>NC_140414.1:102767984-112767984 GCF_965140295.1 Lepidochelys olivacea | reverse complement strand
CTAAAAACCAACTGAACTGCTTTTGCTGCTTGTACTCTAAAATAAATTAGTCATGCTCTGAGACGGTCTAAGCCTTGATGACATTGATGTGAAAGTTCAGTTTCAGAAAGTTAGAAGTACCTGAGACAGACTTTTACCTTAAATTTTGAGGTATCCAAATGATTTAGACAGGGCTCTGTGTACTCTACTGTAAGCTGGACCTAACTTTTTGACAAAACCAATTTCTAGTGTTAAACTAGAAGTTATACAGCATCTGACGGTAAATTTAAAATTGAGTTTGACGTGAAATTAAATATGAAAATGAATAATGCAATCAGTATTCCTTGCGTTAATATAACATCCAAATAATTCAGTTTTAGTCTTCCTCTCCAGTGTTAACCATGCTGCAGATTTTTGTACTGAAACATGTAATTGCACTGAAGATTTGTGCAGGCTAACTTGGAGGTTTGCACAGCTGGTATGGATAATGTGGTAATTTCAGTTTTTAGGTGGTTGAAGCGTTCGCCCAACGTGGAGGGAATAAATCTGCTCTTCCTCTCTCTTTTTTGGACAGGGCTGCAGGTGACTTGAAATCTTGGGAGTTTTTGTTGATCTGGTCACCCAACCCAGCAGCTCTTTACAGCCAGTTGCCTTTCTACCCCCAATATCTATCATTGCATGTAGTGTATAAAATGTTGCCTCTGAACATTTAGTTATATAACTGGCTGTCACTGCAGTGTTTTAGTCCAGAAAATTATCTGCATTTTTAGTGGCCCCACAGTTATTGTTGATTGAGCAAAGTATGGAGGTTTCATCATGTAGTGATGTGAAGCTAGGTGAAATACTTTATTGCTGTGCTAAAATCATATGGTTCTACAGTGAAACAGAGTTCAGATTTTTATAATCGGCACAAAAAATGGTACTCTTTTCACTACCAAGCACAGATTAATAGGCACTGTAATGAAATCTTGTACTAACACTGAATAATTTTCAAAATCTACGCTTAACTATGAAATATTACTATATTTAATTAAAGTTTAAACTACAGCTGACACAAGGTACATCTGATACATTATTTACTTAACTGCCAATTCAGAATGGGTACTGCCATAAAGTTTAATAAAGTCACATAAAATTCAGTGTTCAGTGAAATACTTGTTAGCTTTCTTAAAAATGAGCGCATATCAATAAAATAAACTATGGTATGTTTGGTGTCTTGGAACTGTCACAGTTAACAGCGTATAGGAGCAATTGATAGGATGACATGCTGTGGAGTTGATGTAAGTGCAGTTACCTCTGAAAGCTATCAGATTTTAAAATTGTGTACCAAGTAGTTGAACACTGGAAGCCAGCTTTATCAGGAATCGCAATTAGAGTATTGTGTGGACTTAACAGATCTTAGTTTGACAGACCATATGTCCTCTTTCTTGATTTTACAGAGGTGGAGGGAGAGTTTAATATATGGAACTATGAAATAGGGCAGTTATGAGAAGGTGTGTGCTTGGTAAAAGATAAATGAGCGTATGACATCACTTTGTAATGATGTGGACATTTAGGGAACACCAGAAAACACTTTTACAGCCATGGCACCACATGTAACAGTAAGAGACAGTAAAACAAGAAATATCAAGGCCATTGTGATCTTTTCAGTGCTGTAAGGTTGCTTACGTATTTTGTTACAAAGAACATGCAACTCTTAAAAATAAAACTGTATTTTCATTTGATGCTTTTACATGGATTCTAATTGTAATCTTACTGAAATGATACCTTCTGTGTAAGAGTTTAATTCCTGTATTTTTTTCAAATGAAAATGAGACCTAGTTGAGCATGGTAAGCTAAATCACTGCAGCCCCATCTTACATATGCCTGTTTGCCTACATGTACTTACTTAATAAAAGACAGGTGGATTTTTTGCTTTTAAAAAGCATACAGTTAAATCCTTTTGAAAATATATCAGAAATAGCAAAACCGTCTGTACTTCTCATTTGTATGAAAAAGGTAACACAGCAGAAATGCACGTCTCTGGTCAGATATGGCACTGTGCCCATTTTCCTAGTCTGAATGTTGTACAGAGCATATCGCAACTGGAGGTTTGTAATTCCAGATATCTGAGGTTTCCAGTTCCATTTACAGAATGTATCCAAGCAGACTTAAGTATCTGATAGCTGGTTTCTTTAAAAACCAGCTAAGTGCTCTCTCCGGTATATGTGAATATAACTTAAATATTGTTAGATGCTCATAAGGACATTCTAATAATGTGGCACCTTAGAGACTAACCAATTTATTTGAGCATGAGCTTTCGTGACAGTGGGGTGGGAGGAGGTATTGTTTCATATTCTCTGTGTATATATGTCTGCTGCAGTTTCCACGGTATGCATCCGATGAAGTGAGCTGTAGCTCACGAAAGCTCATGCTCAAATAAATTGGTTAGTCTCTAAGGTGCCACAAGTACTCATTTTCTTTTTGCCAATACAGACTAACACGGCTGTTACTCTGAAACCATTCTAATAATGGGTGCTTAAAAAGAGAGGGAGAGAGAAAAAAATCCTTTAAACGTTAGACTGAAATTCAAACAAGCAGTATTTAAAAGAACTGAGTATTACAGTTTAGTACTCAGAATGTGATACTTCTTTACAAACAAATCAGTGAAAAGCCATGGTCCCTACTTTGGAAATATATACACTTTTTAAGATACAGGATGATAGGGAAGACGGAACATGGTGCAAGGCAAAGGGATGGCAAACGAGTTACAAATAAAAGATGTTTGGTAGGTCTGTAAATGTTTCTTACTGGTCCCTTGAAAGTCTTATACCAAGAAGTGTGGCATTTTCCCCCCTCACATGTGGTTAAGGGAATTGATGGTCTTGAGGGCAATATGGGAAAAGAGAGGGAGATGGCGGGGATTGACAGAGTATGAGAGAGACTGAAGGTGAAAGGGTTGGATAATGTATGGTGAGGAGGAAAACTGATAAGTGATAGGGTAAAATGGGGGCACAGACACACTTAGCTGAGATACGTGGTGTCAAGGTTCCTCCCCCACTCTGAACTCTAGGGTACAGATGTGGGGACCTGCATGAAAAACCTCCTAAGCTTATCTTTACCAGCTTAGGTCAAAACTTCCCCAAGGTAACAAATATTACCCCCGTTATCCTTGGAATGGCCGCTACCACCACCAAACTAATACTGGTTACTGGGGAAGAGCTGTTTGGACGCGTCCTTCCCCCCAAAATACTTCCCAAAACCTTGCACCCCACTTCCTGGACAAGGTTTGGTAAAAAGCCTCACCAATTTGCCTAGGTGACTACAGACCCAGACCCTTGGATCTTAAGAACAATGAACAATCCTCCCAACACTTGCACTCCCCCTTTCCTGGGAAATGTTGGATAAAAAGCCTCACCAATTTGCATAGGTGACCACAGACCCAAACCCTTGGATCTGAGAACAATGAAAAAGCATTCAGTGTTTTACAAGAAGACTTTTAATAAAAAATAGAAGTAAATAGAAATAAAGAAATCCCCCCTGTAAAATCAGGATGGTATATATCTTACAGGGTAATTAGATTCAAAAACATAGAGAACCCCTCTAGGCAAAACCTTAAGTTACAAAAAAGATACACAGACAGAAATAGTTATTCTATTCAGCACAATTCTTTTCTCAGCCATTTAAAGAAATCATAATCTAACACATACCTAGCTAGATTACTTACTAAAAGTTCTAAGACTCCATTCCTGTTCTGTCCCCGGCCAAGACGACTACAGACAGACCCTTTGTTTCTCTCCCTCCTCCCAGCTTTTGAAAGTATCTTGTCTCCTCATTGGTCATTTTGGTCAGGTGCCAGCGAGGTTACCTTTAGCTTCTTAACCCTTTACAGGTGAGAGGAGCTTTCCCCTGGCCAGGAGGGATTTCAAAGGGGTTTACCCTTCCCTTTATATTTATGACACGTGGCTTGGCAAAATGAGCTGGGAAGGAACAGATGTCTGTGCAGGCCTAGCACTAAATGCCCTGTGGTTGTAGTATGGACTGCACCAGTGATGGCCGGACCTCGTTACTTTTATTGCTCTGTGGGGAGAATCTGCAGGGAAGGGCAGACAGTCTTAACCCACTTCTGGGTCCTGGTGGAGGCTGCCTTTAATTAGTGTTATGTGGTTTAAGTGTGTGCGTGCATATTGTTAGGGGGCTTATTCCTTCACCCACTTACTTCCCTGGTCCTTCTCGCATGAACAGAGAGCAACAATACCCGAAGTCCAAAGGTGCAAACAATTAGATGTTTATTGGGGTGAACTTCCAGCAAGCATGATTCCAGTTTCCTTCCTTAATATCCTCCTTCCCAGCTCTGACACCACAGAGCCTTACGCCTGTGTCCCTGTTCCCATTCCTACCCGTAGCCAAACATGATTCTAACTTCCTTACTCCCATTCCCTGTTCCCATTTCCCCCTTTAGCAAAACATGATTCCAATTTTCTTACCCCCATTCCCTGTTCCCATCTCCCTTACCCACATGCCCATGCCCACCCCCACCCACACCCAGTCACTTCCTCATTGACTACAGATTATATAGTAAAACTTGAGTTCTGCTTAGCTGTACCTTAACCAATCATTTTCCTGAAATTTAACTAACCAATCCTAACATATTGTAACAAGATTATGTAACCAATTATATCCCACCACCTTAATTAGTTTACACCCAGCAAAATTAATTATACAGCAGACAGGAACAATCACAGGACCAGACAGAGATTATGATGAAGTGAGCTGTAGCTCACGAAAGCTTATGCTCAAATAAATTGGTTAGTCTCTAAGGTGCCACAAGTACTCCTTTTCTTTTTGCGAATACAGACTAACACGGCTGTTACTCTGAAACATAGCAAAGTGGAAACTATAATGACAAGACAATACAGAAGTGAGGGTTTCACATCCCAGCTATTGATAAGTGAGTTCTTGCCAGACAGGATGCTATCAAACTAAGTTTCCTTTTACATTTTCTAGGCACTTCCCTTTCTCTGGAGGTGATAGGAACTATCAGGACAGGATTGTATTCCTAACAGCCGAATAGCACCTTATTTCAGTGTGACTAGTTTGGAATGTGAGGATGTGACCGTTCGCTTCCCAGCTTATGGCTGCCTCTGCTGCTTAGCCAAAGGCCTTAGCCTAAGAACAGGGCCTCAGACTGTCACAGTAAGAGAAAGCCCTTACACCAGCAGACAGTGATTTTGATTCTTTCTTTTATATCTCTATCACTAGCCAAGTGATAAGAATACACCTAAATTCTTAAAGTGCAGGCCTTTGCAGACAGGCCTGAATATCTATATCCTAACACATATTTTCACTCAGACTGATCATCTTTACTTTATGTACCTACCTGTCTTACAGACTTGGTTTAACAGGATGGGATAACTGGGATCTCAGTCTTTTGAGATGCTCACAAGATGACACTCCTGATCTGCCAAAAGAACATGCAAGTGGCTATCGTGTGGTTATTTGTTTTCAGTGAAAGTATTCAGTCATTGAGGCAACCCGTGAATTGCATTTCTGTATGTTCACAAATATTTTTTCTTAAAGAAGAGAAACTGCTCGAGCGCGGAAGTGGGAGTCAAAAAAGTCAAATGCTCAATTCTAATCCTGGCTCTGACAATGACTTGCTCTGTTACTTTGGGCAAGTCATTTAGTATCTGTTTCCCCATCTGAAAAATGGGGAAAATACAAACATCATCGACCCTCCTGACTCTTCTGAGAAATATTTTTTTTCAGTGCTTTGTAAATAAAGAACCAAGAATTGAAAATAAGTAGTTCATTTTAAAAGACAATATCTCTTGTTAAGCAGCATGGGTTGCATTACTGTATATTGTAAAACCTTCATTTTATGTGTCTACTTATTGCTCATTAACTGGACTATGGCTAGATTCAGGTGTAGCACATTCAGGCATCCTGCAAGTTCACCTCAGTCCTGACATGCAACCCTAGTGTTTTTCTTGTCTTAGACTGATGGCAGTCACTCCACATTACACTAATTTTTTATAGAGATATTTATCCTTTAGACAAATGGGAGGGGGCTCTTAAGATATTGTCCAACTTCCTTTTGTTTGTGACCTTACAAGATTTCACTGAAGTATCTGGAAGTGGAAGTCAGCTAGTGCATTTAAACCATGCTATCGCCCAACCTTTATTTGACTTAAAGAACCACATATATTTTTGAGTATGAATCCTCCTTTAAAGGTGCCACAGGACTCTTTGCCGCTTTTACAGATCCAGACTAACACGGCTACCCCTCTGCTTCTTCAAAGAGCTTCACCTTTTGCTGATCAATTCCAGTTTTATGACTCCCCATATCCTAGGATGTGTGTCTTGTTTAAATGAACAGTTTATTATTTTATCAGTGTCTAGTTGGTCTGGGCACCAGAGATAGTGACTCCACTGTCTGACTTATATACTGAAATCATTGACTTTTTCCTAAAATATAAACTTCTTATACTTACTGAGAGAACTGGACTCTTCTTCTTCAATGTAAAATGACTATTAAAAATAAAGGAGTATTAGACATTTTAAAGTAGTGAACTTGCAGAAGGGAGCATAAAAATCAGTGACTTTATGTGGAATTTTTAAAATTTATATCAAATATACTTATTTAAAAACTATTTAATATTAAATTTTAAATTGACAACCAATTTGGAGGCATAAAGTCAATATACGGTAATCTGTTAAAATAATTTAAATTAAAAAAAATAATATTAAGCAATACATGTTTGTTGCCAACTTTTAAAGGAAGTCCAACTGCTGAACTGGTGGGTGGAAGTCATTTGCTAAGCATCTGGAACCAGAGTTTGTTGAAGTACTAAATCAGCTTTTGACAGCAGTAGCCTCTTCTGCAGGTAGGGAGAGAATATTTTCTTTTCTTCTGTGTATTCAGCTAGTTCAGTGACTAGTTCTTTCAGAGTTAAGAAACTAATTGGGATGTTGAAAGTGCAGGAAAGTTTTGTTTTCCTCTTCCAATCTATAAATAAAAACTACATGTGAGAAGATGAAATTTACTAGTTCTAAAGACCATCTTGAAGATGGTCACCAGAAACAATCAATTCAGTTCATGAACCTCAGATAATACAACTGTTTAATAAATCAGTTAGCTTTCAAGGCAAAACAAGTTTTGATAAACTTTCTCTTATGTATCCAGCACATTTAAGGTAGCTTTACTTAATTAAAAAATTTCAAATGCATTTTTAATTGAATTTGAATTTCCATCCAGTTAGAGCTTGACAAGTAAAAAAAAATCAATCTAGGATATGGAAAATGGTGTATGATGCATTTCTTAACATAATAAAATAAAAATTAAGAATCTGAATAAATGTAAGTTGAGCGCTATAAGTGCATATCTTTTTGGTTAGCAAAAAAAAGTACAAAATTTAGTATAAAAGAGATAGTGGCCATTAAAGACATGTTGATTTGCAGCTATCAGTAAGAATCAACATTTCTTTAGGAAAATAACTAAAAAGTACAAATGCAAAACAAGATTAAAACCAGTCATCTAAATCATGATTAAAATGGTGGTTTAAATCACTGAGATTTAAACCAAGCCATCCTGTTTGGCAGATGGTACTCTTGCTTTTCTAGAAGATAAGTTATATTAAGCTTTTGAGTTATAGTAAGCATCATGTGTTTTTAAAATATACATGGTAGGTCTGCAGTGCACTCTACAATACTAATATTGTAAAAATGAATCACTGTCTAAATGTTACAAATGTGTGGGTAATAACATAACTGAAATATTATTTCCTGGGGTACATATGAACACCTCACTTTTTAGAGGTCCTGGAAGCTTCCAGGTGGTACTCAAAAAAATATTTGAGATGATGAAAATCCAGTGAGACAAGGTGAACTGGGACCCCACTAGCAAGCCTGTCAGCCAAGATTATCACTAGAAAAATACCTGCAGCATATTAGTAAGAGCAAAAATGTAAATTGTGTAATCCAGAATTGGACTTGGGTGTTAACTGCAGGATGGTTCATGCCTCTTCTGGAAGAGAAATGGGACTGGTGTCTTCTTAGCTAGTGCTGATGTGCAGTACTAAATCTGTGAATATTTATTCTCATATTAAACTTCCTACACAAACTACAGTATTTTTGTTAAGCATCAGAATTAAAACATGGTAATGTTGAATGGCAATACAATGAATATTTCAGAGGAGGTTTACACATTTTAATATATTTAAGGCAACTGAATATATGAATTATATTTATGAAGGCCTGGGCATAGCACTTTTGCTGTAAATATTAAAGGAAATTTACTGGTCTGTGCACATATGATTTAATGCTAATAAAAGCAAATATTTAAAATGTCTTTGCATTGATGGGTCGATTAAATCTTTCACTGTGTGTAGTGTATCATTTGTAGTTTGGGTTTTCATCAAATAGCTGTTTTTTTTATTTGTTCTCTTCAAAAACAAAAGTAAAAATACATTCTGACAGTGTCTAGTTACCGGAACTCTGAGGGGTCTGCAATATTACAAGTGATGTTCGTAGGGGATTAAATTTGATTCCCTAATGTTGGGACAGTTGTTAATACATGCCCTCGATCCACTAGTGTAGAAGACTAAAGTAATTCAATAATGCCAGTGATGTCATGCCTGATTCATTGATATAGGATATGATTATGAATCATGCATGAAAAGCAAAATACCTGAAAAAATAGATGGGCAATTAAAAGTATAATCTTCAGAATGTGAATTGTTATAGTTGTGTGAAAATGTTGCTATTAATACATGATTTAAATTGCTAAAGATGTCTCGAGTTAACTCTGATACTTACACACTATAATTTTTGACATTTTTTCATAGTGGCCCTTTTCAGTTATGCCTCAAAAAGTTTAAGTTTAAGATAATTTAGTTTTCATGAAAAGTTTCATAATTGGACTGATAAGTTATGATTATACTGCATACAATTTTTATTAAAATTTAAAGTTCAGTTTATAAAGCTGGATCACATCTTAGTCAATCAAGTGAGTTTTCAGTACTTGAGACTTTGTTTTAAAGAATTAAATCCTTTTAGATGTTTTTTGTTAATGTTAAGTAGTAGTGCATTAACTTCAAAAATTTTTACATGCTGAAAATTTTAAAAAAAAAAAATTATCTGCCTGATCATTGTAGTGTTTCTGTTTTATTCTGGGAGCCTCTCTCCTCCAAAAAGATGGTTAATGGCCCACATGCCGTCTAACTCCTGGATTTTACCCAGAAGGTGGGGTTTGGTCACATGATGGGATTTTGATGTGAGCTTCTGTTCAGTAAGGCTACATGTCAGATCACCAGAGCATACTTAATCTTTTGCATTTCAGCAGTGCCAGACCATGCACATTTCTAAGCAGGAAACTGATTTTTTCTATCTAGAAAAACAATTGTAATTATGAGGAAGCTTGCTTGGAAAATCCCGTGGACATGTTTTCAGACATCCGGAGGTCACCTATAAATCATTTGTGCTTTCCTGACCAAATTAAGCTTAATTGTGTTAAGCAAGTGGTTTAAAATACCACACCTTTTTTCTTGATGTCTTTTATATTTGTGTGTGCCATGGAACAGTTTTAGGCTTGCATGATCATATTTTATTCTACAGGATGGGAAGGAAACAAGTAATTATTGAATAGTGGAGGAGTAACAATCAGCTAAGTATTTGTCCTTTTAAAAAAAAAACGTGGGGGGGGGGGAAGGTAAAAATTTGCTTGGATGTGCTTCACCCATTCATCAGTGATCAGTTTTATAAAGTGGTAGTGCTAGGAGGATGGCACAGGGTCAGAGATCCTTGGAGTAAATACAAGGCTGTAATTCACTAGAACAGCTTTGCTGATGACGTGTGGCTCACAAAGAACACAAGAGCTCCCAGTGTGAATTCAGAACCTCATATCTGGCTACTACAGAGCCATCTTCTACAGTGTATGAAATACAGTACAAAAATTACTTGAAATATTCCTGCTCAATTAGCAAATGAATGGATTTCAGAAATTATTTCAGTATTGTCAGTGAAAATCTTCTGCATTAAGATCAAAAGTCAGATATACTTTTGGTTTTTCTTAGGGCTTTGATTTGTTAGTTTTAACAGTACTGTAGAATTCATAACCCTTGTTGAGTCTGCATGTAAGCTCTCAGCGCACACCCTGTTTCTCTCATATTCTCAAAGTATTTATTTTGAGCTGACCGTACTTGCTCTTAGCCCAGAATGAGGGTTTTTTTTTTCAAAAGTTTGTGAAAAATACACTCATCTGTTTGAATTATGTGAGCATGAAAAAGACACCTGACTTTCTGTGCTCAAGAGTAACTCAAACAGTTGTACAGAAAGTCTTAGAAATTGGCATTTGGCTGTTTCTTCAGGAGAAATCAGTCTGAGCTATGATATAATTTTAAAAATATTTTCTCACTTAGCTGGAGTCCATACCCGTGCCTTGAACAGGGATCAAAACCAGCAAGTGAAGATGTGAGCTAACCCCACTTAATGAGTTTATCTCAATGTCAGTGTCTGTATTTAATATCAGCATTAAAAGAGATGACTTTTTCTTCTTTTAATCAATTTTCCCAAACAAACTAAGGTTTCTAAATGTAAAAGTTAAGGTGCACATGTGATGCATGACCAGAAAGGGTTAAACATCCTACAGGATAAATGAGTCAAATTCAGCCCTTAAAGACATATGGGGAGATAATGTTTGTGTTTTTGTGTATTTACATATCTATTGGTAGAGGTCAACAACGTAATCAAACAGTCCCTGTCCATGCTTATTCTGTTAGTTCAGAGATCAAAAGGACATCTTAACTTTTAAATGAACTGTAAACATAGGATATTGCTGTATTCACCCCTCTGAAATATATAGCAAATCATCTGCGAATGGTGGAAAAACAGGCAATTGCCTGTGGATAATTGTGTGGATAATTACCGGTGATGCTTAGGAAATGAATCCCCTTCAAAGTACCTATTGTTCGCTGAAGGACTCCAAGCTGTCACAAGAAAGCCTGAAACTGTATAAAGATGTTTGGGTTCCAATCCTTTTTATCTCAGATCTGCTTGAGGCTTCATGCAGGGGAAGCCTAAGCCATAAGGACTGAGATCTCAGTCGTGACTGGACCGCCCTGAATATAAACTTTGGACTATAACCTATGAACTATTTCTGAAAGACCTCTTTTTCGGCTACAAAGCTCACCATCTCGGCTATGAATTTGAATCTCAAGAATTGTACTCAAGTCTATATGTATGCTGATCTTTTAACCAATACCCTCTCTTTTCTTTTCTAATAAATTTTAGTTTAGTTAATAAGAATTGGCTGTAAGCATGTATTTAGGTAAGATCTGGAATATTCATTAACCTGGGAGGTAATGTGTCCGATCCCTTGGGATTGGTAGAACTTTATATGATTAAGATTTTTTAGTAATCCTCCTCATATTTGACTTGGGTATCTGGGTGGAGGCCGGAGGCTGGGTCACTGTTGTTGGCTTCTGGATAACCAGTGAGGTACTATTGAAGCTGTTTTGTGCTGGCTTGGTAAATCTAAGTATTGGAATATCCACCAGCTTTGGGGATTGTCTGCCACATTCTTTGCAGTTCCCCCTAATTGAATGACCTCAGTTGGCTCCCTTGGGACTCCAGTCACAGCACATGTTATCAATTCACCCAATTTCTTATTGTCCATTAACTGGTTTAAAAACATATCTGATCGGTGCAACGTGAGTGATTTTAGTTTCTGTGGTAACTTTTAGTATTTGAAGACTCTGTGCCCTTAGCAAATTGTATAAACACTTTTTTGCTTAATTAAGATCTTTTTTTAAAAGGAATATTTATGAAAAATCTCTTTTGTAAAAACTAGAACGGCGCCTTTAAAAATTAATATATAATTCTGCTTATTTCTCTTAATTCAAATTACATATTTTGGTTTCTAGATCCATACTTACGAATGCTGTTTTTCCCTGTGTGACTTACAAGTATTTATACATTGGTTTGCCTTTTGGAGCTATTCTAACCTAGCACGTGTGTGTTGTGTTTAATAAAAATGTGCATCTTAAGAAAAATTCTTCATGCTAATTTTCTGCTAATTTAAATGGACTCAAAATAACCAAAGGAATCAGACCACTTGTGGATGAGTTAACAATTTTAATCTTCCTATAATCACCATATCGGTCACCTGTGATAGATGGAGACATCAAATGGGAACAACAAATTTGAGTGCTGCAAGCATGTTTCCTTTAATGGGGGGAGGGCGGGGGGAAATGTGTGCATTCAACGAGTATAGTCAAGGGCTAAAGTAAGGTGGGAGAGCAGAAAAGCAGGGGGAGAATTTCCTCCTCCTCCTCCCTGGTTGTGGAGAAACCATGCTTCTCTACAACTTCCCCTGCTCCCTTCCTCACTTGGAATGGTGAGTGCTCTCCCTCCTAACTCAGGGTTGTCTAATGGGGAATTTATTGCCAAAGAGCTAGCACACTTTTAAGTTCACATCCTAGCTTACTGTGCACTAACTTCCCATGTAGACAAGTCCTTAGTCTACATTAACCACTGTGTACAGTAGTTAATTTGTTTTAGTGATGGTGAGCTTTTTCTCTTCCCCTTCCACCTCCCCATCCTCCCCCCATCGAAGATCTTGAATTGAGCCTTTTGTTTTTGTCCAGCCAAGCATAGCTATGTGGGATCTTACTAAAGATTTAGTTCTTTATTAGGAAATCTGAGACCTTGTATAGATCTTCTGCCTTCTCCCTGCCAGAAATCCATGGGAAATAAGATGAATGAAGATGTGCACAAAAGCTTCCTCTTCTGGGAAAATGTTGCAGTACGTGCCTGAATGATGCTAGTTCAGAAGAGTTGGGAGAGTCTATTGACCTGCTTGAAGGAGAAGGGCCTTTGCTGTAATTCTGTGTATTTTTCATAGCCGTGTCAAATCAAGTCCAGTAAATTAGTAATGCAGCAAGTGTAAAGTGGTAGGTTAAGGTGGTAGAACGAAAGCATTTTCAGACACCAGGTTTTTCTAACAGTGAGTAAATGTTTTCAATTCCTCTACAGTCTACTGGAAAGTTAACCATCTGTGCTATTTATACAAGGTGTATTTCTGTAGTTTAACCAGGAAAGACTTATTTTACTAGTTGGCTTTGCTAATGGTAGTGTACTTTAGATTTCCACCACATAAATAATGAAATGCAATTTCAGCAACTATTTTTACACTTCTATTTAAATTACATTACTATTTAAGTCCTGAGAAAGATCTATAGGAGGTGGAAAGCAAGAGGGCTTAAAAAAATCCACTTACTTCCAAGAAGTGCCTAGTATTTTGTTTTGACATGAAGTAACAAGGAAGAGATATATAGCCTCATATTTTGTATGTCATGAGAGCCACACAACTTATAGAATAAATTTATGTATGTTTTGTGGAAGTTATATTGGACAGAAAATACTCGGACCTTTCCATTCAGAGAGATCAGTTTTCTATGTGCAAGGTTTATAGAAATGGCATACTTGTTGGTTTTCCTTAGAGTTGTCAGGATTGTCTTCCCTGATTGTACTAGATAACTCTTTATGGGGTTCAGATCAGTGGTGAGCTGGAGCCGGTTCGCACCGGTTCACTAGAACCAGTTAAATTTAAAAGCCCTTTTAGAACCGGCTGTTCTGCGAGGGACAACCAGTTCTAAAAGGGCTTCTAAATTTAACTGGCCAACTCCCTGGGTGCTCCAGGGCTGGAGCACCCAGGGGGAAAGTTTGGTGGGTGCAGAGCACCCACCAGCAGCTCCCCGCCCCAGCTCACCTCCGCTTCGCTTCCACCTCCTCCCCTGAATGCGCCGCCCCGCTCTGCTTCTCCGCCCCCCCCAGGCTTCCCGTGAATCATCTGTTCGCGCGGGAAGCCAGGGTGGGCTGAGAAGCAGGCAGCAGCTTCGCACTCAGGCCCAGGGAGGCGGAGGTGACCTGGAGCGGGGGAGGGGGCGTGAGGAGGGTTGCCCGCGCTGCAGCAGGTAACCCAGGGCGGGGGTGCACAGGGGAACCGCTCCCTGCCCCAGCTCACCTCCGCCACCCTGGGCCTGAGTGGGAAGCTGCCACCTGCTTCTCAGCCCTCCCCGGCTTCCCGCCGAACAGCTGATTCGCGGGGAGTGGGGCAGCATGTTCAGGGCAGAGCGGAGGTGAGGTGAGCTGGGGCCAGGTGCAGGACGGGGAGTTGCTGGTGGGTGCTCTGCACCCAGAAAATTTTCCCCGTGGGTGCTCCAGCCCTGGAGCACCCCATGGAATCAGCACCTAAGGCACCACTTTTGATGTGATCAGTAGGGGGAGCAGCTGCTCCCCCGCCCCTAGGAGCCAGAGGGACCTGCTGGATGCTTCCTGGGAGCTGCCCCAGGTAAGCACTGCCGGGACTCCCCACCTCGCCCCCCCCGGCATGTCCCTCTCGCTCTTAGGGGTGGGGTGGGCACCCACTACAGTGGCCCACAAGACCCTCCTGCCCAGTTCTGGGGGCAGTCAGGGGACAGAGGAGGGGGGTGGATGGGGCAAGGGTCCGGGGGAGGGGAGACATCAAGGAATGCAAGGGGTTGGATGGGGCAGGAGTCCCGGGGGGCAGGGATGGGCAACGATCCCCTCGTGGGGTGAGGAGGGAACTGGTGGTTAAGATTTTGGCAGTTCATCACTGGTTCAGATGTATATTGGGAGCTTTCTCAGAACTAAACTGAAAGAGTGAGGATACTGACTGTTCAACAAAGACTTAGTTTCTCTAAAGATATCATTAGGCGTGTTTTTAGAATTGTGTGTTAAGAAACAAGTGTTTAAAATAACTGAAAATGCCCTTTCAGTTGCTCATCTTTCAGTCCATTGTGATGTCATAATTCCTCTAGTTTGTTAATAAAATTCCTGAATGGAGATTAATTTCTAATGTAACATAGTAGACATGCTAAGGTTTTCAGTCTTTAATACATAATTGACAGAAATTAGGGCACAAACCCAAGTGTTTTTACATTCCTGGTCACTGTAAGGCGGAATCTTGTTGTATTGATCAGGAAGATGCGAGTTATTTCTGTAATTATTTGTGCTTTTTTTTCCTTGAAAATCTTGTCCATCTGGTTGCTTTCATGTTTTTAAATGACAAGACATGCTGCTGCATTAGACTGTCTCATTTGTCATTTAAATAAATGTCACAAGTGACACAGTTGTCAAGTTAAAATTCTGTTCTGTGCAGCTTGCTTGCCATACGGGGGTGTTTAATAATTAGATGTAGGAGTGGTTGCTTTTGGCAGTATTTAATAGGAAATGTGAGTGAAGGTCCTATGGCAGAAAAGGAGTACTTGTGGCACCTTAGAGACTAACCAATTTATTTGAGCATAAGCTTTCTTGAGCTACAGCTCTTAGTCTGTAAGGTGCCACAAGTACTCCTTTTCTTCTCTTTATCATGTGAGGATTTGAGGTGAGGGGCATGAGAACACATTTTTGTTGAATTGCCACTTTGAATACCTGTTTCAAGTGCCACATGGTGAGTCTTTAAAAGCAAAACAGCTTAGCTTTCTTCGGTAATATCAAATAACCAGTATTGTGCCAGAATATCTGGGCTTTTCAGCATGTATTCTTTTGTCTTCAGACTCACTTCCTGCTGTAGCATTTTTCTATTCAGCTGTTGTATTGTCTTTTTAAAGTCTGTTTTAATTGCTAGAAGGAGGTATCTTAGTGTTTAGCTGGTGCTGTATTTAAGGTACAATCTACAGAACTGAAGCAGGAGGGAAGAAAATGGGAATGTCATTAGCAGAAAACCATATGAAGATGCAGACAGGCTTTGGCATGAGGAATTCTTGTGAATCCATACCCTCTCTGTGGAAAATGCAAAGAAATCCCACTTCTCCATCATAGTGACCTGTAAATTATGCCCTGCTGAATTGTTTTTGAACCTGGTTTACTTTATTCCAGGATGCCTGCACTCAGCTACAGAATTTAGCACTTTTCACTGTGAAGAATACTCAGCCTACTTCTGTGGAAAAAATCACCCACATCTCAGATTGCTTCTCTGGAAATCAGGAGCATAAAAATGACAAATCTGAATTCAGCCTATTCATAGAGAAGGATATCCTAGAAACCCTTAAAGACATCCTCTGTGACCCTGATCCATGCCCTTTTCCTCCCTGTGTGTGCCCACAAAAACAGGATCATAAACTAGCCAGTACTTAAGAAACCATTGTTAAATGTGGCCACTCTCTCCAAATACTGCCTAATACTGTACTGAACTTCCCGCTTATAAGCAAACTAATTGAGAAGCTTGTCTGTCCATATCCTGACCCCTTTCAGTCAGGTTTCAGTACAAGACATTGAACAGAGAGGGCACTGATGGATGAACTCCCCTTGGCCATGTGCATCACACTCCAATTGTTGAACTTCTCCACAACATTTGACATGACTGCAATTTTATTTTAATATCTCGATTCTCTGTCCTCAGAGATTTTTTTTCTTTCTGAGCACCCCCCCACCCCCAACATGCTATAAAAACTACACAGCCCACCTGTGCCACAATAACTGGTTTTCTGCATATAAAAGCCAGGGCCGGTGTTGGGGTAGCAAGCAGGGCAATTGCCTGTTGCCCCATGCCCCAGGGGCCGCTCTGAAGCTGGGATTTGGCTCCAGCCCACGGTGGCAGAGTTCAGGGCCCAGAGCTTAAGACCCATATGATGGGGCTTCAGCTTTCTGTCTTGGGCCCCAGTGAGTCTAATGTTGGCCTTGCTTGGCGGACCCCCTGAAATCTTCTTGAGGCCCCGCCCCCCCAGGGGATCTCGGACCCCTGGTTGAGAACCACTGCTCTGAGGCTCTCCTATGCTGAAAGTCTTTAGCTTCTGCCAAAAGAGGGGGTGAGGAGAGTTTGACAGTCTTAACTCTGTTTTTTTGTGGAGAAGGGTTGGAATGGCTGGCGGGCTTTTTTCCCCTGTTCAGCTCTGCGAAGTTATCTTGCTTCCTGTCTTTTATGAGGAGGAGTTCTTTGCAGAAGTGGGACCCTACCCATTCCACAGGAGGATGACTGACTTCACGCTGAGCCAACAATCACTGTAGTCCTGCTTGTGTAGACTTGGCTCTAAAAACCTCACCAGTCAGTAGCTCTCCAGTGGGCAGGGTTCTTGAAGCCCTGCTTATATTTTGTTGAATTTGTTCTAAGCTAGAGGAAACCATGCCCCAAGGGGGAAAGTCTGAGTGGAGTTTCCTTTAGCAGAAACTGGCTCAGTTTGGAGTAGAATTTTGTGTTTGTGTTCTGCAGAAACCCAAAACTTACCCCACTCTGGTAAATGAAAAGCCAGATATCAAAAGCATGTTTTCTACGTACTTTTAAAAATGCATTAGGGAATATTTTATGAGGCCACATGAGATCCGTTCTTTTGGTGTAGACATTGAAAACTAAAGAACAGATAGTGTGTGTGCACTGGAATGGTCCAGTGATTAGGGCACTGGAGTAGAACTTGGGAGACCTGCCATCAAGTTCCTGCTCTGCCACAGACTTCCTGCATGATCTTGAGCAAGTCACTTAGCTTCTCTGTGCCTCAGTTCCTCATCTGTACAATGGGGATAATGACATTTCCCTGCCTCACAGGCATGTTGTGAGGATAAATACACTAAAGATTGTGAGGCACTCATACTATATGATGGGTGTGTGTGTAAGTACAGGATGATAGTTTTTGAAAATGATACTCTCAAATACTTGAAACTAGCAATGGAAGGTGTACTCATTCTGCCTGATTTCTAATCTGTACTGATATCATGTCTTCAGAAGTTCAGTTTATATTGCTTTTTGAAAGGAAAAGAGTGCAAGGAGCGTGGAGAGAGAGGGAGATTCTAATGGGAAACTGATGTGTCTCTGACTGATGTCACTTTAGCTTTAACTGTCTTTTTTAAAAAAAAACCACACACCCTGAATCACCTTTGGAAAAATAAGATCTGCCTAAATTTCAGTAAAGATTAAAATTAGTTCAGTGTGTACAAAGTCTGCCTGCCTCTTCTTGAAACAAATCCAAATACTAGATTAACACCCCTAATTTATTGCCAGACCTATTACTGTGAGAATGGCCAGTTAGGGGCCCACTTGCCTGAAGAATTCCCTGTGGTAGGAAGTAGGCTGTATGGTACATTTCCTACTGGCCCAGAGATAGAAGACATAGTTACTCAGTGACTTGTGGCAGATGGAGGGATCATTTCAAAAGGCTTCTGCCAAATACATTGACTCATTGAGCCATAAATTGCAATAGTTTTAAAGTTTAATCTTTTATTGACAAATTTCCTCCTTGTGATATATTTCCTTTTAAAATTTCTCCCCCAGTTTCTCCACCAAAAAATGCCACAGCTGTATGGTAGCTTCTAAGTACACTTTGTGCAGATTTACTCCACATTACTTCAAGTGAGTACAGTTTTACTTGTGGTTTTACTGGCACTACCAGAAGGTTAATGTCAAATTCAACTTCGAAGTTGACAAAAGCTTGCTACCTAAATGGTTTTCCACCATTTTTTTGTATGTGACTCCCTTAATAAATTAAAAAAAAAAAGAAAAAGTCAGACCTCTTTGGAAATCTTATATAGTCTGTGGACCCTCAGGGTTCCAGGACCACAGGTTGAAAATCACTGACCTAAAATATTTGACACCATTCCTTTAATTCTTCACATTAGTACAATTTGGGATTAAAAGTAAAGATGTTATTGTAGAAACATGACTGCATGTCCTAGTAGGCCAGAGAAATTGGTCCATACAAAAGCCAGCCTTATCACTAAAGTGTGATGGAGGGTTTTAGAACTCAGATGATTCCACCTTTGACACTCTGGATCCAGATAGGAAAGGGTTAAAACCAAGGTAGCTTTGCAACACCTTATTGCATTCCACACCTTTTTTTTAAGGTTTCTGCCCTACTTTAAGATAAATGAGGAAGAAAACCTCCATTTCTACGAAGTTTGATAAGCTCCTACCAAGAAGTCACTTGATATTAATTTCAGGTTAAATTTCTGCCTTGCAAACAAACACCAAAGTAGAGCTTATCCATGTGCATACTAAAAAATTTTCAAAGCTGTACCTGATTACTCAGTTTTTCCAAATGAATGGCTTCACAAGGTCTGAACCAGATCTGAAAATTCTTTTTAAATTGTTCTTTTATCTGTTTCCAGAATAGTATTTAGGCTAGTGATGTGTATCTAAAGCGATCTGAAGTGTGCTGTCAGTTAGGGAATGGTACTTCTAATTTTTTCTATATAAAAATAAACCTTGAGATCAGACTGATTTTGTTCAGACTATTGTGTGTCTTTTCTTTTCAACCAAGACATGGTTCAACTTCATGTTCCTCACTGCGAAAAGCAAACAGGAACTTGATCTGCTCTTTAATCTGAGGGAAGTATCAAGTGTTCCCTTGGTCAGAGCTCAGGACATGTGAAGCACGGGTCGTCTATTTGTTTTTCTCTCTTAATAGAAGCTGTCGTGTCTCTTAAAGTATACATGAAAAGAGGCATATTTACATGCATTACATTCTCAGAGATATTAAGAAGCTAATCAACCTGAGTACACAAAACTTTGGGATCAGAGTAAAGCTTTCTAGAACGAAAAGATAAGTTTTGGGGTTTTTTTTTAATCTACTCGGCAAAACGTTAAAAATGTTTTATGGGTGGAAACTGATAACTATGTGGCCAAATTAGTCAAGGCTTGGTTTGTTTCTACTTGAGTAGGTTAGCAGGTGTAATTAAATATAGATCCGTCACTCAAACACACTTCTGCACTACTTACTCTCTTTTTTACCTGTTCTGATTTTCTTACTCATGTGGCTCTCTTTTTACTTTCAATTAGAAGAAAAGACGCGCCAAGCAGGCGTAACATTGTAATGCAAAAATTATTATTCTGGTCTATTAGATTTCTCTCTTGAGATGAGATAGGGAAGAAAAGTCAAGGTGCATTTGTAGCAGTATGCAAAAAATAGTAGTAGTGCGCTCTGTTGCCTGGCTGACTGGCTGATGCTGTGGTGTAAATTACCTGCCTTTTACAGGCGAAGGGCCGGGGCCAGGAGCAAGAATGGAAACCTCTTCCCTTACTATTTGTAGCAAAAACTTTCCAGGTGGGTCATAGGTTTTGGAAGGCAAGTTATTACATTAAGCACTCTGCATTACATCTTTTTATTTCATAAATGTCATTGTTAGGACAAAGGTTTCAAGGCTGTCAATTTTTGTATAAACTAACCCTATTCTTCAATGAGACAAAGGCTGCCAAATAAAATCTGGGGATTTTTTGTTTGTTTTTTGGAAAAAGGAGCAGGTTATTCTGACCAGCTTCTCATTCTCTGCACTGCAAAACTGAGCACTATGTGGTGAATCAGTTTGGCCTGTTGTTGAGAGCTAAAAAGTGATTTCTCATTGTTTAAAACTTATGCTGAGCACTCCTGTCTACAGTCATCACCTAGTTAATGCAGCTAGTGTTGAATTTCACTGTGACTTCAGTGGATCCTCTTCATTTACTGTCACTGTTCGGAATTTGATAGCAGTTGTATATAGTCTCACTCCTTGTCTTGTCCCATCTGGAATTCCAGAACAGACATGCACAATTATTAGTGGGATGCAGGACAGTTTGGACATCTGAGCTACAAAAGAGGGAGGTATTGATGCTTAGCTAATCGTAGTCCTGATAAGGTAAATTGTTCAAATACATTCCCTTCTCTCTTGTTCTATAGCTCTATGATGTGCCAAGTCTTTTGTCATTGACTTTGTTGCTCCTGTCTTTCTAGCAATGTTACCATAGAGCTTAGAAATAGAGGCTTTTGTAATTTACTAGGAGGAGGTCAGTTTGGATGCTCCAAACCTAGTTAATTCTTCCCCTCATGGACTGTTGTCACCTTTCGGTGTATTTGTGTATCACCTTTGACACTCAAGCAAGTGAGCGTGTACTGTTTTCTTGGTAGCTGCGTGAAAACTTTTGTAGTACTTTAAGAAACCATCTGTGGCAAATGTTCACATGCTACTACATTTGGATTGATGTGTCTCATTTATATTGCTGAAGGAACTGAGTGCCCAACTGCTCTGTACATAGTAACCTTCAACTCAGCATAGCACTTCATCGTGTTTTTAATGGTGAGGGAGGGTGTTTCACTTGTCTTTTTGTTCAAGTTTTGGTGCCTAGATTATGCAATGATGGGTGCATTTAAATGTATGAAATATTAACAGTCAGCTGATGGATATCCATAAAGGATCTAGTACAATACACTTAGCTAATAATGGCCAGTTGCTATGAGACGTGGGGTTTTTTTTTAGAACAGGGTCTGTTGGTATGGCTTCATTCAGGCATTTGAATCTCTGCCCCTTTTCCTACACCTGACACAAGGAGAGCAGAGCACCCTGTGCCATCAACAGGGCTACTGAAGCAGTGACAGGGAAAACCAAAATGTATGATGTATAAACTGGAGTTTTCCTTCCACAACAAGTTGCTGTTTCTGAAATGACTGTACAGGGCTACCAAGTGTTGTACACAAGGTGTGGCTTGAGTTTTTTCTCCCTGACATGTCCATGTCTTGTTTCCTTTCATTGTAGCCCTTCTGGAATAGCCAATATCCACTAGGCATATGGATATTTAGCAGGCTTTCCTGTTCACTTAACCTTTTGTGGACACCAGGACCTGATGTGAAGCCATAACTGCAGAATTAAACTTAGTTACTACTCTTTCTTCTCCTCTTCCTTTCTCCTTGCTGCCTGGCAGAAAAATGGGTGAGGCAGAGGAGGCAGTGGCTCCACTGGCTGTTGCAGTGATCTGCCTGAGAGTGGGGGAGAGAAGGAAAAGGTGGTGAGCGTACTGAAGGAAGAAAGGAGTATTGGAGGAGGGGAAACAAACTACCCTTTTTTCCCAAGGAGATATGTCCCTCCTCTTTTTCCTTCTCCTCCCTATAGGAGTTCACTCATTTTTCCTGCAAGAAATGTCCTTCAAGAAGCTCCCAAAACTCAGCATCTATGACTATATAGGTGTCTACAGTCAAGCCACGCAGAATGTCTGTATTAAAACGATAAAGGCGTGCATTTAGTTTAATATTTAAAATTGAAGCAGTAACTCAGGCTCTGCTTCCCCAAAGAGGGGAAAAGCCACTTTCTTGGTTGGGAATTGACATTTCAAGACACTAAACTAATGCTTGTTTCTTGTCCTTCAGATCCCTATAGTTCGCTGAGTCCACCATGCTTTACTGAGGAGGATCGATTCAGTCTGGAAGCTCTCCGCACGATCCACAAGCAAATGGATGATGACAAGGATGGTGGTATTGAAGTAGATGAAAGCGATGAGGTAGGTGGAGGCCTCAATTGTTTCCATTTGATATATTTTTGTCTCAATTTAAAATACACCAGAAATAGTACCTTTGAAGTAAAACTTCTCAGTGACGTGATTTGAAAATGAAGCTTGTTTCTAGAGTTGTGTAACAAGGATTGTCATCCTTTATATTGGCCCATTATAAAGGAAGTAAGAGGAACAGTAACGTTGTCCATATAATGTTAGGCATGAGGATGGGGAAAAAATCATGTTAGGCAAATGATCTCAATCCTGCTTGTGATAAAGTCAATGGGAGTTGACTGGGCCCCAAAAGGATTTAAAAAAAAAAATCTTATTTTTATGTTTCTAAATTGTTGTTGATGCATAGAAACTTATAAAGGACACTAAGTATTTTCCTTTTCTGCCTACCTCACTTACTTCCTCATGGAGTGAATCCCAGGAAGTAAAGAATGCTACTCTCCTGTTCATCTAAGGTCAATTCCAGTTGCTTCATCCTGTGGAATGATGTCTCTGACCCCTTACATAGAGGGGTATGAGAAGATGTCTTGTTTTCTTTTCTTAACACCAAATTCCCAATGTGTCTTTACTTCCATATTTGTGTATGGGTGGGAAAGAAACCACTCTTGTTTCATGGCAGGCTACCAAGGCCTGGTCATAGTTGACCAGTTCGTTGTCCATATCACTCTCCATTCCTGTGTGGCTTCAAGGGCTTGATGGCCTGAGAGTCCAACATTGGAACAGACTTGATGAACCCATATAATAGGGTATCTGCCTCTGGGCGGCCTCCACTTCTGCCAACCAAGAATTTTATCCAGGATGTTGCAAGCCACCCAGAGAATGGTTTTTGCCACAGTGTTTAGTGGCATTCTCATGACGTCCAAAAAGCGTAAGATGCCATCTTCGAACAATGGCCCCAGCAGTCTGTAGACTGGAGCGACCGTTAACATCTGAATTACAAATTAAGTCATTCCACTTTATGCTCATCTTAACTGGCAACTCTGTATTCCTTTCCTTAACTCCTGAGGACATAATTGCCCATGACAATTATTTAAGTTTAAAATGATAAAATTTAGAATTAATAGTTTTTGAAACGTTTCTTGATTCATATGAATATGAGGAATAAGGAATATGAGTATAAGGAATGTCCTGGTACCTGAATCCAGGACTTTCATTTCACAAAGGCATGGAGTACAAGGGAAGGAATAGTCTATTTCGCACCATTATATGTAGCCAAAGTTTTTTTTATATTATAATATACATTTAATTATATTGTAATGTGTTGGTCTGTAAACCAGAACACTGGTGGCACACTGAGACTTCTAAAATACATTCCAATACTGTTGGGATTCATTCCTGACTTCCATTGTGCTTGTGATATGTAAAGCTGCAGAAAAATAAAGGAAATACAGACATATTTATTGGTGGGGAAACAGCAGAATCTTCTGCATCATAGATAATCAAGCCAACCGTTCTGGGAACCAATGGAGAATTTTCAATGTTCTAAGATTCACAAATTCAAAGAATTTTCCATAGAAGTGTCAAACCAAACCATAGCAGCTGCTCTGTTATTGTTGTTGGAGTGATAAGGGTAGAAAATACACGTGAGGTCTCCCCAGAACTATGCAGGATAAAGAACAGTGCATGATGGTCATGATAGATAGGCTACGGGAATGTGAAGTGAAACTCTCTACACAGAAGTGAAACTTACTATACACTGAGTGCTGTCAACTACACAGAGCAAGCTGAAAATGCATTTTTTTCCTTTTTATTTCAGTAATCTAAGATGTTACTTGTAACTACAGTAAGGGCAGGACAGAGTCTTATTTTTAACCATTTTTGTGTGTGAACATGAGACTGGATAAAATACACCTGTGCAAATATTTACTAGCACAACCAGTTTTTTCTGTGAGATGTTAATATGTTGAGCAGAAAACGGGGAAAAAGTTATTTGTAAAATAATATATGTACAAGGAAGTTGAATCAAAATTGTAACAAAGTAAATAAAAATGTATAGATCGGTGGATTTGTCTGTGGCAGTGAGAAGCTATAAAATCTGGTCAACTGCTCCCAGCTTAATTTATAGAAATATTTATAGTTTTTGAACTTTAGTCATTCACTTGACTCCATTGAAATTGCAGTAGATTGCTTGTTTGAAATTCTTTAGCCACACTGGCTGTGTTGAAGACATAACTAGGGCCCTACCAAATTCAGTCCATTTTGGTCAATTTCACGGTCGTAGTATTTTTAAAATAGTCAGTTTCATGATTTCAGCTATTTAAATCTGAAATTTCACAGTGTAATAATTTTAGGGAGAAGTTGTGGGAGACGGGGGTCACAAGGTCATTGTGTGGGGGGCTGCAGTACTGCTACCCTTCTGCACTGCTGAGCAGCTGGAGGGTGGTGGCCGGGAGACCAGCTCGGAAGGCAGCGCCACGGCTAGCAGCAGCGCAGAAGTAAGGATGGCCTGGTATGGTATTGCCACCCTTGCTTCTGCGCTGCTGCTGGCGGGGCACTGCCTTCCGAGCTGGGCGCCTGGCCAGCAGCCACTGTTCTCCAGCCACCCAGATCTGAAGGCAGCACGGAAGTAAGGGTTGCAATACTGTGACGCCTCTCCCCCTTCCACTAAAATAACCTTGTGATTTCCCCCCGCCCCTCCCGCAACTCCCTTTTGGGTCAGGCCCCCAAATTTGAGAAACACTGGTCTCCACTGTGAAATCTGTGTAGTACACGGTAAAAGCACACAAAAGACCAGATTTCATGGTCTGTGACGCATTTTTCATGGCCGTGAATTTAGTAGGGCCCTACTCATAACCCTTTTCTCTTTAACACTTCCTGTTGTGTGGAAGCATATGTATTGATGTTTGTAGAACATAGCCACGTCAGAGCTATATTTGATTGAAAGCTGCCAGGCTGCGCACAAGGGATTTGACTAAACAGCAGAACGATAGATTATATTCTGGTTCATGCTGCATGGTTTCTGCTTACAAAAAAGCCTCCTCAAAGGGCAATAAGTGTGTTTTATTTTGTTATAAAAAGCTACTGTAAGTTATCAGGAAGTGGAAAATTTAATACTGAATAGTAATGTTCTGCTAGTTCACGTTCCATGGTTAATCAGAGAAATTAACAAAATTAGTTTTTCACCAAGAAAACATTCACTTAAAAAATAAATAGGGTTTGAATTAGGTAATTTTTAAGGGAGGGAAAGCAGAACGGTTTAAAGTAGAAGGGTTGTTGTTAATACTATATTTTCTTTCTAACTTGCAGAAACAGGCCTGTATTTAAAAAGAACACTTTCAGTAAGGATTCCGATTCAGATTACCTGTCCGTAGACCATGTATTACTCTTTGTCTCCTGCTTTTACACTTTCTGCTGTAGTTGTTTGCTTTTCTTTATTTACACAAAGTCTCACTTGTGTGATATCACTGTAGGGAACATTCCTGTATTCAAGTTGCTGCTTTTCCCTTAGTATACTGAGAAAACGTTAATTTGATTACTGTTACACCATACATAGCTGAAAACTTCTCAACATTTCTAGTATAAACCTTATTTTTCAGGGATTCAAAATTTAACCCTAACAATTTGTAATAGGAAGAAATTTAGCATAAACCCTTCTGGGGAGGGAATTACCATTACCTACGCATGGAGAAGCTGTCTGATACTGAAGGGCTCTAATCTATCAGGGCTGTTATCTAGGAAGTCGGACTAAGTGATCATATAGTTAGTTCTTTCTTGCCTTAAAAGTCTGAAATTTCTAACACCTCTCTAGTTTTTGGTAGACATTCACAGTATTTTGAGCTCTTGTCTGAGTAACTGTTCATGTGTTTGAATCCTCTTTCAGTGCATGTCATCATGCTACTGAAGAATCATGCTGAATTTTGCTGGTTATAAAATGGTATCAGGGATATGTGGTTCTTCCCACATCTGGTGAATAAAGACTTCTGTAATAACATAGATGTGTACGGTGCTTAACAAATAGAGAAAGTAAGTAAGTAAGGGCAAGTTAAAATGAGAGTGGTAGGGGAGATAATGATACAGGGGGTGGGTAGGAGAAAGGAAGGATATGGGAGAGGACTTTGAGTACGCAGTCACTTGGGCAGGCTAGTGTGTATTTCCTGTCTGTGCTCTAGAGACATGTCAAATTTAGCTTTAGTATTTTTTGTTTTTCCTGTTAAATCTGTTAGTCAATTAGTGTTATTTGCACTCTAAGTCTCTTTAAAGTTACGGGCTTTGAAAAGAAACTTAAAGGAGAGCTTGATGCTTAGTGGATGGAGTTGATAAGGTGGCTCCAGCCATAGAGTGCAACAACTTTTGCACCTCAGACATCAACAAACCCCATATTGTTTACCCCATATGGTATACCTTTGTTTATGATGGAGGCACAATCAGTAAGAGATACATGGATTTGCTATTTTTAATATTATTTAATTTTCCTCTTCTTGGCTTCCAAAGAAGCTCTGGATAGAAATGTCCCATCAATATCTAAGTAAACTCATAATGGAATCTTGTATTCCATCAGTCAATCAAGAACATGGATAGCTGCTTCTTGATATTTTTTTTTTAAAATTCCAAAACATTTAATTTTAAGAAAAACCCTGGGCACTACCATACAAAAGGGCATGTCTCTAGTCACACTAAGTACTGTTCTTTGTAAGAACTTCAGGTAAATCACTTAATGCACCTCTTTGAATTAGGATTGCTTTTCAAACTTATGTATAGCTTTTGTAGCATGTGAAACTTGGGTGCTTAACAGTGTGGATGTACCCCTTTAACCAAGTCTTTTATCTGAGTAGTAATAGTTGTTGATAAATTAATGTTTAATTTGTGGCAGTGCCTAACAACTGCAACTAGGTTTGGGCTCTTTTTGCTAAGTGCTATACAGACAATACAATAAATGACAGTCACTGCCCCAAAGAGCTTATGGTCTAAGACAAGATTTAACAGGTAGTTGAGGCGAACAGTGGCAGGGGGGATGAAGGAGATGTGGTAATATAATAGGATGTGCAGAAACTTAGCCAGTCAGTAGTAGCGATCACAACTCTCCACATGCCTATCAGGTTATGTTTTGTGGACGGAAGAGATGTTTTGATTGCTAACTTGAAGAACAACAAAGTGGTCGCTTATGGATTTTGACTGGGAGCTTTTCTCCATTTTAAGGGACAGTTTGGAAGAAAGCACAAAAGTGTTTGTCGGAGAGATGGAAAATTGGATGACCAACACTTGACAGAGCATAGAGGGGAGCTGACCTTGCAATAAGATGATAGTTTGGGTAGGTAAGGTGGGGCTAAATTGTGATGAGCTTTGAAAATAAAAGTAAGAAATTGGTATTAGAAGGGGAGCCAATGGAAGGTCTTAGAGGTTTGTGATAAACCAACAAGATTGTTAGCAGCGTTTTGAATGTTACTTGAAAGGTGTGACTCAGGTTGCGGACATTGACCTCAGAGGAAGTGCTTTGCGGTAGGCAAGGCAAAAGTTGATCAGGACTTGGACAAGAGTTTTGGCAGTTCAGACAGAGAAAGAAGGTTTTATCGTGGAGCTGTGTAGTAGAAAGTGGCAAGATTTTAACACTACCGGGGGAGCCAAAGGAGGGGGCCAGGTCAAAAATGAAGCCAACACTACTGGCTTGAATAACAGGGAGGATAGTTGTGTTGTCCACCATGACAGAGAAATGGGGGAAAGGAGATGGCCTTAGGAGGAAAGAACAGGGCCAAAATTGGGCTTTTCATAAGTTCAGTTGATAGCTGGACAACCATGAGGAGATATCAATACAACAGGCTAAGATTTTAGTTGAGATGGAGAGAGAGTAGTCCAGAGTAGATGGGCAGTTTTGATTAATCAGCATAAAGATGGTATTCAAGCCCATGTTTGAAACTGAGATTGCCCAGTGGTAGGATATGAAAGGAGAAAAGGAATGGGCAGAGGCTAGATCCCTGAAATCCTCACAGAAAGAGGAGGAGAGGGAGGAAGACCAACTAAATGAGACAACTGAAAGATAGGAGGAGAGGCAGGAAAGGACGGAATCATGGAAGACCAGAGATGAAGGGATTTTGAGAGTATGATCAACATGTCAGTGTGGTCAGTAGGTCAAGCAGGATGAGGAGGGAGTATTGGCTAAAATATTTGGTCAGGATGAATTCACTGGAGAGCTTGATGAGAGCTGCTCAATGAGAGGTATAGTGGGTGGAAGCCAGATTGGAGGGTGTTCTATAAAGGAATTAGAAAAGATACTGAAGGGCATGGATTGATAGGAATTCTCTGATAAGACTATGCCAAGTAAATTAAATAATAAAGTATATAAAAGTATGATTAGGCCAGCCATGACATATGGGTCAGCGTGCTGGCCAATGAGGAAGGGAGAAGAGCTACAACTTCACACTGCTGAAAAGAGAACCTGAGTGAGACGAAAGATAATCTACATAATGAAATGGTATGAGCCGTGATGAAGGTAGCTCCCATCACTGAAGAGTTGAGGGAATAGCTACTGAGATGGCTCAGTCATGTGAGATGACCAGATGTGGGCCATGTTGGTCAGGGAGTATAGAAGAGCTAGTAGCCACAGGACAAAGACCCTGGGAGGAAGAGCTACAAAAAGTAGGTTTGAGACGCCTAAGGTGGACATGAAGGAGATTGATGTGAGCTTGGAAGATGCACTTTACAAGAACGCTTGGAGATGAAGAACAAGAACTGCCAACCCTGACAGATGAGACAAAGCGAAGGTGAAGACCATGCCCTTTCAGTCATTGATTGCAGAATCCATCCCAGGACAATGTCAAGCGCTAATGTGGGCACTCACAAAATAAAAACAGCCTTATGTGCAAGAAAACTTGCCCTCTTATCAACACAGAAAAGTTAAAAATTTGATACAAGAGAAGTGACAACAGTTGGTTCAGGGTAAGAAAATTAACAAGGTTCAGTATCAAGAAGTTGAATGTGAAACACAGCAACCCATGTGGTGTGGAAGAAGTTTGGCTTCCCTCCTCTCATACTGTTGCAAGACAATGCAAGGTCGAGAGAGCCCCAGATTTGTACCACTGTTTACACATGGGGGACGCTTACATGGGCAGGTGTAATGTCTTACAGACAGAGTTGCTGGCATGTGGGTTCACTCTGGGGGAACAGTCTCCAAACTTTGCACTATGGTGAGGATGTTTGTAAAGTATAAACTGCCTGTGGTATTAATAACAAGTATTGTGTGGTTGCTGAAGAGTACCATTTCTGGTATGGACCAGGAAATGTTGTTGTTTTAATTAATCTATGTCCTGTTTCACACCTAAACTTCCTGTGGTGACAAAAATATTTTTATATATTGTACGAGTTTTTTTATAATGTAATTAAAATTACAGAAGGATGCTTTACAAGCAGAGCAGTCTTATAATATGTGTAGCCCTGGTGGGCTATACTAGAAAAGGTGATAGTCCCCTTCCTCCCCCTGTTTGTAGTTGGAGCCTAGTATTAATGGTGGTTCAGATAATCACAACTACTATGGTCTTTGGAATGTGTTGCTGGGTAAGTAAACTTTAAAAGGAAAACACACACACAAAAATGCAAATAAAACTTGCGTGCACACGCACACATTTATATATATATATATATGCGCGTGCACACACGTTTGTTTATATATATATAAAAAAATAAAAAGAAGTGGAATGCAGGTCTGGCTTGAAATGAGTAATTGGACATGGGTGAGGCCTCATTTCTTGGGAGAGAGGATTAGGGAGGTAAATAGATCAGCAGGCTGGAAACAGACTGTCCGTACTAGCTAAGATAAAACGCCCAAGGAACCAAGATAACAATGGAATAGATAAGCGTGGAACATAAAATGAGGTAAAGAGTAAGTTGTGTGTGGACAGTGCATGCTGTACAAGAATTGGTTTCTACAAAGTGACCAAGCCAATCCCAAAATGTGTGGTGCAATGTATAATAAACGCAATGTGAACATATATAAAGGAGATGGTTTGCTGTATGTGTGGTACACCCTATACCCACCTTCTATGCTTGAGTCGGATTGACTCATCATAGTTTTGCTGTATGCTAAATAAAGGAACCTGAGTGATGAGACTGGAGTCAAACTGGTTCTTGGGGAACCAAGTGGAAGAGGTCTGTGGGGAACCCCAACAGGATCAAGCTTGGGTTTTTGTGGCTGGAGAGACCAGTTCATGTTCCCTTCTTTGTGTGAGCTGTATAATGTACAGTTTTTTTGGTTGTTTACTCTTCCTTGGTAATCTGTTATCAGTAAAAATAAAAGATAGTTAGAACATGTACCACAACCTAGCTGTTTCAAGTATTTTAGTTAATGAATCTTTAAAATCAGTAATTTTGTTAACTTTATTGCCATTAAAGAGACACCATAACTTGTCAGATTGGAGTAGCCTGTCAGTGTATGGAGGCAGGTTTATGACAGGGTTACAGTGGTTATGTTTACTCCTTACATTAAAATTTCATAATGAGTCATGAGAACAAATGGTAAGGTACATGGGAATTGCCATAACTGGATCATACCAGAAGTCAGTTTAGTCCGGTATCCTGTCTCAGACAGTGGTCAACACCAGATGCTTCAGAACCTCTGTCAAGGTTCCTCCCCCACTCTGAACTCTAGGGTACAGATGTGGGGACCTGCATGAAAAACCTCCTAAGCTTATCTTTACCAGCTTAGGTCAAAACTTCCCCAAGGTAACAAATATTACCCCCGTTATCCTTGGAATGGCCGCTACCACCACCAAACTAATACTGGTTACTGGGGAAGAGCTGTTTGGACGCGTCCTTCCCCCCAAAATACTTCCCAAAACCTTGCACCCCACTTCCTGGACAAGGTTTGGTAAAAAGCCTCACCAATTTGCATAGGTGACCACAGACCCAAACCCTTGGATCTGAGAACAATGAAAAAGCATTCAGTGTTTTACAAGAAGACTTTTAATAAAAAATAGAAGTAAATAGAAATAAAGAAATCCCCCCTGTAAAATCAGGATGGTATATATCTTACAGGGTAATTAGATTCAAAAACATAGAGAACCCCTCTAGGCAAAACCTTAAGTTACAAAAAAGATACACAGACAGAAATAGTTATTCTATTCAGCACAATTCTTTTCTCAGCCATTTAAAGAAATCATAATCTAACACATACCTAGCTAGATTACTTACTAAAAGTTCTAAGACTCCATTCCTGTTCTGTCCCCGGCCAAGACGACTACAGACAGACCCTTTGTTTCTCTCCCTCCTCCCAGCTTTTGAAAGTATCTTGTCTCCTCATTGGTCATTTTGGTCAGGTGCCAGCGAGGTTACCTTTAGCTTCTTAACCCTTTACAGGTGAGAGGAGCTTTCCCCTGGCCAGGAGGGATTTCAAAGGGGTTTACCCTTCCCTTTATATTTATGACACGCCCCCCAAATCTCAGCTAGGGTGAAACACTGGCTGGGATTTCTTCCTGGAGCTCTAGGAAAACAGAGTTAATAAGACACATGCATCTCTAAATATACTACCAAGTACATAAAGACTAACAATATTTTCCACATCTCAAGGACGATTTTAACCAGTTGATTCTGGGAAACTTTCACGGGAGAGTGCATCAGCCACTTTGTTAGAAGCTCCTGAGATGTGTTGGATGTCGAAATCAAAATCTTGGAGAGCTAAACTCCACCGAAGAAGTTTTCTGTTAGTTTCTTTGACGGTGTGAAGCCACTTTAGTGCAGCATGGTCGGTTTGCAGGTGGAAACGCCGTCCCCAAACATATGGGCGTAGCTTTTCCAGAGCGTAGACAATGGCATAACATTCTTTTTCAGTGACTGACCAGTTGCTTTCCCTCTCAGACAGTTTTTTGCTGAGAAACACTACAGGGTGGAATTCTTGATCAGGTCCTTTCTGCATTAAAACTGCTCCCACACCACGCTCGGATGCATCTGTGGTTACTAGGAACGGTTTGTCAAAGTCTGGGGCCCTTAGTACAGGGTCAGACATGAGTGTCGCTTTAAGCTTGTTAAAGGCCTTCTGACACTTTCCGGTCCACTGAACAGCATTTGGCTGTTTCTTTTTGGTTAGGTCTGTCAGTGGGGCAGCGATTTGGCTGTAGTGCGGTACAAATCGTCTGTAATAACCGGCCAAGCCTAAGAAGGATTGAACCTGTTTCTTTGACTTTGGGACAGGCCACTTTTGGATAGCATCCACTTTGGCCTGTAGGGGGCTGATAGTTCCTTGACCCACCTGGTGTCCAAGGTAAGTCACTCTGTTTAGGCCTATTTGACACTTCTTAGCCTTAACAGTTAGTCCTGCCTCCCTTATGCGCTCAAGGACTTTTTGTAGATGTTCCAGGTGGTCTGCCCAGGAATCCGAAAATATGGCCACATCGTCAAGGTAGGCGACTGCATATTCTCCTAATCCCGCTAGGAGACCATCTACAAGTCTTTGGAAAGTGGCGGGTGCATTTCGCAGCCCGAAAGGGAGTACATTAAATTCATACAGCCCGAGATGTGTGATGAAGGCTGACCTTTCCTTGGCAGATTCATCTAGCGGTACCTGCCAGTACCCCTTGGTTAAGTCCAAGGTAGAGATGAACTGGGCCCTTCCCAGTTTCTCTAATAGTTCATCTGTGCGTGGCATGGGATAGTTGTCTGGGCGAGTTACAGCATTTAGCTTACGGTAGTCCACGCAAAAACGTATTTCCCCATCTGGTTTGGGAACTAGAACCACTGGAGATGCCCATGCACTTTCAGAGGGGCGGATTACACCCATCTGTAACATATCCTGGATCTCCCGTTCTATAGCAGTTTTAGCTTGAGGAGACACCCGGTAAGGTTGGACCCTAATTGGGTGAGCATTACCTGTGTCAATGGAGTGGTATGCCCGTTCAGTCAGTCCTGGGGTGGCTGAGAACGTTGGCGCGTAGCTAGTGCACAGCTCCTGGATCTGCTGTCGCTGCATACGCCCAAGGGTCATGGAGAGGTTCACCTCTTCCACACCACCAGCACATTTCCCTTCGTAGTAGACACCTTCAGGCCACTCAGCGTCGTCTCCTCCCTGGGCTGTAAACTGACAAACCTTTAATTCTCTGGAATAAAAGGGCTTTAGAGAATTAATATGATACACCTTAGGCTTTCGGTTGGAGGTGGGGAATGCTATGAGATAATTAACAGCTCCCAGGCGCTCCTGGACCACGAATGGCCCTTCCCACGATGCTTCCATTTTATGGGCCTGGAGCGCCTTTAAGACCATGACCTGGTCTCCTACTTTGAAGGAACGCTCTCTGGCATGTTTATCATACCAGGCTTTTTGCTCTTTTTGAGCATCCTGTAAGTTTTCTCTAGCAAGGGCTAAAGAGGTTCGGAGGGTGTTTTGTAGGTTGGTTACAAAGTCCAGAATGTTAGTTCCTGGAGAAGGTGTAAATCCCTCCCATTGCTGCTTCACCAACTGCAATGGCCCCTTAACCTCACGGCCATATACAAGTTCAAATGGAGAAAACCCTAAACTGGGATGTGGTACAGCTCTGTAGGCAAAGAGCAACTGCTGCAAGACTAGGTCCCAATCATTGGAGTGCTCATTTACGAATTTACGTATCATGGCCCCCAAAGTTCCATTAAACTTCTCCACCATGCCATTTGTTTGATGATGGTAAGGAGTGGCAACCAAGTGATTTACCCCATGAGCTTCCCAAAGGTTTTTCATAGTTCCTGCCAGGAAATTAGTCCCTGCATCTGTGAGGATGTCGGAGGGCCAACCTACCCTGGCAAAAATGTCTGCTAGTGCCTGGCACACACTTTTAGCCCTGGTGTTGCTTAGAGCTACTGCTTCCGGCCATCGGGTGGCAAAATCCATGAAAGTCAGTATGTACTGCTTTCCTCTGGGTGTCTTTTTCGGAAAAGGACCCAGAATATCCACAGCTACTCGCTGAAATGGAACTTCAATGATGGGGAGTGGCTGGAGAGGAGCTTTGACCTGGTCTTGGGGTTTTCCCACTCTTTGGCACACCTCACAAGACTGGACATAGGTAGAAACATCCTTGCCCATTCCCTCCCAGTGGAATGACCCCCCCAAACGGTCTTTGGTCCTGTTCACCCCAGCATGGCCACTAGGGTGATCATGGGCTAAGCTCAAGAGCTTGGCCCGGTATTTAGTTGGAACTACCAACTGTCTCTGAGGATGCCAGTCTTCCTGGTGTCCCCCAGAAAGAGTTTCCTTGTATAAAAGTCCTCTTTCTACAACAAACCTGGATCGATTAGAAGAGCTGAGAGGCGGTGGGTTGCTCCGTGCCGCCGTCCAAGCTCTCTGGAGGCTTTCATCTGCTTCCTGTTCGGTCTGGAACTGTTCCCTTGATGCTGGAGACATCAGTTCCTCATTGGATTGGGGACATAGGCTTGGTCCCTCTGGAAGCGATATAGGGGATGGAGCTGTTTCTGTTGACTGTGAACCGCTCTCCGCTGGTGCACTATGTTGGGATTCAGGCTCCGGCTGAGCCTCTTGTGTAGGGTTATCGGCTGCTGCCAGTTCAGGTTCGGTGGGGCCCTCTGGTGTTGAGGTTGCAAGTACTGGATTCAGTGCTGGCACGGGGTCTGGTGTTGGTTGTTTGGCTGGTTCCGGTTCTGGGACTGGTTCCGTCTGGGTCTCTGGGACTGGATCCACTACTGCTGTTGCAGACATTGGCCTGGGGTCCAGGTCCATCACCTCTGACTGGGTCCTGATAGAAGTTTCCGGAACAGAGCTAGGCCTCACGGCTTGTTTAGCCTGGTTGCGGGTGACCATTCCCACCCTCTTGGCCTGCTTCACATGATTGGCCAAGTCTTCCCCCAACAGCATGGGGATGGGATAATCATCATAGACTGCAAAAGTCCACATTCCTGACCAGCCCTTGTACTGGACAGGCAACTTGACTGTAGGCAAATTGAAAGAGTTGGACTTGAAGGGTTGAATCGTCACTTGGATCTCTGGGTTGATTAAATTGGGGTCCACTACGGAAGCATGGATAGCTGACACTTGTGCTCCGGTGTCCCTCCACGCGGTGACCTTCTTCCCACCCACACTCACAGTTTCCCTCCGCTCCAAGGGTATCTGGGAGGTATCTGGGCCTGTGGACCTCTGGTGTGATTCCGGTGCAATGAACTGTAATCTGTTGGGGTTCTTGGGGCAGTTGGCCTTTACATGCCCCAGCTCGTTACACTTAAAACATCGTCCAGCTGACGGGTCACTGGGGCGAGGAGGGTTGCTGGAGAACGGGGTGGTGGGACGATAAGGGGTCTGGAGGGTTCTTTGGGAGGTAGGTGGGGCTTTGGGCGGCCCCCGGTAATAGGGTGTGGTCTGGGGTGGTCCCTTCTGGTCTCCGCTCCAACTGCGACCAGTTTTCTTCTTCTCTGCCACCTCCACCCATCTGGCTCCAATCTCTCCTGCCTCAATTACAGTTTTGGGTTTCCCATCTAGGATGTATCTTTCTATTTCCTCAGGAACACCCTCTAAGAATTGTTCCATTTGCATTAGGAAGGGCAAATTTACTGGAGATTCAACACTTGCTCCTGATATCCAGGCATCCCAATGTTTTACAATGTGGTAGGCATGTCGGGTAAATGACATGTCTGGTTTCCACCTTAGGGCTCTGAACCTCCGACGAGACTGCTCGGGTGTTATCCCCATTCTGACTCTCGCCTTGGATTTAAACAGTTCATACTTGTTCATGTGTTCTTTAGGCATTTCAGCTGCCACCTCAGCTAAGGGTCCACTGAGCTGCGGCCTCAGCTCTACCATGTATTGGTCAGTAGAGATGTTGTACCCAAGGCAGGCCCTTTCGAAGTTTTCTAAGAAGGCCTCAGTATCATCACCTGCCTTGTAGGTGGGGAACTTTCTGGGATGGAAAGTGGTACCTGGAGAAGGATTGCTAGGGTTTGTTGGTATATTCTGCTGGGCCTTTATCCTCTCCATCTCCTCCACATGCTTCCTTGCCTCCATTTCCCTCTTGTGGGCAGCCTCCTGTACCTCCTTCTCCAGCCGCATGAGTTCTATCTGTCTTTCATGTTCCCTTTGTTTTTCCTCAGCCTGAAATTTGGCTAATTCCAGCTGTAGTCGAGCTGAGGATTTGGCCATTCTAACCTCTCTGTTTTTAACTAACTTTACACCCGAGGTTTAGAAATAAACAAACAAAACTTGGCTGTAAACTTTTGCTGTGCTGGAATAGAGTACCTATTCTCTGATAGTGATTGTCAGCCTACAGAAAAAGACAATTCCCTTGTCTCTGCTCTGGGCCCAAATTAAAGCAAAAAACCTCCAACTACTTGGAAAACTGCTTACCCAGCCCAAAGAAAAAAAAAAATTTCTTTTCAAACCTGTGCTCCTTGTAAAACAAAACAAAAAAATCAAAATCCTAAAAAAAAAACCCTGCCACTTTTGTCTCCAGGCAAATGGGTAGAGCACACACCCCCTATTTACTTTTAGGAAGAAAAGAAAAAAAAAAAACCTCTGGGTTGGAAGACTGTGAATTTCCCTGCAGGAGTTAAGTACCCTGCCTCCAGGCAAGAAAACCTGCAATTCACAAGATAATCCCCTTTTGTCTCTGCTTGGCCACAAAGCAGAGAGAAACCAAGCTGCTTTCAGTTTCAAAGCTGCCTTCTGGACTTCCTAAAAATTCCTTTTTAAAATCTGTATTTCTAGTTCAAAAAATCTCAACTGGATCTCAAAATGATTTCAGGTTAATCCCACCACTGTGCCACCATGTCAAGGTTCCTCCCCCACTCTGAACTCTAGGGTACAGATGTGGGGACCTGCATGAAAAACCTCCTAAGCTTATCTTTACCAGCTTAGGTCAAAACTTCCCCAAGGTAACAAATATTACCCCCGTTATCCTTGGAATGGCCGCTACCACCACCAAACTAATACTGGTTACTGGGGAAGAGCTGTTTGGACGCGTCCTTCCCCCCAAAATACTTCCCAAAACCTTGCACCCCACTTCCTGGACAAGGTTTGGTAAAAAGCCTCACCAATTTGCCTAGGTGACTACAGACCCAGACCCTTGGATCTTAAGAACAATGAACAATCCTCCCAACACTTGCACTCCCCCTTTCCTGGGAAATGTTGGATAAAAAGCCTCACCAATTTGCATAGGTGACCACAGACCCAAACCCTTGGATCTGAGAACAATGAAAAAGCATTCAGTGTTTTACAAGAAGACTTTTAATAAAAAATAGAAGTAAATAGAAATAAAGAAATCCCCCCTGTAAAATCAGGATGGTATATATCTTACAGGGTAATTAGATTCAAAAACATAGAGAACCCCTCTAGGCAAAACCTTAAGTTACAAAAAAGATACACAGACAGAAATAGTTATTCTATTCAGCACAATTCTTTTCTCAGCCATTTAAAGAAATCATAATCTAACACATACCTAGCTAGATTACTTACTAAAAGTTCTAAGACTCCATTCCTGTTCTGTCCCCGGCCAAGACGACTACAGACAGACCCTTTGTTTCTCTCCCTCCTCCCAGCTTTTGAAAGTATCTTGTCTCCTCATTGGTCATTTTGGTCAGGTGCCAGCGAGGTTACCTTTAGCTTCTTAACCCTTTACAGGTGAGAGGAGCTTTCCCCTGGCCAGGAGGGATTTCAAAGGGGTTTACCCTTCCCTTTATATTTATGACAACCTCCATAGTAACAAGATTCTCATTCTAATTCCCGATAATTAGATTGGTTTAAGACTTGAAGTATGAAGTTTAATGTCCCTTCCAAAATTTGTTAGCATAAATTATAACTCTGGCTATTTGTAACCGAATAAATGTTCAATCCCTCTTTGAACATTGCTTCGTTCTTAACCATATATACAACCCAATTGCAGGGCATATACCTTGCAGGGTTCGCTTCTCTTTTCCTCTTTCTAACTGCTCGTATGTTGAAAGACTAAAGATTTAGGTAAATGTGTATTGAGGCAATATTTTGATGGTGGTGTTTTTTGGAGCTGGGAGGAGTTGCAGTGTTTGATGCTCGCTGAGACTTCATTTTGTGTCAATGGAGGCCCTGATGGGCTAGAATTTATAGGACTGCAGATAAAGGATTGCAAAGTTTGGTCAGAAATTTATTTGAGTTTATTCTAACATGGGAGTTTATTACAACTCAAGAACTTTATTTAGCTTGGAAGTGTGGCATAGCTCAGACTGGGAGTTAGCTTAGCTTTAGGACCCTATTCCACTCTTGAGAAACTTAATGTGGGTTAGGAGTTCAGATTTAAATTACAAGTCTTTCTGCCTTAAAGAGGGATTACCAAGAAGGTGTTTCGTTTCATAAGAAATTTGCCACTGGAATGTGGTAAGTTTAAATTAACATGATTCTTACATGATCTTATCTTTAAATCCCTTATTTTCTATATTTCAGTGGACTCTTCATTTTTTTTCCCTGTTCCCTTTCTCTGCATATTTGACCCAAAGCTCTCATGGTCCAACCATAGCATAGAATCATAGAGTAACAGGGTTGGAAGGGACCTCAGGATGGATGGAACTCTCAGCCCTGGGTTTAGCAGGCCAATGCTCAAACCACTGAGTTATCCCTCCCCCCCAAGGGGGAGCTATCCCTCCCCCCCTAGCATGACCTAGCATGTCAATAAAAATCTTTTAAACACAGAATTTTTCTAAAGTGTGGTAGACAGATTTACTTCACTGTTTTAGAGGGGTTAGTATTGTGGCACTAACTTGTGCATAGTTTTTTAACAGGTCTTGTGTTACATTTTACAGTACACTGCTTAAGAACATTCTGTTAAAATGTTCACTCCTTGACTTTTAAAAATTAAAATGCATGAATTATTTTTTCACCTGATGCAATGAACTCTTTACAAATTTACTGTATTGCGTTAAAGTGTGGCTGTTTTTTGCTGTGAGCGTGTTCATGTAAGGTTATAAGTCTCTTTTGATGTGCTAAAGTATTAAGATGAAAGCATGACATTCTTTTAAGATTGGACTCTGATCTCGATTTTTTTTTTTTTTTGGCAAAGTAAACTGCTGCATGTTTTCTGAGAATTTAAGAACTGTAAATGAAAAGATTTTTCATCTCTGCTCTTCACAAAAGATACGTTGTTTGCACTGAATTTCATCATTAGACTGAATTTTTTTTTCCTGTGTGTAATTTCAGACTCATATCTTTAAGGCCCCCCTACCTCCAGTTTTGTAAGATACGCTTTATTGGGGTATTTGTAAGACAGTTATCTCTGCTACCCATTATGTGTCTCCTGACTTCATTATAAACACTACGGCTTTTGCCCATGACCGGTAAATGCTCCTGATGAAATACCCTGCCAGCTGAATTTGTTTGTTACAGTACCTGCTTATGTCTGCACTCATGGCTCAGACATTAATGGATTCAAATTGCTGACATAAATAGCTACTGCATAGTTTGCTTAATTCTGATTGTAGCAGACTGAACTACTCACTGGCGCGGCACCTCCTGCTGGTCATCTGGGAATTAGCTCTTTTCCAGCCTCAGAGCGCCCTCTGCTGGTTGGTGGCTTGCCTGCCTCAGGCCCCGTGTCTCTCCTGGACCCCGTTGCCCTTTTATTTCAGTGTTCTGCCCTAGCAGTACCCCTACACTCTGGGTCTCCCCTCCCAGGGGAACCCCAACCCTCAAAGCCCACCTTGCCTCAGTGGCTACTGCCAGTCGTCATCTAGCCCCCGTTCACTGGGGCAAACTGCAGTCTGTAATGGACACTCATCATTGGCAAGGGGTAGGACCTGCTTCCTTTGCCTATCCCCGGGCTGCCCTTCTGCAGCCCCAGTACCTTTTGTAGGCCTTCCACAAGGCCTGTAGTCTGGGGGTTTACCAGGCTGGAGTTCCCCAGCTCCCTTCCCCAGCACAGCTCTGCTTTGCTTCGCTTTGCTTCATGTACCTTGCTCCCAGGCAGCTAGCCCTTCCCACTCCAGGGCTAGAGTGAGACTCCTCCAGCTTCTGGCTCCTAGCCCTCTTATCAGGGCCAGCTGGGCCCTGACTGAGATGGCCACACCTGTGGTCAGCTACTCCCTCAGCTGCTCTCACTCCTTTTATCCCAACCACAGCCCTCTCCAGGGCTTCTTTTTAACCCCTGCCTGCTGGCGTGGGGCAGCTGCCCTGCTACACTGATTAATCTGCTGATATACCTCTTTCCCCTCATTTTTGAGTTGTAAAATAAATTTTTGGTTGCATAGAATAGATATTTGGAAATGAAAGATAATCCCAAGTATTCAAATATTGCTCATAGCTGCCGTACACATCAGGTGTTCTGTGGGAGTTGCCTTCTAGATAAGTTTTTTACATGCCAGTGTATCTACTTTGTACCAAAAGTTGTGAGGAGCAATTGTGTAGCATTTCCTACTTTCAAAGCCCTGGATAGTGCTACCCAGTGCTGTAACATTAATCAGTACTTTGCATTCCAATGAAATAGTATTCTTATCCCGCTGTTTAAGGCCCCACAGCAAGTTGGGGCAGGACTAGAACTTGGATGTTCTGGGCTCCGAACTCCATGTTGCAGTTGAGGTTAAACATTAGTGGTATTTTTAATTTATGAAAACATTTTTGAGGAAAGTTGTATTTGTGATGCTAATGAGGGAGAGGGCTAGGCTAGCTCAAGAGGCACTTGGCAGACTGCTACTTACAACATTGTTGGAGTTCAGTGCTACATTGAAACATTCACTTAAATTTTAACTCAGGTCTCCAGAGGTTGAAGAGTTACGAAGTTACTTCATTATGCTACCTAATCCAGAACAGGAGCTTTTATAAATGCTATAAAATTAATTAATGACCTGGTAACAGAGTATTTTATGTGGAACAGGCCAGATTTAGAGAAGGAAATTTTGTGTCATACCAGATCCATGTGGTCTTTCAAAATAATAGGATCTGCATGCTCCTTAAGATATGTCTGGCACTGCTTTCACAGACATTTACATTTTCTAGTAAAACTTCTTGTACTACCTCTAAATATAGTACCTTATTTTAGTATGTGGCATACTTAGAATCAGTTCTTTAAAGGGATACTGTAAACACTGACATGCTTTCTAGGTGTTACCTTTTTATGGGTTTTAGCTTCATGTCCCGGTGTGCTGTTTCTTTGGTTTTCATCTTGAATTTTTTTTTGTGAGTTGTCGGTTCCTTTTTTTCCATCTCAACTTCATGGTCTTAGAAGGCACTATCTCTGGTGAGCAGTTACATTGGCTAAGATGATGTGTGGTCTAATAGACATTACTCTTTCTACCTCCCTATTCAGAGTTATTTTCTTAACCTGTTCCAGCCCCATAGTAAGGAACAAAAATATCTATCTATCTATATACCTGTCTATCTCAGCCTTCTTTATTATGCTACCAGTCTCTCCCTCTGTCAAAGGAGAACTGGAGCCAACTTGGAAACAATACTTTTAAAGAAAAGAAATGCATTTTCCCAGTATGTTTTGTTCTGTTGGTGGTAGTGAAGGTACTTGTATGTTAAGAACTTTCTTCTTCCTAGGCTGAATATTACTCCGGGTTTCATTGTGCACTTACGTGACAATCCTATGTTTTAAGATACTTTCGCTATGGAGGCCATTCTATCTCTCAATCAATATTGTGGACAGTATTATGTAGGATCAAAGGAACAGGGATTTGCATGTGACAGCAAAACTCTTATTTAGACGTATGTAGTTAGCAAACAATAAGAACACTTATTTAAAATGAAAACGTGAGAGGTAAACAAATTTAAGTAGTCTGTTCCAAAGTCTTCTCTTTGCTAGTATGCTATTTCCTTTGTAAAAGGATGCTGTCAAGTACTCCTAATTATTTGTAATAGCCTTGTCAAGGTTCCTCCCCCACTCTAAACTCTAGGGTACAGATGTGGGGACCTGCATGAAAAACCTCCTAAGCTTATCTTTACCAGCTTAGGTCAAAACTTCCCCAAGGTACAAAATATTACACCCGTTATCCTTGGACTGGCCGCTACCACCACCAAACTAATACTGGTTACTGGGGAAGAGCTGTTTGGACGCGTCCTTCCCCCCAAAATACTTCCCAAAACCTTGCACCCCACTTCCTGGACAAGGTTTGGTAAAAAGCCTCACCAATTTGCCTAGGTGACTACAGACCCAGACCCTTGGATCTTAAGAACAATGAACAATCCTCCCAACACTTGCACTCCCCCTTTCCTGGGAAATGTTGGATAAAAAGCCTCACCAATTTGCCTAGGTGACTACAGACCCAGACCCTTGGATCTTAAGAACAATGAACAATCCTCCCAACACTTGCACTCCCCCTTTCCTGGGAAATGTTGGATAAAAAGCCTCACCAATTTGCATAGGTGACCACAGACCCAAACCCTTGGATCTGAAAATAATGAAAAAGCATTCAGTGTTTTACAAGAAGACTTTTAATAAAAAATAGAAGTAAATAGAAATAAAGAAATCCCCCCTGTAAAATCAGGATGGTAGATATCTTACAGGGTAATTAGATTCAAAAACATAGAGAACCCCTCTAGGCAAAACCTTAGGTTACAAAAAAGATACACAGACAGAAATAGTTATTCTATTCAGCACAATTCTTTTCTCAGCCATTTAAAGAAATCATAATCTAACACATACCTAGCTAGATTACTTACTAAAAGTTCTAAGACTCCATTCCTGTTCTGTCCCCGGCCAAGACGACTACAGACAGACCCAGACCCTTTGTTTTTCTCCCTCCTCCCAGCTTTTGAAAGTATCTTGTCTCCTCATTGGTCATTTTGGTCAGGTGCCAGCGAGGTTACCTTTAGCTTCTTAACCCTTTACAGGTGAGAGGAGCTTTCCCCTGGCCAGGAGGGATTTCAAAGGGGTTTACCCTTCCCTTTATATTTATGACAAGCCTCTCAAAATAAGCTAGAATTTTTTTCTCTACACATTTTTAAAATTTGTTTCCTGTGTTTGTAATGGAATTTGAAATTAATCTGACTTTCCTGCTCATTTTCTTGTTTGTGTGTTTGCATTGTCCATGTTTTCAGCAGAGTTTTGGGAATATAATTTGTTAACTTCTGCTCCCTCTGCTGGCTCTGCAGTAGCAAAGCATGCTCTAATAAATTGGTTAGTCTCTAAGGTGCCACAAGTACTCCTTTTCTTTTTGCGAATACAGACTAACACGGCTGTTACTCTGAAACCTGTCATTGTAGATTTTATAAACAGTAGAACTCTTTACATTTTGTGAAGGTCCAAGTGGTTTATTGTAAGTTTAGAATCAGGAGAGCATTCCCTTGTAGTGAATTAAAGTACTGTAGGGGAAGACTCTGAGCCAGGGACAGTGCATGCTGGGGAGCCACCTGGCCACACCTCTGCCTGGGAGACAGAGGGAGATGTCACTGTTTCCAGGAGCCACCTGAGGTGAGCGCTGCCAGGAGCCAGCATTGCGCACCCCCTCCCGCACCCCAAACCCCTGTCCCAGCCCTGAGCTCCCTCGCACACTCCGAAGCCCTCGGCCCCAGCCCGGAGCCCCCTCATCTCCGGCCCCACCCCAGAGTCTGCACCCCCAACTGGAGCCCTCACTCCTTCTCGCACCCCAATGCGCTGCCCAAGCACGGTGAAAATGAGCGAGTGAGTGAGGGTGGGGGAGGGCGAGCGATGGAGTGGGGAGGGGGTGAGGCCTTGGAGCAGGGGTGGGGCAAGTGTGTTTGGTTTTCTGCAAATAGAACGTTAGCAGCCCTAGGGGCACTATCTCTACGTGGAAATAGGCACAGTACTGAACATCTGTTTCCATGTCCATTTAGTGCCCTGCCCCTCTGCAGAGACTGCCAAACTAGGTGCAGATTGTTTAGAGAATAACTTTAACATGCCAATTATATATGCCCATCCCTAGTGTCAGTTATCACCAAATTGACATAATGTTATAAGGTACTTAGATGTATTTTCCTGTAGCTTTCCAGCATTTTTACAGCAGTTCTTTTGGTGATCATACAGAAAAATGGTCTTGATTATTGTCTTCCAGAGAATGAAAGGGTTATATATTTTTGCTGGAAACAGGAGGAAAGCAAACTTTGAGTGGCTGATATTAGACTAAGAAGGCCACACTACTCAGAATGTGAGACCACCTTAAATAATCTTGTATAGAATCAAGAAGACGTAGATGGTGATAGAGAGCAAAATGTTTCCTGTTTCTTTTTTTACCCTGTTTTTTTTTTTCTTGTTAATATAATTTGTTTACTAAAAGTAGGCTGGGATGGGATGGGAATGATAAATTTGTCCCAAGTCTGTGCAGTTATTGCAGCATATGAGTTGTGAAGATTTTCCAGCATCGCAGTAGCTGTGCCAGTGAGATAATTTCTCCACAAACTAATCTGTGCACCAAGAGTGGTGTCTTCAACAGGCTATCCCTGGTAAACTGCTGCAGTCGGGATGCACTTTTGGATAAAGTTTAAAAGTACCCCCTGTTCGGTTGCATTCCAGTCTTGTTACTAGTTTTGGTGCTCAATAGCCAGTAAGTTATCACTCTCAATATACAGGCTTATGGCCTGATTCTCAGAGATGCTAAGCGCCCACAGTTTTCACTGACTTCATGTGGAGTTGTGGGTGCTGAGCACTTCTGAAAAATCAGGCCCATAACGAGTATTTAAAATGAAACCATTCATGTCTTCTGAAAAATCGCTGAAGCCCCTCTGCAAAGAGAGAGAAGCTGGAACATAACATGTCCATTATTTTACTGCATTTTTACAGTAAATACACACACACACACACCAAAACTTTGAGGCTGTCTTTATAAACAACATAGAAAGTAGTGAAAGGTACAAGCTTTGCTTTGCAGTTCACCATTAACTCTATCATAGCATAATTAAACTTTTCCATTCTTCAGTCAATATACTTGTAATCATGTGTTTTTCATACTAAGATTTTTTTTTAATTTTCAGGACTTTCTCATGGTGTTTGATTTCAGTTGTTACTGATTTTATTTAAGGTATTTTCTTCTGGCTAGTTTTTCTTGTGAGCAACTTTTTTTTTTTCCTAAGACAAGCTTTTTAAAATTAATTGCATTGTTTTGATTTGATCTGAGTTATATCACAAGCCCCAAACAGTGACTTAATTCATCTTGGGGCAATAATACAGACATCGGTTACTGAATGGCAAATCATTCAAATATCCTCAATACTGGTGTGCAGTATGGTAAGTATTTGTACTGGTGCTGAGAGTGAACAGGAACTTTAATTGATGGTGGACAAAATAAACAAGTATCAAAAAATGGCTTAATTTTTTTTAATTGCCATGTTTGTTCCTTTGTTTATATTTTAAAAAAATCTTTTACTGAAAATTAAATGTTTTCTTCGGTAGCTTTCAGTTTAAACTGAAAACTGTAATCCCTAATTACAGAAAGCTTGCTTTCAGAATGATTTCTCATGAAAACTTTTACATAGTGTTTACATCACAAGTTATTTATTGATACTTCAGAGAACGTTGTACAACTGGTTCATTATTTATATGGATAACAAGAATAATCAGTATTGTTAAAATAGGGATTACATAGAAAAGCTTTGGAAGCAATAGAAATTCTCACGCTTCAGGATCTGAGATGACTACTAATGAGGGTTAGGAAGAGTCTTTCCCCATGGGAAGGTTTTTTCCACAACTGCCATCTGCATAGTTTCTTGTACCTCCTTCAAAAATATCTTGTACTGGCCCCTGTCGAAGACAGTACACTGGAATAGATGGAGTACTATCTGATCCAGTATGGCAATTTCTGTGTTTCTGTTTTGTGGCAACCTTTAATTACAATAGCACTTCCATGCAATATTGTAACTTTGCATCTAATTTTCTGTGTATAATACGGCAATGTTACTTTAAACTGTACAACTATCAGTTTTCTCTTTCTAGATTTGTATCACAAGCTGGTTTTGCTTTACTCATCTATTGTATTAATAATTCATATTGCTATAATAAATGGTCCCAAACACTTTATTTTAGCTCACCTAGGTTTAAGTGATTATTTTAAAACAGCATTGATCTGATTTCAGAAATCATTGTGGGTGCAATGAGAGCAAAAAGCGTGTCAGGGAGGTTCAAATACTCCTTTTTCTGTCTAGAGATTTGATATTGCACTTCCAGAAACAGTGCTTAATTTTAAGCTTTTTGTGACCATTACATTTATCTGCATGGAATCTCTGTAGGTTGAACGTAAACATGAAAATATTGACAGTGAGTAGTTGGCTAGTGTGGCTGATGTTAGCTAATCTGAATTTCTTCCAAGAACAACTTTCTTAAGTTGCTATGTGAAATTGTAAAATGGGTTAGGAAAGGTCATATCTGGCGAATAAACATCAAATCTGTTCCTGTTTTATTATATGTAGTCAAACTACATCTCCCCCCACCCCCCCACCCAAAAAAGCCCCCTAACCTTGCTAAGTGTCAGTAGTGTCAACCTCAAGCACAAAAAAGAAAGTACAGTAGAAATTATATACTTACACTTGCAAACAAATTTTTGGGGAAATTCAAACAAAACCCATTTTAAAAAAATATTCAAAACATTGAAAATAGGGCCTGGTCTAAACAGTTTTTGTACTGTTATAACTGTCATCTAGAGGCGTGATTTTTTTGTTTTTGTTAAGTGAGGTAAACCGGTGCAACCCATAATGTAGCTGTAGTTATACCTATATAATGGTGCTTTATTTAAAAGTACCAGTGAAATGATAATAGCTATACCAGTATGAAACACCTTTGTACACCAGTACACCTTTGTACAGCCACATCGACATGGGCGATGTGCCACCATACTGGTACAATTGAAGTGCTACAACTTTCTAGTGTAAACAAGACCTTAGAGCAGTGGCGGGCAAACTTTTTGGCCTGAGGGTCACATCGGGTTTCCAAAATTGAATGGAGGGCCGGTTAGGGGAGGCTGTGCCCGGCCCCCGACCTCTATCCAACCACCACCCCCCTCACCCCCTGACACCCCCCCCCGGGACTCCTGCCCCATCCAACCCCCCCTCTCCTTCCTGACTGCCCCCCAGGACCCCTGCCCCCATTCAATCCCTCTGTTTCCCTCTGACCGCCCCGCTCCCTATCCATCTCCCCAAACTCCCCTGCCCTTTATCCAAGCCCCCCGTCTCCTCACCACGCTGCCTGGAGCACCGGTGGCTGGCGGCACTACAGCCGCACCGCCCTGCAGCACAGAGCCCCGGGTCGGGTCAGGCCAGGCTCTGCAGATGCGTTGCCGCAGGAGCTCACAGACCCACTGCCCAGAGCATTGCGCCAGCAGCGCAGTGAGCTGAGGCTGTGGGGGAGGGGCTGGGGGCTAGCCTCCCGGGCCAGGAGGTTCCCTCGGGCCAGATGTGGCCTGCGGGCTGTAGTTTGCCCACCTCTGCCTTAGAGTGTGTGGCTGGGGTCTAAGCCAGGCAGATTTAAAATCAATGGGATTTGAGTGCCCTTTGGAAAATCCAAGCCAGTGTTCTTTTGGCACAACAAATTTACTTGAAATGCTAAGATTATTCAGTTTAGCCCAGTGACAAATTATGCAATATGGTTCATGTATTCCCTGCATGTGGAAGTGAAACTGCTCCTAGTAAAGGTGTCCACTGTATGTCATTGTCCTCAATGGGAGTGAAACAATTAAGGTGGCTGCTGTTTTCCTACACACTTTCCATTTTCTAGGATGCACCTCATTTCCACTTGCACTTCTCTTCATTTCTGCAATGGGAACTGAAGTCAGGTTGCCCTCAGAAAAATTGCTATCTTGTAATCTATATGGATGGGGAAACTAGAGAGAAAACTATGAGGAGGCTAGGAAATGTTGACATAGATTCTATCCATTGTTGTTCTGTTGTCTGATCAGACATCACTGAATTAACTAGTTAATTGTTAATAATTTTGATTTTTTTCAACAACACGTAATTCATTTATATTTTCTTTATTGTACCTTTTGTCATTTTTCACCAACAGTGTTATGGGAAAGGTGGATATTTTTGTGGGGTGGGGGGGATGGAAACTCTGACTTTCCAATAACTTTGGAACCCAAAAGTACTTAAGGAAGTTCAGACGTGCTCAAAATCATCATTTCCATTATTTTCTCCAGAAATAGTTAAATCAGACCAGAACAAGAAGGTTAAAAAGGTTCTATAAAAAAGGCAATTCTGGGATAACTTCAACTAGTGTACTACTAGTGTGCCACCGCTATAAATATTTGCTTAGTCTCTTCCTAAATAATGTAAGTTGCATATAAAGTATTTTTACAGAAATATTTGTGTAATAGTTGCTAATTCTCTTTACCTGACTCTCATTTCTGCTAATCCTGTTGAATGGGTTGCCATCCTTTTTGCTTGTAGACCAGGGCAATTCAGTCCTGTTGGATGGCCCCCAGAAGCTATCTCAGCAGAATTTTTCCAAATCTGTGAAGACATTAACTTGTAGAAAATAATGGAAATTAACATCCAAGTAGATGGAGTCTATAATGCCAAAGCATGGTAAGCATTGGCTGGGAGAAGAGATTGGTATCCAAGAAAGAAATGTTTTGATAAATTAAAATATTCCACTGTTCTCTTCCATCTCTGTTAATTCTGGTGAATCAGACATAGCAAGTTGAGAGGTAGAATATAGGGAGGAAAAGACAGAAGGAATAGATGGCTTGCTTAGTTTTATATTTATGCCATTTATATTCAAATACGGTTTGTGTTTCTTTTTAAAATTAGGGGAATGATAGTCATCAGCCATCTAACCTATGACTGTGGCGACTTGGTCAGTAAGAAAAATTGTGAACTGCCCAGCAGTATTACCCATACTCAGTAGAAGAGGCAAAATCAAAATCTATAGGCTTATTGTGTCTCCCAGCCCAGTATACTTGCCATAGACCAGACAGTAGTCTATGAAGAATGTATCTGTGTCTTGTACAAGAATTTAATCTGAGTTGTGGGCAGGGATTCACTGCTGCTGCCAAGTGCTCAGGATGTCATAAAATAAATTAAAATAAATTAAAATACCTCTCAAATTTAAAAATTAAAAAAAAACCCTGTAAAATTAACATGACTTGGAAACTAACTTGTTTACTTTGTTTGTATGTTACATCATGGTTTCCTGTTCTGACATCTGGCTTGTGTATTTATATTGTAAGCTCTTTAGGGCAGAGGCCACCTTACTCTGTGCAGTTTCTAGCATAATGACACCTCCAGGCCTTATGATAATACAAATATTCATAACTTTTTCAGGCTTTCCTCTTTTTGTCTTCTACATGGCTCTCGTCAGATGAATTGGGTAAAGTGGCTCTGCAGAATGAAAGTTTCTAAATTTAATTTGCATAGGTAGTATAAATGACTTCAGTGGTATTGGATAGATGTGCAAAGATGAGCTTTGAAGTGGGGTGGAGTTAGAGCAGGAAAAAAGCAGGTAAACTCTGTTAAAACATGGCAGGTTTTAAAGTCCACAGCTATGCCAGAATTCTGTACCTTTGCAATTGGTTTTAGTTTTGAATAGCTATAGCAGATTGCACTTCACTTAACTGCTGTTGCATGTGGCAGTATGGATGTTTTGTTTTTAAAAGCCAAAGAATATCCTGACAGGGTAGGTGTGAAGGGACACTGGGAAAACTATTTGTTCCTATCTCTATAGTAACGTACTTCCTTGGATTCTTTTCTCAGTTTGAACAGTTCCTGCTATGAATGAAAATAATTTTTAAAGCATGTAATGATTCTGTGTAGCAACAACTTCGCACAGTAAATTTATTTTGCTGTTAAACATGACAATAAAACTGATCTTCATACCAGAGGTGTAGTAGGCATGGTCTTGACCCATGAGAGAATTTTGAAAACAGTCTGTATTGGTATAGGAATGTTGTTCCAAAAAACAGAATTAGAAAACAAACCTTTAATTACTCGCTTTTGGCCCAAACAGTTGCTTTAAAAGAACATTGTTAGACTGAACAATCATTTATGAAATTTAAAAATATGTTCAAATCTTCTGCTTTCTGTTTTGTCTTACAGCCTTTTGAAATATTGCTTTCCTGTTAATATCATAAGCTGTAAACTGACAAGTGCCACACAAATCTGTATAACAGACTAATAGACACTTTTGGTTCTCTTCCGTGATTGGGAGGGACATAGTATTGCCATGCGAGAACAGAACATCTGCTGTGGAATCTGTAGTCCAGCATCACCTTCTGATTACTCCTTCAGCATCTCCTCCTTTTTTAATCCCTCTTCTCCTTCACCCTGTGAAGGTCCCACAGAGTGCTCTCCTCTCTGCCCTCGCCCCCATTTCCCTCACTCTACATCTTGTCCTTGGGTGATTTCATTAACTTGCATAGTTTCAATTACCATCTTTGTGTTGGTAGATTTAAGAGTCACCTACCTATGTCTGACCTGTGTCCTTTTGTCCAGTCCTTCGTTTTATGCTAACCTTTTCTTTTTAAGGGTTCTGTACCCTTTCTTTTTAGAGGACTCACTGACCATTTGGAGCTAATATGGCTGAAACTGAGCTTCTACTCTTTCCTCCTAAACCTTTTGCACTCCCCACATTCTCTATTACTGTTAGCCACACACATCAGTATCCTCTTTTCATCCCAGCCCCTAGCTGGAGGATCTTCTTTGACACTTACTTCACTTTGCGTGTCCAGGCTGGAAGAATCCTGTATCTCCTTCCTCTCACAACACAGCAAAAATCTATCCTTTTCCTCACTCTCCTTCCATATACAGATTTTGTTCTTAACCTTGTAATATTTAGCAGCACTTGGTGCTGAGCTGCCTGTTTGTGATGGAGATCTTCTTGGAGGACTAGAGAACATGGGCAGGAAAGTTTTAAGTCTTTTAATGAGGGGATAGATGTGCTGAACTTTTTCAGTAAGGGAGCCCTATTCAGTATTGAGCATTTGCTGTTTAGCAAAAACACAAAATAATCTCTAATTAGTCCAACTAAATTTCTCTTAGCCTTGGTCAGATTTCATTTTCTCAGATTAGATTATAACAATGATTCCTCTGGAAAAAACAAGGAATGTAGAACTTGTATTTCTAGTGAAAAAATTAGGATCTCTCCTCCCCCATCCAACTTTATTGTAGGCAAACCATTTAGGTCTCCTTGATGCATCAGAAGAATTAAGGCTGCAAACATTTTCCCCCTTTGCATATAATTTAAAGTGAAAGGAAAGCAAGAGTTAGATTTCATGTAGGGACTTATCTGTAATTACAGTGCAGTTCATGTGAGCACATGCACCATGAAAATTTTTTGCTTAATTTTGCATTTTGGCCTATTAACGTAAGGATATTCAAAGTTCCTGTATATGGTACTATTCTTAGTCGTCAGAAACATGAGTAAGGTACCCAAACAAGTGTATATCCCAGCTTTGGCAAACCCAGAACAAGAGTTTGACATAAGTGGAGTGCTTGGGCTATAAAATTACTTGTCTACATTTACCCTACATGCCATGCATGTGTAGCTACATGCTGAATTGAAAAGCAGGCTGTGTCCATACTGTGGTGTGTAGCTACATGTGATAGTGAAAGGCTCTGGCAGCAGGGGGTCAGCAGGGAAATGCTCTGGCGGGGGGAAGCTGCCAAGCCCTTTACTTGCTGCTAGGGCCTTTGCCTAGTGTGGGGAAAGGTTCCAGCAGCAACTTGTGGCAGTGAAAGTCTCCAGCAGCCAGGAACTGCCAGAGCCTTTCACTGTGGGAAGGAAAGGCCCTGGCAGCAGAGAGGCAGTGGGAAACTAATAGCAGTGTAGATGTGTTAGGCACTGCTTGGGCGTGCAGAGAGCCATATAGAGTACATACGCACAGGGTTCAGGTGCGTCTTTATTCACCTAATCCGTGCCTCGCCGTTTACATTATTTATATCTCATCCTATGGGTGCATGCAGTGTCTGTACTCTAAACTGCTGTAAGTGTAGGCAAGGCCTAGATTTGTATTACTGTAGCACTAAAAGCCCCAGTTGACAGACCAGGACCCCATTATGCTAGGCTTAGCACAGGCCAGCTAACTTTCTGTGTTTGTTGCACTGCAGGTTTCCTAGTTTTTCTCTCTCTCATTCCCTGCCCCTTCCTTCCACAGTGTATTTGGATGCAGCTTCTGGTAGGTGACAGTCGAACATTTTAAAATGTTCTAAAAAAATAAAATATTTAGAGCAGAGTATAAGCCCTTCTGGAGAGGGTGGAATTTCACAATATTCTACTCTTTATACTTTTTTAGTTGAATTTTCTCTTAGTAGTCTGAGGAACTGAAGACATGCTCTTGCTTGAAAACTAGAAATTTGTCACCCCTTGCTTGTAAATTTCTCTTCTGAGGACACGTCCAGCAGGCCTTTGTTTTAGGATGATGCTTGCTAGATGCAGTTCTGGATAAGTATTTGGGTCCTGTTGTGAAGTATAGATAACTAACCATAAGTGGTATGTGTGTAGTATATTTGAGTTTTACCATGAGTCCGTCCTGGCAGGTTGGACTCATGGTGTTAAATGGTGTACTGACTCTGCTTTGCCTCTAAAACCTTAAAGGGGAGAGACCCACCCTTTACTTGGGTCTGTGAGACAAATCTGTGAGAAGAGAAGTTTGAAGTTTAGGGGACCTAGCATATATAACCGTGTGTTTTTAAAGTATAGCTTTCAGTTTAAATATATTTGTACTAAAGAGAATCTTGTGCTTAATGGGATTATAAATATGTGTTCAGTGGTGTTGCCCCATCATTATCTAATACTGTTTTTTTCCAGCAGGGCTAACTAGTAAAAGAAAACAAGGCTGTGCAAAGCTTCTCCTACAGTTGGCAATACACTAAAAGAATGTCACACACAGCCATACTGAAGTGAATTGCAAAGGGAGGCAAAGTAGTTCGAAGATTTCAGTAACTTGACTTAATGATTCTGAAACACCGCTAAATTATAGTTTTTCATGTGTTACAGAATATGCTCTTTCTGGAGAGAATTATGGTAGTAAAATGTGAAACCCACATACTGGGACATGATGCACAAAGAGTATTTAAGGGAGTCAATCTGATATTACAGATGCATGCATGCTTTCAAAACTATTTGCCAGTGAATTTTAATACTGTCTTTCAGAGGCTAAGGATTAAAAGGTAATGCTGTCTTTTTATACCTTTGAGCAAGTTGTAAATTTGAGCATACTCTTAGTATTGCACTTTTCATTTAAACTACACTGTCCTGAAAACAATCTAGGTAGTATATGTAACGTCGGATTAATGAGTCTGGAAAAACAAAACTGAAACTTGAGATATGAAATGTCCCTGTTCAGTTCAATCAATGATACAATATAATGATTGTTTTGGACTTGCTCTAGAAGGAAAGACTTACTGTATTCATTTTACTAGAAACCACATACCAGCCTGAAGAAATTACTGCCATCAAGCAGTACTGTACAGTGTACTGACACTGAGTGTAGTGATTTTGCAGATTACTTTATTTCTTGATCTAACGTTACCTACCAAAAGAATGTGTAGCTATTTGAATTTTAGTCTTTTTATTAAGAACAGAAGACCGGCCATACTGGGTCAGACTAAAGGCCCAACTAGTCCAGTATCCTGTCTTCCAACAGTGGTCAATGCCAGGTGCCCCAGAGGGAATGAACAGAACAGGCAAGCATCAAGTGATCCATTCCCTGTCGCTCATTCCCAGCCTCTGGCAAACAGAGGCTAGGGATACCATCGCTGCCCATCCTGGCTAATAGCCATTGATGGACCTATCTTCCATGAATTTACCGAGTTCTTTTTTTAACCCTGTTATTGTCTTGGCCTTCACAACATCCTCTGGCAAGGAGTTCCACAGGTTGACTGTGCATTGTGTGAAGAAATACTTCCTTTTATTTGTTTTAAATCTACTGTCTATTCATTTCATTTGGGGCCCCTTAGTTCTTGTGTTATGAGAAGGAGTAAATAACACTTCCTTATTTACTTTCTCCACACGTGTCATGATTTTATAGACCTCTATCATATCCCCCCTTAGTCGTCTCTTTTCCAAGCTGAAAAGTCCCAGTCTTGTATATCTCTCCTCATACGAAAGCCATTCCATATCCCTAATCATTTTTTTCCCCTTTTCTGAACCTTTTCCAATTCCAATATATCTTTTTCTGAGATGGGGCTACCACATCTGCACGCAGTATTCAGGATGTGGACATACCATGAATTTATATACAGGCAATATGATATTTTCTTTCTCATTATCTATCCCTTTCTTAATGATGCCCAACGTTCTGTTTGCTTTTTTGACTGCCGCTGTACATTGAGTGGATGTTTTCAGAGATCTATCCACAGTGATTCCCAAGATCTCTTTCTTGAGTGGTAACAGCTAATTTAAACCCCATCATTTTATATGTATAGCTGGGATTGTTTTCCAATGTGCGCTACTTTGCATTTATCGACATTGAATTTCATCTGCCTTTTTGTTGCCCAGTCACCCAGTTTTGAGAGATCCTTTTGTAGATCTTCGCAATGTGCCTGGGATTTCACTATCTTGAGTAGTTTTGTATCATCTGCAAATTTTACCGCTTTTTCCAGATCATTTATGAATATGTTGAATAGGACTGGTCTCAGTACAGATCCCTGGGGGACACCACTAAGTACCTCTCTCCATTATTAAAGAAAGCTTTGTTGGTTTTATTTGTGTAAGACCAACAGAACTTTAAAATTACTTCTATGTTTTGTTTGTTTAAATCAGGGGTCTCAAACTCAAATGACCACGAGGGCCACATGAGGACCAGTACATTGGCCTGATGGCTGCATCACTGAACCACCCCCCACCCCCCCCACACACCCCCGCTGCCCCGGCCCCACCTCTTCCTAGCCCCCATTCCAACCCCTTCCCTGAAATGCCCACCACAACTCAGCCCCCTCTCTACCCCAGGGGGAACAGGAGGGGTATAGCGTGTGGTTGGGGGCTCAGGGCAGGGTGTTGAGGTGCAGGAGGGGTGCGGGGTGAAGCAGGGGGCTCAGGGCAGGGCGTCGGGGTGCAGGGTGCAGCAGGAGGTTTGGGGGGCGGGGGCAGGGCAGGCTCCTGCGACTCTGGGAACTCGCAACTCTGGGAAGCGGCCAGAACCTGTGTGGGGAGGGGGAGGCACAGAGGTCTGTGTGTTGCCCTAGCTGCGCCTCCAGGCACCGCCCCCCGCAGCTGCCATTGGCTGGAAACAGAGAACTGTGGCCAATGGGAGCTTCGGGGGCGGTGCCTGGAGTCGCGGCCAGGGCAATACAGAGACCCCTGTTCCCGCCAAGGTGGAGGCATCACTATTGTTATGGCAGAAGGGGCAGGCAACATAAGGGAAGTGTTGTAGCTTAGATTTTTGCTAGTGGACCATTTTAAATGGAGGGCTCTGCATGATCTCTTGCTCCTGTCACCTTCTCCATGGATCCTCCTTGTATCTAGTTCACTTGGATCGTCATCTATGGAGTTTGGTGCCTGGCAGGGACGGACGATTCAGATGGTGGCTGCCTTGTGAAGAGAGGTGGAAGTGACAGAATAAGATGTGTCCATTAATGGTCAGCGTGGGTAGGCATTGAGGGGGTGGAAGGATGATGGGCTTCTTGTGATGGGGAAGCTTGACTTTGTGGCACAAGGAGTAAGAAGCTGTTTCCCAGAAACAGCAGTTTGCTGGTACTTTGAAGATCGGCTGTACAAGGTGCTGAGTGGTGATACGGAGGGGACAGAGTTCTCGTAGTCTCTGCCTGCAGCAGTTTCAGTTTTGTCAGTGAAATGGCAAGAATGCTTTTCAGCTCTTCTTTTTTTGTTTTTTTTTGTTAGTGTGGTATGCCACAAGTTTTCAGTGCTGTTGAGGTAACTCAACAGTAACTCAAAGCTCTAGCACTGGGAGATGCTTGAGGACTAGCATATTTGGGAAGGGTGGGTTTTTAATTCTTTGATTATGTGGTGGTGAACAGCTGCTGAATCTGATTTTTTTTCATGTATTATGTAAACCTTTTACCCAAAAGAAAAAAAAAAGGTGACTAGATAACGGGGCAGATTTTCTGTGTGGATATAGATACAGAGGAATAAAGAAATCATTAGTAACTCTCCTCCTCAGAGTGGCTGGGCATTGAGGCTGGAAGAGACGTTCTGAAGCTGCTTCTGGCCTAACAGCTTCCTCAGGCCATCATTTCCAGATGTCTGTCTGTCTACAAGATGCCTCTCATCTTGGTATCCTTGCACTGAATTGATTGGAGCAGTGAGAGAGTCCACTCGCTGTTGCTTCCAGGCTATTTTCCCTGAGTGGGACTCTGCCATTTTGGGGAGATCAAGAATTGTGGGGCTTTTGGAAAAAAGTAAAATCTGTGGAGTTGTGTGGGAGATTTAAAGCCATGAATGTAGGTGCAAATAACTATATAGCACAGGGTTGGGCAAACTTTTTGGTGCGAAACTGTATGGAGGTCCGGGTAGGGAGGCTGTGCCTCTCCAAACAGCCCGCCCCCTGCCCCCTATCCACCCCCTCCCCCACCACCCGCTCATTGTCCCTTGACCGCCCCCTCCCGGGACCCATAACCACCCCCCGGGACCCTACCCCCATCTAACCCCCCTGTCCCTCCCGGAACCTCTGCCCTATCCAACTGCTCCCTGTTCCCCATCCCCTAACTGCTCCCACCCCCAAACCTCCGCCCCATCCAACTGCCCCCTGCTCCCCAACTGCACCCCGAGACTCCCTGCCCCATATCCAACACCCCAGCCCCCTTACCATGCCGCTCAGACCAGCATGTCTGGCAGCTGCACCACCCAGCCGGAGCCAGACACTGCCACGCTGCCCTGCAGGAGCGCGTGTTATACCAATAAAATAAAAACCAGCAGGCGCTTATTAAAGGGGAAAAGGCAAAATGACACGTTTATTGTGAATACAGAAAGAATCATGCTAAGCAGTTAGTTATAGCTATAACATTCCATTTGATTTCATATTTATTCACACATTCATTCTCTCACACATGCACACAGGTTCTGCAAGGTTGTTATCATAGTTACCAGCCTTAGAGTTGCTCATGCCAAACCACTTGCCAGGTGTCCTGGACATGAGGAGGCAGCAGGGCCTTGTCAGATCTGATGCTCCTGGAAGTTGGTTTGCAGAATCAGACCCCAAAGTTCTCACTTTCTAGAGTCCATTTTTATAGGAATTTATTCCTATGCCAGTCTATGGGAATTGCTTCATCATGCTGTTGCTGAATCAATCAGCAGATGGCACATTCCTGACAGCTCCGTGCTGCCAGATGTTAGCTTGTTCTTTGGTTCTCCCATTCTTGAGGCTGTTGGGTGGATTCCAGTCTGCCCTCTGGGGGTCTTCTGGTTATTTCCACTTGACGCCTTCTTCAGCCGATGGACACTGGATTCTTAGGCTGGCACCTGCCTGATCATTCAGTTATTATTCACACCAAGCATCCATCCACATACATCCTCCGTCTCTATTTTAATCACAATTGTTAACAAAGCGAAATGAATACAACAAAAGGGCGGGGAGTCTCTGGGTGCTGTTTCTATTGTTAGAGTATTGCTTTGAGTCTCTCTATGTGTGAGTAGTTGTTGTTACAAAGAATTGGTTTGAGAACAGACTCTGTCTTATAAATCTTTTGCCTTGTACTAACACAGTTAGCAGCTTGCAAGTTTCACACAGAGAGGGAGAGAAACAGTACCAAAAACCAAGAGACCCCTTAATTAGTAATACCCTGGAATTTAAACTATGGGGAATCAACCAGATGTGGCCCACAGGCCGTAGTTTGCCCACCTCTGATATAGCACCTTCCTTTCAAGGAGGTTTTCCAGAGAACTGCATACTTGTTCTATTGGGATCACTCATTAAGCACTGAAATGCTTTGTAAAGGAGAAGTGGGCGGGGGGAACTTCCTCAGTTGAAATTACAGAGAACATTTTAAATAGGTAATATGTTTACTCAGATGGACTTTGGTCAGCAAATCAGGGCGAACAGGTTAACATGGGTGAAAAAATTTCAAGCTACTAGAGAAGCAGATGTGGCTTTGACATGGGTATCTTCTCGTTATTCCTCTATTATAGCACCTATAATCTGTTTCAGGGCACTGCTGAACCATTCCATGCATTTGCTGCTATATTCCTAAAGAAAACATAACCCATGAACTGGTGAAAGTTGCAGGCCAGCCTCCCAATCTAAATTTGAGAAAGCCATTGCATGTCAACCATAACTTTATCTGTTTCCCTTCTCAGCTGATAGTTTCCCCTTGCCTTCTCTGTCATCTAAAGATGTGCCTGCCACCAGGTCCATATTTTTGGGCAAGGTATAATTCTCCTTATTGAAGTCACTGTCTCAGTACCATCTCTAAAATCCTCATCTTCAATATTTACCATCCCCTGGTTATGTAATGCAACTTGCTTCCATAAGACCTTCACAAATTTCAGTGCTTCATGAAGTGTAGAGAGTTGTCTGGTTCTGTCGCATGCAAAGTAGCCTGATAACATCGCTCTCTACCTCAGACATCTCCATTTGCTCTCTGTTCTTTCTAGAATCCAGTTCAAATTGTTCTCAGAATTGTTTAACTCTGTGACCTTTACTCCAATTGACCTTGCATATGTCTCCTACCTTTACTCTCTTCTCGGCTAGCAATGGTTGACTGCTCTCTTCGTCCGCACAGTCAGGCCATTTTTAATTACTAGGTCTCTTCCACCTGATCAGTTTGCTGTATCATTTCAAATCATAACTGAGAATGAATTATATATGTGTGTGTGTGTGTGTATTATTTCCCCTCACACCTTTTAATTTTTATCATACTGCTGTTTTCTTTGTAGTTGTTTAATTCTCCAGAGTGGCTTGGAATGTAAGTTTATATGAAAGATGCAATGCAAAATAAAGCTTCAATTTTATTATTAATAATTGACTTAGGAATAGATAGTTGCAAAGCAAGATTTCCGGTTCTGAGCTATTAACTTACAAGAAATAACTGAGGATATCCTGCTCTAGGTAGTGGGCACAGTGACTTTAAAAGATTGGTGCAATACTTCCACAGCTATTTCACTCCAAGTATTGAAAACTGGATAATACCAGGAACCATTCCAGAATATAAGATTTTTCAACTTAATTCATACTTTGTCTATAAGGCTATAATACAGTATACAGTAATCATGCTGTGATGAGTGACATTGATGTGCAATGCTGTTGTATTCTTAGTAAATTGAACTGGCTGGGGAGACAAACTTCTGTATTTTTAAGGAACTACATTTTATGGTGACCGTAGTTCTTGACACACATGCCTGTAAATTCACTCTCTAATTTCTAAAAGTGTGTGTAAGAATATCCTTATAAACAACTTGTTTTTAAAATTCTGGCTGTTTAAAAACATGATCTTTATCTCTATCTCCCTCCTTCTCACCCAGTGGCTTTTTAGTCAAACACACTTTAAAAATAGTTCTCAAAAACCCTCCTCACTATCATGCACCAGAAAAAAACAAAACCCAGCAATACAACATAGCATCTTAGTATGCCAATGCCAGGCAGCTCTTTACTCCTCATACAACTGCCTTTGTCCACTTTAGATCACCTGTGTTTATATTTTGTGGGTGAAAATTGGAGTAGTACTAAACACACAAGGCAGAAGCTATTACCAGCAGGACAGTGGGGTGTGAGGAGGTATTGTTTCATGGTCTCTGTGTGTATATAATGTCTTCTGCAGTTTCCACGGTATGCATCCGATGAAGTGAGCTGTAGCTCACGAAAGCTCATGCTCAAATAAATTGGTTAGTCTCTAAGGTGCCACAAGTACTCCATTTCTTAAGGCAGAAGTAAACTACAAAACAATAGATAAAAGCAAAGGTTGCTGCAGGCAAGGCAGGGAGAGGAAGTACTGATGTGAAGTCCTTTAACCCTAGGCAAAGAAATAAACAGCCCAAATGGAAAACTGAGGATTTATCCAAGCAACCGCACCCTTCACGTTAAAGCCAGTTTATTTTCTTGTGAAGAAGCAGGGCTTCACGTGGCCACAAGTTGGATCAATGCTCGAGCAAACTGATGCTGTCTGTTCAGAAGGGGATCATGTCCTCTTTCCGAAGAGGGGGAGCCTACGTAAGTGCCCCATCCTGAGAGGCTGACATGTAAGAACATAGAACAGCCATACTGGGTCAGACCAATGGTCCATCTAGGCCAATATCCCATCCTTTGACAGAGGCTGGTGACAGATGTTTCAGAGGGAATGAACAGAACAAGGCAGTTACCAAGTGATCCATTCCCTATTGTCCAGTCCCAGGTTCCGATAGAGGTTTAGGGACACCCAGAGCGTGGTGCATCCCTGACCATCATAGAATCATAGAATATCAGGGTTGGAAGGGACCTCAGGAGGTCATCTAGTCGAACCCCTTGCTCAAAGCAGGACCAATCCCCAATTAAATCATCCCAGCCAGGGCTTTGTCAAGCCTGACCTTAAAAACTTCTAAGGAAGGAGATTCTACCACCTCCCTAGGTAACGCATTCCAGTGTTTCACCACCCTCCTAGTGAAAAAGTTTTTCCTAATATCCAACCTAAACCTCCCCCACTGCAACTTGAGACCATTACTCCTTGTCCTGTCCTCTTCTACCACTGACAATAGTCTAGAACCATCCTCTCTGGAACCACCTCTCAGGTAGTTGAAAACAGCTATCAAATCCCCCCTCATTCTTCTCTTCTGCAGACTAAACAATCCCAGTTCCTTCAGCCTCTCCTCATAAGTCATGAGTTCCAGACCCCTAATCATTTTTGTTGCCCTTTGCTGGACTTTAATTAATCTTAGTTAATAGCTGTTAATGGACCTGTCCTTTATGAACTTCTCTAATTCTCTTTTGGACCCAGTTATACTTTTGGTCTTCACAGCATCCCCAGCAACAAGTTCCATAGGTAGACTGTGTATTATGTAAAGAAATACTTCCTTTCCTTTGTTTTTAAACCTGCTTCCTATTAATTTAATTGGGTGACTCCTAATTGTTGTATTATGTGAAGGGGTAAATAACACTTCCTTATTCACTTTCTCCACAAGATGCATGATTTTATAGACCTCTGTCACATCCCCCTCTTTTTTAAACTGAAGTCCCCGTCTTTTTAACCTCTCCTCATATGGAAGGTTGTTTTTTTTTTTCCCTTCTCTGCACCTTTTCCAATTTTAAGATTTTTTTCTTTTTTTTGGAGATGGGGTGACTGTGGGCATACCATGGATTTATATAGTGGCGTTGTAATATTTTCTTACTGTGTATCTTGTTCCTAATGTTCTGTTAGCTTTTTTTACTACTGCACATTGAGCAGATGTCTTCAGAGAACTATTCCTCTGATGACTCCAAAAACTTTCTAGAGTCATAACAGCTAATTTAGACCCCATCATTTTGTGTGTATAGTTGAGATTGTTTTCCAATGTGCATTATTTTGCATTTATCAATGTTGAATTTTGTCTGCCGTTTCGTTGTTCAGTCACCCAGTTTAATGAAATCCCTTTAACTCTTTACAGCCAGCGTTGGACTTAAGTATCTTGAGTAATTTAGTGTTGGGTGCAAACCTTGTCACCTCACTGTTCACCCTTTTTTTGAGATCATTTATGAATATGTTGAACAGCACAGGTCCCAGTACAAATCCTTGGGGGACCCTGCTATTTACCCCTCTCCATTGAGAAAACTGACCATTTATTCTACACTTTGTTTCCGGTCTTTTAACCAGTTACTGATCCATGAGAGGACCTTCCTTTTTATTTCATGACTACTTATTTTGCTTAAGAGCCTTTGGTGAGGGACCTTGTCTGAAAGTTGGCGTACACTATATCGACTGGATCACTCTTATCCACGTATGTGTTGACCACCCTCAAAAAGTTCTTATAGATTAGTGAGGCATGATTTCCCTTTCCAAAAGCCACATTGACTCTTTCCCTAACATATCCTGTTCATTTATGTGTCTGATAATTCTGTTCCTTACTATAGCTTAACCAATTTCTTGGTAGTGAAGTTAGGCTCACCGGCCTGTAATTGTCAGATAGACTCTGGAGCCTTTTTAAAAAATTGGTGTCACATTAGCTATCTGCCAGTCATCTGGTCCAGAGGCTGATTTAAGCCACAGGTTACATGCCACAGTTTTGCAATTTCATATTTGAGTTCCTTCAGAACTCTCGGATGAATGTCATCTGGTCCTGGTGACTCATGACTTTATCAATTTGTTCCAAAATGTTCTCTATTGACACCTCAGTCTGGGACATTTTCTCAGATTTATCACCTAAAAAGAAAGGCTCAGGAGTGGGAATCTCCCTCGTGTCCTGTGCAGTGAAGACCAATGCAAAGAATTCATTTAGCTTCTCTGCAATGACTTGGTCTTCCTTGAGTGGTCTTCTAGCACCTTGATCATCCACTGTACCTGTTGATGATTTGGCAGGCTACCTGCTTCTGATGTACTTAAATTTTTTTTTTCCTGTTTAGTTTCACCCTTGGCCTGCCAGAGTTTATGCTCCTTCCTATTTTTCTCTGTAGGAGTTGACTTCCACTTTTTAAAGGATGTCTTTTGGCTTCGTTTACTTTGGTTAGCCCTGGTGGCATATTTTTGATCCTCTTACTGTTGTTGAATTTTGGGTATATCTGTAGCTTGAGTCTCTATTATGGTAGTGTTTAAAAGTTTCCCTGCAGCTTTCAGGCATTTCACACTTGACTGTTCTTTTTAAATTTCTGTTTACCTATCTTCCTCATTTTTTGTGTAGTTCCCTTTTTGAAGTTAAATGCTATTGTGATGGGTTTCTTTGGTATTTTCGCCCTTGCAAGTATGTTTAAATTTAATTACATTTGGGTGGTTGTTGCCAAGCAGTTCGGCTATGTTCAATTTTTAGACCAGATCCTGTGCTCCACTGAGGACTAAATCAAGAATTGCCTCTCACATTGTGGGTTCCAGGACTAGGTGCTCCAGGTGTGTCATTCATGATGTGTAGAAATTTTATCTCTGCATCACATCCTGAGGTGACACGTACCCCGTCAAAATAGGGATAGTTTAAATTCCCCCACTGTTGTGTTTTTTTGCTTTTGTAGGCTCTAATTTCCCTGAGCATTTCACAGTGATTTCAATATCCTAGTCAGATGGGTGGTAGAATATTCTGACTGCTATACTCTTTTTGAAGCGTGACATTTATATACATAAAGATTCTATGGTACGGTTTGAGGCATTTAAATTTTTACTGTATTTGATGGTATGCTTTCTTTCACATATAGTGGCAGTGCTCCACCCACAAGACCTACGGTCATTCCTACATATTTTGTATCCTGATATTCCTGTGTCCCATAGATTATCATCATTCCACTAAGTTTCTGTGATTCCTGTTTTATCAATATCCTCATTTAATACCAGACACTAAAGTTAATTGATCTTAGACTTCTAGCATTTGTATGCAAGCGCTTAACTAAATATTGACAAATTTTCTATCTGCCTTCATGTGATGTTATTGAATGGGACTATTTTTTCCCCATTTGTCTATTTCTCTTCAGTTCCTGCCTGTACTTTATCAATTTCTATCCCTTCCTCTTTACTAGGATATACAGTATCCTCTTTAATAAATCCTCCTCTAATGGATGTCCCTGTCCAAACCATGCGCATCTTTGCATCTGTCAGCTTTCCTCCAGTCCTTTCTTCAACCTTTTAAATTTTACAGTTCAACAATCTGATTCGGTTTGTTTAGCTGGAGCCCATCTTTCCTGTGGGCTCCTCCGTTCCCAAAACATTCTCCAGTTCCTAATGAACTTAAATCTTTCCTCCAAACACCATTCTCTCGTCTATATGAAAGCGTAGGGAAGGGAAAAGTCACCATGATGTGCGGCAAAAGAGGAACTATAATAGGAGTGAAAGGATTCCTTCAGGAAACAGTAACCATGTGGCCAGACGTAAAGATTGTAGGGACCGAAGGGGCAGATTCTCTCACAGGCCACATAGTGGACCAAAGGATACAGAACTGCTCTGATCAGAGTGAGGGGGACAGCTAAGACTTGAGACAAAGTTCAGCAGGGCTTTCATCATTCTGGTCTGCAAGATCATCCCCAAGTGTGGAAGAGCCTGAGATGTTTGCTTGTTCCTACAATGAGATATGGCAATTGACCTCAACCCCAGAGGAAAACCTTTCCCTGCATGCAACCTCAGTTATGTCTTTGACTCCATTTCTCTTTGTAGGATGTCAGAGCAGGAATTTACACAGGGAAATTGCTTGCTGGCAATTACTCCTGTCATAGACCTCCTTTTCTCCCATTTTCCATTTTATCTTCTTGAAAGAGCTACTGCCTTGTGTTTGTATCTTTCTCCTGATTTCTTTTCTCCCTCCAGAAGTGTTGGTCTCAGGGTAAAAGTGGGCAGACTGGGCCCTTTTACAAAGGACTTAAATGACAGATTCTTTCCCCTTGGCCGGATTAAAGGAATTGGAGACACCAGGCACACCCTCCCTTGGGCACCTCATTGCACCACAGCCCTATGGCCCTGCGCTGTGTTCTTTCCCTCTTGTCCCCTGCTTGGTGTTTTAGTGGTAGGGTGCCACTCATGAAGGACTGGTCTTATCATGAAGAAGGAAGGACTCTGCCTGCACCCAGCTGAGCAGAGGACGTACTGCACAAGAGAACTGTGTGGAGTACTCACCACCTCAATATAGCTTTGAGGTGTCATTAGTGAGGTCGTGTCCCCCCTACTACCCCCGAGTTGTCTGCCAGGGTGATGTTGGCAAGGACCCGCATACACAGGAACCCCTGTTTCAAGGAAGTGGGGCGGGCTACCAAGTGTTCGTCTCTCCCCACCCCCTTGTGAAATTAATGGCTACCCCAACTCTGATTTCAACCTGATGAACACACTCTCTGACTCCCATGTTTTGCCATTTTACTCTTTCTTCCCTCATTCCATCTTGGCCTTTCATTCTTCCCTCCATCCATTCCATACCTCACACTTGCTGCCACCTTCACCCCACCCCTCACTCTTCACCTCCTTCCATTTTCACTCCCTTTCACGCACAGGCTTGTTAAACTTGAGCTCTGTCATCATTCCACACACAGAAAAAGAGGTGGTGTGAGAGAGGAAGAAAAGGGCATCTCAGAGGCATCCAGTCTCCTCGCCAGCCCTGAAGCAGCAGCAATGGTGTCTGGACCCCTACTCCGGAACCAGCCAAAGAGCTTGGAGCATCAGTGATGGCCTCTGCTTAACCCTGGCCAGTCATGAGCTATTAGAAGCTAGTCTTCTTCCCCTCTGCCCCACCTAGCTGCTGGGAGGAACTGCAGTGGATGTAGCTCATTTTCTTCCCTAGAGCACCCAGAGTGCACTGGAGCCAGCAGGGGTTTTCGCTAGGACATTGCTGCCAGCCTTGCTGGATTAATTTAGGGAAGCCTACACTGGCACTTTACAGCCCTGCAACTTTCTTGCTCAGGGGTGTGAAAAAACACATCCCTGAGTGCTGCAAGTTTCAGCGCTGTAGACAGTGCACCAGCGCTGGGAGGTATTCCCCTCATGGAGGTGGGTTTTTTATAGCTCTGGGAGAGCTCTCTCCCGGCACTGGCACTGCAACTACACACTGCTTCAATGTTGCTAGTGAAGACATGCCCGAAGATAGAATATATGGGCCAAAGGTGTTAACAACCCAGTCAGTGTCCAGCATTAAACAGTATTACAGTCCGGGGTTTGTTATACAGAGATGTCAGCCTGCTTGGTACAATGGCACAAACACCACTAAAGATCCTTTAAACCTTTTATTAAAGATAAAGAAGAGAAGGAGAAACTGTATGTCAAGTATAAAGAAAGGCTTTCATTTTAATAGCATTTCTTGTTCCCTTTCCCTTTAGCTGGAGAGAGTTTTCAGAAGGAGAATCCCCATTGTTTGACAGTCTTAAATGGTATCAAAGATGTTAATAGCTCCTCTTTTGTGGAAAAGAGAACTTATTTGAGATGGTCTGGAGCTGTTATATCTACTGCTGTTAAAGTCCAATCCTGTTTCATCTCAGCTGCTGATTTGGGATTCAGCTGGATCTGGTAGAGCAGAGATAGTCAATAGGCGGACCACAGGCCAAAGCCAGACTGCCATATGCTTTTGAACGGCCCTTGAAATCTTTTAATTTACTTATTTTTTAAAAAAATAATTTTCTCTGGTTTCTGGTCCTTGACTGTACCTTGACCAAGAACTTTGGACCTTGACAAAACATAATAGACTACCCTTCTGTTAGGGGTCCTGATGTCATCTGGATACCTCTCTGTGGCCCAGCCTGGTCAGGGCATCTTTCAGGATCACAGGGAATGAAGGCCAGGGCTCCCAGGAAATGGTGGTGGTAACAGCCATGATGGTGAAGCTTGCTTCAGTAACCCCTGTCTGTTCTTCCCCTTATTCTTCCCACAGAGTCTTTGTTTAGGGACCCATAAAGGGAACAATGGTTGGAGTAGCCCATCCCCGCATTATTTTGTGCACCAATTAGGCCTAATATCCAACACAGCAATTTTGGCTCATTAATTTCAGATTCCACATCTCTTTTTACCAAGCATGATTTTAACATAGTCCTTTAATCATATTAACTTGGCTCTTTTTGTTTTGACTAATTTAGTCTTTCTGTCTCCCTTTCATACATGTTCCCACCAGCATTTATCGATTATTATAACATTTTATGAAATTTCATATACTTTTTACAATTGAGCCTACAATTAGGGTAAACTGGTAGGCCAAATGATCACAGCGGCCCTCACCTTAATTTTTCTTGCTTGTACATGTCTGGTAAATGGTTTTAGTACCTATTTACTAGTGATTTTGAAGTATTAAACTAAATGACTGTGGTACACATAAATGAGCAAAATACACTGATACATAAAATCCCACTTTTTAACAAATTTTATGTGCTTATTAACATTCACATGTTAGGATTTTGCCAAAGGCTTTTTGTACATTATTGCAAATTGTAGGTTTACTATGTACTATTTATGTGCATGGAATATAATCATTCTCTTGATCATGCATCACAAAAAAAAATAAACCCAGGGCTGAAGATGAATTGTATGTTAACAAATGAGGCAGAACATGATCTTTTGCTGTCTAGTCAAAAGTCTTTGAGGGGTAGGAGAAAGCTAACTATTAGTTTCATTTAACTGGTATAGCGGGATTCAAGATGGACAAATAAAGATTTATAAAGATTTATAAAGAACTGGCACACTTTCAAACCCTATCATGTGGGCTTGCCTTTAGACAGGTGAATGTCCATAGAACATAAAAGCATGAGATAGGATATTTGTGGTGACTAGCTGTTAATCTTTGGAGTACGTTAACCACACTGTTAAACTTGACTAATAGCCTCACAAGTGCAACATTGTTTTCCCAAGGTTTAGTACATTCCAATTCAAAATTTATAAGAATGTTGAATTAATTATGTAGGTTGACTACTTTAGAGGCTTAACTAAATTGTGCCATTTGTACAGGGCAGATGCAAAAAGCATCTCTACTGATCTACTTCCAGTTTCCCTGTTAAGAACTGGGCTTGTTTGCTGTTAGAATTTAACCAAACTTTCTTTCTCTTTCTCAGTTTATCAGAGAAGACATGAAATATAAAGATGCTTCCAATAAACACAGCCATCTGCACAGAGAAGACAAACATATCACCATTGAGGATCTGTGGAAACGCTGGAAAACCTCTGAAGGTAGGAGTCAGGAATACACCGTTTCCAGATCCATGTCTTGGTTTTCAGGTAGCCCAGTATTAAATCCAGGCTTGCTTGAAGTAAAAGTGATCTTGAGATAAGTGAAATGCAGCTATTGGCATAAAATTACATATATTTAGGGCCCTACCAAATTGATGATCTATTTTGATCAATTTCACAATCATGGGATTTAAAAAATCATATATTTCATGATTTCAGCTATTTAAATCTGAAATTTCACAGTATAGGAGTCCTGACCCAAAAAGGAGTCATGGACGGACACAAGGTTATTGTAGGGGGGCGTTGCGGTATTGCTACCTTTACTTCTTCACTGCTGCTGGCAGTGGCGCTGCCTTCAGAGCTGGGCAGCTGCAGAGTGGTGGCTGCTGCCCAGGAGCCCAGCTCTGAAGGCAGGGCCCCACCAGCAGCACAGAAGTAAGGGGAGCAAGGTATGGTATTGCCAGTCTTACTGGAACAGAGATGGGTTGAACATTTCAGTCAACTACGGAACAGACCGTCCTCAGTTGAAACAAGTGCTATTAATCAGATACTTCAAAAGCCTATTTAGCAGCACTTTGACTCACCACCCTCACTTGAAGCAATAGAAAAGGCAATCAGTTTGATGAGCTCAGGAAAGTCCTTGGGCAGAGATGGAATATCGGCAGAAATATATAAATCTGTGGGTCCAAAAGTGGTGGTAACACTCCTTACTGACATCTGGGACAGTGAAGAAATGCCACAAGACTTGAAAGATGCCATAATTATTCCTTTATTTAAAAATAAAGGTAGCAAAATGATCTGTGATAACTACCTTGGGGGATCTCTCCTATCTGTCGCTGGAAAAATCTTTGCTAGTGTCCTCTTGAACCGACTGATTTAATCTGTCTCAGAAGCCAATCTACCTGAGACTCAGTGCGGATTCAGACCTGGTCATAGCACCATAGACGTGATTTTCAGTATCGGGCAAATACAAGAAAAATTTGTCGAACAAAACATGACTCTATTCAGTGTTTTCATCGATCTGACAAAAGCATTTGATACTGTTAGTAGAGAAGGATTATGGATGATCCTCCGCAAACTTGGTTGCCCACCAAAACTGGTAAAGCTCATTCGTTTATTTCATGAGGGGATGCAAGGTCAGGTACTTTTTAATGGAGATCTCACTGACTTCTTTCCCGTTTCAAATGGAGTCAAACAAGGCTGTGTCCTTGCCCCCTGTACTGTTCAACTTCTTCTTCACCCAAGTTCTCAACCATGCTACAGATGGGCTCAACAGAGGCACATACATCAGATACAGACATGGTGGCTCAGTTTTCAATCTTACAAGGCTTAAAGCAAAAACAAAAGTAACAGAACTACTGCTAAGAGAAGCACTCTTTGTGGATGATTGTGCCCTCATAGCGCGCACACACGGAGATCTCCAGTGCATCGTAGATCGCTTCGCTGAAACATCAAAATTGTTTGGCCTCACACTCAGCCTGGAGAAGACTGGTTATTATCACCAATTATCTTCACTGCGCTGTGCCATATCCCCGACCTAGCATATCCATTAGTGGAAACCAACTAAAGCAAGTTGACAGTTTTACCTATGTTGGCAGCAACATCTCCCATGATGGGTCTCTTGACAAAGAGATCACAAACAGGATACAGAAAGCTGCTCAGTCATTAGGAAAGTTTTATGTAACAAAGTCCTGAAATCCCACAACATAACTCTCTCAACAAAAATAAAACTTTTTTGCTCACATCTCTCCTGCTGTGAGACTTGGACACCATACAGATGGCATATCAAACAGCTAGAGGCCTTCCATATGCGGTCTCTGCGTGCCATTTTGGGGATCTGCTGGCAGGACAAAATTACCAACGTGGAGGTTCTTCAAAAATCAAATGCCATAAGCATCAAGGCCATGCTGATAAAAGCCCAACTACACTGGGTTGGACACATCATTGGGATGCCTGAATATCGACTCCCCAGAAAAAATTTAAATGGAGAATTGGCACAAAGACACCGGAATCAAGGCTGCCCCAAAAGTGCTACAAGGACAGCATCAAGAACAGCACACGCTTTGGTGCAATAAAACCAGATGATCTTGAGAAGGCTGCGTTAAATAGATTGGCATGGCGACGTGCAACACTCAGCTTTTCAAGCCTTTGAAGAGGACCGAAATAATCTATTGGTAGCTGCAAAGAAAAAGCGTCCTATTACTGCTGTAGCTACCAAGATGCTCACCAATGACTGCCTGCCCAGTCTGCTCCGGAGCATGCCCGTCACTCTTTGGACTTCAGAGTCACTCCAGATCCACAAAAGGGGAGAGCATGAAAACGTTGTCATTGAACTGACTAACTGCGCACGCAGACGCACTGTCGTAAATATAAAGGGAAGGGTAACCTGCTTTTCTGTATACAGCGCTATAAAATCTCTCCTGGCCAGAGGCAACATCCTTTCACCTGTAAAGGGTTAAGAAGCTAAGGTAACCCCGCTGGCACCTGACCCAAAATGGCCAATGAGAGGACAAGATTCTTTCAAATCTGAGGGGGGGGAACAAAGGATTTGGTCTGTCTGTGTGATGCTTTTGCTGGGAACAGATCAGGAATGCAGCCTCACAACTCCTGTTAAATTAGTAAGTAATCTAGCTAGAAATGCGTTGGATTTCCTTTTGTTTAATGGCTGGTAAAATAAGCTGTGCTGGATGGAATGTATATTCCTGTTTTTGTGTCTTTTTGTAACTTAAGGTTTTGCCTAGAGGGATTCTCTGTTTTGAATCTGATTACCCTGTAAGGTATTTACCATCCAGATTTTACAGAGATGATTCTTTTACCTTTTCTTTAATTAAAATTCTTCTTTTAAGAACCTGATTGATTTTTTCATTGTTCTTAAGATCCAAGGGTCTGTGTTCACCTGTGCAAATTGGTGAGGATTCTTATCAAGCCGTCCCCAGGAAAGGGGGTGTAAGGCTTGGGGGATATTTTGGGGGAAGATGTCTCCAAGTGGGCTCTTTCCCTGTTCTTTGTTTAAACGCTTGGTGGTGACAGCATACGGTTCAAGGACAAGGCAAAGTTTGTACCTTGGGGAAGTTTTTAACCTAAGCTGGTAAGAATAAGCTTAGGGGGTCTTTCATGCAGGTCCCCACATCTGTACCCTAGAGTTCAGAGTGAGGAAGGAACCTTGACACGCGCGCATGCACTTCTGTACTGCTGGCTGCAGAGCTGGGCCCTCCATCAGCAGCTGCCACTCTCTGGCTGCCCAGCTCTGAAGGCAGCAGTAAGGCTGGATTCCTGCATACCATGTTACCCTAACTGTTGTTTCTACCATTTTATCCAGTATTTGTGCATTATTCCCCAGAAAAGATTCTAGCTTCTAACCCTATGGGGTAGCATTGTATACTTTCAGTTTTTCTTGAAATATAAAATATCCCAATCTATAAGCCACAATATTTCTGTTACGTGCTAAAAATATTATTCTACCATATCCTTGTTCTCAAACACCAGACATGATTCATATGGACCTGCATAATACCCCTCTACATTTTTATAGGGTTTCCCAGTAGGGTGGTGTCTGAGCACCTCCCACTGAAGTAAACTCAAACTTGTCTTTCAACCCTTGCAGCATGAACAAGCTTACAGATATTATTGGAAGTTTAAATAAATAAAAATAAAATGAGAAGATGCTACTGTGTTCAGAGGGCTATTAGTGGGACACTAAATGGAAGAGAGGTTTGTTTCTCTTGTTTTGGTAGGGCGTAAATATATATATTTTTAAAATATACGTTTGCTGTGTATTTATGTTGGAGAAGACAAGGTCAAAGAAATGTACTTTGCATTTGGAGCAGAAGGTGAAGAGGTTTGTGATAGTCCTTAGTTTCCAGGAGACTTCATTTCACAGTCTCAAACCAGCCTCCAAGAAAGTTCTCTGTCCTGCACAGATGAGATTTACCCTTATTGTAGAGAATTCCCTAGTGGCAGAGGAACAAAGTTGTCAGCCATGGTCTTCATCCCAGAGCTTTAGGTATCCTGGGCCCAGACAAGGGAGATCCTTGAAGTTAAAGACTGAGACCTTGAACTTGATTCAATATCCTATGAGAAGCCAGTGTAGAAAGAGGACGACAGGTCTGATGTGCTCGCGGTAGCCCACGTTGCTGAGGAGATGCAGTTCAGTATTCTGTACTACTTGGAATTTCCTAAGTGCAGAAGATTTCATACACAAGTCTACTGTCACTTCCCTGTCATACTACAGCAATGCAAAGGTGTGAATAACCGAGGCCAGGCCATGATTTGCAAAGGTGTCCGGAGTCTGCAAGCCTACCAGAGATGATGGGAAGTGTTACTTGCGGATATTGCTATGTGAGGGCTTCGTGTCAACAAGGAATCCAAGACTACTCCTGAACCACCGACCAGACTGATCAGGCATGGGTGTGTACCTTCAACCAAAGGAGATCGTACAATGGTGGCAAATTTCTCAAAATGCTTTCCTTTGCCCAATATCATTATCTCTCTTATTCTGGTTTAGCTTCAGCCAGCTGCTGTTCATCCATGAAGTGGTCTCTTGTAGGCATTGGGCTATCTTAGTAGTAGTGGTGTGGTTGATGTGGTGAAGGATAAGCAGAGTTGTCTCTCATCTGCATATGCTGGCACTTGAATTCATGTCTAATCGGTTCCCCTAGTGGTTGCATATAGATGTTGAATAGGACTGGTGAAAAATGTATCCTTGTGGGACTCTACAAGTGAGGGGGCTTGAGGTAGAGGTGCAGTTTCCCATCCTTGGGAATTGGACGTGTCCCTCCAGGAGGGCTCATACCATTTTAGCACATTACCGTGAACTTTTGCCGTTTCTCTCAGGTGAAAGCTGCAAGAATTCCGGGAGAATGAGAATGAATGTCTGCCCTCTATCCATTGGCAGGAGGAGATCATCCATCAGTGCTACTAAAGTGGTTTCAATTCCATATCCTGGTCTGAATCAAGATTATTCCAGGTCTAGAACATTAGCTTCAATTAGATGAGCTTGTAATTGGCTTTGGCTGGCTTCTCTATGAATTTGCTCGGGAATTTGACATTGGCCAGTAGTAGGCTTGAGCTGATTTATCTGTTTAGTTCTGAATGCATCAAGCATGGTGTTCGTTCTTCTTTTCTCTGGCCATGGGATCCAGTCTTGGTGCAATTGCTGTGTGAATAAGTCTTTCCCTCTTTTGTCAGCTTCTTTTTTTCCTAACTGAATCAAATTGCTGCTGTGTGAGGTCATTGTCATAGAAGAAGAGATCTCTGAGGTAGCTAGCTCCAGTACCAACCTGATCTCTGAAAATCAGTACAGTAGCCTTGAACTAGACCCTGTTTAATGGGGAGCCAAGTGCAGTGAGTAATGAATCAGGGTGATATGTTCCTGGTAATCTGTGCTGGTGATCAGGCAACCTGCTGCATTCTGTAACAGTTGTAGTTCCCTCAGGGCATTGGGCTTCATTCCTAACTATAAGGAATTGCAGCAGTTCTAATCTACCCTCATTTAGATTTTTTCTCTCCTTTCTTGATACACAAAGATTACTTCAAGTCTGGCAGTACAGTAGTAGAGCTTTTTTTTAAGACGATAAATAGGAGGGCTGGTTATATGTCATGCTTTGTGATAAGCTGCCTTGCTTTGGACTGGCATTGCACAGCAAATGTTCTTGCAGCAACTGGGAATAAATGACATACCAACGAGAGATGCTGTGGTTGCATTTCACATTCTTGATCATTGGTGGTCTTGGGTTTTAAATATCCAGATAGTGGAAATGCACACAAGCCAAACATTGCTAAGGATGCATTACATGACACTGAATTCCATTCCAGACAGGACTAACACAATATTTCAGACCCCATTCTTGAGAAGAGGAAACTGAACTATCTTTTGTAATATTAAGCCATTGAATTTCTGAAATATCAGGGTCACTTCAAGTAAATTGTTACTCAATTCAGCTCCCTTTTGTGTCATTTTCTTTGCTCTTGGTCAGAGCCATCCCTTGGGTACGGCAAATCGGGACTACAACCCTGGGCCCTGCACTTTGGGGGGGCCCTGTGCTTTGTGAGGAGGTGGAAGGGGAAGTGATGGGCAGGCGAGGAGGAGCCCCCCACCAACCTCCCCCTCCCTCCAGTGCCTCCCGCTGATAAGCTCTTCACTGTGTCTGGAGGCGCTGGCTTGGAGGGGAGAGGAGTAAGGGCACAGCACGCTCGGGGGAGGGGCAGAACTGGGCAGGGAAGAGGTGGGGCGGGGTCTTGGGGGAAGGGGTGGAATGGGGGTGGCGCCTGGGCGGAGCTGAGGGGGAGCACCCCCCAACCACATAGAAACTTGGCACCTATGTCCCGCACTCCCCTAGGAAGGGCCCTGGTCTTGGTATTAGAATATATCCTAGTAGCAGCAACATGTCCTGTACTGGTGCTCTCGATGGCAGTGCTTGCTAAATGAAAATGTGCTCTGTAAATTCTACTGAAAGTCCTGTGACGTACATGGCGTATATCAGGTACAGTTCATGTTTCTCTGGTATTCTTCCCAGAGTTTTGGGGGGACATGGGTGGACAGATTTTTAAGGCTTCACGTGGTTCTGGTGTCATTCTGCTTTTGCTACATACTGACACCATCTGGTTTAGAGTCTTGCCCCAGAAAGAAGGGGGAGAGAGGGTAAACTCCATGAACCCCGAATAAATAGCTAAAGTGACCATAAGCGAGACTTCTTCTAGGCTATACAAGATTTATCTATAGTAGATAGACTATATAGGAGAACAGTGTGCAATATGATAAACCGAATTATTTCCCTACACTTAGAATAGGGAACAATTAAATAACTTCAGCTTCTGTGGTATGGTAACTGTCTGTAAATGCTGATGTTATAATAGCAGCTACTGTCGTAGTATAGCAGGTGATGCAGACCGAGGTGAATTTCAGCCAGCATTCACTGTTTGGTTTTCAGTATAGAACTGGATAAGCCCTGTATGTGTCACTTCTTTTACCCTCTTATGCTCCAATGTACTTGGCCCTCTGTGCTGGGTGAAAACTGTAATTTACAGGAAGAGTTTAGAGTGCAGTATGAGGTGCAAGAATGAGCTTGTGTACTGAGCAGAATGTTGACTTGTGTTTCAGAGATGGCGTCATGAGGGCAGTAAACTTTTTCTCTTATTAATAAATGTTCTCTATCCAAGCATGTTCAGTTATATGAAAACCTGTTCTCATGTGTGCCACACTCCATGAGTCGTCTTGGGAGACATAGCTTCAGGCTCTTCAAGGAAGGAGGTGTTACCCCAACTGGAAAATCTGTTCTTTACAGCCTGAGTTTGGAATTTTACTGAAGCAGGATTAGTTGTCATGAGTGTCAAACAGGTAATCCCTGCAAAGTCTCCAACAGATTCCACAGAAAATTAATTTTGTGGTAAATAGAGCCCTCAGGGTTTTACTGATTAATGAGCTCCTGTTGTGCAACTTACTTTGTGACTTGCCTTAAGTTGCTTGGCATGATGAATAACTCTATAACCTGATTTGGTTTTTGTTGCAGTTTCTGTTTTGTGTCAGACATGCTTCAGAATTCTAAAGGTTGTGAAAGGAATTAGACTTTATCCAGGTCATCCAAGGAATGTAAACTCCATGAACCCCTAATAAATAGCTAATGTGACTATAAGGCAGACTTCTTCTTGGCTGTACAAGGTTTATCTATAGTAGATAGACTATGTAGGAAATGAATTATGTTTTTTTCTCTTTACCAAGGGACTGTGGCTTTGTCTTCAAAGTTACCCAATGAAGTGGTCAAAATTTCCAGTTTCTAGGGTTTTACTCACGAAATAAGAAAATTCTTTCTAAGGCTAAAGAAATTATGATTGAGAGAGAGGCCTGCTAACACATTTTAAAAGGTTTAAAACCTGTCTATACTAAGTGCTAACATACTTCTAAACACCACTTAAAATATAATACCAAGCATATTTTTAAAATAAAAAAATGAATCTTTTCCCTCCTCTAGACAAGATCTAGGAGTGCCTGGAGGTTTGAGAAGCTAGCAGCCCTTTCTTGTAAGTCTTTCTCCTTCATCCTAGATAAGGACAAGGCCCATTTCCCACTCTGTGAAAAGCAAGAAAAAAATAATCCCAGCCAGCATGCTTGACTTTTTTTTTAGTTCATTATAACCTCAGTTTGCTGCCTTTTCACTATATTCATTCTTCTCCCTTTTCTAAAGGTTATATGACTAAATGTCTTATTCCCCCTTCTCTTATTTCATATGTTCCATACTGTGTTTTTTTTTTTATCTTCTTTCTGCCCAAGTTTTTTGTTCCTAGTTTTCTATTTGGAAATTGGTCTTAACTTTGAAACTCAAATGTGAAAAAATTATGTAAATCAGCTTAATTTTGAAAACTTCTGTCCATTAGAAGACGAGACTGCCAGATGAATAACCTGACTCTTTAAACTTTCCTCTGTTTAAATTGTTCAAATGTAACATCTTTATTGCTGCACCCTTTCCCGATAATATTTTCCTTTCCACTGTATGGTGACCAATACTGCATGTTGTGTTTCATAGATCGTTCTTTGGTTCTTCACTTTGGTAGCAAGGTAATTTCTCCCCTCTCTGTAAACTGGTTTTCTCTTGATCATGTTCTCCAGTCTGGACTGACTTGTTGTTTACTGCTTGTTATGATAAGTAGGCAAACAGCTGTTGAAGCTTTTCCTTCCTAGTAAGAGGAGCTGCTTTAGATTTCAGTAGGGAATACTAGGGAGTTTTTCCCTTAGCTAATTTAAAATTATTTATGAACTGAAACAAGAGAACTTGCGGAACATGTCAGTGATGTACCCAAAAGTTTTAAAAACCACAGGAGATTTAGGCTTTCAGATTGTTTTATATGAACAACAATAATTTATAGAAAGAAAAGGAGGACTTGTGGCAGTCTCTAAGGTGCCACAAGTCCTCCTTTTCTTTTTGCGGATACAGGCTAACACGGCTGTTACTCTGAAACCAATAATTTATAGGTAGGGACTACAATTTATAGGTATTTTATGTACTTTCTCTGCTCACCAGGTCCTCCGATTTGGATGTATAGATTATATGTAGCAACACTCCAGGCTGTGGAGTTGGAAGATTTGAATGAGTGGACTGTTCTGCCTAGACCCTTGCATTTACAGCTACATCTGCCAAGCCAGATAGTCTAATCTGTGGTGCATATAGAATGTGTAGTGACCTCTGTATGGCAGTCCCTGCGGATCTCTGTTGAAGTGCTGACCCAGATATGGTTAGGGCCCTTTCAGATTGGGGTTGGAACTAATGTGGGAAAACTAACTTCATAGAATGCAATCTGAGATCCACCAAGGTGATGAAAAGATCTAGAAGTCTTTTCTCACTTTAGAGTCTTTCCTAACAGCCAAAGAGAGCTTGGAGTTCCTGATTTAATGACAAGGGGGCTAAAGTCAGGGATTTTTTTCAGTAAAGCACCACTCAGCAGAAATTGCTTTCCTCCCCTTGGATCAACAAGATTTTTGTCTGATCTGCAGGCCTAAGTCAATTTCTGAGTGGAATTTATTACTGGGATAATTTTGAAGTGAGAAGACTTCATAATGTATTGATTTATTTGTAAGATTTGTTATTAATGTACTTGTCCTCAGCGCAGTGGGGTTCTGTAGTGCCACGAGATTCATCCGGCGGCGCCTCCTGCTGGTCGTCCAGGGAATTAGCTCGCCAGCCTCTGGAGCACCCTCTGTCAGCCGGTGTCTCGCCTGTCGCTGAACCCCGTGTCCCTCTTGGACCCTGTGCCCCTTTCCCTTGGGTCCTGCCCCCTAGCAATACCGTCACAGTCTCTGGGTTTCCCTCCCCGGGGAACCCCCAATCTCACCTCGCCTCAGTATATGGCTACTGCCAGTCACCACCTAATCCCTGTTCACTGGGGCGGACTGCAATGTACAAGCCACTCATCACAGGCAAGGGGGGCTTGAACCTGCTGCCTCCCCCTACCCTTGGGCTGCCCTGTTGCAACCCCAGTACCCTGTCTTAGGCTGTCTGCCAGACCTGCAGCCTGGGGCTTTACCAGCCCGGAGCCTCCCAGCACCTCAGGTACCCTGGTACGCTCCCCAGCAGCCAGGCCTGTCTCTCTCCATAGCTGGAGGAGACTCTGTCTGAGTATCTGGCTCACAGCCCTTTTATAAGGGCCGGCTGTGGTCTGTTTGGGGCGTGGCCCCAACTGTGCCTACTTGCCCAATCAGCCTGGGAGCTTCTGGGCTGTTTTAAGCCCCTCAGGGCCAGAGCAGGTGACCACCCCGCTACAGGTTCTCAACTGGTGGGCCGCAACCAGGTTTCAGGGGGTCCACCCAGCAGAACCAGCGCTAGACTCGCTGGGGCCCAGAGCAGAAAGCCAAAGCCCCACCTAATGAGGTTGAAGCCCAGGGCTCTGAGCCCCGCCATCTGTGGCTGAAGCCAAAGCCTGAGCAACGTAACTTTGCAGAGGCTCCTTTGGCATGGGGCTCTAGGCAATTGCCTTGCTTGTTCCCCCTAATGCAAGCCCTAGATTTTGTATGCAGAAAACCAGTTATTGTGGCAGAGGTGGGCTGTGGAGTTTTCATAATGTGGTGGGGGGAGGGGCTCAAAAGAAAGCTGAGAATCCCTGCTCAGAGCATTAGATTAGTGAATTTTTGAAAATATAAATAAGCACTTGTTTCCTGAAATGTAATAAGAAAAATGTAACCCAGTTAGCATTGAGAATGGTGTACTGGTAGCCCAAGACCTGTACAGTATGTAGAGTGGAGGTAAAATCGCCATATAGCATGATCAGAGCTTTAGAGATGCAAACTTTCTGCCAAATCCTGCTTGGGACTTTAAATTGGACCGAAGCAGATGTACCCATGTGTCCAAAAGATATGAGGAAACATAGTCAGTTCTGCACTCGGAAGTGTTTAGATTTGTATGCTGATTCACAGAGGTAATATTGTACAGTGCTTGGGGCTTTTGATCTACAAAAAATGAAAAATGTTGCAGATGCATGTTGCCTTGCTTTATTTCAGTTTTCAAACTTTCTTTGAAACTTTCCCTATACCAGGGGCCCTGTGGCAACCACGATTTCACAGATGATTGAGAGAATAGCCCAGTACTGTGGGGTTTTTTTCTAGTGGGGCGGGGGAGGGGAAGTAGTCATTTACTCGTGCTGGTCTGATGCTCATTGTGACTTGTAGAGCCCCTCTCTGTTCCCCCTGAGCTGCTGCTCCAATATCAGGGTAGCTAGTGGACATGTGTCCCTCAGGGTGGCATTGGCTATGCACCTGTCCCCCTATACTCTGCCCCTCATTACATATTTATGAGCCCAGCAGGGTGGAAGTGGAAATACTGCAGGGAGATGGTTTCCAAGGAGTCTGGTATAAAGTGACTGCTGCTGCCCAATCCTGACTGCTTTGCTCATGCTAGTCTGACCCACACTGACCTCCCCACATGCTGGGGAACATCTGGGCCCCCACTGTGCCATCCTGACTGACCCACCTGCCAGACTCGCCATCTGCTCCACCATCATAGGGACCAGGTATTGGACAGAGGGGGAGACCCAGGAGCTGGTAAAGGGAAAGTGACTGACCTGGGGACAAGTAGAGGGGGAACAGCTGGATATGAGGAGCTGGGGAGAGCTAGGTAGAGAGACTGGGGTGGATGGGACAGGTGGAGGGGTAGGTTGAAGGGTCAGAGTTAGATAATGGGAGGCTTGTCAGAGGCGTGGGGGAGCTGGGTGAAGGGCCAGGATACAGAACTTCAAGGGAGAATGATGAGCGTCACAGAGCATGAGATGGTGTGGGCAAATGCCCATTTCTGCCTCCTTTCTGTTGGAAAAATCGCAGCCATTCAGGAGAGACACAGTAGCCAGCGCCTCCACTGAGGATAGGATAGGAAGCAATGGGCTTAAATTGCAGCAAAGGTGGTTTAGGATGGACATTAGGAAAAACTTTCTAACTGTCAAGAGTGGTTAAGCCCTGGAATAAATTTCATAGAGAGGTTGTGGTATCTCCATCATTGGGATTTTTAAGAGCAGGTTGGACAAACACCTATCAAGGATGGTGTAGATAATACTTAGTCCTGCCATGAATGCAGGGGACTGGACTAGATGACCTCTCGAGGTCCCTTCCGGTTCTATGATTCCACCACTTGGAACATGCATTTTCACGGCTGTCTGTGTTCCAAGTGGTGGTGCAGCTGGCTGCTGTTCCTCGCGTAAAACTGGCTGTGGAGCCTATCTACACTGCTGCAATTTTTCCAGCAGTGGGGAGGCTTGTGCTGATCTCCTGATGTTGGAAAAATCGCATCGGTTTTTGTGGGGGGAGCGGGCGGCCAGTTTTACGCAAAGGAATGCGGCAGTTACCGTTCACTGACTGCATTCTCTGTATATAGCCTTTAGAAAAATACTAGATTACCTGGACACTGCCGTGAATTTTAAAAACAAAACAAAATTGCAATTTACTCAAGGGCCTACCTTTACGTGGGTTAAAGGATTTAACACAGAAATCACAAAACCAAGCAACTGTGAAGTTTGTCATAAACCAAAGTCAGGAGTAGAATTTGCATTCCTTGCTGTAATTTCTTCCGTTACCAGTTTCACCTGTTGCATGGTCATTATGTGTGGTTCTTTTAAAAAAACAAGAAGTTTTGCATCCACTCTGTGGAAAAGGGGTGTTCGTTATGGATTTCATGTGTTGGATTCAGTTCTGTAACTGAACAAATCATACAGTTGTGTAATCTGCTGGATAATCTACTCTGTTTTGTCACATACATAAGAAGTTAGTGATACACTAAATACACTATCAAGGGGAGTAGCTTCCTCTGTTAAAGCAGCGAGCCCTTGGCTGGGAGATACAAAAGGAAGATTATTCATTTTTGATGTATAAATAAAGTACTTATGTAAGTTTCATGGTGCCTTTTTAATGATTATTAAAAACATAAACCATGCAACAAGAACAATTCTAATGGGTAATCTTCCTGATGTATCAAAATATACCAGCCAAACAAGTACCCACCGAAAATACCCCATCCACCACCAAAGCCAACTTTCAAATGTTCTCCTCCACTGTAACAAAAAGAAACAGTGCCTGGGAGATAACTAAAGACAAATGACTACCACAGTGGGGTCTTGATTTCTGACAGTAACCTAAATTTGTGCTAGTTCAAAGCAAGAGGGAGGGTGAATTCCGAAGAGTCGGGCAACCACAAACAAAGCCCACTCAGCAGCCCCCTCTGTTTTAAAGATGAGTAGGCTCTATCATAAGCTCCTCTGCTGATCCCAGTGGTGGCAGTATCACACTGCAAGAATGGTGATCTCTCAAATGGGCAGCTCCCAAACCATGTAGGGCTTTCGATGTCCAGAGCAACCCCCCCTTGCATTTCTCCTGGGGACCCAGAGGCAGACAATACAGACTAATGAATGCTGGTGTCATGTGCTAACAGCTGGGGTAGGTCTGTTCTGTTCCAGCTTTGATTTTTTTTTTCAGATGGACATTGGTGTGTGCCCAAATCCAAGTCCTTCAAGCATCCCTCTGGAGTGCCGAGCCTCTGGTCCATTGAACACTCTCAGAACTCTCATCCGTACACACTAGCACGGCTGCTACTCTGAAAACTAGCTGACTAGATTCAGCTCAAGATTACCGCACTGCTTAACACACAGCACTTAGATAGATTTGTAGTGAAAACAAGAATAAGTTTACTTTCATTTGAATCTCTGTTCTTTGATAATAAGTAAGCATATTGGAAACAAATGGTTATATAAAAAACAAAATTATAGCATGCTTTCTAGAGCAGTCATTTTCAACCTGTGTCCGTGGATCCCTGGGCAGTCTGCAGACTAAGATTTCCAAAGGGGCCTGCACCTTTATTTGAAAATTTTTAGGGGCCCACAAATGAAAAAGGTTGAAAATCACTATTCTAGAGCCTAAACTTAACTCACAAGACACTTCCCTGTCTCCTACAATATAGCTGACCCCAACTTCGTAGCCATCCTGGTTGAAAATGCTGGGAAAAGTTCCACCTTTCACAAGATCAAGCCCAGTTTGTCTTCCTAGACTGAAGAATCCCCAGTGTACCTCCATACCCCCAAAGATTCATCGTCTTTATCTGTAAATAGAACACCTCTTGCTGGTTTTGTTTTTTCTGGTAGCACTCTGGAAATTTCTTTATTAGCATGTGACTCAATAGGCAAATAGTAAGGTACACAATTGTCAACCAGATAGATAAATGTCTCCCCCCTTCTATCTGGAGAAGTCTTTCTCAATGCTCACTGCCCCTGAATTATCTGCCTTTAACTCTAAGGCTTTAAGAACATAATTTTCAGTATACATACATAACTCCTACATATTATGTGCATATATATTTTGCAATTATGATGATGACCATTGTGACACAGGCTTTCATAGACACCTTACATGACCACTTTTGGTGAACCTAAGGGATCCCTGAAATCTTATGTTCCCTGTGCCCTCTTGCCAGTGGGCATCAAGAGATTCTTGGGTCACACTCTTGTCTGTCCTTATCTGTGAATGAGGAAGTTCAAAGGCAGAGTTCTGTGCTGTGTGCCCTGTGCTGAGTTCTGTTCAGCTGCATTCAGGACTTTAGCTATGGGAGCATCCTAGCTGACGAATCCATGACTGGGTGTAGGAGGATGGGGCATGACAGTGGTCTGTGAAGTAGCTGGATTCCAGGACATAGATGATATCCAGTATCTTAAAGTGAACTTCTAATCTGAGTGACTGTTTAAAAATGGATGTTCATTGATTCACTGATTGGCATATCATAATATGTTCAGTTTACAAATATGAGATTTTTTTCCTAACTGCTTGCCTTGTAAACTCAAACTGGGCTCTAAAAGTCATACTTGGTGCTTTCCATTTGGCACACAGTCACTGTTTTGCAGGCACATTATACTCCGCTATAATGGTACAAGCCCACTGAAGGGAATGGGGTTGCACAGGTGCTACTCTAGATGCATTCTGAAGACCGTGGGGTTGCACAGGTGCCTTCAGTGGATGATTTGGCCTGCAGAGCCTTCCTTGCTGGTGGTGATGGGTGAGATGGGAAGAACTCTGACTCTGAGCCCAGGCTGAACTTGTGGGGCTGGAATTTAAGAAACAATCTCTTCATCTGCAAATTTGATCAGTAAGTCAGTTAGACACAATGAACATTAAACCACACAATGCCATGTTACAAAGGCACTTTTCAGGGTCAAGCACTTTTATACCCTGAAGTATTTTAGCAGCCAGTGCAGAGTACGGAGCGCTGCTATTAATGGTCAGAGCAATCTGCCCACTTATAATTTGATAAAGTCTTAAACTGGTTGAGTTTGGCTCGCAGTCTCGAAGTATTTCAGAAAGTGCTTGCTTTTTTAAACTTGTTTAAAGCTTTTAAAGATTTTTTTTTTTTTTTTTTGAAATCTTCAAGATCGCAAGGCCAGCAAGGGCAAGAAAATAACCACACCCGTGATATAGCAGAGGTGATGTAAGTATCAGGATAGATCTGCACTCGGAAATTTCTTTCCTGTTTTCTGGCAAAGATGCAGCTGCTCCGGTACTACCAATAGTGTAAGCACTGCTTAGATGACACAGTGGTAAAAAGTGTCTGCTCTTGGTTTACACAAGTGGCTATGCTATTGGTGGTACTTGTGCTATTGCTAGGAAATGGGTCACAGATTTACTAATCGAGTAGAACCCTCACTGTAAGTGAACCTGCTGTACAGTGAGAGTTCCCTGCTTGATTTCCTACAAAAGGAACATCATCCCATGTTGGGCGTTAATATCATTAGTTATCTTGTCAGTAACTGTTATGTATATCTCATTTGTTACATAGTAATGATTTTTGGCCGTTCATTAAGGCTGAAAAGAAGAGCAGATTTGAGAGCGTGAGAGACCCATTGTATGAAATTACTGTTGAGCCTTTTAGGTATGTTACAATTTGGTTGGTCCAGGCTATGAATGGAAAAGACATACTGGAATATGTATAAATGATGGAACTCCAGAAGTTCAAAGATGTTTTGGAATGTGTACTTGGGGCCCTTCAAATTTGATCTGTATTTATCTGGATCCAGTTATCTTACATCTAATCAAAATTTTCTTGACCTGTATCTTCTGATAAGGGCTCGACTGGAGTATTGTGTCCGGTTCTGGGCACCACACTTCATGAAAGATGTGGACAAAGTGGAGGAAGTCCAGAGGAGAGCAACACAAATGATTAAAGGTCTAGAAAACATGACCTATGAGGGAAGACTGAAAAAGTTGGGTTTGTTTAGTCTGGTGAAAAGATGGAAGGGGACATAATAAGCACGGCCATCCCTAGGAGGGGTGCGGGACCCAGGGTGCAAGTGACAAATCAGTCACTTCCGAGACCGACCCATCACTTCCAGGACCGACCACACCAGCCAATCACACTGGCTTGCAGGGTCCCCCGAAGCACGGGACTTAGAGCAGTCGCTCTGATTCGTGGTACCCAAGGGACAGCTCTGATGATACTTTTTGCAAGTACATAAAAGGTTGTTACAAGGAAGAGGGTGAAAAATTGTTTTAATCTCTGCGGTTAGGGCAAGAAGCAATGGGCTTAAATTGCAGCAATAGAGGGTTAGCTTGGAAATTAAAAAAACTTCCTAATTATCAGGGTAGTTAAGCACTGGAACAAATTGCCTCAGGAGGACATGGAATGTCTGTCACTGGAGGCTTTTAAGAACAGGTTGGACAAACACCTGTCAGGAATGGTCTAGTTATTACTTAGTCCTGCGTTGTGTGCAGGGGACTTGAAGAGATGACCTACTGAGGTCCCTTCCAGTCCTACACCTCTGTTAGTCACAAATCGTTTCATTCTTCAAAAATACATTAAAATGCTATTTCTTTGGATCAGAGTTCAGGCCGTTTAGATGAGATTTGTAGATAACACAATATTTTTAAAATGTCTTCATGTTCCATCAAGCATTCCCATAGGAAACAGCTCCTAGATCTCTTAGAGTTCATTGTCGTTATCGAGTGGTGATTTATCTAGAAGGTAGTCTTATTTTTAATCATAAGGTCAAAGAACTTTTTTTCTGCAGCTCTTCCTGTGTTTGAGTCTGGTGCATAGAATAGAGTTTACTAGAGATGTTATATTTCCATAAATTGAGATTCTTGCAATTATCCATTATGAAGTATATTGTCATGGATTTTAACAAGCTCTGCATTCTAATTCCTTGCAATAAGGAGACTTGTCATTTCATTATAAAGGGTCTCAGAGTATGTAAGTAAGTTTTGCCTTATCACAATTTATAGTTTTAAGAGGAAAAGGACAAAACTGGTGAAGATTAATTATTACAGGATGCTGTATACTGGCAGATCAGTGCCTAGAAGATTAAAGCGTTTGTCATCTGGAGTCATGGGAAGAAGCAATCATTACAAAAATGACATTGTACCCAGTTTAGGGTGGGGGGGACTATTAGTGCTTGAATACTATTTATTTTTAAAGCTAATTAGTGACATTGGAAACAGTGTAGAGTAGAACTGAAACAGTTTAAAAACACCCAGGAAACTATCTGGTAACACTTAAACTGGATTTTAATGTAAATAATAAATCTGTAGGAATCCCAGTCGAAACTTCAGTTTATATGTTAATCCTACCGTGCTAAACAGTCTGAAACGGATACTGATGAACTATAAAACATTCTGTTGTGTTTGCACACAACTGTGTCTGCAGTTTAAAAGTGGAAAGCATTTGCAGTCATTCCTGTAATTTTTTGTAAAGGGCCTTTGTCAAAATTCACTATTGAGAACGCACCATTAGTGTCAGATTTTTTCAAAGGGGTCTTAATCCAGCCTTCACTTACCTGGAAACAGTTGCATGGAGAAATACATGCAGGTAATGGTCTAGCACTTCTATGCCCAGGTGGTAGTGCTTGAAAAGCCTGCAGGTCTTTGTGCATGCAAAGTTATGTATGTACAAAGGGAGGCCACTACTTGGTGATTTGCTCCATAGCACAGAGGGTCTTGATAAACTTTGCAAGCACAGTGGAGGAGATAAGCATTTATAGTGTACTTGTGGCACCTTAGAGACTAACCAATTGATTTGAGCATAAGCTTTCATGAGCTATAGATCAAAAGAATTTCATCGGATGCTGTAGCTCACGAAAGCTTATGCTCAAATCAATTGGTTAGTCTCTTAGGTGCCACAAGTACTCCTTTTCTTTTTGCGAATACAGACTAACACGGCTGCTACTCTGAAACCATTTATAGTGTGAAACCATTGCCTCACAAGTTGCAAAACTGGCTAGCAGTGTCATACAGTGCCTGAAGCTGTGCCCTGGGCTGAGGCAGCAGTTTTATCTAAACTAGAAGCTCCAGGCAGTGTTTCCTTTCTGTGCTGAGACCTCTGCAATTACCAGAGGGTCATGTACACTGCTGGCTGGCAGTTTCAATAGGAATAGCAGCCACTGCGAATAAATATAAGGGGAAAATTGTTTTTTATAGTTTCTGTTGTCTACATTCACTGCAGTAACCTCCTTAGTAAGAAAAATAATTTGATATAACACAAGATGTCACAGGAACATTTGAAACGTGTGTTTTTTGGGGATTTTTTTTTGGTTGTATTTTTTAATTGTACCCCATTTGGTCAGCACCCAGACAATGTAAATTCACCTGCAAACAACGCACACAAATAAACCTGTTCAGTGTTTTTGAATATTACCATTGGGGAGACATATGGATTGTTAAATATGCGTAATCAGAGATTTCACTCAATTTAATAACATCATAATAAACGTTTACTCAATTTAATACCTGACGTCACAGGTAGTGTAAAGATGCTCATTCTGTAACATAGTATCACCCTGTTCAATAGAGAAGTCTGATAAGTAGATTACTGTATAGTGTTTCTCAAAACAAAAGCTCATTGTTATGATTATTGTATTGTTTCTGATACTTACGTGGATAGGATTTGTAAACCTGTTAATTTCTAAATAAAGAAATAGTTAAAACCCACCCACCCATCATACATCATTTCTGCCCCTCATATTTTCTCTTTATACTCCAACCGCCCCCAACCCTGACCCACACACAATTTCTGTGTTTGAGTGGCATGAATTTGTATGAAGATGCCAGCAAAAAGGTGTCTCCCTGGACTACGGGCTAAGATCTTGACTCATTACTTTACGTGTTACTGCATCTGCTGGCATATGTTCCGTTCTGTAAGGGTATGAAGGACAGTAGAATTGGGGCTGAGAGAGCACTTAAAATAGGTCACAAGAGGCTGCTCTGATTTTTAAAAAGGAAATTGTAAATTTATGCTACCGAATTTTTGATAGATGTTTCTGTTGGTTAAACGCTTGTTTACTTACAGCTTGTTTAAGCTTTGTCTCTAAAGAGCATATAATGAAAAAGGCAAACTGCCAGAAATAACTTTTGCTAGTAAATGTGAATACTTATTTATCTGTGGTTCCATCCAGATGAACTTGCTTATGCTGGCTGTGTAACCTGCAAATCTCCATCTTTGTTTTATTTTTAGCTGTGGTACTGATTATTCTTTTATTCCTGAAAATTAGATGTATGATAGTCCATCTTTTGTCTTGCAGTTCACAACTGGACTCAAGAGGAGACTCTTCAGTGGCTGGTAGAATTTGTTGAACTGCCCCAGTATGAGAAGAATTTTAAAGACAGTAATGTCAAAGGAACAACACTTCCCAGGTGAATCTTTTCTTCTGGATTAGTTTTAAAAAACCTGTTTATATTTTTCTGTTGGGCAGCATTCTCTCTAGCTTGTCTGTGCAGGGTAATTATCTAAATTTAATACTGACAGGCTGTGCTCAGGTGTAAGAGAACTGATGTAAGCCTGCAATTCTGAAAGGCCAGAGAACCAGAATTTCAATTTTCTTCTGCCAGAATATTCCTGAAAGTCATTTGTCTCTACCTCAGTTTCATTACTTTCTTCCTTTTAAAAATAATTTGCTACCAAAGTGTTTCAATAGCAATCACTTAGCTTTGTGGTAGCTAATTTCTTTTGAAAAGCTACAGATGTATTCAGTTTAGTGGAAACACATTGCCAGTGTGGACCTGCAAAGACTTTGCAGACTTTGCCCTTGAATATTAACTGTTGGATTTTTACAAGTATTAAGTATGTTAGTGGATTTGATGCCATCAGGCTGCATATAAGCCATCACATTTAACTTCTACCAAATGGATTTAATTAGTGGTGGTTGCAGAGTGGAAAAAAAATAGGAAAACCATTACTACATAGTGTAATGCTTTTGATAACATAAGTCATAAAATATTAGAGATATGAATTATGTCTCTTGCTATCTCTGTGTTAACTGTGTAAATGTTATCCATATAAATTGCAAATAGATTAACGCACTACAGTAATTCCTCTACAGTATAGTTCTGTGTATAGCTTACATGAAAATTTGTGTGAGAATAACATTTGATTTATTATGAACAGGATAGCAGTAAATGAACCTGCTTTTATGATCGCTCATCTGAAAATCATTGAACGGAGCCACAGACAGAAACTTCAGCTGAAGGCATTGGATGTTGTTTTATTTGGACCTCTCGCGCGTTAGTATTATCATGTTTTTCTAACTTGCAGCTGTAAGAATTAAAACTCCAATTTTTTGCTTTTTAGATTGAGATTATATACTGTAGGTGGGACACCTCACTCCACTTCGTCAGTACATTGGTTCATTATTTGGCTCACAGTTTTGGGACCCAGAAAAATGTAGAATTAAGACATCAGAATAGGCTATCCAACTGCCCTTCTTTGTCTGGTAGTATAGAGAACTAATTTTAGTGTGTCACCCAATGGTCTAGTAAATTCTTGAAATATTTTTTGTGCTGACCTAATGATAGTGCTCTGAATCTTCTTTGATTTTGTTTGTTGGGTTTTGTTTAATGTGCTAGTTAAGCCCGACCCAAACTTTTTTCCTGATTGGGAGGCTGGGTAATATTTTGCTTAATGTAACCAGTATGGTTAAAGTCAAGTTAAAACTGTTACCCAGAATTTACCCTTGGAAAAAACTTAATTTAAGTTGGACTTAGCTAATACGCATTAGCTAAGCTTGACTAAAAATCAATCACTTTTCCTAGACAAGACCAAACTCTTAGATGTTCCAAAAGTGTAGGCTCTATTAAATTGTCAGATAGGATAATGGATACAGTACAAAGCCACAAGTCTGGGAAGTTTTTTTAAAAAGTTAATTTGAGTTAATAGAAACATTACATTTTTGTTAAAATGTAGCTTATACCCTTTGCTTCACAAAACTTCTGGTGGATCTTAGAAAAATTGTTAAGAAAGGAGTTCGTACAACAGATTTCTGGTAAAGTGTCTCATTTAAAAAGAAGCGTTATTGACTTCTTATCCATTTTCAAATACCTTTTGTATAGGAAAAAGAATTGTAGAAAAATCAGTTTCATTTTGGCCTTCATGATAGTATCCAAGATTATTTTCTTTACAGGGCATTTCATAGGCCTCAGTTTGAGAAAATTACTTGGAACCAGAAGCATGACTCTGTCTTGGGCTTCTGTAATCACTTATTTTAGTGTTGTCTATTGATTCAAGGATCGCAGCAAGCTATTGATGCTGAGATTGCTCACTTTCTGAAATACTTGATGATATATGCACATTGCTCCACATGTCAGAACTGCAGTGACTCCTGCAGTCGTATTATTAAAAGTGAAATTAGATGGAACATTAAATTCCAGTGCAACAAAATTTATTGCAAAACTCCTTTACTTGTACAGAAATATCTCCTCACTAGTGTTGTTTTGTTTTGTGAATCTTGTTTTGGTTCCATCTGGTTAACAAATGATCTTTTTAAACGTACCACATTATTTCTTGCTGTGAAACGTGTACAAGCTTCAGTGAATTGCCTAGTGAGGCCTATCATTTCATCTATGCTGTTTGAGGATGATACTGCTATTCTGTAGGATAGGGTTCTCTAGGGAAGCTCATCTGCCAGGTGCTATCTAGAACCAGTTTGTGTTTGCAAATGTTTTTTTTTCCCGCAGACCACTTGAAAATTGCTGAGGGTCTCGGTGGACCACTTAATGATCTTTCCAAATGTTTGTGCCGTTAGCTAACTGTTGTAAAAAAAAAAAAACCTTAATAATAATAAACTTTTTTTTGTTCTACAAATAAAAGCACACAACTCATATTTTAATATCAATAGTCTTACCTTTCTAATGCAATGGATGTGCCCTCTCTCCCCCACTGCAGCAGCCCCCGAGCTGGGGCTGGGAAGGAGGGGGGTCTCACCCCTGCCACAGTAGCCACAGAGCTGAGGCTGGAAAGGAGGGCCATCTCTCCCTGGCAGCTGCAGCCCTGGAGTTGGTGAAAGTCGCCTATTTCTCTGGCTGCTGCAGCCCTGCATGTACCAAATTCCCCCCAACCCCCTCTTCTCACCCCACTGGCCCCTAGTCCCCCCTAGGACACCACCTCACCTTACATGTGCTTCTTCTCCAGGCACTTAATTAGTGGAGCCACGCCTGCATGTGGTAGGTAGGTGGCCCTTCATTCTCTTATGTGCGGCCACCCAGGTGTGTACCTTAGAGGGAACTATCCACAGACCACCTGAATGGAGCTTGCGGACTACAGTTTGAGAATCTCTGTGTTAGAGAAGATCATTCATATTGATTCATGTGCGAATCTTGGGTACCTGTTGAGACATTGTGAAGTTTCCAGGTGTGCAATTATATCTGTCCTTCCTTCACAGTACCACAACTATGCAAATTAGAAGTGCCATCCAAAATTATTTAAAATGTATTGTAAAATCTAATCTAAAATATTTTACACACACACACATCTGACTTGACAAGCCCAGGACCCAGCCAGATAAGGAAAATTCTTAGTGTTCACAAGCAGCAAAACTCAGTTTGGGGAAGTGAAATTTAATTGCTTGCCGTCAAATTGGCAAGCTGCTGACCTTCACTTAAAAATCTTGGGTGCATTAACTAAGACGGGAGGCTGCATGTGAAAACTAGATGCTTGTCTTTCCTCCTATGCATGACTGAAAGAACAGATGATTGCGTGTCCCATGCTGCTGTTTTACTAACTTATGCTGGTGAAGCAGGTGCACCCAGTTCTGCACTCAGGAGAATGTGGGTGCCCAATTAAATGTACACTCTCAAGTGTGGTGTGGGATGTCAGAACTTTTGTTCCTATTTACAGGGTAACTGAGGCAGGAAGTTAATTGTCATCTTTGGCCTTAAAGTAGGTACATACTGTTCCCAGGAATGCTTTTAAACATTTCCCTATTGAAATATTTGCGAGGAGTATACAGTGAAAGGTATAATCTGTTTTATACTGTTGAATCCTTGTTTCCCAAATGTTGCTTCCGAGTCTGTAAACCGTTCCATGAAGTATTTTAAAATTCAGATTAGATAGCTTCCTTATTCCTGAGGATCCAGCATACAGCATCAGTTCATTTATTAAATGCTTTTTTGGATACTTTAAATACTATTTTTTAATATAAAAGAAAATGACAACCATATCTCTTTAGTTGAGTAACCAAACTTTAGATTCTTATTGTCTTTGTAAAATTCACTTTTGTTAGTCTGAGCCCCATCATTCACACATTCCCTTGAGGGACTCCCGTGGAAATCAAGGACAGGGTTTTTTGCATGTAGAGGAGGGACTGTAGGATCAGACCCAACACTCACTAGCCACATAATTTGATAATGGATTAAGTTATACTGTAGCCCATGAAATAGAAATGCTTAATGAAAAGTCAATGTGTAATTGTCATGTAGAAGATTAGTTATCTTTTCAGTATACAGTATGCATTTAAGTTAATCTCCTGTAGATAGAATATAGTATTAGTAATAGAGCTGTTGGTTTTGTGTTAGAATGCCCCCAAAATAATTTCACTGGGGACGTGGGAGAGATCTTGCTGGTTAAATGGTCTGGAATCTCTCTCTGAGCTCCAAGTTGCACCATTTTTATGTGCCGAAAAGAAGTGATTTCAATAGGTACTCTGCAGATTTAAAAGGTGAGCTGATTGTTATAACTATTTGTACAGGCCCATCTCACAACTGGATGAAGGATTTTGTACTAGCAATTTCTATAGTGATTGGTATTGGAGGCTGCTGGTTTGCACATACTCAGAACAAGACCTCAAGAGAGCACATCACAAAAATGATGAAAGATCTAGAAAGCCTCCAGACAGCAGAGCAAAGCCTTCTTGATGTGCAGGAGAGGTATGTGAACTGAAAAGGTTTAAATGTTAAGTGATTTGTGTAAGCTTTATATTTTGAGGGAATGATGTTTAGCAATTAAAGCAAGAAAATGAAAGATAACAATTTGACTAGAACAGACATTGAGTTTTGTGCACCTTCCTCAATTCATTGCACACATTTAACTGCAGTTTTAATGAACATATCGGTGCGTGACATGTTGAAATATCTCCTTGACATTTTAAACTGTATTGTGAGAGCTGAGCAATGGAAAAGAAAGAGAAATGCAGACAGAAGTGGGTCAGATGAAGATAAAAGGGACAGTGGTGAGTTAGTCTGTTACCTATTGATGTAGGAAACAAGCCTTATTACTGGAGATTATGGCTGAATTTGGGATAAACTGTTTCTCACTCTGTTTTGTTGTGGAAGAAAACTTGTTGTAGCATCTTCCTTACAGCTTTTTGAGCACATGAGATCCAGACAAGGCTTCACTGTAAATTGCTTATTGTTTTTCTAGTAGTATGGGAGAAAGAGTGCCTTCTCCACAGTTAAGGCAGTAACTCTTATTATAAGCCTGGTATTTTTGTCTACTTTCATACCCTTAAAGTATATATGAAGGAGATTATCATTAAAACTGGTAAATTAGATCTGGGGTGTTTGACTAAGGCTGATTTATGATTGAATTTGGATGTCAATGCTGCAAATTCATTCTGAAATGTTGCATACAATCTGTATAGTCTTCATTCTTTACCAGAACACTGCATCTTTAACCACTGTTCTTTGAGTAGCTTCTCACTTTTTTGCTTGATTATGTTCTGAAGGCTTGAGAAGGCACAGGAAGAAAATAGAAATGTTGCTGTAGAAAAACAAAACCTGGAGCGCAAAATGATGGATGAAATTAATGATGCAAAACGAGAAGCTTATCGACTAAGGGAGTTGAGGGAGGGAGCCGAATGTGAACTGAGTAGACTCAAGTATGCAGAGGAGGAACTAGTACAGGTATTTATGAACTATGGAACATTTGTTTTCTTAACTTACTTTCCTGGTTTTATTGGGGTTTAGTTTACTGGAGAGATGTCCCTCCATCCCCCCCCCCCCACCCAAGTGGCATTACTGTGATGCTAGGTTTATTGTCCTGGAAGCATCCTATAAGCCTCTGAATATTTCATTTGTTTACAGCCATAGAAAAAGCATATACATAGACCACTGTTAAGACTTGTGAAGCGTATGGACCCTTGTAGATACACTATATAATGAAATGCTGCTGAAACATACTTAAAAGAACAATTCTTCATATTTTATGCCCCTGAAGGAGGGAAATAATCCCACCTTGGTTTCCTTCTTGCTACCAGAACAGAAACAGCAGGTGGCTTTACCAGACGGTTGCTTATATTTTCTTTAGTGTAAATCTGATGTATAATCTTAGAAATTAGTTGTGGCATATCAGTAAGTGTTAGTTTCAGCTTGGTTACCAAATAGGACCAAAGGAATAGGAACAGAAAGTTTAAGGCTGGTACAGTATATGTAAATCCCCAGCATGACTTTTCAGAAACCTCTCTCAACTTACTGTTGAGACCAAAAAACCACATGCCAGAGCTACATGGTCTCAGAATGTGGTTGCATGAAAAATTAGTTTTAGAGGTAATTAAAGCCATATTTGTGGCGGACTCGTTTTTACGTTCAGTCTTAGGAAAATTATCTCAGTGACTTTTGCATCTCTTTTGACTGCTAGGTTCGCATGGCTTTAAAGAAAGCTGAGAAGGAGTTTGAACTGAGAAGTAACTGGTCTGTTCCTGATGCATTGCAGAAATGGCTCCAGTTAACACATGAGGTTGAAGTTCAATACTACAATATTAAAAGACAAAATGCAGAAATGCAACTAGCAATTGCTAAAGATGAGGTAATTATTTACCTTTGAGTTGCTTCAGTATGTTAATGTGCTAAAGACCCACAGACCTGTCCATTTTGTTGGATATAGAGTATCCTGATAGGATGGAATGTTGATTACTTATATTTTCTGCAGTCAGAATATAAAAGTCCTGTTTCATTCAGATACTTACTGCCTCTATATCCTCTCAGATTATTTTTTGTCATCTGCATTATTTATACAGCCTTTGGCTTCATGTTTATCCTGCATTTTAGGCAGAAAAAATTAAAAAGAAGAGAAGCACTGTATTTGGGACATTACATGTTGCACACAGCTCCTCCCTAGATGAGGTGGACCACAAAATCCTTGAAGCAAAGTAAGAGCATTAATTAGATGTATATTGTTCCTTGCTTTCTTTTATTCCAGAAACAATGAAGTTCACTAAGAAAATGATATGAAGGAATTCAGCATTTTAATTTTATTGTACTTTAAGTAAAAATCTACTGTCAGAAGATGTTGTGAGTTTTTGCACATGCCTAAGAATAGGTGATGGCTTTCTGAAATGCTGCAGTGATTATACTGTTACTGTTCCATACTATGTCCAGCACTGAAGTTTTAGTCCAATGACATAGTAACTAAACTTCAATATTATTTTTATTTTTCCAGGAAAGCACTCTCTGAATTGACGACATGTTTGCGAGAGCGTCTCTATCGATGGCAGCAGATTGAGAAGATCTGTGGCTTTCAGATAGCACACAACTCAGGATTACCAAGCCTGACGTCCTCTCTCTACTCTGATCACAGTTGGGTGGTGATGCCCCGAGTCTCCATTCCACCTTACCCAATTGCAGGGGGAGTTGATGATTTAGATGAAGACACCCCTCCAATAGTTGCACAGTTTCATGGTATGTAGTATATACTCCAAAGGGAGATATTGAGGAAGGGAAGCAGGAGTCGGGGAGAGACTTTGAGTGGAGAGAAGAGTTACCAGTAAAGGGAAAATTGAGCAGGAGGGCAACCTAAAGCACAGAAATTCAGGGGAAAAGAAACTTCAGAAGGAGGAGTGGAGGAAATAGAGACAGGAGCAAAACAAAACATAAGATAATAGTGATGGACATCTTCAAAGAAAACAAGCCCCCTGCATGAGTCATCTATTAATTAGATAGAAATACAGTAAATGGGTTGGGAGTTGAAATAAAGGTAACATGAAGCAGTAAAAACTGTTTCCTCCTACTCTTCATTCTGAAAAAAAGAATAACCTCAGTCTGGTCACCATAAATAGGTAACAGTTCTTTTCCTGTAAAATCTATAATCCTAAATTTATCCTGTAACTTTGCTCTTGGCCCATTGCTCTACCATTATGGAAGGGCAGGAGTTTCTGTCAAATCAGACGATCAGGTAGGAAAAGAGATGATACTTTCTGTGGAAGGATATGTGCTAAATAGCTTTCCAAGCATCCTTTAATGACTGGAACAAAAAAGCAGTGTTGTCTGAGGAAACTTTCAAACAGAGTGTTTGTGCTGGGAGCCAATTGATTGTATACACTGATTGTATACATTGACTGAACCCCCCTAATGTCTGACTTAAGTCATTACATCAGGAAGAGAGACCATCTTATTGTAGCTGGGATTAACTAGACAGTGAGGATGAATTGAGATGAGTTTACACTTGACTGTTTCAGCGCGCACACAAAAAATCAAACTGAAGAATGGATATAATTGTGGCAATTACCTCTGCAATATCTTGTTGATTCTAATTTCCTTTGAAAATACCAGCACTGTACTTTTAAAAGGCTACTAAGGGAGTTAGATGCACAGCAGTTGGAGGATAGAAATGAAAAGTAGGCTCTGTCTGGTGCTCACATTGTTCATGGTGCTGCAGACAGGTCAGTTGTGAACAAGGGCACTTTTGCCTCTGGACCCAAACTTGCTTCCCTGATCTGGCTTGCATGCTCTCATCATCTCCCACCAAGGAGCAGAGATATCTGATATGTTTAGGTCAGGTGCTGCTAGTTGCATCATAAGTTGTGATTTCCCCAGTGAACTTCACCACTGACAGTAGGATGGTAACTAAACTGAATGTGAGATTCCAGCAAGTAGAGGTCAATGCAACATGTGCCTTGTCCTTGCCTGACTTGTTTGCTTATATATTTATATTTAGACCTCTGCCTAGTTAATACGCAGGAAGGGAGAATATAGTTTATCCAAGGTTAACACAGCATCCCAGGAAGAAAAGTGCAGATGGGGTCAGTCCAGTCCAGACTTGTCTGCAAAATTCTTGGATTTTCTGACCTTTTTAGTTGAATAAGCAAACTCGACACCTAGCTGGGCATGGCCTTTCTTGTCCAAGACAGACCATGCAAACTACAGTAGTCTTGGTATGGAGAACTTGGTGGAAACTTGTCCACAACAGTGTGTCTTGAAGTAGTTCCATGGGCCCACTTCCACATGAGAGCATTGCTAATCTGCATGCTTTCCAAACTGAAACCAGACTGGAAGATTTCCAGAAACTGCAATGTCTGCAGCCTCCTGTGAGGCTTTTCTTTTCTTTCGCTCTCACCATCTGTTGGCCGGGAGGAATTGTCTGGACTGGTGTAGCAGATCTTGAAAAATTAATGGTTACCAAATAGGAAAAAAGGTCCCATTACAAATGAAGTTGGACAAACACTGTGTTTTGCTTGCTTTCATTTTGTCTGGCACTCCTGTTGAGAGAGTGCACTAATGCAATTCTAGAAAAATAAATCACATTTAATAACTATAGCATTCATGATTGTAATTAGTGGTGTTTACTTCCATCCTTCTTTTTGGTTAGGTACAGTCATCTTTAAAAACCTGAGGCTTGTTCAGAAAGCTTCTAACTTTTGCAAGATTTGAATGACCAGGAAAGTAGAATGGATGAGAATAATTATGTACTTCATACTAATTCAGCACCATCATTTCTAATCTATAAACATATAGGGCCAGATTCTCAAAGGAGATTTGGCCTCTTTGGACTGCCCAGGAGGCACAGAGGTCAGAATCTGGATGCAAATGATCAGAGGAATGCTCTGTTGGCATGGGTCTTGCGCTAGCTGTCATCTCCTGGTCCAGAGGGTGTGACAAAGCAGAACTTTGTTACACCTGTCATCCATTAAGAACCATGCCTGGTCTACACTACAGAGCATCGGTACTAAAACGTAGCTTCCACCAATGTAAGTCGCCCACTACGTCAACTTAGCTACCTCCGTTAGCAACGTAGCGCTTAAGTTGATGTAGTTAGGGTGATGCAGTGTTCATGTAGACCAGAGGTGGGCAAGCTACGGTCTGCAGGCCACATCCAGCCCGCAGGACCGTTCTGCCCTGCCCTGCCCTGCCCCTGAGCTCCTGGCCCAGGAGGCTCGCCCCTGCACCCTCCCCTGCTGTTCCCCCTCCCCTGCAGCCTCAGTTTATTGCACCGCCAGCGCAATGCTCTGGGCGGCGGGGCTGTGAGCTCCTGGGGCAGTGCAGCTGCAGAGCCTGGCCTGACCCAGTGCTCTGTGCTGCGCGGCTTCCTGTCCTGGTGCGGCCACGCCGCCAGCCACCGGTGCTCCAGGTAGCTCAGTAAGGGGGCAGGGAGCAGGGGGTGGGGGGGAGATTGGATAGAGGGCAGGGGAGTTTGGGGGGTGGTCAGGGGCCGGGGGTGTGGATAGGGATCGGGGCAGTCAGAGGACGGGGAACAGGGAAGTTGAACAGGAGCCGGGGTCCTGGGGGGGCAGTCAGGAAGGAGAGGAGGGTTTGGATGGGGCGGCGGGGGGCAGTCGGGGCGGGGGTTTCGGGGCCAGTGAACAGGGAGCGGCGGGGTGGATGGGGCAGAGGTCCTGGGGGTGGGGGGGTGGCAGTCAGGAAGGAGGGACGGTGTGTCTGGGGGCGGTTAGGGAGAAGGGGTGGTTGGATAGGGCAGAGGTCCTCGGAGGGGCAGTCAGAAAGGAGGCGGGGTTGGACGGGGCGGGCGGTCAGGGAACAGAGAGCAGGGTTGGTGGATGGGGCAGGGGTTCCCGGGGGCCATCAGGGAACAGGGTGGGTTGGATGGGGCAGGAGTCCCGGGGCGGGGCTGTTAGGGGGTGAGAAGCAGGGCGAGATCAGACAGGGGGCGGGGGCCAGGCCATGCCTGGCTGTTTAGAGAGGCTCAGCCTCCCCTAACCGACCTTCCATATAATTTCAGAAACCCGATGCGGCCCTCAGGCCAAAAAGTTTGCCTGCCCCTGGTGTAGACAATGCATTACTTACATCCTCTGTTGGTTGTCAACCTCATAGCTGGTGCTCTGCGGCCCCAGAGCTCACAGTGCCCCACACAAGTAAGTCAGTGGCAGCACTCCTGGAAGGGATGGGCACCACTGACGGAAGAAGGGCAGCGTGGATGTGAAACACCGCTTTCATTACTGCGGTGGCTGTATGTTAACTTAATTTTCTTAGTGTAGACATAATTTTCTTAGTGACGTCCTAAGAGTCAACTGAGAGCAGCCTCATCACAACTCTAAGAATCACTGGGCTTGGTGCAGACTGGCTCCCAGAATCATTAACCTGGTGTACCTGCCCTCAGGGAGAGAATCTGCTTATAGGGTTTTCAGAGTAGATTATGTTAATTTTAAATTAACACAGTTTGTTTTTTCTTCCCCCAGGGTCCACTGTAAAGCCTCCCAGCTCATTAGCAAGAAGTAGTAGTTTGTGTCGCTCAAGGCGCAATGTTGTGTCATCATCTCCACAGTCTTCGCATACTCAACATACGCCGCATACCTTGCATTCCCCTGACCCTGACATCCTGTCAGTGTCAAGCTGCCCTGCTCTTTATCGAACTGAGGAGGAGGAAGAGGCAATTTACTTCACTGCTGAGAAACAATGGTATGACAAATACCAAAACATTATTAGAACTCTGGTTAGGTTGCTCTAAATAATTATGAAGTATTAGAGGTTGAACTATGTCAAACGATGAAGTAGCCACTTGAATAATATAAATTAAATTATTGGGCCCACATGGAACAACAATTGGGCTGTTCGTGCTACTGAGTGAAGTTCTGGAACAGCCTTCTAAGGAGAGCAGTGGGGGGTAAAAAACCTAACTAGTTTCAAGACTGAGCTTGGTAAGTTTATGAGGGGGATGGTATGATGAGACTGCCTACAATGGTGTGTAGCCGATCTGCGACTGCTAGTAGCAAATATCCCCAGTGGCCAGTGATGGGATGCTAGATGAGGAGGACTCTGAGTTACTGCAGAGAATTCTCTCTCAGGTGCCTGGCTGCTGGTCTTGCCCATAGCTCAAGGTCTAACTGATGGCCATATTTGGGGTAGGGAAGGAATTTTCCCCCAGGTCAGATTGGCAGAGACCCTGGCAGTTTTCACCATCCTCTGTAGCATGTGGCACGTGCAGGTTTAAACTACTGTAAATGGTGGAGTCTCTGTAACTTGAAGGCAGAATCATAGAATATTAGGGTTGGAAGAGACCTGAGGAGGTCATCTAATCCAACCCCAACTAAATCATCCCAGCCAGGGCTTTGTCAAGCCGGGCTTTAAAAACCTCTAAGGATGGAGATTCCACCACCTCCCGAGGTAACCCATTCCAGTGCTTCACCACCCTCCTAGTGAAATAGTTTTTCCTAATGTCCAACCTAGACCTCCCCCATTGCAACTTGAGACCATTGCTGCTTGTTCTGTCATCTGCCACCACTGAGAACAGTCTAGCTCCATCCTTTTTGGAACCCCCCTTCAGGTAGTTGAAGGCTGTTATCAAATCCCCCCTCATCCTTCTCTTCTGCAGACTAAGTCTTAAAATCATGGTTCAGTAACTCCGCCAGCGGTTAGGGGTCTCTTACGGGTGGGTGTGGTTCTCTGGCGTGCAATGTGCAGAAGGTCAGACAAAATGATCAAGATGGTTTCTTCTGGCCTTAAAGTCTGAGTCTAATTAGCCAGTGCACAAGGTTTAATTCAATTCTGCCACTATCCTGGGTATATACAACTAATCCAGTTTCTTTGCTATAATTATGCTTATAGCTTTAACCTGGACCAAAAGCAGACTTCAGTGCTCACTACTGTTGCTACACTTTCTCCAAGGGGAAAGTTAAGTTCCTTTTGTTACGTAACCTATGGACTCGTTAGATTGTATATTGAAAGGTGAGGATGTCTGCCCTAGGGAAAACATTCAAACATGTTAGGCTTGAATCTGCTTCTTCTGTGACTTTTGTAACTTTATTTACTCTGTTACTGGTTAACAGAGGTTTTCATAGAATCAATGAATATCAGGGTTGGAAGGGTCCTCAGGAGGTCATCTAGTCCAACCCCCTGCTCAAAGCAGGACCAATCCCCAACTAAATCATCCCAGACAGGGCGTTGTCAAACCTATCCTTAAAAACCTCTGAGGAAAGAGATTCCACCGCCTCCCTAGGGAATGCATTCCACTGCTTCACCACCCTCTTAGTGAAAAAGTTTTTCCTAATATCCAACCTAAACCTCCCCCATTGTAACTTGAGACCATTACTCCTTGTTCTGTCATCTGCTACCACTGAGAACAGTCTAGAGCCATCCTCTTTGGAACCCCCTTTCAGGTAGTTGAAAGCAGCTATCAAATTCCCCCTCATTCTTCTCTTCTGCAGACTAAACAATCCCAGTTCCCTCAGCCTCTCCTCATAAGTCATGTGTTGCACTCCCCTAATCTTTTTTGTTGCCCTCCGCTGGACGCTTTCCAATTTTTCCAATCTTTCTTGTAGTACGGGGCCCAAAACTGGAAACAGTACTCCAGTTGAGGCCTCACCAATGTCAAATAGAGGGGAACGATCTCGTCCCTCGATTTGCTGGCAATGCCCCTTCTTATACAGCCCAAAATGCCATTGGCCTTTTTGGCAACAAGGGCACACTGTTGACTCATATCCAGCTTCTCATCTACTGTAACCCCTAGGTCCTTTTCTGCAGGACTGCTGCCTAGCCATTCGATCCCTAGTCTGCAGCAGAGCATGGGATTCTTCCATCCTAAGTGCAGGACTCTGCACTTGTCCTTCCTGAACTTCATCAGATTTCTTTTGGCCCAACCCTCTAATTTGTCTAGGTCCCTCTGTATCCTATCCCTACCCTCCAGCGTATCTTCCACTCCTCCCAGTTTAGTTTCATCTGCAAACTTGCTGAGGGTGCAGTCCACACTATCCTCCAGATCATTAATGAAGATATTGAACAAAACCGGCCCCAGGACTGACCTTTGGGGCACTCCGCTTGATACTGGCTGCCAATTAGACATGGAGCCACTGATCACTACCCGTTGAGCCCGATGATCTAGTCAGCTTTCTATCCACTTTATAGTCCATTCATCCAGCCCATTACTACTTTAACTTGCTGGTAAGAACACTGTGGGAGACCGTATCAAAAGCTTTGCTAAAGTCAAGGAATAATATGTCCACTGCTTTCCCCTCATCCACAGAGCCAGTTATCTCGTCATAGAAGGCAATTAGATTAGTCAGGCATGACTTGCCCTTGGTGAATCCATGCTGACTGTTCCTGATCACTTTCCTCTCCTCTTAAGTGCTTCAGAATTGATTTCTTGAGGACCTGCTCTATGATTTTTCCAGGGACTGAGGTGAGGCTGACTAGCCTGTAGTTCCCCGGATCCTTCTTCCATTTTTAAAAGATGGGCACTATATTAGCCTTTTTCCAGTTGTCTGGAACCTCTCCCGATCGCTATGAGTTTTCAAAGATAATGGCTCTGCAATCACATCCGCCAACTCCTTTAGCACCCTCGGAAGCAGCGCATCCGGCCCCATGGACTTGTGCTTGTCCAGCTTTTCTAAATAGTCCCGAACCACTTCTTTCTCCACAGAGGGCTGGTCACCTCCTCCCCATGCTGTGCTGCCCAGTGTAATAGTCTGGGAGCTGACCTTGTTCATGAAGACAGAGACAAAAAAAGCATTGATTACATTAGCTTTTTCCACATCCTCTGTCAGTCGGTTGCCTCCCTCACTCAGTAAGGGGCCCACACTTTCCTTGACTTTCTTCTTGTTGCTAACATACCTGAAGAAACCCTTCTTGTTACTCTTGACATCTCTTGCTAGCTGCAACTCCAAGTGTGATTTGGTCTTCCTGATTTCACTCCGGCATGCCTGAACAATATTTTTATACTGCTCCCTGGTCATTTGTCCAATCTTCCACTTCTTGTAAGCTTCTTTTTTGTGTTTAAGATCAGCAAGGATTTCACTGTTAAGCCAAGCTGGTCGCCTGCTATATTTACTATTCTTTCTACACATTGGGATGGTTTGTTCCTGTAACCTCAATAAGGATCCTTTAAAATACAGGCAGCTCTCCTGGACTCCTTTCCCCTCATGTTATTCTCCCAGGGGATCCTGCCCATCAGTTCCCTGAGGGAGTCAGAGTCTGCTTTTCTGAAGTCCAAGGTCCATATTCTGCTGCTCTCCTTTCTTCCTTGTGTCAGGATCCTGAGCTCGACCATCTCATGGTTACTGCCTCCCAGGTTCCCATCCACTTTTGCTTCCCCTACTGATTCTTCCCAGTTTGTGAACAGCAGGTCAAGAAGAGCTCTGCCCCTAGTTGGTTCCTCCAGCATTTTCACCAGGAAATTGTCCCCTACACTTCTCAAAAAACTTCTTGGATTGTCAGTGCACCGCTGTATTGCTCTCTCAGCAGATATCAGGGTGATTGAAGTCTCCCATGAGAACCAGGGCCTGCGATCTAGTAACTTCCGTGAGTTGCTGGAAGAAAGCCTCGTCCCCCTGGTCCGGTGGTCTATAGCAGACTCCCACCACGACATCACCCTTGTTGCTCACACTTCTAATCTTAATCCAGAGACTCTCAGGTTTTTCTGCAGTTTCATACCTGAGCTCTGAGCAGTCATACTGCTCTCTTACATACAATGCAACGACCCCACCTTTTCTGCCCTGCCTGTCCTTTCTGAACAGTTTATATCCATCCATGACAGTACTCCAGTCATGTGAGTTATCCCACCAAGTCTCTGTTGTTCCAATCACATCATAATTCCTTGACTGTGCCAGGACTTCCAGTTCTCCCTGCTTGTTTCCCAGGCTTCTTGCATTTGTGTATAGGCACTTGAGATAACTTGCTGTTTGTTCTGCTTTCTTAGTATGAGGCAGGAGCCCTCCCCTCTCACGCTCTCCTACTCGTGCTTCCTCCCGGTATCCCACTTCCCCACTTATCTCAGGGCTTTGGTCTCCTTCCCCCAGTGAACCTAGTTTAAAGCCCTCCTCACTAGGTTCACCAGGCTGCTTGCGAAGATGCTCTTCCCTCTCTTCCTTAGGTGGAGCCCGTCTCTGCCTAGACTCCTTCTTCTTGGAATGCCATCCCATGGTCAAAGAATCCAAAGCCTTCTCTCCATCACCACTTGCATAGCCATTCGTTGACTTCCACGATTCGACAGTCTCTACTCGGGCCTTTTCCTTCCACAGATTGTTCCTTCACAGCCAATCTTCTCTGCCTGTTTGTTTCTGTCATGAAATCATTCAAAATTTGTGACTTCACAATCACTCCTAGCACAGCATCTTGTCATCTTGTAAATACACAGTTATTCTTTCACTTATAGTATCGATCAGAAGGGTTAGGGTTATCAAAAGCACTGGCTTCGTTATCAACAAAAACACCGGCCAACTAAATTTCATATTGTATAAATGTTTTTTTCAAGCTTATGCCAGTATGCAAACACCCTTTTAATTTAGTTGCTTCAGGCTGCTTTGTTCTGTAGGTCTTAGGGAACTTCTCAGTATGGTTCTTCCAGAACCATCTTTTTTTTTTTTTTTTTAATAGAATATTCTAATGCTTTATTTGGACAAGTGTTGTTGCTCTTCTACAGTGAGGTGCAACTGACTGAACAGAGTTTGATGTTTATTTTGGGTGAGATTAAAATAATTCAGCTTTTTTTTACCTATTGGCAATCAAATAAGTAATATTTTATTATGGTCTCTGGTAGTCTTCATCTGTGTATTTCCCAATTGGTAGCAGTGTGACACATACCTAAAATTACTATCACATCTGTATTAGATTACAAGGTTACATACATAAAACTGCCATTTGTGGGTCTGAGATATGAACTGATCTGGGTTTTTTTACTGTAAATTAAGCTGTTCAGCATTTACCTGCCACTTCTAGTGAAATGAGTGTAGTGGGTGGTTGTAGTCTAATGGCTTAGATTTTAAACTGGTTTCTTTCTCCTCTTAATTGCATTAAGGCAATTTCTGTCTAACAGTTTCTTTCCTCTCTCTTTGCTTTTACTTAGGGAAGTACAGGATGCTGGTTCAGAGTGTGACTCCTTAAACTCATCCTTTGGAAGGAAACAGTCTCCTCCTTCAAGTCTTGAGATGTACCAACCTCTGTCTCCACAAAAGGTATCCCGGGAGGAACTGTCGCTAGAGGAATCCTCCACAGGAGACTCCTCGTCACTAACTGCAGATATTTCCAGGGGTTCTCCTGACTGCCCAGGCCTAACAGAAACTAAGAGCATGATATTTAGTCCTGCGAACAAAGTGTACAATGGCATCCTGGAGAAGTCCTGCAGCATGAACCAGCTTTCTAGTGGGATCCCAGTCCCCAAGCCTCACCACACCTCCTCTTCCTCAGCCAGCAGTGAAAGTAAACCCATTCATGAAGTCTCCACTGTCCCTAGGATCAGTAGCATCCCGCAGGACCTATGCCAGAATGGCGAGAAAAACAAAAAGCCATCAAAAATTAAAAGCCTCTTTAAGAAAAAATCTAAGTGAAGCACAGAGAAGTAACCCATAACAGTGGCTATGTTAGACTTTCTAAACTTCAGGAACATAGTTCCATTTGGGTCTTCCAGACTGGACGTCATAGTGGAATGCCCTATAGGTCAACTGTCTACTATTTAAATGACCCTAAAGTTAAAGATCATGCCAGCTGTTAATGAGAAATCAAAAGTTCAGACAGTTTAGTTATTTCTGCCTATTTATTTCTGCTTTGTTTTTAGTTATCTATAACTTTTTAAAAATGCCACTTTGGACTGACGAGCTTTAATGGACTTGTAAGCCTGCATGGGCTTGCCAAAATTTCTTGTTTACCAGATCATCTTCTTATCTTTCCACAGAGTTGTGACATTTACCTACTGGACTTAAGTCACTTAAAAGAAGTAAAACTAATTAAATTGCACTACTGTTTTCCAGACTGGAAAAGTATCTCTGCAAATGAAACTAGGATTTATAAATGACTGAGGAGCTGGGTCTTTACACTTTTAGATCTTTTGGGGTTTTTAAGTAGAACCTAGGATTTCTAATTGACTTGATTTCTGGAAATGGAAACCCCACACTTTTATTATGGGATGCTTCATTAGATGCATTTATTATTAGAACGGTTCAAGTCCTGCTGTAAAGGTCATGTTTTTCCCAGGGCTTTCACTGTGATTTTACTGCATTGCAGGTTGTATGATAAAATATATAGATAATTTAACAAGAGAAGAGGCTCTTGATTCCTTATGCAAGCGATGGAGTGAAACTTGATTGAAGGACTTAAAAGATTCACATGCTTACAATGGGGAGGGGGAGAATCCGGGCACTTGTTTACAGACTTTGACAGACAAAAGATGTTTGGTTTATGAACATTTGTACTATGGTAAAGATAATAAATTGGAGACATTCTTGTGCTTGTAATTGTTCTGATTTTAGCTGATGATCTCTTTCAGTTATATTCCTGAGGACCTGTTCGTTCAACATGCTACAGGCTACATTGCTTATGCTTATAAGTGTATAAATTATTTTTGTTGTTAGCTTTTAACAATGTCTTTATCTCCCTTTGTAGGATTTCATACTGTTTATTTTTGTATAGTTTTGAGGAGTTAGCTGTTCAGATATGTCTGGTTGAAGTAAATGGTCTATTAATTTTATAATGTACATATACTATTATGAACTAGTGTAATTTAAAGATTTTAAAGTGAGAATCAAGACATGCTTCAGATTAGGCAGCTTTTACATTAAACAAGCTTTTATCATAAGGCATTAAATTACCATTGGGTAACAAAGAAGCTTTCTTAGTAAAACAGTGGCTAGTTGTTCAAAACCATCACAATTTTTTACGTTTAGATGAACAAAATGTACTGAGTAACAGTGCCTTTTTTATTCAGTTTGTCTGAAAATGTTTAATGCTGAGCAACAGCTTTCTTTGAGGTGAATTCCAAAGAAATATTTTTGCTCTAGTGAACACAAGCAGTTTATCCTGTGATGACTAGATCTCTTCAGTTCTGCTATGGGGTTGTGTTAGTGGCCTCAGTAGCTGCCGCTGTGACTGGACTTCTGTGATTAAGAGTTCAAACCTTGCCAGTACACACACACACACACACTGTACTGTAGAAAACAATGAATTCATTGACTGCCTAAACAGATTGCTGGTAAGGAGACGTTAACAAAACCTTTAACCATTTGTTTAAACTTGAAGCAATACATAGCTTTCCTATTTTTGCACGAAGATCCCACTATATGGGGTTTCTCTTTGTTTATATGCATTTGCAAGGCAGTGGTGGTGTTTTCAGCAGAAACCTTTACTATGCCCTATGAAAAAATAAAGAATATTGAAATTACCAGCTGAAGTTAATATGTCCGAAAAAGCAGCGTCTCTTCTGTGTTGGAGCTTTTAAGCATAGTTATTTCAGTTACTGGTTGTTTATCATTTTGATAAGTTTAGGCAACTTGCCATCTCAAACCTATCCAGAATATAATTGACTACCCCTTCCTCTAACCTGGCTACTCTGGAGGCTTTACCTCGTATCTTTCTAAAGAAGACGTTGAACAATGCCATCCTGTTAAAGCTCATAATTTAAATATCTGATCAGACAGATGAGTGGCTCTTGGAACCTTGGTTGCCCTCCAGGCTAATGCAACCAGACTTTAGAAGTTGCTTGCCAAGAGAAAACGCTCAGTTTTGGTCACTGGCGTTGAAGGTGGATGCTCCCTGGCAAACTGCTTCAGCAAATCCAACCTTCCTGTGGAGGGATATGGCATATGTCCACATCCTGTAGATAAAGAGGTGTGGTGTACTTAAAATGACCTACATGTTTTCCTGTGCTCAGCTAACTATATCTTTCCACTTCAACTATTTGGATTGGCTGACAGTCAATGAGTCCAATTGGCAAGACAACCACTGAAGTGCTCTTGGAGACTTGCCAGCCCTCCTAGACATCCTTGAATGGCACAGGACTCTGACGCGCTCAGCCAATATTGTCGCTATGATCAGAGTGGCTCCTGGGATATCTATCTAAAATCATGCTCTGAGAATTATCTTAAGTAGGAGATAAGGGTTTTTTTAATTGAATATGTTACGATGGTGCCCAGAGGCCATGATCAGGATTGGGGACCCATTGTGCTAGGCCCTGTACATAGGTAGGCATTCCTAAAAAGCTTACAATCCAAGAACTCAAGTAACAAAGAGTGGGGGAGAAGGAGGCCAAATATATGCCATTTTGTAGTCCTAAATATATTTTTATAGACAAATATATCTCAGGCAGGTTACATTAAAACATGTTTTCCTGCGGGTGGTGCCTTTTCCCACCAGACTTCCAGTGAATAGGGTTAAATGAGGAGATGCATTCCAATCTACTTGCTGAAGTCAGTACAGAGAATCACTTGATGCCACATAGCTGCTGTCGCTGATTCTCCAGGGACCTCCTGTGTATTTGTGTTTGCTTCCCTTCTTGCAGAAGGTTGCTGGAGGGATAGGACAAACAAGGTTTGCTAACCTTTTCCAGCTGTTCCTAGACAGAAGATGCCACTACTTCAGGTTCCATGTGCTTTCTACTCAGTCAAATTCGGCAAATTATGTACCTGCTAGCTAGGTGCATGAGAGGTTAATGCTGTAAGAGGAAGAAGTTTCTGAGAAGTAGCTATATCCTGCTAAATTTGAGAGAGCCTGTAGTGTCTATTACTACTTCTGGATAGTATGGACAAAAACAGTCTACTGGTGACAGCCTAAGAACACACTGTTTTACTGGTGTACTTGCAGATCATTCTCTCTGTAGCAAGGGTTTAATGTTGGCGTCAGTTAGCATGCTCAGAGTTTATGGCTCAACTCTTGTTGGAGTCTTCAGCAGAAGGTGCTTGCCCCCAATCCACATTTTTGAGACCCTCTCTTTAAACTCCCCAGGAAGACAGATCTGATCTGAAGCTGCACCTAGTCCTTTAGATCCTAGATAAGATTTATTTTGAAGCTGTGCGTTCTATTACTTTAACAATATGAACCTTTAAAGTATTCCCAGTTGCTCTAATGTCTGCCACATAAACAAGCTTTTCTTTCTACCATCTTGCTTATCTTATCAGCCCATTCTTGCTCTTTCACAAATATAAAGTGGCTTTGCATGCTCTTCCACTGTTTCTGCACAACTGTGAAACTGAGTTTTGCCAGCACCAGAGCAGTATGTTCTGTGAGTATGTCCTTCCCTCTAGTGCAGTGGGAGAGTCAGTCCCAGTGTTTGGACTTTAAAGGGGTTTATGAAGGTGCATATGAGTGTAGAGCACAAGAGTTTGAACAGAGAAACTTAGTCTCTCTCATTTCAGAAGGGTTCAAAAATGTCTCCAAGCTGGTCGTATGAATGGAAGTAATACATGCTGCCCTGGGGTGTGACCGGCCTGCTCCTGTTTCACACTCTACTAGATCAACCTCTGCTTCTTGGACACATAGAAGTAAAACCTTTCCTAATAGGCTTTCTTATTCAGACTTAAACCTAATTCTTTCCATATGTGTTATGCTTGCTTTCTAATTGCTATGACGGGAGCTGTGGAGGGAGAAGTGTATAAATTTAATTAGGAGCACTTTTTTTGTTTTGTTAGTGATATATAGATGAAAACCTAGCAAGTTGTGAACTGACGTGAACCAAGGCATATACATCCCACTCTTTGATTTAAAAGCATGTTTATTGCCTCTGACTGGATGAAGAAGTGAATTCCCTTTTTTTTTTTCCCCCTTGTATATTTCCGACCCAATCTTCTGCACAGATACACATATTTTCAATAAGTTTCTTTGGTGTGGGAGGGTGTAGGTACATTTATATATGTATATTATTACCAAATCACAGGTTGGATGGTGGATTGAATTTAAATGTATTAATGTCTGAACGGAAGGCAAGCACAATTAAAGCCTGACTGTGTTCCTTATCTCAACCATGTAAACATGTAAATATTTTTGTAAAGCTGAAACGTGGCCAGTCCTTGGATACCAACATAAATCTTTCTTTCAATACAGTAGTAAGCAACAAAGACCTAGACAATTTAACTATATGCACTTTAATTCAGAATAATACTCTGAATTCTGCCATGTTGGGCTGATGCTTCCCCCACCCTCCCCACATACCAAGTGCAAACTCTGCTGCACTGTACTTGCTCTTAGCTCCTGGAGATTATAATTTTTTACCCATTAAATTAAAACAAGCAACAAGGTCTGAGATTTCCCCCACCCCTGTATATATATTCACACACAGTACTTACATAATCCATCGCATGTCACTACTGCTTTAAAAAAATGCAGCTGGAGTATTTATTTAGCATTGTGTAGCATGTTACATTTAATACCGCATTACAAGTTTACCCTGTCTCCCATTAGTGTGATTGGTTTATCACTGGAAGAAATTGAGTTTTGGGAATTAAATCTTTGTTCACATTTACAGTCACTTACTTTTCTGAGATTCTTCTGAGGAAAATGTCTCTTGGAGATTTGCTGTACAGTGTCTTCCTGTTTTTTATTCTTATGGTTTTGCTTCATTTCGTAAATGGATATTGATTTTTAATGTCACATTTAATGTCTGAATAAATCTGAAATTTGACAAGTAAAAAATATTGGTGCAAATATTGTATGTGTTCAACTTACGTTACCCCATAATATGTACAGTATAAACTTTATCATTTCAACCCACTGAAGGATGAAGGGCCTGTGTCTACTCTGCCTAAAATGTTTGGCCGGTGCCCCATTGTGTAACCATGTCTGCTTTACTAAAGGCATGATACCATGAGTACTGGAGAGATGGACCTTGAGGCAGTTCTGTCCAGTAGTTAGGGCACTAGATGGGGAATAGAAATCCTGGGTCCCTCTGCCACTGACCTGCCACGTGACTGAGCAAGTTAGTTACCATCTCTGTTTGTGCCTCTCGCCATAAATTTTGAAGACTTTTTTTTTTTTTTTCCCATTCAAAGGGAAACTTTTCTTCATAACCATTTGGGTAGTCCAGTACTTTAGTGTGTGAATGTTTCCTTTGATGTCACACTGGCTATTCATATATGAATGAGCATTCACTATTGAATTATTCATTCTTACTTATTGGTAACTTATTTTCCTGTCTTAAGTTTGGTATTTCTGCTCCTTGGTTGGACTACAATCACACATCAAAAGTAGCAAATAATCAATGATTACTTTGCCCACAACCAATTCCATAGGCCAAACTGTTCAATAACAAATACAAGTGCAGAAATCAGGATCATTAAGAACATAAGAATGGCTGCACAGTGTCAGACAACTGGATTACCTAGCCTAGTGTCCTGTCTTCTGAGAGTGGACAGTGCCAAATGCTTCAGAGGGAATGAACAGAACAAGGAAATTTTGAATTATCCATTCCCTGTTGTCCAGTCCTAGCTTCTGGCAGTCGGAGGTTTAGGGACACCTGGAGTATGAGGTTATGTCTCTGACCATCTTGGCTAACAGATGGACCTATCCTCCATAAACTTAGCTAATTCTTTTTTGAGCCCAGTTATACTTTTGGCCTTCTCAACATCCTATGATGATGAGTTCCACAGGTTGGCTGTGTGTTGTGTGAAGTAGGTGTGTGTGCACCACGTGCAGAGTTGTCGGAAGGTTTTTCCCCTAGCGGTACCCATTGGGTCAGCTGTGGAGCCTCTGGAGTCACACATTCTTGGTGTGTATAGGTCCCTGCCAACCTGCCACCTCCTCAGTTCCTTCTTACCACCCATGGTGGTCGTTGGAGCTGTTGCTTCTCTTCCTTGCTATGGCAAGCAATCCCCTAGTGGACTTTTCCTATTTGTATCGGTAAGCAGTTTTTACTCAGTGTTTAAGCTTTTTTAGTTAGTTAAATAAATTTCTGTGGGGGTTTCCCCACCATGTTCTTCCCCTCTGTGGGAACCCGGCATGCCTCAATCTCAAGGCTTCAAACCATGCAGGTCCTGCAAAATCTATAGAGGCTTCTGCCCAAGAACCAAGAAGGAGAGAAACTTTAGGTTAAATTTCTCCTCCTCATGGAGTCATCTCTCCTCAGTGAGGGAGGCTGTGGTGCTGATAAAGGACTCAGGGTCTAGAGGCCTGTGGCACCACCAGTGAAGACAGGCTCTGCAGCTACCCAGCACTGCTCGCAATTGCTGGTACCGCACAAAAATACAGAAGAGAGCCGGAAGGGGAACATTCACCCCCAGTCAGAGCAGCGGAACACAAAAGCGATTGCAGAGTACATCCTGTGCCGGGACACTCAGCCTCTGCTTCGGCAAAACCTGCACCATTGACTGCCCTCACAGAAGGGTCCGTCAAGTTTGGTTCCATTGGACTCCCCCACGCGGGAGAGCCAGATGGAGGAGCTGGATCTTCCATCCACCCCGGACACATCTGAGGCCACCAGGGACCTCATCGGGATGACAGCTCCGCCGTCCCCAGCACTGGCGCCACATGGAGGAGCCATGCTTTCCAAGGGTAAACTGGCCACGATGCAGCACCAGTTGCCCTCCCCTCGGCACCGCTTTCTCGCACCATCCCATTTGGCACCGCTGTGCTCACGGAGGTCGGACTTGTCTTCAGGGTCTGAGCCAGAGTTTTACATCTCGAAGCAGAGTCAGCACCACTCTTGTCACCGTTCAAGTCAAGAGGAGGGGCAGCAAATCCTCCCGATGACCTGGCCACCACAATGGCAGATGCCAACACAGTGGCCCTTCTGGACCCTGTGGGCATATCACCAAACCCAGGGGCTGAGCTCCAGATCACTGTCAATTGCCTCAGAAAGGTAGGCAGGCCCCCCTGTCATCCTCGATGGTACAGGAACCTCCGCGAGGTTCAGAGAACAGCGTCCAAGCCGGCACCGAGGCCAATGCCCCTGGCACAGCACAAGAAATATCACCGTGGGAGGATCCCAGTGTGTTGGAGAGTTGTGAGAATCTGGTGCCACCAAAGGCATCATCCTCATCCTCCCCAGATGAGGCAGTAGTGGGCTTATCTGCCACGTTGCCAGCTATGGACAATATAGCCGAACAGGAGCTTTTCAGAAGGGTGGCACAAAATTTGAGCCTCTAAGCAGAGGAGGTGTCAGAAGAAACTGATCCTATGGTGATCTGAGAGTCCTTCAATGGTGGCCTTATCTCTGATTTAAGACCATCCAAAATACCACCAAGACCCTATGGCAAACTCCTGCCTCTCTCCCCCTTCTCCTGCCCCTCCAGCCAAAAGAGTGGAAAGGAAGTACTATGTACTTCAAAGGGGCATGAATAACTATTTACCCACCCTCAGCCAGGCACACTGGTTGTGGTGGCAGCAAATGAGAAGGAGAGTCAAGGGCATCAGGAACCGACGCCTAAGCCTAAGGAGGCAAAGAAGCTGGACCTCTTCAGCCTTAAGGTCTATTCCACTGGAGAGCTTCAGCTTCAAATTGCCAACCAACAAGTGGTCCTCAGCCACTATAATTTTAACTCTTGGAACACTTTGTCCGAGTTCAAGGAGTTGCTCCCATCTGATTCTTGATCCAACTTTGGAGCCATCCTCAAAGAGGACAAGGTTATCACAAAGACCTCCTTACAAGCTGCACTGGACTCGGCGACCTGCATGATGTCCACCGCTATAGCCACACAAAGGAGCTCATGGCTTCAGGTTTCGGGCCTACCGCACAAGATCCAACAAACAATTCAAGATTTGCCCTTCTATGGCTCGGGTCTGTTCTTGGAACGAAGACCCTCTAAACTCAACAGGACAGGACTCGCGAGCAACATTAAAATCCATGGGGCTCCATAGACCAGCGCCACAAAGGAAGCATTTCAAGCTTCAGACGACTCCCTGTTTTGTGAATTGTCTATTCCATTTCTACTATGCCTGGGCCCAGATTATCTCGGACCAGTGGGTCTTACGCAGGGATATTCTCTCCAATTCTGTTCCCTTCCTCCCTCCCACCCCCATCCCTCTTCAGGGACCCTTCTCATAGATGAAGTGCAAGCATTCCTGGAAGCCGGAGCAGTAGAACAAGTCCCTCAGGAGTTCCTGGGCAAGGGGTTTTATTCCCGATATTTCCTAATCTCAAAAACCAAAGGTGTACTAAGGCCGGTTTTGGACCTGTGGAACCTCAACAGATTCAAGAAAAACCTCAAGTTGCACATGGTCTCCATGACTTCCATTATTCCTTCCCTGAATCCGGGGGACTGGTATGCCACCCTCAACTTGAAAGACCCAGACTTCCATGTGTCAATAGTACCATCCCACAAGCGGTTCCTCCACTTTGTGGTCAACAATGCCCATTATCAGTTCATGATTCTCCACTTTGGGCTATCAGTGGTCCCTCGGGTGTTCACCAAGTGCATGTCGGGTACAGCTGCTTTCCTCAGGAGGTGACAGGTACAAGCTGCTCGATCCCATGGCCGCTTGTACGTATGTAGTACAACACGCAAGGCTTTAGCTCCACTTTCTTCAGGCCTGGCTGGCCTCAATGTACAGGCCAATCTGAGACTACCTAGACAGGTTAGTTACACTTCCTCCTCTGGTTATCAAGTCCCTCTTGTGGTGGCTCAACCCGCAAGTGGTGTACACAGGAGTGCCCTTCTCCAGGCCCCAAACCTCAATTCTCTAGTCACAGATGCATCGGCAATGGGATGGGGACGCACTTAGGAAGACTCAGGGCCCCAGTTCGCCAGTAGCTCAGTTTTTGCTACCCCCATGGTGGGCCACTTCCTGAAAGGATTAGATAGGCTGTACCCTCAAGTAAGATAACCAGTTCCCCCATGGGATCCAACCTGGTGATCTCTAGGCTGATGGGACCTCCTTTTGGGCCCTTAGCAATGTGCTCTCTTCTCTACCTTTCCTGGAAAGTAACATTCTTGGTGGCTATAACTTCAGCCAGGAGGGTGTCTGAGCTTAAGGCCTTAACTTCTCAGCCCCCATATATGGTCTTCTAGAAGGACAAGGTACAGTTGTGACCGCACCTAGACTTTCTCCCAAAGGTAGTTTCACAGTTCCACATGACCCAGGACATTTTTCTTCCTGTGTTTTCCCCCTACCCCCAAGCTAGCAGGAACAAATGCTCACTCTCTGGATGTCAGGCAAGCATTAGACTTCTACATGGAAAGAACAAAGCCATTTTGGAAGTCAACTCAACTCTTCATTGCAATTGCAGAGTGGATGAAGGAGCTTCCAGTTTCGTCCCAAAGGATCTCTTCTTGGATCATGTCCTGTATCCGGGTATGCTATGACTTAGCAAAGATACTTGTCCCCACCCTGATGGCACACTCCACAAGGGTGCAGGTATCTTATCTTCAGCGGCATTCCTGGCACAAGTGGCAAGGCAGCGACGTGGTCATCAATCTACACCTTTACATTGCATTACACTATTACACAGCAGGCCAGAGGTGATGCCATGTTTGGTAGAGCAGTGCTGCAGCCGGCAACCACTGAACTCCAACCCCTTCTACTAGGAGTTGCTTGGGAGTCATCTACTTAGAATCAACATGAGCAAGCACTCAAAGAATTAAAAACGGGTACCTACCTTCTCAAAACTGCTGTTCTCAGAGATGTGTTGCTCATGTCCATTCCAAGACCCACCTGCCTTCTCCTCTGTCAGCGTATCCGGCAAGAAGAAACTGAAGAGGTAGCAGGTCAGTAGGGACCTATATATACGGCCATGAAGGCATGACTTCAGGGGGCTCCACAGCTGACCTGACGGACATCACTAGGGGAAAAACCTTTCAGCAACTGTGCACGCAGCACACACACACCTGCTTGGAATGGACATGAGCACCACATCTCAAAGGACAACAGTTACGAGAAAGTAGGTAACTGTTTTTTCCCCCTTATGTTTGTTTTAAACCTGCTGCCTATTAATTTCATTGGGTGGCCCCTAGTTTTTGTGTTACATGAAGGGATAAATAACACTTCCTTATTCACTTTCTCCACAACCTTCTTGATTTTATAGACCTCTATCACATCCCCCATTAATCATCTCTTTTCTAAACTAAGCAGTCCGTCTTTTTAACCTCTCATTATTTTGCTCTGTTATACCAATAAAATAAAAACCAGCAGGATTTTATTGAAGGGAATAAGGCAAAATGCCACATTTATTGTGAATACAGAAAGAATCATAGTAAGCCGTTAGCTATAGCTATAACATTCCATTTGATTTCATATTTATTCACACATTCATTCACACACATGCACACAGGTTCTGCAAGGTTGTTATCATAGCTACCAGCCTTAGAGTTGCTCGTGCCAAGCTACTGGCCAGGTGGCCTGGACACAAGGAGGCAGCAAGGCCTTGTCAGACGCTCATCCGATGCTCCTGGAAGTTTGCAGAATCAGACCCCAAAGTTCTCACTTTCTAGAGTCCATTTTTATAGGAATTTATTCCTATGCCAGTCTATGGGAATTGCTTCATCATGCTGTTGCTGAATCAATCAGCAGATGGCACATTCCTGATGGCTCCGTACTGCCAGATGTTATCTTGTTCTTTGGTTCTCCCATCCTTGAGGCTGTTGGATGGATTCCAGTCTGCCCTCTGGGGGTCCTCTGGTTATTTCCACTTGACGCCTTCTTCGGCCGAAGGACACTGGATTCTTAGGCTGGCACCTCCCTGATCATTCATTTATTATCCACACCAACCATCCATCCACATACATCCTCTATCTCTATTTTAATCACAATTGTTAACAAAGCGAGATAAATACAACAAAAGGGCGGGGTGTCTCTATGTGCTGTTTCTGTTATTACAGAGTATTGCTTTGAGTCTCTCTCTGTGTGAGTAGTTGTAACAAAGTATTGCTTTGAGAACAGACTCTGTCTTAGGATGTACTAACACAATTAGCAGCTTGCAAGTTTCACACAGAGAGGGAGAGAAACAGTACCAAAAAACCAAGAGACCTCTTAATTAGTAATACCCTGGAATTTAAACTATGGGGAGTCAAACTCATTTGTGATTTTAATACAGAACTTCTTCAATATGATCCAACAGCTGAGCTTAGAAAACAGATGACTAATGGGGGGGGTGTGATAGAGGTCTATAAAATATATATATTTGAGACTTGGGGCCAGGTCTGCAGGCAGTATTCAAAGTGTGGGTCTACCAGGGATTTGTATAGTGACACTATATTTTATTATCTACTCCTTTCCTAATGGTTCCTAGCATTCTGTTAGCTTTTCTGACTGCTGCCACACATTGAGCAGATGTTTTCAGAGACCTGTCCATGATGACTCCAAGATCTTTCTTGAACAATAACAGCTAACTTAGACACCATCATTTTGTATGTCTAGTTGGGATTGTTTTCCAATATGAATTATTTTGCATTTATCAACACTGAATTTCATCTGTCTTTTTGTTACCCAGTTCAGTGAGACCCCTTTGTAACTCTTGACAGTCAGCTTTGAACTTAACTATTTTGAGTAATTTTATATCATCTGCAAACTTTGCTATCTCACTGTTTACCTCTTTTCCAGATAATTTTTGAATATGTTCGCTGAATATGAATATGTGAATAGGCTAGTGAACAGGACTGCAAACAGGGGAGTTTGAGAGGGGAAGAAGGATCCTCCTGCTGAACAAACAAGGTGCGAGTACTAACTTTGGGGTGAGTGAATTTGTTTGGCTGTTTGTGTTTTTCTTTCTCTTTCAGGTTATTTTAGTTGTTTTCAGTTACTGGGTCAATTGGGATTGTGTGTCTGGGGACTGTTTCAGCCTTTGTTCCCTGGATCATCCTTGATCATCTTGCTCTGCTACACTCTCATTATGTGGAAGCTGTTCCATACTCCTAATCATTTTTACTACATTATGATTTCATGCTGGACCTTAAATAGAAATGTAGGACTGGAAGGGACCTGTATAGGTCATATAGTCTAGTCCCCTGCACTGAGGCAGAACTAAGTATTATCTAGACCATCCCTGAGAGGTGTTTTGTCTCACTTGTTCTTAAAAAGCTCCAGTGACAGACATTCCACAACCCTCTCCAGGTAATGTTTCCGTGCTTACTCACCCTTACAGTTAGGAAATTTTTCCAAATGACTAGCCTAAAGCTCCCATCCTGCAATTTAAGCCCATTACTTGTCCTGTCCTTGGTGGTTAAGTAGAACAATTTATCACCCTCTTTTTTTACAACTTTTGCATACTTGAAAACTGTTAGCATGCCCGCACTCAATCTTCTCTTCTCCAGATTAAACAAACCCATTTTTAAATCTTTCCTTGTAGGTCATATTTTCTAGACCTTTAATAGTTTTTATTGCCCTCTTCTGGATTTTTTCCAATTTGTTCACATCTTTCCTGAAGTGTCATGCCCAGAACTGGGCACAATACTTCAGTTGAGGCCTTATCAGTGCTGAACAGAGCGGAAGAATTACTTCTCTTGTCATGCTTACGAAAACACCTGCTAATACATGATGTTTGCTTTATTCGCAACAGTATTACTTTCCCTATTCTGCTTGTCAGTCCCTGCTCCTTCTAGCTTTCTTTGCATTTTCTAGTGTTACTTGGAAGAAAGTTTCCTTCCATCTTGTGTCACAGTGCCCTCTGAGAGTGTGCGCTCATTCCGTTTTCTGAAATCTTTTTATACACTCATTCCCTACCAATCTGGGGGGATGGGTTTTAGCTATTTGTTTACACATGCTGCTCCAACTAAAGACATGTTCATACCTACTTGAAAGAAGTGCATCTAATATGTTCATCCAAGCTTCTGCTTCTCTTTGGCTTCTGCCAGCCATTTCCTTCTACCTCATGCACCAAACAGTCATTTTGAGGTTTTTAATGGCAATACTTCAGCTTTACTTTGCACTAACTTACTTGCTACAGCTGCAAAGAGTAATTTAGATCCTCTGTCTACTGTAGTTAACAATATTACAGTGTCCTATCTTTCAGGGGAGCCCTGGATGAATCCATTATCAGAGACTGTGAGTTATTTTGTGCATTACGACCAAATGGCAATTTTCCCCTTTTGCTCCAGTGGGAGAAGGGGATGTACATTCCCCTCCTCCTAAAGATGATGTTCATCTCTTAAACATTATGCATGCCAGTATCTATTATAAAACTATGACATCAATGGAAGAGGCAGCACTGTAATTCACACATTTTTGATTTGACAGCTGGGTCACAAGTACATTTAAAAAGTTCAACTTAGTTGATGATGATGCTGTTCTGTTCTCAGGGGAAAATTAGTATGCACATCTAGTGATGATTCCTTTACAAAAAGTAATATAAACCAGGAGGCTGGCTTGGTTTCCAAGTTTGTGAGGGAGATTTTTTAATCCTTTCTGTATTCCCTCTTTGTTGAAAGACAAACATTCATCTGAACAAAAAGACTTGGAAGTTAAACAAATCATTCCTGCACTTAACCACTTTTTTGAAGTGCTTGCTGTTGCCTTTATTTTTGAGGGGGTAGCATCAGTGAAGCACTTCAAATATCTGCTGATTTAATGCTACAGGCTCAGTGTGCAATATTAGAGGTAATCACAATCTGTTGAAAGGAAAGCATTAGGGAAATCTGAGTCTTCTAGCAATAGACTATTTTCCATGCTAAAAATGAGGGGGAAAGTGGTTTCTCTTATTAAGGTTTCTGATTAAATTATTTGTGAATAGCTTAAGTACAGTACATCAGCACTGCAGCTAGAGGACAAGGAACCTATCCAGCCATCTGGTAGCTACTAGAAGATTTTCTAGGCCTGTGCTAGAAATAAATGAGGATAGGTGGTGAGAAGCATGGGAGAAAGTGTTAAAACTATGAACCAGCTCGAATCTTCTATAAGTTCTGTTCCCAACATTTGAATTCCTAGCAGCTTCAGTTATTGTCTCCTCTTTCCTTCCTTAATGAATTGACTTGATCTTTGTGGAATGACTCCTGATTGGCTTGGCTTTAGCTGTCCTTTGATCTTGAGGAATATACATAGAGGTTGCTTTAGCTCTTTGCTTTATTCCTTACCATTGCCATTTTAAGAACGGACTACTATTTGTATCTTTCTACCTCAGCAACCTGTCTTTTCAGAAAATGTTCCTGATAACCTAAACTATCTTTGGTGAGGGACAGCATTCTGTTAGGTCTAGACAATGCTACTGAGTCTGGAATTTCAGGGGTCCACTGTGTTATAGGTTTCACTTCAACACAGGCTAGTAGTGACTGCTGCTCATAATCCTGTGCAACACGGTATGTAATATATCAGGGCAAAGCAAACTGGAGTTCTCTAGTGATGATCTAGGTCTTCTAGAGAATCAGGATATCTTCTCTCTCTTTATTATAGCTCTGGCTGGATTACATTGCAGATTTAACAGGAAAACTCCTATCCAACTTCCTTCCAACTATCTCCAGAAACTAAAACCAGTTTTGTGAACACACTTCTGATTTATCTCCCTGTAGAAGTGGCCCTCAGTCCTCACTATGGCATAGCATAAGGGTTTGAGGTCAATGGAAGACCTAATGTTGGGTTTGCAGCCATGAGTCCCAATCAAAAAGCTTTACAAGGTCACCATGACTCGCTCAACTTGTTCCTGTGTTCTGACTTCTAAATACCCTGTCTTATGTTATTTTGGCTACTGTACATTTCAGTTTTACTTGGTTTGGTTTCACAAATGGAGGCCTTTGTTCATTGCTACATACATCTTTCCTGAGCCCTAAATAAAACTAGAATATTTCATGTTATTTGAAATGCTCTTCTGAGGTGCTCCTCAAGGTGTTATACCAATAAAATAAAAACCAGCAGGATCTTATTAAAGGGAAAAAGGCAAAATACCACATTTATTGTGAATACAGAAAGAATCCTAGTAAGCAGTTAGTTATAGCTATAACATTCCATTCAATCTCATATTTATTCACACATTCATTAATACACACACACACATGCAGGGTCTGCAAGGTTGTTATCATAGTTACCAGCCTTAGAGTTGCTCATGCCAAGCCACTGGCCAGGTGGCCTGGACATGAGGAGGGAGCAGGGCCTCGTCAGATGCTTATCTGATGCTCCTGGAAGTTGGTTTGCAGAATCAAACCCCAAAGTTCTCACTTTCTGAGTCCATTTTTATAGGAATTTCTTCCTATGCCAGTCTATGGGAATTGCTTCATGCTGTTGCTGAATCAGTCAGCAGATGTCACATTCCTGATGGCTCTGTGCTGCCAGATGTTATCTTGTTCTTTGGTTCTCCCATTCTTGAGGCTGTTGGGTGGATTCCAGTCTGCCCTCCTGGGGTCCTCGGGTTGTTTCCACTTGACGCCTTCTTCAGCCGATGGACACTGGATTCTTAGGCTGGCACCTCCCTGATCATTCAGTTATTATCCACACCAAGCATCCATCCACATACATCCTCTATCTCTATTTTAATCACAATTGTTAACAAAGTGAGATAAATACAACAAAAGGGCGGGGAGTCTCTGGGTGCTGTTTCTATTGTTACAGAGTATTGCTTTGAGTCTCTCTCTGTGTGAATAGTTGTTGTTACAAAGAATTGCTTTGAGAGCAGACTCTGTCTTAGAATGTACTAACACAATTAGCAGCTTGCAAGTTTCACACAGAGAGGGAGAGAAACAGTACCAAAAACCAAGAGACCTCTTAATTAGTAATACCCTGGAATTTAAACTATGGGGAGTCAAACTCATTTGTGATTTTAATACAGAACTTCTTTAATATGATCCAACAAAGGTAGCATTTGTGCACTTCATATAAATTAGTGCATTTATTAACTAACTTTTCATCTCTAAAATAGAGAATTGACAGTCCACATTTTAGACATTTGAATTCATAGGACTTGGAATATATACTGTACAACCCTTTAAATACCAATCTATTGCAAGTGGAGTTCAGTAGGGGAAGGCTAAACCCACAGGCAGGTCCAGTTTAACGTGTGCACATAGTCACATTCAGTTACACACTTTTGCATACATCTGATTTGAGCGTGCAAATGCATCATCAATATCTATGCATGCAAAACTACTCATGAGTGCAACACTAACTTCAACACAGTCAAGGTGTTTTACATCTAAAAGCACATGTTTGAGATTATTCTTGGGGTAGTCACTCTGGTCCATCTTTGAAGACAAGGAAATCAAACTATTGATAACTGGTGAGAGTCAGAAGGAGGGCAAAGAGGTACCTGCTTTGGTCACTCAAAGGCAACACCCAAGAAGCTGGCTGTGATTGGTATGGCCATGGGAAGAGAAGGGCAAACATAGTGCCTATCATTAAAAAGGGGAACAAAGAGGACCTAGGAAATTATAGACCAGTCAGCCTAACTTTGATACCTGGAAAAATACTAGAACAATTTATTAAACAATCAGTGTATGAGCACCTGGAGGATAATAGAATTATAAATAGGCTAGCATAGATTTGTCAAGGACAAATAATGCCAAACTATTCTAATTTCCTTCTTTGATAGGGTTACTTGCTTAATGGATGGGGGAGGAAGAAAATCTGTAAATATATCATCTCAAATTTAGTAAGACTTTTGATACATGACATTCTCATAAGCAAATTTAGGGACATGTGGTCTAGATGAAATTACTATAAGGTGGGTGCATAACTGGTTGAAAGACCATACTAAATGAGTAGTTATTAATAGTTCATTGTAAAACTAGGAGAGTGTATCTAGTGGAGCTAGCAGGGGTCTGTCCTGGGTCTAATACTAGTCAATATTTTTATTAATGACTTGGAGAATGGAGTGGAGCGTGTGCTTATAAAATGTATGGATGACACCAATCTGGGAGAGGTTGTAAGTACTTTAGTTTAGAAATCAGAGAATTTATCTGAAATCGACTCATTTTACTCAATAATGGGTTGAACTGGATGACCTCTTTAGTCCCTTCCTGCTTTACGTTTCTATGATTCTGCAAAACTCCACAGACCAGGAGGAGTAATAGGGAATCAAAGCTTAAATTTATTTTCAGGTTTTCATGCTGTCATGCTTGGATTGCCCACTGTATTTAATAAATTAACTGGGACACTAGAAAGGTTACAGAAAAAGGACTAACCCTCAGCTGGCATAAAATCAGTGTAGTTCCACTGATGTCAGGGACTTAAACGGAGCTCTGCTATGCTGATTTACATCAGCTGAGGATCTAGCCCAAAGCTGCTAATTTGGAAGAACATCCCCATTTTTATGGACCATTGTATACCCTCTACCTACACTCTCAATACTGTCTGATTTTTTTTCCCATTAAACTCCTTTCTGCATCTCAGTTACTATGTGATTTCAGGGCCAACTAAAATCTTAAGTTTCATTGAGATTCACTTAAAATCTGCAGAAAACACTGCATCAGAAGTGTTTTATGTGAGCTTTCAACCTGTTTTCTGTATACTCAATAATGCCATACAATCAAACATCTAAAAATATTTAGGAAATGACTCTCAATTGCAAGGCCCGAGCACTACAATTTGTCTTCTTTAGTGAAGGGTATGACTTCATTTTCACTTCACAACACTCTACACCAGGAGACTTTTCTAAAGAAATTCTGTATCTCTCTGTACAGAGCTGAGGTACCACATTGGTTTCCCTGCTGTTTTCCCCAACAATAAAATGCATAGGGAAGCATTGTCATCCTGCTAACAAATGTATCTTCTTTGCTCTGTATGCTCATGTTCTGCTGTATGCAATGCCAATGAGTCTGCTTGATGAACCTTTAGACAAATGACTACTTTTCACATGGTAGATTTCTCTCTTATTGTGGCGATGAGCTGCTTAACAAAAGGGTTCTCGCAGCTGCTTCCTGAGACGAAATTTTAGCAAGCACTAAGGAGCCATTAGAATTCAGTTTCTTTCTACCACAATCTCTCCACTGTGGAACAGACATGGCAATCTTCCTCAGCCTGTGCCTTACCTATGCCTTACTCATTCCATTTTTGGTCATTCTGGCTAGATCACCACTGATGAGTTTTCATCTCTGTTGAGGACCCTTATTCAATAGCACTCAACCAAGAATAACTCAGCCCATTCCATGAAGCCTAATGAAACATCCACTGCGTAAACATGGCAAACTTCACAGCAATGATTCAGTAACAAAATGCTTCATACTGCATTGCCGGATGTCCCTCTATCTGCTCCCACCCACCTTGAGCTTAGATGTTTCTTCTTGCCCTCTTGTGTGTTCCACTATGGTTTACTAGGTTTTGTAAATGTACGTAATTTGCTATAAAATATTTTGATAAAGCTTGCACAGTGGGGGAACTTCCCTGAAACCGGCCAGTGCTAGAGCCCTGGATAAACTCCCACTAATGCATTTAGACAATAACTTATAGTGAGGACACCTCTCTTCTTGACCCAATCTGTGCTTTTGTGTTATCCTAAGATTTTAGACGCCAATTATGTCACCTACAAGTTTGGTGTTGGGCTCTATTAAATATCACCTAGCCCATCAATAATTTAACAAAAGGGTAAACGGGTTGTGGCCCACCCCAAAGAAATTACCAGAGTGTTACTGGGGGCTTGTTTCTGACCTCCAGAGGGCTCCCCAGAGCAAGTTAGTCTTGCTAACCCTCCAAAAGGACACGATACAGCCTTCTTTGAAAACAAAAGAATTATTTTTTTAAAGAAATAAGTCATTACAATGTATTTTAGAAAAGCAAGAAAATATATAGAACAGAGCAAAATGCAATAGATTTACTATTGAAAGAATTAAGGTGGTGCAGCAAATAAAAAAAGACACAGACTATATAATCTACATAACATATAATAATGTAACCATTCACTTAACACTTACATTTAATATCTGGCTTTTAACATTTAACATCCAACATCCAATAAGCTCTGGCTAGGCAGTTATCAGATGGATAGTGGAAGATCTTCATTCAGACCACAGGCATTCAGCTTTATATACAAGTGAAACCCCTACATTCCTTGATAGTGAATAGGAGACTACACTTACTTTTACTATTCTAGAGCCCTCTGAATTGTCAATAGGGTCCTTCTGATCTGTCAAAAGGAGGCGCTGTCCGCTTGATGTCCGACACTGTCTGCTGCTGCTGAGGTGGAAGCTGCCCTCTGGTGACAGATATAGAATCCTAGAATCATAGAATATCAGGGTTGGAAGGGACCTCAGGAGGTCATCTAGTCCAACCCCCTGCTCAAAGCAGGACCAATCCTCAATTAAATCATCCCAGCCAGGGCTTTGTCAAGCCTGACCTTAAAAACTTCTAAGGAAGGAGATTCTACCACCTCCCTAGGTAACGCATTCCAGTGTTTCACCACCCTCCTAGTGAAAATTTTTTTCCTAATATCCAACCTAAACCTCCCCCTTGCAACTTGAGACCATTACTCCTTGTCCTGTCCTCTTCTACCACTGAGAATAGTCTAGAACCATCCTCTCTGGAACCACCTCTCAGGTAGTTGAAAACAGCTATCAAATCCCCCCTCATTCTTCTCTTCCGCAGATTAAACAATCCCAGTTCCCTCAGCCTCTCCTCATAAGTCATGTGTTCCAGACCCCTAATCATTTTTGTTGCCCTTCGCTGGACTTTCTCCAATTTCTCCACATCCTTCTTGTAGTGTGGGGCCCAAAACTGGACACAGTACTCCAGATGAGGCCTCACCAATGTCGAATAGAGGGGAACGATCACGTCCCTTGATCTGCTCACTATGTCCCTACTTATACATCCCAAAATGCCATTGGCCTTCTTGGCAACAAGGGCACACTGCTGACTCATATCCAGCTTCTCGTCCACTGTCACCCTTAGGTCCTTTTCCGCAGAACTGCTGCCTAGCCATTCGGTCCCTAGTCTGTAGCTGTGCATTGGGTTCTTCCGTCCTAAGTGCAGGACCCTGCACTTATCCTTATTGAACCTCATCAGATTTCTTTTGGCCCAACCCTCTAATTTGTCTAGGTCCCTCTGTATCCTATCCCTGCCCTCCAGCGTATCTACCACTCCTCCTAGTTTAGTATCATCCGCAAATTTGCTGAGAGTGCAATCCACACCATTCTCCAGATCATTTATGAAGATATTGAACAAAACCGGCCCCAGGACCAACCCCTGGGGCACTCCACTTGACACCGGCTGCCAACTAGACATGGAGCCATTGATCACTATCTTTTGAGCCCGACAATCTAGCCAACTTTCTGCCCACCTTATAGAGCATTCATCCAGCCCATACTTCTTTAACTTGCTGACAAGAATACTGTGGGAGACCGTGTCAAAAGCTTTGCTAAAGTCAAGAAACAATACATCCACTGCTTTCCCTTCATCCACAGAACCAGTAATCTCATCATAGAAGGCGATTAGATTAGTCAGGCATGACCTTCCCTTGGTGAATCCATGCTGACTGTTCCTGATCACTTTCCTCTCATGTAAGTGCTTCAGGATTGATTCTTTGAGGACCTGCTCCATGATTTTTCCAGGGACTGAGGTGAGGCTGACTGGCCTGTAGTTCCCAAGATCCTCCTTCTTCCCTTTTTTAAAGATTGGCACTACATTAGCCTTTGTCCAGTCATCCGGGACTTCCTCCGTTTGCCACGAGTTTTTAAAGATAATGGCCAATGGCTCTGCAATCACAGCCGCCAATTCCTTTAGCACTCTCGGATGCAACTCGTCCGGCCCCATGGACTTGTGCACATCCAGCTTTTCTAAATAGTCCCTAACCACCTCTTTCTCCACAGAGAACTGGCCATCTACTCCCCATGTTGTGATGCCCAGCACAGCAGTCTGGGAGCTGACCTTGTTAGTGAAGACAGAGGCAAAAAAAGCATTGAGTACATTAGCTTTTTCCATATCCTCTGCCACTAGGTTGCCTCCCTCATTCAGTAAGGGGCCCACACTTTCCTTGACTTTCTTCTTGTTGCCAACATACCTGAAGAAACCCTTCTTGTTACTCTTGACATCTCTTGCTAGCTGCAGCTCCAGGTGCGATTTGGCCCTCCTGATTTCATTCCTACATGCCCGAGCAATATTTTTATACTCTTCCCTGGTCATATGTCCAACCTTCCACTTCTTGTAAGCTTCTTTTTTATGTTTAAGATCCGCTAGGATTTCACCGTTAAGCCAAGCTGGTCGCCTGCCATATTTACTATTCTTTCGACTCATCGGGATGGTTTGTCCCTGTAACCTCAACAGGGATTCCTTGAAATACAGCCAGCTCTCCTGGACTCCTTTCCCCTTCATGTTAGTCCCCCAGGGGATCCTAGCCATCCGTTCCCTGAGGGAGTTGAAGTCTGCTTTCCTGAAGTCCAGGGTCTGTATCCTGCTGCTTACCTTTCTTCCCTGTGTCAGGAAGCCTGCTGGTCACTGTGGCTGTTTGGTAGCTGATGCTGGCAAATGCTGCTGGCTGAGTTGCTATGGGAGCTGTTGCCAAGGCAACCTCAGGGTTCTATTGTTGCTGTTGCTTGAGGTTTCTTGCTGGTGGCTAGTTTCCAGGTAGCTTCTTCTTTGCAGGTGTCTTGCAGCTTCTGCTCTCCTCCAAACCCACTGCAAGTTCATCCTGCTAGCTGTCGGCCTTATATACTGGTTGGCTGAGCCTGAGAGAGCATTCAGCTTCCAGCTTCTTAGCCCCACCCAATGACATCATACCTATTTTGGGGTAGAACAGCCCCATCCTGACACCATCTTGGATTTTTAGAAGATTCTTCTGAGTCATTCCCTATCAGTTAATGAAATTTTCCACTATGCCACTCAGTATCTTTCAGAGATGGAATCTTCCACTACATCATCCGTATATCTGCCATTTTGGTCAGCCATGTTGGATTTTCTAAATTTAAACTACCATTCATTTCTACTTATTTGAAGCGTTAATCTTACAACTAATTACTGTTTTATGCAAACCAAAGTGCCCTGATACTGTCATCACTCTTTTTATGTCAAATTGAAAGAAATATAATTTTACAAAATTGAAGATAAAAATCTCTCACTAGACTTGGCACTATACTAGAAATCATTGAATAAGAACAAAATTTATTACGAAGTGTCAGTGGAGCTGTGAAGGAAGTTATCCTTAAAGTGTGATGTTAATTTGAGGTTTATTGTGTGCTGATCCCTGGCACTAAGATATATGTTGGCATCTTGATTGCACTTATCAGTACAGTACCTCTGGACCGCTTGTCATGCTGGAGAATAGGAAACATAGGGAGGTGGATTAAGTACAGGACAGGGAGTTAGGAGGAGCTATAGTGCTGGTTCTGCTACTGACTGGCTGTATGGCCTTGAGCAAGTCACTTAACTCTTCGGTAAAATGGAGAAAATTACCTACCACACAGGGATGCAGAGACTCAAATTAATGTTTATAAAGATCCTTAGAAGTGCCTTAATAATGATACTTAGCACTCAAGGGGATAACCCTGTTCAGTGGCTAAATGCTGTTTCAACAAAATAAGTCCTAATGTCCAAGCTGTTCTGTGTGACAGCTCTGTATTCTGCATCACAATTGCAGAACTTCTAATTTATTCTCTTGTTTAAAAAAAAGAGAGGGCAGGAAAATAACTTGCCAGCAAGTTAAAGAAGTATGGACTGGATGAATGGACTATGAGGTGGATAGAAAGCTGGCTAGATCGTCGGTCTCAATGGGTAGAGATCAATGGCTCCATGTCTAGTTGGCAGCTGGTATCAAGAGGAGTGCCCCATGGGTCGGTCCTGGGGCGGGTTTTGTTCAATATCTTCATTAATCTGGAGGAAGGCGTGGACTGCACCCTCAGCAAGTTTGCAGATGACACTAAACTGGGAGGAGTGGTAGATATGCTGGAGGGTAGGGATAGGATACAGAGGGACCTAGACAAATTAGAGGATTGGGCCAAAAGAAATCTGATGAGGTTCAAAAAGGACAAGTGCAGAGTCCTGCACTTAGGACGGAAGAATCCCATGCACCGCTACAGACTAGGGACCGAATGGCTATGCAGCAGTTCTGCAGAAAAGGACTTAGGGGTTACAGTAGATGAGAAGCTGGATATGAGTCAGCAGTGTGCCCTTGTTGCCAAGAAGGCCAATGGCATTTTGGGATGTATAAGTAGGGGCATTGCCAGCAGATTGAGGGACATGATCGTTCCCCTCTATTCAACATTGGTGAGGCCTCATCTGGAGTACTGTGTCCAGTTTTGGGCCCCACACTACAAGAAAGATTGGAAAAATTGGAAAGCGTCCAGTGGAGGGCAACAACAAAGATAAGGGGACTGCAACATATGACTTATGAGGAGAGGCTGAGGGAACTGGGATTGTTTAGTCTGCAGAAGAGAAGAATGAGGGGGGATTTGATAGCTGCTTTCAACTACCTGAAAGGGGGTTCCAAAGAGGAAGGATCTAGACTGTTCTCAGTGGTACCAGATGATAGAACGAGGAGTAATGGTCTCAAGTTGCAGTGGGGGAGATTTAGGTTGGATATTAGGAAAAACTTTTTCACTAGGAGGGTGGTGAAACACTGGAATGCGTTACCTAGGGAGGTGGTGGAATCTCCTTCCTTAGAAGTTTTTAAGGTCAGGCTTGACAACGCCCTGTCTGGGATGATTTAGTTGGGGATCGGTCCTGCTTTGAGCAGGGGTTTGGACTAGATGACCTCCTGAGGTCCCTTCCAACCCTGATTAGACTATGATTCTATGAATGCACCAAATCTAAAATCAAGTAACCAGGATATAACAGAAAATAGAGAATAGAAAAAGTTAATAGTGTTTAAAACACACACACACACACACACACACACACACACACACACACAGAGTTTTAGAAAAATGGAGGTTGGGCAATATGCGGGGAGAGGGGAGAATCCAAAACATGGTGATGGTTTGGGGTAGATGAAACAGGAGGGCATGAAGATTACAAAGCATAAAAGAGTCAAACACCAAAAGCTTGTAAGAGATTGTATTAGTTAAAGGTGCATTGTATTTATTCTATATTCATTGTGGTGTTCATTCTAAGTATTTATTCCTCTGCTACGAGTCTGAATTAATGAAGAAAGAAGAGATGAGGATTTCTGTGGGTTTCCATCACCAGAGCTAATTAGCTCAGGATAGGAACATCTTACAGGTATTATACATGCATTCTGTTAAGGCTACGGCACATTTCCCTTACTGCAGCTTTACTAATAGTGCTATGTTCCAAAAGAACAGCGAAGCTGCACTGGTACGTAATGTTATATTGGTGCCACTTGACCTTTAAAAGTGCTCTAAGGTTTGATTCTAGTTCAGAGTGCCTGATTGTTGTTTTGTGTTCTCCAATCTGTTCATTCCCCTGCTGTGCTTTATGTTTAGCTTGTAAGCTCTTTGGTGCGGAGACTGTCTTTTTGTTACATGCTCACAGAGCACCTACCACAACGAGGCCCTGATCTATGATTGGGACCCTAGAAGCTATCCCAGTACAAAAAACAAACAACAAAGAAAAATACAATTGTAACTGTGACTGTATGTCTTAAAACACACACTCCTTCCATTCCGCAGGGGGCTGTGAGTAGGGAAGAGGCAGACCTGCTTTCTCTATCAGTTCCTTTTAAAATCACTGCTGGGACAAGAGGGTGGAGGGTGAGAAACATGGAAGGGGTTGGAGTGGTGCGGGAGGAGTGTGTGTGTTCCTATGATAAGTCTGGCAGAGATGCCTGTGTGGGGAGCATGAGACCAGGGGTGTGTGGGGTTGAAGGAAATGTGATGCACCCAAAATGGGGAAGGCTTTGGGAAGGTCATGAAATGTTCAGAAAAAGGACTGGTTCAGGGACCCATAAGAAATGGGGATGCTTGATTCAGGGGGTTGCTTAGATGAGTTGTGGGTACATGAGTCTGAGGAGGTGGTGTGTTTGCAGGGAACAGGAAGTGAGAGAATAGGAGTGTGGATGCATGAGTGGTGGGTTTATTGATATGGATGGGTAAGGTTGGTAGGTTTGGACTGTAACAGGGGGATGAGTGGGGGGTGCATGGTATTTGTAGGAGAAGTGAGAGTGTGTATTGAATGCATGGCCATATGAGAGAAAGGAGTGTGGGTGAGCAGGGAGTTTTAGTCAATGATGGATGTGAGTGGAGGGTGGGACAGCAAGTGTGGATGTATGAGGGGGTCTAATGGCAGAGAGTTTTGTGTGAGCAGAGGAGGTGGTGAGATTGAGGGTAATGGAAGGAAAGAGGGTGGGATAGAGTAAGAGAGAGATTAAAGGAGAAATGGGGGATTTAGATAGGAGGATGGGGAGCGAGAGAGGAGCAAGTGATTATTGAAGGGAGATAAGGTTGTCTGAAGCCCTGGAGAGGGAGTCAGGAGGGGAGAAAACACTGAGTGAGAAGAAAAAGGATGATGACAAACTAGTTTGAAGGGAAATGAATATGGAAAATGCCAGATGAAGGAAAACATAGCAGGAAAGGAAAGAGATGATGACAGAAAGAGGGAGATGGATGGAGTAAGTTAAACCTAATTAAAATATAAATGTTTTACAGTGCAAGACAATGCAAAATGTTTGACTTTTTTGTTAAAATATGTTTTGAACAATGCACAAAATTTCACCAGTAACACCCGTAAATTTATCAATATGTATATATGTAGTTGTCAGTGTTTTTCTCCTCAAGGTTCTTCTTTGAGTAGTGTCCCTGTAGGTGCTCCACTCTTGGTGGACATGCATGTGCCCCACTTACCCTCAATCAGAGATTTTCATTAGCAGTGTCTGTACAGCCTGTGCATTTGCTGTTGGTATCCTCATGCCCTGCGCTAAGGCTATATGAGGCTGTGTGAGCAAATCACCCTCTCAGTTCTTTCTCAACTGCCTCAGCCCGAGATGGAGCTAGTGTGTTTGCTTCTTGCCTACCGCGGTAGTTTTGGAGCTTCTAGTTAGGGAGGGAGGATTGTTGGTTTAAAAATATATGTATATTTTTCTGGTTAGAGACTCCGGCTGGGGAAATTCTCCCTGTGAGGGGCATGCCTGGTACACCAGGGTTCAAATTCTGCCTCTCATGTAAAAAGGCAATACCAGTCAGTGATGGACGCACTAAATGTGTTTGCTGCCTGGGCGAATCGGACATGCCGTGGAAGTGCAACTTCCGCCTAGCCTTGAAATCTATGACTTGGAAGAACTGGGGAGGCAAACGATGGACTGTTTCCCCCACTCCACTTCGGAACCAGGTAAGGACCCCTCTGGATGTCAGTCGCCAGGATCATCTAGTGCCCCTTCCACCTTGGCGCAGCATTCTCCTAGGAAAGAGAAATCCCCAGAGCCCTTTGCTAAAGCCTCCCAGAAGAGGAGATCTAGTTCCCCTTGCAGGGATTCCCCCTAAAAAGACCTTGGTCTCTGGCCTGATCTACAGCCTCTGAGAGGTCTTCCTCAAGGCTCGTTACTGTAGGCATGAAAGGCTTCTCTGGTATAGGGGATGCAAGAAAACACCATGGTTCTAAGACCAAACGGGGCTCTGGAAAGACCTTGGTACCGTTGTCTGGGGATGGCACCAAACATGGAGGATCAGTACCTTCATCTCGGACTTCGCTCTTGATACCCTTCCCAAGTGCCATGGTACTGTGTAAGCCTTCAACATCATCAGCACCAGTCCTGAAGCGCCCTAAGGCTCTGTTACCATCAGATAGGGACAAACACTTGGTACTACAACATCTCTTGGTACTGCAGGACTTCAGATACCAGAGGGAATTGGTGCAAATGCTGAACCACAGTCTCCATTGTTAGTGGGCACAGAGTACCTCTTGGTATCAAGAACCTCTTAGTCTGTGGATCCCTTTACATCCCTAGTGCTGTCACCCTCCTATTCTCTGGGAGCTCCTCCATTAGAGGACAAGGCTGGAGTCATTCTAATAGCCCTGATGTGGTCAGGGCTGGCATGGTTCCCTTACCTGTTTCACTTTGCTCTCTACCCTCAGATCTTCAACTGTCCTTCAATTCCCCTCTCAGGAGGCCTGATGCACCCCAACTTGAGTATTCTTCACCTCAAGGTGTGGTTCCTTGATGGTTCACGGGGCTACAGTCATCCTGCCCTGTGGATGTCCAACATGTTTATTAAATAATAGAAAAGTTTTCCCCAGAAATATTGACCTCCAGAAGTGGGCAAGATTTGGTCACTGACGCGAGTGCCACAGTGCTGCTCCTGAATCTGCCCTGCTTCCTCTCATTCTGGATTACCTGCTATAGCATAAGAAATTGAGATTATCCCTCAATTCCATCAAAGTTCACCTGGCGGCCCTGACAGCCTTTCACACTACTGTTGAAGGTTTCTCTCTCTTTGCTCACCTCACAACTGCAAGATTTATGAAAGACTTGGGGAATCTTTTCCCACAGATAAATGTTCCTACTCCTTGGAACCTGAATTTGGTTCTTGAAAGCCTTACAAAGTCCCCATTTGAATCAGTGGCCACCTGCTCCCTCTTGAATTTATCAAGAAAAACAGCCTTCCTAGTGGCAATTACCTCAGTTCAGAGAGAGAGACTGGGGTGTTGATAGGAGACTCCCTATTCACAAATTTTCACAAGAATAAGGTGTCTTTAAGGCCACATCCCAGGTTTCTCCCTGAAGGGACTTCCGAATTTCACCTGAATTAGACCATATGCCTGCCAACTTTCTTACTGAAACTGCATGCTTCCAGCTGGGAGACCATTCTCTACACTCTAGATGTCAGGAGGGCATTATCTGGCTGCCTGAACAGAACAAACCATTTAGCCAATCCAATAATAAACTGTTCCTTTCAATTGCAAATAGATCCAGGGGTTCTCCCATTTCTACCCAGAGACTGTCAATAGATTTCAGATTGTATTATGGCTTGCTACCAGACTATCAAAATTCTCACCCCGTACCAGTGTTTCAGCACACTCAACTAGATCAAATGTACATGTATGGCTTTCCATTAAAAATGTTCCCATTTCAGAAACCTGCAGGGCTGCTACGTCATCTTCAGTACACGCTTTCTCTAGACACTCTGCCTTGCCTCTAGGTCTGATGCTGCAGTTGGCAATGCAGTTCTCTCTTATGTGATGGACTCCATTCCGAAGCCCCCTCCTCCTGGGGATACTGCTCGGGAGTCATCCAGAGTGGAGAACCCATAGGGACACTACTCGAAGAAGAGGTTACTCACCCTGAGCAGTAACTGTAGATCTTTGAGATGTGTATCCCTATGAGTGATCCACTACCTGCCCTCCTTTCCCTTTGGTTTGGAGTTCCTGCTGCTGAGACTCAGTGGTGCAGAAGGAACTGTAGGGGTGGTTCGCCCACGCAGCCTGATATAGCCTTGGCACAGGGCACGAGGATACTTTGGCACATGCATGGGCCAAATGGACACTGCTAATGAAAATCTCCGATTGAGGGCATGTGAGGTGAACACGTACCTACCAAGAGTGGAGAACCTACAGAGGGACACCCATCTTGAAAAACTACAGTTACTGCCCAGGGTGAGTGACCTCTTCTTTTTCTTCCCAGGACTCAACTAACTTCTCTGTGCTTTGCCTGAGTTTCCTTTCTCTCTCATACACCATCCACTAGGTATAATAGTTGCCTTCTGAATATCATAAGGATAGTGCAAGGCTTAATTAATGTTTGCTGAACACTTGGAGATCCTTGGATGAAATTGGCTGTACATGCTAAGTGAAGAGTATCTTGTTGCTGAGGAGGGTGAGGCTGTTGCTATTCAGCAGTGATGATTTAGGAATGGCTTTAATAAACTCTGAAGGGAATTCTTGACAAGGCCTTTTCAAGCAGCAATTGGAAGCTTTGTGGGCTGAGAACCAAAAGGGTTAATACTGGTTGCAGTCCCTGGGTTTTTCTCATGTGTAAAAAGGAATAAGGGGCCTAAAGGAAAACAATGTGTAAATTCAGTCTATTGGTCGTGGTGGCTAAATTCTATTGACTGTGAAAATAGATGGGTATTTTTTTTTCTCCAAATACTGAGATAAATAAATAAATATATTTTTTATAGTACAGTATTTGGTATCTCAGCACTTCTTTTTATGGGAGACCTCAGCATTACTGTTTTATGCCCCTGGAGGGGATGGCTTATTGGTCTAAGCTGAATATTTGTTATGCCTAAGCTCCCTGAAACCACAGGCTCAAATCCCAGGAGACTTAGTCATCAGCCCTTCATCCCTGTGAGTTGAATAACTTGAATCCTATGCAGATTACTCTGTGTGTGGATTTTCAGATGACACCTTAAAATCCTAAGATCTTTCCTACTTTATTTTGAAATTTTATATCCCTTGACATTCTTCCTAAAAGTAACCCAAAATATCCCCTCCCCAGGCTTCTACTTAGTGCTTTGTGCACTAAATGGTTGTAACCATCTGCCACAGAAGCAGCTGCATTTGCTGCATCTGTGTGTACAATACAGAATCCCTCTTCTGTGAAGATAGGTTAAATCCCCCAATGTGCACAAATTAAACAATTCCCCCTAATTTGAAACCATGTCTCAAGGAATTCCACCAGATCCTTTTGAGTAAATGAAGTTCTGCTGTATGGAGTTTAGGAAGTATTTTGGGATCCTTTATGATTACTTTAATCATCACAGCAGATGATTGTGTGTGTGTGTGTGTGTGTTTATGTATATAATATAAAAATCTCAATTGTTCACCTGGCAGTTCTGCTACATGACACTGATGTCATGCAGCCTACTAACTACTGTGCAGTACAACATCAAATATGAATACAGTCATAAAATATTTGCATTGAATTACCTGACAGCAAATGTATCAATTAGCGGCTCTCTAAATGAGCCCTGGAAATGTTTACAGCAAAATCACACGCCTCATTTCTGTATTGGCCTCTAGGTGGCAGAATTGCACTGTGTACAATATATGAGGAAGGCATTTAAAAACAAGAAAATGTTTAATGATATATACTTTTCCCAGTGTGAATAATTTTTGTTTCTGAAATCAGCAGCCTTATTTTTCCAATAGTGTAAAATTTATCAGTAAGCAGATAGAATCCATAAGCAATACTTTTTTAAAGAAAGAATAAAAAATCCATCTTTTGTTCATAGGTGCTGCCTGACTTTACAAAATACGATACAGCTTATAATAAAGTACAATTGCCAGGATAACACTGGTTCTTGAAGCATCTTTTCTGGGAATGTATACAAAACTGCTACAAATATGGTTTGCTGTGTGTGTGTGTGTGTGTGTGTGTGAGAACACCTTCAAACAAGTTAAAATATCAAACGCTTTTCATGTGGAACAATTTATTAATTTCTGACAAATAATGGAAGCTGCACATAAACACACGGAGCAGAAGAGCTGAAAAAAACATTTGTAAGACAATGAGAGATCTCTTAGATAAAAATGTAAAAAGCCAGGCAACTGTGAGTTGGCTCTGTCAGCTTCATTATGTAAACATAGAAAATGTTGAACTGCTATGAAAACTATTGTTAGATGTGTGTAAATTCGATTAATTAACATTTCGAGAACAATTCCATTTTAGAGCATATTAAAATATTTCACTTTACAGAACATTGGCTTTAATTTGTCTTGGTATATGACAAACATAAATATTAGACTCTCATCTGAATCAGACATGCCAAATCCGTGGAAGAAAATGCAGACATTGGGCTTGTTTTTGGCTTAATTGGCTTGTGAGTTGCTTGTGGACTAGTTTTTTTGGCTTGTTGCTTGTTTAGCTTGTTGCTTCTCTTTTTAGATCGGCTCCCAGCAAGCAGGGGCAAGGGGTGGAGAGAGTCGGGTGCACAGTGGGCCCAGCACAGTCACTGATGGCATGCCGGAGGAATCTAGTCACATAGAGTGTTGGGGTTCGTAGGGATTGGCTTGTTTTGGCCTTATTTTGAAATGGGATTGACTTGATTTTTGGCTTATTGTGAAAGTCGGGGTGCTTATTTACCATGTGAAAGTTGGCAACTGTGATCTGAATCTGTCTTCAAGATGGTACAACTATGTTTCATTGCTGTCCTTTGGTTTACATAAAAACAAGAGGTAGCTCCAGGAGATGGAAGCTCTAACGAGGACTTTTCGATTACATCCCTCTTTAGTAGAGGGAGAAACAGTTGGTGTAGAGGGTGAAACTCTGAAGTTCCCCTGTGAATTTTTCCCCAGAAAGTTATAGTAGGGTGGGGATTCTTCCTGCCCTCTCTTGGCTACCAACATTCCACCTTAGACACAAGCACTGAGTTCAGCCTCTGGAATATGCAGATCCATAGGAGGACTAGGGACTTCCAGGTGGGGAATCCGTGTCATCATGCCATTTCCCTTGACTCCCTAGCAGTGGTTTTCCTCTCCTGCAGCTGTACATAGGAACATAAGACTGGAAGGGACCTCCTTGATCACTGAGACCAGTTCATGCTATCCCTGAAAGATATAAAGAATAAAACCTAGAGTGGAAGGAGCGCCATTCAAATGTTTATAAAGTTTCAAGCTCTATTCTATTCTGCCACTTAACAAGTGGGGTGGGGAGAAGAAATGTATGTGTCTCACCACTACCTGCTAACCCAGCCCATACAGGGATCTGCTGATACACAGATCTTCACTCAGTCCCTTCAAATCCAGTCCAGATTTATCAATTGATGAGGTTCTAGTGTTTTTTGTGAGGTGAATTGCTTTGATCACCTCCTTGTTTTTAGTTGCCCATGTCCCAGACTACCACAGCAGGTGTTCAGTGGTATATTGTAAGTGGCAGAATCAGCACAGAGGCCAAGGATTATGTATGGAGGCTGTCCTAGAAGTAGTCTCTCCAGGAAAGGTTGAGGCATATTGGCAAGACTGGGGCATCTTGCACTGCTGCTGTTCTATGCTTAAATAAAGGACTTCAGTCTTCATTACTGTTTAGTGCTTTCCTGGAGTATTATGTTCTCTTCAATTGTATGGAGAAGGGAGTTAGTATTGTGCTCAATTAATTAAAACACTAATTCAAAAAAAAGTGGGAATTTTTCTAAATCTCATGCTGGTTTTTCAAAATTTCAGTGATCTTCTGATCACTGGGAAAATTTCAAGCTGCTGTAGAACTGGTTGAAAACTCCCAAGGATTTTCTTCCCCATTGAAAACTGATTTTTGGAAATATTTAATCAAACTTGAAAGGGGGAAAATTCCAACCATCTCTAAACACTATGGCTTATGTTAGTGTAGTGTGTCTAGACCTTTAAGACCAAAATCTGATTCTTTACTCGGACTGAGTAGCACCTTATGAAGTGGTCCCACTGAATAAAGTGGGGCTACTCCTTGAGTACTTTTACTGTGCGTAAGGGTATTGGAATCCAGTCCTTTATTACTGAGCTGCTCTGAAACAAGGGTATAAGGCACAGAATTCCTGAAGCAATGTCTCAGTTTTTAAGTTTTGAAGCAGGTTTATTTGATACTGTTGATCTTTAATCAGAGTAGATACTTTTTCCCAGAAGAACTTTAAATTGTTCAATGCTGCTGAGTTTCGAAAAGTGAAAGGAAGTTTGCATAAAGATATTTTTGGGGCATAAATATTACTTCAAAAAAATGGGAAACCCAATGTTTGATGAATTTATGATAATTCTATGTCCAGTCCACTCACTAAAGTTGGATTTGGTTCAAAGATGCCTATGAATTTTTCTAAACAGAAACAATACAGAGCAATGCAGTTTACCTATTGTGAGCTTTAACTTGATTTACACACAAATCCTTGAAAGCCTGAAAGCTTAGTTTTTGCATTTCTATAAACTATAAAAGCAGCCTTTTTATTGACCAGAAATCTAGTGAATTTGTATTCTTACAATATCTAAAATAATAAAGCAACACTCATTACTGAATGGAATTCAAAACGATTTTCCAATTGTGTAGTTTATTTGAATGAGATCTGTTGTGTTTGCCTTACTACAGTTTAATCAGTGATATATGGTTGTGGGAATGTGACTGAAGGGATTTTGACACTCTGCATGCTAACTAGTGCTACTGCAATGTAACCATTTATCATGACGGAAACCTTGAAGGTCTACCGTACTAATGCTGTCATGGACTGCTTAATATGACAAGACTAGTGTTTCCACAGATTACTCATACCATGCCATCAATAGGAAAGGTCATATAGGACTGAACTCTGCTTAACATAATCATATTTCTTAATTTGTGGCTACTGTTATTTTTAAACAAAATAATTTCTCATAGCAGTAAAACAATTTTATTAGCCCTGATGCTTTTTGTTTCTTACTATAATTCACATATTTTTATCTTTTAGAATTATAAAACATATGTTGTCATTTGTCTTTAAGATTAGGTAGAGTTCACCTTCCTGATAACCTTCTTCCCTCCCATGGGCCTGAATGTCCCCCACATGTCCTCACACTGGCATTTTGCTCTGTATGTAGTAGGTTGACTAGATAGCGCATAGTAACTTTGGTTAGTGTTTTCCAAGGATAGTGGTGGAGTTCAGGAGGTGTAGGTTACAGCCTCTGTAGTGCTTCACCTATGCCAGAAGGGGTTATGTTTTAGATTCTTTCTCTGTTAATGAAGATGCCTGGAAAAAATTGACTTTCAGTGAGCTCTACCCCCTAAGAAGGTGCCAATGAAACCTTTATGGCACACAACATTATCTTGCATTTTGTATTTGCCTTGTATTTTACAGACCAAGTATATAAAACATTTTATTAGTGCTATTTTTCATCTGGCTATCTGGCCCTCCTCACCATAGTATCTGAGTGCTTCCCAAGTAGTTAAAAAAAAGGAAATAGCAATAAGTGGCTCTCTTTCTTTCTTCCCAGCTTGTATGAGCAATGCAGGTTTTATTAGTTCATAGAGTTCTTTTGTTTGTGGCTGAGAGAGTTTGAGGGAAATCTAAGGCAAGGAAATATTGCATTTTGCTCTGAAAGTGTTGATTCTCCGGTAATTTCTGTCTCTTGAAAACTTTAGTCCCATAGTCTAGTTCCTCTTCCTCTGAAAGTTCTCTCCTGCACTTTCATACTCCCTCTATCTGTTGACAGTTTCATTTTTCCAGTGGAATGTAGGACTTGTGGGATGTCATGGTCTTAGAGAAAGAGTTTCTCTCTCAGGTAGCTAGGTAAAATCACATGGAGGGACCTGCCAGGTCAGCTTGCCATAGCTGCTGTGAGTAGAGCTGGTTAAATTTTATTCCCTCAATGTTTTTTCAGTACTTTTTGAAAGAAAAATGTGTGTTTGTTTTTTGTCAAAATGGACATTTCTCTGGGAAATCCCACACTGATCCCCCACACTGATTATCAAGAAGCTAGGGGGAAAAACAGCCCCCTTATTGCAATCTCTACTGGACCTATTTGCTGATTGTGAGACGAAGTGAGATGTTACTTAAAATTCTATTCACTACACAAAATACTCTTCTGATCCCCAAAGGGCCAGCCACATTACCAGATTAATGCTAGTTTGGATCTTACCCAAAATACTATGCTGCCAGCCAATCCTCTAGTATCTAAAACCAAAGGTTTATTATAAAAAAAAATAATGAGAAGAGAATTGTTAAATTGTCAAAACAATTAGATACATACATAGGACTTCAGAGTCCATATATCAGGTTCTTTAGCTGCACTAGTGAGTTTGCTGGCTTGTAAAGTCCCTCTGGAACACATCCAGAGCTTGGATGGGTCTTCCAGTCCTTTGTTCAAAGCTTCAGTTGGTAGAAAATTTACTCCAGAGGTGAGAAGCAGGATTGAAGACAAAATGGAGGTGATGCAGCTGCCTTTTGTATTCTCTGCTATGTGGTTTGTACATCCTTGATCCCAAACACAAGCTCACAGCACATGGGCATGGAAAAGTATTTCACACTCCCTGTCCATAGGCATGTTCCTACATGTCCTGCTGACTCATAGTAGGGTGACCAGACGTCCCAATTTTATAGGGATAGTCCCGAGTTTTGGGTCTTTTTCTTATATAGGCTCCTATTACCCCCGTCCTGATTTTTCACACTTGCTATCTGGTCACCCTAACTCATAGGCATAGACCTGGGCTTCTCCCAATGGGTTCATTGTACAGCTGATTGCCCTTGATGGGCCATCAAACAGGCTGGTTAGTGCTGATGCCAATCTGTCTGGGAGTGTCACCCAGATACACAGCACAAGTTTGAGATATCAATAAAACACACATTTATAAATCACAATACAAAGATGATTCATACATATAAACAAGCATCATATTTAGCAAATCAGAACTTACCTTACATGGCATATCTTGTATAAGATTCCTTGCAACTTTGTAATATTGGTATCGGTATTATTATAAATGGTCAGTCATATTCCATACAGCGTTACACACCCCTTCCCACAGTCTTAGTGATGGTGGAAGGTTTTATTGGAAGAGGAGGGTGTTGGTCAACCCCTGGAAACCTGAGGAGAGGGAAAGTGCTCGTACTCAAGCGTACTTTCCCTTCCAATTGCCCTTCCTCATACCTCGGGGAAGGGGAGGGATTTTTCTGCCTCTTATTGGCGAACCAAGAGGGGCTGGAGGGCTGATTGGCTCTCATACCAAACCTCCTCTCTTTTTGGAAGCCTCCTGGGCATCTGGCAGCCATCTTGTTGCTATTGCTGGCCCTCTCCCACATATTTAAGATATTGTCAGACTGTATTTCCAGGATCCGATGGGTCTGACCAGATTGCCTCTTTTGAGATGAATAAGGAATTTTTCTCTGGGCCAAATTTGTGAGGTTTGAGGGTGTTTGCCTGCCTTGTAGCATAATAGAGGCTTAGTTTTAGGTTAAAAAGGAGTGAGAACAGGAATTTTTAATTTGAAGAGGTAGTATAGGATTGTTCAGTTTGTTGCAAGTTGTGACCAGTGTTCAGTTAGATGTGAGGCTGAAAGGGCCAGGTCCCAGAAATAAATGAGTAAGAGACATGGGATATGGCTGGTGGATTTTTTTTTTAACCTGTAGGCTGGGCATATGGGAGGCCATAAGTTTTCATAGGCTTAGGTACCCCTCAGGGATGCCCTCATTCTCCCTTGTAGAAGGAGTGTGGTGGTGAGAGAATTCAGAGGTGGGTTGAGTGCTAGAGGTTAGGCAGAAGAGTCACAATCCTGATTTATTGGTTAAATGGTGTGATGCCATTTAACCCCAAACCAAACACAATCAAATTTTTCTGGTATTTGCTGGGGGATAGGTGGATTGCACCTCTTCCCATTATTAAGATTAATAAAGTTACAGTTTGCCACTTTAAAATCCATCCTAGTGTCTATTTTGTTTGTTTGCTTGCATTAACAGCATAATTCTATCACAGTTAAAAACAAGGAGGCAAAGTTAAGATTGGGCAGGAGGTATAAATCAGATGGGCTGATGAATAGAGGAGGATTATGTGGCAGTGGGGACCTGGCTATATCCTTTAACAATTAAAACCCCAAAAGGATCTGGAAAATTTAAAGAAACAGAATTTTTGAAAAAAAAAAAAAAAAAAGGTGATTTGTGTGGGGTGGTTAGCTGGGCTCCAGTGAAACACACTTACAATCTTAACATTTATAACATATTTTTGTTTGTGAAGTTCATTTCTATCTCTAGGTATGCATCAGCTGGAATGCGGTGCTTAACAGGGTTTGGATAAAAAATGACTTTCATCATTACAACTCAAGGGAAAGCAGCTTCACTTGATTCACTTAGATCAAACAAGCTTTTTCTGGGTGAACAGCAGATAATATGGAAAAAACTATTTCATCTTAAATCATGCTAAGCCATGTAAAACCCTTATCATAGCTGGTTCCCTGGCTATAGAGAGTAACTTTGACAAGGCTGCTTGGATGCACTCTATTTTTCTGCTAACTGTACAAGAATGGGACTTTGAAAGTTTGTTCAATAAGCTAGAATTCTTTGCATGAAGAGTTCATACAGGATTTAAACTTCACCCAGTGTAGTTTAATGCCATTTTATCCTGGTTCTAGTCAGTTTTGACACTTTAACAATTTCTAATATTGCTTGCTGTGTAACAGATGCAAACACTTGCATTTTTACAGGGAAGGATTTGTTTTACATTTGCCTCGCCTTTCAGCAGAAATCTATGAAAATATCAATGACAATTTAGGAGAGAGAATTTTGCTCTTAAATTAATAAATTGTGGGTCTTTAATGCTCTTCCTTGCAGCCTTATAATTGTAACAAAATTAATAGATGGTAGTAACGTGAATAGTCTTTGCCCACGTTTGTGAATGTCCATTATTCCATAATTATTTCTATCTTGTTTTTCACTTTGGGGGAACACATTTGATAGTTTAATGATTTATGCTTTTATTTATTTACATCCTGTCATGGTTCAGGGTTAGCTGCACCTTTGACCTCTCTGGAGTGCACCCTTTCGAGTGATGGTAGAGTTGCACCTCCTCACTGTAATCCCAGGAATCTCCCACTCACAGACAAAATCCCCAGGCTACAGTTACCCCTGCTTACCCAACTGGATAAATACAATGACTTAGAACAGTTTCTTCAAAACTAAGACTCTGTCTACACTGGCACTTTCGTAGTTCAAACATAGTTGCTCGGGGATGTGAAAAAACAAAAGTTTTAATAACGAAAAGCACCGGCATAAACAGTGCTTCGTTGGCGGGAGTGGTGCTCCTGGCGACGAAGCGACTGCCCCTCATTGGAGTTGGTTTTATTTTGTTGCCAGGAGACCTTTCTCCTATAAAGAGTGGCTATGCTGCCCACCTCACAATGGCGTGGCTGGCGTGGCACAGCCGTGCCGTTGTAAGGTGCTCATTGTAGACAGAGCCGAAGTATTTATCCCCGCTTCTGGGGACCGGGGTTCCAACTGTTTCCCTGAAGTCGCTGCCTCCGGTGTCTCCCCCTCAGCTTCAGGGCTGAGTTATTTTTTAAAAACCCTTGCAAAATTCTTGTTTCATTTTCTTTGCTTGGATTCCTCACTTTCCACCTCAGGGGTTCCCAGCCAGCTTGTTGATCCAAAGCATGGTAGAGGTGAAACGTCAAAGAAATTCACAACTGTATTGTTTAAGTACCGATGATTGTGTTCTCTGAAGCCACTGACTTTGGTTCCTACAGACATATACAACTACATAAGAGTGACTTAACACCTGATTAAGCAAACAACACATAATCATCGAACTGAGGGTCACAAGTAATAAAAATGAGATCTCCCACATTCTTCACACATGGTATTTACTTTGATCAAGGATTTTTTTTCAGATTTACAGCCTTTCATCAGACTGTGTACGCAAAGTATAAAAAATATCCAAATTATTTAGTAAAAGCATATGTTTTCATGCATTTTAAACTCCCATATAAATGATCAGATGATTTTTCAGAGGTAATGAGCAACAGCAGCTTTCTTTTGACTTAATAGGCAATTGTCTGTGCTCACTACTTTTGTGCCCAACAGGTGCTATGTCTGAAATTTTTGTGGAGGGTGTGGGTGTGTGTGTGTGTATATAAGGCTATGGGCTTGTCCACATTTAAAATGCTGCAGTCATGCAGCTGCACTGCTTCTGAGGTAGGTAATCCACCTTCCCGAGAGATGCTAGCTGGATCAACAGGCTTATTCGCTCGTCGACCTAGCACTGTCTGCACCGGGGGTTAGGTTGGTTTAACTGCATCTCCCGGGAGTGTGGATTTTTCACATACCTGAGCAACGTAGTTATACCGACCTAATTTCCTAGTGCAGACCAAGCCTAAGTCTACACTTAAAACATTACCGTGGCAGCACTGCGGCTGTGCAGTTGTAGTGCTTCAATGCAGACCCTACAACACGGGGATGGGTTTTCCCATTGCTGTACTACATACACCTACTCAAGAGGCAGTAGAATTCTTCCATCAACTTGGTGCTGTCTGTATGGGGGTGGGTAATCCTGTCTTCCAACAGTGGCCAGCACCAGGTGCCCCAGAGGGAATGAGCAGAACAGGTAATTATCAAGTGATCCATCTCCTGTCACTCATTCCCAGCTTCTGGCAAACAGAGGCTAGGGACACCATTCCTGCCCATCCTGGCTAATAGCCATTGATGGACATCTCCTCCATGAATTTATCTAGTTCTTTTTTGAACCCTGTTATGGTCTTGGCCTTCTCAACATCCTCTGGCAAGGCGTTCCACAGGTTGACTGAACATTGTGTGAAGAAATACTTCCTTTCATTTGTTTTAAACCTGCTGTCTATTACTTTCATTTGGTGACCCCTAGTTCTTGTGTTAGAATATCAGGGTTGGAAGGGACCCCTGAAGGTCATCTAGTCCAACCCCCTGCTCGAAGCAGGACCAATTCCCAGTTAAATCATCCCAGCCAGGGCTTTGTCAAGCCTGACCTTAAAAACCTCAAAGGAAGGAGATTCTACCACCTCCCTAGGTAACGCATTCCAGTGTTTCACCACCCTCTTAGTGAAAAAGTTTTTCCTAATATCCAATCTAAACCTCCCCCACTGCAACTTGAGACCATTACTCCTCGTTCTGTCATCTGCTACCATTGAGAACAGTCTAGAGCCATCCTCTTTGGAACCCCCTTTCAGGTAGTTGAAAGCAGCTATCAAATCCCCCCTCATTCTTCTCTTCTGCAGGCTAAACAATCCCAGCTCCCTCAGCCTCTCCTCATAAGTCATGTGTTCTAGACCCCTAATCATTTTTGTTGCCCTTCGCTGGACTCTCTCCAATTTATCCACATCCTTCTTGTAGTGTGGGGCCCAAAACTGGACACAGTACTCCAGATGAGGCCTCACCAATGTTGAATAGAGGGGAACGATCAGAGTCCTGTCAAACTACAGAAAATATTATCATTGTAGTTTGGAGTACATTTAACACTGTTTCTGTAGCTGCTTTGCTCGCTTCAGTCTCTGGGTGACTCTTCCCTGCAATTTCTGGGGGGAACAGTTGTGGGTCTGGGGAAGAGGGGTAGCCCCATTTTGGCCCAACTAGGGCCCATTTTACTGACTCTCCTCACAATGCAAACAGTACCTGGGTATTATTTTATTTTCCATAACTGCCCCTCTGACCCACACGGAGCTGCTATTGTGACATCACGTTTCCGTTTGGAAGAAAAGATCTACAGTTTGCTTGAAAATGAGCTCTCAAGTCTGGAAAGTTTTGCAACCATAGCTATGCCAGAAAAGAGCCTAGTGTAGACAGTTATATTGTTATAAAAGTGCTTAACTAGTACAGCTTATGCTGGTTGGGGAACTAGTATAGTTACGCTGGCAAAACTCTCCTATTGCAGACAAAGTCTTACTATAATATTATAATAGCAGAAATTACAGATAGAAAATACCTTTTATATCATCCTGGTCAGTGAAGAGCAATCTCCTCCAGTCTGGAGACCTGGTAACTCTATTTTGAAGTGAGGGATATGTCACTGTGTGATGGGGTGGATTAGGTCCAGAGGCCCCCGGCTGGAGGTCTCCCAGTCCTGCCTCACCCATCCCCAGAAAAGAGCAGAGGAAAAGTCCTCCAGACAGCCAATCAGAGGGGCTGCAAGGGAGCAGCCAGTGAGGGGCCAGAAAGGCCATATAAAAAGAAGTAGCAGAGGCAGAGCAGTCAGTTGCTGCCTGGAACTTGAAAAGGGATGACTGGGTGCCTGGCTGGCTGAAAGAGCAGCAGGACCATGGACAGTACAGGCAGACTGAGCCCAGGGGACTAAACCCAGAACCTAGCCTGACCAGGTGAGGGTACCATGATGGGTTCTGCTGCTCTGGTTGAAGACAGAGCCCAGGCGAGGGCTGCCGAAAGTACACCAACCAACTGTACTGAGATGGGCCCCTGCTGGGCTGTTAAAGAAGACAGTGCCTCCAGGGAGGAAGCCTTGGTGCTATGGTCCCATACCAGGGCTGGGAGAAAGAACTAGAGTCTGTATACCCTGAAAGGGGGGATGGTGTGTGTGACTCAGCCAGAGGGCTGAGTTGCTGAAGACCTGCGAAAAGAACCACTGGCTGGGGAGTGGGGGACGCTCCACTGTAAGAACTGAAAGAAAAGCAGACTCATGCTTGATTGGAAAGGAGGTGCCCATGAGAGGTGGGTGCTGCCCCATTCAAAACTGAGTGATAGAAGGCACGTATTGGTCAAAGAGGTGGGTGCCAATGCTGTTACACACCAGTTAACATATAATGTGCTGGAGAGGAAGCTTCAGATAAATGGGCTGGTGATACCAATGATGTCTTTTTTTTTTCCTTTCAGAACAGATTTGTAGAATTTAATAGGGAATTCCATCTATATAGAACTTTAAACCAACCTACCAAACATTTATTAATTGTTTGGCCACCATTAATTCCTACAGAATAATTTTAAAAAATCACTTTGTGATGCTAAAACTAGCCTTTCTTTCCATTGCCTACCATTACATATAGTTTTTATTCCGCAAGGATTTTTGAAAAAAGCTTCATGATAAGAATATTTGTGATGAAAATGGCTGCATGATTTTCATTTGTGCTGGGTAGGAAGCATTCATCTGTCTTTTCTTTAGCTTCTCTTTCATGCAGGTGACAAGCTGTCAATGAAGAGGGTTTTTTTTTTGTTCTTTCATTTCTATATTATAATTTTGAAGGAACTTGAATCACTTCTGTGTTTTTTTTACTTTGTGAGTTCCTCAGCCCAGGGACTACCTTTAATTCTCTTCTGTTATATAGCCCTGGGTTCATTATTATTTAAGCACCAAAAAATGAGGGAATCAAATATGGGTGAAGTTTTCAATGTCAGAAATGTGTGGATTGATGTAGTTGCTGTTTGAGCCATTTGGGGACACTTTGCATCGGTGAAGTTAACTGTGAGGGTCATGTTCAATTGATTTAGAAAGGTCTATGGAAATGCATGTCATTACCTGTTGTGACAGAGGGGCTGGTGTCTGTCAATTTGTTCCATAGCAAGGCAAAATTGATAAGAGGGACTTAAAAAGAGGCAAATCCATGCTACCTATGTGATATAGTTAAGATAGAGTCTGGTTACATCTACATGGGAGTATGAGTTAGCACTTATAGCCAAGAACAATAGAATCTCCCAAAGGTAATCATAGAGCGTAAGAACGGCCCTACTGGGTCAGACCAAAGGTCCATCTAGCCCAGTATCCTGTCTTCCAACAGTGGCCAGCACCAGGTGCCCCAGAGGGAATGAGCAGAACAGGTAATTATCAAGTGATCCATCTCCTGTCACTCATTCCCAGCTTCTGGCAAACAGAGGCTAGGGACACCATTCCTGCCCATCCTGGCTAATAGCCATTGATGGACATCTCCTCCATGAATTTATCTAGTTCTTTTTTGAACCCTGTTATGGTCTTGGCCTTCTCAACATCCTCTGGCAAGGCGTTCCACAGGTTGACTGAACATTGTGTGAAGAAATACTTCCTTTCATTTGTTTTAAACCTGCTGTCTATTACTTTCATTTGGTGACCCCTAGTTCTTGTGTTATGAGAAGTAGTAAACAACACTTCCTTACCTACTTTCTCTACACCAGGCATGATTTTATGGACCTCAATCATATCTCCCCTTAGCCATCTCTTTTCCAAGCTGGAAGGTCCCAGTCTTATTAATCTCGCCTCATACAGAAGCCGTTCCATAACCCTAATAATTTCTGTTGCCCTTTTCTGAACCTTTTCCAATTCCAATATATCTTTTTTGAGATGGGGTGACCACATCTGCACACAGTATTCAAGATGTGGGCGTACCATGGATTTATATAGAGGCAACATGATATTTTCTCTCCTATTATCTATCCCTTTCTTAATTATTCCCAGCATTTTGTTCACTTTTTTGACTGCTGCTGCACATTGAGTGGGTATTTTCAGAGAACTATCCATAGTGACACCAAGATCTCTTTCTTGAGTGGTAACAGCTAATTTAGACCCCATAATTTTATACATATAACGTAGGACTGAAAGGGACTTTGATAGGTCATCTAGTCCAGTCTCTTGCACTGAGGCAGGACTCAGTGTTATCAAGCCAGAGGTTCTCAAACTGTGGTCTGCGGACCAATAGTCGTCTGCGAGCTCCATTCAGGTGGTCCACAAATAGTTCCCTCTAAGGTGCATGCCTGTGCGGCCACACATGACAGAATGAAGGGCCACCACCTAATTAGTGAAGCCACACAGGTGTGGCTCCACTAATTGGATGCCTGGACCCTGGAGAAGACACACATGTAAGGTGAGGTGGTGGCCTTGTGGGGATTAAGGGGTAGGTGGGAAAGGGCAGTGGGGTGAGAAGAGGGCACGGGGGGAATCTGGGACATGTAGGGCTGTGGTGGCCAGAGAAAGAGGCATGTTTCCCCAGCTCCAGGGCAGTGGCTGCTGTGGAGAGATGGCCCTTGTTAGAGAGCTTATTCCTTCACTCTCCCACTTCCCTGGTCCTTCTCACATGAACAGAGAGCAACAATACCCGAAGTCCGAAGGTGCAAACAATTCGATGTTTATTGGGGTGAACTTCCAGCAAGCTTAAATACAAGTTCCTTTTCCTTATTTCCGAATCCCAACTTACTTCCTGTTTGCCCCTAATTTATATAGTAATATTCTTAGCTATACCTTAACCAATCATTCTACTAAAATTTAACTAACCAATCCTAACATATTGTAACATGATTATGTAACCAATTATATCCCACCACCTTAATTAGTTTACACCCAGCAAAATTAATTATACAGCAGACAGGAACAATCACAGAACCAGACAGAGATTATACAGACAAACAATAGCAAAGTGGCAACTATAATGGCAAGACAATACAGAAGTGAGGATTTCACATCCCAGTATTGATAAGTGAGTTCTTGCCAGACAGGATGCTATCAAACTAAGTTTTCTTTTACATTTTCTAGGCACTTCCCTTTCTCTGGAGCTGATAGGCATACAATCCTGTCCTGATAGTGCCTAACAGCCCAATAGCACCTTATTTCAATGTGACTAGTTTGGAATGTGAGGATGTGACCGTTCACTTCCCAGCTTAATGCTGCCTCTGCTGCTTAGCCAAAGGCCTTAGCCTAAGAACAGGGCCCCAGACTGTCACAGTAAGAGAAGGACCTTACATTGGCAGACCGTGATTTTGATTCTTTCTTTTATACCTCTAACTAGCCAAGTGATAAGAATACACCTAAATTCTTAAAGTACAGGCCTTTACAGGCAGGCCTGAATATCTATGTCCTAACAGCCCTCCTTCCCAGCCCCAGCTCAGGGGCTGCCACAGTAGGGGAGACCCCCCTTCCTTCCCAGCCCACCTGGGGGGGCTACTGTGGCAGGGGGGAGAGAGCACATCCATCGCATTAGAAAGGTAAGACTACTGATATTAAAATGAGCTGTGTGCTTTTATTTGTAGAACAAAAAAAGTTAATTGTTTTTTTTTATATAGCGCTTTTATCCAAAGCGCTTTACAATAGTTAGGTAATGGTACAAACAACATTTGGAAAGATCATTAAGTGGTCTGCTGAGACCCTCAGCAATTTTCAAGTGGTCCATGAAAAAAAAGTTTGAGAACCCTTGGTCTAGACCAGGGGTCTCAAACATGCAGCCTGCGGGCTGCGTGCGGCCCAGGGAGTTATTTGCTGAGGCCTGCCAAGTTCCCTACCCCGCCCCAGAGTTATTTCCTGCGGCCGCCAAGCTTCCCATATCTGCCTCCTCCCCTCCCCTCAGTGTGCTGCGTCCCTGCTCCTCTGCCTACCTCTAGGCACTTTCCAGGAGGGAGGAGGGAGCAGCGGGGAGCTGTGGGCTTAGGGGAGGAGGCAGAGAAGAGGCGGGGCAGGGGCAGGGATTTGGGGAAGGGGTTGGAATAGGGGCAAGGAGGGGGCGGAGTTGGGGTGGGGACTTTGGGAAAGGGCTGGAATGGGGGTAGGGAAGGGGGGGAAGAGGCTGGGCAGGGGCGGGGCCTTATGGAAGGGGTGGAGTGGGGACAGGGCTGGGAGCAGCAGTGCGGGGGCTTTTGTATCTTTATATGAAATGGTGTCAGTGATGCAGCCCTCAGGCCAATGTACTAGTCCTCATGAGGCTCGCGTCATAATTTGAATTTGAGATCCCTGGTCTAGACCATCCCTGAGAGGTGTTTGTCTAACCTGTTCTTAAAAACCTGTTCAAAAAAAGGTATTTTGTCCTTATAGTTAGGAAGTTTTCCTAATGTTTAACATAAATCTCCCATCCTGCAATTTAAACCTGTTACTTCTTGTCCTGTCCTCGGTGGTTAAACAGAACAATTTATCACCCTCCTCGTTACAACAGCTTATTTATGTATTGGAAGATTATCATGGCCCCCCTCAGTCTTCTCCAGACTAAACACACCCAGTTTTTTCAATCTTTCCTCATAGGTAATGTGTTCTAGCCCTTCATCATTTTTGTTGCTCTTCTCTGGACTTTCTCCAATTTGTCCACATCTTTCCTGATGTGTAGTGCTTAGTATTGGACACAATACTGCAGTTGAGGCCTTCTCTGTGCTGAGTAGAGTGGAAGAATTGCTTCTCATGTCTTGCTTACAATACTTCTGCTAATATATTCCAGACTGATGTTCATGTTTTTTGCAACAGTATTACATTGCTGACCCATATTTAGTATGTGATCCTCTGTAACCCCCACATCCTTTTCTGCAGCACTCCTTCCTAGGCAGTCATTTCCCATTTTGTATTTATGCAATTGATTATTCCTTCCTAAGTGTAGTACTTTTCATTCATCCTTATTGAATTTTGTCTGTGTAATTTAGATAATTTATCCAATTAATCAAGATCATTAAGAATTTTAATCCTGTCCTCCAAAGCACTTGCAACCCCTTGCAGCTTGGTATCATCTGCATACTTTCTATGTCGTTATCCAAGTAATTTATGAAAAGAACCCTGGACAGATCCCTGCCAGACCCTACTCAATATGCTCTTCCAGCTCGATTGTGAACAATCATGTGGGTGGTAGGTGGAGGGACAGGGGAGCAGAGATATTTATATTATCTTCCAATGGTACTCCCGAAGAAAATGTTGATACAACTTCATCCTAAAATCTATATTTGTTGTTCAAACTGTTTCTATTTTCACTAATTAATCTTGCTTTTCAGAAAAACCATTGTCATTTGGGTAAATTTTATGCAGCCTGTCCTTTCACTACTAAGGAGTGTTGCTTAAAGGTAAAGTTTCTGAAGTCTACCCCTCTTCTGCCAATTTGTGAGCTCAAGGTATGGACAGAAGTGTTCTGTGAAGCCTAGGGCAGCAGCTTGTGTAAGGAATCTCAGTCTTAAGGATAAGACATGAGTTGGAGAGTTGCAGGTAACAGCTGTGTCTTGTACACTTCAGTGAAAGATTTTACCTCTTATTACCATAGTGATCTCATGTCTTATGTACTTATCTGACCCTCTTTGCTTCAGTATCTAAACACTTCAGAATTTTTAATGTATTTATCCTCACAACATCCTCATGAGATAGGAAAGTGCTATTATCCCATTTTAAAGATGGGGAACTGAGGCACAGTGAGGCCAGTGACTTGTCCAAGGTCACAGGAAGTCTTTGCAGAGTGGAATTGAACCCAGGTTTCCTGAATCCCAGACTAGTTCCCTAATCACTGGACTACACTTCCTCTCCCACTGTCTCTCTTTTGTAGCCATAAGGAATGGAACAGTATGAAGCCTTCAAAAGGGATGGAGCTATCTTTGTATTGCAAAGTGAAATCTGTTTCTGCATTTATTGTAAGATTGGTTTGAGGCTTTGCTCAATAACAAGACTTGTGAATGCATAGAAATCTTATCATGAATGAATGGAAGAAGTTGGACTTGAACTAAGTCTTAACTAAGTCTTCTCTTGGGTCCTAGTCTAGAACTCCTAATTTTAGGCCAGCAGAACTGGGAAACATTCTAATTGCAAATGGAATATTAAAGAGAAGTTAGTAAAAATCCTCTGGCAAGTCTACTGAGAATGTTCAAATATCAACTTTAAAAGGTTTATTACTGGCCAAATTTGGGTGGACTTTCATAGGGCCAGGAAAAGCTATCTCTCTTACCCTTCCACTATGCCATTAACAAACTACCTATATCTTCCTAACATTGTTTTTGGAATTGACTGAACTTTTTTTGTTGAAACTTTCCAGAAGAATTCTGCACATGGCATAGAGCAAGCATGGTAAATTTCAGCCCTAATGGGTAAAGTTTGGCAAAGGTAGAAGGAACTGAAAATGGGGGTTTATAATGGAAAGTATCAGCCAACCTTTGTAGAAAATGATGCTCTGACAGATGGAGATTGCATGCTCTGGTTGTGAGAGTGGGGACTGGGAAATCAGCCTCCTGGGTTCTAATCATAACTGTGTCATCAACTTGCCCTGATAATTTGGGCATGTCACTTAACTGCTCTGTGCTTCAGTTTCCCCAGCCCTAAAATGGGTTTGATATGATTTTCCTTCCTTACAAGGATTGTGTGAAGCTTGGCACATGCATAATGCTTTGAGACTTCCAGATGAAAGATATACTGTGTGAAATGTTGGGTGTGTGTGTGCTTGTTTGTTTGCTGGAAGTCTAGACCGCATGTACACTTCTAATGGTTAGTATAAAAATAAATTTAGCTTTTACATTATTAGAAAGCTTTTAGGGTAAAGTTATCTGAGATTACTTCTGACAGTCCAGTGGAACACACCATATGTCATCTTTTGATAAATGAAGACAGTATTCCTTCTGGTCTTTATTATGAACTTAATGAGTTTAGAGAAATGTCTTTTGCTTCTTACAAGACACATGGGTAAAAGTCCTGGATATGAAAAACACGGATCAACAATGGATCTTTAGTAAGAAATGAAATTGAATTATGCTGCTGTTTTTGTTCCTGTGGAGCCTCTGAATAAGATTTCATCACAAAATTATTTAATTGTAATTGCTCAAGTAAAACACAATTTATTACAACCCACAGTGGAATCCAATGATGTGCTTGCTCATTTTGAGTTCACTTGTGTTTTAAAATGTCTCGGGCTGAGCTGATGGCCCAGTAGAAATATTGAAGCTGTAAAAGCTATGGGTTACAGAGCTGTCTTTGGGCTGTGAGCATCTCAAGGATGATTCTCTTTCTCCATTGCTGCGTGAGGAGAAGCAGCATACTTCCCATTTCAGCATCGCTTACTGGCCAATTACAGCACAACAATGAATTTTCATTGCTGCTTCTGCAGGAAAGCAAATATAATAAAAGTGGCTGATAGAAAAAGGAAATGGACTCAGTGAGAAAAGGGTCTGAGAATAACCTGTATACAAAAGACTTTAGACTGCCTGCATTGGATATAATATTTGACATACAGGTCTCCTGCATGGAGACCATTCAGGAAACCATATTACCCAGTCTTGGCCAATGAGGTATTTATATCACTTTCATCACTGTGGTATCTGGCCACAACTGTTTCTAAAACAGGAATCTTTAGTATTACAAGACCATGCAACAATATGAAAGCTAAATAGTAATAGTTCTTGATAATTGTGTAAACCTGTATTTGATTAAACCAAACCTTTGTAAATATCCAGGTTTGTGGCTGAGAAATTCTTTAAGCTATACCTGGTTGAAAGTTTTTCATTCTTATTTTTTTGATTGAAATATGGCCTTTTTTTCAAAACCAATAACTTCCACAAAACGCTTTTTCCCCACAATTTTCCAGTGTTTCATCAAAACTAAAACTTTTGACATTTCAAATTAGGGATCATGCTATTTTTCTTCTTCTAAAAAAATGTTGAGGCAGAAACATCAAGGGGAATCTTGCTTCAAATTCTGCCTTTGATGTTGAAACTGTTTTAGTTCAAGCAACTCAGATGAATTATTTGTTGTACACATAAATCAATTCTAGTTAATGTGAAGTAAACAGAAAGCATTTACTGAGTCCCTGATGTCTCATGCTTAGAGTAAGGGTCTAGGAATCTGTTTCCAGTTTTACCACTGACTACCTCTGTGATGTTATTGCAAGGCAGTTAACTTCTCTGTACTGCTTCCTCAGTTTCCCCTTCTGGAAAATGACATCCCTGAATAGAAGGAACTTTTATATTTTGCATCTATATTTTTTTACTCTTACTAGTAGGGGAGAGAGGTGATGGAAGAAACTGCAAACTGAGACAAGGTGGAAATTTGGAAAGAGTATTAGCTTGCAGAATGCAATCCAGATTGTTCACTTGGACTGAAACCAGCTGATACCTATGGATGATGAAAAGCGTACTCCTCTACAGTGCAAGGAATGGTGGCGCATAATGTGGATGAGCATGTATGGGAAACAAGAGCAGCAGTATTAATATAGGAGATTCTCAAAATATGTTTAGTATTGTTTCAATTTTGTAAGGGCTGGAATATCAGGATACCTTCAAGTCAATAACAAAACAGAGCTTTGACAAGGTGGGTGAGATTTTTTTTTTTTAAAAGAGTAAAAAAGTAGAAGTTTTCCAAAAGCTTGTTGAGATGTCTGATTTCAGTGGTGTAGAAAGTTCAAGCTTACCACGGAGTAAGACTTTCAACTAGTAGGAACCAAAAGAGAAAATGTGGTTTGCCAAAAATAAAAAAAAAAACAAATAAAATCGGAACAGTAAGCAATGATGTGCTTACTGAAGTAATTAAAAGTGCTAGAAACTGAATGCTACACTTGATCGCCAGTAGGAGTAGTATTAACTGGCTACTAGCAGAATTAAATAATCCTATTACTTCAGAAAACAATTTTTAGAAAGTCTTGAGAGAGCATTATTTTATGCATGTTTGATATGAAAGTAGACCTCCCCCTCCCCCAGGCGCACTTCTGGAATTGCACCGTTTGAAGAATGAGTTTCCCCAATAATAAGAATCCTTTGCATTTACAAACGTTGGATTTGGTGGTGTCTGAAGCTACCAGAATGTATGTGTACTGCTTTCTATGTACTATACTGTCAGGAGTAATTCTGTGACTTGTGGCTTTCAGAGGGCAGTGCCCCCCCTGTTTGCAGAGTGCAGTTTGTGAGTTTAGCTGAAGTGGATGCAGTGGCAGAGTGAAGTACGTGCACAGTGTACTGTCATGGAGACCTCCTTTCATATCAATATTATCCAGACTAAAAGTACATGATGGCTCTTTTTCTACTGTAAAGAGAGAGAGGTCTTGATCCAGCTTCACATTTTGTATAACATTTTAATATGGATCTCATTCTTGTTCCTGTCCATGGGGACGTGGGTTAAGGGTGGGGATATACATTCAGATGCAGTATGCAACATCTAGGGACAATGTAAGAGTTCTCAATCATTTACTCTTTTGTGTTACCTAAGATCCTTTACATTTTTTATATATCAATATAACTTTAATTACTTATCACTTTGTGATTAGTGCCATTAAAAGCTAACACTACAGAATTTGAAGTTGCATTGTTGCTGACAGACCTTAAAATGGCTCTATTGTGGTAAAATTATTTTCACAGAAAAGGCAAATGCATGAACATACTTTCTACTGTGACAAGCAACACTTCTATGATATTTTGAAAAGCTGCCAAAAAAAAAAATAATAGCACATGAATAACTAGAGATGCTGTGAAATGTTTAGTATTGTGCCTGCAAATTGCTCCTTGGCATAAAATGTGTATTGAGGCTGTTATCAAGGTGCATCAAAGCTATGTGAAGGCTGGGGAGGGAAATTCAGATTGGAGGACAGAGGGAATACTGGATACAAATGATTCGTTTGCCCATAGTTAGACAAAGCCAAAAATTACTTGGATGCATTGTGTGACAGCAGTAGTGTTCGAAGAGTAATAACAGGCCAAGTTCACTGCTTCATATACAGAGACAACATCACTGAAGGCAGTTGCTTTCACCAATAGTAAATTTGCCTCCAGGTTTTAAATTACTCTTACATTGTTTAATGTCAGAACATAAAACAGCTTTTGTTACAGGGCTTAAATTAACAAACTCCCTGTCTCTTGGATTAGAAACACAAGCTCCTTCTCTTTCTGCCCTCATCAGGGCTTCAGTTTGTGTCAAAACAGTCAACATGAGGAGACACAGAACATCCTCTTTTCTCTACAGTTGAATCACCTTAATTTGTCCCAGTCAGGTGATTTTCTGCCTCTTCTGGAGCATAAGAAGTCTCAGTTATAAGAGTCTGCCATGATTGCTTCTATACAACAGAGTGGGGACCAGTGATTGACATTCATCTGCTCAAAATGTCTGGATTTCTTCTGCTCTAGCTCAGTATACAGTATTGTGGATTGTTCTGGTCTCAGTAGAATATAAATGAAGTAGGGGAAGGTCCAATTACTCTCTACTACAGCTGGTCAGGAATTTTCTATTTTATTTTGTTGAAAAATTGTTCAAAATATTCTGTAGGAAGGTTTTGATTTTGCAGAAATGTACTGATTTTTTTTTAACACTAGGAAAATTAAAGTATTTTTTCAGGTTGAGTCAAATCAAATAGAAACATTTTGTTTCATGTCAGTTTGATTTAATCCTATCTGCCTGAGCTGCCATAGTGCCTCATGGGAATTGTAGTTTGAGTGCCTCATTTCCCCATTTTCCTTTATGGGCCAACATCTCCCATATTACACCCTGATCTCCCTTCCGTTTCATCATGGAAGACATAGTCTGGGCAGGTAGCTTGGCCCATAGAGGAGAACAGGGACATGAAATACAACTTCTATGAGGCACAATTCAATGTCGAACTAAGCAGAAATGAAATTTTTGATTTGGTTTAACAAACTAAAGTGAAATGTTGTAACTCTTCTGGATTGAGTTTTTTTGGAACTTTCTGTTCTGTGAAGAACAATATTTCATAATTTTCATCCTGATTCAGGATGAAAACAAATGTCAAAATAACCATTCCATTCTCCCAGGATTGGAAATCCCAATTTTTGACCAACTCTACTTAATATTCATCTTTAGACAGTTTAATCAAATTTAAGGGTTATTTTGTTTTTCACTATTTCTTAGACCTGGACCATGTGCTCTACGCTGGTGTGAAGAGCTTACAAACTAACTTTTAGGATACATGAGATGGGAAGCCCTGGTTGTAGTAAAGGAGGAAATAACTTGGTTTGTGTGCTTTTGTTTTTTCTTCTGATGGGATGTAATACAAATGATGAGAGTCTTCAGGATGGACCTAAATGAGAAGAGGAAGTCATCAAATTGCAGAACACAGATTCTGGGGGCAGCAGTTACTGGTGTGCCTCATAATAACCAGTTGAGTTCCTGAACAGAAACATGACATTTGGGCAGGCAGAAGTCATTTACTTTGAAGCTGATATTTTTAAAATCCTTACAATAAACATTATTACTGGTATGGACTAAGTGGGGTGGGGGAAACCCTCAGTTTTGGGGGATATGGATTAGGATTAGACTGGGGGCTACTGTGTAAATGCTGCTTGCTTCCAGTTATCACAATCGTTGCTCTACTATACATGAAAAAAACAAACAAACAAAAAAAAACAAAAAAACCACAATTCCCTGCCCCACCCCACCCAAACAAACAAACAAAACACCCAACAGTTCTAGTGCTGTCCTGGAAGTAGTAGTCTCCAGCCCTGGAAGGTGACACAGCACTTTGAGAGAAGGACATTTTTTCCCTTCTTCTGGAAAGTATTGATTTAATTCTCTCATTGCCAGCAACTGTGTAATCGCTGTAATGCTGAAAATCTCTTCTAGTGTAACCAAGTGCATCGCCAGCAATCATGAGCATATGCCACATTCACCAGTGTAGAAAAAGTGATCGTGAGTGTACAGTAGTTCTGACTTCCTAATGTTTTCATTCCAAGATGTCAGCTAGGTAATTAGGTGTTTATTAATTACTTCTGAGTTAATTAAGCTGTTATAGTGACATCAAATTAATAAGGGGCTATAAGGGGCCAAGGTAGAGAATAAGCATGATTCAGTAGTTAAGGTGCTAGCCTGGGACTTGGGAGACCTGGATTCAGTTCCCTGCACTGCTACTGGTTTCCTGGGTGACTTAAATATCTTTGCTTCAGTTCTCTGCCTGTAAAATGGGGATAATAGCAGTGCACTAACTCCCAGGGCTGGTGTTGTAAGGATGAAAACTTTAAAGACTGTGAGGCACTCAAATACTATGGTGACAGAGTCACCTTTCAGAGATATGCTCACCATGAATAAAAGTTAGTTATTGAGGAGGGTTTAGAGTCTCTAAGCCTATTTAATTAATATATTTCTTTCCCCTTTGCAGGCAGGTTGTGTGCAAGAAACGACCTGACTCGTTTCCAGCTGCCATCCTGCACTGATAAGTATTCAGATCTTCAGGGATTTAAGGCCTGATCCAAAGCCCACTGAAGTCAGTGGAAAGGTTCCTATTGACTTTGAATGGGTTCGATCAGGCCCTTTACTTGGTCCAGTTTTACTCTTGTCCCCACTTTATATCCTTTCAAGTGAAAACAATACATTTACTTCTGTTGAAAACTCTTTTGTCTGTCAGTAGTTACCATGAAGAACAGTGCATCTTGATAGTCACACAAATATAGTTACTACATTTATCTGTACACAGAGATAACATCAATATTTTCCAAGAGTAACCTACCACAAAATGGTGTTTGAGATGCTACAGTTTGTTTTCATACTTGGCTAAAGAAAAAACTATGGTACTTCAAAGGCCACTGTAAGAACATAAGAATGACCATAATGTATCGGGCTAATGGTCTGTCTAGCCCAGGATCTTATCTTCTAGCAGTGGCCAGCACCAGATGCTTCAGAGGGCATGAACAGAACAGGGCAAGTGATCCATCCCTTGTTGTCCAGTCTAAGCTTCTATATAGATTCATAGATAACTGTTGGAAAACACAGACATTTTAATATATGTTCTGAATGGAAATCTTTCCAGGATGGGTATTACTTTCAAGTAAATCAGTTTTTCCTTCTGAACTAACAATCTGAAGGGGAGATGAAGCTAGACGTCCAGAAAATATTCTGTTCCTGGAATAATTTATCAAGCGTCAGAGTGGATTCTCCACCACTGACAATTTTTGAATCAAGATTAGATGCTTTTCTAAAAGATATATGCTCTAGGAATTATTTTGGGGAAGTTCTATGGCCAGTGTTCCACAGGAGATCAGAGTAGATGGTCATAGTGATCCCTTCTGACCTTTGAATCTATGAATCGATGAAAATATCATTAATCTTTTGAAGTTAGTCATAAGCCAATATTTCATTCTTATATGTAATGATATGAACTGTCCCTGGATTATAATAAACCAATTCAGTCTGTACTAGTCACACTGAGGTCTTGGAATATACCTTGTTATACATTCCTGATTTAGTGTTTCACTTCCACCCATTCCAAATACAGCCAGTCAATCTTATCATAAAAATCTAAAGAATTTAGCAAGCCAAATGCTATTCTTCCTACTTGATCTTTTGAAATTTCAGTTGTCTTTCCAAAAGAGATCAGTTATAAGCAAAATTTTTTACTGTCGATTACTTAGTCAGTTTGACTGAAAATACATCTATGGTAGTGTCCAAGGAATGATGCAGCAGCTATTAGGTAAGTGTTACAATATTTCTAAAACTGATAAAAATAATACACTCAATAAATAACAGGAAATAAACTCCAATCTAGTTGCTCTCAACATAGTATGATATCGCTTCCATTTGCACCTTGCTAATTATCTCTAATGTTCAAACAAGCCATTTTTTCAATTGTTCAAAGTCTATTTCAGTTCTAACACTTTCAGTCATTTCACCATCTAATCAGGTCTCTGATAATTCCTAAGTACTCATTTCCTTGGAAATAAAATAACTTGCAGGTGGTGCTACTCGTAGTAGCTTGGAGTGGTGTAATATCCATCTGCTTGTTAAGAGATACAGCATGAGGTGTTTGTTTAGATGAGAACAAGAGTAGTGCTCTTGGTAAAACACACTCAAAATGTACATTGTATTAAAGTTGGATTGGCACATCACTTGACTGTACCTTTTGGAACTACCTTGTTTTCAGTAGACTTGTACAAAACATGTCTATACAGTATATGACTACCCATAATACTGTTGCCCCTTGTCTTAGTGTTTGGCTAGTAGTTGGGGTCTTGAGGGGTTGTTTCCATTAGAGTAAACAGATGAGAGACAGGTATTTATTTTGTGCAATCTTTTATTTACAAAGAATGTACACAAAATCCTGTTTCTCTGAACAGTGTAGAAACAAACAAGAGAAGGTTTCCTTGCTCACAAACCTAAGCCTACTTTTCAGCCAGCCCCTGTTCTCAAAAGAAGTTCTCTCTTGACTTCATCCAAGAGCTACATTCACCATGCGTCTCTGGATTTCCCTTGGTTTTCTGGTTCTGTTTGCTTCTGACGCACACAGCTCCACCAAATGGTGCCCCAACCTTGAAGTTTCCAATCAGTCCTAGGAAAAACCCCTTTCCCCCTGAATTAGTTCGCCATGTAGTTCAGTGCTTTGGGTCGTGGCTTCTATTTCTTCAGCTTTCTCTAAAGAAAGGACTTCTAATTGCTCCCTCATTTCCCTGAATTAAAGGTAGATAGCACACCCATAAGCTTCAGCATGGTCTATGATTTCCCAAAGATCAAAGACATGGAGGGTGTGGCTTGTGTACAAAAGAAAAGTGCTATTAACATTTTGAAAATTGACTTTAATGAAGTTTGAGGTGGCTAGAGTGCTTGTATACAGGTAGTGCAGCCTTTCAAATATCCACTGTTTGTGTTAGTTCACTGGATTTCTCTTCACAATAGACTGTTTACTTTTGTGTATTAGAGGATTCAGAAATGTTCAGACAGGGACATCGTGTACAGGCTAATCCAGTAAATGTGTTTTCATGAATTTTGTATTTGCTTTTCTGTTACGTTTTCAAAAAAGCTTTGAGTACTTTTTAATTTAATTTACATTGTTTTTCATTGTTCATAATACTCTCTAACTTTGAAATCATACCATTTTTTTAACCTCTCTTGACTTTTCTATTATTTGGCAAATGCTGTTTCCAGTATTTTTAGTAGGGCTGAAATTAAAAATTTTCATTCTATTCCCCTTCTCTCTCATTTTGCACTAGTATCCTTGCTGATGTCAAGACTGCTCTATAAGTTGTCTGTTAGCCCAATGCTTTTGCCTAGAAAACAAGAAATGGTCAGATAGCCCAGAACCATTTTGATGGGTCCTCCAAAAACTGTTGTTGATATTTATCATGTGTTAATTTCTGGAACTAAATTCTGCCCACAGGTAAACAGAGCTTCCATGGAAGCCAGTGAGTTGTGTATGCTTATGACAGGGCAGAATCTGGTTTTGTATAAAGTGTGGTGTTTCTGAATATTTAGAATTGAGAAGATATTTGTAAACAGTTAATTTTAAAATGTCAGTTTTTGAGCCTAAATTTGTCAGTGGCTTAATTTGATTGTACTGTGGTTTAAATGTCTGGCTCCATACAATAATAAAACTTCTCTGGCATCTTGGATCTGCAGATTTCAACAAACTGTTCATACATTAATGAGCTAATGTGTAGAATGCAGGCACAGAAAGCTTATGGCTTAAATTTTCCAAAATGGTCACTAATTATGGGTGTTCAATTTGAGACCCGCAGGACCTGATTTTTAGAGGTGGTGAGCACTGACATTTCCCACTAAGTCCATTGGGAGCCATAGGTGCTCACCATCTCTGAACATCAGGCCCAAACATTAAGTTGTGAACCCAAAAATGTGTAGACATTTTTGAAAATTAAACTAAAAAACTTTCTCTATACTCTTCAGAATTAAACTGCAGAACAGTGGGGTTTTTTTCATCCTATACAGTTTTTAGTTCCCCTTAAAGACAGATGATCTGCTGTGTTTATAGGGAAGAGGAAGGTGTCTTGGAAAGGTCAGAGGTCTAAGAGGACCGCCCAAGCTGGTTCTGTGGGGGTGCCTGGTTGGGGCCCCAAGTAGCAAGGCAGCTTGGAGCTTTCCCTGGTCCTGTGGCCCTGTGAACTATGACAGCATGACACAGTCTACACAATTTCATTTAAACATAAGCTTTTAGATCTTAAAGTATCCAAATCCAAGAAACCTGTATTTTTCCCCTATGCTGTTCCATTAGATCTATCTTAATTTGTATTTTGTTGCGCAGCACTATTAATTAGCTTGCTAAAACCCTATAACACTTTTTGAACCCTCTACCCAGACCAAGCCTCATTTTCAATTGCAGGGCAGTGGTGGTGGAGGTGATGAGGCAGGGGAATCTGTATTGCTCTAGTAGCCTCTCTGCTTTGATAGAAGTGAATCCCAACCAAATGTTCTGGGGCCAGCGACTCGTTCCCCACATTTGAAAATCTTTGTAAAAGACAATTCTCCAAATAAACAGGGGATCTGGGAGCTGCCAGGTTCCCACTTGCCGGAGAAATTGTTCTGGGTTCTAGTGAATGTTATGGTATTTTCTTTCTTTTATAATAGCCACCAATGTCCCATCCATTTCCTGCAGAACTAAGAATTGCAATAAAATATAGGCAGAAAAATAAAACTCACTAACCTTAATTAAAAGTTAGACTTCAGATACGGAGAGAGGGGTCTCTAAATGTATCTGAAATGCTACAGGGACCTGCTGTTTCAGATAATTGGGTCTAAAATATTAGTTAGTTCCTGTTATAAATGTAGGGAAATACTGCCCCATATATATTAGGATGGTAAATGTTAGCTTTTTATTGGTGATGTTTGTATTATGTTAGCAATCAAAGTAATGTTTACATTTGTTTTTCATCTGATATTTTCTCTCCTTCGTGAGATTTCTGAATTCTGAAAATGGAGAAACTGTGGCTATTGGCAGTGAAGAGTCTGCTCAGATGTGTAGTAGTCTACAGTCTGTGGCTGTTACAGTCACAAACTAGTTTCATGGACAAGCTATCATAAACCTATCATGAGAGGAGGCTACATCAAGTTGTTATGGTAATTAAATTGTACAGTAACTGGTAGGATTAAATAGTTGATTTTCTCCTGTATGGAGCTTCACAAAGCATTGTTTTCAACATACAAAGAAGAAAACCATTTCAGAAGAAAATTAATGAGGAAATAGCCCTGCAGAATGTTTATGTAAATTGGCTGTTGTCCTTTCAAGAGAGGCTTTGCCACTTGTAAATGATGGGTCCTACCCCCTTTTAAGAAGGGATGAATATATTATCCCACTGCAACTCAATGTTTGTTTTGACTGGATATGCTTTCTCAGTTCTATACTTTTATTTTCTTTTCACTGTTCTTTTCATCTCTCTAAACTTTTTGCATTATGATCCTTTTATTGTTGGTTTCCTTATTTTTGTTTGGTGGAGGTTTGTGTCCAAGGTAATTTTTCTGCAAGTGTATTTTTTATTCTGATATCTCTTTGATGGTGAGTGATCTTTTTTCTGAGATAAATGTGGAATATTTATTCAGATCTGTTTATTTCTGGGTTAGCTATCTTTTTCTGTGTGCTCATTTTCTGTATTGTACTATTGACTCTGTCTCATGTACATATACAGTAGTTGATGATTGGTATCCCCTTATATTATGTATTACATCTATTGTACTTTGAGACCTATTTTTACATTCATTTTTGTGGGAGACATGGCATCATTTTCCTCATTCATTAATATATCCTAGCATTGTCCATGTTGACTGTGCTTCTTTAATTTCTTTAAGGTTTTTTTCTTTCCAGTAGTCATTTTGGTACCATTAGTTTCATGCAACTTATTTCACTTAATTTTGCAAGGTAAATATGCTCATACAACATTGTATAGCACCGAGCACAATGGACCGGTGGCCTCCTTGTTGAAATGTTACTGCAATAAAAAGGTTTAATAATATGTGGGTGCAGATACTATGTCTTAGTAAAGTGCAAGTTTTTAATGAGATTGTAAAACAATGGGTCAAATCCATCTTTCTGTCTGCACCTTTATCAACTCTGGGAGGCTGGCAGACAAGGTGCCACTTCATGTCTTGGCCCCAACTGAACACTGATGAATGTATAGCTGGAAAGCAGTCTGTCTCACTGTGCATTAGTAGTATTAAAATAGGTATTAGATTGATAAAAAACATGTTTAGTATTTAGACTTTATGAAATGATTGTGGGATGCTGAATATTTTAATCTCACTTAACATCTGTACCCCATATTATAAGGTTATATTAGGTGTTTGCATTGTAAACATCTGTAACTGTGTAACTCATCAAACAGGAAAGAAGAATGCATTAATATAAAGGCTGGCTTCCTACAGAAGGTGTTGGGTTCTGCACACAAAAAGGCCCATTGAAACCAGATGAGCCATTGTGAAACATCAAAGGACAAAGACTTCCTTGATTGCTCCCTCCCCACCCATGAAGAGGAGATGTGCGCAGGAACTCATCCCATCATCTCGAATGCTAGGGGAAGGGAATACAAATCCCTGACCAGAAAAACTGCATCTTTATGCTGCTTGGATTCTGAGGGCAAGTCTATACTATAAAATTAAGTTGACCTAAGTTACATTGACATTAAATTGCTTTTGCATGTCCACACTACCCTCCTTGCATTGGTGGTACACATCCTCACTAGCACTGCTTGCATAAATGCAGAGAGCAGTACACTGTGGGTAGCTATCCCACTATGCAACTTGCCACCATCTAATGGAGGGTGTTTTGGGAAGGGTTTGCAATGCCTCCTGGGGCCAAATGACTTGCACACGGGTGATAGGGAACGTGGCTTCAACATCCCATGATGCAGTTTTCTCCTATAATTTTATCTGCATCTCCTAATGTTTCACACCTGTTTTCAAAAGCCCCACAAACTGGTGGGATTCCATTGCTTTGCAGGTATGGAATGATGAGTGGGGGCGGCAGAACTTCCGGATGAGCAAGGCCACGTTCCTGGAAGGGTGTGAGAAGCTTGCCACAGCCCTCCAGTGCAGTGACACTGAAATCAGAGCACGGATAGTGGAGAAGCGAGTGGCGATCACTGTGTGGAAGCTTGCAATGGCCAGATTTATTCCTGACTGATTGGTAGCAATTTGGAGTTGGGAAATCCACTGTGGGGGTGAGGTAATGCTGTGAGGTAAGTTTTCAGGGCTATTAATCGCCTCCTGCTATGAAGGACTGTGACTCTGGGTAATGTGCAGGACATAGTGGATGGTTTTTCAGCAATGAGGTTCCTGAACTGCTGTGCGGCAATAGATGGCATGCACATTCCTATTTTGGCACCAGACCACCTTGTCACAGAGTACATCAACAGAAAGGGCTACTTTTCTATAGTTGCAAGCACTGGTGAATCACCAGGGACATTTTATTGACATCAACTTGAGATGGTGAGGGAAGGTGCATGACACGCATCTTTATGAACACAGGCTTGGTCAGAAATCTGCAAGCAGGGACTTTCTTTCCAGACTAAAGGGCTACCACTGGGGATGTTGAAATGACTACAGTGATCCTGAGAGACCCAGCCTACCCCTTACTCCCATGGCTCATGAAACCGTATACCAGCCATCTCGGCAATAGCAAGGAGCACTTCAACTACAGGCTTAGCAGGTGCAGAATGAGAGTAGAATGTACTTTTGGCCATTTGAATGGCCATGGGTGCTGTCTACTCATGAGATTAGACCTCAGTGGAAGAAAAAATCCCAATGGGTATAGGTACCTGGTGTGTGCTTCATAATATCTGTGAAGCAAAGGTAGAAAAGTTTCTGCTGGGGTGGAGGTGGAATGGCTGCCTGCTGATTTTGAGCAGCCAGATATGAGGGCGATAAGAAGAGTTCGATGAGGAGCTATACAGTTCAGGGAGGCTTTGAGAGACCTGTTTAATAGTGAGCCACAGTAATGTGTGTTGCTGGAGTGAGCTCTGCCTGGCATTGGGTTTTTTTTTTTTTTTTTGCACCCCTTTATGGACCTATTAATGAGTGCTCTGTGTGTGGTAATACAACATTGCAAATGCACCTATTGCTATTATCTAGCAATGATGTCAGCCTCAGCCAGCATATGCTGTGAACTAATAGGTGAATTAAGTTTCCATACATAGACTTTTATTCCAAACCCATGCAACCAGACACATTTATAACCGAACAAAATGTTATAAATGAAGGGGAAAGAATAGTCATTTTCATTTCACAAACACATGCACCACCCGTCTCTCTCTCAGGTCAGTGTATGTGCGGCTGTGATTGTCTGTACTCTCCCGCAGGGTGGAGTGGTAGGGGTGGTGCAGTGGCCCTGCATGCCACGTGGAATGTGGGGGCACATAGGGAGGCCCCAGAATGCAGTTTTCTATGGACAGAAGAGGAAGGAAAGCACGGGTCTGTTGAATGTGAAGGTCAACAAAAGTCTCCAGAATGTCTGTTTGCCACTTGAAGTGATAGCATCTCCTGTCTCTCTCCTTTTCCTGTGCTTTTCTCCCCTCTGCTCTATCCCTGCCCATTCTGTCTGCAAGGGTGATCCTCCAAACCTGTGCTTGGTATCCAAAGCACCAGAGGCTTGCAAGATCTCTTGGAACATGTCATCCCGCATCATCTTCATTCTCTTCCTTTTCTGGCTGAGCCATTCTGCTGGTGTGGGTGCAGAGACCCTCAATGCCACATTTACAGCTGCAAAAGTTACAATGCACAGAGATATTATTGTGAATGATTCACAAGATAAATGGGAACTTGGTATACTGAACTCACTCCTCTTGATCCACACAAGTTACAAGCACTACATTCTTTCTTCTTCTTGGGATTCACAGAGCACTGTGGCAGTCCCAGCCTGGGGGTGAGAGGTGAATTGGGACAATGGTAGGGGGAGGTAGTTTATGGGCATGAGCATATGTAGATAGGGCAATTGAACTGAATACTGGTACCGTTTTCCACTGGCAGTGGTGATTTTAGCTGATATCTGACTCCTGAGGGTAACAGCTCCTGCATGTGTCTGGTTGCAGGCCAGGTCCCTTGTTACCCAGAGTTCTTTCAATCCAAAGCTCTTGGTAACTTTATTCTGTGTGAGGTGGTGTCAGGAAGTAAATCAATGGAGACACGTCTGTCCAACCAATAGATGACTGGCACAAACAGGACAACTCAAGAGTGCTTTCGCTTAAAACTATACTTTACTTAATCTCAAGCATTTACAACATCCGCAACAGGTTAGTAAAACACCCCCAACCCTCAATAATTACTGAAGTTGGGTGTGGCTCTCGAGTGGCACAGTGGCAGTCTTTCAATGGCCAATTTTCTATCTGCCAGTGGGGACCCCAAGATGTGTCTAGAGGGAGAGTCCCCGAAGAGTCCAACTACCCCAAATTTTCTTCCTTTATTTATTCATTAGTATTGCAATAACACATCACTCAAAGCGATTTCAAAGGTTAAACAATGGGTTTCCTTCTGATCATCAATTAGTCAGATGTGTTCTTTTCAGAGTTTGCATGCCTTGAGGCCCTGACAGACACATCCCTAAGGGCACATATGAATAATCTTCCTGTTTTTCTAAAATGCATACCTCAGCAATTTCAACAGAGATCTCATCAGGAAGGACCTGGGGTCAAGCTGCTCTTTTTGTGGTCACCTCCCTTCCTGACTCAGTCATACTAAAGCTGCTGCATAGGCTCACTTGTGGCCTGCTGGCTTGGTTACTTTTAGCTATAAGCAGTAGTGGTTTGAGCACTTCACTGGTTTGCCAAGATCTCCCGTACATCCTATGTTGCTAGCCTGTGTGCTGCAATGGTTACTCCTGGGCGAATTCTGTGCTACTGTGCATGTGCAGAATTTATGTCCGCCACAGATTTCTTTGTTTCCGCACAGAAAATGACTTTCTGATGGGGAAGCAAATGGAAGCCATAAGAGTGGTCATGCGACTCTCCCCAGTAATATATTCAGGTGTCCAGGGCAGCTGGCAGAGAGGTAAATCACTGTGTGGCAGGGGGCTGGACTGGGGAAGACCCAGATGGTGACTCCTACCCTGTGCTGGGCTCAGCTGCTAGTCCCAACTGGGCTGGAGAGGACAGGACTTCCTCTTCTGCTGCATGGCATCCGGGGCCATGTCAGACCCACCCCCAGATTTCTCCCCCAGCTGTAGGAAGCTCTGCAAACTCTGCACTTCCTGCACCCATTGCTCCTCAGCTGCAGGGGGAGGGATTATTGTATGGGGAGCTGCTCCCCCATCCGCCCAACCCCCATGCATCCAGACCCTCTCATACCCAGAACCTCACTGACAAGCCCCACTCCCCCTGTACCATCCCAATAAGCCACCTGTGCCCGGATCCCCACCCTAATGAGCCCCAAACCAGCTGCACCTGGATCCCCACCCCACTGAGCCCCACTCCCCCAGCATCTGGCTGAGGGAGCTCTATTCCCCCCACACCCAGATGCCCCGCCACTGAACACCAGCCACCTTCACCTTGTTAAGGAAAAGTTAGCACATGTGACTCCATTTTGGTTTGGGGCCCACCATTGTTTAAATGCCAGCACATCATACACCAGGAGGAGTAATCCTTAGATATTGAATCCCTGTGAAAATCCTCCTCCTTGTTTCCAGCCTGCCTTGACTCCCAGTATCTGGTTTTTGTCAGTCTCTAACTCCCTGTCTCTTGGCCTTGATGTGAGGCCTCCCATCCTGATAATAAAAGTTACTGATGCATGGCTTTAGGACCATGCTGTGTAATTAACATACTGGTATAGCACGAGGAATGCACCAAGCAGGGATAGGTGGTAGATAAGACAAGGGTTTGTTTATTGGCTAAGGTTTCCGATGCACGAGGGCAACATGCTTTGCTAAAAAGTATATAACCTTTGTATAATCTGCATTCAGGGTCCCCTCCTGGCTAGCAGGGGGGCACCACGCTCGAGCGTAATAAACTTAGTGTCTTTTGGGAACTCTGCAGTTGTGGACTTTGTTTCTGTGCCTCAGCCTAGATTCAAACTGTGCGTGACCTATCAGGTATAATTCGCAGCACTGGTGTGCGTGTCCTATCAGGTGTAATTCGCAGCATTTGTGTGCGTGTCCTACCAGGTGTAATTCGTAACAGTTTTGGCGACCACAAAGGGACTCTAGGCTCGCCCCAACAAGCGAGACTACACTCCTCCTCTCGGACAGCTCCAGCCGGCACAGGGTGAGTTCACCTTTGAGAACTCCGAGGAGGGGGGTTGTGAGCCGTCGCTTAGGCGATAAGGTGGCACATTTTGTGTTCTTTTGGTAGCCCATTATAGGTTCTGGGCAGAGTGTAAGTAAGGGGACCCCTTTGGCTGAAATTCTCAAGAATTGGGAGAATATTTCTGGCACCCATGGGTTAGGCAGAAAAAAGCTGTTATTTTATGTAAGGTTGAGTGGCCAGCACTAACAACTGAAACATCTGTTGAATGGCCACCGGATGGGTCCTTTGCTGGGGATACATTAACAGTGCTTAAAAGGAGGCTGGAGGACAAAGCTCCAGCCCAGATGGATTATTGGTATGTATGGAACAACTGGGTTTATGTGCATGCAAAAGGACATCCTCTTTCCTCCTCCTTTTCTTATTCATCTCTGGGGTCTCCAGCCCTGTTCTGTGCTATGCCTGCTTCTGCCCCTCCTCCGGCTTACCCTCGGCTTTCTGACTTATGCCTGTCACCTCCTTGCTTGCCAATTAGCCGTGCTTTCTGTCCAGGTGACAAGCCTCATGTGGGGAGGACTCGGGTAGCCCTTGTAAGTAAAAATATTTTTAAAAAAGAGACCAGGAGGGCTGGGGGCTAGTTAAGAAGCCCACCCTCCTTGTTAATTTGGTAGTGAAACAAAGCTGGTGCTCATGGAAGGGACAGTTCAAAGAAAAAAAACAGGATCGGGCCCAAGCGGGCAGGCAACAGATAGAGAGATTGGAAAACAGGTTAAAAACTTAAAGGTCATAGTGAAAAAAGAAAAGTAAATAATTACAGGAATAAAAAACGTAAATTCCGGAATAATACTTAAAATGGTAAAATCTAAGTAATTGGGTGTTGTTTTAAAAAATAAGCAAGTAATTTAAAAAAAAAAAAAAGTAAAAAGTTAACTCTTTAGTTGCTGGAAAAAATTAAGCAGTTAAACTTTGTAAAATACTGAAAAAAAAAATGCTTGGTTTCTTTGCAGCCATTTTGGAAAAAAATGGGCCCTTTTCCAAAAAAATGCAATTATACAGTGCTACTTAATTAATATCATATTAGGTTCCAAGAGGCTACAATAGGTGGTGTCTTCCTTTTCAGGTCGCTGTGTGTTTGACAGCAGAAGTTAAAAGTAAAAGGCAATCAAAAGTCTGGTAAAGTTTATTGTGCCCTTTTTAAAGTAAAAATCTTTAACCTGTGGATCCAAAAGCAAGCCGGAAAGCATTTATTTTTTATGTAAATTACCTAACTAATAAGGTAGAGGCCACTGAAACCTGGGCTGCCTATAAAACAAATACAAGAAAATATGGGTAATTCCTCTGTTTTGCCTGCAATTAACAAGGGTATTTGTATAAAAAGAAAATATTTTAAGCAATGACTGACTGCCCAAAAGGGGTAGATCTGTGTTTTATTTTTGTCTTTCAAAAACTCAGAAAAAACTGATGCCAGCTAAAAAGCAATTCAACATCTCATGAATTTACTGGCACAATAAAAATTCTGTTCTGTGTTCTATGTCCTGTCTTGTGGTGTTTGACTTGTGGCCAGAATTGCTGTGTTTAATTTTTCATAAAACAGTTTAGTTTAAAACTAAATAGAAGGGTTAAATCAAAATGCAGATACTTGTTTTATTCAACTTGCAATACAAAGTGTTTAAATAATATCAAAAAATGTGATATACTAAAGTTTAATACATTTGCTTAAGTAAAAAAAAAAAAATTAATTGGCCAAACCTTTTAATTAAAAAAATTGTTGTTAAAATTTGCACACCAACAGTCTTTGGAAGCAAGGACATCAAAGGTTAACCCACTCCCCATATTATACATGAGATCCTTCTGGCTACCTCACATTTCTAGCCAAAGGGCTGGGGAGGAAAAAAAGCTATTGGACACCAGAAGTTGTACCAAGTGGACTCCTCAAAAGTGGGTGTGCTTGTCCTGGCTTGTTGCTCCAAAGCTCTGTAATAAAGTCATTTTCCTAAAAGGGTATATGTGGCATACATTATACAATAAAACTAAAGTGCTGTATAATGGGCAATGTACATGTGTTCCTTTTTAAACAAAAATGTATAAGTAAAAAGTAAAAGTTTCCTTTGCAGGTTAATAAAAGCCAAAAAGGAAAAAAAAAAATAAAACAAAGGACAAGCTAATTCAACACTGTAGCTGGCAGGCTTGGCAGGCTCGGTCCAAAGATAAGACACTGGCCTGCCCAAGGACACTACTCACAGCTAGGATTTGGCTAACAGCCAAAAAAGAGGGGGGCTTAAATGTGCCCAAACAGCTGTAAGATCTGCAACACACTGCCAGACATTAATAAAATGTGTTAGGTCTCTGTATTTACAGGTAAAAGAAGTCCTGCTTCAAAAATCCTAAGCAAACCTGCCATTTGTTAAAACCAGGTGACTGGGTCTACATAAAGGTCCCTCGACAAAATACTACTCTGGCCCCATGCTGAAAAGGCCCTTATTAAGTCCTGCTAACTACCAACACCGCTGTGAAGTGCCAAGGACTGACTGCCTAGACCCATGCTTCTTACTGCAAAAAGACCCCTCCACCTCAAGGTGACTTCACTTCAACTACTGATCAGTCTGTCCCTCCTTCTGGGTTTTTTTTTTCCTTCCTTCCTTTTAAACAGCAAAAAAAAAAAAAAAAAAAACAAGGTGAAGTGCTAGTAACCTCTCCCTTGTCCACTGACAAAGCTAACCTGCATTCAGTATTTGCTAAAGAAACCAAAGCACTACAGGGTGACGTGCTAGTAACCTCTCCCCTGTATAATGCAAAACCATGCCTGTTCCAAGAGAGAAGGAATGCCTGCTCTGCTAAAACCACCAAAATCCAAAGATTCCTAACTGCAAAAGACACTGAAAATTGGCCCTGATGGCAAAGACGGAGCATTGCACATTGGCAGGGAGAAAGTTGCGGAATGTATTCTTGGAAATGTGAAGTAAAGTGGTGGGGTGGGTTTATTCCAGAGGCTGGAACTGTGCTTGTAGGCAAGTATAAATACCAAAAACGCCTTACAGCAACGAACATTACTCCCACCATCTGCCACCACTCCTTTGCAGGTAAAGGTTCCTGGATCCATCATAGCTACGTTAAGTTGGCGCTGGGAACCCCACCTGACCCTGACAAGCCATTGGATGAGCCACTTCACGAATGAACACCACGACCAACCCATGGACTAAGCTTTCCAGCTACTGGGACCTTCACAGCCCACCAGGACTTCTTGTGTTCCTGTTTATTGGACTTACATTGGGGGTAGTGTTTTTTGTATAGTACAGGGGAGGATGTCGACATTGGTATGGTTTGCCTGGGAGGGGTTCTCTCCCTATTCCCAAGTCCAGTACAAGGATGGGAGGGCAATAGCTTCTTGAATTTAACCCGTGCTATCAAACAGGGTGTAAATCGAACGCAGTGTTGGATTTGTATTCGTACCCCCACATATTTAGGTCAGGGCGTCCCGTTGGTAGGGGTACCTATCCCCCTTAACCGAACACTCCAAGCTAAGCTATGGGCAAACACTATATTTAACTGGAATGTTACAATCCAAATATGGTTTATTGATATGGTGGCCCAGAGTAATTATGCTTTATGTGTGTCACGATGTAAGGGCATAGAAAATACAGTTTTTGTAGGGAATTTTGTAGGGTGCAAGGACACCACTCAAATCAGCTCTGGTGCGGGAGGCCCCTCTACCTACTCCAGAACCCCGTGGCCAGTCCCCGAGGGGTCTGGCTGGTATTGGTTATGCAATCACACAGCCTATAAGGTTCTCCCAGCAGGATGGTGTGGTCCATGTACCTTAGGGGCTATAGTACCCGCCGTGACAGTACACCAGAACCTGACCCGGGGAGAGATCTGCAATCTAGTATGGAGGGACCGACAAAGTATTCCTTTAAACCCCCTTTCTTATCGGCCCAAAGGCTTTCGCTCCTTTGTGCGTTGGTTTCTGCCATGGTTGGGAGTAAGCGAGCTGGAAAAAGCTATAGTTAACATTTCAGCTGCTTTGGAACTAATGGCAAATGCTACTGCAGATGCTCTCTCTGCCCTTCAAATTGAAGTCACCCAGCTATCCCAAACGACATTGCAAAACCACCTAGCCCTGGATTATCTCCTTGCAAATCAGGGCGGGGTTTGTGCTCTGGTCAATTCAAGCTGTTGTGTATTTGTAAATCAGCACCATAGGATGGAAACTGACATCCACATCCTCAAGCAACAGGCAGCCCTATTCCACCACCTCAGCCTCGACACTACCAATGCCGGATTCCAGGAGGTCTGGGACTGGCTCACCTCATGACTACCGGATGTGGGGACTTGGGGACGGCGTATTTTGTATTTACTTTTTTTGACTGTTATTGTTTTTGCGTTATTTTTTGTATGCCTACAATGCTGCAGTATGTGCTGTCGGCAGTTGCTAACCCTGCAGCGCGGTTACTCAGCCCTGATATAGCTTACTGACGTACAAAAAAAAAAGGGAGGACTGTTAAGGAAAAGTTAGCACATGTGACTCCATTTTGGTTTGGGGCCCACCATTGTTTAAATGCCAGCACATCATACACCAGGAGGAGTAATCCTTAGATATTGAATCCCTGTGAAAATCCTCCTCCTTGTTTCCAGCCTGCCTTGACTCCCAGTATCTGGTTTTTGTCAGTCTCTAACTCCCTGTCTCTTGGCCTTGATGTGAGGCCTCCCATCCTGATAATAAAAGTTACTGATGCATGGCTTTAGGACCATGCTGTGTAATTAACATACTGGTATAGCACGAGGAATGCACCAAGCAGGGATAGGTGGTAGATAAGACAAGGGTTTGTTTATTGGCTAAGGTTTCCGATGCACGAGGGCAACATGCTTTGCTAAAAAGTATATAACCTTTGTATAATCTGCATTCAGGGTCCCCTCCTGGCTAGCAGGGGGGCACCACGCTCGAGCGTAATAAACTTAGTGTCTTTTGGGAACTCTGCAGTTGTGGACTTTGTTTCTGTGCCTCAGCCTAGATTCAAACCTTGCGTGACCTATCAGGTGTAATTCGCAGCACTGGTGTGCGTGTCCTATCAGGTGTAATTCGTAGCACTTGTGTGCGTGTCCTACCAGGTGTAATTCGTAGCACTTGTGTGCGTGTCCTATCAGGTGTAATTCGTAGCACTTGTGTGCGTGTCCTACCAGGTGTAATTCGTAGCACTTGTGTGCGTGTCCTACCAGGTGTAATTCGTAACAACCTAGACCCCCATGCAGAGTTCCATTACTGTTGCACCCAGAACCCCCCAACAAGCCCTTGTGCATCCAGATCCCCCCACATCCGGATCTCCCACTGAGCTGTCCATACCCAGATTGCCCCACACAGAACTCTCTCAATCCCCATCTGGATCCACCCACACTAAGCCTCTCCACACTTGGATCCTGCTTTGCTGAGCCAGCCTGCCCGCACTTGGTGCACCTGGCACAAAGGGGCAGGGCCCTGGGGTGTGTTTGGGGCAGGCCCAGTCCTTGCACTTTGTTAGGGTTGCGTGCAGCCTCAGAATTGAGTCCATGTCCCAGGGAGGGAGCTGCACGGTGATCTCCCACCTCTGTGCAGCCAGTGGCCTGTGCTCCCCAGTGCCATGCTGGAGCCTCCACATTTATTTGACAAATAAAATTTGCAGAATTTTAAAATATTGTGTGCAAAATTTTTATTTTTTTTGGCGCAGAATGCCCTCAGGAGTAAATGGTGCCTGCTGAACTAATCACAGTGGAAGAAACCTTCAGCGGAGGAGTGCAGAGTACCTCAAAGAAGGTTTCCTCAAGATCTCTATGGAGGATTTTATGGGACTGTGTGTGACTCCATGTTAAGGCTGTTCTAGTGTCTGAGGTGTTCACCCTTGACGCTGGGTTGATGAAATTTAAGTATAGAACTGACAGCCAGTTTGGGGTTTGTGCCCTGCTCCTTGGCAGTGTGCCCTGAGGTTGGTACTCATGCTCCTGAGTCACTCCAGACAGCTTGACAACCTCAACTGAGTTATACGGGGGCATATTCATTTTTGTCATACATATTTTTAAATGACATGACCAGAGTCCTCGTCAAGCAGATGTGTTGTTAGTGGAGTCCCTCAGGGATCAATTCTTGGTCCTGCGCTATTTATCATTTTTCTCCATGATTTGGAAGAAAACATAAAATCATAACTGATAAAATTTGCCTTTGTCACAGAAATTGGGGGAGTGATAAATAAAGAGGATGACAGGTCACTGATTCAGAGCAAGCTGGATCGCTTTGTGAGCTCTGCAGAAGGAAACAATATGCATTTTATGGGTACATGTATACATAAAAGAATGTAGGCCATACTTACATGATGGGGCAGGGTGCAGGGGAAGCTGTGACTGAAAATTTTTTGCAGGTCATGCTGGATAATCAGCTGAATTGTGGCTAAAAGGACTGATGTGATCCTTGGATGAATAAACGGGAATCTCAGGGAGTAGAGGTTATTTTACCTCTGTATTTGGTACTGGTTTAGCCACTGCTGGAATATTGTCTGATTCTAGTGCCCACAATCCAAGAAGGATGTTGACAAATTGGGTAGGGTTTTGAGAAGAACCATGAGAATGATTAAAGGATTAGAAAATACTCTTTAGAGAGAGACTCAAGGAGATCAATCCATTTAGATTAACAAAAAGAAAGTTAAGGGGTGTCTAGACTACAGTATATAAGTACCTACATGGGGAACAAATATTTAATAATGGGCTCTTCAATTTAGCAGAGACAGGTATAACATGATCCAATGGCTAGAAACTGAAGCTGGACAAATTCAGACTGGAAATAAGGCACAAATTTTTAACTGTGAGGGTAATTAACCACTGGAACAATTTACCAAGGATCATGGCAAATTTGGATGCTTTTACTAGGAATTATTTTGAGGAAGTTCTATGGCCTGTTTTATTCAGAAGGTCAGACTACATTATCACAGTTGTCCCTTTTGGCCTTGTAATCTATGAATCTGCGTATATATTTAATTTATATATTTAGAGCAGCCTACTTGAATTGCTACACAGGTGAGAAGTAGGATGAGTTACACTGCTTGTGCTGTCTATCGGCGAACAGCTTTCTTGTAGCCTGCTACTTTTCTTTGGAGTTATAAATTGTAGATCTATAAAATATCATCTAAAGGCAGAAGATATTAAAGGCAAATTCAGTGTCTTGGAAAAATAAAAGGGCCCCATTATTCTGACACTTATTCTCATGCTTATTATTTCCTTTAATGAACTCCCCCCCACATGCTTATCATTTTAAACACGTACAGCTTGAAACCATAGACTTGCTGATTAGAGAACATAAACTCGAATATATACGTCTCTGCCAAGAAATAAGAAAAGGATAACAATGTAAATTGCAAGGTCACATCCTGATAGAAAACAGTCAGATATGCATGTCTCATGAGACTATAACACACAAATGAAACTCTACATTTTACAAAAGAAGTGAACCATTGCCACCAACACAGCTTTGACATGAACATGTGACTGGTGGTTATTCAGATGTCGCTATGATTAATTCAGTTTGTACTGCTGCAAATAATCTTAGCAGAGACCTGTGAGAACTAACGCATTTTGGTACTGTCTTTTTCACTGATAGCACAAAACCATATAGAGGAAAGCCATTTTCATGATATTAATAATGGGATTACAGAATCAGGTCACTTAAAAGAATGGAGCTGACTCAGCGATAGCAGCATTGGGCAGAAGTTAGAGATTAGTTCTTGAGCACACTACTAAATACAGATCTACTATTGGCTATTTCATTGCACTAAAGCATGTGATCTTTTATAAGAACTATTTTAAATGACAGTAGCTGACTTTATCTCCCCGCTCTTCCCCCATACCATGCAGGAATTGTTTGATAAGAGAGGCATTCTTGCTGTGATAATTATGCTGCTACAGTCACCTGTGAATGTTACTACCCTGTAGAGAGGATGTGCCTTTTTGCAGTATTAAATGAAGCTTCCCCCTGTGATGGTGTAATCTCCTGAAGGGCCATGACAGATTTAGGTGATCATGACTGCAGTATGTATTCTTCCCAGCCAAGAAATCTTGTGAAACTTACTCAGTAGAGCGTGCCACCACCGTTTCTTTAAGGGATTCACTGTTCGACCACGGCTTGAGGTAGGAATGTACAGCTAATATTATAGCTACTGTATTCTGGAGTCTCCCCCTCCCATACTAGCTTTTATGATAGACACCTGACATTTTTTTTGGATGACAGGTCCAACGAGTTCACACACTTATGATACTTGCTCAAGTGCCTTTGGAAGAGAGAGAGGGAGAGGCACAAACACAAGCTCCCACTGATTTTTTTTTTTTTTAAGGTGCCTATTGCAGGCACAATGCATGGCAATTTTGTTCTCTGCTTAAATATACAAGGAAGCAGTGGAAACATTCAAATCAAACAGAAAAACTCAAAAGGAACTTCTTCTAATTGCTTTTTTTCACTTGGCATTCTCAGGGACAGGCATAAACATAAATAATATTTTTGTACTTCTGCAATGTACTCTTTCTGCGTTAGTAATAATTTTGCTCATTTGGTGGAGAGAAGATTAAAATGAACAAGGAAAAATCCTGTTTTTTTTCTTACGTGGGAGCAACATAATTAAAATGTTAGAAGTTAAACACATTTGGATTTGTTCCCTTATTATTTCTCTCTGAACTTCAAAGTTTTTGATCCAAACCTGCCTAAAAGTAAATCATTCAATACAAGGTAGAGAAAACATCATTGTGTGAAAGTGGGTCTACCCACGCACTTTTGAGTATGAGCTACCGATGATCTGCAGTAAATGTGATGGGTTGGGAGAAAGCTAGAGTGACGGCAGTAGATAATGGACACACAGTTTGATCAGCATGACATGGAGAATAATTGTGAGGCCCGATAGCTGTGATGAAGACTTGAGAGAGTTGTCTCTTCTTCCATCCGAAGTCCAGATTTCTGGAACTGTTCCAGGTGGTAAATATCTGGTTAATATGGGCTGCCTATACTCAAATGCATCAATGCTTTCTTGCTATGAGGAGCTGATCACTTACTAGGTGGATAAAATAGATCACATTCATGAATGTTTCCTTTGGCTCTATTGTAACAGAGCAATATCAGATGCCTGAATGAGCTCCACTTTGATATCTGTGGCATAGTCAGAGCAAACCGAGACCATTATTGGCTGAAAGACACTAGATTCACACAGACAAGCAGTTGTCCTGCCTAAAAACAATCTCGCCAATTGCCACCCAGAGTCTTTTTTTGGGAAAGATTGACCAAGGTTTTTGTTTTTGTGGTCAAGCTTCAAATGTCACTCAAAATCACCTCTGGGTTTGATACCATGGATCAAATCCTCAGCTGCGGCTAAGAAGTGCATGGTGCAGCTCAAGGGAGGAGGGGGTTAAAAAGGTGGCCTATGTGCTCTGATAGTCCTGGGCCAGCTGTGTGCCAGGTTTCCCATTGCAACTCAGAACAGCTTGAAGGTTGCTCTAAAGTTAGGCTGGCTGCCAGTGGCCTCAAGGGGTGGATACCGATGAGGATCAGGCAGGTATAAGGGAGCCATAGCTGCACTCCATTTTCTCTGCCGACACTTCCTATACTAGCAGAAGGCAGGAGGTAGAGTGGTATGGGAATTGCTATGCTACCCTATGGTGTATCCTCCCACACGGCGGGGGGGGGGGGAAGCAATTGTTCTGACATGGGCTCTGGGGCTGTTTTGGGGCCATAGTACAGCACAAAGCATCTGTACTCCAGTGTATAGTCTGGGTAATATGTCCTGAAGATTATCCTAGATCCTGCCCCCCTTACTTATGATGAGTAGTATTTTGGTCTCAGCAAAGCCCCATTGAACTCCCCAAGAAGTCTCACTGATAGGTAAGGATACCAGAAAGTGGCCTTTAACTATTCCTTCAATTTGATAATGAGCTGAGTGGATCTGAAGGTGTATTTCTGCTGGGGAGTCTCTTCCCCTTTTTAAACTTGACTAATCCCAGGAGTTTCAAATCTTTGCCACAGGTGTATGATCAGAACCTCTTACCCCAGACTCCTCACCTATGGAGTCTCCTGAGGAGCCGTTTTCTCCCTAATCCCAGTCAACATGCAGTCACTAGGAGAATTGGTAAGAAGACATACTATGGAAATGGGTGGCAGTATAGCTAGACAGATGTGTACTCAAGTGCCAGCAATATGCAGATGATACACAGTTCTACCTATCCTTTGCCACCTACAACTACCAGTATTGCCTGCAGCTTCATGCACTTTATGCATTGTGTGTGCCATTGGCAGAGGTGAGAAGGAACAGTCTTGGCCACTGCCCACTCAGATTTGGCCCCACTGGCTCTCCATCATGATGAGGGGGTGGTGAGGCCAAACTGAGTGAGTGGCATTGCAACCTTTGTGCATAATGTTGCAAAGTCACTTAGTCAGTTGTGGCCTTGCTGTCTCTCCACCATGATAGAAGGGGCATACAGCCAAACTTGAGCAGGTGGTGGGGTAGAGAGCACTGCTCCTTCTTGCTGTTGCAGCCATGGGGCCAGCTCCTGTACCAGGCCTCCCCCACAGGGGCTTGCCTGCTCTCACCTCCCTCTCAGAAATGGGGGGTGACACTGCACCTGGGTAGGATGGACTGGAAGTTAGGGCCTGAACATGGCATGGACTCAACAAGCCAGGCACTGGGGCCAGTGGTAGCAGCAGGGATGGCTCCTCAGGGATTGACTGTGCGTACCCACTGGAAACATTTCTGGAGGTGCCTCTGCTACGGCCACCATGATGGCCGGGTGCTTGGATGAGATCAGCTTATGGATGCAGAACAGCTGGTTGAACCTGAACCCAAGGAAGACTGAGGTGATGCTGGTGGGCAGAGAAAAGCACTTTGAGTCAAAGTGCAGTCTCCTTGGGTTAAAGGTACACACCTACAATTGGTCAGTTCAGTCTGTAGTTTGAGTGCTCCTGGATTCCTTACTGGTGTTGAGCTTTCTCAGAACAGCATCCACAAGTATCACCACCTACCATCTCTGTTTAGCTAAAAACCTCCATCCCATCCTGGCAGATGATGGCCTGGCCTCAGTTTGACAGATATGGGACCTTGGAAGCAAGGAAACTTTAAAAAACACTATTATATTGAGGTGTGCCAGATCACATATGCACCTGAATTAGTAATAAATGTTTGTATCTATAAATGTTACATGTATCTTAGTGAGTTAAGGATTGTGTGCTAACTCCATGGGGAAGAGTTACTCAGCTTCCCCAAGGAGTAAAACCTGTGGGGAATAATTACTGCAGACCCTAGGACTGGTAAACATCTCCAAAGAAGTACAAGTCCCTGAGTTTCAAGGGGCCCAGGAGAAAAAAAAAAGCAAGCTTATGGTATAAAGTGCCAGCCTGATCTGGCTGAATGTCCCTAATTTTGATACAAAAACTGACATAAGGTTGTAACAGAGAGGGAAAAATCCTGCTGGAAAGATTTGAAGGAGTGGGACCTGCCAGGGTCTCAAGGTGGAAGGTGGGCAACACCTGGTAAACTTAGCATGCACGTAGACTGTTTATTGGTTTATGATAAGATTGTGTCCTAAAATAAATTTACTGTGCTTTGTGAAAGCTGGCTAGTCACTGGTAACCCCATCATTGTCTCAGAGAAAGTGAATAGCAGGTCTGGACTAAGGGCAGACCTTCTGGGATAATCAGTGAATTGCAGGGAGACTTAAAGCCTAAATCCTTAGTCTATTTGGAAAAAGACGCATGTCCCCACCCACTGAGGGATGATAACTGGAGGCCTGAGACCTGAAGGGGCAATCTTTAGCAGACCACAGAAAGGGACAGAGAAGCAGTTAATTGTAATTATGACACTCCGCTATACATGCGTTTGTCACCTCCTATCTGGACTATAGCAATGCAATATATGTGGACATGAAACTATCAGCCCTTAGGAAATTCCAGCTAATTCAGAATGCAGCAATGTGTGTTTTCAGGGAGCATATCATATATTTCCTCCACCCTCTGCATTGGCTTCCCATAGAAAATCAAGTTCAAGGTTTTGATCCTTATCTTCGAGGTGCTTAATAGTCCAGGCCCAGAGTAGGTGGAGATGGAGACCGTGGTTGACATTTGTCTCCCTAGGCATAATGGAACCTTCCTACCACAAGGGTAAAGCTTATTTATTTAGGAGATAGAAATTTCCTGTGGTTGGTCTGAGTAATAAACTCCCACAGGAGCTAGGAACAATTACACTTTCTGTATCAAGTGCAAGACGCACTTCTTTGAACTTGCCATGTTTAATATAAACACATAGCAGTGTGTACATATTTATGGGGAAAACCCCCCACCAAAACTGCATATAGGGTCCACAATTCAAGAAGGAGGTTGATAGGTTGAAGAGGGTTCAGAGAAGAGCCATGAGAATGATTACAGGATTGAAATGGTGATATACTCAAGGAGCTTTATTTTTTAGCTTAACAAAGAGAAAGTTAAAGTCTTGATGTGTCTATAAGTACCTACAATTTTATAATGAGCTCTTTCTTTGTCTGCTAGACTGTACAACAAGATCCATTGGTTGGAAGCTGAAGCTAGACAAGCTCAGACTGTAAATAAGCTGCAAATTTGTAACTGAGGGTAGTTCGCTGTTGGAACAGCTTACTGTATGGAGTGGATTCTCTATCACTGGCACTTTTAAAATTAAGATTGGATGTTTTTCTAAAAGACATGCCCGAGTTCAAATAGGAATTAATTCAGGGAAGTTCTGTGGCTTGTGTTATACAGGAAGCCACATCATGGAGGCTCCTCTGGATTTGTACGGTCTAGGAAGGCTGACAGAGAGAATGAACTACATGGGGCAAACATTAGTTATCTCACAATGCATTACTGGAAGGTGTTTGCATCTGGTGACGAGAGCAGCATAAGAACTTATATAGAACACAGACTAGTAGAGCCTCATGGGGTAGGCAATGTAAATTTAAGATCTGCATTATGAGCCACTTAATCTTTTTGTATAGCACCAGAGAATATGTGTATATTTAATAATAGTTCTTATCATTCATAGAGTGCTTTACATGTTCAGTGTACAAAAATGAAATAGTAAATCCTTAAAATATCCTTCTGAGGTAGGTAAATACTGTTGTCCTTATTTTACCCATGTGAAAAGTGAAGCACGGAGGAGAGGCAACTTGCCCAAGTCAGCTGGTTTGTGCTCGCCATTATTTTCAGTTATAAAACTGATAAAATCATTTCTTACACAGATTTGGAGCAGCTATTGAAGAGCGTTTCAAAGCAAAAGTAAATGTCTAAACAACACGTGTATCTAAGTAATTATGCAGCATGCTAATTAAACTACAAAACTACGGGTCTTTAGATGAACACTGACTTAACTCAAAAGAGCAAGGTAAGTGATACATCAAGAATATAATAATTGTTATCTATGTGATATCTTTTTATCTTTTGTCTAAGAATTTATACTTTGCTCGTCAGCACAGAAGTGAAAAAACTAGAGAGACAAGATGGGGAGAGCAGCTGGAGACTGACCCTGAGGCCGTAACTGCCCTCATGACTGAGTTTTTGGCTATGCTTATGAATCTTTTCAACTGCAAGGTTTCTTTCCAATGCAAACTTTCGCATAGTCACGTTTTGATTCCCCGTCCCCCCCCATATCGCAGCACTACAATATTTTCTTGTGTTATGTGGTTCTTGAAGACTACACAGAAGCTAGTGTATATCATACCAAATTTCAAATGATTGTACTGGATTCAGGTGCAATTCAAGGTGTCAACATAGATTTTTATAACGCCCTATATGGCTTGAGCTCTTAGGTACCTGAAAAATCACCTCTCTCCTTGCAACCGTGGTGAGTTAAGATAATCTGGAGGATGATTCTTTATTCTGAAAATTATGGGGAAGCAATGTGACCTAAGGCCTTTAGCGTGGGTCTTGTGGCCAAGAAATCCTTTATTCTAATCCCAGCTCTTCCACCAACTCTTTGTGTGGCTTTGGGTATGTAACCTCTTTCTCCCAATAATTAAAACAGTGAAAATGTTTACATACCTCTCTATGTCACAGGGGTGTCAAGGATATGCACAGCACTTTGAAAATGTGAAGTGTTGTGTTAGTTCTAAATGTGATGCCTATGTCTGTCTAATCTCTCGTGTGTTTTTTCTATAGCACTCACTTCATAACATTTCATCTTGGCAGAACCTGAATTGGAATTTTAGGGCAAGGCTTATGACCCAATCCATTTCCTCAGACTTCTACCCAATATATTGATTATGGGGTTTACATATAGCATAACTCTGAGGTGAGTTCATTTACTGTACTCATATTGACATGTTACTGTGGTTGGATGAGAATTTTTGTATATCATGGAGGGACATTGTGATGGGTGTGTTAAATATAATAGACACATACATGTATACAAAACTCCAGGGATTTTTAAATCATTCTGGTTAGTTTAAAACTGGCTGCATGGCTACAATTAAATTTGTGCTTGTGACTTCCTTAGTGAGAAAAGCACTGGTTGCCTGGTATTGTGACATCCAGCGTAGACCTCTTTTACCAGGCATATGGGACGGACGGCTCCCCTTAGCGACCTTCTAGGGAGAGGAGCTGGCAAGTGATTCATAGATACTAAGGTCAGAAGGGACCATTATGATCATCTAGTCCAACCTCCTGCACAACGCAGGCCACAGACTCTCACCCACCCACTCCTGCGAAAAACCTCTCACCTATGTCTGAGCTATTGAAGTCCTCAAATCGTGGTTTAAAGACTTCAAGGAGCAGAGAATCCTCTAGCAAGTGACCTGTGCCCCATGCTACAGAGGAAGGTGAAAAACCTCCAAGGTCTCTTCCAATCTGCCCTGGAGGAAAATTCCTTCCCGACCCCAAATATAGCGATCAGCTAAACCCTGAGCATATGGGCAAGATTCACCAGCCAGATACCCAGGAAAGAATTTTCTGCAGTAACTCAGATCCCACCCCATCTCACATCCCATCACAGGCCATTGGGCCTATTACCATGAATATTTAAAGATCAATTAATTACCAAAATCATGTTATCCCATCATACCATCTCCTCCATAAACTTACCGCGTTTAATCTTAAAGCCAGATAGGTCTTTTGCCCCCACTGCTTCCCTTGGAAGGCTATTCCAAAACTTCACTCCTCTGATGGTTAGAAATCTTCATCTAATTTCAAGTCTAAACTTCCCAATGACCAGTTTATATCCATTTGTTCTTGTGTCCGCATTAGTACTGAGCTTAAATAATTCTTCTCCCTCTCTGGTATTTATCCTTCTGATATATTTATAGAGAGCAATTATATCTCCCCTCAGTGTCTTTCATTTTTGGGAAGGTTGTTTTTGTGCATTGAAAATCTTGTAAGTATAAAGGACTTCAGTATATCAACATTTCTAAGCTGACACACACTCTCACTCTCCATGGGTATTCCTAGGAGACCATATAGGAACCCCACATGCACTGAAATGCTAATTACGATACTAGTGGCAAACTCATGATCACTCGCTGCTGTGCCTGTTTGTTAAATGCTTTAGAGGGCAGCATGAGAAATATTGCGGCAGCATTGTCAGTACAGATATCAGCTAGAGAGCACTGTTGCATCAGGAGCTGCTAGTTCGGTCTCCACTGGGGGAGACTTTTTATGAGATGAGTAGGGGGTTCTCCCTCTTCAATGCTTGGAATTGGGGAGGAGGATAGCTGTAAACAAAGAGTCGGGAAGAGGCGGTGAGAGTTGAGAAGGATAAAGGGGAATATCTTCCCTGGGTGGAGGCCAGGTCCATTCAATCTGATGACCATTATAACAGCAATAGTGGTAATACTAAATTACTGAATAAGCATGCCCAGTGGTACCTCTGTAGCTGCAATGAAAACTGCTTTCACAGTACCCCAGCCTAATAAGATTTAGAAGTTCATAGATTATTAAATTAGAAGGGATGATTGTGTATAACACAGGGCACAGGATTTCACTGAATTAAATCCTGCTTGAACTAGAGCATAACTATTTTTTTAAAATCTAATCTTGATTTTAAAATGTCCAGTGATGAAGAATCTAGCACAAACCTTATGTTGTAGTTTGTTCTAACCAACTTGAGACAAATGAGCAAAGTTTTCATTCTAACTTAAGTCTTTTTAAATATTCTCTTTATTCAATCTTATTACCTTTGAGCAATACCTGAAAAATTCACTAGGGGGCACTTCAAGACTGATTAAGGAAAATATAAAACTTCGTGACAACTAATTCCACATCATTATGAGCTAGGTAAACAGTCTTGTACAAAACAGAATATAAAAAATACATAAGCAATTAAATGTGTATTTAGCAGGAACTGTGATTCAATTCCTGTTTCTCCCCCTCCCCAGCAACTGCACATCCTGAAACTGGACATGCAAGTGAAAATTACATTCTTGTTCTAAACAGATTGTACCATTGTCATCTTGTCCTGCTAAATAATTAGATTTTGCTTTTCAGCACATAGTCAAACACGTACCAGATGGCATTTTGGGGGTCATTCATACTCTTTGGCTTTACAGATATGTGTAAAAATGTTAAGTTTGCTTTTTTCCCAGCTTCTATGCAAGAGTCGTTAGCTTTTAAAATCACTCTTTTCTAAAATTTCCTCTGTGTTTTTCACTCAGAGTTCATCTGTCTTAAGTCCATAGCATCTTAGGTCTCTTCCAGGACAGTACTCTAGAGTGCACCCTGAACAGGATAAACTGTTGTTGCTGCCATGTTATTATTTGCTCCCCTGCCAGGATATATTTGCCAAAGTATTTGGACTCTGAAATAATTTGTCTTGTTAAGCACATTAAAAGGACATAATAATTAGAACTCCTAACTCTAAGGAAATTTCTCCTTCTAGATGGTTTAGGGAGGCTTAGAAGTAAGCACACTAATGTGATAAATGCAAATGACTAACACATTTTGCTACATCTCCTTTCACAAAATGAGAGCATCTTCCTTGTATAATTTCCTGTCATAATATCAATAAACCATCTTTTGTGTTAATTATATGTAGGATAGAGAAGAATACCCATACTGTACTGTACACTGAAACCACATAAAATGCACATTCTATGACTGAAATGACTTGATGTCTTGCAGTGACTATATGTGTCAAGGTTCCTTCCCCACTCTAAATTCTAGGGTACAGATGTGGGGACCTGCATGAAAGATCCCCTAAGCTTATTTCTACCAGCTTAGGTTAAAAACTTCCCCAAGGCACAAAGTCTTTGCCCTTGGATTAGGTAAAACACTGCCATCACCAAGTGCATTAACAAAGAACCAGGGAAAAGAACCACTTGGAGTTCCTATTTCCCCAAAATATCCTCCCAAGCCCTAACACCCCCTTTCCTGGGAAGGCTTGAGAATAAACAAGATGAGCACAAACCCCTTGGATTTTTAAGACCCAGAAAACTCAATCAGATTCTTAAAAAATCAGAACTTTATTAGAAGAACAAAAAAAGATAAGAGAACAACTCTGTAAGATCAGAATGGAAGATAATCTTACAGGCAGTCAGATTCAAAACATAGAGAATCCTTCTAGGCAAACCCTTAAGTTACAAAAAAGACACAAAAACAGGAATACACATTTCCTCCAGCACAGCGAATTTGCAAGCCAAAAACCAAAAAAAAATCTAACACATTTTCTAGCTAGATTACTTACTAACTTTACAGGAGTTGAAGGGCTTGCATCCTTGATCTGTTCCTGGCAAAGGTATCACACAGACAGACAAAAAACTTTCCCCCCTTCCAAATGTGAAAGTATCTTGTCCCCCCGTTGGTCATTTTGGGTCAGGTGCCAGCCAGGTTACCCGACCTTCTTAACCCTTTACAGGTAAAAGGACCTTGCTTCTGGCCAGGAGGGATTTTATAGCACTGTATACAGAAAGGTGGTTACCCTTCCCTTCATATTTATGACAATATGCTTATAGCGATTGTTATATAAATTAGTTAGATGACAAATCCAAATTTTTTCTCGGTTTCAGTTTTGGGCTAGATTGTCATTTTTTACCTCTGATCCATACAGAAGAGCTGGTATTACCATGTTTGCCACTAGCCAGCCCCAAGAGTACTTAAATGAAGAAGCCTAATTTAGGTGCGGGACCTTGATGTTTATGTTTATCTGACCAGCTTGTCTGTATAGATCAGACATGGATGACCGAAGAGAGAAACTTGAGAAGACTTGAAGCCATTGAACTAAGATGTTTGAGGGCAGTGAGAAAGGTGACATTGCTGGACCGTATGTGGAATGGTATCATCGGGGCTATGGTTTCAGAGAGAAGCAGCAAGAGAGGATGCTGAGATTGTTTGGGCATGTACGAAGGAGAGATGAAAGGAATCTTCTTCAGGAGGTGCTTGAGACTAGGGTTTGTAGGCAGAGAACAAGAGAATGGGAAGAACACGGTGGATAGACTGTACAGGAGGATGGAGTGGACGTACAGTGAGCATTGAACTGGTAAGCTGGAAAAGACAGGGTTGGTTCACTAGATCAATCTACCTTGGAAAAGGGAAAGAAAAAGGAAGGTTGTCATAGTTTATTTCAACATACCAATAATGTGCATCTAGCTGCAGTTCGCTACTACAGATTCCAGTTGTTTGTTTGAAGAGGGCAGTACTACGTGAAGATCTTCTAATAAAGACTGAACGATGCCTTATGTTTGTTAGTGCATTCCAATTTTCAAGCAGAGTGAGGTAGGCACCTTTGTCATTAGTGCTAGCTTACCCATAAAACATATGCTGGAGCATTCCCTCAATGCTTTTGAGGTTTTTTAGATTACCTGTGATGTTTATAATCCAAGTGGCAAATAATTTTCGGTCACATCAAGGTCCATTGCCAGTGTTAATCGTTTTGTGGATTCCATTACTAGCAAATGTAACCTTCAGTTTGTGGATTGTTGTTATACTTTTGCTATTGTTCAGGGTTTTTAAATCAGAGAGTCTGCTGTAATAATCTACAACTATGATACACAATGAAAAGAATCTGTACTTTTGTTCCTTCAGGTTTTGCCCCATATCGTCTGGGAAACATCAGCACAACAAGTTGTCTGGGTCTTTTCTATGTATCTGGGTGGCTGCCAGATGCCTGGTCTATTCTGGATGTAGAAAAGCCAGTAATATCCGTAGCATTGTAGATGGTAGTGGATTCTATCTATTTCTGACACCATGTAATACTTCATCTTTTTAAGCACAATGGAGGGCACTCTTGTTGCTAGAACCACTTTTATCTCCATCTGCTCATTCTCACATCAAACATAAGCCTGCTTAACACAAAAGGAAGCCATTCTATCCAGTAGGGAGGGGTTCAGTGTAAACAAACTGATGAGGTGAATATAATCAAGAGTAGTGCATTCTACTACAGATGGCTACCTCTCCCCTGGCCTTATATTTCCAGTGCTCATAAAGAAATGATCTCATTACTTAGGGGAATGATGATCATATAGTAAAATGAAAGAGAACTAGAAACCTATTTTGTGAAAATATTTGAATTCCTCGGCTGGGGCTGAAATTCCTCAGCTGTGGTAGAGGAGGAATGAGGACCTATCTTCAACACATGGGATGCAGTAACAATAATATTTGTAAGTAAGAACATAAGAACGGCCATACTGGTCAGATCAATGGTCCATCTAGCCCAATATCCTGTCTTCTGACAGTGGCCAATGCCAGATGCTTCAGAGAAAATTAACAGAACAGGACAATTATCAAGTGACCCATCCCCAGTTGTCCAGTCCCAGCTTCTGGCATGCGGAGGCTTACGGACATCCAGACCATGGGGTTACGTCCCTGTCCATCTTGGCTAATAGCTACTGATGGACCTATCTTCCATGAACTTATCTAAGTAATGAAGTTCATTAACTATATGTATCAATATTGATCATAATAATGCCCACTAGAATGGTTCAATATGAAGATTTTGTTGTTCACTATATTTTGGTTTTTTTTTTCAGTTTTGGTTACAAAAGTGCAAATCCTGTTTTGTTTTATTTAATCCTAGTCTCTTCTAAATGTTTTCCTACTTTGTTTATATCTTTAATATGTCATCCACCTTTCATTTCAGAGCCCTTGTCTTTCCTTTGAGACCTTTTCCCTTAAGCCTTCAATTGGGATTGGGTGAGGAAAGGTGATGGAACATTCCCAAGCTCTGCCCAAAAACCAAGTTCCACTCACCGGGGACATCAAACTGAGACTCATCTCAAGGCAGATTGTGCAGATATTCAAAATAGCATCATAGGTGCTCTGGTGGGCTCCTCGGCTTGGCTTCCCTGCACTGGGGATAGACAAAGGCCAGCGATATATTAAAGCATAGGCATGATGGGCATTCATCAAGGGTCTCAGCTCCCAGAGTCACAGCTGAGATCAGGATCTAAGCTATTTTTGCTAGCACTCATGAAGGATGGCTTGAATATATGTTGTTTTGTAATCCATTTGCAGACAGCTTTTAACTGGGGGAGCAAAAGAAGCTGTTAGTTATGAAAGAATTGCCTGCTTCCATGCCCAAAACCTGAGCAGACCAAGCCATTGCTGTTTGGAAGTAGGGCTATGATCTGTGGGATTGGCTCCACAGTGCTCAGGTATCCACTTGGGCTCTCCTCTTTTCCTCCGGCCTTTTGGCTCCATGGGTCAGATTATGTGTGTGTGAAGGGTGGGAGGAGTGGTAGACTGTGCCTAAGTGCTATCCACTTGTGTCGCCAAAATGAGTTGTCACTCAGAGTGCCGTTCTTCATATATAATCCTCCTCCTCCTTTCTTACATGCACGATACGGTGGAAGTGTGATTCACATTTTCAAGGTTTTCTTTGCAGCCATGAGGGCTAGATACTTCCTTGTTTAAAACTGAGATTCTCAAGCAATAGAAGGAATCCTAAGAAAAGGTACCAGATTGCTGACTCCACACGTCCTGGCCCAGTTAGAGCCGTACTTTTTCACCCCTAGCAGTCAACACCTTCCCTGCCCCTTTACCAGGTCTCTACAGAACAATATACTTCAATGCAGATGACGATGTAACTCTGTAACTAGTTCTGTTAATGGTCTGCTGAAAAGTTTGTAGAAATCAGTGGGGTTAACATCAGTAGGCAGCTGGTCTGTGAAGCGCCTGTTGAGTTTGCCTCATTGGCTTTGTAGGACACCTTTTCTAAAAGGATAGCTTGGTGCACGCAAACCCCTCTTTACTTACAGTACTGCACATACTTACACTGCTGGGAGTGTGGTGCTTTATTCAACTACATAATAGAAAGGGGAAAAACACCTAATAACTAAGCAGGAAGTAAGGGAGGAGTGGAGCATGGCTCCAACCCATAATAGTCTGAGTAACCCAGTTAAGCCTCGATGACCACTGTACTACACTGCTGAAGGGAGAATGCAGGGAAGAATACTGGAGCTGCTACTACTCTGCTCAAATTCAGATTTGGATGGAGAGAGAAGCAGAAGATAGAGGCTGACAATTCCATTCTATGTCCTCTTCTGCTGAGCTGCTTCTTAGGAGGTGTGGGGCCTTTAATATGCTGCTGGTGTGTAAGATATAATAGAGGCTGTTGCCTCATGGGGCTAGGGGAAACATTTTATGCTCTGAAGCAGTTGCTCCTGCTGAATCTAGGTGCACATAGTGATATGGCTGTCAAGTTCCTTATCTTGTGTGTCTACTGCTCTCCTCTGCACCTGCTGCTTTCACTGCTGCTGCCTCCTATGTGGAGCCCAAACAACTGCTTTTCATCCACATAGTTATCTCAGAGATTGATGGATTGCAAGGCAAGGAGCAACCATTGAGATCATCTAGCCATACGAGTAATGGCACTGCAAGCATTTGCTGTGAGTGAAAGTTAGAACTGGATGTAATCAGTGCATTATTGTTACTGTAGTATCTGACCATCTCTGCTAATGGTTGAATAGAAGAGGAAGAGGATTGATTTCTGTGGGACTATGCTCCACAGGTTAGACCCTGGGGTGGGTATGAACAATTATACACCCCGGCTTTGTTTTTGAAACTAAAACTCATGATGTTGTAATGAGTAGCTTCCTCAGATCACAAGCTGACCATAACAGAATTTGGTGTTTTACATTTAGAGGGAAAATTATAACGAATCATATTCCCACCAAATAAGCTGTATTACATGTTTACGCAGTGCTCGTGGCTATGAGGTGACTTCCTTGTCCCTCATGTGTTTCAAAGGTGATCAGGTTAGATTGCTTACTTCCCCTCTCCTTAATGACTCTTCCTTCTAGTTACTAACAATTGACACGAGATGAGTGAATATTACAAAGCAAGTTTATTCTTAAGTATAACATGTAATGTTACAGGCCAAGTATTTGTATTTATTTCTTCACATTTGTAAATATAAAAGGGCCTAGCCATAGTTCTGGGAACTTTTTATAAAAATTAAAATAAACATTATCATCTTCTTTACCTTCTCCAGTCATTTGGGGTCGGTGGCTCTTGTTCTTTGCCTGCAAGCATTCTTGTCAAGCGCATCTTCCAAGATGATACCAATCTTCTTCATGTCCTCCTTCAGCATCTCAAGCCATCTTTTCAAGCAATAGGCTGAAGGTGTAATGCAGTAGCCTTTTCTCATTTTCAACAGTCATCCAAGGAAGCTGTTGTGCATTGTTTGGATGCCCTAGCATGATACTGATATACTTCCTGAAGACAGACCCATAGAGCATGTGTGATTGGCACAACTTTTACAAACTGACTTGCCAGACCTGACATTCTTGGGTTGAAATCAGAACCCCTTCTCCAATGTGGACTGTCTACCATGGTTAATGATTCCCATCTCCTCAGAGAAATCTGATTTTATGGCACCAGACACCCATCTTTCACACTACTCATTTTCAGTTAAGAACACCTCTGCCACAAGAAGGCAAGTGGGAGGAGTTTAGCTGTCAGAAGCTATATATTATGCCAGCCACGTGAAGCATTTGCTACAGAGTGAGAGCTTGTCACCTCGACCATGACATATGATCAAAGGGATAAAAATATAAAAAGATTTACCTCAACACATCATATTTCTTCCACCAGCTCACTATAGAAATCAGCCACCACACCTGGGCTCAGCCTGGATTGCTGTTTAGGCATATTCCCTGAATATCTTATATGTACACCAACTGCTCCCACGTTCATTTTGAATCCACTTCAAGAAGGTAACTGAATAGGGAAAAGCTGGACCTCCTGAATAGCCTAAGAGAGCCTGGAATCTGTAGCTTAACTTCTCCTGCCCTGTAAATTAAAGGAAAACATCCAAAATTTCAGTAACCCCATCTCTTAATCCACCTATCACCTCCCTGAACGGTACCTTAACTGTATCCCCTCACCAGGCTACAACCCTGGACTAGTTTATAATTCTCATAAAATATCATGTTGACCCTGAGAATTTCTTTATTAATCAGAACATAGGACATTTGGAACTAAGGGCAAGATTGTCAGATGCTCAGCAACCAGCTACTTCCATGGTCACACTGTAGCTGAGCTCTTTTGGAAATCTAGACTCTGAAGGATCCATCCACAATGCAAACACAACTGAGTGAAGGGATCTGGTTACAACATGGTTGTCCCTGTGGCAGTTGCAAACAACCTGCACTAGCTTAATCCAATTAGAAGACATGGTTAAAGACCCCATCTGTACTGCACATTGCCATTTTGTTGTAAGCAGCTCTGGGAATGATCACATGGTAATAAGTTACCCAGTTTCAGTTGTGTTTCTGGTATGGATGGGCCTTTAAGTGTCTTATTGCTTAATTTCTTTGTTTGCTTTGGACTTTTAACATTCCTTCATTAGCATAATATTTTATGTGAACTGTGAGTACAATGGAAGCTGTTTGGGATTTCTTGCTATACAGTAAAAGGTTGTCAACCTCGGAGATCCTCTTTGTTTAGTACTTTATTAGACTCTGTTGAATATGGAGAGTTTCTGTACAAGTATTCTTCAGGTCTGGTAGTTTAATCTTCAAAAGCCATTTAAGTCTTCATAGCAAGTGAAGACCTAGTGTAAAGTGTAATAGTTTACATCGTAGCTGAATCTCAATTAAAAATAAATTGTGCAACTAAAGCATGTTAGAAGAAAGTTAGTTAAAAGATCAAAAACAGCATTTAGCTCATCAATGAAACCCTAGGTATTGCATCTGAGAAGAAACATTAGATAAGTTTAAAGACTTGAACAAGAAAAGCATTCTATAGAGTACATTTTGTACTGCTTATTATTCTCATTCTAATCCTACACTGTGAAACTAGCTGGAAGCTTTTTTTGTGCTGTTTTCTTTTCTCTTGCAGTCATATAAACATAGTTTGAGACCTGTTTAATTTGGTTCCAAAATTGATTTCATTCTAATCTTTCCCAGGAAAGTTCATTTAGAGTCTGAAAACCTTTCTCTCTGTTATTGCTTAGAATGTCTACTCCTTTTCTTCCCCTCTCCCTCCTTATTATAAAAACAACAAACACAAAGCTTCACTTATTTCAAACAATTCTTGGAGATCCTTTCCACCTGAATATTGGAGAATTAAGTTTCTACTTCAAAACAGAATCATGAGGGAGGTCTGTAATTCAGGCTGGTAATTTCAAATCATAGCTAGGTCCCACTTTGTGCGGTGAAAAAAGAGCTTCAGATTATGACTAGGTCTCTCCCCCCACATCTTTGTTCTCTCTCTAGGGATACAAACTTAAGCTTGCATTTCTACCAGGGTCTCTGTACCTGGCATAGTTGTCTGGGATTGAGTTTGTGTCAACATTAACATTTCCTTGAAATTCGGCTCAATTTACACAATTTAATATTTTAACATATTTTACTTCTAGTTCTAAGCACTATTTAAATATGAAGAGCAAGACATTTTCAGATTGTCAGTACAACTTTAAACATATTGTAAATGTAGCTGAAATGGTTCCACTGTGCTGACAAAACAATACCCCTGCTGGACATAAATGCAGAAATAGCATAAATATCACTGAATTAATCTTGTTGAAAAACATATGAATAAATAATAGAGCAAATACATCCTGTGTTCTACATTCACGTTGTTTTTAAAAGCTGCATATCTTAATAACTTAGCAAGAGACCAAAGGAAATGTTTCAAATTGATTTTTTAGGCAGATTTTTAAGAAGCCTAAAGAGCCATAGGCTTGTTTCTGCATCCAGCATCTATTTCTGTCTTATTTTAGTGAGAAGGCTAATGTAGTGTTAGATAAAATCGCTGGAGAAAACATTGTGATTATCATCTTTTTTCCCAAGTCCCAGTTGTGAAATAGGTTTCTGAAGGTCATTATTGATTTTGTTTTGAAAGCATCACCATGCACTGTTCATTTCCTCAGTGTGTTTCATGCCAATCAAATGTTTGGTTAACATTTAATTTTAGTGCTACCTTACAAACACTTTTCTGAATTCACTTTCCTGTTAGTGACTTAAATATGGCTCTTAATAGACTCTGTACAGAACCTCTTATCTATCAAACATGCATGATGCATTTCTAACAAAGCTCTTTGGACCCGCGCTGCGACTGTAAGTGTTGGTAAGTTGCAGGACATTTTTGTTGCTGTGCTCTGCAAAGCAGGACAGCTTTTTACAAATACATTAAACATTAATAGAGACAGAATGTGCAGTTTTATAGTGCAGAAGCCTGACTTGCCTGGACATGTACTTATTTTTTTTTTTCTTAATAGTCCTTCTTGTAACACACATTTCTCTTTAGAGTTTCAGATTTCTGCAAGTGATTTGTTGGACCTACTAAATATGTTTCATTTAAGACCAATAGAACCAATACAACTCACTCAGCTTTACATTTCAGTGAAGTCTCATAAGTAATGCATGAAGTATGTCTCAGAACTGTCGCCTGGAATATCTTAAACACCTGACAACATGTGTGACCTTTTATAAGGAAGAGTGAAAGGAAGTGGAACTCCTTTTCCTGTCCTCCGTCCACAGAAAAAAGGAAGCCCAAAGGTAGTAGATACATTTATCTGAGAAGAAATGTCCAAAAGGTTAATTTTTTTAATTAGCAAGGAAAGCATTTTTTCAACCAGTTATGACTGTACTAACTATGGTATATTACAGCAAATTCTGTACTTTGTGCTATTAATGCATGAAGCAGAAATGTCACATTGAGGAATTTTGAATATGAGGATTAACATCAATGGAGAGATCTGTTACTAAGGAATCTGCTGTTGAAAACAATTACACTAGCTCAGAGCCTCTAAGAAAAGCTTCCTCAGTTATCTTTTTCCTTGCTGGGTGAGGTTTTTTGATTCTGGGCTCCAGTTTTAGAATGACTGCTTAATCTGATATAAAATATTTCTCTTGTAAGCCTAAAATAATCCAGTCACTTTATATCTACCAATATCTGAGCACTGATTCCAAAATTAGGACCTGCTTTTAGGATACATGGACCCTTTATATCTTCTGCTACTACAAATGCTTTTGCATACGGCCATTCTTGTATGTGACATAGCTAATCTTTATTATCCTATATAATCTCATTGAATGAAATCTTAAGAAGCACTGGTATTTTTCATTCCGGTATATCTCCCCTCTCATAACACCTACTAGGCCACAAATACAATTTGACATATGCATATATCTACTATGTGGATTAAAAAAAATCTATAATGCAGAATCCTAATAAATGAACAATGTGTGCACTTGGATGCAATATAAACTGCTTTGAAAAGGAGACAAAGTAAAGATTTCAATGACAACTCTTAACAGCTACTGTAGACAGTGAAATACAGGGATTAAAATGATATCTGCATTGAAATACTAACAAGTATAATGATTTAGGCTGTGTGCTCTGTTTCTAATTATTATGCATAGCTTGCATATAACATAAATAGTTGTAACCTTTGTATGAAGAGCAAAGTCAGGAAATGTTAATCCATAGGGAAGCCATCTCTTCTCTCTAACTTCCATGATGAAATTCTAACTCTAATGCTTCTTTTTGTTCTTTAAAAAAATCCTCATTGCAGTTGAATATCCCTTGTGTGTGCATTAGTAAAATTGATTTCCATGACAGTTCTTCAAACTGAATTACATAACAATATCATTCAGTGCATCTGCAAGAGATGTAGTAAGGGAGAGAATGAGAGCTTTTGAAATATGGAAATACTAAAGCTAAATTAAGACTGGAAGCTTTGAAAACTGAACAAGCCTACAGTTTGGCTGGAATCTTAACATTCTGCACAGAGAATTAGCCACTTGGCACCAGTTAGATGAAAACTATTAGTTTGTAAGTAATTTGGTTTATACCCATTACTTTAAATTCAGATCTCCCACCCCTGTTTTTTTGGGAGGCAATGGAAACACTTATCTGTTGATTTGAGAGGACCAACATACTTACCTTGTAAAGTCTTTGGGGTGGGGAAAATCTTTTCGTTCAGTACTTAGCACAGTGGAATCCTGGCCCACGACTAGGACTGCTAGGCGCTACGGTAATACTGTTGATCAGAACAATAATTTCCATTTAATGTGTCCAAAGAAAATGAAGTACTGTTTGTACAGCTAACATTTGAAACTACAACTAGAAACTATATTTATATAACTATATTTATATAGTTTCTAGCCCTCTAGAAACTATATAAAGTAGAGCAACAGTACATGACTGTGGTAATATACTGGAAGCAAGTAGCATTTAGATGGTAGCCTACAGTCTAACGCTCTAATCTAAATCCCCTAGACTGCTGTGTATCTTTCCCCACTTACTTAGTCTATACAATTAATAACTCTGTTTATTGTAAGGATTTACAAAGTCAGATTCAAATAAATGACTTGTCTGCCCTAATTTCATGTCTCTGCGCAGGAAATCAACTGATTATAGTCATGCACACCAGTAGGTGCTGCTCCCAGAACAAATGTTCTGCAGTTAGACAACTTCCTCTTCTCATTTAGATCCTTCCTAAAGACTCATGTCTTTTTTCCTTGCCTCCAAAAGTGAATTCAAGAATAATAAAATCATACAGATTCCAAGAACATCCTGTGTTCTATGCGTCTGTTAGCTCTTCAGGTCAGGGACTGTCTTCATTCAATGCCTTCTATAGTGCAAAGCAGATTGTCAGTGGCTAATAAATACATAGTAGTAATAACCCTAAACTAAATCATTCAAATGGCTGGAGGTGAAGATATGGGGTATGTGAGCTCTCCCCTAACTCATTTCTACACTCAGAAGAGCAGTACAATGAACAATATTCTGTAAGGAGCCAATCCAGGAGGCCAGGATTTCAATTACTGAGCCTTTTTCAATCTCTGGTCCAAACCCCGTTGTTGGACCATTTTCATGTAGACACTTTCAGCTGACCATGGCAATGATGCATTTCAGTAAACCAAATAAGATGCCACTTAAGGTATCCAGGCAAGCCGATCCTCATAGCAATGATCAACGTTTCTGAAAATCCAAACACGCATTCCAAGATAGCTTCCCAGTTTGAGATTTCTCACAGTCACCTTTGCCCCACATAACTTGTTTGTAGTTTGAGTTATTCTCAGGCTTTGGGCTGTCCATGTCCAGCGTTGTCTGTGTCTGGCTTGTTAGGACTTCTGGTATACTTTAGACTGAGCTTGAGCTGGGTTTAGACTCCGATCCCTTCCTTACTCTTAGAGGTCAAAGGCTAATTTACTTTTCTTTAGGAGAGCTCATGGCAATAACCAAGCCCTGCCAATAACTGTCATTGAGCTTCAATAAGACAAAGTTTATAAACCAACTATAATAAAGAGAAAATCAATTAAAACAACAGTAAATGTCAAAACTTCATAATACAGAGCAGGAGTTACCCAGATGCCTTACCAGGAGGATGTGATTTTTGTTTTGCTTTTGCTTTTGTTTTTTGTTTTTGTGTTTTCAGGAAGTTTAAAGAGAAAATGTTAACACCCTGTGCTTAACACCCTTTCTTTCCCCATAGGTTAACCTGTCTTGTTTCATCTCACCCAGCTCTGGGCCTCCCATGGTAAGTCTACACTGCAATTAAAAAGCTGCATCTGGCCTGTGGAGCTATTTAATTTCAGTGTAGATGTTTCGGCTTGGGCAGGAGCCTGGGCTCTAGGACGCTGTGAGATGGAAGGGTCCCAGAGCTCAGGCTACAGCCCAAACCCAAATGTCTACACTGAAATTAAATAGCCTTTTAGCTCTAGACTTTTAGCCCAAGTCAGCTGGCTTGGGTCAGACATAGGTGCTCAGTTGCAGTGTAGACATACCCCCAGAGTTTGGTCTTGTGAAAACTCTTTTCTTTACCTCATTCACTATTCAAGTCCAACTTCAAATCTTAGGGAAGGGCAGAAGAACACTAACCTCCTTCAGAAGCTCATTTTGTGGGTGCTTTATAATCTTTTATATCCCTCTTTCCCTCCACACCCAAGATGCTTCTGAGTCATCTCCCCATTGGTCATCTCTGATGGACCTGTTCAGAGTGCTATAATTTAGTCAAACCATTGTGGCAGGCTGACTGTCATGTGTAAAGCCCATCTATACATTAGTCTTGTCAGGAAACTTCTGAACTTGTGCAGAGTGTCCTCAGCATCAACCTCAAAAGTCACAGAACTAGGATAAGGGTATAGGGTCCATTCTCTGTGTAGCCCACTCTGGATTCCAAGTGGGCTCTGTGGGCTGCTAAGCCAAAGATCTTAGGCTGAATCTGTGCTATGGAAAACACCACAACTTTGGGGAGTGAGAAATGTGTGAGGATGTGTATCTGAGTTTTACAGCTTTACTCCACTTCCATTATATTTATATTGTGCAATATTTTAAAAGTATATAATTAACTTAGCAGATTCAAGGCCTGAATAAGTAGCCTCTCATCCCGAAATGATGAACTCTCAATAAAACAAATGATATTTCCACAAACAGAGCAGGAGAGGAATTAGGCCCTTATAAGGCAGAAATATAAATGTGTGTTCAGGCAGTTCAGTAGCTTTATACTTAGCTGTTTTCAGAATGTTTTATTGCTAATAGTTCCTCAATATGTCAAGTAACCACTTTCTTTTAGTTCAGTATTTTAATTGTTCCTCATTCTTCCCCAATGCCAAATCTTTAAGAAGAAGAATGTTATGATTATGGACTCATTTTTACTTAGTCATTTGCATTGTTTTTAATTAGCACACAAAATGTTATGAAGACTGAGACTTGATATGTAAAATTTCAGCTTGTAGTAAGTTTTTGAAGTTGAGTCATAAACCTCTGGGAAATGGAGGGGTGGGATATCACAGAAATGCTAATGCAACCCTAACTCCAGCAGCGATGCTATAATATAAACATCATTGTTTCCATGCTCCTGGATTGCTTGCTGTACAGAATATTTACATGAATAGTACTATAGTGTGTTTTACAGTATCCCTCCAGGTAATAGTGAAATGATAGTTTCATGAGGAAAATTATATGATATTGTTTTAATACACCCAGGCTGATTTAAGCTCAGAGAAGCTCAGGAGTAGGATTGTCATAATGCATCCTTATATTATCTAAGAAAGTGTTCTGCTCACTGTTAACTGTTAGTTTAGTGGTTGCTCAGAGAATGGCAGAGAAGTCTGAGGATTTTTTAGCCCTCTGGCTTCTATGGTAATTATATTACAGAGTATAGTTTTTTTCTGGTAAAATAAATCTAATATTCAGACTTGTATCCTATACTTTTCAAACCTGAACAATTATAATGTATTTTTGTGATCTGTTCACATATTTACTCGTTCATTTATCCATGCAGATTTCAATATTGGGTATAACTTACCTCAGACACATATTGGCAACTGCTTTATATTCCTCCTCTACAAAAGCGAGAAACAGAACATTGATGTGATATTTGCATTTGATTAGAACTATTCCTCATTTATTTAGAACTTTTCTTGGGTTTGCTTGAAACATGACACCAAATAGAACAGAGATGCCTGTTAAATGAATAGGACCCTGATCCTGCAAGTGACCACAGCGGTGCTGGGGTCTTCCCCCACAGAGCTCATTTGAAGTCAATGAGGCTTTGGGTGGCCACAAGGAACTGTCCAAATGTAGTCACATGCAGGCTCAAGGCCTAGCTGATTAAGGCCTATTGCATTTCTGATTATACAGTGCAGCGCAGCTGAGTTACCTCTATGTTGTGGCATTCAACAGAGAAGGAGCAGAGACATTTGTCTTTAGTCATGAAGAAATAGGGTACACGTGTAAGCTGCTGGGGCATGGGTGGCATACATAGTGGGTGGAGCAAGACCTTGTCCGGTGGTTGTCGTGGCAGTAGATCCAGGAGTTCTGCAGTGCGTTGAGGATGAAGCTGGAGTCAAGGAGCCAAGCCAAAGGTCAGAAGCGGGGTTAGGATCAGGACACCATGCCTAAGGGTAAGCCAACGTCAGGGTTGAGAAGCCAAGCCAAAGGTTGGAATCAGAGCAGGGAGGCAAACACTAGATTGGAGTGGACAGGAGACAAGGCTGGAATGGGGCTGGAGCTAGGACTGGAATAAGGCGCGCAGGGCAAGTGTGGATACGGTATGTGTTGAGTAGCTGCTGTGCTGCTGATACTACAAGGCTCAAGTAGCAGGCTCCAGGCTGTCCTGCCCAATCAGGAAGCACAGCTGGTAGGAGAGGGCTCCTTGGGCCCAGCTGAGCTTCCTGGATTGCCTAGCAACCAGGCTGGGAAACACCTGTGCTCCGGACAACAAGAAACTTAAATGAGCAAAGTAGAAATAGTTAAATTAAATATATCTTGTATGAAAATATTGTTTTTCAGATACTTTGACTATTGAATTTATATAAGGAAGTAATTTAGGGCCAGATTTTCCACGATAGGTGCCTAAGACTGAATTAACAAGAATATCAGTGCGCAGACCCACACATCTTGTGCATGTGTAAATGGGTACTTCTTCATGAATCTGTCTGTACTGTATGCACAACTGTCTGTGTTTCAAGTAAAAATTTTGTATATCTGACGTAGGCACCAGTCTTTGAAAACAGAATGCTTAAAATTGGATTCACAAAGGGGACTTATGTGCCTAAACCAATATTTAGGTGCCATTGACATTCACAAAACCCCTACTCAGCTGCTCTTCAATCCTATAGGCGCCTAAATTCCCTAGGTTCTAAATTTCAGTGGTTGGACACCCGCACAGCTGCATTAGTCCTGACACTGCCGAGCAACTTGGTTCCTGATTATACCTAAGCTCGGGGGTGGGATGGGGAGAGATGATATTCATGAACTATGCACTTCCCAATCTATCTTGCCTTCAGGGCCCAGTCCAGGAGACATGTTCAGAACATGCCTAAACCCATAGAAAAGATGGTAGTGATGCTGTTGTGTCCCCCTTATAACCTTTGGTTTGGTGATAGGAGCATTTGCCCAGGATATGGGAGACCAGGGTTCAATTTTCCACTCCTCCTGAGTTGGGTTAGGGATTTGAATTTACCCTCCTGGGAGGTAGGAGACCCATTCTAACAAAGGATCTATAGGGTATTCTTGGACAGTGCTCTTTCATTCTTTCCTGTTGGGACGGTTCCTTTAGATACAAATAATTAAAATGTATTGGCCCAGAGACAGAGTGTGAATGACTCTTAAATTCAGTGCTTAGGGCACTAACCTGCAAGATGGGAGACCCAGGTTTCAGTTTCCCTGCTCCAATAAATATCTGATTTTATACTGGAGAGACTGACAGAAACCAACCCCAGAATAGGGCATAACTCAGTGGTTAGAGCACTCACCTGGGAGGTGGGACACCCAAGTTCACATCCCTGCTCCACATCAGGCAGAGGGAAGAATTTAACTTGGGTCTCCCATCTCCTGAGAGACTGTTCAAACCATTGGGATAAAGGTTGAGGGTCTCCACCTCCATTTTTTTAAAAGTCTGACCTGGCTTAGGTGCTTCTCTTTGACCCAGGTTTAGATACCTAAATCCACTTGAGTGGCGGAGCTTAAGTCACACCCCTCTCCTCAGCATTTCCAACTAAGCAACTCCCTGCTGAATGCCCTGACTTTTGTGAATCCCTTTTTTAGGTGCCTAATCCCCCCCCATTTATGAAGAGCCTGGGCTCCTAACTTGATGCTGTGAAGGGTGCCTAAAAGGTAGGCTTCGCAACCCTTAGCATTGTAGTACCTAAGTCCCCTTTGTGAATCCCACCTCTGGGGTCCATCAGAAGATGGTAAAAGGCATCAGCAAGTAGCCGTTAGTCATGGTAGAATGGACAAAATAAACTTTTTTCTCTAACAATACAATGGAACTGTGCTCTTCCCATCACAGATATGAGAAACTATTTTGTACCATTCTACTGCAATAGTAAATTACTGGAGATATGATTGCATCCCTGCAGAGCTTTGTTTGATCCAAAACACACAGGAGTCATTAAGTACTCTTCTGGAGAGTGCATACAGCTATAAGAGAATGACATTTGAGTTAATTAATCTGTAGAAATACTGTCAGAGAGATAGAGACTAATGTTGAGGACTTGAAAGATTCGATATGCTTTTTGAAAATATTTTCATGACAACAGACTCCAGCAACAGGCATCAGTACTAGTAAATCACCTTGCTAATCCATTCCCTTTTGTATCTCCATACTCAAAGAGCAATCAGATATTTCTGTTTGAATAACGTTCATTGTAAATTAAGAACAAAAAAAAATCAGAAAGAACCAAAGTAAATCTCCACCAGAGAGGCACTACATTTGTCTCTTCTTTAACATTCATTGAAATGAACTCAAAATGGCTGCCAGTCTCTGCAGACAGCTGAGTCCTTAGCTATTTAAAGGTGTAGTATATGGAAACAGCCATACAGTACATAGCTATTCATACTACAGATATGCTAAATCTGTTTTCCCTATCCCTGTAATCCTTTTCCACAGTCATCCATCACTCAATCCTCTTGTCTTGAAAGTCTATCCTTTAAATGCACTTGTTCCATAAAGCCGTCTAAGCTCTAGTCCTACCATCTTGAACAAGCATTAACAAGATAGATGACAAAAAATGAAGACTACCAAATTAAAAATAAAAACAAAAATTGCTAAACATCATTGCTCAGTCACTTGTTTTGGTTGTGTACCATCTTTCCTCTTGACCTTTAGTTTTAGCAGTACAGAATATAGCAGAACCACACACATCCACAAATTTACTTTTCAGTTGTAGAATCATAGAATCCTAGAATATTAGGGTTGGAAGGGACCTCAGGAGGTCACCCCCTGCTCAAAGCAGGACCAATCCCCAACTAAATCATCCCAGACAGGGCTTTGTCAAGCCTGACCCTAAAAACTTCTAAGGAAGGAGAGGTTTCAGAGTAACAGCAGTGTTAGTCTGTATTCGCAAAAAGAAAAGGAGTACTTGTGGCACCTTAGAGACTAACCAATTTATTTGAGCATAAGCTTCCGTGAGCTACAGCTCACTTCATCGGATGCATACTGTGGAAAGTGTAGAAGATCTTTTATACACACAAAGCATGAAAAAATACCTCCCCCCACCCCACTCTCCTGCTGGCAATAGCTTATCTAAAGTGATCACTCTCCTTACAATGTGTATGATAATCAAGTTGGGCCATTTCCAGCACAAATCCAGGTTTTCTCACGCCCCCCCCCCCAACAAACCCACTCTCCTGCTGGTAATAGCTTATCTAAAGTGACCACCCTCCTTACAATGTGTATGATAATCAAGGTGGGCCATAACCAAGGTATTCCCCCCTCAGACATTCTTGTTAAACCCTGGATTTGTGCTGGAAATGGCCCAACTTGATTATCATACACATTGTAAGGAGAGTGGTCACTTTAGATAAGCTATTACCAGCAGGAGAGTGGGTTTGTGTGTGTGTGGGGGGGGGCGTGAGAAAACCTGGATTTGTGCTGGAAATGGCCCAACTTGATTATCATATACATTGTAAGGAGAGTGATCACTTTAGATAAGCTATTGCCAGCAGGAGAGTGGGGTGGGGGGAGGTATTTTTTCATGCTTTGTGTGTATAAAAGATCTTCTACACTTTCCACAGTATGCATCCGATGAAGTGAGCTGTAGCTCACGAAAGCTTATGCTCAAATAAATTGGTTAGTTTCTAAGGTGCCACAAGTACTCCTTTTCTTTTTAGGGAAGGAGATTCTACCACCTCCCTAGGTAACACATTCCACTGCTTCACCACCCTCCTAGTGAAAAAGTTTTTCCTAATATCCAACCTAAACCTCCCCCACTGCAACTTGAGACCATTACTCCTCATCCTATCATCTGCTACCACTGAGAACAGTCTAGATCCATCCTCTTTGGAACCCCCTTTCAGGTAGTTGAAAGCAGCTATCAAATCCCCTCTCATTCTTCTCTTCCGTAGACTAAACATCCCCAGTTCCCTCAGCCTCTCCTCATAAGTCATTTGTTGCACTCCCCTAATCTTTTCTGTTGCCCTCCGCTGGACGCTTTCCAATTTTTCCACATTCTTCTTGTAGTGTGGGGCCCAAAGCTGGACACAGTACTCCAGATGAGGCCTCACCAGTGTCGAATAGAGGGGATCGATCATGTCCCTCAATCTGCTGGCAATGCCCATACATATACAGCCCAAATGCCATTAGCCTTCTTGGCAACAAGGGCACACTGTTGACTCATATCCAGTTTCTCGTCCACTGTAACCCCTAGGTCCTTTTCTGCAGAACTTCTGCCTAGCCATTCAGTCCCTAGTCTGTAGCGGTGCATGGGATTCTTCCATTCTAAGTGCAGGTCTCTGCACTTGTCCTTGCTGAACCTCATCAGATTTCTTTTGGTCCAATCCTCTAATATGACTAGGTCCCTCTGTATCCTATCCCTACCCTCCAGCGTATCTACCACTCCTCCCAGTTTAGTGTCATCTGCAAACTTGCTGAGGGTGCAGTCTACACCATCCTCCAGATCATTAATGAAGATATTGAACAAAACCAGCAGCAGGACAGACCATTGGGGTACTCCTCTTGATACTGGCTGCCAACTAGACATGGAGCCATTGATCACTATCTGTTGAGCCCGATGATTTAGCCAGCTTTCTATCCACCTTATAGTCCATTCATCCAGCCCATATGTCCTTAACTTGCTGGCAAGAAAACTGTGGGAGACCATATCAAAAGCTTTGCTAAAGTCAAGGAATAACGCATCCACTGCTGTCCCCTCATCCACAGAGCCAGTTATCTCATCATAGAAGGCAATTAGATTAGTCAGGCATGACTTGCCCTTGGTGAATCCATGCTGACTCTTCCTGATCACTTTCCTCTCCTCTTAAGTGCTTCAGAATTGATTCCTTGAGGACCTGCTCTATGATTTTTCCAGGGACTGAGGTGAGGCTGACTGGCCTGTAGTTCCGTGGATCCTTCTCCTTCCATTTTTAAAAGATGGGAACTACATTAGCCTTCTTCCAGTTGTCCGGGACCTCCCTCGATCGCCATTGAGTTTTCAAAGATAATGGCTCTGCAATCACATCCGCCAACTCCTTTAGCACCCTCGGATGCAGTGCATCCGGCCCCATAGACTTGTGCTCATCCAGCTTTTCTAAATAGTCCCGAATCACTTCTTTCTCCACAGAGGGCTGGTCACCTCCTCCCCATGCTGTGCTGCCCAGTGCAGTAGTCTGGGAGATTACCTTGTTCATGAAGGCCGAGGCAAAAAAAGTATTGAGTACATTAGTTTTTTCCACATCCTCTGTCACTAGGTTGCCTCCCTCATTCAGTAAGGGTCCCACACTTTCCTTGACTTTCTTCTTGTTGCTAACATACCTGAAGAAACCCTTCTTGTTACTCTTAATCTCTCTTGCTAATTGCAACTCCAAGTGTGATTTGGCCTTCCTGATTTCACTCCAGCATGCCTGAACAATATTTTTATACTCCTCCCTGGTCATTTGTCCAATCTCCCACTTCTTGTAAGCTTCTTTTTTGTGTTTAAAATCAGTAAGGATTTCACTGTTAAGCCAAGCTGGCTGGTCGCCTGCCATATTTTGCTATTCTTTCTACACATTGGGATGGTTTGTCCCTGTAACCTCAGTAAGGATTCTTTAAAATACAGCCAGCTCTCCTGGACTCCTTTCCCCCTCATGTTATTCTCCCAGGAGATCCTGCCCATCAGATCCATGAGGGAGTCAAACTCTGCTTTTCTGAAGTCCAGGGTCCATATTCTGCTGCTCTTCTTTCTTCCTTATGTCAGGATCCTGAGTCTTATGCATCATGCTCTGAGAATGGTAACTTAAACCATCAAACTCTCACAGTGCTTTACTCGATGAGTCAAGTCATGATAGATAGACAATCTATTGTTTTAGGAGGTTTATGGGGCACATAGGAAGAGAGGACTCAGGAATTTCAAGTCCAGGACAGTGTAAAGTTCTGCAGAATGGAAAGAGTTCATATAAAGCAGAGAAATAGCCTAACATGCAGTTTAGACTGGGTGGAAACTGCAGGAAGTGCTCTATGGTGGAGAAAGTTGAAGACAGCCTTCCCAAATTGAAAAGAAAACCTACCAGGGAAGGTGTCCCAAAAGAAAATTTCAAAAAAACCCCCAGGGATTAGAGCAATGGAAGGAGGGTGTAATAATAATCAGGTGTAACTGGGAGGAAGGAAAGATTCTGCAGTTGAATAAGTGTCCTTATCTCCACAGGTAGGGAAGATAAGTGTCTTGCTGGATTTTTCCTGGAGAAACTAGCCCTAGACTAATGTAAATTTTGTTGAACACCAGAGTACTTCAGGGATAGAGATTTTCTCTGTGGGTCTGAGGATAGTTGTAAATGTGAGATAAAATGGGCAACATTAGAACAAATAAGCCAGAGGATTTTAGAATGTAGTGAGGAAATCTTGAGATCCCAGAACAGGGACTGACCTAAGATTCTCAGAGCAGAAGGTCAACGATTAGTCCATAGGTGGAGAGAGTACACACTGAGCATAGATGTCAGGAGTCAAGTGAACATAATCATGTGTATTGCAGATGTCCAGATAAACAGGCAAAGGAAGCATCCTTCCATGGATGATTAAGTTCTGTCAGATTTAATAAGCAGGTTCAGCTATACATTGATTTTGAATATTGATCAAAATACATTCTGTATAAGGTGTGTTTACCTGAGTGACTCATGCATTACTATTCAAGTTGTTTTGTATTAACAGTGTTATCTGAGTAAGATTGTTATTTGAAACAATAAACTGACACCCAAGAAATGCAACAGATGTGGAGTAGCTTTAAGAGTCTGGGCAGAGAACAGTGTAAATAATGTACTTGTTTTATTCAGCAGAATGTACCCTACTATTATTGAGTCTCTCCTGGAGCATGCAGCAGTGGTAGCATTATGGCTTGAGGGTAGGAAGGCATAATGCAAAGCAAATGAAGCAATAAAATAGGAAAATGCCAGTCTTCCAGTGCAGGAGGTAAAAATATCTGTCAACAATAAATGGCTAATTCTGGACCACAGGGGTAAGATGTAACATTTACTATAATGGCCTCTTGTCTGACTTAATATTTCCTCCTTTCCATTCAATTAACAATTCTGTATTCCTCATGGAGGTGGTACTTGTACTCCATTTTGCACCCTGTTTTCACCTAGAGTTGAAAGGTAATTCTGTGGAGTGAGGAGAGTTGAGGGGGCACATTGGATCAGCAGTGGGGAAGCAGATTGGCTGGGAGCATTGAAAGGGGAGACCTTCTAAAAATGTAACTAGGAAGATATGTATTTTTGATGTTGATTATTATTATCTGTTTGTCATGTCCCAAGAAGTTAGGTTATAAGCTCTTTGTGGGGCAGGGACTGTATCTTCCAGTTCCTGTACATTTGTATACTGTCTACCAAAGCAAGGCACCACTACAATATGAGGAATGTCAGTCCAGATCTGACAAATAGTTCCTTTCTCGCTTGATAACTGACAGCCAAAGGTGACCATAAGATCAATCAGAATTTTTGTGCCTAGGGCACAGCTTTCCTCCTAAGACTAGCATCCAATTCACTTCTCTGCCTTTTCAGGTGGTGTTTGCAGCAGTGCAGCTCCATCTTTTTCCTGGCATGTGTTTCCATCTACACCAGATACAACTGGGAAACAAGTAACTGTAGAAGGGGCACCATTGCTGCCAAACACCCTTTGGCGGTGGAGTGTGGATCTACTGTGGCCTGCCTCATTTCCTCCCTTTAATGAGGTAATATGAGATCACTTAAACAGCCCAGTCAAGGAGAAGCCAAACACTCTACTTTAGAGTAGTGTATCCCCCTTTCCTAAAGCCTTCCGAAAGGAGCACTTGTGCAAACATTTGAAGGCTCTTACCTCAGAGTCCAGATAAAACTTAAACATCCCCAAACAAAAGTATCTAGGCCCTGGTCTACACTACGAGTTTTGGTTGAATTTAGCAGCATTAGATTGATTTAACCCTGCACCCGTCCACATGACGAAGCCATTTTTTTTATTTAAAGGGCTCTTAAAATCGATTTCTGTACTTCTCCCCCGACAAGGGGATTAACACCGAAATCAACTTTGCCTGGTTGAATTTGGGGTAGTGTGGTCACAATTCGATGGTATTGCCCTCCGGGAGCTATCCCTGAGTGCTCCATTGTGACCGCTCTGGACATCTCTCTCAACTAAGATGCACTGGCCAGGTAGACAGGAAGGGGCCATGAACTTTTGAATCTCATTTCCTGTTTCGCCAGGGTGGCAAGCTGCAGGTGAGTGGAGATCTCATCAGCAGAAGTGACCATGATGAAGTCCCAGAATTACAAAAGACCTCCAGCATGGACTGAACAGGAGGTACGGGATCTGATCGCTGTATGGGGAGACAAGTCTGTGTGATCAGAACTCTGTTCCAAAAGATGAAATGCCCAAACATTTGAAAAAATCTCTAAGGGCATGAAGGACAGAGGCTATAACAGGGACCTGCAGCAGTGCTGCATGAAACTTAAGGAGCTCAGGCAAGCCTACCAAAAAACCAGAGAGGCAAACAGCCGCTCGGGGTCAGAGCCCCAGACATGCCACTTCTATGATGAGCTGCATGCCATTCTAGGGGGTGCAGCCACCCTACCCCACCCCTGTGCTTTGACTCCATCAATGGATTATCACGCGACAGGGATGTGCATTTGGGGACTAGGAAGATGATGATGATGAGGAGGAGGAGGTTGAAGATAGCGCACAGAAAGCAAGTGGAGAAACCGTTTTCCCAGAGAGCCAGGAACTGTTCCAGTACCTCCGGAACCAACCCAACCAATGTGGGCTCCCAGACCCGCCAGGTGGAGAAGGTACCTCTGGCGAGTGTACCTTTGTAAATATAATATATGGTTTAAAAAGCAAGCGTGTTTAATGATTAATTTGCCCTGAAGACTTGAGATGCATTTGCGGCCAGTACAGCTACTGGAAAAGTCTGTTAACCTGTCTGGGGATGGAGCGGAAATCCTCCAGGGACATCTCCATAAAGCTTTCCTGGATGGTCACTCCTCATGGTCATCTGGTTGAAATAGGGTAATTTTATTAAGGGGACATTCAGAGGCGGCCGTTCCTTGTGGGCTGTGTGCCTGTGGCTGAAAAGAAATATTCCTCACTGTTATCCATGCGGTGGGGAGAGGGGTGAAGCGATCATCCCAGAGAATTGGGGGTGTGTGTGTGGGGGGATGGCAGTTCCTGCTGGCCTTTGTGCCTGTGGCTTAACAGAAATCTTCTCTGCTGTTAGCCACGTGGTGTGGGGAGGGGTGAAGTGATCATCCCAGAGAATTGTGTGTGTGTGTGTGGTTTAGTTGGGTTTGTGCTGCACGTTAACCTGAAAACCGCAGCCCCTCCTTTTAAATTGCCAACCCATTTTAAATGGCCAACACAATGGCTGATTGGTATGGGAAAAGAGGGCACTGCTGTTTGAAACCATTCCCATATGTTATGAAGGTTAAAGAAGCCAAAAGACTGTGGCTTACCATGGCTGCCTGCAAGCCGAATTCTGTTGCCTGGCCCTGCGTGTGTGATCTCTCACACCAAACCAGCAGACCCTCAATATAAGAGGCAAAATACGACCTTGTACCAAAATCACATGTGCTATGTAATGTTAACAGCAAGGTTCACTGTGAAAGAGTCTACCCATTGTTCTCTAAAATGTGTCTCTTTAACTACTACTCTCCCTTTTTACCCTCCTGCAGCTGCAAATGTTTCAACGCTCACACTATCATCTCCGTCCCAGAGGCTAGGGAAGATTAGAAGGTGAAAAAAATACACTTGCGATGAAATGTTCTGAGCTCATGCAGTCTTCCCACACTGAAAGATCCCAGCAGAATGCGTGGAGGCAAGCAATGTCAGAGTCCAGGAAAGTACAATATGAATGTGAGGACAGGTGGCGGGTTGAAAATGATAGGTGGCGTCAGCTTGCCGACAGAAGGCAGGAGGCAATGCTAAGGCTACTGGAGGATCAAACAGATATACTCCGGCGTATGGTTCAGCTGCAGGAAAGGCAGGAGCATAGATTGCCCTGCAGCCCATGTGTAACCAACTGCCCTCCCCCCCAAGTTCCATAGCCTCCTCACCCAGATGCCCAAGAACGTGATTCGGGGGCCTCCGGGCAGCCAAGGACTCCACCCCAGAGGACTGCCCAAGCAACAGAAAGCTGGCATTCAATAAGTTTTAAAGTGCAGTGTGGTCTTGTCCTTCCTTCCTCCCTGACCCCTCCCAGGCTACCTTGGCAGTTATCCCCCTATTTGTGTGATGAATTAATAAAGAATGCATGAATTTGAAACAACAATGACTTTATTGCCTCTGCAAGTGGTGATCGAAGCAGGGAGGAGAGAGCGGTTGGCTTACAGAGAAGTAGAGTAAACTATGGGGGCAGGTTTTCATCAAGGAGAAACAAACAGAACTTTCACACCGTAGCCTGGCCAGTCATGAAACTGGTTTTCAAAGCTTCTCTGATGCGCACTGCACCCTCCTGTACTCTAACCAACCTGGTGTCTGGCTGCGTGTAATCAGTGGCCTGGCGATTTGCCTAAACCTCCCACCCTGCCATAAACATCTCCCCCTTACTCTCACAGATATTGTGTATTGCACAGCAAGCAGTAATAACAATGGGAATATTGTTTTCGCTGGGGTCTAACCGAGTCAGTAAACTGCGTCAGCGTGCTTTTAAACATCCAAATGCACATTCTACCATCATTCTGCCCTTGCTCAGCCTATAGTTGAACAGCTCCTGACTACTGTCCAGGCTGCCTGTGTATGGCTTCATGAGCCATGGGAGCAAGGGGTAGGCTGGGTCCCCAAGGATAACTATAGGCATTTCAACATCCCCAATGGTTATTTTCTGGTCTGGGAATAAAGTCCCTTCCTGCAGCTTTTGAAACAGACCGGAGTTCCTGAAGATGTGAGCGTCATGTACCTTTCCCGGCCATCCCACGTTGATGTTGGTGAAACGTCCTGTGTGATCCACCAGTGCTTTCAGCACCATTGAAAAGCACCCCTTTCAGTTTATGTACTCGCTGCCTTGGTGGTCTGGTGCCAAGACAGGGATATGGGTTCCGTCTATCGTCCCACCACAGTTAGGGAATCCCATTGCAGCAAAGCTATCCACTATGATGTGCAGATTTCCCGGAGTCAATACGCTTGATAACAGCAGCTCAGTGATTGCATTGGCTACTTGGATCACAGCAGCCCCCACAGTAGATTTGCCCACTTCAAATTGATTCCCGACTGACCGGTAGCTGTCTGGTGTTGTAAGCTTCCACAGGGCTATCACCATTTGCTTGTGAACTGTGAGGGCTGCTCTCATCTTGGTATTCTTGTGCTTCAGGGTAGGGGAAAACAAGTCACAAAGTTCCATGAAAGTGCCCTTATGCAGTAGCGTAGGTAGGGGGGGAGTGGGACAGCGGCCGCTCCCCCACTGAGCAGAAGTGGCACCTTTTTAATTCCTTGACGCCTTTTCAATTTTTACTCACACTCTGGGTCTTGGGTGGTTGGTCAGGCAGCATTCTGGGTCTTCAGCAGCACTTCAGTGTCAGGTCCTTCACTTGCTCCAATCTTCGGCGGCATTGTGGTGGCTGGGGGAGAAGGGGTGTCCTTCAGAGCGCGTGAAGGACCCAATGCCAATGTGCTGCTGAAGACCTGGAGCGCCGCCGGGTGAGTACTAGCGGGTGGCACCTTTTTTTAATCTCCGCTCCCCCTGGTTTCTCCACCTGGATACGCAAGTGCCCTTATGCATGCGAAAGTTTCACAGCCACTGGGAATCATCCCAGACCTGCAACACTATGCGGTCCCACTAGTTTGTGCTTGTTTCCCGGGCCCGGAATCGGCGTTCCACAGCATGATTCTGCCCCATTACCACCATGATGTCCAAATTGCCAGGGCCCATAATTTGAGAGAAGTCTGTGTCCATGTCCTCATCACTCTCGTCACTGCGCTGCCGTCGCCTCCTTTCCCGCTTTTGCAATTTCTGGTTCTGCATATACTGCTGAATAAGGTGCGTGGTGTTTACAATGCTCGTAACTGCCACGGTGATCTGCGCAGGCTCATGCTTGCTGTGGTATGGCGTCTGCAGGAGAGCAGAGTGGCAGCAGAAGCGGCGGGTGGATGACTATGCTGACAGCAATATGGCACCCGCACAGAAAAAGGTGCAAAACTATTGTTGGCCGTTGCTTTCACGGAGGGAGGGAGTGGAGAGCAAGGGGTAGACTGGCAGCAGGCAGTGCAGTATGACTGCTAGCCGTCATCATCTCCTGGGTGCTCGCCAGCAGACGGTGCAGTACGACTGTAGCTGTCATCATTTCCAGGCAGACTGAATCTCTATGAGACGAAACTTAAGAAGAGAATGACCTGGAGTCACTCCCATTTATGTCCAGGCACCCCTGACAGACCTCACTGAGCATCTGCCAGTACCCAGGAGATGTACGGTGACAGTGAGCTGAGGAGGCTCCATGCTTGCCATGGTATGGCATCTGCATGGGTAACCCAGGAAAAAAGGTGCAAAACGATCATCTGCCATTGCTTTCACGGGGGGGGGGGGGGGGCTGACAACATGTACCCAGAACCACCCGCGACAATGTTTTTGCCCCATCAGGCATTGTGATCTCAACCCAGAATTCCAATGGGCGGCAGAGACTGTGGGAACTGTGGGATAGCCACCCACAGTGCACCGCTCCGGAAGTCGACGCTAGCCTCTGTACTGTGAATGCAAATTTGGATTGAATTAGGCAAATGAAGAATTTTTTTTAAAAAAAAAGTCTAAATGGTCTGTTTTTACATTTTCCAAACAATCTGTTCTGAAATGGCATTTTGAAAAGAACTTTTTTTCCTTTTGGTGAGGAAAAACTGGAAAAAAAATCAGTTTCAGTTCAAACCAAAATGAATTTTTGCATTCTGTATTACTGGATACAAAGCACACACACATACAGTGAGTTCAGTGGACACTGAAAACTACCTTTCCATTGGTAGATTATGTCCACTCAAAGGTGATGTCGTGTCTTGGAGTCAGAATCCCCTTACATACAATGGTGAATAGTCTAGAACCAGTGATATTTTAACGACCATCCTATTTCGAAGGTTAAATTTTGTAACCACTATAGGTTAGTATTCACCATCATTACTTTCTCTTAGCAGCTTCAGTTAGAGGTTTGGTAGTCTGTCACTTCCAGTATTTTAATTTGTTTTCTTGTTGGGTTTGGCAAACCACATTTAAAAAACCCAAAACTTTTCTAAGGACAGAAATCCACAGGAAACTGATCCAATTGAGCCTCCCATGCTCCTTCTGTTATAATTTAGCTTGTCTTTCACAACAAACAAGAAATTGGTACCTTTTACAAGCACAAGCAGGTTTACACTATGCAGGAGACAATCAAAAATCTTTCAAATGACTTTAAGAAGCATATTATTTGAGTCTGAAAATTAAATGTGTACATAACTTCTTAAATAAATTCTCCTAAACTGCTCATCATGTCTGTGTCAACAGACTGCTTAAATGTGAGCTCAACTCCATGATCCATATTTTGGCTGGGGTTGTGAGTGTGTGCAAAGTTGGGAGTAGGGGGTCTCCAATCCATGCCTGCTCTCCTCCCTTCATGTGTACCTCTACGAGCAGCAGCAACAATCTTAGTACTCCGGAGAGCTGGTTGAAAAATTCTCAACTATTTTTTTTCCTGTCTAAATCATAGAATATCAGGGTTGGAAGGGACCTCAGGAGGTCATCTAGTCCAACCCCCTGCTCAAAGCAGGACCAATCCCCTGCTAAATCATCCCAGCCAGGGCTTTCTCAAGCCTGACCTTAAAAACTTCTAAGGAAGGAGATTCCACCACTTCCCTAGGTAACGCATTCCAGTGTTTCACCACCCTCCTCGTGAAAAAGTTTTTCCTAATATCCAACCTAAACCTCCCCCACTGCAACTTGAGACCATTAGTCCTCATTCTGTCATCTGCTACCACTGAGAACAGTCTAGATCCATTCTCTTTGGAACCCCCTTTCAGGTAGTTGAAAGCAGCTATCAAATCCCCCCTCATTCTTCTCTTCCACAGACTAAACAAGTTCCCTCAGCCTCTCCTCATAAGTCATGTGTTCCAGTCCCCTAATCATTTTTGTTGCCCTAAAGATGTCAGTTAGTTGAAAATTTTGTTGGGAAGGTTTTTCAGGTTCAGGAACAGAGATGAAACCAAATTACCAGCAGCTAGGGAACTTGCCTGGGACGTGGAAAACCAAGGTGCACATCCCTGCTCTGCCTCATTGAAAGCACGAACTTGATCCTGTGTCTCACGCATTCCAAAGACGTGTCCTAACCACTGGACTATAGAGTCTGTCTCTCTCTCTGGCCCTATGTAGATTTAATTAATTATTTTTACAAAGTGGAACAGATCCAGCAGGAAAGTTTGAGAGACTGACTGTATAACCCAATGGATAGTGTTAACAATCCAGTGTCAAGTTCCTGAGCTGCGTGATGCAGAGTGCTTCTCTCTTGTATTTTCATGAACATTTCCAAACGGTCTCATTTTTGTTCCCCATTGGAATGAAAACAAATTTCAAAACGTTGACATTTTTGTCAACACAAATCAGAAGTGTTGTTTTCCAGTCAGCCCTTGTCCTTACCCTCTTGAAGTGCAAAGGGGAAATTACTGCCAGTGGTAGGCTACTCACCAGAGAAAAGCCTTCGTTCCCACGTCAGCAGTTGCACTAGAGCCAATGCAACAGGTGGGGTGAAGATAGGGAAAGAGATCACACTACACCCTGTGAGAAGGTACCACAATGGCCACATGTGGAGTCCTCTAATTTCACAAGCATTCTGGTTGCTTTAGTACTGAGGTCTCTGTGACCTGCCCTATCCTCAGCCCACTGTAATTAAAACTGTGGCATTAAAAACCCACCACCTTAGATTTCCTTGTTTCTATATCTTCCATTTTTATCTATGGGGATTGTTTTTTCTACCAAGTTTCATATAATCCTCTACAACACAATATCCATTTCCTCCATTTTCAACTAATACATCTTCACTGTGAATGACATACAGTGTATTGAGCTTTGAGCATTGTGAAGATGAGATCATGGATTTTATACTCAGGAGTCAGTGTTTGCCATTATTATTATGGTAGTGGTACGTACAGGACACTTCTAAATACTTCAGAGAGTTAAAACTTACCCTTGCTAGGATAACTTGTTGAAAGGCCTCCCTAGTGCCCCTTTGTCTGTGTAGTCTCCTCTCTGAAGCCTTTATCTGAGAAAGAAAAAGGAACATTTTGCAGGAACTCCTACAGAAATGGAAGTACTAAAATGAAGGTAGCAGTGAGCAAGGTTGTGATTGCTAGTTGAAGAAGACTCGAGAGTAAATTGATTTTAAAACTTGCAGTTTTATAGCTCCCTACTTCCAGATAATAAAAACATTCTATGGGTTACTGAAATTCTATGACTGCAATAAAAGCTTTGTAAAAATAAACATCCCATTTCTTTAGAAGTACAGCAGTGTAAAGGCAAGTGAAACCTCTATTGCCAGTTTATATAATGTTTGATGAACTTCCCTGTTGATTCAATGTGCAAATCCACAGCTGTAAGTTTTACAAAGTTTTCATATGTATTAATAACAAAGTTTGTGTTTGTGTGAGAACATAGGCATTGCCGGTGGTTTTGCATGCATTTGAGTGCTCCCTGGACCTTGGTGTGGGGCTAGGGGCTATTTTGTAGAGTCTCAGTTTTGTAGCCACAGGAATAGTATTTAGAGAGAAAAAGAAGAGGGGTATAATGAGAAGCAAAGTGGTTTTGTAACTGTAGTTTTGCATTAGACACATAACTATTCATGTTTCTTATCTTTAGTATTTCTAGGATGCTTATTAACATAGTATTTAGCCACCAAATATAGTAATTATGTGGCAAATGTTGACTTTTAAAGGTGACCATGTATTTAGTGTATTTAGGGGTTCTTAATACAATTTGTTAAGCTACATTAAAATAGGAAGTCATAAATTATATGGACAATGTTGATATTTTGCTTCTGCCTATGTGTTAATTTCCACTTTGAAAAGAACTGTGGACGAGCAAAAGTTCCGTTCCATCTGACAATGGAATTATTCTACCAGAATGGAATTATTCTACCACACTCTGTTACATACTATAATTAGATGGATCAACATTTTCAAAAATAGGAGCCTAAAATTACTCAAAATATATATATACATCACCACTGGAAATGTAGACAAGTCTGGGGTAGGAGGGCAAAAATCGACTAGGGTACAGCACACTGATCAACAGTGAAGAGGGGAGGAAATTTTGTACAAGGAGGCTCTTAAAGACTAATGGGATCTTCAATGTCCCCAAAGTACAGACAGAAAGGGATGGATTTCCAAAAGCACAAATGTGGGACAGGTGCCTAATCCCTTTAACTTTCAATGGGAGATGAATGCCTCATTTCCCTTTGTGCTTTTGAAAATCTACCCTGAAGAATGTTTTTATGTTCTCATCCTAAAGATCCCTACAAAGTGGTAAATTGCAAATAAATTAACACATATGTCCTATAATTTGTGGTCAGGATTCTATTTTACTGCCAAAAAACAAATAAAATATTTTCATTCTTATGCTAATTTAAACATTATAGAAATGCTCATTTTAATTCAGGAATTAATATGTGTCCTAGTGAATCCAACTTTTTCATGCCAAAGTTGTACAGCTACGAGAAAGAACCATATTGCTAATGTTGCTCTACTTTTGTGTTACTATTTTGGTTTTCTTTACTCAAGGTGTTTTTTCATGTCTCTGATTATAAATGGGCCTTGTCCATGGTTTCCCAAGGGAATGGAGGCTTTCTGTACTTTGCTGACATTGTGGAAAATTAGATGGGGAGCAGCCATTTAGTGCAATCTTCCCATCATAAGCTTGGCATGGTGTTACTTGAAAAAGCAAGGGTCTAAATGTTAGAAGTTGTGTACTTTGAAATTATCCTTATTTGTTTTTGTCCAGTCTTTTGGAGAATGTCCTCTTTATCCTTCATCTACATTCTTTTGAACAAATAGTCACAATAACCATGCCAATTTCAGAACCAGTGACCATTGCATGAAAATTCATTTAAATTTGATTAATATATTCTATTTACAAGAATTATCTTGCTAAGGAGAAGAAATGTCCTGGAACTAATCAAATGTTTAGATTTTGGAAGAGATTAAAGTTTGCCTCTAATTTAAAGTCGTCACATTTTTAAGAGCTTACTACTGCATAATTAAGAGACCCTTGGGCTTAGTTTATATTTATACTGCCAGGATGATCAAAACAATCACACTTTCTGTCTTACAGAATGCAGATTGTTTTGGGTGACTGGGTAATGAAGTAAAGAAACTTTCACCCCGAGGTTGCTGTTTGAGTTGGTATTCACTGTGAAAGATCTCTATTATCTGATGGCTGTTTGGTCTCTGTGAATTAGTGGAAAGGCATAACAGCAGAGAAGATGTTGCAGAGGTGGTGGTGATAGTCTCAGCAAAGCATGGGGATAGAATGACTTTGGGGATCAGCCTGTGCTCATTTCCAGGGGGCCATCAAGGTGAAGATCAGAGAGCAATAATGTGGTGATGGGAGAAGCCTCTGCTGGTTCTGTCTGTGCTATGGTGTTCTTGTTCTCTCAGTTAACTGAGTGTTTGTGGCCAAACCTGTCTGACACCTATCTGACAAGCACTATATTCAATATTATTCTGCACTGTGTAATTGCTTATCTATTTCTTGCAGAGCTGGCTGAAATGTTTTCCACATTTTTATAGTAAAATAATGGGGTTTTGACCATGACCAAGCTTTTTGTCAAAATTTCATTTGCATCAATATTTTTCACTTTTCAATTTCAAAATTAATTTTTCTTTCAAAATTATGGAGAAGGAGACACTTTAGATTTTTTTTTAAGTTAAAACCAAAAATTTCAAAGGATACAAAAACCCTTTTAATTTTTTTTCATGAGAAACTTTTTTAATGAGCTCTACAATTTTTTTTATAAAACATACTCACCTTTTTTAATGAGCTTTGTTTTTCCTCTTAGGTGGTCAGTAACAGTAACTTATTTGGGAGCACACATCTATCAGAACTAGAAAGTCATGGGCTCAAACCTACAGTCCAAGGACCTGGATTCTGTACCATGCCTATTGTACTTTTGCAGGGTGAGGGAGAGAAAGGGGGCATTGTAGTGTCTGTAATGCAATCCTCCTGATAAGGCATTAAATCCTACCATAGGAGTTTTCTGGTCACTGCTCGGGCTAAAGCTAAAAATCCGATGGCATCCTTCTAAAAGATTTTTCGAGAACAATTGCAAGGTATGCCGGCCAATATTCTATATCTCAGTGAAAAAGTTCCAACATGTACAGACTATTGCTGCATAATGACTACTTTTCTTTGCTTACACAGCCAATAAGCTATTACCATCTGATTCATTACTTTGTACAGCACATTGGGATACAGCTTCTTGTGGTTTCGTTGCTGTTCTGTTTTGCATGGTAGTTTCAAGATTAGCCTGTGCTTTTGGGAGTTGAGAAATTATAAAATCAAACCAATGCTGAATTCTTGATTTCTCTGAGTTTCTAGTGATGGAGATTCTGAAACACACAGCCAGTGCTATGGTTTTCATTCTTTGTGCTTACATTTCATCTCTCCAAACTGATGTGGTGCCATCAAGAAGGTATAGATAGTTATATAGATGTAGTGATACTGGAAGGTGCAAGGCTAATATTTGGTACAATAAAGTGCTAAAAGAATTAAGTACAATGACCTGAACAAATTAATACTCCCTCCTTGGATTGAAATTGCATTAAGTGGTTAGAAATATACAGCAAGTATAATGAAATGCTAAACTGAGCTGAAGAATAAGGCATGATATGATGGGTAGGAACAGAGGGTTCTTCCAGATTCTATTGATGTAATTGACCAATTAATATGATAAAATCATGCATTATTAATATAGCAAGATGCTTCTCATTTAGCAAGAGGCAATTGTGCCAATGGAATATTCACAGTTACAAAGAATAGTATACGTATCCTGTTTCAGCGTAACATTAATTAGGACACTACTCCAGGCTATCCCCAATTAAGCTCTTCTCTAATGCTTACTGTATGTGGCTAGTAACCATGATTGATTACTACATAAGATCAGTTCAGAACCACAGATACAATGTGATACATTTGCTAGAACAAAATTGGGAATTCTGCCTTACTTATTTCCTGTCAGGTAAAGATAAAAGCGTGGCTTCCAGCTGAGACAAACTTTAGCACAGTGACTGATAGTTATTATGACTGATTCCTTGGCACGTGGTTCTGTAGTCATCTCCCCATAGAATAATTAAAAAAAAAAAAGATCGTCATTGAACAGTATTTCATGTAAATTGTTGCTGTGAGCCCGAGTCACCCAGTACAAAATTTTCAGGGGGTGCGTGGTATTCTCCACTCCCACTGTGCACTCATATAAGGGCCAGGCAGAACTTGCTCAATTAGGTGTCTAAGTGCAACAGGTTTTTAGCTAGTCCTATTACACTTCTCTACTATACCCCCTGTGGTAACATGGCTCACAAATTATCATTAAGTACAACACTTAGGTATCCTGTCTATGTTGAGCAAAACTCTGATGAGAGCTGGAAGTTAACACCAAAATACATTGAAAATCTCCCATTTGGTTTTACTGTTTGTGACAAGATGGCCGATGTTAGTCTGGTGGGTCCTGCGCTTTTCTTGGTGGGGAGTTAAGATACCACCCCTTGCCCCTGTTCTTGGGGCGTTGATGGCCTCACTAGTGGCCCAGGAAGGTGGTAAAGGAGGAAAGCAGGGGAGGGATCTGGGTTTGCTCCTCACTCTGAGACCCAGCCCCTCTCAACCCCTGCGGGGTGGGGTACCTGCAGTCCTTAGATGCTGGGGAAGGGAGTCTCCCTCCCCTACTGGGTAGGGTCCCCCTTACTTCAGTTCTCTGATTTTCCAAGTCTCACAGCACACCTCCAAGCTCCAGTCCTCTCTCCTTCCTCCTCTTTCTCTGCCCTGGTCTACACTAGGAGTTGAGGTCGAATTTAGCAGCATTAAATCGATTTAACCCTGCATCTGTCCACACGACGAAGCCCTTTTTTTCAACTTAAAGGGCTCTTAAAATCGATTTCCTTACTCCATCCCCAACAAGGGGATTAGTGCTGAAATCAGCCTTGCTGGGTCGAATTTGGGGTACTGTGGACGCAATTAGACGGTATTGGCCTCCGGGAGCTATCCCAAAGTGCTCCACTGTGACCACTCTGGACAGCACTCTCAACTCAGATGCACTGGCCAGGTAGACAAGAAAAGGCCCACGAACTTTTGAATTTCAATTTCCTGTTTGGTTAGCATGGCAAGCTGCAGGTGACCATGCAGAGCTCATCAGCAGAGGTGACCGTGCAGAGCTCATCAGAAGAGGTGACCATGATGGAGTCCCAGAATCGCAAAAGAGCTCCAGCATGGACCGAACGGGAGGTATGGGATCTGATCGCTGTATGGGGAGAGGAATCCGTGCTATCACAACTACGTTCCAGTTTTCGAAATGACAAAACATTTGTCAAAATCTCCGAGGGCATGAAGGACAGAGGCCATAACAGAGACCCGCAGCAGTGCCGCGTGAAACTTAGAACGGCCGCTCCGGGTCAGAGCCCAAAACATGCTGCTTCTATGATGAGCTGCATGCCATTTTAGGGGGTTCAGCCACCACTACCCCAGCCGTGTTGTTTGACTCCTTCAATGGAGATGGAGGCAACACGGAAGCAGGTTTTGGGGACGAGGAAGATGATGATGATGATGATGATGAGGTTGTAGATAGCTCACAGCAAGTAAGCGGAGAAACCGGTTTTCCCGACAGCCAGGAACTGTTTCTCACCCTGGACCTGGAGCCAGTACCCCCTGAACCCACCCAAGGCTGCCTCCCAGACCCGCCAGGGGAGAAGGGACCTCTGGTGAGTGTAACTTTTAAAATACCATACATGGTTTAAAAGCAAGCATGTTTAATGATTAATTTGCCCTGGCATTCGCGGCTCTCCTGGATGTACTCCCAAAGCCTTTGCAAAAGGTTTCTGGGGAGGGCAGCCTTATTCTATCCACCTTGGTAGGACACTTTATCACTCCAGGCCAGTAGCACGTACTCGGGAATCATTGTAGAACAAAGCATTGCAGTGTATATTTGCTGGTGTTCAAACAACATCCGTTCTTTATCTCTCTGTGCTATCCTCAGGAGAGTGATATTATTCATGGTCACCTGGTTGACATAGAGTGCTTTTCTTAAGGGGACATTCAGAGGTGTCTGTTCCTGCTGGGCTGTTTGCCTGTGGCTAAACAGAAATGTTCCCTGCTGTTAGCCATGGGGAAGGGGGAGGGGCTAGCCACGCTCTGGGGGGAGGCAAAATGTGACCTTGGAATGAAAGCACATGTGCTATGTATGTAATGTTAACAGCAAGGTTGAACATGAAAGAGTGTACCCATTGTTCTATAAAATGTGTCTTTTTAAATACCACTGTCCCTTTTATTTCTCCACCAGCTGCACGTGTTTCAAGGATCACAGGATCTTCTCCTTCCCAGAGGCTAGCAAAGATTAGAAGGCTGAAAAAACGCATTCGCGATGAAATGCTCTCTGAGCTCATGCTGTCCTCCCACACTGACAGAGCACAGACGAATGCATGGAGGCAGACAATGTCAGAGTGCAGGAAAGCAAAGAATGACCGGGAGGAGAGGTGGCGGGCTGAAGAGAGTAAGTGGCAGGCTGAAGAGAGAGCTGAAGCTGAAAGGTGGCGGCAGCGTGATGAGAGGAGGCAGGATTCAATGCTGAGGCTGCTGGAAGATCAAACTAATATGCTCCAGCGTATGGTTGAGCTGCAGGAAAGGCAGCAGGAGCACAGACCACAGCTACAGCCCCTGTGTAACCCACCGCCCTCCTCCCCAAGTTTCATAGCCTCCTCACCCAGACGCCTAAGAACGCGGTGGGGGGCCTCCGGCCACCCAGCCACTCCACCCTAGAGGATTGCCCAAACAACAGAAAGCTGGCATTCAATAAGTTTTAAAGTTTTAAACTTTTAAAGTTCTGTGTGGCCTTGTCCTTCCCTCCTCCACCAACCCCTCCTGGTGCTTCTCTCCTCCACCACCCCTCCTGGGCTACCTTGGTAGTTATCCCCCTATTTGTGTGATGAATTAATAAAGAATGCATGAATGTGAAGAAACAATGACTTTATTGCCTCTGCAAGATTGAAGGGAGGTGGGGAGGGTGGTTAGCTTACAGGGAAGTAGAGTGAACCAAGGGGCGAGGGGTTTCATCAAGGAGAAACAAACAGAACTTTCACACCGTAGCCTGGCCAGTCATGAAACTGGTTTTCAAAGCTTCTCTGATGCGCACCACGCCCTCCTATGCTCTTCTAACCACCCTGATGTCTGGCTGTGCATAACCAGCAGCCAGACAATTTGCCTCAACCTCCCACCCCACCATAAACACCTCTCCCTTACTCTCACAGATATTGTGGAGTGCACAGCAAACAGTAATAACAGTGGGAATATTCGCAAAAAGAAAAGGAGTACTTGTGGCACCTTAGAGACTAACCAATTTATTAGAGCATAAGCTTTCGTGAGCTACAGCTCACTTCATCAGATGCATATCGTGGAAACTGCAGCAGACTTTATATATACACAGAGAATATGAACCAATACCTCCTCCCACCCCACTGTCCTGCTGGTAATAGCTTATCTAAAGTGATCATCAGGTGGGCCATTTCCAGCACAAATCCAGGTTTTCTCACCCTCCACCCCCCCACACAAATTCACTCTCCTGCTGGTGATAGCCCATCCAAAGTGACAACTCTTTACACAATGTGCATGACAATCAAGTTGGGCTATTTCCTGCACAAATCCAGGTTTTCTCACATCCTCCCCCCACCCCCATACACACACAAACTCACTCTCCTGCTGGTAATAGCTCATCCAAACTGACCACTCTTCAAGTTTAAATCCAAGTTAAACCAGAACATCGAGGGGGGGGGGAGGTAGGAAAAAACAAGAGGAAACAGGCTACCTTGCATAATGACTTAGCCACTCCAAGTCTCTATTTAAGCCTAAATTAATAGTATCCAATTTGCAAATGAATTCCAATTCAGCAGTTTCTCGCTGGAGTCTGGATTTGAAGTTTTTTTGTTTTAAGATAGCGACCTTCATGTCTGTGATTGCGTGACCAGAGAGATTGAAGTGTTCTCCGACTGGTTTATGAATGTTATAATTCTTGACATCTGATTTGTGTCCATTTATTCTTTTACGTAGAGACTGTCCAGTTTGACCAATGTACATGGCAGAGGGGCATTGCTGGCACATGATGGCATATATTGGTTTCACTGAGGTCTAACCGAGTCAGTAAACTGCGCCAGCGTGCTTTTAAACGTCCAAATGCACATTCTACCACCATTCTGCACTTGCTCAGCCTGTAGCTGACCAGCTCCTGACTACTGTCCAGGCTGCCTGTGTATGGCCTCATGAGCCATGGCATTAAGGGGTAGGCTGGGTCCCCAAGGATAACTATAGGCATTTCAACATCCCCAACGGTTATTTTCTGGTCTGGGAATAAAGTCCCTTCCTGCAGCTTTTGAAACAGACCGGAGTTCCTGAAGATGAAAGGGTCATGTACCTTTCCCGGCCATCCCACGTTGATGTTGGTGAAACGTCCCTTGTGATCCATCAGTGCTTTCAGCACCATTGAAAAGTACCCCTTGCAGTTTATGTACTTGCCGGCTTGGTGCTCCGGTGCCAAGATAGGGATATGGGTTCTGTCTATGGCCCCACCACAGTTAGGAAATCCCATTGCAGCAAAGCCATCCACTATGACCTGCACATTTTCCAGGGTCACTACCCTTGATATCAGCAGATCTTTGATTGCGTTGGCTACTTGCATCACAGCAGCCCCCACAGTAGATTTGCCCACTCCAAATTGATTCCTGACTGACCGGTAGCTGTCTGGCATTGCAAGCTTCCACAGGGCTATTGCTACTCGCTTCTAAACTGTGAGGTCTGCTCTCATCTTGGTATTCTTGCGCCTCAGAGCAGGGGAAGGCAAGTCACAAAGTTCCATGAAAGTGCCCTTACGCATGCAAAAGTTTCGCAGCCACTGGGAATGGTCCCAGACCTGCAACACAATGCGGTCCCACCATTCTGTGCTTGTTTTCCGGGCCCAGAATCGGTGTTCCACCGCATGAGCCTGCTCCATTAGCACCATGATGCCCACATTGCCAGGGCCCGGGCTTTGAGAGAAGTCTGTGTCCATGTCCTCATTACTCTCATCACCATGCTGACATCACCTACTTGCCAGGTATCGCTTTGCTAGGTTCTGGTGCTGCATATACTGCTGGATAATGTGTGTGGTGTTTAGTGTGCTCCTAATTGCCAAAGTGATCTGAGTGGGCTCTATGCTTGCCGTGGTATGGCGTCTGCACAGAAAAAAGGCGCGGAACGATTGTCTGCCGTTGCCCTGACAGAGGGAGGGGCGACTGATGACATGGTTTACAGGAAATTAAAATCAACAAAGCAGGTGGCTTTGCAAGAAACTGAATGGCTCCCTCAAGGATAGAACTCAAAACCTCAAGGATAGAACTCAAAACTGGGTTTAGCAGGCCCTGGAGGAGAAAATGAATACAAAACAAATCTGGTCTATTTCTTGTTTTGAGCCACTTCATCTATCTTTATACATCTTGTTGGCAGCAGACTGTGCAGTACGACCCCTAGCCATCGTCATCTCCTGGGTGCTCGGCAGAAGACGGTGCAGTATGACTACTGGCCATCGTCTTCTGCTAGCTGCAGATTAAAAGACAGTGCACGGCCAGTAGGACTCAATCGCCATGACACGAAACAAGGGAAATGACCTGGCTGAGTCACTCCCACGTTTGCCCAGGCACCCAGTTAAAAGAGCACCCAGGACTACGTCGACGATGGGTACCAGTCATAGTGCACTGTCTGCTGCCAAAAGGCAATAAACTGCTGCTGTATAGCAATACAGTACCACATCTGCCAGCACCAAGGAGACATACGGTGACAGTTAGCTGAGCGGGCTCCATGCTTGCCGGGGTATGGCGTCTGCACAGGTAACTCAAGAAAAAAGGTGCAAAACGATTGTCTGCCCTTGCTTTCACGGAGGGAGGGAGGGAACGGGGGCCTGATGACATGTACCCAGAAACACCTGCGACAATATTTTAGCCCCATCAGGCACTGGGATTTCTACCCAGAATTCAAATGGGCGGTGGAGACTGCGGGAACTGTGGGATAGCCACCCACAGTGCAACACTCCGGAACTCGACGGTTGCCTCGATACTGTGGACACACTCATAGAATCATAGAATATCAGGGTTGGAAGGGACCCCAGAAGGTCATCTAGTCCAACCCCCTGCTCAAAGCAGGACCAATTCCCAGTTAAATCATCCCAGCCAGGGCTTTGTCAAGCCTGACCTTAAAAACCTCTAAGGAAGGAGATTCTACCACCTCCCTAGGTAACGCATTCCAGGGTTTCACCACCCTCTTAGTGAAAAAGTTTTTCCTAATATCCAATCTAAACCTCCCCCACTGCAACTTGAGACCATTACTCCTCGTTCTGTCATCTGCTACCATTGAGAACAGTCTAGAGCCATCCTCTTTGGAACCCCCTTTCAGGTAGTTGAAAGCAGCTATCAAATCCCCCCTCATTCTTCTCTTCTGCAGGCTAAACAATCCCAGCTCCCTCAGCCTCTCCTCATAACTCATGTGTTCCAGTCCCCTAATCATTTTTGTTGCCCTTCGCTGGACTCTCTCCAATTTATCCACATCCTTCTTGTAGTGTGGGGCCCAAAACTGGACACAGTACTCCAGATGAGGCCTCACCAATGTCGAATAGAGGGGAACGATCACGTCCCTCGATCTGCTCGCTATGCCCCTACTTATACATCCCAAAATGCCATTGGCCTTCTTGGCAACAAGGGCACACTGCTGACTCATATCCAGCTTCTCGTCCACTGTCACCCCTAGGTCCTTTTCCGCAGAACTGCTGCCTAGCCATTCGGTCCCTAGTCTGTAGCTGTGCATTGGGTTCTTCCGTCCTAAGTGCAGGACCCTGCACTTATCCTTATTGAACCTCATCAGATTCCTTTTGGCCCAATCTTCCAATTGGTCTAGGTCCTTCTGTATCCTATCCCTCCCCTCCAGCGTATCTACCACTCCTCCCAGTTTAGTATCATCCGCAAATTTGCTGAGAGTGCAATCCACACCATCCTCCAGATCATTTATGAAGATATTGAATAAAACCGGCCCCAGGACCGACCCTTGGGGCACTCCACTTGATACCGGCTGCCAACTAGACATGGAGCCATTGATCACTACCCGTTGAGCCCGACAATTTAGCCAGCTTTCTACCCACCTTATAGTGCATTCATCCAGCCCATACTTCCTTAACTTGCTGACAAGAATACTATGGGAGACCGTGTCAAAAGCTTTGCTAAAGTCAAGAAACAATACATCCACTGCTTTCCCTTCATCCACAGAACCAGTAATCTCATCATAAAAGGCGATTAGATTAGTCAGGCATGACCTTCCCTTGGTGAATCCATGCTGGCTGTTCCTGATCACTTTCCTCTCATGCAAGTGCTTCAGGATTGATTCTTTGAGGACCTGCTCCATGATTTTTCCAGGGACTGAGGTGAGGCTGACTGGCCTGTAGTTCCCAGGATCTTCCTTCTTCCCTTTTTTAAAGATTGGCACTACATTAGCCTTTTTCCAGTCATCCGGGACTTCCCCGGTTCGCCACGAGTTTTCAAAGATAATGGCCAGTGGCTCTGCAATCACAGCCGCCAATTCCTTCAGCACTCTCGGATGCAACTCGTCCAGCCCCATGGACTTGTGCACGTCCAGCTTTTCTAAATAGTCCCTAACCGCCTCTATCTCCACAGAGGGCTGGCCATCTCTTCCGCATTTTGTGATGCCCAGCGCAGCAGTCTGGGAGCTGACCTTGTTAGTGAAAACAGAGGCAAAAAAAGCATTGAGTACATTAGCTTTTTCCACATCCTCTGTCACTAGGTTGCCTCCCTCATTCACTCCATCGACTACATGCACTTAGAGCATTTGTGTGGGGACACACAGAGTCGGCTGTATAAAAACGCTTTCTACAAAACCGACTTCTATAAATTCGACCTAATTTCGTAGTGTAGACATACACTCTGACTGTCTGAAGCAGAGGGTTTTATTAGGTTCCGAACAGGGCCTTAATTGACAGCAGGTGCTCCAATTAACCTGCAGCCACCTTCCCTAGTCTACAGGGAACCACGCCTTAATTAACCTTGAGTTTATATATTTCCCCTCTAGCACTCTCCCACTGCTCCCTGGCCCTCCTGTATCACATGTTACAAATGTTGGTCTTTCAGACTGGTTTCTTTAAAGTACGTTATGGTACTGAGTTTCAATACATCTTTGTGCTGACTTTAGCGTCTCTCCCTGTTAGTCTACCTTTAGGCTTAACCAGAAACATATTGTGATAAATTCAGCAATTTTGAGTCTGGTCCCTTTCAACAGCCAGGTGAAATGGTTACATGCCATGGACTCAAAAATGAGCAGTATGCAGATGACACACAGCTCTACCTATCCTTCATCACATACGATCACACCACTTCCACCAAGATGGTCCAGGGCTTCAGTGAGATCAGCTCATGGAAGAACAGCAGCTGGCTGAAGCTAAACCCAAGGAAGACAGAGGTTATGCTGGTGGGCAGAGAAAAGCATTTTGAAGAATTTGCAGCCAAGGTGCAGCCTCCTTTGATTACAGGTACACACCCACAACTGGTTAGTTTGGTCTGTAGTTTAAGAGTACTCTTGGATTCCTCACTAACACTGAGCTCTCACATAGCAATAACCATGAGTAATTCTTTCTGTCATCTCTGACATAGGCTAGGAGACTCTGACCCATGCTGGTGAATGATGACAATGCCTTAATTATTCATGCCTTTCTTGTCCCTTCTTGGCTGTACCACAGCAATGTGATAGACATAGGCATGAAGCCTTCTTCAGACTTTAGGAAACTTCAACTAGCACAGAATGGTGCAGTGTGTATCTTCAGTAACAGGCTACCACAAACACATCAGAGCTGTCCTCTGCTCTCCACACTGGCTTCCCATAGAATTTCAAATAAAATTTAAGATCTCGGTCCTTATCTTTAAGGTGCTTCATGGCCTGGGGCCAGGATATATAGAAGATTTCCTGAAGCTTTGGGAAGAAGACCATGATCCACAACTTCGCTCCTCTGGCTCAATGGAACTCTTTACAGTAAGGGTAAAGCTTGTCTGTGCAGGAGACAGAGCTTTCTTAGTGGCTGGTCTGAGACTGTGAACTTTCACAGGAACTAAGGACTGCCTTCAACTCCAAGTACAAGGGGCATTTCTTTGGCCTTGCCTTCTGTCATAAATATAAAGGGAAGGGTAAACCCCTTTGAAATCCCTCCTGGCCAGGGGAAAGCTCCTCTCACCTGTAAAGGGTTAAGAAGCTAAAGGTAACCTCGCTGGCACCTGACCAAAATGATCAATGAGGAGACAAGATACTTTCAAAAGCTGGGAGGAGGGAGAGAAACAAAGGGTCTGTGTGTCTGTCTATAGTCTGTCTTTGTCGGGGATAGACCAGGAATGGAGTCTTAGAACTTTTAGTAAGTAATCTAGCTAGGTATGTGTTAGATTATGATTTCTTTAAATGGCTGAGAAAAGAATTGTGCTGAATAGAATAACTATTTCTGTCTGTGTATCTTTTTTGTAACTTAAGGTTTTGCCTAGAGGGGTTCTCTATGTTTTTGAATCTAATTACCCTGTAAGATATCTACCATCCTGATTTTACAGGGGGGATTTCTTTATTTCTATTTACTTCTATTTTTATTAAAAGTCTTCTTGTAAGAAAACTGAATGCTTTTTCATTGTTCTCAGATCCAAGGGTTTGGGTCTGTGGTCACCTATGCAAATTGGTGAGGCTTTTTATCCAACATTTCCCAGGAAAGGGAGGGTGCAAGTGTTGGGAGGATTGTTCATTGTTCTTAAGATCCAAGGGTCTGGGTCTGTAGTCACCTAGGCAAATTGGTGAGGCTTTTTACCAAACCTTGTCTAGGAAGTGGGGTGCAGGGTTTTGGGAAGTATTTGGGGGGGAAAGACGCGTCCAAACAGCTCTTCCCCAGTAACCAGTATTAGTTTGGTGGTGGTAGTGGCCAGTCCAAGGACAACGGGTGGAATATTTTGTACCTTGGGGAAGTTTTGACCTAAGCTGGTAAAGATAAGCTTAGGAGGTTTTTCATGCAGGTCCCCACAACTGTACCCTAGAGTTCAGAGTGGGGGAGGAACCTTGACACCTTCTTTAACATAAATACATAGCAACATGTCTATTTGTAAAACAAAAACATTTTTCCATTTCTGCAACCATTTTCTTCCTGACTATTGACCAATATTATAGGAACCAAATTAGGCACTGAGGCATTCAGTTAACATCAAACTTTAACGAGGAGTCCTCTACTCACTTTCAATACTATACCTTACTTTGTATTGTAAAGTAACATCATTTTCTCAAGGAAAACTACATCTTACATAGCCTAACTCTGAAATATGCAAATGCTAAGTTGGGTCTTCTAGTTAAACAGATCTGTAAGAGCACCTTAATTGGTACCAACCTTTTTTGCTCTTGTTATTTAATCCAAGATATAACTAAGAATATGTGGAAATTTTGCAATACATATAAAACACTCAAAATCTGAGTGGTTTTGCATTTAATTGAACAAACAAGCATTGTCCAGTTTTTACAAAAGTATTGACTCATTTTTGAGCCTTAAGGACTTGCCCATACTTAAGTTTTACTCACATAACTGTGTCAGTTAGAGATGTGATTTTTCTACCAACTTGTGTATGCTGGTAAAAGCCCTACTGTAGTTGGAATTATGTTTTTATAGCATATACTGGTTTCCCAAACTGGCATAGCTATCCCAGTAGAAGCTCTTTTATACCAACACAGATGTGTTCACACGATGCTGTTTTAACTATACTAACAAAACCTAACTTAGACAAGGCCCTAAAGGGTGGAATTTTGCTTGAAAAATAGGTGACATTGCCAACATTTTTAGTCTCTTTTTGAAGGAAGTTGGAGTTGCTTCAAACCCTTATTTTCTTATGCTCTTTGATGAAAATATTAAAGTCACTGATTTTTTTTAACAAAAGAGCTAATTTCTCTGGGTGCAAAATCACTTAAAACGAAAACCTTGGATAGGGGAATTCATGATGTCATATGGCTATCCAGAACTCTGCCACAGAGTCTGTGTCGATGAATATCTGTGGGCATTCAGGGGAGAAACTGAATGATGGGGACCCAAGGGTCAAGGTAAGTGAAACATGGTGTCCTGAATCAGCAATACACACAAAAATGGTAGCCCAAGATATGGAGCTAGATAGTAGGTAAATCTTGACCACAAGCAAAGAAGAAGTGGATTTAGAAAATGCTTCAAAAGCCAAATCCATTACAGTCAAATGCACCTGAAATGTAGAAGAGGTTGCGGAATTCAATATTGCACAGTTATTTGCTGAGTTTTGGGAGATGCCTGCAGACTTCCCTGACGGAGGTTTTGTTCTAGGTATCAGTAGTTCTGTGTTTATCTATCAAGGGCATTGGTCAGTCCTGATCTGGCTGCTTTAGTAGGACAGACTGGGAGTGTTTTTTAATTTTTAAAAAATCAGTTAGACTGTAGGATAATGGAAAAAATGGATGACAGAAAGATAGCTCAAGCCAGGATGTAGCTTGGAAAAAAAGCCAATAGCCCCACTTGATGTGATAAGCAAGTGACAGAATAATAGCTGGGGCGTTGGCAGCAGCAGGAAAAAACGCTGCCAGTAGATAAACCATCAGAATTCTAGCTACCACTGGCTCAGTTAAGAAACACACACAGGATGTATGAATGGTGGTATATATTGTAAACTATTTTTTGATCACTTCCGTATTTTCGGGCCACCCAAGTTTGTGAGAAATGTAATATCTGGTAATTGTGTGTAGCAGATGTAAAGTGAGTTCTTATTCTACCCAGATACAGAACAAAGCTGATATTTCACTATCTGGATATCTCTAGTTAACAAATAATGTCAATAGAATAGAATGTTATCACAGCATAATGGTTGCCTGCTGCTAGATAAGTGCTGAGTCCAAACCACAGTGTTTATTTTCAAGGCAGGGGACATTGATCTTGTGACAACTTTCTATTTCAATGACATTCTTGCTATTACATTAGACTGATGTACTTGTGACCATTTTGTCTAATGGATATTGGTTTAGTAAAGTGACAGCTGCTCATTGTGCCACTCTTCAATATATTAGCTACATTCTGATTGGCTGGGAGAAGACTCCTTGTATGATAGCTATAAAAAGATAGATACTTGTTCTTAAAAATGACTCTGCTTTTATGAATGAGCAGGTTAAGTTTTTAGTTTGTGTTTACTTTTTTTTCTTAATTTATCTTACTAAGTAAGGTCATTTACCTCACAATATGATTGACTGGCACATTTTCCCTTTTGACATAATTCTAAGTAATATGAATTTTCTTCTCACATTAAAAACAAACAAGTTAAATAAGAATGAATATCCATCTGCAAACCCTATCTTCACTGACCCACAGACTATTTGGGCACTTTCAACTAGGAGCTTTTCCCAAGTGGGAGCTAGTAGTTTGTTCTGTGGAGAACAAACAAATAGCTAAAATGCTTTCAGTCTATGGAATTACCATTTTACTACTCTGGAGAAGCCCAAGCAAACATTAAAGAGAAAAGAGTAGATTGATTCCCAAGAGGAAAACAACCTTTTACTGTGAAACATTTTTGTTGCGAGCCACAGAGTAAAGCTCTAGTAGTTTCTCCTTCCTTCCTAGGTTCCTGAATATTTTAGTGTTGTTAGCATGGATGAACTTTTACCTTTTCATACTTTCTTCCATCTTGTAATGCAGGACAGAAGGCAGTTTGCTCTCACCAGGAGCGAATTTCAGGCCTTTGAAAATTGTTTTGTAGAAAGGTAGAAAAATAAATCACTCCCTATCTGTATGTTTCAGTATTACATACATGGAAGAAAGAGAAGGTCCTTGCAAGCAAACCTAACTAGCACTTAGCAATAATTCTATATGGTTGTCATTCAGTTTGAAGATGGGATAGCAGCTAAGGTAAATTCTGCTCAGTGGGGCTAATTTTTCGTTGCATTCATGTGAGCAACAGTGAAAACCACAGTGGAGAGAGAATCAAAGAGTTTGATTCTGATACACTTCCTTCTGTTTAGTAGCAACTTCATCCATGAGTGGTTCCATGCACTTCAATGGGTCAGCTTGTAAAATGCTACTTAACTGGAGGAGACGTGACATCATCTGGACCATTGAGGGTAGAGATCAAAAAGAGCAATTAAGTCATCTGGTCCATCTTTCTATGAGTATATGATTGTTCTGTACTGCACATTTACTAGTGCAGAAAGGAGCTTCCATGGGATTCCTCACATATGGGAGAAAATCAAAGAGGAAAAGTACAGAACAAAAAACAGTCAAATTTCTGTATCACCAACGCACTGTTGTCCATTTTGTAAAATTTCACTTTAGTCCTAAGTGGCACACAGGATCTGGTCCAAGAAGTGAAGATAGCTGAACTACTCAGTAGTAGCGACCATAATGTAATTAAATTTAACGTTTTCATAGGGAGAAAAATACCAAAGAAACCCGCCATTGTACTATTTAACTTCAAAAAGGGGAACTACACAAAAATGAGAAGGCTAATTAAACGGAACAGTTTAAAGGAAGTTAAAAGGAACAGTCACAAGAGTGAAATGCCTGCAAGCTGCCTGGAAATTTTTTAAAAACACCATAATAGAGGCTCAAGTTATATATACCATATATATACCACCCCCCCACCACCAAATTAAGCAACAAAACAAAACAGTAAGAGGACCAAAAAAGCCAGCCTGGCGAAACAGAGTAAAAGAGGCAGAAGGAGATAAAAAGACATTTAAAATTTGAAAGTTGAATCCTACTTAGGAAAATAGAAAGGAACATAAACTCTGGCAAGTCAAGTGTAAAAGTATAATAAAGCAGGTCAAAAAAGAATTTGAAGGGCAACTATTGAAAGACACAAAAACTAACAGCAATTTTTAAGTACATCAGAAGCAGCTAATCTGCTAAACATTCAGTGGGGACACTAAACAACCAAGGTGCTAAAGGACCACGCGAAAGACAAGGCCTTTGGGCAGAAGCTAAATGAGGGTGTTGACAAGTATGTGGACAAGAGTGATCCAGTGGCTATAGTGTATTTGGACTTTTAGAAAGCCTTTAACAAGGTCCATGACCAAAGGCTCTAAAGCAAAGTAAGCAGCCATGGGATAAAAGGGAAGGAGGTCCTTTCATGGATTAGTAACTGGTTAAAAGATAGGAAACAAAGGATTGGAATAAATGGTCATTTTTCACAGTAGAGAGAGGTAAGAAATGGGCCCCCTCAAGGATCCGTACTGGGACCAGTACTGTTCAACATATTCATAAATGATCTGGAGAAAGGGGTGAATAGTGAGATGTCAAATTTACTCAAGATAGTTAAGTCCAAAGCAGACTGTGAAGAGTTACAAAGGGATTTCTCAAAACTTGGTGACTAGGCAAGAAAATAGCAGATGAAATTTAATGTTGATAAATGTAAAGTAATACACACTGGAAAACCTAATCCCAACTATACATACAAAATGATGGTGTTACCATTCAGGAAAGAGAACTTGGAGTCATTGTGGATAGTTCTCTGAAAACATCCACTCAATGTGTAGCAGCAGTCCAATAAATAAATAAATAAATTAAATTAAAAAGTAAGAGACTGTTAGGAACCATTGGGAAATGGATGGATAATAAGACAGAAAATATCATAATGCCACTATATAAATCCATAGTATGCTCTCACCTTGAATACTTCACACAGTTCTGGTAGCCCTATCTCAAAAAGATATATTTGAATTGGAAAAGATACAGAGAAGGGCAACAGAAATAATGAGGGGGATGGAACAGCTTCCATGTGAGGAGAGATTAAAAAGACTGGGCCTGCTCAGCTTGTAAAAGAGAGATCTGAGGGGGGATGTGATAGAAGTGTATAAAATCATGACTGGTGTGGAGAAAGTGAATGAGGAAGTGTTATTTACCCCTTCATATGACACTTCCCTTAAAAAGATATTGAATACATTTTAAAAGCTATCTTGTTGTTCTGGAAGAAGACTGCAGTGATGAGCAAACCTCAAACCCCTTAGAGGTGTAGTTTGAATAAGCACCAAAATGTTTTGATGGTAACCAGAAATCATATAGGAAGAGGTTATTTCTTGAGGTTATTGGTATTTTCTGTTTCCCACCTTACTTGATGTATTGCGCAAACAGATATTTCATCACTTCATATTCCAGATCCACATGTAATCAAAGTCCAGCCATATGAAAACGGAGAGATAAAAGTTAACCTGATTTCCTAGAATTCTCAAAGAAGATCTGATTTGGTTTAAAATATGGATGAAGGTTTGGGTATGTTTTTATTTCGTATGCAGATCATGGTCCAGATTCTGAAGTGGTGTAAATTGTCTATAACAGCTGAGAATCTGTCCCTATATGGTTTGTCTATTTATATGGTAAATTCTTCAGGCCAGCAACCTATCATCTTCTAGGTTATCTTACAACTTAAAGCATTATATATGAAATAGGATTATTATTATTATTGTTTATTACATATTTTTAGAGTGCCTAGCGTCTTGTATACATGATGAATACTGGTAACAAGAACAACTGGGCTGAGATAACTTTTTTTTATATAAGGCCCTGAATGGTCCATTACTGAGTTGTTAATTATGGTGAAAGCTAATAAACTAATTTTCTAAGCTCTTTTAACTATTCTAATCTGAAAAGCTAGTTTTAGAAAAAATCAGATTTAAAACATTTTACAAAGGAGATGGCCCTGAACTCAATCTGGAGCCAAAAATCTCCAGGCACTGGAGAAACTTGAACCCTGACACATTTTCATTTTTATAGATTAAAATGATAGGTTATGGTGTTTATAAGACAGTGCTTATGGTGAACAGTGCTAATGGCTTGCACGTTTAGGCATCATGGATGGATTAGCACTGGGTTTGAAACTTTCCATAGAAAGAGTTACAGGTCATGCAGTAACTGCCTAGAGAAAGTCATTTAGGGTACTGTGAGGGTTAAAGTTCTCTTCTTTGTCTGGGCTTCCAGGGTAGCTGCACAAAAAGAGGCCAGTCTTCCCAGAATATGCAGCCCAAGAGGAGCTTTCAGTGAGGGGTTTCCCAGGCATAAAGTAAAGGGGTGCTGAGTGAGAAAAAGAAGCACAGAACATGTTTAACTAGTTGGATCTATTTGGAGATTTATGAGAGTCCTGAGGAAGCCAGAGGACAAAGGCAGCTGCTTCTTGGGATAGGATAGTCAGACTTTATTGGGGACTTCTGAAAAAGGAGTTGCCTATGTGCAATTTGCCATCACAGTTCAAGGAAACAGGACTTGTGTATATTTTGTAAATTAAAATAAATACACTAAGAAAATACACAAAGAAAATAAGAAAATGGTAATTTTCACTCCATGCATCTGAAGAAGTGGGTTTTTTACCCCCGAAAGCTTATGCCCAAATAAATCTGTTAGTCTTCAAGGTGCCACCAGACTCCTTGTTATTTTAACTAAGAAAATACTTGACTCCAGGGCCCTGATTTCTGCTCCAAACACAAAGCTGACCTACAAGGCCCCAAAATTTGCTTCTGCTCAGCAAAGAGGCAACAATATATTAATGATAGCAGCCATAACAAAGCCACTATATTCACAAACTGAGAATGTTGTAACTAAGAACCTTATGTATTTTCAATCACCTCTAATCGTTGGTGCGAAAAGCATGGGTTGAAGCCCAGGTCTGACCACTTAGGGTATGTCTACACTGCAATAAAAGATGTGTGACATGGCCACGGCTGGCCCAGGTCAGCTGACTTGGGCTGGCAGAGCTTGGGCTACGGGGCTAAAAATAGCCACAAAGATGGTTGGGCTTGGGCTGGAGCCTGGGCTCTGAGATACTATGAGGGAGAAGGGTCTCTGAGCCCAGGGTTTGGGAAACTGAGAGGGAAGGGTCTCTGAGCCCAGGCTCCTGCCCAAGCCCAAATGTCTATGCTGCAATTTTAGCCCCACAGCCCGAGCACTCTGAGCCTGAGTCAGCTGACCCAGACTCTGAGACTCAGTGCCACAGGTTTGTACTTGCCATGTAGACATGCCCTTTGGCATTTGCCCAGATTGTGAGCTCTATAGAGTTGCATTGCCTCTTGGGGTAGTTAGGGAGGGATAGTATAGCATTCACACGCCCTTATGTGCTGAGTCAGCATGGACTCTATGGGTCACTATGGAAGGGTGCTGAGGAGGTTGGAGTCCTCTCCACCCCCACCTGCCAGTCCCCTTTGGGATATTTAGCAACCGTTGGGGTACAAGTGAATGTCTGGGGAGCCACAAAGAGTGGGGTAGAGAAAGATCCTTGCAGCCTCATGCTGCCCACCTGAGCCATGGCTGGGCACAGTTTGTCTGCTCATGAACAGTGCTGATTTCAAATCACAGACAGTGAACTTCTAATCATTGGTATTAGAAGTAGCATGAGTATTAGAGAGATGAATTCATTTACCATTTGTCTGATAAAAATTCATAGATATTAAGGTCAGAAGGGACCATTATGATCATCTAGTCTGACCTCCTGCACAATGCAGGCCACAGAATCTCACCCCCCACTCCTGCGATAAACCTCTCACCTATGTCTGAGCTATTGAAGTCCTCAAATCATGTTTTAAAGACTTCAAGGTGCAGATAATCCTCCAGCAAGTGACCTGTGCCCCATGCTACAGAGGAAGGCGAAAAACCCCCAGGGCCTCAACCTAATAAAGTACCTGTCAAACTATCTCTCTATTCACCTGCTTATTGGGAATAGGTGGAACAACCCCACAGATATAAAGAAAGACATAGAGAATAACTGTGGAAATTAGCCTGATTTGTATCCACTTGTTTTCATTTGAGTCCCTTCTGTTCAAGTGATTGACAGCATAACATAAATCAAGATTTTTTTTAAAACTTATTAATATAATATGAACTGCAAAAAGATTAAAGTCTCATTTACATAACCTGAGATGAAAGGAGGTGAAATATTGTAATTATCTTTTCAAGCTAAATTTGCACTGCCATTTAAAATTAACCTATGCAAATGACAGGTTAAACCCTAGGAAAGCTTCTGCTCTGTAAAATAATCTACTTGTAATTGTGACTGTGTTTACATAATGGTCACTCAATTAGCTACTTGCTGCATAAACATGTAGCAACATTCTGAACATTATTTATTTTATTTGTGTTTCTAGTTCTGTCCCTCTGAACTTACTGGGCTTCTCCCCACTATGGAATTGTGAGGAACAGAAAGGAGAATGGGGTAGGGGCATGGCCATTCCCATTGTGTGTAATCACTGACCTGCAATTTTCCGGATCCTTATGTGCCTATACATTGAGGGGTAGACAAACAACCCATTGGCTCTCTGCAGGACAGAGTGTGGATTTCCCCAGCAAGCAGAATGTTACAAATCAAATGTCTATGATCCAACTCAGAGAGGGAATGTAGGGGCGGGGGCCAAGGGCCATTGACAGATCTCTCACTGCATGAAGATGCATACAGTGTGCTCAATGCCCCATAGGACAGTTTTAGTCTTCAGTGAAATGGTTTAAATGAAAGTGGCTGCTTCGTACAGATGACTCTGCAGGGGAATGGGGATGAGGCCTACTTAAATCCCCACAGAGGTGAGCCAACTGCCTTTCCTTACCAGGAAAACTGAGGCACAGCTAAGTGTTGATGCGCCTCATTCTCCTGTTGAAATTGGGAAAAACTGAGGCATGGCTCAGTGTTATTGTGGCTCAGACCATAGGTGAAAATGAGGAAACTGAGGCATGGCCTAGTCTTGCTGCAGCTTGCACTCCAGTCAAGAAGTTAAAGAGGCAGTTAAGGAGTATTGCATAATATGTGATTCCTACCCAAGGATGGGAAAAGCACAAGATATGTGTGCAGCAGCCATGAGTCAGCTGCCTATAATAAGATGACCCTTTACAAAGGGTGGCCATGGGTATTGCGGGTCACCACAGTCAAGCGACCCTGACTTGCAGCCCTCATGGACATGGGGCAGAGAAAGGAATCGGTTCATGAGGAAGGAACATAAAGTTATCCCAAAGAAGAGAGATGTTTTCCTCACATAATCGCAGTGCAGGGTAGACACAGACTGCCAGAGAGATGCCCCAAATCTCTTCCTTAGCAGACACTGTAATTGTAATTGTAAAGTGTAATTGAAGCCCAGGTGGTACAGTTTGGTTGAGACCAGCTTTGCAGGCGGTGGGCCACCTTGATAAACTTTTATTTGTTGCCAGGGTGGATTCAAGAGAGGTTACAAGCCTATTGACTTTATTTCAGGTTGGCTTGTAATTTAGGAGTAGTGCTGGATAAAAAAATGTGCCTTAAACTTTTTGTGAATTTGTGTCCAAGTTGCTGAATTACTTCGGTTGAAAATTCCCTACAAAAATTGACAAAATCAAAACTTTTTATTTCAACATTTTCAAAACAAATTTTAATTTTTCTATTAAAAAAACCTTTGTTTCCAAATTTACTTCAAATTTATTTTCACAATAAAATATTTAGAAAAGCTCAAATAAAATTATATGTTTTGTTTTGGGTCAAAGAAAATGTTTAGTTCAACCTGAAACAAATATAATTTCACTTTTCAGTTCGTGGAATAGTTCAAAGAATTTTTGTTTCAAGTTGACCTGAAATGAATCTCTCCCCTGCCCCCATTTTTTGGGTATAGCCAGCAAATTGAAATATCAGTTATTAGTATAGCTCAAGTTAGAGGTACTGCTTGCAAAAGAAACACAGGGTACGTCTACATGGGGTTAAAAGCCATGAGGCATGGCTTCGGCTGGCCTGGGTCAGCTGACTTGGGCTCGTGGGGCTAAAAACTGTTATGTAGGTATTCAGGCTCAGCCTGGAGCCTGAGCCAGCTGACCCAGACCAGACAGGGTATTTTTATCCCCATGTTGATATACCCACAGAGAGCTTCCCCCCCCACCAACTTGTCTGGAGATGGGTTTAGATAGAGACAAATATTTCTACTCATTGTTAATAAACTGACAGGGTTGCAAGATTCTTGAGGCATCCAATATTACTTTGCATGAAATACAAGCTTGGCCATCTTTAATTTCACAGCTTGGGTGGTGCCCTCAGGATGGGTATCTTGCTCTTGGCAGCCTTCCCAGTCATGGAAAGACCCAATTTATTATTAAGGGCAAATTAACAGATAAAGGTTTTATTGAGTGTTTGGACAATCCCTGAACCAGTGTAATAGGCTTTTCTTGAAGGTGTAAGGGGACTGTTGCCCCCTTACTAACATTCAGTGGGGGTGTGTCATAAATATAAAGGGAAGGGTAAACCCCTTTGAAATCCCTCCTGGCCAGGGGAAAGCTCCTCTCACCTGTAAAGGGTTAAGAAGCTAAAAGTAACCTCGCTGGCACCTGACCAAAATGACCAATGAGGAGACAAGATACTTTCAAAAGCTGGGAGGAGGGAGAGAAACAAAGGGTCTGTGTGTCTGTCTATATTCTGTCTTTGCCGGGGATAGACCAGGAATGGAGTCTTAGAACTTTTAGTAAGTAATCTAGCTAGGTACGTGTTAGATTATGATTTCTTTAAATGGCTGAGAAAAGAACTGTGCTGAATAGAATAACTATTTCTGTCTGTGTATCTTTTTTGTAACTTAAGGTTTTGCCGAGAGGGGTTCTCTATGTTTTGAGTCTAATTACCCCGTAAGGTATCTACCATCCTGATTTTACAGGGGGGATTTCTTTATTTCTATTTACTTCTATTTTTATTAAAAGTCTTCTTGTAAGAAAACTGAATGCTTTTTCATTGTTCTTAGATCCAAGGGTCTGGGTCTGTAGTCACCTAGGCAAATTGGTGAGGCTTTTTACCAAACCTTGTCCAGGAAGTGGGGTGCAAGGTTTTGGGAAGTATTCTGGGGGGAAAGACGCGTCCAAACAGCTCTTCCCCAGTAACCAGTATTAGTTTGGTGGTGGTAGCGGCCAATCCAAGGACAAAGGGTGGAATATTTTGTACCTTGGGGAAGTTTTGACCTAAGCTGGTAAAGATAAGCTTAGGAGGTTTTTCATGCAGGTCCCCACATCTGTACCCTAGAGTTCAGAGTGGGGGAGGAACCTTGACAGGGTATTTTGGTTGGCTAACTCCCAGTAGTAAAAGGGGAAGGGTCTATGGGAAACCAGGACCCTGAGACTGATAGTCCCCAGGAACAATGGGGAGAGGCCAATGTTCCAGGTCAGCCTGAATGACAGGGCGGGCAGGCTAATCAGAGAGTCAGGAGGCCAGTGAGGTCCCGTCCTCCGGGTGAGCTGGATTTCCCTAGGTCAGACAGAGTGGGGCCGAGCTAAGGAGAAAGCAGGGGCCCAAGCTAAGCTGAGGAGCAGAGCTGTGCCAGATCCAGAGGGATCAGAAAAGCAGCCCAGAGGGAGTAGACCCTGTCCTGGGAGCAGAGCTGCAGCCCCAAAGCTAGAGGCACAGCCCAGAGAGAGCAGACTTGCCCTGGGAGCAGAGCTGCAGCAACCAGAGCCAGAGCGGCCAGAAGAGCAGCCCAGGAAGCAGGTCAGTGCTGGGAGCAGAGTCACAGAAGCAGCCTGCAGAGCAGACCTGTCCTGGGAGCAGAGCTGCAGCAACCAGAGCCAGAGGGGCCAAAGAAGCAGCCCAGGGAGCTGGAGGCAGAGCAGCAGCAGCAGTGCTGAGATAGAGTGGTGGAGCTGGGAGTGGTGAGCCCCTGGGGAGAGCGAGGGGAACCCTGGGCAGCAGGCCTAGCACAGGGAGATGCCTCAGCCAAGAGGCTCTGCAGGCCAGGCTTGGATCATAACCCTGGGCGACACTGGGAAGAAGGGTCCTAGCACTTAGAGCCTGAGAGCGTGTGGCCACCACCAGAGCAAGTGTCCAACCCACAGCATCCCTGCGGCACAGCCAGGGCCTGAGAAGAAGGCCTGGGACTTACAAGGAACAGACTGTGAACTGCCCTGACATTCCAGAGACACTGTTTGTGATGTTCTCTGTCACAGAGCGGGTTGATGTGTTTCCTTTAACCTTTCCCATTTTCCTTATTCTTTTTAAAATTAATTGTTGATTAAATAACTTTAATTTGTATGTAATGCTTTAAATTGTATGTAATGGTCAGTGGGTCAGAGAAGTGCCCAGTGCAGAGAGAGTACCCCGGAGTGGGGACACCCTAGCCCCTGTCCTAGGTGACCACAGCAGGGTTGGGGGTTGAGCCCCCCCCAGGAATCCTGGGCCCAACCTTGTTGGGGTTACGAGGACTCTGCCAGACAGGAGAGTGGAAGGGGAGTCCTCAAGGGCAGGGAGGCCACTGGATAAAGGAAGTGGGAGCGAGGACTCAGATCCTTTCGCTAGTCTCCTTTACCGGGGTAGTGCAGAAGCCAGGAAGGTTCCCCACAATAGCGGGACTATTCCCCCGCTTACAAAGGGAAGATGGGACATCAGAGTCAGACCTGAGAGTAGATGTGAATGCATTGCGGGGCATTGGGTCTGGGGTTTCCGCCAGGGCAAACAGTACTCATTGATTCTGGGAGGATAGAATAAAGGACATAACTCTGTAGAATCTCTGTCCTGTCCAAGTAACAGTGACTACCTGCAGAAGGGAGTCGGGAGGTAATTCTGAAGTAAAAAAAAAAAAAAATTGGGGCAGTGGTCCAGGCTCGTAACTGCTGGATTGTCAAGTCACTCAGAGTATGAGGTGGGTGGAATTTGAGAGTTGGTGCTGGGAACCAGTGAGGAGCCCATTTGGGCACAGCAGAAACCTTGGTTTTTGATACATTTTGTTTTGGTACAAAGTAACTAGCACCTTGAACATTCAGGTGTATATTGGGGGTGTGGAGGAACATACTGAGCTCCATCTGAGGGCAGGGGCAAACCTTTCAGAATTTGAGACTACAAGCTGGTGTCATGGTTACTAAAGGGATGGTCTCTGACGGGGCTAAGATGGGATTTAGTAATAAACAATTTAGATAAGATTGTGGAATTTAAGAATCAGCAATGGGTGGGGAGTGAGGGCAGAGATCTGACACCCTGCTTCTGAGGGTCAAAATAAAAATGAGGGGCTAGCAAGGTGAGTCATACTACTACAAGAGTGTGGGGAGGCTGAGAGGTGCCCAGTCAAATCAGAAAGGATTTGCCCTGTGTTGAGGATATTGGTCCCATGCCATTCTTTCCTCTGGTGGAAGGGAGTTACCTTGGAAAAGGAAGTTTCAGTTCATGGCGATGTCAGAGTGCATATTGTTGAATTTTCCCCAGTGAAACTGGATCCCATTCAGTCAGGATTTGGACAGTTTACATCCATGTCACAATTGGAATAGAGCCCAGTGTGTTACCCCTATCAATGGTGGAATACAAATGCATACAGGGGTATAGAGACCCCTGTTGGTGAGGATAATTCAGTAGTTTATATATGCTAAACTCTTCATGTTTATTCCTTTCTTCAGCATTAAGTGTATGAGTCACAGGAGTTGGTGACTTGATGTGCAGACATAATATTGTGCATTTGGCCCATGGACAGGTGTCCAGTTTCCTCTGGAAGTTCACTGCAGGGCCTCATAGTTGAGGCAGCTCTGATTTGGCATTGATGGAGGGGCATGCTATGGGGACCAAGAGAACGAACAGATCATGAGAGCTGATGTTTGGACCTTCAAGCATTGGTCCCACAAGTAGGCAGTCAATTCCCCTGCGGGTTCACAGCTGGATTTCAGAGAGGAGGCAAATCTGGGTCGGCAAGGCAAGAGGGGCATGCTCTGGGACCAGCTGATGTCTCTCTTATACTCTTTGGCAGACCGATGCAGTCCTGAAATGATTGTTGTTCATCTGGGTGAAAACAATTTGGGATTTTCTAAAAGGGGTTAAGTTAATTATCAGGGCAAAGAGAGTTTTAGGCCAGAACTAGTCTGAAATGCTGCAGCAGAGTATATGGCAGGGAGCCATCATGTCTCCAGGGGTTGACATGGCCAGAAAATGTGTGAATCATTGCGAATGGGGAGGATTGATGTTTGCCCACCAAAAATATCATATTTGGTACCTGAGTTATTCAGGAACAATGGGGCACATCGTCCAAATGAGGAGTGGATATAATTTTGGCTGATGTTAGGGAGGGAATTGTTAATTATCTGGGAACCTGATTGTGGGGAAGGCTGCCACGCTAACTGCTGGAGCCTTCTTATGGCAGGTGCTCAGTGGAGGAGCTTTCCCCATAAGGTGTCTAGTTCTCTGATAAACCAGAACTGGAAGTGGATTTAGGGGAAGACATCCCCAAAAGAATCTGGGGACCAGGGTTGTGGCTTCTAATCTCTGGCACAGTGAAAAGACAACACCTTAGTCTCAGCCCCTTAACCTTATCATGAGGGGAAGGCAGTGGGTGGACCAGTTGTGGGGGAAGGGAGCTGATGGCAGGCCTCCACCAGGTGGAAACAATTAAGGAAAGAATCATGACCTGCATTGTACAAGTGATTGCTGGATAGTTCCCATATGAGTTAGATTAATAAAGTTGCAGCCTAATTAAATGCATCCTTTGCACCTTGTCTTTCTTCTTGCATGTCTGGAACAATGACATCACGTCAGGCTGAAAAAAAGGTTGTTGTGAATGAAACGTATGGAAAGGAAAGTCATTGCTGGTTTTGTATTTAGGGTCTGAAATGAGGACGACCAGCTTTTTAAAAGAGTTGAATTTTGTTTAAAGCAACCGTCTTTTGAGTTTGAATAAAATATTTTAACTACAGGAAAAGAGGCAAGGAGAAGAAAAAAATAGGAATAGTAACCTGTGTTATCCCCAGATGATGTCTTAAATAACCTACTTCTTGTCTTATAAACAGACCTCTGAAACAGAAAACAAGTAAAATATTTAAAGAGTCTTCAATATAGCTGAAGAAATTTAAGCTGCTAAGAGAATGAAATGTGAGTATTTCTTTTTGCTGTTACTTCTTTGAACTGATTGATGTTCCCCCTCATTTTTTTATATCTATGCTTCTGGAAAGGGAAAAACAGACTAGCCAATAAATACCAAAGATAAACTCAAACCTGTGTTTCGAGAAACCTTCTCATATCAGGTTTCAGAGTAGCAGCCGTGTTAGTCTGTATTTGCAAAAAGAAAAGGAGGACTTGTGGCACCTTAGAGACTAACCAATTTATTAGAGCATAAGCTTTCGTGAGCTACAGCTCACTTCCTCAGATGCAGATGGGCATCCTGATTTAGAAGATTGCTCAGAAAAGATTGGTTGCTGAGTTTTCCAATCTCCTGAATGTAAATTCTAAAAACCGAATCTTGACCAGTTATAGCACCATTGATGACTTTCATATATTAACATTTATTTCAGCATATTACTTTTAATACAGGCAAGACCATATAGTTCTTACTCTCTGAATAGTTTCAAAAGGCTATCAAAAATATCTTTGCACTTTTGCTTTCAAAACGCAGAAACAATCACCTGAGGTGTTACACTAATGTAGTGTCTTCTTGATCTTCTGGCACTTTATATAACCTCAGGCTAGAGGTTATAGAGCTCTGGCGTCTGGGGTTTGAAGAGGTAGGGGAGAATGTTCTTTGAATTTTTGTCTTTGCAGTCCTGGAGTGTTGGAATGCCCCACCCTCACTCTAGGTCATGAGAGGGTCAGGTGGAGTTAGCATTCTTTAAAAATCATGAAAACTAAAGATGAGAAAGACCTAGTGAGCCATTTAGTTTATGCCTCTGCAGGGGCTGGCAAAGGGCAACTGCAGGTGTCAGCCTGAAACTCCCAGCCTGGCACTATATGGGATGTGGGATTAGTTGCCTCTCTATGCCATTATTCAAGAAGCTGGGAAGCCTCTTTGAAATTTTTATTAAAGAGGTCCTTTGGCAGAGCACATTAAGTAATGTTTTAAAGTTTGTCACATTCTAACAATAAGACTTTTACTGTTAAGGCTACTGTCACAGATCTAAGAGCATCTATGATGTATAGACACCTTAAAAATAACTTTTTCCCTCCTACTACTTATTAAGGAGAGAGCTGCCCAAACCCCAAAATCTGGATCTGAACATCCTTGTGATTAGTAGATGTTCAGAATCTGAATTTAAGATGGATCACAATTTTTCAGGTGGCAACTAGTTTTGTAAAAGGCTGAAGTGAAACTTTGTTTTGAACATCCTTGAAACTTCAAGGTTTCCAAAATACAGATCAAAATGTTGTGGCTTGGGCCTACCTCCAATTATGGCTATGTCACTTGCTCTGTATATTCTTTCCTTATTTTATTGTTGTTAGGTTGAAGGTCCAGTGAGGACACTGGTCTCTGTTTAAAAGGCAAAATAAATTCTTCTCAGAATGACTCTAAAGTCAAGATTCTGAATCCTTTACTCCAACTGAACACTACATTTATCCATGAATAGTCTCATTGATTTTAGGGAGACCACTTGAAGGGTAATATATTACTCAGTGGGAGCAAGGGTTACTCAAACTGGCCCAAAAGCAGTGTTCCCCAAAGCTTAAAAGCTGAGCCCCACTTCAGGAAAAGGAAACCAATCAAGAACCTCTTAAGCCCTGTCATGTGTTGTCATAGGCTTACCCTCAATGGATGAGTTACTCAGAGTAGATTGGGTCAGTCTTCATAATCTGACTCTTCCATTCCTTTCTTAATATTGTGAACAATGTTGACATTAAAGTATTATCATTGGCACCTGATTTACTACCCATTGAGATGAATGGGGCAGCTCACATCTCAGAGCTTTGTTTCAGGCTCTCCGCAAACTCAGACAAAGGCCACTGCATTGGTTATACTTGGGGCTCATTTTCAAGGTTTTCTTTGCAATTGTAATATCTAGAGCCTTACTTAAATATAATGGAGATGCTGGAAAACAATTTAGATGTCTGTCTGCCTACCTATTACTAGTCCTTGGTGCCCCTGCTTTGGGAAATGCTGTCCTAAGAGAGAACTGTCTGCAGAACTCATTCCATAACATGCTGCTCTTTGTAAGACTGAACCATGTGCAGATAATCCGAGTAATGAAAAATGATCCTTACCAGCAGATGCTGCAATAAACTAAACAATAACAAATGGAAAAAAAATCCCTATAAGAGCTAGAATCTACTAGTTGTTATGATGTGAGCACTACACATTACCATATTTCATATATGATAGAATAGGTTATAAAAGGGTAATGATAAAGCCACTAAAGACTGACTGACTGGAATGTTGTTCTTAGCCACAACTTTGTTTATTTTAAAAATAGTTGAAAAAAACCCTTTGTTAAAAAGACAGTGTTTTTCCTCATTAAAGCCTAAGTGTTCAAATAATAAACAATATGGACTTTTCTCAGTAATAGTGACTATACTTTATATAGTTAATTTTTAGAGGTCTGCGTCTTTATTTTGCGTCTAATCCTGAAATATTAAAATCATTCTAAATGTATCTAGGAGATTGATCACTTACAGTCAATAGTAATAGAGGAATAAATTCTCTCAAGTTATCATTTCCGCACTAAGTACACTGTATGTCAAGAGTCTGGGATGCCAGGATTAATTATTTGTCTTGGCAACACTGCGTGTATATTTGTTGCCCTTCACAATCACAATTAATATTCAGACAGGTATGAAAGAAAGATAATTTGGTGATTTTCAGCTCATTATTCTGGGGATTAAGCAAGAGAACAGAATAATTATTTCTGTTTTAATGCAGTTTAGGAATCAATTGAGTAAGTTGTGTCAAATCAATGTTGGTTATTGTACAACTATAATAAAGTTTTTAGAAATTTGCATCACAACTTTCAACCTCATGACATATATTACTTGTAATAACGGTATAGTATTGTTATAAGCATTGAGCACTGGGGCAGAATTTCAAACTTGGTCCTTCATTAAATTTTAATTTCAGCAATTTAACTCTGCTAGGTGAGAGGTGTAGCAAGAACTCCACAACCCTCACCAATCCTTCAATTGAAAATGCTTTCTATGTTCAGTGCCTCCACAATCCTGCAGGACAAAGTTTAATGCGCTCATGGAAATGTGTTAACCTTCAACATATTTACTCAATTTTTCCTCCAAAAATGTTTAATTTAAAAAATACCAGCCCATGCTTTGTTGTCAGAGCAAGTTGGGTGCTGATCAGGAATGTTACTTACACCCTCCCACTTATCAATATACTACAGAGTTGTTGCTTGTAAAGGGAGATTCCATTTTTCAGTTCCCAGTACCCTGTTCAAAATGGCTAAAAATAAGAGCTGATTAAGGGAAAACCGTTTCCATTACTTCTGTTTTTATTATTTGCATTATCATAGTGTCTAGGGGCCCTAATCATAGACCAGGGCCTCAGCGTGCTAGGTGCTGTACAAATACAGAACAAGACAGTTCTAATAAAATAATTTCTATTATCTAAGGAAGCAAACATAAGTGAGAGAATAATTTAATGTCCTTGGAACTGAGCAAAAGGGAAAAGTAATTAAACATGAGAGGGAAGGAATACCTCCCATGCGGGGAAAGAAAGAGCTTTCGGCCTCCTGATTCGGCAGTGAGATCACCATAACCAGACCCCTGTTCTTATGCAGCGTGCCAGTTAATGTCAGTGGGGCCCTACCTGGGAGCAGGATTCTGCCTGAATTGACGTCATTGTAGGAAAAGCCCAAGTCATTTTTCTTTCTGAGAGTGGTGTAGTCTTCCCTTGGCAGAAGTAGCTCCACTTCTTTATGATATTGGTAATGAGATCCACAGGGTAGTAAGGGGATTAGCGCAGGTGTGTCTTGTCTCTATTTTGCTGCCCTGCCCGTTGGTTTGCTTGCTGACCTGGCAGGATACGCGCTTCCAAGGGTTTACCCTGTGGTGGCTGCTCTGGTGCACTCCCAAAAGGGAAGAGGTTGGAGGGTCTACAGCATGGAGGTGGAAGCAAGGCAACTTAAAGAAGTACTAAATTGTGTTGCTTTCTATTGTGGGTGGAGGAATTTGGGTAACTTCTGCCCTGGCCCACACCTTCCCCGCCCACGCCTATGCCCTCTATCTGGAACACTGCAGGTAAGGGGGAGCATGCCACAGAGGTAGAACTCACTGCTTCCATACTTAGGGAACTTAGGTTCCCTTACATATGTGGAGGAACCACAATTTCCCAAGTAATGCTATGGACTAGTAATTGTAATAATCCAATTTAGAATGAATAAGGAATCAGTTCCAAGGAACAGGACTGGGACGCTAAAGATCCAGATTAAATTCTCTGCTCTTCCCCAGGCTTCCTCTGTGGCACTGGGCAGGTCACTTTCCTTCCCCCATGAAGATAATTATATCAGGACTGTGCAAAATTTCCCAAAAGAGAGGTTTCTCACTGAAACATACAAAACTGCTAATTTTTAGAAATTTAATGGAGAAATAATTTTCTGGTCTAAATGAAATTTCAGAATCCAGAAGTTCAAAGGGTTGAAATTTAAAAATTCATTTTTTTGAAAAGCTTTCCTCTAAGAGTCCTTTTCATGGTGTGAACAGGTGCAAAATTTGGCAGAACTTCATTGAAATTACAACAAAATGCAAAAATCTGAGATTTTGAGGTTTTCAGTAATTTCACACAGCTCTAATATTTCCTGAACTCACAATGTTATTATGAAACTTAATTGTTTCATTCATTAATGTTTATAGATAGCTTTCATATTCATGGGTGGCAGGCACTATAGAAATGTAATGAATTAATTGTTTTTCATTTTTTAAGATTTGTCCATCTCATAATGAAGGTATTTTTTTCCTCACAGATCAACTTTGCAGTTTTGAAGAATGCAGTTTGCATAGTACAAGACATTGTAACCATTAAGAACTTTCATTCAACTTCTTTATATCTGAGTTTACTATGAACCCATTCTAATATTATCCATCTGTTTTAACAGCCATTCTGTAATGTACCTGACCTGATAATTGGGCATAGTGAACTAGCCACTTAGATTCCCTCTCTTCTCACCCTTAAATTGGGCTTTTAAATATATTATAATGACCTTATTTTTATGTGGTGACTTTTTTTTTCTTCAAGGATCCAAAGTGATTTACCCACTCCTTGTGTATATATACAGTAGTATTGACACACTCTCTTTCTGTGTCTATATATATACATATTACTCAAATAAGCTACAACATGTTTTTAAATGCAATTGGCTGGCTGGAAAATGGCCTTAGAAAGAAAGGCACAAATGTTCAAAGGTTGGCTCTAATTTGGCGTTATAGAGTTATCGAGCACCCAGTACTGGAACTGAGATCAGTGGGAACTGCTGGTTCTTCTGAAAACGCAGCCCTAAATTTCTCCAACTGGGCACCCAAAACTAGTGGGCACTTGAAAATTTGGGCCTAATTCTCCTACCAAAGTATTGACGGTATGATAAAACACTTTTAAAATTGTTATTGTTTTACAATTGTACTCTCTTGGAGGGAGGTGTTGTTTTTTCCTCTGGGTTTGGAAACCATCTAGTCCATTGCGAGGGCCGCCACAATATATGATGATAAAAAACCTCTTCTTTTAATACAAATACCATTTTAGAAACTGGTGAGAACAAGAGAAAAAGGACCTGCGCTTCAGCCCATGGAAATCAGTGGAAAGAGTCTCATAGACTTTCATTGGCCTTAGACTAAGCCTGGAGTAGATATTCTTTATTCCAGTGTCTCTGACTCAGATTTGGTGCAGGTCAGTGGAAGTACTCTTTCAGAATCCGCTATATTTGTTAGTCTTCCACAAAGGTGGATACCTTCCAGGCCTGTGGCACCCCCACCTATTTTCTTGTTTTCCCCAAATTTGCTGGTCTGCATAGATTTTTCTAATACAAAAACCACACAATGTCAAATAAAAGTAATGCTATTCTGAGAGTGGAAAAAAAAAAAGAAAAATGCTAATAAAAATAGATGCTGGAAATAAATATTGTGATGAGAAGTGACATTCTGGCTCTGAGATTTTTCTTTGGGCTACAAAGAAAAAAAAATAACCTTGTTCTATTTTTTCCATAGCCTTAAGGCAGCCTTATGGCTGAGACATCACTTATCATTTTATTTTTCATTTCTAGTGTGCATTTCCTTATCTCCTCTTTCTTTTTATTTTGCAGTCTTTCTGTTGATCCAGCACAAGGTTTGTTTTTTTAAATGAAAATGTTATCTGTTTACTATTCAAATACAATTTTAAACAGTTTTGCTCAGCACATTTGAATTCAAAATCCTATTAAAGATGCGATATTCCTCTGCTACCTTGTTCCCTACTGCGTTGACATTGAGTTTCCCCATTTTAAATAGAAATATAATATCGTGTATCTGTTCAGGGTGATGCAATTTCCAGCATTGAATTACGAGTCATTGGACAGGCTGTTCACCTTCCTATCATGGAAATTTTGTACTTGTACACATTTTCCCCCCACATTTACAAAATGCGTTATTAGCCTGACTACCTTGCAATTGCTCCTCAGCAACACTTTCATTTTAAATCTGGAAAGCTTATCGCTGTGCCTCCTACCATCTGATGGAAGTCATGAGAATTGCTGAGTTAAGATAAACACTCTCATTTTGCAGCATGCAGGGGCAGGAGGGGAGAAGCAAAATGTTAATTTGTTTTAAAGTTAAAAGTACTGACCCATGCACGGAAGATAAGCATATCTAATTTTAAATCTTCCATATCTATTGTAGTGTCTAATTGCATAGTTAAATGAACTGTAAAAGCAGAAATGCCGCCGTAACCTCTAAACAATTTCACACAGTTCTAGAACATTTGAGATAACAAAAGAAAGCTTAAGAAAGCTTTTCTCTTCCAGTAATACCCATACTTCAGAGGGCACAGTTTTATTAAACAGGGGATACTTCCTAATCTGGAAGTGTTTTTCAATTATTTATATTACAGTAGCCAAGGCCCAATTGTACTAGGCTCTGTACAGATATAAAAAGGACACTTCTTACCCCAAAGAGTTCACAATCTTTGTTTAAGACAAACTGCAAGGGTTAGAGAGTTGGGAGACCTGGGTTCAAGTTTCCACCATAGATTCCCTGTGTGACCTTGGGCAAGTCACTTAGCTTCTCTGTGGCTCAGTTCCTCATCTGTAAAATGGGGATAATAGCAGTTCCTTACCTCCCAGGCGTGTTGTGAGGAGAAATAAGTTACAGAGTGAGTTTGTTGGATACTATAGGTATGCCTGTACTTCATTGTAAGCCTGTGGGACTTTGAGCCTGCAGGCTTGGTATTTGTCAGCCCAGGTTTGTGTGTCAACAGTGAATGTTGACTTCAGCTTTAGAATTTCTGGATCCAGGTCTCACAAGCTGCACTCATACATTATGCAAATCTAAGTCAAACCAGGCTATCTCAGGCTTCCTAGTGCCCTACCCAGCTGTAGCTGCTTTGACTTTTTGTTTGTGATGCTTGACTGTCCATCCTGAGGCATTTGACAGGAAGTCGTAACAGCCTGCCAAAACATCCAGCTGAGCTGTCTTTTGGTAAAGAAGACAGCAACATGGAGAAGTTCTCAATTGAAGAACTTGTCTTCCTTGGGCTATCACTCCAATTTCATGAAATGGGCATAACATCTGTGATGCTCTGGATGTTTCAGTGGCATTTTCTGACCCATTGAAGGCACCTGTTGGAGAAGGATGAGAACGAGGAGGAGAAGGATACAGACATGGTAGACTTGAACTGGCTGAGGCTGCTCATGACTCTCAATAGATGCCCCATATGAAGACGGGCACTTCTGGAGCAGAGCCACAAGCCCAGACTGGTAGAATCACACCGTTATGTAGACCAGGGGTGACCAGCAGTGGCTTCAGAACTTTCACATAAAGAAAGCTACATCTCAGGAATTTTGTGAGCATCTCACCCTGACCCTTCAGTGTCCTGGCATGCCAGTGCAGAAGGGCGTTTCTATAACCATCTGGAAGCTGACTATCCCAGACTGTTGCAGGTCTGTTGCTAACTAGTTGGCTTTTGGAAAGTCATCTGTGAGTGAAGTAATGGAGGAGGTTTCTAAGGCAATCAGTCTTGTGATTTATCCAATGGAGTGGGCAGAAACAATATCCCTGAAGTAATTGCAGCTTTTGAGAGAATGGATTTTCCAAACTGTGATAGGGCCATAGATAGGACTCATGTTCATGGTTTGCCCTCCTCAAGGAGCACAAGAGTACATAAACTGCAAAGGGTACTAGTCTATTGTTAAGCAGGCCCTTGTGGACCACAGAGCCAATTTATGGATGCTGATGTGGGCTGCAATGTGAAAGTTCAGGATTACCAGGATTTTCCATGTTTTGGGAATCAACCTGTGTGGAGAGGCTGGGATACTATTCCCATCATCATAAAGGGAGTAACTGTCCCCCAATGTAATTCTAGGGGACCCTGCATACCCCCTTTTGCCTGGGTTTGTGAAACTGTATCCTGATCTCAGAGGCCCCGGCAAAAGAAGGTTTAATTATACTCTCAGGAGGTAAGAATGGTAGTTGAATGTGTGCTTGGCATGAGAGGGAGTAGGTGGGTGAAAACATCAGAACCCTATATTCTTCCATCTTTCACTCACATGGTGTAGCACTTACTGACTTGAGTAGCTCAGTGTGGATGTTTGCATTGGTAAGAGCTACACAATATGAATCAGGGTAGCAGAATTTGGCCCATAAAGGTGAGAAAAGGGAGGCTAAAGTGACAATAAAACTAACAAATTTTGCATAGACTGTTACAGTTTGTAGATGTAATAAGGTGGTTTGTAATAGTTACACAGGCTAAATGAAATCAGAATCTAGCCTTTTATATGCTATGAACCACATGCATATTATACAGCCTGCCTCATGAATTATCTTGCTACAAATAAGGTGGCTTAAGGTTGTCTCTTTGCATGTCTGGTGAAACATTGAATAACACCATTAACACACTGCTCTAATAGAATCAGCATTAAAAAGAAAGTGCCTCAATATTCCTTAGGTGACATCTTGAGCCTATTGAATGCAATAACAAAACTCCCATTGACTTCAATGGGGTTCTGTATTTCAGTCCTTGACTTCTGATGCTGACCTGATCTGCCCTCTTTGTTACCTCCTCTCTATATATGTGCTTAACTTTAAGCAGACAAGTTTGAAAAATTTGACCTTTAAATTAATAAAAATAAAAACGTGGATAGTTCTTTGTTTATAGTTCTCAGATTAGGAAGACCCAGCAACTGCTCTGTGAAAGACTAGAGCTCCAGTCCCAGTGCTTTATGAGCCCAGCATAAATATTTTGCAATGTCAAGCTCCATGTTTTGCTGATTGAACCTAGGCTTAATTATTTCACTGGTCATAAAGCATATTCATTGTAATTAGCCAGAATTGGAAGGAGAAAAATTAATGTTAATTCAGCTGCTGGGTCCATTGATTTGTGAGCAATTGAACAAAGTAATCAGGATTCACTACTTGAATTAATATTATTTCATGTTTTGGACTGATTATATCTAAATGTAAATAAATTCTAATCAAATGGCCAATTCTTTTGTTTTTCAATTTGATATTTGTTTGATTTAATATTGCACAGAGATATTAAATGCTAGTTCCAATTACACTGTTGTGGTGACCATAATTAGCGGCTTCATCCATTGATGACATATTTAGTTGGAAACAACGTGAATAGTTCTTCACAAAAATATAATATAAATATAATATATATGTTAAAATTGTATTTATTTCTTCATTAGAGAAATAGCACAGATTTGAAAAAGGCACAGAAGCTCTAAATATAATTAACAACCGATGTTGGATTTTTAGCCACATTTAATATGAGGAAAGGTGTTGCAATGCTGTAGAATAGGGATGATCAACTCTGACTAGCGTAGGGGCAAATATAAGTTTTTGGAGTCACGGAAGCTAGAGATTGAGAGAACCTATTGGACCATCTATCTAGTCTTGCATCTGCCAGTGCATGATCAATTCCATACACTGTGTTTTTCTTGCAATAACATTGAGCATCACCACCAAAGTTATGTGAGTGGAACTTGCAGTAGAATGGAATGAAAGAAGATACTTTGTTTTAGGAGTACGTGGTTGTCAGTATTTGTTAAAGCAAGAGTTGAGGAGCTCAATGAAGAGGTGCAGGGGAGCTTTGTCAGCTACAGGTATTGTGTTGAGGATTCTAGCCTCTGATAGGTGCATAAAGAAGGTGAGTTTTCTCTCCTAGCTCTTGAGATGAAAATGGCTACTGCCTAGTATGGAGCATCCTCTCTGCTCAGGTGGGAATCCTGCTTCTCATTGAGGTATTGTTTGTTGAAACGAAGGAGGATGTTTACAAACTATTGTAAAATACCACGGTAGTAATCTTATTGTGCTGTTGTTGAACTACTGTGTTCAACACCAATGGGTTACTACTGAGGTCTGAATAATGTTTGCATTGTGGTATCACTGTATGCTGAGGTTAGTAAGGTGAACATGATTCATAATAAATCTTGCCACAATATTCAGTATGCAGCATCTGAAAAAAATAAGTTTGTGATCATGATGTTGTTCAAGCTCTGGTGAACTGGTTCCATTTTTAGGAATGTACATCGCTTAGGAGGTTGGTGCAAAGTCATTTTATTGCCATTTCTGTTGGATGTGATTGTGAAAAATTCTCCCTCCTTTCACCTCTTCTATGCATCCACTTGTGTTTCCTTGGTTGGCTTCAGATCCACCAGTTGCATCATTTCATTTTCAAAATTTATGCTCCAAGGGAAAATGGATCATCTCTGCCTAACTTTGGCAGCAGAGCACTATTTTGTTTTCAGGGCTACTCCCAAAGCTAAGTGTTTTAAGGGAACCATCTGGATAAGAAACAAGTTGGTTTGGAGAGGACATTGCACCCATTCCCCAGAACCCTCCAAACTCTTCCACCCATTCCTCTATTAATACAGTTTTAAAATTGTATTAAAATGTTTTCAAAAGGCAAAATGGTAGAACTCTCTTCAAACTGAGAATCATATTAACTTCAGCTTTTCCACTTACAATTTTAGCATCTACACTTCTAAAAACATCCTTTTCATTAGCATACAGGGGCACGGTACAGAGTTCAGTGACCAGAAGCTCCAAGAAATAATTAAAAAATCTCAAATATAGCTAATTAAAAATTGTTTCATGCAAGATGAATTAAACTTGTCTTAAAGTTGCTTATTGCATCCATCTTCCTGATGTCAGAAGGAACTGAGCTGCAAAGGTGAATAATATAACAGCGAAAAGCCTTTGCAGTAGCTGACTTCAGAAGTAATTACAGACTAATCAACAATCAACTGGAATTACAGGATAATCATCAGTTAAAGAACTGCATCATAAAATCTGTCGGCTTAGCAAGAAACAAAGGAACATAAGATTCATAGGCTACCAAAGTCCAGACCCATGGATGATTTGGTGGAGGATAAGAACTTTATAAATTTAATCAGATGCCTGACTAGAAAGCAATGCAAGGCTTTAAAAGGAGGGGTAATATGCTGTGGAGATGTTGTGCAGGTCAGTATTTTTGTTTCAGCATTTAGAATTAACTGGTCTCTGGTTAGCATGAAGCCAGGAAGGGCACTGAGCAAAGTATTACAATAATCAATCCATTGTACAATCAAGAGAAATAAGTATGCATCCTATTGACAGAGTGGATTCAGTTTGGCAGTATTTCTTTGACACTGATTTGGAACTATGGTCCTGTTATGAAGCTGCTCAATGGAGAGTAATCAAAGTGATTCCAAGAACCTTTAAGACTGGTGTGTTAAGTTTTTATCAAACAAATCTGAATGAAAGAACTTTAGGTAGTTTGTGCCAGGAGCACAGCAGCTGTACCGTAGTCATATGTAACATTTTTCCATTTCTGCGCCAATGAAACTGTTCAAGGGGAATGTGACCCATCCTCCTATGGAACTGTCATAGACTGAAATATGGGCTGTCCTTGTAGTGGAAAAGCTTTCACAACAAGTACCTACACAAGAGAAGTGCCAAAAAGAGGATAGGTATTTAGAAATATGTTCACCCTTTTTAGCATACTCAGAGGAGAAGGGCTCTGCAGCCAGCAAGCCAGAATCTTTAGCCGGGGTCTCTGAACAGTAACCTGATCCTAGATAAGTATTGTGCAATATTGTCTATTAGCATTTTATTGTATCTTTGCCTAAATAAAAAGCTAAACAAACATCCCCCCCCAACCAAAAAGACATATGCTGCAAAATGGGGAGACTTACCATAAAGGCGGGCCCACGATGAAAAACTTGAAATTGCATTTGGATCTCAAACACCTCAAAGTTGATAAGTGTTAGGACCTGGGCTTTGGTCGAGCCCAGTGTGAAGATAAGTTTGATTTAGATCTGGATATGAATTTGAATATCTTAAAGTTTGGGGGTATTCAGATTTGGAGATTTGATGTGAGCCTATGTCTAATTTTACATAAAGTATTATTTATTACCTTCTGCTTGTAAAGATTTATTGTATTGTATTTATTGTATTGCTTGTATTGTTATTGATCACTGGTCTAGTATTACTCCTAGAAATTTTTTTCCACTCCTTGTCAACTGTTGAGAATAGCCTACTTCCAACTTAATTGAATTGGCTTGTTAGCACTGACCCCGCACTTGGTAAGGCAACTCCTATCTTTTCATATGCCGTGTATTTATACCTCCCGAGAGTGTGGTCCACTCCATGCACCCGATGAAGTCCATGAAAGCTTATGCCTAAATTAGTTTGTTAGTCTCTAAAGTGCCACAAGGACTCTCGTTGTTTTGGCTGATACAGCCTAACATGGCTACCACTCTGAAACCTGCCATCTTCAATGGAATTCAAAAAACTATTGTAATTATTGAAGAATTGTTTAAACATAGCTAGAAATTAGAAAAAGATACACTTTTCTGCTACTAAAGGTCCTGAACAAGCAAATTGGCTTATAACAAAGGTGCTCCAGTCAGGTAAAGACTAAAGTTCCTTTATTGATTCTGACCTTTCCTAACTTGGGGAAAACAAGCCAGAACAACAATAAACAAACAATTTAAACATCTCAGAGATTGTCAGCATTAACAATTTGACTACCCAAGGCCCAGACGTCACTTACTGACTAGCCCCCATCTCCATACTGCTTCTTTGTTTTTTTTAATCCTCTTTATTCACTTTTATGTTGCATTAATCGGGTAACCTACTGCAATTAGTGTCCCTTGATTATAATTCCTAGTTTCCAGGTGTGTGCACTTGGGATATAATCAGTCAGACTTCTAAACTAAACCCTAGGGGAAGAGCATCCCAACAACTCAACAAAACCCCATATTGCCACTTAGGATACTTGACCCCCCCCACTGTCAGTCAGAGGGATCATGATAGGTGGAGCTAGTAGCACTGTCTCTATCCTCATGGACGATCCCTCACTCTCACAGATCTTGGGAGACAGGCCAGTCCTCGCTTACAGACAGCCCCCCAACCTGAAGCAAATACTCACCAGCAACCACACAACAAAAATACTAACCCAGGAACCCATCCTTGCAACAAAGCCCCTTGCCAACTCTGTCCACATATCTATTCAAGGGGCACCATCATATGACCTAATCACATCAACTACACCATCAGAGGCTAGTTCACCTGCACATCTACCAATGTGATATATGCCATCATGTGCCAGCAATGCCCCTCTGCCATGTACATTAGCCAAACCGGACAGTCTCTACGCAAAAGAATAAGTGGACACAAATCAGAGGTCAAGAATTATAACATTCAAAAACCAGTTGGAGAACATTTCAGCCTCCCTGGGCACTCAAATACAGATCTAAAAGTTGCAATTATTAAACAAAAAAACTTCAAAAACAGACTCCAACAAGAAACAGCAGAACTGGAATTAATCTGTGAATTGGACACCATTAAATTAGGCTTGAATAAAGACTGGGAGTGGATGAATCATTACACAAAGTAAATACTATTTCCCCATGCAAATTTTCCCGCTACTGTTACTCACACCTTCTTGTCAACTGTTTGAAATGGGCCATCCTAATTATCACTACAAAAGATTTTTTTCTCATGCTGATAATAGCCCACCTTAATTGATTGGTCTTGTTAGAGCTGGGATGGCAACCCCCATTTTTTCATGTTATCTATCTATATACCTACCTACCTATCTACTGTATTTTCCACTACATGCATCTGATGAAGTGGGCTTTAGCCCATGAAAGCTTATGCTCAAATAAATTTGTTAGTCTCTAAGGTTCCACAAGTACTCCTCTTTCTTTCTGCTGATATAGACTAACATGGTTACCACTCTGAAACCTACCTGTTGGGTTAAAGTTACCCAACACTTTCCATTGTAAGATCCTGAAAACTTTGCCAATCTTTAACTTCTTGGGCTGAAATTTTCCATGCCAGGGTGTCTTCTGAATTTTTCGGAATGAGACAGATTTGATGAGGAGCTTGGGTGTGTGGAAGAGACTTGTACTGGATGAGAAAAGAGACTGGAACATGCAGGCCTCCTTAATTCTTGTATTTCAAAACTTTTGAGTGCTTGACTTGGGAACATTAATGTTTTTTAATGTAGTTTTATGCATGTAGTACTGCATAACTCACAGTCAACCTGTGGAACTTGTTGCCACAGGATGTTGTGAAGGCCAGAAGTATAACTGGACTCAAAAAAGAATTAGATAAGGTCATGGAGGATAGGTCCATATATGGCTATTATCTAAGATGATCAGAGATGTAACCCCATGCTGTGGATGTCCCTAAACCTCTGACGGCTAGAAGCTGGGATTAGACGACAGGGGATGGATCACTCAATAAATTGCCAGTTCTGTTCACTCCCTTCAAAGTGTCTGGCACTGGCCACTGTTGGAAGACAGGATACTGGGCTAGATGGACCATTGGTCTGACCCAGTATGGTCATTCTTATGTTCTTATATAGCCTCAGGGACCCTTCACAGTGTTTTACCATCTTCAGTGGGACTTTACTCTGGAGTAAGCGTTCAAGCTGGTAGTTCCCTTTGCGGTTTCAAGTTCTAATACAGTGGCTTTCTACCTTTCCCTACAAGGATTTCTAGAATTTCCAGAATGCTCTCCCATCTATCCGGAATGCTCCTCCTATTTAGCAATATGGTATGGGCAGTGTGATGGTGACCCCTTGACACCCATTTATGATCTCCCAGGAGTTGATGACCTCATATAATGCATACAGAATCTCCAGGTTGATTACCTCATATGATGCATGCAAAAAAGAGCAAAACAACATTTATAAAAATAAATACATTATATAAGGGAGCAAAATGTAAAAATCTCTCTGATAATATTAGTGTCTGCTGCTCTACTGTATAATATGATTGACTATTGATGGTAAAAATAACTAACATACATTACTTAACCTGGGCTTAACACTTCAGATCCATCCTCCTAGAGAAAAAATTCACACCTATGCAAACTGGGAGTGAAGTATTACCAAATCAGAATTCTCCACTCATTCACACCACTGGTAACATTTTACACTTGCCACACAAAGTATAAACAGAAACACAAAGTGCAAAGCTGTTGAGATTCAGACCTCTTAAATCTCCCAATGAGAACTTGATTAAAACTGCAAAAACAGAATTAACAGAAACTTGGGTTAACCTGGCTGTGCACTTCTTACTTACTATTTGCACAAGCAAGTTTTTTTCTCATGAATATCTGGGAAATGCGTTTTCATAATAATACCTGTATTGCAGCTGAACAAGTGTATTAATGTCTGAGAAGGAATGTCCTATTTGCTATTTTTTATTCAACATTCTTGTGTCTTAAAATATTTCAGAGATCCAAACGGACTATAATGGGGGTGTAGCAAGCATTCACTACACCCTGCTGGAAGGCCCCACAGGCTTGTAACACTCCATTCTCAGAGAGTGCCCTGCTGAATGGGAAGACCAGTGAGGTGAATTCAGACCTCCAGGAGTTGTCTAGAGAGGCATCCCAAGATCACCTGGAAGCAGAGCCACTAAAAGTTGGTAGTCCTCCAGCACTTAAAAAGTCAGAGAGCAGCAGAAGCCAATCAGAGCCCGGTAGACCAAATAAGAAAGGCTATCTGCTTTTACTCAGGGTCACTTCTGAGTGAAGTCAGGATATGGAAGGAAGGATGTCCCTGCCCTAACCCAAGAAATCAGTCTCAAGCATGAGTGTTTATATTATGGACTTGAATGCCAGGGCTGCTATTTGAATTAAGATTTAATTTGTTTTCTGTTAACCCTGAAAGGAGACTGGACTGAGAGCGGATCTGACCAGAGGGCTGGAACACAGAGGCAGCAGACCATTGCAGAACCAGGACACGAGGGCGTGCTAGAGGGGAAGAGTCCCTTCAAAGCTGCCTCCTGACACAAGGAGGTGTTCTGGTGGCAAGTGCACACTGTAACGTGGAGCATACAGTATACCATATGACAGTCATATACCACAATTAACAAACAGCCAAAAGCTAATGACCATCTTGCAAACCTGCCCCTATTAATTTATCAATTAGGTGTGGCAAATACTTTATTAAAAAGATCAAAGTCCGTTTATGAACAAGTCAAAGTAGAAAAAAGAATTACATTTACTGGATAACTATTTCACTACAAATAATGCTATCAGCTCTTCTTCCAAGTATGGTTGACCACACCTTGAAACACTATAGAATATAAATTATACTGTAACTTTTTTATTTTTCCACAGTTCTTTACTGGACATTTTCCAAGACTCTGTTACCTAACTAATCCCCATAGTCAATATTCTATTACTTCATTATGATAGACCAGAGCAGTATGTAGACATCAAGAGCTGAGGGACAGAAAAAGGGAGCTTAACTGCAGAGCCACTGAATTGGAGGCATACAAACTAAAAAGATTAAAACTGACTGCTTTGGGAAGTATAGAGCCAACATAGGTTTCAAGATGCTCCAACAAAATCCCATGATGAACAATGTCAAATGCTGCTGAAAGATCTAATGTAGAAAGTGCAGCAACGTCAGTCACTGTCAAAAGCAGGTGATTACGTGATTCTCCACAGGACAGTCTCTGTACTGTGAATAATCCTAAAACCAGAGGTAATTTTTTTTTGTGGGTGGTGGTGAGGAGAGAAGTGGAAGAGGAATCACTTGTCTTTCTGTTGGCCTGAAACTGCACAACATAATTTTTCTAGTACCCTAGTTAAAAAAAGAACTGCTAGAAATGGATACTTAGCAAGGGCATAGGGCTTGAAATACTGGCTCTTTAGCATTAGTCATGATATGCACTACTGGGTTGGGTGATTTTTCAAAGGACAAGCTAGCACTAAAAATATGCTATAGAACACCTGACCAGAGAGAACAACTGTGCTATATAATACTGCAAACAGATGCATGCAAGGAGACCAGGGTTATAATAGAAGATTTTAAAGACCCTGGTCTTTCCAGGATTATAGTGAGTGGGTGGAAACAAGTCTAGAAGTACATATGTAAATCTAACCCAAGTCTATCGTCTACTTCAATATGTGGATCAACAGCAAGGAAGGAAACAATAGGTTAATTCTGAGCCTGATTAATAAACAGGATATAATTGAAAACATAAAGGAAAAGGATATTCCAAGAGACCATGTTTATAATCTCAATAAAATAAAATAAAATCTAGAAAGGAAAATAACCCACCCCCACTAACTTCCACAGTTGTAAATTGTGATAGACTGCACATACAAAATCAAATGTAGGTGAGAACCTGTACATTTTGCATTATATTTAATAGATAGCTGAGGCCTGATTTTCTCCTGGGGTACTATTGCAGGCCCCCATCACTGTATATTTTCTAAAATCAGCAATGGCGCTTGGACTGTAGGGTTTGTAGGATACATGATGATGTACATCCACATACCAAAGTTCAGGAGCCAAGTTCTTTTTCTCATTAGGTAAAGTTTCTGCAGCTGCACAAACCGCAGTGGGAGTTTCGAGGGAGTATGTTTTGCAGGATGGGGCTATAAAGTTTTAAAAGGGTAAAGTGCAGCTGCTGATAACACATATGGCAATGAATGATATAAAAGTTGCAGATTTCTACAAAAGTTAATTGGCTATGCTATAACAATCTATCATTAAGCAGTGGTTCCATCATTCTATCTTTAATACTTTCCACAATGGGAAAATCACTTGCAGAAAAATTCTATGGGACATGCCCATGACTGTTTATAAGAACCCTGACTACTGGTTTTATTTTCAATGTGACTTTGTTATTCAGTTTCTCTAGCCTCTTGCCAAATTGTTTTTCTTTCCCATATGTTTATTTTATTTTGCTGAATATATAATCTTTTGACACTCATATTCAAATTGTCCTTCACAGTGCTCCAGTTGAAATTTTAATGGAGTAAGTCCGGTTTCTACCAGAATGGGGAATAAGGTATCAGCTAGCTCATCTAAATGAAATCAGGGCAGGGGACTTTACTTTTAATAACCTTTTATGCATTTTAAAAAAGCAGCCTATAAAGCAACTTGCTAATTTTTAGATTTGGCTTTTTTGCGTTCTACTCAGATCCACTACTGCTTTATTAGTTTTGCCTAATTGCCTTCCTGTAATCAGGGATTGCTGGGTAAGAAAAGACTTGTCATATCTCAAGATATGGTATCGAGGGAGGGTTGCATCATTCTTTTAGGATTATATTAAGAATGGATTAGGTGAACGAGTTTCTCCATTTTTATTACAATCTCTTCTCATTAGAATGGATTAATTTATCACATTTTCTCCTCTTTTTAAAGTCTTTGACATGAGAATGAATTATCACATAGTTTGGATCTTTTTATTGTGTTTTGGCTGGCTGATGATTTCCCTGCTTTGCAATTCATTCAGAAAGAAGATGTACAATGGCAACAATTTGATGTAATTTACTTGTAAGTACCAGGGGGCTGTAGGACCAAGAGGGACTTTTATCTTAGAGGTTGGCAGAATGCATGTTACTGGGATTCAAGATAAAATGAACACTGAGGGCCAAACTCATTGATGGCATAAACAAGTGCAACTCCATTGAAATCCCACTTCCACCACTGATTATTTTAGCCTTTAATTTCTAATCTTCATTTTTCAAGGAAGCTAATGGGTAGTAACTGGGTAGGGCCACCTGATTCTCTGCAGCTTAACTGACTTTCAATCTCTCCTCACATGGAAGTTTGAGAGGACAGATCATTTTTCATATCCTTCCAAACCTTAACCTATCTGCTATCCTGAGGATGCCAAAAGAGAGATGCCACTTGTTGCTGTTATTTATATTATACCACCTAGTTTCCATAGCTGAAGTCAAAGTGCCATTATGCTTAGCATTGCAAATACACATAGTGACAGACTGCCCCAGTGACCTTGCAAGTTAAATAGAGAAGATAGATAAAGTGTGAACTAAATAAAACGTCATTACCTACATTTTACAGATGGAAAATTAAAGCTCCAGAGGAATTTGATGATTTGGCCACAGCCATATAGGAAATCCGTGGCAGAATTGATCTCCTGAGTCCCAGTACAGAGCTTTACTCACAAGACTGTCTGTACCTTTTTGGATAGTGTGATAGTAAATATTGTGTTTCATGATATGAACCCTTGTCTAGCAAGAACTGGTGTGATCACAAATTTATTTCACATAAGTATGTTGTTTCTCATCTGAGCGACACCGGGTCAGATACAGCTGGATATTTTTAAAGTTTCCCTTGATCTACTGAATTGTTACTCTCTGTTCATATGTTAGGAATATAGGAGTTGTCATATCATAACAGATCTAGTAGTTGATCTAGCCTGGTATCCTCTTTCTGACAGTGACTGAAATCAGCTGCTTAAGAGATGGCCAGTGTTTTCAGTGTGTACACAAAGGGGGTGGGGGAGGAAAAGGAATTTTTTTTCTTTAGCTGGTGATCAGTTTTGACTCTGAACCATGAGGTGTGGTGCCCCATATAATTTATTTAATCTTACCAAGCTATTTATCTTAGTAATGTCTTGTAACAGTGAGCCAGTTACGGTAATTATATGTTGCATAAAAATCTGTTTCCCTTCATTCATTTTAAGTTCACTGCATTTTAATTTCATCAAGTGTCTCCTTGCTCTTGTGTTATGGGACAGGATAAATAACCTCAATATACCTTTCATTATATGTAACATATACACCTACTCTAACTCTTTTCCCTTCCAAAAAAAAAAATCATACCCCTTTTAATTCCTCTAGTAAGGAAACTTCCCATGCCTCTAATCATTTTTGCCATTCTCTAAACCTTTTCTGTTTCTGCTGTCTTTTAGAGATGAGGTGACTAAAATGAAAAGTAGTATTCAAAGAAAGGACAAACATGAATGTATATGTAACCCTTCTGCCAGGCCAAGTTGATAGCAGCAAGGGCCGGGTTCAATACACAGGGGTTCCCTCTCATTAAAGCAAATGCAAAACTGGCTCGAGCCCCCACCCAGTGACCTGGGAAAATCTTACACACCCCCTGGGCGCGTCAAGGAGGCAATACTTCCCCTCTCGCAAGCACAGAGTCTTGGTGTAGTAGAGAATCTTTAATAACATGAGGCAAACAACATCAGCATTAAATTGGGGAAACACCACAACTAGTGTTCATTAACCAAACCATGAACACTGACCCACCCCAGAAAATTTGGGCCACATCCTTTCCCTCAGGCTCTTGAGTCCCAGAACCCAAACGTCTCTTGAGTCCAGCAATCCACAAATCACCCAAAGTCCAAAAAAAGTCCAGCCCCGGAGTTCAAAAGTTCACCTGCAGAGTGTTACTCCCCAATCTGGCTAAAATGTGCCTGGGTGTGGGGGAAAGAGGTAAGGGGCACCTTACGTGTCCTGAAGCTGACTGCCCCACAGGGCTCTGCTCCGCTCCACCACGACCGGCTCCGCTCTGCACAGCTCACCGTCTCACGACCGGCTCCGCTCAGCTCGCCGTCTCACGAACACACCGCTGTCTCATGACCGGCTCCGGACAGCTCGCCGTCTCACGAACACACCGCTGTCTCACGACCGGCTCCGCTCAGCTCGCCGTCTCACGAACACACCGCTGTCTCACGACCGGCTCCACTGCACACTAGATCTTCCGGCTCCCCACTACTTGACACAGTGCTCAGTGATTTCAGCTCTCAGTGATTTCAGCTCATAGTAGTGGGAGCCTTAGTGCTGGTGCACTATAAGGCTGAAGTGAACTCAGCACAGTACCTGTAACAAAACTCTTAATAGACCCAAAATTAGCTCTGACATTCCACAGTGGAGAGAGACAGAGGTGCAATTGGTGCTTCAGGCCCTCACAAAGGGGCCTACACCACCAGGCACTAATACCTGTCTCAAGTCTCTCTCAATTCACAGAGTTTTGGAACCCATGTCCCTTGCCTAGTGAGTGCTACTCAGTTGATGGTGAGTCCTCCATCATAACAAAAAGGCCAAGTACAGTTCCAAGCACAGTTCCCATAATCAGGGTACTAACAATTTATTCTTCCCGCCCCAATAACAGAGACACTGGGGATCCCACAGCAGCCAAAGTGACGATTTGGGCAGTTATGGCCTCATTCTAGGCGGGGTGGGTGTGCCTATGCAAATGAGATCGGCCCCTGAAGTTCTTTTCCACAACTTGCCACACCTCACCACCAGATGTCAGGGTGGAGCCCACCCTGTCTCTGCTTACATCTATATTGCTATTATATTTTTTATGTTATTGTGTAACTCTTTCACAATAATGTTACTAATAGTGTCAGAAATTATTTAAACACTCTTGAAGTTTTTAAAAGATCTTTAACAAGACAATGGGTAGCCCCAAGACATTGTCCACATATTTTTAAAGGTGTTTTTTAAGGACAGTATTATGCTATGTCCATATGTAAGCCACTACAGCAGCGCAGCTACAGAGGTGCAGCTGCCCCCATTGGCCTGGAATGGCGAACCCGTGGCCAGTGGGAGCTGCAATCGGCTGAACCTGTGGACGCGAGAGGTAAACAAACCGGCCCGGCATGCCAGGGGGCTTACCTTGGTGGGCTGTGTGCCAAAGGTTGCTGATCCCTGCTTTAGTGACAGGAGGGATTCTCCCATAGCGGTAGTTAATCCACCTCCCTGAGAGCCAGGTTGATGGAAGAATTTTTTAATTGACTATATGCTGTCTACAGTGGGGGTTAGATCAGCTTAACTATGTTGCTCAGCGGTGTGGAGTTTTCACACTCCTGAGCGACATAGCTGGGTTAACCTAACATTTTAGTATACACCTGACCTTAGTGAATATATTTTAATTCCAATGGCTGGAAGTTGAAACTAGACAAATTCAGAGTGGAAATAAGTTGTAAATATTTAATAATGAGGGTAATTAACCCCTGGAATAATTTACTTAGGGATGTGGTGGATCCCTCCATCACTGCCAATTATAAATCAAGACTGGATGTTTTCCTCACAGATAGTCTCTAGTTCCAACAGAAATGATTTTTGGGAAGTTCTATGGCCTGTGTTATACAGGAAGTCAAGGTAGACAATCATAGTGGCCTCTTCTGGCCCTGGAATCTATGAATCTAATTAAGAGCTGTTTAAAAATATGTTCGCAATTAATGAAGACTAGTTTTAACACCTTTACAGATGTGTAAGCTAGTTGTGATCAAATTTAGTCTCCCATCTAGTGCTATGACTGGCTATAATGATGTCCAAGTACATGCTAGATGCTAAGTGGTGCTTCAAACATGTTAACAACCTTAATTACCTTTTTGCTTCCCCCCCACCTTTACACCTTTTTTTCTTGAGCCCCTGGCCCCCTTGCTTCAGGGACCCACTATAGCAGTTAGCTCCACTCCAGCGTGGCTTTGCTCCCCAGGGCTCAGCCTGTCTCAGTCTTCCTCTCCCCAGTTGCCTACTAGCCCTTTATAGGCCTAAATGTAGCCCAGCCCTTTTTAATTAGCTGGATTAGGCTCACCTGCTGCAGTGCCGGGGAGCTTGGCTCACAGAGCCTGGCTACCCTGTGACAGGAAGCACTAGGGACTCTGGGATACGGTTACTTTGATTCGAGTCAGCACACTGCAGCGTGGACGCCAGAGCCCTAGGTTTGACTACGGGTTAGAAAAGTCTTAACCTAGGGTTGAAATACAATGTAGATGCTCAAACCCAGGATTCCCTAATACAGGTCAGCTGACTCAAGTCCCACTAACCCTGGGCTTACATTGCAGTGTAGACATACTCTTAGGCACTTAGGAGCCTAACTGAAAGTCAGTGGGATTTAAGGTTCTAAGTCCCTTAGGTGTTTTGAAAAATAGGGCTTAGGATTTTAAGACACTTAAGTGCTTTTGAAAATTTTACTCTTAGGCTCACTATTGTTAGATGGGTTTAAAGCTGTAAAGACACAATAATTATTTAAGGAGATAAAACCCTTTAAATAATAATAATTAATAATAACCTCCAGAAAAAAATTGTTGTCCTGGAAACTGAGTTAAGATAAAATAATAATCATAATAAAAGTTGGAAAGTATGGAAATGAGAAATGTAGCTACTCCACACAATCTTGTCTCCACCCCAATAGTACTGCCAGCCTACCAGACTCTGCAGGTGTAAGCTGTGGACAATCTTAAATTTAGAGCATATGCTGTTGCCTAGACTGCACCTGCCCTGTGTTTGCAATGGAATGCAAAGGGGATCAAGAGCCTTCCTGTCCTCACATCTCTGCATTGATAGGCTGAATCCCATTATGTAGTTCAGCAAACACTTCCTGCTTCCTCCCCTCGCTTTCCATGCTGGCAGAGTTTGTGTGGTGCAATGTTTGTGTTCTTTCTGAGTTCCTGGAGAGAGCTTATGAGAGAGACATTGAGTTGTCCCTGGTCAAAGGTTTCATGTTCGCTAGTTTGCAGTTACACATACTGAAGCTAGTTTATGATTAAGAGTAAAATATTCACTTTTGCTGGACACTGATGATATGAGCCTGTATGTTCTTGACAGAGAAAGACAGTCTTCAAGTTTCTAGTTGTTCTCTGGGTGGCAAGAATGTGTCTGAGACCTCTCTCTCAGAGCTCCTCTGAAATCTTCTCAATGGGACCACTGGGAGAAGAGAATTTAGCGAACAGATACTGTAGCAGATCCCATTGGTTCTTTACTTAGATTCAGGCATTAAATATATTTGATATGAATTAGAGGGCTGTCATCATAGAGACCCTTTTTCTTTTCACGTTCAATGCTCACAAGTGGTATAATTTCCAGACCTTGGCTCAGAATATTTGGAGATGTATATACAGTAGCTGTATGTCCTGTGACACTTGACTAATTGGTTTGGCATGCAATGTTAATTGCATTCTGTTCAATATCGCTGATTTGGTGAGGTACTTCTTTTTCAGTGATTTGAGTACATTGTAACATCCACTCTCTGATTAAACATGAGGAGCTCTTTTCCGCACACCCTTTCTGGCATGAGTAGCTCCATTGAGATTAACAGAAAGTTAAGACTTGCAGAATCACACCCTATGGTATTTTATATTCTGTTCTATTTTTCTGTGTGCATGGTTACAATAGGACAGATTTATGACTATAAGCGGTATGTTAACTTTACATTTCCATACTTTCCATCTTTGGGGATTTTTGAAAAAGTTTGGCTGTATCTTAAAAGTTTGAGACTTTCTGTTTTTTTTTTTAAAGCAATGGTCTTTCGAGTTGTTTTTCCCCATCAAATAAATGTGTAGGCTTGAGTCTGATCTTGTCATTGGTATAAATCAGGTGTAAGTCCTTTAGAGTCAATGGAGTTACACCATGGTAAAACTGTAAAACACATTTTGTCAGAGTCAGTGCTTGAGGCCCAGGTTCTCCGGACTGATCACTCTGTTTGGGGAAAACTCTTCAAATTAATCCTACAGAATTTTCCTCCTCCTTGCCCACTGCTGTGGGTTTTGCCATGGCATAAGATAATCTAACCTACTGCATGTAATTTATAGGAATATTTTTTCCATAAATGTCTCCTATGAATTTTGTTTGTTTTACTTTTGAGGGATATTTGTGACTATATAAGATACATCTGACATGAATTACTACAGGTGTGTGTGGGGGAAAGCGACAAAATGATTTACAATTTACTTGGAAAATATTTTTTTGAAACCGTGATACATTCCAGAAAAATACAATAGAGACTCTTTCCATCAGATCTGGCAATGTCATTTGTGAGCGTATCCTTCAGCAAGATTCCAGGGCCTGTCTATATTATCTGTACATAAATAGTAAATCGGTTCAATTTGCCAACTGTTCAGAAATTATGTGACCAAACAGACAAAATTTAATCCAGTTTCTGTGACAAATGTATGTTTAGCTGGGGTTATAGACCCTCAGGAAGCTGAGGGAACCTGCCTATCCTCTGATTCTGAACTCTGTGCTTTTTATCATTGTTCCTTATTTTTGATCTTTTTTTAGTTGTAACTAATGACATGATACAGTTCAGGTCTGTTGATCTTAATCTACAAACCAAGCCATTAGCAGCACCCATCTGCATGATGGTGTACCAATTAAAATTAGGAGATTAAAGACTAATGTTCCCTTCCTGTGACCAGTTTGTATACAAAATAGCAATTTGCATAGCTGTTGAATGAGAACAAACTCATGATTAGTGAACTCGGTACAATTGAACTTTAAAGCAATTGGGATGGCACCACAAAGGATTGAAGGGGCAATGGATTGTTTTTTATTTTCTCTCTCTGGAGTAAATGGGGAATAATGTTGCCTTTTTAGTTATTTACTAAACATGCCTGAGAAAATGTTCAGTGATTTCTCTGAATTTAACCAACTGTGACATGCTTGTTTATTTCCCTTCCATTTACAGTGTTCAGAGAACAAGATGTATTTGGTACTGGTGGCAATTTAGGAAGAAACAGAGACTAATGTCAGTATTGGTGGAAATGTACACAATTTTTGGATGAAAGGAAGTCAAAGTTAACGACACTCTAAGGTGGTACCAAACTAAGAATTCTTGCCTTTGGGGTTGATCTGTTTGCCCTCCATTAGCAGGACAGTCAGGGGAATGGAATACAAGACAAAGTGGAGTGTGAAACTATTGGCGTAAAGAACAGCTAGGGTAGATGTAGGGTATGACCTGGAGATCCCTGGTGTGTCACATGGGCAGGTGCTTAACTGACATGGTGTCAAGGTGATTGTAAGTGAGGGGTCTCTGAATAATTCTTACGGTATTCTGTCTATTAGAGCTCACCAGTCATATTTTGCTACTCTTGTGACCTACAAATGGTAGTAAAGAATTTATGGTAGTATCATAAAGCAAATAAAATATTTAGGATCCAGGCTTAAAGTATTTACATAGCACAGTGACATGATCTTTTCTGATGCTGCCACATTGGAGTGATGCCTCATGTTTCAGCACTTCTGCAAAATCTTTAAAGACTGGCTCATGCAGATCTCGAGACAGGTGGAGAAGCAGTCAGTCTCAGGACCTATCTAATTTGCACATTTTAAAATAGGCCCTTCTTTTCTGTTCAGTAGACTGTAGGGGATTGTGAAGAAAACTTAATCATGAGCAGAACTATACAATATGGTTGTGATGATCTCTGTAAAGTGCTTGGATGCTAAGGCGGTGATGAATGTAATATGCAGATAGACGTGAAAGTGCACTATTTTTTGTGAAGCGCTATAGTTTAATTTTTCCAAGCCTCTGTCTTGTCTATTTAAATTTTAAGGTCTTTAGGGCTGGGACTGTGTGTTTGTACAGAACCTAGTGCAATGGGTCCTAATTTTGATTGGGACTTAGTGGCACATTTACAATATATAAATAACTGGTTTGCTTGCGTGTGTCTTCTCTTTCCTTCTTCTATTATTGTTATTATTATTACATTAGTGTCCTATTTGTCAGGAAGATGAAAATCACTCCCGTGCAAAGAGCCTGTACTTAAGTCCACAAATAGGGCTCAAATAGGACTTAAATTGGGCATAGTCTCTGTATACATGATGTTTTCTCCAACATGTGCATGTCTGAATGATGACAAGGACTTACTGAAATTATAGTTCAATCTAGAGAAAAAAGGAGTGAACTTATGGTCTAATATCAGAGCTGGAAGCCAGGAAGTCTGGATCTCTAGTTTTGGCAGAGACACTGATACCCTATGTGACGTTTGTCCCTGCGGACCTCAGTTTTCTCATCTGTGAAATGGGGATAATACTTTCCTTCAAGGTAGTCAGAAGGACTGATTAGTTAGTCTGAATGTTTGCAAAACACTGATAGTGAAAAGCAGCATATTACTGTTGCTGCTTATTATAGGACATGTTATTTTTAATTCTCTAAACTGAATGATGTGACTTTATATTAAAAGTGATTAACTCTCTGAATTACCACAAAAATAATTTTCTGTAGTATAGGATGTGCTTATGGTTTGTACAGTTATAAACATTAGTGATTGGAGCAAAGAAAGAATCTTCTAAAGGGAAACCTCTTTATCAATAGCAATGAACAAATATATTTAAAAGACATTTCATGCATAATTTCTCCACAGCCTCATTTCCTGGATTTCAGTTTTAGCACCTGGCAGAACACCAGTTCAGTACATTATGCTGAAGTGCAGAGAATACATTTATTCTACAAAAATAGCAGATCCAAAGTCAGAAGTACAATATGCCACGTATCTTAAAATCTAGCACTAAACCTCTATAACTCACTGCAAATAATGTGATTGTACAGATGCTATAGGAAGTCACACAATTCAGTGGAACATTAAAAAAGAACAAAATGGTACATGCTTGTTTTTTAGATACAACACAGCTTTTTATTTTCATGTTACAGACTAACATTTTACTCTGGGGTGAATCCTAGAAAAGGGTACAGTGCTAGGCTTAGTTAGTAGGGGTTGTCTTTGTCATATGTATGTACAATGCTTAGCACAATGGGGTTCCAGACCCTGACTTGGGCTGCTAGGACCTACTGCAATACAAATAATTAAAAATGACAAACAGAGGCTGGAACTAGTGAGTTGTGGTGGGAGTACTTGTTTGACCGAATTTTTAATCCAATTGAGAAGTCTAAAAATGGCAAAACAAAAATTATAAAAATATGGTAAAAACACTCAAACAAAAATGTATTTATAAAATAAGCCTCTTTGGTGATCAGGAAAATTACATTTAATTGGGACAAAAGACTCTCTCCCCTTCCCCCCCGCAACTATATGAACTGAAATGATAAAGGGTCAAAGGTAATCTTTATATTGCTATATATATAATTCATTTCCCTTATTTCATAGGTGGTGCGAGAATGAATTAATTGTTTGTGGGGTGCTCTAATGCTATGGTGATTGGGGCAGTATACATAGATTTTTAAAAGAACACAAAACAGGCCAAATGCTACCATGGAGAACTTACCTACTGTCCTCTTGACTGTAATGAAGTTACACAGGCATAAATTAGTAACAAACCTGACCCTGTACCTTCTTTTTGTACACATGGGGTGTTAAGTCAGAGAGTGATTGAGTCAGAGTGCAAGAGATTGGCTTGTTTTGACAATTTTACTATTCAGTTGGTTGGTTGTTCATTTTCTGCATCTTCATTGTCACCATTCATTATTGACCGTTATGTCTCTTGTCTAACATTTTGGGCACTAGATATATTAATTTCTGCAGCTAGGTTAATCAGTGGGTATTTAGTGAAATATAAAATTGTGCCTGTGTACTTAATAAAAGGAAGCAATGGTTGTAGAATCTTTTCTTCAATTTGCTTCAAAGACACATTACACGGAATGCAAATGCTGTCTTTTTTAATTTAGCATATAGCCTGAACGACATTCAATTATTAATTGATTCAATATTTTGCATTCCAAATTGTTTATTTAAAGGTGTTTAGTGTCAATACTTCTATAACCAAGAGGTCCCAGGTCTGTCTGGATGATCTAGGGAGAACAACAAAGCTATTAAAACCGTTACTGAAGTGCAGTTGGCTGATGAAGGGCAGGACACACTTCATTAGAGTTGTAGTTATAGAGTAACTATAATTTAAAAGTGAAGGGGAAGATTTTCAAAGGCACAAATGGCAATCAGGCACCTAACTTAGCTATTTGTGCGTTTGAAAACTCTCCCCTGACTTGTTTTTTTGGGAAGGGAGGGATCAGACAACCAGACCAGAAAATAAATTTTAAATATAAAATATTCAGTTATTTGGGGCTGTGGACACTATTTTATTGCTCAAATTTTGCTGTCCATCTCTCTCCCTCTGTCACATTTGGAGATGATCAGAATCAATAAACATTCTTCTCTGAAGCCTTTTAGGTGTTAACTCCATGCTTTCCTTCCATCATTTACGCAATGGAATTGGATACATTTTAGAGATTTAATAAATATCTCTTGTTGTGGTGAAAAAAATCATGGATTAAGAGAATTTTCATATTGTCTTTACGTTAAGTTTACTGTTGTTGTCTTCTCTACCTTTGCCTCGTCCCGTCAATCAGAGTTGGCAGCTCTTGTTCTTCCTCTCCAAGTGTTCTTGTCAAGTGCATCTTCCAAGCTGACACAAACTTCCTCATGTCCTACTTCAGCATCCCAAACCACTTTTTTAGTCTTGTGGTCACAACAGAACACTACATGTGGTGCTTAGTCATATCTCTGGAGAATAATTGGTGATCCCTTTCAGTTTCTTTTGATTTTAACAATACAGTTTAAAAAGTAAAATCTAGTGCAGTGCTTATAGTTGTGAAAGAAAAAAAACTTATCCAATGTGCAGGTTTCTTTTTCTGAGTCTGTAGACAGAAAACTTGAAACAGCGAGGGCTGGGAGTGGGGAGGAAGAGAGTGTGAGAGAGATCCCACTGCAGAATAACCAATAGCTCAGTGGTTAGGAGGCTCATGTGAGAGACCAAGGTTCAAATCTCTATTCTGAGTACTGTAACCATTGGGCTTTTGGCTATTCCTGGGATGGGAGGGGGGTCTTTCTCTCTCTGGTTTTGAGACGAAATTCTATTCTTGGCCTGAGGAATTTTCCTCCATTAAATTTTCATCAGCAGATATACATTTCCATGAAAAGTTTTGAACATTTAATGTCAGTTCTGGAGCACAGGTTTGCTTTAGATTTGTTAAATGTGACCATCTTTTCCAACCGGTCTTAATTGAAACAAACGGGGTTGATCACCAGATTTCAAAACAGTGGAGGAGTTTATATCTGTCCCAGATGTGGGGTGAAAGGAATAGAAACAGTTTATTGTACATACACAAATGAAATCACATTATTCTAACGAATACAAACTTTGTCCTTCACCATGCATTAACACCTGACAAAGAATTTGGTTAGTCTGTCCTACTAACATATATTTCAGATATTGAGTGTCATACACTGAAAGTTCTCTTCCAAAGGGTTTACTATATTTTTGACTCAGCAAAATGGTAAAATCTTCTAACGATTTTCAAATGAGAAGAGTTTTTCCCTTCATTGCAGCAATTATTGCTGACACTTCAGGGTCTGACTATGAACACATTTCCCCACAAAGATTAACTCGCAATGTCCAGTGGCAGTAGTTCCAACTATAAGCATATATCACAGTGTTGATCCTAGTAATTATCATCCAAACTAAATCTATGTAGTTTGCTGCAGAGAATGCAGAATCTCATTTGTTCAAAGCTGCATTAACAAGTCAATAAAACATCTGATGAATCTGGCTCAATATCCCTATACACATTATATTTAAATCTGAGCTGCATCCAGTATCATAGAATCATAGAATATCAGGGTCGGAAGGGACCTCAGGAGGTCATCTAGTCCAACCCCCTGCTCAAAGCAGGACTGATCCCCGACTAAATCATCCGAGCCAGGGCTTTGTCAAGCCTGACCTTAAAAACGTCTAGGGAAGGAGATTCCACCACCTCCCTAGGTAACGCATTCCAGTGTTTCACCACCCTCCTAGTGAAAAAGTTTTTCTTCATATCCAACCTAAATCTCCCCCACTGCAACTTGAGACCATTACTCCTTGTTTTGTCATCTGCTACCACTGAGAACAGTCTAGAGCCATCCTCTTTGGAACCCCCTTTCAGGTAGTTGAAAGCAGCTATCAAATCCCCCCTCATTCTTCTCTTCTGAAGACTAAACATTCCCAGTTCCCTCAGCCTCTCCTCATAAGTCATGTGTTCCAGTCCCCTAATAATTTTTGTTGCCCTCCACTGGACTCTTTCCAATTTTTCCACATCCTTCTTGTAGTGTGGGGCGCAAAACTGGATACAGTACTCCAGATGAGGCCTCACCAATGTTGAATAGAGGGGAACGATCACGTCCCTCGATCTGCTGGCAATGCCCCTACCTATACATCCCAAAATGCCATTGGCCTTCTTGGCAATAAAGGCACACTGTTGACTCATATCCAACTTCTCGTCCACTGTAACCCCTAGGTCCTTTTCTGCAGAACTACTGCCGGGCCATTCGGTCCCTAGTCTGTAGCGGTGCATGGGGTTCTTCCGTCCTAAGTGCAGGACTCTGCACTTGTCCTTGTTGAACCTCATCAGATTTCTTTTGGCCCAATCCTCCAATTTGTCTAGGTCCCTCTGTATCCTATCCCTACCCTCCAGTGTATCTACCACTCCTCCCAGTTTAGTGTCAGTAAACCAGAGATATTGAAGCCTGTTTCACACTGCAAATTTTCTCGGTGGATAAGTGTCAAATTCCTTACCCTAGGTATTTTGGAAACTGAACTATTATAAAGTTTCATGATGTACAATGGATTTCAAGTACATTTGATAGGGTATGGTCTGCTGTTAAAACTATGGGGCCACTAGCTTGCCTCAGTCTTCTTAAAGGTACTGTAGTTATCCTACACAATCTGTGCTGCTTTATTTATTCAAGTTTGTTTCTGCATTTCTGAAGAAGCATATATTTGCAAAGGTAAAATAGTGTACGTTTTCAGTATTGCCAACCCCAAGTGTTCAAAAACATGAGTTAGACCCCCCCCAAAAAATGAGATTGGCTTGAAAATCCTGACTTTTTAAAACAGAATTCATTTTAGGTCCTTTTTATTAGTCTTCTGCTCTCTGAGCCTTTAGGCTGCATTTGTTATTCTCAGCAACCAGGAAGGCTAGCAACTCACCATTTTTTAAAAATTAAAGACGAGATTTTCATTGATTCCAATGGCTGTGGCTTTAAGAAAAAATACCAACTATGTGATAAAACCTTGTGATAAAGTCATGATAGAAGGCAACACTGGGCTGTCTAAAATTCCTCCCCCTAACATAACCAATCACATACCAAGTACACTGCCAGTGCTTTCTGTCCCACTGAAGAGCCACCCCCTAATATTTGTATAACATTCAGTGCAAATGAAAAAAGTCCATTTAAAGCAATGTTAATTCTGATTGAGATTTTACATGAATAAAAGGCAGAAAATCAAAGTTATGCTTCCCATGTAAGATGAGCACACAACACACTCAAGCAGTGTAAGCATAATATGCAACTATAGATTAACCCTTCTGCCTGTCAGAGTTGGCAGCAACAAGGGCCGGGTTCAGTATCTAGGGATTCCATTCCAATAACACAATGCAAAACTGGCTCGAGCCCCCACCCAGTGACCTGGAACAAATATATATCACCCCCGCTGGGCGCCTCCAAGAGGCAATACTTCCTGTCTCGCAAGCACAGAGTCTGAGTGTAGCAAAAAGCCTTTTAATAACAGAGAGAAACAATGTGGCATTATGTTGGGGAAACACTACCAACAGGATTCATAACACAACCCACGAGCAAAACCCACCCCAAGCAAATTGGGGCATGTCCTTTCCCTTTGGTTCTTGAGTCCAGCAACCCAAAATCACCCAAAAGTCCAATGACCCAAAAGTCTCTGTCCTTGGTCAGGGCAGCTCCAGAGTTCAAAAGTTTATCTGCAGAGTTTTTACCTCCCAACCTGGGTGGAGATGGGGGGGGGGTGTTAAGGGGCACCTTACGTGGTCCAACACTGATGGCCCCACCTCTCCATGGGGCTCCACTCCACCAGCCGCTCTGCTCTGCCAGCCGCTCCGCTCGCCGTCCTACAAACTGCTCCATCAGCCGCTCCGCTCACCGTGCTGCAAACGGCTCTACCGTATAGCTTCAGGCTCCCCTACTACTAAACACAACACTCAGTGATTTCAGCTCTTTTGTGATTTCAGCTTGTAGTAGGAGAGCCACAGTGCTGGTGCACCATTAGCCCAAAGTGAATTCAGCTCAGCAGCCTGTAACTAGACTCCTAATGGAATCAAAATTAGCTCTGATATTCCACAGTGGAGAGAGGAGGATGTGCAATTAGCATGTAAGGCCCTCGCCAGGGGGCCGATGCTACCAGGTATTAATACCTGTTCCCAGCCTCTCTCCCTTCACAGAGTTTTGGAACCCATGTCCCTTGCGTAGTGAGTGCTACTTAGTTGATGTCGAGTCCCTCCATCATAACAAAAGGCCAAGTACAGTTCCACTGTCCTTGATTCCCATAATCAGGGTAATAACAATTTATTCTTCCTGCCCCAATAACAGAGACACTGGGGATCCCACAGCAGCCAAAGTGACCATTTGGGCAGCTATGGCCTCATTCTAGGCGGGGTGGGTGTGCCTATGCAAATGAGATCGGCCCCTGAAGTTCTTTTCCACAACTTGCCACACCTCACCACCAGATATCAGGGTGGAGCTCATCCTGACTCTGCTTACATCGAAAATACAACATATGTCTATGGTAAGAGTGCTTAGTTACAATTACTCTGTGGCATAGATATAAGCAACTAAAAACTGGAGCTTATAGTGGAAAGCGTTCTGCAAACTTAATCATAGAAAATTAGGGTTGGAAGAGACCTCAGGAGGTTACCTAATCCAACTCCCTGCTCAAAGCATGACCAACCCCAACTAAATCATCCCAGTCAGGGCTTTGTAAACCTCTAAGGACCCTCCCTCGGTAACCCATTCCAATGTTTCACTACCCTCCTAGTAAAATAGCTTTTCCTACTATCCAACCTAGACCTCTCCCCCGTTGCAACTTGAGACCATTGGTCCTTATTCTGTCATCTGCCACTACTGAGAACAGCCTAGCTCCATCCTCTTTGGAACCCCCCTTCAGGTAGTTGAAGGCTGCTATCAAATCCCCCCTCACTCTTCTCTTCTGCAGATTAAATAAACCCAGTTCCCTCAGCCTCTCCTCGTAAGTCATGTACCCCAACCCCCAATCATTTTTGTTGCCCTCCGCTGGACTCTTTCCAATTTATCCACATCCTTTCTGTAGTGGGGAGCCCAAAACTGGACGCAGTAGTCCAGATGTGGCCTTACCAGTGCCGAATAGAGGGGAAGAATCACTTCCCTCGATCTGCTGGCAATGCTCCTACTAATGCAACCCAATATGCCATTAGCCTTCTTGACTAAAAGGGCATGCTGTTGACTCATATCCAGCTTCTTGTCTACTGTAATCCCTAGGTCCTTTTCTGCAGAACAGCTGTTCAGCCAGTCAGTCCCCAGCCTGTAGGAGTGCATGGCATTCTTCCGTCCTAAGTGCAGGACTCTGCACCTGTCCTTGTTGAATCTCATCAGATTTTTTTTGGCCCAATCCTCTAATTTGTCTAGGTCACTCTGGACCCTATCCCTATCAGTGTATCTACCTCTCCCCCGCAGCTTAGTGTCATCTGCCAGCTTGTTGAGGGTATACTTATTCCCATCATCCAGATCATTAATGAAGATGTTGAACAAAATTGGCCCAAGGATTGATCCCTGGGGCACTCCGCTTGATACCGGCTGCCAACTAGACATCAAGCCATTGATCACTACCCATGCTCTAACCAGCTTTCTATCCACCTTATAGTTCATTCATCCAATCCATACTTTTTTAACTTGCTGGCAAGAATACTGTGGGAGACAGTATTAAAAGCTTTGCTAAAGTCAAGATATATTACGTCCACCGCTTTCCCCATATACACGGAGCCCATTATCTCATCATAGAAGGCAACCAGGTTGGTCAGGTATGACTTGCCCTTGGTGAATCCATGTTGATTGTTCCTGGTCACCTTCCTCTCCTCTAAGTGCTTCAAAATGGATTCCTTGAGGACCTACTCCATGATTTTTCCAGGTACTGTAGTTCCCCAGATTCTCCTTCTTCCCTTTTTGAAAGATGGGCACTATATTTGCCTTTTTCCAATCCTCTGGAACCTCCCCCGATTGCCATGAGTTTTCAAAGATAGTGGTCAATGGCTCTGCAATCACATCAGCCAACTCTCTCAGCACCTCGGATCTGGCCCCATGGAGTTATTCAGCTTTTCTAAATAGTCCTTAACCTGTTCTTTCCCTACTGAGGGCTGCTCACCTCCTCCCCATACTGTGCTTCCCAGTGTAGCAGTTTGGGAGCTGATCTTGTCTGTGAAGACCGAGGCAAAAAAAGCATTTTGTATTTCAGCTTTTTCCACATCATCTATCACTAGGTTGTTTCCTCCATTCAGTAAGGGTCCCACACTTTCCCTTACAACCTTGCTAACATACTGTAGAAACCCTTCTTGTTATTCTTCACATCCCTTGCTAGCTGCAACTTCAATTGTGTTTTGGCCTTCCTGATTACACCCCTGCATGCTTTAGCAATATTTTTATACTCATCCCTAGTCATCTGTCCAAGTTTCCACTTCTTGTAAGCTTCCTTTTTGTGTTTAAGCTCAGTGACAATTTCTCTGTTAAGCCAAGCTGGTCGCCTGCCATGTTGGCTATTCTTTCTGCAGATCAGGATAATTTGTTCCTGTGCCCTCAGTAAGGCTTCTTTAAAATACAGCTAGTTCTCCTGGACTCCTTTCCCCCTCATATTAGCCTCCCAAGGGATCCTGCCTGTCAAAGTCTGCTTATACAAACAAGAAAGTCTGCTTTGACTCCCTCAGGGAACTTACTATAGGCATCACTACCTGCAAAAGTGGTTGAGATTTTTGTTCTTTCCATTTTTTATTTTTGTTAATGGTATACCTGAATGTTTTTACATGGGAGGGCAATATGCACCCACAAAGTCTGCACTGTACAGTGGGAATCAGCCTAGGTAACAGGAGGATGTTGAGATCAGAATGCTGGGACTTTAAAGGTTTGAGGAAGGATGGAAGCAGGCTGGATTGCAGAATGGGTACTGCTGCCTCGTGGTTTTGCATGATTAGCCCTAGTTATAACACACTCATATGGACTCCAACCTCATGTGTTCTCTCAAAGAACTTTTGGAAAAGAACGCACCAATGGCTGGCATACACAGGACACTGGGATGGTGTGAGTGGGAAGCTTTGGATTGCACAGGGCTGAAAGCAACTCCAGTAGGGGAAATTTTCAGTGGCTTTGAGAATGTGATATTATTAATTAGAGCAACTGCATTTCCCAAGCATTTTTGAGAGCTCTGTTTTGGTAAACAAAGTATCATTCATTGTCTCCCTAAAACAGACCTGAAAGGCGGCCTTGTCTTGTATAGCATAATGAGCCAATGAGTTCAAAGGACTGTGTGGAAACTTTGACTGGGATGCTGAGAATAGTTTGAGCACCTTCTGTGCTGCCATCTGGTATTTTCAAATGGAGACCAAAAGGGAATCTGAAGCACAGGGATTTCCCCCATAAACTGGGCATAATCAGTTCTGAATGGTGTGCAGAATTGAGCTGAGATGGAAGTATGGGGCTTGGAAGATATAAAAAAGGAGCAAGTATCTGAATACCGAATGAAGCTGCTGATGTAGAAATACTGCATTCTCTGCCTGAAACAAGGATTGAGAATACATAAAAATCTGGTCCCGTATTTATCTGGAATGTTATATTGTGGCTTTCTTCTCCTCCCTTATACAAACAAGAAAGTATAGCAGCAATTTGTCAACATATGAAGAATTGACCAACGATTTGAAATAATGGAAGAGATGGGGTCTAAAGGATTGGTTGGTTTGTGTGTGTGTGTGCGAGCGAGAGTGTGCGTACTGTGTCTAGCACAGTAGGACTGCTGAATGCTTTTGTAATGCTAACAGTAAATAACTTGAATGGCGTTCGGATATACAGTGTTCTCATCTTGGATTCATACAAGCTGAACTTAACTCCCATGTCAACAGAGCAGAATTTTGGAGCTGAGATCCATCAGGTGTAGATATGAGAGGAGAATTTTGCCCGATGCATGCGACGTTAGCTGAATAACTAACATTGAAGCAATGACTTCGGCGGGTGGGTTTCTAAATGAGGGCTGATTTAAGGCCCTGTTATATGATGGCTCCTCCTGGAGCATCCTCCCATGGCAGGCCACAGCACAACAGGTACACCCAACTTCAGTTTCTGTTTTTGTACGCCCATGAAAGGAACAGTCTCTCAGGCTACCTCTGTACTTGGAGCTAGGGGTGTGATTCCCAGATTGCATAAATTAACTTGGGCTAGCGCTCATTGAACTAGTGTGCTAAAAAACAGTAGTGTAGCCGTGGTAGCAGTGGCATGGGCTGCTGACCCTGAGTATGTACCCACCAGATCCTGGTGGGTTGGGTCTTAGGGCAGATAATCCCTGTTGTCACTCACCGCCACTCATGTTCCCATGGCTACACTACTATTTTTAGCATGGTAGCTCAATGAGAGCTAGCACAAGTATGTCTATGCGAGTCAGGAAGCATGCCCCAGTTCCATGTGCAGAAATACCCACAGTGTCTGACACAAAGCCCACCTCAGCATAGTTTATTCATATACATCCAATGCAGTAGTTCCCCAAAAACCTTATAATAAAGCTATTTTTCAATTCCCACAGTATACATATAAAAATACGTTTTTTCCATTCCTCTCTCCAGGGACATCACTTCCAAATCACTCACCTCTGAGTCAGTGGCAGCATTTTGTTTCCATTTCCTTTTGCCCCTGACCCAGGGCTCCACGCTCCAGGCCTCCCTTTCTGAGAATTCCAAGACCGCTTTTCTCGGGTCTCCCATGAGAGAGATCCCCGCTGCATTCTGCTCTTCCAGGCCTCCTTGCCTAGGAGTCCTACCCTGCTCAGGGGAACCTTCCTTAAGGAGCAATCCCTTGTTCCTGGGTACCTCCCACAGATCTCCACTCAAGTCTTCTGCCAGAGGACTCCCTGAAATGTTTCACTTCACAGGCCTCCTTGTCTGTGACTCCTATCCCAGCACTTGGGGACTTTCCTCCAGAGTCAACCTCTTGCTTCTGCGCCCAGCTTATAATGAGCAAGATGGATCGTTTCATTTCTAGGGGCCTCTGCATTATCCTTTCTGCAACTTCGCAGTTTTCCCGAGCTCTAGCCAGTCCTCCCAACAGCACTTCTCAGCTCTCATCACTGGCAACTCAGTTACTGCTCTGCTTCTGGTCTCTTGCAGCTCTTTCCTGTGGGCAACTCTCTGCTACTCCTTTCTCCAGCAGCTCTCCCCTGCTTCAACCTGTCTGTCTTTGAGTCTCTCCTTTCCTTCTCAGGGAGCTCTCACCTACCTTCCTCTTAGGGTATGGCTACTGTAATTTCCAGCTCAAGTAGACATACCTTCTCTAGATCTGATCTGAGATAGTGCACGAAAAATAGAAGTGTAGCCACAGTGGTGTTGGGGTCTAGCTACCTCAGGATGTACCTAGGATCTCCAGTATAGACATACCCTCAGGCAGCTCTCACCTGCCATTTCCTGACTTTCACCACCTGTTCTCAGTCTAGCCCTATTTGTATGGCCCAGGTGCCTTCTCTTAAGAGAACATCATTCCACTGCATGGAGAAAGTGTTCTGGATAAAATGTGATATAAACCTTTTGGTTCTGAAAAGTGGCTGGCTTTATTTCAGGTCCTGATGTTTCAAATCTTTTAAAAGTAGGTACAAGTAGGTAGAGTCTGTTGTATGTGCTACTTGATTTTCAGCCAATGTAGTGGTATTTTAATGTGCGTTTCAACTAGATGAACACACTGAAATTAACTTTTGATATCTTATTCCTTGATATCTGGCATTTTTCATAGGCAGACTATAATAAAGAAGTCAGTTATTGCTATTAGACACATTTTAGAAGAATTCCTTTTTGATGCATATCTCCACTTGGATTATTAAATTTAAATCACTGCTGCTATCAGTTTGAATACTAATGATATATTCTGCCAGATGGAAATCTTTAATAAATTCTCACTTTTCTCTTACAGTCAGCTGTAAATCTTAGATAAGTGACTCTTCGGGTGAACTATGTTGATGTCTGCTTTAATGCCTTATGTCCACACTGATTTCAATGTCATCAGTACCTAGAAGGCAGGGAACTCTTAATTAAATGTCATTTTCTTTTTCCGTTATAGCTACACGGCACAGACTTTCCTTGCTTTGTTTGCTTTTTTCTGTAGAATATATGTGCTTTTTAGTTTCACGTGTGGGTTCTTTCTGAGTTATTTAACCATTTTTTGTGGCATGCATGCTCTACTCACTTAAGTGAAACTGTCTCCTTCATTGTGTCTTTCTAATAGTGTAAAATGTTATTTCTTTGGGTCTTTGTTCTCTATTTTGACAAAACATATGCCGTAGGCTCTTTTCTTATACTAGCAATATTTCCTTCAGATACATCCGCTACACTCCATTTCAGACTCGGAAATCTCTATAGATGAGCTACAGTGGCTAAAATCTATTTTACTGTGAGGAATGCATCATTATGCAAGCTAACCTTCCCTATGCTGTTTTGTATCCAGTTATGAACAGCTCCTTAGCCCAGCACTCTGGTGAAAATATGAGGGAAGAGAAGCTGGAAATCCTGATCACCTGGGGGAAGTAAACACTGGGTAAACCAAAAGAAAATGAAATAAAAAAGTGTTCAAACTTTCTATACCTTGGAAGGTTGGGGGCGGGGGGGGGGGCGGGAGGACAAAGGAAACCAAAATACTTATGTGAGTCGATAAGTATTCCCACTGGAAATCTTGGAAGTCCTACAGGTAGAGCAAATTTTTCAGTTATTGAGTTATTTTCTCACCAGTCTGTTTCACTTATTGATTTGTTTTGCCATTAAACCTAAAAATGGTTCAGATAAATGTGCTTCCTCTGTTGCTAGAGTGTTTGCATCAAGTTCTCCAAGGAGTTCCATTAACATCATTATCTCAAGTGCCGATTATAAGAAAATAATTAATAATACAATAATGCCGAGCACAGATTTTGTGGAGCTGTGTGGGGTAGTGCTTTATTCATCATTTTTCTGGTTTTGTTCTCTGCTCTGTTCAAAGTTAGTTTAAAAAAATGCCCATTGAAGCATTCTCATCACAGAACAAAAGACATCAATTATAAGAAAGCATGGGCACCAACAAAACATTTCAAACTGTTTTTCAAGAAATTTTCTGACATAGTAATGGTAATTAGTGTATTTCAGTTTCAACAGCTGTAATTAAACTTGACCTTTAAGTTAATTATGTCTTGACATTTATGATTTTAAACTAGCTGTCCCTGTGGTGATAGTATGTTATATACAGATGCTAGTAAGTAATTTCTGTAGTGTGAGCAAGCAGATTTCAGATGTGTCCACACTGCAGTTCAGAGACCAGCACCACACACATAACAGAATCATTAATACAATGATGCAGTATGAATTAGCATTGCTGATAGATATTGTAATGGAATTTTGGCATAGATACATGTGTGGAAAAAGCTGTTGGTAGAATTTTGAAAGTTTGATCAAACACTGATTTGCAGTACAAATGCTGCTGTAGCATCGGTGCCTTATTATTCACGTATTACCATAAGTTAGCATGGCATTTTAAAATAAAGCAGGGTCCCTTCCTTGAGGAGTTTATTTGCAGGGAGGCAAACAGTACACCAAAAAAAAAAAAAAAAAAAGGGAAGGAAGAAAGAAAGAAAGAAGAGGCAGCTGACCATGAGAGTTAAGGGTAGAAGACAATAATAGAAGATAAGATAAGAGGTATTTCAGCTAATGGGGGAGAGCATTATTTCCAGATTATTTTTAAAGATCAGCCGTAAAAGTGGGATCAGATGGTGCTGAAGTGGAGCATAGTGATGGAAGGCTGACAAAAAGAGTTTCTAGGAGTAGAGGGAAACTTTTCTGAAACTGTCAAAAAGGCATAGTTTGAAGTACCATCTAAAAAGATAATGTAAATTGTAAGTGAAGCTACCTGATATTTTTCAGATGAATCAATGTAAAATAATCAAGACCACACCTTGATACCATAGCAGTGGTTGCTTTAGAAATACTAGAGGGAGACCAGTAGGTTATGCTTACTGTAGAAAGACCATAGGTGAAATCTTGGCCCAACTGCAGTCGGGGGGACGGAGGGGGGGACGACGCAGAATTTTATCCCAGTTGTATAACATGTTCCAAAGACATGTCTCATGGATACAGGACATTAGACTTGCTATAGCAAATCAGGCCTCAGTAAGTCTGGTGTTCTGCCTCCAACATTACCTAATACCTGATTCTTCAGAGAAAGGTGTGAACAGCCTCCTTCTCCCTGTGAAATCCAGACACTTATGCAGTGCTATACATAGGTGTTTATAATTTTTCCTGATCCCTGTGAGCAAATGGTTTAGATCTCTAACATGACTGAGGAGTGTCAGTAAATGGTGTGGAAAAATTGTCGTTTGATGCAGTTTCAAATACACATGTAATGCTATCTATATAGAAAGTTCATAGTACTGGGTCTGTTTTGTTCTATTATACTATCAGATTGTCTGGAGTGGCTCAGGAGCGAGAGTACCAGCCTCGGGGCAGACTGTTACAAATCAGGGCACAAACCCCAAGCTGGTTGTGAGATCTATACTTAGATTCCACCAACCGATCATCAAGGGTGAACACCTCAAGAACTATAACAGCCTTAACATGAAGTCACAGACAGTCCCCTTGGGTACTCCTATCTGTCTTGCCACCCAGGCAAGATTGCCTTTGCAATAGATAGTCTCTTACACCAAAGATCAGAACAATATTCAGGTTACTCCCAGTCCCAAAGGACCAGTCACTTACCCCAGATCAATTGCACCTTAGATCCTATGCCAAAGACAACATTTACATCCAATCCCATAATAAATTAATTAAAGATTTATTAACTAAGAAAAAGAGATGAGAGTTATTTACAAGGTTAAAGCAGGTAAACATATGCACACAAATGAATTACAGTCTTAGGTTCCAAAAGGTAATAGAAGTTGTTTAATATGCAAGCTCTATATGTCTTCTAGGGCTAACCTAGGCCAAGCGCTGGAGATTTCTTGCTTATGCTTAGAAATCTTCCCCTTTCCAAAATGCAAGCAGCATAGAGAGCACAGAGCAGCATTGTCAGGGATTTTTATTCCCTTCCTTCAAGAGTTCAAGTTGATGGGATGAGTTCATGCGCAGGTCTCTTCTTCCTGGGTGTGGAAGGGAGGAATGCCATTAAGAAAGGCCTGATCTACACTACAGAGTTAGGTTGACATTGGGCAGCTTACACTGACCTAACTCTGTAAGTGTCTATGCTACAAGGGACTCCCGCCCATGTAAGTTGCCCACTACACTGACCTAATAACTTCATCTCCGTGAGAAGCATAGTGCTTAGGTCAATGTAGTTAGGGTGACACAGTGTCTGTGTAGACACTGAATTACTTACATCGCCTGTTGTCTGCTCACAGATGGAGCCCCGCTGCGCTGGGGCAGACAACCCAAGCTGGGGGCGGGCTTCACCTGTCAGTGGCCCATAGTTTCCCACACAGTTAAGTTAGTGGAAGCGCTCCTGGTGAGGATGCACACCTCGAACAGAAGGGGCATAGTGTGGACATGAACCACCTCAGTATTTACTGTGGTGGTTGTATGTCGACCTAATTTTGTAGTGTAGACTTGACCTAAGTCTCTGTTCTTTGATGTCTTAGAATGAATCATTTGGTCTCAATGGACCTTTTGGTGGCAGAACCTAACACCTTCTATAGGAAGCCATCATTTTACTGCATCGTTAATGCTGCTTTCCTTTTTGATGCATTACACAGTTACAACAAACTGAGAAAATGCTCAATATACCCTGATAACATGGGGTACATATGTTATTGGTGAGATTACTATTTACTGCATTTTAAACACTAAACACATCCTTATAAATGTATCATCTATTTTAACAATGCTAACACACAGATGAGCCAGACTGATTTCCAGTTATGTATTGGTCAGTGTTCATCTAGTCTGCCAGCATCATATATATATGTTTCTTTATGATCTTATTGGTATTGATGATACCCATAACATACACAGTGTATAACACGTTAAAGAGCTTATCAAGCTCCCATCATTGTGTTGTCATTGTCACATTATTCTTCTCAGATTATTCAATAATTAAATCTGGTCTGTGGGCAGGTGTACATTTAAAGCCCTACATCGGTGGAGCTGCGCCGCTGTAGTGCTTAAGTGAAGATACTCCTATGCTATGGAAGAGCTTCTCCCATCAGTGTAGTTAATGTGCCTCTTTGAGAGGCGGAAGCTATGTTGAGAGGAGAAGCTCTCCTGTTGACATAGCACTGTCTACATTGGGGGGTTAGGTCAGTATAACCATGTCGCTCAGGGGAGTAGATTTTTCACATCTCTGAGTGACATGGTTATATTGATCTAGATCTCTAGTGTAGTCCTAACCAGTTTTTAAGTGAGATCAAAATGAAGCAAATAACATGTGTCAAGGTTCCTTCCCCACTCTGAACTCTAGGGTACAGATGTGGGGACCTGCATGAAAGACCCCCTAAGCTTATTCTTACCAGCTTAGGTTAAAAACTTCCTCAAGGTACAAACTTTGCATTGTCTTTGAACCCTATGCTGCCACCATCTAGCATGTTAAACAAAGAACAGGGAAAGTGCCCACTTGGAGACATCTTCCTCCCAAAATATCCCCCCAAGCCCTACACCCGCTTTCCTGGGGAAGGCTTGATAAAAATCCTCACTAATTTGTACAGGTGAACACAGACCCAAACCCTTGGATCTTAAGAACAATGAAAAAGCAATCAGGTTCTTAAAAGAAGAATTTTAATTAAAGAAAAGGTAAGAGAATCACCTCTGTAAAATCAGGATGGTAAATACCTTACAGGGTAATCAGATTAAAAATATAGAGAATCCCTCTAGGCAAAACCTTAAGTTACAAAAAGACACAAAAACAGGAATATACATTCCATTCAGCACAGCTATTTTACCAGCCATTAAACAAAAGAAATCCAACATATTTCTAGCTAGATTACTTACTAACTTTTTACAGGAATTCTGACCTGCATTCCTGATTTATTCCCGGCAAAAGCATCACACAGACAGACAGACCCTTTGTTCCCTCCCTCCAGCTTTGAAAGTATCTTGTCTCCTCATTGGTCATTTTGGTCAGGTGCCAGCGAGGTTATCTTAGCTTCTTAACCCTGTACAGATGAAAGGGTTTTGCCTCTGGCCAGGAGGGATTTTATAGCACTGTGGACAGAAAGGTGGTTACCCTTCCCTTTATATTTATGACAACATGTCATAGCATTTACTGATCATTTACGAAATGTTTGTGGTCTAGTTCAGCACAGTATTGAGTTAACTTATATTTAACGCTGGACTGCTTAACAAAATTGTACAATATATGTATATACTTGCAGAACACAAAGCCACTCCTGACCTGTTTCTTTGCTTTTTAGTGCTAACAATTCCACAGTGATCTTTCCTAAGCCATTTGCTTACATTGTGCAATACTACATGTTGTTTGGATAAATCATGATTTATTTTCTTTGTTTTTGCACAGAATTTTTTGACACATTTGTATGGAGGGTCACCTATGATGCGGAAAAGGTCAATACAAAGCTCTGCAAACTGAATAGCCTAGCCTGGATTAGAGTATCTGGACTCCAGTTGCCTGACCTATTCATTGACTGTGTTTTCTAATTGGGTTGTCATCGCTTACAACCAACAGTGCAATACTGCTAACCACTTGTTTAGCCAGAACATGAAAATCAATCTGCCAGTAACTGAAAGGGCATAGCAAACACCATCCCTGCAGAGAGCTGTGTATTTGGCCTTGGCATTCAACAGATGCATTCTCTGAGCTATTGCAGCTGAAAGTTTTAGATGTATTTCACATAACTAATGGCCCACAGTTATTGGTACTGTATACTGAAGTATTTCTCTTGCATCACATTTAGATGTAATGTTAGTTGGAAGACAAGATGCAGAACATATGGGCATGAGATATAGGTGATTAAGTAATTCCACTTATCTGTTGGCTTTTGTGTTGCCATGAATAGGTATGCTACATGGCCTGACATACTTTGCCTTAATAACTGAAGTTAAATGATTTCCACAATTGATTGTCTAAAAAATAAAGCCTTAAGGGACTTTGGGTTTATTGTATTAATAGAAAATGTAAGAAAACAGGGGACACTGTACCACAAGCATAGAAACAATGCCTCATTCTATTTCTGAATAAGATTTCCCTCTAGCTATGCTGCTGTTGGCATTTTAGAAAAATAAAACAATTGGTCTCATGAAAAGCAAGAATGCTTTTATCAATGGGAAAACAAAAAAATAAGCCCTTGCCTTTTTATATTTAAGTTTGTCAGATCCAAATAAAATGACATAAACATGTACTCAGATGTAGAGACTTGATTATAGAAATGACTTGGAAGTTAACCTAGTAGTGGTACTAAGTCATCCCGTCCTGATGACTTTGTTTACTGAGTGCCATGCTGATAGATTCTCTTTTACAATTCCTGCCCAGATCAAGGTTGGAAGATATTTGCTCTTTGTCTCTCTGCTTTGTTCTATGGTAAGTAACTCCCAGAGGTTTATTTAAATTGTGCAAAAGTCAGCTTTTCTTGCAGGTTTGTACTCCTCTTTTCTGATCTGAAACATGAATTATCTTACATATTTTAGTGAGCTACAGCAGTAAAACCACAGGAATCCCTGTGTTATTTTTAGGAGGAATATCATATTAAGAACCTGAAATAAAATATAAATGTATTCAGAAGGGATGGTGTTTGCTAAGGGCAGAGGGAAGAATTAAGCATAAATTTAATGCACTATAACCCTCCTTATGGGCCTGATCCAAAAGCCTATTGAAGTCAATAACCCTTAAATGGTCTTTGTATCAGGCTCAAAATCCTTTTGCTAAAATAAAAAATGCCTGAGTCTGCTTTCTTCTAGCAAGCATACTACCATACAGGATGAAAATTTAGTTTATTATTTATATAACACTATAACACAGAGTATGCTAAAAACAAATAGGTAGATCAGGTTCTTATCCTACAGATTTCATAATCTAATTAAGATGACTTCAGTAAAAACAATTAGAACCCTGGGAGCAGACAGGGTTACGGGAGTTCCATGATTAAAGGCTACATGAAAGAAGTGAGTTTTAAGGAGAGTTTTGAAGGAAGAAATGGTGAGCGATGTAAAAATTGCTTTTTGCAACACACCAGGATGGTGAGAGGTATCAGTGGTAGCTGCCTGGGCTTTTTTTCTTTTTCTTGTTGCTTCCTTTATGCGAAATAATCTCCTGAACACAGTACATACACATTGCCTCCATTTAAAAAAGTGACCACTGATTTTGGGTGTCCAAGTTGAGATACCTTAAAGAGGCCTGACTTGTAAAAGGTGGGTGCTCAGCACTTTCTGAAAATCAGTTCCTTCAAGATGTCTCAAGTTGGTTACCCAAAATTTTTGGCAACAAAAATTGCCAGCCACTTTTGAAAATTCATAAACCAGAATTCATATAAGATATTTTGACCTATTTGATACAGAATATCCCTTTAACAGGTAAGCTTCCTTATACCAAAGGATCCCTGTGATGGGGTGCTTCCCCCACATAGGCATCGAAACGGTTAACCATGCCCTGTCCTGGAAGGAGCAGGGGACACAAGTCCTCCAAGTGGCCAGGAGAGGCTGTGTAAGGCACAACCAACCAGAGAGTGGACACAAGGAGCAGCCAATCAGGGCCCAGTGGTTCACATAAAAGAAGCTGCAGCGCCAGAGTGGGTCAGTTGCTGTTGTGAGTTCAAGGAGTAAGGATTGTGTCCCTGGAGTGCTGAGAGAACTGTAAGCACCTTGGTCAGAGCAGCTGCTAGCAGGGAGCTCCTAGGTGGCTGTGAGGCTGAGTATCTGAGTGCCTTGAGGTGAGGGTGAGGAAGGTGCTGGGGCCACAGGGAAATGGCCCAGAGAAATATAGCAGAATCCATGGAAGGTAGAGTCAAAGCAGGAGACTGCTGTTTGTAGCGTCTGTGGGTTGGGACCCAGATTATTGGGTGGGCCTGGGTCCCTCCCCCCTTGTCACTGTGTAAGTAGCTGGACAATAGGACTGTGTTGGAAAGAAGAACGCTGAATTTCCAGAAACAGAGACAGAGTGATGGTGTGCGCTGCAGACAAGGGTGTCGGCCTTGAGCTAATCCCCAGAGTGACCAGGAGGAGGCACCAGTCTGGTGTTGAGAGATGCACCCCTTGACACCCTGAATACTTTACAAACTATAGGTCAAATGCTGTGCTTTCCAATTAATCACATAAAACCTGTGTAAAACAGGCTTCATGCACAGATTTGAGGAAAGAATCTTCTCCCCTAGTAATCGGGACTTGGTACAAAGCAGGTCTACAGCATGTGGAATGTAGAAATAGAAGTGCCCTTAAATCAGGGGATGCAGTGGGTCTAAGCCTCTGGACCCATAGAGTCATCGGAAAGGAAAGAACTATGGTCCAGAGACATCCTGTACATGGATGTACAGGGGAACCATGGGTGAAATCCTTGCTCCACTGATGTCAATGGCAAAACTGACCCCTTGTATATAGGGCCTTCCAGGCCTACAAATGTGGTGATGGGGAGAGCAGTATGTGGTCCTCTAAATATACAGGAATCTCACAGCTGCCTCTGAAAAGATTGAGGGCAACTCCATATCTGATGGGGCATGGGCAGAGAGGAGGAATCACAAAGACACTAGTGCAAACCCCTACTCTTAAGATACCCTCCCAGCATAGTGAGTGTTCCTCAGGATAATTTGACCCTGCCAAGATTCTCAGGCATTAAGGAATTTCATGCCTGATGCCTAGACCTTGAAGACATTTGTCTGAACTCAAGTGTTAATAGCCAGATTCCTTTTGAAATAAAACAGGTTATTATTCCTTCAAGTATGATTGTATTAGAGTAATACCAGTTTGTCATTTTATTTTTATTTGATGATTTATTTATTAGAAAAATTTAATGTTAAGACCTACACTATTTTCTGAGATGTTACCATTTTAAATACTTATATACCTCCTGCTGGTAAGCCTTTGAACATATACACACAGTACTTCTCTTATGTCCTGATCTTTAATATCACAGCAGAAAGCAAACATTTTTAATTTATCAAAAGACTCTCTTCATTTTCTGCCTGCATTTTGTTTTCTTTATAAATAATTTTTAAGTACAGTTTTAAAAGTATAAACAAATCCTCCATGACATTCTTTATGATTACCAGTACATAGTCTCTCAGATCAAAAGTTTTGCTGGATTTCTTTCTGTGAACGGTGAAAACTCTTAATTCATACACTGAGGAAACACAAAACTCATGTTAAAGGTATTTTCCTTCTATTGTTTCCAGTCTCCAATAAATCCAAAAGCTGTTTGATTTATAGTATGGGCCCGGTCCAACACCTATTGTATTTAATAGGAGTCTTTGGGACCTCAGGGGCATTGTACCAGATCATATATCGGGGTGGCCAAACTTACTGACCCTCCAAGCTGCATACAACAATCTTCAGAAGTTCAAGAGCGAGGTGTGCCTGCTGGAGCTTGAGTTTTCAGCTCCGGGGAGGGGCTATGAATTTCTGTCATGCTCCTGCTGAAGCTCCAAGCCCTGGCAGGTGCGCTCCATGGGGTTGAAGCCCCGAGACCCTCCTCCCTGCTGGGCAGAAGCCGGAGGCATGCGAGGGGAGGCGGAGTATGGGGGGGTCACATTTCCCCCCGAACTCCCCTCCCCCGTGATTTTTGCCAGGATTTGCTGCCCGCTAGTCATATGGTGCCACCTTACACAGCAGCTGCTGGAGCTGGCAAGCTGGGAGCTGCGGCCATGGAGAGAGGCAGCGGCAAACATCTGGAAGCTGCAGGGAGAACCGCTGAGCATAAGAGAAGGGGCATGCCTGGGGAGGGTGAACCTTTAAATTGCCCCCCCCCAGCAGGCACCAGTAGTCTCTGATAAGCCCCTAGCCCCACCACCCTGTTGTAGGGTAGAAATTCCAGGTTCTCCCCTCCCGCCAATCTGGTAAGCAGAGAAGGGGTGGGGGGCATGGAGGGCTCCACGAGCTGTACTTTAACTATAAAAGAGCCGCATGTGGTTCATGAACTGCAGTTTGGCCGCCCCTGTCATATATGATCAGATATACATACCATATATTAAGAATATCTTGTAAATAGAATGATCATTCATCTTTTCTTCTATAGCAAAATGTGATAAGCGGCTTCTTGACCTACAACATAAGTAGGGCTTGCAGTTATGATGTTAGAGATCATTTGGGTTTATTTCATTATTATTTTTGCATTCAAACTGGCTATTGGTTAAAGTAATGAAATGTCTTAAGTTAAGTCAGTTTATCTGTTATTTTGTGAGTTACGCTAATGCCACATAAGGTTGTTTTGTCAGTACTATTTTCAGATTCGCGTAATGTTAATAACCAGTGGCAAGATACCTGGGCTGCTGCAGGTAACCCTATTTCCTATCCTCCCTGGCAGGTTGTTCATATTTTCAAAGTAAATAATTGCTATTTCAGTGAGACGGGTGGGTGAAAAAGAGAAGGTGTGTAGGGAAGTACTTAGTTAGTGAATGTGAGGTTGGTTGAGAGTGTGTGTGTCGGGGGGAAAGGACGTGCTCTCTTCCCTCTCACTATTTGCCCTTTCAAAATGAAAAACCTATTTCCTACCTCTCCCGTATCTATCTAATCCTTAATCCAGCACACCCTACTGCCTCCCCCTACAACCTATTCACCAGCTAGCTACCTTCCTTCCTGCACTTAACCTTGCCAACCCAACGTGTCTCCCTCCTGGTTATGAATTTTCAAGCCTCCCTCAGTTCCTCCCAGGCATCTCTCTCCCTACCTAACCTTTCCAGAGCTCATTATTGCCCATTCAGCTTTGAAACTTTCTGCTTCTGACATCCTTAGGTTTAGAATCCCCACACCTTAACTCAGAAAATCCACCCCTAAGTCTGGTCCGCCCTCATAACTAACCCTCTCCCAGCTCAGAAACTCTACCTGCCTGTTGCTGGGCTTGGAGAAGCAGGAACAGAGGCTTCAGGGAAGTATTGTAGCTTCAGGGAGCATGCAAAGGAAACTATATACTCTACCTCTCTGGGGAAGATATGAATTAGCCCCACAGAAGCCTCTGGGCTTCCTCTCTCTTTACCTTGAAGGGCAGCTTTAGCTCTCCTTGGAGCCCCCTGATAGCAGCAGGTGGTCTTACATTAGTTCCTCTACAAAGAGTACAGCTGTTGCTTTACTGGTGAGTTTTAGCCCTATGAGCTCCTAAATACCAGCCACCCTGTTAAAACATTAGTGGTTATGCACAAAGGGGCAGTTTTTCTAAGGTATTGAGGTGCCTAAAGATACAGACAGGCACGTAGTGGGATTTTCAAAAATGCCTAAGCAGGTTAGGGGCCTTTGTAATCCCTGTAGGTGGCCTATCTGCATCTTTAGGTGCCTAAATACCTGAGAAAATCTATCCCATAGCACCTGGTACACAGCCCATACAACTTCCATTGGTTTCAGAAATTAGTGGTTCAGTTTCATATCAAGGCTAATAAAATATGATTTGGATTGTAACTAAGGGGTATTTCTCCCCAATCTACAGCTTGGTACCGTTGAATAGGTGCACTCTTTGGAGTAAGAGAAGAGTTCACCTTCTTATGAAACATCTTACATTGGCTAATGTAAGAAAGCAGGACACTGATTTTGCTAGATCAGTGGTCTGTTGCAATATGATAAATACCATGTTCCTTCAATATCTACAAATGTAGGTTCCAGTCATGAAATCTTTCTTGAAATGAAAGTGAGATCCATACATAGAGGGGCTACAGAATCCAGCCTCACTTCTGATTTTACTCAAATGATTTCCTTAATAAGTTCAGCATTTTATTAGTATACTCATTGGCTGATTTATTCTTCTGTCCCAGTCTTCACTGTGCTCTCATTCTGCCAGCTTGAATGACAGAGAATTTTTCTCTCTGCTTGCCATGAAGTATCCTCACACAATGCTGTGTTTTCTTTTATTTTAAAACTGCCTCATTCTTAAAAGATATTTTCTGGGGGGAGGGAGAAACTGTTGGTTTAATACAAGTTGGAAATTTCTGCCAAACCCTACATATAAGTAATTAAAATAAGAAAAACACATTGTTAAAAGCTCTGCAACCAACTATATAACCTATAACCCCAATTTTTCTGATTTAGTTTTTCTATTGTTTATAGTTCCCGACGTTGGAGAATATAGCAAACAGTAAGTGCAAAAACATTCAAATTGCTGCTAATACTGGGCTGGAGAATCAAGTTTGATAACATCCAATATTTTATGAATTCACCTTGAATTTTTTGCAGGTTTCTTTGAAAATGAGCTACTTTCATGTTAAAAAAAATCAGTAAAATAGGTAATTAAATTGTTTTTGGTAGAACTAAATCATACTTGCAGTGATTTCACTGCTATCTGTCTGGCAGAAATGTCCCAATATTATCCAGAATAAAATCCTTAGACATTTTATATCACATGCAAAATGAAATGTTTTTTAGATTGCTCTATATGGGAAGCCAGCTTAAGAATTGCACCTCATGCTTTATTGTAGCACAGAGTTCCTAACTCCACCCACTCTGATGCCATACTATATCTCATTTACACAGGGGTCAGATTATTCCTCCTATATGGACCTTTCAAGTGTGGCTGTGTCCCTGGCTCAGCAATAGTGAGATTGGTAGTTGAAGCTAATTAATCATAAAACCTGGCCACAGTTTACTCTACATTTAGTCCCCACTCCCCTCAGTTAAAGGGCTAGGTAAGGAAACTACAGAATAATCAGAAGTCTGATGAAAAATAAAAAGGTCACTTTTTCTGCAGAACCACAAGACAATATTAGCAACACTAGCAAAGCAAAAAAAATTAAAATAAAAGTAAAAACAAAGCAAATTCACAACGAATTGCCACAGGGCATGCTGAAATCTGGAAATCATCTTCATATATTTTTGGAATAATCCAGCCTGAAATTTCTTGTTTTTTTCCTGAAATTGAAGAAAGGTAGATTCCTGCTTAGAATTCTTGTGACTTCCTTGTCCTGAACTAGCTTCCTGACGGGGAGAGGGACGACTTCTTTTCTTTCAGTATGGGTTGGGAGACAGAGGCACTAACTCAGGATGATTAAAAAGGCAGATGAATGATAAACAGCTGTAAATGAAGAAAAATCTATGCCCATAATATGCTGCTCTAATTGCACCCTGTCTGTGCTGTTAGGAAGTCAGTGCTCTGGGAAAGATCACACAGGAATCCTATACATTGAACACATTCTTTCAAAGCCTGTCTCAGACTCCATTAGCTCATGACTTAGAGACCCAAATCAGTTCCTAAGGCATTTGCAAGCAACTGCTGCCACAACAAAGATAATATTGGCACAGCTTTTCAACGGATGTAAAGAATAGGAGGCATTATTTTACACTTCCATCCCCAATTTGTGTCTTATGTAAGAAATGCTGACTTGAGTCATATTTCAAAGCTAATTATATAACAGGGATTTCACAAACTAGCTCTGAACCTACTTAAAATGGATATGAAATTTTAAAAAAATCCTGATGTGTGACAGCTGCAATAATAATCCCTATTGTTAAATTTAGCTAGACTTTATTCTGCCGTATATATCCTTAAAGATGCCCGGGTTTTTTTTTGGTTTTTTTTTGCAAATGGCTTCTTTCTTTCATGACCTTGCAACAATACTTATTTACTACATGCAATCATTATACAATAAAACCACATGCCCTTGAGTACATATTTTGTATGCACAGTTTAATAGAGTGATTTCCTACTGGGAGAGTTAAACAGCTTTTTTTTCCTTCTTCCTGAAATATGATGGACCACAGGCTTCTTGAATGCTATTGTATCAAATTAAACCTGACCTTTCCTAACTAGAATTCCAGTCAGTTGGAAACTGAAAATAAGTAGTACTTATGCCTTCACTCTACTTTTGATGTTCCATGCCTTTCAGCATGTCTCCAAGGATGTTTTCCATCCCAGTAAAGTGGTGTGGCTCAGGAGGACTCAGGGACCATCTGACTTTTCTGGCTGTTGAACTGTCTACCTGTCAATTATCAGTAGGGTGCCTTTTCTAATTTAACCTTTTGCTCCTAGATACATACATGTGGGGTCTAACTTTCACCTCTCATTGATGTGTGTGTGGGATTTATGAGTGTACTTTACCATTAACAATCTTGCAGTGATCAGAAATAATTAGGCTGCCTAATAATGGAGCACGTAGAGAACAATTTTTACTAAAAAGTTCCATATACATTTCATTTAATTACACATGAATGAACAAAAACAAACCAAACCAAAAACCTCTACAGCAGGCTCCATTTTAAATGTCAACCTTTACTCAGAGTTAACACACACTGGTGACTATAGTGAAACACTGCAGTATCCCAGATAGCAGCACTGAGAGTGAAAATTGACTCTTCCCTGCTATTATTGCTCAGAAGATGCCTATTATGTTTCTTTGATACAACGGGGTCAGATTCTGATGTCATGTATACTGGTGATGCCAAGGGAATGCCTCTGAATTTACACTAGGAGACATGGCAATCTGTGTGTTTGTACAGCACCTAGCACAATGCAGGCTCAATCCTGACACTGGCCACATAGATATGTACAAAAGAATGTGTCTATTAGGAGAAGTTCTAACTGGATATTGGGATAAAGGGGACTATTTTAAAGGTGCCCTATGTATTTAGGAAAGAGTGATTAAACTAAACCGGTCATTAAACACTAGTGACTGGTCCTAAGCTAATTGTTTTGAAAATGACTGCATGGTTGTGACATTGCACTCTATATGATTTTATGAAAATATGCTAATGAGTATGAATATAATGTAACTGGAATATGCTTTATGCAAAAGGTATCTTGTAAGGTATCATTACAAAGCTTCTAATCTACTGACTGTGGTCATCCTATTTGTATAAATGTATCACTCTTGCATATGAAACTAGAAATATGAAATATAACTCTGAGGGCCTATTGTAATTATGCAAAGTGTGGGCCATTAATGGTGGTTTGGAATCTTGATGGCTCCCATCACCCAGGACAATTGACTGTGGATGGCTCTGTTTGCTGGCAGTCCTTCCTGTGAGTCAGGCTGGGAAGAATGAAGGCTTGGAGTCTCACAGGAAATGTGACAATGTCACCTGGTACTGAAATCCATCTTAAACCTGGTTTCAGAGTAACAGCCGTGTTAGTCTGTATTCGCAAAAAGAAAAGGAGTACTTGTGGCACCTTAGAGACTAACCAATTTATTTGAGTATAAGCTTTCGTGAGCTACAGCTCACTTCATCGGATGCATACTGTGGAAAGTGTAGAAGATCTTTTATACACACAAAGCATGAAAAATATATTCCACGATATGCATCTGAGGAAGTGAGCTGTAGCTCACGAAAGCTTATGCTCTAATAAATTGGTTAGTCTCTAAGGTGCCACAAGTCCTCCTTTTCTTTTTGATAAGTATAGTTTCTGTGAATCAGGCTGAATTAGAATTGACTTTCTCCTGTTTGTGTATCTATAGTTTGTGTATCAATTCTTAATTTTCTAACTTGAACTTAACAAAAGTCTTATTCTGTTCCCCTTTGAGAGTTTTGCGATTGGCTTCAGTGGGAGCAGAACCAGGCCAAAGCACTGTTGAACCAGGAACAACAGAGCCACAGCTACTGCAAGCTGACTAGGATGAGAGTGACAGGAAGGCAAAACCCAGTTAAATAATCCTTTGAAAACACTTGCGGTGAAGTCCTGCCCCCTTTGAACTTTAGCCATTAATATCAGTGGAGCTGTGGTTTTACCCCAATGGACAAGGATGACCCAAAGAGTCAAAAGAACAAAATTATAGGGTGTTCTATCAAAAATTATATGTTTGTATTACAGTAGTGTGTAGAGGTATCAACTAACATTATGGCCCTGCTACTTTTGCACTTAAACGTGGTAAAAAAAAATTCCCTGTCTTAAAGCATTTGCAACCTAGATAGACAAAGGGAATATTTTACAGAGGGGGAACTAAGACACAGAGAGATCGTGACTCATAGGAAATCTGTGTCAGAGACAGGAACTGAACCCAAATCTCCTGACTTCGGATCCAGGATCTTAATGGCAAGATTCTTCTTTGTCCTTTTTATAGGTGTTGCTTTTATGGGTATGAGTTGTGATTTCCAACCATAATGAAATAGTTACAGTAACAGTTGATTCAAGTAGAGTTCATTCCATAAGACTGATTTATGGAAGTATAAATAATACTGTTGATCAAAAAGAAAGTATAGGCACATGAAAATATTGTTTTTATCATTTTAGGAAAGTGTTTCACTCAAAGACATCTTGATTTTCACGATAAGGGCAAAAAGGACCCATGTGCATGAATAAGTGAGCAGGATTTGATTCTTATTAAAATAATTTAATGCAGCTGTTCTAGTAGATCTAGGAATTGGAGATTTACACAATCTCTACAATTATTTTTGGGTACGCTGAATTAATTTGAGTTTGAAAAATCTTTTACCCTGTAACTTAGTCATTGGGAATCCTGTGCTATCTACTAGGAATAGAGGAACACTGAAAAAACTACACAAGCATGATGGATGTCTCATACATGATATTTGTACCTCCATACTATATTTTATCATTAGAATTTTTCTCCCTGCTTCTCTTCTCACAAGCTCTAACCAAATTTACCCCTGCTGTCACTTCATAACTCTGACCTAATCTTTGTTCTGTTTTTCACTGTATTATCCCACTGAATTTTATTTTCCTTTCTGATCCTATTTTTGCTACTCCAAAATGCAATCTGAATTGAAAAAAAATTGGTACGAATTGAGCTTTGAATAGCTGAATGTGTTATGTTCAAGTGAGTCCAAAATTAGACAAAACAAGATTGACCATTCTTGGATTGAACCTCACCCAGAAGTACCCAAATCTTTCAGACATGATTTAACATTCATCTTCACATTGTGGTAGATGAATATTTTTATTTTAGCAGTTATTTTTGTTTCAACTTTCTTTGGTTACTGAAATTTAAAGTAATTTTGCTGTATGTTCATGGTTATTTTGTTCAATTTATAACAGAAAGTTAATAACTTTTTTTTAAAGATATAGGGCCATATCATACTACAGTAAAACCTCGGAGTTGTGAACACCTCGAGAATGGAGGTCGTCTGTAACTCTGAAATGTTCATAACTCAACTAAATGCAGCTCCTGCTCCAGCAAGTCACGCTCTGGGCCAGGTTCCAGAGGCAGTTAGGCAGCTTCCTTGCGGGCAGCTTCTTTCCCTGGCCCTGGCAAGCTTGTGTTCCCATCCTGGCCTGGGTGGGAGGGGTGGTGATGGTGGAAACAGCATGTCCCCTTCCCAGCGGGGTGTGGGGAAGGTGGGTGAAAACAGCACCTCCCCTCCTGGCAGGGGGAGTTGGGGGTGAAAACAGTACCCACAGTTTACAGGAAAGCAGCGCAGACCCCAGTGCTGGTCCTGCTGCCTTGGGCTGGCAGTGGGAACTCACAGCTTTGCCTACGAATCTCAGCATCTTCACTTCCTAGCTGTAGGTGGGTGCCCCGCATGTGGGGTTTGGGGTGGGGACAGACAACCCAGATGTGCCTACCTTTAAGATGCAATACAGGCACAGTACAGTATTTGCTCCTTTTTTTTTTTTTTTGGTCTCTGCTGCTGCCTGATTGGTTACTTCTGGTTCCACAGGGTGTCCGGTTGGCCGGCCAGTCCGTAACTCTGGTGTTTGTATCTTTGAGGTTCTATTGTATTACCCCATTGCTTTCAGCACCTGTGCTAAAAAAAAATGTTTGTATGATTTGGCCTGTAGTTTTTACTGGAATTGTAATTTTTAAAAAAATATAGAAATTAATCATGATGAAAATATGGGTTCTTGAAATTGTAATATCCTCACTTCATAACAAACAGCAGATGTACATTACCTATACAAGGCAATTTCTATAGATCTCCAACAGACATAACAGTTAATTTCTGAGAAACACTGATGAATATTCCTGTTTTTATTTCTTTCTTGGAGGGAGATGAGTTTCTGCAATTTATTATAAATCACAGAATGATGTTCAGCCAATCATGTTCATAGGAATCAAATCAGAATTCTTATTTATAATAGAGACTGGCATTGCTGTCCCTTCAGCAGTAATAAAAACTTGGAATGAGGGTAAGGGCTTGTTTTCCTGGTTTCCACTACATGGAGAAACTTTATCTTTAAAATTCTATAATGTACTATACATTTTAAAAATAAAGACTAAAATACTTATAACTGCATCTTCCCCAATAAACTGAGTAAGTTACAAAAAAAATCTGTCCTTTATGTCTCTGAAGTGGTATCTCTCAACAATGTAGGCCCTGATCCTTCAAACATTTCTCTACATAGAGCTAAATGGGACTACTCAAATGTATATAGTTAATCACATTATTATAATGAAATTTCAAATATACTGTGCTTTTAGTGCTCAAAGAGCACACAATTGAGTAAAACCTAAAAAAACTGTTTCAAATATGAGGTAAAAGTTTCAGAAAATATAATCTTAGAATAATATATTATGATGATGCATATTACAAATTGCATAATTTTTTTGCACTCTATATAGAAAATTTAAGAAAAAAAACACAAGGCCAAATAAAATCTTAGAGCTCACTGGATTGTAACCTACTGGTTAATTTCTTTAAATGACTGTAGTGCTACTGAAAAATCACCTTTGTCCGTGTCACGGTTCCTCCCCCACTCTGAACTCTAGGGTACAGATGTGGGGACCTGCATGAAAAACCTCCTAAGCTTATCTTTACCAGCTTAGGTCAAAACTTCCCCAAGGTACAAAATATTACACCTTGTACTGGCCGCTACCACCACCAAACTAATACTGGTTACTGGGGAAGAGCTGTTTGGACGCGTCCTTCCCCCCAAAATACTTCCCAAAACCTTGCACCCCACTTCCTGGACAAGGTTTGGTAAAAAGCCTCACCAATTTGCCTAGGTGACTACAGACCCAGACCCTTGGATCTTAAGAACACTGAACAATCCTCCCAACACTTGCACCCCCCCTTTCCTGGGAAATGTTGGATAAAAAGCCTCACCAATTTGCATAGGTGACCACAGACCCAAACCCTTGGATCTGAGAACAATGAAAAAGCATTCAGTGTTTTACAAGAAGACTTTTAATAAAAAATAGAAGTAAATAGAAATAAAGAAATCCCCCCTGTAAAATCAGGATGGTAGATATCTTACAGGGTAATTAGATTCAAAAACATAGAGAACCCCTCTAGGCAAAACCTTAAGTTACAAAAAAGATACACAGACAGAAATAGTTATTCTATTCAGCACAATTCTTTTCTCAGCCATTTAAAGAAATCATAATCTAACACATACCTAGCTAGATTACTTACTAAAAGTTCTAAGACTCCATTTCTGTTCTGTCCCTGGCCAAGACGACTACAGACAGACACAGACCCTTTGTTTCTCTCCCTCCTCCCAGCTTTTGAAAGTATCTTGTCTCCTCATTGGTCATTTTGGTCAGGTGCCAGCGAGGTTACCTTTAGCTTCTTAACCCTTTACAGGTGAGAGGAGCTTTCCCCTGGCCAGGAGGGATTTCAAAGGGGTTTACCCTTCCCTTTATATTTATGACAGTCCGGCTTGTCCTTGTCTATCCCTCCATGAACACCAGTCGATGCCACACCGTTTGGTTTTGTTGCAAGCACGTTCTTTCCATTTCTGGCCAAGCCACACAAAGTCCTGAAAAACGCCAGCCTTAAAAGCACTGGAAAATGAAGTCCATTTTGTAGCACAGAGCAGATACTAAATAGCAAAGACAACAGATGTATAAGCTTCCCCACAGTGTCTTGCCAATGTATTTTAACTCTACCCTGCAGAGATCACCTCTATGGGTCAGAATCAGGGTTTAGTCTCCATTCCCATATAGTCCTTGGCCTCTATATTCTGATTGCCAACAAGGGTGCTAATTATTGTGGTAGTTCACCTGTATCCCAGAAACTGTATTGAGAGACTGCCAAGTGATTGCACATTGTCCTCACCAGATGGTTGTTACAAACAACTGGCTTTCAGTCAACATGGATCTGAACTAGAGGAGGAAAGCATTGTGTCCCATTATCATTCCTTTTGAGTTCTACTCCCCTTGTGGCCTGTTGCTTTTAAACAGTTTCTAAAATATTGTTTCCTAGTTCTACTGTAATTCCCAACTTCCTTTCTGAAAACAATATATTATTAAATACTAAAGGAGAAAATGTGGCTAATTTGCTGAGGAGGAGAAAGTGTTAAGCTTCATTGAACTTGGCATAGGTAGAATTTTTATTGTCCTTTTCATAAAATTTTAATAAATCAATGAGCAAACGAGGCTGGTGTGATAGAGTCATAACCCACAAATCTCTTTCTGTCAGTTCCATGCTCGAATGATTATTAACGATGTCTGTTTAATTCATTCATGCAGAAAGCTTCTAATTTACAACAAGGAAGGAACATCTCACACTTACAAATGACCTAACGGAGTGTGGGAGTGGGCGTGCAAATGCTAATTGTTTGCCATGTGCTGTCCTCAGAAATATATTGGTTTTAAATTGTAATCTGTTCACTCACCTAAATAGATTTGTTCTGCAAAGCTAATATGTTCACTGGTAAATTGATGATCAAGATCAATCTAGTTGTTTATAAATTCATGGTAAATTTCACAGTTAACTTCACCCTTCCTTCCACTTCAACCATCATTCAGGGGAAAGAGGTATGATTAAAATCCTCTCATTAAAATGGGAGTAATACCTAGAACAAAAGCCCTTTGAAGAATAATTTCAGTATTTGGGGGTTCTGTGTTGCTGTCCATGTGCCATATTCTGTGCCTGTAATCTGCGATTGGCAGATTTTAAATTGATTTAACTTGTGGTAGAGCACTAATCAGTGTTCAAAGAATGTATGCTAGAAAAAAAAATGCATCCAAAGGCTATTCAAAGTCAGGCACACCATTTAGAATAGGTAGCTGTTCTAAATATTCACATTTGAACTTTAAAGAATAATAGTTGAAGTGGCTGAGAGCAGGTTAAGGACTTATGCTACATTCAGTTTTGTCGGCATGTTCTTCACCGATGAAAAATAATTGGGAAGAGCATTATTTTTTTAATATGAAGGGCAATGACATCAATATCCACGAAGACATTCAGTAGCTCACAAATTATCAACTCTAAATCATAAACTGCATTACACATGCAATTGTATTAGGGTTTTTTTAATGAAACCAGCCACTTTAATAGCAGAAAATGTACAGTCAAGTAAATGATGGCTGAAATGTCTGCTAGCTTTTTATTTAAACTGTGATTTCAGTTTTAATTTTTTAAGACTTATTATATGGAAGATTAAAGTACATTTTTCAGTGATTCATTTAAATCAGTCATGAATAAGTTGATACCACTGGGCAATATGTTTGAATATTTCATCACAAAGTGATGGAGTACCTAATCTCAGTTATAGTGCTTTTATTCACCAACTCATTCTCCTTTTTTCTTTGACATGACCTGAATAAAGAATGACCTAAAGGCTCAACAAAGACAGAATCTACAAAATGTATCAATACTGCAGGAGGGGAAATATTTTCCTGATTGAGTCTCAAGCACTAATGATTGAGTTCCCTCATTTTGATCATTGTTTTTTGGTAAATGTTATCAAAATTGCTTTCCAAATTCTCCAACCATGTGATTTTTTTTTATTTGGGCAAAGTTTTAATTTTTGTTTAATGAAGGAGATATTTCTTTTGAATTAAGCTTGGTAATGGAAGCTAAACACATATTATGTTAAAACATAGTCAAGGTAGCAATCTTTTCTTGTTTTCTAATTTAGGACCCAATTCTGCCACCTTTGCTCACATCAAGTAATTCTATTCTTGATGAGTAACCCTACTGATTTCAGCACCTCTACCCAATGTGAGGAAGAGAATCAGAATTTGGTGCTTAGTTAATATTTTAGACATGAAGGCAATCATAGTGCAATATGAAGAACATAGGAAAAAAGTAAATGTTCACTCAGTTTACAGGGCAAAGTACAAAGGCAAAATAATAATGAGTTCATCGTTACATGATCCAAAGGACTAAAGTGGTATTAGTGTACACCTTTCAAAGTACAGAGGATAATAAAAATGGCTAGGAGTGGTTCATATGATTTACCAGAAGAACCTATCATCCTGTAGAAGGGAAATGAACTAGCAGTTAGAGAGCTAGGTCAGCATATGCATATATAAATATCTGCATTTATACCCCATCTTGAGTATTCTGGAGAAATAATAATGATACCTGGCATGAATAGAGTGACTTTTATTCAGACATCATAAACTGCTGGACAAACCTTACAATCTAAACTATGGGCCTGGTCGTCCTCTCACACTGGCATTCATCAGGAATAAGTCCATTGTGTGTATAGGTCAACATCTTTTTCTGAAATGCAGTCACCCACCCCCTTACTCTTCAAGATAGAAAATAAGGAATTAAATTAAGATGAAATTCTGGGAGAATTTTACTTAAGCAAGATACGATTATCCAGTCGGAATTTATCCAGAACAGTTGGCCACTACTTTTGTAAAGAGTGCCAGTTGAATTTTTAATGACTATAGAATCTCATCAGAAAGATGACTACTCCAGTAACATGTTGATTGTACCAATTTCCTGGGGTGTACCAGTAGGTTCTCAGTTCCCAGTATTAACTCAAAGGAAGAGTGCCACCTACTGAGCTACCATCATCACTTCCTGAAGTACACAGATTTTTCTTGGGGGGAGGGTGGCGTTGTGTTGTGTCCCAGCCAAGTACTAATCACCCTTAGTTTGTGAGAGATGGTGAGACCACAGTTTAAAGTAGTGTAGTTTCAAAACCCAAGGAATTTAGAATACAGGCCTTAGTTACAATTGTCTGACTTATTAGATGCACAGATATCTCTGAAAAAGATACTAAACACATAAGCACATATTACAGACTTTGTGTGTGCTATGGTTTGAACTGCAATTAAAAACTCACAGCTGGCCCATGCCAGCTGACTTGGGTTTGGGGCCAGGGGTGGCTGAGCCCGAACATCTACACTGCAATTAAAGAACCCCTTAGCTTGAGCTCCATAAGCCCAAGTCAATTGGCATGGGCAAGCCATGGGTGTCTAACTGCAGTGTAGAAGACATACCCTAAGTGGCAAATCCTGACATGAGGCAGATGATACAAAAGACATAGGAAGGAAGTGAGAAAGGGGGTAGCAGAAAGAAAGAGTGGGAGAGAGATCTTTCTACCTTTCTTGCCTCAGGAGCTGAGGGCTTCCTTGGACTGTAAACCTGAGGCTATATAGTGTATGAGGATGGTGAAAATGAATATTGTAAATAAACTGCATGGGGTGTTTTACAAAGAAAAGGTCTCTGAGCTGTTTGTGGGCTTGAGTGGAGGCAGGCGTGAGCTGGCCATGTCACAGGGAACTGAGGCACACAGAGCCTGAGTGACTTGCCTAGGGTCACAGAGAAAGTTTAACAGAGCAGGAACCTGAACTTCGGTGTGCATCTCTCTCTCTCTCACACACACACGCACACACACCCACACACAATAGGTAATACAAGATAACATCCTGCAATTTCCAGTTTGTACCTCTATTTGCCTATCATTGTGGACATAGAGAATATTCAGTGCATCCAAGCTTTGGCCTGCATATCAGTACCAGTGAGTTCCATATTTCAGAACAGAAAGGACTATGTCAGATTCACTGGCTGTATAAAACCGGGATGCCAAGTCCATCTGTGATATAGGTTGCAAATTGGGTGTAAATGGTACAAAAGAGTGTCTTTATCTGCAAATAGAACACTACAAAACTCATCTAAAATTGAAGATAATGTGTTTAGTAGCATAATTAATGAGGGATGGCTGCCAAATATTTTCATATATATACCCCTGAAGAAAACCGGTTTATTGTAGTCTGTCAGGGTATCTGACCCTTGTGATACTCGGAGATATATGAAGATGGCAGGGTGTCATAAATATAAAGGGAAGGGTAAACCCCTTTAAAATCCCTCCTGGCCAGAGGAAAACTCCTCTCACCTGTAAAGGGTTAAGAAGCTAAAGGTAAACTCGCTGGCACCTGACCAAAATGACCAATGAGGAGACAAGATACTTTCAAAAGCTGGGAGGAGGCAGAGAAACAAAGGGTCTGTCTGTCTGTCTATATGCTGCTTTTGTCGGGGATAGAACAGGAATGGAGTCTTAGAACTTTTAGTAAGTAATCTAGCTAGGTATGCGTTAGACTATGATTTCTTTAAATGGCTGAGAAAAGAATTGTGCTGAATAGAATGACTATTTCTGTCTGTGTATCTTTTTTGTAACTTAAGGTTTTGCCGAGAGGGATTCTCTCTGTTTTGAATCTAATTACCCTGTAAGGTATCTACCATCCTGATTTTACAGAGGGGATTTCTTTACTTCTATTTACTCCTATTTCTATTAAAAGTCTTCTTGTAAGAAAACTAAATGCTTTTTCATTGTTCTCAGATCCAAGAGTTTGGGTGGGGAAATCCCAAGACCAGGTCAAACCCCCTCTCCAGCCACTCCCCTTCATTGAAGTTCCATTTCAGTGAGTAGCTGTGGATATTCTGGGTCCTTTTCCGAAAAAGACACCCGGAGGAAAGCAGTACATACTGACTTTCATGGATTTTGCCACCCGATGGCCGGAAGCAGTAGCTCTAAGCAACACCAGGGTAAAAGTGTGTGCCAGGCACTAGCACACATTTTTGCCAGGGTAGGTTGGCCCTCCGACATCCTCACAGATGCAGGGACTAATTTCCTGGCAGGAACTATGGAAAACCTTTGGGAAGCTCATGGGGTAAATCACTTGGTTGCTACTCCTTACCACCGTCAAACAAATGGCATGGTGGAGAAGTTTAATGGAACTTTGGGGACCATGATACGTAAATTCGTAAATGAGCACTCCAATGATTGGGACCTAGTGTTGCAGCAGTTGCTCTTTGCCTACAGAGCTGTACCACACTCCAGTTTAGGGTTTTCCCCATTTGAACTTGTATATGGCCGTGAGGTTAAGGGGCCATTACAGTAGGTGAAGCAGCAATGGGAGGGATTTACACCTTCTCCAGGAACTAACATTCTGGACTTTGTAACCAACCTGCAAAACACCCTCCGAACCTCTTTAGCCCTTGCTAAAGAAAACTTACAGGATGCTCAAAAAGAACAAAAAGCCTGGTATGATAAACATGCCAGAGAGCATTCCTTCAAAGTAGGGGACCAGGTCATGGTCTTAAAGGCGCTCCAGGCCCATAAAATGGAAGCATCGTGGGAAGGGCCATTCACGGTCCAGGAGCACCTGGGAGCTGTTAATTATCTCATAGCATTCCCCACCTCCAACCAAAAGCCTAAGGTGTACCATATTAATTCTCTAAAGCCCTTTTATTCCAGAGAATTAAAGGTTTGTCAGTTTACAGCCCAGGGAGGAGACGACGCTGAGTGGCCTGAAGGTGTCTATTATGAAGGGAAAAGTGCTGGTGGTGTGGAAGAGGTGAACCTCTCCATGACCCTTGGGCGTATGCAGCGACAGCAGATAAGGAGCTGTGCACTAGGTAAGCGCCAACGTTCTCAGCCACCCCAGGACTGACTGAACGGGCATACCACTCCATTGACACAGGTAATGCTCGCCCAATTAAAGTACAACTTTACCGGGTGTCTCCTCAAGCTAAAACTGCTATAGACCAGGAGGTCCAGGATATGTTACAGATGGGTGTAATCTGCCCCTCTGGAAGTGCATGGGCATCTCCAGTGGTTCTAGTTCCCAAACCAGATGGGGAAATATGTTTTTGCATGGACTACCGTAAGCTAAATGCTGTAACTCGCCCAGACAACTATCCAATGCCATGCACAGATGAACTATTAGAGAAACTGGGATGGGCCCAGTTCATCTCTACCTTAGACTTAACCAAGGGGTACTGGCAGGTACCGCTAGATGAATCTGCCAAGGAAAGGTCAGCCTTCACCACACATCTCGGGCTGTATGAATTTAATGTACTCCCTTTCGGGCTGCGAAATGCACCCGCCACCTTCCAAAGACTTGTAGATGATCTCCTAGCGGGATTAGGAGAATATGCAGTCGCCTACCTTGACGATGTGGCCATATTTTCGCATTCCTGGGCAGACCACCTGGAACATCTACAAAAAGTCCTTGAGCGCATAAGGGAGGCAGGACTAACTGTTAAGGCTAAGAAGTGTCAAATAGGCCTAAACAGAGTGACTTACCTTGGACACCAGGTGGGTCAAGGAACTATCAGCCCCTTACAGGCCAAAGTGGATGCTATCCAAAAGTTGTCTGTCCCGAAGTCAAAGAAACAGGTTCCATCCTTCTTAGGCTTGGCCGGTTATTACAGACGATTTGTACCGCAATACAGCCAAATCGCCGCCCCACTGACAGACCTAACCAAAAAGAAACAGCCAAATGCCGTTCAGTGGACCAAAAAGTGTCAGAAGGCCTTTAACAAGCTTAAAGCGACACGCATGTCTGACCCTGTACTAAGAGCCCCAGACTTTGACAAACCGTTCGTAGTAACCACAGATGCGTCCGAGCGTGGTGTGGGAGCAGTTTTAATGCAGAAAAGACCTGATCAAGGATTCCACCCTGTAGTGTTTCTCAGCAAAAAACTGTCTGAGAGGGAAAGCAACTGGTCAGTCGGTGAAAAAGAATGTTACGCCATTATCTACGCTCTGGAAAAGCTACGCCCATATGTTTGGGGACGGCATTTCCACCTGCAAACCGACCATGCTGCACTGAAGTGGCTTCACACCGTCAAAGAAACTAACAAAAAACTTCTTCGGTGGAGTTTAGCTCTCCAAGATTTTGATTTCGACATCCAACACATCTCAAGAGCTTCCAACAAAGTGGCTGATGCACTCTCCCGTGAAAGTTTCCCAGAATCAATTGGTTAAAATCATCCTTGAGATGTGGAAAATATTGTTAGTCTTTATGTACTTGGTAGTATATTTAGAGATGCATGTGTCTTATTAACTCTGTTTTTCCTAGAGCTCCAGGAAGAAATCCCAGCCAGTGTTTCACCCTAGCTGAGATTTGGGGGTGTGTGTCATAAATATAAAGGGAAGGGTAAACCCCTTTAAAATCCCTCCCGGCCAGAGGAAAACTCCTCTCACCTGTAAAGGGTTAAGAAGCTAAAGGTAACCTCGCTGGCACCTGACCAAAATGACCAATGAGGAGACAAGATACTTTCAAAAGCTGGGAGGAGGCAGAGAAACAAAGGGTCTGTCTGTCTGTCTATATGCTGCTTTTGTCGGGGATAGAACAGGAATGGAGTCTTAGAACTTTTAGTAAGTAATCTAGCTAGGTATGCGTTAGACTATGATTTCTTTAAATGGCTGAGAAAAGAATTGTGCTGAATAGAATGACTATTTCTGTCTGTGTATCTTTTTTGTAACTTAAGGTTTTGCCGAGAGGGATTCTCTCTGTTTTGAATCTAATTACCCTGTAAGGTATCTACCATCCTGATTTTACAGAGGGGATTTCTTTACTTCTATTTACTCCTATTTCTATTAAAAGTCTTCTTGTAAGAAAACTGAATGCTTTTTCATTGTTCTCAGATCCAAGGGTTTGGGTCTGTGGTCACCTATGCAAATTGGTGAGGCTTTTTACCAAACCTTGTCCAGGAAGTGGGGTGCAAGGTTTTGGGAAGTATTTGGGGGGAAAGACGTTTCGAAACAGCTCTTCCCCAGTAACCAGTATTTGTTTGGTGGTGGTAGCGGCCAATCCAAGGACAAAGGGTGGAATATTTTGTACCTTGGGTAAGTTTTGACCTAAGCTGGTAAAGATAAGCTTAGGAGGTTTTCATGCAGGTCCCCACATCTGTACCCTAGCGTTCAGAGTGGGGGAGGAACCTTGACACAGGGACATTTGCTGAAGTGAGTGGGATCTGATCTTGCATGATGCTGAGGACATCCTGGAAAATCATGAATGCCCTTAATTCTGATTGCTCAGTACCTCACAGGATTGGTCCCATAGCGGAGACATATGCAGCATCCTCCATGTTATGATTTCAGCTGAGAATGGCTGGCAGTTCATGCAATTATATAGTAAAACCAGACCCCATTAGCAGTTATACCCAGCAGATGTCTATCTGTATAAGCACAAAGTAGTCTGCCTAGACATTCCTAACTAAACTGTAAAATGGCCTTGTGTCTTCTCGTTCCACCAGTTTTATGGGAAGTTCTGTGTATAATGTCCTGTGAATGTAAATGCTTTCTCCTGTTTTATGCACAGTGAAATGATACACTCCAGCATCAGATTCTGCTGATGTTTTGTTCCTTTTAAAGTAAAAATCTTACATATACACATGTGCCTGATTCTAGTCTCATGATGGTGTCTTCAGTGGAGTTGCTCTGTTTTACACTAGCGTAAGATCATAACCTGGCCCATGTGTATTTTTAAAAGCTATTTACCCCAGAATATAACCCAGTGAAGATACATCTGTGTCTGTTTGACATTTGGTTTTAAATGCTAATACCTCTGGTTATGCAGAAGAAGCAGAATTACATGTCCTTTGTTTGTTACCAGCGCTGAACTACTGCAGAAACTGCCTTGCTTTGGCTGTGAAGTGAGAAGGTTTGTGATATAACAGATGATCAAACAAGAGATTATTGTTTAAATGGATGCAGACAATACTGGTAGGTACTTTTATGGATAATGATTTGGCGGAGCTTGAAGTTCTCTAGAGACAGAGTGAAATAGGAGGGGAGGGAGGAAAACACAACTTATAGAACAAAGATAGTGTCTGAGCCATATGCTGCTAACTCTTTATAAACTCTCATTATTGATAATTATAGACTTTTGAAACTGAAAATGCAAGCTACTTGAGTTTCCATGTGATTTTAATCTTACTCTGTATGTGCTGGTTATGGATGAGATTGGCTTTCATGCTGGAAGAAACAGAAGCCACAATTTACATTTTGCTGATTGTGAGATTCTTTTCCGGTGACTGAGAAGAATCACTTCAGGAGCTATAAGTTAAATAAGTAGCTGGTGGGATCTGGATGGCATCTGGACACAAGGAAGATGAAGGTGCTAGAACAATAGGCTATCCCAACCATTGTACCTATTAAGAATAAACAGGCTGAGGAGGACAGCATGTCTTGACACAGTGGTATATAGTGATGGAGACTGCTCTGATGACATTGTTATGGCACTTTCATTATTTTAAGAAACTAAGGACTATTTTTTATAATTGGAAATGTAGTTTGAAGTGGTGTTTGACATGCTACTTGTGGGAAAGTGGTGCTATTTTCTTACCATCCTCACCAGTTCTATGTTTTTCTTCTTTGCAATCATGCTGAGCTGATAATCACAATGTTCCCACATGCTCTCAGAAGATGTGTGCCATAACCTTGCAGTTTAAAGATTTAAAGATATTTATGGCCAAATTTTTTGAAAAAAGGAGCAATTTTCAAGGTCTTGGATGGTTGTCAAATGTGGCTGGGTCTCAGCTGCCTGTGATATAAATTAGCGAATGTAAAGTGGCTCGTCAGATACGGAGATATGTGTCTAAGTGAAACTGAACCTCAGTTATTGATTGACATAAATTGCATTACCTTAGTCTTTCTGCTACTCCTCTGTTATACAGCAATTCCCATTTGAAAGCCACAATTATGAAACTGGACCAGAGACAATCTTTTTGCTTACAATAGATGACTCCAAGTTAGCACCGAAATGACATTGTTGTACCTTTGTACACAAATTTGAAGCTGGATTCTCCAAGAGAAGATTTAGCTAATTGGAAATAGAACAATAAATCAGTTGAGTTTAAAATAGTAGTTTAGAGTGACATTTTGAATCCAGAATGAATTCACAATATTTTTTATGGGTTCTATATATTTTGGTAGAAATTTCGAAAGGTATTTAGAATATTTTGCCTACAGATTACTAGTTATGTAGTAAAGGGACTTTAGGAAAATTGTGCATCTCTTCAGCTCTCTACTAATCATCCAATGCATCTCTGTGTGGATTTATCTACAGCAAAGTACCATAGGAATGGAGATTATCTATGGCTCTTAGAGGTATGATAACAAGCGATCTAAAGAATATGGAACTCAGGACCTATGCCAACTACTAAATGATTACAGGAAGATCCTTAATTTATTAAACCTATATGGACTCTCTTCACCTGATATTTGAAATAGGAACATATGCCTATGTTCAGAAAACTATTAGAAGATGCATACCCAGGAATGGTGGGGGTGATGGGGAGGTAATCCCAAACCTAGGGATTACTTGAAGTAATTAAACTCATGTCTCACTGCAAAGCACTGAGTGAACAGGGAGGATATTTGCATACAGTATGTGGAATGAAGGTTACAGGGGAAATATTTCTGTGTTTTCTTACCCCATATTTTCATGGATAATCCTGCTGTTTTCTCATCAGTTTTACTAAAAAGTGGTTCCTGGAGATGGGCCTTAATCTAATCCTTCCCTTCCCTCACCTTCTGAACATTGGGAGGGTTGGAAGCTACACCCAGATATGGGTTTTGCATGGACCTGGTTTAATAGGAAAAATTGTGTTTGCAAACATGTTTTCTAAATCTGATATATAATTTGATCTAGACATGCTTGCACCCCCTTTTATTTACTTTTCCATTTGGTTTTCTTGAATACTTGAGAGGTTGCTTTTATTTGTACAAATATGGGTGCTCCTGCATTGAGAATATTTCACCTGCTCACCGACTGACTTTTGGAGTGAGAATGATGGGACTCAGGAAGAGACCTGTAGAGTTACTATATATGGCATAGGCCTGTCAATGTGACAAGAAAGCTTTGTTCCCTGAAAGCCCAAATTAGAGACTTGGCACTAGCACAGCTAATAGGACAAAATAGAAAAGAGTTCCTGAATGTACCCATTGCAAATAGCACTGTGAACTTGTAGGTGATTATTGACTGTGGTGTATATAAAATGGACACTGATAGATTCAATCGATTGACTGGGCAGATATGAAACAATGTGTGTTATGTTGCATGAGTAATGGGGAAAATACAGAGCACCTCTCCAGAACATTCTGACCAAAGCACGGGTACCCGGGTAGTTAAAGAGTAGTTGAATCTCATTCCTATAATGTGTTTGCCAAATTAAATGAGAATGTCTATGTAATGCTATTGGGTAGCTGACATTATATTTAGTTACTTTTTTTGCCAACCTATTTCATAACATTTTGCTGGTGTCTCACATTACCTCTAGGTAATGAATAAGTTTTCACTACATTTACATGCTTACAGAGAAGATACTGGTCTCAGAAATCAAAGGTTTTGCACTGGTATAAATCAGAGTATAATTTGATGCATTGTAAGTGCTCACAGACTGCCTTAAGGTTGGGAACTTAGAAGGTTCCTGAGGGCTCCAAAAATGATAAGCTTTGTAGCTGACTTTAGGAAGACTGACAGTCAGTCTCTCTTTTACTTATAATTTTGTAATCTGTGAAATGTTATTTTGGTTATTAGCAGGTGGCAGAGTGAGATCAGAAGGCTGCTAAATAACACAAAATAGGAAGCTTAGAATGAGAAACTTAATTCTGAAAGTAAATTTCACATCAGTTTAAAAAAATAGCTTACTGTCTTGCTCTGAATTGTCTGCAGCTATGCAAATGCTGCAGTGCTGGAAAATAAGTGGGAAAATGAAATAAAATCAAATACTTTAACAGGTAAAATCACTGGGCTGGATTCTGATCTCAGTTACATCAGTGCAAACCAGGGGTAAATCTATCAAAATAGAAAGAATTAAACTAATTTACAATGGGTGTGAGACCAGATTAAGGTTCACCGTATTTAATGTATTTCATTGTGTCAGCAGATTTGTTCAAACTTTGGTGTCAGACTCAGTGTATACAGTTCATTTAAATCAGATACAAATCTTAATATGAACAATGTGCTGTAAATAGGTCATCCTGACAAGTATTATATTCGATGGAGATTAAACTCAGTATCATCTGCAAGCAAAGTAAAACAAAAGTGATAATTTTTGCCAATGTTACAGTGGTGACACCATAAGTCCAATATGACACAAGAGGAAAGACATCCAATTAGGAGACTGTGTTAACAGGTTCATAGAATTTTTGTCTCCAGATTTAAATTACAAAAATATTGTTTCACTATCTAAAAATCTTACTTTTATTAAAGCCATCAGCCTGTCTGTTGGTCTCCTGCTTCATTTATTTGAAATCAATATTGTATCATATTATTTGAACACACTAAAACAAAAGGGTAATTTTTACAAACTGTCATTCAGAAACGTAAAAATTGGTTATTTTCTGTGTTGAAACAGCCAGGAAAGACTCATGAGAGTTTACTATTGCACTCCCAGACTGATAGTAAAAGTTTAAGTTTATGGTGTCCCCATAAAATGCATGATTGAGTACAGTGGAATTTGTATAGTATTACTAGTTTATCATTTTCTGTCTGATAGCAAATTTGATGACACTTGATCTTTAACCCACAATCTGGTGTCTGATGTGTCTGTCTTTATTTTTTCTATGTTACCTTTATAGACCAAGAAAAACAATAAGAAGACTGAGGTCTGGAAGCAAGACACCAAAGTGATGAAAATGAACATCCCTTGTGCAGCTGGATTTGTGCATAGTGTTATCATAGCCATCCTCATTTCCTACTTAATTCCTAATCCATTTACTTTAATAAATAAAATGACAGGTTTTCCTTTTGCAGGCTTCTTCATTTCCAGCTTGGATCTCTAAATGACTGGTACCATTGCTTTTAGAGGAATTAGAAAGTAGGTATTTTGGGTGGGATTCTCCAGGGGGACTTAAATGCCTAACCGCCACTTTTGGTGTCAAAGTCCAAAATTTAGGTGCCACTGGCATTCACCATGTCCCTGGTCAGCTGCCTCCTAACTGTGTAGGTGCCTAACATCCCTAGGTGCCTAAGTCTCCACCATTCAAGTCCCCATGGTGTCTAAATTTCAGCACGTGGACTTGTGCAGAGTTGCCAAAGTCCTGATACTGCCCAGAGTATGGGCACCTAACTCAAGCCTAGAGTAAGAGAGTGAGAATGACTCTATAGCCCATTGGTTAGGGCACTCCTAGCAGAAGGGTGAGACCCATTCCTGCTGCTCCAATGAATACTTAATTAATTTTATACAAGTGGCTTAGACTCTGAGCTAGAGGAAGGTAAATTGCAGCATCCACCTGTATTGTTCCCCATACTTATGCCTTTTTTTTAAGCATCATATATGGCTGATAGCAATTTCAAAGCAAAGCACAGACTAGAATAGTCTGAATTTGAAAAGGTAGGATCATGCTAATTGGATAAAATTTCCAAAAGTGTCTAAGTCTAATTTCAAAAGTGACTTAGCCCCATGTGCCCAAGTAACATTTGAAAATGGCATTCAGAAGGCTAAGTCACTGAGGTACTTTTGAAAATTTACCCATTGTGGTCACAGCATTTACAGATAATGTGCCTATGTGACCCACATGCTTTCTACCGCACCATTTGACATTTTCTTCCAAAGCAACTGAGAGAAGCAGCAGTGAGGAGACATGGGTTTTAGTTGGAATTCTGTGTCTCTGCACGTGTACAGAATGCATAGCAGGGCAAGTTAGAATGGCCCAGAAACATCCAGAATTAGGGTGTGGCAGTTACTGTACATGCTCACTAGCTGTTTCTGAAGTTGCATAGGAAGTTTTCATTGTGGGTAACCCTTGTGGCAGCTCACACCCAGTCACCCTATGAAAGCTGAATCAATCAGTGCGGGATAGTGGTGGTGGAGGATGTTTATAAGTACAGGAGTTAAAGACGACTAAGTGGCTGATCCATGCAGGATCACGTGATGTGTATGCTGTGAGGATTGGTGCTCAATACCGGTACCACTTCAGATACAGGCTGCAAATTTCTGTTACACCAGCAACTGAAAGGACCAGTCAACTATTAACTCAAGGGCTGAAATGCTCATTGTTATGGATCCCTAGACTGTGTGCACTGAATGATTATTTTTGTAAGAAACTTTATGGTATGCTTTCTTTGAAGTTTACTAGGAACTATTAACACCTATTTGTCAGACTTTTGCATACAATAGCCTTGACATTTAACTCTACGTAGTGCTTTCCTGAAAAGACAGAATCCTGAACTGTGTTTCAGCAAAGAGTTTCCCTGAGGTGCAGGAAGAAGGCAAATGTAATGGCATTATATATAATATTGCCTCAGCATCTCATCTACCTTGTTCTACCTGATTTGTATGGGCTGGATGAATGGACTATAAGGTGGATAGAAAGTTGGCTAGATTGTTGGGCTCAATGGGTAGTGATCAATGGCTCCATGTCTAGTTGGCAGCCGGTATCAAGTGGAGTGCCCCAAGGGTCGGTCCTGGGGCCGGTTTTGTTCAATATCTTCATAAATTATCTGGAGGATGGTGTGGATTGCACCCTCAGCAAGTTTGCAGATGACACTAAACTGGGAGGAGAGGTAGATATGCTGGAGGGTGGGGATAGGATACAGAGGGCCCTAGACAAATTAGAGGATTGGGCCAAAAGAATCTGATGAGGTTCAACAAGGACAAGTGCAGAGTCCTGCACTTGGGACGGAAGAATCCAATGCATCGCTACAGACTAGGGACCGAATGGCTCGGCAGCAGTTCGGGAGAAAAGGACTTAGGGGTTACAGTGGACGAGAAGCTGGATATGAGTCAACAGTGTGCCCTTGTTGCCAAGAAGAGCAATGGCATTTTGGGATGTATAAGTAGGGGCATTGCCAGCAGATGAAGGGACGTGATTGTTCCCCTCTATTCGACATTGGTGAGGCCTCATCTGGAGTACTGTGTCCAGTTTTGGGCCCCACACTACAAAAAGGATGTGGAAAAACTGGAAAGAGTCCAGCGGAGGGCAACAAAAATGATTAGGGGACTGCAACACATGACTTATGAGAAGAGGCTGAGGGAACTGGGATTGTTTAGTCTGCGGAAGAGAAGGATGAGGGGGGATTTGATAGCTGCTTTCAACTTCCTGAAAGGGGGTTCCAAAGAGGATGGATCTGACTGTTCTCAGTGGTAGCTGATGACAGAACAAGGAGTAATGGTCTCAAGTTGCAGTGGGGGAGGTTTAGGTTGGATATTAGGAAAAACTTTTTCACTGTTTCAGGTGAAACACTGGAATGCGTTACCTAGGGAGGTGGTGGAATCTCCTTCCTTACATGTTTTTAAGGTCAGGCTTGACAAAGCCCTGGCTGGGATGATTTAGTTGGGGATTGGTCCTGCTTTGAGCAGGGGGTTGGACTAGATGACCTCCTGAGGTCCCTTCCAACCCTGATATTCTATGATTCTATGATTTTGCAACCCCCCACTCAAGTGAGTATAGCCCTGCCTCTGTGAGGAAGGATTACTTATTTGAAGAAAAGTGTGCATAACTGGATCTAATATACCATAACTAGAACTGAGTTATTGAGGATAACCGAGGAGTACAATTAGAACCCTTTCTAGATGCTCCACATAATTTTGTCAGTTGTTCACAAACGTCTTAAACAAAATGGTACCAACAAAATTTTAGAAGCTTGATGGATAATGTAATTTCTGATGTAATGTTGGGTAGTAATACTATAATCATTACAGTTCAGCTCACTTTTCTAGTGACATGAAGGAAATCCATTCACTAATAATTAAATTCTGTCAGGACACTGATTGTGCTTTCATGGTTATTTCTGTAGTATTTACCATAACGACCCAACCTATATTAATACTATTTTAAGTAAGAGGAAAAATTGACCTTGGTCTCACAACTCAAGTTTAAGTAATTTGTCAGGAGTCCAGAGTTCCTTGCATGAAATGAGGACTTTAGCTTCTTCCATTATGTCGATCCTTTAATCTTGCACAAATATGCACAGATGAGACAAAAAAAAATTAAAATAAAACCCAGAAAGGAAGGAGAGAAGCAAAATCTGACCCAAAGTTTACCTTTCAGTGCTCGATACAGTCAGACTGCTGAATGAAATTACACTAATAGTGCTGTCTACAGGGAAATCAAAATATGGTTGACATAGTAGCTTAGTACTTTTTAGAGTTTGACAGCAGAGGTATAGTAAATAATTACCACCATTTGGATTTGATAAAAAAAACTAGCATATTTTCTTAAAGAAATTTGTCACAGGGTCTGGTGCAGCTATAAACTTAAATAGTAAATCAAATAAGAAAAGATGACAGGTGGTTTGCATGGTACAGAAACATAAGAAACATCCGACCTTTGCACAGCACATCTGAATAGATTACAAAATGGAATTTAATTCAGGACAGACCCCAGGGAGGGTATACCACCTGCCCTCCTCTCAAGAAGAGACATCTGTCTTATACATTAATCAGTGGGAATTAATAATGTTTTGTCACATCGCAATAAGCTAGTACATTCTTCATTTCCAAAAGTAGGAAAACTTCTTGATGGAATGTGCCAGCTACAGACTAAATCATATATCCTAATAATAGATAGCATATTTTATCTCTAAGATAACTTTAACTAATTAGTCCTCATTATGTTGCTTTAAAATGGTGATGATCATAATCATTTACCACCCCCATCACATTAAAGATAGGGAAATTGATGAATAGATGCTAAGAACCTGATTTTAAAAGGTTTTTAGGCAAACATAAATATGCTCCAATGGTATTTATGGACTTTTTGTGTTTGCTTGCGTTAATGTTCTAGTTGACAAGTTTACTAGGAAGACTGTTTGGAAAAAATGACACATTTAAATGCATGAATATTTGCAGAAGACACATTTCCAATTCATAGTTGCAAGTATTCATACCAAAAATCTGATTTGCACTAATCCTGTCAAGGGACAGAAACACACCATGTGACCTGTGTGTGCAATCAAAATGATTGAATACAGCTTGAATTTCTAATACTGAACATTTTCGATAAACTGCTCACTATGAATTATTTGCTCATTTTAACAATGTAGAAGGATAAACATTTTGGGCATGCTAAGAGAGTAATTTGAATAATTAATAAATCAAGAAAATCATAAGCTGTTTAAACAATTCTTGGATGCAACAAGTGCCTCAGCATGTTGAATTGTCTGCTCACTATGAATTATTTGCTCATTTTAACAATGCACCAGGGTAAACATTTTGGGCATGCTAAAAGCTGTCAACCAGAAATTAAAAATGGAAGAAAACATATTAGGTCATCTAGATTCTTAAGGTCAAATTCACAGCTTGTGAAAGCTTGCGTAATGCTATTGACATCAACTCCCATTGCTTTCAGTAATAACTGTGGGTATTCAGCACCTCTGAAAACAGCTTACACTGCATATATACAATTTTTTATGTTTGATCATAATTTTGAAACTATATCCCCCAAATTTTGAGTGGTTAGTGTTGGTCTATTGAATAATGCCAGGAAATAATACATCATTTCACTTCAGAATTTCTGCACTTCTAATGTGAAGCAAATTTACTCATTTGCAACTAAATCCGAGCATAATGTTGCTTGCACCTTTTAAAGATGCAAATTAATCAGAGGCAGGCATCAAAACAGCAGATTCTGCTGAATGCATTTGCAAAAGTGTAAATTACCAAGTTGGTTTCAATTCTGGGTTGACTATTCTAATTAACAATGAGTTCAGTGAGAAGGTGGCACGAAGGAAGAATACTTTGCAGACACTATCAATAACTGAAAGGGAATTTCAAATACTTTGGGTAACACTTTACCAGGAATCAGATATAAGTTCTAATGGTAAAAGTTACACTTCTAAACCTCTGCCCACCATGCTCAGAATTGTGCATCTTATTCATGATAAAAGACTATATTGCCATTGCAATTTCCTTGATGACAGTCCAAAGAAATGAATTTAAGGAAGTGTTAACACACTTTTTAAATGCATAATTTACCATTATTTTGCACTTGTTCAATATTTTCCTCCCTCTGATTTGTTATGGAAAGGTGCTTAAGTCAGACTAAACACACGGAAGAATCAAATATTCACCCACTGGTGTTTTGGAAAATTAAAAATATTTATTTAAATATCTAAACAGTATGAGTCAGTCACCGCTGCACTACAGCAACAGTAACAGAGACAATGAAGAGGAGAAATTATGTACACATCTGTTGAGTTCCAAGGGGAAAATGTGGTTACCATGGCAAATGCTACATTACACTCATGCAAGTGCTGGAGTAGATTAAATAGCTAAATAAACCTGCAAGTTTTCTTTTGTTTCTTTATTCAGAACTGCAGCTAAATGTGTTATGATTACTTAATCAAAGGAGTGTCAAGATGCAGTTTCATCTACTGTAACATTAACTGACATCTTAGTTTGCCTGTAATTTAATCATCATGCACCAATTGACGCGTAAAATAATGTTATGAAAAAAATATTAGTTTATAGTTTGTGTGGTGGCCATTAGGCCAAATATATAAAGTATCCAGAAGAACTGACGAGTTACATTACTACAGTGCTTTGAGAACTCAAATGAGATCTGGGTCTCCTCCTGCTAGGAATTGTATAAACACTTAGTAAGAGAAAGTAGGTTTCCCAAAAGCTATCTATTATCTACACAGAGGAGACAGAGTATTTTAAATATAGGAAGCTGAGGTAATGAGAGTTTAAGGGACTTTTCTAAGTTCACACAGGAAGTTTGTGGGAGAGCCAGGAATGAAACTCCTCTTCTGAACCCCGATGCAGTGATTTAACCATAAGACTCTCCTCAAATATCTTCTATCTAATCTTTTAAATAATTACTAATAATTATAGTTAATACAGAACCAGAAATCTATGTGTCATTTAACCATCCAGATAGACATGTTCTTTGTCTTGCAGCAATTGCAGTCTGATGGCCTGATCTTGAGATACAATTCACCTGCAGTTCACATTTCAATCATCTAACATTCTACTCACATTTGGTTGCAAGCAACTAAAATTGCTTTTTGTTGCCAGTGCAGAAATACAGTAATTCTGAGGTTTGATAATTTATTATGCCCTTCCATTTTTAATTAATCAAAACTTTAATTACCTCAAATGTGGGGGGATTTTGTGAGAAGAATTGTTTTTAAAAAAATAGGGGTTGTCATGTATAACACTATTGCATGAATACAATATGCACCTGAACAAAACAAAACGTCTCTTTGAACAGTTTAGAGAGTGAGCTCTCTTAACATCTAATGAGAAAAATTATAGAGTACATTGACTTCAGTTGGAATTGCAAATGTTCTGTATCTCTCCAATTAGGGCCCTCTGACAGACAAGACAAGACATGGGATTACGATTCAGATATGGGAAGATTTGGAGAGATTATTGCTGAGGACAAGTAAGGAGGAAGACATTTGTTTCAAAGAAGTATTTGAAGGAGGAAAGTGAAGGTGGTTGATGGGCAAGGATGAGCAGAATCCTCCAAGTATAGTTGTTGCAAGTAAAGAATGAGAGAAGAAGATGAAGGAAGGAAAGGAAAATAGATGATGTAAAGACACAGGGTGAAATTATGTAGCGCTTGAAGATAAGGATGAGAGGAGTTAGAATATGATGCATTAAAAGACAAGAAGAGAATGAAGGGCTTCAAGGATGAGGTTATTATGTTGGAGAGGAAGCAAAGGAAGATGAATCTATTGGTGGCTAGGGAGAATAAGAGTTATGGAGTGAAGAAGATTATACTAATCAGGCTGAAAGATGACAAGGGTTTAAGCAATGGAGATGTTAAGAAAATAAGATATTTTGGTTAGATTGTAGAAGGAGAAACTGGATAGTTTAGTGACAGCTTGAAGGTGGGGGCCTGGGAAGGGGTTGCGTTTTAGGAGACAGGTTCAGATGTAGGAGGCAGATAGTAATAGACCTTAGAGTTTTAGATTGGGGTGAGGAAAGAGAGTCTGCATCTACAGCAGGGAGAAGGTGCATACACTGCTAAAGGGGTGAGAGAGGTGCAATATTCTCTCTGGATAAAATCAGTTTTCTTTTTGCAAAAAAGTGATAAGACCCTGAGAAGAGGAAAAGGCAGTGGGTGTAAGTGTGTGTCAAGGTTCCTCCCCCACTCTGAACTCTAGGGTACAGATGTGGGGACCTGCATGAAAACCTCCTAAGCTTATCTTTACCAGCTTAGGTTAAAACTTCCCCTAGGTACAAATTAATTTTATCCTTTGTCCTTGGAATATCCACTGCCACCACCAAACTCTAACTGGGTTTACTGGGAAACGTAGTTTGGACATGTCTTTCCCCCCAAATACTTCCCAAAATCTTGCACCCCACTTCCTGGGAAAGATTTGGTAAAAATCCTCACCAATTTGCATAGGTGACCACAGACCCAAACCCTTGGATCTGAGAACAATGAAAAAGCATTCAGTTTTCTTACAAGAAGACTTTTAAGAGAAGTAGAAGTAAACAGAAATAAAGGAATCACCTCTGTAAAATCAGGATGGTAGATACCTTACAGGGTAATTAGATTCAAAACATAGAGAATCCCTCTCGGCAAAACCTTAAGTTACAAAAAAGATACACAGACAGAAATAGTCATTCTATTCAGCACAATTCTTTTCTCAGCCATTTAAAGAAATCATAATCTAACACATACCTAGCTAGATTACTTACTAAAAGTTCTAAGACTCCATTCCTGGTCTATCCCCGGCAAAAGCAGCATACCGACAGACACAGACCCTTTGTTTCTCTCCCTCCTCCCAGCTTTTGAAAGTATCTTGTCTCCTCATTGGTCATTTTGGTCAGGTGCCAGCGAGGTTACCTTTAGCTTCTTAACCCTTTACAGGTGAGAGGAGTTTTCCTCTGGCCAGAAGGGATTTTAAAGGGGTTTACCCTTCCCTTTATATTTATGACACGCCCCCCAAATCTCAGCTAGGGTGAAACACTGGCTGGGATTTCTTCCTGGAGCTCTAGGAAAAACAGAGTTAATAAGACACATGCATCTCTAAATATACTACCAAGTACATAAAGACTAACAATATTTTCCACATCTCAAGGACGATTTTAACCAGTTGATTGTGGGAAACTTTCATGGGAGAGTGCATCAGCCACTTTGTTAGAAGCTCCTGAGATGTGTTGGATGTCGAAATCAAAATCTTGGAGAGCTAAACTCCACCGAAGAAGTTTTTTATTAGTTTCTTTGACGGTGTGAAGCCACTTCAGTGCAGCATGGTCGGTTTTCAGGTGGAAACGCCGTCCCCAAACATATGGGCATAGCTTTTCCAGAGCGTAGATAATGGCGTAACATTCTTTTTCATTGACTGAGCAGTTGCTTTCCCTCTCAGACAGTTTTTTGCTGAGAAACACTACAGGGTGGAATTCTTGATCAGGTCCTTTCTGCATTAAAACTGCTCCCACACCACGCTCGGACGCATCTGTGGTTACTACGAACGGTTTGTCAAAGTCTGGGGCCCGTAGTACAGGGTCAGACATGAGTGTCGCTTTAAGCTTGTTAAAGGCCTTCTGACACTTTTCGGTCCACTGAACAGCATTTGGCTGTTTCTTTTTGGTTAGGTCTGTCAGTGGGGCGGCGATTTGGCTGTATTCCGGTACAAATTGTCTGTAATAACCGGCCAAGCCTAAGAAGGATGGAACCTGTTTCTTTGACTTCGGGACAGGCCACTTTTGGATAGCATCCACTTTGGCCTGTAGGGGGCTGATAGTTCCTTGACCCACCTGGTGTCCAAGGTAAGTCACTCTGTTTAGGCCTATTTGACACTTCTTAGCCTTAACAGTTAGTCCTGCCTCCCTTATGCGCTCAAGGACTTTTTGTAGATGTTCCAGGTGGTCTGCCCAGGAATGCGAAAATATGGCCACATTGTCAAGGTAGGCGACTGCATATTCTCCTAATCCCGCTAGGAGATCATCTACAAGTCTTTGGAAGGTGGCGGGTGCATTTCGCAGCCCGAAAGGGAGTACATTAAATTCATACAGCCCGAGATGTGTGGTGAAGGCTGACCTTTCCTTGGCAGATTCATCTAGCGGTATCTGCCAGTACCCCTTGGTTAAGTCTAAGGTAGAGATGAACTGGGCCCATCCCAGTTTCTCTAATAGTTCATCTGTGCATGGCATTGGATAGTTGTCTGGGCGAGTTACAGCATTTAGCTTACGGTAGTCCATGCAAAAACATATTTCCCCATCTGGTTTGGGAACTAGAACCACTGGAGATGCCCATGCACTTCCAGAGGGGCAGATTACACCCATCTGTAACATATCCTGGACCTCCTGGTCTATAGCAGTTTTAGCTTGAGGAGACACCCGGTAAAGTTGTACTTTAATTGGGCGAGCATTACCTGTGTCAATGGAGTGGTATGCCCGTTCAGTCAGTCCTGGGGTGGCTGAGAACGTTGGCGCTTACCTAGTGCACAGCTCCTTATCTGCTGTCACCGCATACGCCCAAGGGTCATGGAGAGGTTCACCTCTTCCACACCACCAGCACTTTTCCCTTCGTAGTAGACATCCTCAGGCCACTCAGCGTCATCTCCTCCCTGGGCTGTAAACTGACAAACCTTTAATTCTCTGGAATAGTAGGGCTTTAGAGAATTAATATGGTTCACCTTAGTCTTTTGGTTGGAGGTGGGGAATGCTATGAGATATTTAACAGCTCCCAGGCGCTGCTGGACCGTGAATGTCCCTTCCCATGATGCTTCCATTTTATGGGCCTGGAGCGCCTTTAAGACCATGACCTGGTCCCCTACTTTGAAGGAACGCTCTCTGGCATGTTTATAATACCAAGCTTTTTGCTCTTTTTGAGCATCCTGTAAGTTTTCTTTAGCAAGGGCTAAAGAGGTTCGGAGGGTGTTTTGTAGGTTGGTTACAAAGTCCAGAATGTTAGTTCCTGGAGAAGGTGTAAATCCCTCCCATTGCTGCTTCACCAACTGTAATGGCTCCTTAACCTCACGGCCATATACAAGTTCAAATGGGGAAAACCCTAAACTGGAGTGTGGTACAGCTCTGTAGGCAAAGAGCAACTGCTGCAACACTAGGTCCCAATCATTGGAGTGCTCATTTACGAATTTACGTATCATGGCCCCCAAAATTCCATTAAACTTCTCCACCATGCCATTTGTTTGATGATGGTAAGGGGTGGCAACCAAATGATTTACCCCATGAGCTTCCCAAAGGTTTTCCATAGTTCCTGCCAGGAAATTAGTCCCTGCATCTGTGAGGATGTCGGAGGGCCAACCTACCCTGGCAAAAATGTCTGCTAGTGCCTGACACACACTTTTAGCCCTGGTGTTGCTTAGAGCTACTGCTTCCGGCCAGCAGGTGGCAAAATCCATGAAAGTCAGTATGTACTGCTTTCCTCTGGGTGTCTTTTTCGGAAAAGAACCCAGAATATCCACAGCTACTCGCTGAAATGGAACTTCAATGATGGGGAGTGGCTGGAGAGGGGCTTTGACCTGGTCTTGAGGTTTTCCCACTCTTTGGCATACTTCACAAGACCGGACATAGGTAGAAACATCCTTGCCCATTCCCTCCCAGTGGAATGACTCCCCCAAACGGTCTTTGGTCCTGTTCACCCCAGCATGGCCACTAGGGTGATCATGGGCTAAGCTCAAGAGCTTGGCCTGGTATTTAGTTGGAACTACCAACTGTCTCTGAGGATGCCAGTCTTCCTGGTGTCCACCAGAAAGAGTTTCCTTGTGTAAAAGTCCTCTTTCTACAACAAACCTGGATCGATTAGAAGAGCTGAGAGGTGGTGGGTTGCTCCGTGCCGCCGTCTCCATCTCCAGTGCATGCTTCCTCTCTTTTTCCCTCTCCTCCTCCACATGCTTCCTCTCTTTTTCCTTCTCCTCCTTCTTCAGCCGCATGAGTTCTATCTGTCTTTCATGTTCCCTTTGTTTTTCCTCAGCCTGAAATCTGGCTAATTCCAGCTTTTGTCGAGCCATGGATTTTGTCATCCTAACCTCTCTGTTTTTAACTAACTTTACACCCGAGGTTTAGAAATAAACAAACAAAACTTGGCTGGAAAATTTTGCTGTGCTGGAATAGGATACCTATTCTCTGATAGTGATTGTCAGCCTACAGAAAAAGACAATTCCCTTGTCTCTGCTCTGGCCCCAAATCAAAGCAAAAAACCTCCAACTACTTGGAAACCTGCTTACCAGCAGCCCAAAGGAAAAAAAAAATTCCTTTTCAAACTTGTGCTCCTTGTAAAAAAAATCAAAATCCTAAAAAAGAAAGCCCCTGCCACTTTTGTCTCCAGGCAAATGGGTAGAACACCCCCCTATTTACTTTTAGAAAAAAAAAAACTTCTGGTTTACCAAGACTGTGAATTTCCCTGCAGGAGGTTAAGTACCCTGCCTCCAGGCAAAGAAAACCTACAATTCACAAAGATAATCCCTTTTTGTCTCCGCTCTAGTCCCAAAGCAGAGAAAAAACAAACTGCTTTCAGTTTCAGCTGCTTTCTGGACCTCCTTTCCAGCAGCCCCAAAAGAAAAAAAAATCCTTTTTAAAATCTGTATTTCTAGTTCAAAAAAATCTCAAATTGATCTCAAAATGATTTCAGGTTAATCCCACCACTCTGCCACCATGTCAAGGTTCCTCCCCCACTCTGAACTCTAGGGTACAGATGTGGGGACCTGCATGAAAACCTCCTAAGCTTACTTTTACCAGCTTAGGTTAAAACTTCCCTGAGGTACAAATTAATTTTATCCTTTGTCCTTGGAATATCCACTGCCACCACCAAACTCTAACTGGGTTTATTGGGAAATGTAGTTTGGACACATCTTTCCCCCCAAAATCCTCCCAACCCTTGCACCCCACTTCCTGGGAAAGGTTTGGTAAAAATCCTCACCAATTTGCATAGGTGACCACAGACCCAAACCCTTGGATCTGAGAACAATGAAAAAAGCATTCAGTTTTCTTACAAGAAGACTTTTAAGAGAAGTAGAAGTAAATAGAAATAAAGGAATCACCTCTGTAAAATCAGGATGGTAGATACCTTACAGGGTAATTAGATTCAAAACATAGAGAATCCCTCTAGGCAACACCTTAAGTTACAAAAAAGACACACAGACAGAAATAGTCATTCTATTCAGCACAATTCTTTTCTCAGCCATTTAAAGAAATCATAATCTAACACATACCTAGCTAGATTACTTACTAAAGTTCTAAGACTCCATTCCTGGTCTATCCCCGGCAAAAGCAGCGTACCGACAGACCCAAACCCTTTGTTTCTCTCCCTCCTCCCAGCTTTTGAAAGTATCTTGTCTCCTCATTGAACATTTTGGTCAGGTGCCAGCGAGGTTACCTTTAGCTTCTTAACCCTTTACAGGATTTTTCCTCTGGCCAGGAAGGTTTTTAAAAGGGTTTACCCTTCCCTTTATATTTATGACAGTGTGACTTCCCAAGATACAGAGAAAAGGATGCTGTACTTAAATACAGAAAACAGTCCCTCACACACAGTTTAAAATAAATGGTAAATAGTGTTTTACTAGAAAAGTCGATGGCATAGAGAACTGATACTTATTGTATCAGCAATGAGGGTAAGGGAATATTTAAAATTCTTCCACCCCTTCAGAATTCTTTTTGGATGAAAAGATAAGTATGTTTGCTGATGTAAAATCAGCAAGATGGTAACGGTCATGTCCAGGATAGATTTAACCCGATAGGGTGAGGGTGCTGTGTATCTGTGTTCTATGTCTTGGTGGGCATTTTTTTTCTTCCTAGAGCAATTCTGGTAGTTCCTTTGTCAGTGAGTGTTTCATTTAGCCATGCTATTGTTGATTTCTAGCTTCTATGATTTGAGAACAGTTTTCATTTACTCATTTTGGCCATGATCCTGAAAGCTCAGTCCTGTGAGGGGAGCCAAATGCATCCAGGTGTAGATGTGTGCGTGGCTGTTTGCAAGATTGGGGCCCTTGGTTGCACTGGCAATGCTGTTGCTCTGATACTGCATGAAAAACACTGCATAGATAACTGTAAAACATCATCTTCCCCCCAGCCCGTTTGGGCCAGATTTTCAAAAGTGCTCAGCACCCAGAATCTCTTGCTGAAAACCAGGGGTATCTCATGGTGCTGAGTAGAGCTCGTTGGGAATTTTTTGGTTAAAGTTTTTTCATCAGAAAATGCTGATTTGTCAAAACCCAAATCTTTTTTTTAAAATGTACCAATTTCAACTAAACATTTCGCAGCAAGGTTCCTCTGATCCCAGATAGAATGGTCAAAACAAGACACTGCAAGAGCACCACTGCAGAACAGCTAATAGCTCAGGGATCAGGACACTCACCATATGAGGGGAATGAAGGGCCCATCTTATGTGAGAAGACTGGATGAGATTGGCTTGTTTATTACCAGGGAGTGTGAAGAGCTATTTAAGCTCAAAGACAATGTTGGCACAAGAACAAATGGTTATAAACTGGCCAGGAACAAATTCAGGCTGGAAATTAGAAGAAGGTTTCTAACCATCAGAGGGGTGAGGTTCTGGACCAGCTTCCCAACGAGAGTCATGGGGGCAACCAACTTAATTAGCTCTAAGAGAGAGCTGGACAAATTTATGAGTGCAGTTGTATGATGGGGTTACTCACGATGGAGGGGAGCAAGGCTAAACAACCCTACAGCTCACTTCCAGTTAGTCTTATCTTCCTAAATCTTATGCTTCAGTGTATTGCTTGGCCACTAGAAGGGATCTGGAAGGTATTTCCCCCTCAGTGTATTCTGGGAGGTGGTATTTTGTTTAGTCTCCTTTCTCCGAAGCGTCAGGGATGGCCATGGCTGGAGATGGGACATTGGGTAGAGTGGGCCAGGGCTCTGAGTTGGCACTGAACACTCACAGTCTCAGGTGCTTGCCTGGATGATTCTTGCTCACATGCTCAGGGTCTAACTGATCACCATATGAAAGGTCAGAAAGGAATTTTTCCCCAGGTCAATTTGTCAGTGACCTAGGGTTTTTTTTTTTTTGACCTTCCTTTGCAGAATGTGAGAGCAGGTCACTTGCCAGGATTATCTGGATATATCTTACTTAATAATTTTCCTGACATTGTGGGGCTTCGAACACTGGTGTACCTTGGTCCTTCCTATTCTCTGCCTGAAGCACATAATAATCTAGTCTCCTGTAGGCTGTAAGACTTTGGTCTATTTTCGGTTGTTGGGTTTAATGTCTGAATGCTGGGTGGTGTTGGTGGCCTGTGATATAAACAAGGCTAGATTAGATGACTAGGTGGTACCTTCTGGCTTTAACCTCTTGTAACTCAGGAGGTGGGAGACTCCTAGTTCAAGTCCCCACTCTGAATCAGGCAGAGCAAGAACTTGAAACTGTCTCCACCAGATCCAAGGTGAGTGCCTGACCACTGGCTATTCTGAGGTCTCACTCTCTCAGGTTTTTTTCATGGAAAGTTTGAAAAGATCTGACTTTTGTTCTGTTGCAGAATTAAAACAATTTCGGAAACCTTGAAATTTTTTACAATCCACAATTCTTGTTTTCCAGCCAGTCCTTGTTCTGACAATTTTTAATAGATTTGAGTGCATCACTTAAAGGGTATGTCTACACTACAAAATTAGTTCAATTTTATAGAAGTCGATTTTTAGAAATCGATTTTATACAGTCGATTGTGTATATCTCCACAAAGCGCATTAAGTCAGCGGAGTGTGTCCTCAATACCATGGCTAGCATCGACTTACGGAGCAGTGCACTATGGGTAGCTATCCCACAGTTCCCGCAGTCTCCGCTGCCCATTGGAATTCTGGGTTAAGCTCCCAATGCCTGATGGGGCAAAATCATTGTTGCGGGTGGTTTTGAGTACATGTCGTCAATTGTCTCTCCCTCTCTCTCTGCCTTCCTCTGTGAAAGCAACAGCAGACAATCATTTTGCACCTTTTTTCCTGTGTTACCTGTGCAGACGCCATACCACGGCAAGCATGGAGCCCACTCAGCTCACGGCTGCTGTTGTGAGCATTGTAAATACCTTATGCATTATACTGGAGTATGTGCAGAACCGGGCTAAGAGACGCCAGCACGAGGACGATTGTGATGAGGACATGGACACAGACGTTCCTGAAAGCACGGGCTGTGGCAACTGGGACATCATGGTGGCGGTGGGGCTGGCTGATACAGTGGAACGCTGATTCTGGGCCCGGCAGACAAGCACAGACTGGTGGGAACACATAGAGTTGCAGGTAAGGGATGATTCACGGTGGCTGTGAAACTTGAACTTTGTGAGTTGCTTTCCCCCGTCCTGAAGTGCAGGAATACCAAGATGAGAGCTGCCCTTACAGCTGAGAAGCGAGTGGCGATAGCCCTGTGGAAGCTTTCAATGCCTGACTGCTACCGGTCAGTTGGGAATCAATTTGGAGTGGGCAAGTCTACTGTGGGGACTGCTGTGATCCAAGTAGCCAATGCAATCGCTGACATTCTGCTATCAAGGGTAGTAACTCTGGGAAATGTGCAGGTCATATTGGATGGTTTTGTTGCAATGGGATTCCCTAACTGTGGTGGGGCAATAGACGGAACACATATCCCTATCTTGGCACTGGACCACCTTGCCAACCAGTACATAAACCACAAGGGGTACTTCTCAATGGTGCTGCAAGCACAGGTGGATCACAAGGGACGTTTCACCAATGTCAGTGTGGGATGGCCAGGAAAGGTGCATGACGCTCGCATCTTTAGGAACTCTGGGCTCTTTGAGCAGTTGCAAGAAGGGACTTACTTCCCAGACCAGAAAATTACCATTGGGGATGTTGAAATACCAATAGTTATCCTTGGGGACCCAGCCTACCCCTTGCTCCCCTGGCTGAACACAGGAAGCCTGGACAGTAGTAAGGAGCAGTTCAACTACAGGCTGAGCAAGTGCAGAATGGTGGTAGAATGTGCCTTTGGATGTTTAAAAGCTTGCTGGTGCTGTTTGCTGACTAGGTTAGGACTCAGAGCAACCAACATTCCCATTGTTATTGCTGCTTGCTGCGTGCTCCATAATATCTGTGAGAGTAAGGGGGAGACGTTTATGGCAGGGTGGGAGGTTGAGGCAAATCACCTGGTGGCCGATTTTGAGCAGCCAGACACCAGGGCGATTAGAAGAGCACAGCTAGGTGTGCTGCGCATCAGAGAGGCTTTGAAAACCAGTTTCATGACTGGCCAGGCTATGGTGTGACAGTTGTGTGTGTGCTTCTCCTTGCTGAAAACCTGCCCCCTTTGTTGATTTTAATTCCCTGTAAGCCAACCACCCTCCCCCCTTTGATCACAGCTGGCAAAGGAAATAAAGTCACTATTGTTTTGAAACAATGCATTCTTTCTTTATTAATTAAAAAAAGTGATATAACTGACAAGGTAGCCCAGGTGGGGTGGGGTGCGGGAGGAGGGAAGGCCAAGGCAACATTGCTTATTGTAGCCACACTACAAATCAAAACTGTTTGAATGACAGCCTTCTGTTGCTTGGGCCATCCTCTGGAGTGGAGTGGCTGGGTGCCCGGAGCCTCCCCCACCCCGTGTTCTTGGGCGTCTGGGTGAGGAGGATATGGAACTTGGGGGGGAGGGCAGCGGGGGTCTGTGCTCTTGTTGGCTTTCCTGCAGCTCCAACAGACACTTCATCATGTCCGTTTGCTCTGCCATTAGCCTCAGCATCGCCTCCTGCCTCTGCTCTTTGCGCTCACTTAATGCTTTCCTGGCCTCTGCCACTGAATGCCTCCATGCATTAAGCTGTGCCCTATCAGTGCAGGAGGACTGCATGAGCTTGGAAAACATGTCATTGTGAGTGCATTTTATTCACCTTCTGATCCGCGATAACCTCAGGGATGGGGATGATAGGGGGAGCATAGAAACATATGCACTTGGGGGGAGATAAAAAGGGAGAGTAAAATTTAAGATGATACATTTCTGAGAACAAAAGGGAGACTCTTTCATAGTGAATCAAGCAATTCACAGCAAACAGCTCATGTGCTTTAGGTACAAGGTCACATTTTGCCTTTTATATTGAGTGCCTGCTGGTACGGTGGCACATCACAAATGGCTGGGCAACAGAATTTGGTTTCCAGGCAGCCATGGGAAGCCTTTTGGTATGTGTGGTTGGCTTCTTACGCCTTCATAACGTGGGAATGGTTTCAAACTGCAGCACCATCCTTTCCCATAGCAAGCAATGCCAGTTGGGTTTCACATTTAAAAGGAGGGGCTGCGGTTTTTGAGTGGATGTGCAGCACACACCTCCCCCCACCCCACCCCATGGCTATTCTTTGGGATGATCCCTTCACCGCTCCCCCCACCACGTGGCTATTCTCTGGGATGATTCCTTTTAGCCAAGCACAAACAACCCAGCATTAACAGGGTCCTTTTACTGTTACCTTACAAAAATTCCCCTATTTCAACCAGGTGACCATGAATGATATCACTCTCCTGAGGCTAACACAGAAAGATATAGACCGAATGTTGCTTGAATGCAACAAAAACCCAGGACCATTTGCTGCCATGCTTTGTGCTGCAATGATTCTAGACCACTTGCTACTGGCTTGGCGTGGTAAAGTGTCCTACTGTGGAGGACGAAATAAGTCAGCCCTCCCCAGAAACCTTCTGCAAAAGCTTTCAGAGGACCTCCAGGAGAGCTTCATGGAGATGTCCCTGGAGGATTCCCGCTCCATCCCCAGACACATTAACAGACTTTTCCAGCAGTTGTACTGGCTACGAATCATCTCAAGTCTTCAGGACAAATCAAACATTAAACACTATTGCTTTAAAACCCTGTACTGTAGTTACAAATGTACATTCACCAGAGCTGCCTTCTGCAGCTTCAGGGTCGGGGATTCTGCCTTGGGAAGGTATTGGCTCCAGGGTGATGAAAAGGTCCTGGCTGCGGGGAGAATGGATTCACCGCTTGCCTGTTGTGCATTCTCCTCCTCCTCCTCTTCCTCTTCCTCATCCACAAAATCCTCCTCCCTGTTGTGTGAGACTCCCCCCTGGCAGGTGTCCATGGACAGTGGTGGGGTAGTGGTTGGGTCCCCCCCTACAATGCCATGCAGCTGATCATAGAAGTGGCATGTATGGGGCTCTGACAGGGAGCGACCGTTTGCCTCTTTTGTCTTTTGGTAGGCTTGCCTGAGCTCCTTAACTTTCACGTGGCTCTGCTGTGTGTCACTGTTTTAGCCTCTCTCCACCATGCCCTGTGAGATTTTTGCATATATATTAGCATTTCTTCTTTTTGAACGGAGTTCGGCCTGCACAGATTCTTCTCCCCAGACAGCAACCAGATCCAGTGTCTCCCTTTCGGTCCATGATGGAGCTCGTTTGTGATTCTGGGGGGACCTCATGGTCACCTGTGCTGCTGAGCTTGTCACGCTGACCAAACAGGAAATGAAATTCAAAATTTCCCAGGGCTTTTCCTGTGTACCTGGCTAATGCATCGGAGTTCAAAGTGCTGTCCAGAACGGTCATATTGAAACACTCTGGGATAGCTCCTGGAGGCCAATACCGTCGAATTGTGTCTGCACTACCCCAAATTCGACCCAGCAAGGTCGATTTTAGCGCTTCTCCCCTCACCGGGAAGGAGTACAGAAGTCAATTTTAAAAGCCCTTTAGGTTGACGGAACGGGGTTGGTTGTGTAGACGCATTCATTTTAAAATCGACCTAATGTGGCTAAATTCGACCTAACCCCGTAGTGTAGATCAGGGCTTAGGTGATTAATTGGGCGATTTTGGTTGCTGTGGCTTTTATAGAAAATCTGATTCTTTGTTTTTATGTCTCCCCTACTCGTCCTCCCATTGATTAATTTTGCTGTTCAATTTAGAGCTCTCAGTTACTATTTATCACTTGCAATTTTTATCTAATTAATCTTGATGATCAATAATTATGTTTTAAGGTAATTGATTGTGTACTTTATTCAAAAATTGTCTCTCTAGGGCAGAGGTGGGCAAACTACAGCCCGCAGGTCTATAATCCCGCAGCCCACGGGAGCCTCCTGCCCGGCCCCTGAGCTCCTGGTCCGGGAGGCTAGTCCCCGGCCCTTCCCCCACTGTTCCCCCTCCTCCCCAGCCTCAGTTCACTGTGCCACTGGCACAATGCTCTGGGCAGCCGGGCTGCACAGTTGCAGAGCCGCGGCCTGACCCGGTGCTCTGGGCGGTGCAGCTGTACCGGTGCTCCAGGCAGCACGTTAAGGGGGCAGGGGGAGTTGGATAGAGGGCAGGGGAGTTCGGGGTGGTGGTCAGGGGTGGGGGTGATAGGGGTCGGGGTGGTCAGAGGGTGGGGAACAGGGGGTGTTGGATGGTGCAGGAGTCCCGGGGCGGGGGCGGTCAGGGAACGGGTGGGTTGGATGGGGCAGGAGTCCCAGGGGAGCCGGATAGGAGGCGGGGGTTGGGCCATGCCAGGCTGTTTGGGGAGACACAGCCTCCCCTAACTGGCCCTCCATACAATTTTGGAAACCTGATGTGGCCCTCCGGCCAAAAAGTTTGCCCGCTTCTGCTCTAGGGGGTCTTTTTTTTTTAAACCCCAGAGCTTCTTATTGATGTTTTTGGAAGTTGCTCTATTTGTAGTCTTTGTGAAAGTAGAATGAATTAAATTGAAATTATATTATAATTCATTAAAGAAATGCTACTTGAAGGGTTTGTTGAAATATAGTTGTTAGGAAGAGAAACATTAAGGAGTGTGAGACAATGGGTCCTCAAACTAATTAACTTAGAGCTCCTACTGAGCTAGGAGATTGGTAAATGTTAGTATGCAAATAAGATATGTATGTATATTTGTCAGTTTCTGCTTCCTTTTGTCTCTTATGTTAAATTGGCTTTGGCTTATTTGTATCAATAAGTTAGCTTGAGCCTTAGAGAGGGGCTCACATATCTGGTGCATTGGCAAAGCGCTTTGCTAATAAACAGAGTGGTCTGACAAATTATGTGAGTCCTGAATCTGACTTTGACATCATTATTTGCATGATTGACATGGGTTGGTTTTAATGACTGTGTGGTGCTTTATTTCCTGTTAATGACCAGAAATTTTAGTATAAATTAGTTTTCTCCCCTCCTAAGGGGAATGGCTATTTTTGTCCATGAGGAAGGCAGATTGTTGTTGAAAGATTAGCCATCCCTTTCATTATGTTAAGTATAGATTCTCTATGCTCTCTCTTCATCTAATATAATAACATTTACTATTTATTTTAAAATATATGGAAGTATTTTGCATTGAAGCACTACATCATTTGCTTGTGTAACCTGCTTTTATTAGGCATCCATGTCTATGAAACACTTTTCTATAAATATTCATGACTACGTACCGTAGATGTATTTTTTATGGTTAATCCCATCTCAAGATCTACTTCCATTCTGAAATTTGTTCATTTTAACATTCTGACCTTTAAAAACTGATAACTTTTAAAAAATGTACATCACATGCTCCCCCCCCCACACTTTAGTGCAAAGTATCTTATCACAGGGTGACCCCTGCCTTGGGCACCTTCCTACATCTTGGGGGCCAGGCCAAACTTCAGTGATGCTGTGACCCCATGTGCCAGATTGAACTGCCTGGAGGGGGAGCTAAGTCCAGCCTACTCCACAGGCAAGGAGCTGCCACTGCAGGGTGAGTGAAGAGCCAGCTCTCTCTGCAACGCCTTCTCTCCAGGACCTCCCACCCCCGGGGGCAAGACCTGGCCTGGTTTAGCCACTGGAAATGTTGGGAAGTATGCATCAAATACAGCTTGGGAACCTCTCACCATACCCCAGCTGTCCAGTAAAGCTCCAGTGTCCCTCACCATGCCTCACTCCCTTCATGCTTTCAGTCTTCTCTGGCCTTCCAGCTTAAGCTCTCTGGTTCTGATAGTCAGTAGGCATCTCCCTTCCCTGCTCTAAGCCTTCAGCCCTCTCCAGCCTTCTTTGGCTCAGGAAGGTCAGCAGGCTAGCCCTTCTGCTGGCTCCTAGCCTTCCAACCTTTTCGTCCTCCCGGCACTGGCTCAGGTAAGTAAGTCAGCCAGCCAGCCACTCCACTGGCTTCCAGATGATTCTTCCCTCTTTCCAGCCTGTGAAGAGCTTTCTGCTTACTGCTGCTTTCCCTAGAGATCTCCTCCAGTACCATTCTCCCAGGCAGCTCTCAGCTGCCCCTTTTCCTGACTGGCTCACTCTTTGTCCTCAGGCACCCTCATATATAGCCCAGGTGCCCCTACCCAAACCCAACTGGAGTGAGCTGATGAATCACAGGTGCACTGGCTCTGCCCACTCTTGAAGGGCCAGTGTCACTCTGGGACAGACCTGATCCAGCTCCGTTTGAGTCAATGGGATTCTTTCCATTGACGACTTGGGAACTGAGTTTTTCCCTAATCATGTAATCCTGCTGCTGTCCTCCCATCTACCTCCATTGTTCCTTCTCTACCATTTTATTACCTGCTTAGTTGTGTCACGTCTAAAAGCAGACACCAGGTCTGTAAATGCCTCTACACAGGCATGCCTTTATGTCTTCATAGGGCCACACTGCAGTCACTTGCAGGATAAGGGTAAAGATCCTGCAATTAATGGTGCACAGGAGGAATGCTGCACTTGCTTGGAGCACTGTTGAAGTCAAAGAAAAAGCTATCTGGCCCCTAAGACAGTAGGCTTTGTTCAGCACTTTTGCTTATAGGCCTGGCTTGAAGCAAAGAGTGAACAGGCATGCAATACTGAAAAATAAATTTCTGATCCCATAACACTATTGCAAGTATGTGTTTTCTCACTTTCTGGGCTAAAGCTTGGTTTACTTTTTATCTGAGTCAAGCCATTCACTCTCAGTTAATATGAAATGTATTGCAGGCTCAGGTAGTAATTTTTGTATTCCGTTCAAGTGCTTGAATAAAATATATCTAGACTAGTTTTCTAAGATTGACTTTCTGAATAGTTACTGGAATGCTGTATAGAATTACAATGGGTTAGTTGAACATTTCTGCTCAATTTTCTTGATTATAGGCATGAAATGTGTATATTTATGCAAATTTCAAGTAAATTTCCTGTATTTATTCAACTTCCATCTCCTGATAACTTTGAATTTAAAGACATATTTTTAAATGCAATAAAATACTAGAAGAAAATGCCTTCTTATCAATTTATGCATTTACTGCGATGCCCCAGTATCAGACAAGAACCTTCTAACAATGTCTAATAATACACTGAAATAATCCCTTCCCAGTACTCTATATACTCCAGTCTTCACTCATTATTAACAAGATTCCACTTGGCATCATGACTTGCATAATATATGTAATCATTCCTATTCCCTTCATGACTTAATTGGCCATACAGTAATTCCATCTCTCCCTTTCTCCAGACCTCTCCAAATTTGCTCCCTTTCATTACCTAAATAATCTCATATTATCAATTCCCAGTATTCCTCCTCTGTTGTCAAGTCTCTCTATTGTCTCCACTGACTTCTTCAGGAGCTGCTGGATGTGATATGAGAGAAAGACTTAGGCCCAATTGTACCTTCAGAATAAATCTAAGATGCCATAACTACTCTGGAAAAGACAAAAATATTACTATAATGGTGATCCAGCCACCCCTTCATTCTTCTTCATTTTTCTGCAGTGTTTTTTTACAGGTTCTACTGTGGTCTTGACGGCAAATAGCTCACATCTTCAAACTGTTTGTGCGGGGCCCCTTCTCACAATGATAGGTGACTGCACAAATCCAGCTGGCCAGATTCTGTTCTCTTTTACAGCGTAATAAATGCAGAGTAACTCCACTGAAGTTAATGGAGTTGGTAACTGTCAGTAGAATATGACCTAGTATGTCCAAAATGAATCTGAGGGGCAAGAAAAGAGAATTGCTTTATTCCAGGCTTACAGAGAGAAATTTCTAGCATTGAGCTATATGATGGAGGGATAGGTATTTTATTATATATTCTTAAAGGGTACCCCACTGCATTTAGTGATGCATCCTCCACTCCTTTACTGTGATCTGCCTGTCAGCAAGTAACTCCCTCATTCTTTCTAGTGACTTACTATGAATTAAGGACAGCTAATGCTACAAAAGAGCAATTTGCAAACAAAGTCAAAGAAAGGATCTGTGGATGCAAAAAGAAGAGCAGCGAAAGTAAATGTAAAAACACACTAGAAAGAGAGAGGGAGAGGGGCTGGAACAATTACCCTATGGAACTCATTGCTATGGGATGTTGTGATGGCCAAGAATATAAATGGCTTGAAAAAAGAACTAGAAAAGTGCACGGAGGATAGGTCCATCAATGGCTATTAGCCAAGATGGCCAGGGATCCAACACCTTACTTCAGGCAACCATAAACTTCTGACTGCCAGAAGCCAGAAGGGGAAGAAAGGAGTGGATCACTCCTACTGCCCTATTCTGTACACTCCCCCTGAAGCTCTGCTACTGGCCACTGTTGGGGACAGGATACTGGGCTAGATGGACCATTGGTTTGACTCAGAAGGGCAGTTCTTAAGAGGAAAAGGAACAAAAAGAAGTTGAATATAGGGCCTGAAATGACAAATTGAGAACACAAAGGAAGGGAAGAAGGCTTATATTCTGGAGTGGTAAGTATCATGCTGTAGTAATTTGCTTAATGAAAGGTGTGAGAAATGCACTTCCTAAAATGTGGGAAAAATTATCACATTATTATTACATGGAGTGTTACTGCAGCACACAATACCTCCCAATGAGGACTCCTCTAAATGTATTTTAAATGATATAGATAGATATTTTCCTCCCAATTTGAACATCTTAATGTACTTTTGGCACAATAGGTGGGTCACTTTACATTAAGCATTCTAATCTTTAGTAACCTATTTTTTAAAGGAACAAGCTGCTCCAGGATCACACAAGCTGTTGGTGCAGGGAAAAGGGTTTGTGTTAAGAGGGAAGTGTGGGGCGGAAGAGCTCTTATCTGTGATTATATTAGGAAAAAGAGCAAAACAAATATTTACAGTGTGCAGGTTTGAAGGGAAGTCTCAAAATAGAAAACCTGGGTGCCCAAACGAATTTAAAAAAGAGACTTGGGTGGGAAAAAAAAATTCACTGGGGAAAAACATCTAAAGAAATGTTAGAAAACATCAAAGAGGTGCATATGCAGCTGAAGAATTAAAACAAATCTACATGCTGTAAATGCCACAGTTTGGCTCAGTTTTGTGGAACTAGTTTCTAACTTTTTGGTGAAGGACATTACTCATGTCCTGTGTGATGGCTTCAAAACTCCTACTGATCCTTTCTAATTCATGCAGTGATCTGTTGTAACCCATTTGTCTCTTCCCATTGGCTTTTGTATTAAAACATGAAGATGAACACCTGTTCTACCAGTAAGGAATGTTCATGTCCTGTGAGCTCATACTGAGTTTTAATCAGCTCTGACATCGAAAATCATTCAAGCTGCAGTTTGTTCTTTACATTTTGGTTTATTGACTAGGGTAAGTATTTGAGCACAGGCAGGAAAGAACTTGAAAATACCAGACTGCTGACCTCACTGCTATCTTATAACCATTTAATGTCTTTGCAAGTAGCAAAGGGAGTATACAGGGATAACTTCAATCGGCCTTTTCTTTTGTGTGTATAAGGGAAAATAGCAGGTTTTCACTCATAAAGATGCCACCCTGATTCACAGTTTATAGAGTGATTTTCCCTCTATCCTTCACAGCACTTTCTTAGTAGTCAAAACTATGAATTAAAGAATGATGGATCTGCCAAGCCTCCTTCTCAAAAATCCAGCACAATCCCTCAATCTGGATGCAAAACGACTTTTTAAAAACCTCCCTGCATTTGCTTGGAGGTTTTCAATGTGTGCATGTCAGAAGAGTATCAGGATGGCCTAATTAATCACACAAGAGAAAAGGTGCGACAGCAGTGATTTGCATCACCAAGACATCTAGGTAGGGAAAAAAAAAATCTTTTACAAAACTCTGAAAGTTCACCTCATTCTTTTCTTATATATATGTCTTTTTTTTCTTTATAATTTTAAACACTTGCAGTGAAATCCTGGCTCCATTGATAACAATAGCAAAATTATCATTGACTTCAATGTGGCCAGGATTTCACTCTTGGAAAACAATCTCCCTGGCACCTTTTAGAGTGTCCAGCTTTTTTCATGGCAGTCACTGAATCAGAACTGTGGGATATTCTGGGCCAAAATCATCCTTGGTGTAACTGCATTGCACTTACAGAGAAGTAAATACAACCCACTCTGTTGTACTTTGTGCATCTGTCAGGTTCATGCAAGTTTCACTAAACTAGCAACATGACATTGCCATACTGAATCAAACCATAGGTCTATCTAGTCTGTAATACTTTTAATATGATTATTATTAATTGTTCTGTATTACCGTACCACCTACCAGCATAAATATACTGGCACATATTTCTCTTCATGTGCCAGTATATTTATGCCTCTATCTGTAATTTTCACTCCATGCGTCTGAAGAAGTGGGTTTTTTACCCATGAAAGCCGATGCCCAAATAAATCTGTTAGTCTTTAAGATGCCACCAGACTCCTTGTTGTTTCTACTGGCACTAGTTGTAGACCATGTATTATGTACATTTTTTCATATAAGTGACTTTCACAGATGAAAATGTTATGCATTTGTATCTAAGGTTGTAACAAAATTTGTATGGTATTATATTGTATTTGGTAAATAGTAAGCAATCATGTAAAACCATGTTGTAATACATACGGGAAGGGGCCGGAGTTAAGGTTATGCACGCAAGTTTAACGCTGTTATTTCTTGGCCTTGGAATGAATATATATGTATCTTACCATTCTCCTAATATACTTCCTTAAAGTGGAGTATCCGAGAGTGTTTTGAAAGATAAAGACAGAACTGAATTTCCATAATATAGAACTTTTCAGCTAGACAGCACCAGGAAGTTGTTCACCTTAAGCAGTGAAAGCTTAGGTGCTGCAGAGCGTCAGCTTTTGGTAGAGAGGTATAAATGGTGCAAGGCTATCCTCTAATTGCAGCGCACACAAAGTCTTTAACAACAGTTCATGCTGGGTGTGTTGCAACTTTCCTTTAAGACGTGAATATGTAGGAGGGCACAAAGTTTTCCATGCAACCTGAATTAGCTGTCAGTGGCTCCCTAGCTCTCAGTCCCCCACATATCCCTTTCTTTGACTTCCCCCACTTCCATATTCCTGTTATCTTCTCTCTCTTCTCTCTGTATGTTGTTCTGCCCCATTGCAGACCTTAGGGAGTTAAACAATAGCAAAGCTCCTTTCCTGTGGATCCTGTGGAGCTCGTCTCCTGTGTTGGGTCTTTCAGAGAGGAACTAGATTTTCTACTTGTTCTGGCTATGGTTACATACTGAGCAAAGTGTGCAGCTAAGTTAGCTTCATTTGCACAAACAGCCCAATCTTCCATAGCTATGTTCTTTTTCCAAGAAAACTGTGTATAAACTGTGCTGTACATGTGATTTTCAAAGGGTATACCTATCTGATCAAATAAATTTCACCAGAATACTGAAAGACTATTATAGTTAAGACTATTTTATCTGTGAAATTTCAAACTTTCCTCTACCAGGTGTTTTAGTCATAAACCTCTTCAAATACATATCTCAAGAATTTATTTTATCATGGGGAATGAGTGCTTTGTTTTCCACTGTCCTCCTACTCAAAAGCAACTGAACTGAATTTGCTCAAGATTTCCAAATCAATTCAGCTTCAGGAAGAGACCAAGAATCCTGGTTCAGCTGAAGTTAATGGAAAAAGCATCTATTGACTTCAGTGGAGTCAGAATTTCACCCCAAAGCTGGAAAATCCCATAGGTGAAAACTGGAAAATTATGAGTGACTGAAACAGGAGGTTTGAGTGGAAACCTACATGCAACCTTAATGACTTCATACAATTGAGTGACACCATTGCGACAAACATGGCAATTTCCTGCGATATGTCTTTTTCCTTCCCCAGCTTATTTCTTTTCTATGCCTCTTCTTTTTCCTGCTGTCTAATAAGAGTCTGATTTCAGTGTCCAAGATTATATATTTTGCAACACCGCTGTAAAGCTGTGACCAGAAAGGGGCAGCTAAAAGCAATGCCCTACACAGCCTGATGCTGGTACAAGTTTGGCAAGTCTCTGATAAGACCATGTGCTGTGCCTGTGGTTTTTAGCAGTGAGATTGAAAGTGAAAGTCAATACCAGAGACAGCAGTGCAACAGCTACAGCAACGACAGCTCCAGCCCATCTCCACTAAAGTCTTCTCTTTCTCCCAGAAGGACAGTTATTATCATTTTTAATACAACATAAAAGACCATCAAACAAAGGGATTTTTCCTTCTGAAAAACTCTCTCCAGCTAAAGGGAAAGGAAACAAAGGATGTTGTTAATATGAAAGCTTTATTTAGTACTTAACATTTCAAATGCTTTAGCTGTTTTTCCTTCTTTGGTATATCTTTAATAAAGGGTTAAAAGGATTTTTAATGCAGTGTTTGCCATGGTATTAAGCAGGCTGACAGGTCTCTCTATACCAAATCCTGGAACTTGTTTAGAGCTGTTTAATGTTAGACAGTGACTGGATCACATTAACACCTTTGGCTCTTTGGACCCATTTATTACATCTAAATTATTTTGACAGGCCAGATCTTTCTTATACACTCATATAGTTTAAATCTTGAGTCTTTGGAACCTTTAACCAGATGCACTATTGATTCATGTGTCTGTGGTTTACAAAAATGGTTTGAGATCATGGGCACCGGGTGAAGGTTCCCCTGGGGGAGGCTAGCCCCTTGCCCCGCCTCTTCTGGCTAAGGCCCCACCTCTTCCGGCTGAGGACATGCCCCAACTCGCTGCTCTCAGCCCCGCCATGGCCTTGGCTGAGGCATGGGGATGGCTGAGAGCTTGGTCAGGGCCACTGAGGGGAGAGGGGAACTGAGAGCTCGTCCCTGGCTGGGGTTAAGCTCTCAGAGCTAGCTGGGACTGCAGCAGAGCTCTCAGTCCTTACTGGAGCTCCCCCATTCCTCCCCTTCTGCCCGTGGCCCCACTCATGGCCCACCCCATTCCACCTCTTCCCCCACAGCCCCACCCCCATTTTGCCAATGGCCCCACCTCCGTTCCGCTCCCACTCTGCCTCTTCCCCACTGAGGCCCTGCCTCCCCTCACTCGCTCCTTCTCCCTCCTCCCCCTGCTGCAGCCCTGAGACCGGAAAAGCTCCGTGCCCTGGGATTGTGGTAGGGGGAGATTTTTATGGGGCCCCCAAATCCACCATTGCTTCCTCCCCAGTGGCACGAGGTTTGGGGAGGCCTAGATTCCCACCAGCCTCCATTATGCACTACCTATGTTCAGATTGTTTGGAAAGAGCGGGAGTGTAATTTAGAAATCTTGAAGTTCAAATGTATAAAGGAAATAACTAAAAAAAACCTGGTTACCAGCTTACCAAAAAAAAAAAAAAAAAGAAGGCAGGGGGGAGGGGTTGGGGGTAAAAGTAAGGAATTTAAAGCAGCATACATTTTATTCAAAATAAACCTACATTAAAATTTGGTTTAATGCCATCTTCTAGGTGTGCAAAATTCAGACACTCATCAAACACATACAGAAATGTATAGAACCAGACCCCAGGTCCGGTTATGGCCTTTTTACTCTTGCAGAAATGGCCCCTGAGGAATTCGCCAAACACAGGGACAGGGTAAGATTGGCATGTAAGTGGCTGTGCCTCCCCCATCTCAGTTGCTGCTGGTGGTGTAGTCAGTGATGGAGGGCAGAGCAGCTTATTGACAGCTCTTTAAAGCTGCCATGAGTTAGAACAGCCCCAGCACTGTGCTGGAGCCAGAGTGGCTCCTGGGCAACTCAGAATCTGGAAGGTGCAAATGTGTCTAAAAGCACCTCTGAGGGGATCTGGTCCATAGTTATACTTTATACATACTATAAGATATCTCATAATGAATCCTATGGCAGTGCAAAACACCTCAAAACTTGGTATGTTTTTGGGGAAAAAAAGAAGAAGAATGTCTCTTGAATAACTAAATGTAGCTGATAGGTAAACCTGAAAATACACCGGCTGAGTGGAAAAAACACATTAGGCATAGATGGTTGCAATGTCAAGAAAATTCCAATTATTGTGATACACAAGCTAAAACAGAGCAAAAAGATAGATGCTGTTTTAAGTAAAGCAGGATGCTGTTTCATCAATATTTCTGAGAACAGTGGAACATGCAAAGCTGTGGATAAGAAACTCTTAGTCTCACAGTTGGCAACTTATTGATTAAATGAGCTGTTCACTAATGAGCTAACTATAAGAGGCCACACTCCAAAAAGTCTACAGAATGAAATATGCTGACATTGTTTAACAAAAAGAGTACATTTGCACAGGAACATTTGAACTTTGAGTATGAGGGGAAAATGGCTCAGCCTTGACTTGATTTTTTTTAGCCTATAGTAATATATTATTTAGCTGTTTAACTAACTGCTATTTAGGCACACCGTCCTTTGCTGGGACAAACCATACGGCCCCAAGGGAAGTTGGGGGACAGATTGCCTCTCAAGGAGAGTACACGTGCTGCACCTTCCTTTCAGATGGTGAAGGCTTCTTTGGATGAGGGTTGAAAAGATAACTATGCCTCTACCCCCTGCTGGCCATTGTTTTGTGGCAGGAGCTAGATTACTCGCTGATGTTATGTGTTCACGTAGTAGCATTTATGAATAATGCTTTCTGCCATCTCCATTTCGCAACAAGACTCTGGCCCATCTTGGTGGGTGATGGAATGATCTCAGTTATTCGTGCCTTTGTCACTCTTGGCAGGACTACAGCAATGTGATATATCTGGACATGAAATCTTCTGCAGCTAGGAAACGCCAACTAGTACAGAACATTCAGCAACACAGGCTACCATAAGCACATGCAATCTGACCTCCGCTTCCTATACTGGCTTCCCATAGAATACGGAAGCAAGCTCAGGGTCTTTGTCCTTATCTTCAAGACTCTATATGGCTTGGGCCAGCATATCTCAAAGATTGCCTAAAGCGCCAGGAAAAAGACCATGGTCAACAACTTTGGTCCTCTGGCACAACAAGGCTTTCTATATTACGGGTGAAGTGCTTCAGTGCAGACTGTGGAATGAACTCCCACAGGAACTAAGAACCACCACGAACCTCCCACTCCAATTGCAGGTGTATTTCTTTGACTTTACCTAATCTAAAGTAAATGTAGAACACCAATGCATATAATAAAAATAAATCCTACCCAAAGAAAACATTCCACTATGCACATTTTTAGCTCCAGCAAGAGGATGAGAAAACAATACATGACAGATGTTATTCATGTCACTTGATATACTGCTGGAAAGCACTCAAATACTATAGTGATGAGCACAGGAGAAGAACCTAGATATAGAATAAAATGTGTGGTAGTTTCTACTATAGATAACAAAGTCCATGAGAAATGTTTGCAGGATGGAGCCCATGGCTTTTAGGTAGCCTGGGTAAAACACTAGATGAAGTTTAGGCTTATCTATGTGAACCATTTGAGCATAGCAAGCTGGGGTGTGACTCGACCCTGTGCCAGTCTAACTGTGTGCGTGTGTGCATCCTGCTGACATTAATGAACTGTTAATGCACTTTGAGCTAGCCAAAGACTGTTTCAAAGTGGACTCGATCAAAGTGCTCTAACAGACTGTTAACTCATGATAGAAGGGTGCACATGGGCAGTTAGAACTGGTCTATTCTACAACACTATGTCGACGTATGCCCCTTGCACTGACCTAGTCATGCATGTGTCTATACTTAAATTTGTCTCCTATTGATGTAAGTACACCGACATTGTAACATTACTTCCCCAAGCAGTATTGAACCATCGTTGATGTACTGAGATTGATGCAGCATGAGTTTAGACACTGTATTACTTATGCCAACTTTAACAGTCCTTCAGCAGCTGTCTCACAATGCCCCACGCTGACTACTCTGGTCACCATTATGACCTCCACGGCCCCAGGGTCATGTTAACCAGAAGCCCCCCTTCCCCTTTAAAGCCCAAAAATTTTTGAAATGCCTTTTTCTGATTGCTCAGCTTGGCGAGTACACCTAGCAGCTCTCCATTGTTGAGTACAACTGGCCAGCTGACCATGCTGGCTACACTCTCCAGATGCGCTCCTGTCTGGAGCAGACAGGAGATATTGGATCTCCTGAGCCTGTGGGGAGAAGAGGCTGTGCAGATATAGCTCTGAGCCAGCTGTAGACACATCAGCATTGACGAGCAGATTGCTCAAGGGATGCAGGAGAAGAGGTACTACAGGGACCAGCATCATGAAAGCCAAGGAGCTGCAGCAGGCATAGCAGAAGGGCAGGGAGGCAAACAATCAATCAGGTGGTGAACCACAGACTTGCCACTTTTACAATGAGGTGTATGCTGTACTTGGCAGAGACCTGACTGCCACCCCCACCCCACTGTGTGTACCTTTGAGGAGCCTGAGTCACAAACACCTGCCATGAATAGTGAAGAGGAGGAGGATGGGGAACAGGCAACTGGGGATCCAGCTGCACAGAGAGCCAGGACTATTTTTGACTCCACCACAGTCCAGCCAGTCCCTGCCGTTGAGCATGGGTGAGCCCGATGAAGGGGAAGGAACCTTGGGTGAGTTATGCAATGCATTTGTCATTACAGGGATGGCACCCCCAAAATAGCAGGGCACAGCTTCTGACTCTTCATTAATTTACTCATGCTAGAAGGGATAGTGCTACAACCAAGAGGCAGAATTCCTATCTGCTTTGCACTCCCCTGTAAAGTTGGGAGGGGCATGCGGAGCAGTTTGTTTATGTACACAGGGATGTCCCTTGTCTCCTCCTGAGAGATCTCAATGAAAATTTCATAGAGGTACTCTGCAATCTTCTGCTGAAAGTTTCTAGGGAGGGCTGCCTTATTTCTTCCTCTGTGGTCGGACACTGCTATGGCACTCAGCGATAACTTCAGCAGGCACCATTGCAGTACTCAGGCTAGCAGCATGTGGACCTGAGCAGCTTCAGGATGCCAGCAGCAACTGTGCTCTTTCTGCCTTTGTTGCCCTCAGGAGTGAGATTTCAGCTAAAATCACCACCATCCATGGAAAACAGTGCCAATATTCAGTGCCATTGCCCTGTACAACTAGATTCATGCAACCGAGCAATTCCCTCCTAATTTCCCTAACCCCCTGCAGGCCATATTCACCATGACTAGGGCCGTGCCCTAGCAATCCCAAGCAGATGTGATAATGTAGTCCTTAAACCTTTAGGGGAGCAAGGGGAGTGAGTTTTGCATTTTAAGTTTCACTTTCCATAGTGAATAGACTTCTGTGTATTTTGTCTGTAGCTGCTAAAACCGCGGCTACCATCCTGCTCCACACCTGCAGAACACCTGAGTCAGATGAGGAGGAGAAAGAAGAGGACTCGGGATGAAAAGCCAGTGCTGTATCAGAGCATGAGAGCAGACAGCAAATTGCAGACCTCCTAGAGAAGGAAAGAGTGGAGAGGAGTAAGGTCCAGGAGTCCCAGCAGGTAAAGGGAAGGGAGATGCACCAGGACATAATGGGTCTTCTCAGGCAGCAAACAGATGCTGCAGATTCTGGTGGACCTACAGGTTCAACAACTCCAGGCTTGCCTCCCTCTGCAGCCCCTTCAATATCGCAACCTCTCTCTACCCCCTCACCCCCAGCGTTCCACATGGCATCAGGGGTTGCTGTACTATTTTTACATTCCATCCCAGGAGGACACTAAAGACAATCACAGCTTCACATGAAAGCCACAGCTGGTGTATGTGGAGCTGAAATGGACATGAATGTTCTTTCCTTTTCATAAGTTTGGTTCTCTTAATTTATTAAAGTTTTAAATATATTTATTTTAAAATATCATGACTTCTTTCCCCCCACCAAGTTCTTTTGCAAAATAAATTTCTATCATTTAAAACATAACTCATCTTTATTAGTTTGCAACATCTGCTACCAAGTGCTTAGCAGGTCTGAAAGTGACCTATTTCTTGTTACTGACAATGTGACACAACTAATAGGCTAAGCCACAAATAGATGTGTTGACGCTGTGCACAGCAATCACCATGCCATTCCTCAGAGGCCACAGAAGAGCAGGGCCAGGTAGAGCACATTACAACAAAACACTTTACTGTGACTCCCTGTTAAAATGGTCTTTCAAAGCCTCCCCAAGCCATATAGCTTCGCTTTGAGCTTTTCTAATAGCCCTTGTGTCTGGTAGTTCAGAAAGCTGCTCCACTTTTTCCCCTTTTCATCACAGATATTATGCAAGACACAGCAGACAGCTGTAATCATTGGGATTTTTTTTCACTGAGTTCCAATCTTGTGAGTAAACAATGCCAGTGACCCTTCAATCTACCAAAGGCACATTCAACTGTCATTCTGCACCTGCTGAGCCAGGAGTTGAATCCATTCCTTGGGGCTATCGAGATGGTTGGTGTATGGCCAGGGGAGCAACAAGAAGGCTGGGTTGTCCAGGATCACTACTGGCATTTTAACATTCCCAATGGTAATCCATCAAGAGGGAAAGAAAGTCGCTGCTTGCAGCTTTCTGAAAAGTCCTGTGTTCTTAAAGATGTGAGCGTCATGCACCTTCCCTAACCACCCACTTTGATGTCAGTGAAGCATCCCCAGTAATCCATCAGTGCTTGTATAACCATAGAAAAGTAGAGCTTCTGTTAACGTACTCTGTGGCAAGGTGGTCTGATACCAAAATAAGGATATGTGTGCCTTCTATCACTTCACTACAGTTTGGGAACCCTATTGCAAATCCTTCCACTATGTCCTGCACATTGTTGAGAGTCACAGTCCTGCAAACAGGGCCGGATTTACACCTTGCGCCCCACCTTGCCTACAACTGACCTTTGTGTTACACATAGTTTTAGAGAGGTCAGGTGCCCCCAGGATGCTGGCACCCTATGTGCGTGCCTATTATGCCTAATTAGAAATCCAGCCCTGCCTGCATAGCAATTAATGGCCCCCATGGTGGATTTTCCCAACTCCAAATTTATTTCTGACTAACAGGTAGCAATCTGACATTGCAAATTTCCACAGTGCAATTGCCACTCGCTTCTTCACTGTCAGTACACCTCTCATTTTGATATCCCTGTGTTGGAGGGCTGGGGGAGCTCTGCACATTGATTCAGGAATGTGGCCTTGCACATCTGAAAGTTCTGCAGCCCCTGCTCATCATACAATGTGATCCCACCAGTCAGTGTTCAGTTCTTGGGCCTAGAAGCAGTGCTCCACCCTTTGCAGCTGCTCCATGAACTCCACCAACAACCTTGAATTCGTTCTCGCTATGTCCCACAGCAATCTGTTTTCCAAGAAATCAACATGTTCCCCACTGATTTGCTGCTTCTGATGGCTCTGCAAATGCTACAGAATAGGGCACCCTCTGCTTTCAGTGCTCATGGCAATAGTGCAGACATGTGCAGACTCCATGCTTCTGCCAGAGATGGTGGACAGCGAGGAAGGTGGCATGGGTTGTTGGGATTTTGAAAATAAGTTGTGAAAATTAATGGGATACAGATAACATGAAGGGATGGAGACAGTTGCAAACTGGGAAGTTGACTCATATTCCCAGTCACCCCATGTGATTCATTTTGGCTCCATCGTGAATTGCCAACACTTCCCAAAAGACAGCACGCTGAGTGGTGGCAAGTTGTACAAGGGGATACCTAGACATGGTGCCCTACTCTGTGCATCAATACAAGCATGCCTGGTGAGTACGGGCATTACTCACAAGGAGCTAAGTGTGTACATGCACAAGCAATGTACTAACTGCGGAAGCTTATGCTGATGTAAGTTGCGTCAACATAAATTTGCTGTGTAGACGTGGCCTTAGACCTCATCAGGCTTGTGGGTAGATTCACAACCCAGCTTACCACAATCTAATTGTTTATGTAGACAAGCCCTTTGTTTCTTTTTCTGAGAAATACGGTATTTTATGGTACTCTGCAAATATCACTAATTACTATGTTTTATTCTACCATCAATAGAACAATTGGAATACATCTGAGAAATATTTACAATAATATTTCAAATGGGTTACCTGGAAAAGGGATTTCTCAGTTGGTTACTAAGGGCTTGATCCTTCATCACTGAAGTCCCTGTCAATGGCAGAGTTTTGCCTTCTATTGGCTAAGGCAGCAAATGCTCTTTGGGCATTCTTCTGGGTTTGCTAATGGAGACAAACAAGCAACAGTTCTAAATTTACACAGCATGTGGGGGAAAACAGGTTCATCTTTTTGTTCAGAAGCCATTCTGCACAGGAGCTGTTTATGTAGCTAGTTACTTCTAAATTGCCACACACTGATATGTGAGACTAGAAAATAGAAACTGATGATAAAAAAAAATGGTAACTAGGTAAAGTACATATACAGCAATAATAAACATGAAAAGTTGTATTCCTGGAGACCCAGCACAGTTAGCTTCAATAGGTATAGGGGATTGTTTAAAGTCCTCCAGAAATATATATCTTCAGGGAATTGTGATCATAGAAATTTTTTCATATTCCCTTTTTGCTACAGGATTTTATAGATTCTGCATTCAGAAGATTAACAAAGGATTGTTTACAGGAACATATTCAAACACTGGCAGTAACTGATATGCCACAAAGCTGTAGTGATAATGCTATTTTAAAATGTGTACTGGTGGGGACACAGAGCTAATTTCCATAACTACTGCTGCAGCCTCTGCCTAGAAGAGGAAATGCCAGCACAAAAAAGTTTCAGTTGTGGAATACAAAGTGTGAGTAGATGATTAAACCTTCCAAGTGACAAGAATGTAACATATTTATGAGATATTAAAAGCAAGCCTCCAAAGAGGTGTTTATTAATACATACTATTTCCTTCTCATTTTAATAATGTAGGTGGTGAATAACACTTCAGTAAGTTGAAAAATCCTCTAACCCAAGCCTTGTGTAATAACTATTTCACTTTTAATTGGCATGAAACCATGGAGAATTGTGAGAGACCGTAGATGCAGCATTTTTCTCATGCAGGGAAAGTACTCTTGTGCAGTTGTTTGTTTGGATATTCATATTCAAGGTGACTGCCCACCTGTATCCATCTCTCCATAAGCAAGCAGAAAACTGTGACTGAAATAAGTGTACGTGTGACTTTATTCTTTAACCATCAAACTGTAAAAGCTTGAAATTTACCCAAGTTTAAACTTGGTGACCAGTCTTTAGGAAACTCAGGGAAGAAAAATATTGGACAACACCAATTGCTGTCACTTGACACGACTGTTCTCCTCCATGGTTGCCACTGATCAACAATATACTGTATTTCTGCATGGCTTTAGTAGGAATGGTGCTCACATCACAGCTAATGAACAGAGAGGATCATGTTGGGAAAAGTCCTAACCCTATCGAAGAGGAGTCTATACCTTTTGGATTTGATAATCCAAGTGAATTAACCTCAAGGCAGAGGGACAGTGAAGCTAGTGAGTTGACCAAATAAATATTGGGTTGTTAAATAGAGAGAGAAAGTGGGTGAGGTAGTATCTTTTATTGGACCAACTCCTGTTGGTGAGAGAGATAACAGAAGTTGGACCAATAAAAGATATTAGCTCGCCCATCTTGTGTCTCTAGTATCCTGGGTCCAACACAGCTACAACAACGCTGCATACAATGGTTTTTAAATTTTAATTCCTGTGAGAGATTGTTTACTCAGGAAAAAGGAGGGAAGAGACGAGGATATGTATATTATTTCTTGAAATTGATGATAGGAAGGGCTGGGGAAGGTTCTAGGCATAAATTCTATGTGGTGAAGTAGCAAGGAAAAGACAGAATAAGTTAGAGAAAGAATACTTCTCCTTATTCTAATCAAGTCCTTTGTTCATTTAAACCCGTATGACATCCAGGTCTCCAGCTATGGATACTACTGGCTAGCTGTGAGAACAGGAATGTGAGGCCCAGGAGGAGGAGGAAGAAGGTTTGAGGGTAAGGAAAGATGGTCTTATGGTTTTTACATGTATTTGTAAACTACTATTTTTAAGCACTAGCTTAGGACTCTGGCGATCTGTTTTAGTTTCTGGTTGGGATACAGCCACCTTGTGTGAAATTGAGCAAGCCACAATCTCTCAGTGCCTCACATTTGTAAAATTGATAATACTTTCTTTTCCCAACCCTTTTCTTGTTTATTTAGATTGCAAGCACTTCAGGATAGGAATAATTTCTTACTATGTGTAAGTACAATAGGGCCCAGGTCTCACTGGGGCCCTGTAGGTAGGCACTGTTATAGTACAACTAATAATCACTGACCCAAATTCCTTTAATTAAAACTTAAATCAGCTTTGTATGGAAAATATAATGCACACTTTCCTAAACAACCAAGGATTTAAAATTACCAAGGATTTAAAATTTAATTTTAAATTTAAAATTTAAAATTAAAATGACAAATTACATTAAGGGCCTGATTTGATCTTGTAGTAGTATAAAAGCATAGAGTAATAGTTGAAGTTCCATTTAATTGTATGTACACAACAAGATGAGATGCAACAGGAAGTGCTCAATGTTACAGCACCATATTATCAGCCCAGAGTTTTAAACCAGTAACATAGTCAATGAGAACCTTGCCACTGACCTTTATGGGAGCTGGATCAGGCCCACAGTGAGTAAGATACAGCAAGAGAATTCATATGTCCTTCCTCCCCACTTGACCTAAACTCTAGGCCCAGATTCTCCTTTTACTGACCTGGGCAGCCCTTTTGTAGTCCATGAGTTTGCACAGGGGGAATGAACTGAATAATTTCCATCAAACCTGTAAAATGCTTAGTGTTACATGCATGATTAGGTACCTTGCTGAATAGGGCCCTTATAAGAAGAAGGACCAATGTCTGTTTTGTGAGACTTTATGTTAGCACAGTATGCCTGTGGACAAGAATTCTTACCTTGCACCACATGAATGAAAAACTCCGAAGGGCTAGCTGTGAGATGAGCTCTCTGGGGAGCAAATAATTACCTCATTGACAGGACTGAACTGTATTAATATGCACCTAGAGCCATGTTTGCAGTTTCCAGAGAGCAAATTATGCTGTTTCTCTCTCACATCCTGCAGGAATCTGTGCATTGACAAATAAAGTGGACCTTATTAAAAACTAAGACATACATCTTTTAGCTACACTTACTGTGGTTTCCAATCCAAGCAAATTGCAGTCTCTGCTTGGGGACTATAAAATAAAGACAGCTTGCTTTCCTTTTTTGTTTTGTGTGATTTTTCTCTACTATTTCTGAGTAAAACTAAAAAAAAGAGACTATTTTGGACAAATCCAAAAATCAATATTTCTAACATTTCTCCATTCTAGGGGAATATTGGGAAGTGGTTTTTTTGGTTGGTTTTGTGTATGCTAATCTGTAGGTTTTAAAAGGAGATGCCTTATCAATTAATGTAATTTTTTAATTTGAATTTCTTACTCTCCATTATTAGGAAGGTTAAAAATGCAATCCCTTTCTTACATAAGAACAAAAGAATGGCCATACTGGGTCAGACCAATGGTCCATTTAGTTCAGTATTCTGTCTTCTGACAGCGAGCAATGCCAGGTACTTCAGAGGGAATGAGCAGAATCATCAAGTGATCCACCCCCTGTTGTCCATTCCCAGCTTCTGGCAAACAGAGGCTAGGGACACTTCAGAGCATGGTTTTGCATCCCTGCCCATCCTGGCTAATAGCCATTGATAGACCTATCCTCCATGAACTTATCTAGTTCTTTTTTGAACCCTGTTATAGTCTTGGCCTTCACAACATTCTCTGGCAAAGAGTTCCACAGGTTGACTGTATGTTGTGTGAAGAAATATTTCCTTTTGTTTTCTGCTGCCTATTAATTTCATTTGGTGACATCTAGTTCTTGTTTGTTATGAGGAGTAAATAACATTTCCTTATTTACTTTCTCTACACCAGTCATGATTTTATAGGCCTCTATCATGTTCTCCCCTTAGTCATCCTGTCGGGGACACTGGGGCATGGCCACTAGGTAACTCGAGGGGATGGAAGACCACGAGTGTCGATGAAGCCCCCTCGCACTAGGCCCAGGTGTCCTTGGCCCCCCTCCCGCCTGGAGGCACTCGCAGCAGCTCTGAGTACTAGGCCCAAGTGTCCTTGGCCCCCCCGCCTGGAGGCACACACAGCAGTTATGCTGAGGATCTGCAACAATATGCTGCGGAGTCAGACTGCCTGAAACTAAGCAAGGCCAAACAGGGCAGATATGGAAGAACAATGCTGAATAAAGCAGCTTTATGTATAGTTTAACAAATGATACAGAGAATCAGGGAACTAGCTGGGAACTGGATTGGCTGGCTATATGGATACTTGGGGCAGCTTGCTATTGGATATGTATGCTGGGAAAAAGGATGTATAAAAGCCTGTGTAACTTCCTGCTCGGTGTGCAGGATTTGAGATTTTATTCTCCCTGTACCTTTTTGCAGCTGCAAATAAACTTTTCTGCTTCTCCACCCCTTTGTGATTATTGGGTGTAGCACACCGGGTAACGAACCAACTCAAGCTGTTGTTCAGCCTCTCGGCACTGGGTGCCGGCAACAATCCCTTTTCCAAGCTGAAAAGTCCCAGTCTTATTAATCTCTCCTCACTGAGCCCTGGTCTACACTAGGACTTTAGGTCGAATTTAGCAGCATTAAATGGATGTAAACCTTCACCCGTCCACACAATGAAGCCCTTTATTTTGACTTAAAGGGCTCTTAAAATCGATTTCCTTACTCCACCCCTGACAAGTGGATTAGCGCTTAAATCGACGTTGCCGGCTCGAATTTGGGGTACTGTGGACACAATTCGATGGTATTGGCCTCCGGGAGCTATCCCAGAGTGCTCCATTATGACCGCTCTGGACAGCACTCTCAACTCAGATGCACTGGCCAGGTAGACAGGAAAAGAACCGCGAACTTTTGAATCTCATTTCCTGTTTGGCCAGCGTGGCAAGCTGCAGGTGACCATGCAGAGCTCATCAGCACAGGTGACCATGATGGAGTCCCAGAATCGCAAAAGAGCTCCAGCATGGACCGAACGGGAGGTACGGGATCTGATCGCTGTTTGGGGAGAGGAATCCGTGCTATCAGAACTCCGTTCCAGTTTTCGAAATGCCAAAACCTTTGTGAAAATCTCCCGGGGCATGAAGGACAGAGGCCATAACAGGGACCCGAAGCAGTGCCGCGTGAAACTGAAGGAGCTGAGGCAAGCCTACCAGAAAACCAGAGAGGCGAACAGCCACTCTGGGTCAGAGCCCCAAACATGCCGCTTCTATGATGAGCTGCATGCCATTTTAGGGGGTTCAGCCACCACTACCCCAGCCGTGTTGTTTGACTCCTTCAATGGAGATGGAGGCAATACGGAAGTAGGTTTTGGGGACGAAGAAGATGATGATGATGAGGAGGTTGTAGATAGCTCACAGCAAGCAAGTGGAGAAACCGGTTTTCCCGACAGCCAGGAACTGTTTCTCACCCTAGACCTGGAGCCAGTACCCCCCGAACCCACCCAAGGCTGCCTCCTGGACCCAGCAGGCGGAGAAGGGACCTCTGGTGAGTGTACCTTTTAAAATACTATATATGGTTTAAAAGCAAGCATGTGAAAGGATTACTTTGCCCTGGCATTTGCGGTTCTCCTAGATGTAGTCCTAAAGCCTTTGCAAAAGGTTTCTGGGGAGGGCAGCCTTATTGCGTCCTTCATGGTAGGACACTTTACCACTCCAGGCCAGTAACACGTACTCGGGAATCATTGTAGAACAAAGCATTGCAGTGTATGTTTGCTGGCATTCAAACAACATCTGTTCTTTATCTCTCTGTGTTATCCTCAGGAGAGTGAGATATAATTCATGGTCACCTGGTTGAAATAGAGTGCTTTTCTTCAGGGGACACTCAGAGGAGCTCATTCCTGCTGGGCTGTTTGCCTGTGGCTAAACAGAAATGTTCCCCGCTGTTAGCCACAGGGAGGGGGAAAGGTTGAGGGGGTAGTCACGCGGTGGGAGGAGGCAAAATGCGACCTTGTAACGAAAGCACATGTGCTATGTATGTAATGTTAACAGCAAGGTTTACCCTGAAAGAGTGTAGCCACTGTTTTATAAAATGTGTCTTTTTAAATACCGCTGTCCCTTTTTTTTTCTCCACCAGCTGCATGTGTTTCAATGATCACAGGATCTTCTCCTTCCCAGAGGCTAGTGAAGCTTAGAAAGAAAAAAAAACGCACTTGCGATGAAATGTTCTCCGAGCTCATGCTGTCCTCCCACACTGACAGAGCACAGACGAATGCGTGGAGGCAAATAATGTCAGAGTGCAGGAAAGCACAAAATGACCGGGAGGAGAGGTGGCAGGCTGAAGAGAGTAAGTGGCGGGCTGAAGAGAGTAAGTGGCGGGCTGAAGACAGGGCTGAAGCTCAAATGTGGCGGCAGCGTGATGAGAGGAGGCAGGATTCAATGCTGAGGCTGCTGCAGGACCAAACCAGTATGCTCCAGTGTATGGTTGAGCTGCAGCAAAGGCAGCTGGAGCACAGACTGCCACTGCTGCCCTTCTGTAACCAACCGCCCTCCTCCCCAAGTTCCATAGCCTCCACACCCAGACGCCCAAGAACGCAGTGGGGGGGCCTCCGGCCAACCAGCCACTCCACCACAGAGGATTGCCCAAAAAAAAGAAGGCTGTCATTCAATAAATTTTAAAGTTGTAAACTTTTAAAGTGCTGTGCTTAAAGTGCTGTGTGGCATTTTCCTTCCCTCCTCCACCACCCCTCCTGGGCTACCTTGGTAGTCATCCCCCTATTTGTGTGATGAATGAATAAAGAATGCATGAATGTGAAGCAACAATGACTTTATTGCCTCTGCAAGCAGTGATTGAAGGGAGGAGGGGCGGGTGGTTAGCTTACAGGGAAGTAGAGTGAACCAAGGGGTGGGGGGTTTCATCAAGGAGAAACAAACAGAACTTTCACACCGTAGCCTGGCCAGTCATGAAACTGGTTTTCAAAGCTTCTCTGATGCGTACCGCGCCCTCCTGTGCTCTTCTAACCGCCCTGGTGTCTGGCTGCACGTAACCAGCAGCCAGGCGATTTGTCTCAACCTCCCACCCCGCCATAAACGTCTCCCCCTTACTCTCACAGATATTGTGGAGTACACAGCAAGCAGTAATAACAGTGGGAATATTGGTTTCGCTGAGGTCTAAGTGAGTCAGTAAACTGCGCCAGCGCGCCTTTAAACGTCCAAATGCACATTCTACCACCATTCTGCACTTGCTCAGCCTGTAGTTGAACAGCTCCTGACTACTGTCCAGGCTGCCTGTGTACGGCTTCATGAGCCATGGCATTAAGGGGTAGGCTGGGTCCCCAAGGATACATATAGGCATTTCAACATCCCCAACAGTTATTTTCTGGTCTGGGAATAAAGTCCCTTCCTGCAGCTTTTGAAACAGACCAGAGTTCCTGAAGATGCGAGCATCATGCACCTTTCCCGGCCATCCCACATTGATGTTGATGAACCGTCCCTTGTGATCCACCAGAGCTTGCAGCACTATCGAAAAGTACCCCTTGCGGTTTATGTACTCGGCGGTTTGGTGCTCCGGTGCCAAGATAGGGATATGGGTTCCGTCTATAGCCCCACCACAGTTAGGGAATCCCATTGCAGCAAAGCCATCCACTATGACCTGCACATTTCCCAGGGTCACTACCCTTGATATCAGCAGATCTTTGATTGCGTGGGCTACTTGCATCACAGCAGCCCCCACAGTAGATTTGCCCACTCCAAATTGATTCCCAACTGACCGGTAGCTGTCTGGCGTTGCAAGCTTCCACAGGGCTATCGCCACTCACTTCTCAACTGTGAGGGCTGCTCTCATCTTGGTATTCATGCGCCTCAGGGCAGGGGAAAGCAAGTCACAAAGTTCCATGAAAGTGCCCTTATGCATACGAAAGTTTCGCAGCCACTGGGAATCGTCCCAGACCTGCAACACTATGCGGTCCCACCAGTCTGTGCTTGTTTCCCGAGCCCAGAATCGGCGTTCCACAGCATGAACCTGCCCCATCAGCACCATGATGCATGCATTGGCAGGGCCCATGCTTTCAGAGAAATCTGTGTCCATGTCCTGATCACTCACATGACCGCGCTGACGTCGCCTCCTCGCCTGGTATCGCTTTGCCAGCTTCCGGTGCTGCATATACTGCTGGATAATGCGTGTGGTGTTTAATGTGCTCCGAATTGCCAAAGTGAGCTGAGCGGCCTCCATGCTTGCCTTGGTATGGCGTCCGCACAGAAAAAAGGCGCGGAACGATTGTCTGCCGTTGCTCTGACGGAGGGAGGGGCGACTGATGACACGGCTTACAGGGTTGGCTTCAGGGAGCTAAAATCAACAAAGGGTGTGGCTGTACATCAAGGAGTATTTCAGGCAGGACTTCACGGAGGGTTCCAATAAGAAATGGTGCACCTAAGTTATCATTCTTATTGGAACAAGGAGGTTAGCCTGGCCTCTGATTGATACATGGCTAGATTTACCTCGCTGCACCTTCTCTGTGAGTGACTGCAGTGTGATCTAGAGGAATGAGTCCCCTAGACAGGGGAGGGGGGGAAGCAAATGAGTACAAAACAAATCTGGTCTATTTCTTATTTTGGTCCACTCCATCTATCTTTTACATCTTTGGCTGGCAGCAGACGGTGCAGAAGGACTGCATGCCATCCACATCTCATGGCTGCTCGGCAGAAGATGGTACAGTACGACTGCTAGCCATCCTCATCTCTTGCCTGCCTGGCAGAAGATGGTACAATACGACTACTAGCAATCCTCATCTCTTGCCTGCCTGGCAGAAGATGGTACAGTACGACTGCTAGCAGTCCGTATCGCCTGCTCGCTCACCATAAGACGGTTCAATAGGACTGACTGCAGGACTAAAGAGAATGACCTGGTCAAGTCACTCCAAATTTAGTCCCTGCGCCCATGTCTGCCCAGGCGCTCCCAGCCGACGTGGCCAGGAGCACCTCGGACACGACGAGGACGACTACCAGTCGTATTGCACCATCTGCTGCCAGAAGGCAAGGGGTTGCTGCTACTGTGTAGCAATGCCGTACCGCGTCTGCCAGCACCCAGGAGACATAGGGTGACGGTTACCTGAGCGGGCTCCATGCTTGCCGTGGTATGGCGTCTGCACAGGTAACTCAGGAAAAAAGGCACGAAATGATTGTCTGCCCTTGCTTTCACGGAGGGAGGGAGGGAACGGGGGCCTGACAATACGTACCCAGAACCACCCGCGACAATGTTTTAGCCCCATCAGAGTGCTCCATTGTGACTGCTCTGGACAGCACTCTCAGATGCCCGATTGTTTGCCGTTGCTCTGACGCCGGGAGGGGCGACTGAGGACACGGCTTACAGGGTTGGCTTCAGGGAGCTAAAATCAACAAAGGGGGTGGCTTTACATCAAGGAGTATTTCAAACAGGACTTCACGGAGGGTTCCAATAAGAAATGGTGCACCTAAGTTATTGTCCTTATTGGAACAAGAAGGTTAGCCTGGCCTCTGATTGATACATCGCTAGATTTATCTCGCTGCACCTTCTCTGTGAGTGACTGCAGTGTGACCTAGAAGAATGAGTCCCCTAGACAGGGGAGGGGGGGAAGCAAATGAGTACAAAACAAATCTGGTCTCTTTCTTGTTTTGATCCACTCCATCTATCTTTTACATCTTTGGCTGGCAGCAGACGGTGCAGAAGGACTGCATGCCATCCACATCTCATGGCTGCTCGGCAGAAGATGGTACAGTACGACTGCTAGCAGTCCGTATCGCCTGCTCGCTCACCATAAGACGGTTCAATAGGACTGACTGCAGGACTAAAGAGAATGACCTGGTCAAGTCACTCCAAATTTAGTCCCTGCGCCCATGTCTGCCCAGGCGCTCCCAGCCGACGTGGCCAGGAGCACCTCGGACATGACGATGACAGCTACCAGTCGTACTGTACCGTCTGCTGCCACAAGGCAAGGGGTTGCTGCTACTGTGTAGCAATGCCGTACCGCGTCTGCCAGCACCCAGGAGACATAGGGTGACGGTTACCTGAGCGGGCTCCATGCTTGCCGTGGTATGGCGTCTGCACAGGTAACTCAGGAAAAAAGGCACGAAATGATTGTCTGCCCTTGCTTTCACGGAGGGAGGGAGGGAACGGGGGCCTGACAATACGTACCCAGAACCACCCGCGACAATGTTTTAGCCCCATCAGAGTGCTCCATTGTGACTGCTCTGGACAGCACTCTCAGATGCCCGATTGTTTGCCGTTGCTCTGACGCCGGGAGGGGCGACTGAGGACACGGCTTACAGGGTTGGCTTCAGGGAGCTAAAATCAACAAAGGGGGTGGCTTTACATCAAGGAGTATTTCAAACAGGACTTCACGGAGGGTTCCAATAAGAAATGGTGCACCTAAGTTATTGTCCTTATTGGAACAAGAAGGTTAGCCTGGCCTCTGATTGATACATCGCTAGATTTATCTCGCTGCACCTTCTCTGTGAGTGACTGCAGTGTGACCTAGAAGAATGAGTCCCCTAGACAGGGGAGGGGGGGAAGCAAATGAGTACAAAACAAATCTGGTCTCTTTCTTGTTTTGATCCACTCCATCTATCTTTTACATCTTTGGCTGGCAGCAGACGGTGCAGAAGGACTGCATGCCATCCACATCTCATGGCTGCTCGGCAGAAGATGGTACAGTACGACTGCTAGCAGTCCGTATCGCCTGCTCGCTCACCATAAGACGGTTCAATAGGACTGACTGCAGGACTAAAGAGAATGACCTGGTCAAGTCACTCCAAATTTAGTCCCTGCGCCCATGTCTGCCCAGGCGCTCCCAGCCGACGTGGCCAGGAGCACCTCGGACATGACGATGACAGCTACCAGTCGTACTGTACCGTCTGCTGCCACAAGGCAAGGGGTTGCTGCTACTGTGTAGCAATGCCGTACCGCGTCTGCCAGCACCCAGGAGACATAGGGTGACGGTTACCTGAGCGGGCTCCATACTTGCCGTGGTATGGAGTCTGCACAGGTAACTCAGGAAAAAAGGCGCGAAATGATTGTCTGCCCTTGCTTTCACGGAGGGAGGGAGGGAACGGGGGCCTGACGATATGTACCCAGAACCACCTGCGACAATGTTTTAGCCCCATCAGGCATTGGGATCTCAACCCAGAATTCCAATGGGCAGCGGAGACTGCGGGAACTGTGGGATAGCTACCCACAGTGCAATGCTCCGGAAGTCGACTGTAGCCTCGGTACTGTGGAAGCGCTCCGCCGAGTTAATGCACTTAATGCACTTAGAGCATTTTCTGTGGGGACACACACACTCGAATATATAAAACCGATTTCTAAAAAAACGACTTCTATAAATTCGACCTTATTCCGTAGTGTAGACATACCCATAGAAGCTGTTCCATACCCTTAATAATTTTTGTTGCCCTTTTCTGTACCTTTTCCAATTCAAATATATCTTTTTTTGAGATGGGGAGACCAGATCTATGTGAAGTATTCAAGATGTGGGGAGACCATAGATTTATATAGAGGCAATATGATATTTTCGTCTTATTATCTATTCTTTCTCTAATGATCCCCAACATTCTGTTAGCTTTTTTGACTGCGGCTGCATGTTGAGTTGATGTTGTCAGAGAACTATACACGATGACTCCAAGATGTCTTACTTGAGTGGTAACAGCTAATTTAGACCCCATCATTTTATATGTTGGATTATGTTTTCCAATGTGCATTACTTTGCACTTTTTTATTACCTTTGTTAGTTTTTCACTGGCAAATCTTTGCTGGGAGACTGTCTGCTTTCCAGATGCTCAACCCAAGAAACCAGCTTTTTTTAAAAAAAAAGTTATTTTTAAAGGACAGGTTAGGGGCACGATCTAAGGGATCAGAGAAGGGGGGTTAGCTGTGGAGTAGCAACTGTGACAGACCCAGACCAGTGGGGTACAGGAGTCTGGTAGAAGGCAAATATACTGTCTATTTGGTAAACAGTTGTCTGTTCCCTGGGTGACCAGAGCAGGGGCTGCCCTAGAGCAATCAGGAACCTGCTAGAACCAATTAAGACTGGCAAGCTAATCAAGACACCTGGAGCCAATTAAGAACTTTCCAGAATCAATTATGGTAGGCAGGCTAATCTGAACACCTGGTTTAAAAAGGACCTCCCATCAGTTAGTAGGGGTGTGTGCAAGCAGCAGGGAGTGAGAAGGTGTGCTACTGGAGGACTGAAGAGTTCAAGTATGATCAGGCTTCAGGAGGAAGATCCTGCAGTGATGATAAAGAAGGTGCTGGGGGAAGCCCATGGGGCAGTAGCCCTGGGAGTTGTCCCTGTCACGCAGCTGATACAGGGAACATTGTAGAGAGCTGCTATCCACAGGGCCCTGGGCTGGAACTTGGTGTAGAGGGTGGGCCCGGGTTTCCCACATCCCCCCCAACTCCTGATTGGGCACAAGAGGAGTTGACCTGGTCTGCGAGAAACATCAGAATGGAAGGTCTAAATTGGAAAGGGATCTGGCCTGTCCCCGACCCACTAGGTGGGACAACAGAGACTGCGGAGATTGTTCTCCATTTCCCAGCTGGCCAGTGATGAGGTTAGCTCAGTGAATGGCAGATTTGAGCCTCTAGCAGAAGCGGCCAAACTGAGGGCTGCCGTGAACCTCTGAGGTAAGCAAATCTGCCAAAAAGTGCAGGAGGCACCAAGGCAGAGGGGGAACTTTGTCACACAATGTAGATTGATACTTGCCTAGAATGAGTCTTGATCTACCTCTGCCTTTCTTCTGCTGGACACCCTTACTGATTGCTGGCATGGGGTCCCTTCATGCTTTGTCTATGTTCCACTGCCTCTTGATCTGACTTATGCTGAGAACCAGCAGGAGTGCGTGGGTTCGCAAGGAATGCATTGCTGTGGGAGTCAAGCATGAAACTTGTCTGAAGCTAGAGTGAGTCAGAGCAGGATGACAGGGGTTTGGAGAGAGCTGGTGCACAGAAGCTCTCTGCAGGAGAAAGAATTGTAGAAAGAGTTAAGGAGATGACTTGGGAGACACGTTTGATGTATAGAAGGAAAAGGAGGGGCTGGTACAGCTAGGAACAATCCAGGGAGCTAATTGAAGAGAAGCCAAAATGTGTTAAGGCAATCTGTGATCATGCTCAGGAAGGACCGTCAGGGGAAAAAAGGGAGGAGATGTTGCTTTATATATTAAAAATGTATACAACTTGGACTGAGATTGAGATGGAAATAGGAGACAGACTTGTTGAAAGTCTCTGGGTAAGGATAAAAGGGGTAAAAATACAAGGGTGATGTCATGGTAGGGGTCTACTATAGACCACCTAACCAGGAAGAAGAGGTGGATGACGCTTGTTTTAAACAGCTAACAAAATCATCCAAAGCACAGGACTTGGTGGTGATGGGGGATTCAACTACCCAGACATCTGTTGGGAAAATAACAGAGCAGGGCACAGATTATCTAATAAGTTCTTGTAATGTATTGAAGACAATTTTTTATTTCAGAAGGTGGAGAAAGCTACCAGGGGAGAGGCTGTTCTAGATTTGATTTTGACAAATAGGGAGGAACTGGTTGAGAATTTGAAAGTGGAAGGCAGCTTGGGTGAAAGTGATAATGAAATGATAGCGTTCATGATTCTAGGGAATGGTAGGAGGGAGAATAGCAAAATAAAGACAATGGATTTCAAGAAGGCAGACTTTAACAAACTCAGGGAGTTGGTAGGTAAGATTCCATGGGAAGCAAGTCTAAGGGGAAAAACAATAGAAGATAGCTGGCAGTTTTTCAAAGAGACATTATTAAGGACACAAGAGGAAACTATCCCACTGCATAGGAAAGAAAGGAAGTATGGCAAGAGACCACCCTGGCTTAACCAGAAGATCTTCAATTATCTAAAAATCAAAAAAGAGTCCTAGAAAAGATGGAAACTATGTCAAATTACAAAGGATGAATATAAACATATAAGTATGTGGGGACAAAATTAGAAAGGCCAAGGCACAAAATGAGATCAAACTAGCCAGAGACATAAAGGGTAACAAGAAAACATTCTACAAATACATTAGAAGCAAGAGGAAGACAGGGTAGGCCCATTACTCAATGAGGGGGAGGGGAAATAATAACAGAAAATGTGGAAATGGCAGACTTCTTTGTTTCAATTTTCACCAAGAAGGTTGGTGGTGATTGGATGTCTAACATAGTGAATGCCAGTGAAAATGAAGTAGGAACAGAAGAGGCTAAAATAGGGAAAGAACAAGTTAAAAATTACTTGGACAAATTAGATGTTTTTGAGTCACCAGGGCCTGATGAATGCATCCTAGAATACTCAAGGAGCTGACTGAGGAGATATCTGAGTCATTAGCGATTATCTTTGAGAAGTCATGGAAGATGGGAGAGATTCCAGAAGACCAGAAAAGAGCACATATAGTGCCCATCTATAAAAAGGGAAATAAGAACAACCCGGGGAATTATAGACCAGTCAGTTTAACTTTGGTACCTGGAAAGATAATGTTTGCAAATCGTTTGCTTAATTATTTGCTCCATCTAGAAGATAATAAGGTGATAAGTAACAGTCAGCATGGATTTGTCAAAAACGAATCATGTCAAATCAACCTGATAGCTTTCTTTGACAGGGTAACAAGCCTTGTGGATAGGGGGAAGCAGTAGATGTGGTATATCTTGACTGAGGACAAATATATTTGTCAGTGGTGTCACCAAGATTAATCACACGCCAACATGGCTTACTTCATTTGGAATCTGACCCTCCTCCCATTGAAGACAATAGCAAACTCCAGTTGAGTTCAGTGTTACAGGGTTGGGACCTCCCTTCATTTGTGAACTATTGCTATGCATTATGTGATGCAATCTCTGAAAATAGAACATACTGAGAGTGCTTCAAATACTCCCAAAAAGGTGTTCATGAACTCCAAGTGTTTGAATTTCAAGCACTGGTTGGTTTGACCATATCCATGTCCCTCTTAAATAGTTATTGATGAACATTTCCACTAACAGGTTTTTGGTTGCACAAATATTTGGGGAATGGCTTTTTTGGGTATGAATATTTGTATTTGGAGTAGAACAGCGGCATTCATATCGGAACAATGTATTTGTTATTCATTGTTCAAAGTTCAATTCTCTCCTGGTTGAAAAGCTCCAGTCAGAGAACAGAAACAATACAATGTGACCTAGACGACCAATCACACACTACAAATAGAATGAAATTTGATAACACAAGATATTGCACAATTAAAAATATCAAAGATCAAAATGAAAGCATTTGCAGATAGCTCACACACAGAAGAAAGTGCTACAGTTGCAGGGTTGTTTAGCCACAGAGGATTATTCAAGTGGCTCTAACAAATAATTTTTGTTTGCTGGCTTTTGATCTGGCAATGCAAAATAATCATATAAATTGTTGTGGTTGGTTCCCCCTCATACCTTTGTATCTCAGAAACAATGAGTAACAGAATGCAGAATTTGGCCTTAGGAGTCCAGAGCACATTCTCCACCACATAACAGTTTTCAGATAAGGATTTTAAGATCCACATTTGACCTGAGACAGTGTATGAAAGCAAATTATCTTATTAGTCTATAACTATTTTCTCTAAAATTTGGTATCATACATGGGCTAACTCTCAGTGTATGTCTGTTGTTTTTTTGTGACAACTGGATTATTACATAATAGGAGGAAGAAGCAGAAATATAATGAAGTACACTAGTCACTGACACTTTGCTTTGGGATCTAATTATGCATAAGCCCACTCATATAGTAAACACACATTTGTTTCTTACCCCCTTGTAGGGAGCCAGGGTGGTTTCCCTCCGAACCAGAGGGTAAAGAGCCACTCTCTCAGCCTGAGTTGGGGGGGCCAGACAAAGCTTACGCCAACCCCCGGAAGGGGAGGGGTGGAACAGGAAGTACAAATGGTGGGGCCGTTAGCCCAGTCGGAGCAGCACTGGGGAGGGAGACAGACACAGGCTGCTGGTGTTCCCTCCAGACCCTGCTGCCAAGCCAGGGGAGGCCCTGGACCAGGAGAAACCTGACCTGGAGGAAGGACTGGGGCTACCAGGACTGCCAGCTGCCGAGTACCCGGAGGAACTGGAGGAGCCAGGCAGTAACCCAAGCCAGCGTGAGTCTGACGTGGAGGGGGAGCTGGAGCTGCCAGTACCTCAATACCCTGACGAGTTGGAGGGACCAGAAGGACCCGCTCGAGAGACTGGGTAGGAAGTAGCCCAGGGGCAGAACTGCACAGTGCGGTGGGTCTATTTGGTCAGTGTGTTGCGGATGGCTCCCCGCTGACCCAGCGGCGGGACCCTCTCCTCCCACCACTGTCAGGGCCCTGGGCTGGAACGCAGTGGAGTTGGGTGGGCCTGCGTTCCCCTACCCCGGCCAACCCGCCTCGGGTAGCAGAATCCCAACAACTCCTCTGACTCTTGCCGGTGCTCCCCCTGCCTGAGGGGCGCGCCACTGACTCTTGCCGGCACACCTCCCTCTGCTAATTCCCTAATGACAGAAAGGTGCGATCAAGGCCTGCCAGTAAGGCAGTAGCTCCCCACTGCCCCCCAGCGGCTCGGTGGACCAATTGAAACCTGTCACACCCCTCCAACTTTTTTCTTTTCCCCTTTCAGTTTTCCTTTACTTCTACAATTTTCCTCACATTTGTTTTCTTCTCTCCTGCCTGTCTGCATCCTCCAGCCATTGTCTGCAGTATGCTACACAGATCACACTCTTCTCAGTGGTCTACTTTATAATGTTCTGTACTGTATTGATTTGTGCCTTTAGATAGTAAGATCTTTGAAACTTTTTGCCATAGCTTTCCTTATAGAGCCATTTATATTTACAGCATTATATAACAAATAATTAAATAGCTGTAATTAGTCTGCAATATGCCTACAATGTGTGCAAATTGATGAACCCACTAGAGCTGTGAACTGCTAAAAGATTTTTTGGCATATGTGCAGATATTTCATGGAACACACAGACCCTTAACTCATTCAGTTCATAAACTCTATGTAGCACCTCTAGCATTAAATATTTTACCACAATATATTCAGCGTCTGATCCTGTGAAGTGTTGAGCACTTTGGCAGAATTGACCCCATAATTAGTTTCCCTTTCAGGTTTATAGAAACATCAGTAATACAATCAAAGTACTTAGAAGTTCAGTTTTTAGAAATCTAAACTAATGGCTTCTCTAGAATGTGTATTACACTTCTGCTTTTCATTTTTTATCTTCCCTAAGGGCCATTGCTGCAGCTCTCCTCAGTGGTGCAAAAGAATCATAATGGAATTTACCTATCATAGATGAAGCATTAGGTAAGTAATCTTCATGGATGTCAGAGACGCAGTGAACTCCCTAAGTTGATTAATTCACTCCTTAGCTCATAGAATCATAGAATATCAAGGTTGGAAGGGACCTCAGGAGGTTATCTAGTCCAACTCCCCTGCTCAAAGCAGGACCAATCCCTAACTAAATCATCCCAGCCAGGGCTTTGTCAAGCCTGACCTTAAAAACTTCTAAGGAAGGAAATTCTACCACCTCTCTAGGTAAAGCATTCCAGTGTTTCACCACCCTCCTAGTGAAAAAGTTTTTCCTAAGATCCAACCTAAACCTCCCCCACTGCAACTTGAGACCATTAATCCTCATTCTATCATCTGCTACCACTGAGAACAGTCTAGATTCATCGTCTTTGGAACTCCCTTTCAGGTAGTTGAAAACAGCTATCAAATCCCCCCTCATTCTTCTCTTCCACAGACTAAACAATCCCAGTTCTCTCAGCCTCTCCTCATAAGTCATGCGTTCCAGTCCCCTAATAATTTTTGTTGCCCTCCGCTGGACGTTTTCCAATTTTTCCACATCCTTCTTGTAGTGTGGGGCCCAAAACTGGACACAGTACTCCAATGTCGAATAGAGGGGAACGATCACATGCCTCGATCTGCTGGCAATGCCCCTACTTATACAGCCCAAAATGCCATTGGCCTTCTTGGCAACAATGGCACACTGGTGACCCATATCCAGCTTCTCATCCACTGTAACCCCTAGGTCCTTTTCCGCAGAACTGCTGCCGAGCCATTCGGTCCCTAGTCCGTAGCGGTGCATGGGATTGTTCTGTCCTCAGTGCAGGACTCTGCACTTGTCCTTGTTGAACCTCATCAGATTTCTTTTGGCCCAATCCTCTAATTTGTCTAGGTCCCTCTGTATCCTATCCCTATCCTCCAGCGTATCTACCTCTCCTCCCAGTTTAATGTCATCTGCAAACTTGCTGAGGGTGCAATCTACACCATCCTCATGATCATTAATGAAGATGTTGGGGATACTGGGGCATGGCCACTAGGTAACTCAAGGGGATGGAAGACCACGAGTGTCGATGAAGCCCCCTCGCACTAGGCCCAGGTGTCCTTGGCCCCCCTCCCGCCTGGAGGCACTCGCAGCAGCTCTGCGTACTAGGCCCAAGTGTCCTTGGCCCCCCCGCCTGGAGGCGCACACAGCGGTTATGCTGAGGATCTGCAACAATATGCTGCAGAGTCAGACTGCCTGAAACTAAGCAAGGCCAAACAGGGCAGATATGGAAGAACAATGCTGAATAAAGCAGCTTTATGTATAGTTTAACAAATGATACAGAGAATCAGGGAACTAGCTGGGAACTGGATTGGCTGGCAATATGGATACTTGGGGCAGCTTGCTATTGGATATGTGTCATAAATATAAAGGGAAGGGTAAACCCCTTTGAAATCCCTCCTGGCCAGGGGAAAGCTCCTCTCACCTGTAAAGGGTTAAGAAGCTAAAGGTAACCTCGCTGGCACCTGACCAAAATGACCAATGAGGAGACAAGATACTTTCAAAAGCTGGGAGGAGGGAGAGAAACAAAGGGTCTGTGTCTGTCTGTATGCTGGTTTCTGCCAGGGATAGACCAGGAATGGAGCCTTAGAACTTTTAGTAAGTAATCTAGCTAGGTATGTGTTAGATTATGATTTCTTTAAATGGCTGAGAGAAGAATTGTGCTGAATAGAATAACTATTTCTGTCTGTGTATCTTTTTTGTAACTTAAGGTTTTGCCTAGAGGGGTTCTCTATGTTTTTGAATCTAATTACCCTGTAAGATATCTACCATCCTGATTTTACAGGGGGGATTTCTTTATTTCTATTTACTTCTATTTTTTATTAAAAGTCTTCTTGTAAAACACTGAATGCTTTTTCATTGTTCTCAGATCCAAGGGTTTGGGTCTGTGGTCACCTATGCAAATTGGTGAGGCTTTTTACCAAACCTTGTCCAGGAAGTGGGGTGCAAGGTTTTGGGAAGTATTTTGGGGGGAAGGACGTGTCCAAACAGCTCTTCCCCAGTAACCAGTATTAGTTTGGTGGTGGTAGCGGCCAGTCCAAGGATAACAGGTGTAATATTTTGTACCTTGGGGAAGTTTTGACCTAAGCTGGTAAAGATAAGCTTAGGAGGTTTTTCATGCAGGTCCCCACATCTGTACCCTAGAGTTCAGAGTGGGGGAGGAACCGTGACAATATGTATGCTGGGAAAAAGGATGTATAAAAGCCTGTGTAACTTCCTGCTCTGGGTGCAGGATTTGAGATTTTATTCTCTCTGTACCTTTTTGCAGCTGCAAATAAACTTTTCTGCTTCTCCACCCCGTTGTGATTATTGTGTGTAGCACACCAGGTAACAAACCAACTCAAGCTGTTGTTCAGCCTCTCGGCACTGGGTGCCGGCAACAAAGATATTGAACAAAACTGACCCCAGGACCGACCCTTGGGGCACTCCACTTGATACTGGCTGCCAACTAGACATGGAGCCATTGATTACTATCCGTTGAGCCCGACAGTCTAGCCAACTTTCTATCCACCTTATAGTCCATTCATCCAGCCCATACTTCTTTAACTTGCTGGCAAGAATACTGTTGCAGACCGTGTCAAAAGCTTTGCTAAAGTCAAGGAATAACACATCCACTGCTTTCCCCTCATCCACAGAGCCAGTTATCTCATCATAGAAGGCAATTAGATTAGTCAGGCAAGACTTGCCCTTAGTGAATCCATGCTGACTGTTCCTGATCACTTTCCTCTCCTCAAAGTGCTTCAGAATTGATTCCTTGAGGACCTGCTCCATGATTTTGCCAGGTACTGAGGTGAGGGTGACTGACCTGTAGTTCCCAGGATCCTCCTTCTTCCCTTTTTAAAAGATGGGCACTACATTAGCCTTTTTCCAATCGTCCGGGACTTCCCTCGATCGCCATGAGTTTTCAAAGATTATGGCCAATGGCATTTGGATAATGGTCTATAGCAGACTCCCACCACGACATCACCCTTGTTGCTCACACTTCTAAACTTAATCCAGAGACTTTCAGGTTTTTCTGCAGTTTCAAACTGGAGCTCTGAGCAGTCATACTGCTCCCTTACATACAATGTAACTCCCCCACCTTTTCTGCCCTGCCTGTCCTTCCTGAATAGTTTATATCCATCCATGACAGTGCTCCAGTCATGTGAGTTATCCCACCAAGTCTCTGTTATTCCAATCACATCATAATTCCTTGACTGCCAGGACTTCCAGTTCTCCCTGCTTGTTTCCCAGGCTTCTTGCATTTGTGTATAGGCACTTGAGATAACTCGCTGTTTGTCCTGCTTTCTTAGTATGAGGCAGGAGCCCTCCCCTCTAGCGCTCTCCTGCTCGTGCTTCCTCCCAGTATCGCACTTCCCCACTTACCTCAGGGCTTTGGTCTCCTTCCCCCGGTGAACCGAGTTTAAAGCCCTCCTCACTAGGTTCGCCAGGCTGCTTGCGAAGATGCTCTTCCCTCTCTTCGTTAGGTGGTGCCCATTTTTGCCCAGCACTCCTCCTTCTTGGAACACCATCCCATGGTCAAAGAATCCAAAGCCTTCTCTCCAACACCACCTGCGTAGCCATTTGTTGACTTCCACGATTTGACAGTCTGTACCCAGGCCTTTTCCTTCCACGGGGAGGATGGACGAGAACATCACTTGCACCACTAGCTCCTATTATTTGACTGGAAAAGTGACCCTAGAAACAGGACCCACCTATTTTGGGATACTATTGACATGCCTTAACTTCAAGGTGAACGTAATGAGCTGTGTGATTCTTTTTCATGCCACCTGTGTTGCACCCTTGTTAAGAGCATTATTACCTTTGCAGACAAGAGCAAAGGGGAGTCTTATTTCCTTTGAAAACAAAGCCACATCTCATTTCATGGTCAGGCAATTAACATGATGCATGATTCTGGACCAAACTAGTCAAACAGATTTGAAACCTGAATGTACAATTTATCTGCTGCCCTTCACTGTAATATCTGAGCACCTACAATAAGACTTACAGAGACTGTGTTTGTGTGTCACAAGCAGGGGCAGAATTAGGCTAGATCCATGGATCTGTACATCTTGGCCCTAGGTTGGGACAGGGCAAAGAAGCACACTTATAGTGGTTCTCTTGCTCCATGAGGGACCCACCTATTCTGCCTTCATTCACTGCAGAAAGTCACCAGGGCTGTGGGATATGGTGACTGTGAGGACAAAAGATGGCAGGGCAGAGGGTGAAAAATGAATGAGTGACCAGTGAGGATGTCATGGCCCAGGGGCCTTGAATCCAGGTCCACAGCAGCAGCGACACTTCAATCCTCAACTTGGCAGCCTGCTGACAACTGCTGACCCAGGAAGCCCAGCCTCAGTTTGAGGCTCCGCCCCTGACATCCTATTGGTGAAGTCCCAGAGAAGCCAATAGGCCTACAGTCCCTACTAAATCCAGCAACAGGAATAGGAAGCTGACTGAACAACTGGGCTCCCTGTTCTGGACTGTGTGCCTTGTACTTCCTGCTTCCCTGGCTTGAGTTCCTGGCATCTGATCTGAGGTTTTCACATCTGATTTGAGGTTATGATCTCCAGTTTGTCTTCTGCTTCTGATCTCGCAGTATCCTGACTTAGCTGACTCTCAACTCCCAAGTCTGAACTCTGGCTCTGACCACTAGGTCTGGCTGCCCACAACCCTTGAGAGAGTATGGCAGAGGGTGAAGTGAATGAATTGAATACGAAAGACACAATGGGGGGGGGGGAAGGAATGGAGTTAAAGAAGCACATTGAGAAGACAAGAGAATGAGAGAGAAATGGAGGATGACTAAGATAAGGAAGAAGTGAATGAAAGAATTTGGAGAAATGAGAGTGACCAACACAGGCAAAGAAAGGGAGGAAGGGCAAAAAGAATAATGAAAATTGAGAGAGAAGGGGAAATTTGACTCGGGGCAAATAGATATGGAAAAAGACATAGGGCTGCAGGGGAAAAAATATCACAGAGAATAAAAAAAATAGGAACAACAGAAAAGACAAAAATGTACAAGTAGAGGTATATGGACAAAAGATAATTTTAGTTCACTTTTCAGCTTGAACTAAAACCAGTTTTTTTTCTAAATTTTTGATGAAATGTCAAAAAAAAATTCATTTCAAAAGTGTCACAACAGAATTTAGTTTTACCGAAACAAGTCAACACAACACTTTTTTTTTTTTTTTTTAAAGTTTGGGCCAAAAAACTCTCCTCCAGCTCTAGCGACAAACATGGGAGGCTCAGGACTTGTCTTCACTCGTGGGGTAAGTCAACCTATGTTATGCTACTTCAGCTACTTGAATAACATAGCTGGAGTCGACTTATCCCGATGTCTTCACTGCGTTGTGTTGGTGGGAGACGTTCTCCAGTCGACTTCCCTTACTTTTCTCTGGCCTTCACTAGACTCGCTAAATCAATTCCTACTGCATCAATTGCAGCAGCGTTGATCTCCCCATAGTGAAGACCACAGCTCAGTGGGCAAAATTCTCTGACTACAGTTCACTAGAGCATTCTCTACAATTATGGGACTACAGACTTTAGCCCAATTAATTAATTTGTTTAATAAAGTGTTAGAATAAACAAATAACACAATAAGATTTGCCATTTGGTACACAGAGTACATCTTAGTGTAGGGGACAGGCTAGAGGTGGAAAGGTGTTCTGTATTCCAGACATCCTACTCCAGTGGAACAGTTCCTATGGGGCACTAGGATCACTGTGAGTTAGAACATCTTTTAGGCTGCTCTAAGTTATGGCCAGTTTAACCAGCTCCCATTTGCCCCAAAGCTTACAGTCATGTTTCCCTCCTGTGCCAAGAGTGACTTGGCTGGATCCACGGGTCAGCCCATTGTGGTCAGTTGCATGCCATATACCAGAGATATTGAGTAAGTGAAGGAATTATGGAGAAGAAGAACAAAAATGATTGGGCACTATAGGGACTGACATATTAGGAGATATAAAGAGTTAAATGCGTAGCTTGATTAGCTGATTAGAAAGGGAGTCCAGATATACCTATTCTTGTGGGAAGAAAACATAAGCACTGGTCAGTTAAGCAAACAACTTTTCTGCATACCACATGCCTGGTCTCTTTAATTCATTGATAGTTTCTCTAGTCCCTTGACCTACAGTAATAATGGCCACTCTGCCTATCTGACTTACATTGTAATGAGAAAAGCATGGGCTAGATCCACAAATAGAACACAAGCTTAGCAGCACAACACCTCAAATTTAGGCACTCTGCCACTTCTGGAATCCACAATTCCAAGTTAGGCACCCAGGCTTCCTATCCAACACATGGGGACAGCTGGGTACCTACAAATGGGATTCACAAAATCCAGCAGAACAGGCGGTTGCCTAAGCAAGCCAGTATGTTAAGCATCTAAACATGGGCTGGAGGGAGGTGCCTACCTCTGCTTGGGATCCACAGACTTCAACCATGTCCTGGAGTTAGGTGCCTAAGTCAGGTCAGCCCTTTCTCACAAAAAATGGAGGCAGTAACTGCCCTACAGGTAATAGTTCAGGGGTTAGATCACTCACTGGGGTCCTGTTAAACCTGAGTTCAAATCCCAACCATGCCTGGGGAACCCAGGCCTTGTGCTGAAAGTGCCTGACACTCATCTGAAATACTTAAATATCCATTGGGGCAGAAAGAGAATAAGAACAGGGTACACACCTGCGTGGCAGGAAATCGGTATTCATATCCCTGTGCCAAAACAGGCAGACTGGGGATTTAAACTGGGATCTCCCACATCCATTGTGAGTGCTCCAAGCACTGGTATAAGGGAGGGTTCTTCCTCCCCTGCTTTGTTTTGTGTTGGGCCTGATCTGGTAAACAGCCTCTGAGAACGCCTATCGGATCAGGACCAGCAGGCAAGAATAGGCAGGGGAATGCTCAGTTTGAGGATCCTGCTGGGGCTTAGGTGCCAAGCTGCTGGGCCGTATCAGGACTTAAGCAGCTTTACACATGGTCTCTGTCAGAAATTCAGGCACATAGTTACTCATGGAAACTTAGACATCTACAGGTTTAGGCAGCAGCTAAGTGGGGGGTTTGAAGACCCAAATTTTAGATTTATGTGCCTAAAGTGGCAGTTGGGCACCTAAATTCCTTTGTGGATCTAGCTCCAAGTGTCCCAAGCTATCTGCTCAACACAAGAGTCTTTGCACCAATTCTCATTCAATATGTTTCATCCACAGTAGCACTTTTACAGCTGTGTTTCAAATTGTCTCATTAGTGTTGCTATGCAGTGTATTAAGAGATGAAAACATTAGCTGAGGCTGTTGCTGTACCATAAATTTGTGAGTAGTTTCTTGCCGCAAGAGAAAAATATATGAACTGAAGGTAAGAAATAAGTCAGTCAATTCTGTAGAGATATCTTTAGAGAAATGCAGCTTTTGTCTTAATTCTGCCTAGCTGATGCCACTGTAAATTGGAGAGAGAGGCTTACATGATGAGTGTCACCAGAATTATTTCTGATTGCAAAAGATTATTAACAATGGTATGGAATTTTAGGACTGTGGACGTGAGTTTGGGGATGCATATTTCTAAGGTAGGTTGGAGGTAAATGTGCTGCCTGTAAGCACCCCTGTATCCACACACTATTGCAATGGTATCTGTATAAAACTGTACCTTGTGAGAGATCATTTGAAAACTAACACATTGGTCAATAATATCATTGTGGAGTATAGGTGACAATGCTACATGTGGAGTTATGGATGTCCTCTGATATTATGTTTTCAAGTCTGTATATGAACAAAGTAGAAACGGGTCTGCCTAGGTCTTGAATACAAATGAAACAGGGTGATCAGTGACAATGGAATTGTAATTTTCATATGTGGTAAACTATCAAAGCTCTCAATGTGGTTGGGAAGTCAACATATCTGAGTCATAAAGAATTGTGCATTTGCTTGTCTAACCAGCCTGGTTGTCTGACAGAGATAATGAAGGTACATTTACGTAAAAGGTAAACAAAACCATCAGGCTAACAAGGGGAGGAAATAATGAGTCAACTATCAATGAGGAGTGGAGACTGCAGTCCTAGGAAGCCTGCTTCTTGCAGTAGGGTCAGTGCACTTTAAGAAAGAGGCTTTTCAAGGGTTTACTGCACTTTAAAGAGAAGGGCAGTGAATGCCAAAGTTATCTTTCACCTAAGACAACAAGGAAAACCAGGATCTCATACCTCTGTGGAAGGTCCTGACAGAGACAATCAGCCATGCTGAACTAAGAGTAATTGGTGATCAAAACCATCTTAAACAAAGACTGTGCCTTTCTAGATTAAAATGTAGACTTCTGCTCATGTTTTCACTTTTATTTGCTTGTAGCCATCTCTATCTTTATTTTTTACTTGTCATCACTTAACCTATGTCTTCTTGTCAATAAACTTGTTTTATTTTCATCTAACCCAACCCAGTAATGTTTTAATTGAAGTAATTAAGTCCAGTTAATGTGGCAAGCTCCTGGGTACTGTCTCTTTAAAGGAGCAAACAAACCTTATTATATCTGAGTGTTTCAGGAAAGGACCAGACACTTCAGGGCAGATGGTCCTGGGGAAATTCAGGATTCGGGTTGCGTTGGGGTCACTTGGCTAGTTGTATCCAGGCCTGGTGGAGACCAGACTTTAGCTGTGGTGTAACAAGCAGGCTGCTGGCATCAGAGGTATTGAACCAGGGCTGTGTTTCACAGACATTCAGTGCATGCGTGTATGCTGGCTGAGAGTGTCCAGACACAAAGTATTTTAAGGCACCCAGGGTAACAGGACACACAGTGATAACCACCATCTGGATTGCACCCCAAAACATGACAGTATCAAATCAATATATACATATGCTGGTTGTTATTTGTGTAAATTGGCTGTTTGCCTACTTATGGAGCAGAGAAAACAAAGTGTGTTACACAAATCTGCCATCATCTTTCTTGGCTTAAAAAAATAGATCTAGCAGTAGAGTAGAAATGGCGTGAATTAAAGCTCATTGAAGTCAGTGGAATTTTTTGCATTGGTGCTACTGGGTTTTGGATCAGACCCCCATAGAGAGAGAAGTCAGACAGCCCACTGACTCCAGAAGAGTTGCCATTCTCTGTTCAGAGAAGGAGCTGCCTATGTTAAACCACAGTACTAGGAACAAGGACACTTGGGTTCTATTGGTGGCTTGCCTAGAAAAGACATTTTAACCTCTCTTTACCTGTCATCGAATATTTATAATAAATATCACAGAGGGGTTCTGAGGTTTTATGCAATTAAATGTTTGTGAAAGTACTTTGGGAGCCTCTGATGAAAAATGCTGTGTAACTATAAAATATTATTATTACATTTGCACTGCATGCTTCTCAGTTAGGGCTTTATGAATATTATTAAAGGGGTTATTCATTCAGTTTGATAGAAATAAATTAGTTGGCTAGTAACAGCTTCACATGAAGTCTCGATAGCTTATCTTTGTTTAAAAAAATACATATATTTTTCAGTTATTTCTTATTTAATGTGATCCATTCTAATCACTGCACTTTAGTTTCCCGCATGATTAATTCTCTAATGTTAGGATGAAATGCAAACCTTATAAAATTGAGGAACAATTATATTTCTTATGTTAGTTGGTGAAAGGCATGAGGAAAAATACTGTGGTCTGATCAAAAACATTAAATGATTTAAAATAAGGCCGTCAAAATCAGGTTGGAAGAATTATATTGATAATAATTGTTATCTTGGTTTATAAGCTTCCTGATGTGTCCTATCTCTTAAAGAATGTTAAGCCCATATTTGTAGTTAATTTGCTGATACTTCACATGGCTTATTTTTTTTTTCTTAGCTTAAAATTCACATAGTTCATTCTTTTCATTCATAACTAAATCCAAGCTGGGATTTTCAAAAGAGCCTAAGGCAGTTAGGGCCAGATTTCTAACAGTATATAGGAACCTAAAGATGCAGATAGGTGCCTAGTGAGATTTTTCAAAAGCACCGACTCTCGTGCTGAGCACGGAGCTGTCTCAGCTAGCCTGTAGGGAATGCTGAAGAGAAGAGTGGGTCCTACACCTGCCCCTCAAGGAATTTATCTCTCTCTTTCCAGTTGAAGTCATTCCACACTCTGTAAATAATTAAATATTCATTGTGTCCAACGGATTGACTTTATAGCCCAGTAGTCACAGGAATCACCAGGGACTCAAGTTCCAGTGCCCCCTCCAATGACTATTTTATACAAAGAGGAACAGCTTCAACAGGAGAGACAGAGCCCCACAGCAGAATACCACAGAGGCCTGTGGTTAGGGCACTCTCCTAGGAGGTAGGAGGCATTGGTTTGAATTACTTTGAGTCAGGCAGAGGGAAGATAAGAGTTCCCAACTTTAAACATTATAAGGGGTATAGGTACCACTCCTGCTTTTTTGTACAGGGCCTGATCTATTAGGTGGCCTCTGAGCATGCCTCTCTGATCAGGTCCGGGGGAGAGAGGGGGAATCTGCTGGGGCTTAGGTGCCTCAGCATTGGCACTGACGCCTCTGCATTCATGCCCACTGGCAGATTTTTAGGTGCCTGAGGGACCTTATCAGTGGAAAAGTAAGCAACAGGGCATTTTAGACACCTACAGGTTAGGTGGCAGCTGAGCAGAGGTTTTGGGGATCTAAATTTCGTATTTAGGTACCTAAAAGTGGCAGTTAAGTGCATAAATCCCTTTGTGGATCTAACCTCTAGGCATTTTTGAAAATCCCACTAGGTTGGGGTGGCCACGAACAACAGACATTCTGGTGCTTTCAGTGCCTGTCCCTGCCAGTGTGATCTCACTTGCATGGTGCGTGTGAAGTCACAGTGGCAGGGTGGAGCAGCGCACTCTCAAAATGGCATCCTTCACAATGATAGACAAGATCACATCCAGTACTAGCTTAAAACCAAAACCCCTGGGTGGCTGATTCCCTTTTGCTCCTTAGAAAATCCCAGGCAAACACAGCAAACAAGCAGTTTGGAGCCCCACCAGCCCTGAAGTGGGATTCTAGCAGAATGTCTGCCTCACCCACAGAGCTGGATCCTGTAGGTGGGCTCTGAGTACATCTAAGACCTGACACCTGTCAGGCGGCTCAGACCCCACGGCAGGAAGAGTGGATGCAGGCCAGTGATAGGTGAGTGGGGGCACAGTACAGCTCCCACACAGGACATCAGGGGGCACATGGAAAAGGGAAAACATAACAGAGGTTTCGAGTGTGGCTGCTAGGATATGGGCTAGTGTCACAGGTAGGATTGCCAGGTGTCTGGTTTTTTACTGAAACGCCCAGTCAGTGGTGCAGTGGGGCTAAGGCAGGCTCCATGTGGCTCCCAGAAGCAGCGGCGTGTCCCCCCTCCGACTCCTACATGTAGGGGCAGCCAGGGGGCTCTGCATGCTGCGCCCACCCCAAGCGCTGGCTCTGCAGCTCCTGTTGGTTGTGAACTGTGGCCAATGGGAGATGCAGGGGTGGCACTTGTGCACGGGGCAGCGCATAGAGCCACCTAGCTGAACCTCCGCATAGGAGCCAGAGGGGGACTGCTGCTGCTTCTGAGAGCTGCCTGAGGTAAGTACTGCCCAGAGCCTGTGCCCCAACCCCTTGCCCCAGCCCTGAACCCTCTCCTGCCCGCTGACTCCCTCAATCCCAGCCTGGAGCACCCTCCTGCACTCTGAAACCGTCATCCACAGCCCCATCCCCGAGCCCACACACCAAGCCAGAGACCTCACCCCCCAGCCCTGATTTCCCCTCCCACCCTCCAAACCCCTCAATCCCAGCCCAGAGCACCCCCTTGTTCCCCAAACCCCTAATCCCCATCCCAGAGTCCGCACCCTCAGCCAGAGCCCTCACCCCCCCAACCAGAGCCCTCACAAACCCCCAGAGCCCCCTCCCACACTCTGAATCCATCAGCCCCAGCCCAGAGCCCCCTGCTGCACCCCAAATCCTTTATCCCTGTCCCCACACCAGAGCCCTCACCCCCTCTGCACCGAACCCCCTGCCCCAGCCCGGAGCCACCTCTCTCATCCTGAACTCCTCATTTCTGGCCCCACCCCGAACCCCCTGCCCCAGCCCGGAGCCACCTCTCTCATCCTGAACTCCTCATTTCTGGCCCCACCCCAAACCCACAACCCCAGCCCAATCCCATACCCCCTCCCACACCCCAATCCCCTGCCTCGTTCTGGAGCTCCCTCCCATACTCTGAACCCCTTGGCTCCACTCCCCAGCCCGGATCCCCCTTCTGCACCCCAAATCCCTCATCTCTCGCCCTAGCCAGAGCCCTCACCCCTTCCTGCATCCCAACCCACTGCCTCAGCCTGGAGCCCCTTCCCTCACAGAATCATAGAAGATTAGGGTTGGAAGAGACCTCAGGAGGTCTTCTAGTCCAACCTCCTGCTTAAAGCAGGACCAACCCCAACTAAATCATCCCAGCCAGGGCTTTGTCAAGCCGGGCTTTAAAAACCTCTAAGGATGGAGATTCCACCACCTTCCTAGGTAACCCATTCCAGTGCTTCACCACACTCCTAGTGAAATAGTGTTTCCTAATATCCAAACTAGACCTCCCCCACTGCAACTTGAGCCCATTGCTCCTTGATTCTGTCATCTGCCACCACTGAGAACAGCCTAGCTCCATCCTCTTTGGAACCCCCCTTCAGCTGGTAGAAGGCTCTATCAAATTCCCCCTTACTCTTCTCTTCTGCAGACTATATAAGCCCAGTTTCCTCAGCCTCTCCTCATAAGTCATGTACCCCAGCTCCCTGATCATTTTCATTGCCCTCTGCTGGATTCCCTCCAATTTTTCCATATCCTTTCTGTAGTGGGGAGCCCAAAACTGGACGCAGTAGTTCAGATGTGGCCTCACCAGTGCTGAATAGAGGGGAAGAATCACTTCCCTCGATCTGCTGGAAGTGCTCCTACTAACCCAGCCCAATATGCTGTTGGCACACTGCTGACTCATATCCAGCTTCTCATCCACTGTAATCCCCAGGTCCTTTTCTGCAGAACTGCTGCTTAGCCATTCGGTCCCCAGCCTGTAGCAGTGCATGGGATTCTTGCGTCCTAGGTGCAGGACTCTGCACTTGTCCTTGTTGAACCTCATCAGATTTATTTTGCCCCAATCCTCCAATTAGTCTAGGTCACTCTGGACCCTATTCCTACCCTCCAGCATATCTACCTCTTCCCCCTAGCTTAGTGTCATCTGTGAACTTGCTGAGGGTGCAATCCATCCCATCATCCAGATGATTAATAAAGATGTTGAACAAAACCAGCCCCAGGACCGACCCCTGGGTCACTCCGCTTGATACCAGCTGCCTACTAGACATTGAGCTGTTGATCACTACCCATTGAGCCCGACAATCTAGCCAGCTTTCTATCCACCTTATAGTCCATTCATCCAGTCCGTACTTTTTTAACTTGCTGGGAAGAATACTGTGGAAGACCGTATCAAAAGCTTTGCTAAGGTCAAGATATATCATGTCCACTGTGTTCCCCATATCCGCAGAGCCATTTATCTCATCACAGAAGGCAATTAGGTTGGTCAGGCATGACTTGCCCTTGGTGAATCCATGTTGACTGTTCCTGATCACCTTCCTCTCCTCCAAGTGCTTCAAAATGGTTTCCTTGAGGGCTTGCTCCATGAACTCCTCATTTCTGGCCCCACTTCAGAGCCCGCATCCCCAGCCAGAGCCCGCTCCCCATCTAGAACCCTTGCCCCAGCCCAGTGAAAAAGAGCAAGTGAGTGAGGGTGGAGAGAGTGAGTGACAGAGGAAAGGGGGATGGAGTGAGTGGGGGCAGGGGCGGGGCCTCAGAGGAGGGGCAGGGCGGGGTAGGGCAAAGATGTTCAGTTTTGTGCAAGTAGAAAGTAGTTCTACCCTAGTCACAGGGTTTTCTACTCGCTACTGGGGTGCCTCCTCATGGCTTATCTGGAGATTGCCTCTTGTCTGGCTTGATTCACCCCCTCCTTTGGTTGCTTGACCCATGATGTCTCTCTTTTACCCTGTCTGTGGACTCAGTTTTACTCCCTCTTTGTGATTTAGCCTTCTGGCAATGTCACTTTAGCGATCCTGTTTTGGGATAACAAAATCCACTGGATCAACTGTTTCAGGCAGTCTTCTGACCCAGTGGCCAGTAGAGGAACTCAGGACTGCCCACTACTCTGGGTTCCAGTCCAGGGACCCTATGAGTAGCAACTACAGCCTAAGCAATCCCAGATCCTCTTGTTGTTTCCTTGTGCTCCTTTCTTCTCAAACGCTGGTTCCCATCTGGGTTACCACTAGAACTTCCTCTGATCCCTGTGACTATTTCATCCCTCTTGGGTTCTTGCCAGAGTCTGTATTCCAGTGCAGGATCTCCAGGCTCATTTCCACGAAGGACTTCTCCTTGTCTCTTGCTAACACCCCTCCTTTCTAGGGAGTCACTGCGGAGTTCCTTTCTGCAGAACCCTCTTGCTCATAACTTCCTGTTTTTATACTAGCTCAACCTGCCCCTGCCTACCTGAGCTTCATCATCAATGAGACCCTATCTTCCAGGTGCAGTCTGAGATGGGGTTAATTGGCCCTTTTTGCCTACTCAGGCCTTATGTGGGGTGGATACCTCAGCACAGCTACCTAAGCAGCTGACTTGGTTTAGGTGCCTAACTCCAGGACTGGTTTCATGGCTGAGGATCTCAAAGAGAAGCAGGTGCCTATCTGGCCTGGCAGCCCTGCATACCAGTTCAGGCATTTAGGTAATTAAGCCCCTTTCCTCTCCCCAACCTTCTCCTCGATGTTTCATTCCTGACTAGCTTAGGTGGCTTCTAAGATCTTTTTAAAGTGTCTAACTCTCCCCATGCATTGTATGGGGAGCCTGGGGAGCTAACTCAGAGCTGCGGACTTCTCTAGACAGCAGGCTATCCAGGGGGTTAGGCATTTCAATGCTGAATGGAGCAACACCAAAGCATCTCGGTCTAAGTGACTGAATGAGACTTTTTCAATGTCTAAGTTCTGTGATCCCGTGAGAGTTGGCTCATGCAGGGGTGATTTCCTTTATTTGTGTAGGGCATGTGTATGGGGACAAGCCACTGTTGAAAATTTTTAATGTCTGTTTCCAGGGTTGAAGTCCAGGTGTCATAAAGCAAGACATTCTCAATAGAGGGACCTTCATTTTGCCCATCACTCCCTCCTGCTCTTTCATCCAGCCCATATCTTGTCATTTTTAGGATGTGGTACAAGAAGCATTTGTTCACTCTGGCTTTTTCTTCATTTGGCCAGAGGATATTTATTTACCTAATCAATGGGACAGGAGTGGAAAAAGGCAGGGCCGGATTTGATTAGCCCCAGTTATTGGCATTAGGCATTCTCTGTTATTTCTCAATAGGCAAATCACTATGAAGGGTACAATACAAGAACATAAACCCAGTCAGTATGTTTGAGATTTCCCAAGTGCACCAGGCCTGGATAGGTTTGAAAACTTTGAATTTAAATAAAGTTTGAAACAGTATTGATATTGACAAGGAAGTGCAATATATTCTTTAAAACAGCAATTATCCTTAAAGATAATAAAGTGTTCATATAACATGCCATCTATATTTAAAAAGAAGTCATGGGAGATCAGGGGAATTACAGAGCAGTGAGACTCACCTTGGTTCCAGGGAAACTAATTAAGAGCCTAATTAAGGATGGAATTGGTACGACAGTTACAGTAAAGCCTGATAGGGTCAAACCAGCAGAACTTTCATGAGGGAAAGCCACACTTCCCCAGCCTGTTAGTGTTCTTTGAGAAAGTAAACAATAGGAGATAAAAGTGACCATGACTGAGTCGGGTTTTCATGCTTTGCTTCAAACTTTTGTTTCTTTTGGGCGGTTATATTATTATCACCAAGTGGGATGCTCAGTGCACTTCACAAAGGTGGGTGTTGGTATCCTCCTTTTGCAGATGGGGAAACTGAGATGTAGAATAGTTAAATGTCTTGTCTAATATCCCACACTAAAAGTGACAGAATTGGGACTAGCACTCAGGACTCCTCATTGTCATTCCTTTGTTCTAACTAAACTGCTGCCCTTATGTTCCCTGATTTACAGGAATCCTGGGGGAGAGCAGCCGGAGCTCCCAGCAAGACCTGTAGAAGGTTACAAAAGGTGATGCTGACCCTCCTGCTCCTGACTCAGGGAGACTTCAAGCAGAAGTAGGAGCCCACATCACATCTTCCTGCGGAGACCGAGGCATGATGTTGCCAGGAAGGACAACAGAAGAATCCATGAGTCCTTTTCACACTTTACCAATAGTTCTGACACCATCTGATTATTGTATGCATTGTGTACTGTGGTGTATTTAAAACTGTGTTACAATTGTAAGCTGTCACTTCAAATTTTAATATTTTTTTCCTGGTCCTGGTTTCAAGCTATGGGGCTCTGTAGGGAAGTGGGCAGTAGTCAGTTTGCAGCCAGCCAGCCAGTCTAGAGTAAAGTGGGGTGAGTTGTGCCTGGGGGAGCAACCTGCTTTTTCCTCTCTCTCTGTTTTTGTTCTTGTATGTTATCCTTCTGAATATGAAGAAATAAAGTAGTTTTACATGGCCACACTTTCAGCAAGAGTATTTTGTATTTGTTATCAAACTTCTCTGTTGGTATTCCATGAAACATAACATATGAGGGGGTGGGAAGAGTGTTAAACACACGGGGGCCAGATTCTCAAGGAGGATTTAGGTGGCTTTAGGTGCCCAAGTCCAACATATAGGCACTACTGGCATTCACAAAACCACCTCACAGCTGCTACCTAACCCTGTAGGCACATGATGTCCCTAGGTGTCAAAGTTTCCACTGGTAAAGACCTCAAGGTGCCTAAATATCTTCTCCTGGGCATGTGCAAAGCTACTGCTCTCCTGACACCACCCAGCAGCTCAGTGCCTTTCTCATTCCTATTCCCTGGTGGAACTCACAAACTCGGCATTTCCCACCTTGCCTCTCTTATGGGGACCCTCTATTAGTGGGGAGGGATGTCTCTTTTTACCAAACTTCATTGAACAGCACTGTCAGTTTCCTTAGGGTGATGGTATCGAGTGCTTTTAGCATTTCAGCAGTATGTTGATCATCCCCCACAGCTTTGTTATTTTTCAGCTTCTTGATTGCAGCTGCTATTTCTGACATCTCTATTGGACCTATGTTAATATAAAACTGATCAGATTTGCCTGTTTAATCAAAATCTGGTTCTGAAGTGGGGCTGGAGCTGTTGAGGATGTCTTTGAAATGCTCTGCTCATCTGTTTTCCCGTTGTAAGCATTTTCCCATCTTTGCTTTTTATCGGCCCATTTTGTGTTTTGAAATTTCTGCACAGTCACTTGGTAAATGGCCCTGTGATTTCCAATCACACAAGCAGCATCAGCTGCTAGGCCTTCAGCAGATCTCCATTTATCTTTCCTTGCATTGCTTTCCACTGCTTTGTCTGATTTCTTGTACTCATCCTTTGCTTTTTTCCAATCCTTGGTCTTAGCTTTCAGGAGTTTTCCTTTCAGCACTTTTCTTTCCTCAGTGAGATGCCTTGTCTCTTGGCTTTTCCATATATTGCTCTGTCTATGCTGATATCCAACTCTGACTGCTGCAGCCTGAATTACATTGTCTCTGAGCATTGCCCATTTTTCCTCAGGTCTAGTCTGTGTCTCACCTTCTCCTGCCTCTGGTAGTACTTCAAAATTGTTCTTTAATTCAGGTGGGATTTCTCACAGTACTCTTTGGATTTCAGTTTTGTATTGCTGATTTTCTTCACCATTTTCTGATTAAAATTGATCTTTCTCAGTTTTAATTTTGGTTTGGCAATGCAAAGATTGTGATCACAGCTAACGTCTGTTGTTTGATATGCTATGCCTTTACATCTGGGAAAGATGACCTGAATCTTGAGCTAATCCAGATCTAATCAATCTGTTTTTTCATTTTGCCATCTGGCAAATCCCATGTTTCTTTGTCTTTGTGCCTTTGTGAGGGAACACTGTGTTTGCAAGAACTAGATTGGACATCAAATACAATTCAATGAGTCTTTCACCATTTTGGTGGATGATTCCGAACCTATGTTTCTCCATTGCTCTTTCCATTCCTTGGTTGTCATACCCTACTTTAGTGTTAATTTTGCCCATCACAAGGAGTAAGTCATGTTCTGGTATGCTGTTAACCACACTTTGGAGGTAATTGTAGAACTCATCTTTATCCTCATCACTATATTCCTCTGTCAGAGCATACACTGTATCATTGACTTCTTTAAGAATCTGGTTTGGAATCAGGGGTGTATGATGCGTTGACTGATTAATTTCCAGTTGATGAATGATTTTTCCTCAGAATCTGTCATAATGAGTGCTACTCCCTCGGAGTATATTTTGTCACTGTGATCTGAACAAAGGAGATGTTTCTTCTCCTGCTTGAAATGCTTCTTATGTGCACCTGACAGTCTGCTCTCCCTGATGCCCAAGATTTTGAGTCTATAATTTTCCATTTCCCTCATGATCTATTTGAAATTGTTCTCATGTTCCAATAACCGCCTTTGAAGTGTTTTCTTGTTGCCAGCATCACACTTTTTGGGGTCCTGCCTTCCAGAGATTGGCTTTCACCAAGAGCCTTCATGCAGTGAGAGAGCTCAGCAGTTCTCTCTGAACAGGAGCCTGCTTCTGTTTCTTTAACCCAGGGGTGGCTGACCTGAGCCTGAGAAGGAGCCAGAATTTACCAATATACATTGCCAAAGAGCCACAGTAATGCATCAGCAGCCCCCCATCAGCTCCCCCACCAGCTCCCAGGGCCTCCCACCCACTGGCAGCCCCACCGATCAGTACCTCCACCTCCGTCCCTGCACCTCCCAATAAGCTGTTTTGAGGCATGCAGGAGGCTCTGGGAGGGAGTGGGGAGGAGTGAGGGCACGGCAGGCTCAGGGGAGGGGGTGGAGTGGGGGCAGGGCCTGTGGCAGAGCCAGGGGTTGAGCAGTGAGCACCCCCCCGACACATTGGAAAGTTGGCGCCTGTAGCTCCAGCCCCGGAGTCGGTGCCTGGACAAGGAGCCGCATATTGACTTCTGAAGAGCCGCATGTGGCTCCGGAGCCACAGGTTGGCCACCCCTGCTTTAACCAGTGGGTTCTTTAACAAGGCTAGGTAGTTAGCCTTGCTCTCAATTTATCTGGGCTTAGGACTGGCAGCCACATCACAGTGCAGTTGGCGGGATTTATACAGTATAAGGGTAATATTTAGTTGTATGATAGAGAGGACTTTGTAATTATATTATATGAGACAAAGATGTAACTTCAGATGGGACCTGATCCTGCGATGGTGTCAATGAAAGTTATGCCTGAAAAAGGAACTCAGGATCAGGCCCATGGAGTACTATATCATTTTGGTTACCTCACCATAAAAGAGCGGTCATGGAGATTGAGAAAGGTTACAAACAGGGCTAGTGTCTGACAAGGTTTCCAAAGTTTGAACAAAAGCATGAAAAGCAGAGACCCCCTAGCAAATCTAGGGTGAGATCACCAAAATCAATTGGATTTGTATTCTTAAATCACTTAGGCATTTCTGAAAAGCAAAAATTTTTTTAAAAGAGCCCAAGTAACTGTTTGATCTACCAAGTGCCATTTTGACATCCCACTGAGAAACTGGGCCTCATGCCTCTTTGTAACTCACAGAGAGTAATCTGCCGTTACCATCATCATTCAGTATGAATGACAATGCCAGTATGTGCCAGGTCCTCAGCTGGTGTAAATTATCATAGCTCCAGTGATTGACACCAGCTGGGGATCTGGCACAGACTTGCCCTTTCTCTCTCTTTATATGTGATGTTTATGAACTAGTTTTTACTATGCACTATATGGAAAGATTCCAGAGTTTTGGAAGTATATTGTGTGTGCTGGGTGTGTGCATACCCTGCACATGGCAGTGCTTTGGCTCTAGATTCTCTGCACTCCTTTTGAAGAATGAAACAGCTAATGTGTGAACTTGTGTATTTGGCACAGAGAGCCTCCAGGAAAGAAAATGTTATAATTGGTTTGTTTAAGAACACAGAATACAAATATGATTAAAAGATTATAAATCATGTCAACTCTCAACACAATATGAAATACATTCATTCTGCTGATTTACTCAACGATGCATTGGAAATTACTGCGTAATGGCATCTAGTTCAGGAAGCTTTAACTAAAAAATTTGAATAGTGCTGAGATTTGAAATAAGTGTCAGTATCTCTTTGGGATTATTTCCAGTTTGCTGTAATTTTATCAAAGAACCTGTCTAATCATGCCTTTAGTGTACACACATCCTGTACATTTCATGGTAACTGAACTGAGGTTAGAATTTTTTTTCTAAATCCAGTTTTAGTGCCTGACATTGATTTTACTGGGAAAACTGTTTTTTCAAGGTTGCATTTGTGAAGTATTGCCCCATAAAGCACGAGCATAGCACAATACATCTTTTCCTATTTATGCATTCTACAGATACACCACCATCTGTGACCTTGTTCAAATATCCCTACTGTCATACAAAATATTATCCCAAACACTATAGGACATGTATAGGAAATTGCCCTGGGACTCATAACTGATTTCTTAATGTTTATTGTTTCTTTATCCGGTCAGCACTTTACTCTCTGTTTTAAATCCCCTAGATGGCACTACAGAATACAGTATTTAAATGTTTTATATAATGCTGTTAAATAGACAATGTTAACTAATTGTTTTTTCTGCAAAATAAACATTAATGAGTTGTTTAACAAGATGAAATAAAAGCCAGAGAGAAATTCGGTTTAACAAACTGAAGATAATCTACAGGCTTGGCATTTAGTCATGTATGAAAAGTAGCATGCTAGATGTGACCGATCATACACAATTTTTCCAGTTAGTGTGCCTGTCAATTTTAAAACGCAGACCAGGGCTTCCAGATGTGAATTGGGAAATGAATCCAAAAGGTTTAAAAATAAAGAAGAAAACAAATGCTGTTGTTTTGGACTGGGAGCATACTTGGTAATCAAAAGTGCTAAAAATGTCTAAGAGAGCCATTCTCTGTGACTGGATACCTGTTTTTAATATCTCACTGAGTATTTGCATTCTGTGAATTATGGCAGGTAGCTCGCAAGCTGGACGCCTGTGGGAACCTAATAGTTTGTATTACTCATGAGCATTTCTTTCGCAGTTGGTATTTCATTGTCTGCAGATCTCTGCAGTAAATACTGTACTATACTGCTGAAAAGAGAAAAACATTGCCATCTGCAACTACAGCTTGAAAATTACAGCTTGCAATCGCCTGCTATTAAATAAAGACACTTTAACAATATTTTGGGTTTTGAATTAGCAGTTTACATCACATGACTCTGTGAAAATACTACTCTTTTAATACTGCAATTTTCTTTCCTTTTAACCAGGCAACAACATGTATTGAATAAAAAAATAGTAACACAAACCAGTGTTACTTAAACAATAGCCACCGACAGCAAGATACACACAGATGGAAATCCAATAGCCCCTATCTCAGTAGGAGGTTTCATTTGAGAACCTTGATGGGGATGTGATTGGACTGCAACACTCTAATTTACATCATGGAGAATCTATCATGATGCCTTTTTTACTGCACTGCTTTGCCAAACTATGTCTTCTATGAGAAACTGGTCTCAAGCAGTGCACAGGAATCAAAGCTTTAGCTTGAAGGAAAGAGAAAAGAAACTGCGTTTGTTAGTATTTGGGTAATTTGAAAGAGACCAGCAGTTGCATGGACACATTGAAGCCCACAGGTCAGATTTTCCTCCTTGCTCCTTAGAAGCATTTTAGAGCTGTAACAGCCAAGCAGAGGTGCTACGAGGCATGCTGACTATGAAGGGCACATTGCTTTCAGAAGTGCGGGAGGAGAGAGAGCACTACATGATGTCCATGTGAATGGCCGTGTTTGCTGGTGATATTACCCATGGGTAGGTGGTTAGTCCCTTGTTGGTAGTGTCTCTATGCCTTCCCCTGGGCCACCTTCACACCTGGTTCCAGTCTGTCTTTTATTGGGGGGTTGACTTGACTCTCTCATCAGGATACCACTCAGTTTATCTCTCACTGGTGTGATGGGGTTTCTAAAAAGATATGGAGTTCAGCTGATCCTAGCAGGGGGCTTCAAAAGATATTTATCCTTCCCTTCCTTCCCTCCCGGGAAGAGTCTAGAAGGTGAAGGTTTTTTTGTCCTCCCTAATGACAGGGATTGGTACAGGAGCCTGGGCCCTCCTACTCCACTGGGCTCTGGCCCAGGGTGCTGTAAGGGCTACCAAATATCCAGCACCCAGAAGTTCCTTAAGGCTGCCTCCTGGGGCCGCTTTCTACCACTCACTGTCTTGTCAAAGTTTTCCAGTCTGTTATGAAGTAGTAAAGATAAAAGGTACTAATTGGTACTTCAGCCCCTCTGGGCTCAGCAGGCAGGCTCTTCCTCTCCAGGCAAAAGTTTCTGAAACACCTTCTTCAGCAGCTTTCAGGGCAGATCCTTCTTCCCGCCTTGTCAGGCCCCTTCTGAGCTGTCTGGATCGCTCTGAAGCTCCACCTCCATCTGGAGCATGCTGTGCAGGTGCAGCTGGGTGGGGTTGCCTGGGCGCAGAGTTGCTCCTTAACCCCGTCAGTTCTAGTGTGGAGTTTATAGAGTCCTAGTTACTGCTGAGGTAAAGACTCCTCTAGTGCCTGCTTCCAGATGTTAGCAGACAGGTTGGGGGAGAAGAGGCTAGTATCTGCTGTGGAATGCGCTAACCATCTCTCCTCTTCGCTCAGAGAATCCTAGTGCCAACACTTTGCCAGGTTCTTGTGTGGGTGCTCTGGGAGATCCCTTACAGAACATCCTATAGTATATAATGGAAAATGAGAACCTTCCTACAGGTTTTTTGGAAACATCCTATAGATTTGAACAGATAATTATATCCCCACTACAGATTTCTACAGAATGGATCAAAAAAGCTATTATATTATATATCATTATATAATTATATATTATATCTCATTCCATAATTTTTTCTATAGAGTCTTTTTGGCTTCATCTCTCTTAAATTCTATAGGACTTTTCCATAAGGGGGGGGAGGGGGAGAAAGAAGCTACCGAATCCCCTTTACTCCAAGCATGCTTGCACAGGAAAAGCCAGAATGTAGCCCTAAAACAGATGGAGTTTGGAGAGGTGTCAAGAGCAGAAACTAAGGGCCCCATGCTTTTTTTTAAACAACTTAGAAAAGTCCTATAAATTTAATGAGGCTGAACCAATAAAGTTCTATAAAGTTACTCTACAAACCTGTAGATTTTAATGGAGGACTAGATGCATTCTATAGAGTTTTTTTTTAAAACCACCCGTAGCAATTCTCTGGCAGAACTATAATTTTCTATTTAATTCTATAGGAGGATCCAAACCCAATAGAAAGGTTATGATTTCCTGTTAAATCCTATAGGACATTTCCATATGAGATAGTCCTGCAATCCTTAAGTCCAAACTTCCATGGGTTTATGTATATTTGAGTAACCATTGCAGGCTCAAGCTCTAAGTAGCCATCAACCAAAGTAGGGAAGGAATGGTTTAATAATCACACAGGAATCAGGTTTCAGAGTAGCAGCCGTGTTAGTCTATATACTACTACTACTATACTAATATTTCAAAATGCATATTTTATAACTGGATATGTAAATTATTGTCTGACTGAATTTTGTTAATCACTTTATTTCTGAAAAATAAGAAACAGTAAAAACATTTAGTCTTCTAAAAAAACTTTAATTTTACCTGAAATGTAGCCAATTAAATTTCAGGCTCACATAATAAGCAAGCTGCTGTTATTTGCCAAAAGTTTTGGGAAATGTGGTTCCTTCATAGCATATAGTTCTTACAGCACATTGTGTGGCTAGGAAATATTAGTCACGATTCAAACCAAATCACTGCTACAGTATGGTCTGAACCTTTAGAAGGTCTGCCAGTGATATACTACTAAAAGCAGCTAATGCAATGACTGTCTTACTTTTCTATTTGTTTTAAACTTATTAGTCATTTCTATGATATCATTTATCATTCTATCCTGTTATTTCACTTAAGATCTGGTGCCAGACATTCTGTTTAAGTATTAAGTGAGTTTGATTCTAATCTCACATATAGAGTTCAGCTGGTTTCTGGTCCTAACTCCACTGTTTTCACTGATTCAGAAATGCTGTGCCAGAGGGCACTGTTCTTGGACTTCTATTAGATGCTATTTATAGTCCCTTTTGGTGATAGAATCAGTGGATAACGGATGGATTTTCATTTCTATGCTGATTATACACATTTGTATTTCTTTTTAAAAGGTTTTTTTGCTGACCATACATCTTGTCACTGAAGCATATCACTGGAGTCATTCTAATTTCCTTAAACAGAACACAGCTCTGAGTAATTGAGAAATACTATCAAACTACTATTAAAGCTATAATGCTTGGTGCATATATGTAGCTGACTTCTCTGTATTAATTAATATATTGTGTCTGTTTTATAAAACCACTTGTGAACTATTACTCCTGCCTGGAAAACGCATACACATTGCTATGCTTGAGCTGTGGAATAGCTATAATTTTGGTGTGTGTTTGTTAGAAGGCTGAGGTTAGCCCCTAACGGTGAGTAATGATAGTGCTTAGTTTGACGTAAACATTTATTTTTCTTTTCAAGTACTGACCATTCTAAATTGTCTTATCATGTCTCAGTGTCGTAGAAATTATCTGTGGATTCTTGAGAAAGAGTGAGCAAAACTCTTGTTAATCCTTATTGACTTCCCATATATTTGTACACTTCCTATAGTGCCCACCATGCTTGTTTTGCTATTTTTCCCTGGGACTGGCTGGAGGCCAGTTTGTTCTCTGGCCCATCATACAGCAGCTTTGGTGCAGGGCTGACTGCAAACTCCCCAAATCCAAAATTTTTGGCTCATGGGAATTTTGGATCAGATAGAGATTGGCAACCCTAGATTATTTTGTAGCCAGGCATAATTTAGAGATGGACTCTGTGATACCATCAAAGACATTTTGCATTGTAGCAGTTTGGAGGTTACAGTTCTCATCACTTTGGGGAAGCTCTTGGTTAAAAGCATTATCTTGAAAAACAGTTCCTTTTTGAAAGCATATTTCCTAGACTATTCTCCAGTCCTGATTTTTTTTTAAAAGATACTTCTTCAGAGTTTAAAAGTTCAATGATAAGGACTGGGCACAAAATATGTGTTTTGTGTACTCTGTAAGAGTGAAATTTAGAGGGCAGATTTTCACTTTTAGATCCCTGACGGAACAAAGATTTTGCTTATGATAAATTGACAACAGGTGGGCAGAAACCTGGATGTATTCCACCCTGAGGACCCACAAGCAGAATAAGATCTTGATGCCATTATAAGAAAAAATACTTATACTTTTATTTATTTTGATTATCTTTCTACTGGCTGTAATGAAAAAGAAGTAACTCCTCTCTCTCCTTGACTCTATGAGCTCTACTGTATATCCTCATACTGAATACGACCTTTATTTACATTCTTTAACTTGTACCCTTTTGAGTAAACAGTCTCGCGTTGGTCACAGTAGGTGAATATTCAGATCAGTTTTTGTGGGGTGTTTGAAAGGCATTGCATTAGGAATTTAGATTCTTAGTAAAATTTAGTGCTTCGATACCAGTGTGATAGGCACCTTAGAAATAACAAATAGATAGATTAGATAGCTATTGGCCCAGAGGGCTGTACCTTGAGAGAAGTTGCAGTTGCACTAATTTGTGCTGCAGTTTGAGTTTAATTTTAGAGAGGACATTGTTTAATTTTTTTCTATTGATCCCAAATATATCAATGTATTGTTATATTCTGTTCAGTGCAAGATTTTCAGGAACTTTTGTTTATTTTCCCAGAAAAAAAGAATCTTCTAAATAAGAAATATTTGTACCACTAAAGGCACAGTTTTCATCCCAAATAAACTATCTGCTATTAGACAGTGCTGTTGAAAGATGCATGTTGGATTTTTATTGCATGGTTCCCTATCAATAAGATGTGAGAAAGAGGGGAGTAATCCTAGAATTCTTTCAATATACTATGGTACATTGTCTCATGGGAACTACTGTTTTCACACCTAGCTCCTTAAATTGTACAGAGGAAGGTGTGTGTGTGTCGGTACAATATCCAAAAATGATCAAATATAAAAAGAAAAGAAACTAAGTTAGTGAAAAGATTTTTTACTTTGAAAGTGGTTTCCTGTTATTAAAGGAAAACAATAATTGAAATTAAAGATATACACCCAATCTGATCTATGGGTTTACAGCACTCCACAATATGACCATCATCATCCTGATATGGGATCAAGTGCTCAGGCACTTTCCCCTCTTAAAAGAGTGGTACACACAGTTTTTCGTCCTATACCCAATGTAGTTCCCCAGTGAATCACACATACGTGAGTTGGTAGAACCACAGCCTCTTAGTCTGATAGGCCATGTCTACACTATAAAAGTACTCCAATTTTACAGAAGTCGATTTTTAGGAACAGATTGTATAAAGTCAAGTGCATGCGTCCACACTAAGCACATTAATTCGGCGGTGTGCGTCCACAGTACCGTGGCAAGTATCGACATTCTGAGCTGTGCACTGTGGGTAGCTATCCCACAGTTCCCGCAGTCCCCGCTGCCCTTTGGAATTCTGGGCTGAGCTCCCAATGTCTGATGGGGCCAAAAATTTGTCATGGATAGTTATGGGTAAATATCGTCAGTCAATACTCCCTCCCTCCATGAAAGCAAAAACAGACAATCATTTTGCGCCCTTTTCCCCGGATTGCCCGAGCAGATGCCATAGCACAGCAAGCATGGAACCTGTTCAGCTCACTGCAGCAGTTATGACCATTGTAAACACCTCACGCATTATCGTGCAGTTTATGCAGAACCAGCACCTGAAAAACAAGGTGAGGCGGCGACGGAAGCGCGGTGATGAGGACATGAACACAGATTTCTCTAAAACCGCGGGCCCCAGCAATTTGGAGATCATGGTGTTACTGGGGCAGGCTCATGCCGTGAAATGCTGATTCTGGGCCCAGGAAAAAAGCACAGAGTGGTGGGACCGCATAGTGTTGCAGGTTTGGGATGATTCCCAGTGGCTCCGAAACTTTTGCATGTGTAAGGGCACTTTCACGGAACTTTGTGACTTGCTTTCCCCTGCCCTGATGTGCAAGAATACCAAGATGAGAGCAGCCCTTACAGTTCACAAGCGAGTGGCAATAGCCCTGTGAAAGCTTGCAATGCCAGACAGCTACCGGTCAGTCGGTAATCAATTTGGAGTGGGCAAATCTACTGTGGGGGTTGCTGTGATGCAAGTAGCCAACGCAATCATTGAGCTGCTGCTATCAAGGGTAGTGACTCTGGGAAATGTGCAGGTCATACTAGATGGCTTTGCTGCAATGGGATTCCCTAACTCTGGTGGGACGATAGATGGAACCCATATCCCTATCTTGGGTCCGGACCACCAGGGTAGCCAGTACATAAACCGCAAGGGATACTTTTCAGTGGTGCTGCAAGCACAGGGGATCACAAGGGACGTTTCACCAATATCAACGTGGGATGGCCGGGAAAGGTTCATGATGCTCGCGTCTTCAGGAACTCTGGTCTGTTTAAATGGCTGCAGGAAGGGATTTACTTCCCAGACCAGAAAATAACTGTTGGAGATGTTGAAATGCCTATAGTTATCCTTGGGGACCCAGCCTACCCCTTAATGCCCTGGCTCACGAAGCCGTACACAGGCACCTTGGACAGTAGTAAGGAGCTGCTCAACTATAGGCTGAGCAAGTGCAGAATGGTGGTAGAGTGTGCATTTGGATGTTTAAAGGGTCGCTGGCGCAGTTTACTGACTCGCTCAGACCTCAGCGAAACCAATATTCTCATTGTTATTGCGGCTTGCTGTGTGCTCCACAATCTCTGTGAGAGTAAGGGGGAGACGTTTATGGTGGGGTGGGAGGTTGATGCAAATTGCTGGCCTCTGAATACGTGCAGCCAGACACCAGGGCGGTTAGAAGAGCACTGCAGGAAGCGCTGCGCATCAGAGAAATTTTGAAAACCAGTTTCATGACTGGCCAGGGTACTGTGTGACACTTTGGTTTGTTTCTCCTTGATGAAAACCCGCCTCCTTGGTTGCCTCTAAATTCCCTGTAAGCCACCCACCCTCCTGCCTTCGATCACAGCTTGCTTGCAAAGGAAATAAAGTCACTATCATTTAAAAAACATGTATTCTTTATTAATTGATTATAAACATAGGGAGATAACTCACAAGGTAGCCCGGGTGGGGTGTGGGAGAAAGGTAGGAGGGAAGGAAAAGGCCACTTTAAAACTTGTTGAATGACAGCCTTCTGTTGCTTGGGCTGTCTATGGGGTGGAGTGGTTGGGTGCCCGGAGCCTCCCCACACCCGCGTTTTTGGGCGTCTGGGTGGGGAGGCTATGGAACTTGGGGAGGATGGAGGGTGGTTAAGCAGAGGCTGCAGCAGCAGTCTATGATCCTGCTGCCGTTCATGAACCTCCACCAGATGCCGGAGCATGTCCGTTTGATCCTGCAGTAGCCCCAGCGTTGCCTCATGCCTCCTCTGATCTTCCTGCTGCCACCTCTCCTCATGTTCGTTGGCCACTTTCCTGTACTCTGCTATTGTGTCCCTCCACACATTCTGCTGAGCTCTGTCAGTGCCGGACAACTGCATGAGCTCAGAGAACATTTCATCGCGCGTGCGTTTTTTTTGCCGCCTTATCTGAGATAGCCTTTGGGACAAAGGAAGGAGGCTTGAAACATTTGCAGCTGCTGGAGGAAAAAAAGGGAGTGAGGTATTTTAAAAGATACATTTTACAGAACAATGGCTATACTCTTTCACAGTGAACAACACTATTCACATTACATAACACATGTGATTTTGGTACAAGGTTGCATTTTGCATCTTATATTGAGTGCCTGCGGCTTTGGTGTTATACACTCAGTGATCACACACGCAGTGCCAGGCAACAGAATTTGGCTTGCAGGCAGCCATGGTAAGCCATAGTCTTTCAGCTTATGCAAAACAGCAGCGCCCTCCTCTCCCATACCAAGCAAAGTACGTTGAGTTGGCCATTTAGTGCTGCGGTTTTCCTGTTAACGTGCAGCAGCAGAAACCAAACTAACCCCCCCACATCCAATTCTCTGGGATGATCGCTCTACCCCTCCCCGCACCGCGTGGCTGCTATCAGAGAAGATCCATGCTAGCCAAATGCGAACAGCTCAGTGCCAATGCCCCCCGCCACTGCGTGGCTAACTGCAGGGAGGATTTCTTTTCAGCCACAGGCAAACAGCCCAGTAGGAACAGCCACCTCTGAATGTCCCCTTAATTAATTCTTTCAACCAGGTTACCAGGAATGATATCACTCTCTTGAGGATACCACAGAGAGATAAAGAATGGATGTTGCGTGAATGCCAGCAAACACCGGGACCATACGCTGCCAGGCTTTGTCATGCAACGATACCAGATTACTTGCTACTAGCATGGCGTGGTAAAGTATCCTACTATGGGGGACGGAATAAGGCTGCTCTCCCCAGAAACCTTCTGCAAAGGCTTTTAGAGTACCTCCAGGAGAGCTTCATGGAGATGTCCCTGGAGGATTTCCACTCCATCCCCAGACACGTTAACAGACTTTTCCAGCAGCTGTACTGGCCATGAATCATCCTAAGTCCACAGGGCTACTTAATCATTAAAAAACGCTTGCTTTTATAATATGTATTATGTTTAAAAAGGTACACTCACGAGAGGTCCCTTCTCCGGCTTTGTTGGGTTGGGAGGGTATTTCAGTCAGAGTGATAAAAAGATCCTGGCTGTCGGGGAGAACGGTGCGCTGTGTGCTCTTCTCAAGTGTGTCCTCCTCATCCTTATCTTCCCCGTCCACAAAATCCTCAGGCATGGCGGAGAATACCCCTTCATTGGAGTCCACTGACAGGGGTGGGACAGTGATGGTGGCCCCCCCTAGAATTGCATGCAGCTCAGCGTAGAAGCGGCATGTCTGGGGTTCTGTCCCAGAGTGTCCATTTGATTCTTTGGTTTTCTGGTACGCTTGTCTGAGCTCCTTAAGTTTCACATGGCACTGTGTTGCGTCCCTACTGTAGCCGCTGTCCCTCATGGCCTCGGAGATTTTTTTGAAATATTCTGGCATTTCGTCTTTTGGAACGTAGTTCTGATAGCATGGATTCCTCTCCCCATACAGCGATCAGATCCAGTACCTCCCATTAGGTCCATGCTGGAGCTCTTTTTCGATTCTGGGTCTGCATGGTCACCTGTGCTGATGAGCTCGCCTGGCCAAACAGGAAATGAGATTCAAAAGTTCCCGGGGCTTTTCCTGTACACCTGGCCAGTGCATCCGAGTTGAGAGTGCTGTCCAGAGCGGTCACAATGGTGCACTGTGGGATAGCTCCCGGAGGCCAACACCTTCGAATTGTGTCCACACTAACCCTAATTCGAAACAGCGATGTTGATTTCAGCACTATTCCCCTCATTGGGGAGGAGTAACAGAAATCGGTTTTAAGAGCCCTTTATGTAAAAAAAAATGGCTTCGTTGTGTGGACGGGTGCAGGGTTAATTCAATTTAACGTTGCTAAATCCGAAATAAACTCATAGTGTAGACCAGGACATAGAAGAGGGTTCAAGTCCTTTCACAGGCAGTAGCTTTTCCTGTGTTGTACAGACATTTAGACTAGATAATCACAATTGTCCCTTAGAATCTGAAAGCTTCAAAAATATTTACATTGATATTATTTTCTGTGGCAACAGTTTGTTGGATACCGGGGGCCACTTCCTTACCCCACTTAAGTCTGGAAGGTGAAGAGATGATATAACTTGGAAGACATAGTTTCAAAGTGGAAACACGTACACATCAAACAAAAATTAATTGATCTCTTCAGAGCCATGCATAGGAGCTATTTATAAACTGTCACACTGAGCGCTCCTCTGGAGGCAGCATCATTTAGTGCCTAAAGCAGGCAACCTGGCTATCAGGGTTTCTAGGTTTTAGTCCTGACTCTGGGCAAGTCACTTAACTTCTGGGCCTGAGCTGAACAATCTGTAAAATGGGGATAGTTACGTACTTCCCATTATGATTTGGGTACATATGCCCTGTCCTCCTCTGTCCCCTCTCTCCGGAGAACAACAACAGACAAAGGGAAGTCCCCCCCCCCGTTTTAAAAAGTTCTAGCTCTCCCATTGGCTCTTTTTGTCAGGTGCCCATTCCCTTTCTTTTACCTAGCCAGGGAGACTTTTTAACCCTTTACAGGTAAAGCAAGCAGAGAACAGCCACCAAGAGGGACTTTATAGCTTACTGGCTGGCTGGGTGTCCATAAAAGGGAGCTACCCCCCCCCCCAACCTTCATATATCACACTGGACTTCATTTATCACAGATGGAGATTCCACCACCTCCCTTCCAGTGCTTCACCACCTTCCTAGTGAAATAGTTTTTCCTAATATCCATCCTAGACCTTTACCACTGCAACTTGAGATCATTGCTCTTTGTTCTGTCATCTGCCACCACTGAGAACAGCCTAGCTCCAGCCTTTTTCGAACCCCCCACTTCAGGTAGTTGAAGGCTGCTAAAAAAATGCCCCCTCACTCTTCTCTTCTTCAGACTAAATAAGTCCAGTTCCCTCAGCCTCTCCTCATAAGTCATGTGCCCCAGCCCCCTAATCATTTTTGTTGTCCTCTGCATGACACTCTCCAATTTGTCCACATCTTTTCTGTAGTGGGGGGGGGGGACAAAACTGGATGCAGTACTCCAGATGTGGCCACACCAGTGCTGAATAGAGGAGAATAATCACTTCCCTTGATCTGCTGGCAATGCTCCTGCTAAGGCCGTTAGCCTTCTTGGCAACAAGACCACACTGTTGACTCATATCCAGCGTCTTGTCCACTGTAAACCCCAGGTCCTTTTCTGCAGAACTGTGGCTTAGCCAGTCGGTTCCCAGTCTGTAGCACTGCATGGAATTCTTCTGTCCTAAGTGCAGGACTCTGCACTTGTCCTTGTTGAACCTCATCAGATTTCTTTTGGCCCAATCCTCCAATTTATCTAGGTCACTCTGGACCCTATTTCTATCCTCCGGCATATCTACCTCTCCACCCAGTTTAGTGTCATCTGCGAACTTTCTGAGGGTGCAATCCATCCCATCGTTCAGATCATTAATGAAGATGGTGAATAAAACCGGCCCCAGGACTGACCCCTGGGGCACGCTGCTTGATACCAGCTGCCAACTAAACATCGAGCTGTTGATCACTACCTGGCGATCTAGCCAGCTTTCTATCCACCTTATAGTCCATTCATCAAATCCATATTTTTTTCACTTGCTGGCAAGAATACTGTGGGAAACACTGTGTACCAAAAGCTTTGCTAAAGTCAAGATATATCACGTCCACTGCTTTCCCCATATCCACAGAGCCAGTTATCTCATCATAGAAGGCAATCAGGGAGGGAGCTGGGGGGTTAGGGAGCATTGAGAGGGTGGGGAATTGGTTGATTTGTTGATGTTTTAGCACTGAACAGTTAACCTTATCTCTTTCCTTCCCCAGATCCTATTTCCTGCTCCCAGTAAAGAACTCCTGTGTTACATTGTTATTTTTGGGTGCGTTATTTCTTTGCTGGGGTTGTGTTGATGTACTTTATTGTTTCTTGTGTACTAGGTTTTATATTCCTTGTCAGCAGTGATAGCATTATTCAGTTTTCCCGTGGGACAACACCCTTTGGGTCTTGAGCACAGTGAGGAGTCACCGTGGGTGAAAGGACCAGGCATTGCAAAAAAGAACCCAGGATCCAACCCAGGGGAGGGGAGGGGAGAAGCTACTCTAAGCAGCAAGCACCAGGGAGGAGGCTTGAGCCACACCTCAGGGGAGCGGCTATAGTAATGTTTACACCGCACTCATCATAAAGTGGTTAAAAAAGCACAAGTTGTCAGAAATGAGGGCCTGCAGCTGTGCCTGCCAAGTCATCAGGTGGCCAATGAGCTCAGCTGGGCCACAGCAGAACCACCTGATTTGCTAAGGCAGTCAGGTGACCCTCCTCTTAAGCCCAACAGCTCGAGAGGTTCAGCAGTGATTCAATGCATGTCAGTGGCCTCTCCATCTTCATGTGATTACCTTGTTCCGGCCTAGATTCTGCCCTTGTCCCAGTCCTGTCCCATCCTCTCCTGGCCTTGTTCCTGCCTTCCCTGACTTCAGGTCATCCAGTTCTGACACTTGACTCCGATTCCTGGCTCTGACTCTGTCTTGACCTTTGGTTCTGGCATTTGGACTCTGACCACTAGGCCTGACTCCTGCTCAGACCACTAGGCATGGTCACCCATGGCCTAGTCTCCTAACACAAGTTAGGGGCCATCAGATTGTAAAGATTTCCTTAACTTTGTTTGTAATCTGTTTCTGACTCCTCCAGCTGGTCTATGGAGCTGTAATATGGGTTACGGTTTTGAGTGCCAACATCTAGGAGTAAATAAAAATGGATGTTTTCAGGTAATTGTGACAGTGTTTATTTTTTTCAGATGAATTTCTGAACTAGGCATTGATAAGGTACTGTAAATTCAATCCATACATTCAGACCTGAAGAAGAGCTCTGGGTAGTTCAAAAGCCTTTCTTATTCACGAACAGAAGTTGCTCCAATAAAGATATTACCTCACTCACCTTGTCTCTCTAAGCCATACAGGCCTCTTAAATCATGGTATCCCCTCTGTGTCCTGCATGATTCTTGGTGGGAGTAAAAACAAATCTATTCAGATTTATAATCAACAGTTTAAACATTCTGGAATGTAGCCATTTTATGAGCCTGTCAGTGAAAAATGAGCTACTTCAGCCTCCAGGCAAGGGCCAGAAAAAAACATCTGTATTAGTCTCATCTCTGCTCTAGCTCATCTTTATTCAAGCTAATTTAATGGCTCCTGTCATTCAGCCAGATGTGAGGTGTAACCACTTTACACTGGTAGGGCTATGGAAGCTTGACCAATCCAAGGAACACAGTAGACCAAATTCTGTCCTGACCTACTTCCTTCCTGTTGATGTAGGAGTGATTTTTTTATACAGTGTAAATCAGTTTGGCTCTGTAAGTTTTAAAATTGCTTGGATTTTGGTTGTAAAAACCTGACCAGGAGTGAAAAATTCCATGCTAACTTCAACTATAGCCCTCAATAAAAGCTATTTAATAAGAGGGAAAATCTACTTGGCAGCAAAATAGATGCAGCTCCAGTGGTGGTAGGCAAGTCATTCTATGCCCTCTTGCAGTAGGGTGGCTGCTTAGTTCAGGAGTGAGTCCCCTCAAGTTGTGGGCTAAATAGCCAATATAGTATATTATAGGGACCCCTTCCCAATTGGCTATCTGAAAACTTTTGACTATTCTGGGCCAGGACTAGCCTGCTTATTGTTGATTTGCCCCTTTAAAAACTGAGGGATAGAGGTTAGAGTCACTGAAGTGAAGGAAGGAAGTGGGCTCGTGGTAACTGCTGCTGTATTTGGCCTATGATGCCAGAGTTCCATTGGAATGCTGGGCAGGAACTCATCTTTCCCCTCAATGGTGAGGGATGAAGCAAACTGCTGGGGTTCCAGCAAGTCTTTTCAGAATCAGAGACCAGGGACAGCTGGGAAATGTAGTCCTCAAGGCAGCCATGATGATAATCCCATGGTGAGGTTAGACATATTGGTAAAAAGGGAACTCTGTAAAACATTTTCCTCATGATAACAGCTTGCCAGGTTTTTCCCTCCTATTTTTGGATTATTGCTTTCACTTAAATGGACAACTTTATGGAAAAAATACTGTCCTGTGGTTAAGTAGGGCTGCCAACTTTGTAACATTTAAAAACCGAACACTCCAGCAGGCATGCCAGAATCTCCCCTTCCTTCTCCCCAAGGACCTGTCCCTGCCTGCCTCTTCTCCCAAGGCCCCATTCCTTCGCCCTGAGGCCTCCCATTAACTCCTCTTTCCTCCTCCCTCCGTTGCTCACTGCTTTTCCTCCTCTCCTCGTGGGTCAGGAGGGACTTGTCTGCAGATCCAGGGCTGGGAGCTGCAGCTGCCCGATGCAGGCAGGAGATGGCCCTGGCTGAAGAGGGCTGGCACAGGTGATGACTTGGTACCTCCCCACTTCTCCTGCCCACAGTAACCGGACTTTGGGTGTCTGGTCAGTAGATCTGACTGGACATTATCAGGTCCCCTTTTCTACTGGACTTTTCGGTCGAAAACTGTCCACCTGTCCACCCTGTGGTTAAGGTGCTGAACTTGGACTCAGGAGATCTGTATCTACTAACAGGTTCTGCTTCTTATTTCCTTTGTATGTTGGGTAAATCATTTACTTTCTGCCTCAGTTTCCCATCTTAAAACAGGGATAATTATCTCTCAGAGGTGTTATAAGGTGAAGTTAATTAAGTTATGAGACACTTGGATACAGTGGGGTTACCTACTGGCTGATATTTGACCAGCTTGGCCATTTTTTAATGGATTTGCCAGTTGCCAGAAATATCATTTAATTTGCTGTGGTTTTTTATGTGGGTCTAAAGATTTGCATTATTATCACAATATGTTTGGGTGTCTAATGTTAAAAGTTTCTGTGTCCAGCTAAAAATGCTGCAGTGTTCCCACTTCCACAATTTAAGTGCTAACAGATTAAAACAGTTAAAAATAAAGCAACTGTCTGCCCACCAACGTGTGTGTGTGAGAGAGGGTTTGATTCAGGCGAGAGTGAGGAGACTTGCAATGTTGTCAATCTTATCTATATGCGTCCTCTCTCTAGATCAGCAGTTCTCAAACTAGGGAGTGGGCCTCCCAATGGAGGTGTGGGAAAGTGTCAAGGAAGGGGCGAGCTGTGTGCCTTTTTTTTTTTTTTAAAAAGCTTTGTTTGTCAGCCCCGGGTGATTGGGGCTCATGAAAAAGTGCCATGCACACCCAAGAGGTGGGGATACAAGGGACAGCTGGACCCCTACCACCCGGGCTCAGGCTTTCCTTCCCCCCTCAATCCTGCACCAGGAGGCATCAGGGCTCTGGCTGTCAGCCCCGGGGTGGCAGCACAGAAGTAACGGTGGAAATCGGGTGCTAAGTCTGCTGTGAAAAATGATATAGATAATTATCATTTTTCACATTGCCACCCTTACTTCTGGGCTGCTGCCGGTGCAATGCTGCCTTCAGAGCTGGGCACTCATCTGGCAGTCGCTTCTTTCTACTCTGCCTTCAGAGCTTGATGGCAGTATATGCACTTGTATATGTGCGCGGGCTGGCTTTTTTTTTTTTTGGGTGGAGGGGGGGCGCAAGGGAATATTGTGCAGTTGCCTTGTGGTTGGGGTTGTGGGGTTGCCTCCTGGGAGGGCGTGCTGGGTTTTTTTTGCATTTCAAAGGCGGTAACCCTAGTACCCAGATCAAACTTGAAATACTGTAATAAGAATAAACAGTGTTGTTTACAAAATGTCCCCTCCAATATTATGAAAAAAACCAACAACATGGTGTTGCTTAGTCATTGTGTATCAGAATGTAACCACAATTAAACTGGTACAAAACAGTACAGAAGCAAATTAAAATGGGTTACTTAAAGATGAATTTACGGTAAATAATTTTTCTCTTTTAGGTAGTGCTAGCCATATAAAGGGGATCTTCATAAGCATTCTCTTCCTGAACTGTAAATATTTGTTTATTTTAAGAGAGGCCAGCCAAGTTAATTGTTTCAAAAGATGACAATCCAACTCCACCAGGTTTTAGCACAAACAACTTTTTTATTTAAATGTGGGAGTTTGAATCCATGGATGATTCTAATGGTTTTATTTGCCTGACCATTTCAACTTTCCTGTATTTTTTCCCCTCTTGTTCACTTCGATAAACTTTGCTATTTTGACAGAAGTCATTGATTGAACTATATGTGTAACTGACTGGTCACTGCATGTATCTAGGGATGTGGATCTTGTTCATTAAGCACAAATCCTAATTAAGCGTTATATTATCTCATTGAAAATGAGACCAATTGTCTGAACAATAGTGATTTAATAAAATTTAATAAAAATGTCTAAAAGGTTTTTTTTGTGTGTGTGAGCTTTTAATAGGCTCTGAAGTACAGATTTTTCTGAATACTTGATAAGAATGAAATATAATCTACTCAACCTTATGGCAAAATCATATAGTCATAAGTGTATGCAAGACAGAGTAGCAAATACTGAGCCTCTGAACTTCCGTTTGAGAGGAGGAGAAGTTAGCAGACTTTGGTAGCTTTATGCTAGTATCTTTTGTCCCATCTGATAATTGGAAAGGCTTTTTAAACATTACTTTTATCACCATATTGTGGTGTTGATAGAATGCAAAGTATCTGTAGGATTTCTAACCTTTTACAGAGGGATGCTTCACAATTGAAATAATCTTCTACTGGGTAAAATCACCATTTAAGCTTCTGTGATGTTGCCATTTCACTCCCCTGGAGAAGATAACATGGTAGGTTGAATTATCTGGTAGAAAATTGCCTAGGATTATTTCCTAAGTGACAGCTATTGTGTGTCAAAGGCTGATGAACAACACAGAGAGCAGGAACATTTTCTCAAAGTAGAAATTAAAAAGTTATGCAATTTACAAAGTCTACCTGCAGCTTGGAGAAAATATTGTTTAATATTGGATGCATTAAGTCATCTGCAGCCCCTTTATTTCCTGAGCCAAATGTCTGCTCTGTCATGATCACATTTGCTTGTAGCAGCTAATCATACTGAAAGGCCTAATTTATATGTGTCCTTTTACTTAACTTTGTATAATGCACCCACAATTATGGGAACTAAAAAAGGTTATATTGGCCATTATTCATTCTAGCTTCATGCTTTATTCACCCCAGGGTGCCATCTAATTGTTTCTTAAATTACCTTTTTCTGTTTGTGCAACATGGAAAATGACTTACTCTACCTGATTAAAAATTATACAGGTTCCATGTGTTTCTGTTCATTAGTTTTTCCATGCAGATTGCTTAAATTACCTGTTGTAAACTATATATCTGTAGGGTGCCCACATGAACGTTGAGCCAACTTACTCAAATAGTGTGTGGGGTTTTTTTTTGCATGACAGTGAATCTTTAGAGACTACACATAAACAAACTGAATAATTAGAGGCGGTGGCCCTTGGACCTGATGATTTTTAATTAGTGCTGGTTGTTCACTGCGTAAGGTGATCTTTCATCCACTTCTGGCTTAATGTTTACTGTCCAAAATACATTTTACCAGTAATAGTGCTTATAATCAAATGCTATCCACAAGGAGGGATTGTAATCTGCTAATACTCTTGCAAAGCTCCTGGTATAAGAGAGTGTTGCTCCTTTGATTGTAAGCAGGGTAGATGTTGCCTCCCATTTTGGTACCAGTTGTTCATGGATGAACCCTCCATGGGTGCAGAGGGCTACATAGCTGCAGAACTGGTGTGCTACCAATGTGCAATTGGGAGCAGCATTTTGGGGATTGTACAGGAGCTGCATAACCCCTGCTGGAGCCCTTTTCCTGTGTTGAAAGAAGTGGGGGATGGAAAATGTGGGCTTGAGGATCCACGGCTGCCCAGCAATTCAGGTATCATGGTGATGGGCTCTGTGTAAGTTACGAATGTAAACAGGACAGAACAGGAGTTAATACATTGATGCACTCCCTACACAGGGAGTGTGTTATGACCACAGTGGCTATTGTAGCCTTAGGTTGGTTACACAGCTGCCATATAGACTAGTGGGGAGGATTTTTTTCCTTATCATTTCTTCTCAGGGCACTGTCCAGGCTTAGCCCAGCTATTTAGACTCCATCTTGAAGATCTGGCCTTACTACAGCTCATGGGTAGGGAAGGCAAGGAAAAGGAAAGCTGAAAAGAAATGAGACCTGACCCAGAGAAAAACAGTACTAAAGTCTTTTAGATTATTCCCTCCCCCATGGCTGGTTCTCCCCTGCACAAGGGACAGAGTTAAGTTTGTGCATGCAACCATTATGTAAGTGGGGGAATAGTCCCGCTACTGTGGGGAACTTTCCTGGCTTCTGCACTACCCCGGTGAAGTGGGCTAGCAAAAGGATCTGAGTCCTCACTCCCACTTCCTTTATCCAGTGGCCTCCCTGCCCTTGAGGACTCCCCTTCCACTCTCCTGTCTGGCAGAGTCCTTGTAACCCCAACAAGGCTGGGCCCAGGATTCCTGGGCGGCTCAACCCCCAACCCTGCTGTGGTCACCTAGGACAGGGGCTAGGGTGTCCCCACTCCGGGGTACTCTCTCTGCACTGGGCACTTCTCTGAGCCACTAACCATTACACACAATTTAAATCAAATGAAAGTTATTTAATCAACAATTAATTTTAAAAAGAATAAGGAAAATGGGAAAGGTTAAAGGAAACACATCAACCCGCTCTGTGACAGAGAACATCACAAACAGTGTCTCTGGAATGTCAGGGCAGTTCACAGTCTGTTCCTTGTAAGTCCCAGGCCTTCTTCTCAGGCCCTGGCTGTGGTGCAGGGATGCTGTGGGTTGAACACTTGCTCTGGTGGTGGCCACACGCTCTCAGGCTCTAAGTGCTAGGACCCTTCTTCTCAGTGTCGCCCGGGGTTATGATCCAAGCCTGGCCTGCAGAGCCTCTTGGCTGAGGCATCTCCCTGTGCTGGGCCTGCTGCCCAGGGTCCCCCTCGCTCTCCCCAGGGGCTCACCACTCCCAGCTCCACCACTCTATCTCAGCACTGCTGCTGCTGCTCTGCCTCCAGCTCCCTGGGCTGCTTCTTTGGCCCCTCTGGCTCTGGTTGCTGCAGCTCTGCTCCCAGGACAGGTCTGCTCTGCAGGCTGCTTCTGTGACTCTGCTCCCAGCGCTGACATGCTTCCTGGGCTGCTTTTCTGGCCCCTCTGGCTCTGGTTGCTGCAGCTCTGCTCCCAGGGCAGGTCTGCTCTCTCTGGGCTGTGCCTCAAGCTTTGGGGCTGCAGCTCTGCTCCCAGGACAGGGTCTGCTCTCTCTGGGCTGCTTTTCTGGTCCCTCTGGATCTGGCACAGCTCTGCTCCCCAGCTTAGCTTGGGTCCCTGCTTTCTCCTTAGCCTAGCCCCCACTCTGTCTGACCCAGGCAAATCCAGCTCATTCGGAGGACGGGACCTCCCTGGCCTCTTGACTCTCTGATTAGCCTGTGCACCCTGTCATTCAGGCTGACCTGGAGCATTGGCCTCTCCCCATTGTTCCTGGGGACTATCAGTCTCAGGGTCCTGGTTACCCATAGATCCTTCCCTTTTTAGTACTGGGAGCTAGCCAACCAAAAGAACCCACTGAATGTTAGTATGGGGGCAACAGTCCCCTTTCAATAACATTGGCATTTCCTGAGTCTGAGTGCTTACTTGTGCAGCGCAACCTTAAAGTTTTCTTGGAGTTTGATTCTACAAGGTGATGTACAACTCCCGAAGTCAATGGGCACAGCACCTTGCAGAATCAAGCTCCCCTTGAAGCTTCTTTTATGGAATGTATTTTACTCCCTTATGTGACCTTAATGGCCATTACATTGAGAGAATAAAATTTCAGAGCAAAGGAATTTAGCTAATCACACTGATTTTTCTAATTTGGCTGTCACTGTGATATCCAGGTGGCAAGTAGGCAATTAAATGAAAGCATAAGTTGTCCATATAGGATAGCGAGACTCTGCTATTTAGTGGCACTGACTGATGTTAGTTCTCTTACTTATAGGGATTATGTTTAAAAACCATGAATTCCATGGAACTAGTGCAGTGACTCAGATGGGATGCACTGGAGATGGACAATCTCCCAGTATTCTTTTCCCATTTATCTGACTTATCCTTGAAGGAAAGCTTTCAAAAAAAGGTGGATCTTGTGTTATGTCTGACTGCTTTTCAGGCTTGGGCCCTGCCTGAGATATTGTCATAGTAAGGCACTTCAGCCCACAAACACAATTCATTTCACTCCCACTCTGTAATGTTACCTGTTAAACCCCTTCTTGGATTTTGCCTGAACAGAGAAATAATATCTTTTTTTTCCCCTGGGACTAGAAGGTTATGATGGCAAGGGTGCAATCACTCCACTATTCACTGCACAGACCTTAACGCTGAAAGCACCAGAGGTGGTGCAGTTTGGTGCATATCATAGCTATAGGAAAGGAGGACTTGTGGCACCTTAGAGACTAACCAATTTATTAGAGCATAAGCTTTCGTGAGCTACAGCTCACTTCCTCAGATGCATATCGTGGAGACTGCAGCAGGCTTTATATATACACAGAGAATATGAAACAATACCTATTCCCACCCCACTGTCCTGCTGGTAATAGCTTATCTAAAGTGATTTCCAGCACAAATCCAGGTTTTCTCACCCTCCAGTAAAGAGTTGTCACTTTGGATGGGCTATCACCAGCAGGAGAGTGAATTTGTGTGGGGGGGTGGAGGGTGAGAAAACCTGGATTTGTGCTGGAAATCACTTTAGATAAGCTATTACCAGCAGGACAGTGGGGTGGGAATAGGTATTGTTTCATATTCTCTGTGTATATATAAAGCCTGCTGCAGTCTCCACGATATGCATCTGAGGAAGTGAGCTGTAGCTCACGAAAGCTTATGCTCTAATAAATTGGTTAGTCTCTAAGGTGCCACAAGTCCTCCTTTTCTTTTTGCGAATACAGACTAACACGGCTGCTACTCTGAAACCTGTCATCATAGCTATAGTTTATCAGTAGATTGCCACTGAATTACTGTAGATTGCAAAGAGCTCAAACTTCTTGTGCTTTGCAGTTCTGGTGGTTGGAGTCTTGCTCTAGACTGGGACACACAAGAACTGGGTTTAATTCCCATCTCTACCACAGACTTCATGTCTCACCTTGAGCTAGTGACTTCTGTCTGTACTTCTGCTCCTCACCTATAAAATTAAGATAATTCTTCTGTCTCTCAAAAGGATGTTATGAGGACAAATTAACTAATGTGTATGTGGTGGTCCGATACTATGATAATGGGGGAGGGTGCACAGTGATATCTTACTTGCAGGGGAGTTGCGGGTGGGCAAAATACAGGACTTTTCATAAATATATTTTCTTCTATATATTAATGAGTTATTTGCACAGAGGGGGTTAGGAGATCAGAAATAGGAGTGATTCAAATGATAGGTCTGTCTTTATTCATGAACCATGCATTATTTAATATAGTAGTGCTACTATATTGTAATAGGTATTCTGTTTTCTGTCTTCGGTCAAAATGGTTGTGGCATATTTAGCTATCAAAGCAAAGGGAGAGGATTAACACTGTCAGTAGAAAAATGCTATATTTGTCCTATTGTTGAAGCCAGGGGTCAGTAGAAGTACACAAAATATTTTAATATATTATGTTTTTAAAACACTTTTAGCATAACAAATCATCTTTTTGAGCTGAATGAGAGCTGGTAACCAGAGTGTCTTGCCTTCTCTCCCCCTCCCACCCCCCTGCCATCCCTTCAAAGAAAGACAAAGAAAAGGAGATGAGAATACAGAAATGTACCTTTAAAAGGACATAATATATTTCTGAACAATATACAGTACCTTATCTTAATTGAATAGCTTTTTCCCACATCCATTTATGGAAAAGCAGAGAACAGAAAGCTGGTAAAAACCTCACATATATTCAGTCTCCTTGGTTTAACTAGCAAAGCTTAGCAAATTAGATTCTGCAGAACACAGACACTCTTTGCCCTCTGCAGACAACTATTTATTATTTCCATTCAGAAATGAATCTCCAGCAACTTCTTACTCCTTTTGCTAATCGAGTCAAATTGTTGAATGATTTGCATATTTCAGTGCAAGAAAAATATGAGTTTTGTTTTACAAAAGAGAATGGAGAAGCTATTTGAATTCCATTAAGTCAGAAGAAAATACGGGGTTGAGAATTCTGCAGCTGATGAGCTACTGACTAGTGACAACAAACAGCTTATTTTTGTAACCTTTTCTTGACAAGTAAAAGTCAGATTTTGCTTGGTTCCTTGTGGGTTGTGAGAAGACATAAGGGCCAGTCTCACTTCCAGCCCTGTGCAGTGGATGGATCCACTTACGGGTCTTGTGCCCCAGGAAAGCAAAACCAGCTTCAAGCTAGCACTTCCAGTGTCAATAGCCTTTACAAAGGGTACGGGGTGGGGGTGGAGGGGAGAGGACTGAGGGTGGAGCTATGGCCTTTTTGCTCCCCCCCCATCCCTACCATCTAGCAGATCTGGCCCCTTCTGAAGGAGAGTACATTCTTACAGGGTAACAAGCCTTGTGGATGTGGGGAAGCAGTAGATGTGGTATAAATCAAGCTGGAAGGGAACATCAGGTGGGGTCCCATAGGGATCAGTTCTGGGTCTGGTTCTGGTCAATATCTTCATCAATGATTTAGACAATGGCATAGAGAGTACACTTATAAAGTTTGCGGATGATACCAAGCTAGAAGGGGTTGCAAGTGCTTTGGAGGATAGGATTAAAATTGAAAATGATCTGGACAAACTGGAAAAACGGTCTGAAGTAAATAGGAGGAAATTCAATCTGGACAAATGCAAAGTACTCCATGTAGGAAGGAACAATCAGTTGCACAACTACAAGATAGGAAATGACTGCTTAGGAATGAGTACAGCAGAAAGGGATCTGCGGGTGACAGTAGATCACAAGCTAAATATGAATCAACAGTGTAAGACTGTTAAAAAAAGTAAAAAAAAAAGCTAACATCATTCTGGGATGTATTAGCTGGAGTGTTGTAAGCAAGACACAAGAAGTAATTCTTCCGCTCTACTCCGTACTGATAAGGTCTCAACTGAAGTATTGTGTCAAGAAATAGAAGAAAGTTCAGAGAAGAGCAACACAAATGATTAAAGATCTAGAAAACATGACCTATCAGGGAAGATTGAAAAAATTAGGTTTGTTTAGTCTGGATAAGAGAAGACTGAGAGGGGACATAACAGTTTTCAAGTACATAAAAGGTTGTTACAAGGAGGAGGGAGAAAAATTGTTCTCCTTGACCTTTGAGGAGAGGGCAAGAAGCAATTTGGGCTTAAATTGCAGCAAGGGCAGTTTGGGTTGGACATTAGGAAAAACTCCCTGTCAGGGTGGTTAAGTACTGGAGTGAATTGTCTAGGGAGATTGTGGAATCTCCATCATTAGAGATTTTTAAGAGCAGGTTAGACAAACACGTGTCAGGGATGGTCTAGATAATACTCAGTACTGCCATGAGTGCAGGGGACTGAACTAGATGACCTTTTGAGGTCCCTTCCAGTCCTATAATTCTATGCTTTGAAAGGATGTAGCATCATCTGTACTGCTCCTGCATTCCCAGCCCCGCTGAGGGCTTGCTTAAAGTCACACTTGAACTGTATACACAGCTGCCATGTTAAGTACAGCATTCTTCTTTGACACCACTAAGCTTTGGTGTTGGTTATATTCAGCATAAAGGAAAAAAGAGTCCAAATGGTCCTGCAATCACCTCCTGTATGTTTCTCTCATATCTGGGAGATTCTTGAACACCACTGTAGCCTGAATTACTATGAGTGATAATAAATAGTAAGTAATCCAAAGAAAAAGAATGTTAATGACTCTGTAGGTTGGTGGTTCGGGCACTCACCCAGGATGTAAAAGACCCAAGTTCAATGGCACTTTTATTTATACAGAGTGTGATGGAAGAGACTGAGCAGGACCCAGATCAGGTCCCAGAGCTGTCCCTCATGGCTATGGTGTCTCCTGCAATGTAGGATACCCCAGTTCACCCAAGAGTTCTGAAGGTACTCAAATGTGAAATTGCAGGACTACTAACTGTCATCTGTAACCTATCATTTAAATCAGCTTCTGTACCAAATGACTGGAGGATAGCTATTGTGAAGCCAATTTTTAAAAAGAGCTCCAGAGGAGACCCCGGCAATTATAGGCTGGTAAGCCTGACTTCAGTACGTGGCAAACTGGTTGAAACTATAGTAAAGAACAAAACTGTCAGACACATAGATGAACATAATTTGTTGGAGAATAGTCAACGTGGTTTTTGTAAAAGGAAATCATGCCTCACTAGTCTACTAGAATTCTTTAAGGGGGTCAACAAGCATGTGGACAAGGGGGATCCAGTGGATGTAGTGTATTTAGATTTTCAGAAAGCCTTTGACAAGGTCCCTCACCAAAGGCTCTTAAGCAAAATAAGCAGTCATGGGATAAGAGGGAAGGTTCTCTCATGGGCTGGTAACTGGTTAAAAGATAGGAAACAAAGGGTAGGAATAAATGGTCAGTTTTCAGAATTGAGAGAGGTAAATAGTGGTGTCCTCCAGGGGTCTGTACTGGGCCCAGTCCTATTTAACATATTCATAAATGATCTGGAAAAAGGGATAAAGTGAGAGGTGGCAAAATTTGCAGATGGTACAAAACTACTCAAGATAGTTAAATCCCTGGCAGACTGCGAAGAGCTACAAAAGGATCTCTCAAAACTGGGTGACCGGGCAACAAAATGGCAGATGAAATTCAATGTTGATAAATGCAAAGTAATGCACATTGGAAAACATAATCCCAACTATACAAATAAAATGAAGGGGGTCTAAATTAGCTGTTACCACTCAAGAAAGGGATCTTGGAGTCATGGATAGTTCTCTGAAAACATCCATTCAATGTGCAGTGGCAGTCAAAAAAGCTAATAGAATGTTGGGAATCATTGAGAAAGGCATAGCCAATAAGACAAAAAATATTTTATTGCCTCTTTATAAATCCATGGTACTCCCACATCTTGAATACTGCATGCAGATGTTGTCACCCCATCTTAAAAAAAGATATATTAGACTTGGAAAAGGTTCAGAAAAGGGCAACAAAATGATTAAGGGTATGGAACAGCTGCCGTATGAGGAGAGATTAATAAGACTGGGACTTTTCAGCTTGTAATTAATAGGCAGCAGGTTTAAAACAAACAAAATGAAGTATTTTTTCACACAACACACAATCAACCTATAGAGGTCATTACCAGGGGATGTTGTGAAGACCAAGACTATAACAGGGTTCAAAAAAGAACTAGATAAATTCATGGAGGATAGGTCCATCAATGGCTATTAGCCAGGATGGGCAGGGATGGTGTCCCTAGCCTCTGTTTGCCAAAAGCTGGGAATGGGCGACAGGGTATGGATCACTTGATAATTACCTGTTCTGTTCATTATGTCTGGGTCACCTGACAGGATACTGGGCTGGATGGACCTTTGGTCTGACCCAATATGGCCATTCTTATGTTCTTATTTCAAATCTATTTACCACATCAGGCGAAGGGGAGAATTGAACTCCAGTTTCCTACATCCTGTTGGAGTACCACTGGGCTAAAGGTTATAAAGGTGCAAGGTCTCGTTCTTTGTTTTTGTAAAAGTGCCTCAAATCAAAATGAAGAATTTACAGTTGCATCAAAATGAAACATTTTTTTGACCCAACTTGCATCGCCCCCCCCCCTTTTTGATTCACTGAAAAGTTTAGTTTTCAGTTCAATCTGAAAACAAACACTTTTTTGGTTGGCTGGCAATTCTGAATAAAATAAAATAACCTCCATTATTTGCCCAGCTCTAGTCCTTGTATCCTCAAGAGTTCATCTTCTAGTGAAAGCAGGGAGTCCAAATCTATGGGTGTTTGTGTGTAAACTGAGAAAACTGGTTTGGGAAGCAGGTCTAGTCACCCTTTATCAGGTGGGGCTTGATAAGCAGGCCTTGGGAACAATAATGAAGGGTGTCTCTCTAGAGAACAGAGAGGGTAAAGTGATCAGTGAGAGGGGATTGCTTTCAGTGGAGGTAAGTTATTCATTTTCCTTTGCTGAAAAACCAGTTTCTCTAGTTTCACTTCTGAGAAGTGTGACTCTATGTCTGTTAAACAAAGTGTTTCTTTTCCATTTTTAATTTTAAATAGTTATTTTAACTTCATGCAGACATCCTCAAAGGAGGAGAACTCCATAATCTCTAAGGAGAGAAGCTAATGGGTAAATGTACCTGCTCATGCCAATGTCCCCATGCCTCAGTGAAACACTGACAAATATGTAGCTGGAATCAGGCTGGCTCACCTGTGTGTTAGTATTATTAACATAGGTATTAGAATTACATAAATGTGTTTAGACTTTATTAGTACATGCGGCAACTCACAAGCCTTCAATCTCACTTATAACTTCGATATCCCATACTGTACGATAATATTTAAGTGGTTATGTTTTGAGCCTCTGTGACTAAGTAAATCACCAGATAGAAGAGAGTGATTAATTGGTTCGAAGTACAGATCTGCAACAAAATATTATGTCCTGCCCAACAGGAAAGGTCCATTTACACCAGATGTACTATTATGGGATGGCAAGGGGACAAAAGACTTTGTTTCTCTGCTCTTCACTCTGTTAAGGTGAGTCATGCAAGTGGATTCCTCCCATCAGCTGAGTTTGCAGCTCAAAGCGCATGATAGGAGCAGGATAAAAACCCCAAACAGAAGGAATTGATGATCTCAGTGCTACTTGGACTCTGGGGGGCCGGTTTATTAGGCAGAAGCAAGAGATCCCCAGTGCTTAGCCTGCGTTAACCTTAAAGTACATATAAAGCTTGCTTATTATAGAAGCTTCTGCTACTTTTTGAAACTTAAGATTGTAACTCATTTGTGTATGTATCTTATTTAACCTTGTAAATAACTCTTGTTTTCTTTCCCTGTTTAATAAACCTTTATATGGTTAATTATAGGATTGGCTACAAGCATTGTTTTTGGCTTGAGATCAAAGGTGCGTTTGACCTGCAGTAAATGACTGGTCCTTTGGGACTGGGAGTAACCTGAATATTATTGTGATTCTGAGTGTAAGGGACCATCTATTACAAAGGTACACTCATGTGGGTGGTGAGTTAAATCAGAGTACCCCAGGGGACAGTCTGTGGCTCCATGTTTAGGCGATTATAGTGCCTGACGAGTATACACTTGATAATTGGTCGGTGAAATCTAAGTGTAGAACTCTCAACCAATTTGGGGCTTGTGCCCTGTATCCTAACAGTCTTCCCTGTGGTTGGTAATTGTGCTCTGGAGTCACTGCAGGCAGCTTTACAGTAAGGAGTTCCCCCTCTCAGCCTAAGTCAAAGGCCCAGGGCAAAAGTGTCCTGTCTTGTCCCAGTGATTTGTGTTGCCCTCAGGCTGTAATGGATGGATACAGTTGGGAGAAGCCAGAAGACAAAGGAGGCAATGAGGGCTTGAGAGGAGGTGTGAAACCAATACCATAAATGATGTAGCTGATATTAATGTTAATATATTCTAATGCCTCTACTCTCTTGCATTTGACCATAAGGGTAGCTCGCCCCCACCCCTCCACTGAGTTAGTATGTTTTGGTGTTCTGAGGACTTTGTGGATATAGATCAGCTGGTAAGGAGAGAATGGTTTAAATAGAAAATACATTGAGATTTAGTTTGTCAGGGTTTTCTGAGATAATATAGCTATTACTGAAAGTTTTGGGGTATTTTTAAAATAGGCTATGTCACAGCTGAAAAATATGGTTGCAGGAGATGAAGGAGAAGAGGCTGAAGCTAAATTAATATTCATACACTAAAAATTTGTCTTCATCATTTGTAGCAGATGTCTCACATGCTTGGGTCCAGTTCTGAGATGCTGAAGAACTTGTGATCGTCACAGGGGTCCTTGGGAATGGGGAGGGGCCCTGTAGAGAGTCAGAGGCAGGAAGCTTCTCACTCTGCCTCCACACTCCTGTCTTGGCTGCGCTTTTCCTCTCAGCTTCCCCCGCATGTACCCACAGCTATTCTTTCTTCATTTCAGATAGCTACATATCATAAGTACAGGGAAGAGGGACCCATGAATGCATAATGGGAGCCCCATAAGAGTGGCTTAAGGGGAGCCTTGGATGTACTTCCACTGACCAGAACACTGATGTTTTATTTATGTTGAGCTGATCTACCCTCATTATGTTACAATATTGTTAAATTATTATTTGTATTTCATAGCACCTGGAGCCATAGTCATATTCCACAACCCCATTGTGCTAAGTGCCATACAAACACATCACAAAAAGATGGTCCCTGCCCCCAAAAGCTTACAATTTTAGTATACGACATGAGAAAACAGATGGATATAGATATACAGGAATACAAGGAAACAATAAGGCAATACTGGTCAGCAGGACTGGCAGTGGTCTCATTGTGTTATGTAACATAAAATGAAGAGACAAGCTCAGCATAATCTGACATGAGTGTCATAATGCAGTGAATAAAACTGCACACATCTATATTCTGTGTTGTAGGTTTGTGTATGTGTGTATGCATATGTGTGTGAGAGAGAAAATAAGGAGAGAGAAGCCATTTTTGTTAAGGTATATTTGATCTGAAAAATGCATGCTGCAAAAGAAGTTTTAGGATGAGTATTGCTACTGGAATCTTCTTCATTATTATTCAGGGCATTCACTCTTCAATAAGCAGAACACCTGTTTTTTCCCCAGGGGTAGCCTGATGAACTCCTGCAGCTCCCAGTGACTTCATGGAATGTTTTTAGTTTCACATCAGTCATGTGAACTGTGTTTATTGGTCTGGTTTGGGGGCAAGGGGAGACATCAGATGGTGCTCAGAAGTTATGACTGGGTTTTCACTTTGAGATTTTGTTCAAACCTGGCAGCTAAATTAATACCGTGGAGGCTAGAACCCAGAGATGGACACGAAAAGAAAATCTTCATAGAATTTGCTCATCTAGCCCATTTCTTTGCTAGTGTGGGGACTATTCCCTATTGTACACTTATTATTGTTTTGTCTAGTCTAGTTGGGGCTGGATGATGCTTCCATCATTTCTCTTTGGAGACTCTTCCACAGCCTAACCAGATATTTCCACAGCCAAGACGTTTTCTGTACTAATCTCTGGTTGATAATCTTTGATTAAATAATTCCAATTGAGCCTGTTTGATAATCTCGAGTGGTTATTAAGTCTGACTTGCAACAATACAGAGGATTTCAAAAACGGTGGGGAAAAAAGTGAAACCATGAGAAAAGAACAAGAGCAACATAGAAAGAGACAGAAGCCAAAGAGGAAGTGTTGGAGAAAGGGGGGAAGAAAGAGAAAGTTTCATTGCTGTTCCTAATGCAGTATCACCAACCACAAGCGTTGTTTAATCATCAACCTGGTCCCAAAAGAATGAGATTGACCAGTTTTTAAAATTTCATGATTTTCAAGTCAATTTGGAGTTTTTTGTCTTCTAGTGCTATAACTATTGGGCATCATGTTTTCAATTTTTTCTCCATAAACATGAGGGCTAGAAACTTTCATTTAAAGAAGAAAGTACATTGAGATTCTTATGTAATCACATAAATCCTGAGGCTGTAACAAAAGCACAAAATATTGTGAGACTGGCAATAAAATCACAAGCGTTAGTAACACTGCTAATGCAATAGGCACAGTGGTGAACCTGACCAGGTAGATGCCACTCACCCACTCTCCAGATATGCTCTTACTGGGACTGAACAATGAACCCTGTGAAATTTTTCACACATGGAAAACTACATGTACTAGACTAGATAAAACAAACACTGAGAAGAAAAGGTGAAATACAGAGAGGCTGTAGAACTCCCTCAAAAATAATTCCCAGAGCACAATCTTTTAGAAAAACATCCAATCTTGATTTTAAAATTGCAAGTAATGGAGAACCCAACATGACCCTGAGTTAATTGTGAGGTTGTTAAAAAAAAGCCTATTTCCAGTCTGAATTTATCTAGTTTCAACTTCAACTTCCAGCCATTGGATTGTGAAATCACCCCTTAACCTTCTGTTTGTTAGGCTTGAGCACAGTGGCAGAGGGCTCTTAACCAGATTCAACATCTTAATCTTTGCAGGATGGGTATCTGCCTCTCTGTTTCTTGTCCTTGGGTGATGAGTTACAACAAAGTCGAAATGAGTAAAGAGGAGAGATTAGTGGATCTGGTGTTGGTTACGGCATCCTTAGGTACTCCAAGTTCTTGTGGTCTGTCAGGACTTGGACTGGGAATCAGGCACCTTTTAGGACGTGGTGCCATTTCTCAAAAGCTGCCTTGATAGCCAATAGTTCCTTGTCCCAAATGCATTTTTTTTTCTGTTGGGGTTAGCCTCTGAAAATAAAAGGCACAGGATTGTAGTTGGTGTTGGGGGTCCACATAGTGAGATAATACTGCACCTATGGCAAAGTTCAATGAGTTGGCCTCAATCATAAATGGTTTAGTGGGATATGGGTAAACTAGGATTCATTCTGAGGTGAACATGCCTTTAGTTGATCAAAGACTGACCAAGCCTCCATGGACCAGGCAAATCAGGCCTTTGTTTGCAGGAGTACCATTATGGGTGTAACCAGATTAGAGAAACTTTCAATAAATCACCTGTACAAATTGGTGAACGTCAAGAATCACTGCACACCGTGTATATTTTTGGGTGTGGTTAGCCAGATACTGCCACCACCTTATGCAGGTCCATCGTGAGTCACTCAGCCAAGACAATATTCCAAAAAATCCATTGTGTCCTTATTTAACTTGCATTTCTCAAGCTTTGCATAGAGGTGATTTTGGTGGAGTCTCTTCAAGACAGTGCACACAAGGTGATTGTGGAGGTCCTGATGTTCAGAGAAAATAAGGAAGTCATCCAGGTAAATGATAACAAATTGGACCAGCATGTCACTAAAGGGTCATTTATGAAGTGCTGGAAGGTTAATGTGGCATTGCAGAACCCCAATGTCATGACCAAATATTCAAAGTTGCCCTACCTAGTAAAGAAGATGGTCTTCCATTCAATTCCTTCTTAGATCCTCATCAGCTTATGAGTTCTGCAGATGTCCAATATTTTTGCAATTTGGCAGAGCAGAGTCTTTCAAACAGTGCATTAATAAGTGGTAAGAGGTACCAGTTTCAAAATGTAATCTTGTTCAGTGCTCTGTAATCCATACAAGGCTGGAAGGAGGCATCTTTCTTTATTGGGGTTACCTCTGGGTATGGTGAAGGATGAATGAACCCCTTCTGCAGATTTTTCTCAAGATAGCTGCAGAGTGCCTGTAGATCAGGCTCAAAGAGGGAGTAAACATGCCTAGGGGAACCTCTGCTTACAGCTAGAGGTATATGGGGCAGTTGTAGCTGCAATGAGGAGGTAGGGTGTTGGCTTTCATTTTTGTCAAACATGTCAGCATAGTCTTGATATTTAACAAGAAGCCCTGGGGAAGTCATCGGGGTTGCCAATGTCACCTTTTGGATCCACTCATCACATCACTGAATTCTTTGGAGGACTAAGTAAGTTGTAATGGGTGGCTGGTCCCAGGCTGGCTCTCAGGAAACAGGATTGTTGTCAAGACAGAGTCACAGCATACTGTGTCTGACCACCAGTGAATGTGCGGATCATGGACAACGAGTTAGGGAATGCCCAGGACAACTGATGAATGTGGTGCACAAAATAGCCTAAACTGGAGGACTTGCTGGTGGCCTTGGAGGGTAGTTACATCAAAGGAGCTGTGTGGTGGGTAACTGGTTCCAATGAAGGAGTGACCCATCTGTGGACTCCAATAACTCTTGGGAGTCCTTGAAGTGGGTAGGGAATTTTTGTGCTTGTGCAAATTCCAGATCTGTGGAATTGCCTGAGGCACCTGAGTCCACTAGCACCTCTAGGTTGATATCAGGCATCGCAGAGTGCTGGAGCCAGAGAGGAATTGGAAATGTGTTGGACATTGACTGGCCATGCCTCTCCTCCCCTATCAGGGGCTGGGGTTTGGCGTTTCACAACTTGGGCACAGATTGGATCTTGACAGGGCAGCTTGATGCTGTGTCCTGGTTCCCCACAACATAGGTATAGGCCTGATGCCTGGCGCTGCATCTTCTCCACATTGGAGAGGCATGGCTGGACCTGATCAACTTGCCTTGGGTTTGAGCGACAGAGGTGGGACTGGTGATGGGGATCCAGAGCCAGAAGTGTTGGCTGGATCTGGGAGGACTATCTTTTTTTTTTCTTGGAGGCATTTGGACAGTTGGTTGTTGATCTTGATGCATAGGTTGACTAAGGCACCTGGGCCAGACAGGTATTCCACATGTTCCAGTTAATCAAAATATAAGGCAAAAATGAATGAATAGAAAACCCCATAGCTTGGGATTCAGCCCAATACTGTTTCTTGGAAATGGATAGCTGCTTCCCCCAAATCATTCTGAACCCTCTGTCAGCCAACCGGATACTCACCCCATTTCCTTGAGCTCCTGTAAAAGGGGAGGCAAAGGAAATGGAGTTAAACTCTGATTCATAAGGGATTTAGCTGTGTATCTAACCCAGTCGCTCATGCTTCCATTCAGGAGTGATATTTTCCCTTGACTAATGTGCCCAGAGGTCTGACTAGCTAGCATATATGCCATGAATCTAAGTGCCCAGACAAAATGAAACATTGTATTTTGTCTGTTCTTTATAATATCACAGCTCATCATATGGAATAGGAGAAGTAAGATCCCTTGATGTCAACAGAGACTCTTCTATTCTGTAGTGGTCTCACAGGTTATTAAGCACCTGGTTCCAAAGGGTATCAGTCTGTGGCATACTACCTTATGAAGAAGGCTGGTATAATAGTCTTTGACTGCCTCAGTTCTGTTTTCATTTTGTTTTGCTTTTGCAGGTACTGCTTGTGCAGGTTCCTGTCTCATGCTGTCATTCCAGTGATAGGGCTCTGTCAATAAACTGTGCCCCCCCTCCTTCCCTGTTAATCTCTGGCATTACGCAGTGAGGTAGGCACTGATAAGACACTATTTTCTGAACTTTATATTGGCAGGTGGGTCCTTTATAGCCCCCCAACTCAGGCAGTGAGTGCAGAGTTTTTCATGTATCTAACATAAAGGGGAATGTGAAGGTTAGCTCTGTTGTCATATCTATCAAATCACTCACAAACGACTTTAATTATCACAGCAGAGCACAGCTGAGCTTTACGTTATCTTTCAGTGAAGAAAATGGGAATAGAAGACCACTACAAAGTACTAAGTCTGACAGAACCTACACAGGAATAGAAAATGGTAATTCCTGATTCACTTTTACAATTGCAAGCAGCAACAGTGCGGTCTTAGGTCCCACAGAGAAAGGGTTTGCTAACAGATTAATAAATAATAATAATAATAATAATAATAATAAAACCCTCTGGGAAAGGACCTAAGGAGGTACTTTGGACAATGTCCTCCCTTCTGCCTATGTATCTGAAGGGGTGTGTTTCTTCTACGGATCCCACTTTGGTCGGGACAGAAGGAAGCATTGCCTCTGTGTTGTGTCATTCACTGTGACTGCTGATATTGGCTCCACAAGTTTCAGGGTCCATGGATTTGTAGAAGATGAGGCAGAACTGGGGTGGTGAGAGGAGAGGTGTTTGTGACTGGCAGGTCTCAGTTGCATTCTCCCTCTCCTAAAACCCCCCTGGAAGAAGCAGGAGTAAGTTGCAGTAGGCAGAGTCTGCAGTAAGTTACATTGCTACACCTTTCCAGCATGCAAAACCCCCTTCTACTCATAGGGAGTGGTTCTAGAGGGTTCTAGGTTCCATGGGTTAGAGGAGCCCCTATCACTATGGCACCTGCTGTTCAGAGGAAGCTGACCTGGGAAGAAGGATGGAAGGGGAGCTCTTCAGCACAGATGACTGTCTATTACTCTGTTTGTACAGTGCCTAGGCAGCACTGTAATAAATAATTACAGGGGGGTGTAGCACCACTATATTTAAGGATGAGACTAGTTTACTGTTTAATAGTAGCTTTGGAAGTAAGGTAAACATATTAAGGCCACTTGAATTTGGGATGAGAGCATCCACACAGGGTTTGATGTGGTTTAATTTATCAACTATAAATTTGTTAGTCTCTAAGGTGCCACAAGTCCTCCTTTTCTTTTTGCAACTATAGGTTGACACCTTTCCATTATTTGGATTATCTTTCTTGAGCATCCCGATATAGAGAAACCCTAACACGGGGAAGTTTGAGTACATGCAGATGAATGAGAGAATTCTGTCACACAATACATCACATAAAATGACACATATACATAACTATTATTCATGTCTGCTTACTATAGGGCAGCCCAGGCTGAAACATACTTACAGTATATTTTTAGTTGCTCTTGTGGCTCCAAAAGGCAGAGTTAAGGGTGGGGCTAGTGTGTTCCATAGCTATGTATTTCCTGGTTTACAAAGGTTTAACTGTAGTTTCACTTAACGTTCTGGAATATATGATGCACTGCAGGTCACCTTAACAGCATTAGTGAAGTTTTGGGACAATGAAATAATAATAAAAATAATAGTTATTAGTACAAGGGGAAGAGCCCTTTGGGTGCAGGATCAATGGTTAACATTTAAACACAAATAAATCTGAGCTACATGAAAAATCCAGGCTGGCCTCTGAATGACTGCAACAATGTTTTTTGTACCCATCAGCCTGATTTTACTTCATTAATTGAAACTATAGTGAATATCAAAACTCAAAATCTTTTCTGTCCCCAAAGCATTTAAATACAGAAGAAACAGTGGAAGAAGCAGGATAGCTTGCAATAGAGAATGCTTTAAACGGATTGTTTCTTTTGTTGCTAAAAGATTTAGAATGGGAAAAGGCCAGCAGCATGTGGTTTTCACCAAGCACTTGAACTCTAAAGGGTGTGAGCTTCATTTTACCAATTTCTATTAATTAGTGCTGTCAGTTAATCTCAGTTAATTTGTTTTGTGTTAATCACATGCATCAACTAGGTTTAAAAAAGTCACAATTAATTGCAGTTTTAATAGCACTGTTAAACAATAGAATACAATCTAAATGTATTATAAATATTTTTAGATGTTTTTTTACATTTTCAAATATTCACTTTGATTACAACACAGAATACATACTTTATATTATTATTTTTATTACAAATATTTTCACTGTAAAAAGATGAACAAAAGAAATAGTATTTTTCAATTGACCTCAGACAAGTACTATAGTGCAATCTCTTTATCGTGAAAGTGCAACATACAAATGTAGAATTATTATTTTTGTTACATAACTGCCCTCAAAAACAAAACAATGTAAAACATGTCCACTCAGTCCTACTTCTTGTTTAGCCAATCGCTAAGACAAACAAGTTTAGGGGAGAGAATGTTGCCTGTTTCTTATGTACAATGTCACCTGAAAGTGAGAACAAGCGTTCACATGGCACTGTTGTAGGTGGCATTGCACATTATTTACATGCCAGATATTCTAAACATTCATATTCTCCTTCATGCTTTGACTCGTAGGCTCTAAACTTAAGTTTTACCTTGTTTTGTTTTTGAGTGCCGCTATGTAAAATAAATAAATAAATGAATTCTACATTTGTAAGTTGCACTTTCATGATAAAGAAATTGCACTACAGTACTTGTATGAGGTGAATTGAAAAATACAATTTTGTATCTTTTTACAGTGCCAATATTTTTAATCAAAAATAAAATAAAGTGAACACTGTACACTTTGTATTTTATGTTGTAATTTAAATCAGTATATTTGAAAATGTAGAAAAACATCCAAAATATTTATAATAAATTTAAATTGGTATTCTACTATTGTTTAGCAGTGCCCTTAAACTTGATTAACCACAACTGTTTTTTTAAGTTTGTGATTAATTGTGATTATAATTTTTTAATCGTTTGACTGTCTTACTCTTAATATATCCATGAAACAGAGAGAAGAGGCAGGATTAACTCTAAACAGCATCTTATAGATTGATGTTAGTAGAAAGTAGGATTATCTTGCAATAGAGAAGTCATGTCTGTTTAGAAAATAGGTTTGCCATTAATTTGGAATCAATTCAAAATGCTCTTTAAAAACAGATCTGCTTATCTACCCCCAAATTACATTTTGGCATGAAGCTGCCTCAAAAGTCAGGAGTCTATCCACATATTTTTTCTCAGGTACAAAGCATGTGTCTATGCAGTGCACCTGCTCTTCCTTTTTCTCTCCTTCAGTCCTTTGAACCATGAGAGAGCAACAGGCAATAACACCCAGTACAGGAAGAATTAAAGATGTCACTTTCTACTAATTCTAGCTCACCATTTATCACCCTTTTTAATCCCTGTCCTTACTATGGTATTTGATGTGTGGAAGCTTCTCATGGCCAGGAAATTAGATTAAATCATTACCTCCATAGCTAAATCTTTGCTCTGGCAAAGTCTGAGTCAGTGTTGAATCAATGGTGCAAAGCATTTTTAAAGAGCACTGGAAATTATTTTATACCATGATAGCACCTGGGGGCCCTGTCCTGTTGTGCTCAGCACTATATAAACACACACAGAAGTGACAGTCTCTGTCCCACAGAGTTTTTATTCTCTGTTTTGAATTGGAAATAAACGTACTCGTGGTCATTAGTGATTCCAGAGCCTTTTTTTGCAAGAGTAGTGTTCCTAACGCGAGTGTCCTGGCACCCACTTCCTGCCCTAAGCTTTTGGGTGGTGTTGCTGTGTGCCGTGAAACAGCTACTGGCTTTTGTCCACAGGCGGTTGTATTTTAGTAACTAAAGAAGAGATCCCTGGGTATAATTTGTATAGGTATCAATTTGTTATGTCTCTAAAGTGCTTTGGGATCCTTTGTGATTAAAGCTTCTATATCAAATTATTATTATTTAGTATTAGAACTACGTTAATCTGACACTAACACATGTGCATGTACCTCAGACTGTCTTGATTATATAATGTGGTTTTCATAATGAAACAACTGGAATGGAAAAGTTCATTTTTTCACTCCGTAAACAAGTAGGAACAAATGGGCAGATCACTGACCCTAGAGAGAGGATGCCAGGTGATTAAATTGTTGATATTATGCCAGTGAGTACATTAGTCACAATAAAAACTTCTCAATGGTAGTAATGAGGTATTGAGGATGAACCGTCCAATAAATCATGGGCCCCTGTGTTTCCTCTTGAACAAAAGTGGGCAGAAAGCAGTAATTCTGTAAATATATTTAATAGGGCCATGAGGCCTGCCCATTCTTCCTCACTCTGAACTGGAGATTGTAGACCAAAGGCCTTCCAGATGTACACATACATCCAGTCACATGGATAGATTCCTTCTCTATACTGATCATCAGTTTCTCAGTCAATCCAGATTCTCAGATATTACAGTGACAGACCATGACAGATAGTCAGGCAATAGCTACCAAGTCCTTGAAACAACATTAACTTCCATTGCACTTGTACTATATATATACACCTTAGGTATGGTCAGGCCCTCTCAGAGGTCCAGAGAGGCCTGGGCCACTTCCAACTTTTGCGGCTCCTGGCCATAATAAAAATAAAAAATGACAACACATGGTCTACTCTTGTGCCATCAGAACAGATATATTTTTATTAATATTTATGAACATTTTAAACTCTTTAATATGACAAAATCTGTATGAGTTAACAAAAAAATTGTCTTTTACCAAATCACCTCGCTTATTTTCTTAAATTTGCAGCTCTAAGCTGACAGAGTGTGTCACATTTTGGTCCGATAGGGATGCGCATAAAAACTAGTAACTTATCAAATGCTAAAAAATTAACAAGTGTCTAAATTTGAGGCACCCATTGAGCTTGAGGTCCAGGACAAATGGCCCTCCTGGCCCCTACTCTGATTGGCCCTGGGTATGGTAAGGGACAGAATAGCTTTTGGGGGAGTGGGGGAACATGATGTTTCGTGCAGGTCTGGAGCATTTTATTAAGTTGCCTTCGAAAATCTAATGTATTGCAAATCTATGGTTTTCGGCATAGTTCAGTGCTCAGTAAGAAAGTCTGCATGCCTGCATGCAGAATACTAAAGTATAGGCTAAACAAAAGGGAGTCTCTTCCACTGTATGTGTAGACTGGGGTGTTGTCTATGCTTACCCTTTCTCAGCACATGAGTCATGAGTGGAGGAAAGGCATCCAAAGACATAGCAATAGAAAACTCAGAGGTTCTGACTTTTAAAAGCTTACAGTGGATATAACAAAATGTACATGAAAGAGTGCGAACGGAGATTTTTCCAAAATTGATTTTTCTTATTCTTCCTGACCATGTCTCAATCAGATTGATACCTTGGTGACCTGGAAAATGTCTGAGAGAATAAAAATAAAGCAGCAACTGAGAAAGGAGCAAAAGTTTCTAAGCTGAGAGAAAGAGAGGAAAGAAAGTGTAGAGGAAACTGGAAAAAGTGTCCAACTTAATGACATTCTAAATTGTAACTTTGCTACAGTGTCTCGATGTAGACATGCCCTCAGTAACCCACCCATGCCTTCAATGGTGGTTCATCCCTGCAAGTGAGAGGAGCATTTGGCCCAATGTGTTTTGCAGATTAAACTGTTTTAAAGAATATTACATTACTGGCCAGATCCTGAAGTCCTTACTTGAGCAAAATGACCATTGACTTCATTATTTATCTAATGACATTATAGGCAAGTATTTATGAAGTGTATCTTGTGTCTTGCATGTTTTGCATTTTGCTGGCTTATGGGAGCTCTGCCGGAGTGAAGATTACATAAAAATGGTGCAAGGACTTTTTTGGCCCTGTAATTGTGTAGCATCTGTAGAGGGTAACCTGATTCATGCTAAAAGCCAGTACAGATCAGTCCATTATAGACCTGGTCACCTACGGTGGGCAAAGGGTGCTGCCGCAGCAGCACTTTAATGTCCCTGCCCCTTTTGCCCCTCCCGAGGGCCACTGATGGAGGCGGCAAAGGGGCAGCTGCCCTGGGGCCTGGTGATTTAAAAGGAACCTGGGGCTCCCAGTCACTGCTACCGAGGCAGTGGCCGGAGCCCTGAGCCCTTTAAATCGTCACCAGAGCCCCAGGTGGCGTGGGCCGGGCAGCGTGAAAGGGCTGTCTGGAGGAAGCTGACCCCCCAGTCCCGCCCCTTCCACCAGAGGCCCCGCCCCTTCCCAGGGCCCAGAGCCGGACCCCCATACCAGTAAGTCTTTTAGATTACTTTCACCCCTGGCAAAGGGTAACAAACCTCCTTTATATTCAAGAATGCACATCTTAGCATGACCATCTCTAGATACAGGTGAAGGATGATCTTTTGCATAAGAATAATATAAGATATTTGCATGTCAGTGTGACACTGATAAGAACGTTAATGCAATCTCAAGCATAAGCATCCGATTTAGCAACACAAGGCAATGCAGATGAAGAACTGCAAGCAGACAGCTGAGAAGATCTGTGAAAAAACTCTGTACTGTATATTATGTCCTTTCAAAAGGCACTGTAGGAGTTTTGTTACTGATTGGCTCCTGTCAATTAGGTCCAATAGAGTCGGGTGTGTCTGGAGCCAGCGTTTTGTGAATGAGTAGATTATCCTTTGTCTTTATGTCCCTGAATGTATTTTCTGTTACAAAATTGTAGGTTATGAAGGTAAAGCAGTTAAATTGTGCTATGTTTCAATTTCTGTGGTGTGTCGTAGCAATATATTTCATATGGAATAATCAAGAGCAAAAAACTAAAACACCTGGAATTATGGCTACAGTTTTATATGTTTATACGTGTGGTGTTGAAAATATATTTTAAGTTTCCTCCAGATTAGAGTTGGAAGAATTATTTATTGATTTATTTATTTTAGGCAAATAGTATATGTAACGGGTTGGATTACAGAAACCCCCTGGGAGCTGCCACCTGATGTGCCAAGACTACTTCTGCCCCTGCTTTTCTGCCCATTCAATTAGGCAGAAAATAGGACTTCAGTGCCCTGCCTAGTTTGAGCTGGACCCGCTAGCCTGCTGCAAACCCAGACTCAGGTCTGAACCACGTCCCCTAACAGCTGTAGGCTTAACTGAAAGCAGCTTACAGAAGTGTGCCTGTCTTTGACACTCAGATGCCCAACTCCCAATGGGGTCCAAACCCTAAATACATCTGTTTTACCCTGTATAAAGCTTATACAGGGTAAACTCATTAATTGTTCGCCCTCTATAACACTGATAGAGAGATATGCACAGCCATTTGCCTCCCCCCCCAAGTATTAATACATACTCTGGGTTAATTAATAAGTAAAAAGTGATTTTATTAAATACAGAAAGTAGGATTTAAGTGGTTCTAAGTAGTAACAGACAGAACAAAGTGAATTACCAAGCAAAATAAAATAAAACCCACAAGTCTATGTCTAATAAAACTGAATACAGACAAAACCTCACCAGTTCCAGTAAGCTTCCTTTTACAGACTGATCTCCCTCTAGTCTGGGTCCAGCAATCACTCACACCCGCTGTGGTTATTGTCCTTTGTTCCAGTTTCTTTCTTAGGGGTGGAGAGGCTCTCTCTTTAGCCAGCTGAAGACCAAATGGAAGGGTCTCCCACAGGCTTAAATAGACTTTCTCTTGTGGGTGGAGACCCCCTCCTCTCTCCTATGCAAAGTCCAGCTCCAAGATGGAGTTCTGGAGTCCCTGGGCAAGTCACATGTCCATGCATGACTCACAGTTTTTACAGGTAGGAGCCATTGCCCACATGGTATCTTGAATGCCTCCAGGAAGACTTCTTATGTGGATTGGAGCATTCCAAGATGCATTGTTCCTTAAGTGCTTCTTGATTGAGCACTTAAATTTGCAAATTCCTTTCTCCAGGAACTGACCAAATGCTCTACTAAGGTTATTTAGAAATCAAGCCAGTACATGGCCAATATTCATAACTTCGAATACAAAAATGATACATGCATACAAATAGGGTTGATAGATTCAGTAGATCATAATCTTTACATAGATATGTTACATGGCATATGTAGCACAGAGCATATTCCAGTTATATCATATATATTCATAAGCATGTTTCCATAAAGCCATATGGGGGGCACCGTCACAGTATATTTGCTGAAAAATGCAATTTCAGGGTAGCTGTAACAATTTAAGAAGTTGAGTAAACTTCGGCCAATAGTTTCAGCCAAATAAAAAAATAAGGAAACAAATTTAGAACAAGTCAAAATGGTTTCTCAACATTTTTAAAACGAGGCATTTCAACATTTGGTTTTGAAAGGAAGTGTTTCATTTTGAAAAGTCATGGTGAATTAACATGTCATTTTGGCAGTGTGCATTTATTTGGCTGGGATGAATTTTTTGTTTTGTTTGTTTTAGCAAGGAAAAAACCGGGGGGGGGGGGCGGGGGAATCAGTTTAGGTTGAAAACTAAATACTGTTTTTATTTTTGCATTTCAGCCATCAAACCAAAACAGCAATTATTTGCTCAGCTTCAGATTGGGTAACATGTTTCCGTGCTTAGACCTGTGAACATTCCTGTAGTCTCCTTGGGTTTTGTACTTTTTAACAATATTTTTTTCATAAATATTGTGGCTGACAATTCACATCTGAATGAGGAATGAGTAAATAAGAACCAGTTCAAGCTTTCATACAAACTTTAAACCATATCTTTTGAGGTTCAAAAATTTTTGGTATGTCTAAAAAAAAATGCTTGTGTGCCATTGTCCTTTGTGGTATAGGACAGGAATTGAAAATACCTAAATGAAGCAATTATTTAGGCCCAGATTCTGATACCCTTACTTCCAATGCATAGTATCTTGACATCAGTAGTACTATTAAAATCAATGGGTGAGATTCACCCCTGCTTTAGCCCCTTTACATTGGCTAAGAGGTCTGCAGCAGCATAAAGAGACCATAAAAGAACTGAATCTAGCCAAGGGACAATTTCCCTGCCACGACTTCAGGAAGACCAACACAGGGTGTCTTCTGAGGACTTCCTCACAAGGACTAGGATACAGAGTGTGTCAGGGGCAGGGCTGGGAGTTTATCGGATATGTCAAGGGCAAGGCCACAGAATTTAGTCCTTCAGAGATTCTGGTCAATAGTGATTGAGTCAACAGTGTGCCCTTGTTGCCAAGAAGGCCAATGGCATTTTAGGCTGTATAAGTAGGGGCATTGCCAGCAGATCGAGGGACGTGATTGTTCCCCTCGATTCGACATTGGTGAGGCCTCATCTGGAGTACTGTGTCCAGTTTTGGGCCCCACACTACAAGAAGGATGTGGAAAAATTGGAAAGCATCCAGCAGAGGGCAACAAAAATGATTAGGGGACTGGAACACATGACTTATGAGGAGAGGCTGAGGGAACTGGGATTGTTGAGTCTGCGGAAGAGAAGAATGAGGGGGGATTTGATAGCTGCTTTCAACTACCTGAAAGGGGGTTCCAAAGAGGATGGATCGAGACTGTTCTCAGAGGAAGCAGATGACAGAACGAGGAGTAATGGTCTCAAGTTGCAGTGGGGGAGGTTTAGGTTGGATGTTAGGAAAAACTTTTTCACTAGGAGGGTGGTGAAGCAGTGAAATGCGTTACCTAGGGAGGTGGAGGAATCTCCTTCCTTAGAAGTTTTTAAGGTCAGGCTTGAGAAAGCCCTGGCTGGGATGATTTAGTTGGGGATTGGTCCTGCTTTGAGCAGGGTGTTGGACTAGATGACCTCCTGAGGTCCCCTCCAACCCTGATATTCTATGATTCTATGGTCAGCCGAGCTACCCATATGCAGCTAGAGACAGGCTGCCATTACTTTTCTCAAACTGTGGTCTGTAAGGGTAGTTCAGGGGGTCCATGGTCCCTGCTGATCAATAGTGCTGTCTACAATTACTTTGTATACACACAAATATGACATGAAAAGAAAGTTAATGTTGCTAAGTCAAGAACTCAACATGTAGGAAATGCCTCAGTTAAGGCTGTCTATGCAACATTAAGTCTGCCCCCTTGTGCATATGCATTATGATGCTGCCTTTAATCACATGATCACGTGTTATTTTTTCCACAGGACTCCTGGATTGGACAGTTAAGAACATTCAAGCAACTGAAAATGGGGGTCTTATAATGGAAAGTGTTGGACATCCTGAACTGTAGCCTTCACTACCAGTTGTGCCTATGATAGATCAAACTTGGATATATCATGAAGAAGCATTTTCTTCTGAGATTGTGAGAGTAATTTGACGCATCATTTGTGCAATTGATCCATAACCAAATCTTAATGATTTTGGATTAGATTCTACCACCCTTGTCCTAAATGGAACCTTACGCCACTTAAAATTCTTTTGATTTCAGTGGAACTACTCACTCAGTAAAAGTCTGATAATCATGAGTACAAGTGATAAAAACTGGCTCTTAAATAATTGAAAACCATATATCTTTTTATTTTTGTTTTTAAAGGTATAAAACAGTATGAAAACTAAAGTTAGGAACTTGTTTATTGCTGTCAAACTGTCAGATACTGTGTGATTTAGGGTAGGAGTCAATTACAATGTGCAAAGTAGTCAAGCAAAAGAGGGCAGATGTACTTTAATTACACACTTTCTTAGCAAATTAGGATCTGTGTAGGTGGGGACATTTGAAAACCTGTGGTTCACAAACTACTCTTGAGGAATTTAAAGTATTGGAATCCTGTAGATGCTTGACCCGCATAGAGAACATTAAGAAATGTAACTTTTTAAAATTGTAAAATGTTATCTTTTTCAGCCTTATTTAAATTAGTTCTATGTGATGAGACTCCTGAATATATCAGCTTGACAAAACAGAGCCAGCCTCTTCCACCCTAAGTCATGTTGAGTGGCATCTTGCTGTTACTCCATAATTGGTTCCACTGAAATCAGTGGGGGTGTTTGTGGAATGAGTAGGTCCTACTCCGTATGCTAGATTGTGCCTCTAACATGGTCACATGGGGGTGTAGGATGGAGTAAGGATACACATGAGTGCTCTGACTCTCTTAGATGTTTTCTGTAAATCCCGCCCACTATCTCTTCTCTATTGCTATGATTGCAGAGATCCTTGCAGATTTGCCATAGAGAAGAGAGAGGTGCAAGAGCAGATTTTCCAAGCAGATGATTCACTACTGACACCCACTGTAGGCCAGTGGAGACTGTAGGATAGTGTTTCTCATCCAGTTTACATCCTGTAAGACAAGGGGAGAGGGTTATTTGTGTCTCAAAAGCCTCATAATCTCTGACATCTAATAGCTTCATTTCAGAACTGTTAGCTAGGAGTAATTTCTAAAGGGCTCACGGCTCCTTTGAAGTTCACAATAGTGACCTTTTGATAACTATAAGCCCTTTATGGCAGGTAGCAAACATTTTAGGCTAGAATATGAACCAACATTAATTCTCCCCCCCCCAAGATCACTAATATGATTTAGCTCCATCCAAAGAGCTCCACCCCACCTTTGCAAATTAGAGGCACAGTCTCATTTACACAGCAGTTTGGGATGAAGACTGGAGAGAAAATATCAAAAATATGTGAAGACAGAAATATAGGAAAATCCACAATGAACAGATGGCTCTGGTCCCCAGAAGGCTGAACAGTGCAGGAGAAGAAAAAGAAATAACAACATTTTCAGGCCTAATTGCAAGCAAGACTAAAAATGAAATATCATTTTCTCTGGTTTGTCATTATTCCACTACTATTGTGGAAGCCCTGTGGCCTGAAGCTTTGGAGGGTAAGGAGTTCTCTGCTCGTATCTAGTGGTGAACAGAGGGTAGAATGGGTACTTAATTTGCATAAGATGTTTATCCAGAATTCCAGATGGACAGTGCTCAAATGGAAGTAGCTCCTTGCTTCCATCTATTGGTGAACCAGTCGAGTACAGCTACAGAGTGAGCTTAATCTGCATAAGCTTTTCACCCAGAATTCCTCTAGTGGAACTTTGGGTGTCACTATTATTGTACACAAACTAAGAATTGATTAGTTAGTGGAACTGAACAGAGAAATGGAAAAATGGTTCCTGTCTTGTGGCAAAGATTCTGCTCAATTGCTGGGTTAGGTGTTGGAGCCTCAGGACATCAGCAAGCAGCACTTCCCAAAAGGCTGGAGACAGGCTTGTCTGAGTGCATCTCAGGACTCTGGGACTATACTACTTGCTGACACTAAACTGTGAGTTGGGTTTAGGGAAGAGGGAAGTGATGAGATAAAGGGATATTTACATAGTGGCTGTTCACTATGCAGAGGGGAACCAACGTGGCAAACTACTGCCAGCGTTACTGTGGGAGTGTGTTTTACTTATTATTCATTTACATGGATTGTTGCTGTTTTTTCCCCAAGATGATCCTGCTGGTTCCTTTTTCCTTAATAACATTTTTCTTGTTTCATACATGGGCTCACTTCTGGTGCAGGGAGAGGAATGTATTACATATTAAGTGCCCCCAATGAAGGTATTTTGGGTAATAACTCATGCTGGTGGAATTTATTAATTTGAATCTGGCCCTTGCTACTGCAGACAACACTTGCAGAAGGGTTCTACTTGTGTTTATGGGCCTGAATATGCTGTCTTAGAAGTAAACAGCAAAATTTCCACCAATTTAAATGGGAGTAGAATAGTGTCCTACAATGTACTATTATTATTTCTATGGGTCAAAGTCATCTATGGTATAACCTCACTGGCTTCAGAAGAGTTATTCCAGGGATAAATTTGGCCTTGTATATTTCTGGCTGATATATTTACTGCTCTCTTCTCTTTACCCACCACTGTAAACATAAGTTACCATTTCCTACTTGGGGAAATATATATATATATACACATGAAGTATCATCTCCACTTTCAGGACCCAATTCAGTTCCCACTGAAGTCAACAGAAAGTCCTATTGAGTCAATGGGATTCTAACTGGCCACTAAATAGTTGTTTAAGCTTGTACACATTTTCACCCTAACTACCGCTCAAGCCTCACTCTGGATTAGTGAGAATAGAGGAGTGTGAGTTGTAAGCATGGCAGGGTGCTCTTTAGGTATGTACTTACATACACTTGCTAACACAGCATCTCATAAAGCTTGCTTTAACCTGTGGTTAGGGTATTTTTGGCAGTGAAGAATATAATTTGATTTCCTTAAGAAGAATTGACAGCCTATCTTGCTTTGGGAAGAAATTTGGCATGACAGTATATTGATTTATGGACTCCTTCACTTCCAGTGAGGCATATTTACCACTGGATGCTCAACATAATGTTAATCCTTAAAGCACCAGAGTAAGATTTCCGAGAAAAAAGGTTTTCGTTTTGCAATAAAGTAGAATTGTTTTCCATAAAGTATATCAGTGAACACTAACCCTTACACCACATGAAATGTGCCTTTGAGTGGGAAAGAACAATAAATTGAATTTTTTTTATTTTTAACCTGACAAGCTACCAACACATCTCTTACTGAAAGAAAATTACAAATAATTTGAACAGATTAGGATATATATGCTAGATTTGCATCTACTGTGTGAAAGCCATTTTGGATAAAACATACATTACCTTTAAATCATTGGGAGCTACATTGATTTATACGAGCTTAGTATCTGTTCCTCTGTTTTTTTAGAAACAAACTTAATCAAGCTGAAACATAGTTTACCTAAATCAATTTGCAGTAGTGCACTTTCAAAAAGCAGAAAACGGAATTTTATATAAACTAGAAAGAATGGGCTGGATTCATCACAGTGTTACTCCAACCTTGAGCCACTGTAACTCCACTGAAATAAAAGGGTTGTGCTATATAAAATGAGAATAACACATTGAATTAGACCTGTTGTATTAATTTAGATGGAATATATGGGCCAGTCCTCTCCCCGTCCATTCTGTAAAGAACAAACAACTGGAAACACTGTTTATTTTCTCTAAAGGGCAAATTATTCATGATCTGAGAGACTGTGCACTTTATATATGAACAAATAGAAACTGACATGTTAAAATCATGGGGAATCTACATTTTATAGAGCTAGGTTTCAAACAAATGGGCATTGCTTCCAGCTGAGCTCAGTGCAGTGACTTAAGGGATAATCTCTCCTGCTTGTAGCCTACGGTTAGCACAATAAATAGGTGCTGAGATAATGATTAATAACTGAACCAAAGCCAAGACATTTAATCAATCTCAAAAGCCATTTACTGCAACTAGGAAACTACAGAGATTGTTTTGGTTATAACAAAGTACAATACACAGAACAGAAGGTTGGTGAGGCTTTGCCCATCTCTCACACTTTCCAGCAACATTACTTTGAGAAGGGTGGGTTTGAGCACAAAAAGGAACAACTGAGATGGGAAGAGAAAAATTCTCATGAATCATTCAACAGTGATACTAAAAAGTAAGTCATGGTGAGAGCTGGCCAGAAACTAGAATTCCTGTTTCGCAGGGAAATTCAGAAATTAATTGTTCTGAGACTGAATGAAAACTAGAACTTTCCCAGAAAACAGGAATTGTGTAATTTTAACACCTCATTTTGACCAGAGCCCTGGCAGCCCACCAGGCAGTTGAGGGAGTCTGGGAGCTTCCCAGACTCTGGGCTTTCAAGGGGCTGAAAGCCCAAGAGCTTTGGGAGCTCCAGTTCCAGGGCAGTCCAACTGAGAGGCTCCAGAGGAGTCTGGAAGCCTGGGGACTGGGAAAGTCATGGAGCTGGGAACCATTTTACAAAGGAAAATCAAAAGTTTCCATCAAAATAGAAATTTTCCCATGGACAAATTTTCCATCTGAAAATTGTTCCACTGAAAAATTCCCAACCAGCTCACAGTCTAGTCAACTCCTACTTTTTATCTTGTGATAGTTAAGTACTTGTTTTAAGTCCCAGCTCCTGCTGTTATGGAATTATGTGAGAATCTCAGCTTTCATATTTTAAAAAAAACCCATAAATTTCTAGCTCCCTGGTTGCAAAAAAAACCCCTTGAAAACATGAACAGAGTGTACCCCAAAGGCACAAAAAGCAGAAGTTAAATAAAAAGAACCCCAAATTTATTATTTTTAAACATATTTCATGATTTTCAAGCATTCTCATGATTTTGGGGGCCTGTTTCTGAGTTTTGAATGCTTGGATTTGGCAATACTGGAATAATTTTAGGATGGAGTTTCAGGGCCAGATATTCAGAGGATATAAATTGGCATTGACTTCACCAGAACTGCATTGCTTTACAGCAGTTGATGAGCTGGTTCAATCCATGGATATCAACTAAGAAGGCTGGGGTGTGGAATTCCTATTATGCCTCAGTCATCACTAAAAGGGTTAATGGTCACCAGATACTCAATACAACTAATATTATCAATAAGGGGGAAGGTACAGAAACCAAAATAGGGGAAGAACAGGTTAAAGAATATTTAGATAAGATAGATATATTCAATTTGGCAGGGACTGATGAAATTCTTCCTAGGGTACTTAAGGAATTAGCTGAAGCAATCTCAGAGCAATGATCTAGAAATCATACAGGATGTATGAGGTCTCAGAGAACTGGAGAAGGGCAAATATAGTACCTTTCTTTAAAAAAGGGGAACAAAGATTACCCACGAATTATAGAAAGTCAGCCTATCTTCAATACCTGGAAAGATACTGAAACAAATGATTAAACAATCAATTTGTAAGCACCTAGAGGATAATCTGAGAATAAGGAATAGTTAGCATGGATTTATCAAGAATCAACCATGCCAAACCAACCTAGTTTCCTTCTTTCTCAGGCTCCCTGTGGGGAGCACTAGATGTGAAAAATCTTGATTTTTAGTAAGGCTTTTGACACAGTTCTACATGATGTTCTCAGAAACAAAGTTGGGAAATAGGTCTAGATGGATTTTTATGGGGTGCATAACTGGTTGAAAGACTGTACTCAAAGAGTAGTTATCAATGGTTTGCTGTTAAACTGGGTAGGTGTATCTAGTGGGGTCCTACAGAGGCCTATCATGGGTCATCTGGTACGATTCAATATTTTCATTAGTCACTTGGATAATGGAGTGGAGAGTATGCTTATAAAATTGTGGATGAGGACAAGTTGTGAGAGATTGAAAGCACTGTGATGGGTAGGATTAGAATTCAAAACAACCTTGGCAAATTGGAGAATTGGTCTGAAATCAACAAGATGAAATTCAACAAAGACAAATGTAAAGTACTACACTTTTTTCCTTCCTAACTACCAAATAAAGAATAACTGGCTAGGTAGTAGTACTGCTAAAGAGGATCTGGGGGTTATAGAAGATCACACATTGAATATGCGTCAACAATGTGATTAATATCATTGGCTAATATGGTTAATATAATTCTGGGGCATATTAACAGGAGTGTCATGTGTAAGACATGAGGGGGTAGTTGTCTTGGTCTACTTGGCACTGGTGAGGCCTCAGTTGGAGTACTGTGTCCAATTCTGGGCACCACACTTTAAGAAAGATGTGGATAAATTCTAGAAGGAGGAGAGCAACACAAATGATAAAATGTTTAGAAAACTTGACCTAGAGGACAAGTTTAAAAAAAACTGGGTATGTTGAGTCTTGAGAAAAAAAGAATGCAGGGTTCGGGGGACCTGATAGCTGTTTTCAAATATGTTAAGGGCTGTTATAAATAGGACAGTAATCACATGTCCTCTATGTCTACTGAAGATAGGAAAAGAAGTAACGGGTTTAACCCGCAGCAAAGGAGATTTAGGTTATATAATAGGAAAAAAATTCTAACTGTTAGAGTAGTTAAGCTCTGGAATAGGCTTCCAAGGGAGGTTATGGAACGCCCATCATTGGAGATTTATAAGAACAGTTTGGACAAACACCAGTCAGGGATAGTCTAGATTTACTTGGTCTGGCCTCAGCACATGGGGATGAACTTGATGACATCTTAAAGTTCCTTCCAGACCTACATTTCTATGATTCTATGATATTTTTGTGTGAATGCTGCCTGTGATCATGGACAATGTAACTGGATATAGTGGGGTACATATTCAGCTAGATATCTCCTCCAGTTCCAGTTGCCTAGTAAAGATCTATGCCTTTGCAAGTGCACTCACCTTCTAAATGTTGCAACTCATATGAATATGCTTCAAATTGTTTAACACCTGTGCATATGAAAATACTGGAATTTGCACAAAAAAAACCCTGTTGGCCAGAGATACAAATTCAACCCCTAACCAATGTACAGGTGTTGGATTATCTAAAGTGTAAGTGCAATGAATAGCACGCACACAGATTTTTCCAACCATATACAATTATGGACTAAAATAAATTTAAAACTATCAGAGGGAGCCTGACCTGTGAGATTTCAAGAAAGTTGGACAATGGTCAGATTTAGAAGCACAAATTTTTATTTGTTTTGTTTTGTTTTGCTTTACTTTACTTTACATGAGTCTTCATCAAAGTTGAATGCTTTAAACCCTGAAAGTAAAATACTTTGAAAACAACTGAACAAGTTTAATGATCTTTTCTTGGTCTGTTGATATTGATTGTCAGGCAACAGATCCATTAACGTTAATTCTCAAAATCAAGAAGTGTTTTAACCTCTCTAAAGCCTTTTAAATATCTTTAAAATTTACAAACATTAATACCAATTCTAGATAAATCTGTCCTATGGTAAATTGGGGCAGTACAGGCCCAATCCTCCTCACACTGTAGCCAATAGGATTTTTGTCATTGACCTCAGTGAGAGAAGGATTGGGACCTGGGTGTGAAGAATGTGCATACTATGTTCTGTATGTTCGTCTGACTCTTGTAAGGGGGTTCACTTTATGAATACATATGGTTGATTCAAGAAGAGGCTGATTGCACATAGATAGGAAAAGAGTGCAGTAGCTTCAGATAGCCAACCATCTAACAACCCCTTAGGAATAATTCAAGAGCTATTCTCTTGGATGTTCTACCTCCCATGCCTCAGCCAGACCAGTTCATTCTTTTTCTCTTATGTTATGCTTTGTTCCTACTGTTAAGATTAAACAATACTTTGGTGTAAAGAAGCTGGTCACTGCATACTACTGGTCACAGACTCTTGAAGGGAAAAACTGCAAGTACTGAATCCAGTCAGACCTGCTGGGGTAAGCATGGCTGACCCACAGGGTTTGGTAGCCTAGGACCTGGTCTAAGACTAGGAGACTTGTGAGATCCACCCCAAGTGAGGTAAAGGCACAAGGCACGTTACCAGTGGATCTGCACTCAGAGAGAATGCAGAATAGTCAGAGGTGCAGCTCGACCTGTGACTATGACGCTAAGTGCCTCAATTCTCTTGTTAGTTTCGGGTATCAGTCCCTGTGAAGTGCTGAGTGACCTTAAGTTCCCACTGAAGTCAATAAGAGTTGAAGTTGCACCTTGCATTTTTGGGCATCCAAACATACTTGTATTAGAATGACCATACTAAAGTCTCTGTTAAGCTTGTCACCATACCCAGTCTGAACTAGGTATATATCAGACTTGCAAAACTCCCATTGACTTCAGTGGGGTCAGAATTTCACTCAAAATACCATCAAATCCACAAAGAAAAACTGGGGGGAGAGGAAGGCAAGAATTTTTTCTTTCACCTCTTTCAGTTATAACCCTATTAGGGGTTAATTGTAACAACCATTCAGAGTCAGAGTCCTGCACTTAGGACGGAAGTATCCCATGCACTGCTACAAGCTCAAATAAATTGGTTAGTCTCTAAGGTGCCACAAGTACTCCTTTTCTTTTTGCGAAGACAGACTAACACGGCTGTTACTCTGAAACCTATAAACAAACCAGTTTTTGTTGCTGTGGTTAATGGCTGGTACATCACTCATGCTGCAGAGCATGATAGATGTCAGGAAAGTTATCCTAGCTTCACAAGGGACAATGAAGATTATGAAAAGGGAATAAAGCATTAAATAAGATATGAAAATAATAAATCTTTTGAAATAAGTTATATTTGAGATTTCTCCCAGCAGAAAGGGTAATTAGGTACTGCAATTTACCCATTGTGTCTCCTGTCTGTGTCAAGTCATTTCTGTCCTCCAAGGAAATAGTTCACTCCTGGAGTCTAGAGGTAAAATCCTGGCCCCATTGAAGTGAATGACAAAATTCACATTGACTGCATAGCTTTCTGACCAGCACCAAGATCTTTAAATTAATTACATAAAAGCAGACAGTAGGTTAAGCACCAGATATACTAATATCATTGCAAGCTGCCAGAAAGTTATAGGTGTCTGACATGAGCATATCGTAGGTCATGACATTGTTTGATTTCCTAGCATCCAATACTGCAATCAAATACATAAATGTTCATCTCTGCACCTGTTTGGAGCCTTGTTTACGTCAATGGTGTTTTACTTCAATGCACAGGTGCAGGGATCTACCTGTAGGGATCTGATAACAGGTTCAGGACCCAAAGCCCTGTACATCCTGATTTGTGGTGCGATAATTGGCATCACCAACAACAGTTACTGAGGCGTAGAGGCATCTAGGCAATCTTCTGAAGTCCTCCAAATTTTAGGGCTGCTGCTGGAAAGAAATATATTCTGAAATCAACAGTACTAGAAAATTGAGGGAACTGGCTGATTTTTTACTTAATATATTTATATCACTTAATTTTTCAAAAAGAAATAGAAGACGCATGTACAATCTTTTAGATGACCTCATGATTATTAACTATTCCTCCCATAGAACCCCTTTTAAAATGTCATAAATAAAATTACATCCTTTTCAGAAGGATTATTAAGTATATTTATGTCTATTGCAAAAGGTCAGAGCTCTTTAACACTCACTGTGTGGTAAATTTATGGATTATGGAAAAGTGACTATTGCACATAAATCCTTCTTTGAACACCTAACAATGTTTTCATAAATACATTCATAATTCTGACAATGATATCTAAATCTTAAGCATGTTACTCTTCCAATTGCTTAACTTAGACTTTCTTCTTTATATACAGTACTAAATGTGAACATTATAGGCTAAATTAATCCCATGCAACATTAATTTTGGTATTTTCTAACTTTTGAGTGCTTGACTTCGCAACCTAAATAATGTTGGGTTTTTGGTGGGTAATTTCCTAGGTTTTTAAAAACCAAACTGAAAAAACAGAAATTCGATCATAAGACACTTTACTGACATCCATCAAAAGTCAATCAGCAGATTGGAACCTCTAGATGCAGCACACAGATCTCTGCCACAGAGGAATTGATATCATAGAATATCAGGGTTGGAAGGGACCTCAGGAGGTCATCTAGTCCAACACCCTGCTCAAAGCAGGACCAATCTCCAACTAAATCATCCCAGCCAGGGCTTTCTCAAGCCTGACCTTAAAAACCTCTAAGGAAGGAGATTCTACCACCTCCCTAGGTAACGCATTTCACTGCTTCACCACCCTCCTAGTGAAAAAGTTTTTCCTAATATCCAACCTAAACCTCCCCCACTGCAATTTGAGATCATTATTCCTCATTCTGTCATCTGGTACCACTGAGAACAGTCTAGATCCATCCTCTTTGGAACCCCCTTTCAGGTAGTTGAAAGCAGCTATCAAATCCCCTCTCATTCTTCTCTTCCGCAGACTCAACAATCCCAGTTCCCTCAGCCTCTCCTCATAAGTCATGTGTTCCAGTCCCCTAATCATTTTTGTTGCCCTCCGCTGGATGCTTTCCAATTTTTCCATATCCTTCTTGTAGTATGGGGCCCAAAACTGGATACAGTACTCCAGATGAGGCCTCACCAATGTCAAATCGAGGGGAACGATCACGTCCCTCGATCTGCTGGCAATGCCCCTACTTATACAGCCTAAAATGCCATTGGCCTTCTTGGCAACAATGGCACACTGGTGACTCATATCCAGCTTCTCGTCCACTGTCACCCCTAGGTCCTTTTCTGCAGAACTTCTGCCAAGCCATTCGGGCCTTATTCTGTAGCAGTGTATGGGATTCTTCCGTCCTAAGTGCAGGATTCTGCACTTGTCCTTGTTGAACCTCATCAGATTTCTTTTGGCCCAATCCTCTAATTTGTCTAGGTCCCTCTGTATCCTATCCCTACCCTCCAGTGTATCTATCTCTCCTCCCTGTTTAGTGTCATCTGCAAACTAGCTGAGGGTGCAATCCACGTCATCCTCCAGATCATTAATGAAGCTATTGAACAAATCGGCCCCAGGACCGACCCTCGGGGCACTCCGCTTGATACTGGCTGCCAATTAGACATAGAGCCATTGATCACTACCCGTTGAGCCCGACGATCCAGCCAGCTTTCTATCCACCTTATAGTCCATTCATCCAGCCCAGACTACTTTAACTTGCTGGCAAGAATACTGTGGGAGACTGTGTCAAAAGCTTTGCTAAAGTCAAGGAATACTACATCCACTGCTTTACCCTCATCCTCAGAGCCAGTTATCTTGTCATAGAAGGCAATTAGATTAGTCAGGCATGACTTGCCCTTGGTGAATCCATGCTGACTGTTCCTGATCACTTTTCTCTCCTCTAAGTGCTTCAGAATTGATTCCTTGAGGACCTGCTCCATGATTTTTCCAGGGACTGAGGTGGGGCTGAGTGGCCTGTAGTTCCCTGGATCATCCTCCTTCCCTTTTTAAAAGATGGGCACTACATTAGCCTTTTTCTAGTCGTCTGGGACGTCCCCCGATCACCATGAGTTTTCAAAGATAATGGCCAAGAGCTCTGCAATCACATCTGCCAACTCCTTTAGCACCCTCGGATGCAGCGCATCCAGCCCCATGGACTTGTACTTGTCCAGCTTTTCTAAATGTAAGCAGAGTCAGGATGAGCTCCACCCTGATATCTGGTGGTGAGGTGTGGCAAGTTGTGGAAAAGAACTTCGGGGCCGATCTCATTGGCATAGGCACACCCACCCCGCCTAGAATGAGGCCATAGCTGCCCAAATGGTCACTTTGGCTGCTGTGGGATCCCCAGTGTCTCTGTTATTGGGGCAGAATAAATTGTTATTACCCTGATTATGGGAACTGTGCTTGGAACTGTACTTGGCCTTTTGTTATGATGGAGGGACTCACCATCAACTAAGTAGCACTCGCTAGGCAAGGGTCATGGGTTCTAAAACTCTGTGAATTCAGAGAGACTGGGGACAAGTATTAATACTTGGTGGTATGGGCCCCTTGGTGAGGACCTTACATGCTAACTGCACTTCCTCCTCTCTCCACTGTAGAATATCAGAGCTAATTTTGATTCCATTAGGTGTCTAATTACAGGCTGCTGAGTTCACTGTGGGCTAATGGTGCACCAGCACTGAGGCTCCCATACTACAAGCTGAATTCACCAAAGAGCTGAACTGATTAAGAGCTGAAATCACTGAGCGTTGTGTTAAGAAGTGGGGGAGCCTGAAGATATATTGTGGAGCAGTTTGCGGGACGGCAGGAGCTGCTTGTGGGATGCGGAGTGGAGCAGTTCGTGGGATAATGGGAGCTGCTTGTGGGATGCAGACTGGTGGAGTGGAGTGGAGTCCTATGGAGCTGCGGGGCAGTCAGCTTCAGATCAAGTAAGGTACCCCTTACCTCTCTTCCCTCCCGATCTCCACCCAGGTGGGGAGGTAAAGCTCTGCAGATAAACTTTCAAACTCTGGGGCTGCCCTGACCAGGGACAGAGACTTTTGGGTCATTGGACTTTTGCGACTTTGGGTGATTTTGGGTTGCTGGACTCAAGAACCAAAGGGAAAGGACACGACCCAATTTTCTTAGGGTGGGTTTTTGTTCATGGGTTGTGTTATGAATCCTGTTGGTGGTGTTTCCCCAACATAATGCCACATTGTTTCTCTCTGTTATTAAAAGGCTTTTTGCCACACTCAGACTCCGTTTTTGCTAGAGGGGAAGTATTGCCTCTTGGAAGCGCCCAGCGGGGGTGTTATATATTTGTCCAAGGTCACTGGGTGGGGGCTTGAGCCAGTTTTGCATTGTGTTATTGGAATGGATCCCCTAGATATTGAACCCGGCCCTTGTTGCTGCCAACTCTGACGGGCAGAAGGGTTACATAAATAGCCCTGAACCACTTTTCTTCACAGAGGGCTGGTCACCTCCTCCCCATGCTGTGCTGCCCAGTGCAGTAGTCTGGGAGCTGACCTTGTTCATGATGACAGAGGCAAAAAAAGCATTGAGTACATTAGCTTTTTCCACTTCCTCTGTCAGTAGGTTGCCTCCCTCATTCAGTAAGGGGCCCACACTTTCCTTGACTTTCTTCTTGTTGCTGACATACCTGAAGAAACCCTTCTTGTTACTCATAGCATCTCTTGCTAGCTGCAACTCCAAGTGTGATTTGGCCTTCCCGATTTCACTCTTGCATGCCCGAGCAATATTTTTATACTCTTCCCTGGTCATTTGTCCAATCTTCCACTTCTTGTAAGCTTCTTTTTTGTGTTTAAGATCAGCAAGGATTTCACTGTTAAGCCAAGCTGGTCACCTGCCATATTTACTATTTTTTCTACACATTGGGATGGTTTGTCCCTGTAACCTCAATAAGGATCCTTTAAAATACAGCCAGCTCTCCTGGACTCCTTTACTCGTCATGTTATTCTCCCAGGGGATCCTGCCCATCAGTTCCCTGAGGGAGTCAAAGTCTGCTTTTCTGAAGTCCAGGGTCCATATTCTGCTGCTCTCCTTTCTTCCTTGTGTCAGGGTCCTGAACTCGACCATCTCATGGTCACTGCCTCCCAGGTTCCCATCCACTTTCACTTCCCCTACTAATTCTTCCCAGTTTATGAGCAGCAGGTCAAGAAGAACTCTGCCCCTACTTGTTTCCTTCAGCACTTGCACCAGGAAATTGTCCCTACACTTTACAAAAACTTCTTGGATTGTCTGTGCACGGGTGATTGAAGTCTCCCATGAGAACCAGGGCCTGCGATCTAGTAACTTCCGTTAGTTGCTGGAAGAAAGCCTTGTCCACCTCGCCCCCCTGGTCTGGTGGTCTATAGCAGACTCCCACCACAACATCACCTTTGTTGCTCACACTTCTAAACTTAATCCAGAGACTCTCAGGTTTTTCTGCCGTTTCATACAAAAATACTCATATTTTTCTGCAGTTTCATGTTCATATCTGAACAGTCATACTGCTCTCTTACATACAATGCAACTCCCCAGCTTTTCTGCCCTGCCTGTCCTTCCTGAACAGTTTATATCCATCCATGACAGTGCTCCAGTCATGTGAGTTATCCCACCATGTCTCTGTTATTCCAATCACATCATAATTCCTTGACTGTGCCAGGACTTCCAGTTCTCCCTGCTTGTTTCCCAGGCTTCTTGCATTTGTGTATAGGCACTTGAGATAACTTGCTGTTTGTCCTGCTTTCTTAGTATGAGGCAGGAGCCCTTCCCTCTTGCGCTCTCCTGCTCATGCTTCCTCCCGGTATCCCACTTCCCCACTTACCTCAGGGCTTTGGTCTCCTTCCCCCGGTGAACCTAGTTTAAAGCCCTCCTCACTAGGTTAGCCAACCTGCTTGTGAAGATGCTCTTCCCTCTCTTCGTTAGGTGAAGCTCGTCTCTGCCTAGCACTCCTCTTCTTGGAACACCATCCCATGGTCAAAGAATCCAAAGCCTTCTCTCCAACACCACCTGCATAGCCATTTATTGACTTCCACAATTCGATGGTCTCTACCCGGGCCTTTTCCTTCCACAGGGAGGATGGACAAAAACACCACTTGCGCCTCAAACTCCTTTATCCTTCTTCCCAGAGCCACATAGTCTGCAGTAATCCACTCAAGGTCATTCTTGGCAGTATCATTGGTGTCCACGTGGAGAAGCAGGAAGAGGTAGCTATCCGAGGGCTTGATGAGTCTCGGCAGTCTCTCCATCACATCGTGGCTCCTGGCAAGCAGCAGACTTCTCAGTTTTCCCAGTCGGGGTGGCAGATAGATGACTCAGTCCCCCTTAGGGGGGAGTCCCTGACCACAACCACCCACTTCTTTCTCTTGGGAGTGGATGGAACCCCCATCCTTAGGACAGTGCATCTCATGCCTTCCAATCGGCGGAGTCTCCTTCTGTTCCCTACCCTCAGATGTATCATCTAGTCCACTCTCTGCATTAGTACCTGTGGAGAGAACATGAAAATGGTTTCTTACCTGTATCTGCATTGCTGGTACATGGATGCTCCCCTTTTTTCTTCTGGAGGTCACATGCTGCCAAATTTCTTCACTGTCCTTCTGTCCCCACTGCGCAGCCTGCTCGGAATCTTCAGAATGTTGTGTCCTTAGAAGCATATCCTGACATCTGTCCAGAAAATCTTCAGTTTCTCTTACGCAACGCAGGGTCGATACTTATTTCTCCAGACTTTGAACCTTCTCTTCCAATATGGAGACCAGCTTGCACTTTGTACAGATAAAGTCGCTTCTGTCCTGTGGAAGAAAGACAAACATGGCACATCCTGTATAGCTAACAGCTGAACGCTCACCATCCATATTACCTTCCTTCTATGAGCTTCCTCAGGAGTTGTAGTAACTACTCAGAGAAGCCTGCAAGATGTAAGCCTCAGTGGGCTCTCCCCAAGCAAACTCCCTCTGTTCGCTGCTCAGCTGGTTCACAGCTGACTAGCTTTTTATAACAGTCAGGCCCACTCCAGGCTCACCTGGAACAAAGCACTTCCAATTCACACTTTTCAAACAATCAAGCACATGGTCAAACTGACCAACTGTCCCCGCAACAGACACTCAGATACTCACCAACACAGCCTCCCTCATCCTCTACATGGACCAGCACTAGAGGGGAATAAGTAGGGCCCTACCAAATTAAAGTTCCATTTCATGGTCAGAGGGTTTTAAAAAAATGTAAATTTCATGATTTCAGCTATTTAAATCTTAAATTTCATGGTGTTGTAATTGTAGGGATCCTCACCCAAAAAGGAGTTGTGGGGGTGGTCGCAAGATTATTATAGGGGTTGCAGTGCTACAAGGGGGGGTTGCGGTTCTGCTACCCTTACTTTTGTGCTGCTGCTGGTGGTGGTCCTGCCTTCAGAGCTGGGCAGCTGGAGAACAGTGGCTGCTGGCCGGGATCCCAGCTGTGAAGGCAGAGCTGCCACTAGCAGCGGCACAGAAGTAAGGATGGCATAGTATGGCAGTGCCACCTTTACTTCTGCACTTCTGCCTGTGGAGCTGGGCCCTCAGTCGGCAGCTGCTACTTTCTGGCCACCCAGCTCTGAAGGCAGCAGTGCAGACGTAAGGGTGGCATGGCATGGTATTATCACTCTTACGTCTGTGCTGCTGATGGCGGGGCCTGCCCAACAGCAACCTCTCTCTGGTTGCCCAGCTCTGAAGGCAGCACAGAAATAAGGGTGGCAATACCATGACCCCCCTAAAACAACCTTGTGACTCCCCTGCAACTCCCTTTTGGATCAGGACCCCCAGTTTGAGAAACACTGGCTCCCCCCTAAAATCTGTATTGTATAGGGTTAAAAGACACAAAAGACCAGATTTCATGGGGGGAGACCAGATTTCATGGTCCGTGACACATTTTTCATGGCCGTGAATTTGGTAGGCCTAGGAATAAGACACTGTGTTCATTATTTCCACAGATGTTTGTTGACAGCAGAGGAATGGTGAGACGTGGGAATCTTGGGATTGATTCTAGGTTCTGGAGCAGAGTGTAGTTGTCAAGGTTCCTCCCCCACTCTGAACTCTAGGGTACAGATGTGGGGACCTGCATGAAAAAACCTCCTAAGCTTATCTTTACCAGCTTAGGTCAAAACTTCCCCAAGGTACAAAATATTACCCCTTGGACAGGCCGCTACCACCACCAAACTAATACTGGTTACTGGGGAAGAGCTGTTTGGACGCGTCCTTCCCCCCAAAATACTTCCCAAAACCTTGCACCCCACTTCCTGGACAAGGTTTGGTAAAAAGCCTCACCAATTTGCCTAGGTGACTACAGACCCAGACCCTTGGATCTTAAGAACAATGAACAATCCTCCCAACACTTGCACCCCCCCTTTCCTGGGAAATGTTGGATAAAAAGCCTCACCAATTTGCATAGTTGACCACAGACCCAAACCCTTGGATCTGAGAACAATGAAAAAGCATTCAGTTTTCTTACAAGAAGACTTTTAATAAAAAATAGAAGTAAATAGAAATAAAGAAATCCTCCCTGTAAAATCAGGATGGTAGATACCTTACAGGGTAATTAGATTCAAAAACATAGAGAACCCCTCTAGGCAAAACCTTAAGTTACAAAAAAGATACACAGACAGAAATAGTTCTATTCTATTCAGCACAGTTCTTTTCTCAGCCATTTAAAGAAATCATAATGTAACACGTACCTAGCTAGATTACTTACTAAAAGTTCTAAGACTCCATTCCTGGTCTATCCCCGACAAAGACAGACTATAGATAGACCCACAGACCCTTTGTTTCTCTCCCTCCTCCCAGCTTTTGAAAGTATCTTGTCTCCTCATTGGTCATTTTGGTCAGGTGCCAGCGAGGTTACCTTTAGCTTCTTAACCCTTTACAGGTGAGAGGAGCTTTCCCCTGGCCAGGAAGGATTTCAAAGGGGTTTACCCTTCCCTTTATATTTATGACAGTAGTCTACTGGGCAAAGACTCTTCTGCCCATTCCCCTGCCTTCTACTCTATCCTTTCCAGGCTGTCTCTGTCCCAGTCCTATGCAGTGTTATTGTAGCCATGTCAGTCCCAGGATATTAGAGAGACAAGGTGGGTGAGGTAATATCTTTTACTGGAGAAACTTCTGTTGGTGAGAGAGACAAGTTTTTGGGCTTCCTGAAGAAGAGCTCTGTGTAGCTCAAAAGCTTGTCTCTCTCATCAACAGAAGTTGATCCAATAAAATATATTACCTCACCCATCTTTTCTCTCTGTCACAGTCCTGTGTCTTCCCCACCCCTGGTTCTATACTTCTCACCTAGTCACTCCCAGTCTCCACTCCTTAGGTTTCTCATCCCTGTCCCAGTCTTCTCCCCAACCTATAATATCTGAATGAGGGGGACTAGACCTGCCCTCCAAAGGACAGATTTAAGAGAATGGGGGGATTTTAAGGCCGTGCATGGCTCTTTTTACTGTTCTTCCCTGGCAGACACTTCTATTTCTGATGTCACTCAGGGAAAACTGCTTAATCCAGCCATTTTACAGCTACATCTCCATCTGTAATAGAGGAGGAAGAAGTCAATTAGTGCCATAAAAAAGCTCTCCCTGGCTGACCTCAATATCAGACACAGCAGTCAGGAAAGAGCTATTCAGCAAATACTGAATCACAGGCACTTTAAAGTTCTTTCCCAGTTAACTGTCATTTGGGCAGCCAGGAAACAACGTTCTCTTGAATCATACTACTTTGTACTCTGGGTATAAAGAACACATAGGAGAGGAAATAGTAATCATGAAAATCTGTGAGGTTCAATGTGGTTACTCTGGTTATATACAGCAAGGTTGGGACCTCATTCTTTAAGGGTTATGCTATTGTATGATAGTGAATACTGAAAACAAAACATAAAAGAAACTGCAAACAAGTGGAATATTTTGGGCTGGAGGTGAGTGAAATATTTGGGCCAAAACTTTTTTTGGCAAAAATACAGATTCACCAACACTGGAATGTTTTATGAATTCATGTCTATTTTGTCAAATTCTTTATTTCAGGAAAAAACTTCTGAGAAAATCAAAATGATTTTAAACTACTTTTTGTTCCAAAATTTCCATTGATTTTATTTATAAAACATTCAAAAATTATTGCAATGAAACATTTGTTGAATGAAAACACTTTTTAAATCCAACACAATTTTCCCCCCTAATTTAAAAATTGCTAACAAACTGGAAAAAAGTCCACTATTTGCCCAGCTCTAAACCTTAAATGGTGTAGCTCCAAGCATCCTGGATTTAGGAATAGACAAAGAATTCATTTAAATAATAATCTCACTTGAGACACTTTGGTGAATTTATCACACTGCTTTGTGACCATTTAAAATCTACCAGATAATAATCCTTTCTGGATAGGAAGGGTTATTGTGGGTTAGTCTGAGAATGAACAAATGTAAGAAGTCTTATGCTTAGCAGACCATAAACCTTGGGAAGTTTGGCCCTGACATTCTTGCTGAATTGAGGTGTTCTTTGAGGAGTTCTAATGTGCTAAACCACCAAATAATGAATGGCAATTATCAGATTCTAATGATACATTTACCTGCAGTCAGAAAGAATTCAATAGCTACTTAGCTCTCTGAGGGAATGTCTACACTGCGCCAGGCCTGTGTCAGCTGAGTCAGGTCGGTGGGACTCAGGTTATGGGGAGCTGTTTAACTATGGTGTAGACATTTGGGGTCATGTTGGAGCCTGGGTTCTGGGACCCTGGAAAGGGGTCAGAGTCCCAGAACCCAGGCTCCAGCCTGAGCCTTAACACATTTGTAATGATCTTGCGGTTCATTAAACAACAAACCAAATGAAAGAGAAAGGAATACAATTTTAATAAAACAAACTGGAGAGCATCTTTGATAAACTGCTACACACAGCCATATGGTGTTCCAATCCCCGGCTACAGGGCACAGCTCCAAATTCCCACGCTCACAACACAGTCCCTTATGAGGGAGTGTCTCCAAATCACAATCTTTCATAAACATATCTCTACAAGTCTACAGTGTACACCACAATTAAACAGCATTGTAGCCTGAGCTCTTTGAGCCTGAGCTAGCTGACCGGGGCCAGCCATGGGTATTTAATTGCAGTGTAGACAAACCCTGAAGGGCTCCAAAGATTAAGTTAAGAACCTGATGAGAGCTAAACTGGATGAATGGGATCAGCAATCTTCCTTCACAAAGTATTTAAAATTTCCTCCACAAAACTTTTCCATAACTATTTTTAGTCTGGTTTCGTGAAGTTGTACACATAACTTTGAGAAATCTAGTTTTGTTTTTTTTTATGTTCTGCATGGAATGAGCATAAACCTTGCTCATTTATTTTAAAATCAATATCATATAAAGAGCAAATTGCTTCTATGTCTCACTTTACAGTGTTAGGGCACACACAATATTATTGCAGTAAATGCAGAAATGTTAGCACTGTTTAAATCAAAAGAGAACATTATAAGTTGTTTATAGACAGCAAGCTCAGCAAACAAAAGTCACATTATGGCAAAGGAGAACACATTGATAAAGTATTTTGTCCTCTATTCTCTGATATTTGTTCAAAATTAGATTTAGAGCTGTTGGTTAATTGGTGGATAATACATTTTTATGTGTCTTTTGAAATAATGTGTATTCAGCTTTTCTTTAAATCAGGAATCCATCAATAAAATTAGAGACAATAGGATGCCTGATTCCTATTAGAAATCCTGTAACCTTCTACTCAAGACTTTTCAGGATTCTTAATATTGTGTGCTGAATCTCTGATTTTATTGTTCCAAGTATAACCATTTTCTAGACTAGTAGATTGGTAGGCTGTTGGGTGAGGGGCTTGGTGCTGAGAAGGCAGAACCAATTCGTGCCAGAACCAAGAAACAAATTGCAGGATTAGGAGTGATATATGTAGGCATGCCATGGTACTGAAAGATGTGCTGCAGGAAGGCTTGTGCAGTTTACGGGCAGATGGAATACTGTATCAGGGAATAAAATGAGCATCTTATTAAGGAGGTCCATTGTGGTCAGGATAACTAAGTGCCCTCTGGAGTGTCGTAACTCTACAATAGAGTCCATTGAGAGGGTGACCAAGGAAATGTAGGTGTGGGGAGGGGCTGAAGGAGGCCCACAGGCTTGGCTCATGGTTTCTTTGTATGGGTACAGAGGTTGCATGACCTAACACAGTTTTTTACATCAGTTCATGGGGTTGGCCATCAGAAGTACCTAGGGGTTAGGTTCCAGGTTTTAAATTGTCCAAAATGTCCCGCCAAGGGTGAGTCATGAGACAGTCTTAGCAACTGAAGCAAGGAGCTGTACTCAGGAATGTGGAGATGATCCCCTTGATAAAGGAGGTCTTGTTGTAGATGGAAACTTGAATACAGCGAAGAACTGCTGTTTCTTAGAGTTTAGCAGATTGGGGCTGCAAATGGGTCACTTAGAAGCAAGGAACAGATGTGATCATCAGATGATCAGTGATGGTCCTGCAGACAGGGTTGGGAAGGTGTAAGTATAGTGGTCCACTATACTTTTGTTTGCACCTTTGGACTTCGGGTATTGTTGCTCTCCTGCTCCACTTCATGGTACTTTTTCTTGCAGGACAGGGCATCCGCCTTCCCATTCTTAATCCCTGGACAGCATGTAACCATAAAGTCAAATTGGGAGAGGAAAAGGATCCAGTGAATCTGATGTTATCTGTAGATGTTCCAAATTCTTGTGAACAGTCCAGATTTGGACAGGTATGGTCCCGCTCGAGATGATGCTGCCATTGCTCAAAGACAGCCTTGATATCGAGGAGTTTCTTGTCCCAAACATCATGATTTCTGTCTGTGGGAGTCAGTTTCCAAGAAAAAAAGACACAGGGATGAAGCAACCAGTGAGGGCTGGTAAATTGTGAGAAGATCATGCCTATTGCCAAGCCTGAGGCATTTGTCTCAACTATGATGGCCTTTGTGGGATCTGGATGGGTCAAAATGTGGGCAGAAATAAATGCCTTTTTCAAGCAGTTGAAAACCATCTCTGTGTTGGTGAACATGATGAATTTAGCCTCTTTCTTGAGGAGGGACATTATAGGAGCTACCTCATTAGAGAAGCCTTGGATGAATCACCAGTAAACATTTGTGAATCCCAGGAACTGCCGCACCTATTCACCATTTGTGAATCCCACTTACCTGCCTTCTACTCAGTGATGGCTGCAACTTTGCAGGGGTCCATAGCAAGTTCTGCTGCTGAGACGACATAGCCCCGAACCTGGACGGTATCCTTGTGAAATTTACACAAAACCTGAGAAATGCAAAGTTGATTTTGGTGAAGCCAGTCAAGGACAGGGTGCACCTGGTGGTCATTCTCTGAAAAAGAAAGAATATCATCTAAGTAGATGACCACAAATTGGTTGAGGATGTCTCTGAAGATGTCGTTCATAAAATGCTGGAAGATAGTGGGGGTATTAAATAAACCAGATGGCATGACTAAATATTTGAAATGGCCATATCTGGTTTGAAAAGCTGTCTTCCATTCATCCCGCTTCTGGATTCTGACCAGGTTCTACGCCCCATGCAGGTTTAGCTTTGTGAGCTGAACAAAGACTTTCTAGGAGTTAATTTATGAGAGGAAGGGGATGTTGACCATGGATGCTGGTATTTTGGAGGGCTTGAGAATTGACACAAGATCAGATGGAGCCATCCTTCATAGTCATGAACAAGATAGGTGCTCCTGTTTGGAATGTCGAAGGATGGATGAACCCTTCCACAGAGAATCCTCAAAGTAATCCCAGCGGGCCTTTAGCTCAGGTTCAGATAGCGTGTAAAATGCTTCCAAAAAAGACCTCTGTTCCCAATTGAAGTTTGATTGGGCAATTGCAGGCAGGAATTTCAGGTCCTGATCACCAGTCTTTGGTTTGTAACTCTGGATCCTTCAGGATCTGGAGTGCGCCGGAGAATGCGACTGACTGTTGACTCACATTGAGAAGGCATGTTCATCAGCATAGCATGGGACAGAAGATATAGATTATGAGCACCATCTGATTCAGGGGTCGTGAGTTAAGACCAGTGAATGCGGAGTGCAGATGACCACAAACTTCAAGATCTCTTGGTGACTGCCAAGGGCATGGGCTGGATGCTAGTGGGGCACCCTGCTGTGATGTGCCCAGGCATCCAGCAATACAGGCACAACTCCAATGCCCTACAATGATTCTTTTCATTAGTAGAGAGATGGGGTCTGCCTTGGTTGACTTGCATCAGTTCAGGGTCTGGTAGAACAACTGGGACCATGGGAGAGGGAAGAGTCCTGGCCAGCTGGGTCAGGAGATATGCTGTTTTTCTTGGGCTTGCTCTGTTAGATGATCATCAATCTAGATGCAAAGATCAATTAAAGCTCCCAGGCTAGGTCGAGGTTCCACCCATGTTAGTTCATCGTTGAAAGAATTGCTGAGTCCCTGCCTAAAGAGATGTTGCTGCATGGCCTCATTCAGTGGGTTTCTGCAGCAGGCCATCAAAACCCTGCTGCATATTTGGTGACAGATCTGACAACCTGCTGAAGGGCATGGAGAGCAGCTTCTTGGTACATTCTTGATTAGGGTAATTGAAAATACCCAACATTGCCTGCACAAAGCTCTCCAAGTGTTCAGGAAGAGGACTGGACACTGCCAGGAGTAGGGACAACCCCTTGAAGGCCTCCCCAATGAGCAGGCTAAGTATTAATCCCCCTCAGGACTGATCTGTGGGAGTAACTGTGGCTGCAACATGAACCGGAGATGACATTGGTTAAGGAACCCATGAAACTTGGCACAGTCACCATCAAATGTATTGGATGGGGGCAGCTTGGGCTCATGGACAGTGGATGCAAGAGTTGGGGGACAGGAGAGGACAGAAATTGCTTCCTGGGCTTGTATCTGGGGGTGAAGTACTGCATTCTGGTCACGTAGCACCAGGACCTGGGCCTGTAGTTCCCGCAGGATCTCAACAACCTCCAAGAAGGTGAGTTGGGGTCCTGCTGGAGCCATTCCAGAGAGAAGCTCTGTGTCATGAGGTGAAGTCCCTCCTTATCATCTAGTGGGCTGCTCAAACGGTCAAGCACTAAGGTATAGGTGATGCAACCTAGTGGGTAGAGCAGAATCAGATGGCAGAACCAGAGGTATGGTCAGGAGGTAAACCAAGGGTCAAAGTCAGGAGCCAGAACAGAACAAAAGGGTAAAAGCCAGAGATGTGGTCAGGAGATGAGCCAATAGTCAGACTCAGGAGTCTGGAGTTATGTCATAAATATAAAGGGAAGGGTAAACCCCTTTGAAATCCCTCCTGGCCAGGGGAAAGCTCCTCTCACCTGTAAAGGGTTAAGAAGCTAAAGGTAACCTCGCTGGCACCTGACCAAAATGACCAATGAGGAGACAAGATACTTTCAAAAGCTGGGAGGAGGGAGAGAAACAAAGGGTTTGTGTGTCTGTCTGTAGTCGTCTTGGCCGGGGACAGAACAGGAATGGAGTCTTAGAACTTTTAGTAAGTAATCTAGCTAGGTATGTGTTAGATTATGATTTCTTTAAATGGCTGAGAAAAGAATTGTGCTGAATAGAATAACTATTTCTGTCTGTGTATCTTTTTTGTAACTTAAGGTTTTGCCTAGAGGGGTTCTCTATGTTTTTGAATCTAATTACCCTGTAAGATATATACCATCCTGATTTTACAGGGGGGATTTCTTTATTTCTATTTACTTCTATTTTTTATTAAAAGTCTTCTTGTAAAACACTGAATGCTTTTTCATTGTTCTCAGATCCAAGGGTTTGGGTTTGTGGTCACCTATGCAAATTGGTGAGGCTTTTTATCCAACATTTCCCAGGAAAGGGGGGGTGCAAGTGTTGGGAGGATTGTTCATTGTTCTTAAGATCCAAGGGTCTGGGTCTGTAGTCACCTAGGCAAATTGGTGAGGCTTTTTACCAAACCTTGTCCAGGAAGTGGGGTGCAAGGTTTTGGGAAGTATTTTGGGGGGAAGGACGCGTCCAAACAGCTCTTCCCCAGTAACCAGTATTAGTTTGGTGGTGGTAGCGGCCTGTCCAAGGGGTAATATTTTGTACCTTGGGGAAGTTTTGACCTAAGCTGGTAAAGATAAGCTTAGGAGGTTTTTCATGCAGGTCCCCACATCTGTACCCTAGAGTTCAGAGTGGGGGAGGAACCTTGACATGGTGGCACAGTGGTGGGATTAACCTGAAATCATTTTGAGATCCAGTTGAGATTTTTTGAACTAGAAATACAGATTTTAAAAAGGAATTTTTAGGAAGTCCAGAAGGCAGCTTTGAAACTGAAAGCAGCTTGGTTTCTCTCTGCTTTGTGGCCAAGCAGAGACAAAAGGGGATTATCTTGTGAATTGCAGATTTTCTTTGCCTGGAGGCAGGGTACTTAACTCCTGCAGGGAAATTCACAGTCTTCCAACCCAGAGGTTTTTTTTTTTTTTTCTTTTCTTCCTAAAAGTAAATAGGGGGTGTGTGCTCTACCCATTTGCCTGGAGACAAAAGTGGCAGGGTTTTTTTTTAGGATTTTGATTTTTTTTTTTGTTTTACAAGGAGCACAGGTTTGAAAAGAAATTTTTTTCTTCTTTGGGCTGGGTAAGCAGGTTTCCAAGTAGTTGGAGGTTTTTTGCTTTAATTTGGGCCCAGAGCAGAGACAAGGGAATTGTCTTTTTCTGTAGGCTGACAATCACTATCAGAGAATAGGTATTCTATTCCAGCACAGCAAAATTTTACAGCCAAGTTTTGTTTGTTTATTTCTAAACCTCGGGTGTAAAGTTAGTTAAAAACAGAGAGGTTAGAATGGCCAAATCCTCAGCTCGACTACAGCTGGAATTAGCCAAATTTCAGGCTGAGGAAAAACAAAGGGAACATGAAAGACAGATAGAACTCATGCAGCTGAAGAAGGAACAAGAAAGGGAGGCAGAACAACACCAAGAGGCTGCCCACAAGAGGGAAATGGAGGCAAGGAAGCATGTGGAGGAGGAGAGGGAAAAAGAGAGGAAGCATGTGGAGGAGATGGAGAGGATAAAGGCCCAGCAGAATATACCAACAAACCCTAGCAATCCTTCTCCAGGTACCACTTCCCATCCCAGAAAGTTCCCCACCTACAAGGCAGGTGATGATACTGAGGCCTTCTTAGAAAACTTCGAAAGGGCCTGCCTTGGGTACAACATCTCTACTGACCAATACATGGTAGAGCTGAGGCCGCAGCTCAGTGGACCCTTAGCTGAGGTGGCAGCTGAAATGCCTAAAGAACACATGAACAAGTATGAACTGTTTAAATCCAAGGCGAGAGTCAGAATGGGGATAACACCCGAGCAGTCTCGTCGGAGGTTCAGAGCCCTAAGGTGGAAACCAGACATGTCATTTACCCGACATGCCTACCACATTGTAAAACATTGGGATGCCTGGATATCAGGAGCAAGTGTTGAATCTCCAGTAAATTTGCCCTTCCTAATGCAAATGGAACAATTCTTAGAGGGTGTTCCTGAGGAAATAGAAAGATACATCCTAGATGGGAAACCCAAAACTGTAATTGAGGCAGGAGAGATTGGAGCCAGATGGGTGGAGGTGGCAGAGAAGAAGAAAACTGGTCGCAGTTGGAGCGGAGACCAGAAGGGACCACCCCAGACCACACCCTATTACCGGGGGCCGCCCAAAGCCCCACCTACCTCCCAAAGAACCCTCCAGACCCCTTATCGTCCCACCACCCCGTTCTCCAGCAACCCTCCTCGCCCCAGTGACCCGTCAGCTGGACGATGTTTTAAGTGTAACGAGCTGGGGCATGTAAAGGCCAACTGCCCCAAGAACCCCAACAGATTACAGTTCATTGCACCGGAATCACACCAGAGGTCCACAGGCCCAGATACCTCCCAGATACCCTTGGAACGGAGGGAAACTGTGAGTGTGGGTGGGAAGAAGGTCACCGCGTGGAGGGACACCGGAGCACAAGTGTCAGCTATCCATGCTTCCTTAGTGGACCCCAATTTAATCAACCCAGAGATCCAAGTGACGATTCAACCCTTCAAGTCCAACTCTTTCAATTTGCCTACAGCCAAGTTGCCTGTCCAGTACAAGGGCTGGTCAGGAATGTGGACTTTTGCAGTCTATGATGATTATCCCATCCCCATGCTGTTGGGGGAAGACTTGGCCAATCATGTGAAGCAGACCAAGAGGGTGGGAATGGTCACCCGCAACCAGGCTAAACAAGCCGTGAGGCCTAGCTCTGTTCCGGAAACTTCTATCAGGACCCAGTCAGAGGTGATGGACCTGGACCCCAGGCCAATGTCTGCAACAGCAGTAGTGGATCCAGTCCCAGAGACCCAGACGGAACCAGTCCCAGAACCGGAACCAGCCGAACAACCAACACCAGACCCCGTGTCAGCACTGAATCCAGTACTTGCAACCTCAACACCAGAGGGCCCCACCGAACCTGAACTGGCAGCAGCCGATAACCCTACACAAGAGGCTCAGCCGGAGCCTGAATCCCAACATAGTGCACCAGCGGAGAGCGGTTCACAGTCAACAGAAACAGCTCCATCCCCTATATCGCTTCCAGAGGGACCAAGCCTAGGTCCACAATCCCATGAGGAACTGATGTCTCCAGCATCAAGGGAACAGTTCCAGACCGAACAGGAAGCAGATGAAAGCCTCCAGAGAGCTTGGACGGCGGCACGGAGCAACCCACCGCCTCTCAGCTCTTCTAATCGATCCAGGTTTGTTGTAGAAAGAGGACTTTTATACAAGGAAACTCTTTCTGGGGGACACCAGGAAGACTGGCATCCTCAGAGACAGTTAGTAGTTCCAACTAAATACCGGGCCAAGCTCTTGAGCTTAGCCCATGATCACCCTAGTGGCCATGCTGGGGTGAACAGGACCAAAGACCGTTTGGGGGGGTCATTCCACTGGGAGGGAATGGGCAAGGATGTTTCTACCTATGTCCAGTCTTGTGAGGTGTGCCAAAGAGTGGGAAAACCCCAAGACCAGGTCAAAGCTCCTCTCCAGCCACTCCCCATCATTAAAGTTCCATTTCAGCGAGTAGCTGTGGATATTCTGGGTCCTTTTCCGAAAAGGACACCCAGAGGAAAGCAGTACATACTGACTTTCATGGATTTTGCCACCCGATGGCCGGAAGCAGTAGCTCTAAGCAACACCAGGGCTAAAAGTGTGTGCCAGGCACTAGCAGACATTTTTGCCAGGGTAGGTTGGCCCTCCGACATCCTCACAGATGCAGGGACTAGTTTCCTGGCAGGAACTATGAAAAACCTTTGGGAAGCTCATGGGGTAAATCACTTGGTTGCCACTCCTTACCATCATCAAACAAATGGCATGGTGGAGAAGTTTAATGGAACTTTGGGGGCCATGATACGTAAATTCGTAAATGAGCACTCCAATGATTGGGACCTAGTATTGCAGCAGTTGCTCTTTGCCTACAGAGCTGTACCACATCCCAGTTTAGGGTTTTCCCCATTTGAACTTGTATATGGCCGTGAGGTTAAGGGGCCATTGCAGTTGGTGAAGCAGCAATGGGAGGGATTTACACCTTCTCCAGGAACTAACATTCTGGACTTTGTAACCAACCTACAAAACACCCTCCGAACCTCTTTAGCCCTTGCTAGAGAAAACTTACAGGATGCTCAAAAAGAGCAAAAAGCCTGGTATGATAAACATGCCAGAGAGCGTTCCTTCAAAGTAGGAGACCAGGTCATGGTCTTAAAGGCACTCCAGGCCCATAAAATGGAAGCATCATGGGAAGGGCCATTCACGGTCCAGGAGCGCCTGGGAGCTGTTAATTATCTCATAGCATTCCCCACCTCCAACCGAAAGCCTAAGGTGTACCATATTAATTCTCTAAAGCCCTTTTATTCCAGAGAATTAAAGGTTTGTCAGTTTACAGCCCAGGGAGGAGACGACGCTGAGTGGCCTGAAGGTGTTTACTACGAAGGGAAATGTGCTGGTGGTGTGGAAGAGGTGAACCTCTCCATGACCCTTGGGCGTATGCAGCGACAGCAGATCCAGGAGCTGTGCACTAGCTACGCGCCAACGTTCTCAGCCACCCCAGGACTGACTGAACGGGCATACCACTCCATTGACACAGGTAATGCTCACCCAATTAGGGTCCAACCTTACCGGGTGTCTCCTCAAGCTAAAACTGCTATAGAACGGGAGATCCAGGATATGTTACAGATGGGTGTAATCCGCCCCTCTGAAAGTGCATGGGCATCTCCAGTGGTTCTAGTTCCCAAACCAGATGGGGAAATACGTTTTTGCGTGGACTACTGTAAGCTAAATGCTGTAACTCGCCCAGACAACTATCCCATGCCACGCACAGATGAACTATTAGAGAAACTGGGAAGGGCCCAGTTCATCTCTACCTTGGACTTAACCAAGGGGTACTGGCAGGTACCGCTAGATGAATCTGCCAAGGAAAGGTCAGCCTTCATCACACATCTCGGGCTGTATGAATTTAATGTACTCCCTTTCGGGCTGCGAAATGCACCCGCCACTTTCCAAAGACTTGTAGATGGTCTCCTAGCGGGATTAGGAGAATATGCAGTCGCCTACCTTGACGATGTGGCCATATTTTCGGATTCCTGGGCAGACCACCTGGAACATCTACAAAAAGTCCTTGAGCGCATAAGGGAGGCAGGACTAACTGTTAAGGCTAAGAAGTGTCAAATAGGCCTAAACAGAGTGACTTACCTTGGACACCAGGTGGGTCAAGGAACTATCAGCCCCCTACAGGCCAAAGTGGATGCTATCCAAAAGTGGCCTGTCCCAAAGTCAAAGAAACAGGTTCAATCCTTCTTAGGCTTGGCCGGTTATTACAGACGATTTGTACCGCACTACAGCCAAATCGCTGCCCCACTGACAGACCTAACCAAAAAGAAACAGCCAAATGCTGTTCAGTGGACCGGAAAGTGTCAGAAGGCCTTTAACAAGCTTAAAGCGACACTCATGTCTGACCCTGTACTAAGGGCCCCAGACTTTGACAAACCGTTCCTAGTAACCACAGATGCATCCGAGCGTGGTGTGGGAGCAGTTTTAATGCAAAAAGGACCTGATCAAGAATTCCACCCTGTAGTGTTTCTCAGCAAAAAACTGTCTGAGAGGGAAAGCAACTGGTCAGTCACTGAAAAAGAATGTTATGCCATTGTCTACGCTCTGGAAAAGCTACGCCCATATGTTTGGGGACGGCGTTTCCACCTGCAAACCGACCATGCTGCACTAAAGTGGCTTCACACCGTCAAAGAAACTAACAAAAAACTTCTTCGGTGGAGTTTAGCTCTCCAAGATTTTGATTTCGACATCCAACACATCTCAGGAGCTTCTAACAAAGTGGCTGATGCACTCTCCCGTGAAAGTTTCCCAGAATCAACTGGTTAAAATCATCCTTGAGATGTGGAAAATATTGTTAGTCTTTATGTACTTGGTAGTATATTTAGAGATGCATGTGTCTTATTAACTCTGTTTTTCCTAGAGCTCCAGGAAGAAATCCCAGCCAGTGTTTCACCCTAGCTGAGATTTGGGGGGCGTGTCATAAATATAAAGGGAAGGGTAAACCCCTTTGAAATCCCTCCTGGCCAGGGGAAAGCTCCTCTCACCTGTAAAGGGTTAAGAAGCTAAAGGTAACCTCGCTGGCACCTGACCAAAATGACCAATGAGGAGACAAGATACTTTCAAAAGCTGGGAGGAGGGAGAGAAACAAAGGGTTTGTGTGTCTGTCTGTAGTCGTCTTGGCCGGGGACAGAACAGGAATGGAGTCTTAGAACTTTTAGTAAGTAATCTAGCTAGGTATGTGTTAGATTATGATTTCTTTAAATGGCTGAGAAAAGAATTGTGCTGAATAGAATAACTATTTCTGTCTGTGTATCTTTTTTGTAACTTAAGGTTTTGCCTAGAGGGGTTCTCTATGTTTTTGAATCTAATTACCCTGTAAGATATATACCATCCTGATTTTACAGGGGGGATTTCTTTATTTCTATTTACTTCTATTTTTTATTAAAAGTCTTCTTGTAAAACACTGAATGCTTTTTCATTGTTCTCAGATCCAAGGGTTTGGGTTTGTGGTCACCTATGCAAATTGGTGAGGCTTTTTATCCAACATTTCCCAGGAAAGGGGGGGTGCAAGTGTTGGGAGGATTGTTCATTGTTCTTAAGATCCAAGGGTCTGGGTCTGTAGTCACCTAGGCAAATTGGTGAGGCTTTTTACCAAACCTTGTCCAGGAAGTGGGGTGCAAGGTTTTGGGAAGTATTTTGGGGGGAAGGACGCGTCCAAACAGCTCTTCCCCAGTAACCAGTATTAGTTTGGTGGTGGTAGCGGCCTGTCCAAGGGGTAATATTTTGTACCTTGGGGAAGTTTTGACCTAAGCTGGTAAAGATAAGCTTAGGAGGTTTTTCATGCAGGTCCCCACATCTGTACCCTAGAGTTCAGAGTGGGGGAGGAACCTTGACAAGTTACTTTAAATAAATCCTGCAAATTAACTGAGATTTTAATGTGTGGTTCTTCTCTGAAAAGTGACTGGGTAAAAATAGCACCTTCTTATTCTGGAGTTCTGCTGCTTGATTGTATTCAAATAAGTTCTTACTGCCTTTTTCTCCAGTCACCTTCACAGAGCCTACACAACTAAGAGAATCAGCTGTGTTCTATTCCATCTTCATTAAGTTCCAATCAGGTAACCCTGTCCAATCCCATTCAAAGCAATGGAGTATTGAAAGCATTGATGAGGATATAATTTTGCCTGCAGAATCCACACTCTGCTCCAGCAACATATGTACCATATCCCTCCTCAATGCATCACAAACAGTTTGGCTAACTATATTTGGACCTTGTTTCCTGAAATGCTATGGAGGCTGTGGAACATGCCAGAGAGACACAAGCAGACCAGCATGACTGTTGTTGAAGGAGACGATGGGAGGAATTGTATTGTGAGATATAAAAAGGGGGCAGAGCTGCAGAAATGGCTCTGCTTTCGATGGCCCTGATTCAGCAAACCACTTACGCATGTGTTTAACATTAAGCACTTGCTTAACCACATTTATATCCTGCTTAAGTCTCATTGACATGAATGGGACTTAAGCATGTGCTTAAAGCTAAATACTCTGCTGAATTGCAATATTGCCAGTCCCAAATGCTAAAATAATTGCTAGTGAGGTCACAAAAATCATGAGATCGCCCCCAAAAATCACAAATTTCAGGTTTGATTTATTTGCCTTCTGTTTTTTGAGCTTTTAGGATTTACTCTGGTCACATTTCCAAGTTTTTCTCCAGAATACCATGAATTGGTAACATTTAAACAGGATTGATTTAACCAGGAACATTTAACCCCAAGATTGAAGGGTTGCAGTGTTCTCTGAGTGCAGCAACCATTTTGATTTCACAGCAAGGTGTGGGGAGGGGGAGAGGCAATCAGTCTTTGCCAGCCTTGCTCTGAGGGTTCCAACATAGAATGCATTTAGTCTCTGCATCAGGGGCAGATTTAAGTGTGATCATATTTGGGAAGGCGAAGTATTCTGTGTTTGATCTTCTGTAGGGATTATCTAGATTGTTTTTTTTAAGAAGTATACATTTTTGCTTTTATTTTTGTTATATTTTTCTTAATCCCTGTTAAAGCCTGAAAAGGATCTGCAGCATTGCTATTCCTTTTCTCTGCAGAACTTGTTCTAGCATTTAATTGAACCATGGATTTTTTAACCCTCAGGCACCTCCTTTCTAAATTCTGTAAACTGCTATTATTAGTCCAGCGACCTTTCCTTATTTCCTTCAGTATAATTGCCAGAGCAGCCTTATGTTCCTCTTGTTTGTTCATTTCAGAATCATCTGATGAGCCCTGAGACAAAGAAAATGAGAGAGCCTCTCTCCATGAAGCAATTCACCCAGCCTGTTTGGCAGTACTGCTAGACATGCTTTGCTTTCTCCCTGGACATACTGGCTCCAAGAAATAGGCAAAATAATCTTCCAGAGCAAGCTTGGTATAGCTGCTAAAAATCTCCCATAAAATAAATCAGCAGGCCTTTGCTACTATCTCTTCATGAGAATATGCCACCTCTTTCTAGCCTATTTAAATCTGAAAAGAGAGACTGAGGCAAAAAAAAGGGGGGGGAGATGTATTAGGAAGAGGGAAAATTATCTTATATAAAGATATGCTTCTCTCCCTGCTGCTTCAGCTCCCATTCAGGTCCTTTGGAGTTGCTCAATGAGAGAGACTTAAAGTGCCCGTGGTGCTAGGGCTACTAACCTATTATTCACTGTAAACAATTTCTATTGAGACCCTGCTTGGAGAAGATTCACAGACATTCACTGGGATCTGGTAGCTTCTTCTTTATTTTGGTAGCACCTGAAGATTTTAAAACTCAAGGGTTGAGGCAGTTAGATGGCTCAGAGGACCGATAATGGAATATGAAGGCTTTCTCTTTCTATATCAACAGTTCAAATGTGTGACATCACATGATCTCAAGTCCTCATCTCCAAAGTGGGGATTATAAACTTTCCCTACCTCATACGGTTGTTGCGGTGATAAATTATTTAATGTGTACAAGGGAGTTAGATACTGTAGTGACTGAGACCTTGTACGTGCCTAGATAGATTAATCAAAAAAAGGACCCCAAATGGAGTTATATATCTTCTACCAAATTAGAAATAGATAGTAAGGTTCTTCATACCATTGTTTGGTGTCTGCCTTTCAGAGGAATTCTTCTATGAAATACCCCAGTTCACCTAACTTGCTGCAGAGGACACCCTTATTCTCCTAGAAGAATACAGCAAGGTATGTCCATCTTTTATCAGTGCTGATATTGTGAACTGCTACACATTCCATTATACAGCTTGAGAGGCACAGTATCCATGCTGGGAAGGAAGCCACACTCCTTAAAGTCAGTTGGCCTATTTGCCCTCGCTTACAAGTACAGATTTTCTCTTATGGTTATTAAAAAAGTGGGACTGGAGAACATAGTTTTTACGTTGTCAGATTTGACTTTCATACTTAGGGAAAATAGCTTTTTAGAGTGATAATTAAGTTAAATATGCCAAGGTGTTTAAAATAGATTTCTAATACGTTAGTATAATTGTCTGATATTAAGTGTATCCACATCCAGTCCCTTTTTTTTTTAAACAAATCAGGCCCCACAAGCTATTTAAACATTTTTTCTATTTGTCTCATTTGTTCCCTTGTACTTCCCTGCCTGTTTATATCTTGTCTCTTGACTCATACTTAGATTGTAAGCTCTTTGGGTAAGGAATTAGCACAAGAGGGGTGCTGGTCCACAAATGGGGCTCTTAGACACTATGGAAATACAAATAATATTAATAATATCAATGTATTGAATGTTTTTAGATTTCATTTGTACACAGGAAATACGTCTTTCAGGAAAAAGCAAAATAAAAAAGAAATAGGGGAAAGGGGGAAAACAGAAAATAGAGATAATAGTTGCAGAGGAATTAAATTAAGCTTTTGTAATTCATATTTTTACTTGTGCCCCTTTAATCTAATTTATTTCTAATGTTGAATGATCATAACAAATAAAAAGTTGGAACTGCATCTCACATTCATTAGGGATGTCAGGAGTTCTTGAAAGCTATTTAAAGTTTTCCTGTGTATGAGGCAGCAATATAAATAAAATGTGTGAGCTGAGAATAGCTCTAAGAAGATTTTTGTGCCTTTAGATGGGCTTGCTATAACAGCCTAAATGGATTATTCTTAAGCTTCTACCACGATAATATATTTAGCATTTTTAAAATACTTATCCTTGATGGTAAAGCAGTTTTGTGAGACAGTGCCGTAGAAATCTAAGGCACAGAAAATCTTTAAAATCATCAGTGCTTGAACATAAGTAAGGCAAGGAGGCTTTAAATTGCCTAACAGACATATTATACTTCCTGCTGAGCTGACCCATTCTATGACACAATTTAAGTGGACTTTTTCCCCGTTTATGATCTCTTATTTCTTCTATTACATATGAAAGCTGTGTTCTACAATTTTAGACAGCTCCAGCAACTTTCATCTTTGGACCTTGTACACGTTACCTAATTAAGTGACACATTATATTAATGTACAGGTTTTTAAGATCTGAAGTTTGGACATTTATGTTAAATTACATGAGTTTAGTTAGAGTTGATCTGATCTGAAGTCCCATCTGATGTTGTTGTTCATATTTTGGTCTCAGCTAAAGAATGGCCTGTGCCCGACCAAATGACTCTTTGACTATTTTATTCATACATATGCCAGGAATATATAGCCATGATGAAGTAGTGAATTTAATGGAAAGTTTATTGAAATGTAAAATGAAATGAAAGGTGTTATAAATATATCTATTATATAATATTAGTTACTACAAATGAGTCACACCAGCTGAGGGGAAAAAAAATCTGTTGATCATAGAGCTGTGCAAATAACTGACCTTTTAACTCTGTAGCCAAACTGAAAAATTGAAAAAAACTATTGTTTCCAGTAGACCCATAATGAAAATTTTTAGAATTGTTTGGTAAAAAGAAAAAGTTTAAAATATTAATTCAAGTTGAAATAAATGTTCTGTTCAAAGCAAAACGTTTCTTTTAATTTACAAGAGCTTTTTAACTTGTTTTTTTTTAAAAAAAATAAAATGGAAGTTTAACTTGAAACAGTCCTTTCAAATCAAAACAGAATTACTTTTTCAGAGTTTTTTTCCCCTCTGATTGAAACAATTATGCAAAGTTGATGCAAATTTATAAAATTCATCAAATTTATGAAAATTGTGTCTAGGCTGTTCTCAGTGGTGGCAGATGACAGAACAAGGAGTAATGGTCTCAACTTGCGGTGGGGGAAGTTTAGGTTGGATATTAGGAAAAACGTTTTCACTAGGAGCATGGTGAAGCTCTGGAATAGGTGACCTCGGGAGGTGGTGGAATCTCCTTCCTTAGAGGTTTTTAAGGTCAGGCTTGACAATCCCTGGCTGGGATGATTTAGTTGGGGATTAGTCCTGATTTGACCAGGAGGTTGGACTAGATGACCTCCTAAGATTTCTTCCAACCCTGATATTCTATGATTCTATTCTATGATTCTATGAAATGTTTTGGTTGACCTAAAACTGCATTTTTTTGTGGAAAAAAAGTTTCCTCTGAAAAATTTCACACAGCTCGACTTGGAGAGAGTATTTTACTATACTTCAAAGGAAAAATATGAATATGTCTATTTGAGGGATATCCATAATAAAAGAGAAAGTGCAGTGGGGAAAAATGCTTTGAATGCATTTGTGATAAATATCTGATACAAAGGTCACAGACATCCTGCTTTCTGCAGCTAACTCACAGATACAGTTACAGAAAAGTGTGAGCTGGTTTAACATAATCACTAGAGGCCTATATTAACAAATACTATACCGTAACAAAAACCACTTTGTGGGGAATCCTTATAAGTGACTCACCTCTTTGCAGTATACTATTTATATAGTAGTCTAGAGAAAAATAGATAAAGGAGCTGAGTCTTTCCATTTTAGCACAAGCTTCAAAACTGTCTGAATATAAAGGACACCTCAGGCTCCCGCTCTAACAGTTTCTCAAATTAAAATGTGAAACAGATACTAATGGACCCCACAGGTATATTACAGGCTGGTTCTGACATACACAGCACAGAGAGGAGCAGGCTGTGGAAGGCAGACCTCTGTCATAGTCGGTATACTAGTAGAAAGTTGTGTAATTAATGGATAAGCACATCTGAAACACTTCCATTGATATTTGGCAAAAGAATTCTATCCTTACTTGGTTTATGTGTGCTGAGAATATTAGATGAGCTGCTAACCAACATCAGGCAATAGGTTTAAGCTTATGTTCTAGTGGCCAAAAGGATCATTCTAAGATAATGGAAACTATTAGGGCTGGTCTAAAATAGGAATTTCCATGTCATAGGAAATTTTGATATTTTGACATTTGTTTTCATCCTGTAGCCTGACCCAAAGTTGGGTATGTAACGCTTCTGCCAGGCCAAGTTGATAGCAGCAAGGGCTGGGTTCAGTACACAGGGGTTCCCTCTCATCAAAGCAAATGCAAAACTGGCTCTAGCCCCCACCCAGTGACCTGGGAAAATCTTACACACCCCCCTGGGCACCTCAAAGAGGCAATACTTCCCCTCTCACAAGCACAGAGTCTTGGTGTAGCAGAGAATCTTTAATAACATGAGGTAAACGACATCAGCATTAAATTGGGGAAACATCACAACTAGTGTTCATTAACCAAACCATGAGCAAAGACCCACCCCAGAAAATTGGGCCACATCCTTTCCCTCGAATTCTTGAGTCCCAGAACCCAAACGTCTCTTGAGTCCAGCAATCCACAAATCACCCAAAGTTCAAAAAGTCCAGCCCCAGAGTTCAAAAGTTCATCTGCAGAGTGTTGCTCCCCGGTCTGGCTAAAATGTGCCTGTGTGTGGGGGGAAAGAGGTAAGGGGCACCTTACGTGTCCTGAAGCTGACTGCCCCACAGGGCTCTGCTCTGCACAGCTTGCCGTCTCACGAACAGCTCTGCTCAGCTCACCGTCTCATGAACATGCCGCTGTCTCACGAACGGCTCCGCCCTGCACAGCTCGCCTCGCCGTCTCACAAACACTCCACCAGCCTATCCACAAACAGCACCACTGCACTGTAGTTCTTCTGGCTCCCCACTACTTGACACAGTGCTCAGTGATTCCAGCTCTCAGCTCATAGTAGGGGGAGCCTTAGTGCTGGTGCACCATAAGGCCAAAGTGAATTCAGCACAGTACCTGTAGCAAGACTCTTAATAGACCCAAAATTAGCTCTGACATTCCACAGTGGAGAGAGACAGAGGTGCAATTGGTGTTTCAGGCCCTCACAAAGGGGCCCACACCACCAGGTACAAATACCTGTCTCAAGCCTCTCTCCATTCACAGAGTTTTGGAACCCATGTCCCTTGCCTAGCAAGTGCTACTTAGTTGATGGTGAGTCCCTCCATCATAACAAAAGGCCAAGTACAGTTCCCAGCACAGTTCCCATAATCAGGGTAATAACAATTTATTCTTCCCGCCCCAATAACAGAGACACTGGAAATCCCACAACAGCCAAAGTGACCATTTGGGCAGTTATGGCCTCATTCTAGGCGGAGTGGGTGTACCTATGCAAATGAGATCAGCCCCTGAAGTTCTTTTCCACCACTTGCCACACCTCACCACCAGATGTCAGGGTGGAGCTCATCCTGACTCTGCTTACAGGTATATACAATTGTAACTTGAGGGTTAACAGGTTCTTGTCTCAAGATCAGGCCCAGTATAAAATTATCATAATTTGGGAACCCCAGTGTGCACAGGTGCAACACTCACACCATAGGAACTCTTTCTATATATATTTACAAATATATAATTTATTAATAATTTAGCAAAGTTACACACACACTTAAACTCAACAAGGCAGATAGAGGTAATACAGAAAGTATATTTGGATGTCCATACTTACACCCTTATCTTTCTTAACCTACTTAACCATTATTTTACATACCTAACCATTATCTTTCATACTTAATCATTATCTTTCTCGTCACCGTTATTGTCCTCATCTTCCCCAGTGGCCATCTTTCTGGCCCCTCTCAAGGTCTACATCTCTCCAACCTATCTGCTGCCCCTGGGATGTTACTTTTATAGTAGGTTACGCTGATGCTGCCACGTCCAACGCATATTCAATAGAGGTCCTTATTCTTATTTCCTCCCCTTAAGGTGTCCGTTTTCTATAGGTTAGTATATGTATGATGTTACTCTATTAGAATACATGTCAATTTGCTGTCATGGCACCTTTGCGGTCAGAGGTTCTGTCCGGAACCTTCCGGATGCTGATGTCAGCGATGTTCGGTGCTGGTATCAGCTAGGTTCTGTGGGTGGCTGATGTCAGTATTCTGGACAAAATTCCCCCTCTTGCATGCTACTTTCAGTTCCCTAAACTTATGAGTTACTTAAATTTATCTATACCAAAGGTTATAGACCCCAAGCCTCACACTATCCACTAAAGCCAAATCTTACAGGATAAAAGCCTGTAGGTTCCTTGCATTACTACTAAATATAATAAAGCAGGATAACAAAGCAATGAATATAATACAGGTAACATGGCCCACTGGGCTACAATCCTGAGTCAGAATGAAATGTCAAATATTTTTGTGGAGAGGAAAGCTCTGAAAAATGTTGATTCAGAAATCTTGAAAGTTTCATTTTGATATTTTTGATTGAAATGAAATATTCCTATACTCCTGAATTGAGATGTTTCATTCTGGTTTGACAAACTTCATAAAAACAGCTCATTTTGATTCAGTTTGATGTTGAACTGAGTCTTCCTGAGCTTCCTCATGGGAGGTGCCTCATTTTCCTGTTCTCCTGTAGCGTTGGTCCCCAGTCAGACTACTTCTCCCACAATGTGTCACAGACTTCCCTTGGCAGTTCAGCAAGGGGGTAGACCTCATGGACATGTCATGGGGATGACGACCTGAACTACAATTCCCATGAGGTACTAAAGCTGCTCAGGCAGACACAGATTGATGTTTACCCAATCTGTAACTAATTATTTCATTTAGATTTTCCATAGGAATTTCAGCAAAATTGAATTTTTCTGTGGAAAATTTTGATTTTGTGTAAATTTCAAAGTTAATAAAAAATATCTCAGCTGAAAATTTCTGACAAGCTGTTCTCCCTGATTTGATACTTCCTCCAGATTCTTCTTCCTCCTGTGCTGACTAGCACTGATGGAGAAACTGCATCAGGTGCTCTCTTGCTTCTGAGATCTTCTTAATGAAAGAATAGAGTGGGAGGGTGTCTGCAACTCTCTCAGGGCTTATCCAGCCCCTGCCACAGCATAGATTAAAGCACCCTTAGGGCTGGCTGCAAAGTCCACTTGTGGACCTTTCTGGCAGCCATGGATAGTGGATTGACTCAGAGTCACAATTTTGTTCCCAGTTCCTCCTTGCTCAAGGGACGAAGTCAACTGTGCTAGCCTTTTACCTTATGCAGCTGACATTCCCCTCTGTGTCAGCTCAGCCGTGCTTATCCAGCATGTTGGGGGTGGTATAATGGGACCACACCTATCTGCATGGGAGGAGAGAAGCAGCCCCATGGAGCCCACTCTGGAGTAAGGAAGAACCTTCTACCAGTTTTTTCATTACCATGCTAGGGTTGCCAATTTTCTAATTTCTGAAAATCGGACATTACAGCAGCAGCACTGCCTCTCCTGCCCTTGCTCCACCTCTTCCCCACAAGGCCCCACCCTCACTTTGCCTCTTTCGCCAAGGCTCTGTCCCCACTCACTCCTCTCCCCCACCCCTGCTGCTTTCTCCTGTTCCCCTTCCTCGTCGCTCAATCCTCTCCTCCTCTGTCCCCCGCATACAGCTGGGCTTCCTCTGCTCTGGAGCCTGCCTCCCCATGAGGTGGCTCCAGCTGAGCAGGGGCTGGTGTGGTAACCTGACTTTTGATGTCTGGTCAGTACATCTGACCAGATACTCGACAGGCCCCCCCCCCTCAGAGTTTCTGGTAAAAAAAACCCAGACACCTGGAAACCCTACAAGAGCCATGCTCTTCAGTGAATAAGCTTCTGGCATCTGATTGTGAGTTAACTTTTTCTGGCCCTGTCCAAATTCGAAGTAGCCAAACTAAAATCTGTGAGGAGTGGGGCTTACTAAAATGATTCATAACTATTCACTCAATGCCACTTTTACCCAAGGTTCATGGGCACTGCACTGTGTTTTTTTGTCACTCCTAGAAGAACCATCCAAAAAGCATTATTTCTAGGAATGACATGCTGCAGCAGACTTGGAAATGTGTTTCACAAATGTTGTGTGACACTACCCTGGGTGGTAGCACAGCTAATCACAGCATTTTGAGTCAGTGTATTCATGGGTATGCTAACATTTGGAGGGTTCGTTGAAAGTAGACTGTATTTTCTTACTGGTTCATTTCCACTCTCACCGAATGAAATTAACCCCATTGTAGAGGGTTACTCACTGTGGTACTTAAATGTGGTCTTGCTCCACTTATGTCAATGAGAGATTTGCCATTGACTGAAGTGGGCTCAAATTAGGCTCCTTCAGAGTTGAGAGCAGCATTGGGTAAACACTTCAACAAATTAATCAGTGTTCATATGAATCACTTTTTATTTTCTAAATTTAAATTAATCCCTTGATGTGGGCCAGATTCTAATGAGATCACCAAATAATTGCTTGCCTAACCCTACAAGAAAGTTCACAAACCTAAAATGAAGAATGTAACTCCTGAAATCAAAGCAGTAACTTGGGCAAGATGTTTACTCTCTTTTTTTTAGTTTTCCCATCAGTAAAATCGGGAGAATAATACTTGCCAATTGCAGAGGGTTATTAGAAAGATTAGTTAATATTTGTAGAGTGCCTTGAATATGCAACATGTGTTGAGTATTTTGAAAAGCATTGACTCTGCAGTAAATAGTGTGGCCAGGTAAATTAATTTAAGCTGCCCAACTGGTAAATAGTAAGTATAGCACTTTACAGATTGACATTAGCGTAGATTAAACATTATAGGCCAGATTCAGTCTAGGGACTATGCTTGCAGAAGTTGACACAGATCCTTGTGGAGGTCCTTGACAGATCTGCCAGTGGAGGCACAAATAAGCTTGCTCTTTCCTGGGGATTAATCCCCACTGGGGTGCAGTAGATCAGTTGGATCAGAATAATTTGTAACCCGACTATTGCAAACAGAAGGCCGTGTTTGATATGAATGTGTGTGCAAAGAGCAGGATTGAAAAACTCCCAGTAAATACTGTGCAAGGCAAATTATTTAGGATTATTTTCACACAGTAGAAATTAATTAAAGATGTGCTGTCTTTAGGCAATTGTATACTTATCCATGATAAAAATGGAAATGTGCTGAATTTTGCAGAATAAAAATTATTGTTTAAAGATGGAACGAATTGGATGCAAAAATCAAGGTTTTTGTAAACACTCTGAAATCTGATTGGTAAAAGCTCAGGTGATTGTCTCACTTTGATTAAAGAGAGGCAGTAGTTGTGATAGCATCTTCAGCAGAAACTACCTTTCTTCACTTCAGAAAAAAGAGAAGGAGGATTTTTGTCATAACTCGAGGGAGGTACTAAGCAGGTGTGTGGGGAAGAAAGATCAGCAATTTTTTTAAATAGGATTCATTTGGTTAGGTTTTTTTTTTCTTTTCTCCTAGTTCAACTGTTAGTTGATATTTGAATGTATTAACTTTAGTATGTCCCCTACCCTGGCCTTCAGTCCATACAAAATGCAGCTGCCCATTGGCTTTCCCTCCATTTGGCTCCCCATCTGCTGTTATATCCAATTTAAAGCTTCTTATCACCACTCTCAGCTCTGCATAACTTTCCCTCCTTACTCACCTTTCCTTGCCAAGCTTAGCTTTGTTACCACCCACACTGCTCCACGAATGTTCCAGGCCTTTTCCACTGACAGGTCTACATCTTGAACAATCAGTTTTGTGCCCTCTTCCGCACAGCAGCCCTATGTATGGTACAACCTCACTGAGTTCATCCACAGGGCCCGTACCTTATCCACATTCAAGTCCCACTTAAAACCCAGATATGCTGTACTGTTTAACATTAATTGAATTGGCTTGTCTATCAGGTGCCTATTGTTATTTCCCTTAATCTCTTTTGGCTTGTCCATGTGTCCTTCAGATTATAAACTTTTTGCAGCAGGAACTGCCTTTTTTGAATATTTGGAAAGTACCTCATATTATAGGGGGTGATATTGTAAACAGAGGTTAAATAATACTAAATGTTATATTCTTGGCATAAAAAAACCCCATAAAGTATCCTCGTTGGAAGGTTGAAACTTTATTTCTTAGAATGCAGAAGGATAACATACAAGAACACAAACACACAGAGAGAGAAAGCAGGCTGCTCCCTAAAAAATGGAGAAGCATGCCTCACCCCACCTTTGTCTAGACTGGCCTTCTGCAAACTGATGCTGCTAGGCTCAGATTGCACATTTCCCTACAGAGTCCCCTAGCCTGGAAACAGGATCAGGACCCCCCCCCCCCCCCGAAATTTAACGTGACAGTGTAATTTTAACACAGTTACTCCACAATCCATTTATAGAAAACCTTCACTAAGGGTTAGATTCTATCCCCTTTACTCATATAGAGAAATACCTGGTCCAATTGAAATTAATGGGCCAGATCCTCAGCTGGTGTGAATCAGTGTAATTCCACTGAATATCAACTAGTAAAGAATTGTTAAGAGTGGCAGAATTGAGCTCTATTCAAACAAGTTAAAAGATGGTGATTATTTTGGAAATAGAGGAAATTCCCACATCTCTTTGGGAATGGAAACTTCAAGGAGATGTTTGCAGAGAGACAAGGAGTTAAAAATTCTGGCAAATGGACAGATGACTTTTCTGGCATCCTTGAAAGATGAATATTTCTAAGACGGTGTAAAGTGTTAATGAAAAAGTCTTTCAAATTAAAATTCCTGCCAGGCTAAAAGTGTAATTAAATAATAAAGGATAAATAATGTTTTGTGTCATCTTAGTCCTAGAGAATGATACTTACTTGACCAGACCATAAAACTATCACATGCTTTGGCGAAATAGGGCATGAGTGGAGAACTCTTGTCAGTACAGCATAAGTCTATGACAATAGGTTTCCTGGAACGTGCTTGAGGGACGAATGGCAAAGGATGTGGAATTTTGCACAATGAAAGAATGAAAGCTCATATTATTTATATATCCTGATTAGAAATATAAATGTATATATAAATATATATTTCTAATCAGGATAACTGGATCCTGGGACAAGACAAAGAAAACCAGACGGTATCAAAAAATTAACAAAAAAGTAAACTGTGTGACTATAGCATCATGTGTTATATGACATACTGGGCCTGATTCTCCATGGAGCCTATGTAGTTGCACTGCTGTAATGGAGTGGGAATCAGGATTATCTATCACATCCATCCTTTTTGTTAAGCATACTCTCACTGAACATTTCTGAAATCTTATTTTTACACAGCTTTTAAACCAGCAAGAACACTGATATGCCATAGCAAACCTTCTTGTTAGAAGAAAGGTGTAACCTTTAATATTTTTCCTTAAATAAGAAATGTTTCTCTTTTGCATTCATCACTTAGAGAAACACTATTCTTTCAGTAAGCTGTTTATAAACATTAAGGCAGACACTCTTTTTTTTATAGTGATGTTCATAGGATATGAACGTAAATTTCATTATTTGGTAACAAAATGCATCTCCTGCTTGCTACTTTAAACACGTCCCTTGAATACACTGTTCTTCAGTTTTGTATTTGAAAAGAAGAGGGGAAAAATAGTCTTCCTCTGAAGTGAGTGTTCTTAAAAAAACACCAAATAACCCTTATGCCAATTATCGGATTAAGCAGCTGTACAAATACTATGCACTAGACTAAAACCCATCTGCACTGAAATGCTGCATTTTGAAGCTATCACTTCTGTCATGAATATTTTATCTACAAAGATTTTTTTTAAATTGAATCTAATTAAGAGACATGCTTAGAACAAACTGAGTACAACTTAATTTCCCTTTGACTGGCCCAATCATGCATTCAGCAGCAGATGACTTTCTTATTTGGCATAAATGTGACACTTACTCGCATTACTCAGATAGTTCTGCTATGAGAAGAAAGGTTTATGTGCTGAAAGGTTAGCTGGATGCTATCCATTCCACTTTTCTTCAATCAGAGCAAATCATGCCACGCTATTAAAACTATTTATCATTTTTTAAATACAAGGGAAATCTACAGAGCCAGGAAAACAGAAACACCTCTTTTTATATGGCATGTTTACCTCGGATTTTAGCTTGCATACCTGCAGCAAAAGATAGTTTGTGATGTGATTAACAGTCCTTTTAACAAGTGGTCCTTCCAATTTTAATTGTTCATGTATTTATATAATAGCTATACAGCTGTGTTACGTCTTGGAAGGTAAGAGGAACCAGTTACTAGTTTGAATAAATAAAAGTTGTGAAAACAAATGCCTTCACTTATTTTAGGAGTTTGACACAACACTTATTTTATGAAGAAAACATCTTTCTTAGGTACTGTGTGTCGTGTCCTTTGAGAACTCTTCAACGATCTCCTCATGATGCAGAGTACTGATGTAGAAGGAAAGATGACAAATCCTCTGACCTCAGTATAAATGCTCTAAAGCTGAGGTAGATGAAGGCTTGAAAATCATCATAAAAAGAAACGTTCACAGGGACAGAACAGGAAGCAGTGGGAAGTTCCACTTATCTGAGAAGGTGAAATTCAGTAGACGATATGATCTGAACATTTTAAAGACTAGAAAATTATTTGGGAAAGAGGGTGAGCAATGTATTTCAGTGGCTGCCAAAGCTCTGATGTAGAAAGATCAGTCTATAAACTAAATTGAAACCATGCCACAGCAATGCCTTGTCAAAACTTCTCTATTGAGCAAGAATGTGGCAGTTAAATGAGGCAAAAATGAAGCAGACTGGAGGCTTTAGACAGTTTCTCTGAGTCAGCTGGTGGCAGAGAATTATCCGCATGGAGTTTTGCACAATGTCCAGTCAGCCATTTATATCAACCACCCCTTCGTAAAGACTACTGTTACTTCCAGATCATCTGGTCAGGTTGGAAAGAGTGGTGCACTATCAGCTAATGAACAAAGAAAATATCAACAGACAAGCAATGGGTGAAGACAATTGAATGGTGTAATGAAGTGATATATACTTTCTTACCAGTAATGATTCAAATGATGCCAGAATCTCAGGTAGAGTGATCAAAGCTCATCAAATATGAGAAACAAATGAAGCAAATGTGTGTTTTAAAGTGTGGCTCTTATGTACTATGTTCAAGTGGGTCAAAAAATGTTTCCCACTACCCCTGTGGAAATTTTTTTATGAAAATGACTTTTTTTGACAAAAAAATCTTTTATTTTAGAAGAGCAAATACTTTCCAGGACTATTTTCATCCAGTTGAAACCCCGATTTTCTGTCAGAAAAAGATTACAGTGGAAGTTTTTCAACCAGCTCTCATTACAGGTGGGACAACAGTACCGCCTATTAAGATTTCCTGACATCTCTCAGTATAAGACCCTGTTCTCAGTTACTTATAACTTTGCCAAACTTTAACTATGAATGCTGAAATTTTCTATGGGTGAATCAGCCAAAATGATTTTGCCATTGCCAAGAAAGATGCCAAGTAAAATTACATTGTTTTGCCTATGTTAAAAAATTCTGGCAACTTTTTCTTTAAAGAGTCCTAGCATCCCTTCTTCTCCCTGTTTTGGAACAGAGACTTTAAATTTGCAGGGCGTGGCCTTTGTGTCAGGGAAGTGCCTTTTACTGGCCCTATGAAAATTTGTCAATTTTGTCTGAGTTAGAACCTTTGAATAATACACAGAAATAAGACTGGAACCAAATTCCAGAATCTGAACAAAGGCAAACTTTGATGGTATGGAGTGTTCCATAATTCTATTTCAAATATGTATTTCCTAGTTGGGCTTTGTCTTTTCAATGAGATGAACCAACATTCTGGATCCAAATACCTCCAGATTTGCAATGTTAAAATGTTGAATGCAGTGTTGAATATGGATCCAGATTTTGTAGTTCAATGCCATCTCTATTAATAAAAGGTGAGTTCTGCTTGCTATTATGAGTTTAGTTAGTTCTATTGTTGATTAAATCATTGAATTGTTCTACATTTCAAATAGTCTAAAATTTTTTCCATATGTCTTAATGAAATTGTCTCATGAGCCATCTCTCTTCCTATTGATGATCACTTGGACTGCCTCCTCTTCATCCTCCCCACTCATCTCTTCTGTTACTCTTAACTAGAAATAAGGAAGGACAGTATCATGGTACCACAGACTTATTGTTCAACTATACCAAAAGAAGGACAGGAGATATTTGACATGGGTTTAATCAGGCCACAACTCTGTTATTAGATATCTGGGACTACCTGGCAGAGTGTTTATTCTGTAATTACCAGGGGCCTTCCACCAGCTCCCCATTTTTCCATCCAGGTCCCTTCAGCAAATCCATTGCCAGGACCTTACCATACCTAGGGGCTTCCACCAGCTTTCCCTCTTTCTCCATCCAGGTGCCTCCAGCAAACCCATTGCTGGGACCTTACCATCCACCCCCCCTTCTAGGAAGGTTAAGATGGGCTATAAGAATGAGGGAATTGGTTCCTTGCTGTACCAATCATAGGAGTCCCCAACCGCTCCCTGTTTGTCCCTTTAATGAACACCTCTTTTTAAGTCCTTTTCCAAGCCATTTATCTGGTCACTGTATACCTTTCCTATGGGGCACCTGCACTGGACATCTGCCACAAGGAGACACCAGCAATTAGCTTTTCTGCCTCCCCCCAAACCCACTCGGGTTCCCAGACATCTCTTACTGCCCCCTTTTTATATGGGCCAAAACAAATGGGTTCCAAAGCTTGACAGAGGAACACCATCCTCCCTGAATGCCCAAATTGAGTGAGCCTTTTATGACCCTAAGGAATTTGACTACACCCCTGTTAGCATCTGTCATGCCTTCTCAACCCAGGTGGCACCCCAGGGCTCCCAGCCAGACCCTGCGTTACTGTAGGTCTGACAACACAGATCTGCATCAAGTCCCTTCTTGTTCTGGACAGTAATTGAACTCCTTTACACATTGCCAAATAGTGTTCTTCAAGGTATGAAGTGACATCATGTCGGTGACTGCTGACGGGCCCCTATGGCGCACAGCTAGTCTAATAACATGCTCCTCCCTATGTGCATAAAAGACAATCTTGTGCCCACAGATTCACACCAACTCCTCCACAGCTGGTCTTCCAACATCTGGAATGAAATTACAACATATGAATGTTGACTCACCACCCAAGGTTGCACACAGGTATTGCATGCTTCCAAATGCCAATGCCCAATTGTCAGAATTGCCTGTGCTCCTGTACCCAGCTATATTGCTGCTGTTGTGGCCACTGATTGCCAATGAGTGGGAACCCAATTCCACTGGGCAGAACCAAGCTCGCAGCCTTTCTGGAAGATAACAAATGCTACCCAGCCTCCTTGATCAGCTGTTGACCATTGCAAGTTTAATATCCTTGCTTGCCCCTGCCGGTATACATCACACAGTTCCAAGCTGCCTGCCACAGGGTCCCTACAGAACCCAGGCATTAGCTTGCTGATCCCGAAAGCACCAAAATTGCTTTTAAAAATGTTGCTCTGAGCAAGGCCGCTTAGATCCCTGAGAATGTTAACTGTGATGTGCCCGCATGACTTCAGTGGGATTCCTAGTGCATAAAGTTAAGTACATGTGCAAGTGCTTCCAGGATTGGGACCTATAACAGCCTATATTGAAATGAAATCTCAAAGGACTGTGTGGAACATCAGATAGAATGGATGTTTTGGGCCTATTCAGCATACAGAATAGTATTTGCTTGTTAGCGATCACTGAAAAAGACCCTGGGGCCAGATTCTCACCCTATATAAATAGTTGATGACTAAAATTGAGGGATTTGAAAGAAAAATAGGAGGATTACAAAAATAGACAGGAATAATCACAAAATAGCAACAACATTTTCACCTAACCGACATTGGTCTCATACATAGAACATGTAGGGTAGATGAAAAGTACTCTTAAGACTAAGTAGGAAATGGGGAATTAAGGTGGCTACAACTAAGGTGCTTCTATTTTGAATAAAGAAGATGTTGAAAAATTTTCTAAACAAGAGACTTTTTAGGGCCAATAGATACTGAAATAGGAAGTACATAGATATGATCAGAAATTAACTGCATAAATTAAAAGATCCTCAGATCATATTGAATGTTTCCCTGTTATAGCATGATACAGACAGGGAAACACCCAATAAAGGCAATGGTCAGAACAATACTCAGGGCAGTGCCCTGGCTTAATTATTTAAAACCAGCTCACTAGGGAGGGTATTTTTATCTGTTTATTGATCTAACCCTAAAGTTGTCTGTTGAGGTTAGAGCCAGGTGAATAACTGATTTTTTCAGTTCACTGGCAGTACTGGAAAATTGGAAACACCCAAAAATTCTGTAACTCAGCCCTGAGGTGTGACTGCAGCCTTCTCCCTTTTATCCTCAGGGTTATAAGTCATGGGTTCACCTATAAGGGCATTGAAGTCAGGGGCTGGCTTAAAACAAAATAGCAAAACAAATAAACAGGGATGTTGTTACAAACTGTCCACACCAAGGATGGTAATGTAGTCCTTGTGGCTCTCTGATCTGGATTCCAATGTGTAGTTAGGCTTGCACCTGGTAGTCTGACTATGACTCACTTCTCAGGCTTCTGGGTATCTGGTCTCTGCTGAGATGACACTATTCAATGTTCTGGAAATCCCCAAAAGACAGTCTTCCATGGAGTGGGAATATGGAGGGTAGAAAGGTCCTCCCTGGCTGTGATAAGAAAAGGAGTACTTGTGACACCTTAGAGACTAACCAATTTATTAGAGCATAAGCTTTCGTGAGCTACAGCTCACTTCCTCAGATGCATATCGTGGAAACTGCAGCAGGCTTTATATATACACAGAGAATATGAAACAATACCTATTCCCACCCCACTGTCCTGCTGGTAATAGCTTATCTAAAGTGATCATCAGGTGGGCCATTTCCAGCACAAATCCAGGTTTTCTCACCCTCCACCCCCCCACACAAATTCACTCTCCTGCTGGTGATAGCCCATCCAAAGTGACAACTCTTTACACAATATGCATGACAATCAAGTTGGGCTATTTCCTGCACAAATCCAGGTTTTCTCGCATCCCCCCCACCCCCATACACACACAAACTCACTCTCCTGCTGGTAATAGCTCATCCAAACTGACCACTCTTCAAGTTAAAATCCAAGTTAAACCAGAACATCTGGGGGGGGGGGGGGGGGTTAGGAAAAAACAAGAGGAAACAGGCTACCTTGCATAATGACTTAGCCACTCCAAGTCTCTATTTAAGCCTAAATTAATAGTATCCAATTTGCAAATGAATTCCAATTCAGCAGTTTCTCGCTGGAGTCTGGATTTGAAGTTTTTTTGTTTTAAGATAGTGACCTTCATGTCTGTGATCGCGTGACCAGAGAGATTGAAGTGTTCTCCGACTGGTTTATGAATGTTATAATTCTTGACATCTGATTTGTGTCCATTTATTCTTTTACGTAGAGACTGTCCAGTTTGACCAATGTACATGGCAGAGGGGCATTGCTGGCACATGATGGCATATATCACATTGGTGGATGTGCAGGTGAACGAGCCTCTGATAGTGTGGCTGATGTTATTAGGCCCTGTGATGGTGTCCCCTGAATAGATATGTGGGCACAATTGGCAACGGGCTTTGTTGCAAGGATAAGTTCCTGGGTTAGTGGTTCTGTTGTGTGGTATGTGGTTGTTGGTGAGTATTTGCTTCAGGTTGCGGGGCTGTCTGTAGGCAAGGACTGCTGAATTGGAATTCATTTGCAAATTGGATACTATTAATTTAGGCTTAAATAGAGACTTGGAGTGGCTAAGTCATTATGCAAGGTAGCCTGTTTCCTCTTGTTTTTTCCTAACCCCCCCCCCCCCAGATGTTCTGGTTTAACTTGGATTTTAACTTGAAGAGTGGTCAGTTTGGATGAGCTATTACCAGCAGGAGAGTGAGTTTGTGTGTGTATGGGGGTGGGGGGGATGTGAGAAAACCTGGATTTGTGCAGGAAATAGCCCAACTTGATTGTCATGCATATTGTGTAAAGAGTTGTCACTTTGGATGGGCTATCACCAGCAGGAGAGTGAATTTGTGTGGGGGGGTGGAGGGTGAGAAAACCTGGATTTGTGCTGGAAATGGCCCACCTGATGATCACTTTAGATAAGCTATTACCAGCAGGACAGTGGGGTGGGAATAGGTATTGTTTCATATTCTCTGTGTATATATAAAGCCTGCTGCAGTTTCCACGATATGCATCTGAGGAAGTGAGCTGTAGCTCACGAAAGCTTATGCTCTAATAAATTGGTTAGTCTCTAAGGTGCCACAAGTCCTCCTTTTCTTTTTGCGAATACAGACTAACACGGCTGTTACTCTGAAACCTGGCTGTGATGGTTCTCTCCCTGCTACACCCCAAAATGAAAGTAGAACCAAACCCTGTGTCTGAGTTTTGGCTTATGATTGGTTCTGGTGGTGTTGCTAGCCAGTTCTAGCTCTGCCCTGCACCCTAGACAATCTGGGAAACAGAATCCTGAACATTTGCTACCATTGCCGCTGTAGCCCAGGGCAAGTGCCTTAGATCAGGGGTTCTCAAACTGGGGGTCGGGACCCCTGAGGGGGGTCACAAGGTTATTACATGGGGGGGTCGCAAGCTGTCAGCCTCCACCCCAAACCCTGCTTTCCCTCCAGCATTTATAATGGTGTTAAATATCTATAAAAAAGTGTTTTGACTATAAAGTGGCACTATGAATGAAAATGAATAATCATTGGGCTAGAGAAAAAGAGAACTTGAGAATAACCCTATAGCTTGGTGGTTAGTGTACTCATATGGTATATGAAAGACTTTAGTTCAAGACCCTGCTCCTATGGCTTATTAGCTGTAAAAAATGGAACAGCTTCAACAGGAGAGATGGAGGAACCCAGACAAGCCTAGTCCAGAGATTAGAGTACTCCTCTTTAATGTACTGATGTTCAAATCTGTTATCCGCATCAGGTAAGGGGGAAATTGAACCCATCTCTCCCACACCCCAAGCGAGTGCTCTTACAAACAGGCTGAAGCTTATAAGGGAGGCCTCTGCCACGACAGACAGAAAAAAAAAATTGGGCCAGAAGTATTTGAGTCAAAATCATGAATAGTTTTGGGTCCACCAAAACTGCATTTGTTTGGGAAGAAACTATTAGGCCAAATTTTTTTGCTCAGTTCAAGAGGAGATTGGCAGCCAGGGTGTTAATTAGTACCATCTGATATGGTGTTCTGTAAAATGGATTCTTGCTTTTTAGTAACAGGACTGTAATAACCAAATTCCTTTTTAAAAAGCCACTGAACAGTCATCAGAGGGTAATAACTTTCAGTCATTACCAATGGGCTGAATTTGAAAGGCTTCTCTAGAGGTAAAAGGTTCCAAATTCCATTATAATCAAAATTATAATCCTAGGCAGCAATAGGCCCTTCTAACACTACAGCTACAGAGGTTTCTAGGTGTAGAATACATAACTGTTGCTGTTATGGCTATTAACTTTGTGAGGTTTGGAAAAAATTATATTGTGTTTGAGAACTTTGTTCCAGACTAGAGCCAATGGCATTGAAAGCCAGACAAACTCTCTGCAGAGAGACGCACATAATAGTGTGACAAATTATAATGACAAGGTTGGTCTGAGCATTTGTGATATGATTTAGTAAAATAAAATCCATTTCTGTACCACACATGCAGGGTACTTCTATGTAGTTTGCAATAGCCACCTTTGGAGAGCAAGGGCATATATTACACTTTCTCCACACCTAGAAACATACCCCTTTTAAATATGTCCTTTCTCCCAAGCCCAGCTAATCATCAGAAACCAACATAGTTTGCAGAGAGAGCTCTTTCTCACACTGAGTGTATGTAGGGGAAGTGTATGGGCCTCAACCAGCTCTCACTGATTTCAATACGAGCTGGATCAGGCCCATACCAAACTCTTGTAAATGTCCTAATATCAAATCTTCCTTTAGTGAACTACATGAACCCATTTTAATATTGCTTTGGAGCAACATTTTATTATATCAATGGGCAAACTAAGATGGCTGCAAAAATGACACAAGACAGTGAATGGAGCAAAGTAACTTCATTAGAAAATCTCCCTCTGCTTGTGTATTATTTGTTAACAGTGCAGATGAAGGGGGACTTGTCTTAAAATTGCCTTGAAAAAGTATAGGTTATGCTAGTTGACAGTTATGTCCCATACCTCATATCTATGCATAGCAGGTTACCCACCCTACATATGTCTTACTGTACAAGTGTCTTAACCTGAAACAGCCTAATTATTTTAGGGCCCAGAGAATGTTTACTTTGTGACACCGAGGGTTCTCCACGAGGAGAATATTAATGTGGGAGATTTAAAATTGGCCAAAGTAAGGAAAATGTGACCACTGTTAAAACTTTGCCAATTACCTTAAACAACTTCCTCTTGGTGTTTGTAGTTTTCTAGGTATTCCCTCTAATAAGAATAGGGAAGTGTCAGGCAAGCTTTGAAGAGTGACCACTATACATGGGAAGATTATATATCTGAAAGAGCTTGAGAATGGAGGAGGAGAAGGAACACTGCCTGATCAGCTTAATATGTCTGTAAACTTAGGAGGACTATGGGGAGGTCTGTGTCTTGTTATAGCTATTCAAAAGGTGTAGCTGCCGCTCTTCCAGGTACAGCCATCCGAGTACCCAGGGTGGATAGGTGGTAAGCATAGCCTTATCCTCACTCCACCTAGAAACAGCTCCTCTGCAGCCATCAGAACACCTGGTCGTACTAGATGTTCCCACTCTTTGCTCTCCAGAATGGGGAATCAGAGAATGCGTGTTCTGTCTGTTCCCCACACAACACACACGTGCAATAACATAATTTGAGTCCATAAAGTACAGCAGTGTGAAGCCAATCAATTAGTATTGTATAATTGTATTCTTAAAAAGAGAGAGAGAGAGAGACCTATATATAATCAGGAACATAATGAGAAACAAAGCAGTCGTATACAGGAAGATTTAGATTCCCTTAACTGGGCTAGTCAATTGCAAATGCAGTACTGTAAGGGAATACACAGGACAATGAATCACAGAACCAAAGGAGAAAATATTGTATGTGCTAAAAGAAAAGAGTCTGTAGCATTCTGACCAAAAAAAAAAAAAGATTTGGGAGTTATTGTATGAAAAATCCATAAAGTCTTCTCGGTGCAGTGCAGTAACAAAGTTGAAGACAAACAAAGTGCAAAGTTTGTATTGCTAGGGGACAGAATATAAATCAATGGTGGAGGTATTATTTCTATCTGATGTGGTGGTTACACCTCACCTTGAATGCAGTATGAAATATTGGTCTTGTTACCTTACAAAGTATATAATTGACTGAGAGTACAGCATAGTACAGAAAGAATGAGATCGAGCTTCAAGGATCTGTGGTGAAGAAAAGTTGAAATCAGAATTTATTCTCATTGAAAAAGGGAAGACATGAGTTGGACTTTACTGATGTTTTAAATGGATGACAATAGCTGATAGAATTGATGCTAGGAAAAGTGTATACAAAACTGTGTGGCACTGGCAAAGTACAGTCATATAAAAGTGAACCAACGAAACCAATAAGGATGGTAGAAATAATCAATGTAATCTGCAAAGCAAGCAGAAGCAAACAAGAAGAGAATAGCAAATTGAAACAAATCCACGCAAAGTATGAAAACCAGCATGTGCTAAGTTAACAAGAATGTTACTGAATGAATGAGAACAAATGAGTTTCAGAAACAAACAGATGGATTTCTATACTGAAAGAGATGACTAAGAGGACAATGGAAGATACTGGGAGTAAAAGGAGTAAAAGAGATCAGATAATTGTTGTGAACCTCGAAAAATATTTGGTTCGGTATTCACCTGAAGGGGATGGGGCTGTTTTGTGAATAAGCATTCTGGGCCTCAACCTGGGCTTAAGTGATATTTCTATTTTAGCTATCTAGTTAAAAAAATCATTTTTATATGGTTGTTATTATCACAGTATTTGAGCACCTCACAATCTTTTTTCAGAGTATCAGCCGTGTTAGTCTGTATTCGCAAAAAGAAAAGGAGTACTTGTGGCACCTTAGAGACTAACCAATTTATTTGAGCATGAGCTTTCGTGAGCTACAGCTCACTCACGAAAGCTCATGCTCAAATAAATTGGTTAGTCTCTAAGGTGCCACAAGTACTCCTTTTCTTTTCACAATCTTTTAATGTATTTATCCTCACAGCACATTTCTGAGGTAGGGAAGTGCTATTATCCTAATTTTGATAGCCTCCCTGTGCCTCAGTTCCCCAGCTGAGTGATTTTCCCAAGATCACGCAGAGATTCTCTGACAGAGCAAGAACTTAAACTCCATAGGTCTATAGGTCTTCCTTCAGCTCAGTTCATATTTAATTTGGGCTAGTTACTTTATCCCTAATAAGAACGGTAAACTGAAGCTGGGGAGGGGATATGAATGAACAATAACCAGCCTCAATCTTTGCTCAAGGTTGATCAAGGCCGATTTGAGGTTAGACAAAGTAAAGGATACTCTTTAGTTTAAGTTTTAGTGCTAACACTTCCAAGTTTTATAGCAGGTCTTTGAAATTGGCAGGGGTATAGTCCCATACAGAGGGAGATGCCTTCTACTGACTCCATGTAAATCCATTGACATTTGGCTGAGTTATAAGCTTTTGAAAATTGTCATTTCCTGTCTGGTTTTACTATTTATAAATAAGTTCAGCCAAATGAATTCCTGATGCACATCCATTGAGGCCTTTGCAGTTTGGTGAGTAAAGGAGCATGAGTGTGATTAGAAGACATGAAGCTGTTCATGAGCATTTATAATTTCCAGTAGCTTGCCATTAGACAATTTGTAAGGATAAATTGGAACCATAAGGAAGTATTCCATTCGGACTGTCCAGGTGCCCCCGGCTTAATTGTTTGCATTCTTCATGAAGCACGATATTCATGTAGCAAAGGGAAAAAAACACATTCAGAATCCAGTAAAAGGTCTCAGCCAAAATGTTTGAAAAAGCTTTGGGTTTACATTGGCTGCATAAAAATATTGTAAAGAAATATTTTGGTTATAGATATAAAACATTCAGTCACAGAGGGCGTTGTCCTGCATTATTGTACTCAATGAGAGCTTTGCAACTGGCACAGATATGGAGAACATGTGATTGAGAGGTGTGTTATAAAGGTTTTATTGATATGAGTTTGGGATGACAGTATATTGGGACTTTAAGATCCATTTGGGGCTGGTCAAAATTTTTCAGTTGAAACTATTTTCTGAAGAAAAACAGACTTTTTGACTAATTGAAATTTTTTGCAGTGGTTGTTTTTTGTGGAAATGCCTGAAAACTTGAAAGTTTTTGTTTTTTGTCTGAAAACTGAAATATTGTGATTTGGATATAACAGAATCACAGATATTGTGATTCAGATATCACATATCACAGAATGCGTTACCTAGGGAGGTGGTAGAATCTCCTTCCTTAGAAGTTTTTAAGGTCAGGCTTGACAAAGCCCTGGCTGGGATGATTTAATTGGGGATTGGTCCTGCTTTGAGCAGGGGGTTGGACTAGATGACCTCCTGAGGTCCCTTCCAACCCTGATATTCTATGATTCTATGAATCATAGAAGTTAGGTTTGTCTATGTGCCAGACTCCGCAGCAGGACTGAATCTCCCATGATATACTGTGACCATGGGGTTACCCTGATGGACTCCCTCTCCTCACCAAGAAGGGAGACTGTGGTTTATCATGGGAAATTTAGTTTGAGAATAATGGGAGCATGAGGCACTCACATTACAACTCCTAGGAAGTACCACACTGGTATTTCAGAATCAAACTATTTCAGTTTTTGGTTGAAATATTTCATTCTTTAATATTTTTCCAAAAAGTTGAAATTTTCTATGTGTAAAAAAAATTAAAAAAACATTTTCTGGTCAGTTGTAGATCCAATATCTTGGGTTCTACCAGGAAACAAATGCTTTATTCCATTTGAAAGTAGGGATTCTTTGTTTCCTCTGAGCCCCAATGTCTCCTTGAGATGGCAAAACTTTAAATGTGTCCCTTGTCCCAGGCTGAACATTGCCTGGCTGAAAATCAGCACGGTGTACTTTTTGGAGGAAATTCACAATTTTGACAATAGTAGGCAACTCTTACCTAGAAGGTTTAAAACCAGCAACTCTACAAAGAATCGGAGAAGTCTGACGTATTAGAAGTAACCCCAGTAGTGACAGATTCCAGGGCGTAACAGAGCTGAGGTGGTCACAGGTACATAGTAAGTACCATTTATCACATTGTTCTGCAATGCTCACAATCACATACATGGTATGTGCTCCATCCCAGTTACATGATGAGCAGATTGGAGCATATAAGTTAATATATGAGTTTTTCAGATGTACATGGTATAACAAAAAATATACTTTATATTTTTAAATTAGATATTTACTAAAATCAATGAGAATAACCAAAATAATTGGGCTACTTTACAGTGTGTAAATGAAGATTAGTGTAGTGGTTTTGCTGGCAGACACTACTGGTCACTAAAGCTCTGAGAACTGCATATTCTAGAATGCTTTGAAAGAGAGTCCGATCTTCCATTAAGAGAAGTTTTTGTGTCAAAATTAGAAAGGGTATATGTTTAGTATTATTCCGAGGTGCTAAGAGCAGAGCTGTGAAAAATATTTGATGCCAAATTAAAATCTGCAGATTTTCCACTAAAATGAACTATTCCATGAGACATTTATAGTGAAAATCATTTAGTGGAAAATTTTGTTAAAGTTGGACATATCATTTTTCTATATTTAATTTTAAAAAATCTGAATGTCAGCTAAATTTATGAGGCAGATTTTCATGATGAATTTCAAATTCCTGTGTCACAGCTGGGTTTGCTCATCAAAGTGGAAATTCCATGACTGAAGTTCCTTGATATTTCTTTTGTTTACCCTGATTGGCTGAGCTAACCTCATGTGAACAAAAAGGTTAAAAAAAAGCCATTTTGACCTGTTTGTTCAGACGGACTATGGGCATTTTATATGCTCTTTCTCATTCAGAATAAAACCAGTAAGCTAAATTCTTCTCCCAGTTATTCTGTATATTGAAAAAAACTGTAATATTGAAAAAAACTCCTGGAGATAACCAGGATTTTGAACTTGTGCAAATGACAGCAGATTTTCTTTAGGGTCTCTTATTTTTCCATGGCCTTGTGTTTCTTTAGCAACAACAGAAATACACATCACAGTTTTACCATAGCTATAAAAGCATGTTTTCTTTAGCAATTGTGTTTCTTTAGCAATTGATCACAGAGTCTTATGAGTGTATCTAGCCAACAGATTCCCAGTGGCAAATAAGAAGTAGTTTTCTACTACTCTTCAGGGGAAGCATTTTTTTTTCAACCTATACTGGGGGTGGAGAAGTGACTCTGCCCTGTGGTCAGTTTGAAGACATAAAAGAGGGGAACACGCTACAATTTGCCGAAGACGCCAGGCGGAAGATGACAGGTGGACTACAAACCCCTTGGTGGTACTTCCCCAAGAAGACAATTCAAGGTAAGGTGATGATGGGCCTGTTGCAGGAGGTGGGCTGTCTGGGGTGGAGGGCTGCATGCCCTTGTAGGCACCTCAATAGGTTTGGGTGGTTCTAGTAAGTATCCAAATTGTGACTGCTTTTCCAAACAAAAATCAAAACTTATTTGGGATTTCCCCTTATGAGATTAAATATGCTTTTGCTATGCTAAGGCTGGTTTGTTGCATGCTTTTATAGCTATGGTGAAACCGTGATGTGTATTTTTGTTGTTTTACTCACCTCATAGTATAAGGAGCAGAGACAAGCAGGAGAAAACTAGGCACTGGCTCTTAGGACAGTGGCAGATTGGCCTATGTAAATTCCCATCCCACACATGTACTCTTAATGCCTGATTCTCCAGTGCCTTGTAATCATTTTTACTCAAGCAAAAGGGGAGTTAAACACAGCACTACCAAATCCAAATGGTTGCATTTCACATCCACTCTGTACATGTGTATAAGACATAAGGCTGTGCAGCGTAAGGGCCTGAGTTTATTTTTTTAGTATGGCACGTGTCATTTGGCCTAATGGATAATGCTCTGAACTGAGACCCAGTAGAACTGGTTCTGCTACTGGTGGGATAATGGCACCTTTTGAAAGCACTTTGAAGTCTATGGATGAAAAGTGTTCTATAATAAGAGCTAGATACTATTATTCTTTATTAAATTTTTGCACTGTTTTATAGCTCTAGTTAATATACAGCAAAGAATAAAGCTGTATTGGAACAAGTCACTGAGAATGCTCATCCAATTGTTGGGGGTCAGTTTCTAGCACTGCTTCACAATTAATTACCAATTACTTTGCTTCAGTGACTGAACTAAAATTTCCAACTTTACAAAACAAAAATCCTTACAAAGCTGTTCCTTGTAAGTTTGTAATAGAATTATTTTTTTCCTATCCTTCAGACATTTCCCCCCATTCTTGTTTGTTCCTGTTTTCTTATGCAGGGGAAAAAAGAAGAATTCACAATCTGTGATCTCTCACCCACATCTTTTTTACACCCAACCCTACAAGCATATGATTTAAAAAGCTCATTCTTAAGAAAAAAGAAATGTAACTGGTAATTGAGATTTAAAAAAACTTTGTGAACTGAAAAGGACACTTTATATTACTTAACTCTAACTGACAAACTGCATTCTTTAATTCTACTTAGGAGCTTGCCTTCCTCATTAACTGGAAAAGAATCTGCTTGACATTTAAAGTTTCAGAGATACGCAACATGTTGCCAATACATTGTTCTTCAGTATAAATTAAAATATGTTAACATTACGTTAAACTGTCTAATGTTGAAATAAATGGTCCTCAGGGACTTTTTTAATGTGGTTCATGTATAAATAAAGAAACTCAGTATTTTCTTTTTTAACTGAACAAACAAATTTTCAGAATTAATAGAATATAATGTAACTGTTCCCAATTGGTCCATCTCATTGTCATCATATCCACATATATTGCAGAGTAAATAATGTCTTATATTTTCATGAATTCCATATATTTTTACTTTAATTAGGAATTTGAATGGGATGTAGGGGATTGGAGTTTGGTAGACACCATAGGTTGCAAAATTTGCCTATTGGCCTTGACTTTGAACTGATAGATGCTGCCATCTTGGATGTTGTCTTTCATTGAAAGAACATACATTTGAAGTAGTACTTCCAAAAATGATGTTCACAGTATAGAATTTCTATCAGGTGTCCCAGATCTGTTTTTTAAAACGCCTGTACATCACTGTGATTCATATATCCAGAATACATCGACACTGTGATTTTGAAAGCCACATAACAGATTTAGATGCTAATTCCCATCTAATTTTAATGATAATTGGGTGTCCAAATCACTCAGGTGTCTTTGATAATCTCAACCTGAAGACCCACTGTGGAATGCAGTGTTAGGATATAGATATTCAGGTCTGTCTGTAAAGGCCTATACTCTAAGAATTTAGGTGTATTCTTATCACTTGGCTAGTTAGAGAGAGATAAAAGAAAGAATCAAAATCACTGTCTGCTGGTGTAAGGGCCTTCTCTTAATGTGACAGTCTGAGGCCCTGTTCTTAGGCTAAGGCCTTTGGCTAAGCAACAGGCAGCCATAAACTGAGAAGCGACCCGTCACATCCTCACATTCCAAACTAGTCCCATTGAAAGAAGGTGCTATTGGGCTGTTAGGAATACAATCCTGTCCTGATAGTGCCTATCACCTCCAGAGAAAGGGAAGTGCCTAGAAAATGTAAAAGGAAACTTAGTTTGATAGCATCCTGTCTGGCAAGAACTCACTTATCAATAGCTGGGATGTGAAATCCTCACTTCTGTATGGTTTTGTCATTATAGTTCCCACTTTGCTATTGTTTGTCTGCATAATCTCTGTCTGGTTTTGTGAGTGTTCCTGTCTGCTGTATAATTAATCTTGCTGGGTGTAAACTAATTAAGGTGGTGGGATATAATTGGTTACATAATCATGTTACAATATGTTAGGATTGGTTAGTTAAATTTCAGGAAAATGATCGGTTAAGGTAGAGCAAAGCAGAACTCAAGTTTTACTATATAGTCTGCAGTCAATCAGGAAGTGAGTGGGTGTGGGGGTGGGTGTGTGGGTGGGGGAGATGGGAACAGGGAATAGGGGTAAGAAAATTGGAATCATGTTTTGCTAAAGGGGGAAATGGGAACAGGGAATGGGGGTAAGGAAATTGGAATCATGTTTGGCTAAGGGCAGGAATGGGAACAGGGACACAGGTGTAAGGCTCTGTGGTGTCAGAGCTGGGAAGAGGGACACTAAGGAAGGAAACTGGAATCATGCTTGCTGGAAGTTCACCCCAATAAACATCGAATTGTTCGCACCTTTGGACTTCGGGTATTGTTGCTCTCTGTTCATACGAGAAGGACCAGGGAAGTAAGTGGGTGAAGGAATAAGCCCCCTAACATGCAGGGCCAACCTCTGAGAGCATGAGTATGACCATTTAAAGGAGACTGCTACTCCCAGAATATCTATCACTAAGCATGGGAGATGCTCCTTTTAATCAACTAAACCATAGACACACTTCTCAGAATTTAGCAAAGTATTTGGGTACAATCCTGTAGTCCTTACCAAGAGAACATTTTCTCTGAAGTCAATGGGGAGCTTTGCCTGAGCAAGGGCTGTATGGTCAGGTTCAGGCTCCCTGTTTGGGAGAAAATAAGTAGGTTGCCAGACACATCACTACCATGGGAGCTAACACAGTGACTGCTGCTACCTTAAATCAACACAAGATTAGAGGAAGATAATTACAAGTTAAACCCAAGACAAACTCAGAGCATCTTTCAAGGGATGCTGTCATAAAAATCTGACCTACCTTTTGCCAACTGTCCCATGTTGTAGGTCTTACCTTACGGATTGAAAAATGCAATTTCTTTCTTCAATACATCTTTACAGTGGCAAACAGAAAATAAACTTGTCAAGAGATTCCTTGCAATAAATACCCCTATACCCCTGTGCTATGACAGGAGATCTCATTTCAGCGCCAGCTTGTCTTCAGCAAGTGGCACAACAAGTCTGCCTTGACTGTGTTTTGCTCTTCTAATTCCTGCTCCAATAAAGATCAGTGGATAAAATATGATACATGTTTGTTCTTCTTAAAGAAGAACCTTTCAGATTAAAGCAATGTCAAGAGAGAGCGAGGTGTAAAGAGAGATCCATGGTCCAGTGGTCTGAATTGCTACAGTGCCTGGCTGGGTACTTGATCAGTTCTGTTATGTGTAAACTTTTTTTTTTCATCTTTTCACATGTGAATAATGAATAAGAACGGTAGTTCATTGCATTATTCACATTTCAGAATAAAGGATATAGATCCAAAACTTCCCAAATAAATATCACAAACTCTTTAGGTTTTACCAAATGAAAATACAGCTTTTCAAACTCATCTTTACTCTTAATAGGACAAATTCTTAAAGTAGTGCTGGGCATCTGTAACTGCTACTGAACTAGGGGACTGGAACACATGACTTATGAGGAGAGGCTGAGGGGACTGGGATTGTTGAGTCTGCGGAAGAGAAGAATGAGGGGGGATTTGATAGCTGCTTTCAACTACCTGAAAGGGGGTTCCAAAGAGGATGGATCTAGACTGTTCTCAATGGTAGCAGATGACAGAACGAGGAGTAATGGTCTCAAGTTGCAGTGGGGAAGGTTTAGGTTGGATATTAGGAAAAACTTTTTCACTAGGAGGGTGGTGAAACACTGGAATGTGTTACCTAGGGAGGTGGTGGAATCTCCTTCCTTAGATATTTTTAAGGTCAGGCTTGACAAAGCCCTGGCTGGGATGATTTAGTTGGGGATTGGTCCTACTTTGAGCAGGGGGTTGGACTAGATGACCTCCTGAGGTCCCTTCCAACCCTGATATTCTATGATTCTATGATTAATGGCTGTTGCAGACTCCCGGTACATTTCAAGAATTAGTAAAGTTAATTTTGGGTTTCCTCTATGTCCTTTATTTATTCCTCTGTCATTTGCTGGAAGGAGAAAGCTTAAAATAGATTACTGTCATCTTGGCATATAAAACACAGAAAATGAACCCGTATTCCAAGAGTGTGCTAGAACAGTACCATGGTTAGACTCTGGGTTGGATTTACAACCCATTAACCTACTAACTCATGCAGTTTGGGGAGGATGACTACCTGTCATGGAGGCTGCCTCCTTTTTCTCCCCACAATGCTGTGTGAAGCCTGCGTTATCCATGTATTGGTGCTGTGCTGCTCTTCCCTTAGTCTGAATTTAAGAGGGAAAATGTATGCTACAGTCTAGCTTCATTTGCAATATTAGTCAAGCACAGGCAAAGTCTAATGATCAGATATTTATTTATAGAAAGCCTAGCCCTAAGCCCATTGAAGCTTTGAATCAGACTCATATGGATACATTCAAAAATGTTCCATTATATACAGGTAATGCATTTGGGGAGGTGAGGAGAAAGAAGGATCATTGCACATTAGTTACAAATTCTTCACTCTGAAGTCCTGCTAATATCATTGTTACAGATGTCAGTAGGAGTCCCAAGGAGAATGAATGTAAAATATACCACTAAATATTTAAATACTGTATCATTAGATGTCTAATTTGTTATTTACTGTTATTTCTTCCAGTCATTTCAAAGACTAATTCATTTGCATAGTTTACTCAAGCACCTTTGTTCTACAGATGTCATGATGGACAGGAGCGCATAGAAAAAAATTGAATTCAAACTGCCCTGGCAGTATTATTTTCACAGTTGATGTGTTTGGTTTCTGTTCTGTTCTTTTGCTGCCCCAAGTATTGTCATTTGATTTGCAAAAACTGAGACTTCAGGAAACGGAGTGATAGAACTGGCTAGTATAATTTTATAAGAGCAGATTTACATAAAATGCAATTTATACAAAGAGTGTAACACAGCTGCAAACCCATGGAGGTTGCGTTACCTTTATAACTGTCTTGAATCAAAGGAAGGTTAATAACTATTCCTGTATTTGATGCCCATTGACATGCATGTGAGTCAGTGACATTCCTTAGATGATCTCTACCACAAGAATAAGAATCTTCCACAGAACTAAAAACAAATGGAACATTAACATATTCCAATTCAGACAATATTATTCCACTACGTACATCCAGCAACTGCTACAACAATAGGTTTCAAAAAGAAAATAAACTATCAAGCCAACAGCGTTATTTCAACTTTTCTCTTACAGATGCATACATATCTAAAAAGGTGCCAGGACTAGTGATTCAAATTCAGGTCCTAAAAGGATTTGAGAGCAACACCAATATACCCAGTTACATAGCATCACTTTATTTGTAATTTCCAGTAATTGGGCATGATTCGGGAAGGTGCTTCAAAACATGCTTAACATTACACATATGCCTGAGTCTCACTGACTTTAATGGAACTTAAGCTTAATGGGATGTTTTTCTGAGCTGACATCATGATCAGATTTTCTATAAAGGTATATTTCAGAAAAATGTTTATATCTAAATTTCCACAGTATTGTTTTGTGTTAGGTTAATTAACTTCTCCTATAAAGTAATTTTAGCTGCCTTGCACTAGGAATAGCAAGAGAAGTACATGTTTTAAAAAAAGGAACTGGGATGAATAGAAGGAAGTAGTAAATTTGAAGCATAATAGGTTACATTCACCGTGTTATAACTTCATTGACTTTAATGGAGTTACACTACAGATGAATTTGGGCTGTCAGTGGTCAAGTTCTGACTGCATACAATAGCATAATTTAGTAAAAGTTTATTAAATTTGCAGTTTAGGCATAGTCCCCAACATCACACTCTGAACGCTTTAGAGAGCCTCAGTAGCAACCTTGAAGCACATATGGTAAATTGCTTCCTGGAACCAACGACCTGGTTTGATTGTTGTCTATGTGATTACAAAAAGTAGACTGTTTTTGAAATGTTAAAGGTAAACTGTGAGAGCTGATAAGCTTCTTAAAATACTGTATAGATGGGCTATTGGTTTGATCTGATGTGTCAGTTCCTATGTTCCTGGAAATAGCTTTTCAGCATATGAATGCCAAAAAGAATTTGGCCTCCAGGATGGTGTAGAACTAGTTAATTTTATTTTAAGGTCTCCTAGTTCCGGAATATTAAACAGAACATCAATTTTAGCACATACATTTTAATGCATAAATCCAATATACTAAAGTAAGCACAATGACTTCACAATCTTACTTTTATGTCAATGGGGGTTGTGGGAACTCAGCTATTCCCAGAGTGAAATTTACAGTTCCTGCAACTTCTGTGACTGAGCCTAAAATTAGAGAGTTTAGAAAATAAATATAGAGCCCAAATATATTTTGAATTCATAGTTGTGCTTATTTTATTTATTGCATTTGGGCATCAACATCTATGTGCTCTCCCAAAAGTGATGATGTGATGTTTCTGATTCCAAAACTGTCCCTTTTTTGTAATCCAGTTGACAACTATCAAATCAGCCCATTCATTCCAGTGAGCAGTTTGTGTGCATATGACTTTTCCTGAGGCTTTGTAAAACATTCAGTGTTTTAACATTGGGGAATATGTCCACAGGGTAAAACTTAGCCCTGTGCAGAAGGCAAGTACAATGCCTGTGCATTAAAATCTATTTAATTCCACAAAGTGGGATTTAAGTGCTGCATAGCCCCTGTGCTGCCCCCCTGCATAGGGGTGAATTTCAGCCACACTGCAGATATTACTGTCCAAATTGACTTGAATGTGAGTTGATGGTGGGTTAGACTCTTTATAGAGATTAATTTGATCACAGATACAGAAGAATATCATCTAAAAATGTCGAGAGATCAATCAACAATGGTATGGGTTGAGAGTAGAATTTGGTACCTTTGTTATACCTTGGCTGAGATCTTGGTTGACCCTATCCTGTGCTCAACCCGAGAAAGTTTGTTTTCTTCCCATGTCTTGTATTCTCTCCCATCACAGCTCTCTCCCCCTCCCCCCTGCCCACCCACATCAGCTTACTTCCTGTGGAAGTGATGAGAAGCATCATTTTGGGGGTTTGTTTCAGCCAATATGAAGGTTTATGACAAAGATTTGCCACAGCCACTACAGTGCAGTAGACTGGGTGATGAAACCATTTTCTTCACAGTTGTCATATGTTTTATTCCACAAAGTAAGTTTGCTACAAACCCATGAGCACTAGGATTTGCCCCTGTGAAGAACTTTATGATTTATGTCATCAAATTTGCAAGTTGCCCTAGAAGCCAACAGAGCTACTTTATCATTTTTGTTTCCCCATGGTAAATTCCAAATGTGCCCTTGCATTGCTGTGACCACCTGTTCTCCCACACCTGTTTCAATTTATAAACCATATGTTGCAGTCACAGACTAGAACCACTACAGGCATGATGTACTTGCTCATAAATATTTCATAGACTTGCTGCTCTCTGCACTTCAAAATAATTTGAAAGCATTAATTTTGCTGAAAATCTGAACAGAGACTGGATATTCATTCGTTATTACCACTATTTGTTAGGCAATGAGGTATAAAGGTTGCTGAATCATAAAGTAACCCATATCAATAGTATTGTGGCCAGGTATTAGCACTATCATTTTAAAGTGAAACCTCTCTCACTGACAATTTTTTAATTAAGATTGGATGTTGTTCTAAAAGATATGGTGTAAGAGTTATTTGGGGAAGTTCTAGGGCCGGTGTTATCCAGGAGGTCAGACTAGATGATCACAATGGTCCTTCTGCCCTTGCAATCTATGAATCAACTGTGATCTATGGTTAAAAAACCCCCACAATTGTATTATCTCTTTCCACAATGTATGTGTGTTTAAGCAAATTTGATAAATAATTTATGGCAATATATTACCATAATTGAATAAAAGATGAGCACAATGAGCAATCAAAATAAACATTTAGATGATGGGCTACATCCGTGACTGGTATAAATTGGTACAGCTTCATTGACTTCAATGGAGCTATAGTGATTTATGTCAAGTGATGGTCTGGCTCGTTGTCTGAGAATTTTGAATAAAATTCACTCAGCCTCCTCTGATGTAAGAACTGTGCAGGGTTTGGGATAGGATGAACCCTTCCTCCTGTGGGAAGACTGGGGGATACAATAGGGCCGTTGCATGGCTGCTATTCCACCTCTAAAGCTGGAATAATAACGATACTGTCATATATAGGCCTGATCCAAAGCCAAAGACTTTTACTGACATCAGTGGACTTTGAATCAGACCCTGTAGGTGGGCTTTCAGAGAATGGATCTCATAAGTGTGGATTCCATGGCCCTCCCCAGGCGCATCTCTGCACCAGCCTGTTCTGGGTTTTTCCGGGAATATACAGGATGTGCTGAAGCTCCCCTGCATTTACTCTTCATCTGCAGCCACTTCCTCATGGTAGGCCTAAATGGCCTTGTGAAGGCCTTCTATGCTTGGTTGAATTGCATCCATTGTAAAGTATTTGGAGCAAATGGAATTGTTTTCAAAATTGTTTGTCATCACATGCACTCACAACTTCACTTTTTACCCTTTATAGGGGGTTTGGAATGTGTACCACTACCAAGGTAGTGTATCATCTTCAGAGATGTTTGTTAATGCAGAGCTGAATGTTTAATTAATGTTGTCAAGGTTCCTCCCCCACTCTGAACTCTAGGGTACAGATGTGGGGACCTGCATGAAAAACCTCCTAAGCTTATCTTTACCAGCTTAGGTCAAAACTTCCCCAAGGTACAAAATATTCCACCCTTTGTCCTTGGATTGGCCGCTACCACCACCAAACTAATACTGGTTACTGGGGAAGAGCTGTTTGGACGTGTCTTTCCCCCCCAAATACTGCCCAAAACCTTGCACCCCACTTCCTGGACAAGGTTTGGTAAAAAGCCTCACCAATTTGCCTAGGTGACTACAGACCCAGACCCTTGGATCTTAAGAACAATGAACAATCCTCCCAACACTTGCACCCCCCCTTTCCTGGGAAATGTTGGATAAAAAGCCTCACCAATTTGCATAGTTGACCACAGACCCAAACCCTTGGATCTGAGAACAATGAAAAAGCATTCAGTTTTCTTACAAGAAGACTTTTAATAAAAATAGAAGTAAATAGAAATAAAGAAATCCTCCCTGTAAAATCAGGATGGTAGAGACCTTACAGGGTAATTAGATTCCAAACATAGAGAACCCCTCTCGGCAAAACCTTAAGTTACAAAAAAGATACACAGACAGAAATAGTTATTCTATTCAGCACAGTTTTTTTCTCAGCCATTTAAAGAAATCATAATCTAACACGTACCTAGCTAGATTACTTACTAAAAGTTCTAAGACTCCATTCCTGGTCTATCCCCGGCAAAGACAGAATATAGACAGACACACAGACCCTTTGTTTCTCTCCCTCCTCCCAGCTTTTGAAAGTATCTTGTCTCCTCATTGGTCATTTTGGTCAGGTGCCAGCGAGGTTACCTTTAGCTTCTCAACCCTTTACAGGTGAGAGGATTTTTCCCCTGGCCAGGAGGGATTTCAAAGGGGTTTACCCTTCCCTTTATATTTATGACAAATGTCATAGATAAATCAGAGTAATATCACATTCTTTATATTTTATTGTCGAAAGAGCAGCAACTGCTAACATAAGATCAATTATATTTGTAATAGCTTGTATGATGAAAAATTCACAGGCTGGTGGAGGTGGAGATCATCTTTCCATAGTCTCTCCCTTTTTCTCCTTCTTCACTTCTCTTTTTCCTCTTCCCTCTGCTGAGCAGTTAATTGTTAGGTGGTAGGATTGTGACATCAGAAGTAAGACACCTCTCTTTCTCTTTTTCCTTCTCCCTTCCCACTGGTTTTCCTTCTCTCACCTCCCACTCTCATCCTCACAGACCTTCCCACTTCCTTTTCATACTGCAGCTATAATGGTTGAAATGAAATCAGCAGATGTGGTAGTCCCAGGAAGCAGGGTACATTAACAAACACTGAGGAAAGTACAGATATACTGCCTTTGGCTATTTCAGGAAAACAATTAATTGCTAGAACCATGCACTCAAACGTCAGTAATTCTCAAAAATTTGTCTGTTCAACTCTAACTCAGTCTCCTTGTATGACCAGACATTTGGCCCACTACTTGTCAAATAATAATTTATTAAATACATTACAAATTAGAATGTATTATGCAGCTTTAACTACCATCCCCATACCAGGCTATACTGTTCATTTCATTTTGCAATTGGCTATTACTTTTCACCAAGGGTTTGATTGTGATATTATGAGTGTAGTCGGAAGTATGGGGAGCACACTGCTGTATGACCTCTGAGTAGTCCAGGACAGAGATTATCTCCCCGCTGCACCAGGCAGGGAGTCTATCCATACCTGTCACAATGTATGCTCCCTGGTGTGCTGGTGTAAGTACACCACTGGGTATGTTGGGAGGGTAGAGTTAACACTTTGCCCAGTCCTACCCATCTGTATGATTTGAGGATGCAGTGGCTCTATGGATTCTGCTTCTTCCTACGTGCAAGATGCAGCAGTTGAGCACACCATCAAAATGGAGAAAGAGCCTGGTTTACATCCCCTTTCTACCTTAGAACCATAGGCAGAATGGGCCACAGTCTAGCCCTAGCTTTGTCATTAACGTGTACATCCAGCTGTATCAAACTCTTGCAACGAAAGCTCATCTGCAAAAAGCTCTACTTTCTGATATTTTTCACTTACATACTCCAGTGAAAGATTGCACGGTGTTATATTGGGAGTAGGTGGGGAGACATTAAGGGTATGTGCACCCTATTAGCTAGGGATGTAATTCCCCTGCTCATGTGCATATATTTGCCCTAGCTCTCATTGATCTGGCATGAGCATAAAGAGCAGTGTAGCATGGCTGAGCTGTACTGCGTACAAACCGGCCTGATCTGGTCAGTAAGTACTCTACGTTGTTCAGCTGGGCCTCTCTTGCCACTGCCAGTGCTACCGTGGCTACACTGCTGTTTTCACTTGCGCTCGCTTGATGAGAGCTTGGGCAGGTATGTGTAGGTGTCGCCTTAGCGGAGGCCTACACTGCAGCTGGGAGTGTGTTTCTCAGCTCAGGTAATCAGACACATGGTAGCTTGCTAACAATAGCAGTGTAGCGGGGGGTAGCACAGGTGAGGCTTGGGGTATGTAGAGGTTCAGACAGGTTTGCGCTCAGGCAGCCGAGCTGCTGCCCCTGCTCCCCCACACCCATTTTTCCTGTGGTAGCTTGAGCATAACAAGCACATGCCTGTCTACCAGAGCTGGGAAGCATGCGCCCAGCTGCAGTACAGGCATTCCCTAAAACTCATGTATCTTGAAACTGAAACTTACCCACTGCAACTTACAAGTTCTGTGGGCATTTTTCTTCAACAGCACAGTCGTTACAAAGCAGCTGAGGGCCAGACTCTAATGCCGTTACTCATGGAGAGGGTGCTACTCTACGTTAATGGTACTACTCAACATGAGTAGGGATATCAGCATCTGACTCAGAATTGGTAATCCCTTGATCCAGTGTCATTTTTAACTGATTTACAACTAAATCAGTCAGACTTTATAGAAAGGGTGCATTTATAAGAGGGGTAATGTTTGCCAGATCTATAAATAATGTCTTCTGAAATAGAATTACAGTATATAAAAAAGCAATTTCTGCTTGAAGTGATGAGAATACCTAAGAGATGGATTCAGACATTGCAATCCCCTCCTGATGCCACATTAATGGAAAGTCTCCCTAAGCAGGCTTGGCAACCTAAAGAATAAAGATATGTCTGGTATACGTAACCCACACTCAGATGGACAATGATGGGGTGAAGGGTTGGATCTTGCACTACTGAAGTCAGTGGAAACTTTGCCATGACTTCAGTAAGTGCAGGATCAGACCTTAAATCTCATCGCTGGTGTGAGAAAAGAGATAGCACCCAGCCCTGCAAATACTTAATGAGCTGCCAGGGCTGGAGATATCGTTTATTAAGAGGAAGGAAGAAAGAGGGTGAGAGAGCTGTTGGCTAGTAACTTCTGATCAGAACAAGCTGTACTTCTGCCGTGCTGAGCATAGAGTTCTAAGAACTGGCAGAGCTGAAGTCAATGGGCAAGACATGTTTCTCTTTGTTTAAACAACTTTGCAGACAAGGAAACTTTTTTAATTTGAATATTCTACTCTACCAAGAAGGAATGATTCTCTGACATAAAGAAGTCACAAATTAAATAGACAAGACAGATAAAGCCTGGGAATGGAAGCAGAGAGGCAAACAGAGGTGAAGTGACTTGCTTGCAGCAAGGTCAGTCAGAGGCAGAGCCAGGAAGGCTTAAGTGCTCTCTGTTTGATGCGCTTGAGACACCTACGGTTTGTCTTGATGTCTGATTTGTGTCCATTTATTCTTTTACGTAGGACTGTCCAGTTTGGCCAATGTACATGGCAGAGGGGCATTGCTGGCACATGATGGCATATATCACATTGGTGGATGTGCAGGTGAACGAGCCTCTGATAGTGTGGCTGATGTGATTAGGCCTATGATGGTGTCCCCTGAATAGATATGTGGACACAGTTGGCAACGGACTTTGTTGTAAGGATAGGTTCCTGGGTTAGTGTTTTTGTTGTGTGGTGTGTGGTTGCTAGTGAGTATTTTCTCCAGGTTAGGGGGCTGTCTGTAAGCAAGGACTGGCCTATCGCCCAAGATCTGTGAGAGTGATGGGTCATCCTTCAGGATAGGTTGTAGATCCTTAATGATGCGTTGGAGAGGTTTTAGTTGGGGGTTGAAGGTGATGGCTAGTGGCGTTCTGTTATTTTCTTTGTTGGGCCTGTCCTGTAGTAGGTAACTCCTGGGTACTCTTCTGGCTCTGTCAATCTGTTTCTTCACTTCAGCAGGTGGGTATTGTAGTTGTAAGAATAAAGTTACAACACAGTGGCTATTCTGGAGATAAAATGAAACAGTGCAATGACTAGTATTTTTCTTATCTTTCTAGTCTAGCATACCAACCACATTCACGTGTCCTCATCAAGGAAAAGAGCCACCTTTAGTGACAGTTAAGAATGTACATAAGAACAGCCGTACTGGGTCAGACCAAAGGTCCATCTAGCCCAGTATCCTGTCTTCCGACAGTGGCCAGTGCCAGGTGCCCAAGACGGAAGGAACAGAACAGGCAATCATCAAGTGATCCATCCCCTGTCGCTCATTCCCAGCTTCTGGCAAACAGAGGCTAGGGATACCATTCCTGCCCATCCTTGCTAATAGCCATTGATGGATGTATCCTCCATGAATTTATCTAGTTCTTGTTTGAACCATGTTATGGGTTCTTTGCTTTTCTTTTCCCTGAGGTTTGGGACTAAATCCACAATGGTCTTTTCTTACCTCAATCAAACAGATACATGTTATCGAATTTATTTTATAATCAGTGTTTCTGGCAGTATCATTTCAAAGAAGATAAAGGAGGCATGGGATTAAATAAGTAACTGCCAGAGAGGGAACTTGACTGAGAAAATTAGGATTATTTGTATTATATCAGATAGCTAAGTCTAGATGCTGATTGGCTCTTAATGCAGGCCTGTAATGTGTGGCAGGGGGAGGAAGAATTTTTTGCACCCTTTGTATGGGGTGCAAAAAATCAGCCAGAATTACAACCCTCATGTTTTGGGGAACACAAAACTATTACTGAGTTGCTTCGGTTCCTATGGAGATCAGTGCCCAAAAGGGGAGGGGTAAGGGATACTAAGCAGAGTCACCACTATCAGGCACCAAGGAATTAAAAAAAAAAAATAACAGCAGGTGATTTATATTTAAATAGTAAATAAACATCTTTACTTCTGTCGTTCTTAAATCCTCAGGGGGGGAAAAATCCTTTTTATGCCCTATTTCACAAAACAGTTGGTTACTTAACTCAAACATTGGAAGGGGGTTGAAAAGAGGACTTAGAATGAAAGTTTATAGTCACCCTTAACCATAGTTACCACGTACACTTCCATATTATAGGCACTTGTCTGTATTATCTAATAAAGGTGATTCACTGACTGACAGTTAATATCAACAGTCTCCGTGAGCTAGGATTTTGAAGTTTGGTACATTTTTTTTCATTATGGGTTGCTGCATATGAAAATCTCCCCAGTTTGACCTTTCCATCCGAGGTCACTAAAAGGTCATTAGTCATTTTCATCAGATTTCAAGCATTCAAGTGCACTTGTTATGTTGGGTGTGAGGACCCCAATATGGAGGAATGAAGGGCATCTGAGATCACAAACCATAGTTAAGGCTATGATTTTGTCATGGATATTTTTAGTAAAAGTCATGGACAGGTCACGGACAATAATAAAAAAAAATCACAGAAGCGCTGTAGGGGGGTCACTGCCAGGGGAACTGTGGGGGGGGGCTGCCAGTGGCAGAGGCTGGGGAGCTGTGGGGGCAGCCCCCCCCGCCCACAGCCACTGAGCAGATCCGGGGTACCTCTGCTGGTGGCAGCTGGGAGCTGTGGGGGGGCCCCGGCAGAGCTGCTGCAAGGCAGACCCCTGCCAGTGGCAGTGGCTGGGCAGCTCAGGGATTGCTGCCAGTGATGGCGGCCAGTCAGTTGCAGAGGAGACTGGGCTGCCCCAGGATTCCTCTGCTGTCAGCAGCGGCTGGTCAGCTGCGGGGGCCCCCAATGTCATGGAGGTTGCTGGAAGTCATGGATCCCGTGACTTCTGCAACCTCCATGACATAATCTTAGCCTTAATCATAGTTATATTTCAACCAAGAAAATCTTCATAAGTAAGTTTAATGGGTAGGTGGCTGAAATTTAATTTTTTATGTTTCAAGCTGCTGATTAACAGACGACAGGCCTGACTCGCCTCTCACACTGTTTTCAAACTGGTCTAGTTCCCTTGATTCCAGGCCTGGGCATTTGTGTATTTCATGAGATTGAATTAGATCATTGGCTAATAGGAATAAAACACAGGTAAGTGACCTCATCTTCCACACAATCAGTATAGGACTGCCGTAAAACAGACACAATTGATAACATGTTGGGATACAAATATATCTTGTCCCCCAGTTTCACAGAGTTTAAAGGTATGGTGAATCATTTCATTTCACTTCACCATACATTGAAACATGTTAAGCACTGTTAACAGGGGCTATAAAGCTTAATATTTTGAATAAGGTATCAGTGCTGAAGGTAAAAGGATCCCTGTAGTGTTCCAAACCACTCTCTTCCATTATAATCATACATAAAAAGTCAGAGCTTGTTAAGGCAAGCCAGTCCATTACCAGTGTTATGCTAGTAGCTACATGTGCTAAAAGAGAAGGCTGTGATAAGTTAATATCATATGTGCTCCAGTTTTGAAGAAATTGTTGCAACTGAAAGAACACCTACACAGTGTGCCCAGATAATGCAGTGATGAGGGCATTAAAAATGTATTAAATAAGTGTGTGTGTGTGTGTGTGTGTATTTGTATTGTGACAAAGTTCCTCCTCTGCCTTGGTGGGTCCTGCACTAATTGGCGGATTTGCTCGTCTCACAGGTTCACGGCAGCCCTCAGTTTGGCCACTTTCGTGGCTCAAATCTGCCATTCACTCAGTTAGCCTCATCACTGGCCAGCATGGGGAAAAGGAAGAAGAACAATCCCCACAGTCTCTGCTGATCCACCTAGTGGATCAGGGAACAGGCCAGAGACCTTCCCCTCTGGTGGAACCCACAGTCCAGGTCAACTCCTTCAGTAACAAGTAGGGAGTTGCGGGGATGGAAGGATGGGGGGAACCCGGGCCCGCCCTCTACTCCGAGTTCCAGCCCAGGGCTCTGTGGAATGCAGCTGTCTACAGTGGCTCCTGTAACAGCTGCATGACAGCTACAACTCCCTGGGCTACTTCCCCATGGCCTCCTCCCAACACCTTCTTTATTCGCACCACAGGACCTTCCTCCTGATATCTGATAATGCTTGTACTTCTCAGTCTTCCAGTAGTACTCCTTCTCACTCTCAGCCTCTAGCACCTCTTGCTCCCAGGTCCTCGCACGCACACCACAAACTGAAGTGAGCTCCTTTTTTAAAAACCTAAGTGCCCTGATTAGCCTGCCTGTCTTAATTGATTCTGGCAGCTTCTTGATTGGCTGCAGGTGTTCTAATCAGCCTGTCTGCCTTAATTGTTTCCAGAAAGTTCCTGATTGTTCTGGAACCTTCCCTGTTACCCTACCCAGGGAAAAGGGACCTACTTAACCTGGGGCTAACATATCTGCCTTCTAGCACTCTCCTGTAGCCATCTGGCCTGACCCTTTCACACTATGTTCCACACCAAGAAATGTTACCGTTAAGATTTTTTAAGTACAATTCAAGAGAATCCTTTTAATTTTATTTCACAGATTATTTCAATGGTATATATTCTCTTGCATTGCACTTAGCATCCTTAAGTGTAATTTTAAATTTGTTCTTGTTTTGGGACTTCCTTCATTGTTATTAACTCTCCTGTTTAGCTAGTGGTGGGCTCAGCAATCCTCACCTCTCTGTTTATCTCTAGTCTTCCTCATGCTCCTAGCAAGCTTGTCATATGGGGGCAGCCTCACGTTGGCTAATTGGCTCTAGCTTCTTCGTCTTTCTCCTTCATCCCTATTGGGCTCTAAGAATCTCTCCTTAATGGTGACAGCAAAACCATTGAAACTGGCTGGAGCCCCTGGCTGCATCTTGCAGTAGCTACTAAGAGGTACTGCTCCTGTACAGCATTTTTCTCTGCACATAGTCTGACAACTGCAGCAGTTGCCTGTAGCGGTCACTCCAAGCATTTGCAGGCTGTGACTCAGTGAATGTGTATTGGAAGTTGAGGAGTCTTAATGGCTTTATGAAGGATCCATAGTTAAAACTGAATTGAGTTTTGCACTTAAATCAGCGGTTCAAACTCCTGGCTATGTATGAAGAATACAGCATGTACTCCTACAGCATGTACTCATTGAGTATGGTATGAATATCTTTAAATGTTGCTGACTCATATGTATATCTTTACAAACTTGCTTCCATAATGGGGTCTGTTTAATAAATATGACTATCAATAATTTATTTTTTTATAACACACCCAAACTCTGATTTTTCAGAGTATTTTATGACTGAATATGTAGAGAAACTGTACATGTGCCAATACGGGAGTCTAAATTCTTATTCCTAGGGGTTTTTCTAGAGCCAGCATGGACCAGTAGATAATGTAGTCTGACCTCCTGCCTAACACTGGTTATAGCATTTCATCCAGTTGCTTCTTTATTGAACCCAATAACTTGTGTTTCACTAAAACACGTCTTACAGAAAGGCATCAATCAACAAGTGTACTCTGTGCTTGGAAACATGAGTAGCAATTTTTTTAAAACAGTGCCTATCTTTAATGAACTAGTATGGAGAAACTATGTCTTTTAAACTTATGGAATTTTCAGAAAAAATCTTCTAACTAATAGCAGAGAGATTTTCAGACAACTGAGATCAAAAGTTGGAGTGTGTCTTTGTGCCAAAACAAGGCTTAAAAAGAACTCTAAATACAACCTTAATTATGGAGTCAGTTCTGTGTTTCCATAATTATATAAACAGTTTTAATAAAATAATTTGGTATTCATTAAATTACTAATACTCAGTAGAATTCTTTTGTATTAAAATGAAAGAAGTATGCAGTTCCTTAGGAATTTCTTTGCATTATATAGCTATTAGTCATCCATTATTTTAAAAGGGTTATTGCATATTTTTCCTGTAGTGTTCATTTGTCAGATGAACCTGTAGCTAGTGACTTGAATATTAAACCACCTATCAATAAAAAAAAATACTTTTTCCCCCCCAGGAAAGCTGCATTCCAATTTTATTATTTTGCATGAAGTATGCAGTTTTGAACAGCCTATATTACTGCAGTATAACTTTGCGAATTGTAATATTTTGGTATGTGGCACTGATAAATATTTTTGTAATTGAAAAGCTGCTGTGTAGCTATGATGGAATAGCTAAGAAAAAGTAACACCTGTGCTTTTATATAATTTTCAAAGAAACTTGATCAGTAGTAAACATGACTCATAATATCTATCACTGCATGGAATGACTATTTTGGGAGGTTTTTATTATGTTACTTTTTATTGAAATAATTATCATTTCAATATAACTAAATATTTGGTACAGTTCTATGGATAGTAGAAATAAGGCCCACTTCTCAAATTTAAATAATTAGCTTTAAGTAATTAGCTGGAGTTAAGTAATTAACTAAATTCTGCATTTGGATGCTCACACTAGCATGTAAGCGCGCAAATACTCACTTTTAGCACCTAAAAACCCATTTGCATACCTGAATGCAAATTTGGGTGGCTAATTTACATGCCCAAATGTAAACATTGATTTTATAGTGTATCTAATGTAAGGGCCAAATCCAAACCCCAGTGAAGTCAGTTGCAGTCTTTCCATTGACTTCACTGGGGTTTGGATTTGGCCCTCTAATACTATGTACTTTATGCTTGTATAAAATATAGTTTTATGCAGCAGGGAATGGAGTCATATTATTGTTGTTATTATTTTTTTTGCATTTGGGCTGTTTTACGTATGGCTAGTGAAAAGTGTTTACCAAAAGTGATTGTACTTGGGCTCCCCTCTAAAGAGTGCTTGACCTTGCGGTATTGCTCAATGAACACATGATCTCTCTTCCCTGTCCCAGATACAACCTTTAGTGCTACAACCCTGGCTAGTTTATAGACTCATAAACTTTAAAGCCAAGAAGGGACCATCACGATCCTATAATCTGACATCCTGCACATCACAGGCCACAGAACCTCACCCATCCACTCCTATAATAGGGCCATAACTAGGGCCCTACCAATTTCACGGCCATGAAAAACACGTCACAGACCGTGAAATAAACCCTGCCCTATGAAATCTGAGCTCCCTGAAATCAACAGGGCTGGGGAGAGACAGGACTTGTCCTTCCCCTGCACAGCTCTAATGGGGGGAGATCAGACCCACCTCCACAAGCAGTGCTGCAGCAGCCCCAGAGCTGGGCTCTGGACTGCCAGGAGCTTGGAACACCTGAGATCCAGGGCTTCCGCTCCCTCTCCCCCATGGCTCCTGTCTGGATGCTGCTCCTCCTCCACACCTCGTGGCTCCTGCCAGGGCTATGGGCCACCCAGGGTCCAGGTGGGGCTTGGGCTTCTACCTCCTGTGGCTCCTACCCAGGCTCAGGGACCTGGGCTGGGGGCTGCCACTCCCGCACAGCTCCAGCCCCTGTAGCTGCCTCCTGTCCAGCTCAGGGCTGCCCCCTGCCCTGTGGCTCCTGCCAGAGCTTGGGATGCCTTAGCTCCAGGGCTGCTCGCACCCACATGGCTCCTGCCCAGACTCAGGGACCTGGAATGGGGGCTGCCACCCCACCCACCACAGCTTCAGCCCCTGCAGCTCCTGCCCAGGCTCAGGGATGCTGTCCCCCTCCCTTGCTCCAGCTGGGACTCGGGGTGCCCGGGCTCAGGGCTGCTGTCCCTGATGGCTCCTTGAATCTTGACTTCAAATTATAGAGAATCCATCATTTATCAAGTTCAATCCAGCAAGTGACCCATGCTTTAGAGGAAGACAGAACTCACGAAGGATCTCTGCCAATTTCACCTGGGTGAAAATTCCTTCCTGGTTCCAAATATGGTGATTAATTAGATGCTGAGCATGTGGGTGAGACCCACCATCCAGACACCTGGGAAAGAATTCTCTGTTGGAACTCAGAGCCTTCAGCATCTAGTGACCCATCTCTGTCCATTTAAGATAATTGCCTATAGCAGTCACAGACGGGCCCTATGCCATTGTGGGCAACCTCATCATCCCATCTCCCTCACACATTTATCAAGCTCAGTCTTGAAACAAATTAGATTTTTTTGCCCCCACTACTCCCCTTGCGAGATTGTTACAGAACTTCAGTCCTCTGATGGTTAGAAATCTTCATCTAATTTCAAGCCTAAACTTGTAGATGGCCAATTTATACCCAGGCTCCGTCTCCCTTTAACTTTCTTTGATTAGATCAAGGAAAAGGACCTCTGATTTGGTAATCAGTGGTGGAGGCATTTTTGTTGTTGTTCGACATCTGGCTACATGAGTGAGAGGTGCCAGGAACATTCTTTCTTTGTGCTAGCAATAACACCAAAAGAAACAAAATAACAAGTAAAGCCTTTACTGTGTTGTGTGCAATGCAAACTGCATTCAGTCAGTGCTGAGGATGGTTATAAGGCACGGATCTTAAGGCTTAATGGATACTGAAATCCAAAAGGGATATTTTTATTTTGTGGTTGTGTTGTGCTTTGTTTCTTTATATTACTATTTATATGTAAGAACAGCAGGGAGATGGATTTGGTGCTCTCTGTTCCCTACTAGATCCTTTAAGAGGTAGTGCTGCAGGGCAGTACTATTTTCTTTCCTATCTAACTTAAAAAATATTCTTATTGTTCTTCTGGGGCTGCATGGTCCCATTTCAGGCTATCAAAGGATAATTTGTAGCAGAGGCCTACAGAAACACAAGCAGTTTAAGCATGCAGATCTGTGACAGTCTCCCTCTCTAAAATGATAGACTGTAAAAAAAAAAAACACTCACTAAAAGATTTTGCTAGAATAGGCTTGCTGATGAGTTGCACTGCTGATTTTGGACAGGTTTGACATACCATGACAGAACCTCATAGGTTCTATTTTTGTGTTGGTTTGCCCTACTTTGGATAGGAAGAGATGTCCAGGTCTGGAAGTTCTGGCCCAGAGAAATGTACAAACATAAAAAACATATTTTGCCCAGGCAGACTGTTTTTTTTGCTTATAGTTGTGAAGGAGCAGAGAGACTGCAGCTGGGCACAGCAGGAGTTAAAGAACACCTGTGCAGTAAGCTAGCCCTGCTCTGTTATACCTGCAGCCATTTCCAGGCCTTGAAGGGGAGAAAAGAAGGGAGACTGGCTCAGTCAGGGGTGACTGGCGAAGAGGCAGGAGCTCTCTGTATGCCTGCCTGAAGACCTGGAGGCTCAGCCTAGGCCTGTACTGAGCCCAGAACTTGGGGAGACCCGTCGTGACCAGACCACCTGGGTATCCAAGCAGGAAACCCAATGCACCACCCAAGATGAGGACCAGTGTTTCAAGTGTGGCCATTCTGGAATGCAGCTTTGGGAAGATCTGGATTCCGTGAGCACGAGCATGCCCTGGGGACAAGCAAAACTGACCATACTGCTGCAGGTAAATGGGAAAGAATCATAGAATATCAGGGTTGGATGGGACCTCAGGAGGTCATCTAATCCAACCTCCTGCTCAAAGCAGGACCAATCCCCAACTAAATCATCCCAGCCAGGGCTTTGTCAAGCCTGACCTTAAAAACTTCTAAGGAAGAAGATTCCACCTAGGTAACGCATTCCAGTGTTTCACCACCCTCCCAGTGAAAAAGTTTTTCCTAATATCCAACCTAAGCCTCCCCAACTGCAACTTGAGACCATTACTCCTTGTTCTGTCATCAGCTACCACTGAGAACAGTCTAGATCCATCCTCTTTGAAACCCCCTTTCAGGTAGTTGAAAGCAGCTATCAAATCCCCCCTCATTCTTCTCTTCCGCAGACTCAACAATCCCAGTTCCCTCAGCCTCTCCTCATAAGTCATGTGTTCCAGTCCCCTAATCATTTTTGTTGCCCTCCGCCGGACGCTTTCCGATTTTTCCACATCCTTCTTGTAGTGTGGGGCCCAAAACTGGATACAGTACTCCAGATGAGGCCTCACCAATGCCGAATAGAGGGGAATGATCATGTCCCTCAATCTGCTGGCAGTGCCCGTACCAAGGTTCCTCCCCCACTCTGAACTCTAGGGTACAGATGTAGGGACCTGCATGAAAACCTCCTAAGCTTACTTTTACCAGCTTAGGTTAAAACTTCCCCAAGGTACAAATTAATTTTATCCTTTGTCCTTGGAATATCCACTGCTACCACCAAACTCTAACTGGGTTTACTGGGAAATGTAGTTTGGACACGTCTTACCCTCCAAAATCCTCCCAACCCTTGCACCCCACTTCCTGGGAAAGGTTTGGTAAAAATCCTCACCAATTTGCATAGGTGACCACAGACCCAAGCCCTTGGATCTGAGAACAATGAAAAAGCATTCAGTTTTCTTACAAGAAGACTTTTAATAGAAATAGAAGTAGGTAGAAGTAAAGGAATCACCCCTGTAAAATCAGGATGGTAGATAACTTACAGAGTAATTAGATTCCAAACATAGAGAATCCCTCTAGGCAAAACCTTAAGTTACAAAAAAGACACACAGACAGAAATAGTCATTCTATTCAGCACAATTCTTTTCTCAGCCATTTAAAGAAATCATAATCTAACACATACCTAGCTAGATTACTTACTAAAGTTCTAAGACTTCATTCCTGGTCTATCCCCAGCAAAAGCAGCATATAGACAGACCCAGACCCTTTGTTTCTCTCCCTCTTCCCAGCTTTTGAAAGTATCCTGTCTTCTCATTGGTCATTTTGGTCAGGTGCCAGCAAGGTTACCTTTAGCTTCTTAACCCTTTACAGGTGAGAGGATTTTTCCTCTGGCCAGGAGGGATTTTAAAGGGGTTTAGCCTTCCCTTTATATTTATGATAGCCCGTACTTATACAGCCCAAAATGCCATTGGCCTTCTTGGCAACAATGGCACTCTGGTGACTCATATCCAGCTTCTCGTCCACTGTCACCCCTAGGTCCTTTTCTGCACAACTGCTGCCGAGCCATTCGGTCCCTAGTCTGTAGCAGTGTATGAGATTCTTCCATCCTAAGTGCAGGACTCTGCATTTGTCCTCGTTGAACCTCATCAGATTTCCTCTAATTGGTCTAGGGCCCTCTGTATCCTATCCCTACCCTCCAGCGTATCTACCTCTCCTCCCAGTTTAGTGTCATCTGCAAACTTGCTGAGGGTGCAATCCCCACCATCCTCCAGATCATTTATGAAGATATTGATCAAAACCGGCCCGAGGACCAACCCTTGGGGCACTCCACTCAATACTGGCTGCCAATGAGACATGGAGCCATTGATCACTACCCGTTGAGTCCGACAATCTAGCCAACTTTCTATCCATTTTATAGTCCATTCATCCAGCCCATACTTCTTTAACTTGCTGGCAAGAATACTGTGGGAGACCGTCAAAAGCTTTGCTAAAGTCAAGGAACAACACGTCCACCGCTTTCCCCTCATCCTCAGAGCCAGTTATCTCGTCATAGAAGGCAATTAGATTAGTCTAATTAGTGATGGGACTAGTTGATTCAGGGTGTTCCCCGACCCTGGTACGAAGAACAGCGGTGCCTAATCCTGGCTATTGGCAGATCCCCCTCACACCTGAGTCCAGGGGAAAAAAGTGCTTTCTCTGCCCCCTTCAGGCTTTTCCAGTTCCAGACCATGCCATGTCCTTTATGGTACCATGGTTTAGCTGATGTTCCAAGTACTCTCTTAGGCTCAACAGAAGACCAGTCCAACCCCATAGGTAGTAAATCCAGCTGTGGGGTGTAGGGCTACCACACAAGGCACTAATCCCTGTGACAGGTCAGGGCTAAGCTGCGTAGACTGAAGAGTTTTCCTGGTTGCACATGCAGGAGTTGGACATTGTCTGCTGGCTGTATGTGTTGGAGGCAAAAAGCCAGAAAAAAGGAGTTGTGTGGTCCTGAGAGGAGGCAAAGATACAGAGCACTGAACTCACTGTATTGGCAAGTGTGGGAAAGTCTGAGCAAGGAAACTGCCTGCTGTTTGTTTCTACTGTATTGAGGGACACTGTGTGAACAGGTGCCAACTTTTCAGAGTTCTGGGGGAGGGAGAGGTGCTAATAGGGAGGCTGCCAAGCACCCACCATTTTCCCCCATGGGTGATCCAGCCCCAGAGCACCACGGAGTCGGCACCTATGACTGTGCATTAGTTATAATCAGACAAGATCACACCAAGAATATACCCGACTCGTATCCCCAATTCCTTATCCTAACAGAAACAACAGGGGTTGTACTTGGGCCAATGGGGCAACAAGGGCAGTTTAAGTAGTGTTGTTAACTATTTCATTGTTGATCATTTTAGCAGAAGCTTTCCGCTAATGTAACCAATTTATTTGATGACCAGCAAACTTTATAATATGACTGTCTGAAGCAAACAGCCACTTCAGTAGAGTCCTTTCAAAGAGAACAAAATTCCCCTACCAGAGTCAGCGTGGCAGGTCAGACACAAACTTGAAAATATAAAACTGAATACCATCATTCCAGACTAGGATGAAGATTTTTCTGCAATTCTCTAACATTTTGGCACAACTGGTGACTTAAGGACAAAGTTTTAACTTTAATTCTTTAATTTTTGTGGATTAAAAAGATTAAAAAGAAACAAGCAAACTAATATGCAGTTCTAGGTGTAATTGGGTGCTACCAATAGTGGGTATTCTTACATAATCTTAAACTATCATGAATACTGAAATGCTAGAATGTGGCTTAAGGACCATGTTTTAGCTTTAGCTCTTCTTTCCCTTGTTGTTATGAGTATAATCACACCACCTTATTTGAATTGTTTGCTATGGTTTAATCTTAGAAAACTTCTGTCTGGGAAAAAAATACATGTTAGCTGTGAAATCCTCTTTTGTGCCTACAGACTTTTTAATCAATAGCTGCAGATGCATTTTCTCTTTTCTTTGATACAGTACTGCTCTACTTGTCTCTCCCTCTGGACTGAAAGCTAATCCTTTGTGGTAAACAACAGCAGAAATGAAAATGCAAGTTGTTGTTTCTGAAAATTTGGGTTTAAGTATTTAAAGCTAAGCACCCAAAGACTGAGCTGTCTCAAACTAGAGGCGGTTTCTGAATACATTGGTGTACAGTAAGTGAATTGTCCAAGGAGACACAGAGTCTGGCAGAGCTAGGAAGAGAACCAAGATTGCTTGCTTTAACCACTACATTATTCCTCTGTCCCTGCTAGAAATAGGTTTCTGAAGTTACTGAACAATTATAGCAATATTTTGGAATGCAAAATGAATAATTTGTGTATACCATAGTGTAGGGAGCCAGGGTGGCTTCCCTATGAACCAGAGGGTAAGGAGCCACTCTCTCAGCCTGAGTGGGCGAGGCCAGACCAAGCTTACGCCAATCCCTGGAAGGGGAGGGGTGGGACATGAAGTACAAAGGGCGAGGCCCTTTGCCCAGTGAAGAGAGCACCAGGGAGGGAGACAGACAAAGGCTGCTGGTTGCTCCCTCGCGATCCTGCTGCTGACCCAGGGGAGGCCCTGGGCCAGGAGAAACCTGACCGGGAGGAAGGCCTGTGGCGACCAGGACTGCCAGCCGCTGAGTACCCGGAGGGGCTCGGCTGTAGCCCGGGCCAGCGTGAGCCCGACACAGAGGGGGAGCTGGAGCTGCCAGCAGCTGAATACCCGGATGAGCTGGAGGGACCAGAGAGACCTGCTTGAAAGACCGGGTAGGAAGTAGCCCAGGGGCAGAACTGCACCGTGGGGTGGGTGTATTTGGTCAGCGGGCGCGGATGGCCCCCTGCTGACCGAGCGGCGGGACCTTTGCCTCCCGCCGCTGTCAGGGCCCTGGGCTGGAACGCAGTGGAGTTGGGTGGGCCTGCGTCCCCCTACCCCGGCCAACCCGCCTCGGGTAGCAGAACTGTGCGCTGCAGACTCGTGCCGGCGCTCCCCTGCCCGAGGGGCGCGCGGCAGACTCCGGCCAGCACACCTTTCTCACTAATTCCCCAGCACCCGAAAGGTGTGACTAAGGGCTGCCAGTGGGACCATAGCTCTCCATCGCCCCCTACAGGCTCGGAGGACCGATTGAAACCTGTCACACATAGATTATATACAATGCCGAATTCTATATTAATCTCTGTGTTTCAGACAGTGAAAGGTAACACTGTCTGAAAAGGCTCATCTTAGTAAGAATGAAATGGGTAAAATGAACATGCCAGATTACTGTTCATTTCTGGATTACTCTAATTTGCAAGCCCTTTTATCTAACAAATCTATGTGCAGCTATCAACAGACCAGAATACACAATGAATCTCATAGTAGGATTAAAACACTGATTCTTTAGCTCCAAACAGTTTCCTACTGCTTGAGATAAAATAGATCTTCACTAGCCAGCACTCAACTTCCATGAGAATTGGTCAGTTAATGACTAAAACTACAATGCAAATTCAGTAAGGATTTTTGTCCCTTGTGATGTGCAAAACTCATTTAATAAAAGTTACAATAAACGCACATTGTGTACCCTTTATAATGTTGCTTCTGAACACTGGTTGTGCTATGGTGCTTATTTTTGTGCAATTTTCCATAATAAAATATGAGCCTTGCTAGGTATGTAAGGAACATTTTTCCCTAGGCCAAAAAAATTATTTTACTGCAAATCTTTTGGTAGTGATAATACCATTATTTGTATTTCTATTTTTTGCTCAAAGATTAGCTTTCACTTCAAAACTGGAGGCTAGTTAAACAGTTAGTCTATCAAGGGGAAGAGAAAATTAATCTGTAGCTATTGATTAAAGTGTCTGTAGACACACAAGAGAATTACAAAGGTAAATATATATTGTTTCCAACAAATGTTTAACATGATAAAATGACAAAGAACTACATTCAGATAGTATGGTGTGATTTATACCCAAGATAACAAAAAATTGAAAAATGAAGGTTGAACCAAATGCTCAACTTGCATTCATGTAACAAATCCTAATGACTTGGGTGAGTGAGGTTTACCTCAGAGGGTAAGGACAGAAGCAAGACCATCACATGGTGTGTAACATTATCCAATATGGATCCAAACCTAAAATGCTGCATGCTTCTTAGAAAGCTCTTAGCACCCTAGACTAGATTCATAAAGGGACTTAGACATGTATCTTGTCACTGTTTTTCGATTATAAACTTGTTGGGGCAAAGAATATCCTTTGATTTATTTTTGTACAGCTCCTAGCACAATAAAGATCCAAACTGATTGGGCTACTGCAGTACAAATAATACAGTAATAGTAATCGCTTCACTGTGGTATTTATTTTTCATTTCCTGGTATTGTGTATCTTGTGTCAGTTACTCTCGAGAAAGTTCTGATCCACATCATAAAAACATACCAAATAACTGATAACAGCCATTTGGTGTCTTATAGCACAGAAATATTGACAGAATTCACTGCCCTAATTCTCACTCCGCTCAGAAACAAGATGCTCAACCCTGAGCATCTTAAATTCTGTACTGACCACAACTCCTAACTAGGTTATGGATTCACAGATTGATAGTATTTTTTTTTAAGGCCTGAAGGGACCATTATAATAAACTAATCTCACCTCCTCTATAACACAGGCCATAGGACTTCCCCAAACAATTCCTTTTTCAGCGAGAACATATATCCTAGAAAAACATCCAAACTTGATTTAAAGACTACAAATGATGGAGAACCCACTACATCCCTAGGTAAATTGTTCCAATGGTTAATTACCCTCACTTTTAAAAATGTGCACTTATTTCTAGACTAAATTTGTTTAGCTTCAGCTTCCAGCCATTGAATCCCATTATAACTTTTTCTGCTAGATTAAACAGTCATCTTCTATTAGAAATTTCTTCCCCATCTTGGTATTTATAGGCAACTGATCGATGGACACTAGCTATATGCCACATTTATCCAACAATAGAACTTCAAAACCTGTAGTCTACATTTTAATTAAAAAGTTTCATTTTATGAGGACCATTTAAAAATATTTCTAGTCCATTGGATCTTCAGTGTGTCCTTGCTATGACATTATCTTAGAACACTTTTGTATTCCTAAGAAAGAATAACTTAATATTCACCTTCAGTCTTTGTTTGACACTGAATCCTGATGCACTTGACCCCAAAATATTGATGAGATAGTTATCTAGCTTCTTGTAACTCAGGTTTCTCTATTCAGGTGATGCTGATTGCCATTTAAAAGCCTTGCACCATAGCATTGTTGACAAACTGTAAGCACTAACTGATATCATGTGGAATTGAGGAGTCAAGAATTGGATTGACTTTCTATCGGTCTGAAATGGGAGAGAATTCATCATAGGCTGTCCGTCAAAGGCTGCATTACTGCCAAAAGAGCCCCCGATGAAAGGGTCAAATGCATAGTGCTTTGCTTTCATTATCTTTATCTCCTCCATGTGCATACACTAGACAACACCCTTGCCAAAGAGCTGCCTGCAAAGCTTCTACAAAAGAAAAGTAACGTTTTAAAGGGCTTCTAAAAAAAAGAGTTGAACTTACAGAGAATTGCAAAATGTTCTGCTGTAGTCGTTGGCATATACTAATAGATGTCTATGGAATGTTATCTATTTAGGCACCCGAATCAGCTCTTCGCTACCTAAAATAGGTATATAGGCATCTAACTGTAGGCTTCCAAATTTAAATAATTTATAACTAATTTTCAATACTTTGTTGAGTTTTGGGCCCGTTACAAACATTTTTAAAAAACATCAGTCAGCAGTGCCCATGGTTGATGTGTATTATTCATATACACCAACAGTAATAACTGCCATTCCCAGGTTAATTGCCCCAACCTACAAAACATGGAACATGTCCAAATGGTTAGCTAGATATTAAGAAAATGTTTGGCATGAAATATGAGCCTTACACTAATCCCAAAAGCCAGCAAATTCAGACCCTGACAGACAACCAGAGGGAGGTTTCAGAGTAACAGCCGTGTTAGTCTATCTTCGCAAAAAGAAAAGGAGTACTTGTGGCACCTTAGAGACTAACCAATTTATTCGAGCATGAACTTTTGTGAGCTACAGCTCACTTCATCGGATGCATACCGTGGAAACTGTAGCAGACTTTATATACACACAGAGATCATGAAACAATACCTCCTCCCACCCCACTGTCCTGCTGGTTATAGCTTATCTAAAGTGATCATCAAGTTGGGCCATTCCAGCACAAATCCAGGTTTTCTCACCCTCCACCCCCCCACACACAAACTCACTCTCCTGCTGGTAATAGCCCATCCAAAGTGACAACTCTCTACACAATGTGCATGATAATCAAGGTGGGCCATTTCCTGCACAAATCCAGGTTCTCTCACCCCCTCACCCCCCTCCAAAAAAAAAACACACACACACACAAACTCACTATCCTGCTGGTAATAGCTCATCCAAAGTGACCACTCTCCCTACAATGTGCATGATAATCAAGGTGGGCCATTTCCAGCACAAATCCAGGTTTTCTCACCCCCCCACCCCCATACACACACAAACTCACTCTCCTGCTATATTACCACATCCTGTGGGCATACCATAGATTTATATAAGGATAACATATATTCTCCATCTTATTCTCTATCCCCTTTTTAAAGATTCCTAACATCCTGTTTGCTTTTTTGACTGTTGCTGCACACTGCGTAGACGTCTTCAGAAAACTATCCATGATGACTCCAAGATCTCTTTCCTGATTAGTTGTAGCTAAATTAGCCCCCAACATAGTGTATGTATAGTTGGGGTTATTTTTTCCCAATGTGTATTACTTTACATTTATCCACATTAAATTTCATTTCCATTTTGTTGCCCAGTCTCTTAGTTTTGTGAGATCTTTTTGAAGTTCTTCACAGTCTGCTTTAGTCTTAACTATCTTGAGTAGTTCAGTATCCCTAGTAAACCTAGGGACCATCAAAGGCTGTCATTTAAATGGTCAGGTTCCAAATCACAGAGGCCTTAAAGTGGATCCTGAAGAATGAGGTACAAGTGTAGTGTGCTCATATCAATCTGCTCAGTTAATGATGCAGTTTGCCACATTCTGCACTGGATAAAACATCTGATTGCTCTTTTAGGGTAGCCCAAGCAATAGTCAAGCCTGGAATGATATGTCTCTAATAAGGTCAGGCTAAAGGCCATGATTTCTTGGCTAGCTACATGTGTTAAAAAAACTGAAAGCAATTTCAGTCACCATTTCTCTCTGGGAATCCAGGAGTAGATGGTAGTCGAAAAGCATCCAAGATTATGAAGCTCTTAGACAGGGGAAGGACACACTCAGTTAAGTCAGTCACAAAGTGCATCAAATCCTGTAGTTGTTTCTCCTTGCAAACTAGTATTGTCTCTGCCTTATCCAGATTAAGCCAGACATAGAAAGAAGTACTTAACAACCCTATATAGTTTTATTTATTTTCATTTCTTTTGTCATGTGACTATGATTTTTCCATTATTCTTCAAAAAATGCTACCATCAAGTTTAGACAGCTGAATAGTATTCAATTTTGTTTGTTCTGAGTCTCATAAATCCTCAGCTAACCTCATTTATACCAAAACCTATTTGAAAAACTTTACCAATAGGGCTTCAGAAAAATATTTGGAATCCATCTGATGATGTTTTTATCCTCCTAACTGATAATTTTATCCTCTAAACTTTTTAATCAGATAGTAGTGATATTTCAAATTTATCTATCTCCAGGCTGCTAGTGGTTCCAGATGTAGTACTGACCAGACATATGGTATAAAAAAAGTTTTATTTTTCTCAAATAACTCATAAGACCATAAGAATGGCCGTAATGGGTCAGACCAATGGTCCATCTAGCCCAGTGTCTGTCAGATGCTTCAGAGGGAATGACAAGAGCGGGGCAATTTTGAGTGATTCATCCCATGTTGTCCAGTCCCAGCTTCAGGCAGTAGGAGGTTTAGGGACACCTGAAGCATAGGGTTGTATCCTTGACCATCTTGGCTAATAGTCATTGATGGAACTATCCTCCTTGAATTTGTCTAAATATTTTTTTGAACCCAGTTATATTTTGGCTTCACAACATCACATGGCAATGAGTTCCACAGGTTGATTGTGCATTGTGTACTTCATTTTGTTTGTTTTTAAACCTGTTGCCTAGTCATTTAATTGGGTAAGTCCTGGTTTTTGTGCAGGGATAAATAACACTTCCCTATTCACTTTTTTCACACCATTCATGATTTTATAGACCTCTATGATATTTCCCATTAATCATCTCTTTTCTAAACTGAATAGTCCCAATCTTTTTAATCTCTCCTCCATACCCCTCATAATTTTTCTTGCCCTTCCTTGTACCTTTTCCATGTTTTATTTCCATATATGTAGCGACCAGAACTGCAGGGTGTATTCAAGGTGGGAGTGTACCATGGAATTATATAATGGCATTGTGATATTTTCTTTTATTATCTTTTACTTTCCTAATGGTTCATAACATTCCATTAATTTTTCTGTTTTCTACTGCCTCTGCGTATTGAGTGGATCTTGTCATGATGACTCCAAAATCTTTCTTGAGTGGTAACAGCTAATTTAGATGCCATCATTTTTTATGTGTAGTTAGGATTATTTTTTTCCAATTTGTAATACTTTGCACTTATCAACATTGAATTTCATCTGCCATTTGGTTGCCTGGTTAAGTGAGATCGTTTTGTAACTCTTTGTAGTCTTCTTTGGGCTTAACTATCTTGAATAATTTTATATCCTCTGCAAATTTTGCCACTTCACTGTACACCCTCTTTTCCAGATCACTTGTGCATATGTTGAAAAGTACAGGTCCCAGTACAGATTCTTGGGGGACATAGCTATTTACCTCTCTTCATTGTGAAAACTAATAATTTATTCCTATTTTTTGTTTCCTGTCTTTTAACCAGTTACTGATCCATGAGAGAACCTTCCCTCTTATCCCATGACTGCTTACTTTGCTGAAGAGCCTTTGGTGAGGGACCTTGTCAAAGCTTTCTCAAAGTCTAAGCATACTATATCTACTGGATTACCCTTGTCCACATGCTTGTTACACCCTCAAAGAATTCTAATAGATTGGTAAGGCATGATTTCCCTTTACAAAAGCCATGCTGACTCTTCCCTAACATATCGTGTTTATCTATGTGTCTGATAATTCTGTTCATTACTATAGTTTCAACCAATTTGCCTGGTATTGAAGTTAGGCTTACCAGCTTGTAATTGTCAGGATTGCTTCTAGAGCCTTTATTAAAAATTGGTGTTACTTTAGCTGTCCTCCAATCATCAGGTACAGAGGCTGATTTAAGGGATAAGTTACGTACCACAGTTGGTAGTTCTGCAATTTCATATTTGAGTTCCTTCAGAACTCTTGGGTGAATACCATCTAGTCCTGGTGAGTTATTACTGCTTAATTTATCAATTTGTTCCAAAACCTCCTGTACGAACACTTCAATCTGGAGAGTTCCTCAGGTTTGTCACCTAAAAAAATGGATCAGGTGTGACACATCTGAGGAACTGTCCCAGATGAAGGTGTCAATTTGTGTCTCATCCTCTACAGTGAGGACTGAACCAAAGGAATTCAGTTTCACTTTATTATTTTTAAGCATATCTAGTGATTGTAGAAGTCTGCCATTAATAAGACACTTTGTGACTCATTTAGGGCTTTGTGCTTCAAATTGATTTTCAGTTTCCTATAGAAATCAATTTTTAATGTGTAAACAAAAGAGAGAATTTGAAAAATAGAATACATTATTTTTAGAAATAAAGATGATAAACTTACTGTGTGGGAGGTGATGTGACTGGCATTTTCTTGAGCGGGGAATTCAAACTTCTTAATTTAGTGTCACACCAGATTATAATTCATGAATACTATCTGTGAATTATAGTGTCGTCCATTAGTGCTGCTATGGTCATTGGTCTATCAGCTTCTTTCTAGGGCTTTAAAACTTAGTTATTGAAATTCATTGTAGTTTGAAACTTAGCATACCTCATGTCAGCTCATGCTTTTTCTTGCGGTTGCTTGCTTTTTTTGCTATTCAAAATAATCTGTGGCTACTTTCAAACTGATATAAACAAGAGAGGTCAAGTTCATAGAATCATAGAATATCAGGGTTGGAAGGGACCCCAGAAGGTCATCTAGTCCAACCCCCTGCTCAAAGCAGGACCAATTCCCAGTTAAATCATCCCAGCCAGGGCTTTGTCAAGCCTGACCTTAAAAACCTCTAAGGAAGGAGATTCTACCACCTCCCTAGGTAACGCATTCCAGTGTTTCACCACCCTCCCAGTGAAAAAGTTTTTCCTAATATCCAATCTAAACCTTCCCCACTGCAACTTGAGACCATTACTCCTCGTTCTGTCATCTGCTACCATTGAGAACAGTCTAGATCCATCCTCTTTGGAACCCCCTTTCAGGTAGTTGAAAGCAGCTATCAAATCCCCCCTCATTCTTCTCTTCTGCAGGCTAAACAATCCCAGATCCCTCAGCCTCTCCTCATAACTCATGTGTTCCAGTCCCCTAATCATTTTTGTTGCCCTTCGCTGGACTCTCTCCAATTTATCCACATCCTTCTTGTAGTGTGGGGCCCAAAACTGGACACAGTACTCCAGATGAGGCCTCACCAATGTCGAATAGAGGGGAACGATCACGTCCCTCGATCTGCTCGCTATGCCCCTACTTATACATCCCAAAATGCCATTGGCCTTCTTGGCAACAAGGGCACACTGCTGACTCATATCCAGCTTCTCGTCCACTGTCACCCCTAGGTCCTTTTCATCTGGCTTCAGTAGACCATCTGGCTTCAATAGTTACACCTGGGATGAAGTTTGCATATTTTGGTGGAGAAGGAGAAGGGTCTGTCCTGTTGAATCAGTTGCACTTTGGATTAAATCTTAAAATCACTGGGTGAGAGAGAGCAAGCAAGAGAATGACTCTGTAGCCTGGTGGATAGGTCACTTGCTTGAAAGGTGGGGGAAGCAGGGTTTAGTACCCTGTACTAATGACTGTTTTATTATTTATAGAAAGTGCAACAGTTTCAGCAAGAGAAATTGAGAGACACTTCCCTCCTCCCAGTGGTTAGAGCACTCTCCTGGCAGGTGGGAGACTATTGTTCAAATATTTTCTTCCCTTCAAGCAGAGGAGGGAATTGAACCCATCTCTCCCACATCTCAGGTGAGTGGGGTAACTACTGGGCTAAAAGTTATAAAGTGGGTGGTGGGCGGCTGCTTCTGCTACATCCAAAAGCAGCAAGAAACACCTTAGGCAACTAGCTACAGGGAGAGGGTTCATAGGTGAAAATCCCAGAGATAGGTGCCTCCCTCCTGCCTGGATTTAGGCGCTTAACTGCCTGAGAGGGGCAGGATTTAGGTCACACCCCTCTCCTTGGCATCTCCCATTGGCTAGTTTAGGCAGCTCCTTGCTCAGCATGCTGGCTTTTGTGAATCCCATCCTGTAGGAGCCTGTATCTCTCCATTCATTGTATAAGGAGCCTCAGTGCCTAACTCATGCTTTGTGATTCCTGGTAATTTGCTTAGGTGTTCCTAGTGTGAACATCAATTTTCTATTTTGATATCACTGTAAATTCAGGTTCCTCTTTTCAATTCTTTTTCCACTCTTTCCCCTTTATTCAGTCTCCAGCCTTGACTAATTCACATTTCAACAATACTTCTATAAAATATTTTTTTGTGATGTGCTACTCTATACTTAATATAACTGCAGTGGTGTTGTCTCCGAGGCTTGCAAAAATTTGAATGCCTGTATTGGTTAGATGCCCTATCTTCGTTGCAATAATCTTTCGTTTAGGTTCACTATTCATTGGCTACCTTGGAGGCTCATCATGACTAAAGCTGAACCTATTGGGTGAACGGTAATAAGGAATCATATGAACACAGCATGCCTTGCTTTCCAGAGTTCATGAAATGGGTGAGCAGTTTGAGGCAGCTCTAAATTTTACATGGCCCTGAGGTGTGTGTGTGTGTCTCTCTGTGTGTGTGTGTTTTAAGATTAACCACACTACACAATCAGGCTGAATTTAAATAAGTGTTCTAAACTCATACATTCTCTAGCCTGTGTGTACTTGGCACTTTAATGAACCAAAAGAAAATGATCTGAAGCAGATGGTTTGCTTGATAATGTTTTTGTTCTTCTCTAAATCAAAGAAGAAAAATCACCAGCATTAATGAAGCCTCCTCACCGATAAGTCAGAATGTATAGTTTTAATTATAATTATCGCATGGAGTTGGCTTACTTCCGTCCATTGTGCTGGAAAGGTTCAGATTCAGAAGCATTGTTTCCCTGAGTTACGCCTACTTTAACATCAACATTTTAGTAAAGTTTTCCTCCTTCTCTTCTTAATTATCTTCATAAGATGTGCAGATTCTCTCACTGTTTCCATCTCTGCCTATTCTCACCTTTATTTACAACTTGTTTTTATGACAAACCCAAACTCTTAGGTCTCATTAAAGTTTAAAGCATTAAATTGAAGCTAGATCTACAAAATGTGTATCTCTGTAAATTCCTTCCTATAAATTTCAAAAGAAATTGTGACGGGGCAAGGCCAGATGGCTATGGAAAAGTAGTGGGAGATAGATATATTAGCTCCAGGCTAAACAAATCCCTGGTACCAGGATAAGTGAAATGGCAGCTGCTCCAGGTCAATCAAGACACCTGGGGCCAATTAAGAACTTTCCAGAAGGCAGGGAGAAGGCTAGGTAGATTGGGACACCTGAAGCCAATCACGGGCTGGCAGAAACTAGTTAAAAGCCTCCCAGTTAGTCAGGTGGGTGTGCATGTCAGGAGCTGTGGGAGGAAGTTGCACTGTTGGAGAGACTGAGTAGTACACACCATATCAGGCACAAGGAAGGAGACCCTGAGATAAGGGTGAAGTGGAGCTGGAGGAAGTGAGGGCTGCTGTGGGGTAAGTAGCCCAGGAAATTGTACATGTTATGGTTCTAAAAGGTCAGCTACCATAGCTGATATTATTAGGGTCCCTGGGCTGGATCCCGGAGTAGAGGGTGGGCCCAGGCTCCCTCCCACCTTTGCCCCCTGATTAATCATTGAGACTGGGAGACAACAGAGACTGTGCAAGGAAGGATAACTTCTCCTCACCTCCCTTGCTGGTTTATGATGAAAATGGCTCAGTAGACTGTGACCCTTGGAGAGAGAAGGGTTACGTGGAGGGTCACAGTGAGCCTCTGAGACTAGCAAAATCCGCCAGGAAACACGGGACCCATGGAGGCAAGGACAGAGCTTTGTCACAAATGAAATTAACCTCACATTTAGATGGCATGAAGTACAGCTCAGTAGGAGGGATAGGGTAAATCAGAGACATTTATTGACACAACTGCATAAAAAATCCATTTTTACGTCAAAAAATCCATTGTGCCCAGGATTATTTGCTATCTGTACCTGCTTTTTCTTTTAAAAATATCTTATTGTTTTGGCTGGTCATATTTAATGAAGCAGGTAGAAACTTCATTGTGATCAGCCATGGAGAAAAGCTGTACATTTGTTATTTAGCATGGCATTTTGTTTCTACAAACTTACTAACTTGACTTCAGCTATGGCACCACAAACTGGCCCCACAAAGAGCAGCTCAAAGGAAGGAACCCTAAAGAGAGAATTTATGACAAATCTTGATAATATTAGTAAGTCAGTTCTAGACTCCCAGAAATATCAAATGCCATTGTTAATGCTTAATTCTGTTTCCATTGCAGACCCATTTCATGTACAAGGTAGTATATGTTAAGGAATGATCAAAGCTTTAAAACAATTGTATTCATTCTGTGACTAGCTCTACTGGGACTATGCCCAGAGTAAGGTATAGCTCACTGTAAGTAAGATAGCAGAGACAGGCCTTGAATACAAACATAAATGTTTCTAGCTACAATTTTTTTTTAAGTGGCTAGTGTTTTTGTGTACATCATAATTTGGATTCCTAATAAGACATGCCTTAAATGGACCTAATTTTCAGAAAGTGCTTAGTACCTACCCTCTGAAAATTAGGCCCCTTGGAGATATTACAAGTTGGACTTCCAAAATCACTAGTTATTTTTGAGAAACTTAGCTTTAGTCATTTTTTTAACATATGCGGTTAGCTTATTTAGAAATGTGGTCACCATGAACACGCAGTTAACCAGTACAACCATTTGATGCAGTAAGGTACGACTAGCCACAAGAAAGGAGTAGAATTGGTCCATTTGCTAATGTCTGTTAAAAAAAGATGTACTATGCAAGACACGTCAGTTTTGTGAGATGTCAGAGAAAATGTGCTCTCATTCATTTTACTTTCCTAGTTTTTAAAGATTCAAGCCCCACATTTCTCTACTCCAGGTTTTATCAGTTATGTGCCCATATTTTATACTGCATAGAGATCAATAGACAATTTGGAAAGTGTTTTATAATTTATTCATTGGATATTTCAGGCATACTGAAGGCATAATACACACAAGATCAAAAAAGCCTATATTGGTATTGATCTATATTTTTGTAATGATATCCAGCCTATTAGGAAACCAAGTAGTATAGACTTTGTGAAACCAGCTCATCACAGAAGACATATTGCAAAAGGAAATCCTAATGAAGCATACATTTGAACGTGTTTGGTGTGAACAATTAAGAGGATTTAAGTTTTTAAAATGTACAGACAGCAACTCAAAATACATTTTAAAACCCTCCAGGTTTTGAAGGCATTTCTCATTTTGTTCGAGGCAAGGTTTGTGCAAATGACCTAGTTACTCATCCAAAGTGGTTCTCCTGTAGGATTCCTATAGTATAGTTTAGCTAGCAATCTGGAAAGTATCTTTGTATTTGGAAATGAAAAGTCTGGTGATGAAGGCACTGGAGTTGGACTTAGGCAATCTAAATTTAATTCCTCTGCCTCAGACTTAATTTGTGTCTTTATGCCATGCAATCTATCCTTGTCACAGTGCCCCATCTGCCCCAAAGAACTTTGTCTTACCTATTACAAATGTTTTCAGGCAGGGACTGTGTCTTACAATGCATTTGTACAATGTCTAACAAAATGGAACCCTGCCCTTTTTGGGGGTCTTTAGGTGTTACTGTAATACTACTAATAATTAATAATAGGGTTGTTTAGTTGCATTTCTCAATACAGAAGTATTCCAAAGAAAGATTATTTCAGCTACAGGTGAAGAGAACTATGGTCAAATTTTGACTATTATTTCAAATAAAAATCAGTTCACTTCTAAAACTGCTGGGGAAATGAGTTAGTTTCTTAAACCTAAACACTTTTCTCCCATTGCATGTCAGCCACAGTATGGCTCTGTGTGACTTTAAGGATCCAATCTACCAAAAATTAATAAATAAAAGCCCTTGCTGAATAACACTTTGGGAACTTTTCTTTTTTTCAATTAGTTGCTTGAGAAGATGGCAGTAACAACCTTCGCCAGAGCCCTTGGCTATCCTTAACTATAGAAAGTGTCACAATAAAAGAGATTGATATCAAGGTCTTTGGGATACTTATGCAGTGAGATGCATCAACAAGTAGCCATCAGATGCATGGTGTTTGTCAAAAGCAGTGTTAGGTGAGCTACAGAAAGTTGGCCAAAATAAAAGTACTTTGCATTTTACTGTTGTTAGTAGCATAATACAGGGCTGACTTTTCCAAGCAAGGAACAAGCATGGGTTGATTCACCCCAACCATACCCGCATGTCTTAAGAATCGTTGCTGTCTGTAGATGGAATCAACACTAGAAAACCAATGTTATTACCAGAGCGTTTTATTTACTGCTCAATGGGTTGATGGAAGTAAGGTCTCTGTCTCTAGTGATCTCCCTCTCTGCCTTATCAGGTTTTGTATTTTCCTCCTGAAATTCTCTGTCCATCAAAAAGCAAAACAAAATAATAATTAAAGCTTAGCAAGATCATCCAGAAATTCAGCCATTTTCTGAACAGCTTTATTATATTTTTTAAAATAAGAATCAAGGCTTACTATAGGTAACAGCTTTAGGGGAAAATGAATCCTGCAGAAGGACTTTTAAAATAATAGATAATTTTGGTGTTCTCAGATAATGCTGCTCAAAAGCCAGACTAATGTATTACTCCAACATTTCAAGGCAAATGTTTTTGATCAATTCCTGCCTTCCCATCCATTACTGGCAGTAAGACAGGTTGTAATGTCACCTCAGTGCCTTCTCTCAATAACAATCTCAGGAATGAATGACAGGAAGGACTGCATACTACCCTATCCCAGGCTAATGGACACACAGATGATAATATGCCACAGGGAGGAATTGGTTGTGAATCTGAACGTGGAAGGCAACTTGGGTGAATGTGATCATGAAATGATAGATTCCATGATCCTAAGGAAAGGAGTCAGTGCAGTAGAATAAGGATAATGCAGGTCAAAAAAGCAGTCTGTAGCAACTAAGAAAATGGTATGTAAGATCCCATGGGAAGAATATCTAAGGGGAAAAGCAATTCAGGAGTGCTTGCAGTTTCTCCAAGAGGCAATATTAAAGGCACCACAGCGAACTATCCCACACAAAGAAAGATAGGAAGAATAGTAAGAGGCCAATTAGGCTGCATCAGGAACTCTTAAGTGACCTGAAAATCAAAATGGAATCCTACAAAAAGTAGCAACATGGACAAATTACTAAGAATGGGTACAAACAACAGCACAAGCATGTAAGGGCAAAATCAGAATGGTTAAGACACAAAATAAGTTACACCAAGTATGGGACATAAAAGGGAATATAAAGAGGTTCTATAAATACATTAGGTGCAAGAGAAAGATGAAGGAAAGTGTAGGTCTACTTCTTTGTGGGGAAGATGAGCTAATAATGGACACCAAAAGGCTTCAGGATAGATTGTTGGTGACTAAATCAAAAGGATTGAAAAATTAGCTCTTTTTATCACTCTGAGTATTTGCCACATTGTTCTTCAATAATTATACCTCATGTGGACAGAAACTGATGGTAGTCTTTTGTGTTCCTTCTGATTTGTGTCTTGGGTTTATTTTAGTGACTTCATATGCTGTTCAAACTCTCTTCATGAAAGGGAAGCAACATCTACTCTATCAATATGTAGCTCTCCCAGAATTCAGTAATGGGGACCATCTCAGAACTCCCACGTCAGAGGGTCTTGGATTTCTCAGTGGCATTTCTGTATTTCACATGATGTTTCTCCTTTTAAAGATATCTCTTTACTTGTTAGAACTTGCCAGCATCCAGAGCCCACTGTCTTGCAAAACTTCCCCTAGAAATTCCATGTTTGCTGGATGAAATTAGGAACAAAAGAATGGTCATGTTACAGCAAAGCAATGGACTGTCTAGTCCAGTATCCTGTCTTCTGACTGTTGTCAGTGCCCAGTGCTTCAGAGGGAATGAACAGAACAGGGCAATTATGGAATGATTCATCCAATCCCATTTTATGGCAGTTGAAGGTTTAGGGTTGCCTGGAGCATGGGGCTGCATCCTTGAACATTTTGGCTAATAGTTAATGATGGACCTACCCTCCATGAACGTATCTATGGTAAGACTGAGATTAGCTAAAATGTACTGTTTGCTGGTCAAAGTTAGCTAAAATGTGTTAGCTGACCCTGACCGCTTTTCCTAGTCTAGCTCACCCTAAATCACAAGCTTATATACATGTCTCTGCTTCACCACCTCGTTGTCCATGATGGGTTACATATCTTTTGATCCTCACTCCTTCCCCCAACAGTTTACCAACAGAAACACAGCTGTATGACACACAGTCTTAACCACACAGTCCACCAAATAGCTCTTGTCTTCTGTTGCTGATCACTCTATCATTTATAAAAAAGAAAAGGAGTACTTGTGGCACCTTAGAGACTAACAAATCTATTTAGTCTTTAAGGTGCCACAAGTACTCCTTTTCTTTTTGTGAATACAGACTAACACGGCTGCTACTCTGAAATCTATCATTTATTAATTTTATTAATTATTTGTATTATCTTAGTGCCTAGGAGCCCCAGTCTTGGACCAGATCCCCATTGTGCTAGGCATTGTAGAAACCCATAGCAAAAAAGTAGGTCACTGCCCTAAGCAGCTTTATGTTTAGTTTTCTATAATCACCCTTAAAGACCACTGTAAATGTCTCCACTCCTGGTTTACTATTTGATTTGCATCACTCTAATAACAGAAAAAAGTTTATTACTTAATTTTATTGTTAGGAATTGCATCTGAAGATGTTTTATTTCTAAATGTCAGATGTTATTTTGTGAAGTAGTTTTGGCTGATGTATACAGCATGAACGTAACATAGTGATGGAATGTTTAGAGTGAGTCTGACATACTGATGGCATATCTGCATTGAGTGTGTTATAAAACTAAATAATATAGTTTGAGTAGATGGTTATACTCGCTGATATGATAGAACTACTGTATATCTAAACCAGGGAGAGATGCAGATAAACAAAGTGGTGCTGCATCATTTGTTGAGTTACTATGAAATATCACATTCAAGCACTAGTTCAGTATCATCCCAAAGCTGATGTGAAACAAATCTCTGTGATTGATTTATGTGGTAAGGTTTTTATTTTCATTCGTGTGGCAGTCTATAATCTTCAAATTGTAATGAGAATGGGCTCTGTACCACTTCTGTCTTTGTTACCAGTATTACCATAACAATGGATTACTATTAGGACATCCATTCATGAGAATGGATTAATTCTGTGCAATCTTTGCCCTGTGTCATGGGGAAAAAAGACTTTAGAGTGAGGGTGAGGTCTTATTTTATCTTCAGCTAGCAATAAGAATGGGCCCTGTCTTCTCGGATGTAAATGTTGCCATAGTTATCCATGTCTTCATCATTTCCAGACTAGACTACTGCAAGGTATTGGGCTTGGGCCTGAAAGTGAAGGCCAGGGCATACTGCTTGAAGGAACATGCTAGAGAAAGCACACATCCAGTGCACCCCCCTCTGCATGCATTTCCTATCCACTGCCATATCTAGTTCAAAGTACTGGACCAAATCTTCAAAGTTATCAGTGAGCTGGGGCCAGGATAGCCAAGCTGTGGCTGATGAAGCTCACAGTTAGAATATTTTCTTCAGATTGCCCAAGAATTCCCTCCTGACAGTGATCAAGCAAGTATTGCCACTTTAAGGACTCAATACAAAACCCACATCTTCATGCAGGCCGTACTCAGTAACTGAACCTGAAGGATGGGGGAGGGTTGATCTGCCTAGAAGACTACCATGAGTAATTTTGGAAGGAGTATAGTCCAATGGATAAAGCACTGCACTAGGATCCAGATGATGTGCGTTCTTTTCCTGGGTCTGGCCTGCTGTGTGACCTGGGTTAAGGAATTTCACCTCTCTCTTTTCAGAGTAACAGCCGTGTTAGTCTGTATTCGCAAAAAGAAAAGGAGTACTTGTGGCACCTTAGAGACTAACCAATTTATTTAAGCTCATGCTCAAATAAATTGGTTAGTCTCTAAGGTGCCACAAGTACTCCTTTTCTTTTTACCTCTCTCTTTTGATTCCCATACTTTTGGCTATCTTGTCTATTTAGACTGAAAATTCTTTAGGAGTCAGGGACTGCTTTTTTACAATGAGTGTGCACAATATCTATCACATTGTTCAGTCTTGGTTGGAGCCTCTTCTGTAATACAAAGAACAGCAATAATGGTAAATCCAGCTCAGGATAGCTGTGAAAATCTAAAGACTGGTGAGGAGTGTTCATTTTTTTGGGAAGAAAAATGTTATGATCCTTATTTCCTTGGCAATGGTACTGAGATTTTACATGGATGGAATACTTAGAATTGTAGTGTGTGTGTTTGTGTGTGAGAGAGTGTGTGCATACTTTTAAATATTTTCCACATTGATTGGTTGTGTGTTCTACTTTTCCATTATGTGTAGTTGCTGAAATGGCTGAAAAACAATGGTCAGCAAATAAATAACTGAACAAATTACAGTTCCCTCAGCTGAAAAGTGTGGAGTACCCCAGAGACAAACCAAAGGAGACAGGCATGTTCCCACAGGAGATATGAAATCCTGTCTGCCTTTTTAGATTTTCTTCTCTGGGGAGCAAATCCCAGCAGCTGCTTTTAAAAGTTGAGGTCTAAAAGCCTTTTTCTTGCTGGAAATGTTCAATGAAGCATATGTAATGCTCCAGTGTGCATATTAAAGCTAAAATAAAGCTTTTTGGAACCTTTGGAAATAGTCAATGAGCCTTGCTTCTCAAACTGAGTGAGTTCAAAAAGGTGCCCACGGAGTAACATGTTGGGATCTCAGTACTCCTGCTGCAGGATCTTGCTGGATCCGCCAGTCTAGCCTAAAGTGGTAGTACTCTAGAATAATTTACAATTATGTCTGCCAGAGTACATGAAGGATTTGAATTCTGTTCCATAAAGAACAGGAAATGTGAAAAATATCAGTCCACCCTTGCAACAATAATAATAGTTAATGATGCAAAACCCAGTCCATTTTCATGACAATGTTAGGGTTACTTTCTAATCCTGAGAGATATAAAGTATTCCTTTTCAGATACTGAGCTAGTGCAGAATGAAGTGACTAATTGCTTAGCAGTACTCTCTGGGCCTGATATTCCAAAGTGCTGAGCACCTGAAGATCCCATGTAATGCAAGTGAGGATTTGAATGCTCAGCACTCTCTACATGTCAGGCCCTATATACACTCAGTGATCTAGACTGGTCTCCATCTCAATTTCTGGTGCACTTTAATGTGTTAGTTTTCATTTCTAATGCCCAAATGGTTTGAGATCCAGTTAACTGAGAAACCAACTCTTTCCCTGTGTGACATTGAGGTAATTGAAGATGCAGTCAGTTAAGGGCCCTCAGTTTTGAAATTTGCTTCTTTGCCTTGGGCTGACAGAGCCAATGGCTACTGACGTTCACAACCTGTTGCAGATCTATTTGTTTTCCCAGGCTTTTGAGGAGAGGATTTCCTAAGAGGATGGTAAATGAGGAATTCCTATCTGTGGAATTAGGCTAGGTGAGGAGGGTTCTAGCCATCATTTATTTAATAAGATATGTAATTGTTGTTAGCATATTGTACCCGGAGCTTTGGATGTGTGCATTTAAAAAAAAACCCACCTTAATATATAGACATAGAGATCAATACTGTATCTTACTTGTGAAGTACAATGTATTTTGTTTTCTCCTCAGATATTTTACTATCTCTTAGCTAGGGGGTAAATGTATGTTGTACTCCTATTTTTATTTCTAATGTTTTTTAATACTTTCTTGTAATAGCTTGCACTTGAATCAATGGAACTACTCATATAATTAAAGTGAAGCATGCACTTAAGTGCATTGCTGACTTAGGTCATAATGCCCCTGATCCAAAGCCCACTGAAGTGTAATAGGAGTCCTGATACAGTAACAAAGGTTTTGCATATAGAATAAGGGTTTCATACAGTCCAGCATCCTGCACTCACAGGGTCCGTCTACACAGCCCATGGCAGAGAGTTTCAGAGCCTGGTTCAACAGACTTAGGCTCACAAGGCTCGTGTTACAGTGCTAAAAGTAAATGTGTAGACATTGTGGCTCCCCCTTTTCTTCTTAGATTACCCCTACGCAGCAATTAAACACCCACAGCTGGTCTGGGGAAGCTGACTTGGGCTTGTGGGTCTTGGGGACTTGGGCTTGTGGGACTGTGAAATTTTTCAGGCTCAGGCTAGAGCCCAAGCTCTGGGACCCACTGAAGGAGGAGGGTCCAACAGCCCAGCTGCCAGCTTGAGCCCTAACATCTACACAGCATTTTTAACCCCGCAGCTTGAGTCCCATGAGCCTGAGTCAGATGTGGCCATGCTGTGGGTCTTTTATTCCAGTGCAAACATACCCTTAAAAGTTTACATTTCTCTGTTCCTAAAGGCCTACATTTTTTTTTCAGTTTCATGGCCACAATCTCTTGCGCGTACAGAAAATTGGCACAGATATTTCACCCTGAACTAAATATATTTAGAAGCTTAACGACCACATTGCACTCACAGATGAGATAAATTAGGACTATAAATTGGTGTAATTGTGGCCATTAATAAGTAGGGCCTTACCAAATTCACAGCCATGAAAAATGTCAAAGACTGTGAAATCTGGTCTCCCCCCGTGAACTCTGGTCTTTTATATGCTTTTATTCTACACTATACAGATCTCATGGGGGAGACCAGCATTTCTCAAATTGGGGTACTGATCCAAGGGAGTTGCAGGGAGGTTACAAGTTTATTTTAGGGGGGTCACGGTATTGCCTCCCTTACTTCTGCACTGCCTTCAGAGCTGGTCAGCTGGAGAGTGGCGACTCTTAGCCAGGAGCCCAGCTCTGAAGGCGGTGCCCCGCCAGCAGCAGTGCAGAAGTAAAGGTGGCAATACGATACCATTCCACCTTTCCGCGCTGCTGCCTTCAGAGCTGGGTGGCTGGAGAGTGGCGGCTGCTTACTGACGGCTAGCTCTGCAGGCAGCAGCACAGAAGTAAGGGTGGCAATACCATACCATGTCATCCTTACTTCTGCTCTGCTGCTGGCGGAGGCTCTGCCTTCAGAGCTGGTCTCCCAACCTGCACCTGCTGCTCTCCAGCTGTGCAGCTCTGAAGGCAGCGCTGCTGCAGAAGTAAGGGTAGCAGCACTGCAACCCCCATTACAATAACTTTGCATCTCCCACCCCAACTCCTTTATGGGTCAGGACCCCTGCAATTACAACACCATGAAATTTCAGATTTAAATAGGTGAAATCATGAAATTTACCATTTTAAAAATTGTATGACTGTGAAATTGACCAAAATAGACTGAATTTGGTAGGACCCTACTAATAAGCATCAAATACACATTTTCGGCCAGATCCTCTGTCAAGATTCCTCCCCCACTCTGAACTCTAGGGTACAGATGGAGGGACCTGCATGAAAACCTCCTAAGCTTACTTTTACCAGCTTAGGTTAAGACTTCCCCAAGGTACAAATTGATTTTATCCTTTGTCCTTGGAATATCCACTGCCACCACCAAACTCTAACTGGGTTGACTGGGAAATGTAGTTTGGACACGTCTTTCCCCCCAAAATCCTCCCAACCCTTGCATCCCACTTCCTGGGAAAGGTTTGGTAAAAATCCTCACCAATTTGCATAGGTGACCACAGACCCAAAACCTTAGATCTGAGAATAATGAAAAAGCATTCAGTTTTCTTACAAGAAGATTTTTAATAGAAATAGAAGTAAATAGAAGTAAAGAAATCACCCCTGTAAAATCAGGATGGTAGATACCTTACAGGGTAATTAGATTCCAAACATAGAGAATCCCTCTAGGCAAAACCTTAAGTTACAAAAAAGACACACAGACAGAAATAGTCATTCTATTCAGCACAATTCTTTTCTCAGCCATTTAAAGAAATCATAATCTAACACATACCTAGCTAGATTACTTACTAAAAGTTCTAAGACTCCATTCCTGGTCTATCTCCGGCAAAGCAGCGTACCGACAGACACAGACCCTTTGTTTCTCTCCCTCCTCCCAGCTTTTGAAAGTATCTTGTCTCCTCATTGGTCATGTTGGTCAGGTGCCAGTGAGGTTACCTTTAGCTTCTTAACTCTTTACAAGTGAGAGGATTTTTCCTCTGGCCAGGAGGGATTTTAAAGGGGTTTACCCTTCCCTTTATATTTATGACATTGCTGGAAATCTGTGTAGTTCCACTGACTTAGATTTATACCATCTGAGAATTCATACCTACCTTCCAAAGAAGTGCACTCAGTATATTAGATCATACTTGCAGTAATTTAATGCTTAACCTAAACTTTTCAAATTACTTCTGCATGTCTGGTATGCCAAATAATTTCCTATGTTTTTATTACAGTGTGAGAGTTAAAATATAAATATAAATATAATATTCCCCAGAAAAGGAACAGAAACAACACATACAAGGACAATTCTGAGCTGGTGTAAATCAGCATAGCTTCACTGATGTAAAAAAAAAAAAACTATTCTGATTTACACCAGCAAAGGCTTGGACACAATCATCTACCCATTCTGAAAGCATTGTGCGGTACTCTGCACAATTATAACTGAGAGAGCATTTTTCTGGCTGGCAAAAGCCTGGTTCTTCAGGAGAGCAGTTTGGCTCTCATATGTTCAGGTAGCTTTGCACATTTCTAGTAACCCAGGCATGACATTTGAACATCAAGTCTGACCTGAAAGTTGAGGGAAAAATACTCTTTAAATAGAATAGATTTATTGCAGAGATGGAAGATGAGTAGAGCTGCCAGCTGAGAGAAATATCCGTGACGCTCTTTCTGGTGTTAAGATGCTACCTTGGACTTGCAGATTGAGAAGAAATAATAAAGTGCCTTGGCAATATACTATTTTGATGTATATCTTCTTCTGGAAAGGAGCCAGTGTTATTTACTCTCTTTCTGTTTGTTGTCAGTATCTTAGCACTCAACATGAACTTTACTCTAGCAAACTGTCAGAATAAGTTATTTCTAGTCTGTAATGAATGCTTTTTTAACATGGTGTTATTGAAAATAACAGGTTTCAAATGTGTGACCGTATGGTATACAATTCATTTTATTCTCCAGCAATGTCCTTAGGAGAAATAAGGGTAAAATGAGTGTGAACAACATACTGAAGCAGAACCTAAACTGACAAGGCTAAAGATAAAACTTTATACATATACGTGTGTGTATACACGTGTGTGTACACTATATCTCTATAATGTGGGTATATGTATAAAAAACTGGGCATGTTTAGTCTTGCGACAAGAAGACTGGGGGAGGAGGGGAACCTAATAACAGTCTTCAAATATATTAAGAGCTGTTATAAACGGACAATGATCAATTGTTCTCCATGTCCACTGAGCAAGTTAGACAAACTCCTGTCAGGGGTGGGCTAGATATACTTCATCCTCCCTCAGAATGGGGGAATGGACTAGGTGACCTCCAGAGGCGCCTTCCAACCCTGTATTACTACGATTTTATTATTATCTCTGTATACAACAATGTTGAGACCACTACTGGAATACTGCATCTGGTTCTGATGTCCACACTTCATAAAAGATGTTGAAAATTTGGAGAGGGTGCACAGAAGAACCACCAGAATGTTTCAAGGAATGGAAAAAAATGCCTTACCATTGCGAACTAAAAGGTACAGCTCACTTTCATAGTCAGCTTTATTTTTCACTTTGCCAAGTGGAAGAAGTCCAAACTCCCTCATGATTAGATTCTGTAACCCTTACTCATGTTGAGATGTACCTTACTCCACAAATAGTCCAGTTGAAATAGGATCTGCCCTATACACAGGGCTATGCTTAAAAGCCACAGTCTTGCGCCATAGGACTACTCGGGCTCTAACCAGTATAGGTATAATAAGCAGAAGTATATGCACATTGTATTCCAAATTAAAGTGCATCAAATACCTCAAATATACTCCTCCCCCGCTTTTCTACATTCTAAACCATTTTACAGCGCTGCAACTTTCTGGCTCAGGGGCATGAAAAAACACGCCCCTGAGCGCAGCAAATTTCAGCGCTGTAAAGCAGCAGCGCTGGGAGCCACGCCCCTCGTGGAGCTAGTTTTTCTAGAGCACTGGGAGAACTCTCTGCCAGTGCTCTGCGGCGACTACACAAGTCACATTAAAGCTCTCCCCCCCCCTCGCCTTTTCTGTTATGGCTTTTTCAACAATAAACCTAAAGTTCTCGTTTACTCTTAACAAGTTAAGATACAAGTTAAAACTTTTGTTTTATCTGTGTTTGGTGATTGCTCTATTAATTAGTCTGTCATTGAGCCAGTCCTTTCTCAGCTAAAATATCTTCTGACTTCAACAGGAGTTTGGCCTTAATAAGGACTGCGGGATTTAGCCCATTGATTTTATATGCAGACACCAATGTGTTCTTTCCCATTGAGTTTTTCAAGAAGTCATGCTTGGAAAAGAGACACTTTTTTAGTCAGCAGGCTGTGAAAGCCAAAGTATCTTCTAGTTTCTACTAGTTAATTTCTTTAAAAAAAAAGCCAAGTATTCAGATTCTCCAATTAAATACATTAATAGAATGTACTTAAACAGAAATTGGAATCTCTGACTGGAGTGTGAAGACCCTTATAAAGCTAAGCATTTCATTTCCAATTATAATACTTGGGAAATAGTGATAGGAAAATGTGCTGGCTTTTACACACCAGAAGGAACAAGTCAAAACTGACTTTCTTAAAGTTTTTTCTTATCATAGCTGTACACAGTGTTACCGTCTGACCTATCGTGTTGAAGATGTTCAGGCTGTTCAGCTGGTAGAATAAACCACAGTAGCAAGTATGAAATGAATTTCATATTGAAAATATGTTGATAAAATGTTGGCAGGTAAAAGATGCATGTGACACGGAAAGCAAATGACTTTGAAAATACCTCCTGAATGTTCATATTTTGAGTTAACAAGTAGTTTTGTGAAGTTTCCTCTGTAATCAGGAAACTGCACACCTTGCAAATTTTGTTAGGAACTAGATTCCTAGAGCCAAATAAATAACTTACAGAGCCTAGGAAGTGCAAATAGATGGCACTTTTGCAAAGTTTCTTATTTGGGATATAACCATTCTTTTAATCAAAATCTACCTTGGATGTGCTCACACGCCTCCCATTAAAGTCTGTGTATCTGAGGGCTGAATATAGCCCTTAATATTTAGTATTGTGCGTGAGAATGAATGTTTGCAATGCTGACATTATGAGAATTATGTCAAAGTGAGTAAAATGTTACAACATATACAGTATTTTTTAACCTTTGACTGCAAATCCATTATCTGTCAATGTGATTTTATACCATTTATCTCAATGGCACATACACTTGAGAAATGGAATGAATGTTATAATGCTGTTAGATAGTAAATAATACACTGTACAGTATGGTAATGTGTTCAAATGGGGGAGACCTCCCAATAAAGCATGTCCACCTCCAGGTCCATGGAGATATTCTGGATGAGTCAGCAAAAATTCCTCCTGAGGCTACCATTACTGTGCAGCCCTTAGGGCTATCCAAACAGATAATAAACCATTGGGAACTGGCTATAATGTTGTGTCATCGTAAAACTCCTCTGTTCCAGATACAGTGGCCTTACTTTATGGTCCAAAGTGAGAGGATATGGTTAATCAGTCAGCATAATACAGGGGATTATTAAAGTACAGTACTGTACTAAGACAAAATCAGTCTCGATGTTTCTGTGGGAGGCAGAGGACATGGGCAAAAAAGATACTGTACAAAACAAAGGAATAGAAGCTCAAGGGACATGTTCCCGTTCAAGGCTTCATAGCCCCACCTAGCCTCTTTTAGTGCTCTTATGCCCACCTGTACCTACCATGACTCCATGCCCCCAACAAAAACCCATGCGCTAGGGGGCTTCCCAGAGCTGAGCATGCAAGTTGGAAGGGTGGTGCTCACTAGCAGCACCAGGGTGCAGGAGGATAAGGCAAAAGGAAAACTCTGATGCCTCCCTGCTTTCTCCCCGGACAGACCTCCTGTGGCTAGTCAGAGGAAAGCCCTAATTCTGTGCACCACAGGAGTCCAGGGGTAAGAGCAGGAATGCAAGAGATAATACTTCCACCCTGCCTTCTCCTCCAACAAATGTTCCCTCTAATTTTTGACAGACTGTGCACAAAAAAATCTTCTGTGTAAATTTTTGACAGGCCATGTGCGCAAAATATTTCTTCTCTGCAAATTTTTGTGCTTCTGTGCAAATTTTTGTGCGCGCGGTATTTCGCTGTGTGCGCAGGGTTTAGGGTCTGTGTGCGCGTGCACACATGCCCAGCTTAGAGGGAACAGTGCCTCCAACATGCTTAAACTGCTCCTGAGTGCCTGCCTCCAAAATCACAGTGTCTAATGAAAGGGGCTTGGGTGATCATAATGAGAAGGGGTCTGTGGAGAGGGCATTGGAAGAAGAGGGCTTGAGGGACAAAAAAGGGAAGCATGAGGACATGAAGGGGAATGGGCATGTTACTGTGTGCCAAAACCAGAGGAGTCTAGGTGGGATAGTCATGCAGAATAGCACAGGGCTGCAGGAGAAGGCTGGAGGAAACACTACACTATTTTGCCTTGTCCACACCAGTTAACTTCCTGTGGGAGTCCTACTGCTGCAATCCACAGGATATTACTATTAAAAGATTTCAGGATGTTTTCAGGGAGGGGTAACTGGATGAAAACGGGGATGTGTAGGGACAGTAAATTTCCTGTGAGCATCTTAAGTGCCATAGAAGGAGAGAGCCTTAGTAGAAGTCTTAGTAGACTGCCTTCCTAACCCTTTCTTCCACAGATGGTCGTGAACCGTCCATTCAGGAAGGCTAGCCTCCTGCCCCACCCCTTCCGCCCCTCCCCTCACCCACTGGAGCCAGAGATGCCCCGGCTGGGCCAGCTGAGCCCTCGCTGAGGCCTCCACCCCTCAGTCCTGGTCAGCTGGCTGGCCTGAGCCACCCCCAAACTGTCCCGAGCCCTGGCCCACCAGCCACCCCAAGCTGCCCCTAGCCCGCCAGCCACCCCGAGCCCCTCATAGAATCATAGAATCATAGAATATCAGGGTTGGAAGGGACCCCAGAAGGTCATCTAGTCCAACCCCCTGCTTGAAGCAGGACCAATTCCCAGTTAAATCATCCCAGCCAGGGCTTTGTCAAGCCTGACCTTAAAAACCTCTAAGGAAGGAAATTCTACCGCCTCCCTAGGTAACGCATTCCAGTGTTTCACCACCCTCTTAGTGAAAAAGTTTTTCCTAATATCCAATCTAAACCTCCCCCACTGCAACTTGAGACCATTACTCCTCGTTCTGTCATCTGCTACCATTGAGAACAGTCTAGAGCCATCCTCTTTGGAACCCCCTTTCAGGTAGTTGAAAGCAGCTATCAAATCCCCCCTCATTCTTCTCTTCTGCAGGCTAAACAATCCCAGCTCCCTCAGCCTCTCCCCATAAGTCATGTGTTCCAGACCCCTAATCATTTTTGTTGCCCTTTGCTGGACTCTCTCCAATTTATCCACATCCTTCTTGTAGTGTGGGGCCCAAAACTGGACACAGTACTCCAGATGAGGCCTCACCAATGTCGAATAGAGGGGAACGATCACGTCCCTCGATCTGCTCGCTATGCTCCTACTTATACATCCCAAAATGCCATTGGCCTTCTTGGCAACAAGGGCACACTGCTGACTCATATCCAGCTTCTCGTCCACTGTCACCCCTAGGTCCTTTTCCGCAGAACTGCTGCCTAGCCATTCGGTCCCTAGTCTGTAGCGGTGCATTGGATTCTTCCATCCTAAGTGCAGGACCCTGCACTTATCCTTATTGAACCTCATCAGATTTCTTTTGGCCCAATCCTCCAATTTGTCTAGGTCCTTCTGTATCCTATCCCTCCCCTCCAGCGTATCTACCACTTCTCCCAGTTTAGTATCATCCGCAAATTTGCTGAGAGTGCAATCCACACCATCCTCCAGATCATTTATAAAGATATTGAACAAAACCGGCCCCAGGACCGACCCTTGGGGCACTCCACTTGATACCGGCTGCCAACTAGACATGGAGCTATTGATCACTACCCGTTGAGCCTGACAATCTAGCCAGCTTTCTACCCACCTTATAGTGCATTCATCCAGCCCATACTTCCTTAACTTGCTGACAAGAATACTGTGGGAGACCGTGTCAAAAGCTTTGCTAAAGTCAAGAAACAGTACATCCACTGCTTTCCCTTCATCCACAGAACCAGTAATCTCATCATAAAAGGCGATTAGATTAGTCAGGCATGACCTTCCCTTGGTGAATCCATGCTGGCTGTTCCTGATCACTTTCCTCTCATGCAAGTGCTTCAGGATTGATTCTTTGAGGACCTGCTCCATGATTTTTCCAGGGACTGAGGTGAGGCTGGCTTTAGGGGAGAGGTGGAGTGAGGGCAGTGTCTCAGGGGAAGAGCAGGAGCAGGGCCTCTGGATGGAGCGTGGGCAGGGCCCTGGCCTGGATGCCCTTTTGGCAGCAGCACTCCAAAGGCAGCAGGCGGGCGGTGAGCCTCCAGAGGCTGGTGCTTTGCATCCTGTTTGCGGAGGCTTAGCTTCCCCTGGCCTATTATACCTGCTACCCATGCTTCCTTCCCTGTAATTTACCAATCTTTTTAGAGGAAAAATTTTCCTTTTCCCCATTGATAAGCCTTCCTAGGTCTAGCTTTGCAAGAAAAAGTGAACTTCCAAATTCAAAAGTTAATATGTAACTTTTGAAATCAAAGTTTAATCAGCACGCACAGTTCTGGGAGTCCAGTAAATTAGGTTCTAATTCTCTCCAGCTTTCTAGACTTTCACTACAAGATGGCAATAGAAGTTAGACTTCTTGAAATCTGGTGAACACCTCTATTTCTAGTGTGTCATAATTTGGGAAAAAAGAAAAGGAGTACGTGAGGCATCTTAGAGACTAACAAGTACTCCTTTTCTTTTTGCGAATACAGACTAACACGCTGCTACTCTGAAACCTGTCATAATTTGGGAAGTCCTTTACAATTCACTGCAATTTTTGTAGAAAAATTCTGCTTTGGCCCTAGATTTCAAGGAGTTATTACTTTTTTGGTAGATTTCAAATGTGGGCCACAACTGGGCTTATAATATAGTTGGATATTTGGCAAGTGAAATAAAATTTGGCCAGCTAGTATATGCTACAAAATTCCTGTGAACTAGCAGGTAAACTTTGCCAAATCATTCAACAACCTTCTAATCTTCATTGTTTTTACATAACACTCCATGGAAATAGGATGTTTGGTAAAGCATTTTTAGATGAGAAGACTATGTCTATTTGTAGCCTGAGATGAACATAATTTTTTCTACTTCAAACCAGAGATTGAAAACTACTACTCATGTTTACCATGAAACATGCAATATAAAGCACCACTGTAAATGATATCTACCCACTTTCTGAGGAATATTTTTTTTCTGGATAGGTGACTAAATTATCATTTATTTTCATTATCATTACATTAAAAGCCAAGTAGATATTGTGCTAAATATGCATGACAATTTTACAAAGTTGCAAGTCAAAATTCAATTGCTTTACACTGGTATATGGAATACTATTTTCACCTTCTATCCCTAATGGCCTAATGCCTACCCAGTTATTTCCCATTTTGCATTTGTTCATTTGAATTTTCCATCCTATCTGGTTGTGTAGCCACATCTTTATTTCATCTTGTTGAGTTCAGACCAGTTCTCCAACTTGTCAAGGTCTTTTTGAATTCTAATCCTGTCCTCCAAAGTGCTAGCAACCCCTCACATGTTGGCCCCATCTTCACATTTTATTAGCATACTCTCCACTCCATTGTTCAAGTTATTAATGAAAATATTGAATAGTACCATACCCCGGATAGACTCCTGGGGAAGCTCACTAGATATATCCTCCCAGTCTGACAATGAACCAGTGATAACTACTTTTGAGTACAGTCTTTCAACCAGTTGTGTGTGCACCTTATAGAAAATTAATCTAGACCAGAGTTCCCTAGTTTGCTTATGGGACTGTTACGTGGCACTGTGTCAAAAGCCTTAAAATCAAGATATATCATGTGTCTACTGCTTCCCCTATGCATTAGTACAGTAACTCTGTCAAAGAAGGAAATTAGGTTGGTTTGACAAGATTTGTTCTTGACAAATCCATGTTGGCTATTATTACTAGGGCTGTCAAGCCATTAAAAATTAATCACAATTAATCACATTAATCAAAAACACAATTAATTGTGCTGTTAAACATAATAGAATACCACCATTTATTTAAATATTTTTGGATGTTTTCTACATTTTCAAATACTTGCAGAATCCAAACCCCACTCACAAACCATGAAAATCCATCCAAATTTTAATACATAATCAGAATGTACCTCAAAGGCACAAAACCCAGAAGTCACTTAAAGAGCAAAGTAAAAAAGAGCCCCAAATTTATTATTTTTAAAAACATCTCATGGTTTTGGGTGCCTTACTCATCACTACCAAATGCTTGCATTTGGCAGTATTGGAATCAGTTTAATACGCAGTTTCAGCTGATGGAAATTGAAGTAGGTTCATTTACTTCACCAGAGTTACACTGATTTACAGCATGAGCCGGTCCAATCCATGAATATCCATGAAGAAGGCTGAGGTGTTTAATGCCTATTTTGCGTTAGTCTCCACTAAAAGGGTTAATTGTGACCAGATGATCAACACAATTAATATTAACAATAAGGGGCAAGGAACGCAGGCCAAAATAGAGAGAGAACAGATTAAAAATATTTAGATAAGTTAGAAGTATTCATCTGATGAAATTCATCCTAGAATACTTAAAGAACTGGCTGAAGCAATCTCAAAACTGTTAGCAATTATCTTTGGGAACTCACGGAGGACTGAAGAGGGCAAACATAGTACCTATCTTTAAAAGAGAGAACAAAGAGGATCTGTGGAATTATAGACCAATCAGCCTAACTTCGATACCTGGAAAGATACTGGAACAAATTATTAAACAGTCAATTTGTAAGCACGTTTAGGATAACTGGGTGATAAGTAGAGCTGTTGATTAATCGCAGTTAACTCATGTGATTAACTCAAAAAAGTAATCACAATTAATAAAATAATCCTGATTAATCACAATTTTAATTGTACCAATAAACAATAGAATAAGAATTCTGAAAGTGAGAACAGGCATTCATATGGCACTTTTGTAGCTGCCATTGCAAGGTCTTTATGTGCCAGATATGCTAAACATTGGTATGCCCCAATTTGTGACTGAACTCCTTGGGGGGAGAATTGTATGTCTCCTGCTCTGTTTTACCTACATTTTGCCATATAGTTCATGTTATAGCAGTCTTGGATGATGACACAGCGCATGTTCATTTTAAGAACATTTTCACTGCAGATTTGACAAAACACAAAGAAGGTATCAATGTGAGATTTCTAAAGATAGCTACAGCACTCAACCCAAGATTTAAGAATATGAAGTACCTTCTAAAATCTGAGCAGGACGAGGTGTGGCGCATGCTTTCAGAAGTCTTACAAGAGCAACACTCTGATGGAGAAACTACAGAACCTTAACCACCAAAAAAGAAAATCAACCTTCTGCTGATGGCATTTGGTTCAGATGATGAAAATGAGCATGCATCTGTCCACAGTGCTTTGGATCGTTAACAAGCAGAACCCATTGTCAGCATAGACACATGTCCTCTGGAATGATGGGTGAAGCATGAAGGGACATATGAATCTTTACCATATCTGTCACATAAATATCTTGCAACGCCAGCTACCACAGTGCCATGTGAACGCCTGTTCTCACTTTCAGGTGACATTGTAAACAAGCAGTTGGCAGCATGATCCTGGGGCTGGTTTTGTTCAACATCTTCTTCATTAATGATCTGGGTGATAGGATAGATTACACCATCAGCAAGTTTGCAGATAACACTAAGCTGGGGGGAGAGGTAGATATGCTGGAGGATAGGGATAGGGTCCAGAGTGATGTAGACAAATTGAAGGATTGGGCCAAAAGAAATCTGATGAGGTTCAACAAGGACAAGGGCAGAGTCTTGGAAGAATCCCACGCACTGCTACAGGCTGGGGACTGACTGGCTAAACAGCAGTTCTGCAGAAAAGGACCTGGGGACTACAGTGGATGAGAAGCTGGATATGAGTCAACAGTGTGCCCTTGTTGCCAAGAAGGCTAACGGCATATTGGGCTGCATTAGTAGGAGCATTGCCAGCAGATCGAGGGAAGTGATTCTTCCCCTCTATTCGGCACTGGTAAGGCTACATCTGGACTACTGCGTCCAATTTTGGGCTCCCCACTACAGAAAGTATGTGGATAAATTGGAGAGAGTCCAGCAGAGAGCAACAAAAATGATGAGGGGGCCTGGGGCACATGATTTATGAGGAGAGGCTGAGGGAACTGGGCTTATTTAGTCCGCAGAAGAGAAGAGTGATGCAGGATTTGATAGCAGCCTTCAACTACCTGAATGGGGGTTCCAAAGAGGATGGAGCTAGGCTGTTCTCAGTGGTAGCTGATGACAGAACAAGGAGCAATGGACTCAAGTTGCAGAGGGGGAGGTCTAGGTTGGATATTAGGAAAAACTATTTCACTAGGAGGGTGGTGAAGCACTGGACTGGGTTACCTAGGGAGTTGGTGGAACCTCCACCCTTAAAGGTTTTTAAGGCCTGGCTTGACAAAGCCCTGGCTGGGATGATGTAGTTTGGGATGGTCCTCCTTTGAGGAGGGGGTTGGACTAGATGACCTCCTGAGGTCTCTTCCAACCCTAATCTTCTATGATTATATGATCTCCTTCTAATGTAAACAAACTTGTTTGTCTGAGTGATTGTGCTGAACAAGAAGTAGGACTGAGTGGACTTGTAGGCTCTAAAGTTTTACATTATTTCAGTTTTGAATGCAGTTCTTTTTGTACATAATTCTACATTTGTAAGTTCAACTTTCATGATAAAGCGATTGCACTACAGTACTTGTATTAGTGAACTGAAAAATACGATTTCTTTTGTTTTTTGCAGTGCAAATATCTCTAATCAAAACTAAATATAGAGTGAGCACTGTACACTGCAAGATGTTTTTTGAATAAAGGGAACAGCTTATTAAATTTAATTGGGTTAGCCTAGGTGGGTTGCTAATTAATCTAGGCCTGTGTGTTTCTGATGCACAAAGTGAAGGATATGTTTGGGACTGAGAACACTAGCTAATTCTCCAAGTTAAGATTTTTGAACAAGAGAATGCACAGAAGCACAAGGTTTAGAGTAGCTGAAGGTAACACACTGTTTTAAAGCTGTTGATGGTTGATGAAATGCAAAGCAGTTTGCTGGAAGATTTGGGTCAGGCTAAGAACTGGGGAAATAATGGAAGCAATGACTTTTTGGTGTACATTTTGTGAACTCACTCTTGAATTTGCCTATTTTCATGCCCTTTGTTCTTCCCTTTCCCACAAATGTTCATCAGAACTGGCTTTTGCTCACATGAATGTTTGATGAATCAAGCTGGATATTTTGTAGAATAAGGCTATTGGAGAAGGGCTTCATGACTTCCTGGTTTCATTCTCACCTAAAATATCAGGAAAACATACTTTCTCAATGCATTATGATTTTTCTAGTGCTAGTTGAAACTGGGTAATGCAGAAGAGTATTAAAAGTTAAAACCAAAGCAAAACCAGCCAACCAAAACCAAAAAGAATCCCCAAGGTTTCCTTTTTTAATCTTAAAAAAGATGTTTAGTTCAATTCCTGCCCACTTTATTTCAGAATCATTCAGATGAGTTTTATAAAAGGAAGGGAATACATTGCTAAATTGCTTTGAGGAACAGCTGAACATGGATAAACTATAGATTCCTAAATATACCATAAATATATATGACATGTTGAGAAATGTTTTAATGAACTAAAAAAGGTCTACCAGTGAGTGGGTCAAAGGGAAACATACAGCAGCGTAGTCCACTTTGAAATGATAGTGGGATTCTTTTCTTTTTAGATATACAAAAAACAGTTCAGATGAACATTTGTGGGAAAAGGAAGAAGAATTCAATCCACAGTGTTGCATGTCTTTGTTTTAAACTCCATGCCAGTGTTGCATTGTTCATAATATACACCCTGAATTCCAGGTTTGGCATCTGGCATTATGTGAGGTATAATTGGATTTAGTATAAACAATTAAAATTGAAATTTTTGCTTCCGAAGCACTTCAGTGCAGCTTTTGCGTGGAAGGTAGTGTTGAGCAGTTTGTTTGTACCTGGAAAATCTGGCATGACAGGGCTTCATAATAGAGCCAATTATCATGTGTGCTGTTACACATAGCCTTCCAGACCCCAATTTAAACAGAAACTAGTGACAATTCCGTCTGAGAAAATCTCCATAAAGCTTAGAAGCCATATGTGAAGACCTTCATGCTTACCGAGGATAAGACAAGAAATAGGGACTTCTTGTTAAATAAACATATGCTTTGAGGCTGTAGAGATTAACTTTCAAACTAAAGATAATAGCACATATTAACGCCACCTTCCAAAACTGCTTGCCATCTGTCATTAATATTTAGCAGCATTTGTTAAATCTGTTGTATTTTATTTTTTTAAAGAAGAAAAAATTACCTACCAGAAGGCTGTTTTGAAATGAATGCATTCTATTTTCAGTACAATAGAGCAGAATATATTTGGTCTCTCTCTCTGCATGAAATAATAGTTTTCTACAGCACTGGTGCACATAAGCTGCTTGATAAACTTTCTTTTTCATGGTCCATCCTATATATGTACAGCTTCATGACTAAAGCATATTTCTGAACATATTAATCAAGTATCACACCTTGTTTTCATATCTTTTTAAAAACATATGAACAAAAAAATTACCCAGTGTTTTTTCTCTGACAACTCATGTAATTAAAATGTTCAAAATACTGGAGAGTTCATATTCAGAGCTTCCCTGGGAACTTCTCAGCCCACTACCTAGCACATCCTGTTAGATAACACAATTATTACAAAAGCAATGTCCTTCCCCATCAAGTTATCTTGCTTTCAGCACAGAAATCCAAACACTGCTTTATATATCAAATCTTGCTTTTCATATATTCGTAATAAGTTATCCTACAAAAGCTTATTCTTTAAGGATTATGATAAACAGGACTGTGACAGAGTGCAGAGAAACAGCAGCTGATCACTGTAAATCCATTTAGTTTCTATGTAGAAAAGCCTTATTGAGGGAAGCTGGGGCTAATTACTAGATCAGTCTGAGGAGGGGGAGAGTTAAGGAGGTAGTAAATCCATTAACTGGAAGAGTACAAATGTGCACAGGAAGAAAATGCAAGGGCAGAGAAAGAATGTGAGCAGAGAAATAATATGAGCATGAGAGGCTAGCAAGGCCAGGATAAAAGGAGATTGCTGCATGGAGAGATCTGTTCCCTCTCTTCTTTCTGGTAAAATGGGATGATGTTGGTTTCTCACTGTAGAATTGCTATACAGGAGTGCAAAGGGTGATGGCTGAGATAACATACATAAACTACACACTGGTGTTTACAAAGCAGATATTAGAGTCACTTGTATGAGAAAACAGGAATGCAGTGCTGCATCCTCATTTTAGCCATTTCTCAAAATTTAGACTAATTGACTCAGCTTTCTTTCCGTGTGTGTGTGTGTGTGTATATATATATATATATATATATTGATTCAGACCTCCTCTCTCAAAATATATCCATGCACGCTAATAATAATTCTTCTCCTCACTTTCATAGAACCTTCCACCAAAGAGTCTCAAAATGTTTTTTTTTTTTTTTTATCATGAGGGGCCTTGATTCCTTAACACTTATTCTCAGTGCATAGCTAATGAAGCCAGTGGGACTAGTGAGAATAAATGCATCTCAATTTATTAGTTGCAGAATTGGGTTTCAGGCCTGAATCTGGGAAAGCATTTTCATGGGGGAAAATATGCCTGGTCAAAAATTTTTGGTCAGTAATGTTGGTTTTCTGTAGAAGATTTCAAACCATATTGAAAATTTTCATTTTGATTTAAAATGTCATTTTATTTGGGATTCTGGAAATTGAAAAACTGGTTGTCCGGCTTATTTTTTTTTAAGTTGGGAAACAGTTTTTTAGAAAGCTTAGACTTTAATGTTTCTGTTGGAAAATTGAAAATCTAATTGAAAGTAACATTTTCCCATGACCAATATCAATTTCATGTAAATGTATACACCTAGGAAAAAAAGAAAGCAGGCCATACTTATTGGATGGGGGATCTTACTCTGGGAATCAGAGAATCTGAATAAGATTTGGGGTTGGTGGTGGATAATTGACTAAACATGAGCATAATTTATATAAAATTAAGACATTATAAAAATTAATAATGCAAAAATCGTGGTTCCCTTTTGCAAAAAAAAGTGTATTAAGCAAAACAAAAACAACAGAAAAGAACCTTAATTTTAAAAAAAAAATCCTAAAATTTAATATTTATAAAAATTTAAAAAGCTAGATAGTTTTGCTAACTAAGTCCTGGGAGAAATGCCTCCTGGCACACCGTGGGAGCTGGTGGACATTTCAGCAAGTTACTGGCTAGCAGCCCTGAAGGCATCTATAAAACTGAAGTATCCGAAGTGGCTCCCGAAAGTTCTAGCCATCACAAAAAACCCCGCCAAAAATAAAAACCATGAATTAAAACAAAAATCCTAGTTACAACCCTCAATCCCCCACTCCAAAGGCAGTATAAGTTTCCAAAGGAAAAGCAAAAGCTGGACTAAAATAATAATCTCTTAGGACAAGGCGTTTTAGTGAAACAGGCAAGTCCCAATCACACTGCGCTATGGCTAGGCCTTAAAAGTGATGGCAAAGCTTGTAGTGGATTTTTAACCCCTTAATCGGGTAACCCCGCTGATCGCCCCTGTTGTAACAAAATATTAAAAAGTAATGGGCTCTAGGAGGGGCCAAGTTTTTTTTTATTTTTAAATTTGCCAATATTTTTTGGTGTCCCTTTACATCGAGACAGCTACTTCTCAGACACTTCTGATCCCAAATGTGCCACTTGGGTATGCCACCCCCATGTGCCACCCCAGTCGCCACTTCTCCTTTTTGATGCTCCATTTACTTACTTATATTATTGTTCTTGTTCCTCTTCCAAAGCCTCCCTTCCTCTTTCCCTTTTCAACTCCTAAGCTATCAAAAGCTTTCAAAATGGCCACCCGTGTACTTCCTCTGGGAGTGCTACAGTTCACATTCAACATGGATATATATTTGCATGCGTAGTAATGAAACTTTGTTTTCTGCAAAAATATTGTGTAAATATTGTAAAACTAATGTAGTTGCAATGAAAATAACTTGTTCAAATGTTCAATAAAAGCGCCCCTGAAAACTGGCAAAGAATGGGGGAATAGATTATTTTAAAGAATGAATTTGTCAGACTTGTCATATATTTACATTTTTCTTAGCAAGATCATTCAATCTTTCCTGCTTTTATGGGGGAATAACAATGTCTTCTCTGTCATTAGATTGTAATTCTGATATCTAAATGCAACTTCCCTTCCTCAGCTGCCCTTAGGAATATCTATAATGTATCTATATATATCTATATTTGCGCAACATGAATCGCTCTAAACTAGCGATGAAATGATGACAAGATGAATCAGAATATTGGCTCGTGGTCTGGTCAGTTTTTTTTTATGTATTTCTCATAGAATAAGTTTATCTGTTTTACATTTTACCCATTTCTGTAGTAACTGGGCACTACCTGGCAGCAGTAATTGAATAATTGGCTACGACATGCTTTCACTAATGCCCCATTTTGAACAGGAATTGAAAAAAACTGAGTTGAATATTAGAGGAAAGTGGTAAGAATGAGAAGAATTTGTCACAATAAATTAGGACCCTGAGAAATGCCAGCCACAAGATATAATCAATAAAACCTCTGGCTCATCCATATTCAAAGAAGAAAAGTTATGAATCATCTATAATAAGACATCAGCCAAACAACATGGGATGTGAAATGCTGACATCATTAGGAAAGACTGGAAATGAGGCATGAATGTGAATGTCGTCTGTGAGGAGATGTTAAATGAATGCAATTAAATAATCTATTTTTCTTCTACCCAAGCTGACTGGGGCTTCTCCAATGTGGTGGTGGCTGGGGGGACAGTTGTTTTGTTTCTGTGGATTCTTAACACCAAAACTTATATGGGAATAAGGAGAATAGAGAGACCATGAGAGGAGCACTTCAGACAATCCCACCCCAAACTATAATAGGAAAGGACAGCTGAAACAAAGCAACACACTTCAAGATGGAAGCACCATGTTGTTACTCATTGTATGTGACTTGTCTTCAATAATATAACATCAGTCATGTCCATTCATTTATACCCTATACAGAGTTTCTGCTCCTGTGTGGCTAATATATTTGATCTAAACAAAGTTGATTTTTTTATTTATCTTTATCATTTATTTATTTATTTTTAAAATAAATTAATTTTATTTTCCTATTTTATTCCCATTTAAAAGAACGGCTTCTCTTTAACTTCTTTGTAAATTGTAAGAACTCTCCTTATTGGTGTCTTGCCATGTGATCAATTAAAACACCCGTCGCACAAGCAGTTTTGACAGACAGAAACTATAAAAAAGCAACAGCTAAACAAATGCTGAAGTGAAATAACCACTACTTGAAAGAATCCAAAAGATCCTGCATGTGCACTTCTCCTAATGCAAGGACTCAATTTTCTCTTCAACCATTGATTTTGTTTTACTACACTACAGCTGAAATTCAATGTTTTATGTTCCAGGTATAGGTGTGTACATTTCCACTTGAAGGCGTGCACAAAGCTGCCTAAATCCTGCTGCTGCTCTACAGTTTATGAGCTGCTCAGTGACTTCAGTCAATCTGAACCCCCGGCCGAATTCTTCAATTAGGTTTTCCCGCACTTATCTCCCCAGCAGAGCCCAATCACATAGGCATTTGTTGAGCATGCCTGCAGGATTGGGCCCTGCATAAAAGGGAGAAGGTATGTACATTTCTAGAATATCCTGGTGGAGGGTTGCTTAGCTAGGATGTAGACATATCAGGTTCAAATCCTTTCTCTGCCTCAGTTGGTGCAGGGACTTTAAGCTAGGTCTGCTATAGCCCAGGTGAAAGCCAACTAAAGGGTATTCTGGGGTGACCCTCTTCTCTTGGTGCTGGGACTTGAACCTTACCCTCTCACATCCAGCTGAGTGCCCTAACCACTGGGCTTCTGCGTAGTCTGCAACACACATGCACACGTATACCAGCCACCATGATCCAACAATCCCTGACCATCTCACCCTCAGTTGCCATTTGAATGGGGTCTGAAACAGTAGGTATACTCTGAGCATATTTACCAGATTACGCTTTGCAGGCAAGATAGATGGGGGAATACCTCATATGAGAATCCTGACAGAGTTTAGGTGTGAGCAGGGCTCGAGCAACTTGTTAGCTGTGTTTCCTGCCCAATAGGACTCAGGCAGCTTTTATGCATGCCTACTGGTGGTAACCAAGGGAATGTTAGGTGCCAACAAGTTTATGAAGCAACTGAGCAGTGTTCTGTGAACACCAGTGGTGCCTAAATTCGGACTTAAGCATGTAAAGAGGCAGTAAGGTGCCTAAGTTCCCCTTGTAAAGCTATCCATGTATAAATCTAGCACCAAGTCAGTTTTGAAAAATGAGACTTTGTCTCCTAAATCAGTTAGGCAATGCAATGCTGAGCAGAGCAATGCTTAAATATCTGTAAAAATCTTCATATTTTACTAATCTGTTCGTCTTGTAAATGTAAGCAGAGTCAGGATGAGCTCTACTGTGACATCTGGTGATGGAAAAGAATTTCAGGGGCTGATCTCATTTGCATAGGCAACCCACCACACCTAGATGGTCACTTTGGCTGCTGTAGGAGCCCCAGTTTCTCTGTTATTGGGGCAGGAAGAATGAACTATTATTATCCTGATTATGTGAGTCAAGGACAGTGGAATTGTGCTTGGCCTTTTGTTATGATGGAGGGACTCGCCATCAACTAAGCACCACTTGCTAGGCAAGGGTCATGGGTTCCAAAACCTAGTGAATTGAGAGAGGCTGGGGACAGATATTAGTATGTGGTGGTATGGGTCCCCCAGTGAGGGTCTGAAATCATCAATTGCACCCTCTCTCTCTACTGTAGAATATCAGAGCAAATTTTGATTCTATTAGGAGTCTAGCTGCAGGCTGCTGAGCTGAATTCACTTTGGGCTAATGGTGCACCAGCACTGAGGCTTCCCTACTACAAGCTGAAGAAATCACTAAAGAACTAAAATTACTAAGTGCTGAAGTCACTGAGCGCTGTGTTAAGTGGCGGGAGGGCTGAAGATATATTGTGGGATGGCTGGAGCGGCTTAAAGGATGGCTCGTAGAACGGAGCAGTTCTGGCAGAGCGGAGCGGAGCCCCACGGAGAGATGGGGCAGTTGGCTTCAGACCATGTAAGGTGCCCCTTAACCCCCACCCCACCCAGGCTGGAGGTAAAACTCTGCAGATAAACTTTTGAACTCTGGGGCTGCACTGACTTTTGGGTTGTTGACTTTTGGCACTTTGGGTGACTTTTGGGTTGCTGGACTCAAGAACCAAAGGGAAAGGACACGGCCCAATTTGCTTGGGGTGGGTTTTTGCTCATGGTTTGTGTTATGAATCCTGTTAGTGGTGTCTCCCCAACATAATACCACATTGATTCTCTCTGTTATTAAAAGGCTTTTGCTACACCCAGACTCTGTGCTTGTGAGAGGGGAAGTATTGCCTCTTAGAGGCACCCGGGGGGCGGTATATATTTGGGTGGGGGCTTGAGCTGGTTTTGCATTGTTTTATTGGAACGGAACCCCTAGATACTGAACCCGACCCTTGTTGCTGCCAACTCTGATGGGCAGAAGGGTTACATAAGTATTTATATCTTGAATATGGCCATTGGATTTGCAAATAGATTCATGCTATGAAAATGCTAAGAAAACCAAGGATGAACTCCTGGCCTCACTGAAGTCAATAGAAGTTTTTCTATTGATGTTAATGGAACCAGAATTTCACCCCAAATGTTTTAGGAGTAAATAGAACTGCCAAAACCAAGTTAATATTCTGAATATGATCCTTACATTGTGCCAATATGCTATATAAGCAGTAAATACACAGATATAGATTTATAGTTTTAAACAGGGGCTACAAATGTTATGAACTTAATTAAAGGGGGTCTGAGAAAAACTACTTTGAAGTTCCTGTGGACCATTTCCTAATACCAACCAAATGCCTATTCTTAACAGGCCTAGAACATACGATGGCATTGAAGTCACCATCAGCTGCTCAATCAACTGGAAATTGCTCTGCACCAAAAGTCCTCAACTAGCCATTTTTGGTGTGTAAAAATGAGCTGTATGTAGGTAGCTTTGAGCCTGCACTCACCTGTAAGTCCCATGTCCTTGTCAAAAATGCTGCTCTTATCATGTGGGCCCCTCACTAAAACCCTTCAGCTCAGATATAGGATAGAAATGTAAGCAACCAGTACTGTCAAACTGCAAAATACTTCTGCCATGACTGTGCTGCAGCATAATACTTAACCTTCAGCTAACTACACACACAAATTTCTAGAGTTTATTTCATTAAAATAAATTTTCTTACTGAGATCCTCAGTTACCCTTTACTAATTTATCAGTATATCATGTCCTTCTGCCTAGCTATTCATGTACATAGTCAAATTGCCATGGAGAGAAATTAGAGCGGGGTGGAAATTTTCCACTAGAATGTTTTTCCATAAGAAAATGCTTATTTGTTGAAGTCAAAACTTTCTATGGGAATGTGTTGGTTTTGAGGAATCGTCTTTCAGAATATATACAGGTTTCAAAACCTACCTGAATTCCTTCCAGCTAGCCCACCTGGCACCTCAGTATCCAGCCTGGGTGGACAGGCTGGGAAGTCAGGGATCGCAGGGCTTTCAGGGCTTCTAGGATCTCCACTGTGGAGGCCAAGAACCAAGAAGCGCTGGGAGCTACGGCCAATTAGGAGCCTCAGAGCTTGGACCCCCAGGTGGACTTTTGTTTAGAAAATTATTTTGAAACATATATTTTTTTAATTCCTGCAGAAGGGAAATTCCAACTTTCAGCCAGTTTTAAGAGAACTGCTTTCCTAATACCCAAATCTATTATTAGTAACAGCCCTGAGCATATCAGCACAGACCACTTCTCTGTAGCAACAAAGCCTTTGCCACAGTTAGAAATGGCCCCTACAAGGATGTGGAATGCCTGTAATTGGAGGCTTTTAAAAACAGATTAGACAAACAACTGTCAGGGATGGTCTGTTTACTTGGTCTGGCTTCAGTGCAGGGGCTGGACTAGCTGACCTCTTGAAGTCCCTTCCAGCCCTATATTTCTATGATATATCAGCTATTAACTAAGGCCTTTACATCCTGGTCCCATTCTTAGGTGGGTTTTTTTTATTCCCCAAGATATATTCTGGTGAATGGAAGTTGATCTAAATAGCTGAATTAACCCAGTAGAACTAATCCCATGACAGTAGAAAGAGCCTATTCCACAAGTCCCACCAAGATTTCATTGCTAGAGATGCAGACAGCTATATTGTGACCTCATTTTACACAGGATTTGGCTTTTGTCAGGGTGCAGAAAGAGGGAAGGTGAAGTGTGTCCATATTGAAAGTCACCTAATGATACTATTTGCTAAACTGTTTTTTTAAAGTTACCTTTTTAGTTTTATTTTCTTTTACTGGGGTTAAAAAGACAATTTTTCTCTTGTTTTGAAAAGAAAAGAGAAATAAAAAATTCATCAGTAAAAGTCATTATATAACAAGAGAAAAAAATAAACCCATGTAAAAAAAGAAAAGGGGATTTTGCTTATTTTGGAAAAAACATCTAAGACAATCTTAATGAAATGTATCTTTTTCCCATGAGTATTGTGGTCTAGTTATTCTGAAAGTGTTGCTTACGACATCTGTTATGAAAAGGTCCCCATAGTGGTATCCTAAACATCAACATGAATTTTCCTAACAAAATTAATTAAGCTATTATTTGCCCATATGTAGCTATTTACTATATTTGCAATAAAGTGCACGTTTATCTATATATACTCATTTGCAATAATGCTGGAAGGGTGACTTAAAAATGTAAGCATCAGGTTTGAAATATCTAGACTTCTAGAGCCACAGGTTCAGGTTCAGACAGGACTGATTCAATCTATCATTCAGGTATGAACAAATTTAGTTCCCTGCAACTTATTCTGTCAGTGTGTTTGTCTAGGTAGAGGAGACGTTGAAAACAAAGGCCCTGTTTGCAGTGTACTATTTTATGACCAATTTTAATGCAAAAACAAGTTTGTTCTGGTATCCATGGTCAATATTTTCCTACTCCACAACGTGTATTTAAGCTGCTGACTGACCTGTCACAATAGATATACTGTATTTCAGAAGTTATATATAAATATAGTAAGGTGTGTTAGGATTCTTTAGATGAAAGAATAGACATATTATAGAAATGTACAATAAAGGCCTGATTTCAAAGCTTATTCAAGTCAATAGGAGTCTTTCCATTAAATTAATTGGACTTCGGTTCATATCCTAATTGTATTTGCTATAAGTGTTCACCACTGACATTGTTCCTCTCTCCTTCTAACATGATTTAAACATATCTTTAAAAAAGGGAAGAAGGAAGATCCTGGGAACTACAGGCCAGTCAGCCTCACCTCAGTCCCTGGAAAAATCATGGAGCAGGTCCTCAAAGAATCAATCCTGAAGCACTTGCATGAGAGGAAAGTGATCAGGAACAGCCAGCATGGATTCACCAAGGGAAGGTCATGCCTGACTAATCTAATCGCCTTTTATGATGAGATTACTGGTTCTGTGGATGAAGGGAAAGCAATGGATGTATTGTTTCTTGACTTTAGCAAAGCTTTTGACACGGTCTCCCATAGTATTCTTGTCAGCAAGTTAAGGAAGTATGGGCTGGATGAATGCACTATAAGGTGGGTAGAAAGCTGGCTAGATTGTCGGGCTCAACGGGTAGTGATCAATGGCTCCATGTCTAGTTGGCAGCCGGTATCAAGTGGAGTGCCCCAAGGGTCGGTCCTGGGGCCGGTTTTATTCAATATCTTCATAAATGATCTGGAGGATGGTGTGGATTGCACTCTCAGCAAATTTGCGGATGATACTAAACTGGGAGGAGTGGTAGATACGCTGGAGGGGAGGGATAGGATACAGAAGGACCTAGACCAATTGGAAGATTGGGCCAAAAGGAATCTGATGAGGTTCAATAAGGATAAGTGCAGGGTCCTGCACTTAGGACGGAAGAACCCAATGCACAGCTACAGACTAGGGACCGAATGGCTAGGCAGCAGTTCTGCGGAAAAGGACCTAGGGGTGACAGTGGACGAGAAGCTGGATATGAGTCAGCAGTGTGCCCTTGTTGCCAAGAAGGCCAATGGCATTTTGGGATGTATAAGTAGGGGCATAGCGAGCAGATCGAGGGACGTGATCGTTCCCCTCTATTCGACATTGGTGAGGCCTCATCTGGAGTACTGTGTCCAGTTTTGGGCCCCACACTTCAAGAAGGATGTGGATAAATTGGAGAGAGTCCACCGAAGGGCAACAAAAATGATTAGGGGACTGGAACACATGAGTTATGAGGAGAGGCTGAGGGAACTGGGATTGTTTAGCCTGCAGAAGAGAAGAATGAGGGGGGATTTGATAGCTGCTTTCAACTACCTGAAAGGGGGTTCCAAAGAGGATGGCTCTAGACTGTTCTCAATGGTAGCAGATGACAGAACGAGGAGTAATGGTCTCAAGTTGCAGTGGGGGAGGTTTAGATTGGATATTAGGAAAAACTTTTTCACTAAGAGGGTGGTGAAACACTGGAATGCGTTACCTAGGGAGGTGGTAGAATCTCCTTCCTTAGAGGTTTTTAAGGTCAGGCTTGACAAAGCCCTGGCTGGGATGATTTAACTGGGAATTGGTCCTGCTTTGAGCAGGGGGTTGGACTAGATGACCTTCTGGGGTCCCTTCCAACCCTGATATTCTATGATTCTATGATCATGGAGCTATTCTGAAGCACAGGTTGGAGACCATGGAGACCATTGGTCTTGGAGACCATGACTAGTTCAAATGGAGAGTGTGCTAGGCCATATAATGTCTTACTGTATCATTTAAAAAAATATAGGTAAGTTGTATTTAACCTTACCAATCTCATCTGCAAGACAATTTCACTGTTCCTCCTTTCCCAAACTGCCTGTCTGTTATTATTCATTACTGTTATCATGGCTGGACACTGTTATTACACACCCAACAATTAAAAGGAATAAATCATTGGAATAGGGGGTGGGGGAATATAATGTGCATGGTGCAACCAAGCTTTTGCAACAAGAAAAAAGCTCAACACTTTCAACATTACTTGGAACCATCTAGCTGTGCAGTGGTTAACGTGCTTAACCATGTGATCTAACCATCATTACTCTTGTCCTCCCTTCCTTTTCACTGCTATTGGTATACACATTGGTCACATCATTGTTACATAAAATTGATATTTATTTGGGGTGTGACTGTGTCTTTGTGACTCTAGGCATCCTGTGTTCACACCCTACCCACAACTGCAATGATATTTGAACAAAAATATGCCTTATGAGGTATCATTTAAAAACTAACAACACACTGGTCAGTCATATCATTGTAAAATGTATGTGATAATGCTGTGTGGGGAATTATAGATATTCACTGATATTATGCTTTGAAGTCCATGATAAAAAAGTGTTTAAACCAGACATGTCAGGGGGAGTAGATAAACACCTCGGCTGTAGCCAGATTTAATGGGCTACTCATTTGTATCCAAGGCTGCAGGAAGAGAATGCTTACATTGTAAAATTGCAGCAGAAAGCACCATATTGGAACATACATCAGGGGACATAGGGTTGCCAACTTTCTACTCACACAAAACTGAACACCCTTACTCTGCCCCCTACCCTGCCCCTCCTCCGCTGGCCCACCCAGGCCCTGCCCCTTCTTTGATTCCCTGCCCCCACTTATTCCATCCTCCCTCTCTCTGTCATTCACTCTCCCTGCCCTCACTCACTCACTCATTTTCGCCGCGCTGGCTAAGGGGGCTGGGGTGCGGGTGGGGGTGAGGGCTCCAGCTGGGGGTGTGGCCAGAAATGAGGAGTTCAGAGTACAGGGGCTCCAGGCTAAGGCAGTGGATTGGGATGCGAAGGGTGAGGGCTCCACCTGGGGGTGTGGGCTCTGGGACGGAGCCAGAGATGAGGGGATTGGGGTGCAGGAGGGTGCTCCAGGCTGGAGAGTGGAGCTGAGGGGTTCAGAGTATGGGAGGGGGATCAGGGCTGGGGCAGGGAGTTGGGGTGGGGGCGGGGCTTAGGGGTGCAGACTCCAGGCAGTGCTTACCTCAAGCATCTCCCGGAAGCAGCGGCATGTCCCCCCTCAGGCTTCTATGTGGCTGCCTCGTCCTTTGGCACTGCCCCCGCAGGTGTATTGGCCATGGTTCCCGTGATTCCACCCCGTAGGAGACAGGAGACTGAATCCCTTAAAATAAAGGCAGACTTTGAGATCTAAGGAGCCACAGAAAAACTTTGGATTCTCCATCACCTGAGGAGACAAGGAAAACAAACACCTTGGACTTTGGGGGATCCTACCTAAGAGTTAGCCAGATATTGTTGAGAAAGGAAGATTAGTGAGGAAACTACCTTGAACAAAGACTGTAGCTTGTTAAGTTAGGTTGTAGTCATTAGAAAGCTTTTTTTTACTGTTGTGTGTTTGTAAACATTTCTAACTTTATTCCTTCTAAGTTGATATCACTTAACCTATGTCCTTTTGTTAATAAACTTGTTTTATTTTTACTATAAACAAACTCAGTGCTGTGTTTGAAGGGAAGGGTGTGTTTACTCCAGTTAAGTTGATAAGCTTTAATGACCAGACTCTTTAAAAGAGCTGTGAACATGATAGCGTCTGTGAATATACCGTGGAAGGAGACTGTCATAAATATAAAGGGAAGGGTAAACCCCTTTGAAATCCCTCCTGGCCAGGGGAAAGCTCCTCTCACCTGTAAAGGGTTAAGAAGCTAAAGGTAACCTCGCTGGCACCTGACCAAAATGACCAATGAGGAGACAAGATACTTTCAAAAGCTGGGAGGAGGGAGAGAAACAAAGGGTCTGGGTCTGTCTGTAGTCGTCTTGGCCGGGGACAGAACAGGAATGGAGTCTTAGAACTTTTAGTAAGTAATCTAGCTAGGTATGTGTTAGATTATGATTTCTTTAAATGGCTGAGAAAAGAATTGTGCTGAATAGAATAACTATTTCTGTCTGTGTATCTTTTTTGTAACTTAAGGTTTTGCCTAGAGGAGTTCTCTATGTTTTTGAATCTAATTACCCTGTAAGATATCTACCATCCTGATTTTACAGGGGGGATTTCTTTATTTCTATTTACTTCTATGTTTTATTAAAAGTCTTCTTGTAAAACACTGAATGCTTTTTCATTGTTCTCAGATCCAAGGGTTTGGGTCTGTGGTCACCTATGCAAATTGGTGAGGCTTTTTATCCAACATTTCCCAGGAAAGGGGGGGTGCAAGTGTTGGGAGGATTGTTCAGTGTTCTTAAGATCCAAGGGTCTGGGTCTGTAGTCACCTAGGCAAATTGGTGAGGCTTTTTACCAAACCTTGTCCAGGAAGTGGGGTGCAAGGTTTTGGGAAGTATTTTGGGGGGAAGGACGCGTCCAAACAGCTCTTCCCCAGTAACCAGTATTAGTTTGGTGGTGGTAGCGGCCAGTCTGAGGTGTAATATTTTGTACCTTGGGGAAGTTTTGACCTAAGCTGGTAAAGATAAGCTTAGGAGGTTTTTCATGCAGGTCCCCACATCTGTACCCTAGAGTTCAGAGTGGGGGAGGAACCTTGACAGAGACTATGCATTGCAAAGATACATTTCTGAGGAGCTTGCAGGCTGGAGGTCATTGATTGTTACCTGCAAGGTTTAGGCTGGGAGAGCCTTGAGATGTTTGCTGCTGAAGATCACAGAATGGTGTGGCAAGGAGCTGACACATATCCAACCTCCAGCAAAGCTCATTCTTGGTGAGGCAGAGAGGTAACACAGTGGCTCACAGCTTTGAGTGTCCCAGCTGCATGTTACAATCTTCCAGGGTGTTTGTATGGCACCTAACCCACCCAAACTTGTGTGCTCCAGTAAAAACAATAACCATAAATAATGGATGATGTAGTCAAGATTATCTACCATTTTTGATTTGTGGTACATACACGGGGAAATAGTTTGCTTAAATTGCAGGATTTTACCAATTTATAGGGTGCAGTTTTAATTTCACAGTCCTAATGAAATAATAATATTTGAAACCACATGCATTTGTAGATAACCAAGTAGTAACCATGTGCAATAGATAGAAGGATATGAAACCATTCTGATCACACCCTTCAATCACATTTTCATGTATTCACATTACCTGCCAGTACTTTTTGTAGCTTAGGCGATTGGTTGCTCTGTGGGAGACTCTTCTGTTCAAAGATTTTTCTCAGTTGGGTGGAAGACACATCTCATATTATGAAAACTCATTTCCCCACACTCATAATTTTTCTGCCTAGACAACAAAACTAAACTCCTGCAGCTGACAGGGCTCTATGCTGAGGATACCACGGCAACTTCTTTTGTATTTGCACTACCACCTTTGATCAAATAAAACAGTCCTGAGTTATTAGATGCATGTGGGCATCACCACACATTTTCAGGTAAGATTCCTTAAGAAAACGCATAATAATAGAAATCCATAAAAGAAAGAGCATTACACTACTGATGCTGAATAGGAAAGAATTGCTTGGCTAGCAGTCCAAATACAGGAATGAGCATTTTTACAATATCTTCTGTGAACCTCATCAATTTACACTGAGTGCTGTTGGCAAAACTGCAACTACAGCAAAGACAAGAAAGAAACCAACATGTTAAGGAAAAATGCATTTCAGAACTTACTGTCAGCTTCCCAGCTAGATCTCAGATTCTTTTGTAGAGATAGTCCACTTGGTTAAGATTGCTCCCCTATTAGGAAATATATTTGAATTAAATTGCTGAATCATTGCCCCAAAGGATACCTGTTATAGTTATTTTTTCATATGAAAAAAGTGTTGGGATATTATATTTACTGTTAGATTTAAGTAGACAGCACACTGTTGTCATTTGGGTAAGGTCTCTTTTGGCAAGAGAACGCGGAATGTGTAATAATTCAGTATCTGAGTATCTGACTGCAAACTTTTTCAAAGAATCTATAGACACATTTATAAACATGACATACATTCTGTTTTACAACAGGGAAAATATAATTATATAAACTGAAAGTATACTGCTATTAGAAATTTATTCCACTCTTCAAACCTTCATAAAACTCATTAACACTAAAGGGATTTGCAAACGCACATTGAGAGGAGAATACAATTTTTATTTTGCAGTGCTTTTGAGACAACTCCTTTGACACAAAATACAATGCAGACGACTTAAAATTTTAAGACTTATGTTCAGGTGATTATCCATTATGATCCCTGAGATCCCCGTGTGTTGCTGTGGCTAAGAGGGCTAATGCAGTCCAGGGATATGTAAATAGGTATTATTAAGAAGGTACAGGAAGATATCATTACTTCTGAATACTGTACAGGTGAGACTATTACTGGAATATTGTGTCCAGTTTTGGTGTCCATCCTTCAAATAATATGTGTATAGGGGCGGTGGGGGGGAGTGGACGGAAAGAGTTCAGAAAAGAACTACAAGAATAATTCATTAAGAGGTCACTAGATAACAATCTCTAAGGCTACATCTATACTAAATTCCACTTTCGGTGGCACGTGGGCTATGTGTAGCTACACATTGCAGTGAAAGCAGGAAGTGTCCACACTGCAGTGTCTAGCTACATGTGCCAGTGAAGGCTCTGGCCAGGGCTGTGACTAGGTGGGGCAAGCAGGGCAGCTGCCCAGGGTGCACAGACGGGAGGCCAGGCGGCTTAAGCCAACCCCGTGTGATGGGTAGGGTTGCCAACTATCTAATCACGGAAAACCAAACATCCTTGCCTGCCACGTGCCCCACCCCTTCCCTGAGGCTCCACCACTGCCCTGACCATTCTTCGAGTCCCTGCTCTGCTCAATCCACTCCCCGCCCCCATCCCCGGTGCTTGCTCTCTCCCACCCTCACTCACTTTCACCTGGCTGGGGCAGGGGGTTGGAGTGCAGGAGAGGGTGTGTGGTGCAAGCTCTGGGAAGGATATTGGGTGCAGGAGGGGACTCTGAACTGTGTTAGGGGGTTGAAGTGAAGGAGGGGGTGAATGGTGCAGGCTCTGGGAGGGAGTTTGAGTGCTGTCAGGGGCTCAGGGCTGGGGCATAAGATTGGGGTACAGGAGGTAGTGTGGTCTCTGTGAGAGAATTTGGGTGCAGGAGGGGGCTCAGGGATGAGGCAAGAGGTTGGGGTGCAGGACGTGGTGAGGGGTGTGGGCTCCGGCTGGGCGGCACTTACTTCGGGGGGCTTCTGGTCAGTGGTGCAGTGGGGCTAAGGCAGGCTCCCTGCCTGTCCTAGCCCTGCGCTACTCCTGGAAACGGCTAGCATGTCCCTGCGTCCCTAGGAGTGGGCGAGGGTTCCTGTGCGCTGCCCCCGCACGGAGTGCTGACTCCACAGCTCCAGCTGGTCAGGAACTGTGGCCAATGGGATCTGTGGGGGTGGTGCTGGTAGGCAGGGGCTGAGCTTGTGGGTGCAGGCAGTGTGTGAGCCTCCTGCTCCACCCCAGGGGCCGCAGGGACGTGCTGGCTGCTTCCTTGAGCAGTGTGTGGCCAGGGCAGGCAGGGAGTCTGCCTTAGCCCCACTGTGCTGCTGGACTTTTAGCGCCTAAAATCTCCTGGTTTGGCTTTCATAGCCTCCAGAAGATAAGGCCTGATTCCAGGAGGCTTCCAGTGAAACCAGGAGGGTTGGCAACCCTAGTGATGGGACTCAGTGGAAACTCAGAGAGGGAGCACCATCTCAATACCCTGACTCACCTAAGTTGGCCACCTAGCCTGTCTGGGTTGGGGAGGTGCATCGCCTCTGAGAGGGCTAAATATGCTTGCTCACCCCAGGCACCAAAATGTCTAATTAAGGCTCTGGCTCTGGCAGTGGCAGGCAGTGTGGGAATGTTTCAGCAACTCCCTGCCCTAGCCTGATACTCAGACCCCTCCTCTTACATAATCATGTTCCTTGATATTTTTCTTCCTATGATTAATATTTCTTTCTTCCTTCCTCCATTTATAGCTCCATGTCTGTTCCTCTCTTCTTCCATTCTCTCCCTTCCTTTTTGTCACATAATTCATCTTATCTGGAGGGCATCATATCATTCTCTTCCCTGCCTGGACTGGTGCTAAGAGAAGAAGCTGCAGGAATAGCTCTTTTTCTAATTAAAAAGATGGGTCAAACAGGAGACTCCTGGCTAGGACATATCTTTTTTTGTCAGGTACGACTGATGGCCTTCCTGAGAGCCCTAGAAATTTCCCATCTAGTCTCCAGCTCCTTCTGTTGTTTTTTCCACATCACAGTCTCCTTCTTGATAAGTCATGGGGAGATCCTGCATTTCTGACTCATGGCATCACTACTCACCCCAAACTCATGCAGATAACAATCCTATACCTCGTGTCACAATCAATTTCAATGCATTTTATATATATGTATCATAGATTCATAGCTTTTAAGGTCAGAAAGGACCATCATGATCATCTAGTTTGACTTTCTATGCAACACAAGCCATAGAATGTCATCCAGTAATTCCTGCAGCAAGACCATACCTTGTTGTTGTGCTAGACCATGTCTTGCAGAAAGATGTAGCCTTTCTGACTTCAAGGAAAGACTCCAGCAGCTTCTTGCTGCTGGTGGACAGATGCTCTGGTGGGAGGGGTTGGGGAGGAGGGAAGAAGTGTAGCAGCAGGGAAAGGCTCTATCAGCAGGGAGCTGCCAGTCTTTCCCTGCTGCCTGAGTCTTTACCTGTAGTGGGGAAAGATTTATTTCAGGATACAGTTTCCATCAAATATGGGCTGTAATTGTTTCATGATGCCCCATAAGAGTTCTGGTGTGGGGTGGTAGGTGACAACTAGAGGTGTGCAGTCAGTGGCTGGTTGGTTTGTTTTCTGTATTGAAGCAGGTTTTCCTGAGATATTGGGATGTCCCTTTCCATGATGCAATCTACTACTCTGGTGAAGTTTCCTTGCTTAGGGAAGGCAGCTTTAAGTATGTTTATAAGTGTATTTTGGACTTTCTCTTTCAGAGCAAATTCTGTGGTATCTGAGTGCCTGGCTGTACATAACTGATTGTTGATGGGTCTACGGTGGTTGCTAGATCTGTGGCGGTAAGCATGGTGATCTATCAATTTCTTCTGTATAGTTTGTTTGTATAGTTGTTTGTAGCATTCCATTGTTGAAGCTAATTGTGGTGTCCAGGACATTGATGCTGGTGTAGAAGTGTTCTAGAGAGGGTTTGATGAATGTGAATTATATTTTTAAAAACTCACCATTTCATGAATCTGTTATAAACTATGGGCTGGATTCTCCACAAAGAAACTTAGGCGAAGTGAAGCTGAGCATCACCACTAACTTTTAGGTTCTGAGAAAAATCACCGATTCACAGAGCCTGAGTTCAGTGCCTAGGGCCCCTATACAATGAGTGGGGAAAGACAAGCACCTCAGAATGGGACTCACAAAAGCCAGCATGCCAGGTTTCGTCTTGCCTAAGCTAGCCAATGGGATGTGCCAATCTAGGGTGGGTGTGCTAAGCCCTGCCCCAGAGATAGGCACCTAAGTCCAGGCTGCAGGGATGCCTCCCTGTGTTTGAGATTCTCAACTGCAAACCCTCTCTTGATGTTAGGGCCTGTGCTATTTTGGCAAGGGGCTAGGGTGGGGGGAGAGACCAGGAGAACCTCCCTCATAGCTTCTTGACCAGTGGTTATAGTACTCAGCTGGGAGACCCTCAGAGTTCAAGTCTCACCTGTTTGGATAAATAATTAAAGGGTCATTGGAGGAGGGGGATTGGATCGTAGGTCTCCCATCTCCCAGCTGAGTGCTGTAACCACCAGGTGATAGAGTTACTGTCATGTTGCATGCTCTCTCTGTCTTGTCCATTGATTATTTATTTATATACAGTGGAACATCTTCAGCAAGATGGACAGAGGGAGCCCCATATCCGGTGGTGCAAGTAAAATCAATTTATTACCGGTACCGAGGAGGGGGTAAAAAACTTCCCCAAGGTACAAATTAATTTTACCCTTTGTCCTTGGATTTCCACTGCCACCACCAAACTTTATTTGGGTTTACTGGGAAACGTAGTTTGGACACATCTTTCCCCCCAAAATCCTCCCAACCCTTGCACCCCACTTCCCGGGAAAGGTTTGGTAAAAATCCTCAGCAATTTGCATAGGTGACCACAGACCCAAGCCCTTGGATCTGAGAACATTGAAAAAGCATTCAGTTTTCTTACAAGAAGACTTTTAATAGAAATAGAAGTAGATAGAAGTAAAGGAATCACCTCTGTAAAATCAGGATGGTAGGTACCTTACAGGGTAATTAGATTCAAAACATAGAGCATCCCTCTAGGCAAAACCTTAAGTTACAAAAAAGACACACAGACAGAAATAGTCATTCTATTCAGCCCAGTTCTTTTCTGAGCCATTTAAAGAAATCATAATCTAACACATACCTAGCTAGATTACTTACTAAAAGTTCTAAGACTCCATTCCTGTTCTATTCCCGGCAAAAGCAGCATATAGACAGACACAGACCCTTTGTTTCTCTCCCTCCTCCCAGCTTTTGAAAGTATCTTGTCTCCTCATTGGTCATTTTGGTCAGGTGCCAGCGAGGTTACCTTTAGCTTCTTAACCCTTTACAGGTGAGAGGATTTTTCCTCTGGCCAGGAGGGATTTTAAAGGGGTTTACCCTTCCCTTTATATTTATGACACGCCCCCCAAATCTCAGCTAGGGTGAAACACTGGCTGGGATTTCTTCCTGGAGCTCTAGGAAAAACAGAGTTAATAAGACACATGCATCTCTACATATACTACCAAGTACATAAAGACTAACAATATTTTCCACATCTCAAGGACGATTTTAACCAGTTGATTCTGGGAAACTTTCACGGGAGAGTGCATCAGCCACTTTGTTAGAAGCTCCTGAGATGTGCTGGATGTCGAAATCAAAATCTTGGAGAGCTAAACTCCACCGAAGAAGTTTTTTGTTATTTTCTTTGACGGTGTGAAGCCACTTCAGTGCAGCATGGTCGGTTTGCAGGTGGAAACGCCGTCCCCAAACATATGGGCGTAGCTTTTCCAGAGCGTAGACAATGGTGTAACATTCTTTTTCAGTGACTGAGCAGTTGCTTTCCCTCTCAGACAGTTTTTTGCTGAGAAACACTACAGGGTGGAATTCTTGATCAGGTCCTTTCTGCATTAAAACTGCTCCCACACCACGCTCGGACACATCTGTGGTTACTAGGAACGGTTTGTCAAAGTCTGGGGCCCTTAGTACAGGGTCAGACATGAGTGTCGCTTTAAGCTTATTAAAGGCCTTCTGACACTTTTCGGTCCACTGAATGGCATTTGGCTGTTTCTTTTTGGTTAGGTCTGTCAGTGGGGCGGCGATTTGGCTGTATTGCGGTACAAATCGTCTGTAATAACCGGCCAAGCCTAAGAAGGATTGAACCTGTTTCTTTGACTTTGGGACAGGCCACTTTTGGATAGCATCCACTTTGGCCTGTAGGGGGCTGATAGTTCCTTGACCCACCTGGTGTCCAAGGTAAGTCACTCTGTTTAGGCCTATTTGACACTTCTTAGCCTTAACAGTTAGTCCTGCCTCCCTTATGCGCTCAAGGACTTTTTGTAGATGTTCCAGGTGGTCTGCCCAGGAATGTGAAAATATGGCCACATCGTCAAGGTAGGCGACTGCATATTCTCCTAATCCTGCTAGGAGACCATCTACAAGTCTTTGGAAGGTGGCGGGTGCATTTCGCAGCCCGAAAGGGAGTACATTAAATTCATACAGCCCGAGATGTGTGATGAAGGCTGACCCTTCCTTGGCAGATTCATCTAGCGGTACCTGCCAGTACCCCTTAGTTAAGTCCAAGGTAGAGATGAACTGGGCCCGTCCCAGTTTCTCCAATAGTTCATCTGTGCGTGGCATTGGATAGTTGTCTGGGCGAGTTACAGCAGTTAGCTTACGGTAGTCCACGCAAAAACGTATTTCCCCATCTGGTTTGGGAACTAGAACCACTGGAGATGCCCATGCACTTCCAGAGGGGTGGATTACACCCATCTGTAACATATCCTGGATCTCCCGTTCTATAGCAGTTTTAGCTTGAGGAGACACCCGGTAAGGTTGGACTTTAACTGGGCGAGCATTACCTGTGTCAATGGAGTGGTGTGCCCGTTCAGTCAGTCCTGGGGTGGCTGAGAACGTTGGCGCATACCTAGTGCACACCTCCTTGATCTGCTGTTGCTGCATACACCCAAGGCTCATGGAGAGGTTCACCTCTTCCACACCACCAGCACTTTTCCCTTCATAGTAGACACCTTCAGGCCACTCAGCGTCATCTCCTCCCTGGGCTGTAAACTGACAAACCTTTAATTCTCTGGAATAAAAGAGCTTTAGAGAATTAATATGGTACACCTTAGGCTTTCGGTTGGAGATGGGGAATGCTATGAGATAATTAACAGCCCCCAGACGCTCCTGGACCGTGAATGGCCCTTCCCACGATGCTTCCATTTTATGGGCCTGGAGCGCCTTTAAGACCATGACCTGGTCCCCTACTTTGAAGGAACGCTCTCTGGCATGTTTATCATACCAGGTTTTTTGCTCTTTTTGAGCATCCTGTAAGTTTTCTTTAGCAAGGGCTAAAGAGGTTCAGAGGGTGTTTTGTAGGTTGGTTACAAAGTCCAGAATGTTAGTTCCTGGAGAAGGTGTAAATCCCTCCCATTGCTGCTTCACCAACTGGCCCCTTAACCTCACAGCCATATACAAGTTCAAATGGGGAAAACCCTAAACTGGGGTGTGGTACAGCTCTGTAGGCAAAGAGCAACTGCTACAACACTAGGTCCCAATCATTGGAGTGCTCATTTACGAATTTACGAATCATGGCCCCCAAAGTTCCATTAAACTTCTCTACCATGCCATTTGTTTGATGGTGGTAAGGGGTGGCAACCAAATGATTTACCCCATGAGCTTCCCAAAGCTTTTCCATAGTTCCTTCCAGGAAATTAGTCCCTGCATCTGTGAGGATATCGGAGGGCCAACCTACCCTGGCAAAAATGTCTGCTAGTGCCTGGCACACACTTTTAGCCCTGGTGTTGCTTAGAGCTACTGCTTCTGGCCATCGGGTGGGAAAATCCATGAAAGTCAGTATGTACTGCTTTCCTCTGGATGTCTTTTTCGGAAAAGGACCCAGAATATCCACAGCTACTCGCTGAAATGGAACTTCAATGATGGGGAGTGTCTGGAGAGGGGCTTTGACCTGGTCTTGAGGTTTTCCCACTCTTTGGCATACTTCACAAGACCAGACATAGGTAGAAACATCCTTGCCCATTCCCTCCCAGTGGAATGACCCCCCCAAACGGTCTTTGGTCCTGTTCACCCCAGCATGGCCACTAGGGTGATCATGGGCTAAGCTCAAGAGCTTGGCCCGGTATTTAGTTGGAACTACCAACTGTCTCTGAGGATGCCAGTCTTCCTGGTGTCCACCAGAAAGAGTTTCCTTGTATAAAAGTCCTCTTTCTACAACAAACCTGGATTGATTAGAAGAGCTGAGAGGCGGTGGGTTGCTCCGTGCCGCCGTCCAAGCTCTCTGGAGGCTTTCATCTGCTTCCTATTCGGTCTGGAACTGTTCCCTTGATGCTGGAGACATCAGTTCCTCATTGGATTGTGGACCTATGGTTGGTCCCTCTGGAAGCGATGTAGGAGATGGGGCTGTTTCCGTTGACTGTGAACCACTTTCCGCTGGGACACTATGTTGGGGTTCAGGCTCTGGCTGAGCCTCTTGTGTAGGGTTATGGGCTGCTGCCGGTTCAGGTTCGGTGGGGCCCTCTGGTGTTGAGGTTGCAAGTACTGGATTCAGTGCTGGCAAATGGTCTGGTGCTGCTTATTCCACTGGTTCCGGTTCTGGGACTGGTTCGTCTGGGTCTCTGGGACTGGATCCACTACTGCTCTTGCAGACATTGGCCTGGGGTCCAGGTCCATCACCTCTGACCGGGTCCTGATAGAAGTTTCCGGAACAGAGCTAGGCCTCACGGCTTGTTTAGCCTGGTTATGGGTGACCATTCCCACCCTCTTGGCCCGCTTCACATGATTGGCCAAGTCTTCCCCCAACAGCATGGGGATGGGATAATCATCATAGACTGCAAAAGTCCACGTTCCTGACCAGCCGTGGTCCTGGACAGGCAACTTGGCTGTAGGCAAATTGAAAGAGTTGGACTTGAAGGGTTGAATCGTCACTTGGATCTCTGGGTTGATTAAATTGGGGTCCACTAAGGAAGCATGGATAGCTGACACTTGTGCTCCAGTGTCCCTCCACACGGTGACCTTCTTCCCGCCCACACTCACAGTTTCCCTCTGCTCCAAAGGTATCTGGGAAGTATCTGGGCCTGCGGACCTCTGGTGTGATTCCGGTGCAATGAACTGTAATCTGTTGGGGTTCTTGGGGCAGTTGGCCTTTACATGCCCCAGCTCGTGACATTTAAAACATCGTCCAGCTGACGGGTCACTGGGGTGAGGTGGGTTGCTGGAGAATGGGGTGGTGGGACAATAAGGTGTCTGGAGGGTTCTTTGGGAGGTAGGTGGGGCTTTGGGGGGGCCCCCGGTAATAGGGTGTGGTCTGGGGTTGTCCCTTCTGGTCTCCGCTCCCACTGCGACCAGTTTTCTTCTTCCGAGCCACCTCCACCCATCTGGCTCCAATCTCTCCTGCCTTGATTACAGTTTTGGGCTTCCCATCTAGGATGTATCTTTCTATTTCCTCAGGAACCCCCTCTAAGAATTGTTCCATTTGCATTAGGAAGGGCAAATTTACTGGAGATTCAACACTTGCTCCTGATATCCAGGCATCCCAATGGTTCACAATGTGGTAGGCATGTCGGGTAAATGACACGTCTGGTTTCCACCTTAGGGCTCTGAACCTCCGACGAGACTGCTTGGGTGTTATCCCCATTCTGACTCTCGCCTTGGATTTAAACAGTTCATACTTGTTCATGTGTTCTTTAGGCATTTCAGCTAAGGGTCCACTGAGCTGTGGCCTCAGCTCTACCATGTATTGGTCAGTAGAGATGTTGTACCCAAGGCAGGCCCTTTCAAAGTTTTCTAGGAAGGCCTCAGTATCATTGCCTGCCTTGTAGGTGGGGAATTTTCTGCGATGGGGAGTGGTACCTGGAGAAGGATTGCTAGGGTTTGTTGGTATATTCTGCTGAGCCTTTACCTTCTCCATCTCCAGTGCATGCTTCCTCTCTTTTTCCCTCTCCTCCTCCACATGCTTCCTCTCTTTTTCCTTCTCCTCCTTCTTCAGCCGCATGAGTTCTATCTGTCTTTCATGTTCCCTTTGTTTTTCCTCAGCCTGAAATCTGGCTAATTCCAGCTTTTGTCGAGCCATGGATTTTGTCATCCTAACCTCTCTGTTTTTAACTAACTTTACACCCGAGGTTTAGAAATAAACAAACAAAACTTGGCTGGAAAATTTTGCTGTGCTGGAATAGGATACCTATTCTCTGATAGTGATTGTCAGCCTACATAAAAAGACAATTCCCTTGTCTCTGCTCTGGCCCCAAGTCAAAGCAAAAAACCTCCAACTACTTGGAAATCTGCTTACCAGCAGCCCAAAGGAAAAAAAATTCCTTTTCAAACTTGTGCTCCTTGTAAAAAAAATCAAAATCCTAAAAAAGAAAGCCCCTTCCACTTTTGTCTCCAGGCAAATGGTAGAACACCCCCCCCCCATTTACTTTTAGGAAAAAAAAAAAACCTTCTGGTTTACCAAGACTGTGGATTTCCCTGCAGGAGGTTAAGTACCCTGCCTCCAGGCAAAGAAAACCTGGAGTTCACAAAGATAATCCCATTTGGTCTCTCCTCTGGCCCCAAAGCAGAGAAAAAACAAGCTGCTTTCCAGCAGCTCCAAAGGAAAAAAAGATTCCTTTTTAAAATCTGTATTTCTAGTTCAAAAAATCTCAACTTTATCTCAAAATGATTTCAGGTTAATCCCACCACTCTGCCACCATGTCAAGGTTCCTCCCCCACTCTGAACTCTAGGGTTCAGATGTGGGGACCTGCATGAAAACCTCCTAAGCTTACTTTTACTAGCTTAGGTTAAAACTTCCCCGAGGTACAAATTAATTTTATCCTTTGTCCTTGGAATATCCACTGCCACCACCAAACTCTAACTGGGTTTACTGGGAAACGTAGTTTGGACACGTCTTTCCCCCCAAAATCCTCCCAACCCTTGCACCCCACTTCCCGGGAAAGGTTTGGTAAAAATCCTCAGCAATTTGCATAGGTGACCACAGACCCAAACCCTTGGATCTGAGAACAATGAAAAAGCATTTAGTTTTCTTACAAGAAGACTTTTAATAGAAATAGAAGTAAAGGAATCACCTCTGTAAAATCAGGATGGTAGATACCTTACAGAGTAATTAGATTCAAAACATAGAGAATCCGTCTTGGCAAAACCTTAAGTTACAAAAAAGACACACAGACAGAAATAGTCATTCTATTCAGCACAATTCTTTTCTGAGCCATTTAAAGAAATCATAATCTAACACATACCTAGCTAGATTACTTACTAAAAGTTCTAAGACTCCATTCCTGATCTATCCCTGGCAAAGGCAGCATAAAGACAGACCCACAGACCCTTTGTTTTTCTCCCTCCTCCCAGCTTTTGAAAGTATCTTGTCTCCTCATTGGTCATTTTGGTCAGGTGCCAGTGAGGTTACTTTTAGCTTCTTAACCCTTTACAGGTGAGAGGATTTTTCCTCTGGCCAGGAGGGATTTTAAAGGGGTTTACCCTTTCCTTTATATTTATGACAGAAACACTGAAACATTTTGTTTCAATAATGATGAAATGTTTCATGTTTATAATGTTGAAATTATAATATAATAATATAATTAATATAATATAATTAATATATCATATAAAAGCTAAAGCAAAATGAAGCAAAATGAGAAAATCAAAATGAAACATTTTTACCATATCAAAACAGAATGTTTCAACATTATGACAACCAAATATTTTAACGTTATCAAAATGAAATGACTAAGTTGAAACTATTTGTTTTGACAGTTTCCCTTTGCAAATGTTGTTTAAATTGACACAATAGTCTCACAATATGTTTTGATTTCCACTAAACTGTATTTTTGACAGAAAACTGTTCCATCAATTATGTTTTTGACCAGCTCTTATGTCAACCCAAGCAAGTCATATTAGCATGTTTTCCTGAAATTTATGGGCAAGGTCTTGTTCTAACATCTAATAAACATCTTTATCATTCTGTTTTTAAAGACAAATGTATCAAAGCTTGACGTCAGATTCTCAGCTGGTGTTTATCAGTGCAGTTGCATTAAGGAAATCACACAACTCTGGTGAATACCAACTGAGGATGAGGCTCTTGGGGCTAGATCCATAAAGGGATTTAGGCACCTATTAGTATATTAGGAGCTTATGCCTAAACTTTAGTATTTAAAAATACCCATGCCTAGCCCTTTAGGTGCCTAAAGTCCCTAGGCATCTAAGGTTATGCCTATACTTATAGCATCATGGAGAGTACATACACTGTATGCACCCCAACCCCACCAACATGGCAGTGTAGATGGAGAGACACTATTTAGACATGTAGAGTAAAGATCTGCCAGAACCCTAGGTAAATAGCCTACATGGCTCTCTACATGCGCAAGCAGTACTCCCATGTCTACACTGCTGTTTTGAGCAGTGTGGTGTCCCGCTGCTTCCCTGTTGATGGAGCCTTTTCCCTCCATAGGGAAGGGCTCTGGTGGGCATGGGGAGGCAGCGGGGAAAGGCTCCAGCACCTCCCCTGCACACTGCCATGTGAACATAGCCTACTTTTCACTGTGGCATGTAGCTACATATATGCTACATGCTGCTGCCAATGTAGACAAGGCCTAAGTATTGTGTGCTCAAAGGCTCCCTATTGAATTGGGCCCTACACAAAAAGAGAAAGAGGAACTGGTGCCACCAGAGAGAGTTAGAATGACTCTTTTGTCTAGTAGTTAGTGCACTTTCCTGGCAGCCTCAGCTTCCAGTCCTTGCTCTAATGACTATTTTAAGTATTCTATAATGTGAAACGGCTTCAATAGGTGAAATTGAGAGTGCCCTATTTCAGAGTGCCTGATACACCAGTCGCTAGAGCACTTATGTCTGAATATGTCTTTTTTTATTCATAAGGTTTAAGTCTACACTTGCCTCTTTCACGTGCTGTGATGTGTACTGATATCAGTGTTCACTTTCATTTCCTGTACACTTTAAATTGTGTAATCACCTATGATTTTCCACTCCCTGATTTAGAACAGGTGTTCAAACCCAGGTTTCCTGTATAAGTGCTATTCAACATATCCATCAACGAAAAAGGCTCTTAAGCAAAGTAAGCAGTCATGAGGTAAAAGGGAAGGTCCCCTTGTATATCAGTAGCTGGATAAAAGATAGGAAACACAGGATAAGAATAAATGGTAAATTTTCACAGCAGAGAGAGATAAATAGCAGGGTAACCCAAAGATCTGTAGTTGGACCTGTGCTGTTCAACATAATCATAAATGATCTAGAAGAGGTGCGAACAGTGAAATGGCCAATTTACTCAAGATAGTTAAGTCCAAAACAGACTGCAAAGAGTTACAAAGGGCTCTCACAAAACTGGTGGTGGGGCAAAAAAAAAAAAAAAGAAAAGAAATTCAATGTTGATAAATGCAACATCATGCACAGTGGAAAACATAATCCCAACTATACATAAAAATTATGGGGGTTAAATTAGATGTTATTACTCAAGAAAGAGATCTTGGAGTCATTGTGGAAAGTTCTCTGAAAACATCGGCTCACTGTGAGGGGGCAGTCAGAAAATCTAACAAAATGTTAGGAACCATTAAGAATAAGATATTTAATGACATAAAATATCATAATACCAAGATAAAAATACAATCCCATAAATATAATTCATAATGCCACTACAGAAATCCATAAACTAGCTAGAGAAAGGGTAACAAGAAATCATTCTACAAAAATACATTAGAAGCCAAAGGAAGACCAAGGACAGGTCCATTACTCAATGATGAGGTGATAAACAATAACAGAAAATGTGGAAATGTCAGAAGTGCTAAATGACTTTTTTGTTTCAGTTTTTACCAAAAAGTTTAGTAGCAGTTGGACATCTAACTTAATAAATGCTTTTGAAAATGAGATAGGAGCAGAGGCTAAAATAGGGAAAGAACAAGTTAAAAATTACTTAAATCAGTTAGATGTCTTCAAGTCACCAGGGCCTGACGAAATACATCCTAAATATTTAAGAAGCTGACTGAGGAGATATCTGAGCCATTAGTAATTATCTTCAAAAAGTCATGGAAGACAGGAGAGATTACAAGGACTGGAAAGGGCAAATATAGTGCCAATCTCTAAAAAGGTGATAAGGAGAACCCGGGGAATTACTGAGCTTAACTTCAGTACCAGGAAAAATAATGAGCAAATAATTAAGCAATCAATTTGCAAACACCTAGAACATAGTAAGATGATAAGTAAGAGCATGGATCTGTCAAGAACAAATCACGTCAAACCAGCCTAATACCTTTCTTTGACAAGTATCAAGCCTTGTGGATAGGGAGGATGTGGTAAATGTTGTATATCTTGATTTTATTAAGGCTTTTCATACTCTCTCACATGACCTTTTCATAAACAAACTAGGAAAATACTACATAGATAGAACTACTATAAGGTGGGTGCACAACTGGTTGGAAAACTATTCCCAAAGAGTAGTTATCAGTGGTTCACAGTCAAGTTGGAAGGGCATATCAAGTGGGGTCCTGCAGGGATCTGTTCTGTTCAATATCTTCATCAATGATTTAGATAATGGCATAGAAACACTTATAAAGTTTGTGGAGGATACCAAGCTGGAGGTGTTGCAAGTGCTTTGGAGGATAGGATTAAAATTCAAAATGATCTGGACAAACTGGAGAAATGGTCTGAAGTAAATAGGATGAAATTCAATAAGGACGAATGCAAAGTATTCCACTTAGGAAGGAACAATCAGTTGCACAGCTACAAAATGGGAAATGATTGCCTACAAAGGAGTAATGCAGAAAAGGATCTGAGGGTCATAGTGCATCACAAGTTAAATATGAGTCAGCAATGTAACACCATTGCAAAAAAGCAAACATAATTCTGGGATGTATTAGCAGGAGTATTGTAAGGAAGACCCAAGTCGTAATTCTTCCACTCTATTCTGTGCTTATTAGGCCTCAGCTGGAGTATTATGTCCAGTTTTGGGTGCCACATTTCTGGAAAGATGGGCCAAATTAGAGAACAACAAAAATGATTAAAGGTCTAGAAAACCTATGAGGGAAGCTTAAAAAAAATGGGTTTGTTTAGTCTGGAGAAGAGAAAACAGAGGGGACATCATAACAGTTTTCAAGTACATAAAGGGTTGTTACAAGGAGGAGGGAGAAAAATATTTCTTTTTAAGGATAGGACAAGAAACAATGGGCTTAAACTGCAGCAAGGGCAGTTTAGATTGGACATTAGGAAAAACCTGAGCTAGGTGAACATTGGAATCAATTGCCAAGGGAGGTTGTGGAATCTCCATCACTGGGGATTTTTAAGACAGGTTAGACAGAAACCTGTCAGGGATGCTCTAGATAATACTTAGTCCTGCCCTAAGTGTAGGAGGCTGGACTAGAAGACCTCTCAAAGTCCCTTCCAATCCTACAATTCTATGATTCTATGGTATCCCACACCTTGAATACTGCATGCAGTTCTGGTTGCCCTGTCTCAGTAAAAAATTGGAAAAAGTAAAGTGGAGGGCCACAAAGATAATTAGGGAAATGGAACAGATTCGATATAAGCAGAGATTAAAAAAAGACTGGGACTATTCATCTTAGATAAGTGACGACTCAGGGGTGGAGGGATATGATAGAAGTCTATGAAATCGTGAATGGTGTGGAGAAAGTGGATAAGGCAAGTTATTACCCCTTCAGACAACACCAGAACACGGAGTCACGCAATGAAATTAATAAACTGGAGGTTTAAAACAAATATAAGGAAGTACTTCTTCAGACAACACACAGTCAACCTGTGGGACTCGTTTCAGGAGGATGTAGTGAAGGTCAAAAGAATAACTGTGTTTTTTAAAAAAAGAATTAAATAAGTCAATGTAAGATAGGTCCAGCAATGGCTATTAGGCAAGATGGTCAGGGCTGCAACCATATGTGCTGGGTGCCCCAAAACCTCTGACTGCCAGAAGCTGAACCAGGACAACAGAGGATGGATTACTCGAAAAAGTGCCCTGTTCTGTAAATTCCTGCTGAAGCATCTGGCACCAGTCTCTGTCAGATATTGGGCTAGATGTACCATTGGTATGACCCAGTATGGGCATTCTTATGTTACAGTTGGATCTATAAATAGATGGACTTTCTTTATAAACATCAGATAATTAAAAGCTTTATTTAATAGTGTCCTATTAACTGCTCTGGGATTTTACGAAGAAAGAAAAAATTGAGAAACATCCATCTGTAACAACAATTTCCTTAAAGAAAGGGGCATGAAGGTGCCTGCTAGTCAAGGAGTTATCTTCATTTGAGCCTCCCCTGGTCTTAGTGAGCAAGGCATTAACTTCCGATCAGCTTCCTCCATCACCTTGCACATATTTCAGGGGGGGAGAACTACTGCCTTTTTCCTGCACCGCTGACATCCCTGTGAAGTGTTCCAATGATGTGAGTGAAAATAGACCAGGCCCCCACATTAGAGGGGCTGTTTGGAAGACAGAGTGAAGAAAATCTATTTGAGAAGGTGGCATGTGAACCAACATAGAAGAGTCATAGAATTGGGCTGAATCCTAAACTAGAGAGATTTTCCTATTTATTTTCTAGTTAGGTTAATTACCTTCTTCTATTTCGTTGTTATAAGGACTAGCCCTTGAGACAGAGACTTTGCTGACTGCATTTTTTTCTGCTGAATCAGTCTACTGGCTTACATGCTTGACAGTATATTCAGGGTGATGGGAAATATACCCTTTATCTAACAAAAATATTCTGCTTACCAAAGTCAAACTAAACACAGAAATTGAGAAGACAATCCAGAAGGTAAAGGAGTCCAATTACATATAGTTAAATGTAGGTCTGTGACATTTCAATTAACTAGTTATTGTGATACTTTTGCTTTCATGAAATGATACAGCCTTAGGGCATATTATCAATAGTGCTATATCAAGGCAAACATCTGTGTATGTTGTTAATTATAGAGGACTGTAAGTATGCATGGCACTTTACAGAAGTGAAAGGTCAGATCTTCAGCATTCATAAATTGGCTGAGGATTTGAACCAAATATGCCCTCAGAAACTGACAACATTGGGTAACACTTGAAGTACAACAGAACATTGACATAGGTATGATTAGCCAACATATTAGGATACTGCTGCACACGCACTGAGAACTGAGATGGTAAAAACAGACTCCAAGTCATAAAAAACCCACTAGTTTTTCACTATATACTTTCATTTCATAACATATCATGATAGTTTACTAATTTAGTGTATAGAATGTTTTAAATATACTAACAGTGGGGGAAAATCATCAGTAAATAAGGTAGAATATGAATTTGGGCCAGATATTTGGTCATGGTTTAGCTTCTATAGAACCAGAAAGGACCCGTAAGGCTGACTTAATGAGCCCCCAAGATATTCTCCAGCCATAGACAGTGTACCTGGGAGAAAGGTCTGGGGCATCCCTTTATCTGGTGATCCCCAGCTGCCTAAACAGGACCTTTGGGCTGTGAACAGCTCACATAAATTAGAACAATCATCAAGCTGCTGTAATTCATTGCTGGGGGCCTGGGCCAGTGCAGATTGACTCCTGGGTTGAGAGTCTCCAAAAGCTCCCAAAATATAAGCACATCTAAGCCAGACTGGAGGATCTGACACAAAGTAGTATTTAAACAAATAGCCAGTAATAATAATATATGTAGGAAAAAGCTGTCCTGAAAATGGGTGGAAAGGCTTTCCTCTGAAAAAAGTCATATTTATGGAGAAAAAAAAAAACAACCAAAAACCTATTGTCTCAAATTGAGATAAAAAGTCAAAAATTTTCCAGAAAAATTCCGATTCAGGAGAACTGAAATGGAATTTTCCAGCTTGCTGGCTGCCTGTCTGAAAGGCTCTTGTCAAGGTATCTTCTGCCTGCAGGGAATCATCATTTTGATTTCCCTGGCAGAATTTTCTTGTAAGAAATTTCAATTTTGCCAAAAGGGCATTTTTCCATTGGAAAATCATTCTGTAGGAAAATTCATGATCAGCTCATAGATATGTATATGTGTGTTTCTTTTTTTTTAAATGAAGGTAGCATCTTGCTCTTATGATTGAAATATAAACTAAGAAATCAAAAAGAAAAAATGCATACTTGACTCAAATATGCAAAAACACAAAACAAAAGCCTCTTCAACAATGCTGTATAAACGGTGTGTGTCCTGAAGGCTATATTCTCATCTCAGTTACATCCAGAGCAATGTTCCCTCTAATTTTTGACAGGCCGTGTGCGCAAAAAATTTCTTCGGTGCAAATTTTTGACAGGCCGTGTGTGCAAAAAATGTCTTCTGTGCAAATTTTTGTGCACGCGGTGTTTCGCTGTGTGAGCGGGGTTTAGGATCTGTGTGCACGCGCACACGCGCACAGCTTAGAGGGAACAGTGATCCAGAGTATTGTTGGGGTAACTCCACTGAATTTCTGAAATGACTGTGACTTTACACTAGCAGAAATGACAATAGATGTTGGCTCTAGATCCTTTCTTGAAGTTATTCCTCCCTACAACTAAAGCTGATCTGACATTTATTGCTAATCAAAAATTACCAAGAGGAGGATGCTCACCATCTTCATCATTATTCATTGGGATATCTCTTTTGCATTTCTTGAAGTTAGGATATTTTTTGTTGCCTTACTACTTGTGAAATATTAATTGAATAAATTATACAGTGTTCATCTACTTGTTAATCTTATGCCCTGTTGTTACTTGAAATGAAGAGTCTCTAATGCCACCCTGTTGCATATTCATATAGGTCATATTAATAATAGAGTTCAGAATTTACACAAACAAGTATTGTCATGGCATAAAGTTTGTAAATACTAATGAATTGACTGGAATCAGAATACTAATAGCCTAGAAGAAAAATAAATATATAAATAAGGAGTTTCTTCTCCTTGTAACTTTTCAGTTTCTTGGGTTTCTTCCATATATGCACAGACATTACATGTATGTTGTATAAGCAGTAACAGTGCATTCAATGCATTCCTATTAACCTTTATTAGGAATGAAAGTTAGAAAAATTAGAGCATTAGTTAACTTTCCTGTCTAGGCATATGGCAAGCATAGGATTATTAACAATAATGCATTATCCTCAATTATGGTTTTTGATGGCTCACAGAGATTTCATCTGAGGTCTATGTGTGTGTGTGTGTGTGTGTATATATATCTCTGTCAGATCACACTGAGTCTACAAAAAATCTCACTTACCCAAGTTTTGTTCATCTGAAAATTTACATGGAACAGCTGCACACGATGAGCCAATAATTTCCTGTTTGTCTTAGCTTAATTTGTCCATTAGAAACATTCACCCCTCTGTGAGGGCAAAGATTGTTCATCACCTTTGAGAATAAAAGGTATATGAGAATATATCTATTAGAGTGTGTCTCTATGTATAGCTAGTTATATCTGCATACATACAGATATAGATATGGCTAGATATTGATGAGCAAAATTAGTTTATAGAGTGGCAGCTATTAAAAAAGTCAGAGTTTACCCAGGAGCATGTGAGATGTCATTCATTCTTCCAGCCCTTAGATTAGGAAATAACTTTGATATCTGCGTTGCTTTTGTTGGCTAATATTGCCCTTTTAGCGGCAACCTGTTGGTGTATGTGAACAGTGTGTAGTATGGCCATCCTAAAATGATCCCAGTTACCATATCACACCACTACTTCTTAGATTAGCTGTCATCAAAAATCACAATATCATTATAAAGCAGCATCTATTAGTTTATATATAGAAGTGCATGGCAAGTATGTAATCTGGCAGAAACTTCAGAAAACATGAAATTAAAATTCTAGTTTGTCCAACACTTTAATCATGATTTGCTCTTGGTAAATCCATGCGGGCTGCTAGTGCTCACCACCTTATCCTCCAGGTGTTCGCAAATTGAATGTTTTATACATTGTTCTAGTTATTGGTCAGGTTGACTGGTCTATAGTTCCCTGACTCCTCCTCCTTTCCCCACTTTTTAAAGATGGGCACTATGATAGGCTCCTCTATCAAAGAGGGCTGCACAGAATATACAGAACTGATGATTCCACAGCTTCTGCCATTTAGGTGAGGTAAGGAAAGGGGTAGGATTGCTATTTAGACAATTACATTGCAAGAAGACTGTAAATAGGTTTTAAAAATGCAATAAATGTGCAAGTTGCACAATATATTTTATGGATATAAACCAATATTATGCCTTTATTAATCTTTATGTTTAATTCATGGCTTAATTCTAGGCCTTATTTGTTCATATTAATTATTTGAAATTTTAGTTGTAGCTCAGTTATGAAGAGCTACAGTGCTTTCCTGCTTTATGCTATTTAATAGGTATTTAATACACGCTTCTCCAGAGATTTGAAACTAGCCCTTATGATCATGGAGTATGAGATACAGAATGATATGTGGGGTAATAACTCTTCTGCTTAATGAATCATTTCAGATGATCTCTAGATGATCTACTTTTCATGAATTATTTACCAACAACTGAAATTGGGTACCTAGTATCCTCATAGATCGCAGGTAGCAAGTCTGTAAAGCAGTTTCTCCTAAAAAAACTTAGTGGTAATTTTTTACTATATATAGCTTTGATGGTATGCTGAAATAGCAGCAACTAATATAAGTGGTGTTATGGTCTATTGTCATTAATACTAAAGTGGAATATGTAATTGAATTATATTTTTTTACTTTCAGTTCAATATGTGTATCCTTTGGGTGGGCTAGAGTTTATTTCACTGCCCTTCTCCTAGTGCCTAAAAACAATTCCCATGGAAAAGCACATGGAGTCCCAGAATTCAGTTATTGAGGATTTTCAGCAAGGATTACACAGGGTCAACCTCTCCACAATTAAGCCCAAAAGGAATTATCTTAATTCTTAAGTACCAACTATATCAAATATAAATAAATAACAATTTCTACAACATAACATGGCAACTTTTTATAATCCACATACATTATCTTCATTGTTATATGTAAGAATAAATAAAGAAAACAAATTTAATCTAAACAGGTTAGTCCCCACAGAAACACAGTGAGAAGTAACTCAAGAGTTCTGTATTACTGGGCAGGACACCACTCCTTGATGCCTGTCTTAGGGCCTGATCTATTGCCCACTGAAGTCAATGGCAATGTTTCTGTTTACTTCAGTAGATGCTGGATCAGAACCTTATAGAGTTGCATATGTTACCAAACATTTTGACTACAAGTAAGGCCTTGAGATGGCAATTCCATGTGACTCTGGGTATATGGGTAAATGGAGTCTAATAACAACAACTAACTGCTCTGGGATATCAAGGGAGAACATACACTTAGATGGTAGAGGACTTATGTATCTCTTACTTTAAACACTTAAAATATCCAGAAGGTAGCCTTAAAAATAATCTAAGAGGGCGCACACTAACTCCACTTAGGAATTTGTCAATGCCTCAGTTGAGCATTCTATTTTTATATTTAGTGTTAGTTTTTCTGAAGTAGAATGTTATCCACAATAAAAAGGAGGAAAAACATTTTTAGTTGTTGCACAGTTCAATTTTGTCCACTAGAAACATTTTTTTTTAAATGTATAATCATAATCATTACATACAAGAAGAACATTCTGATTCATGAATGACTGAAAACTGTCTTGTAATCTGTTAGTAAGTTTATATTGTTTCTCTCCTTGAGGTCAAGTATATTGAAGACTGCGGAAGATTACCCAGTTAGATTGTAGACATTATACAAAAGACTGCACCTGATTGACTTAGAGGTTAATACTATTATTCTGGAGTTCTAACTTCCTTTACCTTTTAGGGTATTAAAAAAACCAACAACATTTAAATTACATCTAAGGAGTTAACTGTCATAGTGGAGAAATTTCCAGATATTTCTGATAAAAACATGCAGCATGTGTGTGACAATAACTACATAGATTTCATGCTTTGGTGAACATCAAGTCTTATTGTCCTCTGAGGTGTAAATACTGATCTCAGGTTTCACTTCCATTAATATTTACCTCTTGTGATAATAAATCTGGATGTTCCCTTTAATTTATATAGAGGTCAATTCACCATTGTCCTGAATCTTTTGTCATTTACACCAGTGCAAAGACAGGGCAAAATACCACCATTCTGGTTTAGTAGCAGGTTACACCTACTATGTGCTAATGTAAATGACAATGAAAGGTGCAGAACAATGGTAAACTGGGTCTCCAATATCTCTCTATCATGTATTTCTTTCTTAGAGCTTGTCATAAATATAAAGGGAAGGGTAAACCCCTTTAAAATCCCTCCCGGCCAGAGGAAAACTCCTCTCACCTGTAAAGGGTTAAGAAGCTAAAGGTAACCTCGCTGGCACCTGACCAAAATAACCAATGAGGAGACAAGATATTTTCAAAAGCTGGGAGGAGGGAGAGAAACAAAGGGTCTGTGGGTCACTCTTTATGCCGTCTTTGCCGGGGATAGACCAGGAATGGAGTCTTAGAACTTTTAGTAAGTAATCTAGCTAGGTACATGTTAGATTATGATTTCTTTAAATGGCTGAGAAAAGAATTGTGCTGAATAGAATAGAACTATTTCTGTCTGTGTATCTTTTTTGTAACTTAAGTTTTTGCCTAGAGGGATTCTCTATGTTTTGAATCTAATTACCCTATAAGGTATCTACTATCTTGATTTTACAGAGGGGATTTCTTTACTTCTGTTTACTCCTATTTCTATTAAAAGTCTTCTTGTAAGAAAACTGAATGCTTTTTCATTGTTCTCAGATCCAAGGGTTTGGGTCTGTAGTCACTTATGCAAATTGGTGAGGCTTTTTACCAAACCTTGTCCAGGAAGTGGGGTGCAAGGTTTTGGGAAGTATTTGGGGGGAAAGACATTTCCAAACAGCTCTTCCCCAGTAACCAGTATTTGTTTGGTGGTGGTAGTGGCCAATCCAAGGACAAAGGGTGGAATATTTTGTACCTTGGGGAACTTTTTGACCTAAGCTGGTAAAAGTAAGCTTAGGGGGTTTTCATGCAGGTCCCCACATCTGTACCCTAGCGTTCAGAGTGGAGGAGGAACCTTGACAGAGCTGTTCTTCCAATGCAGTTTTAATTATATCTTCATTTTCATCTTAAGAGGTAGCCTATTTAAGTCCAATTAGTGTGATTTGTGACCACTGTTTTCAGTCCCCAATCCAATTTCAAAGTTCACACAGTAAAAAGTAACTAGCCTTGGGACAAAAGTTTCTTTCATTTTGAGGAATAATAGTTGTTCTGCAATTATTATGAATGGTTAACCTGCTTTGAAATCCCTTGGTCTCCTGTAGCTGATCTCATGAGTAACTAAAAGGCCTTTTTCCAGTAAAAGTGCTTTAAACAAATAATTTTCATAGTCTCACTAGAGGTTTCTGTCAAAACTTTTAACAATTACAGTGCCACATCCCAAGTTTACTAGTAGATTTGTACCGGGAGTTTGGCAGTGTTAATGGTTGCATTCCTTTCATGACAGTTGAAATTAATGGGTACAAACAAAATCTTCAAGAGAAATGAAAGTTGAAACTACAGCTAAATGAGCTCTAAGCAGAACAACATGGAAAAAAATTCTACAACGTAATTAAGAATTACAGCTGCTTGGCTGGTTCTAGGTAATTGTTTCTTCCCCTAGCAGAAGTATTCAAAGCTTTCCTATTTCCAAAGTAAATTACATTTGCCAATCCTTTTTCTCACTGCAGTTAAATTTCTTAGTCTTTCAAAGCATAAGTCATACTTCCAAAATAATCTCTTTATGGCATGTAGGTCATCCATGAGACAGATCTCTTAATGATTCTTTCTTCTTCTCCCTAGGTTTTAGTAAAGCAAAGTTGTTCTTAGATGGATTACACCAAACAAGAGGAAGCATGGTTTTCCTAACTGTTACCAGACTCACGATGACCTGACATTTATCTACCTGCTCAGTGGTGAGGGCATAAAAAGAATTCTGCAGAAGTGGTAATTTATAGCTGGAGACCATTAGATTTTCAGAACCAGTTGTATTGCAGCTTCTGTCTTAAAACCCTTTTAGTCTTTTGTGGCAATAAAGTGATGCCTAAAATACCAAGAACTATTTTATATATGAAATTATGTATTCTTGGCTGCATTATTTATTTTTTATTTTATGAGAAATGTTTCTTTTGTTTTGCTCATTCAGAGCAATGATGGTATGCAGTGTTCCTTGTTGCAAGAGAGATCTATAACTGTATATAGTTCATATAGAACAGAGATGGGCAAACTATGGCCCGCGGGCCACATCTGGCCTGCAGGACCCTCCTGACTGGCCCCTGAGCTCCTGGCCCGGGAGGCTAGCCCCCGGCCCCTCCCCCGCAGCCTCAGCTCACTATACTGCCAGCGCAATGCTCTGGGCGGCGGGGCTGCAGAGCCGCTGCTGCCTGTCCTGGTGCTCTGTGCTGCAGGGTAAGGGGCTGGGGGCAGGGAACAGGGGGGTTGGATAGAGGGCAGGGGAGTTCAGAGTTCAGGGTGGTGGTCAGGGAGTGGGGGTGGGGCAGTCAGAGGGCGGGAAACAGGGGGGCTGAATGGGGACAGTGGTCGGGGGGGCAGTCAGGAAGGAGGGTGTGGTTGGATGGGGCAATGGGGGGCAGTCAGGGGCAGGGATTCTGGAGGCAGTCAGGGAACAGGGAGAAGGGGTGGTTGGACAGGGCTGGGTTCCTAGGGGGGCAGTCAAGAATGAGAGGAGGGGTTGGATGGGGTGGAGGGGGGCAGTCAGGGGTGGGGGTCCCGGGGGCTGTCAGCGGACGGGGAGCGGGGTAGGGGGTGGATGGGGCAGGAGTTCTGGGGGGACTATTAGGGAGTGAGAAGAGGGGGGGGTCAGATAGGGGGTGGGGGCCCGGACATGCCTGGCTGTTTGGGGAGGCTCAGGCTCCCCTAACTGGTCCTCCGTACAATTTCGGAAACCCGATGCGGCCCTCAGGCCAAAAAGTTTGCCTGCCCCTGATAGAGAAGGTGCCAGTAGATGATACTCCAGAATATGTACCAAAACTCCTTCTTGAGTTTGTAATACCAATGAAACATCTTGTTCTACACTGCAAATGGTGTTCTCTCTGCAGCTTTTTACATCAGCGCCTAACAGAGCGATTAAGCCTGTGTGTGTGCTCAAGTGATCATTTAGGTTAATACTTGTGGTTATTGATTTGCAGTGATCCAAGTACTCAGGTTCTATTTTCAAGATCTGAGGCTTTACTGATTTTTCAATCTCATGTACCTTGTGAAGTCATTTACACCTTTGGGCAAAGTGGATATAAAATGCTACCACTAATGCTAGTGAGTAGATAATTCTGATTTGGTAGCATTTTATATCTTGTTTCACAGGTATATAAGCAAAAGGAAATGTTTAGGGGGGTTGGGATTTTTTTAGGGGTTGTTTTTATTTGTTTATTTTTAGACCAAAGCAATTGGCAAGACTGAGACATATTCATGAAATGTTTTGGTGTCACTGGATCTGTATTTTTCACCAAAAACAAGTTTTGCTAAAAAAAGTTTTGTCCCGCTCTACTGCCCACAGCAAGATCAGAGCCTGCTAATTATCAACATCGTAACAGAGTTGCTACTTTAGCACAAAGGGTAGGTGCTTGTGTTGCAGGTCTTAGGATCTAGCCCCATAAATAACCACAGGTTTCAGAGTAACAGCCGTGTTAGTCTGTATTCGCAAAAAGAAAAGAAGTACTTGTGGCACCTTAGAGACTAACCAATTTATTAGAGTATAAGCTTTCATGAGCTACAGCTCACTTCCTCAGATGCTTATACTCTAATAAATTGGTTAGTCTCTAAGGTGCCACAAGTACTCCTTTTCTTTTTATAAATAACCACGAGGGTCTACATACGTGTCTCCACACTTTCATCACAGCAGGATGTAACAGTAACTCATATAGAGAAGAGGTAGGGAACACATTTACAGGGAAAAGTGATGGATGAAAGTCCTATAAACCTCTACTCAAACTGGCAATGGCAGAGATGCCTCCTGACTGCTTTGTAGAAAGGGACCCCAGGACTACAGTTTACCCAGGTGAAGGCGTACATGATGGGGGGCAACTACTGTAAAAAGAAAAAGAGTAACCATATTTAAATAGCTAAAAGATCACTAACATTAATAGCAAGAGTCAGATTCTCTCCCATGGCTGAATTCTACTCAGCACATGGAACAGGAGGCCATCTGAAAAAATTCATGGTATTTATGATAGTGTGAATCTGGTGGCCCCAATGCCTCCCACACATTGCATAAAGGAGTTGTGACTGCTATTCTAGCCTTTTTTACTGAAATAGTGTGTGTGGCACTCCTAGGCTGAAGGGGCAATTTTGCTCTCTACTGTACTTGATCCATATAAAGCCCTATATCTCAAGAGTGAAGTAAGATCACCTTCTGTTCTCAGTTCATTGTCTTTATGTGAAACAGGCTTCTCAGATATGAGGGTGATCTTATGTACTTCATGTTAGCTAGGCATAGCTCATAAATAAGTACAATGACATGTCTTAAGCAGAGCTGGGTGAAATCTTTCACGTCATTTTTTTTCCTCACCAGAAATGCAGATTTTGTGACATCAAAACATTTGTAAATTCATGTCAATTTTTTTTTGTTAAAAGAAAAAAATCTAAAAAAAAATAAAATTGAAGAATCAAAAATAAATCCATTTTCACATTTTGAAACAAAACATTTTGGGGTTTTTTGGTTGAAAAATGACATTTCATTTCAAAATTTCCTTTAGTTTTATTCACCATTCAAAAACATTTTAAAATGCTCAAAATCAAACCAAAATTTTCCAGGTTGTATGAAATGTTTCATTCATAAAAATATGATCCTAATTTTTAAAACTTGATTTTCTGAAAATTTCATTTTTGGCTTGACCAGAAACAATATATACATATATATGTTTCTGAATTGCCTATTAACACTAAAGCTGTGTGACTAATAGACTTTTTGGTTCAGGAAATCTTACTTTTGAATTGCTGCACTTTTTTGTAGGTTTTGTCAGATGCTTAACAATATTATTTTTAGGGCACTTTTGTGTTTTAACCTTTTGCATCAGAAGCTCGATTTACCCAATGCTGTAGTCACTTCTGTCCATATTCACTAAAACTGCTGGTCCACAATTATTTTGAGTGAACTGGACTTCTCAAAACATAAAGCGAATAGTATTGACTGGAGTCAAGCAAAACAGAAGCAAGTGCTGAGTTCATCACTTAAGTCTGCCAATGCTGCTCATCTGTGATCTGGCTGTTCCAACACTGGGTGTCTTCTAAGCACAGACTGTGGAAGGGGAGAGTGTTTTTTTTCCTAGATTAAGAACACAAAAGTCATTTTATGTAAGTTCTAAAAGCATCTTTAAGTCCAGGACTCTAATGATACTTTTCATTGACCCATTGCATTCTGTAGTCCCTGTTCTGATGCTTTGGAGCCTACATATGAAAAATGAGCAAATCTATAACATTTGAACAAGTCCAATGAGTTGCAGGAATACTACTCAAATAATTTGATGCAGATATAAAAAGGGAATTATTCCAAGCCAATTAGCTCAGTAACAATCTGTGTGACCTTGAAATAAGGGGAGCTGTCAGAACAGTACAAGCTTGAGTTAAACAATTTTTGCTATGGACAGATATGCAAGTTGTTTTTTAAAGGGAAAAATCAGACAATTCATAACATTAATATTACAAGTAAAAGGGAGAAGTCAAGTGAAAAAAGGGGATATTCAGGCTTCACTGACCAATGTGCTTTATGTTTAGTACACCTGCAGAACAAATACTGAAAATATGCACAATGCAGGTAGTGTAAAGAATCTCAGATAATAACCATCAGCTTTATTTACACAGTATCCTTGAAAAACATGTCTCAGGGTGCTGTACAATTAACCATAGAGTTATCAATTTTAACAACTGTAAGCTTAGTAAATATTATAGGGCAGATACTGTCCTGTGCCAAGATCCATGTGGTATAGAATATGTGTGCGGCATCAGGGAGACATAGGTCTGATTGTCTCTAGTTCCATCAAAAGTTAGTGCAGTCCCCTAGGGCTCTAACTTAGACCAATTGGCCATGCCCCACTCCCCTCTGTGGAATATTTGGTAGGTGAAAATTGTCAGGGGAAGGTTGTGGGTTGGACAGAGGGCTAAAAAGATTGACAAGGGAGCAGCAAGGTAAGTTGAGGGCCATCTACAGAGGCCAAGGAACACCCCAAAGATTCATTTAAGAGTCAAGCTGGTTCAGAATTTTTCTGATGAAACAGTTTTTTGTCAGAAAGTGCTGATTCATGAAACCTGAAACTTTTCTCACAAAAGGGGTGGTTTTGCTCATGGTGGAATTCCTTCTCAAAATCAGAGAGTGAGAGAGACTCGCCGCAAATAGCCTGCTGGTTATGGCACTCAGCTGGAATAGGGGAGAACTAAGATTAAGTTCCTGCTTGTCCTTCTTCAGAACAGGGACTTGAACTCAGGTCTCCTACATCCCATTAAGCCTAAGAGACAGAGCAAACAATTCTATAGCCTAGTGGTTAGGGCACTCGGCTAGGATGTGGCAGACCCATGGTCAAGTCCATGTTCCAGAGAACATTATTCATGCAAAGTAGAACAGCTCCAACAGGAGAGATTGTGGAAGACTTGCTACAGAATAACCAATAGCCTGGTTCAAGTCCCTGCTCTGAATCAGGCAGGGCAGAGACTTGAACTGGGTTTTCCCATGTTTCCTGACTCCCACGTGAGTGCTTTTCAGACTATTAGCCTTGTAGGGGTGAGTCTCATGTTTCACAAACGTTTTTGAAAGGTCCACATTTTGTCCCACTGAGAAATGGGAAAACTTTTGAAATTGTGGAAGTTTTTGTGGACTGGGAAAACCATTTCCCAACCAGCTGTGCTCTAGCGTCATTTTCTCCTACTGTAGTTATCTTTGAGCACATCCGATAAGTTCTGATCTTTGGAAGGCATCAGGTCAAGTCTCTCACCTCTCACATCTTCCTTTTCATTCCAGATTAGTCTCTGTCAGTCACCACATACAGCAACCTGTCCCATGCATTACTACAGCCAGTGTCATTAGGAAAAATATCCTCACCCTTCCAGCTCTGTATCAATAATGGGATGACAGGTGAGCAGGCTAGATCCCTAAACCTTTGAAGGACCTTTGTAGGAAGGGAAATATTGACAACTTCTGATATTCTTTGTGTCTGAGGTTGTTATCCTAATTTCTTCTCCAGTTCCTTCAGAAATTCCCTCTGGTTGAGACTCCTATAGTTTACTCATGTCTGGCCCTTACTTTTCCTTCTGTAAAACTAATAACACTTACAATCAACCCCAGTCCCTTGAAAAAGCACAGCAGGAGATAAAGCTCTTCTCTAGTTATTCTGAAAATATATTATACAGCTGACTTCAAAGGATATAGGGCCAGATCCTCAGCTGATGTAAATTAGTGTTGCTCCACTAACTTCAGTGCAATTATGCTAATTTGTATGAGCTGAAGATCTGGCCCTATATCCTTTTAAACAAACTTGTGTTTCAAAATGTGTAATATTAACTAATAAATACCTCTGGCATTTGGAAGTATGCTAAGTATTGCACCACTTAGTCCTGAATCCTTTTTTAGTGAAGCACTTAAGCTTAAAGGTATGACTGCTTCATGTAAACTCCTGATTCATAGTGGCAATCCTTTCAATGTATGCACTATAGCCAAAATATCTAATATTAATGAATAATAAAAATTTAACTGATGACTAAAATAGGAAAACTGCGCCTTTTGTGGAGAACAAGTTCTAACACAGCTGCATGCAATGTATGGAAAGGGTAACTTAACATTGGACTATAGGATTCAGGTTTTATTAAAGTCATTAAAGCCCCATCTCTTCTTACTGCAGTGAAAAGGATCAAACACACAGCCTCCTTTCGTCTAGGAGAAACGAAAAAAAAAGTGGAAATGGTGCTTGGATCTGTGGTCTAGAGGGTTGATGGACAGGTAAAAGAGGACTTGGAAGCAAGAAGAAGAGAATATATTAAGTATCAAGAGACTGCAGGGGAGAGTGTGAAGGACAAACACTGAAAATGAACTGCTCCTGTGCTGATAGTTTTGACTGTAACAAAGATACATGATGATATTTAATATAAAAAAAAATCATTTCAAAAATTAGCTTGCCTTGCTTGTGTGTTTGAAAGACACAGTAGTAAATTTCTGAGTTTCCTGGCTTTTTTCTTACTCTGCTGTCTGCCTAAGAATAATATTTATCTTGAATGGGAAGCCTTGCAATCAACCCGCAAACAAACAAATACTTAAACAGGAATGACATACATTAATAAGGAATATGTGCTTAGGAATTTGGATGGAAACTTTAAATCACCATTCAACAAAGTTATAATGGAATTTCAGAAATTACTTTATTTTTTCCTTCTCATTTGGAAGATTCTACTATAATGTATTTATAACTGTGGATTCTTTTTTTAGTCCTGATAGATCAGGATGCTACTGTATTATGCTGTAGAGTTCATTTCCTACTATGATCCCAGCTATTTAGCAGCAGAACTATTTTTTAAAATCTATGGCTTGTGTATCAGATTCTCCTAAAAGACAACACAATTTAAAGTTATTGACCTTCTACAAAATAAAGCAGGTCCCATTTATTAAGCCCAGGCAGGCAGAATGTACAGCATGTATTACCCCTTATGCCAGATGGAACAGGAGAGCTGACTGCCTGACCAGCTCACCCTAGACACAATTCTGCCACCTGCACTCATACTAGGGGATTGCTTGTGGAATAAAATACAGTGTGAACAGAACTGGGACATGCATTATTATTTTAGTAATTATTACAGGAACGAATAGTATCTTCCTACTCATTTCTTGCTTTCTTTCACCTAATCACAATGACTTTAGTAGTCACCATCAGCTCAAACAAGATTAGGTACCATGTAATTGGGAACACAACAGTTAGCACCCAAACATGAATTTATGAGGCCAGTTTCTGCCCTCAGATGCACAAGTGTAATTCTAGAATAATTCCACTGAAGTCACTGGTGTCACACCAGTGTAAATCTGAAGCAACTGTGGGTGAAATTTGGTTAATCTTATTAGTAACAGAGTATGTCTAGTACAGAGTAACAGAAAAATCTGCAGAGGAATAAAAAAGTGGTAGAAGGCCTGGAAGAAATAATTTACTTTGGCATGGGAGGTGGGGTGGAAGGAAAGAGGAAGAGAAAAATATGTTGCTGTTATTTGGTATGAAGACAGTTAGCAAGTCTCCAGCTTTTTATCAAACGGGGTAATCCTCCATCCTGATGGCATTTAGGGCTCTCTGAAGGTAGCCCTCTGTCTCAGAAAGAGTTACATTAGGAGTGTATTACGTGGGAGGAACATATTGAAAGTCTAGGCGTTACTTGATAACCTGATGGGGCTCTGCCAAGTCTTTTTATTTAATCCTGACCAGAGATAAAGAAGAAGGCTATTGTTGTTTTCCTTTTGCAGGAATGGAATTTAGGCCCTTAGCTTATACTGTGTTAAGAACATATTTTTTCCCCCTTGAGGTTCAAGTAAGGAAGCTGCAAATCTGTTTTTGACCTTGAGCATTTTCAAAACTTCTACAATAATTGAGTTCAAGTAGTTAAAGTCTAGGGCGCAATTTCCTCTAAAATGAAGTCATGCTTTCAAATAGTGTTAAAGAAACAACAAACTAAAACTCATTTTGTTAGGACATGCTGGAGCAGTAGCTGAAAAAGAAAAGCAAAACCCAGGAATGACAGATTTAGAAAGAGAAACTAAATCTTGGGGTTATTTTGGTTAAGAGTGTTATTATGTCAAGATGCAGTAGATGGTGCTGATGGGCTGGAAGGCATAAATTCATATTTTCGGGTCGTATTCTGATGAGGATCGTTTATGAAAGGTGAGTGTTCAAAAAGACACTATTTTGTTTAAAAGACTCTAAATTGTATTTATGATTCAGAAATCATTGTTAATTCATTTGATATTCATTAGGAATTTATGAGGATATCATGCTATAGGTGCTTCCATAAGAGATCCATTGAGGTAGAGTTCAGGATATTGGTGTGTGTGTGTGTGTGTGTGTGTGTGTGTATATATATATATATATATATATATATAAGCATAAATGGAAATGGGAAAGAATTCTTTTACTCATGGAAGAATCTGGGTATAGATTTTACAAGGATGTTGCACAGTACATTGATTACAGTATTAACTCTATTAGTGCTGTGCATGTGTGCTTATTGCCATTCTTCAGCACATTCAGCTGATTCATTCTGACAAACTGAGCTCTTCCATATTGCAGGGCCATAAAAATGCTGAAAACATACTGCTGAGCGAGCCAGTCTGTAACAGCAATACTGTATGTCTGCTAGAGTCCCGTCAAATTCATTGCATCCCCTCAATTCCACAAAGACAACAGGGGGAAAATAATTCCTCATCCGCACCCACTAAAAATCTGGGCAACTTGTCTGGAGATTTATACATACCACTCAATGAGATTATATCCAACCCAAACACAGAAATTGTGTTCTGAAAATTATAAATAGATACATAGTAATAAAACAATTATAATACATATTGTAGCAATTATTAACGCACACCTGGAACACAATATGACAGATCTTCAGCTGCTAACTTCTAAGGAAGGAGAAGGTTACCTCAAAAGTAGATACCTCATAAGTAAAAAAAGAATAAATCAGCAGGACTCAGAAAATATTTATCTCCAGCAGCACTTGTATTCTCTCAGTGAGGGATGTAATGTATGTAAAAGATGGGAAAATCTGGTGAGTTTGGGAATTTTAAAGAAACTGGTAGATTTTTTTTCCCTACCTAATTTAATAAACTAAGAGCCTCAAAGACCAGCATACACTGGGGCTAAAATGTTTCTTAAATTTAAAAATGTATTACAATACATGCATGACATACCATAACAGTGTTCCTAATTGTGGCTGTATTGTCACTTTGCTCTCAATTCACACTTATTCCATGGCCCCTCATTTTTTTGGGCATGATCTGGGATGGGAGAGAGTAGAAGATTCCATGCAGGTGTTTCACAAGAAAGCTTATATATAATGTGCCTATGTGAATAGCTCAGTACTGCCAGCAAGTGTCAGATCTATTCTACCTTCTTTACATCTCCTTAACTGGGATCCTGAATCTTCACACAATAAGTGAATTTTCCTGTTCACCCTACTGTGCATTCATTTCCTCATCACCTACCTATTCAGCACACACGTGGGAGCTTCGTTACAGAGCCCTGGAGGCTATTTTCACCTATTGGTTATCTTCTTGTTACTGGTGAGGCAGCAAAAGAATTGCTTTAACTCAACAGAACTCACTCTAGTAGCACCTTATCCAGACCATCCGTGTGGCAGGACTCACACAGCAATGGATTCTTTGGCACTGCTCTCCATTCTGCCTGCCCCTACTTCACCTCATGCTGGTATCGCAGTTGCTAACTTTCAAGCAGTAAATAAGCACCCCGACTTTCACAATAAGCCAAAAATCAAGCCAATCCCATTTCAAAACAAGGCTAAAGCAAGCCAATCCCTAAGAACCCCAACACTGTGATTAGATCCCCCCAGCATGCAGTCTGGAACTGTGGTGGGCCCTCTGTGCACCCTGACTCTCACCCCTGCTTGCCCCTGCTTTCCTCCTTCCCTGCTTGCTGGGAGCCGATAAAAAAAAAAAAAAAGTAACAAGCTACAAGCCAAAAACTAGCCAGCAAGCAACTCACAAACTAATTAAGCCAAAACCAAGCCCAGTGTATACATTTTTTTCATGGGTCTGGCATGTCTGGCTGGTGTTCATGAAGCTACCACAAAGCTAACTGCAGCAACCACTCCTAATCCTATCCACTCATACTCAACACAGCTGAGCCACACTAGTTCTGTTGCTAGAGGGTCTTCCATAGTCATGTAAGAGCAGATAGGACTTAAACAGGATTTAAGTGGCACACAGGGCCTGTTGTAAAAGGGTGGGGTTTTTTTCCCCTTCAGTGCATAGCAGTTTGGATTTTGTTCTAAGTTTATTATGCATGTTCTTGAGCCTGACTCTATTTTATTTTTTTAGAACACAATTATTAAACAGGTCTGTTGGACTAGGATTCAAGAGACTTGCTGTGCCCTCTTAGATGACCTGGGGCAAGTCACTTGATCTCTTGGTGCCTCTGTTTTTATTCTCTGGAACATGGGCGTAATGATGTTCACCCTCCACTGTACATGTTTTGAGATATATGGATGAAAACATGGGCTGTGATTCTGACAACAATGAAGCACAATACACAACTTTACTTACAGGAGTATGCCGATTGACTTCAATAATGTCCCCACATGCCTAAAGTTAAGCATATGCATGTTTGCAGAGTTAGAGTCTAATAGCTAAATATTATTAGATTAGGAAAAGGCTACATAATTATATTTCATCTACACTTTCCTTCTGACTTGGTGTGTAGGTGCCCCCTACATTTTCAATTACATTTTTTCACCCCAGTGATCACAGGTAAATCAAACAGCTCCTACATTTGTTTGTACATATGAAAGGAGAGATAAAGGCAATGCACTGGGGAAGATTTTGCTCTTTAAAACTGTGGCAAAGCCATTTCTGGGGGATGAACCTCCTTAACGAGAGGTAGCCAAGAAAGCCTAAAACAAATTTCTCTCTTTGACCCTACTGTTAGTTTCCTTATCTGTTTTTAGGAACATATTATTATGCTTGTGCACATATTAAGAAGATAATTTGATTCAAATGTATTTAGATTTCTTTCTCCACTCTCTTTATTCAGTTAGATGTTTTATATTTAAATTAATTAAATACAGTAGCAGATGCTGAGTCTGTCTGTGATGTTGTCTCTTTGTCAGCAGTTTACTTATGGTTTTCCCATTTAATTAAATGGGAAACAGTGAGTGGTTTAAGCACCCCTATGCAGCGAACGTAGGACAAACAGCACGTGCCACTGTGTATAAAATCTACTTATTGAACATAATTAATATACATATACATATAGCATGTGTGTGTATATGCTGTTGAGAATTATTTCCTTACCATTGTGCTGTGTAATTCTTGTTATTTTTGGACACTCTGACTCCTTATCTTGAGTTTTCTTCAGTTTATTTACTGAATTTTTAGTCTGCTTGTTCTGGTTTAAGAATCTCCTGAGTAAGCAGTTTGAAAATTCAGTAAACAAGCTGAAGAAAACTTGAGATAAGGAGCTGAAATATCCAGAAACAAGAGCTGTAGAGCACAGAAGGCAGAACTAAACTCTGAACATCATGGATTTTGCACAGTGCACAAAACACTTCTCCCTATACTGTAAATAAATTCTACCACACAACGATTACCATTTTTAGCCTACATATAAATAAAACGCGGTGTAAAATATACCGGTAGGTATCAAGAGAAAGTTGTGCCTAAACACTGGACATCAGCTGTATCATTGGCTGCATATTTATTAACCTTTTCATGTCACATCCTTTGCCATTATATGTAGTCTACATCATTGTCCCACTCCCATTGCATCTTAGGATTTGCACCTGGATCTGTTTTTTGTCCTGGAAAACAAACAGTGATGCTATAACATTACATTGCTATCTTCTGAGGCAATATTCTATTGCAAACTGTGATTTCCCCCCCTCTACCCAAGAAAAGGCTCAATATGTTTATTTCCCTCTGGAAAAACTGAGATGGTGGCAATCCTAACATACCACTTGGGTTTTAAATAAGCATGTGACCTACAACAGTGAAATAGCTTCGTCTCTATTCACTAATGCATTCTACTCATTCAGGCAAAACCTCAGCTTCCTTGATCCTGGCCCAACTAGGGGGCAAAACTGCCTATGTTCACAGGGAACGCTGTTCCAGGCACAGACGAGGAGAAAAACTGTGCTCATATCCGACCACTTTCCATCCCCAGTATTCTCCCTCCCCATCCCTCTATGCCCTCTGCTTGTGAATGGCCTTCTCCTTAGTAACTTCTGCCATCTTCAGCAGCCTTTTGATATCTCCGCATTAACTGTTTCTCATTTTGGATCTCAGCTGAAAACATCCCTTTGCTCTCCTGCCAGTACTTTTTATTGTCTCTCTCTTTCTGCTCTTATATATTGTGAAGCTCAGTAACTCTATAGTGTGAAACTGAATATTCTCACTTGCGAGTAGGATTGAAGACCCTGGGAGTTTTGCCAGATTTTCATTAAAATCTGTAATATAAAGGGGAAATTAACTTCACCCACATAAAAGCCAACTAACAATTGGTGATGTGCTGCGGACTGGCATCAGGGAACAAAGGTACATCATTGCCCATCTTGTGGCTGCTATTCCAGCCTGTAGACATGAGAAGTGTCGAGGGCCCCTCGCGATCACCTGAATGAAAGGCCTGGTCACTGGAGCTGCATAAATATTACATTCTCTCCCTTGGTCTATACTGACTTTTCAATTGCTGCCCTCTACATTTACTTTTTTAGAATAGGCTACCCTGTCCTGCAGTCATTTCTCAGGATCCACCCATGCATCCCCAGTCAAGCACCATAAAGGAAGGGATTAAATGGTGCAGAGGGCCTTGTCTTTAGGTAAATTTCACCTAACGTGAAAAATCCATCACATTTAACTCTGATTAGGCCAAGAACACTTCTGGGAGTAGGCATCACTCTTTCAACTCTCATGTAAGGGAAGAATACTTTGGAACACATCAAAGATGTGCTGGATTACACAGAGGCAATTTCAAATGAGAGAGAGGGAGAGTAGTGTTGGTAGGTTACAAGCACATTCTGTATACCATTACTTGGTCACTGTCTTGCTATTTACTTAAACATCTCTAGTCCAGATTATCCATGTACTATTTAGATTTTGAGAAACTAAACAATGAAAGGTAATATCATAGCCAGAGTTTTAAGATTTACAGAACATTTTTCAGGCATTTTTACATTGCCATAAAAACTATTAACTTTGTTCTTTCTTGGTATTAAAGCTTGGTTTGATAAAAATTATGACAGACAACAAGTCTGAGCATTCATTAGTGCAGATGTGTATTTGGGGCTGTAAAAGCTACATAAATGGCACAATCATGCATAAAAAAATGAGACTTGTTTCTCCATTACTCATTATGAAGAAATACTGTCTAATGGGAATAAACTGGGTTAGTAAACTGCTTCTCCAGCAATTTACATTCACATCTGAATCCAGCTGCGACAATAAGATAAATTGTACACAAACACTTTCAGATAGCAAAATTACAGGCAAATTAGATTTTTCTCCTTTAAGATTGTACAACATTTGTAAAATCTCTTCTCTAGTTCGATTTATTCTCTTTGTTTATTCTTTTAGTTCAAGAAATTTAAAAAATAAATTGCTTGTTAGCAAGAATTATAAAGAAAGAACAGCTCTCATATGCAAATGAGTTGGTATTTTAGCCATATTGTATCCAAGTCTTTTTAAAAGCTTTGAGTATTGTCACATAATTCAGTCTAGGGTAAAAAAAACAAACCAACCTTTCATGTTAGAATATGATTTCTTGTAGCTCCAGTTTTGGAAAGTTAGAAAAATTACACTTTCATACATGTTAAAGAAATGGTAAGTGGGAGGGGAGTAGACAAGTACGCTGACTATAATATCTCATAAGAAAGAGTGTTCTCAAAATATTTTGTTAATAATTATAATAATTTATTTTTAAAAACTTTCCAAACCAGAGAGGCAAGAGGTGATAGCTGTGTCGATGGGGGAAGCTCTCCTGTTGACATAGAACTGTCTACACTGGGGGTTAGATCGGTATAACTCTGCTGCTCAGGGTTGTGTATTTCTCATACCCCTAAGTGATGTAGTTATATCGATGCAAATTTGTAGTGTAGACCTGGCCTTAGTCTCACTGAAATTCTTAAATGAGGAGCTACTGCACACAGGATATACCCCCAGCAAGCAAAAACATAACAAATTGTCAAAACTTTACAAGGTATCACAAAGCATGTGTTCACAGAAATAGCCTAAGAAAGTATAAATGACCAAGATTATGAAGTCTGTTGGAAACCAGCTGCCTGGGGTGAGCTGGGAAAGCATATGTCTTCCTGAGGGGTGGAAAAATTCAAACAACATGCAGAGCTCATATTCAAAAATCCTTTGAATTCCCAGATCAGGAGAAAAATGCTATTAGCTGCCAAGCTGAGTTGGAGAAAGGTAGAGACATTTATAGTAGCTGGATAGCTATGGTGGCTGTTGAGCAAAAAAGATCTGAGGCCATATTACAATAGTTTGATGAATATGACATCTCAGAGCTAACCCAATTGTTGACACTGTGGGACAGAGCCTCAGGTGGTGTAATTTGATGTAGATCCGTTCATTTAAAAGGCAATACATGATTTACATCAGCTGAGAATCTGACCCTTTAAATGATATAGCAGAGCACAAGAGCTAGGGCAATCCACACACAGCAGTTTGATATATAGTTAAAGTTAATATCTGAAGACTGTACATTTACTGACATGTGCGACATGGATTATATGGGAATCAAGGTGAGTGAGCTCATATCTTTTATTGGACCAGCTTCTACTGGTGAAAAAGACAAGCTTTTATGCTTACACAGAGCTCCCTACAGGTCTGGGAAACTAACTGAGAGTGTTACAGTGTAGTGGGGCGGCTGCCTCACTCCATGAGGAAAAGGGGTAGAACAGGCCAGAGAGGCTGTACAGACCAGCAGCCAATCATCAAGGGCCTGTGGAGAGCCAATCAGGACAAAGAGAGAGGCAGCAAATCAGGGCCAGGCTGGGCCCTATATAAAGGCTGACTAGCAAAGGTGAGGGAGTCTCTCCATGACTAGCAAGGGAGGAGGACTGGCTCCTGAGGTAAGGAGGTAGCACCTTGGACAGAGCAGTGCTGGGCAGGTTCGGGGGAGTGGAGAAAAGCTTTGGCCCAATTACCTGCCAGGCTGTGGCCCCTGCTAGAAAGGGTTGAGAAGGTGCATGGGGCTAAAGGGGAAGTGGCCCAGGGAAGATAAGAGGAGAAGGAGGGCAGAGAGAGGCTGCTGCTTGAGGGTCCCTGGGTTGGGACCCAGAGTAGTGGGTGGGCCTGGGTTCCCCCCTTTTCCCCTTGCACTGCACCTGGCCACAGAGGAGTGTGGCCAAGACAGACTACAACTTGTCCCTGAGGTGAGGGGCTAGACTTTGGGGTTATGGTTGGCCACTGAGGCAGATGCTAGCCGAAGTACTGTTATCTTCCCCCTCCCTCTGTCCCCCTGGAAGGGGGTGAGAATGGAGTAGGAAACACTGCTAGAGGGCAGTGTCCTGAAGAGGATGCTGCCAAGTGGGGAGCAACATGGGTCCCAAATCAGCAGAGCAGACAATGGGTGAGACACCATGTACAGAAGGCGCTCTGCAGCTGACAAGAGCTAATTCCTGGAGTAACCAGCAGGAGGCGCCAGCGGTGGTGAGTCCTGACCCCGTTACATACAGATTGTTTAGTAGAAGTAGTTAACACATTTTGATGGACCATTAAAGGTGAAATGGCTCGTTAACACCCCTCCAGCCATAGGGCAGAAGTGAGGGGAAGCAGGGGGGCGGGGAGGAATGTTAGTGGATTATAGATTGCTGTAATAAGTTATAAATCCAGGGTCTCTATAACCCACTAATGAGCCCCCCTCCCCACTTTCTTCCTGACAGGGCTACAATGACACTGCATACATGGATTATGAGCCATTTCAGATAAATTTTCCAAAATCTGTGAAGACTGGAAATGAGCTTAATTCAAATAAAACAGTAAACTTTTCTGGAACCATGAAATGGCACAAGCTCCAGTAAAATCTTTGTCAAAGTGGAAGTAGTGCATGGAGCAGCAAAGCTCAAAACTTTCAGTCGACCACAACAAGAGATTTAGAGATGTGGATTTGAGCCACTAGTGATAGGCCACTAATGTAGCTGCACTGGTACAAACCCTAGCATAGACAGGGTAAACTGTGCTAAGCCACAATTTATACTGGTGCAGTTTATCCTGATTTCAAGTAGGGGTGAGCTCCATGAGAGAAAATAGTGGCTTTGCTTGCCTACATTAGTAGGTTTGCATGGGTGAAGCTACACTGGTGGCTATCCAGTGATGGATGAAATAGGGGCTGATTCCCTTGGACTTGCACCCCTTTGCCTGAATCTGGCTCACAGAATCTAAGCTGGTGTATTAATGTGCCAAGGGTCTAGAAGAGATGTGTGGAGCAGAAAAAAGCAACTGAGAGGCGATAAGGAAAAGCTGCAAGTTAAAGGTGGGTGTAGCATGTGGGTTTTTTGTTCGTTTTTTTTCTTAAGAATGTCTTGTGGATCAAAGAGCTGGCAGATATGGAAACAGTGAACAGAAGAGACTGTACAGTGGTGACCAACATTCCAGAACTAAAGGGGGAGATCTCCCCTTTGTGCCTTTCATGGCAAATGCCACAGTGCTTATTCCCAGTGAAGTCTATGACCATTTTAAGTGAAAGGATTTGTTAAAGATTTTCTAGATTTACCTCATGTGGTAAAACCTTTAAAAAAAATCACTGAGGCAGTGCTGGATGCTTAAACTCATTTATATATATATTAGAGTGAATAACGTGTACTTTTCCCAGTGGGATTCTACCTGGACACTAGAAGTCTACCAGCATGGAACTCCTTGCCAGAGTGGTATCTTAAAAAATTGTACAACACCTGAAACAAGGGGAAAAATTGAAAATTGACAAAACAAAAATCTGAATTTACATCCTGGTATTCAAGAATAATAGTTTATCTGGATTATAGTCATGTTACATCTTCCACACAGGCAGGGGTTATAGGCTTTGAAATAAAAATGAAAAACCATGGCTCTGGAATTGGTCTAGTCTGCCAGGCTCATATTTAATTATGGAGGCCAGAAACAGGAATAAGATCTGTCTCAGATGGCCAAAGATGTGGACTACACTGCATCTGAATTACCTCAGGATTTAACATCAGAAGTTTCTGCCACATATGGGGAGGGGATTTTATTTTTTTCTAGTGTAAACTTTGATGTTCTCCTTTGCTCCCTAAAAATTCTCGCCACTGTTTGTGTGATGGGGTTTGAATGGTGTACGAAATACTGTTGCAATATTAGAGTATCTTTGACTAATCCTGTTCATGTTGGAAAAATGTGCTTCTTTACCTGAAAATAGATTTTCAGAATGTTTGTGTTCAATACAATTTGACAAGTAATTTTCAGGAAAGAAAATGATTCAATTTTAAATGGTTTTCTCCCTCAATCCTTTACTTAATAATTTTAATACTGTGCATATTTTTAACTATTTTTGGTTTGGGCCTGAGGTAACTTTTGTTGTAGACAGGAGGAGGGAACTAGGTATTTATGCCCATGCTTAACCCATGGTTGTATTTTAGGGAAAAGGTTACACAACTGGCCAGTATTCGGGAATCTATTATTGTATATTTGTATCACCATATAATCTAGGTTTCAGAGTAACAGCCGTGTTAGTCTGTCTTCGCAAAAAGAAAAGGAGTACTTGTGGCACCTTAGAGACTAACCAATTTATTTGAGCATGAGCTTTCGTGAGCTACACCTCACTTCATCAGATGCATACTGTGGAAACTGCAGCAGACTTTATATACACACAGAGAATATGAAACAATACCTCCTCCCAGCCCACTGTCCTGCTGGTAATAGCTTATCTAAAGTGATCATCAGGTTGGGCCATTTCCAGCACAAATCCAGGTTTTCTCACTCTCCAACCCCCCCCACAAATTCACTCTCCTGCTGGTGATAGCCCATCCAAAGTGACAACTCTTTACACAATGTGCATGATAATCAAGGTGGGCCATTTCCTGCACAAATCCAGGTTCTCTCACCCCCGTCCCAAAAACCACACACAAACTCACTCTCCTGCTGGTAATAGCTCATCCAAACTGACCACTCTCCAAGTTTAAATCAAAGTTAAACCAGAACATCTGGGGCGGGGTAGGAAAAAACAAGGGGAAATAGGCTACCTTGCATAATGACTTAGCCACTCCCAGTCTCTATTTAAGCCTAAATTAATAGTATCCAATTTGCAAATGAATTCCAATTCAGCAGTTTCTCGCTGGAGTCTGGATTTGAAGTTTTTTTGTTTTAAGATCAAATCCAGACTCCAGCGAGAAACTGCTGAATTGGAATTCATTTGCAAATTGGATACTATTAATTTAGGCTTAAATAGAGACTGGGAGTGGCTATTTCCCCTTGTTTTTTCCTACCCCCCCAGATGTTCTGGTTTAACTTGGATTTAAACTTGGAGAGTGGTCACTTTGGATGGGCTATTACCAGCAGGAGAGTGAGTTTGTGTGGGGGGGGGGCGGAGGGTGAGAAACCTGGATTTGTGCTGGAAATGGCCCACCTGATGATCACTTTAGATAAGCTATTACCAGCAGGACAGTGGGGTGGGAGGAGGTATTGTTTCATATTCTCTGTGTGTATATAAAGTCTGCTGCAGTTTCCACAGTATGCATCCGATGAAGTGAGCTGTAGCTCACGAAAGCTCATGCTCAAATTGGTTAGTCTCTAAGGTGCCACAAGTACTCCTTTTCTTTTTTCATATAATCTAGAAAACCCTAGTTATGGACCATGGCCCTTTTCCTAGGTGCTGAGCACTTTCAACTGCCACTGAACTAAATGAAAATTTTGTCTGAGTAAAGTTTTAAGAATGGGCCTCTACACTAGAAACTTGATTATTTAAGGCCTGATTCTGATTCCCTAAAGTCAATGTGGGAGTCGTGGGTTCTCAGCACCTCTAGTGATCAGGCTCTTAGCTGTTCAAGCTGTATTTTGTCAATTTTTCCTCATATTTATTGGTATAAAAGGGACAGACAAAATACATTTATTTTAATGCTGTAGAAACTGACCAATTCATAATAATCAATAAAAATAAAATGGGTAGAAAAGTTTTGATGATTTCCATACCTTCATAGATTCTAAGACCAGAAGGGACCAGTGTGATCCATTAGTCTGGCCTCCTATCTAAGATAGCCATAAAACTTCCCCAACATAATTCCTGTTTGAACTAGAGCATGTCTTTTAGAAAAGCATTCAATCTTGATATAAAATTTTCAGTGATGGAAAATCCACCACAGCCCTTGGTAATTTGTTCTAACGGTTAATTGTCCTCAGTGAATTTGTCTCTCTTCAGCTTCTTGTCAGTGGCTCGTGTTACACCTTTGTCTGCTAGATTGAAAAGCCTGTTAACAAATATTTGTTCCCCAGGTAGGTACTTTTTATAGGCTCTTATCCAATTACCCCTCAACCTTCTAGTTACTAAGCTCAGTAGATTGATCTCCTGACTCCTTGACTCTATTACTAAAGGCATGTTTTCCAATCCTTAAGAATCTGCAAACAATTTATGCAAATCAATCCTAAAATCTGCTTTAACTTTTTTAAACTAAAGGCCCAATAGTACAGGTGTTGTATGCTTTACATTTTCTCCTGAAACTTGAGAAACATGGACTCCATTGAAAAGAGCAGGTTGAGGCCCTTCAAATATGACAATATTGTGACTGGTGCTGCAAGAGCTCTCCAGGAGATAAAAGAATCAGCCCAGTAACTTCTCCCTCACATCTCAGATGTCATCTGGCAAGTGAATGGATCCAGGAATATTCAGGGCTTTAAAGACTATCTGGAATTGTACATAGCAATTACCTATTTGCTCTGGGAACATGTTTCAAACTAATGCAGTATAATCAACCATTATTAGAGTCAAGTACACAAGGCTTGGGTACTACAAAGGTGCTCAGGGCCTGATTCAAAGACTACTGAAGTCAACAGGAGTCTTTATATTGACTTCAGTGGGCTCGGATCAGGCTGTCTGATACCACAGTATTTAAAAAGCTGGTTGAGGAGCTTGCTTGACCATTAACATTGATTTTCAATTTCAATAAGTCTTGGAACAGAAGTTTGGAAGAGAGATAATATTGTGGCAGTATTTAAAAAGGGTAAAGGAGATGACCAAGGTAGTTATAGGCCTGTCAGTGCGACATCATTCCCCGGCAAGATAATGTAGCAGCTCACACAGGACTCGATTAATAAAGAATTAAAGGAAGGTAATATAACTAATGCCAAGAAAAGAGATCCTGTAAAAGAAATTATTTTTTTGATGAGCTTGCAAATTTGGTTGATAGAAGTAATAGTGTTAATGTAATATACCTAAACTTTTGTAAGGTTTTAGCCCTGGTATCACACAATATTTTGATTAAAATTAACATGGCACACATTAAGTGGATCTCAAAATGTAATTGCACTCAGGAAATCATCAGAGTGGGATTCCTCAGGGATCAGTTGTTGGCACTATGCTTTTTAACATTTTTATCAATGATCTGAGAGAACATAAAATCATCACTGATAGTTTTCAGATGACCCAAAAATTGGGAGGGTGGTAAAAAAAACAGGAGGAGAATAAAAATATTTCTTGAGCATGCAGGTGAAGGTCAAAGCACAATTGGAGTTGCAGCTAGCAAGGGATGTAAAAGGTAACAAGAAGGGTTTCTACAGGTATGTTAGCAAGAAGGTCAGGGAAAGTGTGGGACCCTTACTGAATGGGGGAGGCAACCTAGTGACAGATGTGGAAAAAGCCAAAGTACTCAATGCTTTTTTTGCCTTGCAGCAAAAGGGGCAGCTCCCAGACTGCTGCACTGGGCAGCACAGTATGGGGAGGAGGTGAGCAGCCCCCAGTGGTGAAAGAACAGGTTAAGTACTATTTAGAAAAGCTGGACATACAAGAATCCATGGGTCCAGATCTAATGCATCTGAGGGTGCTGAGGGAGTTGGCAGATGTGATTGCAGAGCCATTGGCCATTATCTTTGAAAACTCGTGGCAATCAGTGGAGGTCCTGGATGATTAGAAAAAGGCAAATATAGTACCCATCTTTTAAAAAGGGAAAGGAGAATCTGGGGAACTACAGACCAGTTAGCCTCTCCTCAGTCCCTGGAAAAAATCATGGAGCAGGTCCTCAAGAAATCCATTTTGAAGCACTCGGAGGAGAGGAAGGCAATCAGGAACAGTCAACATGGATTCATCAAGGGCAAGTCATGCCTGACTAATCTAATTGCCATCTATGATAACTGGCTCTGTGGATATGAGGAAAGCAGTAGACGAGATGTATCTTGACTTTAGCAAAGCTTTTGACACTGTCTCCCACAGTATTCTTGCCAACAAGTTAAAGTATGGATTGGATGAATGGACTATAAGGTGATAGAAAGATGGCTAGATTGTCAGACTCAACAGGTAGTGATCAATGGCTTGATGTCTAGTTGGCAGCTGGTGTCTAGCGGCAAGCCCCAGGGGTCAGTCCTGGGACTGGTTTTGTTCAACATCTTCATTAATGATCTGGATGATGGGATGGATTGCACCCTCAGCAAGGTGACAGATGACACTAATCTGGGGGGAAAGGTAGATATGCTGGAGGGTACAGATAGGGTCCAGAGTGACCTAGACAAATTGGATGATTGGGCCAAAAGAAATCTGAGGTTTGACAAGTACAGAATGCCATGCACTGCTACAGGCTGGGGGTCAACTGGCTAAGTGGTAATTCTGAAGAAAAGGACCTGGGGATTACAGTGGACAGGAAGCTGGATATGAGTCAGTGTGCCCTTCTTGTCAAGAAGACTAATGGCATATTGGGCTGCATAAGTAGAAGCATTGCCAGCAGATTGAGGGAAGTGGTTATTCCCCTCTATTCAGCACTGGGAGGAGTGGTAGATACGCTGGAGGGGAGGGATAGGATACAGAGGGACCTAGACAAATTGGAGGATTGGGCCAAAAGAAATCTGATGAGGTTCAATAAGGATAAGTGCAGGGTCCTGCACTTAGGATGGAAGAATCAATGCACCGCTACAGACTAGGGACCGAATGGCTAGGCAGCAGTTCTGCGGAAAAGGACCTAGGGGTGACAGTGGACGAGAAGCTGGATATGAGTCAGCAGTGTGCCCTTGTTGCCAAGAAGGCCAATGGCATTTTGGGATGTATAAGTAGGGGCATAGCAAGCAGATCGAGGGACGTGATCGTTCCCCTCTATTCGACATTGGTGAGGCCTCATCTGGAGTACTGTGTCCAGTTTTGGGCCCCACACTACAAGAAGGATGTGGATAAATTGGAGAGAGTCCAGCGAAGGGCAACAAAAATGATTAGGGGACTGGAACACATGACTTATGAGGAGAGGCTGAGGGAGCTGGGATTGTTTAGCCTGCAGAAGAGAAGAATGAGGGGGGATTTGATAGCTGCTTTCAACTACCTGAAAGGGGGTTCCAAAGAGGATGGCTCTAGACTGTTCTCAACGGTAGCAGATGACAGAACGAGGAGTAATGGTCTCAAGTTGCAGTGGGGGAGGTTTAGATTGGATATTAGGAAAAACTTTCACTAAGAGGGTGGTGCAACACTGGAATGCGTTACCTAGGGAGGTGGTAGAATCTCCTTCCTTAGAGGTTTTCAAGGTCAGGCTTGACAAAGCTCTGGCTGGGATGATTTAACTGGGAATTGGTCCTGCTTCGAGCAGGGGGTTGGACTAGATGACCTTCTGGGGTCCCTTCCAACCCTGATAGTCTATGATTCTATGACTGGTGAGGCCACATCCAAAGTGTTGCATCCAGTTTTGAGCCTCCCACTACAGAAAGCATGTGGACAAATTGGAGAGAGTCCAGCAAAGGGCAACAAAAATTATTAGGGGGTTGGGGCACATGACTTAAGTGGAGAGGCTGAGGGAACTCTATTTAGTCTACAGAAGAGAAGAGTGAGGGGGGATTTGATAGCAGCTTTCAACTACCTGAAATGGAGTTCCAAAGAAGATGGAGCTAGGCTGTTCTCAGTGATGGCAGATGACAGGACAAGGAGCAATGGTCTCAAGTTGCAGTGGGGGAGGTCTAGGTTGGATATTAAACACTAACCCACTAGGAGGGTGGTGAAGCACTGGAATGGGTTACCTTGGGAGGTGGTAGAATCTCCATCCTTAGAGGTTTTTAAGGCCCAGATTGTCAAAGCCCTGACTGGGATGATTTAGTTGGGGGTGGTCCTGCTTTGAGCAGGAGGTTGGACTAGATGAACTCCTGAGATCTCTTTCAACCCTAATCTTCTATGATTCTATGATAATGAAGACAGATCACTGATACAGAGTGATTTGGATCACTTGGTAAACCAGGTGGAAACAAACAATATGCATTTTAATATGGCTAAATGTATACATCTAGGAACAAGAATGTAGGCCATACTTGCATGATAGGGGACTATCCTGGGGAACAGTGACTGTGGAAAAATTTGGCGGGGATGGTAGTTGATCATCTGAACATGCTCTCCCAGTGAGATGATGTAGCCAAAAGGGTTAATGAGATCCTTGCATGCATAAACAGGGAATCTCAAGTAGAAGTAGAAAGATTATTTTACTTCTGCATTTGGCACTGGTGTGACCACTGCTGGAATACTGAGTTCAGTTCTGATGTCCACAGTTCAAAAAGGATGAATGATAAATTGAAGAGGCTTCCAAGAAGAGCCAGGAGAATGATATAAGATTAAAAACTGGTCTTATAATACACTTAAGCTAAAACTACTAATCTTAAAGGGACAGTTAAGGGGTAACAATTACAGTTTGAGTACTTATATGGGGAACACATTTAATTATGGGCTCTTCAATCTAGCAGAGAAAGATATAATACAATCCAATGGTTGGAAGTTAAATATAATCAAATTCAGACTGGAAATAAGGTGTACATTTTTAACAGTGAGGGTAATTAACCATTGGAACAAATTACCGGCACCAGCAATTTTGAAATCAAGCTTGGATGTCTTTTCTAAAAGAGATTCCCTAGGAATTGTTTTTGAGAAGTTCTATGGCTTATATTATACCAGAGTTCCAAGTGGATGCTCAGAATGGTCCCTTTCGGCCTTGGGATCTCTGAGGATTCTGTAAGCACATAGAGAAACAGCTTGTCCTAGTAGATCTATCCTGATGAAATTATGCAATATACCACCTATTTATGAAATACATTAGACATTTTAATATATTATACAAAAATAGAAGAAACTAGACAAATTGAGTCCCTTGTAATTTATACTTTTTTTATATACATAATATAAAAATAAATAAAATTTGGTAGAATAAAGGTTGAAATGGCACTGTAGTTAGCAAAGACCTGATTTGGAAAGAGTGAAATGTATAGATTCAGAGCTACCATGTTTGTCTAAAATTTAAAAATCTGATTTGAACAAATTGTCATTTTATCTTCCAAAGAACACATTGCCTCTGCAGTGTGAAATACCCATATGATCTGCACTGTCAGATTTTATTATTATTGTGACAGCTACTGTAGCATATACATTTTAACTAATGAAAAAATGTCATCTATCTTTTGGAGCTAAGTGTTCAAAGTGCATCAACTATTCAAGTTTGATCGTTCGTCAGAGCATTTGAGAGGAATTTCATATTAAAAATACAGTGTATATGAAAAACCTTAACACTTCCACCCATTGCCACATTTTCTAAACTATTCCTGGAACACTTTCTTGAGGAGAACTTCTAAAAATGTTTCCCTCCATAAAGGAATGGGGGGGGGGGGGCGGAATGTAACTCAAAACAAGCACTCAGAGTTCTGCAAGGCAGGCCTGGATCCTCCAAGACTAGGCCTTCAGGCCTGAGCAAACTGTCTCTCTCCATGGCTCCCTGAAGTGAATCCAGCCAAGCCACACTCTTGAAGGAGACCTGTACCCTACCCCTTCTTGGGGCAATCTGCTCAGTGAATATTTGCAGTGACACTAAGCAGCCTTTTCAAAAACAGAACAGAGTTTATTAGGCAACTGGAACACAACATTGGATAGTCTCTAGGTTAGCATAGAGAAGCAAAGGTTAGCACTGGTCCATACAGGCCAAACCAGTGGAATCATCCAGCTGGAGTGATGGTGGTTGTGATACAGGAAATTGAGAGTCAGGGTGTAAAGCAGAGGGAAATGGGAACTCTTAAAGGCTTGATGTGGGATAGGGAGGGAGTGGGAACAGCACCCCTGATGCCAGCAGAAGTCTGATAATTAAATCCTCAGCTTGTTTTCAAATCAAACCTCTCTGTTGCTTGGATAGGTAATGCTGAGTGAGTCAACAAGGACATTTACATCAAAGCAAAAGCAAAGGTTTTATTAAAGGGAAAAGTATTGCCCCAGTGTTGAAAACAGGTTATGTGAAGAAACCTATCATCCTATGAAATTAATGATATTTTCAAAACTTTCCTCTTGTTCTAGTTGAATATGGAAATGAGCTTTGGACAAAGGAAATGCAACAGTTTTTTAGTAGTGTTACATTTTTCTTTATCTATTGGTTATTTTAACTTTTCCAGAGGCTATTACTAGGTGATGTTATTACATTTGGTTTCTGTGGATCCTTATTGTAAACTGGACAATTAATGAAAATTAAAGGAAAGGCCAAAGAACCTTGCTTCACTTATCTCAGATTAAGACTTTTCTCTTATTTAAAATAAATTATATTTCCTTTGTGCTGCAAGCTTGTTTTTTTTATTCCAAATAACAGATGAGCTGTTGTTTACTTGGATTCTATTACAGAGCTTAGCTCCATTTCTTCTATGAAAAAGCCTTAGAGGAATGGGGCATCGGCTTTACTATGAGCTATTAAAACTTTCACTTTTTTTCTGGGCTGCAGTAACAGCTTTTATTTACTCTATTACTACTTCTTTGCATATAGAAATATTTTATTCGGCATTATATGGACACAATTTTCCACCTTTTCCCAATAAACAGCTAAACTAGGGAATTTTTTGCCCTAGGGCTGCACTGGCTGCAATGTGTTGCTGTAACACCCCAAGGGAAGTAATGAAGATATTCTATATCAGACAGAAAACCAGAGGCAGAATGTATTCTGAAGACCCCCTGTACAGGGTGGGATGAGTGACAGATGGCACTCTTACATTTCTTTAAGAGGTACCTCTCTTTACTCCACTCCACCTGGTTGTTCAGCTTAAACTAATGTCTACTCCTTGTCCTTTTCAACCACTGTCTGCCCCAGCAAGGAGTAATCAGGAAAGAGCCTTGATGAGTTCCTGAAACCAGGCACTAACTAACCTTTATGCAAGTATGGCAAACACATGAGAGGGAGACATTACTCCCTCCCAAATCGTGCACACTTGCATCCTTGTATGTGCATTTGAGGATCTCAAGCACAACCGAGAGTACAACTGCCCTTGATTCCAAATAAGTATTTTCATCATATGTTGTTCATCAAATTGTAGAAATTGGGGCGAGAATTTCTTTGATCCACAACTTTATAATCCTCTAAAATAATGAACAATCAGGTTTCTAGGGCAATGTGTGTTGTTTATACATTCAGGCTGCTTGTTGCACATTCTCCTCTAGATGTTTTCCAATATTTTTGCCACTTACTATTGGTCCACTATTATAATAGGATGTTTCCGTCACAGAATGGTAATTGTCAGGAGGAGCTGTTCTCTCCCCCTTTTTTTGACAATTGGCACATTTGCTTTCTTTCAATTTTTCAGTATCTCCTTAGCATGACTTTTCAAATATAATTGGCAGCTGTTAGATATATTTATTAGTGAATATCTTCAGTGTCCAAGAGTACATTTTTTCCCTGCTCCTTATCAGCAATTTTTTTTTTTACAATATGATAATTATCTCCAGAGTTCTACAGGCAAGGACTCTACTGAGGATGCTCCCCCTCCAAGCCAGGAAATTCCCTTTTTCAGAACCAAAAACTAGAGAGACCCAATCTATTTTAATTGCTATCTGAACCAGGAGAGAGGCAGTCCTGCAGACGTTTGGAACCCACACCATTTACTATTTTAAAGATCATAGCTCAGAACATGATTTATACCCAAAAGCAAGTAATTCAAGTCTCAGAGAGCTGATGTTATATGGTCATACATAGTGCACACCTCTAGAAAGCCAGGCAGATACATTGTACTAGCTGGAACTGGATGGCTTTTAAATGTAGCCCGTAGTGGATTACCTTTTAGTAGGGCCAGCCTGGTGAGTTGAGAGCTAAAAGATCAGATATTGATTGGGAAAAGCACTATCATGACTAGCTCCTACTTGCCATACTAATGACATGGCCCCAGTTCATCACATGCCCTACTCGACTTCTTGCTCTGCTCTCGGTGTTAAAATTCCCTGCCTTCCTGGGGTGAGAATACAAAACCAAGGCCCCATTCTTGCAAAGTCCTCTAACTTTAACTACATGAGCAGTCCCAATGAAGCCAATAGGACTACATGCCCTTAAAATTGGGTACATGCCTTTGCAGGAATGAGACCCAAGATTGTGTCTAATCCCTGTGAACCTGTCATATTTAAGTCAAACAGAAGTTATTGGGCTCAGTACAGGGGTAACTGGGTGAAATCCTATGGCCTGGAGATCAGACTGGATGAACGAATATCCGCTTCTGGCTTTACAATCTTTGAGTCCATGAAAGGTAGGGGAGGAAAGGCTCTTTGTGCCTTCTTCCCCCTTACTGTACAAGGACATGGGCTGAGATATTTAAAATTGTGTATACATTTTAAAATTTGTTTTCTTTGAAATTATAAGATAGTTGACTGTTTCCGAGTGGTTTGGTACCTTTATGCCTTAAGACTTTGAATTTAAAAAAATGTTTGTTTTTCCCCTGTGAAAATTTTTACCATGTTTCTTTGAAATATGACAATTTGACAAAGAGATAACAACATGTTAAACACAAACTGTAAATGCAGAGGCTTACAAAAATGGCCCATGCAGTGATTATTTAAAGCAGCAAAACCCTATGTACTCTACCAAATGAGCAATAACAATCTCTATATACATCGCTATAAACCCTGCAGCTACTTTAAGAGAAAAACTTAATGTCTACCACAGATAATTCATGCTGAAGGATAGCAGATGTGACAAGTGGGTAATACCCTACACAAAATGCCTAACCAGTGATCACTTTTTTAATCTTATAAAAAACATTTAAATAGCTGAAAGCTCATTTCTTTTCTTTGTTTTAAGAAAGTAAGTAGATGTGTCCCCATATTCTATAAAGGCAGTACAATGTGGAACATAAATTGTACTATTCTCACTGTTGTTGCAGATCTTGCTTCCTTTGTTTTATGTGAATTTTCCTGCAGGAGGTTAACTACCCTGCCTTTAGGTAGAGAAAACTCCAGCTCAAAAAAGAGAAATCCCTTTGTAAAAAAACTAACACCTCTGTCTCCAGGCAAATAGACAGAAAACCCTCTACCTGCTCTCAGCTTAAAAAAAAAAAAAAAACAACCTCTTTAGGTCTGTGCTTTTGGTTCAAAATAATCTCTGGTTCAGAATGATCCCACTGCTCTGCCATCATGTCAAGGTTCCTTCCCCACTCTGAGCTCTAGGGTACAGATGTGGGGGCCTGCATGAAAGACCTCTAAGCTTATTCTTACCAGCTTAGGTTAAAAACTTCCCCAAGGTACAAACTTTGCCTTGTCCTTGAACAGTATGCTGCCACCACCAAGCATGTTAAACAAAGAACAGGGAAAGAGCCCACTTGGAGATGTCTTTCCCCAAAATATCCCCCCAAGCTCTACACCCCCTTTCCTGGGGAAGACTTGATAAAAATCCTCACCAATTTGCATAGGTAAACACAAACCCTTGGATCTTAAGAACAATGAAAAATCAGTCAGGTTCTTAAAAGAAGGATTTTATTTTTTAAAAAAAGAAAGGTAAAAATTATCTCTGTAAAATCAGGTTGGAAAATACTTTACAGGGTATTCAGATTCAAAACACAGAGGATCCCCCCCGGGCAAAACCTTAAAGTTACAGAAAACAGGAATAAACTTCCCTCTTAACACAGGGAAAATTCACATAAAACAAAAGATAAACTAATCCGCCTTGCCTGGTTTATCTATACTGGTTGCAATATTGAAGACTTGGATTAGGATGGGTTGGAAAAGATGTATTTCTGTCTGGCCTCTCTCAGTCCCAAGAGAGAACAAACACGTAAACAAAGAGCACAAACAAAAGCCTTCCCCCACCCTCAATATTTGAAAGTATCTTGTCCCCTTATTGTTCCTTTGGGTCAGGTGCCAGCCAGGTTAGCTGAGCTTCTTAACCCTTTACAGGTAACAGGATGTTGTCTCTGGCCACGAGGGATTTTATAGCACTGTATACAGAAAGGTGGTTACCCTTCCCTTTATTTATGACAATAGTCAATAACACTTCTCTACAGAATGGCTGTTTACTGATCTCTGCTTGGATTTTTGTCTACCACGTTTCTTGTTTTGGCCGTTCTGCCCATAACAGTCATTGTAGTTATTTTTTGATCAGTCATCACACAGACTAGCCCAGTAATAGTGGTTTGTATTATATGTGAAATCTTTAGCTGAAATTGCAGGCTCCAAACAGTTTTGCCAAATGCAGCTTTGTGTACAATACTCCTTAAAAATGGGGGGAAAAGTGTTTATAATGGGAAGTGTTAGGCAACCATAATATGGTGGTCACCACCACTCCCCATATAATTCATTTAATCTTTTTTTCAGTATTTCTCACATTTTGTTTGAGCAATAGCCATTAATATTCTGTTATCATTGATCTCCCTGGTAACGGATTATTTTATTAAATGCATATGGTAGATGTGCCTAGATGCCAACAAATTTGGAGCCCAGCTGTGTGAGTTGTTGTACACAATGACACTTCCTACTCCCAAAAGCTAACTGTTTATAGCCAAGACAACAGATGGGTGAGTGGGCTGGGGAAGGGGACAGAAAGAGACAGGATGTGTGCAGTCCTTAGAAAATCAGGACACTAATCAGGATGGAGTGGATTGGCTGTGTTATAGAAGGAGTGTTGAGTTATAAGGGAGAAGACTTGAAGGTGGTGGTCGTGCCTTATACACTCCCCTATATGTAGTTGAGGGCTTTTCCCATAGGGGAGTGTGTGTCTGTATGTCCACCTGTCTGTCTCCACCTAGGCACACAAAATACTCCACGAAGTGAAGTGAGGAATAAAGGATTTGTGTTTACTTTATTCCTCATCTGTTGAGAAGCCATGGGTGAGTTTGCTGGTGATTCCAAATTAATAGCAATAAAAACTGCATATCTGTGTCACCTCCTTTACAGAAAATCTACTTCAGAAATGCTTTACAGAGTTTTAGAAATTTCCTTGGGGTTTTCCTCTCCCCCCTTTATTTTTTAAAATTTCACCAATTCTAATTCCAGGCTTCCTTTTTTCTTTTACACGGTGAGTCCAAGTGTACTAGGAAATATTGCACCACCTGTTTCTCGAGGTCCTGCCTACATTTCTATGATTCTTTCAACTTAGCTCTCCTTTACTGGTGTCTAGGTTACAAAGCCCAAGGCACAGCTGTGGTGATGGCGACTCATCACTGCTTTCTTAACTCCCAGCAGTACCCCTGCATAATAAAGCCGTTTGTATACTATTAAGCATTGCCTATGTGAGGATAGGATATACACTATGAAGTTACCATGTGCACATTTCTTACATATTTGACTGTCCAGTTTTATAATTTGTTCTACCAGTGCAATGAGTTCAGTGTCCTTTTCGCTCACACAGATTTGTCCTTCTGGGTTTTTGTAAACAATGTTGTAAAAGGAGGGTAAAGTTTCATGCTTCATTTCAATTTTTGAAGCTTTTGTTGGCTTGTCACAACTGTAATACTTGAATATAGGCAGGCTATATTTAACTGAAAATATGACTATTTTTGACAGTTCATTCATTTCAATGGATTATCTTTTCTCAGCTGAATATAATCAATTGGAATAATAATTTCTAGATTTTTTTTTTAAAAAGAGGCATCTTTTTGTATGCTTAATAGCGATCTTTAAAGAAGAATACACACCATGTTGGGCTTTAAAAAAAACTGACAATATTTATCAAGCCACAAAAGAGCTTATGTAGCTTTGTGATTGTGGACAGGGAAGAATATGAGAAAAGGCAAAGTTAGTGGGAAAAAAAAAGCTTTAAAGTAAGCAAAAATTACATGTCAGTCAGAGACATTAAAGCTGGATGTTTTTAAACTCCAACTGCTAAGCCCTGGGCATGAAACAAGAAACTGATGAGGTAGGCTGAATGGAATGCACACAAATGCTGGTGTTTAGTATCTTTTCTAAAGATAAAAATACAACTGCTTTCTTTAAAATAAATAAATAAATAAAAATCAAGAGAAAGGTTTCAAATGAAATAAAAGAAGCCATCATATGGCACAGTGTGAACCAAAAATATGCTGAAATCCATACATGCAAAAGGAGAAATGTGTCTAAAATCAGATATTCCCTTTATTTTGCAAACACTTCTTACTGTGTTTTAAGGGAGACTGCCTCTACATGGAGTGCTGAAATACACTTCCTTTTATTGAATAAAAACTCATGGGGTGGTCGTGGGTGGCTGACTGGGTGGTATTCAAATGAAGCAGGTTTGACATCATACAGTACAGCATATTAAAGGTCAGAGGATTTAATTCCTGCTTGCTGAGTATCAGATATGATGAGTCTTGGATCTCGATGAATAGTTCTGCCGTGGTACATTGACTGAAAAAGTTCATTATTATAATGATCAGTGTATTGTACAATTAATTATCCCATCGACACAAAATCAATTTTATTGCCTTAGTCTGTGGGGTTATATTTATTTTTATATTACAATATATTAGATGGCAATGGCTCCAAAACAGCCAGTTCAGTCTATTTATTTCTACTTTATTCTTCTGTGAGTTGAATTAGTGTTTGTAAAAGTGAGCGAGTAATTGTACTGACTAGACACATAGGTGCAGAGGAGCCATGTGTTCCCCTCCAGAAGTAAAAAGTAAGGAAGAGAAAAAATTACCCTCCATGGCTCTTTCTGGACTATACTTTCCATCACATGCTCCCCTTAGGGTAATGGTACCAGCAACACTGGGAAGCAGCATGAGACACAGTCTCCAAAATTCAGTTTAGGCTGAGATTCATGAGAAAACACACAGGAGAACCTGTGGATCTCTGCCCCAACATATTGGTCCTTCTCTATTTTTCCCAAGACCTTTCCAACTTCATGGTTGATACAGTTGCTGTGCTGCCATTAGCCTGTGCTCTTTAGCTCCTCTTATGGGAGGTAATGGAACTCACAGTAGAAGTCAGTGCTGCTTTAACCGTCAAGATCTGCTGCTTTTTCTGGTAGTCTGCCAGTTTTAAAGGGAAACATGCCATCTATGGCTGCTTCCTTATCTCTGCCCCCCTTGTCTACACCTTCATATCTAGCTCCACTCAGGTTATGAACACAAAACATTAGAACTGATTTATCAGAAAAACAACACACTTTGAAATGGTCCAGGCACATCAAGTTGTGCCCTGGGCCAACTTACGTCACTGAGTGATCTCATTACTGTTAACTTGGTCCTCCCTCACCTTTTCCTCCTATTGTTTGTTACACTTCTCTTCATGGCAAGGCCTGCACCTTCCTGTGTGTTTGACAGTGCCTTGTACAATGGGGTCTTTAGACTCCACATTAATGCAAACACAATCAAACTGCCCATTTATAGAGTGCAATTTCTAATGATGCAGTGCAGCCTCCCTTTTTCCACGCTCCCACTCCACTCCATTTCCATAGAAATTTGGCAGCTTTCCTCCCACTCTCATGGTACAGCCAAAGCAGAGCATAGCAGCTTACTAAAATTGCTGCTGTGTCAATTTCCCTATATGCCATAGTTACTGAACTTCTGTCAAATCAAGCACACACACTCCTCCTCTTCGTAAACGCTTCCCCTTTTAGCTCCTTTCCATTTCTCCCCTCCCCCTTTAAGACCCTTCCTCTACATTCCCTCTTCCTCCCCTCCCCTCCTCAACATGCTCTTTCCCTGCCTAACATTTTTTTCTATATTTCTCTCCTTCCATTTTTCCCATCTGAGCCTGATCCTTTCCTTCCTTTCCTCCTTTGCCCCCCTCCTTCCTCACTCTCCACTTACTTGCCTTGGCCCATCCACTATGTTGTCTTGCTCTCACACTCCTTTATCCTTGTCCTATATGGGCAGAACTACTACTAGAGAGTCAATCTCTGATCTATCCCAAGATATCTTCACCTCCATTCTCATAGCCAACAACACCCATCCTCACCATTCTCTTTCCCTCATCTTACCCCATAGAGCCTTTAGTACTTCATCTTCTTCTCCTGCCCAACATCTACCATCCTTTCTCATACCCCCCTCTGTAGATATTACTCTTTTCTTCCTTCTAATACTCCATATTGATACCTTAAAAGGCAACAAACCTTCCAGTATAATGCCATAATCCTCAAGGTAGGGACAAAGAGGTAGGATAGAACATTTTAATCAAGCAGAAATTAGGAAGAAACTACAAGTCAGCAGAGTGACTGTTAACAGTTCAATGGAATATTTAAAATAGACACCTTGCCCATGCTTTTATTTTAGCTTTTGGCCAAACATTTTCTATGAAAGTCCTGTCATTCTGTCCAAACCATACTTTGAGCACAAAAACTTAGTTGCTTACAAATTAAAAGTCTTGGCTATAAAAACAATCCCTTTCCAACAATAACTATAGAAACTCTCTTCAATGCCATTTATAGCGAAGGTGTTTATTTGTAAGGACATTAAAAGAAAGACAACCATTCTGTATAGAAAGAAATTAAATATTGTATTTTATGGCACAGATGTCCTGCACTTTGAGTCCTCTTGGGTGCATGTGGTAATAGAAATTAGAACCTGGAACAGATCAAGGATGATACATTAATGATTAGTTATAGCCAGAAACAGTTTTTATAGGTGGTACGCCCTGAATGTGAACAAATAAATCACAAAATTAGTTCCAGAATGCTTTCCCCTTCATATAAGGAGAAAACAGTATTTTCACTATGACATTAGCCAAATCCTAAATCCTTAATTTTTACTCAGTCAACTTGAGTAAGGACCACAGAATTAGACCAGATAATAAAATAAAATAATAATAACAATAAAGAACAAATAACTATCTAAGCCAGATAAAATATAGACTAGAGTTCTTGCTACAGCACCAACATAATGGTAACTGTTCACTTTATACCTTTTGAACTGAACACTCATAGTACAAACTGGTGTAATGAGATATTTCAGACAAATGTAAAATACAAACACAGAAGTTACCCAAGTATCTTGGAATAACTGCTATAAGTTTTGTTCTTCAGTACCCTGAAAAGAACTACCATTGTAAGATAATCAATATTTTTTGACAAAAGAGAATGAGCAAAAAAACCCCAACAAAAAATCTGAAGTCCTTAAGTTGTCCTTTATGTCAAAAATAAATATTTTATCTACGTGAAAGAAGTAGTGTCAAGGTTCCTCCCCCACTCTGAACTCTAGGGTACAGATGAAAAAACCTCCTAAGCTTATCTTTACCAGCTTAGGTCAAAACTTCCCCAAGGTACAAAATATTCCCCCGTTGTCCTTGGACTGGCCGCTACCACCACTAAACTAATACTGGTTACTGGGGAAGAGCTGTTTGGACGCGTCTTTCCCCCCAAAATACTTCCCAAAACCCTGCACCCCACTTCCTGGACAAGGTTTGGTAAAAAGCCTCACCAATTTGCCTAGGTGACTACAGACCCAGACCCTTGGATCTTAAGAACAATGAACAATCCTCCCAACACTTGCACCCCCCCTTTCCTGGGAAATGTTGGATAAAAAGCCTCACCAATTTGCATAGGTGACCACAGACCCAAACCCTTGGATCTGAGAACAATGAAAAATCATTCAGTTTTTTACAAGAAGACTTTTAATAAAAAATAGAAGTAAATAGAAATAAAGAAATCCCCCCTGTAAAATCAGGATGGTAGATATCTTACAGGGTAATTAGATTCAAAAACATAGAGAACCCCTCTAGCCAAAACCTTAAGTTACAAAAAAGGTACACAGACAGAAATAGTTATTCTATTCAGCACAATTCTTTTCTCAGCCATTTAAAGAAATCATAATCTAACACATACCTAGCTAGATTACTTACTAAAAGTTCTAAGACTCCATTCCTGGTCTATCCCCGGCCAAGACGACTACAGACAGACCCAGACCCTTTGTTTCTCTCCCTCCTCCCAGCTTTTGAAAGTATCTTGTCTCCTCATTGGTCATTTTGGTCAGGTGCCAGCGAGGTTACCTTTAGCTTCTTAACCCTTTACAGGTGAGAGGAGCTTTCCCCTGGCCAGGAGGGATTTCAAAGGGGTTTACCCTTCCCTTTATATTTATGACAAGTAGAAAAACAAAAAAAAAAGCATTCAAAGTTCCAACTCTCACATCCTTCCATGATATGACACAAACAATAGAATTCAAAGTCTGTGAGAAGTAAAAGGTCTAAGTTCCATACTCCATGGAGAGTGTTCCTGTGTCTAGGTTCCATGATGGCAATATAATATTGCCATTGTGCTTGGATTGATGTGCTCCTCTAAATTAGTGACATGAAGTACCATAAACCTCAATAAAAATGTGACTACAGTAAAATTTTATAAACATAATTTAATATAGCAGTCACCATTAAAAAATAATCAACATTTGCCAGCAATTGGGATTGGCATCTGAGGTTTCACAGTGCATTATAAATGCACAGGAAATTGGTGATCTCTGATTCCAGCTGGGAACTGCTGGCAAATGTTTATTGTTAAATGTCAAGCGCAGTATTCAAACATTTTGCCTAGTTTTGATGTGCTCTCAAGCTTTTGTTTCCAGTGTGGAAAAAAAGCACTGCAGAAATATGACATATAGTAATTTCATGGAGGGCATAAAATTCACCTGTGTCATTAGCGGAATGCAGGAAACAGTTTCTATGAGTTTTAATTCAGGCAGGGTTGTATCCTTTTGGGATTTATTTTTCACAAACATTTGAAAAATCACATTTAATCTCAAGAAAGTTAGCTGGAAAACAAATTTCAAATTTGCACAGGTGAACAATGAGTACTAATGCTAAGTAAGTCTTAAATACATATATTGAATATTCAGGTCAGAAATGCTTGTACACTCATCCATTTATGAAACAGAAATGATACCATGTGGTTTATCTGACCAATTATAACTAAAACCACAGCTCAAGTAGCAAATATCTTAATATATTGCAGTGAACTGTTTGTAAGTAAACCATAAAGGAAATAGTCTGAAAAAACATTCACTGAATTACTTTAGTGACAAATACATTTGAGGAAGTCCTGATCTGCAAGTAGATATTCTGTGAGCACCAAAAGAGGCAAAAAATTTTGAATAAGTTATTCATTGTGGAAAGTGTATTTGGCTGTAGTTGACAGTATGCAGTGTTGTTGTAGCCATACTGATCCCGGGATATTAGAGAGACAATGTGGGTAAGGTAATAGCTTTTATTGGACCAACTTCTGTTGGTGAGAGAGCCAAGCTTTCAAGCTTACACAGACCTGAAAAAGAGCAGTATCACAGCTCAAAAGCTTGTCTCTCTCACCAACAGATTTTGGTTCAATAAAAGATTTTACCTCGCCCACCTTGTCTTTGTAGTTGATAGTGTAATTTAATGCATCCACCCCGACATTACTCAAGCACATATTGTCATTATTAACTATTAATAATAAAATTTATATTGAGGTAGGATACAATTTTCAATATTGCCTTACTTCTCTTTTCAGAAGTGACCTAGGCACTTACAACTAGATGTGCAAGAGGACTTAGACCCCATCTTGGAACAGCTAACTTTTAGACACCGTGCTGCCTACTGGAATCGACAGCCCTGAGTTAGGCACCTAGGCTCTCTAGACAATGCATGAAAAGAGTTAGGTGTCCAAGAATGGGACCCACAAAATCCAGCAAGCTGAGCAGGGAGACAGTAGGAAATGCTGAGGAGTGAGGCCTAAAGCCTCACCCCCCCAAGGGGACTTAATCATCTAACCCAAGCTGTAGGAATGTGCCTCCTTCTGCTCAGGATCCACAACTATGAACCATCTCCTGGAGTTAGGCACCTCAGCCCTTTCTCACCAAAAAACAAAGAGAAGGTGGTGCTGCCATCCCTCTTATAACTTTTTGCCCATATCTATGGGCTATGGTGTATTGTGAGGTGGTTCTTTTCCCCAGTCTCTCCTGTTGACTCCGTTATGTTTTGTATGTATGAATGTATACATTAAATAAATAAAATAAATAAATAGTCATTGTTCCAGAGAGAGGGATTGAGTAAAACCCAGTGATTAGGGCATCCCTGAGACGTAGAAGACTCAAATTCAAGTCCCTATGGCACATCACCATTTGAACGTGGGTTTCCCACATCTTGTGTGAGTGCTCTAATTATTGGGCTGAAGCTTATCAGGGAGAAAGATACCACAACCACCTCCTCATCTGTGTTTTGGGCAAGGCCTGAACTCATAGTCATGCTCTGAGCATACCTACCAGATTAGGCCCTGCTGACAAGACTCCTAGTCTGAGTATCCCAACGGGGCTTAGATGTCAGGACTTAGGCAGCTGTGCTCATGCTCAGCACCAAAATTTAGGCACCTCCAGGATTAGGCAGTTGCTGAGTGGGGATTTTGAGAATCTTAGGCAACTATAGGGTCAGTTAGGCACCTAAATCCCTTTGTGGATCTAACTCTTAGGACCCGAAGTCCCACTGAAAGTTAATCAGAGTTGGTGCCTACCGTCCTAAGTTCATTTTGAAAATGGGACTCAGGCACTTTAAATTTTTTTACCCATAATGCTCGAGACTACAGCTTGTTTGGGGGCCTATATTGCAAGGCACTGGAAAAATGTATATATATACATGACAGTCCCTGTCCCAAAGCACTTTTCATCTTAAAAAGACAAGACATAATATTAGGCGGTTGAGAGAAACATACAGGCCTGAATGAAGTGTGGGGGGAAATGAAGAAAAATAAATATCACAAAGTAATGACCAAATTTGGCACGGCATGTAGTACATAGACAGGGCAAGTTTCTTTTGCAATTATTTGTGCTATAAAAATGTAGAGAAAATGACTCAACCAAATAATCTTGGTTAAGATTGCCAAAGTGACCCCAAATGTTTCAATTTAGCTTTCAAGGTACACAAACCAACCAACCCTGTCACGAGATAAAATCCTTTCCTTCCCAGCCAAATCAGAGACAACTAGATTTAACTTTTTTACACTTCTGGAAAAGGGAGAATATGAACAACAATATGAATGCTCCCCCCTTCTTTTTTTTCCTTTTAACACTCAAATTACTTGTGTATCTGATCACCAGTTTCTTTTTACTTGTCGTCTCTGGAAGAAAATACATATTGCACAGCTTTTTGTTTGTTTGGTTTTGGTAACACTTTCACTTGAGAGTCAGCAACAAAGCACAATGAAACAAAATTATCTGACGTTATGTCAGCTTGTCTAGCCATCTGTCATGAGAGAAAAGTTTGCTATTGACGAAGGGAAAGGTACGATATTTTACCATCATAATATACTGTATGCTGTATTTCTGCCTGTACATTAGTTGGTTATTTGATATAATTTTTCTACCCTTTCTTTCTCTGTAATTTTAACAGCAGAGCAGGGCATAGTACATAGCTCTCAAGTAAGATGTCCTTTTCTTAAAAAATCTTTTCCGCTGCAATTATCAATCCTTTCCCTTTCTCTTTTTCAGTTTCACCTGCTACCTCTGTATATAAAAATGTAGAGAAAATGACTCAACCAAATTAACGTGGTTAAGATTGCCAAAGTGACCCCAAATGTTTCAGTTTAGCTCGTTTCTCGTTGCATAGTCCTAGCAGTTGGTAATTCAAAGTATGTATTGTTCCCTTTAATGTAATTGTTTATTTTATTACTTCATATTAGAAGTGCTACTGGTTTTCTCTTTTGCTGTTTCCTGTCAATTAAGAAACTTACTTTAGGAAAGCACATAAACCCAAATATAATCTACTCTTCTAATTCCAAGATTAGCAGGTGGGGTGGAGACATTCCTAAATTTTCTTTAGGAGTTCTCATTTACTATATACTTTGCCCCATGTTCCATTTAGGAGACACAATCTGTGCTACTGAGCAGTAAATAAATCAGCCATTTTAAAGTGTGTTTTACACAGACTCACTATGACCATCACTATCATAAGGATGATGTACTGCAGTGTAGTGATACGGTATCATAGGTGATGTGTGTATGTGTGTGATTGTAACATTTAACACAATGAATCAGAAAGTTTCTTGATTGTTGTGCAATGCTGCCACCATTTAGAGCAGTGTGTCCCCAAATGTGTCATGTACATCCTCTAAAAACCTGGGGGATATGAGAGGGGGAGATGGTACAGACAGATTTCAATTACTCTCCAGTCTCTGGGCTCCTTGGTGCACTCCCACAAACCCAAACTTCAGTTTCCCCCCACTTCCACCACATTCAAGGCAAACTTCCGCCACCTTTGCTATCATATCAACACCCTTGCCCACAAAGATGAACATTTTTGTTTTAAAAGCACGGAAGTTGGCTATTTATAAGTTCAACAATATTCCTCCCTGTAGTCATGAAAATGCACAGACAGAGTCCTTTGCTCTAACATCAGTTCTTTGTGAGTTAATACAGAGTACATCTACACTGCAAAAAATATCCTGTGGCAGGGAGTCTCAGAGCCTCTGTCAACTGACTCGGGCACACAGGGATCATGCTACATGGCTAGTGGCTAAAGATATTCCTGCTTGGGCAGGACCTAGGCTCTGAGACCCTCCCTCCATGCCGGGGGGACAAAAACACCACATTACCTGAATTACCACTGAATGCATTCGATGAAGTGAGCTGTAGCTCACGAAAGCTTATGCTCAAATAAATTTGTTAGTCTCTAAGGTGCCACAAGTACTCCTTTTCTTTTTGCGAATACAGACTAATATGGCTGCTACTCTGAAACCATATTACCTATGGATTAACACTTTTCACAAAGCGATCTCTCTATATCTGACCTATCAGTCCTCATCCTCACAGGAAATCTGCACAACACTTTCATAAGATGAGCCTGGGATTTTAAATTCATAACTTTGCTAGACACTAAAAAATATGGCTTATTAAAACAGTCTAACTCACAAACAATCGCCTCAGCATTTCCTTCCTATCACTGGAGAGGTGTTAATGGGCCACTTCATCTTGAATGATCCCTTGAAATATGTGTTAACTACTTATGCTAAACAATCTGTTCCATCTTGTGTTTATCTATGACACTCTGAGTGCATTTCCCAGACTGAAGAAGAACTCTGTGTAGCTCGAAAACTTGTCTCTCTTACCAACAGAAATTGGTCCAATAAAAGATATTACCTCACACATCTTGTGTCTCTAACATCCTGGCACCAACATCACTCCAACAACACCACATATAAAAATTGGGAAGCATTTTGTATCAAAATGTTTAACAGTTTAGGAATGGGCTGGTTTCTAAGGACTTTGGTGGTCCCGTGTGGAGCAGCAATTTCTAGTCATTGGCACGTGGAACTAACACACACAGGTTGAAAAATCTAGGTTGGCATGATTACTGATGTATTTTGCCTCTGCTCTTATTGGGAACCTGCTTCTTCCTCAGCAGGTTTCCTGTTACCCCCCTGCCTTTCCCAGTAATCAGTTCCTGGCACTTTTAATCCTCCGAGTCAGCAGCAAGAAGGTTTAATGCATCATTAAGACAGGGGCATGGAAGAATTAGTTCACTGCTTATAGAATACACAGCAAGAGCGGGGACAAAAAACAGAAAGACAGCGGGGATAGAGTGTGATGTTCTTTGTCATCACTGGCCCTCAGTGGCCTAAGGAGGTGAGATGGTTCTTGTCCAACTTGCTCTGAGGAGATGGATAGGAGAGAAATAGTGAGATGGGAAAAAGCTAGCTCTTGGCCCTGTTATCTTCCTGCAACTCCCTTCACTACTATTGATCAGCTTGGAACTGAATGCACAGCTAGTCTTCCCTTCTCGTACTTCCTTTCTGCCTGTTTGTTTCTCTCATCCACCACTTATATCTTGCCTTTTAGATTGTCAGGTCTTTAGAGCAGCAACTGTCATTTTTAGTATATCTGTGAAGTGCCTAGCACAATAGGGTCTGATGTGTTTGAGGCACATATGTGGTTTTATAGGTTTATAAAGGTGACCCACAGTGAGCTATACAGGACCTGATTCTGAACTGATTTACACCAGAATTCTGTCAGAATCAGGCATATAGTTACCTGAGCCTGTGACTTCAGGCACTGTGTCACATACACGATCACCTTTTCAAACTACAGGACTGTTATGGCGCCAAACCCTGTAGTTCCTTCAGCACCTTGACTCCCATCAACTTCAGTGAGAGTCGAGGGTGTTCAACACCTTGTAGGATCAATCACGTAACACCCAAGACCTCACCATATATAATTCATACACATTATATTTCCCACCTGTGGAAAGAGAAATATAGTCATCCTCAACTCACTGCTGAATGACAATATTTCTGTACTGTATGAATCCTGCTTTGAACAATACATGAATGCTTCATTATAATAGCTATATCATATTAATGTTCTGCAATATTCATGAATTATGTTAGCAATGTTCTTCTCTATTAGTAAACATAAATGTATTAATATGCTAGCATAACGACTAATATAAAAACAGGAATTGCTAATACAACACAGGTCTCATTACATCTCTCAGTTTTTCTGTCATATTAGTTGTGACTTTCATTAGATAGTGATTTTGGGGGCTGCACAAATTATCTCTTTCTCATTGTAGAACATTGTTGTGGTGGCAGCTTTCAGTTTTATTCCAGGTTTCTTAATGCAGGGAACCTTGTTTAATTTTTGATGCCTATGAAAATAAGTTAATAAGTAAATTATTACCTTATTATAGTCTTATTTAGTTCCTTCTGTAAAATCAAATATTATGCAAAAATGTTCAAGGAGGTGGCATTGTTCATATTTTAATGTTTCCCTAGTAAGAACTCCTGCTGGTGCAGAGCTCTGTATGTAAATGACTTCTTTGAAATATGTTTTTTTTTCAGTAAATCATATCTGCATTTGGATTTGCCCATTTTAAAAGTACTGTACATCTAAAGTAACTTATGTTTTACATCTCTAATATAATCTCAGTAGCTGACTTTTGTAAAGTATTATATATTAATGTCAAAGTAGTTCAATAAGGGAGGAAGAACATTCTAGCGACTAAAGCACTGGCATGGGTTTGTGGTGATCTGGCCTCAATTCCTATCTCTGCTACAGACTCTCTGTGTGACACTGGATCAGTTGTTCTGTGCCTCTGTTTCCTACCTGAAAAACGGGAATAATATTACTATCCTGTGAGATAAATGAATTCGGATGCTGTCGTGGCCAGGGCAATGTTAGTAGCTAGATAGAACAGTCAAATAAAGAAAAGAAACCCCTCTGTCCTTCTATAAAGCACGATTTAATTATAGGCAGAGCTGGTAGCACAATCTACAGCTAAGTTTGCCTGACTTTTCCCAATATATATACATTTATGGTTTGTGAAATGTGCTGAAGTACTGGACACTAAACTCTTTTTGTATCTGTACCCACACAGCAGTACAGCACAGGTAGTGGCATTCTCAGTTTGCACCCACAACCCCTTCAATATGCTTCAATCCAGACCTGCAGTGACTACTTTTAAGGGTTATTCAGTCTACATGCTCTAGTTATTCTTGTCCTCTCTCAGCTAATAAGGGCTGAATAGCACCAAAGCAATATTGCTACTGTCACTGAGAAGTAGAGTACACAGTATCTTTTATAATTAGTATAGAGGATGGTGGCATTTTGTAATGAATAAAGGATTTGCAATGAAAAGAAAATGATACTGAAATTGATAATGATTACTATGGAATGAATTAACTACACCAAGAGGCTGGTGCTGATATTTAAACAGAACACTGGGGCTTGGTATTATCCTTGATTCTGAACTTTCCATCTCTTCCTGCATCCTCTCATCCTGAGATCATGCCTGACTGCTTCCTTTGTCCTCTTCATTCTTGTGCATCTTTCATGCCATTTCCTTTATGTGGGACAGCCTTCCAATTAATTTACATCACATTTTCTCCCTGTCCTCCTCCTACAACTGGGGAAATGAATTGTTCCAGCCACAGTGACTACTTGCTTGTACATATTATGTTGAACAATACTTCATTCATTCCTTTAGGCTGTAAGTTATTTAGGGCATTTTTGTTTGTTTGTTGGGTACATTTTAACTATTTTAAATTCCTATGTACACCAAAGACCCAATCCTCAGACAGTGGAAATTGAACTAGCTCCATTGACTTCAGTATTTCTGTGTCAATTGACACCAGCTCTGGATTGGATTCTTACAGTGCTAGCTGGATAAATAATGTCTCCCATGTCTGCAAATTTACCTAAAAATATGTCCAAAACTTTGCCCCTAGTATGCCCCTGGCTCAACTCCATGTATGGTGATTTTCTGATTGATGACTTTATGTATTCTTCTGATAACTATTTCAACTCCCTTCTATACATCCTATGAAGCCCTAGCTTTCTGGGCTCTAGAGTGCACAGAATGATATTGCCACTAGCGTGGATCCCTGCTCTTATGTGTATTCCCAGTAGATTTCACCCAAGGACCTAAATGAAGCAAAGCAAACACCAGTAAAACATACTACAATATTTCTGGAGAACCAAGATTAGAGGTTTGTTAATAAAAAGAAGAAAGATAGGAAAATACAGCTCCTCTTAATCACCCGTTCTTTCAGGCTACAGCTCAAAATTGCCACTTTTGCTCTTGTCTCTCTCCACACCATGACCTTGTAATCCTAATGAAAGGCAGGGGAGCCAGTGCAGAATCAGTGGTGTTGAACATTCCAGCCCTAGAATGTAGAATGAACTGCCACAGGAAATAAAGACCATCACAAATGTCATTGTTCCAAGTGCACATTGCTCTTAGTCTACCTGGCCTTCTCTAATATAAATTTATAACAGCATGTGCATTTAAAAACCAACAGACTAAACCACAACACTGCACACACAATTCTCGCACTGAGAAGAGGGTGAGAAGGAAAAAAACAATCAAATACTCCAGTAATGAAAGCAATAGAAGAATTTACATAGAATAAAATGTTCAGTAGATGTGTTCAAATTTGGTAGCTAAAGTCTCAGAATGTTCCATCTCTGAGCGTGTTCTTACCCAGAGTTGTGGGGGCTGACTAGAATTTTTCTTACAACTGCTCCTCCCAGCTGCCAGAGGCACTGTGGGGTCCTACTGGGATCCAGGAAGTGGATGGCAGAAGCCCGCCTACTGCTAAAGGACCTCCCTCAGCCTAAGGGGTGTGTCCACGGGACCTGGAAACCAAATAATTCCGGGGGGACAACTAATGAAACAACAGGGACAGGAGTGAGGTCAAAGGGTCAAATGAAGGGAACCTGATGGGGACACCGAGCAGAGAACCCCAGACAGTGCCCACTGCTCCTCAAAGGCATCAAGGTGCCAGGTAGTCTCTCCTGTGCTTTCCATATCTGCCCTTCAGAAGCCTAGGCAGCATGGAGGAGGAAGAAGCAATCTGTCTGGAAATGCAGAGGAGTGAGGGGCATGGAGTGGTGCAGAGAGGCTGTGGTAGAGAGTGGAATGGTAGGGAAAGGGAGAGGCTGTGTGGTGAGGAATAGGGAGAGAGTGAGCCACGAACAGACAACAGGGAATAGAAGAAAAGACAGAATGAAAGGGAGATGGGGAAGAACATGCAAAGACAGACCATAGGGTGGGGGATAGTGCCAGAGAGGGCCAGAGACAGCTAATGGGGAATGGAACAGGGGCAGAGACAGGCTTCAGGGAGATACATTGTTAGGCAGCAGGGTCAGAATGGGACAGGCAAAGAAGAATCTGTAGCCCTAGAGAACACTTTGTGGAACTTGGAGTAGAATCTAGGATTCCTGATTCTCAGAATTCCTCTGCTGTCAAAAACAAAGAAACAAAATGTATGTGATCATGTAATTAAAGACTATTTGAAAATGCAACTTTAATCCTGCCTTTTCTTAACTTTGGTTATTGACTTGAAAGCCTTAACTATCTTTTAATGTCAGCATAAGTTGTTGTTTTTTTAATGCAATAATAAATAGCAATGGAGGAATGGAATGGAAATAGTTGTTTGCACTCTTATTGTTATATATATAACAGATATATATATTTTTTAATTTGAAAATATCTCAGCACTACCTATTTTAGATGTGCCTATCTGCATCTTTAGGCACCCTAAATACCTTCAAACAATCTGGTCCCTTGTCTTTGCTTTGACCCAAATTAAAGTGGCAACTTGATTTATTAAAAGATATATGTTTCAACATCGCTTTGAAGACAGGATTGGAAGGGAGATTGATGTTATTTTTGCTTTGGCCTTTCTTAAAGAAGAACTATGTTAGATTTATTGCCCCTTGATGCCTTTTCTTTATAAAAAAGACCTCAGAAGAGGCAAGTTTTTGAATGCCAAACACAAGTCCCTTGCCTGGATAGCGTGACCAAACCTTTGGTACAGTGAGCCTAATATCATGGCCTAACAGGGGCCTTAATTATATCATCATAGTAACTATATTTTAGGTAGGGGTAAAACTCAATTGAGTTCCCATCACAATTTGTAACCTTCTAGATTTTTATTGTCAAAAGTGGATTATTTTTCTTTTGTTCTCTTTTTAGTTAGTTTGTTTCTTCTGGATTTGTTTAGTAAATTGTACTTGGCTCCTTTTTGCCCTACTTAGGCATAGTTGGTAATGTTTCTTTGTTTTTAATGTTAGACATAGATTTTTCTTTCCTCTTCTTATTACTTATCATACATATTTAATGCTGCACACAGAATTATCTTTTAGACTCTTTTTACCTTTTGATTTCTTATATTTAATGACACACACAATTGTTTGATATCCTTTTTCCCCTAGAAACCTGTCACTGTTCTGTATTTAGCTGCTTTGAACTAGCTTTCATCTTTTAGCATTTAAATGATCTAAGTCGTCTTGTGTCTTTCTGCATTGTTCCTCATTATTTACTCTCTGACTATAATGCCATTCGTTTCAAACTAATGTTACTTTTTTCTTTCTTTCCTGCACTTTGTTTTTAATTTTCCAAGTCAGATTTACGCTTATTACATGACTCCCACACCTTAGGTATTGTCATTAACCTCAGAAGTGAAATTTTATCAAAAAGGCTTTCAGCAGCATGTCTGAAACCTCATACTTACAGTAGTTCTTTGTCTGACTGAGACCAAGGAGTGTTACTGAGTGACAGAAGGCATTTCTTCTCCCTTGAAACCCTTGTGAGCCATCTATTTGAATGTAGGTCTCCAACATGGTAGCATATAATAAGACTACTTGACGAATGGATTAATTTTAAATGCAGCACTGGAAAAGATGCATATATTTAGATGTATCACTTGGTGTATACGCTACGTAATTTGAAAACATTTTCCTAACAGCCTTCAATAGCATGTTTGAAGCCATTGCAGTCTATATTGCATATGATTTCTTTTGCAAAAATACAGTGATTGACATTAAAATGTCAACATTGCCAGAAGTTACCACACACTGCTACCTGAGATATAATAGTTGCCTCTGAACCAAGGCCTTAATCCAAAATCCACTGAAGTTAATAAGCTCAGGACATCATTATAGACCTCTGCTCAATGTGCAGCTGAGATAAAAAAAAACAAACATGATGTTAGGATGCATAAGGAACAGGTTATAATGTAATATAAATCAATGGTAATTCCTCATCCTCAATGTTGTGTACAGGACTGGTTACCCTGTCTCAAAAAGGATATTGAGGCTCGTGTTCAGAGATGGGTGATGAAAATGATTAGGAGCATGGAAAACCTCTCATATGAAGACAGATTGAAAAGTTTAGAGTTCTTAGAAAAGAAACAAATAAGAGGGACAACATAAAATTATATAAATTAATGAATGGGATAGAGGGAGTGAATCAAGACTAGGAGCCTCTTATTATTCCTGTCTCACAACTCAAGAACAGGCAACTTTCAATGAAATTAAAAGTTTTTAACGGGGCCTTCTCTAGGGACTGTATTTTTTACCTCCTTTCTCAGAATATTTAGTGACAGGTTTCAGAGTAGCAGCTGTGTTAGTCTGTATTTGCAAAAAGAAAAGGAGTACTTGTGGCACCTTAGAGACTAACAAATTTATTTGAGCATAAGCTTTCGTGAGCTACAGCTCACTTCACATCCGATGAAGTGAGCTGTAGCTCACAAAAGCTTATGCTCAAATAAATTTGTTAGTCTCTAAGAATATTTAATGACACTTGAGTTATACCTATGCAAAATAATGGTATATTCACAAGCACTTTCTTCCCACTTACTTCAGTAGGGTCTGGATAAGGCCTATTATTTTATAAATGTCACTCAGCACTTCAGCAACTGGACAAAATACAAAATTGCCTCAACGAAGGTTCAGAAGACCTACATGACCAGTATCTAAATTAGTCCAAAATTCAGGTTGATCAATAGGATATATTACATACTGGGCTTTGAAGCACACCAAACAAGAGAAATTCAGGGTGCCGAGTCCTTTACTAAGAAAAAAAAAAACTACTTTCTGTTCTGGTTCAATACCAAGAATTCTTTCAAATTAACAAGTTCTCAGCAAATTGGAGTTTTGTTAATCATAAGCGGCATCTTAAACTACACCCGGAAGTGAAAATGTAACCAATTCAGAGATCACACTGAGTGTTATATTCTCATAATGGCTGAGCACACTCCAGAGAGGAATTACTACATTTAGCACTAGATTAAGTTGCCAGGTATTTGTCTAATATAGCCTCTAGTATACCACACTGAAATAATCTGTTTCAATCAGAAGGGTGTGTGTCACTGTTTTGAGCATTACTTCAAAGATAAATGCTCAAACTCAGACATTGCTAATGGAGAAACACATGTGTGTCATTATGGAGTTGCAATTCATATAAGTGTCCAAATGAGAGGTACTGATAGGAGTCTGTCAAATACCTTCAACACACCAATCCAGACCCTGCCCCCTGCTTCTCAGCACTGCTTTCATTTTATAGAGGTTAAACATGAGTAATTTTTTCTGGTATCCTTGTCCCTTCTTTATCTGTTCATTGGAAAGCAAAGAGACTGGGTTCAATCAAAAAGCGCTGACCTCAATGTGACTATTACTGACATTGCAGACCAAAAGTTCACTATTTTCCTCAAACAGCCTTCCACTCAAAAGAAGGCTATGTCTCTGCTTCACCCATGTCTGAAACCAGACTGGTAATAAATTATGTCATCTGTGAAATTAAGATGGATCTAAAGCTGCTTAACCACCACCTCCTTGATGGGCTTCCTTAATAAAGGGAAGTTAGCATTTGGACAACAATTGACAAGCCTATTAGTGTCAGGAGGTGCCTTCTTGATCAGGGGCCTCCCCACCACTTGATTAAGGGTGGCTGCACTATGACACTCTAAAACTTTCATCGACCATCTGGTATGATCACTTGATAAACCCAGTCATAGGCAGGACCGAATTAAGGTAATATGTGGTCCTAGACACACCAATGTTTGTCCCCTCCACATGGCTCTGGCTCATGTGGCCTAGTTCCCATGTTGGAGCCCCACGACTACTTGGAGTGGTGGTGACAGGGGACCCCAAAGAAGCAGCACAGGTCCCTCTTCTTTCTCCTTCTTCCCCCAAGCAAGGATGGCAACATGAATGATATCTTCCACCTGGAGATGCAGGTTTATAAGTAGGAGAGGCCCTACTTTTCTTCCCAGCTGCCAGGTTGCATCTATGTAAGTGGCTGGGCTGGACCCACTATACTTTTGTCCTGCCACACACAGAATCCTCTGCTGGGGGGTGTCGGCAGGACCCTGCAAAGCAAAGAGTCTTGGTGTTAATACCCCATGGAGATGAGTAGAGCAGGTCACACTCTCCCAGTTATTTTCAGGCTGTATACAGACACCAATAAGTGTCACTACATCAGCTCTGTTCAGATCATATTTTCAAGCTCTTCTCCATCACCAAGAGAGCTAGAATCTTAATTAATTAATATTATTATTTAATGTATGATTAGATTCTGACATAACCAAGAAGCTGGTGACTACAAAAATGGCCTATAATGCCTTATGCTTTAATCTGGCCCTGGCACGTGGCTGTGAGATTCTGAGTTAACTCACAAGATTCGGACATTGACTTTACCTCAAGAAATATAATATATTATTCCAATGACAGGTCTGACCAAATATTGTTACGTTTGAAAGTAAACAATTAATTTGTTCATCACCATACTTACATTTCATCCCACGATTCACTACAGCAGTGGTTCTCAAACCTATTTGATCATGCCCTTCTTTGTGTCTGTAGTATTTTACAGTCCCCCCACCCCCGCCATGCAGGTATATATACTGATTTAAAAAAAAATCAATGTGCAACTCTCACTAAATATTAACAACAGTAAGGCATTGGTTCAAACAGAGCTAATGATCCAGTGTAATAAGAGCAAAAGCAGAACTGTGATTGTGGTCGATGCTTACAATCAAATGTGCGCACCACGTCATAGCAAATGGATTAGCATACAGATGGCAACAACTTTGTATAAAGCAGGGATCAGCAGGGATTGGTCTGGAATGGCAAACCACAGCCAGTGGGAGCTGCGATCAGCCAAACCTGCAGACGCTGCAGGTAAACAAACCAGCCTGGCCCGCCAGTGAATTTCCCTGACAGGCCGCGTGCCAAAGGTTGCCGATCCCTGGTATAAAGCTTAACAGAAATCCGTCAAAATACACAGCACCTTATTAGGATCTGATATGTCTGGAGGAATCAGCTTTGGTAGTTATTCATTGCTATGGGTAAAGTGTGAGCAGAAAGTTTTGTTTCCCTAAAGCTTCTCAAGCTCCCTTCCCCCCACATTCTGCACACCCACAAGCCCTGCCCTCCCCATTTGAGAACCCCTGCACTAGAGCAATACTTGACATAATTTCGTCTTCAGAGTGAGCCATCTCTTACAAGTCAGGCTGTATGCACCATCCCGCCTCCCAGAAATAAAAAAAAGCAAAAAGCAAACTCTTCCCCCACCTCTTCCATGCTCATGCTGAAACAAATATCTGACTGCACAAGGCCAAGTTAAATCTATGGTAACACCATCCAACCAGGTATCAGTAATATACGCAAGGTCACTTCTCAACCACAATTAAATTTCTCTCTCTCTTTCTCTCTACACACACACACACACACACACACACACACACACAGGTAGTAGCTATGTGAATTTTTAGTTTGTGTACATTGAAGATAAAGGAAGAATGGTTGAAAAAATATGCAAACACTTGAAACTAAAATACATTTATATTAATTACGAATTCATATAACCCTATAAATTTCCATTTATTAAAGTTTACTAAAACCAATGTGCAATACAGATCTTAACAAAAAGGTTCTTTCACAGATAGAGACTGGGGTGAGATGTTTAATAATTCAGTAAACCTACAATGAATAGGTTCAAATCCCACATTGTGGCAAACCTTCATTGATTTGTTTCTCTTGTATTGAGCTCAAAGTAGTTGGAGTTCTTGTAACATAATGGCACAGTGACAATAGAGGGACAGTGCAAGCCTAAATGGAAATTACATGATTATTTTTAGGAACTTTCATAATTCCCACTGGAACTGAAGCACATTATAATTATGCTCAAATGCACATAACAATGTAATTCATTTTTCAAAGCATTAATAACCTTGAATTATCAATAAACTTCATAGTAACAAATTGGCAATTAATTGCAATTCTTTTAATCAAAAACAGTTGCAACAACCTTCAGCTGATATACAATTTCATTGATGCTTCATGCCCATTATACCAATCATACTGTGTTACATACAGTAACTTAACACCAACATGACTGTTCAAACTAGATGCAGCTCACATCTGAAATACTGACTCGGAGATATAATGTGGGGTGACAGGGATGGAAAGGAGGATTTTCATTCAGCGTGGCTCTCAATTCCTTCACATCATTAGCTATGAGCCAAATCTTTAAGAAGAGGCCATACTCATTTACTCAGCTCCATTAGTTAGAAAGTTTAAAGGAATGCTCCGCAAGAAGAAACTTTATTTGAAAACAACTGAATAATTACATTTTGCATTTCTGAGTCTTGCTAAAAACTGACATTATTTCGTGATGCTGGCAGGTGGGACCAGGCATTGGAGTCTGGAAAATATCATCATCCTGCAGGATTTCCTACAGCACTGGATGTTTGAGATGCTCAGGTACTACAAAGTACCTTGATCGACAGATGTTCATCCTGAATTGTAATTCCCTATATCAGCAACTAGTATTGTCATTTAAGATTGTTTCTAATTCCACACAATCATGTTAACAGTTCTGGGCCAAATAACGTTGGTATTAATATAATTCTTTTATTTAGATTAAATTGTTTTCCTTGAGTGACTGGATAGTCTGATGGTGGTATCATTCCAGAAAAAGCTTTCATCTTGTTTATCGTATTGTTGATTTTTTTCTTGAAAACTTTCTTACTTTTCCTTTAATACCTTACCTTAGTAATTTACAGTGTTATAACTCAAGTTGTTCTTGGATCCTTCCCATGCTGCTTGATCACATTTTTACACACAGAAGCATCTTTTGTTATAAATAATTATGCAATTAAGACCATTTATAAAAAAGTCTTCCTCTTGGAAAAAAAATTAGCTTTTAAATATTACCATGGATTTTTAAACAAGTTTTTTGGCAAGCTGGAAATTGGTTTACATCGAGCTTCCATATTGTCAGTGTCACAATCTATATCAGGTTCAGAAAGATGGATGTCACCAGCAGGAGGTTTGGGAATACTACTTTTGGATAATTTTATTTCTAAATATTTTACAGTTTATTTTTGTTGAGAATGAAGCAAGAGGCTCAATGAGATAAATGGTTGTTAGTAAGTGTCTGGGAGTAAATAGAAACAGAATTAATAAATCATGTAAAATAAAACATCATTGAAATGTAATGCACATAAAATAAGGGGCAGACTACATAAGCTAAGGGTTATTATATTCCATCAGAATACAAGACTTAGAACCATTAATGACCAACTTTGAGAGTGTTTAGAGAAGACATGAGTCAATTATAGCATCAGTCTGATTTACATGCCAAATCACTCAAATTCAGTATTGGGCAAGATCAGAGAAATACTTCAATAAATATTTTAAGTACCTTGAGGAAAATTATAAGTAGCAGGCGGCAGAAGTTCATAAGCAAATGATCATATCCAATTAACTTGCTATGAAGGAAATCCAACAATTTGCTGCAGAAGATAAGGGTAATGCATTTTGGTGTAATTCCACTTACTTCAGTAGAATTGCAAGAATGAATTTGCCCTACTATATCTTTGCCTGTTCTGTGCTGATTGGCTGTTTGCTCCAATCTCCCCTCCCTCCCAATCTCTTCACCGTGACTTCACTCCATAGCTTGTGGGTACCAACTCAGGTGGTTAGTCTGTGCCATTGCTTGCCACTGACCATGCTATCGCAGCTACACTACTATTTTTAGTGCACTGGGCTGATGAGACCTAGCTTGAGAATGTCTCCCCTATCAGGCAATCACATCCCCAGCTCTGAGGGTAAACATACCCTAAGACTGTAAGGGAAGGGACTATCTGCTACTGCCTAGCACAATGGGGCCCCATTCTTGGTAGATTCTTAGGCATTACTGTAATAAACACAATCATAATTAGTATGTTTACAATTCAGACAGTCATTCATCAGAGCTTCATTGGGATCTCTGTAAAAAAAGATCACAACTATGTGGTTTATATAATAATGTGTGGGATGAAAGCTTGAAGAGCCAAAAATAAAGAATAATGATTAATGGTAATATGCCTGATTATGGAATGTTGTCATCAGGCATTACACAAATGTCAGTGTTGGATCCAATGTTATTTAATATCTTCATGAATAACCTAGAGCAGGGGTGGGCAAACTTTTTGGCCCGAGGGCCACATCTGGGAATAGAAATTGGACAGCAGGTCATGAATGCTCACAAAATTGGGGTTGGGGTATGGGCGGGGGTGAGGGCTCTGGTTGGGGATGTGGGCTCCGGGATGGGGCCAGAAATGAGGAGTTCAGGGTACGGGAGGGGGCTCATAGTTAAAAGGCAAAAAAGGAATGACTTCTGAGGAAAAATTAAAGGAACTTTGGCTAAGTGTGGGAAAATTAAAGTGGTTATGATTACAGTATAAATATTTAAAGAATGTAAGCACCAAGGAGAGTTAGGAGCAACTTAACATAACAAAAAGGGATATAAATTAGGAGAAAGTGAATGAAATTTAGAAAGAGAAAATATGGTTATGAGGAAATACTCCTGGTAGATATCTATTAAGAAATAGAATAAATATCTAAGGGAAAGTGGGAGCAGCTGCAAAGTTTGTCACATTTAAAGCTAGACTGGAAAAGATAAAGGGAACTATCCTGCACTGGCAGGAAGATAGACTATATGGTATACTAAGTCTTTTCCAACTTTAGATTTTGTGACTGTATGATCCTTTACAGCCTGAGAGACTGGGTTAAATATCTACCTCCTGAGACTACTTGAAAGATTAAAGGCGGAGTATTGGAAATTCCTCAAAGAGTCTCTGAAAAAGACATCTAGAGATTCTCTCATAAGTGAGCAAATCCTTTGTCAGAGGCTGTTGGTAAGATTTCTTACAGATAAAGGTTAGACAGGAACTAATCAGCATCGTGACAAAAATATTTGCCAAGAGTTTTTCCTGTACATTCATAGCGTTATTCCTATTCTAATATTTATATATTTCATGTCTTGTTTTTGTAATGGCATTCTGATTAAAAATTAGAAAGATATAAAATTAACATGGCGCACATTAACCAGATTAAAAGATGGCTAACTGATAGGTCTCAAAATGTAATTGTAAATGGGGAATCAACCTTGAATGGGCTGTGTTTTTAGTGGAGTCCCACAAGGATTAGTTCTTGGCCCTATTCTAGTTAGCATTTTTATCAATGACCTGTAAGAAAACATAAAATCATCACTGATAAAGTTTTCAGATGACACAAACATCAGGCAAATGGTAAATAATGAAGAGGACAGGTCACTAATACGGAGTGATCTGGATCACCTGGTAAGCTGGGCTCAAGCATACAATATGCATTTTAATATGGCTAAATGTAAATGTATACATCTAGGAAGAAAGAATGTAGGCCATATTTCCACAAAGGGGGACTATTTAGGGAAGCAGTGACTGTGAAAAAAGATTTGGGGATTGTGGTGGATAATCAGCTTTGGATGAGCCCCCAGTGAGACACTGTGGCCAAAAGGGTGAATGCAATCCTAGGATACATAAAGATGGGAATCTTGAGTAGGAGTAGACACATTATTTTATCTATTTGGCACTAGTGCAGCCACTTCTGGAATACTGTTTCCAGTTGTGGTGTCCACAATTCAAGAAGCATGTTCATAAATTGGAAAGGGTTCAGAGAAGAGCCACAAGAATAATTAAAGGATTAGAAATCATGCCTTATAGTGATACACTCAGGAAGTTAAAACTACTAAACTTAAGAAAAGAGAAGGAATGATTTTGTTACATAAGGAGTGACTTTGTTACACTCTATGCATATCTACATGGGGAGCAAATATTTAGTAATGGGCTCTTCAGTCTAGCAGAGTGTTGGTAAATTGTATAGTCAATTGTTTGACCAAGCTTTGGTTTGCTATGAAATATACTCAAGAGACCAAATAACCAATGCCAGTCAGGTTTATTTCTATGAGCCATAATAATATTGTACAGAAAAAATGTTCTGAGCTGTAGCTCACGAAAGCTTATGCTCTAATAAATTGGTTAGTCTCTAAGGTGCCACAAGTCCTCCTTTTCTTTTTGCGAATACAGACTAACACGGCTGCTACTCTGAAACCTGTCACTCTGCAAGAAGCTCTCTCATGCAGCATTTTACACTCACCTTATACAGGTGTGCTTCCCAAAGATAGATCCCTAAAGCCATCTTATTTATAAGTAAAAGGTATACATATATATATAAGTAAAACTGTATACATCATCTGAAACTAGATTTAACCAATCAGCTTTCTACTTTGTTTTTCGGGTATCCTGGTGTCCCCCCTACTTTTTTGTGACTACATGTATTCCAGGTACCAAAGGGCATGAAGACACTGCCCAAGGTAGAACAATCATATATCTTGTCCTCTTCCTTTGATATATTCTGGTCCTGGCCTGTGAGAATAACTCCTTACCTGTTGCTTTGCTAAAAGACTCATATGCTCTGATTCTGACAGCTCTCCTAGCTTCTTAAGCCCAAGCTTACTTCAGCTAATGCAAGTTGTTATGGGATACTTAGCATAAGTGAGCAGGATTATAGTACAAGTATATACTAATTTAGGCTATATAACCGCTATAATATTTGTGCATAATTCATGGTGTGGATAATACATATTATTAATTATATATATATTTTTCTATTCTATATATTGGTCAACAAGAGAAAGGTATAACATGATCCAATGGCTGCAAGTTAAAATAAGACAAATTCAGACTGGAAAGAAGGTGTAAGTTTTTAACAATGAGAGTAACTAACGATTGGAACAATTTACCAAAGTTCATGGCAGATTCTCCACCACTGGCAATTTTTAAATAGAGACTGGATTTTTTTTCTAAATGATATGCACTAGGAAATTATTTTGAGGAAGTTGTATGGCCTCTGTTGCACAGGAGATCTGACTAGATGATCACAATGATCCCTTCTGGCCTTGGAATCTATGACTCTAGTCTCTCTTGGTAGTATAGAGATCTCTTGTATTTTATGTTAGACTTAAAAATAAAGGTCAACATTTGCAAACTTGGTTGCTTGAAGTCAGGCTCTTAAATCTTTACTTAGGCGTCTAAATCCAAGTGGCCTGGTTTTGGGAAATACTAAACAGGGGCAAATCCTGATGGGAGGCGTAGGTGCCCAACACTTTTGAGAATCAGGACATTTTTATTTAGGAGTCCAAATATGGATATTGGAACTTTATTTTAAGCATCCAAATTTGAAAATTTAGAACAAACATTTTTTAAAGTTTTCATCCTGTTATGTTTTGTAACTTATAACTACAAGGAAGAATGACTGAGGAGAGGAGAAAGCACTGTAATGTGACCATCCTCAAAATGTGCTACTATTGCATCAGAGAGAGATCAGAGAGAGAACTCTTAACTCCCAAGTACTGTGTGATAGAGGTGCCCTAGTTTGTTGTGTGGTCTGCAAATCTGAGCCATGCTTCTGAGAATTAGGGTTACCACCTGGCCAGTGTTTGACTGGCCTGGGCATTTTTTTCAGTGGATTTGCTAATTGCCTGAAAAATAATTTAATCTACCAGGCTTTTTTTTTTTTTATGTGGGTCTAAACATTTGCATTATGATCACAATACATTGGGATAGCTGATGTTAAAAGTTTGTGTGTCCAGCTAAAGATGTTATGATGTTGCCATTAAAAATAAGAAATTGCTGGAAATGTCAAAAACAAATGCAAATACAAATTCAAGAAATAGATTCAATGGATTTTTTTATGTATAAAGTTCCAAAACATTCACATTCAAGTATATAGTTAAAATATTAAATCAATGCAGTTTGAGGAAAAAATAATCTCAGTAAGATGGACACAAACAAAGCAGCTTGAAGAACCATGACCAAGGTAAGAAAATGATGTTATCAATCTTATTGATATGTGCTCTCTCTTTAGATACTATAAGTGGCTGTTGAAGGGGGAAAGTGTGTTGCAGAGTTGCCTTGTGGTTGGGGGTTGGGTGCCGGGTTTTTTGCATTCGAAGAGTGGAGAATCCCACTTGCCTCCCACAAGGCCCAAACCTCTTGGCTCCCTTCTACGACCTTAGGGAAGGCAGGAATTAACCCCATAAATAAATGCTGTACTTATATATCATGCCAATGACTTACTGGGCATGAACGGTCTCTCATTAAGTACAAGGGACTATTTGGGGGCCCCTACAGGGGGCATGGATACCCTCCTTCCAAACAGATCTTGCAGTGTACCATGTCCCTAGTGCTAAAATATAAAGAGTACTATCTTACCAGATCAGGAGTCCAAACTACCCCAGACACTCTTAATTACCCCTTGCAGTAGCTATTGATATCTGGGTACAGTGTAAGCTATTTAGGTCCATGCCAATGCAAGAAAAGCCCTCTTTTAGCTGGACCTAGCAGAGAAGCAGGAACAGTAGCACAGCAAACTGCTCTCACTCATGAGAACAGGGGCCTTTTGTAGCAGAAGGGGAAAGAGAGGGAGTTTCAAACTTATCGGTGCAGGGCCATAGTAGACTGATGAGAACAGGAGCAGGGGGCTGGCCATAGCAGGCGTGTTAGAACAGATGGGGGTGGGAGTTCTAAATCTAGCTCTTGTGGAATGGAATGGGACTCGAGGAGACCGGGAGGTTGGGATCCTTGCCACATGGGCAACAGGTTGGACCCAGGATTAGGGCTGTCAGATCCCAGGATGGTCTGTCTATCTACCAAATGGATTCCCTTCTACTAGGAAGTAGCATAGATTCTGGGGAAGCAAACACTTCCACTGGTGAACCAGCTATGTTTGGGGGTGGGGGAGCCAACAGAAAATTGATTTAAGTAGTTCGGGCACTTGCTTCTGAAATTGTCTCTGCAGCACTACAAGGCTTACAAGGCATAGTGGGTCACCCAGAACCAGGGCGTTTGAGTGAATGGATTGCAGGACAGGAGAGCAACATAGCTGGCAGGAGTGAGTGTGACCAGTACCTGATGGAGGTTGCAATTGCAGGGGTAGGGTGTGAAGGTGAGTCCCTTCTTTCCAATGCTGCAGTGGGTGTCTGTAGGAGGGGGGACTTTGGTGCAATTCTGGGAACTTGTCCACTTTTCCTCTCTGGGACCTTAAGAGGGAAAGGGAAGGGTGGTCACTTACCCCTCCTTCCCTGGGGGTGGAGGCAGGAGACTCCAAATTTAGCAGGGGTAGTGGAACTAGCAAATAAGCTACAGGGGGATGTGGTATCCTTGGTGCTGTGTCAGGGAGGTCTGGGGTACACACCTTCTACAGAAGCTAATGGCATGACACAGCTGTTGCAGGCTAATGGTCAGTTGTTGCAGCAGCTGGGAGCTTCCATGGGTTTGGGTCTGGGAGTGGTAATAATGGTAACCCAGCATGGGCTTGAGTTTGGGACACAGGCGATAGTCAGGTGGGACAGACACATGGCCAGGTCTTAATCGGGGGGTCATTTATGAACTTCCTACAACTCACCCTGTGATAGGGAATGTGAATTTGTAGACAGCTTGTGGGGAAGAGGGACAACAGGGCACTGAGGGTGCCCCAATGGTCAGTCACTAGTATGGTTATGCTGGGGTGACTGAGTTGTTGGGAGAGTAAGCTGGGCAGAGCAAGCAGGGCAATGAAATGCCCAAGTGGCCAAGGCTGCCTAGAACATGGGAAAATATGGAAGCTGATGTCATGATCTATGCAAGCAACTGTCCTCCACCTGGATACAAAAAAGGATAGTGCAGGATATATTGCTGGAATTTTTTCCCCATTTTGGTTGCAGTAGTCAATTGGGAAATGGAGTTTGCTAGTAAAAGGGTGTATTTCTGGTGTGACAGCATGGTGGTGGTACATGTTATCAATTGCCAGTCCTCCAGTTCACACAGCCTTATCAATGACATTTGTACTACAGTGTGTAAGCTTTAACATCTGTTTCTCTTCCAACATGTGCTTGGAGTTGACAAAGGCACAGTAGATATATGGTCTCATTTTCAGATGGACAGATTTCAGGAACTGGCACCAGGAGCCAGCAAGGAACCCGAACCTGCTAGCGCTATGGAACTTTGGCATATGATGGCTGTCAGTGTAGAACAAAGATCAATGGCTCCATGAACATTTTGGAGCTATGGGAGAATTTTAATGATTTTGTACAATTTCAGGAGTGGGAGGGTCGGTCACTGATTTGGAGGGTTACAAAGGACCACATGCTCAGCACATGGTGGCAGTAGAAACCAGGCAACTGGCATCATCGACCATCTCCACTCACATATCAGCCCTTACATTTGTCATTAGGCTGGACAGATACCCAGACCCTTGTAGCAGGTTTTTAGTTCAGAGTTTTGTAGTGGGGTGATCTTAAAGCACTGGCCCTAGGGAGCATGTGAATCATCCCATCACTGCTTTTACACACAGGGCTCTGTTGCAGATTCTAGTGCTCATATGTTGTTGTGGACTAGAGGTGGCCTTGTTCAAGGTGGCATTTCTGGTAGCTTTTTTTTTTTTTTGAGCTAACAGGATCAGTGAACTAGTATGGAATTGAAGGATATTAACCTTGAGGAGGTGAAAGATTGATTAAGGAGGCTGGGGTGAATCCATTGTTCTACAGAAGGGTGACAACCCCAGGATCTGCTCTGTGGAGGCTATAAGGCCAGATGGGGCCCTTTTGAATCATAGTGACAGGAAGTGTGGTAATCGATACACTTTCAGATTTTCCCATTTTTCTGACAGACCACCACAATGGAAGAGGCATAAGGGCTGTGGGACTCTGTAATGATGCCATTCACAATCAGCTCAGAGAGAGCAATCTTCCTAGATCACTCCCTGAAGGGTTGTGAATCTTGTAGTATGAGCGAGTACCTAAGGATCAACTTCAGTCTCTTCTATCAGCACAGTCATATATCAGAGGCTTCTTTAGAGTCAGGAAATATTAAGGCAGTGGTATCTACTTCTTCTCTTACCCCAGCAACCTCCTCTGGAAATTCCAGGTGCACTATGACATACTCTTGGAAAGGGTATTCATCCATGCTGAGGCCACACAATACTAGCCCCATCCGGGACTGTATAGGCAGATGCCTAGGCCTCTTTTGATAAAAAGTACTGAAATATGATAGTCACTTGGGACCCAATGTCAAGCACTGCTTTACATTCTGTCCCTTTTATCTTCACAGTGACCTCTGCTCAAGGTGCTATCAATCCTGGTGGTATTCTGACAGCATGGTTCTTTCCAGGGGAGCCTCCAAATCCTGCAGGCCTAGGCAGCTCCCTTCCCAACCCCTATAGCTATTTCCTGACTTTCCCCAAGTGATCCTCGGCTTTTGATACACTAGGGTGGAATTCTCTTTGTTCTGACACCTTGAAGCAGTGAGCCCACCCTGGCTACACCCATAACAGAAAAAGAATTGTCCTCTCCCTTGTGGCCTGGGTGGGACAGTAGCTCTAAATATAGTCTCTTGGATCACAGCAGTCAGGGGGGTTCCTAGAATCTTGAAGTCTTTGCTGGGTCGATGGTACTCTGTAGTTCAGTCACCTGCACTGTTAGGACCTGCACTCACTGGGTAAGATCCTCTTGGGGATTCACCATCAGTGGCTTGGGCGGTCACATGGGGGCTGTGCCATCTGCCTTATGTGGCCGAACTTCCCAAACCTCACCAGCTGCCTGCCTCTTCTCCTTCTCTTGGATCTCTTTTATAAGCTGAGAGTAATGTGGTGGATTTTCTTGTCATTCCCTTAATCAAAGGTGGAGTTGAACCAGGTTCTGACATTGAACTCCTCTCACAATCTGAGCCAGTCTGGTTCATGTGCTCTATAGACACTGCTCCCCTCATTACGGCTCTCTGTAATAATTTCTCCAGCCTCTGTCGATAGGCAGAAACCTTCTCACCCTTTTGTTGTCTGGCATTAAGGAATTTGCAGTAAATATCCTCTGAGCCCTCTGTTCTCTCGAAGACATAACTGAGGGCCTCTAGGCAGTCCTTCAGACTGACCCCAGAGTTATTGAGCTTTAGGGTGTGGATTACATCTAGTGCTTGGACCACTGCGGCTCTCTATTAGACACCTTCATTTTTCAGTATCTGGTACTGTCCACTCCTGCAGCATTTCAGTGGTGTTCCAACCAGGGTTCAAACCCCTTTCCCCCACGTATTGGTACTACACCCCCCAGAAAATAACCTTTGCTTATGATAGGGGCTTCAGTCAGGATGGGGCTGCACAATCTTTTCTAATTCTTGTCCCAGAGTCTTTACCCACTGTGACAAAGTTCCTGCTCTACCTTGGTGGGTCTTGCGCTTATTGGTGGATTTACTCGCCGAGCTTCACGGCAGCCCTCAGCTTGGCCATTTTTCTGAATTCACAATCCAGGTCAACTCCTCCTGTGTCTGACCAGGAGTTGGGAGGATTTGGGGGGAACCCGGGCCCGCCTTCTACTCCGGGTTCCAGCCCAGGGCCCTGTGGAATGCAGCTGTCTAGAGTTGGACTGGAACAGCTGTGCAACAGCTACAACTCCCTGGGCTACTTCCCCAGGGCCTCCTCCCAACACCTTCTTTATCCTCACCATAGGACCTTCCTCCTGGTGTCTGATAATGCTTGTACTCCTCAGTCTTCCAACAATACGCATTCTCATTCCTAGTGCCTCTTGCTCCCAGCTCCTCACACACACACCACAAACTGAAGTGAGCTCCTTTTTAAAACCCAGGTGCCCTGATTAGCCTGCCTTAATTGATTCTAACAGCTTCTTGATTGGCTGCAAGAGTTCTAATCAGCCTGTCTTGTCTCCAGAAGTTTCCTGATTGTTTTGGACCCTTCCCTGTTAAGGAGCCGGAATCGTTCTTCACTCGCTCCTGAGCTATTTGCTTTCCTTTCTTTCCTAAAGCCCCCCGGCCCGGATTTTTCACACTTTTCCTTTTGCTTAGTTTCCCCCCCCGCGTTTGGGCCGGACGCTTTGTTTTTTTGGTTTCGTTTTTTCCCGTTTTTTTGAGCTGCGTCAGTGTGCTGGCCGGTCGCCAGCACCCCCCCCCCCCCGATGCCTGCTTTTGGACTTTGCTCCTTGCTTACTTGAAACCCCCGGAGGAGGGGGGGAGGACTGCCAACCTGCTGTCCGGGGAGGGGAGTGGACCCCCCCAGACCCAGCTGTTTTGTTTTTTGCCTGGACCTTTTCCGAGAGCCTTGGGACGGAGCCAACAGCTGTAGCAGACGCCAGAGGCCGGAGTACTCCCGGGCAGCTATGAATCATCGTGGAGAGAGGCCGTAAGACTGAGGGATTTCTTTTGAATTTCTACCCTCGGGGGGGGGAGTTGACTGCATTTCAGCTGCGCCTGCGGCGGCACAGGGGTGTAGCAGGGAGCTACCCCCAGATCCATCGGTGCCCCCAACCCCCCCACCACTATTACAACTATCACGGCCCCCGCTGCTTCGTCCCTGCTGGCAATCTGCCATCTGCCTTCGGATCCAGCTGTTTGCTTTGGACTTCGCCTTTTGGCCCAGGCATAATAACCAACCAAGCGAGACTCTTTGGACACTTGTGGTGGGTTGTCCTCCCCCCACCCCCCACCCCGGATTGTTTACCCCATAGCCTGCCCCTACTACCGGACCCCGATTTTTGCCCCCCCCCCTCCCAGTGTCTCCCTGTCTCTCCCTGCTCACAATGGCAGAGAAGGAGGGACGCAAGGCCCCTCCACCGAAATTGGTTGCCCCTTCCCCATCTACCCTCCTGCCCACCCCTCAAGATTTCCCCACCGCCTCCATTGTTAGAACCCCTGCCACCGCCCCCGCTGGGGCATCGGCAGTGGGAGGCACCGGGGCGATTACTATTGCTGCTCTGGTTTCTGCCCCACTAGATTCTAGGAACCCCCCCCCAGCTAGACGGAAAAATCGAAGCGGGCCAAAAGGGAAGGGCCCTGCTAATGCCGCTGGACCCTCCGTGGCAGAGGCCGCCCCCACCACAGTGGCCTCGTCATCGATCGCGGCACCCGTCCCAGCTGTTCCCTCCACCAGCTCTGCGACCATCCCTCCCCCGGCCCCCAGGACGTATGCCCGGGTGGCGACAGGCCCCCCCTCACCTGCCGCCTCCTCATCTCGCCCTCCCACTGCCTCCGCTGCCATTACTAGTAGTCGGGGCCCTCTTCCCGCCCTGACCAGGAAGCACGGTGTCCGTTGCCTCCTAGTACCCGCCTCGCCCCACGTGGAGGCATACGTGCAGGCGTTGGCGAAAGTGGTAGGACCCATGGCCATTGTGGCGGCCTCCAAGATGTATGGGAAGGTCGTTCTCTTTCTGGCCTCGGAGACTGCCGCCCAGGAGGCGGTGGAGAAGGGCCTAGTGGTGGGGGGGGTGTTTCTCCCCCTAGAACCGCTAGAAGATCTGGGCGTTCGCTTCGTCCTCACCTCCGTTCCTCCCTTTTTACCTAATGTTGCCCTGTTACCTGCTCTTTCTGCCCTGGGGAAGCTTGTTTCTGTTATTAGCCCTCTCCCGTTAGGCTGCAAGGACCCCGCCCTCCGTCACGTCCTATCGTTCCGCCGGCAAGTGCGGATTTTACTGCCGGCGGGGGTGCGTGACGGAGAGGCGCTCGAGGGGTCCTTCCTAGTTCCCTACCAGGGAGCCCGCTATAGGGTCTTTTATTCCACCGGAGAGGCCCGGTGCTACCTCTGCCGCTCGGCAGGGCATGTCCGCAGGGACTGCCCTTTGGCCCGGGGGAGAGGGGCACCTGAGACCCCCGAGACCCGGCGGGATATCGGCCCTGTTGTTGCCGACACCCCTGGCCACCCGGCACCCGACACCACCCCCCCTCCCACCCGATCCACCGCTGCCCCCGTCCGGGCCCAAGAGGCACCCCTCCAACAACGCCCGGGCGACCGCGGGAGTCCCACTCTTGCCGTAACCACCTCGGCAGAGCCTATGGAGGGGGGTGTGGCAAAGCTTTTACCGGGTGCAGGAGAGGGCTCGCCCCAAGGAGAACCCCCCGCCCCTAATGCTGCCTTACCGCTACCCCCCCAAACCCCTGAACCTCTGCCTCCGCGCCCCGCTCCGTCCCCTGCTATTCAACCCCCGGACGACGCCATGGAGGGCTGGACTGTAGTCCAGGGGAAGCGAGGCAAGCGGAGGGCTCGAGCTCCGCTGCATTCATCTGACGCGGAAGCCCCCCGGAAGACCAGGAAGGGAGGTACCGACCCTGAGCCTCCCGCCTCGGCCACGAGTGAGATCCATTCGCTGGTGTCGGGAGGTGACGATAGACCAGCATTGGAGGGTGGAATCCCCCCTCCGCGGGGGACCCTCCCCTCCGAAGCCCCGGGGGAAGCCCCTTCTAACCAGATACCACCTGAACTCCCAACGAACCCCAACGTGACCGCCGAGGCGGGCCCTAGCGGAGAGGCCCCTGGGGTGGTGGGAGTTGGCCTCTCCTCTGTGTACGCAGAGATTGAAGCCCTGGATTTGACCCCGGTCACCCAGGGAGGGGATGATTTACTGCCGGCCGGCCTCGATTTGGGCAATCTCACCCCAGGCCCCCTTTCCCCATGCCCTTTCCCCCTGACTGCCTTACCGGGTGAGCACCCCACGGAAAGTGGTTTACCGCCTGGGGCCATGGCTGCCACGACCACCCCGGAGCCAGTACCTAGCATTCCTCGGAGCCCCCTCCCTTGCCCCTTCACCCCCGACCCTGCTCGGGAGGCGCCTTCTTTTCGCTGTGCGCCTCCTGAAGCCCAGGGCCTTACCTCTGCCCCTGCCCCCACCCCTATTCCGGTTCAGTCTCCCTCCTCCTGCAAGGCTACCGCCGCCCCTGGGGTTATTTCTTTTTCGCCTTTTGCAGATTCCCCCCAGGGAGCAGTCTTTATGTTTTCTAGTTGCGACTCCCCAGGAGTTGCACCTTTCCCCCTGCCATCCCCGTCCGCCCCAAGGCACGAGATGGAGTTAATAACCCCAGCCTGTCAGACACCCCGTCGGCGGTCCGCACCCTGCCTACCCGCCTTAGCGGACCACGAAGCTGCATCAAAAGCCCCACCAGGGACTGCTCTGGGAGTTGTAACCCTACCCCCCCATGAGCTGCAGCATGCATTACGGGAGTTCTTGAAACAATGCCGTGGTGCCCGCGATAGGGCACAGCTGGCTCTCCAGCACTGGGGGGACTTTGATCGACTCCTTCGGGCCGCGAGAGCCCTTATGAGGGAGGGTAGAGGGCAAGGGAAGGGCGGTGCCGCGGCCTACGAGCGGGCCCGCAGCTTCCGGAAAGAGTTACTTACTCACGGGATGGGACACGGGTTGCTACGCGACCCGCCGGGGGCCATGAGTACCCCCACCCCTGAGAACTCCCCACCCCCCCAGCCCTCCGCATGACACCTCTCATCATTGTAACCCTGAACACCAGGGGCTGTAGGATGGCTCTCCGCAGGTCCCAGGTGCTCTCCTACCTTCGGGAGGGGAGGTACTCTGTGGTTTTCCTGCAGGAGACCCACACGGACCCAACCGCCGAGGATAGGTGGCGGCTGGAATGGGGGGACGGGGTATACTTTAGCCACTGCACGGCTTGGCAAGCTGGAGTGGCGACCCTGTTCTCCCCCACCCTGCGGCCCGAGGTGCTCGGAGTCACTGAGGCCGTGCCGGGCCACTTGTTGCACCTCCGAGTTCGTTTGGAGGGGCTCGTGGTCAATTTTGTTAATATCTATGCCCCGCAAGTGAGCTCACAGCGGCCGCAATTTTACCAGCAGGTGTCCGAATTTCTCGACACCCTGGATTCACACGAGTGCCTGATCCTGGGAGGGGACTTTAACACCACCCTCGAGGAACGGGACCGCTCGGGGGCCGAGCCGAGCCCGGCCGCCGCGACCATTCTTCGAGACATAGTCGACTATCACTCCCTAGTGGACGTCTGGCGTGACCATCACCCAGATGATACTTCCACGTTTACCTTCGTTCGGGTGGAGGCCCGTCGGTCGCACCGCTCTCGGTTAGACCGTATTTATCTATCCCGTCTCCATCTTTCACAGGCCCACTCCTCCACCATTCGGCCGGCCCCTTTTTCCGACCATCATTTGGTTGCCGTCACGGTCTCCCTCCGTGCAGAGGGACCGGGGCCGGCTTACTGGCACTTTAATAACAGCCTGTTGGAGGACGAGAGCTTTGTGATGTCCTTCCGGGAGTTTTGGCTGGCCTGGCGGGAGCAGTGGCGTGCCTTTCCCTCGGTGCGGCGATGGTGGGATTTAGGGAAGGTGCGCGCCAAGCTCTTCTGCCGCAACTACACTCGGGGCACCAGCCGACGGAGAAATGCGGCGATAGAGCAGTTGGAACGGGAGGTCTTAGAGCTGGAGAGGCGCCTGGCCGCCAGCCCCGGGGACCCGTCCCTCTGCGGAGCGTGCCGGGAGAAGCGGGAGGAACTTCGAGCCCTCGAGGACCACCGGGCCCGAGGTGCCTTTGTCCGGTCCCGCATCCGCCTCCTTCAGGAGATGGATCGCGGCTCCCGCTTCTTCTACGCCCTGGAGAAAACGAGGGGGGCCAAAAAACACGTCACCTGCCTTCTAGCGGAAGACGGCACCCCCCTCACGGATCCGGAGGAGATGTGTGGGAGGGCCCGTGACTTCTACGCAAACCTTTTCTCCCCGGATCCGACCGATCCTGGCGCTTGCGGGGTGCTCTGGGAGGAACTCCCCACGGTCAGCGTGGGCGACCGAGACCGGCTAGAGCTGCCTCTCACCCTGGCCGAGTTCTCGGAAGCCCTCCGTCGCATGCCCACCAATAAATCTCCGGGCATGGACGGGCTGACCGTGGAGTTTTACCGCGCGTTCTGGGACATTCTTGGCCCAGACCTAGTCACTGTCTGGGCTGAGTCCTTGCAGGGCGGGGTCCTCCCTCTCTCGTGCAGACGAGCGGTGCTCGCCTTGCTGCCGAAGAAGGGGGACCTCCGCGACTTACGAAACTGGCGTCCCCTCTCACTCCTTAGCACGGATTATAAAATCGTAGCGAAAGCAATCTCGCTGCGGCTAGGGTCCGTGATGGCGGACGTGATTCACCCAGACCAGACCTATACTGTCCTGGGTCGCAGCATTTTTGACAACCTCTTTTTAGTCCGAGACCTTTTGGAACTCGGGCGGAGAGACGGTCTGTCGTTCGCCCTCCTGTCTCTCGATCAAGAGAAGGTGTTCGATAGGGTAGATCATGGGTACCTCCTGAGCACCCTGCGAGCGTTTGGATTCGGACCTCAGTTTGTGAGTTTTCTCCGGGTGCTGTACGCCTCCGCGGAGTGTCTGGTTAGGCTCAACTGGACCCTGACCGAACCGGTCAGCTTCGGGCGAGGGGTGCGGCAGGGGTGTCCCCTCTCAGGCCAGCTGTACGCTCTGGCGATCGAGCCTTTCCTCTGTCTCCTCCGCAGGAGGTTGACGGGGTTGGTGCTGCGGGAGCCGGAGCTGCGGCTGGTCCTGTCGGCGTACGCCGATGACGTCCTCCTCGTGGTCCAGGACCCGGGCGACTTGGCGCGAGTGGAGGCATGCCAAGCCATCTTTTCGGCAGCCTCCTCCGCCCGAGTCAACTGGGTCAAGAGCTCTGGCTTGGCGGTGGGGGGCTGGCGGCAGGTAAGCCCCCTCCCGCCCGCGCTTCAGACCATCCGGTGGAGTGCCGGCCCTCTGCTCTATCTCGGCGTTTACCTTTCTGCCACGCACCCTTCTCCGCCGGAGAACTGGCAAAATTTGGAAGGCGGCGTGATTGAGCGGATCAGGAAATGGACGAGGCTACTCCGATGTCTCTCCCTTCGGGGGAGAGCACTGGTGCTTAACCAACTAGTCCTGTCCACGCTCTGGTACCGGCTCAACACCCTAGCCCCGGCCCCGGGTTTCCTGTCCCACCTCCGGAGATTGATTCTGGAGTTCTTTTGGTCAGGATTGCACTGGGCCCCTGTTGGAGTTCTCCACTTGCCCCTGAAGGAAGGAGGGCAGGGCCTGAAGTGTCTGTACACTCAGGTCCGCGTTTTCCGCCTCCAGGCCCTGCAGAGGCTCCTTTATAGTGCAGGTAGTTCGCCGTGGAGCATATTGGCGCATGCCTTTTTACGCCGCTTCCATGGGCTCCGCTATGACCGACAGCTCTTTTATCTTTGTCCGAGAGGTTTTCCGCGAGACCTCTCCGGGCTGCCGGATTTCTACCAGGACCTCCTCCGGGCCTGGAAACTGTTTTCAACGACCAGGTCCGTGGCGGCCATCGTGGGGGCAGATCTCCTCACGGAGCCCCTGCTACACAACCCCCAACTTTGTGTGCAGGCGGCGGAGTCCCGCACGGTGCGCCAGAGGTTGGTCCTGGCGGGAGTTACGAGGATCGGGGACCTCCTGGACTACGACCGGGGGGACTGGCTGGATCCCCTGACGCTCGCTCGACGCATGGGGCTCTCCAGCCTTCGCACCCCCCGGCGCGTGCTTCAGGAGGTGGAGGCCGCTCTGACCCCCGCCGCTCGGGCTTATGTTAGCCGAGCCTTGTGCGAGGGCGCGCCCCGCCCATCCCTTACCCCAGGCCCGCCGGACCTTTCCATCGGGCCCCTACTCTGTCGATCCCAACACACCCCTCATCCTTTCACTGCGAGCCGGCTGCATGAACTGCAACCGGTCGGTTTTCAAGTTGCATCACGGAAATATCTATATACACTCACGCTCCATACCCTTCATGCCCGCACCCTGGTGTCCCGCCCCGATACAAAGTGGCGAGATCTCTTACCACCTTTGGAGGGTGAGCAACCTCGGTGGGCCAGCCTGTACTCCACCTTGGTCCCGAGGCCCGTCGGGGACATCAGTTGGCGGCTCCTTCACGGGGCTGTGAGCACGGGCGTGTTTTTGACACGTTTTACCTCCCTTCCGGAGACTTGCCCTTTTTGCAACGTGAGGGAAACCCTGGCGCACGTCTATTTAGAGTGTGCCAGATTGCAGCCTCTTTTTCGGCTCCTCACAAATATTCTTTTGCGCTTTTGGCTTCATTTTTCTCCCCACCTCTTTATCTATACACTCCCCATCCGTGGCCCCACCAAGTCGCGGGATCTCCTGGTTAGCCTCCTCCTAGCCTTGGCTAAAACAGCCATTTATAAGACCAGAGAGCGGAGGTTGGCTCATGAGGCGTCCTGCGATTGTGAGGCCGTTTTCCGACTCTCAGTACATTCACGTATCCGGGCGGAGTTCCTCTGGGCAGCGTCCACCGACTCCCTTGACACCTTCGAGGAGCGGTGGGCGCTGTCCGGGGTTCTCTGCTCGGTGACCCCGTCCGGTTCCCTCCGTTTGACCCTCTGATTGAGGGAAAGAGCGAGAGCCGCCAGTCACAGCCGTTAGTTGCTGTGCATACCATCATTACTGTCTTCTAGGAGGGGTCCTATAATACATGGGTGTACCCCCCTCCCTCCCAACCACCCACCCCGCAGCCGTGCCCATCTTGTCGGGCACTCTCAGGAGAGGGAGGGTCGGTGACCCTGGGCGCGGCGCTAGGTAACTCGAGAGGGTGGAAGACCACGAGTGTCGAGGAAGCCCCCCCGCTCTAGGCCACCAGGTAACTCAGGAGGGTGGAAGACCACGAGTGTCGAGGAAGCCCCCCCGCTCTGGGCCTGGGCTAACCTGAACACCTCTCCCTCCTGAAAGCTGTTGTGTTATACCTTTTGATTGCGTTGTTTTGTTGCTAAGTTTTTTTTTATCCCTTTGTATTCTTTGTAATTGTTACAAATAAATTTCCTTTCTGTTTCAAAAAAAAAAAACAAAAAAAAAAAACCTTCCCTGTTAGGAAACGGAACGTCTTTTGCTTGCTCCTCAGCTGTCTGCTTTCTGTTCTTTCCTAAAGCCCCCTGGCCCGGATTTTTCTTACTTTTTGCACCTGCCTTAGTCCCCCCCCGACCGGACCAGACGCTTTTTTGTTTTTTCTTTTCATTTTTTGTGTTTTTTTTCCGTCTACGTCCTTCGCCGGCCATCCCCCCCCACGCCTGCTTTCGGGCGCAGCTACTTGCCTCAGCTGAGCCCCCGGAGGAGGGGGGGGAAGATTGCCGATTTGCTGTCCGGAGGGGGGAGTGGAAACCCCCAGACCCAGCCGTTTTGCCAGCAGCTCGGACTTTACAACATTCTTAACATGCCGGAAGCCTTGGAACACAGCCAACACAGCCGGAGAAGAAGATTTCAGCAGACAGAAGAAATAATATAAATCATCGTGACGAGGGCCGTAAGATTGAGTGATTTTCTGAATTATACTCTCGTGGGGGAGAGTTTGACTGTGATTACTTGCGTTCGTGCCGGCACAGGGGGTGTGGCGTGGAGACCCCCACCCCTGATCCATCGGTGCCCCTACCCCCCCATCGTTATTACAACTGTCACGGCCCCCCCGCCGTCTGTCCCTGCTGGCAACCTGCCATCTCCCTTCGGATCCAGCTGTCAGCTTTGAACTTTGCCTTCCGGACCGGACATAACAGCCGACCAACCGAGACTCTTTGGACAAACGTGTGTGGGTCTGCACCCACCCCCCCCCGATTGCTTATCCCACAACTTGCCCCTATTATTGGACCCCGATTTTGTCGTCCCCCCCTCCTCCCAGTTCCCCCCCCTCGGCATTTCTCCCCTTCCTGCCCGCAGCCTAGCGGAAGGAGGGGCTATTCCGCTTTCTCCCCTCCCCCCTCCTCCTTCCGCTGTCTCCCTGTCTCTCCCTGCTCACAATGGCGGGGAACGAGAGGGGCGAGACTGCTTTAATAAAATTAGTTGTCCCTTCCCCACCACCACCCCTGCCCGACCCCCAAGGTCCCCCCCCTACCACTATTGTTAAGATACTTGCCACCCCCCCTACTGGGGCACCGGTAGCAGGAGGCACCAGGGTGATTGCTGCTGCTGCACCCACCGCCCACCCAGATTCTAGGAAACCCCCCCCAGTTCGCCAGAAGGGCCAGGGCGGGTGGAAAGGAAAGGGCCCCGCTAAAACCACTGAGCCCTCCATGGCAGGGGCTGCCCCCACTGCTGCGGCCTCGTCATCAACCATGGCGCCCCTCCCAGTGTTTCCCTCCACCAGCTCTGCGATTGTCCCTCCCCCAGCCCCCAGGACGTATGCCCGGGCGGCAGCGGGCTCCCCCCTGCCTGCCGCCTCGTCATCTCGCCCCCCCCTGTCTCCGCCACCATCACCAGCGGCCGAGGCCCTTTCCCCGCCTTGACCAGGAAGCACGGCGTCCGTTGCCTCCTGGTGCCCGCCTCGCCCCACGTGGAGACATACGTGCAGGCGTTGGCGAAGGTGGTAGGACCCACGGCTATTTTGGCGGCCTCCAAGATGTATGGGAAGGTCGTTTTCTTCTTAGCCTCGGAGGATGCCGCCCAGGAGGCGGTAGAGAGGGGCCTGACGGTGGGGGGGTGTTTGTCCCCCTAGAACCGTTAGAAGACCTGGGCGTTCGCCTCGTCCTTACCTCCGTTCCTCCCTTCTTACCCAATGCTGCCCTGTTACCCGCTCTTTCCACCCTGGGAAAACTTGTCTCTGTCATTAGCCCTCTCCTGTTGGGCTGCAAGGACCCCACCCTCCGTCACATTTTTTCGTTCCGCCGGCAAGTGCAGCTTCTACCACCGGCAGGGGCGCGTGACGGAGGGGCGCTCGAGGGGTCCTTTCTAGTCCCCTACGAGGGAGCCCGCTATCGGGTCTTTTATTCTACTGGAGAGGCCCGGTGCTACCTCTGCCGTTCAGCGGGGCATGTCCGCAGAGATGGCCCTTTGGCCCGGGGGGGAGGGGCACCCGAAACCCCCGAGACCCGGCAGGACATCGGCCCCGTCGCTGCCGACGCCCCTGCCTGACCAGCACCTGAAACCAACCCTCCTCCTACTCGACCCATCACTGCTCCCGTCCGGGCCCAAGAGATACCTTCCCTACAATGCCCGGGCGAGCAAGGGGTTTCCACCCTTGCTAGTACCAACCCAACAGAGCCCATGGAGGAGGGTGTGGCAAGGATATTATCGGGTATAGGAGAGGGCCCTCCCCAAGGAGAAGCCCCCACCCCTCATGTTGCCCCACCGCTACCTCCCCGAACCCCTAAACCATCGCCTCCGTCCCCCGACACGACCCCTGCTAACCAGCCCCCAGATGACGCTATGGAGGGCTGGACCCTAGTCCAGGGGAAGCGAGGCAAGCGGAAGGCTCGAGCTCCGCTGCATCCACCCGAGGCGGAAGCCCCCCGGAAGACCAGGAAAGGAGGCACTGCTATCGAGCCTCCCGCCACGGCCGCGAGCGAGATCCATCCGCTGGTGTCGGGAGGGGAAGACGGACTGGCATTGGAGGGCAGAATCCCCCCTCCACGGGAGACCCTCCCCTCTGAGACTTCTGAGGACGCCCCTTCTGCCTGGACGCTACCCGAACCCCCCGTGGACCCAGAGGTGGCCGTTGAGGCGGGCCCTAGAGGAGAGGCCCCCGGGGTGGCAGGAGTTGGCCTCTCCCCCGTGTATGCGGAGATTGAGGCCCTAGATTTGACCCCGGTCACCCAGGGAGGGGATGATCTGCTGCCGGCTGGCCTCGAGCTGGGCAGCCCTACCCCAGCCTCCCTTTCCCCATGCTCCCGCCCCCTAATTGCCTTCCCAGGTGAGCACCCTGCAGAAGGCGGTTCACCACCTGATGCCATGGCCGCTAAGACCACCATGGAGCCAGTACCTAGCATTATTGGGAGCCCCCTCCCATACCCCTTAACCCTTGACTCTGCTCAGGAGGCACTTTCCTTTAGCTGCTTGCCTCCTGCACCCCAGAGCCTTACCCCTGCCCCTGCCCCCACCCCTGCCCCTGCCCAAGGTCCCTCCTCCTGCAATGTTAATGCCGCCCCTGGGGTTATTTCCTTTCCGCTTTTTGCAGATTCCCCCCAGGGAGCAGTCTTTGCACTTTCTAGCCGCGACCCATTAGGAGTGGCAATTTTTTCCCTGCCATCCCCCTCCACCCCAAGGCGTGAAATGAATTTAATAACCCCAGCCTGTCAGACGCCCCGTCGGTGGTCCGCACCCTGTCTACCTGCCTTAGCGGACCACGAGGCTGTATTAAGAGGCCCATCAGGGAACACCTCGGGAATTGTAACCCCCCCCCCATGAGCTGCGGCATGCGCTACGGAAGTTCCTAGAGCACACCCGTGGCGCCCGCAATAGGGCACAGCTGGCTCTTCAGCTATGGGGGGACTTTGATCAAATCCTCCAGGCCACAAGGGCCCTTATAAAGGAGGGCAGGGGGCAAGGAAGGCGCGGTGCTGCGGCCTACGAGCGAGCCCGCAGCTTCCGACGCGATCTACTCACCCACGGGATGGGTCATGGGTTGCTGTGCAACCCCCCGGGGGCCCTGAACCCTCCCGCCAATACGAGGCCCCCACCCCCCCCAGCCCTCCGCATGACGCCTCTTATTATTGCGACCCTGAATACCAGGGGCTGTAGGATGGCTCTCCGCAGGTCCCAGGTGCTCTCTTACCTTCGGGAAGGGAGGTACTCTGTAGTTTTCCTGCAGGAGACCCATACGGACCCGACCGCCGAGGACAGGTAGCGGCTGGAGTGGGGGGACGGGGTATACTTTAGCCACTTTGCGACCTGGCAGGCTGGAGTGGCAACCCTGTTCTCCCCCAACCTACGGCCTGAGGTGCTAGGGGTCAATGAGGCCGTGCCGGGCCACGTGCTGCACCTTCGAGTCCGCATGGAGGGGCTCGTGGTTAATTTTGTTAACATCTATGCCCCGCAAATGAGCTCCAGGCGGCCACAATTTTATCAGCAGGTGTCCGACTTTCTCGGCACCCTGGATTTGCACGAGTGCCTGGTCCTGGGAGGGGACTTTAACACCACCCTCGAGGAACGGGACCGCTCAGGGGCCGAACTGAGTCCGGCCGCTGCGAATATTCTCCAAGGGATAGTTGATCATTACTCCCTAGTGGACGTCTGGCGTGACCATCACCCAGATGACAGCTCCACGTTCACCTTTGTCCGGGTGGAGGCCCATCGGTCACACCACTCTCGGTTGGACCGTATTTACTTATCCCGTTTCCATCTTTCACAGGCCCACTCCTCCGCCATTCAGCCGGCCCCATTCTCCGATCATCATTTAGTCACTGTAACGGTCTCCCTCCGTGCAGAGAGACCGGGGCCGGCCTATTGGCATTTTAATAACAGCCTGTTGGAGGACGAGAGCTTTGTGATGTCCTTCCGGGAGTTTTGGCTGGCCTGGCGAGAGCAGTGGCGTGCCTTTCCCTCGGTGCGGTGATGGTGGGATCTCGGGAAGGTGCGCGCCAAGCTCTTCTGCCATGACTACACTCGGGGCACCAGCCGACGGCGAAATGCTGCGATAGAGCAGCTGGAACGGGAGGTCTTAGAGATGGAGAGGCGCCTGGCCGCCGATCCCGAGGACCTGTCCCTCTGCGGAGCGTGCCGGGAGAAGCGGGAGGAGCTCCGGGCCCTTGAGGACCACCGGGCCCGAGGTGCCTTCGTTCGGTCCCGCATCCGCCTCCTTCGGGAGATGGACCGCGGCTCCCGCTTCTTCTATGCTCTGGAGAAAACGAGGGGGGCCAAGAAACACGTCACCTGCCTTCTTGCGGAAGACGGCACCTCCGTCACGGATCCGGAGGAGATGTGTGGGAGGGCCCGTGACTTCTACACAAGCCTTTTCTCCCCGGACCCGACCGATCCTGACGCTTGCGAGGTGCTCTGGGAGGAACTCCCCATGGTCAGCGTGGGCGACCGAGACCGACTAGAGCTGCCTCTCACCCTGGCCGAGTTCTCGGAAGCCCTCCGTCGCATGCCCACCAATAAATCTCCGGGCATGGACGGGCTGACCGTGGAGTTTTACCGCGCGTTCTGGGACATTCTCGGCCCAGACCTAGTCACCGTCTGGGCTGAGTCCTTGCAGAGCGGGGTCCTCCCTCTGTCATGCAGGCGAGCAGTGCTTGCTTTGCTGCCGAAGAAGGGGGACCTCCGCGATCTACGAAACTGGTGTCCCGTCTCACTCCTTAGCACGGATTACAAAATCGTAGCGAAAGCAATCTCGCTGCGGCTAGGGTCCGTGATGGCGGACGTGGTCCACCCAGACCAGACCTATACTGTCCCGGGTCGCAGCATTTTTGACAACCTCTTTCTAGTCCGAGACCTTTTGGAACTTGGGCGGAGAGATGGTCTATCGTTCGCCCTCCTGTCTCTTGATCAGGAGTAGGCGTTCGATAGAGTAGACCATGGGTACCTCCTGAGCACTCTGCAGGCGTTTGGATTTGGACCTCAGTTTGTGAGTTTTCTCCGGGTGCTGTATGCCTCCGCGGAGTGTTTGGTTAGGCTCAACTGGACCCTGACTGAACCGGTCAGCTTCGGGCGAGGAGTGCGGCAGGGGTGCCCCCTCTCGGGCCAGTTGTATGCTCTGGCGATCGAGCCTTTCCTCTGTCTCCTCCGCAGGAGGATGACAGGGTTGGTGCTGCGGGAGCCGGAGCTGCGGCTGGTCCTGTCGGCGTACGCCGATGACGTACTCCTCGTGGTCCAGGACCCGGGCGACTTGGCGCGAGTGGAGGCATGCCAAGCCATCTATTCGGCAGCCTCCTCCGCCCGAGTCAACTGGGTCAAGAGCTCTGGCTTGGCGGTGGGGGACTGGCGGCAGGTGAGCTCCCTCCCACCCGCACTTCAGACCATCTGGTGGAGTGCGGGTCCACTGCTCTATCTCGGCGTTTACCTTTCCGCCACGCATCCTTCCCCGCCGGAGAACTGGCAAAATTTAGAGGGCGGGGTGATAGAGCGGATCCGGAGATGGACGAGGCTACTCCGATGTCTCTCCCTCCGAGGGAGAGCACTGGTGCTTAACCAACTAGTCCTGTCCACGCTCTGGTACCGGCTCAACACCCTGGCCCCGGCCCCGGGTTTCCTGACCCACCTCCGGAGATTGATTCTAGAGTTCTTCTGGTCAGGAATGCACTGGGCCCCTGTTGGAGTTCTTCATCTACCCCTGAAGGAAGGAGGGCAGGGCCTGAAGTGTCTGTTCACTCAGGTCCGCGTTTTCCGCCTCCAGGCCCTGCAGCGGCTCTTTTATAGTGCAAGTAGTTCGGCATGGAGCATACTGGTGCACGCCTTCCTGCGCCGTTTCCAAGGGCTTCGATATGACCGGCAGCTCTTTTATCTTTCTCCGAGGGGTTTTCCGTGAGACCTCTCCGGGCTGCCGGTCTTCTACCAAGACCTCCTCCGGACCTGGAAATTGTTTCTAACAACCAGGTCCGTGGCGGCCACCGTGGGAGCAGATCTCCTCATGGAGCCCCTGCTACACAACCCCCAGCTCCGTGTGCAGGTAGCGGAGTCCCGCTCGGTGCGCCAGAGGTTGGTCCTGGCGGAAGTCACGAGGGTCGGAGACCTCCTGGACTACGACCGGAGGGACTGGCTGGATCCCCTGATGCTCGCTCGGCGCATGGGGCTCTCCAGCCTCCGTACCCCCCGGCGCGTACTTCAGGAGGTGAAGGCCGCCTTGACCCCCGCTGCTCAGGCTTATGTTGGCCGAGCCTTGTGCGAGGGCGCACCCCGCCCATCCTTTACCCCAGGCCCGCCGGACCTTTCCATCGGGCCCCCACCCCGTAGATCCCAACAAACCCTTCACCCTTTCACTGCAAGCCGGCTGCACGAACTGCAAGCGGAAGGCTCAAGCTCCGCCTCATCTACCCAAGGCGGAGGCCCCCCCGGAAGACCAGGAAGGGGGGCATCAATGCCGAACCTTCCGCTTTGCCCACGAGTGCGTCCCATCCACCGGTGTCAGCCTGGAAAGACGTGGCAGCACCAGAGGGTAGTGTCTCCCCTCCATGGGAGACCCTCCCCTCCGAGACCCTCGAGGAAGCCCCTTCTGTCCTGATGCTACCCGAAGCCCCCGTGAACCCCGAGGCAACCGTCGTGGCGGGAGCCAGTGGGGAGAACCCCAGGGTGATGGAAAGTGTCCTCTCCTCCATGTTCGAGGAGATCTAGGCCTTAGATCTGACCCCGGTCGCCCAGGGGGAGGATGACCTTTTGCCAGCAAATCTTGATCTGGGCAACCTCACTCCACCCCTCTTTTCCCCATGCTCCCTCCCCTTAACTGCTGCTTCCGCTCCCACCTCTGAGGAGCCCCTGGACTGCTCCACCGACCCAGCCGCTGATGGCACCCTGTTGACAACCACCGAGCCTGCTCAGGTGAGAGCCAGTGCCACGCGACCGGGACACGAGTCGCCAGGGGCACCCCCCGTTGGTGCGGAGCAATCGACTTCCTTCCCGGGCAGGGGTCCTACAGAAGATAATCCACCTCCTGATGCTGTGGCCACTAAATCCATCACAGAGCGCTCTCCCAGTGTCACTGAGAGCTCCCTCCCCACCCTCTTAACCCTCGAGTCTGATCGGGAGGCGCCACCATCCAGCTGCTTGCCTCCCAAAACCCAGAACCTCGCCCCTGCCCCTACCCCTATCCAATTTACCTCCTGCAATGTCATTGCTGCCTCCGTGGCTGTCTCCTTCCCTTTCCCAACTGATGACCCCCAGGGAGCGGCCTTTGTGTTCTCCTGCCCTGACCCATTAGGAGCTGCTATTTTTCCTCCACCGCCCCCTATCGCCCCAGACCTTGAGGCGGACCTAGAAGCTCCAGCCCATCAGGCACCCCGTCAGGGGTCCGCACCCTGCTTGTCTGTTTTAGTGGACCACAGGGCTGCACCAAGGGCCCCGCCGGGGAACAACCGGGAAACTGTAACCCCACCCCCTCATGAGCTGCGAGGAGAGCTGTGGAAGTTTTTAGAGGATGTCCGTGGCTCCCGCAACAAGGTACAACTTTCTCTCCAGCGATGGGGGGACTTTTCTCATGGGGGAAGGTAAAGGGACGGCGAAGCAGGATGCTGCGGCCTACTGGCAGGTCCGCATCTTCCGTGAACAATTACTCACCTACAGGATGGGTCACGGACTGCTGTGCAGCCCGCTGGGAGATGTGAGCATCCCTGCCAGTGAGGACCCCCCCAACCCTCCCCATGACACCGCTCACCATCGCAGCGTTGAACACCCGGGGTTGTAGGATGGCTCTCCGCAGGCTCCAGGTGCTTTCCTTCCTTTGGGAGAGAGGGTACTCTGTGGTTTTCCTGCAGGAGACCCATACGGACCCGACTGCCAAAGACAGTTGACGGCTGGAGTGGGGGGACAGGGTCTACTTTAGCCATGCCAAGGTTCGACAGTCTGGAGTGACGACCCTATTCTCCCCCGACCTATGGCCCGAGGTGCTAGGGGTTGCCGAGGCCGTGCTGGGTCGCCTGCTGCATCTCTGGGTCTGTATGGAGGGGCTCGTGGTTAACCTCATTAATGTCTATGCCCCGACATCGGGCCCAGAGCGGCTGCAATTCTACCAGTGGGCGTCCACCTTCCTTGGCACCTTAGATTCTCATGAGTGCCTGGTCCTGGGAGGGAACTTTAATACCACCCTTGAGGAACAGGACCGCTTGGGGACCGAGCAGAGCCTGGCCGCCACGGACACCCTCCGGGAGATAGTCGAACATCACTCCCTAGTGGACATCTGGCGCGACCGCCACCCGGATGACACTTCCACGTTCATCTTTGTCCGGGTGGAAGCCCATCGGTCGAGCCACTCCCAGTTGGACTGCATTTATTTATCACGCTTCCATCTCTCACGAGCCCACTTCTCCAGCATTCGGCTGGCCCCATTTTCTGACCATCATCTAGCCACCATGACAGCCTCCCTGTGTGCAGAGAGGCCGGGGCCGGCCTACTGGCATTTTAACAGCAGCCTGTTGGAGGATGAGGGCTTCGTGACGTCCTTCCGAGAATTCTGGCTGGCCTGGCGAAGGCAGCAGCGTGCCTTTCCCTCGGCGTGGTGATGGTGGGACCTGGGGAAGGTGTGCGCCAGGCTTTTCTGCCGCGACTAGACCCGGGGCACCAGCCGACAGAGAAATGTGACGATAGAGCAGTTGAAACGGGAGGTCTGAGAGCTGGAGAGGCGTCTGGCCGCCAGCCCCGAGGACCCACTCCTCTGCGGAGTGTGCCGGGAGAAGCAGGAGGAGCTCCGGGCCCTAGAGGACCATTGGGCCTGGGGTGCCTTTGTTCGATCCCGCATCCGCCTTCTTCGGGAGATGGATCGCGTCTCCCGCTTCTTCTATGCTCTGGAGAAAACGAGGGGGGCCAAGAAACATGTCACCTGCCTCCTGGCAGAAGATGGCACCCCCCTCACAGAACCGGTGGAGATGTGCGGGAGGGCTGGAGCCTTCTATACAAGTCTTTTCTCCCCGGATCCGACCGACCCTGGCGCTTGCAGAGTGCTCTGGGAGGAGCTCCCTATGGTCAAGACGAGCGACCGAGACCGGCTAGAGTTGCCTCTCACTCTGGCCGAGTTCTCGGAAGTCCGCCGTCGTATGCCCACTAATAAGTCTCCAGGCATGGACGGTCTGACCGTGGAGTTCTACCGCGTGTTTTGGGACGTCCTCAGCCCAGATTTAGTCACCATCTGGCCCGAGTCTCTGCAGAGCGGGGTCCTCCCTCTTTTGTGCAGGTGAGCTTTGCTCGCCTTACTGCCGAAGAAGGGGGACGTCCGCGATTTACGAAATTGGCGTCCCGTCTCGCTCCTCAGCACGGACTACAAAATCGTAGTGAAAGCAATCTCGTTGCGGCTAGGGTCTGTGCTGGCGGACGTGATCCACCCAGACCAGACCTACACCGTCCCGGACCACAGTATCTTTGATAACCTATTTCTGGTTCGGGACCTTTTGGAACTCGGGCGTAGAGACGGTCTGTCGTTCGCCCTCCTGTCCCTAGATCAGGAGAAGGCATTCGATAGGGTGGACCACGCGTACCTCCTGAACACTCTGCGAGCATTTGGCTTCAGACCCCAGTTTGTGGGTTTTCTCCGGGTGCTGTACGCCTTCACAGAGTGTCTGGTTAAGCTCAACTAGACCCTGACCGAACCGGTCAGCTTCGGGCAAGAATTATGGCCGGGGTGCCCCCTCTCGGGCCAGCTGTACGCTCTGGCGACTAAGCCCTTCCTCTGCCTCCTACACAGGAGGTTGACAGGGTTGGTGCTGCGGGAGCCGGAGCTGAGGCTGGTCCTGTCGGCGTATGCTGATGACGTGCTCCTCGTGTTCCAGGACTCGGGCGACTTGGCGCGGGTGGAGGCTTGCCAGGCCATCTATTCGGCAGCCTCCTCTGCCCGGGTCAACTGGGTCAAGAGCTCTGGCTTGGCGGTAGGAGACTGGCGGCAGGCAAGCTCCCTCCCACCCGCTCTTCAGACCATCCGGTGGAGCGTGGGTCCGCTGCTATACCTCGGCGTTTACCTTTCTGCCACGCATCCCTCTCCGTCGGAGAACTGGGAAAATTTAGAGGGCGGGGTGATAGAGAGGCTCCAGAAATGGACAGGACTACTCCGATGTCTCTCCCTTTGTGGGAGAGCACTGGTGTTTAATCAACTAGTCCTGTCCAAGCTCTGGTACCGGCTCAACACCCTGGTCCTGGCCCCGGGTTTCCTGGCCAACCTCCGGACATCGATTCTGGGGTTCTTTTGGTCAGGAATGCACTGGGCCCCTGTAGAGGTTCTTCATCTACCCCTGAAGGAAGGAGGACAGGGCCTGAAGTGTCTGCACACTCAGGTCTGCGTCTTTCGCCTCCAGGCCTTACAGAGGCTCTTTATAGTGCAGGCAGTTTGGCATGGAGCACACTGGCGCACGCCATCCTGCGCCACATCCGAGGGCTCCAATATGACCGGCAGCTCTTTTATCTCTGTCCGGGAGGTCTTCTGCGAGACCTCTCCAAGCTGCCGGTCTTCTACCAGGATCTCCTCCGGACTTAGAAATGGTTTTTAATGACCAGGTCCGTGGCAGCCACCGAGGGGGCAGATCTTCTCGCTGTGCCCCTGCTACACAACTCCCAGTTCCGTGTGCAGGTGGCAGAGTCCTGCTCGGTGCGCCAGAGCTTGATCCTGGCAGAAGTCACGAGAGTCGGAGACTTCCTGGACTATGACCGGGGAGACTGGCTGGATCCCCTGACACTCACTCGGCGCATGGGGCTCTCCAGACCTCGTACCCGCAGTGCGTACTTCAGGAGGTGAAGGCCGCCTTGCCGCCCGCTGCTACAGCTTACCTCGATCGGGTCCTGTTCAAGGACACGCCCCGCCCACCCTCTACCCCAGGCCCGCCGGACCTTTTAATTGGACCCCTGCCCCGTAGACCCAATTGACCCCCTCACCCCTTTACGGCGAGCCGGCTGCATGAACTACAGGCGGTATGCTTCCAAACCACGCCAAGGAAACAACTATACACGCTCATGCTCCACACCCTTCATGCCCTCACCCTAGTGTCCTGCCCTGACACAAAGTGGCGAGACCTTCTGCCACCTTTGGAGGGTGAGCCGCCCCGGTGGGCCAGCCTGTATTCCACCTTGGTTCCGAGGCCCGCCGGGGACATCAGTTGGTGACTCCTTCACGAAGCTGTGAGCACGGGCACGTACTTGGCGTGGTTCAACCCCATCCCAGATACTTGTCCCTTTTGAGGTGTGAGGGAAACCCTGGCGCATGTATATTTGGAGTGCGCCAGGCTGCAGCCCCTGTTCCGGCTCCTCACAAATCTTTTATTACGTTTTTGGTTGCATTTTTCCCCCTCACCTTTTTATTTATACACTCCCCATCTGTGGCCTCACGAAGTCGCGGGATCTCCTAGTTAACCTCCTCCTGCCCCTGGCTAAAACGGCTATCTATAAAACCAGAGAAAGGAGGTTAGCCAATGGAGTTTCCGGTGACCGTTGGGCTGTTTTCCGATCCTCGGTCTGTTCACGTATCCGGGCGGAGTTCCTCTGGGTGGCGTCCACCGACTCCCTTGATGCTTTTGAGGAGCGATGGGTGCTGTCCGAGGCTCTCTGCTCGGTGTCCCCATCCGGCTCCCTTTGTTTTGAACCTTTGATTGGGGGAGAGAGTAAAGGACCCCAGTCCCAGCCATTGCTGCTGTGGACACCACCACCTTAGAGGGGTCCTTTCACATGTGGGTGCACGTGCCCCCCCGGTTGTCCGCTCCACAGCCTGCCCCTTTTGTTGGGTGCTTTCATAATAGGGAATTGTTGGTGACACTGGGCGTGGCGCCAGGTAACTCGAGGGGGTGGCAGACCTTGAGAGTCGATGAAGCCCCCTCGTTCTGGGCCACTAGGTAACTCGGCAGGGTGGAAGACCACGTGAGTCGAGGAAGCCCCCCACTCTGGGCCCAGGCAAGCTTGAACACTTCCCTCCCCTGAAGCTAATGAGAAAACAATTGTGATTGGTTGCTGTGTTACACATTGCATATGCTGCTGTTTTTACTCTGTAAGTGTGTTATGCAAATAAAAACATCTTTTGCTTCAAAAAAAAATTACTCTCCTATAGCCATCTGGCCTGACCCTGTCGTACCACTACTTGGGTGAAGGAACAGCCCCGGGCATGGGGCTCTTGGGTCAAAGCCCAACAGACCTGGCATATCAGCTAAGGTCTTTCCCTCTTTCCCCAAGAAGGCTATTGGAGGCAGGAGCCACTGGGAACCAGTCCCCACCAGCTATCAGATTCCACGTACCATCTCCCACTGCTGTCTCGCTTAGAACCTGTTAAGGTTCCCCAATCACTGGCAGCTCACACAATACTGCCAAAGCCCCATCCTCCCTCGCAAACATGCACCCACATATTTTGCACTTATTCAGGCAATCAGTGGTTGCCCTTAAAGTAGATTCAGCTGAGTCCTCATCAAATGCGTCTGATATCCCTGTCACCAGAAGACGGTTCTTATGGTCCATATTCATCCCCTTGGACCAGTCCTCTAACATGCGTACAGACATTATTCAAACTGTGATTTCCCCAAAATATAACAAAATGGTTTTCTCAACTTAATAGATCAGTCAATGTGCTTGCAATGGGTACTGACACAGGGATCCCAAATAAGCCCCCCTTCTGCTAATTTTAACCCTTCTGCTAGTTGGAGTGGGCAGAAACAAGGGCCAGGTTCAATATCTAGGGGGTTCCCTTTCAACAATACTATGCTGAACCAGCTTGATCACCCACCCAGTAACCTGGCACAGTGACACACTATCCCTTGGGCATCTCTGAGAGGCAATACTTCTCCTCTCGCAAGTACAGAATCTGGGTGTAGAAATAAACTTTTAATAAAAAGGGGAAAGTAACTCAGCATTAAGTTGGGAAAACATCCCAAGCAGGATTCATAAGCATAAACCCATGAATAAAAAACCCACCCCAGAATTAGTTGGGCTTTGTCCTTTTGCCTCAGGTTCTTAAGTCTAGCAACCAAAAGTTCATTTAATATGCCCCTCCCTTCACAGCACCCCACTCACATTTGTTGTCCTTGATCAGTGCAGATCCAGAGACTGCAGAGTTCCCCTCCCACCCTCGCTGGGGGTGAGGGAAAAAGACACCTTCCTCACTCAGCTATCTGAATGCCCACTGCTCCTCTCTACCAGCCACCCTGCTCCTCTAGTCACTTGTTGCTCCAGCATGCATTGAGGTCCCACCACTTAACACAGCTTTCAGTGATTTCAGCTGTTGGGGGGGGGAGTCTCACTGCTAATGCACAGTAGACAGCCTCTTACATCAGAGACACTGTCCCAAAGCAGGCCTAATGCTTAAACCTGGTTATCAGTGATTTCTGCTTTGTTGTGTGTAACAAGACTCTCAATCAGCTCTGTTATTCCACAGTGGAGCAAGGAAGGGTTAGATGTTGCCTGGATACCTTAGGCAGGCCCACACTACCAGGTACAAGTACCTGTCCCAACCCATGTGCCCTGCCTAGCAAGTGCCATTTAGTTGAGGGTAAGTACCTCAATCAGGGTATGTCAAGCACAGTTCTGCTGCCCTTGATTCACACAACAAGGATAATAACTCTTTATTACCCCTGCCTCAATAACAAAGTGACTTGTGATCCAACACCAGCCAAAAGTGATCATTTGGGCAAAGCAGTACCATCATGCTGAGCCCCTAGGCAGGGTGAGTGTACCCATGCTAATAAGGTCGGCTCCTGAAGTCCTCTTCCCCGGCTCATCACCAGATATCAGGGCAGAGCTCATTCAGATCCTGCTTACAGTTATACTTTTAAGATGGTGATGGATGAGACTGGGGCTTCCAGCACATGAATTTGGTTCCCACTCATTCAGGATTGCAGCGGCAACACCAGTGGCCCAGCTGGATCTGAGGACGAGTGCAATTTAGGCAATTGGGTATTGTTATTCTGAAGCATACAGAACATGTGTGAGACCTCATGTGGGGAATCAATGTTAATTTTACTTTGTGTTTGCATTCCACCAGATGCTGGTAGATGGTGGGGTGGATCTGTGGGCACTGTATTGTTTACTGGGTACATAGGCAGGCTTCCAGGTTGTCTGGAGGTTTACAGCTGGGCCTCAGTGGTGAAAGAGTCCTGAGCTGGCATGGGAGGAGGGGCATGCTATGAGACCAGCTGATGCCCCTTCTGTACACAAGAGTGGGCTGTGAGCAGGCACCAGATATGATTGTGGACTTAATGATTCGACCTAAGAGGGACTTGGGGAAGATCCTGGAAATTTTCCCAGGAGAAAGCATTATTTGGCCAGACATGTGGCAGGGTGTGGCAGGGAGCTATGAAGCTCCCCTTGGTAACAAGGCTCGGAAGTATGTGAACAGGGAGGTGACCAAATTCATAGGTGGAAGAGTGGGGTTGATAATTACTCATCAGGACATAAAATACTGGGCACCAGTGTTATTCAGGGAGAATGGGGTCCATCTGTCAGTCTTGGGAGCTAACACAATTTTGGCCAACATCAAAGGGGGAATTAGTAAATGTCTACAAACCTTGCTAGGTATCAGGGGGAGAAGCCTAGCTAATTGATGGCATTTCCTTGTGGCAGATATTCAGTGCAGGTACTCTATAGGGAAGGGATACGGTGATCAGATAAAATGGATTGGTAAAAGATTTAAAGGAGCAGAAACAGGGTGGGTTTGCGGCTCCTATAGCTGGTGTGGCAGGAATTCAAACCCTTCATCTCCTTCATAGCCTTTCTGAACCCTCATTTGAGGGGAGGGGTCCTAGCTGCATACAATGCACAAAGTAAAAGAGGACATGAGGAGGCATAAATAGACCAGTAGCCTGAATACTGGGAGGGAGAGGTTCACATTGTACCCTGTATAGTTCCTTTGTCCACCTTAAACTCTTCAGGGTGGGAGAGTGTGATTCCACACTGCCCCTTGAGCAGAGCTAAATCCAACAAATTGGCCCTTACTCAAATTAAATGCAAAGGGACAAAAATTCCAAAGTACAGATGTAAAATAGAAGAATGCTAATTAGAAAAAGGTACAACAGGAAAGATCAGGGACCATAAACAGAGCAGAGCATAAACTCAGCAGGATAATTCAGAGTGATGTGCTGCAAGAACATAAAATAACATGCTGGGAATGTACAATATAAAAAGAAGAATTAGGTCAGGAGAAGGGGAGAAGGTAATTAATTTTTTATCTCTGTGCAGAACTGATGAGGCCACATTTGAGTATTACATGCAGTTTTGGGCTCCATTTTCTAAAGAGATCTTGCTGAATTGGAGAGGATCCAAAAAAAGGATAACAAAAATGATAAAAAGTTTATTAAAATAACAGAATTTGCAAAGCCTGGGGAAAGGACGACTAAGGCACAACATGAAAGCTAATTATAAATACCTGTAAGGGATTAACAAAAATGAGTGTATGGGATAGAGAGGAAATACATTTCAGCAGGTCAGGCACAAGAAAAAATAATCACCTCAGATTAAAATTGTGAAAAGAAAAAAATTAAGAGTAACTATGCCTCACAGTCTCACAAAGTAGCCTATTAACCATAATCATAGTGAAACCCAATTCTGTAGTCACGTGGCAGGATGAATCAGGATGTGCTATCCAACCCAAGCGTCTATGGAACTGTGAAGGTGAGTTAAATGAATCAATTCCTTTCGCTATTTTCCAGTTTCTGCCTGGCTATTAATATTAAAACAAAGGTGAAACAAACAACTTTATAAAAATCAAGAAAATGAGCTTGATTTTCTAACCTCTTGGTACTTTATGCAAACAAACATGCATGGAATCACAGGCCTAGTTTGTATACACATAATTAACTATTTGTGTGTGAAAATACCCGATTGTTGTGTGCATTCATACTAACTGCACTTGCAAATTCTGCAAGCTATTTCAGAGGCAGCTTTATTTCTATCTAAATACAAAGTTTGTTTTTTTAATATATTTAAATAAGAAAGCGAGTAACACATAGCTAGATCCAGATACTTTTAAAAGAAAGATGGTTTAAATATGGGCATTTGTCAGTCAGATGTGCCACTGTGATTTGGTTGTGTCAAAGATCTACTAATGGAAGAAAATTAAGGAACAATAATTTAAACCATTCTAACAAAAACAGTCAACTTTTACTTAGTCCACAGATATCTACTGTACTTGCCCAAACACAGGAGCAATAGACTAGATTTGCTTGCTTTTGTCACTTGAAGTTATAACTGCATTTTCCATAACAATTCCATAGTGAAAATGTATGAGACACTGCTCAATGAATGTCAAAGCAAGTCGAGTCTCTTTGAAGCCCTGCAAATCCCTTGTATGTCACTGTTACACAGAACTGTGTGTTAATAAGTGTCTAAACTCAGAAACCTTTCTTAATGACTGAGCTAAAAACTGGAAACATTAATACCTTCCCCCAAAGACAATGTTTTACTGGTTTCATGAAAGAAGAACATTAAGTCGAGATATGTTTGTCATTTTCAACTTGAATTTAATTTAAATTGGCCTATGATGTATTCTTGTTTAGTCGGAAAGCAATTTAGAACTGTGATAATCCTGTTGCTAGGATCCTGGCTTCAAGGGGCAAATAGCTGAAATTACAGTAAATAAATTTACACTAATAAACAGATGCAAATTGAAACATAAAAAATACTGTGAAAATGTGTTTTGTAGAGTGTAAGCCATACATAATAAGTGTCACGGTTCAGGGCAATTGCACCTTGCCATAAATATAAAGGGAAGGGTAAACCCCTTTGAAATCTCTCCTGGCCAGGGGAAAGCTCCTCTCACCTGTAAAGGGTTAAGAAGCTAAAGGTAACCTCGCTGGCACCTGACCAAAATGACCAACGAGGAGACAAGATACTTTCAAAAGCTGGGAGGAGGGAGAGAAACAAAGGGTCTGCGGGTCTGTCTATATGCTGGTCTTTGTCGGGGAGAGACCAGGAATGGAGTCTTAGAACTTTTAGTAAGTAATCTAGCTAGGTATGTGTTAGATTATGATTTCTTTAAATGGCTGAGAAAAGAATTGTGCTGAATAGAATAACTATTTCTGTCTGTGTATCTTTTTTGTAACTTAAGGTTTTGCCTAGAGGGGTTCTCTATGTTTTTGAATCTAATTACCCTGTAAGATATCTACCATCCTGATTTTACAGGGGGGATTTCTTCATTTCTATTTACTTCTATTTTTATTAAAAGTCTTCTTGTAAGAAACTGAATGCTTTTTCATGGTTCTCAGATCCAAGGGTTTGGGTCTGTGGTCACCTATGCAAATTGGTGAGGCTTTTTATCCAACATTTCCCAGGAAAGGGGGGGTGCAAGTGTTGGGAGGATTGTTCATTGTTCTTAAGATCCAAGGGTCTGGGTCTGTAGTCACCTAGGCAAATTGGTGAGGCTTTTTACCAAATCTTGTCCAGGAAGTGGGGTGCAAGGTTTTGGGAAGTATTTTGGGGGGAAGGACGCGTCCAAACAGCTCTTCCCCAGTAACCAGTATTAGTTTGGTGGTGGTAGCGGCCAGTCCAAGGACAACGGGTGGAATATTTTGTACCTTGGGGAAGTTTTGACCTAAGCTGGTAAAGATAAGCTTAGGAGGTTTTTCATGCAGGTCCCCACATCTGTACCCTAGAGTTCAGAGTGGGGGAGGAACCTTGACACACCTGTATTACCCCTCTGTAGTCCAGCAAAAGCACCCACTCTTAGGCTTCTGGCTCCCAGCTGTCACCTCTTTCGATGAGTCTGAGTCTCCCTCCCACCCGACTGGGGTATTTCCAGGCTGCACAGGTTTCCCAGCAAGGCAGGCTGCCTCGACAGCTCTGTTTCTGTGTTTTGTTTTCTCCTCAGAGTGTAGCCAAGGATAAAAGGTCTCAGGTATACTTAAGACACAGAGGTGAAATATAAGAGTTAATGAGGTAACACAGGACTGATAGGCTTCATGCCTTTAAAGGCATTTCTACACTGCAAACACCTACAGCTAGCATGTGTCAGGTGTGAGGTGAGCCAGGAGGCTTGGACTGCTGGGCTATAAAATTGCAATGTAGCTAGGTGTGTTCAGGCTGGAGTCTGGAACCTCCCTTCTTCCAGGGTCTCAGAGCTTGGGCTCTAGTCTGAGCCTGGATGTGTATCCTGCGATCTTTTAGCCCTGTAGCCTGAGCCCCATGAACCCAAATCAGCTGATATGGAATAGCCACAGGTATTTAATTGCAGTGGAGCTGTACCTAAAATATTTAGCTTAGCCAAATTAGGCTTTAGTCTTAGGATAAGTTAGCTGTAATATAAAGATAAGTTAGCATAGGTAAGTTAACAATAAAGTTGTTGTGCTTATGTCTGTTTATGATATGCTGATCTGAAAATAACTGCTGAGTTTGGATAATAATATCTAGGCGAGATCAGTAGACACCACACAAATGGCCATTAATAGCCAGGGTGAAATGTTAGAGATTTTCTTAAGGTAACTGTCTGTTACTATAGTGATAAGGTGATGTAAATGAGTATAAAGGGAACTAATGAGTTAGCCTATGAAAAATGGGGCATTCGAAGAGTAGTGGATGTGGAAGTTCAAATAAGGAAAAGGAGTTAAATATGTATGAACCCCCCTGGATGTCAGCATAGCACATTATAAAAGCTGCATCCCACCCTGCATGCCTTGCAGAGGTGGGGAGATGCCAGAATGACTACTGAATGATGACTAACACTTTGGATTATTCCTCAAGGCATAGCATGAGTAATGCAAATACTATGTGTTCTGTTTTGTTCACTCTCTCCTTTACCCAATTGCAGTGTGTATACTGCTGTTTGGCTGACTAATAGAAGTATTATAGAAAGCACTGCGTAGTCTCTGTTGTGCACCATGGAGTCCCCCTTCCATTGATAACCTCTCTACTGTAGTTGATCTCGAGGTCTGAACACTCACAGATTAAAGTCGAGGTAAACCCTCACCTTGGGGTGAGTAAATTGCTCTTTGTTTTAATTTACCACACAGCTTTTTCCAAGCAAGCAAATTTGTTCTTAAGGTGAAAGCATGGCAGAGAAAACATTAAAACAATAAAGGAATCTACATGCATCCCAATAAGCTTACCAGAGATCACACCCACCCCTGATCTCCTAGAAGGGCTCTGGTCTGTGTCAGTCCTTCCAACCATTCCCTAAAGATTGGGCCTCTTCCCTTGGACAGAAGGTCCTGTCCATGTGCTGGATCAGAGAGAAGGTCCCGAGTCAATTTAAAATCAGGTTACTTATCCAAAAGTCTTTTCTTTGTCCATTGGCCTCTAGAGAATCCAGTTGGAACTAGTATATGTTATGGCGTTGCCAACCCTCCCAGTTTTGCCAGGAGTCTCCTGGTATCAGGCTCTATCTCCTGGAGAATAATGAAGCCAAACCGGGAGATTTTAGGCACTAAAAGTCCAATGGCGCAGTGGAGTAAGGCAGGTTCTCTGAGTGCCCTGGCTCTGCGTCACCCCCGGAAGTGGCCGGCAGGTCTCTGCTGCCCCTGGCGGGGGGGGGGGGGAGAGCAGGGGGTTTCCATGCTCTGCCGCCACCTCTAGCATTGGATCTGCAGCTCCCATTGGCCAGGGACTGTGGTCAATAGGCGCTGTGGGAATGATGCCTGCAGGCAGGGGCAGCACACAGAGACCCCATGCCTCCCCCCGCCTAGGAGCTGCTGCCAGAGGGATGTGCTGGTTGCTTTCGGGAGCCGCCTGACGTACGCGCTGCCCAGACGAAGCCCACACCCCAACCCCCTGCCCCAGCCCAGAGCCGGCACCCCACACCTCTTCCTGCACCCCAACCCCTGGCCCAGAGCATGCACTCCACACCCCAAATCCCCTCCCAGAGCTCCCACACCTCCTCCTGTACCCCTTCCCCAGACCAGAGCCCACACTCCACACCCAAATTCCCTCCCAGAGCCCACACCTGACAGCCTCTCCTACACCCCAACTGCCTTTCCCAGCCCTGAGCCCCCTCCTATACCCCAAACTCCCTCCTAGATCCCGCACCCTCTCCTGCACCCCAATCTCCTAACCCAGCCCTGAGCCCTCTGCTGCACCCCAAACTCTCTCCCAGATCCCGCACCCTTTCCCACACCCAAACTCCCTTCCAGAGCCCGCACTCCAACACTCCAGCCTAGTGAAAGTGAGTGAAGGTGGGAGAGAGCGAGTGACGGACGGAGTGAGAGGGGTATGGCAGGGCAGGGTCAGGGCCTCGGGGAAGGGGTGGGGCAGGGCAAGGGTGTTTGGGTTTGTGCAATTAGATGGTTGGCAATCCTAATATGTGAGCCTCCCCGGGGGTCAGTGCCACTCTGGAGGTGTTACAAACTGGGTGAATTTAGCTAATCATACCTCACTGTTCTTAGGCTCTGGAAGGTCAATACTAATCCTCCCCCATGGAATTACATGCAGTCTGTGGCCCACAATGGTACATCAACTTAATACTGTAAGATCTCCCAGACAGGTGTTGCAGGAAATTGCCATATCTGTCAAGATAAGAATTTTCAAAATTACACTCCCATGAGTGAGAATAATTTAGAGACTGACCTGTAATCATCTACATGCTCTATGGAATTTAGCTGTGATTTTCATTGACTATAATGGGAATGATTGGCTAAATTCCCATGTACCAGTTTGAAATTTTGGAGGCGAAATATCAGTTTTAGTCCACTTCTCTACATGTTTAATTATATACAGTAGCGATGGACATACACTAGTTCTGCCCAGAGGAGAGAGCTGTACACTTTTTAGTTGCTGAAAATACATGTTTGGCACTTAACAGATAATATTTATAATAATAAATTGAAATATATGGTCCAGTCTTTAAATTAGCTATGTTTATTACGGATGAAAGAATTTCTGTGACTCCTTCCTGGGAGTGTCACAGTTAAATTTCTCATCACTTCCAGCTAATTGTTAAACTGGGTCAGAGAATTCTGATCCATTAGGTAGCCTCCTTGTTGACAATTTGGTACTTTCCTGAATCATATTCTCTAAGCAACCTGAGCTCAAGAATTAATTTACTAATTAAATCGACTAGTCCCAATTAAGTCACTACTTATTTTGGAAGAAGATACTTTCGTTACAGACTTTTTTCCTGTATTTTATTCTGTTCCCCTCTCCCCCCCTCAATGGAAGAAAAATAGGGATCATATCTACCTAAAATGTATTTTAGAAAAAGGACCAATTAACTGTATTTGTTTAGGTTTCCTAGCACTTGTAGAAAATTGTCTATGTGAGATCAGCCAAAGAGCATTATGCCAAAAAGCATGTCTGGCTAGAACTTTTGTGTGGTAGTATAAGACTGCCACAGCACAGATACAAATCTTTGTTCACCTAGAAAAGCCCCCGGAATTGAATGCTCTGTACTGCAGTTCTTCTGTTACTTTCATTTATCATTTCAAGCTGCGTTATTCTGATGGCTTTGCAGTTGCAGGACTACCAGTGCTGATGCAGAGATATTGAAATACTGAAAGCATCAAACAACAGGGATGTCTGTAACTGGTAATGGGCATCCTTCCTCAGTTTATTAACTCCAGCTGTGTGTTTGACAGTTTTTGTGAAGAGGTGCAGCACAATGTGAGAATGCTGAACAGAGAATAAAGAAGCTAGTGTCAAAAAGTAAACTACATCACACATAATCCATACTACAGACTTGTGCAGCATGTGGAAATCACAATAATGTCTTTAAATTCCAGTGTCTTGTATATCTCCAGCTTTAGCAGACCGTAAAGTGACTGGTATACAGCACACCCTTAAAAGTCTCTGCATATAATTCACAGTGGCCACTGAAATACAAAACGTCACAATTCATAGATGCTTCCTGTTGTGAGATTTGTTGCCAAGACTTTTCATAAAATTAGTCAGAAGAGGGAATGTTAAAATTTCTTCAGATTGTCTGTCTTATCACAAGGGTGCACTTAATGTCAGATGTGGTGAATGGTGACTTCTGACACAGTTTTTAAATTATTCATTTTTAAAATGGCTTGCATGTATTAAGTAGTGGTCTTTGTGTGTGTGTGTGTGTGTGTGTGTGTGTGTGTGTATATATATATAACCATATATAACAATATACTTATTAATGTTTCTATACTGTTGAGAACAAGCAGAGGTGGGGGTGAATAGATGACCTAATATCGAAGGTATTTTCCATCTCTAATTGCTATATATTCTTGGATCTCAGAATAATTAATACCTTGAGTTGAATAAACTTTAGGTTCCCAGGAAACCAACTGCCCTGTTAGAAAATTCAGTGGAATGTTCATTCTATGAGTGCTTTTTTCAGGACGTGCACTGAATAACCACACAAGGTCACAGTGGTGAAGACAATGTGATTTTAGAGGTATGAACTAACCTAATTATGGGCTCAATACTGCCAAGTGCTCAGCATCTCCTGTAAGTTGTTGAGCACCCTCAATTTACATTGACTTCAGTGGGAGGAGCTGAGGGCACACAGTACCTCTTAGGAAGTGTTCTGCATCTCACAGACCTGCATTATAAAAGGTGTCTTTACTAACCAGAAAGGCAAGATTGTGGCTTTCAGCTGCTATGTGCATTGGTGGGGAGAGAAAAAAAAATCAAAGCAACATTTTGAAAAATTCCTGAAATACAGAATTTTTTGTCACCTGAAATAAATAAATAGCAATTGTTTTGCTTGATCAGCCATTTATATGAGTTGGTACAGCAGTATCAAATGAAGGAAGATAACAGTGACACTGCTGTCAGCTTTCTTGCAGAATGGTCCTTTAATGCTAAAGTCAGCATAATTGATTGGATGGCATCTGCTGGCTCAGTGGTACAAGACTGCTTTCATTCACACCCTGCCATTTTATGTCACCAGCTCCCCCTGCCAACTACTTTGTGGACTGACGTCTCGTCAGAAAGTTCATTTGAAATTCTTTGCCCTTAGTATAGTCTGTCAAATGCAGTTGGATTCCCTATAGCACGGTAACCAACCAAACCAATAGGTGAAGACACGGGTTGGAGAAGAATGGGAGAAATCCAAAGAAAGATTCCAACACCCATACCAAGAGAGCCAGTAAGCACTAAGCAACAGTGGATTAGAAAGTAATGCAATTTGGCTGAGTCATAGCTAAAATTAATATTTCATGAAGGTCCAGAGTGAGTCCTAATTGTGCATTTGCCATTTTATCAAAATATTTTTATTACAGTTCACTGAATACTTCTGTAAAGTGTATTGCTATTAAAGAAAATAAAGCCCAAGGACAAACTCCTTCTCCACATTCAGGGATTGCCCTAGCTGGCACAGTGAGGGCATTGGGAATTGGGAAGAGATGGAAGTAGATGTATCCTCAGCTACATGATCTTATCAGACAGGGCAGGAGTTGGAGGCTGTAACCTTGTAAACACATTGAGCTCAGTACAGGATTATGCTGAAACTTTACCAGACCTTGGATGGTGCTTGCTGCTACAACATATGCACTAGCTAGCAAGGGTAAGTCCAGCCTTAACCACAGATCATGCTCCTTTTGGAAAATCATGTCAGGCTAACACCCTAGCCAGTTATGTCTCTCTTAGTGCTCTTGAGTTCTGTGGGGAGCTTGTACCCAGCTGCTTGATGAGAAAAGAAGATTTTTATTCTGTGTTTGCACAGTGGCTAGCACAATGGTCTCCTGGTCTATCACTAGGGCTTCCAGGTGCTACAGTAATACAAATATTAAATCATATGTCTTTCTACTCCCATTGACTATGATAAAGTGTAGAGGGTTGGCTCTTCATAGCTGGCTACAGTTGTAGGGTGTAGACAGAGAGTCACACCCCTGGCTGGGCTGGCCATAGGGACCACCAGTCAATGGCAGTCCTCCTCTGTTAGGGAGACTGCCAGTGGTTAATTCTGAGCCCTTTTTTTCAAACGGCTGATGAGGGGCCTTTTTATAAAGGAAGAGCAGCAGGCAGAAGTGGCCTTCTTTGGAGCCATTCTCGACTGTTGCTGTGGCCTTGGTCAGGTTTGGAAATAAGATGGGCCTGATAGGACCAGTTAGTGTTAGAATTTTATGAATTTGAGCATCATAAAGTGGGGAGGCTGTGGCCTCAATGTCTCTTGTCAGTGCTGCCAGGGCAGGTTGCTGTTAGGAGGTATTTTCAAGTTGAATAAAATTAAGGCCACTTGGTCAAAATAAGATAATTCCTATCTCTGTCCTCAGTGGCTCCTACCATTAAAAAAGGGTGCACTATGAATGCCTACCGAGAGAGGCTGTGCAGTGATGCTGCATGGGTCACACTCTAGCCTGTAACTAGTTAGTGTATGAATACATCAGATTATGCTGACTCGGAGACAGAACTTCTGCCTGAGTAAATCAGCATGGCTCCATGGAAGCCAATGGAGCCATGCTGATTTACAGCAGCTGTGGGGATGTGTTCCATTCACCGCTGTCTTTGTTTGAGTTGCTCATGGTTGGTGGTCGTTTTACAGTTTGTCTTTAAAATGTCAGTCAAGTGATTTCATTTTCAGTGACTTTTTAAAATTTGTGTGAATTTAGAGCTTGTGAAAGATGCCAGATGGACAGCCCTGGAGCCAGCTGGCTTTTATTTATCCATAAGACAGGCACAGGCACTGGGAGATGTACAACATTGCACCACTCAATGTCATACCACTCATACCAATCAAACCTGATCTAGAAGGACCATTTATGGTGTTGAGATGGTAATCCAATCTCTAAACTCATTCATTCATTCGTCTCTCTGCTGATAGTCCCAAGTGGACAGATTCAGCTCTGCAATAAATGGAACAACTCCATTAAAGTCAACGGAGTTGTGCTGGCTCATATTTGGAATTAATTTGGCATGAGTTTGTCAATTAGGGCTGTTTGTTGTGATGCAGAAATCTGTCCACTGGGTACTGGATTGAGATGATCAGTTCTAGGAAAATGGCAATGGGTTGGATTTTCAAAGGCACTAAAGGCAGGCTAACTCTGCTCCCATTTAAGTCTATGGGAATTTTGCCAGGGAGCATTTTTGAAAATTTCACGTGATATTTGCATTGCAAGCACTACCTCATCCTTTTCTCTATCAGTGCAATGGATTTTTATTCAGTTCTACTTATGGGGCACTTTTCCTAATTATTTTTGTCCTCTGTACCAATAGAAGGCCCTTTTCTGTTTTTGCTAGCTTCATTTTCAACTTCCTGATCAATGTCACTACAATGCCCTTTAGAAGAAATAACAATACTCCCCCAAAGGGAAAGCTGCCTTCTCTGTGCACAGAACAACCAAAATGGCTTGTGCTTGATAGAGGGAGGGAAAAAATAGTGATTAAAAAAATAATCTTTTTCTTCCCTGCCCTTGCTTAAGCCAGTGCACTCTCTCTCTCGCTCTCTCTCTCTCTAATCACCACTAAATTAATTCAGAAAGAAAAAGAAAATAGAAACTTGAGAAATGCATTATATACTGCTATTACACTTGCAAAAATTAACAGAAGTTGATTCAAAGGCTGGTGAACCTGTTAAAGAATCCTTTGTTGTTTAAAAAACTCATACATCATTCAGGATAGCACCCCATTCTGCAGCATCCATGTTTCCCATTCAAAGCTACTACTTCCTCTGTAAAAAAGGGATAGATTTTTCTCTGTCTTGGGACAGCCTTCTACATGGTGCATGATGAACAGTCGCATATAGCCCTGTTACTGCTGTAACTCCACTGAACCAAATTGTCCTGCTCTTGGTTTAGCAATGTCAAAATATACAATTGTTCTCACCATGGTGGCAAGACTCTCAGCAGATCATCTGTTTTTCCTTTTGGTAACTTTTTTTTTTTTTTACTCCTGAATACGGTCATTAGTGTGATAGAAGTCTTTTGCAGACCCTTGGAATGAATTCGTTAAAACATACAATATTGTGAGAGCCTTTAGGTCAGACAGGATAGCGTGGTAAAATGCTCTCCTGCAAATCAGTCAGAACTAATCCAAAGTCCATTAATCACTTAATATGCAGAACAAGCTTTTCCTCCCCCGCTCCCCGCCCCCCCCGGTCCATCTATTGGCGATCGTTTGAAAAGTGTTATATTTTTTTACAGAGTCTGAACTTTGTGGCTTTGTAAATGAAATATATTTAAACCAATCTGTCATGATATAACACAGAAAATTATTCACAAAAAAGGCCCCTTGGTTTTATTTGATTCTTAACAGTCCTGGGATTCAGTGGATTTATACCAGCTGGGTTCCTGGTCCATACTGTTCAGGATCTAAATATAATATCCTTAAAAGCACTGTGCTATTTCAGAATATATTTTCTCGAATCAAACATAGTATACTGCTGAGTAGAACATTTTTAGCCATTTCTACTGTTTTTCTTGCTCTAGTTATATGGTTCTGGGCATTTTAGGCAGTAATTCTACTACTTATTTCTAAAACCACTGCTTGCAAAAAGGCTGTATGTTCTTTTTAAATGTTTGTGGTTTCCAGAAGTCATAGAAAACCCAACACTGTACATACCATTTCTCAGATATTGACAATTCAAGGGCAGGAATTCAGCTTTGGGTCCAATTAACTTATTATTCTGATAAATGATTTTAAATTTCTTATGTATGCCAAAATGAAAAGAAGCATAACTTGATTACCAATCACAGTGAAAATATAGTGATATGCAGCTCAAGTTCATACAATATTTCCATAAGGGGTAAGTATGAATTTATATTTATCTAAATAAGGAGAAAAGCTTCATATTAATAAATATCTTTAATACTGTAGATGATAGACAGATGTGTCTTATATCCTTTTATAACAAAAAGAAACTGGAATTGTAGTAATTGACTGTAGTTGTATTTTACATCAATAGGTCTGATTTAATTAAAATTAAACCTACAGACTTATGGCCATTACTGGTTATAGCTAGTTGTTTGTTTAGATAAATTATATTTAGTTCGATTATAACTTGCATATGACAACAAATTACCAGCTCACTCCTGAGTTTTTAAAACCTTATCAGTGTTACCAGTGTGTACATTTTCTGACAGTGCCTTTCAAAAAACTAACTGCTTTCTGAATTATGTCAGGCTATGCTGTTTCTGAATGACATGATAGCATTTTACCCAGGAACTCACAATCAGCTCCTGCACATCTGGAGGGGTCTGTGAAATTCACAATAATGCAGAAATAAATACCACGTGGGGAGTACGAAAACCTATGTAGCAGGAGTAATAAAAAACCCTCTAACAGGAGAATAGATATTTTGAAAATAGAAGAACCTAGCCAAGGAGAGAGATTGGAAATACTCTATACCTGCTCATAGCTGGCCTAATGGGTATATCCTATTTTCCTTGGTAATTCTCACTAATTATCTTGGAAATATGTGTCTATCTTCTGATTATCCAGGCAGTGTGTATGTGACTGTTTGTGTATGCACTGGTAGAACTGAGAATATAAAAGTATCCTAGTCAGCCTGCCTCTGCAAGTGGAGTCCAGTCTTCACTGTAGAGGGTGAACATGGTGCTACTCCTTGTAATGAGGAGAGTTAGCAAGGACGAAAAAGAGAGGCAGGGGAGGGGCGACAGGGGACTCTAGGAGAAAGGGGGGGAAAAGAGGAATTTTTTTTAAAAAAATCCTTGAAGTAAACAAAGAGAGGTAAACTGGAAAAAGATAGCAAGAAGAAACAGCAAAAGAAAAACAGTGTAACAGGAAAAAAGGAGAGAAATTTACAGAGACAAGGATGTGGCCACAGTTGAAGGAGTAAATAGAAGTAATATTGGCATACAGTGTCCCTCAAAGTTTTTCCTGTGAAAATTACATAAGAAACCAAATATTTAGAAGAGTGATTCCTGAAATTGAAGCTATGGTGACCCACTGAAGTCCCCAATCCTGCAATTGGATCTGTGTGAGTGTACCCCTTTGCCTGCATGGAGTCCTTTGATTTCTCATTTGCCACCCACCCAGCTCTCATTGCAGTATAGCCCCTAAACTACCATGTACAAAATCAATTTGTCCTCACTTGCTGAATAACTTTATAGTGCTGTATAAAAGGAGCACTGTCATTTTAAAAATTCAAGGATACATCTTATTCCACTGGTGCTCAGATAACATTTATCACCATACTTTCTTCACCTCCTGTAAGGAAATACTACTCTAAGCCAGTTTACATGTGGAATGATTATCTAAATAATGCAGCAGCACACATCTCTCAACATCCAAACCTGCCAATATGTGACACAAGCCACCCAAAATGGGTGACAAATGTGCAATACCTCCACATTGTTGTGCATCTTTCTGTTATTGATGGATTATAATGGTTTTTAACAAAACATCCTTTACACAGGTTTTCTCACTGTGTGAAGCAAATAAACCACTTCTGCAATCTGTAACAAGTTAATTGTTCATATGTGTGGGAGGGAGCCAGGGAATGGAGATATAAGGACTGTTGCAGACTGCAGAGTAGTGTGAAACCCTGAGAAAACAAAACAGCTTTTACATTTATATTTAAAACACCATCATAATCTGTCAGTTGTGGAGATGCATGCAGCAATACACAGCTGCAGATATTTTGGTCATTTTGGGGCCACATGTGGGTTGGGGGCTCGGATCCTGCACCAGTTGTCCCCAAATTCAGTTAATGCTACCCAATCCCCCATAATTAATTCCGTTGCCCTCCCCCATGCACAGTGCTGCCACTCTCAAATCTAAACCGTGAATGGCCCCTCCCTACCTTGCTGCTGCAGTTAGCAGTGTTGCCAACTTGCATGAGTCTTGGGATTTTCCTTAAAGCCCAAAGTCTGCTTTTTCTTTGAGCCAAACCTGACCACTTTTAAAGCCTACACCCATCTAGAGAACAGTTCTCCCCTTGTTTTCCCCTTTCCCTCTCCAACTCACAACAGCTCCCTCATTTTGGTTGACACAATTTTGCTTAATTTATGTATTTTATTAGTTGTTATTGGTTGGAAACATTAAATAATGTAAGTACTGTTTAAAATGAAGATTGTTGGTATTCCCCACACAGAATCTAAGATTCTCCACAGGTCAGCAAACTTCTGCTAGGCCATCTGATCTGTTCATATTTCTCATGCTCCAAAGATCAAACAGGGACATGAAATGGACTCTTATACATCTGCAAGGTAAGGACACATAGCAGACAAAGCAGCAGGCCAGATCAAGACATGCTAGCCTGATGAGAGCCTCTAACACCTCTTTTGTGAATATCAGAGATGACTGGGCAGCCAGCTGGTAAAGGCAGGGGAAACCTCCAAAAAACAGGAAGAGGAAATGCTCTTAAACAACTAACAAAATTATCCAAAGCACAGGACTTGGTGGTGATGGGGGACTTCAACTACGCAGACATCTGTTGAGAAAATAACACAGCAGGGCACAGATTATCCAACATATTCTTGGAATGTATAGTAGATAATTTTTTATTTCAAAAGGTGGAGAAAGCTACTAGGGGAGACACTGTTCTAGATTTGATTTTGACAAATAGGGAGGATTTGGTTGAAAATTTGAAAGTGGAGGGCAGCTTGAGTGGAAGTGATCATGAAACTGTAGAGTTCATGATTCTAAGGAATGTTAGGAAGGAGAACAGCAAAATAAAGATAATGCATTTCAAGAAGGCAGACTTTAGAAAACTCAGGGAGTTGATAGATAAAATCCCATGGGAAGCAAATCTAAGGGGAAAAACAATTGAAGAAAGTTGGTAGTTTTTCAAAGAGACATTATTAAGGACACAAGAGCAAACTATCCTACTGCATAGGAAAGAGAGGAAGTATGGCAAGAGACAGACCACCCTGGCTTAACCAGGAGATCTTCAATGATCTAAAAATCAAAAAAGAGTCCTACAAAATGTGGAAATTAGGTCAAATTACAAAGGATGAATATAAAGAAGTAACACAAGTTTGTAGGGACCAAATTAGAAAGGTCAAGCACAAACTGAGATCAAACTAGCTAGAGACATAAACGGTAACAAGAAAAAAAATCTACAAATACATTAGAAGCAAGAGGAAGACCAAGGACAAGGTAGGCCTCTTACTCAACGAGGTGTGGGGATGGGGGAGGAACAATAACAAAAATTTGGAAATGGCAGAGGTGCTTAATGACTTCTTTGTTTCGGTTTTCACCAAGATGGTTGGTGGTGATTGGACATCTAACATAGTGAGTGCCAGTGAAAATGAGGTAGGATCAGAGGCTAAAATAGGGAAAAAACAATTAAAAATACTTAGACGAGTTAGATGTCTTGTCACCAGGGCTTGATTAAATGCATCCTAGAATACGCAAGGAGCTGACAGGGGAGATATCTGATCCATTAGCGATTATCTTTCAAAAGTCATGGAAGACAGGAGAGATTCCAGAAGGACAAAATATATGGAAATGTGGAAAATGGCAAATATAGTGCCAATTTATAAAAAGGGAAATAAGGACAACCTGAGGAATTACAGACCAGTCAACTTAACTTCTGTACTCAGAAAGATAATGGAGCAAATAATTAAGCAATCAATTTGCAAACACCTAGAAGATAATAAGGTGATAAATAACAGTCAGCATGGATTTGGCAAGAACATGTCAAGCTAACCTGATAGCACTCTTTGACAGGGTAACAAGCCTTGTAAATAAGGGGAAACGGAAGACGTGGTATATCTTAACTTTAGTAAAGCTTTTGATATTGTCTTGCATGACCGTCTCATAAACAAACTAGGGAAATGCAACCTAAATGGATCTACTACAAGGTGGGTGCATAACTGTTTGGGAAACCATTCCCAGAGAGTAGTTATCAGTGGTTCACACTCATGCTGCAAAGGCATAACAAATGGGGTCCCGCAGGGATCAGTTCTTGGTCCAGTTCTGTTCAATATCTTCATGAATGATTTAAATAATGGCATAGAGAATATATTTATAAAGTTTGCAGATGATACCAAGCTGGAAGGGGTTGCAAGTGCTTTGGAGGATAGGATTATAATTCAGAATGATCTGGACAAAATGGATAAATGGTCTGAAGTAAATAGGATGAAATTCAATAAAGACAAATACAAAGTACTTCATTTAGGAAGGAACAATCAGTTACACACATACAAAAAGGGGAAATGACTGCCTAAAAAGGAGTACTGCGGAAAGGGATCTGGGGTCATAGTGGACCACAAGCTAAATATGAGTCAACAGTGTAACACTGTTCCAAAACAGGCGAACATCATTATGAGATGTATTAGCAGGAGTATTGTAAGCAAGACACGAAAAGTAATTCTTCTGCTCTACTCTTGGCTGATTAGGCCTCAGCTGGAGTATTGTGTCCAGTTCTGGGCATCACATTTTAGGAAGGATATGGACAAATTGGAGAAAGTCCAGAGAAGAGCAACCAAAATGATTAAAGGTCTAGAAAACATGACTTTTGAGGGAAGATTGTGGACAAAAATAGGTTTGTTTAGACAAGAGAAGACTGAGAGGGGACATGATAACAGTTTTTAAGTACTTAAAAGGTTGGTATAAGGAGGAGGGAGAAAAATTGTTCTTCTTAACCCCTGAGGATAGGACAAGAAGCAATGGGCTTAAATTGCAGCAAGGGCGGTTTAGGTTGGACATTAGGAAAAACTTCCTAACTGTCAGAGTGGTTAACCAGTGGAATAAATTGCCTAGGGAGGTTGTGGAATTTCCATCATTGGGGATTTTTAAGAGCAGGTTAGACAAACACCTGTCGGGGATGGTCTAGATAATACTTAGTACTGTCATGAGTGCAGGGGACTGGACTAGATGAGCTACTGAGGTCCCTTCCAGTCCTATGACTCTATGATTAGGAAGCTGTCTGAATTAAATGATAAATAAAATTCTGAAAGATTTGTCAGAAAGAGAACGAGAAAAGTAAAAAGTTGGAAGATGCAGAACAGAACAATGAAGTGGGGAGCAGAAGCTGAATGTTCAGATACATTTGTAGAAGTTTGGGGAGGCATTAAAGCTATGGGGAAATATCCTGTACCTCTAGACCTGCTAAAGTTTGCCCAAATGAATTAGTATGGGATGGCATGCGCAAGAATTCTTACACTTTCTTGCCTGGAGAGTCCCATTTTCAGTAGCTGCTGACTTTAGAGGCAGTAAGGAGAAATTGTTCTGCATTACAATTTTTCTTAAGTTCAAATGCACAAAAATATTCTAATGCCATTATTTAAATCAATGGTATGTCTTCATCTGGTATACAGTTTTCAGTTCTATTCAACTCATCCCAAAAAGGTTATAAGAGAAATAGAATTGGTTGAGAGTTGAGGAAACAAAGGTAATTAGAAGCATAGAGAGAATTCCATATGAGAAGAGGTTGAAAAAATATGGGAACATTGAGATTGACAAAGTGGATAAGACTGAATCCAACACCCTCTCTCTGAAAGTGGCAAATACCAGATGCTTTAGAGGAAGATACAATAAACCCTGCAGTAGGTAGTTATGAAATAACCTTCTGTCACCATGCCTCAGTGGGCACAACTGAGGATGCCAAATTCAGGATGAATTGCTGAGAAATAGGGCAGATTCACCTCCAAACTCATGGTTATTTTATTATTAGATATACCAGGCCAGAACCAAAAGTAAACTTCTATCTCAGCACACACTGGTTAACAAGAAGTCCAAACTGCTGTCTTCTTAGACATTAGACTTAATGATGAGTGGTTATTGCAAACAAATCTCATCAAACAAAGTGTTCTTCTGATGTCAAATGATCAGCCACATAACTAGGTCAATATATAGCTCAGATCTTACCCAATAATCATGGGGTTTTTTGGGGGGAGGGAGAGGGGGAGAAAACCTGGATTTGTGCTGGAAATGGCCCACCTTGATTATCATACACATTGTAAGGAAAGTGATCACTTTACATAAGCTATTACCAGCAGGAGAGTGGGGTGGGGGGAGAGAAAACCTTTTGTAGTGATAATCACACATTTTTTCATGGTTTGTGTGTATAAAAAAGTCTTCTGTATTTTCGACAGTATGCATCCGATGAAGTGAGCTGTAGCTCACGAAAGCTTATGCTCAAATAAATTGGTTAGTCTCTAAGGTGCCACAAGAACTCCTTTTCCTTTTGCAAATACAGACTAACACGGCTGTTACTCTGAAACCTGTCAAAATAATCATGCTGTTGCCACTCCTTTAGTCTCTAGTAACTAAAAGTTTATAAGAGAAAAGAATAAGGAGAAAGTTAAAATAGTTAAGGAAATCAAATATATGCAATTATTGCACAGTTCTTGTATCAGGTTTGAAGCAGTCATGGAATAAACATCTGGCTTGTAAAATTTCTGGTAACTACTGAAAGATTGGAAGGTCCTCAGTCGATTGGTTGGAATGATCCTTTTGGTATTAGTCTACAGGTCAGAACAGGAAAGGGGCAAAATTGAGATGCTCCCAGGGTCTTTTATACCTTTTCCCATGTGGAGGGAATGCTCTTAGTCTTAGTTTGTGGAAAATTACAGGCACAAGATGGAGTCCAGGGTCACATGACTAAGTCACATGCCCTTACATGTTTGATGACTCATAGGATCAGCCATTACCCATATTTTGGCTAAAGAGTCCACTGGGAGGCTATGACCCATTTTGATAGCTAAGTGTTCTTTAATGGGCCATCACTTGAATGGTCCATTCAGAATGTTCTGGCTAGACTGGATGTTATCTACCTTGTGGGTGTTACCACAGGAGCAAACACATTGGAAATACAGGTATAGAGTCTATATTCATAACTTCTGATACAAAAATGACACATGCATATGAAAATAATCATTCTCAGTGAATCATAACTTTTCCATTGACACCTTACATGGTATACTTTATTTGAGCATAAGCTTTCATGAGCTACAGCTCACTTCATCGGATGCATACTGTGGAAAGTGTAGAAGATCTTTTTATATACACACAAAGCATGAAAAAATACCTCCTCCCACCCCACTCTCCTGCTACTAATAGCTTATCTAAAGTGATCACTCTCCTTACAATGTGTATGATAATCAAGGTGGGCCATTTCCAGCACAAATCCAGGTTTTCTCACCCCCCCCCACACAAACCGACTCTCCTGCTGGTAATAGCTTATCTAAAGTGACCACTCTCCTTACAATGTATATGATAATCAAGGTGGGCCATTTCCAGTACAAATCCAGCGTTTAACAAGAACGTCTGGGGGGGAGGGTGGGGGTAGGAAAAAACAAGGGGAAATAAGTTACCTTGCATAATGACTTAGCCACTCCCAGTCTCTATTCAAGCCTAAGTTCATTGTATCCAATTTGCAAATGAATTCCAATTCAACAGTTTCTCGCTGGAGTCAACACTCTCACAAATCTTGGGAGACAGGCCAGTCCTTGCCTACAGACAGCCCCCCAACCTGAAGCAAATACTCACCAGCAACCACATACCACACAAGAGAACCACTAACCCAGGAACCTATCCTTGCAACAAAGCTCGTTGCCAACTGTGCCCACATATCTATTCAGGGGACACCATCACAGGGCCTAATAACATCAGCCACACTATCAGAGGCTCGTTCACCTGCACATCCACCAATGTGATATATGCCATCATGTGCCAGCAATGCCCCTCTGCCATGTACATTGGTCAAACTGGACAGTCTCTACGTAAAAGAATAAATGGACACAAATCAGATGTCAAGAATGATAACATTCATAAACCAGTCGGAGAACACTTCAATCTCTCTGGTCACGCGATTACAGACATGAAAGTTGCTGTATTACAACAAAAAAACTTCAAATCCAGACTCCAGTGAGAAACTGTTGAATTGGAATTCATTTGCAAATTGGATACAATTAACTTAGGCTTGAATAGAGACTGGGAGTGGCTAAGTCATTATGCAAGGTAACCTATTTCCCCTTGTTTTTTCCTACCTTCGCCCCCCCCCCCAGACATTCTTGTTAAACAGTGGATTTGTGCTGGAAATGGCCCACCTTGATTATCATACACATTGTAAGGAGAGTGATCACTTTAGATAAGCTATTACCAGCAGGAGAGTGGGGTGGGAGGAGGTATTTTTTCATGCTTTGTGTGTATATAAAAAGATCTTCTACACTTTCCACAGTATGCATCCGATGAAGTAAGCTGTAGCTCACGAAAGCTTATTCTCAAATAAATTGGTTAGTCTCTAAGGTGCCACAAGTACTCCTTTTCTTTTTGCGAATACAGACTAACACGGCTGTTACTCTGAAACATGGTATACTTTGTATAAGATTTGTTGCAATTGTCTAACAGTGGCAATATTAATGACATAAATCATCATGTTTCAATCATACAACATCACTCCTTCCCATAGGGAAAGTGTCTTCCTTATCCCTGTGAGCTAGGCCCTGATTTGGCAAAGCACATAACACATTCTTAAGTCCATCCTTGTTCAGCAAAACACTTAAGCATGTGCTTATCTTTTAGCAGGAGCTTAAGTCCCATTGTCATCAACGGGACTTAAGCATGTACCTAAAATTAAAAACGTTTTACATGCTAATCCTGTGTTTTGTTGAACTGGGGCCTTAGAAATTGTTTGTCTTGCATCCTAAACTATGAAAGTTTATATCTTTCCAAAAAAGTGTGTGTATATTTTAAATGCTCATTATTGTTACTCTGGATGTTTTCATTATCTATATAAGCTATATAGAAAAGACTACATTAAGAGAATATTTTGGGGCTGCAAAATCAAGCACTGAAAAATTTGGAAAAGCCAGGTTTACATTTGCCTATGCAACCTTAATTCCACTCCTTCCAGCATCCATCCTGTGCACTGAATGAAGCAAGAGATTTGTGGAAAAAATAGGCTGTGATCCTATAATCAAAGATCTACACACAAACAAGGGTCCGAATTAAGGTCGCACGTAACTCTGACATTTTCCAAGGGCTTGGTTTAGCAACCTAAATAACATTTCTCATAATGAAATGTTCTTGTGTGTAATCGTTTAGGGTCCCCTCCCCCCAAAAAAGGTAAAAATAAATTCTATTATTTGAAATGGTAGAAACCTCACCTACCCATGTATCATAAGTGGGGGTTTAATTGTGAACCCTCAGCTTTGGCTCAGACTTCTACCTCTGAACCACATTTTGGAAAAAAAAATAGTAGGAGTATATTAAATTAAAGCGGTGATTCTCAAACTTTTGTTCTGGTGACCCCTTTCATGCAGCAAGTCTCTGAGTGCAACCCACCTTATAAATTAAAACCACTTTTTAATATATTTAACACCATTATAAATGCTGGAGGCAAAGCGGAGTTTGGGGTGGAGGCTGACAGCTCATGACCCCCCCACACATAATAACCTTACGACCCTCTGAGGGGTCCCGACCCCCAGTTTGAGAACCCCTGAATTAAAGTGTCTGATTTACCTTCTCTGTACCACTCATTGTATTGTGTACCTCGGTGAAGGTCCCTCCTATTTGTGTTTTTTTCCTGAATTCAATAGATGACTTTTGTCATATAACAGAGATAAACTACTATCAGGGATTGTGGTGCTTGTAGAGTAGAACAAATTGATAAATTAAAGAGCAGTAAGTCACCTGGACCAGATGGAATGTATGAAGAAAAATTCTGAAGCAACATAATGAATGAAGTGGCTGACCTGCTAACAAAAATATGTAATCACTCACTAAAAGCTATCCAGTATACCATATTTTTTTAAAAAGCAAGAGGGTTGACCCTGGGAGTCACAGACTGGTTAGCTTGACGCCAATAGCATGTAAATAGGTTTAAAATAGATTCATGAAACAGCTAAATGATGTTTTAAGAGAGATTAACCAGCACAGACTCTGCAAAGTAAAATTGTGCCTCCCTGATCTATTAGAATTCTTTGAAGATGTCAATCAAATAGTGGATAATGTAGAAGCAGCTGGCATAATTTATTTGGACTTTCAAAAAGCCGTTGACAAAGTCCCTTACAATTAAGGAAACTACATATTTCTGGATCAGAAACTAGCTGAGAGACAGAAAAAAATAGCAGGAAGAAACAATCAATTTTAACCTTGGCAAATGGTTCATATTTCAGGAGTCACAAAGGTTTCTAGTAGGACCAGTGTTGCTGAATATGTCTGTGATATGGCAAATGGAGTAAGCAGTGAAGTAGCAAAACTTGAAGAAGACACAAGTGAGTTTAGATTAGTGAAGAAGATTGTGAAGAACCTCCCAACATATTATAATATCATTATATAAATTAATGGTATCCTATCACCTGGAATGCTGTGTCAGTTCTGATCATTCTCCTTCAGAAAGACAGCAGGAAGCAAAGGAGGTTCAGAGATTTGTGATGAGTGTGACTAGAGGCTTGACAAAATGTCAACATGAAGGAAGCGTGAAAGCACCAGGACTGTTTATTTTGCAGAGGAAATGAATAAGAAGAGAAATGATAAAGGTATACTAAATAATAGATGGCAGAGGGAAGGTAGATCAGCAACTTCAAGAAATTTAAATGTGGAAATGGATAAAAAGGAAATATTTTTTACATATAATGCACAATTAGCCTGTGGATATACTGAGTCCAAGGGCTGAACAGGACTCCAAAATAATTAGACATTTAAATGGATAATAAGAAAGCTCACAATTACAACAGATAGCTGGGAAAATATTTATATATAGGGATGTGTTCACACCTTGCAATCCACTCTGAGCAAGGGGCAGTGAGTGGTTTCAATGCCCTAAAAGCACAGCTGGGATTGAATTCCAACGCTGAGAATCATACTTTGCTCCCTGCTTAACTCTTGCTCCATGGGGTAAGTAAGTTGCATTGGCACTTTAGCTGGTGCAGTTTACTTACTCCTCAGTGCTAGCTCAGCTGTGTTGGGCAGAGTCCATAAGGGTTACAAACCTTCATGATCCATGGCATAACCCAACTATTCATTCATGGAAGCTAAGAAGAAACTTCTGTTCTTTTGCGGTTCTTATTCTGTTCCTGAAGCCATGAAATCTGAGACTCGTTGGGCAAATTATTCCTTAATTGTCATCTGTGGGATTTCTTGCATCTTCTTCTAAAGCATCTGGTAGTGGTCACTGGTCTAGATCAAGTACTGGTTTCACACAGTGTGGTAATTCCTATGTGTCTGTATGCCTATTATTTTAACATAATCTAAAAATCTGAGAAAAATACCACTGGGAAGAAATTAAATGACAGATAGTTTTGAAAGCTCCTGCACCTTATCTGTCCATTTTACAGAACTACTAATGATAGAGTGGAACACTTACCCCTAAACATTTTCAATGCATGTATTTGATTGTACAACATTGTGACACTTACCTGAACTGTTTGAAATGCAATTGTCATCACAAGTTCCTTAATGCTTTTCATTTCAAGACTTTTGATCAGCATCTTAAAAATGTTACCCAAATTCTGATTCTCCTGGTAGCCTCAGTATTTTGTAAGCTTTTGACAGAAATAGTTAAATACTTTTCCTTGGTTTTAAGGAAAGGTAATTTCAGTTGTTTGAAGAAAATAGAGAGATAGTATTTTACATATGACTATTGTCCTTTTAAATGTCATAAGGTAGGAGGAGCAAACTTTCACACCAAACATAAACACATCAGAATCCAATGTAAATCATGCTTACATTCTTCTCTGCACTGATTTTGAACAGATAACACAAGGAGGACTGGAATGCCTGGAACACAGCAAGCTATTTGAGATACCAACAGGGAGCAATATAAACAGAATATGAATATCATGAATATAAAGTTGTGATCTGAATAAAAGAGCAAATGTCCCAGTAAGATGGTCCTTGCAAAGTGTGGACAGTACAGAAATAGGAAAACAATGGAGTTGGTTGAATTATTCGCTAAGAATAGATCTGGTCAAACACCAAATTATATATTCATGATTTTGTTCAAATGCATTAGAATCTTAATTGAACAATATTCCAGCATATTAGTATTCATGAATCCAATCAGAAAACAGGAACAAAAGTGTATGACTTGGGTGACCAGTTTTGAACTTGAATCCAGAATACCAAATACCAAAATTGGACACTTTGCAAATACTCCAAGACTGCTATTTAGTTGTCTGGAATAGCTTTGTCAAACATTTTGAATACTACATATACTCACAAAATCTGGGACTGATTGACAAATACTTTGTGGGGAAAAAATTGGCAAAACACCCTGAACTTAATATGTGTTGAATACAGCTCTAGCTGTGAACAAGTTATCTGCTGTTTTATCCTCTTTTCCTCTTTGAAATTGTCCATGAATACATAAGAATCCCTATAAGGCTGCTGTTATTTATAATTGTTTGACAAACTATGTGAACAAATTTCAGCCTATAGATTCCTTGTTTTTTGCTAAATGCAAGTATTGCTTTGAGTACTATATTTGATTGCTGGACTTTGCTATTTGAGCTTTGTAGCTTTATAAACAGGAACTGTGCCTCCACACATTATTGAGGTTTTGATGCTTTCTGAGAAAGAGTGGAGAGTATTTTAGTGAGAGACACATATCAGGAAATAAGCAGACCTAGGGAATTTCATTAACATTTAAATCTTTTATTTTCTTCTTGTACTAAGAAAGAGAATTACATCTGGAACCTGATATGTTCACGGTAAACACAGAGAAGTTAGATGAAAACATAAAATACTTCTGGTGGAAGGTTGCAATGTAACACTACTTGATTTCTTAAGATCCACAATCTTAACACACAAGGACCAATAACACACAGAGAGAAAACATGCTGCTCCCTAAGCAAAAAGGCACACCTTACCTCACCTTGCTGTAAGCTGACTCTTTGCAGACTGACTGTAGATAGTGTGCTTTCCTCCTAGAGCCTTCAAGCAGGACCAGGAAACACCTTAGGATTTAAAATGGCAGCTTGTAATTTTTACATATGTTTCAATACACAACAGACCCCAACGATTCCCTGCATTGGCTTAATGATTTGTTATTGAACTAGGAATACAGCAGATACATTGCTTACAACTAGAGTTGCTCAAGCTGTGTTTGGCAAATACTATGTTGAGTATATATTGGCAAAGCACTCCTAGATTTTGTGAGTATATTTGATGAAAGTTGCTAACAAATAATTAGTAGTCTGTGGAGAATTTGTGAAGCATCTGATTTTGGTATTTGATTTTAAATGTCATAAAATCCCTTAGCTCTCCTTACCCATAAGCAACCAAAATACTGTGCTTCTGAGTTGTCAATATCCATTTGTCACTTTTATTTGCATGGTTCCTCTGGGGCCCAAAGTCAAGTTGTACATTAAGGAAAATATAACACAATCGAGCACTGGCACAGAAACACACTGGGCACGCTGACAGACAACAACTCAGAGAAATACACGAACAAGAGCATTTTATTATGGCGTCATACATGAACTCGAGATTTAAAAAACACAGAGGGTTCTTTACTCCTGCCTAAGGCAGAGGCAGACAAGCCACTGGAAGCAAAGACTAATTGACACAGTGGCAGAGTATTTTCAGCAGGGATGCAAAGGCCAGCCAGCGTAATGCAGCTCAGAGATGAGAGCAGCAACAGCAGTATAACAGTGGCAGTTCAGAGGTGGAGAGGTCCCTGTGGGAGACACTGGAGGACTTTGGTGTTGTCAGCATTGTGCCCCAGCTCAAGGAAGTTTCATTTGAAGTTAGGGCTACATAGACTGTCATTGACACCTGCAAAGCACAATTGTGGTGTCTGCCAATAGAGACCCTTCACTGGCAAATCAGGAGAGATCTATAGTTAGCCCTGTTTCAAATAATTGTATAAACACCTTTTCGACCCACTCTGCCGTCCGGTTAACAATTCCATAGAGTTTATGGGTGAATACAGTTACTGACTGATCTATCTGCCTCACCACAGGCTGTGTGGGCAGGCAGATATTTAGACAAATAAATGGGGCTGGTGTAACAGCAAATACAGCAGCTGGCACATTTTCCCAGGCCTGGAAGCTTGGGGGCTGGCCAGGTGTGGGGGGCTGGCCTGCGGGGGCTGGCCAAGCATGGGGGACCAGCCCGGTGGCTTGGCTCTGGGGGCTGGCTGGGCACAGGGGCCTGGCCTGGCGGCTTGGGGTAGCTGGGCCCAGCGTGGCTAGGACCGGACTGGCACTCGGGAGGGCAGCCCATCATGGCTGGGGTGGGCAGACTGGGACTCTTCCAGTCACAGTGGGTGGGGGCCCTCAGGGCTCCTCCTGTTACAGAGGTTGGGTTGGTGCTCTGGCGGCGGGGCAGGGGGCAGAGCTTCAGGCAGAAGGGGTTCAGCCAGCTGGCTAGTCTCCCCAAAGCGAGGGTTCACCTGCCACCCATGCACATGATCCTCTGTGCATAGGGCAGGGAGGCCAATAACACTCCTTTCTTCTTAATGCAGAGGGAAGGGAATAAAAGGACATTTTGGAAAGCAGAATTTCTTCACACTATCTTTTTGGAAGTTTGGCTCTACAGGATGCTGATAGAAAGCCCTTACTGTGACAGGAGCACTAAAATGTCTGTTACTTTAAAAATAGCTAAGTCTTGGTAAAGCTGAAGCTGTGATATCCTCCAGTGAGTTTTCAGCCCCAATGTGCAGCTCATAATCCGACCACAAATGTGCATCACGGGGGAATTTTCTGCTGGGAATAGCTGTCATCTGTAGATTTTCACCTCTGCTCTCCATGTTCTACCCTGTGCAGGACGAGAGGAGTTTGTCAGTGGAAGGGAAAGTGTGTAGTTCTGTACTGCAATGCCTCCACTGACGGTCACACTTGATGGTCATAGTGATACCATAAGTAAGTGATGACTCTAAGTAAGTTACTGATGTAGGTTCTTTAGTGGACCCTAAAGCTGCCAAGCAGCAACTCTAAATTATACCAGGGCCAGCAGCTGGTCCTCACCATCTGATCCTGATGTTCTGTCCCTGCACCTAGCAGAGCTCTGACACAGAAGAGAATCTTACCTGAACACAGCAGAGTGGTTATTTTTTACAAGATACTGTGCACCCTAAAATTAAATGGAGGTGTTTATGATTCTTATTCTGCTTGTATTGTGCTGCTTGCACAATTTATTTTAATATAAATAACAATCCCCTTGACCTCACTGTTGAATGAAAAGGACATTGTTCCCTTTATTACAGATGTAATTATCCTTTATAATGGAGAAAGAACTCTTCAGAGGGTTCTGGGAGGCCAGCTGAAGTAAGCAGAACTTTTATCTTGTTTCATCTTCCACCCCAGGACTTGGTCCATTTAACTCTTTCTCTTCCTGTTGATAAAGGAGAAAGAGAAAAGATGAAAGTCACCTTTGTGACCAAATGCTGGGGAGGGAGAAGACATGGCAACTTTCCTTATAACTTTTAGCCTAGGCTTTAGGGCACTAGCGAGAGAAGATGAAAACTCAAGTTCAAATTCCTGCTCCACATTAGGTCATTTACATATGTGGGTTTTGGTGTTCTCTGGGAACTGGTCCCACAGGCAAGATAAACAAAGGAATATCTAGTTTGAGTATCCTGCCGGGGCTTAGGCATGGGATAGGCACTGGAGCAACAGGCTCACTGGCAGAAACTTAGATTCATAGATATTAAGGTCAGAAGGGACCATTATGATCATCTAGTCTGACCTCCTGCACAATGCAGGCCACAGAATCTCACCCACCCACTCCTGCGATAAACCTCTCACCTATGTACGCGCTATTGAAGTCCTCAAATCGTGGTTTAAAGACTTCAAGAAGCAGAGAATCCTCCAGCAAGTGACCCGTGCCCTATGCTACAGAGGAAGGCGAAGATGCCAAGAGGGACTTTAATAGTGGAAATAGTAGAAATTCAGGTATGTAGGGATGGATTTAAGGCACCTTCACAGTTAGGTGGCAGCAAGCAGGGGTTTTGAAGATCTCAGTGGTGCCTAAATGTTAGACTTAGGCATATCAGTCCTTTTGTGGACCTAGTCCTTGATAAATAAGAATTCAATGCAGGCTGGTTAAAATGAAAATGAAAATAATACATGCTTAAATGGGTTTGGGCAATTATCTGGAATCCAGGATTTTAATGGAAACAAGGGAGAGAAGCTATTGATTTGAGCCCAAATTCCATTCCAGTGGAACTTTGAATCAAGTCCATCTGAGTCTCTGTGATTGTTAATCCAAATTTACATTGGTGTGACTCAGAGCAAGATCTGGTCCTTGATAAGCAAACTGTTTAATTGCACTATGTGACATGTTTCTGTTCAATAATTACTGCATAAAGGGAAGAAACTGACAGATGGAGGAGTGGGGCTCCTCTATACAGAACACAGCCAAAGGAAATACAAAGATTTGCTCTTTGGAAGCAAAATATTGTTCATATGAATTAAGCCATGTATTTTTCTAAGATACAGTTGAATCCATGTGAACTTCCTAATTGCTATAATTAAATACTGTTATTAAATGTTATGAAATGAAAAAAAATATTCCTACTAAGAAACAAGACTCTTTAAGCATTTCCCCCCCACTTCAACACATAATTTGCTCGTACATGTGGCAGGTGTGTTGGGATTTATTCTATTATTTTTCAGTCCATTAGGAGAGGCGACAAAGACACACTTTATTCATATAGGGCTCAATCTTGCAAGGTTTTTCAACTCCCACTGACTCAACTGGCAGCAGAGTATGCTTAGCAGCTTGCAGGAGTGCTCAGCTCATATGCTATTTTCTTTTCTAGCCTTCAAGAGACTCGGTTTACAGCTAATTTAGCTAGGAAAGCCAGTGTTCATGCCAAGGTTGATCTGTCAATGGTGACACGTAAGCAAACTGATTTTGCAAACCTTGTCATGCCAGCTTTGTTCCCAAAGCCAGTTCTTCACCTTGTCCCTCAAAGTGCTTTGTGAAACACGGTCTACACATGTATGAAAAATTCACTTAGTGAGAAGCCTTAATCTGTGCATAAAACTGACACATAGGCCTTGGGGGTCATAGGACAGGCTCTGCAAGGTGTACATCTTGTCATATGAAATTAAACTTACTTGCTGGCTAGTGCTCTGCAAATTACTCCAAGCAAATACAGGTAGAACAGCTAGGCCAACATGGGAGCTGTCACTGCAGTTGAAAGTTGGATCTTATATCTTTTAGTTTTTTACTCCTTAAAAATATACAAAACATTTCATTTCCTTAAAATGAGTTATTAAAACAAACAAAACAAAAAACCCACACAACCTCTCTCTCTAAATATATGAAATAAACTGGAACTTAGTTCAGGTGAGCATTACAATTATGTAAGTCTTATTTGCTCTGATCTTTTATTCTTAATATTTCAGTTAGACAAATGCACTGTCTGGAAAGAAAGGGTCAGATTTGCAGTGGGCATTAATTGGCATGTCTTCATTGACTTCAGTGGAGCTGTGGCCAGTTACAGCACAAAAGAAACACTGAAATCAACAGAGCTATTGTAACCCACACACCTCCAGGGTGCAATGTTCTGTCCTATCTAGTGGCACCAAGACCACTTAGTGAGAGACTGAGTCTGCTCTATAGCCTTAGTTAACAGCCGGTTGGCTTTTAGCTCATACAGTAGAGGCTCCTGCGCTAAGCTCCAGAAGTCCCAGGTTTGATCCTGCCCACAGATGACTGGAGTCTGTTGGCAAAAGGGGGGCAAAAAGGGCCTGCTGCCGCAGCGGTGGCCAACAGCCCCGAGCCTTTTTAAATTACTTGGGCAGGCCGCAGGGTGCCTAGGAGCGCAAGACCACTCCGGTCACGGAAATAATGCATTCATCACCTCTGTCCCAGGCACCTCCCCCCCTTCCCCCCCTCCCCCCTGGGACGGCTCTGGGGCCTAGAATTTCTGTTGGCGGGCCTGTCTATTGGCGTTACACTATGACAATTTATGACAGCACAGAATTGCCAGTTCTAGAACTGTTTAGAAATGATACATTAAGCTCTCTTGATAATATATGGTGTCTGAATACTTATCAGTTTCCTGTATGCAGCAGGCTATATAGGGACATAAGGGGGCTGATTACAGCCCTGACATGGGTTAGAGCAACCTAGAGCTACTCTAACTTGCATTAGATGGCAATATTTCCTAAGAGATTGTTTGCCATTTGAGCATAGCTGGAGTACAATGCACATAAGCTATTCCTCTTTCCTAACTCAGATGCATCCCTCTGCTATGGACTGGTGAACTGTCAGGCTGGAGGGAGGTTACCAGTGGAGTTCCTCAAGGACTGGTTTTGGGACCAATCTTATTTAATCTTTTTATTACTGACCTCGGCACAAAAAGTGGGAGTGTGCTAATAAAGTTTGCGGATGATACAAAGCTGGGAGGTATTGCCAATTTAGAGAAGGACAGGGATATCCTACAGGAGGATCTGGATGACCTTGTAAACTGGAGTAATAGTAATAGGATGAAATTTAATAGTGAGACGTGTAAGGTCATGCATTTAGCGATTAATAACAAGAATTTTAGTTATAAGCTGGGGACGCATCAATTAGAAATAACGGAGGAGGAGAAGGACCTTGGAGTATTGGTTGATCATAGGATGACTATGAGCCGCCAATGTGATATGGCCGTGAAAAAAGCTAATGCAGTCTTGGGATGCTTCAGGAGAGGTATTTCCAGTAGGGATAAGGAGGTTTTAGTACCATTATACAAGGCACTGGTGAGACCTCACCTGGAATACTGTGCGCAGTTCTGGTCTCCCATGTTTAAGAAGGATGAATTCAAACTGGAACAGGTACAGAAAAGGTCTACTAGGATGATCTGAGGAATGGAAAACTTGTCTTATGAAAGGAGACTTAAGGAGCTTGGCTTGTTTAGCCGAACTAAAAGAAGGTTGAGGGGAGATATGATTGCTCTCTATAAATATATCAGAGGGATAAATACCGGAGAGGGAGAGGAATTATTTAAGCTCAGTACCAATGTGGACACAAGAACAAATGGATATAAACTGGCCACCAGGAAGTTTAGACTTGAAATTAGACAAAAGTTTCTAACCATCACAGGAGTGAAGTTTTGGAATAGCCTTCCAAGGGAAGCAGTGGGGGCAAAAGATCTATCTGGCTTTAAGATTAAACTCGATAAGTTTGGTACTGAGTTTAAATAATTCCTCTCCCTCTCTGGTATTTATCCCTCTGATATATTTATAGAGAGCAATCATATCTCCCCTCAACCTTCTTTTAGTTAGGCTAAACAAACCAAGCTCCTTAAGTCTCCTTTCATAAGACAAGTTTTCAATTCCTTTGGAGGAGATGGTATGATGGGATAACATGGTTTTGGTAATTAAATATTAATGGTAAATAGGCCCAATGGCCTGTGATGGGATATTAGATGGGGTGGGATCTAAGTTACCCAGGAAAGAATTTTCTGTAGTATCTGGCTGGTGAATCTTGCCCATATGCTCAGGGTTTAGCTAATCGCCATATTTGGGGTCAGGAAGGAATTTTCTTCCAGGGCATATTGGAAGAGGCCCTGGAGGCTTTTCTCCTTCCTCTGTAGCATGGGGCGCGGGTCACTTGCTGGAGGATTCTCTGCTCCTTGAAGTCTTTAAACCACGAATTGAGGACTTGAATAGCGCAGACATAGGTGAGAGGTTTTTCACAGGAGTGGTGGGTGAAATTCTGTGGCCTGTGTTGTGCAGGAGGTCAGACTAGATGATCATAATGGTCCCTTCTGACCTAAATATCTATGAATCTATGACTGCAAGAGCACAGTACAGGAGGCAGCTATGCCAGTTCTACAAATGCTCAAGATGCCTCCATGGTGGGTTATGGCTGAATTCAAACTCTTTTTGCCACAGTATGTTTGGACAAATTCCTTTTTGTAAAATAGTAAGTTTTTTAAATGTCTATCTGTGCAGCTTGCATTAACAACGTGAAGCTGCCACCTGTACTCGAGCAAAATTCCAATTTATTTCAGGGGGAATTTTGCCAAAGTAAGGCTGGAAAATGGAAGACAAAATTAGCCCAACAAGCATATTTGTTAGGGATATAGAATACTACCAAGGAATCATAATGCATAAGGGGAATTAACTTTTTGGCTATAAACATAATATTTGTATAATACCTAAGAAGTTCCAAGAAAAGTGAACCAGTATCACAATCCTTAGTTCCACCGGAGTCTGTGCCATCCTCTATTTATAATACCTTTCCCTCCTGCACAGATGGATTTCTACTGAAGAGTGAAAACTATCAATCTATCAAATTTACCTACACTCAGCTGGTAAAATATTAAGGCCTACCTCTTTTATCTGAGATACCAAATTCCAAAAGTTCTTCTTACCCTTCAAGAAAGAAGGAATGTAGTTTGAAATAATCCTATAGAAAAGCCTTGGAAGGAAAGATGAGCTGCCTTTCATTCAGCTTTCAAGAGTATATTCCTCATGGGTACTATTGAAAAGATTTTAAATGCAGTTCCTGGTTTCGAAACACATTTACCAGCAGGAAGTCTCCTCAGGAATGTCAAGTAGCAGTTCCTGCAGGGCCACTTGGCCTAGTAAGGAAAATAGGCCAGTCAAGAAAAAAACTATTCTTTGTGCGCTGCATCTACTTTCTTAGGATTTTCCCAATAATCAATGTTTCTAGTAGAGATGAGCATATTCCTTTGACAAGGTTTGAACCCAGTTGAAGTAAAACACAAACTTGAATATTATTGGTTAACCATGTGAATGTGAGAAAACGAGCAAAGAGAAAGAAAACATCAGTCGAAAAATAGGGCCAAAATGGTGCCGAATGGACAGAATGAAAAGCCCTGTTTTGCTGAGGCTCCTGCATCTGGCCAGGCTAGGTTCAAAAGTGGGCCCTGCTGGCCTAGAAGAGGATGTGGCCAGGGTATATTCTAACTCAGTATATTCCTACACAGCTTCCTCTGCTGAGGTTCATACATATATTAGGGTTTTATACCAGACATGCCAAACTTGTGAAAAAAATGCAGAAATTGGGCTTGTTTTTGGCTTAATTGGCTTGTGAGTTGCTTGTTGGCTAGTTTTTGGCTTGTAGCTTGTTGTAGCTGTGATGTTGCACCCCATAAGGCTTTATGGAAATATGCTTATGAATGTATATATGACATATCTGGAATATGTTTTATGCTACATATGCCATGTAACATATCTCTGTAAAGGTTATGATCTAATGAATCTATTCCTCCTTTTTGTATGCATGTATCATTTTTGTGTTAAAAGTTATGAATATTGGCTGTGTACTTGCTTGATTTCTAAGTAGTCTTAGTAAACTAAAGTATTTGGTCAGCTTCCTGAGAAAGGAATGTGCAAGTTAAGTGCCCAATCAAGAAACACTTAACAGACAATGGATCTTGAAAGGCTACAATCCACATAAGAAGTCTACCTGAGGACGTTCAAGGTAGCATGTGAACCACGGCTGCTACCTGTAAGTTCTGAGTCATGCATGGACATGTGACTTGCCCATGTGACTCCAAAACTCCATCTTTTAGCTGGGATTCTACACAGGGAAAGGGAGGGGTGTCCACCCCCAAGAGAAAGTCTATTTAAGCCCCTGGGAGACCTCTCCATTTTGTCTTCAGCTGGCTCAAGAGATAGCCTCTCCACCCCCAAAGGATACCTGAAAGAAACTGGGACAAAGGACAGTAACTATAGAGGGTGTGAGTGATTGCTGGACCCAAACTAGAAGGTGACTAGTCTGTAAAAGGAAGCTTACTGGCACACCTCTGAGGGTGAGGTTTTATCTGTATTCAGTTTTCTTAGTGTATTAGGCATAGATTTGTGGGTTTTATTTTATTTTGCTTGGTAATTCATTTTATTCTGTCTGCTATTACTTGGAACCACTTAAATCCTACTTTCTGTATTTAATAAAATCACTTTTTACTTATTATTTAACCCAGAGTATGTATTAATATGGGGGGGGGAAGTAGCTGTGCATATCTCTCTATCAATGTTATAGAGGGCGAACAATTTATGAGTTTACCTGTATAAGCTTTATACAGGGTAAAACAGATTTATTTGGGGTTTGGACCCCACTGGGAGTTGGGCATCTGAGTGTTAAAGACAGGAACACTTCTTAAGCTTGCAGTTTGTGGGACGTGGTTCAGACCTGGGTCTGTGTTTGTGACCAGCAGGCGTGTCTGGCATAACCAGGCAGGGCTCTGGAGTCCCAAGCTGGCAGGGAAAGCAGGGGCAGAAGCAGTCTTGGCACATCAGTTGGCAGCCCCAAGGGGGTTCCTGTGATCTAGCCCATCACAGTAGCATATTACTTCTTTTTTTGGATCAGCTCCTGGCAAGCAGGGGCAAGGGGGGGAGAAAGTCAGGGGTGCACAATGGGCCCACCACAGTCTCAGATTGCATGCCAGGAGGATCTAGTCACATAGAGTGTTCTTAGAGATTGGCTTGTTTTGGCCTTGTTTGGAAATGGGATTAGCTTGATTTTTGGCTTATTGTGAAAGTCGGGTGCTTATTTACCATGTGAAAGTTGGCAACTGTGTTTTATACCTCTACCAATCACCATGGTATCTAGGTGCCTTCCATGAGCACATTCTCTGTGGCTCCCATAAGGTGGAAAGACTGGACCTCCTGAAGTAGCATATTCTAGTGAGAGTGGTCCCTAAAGAGGGAAGGAGGGTTAAATGGGGGGACAGAAATAAATTGAAGGGTGTATCCCAGTTCCACCATGCTTAGGACCCACAGATCAGTGATAATGCAGGACCAAGTACATAGGAAGTGAAATAAGCAACTGGCAAAAATAGGAGAAGGGAAAGATGGTACTCTGGGAATTGGTAGGCTGCTTTTGACCAGCAGGTCAAAATATTTGTTTTGAAATACCTGGTTTGCCTAGATGAACTAGCAGATGCAGAGGAGGAGGGATATAGAGGACATGAAAGGCTGAAACCATTGGGACTGTTGTGGGCAGAATTTTTTTCTTTTTGTTGCCTGTATATAAATCCCAAGTGACTTAAGGATTGCCTGTGAATCCTTAAGACTATGAAGCCTCTTATTTGTCTTTTCGGAAAAGAGTAAGGGGCCTTCAAATGGGAGATGTTGTACCTCGAAGACCTGATGGCTGCAGCCAAGATGAGCACTGTATAGGGATGGTGGAAGTCATAGCTCAAGTCACAGAGTCTGCTGCATCTGGGCTTGCTTGCAAAGGTGTTCTGGCAACTAATTAGCCATCTTCCATTATAGCAGTGAACTCCTGCTTTGCCTCATCTGGAAGGCTGTTCTTAAACTTTAGGATATCCCATAGGCCAAAATAATACCAATCCTGCTGGTTTGGGATCCTTAGCTGTATACCTCCTGTGAAATAAAGCTTCCTGCCAAAGAAGTCTAGCTTTTACACTTCCTTTCCTTTTGGAGTTGAGTTCTGGTGTCCCTGTCTCTCCTTTTCATTTACAGCAGAGACTTATCAGGGGACCTTGAGGCAGGTGGCTGTAGAAGTGCTCAAAGCCCTGGGGAAGGACATAATATCTCTTCTCCCCCCTTTTAGCAGAGGGAGACAGGGAAGATAGGTCTGCCATAAATTCCTGATAGGCTCTAGGATAGCCTCATTAATAGACAGAATTACCCTAGAGGGACCTGCAGAGGACAAAATGTCCACCAGCCAGTGTGACCTTTCTTACAGCCTCTCCTCCAGCTGGATATTCAGAACTGCTGCCACCATCCTCCTCAGTAAATCTTGATGGGCTCTGAAATCATCAGGCAGTGGTGAAGTAGACTCAGTGATTACCACCTCATCAAGCAACAAAGATAAAGAAGCTAATGGTTGCAGATGCTCATTGTGCCTATTTGATGTGGAAGGGTGGGAAGGGAGCAGAGATACCCTACAGGGTGGAGGGAAGACCCAAGGGCTCCAAAAGGCCACTGATACAGAGGTGGGGCCCAGAAATGCACTGGAAATTGGTCATTGGGATGCTGAGGTTGTGGTCAGTACCATGGTGGGAAGGCACCATGCTGGGGTTGTTGGGTCTGCTTGGGTTTGGAAGCTCAGAGTCTGATGATGCATCACTTCCACCTCCCAGAAGGGAGCTGACTCCATTGGTACCAGGTAGACTAGCTGTGAATCCAGAGATGGAGGTACTGGGAAAATCATTGCTGGCTTCCCCCTCAATGAAATATAAGAAAATGAAGCAACTGTAGCAGCCACCAGTACCAAATGGTGCGCGGCGGCTGAAGCCAGCAACGAAGGACTCAGCACTTCCAATCCTTCTACTGGGCAGGAATCCTGCACTGTGGGAAAAGCCGGTACTGACACATTCAGTAATTCTTGAGCTGCCTTGAAAACCTCTGCTGTAGACCACACTGTAAGGGGCTCCTGACCTTGCAGTACTGCAAGCCGCACCTGCCATGGGATCAGCCTCAAAGGGTCCTTCCTGGGCTCTGGAGTCAGTAATTGTTCTTGGTATGTGAGTGTCTGGAGGTCTCTTCTTCACCTCAGTGTCCTTACCTCAACTTGATGCCTTGCTTTCAGACTTCAGAAGCCCCGATACCAAATCCTTTGAGGATTTTCAGATGTATTGGTTCTGGTGAGGAGGATTTGTCTAGTGACTCAGATCAAGACCTTGGACAAAAATTGGGGATTGGTCCTGCTTTGAGCAGGCGGTTGGACTAGATGATCTCCTGAGGTCCCTTCCAACCCTGTTATTCTATGAAAGGAAGATGTTTCATACTCAAGACAGCACCTCTAACAGACTTGGATGTGTTTGGTACCCACTCTGAGCAGAAAGTTTCCAATGGTGGGTGAAGTGCAGACTCCATAAGCAGGTACTTGAGTCTGACAGCCATGTCCTTTTTAGATTGAGGTTTGAACACTCTACAAATGTGAAATTTGTCACTCCCATGTGTTTCTCTCAGACACTTAAGGTAGCTTTTTCCCTATGTTCACTGGCATAGACTTGCCCCATGAGTAATAGGTCTTGAATCCAGGAGAAAGTTGCATAAGTCCAGTACTGGACCCGGTACTCAAACGGGAACCAAAGACTGCTTTACTAAAAACTAAATTAAATTTACTCTTATCACAATCCAGAAAATACACTACACTAGACTAAAACTAACACATCAGGTACTGTATACACTAAAAGAGAGAGAAGACTTGCAAATACAAAGGTAACAGCTCTGGCAAACATCACTGGTGGTAAAAAGGAACGGAGGGGGGTCAGCGGCTGTGTGGTCCTTTGTACCTGTGTGCAGTGGCCCCAGGCACCAGAGGGCACTCATGCTGCCCTGACAGGTACCTCTTAGGGAAAAATCTGACATTTGTGCATGAGGCGTGCACACACCTACAGTGAAATGGACATGTGGATGAGGCATGCACACACTTAGAGTGGCATGGACATGTGCAATCACTTGAACTATATTTATATGAATTAAAAGAAAGATTCTGACTGTCCTCAGCCCTGCCATGGATGCACAGGACAGGAGGGCAAAATGAGCCTTCCTATCCCTTTTGTAGAAGGGCCAGGGACAACTGGTCCCTCTGTACTTGGTATAAGAAATCCCAAAAGAGAAAAGGCAGGGCCATGTCCTGGGTCCCTCCCTCGGACAGAGAAGACAGGAGCATGCCACAGCATCCCAAAAAATGAGGCAGTGTACATACTCTCCCTGCATACTGGAGAGCTCTGGGAAGCATCACGGAGATCCTGTATCACTCTAGCTGCACTTTATAACTGCCCTCCTGACAGAACTCCTGGGGGATTGGGGGGTGTACAAAATGTACCTGTCCTTTGCCAAGGTGAATCCTGAAGGGAGGTGCACAATCCTCTCCAGAGCTGCCTTGCATCACCTCCTGCCTCGGGTTGTGGTCAAATACCACAATCTAGCTCATAACAGGCATTTAGCATTGGGTAAAGAATACCTAAGTGGGGCAGGGCAGAAGGAAAGAATATTTTCCGGGCAGTGTTTGCTCTAACCACATAGAATGATAAGGATTGTCCTATTTTTCTACTTTCACACCCTAAAATATCTTGCAAGTCCTGGGTCCTACATACAGAGGAGGGCTGCATGTGACTATTTATGGAGTCTTCATCAGCGAGGGATATAGAAAATTGACATGATGCTCTCCCAGTCACACCAAAGAACCTGGGATCATGGAACCCAGACCAGCCAGAAAATGATGTCTGTATTCAGTGGGGGGGAAAAAAGTCTGGGGAAGATGAGGAAGGAAACTTGAGCTGCGATGGTGTTATCATAGTTTTATTCAGTAGAGCAGTCATTTGACTGAAAATAGGTAGGATTTTTTATTGGCTGAGACCCTCCTTTTGTAGTATAAATATACATAAAATTTGTGTGTGTGTGTCACACACACACGACTTTAGCAGCTATTCTTTTTATGAGAACATTTATGATTTGAGCCACAATGATAGAAAAGGCTTAATTAGAAAAAGTCTTGTTTTATTGAACTCACTGTCTTCTGTATAGTTTACACATTATGGACAGATTATTCATGGTTTCTGTGGATTCAGTTATGCTTCCGTCATTTAAATGTACAGTGTAAATTTGCAATCTAGTAGCCTTATTCTAACAATTTACAAAGCTTTCAGGGATAATTGAAGGGCCTATGTCATTTCAGCTTGCATTTTTCAATACCAAGGGGCTTTAACATGCCAAAGGAAATGCTTTTGTTTTACAAATCAATTTTTAAGTGCTTTTAATTAACATCCATTTCCAGGTTGAGTCTGAGTGTTTAAAGACACTTTTGTCAAGCATTCTTGAGAATTCTTCACTCCCAGTCAAGTGGCAAGTGCCTCACACAAAAGGAAAATAAAGCTTTGGTGGAAGCAAATCTTCTCTCTGTTATTGTTTGAGAGTTGGTTATGGCATTTTAACCACAGCCCTGCATATCTTACCAAGTACCTCTCCAGACAGTGGACTAGCAATACCCAGAGATTTTTTTTAAAGTGCTCTTCACTTAATACAGCCACAGGTCACAAAGTGAAAAGGAGTACTTGTGGCACCTGAGAGACTAACAAATTTATTTGAGCATAAACTTTCGTGAGCTACAGCTCAAATAAATTTGTTAGTCTCTAAGGTGCCACAAGTACTCCTTTTCTTTTTGCGGATACAAACTAACACGGCTGCTACTCTGAAACAGATCACAAAGTGGCATTTACAATCTAGACTGTCCCTGGCAATGCCTTAATGCTAGTGCCAGTATGAGGAAAAAACAAAGTGTAGAATATAAATGTGTGTTGCATGTGTTCCCTGCATCTGGAAGCATTGTTCAGTTTGTAATCCAACTTTGAACACATATAACGGTGTGGGCTAGAAGAAATTAGTAGTTGTATATTTGCATTTTCCCCCACTGCTTGGAATCAATTTTGCACAATGATTTGGGAATGGAGACAAGAGGATGAAAGGGGGAATAGGGAAATGGTATGGCTTCTGGCCTTAACTGAAACAAAAGCCACCCCTGACATAACCATACAGCTAAGGCAGTATCTTGGGATGAAGATCTCCTGGATGGCATATCTGTTTGAATTCTGTGTAGAAATGGAGCAGATGATATAGAATGTCAGGCTGATTTATGAATGTCAATGCAGGCTGCACTGGAAAAGTTCATGATGGAAGAGTTTTTCCACCACTTAGGAGTCTACATTCATGGACAAGTTGAGACACTGTTCCCACCAAATGACACTGTCATAAACAGTTACTATCCCCACTGTTGTTCCAAGTATGGACCTAGAATATGTTGTTGATCCTTTTTCACATCCTGCTCCAGGACTGGTTTTCAAAACAGAGTCACTTCATGCTCCTCACTCAGATCCTGCTGCTGGGTCCCATTAATCCCTATGCTAGATTCAGAGGACAGCAGGGCACCATCCTGGATGACCAGGTCATCATGCATCATGGTTGGCTCCATGCTGGGTGCAGTGCCCAGCAGCTGGTCAAACTCATCATAAAATGGGCATGAGGTTGGTGAGTTGCCCAAGGTGCAGTTCTGATCCTTGGTCTTCTAGTACTCACTCTTCAGTATCTTAATATACTCCCTACAGTAGTTAGCAGCCTGGAAAATCTGCAAAGCTGATGGCTTTTTAGCTATCTGCTGGTATACATAGTCATTCCTGGTACTTTTGCTAAAGTTCACCGTTTCACTGGCCTTCCACCAGAGAGTCACCAAAATTTGGTTATGCTCCTGTGAACATGAAACAGCACACTTTGCAAAAAGCTTGCTCTGCTCAGTCTCCATCGCAAACCCAGGAGGCTCTCCAATGGTGTGTTTGCAGTTTGGAGAATCAGAAGACAATGGGTTAACACTGACTCACTGAGCTGCTGCTATATGCCAAGGAGGGAGGGCTTCCATTTTCAATTGAGTCAACCGGAGATTGTTGGGATACAGAACACAAAGGAAGTTGGCCCGCGGGACTTTAGGGTACTTCTGGTGGACTCCTAAAACACAGTTCAAATGGGGCTGTGTTTACACTGCAAAGCAACAAGACTTGAACTTTAGTCCCGGCTTGTCTTGGACTTGGACGTTGCAGGGCTGCAGGGTCCTGGGACCTTGGATCTGAGCCCTGGATTAGTGCAATTTCTGTGTAGACGGATGGGGCGGGGGGTAGGCTGGGGCCAGAGTTTGAGCCGGGCTTATATTGCAGAGGAAACATACCCTCAGAGACTACATTTATTCACAACTTTGAGTAGGAACAATACTCTCCCTGTGTGCTTGGGATACAGGAAACTGTGCAGCCTAAACCATCCCTTGAGATGGTACAAAACTTTCCCCCCCAACCACATCAAGCAGCTCCTTACACTGCTGTAGAGGAGTAGCAGGACTATGACCCAGCCACTTCCCACCTCCACTGAGATGTTTTTATCTGCCCCTGGAGCATGTAATGGAAGCAGTGAGTTCCCTTCCATGAGTGCAGGAACTGCCATTGTCCCTGGCCCTTGTATGGGAGTGCAAGCTTCTGATAGGGTCTATAACCCATACACTTAGAGTTGGGCCAGGGACAATCTGGCCTGAGAGAATGAGAGCATGAGAGAGAAAGAGAAAATCAGCTAAAGTGCTGTCTTAAAGGAGAATTGGAAAGAGGATGCTTCAGTGCAATCACAATGGCACAACCCACTATGAGATACGGCACTCATGACAAAGTTAATCTGAAACAAAACTCAAGACTTTTTGATGGACTGAGTGACCTATATGGGCTAAAACAGGGGTGGCCAACCTAAGCATGAGAAGGAGCCAGCATTTACCAATGTACATTGCCAAAGAGCCACAGTAATGCGGCAGCAGCCCCCACATCAGCTCCCTCCCCAAAACCCCATGCTCCCAGGGCCTCCCACCCACTGGCAACTACACTGATCAGTGCCTCCCCCTCCCTCCCTGCACCTCCCAATCTCCCTGTTTCGTGGTGTGCAGGAGGCTCTGGCGGGAAGGATGGAGGAGTGAGGGCATGGCAGGCTCGGGAAGAGGTGGAGTGAGGGCAGGGCCTGTGGCAGAGCCAGAGATTGAGCAGTGAGCACCCCTCCCCCCAGCACATTGGAAAGTTGGCGCCTGTAGCTTCAGCCACAGAGTCGGTGCCCATACAAGGAGCCGCATACTAACTTCTGAAGAGCCACATGTGGCTCCGGAGCCACAGGTTGGCCACCCCTGGGCTAAAACCTGCTCTTATGTATAGGCACATGCCCCCACTAAAGATGTGCTAGGTTGAGTCAATGAAGAGAAAGCAGAAGATTTAGGCAATTTTGATTTTAGTTTAATATGGAATCTCATCTAAAAATATTTCAACATTTCTTGATTCTTAACACTATGGTTAACTGGATGAAAGACCACAAATCAAGAATAATGCAATGCATGGAGGTGTCTCGTAGGGAGAATGGTACACGGATTGGTCTTATGTCCTGTCATTGGCTTTATGTTCATGTCATACAGACACGGAGTAACAAAATGAGATTAGTTCTGGAAAAAATGCATGCTAACACCTATGGAGAAGAAGAATCAGAAACACACATACACAATGGGAGGAAGGGACATGGAAAACAGTGATGCTGAAAAGAGACTTAGCGATTCTAATGAACGACTACACATAGTGAATGACTTTGCAAAGATAAACAACAACAAAAAAGCTAATGCTATTTTGGGTCACAAGTGCAGAGACATCCAGTATAGGGGCAGGGAAGCAATATGATCTCTCTCTATAGCTTTTACACCATCTATACCTATGAATCCTTAGCATTTAGCTTGTCTGTCCATCAGTTACTTTCATGGGTCTAATCCTATATTCCTTTACTCAGGCACTTCATCCAATGGATTCAAATGAGAGTTTTGCTTGAGAAAGGTCTGAGTAGGAGCTCTAGGACTGGGGCTTTTTAAAATAACCCTGTGTTCAACAGATGACTACAGACTTCTAAAAATCTGTTCCTTGAAGATGTTATTAGAGGTATTCTGCTGACTTTGCTCTGGTAGATGAGACTGACCGCTCCAGTACAGTGCATTAGTTTTGCTACAGGCACCAACAGCACAGGCAAAATTTACTTAAGCAGCCTTAGAAGAAAGCCCATCAGATATATCTACCTTGTCATTAAACGTTGAGTAGTGACCCTATATAGCAATTACCAAATTAGTACATGTTTATTTACATCATACACAATAAATGAAAGCTAGAATCTTTTTAAGCTCATAGTGTTTACAGCCCAAGAGGTAAGCTGTTTTCTGGCATATATGTGACTATCAAGAATTTCTCATTTAGGAAAAATAAGCAGCCTCAAATTTGGTTTAGTCACATATTACTGCAGCCATTTGGTAATTTGTGGATGAAATATCAGTTTCTTGAAATGCATGTTCCCCTTTAATGTAACTTCCAGAAAACATCCCTGAGGATTTGTGCATGGCCTTCAGGTCACTAAAGCTCAGATTTCAAAATCCCTTGTTCCTCTAAGGAAAACTTGTCTCTTTGTATTTCTATTTGAAAACATACATAAAAATGGTCATTCAGCCTACAGCTTCCTCAGACGCATCATTGGTTTATGTAGCAGGCTTCAGATCAATATAATTTTGTCCTGAGTTAGAGCTATGATGGCTAATATCAGCAGTGTTTAAAAGCCATTTTTTTGGGCGGGGGAGTGGGGTGGGGGGGAACATGAATGGGGAACATTTGGACCTAACAATATGTTTAATACAATAATAATCAGAAGACTTGAAGAAATAATTGGACAATGTTTGGTGCATATGGCCTGATTACCCCTCTAAGATCATCAAATTTGAGTTCCAATTGTCTGTCATAACAAAACCCTCTAGAACATAGGAAAGATGCCTAATCAAAACATCTTGAAAGCTCCTCTATCTGATGGTCCTTGCCTATTTCATCTTGTCTTGGTCATTATAATCATCATTGTCCCTTTTGTAAATAGAAGCAGTGAGAAACAAGAATTGTTTGAGTGCTATACAAAAACTGTTGCCTGGTAAGAACAGCTGATTGTTTTGTTATTTAAAGTCCTTTTTACCCCTATATTCCTTTCAGCAATGTTCCCTGCACTTTGTGGTACTTTCTGCACCATGGAGGAGTACCTAGCATTGCAGAAGTGGGGACAGGCTCAAAGAATTCACGTAAAGCAATAGACAAAAAAAGAATATGTATACTTCTATAATTAACAACTGGTGCAATGAACTGAAAATTGTACATCCTGTGTTGAGGTGAATTCTGTTTACATTTTGGATATATTTTTCAGTAAAAAAATCCCTCAGTGATTTGTATTATAAAATAAGTCAGACAAGAAACAAAATTTTGGACAAGTCTTGCTCACCTTATGGCACTATTCATATGAGTAAGGTAAGCAAGATTTGGTTCTAAATTTATGGTCAGTAACAGATAACACAAATTTCACAGTGAAGAAACTTAGAATTCTATAAGTATTTCATTCTCTGTTTAAAGGAATTTTTGTTAGAGTAATTTCTTCAAGTTATATTAATTCCTATGGCTTTTTACTTTCTTTTCTTTGCAAAATATTAGTGGCCTAGAGCCCATGTTCTCAAGCTGGGGACAACAGCTTCAAGAAGGTGATGACAATGTCCTAGTTGTGTCTTTGAGGCTCAACTAAGGTTTTGAGGCTCAAACTAAGTTCACTGCAGCTGGGAAAATGTCTCTTCCGAGTAAAGAAAGGTCATTCTCCAATTCCACAACTAGTACTCATGGTTGGATCGAAGTGGACTTGACCAGGATGGCCCCTGATCCCCATATGCAGGGTCAGAAGTGAATTTTCCCCCAGGTCAGATTGGCAGTAACCTTTGGGATGTTCCATCTTCCTCTGCAGCATGTGGGTATGGATCTCTTGCCACTATTTTCTGGGTATATCTCATTTAATTATTTCTCTGCCATTGGGGCAGGAGAGGGGAAGAGCTTGGACACTGGTATACCTTGGTCCCTCCTATTCTCTGCCTGTGGCACTTAATCTAGTCTCCTGTGGGCTGTAACACTGTGGTCTCATGGTTGTTGGGTTTAGTGTGTGGCTTCTGGGCTGTGTTGGTGGCCTGTGATATACAGGAGGTCCGACTAGATTATCTGGTCATCCCTTCTGACACTCTTCATCATAACCTCCCAATGATGAGCTGAAAGGTGGGGTCACTTTTTCATGGACATTCTCTGCTGCATTTGTAAAGATATTTTGTAACCTACTAATTTTGTTGCAGTGCCATTTTGCAGGTGCATGAGGAATTACTTTTTGCACTAGAATAATAAAGGAAAAAAGATGTTTCCATGGAATTCAGAGCAACTCAAAATTTGGGATAGTTGGCAATCCTAGAGGTATTGCTCATCCCAAAGATTGAGTCTGGAAGTCAAAGTCACACTCTACCAACTATTTATAGAGAGGAAGGGGTTGTTTTTATTTGTTAATCTATTCTTAGTCTTAATTTTGTTTAATGTATTTTACTAAAATAATAACAAAATTAAAGGTGGCTGTGTAAAGTAGTAAAATTTAATATTAGAAGTATGAGTATTTGTTGAAAATAGAGTATGATAAGAAGAGCCATAATTTGATCTGAAACTGCAAATACCAATTACACTTGCTGAAAAAAAGGCCTAAACATTTTAATAATTTAACATAAAATTTCTACTAAATGTATTGTTGAATAGAATATTAAGGTATTCAGAATATTAAGTGATTAGATTAGATTAGCTATACAGTACATCTGGAAAATATTTATTCTGGTGTTTTTATGTAATATGGTCAAATGTGATTGTTAAAAGGATTTAATTGTTCTTATCCTGTGTTTATATAGGTTTTTTTTAAAGAGAGACTTAAGGCATACTCATTATGATGGGTTTGTCAGGAACAATACATCAACATGTGATGTACCTAAACTAACTGTAGTGCAATTAATTTTTAAGAGTGTTTTTAAAAATCTATCTTGGGTCCCTGCTACATCTAGCATGATTTTTTTTAAACACAAAAACTAAGGTCCTGATCCTACATGTGGATTCTCTAGTGTTGACCTTGGAGCCCAAGGGGATTTTTATTAACTTAGTAGGACTCTGCATGGTCCAGGAATCCATTGTAGTGGATCCCAATATAGAATTCAGATGATAGGGAGTAGAATGAAAGGACTAGCCTACTTTAGCCAAGGATTCTATGTTTTAAAAAAGTGTCATTTCTCAGTTCTTCGATGGTTTAACATCATGAAACTTTCATTCATGTACTGTTAGGACATTTTTAACATTGCTTTTGTTATTTTTCTGAATAAAAGATTTTATAAAAGCAGTAACACGTGAGTAACATGTTACAGAAATGATGATGCACTTTGGTGCTAGAAGTTTAGACTTCTGCTTCCTGTCTGATAAAGTCCCTAAGACACAACATTATCTAGATGATAAGCTAAGAGTGTTCCCTGTTTATGAGGTAATAGCAATCTCATTGGTTAAGTAAAATAAGACCTACTGTTGATGTGTTTATCTGCTGATGTCTGCCCAGGATGTGGTTATTATAGAAATAAGAGTTTACCTCAAATTATTTATTATGACTATTATAGATTTATATCCTCTCACCCTTCATTTTACTTAGCTACTGTACATCTGATGGCAATAGCCAATCAAAGCAGCTCTACAATAGACACAACCACTTTATCTTTTGACTCCTGTCAAGGTTCCTTCCCCACCCTGAACTCTAGGGTACAGATGTGGAGACCTACATGAAAGACCCCCTAAGCTTATTCTTACCAGTTTAGGTTAAAAACTTCCTCAAGGTACAAACTTTGCCTTGTCCTTGAACCCTATGCTGCCACCACGAAGTGTGTTAAACAAAGAACAGGGAAAGAGTCCACTTGGAGACGTCTTCCCCCAAAATATCCTCCCAAGCCCTACACCCCCTTTCCTGGGGAAGGCTTGATAAAAATCCTCACCAATTTGCATAGGTGAATACAGATCCAAACCCTTGGATCTTAAGAACGATGAAAAAAAACCAATCAGGTTCTTAAAAGAAGAATTTTAACTAAAGAAAAAGTAAAAGAATCACCTCTGTAAAATCAGGATGGTAAAAACCTTACAGGGTAATTAGATTCAAACCATAGAGAATCCCTCTAGGCAAAACCTTAAGTTACAAAAAGACACAAAAACAGGAATATACATTCCATTCAGCACAGCGTATTTACCAGCCATTTAAACAAAAGGAAATCTAACGCATTTCTAGCTAGATTACTTACTAACTTAACAGAAGTTCTGAGGAGCATTCCTGACCTGGTCCCGGCAAAAGCATCACACAGATAGACAGACCCTTTGTCCCGTTCCCCCTCCTTCCCCCCATTCCCCTCCAGCTTTGACAGTAACTTGTCTCCTCATTGGTCATTTTGGTCAGGTGCCAGCAAGGTTATCTTAGCTTCTTAACCCTTTACAGGTGAAAGGATTTTGCCTCTGGCCAGGAAGGATTTTATAGTTCTTTATACAGAAGAGTGGTTACCCTTCCCTTTATATTTATGACAACTCCCTATACCATCTGTCCCCCTTGTCTCTTAATACGTAGGGTTAAGCAGAGCAGCAGGGCTCAGAAGCTGACATGGCCATGGTGGTTGTGAGAATATGAATGGCAAATGCAGAGGTAATCAAATCAGAGATAGCTAGTCAGAGTGGAGGGTTTTATAGTGGGCAAAGTATAGAAATGTGGGTAATCACTACAATTATTTAGCACAGATATTGCACCATAATCAGTGGAAATCCTATACTTCTACATTATGGTCACACACACTTTGAAGTGATTATTATTACTTTCAATTTACACTAATCAGTGGATAAAGTGTGAAATTAAGTTGACACTTTATTTTCACATTCCATCTGAAATAGAAAAATACAGAACATATAAAACTGTTGTTTGCTTCCTATTATTAATTGCAAGAGAAATTGTGACAGGTTTCAGAGTAGCAGCTATGTGTAACATACCTACAAATCCCTACTGTCTGCCACTGGTTCGGTTGATAACCACTTGTGACTGCTGAAATCACTGTCACAACTAATCTAAGCATATACACCTGTCTGTACTGTAACCTTATCTTTTCCTGCAGCTCCCAATTGGCTATTTATTCACCCTGTTGTGTTTGTGTAAATGTTAGATTGTGAGCCTTCTGGGACAAGCACCGTGCTTATGTTATTTGTTTGTACAACAACTACTACAGTGAGACCCTGATCCCTGAGGGATTATTACAGTGGTAATAAATACAATAATACATAAATAATAATAAAACTTTTGCTGTGTTTCTGCCTCTCTAGTATGTCCAACCTTCCTCTATTTCTTTTTTTGCTATTTTCTGTTTCTGTTTTCTTTCCTTCTTGCTGGCTATAGTATATTTTTTTCAAGCTTCATGTAGTGTTTTCATAGATTTTAAGGACATAAGAAACTATTAAATCATCTGCTCTGACCTCCAGCATACAAGCCATAGAATTCCCACCCCCCCTCCCCGGTACCCCGTATTGAGCCCAATAACTTGTCTTTGACTAAAGAATACCTTCCTAAAAGGCATCAAGGCCTAACGTGATGGCATCAAGAGATGGAGACTCCACCACTCTCTTGGTAGTTTTTTTTTTTACAGTGGTTAATAATCCTCACTGTTAAAAAAAATTGTCCCTTATTTCTAATTTGAGGTCATCTGAATTTCACTTCCAACCATTGGTTCTTGCTAATCTTTTTACTGCTACAGTAAAGAGCTTTTGAGTACTCAGGATTTTCTCCCAATGAAGGAGTTCAAAGGGTGCAAATCCCTAGACTCTTGCTGTATGCTCCTGTATGTAAACAACACTAAGGGAACAAAAATCTCAGTCACTCTCTGTCTGGGTAGCATCCTTAGCACAGTAAAATTCAATGGCACATTGAAGTCTATCAGACCATTAGTTTCTAGATGATAGTGGGAAGCCTTTATATGTCTCACTCCACACAACTCCTATAACTTTTTGAAAAGTAGAGACATGACATTTAAACCACGGTCTGACAAGATTTCCCTGGGAAAACCTACTCTACTAAAAATGATCATTGGGACAGTAGCCACAGTTTCATTTTCTATATTAGATAGAGCTGTGGCTTCAGGGTACCTGGTGGCAGAATCCACCACAACCAGTATATTTTTCTTTCTATTTCTGGAAGGTGTGTGTAGGGGTCCCACAATATCTAGAGAAACTCAACTTTTTTACTGTCTCACATGTGAGGCCAATAGAAACTCTGTTTGAGCCTATTACAGGTTCTCTCCATTCCTACATGTCCAGCAAAGGGACAACCATGAGCTACCTGCAGCAACTCCGCCCTGTACTTACCGGGCACAAGCACCTGCTTGCAAACCTCACCAGGGTGGCTCTTTTCTCTTATGGGAGCCTTCCTGTACAACAAACCTCCTTCTAGAAAAAAAAAATCTACCCTTTTAGTTATTATTCTGAGCCGCATTCCTCTCCTTGTCCAGGGAAGGATCAGCCTGTTGAGACTCAAACTCCTTTTGAGTTTCACTTCAGTTATAAGCAGACTCTGGCAAAGTAATGGAATCTCCAAAGCCTTCCTCTGATGACAAACTGTTACTTTCAGCTGACCAAGGACTGATGGCATTTCCCTCTTTGCTGTCCACAAACAAGCCAGGTGAGGTAGACCTATACTCTTTCTGGCTGCGAGTTGTGATATACCTTCTTACACATGACTAAAATATCATTACCTATTAAAACACCAGTGGAAAGTAGATTCCTAATGCCCACAATAATATCTCCTTTAAAATCTTCCAAGGTCAACCTTAGTTAAAGGTACAATTACAGGGAATTTGGCCAAAGCTACTATATTTAAGTTTTACCTGGAAGTCTCTCTTCCTCCCTTTTCAAATTTCCTTTGATCAAAGTGACTTGGGTGGCTGTGGCCTTTCTACACTTACAGTCTATGGCATTTACCTTAGAATTTATTAAAAATTCTTCAGTACCCTCCCAAGGCTCAGTCCTAATACAGTTCACTAAAATTTTCTCCTGCTCAACCTCTGGAGCAATGGTAGTGGCATTCACTGTGATAGATAAGGGTGTGGATTTTGGTGTTATGTTAAATTTTGAGTAACTTGATTTTATATGGTCAAGAGCTCCCTAGAGATGGCAGATTTGCCTTCCCTCTTGGTGGTGGGCAGGGGGAGGGTTTAAACTCCAGGCTCCCAAGTTTGTTTTTTAAAATCAGAGTTGGGGTTAATTTTGTTTCCAATTCCCTCCTAGCCTGGGTGACATGGGGATTTGCACCCCCAACGGTCCTTGATTGAACATATTTATCAGCAATTTCTTTAGCCTCTAAAAGAGTGGGGATTTTTTTTGTCACACATGCCTGCTTTTACCTCATCTGTAACTACCCATAACAATTTCTCCTGGGCCATCAGATCAAACTGTTTTTCCTAATCTCCTTCAGGTCTTACCCCATTATCCATTTTGTCATAAAATTACACATTTTATGTAAATATTCCACATAGGTGACATTGAAATATAGAAACCGCCAAATGTTTGACAATCAATAGGTCTCAGGGGTAATCTTAAATCTTTTCAATATATTTTCTTTAAATTTCTTATATAGCTTAGCATCACCCTCCTCCTTATCATTGTCTGGCTTTCCTACTTAAGCAGGTTAAGAGGACAGGCATCTGTTTGTCTGCTGGTGTATTGTGCATCCCACATAGTATCTCAAATGTGGACGGGTATTGTTATATACAGTCAACCTCTTTATAAATTGGGCAGACTTTCTCCCACCCCCTTGTGTTGTGAGGGGATGTACTCTCTGGAAGAGGAAGTTGCTGCTCCAGTAATTAAGCTGCATTGTCTGAGCATCCATCTGCCTCAGTGTGCGCTTCTTTGTTGGCTTTGACTGCTGCGATTTGTTGCATGCATCTTTGGTGGGCTCTCTCCTCAGATGTGTTGTTCTCCTTGATTCTCCGCAATTCTGCCATCAGTCTCTGGTGGTTACATTCTTTCTTGTCTCTCAGCTACTGCAATGAGGTCAGTTCCATCCGTCTCCTCAGAGGTGTGTGGGGCAGGAGGGTCCTCTCCTTCCCCTGGCCCTTGATCAGAACTTATGAGCAAAGATCTCAGCTCCTAAACTTAAAAAAAAAAAAAAAAAAGAGAGAGAGAGAGAGAGAGTTTCCCTTCTGCAAACAAGGATGTTAAGATGCACATTCTTAATATCCTAATACCTATTTTAACAATAATAACAAACAGGTGAACTAGACTGATTCCATCTATGTATATTTCATTTTTCAGTTGAGACTTGGGGACCCTAGCATGAGCTGGCACCTAATCTCTCAGCATCACACCCTCAAGTGTGCATCCTTGCACAGCGCATGAAGCACACAGTGGCTGACTGACTATTCTTCATCAGGACTGGGAAGGGTGTTGAATATTACTCCCAGAAAAGCAAAGTAGTACAGACTTATGCTGCACTTCTGCTTCACCCATCCAGCCACCTAGATATTAAACCTATGTGGTAGAAGGCATGATATAGCCCTATGAGGAGAAATTAAGTGAACAAAACATTCAGAAAGATAAGTGTAGAAGAAAAAGAAGAAAACAAAGAGAAACTGGGAAAATATTTCCTGAACAGGAATCAGAGAAAAGGGAGTTGACAGAACGTAAAGAAAAAAATACAGTATGGAGTGCAGATGCCATGGGGCGCACCACTCACTGCCAGACTGGTGCCTTCTCCTGGTTGTGCTGGGGATTAGGTTTAGGCCGATGCCCACATACACAGTCTTCACAGCAGCACTCTGTCTCTGCTCTCGCCTATGGCTACTCTCTCAGCTCCCAGAAACACAGCATCCTCTTCTTGACTCGGCTCTCTGGCTAGGTTGCTGTCTGAGTTTTCCTCTTCTGGGAGTGGGAATCTCTGTCCAACAGGCCAGCCACTTCCTCAGTGGCAAGTGAGGGGGGAACCCAAGCCTGCCTACTACTCCATGCCCCATCCAGGGACCCTGTAAATAGGAGCTTCCTGATGCACTTCTGTAACCTCTGTCAATGTGGCTTTATTTCCTGTTCCACTTTCTCATGGCCCCAGCACTTTCTTCGCCCTTATCTCAGGGCCTCAGCTGTTCAATCCCAGTTGCCAGCCACTGCTCTGTCCAAGGTTCTTACAGTCCTCTCAGCCCTCCAGGGATGCAGTTCCTACTCCCTGGACTCCCAGCAGTAACTGAACTATTCTGCCCAGCAGCTTCTTTTATATAGAACTGCTGGGCCTTGGTTGGCTGTTCCTCACAGCCCCTCTCCTAATGGCTGCTCCTCACACTGCCTCCCCAGTGCTCTATTAACCCCCTCCCACCAAGTGTGGTATGGACGCCCTATCATATTAGAAATAAAATGCCAAATACATTTCTACACAATAGAGCCTACAGAGCACTGGATCAGGTGTAGTTCAATAAAAAAAACTGGAACCAACTAAATACCATATGTGTCTGAACAAAATTCCTCATAGCTGATTACAGTAATGTAAGTTATCCTGACTCCCTGCCTATTTAGCTTAAATATGATTGTAAAAGTAGATCTCAGACTGTTAATCATTTGCCTTAAAAACCAACCTTGAGCACTATTACTAGACAAGAGTTCAAATTCTGAGCCTGTTGTGTAGAATTCTACAAAGATAGAAGTATTTTGATTTCTTTAAAAAGTTGAGGGCAGCTCACAAGTTGTAAGATGAGAAGGTCTAATTATGCTCCTAGCACTTCCTGACATGTAGCACCTGATTTTTAAAACCAGTCTCCACTTATGTCCTCATTTTTACAACCACATTTGACTGCAGGAGCACTGAGGCAGGCACAGCCAATCAGGGATTCTAATGGCAGTGTTTGATGTCTTTACAAACCTGCTTGCACCCACAAATCAGAACATCCACTTTGTTACTATTTGTATTATTAATTGTGCCTGCATTTTTGTGCACAGAATGAATTGCAGGTGCAAAATTGGAGGCTCTGTAAATATTAGGCCCTTAAAAGTTCATTTAATAATAAAAGGAGATTTGTATATTTAGAAACACATTCTAAGTCTGTCAATGAGCTCAGCTATGACCAAATAATAGTTTCCGGTACTCTTAATGCAAATTTTTATAGTGATTTTGATTCAAGAAGGTCATTTAAAACCACATAAGAAACACTTTTTCTTAGGTTATTCAGTGTGTAAATTCTAGATTATGATATTTGAAACACAGATTTGTAAACTATTTCAAAACTTATACTAGACATTTAGTTTAAAAGCCTATTGAGTGCAGATGAATCTCATTCCTCAATGAACTGATGTTTCTGCAGGATGAAAAGGTAGCATCATTTAAGCTACTATAAAAATATTTTACATTACACTGTGTATATATACTGTGCTTTCCAGAACATAAGTAAGACAAATTCTCTACCTAGAAGAGCTAATAATCTAAACAAGAAAAGACAAAAATATGCACAAGAAAATAAATAACAGTTCAGAAGGGGGAGGGTCTGGACATTCCTAAAGAGTGGAAGGAAGGAAGAATATCCTGAAGAGGAAGCATATTATGAAAAACTAATCATATGGCTCAGCAGCTGACATAAGTGATAAAAATTATGAAATACTTCTGTAGACTGAGAATTTATTCCTGAACTAAATCAAAGAGAAGCAGCAGATAAAATTGTTAATTACTGAGGATGAAATGAGCTAAGAGTAATATATATTATAAAATGGATATAACCCTCAGTATTGATTAGCTAAAGTTTAGAATGGTGACCTACAAAAATTAAAGTGGTAGAATAATCATTATTAACTCGTTCCACTGCTTGGCATAGATAGACACATGCAATGTTCTCTTCTCTTTCCAGTTTTTGGTGATAAGAGGAGAATTATCCCATTCAAATCAAGACTAATTAAGAAATAATCCAGAGACCTAAAATTGCTACCTTTTTGCAGACACTTCCTGTTATAAATAATACAAAGAATGGATCCTGATAGACTGATGGTATTGTATTCAACACAAAATCATAATGGAAGAGTATGTGCTAATTTGCTAGCATCACAAGAAAAATACTTTTAATTGGATGAAAATTAAGCAGTCAGGTGTGACAAGGAGTATAGTTATCCTAGGATAATCACACTACAAGGTAAAGCTACATACTTTTAATCCTTCTGGAGTGTCCTCATGATTACCAAATATCCTATTTAGATGTGTCTTATTACTCATCCTCCACTTCCCTGCCACCCCCAAATCTTTATTCTGAGTAGAACACATATCTGAGGGTTGGAATAAGATGAGGTTAGCAGTTTGAAATACTGAACAGCACTGCTGAACTGTGTACTTCACATAAATTAATCCAGTCTTTAACATTAATCTACCAGCCAATCAGAATTCTACCTTAATCCAAGCAGTTTTATAATGCATTTTAAATCATCCAAATCCAGGCATCTTGTGCTACTTAAATGAAAAGTAACAAGGAAATTTAATCTTAAAATTATTAAGTATTTATAGAAGTGGCTGGGGGTATCACCTAGCAACTACATGGCCCACAGAGTAAATCTAATAAACCACAGCTCGTCCTTTCTGTCATCAATGATCAAATAATCAAGACAGGCAAAAGCTCAAGTAGTGATGACATTGAGAGAATCTAATGTTAAGGTACAAGAGCATTTTAGGAGACAAAGAGGAAGGTTTGATAACAGAAAATGGCCTGTACAATTATTAGGATAAAGTAAAATTGGCCCTCAGCCACAGAAGCAGAATGGAGTGAAGAGATTCAAGCAGGGAGGTAAGGAAAACTGGAGGAATAAGATAAGCGATTAAATGCAGAAGGGATGAGGATGCAGGAAAAAGTAAGCAAAATAAGGTGCTGTCAAGGCATCTTTCCTGGGCAGACATATAAAAAGAAGGGTTGAGATTAAAATTTTATCAGATTCTTTAAGAGATTATGTTGGTTGTACATTATAACATAAAAGCTACTTTGCAGGACCACATGCAATGCAGCAGTATGCTGTTGGGTCAGAGTTGATATCAGCAATGTGGCAAGGATAATTCTAAAGTTCCCATAGTGCAGAAAGAAGAAAAAGTTTAGACTAAGATTTACAAAGAAATTGAACTGGGCCTTGCTGTGGATGTAAAACATCGCTATTATTTGTGGAACTAGATAAAGGGAATTTGGATGCAGGCCTCTGAAATGAGCAGGAGTCAGGCTAACTCTAGCTTTAATAACACGAGATTTGTAGAAACGGGGATAGTGCAAAGCGAGTGGAAAAGAATTGTGAAAGAGGCTGTTGTGACCTTGTATTAGATAAGAATAGAATGCAGACTATAAGAGAAATTGGTGAGAAAAATAAGATATGATGAAGGAATATGTATAAACAATATGCAGCTGTTGCTTATTATTGTCTATAATAAAGGTATAAATGCTTGCTCTAATTGTTTATCTTGAGAGAGACCTGTCTAGGTGGGGGAAACCCTGTATCCTAGTGCACTCGCTCCCTCTGTGCAAATGCTTGAGATAATAAAGTGTATCTGACTTGCTGCACCCAACCTGAGAGTGAGAACTGTGTTTTTCTCCGACCATTTGTGGGCTCGTCCGGGATGGCAATGCCTGCAGAGACAACGGCAGCTGCTGCGGACCATTCCCCTTCAAACCCCATGGTGCCACAATAGAGGAAAGAGACCTTTTGAAATCTCTGTTGGGGTATCGGCGGAGGACTGCCCGTGAGGCCATCTGTCCCTTTTGGGCTTACGCCATCCAAACTTATCGATGGTGCAGCAAGATCAGATATGAGCGGTGCTGGGGAACTGTTTTGCTGCCCCCAATAAGGTTAATGTACCGGTTCTGAGGGGTTGTTACCACCTCACATAAGGGAAAGTTTGTATTAAATCTGGACATAAGATTCATCGTGGTACGCAGGAATAGAGGCCTTGGGGTGTGTGTGTGTGTGTGTATTAGTGTGAATGAGGGCTGCCGGAAGATGCCCAGAGCACGCTGCGAAGCCAAAGGCTCGTGACCGGGGCTGTCTCTAATGCAAGCCTGGTGGACTGCACCTCAGTGGATTGGTAAAAGATCCTGACTAAGGGGGCTGTCTCTGGACAATCTAAGCACAGGATAACCATCCGTCCATCTCCTCTAAGCAATAGTGCAGCATCCTCTGTACAAAGGATGTGAGCATCTAGCAGTCATTAATAGAACCAAAAGCTACAGTTTTACATAGAATAGCTCCGGGTTTGACTTTGTGTGATACTTTCTGAAAAGACAGAACACTGGCACGTGCTTCAACAAACTGAAGGCTGAAGTGCAGCAAGAGAATTGCAATAGAAACTATATAGAATTTGCCCCAGTACCTCAGTAATGCACACAGAAAGGGGGTGCTAACTTTGCTGACCATTTTGGGGGGTATCCACTCAGCTCTAAAAACACACAAACAAACCCAATCCGTAAAATAAAATAGGATTCCAATGAAGTGATATGAACAGGAGAAAAGCTCATTATTGCCTTATTTCAAATATGGGCACCACTTCTTAGCCTGGCTTCTGCACTGTCGAAAGATTTCCATGTTTATGTCACAAGATTAATATAACGAAAGCAGTCAAGTGTCAAGGCCACAATATATAGCAGATTTTTACTCTGATTTATATGTGGGGTGTATTTTCTATGTTCACTTCAGTTTCATCCGACATGTTTTAAATGTTGTTTATCTTCCAATCTGTACAACAAAATGTTTGATTGTGTTCCACATAACACATATCCATTGTAAGTATTTTTCATGGATATATTTCAGATTGCTGTAAATATAGTTTGTGCTGTTTATGTTCTTGGGTTATAACCAAGGTAGTCAGAAATCTGGAATTTTAGGTAAAGTGACAGGCATTTATTGCACTTATGTGCTAACCTAACACCAGCTGTGGGCCCTGTTCTGCTTCCATCGAAGTCAACAGCAAAAGTTTCACACAATTCAATGGACCCTTTTTTAATGCATCTGTTTGAAGACTAAAAAAAAAAAAATATAAACGAAACACATCACAGTTTACAGAAGGTGGCATTATTTTATGACACATATATGCACGCTTCCATGTGTTGGGGAAGCCTGGTCCGTGGCTAAGTCACGGGACAGGAGCTCAGGAGATCCGGGTTCAATCACCAGCTTCACCATAGATTCCTCCGTGACATAAAAATCCTTTAGCCTCATTTCCTCATCTATAAAATTCCTACCCATTCTCTATCTTGTCTATTTAGATTTTAAGCTCTTTGGGCCAGGGGCCTAGTAGATGTTTGTATACAGTGCTTAGCACAATGGGCCCTTGATCTTGGCCAGGGCCTCTAAGTGCTACTGTAATACAAATGTTACCTGGTGTACTGGAGTCCCACTGAGCCCGCCTGTTCCACCAGCCTGGGCTCCCTCATCCTGTCTTGCTATGCCAGGCCCTCAAGCCTTCTCTAACACACACACAGGTAGGGACATGCCCAGCTGCAGAAAGACACAGAGACTGAAATCAGCTCTGCATGGGAAGAATCAGCTAGGGGATTGCCCAGCACTCAAGTACACACCTCCTCTGGGGTGCAAACCCAACATTTTATTGTCTTGCACTGAACAGAAAACTGTATAGTGTAAGCTCATGAAAATTGCTCCCTCCCTCAATGTGAAGGAAGAAATGTACAGCTTTTTGCCCCTCCCCCCCAGTTATGAATTCCACACACTGGGTTTTAGAATAAACAAAGCAAGTTTATTAACTACAAAAAGATAGATTTTAAGTTATTATAAGGAATAGAAAAACAGATCAAAGCAGATTACCTTAGTAAATAAACAAAAAATGCAAACTGAGCTTAACATACTAGATAGGTAGGATAGAAATTAGCAAATTCTCACCCAGAGTGATAAACAGGCTGGCAGATTCTTAAGGCACAGGTTGCCCTGTCTTTCCCAGGTTTTCATACACAGGCTAAAGATCCTTCTAGCCTGGAACCATCACTTTCCACAGTTCAGTCCTTGCCTCTCAGGTATTTCCAGGTGTAGGGAGAGTGAGGTACCATCATGATGTCATTGTCCCCCTTTTATATCTTACCGGAAAGCTCTTTTGCTGTGACCTGGGTCAAACAGTCCCTGCTGTGTAGTGCTATCTCTGAGAGGTTTCTATTGTACACAGTTCCTGGGGTAATCCTCTCGCTTGTGTGCTGTGCATTTCCTCAATAAGCCATTAACATTATTCAACCTTTTTATTGTTGTACCTGAAAGGCTGCTTGTGGGTGTTTTCAACCTTACAACATGTTTCAGTAACACATACATAGCCAAACATCATAACTTCACATACAACAATAACACATACAATCCAACGAGATATTAATGTCTAGCAGATCAAGACTTCTGGAATGATACCTCACAAGACATACTTTGTAAAAAACATACCCTAATTACATGTCAGTGGTGAATATTGGGGGTCAGGGTGTCACAGTGAGGGAAGTAGCAATGTGGCAAACTAGCAGTGTAACCGGATAGATCCAAAGGAGAAGAATCCCATGTTTCAACTCCCTTATGTTATTCTTCGCCCCCCACAAATCTATGATTACACCATGAAAAGGCTTTGCACTTATGTAGATGTAGCATTTTACATATCCACAGCATTTTACAATCGTTAATCAGTGGACGGGAACAGGGAGAGGAAAATGTAGGGGACTTTGTGAATCATGCTTATTGTGCAATATATACTTCTAAATGCAGCATTGTCCTGTAACCTCAAAAATGCATGTAAATTAGAGAGGTGAACCAAATTCAAGACTGGGTTCACAGCTGGATTCTTCAACCTCTAAGTCTTGCAGCACGATTGCACCTGATAAAGTTAAGACTACCCATGTGAGCAAACGATACAAGAGCTGAGTAAGAATTGGAGAATCAGGCCCCTACCTGTAACTCCCAGATATGTTTCCTAAAAACAACAACAGTACTTCAAAAGGAAAAACAAGGACAAATTCTGGTCTTCAGCTACTTCCAAATCTTTTCATAAAATGAAAAATAAAAAAACGACCTCACATCACAGCAGATAACACAAGAAGGTCCCTTATTCATGACCTCTCCATCACAGTATCTTTTCCAGTGCATCAACTGCTCCATTGTACTGAGTATGGAGCAGAGCTTCTCCAAATCGCTGACATCTTCCTTGGGGTACATTGTAATGAAAATTCCATAATGTACAATGACACTTTTGTTTAAAACAAACATTTCAATCAATGTTCCATGATTTGCAGTAAAGATCCAAAGGCTATGCCAGAATCCATATGAAGGTCCAGTGCAAGGCTTCTTATGTGGAACAGATTGGGAAAAGAAGTTGCAATATATTGGCAATAATGACAGTTACTGAGTCGCCCAAGTGACTGGATTGATGTGTCAAAATAAAATACTGACAGGAGAGTATTCCATGCCAAATTAATCAGTGCTCCCTTCTTGGCCATCTCAAATTCTGAGGAAGAACTGAGAGGTTTGCTGATTAGTCTATAAAATAAATATATGACAGTTTTCAGATCAAAATGCCCTTCACATTATAGACATTGTTGCCTGGGGAGGTGGCAGGGAGTTGGGCACAATTTCCTTTGGTAGATGTCAGGCTTTACAATGCTGTGTTGGGGCTGACCACAAGTTACCTTAGCCTGTTGTTACAGAATAGTTCAGGGGGAGATAGCAGTGAACTGGCTTTGACCAGCTGGGCTGGCTTGCAGCCACTCAACTGGATAAACAAGTAAAGAGATTAGGAAGGCCGGAGAGTGTTGAGTGTGGGAACAGAGAGCAGTAGAGTTTCCTGCCAGAGCCTGCTTGTGGGTGAATATGCCCCCCCACCCTTAGAAGGAGATGATGATAAAAGCAGCTATGAGAATTGCTTTAGACGAACAGTCTCACCTGCGGACCTAAGCTTTGTGGGTGCCCAGGAATTCCCCACGCTGGAGCAGTACCTGCTATGAGCCCTCAAGGACAAGGGTGGAGGGTCCAGGACTGTCTGTAGCAGAAGGATTGTAAGCATTGATTCTTTCTTGCTTGGTTGCTGGAAAGTATGTATTCAATAACGTGTGAAGGCTGGAAAGCTTATTATACTTTGGCAATAAAACAGGTTATATTTATGCACCTGGTGTGGCTTCATTGAGTGTATCTGAGCCCTCCCCCACCTTTGGCTCAACATGCTGGAATATCTTTGGGGTAGGAGAGGTGATAGAACCTTGCTGACAACATGCAGAGCCTCTTAGATGAGAATTATAGATCTTAGCGATAGGAAAATTGTTATCATGGAGCCGAATCCTGACATTTGTCTTTAGAGAAAAATCCTGTAGATTTTATTAGGAACCAATACAACAGTTTAAAAAAAAACACCTATAGAAAACTTAAAGTACATAACATAATGCCCTACATAAGAGAAAAGAGCCTGAATGTCCCTCATTTCCATATTATTGAGGTAAGGATTTGGATCATTTTGTTTATAGAGCTAACCAATTAGGAGTTAGGACCTTGCAGTGAACAGAATCAGGAAAGAAGAACCGGAAGTGGAAAGATAGAGGCTGCATGAATTGATAGGCACATGAACAGAGTGTGTCAATATGTTGTTCCTTAAAGTGAAATGTTATCAGATAAAGAATAGATGAAATATTTTTTCCAGAGAAAAATGGGGTTCAAGCAATATGGTTGTTCATCATGAGAACCCGAATGCATCTGTTGTTTGTGCATCAGTCAAAGCTAAGACCCCCAAAACTACAAGGATCTCCTACTATAATTGTTGAAAACATTTGGTTTTTAATGTGGAATAAACTTTTGTAACTATAGAACAAAGTGCTGCTGTAAGCCTTAAATCTGGCACAAACTATTACATTCCCTAGTTGCTGTCAAATTCCCCTCCATTCAAGGAATGACAATAAAATAAGCAACCTGGGAATATGAGAAGGGATACGCAAACATCTGTTTGGCAATGGAGTGCTGAAGTTTCTTTTGCATGAATTGACAGACTGGGGCTTTACCCTCACATCCAAATATATTTTAAATTCCAAATTTCAGGGCAATTACTACATATAACACTGAGAATGGAAAAAAGATTCTGAATATTTTCAGCTTGAAGGATTGATTAGGTAAAGGAGGCAAGACATAAAACTACTGGCCCAGAAACAGCAAAGTGAAAATACTTTATTCTGCCAAGTTAATGGTGAAATACAAAGAGACTTGCTCTGCCCATTATGACTGACTTTGGACAGTTCCAAAGTGAAGAAGTAACAATAGGGGAAAAAAATTAGCATGGGGAAATAGTTTTTACTTTGTGTAATGACCCATCTGCTTCTAGTCTTTATTCAAGCCTAATTTAATGGTGTCCAGTTTGCAAATTAATTCCAATTCAATTCTCCAACAAAAAAACCCTTCAAAAACAGACTCCAGCGAGAAACTGCAGAATTGGAATTAATTTGCAAACTGGACACCATTAAATTAGGCTTGAATAAAGACTGGGAGCAGATGGGTCATTACACAGAGTAAAAACTATTTCCCCTGAGCTGAGAGTGAGAAGGCGTACTACTGGAAGACTGAGAAGTACAAGCATTATCAGTCATCAGGAGGAAGGTCTTGTGGTGAAGATAAAGAAGGTGTTGGGAGGAGGCCATGTGGAAGTAGCCCAGGGAGTTGTAATTGTCACACAGCTGTCACAGGAGCCACTGTAGACAGCTGCAATCCACAGGGCTCTGTGCTGGAACCCGGAGTAGAGGGTGGGCCCAGGTTCCCCCCATCCCTCCATCCCCCACAACTCCCTATTTGATACTGGAGGAGTTGACCTGGACTGTGGGTTCACGAAAACAGCCAAACTGAGGGCTGCCATGAATCTCCGAGGCGAGCAAATCCACCAATAAGTGCAAGACCCACCAAGGTAGAGGAGGAACTTTGTCACAATACTTACAGCCTCCATGGCCATTTTTGTTTTCTTTAGGGATAGTATAAATTGAATTGCATTTCCACTGTGAGTATTCATCTCTCAGATTATAATCAAGGCCTCTTATATATGGTTCTGTATTGCACTATAGAGTCTCAAAAATCACTATCTGCAATTGTAATGTAGCAAAGCCAGTAGTATCTGTTTGTGTTCTTGTTGTTTTTCTGATGGAGGGGTAAGAGAGGAGGGACCGGGGTGGGGGAATGGGAAGAAAAAATTCGTAACCCTTCCCACAACAGCTGGCTGAGGTGGGTGGGACCTCCATAAACTTTGTACAGAAACTGGTGGTAAATTATCTGCTCCATCATTATTGACTCTCAATTCTCCTCATGAAAGACATCAACATGAATTTGTAGCAGCTCACAGTGTGAGGAAGTCAGCTTCTATTGAGCATGTTGGGATGAAGGATGAGTCTCTGGAGTAATTCCACTGAATTCCATTCCTCACTCAATGGAATTACACTGGATTTGCATGGGTGTAAGAAAGACCACAATTCAGTCCTCTGTCTGTAATATCACAGATCAGAAAACAGTATGTATATGCATGACCATATATGTGGAAGAAGAAAAATGTCTATCCTATATTTTAGCATCTACAATATAGTAGTTTGGGGATCCAAGGAAAAAAGAAGCCCTCTGAACTAAATAAATCATTACTAGTGACCAAGAGAAAACAAGAACTCTTTACCCCCTTTAATACTTCCTGGTCTTATGGTATCAGTTTTGATCAAAAGCAACTGACATCCAACAGGGATATAAAGACTTCTATGACATTATCAGAAAGCCACCGTCACTTTAATTTTAAATGTAATAGTGGGGATTACACATCCACAGCATCAGATATATAACAAGCACTATAAGGATCAACAGAGCTTAGCAGGAAAACATTTTGCTGGGGTGTTTAGATGATGTCTTGTAGCTGTGTACTATTGATTTCCTCACAGTGTACACATTTAAGGAAGAATAAAAGAAAGGAAGAAAAAAGGGAAGGTCTGGAATGGTGAAAAGATGTGCTTTCAGCATTCAAAAAAAAAAAAGAGGAGTGTTTTTAAAACAGCTGACATTTACAATATTAATCCATTGATTAGTTCTATTCCTCATTCGTCATTGGTATGAAAACATTTAAACTCTGTGGATCAAATTCTGACCTAGCTCACACATTACACATTGATTTCAATGGGGCAGCATGGGAAAAAGTGAGGACAGCATTTGGCTCACTAGTTTTAATTAACAAGTTCTCATCAAGTATAGGTAGATGTCAAAGTGGCACAATGGAAAATGTCACTGGTCTTTTATTTTTAGAGGTCTGGGTTAGTGTTCTGACTTAGTTAATAAACTAGCACATTTACTGATCTTGTCTTAATTCTTTATTTAATGGCATAATACACAGCCACCCCAGGAATGGCAAAAGGGTAAAACAGTCATCTTAGAATAATGTAGTTTGGGAAACTTAAAAACCCCATCTAAACTGAACCTTAGGTTGTGTAGCATGTTAGATGAAAGAAAAACATGATAGAAGTGGAGCTCAGGAAAAGTTCTCTAAAGCTGGTATTGCAATAGACCAGTGTGGGGGAGTTATTGGCAAGGGGGCAAGCCAGTCCACACGCACTGGCAAGCCATAATACGCTGTCCAAATGACATAGTGGAGATATAACTGCTTCTCCAATCCATAGGCGAAGGTAGTGGCTGCAGAGAGTATGGGGAGGTTGTGTGGAGCTCTGTGTCCTAGCCATAGGTTGAGATATGTCTGAATTCCATCTTCCCAGCCTATACACACATTTCCCCTCATATAGGTAATTATCTGCATTAAATTAACGTCACCCTTATAAAGCCTTTAGGCCAACTCCAGTACCATACTGAATTGGTCAAAAGGCCCATTTAATTTATTCTGGATTCTTTTCACTCCCTCTCTCTCTCTATATATAGATATTATATTTCTTTATTTCATGCAGTCTTTCTTTGTAAAAGTCAGAAGTTGTGAAACAGAATGTGTTTTCAATGCATCCTGAGTACTCGTGCATACAGCTCCGAGGTCAGACAAACACATCTGAGAGCAACCTATTTTCATAAATGAAGGAAACATTATCCTCTTTGTGAAATTTAACAATTTCTATTTGATCTACTGTCATTAATTATATATCTTCAAACATAAAGCCATGAATGTGCTGCATGAAATACTTTCCAGTTCTTGCAGTTTCTGAAATGTCTGGACAATTTTCTGCTATATCAAATATATTTGAACTATAAGTTTATCTGGAACTACTGTTCTCTGCATTCTGTATTCCTTATCAAACTCATTTTGAACTTTTAAAAGACATATCCTCATTTCATATGAGCTCAGCAGTTATTCCAAAGGAGTGGTGCTCCAGGCTAAAAAGATTGCCTTCCATTCTGCATTCCTTCAGGACATGCGAATTCAAATTAGAACACACTGTAGTATGTATGAATCCTGTTGTTTATGTGCAAATTTATAATAGAATAAGGTTAATTTTCCACCTATCTTATTATGAATATATTCCATTTCCAGTTGCTGCCTTTTCGGAAAGGGGAACAAACATATAAGCTGTAGCATTGTGATGTGTTCTGGAATCACAAATTCAAAGTAAGCGTTTTTAGCACATTATATAGAATATCTAATTCTTATAGTATCCTGGCAAAGCCTTCTTTTACTGTCTGTATAATCCATTATTGGTAAGAGGATCATTCTGAGACACCAGCATTAATATACTGTTAAAGCATTTCATGAGCTGTATAAGTAGTGAACTTTGTGTTTCACATGGTTTTATACATTAAGAGAAACAATTTTTCCATGGTGATAACTGCAATATTTGGCCTCCATTGCAATAGTGTAGCAAAGATACCCCATGCAGTCATTATAGGCTTTTGTGTCTTTTACCACTCAAACTCTATGGTTAGCATTACAGGGTGAATTTGCCAATGTACAAATTTAAAGGAGTAGTCATTTGCAGAGTCTACAGGTGCATTGTTGTCCCAATAATTTATTGAATATATTTTATAAAGTAGGGAGAAATTAGCAGTTGTTTCTTCCAGACAACACATCTGTACATGAGTGCAGGGAGAACTATGTACTTGATGTGTATCCATGCACCCAACAGATTTTCCAAACAGAAGCGGTATCAAAGCACACCACAGCAGGAAATACGTCAAAGCAGAACAATGAGCAACACACTCCAAGAGGAGGGATAGCTCAGTGGGGGGGAGGGATAGCTCAGTGGTTTGAGCCTTGGCCTGCTAAACCCAGGGTTGTGAGTTCAATCCTTGAGGGGGCTATTTAGGGATCTGGGGAAAAAATTGGGGATTGGTCCTGCTTTGAGCAGGGGGTTGGACTAGATAACCTCCTGAGGTCCCTTCCAACCCTGATATTCTATGGTTCTATGGTAGGAGGACGGCAGGTTACAGGAGACCAGCAGCACTGCTGGCTCTACCAATTGGTGGCATCCCCAGAAGTAGTGGGAGAAAAGTGGAGGACTGAAATGCACAGGAATGGAAGGGTGACCCAGACATCCAGGAGAGTGGGCATTGTGTCACCTACAAGTGTCTGTATGTTGTCCAACGGATCACTATTCTCTCAGCTACGCTCATCCTTGTCAGATGTTGCAGGAATGCTGGAGAAGAGAAGGAAAAATTGCCCCATAATACACTCATACATACTGTCACCACAGGCTTCCATGTTACACAGGCAGGACTACCAGATAGCAAGTCATCTCAACTCTCTTGTTTCTGCTCACAGCAATCAATATGCCTGATCAAATACAGACCAAGGATTCGATACAAAGAGTGTTGTCTGAAGACAAAGCTGTGTGATGTACTGGGAAACAGATTATGTATGTTTGTGCCTGTCCAGGGGCCTGACTGGCCCAAGAAGTGCAGGTGCACAAGTCCCATAGGATTCAGTGGCAATTACATGTGCTCATTTTCTGAAAGATCAGGGTTCTGTCACTAGAGGAACTGAAGAGAAACCATACAAGTAGGATGAAATTAACACATTCTCACTGGAATTCAGTGATCCGTTTACACTGACGTTGGACAAAAGAAAGAAAAAAAATTGTTCAGGCTGGCATAATAAAAAACCTTAAAGAAGCCTTCTAAATTTAAGTTAAGTTATTGGAGAATCATAACTGTAAAGTCTGTCATACAAAGAGGTCTGACCTTGCAGCTCCTGACATACTGCCACATTGATGCTCCCCATTAGCATTACTGGTGGTGGCCCTGTCATTAGAACACTGGCAAACTGTGAATGCTACCTGCGGGTTACAGAATTTTAAGAGGTTAATTTTTGCAGTGCTAAAGAATCGTAAACCATGTCCACACATCCCCCAAAAGACAATGAGACTAGGTTTCTGAAACCAATTTAAAATTTCTTGGTCCTGTAAGTTTGGATTTATGACATTCCAAAAACGTGTCAAGCGTGTCAAAAAAATGGAAGACCCCTCATTTTTAAAAGCTTATCTTAAAAATACTTTACTAATTAACTTAAACCTCTCACATAAAATTCCAGTGGCATGAAAGTACATGAAAAATTGCAGCAGAAGCATAGGTTTAGAAGGAAATTTGAACTGGGATGTGGGAGTCAAAATCAGGTTCATACTGTAAAGTTAGTCACAAGTTTAACTATGAAGATATTACTTTCAAGCTGCAATAATGTGTTCATTGGAATGTTTTGAGCCAGAACTTTTTTTGTGTTAGCAAAATGGCTTAACTGTAATTCCTTGTTTGTTACCATGGATTTTAGGAATGGTTATTTTACATGATATCTGCACATAAACTTATAGCATTTTATTTCCTCTGAACACATTGCTCATAATAAAGGCCAATAAAATTCAAATAAAAAAATCCATACATATTACTAAGCATCTACTTACTGTAGCATTTTTGTCAGGTGCACACTCATTCAGAGTTTGCAAATCTAGGCATTTATCATGTGGATAATATTCAGGTGAGAACAGTAACAGCTAGAATTAGAGTTAGAATAAAACCAAAACTGGACCATTAGAGAAACTTTGTGAAAGTAGCCTGCATCAGAAAAAAAACCCAGGTTTTTTTTAAGTTATAATATTCTGGAACCATATTTAAGTCTAATAGTGAAAGACAGTTTACATTCTGTGTGTGTGTGTGTAAGACTGATGCAACAGTGATTGCTTTGGAAGAAGTCCAGAAACTTGTCATCCAAGTAAGAGCACTTTTTCTGTCCCTAGTAATACAATGGCATTACAACATAATATTGGTTTAGGTATAAGGGCTTAAGGAGCATTTCCTCCTTATATAATATTCATTAAGCCCCAGTGACTATTCAGAATGCATATTCTGCCAACAAAACTATATAGAAAAGCATAATGCTTAAAGAAAATAGGAGGATTCTAGCTAAAATGACTTAATATGAAAGTCCTAACCACAACCCGAGTGTCTTAATTAGTCAGAGACCAAAGGTTTAAATTTCTCACTCTCAAGAACAGCAATAAATCTTTCTATGCCTGCACTAAAATCTAGCCCCTTGAAAAAAAAAAAACTTGCTACTAGACACTTGAAAAAAAATCACAAAAGCTGACTACAGTATTATTACAGAGAATTATAAATTGAATATCCTTGCACCATAAGAGGTATGTCATGGTTTGTGGGTTAATTAATTGTTACTCAGTGTGTGAGGATAACAGTCTATAAGGCCTTGGATTCTTCAGTATTTATCCCCATACAGACTATGGGTCTGCTGGCTGCATTGTCATAACAGTTCTCCCTTGCAGGTTATAGCTGAGAAACTTTGGCAGGGTGATGTTGAGGAAAAGATTGAAATATATTAGCAGGACAGTATGAGGAAGATTGCACTGCTTTTAACTGAACGGTATCGAAGCTGTGAATAAAAGTTCTTGGCCCAGAGAATTCAGGATATGTTTACATAATCTGTTAGCAGCACTCCATACTCTATTTGCCCATTGGTCCCCAAGACAGGTTATTAATCAGCCTGCTGAAGAAGAGTTAGAGAATAATTTGCACCCAGATGTCTGACAAGGTTTTTATACTGTTTTGAAGGTTGTTAAGACACTTGAAGATCAGAGATGCCAAGCTGGAAGCTTACACACATCTGTAAACTGGCAGGAAGTCTTCACTGTAGAGGAAACTCTTCAAACACTGAGTGGGAAATATAATTATTTAAGTCACAATCTGGACAATGCTAAACAGCTTTCAGCTGCTCTAATTAAAGATAATGTTGCTCTCAATCACAAGATGAACTTAAGGAAAATCAAAAAGTAGAAACTTGAGACTGAGTAAACTGGGGAGTGCAGGGTGTTGATACTGTTGCTAGGATAAGGGTTATTTAGAACCAGTACTTGATATACAGTTTGAGCCTGTGTTGCAAATGAAAATTATATCACACCCAACTGTTTTAAACCATTCCACATCATTGACCAAGATCACCCTGGCAACATACACATAATTAGACTTATATTTTGCTATTTAGAATAGTGGTCATGTTTTCCCACTTATTTGCTTTCTATTTATTTTTCGTTTTATAAAGTGTGCCCATTCAAACCCAAAGTACAAGTGAAATAAAATGTAACTGTATACAGAAAACTTCATATTGGTCTGTCATCAACATTTGAGTCAAGCAAACCAGCAAAACAAGGAGGACCATTGTCCCTCAATACACTCACCCCACCAGTTGCATGGTGACAGGTGACCCATGGATCATACCCTGATACTCAACATATTTAGGTTCAGCTTCGACTAGGGGGAGCAATTATGAAGTCAACAGCCTACCATTGAAGATACCAATTGCCCACATTAACATATCTAAGCTCACAAGTCAATCTGTTCTGGGGTAAAACACAAGAAGGGGCCAACTCTTAGGTAGCTAAGGGTCAATTTACATAGAGATTGATAGATTAATACCAGCTATGTCAGTTATTCAAAAATATTCCAAAGTCTAATATAGGCCAACACCACTTTGAAACTGAGTCCATATGTTTCTGGACCTGGCAAATCAAAGTCCAAATCAAATATATACACTGAAGTATCATATTCCTGAATTTCTGGAACAGATGCTCAACCTTCCCTGTTGTATCCTGGAAATTGTGAGTGATTTTGGAAGGAGTTAAATATCTGGATTATTATACCTTGATCTGGATTATTGACTCTCTTCTATGTAGAAAAGGAAGAGGAGAGTCAAAGGATTCCAAAGCACTGTCCTCCTTCCTCTAGACTTCATGGAAGATGCCATTTGTCATTGTTCTTGCCCTGTGCAAACACCAGAGCCATAGGTTGGAGTGGGCAAGCCAGTGAAAAAACAAAAAAAGAGCCTTTAACTAAATTTCATGGAAATGGTATCAGTGCACTTATGCTATATGGCAGGGATAGACAGAGGGGAAAAAAAGAATAGCCACAAGAATAACTCAAAAGATATTACTGGGCAACTCAGTGCTCATTTATCCCAGGGTTTCTCTCACATGGGGTACTTCAGAGTTTTGTTTTGTGTTTTCCTCCTAGTCTCTCTCTCTCTCACACACACACTCTCTCGATTGCTTTATGTCAATAAAAAACTATTATGGTAGGTAGTTAGAACTAGGGAACCTTAAGTATGCCGATAGGACTCAGCTGTCTGGGCAAGATCCTGCACTTTGCTAAGATTGCTTTGTGCCAATCTGACAGCACAAAGTAACTTTATATTTGGGTTAACCAACTACCTTGGGACTTGCTGTGCCATTTCAGGTGGCAAAGAGTTAGTAATACTGTCTCTGAACCACCTCTCCACAGGCCTACCCCATACACTGTAGTGGGGATGGTTAAAGAAAGGGGGGTATGGCCAAAGTGCTCCAACAATACCGGACTACTAATATAGCCCCTTGAGAAAGTTGCTTCTTGGGATGAAAGACGAGTCCTGAGAATTAGTCCAGCTTTCTGTGTGGGGCCAAACAGATGTCCCTAAATTCTGGTCCTTTCTCTCTTTCATCAGATAAAGACAATGCAATTGATAGCCTTTCCCAGTGTCTAGCTGAGTTTGGGACTTGGGTGACAGTTGTCTAGACGAGAACAGAAAAGCTCAGATGAGTAAAAGGGGCATGCTCTGGATCAGCTATACTTGTAAATAGTTTGCACGGTCAGTTGAAAATGTGTAATTGTAGGGACATGGCTGGAGCAGATCTCCTTACGGACCTTCTGGGTGCCCCAACCTGTTCCCAAGTCTCAAGACGTCTATTTCCAGTTTCTAATGAGGTGGGTTATGGCCCACCAGCTAATTGTTCTGTCAGTTTTATCCCCTTCCAGGTGGCGTTGAGGGGCTCAATGCCAAAATGTTCTATAGCAAAAAGCAAACAACTCAATACTGGGCTGTAGCAGAGTGGTCGCTCACTCCTGCCCTGAAGGACTTGAAATCAGCCGTGGGAGAGGACTGCCATTAGGGAAAGCAGCAAGTCTCGGCTGATTGGGGAAACAGCCACAGCTGCGGCCACGCCCCAATCAGGGCCCAGCTGGCCTTTATAAGAGGGCAGTGGGCCAGGAGGAGACAGTGTCTCTCTAGATGTTGAGAGGGAGGGGCCTGACTGCTGAGGGCTGAGCCGTGCTGCTCCAGCCTGAGAAACCCCCAGGCTGCAGACCTTGTAGAAGGCCTAGGAAAAGGGTACTGGGGTTGCAGAGGGCAGCCCAAGGGTAGGCAGAAGCAGCAGGTCCAGACCCTCCTTGATGATGATGAGTGGCAATTATACTGCAGTCTGCCCCAGGGAGCAGGAGCTAGATGGTGACTGGCAGTAGCTAAAGCCTGAGGTGAGGTGGGGATAGAGGGTGAGGGTTACTTGGGACTGGGGGAGGAAGACCCAGATCTGTGGGGATACTGCCAGGGGGCAGCACCCTGGCATGAAAGAAGCACTGGGGTTTGGGAGGGACTCGGGGGCAAATGGGACACTAGCCTGAAGAGGGTGCTCTGGAAGCTGGAAACGCTAATTCCCTGGATGACCAGCAGGAGGTGCTGCAGGGGTGAATCATGCCATGATATGGGCATATCCCCCAGACTTCTGGGTAAGCATTCCTGCCCTTTCCTTTGGGCTTGGTTCCCAAACAGTCTCTGATTCATACATCACTCACTCCTTGGGGGTCTAACTGTTCCTTCCCAGTAGCTGCTCCAGCTATCAGACCCATCCCTCCTCAGCTCCCTTCAGACAAAGAGGCAGAGTTCTATCCTGACCAGTCAGCCGTTATCTGACCCAGATTCTCTTTTTACGCCCCTACCAGTTTTGGCATTAAATGCAATTATGGTAGGGCAGGTCTAGATAGGCCCACTGGCTCTCCATAACCATGTCTCTGCTATTGTGGAGCCTCTCTGGCCCATCACACAAATTTATTTTGCCCTTCCCTAATTCATCTATCACCTTCTACCTATCTGTGGTAAAATGAAGCTGTGATGTTTTTGATATTTCCTTTGCTGGAGATGATTTCTTTATTACTTATCTTAATCTCTTTAAACACAACTCTTTGAAATTTATGTTCTGGGGAAAATTAAATAGGTATGTCATGAAAAATCCCATACTACTACATGCCTGCCTATGTTTAACATTCACAGCGCCAGATAATATAAGCAATGTTCAATATAAGCAATAAACTTCATAAGAAATAGGGCTTTTTCCTATGTCCTTGTCTATGACATGGACCGTGGAATGGGCATTATAGCTCTAGAAAACATTTTGTAGCCAATAGTCTTGCACTGGCTATTTTCCAACTCTAGTTTCTAGACTTAATATGGAGTGTGCATATATCAAGGACTCAGAGTAGGGCCCTGAATAGAGAGGTAAATTAAACTTGCAGTTTAGAGTCATGATTATGGCAATTTTGGTAGAGTTTGAAGTTACTTTTAAAGCTCCAGAACTAATTAAAAAGCCACTAAATAATATTTGTTTTAGCAGTTTCTTTAGCCTAATTGAATGAATTCCATTTAATTTTCAAGGACTTTTAACTGCTGTCCCAGCTGCGAATTTAAAAACAGCTGCTGTTGTGCCACAATCTGGAAAGAGATGAGACATACTCCAGTTGATCAGGAAAGCTGTAAATGTAAATGATTTAAATGTACAGACTTATTGCCCGGCTGGAACTAATTGGCTATAATGTTTCTTAGCTGTATTTGAAATTAAACAAATTGGTAAATTACAGCTGCAGTGAGATGTACCCCAGAGATTCAAACTCAAACATATAAGCTCCTCATTCTTAGCCATTAGGCCTCTGTCTGGCTTGCCTTACTCCTTTGTGCTGTTTGTGTTTAGCTGGCTGTTTCAGTCAGGTCCTGGAGGGAGAAAATGTTGCTTGCTGCTATCAGAATTAGACACTGTTCCCTACGGAGGCTGCAGCAGTCAGCTGAATTTGACATATATTGAATTTGCTGCATGCTGAATGATGGTTTGTAGCATGCAATAGTTACAGCATATGATCTGAGATTAAAAGTGAGATTGGAATAGGACCTTTGTGCTGTAGCACTGCAATATTTTGGCTTTTCATTTACCGGGTATTTAAATATAAGGTTTTAATTTGCATGATGTTTCAGGTTGTTTCCCCCTTTAGGATTATATCTTACTGATGGCCAAACATTTTTTACCTAAATGATTCATAGTGATTATGGATAGATACAGATTTTACATTACAAAGCACTCAGGAATACTGTAGTGAACTCTAGGGCATATGTGTGCTACTGCCCTCTATAGAGAGAATCAAAACTAGCCATAGGACCCTTGCTGCTAATAACTAGAGGACATGCTCCTTCAGGGGAAGTGGCATTGTATGCATGAAACAGGAGAATATGAGTTTCTGTCTGCCATAGAGTTTTCCAACTTTCCCATAAGTGGCTGTGGTGTCCAGTAAAGTTTGGCAGAGGGATAGACTATATGACATAATTTCCATCTTTAATTTCTAGGATTCCATAATGCTACAATATATTATAAAAAATAATAATAATGATAAATTAATAACTATTTTCATTACTGTGGTGCCCAGAACCCTGACTGAGATCGGGGCCTTGGAGAGTATGGTTTATTTCTACGATACCTAGATGCCACCATGCCTTAGATTCCCTCTGGCTGGTTGGATCAGCCTCAGGCTTGTAGGATAAGCCAGGAGCTTTGGTTTTCTGGCCAAAGCAAGAAGGCCTCAAATGTCATGGCAAAACAAAAATCCAACTAAACAAAGTCCTCCAGCCCCTTCCAGGCTCAGCAGCCCTCTCCCAGCCTTCTCTGGGCTCTCTGATTCAGCATTCCTTGCCCTCTTCTGGAAAGGGTGTCACCTCCTGTAGGCGGCAAGTTGAGGTGTAGGGCAGTGGTTCTCAACATTTCCAGGCTACTGCATTCCTTTCAGGAGCCTGATTTGTCTTGTATACCCTAAGCTTCACCTCACTTAAAAACTACTTACTTACAATCTCAGACACAAAAATACAAAAGTGTCACAGCCCACTACTACTGAACAATTGTTTACTTTCTAATGTTTACCATATAATTATAAAATAAATCAATTGGAATATAAATATTATTATATTTACATTTCAGTGTGATATTTGATCCTGTTTTTCACTTGTGAGCCTTGCCTAAAGCCTGAGCCCCAGGTGGCAGGGCTGAAGCATGTAACTTAGCTCTATAGGGCCCTCTGTAGCATGGGGCCCAGGGCAATTGCCCTGATTGCCACCCCCTAATGCTGGCCCTGCACTTGCAATCCCCCTAAACACGTCCTGTGACCTCCATAGGGGTCACAAGCCCCAGGTTGAGAAACTCTGATCTAGATAAGTTGAATATCCCCTGGAAGACTTCTGCGTACCCCCAGGTGTATGCATACCTGTGTTTGAGAACCACTGGTGTAGGGGAGCTCAGTCTCTCCCACTCCAGACTATGGCCCGTGAGCCCTAAATCTGCAAATCACTCAAAAGCTGCCCTGCCTCACTATTCTCCAGGCCATTTTGTACACAGCCTTTCCTCCTAGTTCTTCTTCAGTCCCCTTTTGCAAGCCCCGTGAGGCATGTTCTCATTTCCCTATCCACGGGGAGCTACCTAGCTCCTGACAAGCTTGTACTCAACCCACCATTATCCTAAGCCAGCTGTTTGTCTAGCTCCCTCCCAGAAGGGAAGCAGCACCACCAGACCTTGGTCACTGGAGCACCTCCATGTGCACTACTTCTTCTATCCGCTCCCTTACTGTGAACATCCTACCTCTTAAATATCCCCCAGCAAGCCAGACTCTTGGTCACCATCACAGTCACATGATCTCACTAATGTGACCCTTCCAAGTCAGGTCTTATAATGAAAGAAGTAACCCAGCACAGGTGGGAACCTGGTTCTAAATTCCTCTTAAAGGGCATCTCACCTTGGGGCTGGGCCCCATTGTGCTAGGCCTCATACAAATCTAATTAGAGAGAGTTTCTGCCCTAAGGAGCCCTGCAGTCTAAACAAAACTGGGATGGGAAACAGAGGCAAAGAGACGTGAAAAGACATGACAAAGATCACGCAATAGATCTGTGATAGAGCTAGAGAGAGGTGTCTTGACTAACAGTCCACAGCTGTACCCAAAGGCCCACTCTGCCTCTTATTCCTACAGAGCTCAAGTTGTGGGCTATACTTGTCTCATGTGATTGTCTCATTCAATGGATTATATACCCATCATCCTCACTTTAATGCTGCTCTGTATTTTAATACACATTTTGAATTATTGTATGGTATGTTCAAGAGCTTGTTTTGCCCATACAGCTCACAACCAATTTGTATTATTTTCTGTCATGGATATTTCCCTATTATGTAAAGCCTATTTTGCTTTATATGACTATAGAAGTGCCACATTGGCTTCTGTAAAGCAGAGCTTACACTAGCTGATGAGGGCATTAGGGCAGCAAGTACTCCTTTCCTCAAGAAGTCTTTGCCAGCTAAGAAGGATCCTATTAATTATAAATCTATCTTCACTTTATTCTTCTTGGCTGAGGTACTTGACAGAGTTTGTTTAAGCAGTCACAATGTAAAATCATTCATGAGAGAAGGTTAAGTCTGGTTTCTGGTTAGAGACCTGAAGATAGTGAAAAATTGTTTGCTGGCATGTCTCATGGTGATGAAACTTTGCTTTGACTAGATTCATATAAAATTGTATTTGCTTTCTTGAATATTCATGTAATTGAAATGTTTTATGAAACAATGTTTGTGGAAAGGAGAAAAAGGATTTCTATTCACGTTGGAAGTGTATACACTGCTAGCTTGAAAGGTCACCATATCATTGGGTGTTAGAAGAGGAAAAAGAGCTGAAGAGCAGCAGCAGGAAGGAGGCTATGTTATGTGGTATACAGTCAGACTTACTACCACCACAAGAAGTGGCATCTCTTCAGGTTATAAGGTAGGAGAAACTATGCCTTGACATGGATTCTCTCTCTGTCATCACTTTAAGTACTCTGTCACTGTACATCACAAGGGACTGCCACATCACAGGACCTGTATGGACACCATGATAGATTCAGGAGATATCATGTGGAGGTGTGTAAAAGTAGAACCAGAGGAGAAAGAGGTATTGCAGCAATACTGTAGAGGTCCTATGACAATAGTTCCCAAAGCTCACAAGAAAAAGGCCCACCGCTATTCCAGTTAACCTCCCCCACAAACCCCATTTTGTTTAACAAAATCCGATCCCTCACATTTTCCTTCTACCATCCTCCACTCCCATTTCCTTGAACCTGTCTCAGTCTCCTTTTCAGTTGACCTCCTGCCCCCTCAATATTCCCCTGTCCTCCCACATGCTGTCATACTCCTTCTTTCCCACCCCACCCCTCCAAGTCTCTCTGCTCCTATTCAGGTGGTCTCCTGTTTCTCACATTCCTGTTTCTTCATAGTTCCAGGAGCACAGCTGACTTCCAGCTTGGTCTCTAGGCAACCCAGCAAGCCCAGCGGGGCCAATGAGTTTTCTCCAGATGGCTGTGCATTCTGATGAGGCAGAAGAGCCTGTGGCCCACTACTTGAGCATTGCAGTACAGCAGCTACTCAACATGTACCACGTCTGTAGCTGTGCTTGCCCTGCTCCTGTCTCCAGTCTTTGTTCTAGTCCATTATTCCAGCTGCTTCCAGCCCTGCCTCCTTTCTACTCTAGACTAGTCTTTTCCTCTTTGCCCTTCTCCCGATCCTGACTCTGGTGCTGATCTTTGGTTTGGCTCCTCGACCCTGATTTCAGCTTCACTCTCAGGCCAGTACTTGACTCCTGGATCTATGATCACCACTACTCTAAACTGCCACTGCAACCACCAGACCAGGTCCTTCTCCACCCACTAGGTAGGCCACCCACATCTCAGCATTTTACAGTTTGAGCAGCCCACAAAGACCGGATTAAGGGAGGGTTCAGGTTTAATGACGTGGAGGTCCATTCTGGAACAACCATGGCAGGAGCCTAGCTCCCCCTTGCAAATTGCAGGCCCAGGTTGCTCCACTTTGAGATCAGAATACAGTCCTCCAAACCCAAGTGCAAACCCAATAAATGAAAGCCCAGACTGCCATGCTACAAGGCAGGAATGTTACTCTCCAGGTGCAAGCCCATGAAGTGGCTGTGGCCCCCTGAACCTTCACACCTATTGTCCACAAGCCCAAGTCCCCCTACCTCACAAGTTCATTGGGAACTGTGACAAATTCTGGGGGTTCTTGAATCAATGTCTCCTGTTGTTCATACTGTGACTGCTATCATACCCCACACACTGAACCAGAGTAGAACTCAAGATTAGCCTACTTACTGGAGAGGCCATGGCATAGGCTTCTCTATCCAGCTAGGGTGACCAGACAGCAAATGTGAAAAAGTGGGACAGGGGGTGGGGGGGGGTAATAAGAGCCTATATTAAAAAAAAAAGACCCAAACATTGGGACTGTTCCTATAAAATCAGGACATCTGGTCACCCTAAGTCCAGCCCTCTTCTCAAATGCTTTGAGGAGTTTGTTCATGTCTGATGCTAACAGAGAGCATACCTACACTCCAAGCCCTCTAGTAGGGGTCCTGGCTCATTGTCAGTTAGGTACATCTGTTTTGATGCCTGGCAGCTAATCTCCATTGGAATAAGGTCACACAACAACATCACTTCTGGCAAGGACCCAGTGATCCTATTAAAGATTAATTAGATGAGGTGGACCTTCCGCCTAACCTCAGCGCCCTGACTACTTGTGCATTTGGATTGATAATCAGTTAATGGAATGAGACCAGAAAAAGAGGCACACTGCCTGACCCTCATTTGAGTTGGACCATTCTGTCCTATGTAACTCAGAACAATCTACCAGACTCCAACTCAATGTACAGAATGTATAACTTGATCAGAATACAGCAGGTGGATGAGTGGAAGATGGAGTTCTGATCCAGATGCAGCCATTTTGAATATCTGGTCACACCATTTGGCATCTGTGACCTTCCAACTTTGACCTGGAACTAGTCGTAGGTTCTAGGACTCTGCCTGTACTGTGGAGAATCCAGGCATTTTGCAAGCAGGGTGCCCAGTCAAGAACCGATGCTATTCCAGGTCAGGAAACACAAGGACCCATCTCCAGCAAAGGGACATGGGCCAGGTTATTATTTCACTCTGCCGTACAATGAATTTTTCTGCCACCATTCCAACAGAAACCCAATAGCCAGCATACCACTCCACTTTGTCTTCCCTCTCTACCTCTGGCATCCCTCGATTCCTGACCCCTGCTTAGAGATCTTGATCAACTCAGGCACATCTGGCAACTTCATCAACCAAGAAATTGTCAAAAGTCATCAGAATCCTACCTTCTGCAAAGACTCTCCTGAGTTCATTGAGACCATCAGGTGGTCATGCCCCTCTTTGGGACCGATCGCGTATCAGACAGTGCCCAGGAGGGCATTACCAGCAGCAGCCATGGGGAAATCACATAGTTTGGGGTGATCTGGGTCCCCCATTTGCCAGTCATCCTTGTTTTCCCCTTGGCTCACCACCCATGACCCCCTAATCCACTGGGACTCTTAAAGAAACAAACAGAGGATCCAGCCAACCTAGGATTCCAGTCAAATACTTGAAGTTCACCATGGTGTATGACAAATAGTAGGTGGACACCTTATCATAGCACCACAGTTATGACTACCTTATTGAAGCCTGCCCCAGAATGGAGGTTCCTTTTGGATGCATTTATGCTGTCTCCAAGTCAGAGATACATGCCCCCCTTGAAGTACCTAGAGGAAAACCTGCAGAAGAGATTTATTGATCCCTTTACCTCCCCGGCTGTACCCAATATTCTTCATAGACAAGAATGAGGTTTCTCTCTGAGCTTGTGTCAACTACCAGGCATTAAATCAAATCATGGTATGCAATTGATATCCCCTTCCCCTTATTAATAAGTTCCTGGAGAAACTCCAATCAGCCAGGTCTTCACAAAATTAGACTGGTGTGGAACATATGACTTGATCAGAATTCAACAGGAGGATGAGTGAAAGATGGTTTTCCCATCCAGATGTAGCCATTTTGAATATCTGATCATTGTTTGGCCTCTATAACACACCCACTACTTTTCAACATTTCATGAATGACTCATAGGGCCAGAGCCATCTTCACTGCTGCAAGGAAGTGAATAAAGCATATACACATACACTGCTTCACTAGTAGGGCAGTCTGTGCCGGTAGGAAAAAAGGAGGTTCAGAGAAGAACCACAAGCATGATTAAAAGATTGGAAAACATATCTTATAGTAAACGCAAGGAGCTCTATCTGTTTAACTTATCAAAGAGGAAGTTGGGGGTGATTTTATCACAGCTTATAAATAACTACTTGGGGAACAGAAATTTGATAATAGGGGATTCTTCAATCTAGCAGAGAAAGATATAATATGAGCCAATGGCTGGAAGTTGAAATAAGACAAATTCGAACTAGAGATAAGGTACAGATTTTTAACAGTGAGGGTAATTAACCATTGGAACAACCTACACTGACATTTTTTTAAAACAAGATGTGTTCTAATTCAAAGAGAATTAATTTAGGGAAGGCCAATGGCCTGCATTATGCAGTAGGTCAAACTAGGTAATCAAAATGGTACTTTCTGGTGTTAAAATCCATGAATTTAAAGACTCATCCCTGGGAAGGACTTGATTTGCCCAACTATTTCTCTTGAGGGTTCCACTAAAAGACAACAAATTTGTGAATAAGTGAAGTTAGCCTCCACAAACACATCTCCATAGAAGACTCTAAGTTGCTGCCTGCTATCCAATCCCACCAATTTTCTGGACTGCAGTGGCCAGATATAGGACTCCAGTAGAGGGATCAGGAACTAGAATTTCCATAAATTATGACTTTTGAAAAAATAATTCCAATTTGGAATGAAAAGCCAGAATTTCAAAGTTTCTCACTAAATGGAAAAAAATGGTTTGGAGCTATCAATATGTTTAGTTTTTGATAATGGTGTTTTGATTTTCATTTTTACTTTTATATTATGTAACAATATTGTATATAACGTATAAACATAATAAATATATATAATTATAATATTAAAATTGTCAAACTGACTCCCGCCTCAGAAAATTGTCACAATTGAGCTGTTTTCTGTGAAACCATTCAATTTCCCCTTAACTACAATTATTGAAAATTGTTCCATCAAAAATTTTTCAACAAGCTCAAGTTCTGGAGTTGCAATGGTTGCTGACACTTTGTACCAGTTAACTTCCCTATCTGTTCCATTGCCACTAGCCTGCTGTCCAAGCTCGACTGGCTTCTTCCAGGAGAACAGGGAAGATAATAGAATCTGTTACATATCAGAAAATACTGGTGTGAATTTTTAAGAGTAGCTAAATTAACAAAGGAGGAAGTTAACAATAGAAACATGATAATGGAGAGTTGCATCAAAATAGCGAACGGGGAAAAATCAGTTTATGAAACTTGGCAGCTTTGAGGGCATTGACATACTTTCTTGGCATATCATATTTGCATATTCTCCTTGTGCCTGTTAAAAGATTGTGTCTAAACAATACAGCAGCCTATTAAGAAATACTATTGGTGTGAATTAAAATCAGTGACAACTGAAGTATTTGTTTGGTAAGTTAAGAATGGAGTGAATGAAAACTGCTTGTAGTTCTCACTAGAGAGTAAAAATTGAAAGTTCATCAATAAAAGAAAAAAAGGCTAGATCAAATTTTATGACATTTGGCAGTTTTCAAGGTAATGACATTCTCTGCTAACACAGCAAATGTAAAGATGATACTTCCGACACTTGCTGAAACACAAGAACATTGCATCAGGAAACACTGAAATGAGTGAAAGTCAACAAGATTTTAGAATGAAATGGACTTGACATCAAAGTGAGTTAAAATCAAAATGAGTTATCATCAGAAAGTCAAATTGGGTCATGTTCATAAAATGAAAAAGACTGAAGCAAACTGATGAAACTTGGCAAGTTTCATTATCACAAACATGCTCTAAGATACTGAATTTGACAATAAATCTTAGTGTTGAGCTAGTATAGTGAAAAGACAATCATGCCTTGTTAGAAAACAGAGTGATGGCAGTCCATATTGACCACAATAAAAGTACAAAATGACTAGGATATCCTATGATTGACATTTTACTGGGAAACAAGTACACTTTCACTGTCCCATGACTGAGCACATTCTGCAGGCTGTATTATCCTTTTACTTTACCATCTACAAATCAGCAAAGCTGCAAATATCAAGCATGAATGGATTATACAAATCTGTAATATAGAACATCCTTAACTAGATATTATCCATATATAATCCTAAGACTTTTGCCAGTCTGGCTATAATTATGGATATAAAGATATTCAATAGTGTGGGGCTTTTCTATCCTGCTGATAAAGGTATAATAAGACCTCGTAGCTGGAAGTTGAAGTTAGACAAATTCAACCTTGAAATAAAATGTAATTTCATAGATTCTAAGGCCAGAAGGGACCATTGTGATCATCTAATCTGACCTCCTATATAACAAAGTCATAGAAGTTCCCTGAATTAATTCCTGTTTGAACTAGATAATCTTTTAGGAAGATATCTAACCTTGATTAAAAATTACCAGTGATGAAGAATCCACCACAATCCTTGCAAAAAAAATTCTAATGGTTAATCTAGCAGTGAGGGTAATGAGACATTGAACAGTTTACCAGGGGAGTTGGATTCAGCATTGGTTGGAATCTTTAGAATGAGATTACAGATTTTCTAAAACATATGTATTAATGTTATTTTTGAGAGAAAGTCTATGACCTGTAAGTGCAGGGGTGTTGGATAGGATGGTTGCAGTGGTCCTTTCTGGCCTTGGAATCTGTGAATTTATTAATCCTCCAATTCATTCCCTTCCTTTATGGGCCATGAGGAGAGTAATGCAGGCAATCCCATTCTCAACATGCCTATAATACCTGCAGCTCTGCATTAACAATAACTATAAACAAATTTCATGCCTCAGGGCTTCAGCTGGTCTCCTGCATGGGTCAAAAAGGAATTCCCCCCTAATTCACAATTGACCAGATGTATTCCCGCCTTCTTCCTCTCCCCCCACTTTCCTCAGAAACATCAGAGATTGGCCACAGATGGAGGCAGGACACTGGCTGGGGTGGACCAGTGCTGATGTGATATAAAGAATCCTCTTTCTTAGATGCCTGACAGGTGTGTTTTGCTCACATGTTCAGTGTCAAACTGATCACCAGATTACTGATCAGAAAGGAATTTTCCTCCAAGTTAGATTGGCTTTATGTTTTTTTCATCTTCCTCTGCAGCATGGGAAACATTAACTGCTAGGATCATCAGGACACCTATTCAGCTGCCTGGTATTGCAGGAGCTTCCAGGCATTAGTGGCACATTGGCCTCTCCTGTTTTGTCCATGGCACACAATAGTTAAGTTTCCTGAGGACTGAAATACTTCGATCTAACTAAAGTCATTAAGTTCAATATAGGGGTATCTGGGTGACATGTAATGGCCTGTGACAGAGAAAGGAGATCAGACTAAATGATCTAATGCCCCCTCAGCAAATCTTAATGTTCAGTGACTGTTTACCTGGATCCAGTGAGTTTGTGAGGTTCAGCACATTTGTCTTAAACTTGCAGGGATTGGGACTGGAGACTCACATGATACCGCTAACAGAGATTGTCTCATAAGGTACTGAATGACCTATCCCTTGAAATGCCAGTATATCCCATACCTGTGGGCTTTCCCAGTAGTGGGGGTTCTGGGTGCTCTGCACAACTGCAGCCACTCACATTCTGTCCTAGATTCTTGGTTCTGCCCTTGGTTACTGAGGTAGTAGCTGGTATAACTCAGGTCAGAATCACACCCATGATATAAATCTGAGCTATGTATGTTATTCGGGTTGTGGTGATTCCTGTTAAGTGCATGGAAAAGAAATGTAATATGAGGAATCTATTGCTTGGTACATCACAATGCTGCTCTCTCCTCTATGTTAGCTCCTATCCTACTTTGGATAGTAATGTGGGCACTCACCTCTTGAGCAGGTCCTTGCAGCTGGGTGCAATACTGTAGTCCTTTTCCTACTCCAGATGCCCCCGGTAGGTTGCCAGCTGATATTGGTGAGGTCTTCAGTGGTTTGACTGAAGTCACAAAGTCCAAATGAACCCCTCAGGGGGTAATAAATAGTTCAACGAATAGACAGTCTATTTGCCCTCACTAGGGTCTTCAGACCCTGCTGAATTTCCTTTAAACTCAGCCCTTGATTCAGGCTCCCAGCTAAACCCTGTCCTATTCTTGGGATAACACTACTTTATCTCTGGCTGATAGAGGACCAAGGCCAATCCACTACTCTGGGTTCAAACCTAGGGACCCTATCATCAGCAGCCACATACTGCTAACTCCAACCTGTTGCTGCTATTTCCCTGGGCCTCTTCCTACCAGGGCCAGTGTCATAAGGTTCCTCTCTATCTCCAGGCCAGAAAGGAGCATCCAGAGCATGCTTGGCTCTGATTGGCTGCTTCCGTGAGGCCTCTCTGGGCAGGCCAGGAGGACCATCTTTGCAGCTCCTTTGCTGTCACTTCACTGCTTTCTGGGGTGTGGTATAGTGTGTGTGTGCGTGTGGGGGGGGAGGGCTGCTGTAGCGAGCCACAAAGGCCAGGTTCACCCTGTCACATGGATCTAGTAATGTCCTAGTTTGGAATTTAAAGTTCTCAATGGGCTAGGGTTTAGCAATCTCAGAGACTTCATCACCTAACCCATCACTAACAGACACCTGCTTTGTATCAATAACTGCACACAAAAATAGATGTTACTTATTGGCTACAGATGTCTGCTACTCCGGGTGAATCTGGCCACTCTGGCTGCTTTTCTCCCCTCTGGTGATGCAAAACCGCAATAGTCCCAGTTTAAAAAAGCTGATTTACACTGGGTTTATAGCTGTTTCGTGTCATGAGAATGGTGAAAAGCAGCCAGAGCATAGCAGTGAGTCTGGATCAATGTATTTATATTGTCTAGAAATCAGAGTTGTAGCCAGAATTGTAATAATGCTACAAAGAGCATCTCAGTATGAATTTCAGTTTATCTACAAACTTTGGGATTAATCTTCCAAAGCCTTACACACATAAGTAACTCCTGACTTCAATGGATTACACACCAGAGTTAGTCTTACAGAATCAGGAAAATGGATATTGCTAGACATTATATATCATGGCTTTCAGAATATAGAGACTTGCTGAAATACTTCACAAGGAACATAGCTTAGAATTACTCTCACAGCTACAGATTCTGCCAAGAACTAATTAAAAAGAAGCTATCTTGAATAAACTGGATTTCAAGAGTGGTAGACATGGCCGTCAAGTTAATTATCTCATCAACTTGTGATTTTGAAAGTACAGTGATAGCATATGGGCAGTATTACATTTCAAATATTTTGATAAGTATAATTGGACATTATACACTGTAAATTAGCATTAATCAGTAAAGGGCCAGATGGAGACCAGCCCTTTCTTGAGTGCACTGTGGGCAGGAAGGGCACAAGGAGCCTTTCTTCACATCTTGCAGAGCCCACATCAGAGCCAGTCATGGTTGCAGTATCTTCATTCATGGGAGTGCAGTAACTGCTCCCTCTTTGCTGTCCTGGGAACACACTGTATCCAGAAAGGGGCAGGGAGTGACGCAGAAGAAGTGGGGCAGGAGGCGTGCATCTCTACCCTACCCCAGCCAGTGGTGTGAATTTGTTATAGGATGAGTTTGCTACATATCATAAAGCGGTAGGCAGCATTTCTCCTGGTGCAAGTCTTAGGTTTTTCATAAGTAGTATCTAAACATTTCTATACTGGCCCCAGAAAAGCCAAAAGAAAATACTTCAGAGAAGTATCAGAGTAGCAGCTGTGTTAGTCTGTATTTGCAAAAAGAAAAGGGGTACTTGTGGCACCTTAGAGACTAACAAATTTATCTGAGCATAAGCTTTTGTGAATTTGTTAGTCTCTAAGGTGCCACAAGTACTCCTTTTCTTTCAGAGAAGTAGTCACTCTGCTTCTTTCCCTCTGGTAATTCTAATGCAATTTTCATCTTGGTATTTAAGTGTTGTTCTTCATCCTGATATGCTGTATAGACTTAGTAGTGTCACTGATGAATGCTTCAGAAAGAGGTATAAACCTCAATACTATAAGCAAAAATATCTTTCTGACCTAAGTGCTTTTTGAAGTATGAGGTTTATAACTTTTATACTTTTTTTTCCCTAGCTTGTGTGACTGCATATGCTAGTCTTATTTATAAATGCTCCAGCAAATAAACTGATCAGCTCCTCTGATTTAGAAATATTGGTAGAACCAAATAATAATAATGTATAAACTTTCCTGTATACTAAGTCAGTGCCTGCTTAGGGGCACAAAGGACAGTATGTTCCCCTCTCCCCCAAACGCCTGTCTATGTGTGAGCTCCTCAGAGTTTGTATTCTTCTTGAGCAGATGGGTGGAGAGAGAGGCAATGAGTATGTGGTTTTAGCTCCACTCCCCATATATCAATCAGTTTAGCAAGGGCCAATAGCAGATTACTACCCACCTGGAGCAAGGAGGAGATAGGAAGAAATCATGCCTATTAAAGCACCATCCCATACTCTGGGCACATTGCAAAATCACAGGCTATCTACTTGCCCCAATATTACCCTACTTCACTGAGTTCCAAAGTTTAATATTAAATTATAGAAAAATCCTTTTATCAATTTAAAATGCTTATTTCATTGAATTGTGATTTATAATATAGTATAGGATAAAGCAGCATTCTTAAGTTGGCCTTATTTGTACCACAAAAACTCATGAATTCTAGTTCAACATATGTAATTTATGCTTTATTTTGAAATTTAACAAAACATTCCATTTTAGTCCAAGAAGGCAGATTAGTGAATCCATAGAAATCTTTTAGTCCTCTTCCAACTTTCAATTTGTATTCTATGAAAACAAGTCCCAGTGCTCAGATAAACAAATGGTAGTTTGAATGGCTGACTCCAAAAAAGGTGGTCTTGTGTGGTGGAATTAGGAAATCTGTCATTTCTTCTTTAACCATCATAAATCATTCTGTCAGCTGACTCCAAATATTCAACAGAAAGATTAGTAGCTAGGAGCTGAATTTAAAGTCTCAGCACCTACAATTTTGAAGATATACTCTGAATGGATGACAGGTAAATTCTCCTCTCACTCGGACTGATGTAAAACTGGAGTCACTTCAATGGAATCAATAGAATTACAGTGTTGTAACACTGGTGCAAGGTTAGAACTGATATCAATTTTAAAGTTATCACATACTGTTTAGAAAATAGCAAGACGGACAGAGCAGTAATTTGAATTTTTCCATCTACCCCATGATATTTCTGAATGTCTTACTATTTGCCCTAGGAATATGGATGGAAAAACCAGCCACTTGAGGGAAAGCTGAAAAAAAACCAACAGACCCCCTCAGCTATCATCCCACTGCATAAAACTTGTTTTAAAAGGAGAAAGGCCACATAAAATAAGAGTGTCCATAAGGCATTTTCTTCCTTCTGCACAGTGACGTTTTATTGAAAAGACATGCTCTGTATGAGAAAATATAGCCTTTTCAGCAAAAGGCCCAGCATTGTCAGCCTGGATGCAAAACATAAAATTGGCCTTGACATCAGGCAATGAGCTCCTGGCAACATTATGTCTTCTCCTTGCAGTTGTCTGTACAAATCACATACCTTAAAAAGAGCAATGTGCATTATATCTAGGTTTTGACCAAAATCAACTGATTACTAAACCATTTCTACGTTTGTGGCACTGTCCAGTTTTCCTTTCCATCTGTAATTAAGTGACTAAGAATCAAATTCTTCTGCCATTGCAGACAGTGGAAGTTTTGCCTTTGACTTCAGTGAGACTGGGATTTATTCCCTAGCTCATAAATATAAGTTGTTTTTCTTCAGGTTTGAATGTGTGTTCTGGGCAGATTTCAAATGTTAGAAAAATAGAAAAATAAGTCCACATTGTATTCTCAGTTACATCATTGCAACCCCCAATATAGGATGAAAGATTTGTCAAGGCTCTACATTTATTAACCAAATAATACCAGACTAGGCTGGACTTTTAGCATAAAGCACAAAGGAAGGAGCAATGCAGACACGCCCAGCCCAGAGGGAGCACTGGGAGGAATTTGCCTCAATTCTTCTCAGTTGTGCTGGGGGAGGGGTGTGTATTTTACTACTGCCATTAAAGGATGTAGTATACTCCTGTGCAGCCAGCCATTTGTCAGTGCATGTTGGGGACACAGTCATGGATCTGTCCCCTCTTAGTGCCTCCCAGCCAAGTTGCTCCCAGGGGGAAGGATCTTGGCTACAACCCCTGCTTTGCCCTGAGTGCTAGACCTGCATTTTAAACTAGCCTTTACATGAACTATGCAGTGGGGTACAAGGAAGAGTTCTTACGCTCTCTTGTGCCCCTGTGTGACAGCATAGTGGCAGGGCATAGATGAGACAAATACTAATACTTTCATATGAGGATTGTTTTAGGAGCACAAAGAGAGGACTTCAAAGTGCTCTGTGATAGTAAGCAACTCCAGCTAGGGACTGTCTCTTAATCTGTGTTTGTACAGAATTTAATGCAATGGAACCTGATTGCACCTTCTGAGTTGTAGTTCAATATGTATACTAAAGAACAAGAAGAATACCATGTTCTGGCACATTATGCTGCCTCATACTAAATGAATCAAACCTACTATTGACTTTACAGACACAACCTATAATAATGCAATACTCTTTCTGTATGCAAAGAGTAAAAATGGTGTCTATTTACGCCCCACTACACCAAGGCATTTACGCATGTGTCTATCTTTAAGTACATGGATAGTACCACTGAAGGGAATGGGACCATTCACATGCTTCAAGTGAGGCATGTGCGTCAGTGCCTTGCTGAATCAGGGCCTACAGGAGAAAAGAAAGCTTTTTTTTCTTTTTTCTTTTTTTTAGAAATATATGTAAACTACAAAGGTTTAAAAAGTTTGATTAAATACCTATATCTCTGAATAGGTAGAGGGATAATATAAATATACTTCTTCTTTACTTTTCTGCCTGTCCTCCTCCTTTATAACCTCACCTTGAAAGAAGGGGGGGAAAAGGTCAGATTCCAAATGGATTGATAAGAAAAGCCTGTATGAAGAGGTTCTCCTTTTAAGCATACCTGGGGTGGAGTAAGGCTCAGAATCAACTTCTTTTCCAGCAGAAGCAGCAAAGTGGTTACACAGCCACTCACTATCCACCAGAAATTCTGTTTCCCCTTCACTGTGAAGTGTCTTGGGCTCCATGCAACAGCTATCTGATAACTCAGCAGATACTTTACTGGCCATAAAAAGATAAAACCTTTTTTTCCCCTGAGACGTAGAGCCTTAAAAATGCACAATGACAAATGTGTGCAGTGACATTTTTAAAACGTGCAATCACATGTTAGGGATACTCAGAGATGCTCAAAGCAGTATTATCAAATCACGGAAGTGTTCCTTCCACAGTCAGAACCAGGCCCAGCATTTGATTAATCACACAAACAGTTTGCTGTGTCTTTGGTCTGAGGATGGGCTCAAGACACAAAGGGTATGGCTACAATGCAAAATAAGCAACAAACAAATAAAAACAAAACAAAAAAACCCCTGCAGCAGTAAGTCTCAGAGCCCAGGTACACAGATTCAGGTTTGCAGGGCTCGCACTATTGGCACGAAAAAAAAATCGCCGAGCAGATGTTTGGACTTGGGCTGGAGCTCGAGCTCTGGGACCCACCCTCCTCTCTGGGTCTCAGAGGCTGGGCTTCAGCCCAAGCGGAAACAGCTACATTGGTATTTAGTCCTGTGGCATGAGCTCCACAAGTTGATCCAGACTTGACTGAGACTTGCTGCCGTGGATTTTTTTGTTTTTTGTTTTTTTGGGGTTTTCTGCAGTGTAGGTGTACCCAAAGTGTCTCATTCTCCATTCAGTTACATTAGCATTATGCTGATGTGACTATGGGTACAATTTTCAAAAGCACCTAAATCCCATTGTCAAAAACTGAAAGGCGATGGGAGTTAGGCACTTCTAGCCAGATATGAGTTAGGCACTAATCTGTTTAGGCACTTTTGAAAATCCCACTATCTGAATCTTTATGTGCCTAAATACTTTAGAAAAACTGGTCCTAATGGCAGAAACGAAACTAGGCGTTTTAGTGCCCACAGCAAGCAAGCATATTTGTGCCCATGTACCAGGTTGGGTTTTTTTTTTTGTCATTTCCCCCCTCATTTTTCTGCCTCCGCAGCTTTGCACCTTAGGCAGTTAGGCAAGGCCGGTACCAGGGTGGGGCAAGCAGCACAGCTCCCCAACTCATTTATGAAGTGGGGCTTATGCTCCTAAGTCACTTAGGCCCGTTTGAAAATGTCATTTTAAATGTCAATATCTGGATCTTCATCCAACTTAAGCTTCTCCAAAGTTCAGTAATATTCAAAGCTGGGTTTTTTTTTTTTTTGCTTATAACAGTGACAGAGTCAGGCACCAAACTCAGATCTGAATCCTGAACTTCCTCAAAGTTTGGGAATGTTGGATATGGGTTTTCCTGGTTCAGGCCCATGTATTTTGGACATGCTTTTGTTTACTTTTTGCCAGCTGATGCTTCATTCTGTGACTTCAGCCAATATACAGTCAGTTATTCAACGTCTCAAATTAGCAGAGAGAGGAATCATTAGGCTAAACTATTTTTGAGCATCCATATCATTTCCACCAGTCTCACAGAAAGAAAAATGCAAATATGTTTTAAAAAGTTTTCTTTTCCTGAAAAGGTCACAGATATTTATATTCTAAGTGGAGTCATAAAGCAATATTAAAGTGTTCTGGGTTTTCAGAATTGTATGAATGTCTTTAAGTGTTCCTGCAGTGCATGACAAAAATGCTGACAGAGAACCCTCGGGCCACCTGCTAGGCACAGCAGCGTTTACTACGTGCCACATTAAGGGCTGAATGGCAAGTCTGACACCGAGCTGTGGAATAAAGCAGATTCTTTCACATCCTGCTACAAATGAAACTCTAGTGTTTTGGGACAAGCATCTATAACCAGCCCAGAGAGCGCTGCAATATTTATACTTTTTAAATATGACTTCAGTCTTCTATCTTCCTCCAACCCCCAGCTGGGAATAAGAGGAATAAGAAAAAATCAGGGAGTGAACTCCAATAATTTAACCAGCTTTGAGGGTTTTTTTTGTGGGGGAAGAGGAGAGTTACTCCATTTTTATAGTTATACTATATGCTACAGATACATGACATTTTGACATTAGGTAAACTCTGTACGTGAATGTAAAGGCAGTTACTTCATGGATTACACAATTGCTGTTATAAAGAACTGTTTCACTTTAGATAAAATCTACACAGCTTACTGATTATGGTTTTGTTTTAATTATTTTACCTACTTTTTATTCAACTCTCCACTCTTAAGAAGTGGTTAAACTGGTTTATTTCTAAACTCACTGAGGATCAGAGCCTACTCTCTTGATTAATACCCCGGTTCTACAAGCTGATCCATGCATGTGAATCCTTATGCCCATGTGCACCCAGCTGAGGGCTTCAGGGAGTCGGTGCACATTTGTAAAGGTCTAGCCCCATATGAGTCTGTTTGCAGCATAGGCTGAAACTCCTATTGAAGTTAATGGTGAGGAATATAGAATTGAGCCTTCAATTGCCATAAGGAATATATAACATATGCACCCAGAAAATAATGTTGATATAATTTCAGATACTGAGTGACATTTTTAAGAAGCTCCTTTGAAAATTTTATTCACTCCACACAATGAAAATGTTTAATGGTAAATAAGCATGCATGCAGGTAGTACCTGTTTGCAGGATAAGGGTCTATCTTAAATGCAATAATGGTCTAACATAATGCAGGGAGAGATTGTATCAGACAAGAGGAAAGGAGGGAGGTTTGCAAAGACAAGCTGTCAAGGTTCCTTCCCCACTCTGAACTCTAGGGTACAGATGTGGGGACCTGCATGAACGACCCCCTAAGCTTATTCTTACCAGCTTAGGTTAAAAACTTCCTCAAGGTACAAACTTTGCCGTGTCCTTGAACCCTATGCTGCCACCACCAAGCGTGTTAAACAAAGAACAGGGAAAGAGCCTACTTGGAGACGTCTTCCCCCAAAAATATCCCCCCTACACCCCCTTTCCTGGGGAAGGCTTGATAAAAATCCTCACCAATTTGCATAGGTGAACACAGACCCAAACCCTTGGATCTTAAGAACAATGAAAAAGCAATCAGGTTCTTAAAAGAAGAATTTTAATTGAAGAAAAAGTAAAAGAATCACCTCTGTAAAATCAGGATGGTAAATACCTTACAGGGTAATCAGATTCAAAACATAGAGAATCCCTCTAGGCAAAACCTTAAGTTACAAAAAGACACAAAAACAGGAATTTACATTCCATTCAGCACAATTTATTTACCAGCCATTTAAACAAAAGGAAATCTAACACATTTCTAGCTAGATTGCTTACTAACTTTTTACAGAAATTCTGAAGAGCATTCCTGATCTGTTCCCAGCAAAAGCATCACACAGACAGACAGACCCTTTGTTGCCCCCACCCCCCTCCAGCTTTGAAAGTATCTTGTCTCCTCATTGATCATTTTGGTCAGGTGCCAGCGAGGTTATCGTAGCTTCTTAACCCTTTACAGATGAAAGGGTTTTGCCTCTGGCCAGGAGGGATTTTATAGTTCTGTATACAGAAAGGTGGTTACCCTTCCCTTTATATTTATGACACAAGCCTATGAGTGTGCCTACTTTTGCAGGGTACGCACCAAGCTAACTACTTTAGTTTTTCTTATTTTTCTTTTCTTAATTTATAATTTAATAGATTAACCTGAGAGTGTGGGTTGTTTTGCCATTCTCCATCTCCATTCCCCACCTACTCCAATCAATTCATTGGGTATCAACACATCAAGTCTGAAAGATAATTCTCAGCTGGAAAAGGAGATTGTATGCCATATACTGCTAGGTGAGGCCCCGACAAAGTCATGGTACAGCATTCATGGTACATACAGTTTCAGGTATCTGCACAGAGCTGGAAAAGGTACCTTACTGAAAAGAGAACTCTTTCCACTATTTTTCAACCCTACCATTACTTATGGAGATCTGCTCTGAACTATTTGAGCATGCAGAATCCTTCTGGAAACAAAAATATTTTCAATAGATAAAAGCCACAAAATGATCATGAAAAATGTTCTGTTTCTTCTAATTTATTCTAAATCAAACATTCAATAGTACAATATGTTTTAGGTTAATTAGTTTAATCCAATTTTAATTAAGCTGATGTTTCCATGCCAACAAATGGTTTTTAAATTGTTGAAATCTTGATGATTCAGAGTGTGACTAGAACATTAATTACCTAAAGCATTATTTTGTTTAGTTCTTTTAACCAAGATGTGAAATGTCACATCTCTAGCTAAGGTTCAGCTAATGGCTACAGTTCTGGTTCTGTGAAGGAAGTGTTAGATTAAACTATGCTCATACATCAATATGGCATCATGGTAACAGCTTTTCTAAAAAAAAATCAGCTTTAAGTAGAGATGAAGCAGGATGTAAATATCCACAAAGAGTGAATACCTCACAGTTTCTCAACCTATCACTAATCCAGAAACTTTAGGTCATCTGTTTGGTATTCAAATAAATTACCCCCAAATTCCTGATTAGAGTCTGACCAAATGTTGTGTCATTAGCTTTCCACACAACAACAACAAGATAGAGAAGAAGAAAGTAGAGGGCAATAGAGATGGACAAATCTCAACTATGGTGCAGACTTTTTATTCCTATTCATAGTAATTCAAAAGAAAATATTGTATATGGTATGTGCAGCACATGGATCACGTAGCACACAGCCAGCATGGGGTATCCATAAATGTAATATGTATCCACAATATGAGACTTGTAATTTCTCGGAGAAAGTGTTTAGGTAGGCAGAGATTGCAGTGTTCACAGGAATACTGTCAACAGGCCCTGTGTTGATAGATAATGTTTGGGAGAAAGACATGATACAAGGGATCAACATTGTTGATGCTTAGGCTGGGAATTTTTCTTTAAAAACAGCCTTAGGAAGTTAGATGCCCAAGTTCCTTTTCATTTAAATAGAATGTAGTCACTTACCTGCCTTAGGTTCCTTTGATAATCCCAGCCAAGTGCCAGTAGCTTCCCAAAATAGCAAAGATGCCACTCTCTCAAGATGGCCTTCCCAAAATGCATCCTCAGGAATCGCAAAGGAGGAATTCTGCCTGAGTCAACTGACCACTTGCTAAATTTTCAAACAAGCGCTTTTGTGCTTTTTCCCATGTTGCCTCTTGCCCTAGGGAGGAGCTCGCCATAAACAACTGCAAAACTACGTTATTACCCACCTTCAATTCCCCCTCAAAGGTCTCCTTTGTCATGATGCCCACAACAAACTTGACAACAGTTAGGCTATTAAGCTGACTGCTATATTCATGGCATACAAACAGAGAATTTAGATTTAAAAAAATAAAATACTTTTCTTGAAGGTACTCTACTTGAAGGTTCCAGTGTAACACTGTTTCTTAGAATCCAGAACCCACACAAGAATCAAAACCAGAGAAAGACAAAGCAGGCTGTTCCCCAAGGCAGCAAAACACAACTCAACACACTTGCTCTAGGCTGGCTTTTTGCAGACTGAGAGCTGAAGAACCAGATATCATGCTTTCCTATAGAGCTCTCTGGCCTGCAAGCAGGATCAGGGAACCCCTTACACCTGAAGTGATAACTTGTCATTTTAACACAGTTTTCAATATGCTACACTGACCAATATCATCTAATGGATCACTTGTACTCCTGCATTCTTCTATATCCATCTGTTGTCTCTTGTCTTATACTTACATGGTAAAGTTCTTTGGTGCAGGGACTGCCCTTTTGGTTTATGTTTGTACAGCACCAAACACAACAGGGATTCTAAGCACTATGGTTATGCAAATAAATAAATAATAATAAAATATATAGTTTGCCACTTAGCTCTCATCGTCTGTGGATCTCAAAGAGCTTTTCAAGTTCTGGAAAAGGCACTGTATTTGGGGATTTACAAACAAAAATGTGAGAGACAGGTTTTTACCCCTGGGGTGCAGTCTGGGAACTGTGGGAACAACTGCGCCTCTCTAAGACACACAGCTGGGTTGGGAACACAGCCTGCCTCACTCAGAACCTGTTATCACCCAACACGACATCAGGTGGTGCCACTCACCCAAACTGGGCTACCTGAGTGTAAACAGCAGACATCAGCCAATTTCCCAGCTCCCCAGGCATGCACCCCCCTGTGGAGTATAAACCCAAACTTATATCATCTTGCAATGCACAGAGATCTGTACAGTATAAGCTCATTAATAAAGTTTGCCCCTCCCTCAGTGTGGAGAGGACAAAGCACAGAAATGTTAACCAGGCTGAGATTTCCCCCCAGACATTTTAATTAAAGGCACACTAGTTTAGGTTAAAACATAAAACAAGTTTAACAACTACAAAAAGATAGATTTTAAGTGATTATAAGTGACAGCAAACAGATCAAAGAAGATTACCTAGTAAATAAACAAAGTGGCAATCTAAGCCTAAAATACTAGAAAGATTGGGTATGAATTAGCAATTTCTCACCCTGACTGATGATACAAGCAGGCTTGTAGATGCTCAAGGTACAAGCTGCACTTGCTTTGCAGCTTGGGATCCCCACCCCCATTCCAAGTCCTTATCCTTAGGAGCTTCTCTTAGGTGTTGAGTTGTGGGGGAGTGAAGAACAACAGATGATGCCATTCCCTGCCTTATATAGCTTTAGCATATGGAGGGAACCCTTCATTCCAAAAACAGTTCACAGCCCAGTTTGTGGAAAAATACAGGCACCCAAAATGGATTCCAGAGACATTTGGTCTGGCCACATGCCCTTGCAGAGTCATGGCAGCCCTTACTTATAGGCTGGCCCAAACATCCACAGGAAGGCTAAGCTATTCCACAGCCCACTGTCTTTGTTGATGAGCCATTAGCACTGCCTGGCTTCTTCATTGTTGTACCTGAAAGGTTAGATGTGGGTGTTTTTCAGAGTAAGCCCATTTGAAATACAGATCCATAGTCAATATTCATAACTTCAGATACAAGAAATGATGCATGTATACAAATAGGATAATCAAATTCAGCAAATCGTAACTTTTCCAACACCACCTTACATGACTCATCTTGTACAAAATGCATCATAATTATGCCATAATCATATCATAATAATATTACTATGATGAATATGGGGTGTAGTTTCACAATGTGCTCCTTCCTTCAGAAGCTACCCACATATGATATATGTTTTTCGTTCACACCAAAGTAAAGAAGCCTGAATGAACTTAACAGTACTGTGAACATGACAACCAAACCTACTGGAAAGGTTTGCTGTATCTTGTGGCCACTGACATTGTCAAGTATTGCATTGATGTAATGAGAATATTTCAAAGCTACTGAGAGAATCTTGTAAGCTTCTGGGGTTGTGGTGTAGTGAAAAATTTTTACAGACAAACCTGATTTTAAGTTAGATGTTTTTTTTATTCCTCCTCAAGAATGGGCATGAAGAAAATAAAGATTATCATGTCATGGTTAAAAGTAGCAACTTTTCTACCTTTTGAAATGCCTTATTAAAAACCACTAAATTGTACTTCAGATTGAATCCTTAACTTTACAGAGACTGATATCAATTTTGACGCTTGTTTTCTGTTTTTAATGAGCATTTCTACTGATATCTATGTCAGAGAGTGGAGAGGTATGGTTCTTGGTTTCAGGCTGCTTCAATTCGGGAGATGATTATTACTGTGTTTAAAGTCTAACATCTCTGATTAAGTCAGAGTATGACACAGAGCAACGTCTATTGCCATTGATTTAAAAGAGACAGTTATAATTACTGCAGACTGATAGACGTCAACTGTTTAACAACAGATGCATTGCGTCTCCAAGGGCGCATGCCACAATTTATCTTCATTTTTCCTGATATTTATCCCATCATAGTGCATACTTTTGAAATCAGAGAAATAAATAATCTCTTCAAGAACAAAGTGAGGAGTGAACAAATTCAAACCACCGAATCCTGCTATCAAAATAACACAAACTACAAAATGATGCAAAGCTCTAAAATTATTTTAATGCAACTAATCCCTTTTGTTGTTATGGGAACAAGAATAAATGGCAGCCTTATTTTTACACCAGAAATTTTAAGCATTATTGTCAGTCAGTAAAACTAATTAATTTTAATTACAGATGTCACATGAAGATTTGGGAACTTACAAATAGAAGTATTAATTATTAGAGCTGTACATAAAAAATAAGAGTTGTAAAAAGTTGCAAAAGTGAAATGTTTGTGATTATAACAAATTTGGTGTCACTAACAGCTATGACATAAGGCATTTTTTTCGATCATGGGCAAAAAATGCTTTTTATCTTAAAAATGTACTATGAGGACTACCATTTTGCTAGCTTGAAAATCTTAATCACAAAGACAGAAGCAAATCATAACCTGTAAAAAGTTTATGCAAAAAATCATGTACAATTAAAAATTTTGTGACATTCATTAGAATTAATGAAAAAGTATACCCTGGCCAGAAGATGACAACTTTAGGTAAAAATCTGTTAAAATGCTCGTACGTGTCTTTTGAAGCAATACTTAGGTGCGCCACATACCTTTAGTAAGCACTGACTACAGAGCTGTATGATACAGACATACTAGACTACTAAGTTCTGCTTCAAGGGAATTCACAGGAAAATCTGTTATTTGTCATGACATTTCTCAAAACGTGGAATTTAAGAATGTATTTTCACTCAGAGAAACGAATTTTCAGTCCAAAAGCATTCCATCCTCCCATGTTATGCAAATTATGCAACAACCCCAAATGATTTTACCAGAACTAACCCTTTCTGTAATCTCTAATAAGCAAGGTACACAGAGCTATTGAGCTGTCATCACACCATGTACACAATGCTTGATCAGTTTTGAAGAGAATATGTCTTTCATGGGAGGTCACGTTTGAAATCATACTGAAATACTGATGTTCAAAAGAATGCTGCTGCAATCTATCATAGCAGAAATGTTGCACTGGTTTCAAGCAACCTAGGGGTTAAGTTTCCAGGATGTGGGATTTGGATGGTATTCTCTCTATTTCTTATTTTGTAGGCCTAGCCATATCTGCTGGTTAGTGAATCAAATTGTATTGTCCATTTTCTGCCAGTATTGAGGTTTTGTGAGTGCATGAGCATGGATACCCACAACCACATAACTTTCAGACAAAAGCATGAGCTTTATTGAGACTGGAGTAGCCTTTAAGGGCTAGGTTCACAAAGGTACCTAGGCACCTAAGTCCAACATTTCAGCACCATTAGCATTCTCAGAACTGCTGCCCAGCAGCAGCCTAACCCTGTGTGCCCCTAAGTTTCGAGCAGTTGTCAGGCTGTGAATAAGTCCTGATACTGGCCCACAGCTAATGAGCTGCTTGAAGCTCTGGTCACACTGTCTGGAGTGATTCATGAGCGATCTCAGGGCAGACTGTCAGAAAACAAGGCAGGTACCCCAAACTCATGGTATGTTCTACAGTTCGTTTTCACAACCCAGGAACAAATGTGAAGTCCTGGATCACTTTAACAGTCTTATCATGGAGTCACAGACAATCTCCAGGGGCACTCCAGTCTATCTTGCCACCCTAGCAAGCTGAACTTAATGATAAATGGTCACTTAAACCAAAAATTACAAAATATTCAGGTTGCTCCCAGTCCCATGTGACCAGTCACTTACCACAAGCAGGTGCATATCTCTGTCCCATGAGTCAGGTGGCTAAGGGCCAGAACAATGGGAGAGTTAGATGCCTAAGAATCTTTGTGAATCTGGGCCCTAAACTTTGCCCCCTTCCCCTGCATTTCATTCCTGGCTAGCATAGGTGGTTATCCGATCAACTTGCTACCTTCTGAAAATTCCTTCTTTCAGTGCCAAACTCTCTCTACGCATTGTATGGGGAACCTGGGTACTTAACTCAGTGCTGGGAATTTCACTAGGTGACAGAGTGAGTAGGCATTAGGCATTATAACACCCAACTACTTATATGAATCTGATCCTGAAGGCCTATGAGCTCAAAGTCACATGACACTTTGTCTCCCTGGTGTACCAAGACTCAAGAGACATCCAAAGCCACAACTGAAAAGTATGGTTCTGCTCTGAAAAGTCAGTCTGTAATTATGGCATTATGGGACTCTATGTTTATCGGCTGCCAATGATTTCCATTTAGCAAATGGCTTAGATGACAAGTAAAAAATAATTTCTAAAATGTGCCATCCCTGTGAACTCAACATATATTTTCAGAGCTAGCTTGGGTTCTTTCCATGTGACACAGCATCACTGGTTAAAAAAAACACACAAGCCAGTGGGACCCTAGTAACATCTGTGGAACCCATAGGTGCAGGGGCTAATGACCCCGCAATGGCAATATTGTGGGGGCTGCTGAGGGAAAAAGCAATGGAAATCTATTTTTCTCACCAGATCAGATGTTAACAGGGAATAGCTCTGTTGAATAAGAAGGTAACATTATTGCATAGTCACTTTTCATAGTAGGGTTGCACTTGAAGGCTTGGATGCTTGTGAACCAAAGAGTATGTGGGCAGCCATGGGGGGAGGAGGGGAGGAGAGGGGTCTATATCATGATCAATGAAACTGGAGCTAGTCCCTAGGGACAGTTATTAAGGGGACACCAAGAAAACAGGGCATGTGGGGAGTTAGGCTGGAAGCAATTTAGCCACGTGGACAGAACAGCCCATAGGGTATAATAATATTCCATTTCTTTAACTGAACCTGCATTCAGCTTCATTCTTTCTTCAGTGAAACATGGTGGCAGTATCAGAGTGGTGAGTTCTCTGAAGTGCAGCAGCTGGCCAAGTGAGCCAGGATCTAAGTCTGAAACCCTGCTGGAGCCCTGGATTTTGTGGACACAAACCTAGTCCAGAAAGGGACCTGGTGGAAGGACAAGTTTAAGCTCTACACGGGCCTGGACATGCAGGAGGATGACGATAGCGGGAAAGTAAAACTTATTTTGCTTTATTGGGGTGTGACGTTCGCCTCTGGTGTTATCCGGACCAGTGATCTGATAGGTCACTCTAATCCTTGATTCTGAGAGCCAGCCTTACCCTGTGCTGCTTGAAGGATTCTGAATTTTGTTCAGCTGCAGAACTCTGCCAGCTAGCAACTGGGACCGATCACTGACAACACCTCTCCTGCCCCTGCGCCTGAGGGCATGTTGCCTTCTGCTGGAAAGGAGCTAGTCTCACCCCTGCACACACACTTGGAAGCACACTGCTTCCCTATGTCACAGAGTCACAGGAATCCTCACCCACCTCAGTGGTTTCTGAGATCCCTGGTCCCTTCTCTGGGATCTCCTTTGGGACACATTTCTCTCTGCTCCCTAGAGCCGGGTTTATCTCTGGTTCAGCTGCAACCTGCTGACAGCTAGAACCTGGACAGTTCTCTGCCTGGCAGGCATTACACCCCCATACCTTCCTGATGTGGCGTTGCCTCCAGCTGCAGTGCGGGAGTTGGTCTCAACCACCCTCCCACCTGAAAGCACACAGTTTCCCCCAGCTGCAGAAGAATCAAAGAGACTCTCTCTCATTCTATCAGCAGTTCCTGAGACCTTACCCTTACTCAGGGGTCCCAGTGTAACACTCCCTCCTGCTGCAGGCAAATACTTTAACCTGAGCTACATGGAAAAAATCATTACCAAGGAGCGGTCAAATAGGAGCTGTTCCATTATCCCCACAGTCAGAACACTTTCCAAACCTTCCCAAACCCCATGGATTTTAGCTAGTGGTATGAGCAATCTGCTTTCACCCACCCCCACAATCTCTGCCATTTGGCCAGGCAACATACTGGGCTTTGGAACCACACTCTGCTTAACCAGAGAGATCTGGGCCCCTGTATCCCTCTGCCCCAAATATTCCCTGCCATCAATTTGGACAGCCTTAACATGCTCCATATATGGTTCTGCAGAGACTAACCTCACAGAACCAATATGACAGGTTTCAATTGCTTTGGGGGTTTCTGTGTTGAGGACAGCACAACTAACATGAGCTATTGTTTGCCTGTTTTCTCTTATCACAGGGCATTTATTCCTCAGGTGATCAGTGGAATTACACTGATAGCACCTTTTGGGCTCTTCTGCTTTTACAGGAGATTTGGGATAGGAGTTATCAGTAGAGGAATGTTTTGGGGTAAGAGAATGTTTAGGCTTCCAGCCCTCTTCTCTCTTCACAGCAAAATGGGATCCTCCCTTCCTACCAGTTTAAAACCCCTCTTTCTGTGGCCTGCCCTCAATAGATGCCTGATTCTGTTCAAAGGAATCAGCTAAAAAAGCCATCTCATTCACAGACTTTACATCTTTGTCCCTTAGACACTGCTTTACATCAGCCTTACACATGCTTAAAAAATTCTCTTGAGCAACAAGATCCAGCATTCCCTCAAAACTTCCCACCTCTCTACCCCTCACCCATTTTCCCAACAAATCTTTCATTTTGTTTACATATTCCCCATTACTTATACCAATATCCCTCCTAAGATTCCTAAATTTAACTCTATATGTTTCAGGGGATATCTGAAAACTTCACAAAACAGTATCTTTAAATTTACAATAGTCTAAAGCATCTTCAATAGGCATTCCATTGAATACATTTCGAGCAGTTAATTTCACAATCAGGGTAGGAACTCTCTTATCATCAGGGATTTCATGTATAACACACAGCCTTTCAAAGGCAGTCAGATCATAGAATCATAGAATATTAGGGATTGGAAGAGATCTCAGGAGGTCATCTAGTCCAATCCTCTGCTCAAAGCAGGACCAATACTAACTAAATCACCCCAGCCAGGGCTTTGTCTTAAAAACCTCTAAGGATGGAGATTCCACCACCTCCCTAGGTAAACCATTTCAGTGCTTCACCACCCACTGATATTCAGCAATATCATCAGTCTCATTGTATGCCATACATAAGTGTTCCCATTTGTGGATTTTTGGAATGATGGGAGTTGTTGCGGTCGGGGTCCTCTGGGTCTGTTTCTCTAGCAGGTCCAGTTGGTGTTTTCGCTCTCTTTCTTTTTCCTCTCTCTCTCTCTCTCTCTCTCTCTCTCTTTCTTTTATCTCCAGTTCTTTCAGTTGCAATAATCTCTGGTGCTCCCTCTCCTTTTCTGCAATATGCAGCCTAAAAAGCTCCCACTTTGCAATTGCTTCACTGCTTTCACTTATTTTCCTGCTTCTCGGTTTTTACTTCCCTTTCCCAAAATAAGCAAACAGAAAATAAGAAAACTGTGACCTCCTCCTGACTGTTCTTAACCACTGCACTTAAGACTCACTTAAAATCACAAATATCAGTGCTTAAAGTGTGAAATTCACTTGGAGTAACAAACTGTACATACACCCTGCTCGCTGTGCCACTGTGATGTTCCCCTCTGGTGATCTGCTAGGTCACTCCAATGCTTGACTCTGGGAGCCAGTCTTACCCTGCACTGCTGTGAGAACCCTCACTCCTGGGCTGTTCACGCACAGCATCTGGCATGTAAGCTGCTCCTAGCTACTTGCAACCGAATGACACTAGCCAATATCTCTGGTCCCAGACACAACCCTAGGAACCTCCGTCTTGCAATGTCCAGTTATGCACGCTGGATGCTGCAAGCTTGTATGAGTTCATCAATTTAACAAAGAAATTGATATGTACCTGGCTTGTTATCCCAAGGGGAGCCTCTGACATGCTTCAAATGAAACACACTGCTTCAGGTAGAATAAACAAATAGATTTATTAACTATAAAGATAGATTTTAAGTGATTATAAATCAAAGCATAACAAGTCAGATTTGATCCAATGACATAAAAGCTAAACACATTCTAAACTGATCTTAACACTTTCAATCAATGTCCTTAAAAACTTAGATGCTTCTCACCAGAGGCTGGCTGGTTGCTCTTCAGTCAGGCTCTCCCCTTTGATAAGCGCTTCAGTCGCTTGGTGGTGGTGGTGTCTGTAGATGTAGGTGGACGAGAGAGGAAGAGTATGCCAAATGTCTCTCCCTTTTATCATGTTATTTCCTCCCTCTTTCCCCCCACCCCCTGCCTTCAGAGTGAGGTAAGCATTACTGAGTCTCTCCAGGCAAGGTTGAGCAATTCCCCTAGTGTGGCCTCATGCAGGTGAGTCATTGCATTATAGCTCCCTTGCTGGACAACAGTTGTTGATGGGTTGTTTGACACCCTGCTCAGGCGTTGGTTACTTTCCTTGCTGTTGCCTCAGAGGAGCTAATATCTGGCTGATTTCCCCAACTTATAGCACATTTTAGTGAGAACCATACTACACAATTCTTATAACTTCATATGCATTAATGATAATACATATATGGATAGAGAAATTACTTTCAGCAGATAGTAACCTTTCCCCTGATACCTTACAAGGCATGCTTTATATGTAAGATCACAATTATATGAAAATGAGGAACATGGGGGTTACAGCATGCTCCCCCGAGGTATAGAATGTCACAGGGAACAAAGCAGAGAGAGCTGCACCACTATGAAGCTTGCCACTGCCTCAACCCTCACAACCGTCCTAGGAGCTGTGAGAAACTATTGCTCCCCAAAGCAAAACTAAACTGAGGCACAGGTTTCTTACAAGAGACCAGTCTGAAGTGAAGGGGCTAGACCCTTATGATACAGCCTTATGCACATTGGTTGCTATGTGCAATTTTGGGGACTTGGCAGACTCCCTGATCTGGGACAGGATAGTCTGTGGCACTTAGAATCACCACCTAAAGGAGTCCCTGCACTGGGAAAGTGGTCTCACACTAGATAGATGCTTAGACATGGAACAAGCAGTAGAAGTCTCAAGACAAAGGAAGAAAGCCCTAGAAGACACAAGACCCCCAGAAGTACATACAGTGAGACAACAGCAAAGGAAGGCAGGTGGCCAGCATTCCATACCCATAGTGAGATGCATTTACCGTGGGAGACAAAGTGAGTAAAGGTAAAGGACCTCAGACTTGACCAGAATTGCAAGGAATGTGGCAAGTTGAACCATTTTAACAGTGTGTGAAAGAATAGAGGAAGGTCCCAGAAAGATTTTGTACAAGAGGGAGAGGGCATCAAACAGTGGTGATGACATCATGATGCTCTCCTTGAGTCTGGGAGCAGCTCAGATTCAGGCTGATGGAACAGGAAAGCAACAAGGGACAACACCACTTTCCATGCATGCAACAATGTTAACAGGGAAACACCATGTGTGATTTCAGCTGGATAGCGGGGCCTCCAGCAATGTGATTTCTTGGGGTGAACTGGACACGAACACACCCTTACAAGACCAGGAATATGCTAATAATGTATAATGAGAGCATAATGTATTCCACAAAGAAACAATCCCATAAAATAACAGATGGCACCAACTGAAGTTTGTGGTGGTGGATGATAAACGGCATAGACCCTTCTTGGGGAATACAGTCATATAATCCATGGACCTGATCACAGTGCAGCATCAGAATGTTATAGCTGCAGTGCAAGAAGCAAAAGAAGGCCCAATGGGCAATAGAGACAATTTAAAAACAATATGGAGATGTTTTCAAGGGTGATGGGTGCCTCAACAGAAAGGTATGATTGGAAGTAGAACCCACAGTGGAACCTGTGTGCCAACCACACAAAAAAATTCCAGTGATACTATGTAATCTAGTATGCATGGAGCTCCAAAGTCTGCACAGTAGGGTTAAGTAGCACGATGATGGTGGTGATGGTAAAGAAACTATCAGGCAAATTACACATCTGCATAGACCCAAAGCCACTGAACCAGCCATTGTAAAGATGCCACCATCCACGGCCAGCAATTGATGACATATTGCCAGAACTTTCAAAGGAATCTTTATGGTCTGTGATGTAGGGACAAGAACATAAAACTCAGCCCAGAAAAAAATGTGACATAAACAGCATGAGGTGACATGCATTAAATGCGTGCTTAAAGCAGGGAGAATGAATGCAGATCCCAACAAGACCAAGGCAGCCAGAGAACTGCCAGCTCCGATGCACGTGAAAGGAGTACACTGCTTCATATGAATTATTTTTTTTGTCCAAATTTTGTCCATACCTGGCTGTAGTAGCAGAACACGTATGTCAGCTCACAAAGCAGAATGGTGAGTGGGACTGGGCAGGTCCCCTACAGCAACCATTTTACACACTGAAACAAATGATAATGCATGTCCTTGTCCTGAAGTACTACCAGCCAGGAGAGCCACTGACACTCTGGTGTGATGTATCAAATAAAAGACAGGGTGTAGCTTTTTCAGGGGAGCAGCCAGTCACTTATGCCAGCAGAGCCCATATAGGAAAAAAAGCTTCTGGCTATACTATTTGTAATGACATTATTCCAACAGTATGCCTATGGCTAGCAAGTAAGAGTGCAATCAGACCGCAAACCCCTGGAGACAATTATGGAAAAGTCCATTTTAGTTCTCCAAGGAGAGCACAGTGTTACGAAACAGAGATCAGATATTGTGCAGGATGACTATTGGTGTTAGCTGACACACTTTGCAGAGTATACGTATCCAGCATAGCAAGTTGGGGGAAGGGAATCAGGACATTAAATCCATTAATATGCTGTTCTATCTCCCAGTTTGAACAGCAAAGCTAATGGAAATCAAAGAGGCTCTGGAAGAGGACATCCAACTATAGGCAATCAGGAGAACAATACTAGCATGGTGCCCAGAAGACAAAAGCCAAGTACCAGCAGTTGCAAAACCATATTTTTAAATTAAAGAGTGGAGTGTACAGGATGGAATCATATTTTGAGGCCAGAGAGTTATTGCATCTGCTTCATTATGTGAGGATATCCTGCAAAAATTGCATGCCTAACACTTGGGTATTGACATCTGTCTTACATGGGCCCAAGAGTGTGCTTTCCGGCCAGGAACGAATATACAACTCTGCTCCTTGATAGAAGTTGTGTCATAACTACCAGCAGAAAGACTGTTATTACATGAGCTGCCCACTTGACCATGGGAAAAGGTGGGAGTAGACTTATTTACATTCAATGAAAAGCAGTACTAGATTATAGTGGACTACTATTCAAATTTTTGGGTGGTTGATGCATTGCCTCATACAAGAAGCAAGACAGTGACTGGAAAACTGGAGGCTCACTTTGAAAAATATGGCATTCTGGATACTAAATTCATAGATAATGGACACCAATTGGCCTCAGAAAATTCAAGGAATTTACATGCATATGGGAGTTTGATCTCAATGCAAGCATACCCACAGAGTAATGGCACGATTTAATCAGATGTGAAAACCGCTAAGAGACTGTTACAGAAGGCTGTTTCTTCCGGTTCACACCCCTTGTTAGCATTTTTGTACATAAGAATACCCCATCACAGAGGGGCCAGAACAGTCCATCACACCCATTGACAGGGTGAATGACCAAAATCCTGCTACCAATAAGGGGAGATCTGTTGCAGCCAGAAGGCTGGAAATATCACAGAGAGGAGATGGGTAATAATCAGACAAAGCATGCATTAGAGTAGGCCAGGTCAGCCAATGATCTACTGGACCTGGAGACAGGCACTCCTATGAGGATCCAGCCTTTAGAGAGATATCAGGAATGGACTAAAGGCATCATGAGGTCGTACAAGGTGACTATGCAAGATAGACAAGTGATCCAAAGGAACAGGAGGCAATTATGAGCCCCAACACACAACACTCAGAGAAAACCTAGCGATATCATCATGGAACAGAGAGACAAAGAACTATCCAGAGGCAAATCCAACAGGGAAGGAGGAAATGCCACAGAAAGATAGCTTGCTAGACTTGGAGAGAGGTGGCAGAGAGGCAGAGATAGGTAATTCCTGTTGTGTCTGTCTGTTGAGGAGACCAAACTATCTCAATGACTGCGTAACTAGCTGAGTTTAATATGAAGACAAGACTCCAACTTGGCTGTGTGTTCGCAACCTCTGGCCAAAGAGACGGGGGTGAGGGACTGGGTGTCAATTATTTATATTAAAAGGTTTGTAAAATAGAGAAGATGTATCATGATCAGTGGAACTGGAGTCAGAGAAACAATGTTCCTTGGATGGACTGTCTTCGATGGGACACCAGGAAAACAGGAAATGTGAGGAATTGAGCTTGAAGCAACACAGCCACATGGATAAAGCAGTGCCTAGGGTTTAATAAAGTTCCACTTGGTTTCATTGAACCTGCATTCAGCTTCATTCTTTGCTAATGAAACAGGACCAACTAGCCACTTAGGAATACTAGAGTTAACACGTATAACCTGAGTTGTTTAGAAGGTGGAATACTGTTGTAGTCAGCACAGGGGTTCTAAAAGCAATTCTCCTATGGCTTTTAATATGTTTTAGCCCATAATGCTATTGTCAGACCTTTTTAAAGGGGCAGATATAATTTTTATATGTAACCATTTCATACATTGATTTCTTTGGACTCTCAGTAGTTTAGAGATGAAGATGTACTTCAAGAAAAAGAGAGTTCATGAACTTCTAAGCTAGCACTAGGGTTGCTTATAAACCCTGCAATTTGTAACTGGGGATGTAATATTTGGATTTATTCATATCTGGAAGTGGCATAACATTAAAAATAGCATCAAATCCATTAAAATGAAAAATAAAGTCTAGTGCTGTGTTTTAACTAATGTTAGGCTAACCCTGGGCTATGGGAAACGTCAACTGCAATTGGCTATGTCAAGTTCAGCCACAGATGTGTGCAGACCAGTAACAAAAATGATAATTAGAGGAAAGCAGAAAGGAAATAAAGCAGAGACCCTCTCACCTGCCCATGTAAAACTTAAGAGAAGCAGAAGCAGCTGCTGTTGTGCTGGACTGACACTGGCTGTGATAGCTGTGTGCAGTGTTGGACTGGTTTTGCCAAGGAACCTTCAGAAAAATAGAATTATAAGACATATTTTTCAATGTATAATTTTAATATTACAGTCTTGGTTTCTTTTTGACTGTCCTTCTAAGCATACAATATAAATAGTAAAAAAAAAAAAAAAATCTCTTTCTCCCTCCTTCCTGCAGGAGACTGGCATCTGAAATTTAATTATAAGCAAGTTCATTTTCTACCAATAACACTATCTGCTGTGCACCATTCTTTAGCAGAAAAAAATACTATTCAAAGCTCTTTGCTGATTTAAGAAATATTTGATTTATGCACTAACATTACAGCTTCCGCCTTCCTCAGAGCATGGTATACAGGAAGGCAGCTGCTAGAAGTCAGAATGTTATCTTTTAAATAAAGCACGCATTGAACTTCTGAACACCATTTGCTTGCTGAAAGCAAGATGTGCAGCAGGTATATACCATTACCAAGGAGTGCACTCTATGACAGACTGTTTTCCCTATAGTTTCAAATTCATCTTCATAAATACATGGTCCTGTGGTCTCACTTTGACTGGCAAAGCCCCCTTCCATGCTGAACTCCTGCTCAACTGGCCACCGTTTGGGGGAATGCAATGTACTGAATTTCTCCTGGACACCTGCAACCACAGGCCAACTGCTATACAAAATTAATTAAAGATATTATTCTATGACCATGGATGACAAGACTGTTTTAGGCACTGCCTTGAATAGGGGGTGGAGTCTATTTATTAAACCTCTGGAAGAACATTGCAGATATTGTTCTTAAAAGACTGCAAAGCTGTTGCAGAGCCGTTGTGCAGAAACTCTGCAGCTATGTAGGGATGAGTCCTTCCCTCTGCCTGTGGAACATTCCAGTGTCCATCCATATCCAAAATGTAAGACCTGATAGTAATGGGGCACTCTAACCAGATATCTGTTGGAAAAGAAATATGGTAAAACATAAAATGTCCAGTAATTTCTTTGACTGTGCTGAGGACAACTTCTTGCTTCAGAAGGTGAAGGAACTGGGAGAGCAGCCATTTTAGACTTGTGTCTGAAGGTGAAAGGCAACTTGAGTGAAAGTGATCATGAAATGATAAGGCCTCTTGATTCTAAGGAAAGGAAGGAGTGAGAGCAGTGGAATAAGGGCAGTGCATTTAAAAAAAAATAAACTGCAACATCAAACTCAGAGAACTAGTAGATTAAGTCTGGTGTATTAATTTAGATTTAATAAATGGATCCTGAGACCTAAAGGCAGTAATATGACCCTGTAACTGTCCAGCATTAAACAGTCTTAAACAAGGTCCAGGGTTTGGTATATAGAGACTGCAGCCTGCTTAGTGTGATGCCAAACACATTAGGAAATTCATGCCAAAGGTTAGAAATTTATTGATTTATTGGCACAAAAGAAGAGAAACAAGGCAAAACACACTGAAACTTAAATTGAGTGATTATGCAAAACAATCAAAACCCATCAAAGTGCCTTTTTGGAGAGAGTAAATACTGGTTAAAGTCTCTTATTTGGTCAAATAGTTCTCGGTGGTGGGGAGGAGGGGATTATTTCTGTTGTTCAATTCTGAGCTGGGCATTATAGTTACTTTCCTGCTTTTAGCAACACAGACACAGAAAGAGAAGAGATAGGATAGTAAAGATGTGGGATTTACAGCTTTTGTTAATCTCAAGATACAGGGGGAAAAATGAGGAGTACTTGTGGCACCTTAGGGACTAACACATTTATTTGGGCATAAGCTTTCATGGACTAAAACCCACTTCATCGGATGCATGCAGTGGAAAATACAGTAGGAAGATATATATACACAGAGAACATGAAAAAAATGGGTGTATTTTCACACATCAACAAGGATAACATTCAAAAACCAGTTGGAGAACACTTCAGCCTCCCTGCTCACTCAATTTCAGACCTAAAAGTTGCAATTCTCCAGCAAAAACACTTCAAAAACAGACTCTAAGAGAAACTTCAGAATTGGAATTAATTTGCAAACTGGACACCATTAAATTAGGCTTGAATAAAGATTGGGAGTGGATGGGTCATTACACAAAGTAAAAACTATTTCCCCATGCTATTCCCCCCGCTCCCCTCCCCCACACACTGTTATTCACACCTTCTTGTCAACTGTTTGAAATGGGCCATCCTGATTATCACTACAAAAGGTTTTTTTTCTCCTGCTGATAATAGCCCACTTTAATTAATTGTTCTCATTACAGTTGGTATGGCAACACACATTTTTTCATGTTCTCTGTGTATATATATCTTCCTACTGTATTTTCCACTGCATGCACCTGATGAAGTAGGTTTTAGCCCATGAAAGCTTATGTCCAAATAAATTTGTTATTCTCTAAAAAAAACTAAAAAGAGTAACATGGCTACCACTCTGAAACCTGTCAAGATACAGGGTGGCTGATCAGTCATAGACGGATACTTTGGGCTGGCAGGTTGGCCATGATAGCTATTGCTCTGGGCCCCCACTCACTGCACCAGTGAGGGACATCATCTGATTAGTCTGGTGAGGTCCCTCTCCTTTACTGGTCCTTCTCAGGCCAAGTAGAACTGGATGGGCTATCTCATCACACTGTGTTAATGCCATGTAGTACAGTTGAGGTCAGGATCAGGTGAAAAGCAAGAGAGAGAGAAAGAGAAAAGACAGGTGTAAGATAGTGGGGGACAGAAAGGAACACAGAAGGGAGGGGAAGACAGAGCAGGAGCTCACACGTATCCGGTTGTGGTCCTTGTTGGTGCAGTGATGATGGTCAAGCTTCCTCACTAGAGTATTAAGGTCTGGTGTTACAGCAACACAACTTCCCACAGTGATGGTAAAAAGTTTAGTTTTCTCCCCCAAAGTCTTTTTAATTGCCCCAAAGGTGATAGGTAGAATTGTGATGAGGTGTCTACCCACACAAGGCAGGTAAAATATGCCAATTAACTGATAGACTGTACCTGAAGGAAAGCCGAGGACTGATGAGGCCTAATGGCTGATGTAGACCAGGTTGAGGGAAGAGCTGGGATACACTTAAAAACAGAGGAAGTTGGTGGTAGGAGAAGGGCTACAGGGAGGAGCTCTGCAGTCACACTGTAGATAGGAGGGAATTGGCTAGGTATAAGAAGGAGGTCAAGTGAGAGAGTAAGATCTTGGATCCTGCCTTGGACTATAGGTTCTGACAAGAACCCAAGACAGGGTGAAGTAGCCATAGGGAGTTGAGGAAGCTCAGATGGTAACCCATAGATGGGGACAGAAGATAGGGGAGAAAGGTAGGAAAGACCCCAGGGAAACAGCAACAGGGTCAGTGCAATCAATCATGTTTGCTGGGTATAGGGTCCCTAGGCTGGAACCTGGAATAGTGAGTGGGCCTGGGTTCCCCCATCAGCCACTGGGAAAGTGGCAAATAATGGGCAGTGGATCAGAAGACTGCCTGAGATAGTTTGTCGAGTGAGACTTTGTTACCCCAGAAAGTGAGGATTATAGTGGAGGACCGATTCACAAAGAGGAAGCAACCTGAATCCAAAGAGAGAAAGGGACAACAGAGTGAGCAACCGAAGGAAGGGGCATCAGACTTGTCAAGAGCTAACCCCCAGATGAGCCACAAGGAGATGCTACAGTAGTGAGTAGTGAACCCTGGGACAGGAATGAGTCACCCTCTCATTATTTTGCCCACCAGTTATACTTAATTTCCAAAGCACCAATTTTGGCTAATTGATTTCCAATCCTCTACCCCTCTTGTTTATCAGTCATAATCTTAATACAATCTTGAGTGGTTCAATAAACCCTTTCTGTTTAAATCAATTCCGTCTTTCTGTCTTCTGCTCACACCTTCTCTTAAACAGTTTTATATAATAGGTCATTGTGACAATTCATGAACCATTATTCACTTTTCCCCACTTAGTCTAACAATTAAAGTAGGCCTAATAATCTCCAGTTACTACATCAGGTTCCATGGGAAGAAAAATCTAAGGGGAAAAGGTATTCAGGAGAGCTGGCAGTTCCTTAAAGAGACAATATTTTAAGCCACAACAGCAAAATGTCCCAGTGCAGAGGAAAGATAGGAAGAATACTAAGAAGCCAATATGGCTGCATCCAGAACAATCAAACAGGAATCCTACAACAAATGGAAACATTGATTAATTGCTAAGGATAAATACAAAAAACAGCACAAGTATGTCGGGACAAAATCAGAAAGGCTAAGGTGCAAAGTGATTTACTCCTAGCAAGGGACACAAAAGCATCAAGAAGAGGTTCTATAAATACATTAAGAGCAAGAGGAATAGGAAGGAAACTGTAGGTCCTCTACTTAGTGGGCAAAAAGAGCCAATAATGGATGATGTAAAAAATCCTGAGGTGTTTAATGCCTGTTTTGCTTCAGTTTGGATGTCCTACCCTCCACCGTCTCTTCTCCTATTAAATATTCTGTTAAAAGATTTCATCTCAGTGTCTTATAGAAAGAATTGTTATTTTCCCAGAATAGATCTTCAGCTGACATGGAAAAGTGTTTGTATGTATAAGAGAGAGATGTGGACAGCACAGAAAGAAGAGAGAAGTAGAGCAAGGTTAGGCAATTTGAAGATTTTACTCTTTCCACAATTTGGTAACATGATTGTCAGAAGATCTAATTGTCCCTTAAGGAGGCTTCATAATGTGGCTTGCAAATATAGGCTCCAGGAAAATCGATGCTGCTTCTTTTTACATTTGGCTAAAATTTCTCACCATTTAAGTTCTAAGACATTTTCAAGAACAATATTTCCTAAAATGTATATGTTCCTATCCAGAGAATATTATGCTCCTGACACACACACAGAGGAATTAGAGTATTGTGTTTTTAATCTTTCTGGAAGGTTGCAGTGTAGCACTATTTTATTTTTTAGAATCCAGAACCTAAAACACAAGAACCAAAAAACAGAAAGAGCAAGAGAGTAGGCTGCTCACTAAGGCAGAGAGGCATAACTCAACCCTGGCCTGGGCTCTTTGCAGAATGATGGCTGAAGACCCAGATTGCATGCTTCCATCAAAGCCCCCTAGCAAGCAAGCAGGACCAGGAAACTCCTTACGCTCAGAGGGAGTTTGTCATTTTAATACAGTTTTCAATATACCACAGAGAACATCCAGATAGTGTTCATACTAGTCAATCTTGTATTACCTTCTATTTCATTCAAAGAAGGCATTTAACCGACAAACATGACTAGAGTTTACAGCTAGCTTTACAGCTCATTTTAATAAACGCATAGGGCCAAATATTAAGTCCCAGGCACGTTCAGAGCAGGCTGTGCATTTTGATTTTACCATGCAGGAAGAAACCATTCCCTTGCTAGTTATAAAGAGGCAGCAGATGGACTCCTTAACTACTGCTAAAGACTGAGGGGTGCAGTGGCCCCCTAGAAGAAAGGGATGGGGTGGATTTGTATAGTAAACACTACACTATTCCTTCCCCAGCCCCATTCATACAACTCTCCTCTATGTGCTATGAGCCCTGCAGCATCCTCCTCCCCTCTAATGCACAATGGAACTGGTATGTCATAGCCCTCTGTGCCCAGAGAGAGGGAAGTGACTGTTTCTTATAAAAAAATTCTCTCAGTCATGAGGCCCATTAAAAGTAATCCATAGACACAAATGTGCAGGTCATTAATATTGTAATCTGTATGTTCTTATACTACACTCATCACAGTAGTATCTATGCACTTCCATTAGTGCATTAAGCCATGGGATTACACAAGGGAAAAACTATGTGGAGTGGAGTGTCTTGTTTTGATAATGTTTTTAAATATATATATATATATATATTAGGGCTGTCAAGTGATTACAAAAATGAATCACGATTAATCGTTCAATTAATCACACTGTTAAACAAAAATAGAAAAAACATTTATTTAAATATTTTTGGATGTTTTCTACATTTTCAAACATTTTGATTTCAGTTACAACACAGAATACGATGTGTACAGTGTTCACTTTATATTTATCTTTGATTACTAATATTTGCACTGTAAATATGATAAATGGTCACCACTTCCTGCAGCTCCCATTGGCCAGGAATGGCGAACCGCGGCCACTGGGAGCTGCAGGGATCGGTGCCTGCGGACAGTCAATGTAAACAAAATGTCTCATGACCTGCCAGCAGATTACCCTGATGGGCCGCATGCCGAAGGTTGATGACCCCTGCAATTATGTAATTGTTGGTTTTTATCACGGCAGTCTTCGGTGCATGACACAGATACTAGATGCGTGAATCAGGCACCTTACTGGTGGACTTTTCTTGAGTTTCTCCATAGGTTCTGGGCCAGATAATTTACAGCTCCCCTGTGCTTCTTGTAGGCTCAGTAACACTTTGGGCGGAGATTTCATTTCCCAGCATAGTTCAGTCATTTATCCCTATCATACATTCACTTTAATGTGTAACCCTTAAAAACCTGTATAAAGGCTTAGGTTCAATCCAATATGATGTTCAGGTTACAGCAAGGATTCTCTTGGGCTCAGCCATCACTTGAGATCTTATTAACACTCTCAGGCTCTAAGAACTAAAACCCCGGTCTTCTTTAATGGTGTCTCTTCCACACTTAACAAGTGCAAGGGAGTCTTTTGGGAATCCAGTAATACAAGTACCTGTCCATTTAGGTAAAAAGCAAATATTTCAGTAAATAATAACATGAAATTATGTAGAAACCACAAAATGTAAGTGAGGAATAACAGACTCCTCAATCTCTGTTATTGCTTTTTGGTTGGCTTGTTGTATGTCCTGAAACTCTGGCTCAAAGCAAAATCCTTATCTAAGCCTCACTCACAAATCAAGGTGAAGCCTGCAATAGTCAAAGGTGAGCAGGAGCTCTCTTCAATTTGCAGTAAATTCCTGCTGTGGACTGTTCTGATCTGCTGATGTTACCTCCAGCAGGTATGCTGCAACCCAACTAAACTGGGAGGAGTGGTAGATACGCTGGAGGGGAGGGATAGGATACAGAAGGACCTAGACCAATTGGAAGATTGGGCCAAAAGGAATCTGATGAGGTTCAATAAGGATAAGTGCAGGGTCCTGCACTTAGGACGGAAGAACCCAATGCACAGCTACAGACTAGGGACCGAATGGCTAGGCAGCAGTTCTGCAGAAAAGGACCTAGGGGTGACAGTGGACGAGAAGCTGGATATGAGTCAGCAGTGTGCCCTTGTTGCCAAGAAGGCCAATGGCATTTTGGGATGTATAAGTAGGGGCATAGCGAGCAGATCGAGGGACGTGATCGTTCCCCTCTATTCGACATTGGTGAGGCCTCATCTGGAGTACTGTGTCCAGTTTTGGGCCCCACACTTCAAGAAGGATGTGGATAAATTGGAGAGAGTCCAGCGAAGGGCAACAAAAATGATTAGGGGACTGGAACACATGAGTTATGAGGAGAGGCTGAGGGAGCTGGGATTGTTTAGCCTGCAGAAGAGAAGAATGAGGGGGGATTTGATAGCTGCTTTCAACTACCTGAAAGGGGGTTCCAAAGAGGATGGCTCTAGACTGTTCTCAATGGTAGCAGATGACAGAACGAGGAGTAATGGTCTCAAGTTGCAGTGGGGGAGGTTTAGATTGGATATTAGGAAAAACTTTTTCACTAAGAGGGTGGTGAAACACTGGAATGCGTTACCTAGGGAAGTGGTAGAATCTCCTTCCTTAGAGGTTTTTAAGGTCAGGCTTGACAAAGCCCTGGCTGGGATGATTTAACTGGGAATTGGTCCTGCTTTGAGCAGGGGGTTGGATTAGATGACCTTCTGGGGTCCCTTCCAACCCTGATATTCTATGATTCTATGATTCTAAGGCCTGCTCCTGTCCACCCAGCCAGCTCCAGTTCACTGTTGCCATCCAACAAGGTAAACTCCAGCCCATTGCTGCCCACCTACATCAGCTCTACAACACTGATTTCAGCTCTGATGGGATACCTTATTCAAAACTCCAGTGTACTGCAACTTCTAAACTGTAGACTTTCTCATGAAGTCCATGTCACAGTAAGAAAGAAAAGGAGTATGAGTGGCACCTTAGAGACCAACCAATTTATTTGAGCATAAGCTTTTGTGAGCTACAGCTCACTTCATCGGATGCAACTTCATCCGATGAAGTGAGCGAAAGCTTATGCTCAAATAAATTGGTTACTCTAAGGTGCCACAAGTACTCCTTTTCTTTCTGCGAACACCGACTAACAAGGCTACTACTCTGAAACATATCACAGTAAGACTAAGCAAAATGTCCACTATGCCCTCCAACTTTCTAGGGTTCAACTATCCAGAGTCCACCAACTATTACATGAGTGTGTCCAACTTTCCCCAGGGTGTACCTTTCAATATATTCATAAACCCATCTGACTTTTCATTTACTCAATTATATAGCCAAATTAACACACATTCCTATTAACAGAACCTAATGAAACTCAACTAGAACAGCTTTGAACACATTCTTATACTATGTTGAACCAAGTGATAATTATGCAAATTAAGGCTGCCAGCAGCTAGATGGCCCTTCTTTCCCCCCCTTTTCTTCCACATGGGGAGCCAGAGAGCTACTATTTCTTGAAAGCCTCCCAGTTTCAGGGCTAACAAACATAAAGAACCACTTTATGGGGTTAGAATATTGTTTCTGTTAACTGGGTGTACCAAGCCAAGATGGTGACAGGCTTTTCTGTCTTAGTCTAAAATTTAATTATTATAGTGAGATATAGATATTACAATTTATCAGTGAACATAAATGAAGAATTAGTACCACTACATACAACATAAGTGGAGGCAGACTCTGTGCAAGCCTTTTCATATGGCTTTTGCATATCTGACCTGCAAGATCCTTGCTATCCCATTCCTGTCTGACATTTACTTAGGTAAATGCTGTCAACAGAGATAAAAAATGGGGCAATTCTTTGTTTGCTATAAAAACTGTTGTATCATGAAATGTCTCTAGGTTTGTGTATCCACATTGGCTTACAAGCAAGAAAGCAGATCCTCTCCACACCAGGGACAATGGGGAATACTTTACACTTAATGACTACTCAATAGTTATGTTAAAGAGTAACCGCACCCTGGGGTAAACAAGTTTTCCTTTCTGAGGGCCCAAAGGGGAAGTGGAGTAGAAAGTTAACAAACAGAAGAAATATGTTAAAGTGTCAGTAGGGGAATATTTAAACAGATTCACAGAGTTTCACATGGATACTTACGGATGAGACACAGGAAGTTTGGGCATGAGGAAGGCAAGACAGAGACAGCCAAGGTGAGAGTGGACAGTCTGAGGGGGAAAGACTTCATATTTCAGCACATAAGCAATGTTTTGCATCAGAAGGGCCTGGGCAGCTACAGGGGACTCTGACCCCAGCCCAAAGAATGCCCTAGAGTGGTAAGGAAAATGAGGCAGGAGAAACATGTGTAGGTGTCCGGGGGGTGCTTTCTCCCCGCAAAAATTGTACAGACCCATGGTTATGCTCTCATAGTGTCTTTTCATTTCATTTCATGAAAGCTTATGCTCAAATAAATTGGTTAGTCTCTAAGATGCCACAAGTACTCCTTTTCTTCTTGGGGATACAGACTAACACGGCTGCTACTCTGAAACTTTTCTTTTTGTGTTCCCTACTCCAATCTCACAACAGTCCCTGTACAACAGCCTCTTTACACTATTCAACTAGCTTTGGCACCCTCATCAGGGCCTGAGGGTAACAGAAAACTTCCTGCTCTGTGCCGCTACATGGTAAGGCTCAGCAAGCCCTATTCCTCCCTTTCTCCTTCCTTCCCACATTGCACTTCCCTCTGTGCTGCCTCTTATCAGCCATGGGATAATGTGGTAATTGGCTCAGCCAGACAGCCTGATTGAGTTATTACCCCCATCAGTTTTCTCCAAGGGAAATAACCAATATTAGAGTGATCAGAGAACAGTCTCACCTGTTTGTGCCCTGCACTCTGCCATAGTAGGTTTATTATTTTTGTATATAGCTGTATAATTATTATGCTATCAAAGAGCAATACTGCGTTATAGTCCCATGAAAGGTCTGTATGTGTTATATGGCACACCTGAGAACCTTCTGCCTTGAAATATAAGCTAGAAGGCTCACATCTTTGGCTGCAGTTCTAGGAGACGATATATTTAAGCTATAGGGGTATCTTACAGGACATTTGCTGGACCTGCAACCCTAAGGCATGTGGGCTGAGGGGCTTTATTTCCATGAAGAGATCAGACTGAGAGGAATCATACACCAGGCAACAATGCATAATCACTTTATTCCTGCAGTAGTTATTGCTTTGGGCAGAGGGGGATTATTTCATGAATCTATGGAGTACAGTAACATAGGATCTGAGCCCAGCACCTGCAGTTTGTTTTAAAAATGTTAAAACAAATACAGGATATAAGGGAAGAAACTCCCATTGGAACACCAGTGGTTTTGAACTAATAATCAGATTATACACTCAGAATGTTTTCTGAGGTAGCCTAGGTTTTGGATTCATTTACTTACGGAAACTTAAACAAATAAAACCACATTTCTAGCCTAAGTTTTGAGAATGACTAGTGATTTTTGGGTGCCTAGAACATCAGCCCTGTGAAAATCAGGCTCTTTTACCATGTCTCAAATTGAGGCACTCAAATCTCAGTTTTGAAAATGCAGGCCTTCTAAATTTTTTATCATTACTTATTTGTTTATGGCAGCACCTGTGATGCTCTCAGTACTTTCCAGATGTTCAAGAAGGCACTGTCTAAGGATCCCACAGGATCCCACAGTCTAAAGAACAGGTATGTGTCAAAAAAAGAAAAGCAATGACTACTTTGCAACCCAGAGAAAGAACCATTGTGGGACAGATTTTATTGTATGCTAAGGCATTTTGCACTCTGTAAGCATACAGAGTGCAAAATGCCTTAGCATACAATAAACCAGCTTCAGGTGGCTAGCAGAGAATTCCCCGTGTAGAGGAACTTTGCCTCCTGCGCCAGCTGCCCTTTTTCCATCACCCAACATAAGAAATGTCCCTCCATCCCTGGGACAGGGCAGCACAAAGGTGGCACAGGGAAGCAAGTGGCAGGGCAGGGTAGAGTGGAGCTATGTCTGAATCTTCATTGGGTGAAAGTAAACAAATGACATTAAGCCAATTGCATCAGTTGGGTCTGCCCCTGTGCAACCGTAACTTGTGCCAGGATCAGATGATCCTTAATTAGGGAACTGCACTTTTATTTGCTCTGTGGAAAATCAAGGCCAGGATAGATACCTTTTGAGTTCTTGCTGTGACTTATGGATGGGACTTTGAAGGGCTACATTTTCTGATTATTTGTTTTACTGGGCTTTGATCTTTGGTTATGAACAGGTTTTCCATAATTTTCAAATTATGCTGTATGGCTTCAAACACAGCCCAAAGAAAGCAGAATGAAGGAGTTTAGAATTCATTCCACCACACGTTTTATTCCAAGAACTCTTCCCCATAGGGCAATCCCAGACCATAAGAACCAGGAACTTTACTATACTGCCAACATTTTGCCTATAGTCTAGTTTTCCATCATTTTATAGAAGATTCCTTGTATTTCTCCCATATAATCTATGTCTGGTGATCACCTTTTAAAGCAAGAAGGGGCCACACAGTTTTATTCAGGTTATTATTTAACATTTCTATATCATTAACTGTAACCACACATTTGGAATGTGGTATACAAGAACAAAAAACACTAAACAGGACATTACTGTAAAGAATCTATGATATTTGTTTGCAAGTGTCATAAATATAAAGGGAAGGGTAAACACCTTTAAATCCCTCCTGGCCAGAGGAAAAACCCTTTTACCTGTAAAGGTTTAAGAAGCTAGGATAACCTCGCTGACACCTGACCAAAATGACCAATGAGGAGACAAGATACTTTCAAAGCTGGAGGGGGGGAGAAACAAAGGCTCTCTCTGTCTGTGTGAGGCTTTTGCCAGGAACAGAACAGGATGGAGTCTTAGAACTTAGTAAGTAATCTAGCTAGATATGTGTTAGATTCTGTTTTGTTTAAACGGCTGATAAAATAAGCTGTGCTGAATGGAATGTATATTCCTGTTTTTGTGTCTTTTTGTAACTTAAGGTTTTGCCTAGAGGGATTCTCTGTGTTTTGAATCTGATTACCCTGTAAGGTGTTTACCATCCTGATTTTACAGAGGTGATTCTTTTACTTCAATTAAAATTCTTCTTTTAAGAACCTGATTGCTTTTTCATTGTTCTTAAGATCCAAGGGTTTGGGTCTGTGTTCACCTATGCAAATTGGTGAGGATTTTTATCAAGCCTTCCCCAGGAAAGGGGGTGTAGGGTTTGGGAGGATTTTTGGGGGAAAGACGTTTCCAAGCGGGCTCTTTCCCGGTTATATATCTGTTAGACGCTTGGGGGTGGCAGCAATAAAGTCCAAGGGCAAACGGTAAAATAGTTTGTACCTTGGGGAAGTTTTAACCTAAGCTGGTAAAAATAAGCTTAGGAGGTTTTCATGCAGGTCCCCATATCTGTATCCTAGAGTTCAGAGTGGGGAAGGAAACTTGACAGCAAGCATTGACTTTTTAATGACAATAGTATGGGTTTGATTTTAAGGCCCACTGTGGCCCCTTAATTCCACCTCCCCATGGACCAAGTCACTATACTCATGAGCTTTTTTGACAGTTATCTGAACAGTGTTCCATTCATGGGCGGCGTGTGAACATGCCCTTGAGGGAGACTAGTCCTTGACCCCTCCCACTCCACCCAAGGACCCAGCCCTCCCCTTCTGCCCTCCTTCCCTCACCAGAGCCTGGAGCACATCCGGCCCTCCACGGCCACTGGCTCACCCACGTGCCCCCAGCCCCAGTGTGCCGGGCGGGTGGCATAGCTGGAACACTCCCAGCCGCTGAGTTCTGGGCTTATATATATATATATATATATATATATTATATATATATATAATAATATATAATTCTCACAGCAAAATGACTGAACAAGTATTATTATTTTATCAACTACAATTGGTTAATAACATAATAAAAGCATCCTGATAGATTAATAACTTACACTGGTTAATAATTAAATCACACAGTGTTTTAATATCATGTGCTGCAAAGAGCCACAGGAGACATATTAAAGAGCCACTTGTGGCTCATGAACCTCAGTCTGACTATCACTGCACCAAAGCATTATCACAGACCAGTCAGATTTGCAGTATCATTTCTTACCACACTGCAACAATTTGATGTTTCCTGCACGACAAAGGAAATGTCAAAAAGTGTTTCTACAGATGGACTAGGTGGACACTATTGCAAAGAAAAGACAGGTTTCAGAGTAACAGCCGTGTTAGTCTGTATTTGCAAAAAGAAAAGGAGTACTTGTGGCACCTTAGAGACTAACCAATTTATTTGAGCATAAGCTTTCATGAGCTACAGCTCACTTCATCGGATGCATACTGTGGAAAGTGTAAAAGATCTTTTTATACACACAAAGCATGAAAAAATACCTCCTCCCAACCCCCTCTCCTGCTGGTAATAGCTTATCTAAAGGGACCACTCTCCTTACAATGTGTATTGTAATCAAGATGGGCCATTTCCAGCACAAATCCAGGGTTTAACAAGAACGTCTGGGGCGGGGGGGGGGGTTAGGAAAAAACAAGGGGAAATAGGTTACTTTGCATAATGATTTAGCCACTCCCAGTCTCTATTCAAGCCTAAGTTAATTGTATCCAATTTGCAAATGAATTCCAATTCAATAGTTTCTCGCTGGAGTCTAGATTTGAAGTTTTTTTGTTGTAATATAGCAACTTTCATGTCTGTAATCTCGTGACCAGAGAGATTGAAGTGTTCTCCAACTGGTTTATGAATGTTACAATTCTTGACATCTGATTTGTGTCCATTTATTCTTTTACGTAAAGACTGTCCAGTTTGACCAATGTACATGGCAGAGGGGCATTGCTGGCACATGATGGCATATATCACATTGGTGGATGTGCAGGTATACGAGCCTCTGATAGTGTGGCTGATGTTATTAGGCCCTGTGATGGTGTCCCCTGAATAGATATGTGGGCACAGTTGGCAACGGGCTTTGTTGCAAGGATAGGTTCCTGGGTTAGTGGTTCTGTTGTGTGGTATGTGGTTGCTGGTGAGTATTTGCTTCAGGTTGGGGGGCTGTCTGTTACCAGCAGGAGAGTGAGTTTGTGTGTGTGTGTGTGTGGGGGGGGGGGGTTGGGCTGAGAAAACCTGGATTTGTGCTGGAAATGGCCCAACTTGATTATCATACACATTGTAAGGAGAGTGATCACTTTAGATAAGCTATTACCAGCAGGAGAGTGGGGTGGAAGGAGGTATTTTTTCATGCTTTGTGTGTATAAAAAGATCTTCTACACTTTCCAAAGTATGCATCCGATGAAGTGAGCTGTAGCTCACGAAAGCTTATGCTCAAGTAAATTGGTTAGTCTCTAAGGTGCCACAAGTACTCCTTTTCTTTTTTTAAAGAAAAGACAATGACTGGAGACCTGTAACATATATATCCAGATTCTTCACAAACATAGACATTTTAATTCCACTATTTTATAAGGGAAAGTTGTGTGGAACAGTTGCTATTACTATGTAAGGATGTGGAATGTGGCTCTTCAACATCATCAGCAGGTACTCAGGTAGTGCAGAGCCATGGACTTTGCCCTTGTAACAGGGGAAGGACTTTGCTTTTTTATAAATTTGACATATCCCCCTCTGTATAGGAGCACGAAGGGGTTCTTTATTTCAGGAAGTACATAGGGCATCTGCTGAAAAGGGTTATTGTTTCCTAGCATTTGTGAGATGCTGAAAATACCTCCACCTCCCTAGCAAATGGTTTCTATTTTTGTCTTCTTTCTGGGATTAGGGACTATTTGAGGAATTGCCACTTCTCTTGGACAGGGAGACAGGAACAGCTCTGTGACAGTGACAGCAGCAGCAGCATAAGACTCAGAGAGACTCCTAGAATTTCTTGGACATGAACCATCTGAGTGATCTATATTAACTTCATTTTTAAATTGAACATAGTTGACATTCTGTAAGAACAAACATTGACAAAAACAATGTAAGACATTACATGATATCCATGCCTTAAGGTCTGAGGGTTCATAACTAGCCATGGCAGGGGAACGCTTTAATGAGACCACAAGAAAAGTTTTCAGAACCATCAAAATGCTCTAAATAGAGATTCTGGACTAATAAGCAGAGAGACATTTTCAGTCCCAGAGTTCCACTGCAGCTCCTCCACCACCGCCATTAACATATACCTACTAGACACAACCCAGTTACAAACCCCATCATCACCCCCTCACAACCATTCACCATCACTTAGGCCCCAACTGAACAAAGCCCTCTAAGTATGTGCTTAAATCCCATTGATTACAATGAGGCTCAAGCACATGCTTAAACTTGTGCATAAGGGCTTTATTAACTAAAATCCGTAAGGTCTGCCTGTACTATGGGGAATAGGGAGATGTACAGCTGCTGGCATTAGGGAGCATGCATTTCAGTTGCAGCTTATGCTTGTGACATAGCATCCTGGCCCACAATGCAGCTACTCAGCCCCTGATGTACAGTCTGGCCAACTGGATTCCATGCTATGCATGCACCAGCATTAGGTCTAAAATGAAGACGGTATTTCACGATTCCAGAAACTGATTAAAACATTCAAATATCAATTTAACTCTTCTTTCTGTTAATAAAAGTCCAGATTATTTGCCTGTTGAATTAGTATGACACTAATAGCTCAGCACTCAATGACTGATATTTTCAGAGTTGGTTTGAATCTAGTTCTGGAGGCAAAAGTTTAGACGGATGAATAAAGCTAATGAATTACTCTTGGGCCTTGGCACTCGAGTGCGCTATAATTGTAGCATAATGAGATAATGAAGAGGCTGTCAGGTTTTTTTATATATATATATATAGAGAGAGAGAGAGAGAGAGAGAGGGGGGAGGGGGAGAAGCTTGGGGATGCAAATACTTGAAAACAACAATTATTTTCTCTACTTATCCTCTTCCTGTTATCAGGGCAATTTCAGAGTTACAAGTAGCCTATGTGGTAGTGATGTGAGTCTGTGTATAAGGAGCAAAACATACCACATGTAGGATATTCATGTTGAATGTGTTATAGGCAAAGCTAGCACTGCAGAAACAAATTACTTATGCAATGCTAACAGGATTTCAGTCTCACAAATAATGCCTCTGAAATTATTTCTGTTTTAAGTTTTGTAGCTCAGGAAGTAAATGATGTTGCTGGAGACATTCCACAACCGATATCTGATGTTATTCCACATCTGATATTTATCAGTAATACTACAACAACATTCTAATGCCATCTTAATTTAATTGTCTTTATATTCATGCTCTCTTTAGTATGCTCTAAAGCAGGCCTGGGTGGGACTAGTAAATCGCATGTAAAGTCAGTACACTTTGCAGGTGTCCGGTATAATGAACACTTTAAATGGTTATGCTCTGAGGTTAATTTTTCTGTAAAACTGCCCGGACCTCTCCAGAGTATTCATTAGTAGAATAATACAGAGACCTAATCCAGATAGATGCTAAAGGATTATCATTATTGCTGTAAGGATGACTTTGATAAAATTCTAATTAGTATTGCCGCATGGGGACTGAACAAATGAAGCAGATTATGATAAATACTAGGTTTCATACCTACCCAACTACTTTCAGAGACTGGGGTAAAATAAACAGATCAAATTAATCTGAAAACAGGTAGCTACTGCAATTTATTGTGGATTTTTTTTGAAAAAATAGAATTATACTGAACCAGAGATAATTATGCCAAATGTCACACAGTAAAAATTGAGCTAAAACACCACTGGATCACTCATTTTGCTTTTAACAGCATTTTCACTGCAAACAGTCTTTTTTTCTCATTAATCTGGGACTGACAAATTTACAACCTACAGTTAAACAGACTCATCCATAATAAAATCAAACAGTTCATTGACTTTTCTTTTCTACCCACATTACAGAAAAAAAGAATAAGCTTTCTGGTAGGTCACTTAATCAAACATAAGAAAAAGTTTGTCATATTAATAAAATAAAAACCTTTTAACTGTCTTTGTTTAAAAATCTACAACAGATAAGATTCTTATCTCAGTACAGCACTTCTTGTAGCTAAGCATTCTACTGCTTCATAGCATTTCATTATAAAACAATTTTAGAAAATTAACTTTTCTCTCAGCAAAATGTATTAATAGGTTGAATATTTATTTAGAAAAATATAATACTATTATCCAGTTTCTGTCCCTTTGCTTTTAATGGGACTACTCAACATGAGTAACGGTGGCAGAATCTAGCCCTTTAACTTTTTTATTACAGGATAGTTACTCTAAAATATTGCATTATTTTTGTACTGTCTAGATGTAACATAAAAATACTATAGTTGCTGCATTTCTTTATGTGCAATATCCAAACTGACGGACAGATCCAGATTATTGCCTACATCAGTTATGGCACTTTTAAGTTACCTTTAATTTCAATGTGTATCTAGTTTCGTATAGCCTGAACAAAGATATATGCAGCATGTGTGTGTGTGTGTATATATATATATAGTCTGCCTCACTGCCCTCCTTCTTTTTTTAGCAGTATTGAGTTGAATAAACTCTAATATAAGTACATTTCATTAGCAGAGATGAGTGTGAACTAAAAGTTCAGATCTGAATCCAAATTTCCCTAAAATTGAGGAGTGATCAGACTGAGAGGTTTGGTTTAGAACCTTATAAAGATAGGGTCAGCCCTGTAGTTCTGATCAGGTTCTGAATCTACACCCAGATTCCAGTATCCCCAAATTCTGGGGTTGTCTGCTCTGGTGTTTTAATTAAGTCCCATCTCTGCCAACTAGGATATTTCCATTAAAACATCTTAGGCTTTGAGAACAACATTCAGGTAATGAATATATAGAGTATGATGTAAATCAATGTAAATATTGAGCATACATAGGAAAAGAGGGGAAAAGGAGTGTAAACACTGCAGGAGTTAAGTCCATTTGTTTAATATTCACAATTCATCTACAGAGCAAAAAAAATGATGAGATATTAATCAAACAAGGGTAAATAATAAATACATTCAAGGATACTTACAGATAGATAGTCTGCAAAAAGGTAAAATATCAAAATTCTTTCACTATGTTGTTGACTGACAATTATCCACTTTACCCTGTTCAGGATTATAGTTGAACAGTAGTTGAAAAAGTGATGCCAAATTTCAAAAAGACAAAGAAATGTTACTTAGATTAAGGTATTGAATGATTATGAAGCGAGTTTCTCACCATAAACAGGTTCTTGGATTTAATTCCTTTTAAATAATTTGTTCTATGACTTGTTCTATGGTTTTGGGCAGATAGCCCTCTCTCCCTTTAAAACATATTGAAAAATCATAAAAGAGGATACATATGACCTATTCAAGAGACTTGCATTATAAACCTCCCCAATGGTGTCATAAGGTTTTATCACCTACAGTATATGTCAGTAGTCATAGATTCATAGATTCATAGATATTTAGGTCAGAAGGGACCATTATGATCATCTAGTCTGACCTCCTGCACAATGCAGGCCACAGAATTTCACCCACCACTCCTAAAAAAGACCTCACACCTATATCTGTGCTATTGAAGTCCTCAAATTGTAGTTTGAAGACCTCAAGGAGCAGAGAATCCTCCAGCAAGTGACCCGTGCCCCATGCTACAGAGGAAGGCGAAAAACCTCCAGGGCCTTCCAATCTGCCCTGGAGGAAAATTCCTTCCCGACCCCAAATATGGCGATCAGCTAAACCCTGAGCATATGGGCAAGATTCATCAGCCAGATACTACAGAAAATTCTTTCCCGGGTAACTTGGATCTTACCCCATCTAAAAACCCATCACAGGCCATTGGGCCTATTTACCATGAATATTTAATTACCAAAACCATGTTATCCCATCATACCATCTCCTCCATAAACTTATCGAGTTTAATCTTAAAGCAAGATAGATCTTTTGCCCCCACTACTTCCCTCGGAAGGCTATTCCAAAACTTCACTGAACTACAATCACTCCAATCATAAGCATCTTTAATATATGTTTCTAAGCCCTGGTCTACACTAGGACTTTAGGTCGAATTTAGCAGCGTTAAATCGATGTAAACCTGCACCCGTCCACACAATGAAGCCCTTTATTTCGACTTAAAGGGCTCTTAAAATCGATTTCCTTATTCCACCCCTGACAAGTGGATTAGCGCTTAAATCCACATTGCCTGCTCGAATTTGGGGTACTGTGGACACAATTCGATGGTATTGGCCTCCGGGAGCTATCCCAGAGTGCTCCATTGTGACCGCTCTGGACAGCACTCTCAACTCAGATGCACTGGCCAGGTAAACAGGAAAAGAACCGCGAACTTGTGAATCTCATTTCCTGTTTGGATAGCGTGGCAAGCTGCAGGTGACCATGCAGAGCTCATCAGCACAGGTGACCATGATGGAGTCCCAGAATCACAAAAGAGCTCCAGCATGAGAGGAATCCGTGCTATCAGAACTCCGTTCCAGTTTTCGAAATGCCAAAACCTTTGTCAAAATCTCCCAGGGCATGAAGGACAGAGGCCATAACAGGGACCCGAAGCAGTGCCACGTGAAACTGAAGGAGCTGAGGCAAGCCTACCAGAAAACCAGAGAGGCGAACGGCCGCTCCGGGTCAGAGCCCCAAACATGCCGCTTCTATGATGAGCTGCATGCCATTTTAGGGGGTTCAGCCACCACTACCCCAGCCGTGTTGTTTGACTCCTTCAATGGAGATGGAGGCAATACGGAAGCAGGTTTTGGGGACGAAGATGATGATGATGATGATGAGGTTGTAGATAGCTCACAGCAAGCAAGCGGAGAAACCGGTTTTCCGGACAGCCAGGAACTGTTTCTCACCCTGGACCTGGAGCCAGTACCCCCCAAACCCACCCAAGGCTGCCTCCTGGACCCAGCAGGCGGAGAAGGGACCTCTGGTGAGTGTACCTTTTAAAATATTATACATGGTTTAAAAGCAAGCATGTGAAAGGATTAATTTGCCCTGGCATTCGCGGTTCTCCTAGATGTAGTCCTAAAGCCTTTGAAAAAGGTTTCTGGGGAGGGCAGCCTTATTGCATCCTTCATGGTAGGACACTTTACCACTCCAGGCCAGTAACACGTACTCGGGAATCATTGTAGAACAAAGCATTGCAGTGTATGTTTGCTGGCATTCAAACAACATCCGTTCTTTATCTCTCTATGTTATCCTCAGGAGAGTGAGATATAATTCATGGTCACCTGGTTAAAAAAGAGTGCTTTTCTTCAGGGGACACTCAGAGGAGCCCATTCCTGCTGGGCTGTTTGCCTGTGGCTAAACAGAAATATTCCCCGCTGTTAGCCACAGGGAGGGGGGAAGGTTGAGGGGGTAGTCACGCGGTGGGAGGAGGCAAAATGCGACCTTGTAACGAAAGCACATGTGCTATGTATGTAATGTTAACAGCAAGGTTTACCCTGAAAGAGTGTAGCCACTGTTTTATAAAATGTGTCTTTTTAAATACTGCTGTCCCTTTTTTTTTCTCCACCAGCTGCATGTGTTTCAATGATCACAGGATCTTCTCCTTCCCAGAGGCTAGTGAAGCTTAGAAAGAAAAAAAAATGCACTCGCAATGAAATGTTCTCCGAGCTCATGCTGTCCTCCCACACTGACAGAGCACAGACGAATGCGTGGAGGCAAATAATGTCAGAGTGCAGGAAAGCACAAAATGACCAGGAGGAGAGGTGGCGGGCTGAAGAGAGTAAGTGGCGGGCTGAAGACAGGGCTGAAGCTCAAATGTGGCGGCAGCGTGATGAGAGGAGGCAGGATTCAATGCTGAGGCTGCTGCAGGACCAAACCAGTATGCTCCAGTGTATGGTTGAGCTGAAGCAAAGGCAGCTGGAGCACAGACTGCCACTGCAGCCCCTGTGTAACCAACCGCCCTCCTCCCCAAGTTCCATAGCCTCCACACCCAGACGCCCAAGAATGTGGTGGGGGGGCCTCCGGCCAACCAGCCACTCCACCACAGAGGATTGCCCAAAAAAAAAGAAGGCTGTCATTCAATAAATTTTAAAGTTGTAAACTTTTAAAGTGCTGTGCTTAAAGTGCTGTGTGGCATTTTCCTTCCCTCCTCCACCACCCCTCCTGGGCTACCTTGGTAGTCATCCCCCTATTTGTGTGATGAATGAATAAAGAATGCATGAATGTGAAGCAACAATGACTTTATTGCCTCTGCAAGCAGTGATTGAAGGGAGGAGGGGCGGGTGGTTAGCTTACAGGGAAGTAGAGTGAACCAAGGGGCAGGGGGTTTCATCAAGGAGAAACAAACAGAACTTTCACACCGTAGCCTGGCCAGTCATGAAACTGGTTTTCAAAGCTTCTCTGATGCGTACTGCGCCCTCCTGTGCTCTTCTAACCGCCCTGGTGTCTGGCTGCGCGTAACCATCAGCCAAGCGATTTGTCTCAACCTCCCACCCCGCCATAAACGTCTCCCCCTTACTCTCACAGATATTGTGGAGCGCACAGCAAGCAGTAATAACAGTGGGAATATTGGTTTTGCTGAAATCTAAGCGAGTCAGTAAACTGCGCCAGCGTGCCTTTAAACGTCCAAATGCACATTCTACCACCATTCTGCACTTGCTCAGCCTGTAGTTGAACAGCTCCTGACTACTGTCCAGGCTGCCTGTGTACGGCTTCATGAGCCATGGCAGGCTGGGTCACCAAGGATACATATAGGCATTTCAACATCCCCAACAGTTATTTTCTGGTCTGGGAATAAAGTCCCTTCCTGCAGCTTTTGAAACAGACCAGAGTTCCTGAAGATGCGAGCATCATGCAACTTTCCCGGCCATCCCACGTTGATGTTGGTGAAACGTCCCTTGTGATCCACCAGAGCTTGCAGCACTATCGAAAAGTACCCCTTGTGGTTTATGTACTCGGCGGCTTGGTGCTCCGGTGCCAAGATAGGGATATGGGTTCCGTCTATGGCCCCACCACAGTTAGGGAAGCCCATTGCAGCAAAGCCATCCACTATGACCTGCACATTTCCCAGGGTCACTACCCTTGATATCAGCAGATCTTTGATTGCATGGTCTACTTGCATCACAGCAGCCCCCACAGTAGATTTGCCCACTCCAAATTGATTCCCAACTGACCGGTAGCTGTCTGGCGTTGCAAGCTTCCACAGGGCTATTGCCACTCGCTTCTCAACTGTGAGGGCTGCTCTCATCTTGGTATTCATGTGCCTCAGGGCAGGGGAAAGCAAGTCACAAAGTTCCATGAAAGTGCCCTTACGCATGCGAAAGTTTCGCAGCCACTGGGAATCGTCCCAGACCTGCAACACTATGCGGTCCCACCAGTCTGTGCTTGTTTCCCGAGCCCAGAATCAGCGTTCCATAGCATGAACCTGCCCCATTAGCACCATGATGCATGCATTGGCAGGGCCCATGCTTTCAGAGAAATCTGTGTCCATGTCCTGATCACTCACGTGACCGCGCTGACGTCGCCTCCTTGCCCGGTATCGCTTTGCCAGCTTCCGGTGCTGCATATACTGCTGGATAATGCGTGTGGTGTTTAATGTGCTCCTAATTACCAAAGTGAGCTGAGCGGCCTCCATGCTTGCCTTGGTATGGCGTCCGCACAGAAAAAAGGCGCGGAATGATTGTCTGCCGTTGCTCTGACGGAGGGAGGGGCGACTGACGACACGGCTTACAGGGTTGGCTTCAGGGAGCTAAAATCAACAAAGGGGTTTTCTTTACATCAAGGAGTATTTCAGGCAGGACTTCACGGAGGTTTCCAATAAGAAATGGTGCACCTAAGTTATCTTTCTTATTGGAACAAGGAGGTTGGCCTGGCCTCTGATTGATACATGGCTAGATTTACCTCTCTGCACCTTCTCTGTGAGTGACTGCAGTGTGACCTAGAGGAATGAGTCCCCTAGACAGGGGAGGAGGCAAATGAGTACAAAACAAATCTGGTCTATTTCTTGTTTTGACCCACTCCATCTATCTTTTACATCTTTGGCTGGCAGCAGACGGTGCAGAAGGACTGCATGCCATCCACATCTCATGGCTGCTCGGCAGAAGATGGTACAATACGACTACTAGCAATCCTCATCTCTTGCCTGCCTGGCAGAAGATGGTACAGTACGACTGCTAGCAGTCCGTATCGCCTGCCCGCTCACCATAAGACGGTTCAATAGGACTGACAGCAGGACTAAAGAGAATGACCTGGTCAAGTCACTCCAAATTTAGTCCCTGCGCCCATGTCTGTCCAGGCGCTCCCAGCCGACATGGCCAGGAGCACCTCGGACATGACAAGGACGACTACTAGTCATACTGCACCGTCTGCTGCCAGAAGGCAATGGGTTGCTGCTACTGTGTAGCAAAGCCGTACCACGTCTGCCAGCACCCAGGAGACATAGGGTGACGGTTACCTGAGCGGGCTCCATGCTTACCGTGGTATGGCATCTGCACAGGTACCTCAGGAAAAAAGGCGCGAAACGATTGTCTGCCCTTGCTTTCACGGAGGGAGGGAGGGAACGGGGGCCTGACGATACGTACCCAGAACCACCCACGACAATGTTTTAGCCCCATCAGAGTGCTCCATTATGACTGCTCTGGACAGCACTCTCAGATGCCCGATTGTTTGACGTTGCTCTGATGCAGGGAGGGGCAACTGAGGACACGGCTTACAGGGTTGGCTTCAGGGAGCTAAAATCAACAAAGGGGGTGTCTTTACATCAAGGAGTATTTCAGGCAGGACTTCACGGAGGGTTCCAATAGGAAATGGTGCACCTAAGTTATCATTCTTATTGGAACAGGAAGGTTAGCCTGGCCTCTGATTGATACATGGCTAGATTTATCTTGCTGCACCTTCTCTGTGAGTGACTGCAATGTGACCTAGAAGAATGAGTCCCCTAGACGGGGGAGGGGGGGAAGCAAATGAATACAGAACAAATCTGGTCTATTTCTTGTTTTGATCCACTCCATCTATCTTTTACATCTTTGGCTGGCAGCAGACGGTGCAGAAGGACTGCATGCCATCCACATCTTATGGCTGTTCGGCAGAAGATGGTACAGTACGACTGCTAGCCATCCTCATCTCTTGCCTGCCTGGCAGAAGATGGTACAATATGACTGCTAGCAATCCTCATCTCCTGCCTGCCTGGCAGAAGATGGTACAGTACGACTGCTAGCAGTCCGTATCGCCTGCCCGCTCACCATAAGACGGTTCAATAGGACTGACTGCAGGACTAAAGAGAATGACCTGGTCAAGTCACTCCAAATTTAGTCCCTGCGCCCATGTCTGTCCAGGCGCTCCCAGCCGACGTGGCCAGGAGCACCTCGGACATGACGATGACGGCTACCAGTCGTACTGTACCGTCTGCTGCCACAAGGCAAGGGGTTGCTGCTACTGTGTAGCAATGCCGTACCGCGTCTGCCAGCACCCAGGAGTCATAGGGTGACGGTTACCTGAGCGGGCTCCATGCTTGCCGTGGTATGGCGTCTGCACAGGTAACTCAGGAAAAAAGGCGCGAAATGATTGTCTGCCCTTGCTTTCACGGAGGGAGGGAGGGAACGGGGGCCTGACGATATGTACCCAGAACCACCCGCGACAATGTTTTAGCCCCATCAGGCATTGGGATCTCAACCCAGAATTCCAATGGGCAGCGGAGTCTGCGGGAACTGTGGGATAGCTACCCACAGCGCAACACTCCGGAAGTCGACTCTAGCCTCGGTACTGTGGAAGCGCTCCGCCGAGTTAATGCACTTAGAGCATTTTCTGTGGGGACACACACACTCGAATATATAAAACCGATTTCTAAAAAAACGACTTCTATAAATTCGACCTTATTCCGTAGTGTAGACATACCCTAACAGACTGTCCCAGTGCAAGCTTTTAGTTGAAGAGCTGGTGTTTAGGATTTTAGGTATACCACTTTTCTGTTTGTGGCTCACCACATTACTTGTTCAGAATGGGTTTATGTAGTATAAGGGTCTTTTTCCGTAACAAGATGTATTAGTTAAGAAAGGCATCCCAAGTTCATTTCAAATGGTGATAACTGAATCTGTCTATTTATGTATTCAGGTATACAATGAAGTAAAATAAATACTGTTTGTTTATTTAAAAATTACATTGCACTATCTGCAAACAAGAAGATCATTTGGTAAATATGCATAAGATCATCCCTTCCTGGGAGTGGGGGGACACTGAAAGGGGTAGAGAGGGACAAAATTCTTATAACGTTCTCTCCATGGAGTTCCTCCTGAATCCTCTTTTGTAGGACAAGTCTGGTCCTAAGCCCTACAAATTTCCTGGGATTCACAATGATGCTTTGAGATCCAGCAGAGTTATGGGGCTGTTCGTGCAGAGGTCTCATGTAGAGCTGTCCAGAATTTCAGTAAAGTGAAATATTTCTCTGAACCCCTAAGAGTGATTCAATGAAACTTTTGTTGAAATGCAGGCAGGTCTCCTGGCTTCTTTCTCCTAGCTTTGGGGGACACAGAGGCACAGCAATGGGGTGCTCTGCCTCCCCATCAGCTCCAGAGAACATGAAAATTTTCACAGAAAAGACTTTCCCTTTTTTAGTAGCTCTAGTCTCACATTTCTATGTGGTTCTAGGACACAGACCATCCTGTCTTGTGCTTTGTCAATGGATACTCCTACTCCAATGGAGCCATGCTGTCAGGGATTACCCCCGACCCCAATCATTCAAGTCCTTTTAAATGAGGTTTCCCATTGTGGAAGAACTATATCCCCATCCCCACCCATGCCCTCTCCCCCAACCCCTCCAAAACACAACCCTAGGATGTAATATCTACCTAATCTCTGCAGAGCTGGTCATGGTATGATGTGCTCTGTCCGTACCCAGTATGGGGGCTCACCTACTCTTTGGCGTGGATCCCAGCTCTCCAGAGAACTCTCTGTGAGTTCCAAGGAAGGGGATGACTATCTCTTCTGGTTGCAGAACAGAGAAAACATTTCTGTACATGGACCTCTATGACACCATCTGGCCCTATGATACTACCTAAGGACTATGTAATCTGTTCCCAGTTGTTCTACTGCACTACTAACAGCATGAACTCCATATTCTGTAAATCATGTACTTCAGATACATTCAAACCTAAAATACTTCCAGTCAGCAATGTTCATTCCTCAGAGTTTGAGATGTCACAATTGCTAGTTGGAGACACCTAAGTAATATCAAAATTCATTAAAATTATAACAGAGAAAATTGGATTCTTGAAATATGAATAACCTTTGTATTCATATTTATGAACCAGATGGCCTCATCTGGAGTACTGTGTCCAGTTTTGGGCCCCACACTTCAAGAAGGATGTGGATAAATTGGAGAGAGTCCAGCGAAGGGCAACAAAAATTATTAGGGGACTGGAACACATGACTTATGAGGAGAGGCTGAGGGAGCTGGGATTGTTTCGCCTGCAGAAGAGAAGAATGAGGGGGGATTTGATAGCTGCTTTCAACTACCTGAAAGGGGGTTCCAAAGAGGATGGCTCTAGACTGTTCTCAATGGTAGCAGATGACAGAACGAGGAGTAATGGTCTCAAGTTGCAGTGGGGGAGGTTTAGATTGGATATTAGGAAAAACTTTTTCACTAAGAGGGTGGTGAAACACTGGAATGCGTTACCTAGGGAGGTGGTAGAATCTCCTTCCTTAGAGGTTTTTAAGGTCAGGCTTGACAAAGCCCTGGCTGGGATGATTTAACTGGGAATTGGTCCTGCTTTGAGCAGGGGGTTGGACTAAATGACCTACTGGGGTCCCTTCCAACCCTGATATTCTATGATTCTATGATTCATACTGTTGCATGATACTAGTGAATGCAACAGACTGTTTAGATTACTTAAAACTTATGTCCGTTAGGTCCCTGATGGGGAGAGAGCATTTTCCAGTATTCTTGATTAAAAGGGAATTTGTTCAGCTTCTCTGGAAGCCTTTCAAACAATTTTTGGAGGATTTTTAGCTGATTAATTGAAATAGGTCTAAAAGTATCCACCAAAAAAATTGAAGTATTACAACTTCTTTACTGAAATACAAATAAGTGAGGGAGACCAAGTTAAATTATCATTTGATTTAATCATTTATATGAATGAGTTCAACCAAATTTTCTGGCATTTGAAATGTATTCCTCTTGAGCAGTTGTGAAGATATCTTTATTAGTACAAATAATTTCATTGGGAGAATGACTTTGACTTGGTGGAACTAAATATGGTGAAATATGTGTCTCAAAATGAGTGCTCCTAGTTGAGACTACTTTAAAAAGTAGGGAGTGGGAAAGAAGGATAATCTTGTCATTAAGGCACAAGGCTGGGGCTGCAGAGACTTGCTATGCTCTGCCTTTCTTGCTCTACCATAAATTTCTTGAGGGTCCTTGGGTGAGTCACTTTAAATGGCCTGACTTTCAGAGCTGCTGAGTATTCACAACTCCATGATATTGAAGGGAGCTTCCAGTGCTCAGCACCTCTGAAAATCAGGCTCAGTTTAGAGTTACTATACCTCAGATTCCTCTTTAACTGCCAGAACACATTCTCTTTTATGTAAACTTACAATTTATACACACACAATGCTCCTACTCCACACACATTAGCTAGAAAACCCACACCTCCTGCTCTCTCAGAGACAGGATTCCAATCCAATTTCTGTCTTCCTGCCTCTCTCACTAACAAATCCACACACAGACGTAATCCATCTGCATGCTTCCACCATCCCCTCAACTCAACTCCTCACTCCTTCCTGCCTCAGCTTCTCCTCTATATCCTGACCAACTCCTTAGCCTCCCATAAAAAAAATCCCATTTTGTCAGCATAGCACACCCCAAAATGTTTATCGTAAGGTTGTCTCCCTGACCATTTTGGCCAATAGTCTTTGATAGACATAGCCTCCATGAACTTAACTAATTCTTTTTTGAACCCAGTTGTACTTTTGGCCTTCACAACATCCCCTGGCAATGAGTTCCACAGGTTGACTGTATGTCGTGCGAAGAAATACTTCCTTTTGTTGTTTGAAACCTTCCCATTAATTTCATTGGATGACTCCTGGTTCTTCTGTTATGTAAAGGGGCAAATAACACTCTCATTCCCTTTCTGTACACCATTAATGATTTTATAGACCTCTATCATATCCTCCCATAATTGTCTCTTTTCTAAACTGAACAGTACCAGGGTTTTTAATCTGTCCTCATATGGAAGTTGTTCCATCTTCCTAATAATTTGTGTTGCCCATCTCTGTACTTTTTTTTCCAATTCTAATATATCTTTTTTGAGATGGGGTAACCAGAATTGCTTGCAGTATTCAAGGTGTGGGTGTACCATGGGTTGATGTAATGGCATTGTAATATTTTATTCCGTATTATCTATCCCTTTCTTAATGGTTCCCAGCATTCTGTTACCTTTTTGACTGCTGCTTGGTTCCCCATGCACCAGTGAATGTTCAATAGCCAAATGTCCTCTTACCACATCAGTTCTGTCACTCATATCTGCTAAACCTCACTCGTGGTTTGGTGTCAGTAGGAAGCATTTTCCCAAAGTCCTGAGGTGTACTTGGCAGGCATGTCACCACTGTCTTGGAAAGTGTAGCCTGCTCCTATCTTGAGGCTCCATCATCTAACCCAGCTATTGTGATTTTAGCTTTATTTAGCGGCTGGGCCAGAGAAGCTTCACTGGAGTTCACCCAGCTCTATGACTCTACAGTTTCTGAAGTCCTCTACAGTTTCAGCAAAGAGCCTTCTCTGCATTGCACCCCCTCATCTTTTGTGGCAAAGTCCTCAGTTTGAGTTGTCTCTTCCTGCAAAGTTCTCTCTCCCCCACAGAAACCTCAGAGAGAAACCAGTACACCGAATCCTTGAGCAAAATTCTTGCTACAAATGACTCAGACTTACCCTTTTACCCTCCTAACTCCATTCAGTGCCATTAGCCAATAAATTCTGAGTTCATACACAGTTATGGTGGTTCCCAAGGTGTCATTGGAGGAATTCTGGGTAGAAAACTTATGCAATTGAGGCTCTCTCCGTAGTTGTACTTCCCCCTGTTCACTAATGGGTGGGAGCAGAGATACCGTCCTTAAGTGTCTAGCATTTCAGGCCACAGGGTCTTACAGTAGTTATTAGCATTCATTTAGTCTTATTAATACTCAAATTGTGGGAGTGACCATCTTTTTTTTTCCCAGGTACATTAGGTCAGGATGTGAGGGCTTATTCCTCCAGACAAAAATTTCACCACCATCATTCATGGTTTTTTCACCTGTATACTGTAGGTAGCTGTAGATATACTTACTAGCTGTACATATACTTAGTATACTTCATATCCACAGAGACTGCAACCAGTGTTCAGTGTAGTACTCCTCTTGATAGGTAGAGTCATTACTAGGACATTAGATCTCCCACGTGGATGTCCTAACCACTGGCCAATAGCATCATTTTCTCTCGCTCTCTGGGCAATGACTATTTACGTGTTTTATATAAAGTGGAACAGCTTCAGTTGGAGTGATTGTGAGAGAGCCACTACAGAATACCATCCTAACGCCCAGTGTTTAGGATGCTTAGGTAGAAGACCTGGGTTGAACCCTTTGCTCTGAATCAGGCAGAGGACAGATTTGATCCTGTGTCTCCCATATTGTGAATGAGTACTCTAACCACTGAGCTATTCAGTATAAAGATGGGGCACAGATACTATAATTTTTGTGCAGGTTTATGCATGCTCAGAGCATTCCTACTAGACTCAGCCCTGCAGGCGAGATAGGCAGGGGAACACCTACTTTGTGGATCCCACATGGAGCCGTTCAGGAGTTAGGCTTTGCACATGCCAAAAGGCAGAAATTCAGCATGTAGAGGAAACTTAGGAACCTTAGTTACCCACAGATTTAGGTGGCAGCTGAGTGGGGGATTTGTGAATGTCAGTGGTGCCTAAATGTTGGATTTAGGCATCTATAGTTGTAATTAGATACCTAAATCCCTCTTGTGAATATAGCCCTGAATAGCCCCTGGCTATTGGCTTCTGGGTAGAGTTCAAGGTTTTGACATCTAAAATACTAAGTGACCTGGGACCTTCTAAGGTGAGCAAATGCCTCTCTCCCTGAGACACTGGAGATTAGTAGCAACTCTCAATCAGTGGTGGCTCTGCTTCAATAGAAAAGGGAGGGAATTGTACAGCATTCTTCATGAGTCCTTTCCTTTGGGATATACTCCCCCTCACCCAGTCTGAAATAGCCCAGATTTGTAGACCTTCCAGGAACACTGCCCATCTGCCTAGCTTTTGTTGTTTGAAAATGTTTGCTTTCAAAATGGAACCACCATCTGAAATAAATGAATTTATTCCAGGAAAATATAGCTTATGAATGCAAACAATTTTTGTGAAACCCATGAATCCAAAAGAATCTGCTATATTTGCAGGCTCTCACACACATCAGGAATTCATTGATAAATATGTAGGATTAATTTGCGGCTTGGGCAACATGCCCCTATAAGGGATGGCAGGGGAAGTAAGAACACCCCTGATCTCTATGGGCCAGCTACCCAGGCCTTAGGTCATTGAACACTGCATGGCTGCAAACACTATTTCAGAGCAGGTCCACAGGGAGAGCTGTGGAATGGGTGAAGCCAGGAGTCTGCACTCACAACATGCCAACCAGCACAGCTGAGCTGCTGCAGGGGGTGTCTGAATTTTCTTCTGGCATGTCAGCAGCAAATTCCTACCCTACGAGAACATGGGTAGAAACAGGAAGGCTATGGTGCCTCTGAGAGGTGTCTCTGACAAGGCAGCATGCCTTCTAGGGCTACTTCTGGTGTGGTAGCAGGAGCTTTCCCAGTACTCCCTGCTCACATCTGTACCTAACGGCACAATCTAGCCTTTTTTCCTGCAGTTTTCCTGCTCCCTTTGCACATGCATTGCCTGACCTTCACTGGTTGAGTATCCCTTTGTATGGTGGGGGGAAAAAAATCCATATGACAGAATGCCAACTGTCTTATTCAAATAGGATAGCCCTGCAATGCCACGTGCTATGCAGAATCTACAGTAGGTCACTCTAAGTCCTGACAAAAGAGTCCTGGAGCATAACAACTCAGGAAATTAATAAATGTCTCCACCATTCCAAAATGTTTAATATAAACCCATTGATATAACCTGGTTTTATTGTTACATTTATTCATAGGAGGTTTATCAGTGCAATACAGATTCTCTTAAAATTGTTTATTACTAAATGGCTAATGTGCTCAGATGTTAATTACTATTTCTACTGGAGATTTTTTAACGACAAAAATGGTCATTAACCACTGACAGCATTTGATTGGCGATTATTGCATATTTTATCAAGGTTACTGCAGTGAACCAAAAGATGATTCATCAGTGAGATAGGCTGGGAACTGAAATCAGACTGAGAGTCTTAAATGTAGCTGTTGCCTTCAAAAGAGTACTAACTGCAATAGAGATCCAGGCATCTAATATGAATGGAAGGGTCTCTGAAAGAGGTGAGGTCAAAGCCTGCTTAATGTCAGATGTAAAGGCTATTGCTCAAAAACATGGCATTAACATTTTAATCCCCAATACAACCACACCCTCCCCCATACACACATTTTGAAATATTATGTAGGGATAGATTTAGTCACTCGATTTATAAAGAATGAGGGTTGCTGGGGCAGCTAGAAAATTGGATGTTGAGCTTGGCTTCAGACTTCAGGTTTTCGCACTGACTTCCATCTCAATATATAGCTCCTATCCAAGCCTGAGTTGTGTGACATTTGATATGTGTAGCAAACACACAATGTAATTTGCAGCCTGTTTACACCATTGTGTAATGTGCCATAAAAAAATCTATGTATAATGAATGATTTAGTGGGCATTCCAACATGATAAAACACTACAAATCACTCATGTCTTTGCTCACTGAAACAAAAGAACCACTCCTATTGCCTAATTTTTCTCCAGGTCCTTCAAGTTTTTGGTTCAAGGAAGATATTATTTGTTTGTATGATATAACTATCTGCTGTTAAGTTTGAGCAATCTAAATGAACAGAGAATAGGGAGAAAATCTTGATAAATTTCTCCACTTTCTCTGAAGGAACACAATTAACTATTTATAAAAGTTATCAGTTTAATATGGACAAGCTAACCTGCATGCTAAATTAGGTAATTTACTTACTAAAATTCTGCAAAAGGTTAGAAAGTCAATCTACAATCAATCATCCACATTTCTTAGCAGCTTCAAATCAGTGCCATTTTTGTAACCAGCCAGAGAAAGGTTTTTTACTTTCCTCCCCAAATGGGGAATCTCTCCCCCAAATCAAACTGTCAGAAGGCTTAAGACTATTCCTATTTGGTCCCAAACCAAAGACAATTTTCATGTGCAATATCTCTCAACTCACCACACCTAAAAATCAGTGTTCTGTACCAAACTGAGGTCAGGGTGGACTCAGTCTCTACTTGCAATAGGATAAGACATGCATTTCCAGCCTAGTAGCTTAAAGATATCCGATCTTAACATTGTCTTATTATTAAATATGGAATTGCTGTTTTATTTTTAGAGATGTCTAAAATTTGATCTAACATTTTCATCCTCCATCTAAGGTGTGGGCAAATTCAATTCATGGTATCAAGGCACACAAAGAACAAACAAAAACCCAGCTTTTACATATTGCTTTTCATCAGTAGATCTCAAAGCACTTTACAAATTGATGAACTCCTGAGGCACCATGTGGCATGGAGAAGTGGAACTATTAAACTCCAAAGCCATCACTAATATCCATTTCCATCCAGTGTTTGGGGCCTGTGATGGACCCTCCCTCCCTCTCATAAGGGAATAGATACCCCCAAAATCTCTGGAATGTCAGCAGGCAAATATTTGACTGCCATGGACTCTGTGATTGGTCAAAAGACAAGGAGAACAGAAACCTTCACCCCCTCAACAAGGTGATTGTTGAGGGCACTGTCTGTGATGGCCCTGCTCGAGAAAGTTGCTGCAGACATATTCAATACCAAAGCCACAACAATCACAATACCACTATGTTTTATCTCAATTAGCTCCTCTCTGCAAGTGCTGACAAGGTGGGTGAAGGAAGCAGAAGGGCAAACATTGGAGGAAGATCAGGTACAAAGGCTCTCTGCCAAGGTGCAGAGAAGCCTAACAGACTTATCGTATCTTAAATCTAGAGTGGCAGATCTTGAGGGGAGTTCTTGATAAAATAATCTGAGAATTATAGGAGTACCTGAAGGATCAGAGAGGCCAACCTTCTGAATTTGTTCCCTGGCTTCTTTCAGAAGTGCTCAGCCTGCTGGAAGATCTTAAATTTGATTTAGGAAGAGCACATAGGTTCCTGGCTCCTATGCTGGCCTCACATTCCAAACTAAATGCATTGATTATCAATTTTCTCAGAATTATAAAAGAAATAATGCAGTTAGCACAGTGAAAAAAACAAAACAACCCCCAAAAATGTTTTTGGGGAGGCCACAAAATAAGACAATGATTTTTCAAGATTTTTCGAAAGATGTGGTTGACCAAAGATCAGTCTTTGGAAGAACTAGGGAACTTACCAAGCAGCAAGGGCTCACATATTTTGTGATGTTTTCAGCTCAGTTTTATGCCAAGGTTGGTGAGGAAGTGCATCTGTTTCAAAAGCCACTAGAAGCAGAAAGTATTTTAAACAGCCGATGGTGAACTGAGTATCTATTCTATTTTATATTAAGTTTGTGTGTCCTACTTGCTTATAGTAACTTATCCAGTGACTGTCTAACTTCCTTATTTTTTGGGTTCTCTCTTCTGGCTCAGGCTTATATTTTATTAACTTTTGGAACATGAATATCAATTGTCAAACGGCTAAATGTGACATGCCTCAACAGCAGAGTTGAAGGAACACCATCCTAAATTGATCTCATGGGAGAGAACTGAGATTGTGGAAAGGATTTATTTAAATTGTATATTAGCACTATTAAGTGCATGTGCTCCTATATTTCTGTTTGGGAGTTCATGAAACATTTCATATAATTCCTAACTGGACACAATTTGTTTGTGATAGATGAGCAAGGCTAAAATTTTGTCATGGATAATTTTAGTAATAGTCATGGACAGGTCATGGGCAATAAACAAAAATTAACAAAAACCAGTGTCCTGTCCCTGACTTTCACTAAAAACATCCCGGACAAAAGGGGTGGCGGGTTCAGCACCGAATGCTTCTGGGGCTCCTGGGTCCCCCAGTATTGTAGTGTGGGACCCCTGTCCATGGGGCTGGGCTGCTGCAAGGGTCCTTTCACCCCAGGGGCAGCTGAAGGGTCCCCTGGCCACCCACCACGGATGAGCAGCTGCAGGGGTTCCCCCCACCACAACTGGACAGCTGGGGGGAGTCCCCCGCCCCGCACGGCAGCTAAGCAGCTTCAGGGTCTGCCAGCCCTCTGCTATGCCTGGGCAGCCACAGGGTTCCCCCCACCAGGGTGTGGTGTGGGAGCTGTGGGGGTGGGTCTGGCTGGGAGCTCCAGCCCCGGGACAGAAAATCTCATGGAGGTCAAGGGAAGTCAGATTCTGTGACTTCCATTACTTCCGTGACATAATCATTGCATTATAGATGAGGTCTTTGTTAGCTTGACACTGAAGTATACCAAAGAGATCACCAGAGGGCAATGCAGCTCCCTGTTGCTCTGCAGAATTTAACAGCTCTCACTGCTCTTTTCAAAACTGGTGCCAATGAGAGACCCTATAATGTTGCCACATCTCATCACTGGAGGCCGCAAAGCCTGGCCTTTGATGTGCTGGAAGTGTAATAGGTGTTACTCCTCCCAGCAAGGCATCATGGAAAGGTTCACAGGAGCCGAGCAATGTTGTTGTATCTCCTTTAGGCCAATGGAGCAGAAAAGAAGATCAATGCAAGCTGCTGATCTACATGGAACAGTGATATCTGCTCTATTACCTTTTAACTAGTTCCTTCCTCTCCCCTTGCCCAGGTCATTTCCTCAGCTCCTTTGCCTTCCGTTCTTCCTATGCCCTCCCTCCTCTATGTCCCCACTCTTTTCTACATCACCCTGCCCTCTGAATCCTGCTCCTCAACCTTTTCAACCCCTTTCCTGATCCTAACACATTCTATAATCTCATATCCTGACTACATGAACATGGAATATGAAATTTGTATTAAGATTCACTTGAGGAATAGAATTGTTTCGTGTACTCTTTAGTGCAGAAATTTGCAATTTCTGGAAGCAGTTAGTTGTCTCCCCTATGCGTTATATGTTCCCTTAATATGGGGAGAAGAATGTTTGGTTGCAAACCAAAGAGAGGGGGTTTTGTGGTCCTGGAAATAATTTCCAAAACATACTCAATACGCTAAGCTTATTACCACTATTCTGGTGTTGGGTGTGGCAAACTGAAAATATTGCATTTTTGGGGATAATACACAGGATTATCCTTGGAATATCAGTTTAAGAAATGCCATGTTTGTGAAGTGTGTGCTCCCTTTCTATGTCCTTACAATGTGCTCTCTACTGGAATGGGAAATACAGAATACCACTTAGAAAATATAAATTAAATAGTTGCAATTGGAAGAGCTACAAACCTGGAGGTGTCTCACAGTCTGCCCCCTACAGAATTTACAGTTGCTTTAGTTTTATTTATAGTGTTAAGTGTTTGATAATTGTAGCTTTTTTATTGTGATTTTATTTTAAGTGGAGAGATACCATTTAGGATAGAGTAGGCCTGTAATCCCAGCACCACACACTGAAGACAGTCAGTCATGCTTGGGAATAGGTCTATGCTTGACAATGTGTATGTGTTATGTGTTTTTATGTTTTTGCTTTTAGCTGTCATTTTGTGCTCTTCCCTCCTCCTCTCCTATGTCCCCTTGTCATCCCACTCTTCCCTACCCCTTCCCACCTCCTTCTCAATCAACAACACTCAGGAAAAGTACACCCTACATGACTGATTTGCAATCAAGTTTCTGCAGCAACATTCCACAATATGCTCTGTGGATCTTAGGCAACACTTGACACAAGATTTTATTCAAAATGTATTGGCTGCCAGAGAGGTTGCACAAGTGACAGGCCTTATCCTCTGATGTTTGTTAGCAGAGTAACAAAGAAAAAGGAGCCCCAATGCATATGCTATGGGACTGTCCAACAGTCAGGCAACTATGGAAAGAGGTGGACACAAGAATTAAAATAGTGCTTCGCTTCAGCAGTCAAACCTCATCTGGAAATTATATCCTAGGTTATTAATCTGCTAAACTGGTTTAAATCCATCACAGAGACTTTGGTTCTTGAGGGCTGTAATGATCACCAAGCAGACGATTTTACAAAAATGGAAGAGTCAGCTTATGCTCAGAAGAGCTGTGGTATTAGGAACTGAGTTAGCAGCCAAAGAAAGAATAGCTTGTCACTACAGAGAACAATGATATGCATTTGAAGAAATTTCAATTTTATTTCTAGATACATTTGGATAAAAATGTTGAGATGGCTCAAAGAATGCCAGAACTCCATTAAACATATCCCCTCTTTTTCCATCTCCCTCCTGTCTCTTCCTTCCCACATTTCCATTCATGCATGTCTTCTCTCTATTACATTATCTGCACCTTAACAGGTGATAGTCTGGTCATGCAGCTTTGACAAGTTGTAAAATTGTGTAATTTCATAAGGCTACTGGTGATCCCATGAATTGTGGGTTTTGGAAACACATACAAGTTGTGATTTACCTTTTTGTACTTTTCATTGTCTGTTTCTTTGACTGGAAGTGGTTTAAGCTCCATAATTTGAAAGAATGAAAACTTCCCTCGATTAAGCAATGGAAAACATACTGTACTGAAGAAACCGAATGGGCAACACCATCCCCACTATACTCACTATCTATAAAACTCTCTAACCACAACATACAGCTCCAAATATGCTGAACAGCTGTGCTGAAGAACTTCAGAAAAACTGAGAAACCATCTCCTACACCCCACATACTCCAGAAGAGACCACATTAAACAAGAAACCACCACCTACTCCCATACACTGCACAGAAAAAAAAATCAGGAACCCTACCTAGAGAACATGCAAGAAACCCAAAATAACTACCAGAAAAACCTGATGACAGCCATCCCACATAAATACAGAAAGTGGAACAAACTACAACTCCTCACCAACAGAACACATCTTTGGGAGAATTCATGACACAAGGACTCACCACGACTACCTGACACCCCAACATCAGCTTATCAAGATTACCCCTAACCAGAGCTGAATTATCTTTACTTTTCATGGGACTGCACTTCTGCCCCACCACGTGACCCCATAGAAAATGTGTGGAGAACTAGAATTCTTTGATTCCCCTCAAATAATTCTGTCACGAGAAAGAGGACACCACCTACAACTGCCATGCCCCCATCTACAGTAATAAGAAAAAAGAATCATCTGACTGATACCTCACAGCAGATGAAACCAAATAATTGATTACAGTCATTGCTTCAGGAAAAAAAATTGACTGAAATCCTTAAATATCACATTCACCACAATTTCTCCCCAGCAAGAGGACAGCTATACAGTCCCCGAAATCCAACCATCAGACAAAGGGGTCTCCATTGTTGTGCTCAACCACATTGACTACATCTAAAAGGCCGACCAGCAACTCTCCGTCACCACCTATTACACAAAACTCAAAAAAGATCCCACACTACAGTTCACACAGGGATTTAAGGATATCAAATTCTTCCCCAAACAACTCCAAGAGAAAAATTTATCTCATTCCCCTGCCCCCAAGGACCTTCTACATCGGGTATTTTCAAACTGCAGGTTGTGAGGTTATTACGTGGGGGTCATGAGCTGTCTGCCTCCACCCTCAAAACCGGTTTCACTTCCAGCATTTATAATGGTGTTAAATATATTCAAAACCTGGTTTTAACTTATAAAGGGAGTCATGCTCATAGGCGTGCTGTGTGAAAGGAGGCGCCGATACAAAAGTTTGAGAACCGCTGTTCTACATGCTTCTCAAGATACACAAGGTAACCTAGGCAGATCCATTATATCTGCCCATGTCACTTCTACTGAAGGGTTACCAGGACTCATAGAAAACATACAATCATAAAATATCAGGGTTGGAAGGGACCTCAGGAGGTCATCTAGTCCAACCCCCTGCTCAAAGCAGGACCAATCCCCAATTAAATCATCCCAGCCAGGACCTTGTCAAGCCTGACCTTAAAAAGCTCTAAGGAAGGAGATTCCACCACCTCCCTAGGTAATGCATTCCAGTGTTTCACCACCCTCCTAGTGAAAAAGTTTTTCCTAATATCCAACCTAAACCTCCCCACTGCAACTTGAGACCATTACTCCTCGTTCTGTCATCTGCTACCATTGAGAACAGTCTAGATCCATCCTCTTTGGAACCCCCTTTCAGGTAGTTGAAAGCAGCTATCAAATCCCTCCTCATTCTTCTCTTTTGCAGACTAAATAATTCCAGTTCCCTCAGCCTCTCCTCATAAATCATGTGCTCCAGCCCCTTAATCATTTTTGTTGCCCTCTGCTGGACTCTTTCAATTTTTCCACATCTTTGTAGTGTGGGGCCCAGAACTTGACACAGTACTCCAGATGAGGCCTCACCAAGACTGAATAGAGGGGAATGATCACATCCCTCAATCTGCTGGCAATGCTCCTACTTGTACACCCAAAATGCTGTTAGCTTTCTTGGCAACAAGGGCACACTGTTGACTCATATCCAGCTTCTTGTCCACTGTAACCCCTAGGTCCTCTGCACTTGTCCTTGTTGAACCTCAGATTTCTTTTGGCTCAATCCCCTAATTTGTCTAGGTCCCTCTGTATCCTACCCCTACCCTCCAGTGTATCTACCACTTCTCCCAGTTTAGTGTCACCTGCAAACTTGATGAGGGTGTAATCCACGCCATCTTCCAGATCATTAATGAAGATATTGAACAAAACCGGCCCCAGGATAGACCCTTGGGGCACTCCACTTGATACTGGCTGCCAACTAGACATGGAGCCATTGATCACTACCCGTTGAGCCCGACAATCTAGCCAGCTTTCTATCCATCTTATAGCCCATTCATCTAGCCCATACTTTAACTTGCTGGCAAGAATACTGTGGGAGACAGTGTCAAAAGCTTTGCTAAAGTCAAGGAACAACATGTCCACTGCTTTCCCCTCATCCACAGAGCCAGTTATCTCATCGTAGAAGGCAATTAGGTTAGTCAGGCATGACTTACCCTTGTTGAATCCATGCTGACAGTTCCTGATCACTTTCCTCTCCTCAAAGTACTTCAACATTGATTCCTTGAGGATCTGCTCCATAATTTTTCAAGGGACTGAGGTGAGACTGACTAGCCTGTAGTTCCATGGATCCTCTTCCTTCCTTTTTAAAAAGATGGGTGTTAGAGAGCTTATTATTTCACTCTCCCACTTCCCTGTTCCTTCTCGCATGAACAGAGAGCAACAATACCCGAAGTCCGAAGGTACAAACAATTCAATGTTTATTGGGGTGAACTTCCAGCAAGCTTAAATCCAAGTTCTTTTCCTTATTTTTGAATCCCAACTTACTTCCTGTTTGCCTCTAATTTATATAATAATATTCTCAGCTATACCTTAACCAATCATTTTACTGAAATTTACCTAACCAATCGTAACATATTGTAACATTAGCTAACCAATTATATCCCACCACCTTGATTAGTTTACACCTAGCAAAAATTAATTGTACAGCAGACAGAAACAATCACAGAACCAGACAGAGACCATGCAAATAAGCAATAACAAAGTGGGAACGATAATGACAAAATACAGAAGTCAGGATTTTACAACTACATCTATAAAGACATAAGGGTTTCCCAGCTGTGTCTATTGATAAGTGAGTTCTTACCAAACAGAAAACTAGCAAACTAAATTTCCTTTTACATCTTCTAGGCTCTTCCCTTTCTCTGGAGGTGATAGATCGGATCACCCTTTTAACAGCCCCAGATTGTCTTATTTCAGTATGACTGGTTTGGAATGTGAGGATGTGACTGTACATTTCCAGCTTATGGCTGCTCCCACTGCTTAGCCAAAGGCATTAGACTAAGAATAGGGCCTCAGACTTTCACAGTAAGAGAAGGCTGTTACACCGGCAGACAGTGATTTTGATTCTCTTTTATACCTCTATAACTAGCTAAGTGGTAAGAATACACCTAAAAATTCTTAAAGTATAGGCCTTTGCAGACAGGCCTGAATATCTATATCCTAACAATGGGCACTACATTAGCCTTTTTCCAGTCATCCAGGACCTCCCCGATTGCCATGAGTTTTCAGAGATAATGGCCAATGGCTCTGAAATCACATCTGCCAACTCCTTTAGCACCCTCAGATCTAGTGCATCCAGCCCCCATGGACTTGTGCTTGTCCAGCACAGAGGGCTCTTTTTCCACAGAGGGCTGGTCACCTCCTCCCCTACTGTGCTTCCCAGTACAGAAGTCTGGGAGCTGACCTTGTTTATGAAGACAGAGGCAAAGAAAAAAAAAAGGATTGAGTACATTAGCTTTTTCCACACCCACCACGCTCAAACTACTCACCACACAAAGGGCCAGTTTCCTCCAGGATACAACTGACTTCCTCCAGAAACTCCACAACATTAACAACCTCTCTCAGAACACCATCTTTGCCAGCATGGATGTCACCTCGCTATACACCAACATCCCTCACAAAGATGGCACTGCTGTCTGCCTTAAATATCTACTAGACCAGGGGTTCTCAGGACAAATTATTTGATGGCCTCAGAGTGCGAACACCAAGTCTGGCTGCCCTCACACTTTCTCCTAAAATACTTAATTAGTTTTGGGAAAAACAAATAAATACACACATATATACACACGTCCAAAGCATTGTAATTTATTTATTGCTAGTTAGTAAGTCTGTTGTGAAAACTGATATTAATAAACATACAAGTATCACTATTCACAGCAGGCTTACTCAGCCCTGGCAAGCCTGGGGACAAATTAAACCCTGGATAGGGAAGGGGGCGGGGTTTAGGGAAGCAGCAGGGGGGACAAAGCCTGAAGCTGCATGGCTGGAGCCTGGGGCCTGCCACCACACATCCAGAGTCCAGAACTGGAGTCCGAAGCCTCATGGCCAGAGCCTTCCCCTCCCACCCCAGGGCTGAAGCCCAAAGCCTGAGCCCCACCACCCCTGGGAAGGTGGGGCACTGCTGGGAACCCCTGGGAAGGAAGGGCTGCTGCTTTGCTCCCTCCCCCCGCCCAATCATATCCCAGGGGGTTGTGACCGCAAGAAAAGCCCCTGGTGGCTGCATGCGGCCACAGTGGCCACATTTGAGAAACACTGTACTAGACAAACAACAGTCAGATATCTACCTGAAACATCACTAAACTCATCCATTTCATTTTCACCCATAACAACTTTACATTCAACAACAAACACAGACCAAACCATGGGAATAGCTATGGATACTAAGACTATGGCTCCCCAGTATGCCAGTCTCTTCTTGGGCCACCTGGAGGAAGAATTTCTGAACAAGTACACCATAAAAACCAATTATATACCTGGAATACATTGATGAGCTGTCCAGAGTATGAACATACTACCTAAACTCCCTCATAGATTTCCACCACAACTTCAGCCATCACCACCCATTCATCAGACTGTCCCTAGAACACTGCCAGACCAGCATCAACTTCCTGGACAGCACAATCAGCTTCAGCAATGGAACCCTACAGACAACTATTTACAAGAGACCCACAAATCACCACTCTTACATTCACAGATCAGGTAACCAACCCCAAATGCACCAAGACATTTGTTTTCTACAGCCAGGCACTCAGATACCACAGAATATGCTCAAAGGAGAAAGTCCAAGATATACATCTTAATACTCCACCAGGGAAGTAGATTGAGTTATGGGATGGGCCACCCAAAAATCTTGAGAGAACTTGGTTTGGTACAGAAAAAAACCAAACCCTCTGACTGCCCATCTCTAGTTGTCATCGACGAAATCACACTGAATCCCAGATGGGGTATCATTTAAGAATACAACCCAGACTCAATGGGGACCACATCCTGAAAGAAACCTTTCCTGAATCTGCTCTTCTGGCCTTCAAACAACTCCCACAACTTGCCAAGTTCATCATCAGAAGCAAACTCCCACAGATCAGGATCCACCAACTCAAAATGGCACCAGATCCTGCAAGAACAACAGATGCAAAACCTGCAGATATATCCCCTGCTATGATGATCAATACCCTGCACAACATACTTTTCAAGATCCATGGGTCCTACATATGCATACCACAACATGTGGTGTATCACATCTAGTGCAATAAAAGCCCTAATAACTATGTAAGTGAAGTGAAACAATCATTACACTGTCAAATGAGCTCACAAAGAAAAATGATAAAGATAAAAATGACATATCACTCATAGGCAAAAACTTGTCACAAAATATAACTCCATATAGAACCTCTCAGTCCTCATCCTCAAAGGATTCCTGCAGAATACCTTCAAAAGATGAGCCTGGGAGCTTAAATTCATAACTTTGTTAGACACTAAAAATCATGGATTTAATAAAGACACTGGATTTATGGCTCATTACATCTAATCTTCCTTCATCCTATGACTGCAGCGGTGTAAACTGCCTGCTTCAGCTTGAATGCTCTCTTAAAACATGTTAACTCCTTATGCTAAGCAATCTGTTCCACCCTATAGTTACTTGTGACACGCAGACCTGAAGAAGAACAGTATTACCACCAAAGTTTGTCTCTTTCATCAACAGAAGTTAGTCCAATAAAAGATTTTACCTCACCAACTTTATCTCTCTAACATCCTTGAGCCACTATGGCTACAACATTGCATAACATAACAATGTATCAGAAACAAAAGCAGGCTCATTTTCTAGATTTGCCTTTTAAGGTGATCAAAAGTGAAACAAGTAACACTGGCATAGGTTATCATAATTAAGCTTCAACATTTGCAGTAAATGCTGTAAAACAAAGAGTTTAAATTTTGCAACTGCAAAGATTCTTCACACTTTCATGTTTCTAATCATCTCAGGTAATAAATGAACAGAATGGGAAATTTTATTAGAGTAATTCATACTCATCTGGACTAATACATAGATATAATTTATTTATTCACCTTTGTTCTTACATCAGTGTTGACTTGAGTTACTTTTTTTCCCCCTTCAGTTCCCCTATCTTTTGCCTTTTGCACCACATTCTACATGTATGGATAACAAAAACATCCAGAGCTCTAACTGTAAATATTTAAAGAAAAAACAAACAGGAATATTGGAAGGGATACAAACCTTCATACTTCAGCACATGAACCAACCTCTAACTATAGTCAGGGTTAGAAGGAATCCTGGAGCTAGTTATCCAGTAACTTGTACAGCAGTGTTTTAAGCACCTTCCTCTGAAGTATCTGGTAGTGTCCGGTGTTGGACACAGGATTCTGGAGTAGATGGACCATCCACTAGCATAACATTTCTTATAATTCTGAGCTCCTAAATCTCTGTTGCAGTAGCCATTCCTCCATCCAAAGAGGCTGATGCACTGAGCATCAGCAAATGAAATGAGGATATCTGTGCTATAGTCGTGCCTAGGGGACCCAGTCTTGGAACAGGGCCCCCTGTATTATAAAAACACAAACAGATGGTCCCTGCACTAAAGAATTTACAATCTGAGTATAAGATGATCAATTAAGAGCTCCAGTTTATCGTTCAAATGCACAGATATCAAATATAATTTGCATCAGAATGGAAGATAGGCTTTGGATGATGATACAATATTAGTGACAATTTATTCTTTTACCATTTTCCCTTATTGTATGAGTTTTTAAACTTTTCATGTTTTGTTTTTTTTAAAGACATTGTTTATCAGCCTGGTTCTGTACATTTTCACTTATCTGAGCTAGGAACCCTTTGAGTACTCCAAAAGCTTCTAATTAGGGATAAAAATGATACTAGGTTGATTTTTCAGAATTTGAAATTTTAAAGATGAATATATTTGGGACAGATTTGATTATAAAGTGAACCCGAGGCAAAATAATTAGGCACAGCCCATATTTCTCAGTAAGAGTTTTAATGAGCCTCAATCTCTGCTGTACTACAGGCAGCCATTCTGCAAGATGATTCATTTTAAGGCATTAGGAAATACAGTAATGAGATTTTGATCTAGAGGAAAAAAAGTGCTTCTAACTGATACCCAATATAGTCGCAGCACAAACAAAATGTACATTTTCTGATCAGTCAACCTATTATTTCATCAACAATTTTCCTTATACAACATTTGCAAAACACAACAGTAGAGTAAAATAATACATTGGAAAAAAGTTAGCCATGCTATAGGAAGTTACAGTGAATGTTGTATGTAGGAAAACATCCTTGAATAATATATATAGATTGGCTGTCTCAAAAAGGACAACCGGTGGAACCTTTTCAGTTTCACTGAATAACTGGGATTCTATTGGTTTTCTTGTATATCCACTTGAAAGTTTTAAGGATAATTCTAATGTTCCCTACCAGATTTTTATTTATATACGAAATTGGTCCATTATCAAAATTGTGCTCCAATTTGTATACATGCTAATTTATTTGCACTAAATAGAGGAACCCAGTCATTATCAAAGGAGTATTCAATAACATTCTAGAATTATGCTTGGAACTGAAATGCCAAATATCCAACCCACTAATCTACAATGACATGTCAGATAAAAGGCTGCCATGTTACTATTTCATATAATCACCAAAATAGCAGAAACATCCTGATGCCATTTACCTTGAAAGGTTATATTCCCAAGAAAAGTATTTGAATACTGACACCCAAGGCTATGATTTCTAATGATAGGAAGTTGTAATTGTGCTCTTCCCCAACATCTTAGAAAAAAGAAGAGATTGTTGCTTCTATAAGGAATTGAATTACTCATGCAGAAAAATATTTAAAAAGTTTTATTTACTCTCACTTGTTGCTCCACTGCATACACACAGATTTCAGTATTACTTGTAAAGTAAACTGCAATGTGTAATATTGCTGTCGGCTCCTAAAAGTTTCCCTAGTGAGTCTTCAAATCCACTGCACTGTCTACTCCAAATGGGAAGATCTACAACTAAGGGATTTACCAAGGAAATGGCCAAAAGAATACACAAAAGATGAGGCTCTATTGGATGAACAGTAGAAATTCCGATGGATCTCTCCTTACCTGCATGCAAAAACCCTGGCTTCCTGCTAATCCCACCCTTTCTAGCACTGGCAGCAGGAATGTCATACACTGTGGTTTCCGACATTGTGTTCCTTGACTTCTTCCTCAAGATGGTCACCCTCCCTTTCTTATTGGATGAAGATGTCACTGAGAGAGTGCGGGTGTCATGTTTTTCTGTTCTTGATATGGACTGGCTAGAAAGCTCGCTTATACAGAAAAGATGAGTTCATCATTAGATCCTTTAATGGTTTCCAGGTATTGCTGAGGTTCATTTAAATAAAGTATTTTTCACACAACGCCACCTAGAAACTGAAGAATGTGATATGGTTCAACATTCCATTACATCTCTCCTTTTAAGTTCCACATTTCTTCCATGTACAATACTTACACGCTGTCTATGAAGTTCAGTATGTATCAATCTATTAAGTTTCTCTGAATTGTACTGGTTTTCTAATTACACAACTTGAATGCATAACAACTTGGTCATCTGGTTGTCCATTAGTTGCAACAACTGGCTGTTGTCAGTCTAGAATCTTTAAGTTTTCTTCTTCTTCTTCTTCTTGTTCTGTATCCGCCATCTGTAGAGTTTGCTCTGATTGTTCTCTGAGGGACAAACTGTAGATGTTAGCAGTTTCTGTTGAACTCCCTACTGTCAGTCTCAATCATATAAGATCTAGGTGATGAACTCTTTTTCTTTACGACAACTGGAGTTGTCATGCCGGACAGATCAATCCAATTTGACATGAACACAGTCACCAGATTCTAGACCTAGCAGTTCTCTGAATGACTACTGTTGTAAAAGAATTAATAAGTTCCTTTATCCCTTTTATCTGATTTGGCTACTGTCTTCATGACTGGTCACTTTGGTATTGCAGAATAACAAGTGATGGACAACAAGCCACAAGTCACTGCAACATAGTTTAAGTCATTCCAAAGAAAATATTACCCACAAACACCCAATACTTCCCATAATCAAATGGAGAGGCTAAGAGAGCTGGACAAGACAGCCAGTTCTTCTCTCATATATTGCATAGCTTTTTCTTAAACACTAGATTTCAAAGTATGTTATGGATACATCTGTTGGAGACTGCAAGGAATTTTTCCTTCACTGCAGAATTGCTGTTGAGTTTTATGCCTTCCTCATACCAGGCTGGAAACCTGCTTAGGAGATAGCTTATTGTTCTTGTATTGTTGTTGCATCTGTTGCAAAGGTACAGCACAGGACTGTGCTGATGTTAAGGGGCCAGTACTTGGGTTGAACCCAAACATGGCACCGGGAGTCTGTAGATATGTGCCCTAAAGCGGGCTCCAGTGTCCTATGCAGATCCAAGCATCCTTAACATTTACATGAGTTAAGAGTGGTTGGGCTTTCAGCAGCTGGGCTGAATAGGGTGTGTGGGTGAGGGATAGCTAAGGGTAGACTTTCCCTCTTTATTCTGGGTCTTTGACTTAAAGAGCCATGGCATCATTTGTTTCTAGATGTTTGAGGAGGATGTTCACTCCTCAAGGTATATATAGTTTAGTTCATAAAATTCCAGACTCCACTTTAATAGCTTGTCATGTCTTCTATGTCTGAGATAGCCTGTCATAAATATAAAGGGAAGGGTAAACCCCTTTGAAATCCCTCCTGGCCAGGGGAAAGCTCCTCTCACCTGTAAAGGGTTAAGAAGCTAAAGGTAACCTCGCTGGCACCTGACCAAAATGACCAATGAGGAGACAAGATACTTTCAAAAGCTGGGAGGAGGGAGAGAAACAAAGGGTCTGTGTCTGTCTGTATGCTGGTTTCTGCCAGGGATAGACCAGGAATGGAGCCTTAGAACTTTTAGTAAGTAATCTAGCTAGGTATGTGTTAGATTATGATTTCTTTAAAAGGCTGAGAAAAGAATTGTGCTGAATAGAATAACTATTTCTGTCTGTGTATCTTTTTTGTAACTTAAGGTTTTGCCTAGAGGGGTTCTCTATGTTTTTGAATCTAATTACCCTGTAAGATATCTACCATCCTGATTTTACAGGGGGGATTTCTTTATTTCTATTTACTTCTATTTTTTATTAAAAGTCTTCTTGTAAAAAACTGAATGTTTTTTCATTGTTCTCAGATCCAAGGGTTTGGGTCTGTGGTCACCTATGCAAATTGGTGAGGCTTTTTACCAAACCTTGTCCAGGAAGTGGGGTGCAAGGTTTTGGGAAGTATTTTGGGGGGAAGGATGCGTCCAAACAGCTCTTCCCCAGTAACCAGGATTAGTTTGGTGGTGGTAGCGGCCAGTCCAAGGATAACGGGTGTAATATTTTGTACCTTGGGGAAGTTTTGACCTAAGCTGGTAAAGATAAGCTTAGGAGGTTTTTCATGCAGGTCCCCACATCTGTACCCTAGAGTTCAGAGTGGGGGAGGAACCTTGACATAGCCAATGTAGATTTTAGGTCTGTGTTTGAAAATTCCCTTTTCCCTGGACATATTGCATTGTTTTTTCTTTTCAAACACCAAATGTAAACACCTGCTTAGCTTTTTACTTTCATATGTAAATTGCATCTTCTTTGGGATTAGAGTAATATACCTTCCCATTTTGATGTGGTAGGCTTTGTTTTGTCTCATATCATACATCTAGCTGTCTAGCAGAGAGATTGGGGTCAATCTTAAAAATCAGAAATGATACACCAAAATTAGGAAAAGTCTGAATCAAATAAACTGAATGTTGTTATCAGATTCAAGAGGTTAAAACACTGAAACAAAGCACAAGTATACAATTTTATTTTCGTTTTTTGAAATGTTCCTCTTAACTGAGGTACTGTCCCAGATCTACAACAAATTAGGAGAATTTCCCACAAAGTAGTAATGAGGAAAGACCTGGAAGACCACACACATTTCAACCAATTGATCAGTCTCTGATGTTGTACATCTCATACAAATATGAAGAGGAATAAGGGTTTCATGAAATACACATCTTTACTGGCTTTGCAAAGTGCCTTCTTGGTTTTCAGCTTTCTATTGCCTCCCTGAACACATATCCAGCTATAGGACTTCTCTGCTGTCTCTCCACATTTAGGGTTCACTCACGCTTCACTATTTATATGTAAAGGCCTCCTCCCTCCCTCCGAGTCCTTTCTTTTCTCTAATTTTTGTTTTAAATCCCTTTAGAATGACAAATATTTGGTATCTTGAATGGAGAAATCTGCATGAAAATAAATGATATGAAAATGTAATTGTAAAATGGCTCTTCTAGCATTTAATTAATGTATAAGCTATTGATATGAATGGGAATAATGCTGTATACGTTTTCTTCTTCAAGTATTTCCCATCCTGGAAGACCCCAGAGAAGTCCAAAGGATGAAAGACTCATGAGAGGAGAAGGGGAACAGGGAAAGCTGCATGACTACAGACCCATTTCACGTTATACAGAAAAAATCCTGCCATAGTTGTGGGTAAAGTGGTCTCCCTGTTCCTTGGTGGCCCTTAATACAACGAGCCACTGTAACAACTCATGTATAGGAGATTGAAGGTTTAGTCAGCAGTTCACTAGTCCAAGCTTCTCATCACTTGTAGCACTCTACTCAGCTGCAAGAGTATATAGAGTCCAATCCATGGAGCAACCCATGAAACCTATGTTAAACTGCATGTAGCCTTCTGGTTAGTTGGTGGAATGAAAGGGGAGCCATAAGAAAAGAGGAGTGGAAAACGTGAGTGAAAATGAATTAAGAAAATATAGAAAGAACAAAACAGAAGGAAGAGCGAACACATTCAGAAGTGAAGAGGAGAAATAAAAAGTAGAGACACAAAAGGAGAGGAGAGTAACCAGGACTTAGTGTAAATGAACACTAAATGAACAAGTACAAAATGGCAGTCTATTATTGCAAGTGAGTAGGCCTCTCAACAAAAATGTTAAAGGGCTCATCTCCTTATAATGTACATCATACTCCCCATTGATGCTAACAACATTTGTGAATTCATGCATTGAGTGGAGCACATAGAAAAGAAGTGAATTTCATCCCTGTGGAGACAACCACATAAGACTTATGAACCTTTTAGAACCCACATAAGACCTAATTTGAGGGCTCAAAACAGGATGAAAGCAGTGCACAGGCCTTGTGCTGGGCCTATGCATAGAGGGAAATTTCACCCCTTGGAGAATTACAATGGTATATATATAGGAATATTATATTATATATATTTCCATATATAATGGAAAAAATGTTGGAGCAAAGCAAATGATTCCACCTCTGACTACCTTGAATGAAGGGAAGTTCTGATCCATCTCAGGAGACCAACTAAGCATGAACCCTTGTAAAAGTTGTTCCTTTGCAAAGCATATAATGTTTATTCAAGATAAAGCTTGAGTGTAACTCCTTATCAGAATGCTCAATGTCTTCTTTTGTCATGGTTCTGAGAGACACAGGGCATATACTTTTGACTCACAATATGGATTATTTCTCTTAGGAGAGAAAAAATAAGTGGATGCAAGAATAGAAGTTTAGTAATATTCATCTGCATTTATTTACAGCTCCACAATTCCTGCAGATAGTTTTGGGAAAAGCTGAGTTTTAAGAGCAAAAACTGCATCATCCAAGCTTTCACTAAGAAGCTTTCCTCACAGGGTTCTTCTGGAGCAATTATTAGAGTTCTTTCCAGCATGTCCAGATGCTTCACCACACAGCTCTTTCACTGTTGTTCTCTGCAGTAACTCCTCAGAGTTGCTCAAAAATCTCTATGTCTGAAGCCCCTCCACCAACACTTTTTTGCTTTCTATAGCCATGGCAGGAGTTAGAGTCTCCTGTGGGCTAGTACAAGTATGTGAGAACATTAAAATAGATATGTTATGAAAAAATAAATTTATTCCTTGGAGCTATGCTGATTTATGCCAGTTGAGGATCTGGCCTGCACATTGTTTAAGTAATTCTGGTTAACCATACCAAGCATCTCATGAATTTCTTAAATGTAGCATGTTTAAGCTAACAGAGATTTGAGTCTGCTAGAAATAAAGATAAATCATGACATAAAGTAAAATAAAAATGGTTAGATGGCAGTGTTTGCAATGTAATGAAAGAAAGACTAGCAAGTGTGTTAAACTGAATCAAGAAGTAATAAAAGCACAATAAATTAAATTATCATTTCAAAATACAGTAGTAAACTGCAATACCCCTGGATTTGGTTTTTGGTCCAGAGTGGAACTATGACCACATACTGCAGCTCCTTACCATGTTGTGAAAAACATACAAGTTCAATAGGATTGTGCAATCAAAAGTAATACTAAGCTTGGTAATTTAGAACTACTAAAATGTCAAATCAGTAAAAAATTACCTTTCCCAACAGTGATAACACAGAGCTGGCCCTTTTCCTTTCACATCTGCACACAAACACATGGCACAATCTCAGATAAGTGCAGATTTGTAAAGGTATTTAGGCACCTGAAGATGCAAATAGGCAAGTAGGGCAATTTTCAAAAGCACCTGGATGACTAACTCCTCTTGATTTCAATGGGAGTTAGGCTCCTAGGAACTTTAGAAAATCCTATATCCCACTTTAGTCTTCTTACCTTCCTCCTTATTCTTATATCAGGTGATATCTCCCTCAAAACTAGCCCTCTCCTCACCTTCAATCTCTGCCCCCTGCTCCCCTCTGGACCCTCCTTCTCAAACTTCATGATACATCTGCCGACTGTGCTGGACTAAATTCAGATCCGTTTAAATATTTCCTTACTTCAGATCACAAGTAGGTTCCTGCCATTAGCATCAGATCTTTAACATGCTCCTGGCTTGCTGGATAATCAGCATGAGCATGAACATGAGCTCCCACTGCAACAGATCCATAAACAGGGGAATCTTGAGCAGGAACAGAGGGGTTATATTATCTCTGTATTTAGCACTAGTGCAACCGCTGCTGGAATACTGTGTCCAGTTCTGGTGTCCACAATTCAAGAAGGATGTGGACAAATTGGAGAGGATTCAGAGAAGAGACATGAGAATGATTAAAAGATTAAAAACATGCTATATAGTGAGACTCAAGAAGTTCAGTCTGTTTAGCTTAGTAAAGGGAAAGTTAAGAGGTGAATTAGTCACGGTCTATAAGTATCTATGTGGGGAATAAATATTTGATAATGGGCTCTTCAACCTAGTTGACAAAGAACCAATGGTTGGAAGTTGAATTTACTAAATTCAAACTAGAAATAAGACTTTTTTTTTTTTGCAGTGAGGGTAATTAGTCATTGAACAATTCACCAAGGGCTTTTTCTCCATCATTGGTTATTTTAAAATTAAGATTGGATGTTTCCTCTTAAAATATATGCTCTAGATTTAATACAGATATTATGGGGATGTCCTATACCAGTGTTTTTCAAACTATGGGTCACAACCCACTACTGGGTTGTAGCATGTAAGGTGCTCGGTCGCCTTGCTCTGGTCAGCACCGCCGACCGGGATGTTAAAAGTCCCATCAGCAGTGCTACCCAGGTAAGGTAGGCTAGTCCCTACCTTTTTCGACACCACGCTGTGCCCTGGAAGTGGCCAGTAGCAGGTCCGGCTTCTAGGCAGGGGGACCATGGGGCTCTGCGCGCTGCCCCTTCCCCGAGCACTGGCTCCACACTCCCATTGCCAGCAACTGGCCAATGGGAACTGGAAAGGTGGTGCCTGTGGGCAAGAGTCACGTGGAGCCACTTGTGCACCTCTGCCTAGGAGCCAGACCTGCTGCTGGCCACTTCTGGGGTGCAGCATGGTCCGTGGTGCACCTTGGCTGTGCTGCTGACTGGAGCCACAGGTGGTAAATCCGTACCCATGCCCCAATCCCCTGCCCCAGCCCTGAGCCCCCCCAAACCTGGAACCCCTTCCTGCACCGCAAACCCCTCATTCCTGGCCCCACTCCAGAGCCTGCACTCTGAGCCCCAAGCCCTGACCCCCCCCGCACCCCTGCCCCAGCTCAGAGCCCCCCCAAACCCAATGCCCTTCCTATACCCCAAACCCTTCATCCCTAGCCCAGAGCCCTGACCCTGTCCTGCATCCCAAACCCCTGCCCCAGTCCTGAGACCCCGTCCCAAACCCAGATCCCTTTCCTGCACCCCAAACCCCTCATCCCTGGCCCCAACCCAACCTCCTGCCCCAGCCCAGAGCCCCCTCCCACACCCTGAACCCCTCATTCCTGGCCCCACCCAGCAGCCCTCACTCCTGCACCCCAACCCTCTGCCCCAGCCCTGAGCCCCTCCCACTCCCCAAATCCCTCATCCCCAGCTCTGTTGGGTTGCAGGCATCAAAACTTTTCTTCAACTAGGTCCCCAGAAAAAAGTTTGAAAAGCACTGCCTTATGTAATACAGGAAGGCAGTCTAGATAATCACTTTTTGTCTTTGGACCTATGACTATCTACAACCTTTAAAGTAAAAGGTTGCAGTGTAGACAGAATCTAAAGTAACCTTGTTTTTAAATGGCTGTGTCATCCTAATTAAAAAAATATCTATACCTCCAATGTATAAAATCTTTTATAAATTTGTATTTTTTACCTTTACTCCTTCTTCCATATCACTGGAAAACTACAGCACAAGTTTTCAATGTGATCTCAAAATTAGTAGTATATTCCTGTTTTCTACATCAGAAAAAATGTAGTTTCAGTTAGTCAGCTGTGGTTGTAAAAGGTCTAATTTTGTCTGGTGAATCACAGCTCAGTAGGATTTAAACAGTCACCCATTGTATTTCTAATCCCAGACTTCTTTAAATTGCAGCTTATTTTCAGATCTTTGTATGACCTTCTCAGGACATTCTGTACCACTGACTGCATGCAGCAAGTGCCCCTTGGATGATGCACACTATGCAGCACATCAGCCTGCTGTCCCGACGGTCATACTCACTTTCACCATGCGCGAGTGCCTGACTTGTTTGCATTTCAAAAAGTGCACGCTGTTGAAAACTGATCAGCTGAACTTTAAAATAAAGCCTATTTGTTTTCCCACATAAACATTGGTGCTCTTTGAAAACAACAATCGCTTGATTGGATTTACACAGTTCATAATAAGGGTTGGCATGCAGCTGCCCCACTCCTTAGAATCATAGAATATCAGGGTTGGAAGGGAGCTCAGGAGGTCATCTAGTCCAACCCCCTGCTCAAAGCAGGACCAATCCCCAATTAAATCATCCCAGCCAGGGCTTTGTCAAGCCTGACCTTAAAAACTTTTAAGGAAGGAGAGGGAGCACCATGAGGCACTTTGCCTCTGGAAGGCTTCAGGGCAAGCAATGCCTACTTTCTCCCACACAGCAGCCCAACTCTGCAATCTGAGGGTGGTGTGGATCCAGGTCCTCACCCCTCCCTACTCTGGGGCACTGTGCACCCTTGGAGGAGTAGAAAGGGAGCAGTCACTCTATTCTCCCGAGTGTAGGGATTGGAATGTTGCCTCACCTTTACACAGGCTGGTCAAGGGCAGGAGGGGACTCCTTATTGTCTCCTGTCCATGTAAGAGCCATACAGAATCTGACCCCCAGCAACTAAGGGCTTGATCCCATGCCTATTGAAGTCAATAGGAGTCTTTCAATGGATTTAAATGGGTTTTGGATTAGACCGCTAATTGGCAGATACCTTTCTAATTTTTTCAGATAAATGGTATTTACTTTCTTGGGGGGGGAGGAGGTCTATGGTTTTAGAAAGCCCGTTGTGAAATCCAAAGCCAAATTTCCTTATAGTCAAAACTTCCATTATGACTTCAGTGGCTGTGGTGCTTAAGTAAGGATGAAAAAATCCCCTTGGAATTTGGCTCAAGGAAATATTGGTGGTAGTTGCTTTGCTGTGGGGACAACTGATGTCAGGAAGAAATGTTGGTGACGTCATTTTGAGGCAGGAACATTAACCGTTATTAATGTATATTAAAAATGTCATTCAAAATCACTGTCAACCAAAATACACATGATGGTCGTCTCCTGTTAGCCTTAGATAAGCAAGTTGCACTAACTCTACACTAGCACTTTTGTCAGTAAAACTTATGTCACACAGGGGTGTGAAAAACACACCCTCCTGACCGACATAAATTACACCAACCGACGTGCTGGTATGGACAGTCCTGTGTTTGTGGGACACTCTCCTGCCAGCATAGCTACCACCACTCCTCCATTGGCATAGAGCAGCTACATGGGAGATCTTACAGCGGCACAGGTGCATCAGTACAGTTGGCAATGATCTATCAGAACCTATTTCAGATAGGAGGCAATGGGCTTGATAACAGGATCTATCAGGTTAGAATATTTAGGCTAATGAATACATTGGAAGCCTGATGAACACATACTATACTGTGGCCAGTGTGGGTGTGGTAGCTTTATTATATTCACTGTGTTGCATTATATTCTGCTTTGACTTATATTCAGCAGTAATGCAAGAAACCTACAGGTCTGTATCCTATAGGACATTAACTTCAGCAAGTTAGCATAAGGCCTGAGGTCTATGAACTTTGAATAGATAAGCTTTGCACATATAAACAGCCCAAGAGAAAATCCCAAGTATTTGGGGAGTGGAAAATAGAGTTTAAGGGGAAGTTCTGACCACAGGTACATGAGTCAACCACAGAAGTGTCCTGGCAATGAACTGATGTGCATAACAGGTACATGAGATACATCTAAGGATAGTCTGCTTGCTTGCCTATAAATCTTTTCTTATAAGTTTTTTTTTTCTTAAGGGTTTGATTTGTTTTGTTATAATATGTTTATATTAGAGTATATTTTGGCTATAATGCAAGGGACCTACAGGCCTCATCCTCTATGTTGAGCTAAGCAAAGTTAGCATATATATGTTTGGGACCTTTCACCTAGAAAGATGGTGATGAGCTAGAGCATAAGGTTATATATGGCTGCAACCTTTATCATAGCAGATGCATTGAAGTAAATTGGCATAGAGGGCTTACTAAGTTCATACCCTTTTAAACTTAACAGGTACATCACAACTTGGAATGAGCCCAAATAACCGGTTAGGACAGAAACAAATGCAATACCTAACCACAAAAGGGCCATTGTAACAAATTGACATATATGATAAGTTGAGATTGATATACTAACCTATAGAAAAAAGGACACTCCAACACAAGTAAGGAAAAGGGGGAAAATCCCCTACTGAATATTCATCAAACATAATAGTGCCAGGGTAACATGTTAAGTGATAAGGGATAGACCAGGAATGGAGTCTTAGAACTTTTAGTAAGTAATCTAGCTAGGCATGTGTTAGATTATGATTTCTTTAAATGGCTGAGAAAAGAATTGTGCTGAATAGAACAACTAATTCTGTCTGTGTATCTTTTTTGTAACTTAAGGTTTTGCCTAGAGGGGTTCTCTATGTTTTTTAATCTAATTACCCTGTAAGGTATCTACCATCCTGATTTTACAGGGGGGATTTCTTTATTTCTATTTACTTCTATTTTTATTAGAAGTCTTCTTGTAAGAAAACTGAATGCTTTTTCATTGTTCTCAGATCCAAGGGTTTGGGTCTGTGGTCACCTATGCAAATTGGTGAGGCTTTTTATCCAACATTTCCCAGGAAAGGGGGGGTGCAAGTGTTGGGAGGATTGTTCATTGTTCTTAAGATCCAAGGGTCTGGGTCTGTAGTCACCTAGGCAAATTGGTGAGGCTTTTTACCAAACCTTGTCCAGGAAGTGGGGTGCAAGGTTTTGGGAAGTATTTTGGGGGGAAAGACGCGTCCAAACAGCTCTTCCCCAGTAACCAGTATTAATTTGGTGGTGGTAGCGGCCAGTCCAAGGACAACGGGTGGAATATTTTGTACCTTGGGGAAGTTTTGACCTAAGCTGGTAAAGATAAGCTTAGGAGGTTTTTCATGCAGGTCCCCACATCTGTACCCTAGAGTTCAGAGTGGGGGAGGAACCTTGACAGATGGTGTGAGTATATGGATGTGCAGATGCACATTCTGTAGTATCTACCTTACTGAGTTGGGGGTGTTTGTGACTGTGCTAAATGTATTAATAAACTATATTTGTAAATGTAAAAAAAGAGTCCCTATAGTGAGAGTGTTGCAACTGTGCACATCGGGGTTCCCAACTATGTAATAATTTAAATACTGGGCCTGATCTTGGGACAAGAACCTGTCAACCCTTAAAGTAATAACTGGGGATTGGTAAGTAATCAATATAATTAACATATAATCTAAAGATTGGGCAACAGTGTATATGTAGGCATAAAAATAGATGCATCTTTTAACTGGTCATTTTCTTTGGGGTATGGGACAGAAACTGTGCTCAATTTCAGTTGCAATTTGCACATTAATGGATAGAAAAATTCATGCATCATACATAATTTAATACACTAAAACATAAAGCATCTGTTCACTGCAGTTCAAATAGTCTCATGTCTTCCAAGTGCATATTTCTCACTCGTTAGAACTAAAGAACATTGAGACAAATTGGTATTCCTTTAAGAAAATGAACAGGTGCTGGAGTTATTATAGTCTTTATCAATTTTAGAAGAGCATAATGAGTTTGTCTTAAGGGCTATATTTGTTAAAAATATACCCAAATTATCTGCCATTTATTCAGTCCTCTGCAGGATATCTGTAGTATGTAACTGCCACAACATTCTATAAATAAAACATGTCCATAAATTCTTTATAAACTAGGTACTTTAGGATATGGTTGTGAATACAATAAGGATTTGTCTTTAAAATAATATCTCCTTGTTGCCATATTTTGTGTGTGGTATAAGCTTCATGGCTGCTTGACTTTTTAAAGGAATCCTATGAATACACAAGATAGGAGAAGTATGGTTGAAGAAGAAAGTATGGCTGATAAAATGACATAGGATCCAATTCTCCACTGCCTTGTAATTTGCTTTGTCATTTACACCAGTTGATAATGCTCAGAGAATTCTGATTTGGTAATGTTTTACATTGGAAAGGTGTAAATGATACTCCCATGGACTGCAAGTAAGTTTTGGATATGAAACTTTCAACAACTAGGCATAGATTTGCCCCTTGAGTTTAAGGAGTAATTCCTTTAGCTGTGAAGAGCACTAAACTGTTATTCTCACTGTGGATTAGTCAATGGTTGGGGATGAGAGACATGTTTTCCAAGCATATTACAACTACACATGGTGAAAGACAATGAAGATTCAGACCCACACAGAACAATCTTTCCAACCTTTCTTAGGAAAACTCCCAGTGGCTTCAATGTGGAGTTTTGCTCAAGTAAGGAAAAGATTGGGTACACACTAGATAAGGCTTGTCTATTAATCTGAGCAATTTTATAATTTTCTTAGAAATAGTTTTTAAGAAGCATAATATCCTAGAGATGGGCAAAAACAGTACTGCAAAATTTTTGCTATAAATATCCACTTGACTTTCAGAGAGGATTTACTTTCTAATTTACTCTGTGTTCACTTTCCATGAATATTCAACATTAAGCTGGACCTCAAGAAAACCATTCTTGATGCTTAATGATTGTATTTGCTCTGTTTAAATCTAGCAATAGCCTAAGTTTCGGAGGTATTTTCTTTTTTGTTTTTAATAAAATTTACCTTTAAGAACAGGATTGGGGTTGTGTCCTAAGAGGTTTGTGTATGTTTAATTAGCTGGTGGCAACAGCTGATTTCCTTTGTTTTCTTTCTCAGCTCTTCCCTGGAGGGAGGGTGAAAGGGCTTGAGGGTACCCCCTGGGTTGGAATTCCCAAGTGTACTTTCCTGGGTTCAAAGGGTTTTTTTTGCATTCGGGTGGTGGCAGGATCTACCCATACAAGGTCAGAGAGAAGCTGTAACCTTGGGAGTTTAATACAAGCCTGGAGTGGCCAGTATTAATTTTTAGAATCCTTGTGGGCCCCCACCTCCTGCACTCTAAGTGCCAGAGTGGTGAATCAGCTTTGACATCCACAAAATACAGTTAAGAATTTTTCTCTTATGAAAAATACTAATGCAACCGGGGTATAAGGTTCCTGTAGTAAGATGAGGCCCTGAAACAAACCCTTGGTATCAGAGGCTTGGTATGAGGCCTGAGGCCTGAACTGAAGTATTAGTCAAGACTTTGCTAACATAAAGCAAAGTTAAGCTATGAGCCAGAGGGAGGTGGGGCTCACAGAAGCTGGCAAGGAAACGGCTGATACTGCAGAAAGATACATACCTAAAAGGTACTGGACACTAGTTATCAGAACATCCTGGTACGAACACATTCCACAGAGATAACAAGGAACAGGTAGACCCATCCTAAAGACAGGGAATGAAGGACAATATGATGGGGAATCTGGGAGGCAGTGACCATGAGTTGGTTGAATTCAGGATCCTGACACAGGGAAGAAAGGAGAGCAGCAGAATACGGACCCTGGACTTAGAATCATAGAATCATAGAATATCAGGGTTGGAAGGGACCCCAGAAGGTCATCTAGTCCAACCCCCTGCTCAAAGCAGGACCAATTCCCAGTTAAATCATCCCAGCCAGGGCTTTGTCAAGCCTGACCTTAAAAACCTCTAAGGAAGGAGATTCTACCACCTCCCTAGGTATGCATTCCAGTGTTTCACCACCCTCTTAGTGAAAAAGTTTTTCCTAATATCCAATCTAAACCTCCCCCACTGCAACTTGAGACCATTACTCCTCGTTCTGTCATCTGCTACCATTGAGAACAGTCTAGAGCCATCCTCTTTGGAACCCCCTTTCAGGTAGTTGAAAGCAGCTATCAAATCCCCCCTCATTCTTCTCTTCTGCAGACTAAACAATCCCAGTTCCCTCAGCCTCTCCTCATAAGTCATGTGTTCCAGTCCCCTAATCATTTTTGTTGCCCTTCGCTGGACTCTCTCCAATTTATCCACATCCTTCTTGTAGTGTGGGGCCCAAAACTGGACACAGTACTCCAGATGAGGCCTCACCAATGTCGAATAGAGGGGAACGATCACGTCCCTCGATCTGCTCACTATGCCCCTACTTATACATCCCAAAATGCCATTGGCCTTCTTGGCAACAAGGTCACACTGCTGACTCATATCCAGCTTCTCGTCCACTGTCACCCCTAGGTCCTTTTCCGCAGAACTGCTGCCTAACCATTCGGTCCCTAGTCTGTAGCGGTGCATTGGATTCTTCCATCCTAAGTGCAGGACCCTGCACTTATCCTTATTGAACCTCATCAGATTTCTTTTGGCCCAATCCTCCAATTTGTCTAGGTCCTTCTGTATCCTATCCCTCCCCTCCAGCGTATCTACCACTCCTCCCAGTTTAGTATCATCCGCAAATTTGCTGAGAGTGCAATCCACACCATCCTTCAGATCATTTATGAAGATATTGAACAAAACTGGCCCCAGGACCGACCCTTGGGGTACTCCACTTGATACCGGCTGCCAACTAGATATGGAGCCATTGATCACTACCCGTTGAGCCCGACAATCTAGCCAGCTTTCTACCCACCTTGTAGTGCATTCATCCAGCCCATACTTCCTTAACTTGCTGACAAGAATGCTGTGGGAGACCGTGTCAGAAGCTTTGCTAAAGTCAAGAAACAATACATCCACTGCTTTCCCTTCATCCACAGAACCAGTAATCTCATCATAAAAGGCGATTAGATTAGTCAAGCATGACCTTCCCTTGGTGAATCCATGCTGCCTGTTCCTGATCACTTTCCTCTCATGCAAGTGCTTCAGGATTGATTCTTTGAGGACCTGCTCCATGATTTTTCCAGGGACTGAAGTGAGGCTGACTGGCCTGTAGTTCCCAGGATCCTCCTCCTTCCCTTTTTTAAAGATTGGCACTACATTAACCTTTTTCCAGTCATCCGGGACTTCCCCCGTTCGCCACGAGTTTTCAAAGATAATGGCCAATGGCTCTGCAATCACAGCAGCCAATTCCTTCAGCACTCTCGGATGCAACTCGTCCGGCCCCATGGACTTGTGCACGTCCAGCTTTTCTAAATAGTCCCTAACCACCTCTATCTCCACAGAGGGCTGGCCATCTCTTCCCCATTTTGTGATGCCCAGCGCAGCAGTCTGGGAGCTGACCTTGTTAGTGAAAACTTCAGGAAAGCAGACTTCGACTCCCTCAGGGAACTGATGGGTAGGATCCCCTGGGGGAATAACATGAAGGGGAAAGGAGTCCAGGAGAGCTGGCTCTATTTCAAGGAATCCCTATTGAGGTTACAGGGACAAACCATCCCAATGTGTCGAAAGAATAGTAAATATGGCAGGCGACCACCTTGGCTTAACGGTGAAATCCTTGCAGATCTTAAGCATAAAAAAGAAGCTTACAAGAAGTGGAAGATTGGACAAATGACCAGGGAAGAGTATAAAAATATTGCTCGGGCATGTAGGAATGAAATCACGAGGGCCAAATCGCTCGCACCTGGAGCTGCAGCTAGCAAGAGATGTTAAGAGTAACAAGAAGGGTTTCTTCAGGTATGTTGGCAACAAGAAGAAAGCCAAGGAAAGTGTGGGCCCCTTACTGAATGAGGGAGGCAACCTAGTGACAGAGGATGTGGAAAAAGCTAATGTACTCAATGCTTTTTTTGCCTCCGTCTTCACGAACAAGGTCAGCTCCCAGACTGCTGCGCTGGGCATCACAACATGGGGAGTAGGTGGCCAGCCCTCTGTGGAGAAAGAGGTGGTTAGGGACTATTTAGAAAAGCTGGATGTGCACAAGTCCATGGGGCCGGATGCGTTGCATCCGAGAGTGCTAAAGGAATTGGCGGCTGTGATTGCAGAGCCATTGGCCATTATCTTTGAAAACTCGTGGCGAATGGGGGGAAGTCCCAGATGACTGGAAAAAGGCTAATGTAGTTCCAATCTTTTAAAAAGGGAAGAAGGAGGATCCTGGGAACTACAGGCCAGTCAGCCTCACCTCAGTCCCCGGAAAAATCATGGAGCAGGTCCTCAGGGAATCAATCCTGAAGCACTTACATGAGAGGAAAGTGATCAGGAACAGTCAGCATGGATTCACCAAGGGAATGTCATGCCTGACTAATCTAATCACCTTCTATGAAGAGATTACTGGTTCTGTGGATGAAGGGAAAGCAGTGGATGTATTGTTTGACTTTAGCAAAGCTTTTGACACAGTCTCCCACAGTATTCTTGTCAGCAAGTTAAAGAAGTATGGGCTGGATGAATGCACTATAAGGTGGGTAGAAAGTTGGCTAGATTGTCAGGCTCAACGGGTAGTGATATATGCCTCCATGTCTAGTTGGCAGCCGGTATCAAGTGGAGTGCCCCAGGTTGATCCTGGGGCCGGTTTTGTTCAATATCTTCATAAATGATCTGGAGGATGGTGTGGATTGCACTCTCAACAAATTTGCGCATGATACTAAACTAGGAGGAGTGGTAGATACGCTGGAGGGCAGGGATAGGATACAGAGGGATCTAGACAAATTGGAGGATTGGGCCAAAAGAAATCTGAGGTTCAACAAGGATGAGTGCAGGGTCCTGCACTTAGGATGGAAGAACCCAATGCACTGCTACAGACTAGGGACCGAATGGCTAGGCAGCAGTTCTGTGGAAAAGGACCTAGGGGTGACAGTGGACGAGAAGCTGGATATGAGTCAACAGTGTGCCCTTGTTGCCAAGAAGGCCAATGGCATTTTGGGATGTATAAGTAGGGTCATAGGCAGCAGATCGAGGGACATGATTGTTCCCCTCTATTCGACATTGGTGAGGCCTCATCTGGAGTATTGTGTCCAGTTTTGGGCCCCACACTACAAGAAGGATGTGGATAAATTGGAGAGAGTCCAGCAAAAGGCAACAAAAATGATTAGGGGTCTGGAACACATGACTTATGAGGAGAGGCTGAGGGAGCTGGGATTGTTTAGTCTGCAGAAGAGAAGAATGAGGCGGGATTTGATAGCTGCTTTCAGCTACCTGAAAGGGGGTTCCAAAGAGGATGGTTCTACACTATTCTCAGTGGTAGAAGAGGAAAGAACAAGGAGTAATGGTCTCAAGTTGCAGTGGGGGAGGTTTAAGTTGGATATTAGGAAAAACTTTTTCACTAGGAGGGTGGTGAAACACTGGAATGCGTTACCTAGGGAGGTGGTAGAATCTCCTTCCTTAGAAGTTTTTAAGGTCAGGCTTGACAAAGCCCTGGCTGGGATGATTTAATTGGGGATTGGTTCTGCTTTGAGCAGGGGGTTGGACTAGATGACCTCCTGAGGTCCCTTCCAACCCTGATATTCTATGATTCTATGGATAGAGTTATTTTGTTCGAACCAACATGTACAAGGTGAAAGGCAGCACCTTGTTACGTAGAGGGGTTGCACCTCAATACGTCAGGAGTGATGTGTAATTTTTTTTGTACCTGTGGATAAGAATGCATCCCTGGGGTGGTGTCTTTGTCCAGCCTAGGGGGCAGTGGAGTGTCTGGCCACTGACTGAGCTGTGTCCATTGTCAGGGAGCACATATTTGTAGTATATCCTGGAGAGTCTGCTGGAAACTATTTCTGTGCTTCATTTGACAATAAACCTGGCCGGGTGCCTTCGTACCTTATCAGAGTCTGTGGTCATTGGGGGTTCTCTTGGGGTCTGCTGTGTCAGCAAACAGAGCTGGGGCAGCACACAGAGGGAACACATGCACGCAGCCGACTTATCAACATTGAACAGAGCAGAGCACCACACCAGTAGAGTGACAACAGTTCCCAAAATTAGAACTGTGCAAAGGACGGAAGTTTCATTTAGTGAAGGATTTTGAGATTTCAAATTTGGCTTCATTCCTAATCAGACCAAAACCCCAAATTCTCTGAAAGAAAATTCTGAAAAATAAAAATAAAAAAATCAGATTGATTTTGTTCAACATTTACTGTTTATTTTGTATTACATCATATAGTATCTTTCAAAGTAAAGAAAATTTTAAAGCAAAAAGAAGTTATTTCAAAATGAAAAATCAAAACATTTCATTCTGAAAATAAATGTTGAAACAGAATATTTTGACATGGTTGGAACTTTGTTTTCTGGTTTTCTTCTGAAACAAAATTTCAGAAAAAAACACCCAATTTTTTGAAGCATTTTGATTTCAATGGAACTGCATATTCCAAGAGCATGTGGTTCTGTTGAAATTACTCTGACCTCGGCAGACCTCTCAAAATTCTTGTACAAGGGCAATAAACTGAACGCTGTGCAACTGGGAACATATATAAAAATGCAATTACTTTGTAGCAGAACAGTAGGTTTAGAAAACGTTAAGCCTTTTTCTTTGAGTCACCAGGCATAAGCAGGAATATAAAAACTTGATAGATTAGATAGTACAGTTGAACTATGCAAAGCCTCTCACGAAAGGAATTTATCCATCTCTGGACCATCACTGTGGTTGAAAGAAAATTAAACTGGGCCAGACAAGTGAAGAGACAAGTGGAGAGATGCTTAAAGCAAGTGACAAATAGCCTTCCAGGCTCTCCATGTGTTTTTGGATAGAATATGGAATGAGGAAAAGAACCCAACTCAGTGGGAGAGGCCTTACAGTAAAATTGCCGAAGAGTGACCGTACCAAATGCAATAACTGAAGAGGAATCACATTACTCTGAGCAAAAATCATTTGCAATATCATCCTGGAACTTATCAAGAAACAAATAGACCTTCAACTTAAAGAAAGAACAAGCAGATTTTAGACCACTGAAATCATGTGCAGACCATACTGTTGTTCTCAGGCATATTACAGAGCATAGTGTGGAGTGGCAAACACCTCTTGTGGTAAATGTTATGGCTTTCCAAAAGGCTTTTGACAGCCTACACAGAAACAATTTTGGAAAATTATGGAATATTACAGAATTCAGTGGAACCTCATTTATCCAATCTAATGGGACTGAGGCCAGTTCAGATAAACCAAAGTTTGGGTAATCCAGAGAATGGGTGGGGCTTGGGCTGTCTGTCCTTGGGACTGTGGGGCTCAGGTTGTCAGCCTCAGGGGTTAATAGCCACTCAGTTTGGTTAATACAGAGAACCAGATAATGGAGGCTTGGATAACTGGTGTTCTACTGTATCATCAAGGATCTATATGATAATGCCCATTACACAGGCAGAGATGGTGAAAACATCAGCCAATAGTTTGCAGTGACAACTGGAGTAAGACAAGGGTGTATTATGTCCCCTCTGGTCGTTCATCTTGTCATGAGGAAAGTAATTGCAGAAGGCAACTAAGGAATTTTATGGGAAAATGATAAAGCACAATTGGATGACCTCATTTTTTTTTATGACACTGCCCTGCTAGGTCAACAAATCACTTGATGGAAGAAAAGACCCAGCTTTTGGCAAAACAATTTGGTTTATTCATCAACAAGGGAAAGAATATATATGGCTACCAATGTTCCCAAAGTAACCATTAGAGTGGATGAAGAAACACTAGATGAAATAAGTCATTTTACCAAGGGAGAGTGCAATGATGGGGTGACACCATGCTAGCTGTCAAGCAATGAATATCAAAAAGAGCAAACAAAAGATTTAGAAAAGAAACATGTTTGTATTTGCATCAATGCCAAGTTTAAACACTGGTATCATGTCTATCCTCCTTTATGTAGCAGAGTGATAGAAATCTAACACAGAAATTGATAAGCTCAATTCATGCCAAAGTAAATGACTGCAGAAGATCTTCAGAATCCATTTGAAAGAGTTTCTTGCAACATCAGAAATTCTAAAGGCAAGCAAACCAATCTAAAGATCATCATGGACATATTTAGGACACATTTTAAGGATGCCACCAACACAACCTTCATGGCAAGTGATAATATGAACACCACCACGAAAGAGAAAAAAGGAGAGACCAATAGAACCATTACAAGGACTAAGAGAAATAAGCCAAATTCATTGACATGACACACAGAAGCCTGAACAGACTAGCACAAGATCAAAATAATGGCAGAAACTGGTGGATGCTCTATGCACCGGAGAGGGTGCAGGCGGATGAAGACAGACGACAACTACTGGACCACAACCTTGACAGCTAAGATTTTATGTGCACTTCGAACTAATTTATGTGGAGGTGAGAAGAAAAAAACACAAAAACCTTTTAATGTTCTCACCAGCCAATAAATCTTTTAGTAATCTAACTTTTCTAGCAGTGTTAAGAGCTGTGAGACTCAGAAGAGAAAATCTGAAGATATTCTACAATTTCTAAAACTACTTTTCTGTGATTCCTCCCTGAAAAACCCACTCTCCTCCTCCTGATTATGGCCCAGATTCAACAAGCTGCTTAAGCATATGTGTCTAACAGTAAGTGCATGAATAGTATCAGTGATTCAATTCGACTTCATGCTCTTCAAGTCAGACATATTCTTAAGTACCTTGATGAATTGGGACTTATAAGAGCTACACTTATCCGATCCATCAAGAACAGATGCACTACTACAGGACTTATCTGGCCAACACATCTTGAATTTTGTATTTCAAGTATCAAATACTCACTGAGAACATTTTGTGATTGATGCATGGAACTAAAAAGTTGAATAAATATATTTTAAAAAAATCTAGATCAGCTCATGGACATTCCAGAAATTGAAAATTATGATAAATGCACTAAACAAGTTCTAGATATTTTTCTTCAGTGCTAATACACACTTAATCCTGTTCCCACATTCTTGTATCTTCTTGAGGCAAATTGGATTGCCTAATAATTATTTTATATATATATATATATATATAATATGTGTGTATTCATCTTACATTTGCCAAAACTATATATTATTAAATCAGAGATTTCATTGCTACTGTATGATTAAAAATTCATAATTATAGTTCTCAGGTGAACCTTAAATCAGTCCTCATGTGCATATATTTTATAATAGAATATTTTATTACATCACATGACACTCCATAGTATTTAGGATTGTCAGACTTTGATTTTTATTATTTTTATAATTGAGGGATAATAGCAATGTTTATTTTTAAGCTATGATTTTGATTTAAATTTTCACAGTTGTACAAATTATGGATTTTAAGTATTTTCTATGTTTATCATTTTAAATGTTCATAATTGTGGGAAATTATGGGTGTGTTCAGACAATAATTATTTAATGACTGGTGGTGAAATTTGAAAGTCAAAGCTTTATAAGCGTTAAAACATCAATTTTCAACATCACATCAAAATATGCAAAGTAAATACCTTTAAGCAAACTCTAAGTTGTCAAACAGAATTTTTATTACTTTGCCTATCTGTAAATTTTGATCATCGTTGATGGAAATATTTTTTGTCAGTGTGTGTGTGTGTGTGTGTGGTTAAATCAACATTTACCAATAAAAACTAATCCTCCAAGCCTAATAATATTGCATATTATTTAGCAAATTAGACAACATAGTGATAGTCACTTTCAGTGAGTTCTAAAATATACACATCCCAGGATTTATTTTAACATCTGTTATATGATTTTTTGATTTGCTATATTCTTTTTTTTTAAAATATATAAATCTCTGTATGCGTGACAGGTTGAACAGTTAAGGAGCGTTATTGTAGCAGGAGAAGGATGCTGAAGAGAGTTCACCAGTATAAAAGGGTTGAATTTTATTTTTATACATGTTGGGAAAACTTGTAACATTGTCAAAATACTGTATGTTATATTGCTACAAGGTGTTTGACCTATCACCACATCATTCTTATTATGGGATAATATGATATTGGTAATTAATTGATCTTTAACTATTCATGGTAAATAGGCCCAATGGTCTGTGATGGGATGTTAGATGGGGTGGGATCTGAGTTACTACAGAGAATTCTTTCCTGGGTATCTGGCTGGTGAATCTTGCCCATATGCTCAGGGTTCAGCTGATTGCCATATCTGGGGTCAGGAAGGAATCTTCCTCCAGGGCAGATTGACAGAGGCCCTGGGTTTTTTTTGCCTTCCTCTGTAGCATGGGGCACAGGTCACTTCTTGGAGGATTCTCTGCTCCTTGAAGTCTTTAAATCATGATTTGAGGACTTCAGTAGCTCAGACATAGGGGAGAAATTTATCGCAGGAATGGGTGGGTGAGCTTCTGTGGCCTGCATTGTGCAGGAGGTCAGACTAGATGATCATAATGGTCCCTTCTGACCTTATGATCTGTGAATCTATGAACCTATTAAAAGATTGATTTTGTGTAGTGCTAATGTAGCACATATTAAATGTATTAATAAAATCCTTAGAAGTCTAAACAGAAGAATATCAAGTAGGAGTAGAAAGGTATTATTCCCACTGTAGAAGCATTGGTGAGACCATTACTGCTATAGTGTGTCCAATTCTGTTCTCCATACTTCAAAAAGAATGAAAAATTGGAAAAGATTTAGACATGAGGTATTAGAATAATGTGAGGTCTGTACAATCTATTTAGTTATTAAAGAGCATTTTAAGAGGTGATTTGATCAGTCTATATGTACCTGTAGTGGTGGGAGACTCACCACCATGGCACCTCCTGCTGGTCATTCTGGAATTAGCTCAAGTCCTCCCACTTTGCTGTCTGCACCACTGTGACCCGCATCGCTCCATAGACCACATCATCCTCTTCTGGGCACAGCCCTCCAGCTGTGCCCAGTTCCTCTATTTCCCCACCTTTTGGAGGAATCAGCAGACTATAGTCCAGCCACTAGCTGGAGTGGCCTGCTGCAGTCACCAGTCTAGTCCCTTGCTCCAGGGGCAAAGTCTGTGTTAGCCACTTCCCTCAAGGCAAGTGGGGGTAGCCCAAGCACCTTATCTGCCCTTCCTCCAGGGCCTCAGTCTGGCAGTGGTCAGCCAGAAGCTCCTTCTGCTCTGCTACCCTGCCCAGCACTGCTCTAGTCATAGCACTCTTAGGCAGCCAGTCCTTCTTCCTGCCAGACTAGGGAGAGGCTGCCTCTACTCTGTTGAGCAGCCCTTTATATATGGCCCCTGCTGGCCCTGATTGGCCACTGCAACAAGGCACCTCCTGATTGGCTTGCTTGGTGAGCCCTCCTCTAATTGGAGGGTTCTGCGCAGGCTCCCTGTGGCCTGATTTAACTCTTCCTCCCCCTGGTGTGAGGCAACTGCCCCACTACAGCACCCAGAAACTCTTTAATTTAGAAGAGAAAGGCCAAAGCAAGAAAAAAATCAGACTGTAAATAATGCACAATTTATTAACACTGATGATAATGAATCATTGGAAAAGTTTATCAAAAGAGGTAGTGGAAATCTTTAAATCAAGTTTATGTGTCTTTCTGAAAGTTATGCTCTGCCTCAAACAGAAGTTGTGGGATTAATGCAGTAATTACTGCATGAAATTCCATGGTCCGTGTTGTGCAAGAGCTCTAACCAGATGATCCTAATTGTCCCTTCTGGTCTTTAAAACTACGACAAACTCCCACTGACTTTTGGAATCTTTGTCCAAGTGGCAGTTTATGCCATTATTGTTTATTATTGGTACTTCAGTAGAGTGTATAGATCACAACCAAGATTGGATACACAGTAATAGATAATCTCTTGTAATCTGACTAGAAAAGAAAGAGAAAGGGTAAGAGGGGAAACAGCTGCACAGGGGTGTATGTGTGTGAAGTGATTCGTACAATATAGCACAGTAAATCACTGACTGAAGTGGGAATGGGATCCAGGTTTCTTGACATCCAGTCTGGTACCTTATATGTTAGACCACCCTGGCTCCCAATACATATAAACCTCTTTGCTATCCTCATTCCCACTCCCCAACTATATATATTAATTATATGTTAAAGTTACTCCATGTTACTTTGAAGTTCTTCTTAACCCTAATCCTAACTTCAAAAAGATCTCACAAAATTAAGTGATTGGGCAACAAAATGGCAAATGAAATTTAATGTGGATAAATGTAAAGTAATGTACATTGGAAAAAAATAACCCCAACTATACATACAATATGATGGGGCTAATTTAGCTACAACTAATCAGGAAAGAGATCTCGGAGTCATCGTGGATAGTTGTCTGAAGACGTCCACGCAGTGTGCAGCGGCAGTCAAAAAAGCAAACAGGATGTTAGGAATCATTAAAAAAGGGATAGAGAATAAGATGGAGAATATCTTATTGCCCTTATATAAATCCATGGTATGCCCATGTCTTGAATACTGTGTATAGATGTGGTCTCCTCATCTCAAAAAAAGATATACTGGCCTTAGAAAAGATTCAGAGAAGGGCAACTAAAATGATTAGGAGTTTGGAACGGGTGCCATATGAGGAGAGATTAAAGAAGCTAGGACTTTTCAGCTTGGAAAAGAGGACACTAAGGGGGGATATGATAGAGGTATATAAAATCATGAGTGGTGTGGAGAAAGTGAATAAGGAAAAGTTATTTACTGGTTCCCATAATATAAGAACTAGGGGCCACCAAATGAAATTAATGGGAAGCAGGTTTAAAACAGATAAAAGAAAGTTCTTCACACAGTGTACAGTCAACCTGTGGAACTCCTTGCCTGAGGAGGTTGTGAAGGCTAGGACTATAACAGGGTTTAAAAGAGAACTAGATAAATTCATGGAGGTTAAGTCCATTAATGGCTATTAGCCAGGATGGGTAAGAAATGGTGTCCCTAGCCTCTGTTTGTCAAAGGGTGGAGCTAGATGGCAGGAGAGAGATCACTTGATCATTACCTGTTAGGTTCACTCCTTCTGGGGCACCTAGCATTGGCCACTGTCGGTAGACAGGATACTGGGCTGGATGAACCTTTGGTCTGACCCAGTATGGCCATTCTTATGTTCTTATGTACTTTAAAGTTAAGGACATTAACTGTTGCATTTTTATCAGATAATGTTGTCTTAAATTGGAATTCCAGATATTAATATATCTGGTACTCAAAATTCTCTAAAAAAAACTTTTTTTTTGCTTCTTTTGTATTCATAAAGGATGGAAAAGTCTTGATTCAAAACACAATTAGGTTTTAAGGAAGGCTTTCAATTTGCCATGTTTGTGAAGTGAATTTAGTGCATGGGAAAAAGTGACAGATGGACAACACAGGAAATAAAGGTAGCCTGCTTATCTGTACAACAGTTCACAGTATTGCTGTACAATCTTGATCAGCTGCTAATATGTCTCAATCATTTTCTGGAAAGACCATCTATAGCAGTGAGGTGATAGTTCAGTCTCCATGCTCTTTGATCCATTTCTACTTATTTCTGCTTATGCTGAGATTGGCATCAATGGTGCCAAGTAAAATTAGCCACTAATGGCAGTGTGTGAAATTATATACTGTTCTCTAGCAATTGGAGAAAATCCACTAATTCAATCTACATTGACAACTGAAGAGTCATCAGATAGTAACATGATCTGTTCATTCTATACTAGGAAAGTAGTTATAAATTGGTTCTCATTACCAGTCTTCAAAACCATCTAGTACCCTGTCTGGCTATAAGTGTAACATCTATTCATTTATGCACTGGATACATCATAGAAAACACTAATATATTATGAGGTCAGGTCCTACTAAAGTTCAAAGTCATCTAAGAAAACTCAGGGAAACGAAAATTATAATAAATATGCATTTTTATATTCTATAACAAATCTAGTCCAAAATGCTTGCGCTCTTGTACTATGATCTCAAACAAGATTGACTACAGTGACCATTATAGTGTAAGTCTACTAGTGATGTACACATGTATTATTCTTCCCCACTCTAGTCAATGTCTTGAGTTGCTTATGCTATATATGTTTTCACAGGTTTTCTCCCCATGCTGGTTTAGCCAACCCTAATTATACAAATATTTAAGATACAGATCTCTTCTTGTGCTGCATACTCACATTATACAACTGAAATTGATCCCTCAGGGATTTTTCTACTAGAACCTTGACCCTGACTCTCTGTGTGTGTCAAGAGAACTGCAATCTCTGCAGCTAAAGCTCTTGAATGACCAGATAGGATCTTTGTCACACCTGTGAACAAGAAAGCATTGCAATACGTACATTTTACTCTGTCTAATGCAGAATTCTGATGAATTCTTTTTCCATTTGCTCTGTAGTTTTACATTGAGGTAACTTGCTAACATTCTAGCAAAACTGACAAGCTATTGATGTAGGAAACTTGTTAGGTCCCGTTTACTCCATCACCATTAAACTGTTTGTCGGTTGCAATATGCTAACTATAGCCAGGTTTACTAGCTCAGTATTCCCCCAAAATACATAAAATAAACTTTCATTATTATTACCAAAATGTAAGGGAACTGATTTGAATATTTTGCTTCTTTGGAGGTCTTTTGCTCTTGATTTATAAATTCCACAGATTGTAGTTCTTTATCAAATATCAGATTTTAGTTAGAAAAGATACTCAGTAGGTGGTCTAAGTCTATGCCTCCCAAAATGTGTGCTGTCATTCACACTGGATATGAGCAAAAATGAGCAAAGACTTGCATATAAAGATAAGATGGTCATGACAGATATTATGAATATGTTCCATTTTTAAATATTATCTTACTTTTGTGTTTTCTAGTAATCATTAAACAGTGCATAATGCCCTTCACTGTACAAATGACCTTCCCCCCAGCATGAACTTGTAATTTATATGTTAATAAAGTGTTAATAAAGATATGACTCTGGAAGGTTTTACTTACAATCTCAAGCAACACAAAAGTTGGTTGCAGAGTTGGTTAGCTGTATAGGGGAGTGTACACTTCATCACTTAATGGTGTAGCACAGTTGCCCCTCTGCCTGAATTCCTCCCAACATGGGCCAGTGTTTAATACATCCTTGAAATGTAACAGTATCAGAAACCTAGATCAATAGATTTCAAAGTGCAAATTTAAAAGAGCATGTTTCTTAGGTTTTGAATTTACTCCTGAATGTGTGATATTTTAAATACATTCATCTTACTAGGAACCTTTACATTAGCTCAATCTAACATAGTGCCAAACTTAATTGGTGTCAGCATAAGTGACTGCTAAAAGGCTGTTTTAGACTATTTTTGATGGAAATGAAAACAAACAAACAAACAACAAATCTCCCCCTCCACATGATTGAATTAACCAGAAACCAACACACTCAGTAAAGAATAGTATTTTATATAAAAAGAGAATTGTATCTGTATATTTAAAACAAAACAAAACACACTTTTATGGACCAGCTGCTGTTTGATTGGCTGGATCACATAAAGAGGTTGTTCTCTATGCTTGTCATCATATAGCTACTCAAATTAACGGTAAAGTCAAGAAATGCTGTTCTACTGTATCCTTCAAACAAAATGATGACATTTACATCAATCATTTGGCATAAAAGAAATAAAGTCTACTGGAATAGAACAGAATTCCAAGTTAATTTCTGCTGTTTTGAAAATAAATGTACTAGCGTGTTTGTCTCTACTTATTGATACTGAGGCATTCATTTAAGAGCAGAATCCCATTTGCCTGTGACAAAGGTTTATCTCTGACATTACGTCTCATGTAATACAAACCTAATATGATTTTATCTCCTGTTGCTGATACTCATGTGCTCATTGTTATTCAGAATGTGCCCTGTTGCTGCTTAGGGTCCTAATCTTGCAAACACGTATGCATGTGCTTGACTTTACACATGAGAGTCATAATATTGATTTCACTGGGGAGTCCTCACATGGTTAAAGTGAAGCATGAGTGTAAGTGTTTGCAGGTCCTGGGCCTTTGCAATGCTGCCAAAGTAAGTCAATATCCCATAACAAATATGCTCAATAATTTAAAAAGAAAAATCCAGGTGTTTCGTGTCATTAAAGTGTGGCTGGATTTATTTTTTTAATTGATTTGTTTATCTAGGTACTTCTATGGCTCCATGACCATAGTATATAAGCAACTCATAATCATGAATGATTTATCCTCACAACAGCCCTGTGAGTTAGGGAGGTATTTTTGTTAGTATCATCCCCATTTTACAGATGTACAACTGGGGCACTGGGAGAAGAACCCAGGTATCCCAAATCCCAGTGCAGTATACTAAACCCAGGACTATCCTTCCTCCTGTTAGTATAAAGGGGAGGGTCAGGGTAAATTAATGGACAATCTGTTATCAAAATATATATATTTATTTTATTTTCTTCCTTTTAGCAGGTGAAGCCCTGGTCCTACTCGGATAGTTTCAGGCATCAGACCAGGGGAACAGAGCAGTCCACCCTCTAGCACCAGAGCAGCAGAGTCTGTCTCTAGAGAAGAGACTGTTACTGCTTCAAAAAGAAGCAACCCACCCACGACCTTCCATGACAAAGACCATTTCTTAGAAATTGGGAAGAAATCACCTCTTCCTAACCATGGCAACACATTTATTGTGGGAATGCCAGGCATCCCAATCAGAATTGGCGAGCCATTGTGCTAGATGCTGTACAAACACACAGGAAAACCTGGTTTGTGCCCAGGAATTTACAATCTAATTGCATCTCAAATTATAATTATTTCCCAGTTTTAGAGGGTGAAATGATGTTCCTAAGATCAGAACTATATTGTGACATCAGAACTGAGGCCTAGTTTCACTTCATGTTCTGGAACCTTGTGACTCAGCAAAGTATGCAGGGACTTGCCCATGTGACTCCAGACTTCATTTTGCTGTAATTTTCCACAGTAAGAACAAAGAGGTGTCCTTACACCTGGAGAAGACTATAAAAGGCTGATGCCTCATCTCCATCTTGTCTTCAATCCTGCTTCATACCTCTGGAGGGACTTTGCTACAAACTGAAGTTCTGAACAAAGGACTGAATGAACAATCCCAGCTGGGGATGTACTTCAGACACTTTATTTGAACCTGCAATTTATTCTATCACTGCTACAAGCCAGAACCAAGAACTTTGCCATTACTGTATGTAATTGATTCCATTTAACCAATTCCAGCTCTCATCTATATCTTTTTCCTTTTAGGAATAAACCTTTAGATTTTAGATTCTTAAGGATTGGCAACAGCGTGATTTGTGAGTAAGATCTGATTTGTACATTGACCTGGGTCTGGGGCTTGGTCCTTTGGGATCGAGAGAACCTCTATTCTTTCCCTGGGGTATTGGTTTTCATAACCATTTGTCCCCATAATGAGTGGCACTGGTGGTGATACTGGGAAACTGGAGTGTCTAAGGGAATTGCTTGTGTGACTTATGGTTAGCCAGTGAGGTAAAACCAAAGTCTTCTCCGTTTGGCTGGTTTGGTGTGCCTTGGTGTGCATAGAAACCCAAACCTTGGGCTGTAACTGCCCTGCTTTAAGCAATTTGTCCTGAATTGACACTCTCAGTTGGGTGCGGCCAGAACCAGCATCATCACAACTTTTACCTGTGTTGGGACATGATCCAAGAAAACAATTAATGGATCAAAACCCATCCCTCTCTGCTTCACTGAGTATAAACTCAGCAAAGGAGTGAACCTGGCCCTATATTTTAGCTTTACCTAGTCAATGCTCCTCCCCTGTTGTCTAGAGAAATAGTATTAATCACATTGTAAAGTGACAATGTGTGTCACTTTCTTTAAATGTTTACTAGCTGAACCAACTTCTTTACTGGGCCAAACCATCTGAAGTGGTTTCAGCTCAGCTGCAAGAATACAATTCTTACCATCTTGTTTAAAATCTATTTTGTTCACTTTATACATTCTCTCTTGTCCCCACAAATCCCAACAGCACTTTGGTCGGTAAGAAAACATGTAGAGACATTAAAACATTTAGTGAAAAATTAAAAACAGCAAAACAAAATTACCAGTAAAGCTGTAGGTTTGCTTCAGTGAAGGCTGCCTGTTGTTTTAATTATCTCTCAACTTGTCCAACAACAGTTAAACTATAATGAAAAAATTCCATCCTTGGTTACAATTAAGTGCCCAATCCTGTTCTCCCTGAAGCCAGTGACAAAACTCCCACTGATTTGAATAGATACAGGGTTGAGCTGCACAAATTGAGCCAATTCCTACCTCTGGTTAATTTGTACCACTGTGATGTCACAAATCAGCTATACATCCCACATATCCAGCCCTTCTCAGGGTGGCACGGACTTTTTGTAACATCTCTTATGCCACCACTTTTTTCTCCAGGGGACAATGGTAGGTGCTCAGATATCACAATGATGGATGTAGGATAAAAACCTGACCAGAATAGTAGAATAGGGGCATACCTACACTGCAGAGATCTCTGGCTAATGGAAGGGCAAAAGGCAGCTGGACATAAGTCACAATAGCCTTAAGAAACAGCACAGGACCCAACAAATCCTAGAATTTGGGGAAGTGGAAAGATGGCTTACAGCCACTTTCGCCCAAACTCCTCTAGTTTTGCACAGAATATAATTTGGATAGAACAGAAAAAAGCTCCATTATCTCAAAATACAAACTTCATATTTTTGTGCTGAGCAGTGAAGGAAATTTGATATTCCAGAAACAGCAAAAAAATCTGTTGTTCAGTCTTTTAATAGCCAAAAGGGTGCATTTAAAAAATCTTTAGCTCACTGAGATTGGTGCCTAAAAGCTTCTTGTAAATAATATATCATAAAAACTACATTGCTGTGCTGGTGTACTTGTTAGCATGTTATAGGCTATGAGAAATGGGTCAACAAGACAAGTAAGGATTTTTATTTTATTTTATTTTTTATTATAGAAATATTTTTTTGTTGTTCATCCCATAGAGGGCAAGGAACATGAATGACAGACTGGAGGTCTTGTATTCTATTAAAAGTTTACTTCATGTGGAATTTGCAAAAAAAAAACCTCGCCAGTGTTTGAAATATTTGTGAAAGGTGCATCTTTTAAAATGAAAAACAAAATATTCAGCAAAGTCTCCAATATCATGCTGAATGCATCTCAACTTTAGCTACCATTTTTTATGTAATTTTGAGATGCAACTGTGAAGTAAGCTGTCTTGATAATTGGCTGCATGCAGTAATATGGCATGGGCCCTGCTTTCATGCCTAATTGCCAGGTGAGCAATGCCAACCGGAAGGCTGGACACTGGAATTGTATGGGCTGTACTGGTGATGATATGAAGGACAGAGTTGATTGTTGAGTCCAACTAGCCACAATGATGACTGGTAGTGATATGCTCAAAACTTACTATACACAGTATTGTATGTGTGGTTTCAACAGAGCCACATGTAGAGAGATGATCACCTCTCTTCTCCATCATGCTACCCTTTTGCTTTGTGAGACGATGTTTAATTTGCTGCCCAAACAACACTCATTTGGTTGTCAACTCCAAGTACATTTATGCTAGCTGTGTCTCAGGTAATTATTCCTCAGAGGTATTTGCTTGCATTATTCATGAGTGGATCGCAAAATTGAACCAATTGAACCTAAATCTCTTCTAGATAGTTACTGACATAGAAAGGAAAATATTGCTTTGCTAGGCTCAGGGAGGAATCCTATTGTGGAGGTCCCCAGTGTCCTATTGCACCACCTGGGACCACTGTTATGTATGGGTATATTGTTTTTCAACAGATTTCTAAATCTGAGACATTCATCTTGTTTTCATGGAACCCTACACATATTGACATATAACAGCAAAACTTTTGTCATGTGGTAGCTAAAAATATATCCACAGATTCTGCAACCCTTCATTAAGATTTATGATTATTTGGCAGATGGTTCTCTAATTGGGGTTTATAATGATTATTGTCCTAAGAGCTGCCCGTTCATTGTGCTAATATATACTCAAAACATACTGTTCATGCCACAGAATTGACAATCAATTCAGGTAATGCTATTGACAATGAAGCTGTCATTTGTTTTAGCAATCTGGACAACAACATCTGATGTTTTATGGTAAATATATGCAATATTGTTTCATAGTTATGTTAATACTAATAAAATACTCCCATGTAGCTTGTGGTTACAGGTAATTTACATGTACCATGAGAAAGGATAGGGAGAAAAGAGAAAATAAGGATCATATTGTATTTAACTGAAGATAATTTTGATTTTTTGAATTTTTCTGACATATAGCTAATGATTTGCGTGTCCTTGTTATTCGACAATAAATCTAAACATGTCACAAATTGTAAAATCTAATTCAATGGTAATCTAACAGGGATGAGAAAAATGTCCATTTTCAAAACCATGCCCTCTTATCCTTGGATCCTAAACCTTAACACAGTCATTTAGTATTTTGTCTGATATTGATTACATTGATTACATAGCAGAAGAACAGTTCAATGAGTATTCAGTGAGAACAGTATTATGAGAATATTCTAGGCCAGATCCTCAGATGGTGTAAAATGGCATAGCGACAGTGACATGAATGGAGCTAGGCTAGAGTGACTTACATCAGCTGAAGATCTATCCCACTGTTCTCAAATGGTTATATCCTGACCTCACTGAAATCAATTACATTCTGTTAGGGCCAGGATTTCTTTTTTGCCTTCAGCGTCTCTGCAGCATCTTGCCATGCAGCACTGCTTCCAAACAGTAAACACAACACAACGTGCTGAGAATGTTAGAAGGGGTGAAAAATAATTTGGAGTTTTTCCTCTAATGTCTTCAAATATTTTTTGCTACCCTAAAAACATAGGCGTAGTTTGACTTCGATATTGAGGAGAGGAGGGGGAAGCAGCTCCAGCCAGGCCAATGGGGCCAGGTGTGGGGCAAATTTCATGCCTGCTTGAGGCCTGCATGGCCCTCTCCCCCAAACTTCACCGTGGCTAAAAATAATCATAGATTAAAATAAATTCTGAATCCTCAATGGTTGCAACTGATAAAACTGAACCTAATTATTTAAAAAGGCTCATCTTCTTGCTTCATCATTGAATCAGTATTTGAGGCTAATATTAACAGAGAAGTCCTATACCTTTTAAATTCTATTGTTTAGGAACAGGGAACAAGATCCTGCAATATGTAAGACTCCATAGCACATCTGCTATGGAAACGATGCTTCTGCAGTGATGCCTAGTGGATAGAGAAATTGATGGGGACTCAGAACTGGGTTCTGTTCCTGGCTATGCTGCTGGATGAGACTGGGCAAGTCATTTCTGTGCCTCAGTTTCCCACCTATAAAAGGGGATAATGATACTCACCTACTTTGGAAAAACTTTGAGATCTACTGATGAACAGTGTGATATAACAGCTAGGTATTATTTAAAAAAGTAGAGTTGCTCCTCCTACTCTTCCTAACAAAAGTAAGGATCCAGCTGCTGTAAAGTCTTATGTCATCGCAATAGCTGAGTACCAAGGGGAGTCCAGAATGTCCAGACAGCTTTAATATCCAGTGCTGTGCATTATATCCGAAGAAAAAAAATCATTCTTCTCTGAAAATTCTCCCAATTTTCTGGACATCCAAAACTGGCCAGCTAAAACCTCCACAGACCATCCAAAGGAGCCCTTTGAAAGTCCCCCTACAGATAAATTGAACAATAGTCGTTGCTACTTCTGTAAATTGTAATTTACTCAGATTAGGAGGATACCAAGTATTTGCTCACTCTCTTGCTGTTTGAATCTAGACCTTTACAAAGTTGTATAAGGAAGGCTGCAAATTCTGAGGCATGCATCTCACCATTTGTATAGAAGATCATTAACATTTTGCCCATTGTAACATGAACTGTACATTGGTGCAGCAACAAATCGCTCTTTCAGGAACAAAGTGTGATTGAATACATTAAAAGCTGCAGTGGTTTTTGTTTTGTTTTGGTTAATTTTTGCTAACATAGCCATAGGTGCTGGAACTAGGGGTGCTGCTGCATCCCATGGCTTGAAGTGGTTTCCATTATATACAGGAATGGCTCAATCGTACTCAGCATCCCCACTGTACAAATTGTTCCAGCACCCTGAACATAGCAACCTAAGTCGAAAACCAGGGCAGTCAAGTAAGGCAGCAAAGAACAGGTATACAACACACAATACTTACAACAACCTAAGAATTAGGCTGAACCTTTTTACCAATAGACATATGTTACCCAAATATATACAGCCTATCAGAATCAGATTGCTGAATCATTAAAAGCAAAGAATATTAATAAACAACTAATACCCTATGAATGTTGGATCCCCATTCTTGTTTTCTGTGGAATGAAGAAATTCTTTCTTACTTTCTAATACGTTCTCTGTTGCTACACTTAGTATATTTCATTTTTCAGAAAAGATTTAGGTTCTTCATGTCTTTATTATGAGAATTTTGGGGTGGACGTTTTGATGACCAAAAAAAAGTCTTACTTAGGCCCCAATTTGGCAAAGTGTTTAAGCACATGCTTAAGCCCATCCCTTTTCAACAAAATACTTAAGCATACGCCTACAGTCAGCAGTCCATCCCTCAACTAAAATGTAGATTCACATTTATGGTGCCTCATTAGTCCTCACTATATTCAAGGACTTTATGATTCAAATGGGTTTATGCTCTCATTAGATGCAAATAATTTAAAATTAATGAGGTTGAAGTGTGTGTATCAAGAGGAGAATTAATTGTTGTGTAATATATATCAGGGTAAGGGAGATGGGATGTAGGAGAGGAGTAGAATCTTAATGGGCCAGAGGGAGTACGGTTGAGCAGCTGAAGTGTGGCAGGAGATGGAGGGGGTTGGATGACAGGAAACCAACAACCAATGGACATGAAAAAATGCCCTAAACTCAGTGTCAGAACTGAATGAATAGTTATACTGGGGGGATGTGAAAGCTCTTCCTGGTTACTGCTGTTCTTGTCCCCAGAGATGAAGTGATAAATTTGGACCTTCTGGGTCAGATAGGGGAGGCAGTTATGACGGAGGACCTTAAATTGTTCCCTGTGACCTTGGCTTCAGCTGGTGCTGGAGTCTTCGGAAACAAAACAGTTTGAAATTTGCCCCTACAAATTCCTCATGGCTGTTTCTTTTGATCTCATGGGAAGAGGCCTGGCAATCTGGTGAAATCCAATTGCAAGCAGTACCATGGGAATCTCTCCTGATCATGTAGGGTAAAGTAAATAAGTCAGGAACCAGAAAACCCATCATGAATTTTTGCACTGAACTCAAAACAGGTACTATAACAAATGCATAGGTCCATGTGACAGGGAGCTCCACTCACTGCGAGGATGGCATCTCTTGTGTCATTCTGGGGAACAGTTCACAAGGTGAATGCCCCTTCCAGTGGTTGCATGCTGTCTCTCTGCCTTTCCCTTTGGGGCCATGGCCACTCTCTCGCTCCATGAGCTGCTGCTGCCTCTTCATGACTTGGCCCAGGTCACCAAATGGTTTCCGTTTCTGGACTGGAAACTCTCTTCCCACAAACAGGTTCAGGCAGTCTTCCTATTCGCTGCCTCGTAGTGCCACTCCTCAGTGGCTAGCAGGGGAACCCTGGCCCACTCTCTACTATGGATTCTGGCTCAGGGAACCTCTAACCTGGTCTTTTCCCTTCGAGATCTTATTGCCTTTCCCTGAGCCCTAAATTTTAGAGGATTCCCAGAGAGAAATACCACCATACATACATTATTTTGCCCTGACAAATTTTGCAGGCTTAAAGCAGCAAGAGTGGTCCCACCACTCCTGTTTGGGGTGTCCCTGGGCTCTTGCTATTACTGCCTTGTCCTGTTAACAAAGGAAAAGGGGAAAAAAGCAGCAACATAAATGCACTTACTGGGGGAACTGAGGCACATAAAAACCTCTCCAAATTATCAGTTGTCCCATTACAGCCCTCCCTGACTTTCATCATGGATGTTGTTTGCCTGGTTTAGGAGGTTACCACAACAATATTGCATCCCGAGATCAGTAATTGCTATTGCTTGCCAAAGGACTTCCCATTCCACTTCCACTCCAGGCCACCACAGGAGGAACGGGGTTCGTCCCATGGGATCCAGGGGAGGTTCGGGGCCACCCACCAAGTATTTTGCTATGGCCCCTCTGTGTCTATCAGACTATGCACTGTCTCAAAGGCATCTCCCGTCCAACCTCCCGCCACACTATGGCTTGGGCCCCTTTGGCCGCTCGAGCTAAGGAGAGCTTTTGGAGGTATTTTTCCTCCTCCTTAACCCTAATACATGTCTGCCTAGACTGTAAGCTCTTCTCTGAACCTTGTTCTCATATATGTCTGGAAAGTGCTTGACTCATAATTGGCATTCTATAAATAAATAAAATACTAACAATAGCAACAATAAACAATAGATTTCACAATAAAAAAAGTTCACTGACTCACTGACCATTGATGAGCTGGGGTGCAGAATTCTCCAAAGACATGGCTTCCAAGATTTGTTCCATGTTACGCTTTAATGTACCCTTTCAATGATCCTGATAATATCAATCCTGGCAATAACATTCCAGTAAACAGAATGGAAACCAAGAAAACAGCCTTGAGAAGAAGAAAAACTAGAGCAAGGCAATATGCTCTTCAGAAATGATAACTTAAACAGGTGAAAAATCATAGAACATCATAAAATCTTCAGAAGGATCTGGGTCAAACTTTGGATTGTTTTAAACTTGAAACCAGGAAAAGGATAACTAATCTTGAAAGATTTCCAGCTTTCCATGTTGGTAATAGATGCACAGTTTGGACAAGTCTTTTCAGATCTCGTACGTTAAAATTAATCTGCAATAGGATATAGAGAAATCAAGTGATTCTTTTTCCTTGTGTATAGTTATTTCCTTTCAGAACAGCTCTGCAAGGTTTTGATTTGTTTCAAACCATATTAGTATTTGGAAATTTATCAGTTCCTGAAGTGTGTGTTGTGTTTGAAATTAAAGCATTTGAAAGAGACATATATATTCTTAAAATGGATCAGTGAAGTACAAGAAACTTATGGAGGTGTTCTCCTTGCTATGTGATATAAAATCAGAGTAAATACTATGTATTTGTGGTATATTTGATGTATCAAAATCTGTAAAACTAATTATCTAGTATTGAATTTTACATAACATAATGCATTGCTGGTAATCTCATCATTCTCACGGATAGACCCATCTTTCTGATGAGTCAGAAAACCAAGACTTTGACCATTTGTAGCCAAATAAAAGATCCCAAGGCATTTTTCACCACAATAGGAATGTTTAACCTGAATTTCTAGCCAAATTCAAACTTCATTCTGCCTTCCTCTGTTATAATTAAAAATATTGCCGCTAATTTCAAAAGGAGATGTTATTCTTTGTTTCCCTTACTAAAAGTTGTATGAAGCTACAGGCTGGCTCAGAGCTAATGTCATTACATTTCAATACTAGGCAAAAGTTTATAATGTGCACTGTGACCCCTCTGAAAGGAAGTTGCTACCTAAATATTTAATCCTAATTTTTCATTATTTTAATTTTCTTCTTACCTGAAACCAAATTTATCTGAAAAGTGTCATAGAGTTTTGCATGGAACTTAGCCGAATGTTCTTTATTCATAAAGATTATTTATTTGTATGATAATTATTGGAAAAGTTACATTTCTGAAAAATGGACTTGAAATCTATTTCTTGTCCCTGTCCACCTGATATAATACGTGGTTGATGACCATCTGCAAACTCAGTTACCTGATATTTATAAGATAAATATATAGTCTTGCCTAATCTAACCAAATGTGAACACAGCTGCCATGTGAACCCCTGACTGCAGTGGATGTATATACAGTGGACAAAATTCTTTATTTTGTTAAGCCAACTTCATACCCACTGAACAGCACAAAGCAGTCTTACGTTGGCTAGAAATTACATGGAAAGAATTCCTTCTGTGCAAGAGAACTCTCCTATAGAAAGCTGGTACTAGTAGCCTATATGTCCCCTGCACCACTGCTCACCCCTACGAGCAGTTCAGGGGTGGAGATGGTTTTGGTGGAATAGAGCATTGCTGTGCCCAGTCCTCCACTGTCATCAGATTATTGAGGGACCTTGTGCCAGAGCCATAAATTAGAGCTGTTCATCAGCAACTCTAATTTATGTTAAGGAGCTGCAACTGTCTTTCTGTGCCTACTTCCTTCTTCTCTGCAATCAAACAGAATTTGGGCAGGCTGGAGAAGAGAGAGGATGGTCTCATGGTGAGAGCAGTTGAATGCCATTCCGGTGAACTGGATTCTATTCCTTTGCCACTGAGTTATTGTGTGATGCTGTTCTTAACCACTGAGGCCAAACACTTAACCCAAAGTTTTCACAGGTGTTTCACTAACTGTGTTTCTCATTTTCTGGGTATCCAAAATGAGACACTTGTGGCCACATTTGCAAAACTGCTGAGCACTTGCTCATGTAACTGAAGTTGATTGGAGCTGTGCTCTGAATGCATAAAATTGGTATAAAACTGCTAAGTACTCTGAAAAATTAAGCCCTTACTGTATCAAGAGGGGCACAGAAAATTAGAGGACATTTTTGACAGTTTTGACCCTAATCTGTGTGACTCCATTCCCCAGCTGTAAAATGGGGATATAATTCCATCAGATCTCACAGGGATGTTGCGAAGATAAATTAATTGATGTTTGTAAAGCACTTAGGGCTTGCTACACATGAACAGCTACAGTGGCACTGCTGTAGCTGTGCTGATATAGCTGTTCAATGAAAATGCTACCTACACTGACAGGAAAGGTTCACCCATCAATGTAGGTTATCCACCTCTCCAAAAGGTGGTAGCTACATCAACAGGAGAATTCTCCTGTCGACCTAATGCTATCTACACCAGGGGTTAGGTCATTTTAAATGCATCTCTTAGGGGTGTGATGATGTAATTGTAATAATTGTAATACTGACTTCTCATCATTACAATTTCCTATTGTAGACCAGGCCTTAGATATCCTGGTGAGAGCACCACAGAAACACCCATGAGTAGGGTGACCAGACAGTATGTGTGATAAATCGTGTGTGTGTGTGTGGGGGGGGGTAATAGGAGCCGAAATAACAAAAAGACCCAAAAATCAGGACTGTCCCTATAAAATCGGGACATCTGGTCACCTTACTCATGAGGTAATTAAGAATTTTTTATTCAGTGCAGGATTTGAACAGTGTGCATTAAATAAGGTCTGGTGCAAAACACTGAATGAAGTGGATACAATAAAATATTGAATAATTACCCATTCACTGAATTAAGCAATCATGTAATTAAAGACTGTATCATAATGAATATGCACAAGGAGAGTGAATTAAGACTGCAGGGTCAGCTTGAAGTCTAGCAGTTCTTAACTTTTGAGGGCATGGCTTTCCGTCCTTATTTTAAGGTAGTTTTTGGATTACACAGACGCACACAGCCTTTTAGATGGGGCTCAGGTGTCATTCAGCTAAAATTATTATTTAAAAAGAATAAGTTAGGCTTTATCTACTTCTCTACATGACCAATTGGCAACATAAAAAAAAAAACAGAATTCCCCCCTGTGCTCTACCACTTATGATTTCAAAGATAGCAATTTTGTTATATACCAAAATTGTGAGAGCGCTCCACAATTGCATGAAATTTGGGCGTTGTAAATTGTTGCTCTATATTTTTTTCAGGTCCAGTTCCCCTTTAAAATTAGCTTGACATTTGAAACTGCAGTTTTTTAATAGGGAAGCATCCCATCTGCAATTATGCTGCAGCCCACTCACCAATCTCCTTGCTATAATAACAAACCTGTTAAAAGAACACGTTTTATATGCCAGTCAGTACAAATAAAACATAAAATAGTGAATCTTGTTAACTGACTGGACCTCCTCAAAACCAAACAATAAAATATATTGTATGGTGTGTCATGCTTGTTCTGAGCAGCACATTATACAGTAGAGTCCCTCTGCCGCTTTAATGAACACTGGGCCCAATGATGATCAAACCCTTTCATGTCTAACAAGAATATTAATTAACAGTAATGCTTACCTCTTTTTTCCTCATCCATTTCCTTTGTAATGTGGAGGAGACACTGAGTTAATAACAGTTACTGTGTCCTTTGTAATGATGAGAAGCTTTTGAATGGAAGTTTCCATTAGAGGATGATGGAATGTCTGGATTCTGCTAGATGCAGGTTACAACTGGACTGTTGCAGCTGAAGAAACAGGAGTGAATAGTTCATGAGTTTTCGTAGGAATGGTGAGCCTGAGTCTCTTCACACACAGGTTGTACACTGCTGTAGCGCCATTAACTACAGTTTTTCATTATTCACACTGCTGTAAAGTGAGAGGAGAATGATTATCAAGTCAGAAACTTGATGAAGAAAATAATTCTTTAGGACTAGTGTACCTAAAAGTTACTTTGGGTGCGTCTAAATGGACAAATTTAGGATATGTAATTCAGCACCTGTCATAAATATAAAGGGAAGGGTAACCACCTTTCTGTATACAGTGCTATAAAATCCCTCCTGGCCAGAGGCAAAATTCTCTTACCTGTAAAGAGTTAAGAAGCTCAAGTAACCTGGCTCACACATGACCCAAATGACCAATCAGGGGACAAGATACTTTCAAATCTGGGCGGGGCGGGGGGGAGTTTTTGTCTGTCTGTGTGAGGCCTCTGCCCTGATCAGGGAAAGAAGCAATTCAACTCCTATACAGTTAGTAAGTAATCTAGCTAGAAAATGCATTAGATTTTCTTTTGTTTTTGGCTTGTGAAATTTACTGTGCTGGAGGGAATGTGTAGTCCCATTTTTGTCTTTTTGTAACTTAAGGTTTCACCTGGAGGGATTCTCTATGTTTTGAATCTGATTACCCTGTAAAGTTATTATCATCCTGAATTTACAGAGGTGATTCTTTTACCTTTTATTTAAATAAAATTCTTCTTTTAAGAACCTGATGGATTTTTCATTGTTCTTAAGATCCAAGGGTTTGGGTCTGTGTTCACCTGTACCAGCTCATGAAGATATTATTATCAAGCCTTCCCCAGGAAAGGGGGTGTAGGGCTTGGGGGAATAGGACTCCAAGTAGTCCTTTCCCTGTTCTTTGTCTAAATCACTTGGTGGTGGCAGCATACTGTTCAAGGACAAGGCAGAAATTGTGCCTTGGGAAAGTTTTAACCTAAGCTGGCAAAAATAAGCGTAGGGGGTCTTTTGTGCAGGTCCCCACAGCTGTACCTTAGATTTCAGAGTGAGGAGGGAACCCTGACAGCACCATTGCAACTTCAGTGGCAGTAGCAATTGTGATAGACAAAGCTGAGATGTTTTGACCACTAGGTCATTTAGGCCAGTCCTAAAATGGAAAGGGCTTTAGGTATGGCACAACTGTTTACATATTTAAATTAGTATGCCTCCCAAGTAATAATAATGGCCACCTTTATCAAATTTGAGCATCCGGAGTTAGGGTCCTAACTCCATAATTAGGTATTTAAATTAAAATGGTCTGAGCTGCAGAAGTGTTCAGCATGCACAACTTTCACTGAGGTCAATGGCAACTGTAGGTGCTCAACATACTTGTCTATTCCATACAACAAATGCAAGTTCATGAACCTTAACCCACTAAACTGGCATTTTTTGTAACTTTTTTCCAATGCCTGTCATTGATTTGCAAACTCATGGTACAGTTTTTACATTCACATAATTTGACATGGAAATCTCTGAAAACTTAATATCTTGATCTTATATATAACAATAAAGGAAAGTAACCACAAAGTGTGTGCAAAATGACCTATGAATGATAAAATCATTAAGTGAAAGGAATCTTCACAAAGACTCCTACTGTATGGTATAAAAGATAAAGGATCAATATCTTTATGTGGTCAAGTAGGGTATTAACTTTGCTGCTATAAGAAGTTGGTAGAAGATAGCCTTCTGTCCTAGTTCACTTCCTGGTCATCAATCCTATACCATAAAATATCCCTAATGGAATTGTCAAGAGTTTTGTTTACCTCCGTAGGGATTAAAGAAACCTGCTGTTTTGAAACATCAGGTTTTAAACCTAGCTGCAGTGGGTTGTTTTTATTTATGTTCAATTATGTGTTTTTCTGAGGCATGTACAAAAGTAATCTTCAAAAAGCTATTTGTACTATTTGGAATTTCTTAAGTATTTAAGCCTTAGTTTGAAAAACCATCTGGAAAATATATATAGCTTACATCCTGGACATTAAGCTCACACTATAAATATACCTAATAGGGTTTTCAACATTTTCTTTTATCTCCCTGAAGACAAAAGCAACCTGTCATAGTAAACCATCAGTTTTTTTTAAATGGCACTGCGTGTCACAGTTGCTGTGAGGTTTTATTTATGACTTCCCATTTGTTTTCTGAAAACTAGAGGTGTGTGGGGTCACAGTTAACTATTGCTGTCTTATCTTGGGTAGATAAGAAATATCCAAGTTGTTTTCTGGTTAACTGCCTGCCCATACACATGCAATCTCTTTTTGACAGTGACTGTGCTGATGACAGAAAATGACACATCAATACAAGCACTGCATTTGGTATACTTTTTAGGGGATGGACCCTGCTTGATAAAGCAGGGCAATGAGGCTGCCAAAATCACTTCCCAGAATCCTGTCATAGAGGCAGTTATCTGAGTCTAAAAAGGACCTGACTGCATTCTTTGAAACTAGTTGCATACATTGAAGCAGAATGATTTTATATTAATGTGATAAGAGTAAATTAAATGCAGAATTCACACTCAGCTAATAGATGTGACACTATCCTATTTTTCCCCATGGGAATGATCCCACAAGAATGGCTGGCGTAGCCCAGAATGTATAAGGTTTAACTGATTTCTAAAATTCCCTAATCCCTGTGCATCTTCTAACTCTTACTGACAGAGTCAAAGCCCCATTGAATTCTTCAGGATCCCATTTTGATTATGAATTATGCTAATCCAATTAGGAAACAGAAATAATACAACAGATGATTTAGGTGACCAGTCACAGCTAACCAACATAATTTCAGGTATTGATCAATAAATACATACAGAAAACTGTTCAAAATAAATCCCACAGAGTTAAAAAAAGAGTGTCAGGTACACTCAAATAATGAATGAGTGCAAGGAAATCACAACCTGCTGGTGGACATTCCAGGAGCAAAAAAAAAAAAAAAGGCTAAAATTATTGAGTAAATCATTTCCTGTGAATTACTCAACACTAATGTTTTTAAAGTAACACTTGCATAAGGAGGGTCCAAATGTATAACATGCCACTTATACAAGGCTAGAATGTAAAATTATAGTCTGCAGGATTACAGTCTGCTGTAAAGGCCAGCATGTGTTAGATCCTTATTCACAAAATTCAGCTTTTTAAGAACTTTGTTTATTCTGGGAATCCAAAACCCTTTTTCTTTAGGAGCATCCTGCAGACAGAGAAGGCAGCTGCAAACCATCCTCGTCTTGTAGCAACAACACATGCTCTTCACTCTGTAGTCCAAGCAGTTAGCTCCCTGTGCCTCTACCATATTCTTGGAGGGGCAGCTCTCATTTCTGTTATTACATAATTTATATCACTACTAACAAAAACAAATCCAACAATAAACAAATATTCAAAATTTTTATTAAATATAAACAGTACAAACTACTTCTAAAACCTTTATTCCAGAGACCTCATGCTTGCTTTCCAGTTTGTTCTGGAGGGTAAATAATCCGCTACTAGTCCATACAAGTAGCAGATTATCACCCACCCCCAGGCTCCAATATGCTGGTCAGGACATGATATGGGAGAGCGTGACTCAGGCTCTGCTCATTGACCTCTCATTGCTCACCTGGGAAGGAAGGGAGGAGAGCTCTGAGGAGAGTGCCCACTGTCCCCATCCCACATGCACACTATGACCTGCAATGTAGGTAGTTCACGCAGTGAGTAAGGCCATGTCTACACTACCACTTATGGCGGCAAAATTTATGTCGCTCAGGGGTGTAAGTGGTATTAGTGTGTACAGCACTATGTCGGCAAGAGAGCTTCTCTCATAACATAGCTACCGCCATTCATTGAGCTCTCTCTTGTTGGCACAGAGCAGCTACGCGAGCAATCTTACAGCAGTGCAGCTGCATTTGTACAGCTATGCCGCTGTACGGCCGTTAGTGTAAACATGGGCAAAGAGGCCACCTTGCATTCCCTCTTCCTTGTGTGTGATCGAAGAAGGGCAGAACAAAATCCTAGCCACAGTCCTGAACACCATTTGCCAACAGCTTCCACACTGTAGCATTTGTACTCTTTGTTGCAAATAACTCGTGTTGTGAATTGAGCCCCGTTTTCTGTTTGTGAATTTTTTTGCCAACCAATCCTGATTTCTGAAACTGTATTAGCTATTTGCAAGTGTTCTTAAAATAGATTTTACAAATAATTTTCAGCCTATAGGTCTGTACTGAAACTAGTTGCTTTGAATATGCATGATCTGTGTTGTGTGATTGGACAACTAAGTCACATGGCATTGTTCCTGCTCTCGGTTTAGATGAATTTTAAGCAAGAAAATATGGAATAATGAACTTTTGCCATGAATTTTTGGATCAATAAACTTTAATTCTTAAATGAAAGCTTCAGGAATTTTAGCATGTGAATGCTCTGCAAATCTGAATACATGCAAATATAAAGATTCAGGTATCAGCCAAGAGGTACCTTTACATTTGGAAGACTGGATAGAGAGATATCTTCTTTTATGGAACTACAAAACTATCAACCAGAGAAGGTAATGTTCTGTTCCTTATTTGCTTTCCTTCTCATAAGTATAATACTGTAATATTCCAAGAGGGAGTACCAAAAGCAAATAAATAAATAAAATAAATAAATTCAAAACAAAAATGGTTTGAACTATTTTGTTACATCATTAGCAGAAGTGTCTTGTGTGTATTGCTAGCCAGTGGATTCAGTATGAATTTGTCAGAATGCAAAAGCCTTATGGGAATGTAGTTGATAGAAAATATGTAGATATATGCATAATCTGAAGACAGTTGTAGGTACATAAATTTGGTATCTACTGAATTTCTCATCGGGCTGTTCCAAGATAAAGTTGTGGGCCATCTTCTGATTGCAGTGACACTAGTGTAAATCCACATGAACAGTGTTACAGTCAATGCAGCGACTTTGGATTTACAATGGTGTCACAAAATTTAAACTATAGCCCTGTGAGTGTAATTTTTGTTTTAAGAGGATTGTCAGACATAAGATTTTTAAAGGTGAGCTGCAAAGCTACAATGACTGTTGAGGAGAGTCCAGAAATATGTGCTAAATGACCCCATTAATTAAACTGTGGCAGGCATTCAGAACATGCTTAATTTAACCTTTTAAAACCCTTTTTTCCCCTCTATGAAGTCTTCTGGTGCTCTTGAGTTGCTAAAAAAAATATAAAAAGCATCAGTCAGTGACATGACTCTATTTTTGTATGTCATATTGTAAACACACTCTATGCTTGTTGTACCAATCAATTGTATGACACTATACATATACTATAAAGTTAGCATATAGACTGTTCAAACCCTTCAGTAATTCACCATACTTGGATGGGATTTAGTCTGTTGCTGTTAGGCATAGGTAAAAAGGTTCTGAAAAATCCAGAACTGTTTCAAATGGCAGGTAGGGGAGGTGCTTGAACCTAACATATTTTAAGGATTCACATTGTATCATTGACTCCTGCTTCCCCCTCAAAAACTGTGTGCAATATTTCCCTACTATAAGCACAGCTGTGCAGCAAGGAACTACCCAGAGCTGGGCACTATCTAAGGTGAATAAGTAGTATTTGCAGGATCTGCTCTTATGCAAACAGAAAATAACAGAAGGGCCAGCAGTCTGGCTTTTGGGCAGATAGAGTGCAATATAACTTCTCATGCTATTGGAGTATACTGTTTGTCTTCTAATGGCAAATAAAACAGAAGGTTTAGAAAAGAATGAGAAATATCTAGTTCTCAGAAGTAGAAGGATAGTGAGAAGGACAAAGTTTAAACTCAGACTTATGATAACTGCAAAACTGGGTCCAGAACCATGGCATATGAGTGTTAACTTTTGCCAAGGCAGATGATATGTTATTCCAACTCCTATATAACCTAAACCTAATTTCCCAAATACTAATTTCCCACTACTGTTACTCACACCTTCTTGTCAACTGTCTGAAATGGGCCACTCTCATTACCACTTCAAAAGTTATTTTTCCTCCCTTGGTATCCTGCTGTCAATTGAATTGTCTTGTTAGACTGACCTCACACTTGGTAAGGCAACTCACATCTTTTCATGCATTTATATCTGCTCCTGTATTTTCCATTCCATGCATCTGATGAAGTGGGTTCTAGCCCACGAAAGCTTATGCCCAAATAATTTTGTTAGTCTCTAAGATGCCACAAGGACTCCTCGTTGTTTTTACATTAAAAATGTTACCTTTTTTTCGACTTCCTCATGCACAAATGCCCAGAATGTAAAAATAATCAAAATAGAACTTCTTTTCGTATTCTCAGTTGAGATATCACTCTTGGGCTAGCAAGAATAAGAATTTCTGTCCCAAGTTTTCAGATTTGTAGGAAAGGCCCTGTGTAATTTGTCCCTGCATCCACAGCATTCTGGTGTAGCAGTTTGGAAATTTGGTGTCGGATTCATTTAAATTTAAAAATGGAAGTTTTTCTTAGATACATAGATTAATAGATGTTAAGGCAGAAGAGACTAAGGATCAAGTCTGACCTGCATAGCACAGGCCATGGGATTTCACCCACTAATTCCTGCAGCAAGCACATAATTTTTTGGATGACTAGAGCATATATTTTACAGATACCCAATCTTGATTTAAAGACGTTAAATGATGGAGATTCTATCACATTCTGTCACAATGTTGTTCCAATCATTAATTTCCCTTACTGTTAAAATTTTGTGTCTTATTTCCAGTTTGAACATATCTAGCTTCATATTCCAACACTGGATCTTTTTTTAGCCTCTGTTGGCAAAATTAAAGAGCCCTCTATTATCAGATACCTTCTCCCTATGTCAATTCTTATAAGCTATGATCAAGTCATCTCTTAATCTTTTTTATAAACTAAGTAGATTGAGCTACTTAAGTCTTTCACTGTAAAACAGATTTTCTTTAAATCATTCTCCTAGAATTTTTTTGCATATACATTTCAATTTATCACATCATTTTTGAAGCGTCGAAACCAGAACTGGACATGGTATTCCAGTAATTGTTTCACCACTGCTATGCCTAAGAGTAACATCACCTCCATATTCATACTTGAAATTCCCTATTAATACCCCAGGATACCGTTCCCAATCCAGTAAGTGTGACCTACATTTTTTTTTGTTGGACATATGACCTTGCATTTGGCAATATCAATACATGTTGTTTGCATAAGCCTAGTTTACTAAGTAATGCATTTAGCACCATATAACTGAACTGTCATTATCATTATTTTGTTAATTTAATTTGAAAATGACCAACACATTTGGTACAGTATCATCGCTCATTTAGCTATTACATTTCAGTTTTCAATATGCTGCAGATTTGTGAACTAACAATTCATTCTGGTAACTGAAACCGGATAGGGGGAGGTTAACATACTTGGAAAATGGAAAGGGTGCAGACAGTTTCAGATTATAGGATATTCCATTAGCTGGATATTTCTGATAAAAAGATCCACGATTAAATAGTTAACATTGGAATTAAAATGGAGATATTTAGGATTTAGAGTTAGCAACACATTGAGACAAATGAGACAGTCCACAGTTCTCTGAACTATTTTTTTCTGGTTGCCAGTAGACTCAGGAAGCAGTAGTACATAGATGTACACTCAGGTTTCAGAGTAACAGCCGTGTTAGTCTGTATTCGCAAAAAGAAAAGGAGTACTTGTGGCACCTTAGAGACTAACCAATTTATTTGAGCATAAGCTTTCGTGAGCTACAGCTCACTTCATCCAATGAAGTGAGCTGTAGATGTACACTCAGTTCATGCTTTCAAAGTTCATAAAATCTTCAGAGAACTATGATGCTTAGAATAGAGAGAGAATCATAAAATTGTAGGACTGAAAGGGACCTCGAGCAGTCATCTAGTTCAGTCCCCTGCACTCATGGCAGGACTAAGTATTATCTCTAGACCATCCCTGACAGGTATTTGTCTAACCTGCTCTTAAAAATCTCCATGTTGCAGATTCCACAACCTCCCTAGGCAATTTATTCCAGTGCTTCGCCACCCTGACATAAATACATATAAGAATACATAGATATAGTTGTAAATGAAAGCTTAAGTTCTTGAGTATGAATCTACTGCAAATAGTGTATTCTGTGAAAGACATGGAGGGTCCTTGTTGAAAGCATGTAATAAAATATCTTGTGAGTATAAATACATAAGCAAACTTAATTGGTTTCCTGATACTTGGTCTACCCCTATAATAAGAACGAATATCAGCCTTTACACTAGCTATAAAGGATATTCAGGGACATAAGTCAGCCATTAACTGCCTGTTGCTGGAAAGTAACTTCTGTTATGAACATATCAGCATTATATAGAGTTGCATCTTTTTCTGAAGCATCTGGTATTTGGTGTCATTGGAGAGAGAATACTAAATTATGTTGATCATTAGTCTGAACTGCTCTTATATAAGAATACCCATATTCCTAGAAGAAAACAAGGATGAAATCCTGGCTTCCCTAAAGTCAATGGGAGTCTTGTCACCGACTTTAGTGGATCTAGGACTTTTCTCCAGGATGAGAATAACAAAACAAATACAAATTCTGAATTACAGTTAATGATTTGTGTGCCAACCTCTGCCTTGTTTCTTTTCTTTTATGAGCAATAACATTTTTATTCAATAATGAGCATTTTTCTACTACAGAAACATATTGAATATTAGGCATGATTTAAAAAAAAAATCTTTTGAGTCAAACAGCATCAATTAAGTGTATTTAAAAAGTTGAATGTTAGAAAAACACCCTGAATTAATCGCTTATTTACTTTACGCACAGAAATTGCTGAGGGTGCTCAATGGTACTAACAGAGTGGAACGGTCTCTGCCTTGAAGCACTTGCAATCCAAGGTCCTGATTCTGCAAACAGGATTCATGAGAATGGACCCACACACCAGTGGACTCATCTGCTCCCGTGTGCAAGACTTAATTAATGCATAGGCAAACTAGGCTCATGCCCAAGGTCCAAATGTGTGTTGTGGGGTGCAAGGCCCAATGAACAGCTGTACAGTACACTTATAGTACAGAATTGGGCAGGCCTTGCCATGAACCCGCTGGGACTAGCTGTTCATCCTGCTGCTGCTTGGGTCATCTCACATAGAATCATAGAGTCACAGAATATCAGGGTTGGAAGGGATCTCAGGAGGTCATCTAGTCCAACCCACTGCTCAAAGCAGGACCGATCCCCAGTTAAATCATCCCAGCCATGGCTTTGTCAAGACTGACCTTAAAAACTTCTAAGGAAGGAGATTCCACCACCTCCCTAGGTAACCCATTCCAGTGTTTCACCACCCTCCTAGTGAAAAAGTTTTTCCTAATATCCAAACTAAATCTCCCCCACTGCAACTTGAGACCATTACTCCTTGTTCTGTCATCTGCTACCACTGAGAACAGTATAGAGCCATCCTTTTTGGAACCCCCTTTCAGGTAGTTGAAAGCAGCTATCAAATCCCCCCTCATTCTTCTCTTCCATAGACTAAACATCCCCAGTTCCCTCAGCCTCTCCTCATAAGTCATGTGTTCCAGTCCCCTAATCATTTTTGTTACCCTCCGCTGGACTCTTTCCAATTTTTCCACATCCTTCTTATAGTGTGGGACCCAAAACTGGACACAGTATTCCAGATGAGGCCTCACCGGTGTTGAATAGAGGGGAACGATAACGTCCCTCGATCTGCTGGCAATATCCCTACTTATACATCCCACGCCACAATGGAGGTCAAAATGCTCAGTATCAGAATGAGCATCTGGTTCCGGCAGATTTACAGCATGGCCAGCCCAGCCATAATGAGAATATTGTCTGGCTGTTTGTTATTATTCATGAGGCGGCACAGTCCCTTAAGTATATTTTGCTTAAAGACCACTGATGGGTTAATCCAGCCCTGTTTATGCAGAGTCCCACTGATCTGAATGAGACTATATGTGGATTCAGAGATCCACTCATACAGATCCAAATTCAAGATTAGGGCTTAATTTAAGATGTAATGCAATGAGCTCAAATAACAAACATTAGGAATGAGATGCTGTCAAGATTCCTCCCCCACTCTGAACTCTAGGGTACAGATGTGGGGACCTGCATGAAAACCTCCTAAGCTTACTTTTACCAGCTTAGGTTAAAACTTCCCCAAGGTACAAATTAATTTTATCCTTTGTCCTTGGAATATCCACTGCCACCACCAAACTCTAACTGGGTTTACTGGGAAACATAGTTTGGACACGTCTTTCCCCCCAAATCCTCCCAACCCTTGCACCCCACTTCCTGGGAAAGGTTTGGTAAAAATCCTCACCAATTTGCATAGGTGACCACAGACCCAAGCCCTTGGATCTGAGAACAATGAAAAAGCATTCAGTTTTCTTACAAGAAGACTTTTAATAGAAATAGAAGTAAATAGAAATAAAGGAATCATCCCTGTAAAATCAGGATGGTAGATACCTTACAGGGTAATTAGATTCAAAACATAGAGAATCCCTCTAGGCAAAACCTTAAGTTACAAAAAAGACACACAGACAGAAATAGTCATTCTATTCAGCACCGTTCTTTTCTGAGCCATTTAAAGAAATCATAATCTAACGCATACCTAGCTAGATTACTTACTAAAAGTTCTAAGACTCCATTCCTGTTCTATCCCCGGCAAAAGCAGCGTACCGACAGACACAGACCCTTTGTTTCTCTCCCTCCTCCCAGCTTTTGAAAGTATCTTGTCTCCTCATTGGTCATTTTGGTCAGGTGCCAGCAAGGTTACCTTTAGCTTCTTAACCCTTTACAGGTGAGAGGAGTTTTCCTCTGGCCAGGAGGGATTTTAAAGGGGTTTACCCTTCCCTTTATATTTATGACAGATGCAGTAGTGGAGGACAAGGGCTACAAAGAAAAGGAAGTCCATGCTATTATTTAACTTAGGTACATTAATTTTATAGGTAAAGTTAAAACATTGGGGATTTTCTGCTGGTGATTAATAAGCGTGATTGTTAATGTGTGTAGTAGTGAACAAAGTGATGAAGCCCAAACTCCTCATCAACAAACTTCAAGAGTGAAAGTTCTAAATATCTATAAGGAGTTTTAGGAAAAAATAATAAGGGGGAAATGAGCATTATTTTTATTTTATTTACATTTTCAAAGTTATGCTGAATGCCTGCGAATCCAAGATTACAAATTCAGTGCACGCAGAACTATTGTTCACTTGTATGTCTATTTTTCATGATGACTGCCTAATAACAAAGGACTTGACATCAAAAATTTTGATCCCACTGTTTTTTTATTTGCCACACCTCAGCAGATGATTGCAAAGTGATAGCTGTAGCTTCATCAACCTCATTAGCATGTGAGAAATTACTTTACTCGCCAAAAGAAAGATAATCCATGGTTAACTACTATATTGTGTAAAACCTGTAGATTTGAGGTCTATGTGTGCTACCATTTCTAGATAGGCGTCTAAATTGTATTTTTAAACACTAAAAGTTTTCTGTGATAGAGATTTAGGACTCGCACTTACACAGCACAAGGGGGAGATGTATACTTGCTGAGCTGCCTGTAGAATCACACTGAGCAGGTATTCTGGCAGCACACATATAGAGGACTCATGCTTAGATGGGTGAGTTGAAGACAATTGTGCATAGTTATGCAAAACATTAAAAAAAGACTCTTTAGGCGAAGGAGAGTGGGAATGACTGGACAATGGAGTGGAGCTAATTTGCATGGTATGCTAATGAGGTATGACACAGCCATTTTTATTATTGCTACATCTGTGACAGATCAGGGGCAAGACAGCTTGTGCTGTTTCTACAGGGCAAGAAGATGCTTCGGAGATGCCAAGCAACTCATAGTAAAGTGAATAAGTCCACAAAGTACTGGACACCCTGTGAACTCTCTTTTCACACTCTCAACCCCTCCTCCCTTAATGATTGTAACACAAATCTTGTCTACCTTATGCACACAAAATGGCAATGTAACTTCAATGTGACTTTTTGCATCAAGAAAAAAAGAAATTATTGTATTGTCTATTATTTCACTAGGTGGGTGGTGAAGCACTGGAATGGGTTACCTAGGGAGGTGGTGGAATCTCCATCCTTAAGTTTTTAAGGCCTGGATTGACAAAGCCTTGGCTAGGATGATTTAGTTGGTGTTAGTCCTGCTTTGAGCAGGGGAATGGACTAGATCATAGAATCATAGAATATCAGGTTTCGAAGGGACCTCAGGAGGTCATCTAGTGCAACCCCCTGCTCAAAGCAGGACCAATCTCCAACTAAATCATCCCAGCCAGGGCTTTGTCAAGCCTGACCTTAAAAACTTCTAAGGAAGGAGATTCCACCACCTCCCTAGGTAATGACCTCCTGAGGTCTCTTCCAACCCTAATATTCTATGATTCTATCTTTAGTGTTGGTCATTCACTTCTTAACACACAAGATGACAGATTGTCCCTCCTGTGAAAAGAATAAATAAAACAGGAGGTGCCAGAAGGAGGAAGATATTGTGGAGTTCCCCATTTGTAATAAATTAAGTAGATCCTGAAATGCTAGTAAGCAAGGCTGGTCTTTATTTGCTAGCCTCAGTCTCTTCACATGGGTCAGGTTTATCAAGGATTAATATTCCTGTTGCATGATATGGGTAAGTATCCTTTTATTCTGGCGTCAACTGCTTTTCTATTTTTTGTAAATCAAATTCAAATAAAACATTATACGAATTAAAATGACAGCGACCCGCTGCTATCACCAATTAATAAAACACACAATTAAAGATGCCTGTGGTGGAGGACAGGGTAGATGACATGAAGTCCCATGATAGGTGAGAGGATTATACTACTTCCTACTGAACAGCTATCAATAACTAATATCTCTGAGCTTCAACAGCTTTCTGATCAGGTTACACGAGTGTTCTCCTGGGTCTGTTCTCCTGGAAAGTTTCTGCTTGCTGCTCTGCATGTTGCTTATTCTTAGTGGCTGGATGGGGACATCCTACCTCTGCCAGCTATTGTTTAATTAAGCAATAATTCATAATGTTCTCTATGTATATCACGGGGTATGGGAGACAGCATGAGAGGGTGAAGAAGAGGTGTCCTGCACCAGGACAGCATTGCAAAGAAAGTGGCCACCTGGCCACCTGCTCTCCTTTACTGTTGTCTGTGTGCTTACCACAAAGAAAAATTCCGGTGTCACTATGTAATTCAGTACACAAGAAGCACAAAATTCTGCAGAGCAGGGGTATTGTCATACCTGCAGAGCCTGGGTAAACAGCATGACAGTGGTGAAGAAGCCAGCAGGCAGCCAGCTTTAGTGGATATGAAAGGTATACAGCACTTCATAGGAATGATAATTATTTTGTCCAAGTCCTGTTCACACCTGGCTGCAGTAGGAGAACCCATATGTCAACTGATAAGGCAGCATGTTGAGTGGGACTGGGGTGATCCCTGACATCAAGCACTGATTCACTGAAACGAATGATAATAGACACCCTGTCTTGAAGTATTACCAGCCAGGAGAGCCATTGAGTATAGCTCTTTTGCAGCTGGTCACTTATGCCAGCAGATCCCAGAGACTGAACAAGGGCACATCAAGATACAAAGAGAGCTTTTGACTGTGGTATTTGGAATGAAGCTATTCCATTGGGCCACCTATAGCTACCCACTAATAGTGCAATCAGACTATAAACCCCTCAACCCCATTATATCAAAACCTATTCTAAAAGCTTCAAAGAGATTTCAGTGCATGTTGATGCACCTCCAGAGCTACCAGGTAGAGAGGTCCAGGATGATTCCTACTGTTAGCTGACACCCTGAGGAGGGCATATATACCCAGCAAATTGGGGTAAGGGATCAGGACATTGAATCCACTAATCCCCAAATTTCAACAGTGAAACTGATGGAAATCAAAGAGGCTACAGAGAAGCACATCCAACCACAGACAATCAAGAAAGCAATATTAGTAGGGTATCCAGAAGACAGAACCCAAATGCTGGTAGAAGCAGAATCATATTTTCAAATAAAAGATTATCTGAATGTGCAGGATGGAATCATATTCTGAGGACAGAAAGCTATTGTTCCTGCATCATTAGTAAGGGCTTGTCTTCACTACCGGGGTAAGTCGACCTAAGTTACGGTACTCCTGCTACGTGAATAATGTAACTGGAGCGACATAGCTTAGGTCTACTTATCTCAGTGTCTTTACTGTGCTGTGTAGATGGCAGATGCTCTTACCTTAATCTTCTCGATCCGGTGGACTCGTTGTTGTCAATTCCTCCAGGTTGAGGATGATCTTTTTCACGTTTTATTTTCCATGAGTCCTTTGGTGACAGAGGAGTCCAATCCTTGAGCCACAGGCTTATTGGCAGACATTGCAGGTCATGTTGGAAGACAGGGTTGGTCCGAGATTGCTGCATGAATGTTGTTTTTCCTTTCTTTCCTGTGAGCAGGGCAAGGCGGTTTTCCTCAAAAGTGGATGTTTCCTCTCTGACAAGTCTTCGCCAGCTATCCCTATCCTGGGCTGCTGTCTCCCAGTGTGTGGTGTTGATGCCACATCTCTTGATGTTTATCTTGAGGGTATCTTTAAACCATTTATTTTGACCTTAACGTTTCCTTTCTCCTTTGGTGAGCTGGGCATACAGCAGTTGTTCTGGTAAGCATTCTTCAGGCATATGCACACAGTGCCCGATCCACCTCAGCTGGTGCTGGATAATCACGGCCTCAACACTGAAGATGTTGGCCTCTATGAGGACACTGACATTAGGGCAATGATCCTCCCACTTTATGTTGAGGATTTTCTGAAGAAAGTGCTTGTTCTGGCATTCCAGGTTTTTCAGGTGTTTTTTTTATAGGTCACCCAAGTCTCACAGCCATAGAGGAGAGTTGGGATTACCACCACTTTATAAACTAAAAGTCTAGTATATGTTCTGATATTGTGATTGTTTAACACCCGGCGAGACAGTCTGCCAAAGGCAAGGCTGGCACAGTGAATTCTGTACTGAATCTTGATGTCTATGTCTGCCCTCTGTGAAAGATGGCTGCCAAGATAGGCAAAGTGTTCTACATTTTCCAGTTCCTCTTTGTCGATGTAGATCTTCCTTGCTGGGTCTAATGATTGACTGGAGACTGCCTGGTGGAGAACTTTTGTTTTGCTCATGTTCAGAGTTAGCCCCAGGCTTTTGTAAACTTCAGAGAAGCAATTAAGGGCTGTTTGTAGATCCTTCTTTGAGTGTGAAACTACAGCACAATCATCTGCGTACTGGAGTTCGCTTATTGTTGCCAATATTATTTTAGTTCTGGCACGGAGATGAGAAAGGTTGAAGAGGTTGCCATCAATCAGATATTGGATGCCAATGCCCTGTAGTAGATGATCTTGGGTTAATGTTTTCATAGATGCTATGAAAATGGAGAAAAGGCTGAGTGCCAGTAAACAGCCTTGTTTTATGCTGTTTCAGATGACAAAGGGCTCAGAGGTAGAGCCACTGCACAGGATGGAGGCAGTCATCTGGTCATGGAGGAGTCTTACAATGGTGATACATTTGCTTGGCCAGCCAAATTTTGACATGGTTTTCCACAGAGCCTCACGGTTGACAGAGTCGAAGGCTTTGGTCAGATCGATAAAGGCCATATTCAGCTCCTGGTGTTGTTCTTGACATTTTTCCTGGATCTGCCTGGCTGTGAAAATTATGCTGGTTGTGCCTCATGAGGATCTGAAGCCACACCGGGACTCTGCCTGCTCCCTCTTGCAGAGGAAGTACTTCCAATTCAGTAAGATTCTAGCAAGTATCTTCCCAGGGATGGAGAGGAGGGCAATATCTTGATAGTTGCTATAGTTGGCCCTATCTCCCTTTTTGCAAATGGTGACGATGTTAGCATTACGCAAGTCAGCAGGGATTTCTTTGGTGTGCCAGATTTTGAGGAGCAGCAAGTGAAACTTGTTAGTCAGTGTTTCTCCCCTCACTTTCAGTACTTCAGCTGGTATGCCATTAAGACCTGGTGCTTTATTGTTCTTCATTTGTTTAATTGCTTTGCGGACCTCCTCAGGTGTTGGGGGGTTGGCAAGAGTTTCCCAGATTGGGTGCTGAGGTATGGAGTCGACCATGTCATCAATCATAGTCGATTATCGATTTAGAAGCTTTTCATAGAATATCAGGGTTGGAAGAGACCTCAGGAGGTCATCTAGTCCAACCCCCTGCTCAAAGCAGGACCAATCCCCAACTAAGTCATCCCAGCCAGGGCTTTGTCAAGCCTGACCTTAAAAACTTCTAAGGAAGAAGATTCCATCACCTCCCTTGGTAACGCATTCCAGTGTTTCACCACCCTCCTAGTGAAAAAGTTTTTCCTAATATCCAACCTAAACCTCCCTCACTGCAACTTGAGACCATTACTCCTCATTCTGTCATCTGCTACCACTGAGAACAGTCTAGATCCATCCTCTTTGGAACCCCCTTTCAGGTTGTTGAAAGCAGCTAACAAATCCCCCCTCATTCTTCTCTTCCGCAGACTAAACAATCCCAGTTCCCTCAGCCTCTCCTCATAAGTCATGTGTTTCAGGCTCCTAATAATTTTTGTTGTCCTCTGCTGGATGTTTTCCAATTTTTCGAGAGTGTTCCTTCCAGCGCTCTTTGATGGATTAATTATCTTTAAGAAGGGTATTACCATCTTTGGATATCAGAGGTGTAAGGCCACATGAGCTTGGTCCGTACAGGATCTTTGTCTCACAAAAAAAGGTCCGCATATCATGTCCATCAGTGAATGTTTGGATTTCTTTTGCTTTGTCCTCCCACCATATGTTTTGGATTTCTCAGTTCCTCCTTTGAACTTCAACTTTGAGCTGATGGAAAGAGCTCTGCTTCTGACTGGATAGTGGTTGGTTTTGCCAGTTGCAGAAAGTTTTTCTCTTCTGGTCCAAAAGGGCTGTAATCTCAATGTTGCTGTTGTCAAATCAGTTCTGATGGCGGTGGGTAGCAAGGCCAATGGATTCCTTGCAAACCTTATGGATGGTCTGTTTTAGGGCTTCCCAGTCTTCTTCAACACTTTTGTTGTCATTTCCAGGTGTGCATATGGGTAGTTTTTCACTGAGTTTTTCCACTGTGGAGTACTGGAGCCAACTTGAGAGCACTCTGACATCGATTTAGTGGGTCTTCCCTAGACCCACTAACTTGACGCCCGCTGCATTGATTGCAGCAGCATCCATCTCCCCAGTAGTGAAGACAAGCCCTAAGTATGCCATGCGGACAATACATGCCTAACACCTGGGCACTGACAGCTGTCTTAGCCGGGCCCGAGCCTGTTCATGGGCCAGAAATGAATACATAACTTTGCTCCTTGATAGTAGTGTGTGACATCTGCTGCTCATTTGATCCTTGACAGCAGAGACTGTTACCACATGAACTGCTCACACAACCATAGGAAGAGGTGAGATTTGACTTATTTACTTTCAAGGAAAAGAAGTACTTAATTACAGTAGACAACTACTAAAGTTTCTGGGAAGTTAATGTCCTACCTGATACATGATGCAAGTCAGTGATTGAGAAACAGAAGCCCAGTTTGTGACATATGGCATTCCAGACACTCCATATCAATTTGCCTTGGAACAATTCAAGGAATATGCATCAAATAGGAGTTTGACCACCACAACACCTCTCCAGCATACCAATAGATAATAATACACAAGGCTATTTCTTCTGGTTCAGACCCCTTGTTAGCATTTTTGACACATAGGAATACTGCATCACAGGGGTGCCAAAACACTGTAGCACTGGCACTGATGAGATAAAGGACCAAGAACCTGCTAGTAGTGAGGGGAGTCCTTTTGCAGCTAGACAGATGGAGATATCAGTGAGAGGAGATGGCCAACAATCAGAGAAAGCACTAGAGTAAGAAAGGTCAGCCAAAGACTTACAGGCCCTGGAGACAGGCATTCCTGTGAGGATCCAGCCATTAGAGAGACATAAGAAGAAGTGAACTAAAGGAGCTGTGAAGGGTGCAGTAGCACCCAGGCCATATGAGGTGACTATGCAACAGAGACAAGTGATCAAAAGAACACAGGCACTTATGAGCCATTAGAGACAATACCCAGGGAAGGTCTACAGAGATACAGAGATCATCACAGAAGAGAAAGACAGAGAACCATCCAAAGGCTTATCGCCCAGAAAGTGAGGACACTTCACAGAGAGATAATTTGTTATACTTGGTGACAGGGAGACAGAGATGTGGGACTGGATGTGGGGCACCAGGAGGGAAGTGTGTGTGGCTCTGGCTGTAGTGGGGAGAGCACAGGTCTGGGTGCAAATGCAGTATGAGATCAAGATTGGGTGTGGGGGAGCAGCAGAGGGAGAGCCTAGGACTTGGTATGAAGGAAAGAGCTTGGGGCTGGGTGCAGGGCATGGGAGGAAAGGTTCTAGGTCTGCTCCTTAGGATATTCTCTCTGCACCCCTGCTAGTATGGATGTGGAAAAAGAATCTCCTCATTGGGTCTTTCAAGCCACAAATATAAATGCTACTGATTTCCACAGAAGTGACACATGTTGAATGAAGGGTGAATATATCCAGACTATTTGGGGTTTTTTCTAGCATTCTATTTGATTTCTCTTTTAAAAAAATGCAATTTCTTCAGGATAAAACCAAACACCTACGTTAGAAAAACATTTCCCTGCAGAAATCCCCATTAGAAAAACTGAACAGAGGTAAACAGTTTCAACATTTCTGTATTCAGGATATTTGTGGGGGCATGTGTAAATTTAGAAGGTATTGAATCCAGACATAATGATTTTGGATCTCTGTTTCTGGAAAGAGTGCAGGGTTGGGTTTAAAAACTTTCCCATCCCTGTGTACGTCAGCTAATACATTGTATAACCCTGGTTCTTTATTATGGCAGTCTATTCCAAGAGTGGCAGTTAGGACAAGGTGTTTGGGAGAGATCTGCTGTTTAATCCTCCAGTGTTTGGAAGACGCTTTTTGATATGCTAAGACTGATCTATTAAAGCTGTTCTAATTCTGTACCCAGATTTCACTGGACTTTATTTAGTGTGAGCTAATGAACCTACAATATAGAAGAATTATTGCAGCATGAGGCAGGATGGATTACTAGCCCCCAGCCTTTGCTTTTCTTTTTCAGCTGTTTTAGAGCTGAAAGAAAGTGTGGCTCTTGCTATAAACAAAAGTAGCAGCAGCAATATCACTTTGAAAGAGAACAGTTTTGTTTTCCCCTTCTAAACATTTACATTGAAGAATAGATTTAAACTTGCAGGCCCAGATTCTGGCTCACTTACACCTGTGTAAATCACTGATGACCACTGAAGACATTGCAGTTACATGGTGAGATTAAAATTCGCTCTACAGTTCAGGAAATCTTTTTTAAAAAGATTTTTTTTCTTATAGCTTGCACTTCTATTACCTTGCTGTCCATATCTTATTCCTGCACTGTGGCACATACCATATGCAGTCAACTCTCAGTGACGGTTAATCAGCAAAATGTACAGATATTTTGATATTTTGGCTTATATTTGCATTTAGGCTCTGTATCATCATGACTTGTGTTCGGTATTCTCTGAGATCTGTATGATTACAAGGTGGAGAAATCTGGCTATTTATGGGCATTTTAAGACCCACTTCAAATGTAATGATAGTGCAACAACTACATTTTGCTTTCTATTCTTCTCGCTTTAAAGCACTGACATACATAAAAATACTTTCAAAATAATATTTTCCATTTTTTCCTCTGAACCTTATTAAAGGAACGCTGCTTGTTTCACAATAAAAAATGAACTGAATTGGCTAGTCACAGAAGCATAAGGATAGATTATGAGAGGAATGACTTTTAAAGGAAAGGGGAACTTCAAAGTAAATTAAAGTCCTCTGCATCGAGTTTACTAGAGTAATCCAAATTACCTGGTGTTACAAGAGCTTCAAGAGTTCTAGAGAAAAGATAGATCATATATATGTGAAATTATGCAAACAGATAGCTAGTTACTCTAAAGAGCACCATCTAACGGCATTTAAGAATATATAGCATGGTTCAGAAATTTGTGTGTTCAAAAAATATGTTATATAGGGCAAATGGCTTCCTAATTTCAGCTTTCAACAAATAATATGTAGAGCTCAGAATACTGATAGCATTCAACAAATTAATCATAACCTAGCCACTTACTTACTGATAATAGACTGCCCCAGGTTCAGAGCACCAAAGTCTTTAGAACTCTCTAATATCTTGTCCAGACCATTATTGTGTCTTCTACAGTCAGTTGCTATACCTTTAGGAATACCCAAATGGTTTAATTCATGTCAGTTCATTAGCAGTTGTCATAAATATGAAGGGAAGGGTAAACCCCTTTAAAATCCCTCCTGGCCAGAGGAAAAATCCTCTCACCTTTAAAGGGTTAAGAAGCTAAAGGTAACCTCGCTGGCACCTGACCAAAATGACCAATGAGGAGACAAGATACTTTCAAAAGCTGGGAGGAGGGAGAGAAACAAAGGGTCTGGGTCTGTCGGTACGCTGCTTTTGCCGGGGATAGAACAGGAATGGAGTCTTAGAACTTTTAGTAAGTAATCTAGCTAGGTATGCGTTAGATTATGATTTCTTTAAATGGCTCAGAAAAGAACGGTGCTGAATAGAATGACTATTTCTGTCTGTGTGTCTTTTTTGCCTAGAGGAATTCTCTATGTTTTGAATCTAATTACCCTGTAACGTATCTACCATCCTGATTTTACAAAGGTGATTCCTTTACTTCTATTTACTTCTATTTTTATTAAAAGTCTTCTTGTAAGAAAACTGAATGCTTTTTCATTGTTCTCAGATCCAAGGGTTTGGGTCTGTGGTCACCTATGCAAATTGGTGAGGATTTTTACCAAACCTTTCCCAGGAAGTGGGGTGCAAGGGTTGGGAGGATTTTTTGGGGAAAGACGTGTCCAAACTACGTTTCCCAGTAAACCCAGTTAGAGTTTGGTGGTGGCAGTGGCTATTGCAAGGACAAAGGATAAAATTAATTTGTACCTTGGGGAAGTTTTAACCTAAGCTGGTAAAAGTAAGCTTAGGAGGTTTTCATGCAGGTCTCCACATCTGTACCCTAGAGTTCAGAGTGGGGGAGGAACCTTGACATGGTGGCAGAGTGGTGGGATTAACCTGAAATCATTTTGAAATCAAATTGAGAGTTTTTGAACTAGAAATACAGATTTTAAAAAGGATTTTTTTTCCTTTGGAGCTGCTGGAAAGCAGTTTGTTTTTTTTCTCTGCTTTGGGGCCAGAGCAGAGACAAAAGGGGATTATCTTTGTGAATTGCAGGTTCTCTTTGCCTGGAGGAAGGGTACTTAACCGCCTGCAGGGAAATTCACAGTCTTGGTAAACCAGAAGGTTTTTTTTTTTTCCCTAAAAGTAAATAGGGGACTGTTCTACCCATTTGCCTGGAGACAAAAGTGGTCGGGGCTTTTTTTTTTTTTTTTTTTAGGATTTTGGTTTTTTACAAGGAGCACAAGTTTGAAAAGGAATTTTTTTTTCCTTTGGGTTGCTGGTAAGCAGGTTTCCAAGTAGTTGGAGGTTTTTTGCTTTGATTTGGGGCCAGAGCAGAGACAAAGGGAATTGTGTTTTTCTGTAGGCTGACAATCACTATCAGAGAATAGGTATTCTATTCCAGCACAGCAAAATTTTACATCCAAGTTTTGTTTGTTTATTTCTAAACCTTCGTTGTAAAGTTAGTTAAAAACAGAGAGGTTCCACAGCTCGACAAAAGCTGGAATTAGCCAGATTTCAGGCTGAGGAAAAACAAAGGGAACATGAAAGACAGATAGAACTCATGCGGCTGGAGAAAGAGGAGAAGGAAAATGAGAGGAAGCATGTGGAGGAGGACAGGGAAAAAGAGAGGAAGCATGCACTGGAGATGGAGAAGGTAAAGGTTCCGCAGAATATACCAACAAACCCTAGCAATCCTTCTCCAGGTACCACTCCCCATCCCAGAAAGTTCCCTACCTACAAGGCAGGCGATGATACTGAGGCCTTCCTAGAAAACTTCGAAAGGGCCTGCCTTGTGTACAACATCTCTTCTGACCAATACATGGTAGAGCTGAGGCCGCAGCTCAGTGGACCATTAGCTGAGGTGGCAGCTGAAATGCCTTAAGAACACATGAACAAGTATGAACTGTTTAAATCCAAGGCGAGAGTCAGAATGGGCATAACACCCAAGCAGTCTCGTCGGAGGTTCAGAGCCCTAAGGTGGAAACCAGACATGTCATTTACCCGACATGCCTACCACATTGTGAAACATTGGGATGCCTGGATATCAGGAGCAAGTGTTGAATCTCCAGTAAATTTGCCCTTCCTAATGCAAATGGAACAATTCTTAGAGGGTGTTCCTGAGGAAATAGAAAGATGGGAAACCTAGATGGGAAACCCAAAACGGTAATCGAGGCAGGAGAGATTGGAGCCAGATGGGTGGAGGTGGCCGAGAAGAAGAAAACTGGTCGCAGTTGGAGCGGAGACCAGAAGGGACCACCCCAGACCACATCCTATTACCGGGGGCCGCCCAAGGCCCCACCTACCTCCCAAAGAACCCTCCAGACACCTTATCATTCCACCACCCCGTTCTCCAGCAACCCACCTCGCCCCAGTGACCCGTCAGCTGGACGATGTTTTAAATGTAACGAGCTGGGACATGTAAAGACCAACTGCCCCATGAACCCCAACAGATTACAGTTCATTGCACAGGAATCACACCAGAGGTCTGTAGGCCCAGATACCTCCCAGATACCCTTGGAGGGGAGGAAAACTGTGAGTGTGGGCGGGAAGAAGGTCACCGCGTGGAGGGACACTGGAGCACAAGTGTCAGCTATCCATGCTTCCTTAGTGGACCCCAATTTAATCAACCCAGAGATCCAAGTGACGATTCAACCCTTCATGTCCAACACTTTCAATCTGCCTACAGCCAAGTTGCCTGCCCAGTACCAGGGCTGGTCAGGAACGTGGACTTTTGCAGTTTATGATGATTATCCCATCCCCATGCTGTTGGGGGAAGACTTGGCCAATCATGTGAAGTGGGCCAAGAGGGTGGTAATGGTCACCCGTAGCCAGGCTAAACAAGCCGTGAGGCCTAGCTCTGTTCTGGAAACTTCTATCAGGACCCAGTCAGAGGTGATGGACCCGGACCCCAGGCCAATGTCTGCAACAGCAGTAGTGGATCCAGTCCCAGAGACCCAGATGGAACCAGTCCCAGAACCGGAACCAGCAGAACAACCAGCACCAGACCATTTGCCAGCACTGAATCCAGTACTTGCAACCCCAACACCAGAGGGCCCCACCGAACCTGAACTGGCAGCAGCCGATAACCCTACACAAGAGGCTCAGCTGGAGCCTGAATCCCAACATAGTGCACCAGTGGAAAGCGGTTCACAATCAATGGAAACAGCCCCATCCCCTACATCGCTTCCAGAGGGACCAAGCATAGGTCTACAATCCAATGAGGAACTGATGTCTCCAGCATCAAGGGAACAGTTCCAGACCAAACAGGAAGCAGATGAAAACCTCCAGAGAGCTTGGACGGCGGCACGGAGCAACCCACCGCCTCTCAGCTCTTCTAATCGATCCAGGTTTGTTGTAGAAAGAGGACTTTTATACAAGGAAACTCTTTCTGGTGGACACCAGGAAGACTGGCATCCTCAGAGACAGTTGGTAGTTCCAACTAAATACCGGGCCAAGCTCTTGAGCTTAGCCCATGATCACCCTAGTGGCCATGCTGGGGTGAACAGGACCGAAGACCATTTGGGGGGGTCATTCCACTGGGAGGGAATGCGCAAGGATGTTTCTACCTATGTCCGGTCTTGTGAAGTATGCCAAAGAGTGGGAAAACCCCAAGACCAGGTCAAAGCCCCTCTCCAGCCACTCCCCATCATTGAAGTTCCATTTCAGCGAGTAGCTGTGGATATTCTGGGTCCTTTCCCGAAAAAGACACCCAGAGGAAAGCAGTACATACTGACTTTCATGGATTTTGCCACCCGATGGCCGGAAGCAGTAGCTCAAAGCAACACCAGGGCTAAAAGTGTGTGCCAGGCACTAGCAGACATTTTTGCCAGGGTAGGTTGGCCCTCCGACATCCTCACAGATGCAGGGACTAATTTCCTGGCAGAAACTATGGAAAACCTTTGGGAAGCTCATGGGGTAAATCACTTGGTTAGAACTCCTTACCACCATCAAACAAATGGCATGGTGGAGCAGTTTAATGGAACTTTGGGGGCCATGATACGTAAATTCGTAAATGAGCATTCCAATGATTGGGACCTAGTGTTGCAACACTTGCTCTTTGCCTACAGAGCTGTACTACATCCCAGTTTAGGGTTTTCCCTATTTGAACTTGTATATGGCCGTGAGGTTAAGGGGCCATTGCAGTTGGTGAAGCAGCAATGGGAGGGATTTACACCTTCTCCAGGAACTAACATTCTGGACTTTGTAACCAAACTACAAAACATCCTCCGAACCTCTTTAGACCCTTGCTAAAGAAAACTTACAGGATGCTCAAAAAGAGCAAAAAGCCTGGTATGATAAACATGCCAGAGAGCATTCCTTCAAAGTAGGGGACCAGGTCATGGTCTTAAAGGCGCTCCAGACCCATAAAATGGAAGCATCGTGGGAAGGGCCATTCACTGTCCAGGAGCGTCTGGGGGCTGTTAATTATCTCATAGCATTCCCCACCTCCAACCGAAAGCCTAAGGTGTACCATATTAATTCTCTAAAGCCCTTTTATTCCAGAGAATTAAAGGTTTGTCAGTTTACAGTCCAGGGAGGAGACGACGCTGAGTGGCCTGAAGATGTCTCCTACGAAGGGAAAAATGCTGGTGGTGTGGAAGAAGTGAACCTCTCCATGACCCTTGGGTGTATGCAGCAACAGCAGATCAAGGAGCTGTGCACTAGCTATGCGCCAACTTTCTCAGCCACCCCAGGACTGACTGAACGGGCATACCACTCCATTGACACCCAATTAAAGTCCAACCTTACCGCCCAATTAGAGTCCAACCTTACCTGGTGTCTCCTCAAGCTAAAACTACTATAGACCGGGAGATCCAGGATATGTTACAGATGGGTGTAATCCGCCTCTCTGGAAGTGCATGGGCATCTCCAGTGGTTCTAGTTCCCAAATCAGATGGGGAAATACGTTTTTGCGTGGACTACCATAAGCTAAACGCTGTAACTCGCCCAGACCACTATCCAATGCCACACACAGATGAACTATTAGAGAAACTGGGACGGGCCCAATTCATCTTTACCTTGGACTTAACCAAGGGGTACTGGCAGGTACCACTAGATGAATCTGCCAAGGAAAGGTCAGCCTTCACCACACATCTCGGGCCGTATGAATTTAATGTACTCCCTTTCGGGCTGCGAAGTGCACCCGCCACCTTCCAAAGACTTGCAGATGGTCTCCTAACGGGATTAGGAGAATATGCAGTCGCCTACCTTGACAATGTGGCCATATTTTCGCATTCCTGGGCAGATCACCTGGAACATCTACAAAAAGTCCTTGAGCGCATAAGGGAGGCAGGACTAACTGTTAAGGCTAAGAAGTGTCAAATAGGCCTAAACAGAATGACTTACCTTGGACACCAGGTGGGTCAAGGAACTATCAGCCCCCTACAGGCCAAAGTGGATGCTATCCAAAAGTGGCCTGTCCCAAAGTCAAAGAAACAGGTTCAATCCTTCTTAGGCTTGGCCGGTTATTACAGACGATTTGTACCGCAATACAGCCAAATCGCCTCCCCACTGACAGACCTAACCAAAAAGAAACAGCCAAATGCCGTTCAGTGGACCGAAAAGTGTCAGAAGGCCTTTAACAAGCTTAAAGCAACACACGTCTGACCCTGTACTAAGGGCCCCAGACTTTGACAAACCGTTCCTAGTAACCACAGATGCATCCAAGCGTGGTGTGGGAGCAGTTTTAATGCAGAAAGGACCTGATCAAGAATTCCACCCTGTACTGTTTCTCAGCAAAAACTGTCTGAGAGGGAAAGCAACTGGTCAGTCACTGAGAAAGAATGTTATGCCATTGTCTACGCTCTGGAAAAGCTACGCCCATATGTTTGGGGACGGCGTTTCCACCTGCAAACCGACCATGCTGCACTGAAGTGGCTTCACACCGTCAAAGAAACTAACAAAAAAACTTCTTCGGTGGAGTTTAGCTCTCCAAGATTTTGTTTTCGACATCCAACACATCTCAGGAGCTTCTAACAAAGTGGCTGATGCACTCTCCCGTGAAAGTTTCCCAGAATCAACTGGTTAAAATCGTCCTTGAGATGTGGAAAATATTGTTAGTCTTTATGTACTTGGTAGTATATTTAGAGATGCATGTGTCTTATTAACTCTGTTTTTCCTAGAGCTCCAGGAAGAAATCCCAGCCAGTGTTTCACCCTAGCTGAGATTTGGGCGGCGTGTCATAAATGTAAAGGGAAGGGTAAACCCCTTTAAAATCCCTCCTGGCCAGAGGAAAAATCCTCTCACCTGTAAAGGGTTAAGAAGCTAAAGGTAACCTCACTGGCACCTGACCAAAATGACCAATGAGGAGACAAGATACTTTCAAAAGCTGGGAGGAGGGAGAGAAACAAAGGGTCTGTGTCTGTCGGTATGCTGCTTTTGCCGGGGATAGACCAGGAATGGAGTCTTAGAACTTTTAGTAAGTAATCTAGCTAGGTATGCGTTAGATTATGATTTCTTTAAATGGCTGAGAAAAGAATTGTGCTGAATAGAATGACTATTTCTGTCTGTGTGTCTTTTTTGTAACTTAAGGTTTTGCCTAGAGGGATTCTCTATGTTTTGAATCTAATTACCCTGTAAGGTATCTACTGTCCTGATTTTACAGAGGTGATTTCTTTACTTCTATTTACTTCTGTATCTGTTAAAAGTCTTCTTGTAAGAAAACTGAATGCCTTTTCATTGTTCTCAGATCCAAGGGCTTGGGTCTGTGGTCACCTATGCAAATTGGTGAGGATTTTTACCAAACCTTTCCCAGGAAGTGGGGTGCGAGGGTTGGGAGGATTTTGGGGGGAAAGAAGTGTCCAAACTACGTTTCCTAGTAAACCCAGTTAGAGTTTGGTGGTGGCAGTGGATATTCCAAGGACAAAGGATAAAATTAATTTGTACCTTGGGGAAGTTTTAACCTAAGCTGGTAAAAGTAAGCTTAGGAGGTTTTCATGCAGGTCCCCACATCTGTACCCTAGAGTTCAGAGTGGGGGAGGAACCTTGACAGCAGTGAAGGCTGTGGAGAGTTAAATGTGCAATTCCTGTTGACAACAGCAAGATTTTTACTTCTTTCCTGTACACCTTGCTGAAATGTGCCTCTTACGGTAAAAGTTAAAATGAGCATAAAAAGACAATTAGGAGAGGTGACAGGTGTTCACTTGGGGCAGCCAATTTATTTTTTTGAAAGCAAGAAGCAGGCAAAGTGCTAAGTCATTCAGAGAAGATAAAACGCTGAAGAAGAGGGATGATATGGAAAATTTACTATTATGCGTGGAGGCTTTCTGGACATTTGCCATAATGTAGCTATCATCAGGGCAATGAATGGAGAATTTGACCCATATGCATTAAGGGATTATTAGAATGGCCCTTATTATCATCCAAATTACTTCATTTTGGTTCAGTGCAAGAATGGATCTTTTTTATAAATGTGAAAAATTTACATAAAGAAACTCAATTTGGCCTCATCAATATATAAAACCACTTTTGACTATTTATATTAATCACTAAAGTAACACGGAATAAATTCCCCAAGTACAGCTATCTATATTTTGAAGGGTTTTATGGTAAAACATATGCAGGTCTGGAAAATGTATTTGTTAAATCTGTTGAGAGTCGACAGAATACTCAACAGTATAAGTGACACAAAAGAAAATATTGTTCATGATCCAAAGAGTTTACAAGCTAGCCAGATAAAACATAAGAAGAATTGTGGAATCTCAGTCATACATAGTTCTACCACTAATTTATCCTGGATAGTTTTCTCTTTTGCTGCTTTGGAGCCTATCCAATATAATCCACAATATAGCTCAGGGACTTTTGTTCACCTTTTCTTATTTTAAAAGGACAAGGCGACATTCAATTAAATTTCAGGGGTGGAGGGATTTAAAACTGATAAAAAGAAATATTTTTATATAACACTCAATTAGCCTCTGGAACTCATTGCCATACGATGGCGTGAAGCCAAAATCTTAGTGGGATTCAAAAAAAGAACTGGACAATTACATTAACAATAAGAATATCCTGAGTTATAATAGTAAATATTAAGAAATGAAAGAGATACTTGGCTGTAATATAATCCCTTATGCTTCAGACCATAAACCAACTTCTGATTTATGAGGGTTAGGAAGAAATATTTCTTGAGGACAGGTTAATCCATAGCTGCCTTCTGAAAGGTTTCCTGCAATTTCTTCTAAAACAGCTGGCACTGGCAGAATACTCGACTTGTTGGATATAACAATTACCCTAGCTGTGTTATTTGTGGGGGTTGAAACGCACAGGTCTGACTGAATATGGCAATTCCCATATTTCCTATCCTGCAAGTTACAAAAGCCTAGCATCAGTTTAGTTGAGGAAAATGAGATTTGTGGATGCTGATCAACTCCCAGGAAATGCTGAGCTCACAGGAACCTAGACCATGATGAGGATGATTTGCATTAAGCACAGTGCAGTAGCATTCTGTAAATTCTGTGTCCTTAAGTATAACAAGGATATCAAGTGCCACAATTTACCAGAAAACTCTACAGCTCATAGATTTCAAGTCACAGCATGAAAAACAATGTATGAACTCAATCTTTTCTTGTTGTTTATGTCCTTAATGATGCACATTGATGCACACCCCAACCTTCTAGAAGCTCAGTAATCTTGTTTTCTCGATTACACTTAGAACATTGACATTGCTAAATTTCTAATTTTTAAAAATTTCTTTCCAGTAACACTACAGTATAAGCTTCTCTCTGACTCCCCACATTCATTCTCTCGTTTACAGAACTGGAGTGTACAACAATATTAAAGTGGTTATTTATTCACCAGCCATAGATTAGCTAGCCACGACCAACTAATAAGAAATAACCATAACATTATTTTCTTTGTAACGCACCTTTAAATATAAAGTGAGCCTGTGTGGGCAGGGCACTCCCTGTAATTTAGGAGTTAGTCCCAGAGGGTTGCTGTTACAAAAGGAGTCTCTCATAAGTACGTTATTTTTGTACTTTCTTTTCTTTTTCCTTTAATTTACAATAAAAGGTATCCAGATGGAAAGATACTTGCTCTTTGTCTCTGGGAAAACAGAACTCATATAAAAGGTGATATTCTCCTATGCTGCTCAACAGTGCTCCATCCATAGTGTTTACACATCAAGGGACTAAAATATAAGGTTCTTTCTTTACTTTTTTAAGGCAGTTTCTCTTAGGAGGGATGTGGAAAGGAAGATCTGATGTTTTTGTGAAAAGGCTGGCTATGTGGAATCTGGTTGTGAGTTTTAGCAAGGCAACTAACTGCCTCAGAGGCACCTTTAGTAAATGGTGGGATCAGAATTTGTGACACTCCAGAGTAAAAAACACTCACAGCTGCTATACTAAAAACCGGGCAGAAGCTTCTCAGGAAAAACGGCTAGCTGTGCTGCATATACCCTCCATTGCTACCCTGAATGTACCTCGGCTGGACACATACTGGAAACAGTAACAATGAGCATGGGATTCCTTGTGATGGTTTACATTCACTCCAAAGTTTTCTAAATTGTTAAGTATTTGCCTGCTTCATTGGCCAATTTCATCCAGTATAGTTAGGATTTTAATGTGCATTCCTTTCCTGTTATATCTTATTCATACTCAGATCTGGCCATTTTTATTCTTTGCATAGTTCTCTGAAATATAATACGTACAATGAAAAATATTCTGTAAAGTGAAGTAGTTATTGTAAAGGTTAGTAAAATATAATACATATATATTTTTACTGTGGCTGACATGTTATATTGATCTAGGAGGAAATCTATCTATTACAGAGACAGATGGGGGAGCTCTGGGACTCAGTCTAACATGGTTGCAGCTACTGCTGCTGCTGCTACTGCACACTGACAATAGCTGCAGTCTGGAAAGGAGAGTTTACATGCCTGAAATAAATTGTTGTGATTAGAACCTTTAGGAGAGAAAGTCATAAGCTACAGTTTTATTGACTACTTGCCAAACAGCACAGACCCATGCTCTGTAAGCTTGTTTTGCTCTTGTAAGTCAAGCACCAACTGGGTTTTTATTTTCTAAGGTTATGGACTTACAACATAATACATTATTATTTGCTCCAAATTATTACACAGATTGTATACTGGGAAAAAACAATACTCTTTTAGTTTTAAATGTAGTTGACCTTAGGAAAAAATATTTTTAATGCTTCCATATATTTTTTTCTATAATTTAAATGATTAAAAAGACAAGGATTCATTTTTTATTTTTATAGATGCTTTCAGAATCAAAGAGAAAAAGATGTAAATAAACCAGATACAAAGAGAAGATAAAGGAAAGAAGAATACTAACATTGAGAGAGAACCTTTGCTAGTAACTAGCCATTTTGTCACGGTTATATGTGAGTGGAGTCATTTCTTTTTATTTTATAGAGTGTGAATCAGCGGCTGCTATATTCATGTGAGAATGCCGTTGCAATCAACTAAATAGAATTTAGAATGATTGTTGTGAAAGACAAAATGAGGACCTTTTTCCCCTCCGAAGCAAGATCTATTTAATACATTGCCACTAAAGGCATCATTTATTGTGATGTCCTTTTAAAAATTAGTATGTTCAGGTATGGTTTGTCTATTTATCATTTGTCTGTTCTGGTCTAATGCATTTAAATATTTAGTTTTGTAGCTAAAACTGAGCCCATCAAATTGTCTATTATGTTTTACCCACTCTAATGATAGTGTTGTGGCTTGTTTATTGCCACTTAGTTTTTAAAATCAGCATCTTCCCTTGGAGATAATATGCAAAAAGTAAAAGAAGTTTTTTTCTAAAGTGCAGTGATTTGAATTGGAATAAAAGAAGTGGGGTCATTTAACTGAATTTTCCATAAACAATATATTTTCAGAATTTCCAAGGCTTGATGCAATATGAAGCTTCTGCCTCATGCCCACTTACTTTAGCATATTGATTTATATTATTGGATGTAAAAAAGCCATATGCCTTTTGAAATGAACATTGCAAATGTGCTTTTTTATTTGATTTCCCACTGGGTTGATTCATATTGTAGGAAGCTTGTTATTTTGATGCAAACCACTGGTACTAATGAAAAGTAGGCATCATAATACATATATACCTTTTCTTGGCTATTATAGTTTTTGATTGATATCTACATAATAAATGTACAGCAAAACCTACATAAGAGACCATGTTTATTAATAATATTGCTTAGTATGCATGGAACACTTTAAAGTCTGTGTGGCACTTTGGACATGCAACTAATTGTGCCATCTCTCCTCACTCTAAGTCCTCAATTCCCTTGATTTCAATGTGAATACTTGTTTTGTAAGGTATTCATCAAGAATAAGGGTGCCACAGTTAGGCACATAATTATTAGGCCATCTCAAACTCAGGAGACCATCTCAAACTCTTCCCAAAGTACTGTGTATTAGAGCTGGTCAGAGAAACTTTGATGGAACCATACATCCCACATTTCAACATTTTGGGGATGAAATGTTGATTTTTTTTTTAATTTTGAAAAGACTTTTTGCTTTGCATTACATTACAATGGAAAACACAATATAAAGCAGTCAAAATCAATAGAGAATAGTTTCAAATGATCCTAAATGACAGTTTAAAAAAACCATACACAGATAGTTTTGAAATTTTTGGTGTTTGCTCCAATTCATCCCTAAGCCAAATTTCAAAATCTTGAAATCCTTGTGAATCAGAACTTCCATCCTTGGTACAGCTCTACCATGTATAATTCCCCCTGTATTAAAAGACCATCTCTGCTAAGCAGCTGATTTTTGTCAGGTGCTCTATGCTGCTAGGTATTTTACATGTGAGTGGCTGCCATTGTGTGTAGCAGTTGGATACAACATGTTGGAGGGGCTGCCTAATTTGCAGCTGTGGGTGTGAATGGCAGCTGCTGTAGAATACAGCTAGTATGGGTACCTCTAGCTAAGTTACTAAAAATAGAAATGAGGACACTGGCTGCATGGGCTTTAGTGTGGCGTGCACAAAACTACCTGATCTCCCGCCACTCCTGGTATGTGCAGCAGGTGTTAAAGCCCACAACACAGCATCCTCAATTCTATTTTTTAGTGAGTTAGCTAGCATACAGCTAGCTTTGGTACAACTACATAAGCTGTAAGTCATAGAATCATAGATACTAAGGTCAGAAGGGACCATTATGATCATCTAGTCCGACCTCCTGCACAACGCAGGCTACAGAATCTCACCCACCCACTCCTGCGAAAAACCTCTCACCTATGTCTGAGCTATTGAAGTCCTCAAACCGTGGTTTAAAGACTTCAAAGAGCAGAGAATCCTCCAGAAAGTGACCTGTGCCCCATGCTATAGAGGAAGGTGAAAAACCTCCAGGGCCTCTTCCAATCTGCCCTGGAGGAAAATTTCTTCCCAACCCCAAATATGGTGATCAGCTGGACCCTGAGCATATGGGCAAGATTCACCAGCCAGATACCCAGGAAAGAATTCTCTGTCGTATCTCAGATCCCACCCCATCTAACATCCCATCACAGGCCATTGGACTTATTTATCATGAATATTTAAAGATCAGTTAATTACCAAAATCATGTTATCCCATCATACCGTCTCCTCCATAAATTTATCGAGTTTAATCTTAAAGCCGGATAATTCTTTTGCCCCCACTGCTTCCTTTGGAAGGCTATTCCAGAACTTCACTCCTCTGATGGTTAGAAACCTTCGTCTAATTTCAAGTCTAAACTTCCCAATGACCAATTTATATCCATTTGTTCTTGTGTCCACATTAGTACTGAGCTTAAATAATTCTTCTCCCTCTCCGGTATTTATCCCTCTGATATATTTATAGAGAGCAATCATATCTCCCCTTAACCTTCTTTTAGTTAGGCTAAACAAGCCAAGCTCCTTGAGTCTCCTTTCATAAGACAGGTTTTCCATTCCTTGGATAATCCTAGTAGCCCTTCTCTGTACCTGTTCCAGTTTGAATTCATTCTTCTTAAACATGGGAGACCAGAACTGCACACAGTATTCCAGGTGAGGTCTCACCAGTGCCTTGTATAACGGTACTAAAACCTCCTTATCTCTACTGGAAATACCTTGCCTGATGCATCCCAAGACCGCATTAGCTTTTTTCACAGCCATATCACATTGGCGGCTCATAGTCATCCTATGATCAACCAATTCTCCAAGGTCCTTCTCCTCCTTCATTAATTCTAATTGATGCGTCCCCAGCTTATAACTAAAATTCTTGTTATTAATCCCTAAATGCATAACCTTACACTTCCCACTATTAAATTTCATCCTATTACTATTAGTCCAGTTTACAAGGTCATTCAAATCTTCCTGTATGATTTCCTGGTCCTTCTCTAAATTGGCAATTCCTTCCAGCTTTGTATCATCCACAAACTTTACTAGCACACTCCCACTTTTTGTGCCGAGTTCAGTAATAAAAAGATTAAATAAGATCGGTCCCGAAACTGATCCCTGAGGAACTGCACTGGTAACCTCCCTCCAGCCTGACAGTTCACCTTTCAGTAGGACTCGCTGTAGTCTCCCTGTTAACCAATTCCTTATCCACCTTTCAATTTTCATATTGATCCCCATCTTTTCCAATTTAACTAACAAGTCCCCATGTGGCACCGTATCAAACGTCTTACTGAAATCTAGGTAAATTAGATCCATTGCGTTTCCTTTGTCTAAAAAGTCTGTTACTTTCTCAAAGAAGGAGATCAGGTTGGTTTGGCATGATCTACCTTTTGTAAAACCATGTTATATTTTGTCCCATTTACCACTGACCCCACTGTCCTTATCTACTTTCTCCTTCAAAATTTTTTTCCAAGACCTTGCATACTACAGATGTCAAACTAACAGGCCTGGAGTTACCCGGATCACATTTTTTCCCTTTCTTAAAAATAGGAACTATGTTAGCAATTCTCCAATCATATGGTACAACCCCTGAGTTTACAGATTCATTAAAAATTCTTGCTAATGGGCTTGCAATTTCATGTGCCAATTCCTTTAATATTCTTGGATGAAGATTATCTGGGCCCCCCAATTTAGTCCCATTGAGCTGTTGGAGTTTCGCTTCTAGCTCAGATATGGTAATATCTACCTCCATATCCTCATTCCCATTTGTCATGCTACCATTATCCCTAAGATCCTCTTTAGCCTTATTAAAGACTGAGGCAAAGTATTTGTTTAGATATTGGGCCATGCCTAGATTATCCTTGACCTCCACTCCATCCTCAGTGGTTAGCGGTCCCACTTCTTCTTTCTTTGTTTTCTTCTTCTTTTTTATATGGCTATAGAACCTTTTACTATTGGTTTTAATTCCCTTTGCAAGGTCCAACTCTACTTGATTTTTAGCCTGTCTCACTTTATCCCTACATGTTCCGACCTCAAGAAGGTAGCTTTCCTTGCTGATCCCTCCCATCTTCCACTCCCTGTATGCTTTCTGCTTCTTCTTAATCACCTCTCTGAGATGCTTGCTCATCCAGCTTGGTCTACAAATCCTGCCTATGAATTTTTTCCCCTTTCTTGGGATGCAGGCTTCCGATAGCTTCTGCAGCTTTGATATAAAGTAATCCCAGGCCTCCTCTGCCTTTAAATCCATAAGTTCTTCAGTCCAATCCACTTCCCTAACTAATTTCCTTAAGTTTTGAAAGTCAGCCCTTTTGAAATCAAAAAAGCCTAGTTGCAGATTTATTTTTGTTAATCCTTCCGTTCAGTTTGAACTGAATAAGCTCATGATCACTTGAACCAAGATAGTCCCCTACAACCATTTCTTCTATGAGGTCCTCACTACTCACCAAAACCAAATCTAAAATGGCATCCCCTCTAGTTGGTTCAGCAACTACTTGATGAAGGAATCCATCAGCTATCACATCTAGGAAAATCTGAGGCCTATTATTATTACTAGCACTCGTCCTCCAGTCTATATCTGGGAAGTTAAAGTCTCCCATGATCACACAGTTTCCATTAGTATTTACTTCATTAAAAACATTGAAGAGGGCTCTATCCATATTCAAATTAGATCCAGGCGGTCTATAGCACACCCCAAGCACTATCCCAGGGGAGGCTCTAATAGTTTTCTTCCCCAATGTAATTTTTGCCCAGATGGACTCTGTCTTATCCATTCCATCGCTTCTTATTTCTTTACATTCTACCTCATCATTGATATACAATGCTACTCCACCACCTTTACCTTTGTTTCGGTCTTTCCTAAACAGCACATACCCTTCAATACCTGTAGTCCAGTCATGACTACTATTCCACCATGTTTCTGTTATCCCTATAATATCTGGTTTCAATTCCTGCACCGGTAGCTCTATTTCCTTCATTTTGTTACCTAGGCTCCTCGCATTGGTGTACAAACACCTTAATTTTTGCTGTTTGGCCTCGCTCACATTCTGTACCCTATTAGGCATGGTCATTCTACAGCCAGTATAACCTATTATACTGGTATCCACACTGCCCTTCCTCCTTATATACATTCTCCTACCCACGGCTGTATCCTTTCTTACTTCGTTTTCTTCCTTCTCAATGCTAAAATCTGGCGTGGAGATTACCTGGACATCTCCCAAACATCTCCCCCAGATTCCTAGTTTAAAGCTCTCTTAATCAGTTGTGCCAGTCTCCATCCTAGAAGTTTATTTCCTTCCCGACTCAGATGAAGTCCATCCAGAGAGAACTGTCCTCTGTCCATGAATGCCTCCCAGTGGCCATACATCCCAAAGCCCTCCTTATATCACCACTGCCTAAGCCATCTGTTGATAATCATAATCTTGTCACACCTTAGTTGCCCTTCTCTAGGAAAAGACAGAATCCCACTAAAGATCACCTGAGCCTCGATTTCCTTAAGCATCTTCCCCAGTTTAGCATAGTCTCCCTTAATACTTTCCAGCAAGAATCTAGCCTTATCATTTGTTCCCACATGAAGGATAATTAGGGGATTCTTTCCTGCTCCCTTTAGAATCATAGAATATCAGGGTTGGAAGGGACCTCAGGAGGTCATCTAGTCCAACCCCCTGCTCAAAGCAGGACCAATCCCCAACTAAATCACCTCAGCCAGGCTTTGTCAAGCCTGACCTTAAAAACTTCTAAGGAAAGAGATTCTACCACCTCCCTAGGTAACCCATTCCAGTGTTTCACCACCCTCCTAGTGAAAAAGATTTTCCTAATATCCAACCTAAACCTCCTCCACTGCAACTTGAGACCATTACTCCTTGTTCTGTCATCTGCTACCACTGAGAACAGTCTAGATCCATCCTCTTTGGAACCCCCTTTCAGGTAGTTGAAAGCAGCTATCAAATCCCCCCTCATTCTTCTCTTCCGCAGACTAAACAATCCCGGTTCCCTCAGCCTCTCCTCATAAGTCATGTGTTCCAGTCCCCTAATCATTTTTGTTGTCCTCCGCTGGACGTTTTCCCAATTTTTCCACATCCTTCTTGTAGTGTGGGGCCCAAAACTGGACACATTACTCCAGATGAGCCTCACCAATGTCGAATAGAGGGGAACGTCCCTCAAGTCCCTGGAAATGCCTCTACTTATACATCCCAAAATGCCATTGGCCTTCTTGGCAACAACGGCACACTGTTGACTCATATCCAGCTTCTCGTCCACTGTAACCTCTAGGTCCTTTCCTGCAGAACTGCTGCCTAGCCATCCGATCCCTAGTCTGTAGTGGTGCATGGTATTCTTCCGTCCACTCTGCACTTGTCCTTGTTGAACCTCATCAGATTTCTTTTGGCCCAATCCTCCAATTTGTCTAGGTCCCTCTGTATCCTATCCCTACCCTCCAGCGTATCTACCTCTCCTCCCAGTTTAGTGTCATCTGCAAACTTGCTGAGGGTGCAATCCGCACCATCCTCCAGATCATTTATGAAGATATTGAACAAAACTGGCCCGAGGACCGATCCTTGGGGCACTACACTTGATACCAGCTGCCAACTAGACATGGAGCCATTGATCACTACCCGTTGAGCCTGACAATCTAGCCAACTTTCTATCCACCTTATAGTCCATTCATCTAGCCCATACTTCTTTAACTTGCTGGCAAGAATACTGTGGGAGACCATGTCAAAAGCTTTGCTAAAGTCAAGGAACAACACGTCCACTGCTTTCCCCTCATCCATAGAGCCAGTTATCTCATCATAGAAGGCAATTAGTCAGACATGACTTGCCCTTGGTGAATCCATGCTGACTGCTCCTGATCACTTTCCTCTCCTCTAAGTGCTTCAGAATTCATTCCTTGAGGACCTGCTCCATGATTTTTCCGGGGACTGAGGTGAGGCTGACTGGCCTGTAGTTCCCAGGATCCTCCTTCTTACCTTTTTTAAAGATGGGCACTACATTAGTCTTTTTCCAGTCATCTGGGTCTTCCCCCAATTGCCTTGAGTTTTCAAAGATAATGGCCATCGGCTCTGCAATCACATCTGCCAACTCCTTTAGCACTCTCGGATGTAGTGCATCTGGCCCCATGGACATGTGCTCATCCAGCTTTTCTAAATAGGATCCTTTTCAACCTCCGGTCTACATCCCGTATTTTAGCACCTGGAAGACAGCCCACCCTTCTATTCTGTGGATCAGCTCTGGTTACAGGCCTGTCTATTCTTCTCAGTAAAGAATCCCCGTTCACATAGACCTGCCTTTTCCTGGTGACGGTGCTATTCTCCAGTCTATCCCCTGTTCCCTCTGGCTGCAAGTTCTTTCCATTCCTATTCTCTCTTGTACTCCTCTTCAACCCATCTTGTATCCTCCTAGGGCTCACATTTGGTGTAGTCTCCATTGACTCTTCCCCTTTTCCTGTAGGACTAGCTGCTCTTCTCTTCTTCCTTGCACTTCCACCTTCAGTGACTATCTGCTGAGCCCCTTCTTCATTTTCCAACTCTGTAAACCTGTTCTTGATCTCTATTTCTCCTTCACTAGCCCATCTTTTCCTCTGCCTGGTTCTTTTAGTCACATGCTTCCACTGACCACTTTCCTAACCCAGTCTCCCCTCAGAATTCACCAGTCCTGCTTCCATCTGCAAGTCTGAGCTTTTCCCTTCAGATACCTCATGTCTTTGCTCCATCATCCGCTCGAAACCCTTTCTAAACTCAACCAGACAGTCCACCTACATCTCCAAACCTCGGATCTTTTCCTCCATCAGCTCTATCAGACAGCATTTCATGCAGACAAAACTCTTACCAGGTACCCCCTCCAGGATCATGTACATATCACAGCTTCCACATCCAGTCATCTTCATTGCGTCTTCCACTACATGGGTCACTCCCACTGCTGTCTCTGTCATAGCCTTGCCACCTAAACCCTGTTAATCTGGGAAACACAAACCACACCAATACGCCAGTACCCACAGCAAAAACAAACCCCAAACAAGCACCACAATACAAACTCCCACTGAAACTCCCCTGTTTACAGCTCTGTTTGCTGGCTCCTATGCTGCTGCAGCTGTCTATGCCACTGCCTGACTGGCTGGCTACCTGTTTAGGACCCCTAGTCAGAGAAGCCCCTACCCCCCACCCAATCAGGGCTCAGTTTCTCTGCCAGCACAAAGCCCCTACAAGCCTCTACACATACAAATAATACAAATACAAAACCAAATACAAATACCTTCTCCTCCAACAGAATTCCCACTGAAACTCCCCTGTTTACAGCTCTGTTTGCTGGCTCCTGTGCCGCTGCAGCTGTCTGTTAGCTGAAATAAAGATGTACCCATAGAAGAGACACACATACACATTGGTCTGTCTCATAGAGACTGCTCGTATTCCCTTGTTGTTTTTCTAACTCTACATAAAACTAGTTCAGATTACAAGTATGAGTTTGTTCTTTGTATATGGCAGATATGACACTCTGTGCCTTGAGTGGTCACTCCTGACAGGCTGTACTGTGTTCTCTCTATCGGCCAGGTCATGCGCAGGCACAATAAGCAGTAGATAAGTGTGTTATTCTGAAGCAAACATACGTCATTAAGGCAACCATTTACTCCAAATATAATGCACTGGTAAACTGGAGAATAGCCCAGGGGTAGCTCTTATAGATGGAAAGGCCAGCCACAGCTTGCCAAGAGTGAGGGGCAAAGTACATAGTGTGAATAAGGACAATGCAATCAAAGCTTTATCTAAATCATACAGTCACACACAAACACATTTAAGGATATAAGAGGCATCACTTCTTTTCCTTTCATCTACCTTTTCCTAAAGATAAAAAAGGAAGGGCCATGGGACATGGAAAACCCTCATTCCACAGTTATCAATGCACCTCTACAGGAAGCAAAGACTGGCAATGGGGAGGAAGGGAAGTATAGCATGAGGCATGCATCTTTGTCCTCCTGGAACATGCCAATGTGCAGTGACCTCAGTCACTAGCTGTTTCTCAGAGATATAGTGGAGGGCCAGAGAGCAAGACAGAGCTATATGCCATCCCTTACTCTAGGCTGAACTCGGTGGCTCAGTCTAGCCTTTCTTAGTCCACATACTTCACATTTAAGGCAGAAATATATATTTTTAGCTCAGCCATGCCTACTCACCCTGATTTTCATTTGTAACCTAGCTCCTTTTAACTACACTGAGAGCAAGGTCAGGTCCCCAGTGAAGATCTGTTTTAAAGGAGCACAGCTCTGAGCAGGTCCTATATTTGTCTATCACTTTTTAAAACTACTCCCTGAATTTACAGCTTGGTGGTGGTGGATGAGGCTGGGGGTAGTGGGTTACTCCCTAACATAAATTTAGAGTAGGATGTTTGCCACATGTGACTAGATTAGATTTCTAACTAAAACACTCTAGTTCAGCAAATTGTGTAAATATACATGCAGACAAAATTGTACATAAGATAAACAGGGTGTGGGAGAAGCAGTGTATGATATCTATGGAAATCATGGGCCAGATTAAATGTTGCTTGGCTGTCGATAAACCCTGTACATTGAGTTATAAGATGCAGAGTATGGCCCTGATGGTATGGAAACTGGGGGTTGCATGTCCTTAGGGTTACCAGAAGTGGCGATATCAAGATTCTTGAAATATGAGCTTGCAGAATTCAGTTTGCTAGGAGGACCATTAGCTTCTCCGGACTGTGCTGGGTTCTGACAGGTGATACGACAAGAATGCTGATCCTTTGCTGCCATTTCACAGTTCCAGAGCTGGACAGAGTGCTCTATAACATCAAGCAGAGCCATAACTTGGCATTTTGGCGCCTGGGGCAAGCAAACATATTTGCACCCCCTATCAGAGGCAAGACGGGGGAGGGCACGTGGGGTCATGGCCCCCCCCCCAGATTTTTTGGTTGCACCCCCCCACAACCCTGCTGGGTGGCCTGCTGATGTGAGTCAGAGGGTGGGGTGGCACTCCCACCCCAAGCCGCACAGGTGGAGTTTGACTCCTGCAGTTGGGGGCATGGGGCTTAATAAAATTGTTTGTGGATAGAGAATATGAAATTCAGATGCACAAGTGTGTGTATGTGAAGTGGCTGCACATTCACACAGCAGAAATAATGTGGTATGATTTATCTGATCATTCGTTATTAAATAACACATCTTGATTTTGGAATATTGGGCAATCCAGAATGCAAACATTAGGACAAGATATCTGTTGAATAAATTTGAGGAAATTATGATCTACCTGTCTATATCCCACAACCAGAAAAATAAATTATTGCTGAATATGTTATTCACTCAACTCTATTTAAAATCAAAGGTCAGAAGTGGAATAGACATATCAAGTTATTGTGTTTCTCCACTTCCAAATCAGGAATAGATCTTGTTCCAGTGCATTCATGTGTACTTTATCTAATCCAATTTCATTAGGGTGGGGCTCTTATAATTGCCTTTTGGACACTATTCAGCAGTATAATAGGCCACTCCATGCACCCCAAATTTTCCTTTACTCAGTTTCACCCCATAACTCTTAGTTGTAGTCCACTAGCATTACACTCAACCAGTCAATCTCAGATTTGATCCACTGATCTTTTCCTGGTGGTTTGCGGCACCACATACTAGGGAGATTGAGCATTATTGCGGGGGCTGGGGGGAAGGCTTGGAGGGATTTATCTTGTATGAAGTTGTCCATTTAATGAAAGAGCTGGAAAACAATTGCTGTAAATAACAACTTGTGAGGGTCAAATCTCAGATTGCTCAATTCAGATATTAATCCAAACCTCTTTGCTCTTCAGAATCATACTAGAAATTTCATAACAACAATGAAATTTGTGGTGCTTCCTGCCTGGTCAGAAATATTCCAAGAACAGTCTTTCTCCCACTGCTATTTTGTCATTTCTTGTTCTGGTTGCAGCCACAGCCTGGAACTCAGATGAAAACAAAAAATGGAAACTAGAGGGAAATAAACAGAAAATGTTAAGCTATCATTTTCAAATAACAAAACATTTCTATAGCAGTAGAACTGGGCAAATATATATATTTTTGGTTTGGTAGCCAAAACCAAAATAAAAAATAATAATAATAATTTTGAGTCCAATGAAAGGAAACATTTTACTTCAGTTTGGGGTATTTGTTCTTTTTGTTGTTGTTGATTAATCTAGTTAAATTTCTGAACAAAACATAATTTTAGAAATAAAAAACCAAAACATTTCATTTAGAAAATGTAAAAACAAAATATTTCCACTTTTTCCAACCAAAACTATTTGTTCACGGATTCAGGTTGAATTTGGTAGTTTCTGCTGACCTGAAGCTGCATTTTTTCTAGCAAATAAACTATTCACCAAAAATCTTTCACTCAGATTGATATAGCAGATTACAGAGCTCAGACTGATGACAAACAGGAATGCAAGAGGTAAAAATAATCAGCTGGATATAGGTGAATAATGTTAGGCCATAATCTTACAACCTTTAGGATAGTTCTGCATGGTAAAAAAACCAACCCAAGGCTAATTTACATAGACAAATTATAGCGTTTATGCTTCAGATGGTAATCACATTATCTCCAATCCTCTACTCACAACGCAATCAGATTGAATTTACTGAACATTAGACAACATATCTACCTTTTACAGACGTAAGTACAAGCAAATGTCAAGAAATACCAGAGTTTTTTCCTGACATTTTCGGGGTTCTGAGATAGATAAACATAGAAAACAAGACCAGGGAGAAATCTGGCCATATCCTGTAGGCACCATGATATCCCTTGTATAGTCATCTATTGGTTTTATTTAGTAAAGACAATAGTTCTAGAGTCTAGAGAAAAATTGACAATCTGTAGTTTAATGCATGATGGGTGAGCCTCAAATTTTCAGAGATTCAGTTCAGTTTGGAAAAGTACCCCAAAATGTTCAGAGGGAGGACTCCGCAACTCATTCTGCTGCCAGATGCTGATCTCAAGGCACTTAGGAGCTGTGAACAATTGCAAAGGACAAGTGGAGAATTTCCCAGCATAGGCCACCACAAGTACACATATGCCAAGTTATGGTGTGGGAATGGTGGAGCCAGGAGGAATAGGGGCTGTAACACATACTGATGTGTCCATTCTAACGTATGCCACAAGCCATAGGCAGTAGTGGGGAGGCTTATATAATTCAGAGCAGCCCCAATGGGCTGCAGAAGTAATACTGGGGGCAGGGAACCAGTGAAACAACACCCTTAAGGGGGCACTTGTACTCAGGGTGAGGGTGGCCCACTATTAATATCTCCTTTCCCTAATCATACAGGCAATGACTGGGGAAGGAGGGTGTTCTCGTCATATGGGCACAATGATCATTATATTTCCCTGATGGTCACATGTCGGAAGTTGAGCAGAGAATTCAGAGCAGGAACAGAGAATGTCAGGGAAACTGCATGGATGTGTTTGGGTAAAACTATTGCCTCCTCCCGACCTTAAATGTTGGCCAGAATTTGTGAGGTCCTTGTTAATATGCTGGTGCCACTGATGGAAGAAGGCCTGACCTTTAGGGAGAATATGTCCTAGTGACTTCCATTTGCAGCCCCAGGTAGGGGCACACATTCGGATAGAGGCTCCCTTGCACTACTAATACAACCAGGGCGCCACTCACCTTGCCACAGCCAGAGGGCACCGAGAAGATGATGGAGGGGATTTCATGGGACTCCAGCAGGGACCACAGCAGCGTCTGTTCACCCAGAACCTGATTCTGCCCCATGTGGTCCCCCAAGGTATCTGGCCACGCCTTATCAGCCGGGGGCTTCCCCTCCAGCTTCTGAGTGATTGTCTTCGCACTCAGGGTAAGCACACAGCTCATGGGACTGGCACCTGGCCTGGAGTAGCCTGGGGCTGGACTTTCCTTCACTCCTGATCCTGGACTGCAGTAGCTGCTCCCCTGTGAGCCCCTGGTTGGTGTCCTGCCTAGAGTTTACAGGGGGACACTGGCCGCCCGGCCCTTGTGGGAAAGTTTCACCTGCCTTTGGATGACCTCTCCCCCCTCCCCAGATCCCCTAGGAGTTCACTTGGGTGCTCTCTAAGTGGCACTTGGGGATGCAGGGGAGCGGGAGTGCCCAGCTCAGGGAGGGAGCCCCTGGAGACCCAGCTGTCCTCTCCTTCTCCTCCCCTCCCCTCCCACCATGCACTGAGGTGACTCAGCTGTGGTGGGCAGATCCCATGCACATCACTTCTGAAAGGGGAAGTGACTCTGCCAGGCTCTGGAGCACTAGGACCGGTATACAATTTGTGGGGGCTGTCCTGACCGCCCCTCGCTGTGCCCCATGTGGCTTTGTGCTCTGGGCGGCTGCCCCTCTCACCCCACCCTGGTTACGGCCCTGACATCACCTCTGCCACCACTGCTGGCTTTGACAACATCCTTTTAGATTTCCCAAAACATCTTGGGTCACCAGCCTGATCTTGGCTGGTTCAATTCTTCATAAGGGTCACCAATAAAGGAAGACTGCTGGAAATCTGGTATATGTCAAAAGTTATCGGCCTTCCAAAACCTGGTAAAGACCCAAACCAGGCATCAAGCTAACATCCACTATCACTGCTTTCTGTGTATTTCAAGGGTCTAGAACACCTAATTTTACAGCAAACAACACCAGTGGTGGAGAACATCTTGAATGTTGAACACAAGGTTGAAGCAGATGCAATCAAGTACTTGCTCTAACCACATTAATCAAAAACAGTTTTCAAAGAAACCTGAAAACAGGCGCTATTTTCCTTTACCTCACTGCAGTGTATGATACGGTGTGACACATGGGTCTATGGGTCTACCCATCATGGGTTACTGACGCCATAGAACTGCTACTCCAAGACAGATGGTTCAGGGTGCATGTGGATGAGAAAACAAGTGTTTGGAAAAAAACAGATGAACGGGGTTATCCCAGTGGTCTGTCCTAGCCCAACTTTGTTCAATCTATACATCAGTGACCTGCCACCAACCCAGTCACCGAAATTCATCTATGCAGATGACATCTGCTGTGGGCTACAGGCTCCAACTTTCTCTGAGCTGGCAAAGATCCTGAGTAACGATGCTGCAAAGCTGGCCGATTTACTGCAAGACATGGTGCCTTCAGTCTAGCACCAGTAAGACAGTCTCCAGCACCTTCCACCTCCACCATGCTAATGCTAAAAGGGAACTAACCATCATAATGAACGACCAGAGTCTGAAATATGAAGCATACTCAGTTTACTTAAGTGTGACCCTCAACTGAAAACTGACAAACAAAAGCCACCTGCGCATTAACTTATCCTTACAGTTATGCTAATTGAAGTGTTTATTCATATCCATCAACCTCACTGAGGTTATTTTTAAAACTCAGACCATGATAATGGTTCACCCAACTCATAGCAGTACTTATACACCATAATCAAGTCACTCTCAGTCTCCTTTTTGATAACCTAAACATACTGAGCTTTTAAATTATCTCATTATAAGGCATTTTCTCCAGGCCTCAAATCATTGCTGTAATTTTCTCCTGCACCGTAATTGTTCAACGTCCCTTTTAAAATGTTGACACCAGAACTGGAAGGAATATTCCAGCATTTGTCACTAATGCCATATACAGCCATAAAGTCACCTCCATATTCTTACTCATTACTCCCTCCTTTGTATATCCAATGATCACATTAGCCCTTTTCCCCCAAAGTATCATACTGGGAGCTCATGTTGAGTTACTTTTTTGCATTATGACTCCCTCCCACCATCAACACATTCTTTTCAGAGTCATTGCTTTCCAGTATCAGCTCCCCATTCTGTAGGTGTGGCTTGCATTCCTGTTGTACAATATATTGAACAGAAAATTTTCTCCCAGCACAATCAGAAAATAGGCTTATAGTATAGAGATAAAAGACAGATTTTCCTTATTCAGTATCAGTAGTCATTGAGAAAAGAGGTAAGCAGAGCTAATATTCCCTCCATCCCTCCTTTCTACTCCAGAAACATTAAGTCCTGGTGATCTGCCACACCGCACGTTGCTCACTCTATGTGGGGCACCATCCATAATGAGAGCAGAAGTCTTCCAGGAGTGGTCTCTCAGAAGCACCAGCTCTCCTGGAAGGCCCTCTGCCATATCCAGAGAAGGACATCATCATAGCCTCTGGAAAAAACAGCTGCTGCATTTTATTCCCATCTCTAATGCCATTCTCACTTGCACCCTTCCCAATTCATCTTCACAGGACTAGAACTCTAAGGGATCAAAACCATTCCATAGGTCCTGCTGGGAAGGTTACAACCTTCTTCTCATCCAGCACAAGATGCATCTCTAATATTAAATCATTATAGTAAATATCTGAGGGACAGATACAAAGCTCATTTAAGTCAATGGGAGCCTCTCTGTTGATTTCAACACACATTTGATCAGGCTGTAACAAAGAACCAAGGTTTGCTCATTTTACTCAGGGTAAAGACATTAAGAATCAGGGACTACAATGACTAAAGTGAGCAAAATTTGGCCCTGACAAAATACCATAGCATAGTACTGTAGTCAAACAATTTATTAATAGCTGGCTGTTTTTGGTGATGAACTATTTCAGTAGAGACAATTTCTTTGAAAAATATCTTTTATTGTATCTTATGAGTGAAATTAATTTTGTTTTAGTTTATACAATGTTGTTTTAATTAATGTTAATTAAAATGTGATACTGGCAAAGTCTTTAATATTTCTCTAGTGATCCAGTTCAGCTGCTCTCTGAGGGCATAGAGAGAAATCAGATTTTTTAAATTGCTGTTTAATGTGTTTTTCATGTACAATGGAACGCTCTTATACTGAAGTACTTTTGTAGAACAATCTCATTAGCAAGTGGTCTGATCCTGCAAAGTCCTGTGTGCAATCCCAATCCAAAGGGCCATGTTTTATGGACTAAGCACGAGGCATGATGGTGCTTGCAGAACTGGACTTTAGAACTGTAATGCACTGAAACAATATGAGACTTTTATTGTAATTCACTATATCTGCACAAGTGGGTCTGTTAGAATGTGTGCACAGGATAACAAAGATTCTACTGAGATCCTGTAAAAGGCTAGCAAATAAATTACATTTTAAATGCACAAAAAGGCAATATTTTGGAGCCAAACTCTGTTTGAGTTGCATTGCCACTGCAAGCTACTCAGATGCCAACAGCTGTAAGGTACTATTCTGGCAGATTTAATGGACTTGAGAATCATAAGAACATTAGAATGGCGGTACTGGATCAGTCCAATGGTCCATCTAGCCCAGTAGTCCTGTCTTCTGACAGTAGCCGGTACCAGATGCTTCAGAGGGAGTGAACAGAACAAGGCACTTTATCAAGTGATCGAGTGCTACACATCCATGAAACCTATTTATGCCGTAACTCACATGTGAAAAATGTATGCTTTCTCAGCAGCGTTTCTCAAACTGGGGTCCCCCACCCAAAATGGGGTTGCTAGACTATTTTATGGGGGTTGCAGTATTGCCACGCTCACATCTGTACTGCCTTCAGTGATGGGTGGCCACACAGAATCATAGAATATCAGGGTTGGAAGGGACCCCAGAAGGTCATCTAGTCCAACCCCCTGCTCAAAGCAGGACCAATTCCCAGTTAAATCATCCCAGCCAGGGCTTTGTCAAGCCTGACCTTAAAAACCTCTAAGGAAGGAGATTCTACCACCTCCCTAGGTAACGCATTCCAGTGTTTCACCACCCTCTTAGTGAAAAAGTTTTTCCTAATATCCAATCTAAACCTCCCCCACTGCAACACAGCAGTGGCTGCTGGCTGGGTGCCCAGATCTGAAGGCTGTGCTGCCACCAGCAGCAGTGCAGAAGGAAGGGTGGCAATTTGGATGCCCACATCCGAAGGCAGCACCGCTGCCAGCAGCAGCATAGAAGTAAGAGTGCCATGGGATGGTATTACCATGCTTACTTCTGTTCTGCTGGTGGTAGCTGGACTGCCTTCAGAACTGGGCGCCTGGCCAGCAGCCACTGCTCTCCACCCTGCCTTCAGAGCTGGGTGGCTGGAGACTAGATTTCATGGTCCATGATGTGATTTTCACTGCCATGAATTTGGTAGATCCCCTACCCATGACTGTTTTCTTTGCTTAAGTGCCTTTGGTGAGGGCTTGTCAAAGGCTTTCTGAAAGCCCAAGTACACTGTACGCACTGAACCACTTTTGCCCTCATGTTTGTTGACACCCTCATAAAATTCTAATAGATTAACAAGACACAATTTCCCTTCACAAAAGCAATGTGGACTCTTCCCCCTACACATGATGTTCATCTATGAGTATGATAATTGTGTTCTTTACAACACTTTCAACCAATTTCCCTGATACTGAAGTTCAGCTTACCAGCTTGTAATTGCCTCTGAAACCTTTGAAAAAAAAAATAGGCATCACATTAGCTACCCTCCTGTCATCTGGCACAGAAGCCAATTTAAATGATTGGTTATATACCACAGTTTGTTTTTCCTGCAATTTCATATATGCATTCCTTCAGAACTCTTGAATGATCATCTGATCATGGTGACTTATTACTATATCAATTTGTTTGAAAACCTCCTCTATTGACACCTCAATTTGGGACAGTTCCTCATATCTGTCACCTAAAAAGAATGGCGCACATGTGGGAATCTTCCTCCCATCCTCTGCAGTGAAGACCAATGCAAAGAATTCATTTAGTTCTCCATAACAACCTTGTTTTCCTTGAGTACTCTTTTAGCACCTTGATCATTCAGCGGCCTCAGTGACTATTTGGCATGTTTCTTGCTTCTGCTGGACTTAAAAAAAATGCTGTTAATTTTTTTGCTAGTGACTCTTTAAATTCTTTTTTGGCCTGCCAAATTATACTTTTACACTTGACTTGCCAGAGTTGATGCCCTTTTCTATTTCCTCAGTAGGATTTGACTTCCAGTTCTTAAAAGGATCAAGACCCACACGTTCCCAGAGCAAACATAATTTGGTTCCATTTCCTATATATATATAAATTGTATTATGCAAGCAAAACACCTATCATTAACTTTAATGCCTTAATATTAAATCTGGTCAGAATTTTTTCACTGTAGCATTTTTTTTCAATTAAAATTGGGGTTTTGAGCAAAAAAAAATTGTGGTAAGTTTTCATTTTGCTCAGAATTTTCCAGTGAAAACTGGGAACAAAAAAAAGGGGGTACTTTTTCACTTTTCTGTAAAAATGTTGGGTTAAAGGTTTTGGGGTTTGGGTTGGTTTTCATTAAAATGGTATTTAGTTTTCTGAAACAAAGTTTTTAGCAAAAAATGAAATTTTATTCTGTTTTTTTTAATGGAACATTTTTCATTTTTGTGTCAGTTTTTCATTCATGGGAAATTTTGTCATAAAACAAAAATGCTGAAGAATTTCTATGAAAAATTGGCATTTTTAATGCTTTATTAAATAAATACACTATGGACTGTGAGGCTGAATTACTATTAATTATTTGTATTATTATAGTACCTATGAGCCCTAGTCATGGAGCAGGACTTCATTAGGCTAGATGCCACATAAACAGAGAACAACAAAAAAAAAATAAAGTTCCTGCCCCAAAAAGTTTACAATTTAAATATAAAACAAGAGACAACAGATGGGGACAGAAGAACTGATAGATTGGGGGAGCACAAGGAAACAATGAGACAACGTTGGTCAGCATGATAGGCAGTTTTCTCAGCACCACAGCAGCCTAATCATTGTCAACTGTTCTGTAAGCATCACAGCAAAGGGAAGTTTTAAGAAGGGATTTGAAGGTGGATAATGAGATAGAAGCTCTCCATAAACATCTGCAAAGCTACCAAGTGTGCAGGGCAGAATGAGAGAAAGCGTAAAGGTTCTTGCTTGAAAATGTAACAAGTGGTATCACTGGCTGATCAGAAGTCAACACCTCGCTAGCGAATGAGAGAAGATACAGTAGGGATAGGCCAGGAAGGGTTTTGAAAGTTAAACCAAATAGCTTCTGTTTGATGCTATGGAGAAATGGGAGACAGTAGACGGATGCAAAGAGAAGGGTGATATGATCAAAGTGTCAGGCTATGAAAACAGACATTGCAGAAGCATTCTGAATGGATATGAGTGAAGCAAAATTGCATTTGTTCAGGCCACCAAAAAGGATATTACAGTGATTGAGACACATGGTGATGAGAGTTTATTTGTGTGAATGGATAGGAAAGGCTACATTTTAGAGAGGTTATGCAGAAAAAAAATGGCAAGATTTAGATATAGCCTGGATATGAGGATATTGAAGAGTAGTTTGTGTAGAAAAGGATGCAAAGATTATGAATTGAGTGAGATGCAAGATGGTGGTGTTTTCCAGAGTGATAGAGAAAGGAGATAAGGGGAAGTGAAGGTTAAAAACTCTGTCTTATCCAGGCTGAGCTTATGTCTAGATGACCACAAGAAGATGTCAAAAAGACAGGCCAAGATTTTAGTTTGGACAGAAAGCAACAGGTCTGAAGTAGAGAGGTAGATTTCTGAGTCATCAGCATAAAAATTGTAGTTGAATATGTTTACAAATTATGTTTGCTGTGATGTTTCTTTTGTGTATTTTGAATTTAAATTATACCTGTGCATTAAAAGAGAGTTTATTCTTTAACTTTATTTAAAAGAGAAGAAAGAGAACTTTGACAGTACAATCAAAAATACACACTGAATATGAAATATCAGATTAAAATAAACACCATTGAGGACCTGATTTGGCCTAATTCAGGATCTCTTACACTGGTATAATTCCATTGATTTCAGCTGGGTTCCTTTTTATTTACACTGAAATAAGAGGACAGACTCCCAGTGTTTGTATTTAAATATTTTCCCATTTGCAATATATGATTTCACATGCTGGATAGCCTTGTTTATTCTTTCCCAGCAGGTGCTGAATATTCATTAATCACAATTCTTGCCAAGACAGTTTGGCTTGTATAATTTTTAAACGAACTCACCGACCCATAAGAGGAAGTGTAATAGAAACTAATTATTGACAGATGTATGAACTCTCCACCAATATTTTACTATGGACCTAGATCTGCTCTCCTTTAAATGTGTGCAACCCCTTCTTAAGCCAAAGGGTTGGATTCTCTTCTTGTGTAAAGCAGGAATGATCCATTAAATTCACTGTACAGGTATAAAACAGGTGTAAGTGAGAGGAGTATCTGGATGTACTGATTTAAGCAGAATTTGGTTCTATATATGTCTTAAATTCTATGTGTCTTTTCTTTACCACCAGATAGCTACATTGCCTTTTAGGCATGATCATTAATCAATCCAAAATTTCTTACATGGACTGGATAACGAGTAACTGGGAGACTTTAGCTGAATACATATGAAGAAATGGATTTCTTTAAATAGGGACAAAAGAATCCTGCAGTATCTGCTCTTAGAGGACACCTCACTGATCCTGTTCTAATCCCCGATATAAAAAGTGTACAATGTTTCCATTGCTAGGGAAAGCCATTAATGTATATGTGTGCTACGGCATTGATCCAATGCATGCTCATGCACTTCACTCTAGAACGGAATTTCTTGTGAGCCAATTCTGTTTTGCAAGTATTTTTTTTTTGTGGAAGTACAAAAAATAGTTTGTCACCACATAGCATTTAGAAACAGTTAATCTCACATCACACAGGAGAACTACCTTAATAATGGAACTAGGCAGACTTGGGGAATGCCATTTGCGTGCATGTTATTTAAAAAATAACATCATTTTGTCAGGCTAATGAGGCCCTAGGATTATTACACTGAACGTCAACCAAGGGAAATATATAGGAACTGAAATGGCTGTTTTGGATCGGAGGGAGCTTGAAGGAATACATTCTTACTTTTGAGGCTTGTTCTGCATACAGAACACAGGCCCCTATTCCTCTTTCCCATCTCATCCCTCCCAAATTCTTTGCGAGATGTGGTCTACAAGTATCACTTCTATCTGCTGTACCTGTCTGTTTATGGTATTTCTAAGGTACCCATCATTTCAATATAGAAGTACCATGTCTCTTAACTGGTATCAGTGTGCAGATACTGCAGCATGTTACACTATATAACTACATACCTAGATGATAAATAGACCTTTTTTTTTGCTGCTTTCCATTTTTCTCACTCTCTAGAGTCCATTTTAGGGGTGAAAGCATTTTTGTTAAGACCTGGCTGAAGACCACAAAACTCAACAGTTAAATTTGACCACTTCTAATATTAACTGAGAACAGTCCATGCTCCGCTTTTATTCTCTAATTAAGTCACCAGTTGGGTATCAGACTTGCCTGACACTCTAAAAGGATTCAAACAGAGTTTTTGATGTTGTGATGGTTTTGAGAATGTTATCTTAAATGTAAGCAGCTGTTCTTCACTGCAACTGACTGAATGTTCTAGATTTTCAGAATTTACAATACTCATACTGGGGTGTTCCGGTGGTTATAAACCAGGATTCAGTATAATAAACACAAGGACACTCCAAGTAATTTTATGCATCAGTTTTTAATCTATCTGGAAGCCACCAAAGCTATATTCATTTCTGTTCATACTGCTAAGGATCTGGTCCATGATTTTTGCTTCTGAACAGCTACTTATGACATATTGATTTCACCTGCAAATCCAACGCAAATCTGATTTCCCTCTAATTCCATCAATGATCATTTATCATTTTTACCAACCCTGAAAAAGACTGCAATAGAGAGTCCAACAACTACTCTACTGCCAGAAGATTAAACATGTCCAAATTAAAGGCTTAATTTTGCCTTCAGATTTGTGTGCACAACTCCCATTGTACTCAACTGGAGTTGCACCAGCTTGCCTGAGGGCAGAGTTTGGCCTTCTATGATTAATGTTTTCTGGCAAATTAAATTGGTTTTAAAATCATTCATTTGTTTTCTTGCTTCTAGTGATCAGATTCCCAAATGTGTCACTCGTTACTGGGGAACTTTCTCCCAGTTCTAATGCATAAAAATTGGTTTGATGGCTATGTTACATGGAGTTAATTGCTATATACTTATTCATGTAAATCTAACATATTACTCAGTTTATAATAATGGGTACATTTTTGCCTCATTCAGTTCAATAGTATGGTTGAGAGCAGAAAAACATAATAAATTAAGCTTAATGAGAAAAATAGAAATTTCACCGTGCAATATTACGACCACCATCAGCCCCCTTGCAAGTTTACATTTGATAGCGTGAAAAGGGGTGTGCAACCTCCAGGACACATATTCCTTGCAGGAGCTGGGAAACATCTGCTATCCTTGGTATGCTTCCATCAGAAAAATATAAAAATGAAAAAGAATAAAGAAAACTTGTGATGAGTTATTGCTGCTCTGAGCAGCTGCTCTTGTTCACAGTAATAACCATGTGAAATATGTGCCAAAGTCTAGTCTTATTAAAGTCAAGAGGCGTTTCATTTACAAGGAATAGGATTTGCCTTTATGTGAACAGCCACGGGGAGCTCATTGTCAACATGTCATGGGACACAACCATGTGGGTTGCACTGGGTGTCCATTAGGTGTGTGGAGGTAGGGATTCTGAGCATGTAGGTGCCGTGTTTGGGCCAGATTTTAATGCAGACCCTCTAGTTATGTATGGTGAGCAGTCCATGCCTGGTGTGTAATCATGGTGTGACCCAGGAGTGCCTATAAGGGATTAATCTATATCACTTGGCACAAGCCACTTGACATGAGTCAGGGATTACATATACACTGCTTCCGGGAATAAGCCTCCCAGCCCAGAGCCACAGAGTTGTATTAGCAGCACTCTAAAAACTGTTGTGTAGAAGTTTCATCTCAGGCTGGAGCTCAGGCTCTGAAGCCTGGTGGGGAAGGGAGGTGGCCTTCAATTCCTGAGCCACAACATCAAAGCCCCATCTACCCAGCTATTTTTAACACATTAGCATGATTGTGCTACGACAAATCTGTGAACTCGGACTCAGGATCATGCCCAGAACGTGGGCAGCCAGGCCTAAGGTTGGAGCCCTGGGGGTGGCCAGGCATGCAGATGTGAGTGGACTTGGACCAAACCAGAGTCAAAAAATGGGGCCATGAGACACTCAGGGGTGTGGCTGACAGCAAAGCCGACGGTCAGAGCCAGTGGGCAAGCTGAAGTTATGGTCAGGAAGCAGAGCTTAGGGTAAGAGCCAGGGGTGTCAAGGATTGAAAAGGGTAGAACTGAAGCAGGCACAAGAGCAGACTGAGCTGAACCAGGCACAGGAAACAGGATCAAGCACAGTTGCCATGTGGAATGTGTTGGACAGCCAGCAAGTTCTGGCTGCTACTGGGTCAAACAGGAGCTTAGCTTCCACCACTCAGGAAGTGTGGTCAATCAGGCAGCCTGTGCCAGGATCAGCTATGCCCACTGTGTTGCTAGGAAAGTGACCCTGCTGTGGCCGGCTCTCTGATACTCAGGCTGGAAGACTTGCTCTCAGATGCTGTGTAGACACATCCAAGAGTACAGAATTTTAATGCTCCTGTCACAAAACAGGGCTCAGTATTCATTGACTCCAGTGGCTACTGGCCTCAGCTGCAGAGGGCAGCAAAGAGACTGTGGCTTATTTGGGAATAATGCTCCCTTCCGCATGCTTTTAAACTGAAAGAAGGACAACATGAGAAGTCACAAATATTTGAATTTCTTCATGTTCAGTATCCCACCTTTAACAAACAGAATCTTACAACAACAAAAACAAAAAGCACAGAAGGACATTTTAAACAATATATCAAAATGTGTTAACTTTCATATAGATAAGATACACAGGGAAACTGAGCACATCTAAAGACACAGCTCAGAGTGCTGATTTCATCCAATTTCGACCCACATGATATACGTAGAATTATAGAATCATAGGACTGGAAGGGACCTCAAGAGGTCATCTAGTCCAGTCCCCTGCACTCATGGCAGGACTAAGTATTATCTATCTATTTTATGAAATATGCATTTTAAAAAAGGGCATCTGACTGGTTGGTTAGGTGATAGGGGTCCTGTATAACAATGCAGGTCCAGACTTGTTAGCCAATTTGCCCACCCTCAAATAAGTCAAATCATTATTACGTTTTCAAGAAGGAAAACATGGTAGGGAAAACATCTCTAAAGCTCTTACTTCATTTCCACTAATCCAATAGCTTTTTCCATTGAATTACAAAATGCTAAATGACTCATGAGAGTGAGCCATAGCAAACAGAATCTGGGTGCTCACTTTCTTATTATACAACATGACTGTGAAAAGGTCCCAATAGGTGTAAGAAGAAAATGAAATAAGGTGATAAATAATTTATAAACTAGAGAAAACTAATCAGAACTCCTCAATTCCCATTGTCCCCACAAAAAGTGCTCAATTACTTCCTAGGAAAGGCCAAGAGACCAATAACCCAACGTCTGGGATATAGATGAATTTTATTATTAAGGAAGATATTAAAATTTATATAACTACACTAAAGTAGCTAATCTAAATTCTGTACAGATTTTCTAACAACCTTCCATGTCCTCTTCCTGACTGGGCTCCTTGCTCTGCAGTCCCTTTTATTACAGCGATCTACTGACCTCACTCCTAACATAGTGATGTCACCTTTGCCCAATCAATTTTTGTGTGTGGCGTGTCCCAAGTGACTTTTCCAAGTGTCATTTCTTTTTTAAATGCTTATTTAATATTCTTACCTGAAGGACACTTTCATACATAAAGCACATGTAGTATGTTACAAATTACTTATATCCAGAATAATAACTCCACCTTTGTAACTAGTTATTGTATAACAATGTCTGACCATTAAAAATAGCACATGAACAGCATGCATGACACTAATCCTAATTGTGGATACTATGTATTTACAGCAGATGTCTTTGTAAATGGATATTATGTGAGTTAAAGATGGAAAAGACCTATAAGATCAGCCATCAAGGCTGGTCAGAAATTTTCTAAACCTTGCTTCCTTCAATGAGCTTTAGATCCAGCCCCAAGCACAATTCCACTCCTGCTTAAATGTCTTCACTTATCTTGCCCTAATCCTTCTCCAGCTCTATCCAAGCTATCTACATAATTACTCACTTTATCTTAGCCTTTCAACTGTGTTTTATTTTTAAACATTCCTTTATTTGATTTGATTTTAAATACTCATATCACTCCACACTCAAAGCCGCAATTGAGAATGTGTTATTAGTACAGAAAAAAATATGCATGTAGTGTAATAAAGCACACATTGATTTCTAAATGAAGTGTCTTCTCCAACAAGGCACCATAAAAGAAGAGCTTTAAGAAGTACTTTCTTTTAAAATATAAGGGTAGGGTTCAATGCATAAAGGTAATGGCCCATTTGCTAGGCAACAAAAAACAGTTTACTGGATGAGGCACTATATAACACTATTCTATCACCTACTAATGATCCTAATTCACACTGCTTCAGAAATGCTCATTTCTAGTAATATTCAGCACAAGGGCTATGAACCGCTTAAGTTGCACATATGCTGTATTCTGAAGGCTCATGTGAGTCTTAAGCAGTACACAGACTTTATTCACTGCACACAGATGAATTTCAGTTGCAATTCATCTTCCCAGGATCTGAAGAAACCAATCTGTCCCTCCTAAAGAGGTTATCACCAATCTGCCAAATCTCACCAAGTTGTGCAGACTATCCAACCCTCTCCAGTGCTGGGCACCTAAAATAGCATGATACAACACACACATCAATCTGGAACACATTAGATGTTACTTACAACTCATGCAATATGCATATGCAACACTAGAAAACAGGGAGCAGTGCATGAACACAAACTGTTAAAATAAAAAAAACAAAGCTAGAAAATACAATAATTTCATGTAGAATAAATTTGGTCTAAATAATTTTTTGCAATAACTTCCTTCTCTACAGCACTTTTGCATCGATTTATTCTGTTTTCCTACCAGCACCTGAACACAGTGTCCTTGGGACTAGGGAAAATATAAGTGTATCCACTTCGAACAGCATCCCTGAGCTTTCAATCTACCTTAGTCAAAGTGTGTAATTTTTTAAAAAAAACTTCAGGAAAGGCTCTATAATCTTTTTTTAAACATAGAGTGGTGAATAGTTTTGGAAGAGTAACAAAGAAGTGTACATTACTTCTCTGGCTTTTTTGCAGCTCTTAAAATCAGATTCCTCTCATCTCTGCTTGCCCCCCCCCCATGTTCCTCCATCCACAGAAGCTGTTCTAGAACCCTGGTTGGTGGTTCCTTCATTCTCTCATGTTAGCCTCTGGCTAGCAGGGGACTACTACATTTGAAGTTAAATCCACCTCTTCAAATGTTGTAGTCCCTTGCTAGCCAGAGGCTAACATGAGAGAATGAAGGAACCACCAACCAGGGTTCTAGAACAGCTTCTGTGGATGGCAGCAGGGATGAATTTCCCACCAGAGTCCCTGATCCTTGCTACTGGTATTTCCCCTGGCTAGCAGGTTTAGTTCTCTAGCTAGGAGGCGTCTACTAAATTTGTCAACCCCACTCTGATCTGTTCAACAGGCTTCCACCTTTTCCTTCTTTATGTCCTTTTGAAATGAAATCCCTACAGGGATGCCTATGACCCCTAGATCTCACCTCCCCATCTACCTTGCCTTACTGAAATAATGTGCGCATAAAAGAAATTGTAGGCCTGACTTGACTTGAGAGGAGACCTCATTTCTTGGGAGACAGGATTAGGGAGGTAAACAGGTCAGCAGGCTGGAAACAGAATCTAAGTATTAGCTCAGATAAGGGGGAACACCCAGGGAACCATTTACAATGGACAAGATAACAATGGATAAGATAAGTCAGGAATATAAAAATGAAGTAAAGAGTATGTTGCACATGAATAGTGTGTAGACAAAGAATGCTGTACAGGGATTGGTTCCTACAAAGTAACCATGCAATCTCAACAGGTGTAATGCAATGGATAATAAATTCAATGTAATTTGTAAATATATATAAAGAGGTTTGCTGTGTAACTTTGGATGTATGGTATGCCCTGTATCCAACTCCTACACTTAGTCCTGGTTTACACTAGGAGTTTAGGTCAAATGTAGCAGCGTTAAATTGATGTAAACCTGCACCTGTCCACATGATGAAGCCCTTTTTCTCCACTTAAAGGGCTCTTAAAATCGATTTCCTTAATCCACCTCTGACAAGTGGATTAGTGCTTAAATGGGCCTTGCTGGGGCGAATTTGGGGTACTGTGGACGCAATTAGATGGTATTGGCCTCCAGGAGCTATCCCAGAGTGCTCTATTGTGAGCGCTCTGGACAGAACCCTCAACTCAGATGCATTGGCCAGGTAGACAGGAAAAGGCCCGCAAACTATTAAATTTCAATTTCCTGTTTGCATGGTCACCTGCAGCTTGCCACGCTGGCCAGAGCTCATCAGCAGAGGTGACCATGATGGAGTCCCAGAATCGCAAAATATCTCCAGCATGGACCGAACGGGAGGTACGGGATCTGATCGCTGTATGGGGAGAGGAATCCGTGCTATCAGAACTCCGTTCCAGTTTTCGAAATACCAAAACATTTGTCAAAATCTCCCAGGACATGAAGGACAGAGGCCATAACAGGGACCTGAAGCAGTGCCGCGTGAAACTTAAGGAGCTGAGGCAAGCCTACCAGAAAACCAGAGAGGCGAACGGCCGCTCCGGATCAGAGCCCCAAACATGCCGCTATTGTGATGAGCTGCATGCCATTTTAGGGGGTTCAGCCACCACTACCCCAGCCGTGTTGTTTGACTCCTTCAATGGAGATGGAGGCAACACAGAAGCAGGTTTTGGGGACGAGGAAGATGATGATGATGATGAGGTTGTAGATAGCTCACAGCAAGCAAGCGGAGAAACCGGTTTTCCCGACAGCCAGGAACTGTTTCTCACCCTGGACCTGGAGCCAGTACCCCCTGAATCCACCCAAGGCTGCCTCCCGGACCCACCAGGTGGAGAAGGGTCCTCTTGTGAGTGTACCTTTTAAAATACTATACATGGTTTAAAAGCAAGCATGTGAAAGGATTAATTTGCCCTGGCATTTGCGGCTCTCCTGGATGTACTCCCAAACCCTTTGCAAAAGGTTTCTGGGGAGGGCAGCCTTACTGTGTCCTCCATGGTAGGACACTTTATCACACCAGGCCAGTAGCACGTACTCGGGAATCATTGTAGAACAAAGCATTGCAGTGTATGTTTGTTGGCAATCAAACAACATCCATTCTTTATCTCTCTGTGTTATCCTCAGGAGAGTGAGATATCATTCATGGTCACCTGGTTGAAATAGGGTGCTTTTCTTAAGGGGATATTCAGAGGTGCCCATTCAAGCTGGGCTGTTTGCCTGTGGCTGAACAGAAATGTTCCCTGCTGTTAGCCATGGGGGGGGGGGGGTGTGAGGGGCTAGCCAAGTGGTGGGGGGAGGCAAAATGCAATCTTGGAACGAAAGCACATGTGCTATGTATGTAATGTTAACAGCAAGGTTTACCGTGAAAGAGTGTAGCCATTGTTCTATAAAATGTGTCTTTTTAAATAACATTGCCTCTTTTTTTTTTATCCACCAGCTGCATGTGTTTCAAGGATCACAGGATCTTCTCCTTTCCAGAGGCTAGTGAAGATTAGAAGGCGAAAAAAATGCACTCATGATGAAATGTTCTCTGAGCTCATGCTGTCCTCCCACACTGACATAGCACAGACGAATGCGTGGAGGCAGACAATGTCAGAGTGCTGGAAAGCACAATATGACTGGGAGGAGAGGAGGCGGGCTGAAGAGAGTAATTGGCGGGCTGAAGAGAGGGCTGAAGCTGAAAGGTGGTGGCAGAGTGATGAGAGGAGGCAGGATTCAATGCTGAGGCTGCTGGAGGATCAAACCAATATGCTCCAGCGTATGGTTGAGCTGCAGAAAAGGCAGCAGGAGCACAGACTGCCGCTACAGCCCCTGTGTAACCAACCACCCTCCTCCCCAAGTTCCATAGCCTCCTCACCCAGACACCCAAGAACGCGGTGGGAGAGCCTTCGGCCACCAGGCCACTCCACCCCAGAGGATTGCCCAAGCAACAGAAGGCTGGCATTCAATAAGTTTTAAAGTTTTAAACTTTTAAAGTGCTGTGTGGCCTTGTCCTTCCCTCCTCCACCACCCTTCCTGGTGCTTCTCTCCTCCACCACCCCTCCTGGGCTACCTTGGTAGTTATCCCCCTATTTGTGTGATGAATGAATAAAGAATGCATGAATGTGAAGCAACAATGACTTTATTGCCTCTGCAAGCGGTGATCGAAGGGAGGAGGGGAGGCTGGTTAGCTTACAGGGAAGTAGAGTGAACCAAGGGGCGGGGGGTTTGATCAAGGAGAAACAAACAGAACTTTCACACTGTAGCCTGTCCAGTCATGAAACTGGTTTTCAAAGCTTCTCTGATGCGCACCACGGCCTCCTGTGCTCTTCTAATCGCCCTGGTGTCTGGCTGTGCGAAACCAGCAGTCAGGTGATTTGCCTCAACCTCCCACCCCACCATAAACGTCTCCCCCTTACTCTCAAAGATATTGTGGAGCGCACAGCAAGCAGTAATAACAGTGGGAATATTGGTTTCGCTGAGCTCTAACCGAGTCAGTAAACTGCACCAGCGCACTTTTAAACGTCCAAATGCGCATTCTACCACCGTTCTGCACTTGCTCAGCCTGTAGTTGAACAGCTCCTGACTACTGTCCAGGCTGCCTGTGTACGGCTTCATTAGCCATGGCATTAAGGGGTAGGCTGGGTCCCCGAGGATACATATAGGCATTTCAACATCCCCAATGGTTATTTTCTGGTCTGGGAATAAAGTCCCTTCCTGCAGCTTTTGAAACAGACCAGAGTTCCTGAAGATGCGAGCGTCATGTACCTTTCCCGGTCATCCCACGTTGATGTTGGTGAAACGTCCCTTGTGATCCACCAGAGCTTGCAGCACTATTGAAAAGTACCCCTTGCGGTTTATGTACTTGCCGGTTCGGTGCTCTGGTGCCAAGATAGGGATATGGGTTCCGTCTATGGCCCCACCACAGTTAGGGAATCCCATTGCAGCAAAGCCATCCACTATGACCTGCACATTTCCCAAGGTCACTACCCTTGATATCAGCAGATCTTTGATTGCGTGAGCTACTTGCATCACAGCAGCCCCCACAGTAGATTTGCCCACTCCAAATTGATTCGCAACTGACCGGTAGCTGTCTGGCGTTGCAAGCTTCTACAGGGCTATTGCCACTCGCTTCTCAACTGTGAGGGCTGCTCTCATCTTGGTATTCATGCGCTTCAGGGCAGGGGAAAGCAAGTCACAAAGTTCCATGAAAATGCCCTTACGCATGCGAAAGTTTCGCAGCCACTGGGAATCGTCCCAGACCTGCACCTCTATGCGGTCCCACCAGTCTGTGCTTGTTTCCCGAGCCCACAATCGGCGTTCCACCACATGAACCTGCCCCGGCATCACCATGATGCCCACATTGCCAAGGCCCATGCTTTGAGAGAAGTCTGTGTCCATGTCCTCATCACTCACGTCACCACGCTGACGTCGCTTACTCGCCCGGTATTGCTTTGCCAGATTCTGATGCTGCATATACTGCTGGATAATGTGCGTGGTGTTTAATGTGCTCCTAATTGCCAAAGTGATCTGAGCAGGCTCCATGCTTGCCATGGTACGGTGTCTGCACAGAAAAAAGTTGCGGAACGATTGTCTGCCGTTGCCCTGACGTAGGGAGGGGCGACTGACGACATGGCTTACAGGGTTGGCTTACAGGGAATTAAAATCAACAAAAGGGGTGGCTTTGTGAGAAACTGAATGGCCCCCTCAAGGATAGAACTCAAAACCTCAAGGATAGAACTCAAAACTGGGTTTAGCAGACCGTTGATTTCACAGAGGGAAGGAGGGAGGGAGGAGAAAATGAATACAAAACAAATCTGGTCTATTTCTTGTTTTTAGCCACTTCATCTATCTTTATACATCTTGCTGGCAGCAGACTGCAGTATGACTGCTAGCCATCACCAGTTCCTGAGTGCTCAGCAGAAGATGGTGCAGTATGACGACTAGCCATCATCTTCTGCTGGCTGGAGGTTAAAAGACAGCGCACTGCCGGTAGGACTGAATTGCCACGAGACGAAACAAGGGAAATGACCTGGCTGAGTCACTCCCATGTTTTCCCAGGCGCCCGATTAAAAGAGCACCCAGGACTACATCGATGATGGCTACCAGTCATACTGCACTGTCTGCTGCCAAAAGGCAATTAACTGCTGTTGTGTAGCAATGCAGTACCACGTCTGCCAGCACCCAGGAGACATATGGTGATGGTTAGCTGAGCAGGCTCCATGCTTGCCGTGGTATGGCGTCTGCACAGGTAACTCAAGAAAAAAGACACAAAACGATTGTCTGCCCTTGCTTTCACTAGGGAGGGAGGGAACGGGGGCCTGATGATATGTACCCAGAACCACCCGTGACAATGTTTTAGTCCCATCAGGCACTGGGATTTCTACCCAGAATTCAAATGGGCAGCGGAGACTGCGGGAACTGTGGGATAGCCACCCACAGTGCAACGCTCCAGAAGTTGACGGTTGCCTCAGTACTGTGGACACACTCTGCCGACTACATGCACTTAGAGCACTTGTGTGGGGACACACACAATCAACTGTATAAAACCGCTTTCTACAAAACCAACTTCTATAAATTTGACCTAATTTCATAGTGTAGACATACCCTTAAGCCTTATCAACTCAAGTGTAGTTTAACAGAATGCCAATAAGAAAAAAATCCTCAGTGATGAGTTCAAAGTCAAGCTTACTTCTTGGGAACTGAGTGAATAAGGTATTGAATATTACTAAATGAATAAGGTTCAAAAGCCATCTCAACAGAAATCAAACAAAATTGTGGAAACAAGTCTAAAGTTTAACACCACTAGTCAGTCACACTGATTTTTGTTCTTCTACCTCTCTGCTCCTACTTTTCTGTACATTGTCTACAGAGATCGTATGCTCTTTGGGGAAGAGACATTGAATGTGGTGGAATTTAGCTGTATTGAGGATCCAGTAGAAAGTTGTGTTGTCACAGCCAACATCTACTCTTTTACATCATGTAAGCAGTTTCCCTTCCTAGGTTGTTTTAAGATCACCACTTTTATAGTTTTAAAAATCAAGATTAAACTTTTGTAAACATTTTTTATGAACAGAGAACTGAATCTTTCAAATAACAGGTTTAAATGACTAAAGTTAGTAGTCGGAGCACTTCAGTGAGTAAATGCACAGCAACTAAATTGAAATGTTCTCCTGTAAATGGAAGGAATAAACTCTGCAACTTCAGGGTGAGTGAACAAGAGTGACTATATAACAAGCCCGAGCACAGCAGGAGCCTCTCCTGTATCTTCAGACAGGTTGGAATAATCATACAATACTCATTTAGGAGCTGGATTTCCTATATAGAATTGATTTTGGTCATTAGGCCCTAGGCTTAGAGTATAAAGTCACCAAAAGGGCACTCTGCATGACTAAAGGCTAAAGTCACTCTGAATGACTCTGAGAATATGTAAGACAGATTGCTTACTATATCAGTAAAGTGACAGAATTCAGTATCAGACTCAAAATAGCATTGCAGGGAAAAATTTTGCACTTACTTACATTTTGTTATTGATTTTGATAGTTACTTTACCAGATTTGAGATGCACACTTAAAACATCAAAAAATTAAGTCTGATTAAAATAAATTGTCCTTATTTTTCCTTCCAGTGGAATTAACTATAAATACTCCTCTTTCACTGCTACTTGAAAAACACTAATCAGTAATAAACCAGCTACAAAGAGCTACAGATTCTTCAGTCACATCACAAATGTGTCTGTCTGACTACCTGTGTACACACATACGGTTTCCTTGTTAACAGATCTTCCGCACAGGATAGGCAACTCTTTTGAGTGTTTCTAAATTGTTCACAATATGTACAGGGGAAAGAAGCTTATCAACAATATTGAGATATTAGCTGTTCATTGTTACTCTGATTTGCTCATGATTTACATTGTATTCAACAGTTAAAAAGTAACTTTCTATTATCATGCAAGTGATTTAGTTCATAGCATGGATAGCCTTGAAGAATTACCATAATAGTTTTCTATCTTACTGACTATGCCTCTAAATTCAATATTTACCATCCCATGTACTGACATTGCAACAATTGAGGCATTTCCCCTTTCCACAAATAATGAAGAATGGAAAAAAAGTTGATAATACTGCCCTCTATAAGTGGTTTATATAGTTTTAAGACAATGGTTTTAAGAGGGCTGGGAGGAGCAGCTCTGTTTGGAAAGGGTTACATTGGAACGCTGGCTACTGGTAGGGGAATAATCAGGAAGCTAGGAACAGGACAGATGTTGATGGTGTTTGCTACAGCAAACAGGAATTTCTTTAAGTCACCCCATCAGTTCCACAAAAGCACAAAGAAGTTAACACAACCTGCAGCTCTATTATTAATTATTATTATTAACTTCCCCATGGAGCCCCCACAGTCAGTAAAAGCTTGCTTTGAATGGGGGGGAAGGAATCATAGAAGGAGAAGTGGGACAAGTGCTCTGCCTGGGGAGCTTCTGTGCTGTGGGAGCTGGCTCAAGGCTGGGAACAGGGCGATGCTGTACTTGCCAGAATGTGTAGCGGAACAAGATGAGAGGGCACAAACAGATCACCCTCCAACATTTGCATTATAGGGGCACTAGCTTCAACTGTTCTCCCAGTTCTGCTGCCCCAGGAGGCTCTCCATGCTAGGGCAGCCACCTTTAAAGGGGCTTACTGTCTCTTCAGGGGCTCTATTTTCAAAACTGTATATTTTTCTGTTTTGCAATGATCCACTATGTACAATCATAACAAGTGATTCAGATATAATTCCATAGAGATTAAGGCCAGATGGGACCATCTAATCTGGCCTCCTGTGTCTCTCAGGTCATTACATTTCACCCATTTGCTGCTCTGTTGAGATCAATAACACAGGAGGCTGAACTGGAGTGTGCAACACACAGAGACAAGACATCACCAATGCCTGAGGCTCCTGCAATGGCAGATAATTGATTAGATGGGATTTGCCCAAATGAAAGGACGGGCAAAAAAAACAAGGTCTCTATCAATCTGACCTGGTGGAAAGTCCTTCCCAACCCCCAAATCGGGCAATCATTCGCCCCTGAACATGTGAGCAAGACACACAGTCAGGCATCTAAGAAAGAGGATTTTTTGTACCATGTCAGAACACTAGTGCATATGGTTCAGTGTCTCATCTCCAACTGTGGCCAACTGCTGATGCTTCATGGTGTGGAGAAAAAACACAGTAGACTCAAGTAGGCCTAAAACTTTGGTCAAGCTAACTGTGTATATGAAGCTTAAGAAGAGAGTAAGGAAAATTCCATTGTGGGGCAATTGCAGCAGCACAGCTTAAGAAATGTAACCCTAACAGCTAGAAATTAGGAAAGACTGTTAACCGCAAAAGAACAACCTATCAATAAGAGGTAAAGCTTGTTTTGTTATATTCCAAATTCCAAATAAGGCAAAACTACTGTTAAGGCTCGCATTATATGCCAAATAAGGGAAAGCTCCATTGGTGGAAATGTGCTTGACCAATTGTGGTTTTCAGCTATATAAACTCCTGTATTTTCTGTTTACACCAGAGCAGCTCCGTCTGACTCTCCCTGTATGCGCATGCTTGAGTAAAGCTGGCCTCAGGTTTGTTCTGATCCAAACACAACGCGTGGTTAATTTTCCACCACAATAGGAAGGCAAAAGCCAGCAAAGACAGAATACATCTGGCCACTGTGCAACGGGGGAAAAAAAATCTGCTTGACCATGCAGGCAAATGGCTAAAGCCCTGAAGCTGACGATTTGTTTATAGCCGTTGTTCTGCTGCAGAGCTGCAAGTATTATAACTGTATTGAAAGCAATTCAGACCTTCCAACTCTCTCCATGGCCCAAGAAGGAAGGGAAAGAACAGGGGATTCATTAATTCACAGAATCTAAGGTCAACCAGGATCATTGTTTCAGTTACAAGGAGTGAAGCTGACTGCAGGTTGAGTTCAACAAGTAGAACTTTAATAAACCCTGCAGACTGCTCTATGCATGTGGCTGGGTTGCTTCCTCCCTATTTACCTGGTGTTCCCACAATAAGAGTTCCTCCAAGGAACATGGGCCCTCTGACTTCAGTTCTTCTGATCACAATACATCTTCCTTATTTTACCATATTTTTTTAAAAAGAAGCCCCAATCCTGCTCTGCCCTCCATCCCTTTGGCTAGAGATTACTAGCACATAGTCAAGTTGGAATCTTGTTTTACCACAGATTCAGCTGGTTACACAGCCTTTGAGGTAGGTCGCCTCTGGTGTGATCTTCTGTTAAGGAGACCAAATTATCTGTCTCCCTCTCACTAAGTGTAGCAAACTCGCTCTCAATGGGTTGGCCTCCCAATGGTTCTGTCTCTATGCTCTGTGATTATTTCCTGTAGGCTCTCTCTGTGTAGTCACGTGTGCTCTGAGTGCCACTGCACCCCTCATAACCACTTTAGTTCACTCCTTCTGGTGTCTCATTGGATCCTCACAAGAGTGTCTGTCTCCATGGACAATATGTTCCTGAATGACCTGTCATACTCCAGTGCCTGCTTTCTCTGATTGTTGGCTATCTCCAGCCTTCTAGCTAACTGGTCTTTCTTCATTGGTAGCAGGGTTTTGATCCTTTGTCCCATCAATGCCTGCGTTAGATTGTTTTGGCAGCTCTGTGATGGGGTATTCCTGTCTGCCAAAAATAGTAGCTAGGCATCTGAATCAGAAGAAACATTCTTATGTCACAGTCTCTTAGCTATTTTCACCCCTGATTTCACCTTACCATTGCTCTGTGGGTGGGCTGGAGAGGAGATGTGATGGTCAAACTTCCATTTGCATTCAGGTTCCTTGAATTAGCAACTTGGAGTCCATTGTCAGTGAATGCAGTATCTCACAAAGTGGCTTAAGTTTGCAAATCACTGACCTGCTTTTTGTATCAGGAAGGACATTGACCTCCCAAAAATATGAGTGGAAGCCCATTATAATTAAGTACTATTTTTCTTTGAAGGTAAATAAGTCCGCTCTCACCCTCTCCTGTAGGCAGCTCATGTGGTCTCTTTCTGCTGGGGGCTATCACATGACCGGCAGGTTTCAACCCCTTCAAATAATGGAGTTGAATATTAATGCCTGGCCAAAAAACACACCCTTAAGTCAGTCTAAGACAGCTGTCAATGCCAAGGTGAGAGGCATGTATTTTTTGCATGGTAACCTTACATAACGAAGTGGGGACAACAGCTCTCTGTCCTCAAGATATGATTCAATCTTGCACACTCCGCTAATCTTTAATTTGAAATGTGACTTGTGCTCCTCCTGGTACTTGGCTTTTGTTTTCTAGACACCCTACTAGTATTGTTCTCTTGCCTGCTTGTAGTTGGATGTCCTTTTCTGTACCCTCTTTGATTTCCATCAGCTTCAAAGTTGAAATTCGGGGGATTGAATCCATTAACAAGCTGCACTATGCCCTGTTCTCTTTCCCATAACTTGCTGATTCTGGGTATATATGCCCAGATAACACCAGTAATTATACTGATCAATATCTGATTTCTACTTTGTAGCATTGCAGGACATTAACATGTGCAACAATCTTTTTTGGAGAACTAAGAAGGGGTTTTGCCATGACTGTGTCTCGATGTTTGTGTCTGGTTAAAATCCCTTAACATGGGATGTCTGACTTAAATGGTCGGAGCCCAGAGTAGAGTCGTGGTCATGGCCAAGAGTCATGCAGGGAGTCAGAGTTAGAAGCTACGCCAAGGGTTAAACAAGAGGTGGAAGAGAGACACGTCAAGGGCAAAAAAGCTAGAGTCAATAACTGATAACAGGAACAAGGAGCAGGGACAAGGTGAGGAGGTGGAAGGTCTCAAAGGTCTGGTCAAGTGACTACTTTCCTCAGACAAGAGGTGTGGCAGGAACAAGAAGCTTTATGCCAAGGGCATTCAATCAGCTGTCAGCTGCTAGTCAGTTGATCCTGCTGCGTCAGGATATAAGGTGCATATCCGTTGCCTGGCCTTGCATAATGGTGGCACGGAAAGTATAGCTCTAACTTAGCAGCCTTCAGGCTAGGTTTTAGATCCATGGCACCTGATGCTATTACAGGGTGGTCATAGGTATATTGATGGAATCATTGCGCTCCAAATACCACAGCCAGAAGCTTCCCCCACCCTTACCTGGGAATATCCCTTTTAATTCCCGAGTTCTGCTGGCATAAGAGACCAGTTACTACAGCAAAAGACATACACCCAATCTTTTGGATGCATTACACTGTAGTGTCAGTGGCTTTCCTGGCTGATAGTATTTCCTGACATGGGGGGCATCCATTATCCTTTGTTACAGAGTGTTAATGCTTGTTGTTGGGGATCTATCCAGTCCCACTCAACCTACTGCAGCCAGGTATGGTCAGAACTTGGACAGAAAAATTTATCATTCCTACAAAGAGCTCTAACCCTTTCACATCTGGAACTGGCATGTCTGTGACTGCTTTCAGTGCCTGCTGTGAGCAGATTGTAACGATCATGGGATTCATTAAATAACAAATCAGTGAATGAGAAAGGAATAAAACTTTAATAAAACAAACTGAAGAGCTTCTGTGGTGAGCTGCTCCACACAGCCATGTGGTGTTCCCACCTCCTGCTTAAAGAGCATCTCTCTAAATGCCTATGTTCATAATACTGTCCCTTATGAGAGTGTCTCTAAATTATAATCCTCTACAAACATATCTCTATGTCTTTCCTCGTCAAGAAAAACAAATTAACTCTTATATACACAGACATATATACACAGCTAACAACTATCTAATAACACGTGCATTAAACTCTCAACCCAGGTAGTATATTTCCATAAACCCAATGTGTCAATTCCCTAGAGACTAGAGGTTACCAGCATATCACTCTTGAGTGAGTCTTTACCACTCTCTTTCTTCAAATACCTTTTCTCCAGGCAGGTTAGCAAGTTACTCTGAGTCTTTCGGGGCCTTTCATCTCTTCCTCTTATCTTCTCAGTATCAGCTTTTCATTAGAGTTTGAGTTGTTCTCTTGTTCCTTGACAGTTTCTCCTTTGTGCATTGATGATAAAGGATCAGACGGGAAATGCCAGAGTCCACATCTACTGTCAATGTGTTGGAACATTCTGGGGTTACTTGTAGATCCGTTTGAATACATCGAAATGTGTCTCCCAGGTCTGCCTGGACTACATAAGACCTTGATGCAGATGACTACATAAGACGACTACATAAGACCATAAGATGCAGCTGTTCTTTAATGGTACCCATTTGGGCCCAAGTATTAGAGGTGTGATTTCTCAAGCACACTATCAACTAGGTTAAGAGATGGGAGATCACAGACCCTTTTGTCAAATAATATTTATGCTTCCACTTCTGATTTTCTTTCATCTTCCATATAGTTTCATTGTTATGAGATTTCGGTAGGTTATCAGTAATTGGCAAATTAGATCAGATCCTTCTTCCCACTAACAGCTGAGCTGAAGAAGAGCCATTCTCCATGGCTGTACTTTGGTAAACCAGTAACACTTTATACAAATCACCTCCACTGTGAAAAGTCTTTTTCATAAGGGTCTTTACTGTCTGTCAAGACCTTTCCAAAAGTCCATTTGATTGCTGGGGTAATTTGGACTTGATGCTTTGTGATGAAAATTCCAATCTATGGCAAATTGCCTAAAATCTGCACTGGAAAATCGCAGCCATTATCGCTAAAGACTTCATCTGGAATTCCATGTCTGGAGAAGATTCCCTTCAGGCTGGCTATCACTGACTTACTATTAGTACTGCACAGTGTGAAAATTTCTGGATACAGAGAATAATAATTTGTGATTTTAAAATAATCCTTTGATTATGAGGTAAATAAATCAGTGCCTACCTTCTCATAAGGACTTTGAGGAACTGGATAAGGACTCGGTGGCTCTGCCTGTTGGCATGACTTGTATTTCAAGATTGAAATGCAGTTTCCAACCACATTAGTAATGTTGTGATTGATTCACAGACAATACAGCACCTATTGTGTTTTTTGTTTGTGCTCCTCAATTCCTAAATGACCCTTGTGGATCTTCTCTATCATTTCTTTTCAGAGCCCTGGTCTACACTAAGACTTTAGGTCGAATTTAGCAGCGTTAAATCGATGTAAACCTGCACCCATCCACACGATGAAGCCCTTTTTTTTGACTTAAAGGGCTCTTAAAATCAATTTCCTTACTCCACCCCTGACAAGTGGATTAGTGCTTAAATCGGCCTTGCCGGGGTGAATTTGGGGTACTGTGGACACAATTCGATGGTATTGGCCTCCAGGAGCTATCCCAGAGTGCTCCATTGTGACCACTCTGGGCATCACTCTCAACTCAGATGCACTGGCCAGGTAGACAGGAACAGAACCGAGAACTTTTGAATCTCATTTCCTGTTTGGCCAGCGTGGCAAGCTGCAGGTGACCATGCAGAGCTCATCAGCAGAGGTGACCATGATGGAGTCCCAGAATCGCAAAAGATCTCCAGCATGGACCGAACGGGAGGTACGGGATCTGATCGCTGTATGGGGAGAGGAATCCGTGCTATCAGAACTCCGTTCCAGTTTTCGAAATGCCAAAACATTTGTCAAAATCTCCCAGGGCATGAAGGACAGAGGCCATAACAGGGACCTGAAGCAGTGCCGCGTGAAACTTAAGGAGCTGAGGCAAACCGACCAGAAAACCAGAGTGGCGAACGGCCGCTCCGGGTCAGAGCCCCAAACATGCCGCTTCTATGATGAGCTGCAAGCCATTTTAGGGGGTTCAGCCACCACTACCCCAGCCGTGTTGTTTGACTCCTTCAATGGAAATGGAGGCAACATGGAAGCAGGTTTTGGGGACGAAGAAGATGATGAGGTTGTAGATAGCTCACAGCAAGCAAGCGGAGAAACCGGTTTTCCCGACAGCCAGAAATTGTTTCTCACCCTGGACCTGGAGACAGTATCCCTCGAACCCACCAAAGGCTGCCTCCTGGACCCGGCAGGTGGAGAAGGGACCTCTTGTGAGTGTACCTTTTAAAATACTATACATGGTTTAAAAGCAAACATGTGTGTCATAAATATAAAGGGAAGGGTAAACCCCTTTGAAATCCCTCCTGGCCAGGGGAAAGCTCCTCTCACCTGTAAAGGGTTAAGAAGCTAAAGGTAACCTCGCTGGCACCTGACCAAAATGACCAATGAGGAGACAAGATACTTTCAAAAGCTGGGAGGAGGGAGAGAAACAAAGGGTTTGTGTGTCTGTCTGTAGTCGTCTTGGCCGGGGACAGAACAGGAATGGAGTCTTAGAACTTTTAGTAAGTAATCTAGCTAGGTATGTGTTAGATTATGATTTCTTTAAATGGCTGAGAAAAGAATTGTGCTGAATAGAATAACTATTTCTGTCTGTGTATCTTTTTTGTAACTTAAGGTTTTGCCTAGAGGGGTTCTCTATGTTTTTGAATCTAATTACCCTGTAAGATATATACCATCCTGATTTTACAGGGGGGATTTCTTTATTTCTATTTACTTCTATTTTTTTATTAAAAGTCTTCTTGTAAAACACTGAATGCTTTTTCATTGTTCTCAGATCCAAGGGTTTGGGTTTGTGGTCACCTATGCAAATTGGTGAGGCTTTTTATCCAACATTTCCCAGGAAAGGGGGGGTGCAAGTGTTGGGAGGATTGTTCATTGTTCTTAAGATCCAAGGGTCTGGGTCTGTAGTCACCTAGACAAATTGGTGAGGCTTTTTACCAAACCTTGTCCAGGAAGTGGGGTGCAAGGTTTTGGGAAGTATTTTGGGGGGAAGGACGCGTCCAAACAGCTCTTCCCCAGTAACCAGTATTAGTTTGGTGGTGGTAGCGGCCTGTCCAAGGGGTAATATTTTGTACCTTGGGGAAGTTTTGACCTAAGCTGGTAAAGATAAGCTTAGGAGGTTTTCATGCAGGTCCCCACATCTGTACCCTAGAGTTCAGAGTGGGGGAGGAACCTTGACATGGTGGCACAGTGGTGGGATTAACCTGAAATCATTTTGAGATCCAGTTGAGATTTTTTGAACTAGAAATACAGATTTTAAAAAGGAATTTTTAGGAAGTCCAGAAGGCAGCTTTGAAACTGAAAGCAGCTTGGTTTCTCTCTGCTTTGTGGCCAAGCAGAGACAAAAGGGGATTATCTTGTGAATTGTAGGTTTTCTTGCCTGGAGGCAGGGTACTTAACTCCTGCAGGGAAATTCACAGTCTTCCAACCCAGAGGTTTTTTTTTTTTCTTTTCTTCCTAAAAGTAAATAGGGGGTGTGTGCTCTACCCATTTGCCTGGAGACAAAAGTGGCAGGGTTTTTTTTTTAGGATTTTGATTTTTTTGTTTTGTTTTACAAGGAGCACAGGTTTGAAAAGAAATTTTTTTTTTCTTTGGGCTGGGTAAGCAGTTTTCCAAGTAGTTGGAGGTTTTTTGCTTTAATTTGGGCCCAGAGCAGAGACAAGGGAATTGTCTTTTTCTGTAGGCTGACAATCACTATCAGAGAATAGGTACTCTATTCCAGCACAGCAAAAGTTTACAGCCAAGTTTTGTTTGTTTATTTCTAAACCTCGGGTGTAAAGTTAGTTAAAAACAGAGAGGTTAGAATGGCCAAATCCTCAGCTCGACTACAGCTGGAATTAGCCAAATTTCAGGCTGAGGAAAAACAAAGGGAACATGAAAGACAGATAGAACTCATGCGGCTGAAGGAGGAGGAGAAGGAAAAAGAGAGGAAGCATGTGGAGGAGATGGAGAGGATAAAGGCCCAGCAGAATATACCAACAAACCCTAGCAATCCTTCTCCAGGTACCACTTCCCATCCCAGAAAGTTCCCCACCTACAAGGCAGGTGATGATACTGAGGCCTTCTTAGAAAACTTCGAAAGGGCCTGCCTTGGGTACAACATCTCTACTGACCAATACATGGTAGAGCTGAGGCCGCAGCTCAGTGGACCCTTAGCTGAGGTGGCAGCTGAAATGCCTAAAGAACACATGAACAAGTATGAACTGTTTAAATCCAAGGCGAGAGTCAGAATGGGGATAACACCCGAGCAGTCTCGTCGGAGGTTCAGAGCCCTAAGGTGGAAACCCGACATGTCATTTACCCGACATGCCTACCACATTGTAAAACATTGGGATGCCTGGATATCAGGAGCAAGTGTTGAATCTCCAGTAAATTTGCCCTTCCTAATGCAAATGGAACAATTCTTAGAGGGTGTTCCCGAGGAAATAGAAAGATACATCCTAGATGGGAAACCCAAAACTGTAATTGAGGCAGGAGAGATTGGAGCCAGATGGGTGGAGGTGGCAGAGAAGAAGAAAACTGGTCGCAGTTGGAGCGGAGACCAGAAGGGACCACCCCAGACCACACCCTATTACCGGGGGCCGCCCAAAGCCCCACCTACCTCCCAAAGAACCCTCCAGACCCCTTATCGTCCCACCACCCCATTCTCCAGCAACCCTCCTCGCCCCAGTGACCCGTCAGCTGGACGATGTTTTAAGTGTAACGAGCTGGGGCATGTAAAGGCCAACTGCCCCAAGAACCCCAACAGATTACAGTTCATTGCACCGGAATCACACCAGAGGTCCACAGGCCCAGATACCTCCCAGATACCCTTGGAGCGGAGGGAAACTGTGAGTGTGGGTGGGAAGAAGGTCACCGCGTGGAGGGACACCGGAGCACAAGTGTCAGCTATCCATGCTTCCTTAGTGGACCCCAATTTAATCAACCCAGAGATCCAAGTGACGATTCAACCCTTCAAGTCCAACTCTTTCAATTTGCCTACAGCCAAGTTGCCTGTCCAGTACAAGGGCTGGTCAGGAATGTGGACTTTTGCAGTCTATGATGATTATCCCATCCCCATGCTGTTGGGGGAAGACTTGGCCAATCATGTGAAGCAGGCCAAGAGGGTGGGAATGGTCACCCGCAACCAGGCTAAACAAGCCGTGAGGCCTAGCTCTGTTCCGGAAACTTCTATCAGGACCCAGTCAGAGGTGATGGACCTGGACCCCAGGCCAATGTCTGCAACAGCAGTAGTGGATCCAGTCCCAGAGACCCAGACGGAACCAGTCCCAGAACCGGAACCAGCCGAACAACCAACACCAGACCCCGTGTCAGCACTGAATCCAGTACTTGCAACCTCAACACCAGAGGGCCCCACCGAACCTGAACTGGCAGCAGCCGATAACCCTACACAAGAGGCTCAGCCGGAGCCTGAATCCCAACATAGTGCACCAGCGGAGAGCGGTTCACAGTCAACAGAAACAGCTCCATCCCCTATATCGCTTCCAGAGGGACCAAGCCTAGGTCCACAATCCCATGAGGAACTGATGTCTCCAGCATCAAGGGAACAGTTCCAGACCGAACAGGAAGCAGATGAAAGCCTCCAGAGAGCTTGGACGGCGGCACGGAGCAACCCACCGCCTCTCAGCTCTTCTAATCGATCCAGGTTTGTTGTAGAAAGAGGACTTTTATACAAGGAAACTCTTTCTGGGGGACACCAGGAAGACTGGCATCCTCAGAGACAGTTGGTAGTTCCAACTAAATACCGGGCCAAGCTCTTGAGCTTAGCCCATGATCACCCTAGTGGCCATGCTGGGGTGAACAGGACCAAAGACCGTTTGGGGGGGTCATTCCACTGGGAGGGAATGGGCAAGGATGTTTCTACCTATGTCCAGTCTTGTGAGGTGTGCCAAAGAGTGGGAAAACCCCAAGACCAGGTCAAAGCTCCTCTCCAGCCACTCCCCATCATTGAAGTTCCATTTCAGCGAGTAGCTGTGGATATTCTGGGTCCTTTTCCGAAAAAGACACCCAGAGGAAAGCAGTACATACTGACTTTCATGGATTTTGCCACCCGATGGCCGGAAGCAGTAGCTCTAAGCAACACCAGGGCTAAAAGTGTGTGCCAGGCACTAGCAGACATTTTTGCCAGGGTAGGTTGGCCCTCCGACATCCTCACAGATGCAGGGACTAATTTCCTGGCAGGAACTATGAAAAACCTTTGGGAAGCTCATGGGGTAAATCACTTGGTTGCCACTCCTTACCATCATCAAACAAATGGCATGGTGGAGAAGTTTAATGGAACTTTGGGGGCCATGATACGTAAATTCGTAAATGAGCACTCCAATGATTGGGACCTAGTATTGCAGCAGTTGCTCTTTGCCTACAGAGCTGTACCACATCCCAGTTTAGGGTTTTCCCCATTTGAACTTGTATATGGCCGTGAGGTTAAGGGGCCATTGCAGTTGGTGAAGCAGCAATGGGAGGGATTTACACCTTCTCCAGGAACTAACATTCTGGACTTTGTAACCAACCTACAAAACACCCTCCGAACCTCTTTAGCCCTTGCTAGAGAAAACTTACAGGATGCTCAAAAAGAGCAAAAAGCCTGGTATGATAAACATGCCAGAGAGCGTTCCTTCAAAGTAGGAGACCAGGTCATGGTCTTAAAGGCGCTCCAGGCCCATAAAATGGAAGCATCGTGGGAAGGGCCATTCGTGGTCCAGGAGCGCCTGGGAGCTGTTAATTATCTCATAGCATTCCCCACCTCCAACCGAAAGCCTAAGGTGTATCATATTAATTCTCTAAAGCCCTTTTATTCCAGAGAATTAAAGGTTTGTCAGTTTACAGCCCAGGGAGGAGACGACGCTGAGTGGCCTGAAGGTGTCTACTACGAAGGGAAATGTGCTGGTGGTGTGGAAGAGGTGAACCTCTCCATGACCCTTGGGCGTATGCAGCGACAGCAGATCCAGGAGCTGTGCACTAGCTACGCGCCAACGTTCTCAGCCACCCCAGGACTGACTGAACGGGCATACCACTCCATTGACACAGGTAATGCTCACCCAATTAGGGTCCACCCTTACCGGGTGTCTCCTCAAGCTAAAACTGCTATAGAACGGGAGATCCAGGATATGTTACAGATGGGTGTAATCCGCCCCTCTGAAAGTGCATGGGCATCTCCAGTGGTTCTAGTTCCCAAACCAGATGGGGAAATACGTTTTTGCGTGGACTACCGTAAGCTAAATGCTGTAACTCGCCCAGACAACTATCCCATGCCACGCACAGATGAACTATTAGAGAAACTGGGAAGGGCCCAGTTCATCTCTACCTTGGACTTAACCAAGGGGTACTGGCAGGTACCGCTAGATGAATCTGCCAAGGAAAGGTCAGCCTTCATCACACATCTCGGGCTGTATGAATTTAATGTACTCCCTTTCGGGCTGCGAAATGCACCCGCCACTTTCCAAAGACTTGTAGATGGTCTCCTAGCGGGATTAGGAGAATATGCAGTCGCCTACCTTGACGATGTGGCCATATTTTCGGATTCCTGGGCAGACCATCTGGAACATCTACAAAAAGTCCTTGAGCGCATAAGGGAGGCAGGACTAACTGTTAAGGCTAAGAAGTGTCAAATAGGCCTAAACAGAGTGACTTACCTTGGACACCAGGTGGGTCAAGGAACTATCAGCCCCCTACAGGCCAAAGTGGATGCTATCCAAAAGTGGCCTGTCCCAAAGTCAAAGAAACAGGTTCAATCCTTCTTAGGCTTGGCCGGTTATTACAGACGATTTGTACCGCACTACAGCCAAATCGCTGCCCCACTGACAGACCTAACCAAAAAGAAACAGCCAAATGCTGTTCAGTGGACCGGAAAGTGTCAGAAGGCCTTTAACAAGCTTAAAGCGACACTCATGTCTGACCCTGTACTAAGGGCCCCAGACTTTGACAAACCGTTCCTAGTAACCACAGATGCATCCGAGCGTGGTGTGGGAGCAGTTTTAATGCAGAAAGGACCTGATCAAGAATTCCACCCTGTAGTGTTTCTCAGCAAAAAACTGTCTGAGAGGGAAAGCAACTGGTCAGTCACTGAAAAAGAATGTTATGCCATTGTCTACGCTCTGGAAAAGCTACGCCCATATGTTTGGGGACGGCGTTTCCACCTGCAAACCGACCATGCTGCACTAAAGTGGCTTCACACCGTCAAAGAAACTAACAAAAAACTTCTTCGGTGGAGTTTAGCTCTCCAAGATTTTGATTTCGACATCCAACACATCTCAGGAGCTTCTAACAAAGTGGCTGATGCACTCTCCCGTGAAAGTTTCCCAGAATCAACTGGTTAAAATCGTCCTTGAGATGTGGAAAATATTGTTAGTCTTTATGTACTTGGTAGTATATTTAGAGATGCATGTGTCTTATTAACTCTGTTTTCCTAGAGCTCCAGGAAGAAATCCCAGCCAGTGTTTCACCCTAGCTGAGATTTGGGGGGCGTGTCATAAATATAAAGGGAAGGGTAAACCCCTTTGAAATCCCTCCTGGCCAGGGGAAAGCTCCTCTCACCTGTAAAGGGTTAAGAAGCTAAAGGTAACCTCGCTGGCACCTGACCAAAATGACCAATGAGGAGACAAGATACTTTCAAAAGCTGGGAGGAGGGACAGAAACAAAGGGTTTGTGTGTCTGTCTGTAGTCGTCTTGGCCGGGGACAGAACAGGAATGGAGTCTTAGAACTTTTAGTAAGTAATCTAGCTAGGTATGTGTTAGATTATGATTTCTTTAAATGGCTGAGAAAAGAATTGTGCTGAATAGAATAACTATTTCTGTCTGTGTATCTTTTTTGTAACTTAAGGTTTTGCCTAGAGGGGTTCTCTATGTTTTTGAATCTAATTACCCTGTAAGATATATACCATCCTGATTTTACAGGGGGGATTTCTTTATTTCTATTTACTTCTATTTTTTTATTAAAAGTCTTCTTGTAAAACACTGAATGCTTTTTCATTGTTCTCAGATCCAAGGGTTTGGGTTTGTGGTCACCTATGCAAATTGGTGAGGCTTTTTATCCAACATTTCCCAGGAAAGGGGGGGTGCAAGTGTTGGGAGGATTGTTCATTGTTCTTAAGATCCAAGGGTCTGGGTCTGTAGTCACCTAGGCAAATTGGTGAGGCTTTTTACCAAACCTTGTCCAGGAAGTGGGGTGCAAGGTTTTGGGAAGTATTTTGGGGGGAAGGACGCGTCCAAACAGCTCTTCCCCAGTAACCAGTATTAGTTTGGTGGTGGTAGCGGCCTGTCCAAGGGGTAATATTTTGTACCTTGGGGAAGTTTTGACCTAAGCTGGTAAAGATAAGCTTAGGAGGTTTTCATGCAGGTCCCCACATCTGTACCCTAGAGTTCAGAGTGGGGGAGGAACCTTGACAATGTGAAAGGATTAATTTGCCCTGGCATTCGCGGCTCTCCTGGATGTACTCCCAAACCCTTTGCAAAAGGTTTATGGGGATGGCAGCCTTATTGCGTCCTCCACGGTAGGACACTTTACCACTCCAGCCAGTAGCACATACTCGGGAATTATTGTATAACAAAGAATTGCAGTGTATGGTTGCTGGCATTCAAATAACATCCGTTCTTTATCTCTCTGTGTTATCCTCAGGAGAGTGAGATATCATTCATGGTCACCTGGTTGAACTAGGGTGCTTTTCTTCAGGGGACACTCAGAGGTGCCCGTTCCTGCTGGGCTGTTTGACTGTGGCTGAACATAAATTTTCTCCGCTGTTAGCCATGGGGAGGGGGGAAGGTTGAGGGGGTAGTCACGCGATGGGGGGAGGCAAAATGCGACCTTGTAACGAAAGCACATGTGCTATGTATGTAATGTTAACAGCAAGGTTTACCCTGAAAGAGTGTAGCCACTGTTTTATAAAATGTGTCTTTTTAAATACTGCTGTCCCTTTTTTTTCCTCCACCAGCTGAATGTGTTTCAATGATCACAGGATCTTCTCCTTCCCAAAGGCTAGTGGAGATTAGAAAGAAAAAAAAACGCACTCGTGATGAAATGTTCTATGAGCTCATGCTGTCCTCCCACACTGACAGAGCACAGACAAATGAATGGAGGCAAATAATGTCAGAGTGCAGGAAATAACAAAATGACCGGGAAGAGAGGTGGCGGGTTGAAGAGAGTAAGTGGCGGGCTGAAGACAGGGCTGAAGCTCAAATGTGGCAGCAGCGTGATGAGAGGAGGCAGGATTCAATGCTGAGGCTGCTGGAGGATCAAACCAATATGCTCCAGTGTATGGCTGAGCTGCAGCAAAGGCAGCTGGAGCACAGACTGCCGCTACAGCACCTCTGTAACCAACCACCCTCCTCCCCAAGTTCCATAGCCTCCACACCCAGACGCCCAAGAATGTGGTGGGGGGGCCTCCGGCAACCAGCCACTCCACTCCAGAGGATTGCCCAAGCAACAGAAGGCTGGCATTCAATAAATTTTAAAGTTGTAAAATTTTAAAGTGCTGTGTGGCATTTTCCTTCCCTCCTCCACCACCCCTCCTGGGCTACCTTAGTAGTCATCCCCCTATTTGTGTGATGAATGAATAAAGAATGCATGAATGTGAAGCAACAATGACTTTATTGCCTCTGCAAGCGGTGATCAAAGGGAGGAGGGGAGGCTGGTTAGCTTACAGGGAAGTAGAGTGAACCAAGGGGCGGTGGGTTTCATCAAGGAGAAACAAACAGAACTTTCACATTGTAGCCTGGCCAGTCATGAAACTGGTTTTCAAAGCTTCGCCCTCCTGTGCTCTTCTAACCGCCCTGGTGTCTGGCTGTGCGTAACCAGCAGCCAGGCGATTTGCCTCAACCTCCCACCCCGCCATAATCGTCTCCCCCTTACTCTCACAGATATTGTGGAGCGCACAGCAAGCAGTAATAACAGTGGGAATATTGGTTTCGCTGAGCTCTAACCGAGTCAGTAAACTGCACCTTTAAACTATAGTGCGCCTTTAAACGTCCAAATGCACATTCTACCGCCATTCTGCACTTGCTCAGCCTGTAGTTGAACAGCTCCTGACTACTGTCCAGGCTGCCTGTGTACGGCTTCATGAGCCCGGGCATTAAGGGGTAGGCTGGGTCCCCAAGGATAACTATAGGCATTTCAACATCCCCAACAGTTATTTTCTGGTCTGGGAATAAAGTCCCTTCCTGCAGCTTTTGAAAAAGACCAGAGTTCCTGAGGATGCGAGCGTCATGTACCTTTCCCAGCCATCCCACGCTGATGTTGGTGAAATGTCCCTTGTGATCCACCGGAGCTTGCAGCACTATTGAAAAGTACCCCTTGCGGTTTATGTACTCGCCGGTTTGGTACTCCCGTACCAAGATAGGGATATGGGTTCCGTCTATGGCCCCACCACAGTTAGGGAATCCCATTGCAGCAAAGCCATCCACTATGACCTTCACATTTCCTAGGGTCACTACCCTTAATATCAGCAGATCTTTGATTGCATTGGCTACTTGCATCACAGCAGCCCCCCACAGTAGATTTGCCCACTCCAAATTGATTTGCAACTGACCGGTAGCTGTCTGGCATTGCAAGCTTCCACAGGGCTATTGCCACTCGCTTCTCAACTGTGAGGGCTGCTCTCATCTTGGTATTCTTGCGCTTCAGGGCAGGGGAAAGCAAGTCACAAAATTCCATGAAAGTGCCCTTATGCATGCGAAAGTTTCGCAGCCACTGGAAATCGTCCCAGACCTGCAACACTATGCGGTCCCACCAGTCTGTGCTTATTTCCCGAGCCCAGAATCAGCGTTCCACAGCATGAACCTGCCCCATTAGCACCATGATGCATGCATTGGCAGGGCCCATACTTTCAGAGAAATCTGTGTCCATGTCCTGATCACTCACGTGACCGCGCTGACGTTGCCTCCTCGCCCGGTATCACTTTGCCAGGTTTTGGTGCTGCATATACTGCTGGATAATGTGTGTGGTGTTTAATGTGCTCCTAATTACCAAAGTGAGCTGAGCGGCCTCTAGGCTTGCCTTGGTATGGCGTCCGCACAGAAAAAAGGCGTGGAACGATTGTCTGCCATTGCTCTGACAGAGGGAGGGGCGACTGACGACATGGCTCACAGGGTTGGCTTACAGGGAATTAAAATCAACAAAGGGGGTGGCTTTACATCAAGGCGTATTTCAGGTAGGACTTCACAGAGGGTTCTAATAAGAAATGGTGCACCTAAGTAATTGTTCTTATTGGAACAAGCAGGTTGGTCTGGCCTCTGATTGATACATGGCTAGATTTACCTCGCTGCACCTTCTCTGTGAGTGACTGCAGTGTGACCTAGAGGAATGAGTCCCCTAGACGGGGTGGGGGGGGGGAAGCAAATGAGTACAAAACAAATCTGGTCTATTTCTTGTTTTGATCCACTCCATCTATCTTTTACATTTTTGGCTGGCAGCAGATGGTGCAGAAGGACTGCAAGCCACCCACATCTCATGGCTGCTCGGCAGAAGATGGTACAATAGGACTGCTAGCCATCCTCATATCTTCCCTGCCCGGCAGAAGATGGTACAATAGGCCTGCTAGCAATCCGTATCACCTGCCTGCTCACCATAAGATGGTTCAATAGGACTGACTGCAGGACTAAAGAGAATGACCTGGTCAAGTCACTCCAAATGTAGTCCCTGCGCCCATGTCTGCCCAGGCGCTCCTGATCGACCTCACAGAGGTGACCAGGAGCACCTCGGACATGACGATGATGGCTACCAGTCCTACTGTACCTGCTGCCACAAGGCAATGGGTTGCTGCTGCTGTGTAGCAATGCAGTACCACGTCTGCCAGCACCCAAGAGACATACGGTGATGGTTAGCTGAGCGGGCTCCATGCTTGCCATGGTATGGTGTCTGCACAGGTAACTCAAGAAAAAAGGCGCAAAATGATTGTCTGCTGCTGCTTTCACGGAAGGAGGGAGGGAACGGGGGCCTGACGATACGTACCCAGAACCACCCGCGACAATGTTTTAGCCCCATCAGGCATTGGGATCTCAACCCAGAATTCCAATGGGCAGAGGAGACTGCGGGAACTGTGGGATAGCTACCCACAGTGCAACACTCCGAAGTCGATGCTTGCCTCAGTACTGTGGAAGCACTCCACCGAGTTAATGCACTCAATGCACTTAGAGCATTTTCTGTGGGGACACACACACTCGAATATATAAAAATGATTTCTAAAAAAACGACTTCTATAAATTTAACCTAATTTCGTAGTGTAGACATACCCTTAGGCTCATTGGAATTATAACCTTACTACCCTTGAAAATCACCCCATCTTAGTAAATTCATGTTTGCAAGCAACCCAACCCTTGAGACAGGTCATGATATTCCTGAAAGAGTTCCTCATAGCCAGGTTCAGTATGATCTGGTAGTGAGAACACCTGTTTTACCAAATTGAGCTTCTCATGTGCAGCAAGGCCTAAAATTGGTGTCACCTTGTTTAGCACTAGAATGAAAGGGATCCTGTACATGGTGTTTTTTTTAAAATTGATGCTAGCACTGCTTCTCCCCTTCACTGGTATATTTGTTCCAGAATAACCAGTTACTTTATTTTTGTTGGTCCCAGTTTTGGTCTTATTTTCAGTCTCGCGGTCTTGTTCAGACAGAATATTAACCTGAGCTCCTGTGTCCAGTTTCAGTGGAATAATTGTTCCATTTACATAGGCATAGGCAGTATCCAGTCCTTCTCATCAGGCTTGGTAGATCCCAATATGTCTATGAAAAACTCCTCAACCAGATTGTCTTTAACTGAATGCACTTGCATTTTCTGCATTTGGGTTCTGTGGCATTTTGCAAAATAATTATGTTTCCACATTTATGACAGATTCCTAAAGGCAACACATTGTTTGGGGCCATGCTGTAATCCACACCTTCCACATAACAGTACCTGGTCTTCCATCTAGAAGTGGTTTTCACAGCGAGTGGTTCCACTTTCTGATTTGATCTATTCTGGCTATATTCTTTAGTACATGGATAATCCCTTCTGATGAATTAAGCTTTTTGGCTTGTGCTTTCACAGTTTCTTCTGCCCTGCATGTTTGAAGAGCTCTTTCTAAAGTTAAATCTCTTTCACAGAACACTCTCTCTCAACACATTGTCTTTAATGCCACAAATGATTCTGTCTTTGACCAGAGACTGTCAACTCACTGAAGTCACAGGTTTTCTGAGTTTTCTTAATTTGGTGACATATTGCTCTAGGTTATCATCAGTTTTTTGCATGCATGTAAAAAAATTGGGTCTCTCAAAGGTTTTCATGCCTTTTTGGCAAGCAATATCTCTCAAATGTAGTCAGTATTTTATTTAACTTCATGCTTTCATCTTCTTCAAACCTAAAGTTATTACAAATATCCAATGCTTCCTCTCCAACAACATACAAAAAATAGATGATTTCCCTTTATCATTGTTCCCTCTGCCCCATGGCTACTAAATACAATTCAAATCTCTATCTGATTTTTTTCCAGTTCTCTGCAACATTACCTGGCAATTGCAGACTGGAAGGAGGTTGCTTCAATTTTTGGCTTTTTTCCTTTCTTAAGCTAGTCAAGCTACTATTGTGCCTACCACATACATGCAAAAGTCTCTCTGCCTGGTGCTCCATGTGCTTCTGTGGTGTCTCTGTTTATCTCTGCTTTCAGTTGCAAACACAGGCAGGATGGGATAACATGATTTTGGTAATTAATTGATCTTTAACTATTCATAGTAAATAGGCCCAATGGCCTGTGATAGGATGTTAGATGGGGTGGGATCTGAGTTACTACAGATAATTCTTTCCTGGGTATCTGGCTGGTGAATCTTGTCCATATGCTCAGGGTTCAGCTGATTGCCATATCTGGGGTCGGGAAGGAATTTTCCTCCAGGGCAGATTGGCAGAGGCCCTGGGGGGTTTTCGCCTTCCTCTGTAGCATGGGACACAGGTCACTTGCTGGAGGATTCTCTGCTCCTTGAAGTCTTTAAACCATGACTTGAGGACTTCAATAGCTCAGACATAGGGGAGAGGTTTTTCGCAGGAGTGGGTGGGTGAAATTCTGTGGCCTGCGTTGGGCAGGAGGTTGGACTAGATGATCATAATGGTCCCTTCTGACCTTAGTATCTATGAAAATGTCTGCAGTTTTTCTTCTCATTCAGCAAGTCTGACTTCATGTAACAATCTTGGGGTTCATTAAATAACAAACTAGTGAATGAGAAAGGAATAAAACTTTAATAAAGCAAACTGGAGACATTGGGTAGTGGCATCTTTTCAATACCTGGTTCAATGGCTTTGGATCTATGTAGATGTGTAATTTACCTGAGGACTTCCTTAAAACCACAATGCTGTTTACCCCGGCTCTATTAGCCTCTACAGGTGCAATGATACCCCTTCTCTGCAGAGTTTTTAGTTCCCTGACTACTGGATAATGTAGTGCCACTGGAATTTTCCTTCATGACAAGCAAACATGTTCCACTGTGGGTTCTACGTCTAGTCACAGCTTTCCTTCAAGGCACCTGTTCCGTTTGAAACCATCCCCATATGCTTCTAAAATTGTCTCCATTTTCTATGGGACTCCCCCTTTTGCTTTTTGCACTACTGCTACAAAATTCTCAATCTGCACCCTGATCAGATCCAGAATTTGTAAGACGTGTTGACCAAGAGGCAAGTTTGGTGCTTACCATCCACCACCAGAACTTTGAGATAGTATTGTCTGTCATTCTTCGGGTAAGCTACTTTGAGGTCACATTTTATATGGTCTGCATTATGCTGTCGTTGTACATTACTAGATTGTGCCTGCTCTTTGAAATGTATGTGTTCAAGTCCAATTCACCAAGGAATCACATTGCAGGAGGCCCCTCTATCCAGCTGACAGTGCGCATGGTATTTCCATATCAGCATTGTGGCATGCACAGAGGTTGGTATTTTCCCTTCTTGCTTTCCTGTCCTGACAGCCTGAACCTGAAGTGCTTCTGGACTCAAGCAGAGAATCAAGGTATAAAAGAATCATAGAAGATTAGGCTTGGAAGAGATCTCAGGAGGTCATCTAGTCCAACCCCCTGCTCAGATAGTATCACCACTGTCTCATATGACCCCGCCCCCCTCTCCCCCGTACAAGTCTGAATGATTCTTTCTCTGCTCTGGCACACACTGCTAAAATGCTTCCACTTCCAACATTCCTTGAAATGCATCCTAGTGTGGGGCACTTCTTCAGCCACTCATGTTGTCTCCCACAGTAAATGATTCTCACTGTGGGTATGGAACCCTGGCCACCCACTCTCCTTTGCTGTTGTCTCACTTTGTGAACTTCTGCAGTTGTTGTGCCTCCTTGAACTTTCATCCCTTCTCCTGAGGATGCTGCTGCATGCCCTCTGTCTAATGTCAGATAGCTTTCCCAGAACCACTCCAAAAGCTGGTGATTCCAAGGTCCTCAAACTATCCTGTCCTGAATTAAGGAATCTGTCAAGTCCCAAAAGTTGCATGCAGCTTCCAGTGTGTGTAATGCAGTAACATAAGGGATTTCTTCCCTCTCCTTCAGATTGCTCCCTAATGAAAAAGCACTGTTGCTGCACCATTTAGCTCTGCTTTGGGGAGCAATAGTTCCCTGAGGCTCCTAGGACTGCTGTAAGGGTTGAGCCAGTGGGGAGCTTCAGAGTGGTGCAGCTCTGTCTGCCTTGTTCCTCAATAAGGTAATTTTTTTTCTTGCCTACTGTTGTTGTCGTTCTCCTGCAGGGCCAGTTCTGTGTAGAGCTCAAATTCCTCCCTCCACTGGCTCCGTCACCGGGCTAGGTTTCTGTCCCCTAAATCCAGGGCTCAGAGGGACTTCAGACCTCAGACTCACGCTGCCAGCTGTTGCCTACAGAAATCTCACCATTCAGAGGCTGCCACCATATTTCATTTGCAAAGAGTCAAATGCAATGCAGGTTACACTGAAGAAGTAGAACTTTATTAAACTCTGCTCTGCTTTACCCATATGGCTGCATTGTTTCCAGCCTGATTCCTCCCATTCCCTGTTCCATTGTTGTCCTATTCATAACATTCCCTCCAGGAAACAATGGGACCTCTGTTCTACTGACCATGATACAGAGATAACCATGCAGCTCAACTCCCACTGCTACATATACAGGCAGTAGAATCCCAGAGACTGGATTCAAGATTATTTTCTAAAAGATAATGAATCACGCCTTAAAGACTCCAAATGGTGGTGAACCCACCACCTCCTCTGGTAAGTTGTTTCAATGTATAATTATTTTTACTACTGGGAAATTGCATATTATTTCAAGGTTGGATTTGTCTATCTTCAATTTCCAATTGTTATGCCTTTGACAGCAATATGGAAAAGCCCTCCACCCTTCCAGATATGTGTATCAAATGTAAGTACCTATTCCCAGTGATCAAGTCACCTCTAAACCTTCTCTTTGATAAGATGAAAGAGCCAAGCTCTTTAAGACTCACATCCATTAGGATATCCAGAGCCTGGATTATTTTTTGGCTCTCCTTTGATCTCTCTAATATTGCCACATCTTTCTTTAAGTGTGGATACCAAGCTGTACACAGTATTCTAGTAGTGGTTTTCCCAATGTTGTGTAAAAAGGCAATATTACTTTCTTACTTCTCCTTGATATTCCCCATTTTATACACCCCAGGATCATATTAGTCCTTTTTACCATAGCATTGCACTGAGAATTCAGGTTGAGGTGGCTATTTTGGTGTATTAAATTAGAAACACTCACTTTAAATTACAAGGGGTTTCCTGGTCCTGCTTGTAGGCTCTGAGGGAAACAATGTGATCTGGGTTCAATTGGGCAGCCTGAAGAAAGTCAGCCTAGAGAAAGGTGGGATGAGTTGTGCCTCTTTACCTTAGGAGCACACTGTGACTTTGTGTTTCACTGTTTTGTGTTAGGGTTCTGGAAACAAACTAGTGTTATGCTTCATTTTTCCAGAAAGAGTATTTATGTTATTCTTCTCTCTCTCTACCTGAATGCCATGAAAATAACAGATTTATGATGAACTCTAAGTTCTTCTCTGAGTCACTGCTTTCCTCTGCAATACAGACTACCTAAACAGTCTTTGAGTCATCTGCAAACTATACCAATAAAGATACATGAGTGCACTCTGTCTGCAAAGTTTCCTGGGAGTATGAGGTTCCAGCTTCAAGGCCATATTTACTTACATTGTGCTCCTGCAACAAGGTCAGCTACTGCAGTTCTCTTTACCGATACAGAGCTCTGGTGAAGTCAGGAACAAATTCCTGCTACTGCAGTCAGCATGATTACAGTTCTCCTCAAAAGAGGGCCTGGGATGGATTTTATTTAACATAAATATATTCCCATCTAGGGTTGCCAACAGTCCCTTATTACAAGGGATGCCCCTTATTTTTTCATCTCTGACTGATCAGGGGCTGCTGAGTTCTGCAAAAAGAGCAGGATACTGCCCCTGGAGAATGTAGGTGAGTAGTGCTTTATTAATTATTAATGATAATAATAATATCAGGAGGAGGGATGGAGTGAGGGTGCTAAGAAAACAGTTCCTTATTTTTGAAGTACAATGTTGGCAACCCTATTCCCATTCCAAGCTCTGAGGATCCATGTGCCGTTGCACTCCATAATGTTTTATGGAAATATGCTTATAAGTGTGAATATAATGTAATTGGAATATGCTTCATGCAAAAGGTCTCTTGTAAGGTATCATTACAAAGCTTATGATCTACTGAGTGTGTTCATCTTATTTGTTTGCATGTATTATTTCTATGTCTTGAGTTAGAAGAACAAGATGTAAACTTGCATTACTGATATAAACATATTAAATTGAAGCCATTAAGAGTGCTTTAGAATCAATGACCTGCAAATGGTTTTGTTTACATCCAAACCTTCCTGGGTACATGTGGGCCAGCCCTGGAAGAATGGAGGCTGGGGTCTCACAGGACATGTGAACATGTCACCTGCTACTGGAATCCATCTTAAACTTGGTGCTTTTCCATTTAGAAGGATAGGTGGGGACCTAGAGACACAAAAGATTCCCACCTTGTGCCAAAGATATAAAAGGGGGTGGAACAGAACAAAGGGGGCTTCCAGTCATAAGAAAACCCCTAGTTTCCACCTAAGATGTCTCCTGAAACTAACAAGGACTGTACCAGGGGAAAGGATTGGGCGCAGACCAGGAATGATTCTAGTCTGTGAAAGAAGAATATTGGAATGTCTCTGAGGATGAGATTTTACCTGTAATCAGTTTCTTAATGTATTAGGCTTCGACTTGCGTGTTTTTGCTTAATGACTTACTTTGTTCAGTCTGTTATTACTTGAAACCACTTAAATTCTATTTTTATACTTAATAAAATTATTTTTGTTTATTAATGAACCCAGAGTAAGTGATTAATACTTGGGGGAGCAAACAGCTGTGCATCTGTCTCTATCGGTGTTATAGAGGGTGGACAATTTATGAGTTTACTCTGTATAAAGCTTATACAGAGTAAAATGGATTTATTTGGGGTTTGGATCCCATTGGGAGCTGGGTGTCTAGGTGCTGGAGATAGGAGACCTGCTGAGCAGTTTTTAGTTAAAGCCTGCAGCTTTGGGGGCATGCACCAGACCCTGGGTCTGGGTTGCAGCAGGCTAGCGTCTCTGGCTCAACAAGACAGGGTTCTGGTATCCCAAGCTGGTAGGGAAAACAGACTCAGGTAATTTCAGCATGCCATGTGAAAGTCCCAAGAGGAACAAAGAGTCTGGTGGCACCTTAAAGACTAACAGATTTATCTGAGCATAAGTTTTCATGGGTAAAAACCTCACTTCTTCAGATGCATGGAGTGAAAGTTAAAGATGCAGGCATAAATATACTGACACATAAAGGGAAGGGAGTTACCTCACAAGTGGAGAACCAGTGTTGGCAGGGCCAATTCAATCAGGTGGATGTAGTCCACTCCCAACAATAGATGAGGAGGTGTCAATTCCAGGCGATGCAAAGCTGCTTCTGTAATGAGCCTGCCACTCCCAGTCCCTATTCAAGCCCAAATTAATGGTGTTAAGTTTGCAAATGAATTGTAGCTCTGCTGTTTCTCTTTGAAGTCTGTTTCTGAAGTTTTTTTTGTTCAAGTACAGCTACTTTCAAATCTGTTATAGAATGTCCAGGAAGATTGAAGTGTTCTCCTACTGGCTTTTGTGTGTTACCACTCTTGATGTCCGATTTGTGTCCATTTATTCTTTTACGTAGGGACTGTCCGGTTTGGCCAATGTACATGGCAGAGGGGCATTGCTGGCACATGATGGCCTATATAACATTAGTAGACATGCAGGTGAATGAGCCTATGATGGTGTGGCTGATGTGGTTGGGTCCTCTGATGGTGTCACTAGAGTAGATATGCAAAAAGAAACGGAGGAGTAGATATGGGGACAGAGTAGGCAACGAGGTTTGCTACAGGGATTGGTTCCTGGGTTAGTGTTTCTGTGGTGTGGTCTGTAGTTGCTGGTGAGTATTTGCTTCAGGTTGCGGGGCTGTCTGTAAGTGAGGACTGGCCTGTCTCCCAAGGTCTGTGAGAGTGAGGGATCATTTTCCAGGATAGGTTGTAGATTGTTGATAATGTGCTAGAGAGGTTTTAGCAGGGGGCTGTACGCGATGGCCAGTGATGTTCTGTTATTTTCCTTGTGGGGACTCTCCTGTAGTAGGTGACTTCTGGGTACCTGTCAATCTGTTTCCTCACTTCCCCAGGTGGGTATTGTAGTTTTAAGAGGGTCTCTGTGATCAAACCCGTCACAACCCATACACAAGTTATAATCCATACTATCAAAATATTAATATACTAGATACTACAGACTTTTCAGTTAGTTCTTGCCAATGGACACTTACGTATCAGCAAAATAAAAATGAAATAAAATTCCTTACAAAGAACAGAGTCCTCAATCTCCCCGCTTCTGAAAAGCCATACAGAAAAGATGAGCTTTGTAGTGTGTTTGGAAGGTTGATGAAGACAAGTGGTTGTAAACCCAGGGCTCAATCCAAAACCCATTCAAATCCATTGAAAAAAATCCCACTTACTTAGGTGCCAACTGGGACGTGAACTCCAAAATTGTGAGTCTCTCTTTCAGAATGTCCAGTCCGCGATGGAGGAGATACAAATGCTGCTTTCTCAGGCAGACAACTCCCCCCCCCCCGCCATTTTCTTAAAAATGTTTTGGGGTAGAAATTACATCATGTTCTAGATAGGGCAGACTATTCTGCCCTGTATTTCTCTTCAAAACCTCAGCTTTAACACTGATCATCAATCTGTGATAAAGCTTTTGACATCTAAACCAGAAAAGAAAGATAGAATGGTGTTTCTAGTACTGCTTCAAAATTTAACTACCTTGAAATTTTTTTTCCAGAAGCTTCCAAAATGACAAGAGCACATCTAAACACTTTTTAATATTCTGACAAACATTTTACACAGCTCCAGTAATAAATGAAAAACTCCTGTTTTTATTTTATGCTCATAGAATTTATTATCCTACTGAGAACTCTATTGAATTTGTCATCAACCTGCTGAAGTACTTAAATGTCAAGATCAAGTACTATGGTGATATTATATTATTATTATTATTATTATTATTTTCAAAAAAGGTCTGATCATGTAATTTGTTGTTCCTTCCAATTGCTTCTCAGATGTAAACATGCAAATGTATTTGCTTTCACATCATCCTAATTATTTACATCCTGTAAATAATATGCATACATACAAATAAATACTATGCATGAATTAGTAAGCATACCTGGAGGTTTGTGGAAGTAAATCTGTGTCCATTTTGACTTCTTAAATATTTTTAATGTTGGAAAAAATTGCTCCTGTAGTTTACATGTTGCTTGCTCTATAAAAAGAGAGGGATCTTTTTATCTTGTTAAGGAAGTACAGCAGAAATAAGTTAAACGTGCTAATACCATTATAGAACCCTTAACATTCATACCCTGAAGTGTTATAAAATTAATAGAGGAGTATTTTGGTTTGGAAATTACTAAAGATATGCGAATATAAGTAAATCATTAGTTAGACTGTAAGCTGCTGGGGGCAGGAACTGTCTTTTTTAACCTAGCACAATGGGATGCTGATCCATCATTAGGGCTCCTAAACACTACAGTAATAGAAATGATAAATAATAATCATCCTGTAATGCAGTCAGTAGCCAGGACTTCTTATATCAGGACCTGAACTATGGAGACCTTGTGTGGTGACACTGAGCAGCACAAGCTGAGTTTAGGGACTCTGGATATCAGAGAGCCGAATAGAACTGCAAAGGTATATATGTGTCCAGCAACCTGAAGAATCCCCTTTATACTTACTTACAGTTGCGTTTGTCTTTTCTGTACCACAAATCCAAAACCAAGTTTTGTATAAAAAGGATTTTGTTTCCAGTAAGTAGGAGAGAGACAGGTATATGCTAATTTGATAAATCATGTAGCAATGATTATAATGCCTTTATCATGTGCATATGCTCTTATATGTGAGTATTCACACATGTGGAACCTCCCTACTGTGCCCTTGGGCCAGCTTAGCTACACGTTGTCCCTTGATATGGGCTGAGAATTCAGTCTAATTCATAGACAGTGAGTTTAACTCTTTTTTGGCAGAGGTCATCACTTATTATATGTATGTTCAGGGCCTTGCACAGTGGTACTTTGATTTTGATTGTGATCATTAGGAGTTATATTGATAAGAAGAAGAAAAAGGAGAAGAAGCAAAAGAAACTCTGACTACTTTTTGCTTTTATAGCATCTCCCACACAGCATTTTAATAACACCAATGAATTAAGATTCATGCCCAGGAATTAACCCCAAATCTTAGACTGGGAATCTTGAGCATCCAGCGGTAGTCCAAGATTAAGCAATCATATTAGTGAGAAAAGTAGGACAAGAGGCCATTTTGTCCTACTTCCAGTCCTTTGATTTAACCAGTTGATATTTCCTTTTTTAATTACCAATTGAATATTTGAAATTGACAGTAAATAGGTGTTTCCCCACAGTACTGGGTGTTTTCTCCACTGAGAATAAGTGTTTTGTATGCCTAGCTCAGGAAAATGTAAAAGGCCCTCAATCTGATCACAGGTAACACTTTTTCAAAGTAGCATTTTCCACTTTTGAAGGGTTTAGTTGCTTATTTCCTCTTCCTTGCTCAGCAAAATCCTTCCCCGTGTCCTCACTCTCATATTTTCTGTGTATTTTGTCATTTGATGGTACTGTAGCACTGGGCTGTTGGTGTATCAACTAGGCAAGGTACTAACAAGCTTCAACAGGACTTTATTTTCAAAGTGGAAACCTCTTTACCAAGCTGCTGTTGCACCATCTGTAGCTTTCTCCCAGCCTCTCAACTCCTCCCACCCTTCCCGTTTCCTGTCCTTTCAGACTCCTAACAGACAGTGCTCCCAATTCTAATAATTCCAAGCAACATCTAAACATGTCATTCCCTCCTCTCTTAAGAAACTCTCCCAATTAAAACAAACATTATTGTTCTAACCACAAGAAAAAATATGAAACAAGACACTATACTGTTGGCAGAAATATTACACTGAAAACACTGTAGATACTACATAACGTAGTCTCTAGTCTAGACAGGTGGTTGTCTGGGTCTGACAGGCCATCTCTCAAGCCCCGGTTCCAGTGCAATGTCTTGTTGTGTTGGTACTCCGGTGAAGTCATCCAATGCAGACTGGGTGTTGGCATAATCTCCTCTTGGTGCATGGGCAGGTGCAAGATAAGAAGCATTCCATACCCACCCATCAGAAAGTCGATAGGTGTAAGGTCCCTTCTTCTGTAAGATTTTAAGAGGAGCTGTGAATTTATAGTCTCCTTTACATAAAATTCCAGGTTTTCGTATTCTAACGAAGGAACCACACTCGAACTTTGGTTCCTCAGCACCCCGCCGCTTGTCTGTGAAAGCCTTAGACTTTGCTTGGTTCTGTTCAACTGTTTTGCTCACATCATCCTCATTTGGGGCATCAGGTTGTGCCTTTAACAATCCAGCAATGTTCAGTTTAGTATTCCTCTGTTTCCCATGCAGTAACTCTGCAGGTGATCTTTGTGTTGTGGCATGTCGTGTAGCCTGGTATGCTTGCAAGAAATCAGTAGTGAAGGGTACCACAATTGCCCTTCCAGTTTGGCCATTTGCAAACTCTCTTTCAAACTTCTGTTAAACCATTCGATTTTCCCATTGGCTTGAGGGTAATATAGGGATGACCTTCTGTGTAAAATGTTCCTCTCTGCTAGAAAAGTTTCAAACTCTAGGGAAGTAAATTGACTACCATTATCTGAAACCAGTTCTTTGGGCTTACCTTCCCTGCTAAAAACTGAAGAGAGGAACTTAATTACTGTAGCGGAAGAGATTTGCGATGTAAACGCTACCTCAGGCCATTTATTGAAATAGTCTATTAAAGTGATGGCATAATGACAGTCAGTTGGAGCAGTATCAAAGGGTCCTATAATGTCAATCACAACTTTTTCCCATGCAGATCCAGTAAGAGGAACAGGCTGTAATGGAGGGGTACATGTCACTGCTATCTTATTATGCATTTGACAAGTGACACAGGATTTTATGAGTGCTTCAGTTTGAGAGTCCATCCCTAGCCACCAATACAGATGCCCTAGTCGTTGTTTGGTTCAGACAATTCCTTGATGAGTATCGTGTGCCAGGTGTATGAGCTTTGACTGTAATTATTCTGGCACAAGGAGCCAGTGTGTACTTTGTAGCACACAGCCATCAAACAAAGAAAGTTCATCCCGAACTCTAAAATAAGGGAGCAAAATAAGGGGGCAAAGTTTTTAGGGTGACTGGGCCATCTATTCATCAGAAATTCCCATAGTTTTTGTTGAATTGGACACGTTGAACAAGCAGCTTGAAATTGCTCTCTTGTAACTGCAGTGAGAGTGCTTGTAATAAGCGCAACCACTACATCCTCATCCTCTGGTGGACCATCTGGTGAAGGCAAAGGCAGGCGAGAAAAACAATCAGCGACCACATTTTGGTTTCTAGGCTTGTATTCCAGTCCATAATTGAAAGAGAGTAGTCTTGCAGACCATTGAGCAATACGGTATCCTGCTCTTCCCAGTCCTTTTGTGGTGAGCAACTTTGTTAAAGAGATGTGGTCTGTGCGCAACTTGAACGTGCGGCCCCACAGGTAAGTTCTCCATTTTTCAGTAGTCCAGACACAAGCAAGTGCTTCTTTTTTGACTGTAGAATATTTTCTCTCAGCATTACTTAGTGTCCTGGAAGCAAATGCAACAGTCCTCTCTGTGTTGTCCTCATGAAGTTGTGTGAGGACAGCCCCAAGTCCATAATCAGAAGCATCAGTAGTTACAATTGTGGGCAATGCAGGACTGAATGGCGCAAGTACTGGACTTTGTAAAATCAAGTCTGTCACCATTTCGAAACTAGCTTGTGCATCCATTGTCCACACTAAGGTTGAACTTCTCCATATGAAACAAGTTTGGTTCAATGACAGAAGCATAACTGGGAATTAATTTTGCATACCAGGAGGTAAGACCTAGGAAGGAACGTAAGGTTTGCAAATCTGTTGGAGGAGGAGCACTTGAAATTGCCAGGATATGATCTGGATCAGGTTTTAATTCAGCCTGTGAAATTGTATGCCCCAGAAAGGAGAGTTCAGTTTGTCTAAATGTGCATTTGGACCTATTGAGCTGGAGGCCTGCTGTTCTGATGCAGTTTAGTAAAGACTGCAAGTTATCGTCATGCTCCTCAGAAGCATTTCCAAACACGATAATATCATCCAGATAGCACTGAACTCCATGTTGATTCTTCAGAATCAATGACATCATTTTTGAAAGGCACTTGGGGCAGATGTGAGACCGTATGGAACATGTTTAAAATGAAATAGTCCCTCATGTGTAATAAATGCTGTGAGGTCTCTGCTATCTTCATGCAAACATAACGTGGTGGTATGTGCTCTGCAAATCAAGAGTAGAAAACACCTTTGCTCCGCAGAGTTCTGCAAATACTTCTTCTATGTGAGGAAGAGGATGGCTGTCCATCACAATAGCTTTATTTGGCTCCCTTAAGTCCACACAAAGGCAAATGCCTCCACACTTCTTCTGCGTCACTATTATAGGTGAAACCCATTCTGAGGAGTCGATCTCTTCATTAATGTCCTTTTGAACAAGTTTTCTAAGTTTCTCTGAAACAGCTTCCCTGACTGAAAATGACAAGTGCCATAACTTCTGTTGTACAGTAATCATATTATTCCACATTTTAACTTTATGCAGAAGCCCATTAGCACAGCTGAGTTTCTCATCAACCTGGTGTTGGGTCCCAGCTGAAACTGGTGTGTATACTGCAAGAGTGCTTTGCTGAGGAAGATCAATTTGTCCATTAACTACCTGAGATTTAAAGCAGCCAATAAATCTCTGCCAAGGATAGGAGTGCCTTTGTGGACAATGTAGAACTCTGCAGTTACACAGCAATCACCAAAAGTAACTATTACTGGCAGGCAGCCATGTACTGGAATATGGTTTTTCAAATAGCACACCAAGTGACGTTTGGGTTCAGTAAGGGGCAACATCTTTAAGGCAATGCCGATAGATGGAATTAGGTAGTATAGATACTGCTGAGCCAGGGTCCAACACTATCTGAATAGAGCGTGGTTTTCCTGAGGGTATGGCAGAAATGTTTACAGTACACTTTATCTGTTCTGGAATATGTGCAGTAGTGATTTTGTCCACAGCACAGTAACATCTCTGTATTGTAACCACATGTATCTGTTGATTGAACTGGCTACTGCGACATACTTTAGCAAAATGTCCAATCTTTTTGCAATGATTGCACTGAGCTACTTTTGCTGGACATCCTGTGTAGCTTGTAAGGTGTTGTGTGGATCCACAGTGAAAGCATGCTTTTACTGTATTTTGAATTTGCTGATTCGATGCTTTTTCATTAGTTTTCCTCTTGCAATTGTGTGTCTGCAGTGGTAGTGAACTTTCCTGCAAAGGAGTCACAGCCTGGACTGTGCCTCCTGTATCCATGCTCATTATTTTGGCTTCAGCTGTAGCTGACTCAATTTGAGTAGCAATGGTTATTGCTTTTTCTAGTGTAAGGTGTGGTTCTAGAAGTAAGCATTCTCTTACATGAAGCATGTTTTTTTTCCTCAAGGAACTGGTCTCCAGTCATCTCATCTGCCATATTCCCAAAGTCACAAATTACAATCAGACTCCTCAGGGAAGCAATATACTGCATTATAGTTTCCCCTGGTTTCTGCTCATGCTGGCGAAATCTATAGCGATTAGCTACTACATTCACTTTTGGCACAAAAAACTTCTTTAATGCAGTGAGTGCAGTCTCATATTTATCATCTGCAAGGGGAAAAGTGTAAAATATATGTTGCCCTTCTGCTCCAAGGCAGTGGATTAGCAGAGCATACTTTCTTACTTCAGAAATCTCTGTAGACTGATTGCAAGCAGATAAGTCTCAAATATATGGATCCAGGTAGTAAAAGCAATTGGAGGCTCACCTGGGCTTTGCAGAAAGGGTGCAGGTGGGTTCAGAAGCAGAAGATCGATCCTCATTGCCAAAATGTTGTATCAACCAGGCAAGGTACTAACAAGCTTCAGCAGGACTTTATTTTCAAAGTGGAAACCTCTTTACTAAGCTGCTGCTGCACCATCTGTAGCTTTCTCCCCGCCTCTCAACTCCTCCCCCGCTTCCTGTTTCCTGTCCTTTCAGACTCCCAACAGCCAGTGCTCCCAATTCTAATAATTACATATAAATACCACAGCTGTCAGGAAGGCTGCTGCTGTGCAGAAAACGTTATAATTACTTCACAGTCTGGTGTGGTGGCCTTTGTTCTTGGTTTTTAAACACAAACAAACAAATAACCTAAACAGTTTTGCCCAGTGAAAGAGGGAACAAGGAATGCAACTCACTGCCAGAGCTACTGTACATTTTACACATTGATAGCTAAAATTGAAGCTATAATTCTCTACAGATGGAGCTTATAAGAGGGAGAAGCTTCTAATGGAAATCACTCCAGTGACATTTTCAGTGCAGCATGGGTCTGATCCAAAGTTAAATGATGTCAGTGGAAAGACTCCCGATGTGGGAGTCCTTCAAAAAAAAAAACAAAAAAACAAAAAAAAAACAGGCACCATAAAGATGTCTCCAAGTTGGGCACCAAAAAACTGAGGCACACAAAATCATTAGTTACTTTTGAAAATCTTGATATCAAAGGTTATGTCCCAAGGTAACCCCCTTGGGGTGAAGGCAGCTGCCTCACTAAGCTCATACAACATTCCTTGAGCAACAGAAGTCCTATAGTCCAATCCTGGGGCGTAGCCCACCAACTGTACCTCTTAGCAAGTAGTCTATGTAACCCCCTTCTGTTTGAGGTGGGGGGGAGAGGGAGGGAGGAAGATACAAAACAGTCCAAACAAAAAGCAAATAGTTCCCAGACCCACAAGGGGCCAGCTGCCCTCCCTCACACAGGGAGGGGGGGAAACAGTTTTTCAGGCTCTGCTGGAAGTCTCAGCTCCACCCTCCTACATGGCTAACAGCCAATCATTTGGGGATTTTAACAACAGAAACAAACCAGTCCATCTGGGAAGTCCCGGATGACTGGAAAAAGGCTAATGTAGTGCCAATCTTTAAAAAAGGGAAGAAGGAAGATCCTGGGAACTACAGGCCAGTCAGCCTCACCTCAGTCCCTGGAAAAATCATGGAGCAGGTCCTCAAAGAATCAATCCTGAAGCACTTGCATGAGAGGAAAGTGATCAGGAACAGCCAGCATGGATTCACCAAGGGAAGGTCATGCCTGACTAATCTAATCGCCTTTTATGATGAGATTACTGGTTCTGTGGATGAAGGGAAAGCAGTGGATGTATTGTTTCTTGACTTTAGCAAAGCTTTTGACATGGTCTCCCATAGTATTCTTGTCAGCAAGTTAAGGAAGTATGGGCTGGATGAATGCACTATAAGGTGGGTAGAAAGCTGGCTAAATTGTCGGGCTCAACGGGTAGTGATCAATGGCTCCATGTCTAGTTGGCAGCCGGTATCAAGTGGAGTGCCCCAAGGGTCGGTCCTGGGGCCGGTTTTATTCAATATCTTCATAAATGATCTGGAGGATGGTGTGGATTGCACTCTCAGCAAATTTGCGGATGATACTAAACTGGGAGGAGTGGTAGATACGCTGGAGGGGAGGGATAGGATACAGAAGGACCTAGACCAATTGGAAGATTGGGCCAAAAGGAATCTGATGAGGTTCAATAAGGATAAGTGCAGGGTCCTGCACTTAGGACGGAAGAACCCAATGCACAGCTACAGACTAGGGACCGAATGGCTAGGCAGCAGTTCTGCAGAAAAGGACCTAGGGGTGACAGTGGACGAGAAGCTGGATATGAGTCAGCAGTGTGCCCTTGTTGCCAAGAAGGCCAATGGCATTTTGGGATGTATAAGTAGGGGCATAGCGAGCAGATCGAGGGACGTGATCGTTCCCCTCTATTCGACATTGGTGAGGCCTCATCTGGAGTACTGTGTCCAGTTTTGGGCCCCACACTTCAAGAAGGATGTGGATAAATTGGAGAGAGTCCAGCGAAGGGCAACAAAAATGATTAGGGGACTGGAACACATGAGTTATGAGGAGAGGCTGAGGGAGCTGGGATTGTTTAGCCTGCAGAAGAGAAGAATGAGGGGGGATTTGATAGCTGCTTTCAACTACCTGAAAGGGGGTTCCAAAGAGGATGGCTCTAGACTGTTCTCAATGGTAGCAGATGACAGAACGAGGAGTAATGGTCTCAAGTTGCAGTGGGGGAGGTTTAGATTGGATATTAGGAAAAACTTTTTCACTAAGAGGGTGGTGAAACACTGGAATGCGTTACCTAGGGAGGTGGTAGAATCTCCTTCCTTAGAGGTTTTTAAGGTCAGGCTTGACAAAGCCCTGGCTGGGATGATTTAACTGGGAATTGGTCCTGCTTTGAGCAGGGGGTTGGACTAGATGACCTTCTGGGGTCCCTTCCAACCCTGATATTCTATGATTCTATGATCTTATCAGAGGTCTCAGGTTACTGGTGCTCTCAATCTGTTCCTCAGCCAGTAACCGAATATCCTCTTCTGGAAGCTCTAGCTCAGGTTGTTTCACTGTAACACAGCAAATCACTAAGATCCTCCCTTTGAAGGGCCTCACAGGTGCAGTGAGTTGGGACTGATTGTGACCAAAGGAGTTTTTTAAACCCTTCTTGTCTGGAGTGGGGTTTATCTGCCCCCTTGACACTTGACCTTAGTTTTCCTTTTCAAGAGTTTAAAAACAAAGCAATAATGAAAACAACATTTCAAAAATGTTATCCCAAAGACAGTGTATAGGATTCACATCACCAGTGAGGCAAAGTGATATTTTAAGAATGTGCAGAAGTGTTATTAAAGTACAACCATTTAAAAAAGATACATATTCTTTCCTCCCCAGTACTCCTCACATGACTACAGATTAAATGATAAAGTCATAGTCAAGGAAAAGATAAATGGCTAGTGACAGGATTTATCATGTCAGCTAACTGGCTGTGTTGGAACATCTCATCTTTTTTTTTTTAAATTTAACAAGCTTAAAAAGGATTGTTTTTCCACTGCTTCCTGCCATAGAAATACAATCTAGACTGTGAAGAACAGAGAAAATAGATGTGCCAAGGGGGCCTGAGGCCTGACCAAATTAACAGCACAGTTGGATCCTTTACATGTTCTAAGAACACTGGATGACACATTGCATATGTACCGTACCTTGATATCCCCTTCGTAGGGCACAAAGTAAATTCTGCAGCTCTATTTTTGGATACTTTCCAAGAACAGAAGTGTACTGGGGTGAGCTCAGTGGCAGTGATAGATGGAAGTATTTCTAGATAGGAAAACTACACAAGCTAAAGGTAAGAGGTTTTCAAATAATTAGCAAGTTCAAGTTATTACTGAAAGAGAGTGACATTGGTAAATGACAGCTCAGTACTCAATTTTCCCTTTACTGTGAGCAGCAATGGAGGATGCTGGATCAAAATATTATAAAACTTCTCATTCAGTTTTGTTGAGATCATGATTTATGATTAATTTGAATGTTAATCCCAAAATAAATCATTGCTGAAGAAGAACTATGTGCTTTACTGGAAGGAAATGGTTGAGTGATCTAAAACTTCAGTGTAAATACTTAGACCCTGTGGAACACAAGTTCAAACCCTGTCAATATGGATTTAGTCTCCTGAGGCAGATAAATTATATATTATGTAGTGATGGCAGGAGAGTCTGTGATATACGACTGAGCTTGCCACCTTCTCTTTATGGACATTAAGGAGTCCATGCTTTTTTTTTTTTTTTTTTTTTTTTTTTTTTTTTAAAGAAAATGCGGTTTTCCTCCGATATTTTTGGCAAAAATTCCTGGGACCTAGTTGAAAATATTAGAGTCAAACTTTCAGTTGTCCCATATCTATGGGATAGTGCCATCTTATACAATTTAAATTAATGTATTTTATGACTGAAATTTAAGCACAAGCCCTCACTCAAATAAAATATGAAAATAAAATTTCAAATTCTATAACCATTTTTATGATTATTTCCTTTTACTAAAGGAATAAACTGTACACATACACTGCTATACACGGGCTTAATCTTTAGTGGTGCTAAATGCCATGAGTCCCACTGTGGCTCAGTGGTTACAGGATTATTATTAGAAAATTACTGAGAAGAATAGCATAATTTTGGATTAAAAACCAGATTGAGGATCATTTATTAGGATGTACTCACACTTATTATGAACCATGTTTAGAAATACCAGTCTACCTTCTTATTTAATCCTTAACAGTGCTTCCCACCTTTCAATATCAGATGCAGAACAAGAATGGGGAGTAATAATTGTTTTTTTTTTAAATAGCAAAAATAATATTTATACTGTTACCCCTTCTTTTGACACCTGTTTCAGTCTTCTGTTGAGTGTTAGCAGACATCCAGGACCTTGTAAATCTGTGACATGGAGTCTAGGTATATTATAAATGGAACTTTGTTTTATTTACACATATACATCAGTCCTGGAACCGTAATGGTTAAACAGCATGCAGGCAAACTGTTCTCCAGGAAATTTAGCCCACTCCACAAGTATTGATTCTACCTGGAAGCAAGGCAAAGAGCAAAGTCTTCTGCTACTCACAATCCCCTGACCTCTAAAAAAGAAAAAAAGAAAACTGCATGGACAAGACATGGATGACACAGAATGTCTTCCCATGACTGAACATTTGCTTGCATATGAAGAAAAAGAACTTGGGAGACTATGTGTAACAGCATCACCTGTTGATGTCCACCATAACAATACACAAATGCAGAGACTTTTTATTTTCTCATGTGATACAGTGAAATTTGATCCAAACTCTGGAATATTTTTAAGGTCAAACACCTAAAGACACTGATAAACTAAAAGTCAGAAAGTTTGGCCAGCAGCATAAAATGTATTCAAAATTTGTAAGGTTACTGAATTTTTCCTAACCATTTCTTCCTCCTTATTAATTTAAATATACCAATACTTTTGCAAATATAAACAAAAAAGGCAAATTTGGTACTATGTTAAAGAAGAATTGCTCTACTTGATCAGATCTATAGTCCATCAGTGTCCTGACTCTGAAAGTTACTAGGGCCACATTCTTCAGAGAAAGATATAAACCTTCCCATAACTGACAATTATAGAATAACATGCCTATGTAGAACCTTATTCCTCATGTTAGTGGTTGGATTATGTCCTGAAGCATGAGGGGTTATCTAATTTTTGTGCAATCTAATATGACTACAGATTATATTATTCATGAAAATATGGAACTCATTTTTGAACCTTACTAATTGCTTTACTTCAATGACGCCTTGTGGCAGAAAATTCTGAAAGTTAATTATGTTCTGGGTGAAAAACATATTTCCTATTATGCTATATATGTTCGTGGTATATCCTTTGTGAGATGGGGTGACCAACTGCTAACACACCTAACACAAGATTCAAAGTTATGGTCAGACATGTAAATTAATGGTAATGGAATTATAATAATTTAAGTATTATCCTCTATCTCTTGGGGTTAATATAGCCTAATACCTCCTCTGCTTTTTTACCTACCACTCTGCATTATGACAGCAACTGTTCAGAATTATCCATTCTTTTCCCCAACCTGAGTAGTAAACCATTTAAAACCTAAACACTCAGTGTGTAGAGGTAGGTCAAATTGTTCCTTTGAATGTACATTACCATGAATTTGTCTATAAGGGATTTCACCTACTATCATGAATTGTCTAGTTTTGATAGGTCCATATGAAGTTCCTTACAATGCTTCCCACTCCCTTCTCATCAGGACAGGGAAGAGAAAGGTTGGTCTTATTAGTAGAGAGATGTCCCCTGGGGCACTAATTTGAGGGGAAGAAGGAGGAACCCACACCTTTCCCTGAAATGAAGGTCACTGCCTCCCACATCTGATTTGGAGGAGCTGAAAGAGCTGACTGGCTCCCTCTGCTCCCTCCCTCCTATCCTTAATTCCCTCCAATGCCTGTGGCCAGTATCTCAAGCCTTGTCTATACTACACAGTTTTGCCCACAAAGTCAGCTTTCATCGACAAAACAGTGGAGGTGTACATATTGAAATGTTCCTCCTGCTAATGTAATTCTCCTGCTTCCCCATCATAATAAAAACACCTCAGTGATAGGCAGAGGGCTTTTTGTGATGTAATTAGAGTAACACAGCATCAGTGTAGATACTGTGCTTGGTTATGTAGCCCTAATTGGCCTCCAGGAGGCATTACACAATGCCCATCCTGGCCAATCTGGTCTTCTTCTTCTTTCATATGGCTGGTGTACAGCAGAAACTACAATTTCACCTGAAGTTGATGGAGCCAAATGGCTACATCAGGAGTAGCAGAATTCATTGCAGTAATGCGTCCTTCATATTTATAAATTGTACTATACATACTATAAACAGTAGGTAGAGATATGTCTGATGGTCTGTCATGGGGAACCATACTTGCACACTGGGGAGTGCTTGATTTTCCATTTGTGCATTAGATGTCTGGATCTACCATGGTTAGTTCAGATTCGGGTCAGAGTTGACGAAGATGATAGTAGAAGGTCAAACCCAGGAACCTTCTGTGTGGGATCTGGCACAAGGTGCTTAACTTTTTAAGTCTTGTTTAGCTTAATCTGTTTTCTAAGCCTCCTTTTGATCCTAACCTGATTGCATGAGGCTAAACGAATGTTCCCAGAAAGGCTCAAAACATTACGGGAGGGATGGGGTTTTGTACAGGATGGGAGGGGTTTTGTCAAGGTCTTGGTGGATAGGAAGATATCTGTTTTTCTGGATTCACTGAGTTTCATGGAATGTCACAGTAATTCGGCATATCACAAGGGGAGCGATGTTAGACAGAACAGGTAGCCACGGTGTTGGAGTTGACTTAAGGATTCCTGAGATGCACCACATCACTGTATTCAGATGTGTATCCACAAGTCGTATTTGACTGCATCTGTTCCATACCACTGCACAATATTCATCTACTGAATATACAAATGCTATTGCAGATGTTCGCAGCACTGATACTGATGCGCTCCAGGTTGTACCTGCTAGTTTCTGGATTATGTTGGCTCTTGTTTTTATCATTTCAGCTACCTTCTCAAGATTTTCTTGGAAGATGAGGGTGTGATCGAGATATGTTGGCATGTAATCCAAGTGTTGTACATTTTTACCGCAGAAAGCTACTTTCAGTGGTTTTGGTACTCCTATTATCAAGATGAAATGTGCTTACAAACGTTTTTCCAGGATTTGGTTTGAGCCTCCATTTCTGAAAATATTGTTGCATAGTTTGGAGGTCCTCAGTTAATGCTTTGTCAATGTCATGGAGGTTTGATGCTCGGATTGTCATGGCACGGTCACCTGCATATCCCAGTTTTCATGATTTAGTTGGAGACATGTCACTTATTTAAATATGAAAAAAGGTTGGAGCAAGTACAGAGCCTTGTGATAGCCTGTTGTTTATGATATGGGGTGAGCTGGTCTTCTTACCCAAGTACACCCATAGGCATCTGTTACTCAGCATGGTCAACAGCAGGCGAAGTGTTTGGCAGGAAAGTATAATTTTAGCAAGGTTCAGCATTGGGCCCTTAATCCATACTCGACTGCCCTGAAGGTACACAGGTATGCTCCCCTCCCTGTTTAAAGGCCTGAGAATTTTTGAAATTCTTCTTCCTGTTTACTCAGCATGCACAGTTCACACAGCATCTTCCCAGCTGACCATGCTGGCTTTCCATAGAAGACAAACTCCTGTGTGGAGTACACCGGAGCTGTTGGATCTGCTGGGTCTATGGGAAGAGGAGGCTGTGCAGGTTTGTTGCAGCCATAGGAATTTTGATACCTATGGACTGATTGCTAGTGGCACTGAGGAGAAGGGTCATGAAAGGGACATGCATCAGTGCCATGCTAAGATCAAGGAGCTTAGGCAGGTGTACCAGAAGGCAAGGGAGGCCAACCATTGCTTTGATGCAGTGCCAAAGACATGCTGCTTCTACAAGGAGCTGCATGTCATCCTCGGCGGCAAACCCACCTCCACCACCAAGAGCACAGTGGATACTTCAGGGGGACTGGAAGGAGTGACCAGTGGACTCAAGCCTGAGGATGAAGTGATGGAAGAGGAAGTGGAGCTGGAGGACAATGTGGAGCACACAACAGAGTTGTATGGTGGCGTGGTGATTCAGGACCTCTTTTTGATTCTAGAGGGTTCTATCCAGTTCCTGCACTCTGGCTCTGGCACACATGATGAAGGAGATGGGAGCTCCAGTAAGTGTTCACTTTGCTTTGATACTGCACAATGAGAGGAGATTAAATTGTCATATACTTTGTTATGTGGTAGAGGAGGGATAAGGGACAGAAATTAACAGCAGAGCCTTTGCAGCTATGAAGTGGGAGCCCAGCAGAAAAGTTTGTTTTCTGACCCGGGATGTCTCAGGAATCTTCTACAGAGATCTCTAGGAAACTTTTCTGTAGGTACTCAGCAATCCTCTGCCAAAATCCCTTGGAAGAGCTGCTTTGTTTTTCCCCTTACTGTAGGAAACTTTGCTGTGCCACCCAGCAATTATTTCTGCTGGGATCAGAACAGCACACAGATAAGCAGCATATGGAACTGGTCTGAATCTACATGTATGCAGGAGATACATGCTTGAATCCTGGGTTACCCTTAGGAGTGATTACCCTAGCCTTTGGAAAAGGGTACCAATATTCAGAATAGTCTCCCTGGGCACTTGTAGTAACTCCCTTTTCAAACCACCCAGACCTTTTGTCCCTTCTTGCCAATTCCCCCTTCCCTCTCCCTCCTAGTGAACTCACCATATTTGGGACTCACACTGAGCTATGTACTAGCCAAGGGACAGTGAGAAAGAATTGGGTGTAACTTTTGTGATTCATGGCTGTGAGCTCACTCGCAATACTGTCTCTGTTCATTGTTTCTTTGGCTTCTGCAGATGTGCCTTTGAGGACCCACTTCTCCACACTGGTGGAGCACCTCCATCAGATAAGGCAGTGAACGTGGAGGAGTAAGGAGGATATGTTTTGTGAAGTGCTGCAGTCAACAGACACAGCACACAGTGAAACAGGAGCATGGAGGGAGTCAATTAAAGAAAAAACTCAGGCTGGATAGCCTGAAAAGGAGAGAAGGGCAGCTCCTGGAGGGCTGAAGTCCCTCATTAAACTGCAGTTTGAGCACATCCATGCTCCCCCTGCAGCTAATACAGAACTCCATTCCATACCACCCCAAACTCCTCCACCACATCTCTCCTGTGTCTCTGGTCCCAAGGGTACCCCGTGTACTCCAAGCCTAGGGACTGGTTTCACAATGAAAGCTGGAATTACGCACAGCTGTGAGCCATATCCAAGAGACCGTTCATCATTGCCATGTCCCCTGTTTGACTGAAAATTTGGGTTTTGTTCTGTTATTAAATTTGAGTATTTGAAATAAAATGAGTCTTTATTTGTGTCATACATGTGTTAGTTTGTTCTAACATTCAAACATAGTGTCTATAGGCAGGAATATTTGCTTAGTATCATTAATGCTCAGGAAGCAAGCACTACAGGGGTCATTCAAAGCAGCAAGTAAACACTGCCTGGCTGAATGCATCACATAAAGACACATTACTGGGAATCATTATCAAAATGCTCTTTCAAAGTCTCCCTGATTCGAATAGCCACCTGCTGTGCTCCTCTAATTGCTCTGGTATCTGGCTGCTCAAATTCAACAGCCAACCGATCAACCTCAGTGCTCCACCTCTGGGGAAACTGTTCCCCCTTCACTTCACAAATATTATGCAGAGTACAGCAGTCCGTTGGAATAGTTTCCTCACTGAGATCTAACCCTGCCAAAAAGGCAGCTCCAGCAACCTTTTAATGGGCCAAAGGCACATTCAACCGTCATTCTGCATCTGCTGAGCTTGTTGTTGAAGCACTCCTTGCTGCTAGCTAGGTTCCTGGTGTAAGGCTTCAGGAGCCACAGAAGCAAGGTGTAGTTGGGGTCTCACAGGATCACTATGGGCATTTCCACATCCCCCACTGGAATCTTCTAGTCTGGAAAGAAAGTTCCAGCGTGCAGCTTTCTATACTGTCCAGTGTTCCTAAAGATGTGTGCATCATACACCTTCCCTGACCACCCTACACTGATGTCAGTGAAACAGCCCTGGTGATCCACCCACACTTGCAAGACCATGGAAAAGGAGCACTTTTGATTGATGTACTCCATCGCAAGATGGTTCAGGGCCAAAATTGGGATATGTGTGCCATCTATCGCCCCGCCGTGGGTAGGGAATCCCATTGACTCAAAGCTATCAATTATTTCCTGCACATTACTAAGAGTCACAGTTCTTTATAGCAGGAGGCAATTAATGGCCCTGCACACTTGCATCACTGCAGCTCCCACAGTGGATTTTCCAACCCCAAACTGATTTACAACTGACCGGTAGCAGTCTGGAGTTGCCAGCTTCTACACAGCGATCACCACTCACTTTTCAACAGTAAGGGCAGCTCTCATTCTGGTGTCCTTGTGCTGTAATGCTGGGGTGAGTTCTGAAGACAGTTCCAAGAAAGTGGATTTGAGCAACTGAAAGTTCTGCAGCCCCTGCTCATCATCCCATATATGCATCACAATGTGACCCCACCAATCCATGCTTGTTTCCCTAGCCTAATACTGATAGTTCACTGCGAGCAGCTGCTCTGTGAATGCCAGAAGGAATCTTGAATTATTTCTTTCCATGGAACACAGCAAGGCAGTCAACTCCGATTTGCTCTCTGTTTTGCAGCTCATGAAATACTGCAGGACCAGTGGCATTGTGCTCATAATGCTTATCACCAGAATGGCTAGCAGTTCAGGATTCATGCTTTTAGGCAGAGATGGCAAGCACACAGGTTACAAGGGCTGTTGAAAATGGAACAAAATGAAGTTGGAAGCCCATGGAATGATGGGGATGGAAAGAACTGCATCATGGGATAGTGAGCACACCCCCATGATGTACCGCAATCTGTTCCCAGAGTTCCCAGCAACTGAAGGTAGCAAGTTGCACAGTGGTTTACTCAGATTGAAAAGGGGTACCTGATCCACGGGGTTAGGAAAGTCAAGCTAGCTACATTACTCCCTTCTACTATTAGCTAAGGGAACTGAGATGCCTTAAAACTGTGCACCCTGATGAGCCATCTGTGATTGGGGATAGACTTTGGCTTGGATAATTTTGGATGTCATCTTATCTTTCCATCATAACTGCTGTTTTCTGAGGCTAACCTAAAGATTCATTTGTCATTTTAGCAGAAGTTAGATTTTTGTATGTCTGGATTTGCTGTTAGAATAATATCCATTAAGACTTGGATTACGAGACAAAATTTAGTCCAGAAAATAGATTTAACTTTAGTCAGGCTTCATGTGTTAGATATCTATTATATTTGGTAGTTGTATCAGCTGTCAATAAAGCTACTGTTTGAACTCCAGTAAGGACTGAGAATTGACAGCAAGCAAACAAAATAAAAAAGATGGCGTTCTATATTGGATCAAATATATACACATGCTTTCAAACAGGCACTCACTTCCTACATACTTATTCAGGTACTGTACGTATGGACATACGGCATGGAATCACAGAATTTTCATTCACTGGCATCTCAGTGTGAGATAAAGATTGTTCTGTTAAAAAGGTAGCCATTATTTCCAGTCTGAATTTGTCTAGCTTTAATTTCCATCTGTTGGATGGTATTTATTCCTTTCTCTGTTAGACTGAAGAGCCCCTTATCAAATATTTGTTCCCCATATTGGTACTTACAGACTGCAATCAAATCATCTCTTAATTTTCTCTTTGTTAAACTAAATAGATTGAACAACTTGAGTCTATCACTATAAACCATGTTTTCTAATCCTTCTGTCAGTCTTGTGGCTCTTCCCTAAACCCTCTCCAATTTATCAACATCCTTCTTGAATTGTGGGCATCAGGACTGGACACACTACTCCAGCAGTGGCTAATTAGCCATTGGAACAATTTACCAAGGGTCATGGTGGATTCTCAATCACTGTCAATTTTAAAATCAAAGTTGGATGCTTTTTCTAAAAGCTATGCTCTAGGAATTTTTTTTCAGGGAAGTTCTATGGCCTGTGTTATGCGGGAGGTCAGACTAGATGATCACAACTTCTGGCTTCAGCAAATGACAGTATGCCAACATACTGTCTGAAAGATGCTAGGGCAGACCATGAATGGTAAGGCAAAAATATAGCAGTCATGCAAAGCCTGGTGAAATGACAATAGGTAGGTTAGCACAACATAATTGGCTTATGGAATGTATACTAATATTATTTGTATTCCTCAAGCTGGAGGTCAAATTAAAAAAACAACACGACAGTCAATCTCCATAAATTCTTCAAAATTGCTAGCTTCAGACAGACAATTTTGTCTTTACTACTTTCCCATTTCCTTTGGCAGTAGGAATTTACTCCCCATTGTGTTTGGCTGTACACTGTACCTTTTGAAAGGAGCACTGTGTGCTTTATCCCTTTTCATGTGCAATTATGCTGCTATTGGTTCTTACTGCAAACCCGCTGCATGTGCTTTTTCTCTTTCCCTTGAGACTGAATGACTATCTTCCTCCTCAAAGGCAGAAATATGGTACACAGTTTGAGATTCACTATAAGAACTTATTTTTTTATTTGTCTTGACATTGTATCAGCAGGATATTACATTAAAAACAACAAATACAAAACCCAACCAACCAACCACAGGTTCCCAAGAGGGGCATTAGTAGTTCTAAGTACAAACAAAAGGCTATCTTATGCCTTTAGAAACAGCCAGAGCAAGAGGTGATATGTAAGCTTCAGCCTTCCAGCAGTAGCCCCAAGAGACTTTTAGCCTTAGAGATCGCACCCCCCCCACACACCCCGGTGAGTCATAATTCCCGTTGCGCCAAAGGATAGTATTTTGCCGCTGGCTGTTACTTCTATAAAGTTGTGACTCTGGCACAGCTATCCGCCTGCTTCAAAGTGGAATATTTGACACATAGCACTCACATACTTCCATGCACCCATGACCCAAGGTCCAGCGAGCCTGTACAGAAATGTAAGAGGGAAGTAAGGAATGTGTAGGTCAAGTTAAATATAGCCCCAAAACATCTTAGGACTAGATTCTGCCACTCTTTCTCCTTCTGAGTAGTGCCTTATTCCATACATAGTTCTATTAGTTTCAGTGGCGCTGGTTGTGGATTAAGATATTACTCAATGTAAGTAAGAAGGACAGAACCTAGGTGCTATTTCCTACACTAATCTGCATCTGTGCCAATGCATGTATTATATTTTCTCAAATGCCAGGGACAGTACTTTCCAGAGCACTACAATTCCATTTCACTGCAGCTTTCAAGATTTCCAAATTGGTTTTCATTCCACATTGGAACAAAACCAAAACCTTTCCAACATTTTTGTGAAGACAAGATTGTGTCCAAAAGTATGTTTTCAGATAGAAACCTGAGCTGTTTGATGTGGGAAGCTGTGTGTCTATAGCCTGGTGGTTAAGGCGCTCAGACGGGCTGTAGAAGATGGAGATTCAAGTCCATGCTCTGCCTGCTTCAGAGCTGGGATTTTTCATCCCCAATAACTGAATCAGGCAGAGCAGGAAAGTGTCCTCACCACCTGGCTGTGGAGCATGAGAAAGTCTATTTCTCTCTCTTTCTCTCTCTCAAAACGTTGTGGAAACTGATACATTTGTGTGAAACATTACATCTTCGACAAAAACGTTCTTACCGGCTTTAGAAGGCAGTGTGATGTACAATGTAGTGTGACACACCAGTTTAAAATAAGTTCAGTAACATGTTTGTTCCCCACAAGGAATTTACTAACTGTAAGCAAACCCTGGTGCAAAGAAGAGAAGGGATCTCTGATCCACTTCAAACTCAGTGATTGTAGAAGATGGACTAAATTAGTGTTTCTTTATTGTTTTCTCTTATTTCACAATGTGCACTATTAATTCTGGATCTGATAATTCTAGCCTCAGTAACACTGAGTAGTACCAAATGTCATGTCTTTAGTTTCAGTGGGGTTACCTGTGGAATAAGATTCTCCCCATTGTGGATACAGGAGGTAGCAATGGGTCTTACTTTCTTTGAACTGAAATATAATTTGGTAAATGACACTGTATGGGTACTGTTCCTGAGCCCTCCAGAAAACAAGCTGTAAATCATGAGGTTTTCAAAAGTAGCAAAATTGTACACAAAGAATATTATACCATGGGCTTCAAGATAAACAGTTGAATGTTATACATTGGAATTTGCTGGAACAACAGAAAACATGTCCCCAAAACTAAAGAAAGGGAAATATCCAACATAGCTTGTTTTGGTTTAAGGATATGCAATCAGTGGGGAGTTGATCTTCTGAAGATCCCACAAGGGGCCTATCTACATCTGTAAGCACCTAAATACATTTGAAGTTTGTTGTTTAATTTAAAAACTAAGAAATAATCTCACTGAGTTATGTCTTCCGAGATGCTGTAGTATATCCTATCACAGAGGCTGATCTCTATGATGTATTCTCATCCTGACTTATATTTCCATTTCTATGCCTCTAAAGGGCGGCAATACTTACAACAAAATGTTTGAAAATTTAAAAATAAAAGTTGCTGTCCAGCATAAACAATTTGACAAAAATAAATCCCCTCATCTGAATCAGATAAAATGTAGACATACCAATATTCTTCTGGACTGTCCAAATGGAGGGACAAATCATGACCCCATGTATATACTGCGTTGGTGGCCAAGGAGGAGCCTGTTTGCCACCAGGAAAGCAAATCATACAAGAAGAATCATAGAAGAATCATAGAAGATTAGGGTTGGAAGAGACCTCAAGAGGTCATCTAGTCCAACCCCCTGCTCAAAGCAGGACCAACACCATCTAAATCATCCCAGCCAGAGCTTTGTCAAGCTGGGCCTTAAAAACCTCTAAGGATGGAGATTCCAGCACCTCCTTAGGTAACCCATTCCAGTGCTTCACCACATCCTGGTGAAATAGTGTTTCCTAATATCAAACCTAGACCTCCCTCACTGCAACTTGAGACCATTGCTTCTTGTTCTGTCACCTGCCACCATTGAGAACAGTGGAGCTGCATCCTCTTTGGAACCCCCCTTCAAGTAGTGAAAGGCTGCTATCAAATCCCCCCTCACTCTTCTCTTCTGCACACTAAACAAGCCCAGTTCCCTCAGCCCCTCCTTATAAGTCATGTGCCCCAGCCATCTGATCATTTTCGTTGTCCTCTGCTGGACTCTCTCCACATCCTTTCTGTAGTGGGCGGCCCAAAACTGGACACAAAACTCCAGATGTGGCCTCATCAGTGCCAAATAGAGGGGAATAATCACTTCCCGCGATCTGCTGGCAATGCTTCTACTAATGAAGCCCAATATGCTGTTAGCCTTCTTGGCCACAAGGGCACCTGCTGACTCATATCCATATTTTCATCCATTGTAATCCCCAGGTCTTTTTCTGCAGAACTGCTGATTAGCCTGTCGGTCCCCAACCTGTAGCGGTGCATGGAATTCTTCCACCCTAAGCGCAGGACTCTGTACTTGTCCTTGTTGAACCTCATCAGATTTCTTTTGGCCCAATCCTCCAATTTGTCTAGGTCACTCTGGACCTTATCCCTACCCTCCAGTGTATCTACCTCTTCCCCCAGTTTAGTGTCATCTGAAAACTTGCTGAGGGTGTCATTAATCCCATCATCCAGATCATTAATAAAGATGTTGAACCAAACCGGCCCCACAACCGATCCCTGGGGTACTCCACTTGATTCCGGCTGCCAGCCATTGATTACTACCCATTGAGCCTGAAAAATCTAGCCAGCTTTCTTTCCATCTTATAGTCCATTCATCAATTCCATACTTTTTAAACTTTTTGGCAAGTATACTGTGGGATATCGTATCAAAAGCTTTGCTAAAGTCAAGATATATCATGTCCACTGCTTTCCCCATATCCACAGAGCCAGTTATCTCATCATAGAACGCAATCAGGGATTACTCTGGGTGTAAGGTGCTGCGCAATTTGAGTTTGAGTGTCAGAATCAGGCCCTAAACTTCAACTTTAAATGAAGTTCAGCAGGAAATCAGGATGTGTCTTGAATCCTCACACCTAGAGGCTGTGGATAACACAAGACTTTTTTCTTTAAATTTTCCCTCTAGTGCTACAACTCGTGCATTTCCAGCAACAAGAAAGGCAACTGCTGGTGTTGAATGGGCTCTATAGGTGTTGTACTCTTCTATCAGTCCCACAGCACTAACCCTGCTCCCCAGTGGCCATCACTGAACAGATTTAGAAAATACATTGGTTAAAATTCAGATAGCTGATCTACACTTAAAACTGTCAATGTTGCTACTAGTGATAGTGACAATAGTCTTATGATAAAACAGTGTAATCCTGATAAGGCCACAAAGCCAGTTTTCTTCACAAAGGAAGAAATGCTCAGATCAGTACTACAGGGCATGTGACAGCCAGGAGAATTACTTTAAAAGTTCATCCACATTTTCTAGTGAAAGTCCCATCAAATAAGAACACCAAAATATACCAAATTACCCACTTGTAATGCTGAGATACTCAATACAGCATGTGATACACACCAGTCTAGTTAATACAATCAAGTTTTGAAACTAGCTAGAGTCTGTGCCTTCTAGCTATTTTTTGCAAAAGTCACCAATGTAATAGCAGAGATGTTACCATTCAGTCATTCCCAGGATTTCATAGGAAACTAGTCTGCTTACTACCAAAATATTACAAAATTTAGATTTTTTTTTTATTTTGGACGGGAAAAGAAGAAACCTGAACCTCAATTACTGGCAGCTGAAGGGAGAACAGTAGACAGTAAAACTGACATTTCAACTAGCCACAGTACACATAATGCATATCTGATACTGACAGCTCATTGGGTTACATGTAATTACTGGTTTCAGAGTAGCAGCCATGTTAGTCTGTGTCCACAAAAAGAAAAGGAGTACTTGTGGCACGTTAGAGACTAAGAACCTCAGTCTCTAAGGTGCCACAAGTACTCCTTTTCTTTTTATGTAATTACAGAGGAAAAAACATGGCAACGTACTGTAGAGTCTCTCTTGAGAACATGTTTTTTCACATATCAAGGCATTTCCAAAGCATATCTTTACAGTTATTAGCATAGCTGAGAAAGTAAATGTCATGAAAGATAAATGGATCCATATAAGCAAACTGAAATCGAGCATGATTAGCAGACAAATGGATCTGACAATTCCAAAGATTTTCGCCTCGCCATGTTATCCGTTTTGGAGGAGCAAGTGGATATTATCCTTATTGATTAAGTAAAAGTGCATCATAATCCAGCAGATGTCTCAGCGTTAAGAATATTTCTAGGGCTCACATTTGGTTACAGCAGTACATGAGTGTTCTAGTATTACATTGCTAAAGGCTGATGCTGAATGTGTATCCAAAGATGGTAAAGGAACAGTAAAAACAAAAATAAATGTCGCAAGTTTTCCATGTGGCCTGGAGATCAGAAGCAACTTGTAACCAAAACCAACAGCTTTTGAATGACTACTTCACCTCTGCCTGTCTCCTATCTCTGATTTGACTTTCCCAAGTAAGTAAGGAGAGTGCTAGGAGAATCGACAAGCTAAAAGCAGGGAATGGAGATTAAAACCAGGAATGGCTGGATCCCAGATACTGGGCAGCAACACTTTCATCTGTACAGCCTTGAGGAAATTTGCTAGTTACTCTTTAGTGTTCTCTGTGTAGCCCAGGGTCCAATGTGCTTCAACAGCAGCTGTGGGAACTACAAGTTGTGGACTACAAACTGAAGCATGTTGGAAGAATTTCCTGGTTCCTGTACCCTCTGCGCTCCAAGCAGAAGGTCTCAGGACTGACTGAGCTGGGAGCATGTAGCAAGCAAGCAGAGAGGAGGCTGCTGGACTGTTCTATGTTCTTTACAGAATAAAACCTTGTTCCTGATGGTTTATCTGAATGGGTCTCGTCTGAGGTGAGCACACACTGACACACAACACAGAGCACACAAAGGAGCCTCTGGCCAAGGTCCCCAAAGTTGTGTAAAAATTGCAAGGCGGACTTCCCCTATCTTGAACAACCTCATATTGGGCCTGCGAATAGGAGTGGGGCTATATCTGGGACAGGGAAATTATCATCATGATTAAGTATTTATATTACAGTGGCACCCAGAGGTCATAATCACACAGAAGGCTCCACTGTGCTAGTTGTTGTAAAAACACAATCAATGCCCCTCCCACACCTGCCCAAAGAGAAAAACTTGAAGAAGAGTCCAGTGTTAGGCAAAACAGGCTTACAGTAATTTGAGATGGAAGCTTATAATTGTGCAAAGAAACCTTGGAGAAGAGTGAGTGTGTGTGTGCACATGTGTGTGTGTAGGGGAAAGTTCATTTAGAGTATCTCAAAGAAAATACACTAGTACTGATTTGGGACCAGGAGACAACAGGCCTAAGCCCAGCCAAAGCTAAAGGCGCTCCCCCTCAACCTAGGGATATGGGAAGAGTGCACCTAGGCAACAGCTGAATGCTAGGGACAACAAATGAAAAGACAGGGGTGAGAAGGTCATAGAGTGAAAATCAGGGAACCGCAATGAGCAGAGAACCCATGACTATGTCCACTACTCCTCAAAAGTATCCAAGTAGTCATTGGACACTTTCCAAAGGAACTCTGCCGAGAGGTCTGACTGAACAAGGGAACAGAAATAGGCACCAAAATATCCATCCTGTCCAACTTTCTCCTCCTGGTATGATGACTGCCCATCTTTGCCAGCCCCAGGAGAAGGTTGATGAGGCAACCCCACAACTTTGTGGGACCATGGATGGGATGTGCCAGGATCAGGAGGTGCAGGGAAAACACTCATACTGAAGTAGGAAATAACTTAGATAAAAACAACAACAAAGCAAGCAAACATACAAAAAAACATTAATTGGCTGCAGCAACTAGTGGTAGATATCCTTAAAAGTGAAAGTGCTGATATATTGCCACATCAAAGTAGAATATGGTGTTCGTCAAGCACTCTTCAGGATAAAGAAATTTAACATTATATAGTCACAAAGACACAAGACCAAGAGATTATACTGATGATAGATTGGAATTTGAAAGTAAAGTCTGAAAATCACTACAAAAACTAATTTCCACATACTAATTTCCCCCTACTGTTACTCACATTTTCTTGTCAACTGTTTGAAATGGGCCACCCTGATTACATTAGCCTCATTACCACTACAAAAGTGATTTTTCCTCCCTTGGTATTCTACTGTTGAGAATAGCCCACATCCACTTTAATTGAATTGTCTCGTTAGCACTGGCCCCCACTTGGTAAGGCAACTCCCATCTTTTCATGTACTGTGTATATATACCTGCCTACTGTATTTTGCACTCCATGCATCTGATGAAGTGGGGTTTAGCCCACGAAAGCTTATGCCCAAAAAAATTTGTTAGTCTCCAAGATGCCACAAGTACTCCTCATTGTTTTTAATAGGAAAGTGTTCTGTGAAAAAATAAAGAATTTACAGTGATACACAATGGCTCCACAATGGTTAAAGTTCTGTTTATTACCCCACAATTCTTGTTTAAATTGACTGTGGGATGAAACTTGATACACATTTGTCAAGGTTCCTTCCCCACCCTGAACTCTAGGGTACAGATGTGGGGACCTACATGAAAACCTCCTAAGCTTACTTTTACCAGCATAGGTTAAAACTTCCCCAAGGTACAAATTATTTTATCTTTTGCCCTTGGACTTCCACTGCTACCACCAAACATCTAACTGGGTTTATTTTTGAGAAAGCGTTGTTTGGAAACGTCTTTCCCCCAAAAATCCTCACCAAAACCTTGCACCCCCCTTCCTAGGCAAGGTTTGATAAAAATCCTCACCAATTTGCATAGGTGACCACAGACCCAAACCCTTGGATCTTAAGAACAATGAAAAAAGCATTCAGTTTCTTACAAGAAGAATTTTAATAGAAGAAACAGTAAAAAGAATCACCTCTGTAAAATCAGGATGGTAAATACCTTACAGGGTAATTAGATTCAAAACATAGAGAATCCCTCTAGGCAAAACCTTAAGTTACAAAAAGCCACAAAGACAGGAATATCCATTCTATTCAGCACAGCTTATTTTCTCAGCCATTTAAACGAACAGAATCTAACGCATATCTAGCTAGATTACTTACTAAGTTCTAAGACTCCATTCCTGTTCTGTCCCCAGCAAAAGCATCACACAGACAGACCCAGACCCTTTGTTTCTCCCTCCTCCCAGCTTTTGAAAGTATCTTGTCTCCTCATTGGTCATTGTGGTCAGGTGTCAGCGAGGTTATTTTAGCTTCTTAACCCTTTACAGGTGAAAGGGTTTTTCCTCTGGCCAGGAGGGATTTGAAAGGTGTTTACCCTTCCCTTTGTATTTATGACAACATTACAGCCCAAGTATGACATATTTCACATTAAAATGTATCCACTGATTTTAATGAAGTACAAAATAATCCGTACTCATTTCTGGTACATTTCTAGTGTCCGGTAAGTAAAAAACATTTGGGCTCAATCCTGCACTCCTCGGATGATGAAGGAATAGGATGAAAGATTTTCAGCAAGACTGTGTCTGCCGCTCTGGGAGGGGATGTCGAGCCCTTTGAACACCATGTCTAGTGGCCAGGAATGACTAACTGCACTTCTTGTGCTCCAGAGAGTGCAGGTGTTGTATCCTCCTATCAAACCAAGGCATTCTTTCTGCTCCACACTGGCCAGCAGTGCTGGCTGGACATGGGAAGTTTGCCAGCTACACCCTTGTTTAAGAAAGGGGGAAGTGATGTTAGCTCTGCATGCTGAACAGTTGTAGCATGGATTGCTCACTGCCACAGTTAATGAAAGGCTGTACCTAATCAGTATGACTCAGTCCTATGTCTGTAAACCCAGTTGGTAATAGACTGTGGGTATGAGGCATTACATTACTAAAAATAATTAAATGAAAAACAATCAGTTTATCTCAGCAATTAATTTAGCTTATGAACATTTTGGAACATGGTGGGAACATTCCCATGGAAGGAGAAAAAATAAAATAAATTGAAGTTAAAACATCTATTTTGTGAGTTTCATAACTGTTGTTACACTTTGTCTAATGCCTAACTGATTGCTATTTATTGGTGAGCTCTTAGCTTTTGAAAATTATTTAGTCATTTGCTGGCTGTTTATTGTTAAGATGGTAGAAAAGGGCTTATTTTTTTCTGCAGTTTAAGAGACAGCTCTTCCTGGCCTTTGTCTAGGGTGAGCGCAGTGGGGCTGTCTCCATAGCCCCCTGGTAAAGTCCCTGACTCCTCTGAAGGTACACAGGGTAGAGGAGGGAATGGTTCAGGCAACCTTTCCCCAACCTCACCCCTGAACACAAGTCAGGGCACTTACAGTCCCTGATCTCAGAGAAATCATGGACTGCTCCTCTCTGCATCCTGGGGCAAAAGTTATCAAAGGGCCCAGTGGGGGGAAAGGGAGGCAGTGCTATGAGCCTACTTCCGACTTCTGCACCAAGCTACAGAGTGTGCCAACTGCAATGGTGGGGAGGGGGAGAAATAAATGAGGCACAGCCTGAGTACACACATCACACACTAGGTAAGTTGACAAAGGGGCTTCTTTCCCTTGCTACCTCCTCAGTCTTCCTAAATTTTTCTGTGTTTGAGATGTAACATCCTAAAGTCTGAGCCTGAGGCATTATTTAGAACACATCCATAGAGTTATCGAGCCACAAGCACAGAAAATGTCAGCTGTGCCCTTGAGCTGACTGAATAAGACACTATTATAATCCCCCACCCCCAAAGGATGTTCTTTATGAACTGCTAAACATCTGGACAACATGCACAACCTCATTATAATCAAACCTGGACAGAGAATCAGTATATTTGTTTTAAAGTTGATAATAGGCATCATCAAGCTTCAGGAGGGAGTCTCCAGGAATTAAAAAGGTTCTGGCAGTCACTCTTCGAGTTCAAATGCAACATCCTCCAATACTGTAGGGTATTTGCTCTTTATTTCTCATAAAAATGACTGAGTTAACAGTCCTCAGACTTTCTGCAGCAGCCTGATCCTAAAAGGAAAATGTGTAGGTTTTGGTTTTAATTTCAGAGACACGCACACTGGCCTAACCTATGCTAGAATTTTCAGTCCAGTTGTAATGTTTTGTTTCCAGATTAAGAGCTGATAACACATCTGTATATATTCATACTGATACTTCAAAATTATTTGCTCCAGGAACAAATGTTTGTTTCCCATTGTGGTTCACCTGAGTTCATAAGTCATATGGTATTGTTTGTGTTCCAGATCAGACAGCTTATGCTACATAGGCTTTGTCTACACTAGTACTTTTGTCAGCAGGACTTTTGTCTCTAAGGGGTGTGAAAAGACATACCCCTGACCAACATAAGTTTCACCAACAAAAGCGCTGGTGTGGACAGCACTATGTCAGTGGGAGAGCGTCTCCCGCCGACATAGGTACTGCTGCTCATTGTGAGTGGTTTTATTATGCCTGCGGGAGAGAGCTCACCCCACAGCATATAGCAGCTACACAGGACACCTTACAGCAGTTTAAGGTTCATAGTGTAGACGTAGCCTGAGGCTATATCTGCACTTAAACTGCTACAGTGGTGCTGCTGTAGCCCTTCAGTGTAGCCATTCACAACAGCAACAGGAGGAATTCACTCATTGCTGTAGGTATCTACCCAAAGGCGGTATCTAGGTTGAGGGATGTTGTTCAGGAGTGTGGATTTTTCACACCTATGAGGGCTTGTCTTCACTACCAGGGTAAGTCGACCTAAGTTATGCTACTGCAATATGCGACTATTGTAGCTGGAGTCGACCTAGCTTAGGTCAACTTAGCCCGGTGTCTTCACTGCACTGAGTTGATGGGAGATGCTCTCCAGTTGATTTACCTTACTCTTCTCGGGGAGCTGGAGTACTGGAGAGTGCTCTCCCATCAATTTAGCAGGTCTTCACTAAATCCACTAAATTGACACCTGCTGCATCGATTGCAGCAGTGTTGATCCCCCCTGGAGTGAAGACAAGCCCAGAGTGATATAGGTAGATCCACCTAACTTTTTAGTGTAGACCTGGCTGAACCACCACAGCTGGCATTTCAATTGTTGCAATTGAATATACAATTCAAAATTCACTTTCAGCAAATATTTGAAATTAAAATGAACTTTTGAAAAATATTTGTACAGTAAAACTCAACCATTCCATTGTTTTCCTTCTGCAAGCATGACAGAGTTGTGAATGTGACTGATCATAATTCATTTTAAAAATTCATCCAAATATTCCTGAACATTTTTTCCACTCTTCCCTCATCTCTAGTGTTTACACCTTTCAAACATTTGCAGATTCTTGCCTTGTCCTCACCTAGGGCTAGATCAGGGGTTCTCAAGCTTTTGTGCCGGTGACCCCTTTCACACAGTGACCCTGTGAGTGTGATCCCTCTTACAAATTAAAAACACTTTTTAATATATTTAACACCATTATAAATGCTAGAATCAAAGCGGGGTTTGGGATGGAGGTTGACAGCTTGTAACCCCCCATGTAGTAACCTTGCAACCCCCTGAGGGGTCCCGACTCCCAGTTTGAGAACCCCCGGGCGAGATGGAAAGCCCATTCAAGTCAATTCAAAAATTCCCATTCACTTCAATAGGCTGTGAGTCAAGCCCAATAGTTCCCAGTTCAGCAAGGAGTTTAAGTTTATGTTTAACTTTAAACACATAAGTAGTCCCACTGACTTCAAGAAGGCCACTCAAATGCTTAGAGTTAGAAACATGCTTAAGTCCCTTGCTGAATCAGGCCATAATTAGTCTATTGAAGTCAATGGAAAGACTCACATTGACTTCCATGGTCTTTGGAAAGAGGACTTTATTGCATAGTAGAACGTGTAAAAAAAAAGTGTCAACACAATGTTTTCTATAAAAAAAAAGCTATTTTGTTGAAACAAAATGTTTTGTGGAAACATTGGTTTCAACAAAAATTTCCTCAGGTCCAGATCAAAACTAGAGACACTGACTGACTGTACAGCCTGCTGGTTAGTGTACTTACCTGGGATGTAAGACCCAGTTTCAAGTCACTGCCTATTTAGGAAAGGAAATTGAAGTTGTGTCTCCCATACCAACAGGCAAGGGGTCTCTAACTTATCCTTTTTTTCCCAAAATGTCGAGGTATCATTTTTATTCTACATTAAAACAAAAACGTTGTGAAACAGAATTGTGGTTTTCTGGCCAGTCCTATTGCACAGGCAAGATTTCACTATAGCTATAGGTGAAGTTAGTTCTGTAGTGATAGCTAACCTTCTTATTGTGGATTCATGCACAATCCCTGCAAGCTGTTGCCTCCATTGCTACAGCACTCCCTAGGGTTAGGATGTGGCATTGTAGGGATCTTTTGCCTTCAGTGCCTCTCTATTCCCACTGTTCTAGTTCTGCCACGGCCTGCATCTTCCGTGTCCTAGTCCTTCGTCCAGGGCACCTTTCAGTTTGGACCCCTTCCAAGGTAACCAAACCTGTCTGGTCTCAATAGTCCTTGCCTCTTTCCTGTGACTTATACTGGTCTTCCTGCATGGCATTGGTAGGGGAACCCAGGCCCACCCTTTCCTGTGGGTTTCAGCCCAGGGACCTTGTGATAAGCAGCTATGGTACATTTCTGATGATCCCCAGTAGATCCTTGAGTTGTTTCCTTCTCTCCCCTGCTTCCAGGCATTTATCTTGGAGCTGCACTCTCCAGTCCCCTCATTCTGGAGCTTAGGCTCTCTAGGCAGCTTTTCCTGGCCTTTTGCCAAGGAATTTTCTCTGGGTGTCTCTTAGCCACTCTAGCAACTGTCTGGAACCCTTTCACCTTTACTACCCTGCCCTTCAGAGCCAATGCCAGGTATGAGGTCCCTTCAGTAGCTTTACACTCTCAGTTGTTCCTTATTAGCCCTGCAGTCCTTCCTTTATAGGAACCACACTGTCTGACTGACCCCAGATGGATCTAATCCTTAATTAGTTCTCTCTCCTGGAGGTGCCACAGAATGGTCTAAATGTGACCTCAGACTCCCTGTTAATCCTGTTTTTGCAACATAGGGCATATGCTCCATCACAACCCTCCTGACTGAAGGCTCCCTAGTGCCATGCCCTATCACAGTTGCTAATTTGTTTCCATTTTTGGTCTTTGTTGGGGGCTTATTCCTTCACCCACTTACTTCCTGGTCCTTCTCACATGTACAGAGAGCAACAATACCTGAAGTCCAAAGGTGCAAACAATTCGATGTTTATTGGGGTGAACTTCCAGCAAGCATGATTCTAGTTTCCTTCCTTAGTGTCCCCCTTCCCAGCTCTGACACCACACAGCCTTACCTGTGTCCCTGTTCCCATTCCTGCCCTTAGCAAAACATGATTCCAATTTCCTTACCCCCATTCCCTGTTCCCACCCACCGACCCACTTCCTGATTGACTGCAGACTATAGAGTAAAACTTGAGTTCTGCTTAGCTATACTTTAACCAATCATTTTACTGAAACTTAACTAACCAATCCTAACGTATTATAACATGATTATTTAACCAATTATATCCCACCACCTTAATTAGTATACACCCTGCAAAATTAATTATACAGCAGACAGAAACAATCACAGAACTAGACAGAGATTATACAGACAAACAATAGGGAAATGGGGACTACAGTGTTAGAACAAACACAGAAATGAGGATTTCACGTCCCAACTATTGATAAGTGAGTTCTTACCAGACAGGATGCTATCAAACTAAGTTTCCTTTTACATTTTCTAGGCATTTTCCTTTCTCTGGAGGTGATAGGCACTATCAGGACAGGATTGTGTTCCTAACAGCCCAATAGCACCTTATTTCAATGTGACTAGTTGTGAATGTGAGGATGTGACCGTTCCCTTCCCAGTTTATGGCTACCTCTGCTGCTTAGCCAAAGATCTTAGCCTAAGCACAGGGCCTCAGACTGTCACAGTAACAGAAGGACCTTACACCGGCAGACAGTGATTTTGATTCTTTCTTTTATAACCTCTATAACTAGCTAAGTGATAAGAATACACCTAAATTCTTAGAGTATAGGCCTTTACAGACAGGCCTGAATATCTATATCTTAACAGTCTTATCCTATCCTCACCATCTCATCTTGTTTTTTCCTCTTGTGGTATATTTTTTTCCTTTTCTTTTTTATGTCTCTCTCCCCTCTGATCTCCATCCCTGCTATCTCTCCAACTGTCTTCCTACCCCTGCTGATTCCCTAACGTGTGGGTACATAGTGCTTGGGGAAGATGGTCCTTGTAGCTTAGCAGAACGCATTGGGAGCAAATAAGAGAAATTTGACAGGACAATCTAATGACAGAACTCTTAACTCTACATATATGAGCAGCTACTGTGACCATCTGCATTGTGGGGAGGGAACGAAGGAGGCTTTCAAAGTGCCTCCCGAGGCTTAATTCACAAACAGTACAATTGCATCAGAAGGCAGGATAAATGTAGCTTTCCTTGGCTCTCTGTCCATACCTCAATCCCTGGAATAGGATGTGGTATCCTCCAGGCTGGGAAAAGCACTATCTGGCTTCTTATATACACTCTACAAATCAGTCAGCTGCTCCCTCTACATGCAGCTTTCCCAGTTGGCACAATTAGTATCATTATCTCAGTTCACACCTCAGTTCACAGCACAGACACTCCAGATTAATGGACTGAAGCACAGATGAACTCCGAAGCAGTTCAAATTAGTGTTCTCTCAGTTTCTGTTCCAAACTCCCTGTTCTATGAAAAATGTTAACATAAAATGTCTCAGTCATATTTACCCATTCAGTTCCCACATTAGAGCAAACTGCCCATTTGTTTGTCACTGCCCTCTATATGCCTCATTTGAACACTGGTTCCTCTTTCAGCTAATTTCTCAAATTAAAGATTGGAGGAAAATATCTCAGGACCAAATCCTGCTCTCAGTTATGCTTGTGTAAGTCTACAGTCATTTTTATTTATTTATTCATTTATTTATTTAGAGACATATTGCTATTGACTACGTGGAGAGGCCAAGTCTTTTATTGCCTCTGACTCCAAATGCTCTTATTACCACTAAAACATTTCATAGGCATCTTCCTTTTTCAGAAAAGTTACTTCTGTGCAGACATCCATCTAGCCTTTAGAAAACTCATCAAATGACAACATGTTCCAGCAACATAAGATAAAGCAGTGATAGGTGAAGTGATTAGTTAGTATAAACTACCTCACAGTATGCTTTCCTGGAATCATACATTCACAGTTCATAGGAACTGCTCTAACAGAGCAGAAAAATGTTATTTCTGATATTTCTGGCAGGAGCTTGGGCTAAAAGCTTCCTGAGAAATCCACACAAAACAGGAACAGGTAGGACTAAATGTTGCAATTAAAGGCTGCACTCCTGCACTGGGAGCAAGGTGGAGCCAAGCAGTCCAAAGGGTAGGTTGAGAAGGGATTTTGCCTGATACGCAATCTCCCCTGAGCTTCCTGGTGTGCTAGCAGTTTGGGAAGGGGAATGTCACACGGAAGGAGCAATCCCAGTCTTCCTGTCTGTTTCTGCAGCCTAGAACAATCAGGCCCATTCCCTGACTGAGGACTTTGCATGTTTCCACAATGCAACTTATAAAATAACAGTTATTCTTTTCATTACCTCAATAGATTTTTTTTTTAAATCCACTGAATATTCGGGGGTAAGAAATAGTGTTCATTGATAACATTCCTTTCAGCTCCTGGGTTGGTAGTCTAACAAGTGAGGGATGGGGCCTCATTGACCTAGGTGCCATGCAAACACACAGGAAAACAGGAACAGCTTCCTCTTTGTGCACTTTCCAGCCTCAGCACCTTGGGGAGCTTGTGGCAGGTTGCACCTCCTGCAGCCATTAAAGACTGCTCTAATTTACACTGGGGGCTGTAATCTCTGCTGTGGTTGCAGTGGGTTTAAAGGGCTGAGCCCAAGAGTATAAGGGTAACATTTTTAAATACCTGCATGCACTTAAATTCCTAGAAGAGCCCTTGCATATTTGTTCCTGGTTTTCTTTCCGCTTATCTGGTTGGATATTTGTTTGTTTCCACATTATTGATAAATAATTAAAACAAAACAACACAACCCCTCCACCCTCGAAATGTGTGACAAATAAAGCGTGACATTGAAACAAATGTATGTAGTAACTAATAGAAATTATAGGGGGAAATCAAATATGTTTAAAATTATCCATATTTAAAAGGAATCTGGTTTACAAAATAGCATGCTACATATTGTCTGAATTTTATGTTCACGTTAATAGACAATGATGCTGGTGAACCTTGCTTTCTGCACTTACTATGTTGACTGGAAAATATGTAGAAATGCAAAATGAACTGATCAGATTTGTTTTAGATTTGACATTACCTTCCATATAATTCAAGGGTATAAATTGTGATGATCAGAAAATAGTAGCTGAATATAAAAAATAAAAGTGGGAAGACAGTTGCCAGGAGTTATTTCAGTTTAATTCAGTTTCAAAATGCTTATAAGTTTGCAATCTACATATCATGACTCTTTGGAATCCATTGAAGCCCCAAATATTTCACAAATAACTAGTATCTATGGCCCCAATCCTGCAAATGTGTATGTACAAGCTTAACTTTAAACATGAAATAGCTTGAAAGGCTTCAGTGTGATTTCTCATGGCATAAAGTACAGTACTACTCAAAGATCTTGACCCAGGAAAGCACTAAAGTTCATGCTTCACTTAAAACATGTGTGGTCCTGTCAAGGTTCCTCCCCCACTCTGAACTCTAGGGTACAGATGTGGGGACCTGCATGAAAAACCTCCTAAGCTTATCTTTACCAGCTTAGGTCAAAACTTCCCCAAGGTACAAAATATTACCCCTTGGACAGGCCGCTACCACCACCAAACTAATACTGGTTACTGGGGAAGAGCTGTTTGGACGCGTCCTTCCCCCCAAAATACTTCCCAAAACCTTGCACCCCACTTCCTGGACAAGGTTTGGTAAAAAGCCTCACCAATTTGCCTAGGTGACTACAGACCCAGACCCTTGGATCTTAAGAACAATGAACAATCCTCCCAACACTTGCACTCCCCCTTTCCTGGGAAATGTTGGATAAAAAGCCTCACCAATTTGCATAGGTGACCACAGACCCAAACCCTTGGATCTGAGAACAATGAAAAAGCATTCAGTGTTTTACAAGAAGACTTTTAATAAAAAATAGAAGTAAATAGAAATAAAGAAATCCCCCCTGTAAAATCAGGATGGTATATATCTTACAGGGTAATTAGATTCAAAAACATAGAGAACCCCTCTAGGCAAAACCTTAAGTTACAAAAAAGATACACAGACAGAAATAGTTATTCTATTCAGCACAATTCTTTTCTCAGCCATTTAAAGAAATCATAATCTAACACATACCTAGCTAGATTACTTACTAAAAGTTCTAAGACTCCATTCCTGTTCTGTCCCCGGCCAAGACGACTACAGACAGACACCCAAACCCTTTGTTTCTCTCCCTCCTCCCAGCTTTTGAAAGTATCTTGTCTCCTCATTGGTCATTTTGGTCAGGTGCCAGCGAGGTTACCTTTAGCTTCTTAACCCTTTACAGGTGAGAGGAGCTTTCCCCTGGCCAGGAGGGATTTCAAAGGGGTTTACCCTTCCCTTTATATTTATGACACGCCCCCCAAATCTCAGCTAGGGTGAAACACTGGCTGGGATTTCTTCCTGGAGCTCTAGGAAAACAGAGTTAATAAGACACATGCATCTCTAAATATACTACCAAGTACATAAAGACTAACAATATTTTCCACATCTCAAGGACGATTTTAACCAGTTGATTCTGGGAAACTTTCACGGGAGAGTGCATCAGCCACTTTGTTAGAAGCTCCTGAGATGTGTTGGATGTCGAAATCAAAATCTTGGAGAGCTAAACTCCACCGAAGAAGTTTTTTGTTAGTTTCTTTGACGGTGTGAAGCCACTTTAGTGCAGCATGGTCGGTTTGCAGGTGGAAACGCCGTCCCCAAACATATGGGCGTAGCTTTTCCAGAGCGTAGACAATGGCATAACATTCTTTTTCAGTGACTGACCAGTTGCTTTCCCTCTCAGACAGTTTTTTGCTGAGAAACACTACAGGGTGGAATTCTTGATCAGGTCCTTTCTGCATTAAAACTGCTCCCACACCACGCTCGGATGCATCTGTGGTTACTAGGAACGGTTTGTCAAAGTCTGGGGCCCTTAGTACAGGGTCAGACATGAGTGTCGCTTTAAGCTTGTTAAAGGCCTTCTGACACTTTCCGGTCCACTGAACAGCATTTGGCTGTTTCTTTTTGGTTAGGTCTGTCAGTGGGGCAGCAATTTGGCTGTAGTGCGGTACAAATCGTCTGTAATAACCGGCCAAGCCTAAGAAGGATTGAACCTGTTTCTTTGACCTTGGGACAGGCCACTTTTGGATAGCATCCACTTTGGCCTGTAGGGGGCTGATAGTTCCTTGACCCACCTGGTGTCCAAGGTAAGTCACTCTGTTTAGGCCTATTTGACACTTCTTAGCCTTAACAGTTAGTCCTGCCTCCCTTATGCGCTCAAGGACTTTTTGTAGATGTTCCAGGTGGTCTGCCCAGGAATCCGAAAATATGGCCACATCGTCAAGGTAGGCAACTGCATATTCTCCTAATCCCGCTAGGAGACCATCTACAAGTCTTTGGAAAGTGGCGGGTGCATTTCGCAGCCCGAAAGGGAGTACATTAAATTCATACAGCCCGAGATGTGTGATGAAGGCTGACCTTTCCTTGGCAGATTCATCTAGCGGTACCTGCCAGTACCCCTTGGTTAAGTCCAAGGTAGAGATGAACTGGGCCCGTCCCAGTTTCTCTAATAGTTCATCAGTGCGTGGCATTGGATAGTTGTCTGGGCGAGTTACAGCATTTAGCTTACGGTAGTCCATGCAAAAACGTATTTCCCCATCTGGTTTGGGAACTAGAACCACTGGAGATGCCCATGCACTTTCAGAGGGGCGGATTACACCCATCTGTAACATATCCTGGATCTCCCGTTCTATAGCAGTTTTAGCTTGAGGAGACACCCGGTAAGGTTGGACCCTAATTGGGTGAGCATTACCTGTGTCAATGGAGTGGTATGCCCGTTCAGTCAGTCCTGGGGTGGCTGAGAACGTTGGCGCGTAGCTAGTGCACAGCTCCTGGATCTGCTGTCGCTGCATACGCCCAAGGGTCATGGAGAGGTTCACCTCTTCCACACCACCAGCACATTTCCCTTCGTAGTAGACACCTTCAGGCCACTCAGCGTCGTCTCCTCCCTGGGCTGTAAACTGACAAACCTTTAATTCTCTGGAATAAAAGGGCTTTAGAGAATTAATATGATACACCTTAGGCTTTCGGTTGGAGGTGGGGAATGCTATGAGATAATTAACAGCTCCCAGGCGCTCCTGGACCACGAATGGCCCTTCCCACGATGCTTCCATTTTATGGGCCTGGAGCGCCTTTAAGACCATGACCTGGTCTCCTACTTTGAAGGAACGCTCTCTGGCATGTTTATCATACCAGGCTTTTTGCTCTTTTTGAGCATCCTGTAAGTTTTCTCTAGCAAGGGCTAAAGAGGTTCGGAGGGTGTTTTGTAGGTTGGTTACAAAGTCCAGAATGTTAGTTCCTGGAGAAGGTGTAAATCCCTCCCATTGCTGCTTCACCAACTGCAATGGCCCCTTAACCTCACGGCCATATACAAGTTCAAATGGAGAAAACCCTAAACTGGGATGTGGTACAGCTCTGTAGGCAAAGAGCAACTGCTGCAATACTAGGTCCCAATCATTGGAGTGCTCATTTACGAATTTACGTATCATGGCCCCCAAAGTTCCATTAAACTTCTCCACCATGCCATTTGTTTGATGATGGTAAGGAGTGGCAACCAAGTGATTTACCCCATGAGCTTCCCAAAGGTTTTTCATAGTTCCTGCCAGGAAATTAGTCCCTGCATCTGTGAGGATGTCGGAGGGCCAACCTACCCTGGCAAAAATGTCTGCTAGTGCCTGGCACACACTTTTAGCCCTGGTGTTGCTTAGAGCTACTGCTTCCGGCCATCGGGTGGCAAAATCCATGAAAGTCAGTATGTACTGCCTTCCTCTGGGTGTCTTTTTCGGAAAAGGACCCAGAATATCCACAGCTACTCGCTGAAATGGAACTTCAATGATGGGGAGTGGCTGGAGAGGAGCTTTGACCTGGTCTTGGGGTTTTCCCACTCTTTGGCACACCTCACAAGACTGGACATAGGTAGAAACATCCTTGCCCATTCCCTCCCAGTGGAATGACCCCCCCAAACGGTCTTTGGTCCTGTTCACCCCAGCATGGCCACTAGGGTGATCATGGGCTAAGCTCAAGAGCTTGGCCCGGTATTTAGTTGGAACTACCAACTGTCTCTGAGGATGCCAGTCTTCCTGGTGTCCCCCAGAAAGAGTTTCCTTGTATAAAAGTCCTCTTTCTACAACAAACCTGGATCTATTAGAAGAGCTGAGAGGCGGTGGGTTGCTCCGTGCCGCCGTCCAAGCTCTCTGGAGGCTTTCATCTGCTTCCTGTTCGGTCTGGAACTGTTCCCTTGATGCTGGAGACATCAGTTCCTCATGGGATTGTGGACCTAGGCTTGGTCCCTCTGGAAGCGATATAGGGGATGGAGCTGTTTCTGTTGACTGTGAACCGCTCTCCGCTGGTGCACTATGTTGGGATTCAGGCTCCGGCTGAGCCTCTTGTGTAGGGTTATCGGCTGCTGCCAGTTCAGGTTCGGTGGGGCCCTCTGGTGTTGAGGTTGCAAGTACTGGATTCAGTGCTGACACGGGGTCTGGTGTTGGTTGTTCGGCTGGTTCCGGTTCTGGGACTGGTTCCGTCTGGGTCTCTGGGACTGGATCCACTACTGCTGTTGCAGACATTGGCCTGGGGTCCAGGTCCATCACCTCTGACTGGGTCCTGATAGAAGTTTCCGGAACAGAGCTAGGCCTCACGGCTTGTTTAGCCTGGCTGCGGGTGACCATTCCCACCCTCTTGGCCTGCTTCACATGATTGGCCAAGTCTTCCCCCAACAGCATGGGGATGGGATAATCATCATAGACTGCAAAAGTCCACATTCCTGACCAGCCCTTGTACTGGACAGGCAACTTGGCTGTAGGCAAATTGAAAGAGTTGGACTTGAAGGGTTGAATCGTCACTTGGATCTCTGGGTTGATTAAATTGGGGTCCACTAAGGAAGCATGGATAGCTGACACTTGTGCTCCGGTGTCCCTCCACGCGGTGACCTTCTTCCCACCCACACTCACAGTTTCCCTCCGCTCCAAGGGTATCTGGGAGGTATCTGGGCCTGTGGACCTCTGGTGTGATTCCGGTGCAATGAACTGTAATCTGTTGGGGTTCTTGGGGCAGTTGGCCTTTACATGCCCCAGCTCGTTACACTTAAAACATCGTCCAGCTGACGGGTCACTGGGGCGAGGAGGGTTGCTGGAGAACGGGGTGGTGGGACGATAAGGGGTCTGGAGGGTTCTTTGGGAGGTAGGTGGGGCTTTGGGCGGCCCCCGGTAATAGGGTGTGGTCTGGGGTGGTCCCTTCTGGTCTCCGCTCCAACTGCGACCAGTTTTCTTCTTCTCTGCCACCTCCACCCATCTGGCTCCAATCTCTCCTGCCTCAATTACAGTTTTGGGTTTCCCATCTAGGATGTATCTTTCTATTTCCTCAGGAACACCCTCTAAGAATTGTTCCATTTGCATTAGGAAGGGCAAATTTACTGGAGATTCAACACTTGCTCCTGATATCCAGGCATCCCAATGTTTTACAATGTGGTAGGCATGTCGGGTAAATGACATGTCTGGTTTCCACCTTAGGGCTCTGAACCTCCGACGAGACTGCTCGGGTGTTATCCCCATTCTGACTCTCGCCTTGGATTTAAACAGTTCATACTTGTTCATGTGTTCTTTAGGCATTTCAGCTGCCACCTCAGCTAAGGGTCCACTGAGCTGCGGCCTCAGCTCTACCATGTATTGGTCAGTAGAGATGTTGTACCCAAGGCAGGCCCTTTCGAAGTTTTCTAAGAAGGCCTCAGTATCATCACCTGCTTTGTAGGTGGGGAACTTTCTGGGATGGGAAGTGGTACCTGGAGAAGGATTGCTAGGGTTTGTTGGTATATTCTGCTGGGCCTTTATCCTCTCCATCTCCTCCACATGCTTCCTTGCCTCCATTTCCCTCTTGTGGGCAGCCTCCTGTACCTCCTTCTCCAGCCGCATGAGTTCTATCTGTCTTTCATGTTCCCTTTGTTTTTCCTCAGCCTGAAATTTGGCTAATTCCAGCTGTAGTCGAGCTGAGGATTTGGCCATTCTAACCTCTCTGTTTTTAACTAACTTTACACCCGAGGTTTAGAAATAAACAAACAAAACTTGGCTGTAAACTTTTGCTGTGCTGGAATAGAGTACCTATTCTCTGATAGTGATTGTCAGCCTACAGAAAAAGACAATCCCCTTGTCTCTGCTCTGGGCCCAAATTAAAGCAAAAAACCTCCAACTACTTGCTTACCCAGCCCAAAGAAAAAAAAAATTCTTTTCAAACCTGTGCTCCTTGTAAAACAAAACAAAAAAAATCAAAATCCTAAAAAAAAACCCTGCCACTTTTGTCTCCAGGCAAATGGGTAGAGCACACACCCCCTATTTACTTTTAGGAAGAAAAGAAAAAAAAACCTCTGGGTTGGAAGACTGTGAATTTCCCTGCAGGAGTTAAGTACCCTGCCTCTAGGCAAAGAAAACCTGCAATTCACAAGATAATCCCCTTTTGTCTCTGCTTGGCCACAAAGCAGAGAGAAACCAAGCTGCTTTCAGTTTCAAAGCTGCCTTCTGGACTTCCTAAAAATTCCTTTTTAAAATCTGTATTTCTAGTTCAAAAAATCTCAACTGGATCTCAAAATGATTTCAGGTTAATCCCACCACTGTGCCACCATGTCAAGGTTCCTCCCCCACTCTGAACTCTAGGGTACAGATGTGGGGACCTGCATGAAAAACCTCCTAAGCTTATCTTTACCAGCTTAGGTCAAAACTTCCCCAAGGTACAAAATATTACCCCTTGGACAGGCCGCTACCACCACCAAACTAATACTGGTTACTGGGGAAGAGCTGTTTGGACGCGTCCTTCCCCCCAAAATACTTCCCAAAACCTTGCACCCCACTTCCTGGACAAGGTTTGGTAAAAAGCCTCACCAATTTGCCTAGGTGACTACAGACCCAGACCCTTGGATCTTAAGAACAATGAACAATCCTCCCAACACTTGCACTCCCCCTTTCCTGGGAAATGTTGGATAAAAAGCCTCACCAATTTGCATAGGTGACCACAGACCCAAACCCTTGGATCTGAGAACAATGAAAAAGCATTCAGTGTTTTACAAGAAGACTTTTAATAAAAAATAGAAGTAAATAGAAATAAAGAAATCCCCCCTGTAAAATCAGGATGGTATATATCTTACAGGGTAATTAGATTCAAAAACATAGAGAACCCCTCTAGGCAAAACCTTAAGTTACAAAAAAGATACACAGACAGAAATAGTTATTCTATTCAGCACAATTCTTTTCTCAGCCATTTAAAGAAATCATAATCTAACACATACCTAGCTAGATTACTTACTAAAAGTTCTAAGACTCCATTCCTGTTCTGTCCCCGGCCAAGACGACTACAGACAGACACCCAAACCCTTTGTTTCTCTCCCTCCTCCCAGCTTTTGAAAGTATCTTGTCTCCTCATTGGTCATTTTGGTCAGGTGCCAGCGAGGTTACCTTTAGCTTCTTAACCCTTTACAGGTGAGAGGAGCTTTCCCCTGGCCAGGAGGGATTTCAAAGGGGTTTACCCTTCCCTTTATATTTATGACAGGTCCTATCAAAGTCAATAAGACTATACATGTGTTTAAAGTGAGGCATGTACTTAATTCTTAATAGATTGGTGCAAAGTGAGTAAGGGTGGCAGGATCTGGCCCAAAATTATCTGAGGTAAAAAGCAATGAAGTTTGTCAAATACTGTTGACGTTATAACAATAAATGAAATTACCCACTATTTCTTGTAAGAATGGCAGGACTAAGGGCCTGATCCTGAGAGGTAGTTAGCACCTCATTTCCCATTGAGGGCACGGGAATTAGTCATTCTCAGGTCTTCACACTTAGAATCTCACATGTTTGAGAGCAGGTCCAAGTTAAGAAAAATCACCTGACCCAAGGTTTCAAATTTTGCCATTCCAGACTCCCACCCAGAATGAACAAGTACATTTGAAGCACCTAGTTGTCCCATTAGCTTTTCCCGCACATTCCTCTGAAATATGTGATGGGTATTGGAGGCATGCATTTATGGGCAATCTCTCCTTCATCTTCATGGGAGTTCAAGAAGCCACAGCCATCTTTTTGAGTACCAGGTGAGCATTGTTATGCTTTTATTTTTCAGGTCTAACACTGCTGATATTTTTCTTATTTTTTCCACCTTTTTTGAAAACGAATATGTTTATAATTTAAATTAAAATGTGTCTTATAGACCTTTAGGTTAGGTTAGTTCTCATGCTATTGTGCTTGGAATACATACAGGCCAACAAATACGTTATATACCTCCATTATGCTTTTGTGCGTTATGGGGTAGGATGCCTGTGATGGACAAATGTTTGTTGACACCACCCTGCCATTGTGCTTGAGGTCTTTTCCATCCTGCTTCCACTGGGTCAAAGTCAGAGATGATTTTTGCAGGGAAATGGGTAGGCCTCAGGAACAGATGATTATAGCACCTTAGAGATCATTGGGTGACCATTTGAGAAAGTAAAGGAGTACTTGTGGCACCTTAGAGACTAACCAATTTATTTGAGCATGAGCTTTCGTGAGCTACAGCTCACTTCATCGGATGTGAAGCTCACGAATGTGAAGCTCACGGATGTGAAGCTCACGGATGTGAAGCTGTAGCTCACGAAAGCTCATGCTCAAATAAATTGGTTAGTCTCTAAGGTGCCACAAGTACTTCTTTTCTTTTTGCGAATACAGACTAACACGGCTGTTACTCTGAAACCTGTCATTTGAGAAAGTGGGACCTGTTTAGTTATAACATAGATCTCTCATCACAGATCTGTGTTTAGTTATAACACAGATCTCACACAGGTAATTCATTTGATTTGAATTTGTACCATTAATTGTTTTCGATCATTGGGAGATGCTTCATTAGAACATCCAACTTTTTGGCAATAATAACAGGGAAGGGCTATATTTCTGTCCCATAGGTCAGAATACTGGTCTGTTATGTGGCCAATACTGGTCATATATCCGCAGGTTTGTGGTGTTTGTCTGAGCACGTTTGGTTTTGGTATTGTACCAGTTGCCTCAATCATACTACCACAGCTCACCAGCACACAGCCTACCCACTTGCACTAAATGCACCAGACAGGGTGGCTTAAACCTTATGGGAGTGGGTGGAGCTCACCCCCAAGTTCTCATGTTTTTCTGTGCGACTCAGGCTTAGGGTCAGACAGAGCAGTGACAAATGTATTTGCCTTGGATCAACCTGATTCACAACCTATACAATTATAAACCTTTACATGGTAAAATTTTCAAACACACCTAAGTGATGTAGAAGCATAAGTCCCTTTTTCAAAAGTGATAAAGATATTTTCAAAGATTTTTAGGTGCCTAAAGATGCAGATAGGTGTCTAATTGCCATTTTCCAGAGAACCTAAGCAGGCTAGTTGATTATCGTTCATTGAAATCACTAATTCTCATTTCAAAACCTTTGAAAATCTGGCCCTTAGGCACTTAGGAGCCTAAGTCTCATTCTAAGTTAATGGGACTTAGCTGTTGCTCTAATGAATAGTGCTGGAACTAGGGGTGCTGCTGCACTCGCTGGCTTGAAGTGGTTTCCATTATATATAGGATTTACAGTTTGGTTCAATGGCTCTCAGCACCCTCACTACACAGATAGTGCCAGCACCCCTGCTCTCATGCCTTGTGCACATATCCTGAGCTCGGCATGGATGATAACATGACCTTAAATACTTTATTTCATTTTATCTCTCTTTGACAAGAGTTATAGTAGCCAACGATAAGAGACTTAAAATTCAAAATAATAAATAGCTATGAAAATTGCTACAGCTCCTAAAATCATTTGACATTCAGTACAGACAGTGGCATACAGAAAGAAAGATTGCTTTAACTTTAAACCCAATTTTTATTTTTATTCACCATGACTATAAAATAGAATTCATGAGTCCTTTAAAATAGGTAGATTGGGGATTTATAGGTTCAAGGAGCATATATATATAGGGGGGGGGGGAGTCAGGAATAGAACTGCAAAGAGCTGTTCACACCAGAGATTCAAAGTGTCTTAAAAAGCTCCCACAGATTTTCATGGAGAAACTCATAAACCTGTGTGGGAAGAGGAGTATTATAGCTCAGATGTGAGATGAATTGCAAGAGCTGTGGGGAGGCTTTGGATCACCTGCTTCTCCCTTGCTTTATATTATGCCAGTTCCAGCTTCCCTTTCACAAACATTAATTCACCAAATATTGACTCTTTAAAAAAAAATGACTACCTGGGCTGCAGAATGTGGGTTGCAGAAAGCGGCGTGGGCTGAGGGATGTGCTGGCTGCCCTTCCCACAGCCCCCATTGGCCTGGAGCAGTGAACCGCGGCCAGTGGGAGCCCTGAACGGCCGAACCTGCTAACGCGGCAGGTAAACAAACCAGCCCTGCGCACCAAGGGCTTTCCCTGAACAAGCGGTGGACCAGTGTTAAGAACCACTGGCTTAGACTAAACAAACCAAGGTCCTTATGTCTCCTTTCATAAGATGGGTTCTCTAGGCCTTTGTTCATCCTAGCAGCCCTTCTTTGCACCTGTTCTTTTTTGAATTCTTCTTTCATAAACATGGGAGACCAGAATTGCACACAGTATTCCAGATGAGGTCTCACCAGTGCCTTGCATAATGGTAATAACACTTCTGTGTCTCTACTGGAAATACCTCTCCTGATGCCTACTAGGATTGCATTAGACTTTTTCATGGCCATATCACGGGAGGCAGCTCTGCCTAGCCCCTGACAATGGGGGCTACTCTACCCTGCACTAGTCAGCAAATTTCCCCCACAGCTGGAGCACAGTGTGATCAAGCCACACCTCCTTCCTACCCTTCACAACTCCCTACATATCTTTTGCCACTCCTTTCATGCCCCTTACACCATGGACTAAGGGACAGAAAGGTGTAGGAGCCACCTAAACTAGCTGTATACTCATTTGCATCACCAAGTAGTCTTTATAGATGTGTGGTTTTGTGTTGATGTGTCACTGTGGAGCACCAGAATTGTATACATTGTTTGGTTGTGCAACTATGGAAATAAATAGTGAAATCAATAGAGCAGGTTTAATACAAAATTTTATGTTACTGCAATTCTAAGGGAAAGCAGGGTTGAGGTTCTCAGAATAATCTTAATTTACCCACATTGGACATATGGAATATTTGTGTGTTATTTGTGTGTTATACGTTTCCAAACGACTCTTTCTCAATAATAAATACCGGTTAGACATTTGGTGGTGGCAGCAAAAGTCCAAGGGCAAAAGGTAAAATAGTTTGTACCTTAGTTTTAACCTAAGCTGGTAAAAGTAAGCTTAGGAGGTTTTCATACAGGTCCCCACATCTGTACCCTAGAGTTCAGAGTGGGGAAGGAACTTTGACAGCAAGTCATGCCTGACCAACCTGATTGCCTTCTGTGATGAGACAACTGGCTCTGTGGATATGGGGAAAGCAGTAGATTTGATATATTTTGACTTTAGCAAAGTCTCCCATGGTATTCTTGCCAGCAAGTTAAAGAAGTATGGATTGGATGCATATACTATTAGGTGGATAGAAAACTGGCTAGATTGTCAGGCTCAGCAGGTAGTAATCAATGGCTCGATGTCTAGCTGGCAGCCAGTATCAAGCGGAGTGCCTCAGGAGTCAGTCCTGGGGCTCGTTTTGTTCAACATCTTTATTAATGATCTGGATGATGGGATTAATTACACCTTCAGCAAGTTCGCAGATGACACTAAGCTGGGAGGAGAGGTAGATACATTGGAGGGTTGGGATAGGGTCTGGAGTAACCTAGACAAATTGGAGGATTGGGCCAAAAGAAATCTGATGAGGTTCAACAAGGACAAGTGCAGAGTCCGGCACTTATGGTGGAAGAATCCCATGCACCGCTACAGGCTGGGGACTGACTGGCTAAGCAGCAGTTCTGCAGAAAAGGACCTGAGGATTACAGTGGGGGTTGGACTAGATGATCTCCTGAGGTCTCTTCCAACCCTAGTCTTCTATGATTCTATGATTCCAATTGTTTGTGTTCTGTATTATGTATAATGTCTTTGATTGTAATCACATGGGACTCGATACAGTATAAATTTCACTAATCAAAGATGGACCTAATAAACTCTGTGGACCACTTCCTGCACCACCTTACACCCCATGCATCTCCATTAACTTCAATAGAGTTTCACAAGAAGTAACTGTGAGCTGTAGCTCACGAAAGCTTATGCTCAAATAAATTGGTTAGTCTCTAAGGTGCCAGAAGTACTCCTTTTCTTTTTTAGCCCAGTGTGTTACCCAGGGTTCTTTCAACCCAAAGCTCTTGGTAACTTTTACTCTGTGCAAGGTTGTGTCAGGAAATAAATCAGGGGAGACACAGCCATCTGACCGATAGGTGGCTAGCACAAACAGGACAACACAAGAGTGCTTTCACTTAAAACTAAACTTTATTTAGTCTCAAGCACTTATACACACGTCTGCAAAGGTTAGTAAAACACCCCCAAACCCTTGATAATTACCAAAGCTGAGTGTGGCTCCCGAATGGCGCTGGGGAACACAAGATGCATCCAGAGGGAGAGTCCAGTCCTGAACAGCCCCACCACCTCAAATTTCCCCCCCTTATTTATACATTAGTAATAGAATGGCATGTCCCTTAAAAAGAAAAGGAGTACTTGTGGCACCTTAGAGACTAACCAATTTATTAGTTAGTTAGTTATTATTGGTTAGTCTCTAAGGTGCCACAAGTACTCCTTTTCTTTTTGCGAATACAGACTAACACGTCTGCTACTCTGAAACATGTCCCTTAAAGCAAACTTGTTAAGTAAGCAGTTTCAATGGTCAAGCAAGAAGTTCCTTCTGATTATCGATTAACCAGGTGTGGGTTTTTCCAGAGTTTGCAGCCTTGAGGCCCCAATAGACATTCCTGGGGCACATCCTGCTCTTCTAAGATGCATGTCTCAGCAACTTCAACACAAGTTTCATCAGGAAGGACGCGGGGTCAAGCTGCCCTCTTTGTGGCACCCAAAAACCCCCCTCCCCTCCTGTCTTGGTTAAGCTAAGCCTGCTGACTTGGCTAATTTACAGCCTGCTGATTTGGCTGCTTGTAGCAATAAGCCATAGTGGTTTCAGGCACTTTACTGGCTTGCCAAAGTCTCCCCGTACAAGTGTTTATATAGCTATTACTCCAAAGAAGCTTGTGATTGACATATTCAAAGTGACGACACATTCCACAAAAGCACTACATTATCCTTCTTCATCTCTCTCCTTAAAAAACTTTCCTCCTCTACGAAGCCCCTCACACACCTGACAGTATGATGTGATTTCATTTCTAGATCCAAACTTTGTACCTTAGGAACATCTTTTCCACAACTTTGGGTCCTGCCAGCATTGACTTAAACTTTCATCCTTGCAATGGAGATATATTGAGTATCAACAGAATTCCTCAAAGTGCACTGTATGTGTCATACATTATCCTGTTACCACTGATTTCAATAGAAGCAGGAATGTGCCCATTAAAATGGGGAGCTTTGAAAGCTGGTTGAGTGTTCCAACTGGAAACAACTATCTTGGGGAGTTAGATTACAAAAAGATATAAGCATTCAAGAAGGTTTACACATTGAATCTAGGTCAAGCAGGAAAGAACAGGGAATTCAGTTACTAGCCAGGGAGTAGATTTATTTGAAATAACTTGAACTTGGACAAAGTTTTGAGTTCAGGTCAGGACATGTGCATACTTTTTTTGAAAATAAGAAATTTTTGACACCTTTGCCTTTCTCCTAAACTGAAAGTGAAACATAACTAATGAACTTATGAAACAGGATACATTTCTAATGTAAAAGCATAGATAAGATAAAAGGAAAGATACACACATCTTAAACAGATAAAAGTGGAGATTAAAAAGAGCAAGTCTTTTTCAAAAGAAATAAAAAATACTACTTTATTAAAGATTACCCTTTCTGATGAGTGCCAAGGTCTGGCAGAGTTGATGTACAGCAGTGACAGTGCTGCAATAATTCATTTTTCATCTCTTTTGAAATAACCCCATATAATTTTTAAAATTAAAAGGATAATTTAAATGTGCAAAGTCCTGGGTGAGTGCTCTGGAAATCTGTGTCTTGCTGTCACAAGTTATGTGTGCAGGGGAGAGGGAAGCATAGAGGTAAAGGACAGCCACAGAAATGACTATCTTTTGCTTATGTTCACACACAAATGAATGCTGCAGATGCAAACTTAAAAGGTTCATGCCCCCTTCAAAGATGACAACATTAGTGCAAACTCAGTATCTTTAGAGTTTGCACCTGCAGCATCGACATGGGGGCATTACAGCACAACATATTCATGCCTCCTTTGCGGGGCAGTGTCAACATGCCCTAAAATGGAGCATGACACATTTATGAAATATATTATTTGACTGGGCTGCCTGCAACAGAAGGGGACTGGACATGATGACCCAGGAGGTCCCTTTCCGTCTTCTGTCCCTATGTTCTTCTCATTTCATTTCTGTTTTTATCTCCCAGGAATTCAATGATCTCCTTTGCCTTCACCTTGTCGCATTAATTAGGGTTGGCGGCTCTTGTTCTTCAGCTTCAATTGTTCTTGTCAAGAACATCTTGCAAGCTAACAGTAACCTTCATCATCTCCTCATGTCCTTGTTTGGAGGTCATGTCCACCTTCCTCGTGGTCTCTGTCTCATGACTACTAGTTCAGGTACTCTCTCTTAAATATATCCCATGTTTTGTCATTTCACATAATTCAGCCACCTCAGTCAATATACCCTTAGCTTTTCTGTGATGCTCTTTGTTTACTTAGCATATTCTTATCTCAGAGAATTCCTGTCAATGCCCTTAATTTATGTCAAGCACTTTTCATGTGGCTCCTAAGATCTGCATCCACATTCTCATCATGGCTCAACACTGAACCAAGGTATTTACATTTGTGCATAGACTAACTCTATATCATCTAGTTTTATTGGCTTCTCATTGTCCCTCTCAGTAATGTATCTCATGTATTCTGTCATTGTCAGCTGACTTCAAGATCCTTTTTCAGTTTGTATTCATCTTCATGGCTCAACATAATGTCATCACCAAAAAGCATTTTGCATGGAGCCTCTCCCCTAATCTTCTGCATCAAGGGGTCCATTACAATCACAAGTCGGAATGGGCATAAGGCTGACCCTTGTTGTAGGCCTACACTCACAGTGAATGAATAATTGTAGACACAGTGCTTCTCATTACTGCTGTCTTATCCTTGTACATGTCCATAATAGCTTGAACATATGGCTCCAGTAGATTGCACAGCAGCAAGCAGTACCATAACAATTCTTTAGGAACTCTGTCTTAAGCTTTCTCTAAATCCTCAAACACCAAGTACAATTTCTTGTGTTTCTCCCTGTACTACTTCTGCAATATTTGCCCTACAATCGCTGCATTCGTTATTTACCTTCCTGGCATAAGCCTGAATTATTGTCACTTACTTGATGATCCAGCTTTTCCCAAAGTCTTTTCATGATAATTCTTTCCAGACATTTCATCGTCTGACTCATTAACTTGATGGAACAGTAATTACTACATTCTTACACATCTCTATTATGCTTGAAGATAGGGACCAATGTCCTCTTCCTCCACACATTGGGCATCCAATTTTATGTAATGGAATTCACATTGGCAGGATAGGAAGATTTTTAAAAAGACAGGACTATACATTGTCCAGTATTGCCAGAGTCTGTGATCCAGCAACCAGGTGAGTGCCAAATGGGATTCAATTAAAGTTGCATTGATATCCTTCATTCAGAACCCTTGCTTCTGAGTGTTTTATCATTGGATCAGTTAGTAATTTGCGTTTTTTAGATCTAGACATTTCTTTTATTGTTATTATTAGAGTAAAAAGAAGGTTTTCTTTAGGAAACTACATATTTGCTCTAGAAAGAGAGAAAATTAGTAATAAAAATAATAAGTTTTTGTGCAAAAGCATTCAATTTAAGGCAAGTGAAACCGGTGAATTCATCATAGTGAAAAATGTGAGGTAACTTAAGTCTTCAGTATATGGGCATTGCTGTTGAATGGAGCAATTGAAGTACTAATATAAAGACAGACTTAACACAAATGATTACTATAAACTAGAAGGACAAAGTATGACATATGAAAGTAAAATACTGTTTCGTATGGGAATCAATTTATTTATTCACATAACAGATTCAGTCTTCAGATCGTCTATCTTCACAACTTGTTTTGCATTGCGTTGATATCATGTTGCATTTGCTTATATTGCAAAACCACTCACAGCTGCACTGACATTGTTTTGCCTTTTCTCAAATCATAAAGTCATTTCTATAGACTTGCATTGACAGTTATTTCCTTTTTCTTCATATTGCAGTGTCATTTTCTATAGACTTCCATTGACAACATTTGCCTCACCACATAATGTGGTATCATCACCACAGACTTACATGCAACATTCTGTCTTTTCTTTACATTGTACCAGAAGGGCCAGACTTACATTCACTATTTTTTGCTCCATATCTTAGCCTTGTTACCGCAGTCTCTTGAAGTCCACTCCTGTAGACTTGCTTTGTGTACAGCACTCACAAGGACTCCAGTTTCCTGAGAAAGTCATAATGAAATATTGGAAAAGTATTATCTCAAAAATTGTTATGAAAAGTTGTTGCTATGCTTGTCTAATAGTTGCAGTGACCCTGAAATTTAAGTTGGAAAGTTGTATGTTTGTTGAAGAAGCTAGTATGGTCAAGTCAAAAGCTTCATTCATATTCAGGATACAAGGCAGGGGTGCTGGAACCATTTTTAGTGGGGGTGCTGAGAGCCATTGAACCAAACTATAAACCCTGGGTGACTTCAGTACATATGTGTTTGCAGGATTGGGCTTGAGAGTCAGATTTCAATAGAAGTATTCTAATTCTGGGACCTAGGAGTCAGATTGCAATGGGATTAACCTGCTTAGGTACTTTTGAAAATCACACTAAGTGCTATCTGCATCTTTAGCCACCTAAATACCTTTGAAAATCTGTTCATAAGTGCCCAGTTCAAATAAGATGCATGAGAGAATAAGCATATACCTAGTAGCTGATTTTACAAAAAAAGTAACAATAAATTATAATCAGGATAAGGTTTCAATCAGGCTTGCCAATCAGGAGTCACCACTGAATGAGGGTGTTTTAAGGGGGGTTCTGCAGGTATCAGTACAGGGCCAATGAGATTCAACATTTTCACCCATGATCTGAAAATAAAATCACTGCTGATGAAATTTGTGCATGGTGCAAAGATTGGTGGAATGGTAAATGATGAGGACAGGACAGTCATATAGAGCAACGTGGATCATTTGCCAAGTTGGGCTCATTCAAACAAAATACTTTTTTAGTACAGCCAAATGCAAAGTTACAATCTAGGAACAAGGAATGCAGGGCATACCTACAGAATGAGGACTGTATCCTGAAAAGCAGTGACTCTGAAAAGGATTTAGGATCATAGTGCACAATCAACTGAACGTGAACTCCCAGTGAGATGCTGTGCCAAAAATGAGCTAATATGATGATGGGAGGTAGAAACAGTGGATAGAGAGCAGAGGATAGGGAGCAGAGAATTATTTTACCTTTAAATGTTTACTGGATCAGGGCCTTATAGTCCTTAATGTGAATGAAGCCTTTGACTTTATCTCTCTGCCTCCCACCATGAACACACTGAACTTTCCAAAGATTTACATGGCTTTGGTGAGACCAATACTGTGCCCAGTTCTGCTGTCCTCATTTTAAAGTAGATGTTGAAAAATTAGAGAGGGTGCAGGAAAGAGCCAAAAAAATGATTCAAGGGCTGGAGAAAATGCCTTCCAATGTGTTTATATTATCAGAAATAAGTTTGAGAGGTGACTTGGTAATAGTGCCTATGTACCTCATGCAGAGAAAATATCAGGTACTAAGGAGCTCTCCAGTCTCACAGAGAAAGGCATAACAATAATTAATGGCTAGAATCTGAAGCTATACAATTTAGAAATTAGGCCCATTTTTTAAACAGTGAGGGTGATTAACCATTGGAACAAATTACCACGGGAAGTGCTGGATTCTCCATCTCTGGATAGCTTCAGGTCATGACTGGATTCCTTTCTGGAAGAGATACTTTAGTCAAACAAGTGTTGGGGCTCAATACAGGGGTAAAAGGGTGAAATTGAATGGCCTGTGATATACAGGAGGTCAGACTAGATGATTTAATACTCCCTTCTGGTCTTAATCTCTATGAATGTATAGAATGGGTCTGATCCTGGAAGTTGCTGAGAATCTCCTACAAGATACTGAGGACTTTCAACTCTCACTGATTTTATAAAACTATTATTTATTTATTAGACCAATACAGGACTGCCACAACTTTTAAACAGGCACGAGAAATAAAATGGTCTTGTAATTATACTATGAGATTTCTGTCCATGTTATTGTTTTCTAACATCCAGTAAAATCATATCATTTCAATTTTACTAATAATCAAAAATCATAAACAGATTTACATGGGAATGAAAGTCTACCTCTTGTTGAATAAAGGGTCAATGATTAGGATTAATCATTCTAATTGATCACAAGCTGCTCTCTTTCATTACAATAATAAAACTAAATGATGTTGCAACATTAAGGGGAAGACTGTCTGTTCTGCTCCAGCTGCTTTGTGCCGCTCCAGCTGCCACAGAAACCAGAAAACTGAGGTTTGCTCATTTTCAAACCTCGCATCAGGGCTGTTCCTGGAGGAAAGGAGGAGGATCTTAGACTCCAGCAAGTCTCAAGCTGCCAGAATGGCCTTTTGGAACTGTTGGCAGCCAGGCTGCTGTAAATTGCAACAGAGATTTGACTAGCTCCTGGCTAATCCTAAAATCTGGGGAAGAAAAACATAGCTTTGTTTTCCATTTCTCAGCTGTGCCAGGTGAGGAGCCAAAAGCTTCACAGCTTCCTAAAAGCGAGTAAGCATTGCACAGACAGAGTTGATAGCCACATCTACCTGAAAGACGGACTGCTATCAGCTTGTGTCCGCCCTTGTGTTGGTATAACCCTTAGGGGAACAGGGACCAAATCCTATCTGGGTCCTTCTCATACTATTGCAATACAAGTAAATAATGTTATATAAAGGAGCAAGAGAGTGTGCTCCTCTGAATTTCCTTTAATAAACTGCATTTCTTTACAACAAGCAAATGTGTGTAGCATTTAGGTTAAAACAAGTGCCTTGCTTTTCTTAACCACAAACAGGCTCACTGTGTGCATGTGTGTGCCTACGCATGACCAATAAAAGAAAGATAAGCTTGGTGGAGCACTGAGATAATGCACTTACTTGTCACATCTCTAGATCTGAGTTCAGACATGGTTTAGATCACAAGTGAAATGAGCTCAGCCATCTCATCTCATTTCAGTGAACATTTGGGTAGATCAGAAGAATAATTACTCGGTTCAGTGTGGTCTCGGCTCAGAAGGGGCCCATTAGCAGAGTAAGAGGGGCATTCCAGATCAGCACTGACGTATATTGGCAGAGATGTGATGAAGCTAGCTCAGGGGCTTTCTAAATCTTTTTTTTTAAGTGGTAAACAATAATAACAGGAAGCAAAAATAAAGAAAGAGCTTTGACTTTGAAACTTAACTCATACTGACAGGTTTCAGAGTAGCAGCCATGTTAGTCTGTATTCGCAAAAAGAAAAGGAGTACTTGTGGCACCTTAGAGACTAACTAATTTATATGAGCATAAGCTTTTGTGCATCCGATGAAGTGAGCTGTAGCACACGAAAGCTTATGCTCAAATAAATTTGTTAGTCTCTAAGGTGCCACAAGTACTCCTTTTCTTTCAACTCATACTGTAACCATGCACAATATACGCTGAAAGTATGGAAAGGTGAGCTACTGCAAAGTCTATAAAGGGATACCCACATCTTCTTGGTACATTATAGAAAAAAATAAAATATTATAAGACATATATAGCACTAAAACAACAAGGAGTCCGGTGGCACCTTAAAGACTAACAGATTTATTTGAGCATAAGCTTTTGTGGGTAAAAACCTCACTTCTTCAGATGCGTGGAGACTGTATAAATATCACTGTATTTCTTCCTATGCCCTTAAGAATTTAGGTCCAGAAAGAAACAGCTCAAAGCTTTTTTTATTTTTTCTGAGTTTGATAAAGGCTTCTTTAAATATTTAAATTTGGGAACCCCACTTCTTTTCTTCTTTAGGCCCGATGAAAGAGGAACTTTCCTTCAGTCTTTTTAAAACATGAAAGAGGCAAGATCTCCAACATCAGATACCTCCTCCCTTTCTTCTAAGAATGGTTCTTTGAAATCTTCAGACTAGAAAATACTTTTCTCTATAGTCTCCTGATCCTGCACAAAATGGTGAGCCACATACGGTGCTTTAAACCCATAGGATGTTTTGGAGGTGGGGGAATCTTTGCACTTTCAAACTATATTGAGATGATTAACATTCCATTTTTACAATGTATTTATTTAGCTAGATTTTTTTTTAAATGCCCCCTCTATATATTCTAGGAACAAGTACAATAAAACAATAATGCATTTTATAAAGAAAATAAGACAAACCAACGTAAGGTTAGACTGAAGCTCAAACAATAAAACTATTAGGCCTTATATCAATGAATGCACCAAAGACTCATATATATCTTCCTAAAATTTACCCTTTAGCAGCAAATGAAATTAAACAGCCAGCAGAAAGGAAAACTCTCCTTCTCACCACAGATCCATCTCCCCACAAAATCCATCCTTACCAGCAACGGGTGGAAACAGAAGTGCCTTGTAGCATGCCCTTTACATCAACGGACATGGGCTATTTCAAACTGAGGGGCAAGCTTGTGCTGCATCTGAGTGCTCCTCCATCCCTTTTAAATTCAGCTGATCGCCTCCATTGTTTGTAACTGTTCAGTGTGGTAAGAAGAGGGAGGTGAACTCCCATGTAGCTAGATCCCAGGACATTTAGGCCTCATGGACTTCACACTAGGGCTTTAATCAGACTCAAGTAGTACCAGCCTTATATTGGTGCTCCACACAGAGGTTAATTTCCCCTTCTATTCCCAACCCCTCCCCACCATGAATTAAAATGTACATGCAGGTTTAAGGACCCTGAAAAATACTCAGGCATTCACAAAAGAAACTGTGCTGTGCACATATAAGAATTGGTGATCGCCTTCATCTCTGCAAACCCTTACTGAACTTTTCAAAAGTGTTCCATCGTAAGAACCACTTACACATAATGTATGCAATGCTTGGTAGTTGAACTCTGCTCTGATATTTATCTTTATGCCTATCTTTTCTCAGAAGCATAATAGAAATAATCCATCATGTAGCACACACACAAAAACACTAAGGGCAGATAAGGCTAAAAACATAAGGGAAGGGATAAAGGTATTCGGCTTAATTTCAGGGCATAACTGGGGTCTGCTAAGGCTGTTCTCCCTTCTCAGACAATTATACTGCTCTGAACCATTTGATTGTCTAGTTGATTGCTTATTAACCTGTTTTCTTACAGTACACGGTTAATTAATAAACATCTGTAGTCATCACTCACCATATTCACTAGGCAGTGCCTCAAGTGGCGTACATTGGCTTAGCTCCACTGAAGTCATTGCAGCTGTGCCATTTTACACCAGGTGAGGACCTGAACCTCTGTGCCTGTATCTTATTCCCAGTAATATCCAGGCAACATGGTTGAATAACTGAATGTCATTAAATTTGACCTTGTTTGGAGGCAGATATAAGGATCTCCTGGATGCTGGCTGGCTACCCAGGGGAGATAGGTTGCATCTGTAATGTCACAAATTGCTTCAAGTGCAACAGTGTACAGTCCAAGTGGCACCCATGCAATGCCTTTATTAAAGGCAATGTACAAATAACATGATCTAGCTCTAATTTTTTGATGTGCATTATCTGATCATTTAACCAAAAAGATATTAAATATATGAATGTTGAATAGACTAAGGTGTGGTTTTGAAATACTGAAGGTTAAAGCAGTTCAGAAATATTGTATATTAAAAAAAAGAAAAGGAGGACTTGTGGCACCTTAGAGACTAACCAATTTATTAGAGCATAAGCTTTCGTGAGCTACAGCTCACTTCCTCAGATGCATATCGTGGAGACATATCGTGTATATTAAGACCATCTGGATAACTGAAGTTAAATTGCAAGTGAATAAATAAATCTATTGCAATTGCCCTTAGGAGACATAAACCCTTCTTTTAATTACTTTAAAAGCATTTACAGTACCCAGAGATTTTCAGATCAACAGTATTTATGTTTTCCTAGTTAGTTAATAAACACATTGAAAAAGTGAAAGCTTTCATTATGGTTTTCAATACATTTATGAGGTTACTTAATGAAGCTTCCACAGAGGCTCTAATCTTACCAGACTTTCTGTAATAGAGTTGCATTGTCCTCAGGGTAACTACCTTCAGATGCTCAATTGCATGAAGGGAAAGTAGAATGAATTATAATGGTTTAACTTGCTTATCCTTCTGGCAGACAACATAAAAGACAATCATTATCAGGAAACTGGAGCTCTTCAGCTTGTAAATTCAGATCCTGATCTCCACTATTATTCAGTAATGAAAAACCACATCATGTGAATATAACATACTGTGGAACTTACATTTTTTTAAAATTAACAGAAAACATTTTTCCAAATAGGTCAAGGTGTTGAAGGTCATGTAGGACAAGTTTTTCAATCCTCTGCGGTAAAATCCTGACACCTTCGAAGTCAATGGCAAAACTCCCATTGCTTTTATAAGGACCAACATTTTACCCTTGTTTGAATCCAGACTATTACATGAAGCGCACTAAACACAGCTAAGTTAATACTGATAACTTTCTAAATGGGGATGTGCCTGTGATCAGTTTAATTATAAACAAAGAAAATGATTATTTATTTATTTAGTTATTTATTTATTTGTATTTCCATAATGTCCAAAAGCTTGAGTCATGGACCCCATTGTACTAAATAATGTACAAATAGAGCAAAAAGACAGTCCTTGCTCAAAGAGCTTAGTTTATGGCTCATACAGATGCAATGAATATAAATTTCCCATTCTCTTAACAGTAAGAAAGAAAAACTCTAACTTAAACAGACATGGAGGGTGAGGTAATATCTTTTATTGGATGAACTTCTGTGGGTGAGCTACACAGAGCTCTTCTTCAGGACCTGAAGAAGTGTTGAAACAGTGAAGTGGCATCTTCAGGACCTGAAGAAGAGCTGTGCATAGCTCGAGAGTTTGTCTCTTTCACCAACAGAAGCTGGTCCAATAACAGATATACTTCACCCACCTAAAAAGAAAAAGAGACAAACTTAGAGACTAACAAATTGTCTCTCTCATATCCTCAGACCAACATGGCCACAGAAACACTACAAACATCTAAATCAAATATTTGCTTTTAGAACTGCAATTACTTTAAAAAAATAAATCAGCCATTAAACAAAATTCAAGGCCATGCAAGAGGAAACAATATTAATAAATACTTCAGAAAACACTGGATCACTTCTATCTAAATCACATGATCTTAACAACTAATGGGAGACTTTAATGGAGGACTTCAATCACCCTGACATCTGCTGGGAGAGCAATACAGACAATCCAGGAAGCTTTTTGGAGAGTGTTGGGGACAACTTCCTGGTACAAGTGCTGGAGGAACCAACTAGGGGCCATGCTCCTCTTGATCTGCTGTTTACAAACAGGAAAGAATTGGTAGGGGAAGTAGAAGTGGGTGGCAACCTGGGCAGTAATGACCATGAGATGGTTGAGTTTAGGATCCTGACAAAAGAAAGAAAGGAGAGTAGCAACATTCGGACCCTGGACTTCAGAAAAGAAGACTTGGACTCCATTAGGGAACTGATGGGCAGGATCCCCTGGGAGAATAATATGAGGGGGAAAGGAGTCCAGGAGAGCTGGCCGTATTTTAAAGAATCCTTATTGAGGTCACAGGAACAAACCATCCCGCTGTGCAGAAAGAATAGCAAATATGGCAGGCGACCAGCTTAGTTTAACAGTGAAATCTTCGGTCATCTTAATCTCAAAAAGAAAGTTTACAAGAAGCAGAAATTCAGATGACTAGGGAGGAGTATAAAAATACTGCTAGAGCATGCAGGGGTTAATCAGGAAGGCCAAGGCACAATTGGAGTTCCAGTTAGCAAGGGATGTGAAGGGTAACAAGAAGGGTTTCTACAGGTATGTTAGCAACAAGAAGAAGGTCAGGGAAAGTGTGGGCCCCTTACTGAATGGGGGAGGCAACCTAGTGACAGATGACGTGGAAAAAGCTGAAGTTCTTTTTTTTTTGCCATCTTCTTCACAGACAAGGTCAGCTCCCAGACTGCTGCACTGGGCAACACAGTATGGGGAGGAGGTGAGCATCCCTCAGTGGTGAAAGACCAGACTATTTAGAAAAGACTATTTAGAAAAGCTGGACACGCACAAGTCCATGGGTCCAGATCTAATGCATCCAAGGGAGCTGGCTGATGTGATTGCAGAGCCATGAGGCATTATCTTTGAAAATTTGTGGCAATCGGGGGAGGTCCCGGACGATTGAAAAAAACAAATATAGTGCCCATTTTTAAAAAGGGAAGAAAGAGAACCTGGGGAACTACAGACTGGTCAGCCTTACTTCAGTCCCCTGCAAAATCATCAAGCAGGTCCTCAAGGAATCGATTTTCATGCACTTGAAGGAGAGGAAGGTGATCAGGAACAGTCAACATGGATTCAACAAGGGCAACAGTCATAAATATAAAGGAAAAAACACCTTTAAAATCCCTCCGGGACAGAGGAAAAATCCTTTCCCCTGTAAAGGGTTAAGAAGCTAGGATAACCTTGCTGGCACCTGACCACAATGACCAATGAGGAGACAAGATACTTTCAAAGCTGGAGGGGGGGAGAAACAAAGGGTCTGGGTCTGTCTGTGTGATGCTTTTGCTGGGGACAGAACAGGAATAGAGTCTTAGAATTTAGTAAGTAATCTAGCTAGATATGCATTAGATTACGATTTCTTTAAATGGCTGAGAAAATAAGCTGTGCTGAATGGAATGGATATTCCTGTCTCTGTGTTTTTTTGTAACTTAAGGTTTTGCCTAAAGGGATTCTCTATGTTTTGAATCTAATTACCCTGTAAGGTATTTACCATCCTGATTTTACAGAGGTGATTCTTTTTACTGTTTCTTCTATTAAAATTCTTCTTGTAAGAAACTGAATGCTTCTTTCATTGTTCTTAAGATCCAAGGGTTTGGGTCTGTGGTCACCTATGCAAATTGGTGAGGATTTTTATCAAACCTTGCCCAGAAACGGGGGTGCAAGGTTTTGGTGAGGATTTTGGGGGAAAAGACGTTTCCAAACGACTCTTTCTCAATAATAAATACCGGTTAGACATTTGGTGGTGGCAGCAAAAGTCCAAGGGCAAAAGGTAAAATAGTTTGTTCCTTGGTTTTAACCTAAGCTGGTAAAAGTAAGCTTAGGAGGTTTTCATGCAGGTCCCCACATCTGTACCCTAGAGTTCAGAGTGGGGAAGGAACTTTGACAGCAAGTCATGCCTGACCAACCTGATTGCCTTCTGTGATGAGACAACTGGCTCTGTGGATATGGGGAAAGCGGTAGATTTCATATATTTTGACTTTAGCAAAGTCTCCCACGGTATTCTTGCCAGCAAATTAAAGAAGAATGGATTGGATGAATATACTATTAGGTGGATAGAAAACTGGCTATATTGTCAGGCTCAGCAGGTAGTAGTCAATGGCTCGATGTCTAGTTGGCAGCCAGTATCAAGCGGAGTGCCTCAGGAGTCAGTCCTGGGGCTCGTTTTCTTCAACATCTTTATTAATGATCTGGATGATGGGATTAATTACACCCTCAGCAAGTTCGCAGATGACACTAAGCTGGGAGGAGAGGTAGATACATTGGAGGGTTGGGATAGGGTCCGGAGTAACCTAGACAAATTGGAGGATTGGGCCAAAAGAAATCTGATGAGGTTCAACAAGGACAAGTGCAGAGTCCGGCACTTATGGTGGAAGAATCTTTAAAAAAGGGAAGAAGGAGGATCCTGGGAACTACAGGCCAGTCAGCCTCACCTCAATCCCTGGAAAAATCATGGAGCAGGTCCTCAAAGAATCAATCCTGAAGCACTTGCATGAGAGGAAAGTGATCAGGAACAGCCAGCATGGATTCACCAAGGGAAGGTCATGCCTGACTAATCTAATTGCCTTTTATGATGAGATTACTGGTTCTGTGGATGAAGGGAAAGCAGTGGATGTATTGTTTCTTGACTTTAGCAAAGCTTTTGACACGGTCTCCCACAGTATTCTTGTCAGCAAGTTAAGGAAGTATGGGCTGGATGAATGCACTATAAGGTAGGTAGAAAGCTGGCTAGATTGTCGGGCTCAACGGGTAGTGATCAATGGCTCCATGTCTAGTTGGCAGCCAGTATCAAGTGGAGTGCCCCAAGGGTCAGTCCTGGGGCCGGTTTTGTTCAATATCTTCATAAATGATCTGGAGGATGGTGTGGATTGCACTCTCAGCAAATTTGCGGATGATACTAAACTGGGAGGAGTGGTAGATATGCTGGAGGGGAGGGATAGGATACAGAAGGACCTAGACAAATTGGAGGATTGGGCCAAAAGAAATCTGATGAGGTTCAATAAGGATAAGTGCAGGGTCCTGCACTTAGGACGGAAGAACCCAATGCACAGCTACAGACTAGGGACCGAATGGCTAGGCAGCAGTTCTGCGGAAAAGGACCTAGGGGTGACAGTGGACGAAAAGCTGGATATGAGTCAGCAGTGTGCCCTTGTTGCCAAGAAGGCCAATGGCATTTTGGGATGTATAAGTAGGGGCATAGCGAGCAGATCGAGGGACATGATCGTTCCCCTCTATTCGACATTGGTGAGGCCTCATCTGGAGTACTGTGTCCAGTTTTGGGCCCCACACTACAAGAAGGATGTGGATAAATTGGAGAGAGTCCAGCGAAGGGCAACAAAAATGATTAGGGGTCTGGAACACATGACTTATGAGGAGAGGCTGAGGGAGCTGGGATTGTTTAGCCTGCAGAAGAGAAGAATGAGGGGGGATTTGATAGCTGCTTTCAACTACCTGAAAGGGGGTTCCAAAGAGGATGGCTCTAGACTGTTCTCAATGGTAGCAGATGACAGAACGAGGAGTAATGGTCTCAAGTTGCAGTGGGGGTGGTTTAGATTGGATTTTCGGAAAAACTTTTTCACTAAGAGGGTGGTGAAACACTGGAATGCGTTACCTAGGGAGGTGGTAGAATCTCCTTCCTTAGAGGTTTTTAAGGTCAGGCTTGACAAAGCCCTGGCTGGGATGATTTAACTGGGAATTGGTCCTGCTTCGAGCAGGGAGTTGGACTAGATGACCTTCTGGCGTCCCTTCCAACCCTGATATTCTATGATTCTATGATTCTAAGAATCCCATGCACTGCTACAGGCTGGGGACTGACTGGCTAAGCAGCAGTTCTGCAGAAAAGGACCTGAGGATTACAGTGGGGGTTGGACTAGATGATCTCCTGAGGTCTCTTCCAACCCTAGTCTTCTATGATTCTATGATTCCAATTGTTTGTGTTCTGTATTATGTATAATGTCTTTGATTGTAATCACATGGGACTCGATACAGTATAAATTTCACTAATCAAAGATGGACCTAATAAACTCTGTGGACCACTTCCTGCACCACCTTACTCCCCATGCATCTCCACTAACTTCAATAGAGTTTCACAAGAAGTAACTGTGAGCTGTAGCTCACGAAAGCTTATGCTCAAATAAATTGGTTAGTCTCTAAGGTGCCAGAAGTACTCCTTTTCTTTTTTAGCCCAGTGTGTTACCCAGGGTTCTTTCAACCCAAAGCTCTTGGTAACTTTTACTCTGTGCAAGGTTGTGTCAGGAAATAAATCAGGGGAGACACAGCCATCTGACCGATAGGTGGCTAGCACAAACAGGACAACACAAGAGTGCTTTCACTTAAAACTAAACTTTATTTAGTCTCAAGCACTTATACACACGTCTGCAAAGGTTAGTAAAACACCCCCAACCCTTGATAATTACCAAAGCTGAGTGTGGCTCCCGAATGGCACTGGGGAACACAAGATGCATCCAGAGGGAGAGTCCAGTCCTGAACAGCCCCACCACCTCAAATTTCCCCCCCTTATTTATACATTAGTAATAGAATGACATGTCCCTTAAAAAGAAAAGGAGTACTTGTGGCACCTTAGAGACTAACCAATTTATTAGTTAGTTATTATTGGTTAGTCTCTAAGGTGCCACAAGTACTCCTTTTCTTTTTGCGAATACAGACTAACACGTCTGCTACTCTGAAACATGTCCCTTAAAGCAAACTTGTTAAGTAAGCAGTTTCAATGGTCAAGCAAGAAGTTCCTTCTGATTATCGATTAACCAGGTGTGGGTTTTTCCAGAGTTTGCAGCCTTGAGGCCCCAATAGACATTCCTGGGGCACATCCTGCTCTTCTAAGATGCATGTCTCAGCAACTTCAACACAAGTTTCATCAGGAAGGACGCGGGGTCAAGCTGCCCTCTTTGTGGCACCCAAAAACCCCCCTCCCCTCCTGCCTAGGTTAAGCTAAGCCTGCTGACTTGGCTAATTTACAGCCTGCTGATTTGGCTGCTTGTAGCAATAAGCCATAGTGGTTTCAGGCACTTTACTGGCTTGCCAAAGTCTCCCCGTACAAGTGTTTATATAGCTATTACTCCAAAGAAGCTTGTGATTGACATATTCAAAGTGACGACACATTCCACAAAAGCACTACATTATCCTTCTTCATCTCTCTCCTTAAAAAACTTTCCTCCTCTACGAAGCCCCTCACACACCTGACAGTATGATATGATCACTGCTTATTCAACTTACTGTTTCCTCCTGCTTATCTTGTGCTTCCCCCCTCCTCACCTCCTGATCTATCTGTTGCGTCCAATGTCCTGTCATCTTATACTTCAACTAAAAGCTGTTTGGGACAGAAACCAAATTTTGTTAGATCTGCACAGTGCCTTGCACCATGGGGTCCCATTCTCTGATTGGGACTTACTGCAGTCCAGATAAATTATAATTGTCATCAACAAATGCTTGGTCCCATATGAATACCTGGCTACAGTCCCTGGAAGATCATTGTGATTAGAATTTGGCTGAATAGATTTAGCTGTCCCTTTCAAAGTTTATCCTTTCCACAAAGAGAGTGAAATCCAGTTTAACTGTGAAAAGTCAGACTAAGCTGGCTTTGGTGTTGGTGACCTATTCACAACCTGGATAAAAAAGTACCTATGCAGCTGATCCACAGCTGTACCACCAACAGTGGACTTCTGTGCCCTCTCCCCCCAAGTGAGTTTGTGATGAAAAAAAATAATATTGTGCCGTCTGAACCATGCATGTATTACTATGTGAATAGGTACAAGTTTCTCCATTGGTATAGAAGTTCCCTAAACTTGTCTGTTGTTCAAGGTCATCATTACTACAGATATTGGAGAGACTCCTTTAGATCAAACAATAGATACCTCTGCTTTTGGTTTTATCCCTGCACGTGTGTGGTTTAGATGCAGACACACAGTGTCCTTACCAGTCTCTCTCCTGTCACAAGTGTTCATTGCTGACATTCCCTGCATAGTTTAATAGGCACACAGAGTGGCAAGTCTGTCAGAATGAGCCAGGGTGGTGCCCGATTTGTGACATTCACCTCCAGCTGCTTACCCTGTCCTGAGGCCACCACAAATCTTTCACTGTACTCACAACTTGAATCTGAGTTAAACTAAAGTGAAAAGATAATGGATTAAACTAATCTATTCTTGGGATAGTCCCTTGAAAAGAGCTGTCATTTTAGTAGGCTCAATCATTAATCAGACACTTTGAGTGGGTGAGTAGTAAGGATATGACTTATTTTTGGCTTTGCTTTTGATGACTATGAGTTGGATTCAATATGGACAGCAAATAGCCAATGGATGTAAAGTTCCTTCACTTACAATCCTTGTCTTTTCAGCAGGATTCAAAGAAATGCCATGATCACCAACATAAATGAAACTTGGTATTAAAGAGCTCATGTCTTTCCCCAGATCAGTAATGCTCAGGAGCCAGTATTTACTGAACACAAATCAATTCAAAACAGTATTTTAAAAATCTCTTTTCATTTATACTTTTGTTAATTTATTGCAAACATTTTACCCTTAAGGGTAATAAAATGACAAGTTAAAATAACATGAATGTTACAATAATATTCAAGTGTTATATTGTTGAAAAACAATTATTTCTGTTGTAGCATTTAATATCCATGACATTTAGTAATAATTCTTATTTCTCTGAGACCTGTTCAGCTGATTACCTAGTTCCATCAGTAGGTGAGACAAGGGAGGGCATTGGCTCCAATGTCCAATATGAGCAGGATAGTTTTAGCTTTACTTTTATCATTAATATTATTCATATAGTGCTAGTGCCAAGAATCCCCAGTCAGGGGCCTATTGTGCTAGGTTCTGTACAATGATGATTATCCATCTGTATCATTGATGGACCTGAAAAGCTGCTCTACAAATGATGAATTAAGTTTCTTCCAAGCTTTGAGCCAAAAGAATATGTAACAGATCTGTTTAGCATACAGTGGATGATGTTTTCCTGGAGTTACAGCTGTTAAGGATAGTTCACAATTGACTACTATATTACATAGATTTATTTTTGAAAAATAATTTGAAAAATGTTTCCATTCTTTAAAACTGGAGCTGACTAAATACTGCAAAAATACTGCTTATATTTAAAAAGAAATTCACTTTGGCTGTGCTTGCACCTCTTTTTTATTTGATTTCCATTAGTGATCAGACTTTATTCACAAGGACTATTCACAGCAGAAATGGAAAATTTTCTATGCAATGGAATACTGTTTAAACACAGTAGAGAAAAAGGGTTTCCAAAACGTCTTGGCACTGAAGCAATTAAATGAGCCAGACAAGCATCTGACCACACAGTTCACTACTAGGACAATGCATCCAAATACAATTAATTACTATGTGGTAATGTGACAAGAGAAATTAAATGTAAACCGTGTTCTTGGCCAATAAATCTTCCTTGAAGGCTGTGAGGACAAGAATGGAATAAGATTAAAATGTGTTGAAATTTCTCAATACTGTTTATCTACTACCTATCTGCTTAGATATGAGTTATCCAATCAAAGAAGAGAAACATTGTATAGCTTATAGACCAATCATAATTAACCAAATAGCTTAGTTTATGAAGTGAATAATATTGAAACCCTTGTCCTAATTTTTTCCTCCTACAGTAAATCTGTTGAATAAAAAATAAACTCGAACAAAATATTAAAGAAATTGAATAACAACAAGTATATTCTAGGAAATCACAGTCTGCTTGCAGACTTTTAATGGAAATAAAGAGGCTAAGTTAATTGGCTACGTTATTTTCCCAACTATGTTTAAATGTTATTTTTTAACACTGGCACTTTTTTAGTTCTGTGGAAATAATAAATAATAACAGCACCAAATTAGTGGGACTTTGGGTCTCCAATCCTGAACTGGTATCATTAGGTAAAAATCAGTGATTAAGTCACAGAAAAATAATATTGTTCAGAATTACTCACAACAGATTCTTTAGTAACCCTACACATTTGCTTGCAGGAACTATCATGCCACCTTTGAAAATCATTTAGATAATAGCAAAGACAAAATGAACTTTCTAATACAGTCCTTGATTTTGTAAGGGAACCAAGTTTGAACCCACTGGTGTATTTCAGTAATTAAGTTTTAATACACAAACACACTGTGTCTATGTGCTATGGTAAGTTTAACTATAAAATTAAAACAAAGTTTTTATATATAGTTCATAATCAAAAAAAGCTTTAAAACATTACAGAGAAAAATCATTACAAAATCAACAATTTGTGTCAACCTTTAGGCACAATGTGCCAGTTGTTTTTTTTAAATAGGAATAATGAATCTATACTGTATCGAGCAGCTAACATAGGGTCAGATCCTGCTATATAGGTGGTCCCTCATTATGTACTTTTATACATGACAGCACATTATAAATCCCAAAGCATCCAAAATAGGAAAGTAGGTTGTAGGTTTCCCACCTAAACCATAATTCTCTATATTTTCTGTTGGTAATATCTAACAACCATCTTCCCAGTAGTCATTGGGGTCAAAAGCAGGACCGTCAGAGCTAAAAACAGGTTTCACAACAGATTGAGCTAAAGGAATAAAACCCTCTACCTGACAATGGTAGAAGACTTATCTCCTCTATGAATCAGGCTCAGACAAAAATGCAAAATATACACTCAGTGGATTACAGATCCCCAAAGCTAGGAAATTTTAAATATCTATTCCATGAGTATTCAAATATATGAGTTTCAAATTTGCTTTCTACAACTATTCATCCTCATAAAATTCAATTGTATGTTTGAATAATAAGAGTATAGCAGTAAGAATAAGAATATATCACCTGGCTGAGATGGTGCTGGTGATTTTGAAATGCCCAGGAAGATTACAGAGGCTAAAAAACCAGAAAACTCAATAATAATGGGGGATTTCAGCTGTCCCCATATTAACGGGGAACATGCCAGATCAGAACAGGATGCAGAAATAAAACTTTTAATCACCATTAATGACTGCTTCTTGGAGCAGCTAGTCTGGGAACCCACAAGATGAGAAAGAGAATTCCTGATTTAGTCCTAAGTGATGCACAGGATCTAGTCCCCCAGGTCAATATAGCTGAACCATTCAGTAATTGAGGCAACAATGTAATTAAATTTAACATTTTTTGGGGGGGAGGGGTGGAATACCAAAGAAACCTACCTGTCATAAATATAAAGGGAAGGGTAAACCCCTTTGAAATCCCTCCTGGCCAGGGGAAAGCTCCTCTCACCTGTAAAGGGTTAAGAAGCTAAAGGTAACCTCGCTGGCACCTGACCAAAATGACCAATGAGGAGACAAGATACTTTCAAAAGCTGGGAGGAGGGAGAGGAACAAAGGGTCTGTCTGTAGTCGTCTTGGCCGGGGACAGAACAGGAATGGAGTCTTAGAACTTTTAGTAAGTAATCTAGCTAGGTATGTGTTAGATTATGATTTCTTTAAATGGCTGAGAAAAGAATTGTGCTGAATAGAATAACTATTTCTGTCTGTGTATCTTTTTTGTAACTTAAGGTTTTGCCTAGAGGGGTTCTCTATGTTTTTGAATCTAATTACCCTGTAAGATATATACCATCCTGATTTTACAGGGGGGATTTCTTTAATTCTATTTACTTCTATTTTTTATTAAAAGTCTTCTTGTAAAACACTGAATGCTTTTTCATTGTTCTCAGATCCAAGGGTTTGGGGTTGTGGTCACCTATGCAAATTGGTGAGGCTTTTTATCCAACATTTCCCAGGAAAGGGGGGGTGCAAGTGTTGGGAGGATTGTTCATTGTTCTTAAGATCCAAGGGTCTGGGTCTGTAGTCACCTAGACAAATTGGTGAGGCTTTTTACCAAACCTTGTCCAGGAAGTGGGGTGCAAGGTTTTGGGAAGTATTTTGGGGGGAAGGACGCGTCCAAACAGCTCTTCCCCAGTAACCAGTATTAGTTTGGTGGTGGTAGCGGCCTGTCCAAGGGGTAATATTTTGTACCTTGGGGAAGTTTTGACCTAAGCTGGTAAAGATAAGCTTAGGAGGTTTTTCATGCAGGTCCCCACATCTGTACCCTAGAGTTCAGAGTGGGGGAGGAACCTAGACATGGTGGCACAGTGGTGGGATTAACCTGAAATCATTTTGAGATCCAGTTGAGATTTTTTGAACTAGAAATACAGATTTTAAAAAGGAATTTTTAGGAAGTCCAGAAGGCAGCTTTGAAACTGAAAGCAGCTTGGTTTCTCTCTGCTTTGTGGCCAAGCAGAGACAAAAGGGGATTATCTTGTGAATTGCAGGTTTTCTTGCCTGGAGGCAGGGTACTTAACTCCTGCAGGGAAATTCACAGTCTTCCAACCCAGAGGTTTTTTTTTTTTCTTTTCTTCCTAAAAGTAAATAGGGGGTGTGTGCTCTACCCATTTGCCTGGAGACAAAAGTGGCAGGGTTTTTTTTTAGGATTTTGATTTTTTTTTTTTTGTTTTACAAGGAGCACAGGTTTGAAAAGAAATTTTTTTTTTCTTTGGGCTGGGTAAGCAGTTTTCCAAGTAGTTGGAGGTTTTTTGCTTTAATTTGGGCCCAGAGCAGAGACAAGGGAATTGTCTTTTTCTGTAGGCTGACAATCACTATCAGAGAATAGGTATTCTATTCCAGCACAGAAAAATTTTACAGCCAAGTTTTGTTTGTTTATTTCTGAACCTCGGGTGTAAAGTTAGTTAAAAACAGAGAGGTTAGAATGGGCAAATCCTCAGCTCGACTACAGCTGGAATTAGCCAAATTTCAGGCTGAGGAAAAACAAAGGGAACATGAAAGACAGATAGAACTCAGGCGGCTGAAGGAGGAGGAGAAGGAAAAAGAGAGGAAGCATGTGGAGGAGATGGAGAGGATAAAGGCCCAGCAGAATATACCAACAAACCCTAGCAATCCTTCTCCAGGTACCACTTCCCATCCCAGAAAGTTCCCCACCTACAAGGCAGGTGATGATACTGAGGCCTTCTTAGAAAACTTCGAAAGGGCCTGCCTTGGGTACAACATCTCTACTGACCAATACATGGTAGAGCTGAGGCCGCAGCTCAGTGGACCCTTAGCTGAGGTGGCAGCTGAAATGCCTAAAGAACACATGAACAAGTATGAACTGTTTAAATCCAAGGCGAGAGTCAGAATGGGGATAACACCCGAGCAGTCTCGTCGGAGGTTCCGAGCCCTAAGGTGGAAACCAGACATGTCATTTACCCGACATGCCTACCACATTGTAAAACATTGGGATGCCTGGATATCAGGAGCAAGTGTTGAATCTCCAGTAAATTTGCCCTTCCTAATGCAAATGGAACAATTCTTAGAGGGTGTTCCTGAGGAAATAGAAAGATACATCCTAGATGGGAAACCCAAAACTGTAATTGAGGCAGGAGAGATTGGAGCCAGATGGGTGGAGGTGGCAGAGAAGAAGAAAACTGGTCGCAGTTGGAGCGGAGACCAGAAGGGACCACCCCAGACCACACCCTATTACCGGGGGCCGCCCAAAGCCCCACCTACCTCCCAAAGAACCCTCCAGACCCCTTATCGTCCCACCACCCCGTTCTCCAGCAACCCTCCTCGCCCCAGTGACCCGTCAGCTGGACGATGTTTTAAGTGTAACGAGCTGGGGCATGTAAAGGCCAACTGCCCCAAGAACCCCAACAGATTACAGTTCATTGCACCGGAATCACACCAGAGGTCCACAGGCCCAGATACCTCCCAGATACCCTTGGAGCGGAGGGAAACTGTGAGTGTGGGTGGGAAGAAGGTCACCGCGTGGAGGGACACCGGAGCACAAGTGTCAGCTATCCATGCTTCCTTAGTGGACCCCAATTTAATCAACCCAGAGATCCAAGTGACGATTCAACCCTTCAAGTCCAACTCTTTCAATTTGCCTACAGCCAAGTTGCCTGTCCAGTACAAGGGCTGGTCAGGAATGTGGACTTTTGCAGTCTATGATGATTATCCCATCCCCATGCTGTTGGGGGAAGACTTGGCCAATCATGTGAAGCAGGCCAAGAGGGTGGGAATGGTCACCCGCAGCCAGGCTAAACAAGCCGTGAGGCCTAGCTCTGTTCCGGAAACTTCTATCAGGACCCAGTCAGAGGTGATGGACCTGGACCCCAGGCCAATGTCTGCAACAGCAGTAGTGGATCCAGTCCCAGAGACCCAGACGGAACCAGTCCCAGAACCGGAACCAGCCAAACAACCAACACCAGACCCCGTGTCAGCACTGAATCCAGTACTTGCAACCTCAACACCAGAGGGCCCCACCGAACCTGAACTGGCAGCAGCCGATAACCCTACACAAGAGGCTCAGCCGGAGCCTGAATCCCAACATAGTGCACCAGCGGAGAGCGGTTCACAGTCAACAGAAACAGCTCCATCCCCTATATCGCTTCCAGAGGGACCAAGCCTAGGTCCACAATCCCATGAGGAACTGATGTCTCCAGCATCAAGGGAACAGTTCCAGACCGAACAGGAAGCAGATGAAAGCCTCCAGAGAGCTTGGACGGCGGCACGGAGCAACCCACCGCCTCTCAGCTCTTCTAATCGATCCAGAGAATTAAAGGTTTGTCAGTTTACAGCCCAGGGAGGAGACGACGCTGAGTGGCCTGAAGGTGTCTACTACGAAGGGAAATGTGCTGGTGGTGTGGAAGAGGTGAACCTCTCCATGACCCTTGGGCGTATGCAGCGACAGCAGATCCAGGAGCTGTGCACTAGCTACGCGCCAACGTTCTCAGCCACCCCAGGACTGACTGAACGGGCATACCACTCCATTGACACAGGTAATGCTCACCCAATTAGGGTCCAACCTTACCGGGTGTCTCCTCAAGCTAAAACTGCTATAGAACGGGAGATCCAGGATATGTTACAGATGGGTGTAATCCGCCCCTCTGAAAGTGCATGGGCATCTCCAGTGGTTCTAGTTCCCAAACCAGATGGGGAAATACGTTTTTGCGTGGACTACCGGAAGCTAAATGCTGTAACTCGCCCAGACAACTATCCCATGCCACGCACAGATGAACTATTAGAGAAACTGGGAAGGGCCCAGTTCATCTCTACCTTGGACTTAACCAAGGGGTACTGGCAGGTACCGCTAGATGAATCTGCCAAGGAAAGGTCAGCCTTCATCACACATCTCGGGCTGTATGAATTTAATGTACTCCCTTTCGGGCTGCGAAATGCACCCGCCACTTTCCAAAGACTTGTAGATGGTCTCCTAGCGGGATTAGGAGAATATGCAGTCGCCTACCTTGACGATGTGGCCATATTTTCGGATTCCTGGGCAGACCACCTGGAACATCTACAAAAAGTCCTTGAGCGCATAAGGGAGGCAGGACTAACTGTTAAGGCTAAGAAGTGTCAAATAGGCCTAAACAGAGTGACTTACCTTGGACACCAGGTGGGTCAAGGAACTATCAGCCCCCTACAGGCCAAAGTGGATGCTATCCAAAAGTGGCCTGTCCCAAAGTCAAAGAAACAGGTTCAATCCTTCTTAGGCTTGGCCGGTTATTACAGACGATTTGTACCGCACTACAGCCAAATCGCTGCCCCACTGACAGACCTAACCAAAAAGAAACAGCCAAATGCTGTTCAGTGGACCGGAAAGTGTCAGAAGGCCTTTAACAAGCTTAAAGCGACACTCATGTCTGACCCTGTACTAAGGGCCCCAGACTTTGACAAACCGTTCCTAGTAACCACAGATGCATCCGAGCGTGGTGTGGGAGCAGTTTTAATGCAGAAAGGACCTGATCAAGAATTCCACCCTGTAGTGTTTCTCAGCAAAAAACTGTCTGAGAGGGAAAGCAACTGGTCAGTCACTGAAAAAGAATGTTATGCCATTGTCTACGCTCTGGAAAAGCTACGCCCATATGTTTGGGGACGGCGTTTCCACCTGCAAACTGACCATGCTGCACTAAAGTGGCTTCACACCGTCAAAGAAACTAACAAAAAACTTCTTCGGTGGAGTTTAGCTCTCCAAGATTTTGATTTCGACATCCAACACATCTCAGGAACTTCTAACAAAGTGGCTGATGCACTCTCCCGTGAAAGTTTCCCAGAATCAACTGGTTAAAATCGTCCTTGAGATGTGGAAAATATTGTTAGTCTTTATGTACTTGGTAGTATATTTAGAGATGCATGTGTCTTATTAACTCTGTTTTCCTAGAGCTCCAGGAAGAAATCCCAGCCAGTGTTTCACCCTAGCTGAGATTTGGGGGGCGTGTCATAAATATAAAGGGAAGGGTAAACCCCTTTGAAATCCCTCCTGGCCAGGGGAAAGCTCCTCTCACCTGTAAAGGGTTAAGAAGCTAAAGGTAACCTCGCTGGCACCTGACCAAAATGACCAATGAGGAGACAAGATACTTTCAAAAGCTGGGAGGAGGGAGAGGAACAAAGGGTCTGTCTGTAGTCGTCTTGGCCGGGGACAGAACAGGAATGGAGTCTTAGAACTTTTAGTAAGTAATCTAGCTAGGTATGTGTTAGATTATGATTTCTTTAAATGGCTGAGAAAAGAATTGTGCTGAATAGAATAACTATTTCTGTCTGTGTATCTTTTTTGTAACTTAAGGTTTTGCCTAGAGGGGTTCTCTATGTTTTTGAATCTAATTACCCTGTAAGATATATACCATCCTGATTTTACAGGGGGGATTTCTTTAATTCTATTTACTTCTATTTTTTATTAAAAGTCTTCTTGTAAAACACTGAATGCTTTTTCATTGTTCTCAGATCCAAGGGTTTGGGGTTGTGGTCACCTATGCAAATTGGTGAGGCTTTTTATCCAACATTTCCCAGGAAAGGGGGGGTGCAAGTGTTGGGAGGATTGTTCATTGTTCTTAAGATCCAAGGGTCTGGGTCTGTAGTCACCTAGACAAATTGGTGAGGCTTTTTACCAAACCTTGTCCAGGAAGTGGGGTGCAAGGTTTTGGGAAGTATTTTGGGGGGAAGGACGCGTCCAAACAGCTCTTCCCCAGTAACCAGTATTAGTTTGGTGGTGGTAGCGGCCTGTCCAAGGGGTAATATTTTGTACCTTGGGGAAGTTTTGACCTAAGCTGGTAAAGATAAGCTTAGGAGGTTTTTCATGCAGGTCCCCACATCTGTACCCTAGAGTTCAGAGTGGGGGAGGTAAATTTAACATTTTTTGGGGGGGAGGGGTGGAATACCAAAGAAACCTACCACAGGAGTATTTAACTTCAAAAAGGGGAACTACACAAAACTGATGAGGCTAGTTAAACAGAAATTAAAAGGAACAGTTACAAGAGTGAAGTGCCTGCAAGCTTCATGGAAGCATTGTAAAAACTCCATAATAGAGGCTTAAGTAATAATAATTTATAAAAAACCTGAGAGGACCAAAAAATGCCATCATGGCTAAACAACAGAGTGAAATATATGTTTACAGACAAAAAGTCATCTTTTAAAAATTGGAAGTCAAATCCTACTGAGGAAAATAGAAAGAAGCATGAGTTCTGGCAAGTCAAGTATAAAAGTATAATTAAGCAGGCCAAAACATAATTTGAAGAGCAACTAGCAAACAACACAAAAACAAGTAGCACATTTTTTAAGTACATCAGAAGCAAGAAGCCAGCCAAAAAATCTGTGGGGCCACTGGATAATAGAGGTGCTAAAGGAACACTCAGGGAAGACAAGGCAGTTGCGGAGAAGCTAAATGAATTCTTTGCATTAGTCTTCGGCTACACAGGATATGAGGGAGCCTCCCATGCCTGAACCATTCTTTATAGGTAACAAATCTGAGGAAATATCCCAGATTGAGGTGTCAATAGAGGAGGCTTTGAAACAAATTGATAAATTAAATAGTAAGACGTCAACATGACCAGATGGCATTCACCCAAGAGTTCTGAAGGAACTCAACTATGAAATTGCAGAACTACTAACTCTGGTTTGTAACCTATTGCTTAATCATACTCTGTACCAGATGACTGGCAGATAGTTAATGTGACACTGGATTTTTTAAAAAGGCTCCCGAGATTAATCCTGGCAAATTTAGGCAGGTAAATCTAACTTCAGAAAGACGCAAATTGGTTGAAAATATAGTAAAGAACAGAATTACCAGGCATATAAATGAAAACAATATGCTAGGGAAGAGTCATCACGGCATTTGTAATGGGAAATCATTCCTCACTGATCTGTTAAAATTCTTTGAGGGGAGTCAGCAAAGCATGAGAGGAAAGTGATCAGGAACAGCCAGCATGGATTCACCAAGGGAAGGTCATGCCTGACTAATCTAATTGCCTTTTATGATGAGATTACTGGTTCTGTGGATGAAGGGAAAGCAGTGGATGTATTGTTTCTTGACTTTAGCAAAGCTTTTGACAAGGTCTCCCACAGTATTCTTGTCAGCAAGTTAAGGAAGTATGGGCTGGATGAATGCACTATAAGGTGGGTAGAAAGCTGGCTAGATTGTCGGGCTCAACGGGTAGTGATCAATGGCTCCATGTCTAGTTGGCAGCCGGTATCAAGTGGAGTGCCCCAAGGGTCAGTCCTGGGGCCGGTTTTGTTCAATATCTTCATAAATGATCTGGAGGATGGTGTGGATTGCACTCTCAGCAAATTTGCGGATGATACTAAACTGGGAGGAGTGGTAGATACGCTGGAGGGGAGGGATAGGATACAGAAGGACCTAGACAAATTGGAGGATTGGGCCAAAAGAAATCTGATGAGGTTCAATAAGGATAAGTGCAGGGTCCTGCACTTAGGATGGAAGAATCCAATGCACCGCTACAGACTACGGACCGAATGGCTAGGCAGCAGTTCTGTGGAAAAGGACCTAGGGGTGACAGTGGACGAGAAGCTGGATATGAGTCAGCAGTGTGCCCTTGTTGCCAAGAAGGCCAATGGCATTTTGGGATGTATAAGTAGGGGCATAGCGAGCAGATCGAGGGACGTGATCGTTCCCCTCTATTCGACATTGGTGAGGCCTCATCTGGAGTACTGTGTCCAGTTTTGGGCCCCACACTACAAGAAGGATGTGGATAAATTGGAGAGAGTCCAGCGAAGGGCAACAAAAATGATTAGGGGTCTAGAACACATGAGTTATGAGGAGAGGCTGAGGGAGCTGGGATTGTTTAGCCTGCAGAAGAGAAGAATGAGGGGGGATTTGATAGCTGCTTTCAACTACCTGAAAGGGGGTTCCAAAGAGGATGGCTCTAGACTGTTCTCAATGGTAGCAGATGACAGAACGAGGAGTAATGGTCTCAAGTTGCAGTGGGGGAGGTTTAGATTGGATATTAGGAAAAACTTTTTCACTAAGAGGGTGGTGAAACACTGGAATGCGTTACCTAGGGAGGTGGTAGAATCTCCTTCCTTAGAGGTTTTTAAGGTCAGGCTTGACAAAGCCCTGGCTGGGATGATTTAACTGGGAATTGGTCCTGCTTCGAGCAGGGGGTTGGACTAGATGACCTTCTGGGGTCCCTTCCAACCCTGATATTCTATAATTCTATGATTCTATGTGGACAAGGTTGACTCAGTGTATATAGTTGTGATGCTGGTAAACCAAGTGCAAGCTCTTGCCAAGGCCATAACATTAGGTAAGGACTGAAACTCATAGCTGGAAACCAAGCCAGCTCACCTGCATGTTAGTTTTATTCAAAATAGGTATTAGTCTTATCAGAATGTATTTAATGTTTAGACTCTATGAAATGCTTGTAAATTGCTGCATGCATTAATCTCACACATAATGTTTATAATCCATGCTGTAAGAAACATACAAGTTTTGGATAACTTTGAAAATGTTTTCTCTGAACTTGTTATCCCAGGCATAGGAATCATTCCTCCCCTCCCCCCCCAGGCATTGATTCAGGAGGCCTATCAAGATTAAATGGGCCATTAAAGAACACCTTAATACAAAGGATTGGTGTATGGCTGTATCACACATTGGAAATGCTACATACAAAGGACCTCATCTCATAGACTGGAAGATTAAATGTAAAACTTAAAACAGGGTCACAGGAGAATTTTTCATCTCTTTCCTGTCTGAACACACAGAGAGCCAGAGATATAACAATAAGGGCCTGTCTACACTACAATATTTAGTTGACCTATGTTACCTTCTCTCCTCCGGCTGGGAGATCCACACTTGGTGTCTGGTCGGCTTCCATGCTCCCAGCAGAGAGATGGGAGCCAGGACCCCAGGGGTCAGAAGGGCTCCCAGCCGGAAGTGGGGAGCCCAGCTGACAGGTCAAGGCAGTAGCCTGGGTGGCAGCCCAGCTTGAAGAGGAGACCTGGCAGCAGCCCAGCTGTGGAGCCACAGAGCTGTGGAGTTGACAAAACAGCTGATGTAAGGAACACAGTGTCTACACAGACACTGCATCGCCCTAACTACACCAACATAAGCCCTACGTCTCTCGTGGAGGTATAGTTGGGAACTTACATCAGAGGAGCAAGGCTAGAGTGTAGACCAAAACTAAGGCCATGTATACACTTACCTCCAGAGCGATCAATCCAGTGGGGGTCAATTTATTGCGTCTAGCGACTACTGAGCACTCTCCCATCGACTCCGGTGCTCCACTGGAGAGAGAAGAATAGGCGGAGTCAATGGGGGAGTGGCAGCAGTCGACCTACCACAGTGACGACACTGATGTAAGTAGCTCTAAGTACATCAACTTTAGCTACGATATTTTCGTAGCTGAATTTGCGTAACTTAGACCGATTTAGCTCCCCCCCCAATTCCTCCAGTGTAGGCCAGGCCTAAGGCAGGGACCTAGACAAATTAGAGGATTGGGCCAAAAGAAATCTGATGAGGTTCAACAAGGACAAGTGCAGAGTCCTGCACTTAGGACGGAAGAATCCCAGCACTGCTACAGACTAGGGACCGAATGGCTAGGCAGCAGTTCTGCAGAAAAGGACCTAGGAGTTACAGTGGATGAGAAGCTGGATATGAGTCAACAGTGTGCCCTTGTTGCCAAGAAGGCTAAAGACATTTTGGGCTGAATAAGTAGCGGCGCTGGCAGCAGATCGAGGGACGTGATCATTCCCCTCCAGTTGACATTGGTGAGGCCTCATCTGGAGTACTGTGTCCAGTTTGGGGCCCCACACTACAAGAAGGATGTGGAAAAATGGGGAAACGTCCAGCGGAGGGCAACAAAAATTATTAGGGGGCTGGAGCACATGACTTATGAGGAGAGGCTGAGGGAACTGGGATTGTTTAGTCTGCAGAAGAGAAGAATGAGGGGGGATTTGATAGCTGCTTTCAATTACCTGAGGGGGGGTTCCAAAGAGGATGGATCTAGACTGTTCTCAGTGGTACCAGATGACAGAAAAGGAGTAATGGTCTCAAGTTGCAGTGGAGAAGGTTTAGGTTGGATGTTAGGAAAAACTTTTTCACTAGGAGGGTGGTGAAGCACTGGAATGCATTACCTAGGGAGATGGTGGAATCTCCATCCTTACAGGTTTTTAAGTCCCAGCTTGACAAATCCCTGGCTGGGATGATTTAGTTTGTGTTGGTCTTGCTTTGAGCAGGGGGTTGGACTAGATGACCACCTCGAGAGGCGTAGGGCTTCCAACCCTGATATTCTATGATTCTATGATTCTTAGGATTATCCCTGGGTTTTTTTTTTGCTTTTAAACCACATAGTTATAAATGTGTTCTGTTTGGAGTTCCACCCCAAAACTGTGAAATGAGAAAAAAATGTATGTTATTCTATTGTATTGGAATTCAATTAGAAGAGAGGCTGGGCTGACAGTTTTATTATTTGCTGATCACTGGGGTTTACAGTGTTAACTGGTTATTATTCACCTGATTGAATACATTTTAATAACCATCCTGATATTACAAATATTGTTGGGTACCAAATATGAGCAGTGACCATAGAAAATAAAAATCCCCTCTTACCATGTTATATACCTTGGTTTTTTTTTAAAAGGAAACTAGTATTCATGTTGAAAAATTAGAGATACAGATGGCACTTCTCTAAAGGCTTAACTGTGTCAGATCAGAGCCCTGAATAAGTTTAACTCCAAGGGAAGCTGAAGGTGGGATTTTGCTTCAGGGAGTTGTGCAGGCTTCACTGTCATGCTGTATGAGTTCTAATTATTCTTTTTGAGAGTAGTAGGTCATTTTGTCAAAATCTCCAGAATACTTAAGTTAATATTTCAAGATCTATTTATATGTTAGAACACACAAATGAGCAGTTTGAAACAATAGCCCACTCTCTACCTGATGCTCTTTAGTAAGGTATTTCTACAAATCTTTTCATTACAGTAGTTACAAAATCTCATTGTTTCTACTCTATCCTAAGACTAACCCAAATTGCCTCAGCTTGCTTTGGGGTAGACTTTTATAATGCTCCAGATCCTACAATGTTTGCAGAACAGGTTAAAATTTACAACACTTGTTTTAATGAACAGTCAACCTGTTGAACTCTTTGCCGGAGGATGTTGTGAAGGCGAAGACTATAAAAGGGTTCAAAAAAGAAATAGATAATTCCTGGAAGATAGGTCCATCAATGGCTATTACCCAGGATGGGCAGGGATGGTGTCCCTAGCCTCTGTTTGCCTGAAGCTGGGAATGGGCAACAGGGGATGGATCACCTGATGATTACCTGTTCTGTTCATTCCCTCTGAAGCACTGGGCATTCACTGGCCATTGTCAGAATTCAGGATTCTGGGCTAGATGGACCTTTGGTCTGACCCAGTATGGCCGTTCTTATGTTCTAATATTAGATTTTCCTCATATCCATCAATTTAACCTCTCTCTCCAAACTCTCAGAGGAGTGGGCCCAGGGGAGAGGAAACCATATAATTTTCCATTGTACAGTTGAGTCATCCCTGCCTTCTCCTGGGGGCATGGTCTATCTGGATGCCTTTAAAAGCAAGCATTTAAGTAGACTCTTGGGAGTAAGGTTTTCAGTTGTGTTGTTTTGGTGCTGTTGTCTGTGGCCCACCCTCACTCTCCTCCTTTTTAAAATTTATTGAAAACTAGCAACAAAAAGAAAAAAAAAAGATCAAATACTTATTTTCCACCAACAGATATGCCCAGTAGAACACTTGTTTTTCTCCGGAACTACAGTCTTTTTTGTTGCAGGACCCTACTAATTTTTTGGGAGTCTTCCTGATATTTTTGCTATATAGGTTTTACTCCTTGTAAATTACTTAGGTTTTATAACAAAAGTGGGGGCGGGGAAGAGTTGGATGGATGTCCTGCACCCCCACTTCTTGGTAGATTTGATTATTCTAATTTGTAATTCAATTGTCATTGCCTTTTCCTGTTTCACCTTAATTCACTGGTTTCATTCTACTTCTCTGTCCCCATCCCATCCCCTTCCACCACCCCTCCTCTCCCCCCTTGCCATCTTCTGGGATTTCTCCAACTTTTTTTAACCCCTTGAGTCATGAGTCATGCTGGCTTCAGGTATTATAACATGATTTGCATAACGTGAGAATAAATATAGATCTAACAATGTTTTTAGATTGTAAAACTAATGTTACCTGTTTTATGTAGGATCTTAGAAGGTGCTGTACAGTTGATACATCAGTAGCTTCCACTTTTGTAATAAATTATCAGTTTTTGTTACAACTGATGGCCATGTCCATCTGATGTAAGTGGGCTGTCTTTTATGTTTTAATGGTGGTATTCCATTATGCTACTTCTAACATCAGTCCGAAGCAGAATTTCATTCGGGCAAAATAGATGGACAGAGTTGTTAGTTTAAATTAAAGTTTAATTCAAGCTCTTCTGAGATCTTATGTTTTGGTTTTAAGATCTTATCCTTCCAAAGAAAAAACAGATAAAAGTATCATTGATTCTCTTAATTAAAGTTTCTGCTACTGAGTACCCCTTAACAAGAGAAATACAATAACAATTATAGTTGCTCACAAAGGATTTCACAGATTGTAAAGGGACTATCTGAAATGTCTCCTTTTTTAATCTCCCTGAAGCTGTACATTTATTTTCATTTCAGAGGTGCTACAGCATTCCTAATCAATGGCAGGTACATCTCTCTTTAAAGTAATTTTCCTTACTTTCTCCCTCCCTCCCCCCTAAAAGAAAAAAAAAGAAAGCATTTCTTTAAATACTAAGGCCCAGATTCTGCTCCCCTTACTCTTTGAGACTCGTTTCTTTCCCAATAACTGTTCCTTTTTTTCTTCTTTTTTGCTTTCCAAGTGAGGTGCTACTCAATTGGACTAAATCTGGTTGAATCTGGCCGTAAGTGAAGTACATTCACACCCCATAGTTTTCCACCTCACTGTAGAGTTATCCCATGAGGATGCTTCATTGCCAGTCTGTCTTTCTACTTTTCTAACTATAAGGAAGGTTTTTAGAAGGTAAAATGTGTTACATATGAAAATTAACTGCAATATTTTTATTTATTATGTTTATTACCAAAACCAAGCAACCCTGTCCCCCCACCAAAAAAAAGTGTAGGCAATTGGACACCTGCTTAGTTTTGCACATGTGAGCAGTCCGAGTGAACTGAACTGGGTGTCTACAGGATCAAACGAAAACTTGGCACTAATACATAATTTTAGAGACATTCTAAATTCATTTTTTTCATTGTGCTTCTTGCTTGTCTTGTTGATTCCTCTATTTATCCATTCATTGTTTTATTTGAATCTGTATGGGCAGGCTTAAATCAGGGCTCCTCTTGACAGCATATTTACTCTCCCACTCATACCTTTAATTACTAGTTGAGTGGACTATTTCAATGTATTGTTCTTCTCAACTGTTCAACAAAGGGCTGCCAGTTGAGCTTTGAATTAAGCTGCTCTGGTCTGGGCCATGAGTATAGGGTTGGAGGTCACATCATTTCTGTATTTGTCTTGCTAAATGGTTTTCTGCCAAACTTATCGCTGTTTTTTAAATATGACTAGTATTTGACAAACCTTGGTCTGGCGTATATATGCTTTTGTATCTTGAAGAGATAGATTGTACCTCCCGTCCCCCAGGTCTTAACTTGTTTCCTTTGCTTCTCTATTGTTGTCCCTCTGATCTAACCTAAATCTTGCAGTGTGTGAACAATTATTTGTTCATGAGTTGGCTGTGGAGAAAATATGAATATGTTCATAAACATTAGATTAATGTATTATTATTTTGTACATTATAATCTATATCATTGATTCAAAATATTGAGTCAAAAGTAGTAAAATCTCAAGAGAAATGAATCAGGACAGTTATTTAGAGAAGAAGAATAACAGTTTAGATACTGGACAAAAGCTTTTAAGGCTTTTACGATGGAACACAAATAACTTATACAGTAGAAGGTAAATAACTTTTTAGGGTCATTGTAAAATATTTGTCATGCAGATTTACTTCAATTTGAAATGGAATTAGGCTGTTCTTTATTATATGATTTTTTGGTGAAAAAGATGCTTAGAAAAAGTTTAATAAAAACCCCATCTTAACTACTTGTTTGCCAAAAAAATAATAATATTTCCATATTGCTTGTTTTCTTTTCCAGTGGGTCTTATTTAGTAAAATGTTTAGGTTGCCTTAGGCTGTAAAGTCTGTCATTTATTGAGAGAAACAGGGTGGGGATAGAATCCTCCCCATCAGAATTGATGACACCTAATTACAGTCCAAAAAACCCAGAACTCCCCAGGGAAGAAGAGAATTCAGGGCATGCTCAAGTGAAATTGTTTAAGGCTATTTTGGATGGTGCAAGTATTTATGAGTTGTATTAATAATAAATGAACTAATGTTGTAGCTCTACAATTTGCAAACAACCTTATCTAACCATTGGGAAGATGCCTGCTTTTTGGCAATAATGAAAGTACATAAATATTAATACATTTCTTTAAAAAGACTATTGTATAGTTGTTGACTGTACATAAAGTTTAATGAAGAATATGAAGAGAAGCGGCCATTGCAATTTGGGGTAGCTGTTCATTTTTCATCATCTATTGTTTGAAAAGTCCATTAGATATTCTTTCTATAATAATGACTTAGCTGTGAACCGGTTATTTAACCAAAGTAGTGGTTACTTATTGAACCACAGTGCAAGTGAATTATAGACATGAATAGGAACTTTATAACTCTCCTCACAGAGCCTGTTAGTGTGTTTTCTAAATAAATTCTGACTCAGAGCTGCATAGATGTTGTATAATCTCTGGATAAATTAAACAGAGATGAACTGCATGTAAAAAATTATTGACCATACACACAACAAACCACAATAAATGGAAATTACACATTTAAAAATTATTCAGAATTAAAACTACAAAGCTATTTTGCATTTGTTAAACTTTTGTTTGTGGGCATTCCTTCCTTATTATAGAAGGCTCATCAACCATTTGAACTGTACCCCACCAAAAAGGAAATCAAATTTATATGATATATTAAGGACATCATTACACATTCCTTAGACTCAGAGTTCTTCTACATGTTCAGGAAATGCCGGATGGAGTATTAGAAATCTTTATATAGTTTTGCTTATATATGTATTTTTTTCCTGATGGTGCTAGCGATGCAATGCAGGATTTTTTATTTGATTTTCCTGAGAGCTAAGCTGTCATCAGTTATCACTAAGTCTTCTGTCCTTTTACTGTACTTTCTTAGTTCTAAACTCAATCAATGTTGGCAGTGACTAGAGAAGAAAAATTGGAGCCATTACATTATTTTGTATCTGTCAATTTAATGTGACTCTATCTCCAATAAATTAATTGAATATTTATTTTCAGTGGCATAAATGTTTCTATTAACCATCAAGTATTTTCACATGATGATACAAATATTTATCCTGCATACCTGACCTAGTTAAGTGTAAAATTAGTGAGAGTCAAATCCAGCCCATTATCTTCTCTAGGTGTATATATCCTAATAGATAGGACCACCCAAGAAGGACATGGGGAGTCCACATAAAGTGTGTCAGTGGAGGTTAGAGCACGCATAGCTAGTGAATACATGGATCCATGGGTCAAACCACACTGCAAAGTGGGGTCCAGCACCCATGGAGATGACAGTAGTCCTAAGGTTATAGCAGCAGCCATGGAGCAGAACTATTTTTGCTCTGCAGCTTGGTGAGAAGAACATGTTGCCTCATGCGCCTAATCATTTTACATTGGCTTAGAGCAAGGTTCAAGATTTGACTCAGAGACAGAAGGCCTGATGAATGAAAATTCCTATGTCCCATTTCCATGTGATTCTTGACCTTCTCTCAGCAAATGTATGCAATGCATTTTTCTGAATAACAAAACTTCTTTGTATGTGACCATCTTTTTCTTAGAGCTGGTCTTCACTATGGGGAGATTGATGCTGCTGCAATCGATACAACAGGGGTTGATTTAGCGGGTCTAGTGAAGACCCATTAAATTAAGCACTCTCTGGTGGACCACGGTACTCCAGGTCTTTCAGAAGAGTAAGGGAAGTTGACTGGAGAGCATCTCCCATCAATGCAGAGCAGTGAATATTCCGGAGTATGTCGACCTAAGCTATGTCGACTCCAGCTACGTTATTCACATAGCTTGAGTAGCATAACTTAGGTCAGCTTACTCCGGTAGTGAAGACAAGCCCTTAGTCAGTAGCTCTCCCTCCACAACAGAACATCAGTTACATGTGAATGCTCTCTTTCAAGATCTTTCTTACAATGGCACTAAAAATTAATCAGAATTCCTATTCCAGAACCCAGGCCAAGTAGCTGGATCAAGCATGGGGAAGATGTAAAGTGGTAGAGAATCATTCCCTTAGGCCTCAGGGCACCTGCTTAGATGCTCTTCAGAGGGTATGTTTTAATATACTGTTTGAAGCAGCCCTTTGCACCATTGGTGCAGTGCAAAGGGCTGGAAGATCCCTACAGAACAAGATCCTTGGGTTCTATAGTCCCATGGCTGACCCTACCCCTGCACCCTGGTGTATTTCTGTGTAGGGTGGTGTAGTTCCCCAAATCCTATGGAGGGGAACCAACACAGTTCTAACATCAAGGAATCCTCTGCAATTACCAGGAAAGGATTTGACCCCGACTGAGTTGTGTTTCACATGTATAATTGGACACATCCTTTCTATCTTTAAACAGCTAAGGGAATCTCCATACCAATAATTTATTTAAACCATTCACAATGAGATGTTAATATTGAACCCTTGAATAATTTTCCCTTTATAAATCTCTTTTTTAATTCTTGAATCTGGAGTATAATCCATGTCTGTTTTCAGACTAGTGCAGGAAGTCCTCTGCAGTGCTTTGTCACAGTAGAGAGTTAGAACAAAATTAACTGCAGTTGGCCAGTGTGTTGCGGAGAGGGCATGATTCTATCTTCCTATTCTGTTCATTAACATTTTTCTGACTATAGAAAGACATGAAAATGCATAAAGGCTGTATGTCAACATCTGTGCAGCTAAGGTCTGCTAAACACAAAACACTTCATAGAGTGGAATAAATCAGTACAGGCCTTTAGAGCATACTGTTATTAGAGAACATGCTTATACATCTCTCAAATACCATACTGTTATTATTTATTTAGGGCTAAATTCTGATCCCCTTAACAATGAATAAAATCTTATTCCACTGAAATCAATGGAACAAATCCTCAATGGATGTATGTCTGGCTATCTCCACTGAAGTCAGTGGAGTTACATCAATATACACCATTTGAGGATCTGGGCCAATGGGGCACCCTTGGAGGAAGATGCTAACTAAACAGTAGTATCAGACTTATATAATACCGAAAAGTGTGCTAGGAGATTTACAGAATTATAATAAGATAGTTCTTTGTGCTGAAGAGGCCTTCATTCTGCACCTCTTACTCATGCAAGTGGTCCCACTACATTCAAAAGAACTACCTTAGTGATTAAGGATTAATTATGTGACTAAGGCTTGTAGGATTGGGTCCTAGAGAGACAACATACAGATGCAACATGAGATTGCTTGTTTTGATTCCTGTTTTAACTCTGAACAATTATCTATTTTCATTTTGTTATTAAACCTTTCCTGTTTTCTACTTTTTGGTTGGCTAGTTAATATTCTCCTATCTACTATTGTTTAACAGGTTACTATTAAAAAAGACAGTTCCTAATTTTATTAACTTTCCCCCTTTTCTTACTAGATCTTACCTAATCCTCCCCTACCACTGCACGCAGTCACACAGAATTCCATTCTCTTTTAGAACAGTATCCTTAAATATTAGGAGTCCTTGGGATGGTAGCAGCTTTGTATTATCTCATCTCCCTGGAGGATGCAAAATGTATTATCCCCGTCCACTCTACCACCTCCCTTTGCAGTCCGTTGTCCAGCTCTAAATGGTTGTTTGCCTAATTAAGATACGCGTCATCTACTAACATAGTTGGATATAAACCTAAAATAGGAGATTAGCACAGAAAAATCAAGAAAAGGAAGCTGCTCACTAGGGATCACATTGTGATTCCCTAATGAGTAGCAACTAACACCACAAGTGGTCTCAGAGAAATCAATGAGACTACTCATGGAATGAAGTACTCTCAGTGTGGAAAAGGGGATCAGAATCTAGACATGAAAAGTCAGCTTAGTGTCATCTCACTGGCTGTTAGAAACATGTAAGAATTTTCTCCAGTCCTGTAGGTAAGTTACTCTGTCATTCAAAAGGATTTTCCACATGGCAAGCAATTTTTTTCTACGTTCAGACTAATTATGCAGAAAATCATTTCCTGGCAACAGCTAGCATAAATAGGAAAGTCTCATGCTTGAATTAAGGAATCCAGAAAACACACAGCCTGTGTCAGAAAAGCAAGCTACTGTTACCTTAAAATCTTTGCTAATGTTTATTTCTCACCAAAAGTAGCAAAATGCATTTCTATAAATATGTGCAGATTTACTATACAACAAGAAAGCATTTTTTTTAATTTAGGTCCACCATCATGCTATATTACATGCAGAAAGCTATGTTAAAAAGACATTAAGGTTTTAAAGTCAAGCACTCAAAACTTACGAAATGCCAGAAATAAGGTTGCTTATGCAACCTAATTCAGCCCCCTTGTGCATGTGCATTGATACAGTATTTATTTTCATGATCACATACTATCTGTTTTGCATGATCCTTGCATCATTCAGTGCACAGGTTGGATCTGCTCTGGGAGTGAATCAAGGGTGTATAATAAAGGAGACCTCCTCATAGGGCCCTGTCTCATTTGTTGCAGAAGTTGGAAGGTATGTAGTGAACGAGATGGAGTGTTGCTGGAGGAGAAAGGATGGACTCATGGTTATAAGCAGAAAAAGGACTGTCTTATTGTCCAGCTAGTTGTAGTCCTTCCCCCTTGCACCCCAGTTCCCAGTCTCCATCCCTGGTTCCCTGTCCCAGTTTCCTTCCCCAGCCAGTCCTACTCTCTGTCCCCTGCTCTCAGTCCTTAGTTTCTTGACCAGCCATTTCCAGTCTTCTCCCCATCCAAACTCCCCAGACACAGTTTCCCTCTCCTCCCTGCCAACTCCAGTCCCAGGCTCACACTCCTACACCCCAGGCTCCTTATCCCAGTATATTTCTCCCAGACTGGCTCATGTCCCATGTGCATTCAAATCAGGCAGTTTCCTCCTCCACACTGCCTGGGCCCAGCACGAGGGTCACTGGAAGCACAAGAGAGATGGATTCCTGTCAGTTCAGGTACCCAGAGCTGGCCTGGCCTGGCCCAGGGCAGCAATTGCTGAGATAGTTGTGATTAGACCTGGGTTGAGGCATGCTCAGTGTGAATGGAACCTTCAAAGATTTTAAATTGCTAAAACTTTGGAAGTTTCTACTGAGCATGTGAAATCTATGATTTTTCAAAGGCCTACACCTTGGCCAACTTTGGTGTGGATTTTCATGGGGATGGCACCAGTCACGAAGACCAGTCACTCCACTTCTGCCAAATTTCAAGTTCCTTCTTGAAAGCATGGATGCACTAAAACATTTCAAAGAAAAGGTGGCAAGTTTTCATTTGTTTGTTTGTTTGTTTGTTTGTAAATATGGGCAAGCAGCATATTTTCCCTTAGTCTTGTTCTCAGAAATGGGTGAACTGTTTTGGCTGAAATTTTCACCCAGCAGGGATAATTTCAGCCCAAATGTTTAAACTTCAGTGAAGTTATAAACAACTGAAAATAAGGTCTTATAATGGGAATTGTAGAGCAACTTTAATAATAGGCAATGCTCCCAGTCCCACCTATAATAGCTGCTAGAATATGCTTGGAGAAATACATGTTCTACGGAGTGGAAGCCAATGGCAATCTGAGTTGTGCAAAGGTTGCTAAATCAAGCCCCAAAGCCCTCTAGACTTTACATAAACTATGTTGTCAGTGCCATTTTGAGACTCTCTTGTCTGACCTAGTTACAACAAATGTGGCTGAACTGTGTCTACACTGCCTATCGTGTTTCCCAATCATGTTTCTATTAGGTTACCACCTTGTGTCTCAGCCCCAGAGCAGCACTAGTAGCACATGAATTAATGCATTCTGTAACATCTTATGGCTCCCTCTTTTAACGAGTAAACATTGAAGCATATCAGATTCAAAATTTCTGTTTCCTTTTCGTTTTTATAAAAAACGGAACCTGATCCTCAGTCCGGCTATAGCCTCTTTCCAATTCTCTGGTGGCACAAAGCATCCATAATATTAGCTGAATCATACTCCAGGGGATTCCCCAAGTGTAGGACAAATGCCTAGATCAGGGATGGCCAAATTTACTGACCCTCCAAGACGTATATGATAATCTTCAGAAGTTTGAGAGCTGGGAACATCTGCTGGGGCTCCTGTCCAGTGGGGAAGTGGGATGGGGGGTGTCTCGGGGCTTCTGCCTGATGGGTGGGGGTGGGGTCTCAGGGATCAGGGCTTCAGCAGGAGTGGGTCTGAAATCCTGAGCCCTGGCTGGTGCAGCCCAACGGGCAGAAGCCCCAAGAGCTCCCCTCCTGCTGCGCAGAAGCCCTGAGGCCCACTACCCTACTGTTGGGCAGAAGCCCAGAGCTCCCCCCGCCCAACTCTGGTAGGTGGAGAATGGGGAGAGGAGGTGTGGAGGGCTCTGCAAGCCACATTTTAACTGTAAAAGAGCTGCCTGTGGTTTGCGAGCCACAATTTGGCCACTCTTGGGCTAGATGGTATAGAGTTGGTATAGCAGATGGGATGCTATACCTCTCAGCTCCCAGCACATGGGATTTGGCTGGGAAAAAGGAAGCATGGCCAGTACTCTGGCAATCTCCAGCCATTGTAAGTGTTCTGGGATCCCCAGGGAACCACGTGCAAGATAGAGGAGCCCTGAAACTGCTCTAAGTTGTGAGGTGGCCTAACCAGCCCTCCTGACATGAGGCTTTGGGGCATCCACAACTCAGCTGGATCAGAGGATCCCACCCACTGCTTACATTAAAAGAAAAAAAGACTAGGGCTGTCAAGTGATTAAAATAATTAATCATGATTAATCGCGCGATTAAACAATAATAGAATACTATTTATATAAATATTTTTGGATGTTTTCCACATTTTCAAATATATTGATTTCAAGTATAACACAAAATACAAAGTGTATGGTGCTCACTTTATATTTATTTTTATTATAAATATTTGCACTGTAAAAATAAAAGAAATAGTATTCTTCAATTCACTTAGTACAAATACTGCAATCTCTTTATCATGAAAGTTGAATTTACAAATATAGAATTGTGTACAAAAAATAACTGCATTCAAAAATAAAACAATGTAAAACTTTAGCGCCTACAAGTCCAGTCAGTCCTACTTCTTGTTCAGCCAATCACTCAGACAAACAAGTTTGTTTACATTTGCTGGAGATAATGCTGCCCACTCCTTGTTTACAATGTCATCTGAAAGTGAGAACAGTTGTAGCTGGCATTGCAAGATATTTACATGCCAGATGCATTAATGATTCATATATCCCTTCGTGCTTCAGCCACCGTTCCAGAGGACATGCGTCCATGCTGATGATGGGTTCTTCTCAATAAGGATCCAAAGCAGAGCGGACCGATGCATGTACATTTTCATTATCTGAGTCAGATGCCTCCATCGCAGTTGATTTTCTTTTTTGGTGGTTCGGATTCTGTAGTTTCTGCTTTGGAGTGATGCTCTTTTAAGACTTCTGAAAACGTGCTCCACTTCAGATTTTGGAAGGCTCTTCAGATTCTTAAATCTTGGGTTGAGTGCTGTAGCTATCTTTAGAAATCTCACATTGGTACCTTCTTTGTGTTTTGTCAAATCTGCAGTGAAAGTGTCCTTAAAATGAACAACATGCTGGGTCATCATATGAGACTGCTATAACATGAAATATATGGCAGAATGCAGGTAAAACACAGAGCAGGAGACTTACAATTCTCCCCCAAGGAATTCAGTCACAAATTTAATTAATGCATTATTTTTTTAATGAGCATCAGCATGGAAGCATGTTCTCCGGAATGGTGGCCAAAACATGAAGGGGCATATGAATGTTTAGCATATCTGGCATGTGAATACTTTGCAATGCCAGCTACAAAAGTGCTATGCGAACGTCCATTCTCACTGTCAGGTGACATTGTAAATAAGAAGCAGGCAGCATTATCTCCCATAAATATAAAAATATCTCCCATAATGTTTCTCTTAGTGACTGGCTGAACAAGAAATAGGACTGAGTGGACTTGTAGGCTCTAAAGTTTTACATTGTTTTCTTTTTGAGTACAATTATGTAACAAAAATCTACTTTTGTTAGTTGTGCTTTCACAATAAAGAGGTTGCACTATGGTACTTATATGAGGTGAATTGAAAAATACTCTTTCTTTTGTTTATCATTTTTACAGTGCAAATATTTGTAATAAAAATAATATAAAGTGAGTACTGTACACTTTGTATTCTGTGTTGTAATTTAAATAAAAAACATCCAAAATATTTATTAAATTTCAATTATTATTCTATTGTTTAACAGTGCAATTAAAACTGTGATTAAGTTTTTTTAATCATGATTAATATTTTTGAGTTAATCGCGAGTTAACTACGATTAATCGACAGCCCTAAAAAAAACCCTCAATATTATGTTCCAGCTAATATATATTTTTAATCTCACCCTTATAAATTGTTGTATTTTGCAGTCTGCTGGTGTCTGCTTGTGGTCTCTTTATTAGGGTGCTGAATATCTCAAGCTGAAACAGTTTCAGAAAAGTTCAGAATAAACTTCCTTTAATGATAAAACCACCTACTAACTGTTCCCTGACAAAGACAAACTGAATACTCCAACAGCTTAAAGAAAATTTAACTATTTTCTTTTACGGATATGACTATAAAATAGAAAGACCCACAAAAGGCCAAATTACATGTTTAAATTACTACCATTCTAGCACAGTGGAATTTCACTTAAATAAATTCTACCAACTTCCCATCCAATTCTTCAGTCGCAAGCAACCCAAAATGGCCTGATTAGATAACAAATTCAGTCAATCTAGCTCAGAGGAAATAGCTTTTTTCTCTCTCCCTCTCTCTCTCTCCTGCGCCTCCAGTTTCTGTTGCACTCACATGAACTCCAAACACAGAAAACAGCTCTCTGACTAATGTCCTTGAGAATGTAAATAACCCCCAAAACAATGCAAGCCTCCTGCCTCTGTACTCCGCTGGGTGCTAAAACCCACCATGTTACAGAGTGTCCCTGCAATATATGCAGAAGGCACACAGGAAAACACAATGTGATATTAAGAAGCATTAACTACCAATAGGATATCTAAGGACTGCTACAATGTATGGCCACTCCTCTACTCCACCCTCCTCCTGTCCACAGTATTAACTCAAAATTTTGCAGAACAATTTTGGTGGGACATCTCTGGGGTTTCCGGGAGAAGGAATGGCGGTGATAGGGATGCAGTACTACTCCCTTCCAGGGGAAGAGATAGTTACACAATGCTTTCACAATACTGGAAAGGACAATCTGAGCCACTGTACTTTAATCAAGAAAAAAGAATTCTCAAAGGGACAAATCCTCTCATATGGACCCCTAACTATATTGGGCAGTTCCTTGGGAGAGGTTAATGGGAAAGAATTCCCCCTCCTCCTACCAGAGAGCAGGTACAGAGCTGCTCTGAGGATGCAGTAGCCTAATATAGCCCACCACTGTGGATGAGGGGACAGTGTACTTTTGTCCTTCACATTTTTCTGACCCTACCCATCCTTTCATGCTCTGAGTATGTACCCCCTGTTCTGCCCAATCCCCACAAATCCTGTTACCCCAATTGACCAGTGGAACCACATCAGTTCCACTATCCAGAGACCCTCCACAATATTAAATTGACAGTATAATATCTCTGTAACCATGCAGGAAAACAAAAGAAATGAATGTGTTGAGGTTAAATTAATCAGCTCATGGCTTCAAGATGGAAATACTGGCAAAAGTCAAAACTAATCACATTGCACACAGTCTATTCCATAAATAGTTGTATTAATAAAATATCACAAAGGCAAAAATATATTGAAAGTGTTTCATACATCTTATTTGGCTATTTATTTCCATCTTCAATAAAGTTAATATGGTTTATAAGAGTAAACCCAGGAAAAAAAGTGCAAGCATAGCTCTCTGAGATACAGAGATGCTTCTTCATGTTTGTTGTGGAAATGGATCTGTTTCATTAAAATGTTTCTCTCTTATCTTTGTCACCAACATATGATATTAAATTTTTATGCCTAATATACTTTGTGCATTATACTTCTACAATAATATTTGCTATTGTAACATCGCACATTATCCCACACTCTTATTTCCGTACCGTTTGTTCTTCTCTTTTTAAAGTTCCAGTTAGCGTATGGCAGACAAAGAGAATGGTCAATCCATATAGAAAACAGAATACAGAAAGCTATCAAAATAGCACAGAGAAGCATCAGAAATGGCAGGCATTTTTACTATTAAAAAAAAGAAGTGATAATGTCACATAATCTATTCTTGAGACAAATGTTATGTAACTACAGTCAGAAATAGAAGTCCCTAGTAATTTAATTACAACGGTAAGGCTAGTCCTGTTGTCCTCATTAAATACTGTGACAACTCCTATTTAAAAATTAATTCAATTAACTAATCCATGTTAATTTTAATTAAATATGCAATCATTACTATGGAGGAATAAAATACACATCTATTCTAGACTTGTGAAAAAATCTGCTTTTGGCATTGTTAACTTTGATGTAGCTCTACTAAATCACTTGCCACCATCAAACACGATGACATAAAACAGCAGAAGAGGCAAAATCATCTCTTTGGGTTTACAGTTAAGAGCTAGCATTAGGAAGGCAGAGTAGAACTACAGAGTTTACTAGCTACAGTTTGGAACTGTAGTAATTTAAATAACATTTAAAGTATCTATTAAATTTTATTTACTTCAAAGCAATAAACATTTATGACCAGTGGTGTAAATCACCATATTCCATTGAAGAAAATAAAGCTACATCAGTTTACACCAGCTGGAGATCTGGCCTCTTTGGAGTTTTTAGTATTGCGGAATTTGCTATTTTTAAAAAGGCCTGCAGAAAAAATATGATTCCTATATATTGGGCTTGCTTCTCCATCCCATCACACCAGCTTTACACCAATGTACTCCACTGATGTTAATGGGTCCACACTGGTGTAAAGCTGGTGTGACTGAGTGGAGAGGCAGGGACATTATGTCATTTCCCCAGAATGCTACAAAAAAACATAGGGACATGTGCTGCAGCGCGTCATCCTCACACATCAACACAGTATATTGCTGGCCTGCAAGAAAGGAAATGAAAGAAAAGAAGTAGCTAGAATGTGGAGAGTGACTGATTCTAGCATAAAGAGTCTATAGAGGGAGCAAAATTCCCCAAACTCAGATCCCCAAATGTATTTAGGTGGCTACCTCCCATTGAAATCAGTACGCGGTAGATACCTAAATACCTTTGAGGATCTGGATACCAATGTCTAATAGAGATTTGAGTTAGGAATAGGGCTAGCTGTTTGAGACTCATCTGTAAAAGTCTGAGGGAAGCTTAAGCTTTGGGGGGAACAACTGAAAATATTAGTGGAGGTTTGGTCTCCTTGGCCTTTGTTAAACTGGCTCTCAACCTATAGGATCTTGTTACATCCTCAACTGATTCTGGATGCTTGGGTAGGAGAAGTGACCAGCATAATACTTTTCATCTGTATTTAGTCAGAAGGTTGCAGCCTGATCAGTCCAAAGTAGATCTTCCCATTGTTAGCCAGTGTTCTCAAGCTAGGCTCAGGCCCTAGGTTTGTAGTGTCAGCAACATTATTGCTGCCTCAGCCATCTCAGCTGCTCCTCTGCTCCTCTTTGCTTTTGACTTTGAACATTCGTTTGCTCTTTCTGTGGCCATAACTCAGGAATTGACACAGTTGGGGTAAAGGAAACAGTGAAACTTCAGCACAGTAAGTGAGAGGTTTAAATGAAAGGGGAAGAAATATAATATAAACAATAGGAAATAATATAGATGCTATTTCTGCATGTGTGTTCTCATAGAATCATAGAATCGTAGGACTGGAAGGGACCTTGAGAGGTCATCTAGTCCAGTCCCCTGCACTCATGGCAGGACTAAGTCTTGTCTAGACCATCCCTGACAGGCGTTAGTCTAATCTGTTCTTAAAAATCTCCAATGACAGAGATTCCACAACGTCCCTAGGCAATTTATTTCAGTGCTTAACTATCCTGACAAGCAAGACATTTTTCCTAATGTCCAACCTTGCTGTAATTTAGGCCCATTGCTTGTTGTCCTATCCTCAGAGATTAAAAAAAAAATTCTCTCTCCTCCTTGTAACAACCATTTATCTACTTGAAAATTGTTATATCCTCTCTCAGTCTTCTCTTCTCCAGACAAACACCAGTTTTTTCAATCTTCCCTTATAGATCATGTTTTCTAGACCTTTAATCATTTTTGCTGGCCTTCACTGGATTTTCTCCAATTTATTTGCATTTTTTCCTGAAATGTAGCACCCAAAACTGGACACAATACTCCAAAATTGAGGCCTAATCAGGATAGGGTAGAACAAAATAATTACCTCTCATGTCTTTCTTACAACACTTCTGCTAATACATCTCAGAATGATGTTTGCTTTTTTTCCAACAGTGTTACACTGACTCATATTTAGCTTGTTATCCACTATGACCCCCAGATCCTTTTCCGCAGTACTCCTTCCTAGGCAGTCATTTCCCATTTTGTATACGTGCACATGATTGTTCCTTCCTAAGTGGAGTATTTTGCATTTGTCCTTAATGAATTTCATCCTATTTAATCAGAGCATTTTTCAAGTTTGTCCAGATCATTTTGAATTTTAATCCTTTCCTCCAAATCACTTGCAACCCTTCCCAGCTTAGTATCGTCCACAAACTTTATAAGTGTACTCTCTATACCATTATCTAAGTCATTGATGAAGATAATGAACAGAATTGGAGCCAGAATTGATCCCTGTGGAACTCCAGTTGATATGCCCTTCCAGCTTCACTGTGAACCACTGATAATTACTCTCTGGGAACGGTTTTCATACCAGTTATGCACCCACTCTATAGTAGGTCCAGCTCGGTTGTATTTCACTAGTTTGTTTATGAGAAGGTGTCATAAATATAAAGGGAAGGCTAAACACCTTTAAATCCCTCCTGGCCAGAGGAAAAGCCCTTTCACCTCTAAAGGGTTAAGAAGCTAGGATAACCTCGCTGGCACCTGACCAAAATGACCAATGAGGAGACAAGATACTTTCAAAGCTGGAGGGGGGAGAAACAAAGGTTCTCTCTGTCTGTGTGATGCTTTTGCCGGGAACAGAAAAGGAATGGAGTCTTGGAGCTTAGTCAGTAATCTAGCTAGATATGTGTTAGATTTTGTTTTGTTTAAATGGCTGATAAAATAAGCTGTGCTGAATGGAATGTATATTCCTGTTTTTGTGTCTTTTTGTAACTTAAGGTTTTGCCTAGATGGATTCTCTATGTTCTGAATCTGATTACCCTGTAAGGTATTTACCATCCTGATTTTACAGAGGTGATTCTTTTACTTTTTCTCCAATTAAAATTTGTCTTTTAAGAACCTGATTGCTTTTTCATTGTTCTTAAGATCCAAGGGTTTGTGTCTATGTTCACCGATGCAAATTGGTGAGGATTTTTGTCGAGCCTTCCCCAGGAAAGGGGGTGTAGGATTTGGGGAGAATTTTGGGAGGAAAGACGTTTGCAAGCGGACTCTTTCCCTGTTATATATTTGTTAGACGCTTGGTGGTGGCAGCAAAAAAGTCCAAAGGCAAAAGGTAAAATAGTTTGTACCTTGGGGAAGTTTTAACCTAAGCTGGTAAAATAAGCTTAGAGGGTTTTCATGCAGGTATCCACATCTGTACCCTAGAGTTCAGAGTGGGGAAGGAACCTTGACAGAAGGTCATGCAAGAAAGACAAGATATACAACATATACTGCTTCCCTCCATCCTCAAGGCTTGTTATCCAGTCAAAGAAAGCTATTAGTTGGTTTGACATGATTTATTCTTGACAAATCCATGCTAACTGTTACTTATCACCCTATTATCTTCTAGGCATTTGCAAATTTATTGCTTAATTATTTGCTCCATTATCTTTCTGGGTACTGAAGTTAAGCTGACTGGTCTGTAATTTCCCGGGTTGTCCTTATTCCCTTTTTTATAGATGGGCACTATATTTGCCCTTTTCCAATCCTCTGTAATCTCTCCTGTTTTCCATGACTTTTTGAAGATAATCACTAATGGCTCAAATATCTCTTCAGTCAGCTCCTTGAGTATTGTAGGATGTATTTCATCAGGCACTGGTGACATGAGACATCTTACTTGTCTAATTAATTTTTAATTTGTTTTTTCCCTAGTTTATCCTCTAATCCTACCTCACTTTCACTGGCATTCACTGTGCTAGATGGCTAATCACTACTAAGGTTTTTGGTGAAACAAAAAAGTCATTTCACACTTCTGCCATTTCCACATGTAGTAGGAAGATGGCCTGAAACATAAGTCCTGGTATCAGAGCCCTAGTATCAGAGACTGAAGCCTGGGCTAAAGTAGTGGCTTTGCTACTTTAAAGCAAAGTCAGGCTGTGAACTAGAGGCAGACCCTGCTCACAGAACCTGGGAAGAACACGGCTGATATTGCAAAAACACACATTCCTAGGTAGTGCTAGGCCAAGAACATACACACAAACACTTTTCAGAAGGATGGTACCAGAACACGTCAATACCAACACATTCTCCAAAGATAACAGAAACATGCTGACCCATCTTAAAGGTAAGGTCAGGATGACAGTGTGATGGATAGATATGTTTTGATCAAACCAACATGTAGTTGTGTCTTTGACTGGCATGGGGGATAATGGAAAGTCCTGCCATTAACTGAGCTAGTCCATTGCAATGGGCAGACATGTGTTAGTGTACCTGTAACCACTGAGCCATGACATTAGGACCATTCTTTGTTGACAATAAACCTGACCAAGTGCCTTTGCTACGAACCGAGACTGTGGTTACTGGGCAGTTCAATCGAGGTCTACTGTACCAACTATCTGGGACAGCACACAGAAAACATATACACACAGCCAAACATCTAACAACACCACATTTTCTGTTACTGTATTTCCCCCTCATTGAATAGTGGGCCTACTCTGTCCTCAGTCTTCCTCTTGCTTCTAAAGTATTTGTAGAATGTTTTCTTGTTATTCTTTATGTTTCTAGCTAGTTTAACCTCGTTTTGTGCCTGGCCTTCTTAATGTTGTCCGTACATACTTGTGTTATTTGTTTATATTCATCCTTTGTAATTTGACCTAGTTTCCACATTTTGTAGGACTCTTTTTTTGAGTTTCAGATCATTATAGATCTCCTGGTTAAGCCAGGATGGTCTCTTGCCCCACTTCCCATCTTTCCTACATAGGAATTTCTGTGTCTGTTTCATTTCTGTTTCTATGTATTTTGTACCATTGTTCTGTGTACCACTGTAGGGTTGCCAACTTTCTAATTGTACAAAACTGAGCACCCTTTCCCCACCCCCATCCCTCCACTGTCCTGAGGCCCCTCCCGACTCCCTCCAGCCCCCTTCCCACTGTCGCTTGCTCTCCCCCACCCTCACTCACTTTCACTGGGTGGGCAGGGGGTTGGGATGCGGGAGGAGATGAGGGCTACAGCAGGGGATGGGGGGCGTGCTCTGGGCTGGGGCCAGAAATGAGGGGTTCAGAGTCTGGGAGGGGGCTGTTGGATGAGACAGGAGCTTGGGGTGGGGGGAGCTCAGGGCTGGGACAGGGGTTTGGGTACAGGAGGGGGTGCAGGATACAGATTCTGGGAGGGTGTTTGGGTGCGGGGGGGTGCTGATGTGGGGGAAGGCATTGGGGTGTGGGTGGAGGTGCAAGGTCTGGGAGGGAGTTAGGGTGCAGGAGGGATTCTGACCTGGGGCAGGGGGGTTGGGATGCAGACTCTGGCCAGGCAGCGCTTACCTCAGGCGGCTTCCGGTCAGCAGTGCACCAGGGCTAAAGCTGGCTCCCTGCCTACCCTGGCTTCATGCTGGTCCCAGAGATGTCCACCACGTCCGGCCCCTAGGCGGAGGTACGGCCAGGCAGCTCTGTGCGGTGCACACTGTCCGCACCGACAGGTGCTGCCCCCATAGCCCCCACTGGCAGTGGTTCCCAGCCAAAGGGAGCTGCAGAGGCAGTACTCATGGTGGGGGAAGGGCATGGAGCTTTCCTAATCGCATCTGTGCAAAGAGGCCGCAGGACAGGGCGGTCGCTTCTGGGAGCTGCGCAGAGCCAGGGCCTTAGCCCTGCTGCGCTGCCAACTGGACTTTTAGCGGCCCGGTCAGCCATGGTGTTTGCAACCCAATGTGCCAGACAGTTACTACAGGTTGGGGTCAGGGGCCCATGGTCCCATCACTTTTAAAAGTGGGAAGACTATGCCCTCCCATTTTTTTCCTGCTTGAAGGGTGAGCGACATGTGGGGAAGGGATTGAGAGGAGCGAGTGGAGGGCGGAGCCTTGGGGGAAGAGGCGGGTGGGGTGGGGCCCTGGGGAGAGAAGCGGGGTGGAGGTGAGACCCCGAGGAAGAGAAGGAGTGGTTGCATTGCCCTGGGGGGAAGAACAGGAGTGGAGGTGGGGCCCCGGAGTCAGAGAGGGGCAGGGTTTTGAGGGGAACGGTGGGGCAGTGCTATTGTCTGGGTGCTGGTAGTCCCTCACCCCCCTACACACACTTCTCAGGAGTTTCCAGCACTCCTGTTACTACATCTGTCTCAGCTTCTTGCTTTGTGATAGAGAGTGACTTTTTTGCTTTTCTGGGAGATTGATTTCCTTGCACTTTATTTTGTGTGTGTTACAATAGTGTGTAGAAGCCCCAGTTAAGACCCCATTAAGCTGGGTAATATGCAGACAAAACAAAAAGATGGGCCCTGTCCCATAGAACATGCACTTAAAGATTTGACAGTAAATTTTACAAGCAATAGGAGTGAGAGAGGAAAGATGGAGGAGGGTAGAAAGGATTATATTATGTGTTTGCCTAGGCCCACAGTCCCCATATCCCAGACACTTGCTTTTACTTTCTTTCCCAATAATTTTCTGCCTTAATTTCCCATGTATACCACCTTTTAAAAATAAAATATCTATATCATATACATTTTTATGAAACCACTTAGAAGAGGTATGGACCAATTCCTCTCTTTTTGCTTAATTCCTTTCTACCGTATGTGTTAAAATTAAATTTGTTGTACATACCACCTCTTCCACGGTTTAGTGCACTTAGAGAGAAAAAAAATCATATTAAAGCTCTTGAGATTCTGAAAAATATAATCAACTCAATCTCAACCCCTGCAGTTAATTTTTATGATTTTTTTTTTTTTTTTTGCAAAACCTATATCATCCATAGCTGCTTCCCCCAACTTTGTGAAACTGGCAAAGGAGCAAAATTCATTGTCGTTTTTTTTCTGTTTGTTTGTTTTTGCTTGCACTGCAACATTTTTGCATGCTGCTAAAAAACAGCCAATATACTATCAAAACTTCAAGACCAAATCAGTGTGCCAAGTGGAGCCAGTATTGATGACAGCATTAAACATTTTCAGGCTTTTCAAAATCTGGAAAAAACAAACAAACCCTCTAGCCCTTCAGTAAAAGTATGCATATATCTTCAGCCTCTGCAGAAGGAAACCAATGTTCTTATACACAAATTGAAATGGAAGTAATTGCTTGAGAGCACTATATATTTTTTATCTGCAAAAGTTATCCATCAATAAAACATACTCTGTCAAAATAGGCAAAACAAGACTCCAGGAGTCCTGAGTTTTTAATGGGATATTAGGTCACATTTTATGGATTTCAAAGAATGACATACAGAATGTCAGTGAGCATGTGGCTGGTATTACTCCAATAACCCCCTTATTGGCGGTCTGAGAAACTGAGAAAACCATCGAAGGTTTTTGAAAGGATCATCCTATCAGTTAAAAGCTTCTGCTGAGAAGTGGGTGAGTGTTTTATGTACCAGATTTGATAAACACATCAGAATATCAGACATGAAAGAGTCATTACATCTTGGCTACCTTATCTGAGCTAAGGTTAATAACTCTTTTCCAGTAGTGCCAATCTGGACAGGTGTACAAATCTACTGGATATAATTACTAGTATCCCAGCAAGACATAATGTAATGTAGAGCAGAGCAGAGAAGTGGGCTATTCAGAATTATCTGTCTATCTCCTATCTCTCTGTTTGCTTCCTCTAATTCTTCTAGAAGCTCCTACAGAGGTCCAGAGCTGAGAAATATAAACTTTGCTGTTGTGATTAGAACTTGGTAGCTGGATACTGCCTGCCTCTTGTGTGGAAGAATACTTAAATGATAATAAAACAGCAGTATGGGACGATGCCTCTGAACACATTTGTTTCAAAACAAGAAAATACAGTGTCTGGACTGGTTTCAGAGTAACAGCCGTGTAAGTCTGTATTCGCAAAAAGAAAAGGAGTACTTGTGGCACCTTAGAGACTAACCAATTTATTTGAGCATAAGCTTTCGTGAGCTACAGCTCACTTCATCGGATGCATGATGTAGCTCACGAAAGCTTATGCTCAAATAAATTGGTTAGTCTCTAAGGTGCCACAAGTACTCCTTTTTTTTTAGTGTCTGGACTATAACTGCTGTCAAGTATTTAAACTTCCCTTTTCCCAGTATTTAGTAAGAACTAATTTTCAGTGAGTAGCTGGAAATATTACTAGATACTGAGTGAGCCTGAATTCCAAGAACATTTTTAGAATTAAAATTTAGAACTGAGTTGATGATACGGCTGCTGCTGGAAGTACAGATTTATGGTAATGACACTGGTTATTTACTGTGTTATTGTGAAATAACACTGTACCGTTACCGTGATTTACCATGTAGTTTATGAAAATACTGGGTGATGTTTTACAGCAGCTCAGTAAATAATGCTACTCTCCACTGTAGCTTCTGACAGTGACAATGATTTGTGATGTCAGTTGAAGATGAGAGGCTACAGAATGAGTCCTCTGGTCATGAATCTTCCCATGGCACTCCAACACCACTTAAAAGTCTTGGCATCCCTGACTGGAAGATGTCTGAGTAAGTGGCTAAGAATAGCACTGGCATTACTTCATTATAAAACTATTTATGTTTGACTTGATGGGGGAGGAGGGTTGAGTACAAATAAATTATTATCATCCCCCTCATCATAAGTAATTTTCAAAAGTGACTGATGATTTCCATTTTTTGGTACCCAACTTGAGACCATTTTTGAAAGGTAGGTGCTCAGCACTGCTAAAAATGAAACTCCTTTAAGGTGTCACTCTTGATCTCCCTAATAGTTTTATATATATAAAATTTAGGCAGAAGAAATCAATCATTCAAAATATAGGTGGGTTAGAAATAGAAGGAAAGATCATGGAAAACTTGTGGGAAGCAGTATTTGGAGATTTCCTGCCAGCAATAATGTAGCAACAAATTATAAAGTATAATTAAGATGCATGGGCCCACTGCTTCCCTATTTTTAGACACCTAACTAGGTGGCTTTTGTTCAGAGATGCTGAGCATCCACCGGTCCCTTGAAAGTCAACTACATCAGACAGAAGTAGATGTCCCAAAGAAAAGATATTGAGTTTATTATTATTTTCTTCAGGTATAATGACAAGACTTTGATGAGGCAGATAAGTGAATCTAGCAGGGTCTACACAAAATATTTCCAATCTACATACCCAAAGTTAGACTCCTAAATTCATATTTAGGTACCTAAATATGTCCTCGGTTTCAATGTGAGCCTTAGATGCTCAGTACCGATGAAAACTGACAACATATTTTTATACATGAATATTTTTTTTTAGGTGACTACCTTTCAGCATCTATGGCCTGAATTTAAAGGCACTGATTGTCTGAAGCTCACATTGACTTCAGTGGGCTGAGCTGGTGCTCAGTACTTATGAAAATCAGGCTATTAGGCTTAAAACTTTTGGCATAGCCAATACTTTCATAATGCTCCTGGAAGCCTAATAAAAGCCATGGGATTTTCTGTTACTAGCAATGTTCTGTGCTGACCTACTGTATCGCGTGAGCAGTGACCTACAAGTTGCCATCTCCCCCCCCCCCCCCCCCCCCGAACAGGAGCTGAGCAATAGCTTTTTCTGAGTAAAACATTCTTACTGCTTCACTTCAAAAGGTAGAAAGTAAGGCACAGCTTGAAAGAATGAAATGGAAATATAACTTGAGAGAAAGGAAACAGCTGTTAATTCAAAGGGCTGATCTGTCTGGTACAGCAGTGCTCACTCCTACTTTGCCATATCACTGTGACATCCTCCACACATCAGACTTGCTGGAGTTCCCTCACTTCTTTCTTCCCACTTAGAGCACTGTGTGTAACTACAAAATGAGTTCAGGAACACAGGGAAATGTCCAATTCATCCCAGTGACACTGATCAAAAATTTACAGACACAATGGGATAACCTGTGTCTTTAAGAGTCAGTTTGGAATTTTGTTTGCTTGTTTGTTTTTCCCTTTGAGATTCAGTTCTTGCTCCTGTTCTGGGTTTTCTTGCTTTGTGTGCTGTTAATGTGTGAGTGAATGTGATATAAATGAACAGTGAAAGGTAATACAATGATCTATCTAGTATCTATGCATCGTTCCAAGAAAACTAGGAAAAGGACAAATAGGCAAATGCATACTCCTGGGCAAAAGCTAATGGTTGGTAGTTACTAATGCCTAGAAAAACCAGATTCACCACTTTTTTCTTCTTTATGTGGTTCTAAATAGTAATTAAGTCAATCAGTTTTAGTTCACCTACAACAGACAAAAGTATCAATAGATAACAGCACAGCAACAAGTTCATGCATGTTACTTTAGTGAACTTGAATTTTTCTTCCATTCTTTATACTTGCACTTATCTCTCCATATATTGCACTCCTGTGTTTCTGTTTCTCTCTTTTAATATAAGGAACAGATTTCTTAGCTTGACAAATGAGCACTGCCAAAGCTCATTTACTTTGATGCCTGAGCACCTCTCGGAGTAATAATGAAAACTGCCACTTCCTAACAGGTATGCTGTTAACTTTAGTGAAAAAAGAAATTTTGCAAGTAGATTTATGGACTGCTAGGGACTAGTTGCTAGTGGTTTTTTGTTTGTTTTTTTTTCTTGATTGGAAAGTGGTATAACATTATCAGTAACTATTATACATTAGCAAACAGAAGTTCCATCCAGATTTTATATGAATGCTGAGAACTATATGGCAAAACATTGAGCATATTTAATTGCTGTTGCCCATTAGCCTTTCAGAAATCAACCGATATAGTAATGTGAGTAGTCACCTAACCAGAAATGTTGGTGGTCCATAGATAACATGAATAGCGGACTTATCTTCTACTCTTATGCACTAGCTCTGCCTTTTATTTAATCAACGTATGCCTTCATACAGTGCTGATGTACTACTGGCACCATTAGTAGAAGATGGCAGGATGAGATGAGTTCTTATGGCTGTAAGCAGGGTCTGAATTAATTCTCCCCTGACAGCTAGCTGGGAGGGGGAGAGACTTCAGGAGAAAATTGTATTTATATGAAGATACCTAATCTGCCAAGATATCCAGCAGATAGAGCTGTGTTGCTCAACGTGATCAACTTTGGCTGGTGTTGGGTTACAAATCACTTTAGTACTGAATGCAGGGGTAGTGCAATGTTATCAATGTTGTTGTCTTTATTGTATGAATAAAGGGGAGCAGAACTGTGCTTAACCTGTCCCAAATGAGGGGGTCACCCTTAGCTGAAAGGACCTCATTAAGCCAAGGGCTCAAATGCCAGACCCCTGTGGAAGCAAGAGGGGTGGGGACAGATGTCCCAGCCAGGAGGTGTGGACTCTTTCTAATGTTTATCCTATCTCCTGCCCCTCCCCCCCCACACACACACTGTTTAAAGACAGAGCTAAATAGGCTTCATTAGGAGCCTTTTGTTATTTTAAGTACTCAAGAAGAGCTGAAATCACTTGTGGTGGCCCAGTGTTTCTGCCCAGCCTGCTGAGAGGTAAAGATCACTAAGAGACAGACCTACAGAGGTTAGAGCAGAGAGGCAGGTGGCAGCAGAATGTAACTGGGGAGTGGCCAGCACAAGTGGCAAGCAGTCGGCCAGTGGGAGCGGCTGGCAGGGTGGCCAGGTGGCAAAGAACAGTGGCTGGTAGGGCAGCCACCAGAGAGGAACTGCAGCTGGCGGGGTGGCCAGCCAGAGCAAGTGCTCAAGTGCTGGAGCAAGCAAGGTGACTTCTTCCCCGGGTGGGAGGTGAACTCACACAGATGCACCTCTGAACCCTGTATCCTCACTGACCAAGGACAACCACTGTGAGTGGGTTATGGTGAAGGAGCAGAGAGGGGCACAGGAAAGGAACTTTTGGTTGTGGAACTCAAGAACATGAGGCAGAATACTCTGCTTCACACACTGTAGGCTGGGCGTCCTGTTCACAGTTTTAGGTTTATGTATCTTGCTTGTGGCATTTTCCCAAATTAATGTTGGGTGATTTCCCTCCTTTCATTAAAAAGTTTCTTTTCTACACTCAGACTCTGTGCTTGTGAGTGGGGAAGTATTGCCTCTCAGAGGCGCCCAGGGATGGTGTGTAATTTTCCCAGGTTACTGGGTGGGGGCTTGAGCTGGTTCTGTGTTCTATTATTGAAAAGAAACCCCTAGATATTGAACCTGGCCCTAGTTGCTGCCAGCTCCACCTGGCAGAAAGGTTATATGGCATTGAAATATCTTCTAAATGGAATTATAACAGAGATTCACACACTTCTTGGCAGCTGTGTTTATGATCCTGTGAATCATTTATTTTAAATTGGATGGGAGCAAGTTAGTGGAACACTCCAAGAGTGCTAAGTATTTTCCTTCTGGTTCGCACTATAGTAATATAGTAACTCATGGAGTCCAGGACAGGATGTACATATATGTGTGGTTAGGGATTACTCTATAAAGAATAGTTCTAATTCAGGACAATTCTGTCCTGTTCAGCTGCAAAGCATGTGTGTTTTGTATTTAACAAAGATCAGTGTACCTGACAAACTAATTAGGCATGAGTGATAATAGTGAAATTCTTTGCACTCCAATGTAGCAACTTCAGTCAGGCTGCCAAGTGATACTAGATACTTCAGTGTTGCCCCTGTTGTTGCAACGTATTGATAATACCAGTTTATCCATAAATATATCTGATTTTGGCAACAGAAACCTGATCCAGCAAAGATTCCTGGTGGGAGGTAAAGAGTAGTGAGTGGTGGGCTGTATCATAGGAGGAGGATTGAAATGGACTGAATAATAGTCACTACAGAGGTCAGTATTGTGGAGGCAGGGATGGAAGGAGTTAGCCCCCCATTAAAAACAACAATGAATAAAGTGTGGCTTTCCATGTGATCTCTGTGTCTTCAAACTTAGACTAAATGATTCTTTGCTTAACTTCACCCTACCTTTATTACTCCAAGTTAACTTCTATCTTTACCTTAGATCTTGAACAATTTCTCCCCATTATGTCTAACCCTTCAACTATTGTACATGACCAAGTCCCTCTTTTTGTCATCTTACCATCAACATTATGTATATTGAATCCTTTTTTATTTTCCTTGCAAGTCAATTCAACCTACCCTACGATCATCATTGTTTCCCTTTTCCAGAGGTCCTTTCAGTTTATAGATATCTCTGTTAATTTCTGCCTATGACCAAGCAGAGTGTTTAAATGGGTGTTCCTCAGAGTCACATAGAGAAGAATTATCACCTTCCTACTCTGTGACATTATGTCCCTGTTCAGACTGTTTATTTCCATCATACTGAAATTTACTCTCATGTCATACTTGCTGTCCTTTATACCTAGATCTGGGTGAACTATCCCAGCAAAGATAGGTACACATGTTGTAATTTCCTCTGTTTATAAATTGACTTATTTATTGAAAAGCATTTGATGAATGGCACATGAAAACAAATTGCCCTAAGCTATGTTCAACATAAACATTTTCTAAATCTTTTATACAACTTTGTAATAGGTCAGTTTAATCACATGCTATGGCTTCTGTCCCTGACTGGATAAATCTAATCATACTTCAAGAGAAAGCATGTATAATCAAGTTGTTAGGCTTGTTTCTCTCACAGAGAAGATGGGAGCAGTTTGTGGAATTAAGACAAGGTACGCCAGCAGAATTAGGGAATTTTAGGGCATGTTGAATCTTTTCCTTTCAAAATCACTAGAATAGGGTCTTTCCTGTAACGATCAGTGTAGACAGCAAAACTTACCACGAAAAGTGGAGGTGATCTTGTTTTGCAAGCATGTTATTATCTTTGATCACGTGAAGGGGAAGAGGAGTAAGTGTTTTGGAGAAAGTTTTGATCCTACCAGTGTATCCTGAGAGTTACTTGCAATTTCCCAATTAATCCTTTGATTTCTATAAGCAAGTATATAATATCAACTGCCACAAAAAGACCAAACAGGCTATGGTAATATTATAGGCTGAGGTTGGTTCTAATTTTTCCCCCATCACATTCACATAAAGTAATTGCATGGGTGTTGTGCTTAGTAACTTCCTCTTCCTACCTGCCTCCCCAAAACAAAGATGCGGTCTTTAGCTTAATGAAAAGTAGTTTAAAAAAAGAGAGAAATTTCAATCAGAATGAAATTCTTATTAGAAATGAGAGATGGAACCCAACCAACATGCTCAATCTGAATTTAGGTTTAGTCTTAGTTCCAAGCCCAAACCTGTCTCTAGGACAGGCTGATACAAACAACCCCGAATTTTGGAAAATTTGGCTCCAGATGTGAGGTCTATGCTCCAAGCTAGAAACATTTGCTTTTGGGGTTTTGATTTAACCCATGATAGAGACAAAACATATGGAGCTGTGTTTATATGGTTTGGTCCCATCTCTGTTAGAAAAAAATGATCTATGCTCTAAAGCAAAAAAGAAAGGTGATTCAATTTACAACTACTTAATGGTACTTGAGTTAAGATATTAAGTTGGATGGAAAATATCTTGAATGTGCTAAAAATACAGGACTTTTTAATACTGTATAACCTAACAATGGATGAATTGCATGATAATTACGTCCTCTTTTACATGGCAGAGTATAGAAACTAATTAAAACTCATTTGTTATAAAAGATTTATAGTTATGGAAATTAACTTGACTTGAAAAATTCAATCTTTTCAAACATCTTTATATTTTTATAACTGGATTAATAAAACAAGAAATTGAATTCATTTATGAAATACAGTGCTTTTGGATACATGCAACAGTATTTTAAAAAGGAAGTGTTTTAATGAGATATATTAAGAGCTTTACTCGAATAGAAAGAACAAACATGTGCCAGTTTCTCCTGATTGCACTGATTCTGCTTACTCATTTAACATGACTCAAACATATAGTATGAAGGAATTTTTTTATAAATTCTTTGCAATATCACCAAAGATCAGATGTAAAGAAATATTCTACATCTTTGTATTATAAAATTTCTGGTCAAAAACACATTTACAAGTGAGCTCTGGTACAGATTTAGATCCTTAGCCATTGTAAATGGGTGTGGTCCCATTGAACTTTATGACACTATCTTGATTTACATGAGATGAGGATCTGGCCTACTGCATATTATTAATTATTTGTGTTACTATAGCATCTTGAGGCTCACACTCTGATCAAGGTCCAGTTTCTAGATGCTATGCAACCATATACTGAAAGATGGTTACTTCTCCAAAATAGATTGTAATCTAACCTGATAAGATAGTCAGAGGACAGGAGGAGAAACAGAGGATGGCAGAGGTGAAGAGACTTGCTCACAATCATGCAGAATGTTAGTGATAAAGCTGGAATTAGAACCCAAATGTCTTGACTCCTTGTACAGTGTCCAGACCATTGAACCATGCTGTCTAAATAAATTGGTTATTTTCTGATAACAAAACAATTCTCAACCTTAACTAAAGGAAGGAGCACCATGTGACAAAGCAATGTGCATTTGAGGTAATTATTTTTGCTTCTAAAAATATAACAAGAACCTCATTTTGTATAACTCTGTCTTCAACTTGTTGTACTTTGAAGGCAGTTGGCAGTATATTAAACATCCTCCTTTCAGAGGTGTTGAGATGTCATATTTTAATTCAGCCTAGGGTATCTTAAAGACCTATTCCCAGAGCTATCCTAACATTGTTGAAAAAACTATTGAAAATGTGGATAACAACAAGGAAAGGGGAAAACAAAGGCAAAGTCATTGGCTTCTTCTCCACAGGATGTTTTTCTCCTTTCCTGCCTTTAAGAGGTATTACAAATCATGATGAGAAATAACCCTGTAATATAAAGTACCAGTAAATGCCCTTATAAATACAAAATATTCATTTGTAGAATCATGTACTGGGGATCATTATCAAAATACCAAATCACTAGAGCACAGATTTCTATCAGAAAACTTGGCTATAAAAGCGTTAGCTAAAATTATTGTCAACGTTATGATCCCATAATATTTTAGACATACACAGCTCTTTTTTAGGCTCAACTAAATATACAAATAAAGATTTTCAAATACTTCTTAGTTACTTTCCTTAAACTGAGGTGTGGCTGTGTTACATTATGACAACTACTATGTCTTACTGTAATTGTTTGGAAGTTATCTCCCGTTATCACTAATTCCACCAGAAGTAATGCCTTAATGTTATCAAAGGCAAGAATGGCACAATGTATTTAGATGCACACTATATCGTACTAAAATGGAAGATAGAGTGCAGCACCAATGTGGTTAAAAATAAGATTTCCTTGGAGTTCACATGCCCTTGGAGCTAAACTGTGGTTTGATGTTTCATGGTCAACTCATGTACTGGGGATTAAGTTAATTAAAAGAGCTGACTTTCTCTATTAAGGCTCCCTGTAGACTAATTATTAAAGTGCTGTGGACCATTACAAACCTACAGCAATACAGAGTCACAAAAGAGGTTGCTTATATTATGAGCACTACAGTACCCAGAAGATTATCTTCTTCATTAAAGAACATGCACAGTGAGAAGTAGATTGCCTTCTCCACAACTATTGTGCCATCCAAGGAGAAAAAAAAGCAGGAAATATACATATTCATTAGGTTTCTTGAACACAATTCTGCATACATTACCCTTAGTAAAGCTCCTTACAGGTACAAAAGGTCTTATTCCTAATTTACTTGTTTTGTTTTCTTTTTTCCAAACTTGAATCAGTGTTATACAGAGATAGAGACCACAGCCTTATGTTCAAATTATTAAAATACAAATATAGACTCATTAAATAGATTTATAGAAAGACCTATTAGGTCATCTCATATATTTCCCTGTAATTTCAGGATTGTCTGCTATAGTACAGTCCTGCCTTCCAAGTGGTCAGAACAGATTTGGATCCCCAGGTGCCTAATTCCAAGATCCCACTCCAATTTCACATTGGTGTAACTCCACTGGCTTCAGTGAAGTTAATCCTGATTTACCCTAGTGTTACTGAGAACAAAATAAGGCCCATAGAGTGGATTGGGAGTAATGCCAGGGGTTCCAGACCCTCTTCTAATCTATTTCTATTTTCCATATGTACATATTTCCTATTGCTATGAACAAAGAAGAATAAAACTACCAAAAAACAACAGTGAAATCCTCTTCCTAGAGGCAAGTGACATGTTATTCAATCTCCTTGGAGTGAATGTGTATACTGTGCTGGCAAGTGATTTGTCTCATGAGGATTGTCTACACCATCCATGGGAGTTTCACTATAGACTTTAATGGGAGAAGTTATACCAATGATGAATGCTTTTGAAAATCTCACTTAGATATTTTTCCCTATGTTTTCTCACCATGGCCAGCACCATGCAGCTAATGTACATTCAAAGAGGCTGTGCAAGTGAGAAGGATGTGCTTTCTTTGGAAACACTCACTTTGTGTAAGCACAACTTCATGACATATATATTACTTTAGCTGTGAAACAGTGTTTTGGCCGTCTACCAATGGCAAATGCACTTTGAAAAGGATTCTCTGAATGCTGACAAATTGCTGTGCTTTCTACCTTGTGCTGTGTGATTCCAATTAACCCATTCTGTTTAACTGGTATGTTTTCTGTATTTCATATTGTACTGTGTCAGAATGTGGATGCTCACACACTCTGTTAGGGGGCTTATTCCTTCACCCACTTACTTCCCTGGTCCTTCTCGCATGAACAAAGAGCAACAATACCCGAAGTCCAAAGGTGCAAACAATTTGATGTGTATTGGGGTGAACTTCCAGCAAGCATGATTCCAGTTTCCTTCCTTAGTATCTTCCTTCCCAGCTCTGACACCACAGAGCCTTACACCAGTGTCCCTGTTCCCATTCCTGCCCTTAGCAAAACATGATTCCAATTTTCTTACCCCCATTGCCTGTTCCCATTTCCCTACCCCTACCCACACACCCACCCCCTCACTTCCTGATTGACTGCAGACTATATAGTAAAACTTGAGTTCTGCTTAGCTGTACCTTAACCAATCATTTTCCTGAAATTTAACTAACCAATCCTAACATATTGTAACATGATTATGTAACCAATTATATCCCACCACCTGAATTAGTTTACACCCAGCAAAATTAATTATACAACAGACAGAAACAATCACAGAACCAGAGAGAGATTATACAGACAAACAATAGCAAAGTGGGAACTATAATGACAAAACAATACAGAAGTGAGGATTTCACATCCCAGCTATTGATAAGTGAGTTCTTGCCAGACAGAATGCTATCAAACTAAGTTTCCTTTTACATTTTCTAGGCACTTCCCTTTCTCTGGAGGTGATAGGCACTATCAGGACAGGATTGTATTCCTATATTCCATGTTTGTATTGTATTCCGTGTATTCCAATAGCACCTTATTTCAATATGACTAGTTTGGAATGTTTCAGAGTAACAGCCGTGTTAGTCGGTATTCGCAAAAAGAAAAGGAGTACTTGTGGCACCTTAGAAACTAACCAATTTATTTGAGCATGAGCTTTCGTGAGCTACAGCTCACTTCATCGGATGCATACCGTGGAAACTGCAGCAGACATTATATACACACAGAGATCATGAAACAATACCTCCTCCCACCCCACTGTCCTGCTGGTAATAGCTTATCTAAAGTGATCATCAAGTTGGGCCATTTCCAGCACAAATCCAGGTTTTCTCACCCTCCATTCCCCCACACACAAACTCACTCTCCTGATGGTAACAGTCCATCCAAAGTGACAACTCTCTTCACAATGTGCATGATAATCAAGGTGGGCCATTTCCTGCACAAATCCAGGTTCTCTCACCCCCCTCCAAAAACCACACACACAAACTCACTATCCTGCTGGTAATAGCTCATCCAAAGTGACCACTCTCCCTACAATGTGCATGATAATCAAGGTGGGCCATGTCCAGCACAAATCCAGGCTTTCTCACCCCCCTCCTTTTTTTTTCCCCGGGGACACACACACACTCACACAAACTCACTCTCCTGCTGGCAATAGCTCATCCAAACTGACCACTCTCCATTTTTAAATCCAAGTTTAACCAAAACGTCTGGGGGGGGGTAGGAAAAAAACAAGGGGAAATAGGCTACCTTGCATAATGACTTAGCCACTCCCAGTCTCTATTTAAGCCTAAATTAATAGTATCCAATTTGCAAATTAATTCCAATTCAGCACTTCCCAGCTTATGGCTGCCTCTGCCGCTTAGCCAAAGGCCTTAATCTAAGCACAGGGCCTCAGACTGTCACAGTAAGAGAAGGACCTTACACTGGCAGACAGTGATTTTGATTCTTTCTTTTATACCTCTAACTAGCCAACTGATAAGAATACACCTAAATTCTTCGAGTACAGGCCTTTACCGACAGACCTGAATATCTATATCCTAACAGATTTCCTGTGATCACAAAAAAAGTGAAGCGAAATATGAAAATAATTGTTTTTCTAGGTCTGACAATTTAATTGGCAACAGATAGAAAAGGAAGCTTATATATTTAAAATACAAATTACTGTACTGAACTTACCTACTATAACATCTCACCATTTAATTATTAATAGTCTTTGTTAATCATTAATTATGCATTAGAAATTATGCTTTTATAGTTTTAAATAGATACAATATCTGATTGATTTGATGAAAATAACCTTCTTATATTTAATTGTAGATTTGCATAAACTTGCAGCAGTGAAATATTTCACAGTGATTCATTAATCAATGGTAGTGACAGGAAAAGCAGCAACAGATCTTAATGACATAAGAGAAGGTTTAGTAAATTACAGCCATCTTTATCTGCAAAGATGTATATCATAATGCACAAAAATGCATCAGTCAGCTTTGGAATTGTTGAAAGGCTTACCAGCACCTAACTGACATGATGGAGATTGAATCATATGAGGACAAAAAGGGGACTGTAATTGAAAATAGAATGTTGCTATTTTCTCAACCAATTGTACAAGGTGCTAAGTACCTACTTTGGGTAGCAAGCCCTTTCAATTTCCAATGTCCTCAGTGGGAGTGGTGGCTGTTCATCCTTTCATAGGGTCACAAGTTTATTCAGCAGGGAACAAATGTCAGCCATGCTGGCTTGATGCTTTAGTTGCAGTGCATTTATTTTCTATGCTGATACATTAGTAACAATAGCATTTTGCTTACTGAGTCCGTGGTGGTAGTTGGATGCTTCATCCTCCCAACTGGAAGTAAACTGTGAAACAGAAGAAACAGGGGTTTAACAGAGAGCATATATAAAAGTTTCACTTCAGACAAACATCCACGATTTTGACCACTTATCAAAAACATCTCCAAAGCTCCTACCCCTGTGTCCTTCCACAGTTCGCTCCCCAGACCACAATAGTAGGCCTAATTTGGTGTCCAGACCTTAATTATAGTAAAGTCCCCAAAGAAAATTATTCTTTTAGAGTAAACCTTGTTCTTCTTTCATTGGCATCTGATACCATTATCCCAAATTCCACCTTGTATGTTAGGTATGTTTTCAAATTCTTAGAGTTCTGGGGTTTCTTGCAACATCTCTCCAACTAGCTGTCCAGGGTAGAATTTCAGCTTCAGACTATGTTTAAACAAAACACTACAAGGCCTGGCATAGTTTTCTCAGCTGTGAAAACTAATATGACAAATTAAAGAATCAGAGAATGCCACTTTCTTATAATATGGAACCAAAAAATCCACAGGAAAGGATAATAGTATTATCCCTTTACATTCTCTCCCTGCTTCTCTTTAAACTTTCTGCCTAGAACCTTCCCAATCTCCTCCAGCCTGGCTTCCATCCACATATGTAAAGAGACAGTACACAAAAACTAAACTGCTTTACACTATTGAAGACTTGTCTTGTTATTTCAAATTTCCCTATATCAGACAACAATTATAAAAGGCTAGATAGGTAGATAGATTTCTACTAGAACAACGTGCTTTGGAAATTGTGTGTTCTGACTATTTTTCAGGGTTTATAATGGAAACCTACTACAGAATTATTTTTGTAAAGAAAACTTGTGAAAATTTTAGACAAAGATTTAGAAAACTGCACCAAGATTAGGGAAAAAAGCGACCATCATGACCCTCAATTTTTTTTCTTTGCTTTGTAATATTCATATGACCACAGTGCCTGAAGCAGAATATTTTATTGGCTCTGTGTTCAGTTGATGATGGCTGGCATGAAGGAATGTATGGACAGAATAATACATTATTAGATCTCTGTTCACTGGGAATGCCCACCATTCTACAACATTCCAGTCTTGTGAGAGCTGTTTTTTTAACTAAAATGTTTATGCATTAGATGGGTAGATATGCCCAAAAAATGAATATTTGCACATTACAGATGATTTAATTATTCAATAAAATAGTTAAGGCAATCTCAGTAAGACTCTATTGTTATGTAGGATTGGCTAAAACAGTCTTTTTTTAAAATAAAGTTTTATTCATTTCAATTTTTCTTTCTTAAAGCAATTTCAGATTTAAAAACTCCCTGACATTTTCTGTAAATTATTTGTCCTTTTTTCACAATAATTGTGAATTTCTCTTGTAAGGAAAGGTTATTTTTTTGTTGTCCTTATTAAATAAATATGGTGACATATCCAGCAGGGTTGCCAATTTTCTAATCGCACAAAACCAAACACCCTTGTCTAACCCCTGCCCCACCCTTGGCCCGCCCTTCTCTGAGGCCCCGTCTCCCACTCACTCGTCCTCCTCCCTCTGTCACTTGCTCTCCACTCACTTTCACTGGGCTGGGGCAGGGGGTTGGGGTATGGGAGGGTTTGAGGGCTCCAGCTGGGGATGCAGGCTGCAGAGTGGGGCCAGAAATGAAGGGTTAAGGGTCCTGGAGGGGGCTCCAAGCTGGGGCAGAGGGTTGGGGTACGGGAGGGGGTGAGGGCTCTGACTGAGGGTGTGGCCAGGGATGAAGGGTTTGGAGTGCAGGAGAGGGCTCTGGGTTGGGGCCAAGGAGTTTGGAGTACAGGACGGACTTCAGGGCTGGGGTAGGGGATTGGGGTATGGGAGGGAGTACAGGTTCTAGTTTGGGATGTGGGCTCTAGGGTGGGGCCGGGGATGAGGGGTTTGGGTGTGGAAGGGGGCTCAGGGCTGGGGCAAGGAGTTTGGGTGTGGGAGGGGGTTGAGGTGAGGGAGGGGGTTCGAGCTCTGGCCTGGTGGTGCTTACCTCAGGCGACTCCTGGAAGCGACTGGCATGTCTGGCTCCTAAGCAGGGGGGCCAGGGGGACTCCATGCACTGCCTGTGCCTGCAGACACCACACCGACAGCTCCCATTGGCCGCGGTTCCCAGCCAATGGGATCTGCAGAACCGGCGCTCAGGGCATAGACAGTGCACAGAGCCTCTGTGGCTTCCCCTGCACCTAGGAGCCAGACATGCCAGCCGCTTCTGGGAGCCACATGGAGCCAGGGCAGGCAGGAAGCCTCCCTTAGTTTCTCTGTGCCACCAACCAGACTTTTAGAACCACCAGGATCCCTTTTCAACTGGTAAAAAAAAAAAAAAATGGATGCCTAGCAACCCTAATATCCATTTGATATAGTTATCAAAGGTTTGTCCCAATGAAATCAATGGGAGCCTTTCTACTGATTTTAACTGAAAATTGGATGAGACTGAAAGTTACTAATTCCTTTGGAATTGATCTGGCCTATTAAGTAATGGCCCGGTACAAAAGGATGACATGATCACTACTGTACCCATATGAAGGTACTGGTTGCATTCACCTCTAAGCCTGGCCCTATATCTTCATCCCTGTTAGCAAATCTGATGTCCACACTGGCACTAGAAGGACGGATGCAATTTTGAGTAATCACTGTACAGAGGGCTCCTAGTGCTTCCCATATCTTGTGTACCTTTTCAGGAGTGAACCAGAACTTAAGAACATAAGAATGGCCTTACTGGGTCAGACCGAAAGTCCATCTAGCCCAGTATCCTATCTTCCGACAGTGGCCAATGCTAGGTGCCCCAGACGGAATGTACAGAACAGGTAATCATCAAGTGATCCATCCCCTGTCACCCATTCCCAGCTTCTGGCAAAAACTTTGTGGGCATAGTTACAATAATGATAATTTCTAAATTAATCAAAACCAGCCTTTTTCCATGAACAGTTTAGATTTCAACTAACAGGCACTTTCTGACAGAAAACTGTTTCATCCAAAAATTCCCAACCAGCTCTTCTAATTATTCTTTTCCAGTGTACCATAGATGTCATAGAATAGAAGTCTCTTAACTGGGATGCCAAGGTAAATGGCCTTGTGTTCCCAATTAACGGAGTATGGCACACGGTTTTAATGATAATGCCTCTGTTTGGAAAGCTGTACACTATGGCAAGTCCATGATTCCACTTGACAGCCCATTGAGTTGGAAGGAGACACTTTCTGCACAGGAAGAGGGACTGAGCCAGGTTACTGTCAGATAAGAGCATCATTGGCAACTTCAGATGCCAAGGGGCAGACCATCAGGTGTTAATTGTATAAAAGTATTAAAAATAATGCTTTGTCTCCTTTTGGTATTTGCTCTGATTCCAGCAAGCAATGGCAGCTAATAGTGCTATTTGCAAAATTGAAGTTTACCACAGTGTTAGTAAATCTCTACAATTCTGTTTATATATGTTAACTAAAATTCTTGTGTATAAACCAAAGTGATTTGTATCTACAATTTTAGTGCTCTGTAACCATCAAACTCTGAAAAGTTCTTTTTACTTACATTGAACCATAGTGGGTGATCAAATGAGGTAATGCATGGAATCAACAATAGAATGTGTATATTTTTTTTACTCTCATCATGATGACCCATGGAAAATTGTGTCCACTTCCCCAAACCACAGAGGTCTGAAAGAACCCACATATACAGTATGAGAATTCAGCTTACAGTGTTAACTCTGGACATTTAAAGGAGAGCTTCCTGAGTTTGGGGAAGATTAAAGGGAGCAGCAGCCTGGACCCTTGAAGACAGGATAGCAACCCTGAGGCAATTCCATGATCTTCAAAGGTAGATGGCTTGTTGAAGGTACAGAGGAGAGAACTACTGGGGCATATTGAAAACAGAAGAAAGGTTTATCATCCAAGGCCTCTGAGGGAATATGTGGTCTGTTCAAAATGTTTAATAATAATACTAGGAAAAACCTGGTCCTTATTTGAAATTCTCTCATTACTAAGTAGTGAATCAGCTAGCCACATCAGCATTCAGAAACCTTCATGTATTGCACAGTGTAATATCAATTAGCTGGAAGAGAGTCCCATCCATGACTCAAGGCAAGTAAAGTTGAAACAACATTAGGGGGAAGAGTTGTGGAGATGATCAGAGGAGACCCACGTGCAAACACACACAGAAAACACCACCACCTTAATGTTTAACAATGTGTTGAGGTTAACTAACCACCAGTTTAAGGAAAACATATCCCTATTAAACATATACAAGTTCCCATTTTGTTTAAAATTAAAAACTTTCCCTTTCAGAATCACCACACTTCTCAATCCAGTGGCTCAGTCAATTATCCAAGGAACAGGAAGAGATTTTCAGTTCTTGAACAGTGAATCTTTGGTCAAGGCAAGTAAAGTTGAAACAACATTAGGGGGAAGAGTTGTGGAGATGATCAGAGGAGACCCACGTGCAAACACACACAGAAAACACCACCACCTTAATGTTTAACAATGTGTTGAGGTTAACTAACCACCAGTTTAAGGAAAACATATCCCTATTAAACATATACAAGTTCCCATTTTGTTTAAAATTAAAAACTTTCCCTTTCAGAATCACCACACTTCTCAATCCAGTGGCTCAGTCAATTATCCAAGGAACAGGAAGAGATTTTCAGTTCTTGAACAGTGAATCTTTGGTCAAGGCAAGTAAAGTTGAAACAACATTAGGGGGAAGAGTTGTGGAGATGATCAGAGGAGACCCACGTGCAAACACACACAGAAAACACCACCACCTTAATGTTTAACAATGTGTTGAGGTTAACTAACCACCAGTTTAAGGAAAACATATCCCTATTAAACATATACAAGTTCCCATTTTGTTTAAAATTAAAAACTTTCCCTTTCAGAATCACCACACTTCTCAATCCAGTGGCTCAGTCAATTATCCAAGGAACAGGAAGAGATTTTCAGTTCTTGAACAGTGAATCTTTTGGCTCCCATGTAGTTCTTAGGAACCAGTTGCCTTTGTTGGAAGACCTGATCCAAAGGGATCTTGCTATGAGGCATAGCCTATTTTGAGGTAATGTAAAATATATTAACAAAAAACAATGTTGAGGGCCATGAGAAAAACCTTGAGGGCCCCAGGAAGGAGGATGAGTAGGGAGAAGAAAAGAGTATGGTGAATTATGAAGCAGCTGGATTAAAAAAAAACATAATAAAGGCTGAGAAAGAGCAGAGAGTTCACTGAATATGTTGGTTAGATATTTATTCCAGAAGAAAATTTAGCAGCAGCAACTCTTCCTACGTGATTTTTCTTAAGCAGCATCTTGTTTTTCTTAATTCAATGATTTAGTATGAGTAAAAATTTCTGCAAGACCTTTGACATTAAGTTTCATTCCACCTGAACAAGATGTATAGTCTGATTAGCTATAATAATCAATTTTACTGGCCAGTGGCTTTATATATATATTTACACTTAACACTTTAGAAAACTGGAGGAAATGAAAATCGAAAACAAAATGTGACCAGTGGAAAAAACCCAGTTTGCCTTCCTGTTCAAAAAGAAGTGTCCAGTAAACATTGCTGTTCTTCCAAATGTCTTTATGGTAATGCTCCTAGAGGCACTAATCAACTTGGTTTTGTGTATACACATAGGAAAAGACAGTCACTGTTCCAAACATCTTACAGCCTAAGTAGACAAGACAGAGGATGGGAAGGGAAGCAGAAATGTTGCGGAGAAGTGACTTGTCTACCATTGAGTGGCAGTCACAGAATGGGAATGAAATGTATCACCTGATTCCCACTCAAACACTCTAACCACTCGACCACACTGTCACTAGAATGTTTGCAATATTCTTATAAAGCCTTACAGAAAATGGCATTGTATCCATCTAATTCTCCATAAACCATTGTCCATCCCGCTGGGTAGAAAAGTTGGGGGAAATTATTCAGAAATTAATAGGGGGATATTCACTCTGGAGCAGGAACTGAACTTGTTACAATGAGTTTTTGAAATAAGTAGGGCTGAAACAGAGAAGAAAGAGCCTTATTTTTACTTCTTGTTGCTGTTTGAATTTTATATGTAGATTTTTAAAAATCCATATATTATAAAGAAACAAACAAATAAGCAACCTTGCAAAACAAAGTGCTAATGATTTATGTCACCAGATTCCCATAACAGAATAACATCATTGTTGTATGTGGCTGCTTATCTATTATTCTGTTTATTCAATCCAGGGAACGTGTTAAACATCATTGCTTCTTTCAAGTGTAGAGACTGGTGGGGTGGGAAGGGGAGGGCTCAAAGAGGGGTCCAGCCTTTTGAAGTTGGGGTAACTATTGCGTTGAAAGTTTGATTTTAAAGAATAAAATAAGAATATATTAAGAGGGATGAGTTTGGTATAAATGCTTTGAGGTATCAACTGATGTGTTTTTCCTTACACTACTTTCCCTCACAGAAAAATAAAGTAGGTCTGAACATAGGAAATGTTCCTCTTAACAGATAGTGGCATTTCGTACAGAGACTTTTCATTATAGAGTAGTTACAAGTTTCTATACTTCCTACACCAAACATCCTTAATCACTACATATTTCTAGATCAGAGGCTTCATTTCAGACTCTAAGGCTTTGCAGTGCACCTTTGCAGCATCTTCCTCAGCTAATTTCCAAGACAAAGAGTGCATAGATACAGATTTTCAACTCTTGTTTACACTAAGGGACTTTTCGAAAATGATACTGGCCATTACATGTCTGACATTACTCTATATTTCTATATCTTTGCTATTTTATGAGAGGTCTAATAGATTCTAAAGCAAATGGTATTTTACACATTTCGTGGCCAAATCTAAATATATGACACATTTTGCTTTGATGAAAATGCATCAGATTTCTGATTTCACTTGAACAATTTAAACAATTCATTTATAATTAAGCATTGTTCTGGTATTTGGAACACTTCAGACATGGTGACTATTTAGTTATCCACTCTAAGAGAGCAGCCAGGTGGGTAGGTTGAGCACTGGCTTCAGAGCCAGGAATTCCTGTTCTTTATTACAGACTCTGACGCTGACTCCCTCTGTCTTTAGGTAAATCATTTAACTTCACTGCCTCCATTTCTCCATCTGTAAAAATGTTGATAACAACACTTGCCCACCTACCTCCCAGAAGCATACTGATCATTAGGCAAATGAAGTATTATTATTGGCAAGCTATTTTTTACCCTTCACATCCAATTGCCTTAGCTGAGAGCCACACAAATGGTGTCATGGTAGAGAGTAACAGAGGGGTAGAGGGGCAGGATGCATACTGTCCCCCTTTCTGGATGCACAAAACTGACAAGATAAAGATAAAACAGCTGTAGGTCTCAGTGGAGTCACATTTTTCAGGAGTAGAGAGGCACCAGAGCCAATGTCGGGGTGCAGAGCCTCTGCAGCTGTCCCCGGCTTCTCATGGATCAGCACTGTGGAAGGTTTCTCCCTGGAGGGTACAACCATCTCTGATGGGGTGAGATGGGGGAATCTCAGTGAGAAAATCCTTATGGAGAATCCCTCACAAAATGTGTCCTCTTGCAGCTTTTAATGCAGAGGGGGCAATCTTAGTCTATTTAGTGACTTGTCTAGTTTTTGCCTGACTCTCCTCTTACATTCTCATAACTTCCAATATTTACAAAGGAGGCTGGTGACCTTTCAAAATGAATGACCAAAAATGAAATGTAAGGATCCTGTATACTTAGAGCCAATTTACAGCATCATATTATCAAATCCAGTTAGGGTAGACAAAGCCTATCCTAAGGAGTCCCCCTGGATATTTAAATCCAGTAATTAAATCTAAGCTGAATGATCATTCACATAAAAGGAAGAGATGTACATAAAAATTGGATTACTTGAATTCCACCACGTTCTGAGACTCATCTTGGATATATTGTGTGTGCTAAACATTGGTCTTGCTTTCTGATTTTTTAATAATGCTGCAGGTCTGAGCAGTGAAAATACAAGTGACTGTATAACTGATAGAGCTGCATAATGGGAGTTCTTTCAGTTAAATCTAGATTGCATTTAGAATTGTGCTTCATTTGCCATGTTTGAAGTCTTTCTAGGAAAAAAAGAAAAAGCATAGAGAATCTAGAGGAAATATGCAATTGGAGAATCCTGTTTTCTATCCATGACAATTCTAAACATGCCAGCAAGTGGCTTTATGTTACAAAAATGTATCTTTTTAAAATTTGCATAGTGTTATTTAAGTGAACAGTTTCTTTATCAGCAACTTGTAACCAACAAGTGTCTTGTTCTAAAGGGAGACTCAACCTCATTTAGAATCTAACTTTATTTCCCCATTATATATTTCAGCCTCTTAGCCATAACCTCTTATTTTTACTTTTCCATATATTTTTTCTTGGCTTGTGTCATAAATACAAAGGGAAGGGGAAACCCCTTTAAAATCCCTCCTGGCCAGAGGAAAAATCCTCTCACCTGTAAAGGGTTAAGAAGCTAAAGGTAACCTCGCTGGCACCTGACCAAAATGACCAATGAGGAGACAAGATACTTTCAAAAGCTGGGAGGAGGGAGAGAAACAAGGGGTCTGTGTCTGTCTGTATGCTGATTTTGCTGGGGATAGAACAGGAATGGAGTCTTAGAACTTTAGTAAGTAATCTAGCTAGGTATGTGTTAGATTATGATTTCTTTAAATGGCTGAGAAACGAACTGTGCTGAATAGAATGACGATTCCTGTCTGTGTGTCTTTTTTGTAACTTAAGGTTTTGCCTAGAGGGATTCTCTATGTTTTGAATCTAATTACCCTGTAAGGTATCTACCATCCTGATTTTACAGAGGGGATTTCTTTACTTCTATTAAAAGTCTTCTTGTAAGAAAACTGAATGCTTTTTCATTGTTCTCAGATCCAAGGGTTTGGGTCTGTGGTCACCTATGCAAATTGGTGAGGGTTTTTACCAAACCTTTCCCAGGAAGTGGGGTGCAAGGGTTGGGAGGATTTTGGGGGGGAAAGACGTGTCCAAACTACGTTTCCCAGTAAACCCAGTTAGAGTTTGGTGGTGGCAGTGGAGATCCAGGGACAAAGGATAAAATTAATTTGTACCTTGGGGAAGTTTTAACCTAAGCTGGTGAAAGTAAGCTTCGGAGGTTTTCATGCAGGTCCCCACGTCTGTACTCTAGAGTTCAGAGTGGGGGAGGAACCTAGACAGCTTGTCACACTGACTACAATATTACCTTTTTGCATCCATCTAGGAGCTGTCTCTTAGCTACATGAAACAAGTTCCTTGCCTTCACCTTATTAGAGCTGTGTCCTGCCTCTCAGATCTAGTATTCCATCATAACATTTCATTGACCCCATCAGTGACACCAGCTTCCCATTTAAGTACCTGTATGGTTTTACCATATTGCTCCTTATGTATAGTAAAATTCCTTGTCAAAAATCTGTAATGTCACTACCTTGTCATTCCTCAAATTCTTCAAGAATTACCATGATGCCTGCTACCAATGGCTAGATCAGTGGTGAGAAGACTATTTTTTATAAAGAAACAAAAATTCATTTTATGCTAACATCCTTTCATCCCTCACTCACTCTTTCCTGTTTCTTCATCCTGTTGCACCAACAAGTTGCTCAACAAGGAGAGAGAGACAGCCCTCCACATAGCAGCAGAAGTTACCACTACCAGGACTTTTGAAGGGAGAGGAAGAAGTTGCTGCTAGGGAAAATAATACCTAGTCCGCACTTTTCCCAAAGCTCTCATGTGGTGATAAAGTACATGGCAGGTCTCTCCTGCTGTGAAGATGATGGGGAGGGAGGGAGAGATTTTCAAAAGCACTCAGCATTGGTTTAACTCTGCTGCCACTGAATGGATATTTGTACAGGTGAGGGCAGGAAGGACTGCTTCAAAAGATGAAAAGAATAGTAAAACCAGTAAGAATCCTGCAGAACCTATGTAATCCATCTTCATTAAATATATCCATCGATAATAATTGTTCATTGATAGAAATACCAGCCGCAGTCCAGCTTTTACAAATGTATTTTTTTAAGGAAGTTATGGACTTCCAGAGCAGTACAGCAGCATGATGTCATCATGGAAACCACAAAGAGGTTGACAAGGAGCTTGATGACTATAGTAGGTCTGTTATTAAACAATCTGCTTTTATTATGCAATCCATTTGGATGGTACTGTTATGAAAAAGCTGTGGTTTATGGAAAACTATTAAAATTGCAAAGTGATCACTTTTTTTTTTTAATGCTCAGGGGTTTCCTGGTTCTGCTTTCAGGTTAGAGGACTCTATAGGGAAGTGTGAGAGAAGACATTCGGCAGAATGAGTTGTGCCTGTTGTAAGGAACAGCCTGCTTTGGCTCTGTTTTGGGGGCTTCTTGTGTGTTATCATTTTGAAATCTAAAAATAAAAGTAATGTTACTCTTGCTGGAAAGTTGCAATGTATTTCTTTCTTTTTTTCTTTTTTTTTTTAAATCTATGTCACAAAACAAATGAAAGCATCCAGAACATGGGACAGAAGCTTGTTTTATTAATTAACACAAGTCTAAATAAAATACAAGACAATCTTAATTTTACAAGTCAGCCAAAAAGGAGCAAGTTGCAGACTTCTGAAGCCAGGTGTTATGTAATGGCAATTCTAAACACAACAGGGCTTAGATTTTCAGGTTGACATTGTCCCTTTCATTTTAACAACATTCCTTAGTCCCTTTCCCTTTAGCTGGAGACAGTTTTTAGAGGAAAAACCCTTGTTTCACAGTGTCTTGGATGGTAACTTTCATTTGAGGAAAAGAGATGTTAGTTGAGATGAACTGTAACTATTGTTGTAAAAGTCTAATCCCGTTTCATCTCAGATGGTGGTTGGTATTCAGCTGAAGCTGGTAGATATGGTGATGTCATCTGGGTCCTTCTCACTGGTATGGACTGGCCTGCAACTTTCAGGAGCAGAATTACAAAGGCCTATGGTCCCAGGAGATTGTGTGGATAGCAGCTTTGTCCCAAAGTTTAAGGACCCACAAAGGAAGAGGGGGGCAAAATAGCCCATCTCCTCATGATTTTGTCCACCAATTAGAACTAGTTTCTGCCATATCCATTTTGGTTCACAGATGTCTTGTTCTACACTTTTCTTGTTTACCACACATGACCTTAACACAGTTCTTGAGCTAGATAAGTGGGCCTCTTTTTTTGGACTAGTTCAATCTGCTCTCCCTTTTGTACCTTTTCTCATCAATATTTGTTGTAGGCTATGACATCTTATGGACTTTAATTTACTTCTTACTTCTAACAATTAGAGAAAGATTGGTAGGCCTATTGATCACAATAGGTGCTACTGCAATACAAGCAAATAAAAGTATCCCATCAGTGATGATAGAGCACTGCTCTCTATCAGAGATGAGTTTTCTAGTTCATATGGTACATAATATTTGCTGCTACAATTTCAAATACTGAAGTCGAAAGTTAGGCACTTAGATCAATTGTTTATATTCAACAGAACCTATGGCTGCACCTTAGTAAGCAAGGCCAATCATTTAGGTTCTAAATATATCCTAAATATTGATTTACACCTATGGATTAGTACCTAATATTTATAAAAGTGAAATACTACCTAACTTTAGCCAGAATTTTTGAACTTGTGTTACTAAAGTGCACATCATTCACACAAAGCAAAAAATAAAGTAGAATTTGCTTCCCTCTGTTAGGCAAGAGGTCAGACAAGATTGTCTTAGTGATCACCTCTGGCCTTAAAAACCTTAATTTATGATTACAGGAATTCTATAATAGCATTCATTTTTCTATTGGGGTTGTCATGACGACAGTGCCAGGATTCGTTGAGCTGGTGCTCATGGAATTCAGCTCGCGGGTTGGATTATGAGCTTCCCTGACTGCTGTCAGGTACTGGCGGGTGGTGCAATGAGGACACTGACCCATTGCCCCCATCTGATCAAATCATTGGGCACTGCTTGCCAAGCCAGATGGGAGGAGATGACCGAGAGGATGAGCTTAATCTGCTCCAGCCACAAGTGTTGGGGTCCGCTCCGACACCTTGGAGCAGAGCAGCAGCCACCTGCACTCTGCCAACCCTCAGTGACACCCAACCAGGTAGACGGACACCTACTTAAAGTGGCCAGAGCACCTTTGGAGAGACAGGTGTGAAGAGAAGAGAGGAACAAATGGCGTATGTTTAAATGTGTACACCAGATCAGAAGCTGCCCAGAACCATTCACTGTAACAGAGCTGGAACAGACACTGGGTAGCATTAAGTGTGGAACAGCTACAGGCTGTTCAGAATTCCTGAAAAATCTTTGTCCCCGTGCTTGGCTTTGGCTTGTGAAATTCTTCAGCAGGGTCATCAGTGAAGGGAGGCTACTGAAGATATGGCACACCACAAGAGTCATTGGCCTCCTAAAGCCTGGAAAGGACCCTAGTCAAGCATCAGGCTATCGTCCCATATCCTTATTGTTGGTGTGCTTCAAGGCACTGGAGCACTTGGTCCTACAACACATATTACCCTACATGAAGAGAATTTTGAGCCCTTACCAAGCCGGCTTTCGCCGAGAACATAGCACATGCAACCAAGTATGCGCGCTGACCACATTTGTTGAAAATGGCTTCCACAGAAACTTGAAAACAGGAGCTGTTTTCAATCAACCTAACAGCGGCATACAATACGGTATGACACACTGGCCTGCTCGTGAAGGTATCACAAGTCCTGCTACCTTGGGTCACAGGCGTCGTTGAACTGTTCCTCTGCGATAGGCAGTTCAGAGTCCATATGGGGGAAAAGACAAGCGCTTGGAGATGACAGAGCAATGGGTTACCCCAGGGCTCTATGCTTTCGACAATCCTGTTCAACCTTTACATCAATGACCTGCCAACAACGGAGTCACGAAAGTTCATTTACACAGATGACAACTGTTGCAGTACCCAGGCCCAGATGTTCCATGACCTTGATGACATCTTAAACTGGGACATGACACAGTTAGCTGATTACTGTAAGGCTTGGCGCCTTCAGCCAAGCATCATAAAAACAGTCTCTAGTTTGTTCCATCTTCATCACACCAGTGCAACCCAAGAACTGAATGTTTATCTCAATGGTCAGAAGGTGAAGCATGAAGTAGAACCGGTCTAGCTAGGTGTGACCTTAGACCGCACGTTGAGTTACCATGCCCACCTGAAGAAGACAGCAGCTAAAGTTAAGACGTGCAACAATCTTCTTAGCAAACTGGCAGGTTGGTCATGGGGTGCTCGTGCTCCAACCCTGTGGACATCATCTCTTGTCACCTCGTATTTGGTGGTGGAGTACTGTGCATTGGTATGGAGCCGACTGTCACACATCAAACTGGTGGATATGCATTTACATGCCACCATGCGTATCATCTCCAGCACCCTGTGTCTGACTCCACTCCCAGTTCTGAGCAATATTGCTCCTCCTCATATCAGATGAGAGGTTGCCACTGGCAAGTTACTGGAGAAACTATATGCCAACTCAAGCCTGCCATTGCACAATGATCTTTTTAAACCACCAGCTGCACGTTTGCTGTCATGTCGCCCATTATGATCTCATCTGCCACGCCAGGATGTTAGGGCAGAAACACTCTGGCAAGAGGAATGGATTTCTATCATAATCCCCAACCAGTCCCGTGTCACTGACCCCGCCTGGTTTTGACCTGGCCCGTTGCCAATAATCCCTGTTGAATAGATTCCAGACCGAGCAAGGTCTCTGTGCAGCCAACCAGTATTGCTGGGGCCTTCGTGACAGCCCTTTGTGTAGTTGTGGCACAACACAGATTACACACATTCTCGAGGAATGCCTGATGACTAGATTCAGAGATGGCCTAGAAGAACTGCATCACACCACTGAAGATGCCATTGCTTGGCTAGACAACTATGCACACGCTAAATACAAAATCATTTTTTTCTGTTGTTGCTTTAAAGTTGTTCCACTTAATCCCTGTTAATGTTCTGACATGTTCTCTTGCTTTATCCTCTCCACACCCCAGAATCATTATAAATAGGTGAAAACAGCAAAAACAAAATTAAAAAAAATAAAATAACCTTTATTCATGAGAATTCTGGAACACTTGTGACATAGAATATATTGAAATAAAAAACCAAATACAAAACAAACAAAAAATAAACACATGCCAACCAACCAAATCCACCGCTTTTGTCATTTTATTGCAGCCAGCATCCTTTTAGCTGAGTAAAACAGGACAGGCTCCTTTCTGCCATCCAATGGCCTGAGTGAACTACCATTAGATTCTAAGCAGTTTCCAATATGTAGTTGAGAGTGCAGGGACGGGAGGGGGAGAGAAAGTGTGTATGCACAGCTATACATTAAACTCTTCACCTTCATATGGGAAGTCAGAGTTTTATTTATAGCAGAAAGTTGCCACCATAGCACCATAGGGTCAGTCCTCAGATTTAATTTTTCTTAGACTGAACTGAAAGTAGTTACCTCCATACCTTAAGGCTACATAACAGATTAACAAACAACTTTGAGAGATCACAGCAGAATGTATGAAACTCTCAAGCGTACGATGATCACTGTGTCCTAACATATTTACTGGTATTAAGAGCCTAGAAACGCCTACATTTACATTCAGCTACTCTCCCCCAGAAGCATTGGGTCATTAGCTGCCCGGAGAAGAGCTTTGTGTCATTTGAAAACTTGTCTCTTTGAGCCACATAAGTTGGTCCAGTAAAAGATATTACCTCACCCACATAGTCTTTAATATCCTGGGATCAACATGTTTACAACAACACTGCAAATGAGAACTCTGACACTCTTGGATAACCTGGAGGCCCTTTCCTATCCATTATTACTCAATGAATTTTAAATGTTCAGGAACAAGAGATGATTCATTTTAGAAAAATGAAAGATGCTCTAGCCGATGGTACCATAGACCAGTTTCTTTCAACCTGAGTGCCCAAAATTAGGCTCCTGAGCTCATAGTTAGCCTCCTAAATAATAGTGGTTTTTGGAGGTGCTGTGAACACAGAAGCTCCTGCTGATTTGAATGGGAAATGTTCAGCAAAGAGCATTTGACTGGACCTATTTTGTATCCTGTAAAATTGATCATAAAAAGCATGATGATTATAGGACTGTGAGAAGGAAAAGGCTGGCAATGGATGGATAAAGTTTAGATAAAAAAAAATTTGGTTTGGACCCATTCCCTGCTGAGCTCTGATACTTCATTTATGGTGTCATTTATTAGGAATAGAATTTTATGTTCCCAGTCATCTGTAACCTCAATTTAACTTTTGAATGAGAGTCTCTCTTCAGTTACACTCGTTTAGATTTCCCATCTCCATTTCAGAAATTTAGAAATATGGGATCATGGCTCTCCTAGTAAAGTACTGAGCCTATCTTGATTCGTCTAGCTTTCTGACCCCAAACTGGATTTCTGTAGTTACTCCTACGTTTGGTTCACCATTTGTTTCAGCATGAAGAGCACTCAGCTGCAACAACACTGCCTGGAACTCTACACTTCTTGTCTCCTTGTGTGGGAGCAGTACTAAGCTTCACCTTTGCTTCCTATTAGAATTTAAAATCAGTTTTAAAATTATTTCATTTGTTTCCCCAAAGAGTAACTTTGCTGTATATCACCTTAATGAACTAGAGTCCCCTGACATCTTTGTAAATCCTTTGTGATTCACACTGTGAGAACATGGGGAATAAAAAAAAGAAAAGAAACAGTGTATAAAAGTCATTCTCTGTTTTTCAGCCTGGGGAAAAAAACCCCGCAAGTGCTCATAGTTATAGCAAGTGGGACAGTTAAATGTGAAAGAACAAGAATAGGTTACAGTATTTTTTAAAAAATAATAGAATTTAAAGTACTCTAAGAAGAGATAGAACTCATTTCATTTTTAATATGGGGAAGGATGCCCACCCAATTTACAACACAGGCATCGTAAAAAACATTCTGGATTACCTATTGTTTTGTAGACCCAATTCAGCAAAGCACGTAAACACATGCTCAGCCATTGAACAAATTCCATATTCCTGGACCCTCCACTGGTAAAACTCTGCCACTGACCCCAACAGGTACCCTTAGCAGAGGAACCATTTGTGCTAGTCACACAGGGCAAGTTTGTTGCAGAGATTAAGCCCTTAAAGACAGGGACTAGGAATTGGAAGATAAATATCTCTGAAGGGTGAGAAATTATAGGAAGGCACACAAACATCTACTTTAGCTGTTTTTTCCTTCTCACCTCCACACTTACTGAACGGTCCAAAAGAAGCCCCTATATCCAGTTCTCCCAAGTGAACACTCACTCTATATTTTTGGAGTCAAATTTACAAAGTAACAAAAGCTACTTAAATATATGCGTTTTTTGAGTGCTGAGGAATTTGGAAAGCTATTTGCACAAAATTTTCATCTTGTGAATATTGCAAAACATTCCGTTGATGCCAAATTTTGTGATGAAAACCCTGGAAGTTTCTCCACAAAGAAAGCTCTTTCAATACAAATTGACTGATTTGGTATCTAGTTTGAAGATTATTTTATTGAGTGCATGTGTACATAACTACAAGTGTTATGACCTCCCAAGGGAAAAGATAAGCCTCAGAATGGAGCAGTGCAGAGCAAAACAGATTCTGAAGAAATATAAACTAATTTCTACTCTCCCCTTAATGTCTCCTGTGAGAGTCATTCTTTATAGAAGGTTTTGCTTGCTTTCACTGTAGCAGTGTTAGATTTCTGGTTAGTTAGTGCACAATCTTTTCTTTGCCTAATATGCAAACTAATGAATATCAATTCAGTGATAAAACTGGACATGTGCAAATAAGACATAAAAGATACAAACTAAAAAAAAAAAATACAACCAAAATGCATGGGCATATTACTCTGGACACAAGTCATATTTTACTGTAACTCAAGGATTCCCCAGTGACGGGTTCTCCTCGGTGTGCTGGAAATGGGGTACCAATGAGGTCACCTGACCTATCAGCCTGGGCTCTCTTTTCACTGTACTGCTGTGACAGGCCCCCAAGCCTATACCGGCACACACACAGGTAGGGAAATATTGAGATCAACTCTGCATGGGAAGGCTCAGCTAAGGCACCTCTCAGTTCCTAAGGCATGCACCTCCCCCCGACCCCCAAAGTGTAAACCCAAAATCATACTGTCTTGCACTGCACAAGGAACTGTACAGCATAAACTCGTGAAATTTGTCCCTTCACTCAATGGGAAGGAAGATATGCAATAGCTTTTTGCTGTGCCCCCACCGTTATGATTTCCACACACTGGTTTTAGACAAAACAAAAACAAGTTTATTAACTACAAAAGATAGTAAACAGCTCAAAGCAGATTGCCTTAGTAAATAAAAAAACCCGCAAACTGAGCTTAACACACTGGATAGGTAGGATACGAATTAACAAATTTTCACCCTGAGTGATAAACAGGCTGGCAGATTCTTAAGGCACAAGCTGCCTTGGCTCTGCAGCTTGGGTTTTCCAGGCTTTTATACACAGGCTAGAAATCCCTCTCACCAGGGACCATCACTTCCCACAGGTGTTTCCAGGTGTAGGGAGAGTGAGGTACTATCATGATGTCATTTCCCCACTTTTATATCTTCCTTCCACTTGCTAGAACTCTTTTTTGCTGTGACCTGGGTCAAACAGTTCCCATTGTGTAGCCCTATCTCTGAGAGGTTTCTATGGTACACAATTCCCGGGGTAATCCTTGTGCTTCTATGCATTTCCTCAATAAGCCATTATCATTATTTGGCCTTTTTACTGTTGTACCTGAAAGGCTGCTTGTGGGCATTTTCAACCTTATAACATGTTTCATTAACACATACATAGCCAAACTTGATAACTTCACATACATCGACAGCACATACAATCCAATGAGATATTAATGTCTAGCAGATCAAGAATTTTAGAATGATACCTCACAAGGCATGCTTTGTACAAAACATATCCTAATTACATGACAATGGTGAATACTGATGTGCCAGGGTCTCACGTCCCCCAACTGCAAACTCTGTCTACCTTGATTTTTACAAATGCCATCAAGGCAATATTGCTAAAAAAAAGTTGTGGGATGGAAAAAAACAAATGAAAAACATCTGCTGCTTCTCTGAGGTGGCCTCTGCATGTTATCAATAGTGATATGTATCTACCCAGCACCACTGAGGCTATACAACTACACAGAATGATCAGCAAGGCAAGATACATGACTTACCTGAGGACATACAGAAGTTAATTAATTGTTAAAATCATAGAGGAGTCTCATGTTTCCTCAGTGGAGTATAGTTTTAATTAACATTTCATTGCATTTCATGAAAAGAAATATAGAAAATGCAAATACTAAATAATGCAGTCTTAATATACGATAGTGCATATGCAATGTTGCTACAATTCAGTGAAGAATATTAATGCTTCATGAATTTTTAAATTTCATTTCTACGTTTGCTATGTTGTTGTCACTTCAACAATGGGATGCCATAAGACTTTGACTGATATTGATATGAATTCAAACCGCATATGACAGCAAAGTGGAAGGGAAGTTTTTCCAACTAAAATTGGCAAAATGTCTACATGAAGCCCAGTAAACAAACAAAAACAAACAAACAAGCTTAGTGGTGTGCCTAAAGTCCTCACACTATCATCCCAGCTATGTAGAAGTCCCTCCTGAACATCTCAAACCTTCATGATCGGGTTTAGAGCCAAAGCAGGGACTTCACATCCCCAAACAATTATACCCCCAAATGTGTTTATGTCCCACTCTTCTCAAAAATTCACAGAATTAGTTAGAAGAGCTCATTAAGAAACTACCAAACACTTAAGGGCAGTTAAAAGTTTAGTAAACATATCTTTAGTGTCATCTTAAATTATGAAAAGAGAGCGAGCGAGAGAGAGAGAACTATGACTATTAAGAGGGAGCAAGTTTACAGCTAAGAAGCAATGTTAAAAGGCTTTTACTTCCACAGTCATGAGATTATAAATTGAAAACACTTTGGTAGCTAACGGATTTGAACATCACTGAAATAGTAGGAAGAAATGATAATAGATTGGTAACAAGGGCTGGGTCACAACTATTAATTGTCCATATATATTATATAGATAAAATTAAAAAAAAAAAGATGCAGGAAACCAACAGAAACATGTTAAAACTGGAACACAGAACTTTGACTCACTGCCGGGCAGCCCCTCTTAGAGGTGGATGTGGCATAGCAGGCTCTCCTTGTTTTCTTCCCCACTGCTGACAGCTGCTCCATCCCACCCATGCTGTGTCTCTTCATTGCTGAGCCCTCTGGCAGGTCACATTTAGTCCCACCCTTCCCAGGAGGAGAAAAAAAAAGAGTCTAATAAACTAAACTCAAATAAACATAATTCCTTGCCCCTACCTGGGTTTCCCTGCTGCACAGATTCACCACCACTTCCTGGGCTCTGTGGGATTGCCCTTTCACTCTTGTGTGCAGAGACACCTCCCAGAGGCCTGCCTCCAAACTCTGTAGTCCTTCTTCCTCTTTTATTATGGTGTGTCTGCACTACCTTTCCCAATGGACGAGTAGAAGAACCCAGACCTTCCCTTTCCTTTGGTTTTCAGTCCAGGGCTCCTGTGGTGAGTAGCTAAGGTCTGCTCCTTCTGACTTCTTGCTGCCTCCCTAGACTTCTTCCCAGAATAGCTATCCTTTAGGCTCTTTTCCACAGGCTTACTATATGCCTGCCTCTGCCTTTTGTCCCCACTCACTAGCAACTAGAGGGGTTATGGAGCTTTTCTCTTCTATCCCTGAAAGCTCCTTCTTACCTAGGCTTCCTCCCTTTATGCTCACCACACAGCTCCTCCCCAAGCTGGGCATCAACTTCATTTAGGCCTGGTCTGCTCTCCAGGAGCACTACTTGCTCTCTGTTTCCAGTGAACTGTTCCATTACCTGTCTGGGGTACATACCCCATCATATGGAGTAATATGTTGAAATAGACAGGTACTCTAAGGTTGTGAGCTGTTATGTCGTTTACCTGATGACTGATAATCTCCCCTTGAAATACCAAAGATATTTACTGGCATTTCCAAGTTGTTCACGCTGAGCAAGGGTCTCAAGCTGACAATATTTATTATGTAATAAAAAGTTCTAGTAACAAACTAAAGAAGTTTATCAATAGATAAACTAGATGACACTATAACAAACCAAGGTCTTAATGGTCTCTAATGATAGCACAATAACATTAAATCAGCAGAGAAGAACATTTGTTCAACAAATGCTTAGAGCCAGTTTTGGTTTTATTTTTGTTGATTTTATTTAAAACTTGTTGCATTTCCATTTTATCATCAAAAAATATTTGGTCAGTGTCAAAAAATGGAGGATAATTTAACTATGGAGATGAATATATCTGAGTATCATCTGTATGGCAGTGAAAACCCAAATCATGTAATTAAATAAAGAAAACCACTGGCAGCATATTAATAGTGAAAGAAAAGATCTTGGTTGCTTTCTGTTACTATTCTATCATATTCATGACTAGAATATGATTGGCTAGATTAAACTTTGTGCACAGCCTTATTGATTATGTTAATTTTTTTAAAGCAGCTGAAATTTGATGCTCAAAGGAGGAATCTAAAATGATGGCCATGATTTCAGAGCTGTTTAAGATCCTGAAAAAAACCCTGCAATTTGTCCTGAGCATCAGCCGTTCATTTTAATTCTGGGCACTATATTTATTCTGGATTAGCTGTTTTTAAGTCTGTTCCTCCTTCCGAAGTTCAGGAACTAACAATCTGAACTTTTATTGTTTTGATATGACAATAAAAGGTGATTCTCACTCCAGACACAAAGCTGCTTTCATTACAGCTTCATTGGCCTGCTCTGGTGTGATAATACCTGGATTCTGAGGCTACATAGTGGCACTTGGAAGTGTAATATAGATAGGCATTTGAAAAAAAAAAACATTCAGGATTTTGGTGATGCAGTCTCCCCAAAGCATGGCATCTTCACCATTATGTCTTGTCATTATGCAAGGCACTGCATTTAGCCGTATGGAGTGGAAATCTATCAACTGCATGAAAAACTTGTACAGATACAGACAGACATCATCTTCCTTTCCAAATGCAAACAGATGGACATCGTACCAAAAGGACTGAAGGTAAAAAATCCATTACAATCTACATACCACACAGACTATGCTGACAGCTTGTGCCACACGCTCTCAAAGAAACTGCGGAATCACCTGATCAACATCCTCTACAGCAAACAGGGAAAGATTAAGAATGAGCTCTCAAAAATGGATACTCTCATAAAAAACCAACCTTCCACACAAACTTCCTCGTGGCTGAATTTTACTAAAACTAGACAAGCCATTTACAACGCACACTTTGCTTCTCTACAAAAGAAAAAGGACACTAAACTTTCTAAACTACTACATGCTACAAGGGGCCACAGCAATGGTTCCCTCAACCCACCTAGCAATATTGTTAACCTATCCAACTATACTCTCAGCCCAGCAGAAGCAGCTGTTCTATCTCGGGGCCTTTCCTTCTGCCCCTCCACCCCCACGAACATAATACAGTTCTGTGGTGACCTAGAATCCTATTTTCGACGTCTCCGACTCAAGGAATATTTCCAAAATACCTCTGAACAACATACTAATCCACAGAGACCTCCCTACCAGCACTACAGAAAGAGGGGTTCTAGGTGGACTCCTCCTGAAGGTCGAAACAGCAGACTGGACTTCTACATAGAGTGCTTCCGCCGACGTGCACGGGCTGAAATTGTGGAAAAGCAGCATCACTTGCCCCATAACCTCAGCCGTGCAGAACACAATGCCATCCACAGCCTCAGAAACAACTCTGACATCATAATCAAAAAGGCTGACAAAGGAGGTGCTGTTGTCATCATGAATAGGTCGGAATATGAACAAGAGGCTGCTCGGCAGCTCTCCAACACAAGTTTCTACAAGCCATTACCCTATGATCCCACTGAGAGTTACCAAAAGCAACTACAGCATTTGCTCAAGAAACTTCCTGAAAAAGCACAAGATCAAATCCGCACAGACACACCCCTGGAACCCCGACCTGGGATATTCTATCTACTACCCAAGATCCATAAACCTGGAAATCCTGGGCGCCCCATCATCTCAGGCATTGGCACCCTGACAGCAGGATTGTCTGGCTATGTAGACTCCCTCCTCAGGCCCTACGCTACCAGCACTCCCAGCTGCCTTCGAGACACCACTGACTTCCTAAGGAAACTTCAATCCATCGGTGATCTTCCTGATAACACCATCCTGGCCACTATGGATGTAGAAGCCCTCTACACCAACATTCCACACAAAGATGGACTACAAGCAGTCAGGAACACTATCCCCGATAATGTCACGGCTAACCTGGTGGCTGAACTTTGTGACTTTGTCCTTACCCATAACTATTTCACATTTGGGGACAATGTATACCTTCAGATCAGCGGCACTGCTATGGGTACTCGCATGGCCCCACAGTATGCCAACATTTTTATGGCTGATTTAGAACAACGCTTCCTCAGCTCTCGTCCCCTAAAGCCCCTACTCTACTTGCGCTATATTGATGACATCTTCATCATCTGGACCCATGGAAAAGAAGCCCTTGAGGAATTCCACCATGATTTCAACAATTTCCATCCCACCACCAACCTCAGCCTGGTCCAGTCCACACAAGAGATCCACTTCCTGGACACTATAGTGCTAATAAACAATGGTCACATAAACACCACCCTATACCGGAAACCTACTGACCGCTATTCCTACCTGCATGCCTCCAGCTTTCTCCCTGACCACACCACACGATCCATCGTCTACAGCCAAGCTCTGCGATACAACCGCATTTGCTCCAACCCCTCAGACAGAGACAAACACCTACAAGATCTCTGTCAAGCTTTCTTACAACTACAATACCCACCTGCAGAAGTAAAGAAACAGATTGATAGAGCCAGAAGAGTTCCCAGAAGTTACCTACTACAGTAGAGGCCTAACAAAGAAAATAACAGAACGCCACTAGCCGTCACCTTCAGCCCCCAACTAAAACCCCTCCAACGCATTATTAAGGATCTACAACCTATCCTAAAGGATGACCCAACACTCTCACAAATCTTGGGAGACAGGCCAGTCCTTGCCTACAGACAGCCCCGCAACCTGAAGCAAATACTCACCAACAACCACATACCACACAACAGAACCACTAACACAGGAACTTATCCTTGCAACAAAGCCCGTTGCCAATTGTGCCCACATATCTATTCAGGGGACACCATCACGGGGCCTAATAACATCAGCCACACTATCAGAGGCTCGTATACCTGCACATCCACCAATGTGATATATGCCATCATGTGCCAGCAATGTCCCTCTGCCATGTACATTGGTCAAACTGGACAGTCTCTACGTAAAAGAATAAATGGACACAAATCAGATGTCAAGAATTATAACATTCATAAACCAGTTGGAGAACACTTCAATCTCTCTGGTCACGCAATCACAGAGATGAAGGTCGCTATCTTAAAACAAAAAAACTTCAAATCCAGACTCCAGCGAGAAACTGCTGAATTGGAATTCATTTGCAAATTGGATACTATTAATTTAGGCTTAAATAGAGACTGGGAGTGGCTAAGTCATTATGCAAGGTAGCCTATTTCCTCTTGTTTTTTCCTACCCCTCCCCCCCCCCAGATGTTCTGGTTTAACTTGGATTTAAACTTGGAGAGTGGTCAGTTTGGATGAGCTATTACCAGCAGGAGAGTGAGTTTGTGTGTGTATGGGGGTGGGGGCGATGTGAGAAAACCTGGATTTGTGCTGGAAATGGCCCACCTTAATTATGCACATTGTAGGGAGAATGGTCACTTTGGATGAGCTATTACCAGCAGGATAGTGAGTTTGTGTGTGTGGTTTTTGGGAGGGGGGTTAGGGGGTGAGAGAACCTGGATTTGTGCAGGAAATGGCCCAACTTTATTATCATGCACATTGTGTAAAGAGTTGTCACTTTGGATGGGCTATCACCAGCAGGAGAGTGAATTTGTGTGGGGGGTGGAGGGTGAGAAAACCTGGATTTGTGCTGGATATGGCCCACCTGATGATCACTTTAGATAAGCTATAACCAGCTGGACAGTGGGGTGGGAGGAGGTATTTTTTCATATTCTCTGTGTATATATAAAGTCTGCTGCAGTTTCCACGGCATGCATCCGATGAAGTGAGCTGTAGCTCACGAAAGCTCATGCTCAAATAAATTGGTTAGTCTCTAAGGTGCCACAAGTACTCCTTTCCTTTTATCTTCACCAATGTGCTACGTGATTGGAATGGGCTTCATTATAGAAAGGCAAATACTATAGGTTTGGGTGTTTTTTTCCCACTTCTACTCCAGCTAACTATACTATGGCATAGATATCAGAAGTGCCAATGTTTTGATCTTAATTTTTTATTCTCAGGGGTGTATGCTGAATGTATAGGGCTGAATCTGATCTTGCAGGCACTTTTAATTTCCCCTCAAGCCTAAAGGCCATCAAGATATACAGATCTGATTCCATGGCAAATTTCGCACAGATATCAATGTTGAATTGAATGCCTGCAATTAAGGCAGTATATTCTAGTCATCTAATAGACTGATGGTTGACTTGTTACCTGAAATTACTCGTCTATTTCTGTTCTCTCAGTGAACCTATTTACAAGTTATAAATAGTATTCAGGTACCAATACAACAAGATACTTAAGCATGTGCATGACTTTAAATTGAACTACTCGTTCAATTGACCCTAATTGACTTTAATTGAACTACTCGTAAAGGTACACATATACTTAAGGTCCTTGCTGAATAGGGGCCTTAAAGATTATTACAATAATTATTGGACATTGTCATCTTTCTGTTGCATAATATATGTTACTTTATTGCTACTACATTCACTGAATTCAATAAAAAGTGATATACATTATATTCTTGAAGCTAGTACTAATTATTTTTAACATCAAAATTATAGTCTTTTATACTCTAGACCCCAGTGGGTTTTGCCATTTAAGCTGAAATATAAATTCATCAATTTGGAACTCAGCATTTAATTTCATGTCTTTCCTATGGTACATATTTAGAATTTATAGTCTCAATCTAACAGAGAAGAAATCTCTCAAGTACTAATATCTCTGATGAAGCTAATGGTATCAGTCATATAAACAAGCCAAGAAATAAATTAATAACTGGAGCTAGGTCTGGTCCCATTTGTTTTGCAACTCATTTGCAATATGTAGCATCTGGCAATCTGCCTTAGCCCTTTGAACCTGTAGTCATTCATTAAATATGGTTTGTTTCCTAATGGTGCCTATTCAGTCAGAGAACTTATTGTAGTAATTGTTTTTATTCCTCAAGATAAATTAAATAAAAAGTGTCCAGAATACGTATTTTTGTTATCCAATCAAATTTAGAGTTCTCTGCTTTTACTCAGAATTTTCAGCCTCGCTTTATACATTTTCCAATATTTTTTCTTTCCAGTAGCATAACCTCTGCCCTTTAGCAGTTAGGTCCCATCAACCTAATTCTCTTGTACAGCATACTTCTGATTTCTATTATTCTGTGTATTTTTAATGATTTTCTTCCTACAGTTCAGCATGCTTAACAGCTTCCTACTGCTTGTTAAGCGAGAAATCCTATAATGTGTAACAACTGGTAAAATCAAATTAAGGAAGTGAAAACCACAGAATTATGCTACAATTCTCTTTGACTGATTTAAGAGCTAATTAAAAAAACATCAACCAATTGTAATGTCCTTACCTATTACGTTATATGTCTCAGTCCAATGAAAAGCATTTGTTGTCTTCCATAGTCATGCTTTAGTGCATGTAATATGATTTCCTCTGGTATTTGGGCACCAGTGCTTCTAGTATTATCTCATTGCTAAAAAACTTCTCCTTTAACTCAAGTGGTAGAATCATGTGTCTTTGGTTCTGAAGGTCTCAGGTTTGATGCCCAATGGTAAGCATAGTATGTATCTGACTGTATGTGGTTCCAATTGTTATGTAAGCTGCACAAGGTCATAAATGCTGTCTCCATGACAGACCTACCCATCTGAAGCATAGGTTAGCCTTCTATGAAAGGGAAATAAAACCCACCCCAAACCCTTCTGTGGTAGGAAATCACACATTTGTTAGAGAAAAACACAAAGGTGAGTTTCTTGTTTTCTGCACACAAGAAACCTCAAGGGCCCCAAACCAATGTCATTTGAAGTTCATGGAAAGAATCCCATTGTGCCTCATGTGCACACTATCCTTTCCCTTCAGGTGCCAGTAGGTATCAGACTTGGGACATTCTACTCCAGAAACACCCATCTACACCTTGTGCTAAAGATGAGTAGTTTAAGTCTGCAAATGTAAAAGGCTGTAATTGTTGCTGGGCTAGCAGCTACAGGGAGACATTATCATAAATACATGGCCAATATCTTCCACTTGAACTTAACCTTGAAGTCAGATGAAATTAGGTCACCACCTCCCTGTCATCTGTTGAATAGTAACAGTGTATGTGTGTATTTCAGAGAGGCTCCTCCATTGTGCTCACAGCAGTTGCTGGAAGCATTTCTCTCTAGAAGATAAAGTAGATTCCACTTGGAATGGTGATACTCAGACTATGGCTTGCGAGCCGCAAATAACTCTTTAGTCTGTCTCCTGTGGCTCTTTGCAGCACATGATATTAAAACACTGATTTAATTAACCAGTCAGGATGCTTTTACTATGTTATTAATCAATTAAGTTATTAACTTGCACTAAGTTATTAACTAATAAAAACTAAATAGTTCCCATCATACTGTTTAAATGTGAATATGTACTATAGTAAATGAAACAATGAATTCACACTACTGTGACTCTTTTGGGTAATGGTGATCCCTAATTTGGCTCCTGAACCACAGAGCTCTGAGTATCATTGAATTAGAGTACGCTACTTTCTGTTTCCCTATTGTCCGTTGTATGAAGTGGAGGGGTGACCACTGGCACTATATAGCCATTATTCATCTACTTGCCTGGATGATATAAATGTTTCTTTGGGGCATGGGTTCCCCAAGCTGACTGATATCCAGCTTGCAAGGGAAGAACCAACCCATTACAACTCCCCAAAGATTAGGGGAGTTCCACTATTCCACTGAAGGTGTATGTGTGCCAATCAGACAGGGAAATCCATACGTTTAGGATCCAAACCCCCTTAAATGTTGAGGTTTACAGATCAAGGGGAAATAATTTAGGTTCCTCTCTGGCTGCATTATTTTTTTTTAAAGTACATCTCATCTCTAAATTAGTTTTTCTTGATTTTGTAAGATTTCACTCAGTGGGGAATTAATAAACATGTCAAATTATTTCAGAACTATAGTGGTTTCTTTGACAATCTAAAATTAAATATTAACTGTCTTTTTTTTTAAAAAAAGAATGAATTGGGGCATGTCATTTTCTACAAAATAAGAGTTAGTCATAAAAGTTGAAACTAGTCAAACTATCATTCATTGTCTGAAATTAATAAGAAAATTATATGAGTGTGATTACATTGACACCTTTAAGAGATTTAAGGATGGGATATTCAATGGGAAAGAAAAAAAGAATTAGAAAGTGTGTATAATAGAAAAAATGGAAATGTGTTGTTCGTATAAAGAACTTTGAAAAATGCCCCTACATTTCTTTGACTCTCTACCAACTTCATTGGTAACCTCTTGAAAAGTATAAATAAATATGCAAGACAATAGGACTTATCCTGCATAACTGAGGACCATGAGACCTTTCCCATTAACTTAAATTAACACAGGATCAAACCTTATGTACTTAATCTAAAAGCAATACAACAAAATACATCTGCTCATTTTAGATTTCTTATGGCTATTTAATCAATTCAGTACCACTCATGAGGTCAAAGGGGAAAATCATTCTTTAACAAAAATGTTAAAAAGCTACAGTAACTGTCATTGAAAGTAGAAAACAAATGTGTAAGTACTTTGGGTCAAAACACTGCATCCAATCAAAGAGAGAGAGTCAAAAAGTCAAACCAGACAGAAAAGAAGACCGTAGGCTTAATTTAACACCACACATGAACTGAGAAATATTCACTAAAGTCATGAAAGAAAAGTTTCTGAGGAAGAGTCTATAGGAAAATAAATCACTTTTTGTGGCAGCAGTGACTGATTCACAATAGTTTTACAAATCTTTATTTTGGTATCTGCACATTAAAAGATAAAGAATCTGTGTGTAAATCTGTTTGCCCCAATGATGTTGGAGCTGGAAATCATAGTTCTTCTGCATCTGATTCATTCTCCTGTTACACAAGTAAATCAGGAGTACCTCCACTGAACTCAACATCTAGTTTTATGTGGGTGACATGGGAATCATACCTATTGAGATTATAAACTAAAGGTGTGTCTACAGCAAAGAAGTATGGCTGACCCATACCAACTGACTTGGGTTTGTGGGGCTCAAATTGCGGGGATATTTCATTGTTGTATAGACTTAATGGCTGTGGCTGGATTCCAGGTTCTAGGACCCTGGGAAGTGAGAGGGTCCCAGAGCTCGGGCTCAAATCTACACAGCAATGAAACAGCTCTGCAACCTGATCCCCACGAACTCAAGTCGGCCAGCTTAGGCCAGCTGCAGGTTTTTCTTTCCTGTGTAGACATACCCTAAAAAATAATAAATGTCTGGACTATTAGTTCTGTTTATTTATTGTATGTCAGAATAAATACTTGTCATGGTGGGTCAATTGTACTTAAACGTGTTTTAGGGTTTTTGTTCATTTCAGTGGTATGTATTTGGCAGTGGTATACAACTGTTAGCTGACACACTACACATTTTTTTCAAAAAGATCAAGATGTCACAAAATCAATCAATAACATGGGGCATAATCTTTGCCTTCTTTCACATCTTTGTATCACTCAGGTAGTGCAAATTGAGCTGAAACCAGTTGCAAGACCCCTGCTGAGGATTCTCCCAGAATAGGAGCATCCTAAGCAAGAGCAAAGCTGTTGACCAGCTCCTACAATTCTCTTTCTACAAGCCCCGTTGCAGGGGACCTGTCAGACATGGAGGAGTCAGGAGTGGAGTGGCTTAGGAACCCTGTAGTCTGGTTATTTTCAACTGTCATAATTGGTGAAATTTTCAGAAGTAACTGAAAATCCCAACCATTGTCTCTTTGGGACTGTTACCAACTGTTGTAGTTTAGATTAATCCCCAGGCTGTTCTAACCTTGGCAGAACCAAAAATCAGGGAGCCAGTAACTGACTGACTGTTCTCAACTTCTTTTTTCCCCTTCACCTGGGCTGGCCTGAGTGACTGTGAAAGGAACAGGAGCCACCCTTTGCTAGAAAATCCCTTTGGTTCACACAGAGCCAGTAAAGCTCCTATTCTGTTTTTACTGGGCTTCCCACAGCCCAGTAGAGAAGGAGCTATTCTCTTCTTCTTCCTTTGCAAAGGAGCAGGCAGCCAGCAAAGGAGTTGCAGCAGGGAAGGGACAACAACTGCTCAGAGTCCACTTGTCTGACAACAGAGCTGCTCTTGTTTTTAAGGTGATTATCTTTCCTTCCTCCTCATAGTGGCAAGGCTGATTCTCACACACTTCTGTTTTAAAATCGCAGATGCAGTTCTGGGAACGCATTTTAATTAACAGTCAAACACAAATTTTCTTAACACAGTTTCACTTGACGGCCACAATTCAGTTTTCAGAGACACAGTTTGGAAATCCCTGTTCTATAGATTATTAAGAGGTGTTCAACCTATTAGGGTAGAAATTACTGAGCAACTCTCTTGTTAACATTCACTCATGATCAATTGCATATTTACATTAGGATGATTTAAACAGTACACGATATTTTGTATGTACAAGCCTGGAGATTAGTTGGTTAAAATGTATTCCCATTTTAGGCCAAATTCAAGTTGAAGGACCTTGATTGTCAGTGCCTAACAAATTAAAGTGACTAACAGCCTTCTGTCAGCAAGATATAAAATGCTTATCAGATCTGCTGGAAAAAAATCCACAGTTGTTATTAGGGCTGTCAAGCAATTAAAAAATTAATCATGATTAATCGTGAAATTAAAAAAAACATGATTAATCACACTGTTTAATAATAATAGAATACCATTTATTTAAATATTTTGGATGTTTTCTACATTTTCACATATATTGATTTCAATTACAACACAGAATACAAAGTATCAGTGCTCACTTAATATTTATTTTTCATTACAAGTATTTGCACCGTTAAAAAAAACCTAAAGAAATAGTATTTTTCAGTTCACCTATGTCATAAATATAAAGAGAAGGGTAAACCCCTTTAAAATCCCTCCTGGCCAGAGGAAAAATCCTCTCACCTGTAAAGGGTTAAGAAGCTAGGATAACCTCGCTGGCACCTGACCAAAATGCCCAATGAGGAGACAAGATACTTTCAAAAGCTGGGGGGAGGGAAAAACAAAGGGTCTGTCTGTGTGATGCTTTTGCAGGGGACAGAACAGGAATGGAGTCTTAGAACTTAGTAAGTAATCTAGCTAGATATGCATTAGATTATGATTTCTTTAAATGGCTGAGAAATTAAGCTGTGCTGAATAGAATGGATATTCCTGTCTGTGTGTCTTTTTGTAACTTAAGGTTTTCCCTAGAGGGATTCTCTATGTTTTGAATCTAATTACCCTGTAAGGTATTTACTATCCTGATTTTACAGAGGTGATTCTTTTTATTGTTATTTCTTTTTTACTGTTACTTCTATTAAAATTCTTCTTTTCAAGAACTGAATACTTTTTTTTTCATTGTTCTTAAGATCCAAGGGTTTGGGTCTGTGGTTACCTATGCAAATTGGTGAGGATTTTTTCTAAACCTTCCCCAGGAAGTGGGGTGCAAGGCTTGGGAGGATTTTTTTGGAGGAAAGACGTTTCCAAACAACGCTTTCCTAATAAAAAAAAAAAAACAGATAAACTTTTGGTGGTGGCAGTGGAAGTCCAAGGGCAAAGGGTAAAATAGTTTGTACCTTGGGGAAGTTTTAACCTAAGCTGGTAAAAGTAAGCTTAGGAGGTTTTCATGCAGGTCCCCACATCTGTACCCTAGAGTTCAGAGTGGGGAAGGAACCTTGACAACCTAATACAAGTACTATAGTGAAATCTCTTTATCATGAAAGTTGAACTTACAAATGTAGAATTATGTACAAAAAACTGCATCCAAAAACAAAACAACGTAAAACTTCAGAGCCTGCAAGTCCACCCAGTCCTATTTCTTGTTCAGCCAATTGCTCAGACAAACAAGTTTGTTTACATTTGCAGAAGATAATGCTGCCTGCTGCTTGTTTACAATGTCACCTGAAATTGAGAACAGGTGTTCTCATAGCACTGTTGTAGACGGCGTTGCAAGATATTTACAAACCAGATGTGCTAAATATTCATATGTCCCTTTATGCTTCAACCACCATTCTAGGAAACATGTGTTCATGCTGATGATGGGTTCTGCTCAATAACAATTCAAAGCAGTGCAGATCAAAGCATGTTCATTTTCATTATCTTAGGTGCCACCAAGAGAAGGCTGATTTTATTTTTTGGTGGTTTGGGTTCTGTAGTTTCTTCATCAGAGTGTTGCTCTTTTAAGACTTCTGAAAGTATGATCCACACTTCATTCCTTTCAGATTTTGGAAGGCACTTCAGATTCTTAAACCCTGGGTCAAGTGCAGTAGCTATCTTTAAAAGTCTCACATAGGTACCTTCTTTGCGTTTTGTCAAATCTGCAGTGAAAGTGTTCTTAAAATGAACGGCATGTGCTGGGTCATCTGAGACTGCTATATCATGAAATATATGGAAGAATTCAGGTAAAACAGAGCAGGGGACATACAATTCACCCCCAAGGAGTTTAGGCACAAATTTAATTAACACATTGTAAATAAGAAGAGGGCAGCATTATCTCCTGTAAATGTAAACAACCATATTTTTCTTAGCAATTGACTGAACAAGAAGTAGGACTGAATGGACTTTTAGGCTCTGAAGTTTTACATTGTTTTGGTTTTGAGTGCAGTTATGTAACAAAAAATATTTCTACATTTCTAACTTGCACTTTCACGACAAAGAGATTGCATGACAGTACTTGTGTGAGGTGAATTTAAAAATACTATTTATTTTGTTTATCATTTTTACAGTGCAAATATGTGTAATAAAAATAATATACACTTTGATTTCAGTTGTAACACAGAATACAATATATTCAAAAATGTAGAAAAAACATCCAAAATATTTCATACATTTCAATTGGTAATCTATTGTTTAACAGTGCGATTAAAACTGCAATTTATCACAATTAATTTTTGAGTTAATCGCGTGAGTTAACTGCGATTAATCAACAGCCCAAGTTTTTATATTTCTTAAAAGAAAATGATCAACTAAATCAAAAACTTGGACAAATCCATGAACATGCCTCCATCAAATGGCCTTTGCCTGAAGCCTTTTAAATATCACATAACCATTTCTATGTTTCTTTTAAGTGAAGAACTTGGACAGCTTTGGGACATTAACTATATGTATTCCATGTTGTAATATATTGATTGCAGAACACTCTTTCCTTGTAATCAAGTGTAATTAGAAGAGAATTAAACCAAATGTACATATTAATCGTATCACCTAAACACATGATGTAAATACGCAGTCTACTGTAGCTAATTAACACCACTCAGCAAAGTCGATTTGTGATGTGTTTGATAAAGAATTTCAAAAGCTTTTAAAGATTCATTCATTCACCCATTCACTCTCTCTCTCTCTCTCTCTCACACACACACACACACACTCACACACACAAGCGCAGTTCTCACTGGCCTCTACTTTTATACCTGCAATTTTTGGATGCAAATAATTCTGGGCAGCATAATTTTGCAGTTACAAATAAACCTGGGCAATAATTATGTAATTTAGCTCCCAGTCCTGCAAACACTTACTTGCATGCTTAACAATAAGCATATGAGTAAACCCAATGGCTTTAGACAGGCTACTTATATGCTTGAACTTAAGTACGTGCAAGTATTTGCAGGATCAAGGCCTGAGTTGCCAAAGTACCTGATCACACCTGTCATTAATTGTGTTAACAGTTAAAATTTAGTTCAAATTTAACTGTTCACTAGTATTAATATTAACAATTTACCAATATAATTAACCATAGTCAGCAGACTGAGAACTTTCGTTTAGATTAATTTTCCTAAGGCAAAACCAAGCCATTGCTTATTGTTGAAAAGTATTTAAAACAGAGTACTTCCTGAACAATTAAAGTTAAATTCAAGGCATTTTGAGCATAAGATTAAAAACAAATCAACTATCATATGTGAGAGCTTTGTTCTAGAAACAGAGCTTTAATTCACATTTTCTCCATTTTAACTCATTATTCTCATAGTATTGAGGCAATGGTTGTACAAGAACAATTTTATCTATATTCACTGAAGATAAAGCTCTGGGTTATTCAGTGATTTCATTCTACAGAAGTCGATGGGAATTTTCATCACTCTTAATCATTGTGGGTTCATATCCCCAGTATATTGGTGTAATGCTAGATACTCATTTGCTCTTCGCAGGTGATTTTTTCTTGTGGGATGATACCAGGATGATACCAGATGCAGTTCAAATGTAGTTCCCCTAATTCAAATTTCAATGATGAACCTGAAGATCTCAGAAAACCCATGGAGGTCCTGTCAATAGGAGCATATGTGGCTAATGTTTACTGTAGAGATTTTTTTATATAATTATTTTTAACATTTTTACAAAGCTGTGTTATGGAATTCTTCAAAACAGCTTTCAGTTACAGATTTAAAAATGGTTTCAGAGTAGCAGCCATGTTAGTCTGTAAATGTCTGTTAGTCACGAAAGCTTATGCTCAAATAAATTTGTTAGTCTCTAAGGTGCCACAAGTACTCCTTTTCTTTTTAGATTTAAGAATGTTATTTGTTTATAGAATTTGTTTTATTATCCTAAAGATTTCCATTTCAAACAAGCAATTATGTTTTCTAATGTCTGGAGAATTCTTAATATTATTGCATTTTGTACAATCAATTGTCATGCTGTACACAAATCTGCATTATTCTGATAAAGCAAGAAAAGTGATTTATTTATATAAAATACTATTCATTCATAATAACTATTATTATTTCATTTGGCTTTTTGGGCTGGCGCGGTCACACCCATGACCCTGATATATATATTTTTAAATCAATATATAGCAAGAATTTTGATTGACCTCTTGCTATATTAATTGCATCAAACTGTGTTTATGGAATGTAAAGGATGCATGGTGAAAGTCAGTAAAAGGCAGGAAATTCAGAAGAAAGGCTCCAAGACCAATTCTATCTTGGCTAAGTTATAAATCCAGGACATTTCAAGCTACCCATGTTGTGACAAACTGCCCAATGTTGTGACTGCTTCTATGCCTATCAGCTCATCTTTTTCCTGAGGATAATATTAAGTAATGTTGGTTCTCAAATGGATCACCAAACCAAAATAATGATAATTTGAGAGTACAGAAAATTTCTTAGACTGCTTTATCTCTGTCAATATGGACTAAAACCCTGGCAGTAATTAAAAAAAACAAAACAAAACAAAAAAACACAAGAAAAGTATAAGTCTTTGAGTACATCCTTTTTTGAGATCAAGCAACGACAAAAATCACACATTTAATATCTCTGTGAAGTATAGTACCAGTAACAACTGCCAAGATAATACATCAACAGCTATTGATATTTATGTTGTATCTTGGACATAAACAATTGTCAGTCTTTTTTTTCCTAGTCACCTCTCCCCCATATAGCAGATGGGAATTTGAACTACCATAAAACTAAATGGATGCATTTAGCTTAGTTGCAAAGAAGAGGAACAAGAAAGTACTCTAAATGTTTATTTCATTACTTTCTAAATTAAAAAGAAAAGATCCATACAGTAACTGAAAAAAATGATCTGCTCTAAAGTCTCTTATCTTCTGCTAATATAGATCAATTCAATGGCATGATACATTTCCTATCCAACCTGGACACGTAACATTCTAATGCCTCAATGTATCTCCTTGAAAATAACATTGTTGAACCAAAAGACTCCTGGGAATCAAAAGATGCCTTTCAAAGTTTGTCTGAAAAAGCAGAGATAACAAAATCATTTATTAATTTTAGTGTATTTGTTTTATATTCCCAAACTATTAGTTCCACTGAAAAATTATAGAATGCTTGGGAAAAAGACAAGGTTTCTAAAAAGGAACGTTGATATGCTCATAGAATCCAAAAGCTAATGAGGGTCATGACCATCAGTGGTGTAAAACTGTGAACTGTAGTTTGAGCTAACGTTAGAGGACACTGAGCAGCAGAGAGACTTACTGTGCGGTATAGAAAATTATGGTACTATATGTGGCTTTAGTAAAAGTTAAACAGTGTGAGACATGCTATTTATGTAATTGCCATTTTCCAGTGAAGATGAACTCTACTAATGACTTGTTAAATGTAACAAGAGACCTGGTTTCCATTCCATATCACAAAATGTTTCCATGGTAAAGCTGATTTTCAGTTAAATAAATTCTATCAGCATGTACGATATCTATATGTTGTTGACTGCTATAATACATACAAGCTGTTGTGAAAGCTCTGACTAGGACTTAGGTGCATTTCACAGTATTTCATGGTATTTTGTGACAATTCTTCCAACAGCTGACATTTGCAATAAATTTGTGTTGTGGTGTGAGGAGTTACCAAAGCAAATCCTAATAATGTTAATGGGCCAAACTCTAGTTGATGTACATATCATAGCTGCTATACTGATTTAAACTAGCTGAAGACTTTAATATAAGTAAACATATAATAGGCTTACAGTAAGCAAAACATAGTAATTTGTAAGCAAGTGAACCTCATTGCCATTAATTTCAGTAAACCAGCATACATAGTAAGCAACCGTTACCATCCAAGGGCCAAATGCTATTTATTTCACAAATGGAGAGGACATAGAGACTATAGTTATCGATATAGGTGCTTTTTGAAGTTCTTACACATTACAGAGAGCCTGACTGAATACTTTTCAAAGGAACTAAGAGACTCCATTATGAAGAAAAGATGATTCAGTGGAAAGTTTACAATGTTCATCAAACTATTATTCACAATTTCGCTAGTTGGGAACACTCTATTCTTCTTTATGAATACCTCCCACTTGTAGCCTCATTTTATTGAGAGCCCAATGCTGCACCAGTGACTTCAATGGGAGCAGGGGCATGCGCTAAGTATTTTATTTACAGACAGATAATCTAGATACTTCACCATCTGTTACACAGCTCAGCCAACAAAGACGTGTCATCTAGAGGCCATTTATCTTTTTAGGTTTGTTTAATGTTGTCACTTGAGTGGTGAACAAAATAAGAATCCTTTTACTTTTCAGAAAGCAAAAAGAATATACTCTTTATAAGAAAGTACATTATGCACTAATTTCTGCAATGTTTCCTAACGTTCCTGTAGTTAAGGGTCTATCAGCACTTTCATACACTGTAAAATAGTCTTATTTTTAAGTGTTTTATAGCTCAGCTCCGAAGATTTACTGCAGGCTGAAATTTACAAAACACTGCAATCTGAATGTGATTTCTATGCCAAATTCAGTTAAATAAATAAATAAATGAAATGACAATCTTGAAAAATGTTCAGTTACAAGATGTAAAAAACCAGAACTGTACCTGTCTAAAATAACCGTGTAGGCTTTTACAGACCAGGCCTCAAGTAACTGTAACCCACAGTCTCTCTTTCTGTCCTTTTCTAGTGGTTGGATCACACAGAGTTTTGAGTTTGCCATATAATTAAAAGGAAAATACAATTCACAATGTGTGTGGCATGTTCAAAGAAATTTACTGAGGCAGCCAGCAGCATTGCTGTAAGGTGTAATTTATCTCTGACCTCATCACAGCAGTGGCCAGATGGATTTTGTCTGACCACAGATCTATGAGGCTCCAATGGCTCAGATCTCATATTGTGTTAGAGTGTCAATGTGTCCGAATAGGTTTGGACATAACATTTACAACAATAGGCATGACATATCCTGGCTCTAATCAATTCAGCCCACTTGGAAAACTGAGTAAATACAAGAAACACAAAGAAAGACCCCAAACCTCATGAGGAATTAAACAAACAAACACACCAAAAACAAGCAGATGCTTCTTCTGAGTTGCACTTTGTTGAGAATTTTTCCCTCCAAATGACTGAATATACATGATATTGGAACTCAGAGCTGTCTAAATTAGCAGTATGTATGAGAGTTGTGATGTGCTATAAGATCTGGTACAGACACAAAAATAATACAATTCTGTCACAGCCACAGAGGGAGGAAAATTGACAATAACTGTGAAAAGAGATATGGCTAGAGAGTGTGGGTGTGATTCTGTCACCCTTATTCATATTAGCTAATATCTGATGATGTAAGCAGCCCTACAGATATGAATGGCAATATTAATAGCGTAAGATATTAGTCGATGAAACTCAAAATGTACATAGTGACTTAGGCCCAGGTTCTCAAAGGTATTTAAGAACCTTACACCCATTAAAAGCAATGGGACTTAACTCCTTAGCCTTAGCTTATTTATTTCCTAGGGAGGTGGTAGAATCTCCTTCCTTAGAAGTTTTTAAGGTCAGGCTTGACAGAGCCCTGGCTGGGATGATTTAATTGGGGATTGGTCCTGCTTTGAGCAGGGGGTTGAACTAGATGACCTCCTGAGGTCCCTTCCAACCCTGATATTCTATGATTCTATGATTTCAACAACTAAGACGACACTTCCTTAACATTCCCAATACTGTTAGTGACATTAGGAGTTCAGTTGTGTCGTGCCAACTAGCCTGATGCAAATTAAAGTTATGGAAGTGTTCTTGAAAAATACATTCTGTTTTAATGGCAGCAGATAGAAAGATATGAAGGATATTGGAAGTACTCAACACTACCTATGAACTGCAAACTGCCCCTCAAGGTAAAACTGACTGTGGGCTCAGAGAGACAAGATGATATGAAAACAGAGACACTAGAAAATATGATCGGCAGGGCTGGCTTTCGGCACTTATGGTTGCCAAGGATGCTTGTACAGTCAGAAGGTTCCCAAGGGAGCATTTTAGTCACTCATTTAACAGAACCTCGGGAAGTAGTGCAATTTGTATCTATCACAAAACTGAGCTATCACTGAGCTTCTCTTTCACGTATAACAGCATAACTGCATGAGGTAGAGTAGTGTGTCCTCCACAATCTAATAGAACAACTAATGGAGCTAATTAAGAAGAATTTATGCTGCTCTTTGTTGCATTCCAAGTAAACTGTGCTATCCAGTGTATTTATAAGACTGGCTGAAAATTCTTTTACACATAATGCAAAATATTTCAAAAATTATTATCTAAAGCAAACAGGGAAGTCTGTTTGTATGTATAAATTCTGTGTCCTATTTATTCAAAGTGATGTTTGCTAGTTAATTAAAACCAGTGTATAGAGGAGAATTTTTTTTAAAACAATGAAATTAACTAATTTATTCAGTCATTCAACTAATGTATTCAAATACATTAAAATAGTTTTGTCTCATTTAAAACAGGAAATGTACCCTTTCAAAGCAGTTGTGTGTGTGTGTGTGTGTGGGGAGAAGTATCTACCAAGCAAACTGTAACAGATAACAAGTTTCTGTGACATTAAATATTAATCCAATTTAATTTACAATGACAACTCAAATTGGAGATAGTGAAAAGTTAATAATTTATGAACAGTGGTGCTTTTGTATTTATCGTTGTGCTGCATGGTTGACTTATGTTTCAGGTTAGAATGTCATTTGCTTTCACCACTCTTCTCTCTAGGCCAACTGACATCTATAAACTGTAAATGTAGTTTTGAGAATATATTGTACCATCCAATTAATTTATGAGATTAGTTGTGACGTTTCCATTACAAATTACAAAATATCTTTGAAACATACTAAAGCAGATTTAAATTACCATCAGCTATAATGAAGCAATTCTCCTCTTCTTTCCCCCCACTTTAGGGTTATTAGCGCTCTAGGTACATTTATAAATTCTAACCCCAGCAAACATTGGTATTGCATGTGTGAGTGTAGGGAAGATAGCACACAAAATGGAGGACACAAAAACCCCCTTCTTATTGTATTTGAATAGATGTTTTACTGATAGCAACCCCCCGCTGCAATGATGTGTATGATAGCTTTACCATCTCTGGGTCATTTCTGAGACTTAATCCTGATACACACAAGTGTAGGCCTTGCTGGAGCCCTGACAGACTGAGCTGAAATAGGCCTGGCCTTGGCAGAATAGAAACACTAGGTGTCAGCTAACCATGTAAGCGCATTCCTGACCAGAGATGATGGTATAAAACCCACAGAGATCTCTCAAGTAACTACATAAGCATATTCCTAAGAGATGGTACAAGAACACATTGACCTCTTGTAAAGATAAGGAGAGGATAACAGGATAATGGATAAGGATGTTTTGTTCAAACTAGTATGTGCTAGAATAAAAGTGGTAACTAGCAACATCTAGAGTATAATACATAACTTGTTTGAATCAGTGTATAAAAGGAGAAGTATAGAAGAGTGACTTTTTGCTAGCTGCAGGGACAGCATCCTGGTATGCTGATGAGCTGGTACCATTGTAGCGAGCATACATGTGTTAGCATATCTGTAACCACTGAGCCGGGGCACTAGTACCATGTTTCATTGATAATAAGCCTGGATGAGTGCCTTTGCCACTGAACCAAGACTGTTTTTTCCTTATGAACAACATCGAGCTCTGTGTAGACTCAGACCTGGTATACACTATAAAGTTAGGTCAATGTACGTTGACTTGCGTTGACCTAGTTATGTGTGTGGCTACACTATTTACACTACTGATGTAAGCACCCTGTAGCAGTGACCTAGTAACTCCACCTCCCTGAGCGATGCAGAACCATGGTTGACCTATTTAGGCTGACTCTAGGTGAGTGTAGACACTGCATTAGTTTTGTTGACCATAACAGGTTTGAGCTAAGAGCGGAGCTGTAAGAAGGTGCCCAGAACTGAAGGACAACAAATATTTCTTAAGTGTATTTCTGGGAATAATTTAAGGGAATTGTGATGTTTCTTTCCCTTTCTGATATGATTGCAAATCTAATGGCGTAGCTGTCTGTTTTTAATCAGAAGCTTTTGTCGTGGTGGCTTTTAGGGGTTTCCCCTCCATACCTGCTGAATATCTGACCCTGATCAGGAAGCGAATGAAGAGGACTAGGGAGGATATATGTTGAGAGATCTTCCAAACCGCTATTGCCTTCTGCCATGAACAAAGCACTTGGAGAGCCATTAGAATGCAACTATAGAGAAAGACAGAGTGGAGAGAGAGGTTGCAGCAGGAGAGGCAAAAGGATAGAGAAGCACACTGGGAAATACACCAGGAAATAATGGGTTATTCAGGCAATAAACACAAATGCTATAGAGTATGAGTGACCTATAGGCCCAAAGATCCTAGACTGAGTGTCTTTGCACTCCTTGGAGAGCTCTATAGTCGCTGCTCCTTATACTCCCCAATATACCATGTGGCACTGTGGTATACACCCTAACCCCTACCACTCCACATCAGGGGACAACAAGGAGAACCACAGCTATTCATGTACAGATCTATGAAAACCATGAGATGGTATATAGGTATCCACAGTGGACTACGCTGAACTACTGTTTACAAATATGGACATAAATGTTTACTGTTCACTATCATTTTCAATTGGGGTTTTAAAGTATGGTTTGCTCTGCAAACAGTGTTGGTAAAAATTTTTTTTTTTAACCTGGTATGTGTCTGTTTGCACTTCAATTTTATTAACAGCTGTATTGCACACATTACATTTCTATTTCTGGAAAGTCACTATCTACATTAGTTCATATCAAGCATTGCAGAACACATAACAGTGCAAAGACCCAGCTGTAAAAGAATGTTAGGTGGTGTTGTGTGTAAAATATCTTTCTTAAGTAAACCTCAGCCATAGCTGGCAGAGCATTAAAGGATCTTATGATGAATACCATCTGGTGTGTACTTCACTAAGAAGAAAGTTCTTTAGGCAGCTCATATCTGGTACAGAAACATGACACCACACATGTTTATAAATGCACATCAAGCATTATAGAATTCCTAGTGGCAGGCAAAGAACCAACCAATAAATAACCTAAATTACCCAAGACAGGCACTATTTCATGAAAGCAACTGAGAACATTATGATGACTAGCTGTTAAAATGTTCTTTGAAAGTCTTGCTCAGCCATATATTTCTACATTGCCTCTTGTGATTGCCATTTGGTCTGGCTGTTTACATTTAGTAGACAGACATCTCTCTTGCTCCTTCACCCTGGTGACAGCTTTTCACCTTTGACTCATAGATATTATGCAGTTTATAACTACGGTTATCATTGGAATGTTTTTTCTCATTGATATTCAATCTAGTGAGTAAACAATGCAAGTATCCCTTCAATCTATTGAGAGCACATTCAACCGTCATTTTGCACTTGCTGACATAGTAGATGAATCTTTCCTTGGCCCTGTCAAAATGGCTGGTTTACAACTTCATGAGCCAGGGAAACAAGAGGTAGGCAAAGACCCCAGAATCACTGTTGTCATTTCAATATCACCAGAGGTAGTCTGCTGCTTTGGAATGAATGTCCCCATTTGCAGCTATCTGAAAACTCCCGTGTTCTCAAAGATGTGAGCATCATACACCTTTTCTGATCAGTCCACACTGATATCAGAAAAGCATCCCACGTGAACCATTAGCACTTTTATCACCACAGAAAAATAGTCATTTCCACTGATGTACTCAGTGGCAAGACTGGCCATTATCTTTGAAAACTCATGGCTATTGGGTGAGGTCCCAGACGATTGGGAAAAAGGCAAATATAGTGTCCATCTTTTAAAAAGGGAAGAAGGAGAATCTGGGGAACTACAGACCGGTCAGCCTCAACTCAGTTCCCAGAAAAATCATGGAGCACGTCCTCAAGGAATCCATTTTGAAGCACTTGGAGGAGAGGAAGGTGATCGGGAACAGTCAACGTGGATTCACACCAACGGCAAGTCATGCCTGACCAACCTGATTGTTTTCTATGATGAGATAACTGGCTGTGTGGATATGGGGAAAGCAGTGGATGTGATATACCTTGACTTTAGAAAAGCTTTTGTTAGGGTCTCCCACAGTATTCTTGCCAGCAAGTTAAAGAAGTATGGATTGGATGAATGGACTCTAAGTTGGATAGAGCTGGCTAGATTGTCGAGCTCAATGGCTCGATGTCTAGTTAGCAGCCAGTATCAAGTGGAGTGCCCAAAGGGTTGGACCTGGAGCTGGTTTTGTTCAACATCTTCATTAACGATCTGGATGATGGGATGGATTGCACCTTCAGCAAGTTCACAGATAACACTACGTTGGGGAGAGAGGTATAAATGCTGGAGGATAGGGATAGGGTCCAGAGTGACCTAGACAAATTGGAGGATTGGGTCAAAATAAATATGATGACGTTCAACAAGGACAAGTTCAGAATCCTGCACTTAGGATGGAAGAATCCCATGCACTGCTACCAAAAGGATGTGGACAAATTTGGGGGCAATGAAATGATTAGGGGGCTGGGGCACATGACTTATGAGGAGAGGCTGAGGGAACAGGGCTTATTTAGTCTTCAGAAGAGAAGAGTGAGGGGAGATTTGATAGCAGCCTTCAACTACCTGAAGGGGGGTTCCAAAAAGGATGGAGCTAGGCTATTCTCAGTGGTGGCAGATGATAGAACAAAAAGCAATAGTCTCAAGTTGCAGTAGGGGATGTCTAGGTTGGATATTAGGAAAAACTATTTCCCTAGGAGGATGGTGAAGCACTGCAATGGGTTACCTAGGAAAGTAGTAGAATCTCCATTCTTAGAGGTTTTTAAGGCCCGACTTGACAAAGCCCTGGCTGGGATGATTTAGTTTGGGTTGGTCCTTCTTTGAGCAGGGGGTTGGACTAGGTGACTTCCTGAGGTCTCTCCCAATCCTAATCTTCTATGATTCCAAGATGGGCTAGTGCCAACATAGGGATATTGTGCTGTTTATCATCCCATCACTATTTGGGACCTCTATTACTTGGTATCCATCCACTATTTCCTGTACATTATTTAGAGTCACAGTCCTGTGTAACAGGAGACGTTTAACAGACGTGCACACTTGGATCACAACGGCCTCCACTGCTGATTTTCCAACTTCAAGAAGATTGCCCACTGACTGGTAGCAATCCAGTCTTCCAAGTTTTCAGTGCAGGACCACCACTTGCTTCTCCACTGCAAATACAGCTCTCATTTTGGTGTCCCTGCACTAGGGGAAATAAGGCGTTGTGACTTGCTGGGCAAGGAGAAGGACTCATTTAAAAAGAAAAGAAAGAGGTCTGTAAAAGAGGTTTACAAAGCAGCGAAGGCTCCACTATGACATAGTTTGAGCTGCAAGGGTACACAAGACAGACATGAAAGCCAGATGTCAAAACTACTGATTACATGTCCTTTAGTTTACAATGGGTGAGACTTGGCAGCAACCAAAAGTATCAGCATTCCATTTCATACATGTATGACTTTGAGAAGCAAAACATGGGGAGCAATTTATTGGATAAGCAGTGGGATGTTACAGAGCAATTGATGTTCTCCTTCTTCCACATATTAGACTAGCTGAGTGCACCACCATAGGTGATTTCTAGTTATGACTCACTAGGATCCAGCAAGGCAGGAGCCTTTGCATGCCACATTACTGACCAGTAATAAGGACTCTGTGTGACATCTTGAGTTACTTGAATGATGCTACAAGAACAACCATTTGCCCATCTGTTTAACTGGCAACACAAACACAGGTGCTATTCTGGAAAGAAAAACAAAACAAAATTCAAACTGATGAATGTCACATTGAAGTTCATTTCTGATATTTAATTCCCCGAAGATCCTCATGGATTATGCATATCCAGAAAAGAAACTTAAATTTGTTTCATTGAGGGAGGGCAAGTGTTCTTAATGCATTTGACTCAGCTATTAAAATAAGTGTAAATTCTTCCACTCTACACTTTTGATAACTGCAGTATGAGGCTCAACATATTAGCAAATAGTATAATTCATCTTTGCTAAATATTCTGATTATTCCATCTTCCTTTTGGATCTACATATGAATATTGTGACACTGTAGATGTTAACTAAAACAATGCTCTGGTTTTATTCCTGGTTTTCAGTGAACCACAACTTTTCAAAATTCCCAGTCCTGAAGGGTCATCAGAATTATATATTGCTCCCGGTTATGTCAGCATGTTACATTATGTGAGGTGATTCAACATTCTGCTGTAAAGGGGTTTAACAACAGGTCATTCTCAGAAAGACACATCAAGCCAAGGAATTTGTAAAATTCACTGAAAGTACTGATGAAAAATATCATTTTGTCTTAAGATGCAGTAAAAGAACTGAAAATTCAGTTTTAAAAAAAATATCATTTTGTCTTAAGATGCAGTAAAAGAACTGAAAATTCAGTTTAAAATGTGATATGGTTCATTTTTTTTCTCACAGAGATATTTGGTATAAACATAGACAAATAAGAAATTTAGTAATAGTTCAATATGTACATTTTCAAGTGTTTTCATGATTTTTACCTATTTCTGCTGTTAGGATTCTATAAGCAAAGAGAAATTCTTAGAATATGGTCTTTTAAATCATCTACCTACTAGTGTTGTCCAATATATAGCTCATTGAATCACTAAGTGTATTGTAGGTAAGGATTGAGTTTATCCTATAAATCTAATTTACATCAAATAATATGACTGTTTTTAAAAATGCTCCATATTAATTTTTGGTTGCCCAAAATTGATTTTGTTGTACTAATTTCCATGCAATAATTTAAATTTCAAACTTCCTGACAAAAATGTTTCAGTTTGTGGTTCTTTTTCCGGACATCTAGTTTGAAATACAAACACAAAACATAAACACAAATAAATGAAATTTAGCAAGCGATTTATCATAATCTGCATGGATTACTGTATTTAACCTTTAGCATCATCTTGCCTACTGCAAATGATCTGCTAACATACAGAAGAAATTAATGTATAGAAGAGGTCTATCCTGGGACCGCCACACAACAAAGTATTTTAATCCTTTCAGAAGGTTTCATTCCAGAAGACAGACAAAAGTTTGAAATGCTTCTTATTATAAACAAAACAAATTCGACCATCCTTACTGGAGTCAAAGGGGTCCAGTCTAGACAAAAAAATTATATTATACAATTCAGCTTCATTTGCAGGCACTATTATATTAGGTGAAAAGAAGGCACTTTAGGAGTCAGGACTTCCCTTCTCTGTCACTCACCAGCTGTATGATCTTGGTTATGCCACATAATCTCTATATCCCAGTTTCCCACTTTGTAAAATGTGTATATTTTGTATCTGCTCTACCTCCGGGAACCACTGTAAGATTTAATATTTGCAAAACACTTTGGTGTCTTTGGGTGACAGGTGCTGCCCAAGTGGAAAGTATTATATTGCTATGATTATTTACTGAAACAACACAAAAATGGAGCAGTGCCTTTCAGTATATCATTATTTGATAAATAGTCATGTTGCTCATGTTTTGAAAGACCTCAATATAGTACATACCAGGGGACAGAATTAATTATACTTTAGGAATCTTAAATCTGAATTTTCTGAAATATGTACAATTGGTATCTTTAATGCAATGTTAATGTTTGTGTGGGGGGGGCGGGGGGTGTGTTTCGCAGCTAACTTAAAATTACTCTTGAGTCTGCAAGTTGGCATTCAACTGTAGATAATGTAGAAAGGAGGATTTTGGTTTTGGAGACTGTTAAAATACCTTCTTAAAATACCAAATATGAGGATTTGTTCCACATAGACAGAGACCAGATTTTAGCAAAAAAGATTGATGATTGCCTGAATGGGTGTCACTGACGCTCATCAAGAAGGGGACATGTTCTCAAAAGGGGAGAGAAGAATTAATTATCTTAGATGTGAGTACTCCTTGAATTGATTGGATATGACATGGCACACTAAAATAAAAGTGGTGAGAGCCTACTGCTGTCATTGAAATCAGTTTTCAGAGAAGGAGCCGTTTTAGTCTGTATTCGCAAAAAGAAAAGGAGTACTTGTGGCACCTTTGAGACTAACCAATTTATTTGAGCATAAGCTTTCATGAGCTACAGCTCACTTCATCAGATGCATTCAGTGGAAAATACAGTGAGGAGATTTATATACAGACAGAACATGAAAAAATGTGTGTTTATCATGCACACTGTAAGGAGAAAAGAAGTACTTGTGGCACCTTAGAGACTAACCAATTTATTTGAGCATGAGCTTTCTTGAGCTACATGCATTGCATCCGATGAAGTGAGCTGTAGCTCACGAAAGCTCATGCTCAAATAAATTGGTTAGTCTCTAAGATGCCACAAGTACTCCTTTTCTTTTTGCGAATACAGACTAACAAGACTGTTACTCTGAAAACTGTAAGGAGAGTGAGCACTTAAGATGATCTATTACCAACAGAAGAGTGGGGCAGAGGGGCATTGCTGGCACATGATGGCATATATCACATTGGTAGATGTGCAGGTGAACCAGCCTCTGATAGTGTGGCTGATGTGATTAGGCCCTATGATGGTGTCCCCTGAATAGATATGTGGACACAGTTGGCAACGGGCTTTGTTGCAAGGATAAAATCATAGAAGGTTAGGGTTAGAAGGGACCTCAGGAGGTCATCTAGTCCAACCCCCTGCTTGAAGCAGGACCAGTCCCCAGTTGTTACCCCAGATCCCTAAATGGCCCCCTCAAGGATTGAACTCACAACCCTGGGTTTAGCAGGCTAATGCTCAAACCACTGAGCTATCCCTCCCTCCATAGGATAGGTTCCTGGGTTAGTGGTTCTTTTGTGTGGTGTGTGGTTGCTGGTGAGTATTTGCTTCAGGTTGGGGGGCTGTCTGTAGGCAAGGACTGGCCTGTCTCCCAAGATTTGTGAGAGCGATGGGTCGTCCTTCAGGATAGGTTGTAGATCCTTGATGATGCGTTGCAGAGGTTTTAGTGGGGGCTGAAGGTGATGGCTAGTGGTGTTCTGTTATTTTCTTTGTTGGTCCTGTCCTGTAGTAGGTAACTTCTTCCCCAACACATTATCAAGGATCTACAACCTATCCTGAAGGACGACCCATCGCTCTCACAAATCTTGGGAGACAGGCCTACAGACAGCCCCCCAACCTGAAGAAAATACTCACCAGCAAGCACACACCACACAACAGAACCACTAACCCAGGAACCTATCCTTGCAACAAAGCCCGTTGCCAATTGTGTCCACATATCTATTCAGGGGACACCATCATAGGGCCTAATCACATCAGCCACACTATCAGAGGCTGGTTCACCTGCACATCTACCAATGTGATATATGCCATAATGTGCCAGCAATGCCCCTCTGCCATGTACATTGGTCAAACTGGACAGTCTCTACGGAAAAGAATAAATGGACACAAATCAGATGTCAGGAATTATAACGTTCATAAACCAGTCGGAGAACACTTCAATCTCTCTGGTCACTTGATTTCTGACCTAAAAGTGGCAATTCTTCAACAAAAAGAATTCAAAAACAGACTCCAACGAGAGACTGCTGAATTGGAATTAATTTGCAAATTGGAAACAATTAACTTAGGCTTGAATAGAGACTGGGAGTGGTTGAGTCATTACATAAAGTAAAACTATTTCCCCTTGTTTATTCCCCCATCCCCACTGGTCCTCAGACGTTCTTGTTAACTGCTGGAAATGGCCCACCTTGATTATCACTACAAAAGGTTTTCTCTCCCCCGCTCTCCTGCTGGTAATAGCTCATCTTAAGTGCTCACTCTCCTTACAGTGTGCATGATAAACACCCATTTTTTCATGTTCTGTGTGTATATAAATCTCCTCACTGTATTTTCCACTGAATGCATCAGATGAAGAGAGCTGTAGCTCATGAAAGCTTATGCTCAAATAAATTGGTTAGTCTCTAAGGTGCCACAAGTACTCCTTTTTATTGAAGTCAGTGTTTTTCTCCTTTTTTATTTTCATGGCTAACCTGATTAGCTGAGTTGTCACCAGAGATTCTCCACTTCAATTCCATAATCTTCCAGTCCACATATAGTCTGCCTGCTACAAGTCTTTCCACTGAAGATATATTAAAATGGTCTACAAAACTGGCAGCCAATCAGATGCATGGGTGCTCCTAACCTTTCAAATCAGGCCAGCGGTGTTCAGCTAGAAATACACAATAGAGATATTAGAAGCATAGGATGAAATTCTGAAGTCTATGGAAGTTTGCCATTGATTTCAATGGAGTCAGATTTCACCTATAACGTTATAACTGAAAATGCATAAAAGTCAAATGTATTTTACAATGCAGTTAGTATAAACTAAGCGAAGATTACCAGACACACAAGTAATGAAGGGAAGCAGAATTTGCAGGTGACCAAAAATAGTAAATGTATATGATTTGGTTTAGCTGATGACATGGAAGATTTAAAACCCAAAGTGAGAGTTAGGCAGTGTACTCTCACTGGCTTTCCAATGTGAGCTTGGCATTTAACTTTCTTTTGTGAGTTTAAAAATCTTCCCCATAATCTCCATCTCTGAAACTAAACAGCTCTCCAAAAAGAACAAAGGAAAGTGGAATATATAATGTTTATGAGGAGCAAAGCCCTAAACAACAAAGCTATGACCATTGCAATAACAGTTACTACTATGACTGTGGCTGATTTGGCTTCCTGAAATGAATGTGAAATTATCTGATAAACATGAAGTGGTAAGAAGGAATAATAACCAACATAGAATTTTCTGCTTCAAACAATGTGTACAAGATATTATCCAACTATATTCACCATGGAGATACTTTATTCCAGCTTTGTAAAGTCACAAATAAGATCACACATACTAAAATGTTATGCCTTTTAAAATTGTTTTTCAATTTAAATTCAGATTGAACAGAATCCCTTTTTTTTGCAAACAGATCACAATTTCCACTTATTTATTTGTTGAAAGTCAGTTGACAAATGTGCTATTTGAACATATTTCATTCTATAAGTGGCATATAAACTCACTGTTAGTTTTACTTAAAATTTTGTGTAATACAATTTGAAATTACAGCTATTTGATCATACTCCCTGCTTGGATTTAACGTAACTCTCAATACCAAGTTTTTGTTGTAAATATTTGTGAATGCCATTTTGAAATTCACTTTCCACAAATATTCTCCAATTCTCTCTTAAGACTACTATTTTGTCAAAACCCCATCCACTAATCTAGTTAGATAGTATGACGTTCCCCTCTGGTGTTATCTGGACCTGTGATCTGCTAGGTCACTCTAATCCTCAACTCTGGGAGCCAGCCTTACCCTGCTCTGCTGTGAGAACCCCCACTCCTGGGCTGTTCATGCACAGCCTCTGGCATGTAAGCTGCTCCTTGGATTGTGCAACCAAATGACACTAGCCAATATCTCTGGTCCCAGACACAACCCTAGGAACTTCCGTCTTGCAATGTCCGGTTATGGCCGCTGGACACTGCAAGTTTATATGAGTTCGTCAATTTAACAAAGAAATTGATATGTACCGGGCTTGTTATCCCAAGGTCAGTCTCTGACACTTCAAACCAAATGCACTGCTTCAGATAGAATAAACAAACGTTTATTAACTATGAAAGATAGATTTAAAGTTATTATAAATCAAAGCACAACAAGTCGGATTTGGTCAAATGAAATAAAAGCAAAACACATTCTAAGCTGATCTCAAAACTTTCAGTGCCCTTACAAACTTAAATGCTTCTCACCACAGGCTGACTAGTAGCCCTTCAGACAGGCTCTCCTCTTTGATTAGTGCTTCAGTCGCTTTGCGGTGATGTTGGTAGACAGAGGGAGGAAGAGCACAGCAAATGTCTCTCCCTTTTCTCATGTTATTTCTTCCCTCTTGGCCTTGCCCTCACCCCTTCAGAGTCAGGTAAGCAATATCTGATCGCAGTCCCAAACTGACCAAAGGAAGGGAGGTAACTCACTGGAGAGTCCAACAGATCCTCTGTTGTTGCCTAGGCCAGTGGCCTTTGTTCATGTGAGGCTGGGCTGGGTTTGTCCCATATGTGCCTGGATGAGGTGTGAACTGCTCTTCTGCTTCTGAAGAGTTTTTGCCTTGGCTCTCTTTAAGCCATGAGGACACATTTATTAGCCTCATAACTATATACATGAAATTACAACCTATAACATTCCTATAACAACGATTACTATAACGTTACCATAACAACAATGCTCAGTACATCACAAGCCTTCCGAAGACACCTGACATGACAAACTTTGCATTAGATACCACACAATCATATTATCAGGATGAACTTGGGGGTGCTGGGTGTTCCCCCAAGGTACAAAATGTCACAGATAGTAATTAGGATATTTAAGGAAAATAATAAGAGTGAGAACTCAGTCAACAAGATTTTTTTATATATTTCATTAGTCATGAATACTATCTGGTACAGAGTTTAGCATCTTATGAGTGGTTAAAAAAGATAGAACAACATTGTTAAAAATATAATGAGCACAGTGTATTACAATGCATCCGATGAAGTGCGCTGTAGCTCACGAAAGCTTATGCTCAAATAAATTGGTTAGTCTCTAAGGTGCCACAAGTACTCCTTTTCTTTTTGCGAATACAGACTAACACGACTGCTACTCTGAAACACCCCCACTGTATTTCAGACTAACCCATTTTACCTCAACCTCATTGTTCTTCTCTCTAGATGTTTTTCTTAGAAAAATAAATAGCATTTTCATAGCTGTTCCACTCTTAAAGGAATAATGGAATGCTGATAAAATGTTTAATTGGCCATGTATTCTGATTGGCTGAACATTTGCAGGTGTTATAACCTAACAGCATCCAAGTACAACTTGATACACATTAACATAAAAGGGAGGTGGAGACATAATAAAAGCCTTTAGTTTAACAAGCTCAATTTCCATAAATATTTTAAAGGGTATTTTTAAAAGTATTAAGATGAAAAGGGCTATGAATTGAGATGAAAGGAAATGTCCCTCCATCCCCGCACTCTCCCCATCTGTGCTGAGCAGAATTTTGGTACATTTGATTATTTGGAACTGTATACTCTTCTCCTCCTCCTCCCCTGCCTAAAATATATTCACCTTCCCCATTAACTGAAATCTAGGCAAAGCCACAGAAACTTTGTACATTTAGACCTGGGAGGGCTTTAGACCCTATCTTTAGTTCTGGTTGCACAGAAGTCAAATACGTTTCAAGTTGCAATGAGCACATCATGATTAAAGAGACTCTGCTCACAGTAGTAGCAGACAATATGAATGGTTGTGAGCAGCGGCATGAGGAGAAGCAGTAGCAATAGGAACTAGTAATTGAAGCAGTTCTGTCAGTTCTGTCAGAGAGCACAACAGAGCCAAATTATTGCAGGTATTCATTCCGTGGCACAGCTGATTAGTGAAGAAGATATAAAGTATATTTTCCACAATATGACTCAAGCTGTTACTTTGTAAAAATCAAAATGTTATTTCGTCTACCTCATATTTGAAATCTACATTCGTACGTCTGCCTCAGTTGGCAAGGAGACAACATTTCTAGATTTATAGCCCTCTGCTACATCAGCTAATGGGGTAACTGATAGCTGTAATATTCTATTGTCATACTATGTCAGCAGTTCTCACACTGTGGGTCGGGACCCCAAAGCGGGTCATGTTGCCAGGGCTGCTTTTAGACTTAATGGGTCCAGGGCTGAAGCCAAAGCCAGAGCCCCACCATCTGGGGCCAAAGCTGAAGCCATGGCTGGCAGGGCTCAGATTACAGGTCCCATGCCTAGGGCTGCAGCTCTTGAACTTCAGCTTTGCCCCACCCCTCCTCCCAGGGTAATAGGGCTTGGGCTTTAGCTTTGGTCGCACCTTCTGGGCCCATGTAGTAATTTTTGTTGTCAGAAGGGCGTCGCGGTGCAATGAAATTTGAAAACCACTGCTCTATGTGGATCAGACCTAGAACGAAATGGGATGCTTTGCCAATGGGTTTCACAGACATTTGCTGACAGCAGAGAAATTAAATGAAACTTGGGAATCCTGGTTTCCACTCTAGGCCTTGGAGAGGAATGAGCTCTAGTGGGTGCAGACTTCTGTTCAGTCCCCCCACCAAGGGTAACCCTTTCTGCCTCATTATTTCCACCCTGCCCATGTACCAGTCTTGTCTTTTCCCCACCACTGGCTCCTTATTCCAGTCCCATTCTCCTCACCTAGCCAATCCCAGTCTCCACTTCTCAGGACTTTTGTCCCTGGACTCTCCTTCCTAGTTTTCCCACCACTTCTTCCAGTCCCAGTCTCCTTGCACACCATTCCCCATTCACAGCTCCTCAGCTAATCTGCCCACTACCCCACCGTGGCCTCCAGTTTCCCACCACCTCCCATGTTCCCCATCCCAACTGGTTCCTGGTACCAATCTCCCTCCTTGGGCTCTTTGTCCAATCTCAATGCCCCCATCCAGGTTTCTCTAGCCAGTTCAAGTTATTCCCTGGTCCCCTGCTCTACATGGGGCCTGTCTCCCGTGCCCTTACTCCCCTGGTTCTCAGTCCCATTTTCCTCCCCCATCTCCTCATCCAATCTGAGTCTTTTCCCCAAATGTCAAGCTTTCAGGCTTCCAATCCTCCCCATCCCCTTTCCCTTCCCTTACTCTCCAGCCAGGGTCAGGAATGGAGCCATTTTGGCTCCCTGGTCTAGGGTTATAAAAGGTAGTGATCCCTGGGCTAGGGTTAGAATGAAAAAAAGGCAGGGCTCCATTAGGGTTAAGGTAGAATGTGCTCCCCAGGCTAGATTTAGAGCAGGACCAATAAGGTTCCCATGACTATGGTTAGGGTTCCAAATGGTAAGGTTCCCCAAGGTAGGTTCTGGACTCATACCACTACAGCTCCCTGGGTTATAGTTAGCATTCCAAAGGGTAGGGATTCCTGGGCTAGGGTTAAGGTTACTAAAGATAGAGATTTCTGGGCTTAGGTCACGAGCCATGCCAGTGGGCCCTGCTGGCTGGGGTCAGGGTTCAGAAAGCTCCACTGAACCCAGATCTAAGTTTAGCCAGATAGCCTTATCCTTTGTAATCCCAGCCCTAGCCCAGAGATCCCTACTGACCCCAGCCCTAAACTTAGTTGGGGTCCTTACCTTCTGTAAGCCTAACGCTAGCCCAGAGAATTCTACTGCCTCAAGGTCTAACCCTACCTTGGAGAGTGGTACCATCCCAAGCCCTAAGCCTAGCCCAGGTACCCTACCTTTTTTTTTAACTCAAGGTGAGGGATCCAAATCACCCTGAGCCCTAGATCTAGCCAAGATACCCCTCTAATTTGTAATCATAACTGTAGTCCACAGAACTCTAAATATTCCAGTTCTAACCAGGGAGCTGTACTGTCCCCAGGCTTAACCCTAATTCATGAAGCTCTTGCTTCCCAACCTGAACACTAATATGGGAAGTCGAAGCTACTCCAACCCTAACATGAGCTTGGGGAGTCCTGCCAGCCCCAGTCCTAAATTTAGCCATTGAAGCCCTACCCTTTGTATACCACCCTATGTCAGAGAATGCTTCCAGACCCAGCCCTCACCCTAGCCAGGGGAGCACTACCATCCCCAGTTCTAACCATAGCCCGAGAAGCCCCACAGAATCCAGCTCTAAAATTCACCAGGGGGGTTCTGCCTTTGTAACCTAACTCTACCAGGAAGCTGAACCAACTATACCCCTTCCTCTAGCCCAGGGAGTCCAACTGTTCCTAACCCTAGCACAGTTACAACTTTTGTAACTATAATGCATCCCCAGGGAGCCCTAACCCAAACATGTGGAATTCTAATTTCATGAATGGATCGTAGTCCATATGTATCTACAAGGGGAACAAAGATCTAATGGCAGCTCTTCAGTCTAGCAGAGAACATGGTTCAATATCTGGAAGCAAAGCTAGACAAATTCAGACAGAAAATACTCTACCTATAATAAAGTTTGATATGGTTTTGCTTGTATGAGACACCCAGACAACAGGAATGAGCTACATGCTTAACTCTTTCCCAGCATGACAGAAAATTTGCATGAATCCACAGGTTTCATATCAATCGATAGATGGATATTTAAATAAAGGAGGTAAAAAGGAAATATTAAACTAGTGCTAAACAGGCTTCACTGCTTAGTTAGTTGAGGAATCTATCATGGATTTCTGAGACTAACTCAGTTTTCATTAAAGTTTTGCAGTTCACCTATAAAGCTGCTCATCCAAATAACTATCCACCAGACGAAAGGAATATTGAGGAGCTATGCAAAATGCATCTCACATTTTACTATGAATGACTTAGCATTTGCCTTTTTCCTGAATTATGGCTCCTCATTTTCTTTTCCTGGAATTTACTGGTACCATTCTTATCTTGGTAAGAGTGAAAGCTTGCTAATGCAGTCTGTTACACATTATAATTTTATTTTCCTAATATTTTAATTAAACATTTTTGAGGCTTGTGGCTAAATGTTATAAGACTAACTATGTAATTAAAGAATTAAGCTGATAGCAAACCTTTATGACAGATATACCATACATGCTTGTCAGTGTTGCAGGTTAGCTTACTTCAGTGCCATTCGCTGGAAAAAAACACTGCACTTGAATAGATTTAAAGATACACTTTGTTGATTACGTACATTTAAAGGTGATAAAATGAAATTTAACAATACTTAAATAAACTGTACTGTTGGAATGGCCCAGAAGATAGAAATAAGATACTGAGTGTGTGCATTACAAATACCTTGTACTAAAAGAATTAAACTGCACAATTCAGATTATATCCATTTTCACATTCTTCTAACATCTCCCTTGCAATGCTCAATCTTCTTTGCTTTCTGGCTCAACCCATGTATAGTATTTCTTTCAAACGCACTTTACAGAATGATATAATAAAGTAAACAAAGCTTGTAGAGCACCCATTGGTTGTTTATTTGAAATAAATTGTATATTTTGTAGTAGAGCAATCTGTATTCAGAGAATTACATTTTTGTATATGAGCTTCATATTGTCACTACATGTGTTTGTAATCCTTTTATTTTATCTAAATTTGTCATGTATTTAATTGAATTATTGCTCTCCATTATGAACCACTCCTCATAAAAAATACAGAATGATTCCCACAGCATCTGCAATAAGTATAGGTATTGCTATTAAATAAGAATCAAATATGTTATGGATGCAAAGAGTAATACAATACAAGAACCATATATATACTAAACCAAAAAACAGTGTTGTATTCATCTTATAGATGGATTGTGCAATTTAATTTTATGTAGTTTATATAGCACTTTCTCTGTAGAGCTCAAAGCACTTTATAAAAGAAGGTGACTTTTTACACATGAAGACATTGTACCCAGGGTTCAGTGTCTTGTCAAGAGTCACAAAGTACGCAAGAGCCAAAGATAGGTATGGAATACAAGTGTCCTGGTTATTTGCAGTCCAATATGCTATCCACTAGACCACATTTCCATCCAGGATAACCCACGGTAAGGGGAGGTGCAGTGTTCACTCACCCCTGGGCATTACCTGTAGGCATGTTGTTTTAAGGAGGCAGGGCGTACCTCCTCCCTTTCCCCCAAATTCTCTGGCTCCATTTTGCACAGCTATACAAATGCCTATACAAGGCAGGGTGAAACAGGATTATTAAAGAAAATACGGTTGCACAGCAATCACTGAGTTCTTCATTTGCAATCAATGGCTGTACATAGGTGTAATTGCAGATCTCATTTAGCTTTCAGAATTTTTATTAATGGTGGTGGTGCATGAGGAAAGAACACAACTTGACCCAGAGACCAGGTGGTGTTTTCAGGGCAGTAAAACAAGTTTTTTTTGTAGACTGGAAACATTTAGTGCAAAAAATCATTGAAGACCAGACTCTGATACACTTACCATCTGAGGGAGGTGCATCTGACTCCAGGAATAACCCCCATTGAAATGAATGACGCTACTCAATTAATAGGATGATACTCAATGTGAGTAAGGGTATCAGAAACTAGCCCTCAGAGACAATAAAAAGATACCCTATGCCATTTTTATATTGGGTGGCCATGAGACCCTCAGTGCCAACTTGCAAAGGGTTCACTGTCCTGTAATAGCAATTCCTATGAAGCCTGTCAAATTCAGTACACCTAACATGTCTCTGCCATGGTATTTGTCTGTAAAGACTGTTGCGTGAGGAATTAAATTAAAGCTTATATTATACTGGTCATCATAAGCATTAAAGGATACATGTCTGAGTGATAATTAAGGAGTTAGTTGTATGTGCATACTAACCAGGCACACTGGCGCTCACCGTAATCCCAGCTCCTTGGGAGGCTGAGGCTGATGGATTGCTTAGGGATTCTGGGCTGTGGTGCACTAAGCCAATCAGGTGTCCGGTGCCACTGACAGCCCGGCCAGCGGGTGGCTGAAGGACTGGCTAAAACATCATAAATGACATGTGATTGGCACACTCTCTGTGAGGGATAATTGATTGAGGGACGTGATTGTTCCCTTCTATTCGACATTGGTGAGGCCTCATCTGGAGTACTGTGTCCAGTTTGGGCCCCACACTACAAGAAGGATGTGGAAAAATTGGAAAACGTCCAGCGGAGGGCAACAAAAATGATTAGGGGACTGGAACACATGACATATGAGGAGAGGCTGAGGGAACTGGGGATGTTTAGTCTGCGGAAGAGAAGAACGAGGGGGGATTTGATAGCTGCTTTCAACTACCTGAAATGGGGTAGTTGAACTACCTGAAAGAGGATGGCTCTAGACTGTTCTCAGTGGTAGCAGATGACAGAACAAGGAGTAATGGTCTCAAGTTGCAGTGGGGGAGGTTTAGGTTGGATATTAGGAAACACTTTTTCACTAGGAGGGTGGTGAAGCACTGGAATGGGTTACCTAGGGAGGTGGTGGAATCTCCTTCCTTAGAAGTTTTTAAGGTCAGGCTTGACAAAGCCCTGGCTGGGATGATTTAGTTGAGGATTGGTCCTGCTTTGAGCAGGGGGTTGGACTAGATGACCTCCTGAGGTCCCTTCCAACCCTGATATTCTATGATTCTATGTATGTACTAAAAATATGTTTAAACGATGCACCAGGCGGGGTTGAAAAACAAGTTTATTCTAGACAAAGAAATGTTGATTTACCTATCTGCCCAGGCCTCTGATGTACATCAAGCATTGCAAAAGCCAAAACACAAAGGGAGCTGCATTTGCATCTAAGTCAACAGGAAAAGCCAAGCTGACGGGGGATGTGAAATCGGAGCCTACAAACATCAGAGGCTAAAATCACAGGAGTTTGTCTTGTCTGTGGGGTCAAACAATGAGTTTTGGGGAAGTATAAGGAGAAGCAAAAAAACATTTTGTTATACATTTCACTGGGGAACACCCGTGACTGGAAGGGGGTGATCCATGAAAGATCTGGATCTGACTTGAATGAAAAATCAGCAAGCTCTGCAAAAGGACTCAGTGTGAGAAACTGTTTCAGATAAAGGAGTGTAGTTTAGTATCTTAGAAATGTGTTTTACTTTTGTATGATTTGTTACCAATCCCATTTCCACTTATATCTGTTTTTATTAATAAACATATTATTGGTTGTATTATTTAATATCACTGAGATGAATTTAAGTGTGAAGCCTCATCAGAACCAAACCCACTGGAGTGTACCCTGTCTCTTTGGAGACAGCCAGCTTGGTTATTTCTGTGAATGTCCAGTGACAGAGGTTGGTGCGACTGGTTGGACCACAGAAACCCCCTTGGGGCTGCCAACTGATGTGCCAAGACTACTTCTGCCCCTGCTTTCCCTGCCCTCCCAGCTTGGATCTTCAGTGACCTGCCTGGTTTGAGCCAGACCTGCTAGCCTGCTGAAAACTCAAACCCAGGTCTGAACCACGTCCTCTAACAAATGTGGGCTTATCTGAAAGCAGCATAAGAAGTGTTCCTGTATCCAACACTCAGATGCCCAACTCCCAATGGGGTCCTAACCCCAAATAAATCCATTTTATCCTGTATAAAGCTTATACAGGGTAAACTCATAAATTGTTTGCCTTCTATAACACTGATAGATATGCACAGCTGTCCTCCCCATGTATTAATACATACTCTGAGCTAATAAAATAAGTAAAAAGTGATTTTATTAAATACAGAAAGTAAGATTTAAATGGTTCCAAGAAATAGCAGACAGAACAAAGTGAATTACCAAGCAAAATAAAATAGAACATGCAAGTCTATGTCTAAGAAAACGGAATACAGATTAAAAACCCCACCCAGTAAACTTCCTTTTACAGACTAGTCTCCTTCTAGTCTGGGTCCAGAAATCACTCACACCCCCTGTAGTTAATGTCCTTTGTTCCAGTTTCTTTCAGATATCCTTGGGGATGGAGAGGCTCTCTCTTGAGCCAGCTGAAGACGAAATGGAGGGGTCTCCTAGGGGTTTAAATAGACTTTCTCCTGTGGGTGGACACCACCCCTTTCCCCCGTGTAGAATCCAGCTACAAAATGGAGTTTTGGAATCACAGGGGCTCAAGTCACATGTCCATGTATGACTGAGTTTCTTACCAGCCAAACCACATTCCTGGGAAAGCTCAGATGTGGACTGGTGTCTTCAAGATCCATTGTCCATTAAGTACTCCTTGATTGGGCATTTAACTTGCACATTCCTTTCTCAAGAAGCTGACCAAATGCTTATTAAGGCTACTTAGAAGTTAAGCAAGTCCACAGCCAATATTCATAACTTCAAATACAAAAATGATACATGTATACAAATAGGATGAATAGATTCAGTAGATCATAACCTTCACAGAGATATGTTACATGGCATATGTGTGTGTGTGTGTGTGTGTGTGTGTGTGTGTGTGTGTGTGTGTGTGTATTCATTCAGTATGGAGGTTTCAAGTAGCATTCAGAAGCCTCATGCAGTGTACTAATAGTTCCTTAACAATGTTTTTACCACAATTAATTGGGATGCACAAAATATCAACTCATGTTTAATAAACTTTACGCAAACATAGACCTTTTCAATCCTAGGGGATCCTAGTACTTGACAACTATATACATATAACACCTCTGAAACCTTGCTCCCTCTGGAGCAAAAGGTGGCAGCACACTGCATTACAGTGAAGTGGGAGAATCTGGGCCAAGCTCACTGGAGCAAACCCCTAATCACATGAATGACTTTTGAGATCTTTAACATCCATGCAGAGAAGGCACAGGACCTTCAGATAGACAGATAACTGATTAATTGATAGATAGATTAGATTACTCTCTCACACAAATAACACGTCTCCAATTTTCTTTTTATTTAAAGAAAGGCTTATTGGGAAAATAAGTTATAATCCTACAAATGTACAATGATTTGTCAGCTAAAATTTCAATTCCCCCCTCCCCCGAAAATGACTGTTAAAATAAAGTGGGGACAGAGAAAAGAAAGAAAAAACAAAACATAAAAATTGATACACAGAAATAAAAAAGCTTAAACATTTTGAATATAATGAAAAATTGGTCCATTTCAAACCCTGCAAAATAAAACAATGTTGAGAAATTTTGCAAAGTAGTGTTTGTTTGATTGATTGTTTCATTTTCTTAACCAGTTCTACCTAAAGTTTCTTTAGAGGTATATGCCTTATTTTCAAACCCTGCTAAAAGAGCCCGTGAAGGTCTGTTAACGATGCCTTCCTTTTTGGTATCATGTATTGTGTTAGGTCACGGGTACACAGCCATAATTTAAGGAAAAGGATATATATTTGTGTCTTGAAGATATCATAGCTCTTAATGAAAGGATTTTGAAATGGAAACTAATTGTGTATTTGTACCATTCTGTGTCCTCTGAGACCTCTTAGGGCCTGATCCAAAGTTCACTGAAGTTAATTGAAGGACTCTTCTTGACTTCAGTGGACAATGGCGAAAGTCCCAATGAACGGAATCACAAGCTCCATAAATTTCTGAGCCCATAGTGTTTTAACTGTGAGATAGTTCCCTCCCCTGGAGTTAACTGTATATATGTTTGTTGTATTTACATTTAGTGATATATCACAACATCACCTTGCCCCAAGGCCACATCTGGCAAGGGGTTGCTAGAGGTTTGTGTCATGTGGTGTAAACTGCTTTAGCTGCTGAAGCTTTACTGTATATCTGATCTGAGCTATGAATTCATGGGGAGCTTTTGTAAGGCCTGAAATGTCCCCTGAGAGTTCTGATATGCTATTTCATTTTATGCATTGATTTCCACGTGGAGGATTTTCTTAGAAAATGATGAGTTTCTGCTTTGAGACTTGTCTACATGTAGATTCACTCAAATATGAGCAATTGCAAGAATCCTCTTTGACCCTGGAATGTTTGAGAGAGCCCTCATGCAAGTGAGATCAATATTTTGTCTTGTTTTGATGCCTACTGCCTAAAAAAACTTTTCTTCATTAAAGAAATTTAATATACAGTGTTAGCAACCTGAAGCTCTAGTATCAAAATATGCAAATATCTCCTGATAGGCTATCATCATTGTGGCTGCACAGCTCGGCTATATTTTTTTTATATATATTTGGAGTACTAAGCATAAAAAAAATATGATTTATTTGCCTTCTTAAGATTATCATACATGAACAGAAAAGTGGGAAATAATGTAAACAAATAGTTTATGGGTATTCCATCTCTGCAATTAAAAAAAAAACCTGATCCATCAATGATTAAGTATAATACCTAGCTTTTAGATCTCCAAGTGTTTTACAAGAAGGTCAGTACCATTATCCATTTATAGATGGGAAAGCTGAATCACAGAGAGGGAAAGTGACTTGCCTAAGAACACACAGCAGGCTGGAGGCAGAGGTGGGACTAGAACCATGGTCTCACAAAACCCACTCAAGTGCACCATTCACTAAACCAGACTAAGCTAAATTATAGCTCTTTCTCACTAAATGATCTAGAATTACTAATTAAGGGCCAAATTCTGATACCCTTTTCTCAACTTTATTAGCATCTTACTGTAGGTGTAGACCCATTCTCTTTAACACAGCTTTTTGTGGAGTAAAGTACTCTTCAATACGAGTGAGGAGTCCATATTATGACTTTGTTATTAATTGGTCTCCTGAAATCCACATGACTGCAGTACAGTCAATGCACAGATAATTCTTAGCTATAGATATACACTTTCCCCTCCCCCTAAGGATGATCTAATAAATCTGTTGCTAGATTGCAGCATTTAACATCAGTAAAGATCAGCATATAGATGCACTGCCCTAGAACAAGTCCTCAGAGGCCCAAAGTTTCTCCAGCTTCATGGAAGGGGAGTAATTTCCTGCACCCATTGCCTGCACCTAAGCCCACTTCTAAATACTCCATGACATTTTTCTTTTAGCTTTCACCAAAAAGGTTAGTAGCAATTTCATGTCTAACAAAATGTATGCAAGTGAAAATGAGGTAGGATCAGAGGCTAAAATAGGGAAAGAACGAGTTAAAAATTACTTAGACAGGTTAGATGTCTTCAAGTCACCAAGGCCTGATGAAATACGTCCTAGTCAAGCAGCTGACTAAGGAGATGTCTGAGTCATTAGCAATTATCTTTGAAAAGTCATGAAAGAAAGGAGAGATTCCAGAGGACTGGAAAAACAGCAAATATAGTGCCCACCTATAAAAGGGGAAATAAGGACAACCTGGGGAATTACAGACCAGTCATGTTAACTTCAGTACTTGGAAAGATAATGGAGCAAATAATTAGCAATCAATCTGCAAACACATAGAAGACAATAAGTAACACCTCGTAGCTTTCTTTGACAGAGTAAAAAGCCTTGTGGATGGGGGGAAGTGGTAGATGTAGTATATCTTGAATTTAGTAAGCCTTTTGATACTGTCTCACATGACCTCCTCATAAACAAAATAAGGAAATACAACCTAGATAGAACTACTATAAGATGGGTACATAACTGTCTGGAAAACCATTCCCAGAGAATAGTTATCAGTGGTTCACAGTCAAGCTGGAAGAGCATATCGAGCGGGGTCCCATAAGGATCAGTTCTGGGTCTGGTTTTGTTCAGTATCTTAATCGATGATTTAGATAATGGAATGGAGAGTACAATTATAAAAATTTCAGACAATACCAATCTGGGAGAGGTTGCGAGTGCTTTGGAGGATAGGATTAAAATTCAAAATGATCTGGACAAACTTGAAAAATGCTCTGATTAAATAGGATTAAATTCAGTAAGGACAAATGCAAAATACTCCACTTAGGAAGGAACAATCATCTGTACATATACAAAATGGGAAGTGATTGCCTAGGATGGAGTACTGCATAAAGGGATCTGGGGTCAGAGTGGATCACAAGCTAACTATGAGTGAGCAGTGTAACACGATTGCAAAAAAAGCAAACATCATTCTGGAATGTATTAAGAGAAGTGTGGTAAGCAAGACATGAGAAGTAATCCTTCCACTCTACTCCATGATGATTAGGCCTCAGCTGGAGTATTGTGCCCAGTTCTGGGTGCCACATTTCAGGAAAGATGTGGACAGATTGGAGGAAGTCCGGAGAAGAACAACAAAAATGATTAAAGGTCTAAAAAACATTACCTATAGAGAAGATTGAAAAAAAAAACTGTTTTTTTTAGTCTGGAGAAGAGAAACAAAGTACAATAAAGATTGTTACAATGCAGAAGGAGAAAAATTGTTCTTCTTAACCTCTGAGCAAAAGCGTTTTAGGTTGGACATTAGGAAAAGCTTCCGAACTGTCTAGGTGATTAAGCACTGTAATAAATTGCCTAGGGGGCTTGTGAAATCTCCATCATTGGAGATTTTGAAGAGCAGGTTAGACAAACCCTGTCAGGAATGTTCTAAATAATACTTAGTCCTGCCATGAGTTCAGGGGACTGGACTAGGTGACCTCTTGAGGTCCCTTCCAGTCCTACTATCCTATGATTCTTGCTACTATGTAGCTGGAGGAGACCCTCAGGGTCTCAGTCCTGAAGAGTGGGAGCTTCAATTTCCAAGGAGAGTCTACAGGATACAAACACATAGGTCCCAATCCTCAGAGGTATTTAGGTGTCTATCTCCACTAAATCAATAGGAGTTAGGCACCTAACATCTTGGAGGATCTGGGCCTTAGTTTTTAGTAGTTCACCATTTGAGTTGAGTTTCTCATATATATTTATTTCTTTGTCATACAATATTTGGGATTTGAAATGTTTCCAGAGGGGCCTGTAAGCAGAAGTTTGTACTGTGGGGTTGTCTGTGAAGGGAAAGAGCAGCTGAAGAGACAGAGACTCCTCAATCAGGCCTAGGGGAAGAGAGGCAACAGGGAAGAAGTTCTGAGTGTTTGTCAACTGAGAGGAACTGGTCCTCCAGATAGAAAGCCCTGTGGGGCAGCTCTCTGTAATAGAGTGAGGGAGAACTTTGCAGAGCCTGGAAGAGGGGCAAGGAGTCTGTTCAGGATTGAGCCTAGGAAGGGTGGAAGAATTTTCATTCCTTTGAATTTGCACATTGTTATCCCCAGAATGGCTGTGGATCTTGATATGACCTGCCTGAATGTCCAAATCACTGCACAGACAGCTGATGTCTGGAGAAGGAAGATGAGACAGAGGGGCTGGAATGGTGGGTCTATGACATTAAGGGTATGTCCACAGTGCAATTAAACACCCATGGCTGGCCTGGGTCTGATGACTTTTGCTCATGGGGCTTGGGCCCTAGGGCCGTTTAACTGTGGTGTAGCTGTTCAGGCCTGGGCTGGAGTCCAGGCTCTGGGACCCATTGGTGGGGGAGGGAAAACAGAGAAATGCAAGCACTTTTGATTGGATACTTGGCACCTTGTAGCAATTAATCATTTGATTTCTTACTTTGTGGTTACATGTTGTATTAAAATGTCATGTGGTAGTATATTTCCCTTGTTAACATGATTTCCTGTGATGAGCTGAAAATTGTCATTACAGCTCTACTATTCTATTGTCTCTAAACACCTGTGATTCTCTATAAGGTTGTATTGAAGGTAACTTAATTCTTTTGATAAACTACATACAGCATTTGTCCCCTTTCTGTAGCATCTTAACAAAATTATTCATAAAACTTTCTGTAGCAGGATGTCCCCCAGTTAAATATTTCTAAGCAAAGTCAATACACTGTCAAACTAAGGTCTCCTCTCATGTATTTAACATATTTATTTAAATTCCTTAATCTCCTAAATTGTAATTTAATCAATTTTTATTTAAGATTTAAATAATCTTCTATGAACAGATCAGAGCTGCTTATTTATCCATCATAGAATCATAGAATATCAGGGTTGGAAGGGACCCCAGAAGGTCATCTAGTCCAACCCCCTGCTCGAAGCAGGACCAATTCCCAGTTAACTCAAACTCTCACACCTTGTTTTTATAGAATTCTAGCTCTCTTATTTGTAAAGTAGCTATGTGTGACACTTTCTCAAGGCACTCAGCACTGAGAGTCACCTTGCTACCTACCCCCTGTCTGAGTGAGAGAGAGACAAACTTATTGGTGCTAAACTGGGTGTAGGTTCCTTGTCACTCCAGCCTGCTAGTCACCCAGACAATCTCCTCAGACGCACTACAAGCCTTTCCTTTGCTTTGCATGTTAACTTTAGGTGCCCCCTTGAAGAGCATTGTCCTCTAGTATCCAACTGTGACTGTCCCCCCCAATAAGGCTTTATGGAAATATGCTTATGAGTGTGTGTGTGTGTGTGTGTGTGTGTGTGTGTGTAATATATATGAATGATATAACTGGAATAAATTTAATGCTACATATGCCATGTAACATATCTCTGTGAAGGTTATGATCTACTGAATCTATTCATCTTATTTGTATGCATGTATCATTTTTGTATTTAAGTTATGAATATTGGCTGTGGACTTGCTTAACTTCTAAGTAGCCTTAATAAGCATTTGGTCAGCTTCTTGAGAAAGGAATGTGCAAGTTAAATACCCAATCAAGACGCACTTAACGGACAATGGATCTTGAAGACACCAGTCCCAGGAAAGTTGGGTCCCGCCAGAATCAGAATCGTTACAGTGGTATTGTCGAGCAAGATCTGTGCACAGCTGATTGCTTTGAAATCCTGGTAGTGATTTTAAGTGAGTTTAAGTGTGGTGGCTGGAGAACAGACAAATTGGTTACTGGTTTGTTATTTTCTGTTTGCTTATTTCGGGTAAGAGAAATAGGGACAGAAAAGGAAGCAAAATAACTAAGAGTGAAGATCAGAAAAAGCTAGAACTACACAAATTGCAAATTGCCCAGAAAGGCTGAACACTAGGAAAGTCTCTGTTAACTAAGTTTTAGTGACCTGCAGAGGGGGTGTGGCCCAGCACAGGAAAGCAGGAAAATGACTACGAGTGAAGCAGCTACTAAACTAGAGCTGGATAGACTGGAAGCAAAAGAGAGAGAGAAAACTAACATAAGAGATGGATGGAATTAAGACAATTAGAAATTAATGCAAAGGAGGCTGCCCCCAAGAGAGCTGTGGAGGCAGAAACAGCCAGGGAGGAGGTTGCCCACAAGGGAGCTGTGGAGGCCCAAAAGCATGAACTGGCTGTTATGGAGTTGAAGAGACAACCCTTCAGCTGCTGGCTCCACTTCCCCAAAAATCCACAAATGGGAGCAACTATGTCCACAGTATGATGAACCCAGCAATACTGGCAAATATTTCATCACCTTTGAGAGACGGTGTACCCTCTATGCAATCCCTAAAGATCAAAAGATGACCACGTTGATAGTAAAATTGACTGGTAGAGCTCTGGACATATTCAACAAGATGCCTTTTGATGATGCTTCAAACTATGGAAAATTTAATTTGAAACAGTTTCAGGTTACACCTGAAACCTACAAGGTTAAATTCAGGAGTCTTAAGAGGGGATCTGGATTGAATAATGTGGCTTATCTACCAAATCTCTCATTTCATTTACATAAGTGATGGGTGGGGGAGGGCATTACAAGCTTTGAAGGAATGTGTGATTTTAGGCAAGAGGGAAAAAATCAGGAGGGTGAAACTTCACAAGGGAGTGGGATCCAGCCCAGAGAAAACCCAGAGGGAGGGGCTGAGGGTAGGCATGGTTGTGGTACACCCTTTCCTTGCCACAGCCCCGGACACATGCCTGAATTAAAAGCCTTCTCCAAAGAGGCAGAAGAATCTGCATCAGAGTGCCTACCAGGGGCACAAAGAAATGGGAAAATACAGTAGACACTAAACAAGCTAAATCATGTGAACAAAACCTGTCCACAGCAGATTTGCTGTTAATCTTGTGTCTTTTGCTAATTTATCTATGGGATAAGACAAAAGAATTCATACTAGTGGTAAACCCTTTAAAGAGTGGGACATACCTGATCTATGGAAAATACTTTTGTATATGCTAGGGATGGTGACAAGACAGCCCCACAAGCACGTTACTTTTCAGCCTATACCTGTAAACAGATTGGAAGCTTGGCACAGCAGCAAAAGCATAACAGGCCCGTGCTGCTGTGTAGAAGGGGAAACTGAGACACACCACCTCATGCCATTGGTGGCTAAATGCCAAGACACCTACACTTTAACAGATATTGCTGTCTGCATTCTGTTAGCCATACTACACCCCAACCTGTTTTCATGGATCTGGGGACCAGGAACACCAAAACTGGCTAGAACACTTACAAATGACATCACATGGCTTAAAAGTACTGAAGAGGAGTCAGAGTAGCAGCTGTGTTAGTCTGTATCCACAAAAGGAAAAGGAGCACTTGTGGCACCTTAGAAACTAACAAATTTATTTGAGCATAAGCTTTCGTGAGCTACAGCTCACTTCATCAGATCCATGTAGTGGAAAATACAGTGGGGAGATTTTATATACACAGAGAACATGAAACAATGGGTGTTACCATACACACTGTAACCAGAGTGATCAGGTAAGGTGAGCTATTACCAGCAGGAGGGGGGAAACCTTTTGTAGTGATAGTCAAGGTGGGCCGTTTCCAGCAGTTGACAAGAACATGTGAGGAACGGTGGCGGGGGGGGGGGGGAGGGCGGGTAAGTATGGGGAAATAGTTTTACTTTGTGTAATGACACATCCACTCCCAGTCTTTATTCAAGCCTAAGTTAATTGTATCCAGTTTGCAAATTAATTCCAATTTAGCAGTCTCTCCTTGGAGTCTCTTTTTGAAGTTTTTTTTGTTGAAGAATTACCACTTTTAGGTCTGTAATCGAGTGACCAGAAAGATTGAAGTGTTCTCCGACTGGTTTATGAATGTTATAATTCTTGACATCTGATTTGTGTCCATTAATTCTTTTATGTAGAGACTGTCCAGTTTGGCCAATGTACATGGCAGAGGGGCATTGCTGGTACATGATGGCATATATCACATTGGTAGATGTGCAGGTGAATGAGCCTCTGATAGTGTGGCTGATGTGATTAGGTCCGATGATGGTGTCCCCTGAATAGATATGTGGACACAGTTGGCAACGGACTTTGTTGCAAGGATAGGTTCCTGGGTTAGTGGTTCTGTTGTGTGGTGTGTGGTTGCTGGTGAGTATTTGCTTCTTTTGGGGGGCTGTCTGTAAGCAAGGACTGGCCTGTCCCCCAAGATCTGTGAGAGTGAGGGGTCATCCATCAGGATAGGTTGTAGATCCTTGATGATTCGTTGGAGAGGTTCTAGTTGGGGGCTGAAGGTGATGGCTAGTGGCGTTCTGTTATTTTCTTTGTTGGGCCTGTTCTGTAGTAGGTAACTTCTGGGTACTCTTCTGGCTCTGTCAATCTGTTTCTTCACTTCAGCAGGTGGGTACTGTAGTTGTAAGAATGCTTGATAGAGATCTTGTAGGTGTTTGTCTCTGTCTGAGGGGTTGGAGCAAATACGGTTGTATCGTAGAGCTTGGCTGTAGACAATGGATCATGTGTTGTGGTCTGGATGAAAGCTGGAGGCATGTAGGTAAGCATAGTGGTCAGTAGGTTTCCGATATAGGGTGGTGGGATGGAAATTGTTGAAATCATGGTGGAATTTCTCAAGGGCCAACAAAAATACTAACCTAGGTGTTCTGTTATTTTCCTTGTTGGTCCTGTCCTGTAGTAGGTGACTTCTGGGTACCCATCTCGCTCTGTCAATTTGTTTCCTCACTACCCCAGGTAAATATTGAAGTTTTAAGAATGCTTGTATGTCCACGTGCCATTGGCAAGTCATGATGTCCAGGGTTTTTTGTTTTTTTGTTTTTATCTGGGAGAAAGAAGTGGAGCAGGGCAGGGCTTTGTGGGGAAGATGCTGAGAAGAGGATGGGACCTCAGGCGGAGAGGCAGAGAAGAGGCCAGGACTTTGGGGAAAGAGGAGATGAAGGGGCGGGGCCACTGGAAGAGTAGGAGAAGGGGTAGGTTCTGAGGGAAGAGGCAGAGCAAGGGTGGGGACTTGGGGGAAGAGGCAGACCAGGAGGTAGGGCGTCGGAGGTCCAGTTACCAGCCATTAGAAAGGTGGCAACCCAGCCTTCTTGGGAGGGCTTCCTCAACTGGGATCATATTATAGAAGTGCAGAATCGCATTCTAGTCTTCCTTTCTGTCTCCTGAGGCTTTCTCTGATACTTCCTCCAAGGTCCCTGCTGCCCGTCATCGATGACCCATCATATGATGATGCTTTCAGGGTTGAGGAAAGGGTCATGTGTGACTTCCATCTCCATATGCGCAACCCGGAGAGCACCAGATCCAGTTTATCCTAGCATGGACTTGTGCTAGGTACCCTTCTGGAGTGATTGCTGTAGTCCTTCACCCTCCAGTGCAGTAGCCCATTTATTTCCTTTGAGTCCAGTTATAGTGTTCAAATTACTCTGACTGTGTCCCTGACCCTGTGATCTTCCCACCCCCTCCACACAAAGGCGTTTTCCAGATGTACTCTCTATGCCAAGGCGGGGGTGCAGCCTAAGTGCCGCCCTCAAAGAGATTCAGAAGCCTAACTTTGAGTAGGTTTCTCAGCTATAAATGCTCTCCTGGAGTTAAGTGCATAAGCCACTCTGTTATTTTTCACCAGTGATGGTGTTGGTGGTATCTCAAGTGTGGTAGATTATACAAATTCAACAGGAAAGATTGAAAGATACTCACTCCACAGTGGTCTGTGTTTAGGGCACTCACCTAGGGGGTGGAGATCAGCATTCAAATCCCTGCTCTGAATTAAGTAGAGAGGGGATTTGAATGTTTCTGATCTTCCACATCCCAGCTCAGTGTACTAACCATTGGGTATAAAAATGTCTCCTGGATGAGGCATTGCAGGCAAGATAGGCAGGGGGATGTCTAGTTTGACGACCTACCAAGGCATAAGCACTTGCTACTCAGTGGTGTAAGGATTTAGACAGGATTGCACATGGCTACTGGTAGAAATTTACGGTACTTCAGCAGCAGAAACGTTGGTGCCTAGAGACTTTAGGTACCTACAGGGTTAGGTGACAGCTGAGGAGGGGGTTTAGGATCTAAAGTTTGGATTTAGGAGCCTAAAGTGGTAGTAAGACAGCTAATTTCCTCTGGGAGTTAGCCTCCAAATGCATTGATTGGTGAAGTGAAAAACCAAGGTTTTTCAGAATGTCTCAAAAGAAGTTAATGGGATGTGCTATGAAAAACTGGGACAGCCTCCATGAAATATCCTAGTACATGTGAATGTTCTGGCTCACTGAGACAAAGGCATGGAGGACAGAGTGCTCTGAGCAAACATGAACAAAACCTGTATGTGTTTCAGAAAGCAGATAGATGCTCTTGGGCTAAGATTACTTTTACTGATCAATATATTTTGCCAAAAAACTGTTCTGAAATGCTCAGTGTAGGTCCCTACTGCTACTGCTGGCAGGAGAACAGGAACTTGGGGGTTAGGGAGATTGGGGGTGAGGGACCTCTATGTGTTCAGATAAGGGTCAGGCAGAAATGGAATCAATGCATTGTGGGAATGGCTCTAGAGTACTATCAATACCCATGACCTGGTACATGCCCCTTGTCCACATCAACAGTGCAATATAGAGCAGGTATAGGAACATGCTTCAGAGCTTCAAACGTAGACAATAGGGGAGTTATGACACAAAAGACACATGTAACTGTGTATCAAGTGTACACCCACCCTTAATGTGTTGATTTTTTTCCATACTGGGGAATGAAATTTTATACCGTAGTTGGTTGTTAAATGTGAAATATTGAGCAGAGTGAAGGATCCTCCAAAAGCATATCAAATAAGTTTACCAAGAGGACCAGATTTCATGGGGGAAACCAGATTTCACTGTCTGTGGCATGTTTTTCATGGCCAGGAATTTTGTAGGGTTGTAATGATGGTGATGTTAAATATTGATGTCTCAAATTGTCTGAAAGGAACTGTGAGTAGTACACATGCCAGTGGGTGCTCTCTGTTTTAGGGACTGCATTGTTCTTGACATTCAGCTTTCTAATTGCCAGCAATATTTTACGGAGGCAACCCAAATTTTGTTTTGTTATTTGTTTTGTTTTATAAGTGGGCTCTTTCAATATTTCTTCCTTAAAATCACAGATTTTAATTTCTTGGTTGGCACATTTAGGTACAACATGTCACATAGGACTATATCAGTCTCAGAGTGATATAAATGTAAAGTAACATAAAGTAACGCTGTTTGGTATGCCAGACTGTAATATGGTTATTAAGAGTATATTAAATAAAGGAAATGTTACTTTATTTTTAAAGGACTAACTATGTTCAGTTCCAAGACTGTTATAACATTCTATATTACCACTAGACACACTTATTCTATGGATTTACATGTAAAAATGTAGATTTGGGGACTGATTCCATAATTTCTCCTAAAGTTAAATCTGTGATTTTTAAGAAATAGTGAAAATCTTGCTTGTTAAAAATAAATAATAATAATAATAACAAAAAACAAGTAATAAAATGGGCTCTCTTGTCTATAACATTATAGGAAGAAGGTGGGAATTATTTGTATCCTTGTGGGTGGGAGAAATGGGGCTACGGAGGAATTTTGTCCATTGTTTTTCTCCTGCTCCCTGGGACAAAAGTGAGTAACACTTGTTATTAGCAAGATACTTTGGTTCTTGGAGAGATGTGGCTTTTAAGATATTAGCATGTGCAATTACACACAGAATTAACCAAGATGAACTATCTCATATGTACAAATTTGGATGTTTTCCCTTCTTCTCCCCACCCCCGAAGTATAGGGTCAGTTTAGTGCTCCTGAAAGTGAGAGACCTGCAGTTCTGTTCAGACCCAAGCAGTGTGCTAAGTAAGTTTTCTAGCACACATCTCTCAGTGCTCTTAAATCTTGACCTCCAATGCCTTAAAATTCCAGCTGAAGGCCTCTCTTGACCAGAGACTGCCAATTGTTCTGAATTGTGTGATGCTTTTGCAATGTGGTCAAATACCTACTGGGGCAATGATAAGACCACAAACACATTTTCACTTGTAACCCAATCAATATTTCAGTATAGGTCTGCACAGCTGAAAAGCTAGTGCAGTAAATTACTGCACCACATATGCATGTTTCACAGTGTAAGAGAACAAAGTACTTGCCATCAGAGAAAATTGAATACATTTTTTCCAAGGGAAAGGTACGTAAATATTCACATTCTTTGATATTTCGTAGCACTTCATGCATGAATTCAATGCACTGAATAGATCAGCAAGTTTAGTTTTCAATTCAGTAACTGAGATTTGTTATGAAAGTGGAAAGATACAGATGGCATGCAATTATTCATGCTGCATCAGAAAACTGCTATGAAGACACTATTAAAATGTGACTCTTGATTAGTACTCATCATGGTTTCTGGAAAAATAAGCTGTTTAAATAAAATCCTTGGTTGTTTAGTGCTCAGTGATGCTTTCAGCTAAAGAAAGGTTAAGATGTAACTGCAATTAACTGTAAGATCAGATGACCTACAATGGTATTTTTCGCTCTAAAAGCTTGCCAAACGTAATCCATTCCTTTTTCCTCATTAATGTTCAGCACAGAATTTTTCAGCAGCCTTCATATCCTAAAACAAAGATTCAGGTATTTTTTTCTATGTTTTTTTTTTTAACTCTTACTAAGCATTTCCTTGTGTACTGGTTGGATACATATGTACCACACATTTCATTTCCAGTACACAAGCTAAATAATCAGAAATACTTTTCCAGCTATCTTTTCCTAATTTAAATATAGTACCATCATTGCTCCAGTCTCGTATCCCAATTTCTCTGAAATTCACTGTCTGTTATTAGCAGTAAGAGCAAAAATACCTGACTTGTCTTTGTGATGGGGGCGTTCACCCCACACAAGATAGAAAGGGTTAAAAGCAGCCTAAGGAGGCTATGCCGGGGGAAGCTAATCAGAGAAAGGTTACACGGAGCAACCAATCAGGACCCACCAGGCTCATATATATGGGAGTTGCAGAGCAGAGTCAGTTGCTGCAGTAAGGCTAAGGACAGAGGAGAGTGTTCCTAGTGGGCTGCAGGAAGTTAGCACCTTGTAGGTGTGTGTCTATATCTGAGTGATTGAAGCAAATAAGGCTGTATCTTAGAGCTTGGTTGTAGACAATGGATCGTGTGATGTGTCCTGGATGGAAGCTGTAGGTAAGAATCATAGACTTTAAGGTCAGAAGGGACCATTGTGATCATCTAGTCTGACCCCCGAACAATGTAGGCCACAGAATCTCACCCACCAACTCCTGAAACAAACCCCTAACTTATGTCTGAGCTATTGAAGTCCTCAAATTGTGGTTTAAAGACTTCAAGATGCAGAGAATCCTGCAGCAAGTGACCCCTGCCCCAGGCTGCAGAGGAAGGTGAAAAACCCCCAGGGCCATTGCCAATCTGCCCTGGGGGAAAATTCCTTCCTGACCCCAAATATGGTGATCAGCTAAATCCTGAGCATGTGGGCAAGTCTCACCAGCTAGACACCCAGGAAAGAATTCTCTGTAGTAACTCAGATCCCACCCCATCTAACATCCCATCACAGGCCATAAGTATAGTGGTCAGTAGGTTTCCCGTATAGGGTGGTGTTTATGAGACCATCACTTATTTGCACAGCAGTGTCCAGGAAGTGGATCTCTTTTGTGGACTGGTCTAGGCTGAGGTTGGTGGTGGGGTGAAAATTGTTAAAATCCAGGTGGAATTCTTCAAGGGCCTTGTCATAAATATAAAGGGAAGGGTAAACCCCTTTGAAATCCCTCCTGGCTAGGGGAAAGCTCCTCTCACCTGTAAAGGGTTAAGAAGCTAAAGGTAACCTCACTGGCACCTGACCAAAATGACCAATGAGGAGACAAGATACTTTCAAAAGCTGGGAGGAGGGAGAGAAACAAAGGGTCTGTGTGTCTGTCTATATGCTGGTTTTTGCTGGGGATAGACCAAGAATGGAGTCTTAGAAATTTTAGTAAGTAATCTAGCTAGGTATGTGTTAGATTATGATTTCTTTAAATGGCTGAGAAAAGAATTGTGCTGAATAGAATAACTATTTCTGTCTGTGTATCTTTTTTGTAACTTAAGGTTTTGCCTAGAGGGGTTCTCTATGTTTGGAATCTAATTACCCTGTAAGGTATCTACCATCCTGATTTTAGAGGGGGGATTTCTTTATTCCTATTTACTTCTATTTCTATTAAAAGTCTTCTTGTAAGAAAACTGAATGCTTTTTCATTGTTCTCAGATCCAAGGGTTTGGGTCTGTGGTCACCTATGCAAATTGGTGAGGCTTTTTATCCAACATTTCCCAGGAAAGGGGGTAGGGGGTGCAAGTTTTGGGAGGATTGTTCATTGTTCTTAAGATCCAAGGGTCTGGGTCTGTAGTCACCTAGGCAAATTGGTGAGGCTTTTTACCAAACCTTGTCCAGAAAGTGGGATGCAAGGTTTTAGGGAAGTATTTTGGGGGGAAAGACGTGTCCAAACAGCTCTTCCAGTAACCAGTATTTGTTTGGTGGTGGTAGCGGCCAATCCAAGGACAAAGGGTGGAATATTTTGTACCTTGGGGAAGTTTTGACCTAAGCTGGTAAAGATAAGCTTAGGAGGTTTTTCATGCAGGTCCCCACATCTGTACCTTAGCGTTCAGAGTGGGGAAGGAACCTTGACAGGCCTCCTTCCCGTGGGTCCATATGATGAAGATGTCATCAGTGTAGCGCAAGTAGAGGAGGGACGCTAGGGGACGAGAGCTGAGGAAGTGTTGTTCTAAGTCAGCCATCAAAATGTTGGCATACTGTGGGGCCATGCAGGTACCCAAAGCAGTGCCGCTGACTTGCAGGTATAAGTTGTCCCCAAATCTGGAATGGTTGTGGGTGAGGACAAAGTCACAAAGCTCAGCCACCAGGTGTGCCATGGCCTCATCAGGGATACTGTTCCTGACTGTTTGTAGTCCATCCTTGTGTGGAATATTGGTGTAAAAAGCTTCTACATCCATGGTGATCACCAGGGCATTGTGTTTCCTCAAGAAGTCAGTGGTGTCTTGAAGATAGTTAGGAGTGCTGGTAGTGTAGGGTCTGAGGACAGAGTCCAAATAGTCAGATAATCCTGCTGTAAGAGTGCCAATGCCTGAGTTGATGGGGAGTCCAGGATTTCCAGGTTTATGGATCTTGGGTAGCAGAATACCCCTAGTTGTGTCTCTAGGGGTGTGTCTGTGTAGATTTGTTCCTGTGCTATAGCAGGGATTTTCTTGAGCAGATGGTGTGGTTTATTTTGGTACTCCTCAGTGGGATTGGAGGATAGTGGCCTGCAGAATGTGGTGTTGGAGAGTTGCCTGGCAACCTCCTGTTTGTAATCTGACCTGTTCATGATGACAACAGCACCTCCTTTGTCAGCCCCTTTAATTATAATGTCAGAGTTGTTTCTGAGGCTGTGGATGGCATTGTGTTCTGTACGGCTGAGGTTATGGGGCAAATGATGGTATTTGTTCACAACTTCATAGAGTGCAGAAGCACTCTGTGCAGAAGTCCAGTCTATCATTTTGACCATCAGGAGTCCACACAGAGGAGTTCTTGTAGTGTTGGTAGGAGGGTTCCTGTGGGTCAGTGCACTGTTCAGTGGTGTGTTGAAAATATTCCTTGAGTCGAAGACGGCAAAAGTAGGCTTCTAGATCGCTGCAGAACTGTACCATGTGCATGGGGGTGGTGGGGCAGAAAGAGAGTCCCCGAGATAGAACAAACTCTTTTGCCAGGCTAAGTGTGTGGTTGGATAGATTAACAATATTGTTGGGTGAGTTAAGGGTACCACTGTTGCAGCCCCCTATGGCATGTAAGACTTTAGATATCTTACTGTCCTTTTTCCTCTGCAGAGAATTAAAGTGTGGGTTGTAAATAGGTTGTCTTGTTTTTGTAAAGTCCAGCCACATGGAAGTTTGTTTGGAAGGTTGGTTTTGAATCAGAGTCTCCAGTTTTGAGAGCTCATTCTTGATCTTCTCCTGTTTGTTGTACAGGATGCTGATCAGGTGGTTCCTCAGTTTCTTTGGGAGTGCATGGCACAATCTCTCACCATAGTCAGTGTAGTATGTTGATTGCAATGGATTATTTATAAAGATATACAAGATCTTTATCAAGATTTTTTACCTACAAGCTATTTTATCTACACAATCTTTATTAAGCATTCTTAAAGCTACAATACCCACCTGGGGAAGTGAGGAAATAAATTGACAGAGAGAGTAACCAGACGTCACCTACTACAGGACAGGACCAGCAAGCAAAAGAACAGAACACAATTGGCTATCACATACAGCCTCCAACTAAAACCTCTCCAGCACATCATCAATGATCAACAAACTATCCTGGAAAACAATCCCTCACTCTCACAGACCTTGGGAAGCAGGTCAGTCCTCGCTTACTGACAGTCTCCCAACCTGAAGCAAATACTCACCAGCAACTACACACCACACCACAGAAACACTAACCCAGGAACAAATCACTGAAACAAACTCTGTTACCTACTCTGTCCCGATATCTACTCTAGCGACACCATCAGAGGACCCAACCACACCAGCCATACCATCAGGGGCTCATTCACCTGCACATATATTAATGTGATATATGCCATCATGTGCCAGCAACACCCCTCTGCCACGTACATTGGCCAAATCGGACAGTCCCTATGTAAAAGAATAAATGGACACAAATCAGTCATCAGCAATGGTAACATACAAATGCCAGTAGGAGAACACTTCAATATCCCTGGACATTCGATAACAGATTTAAAAGTAGCCATCCTTCAACAAAAAAACCTTCAAAAACAGACTTCAAAGAGAAACAGCAGAGCTACAATTCATTTGCAAACTTAACACCATTATTTTGGGCTTGAATAGGGACTCGGAGTGGCTGGCTCACTACAAAAGCAATTTGCCCTCTCTTGGTATTGACACCTCCTCATGAATTATTGGGAGTGGACCATAACCACCCTGATTGAATTGGCCTTGTCAGCACTGGTTCTCCACTTGTAAGGTAACTCCTGTCTCTTCATGTGTCGGTATATTTATGTCTGCATCTGTAATTTTCACTCCATGCATCTGACGAAGTGGGATTTTTACGCCTGAAAGCTTATGCCCAAATAAATCTGTTAGTCCTGAAGTCCACTTGTTAGTGGACCTGTTAGTCCACCAGACTCCATGTTGAAACTTGGACGGTCTGGGTGAAAACCAGATGGGTGGCAAACCTGAGGACCCAGAGCTGCTGCTGAAACCAGAATCAAATGACAGCAAGTTTTGCAGTTGGCCTCTACCCTTCTTGATAATCTCCCCTCTTGGTATGGTGCTACATGCCTCAGCCTGGACCCCCCCCCCAACACGCCACGCCACACCACACTACCTCTCTACCCTGACACAATTGTAGAGCAACAGACAGATGTAAACCAATTATTTTATTCAAATCCCATGAAACACTGCAAAATATTTAGTGGAAGGTATATCAGGTTATTAATGAGCCGTCACTGCTCCCCTGTGTCTGTGCATTTCTCTGTCAGTTCTGAGAGTGACAGTCCCTGAGCAGTGTGAAAAATCAGGCCGGGGGGAGGAGGGAAGTAAAGGAGGGAGGAAGCGGTGGGTTGTATAAGGGTCCAAGTGAGGAAAGAATAGTTTCATGACACTTTGGACAAAGACCCAGCTCCCACCCTCTCCCAAACCCATCTTTCCTTCCTCCAGATAATGAAGGGGGCTGTGCAGGAAGGGGTGGGGATGATTGGTGGCTTGTGTGAAGGACTGCCTAGGTATGGGAAGGGAAAGGGAAACCTTTGGTTGTGCCAGGAAAGTCAGAGCTGTCCATTTTCCCAGTGATCATTTCAAATGTTTTGTACTGTTCTTAGTGTCTGTCTCCTCCCCACACTGAGCCATTCTGCAGAAGTCAGGAGAAGAGGAGGTGGGTGAAGCATCCACTTCAGTGGTTGTGCAAACACAATTTCAGGTCCCTTGCCAGTGGCATGGCAACTGTTAAATCTGCAGTGTTAAATCCAAAAGTCCAGGGAAGAAAATACATTTCGTTGTGCTTTTTAATGCTGTTCGCTGGACACAGGGTCTTGACTTTCTGGTGATTCAGGGGGATTTTAGGGGTGGATGGACTTTTTCTGTGGTTCTCTATTCCTCTTCCAATGGGAACTCCATCTGCTGCCATAAAATACAATCAATTTCTTCTCAAATTGCTATCTAGTCTTGTAAGAATAATTCAGCAAACTTTTGGTGTAGTAGAAATTAAATCTAGTTCTTCGGGTTTAATAACAGAACAAATGTGCTGGATCCACCTTCATAGCTCATCCACTCAGCAATTTGTAGAGGGTTGATCAATAGCAGGAATATCTCTTTGGCACAGGTTGTCCTCTAAAGAACTAGAAAACCACTTCTTTTTTTTCCATTTTGGAACCTTCAGAACATCTATGTTCTCCAAATGACTGCCAGCCTTTAAAGATCAGAAAGGTAACTTGATAACATTACCCTTGAAGGATCTGAACCCCACCTCAAGCAGTCTATCTGTGCACTGGAAATATTACAATATTTTAATAAAAGTAATGCAGGAACTTTACAATTTTTAACCTCGGCTCCTTCTTTGTGGGCTGAAAAAGTAGCCTGAAGGAAGCAGGCTTTAACAGCTCCATTCCTGGGCTCCTAAAAAAATTTAATATTGTGGCCTTCGACAGCACAGTTACTTTTTTAGAAGGATTTAGGTACCTGTGAAGAAAAAAAAATAAATTTACTGTTGCCCTGGTCTTTGACTTGACAGGGCATCCCAATGCTGAAAAGAAACCCATTCGGGTAGTACTGCAGGAGGAGCACCACAGAAATAACAAAGGTGGAGAAGAACCCTGGAAGACCTGCACATTGGCCTAGATAGCAGTCAGGAGCTGCTTCATTCTGAAATTCTGCAGACATTGTTCATCATCCCAAGTTTCCAAGATAAAGTGGTCCCACCATACCATACTGGGTTTCCAGGACCAGAAGCTGCAGTCCACCCATGGTCTTACCATTGCAATCCCACCACTCAATACATCTGTTCCGTGGGACGGTGGATTTTCCATTCCCCCTCTGGGTCAGCTGCCTTCACTGTCTGAAATCTCTCCAGACCAATTCTGTTCAACATCCAGTACTGCACTGCATGAATATTTGTGCACTGAGCAGGAGCAGAACCACAACTTCAGGGACTTCTTCCATGTTATAGCTCTATAGGTCCATGATACTCTGTGGAGCCATGAAAACTTACATCTGCTCAGAATCTGGCCCAACATTAAAAATGTACAAAAGCATCATTAAATCAGAAGTAATAGATAAAATATTGGGTCTGTGATATTCAAAGTCATACGGTATATTTTGAATGCTTTTCTTTAGCAATTATTTGAAGGAACTAAACCACAAATCTTCAAATATGATCAGAATTGGAATATGCATCTCTCTGCATTTTTAGTAAAGACAATTGGATTATTCTCCTATTATCTTGTATTTTAATGAAGAGCAAAAACTACAGAGCTACAACCCCAAGGACACTCTGTAAAAATAATTAGAAGAAAATACATCACTTTCCTATTAAAATGAGCATGTCAGAATACAGCCCTGTAATGTGTCATTGGCCTATCATTAGAGGATAATGAGAGAAATAGTCAATTTTTTTCTTGCTAGCCTAATGTGGAGTAATAGAAAGAGGGCCACTTGGATACAGAGAGTGGAAGACTGAAATGATTAAATTATATATAATATCAAGTGAATATGGAACAGGTCTTTTCCATGAAGTCTGATCAAACTACTATAATCCATTTCCAAGATGAAGTGTCATTGTCCAATACTTATGGGCAAATGCTCTGTTTATGGCAGAGGAGAGTCTGGACCTATGCCCAAAGAGCTTAGAAAAGGGGAACATCAGTTATGTAGCATGCACCACTGTGTGGTGGTGTGGGAGTTCCTTCTTAGAGGCTCTGTTAGATAAGCTTTTTCACAGAGAGGAAGGGGATTTACTAGGGAAGAGTGGAGGCAGGCTGCAGGAATGGCTGGACTCTACTGGATTTTTCCCTCCAGGTTGAGCAAGATAGTATAAATTAATGATGAGTTGGAATTAACTTCCACCTGTTTTATTTACAAGCCACCATGTGAAGGTCAGATATAAGGCCTAGCTATGTCCAGAGGACTCCATTTTGCATCAGAACTGGTGGGAGGGGGAGGAGACAGTATGGAATAAGACCTTGGCACAAATGACAGTGTTTCTCTCCTGGATCCATTGAAGCAGCATGTTTTGAGGGCCAACCCCCCATTATTCTTCAGTGTTGGAAAGGCAGACAACACCTCTACTGGTGTATTTAGAATAAACCCTACAGGAAGATTCTGGCCCCTTCTCTGACCACATATGCAACACAGGTGGTTTGTAAGGGCTATAAAGAAAACTAAGCAGCCTAGAGAAAATTCCCCCAAGCAGGAGAAGCATAGGACTCATTACAAGCCTACCCTGTAATCCCTGGGATTATGGAGAATGTAGAAGTCCTAGCACTTAGTTTTAAAGCTGTTCTGGACCGCAGAGCACCATGTGTGCGACCCTGTGCAACATCACAGTTGAGCACATTCAGAGAAGTGGAGCACTTTACTACCACTATCTTTAAGGAAGGAACAGAGACACTTAAAAGCAGCCCTGGTATTAGTAGCAGCTGATAGAGTTCACAGTGTCACCACAAACAACTTCATCCATCACCAGGAGGAGATCATCCTCCAAATCAGTTAGTGTTGTTTCTGTTCCATAAGCATCCAGGTTGATAAGGGACAAGGGTCTGAGGCAACTAGACATTGTAAGAGTTATCTCAGCACAACTATTTTGACACTATTGACCAGAAAGAGAAGATGGGGCACAGAGGTAATTGACCAGATTGTCAAAAAATTGTGGTTTTGAGTGGAAGTGGTATAGATGATTTGTTAATAGAAGCAGGTAATTTGTTCTCATTCAAGGTAGCACTTGGCTATGTCCACCAACAAGAGACCCAGTACTTCTGCACTGGTTTTCAACAGACAAGGACCTGGGTCCTGAGCACAGTTTGTTGTACAATATGCTCTCAACACCCCCATACTTCAGAACATGACACTGACTAAAACTCAGGGAGAGAAGACTGGGCATTTGTCTCCTCAATAACTCGTCCTGCTCCGACAGAGACAGACAGTTATGTTTCAATATGAGAGATTTTATCAACACACTTCCCAGTATGAAGTGTTTAAATCAGTAAATGAATAAAGGCAACTCAGATTTACCAAGCCCTTCACCACACAAAACAACTCTTCTGACCAAGACTTTGCAAATGTTGTGGTGGAGGCAATGCAAACTTTCTTTGCTTCCCAGACAGCAATGGCATAAGACAAACACATTCACTCTCTCTCAGACACACACAAAAATCACTGAGGCAATCAATCAACTTCAGGCAGAAACTTCTGCCATTCACATTCCTCTCCCACTTCAGTTGCAACAGCACATCCATAATACAGTGAAGCCTGTGAGGTCAAACCCAGCAAAGAGGTTACTTAAGAGGCCACTTCATCAGTGGCTAAGGACAACAAAGTATTATTGATTCCACAAAATGATTGACAGAGCAGTCTGTTGGTATAACTCCCTCAAAGTTTTCTGAAAACACAATGGTTTCATAAATTTTTGAGGGAAGACCATAAAAAAGTCCATTGCCTTGACAGGAAGTGAGAGTCTACCTCATATTGAAGGGTATAATGGTCAGTTATGACCTGGGTTTAATATCCAACTTCCCCATTTCTACTCCCACCCAAAACATTGGAGCTGAAACTTGGTGACCTGCATGTATTTTCCACTGGGCAACAAAATCTTTATCTGTTGTGTGGAGTCATCATAGCTGATGTGGACACGGAAGTCTCAAACCACGATCAACTTTGATGAATCCATTGGTACCACAGGGAGGAACTCAAACATCTCACAGAAGGACTCCAGAGGAGATGTCTGGTCAAGAAATAAGGGAAAATCTGGCAAAATAGGAGAAAAATATAAGGAGACAGGCCCTTAAAAAGCCAGTGATTAAAAGGGGAGTGGGATGTTGCAACCAAAATCTGTGTCCCCTAGAGCTTGTCCATGCAGAGTTATTGACACCTTTTCAACTGCACAGACCCTCATACATTTATGAACATAGATATTATCTTGTGCACAGATGGGCATACACCTACAAGCCTCACTGCTCACACTAGATATTTTGAATGTTTGGCCCTTAATATTTCAGTTGTCTTTCTATTTATTTTTCTCGAGATACTGTACAGATAACTATTCATGTTTAAAGGACATATAATAGATGGAATTATCTGTAAGACTGTAAGAAGTTGTATCAAATCAGTTGATAACTCTTTGGGGGGAAAAGTCTTGTTGTTACATTTAACACTAATAAAAACAGTTACAACCCCACAATGAAAACATTTTCAGGGCTGATCAAGTGAAGAATTGAAACAGTCTCAGGCAATACACATTAATTTTGAACTTTGGAAGGCAGTATTATTTCATGTCTGACAACTTGTAACAAATATGAATATAGTGAATATAGTGTGAGGGAAATGGGTATTCAGCTTATGAAAATGACAAATTATATTTTTAAATTGTGTTAACTCAGCACAAATGTGAGAATATGTCAGATTCTGTTTACTGTTGAACTCAGTTTATTACTTTACTTATCATAATTAAATTAAGACTACACGAACAATAATTTTTAAAAAAATCTATTTTCTGTCAACACCTGCCGTCTTTTAATAATAACTATTCAATAATAACTTGAAGGAAATAAATAGCTAAAATGGGTGAAGTCCTGTTTCCACTGAAGTCAATGGGATTCTTCCATTGATCTCAATGGAGCCAAGATCACATGCTTTTTCTTTATTAAATTGAACCCAGTAGCTATGTATAAGGTGTCACTATGCCTCAGTGGGTCACAGCTGAGGATGCCAAATTCAGGACAGACTGCTGAAAATAGGACAGACTCATCCCAAACTGGAGATTATTCTATCATTAGATTATACCAAGCCAGTAACAAAAATGAACTTGTGTATCACCATACTAATTAACAAGAAGTCAAAAATGCAGTCTTGTTAGGCATTGCAGCCCTTGGCTCATCATTCAGATACTGGATATTATGATGAGTGGTTATTGAAAACCAGTTTAATCAAATGTAGGGTCCTTCTAATCCCAAAGAATCAACCACTTAACCAGGTCAATATGTAACTCATATTTTACCCAGTAATCACGCTGATGCCAGAAACTAAAAACTAAAGGTTTAATAATAAAAGAAAAGAAGAAGAGAGTTATAAATGGTTAATAGATCATATACATACAAGCGATTGCAAAGTCCTCATATCAAGTTTGAAGCAGTAATGGAATAAACTATTAGTTTGCAAAAGTCTCTCTGGAATTATCCAAGTGGATTGGGGGTAATCAGTCCTTGTTTAGAGCTTCCTTGTTAGAAATCAAGTCCAGAGAAAAGAAGCAGGAAATGAAGACAAAATGGAGACATTTCAGGTGCCTTTTTATATCCTCTGCCATGTTCTCAGAATTTTACTGTCTCAAAAAAAGCCCACAACCCAAGTGCATGGAAAATTACTGGCCCAAGATGGAGTCCAAGGTCACATGAACATATTACATGTTTTAATGACTCACAGGGGTAGCCATTGCTCATATTCCTTCTGAGGCATCCACAGGAAAGGCTTACTTGGTGGAATGGATTTCTTCAATGGCCCATTGTGAGCTGAGTTTCCTTAATGGGGCATCAACACATAGCTGTCTGGAACTAAGGTACATTTGATGTGGGGGCGGGCTTTACTCAGGAACAAAACACATGTGTAAGATACCGGTACATAGCCAATATTCATAACTTCAGATAGAAAGATGACACATGCATATAAATAGGATAGTCATACTCAGCAAATCGTAACGTTTCCATTCATACCTCACATAACATACTTTTGTTTTGTTAGATTTGTTGCATTTGTATAACAGTGATAATATCAATGATATAAATGGTCGTATTCAATCATACAGCATCACTTCAGGTGCTTAACAGTTCAGGATGTAAATATCGTCATATGGATTATGTTTTTATTACTGATTGTTTTTTTCTTAAAATATATTGTTTTTGTCCCCTAAATCTACTGGTTTTTAATAGATTGATTTCCACATGAAAATGCATTTTATGAGAGGATACGTTTACTGTTGTTGTGTATTGGTTTGTACATATGGTATGTTGGACTGACTGATAATAAATCATGTTTGTGACAGTTTGTTATATTGGTGTGAGTAAATGATATCAGTTTGCTTGTGAGCCACATAATTTTTCATTTCAATTATATTGGTGTGGTCAGTTAATGTCAATATGTGCATTTTATTCACTGATTTGAAAACATATTTTGATTTGCAGAAATAATACATACTTATATGAAAATGAATTAGACTAGTTGTGTAAATTATGTTCGCTCACCTTTTCCATATTTAAAATATGTTGCCTTGGTTTAATTTTATTGATACACACATGCCATAGATAGGGTTGTTTGTGAATTGTCATATGTTAGTTTAAAACTGGAAGCCATAAACTGATTGTTATCTCTCATATCATTAACTATGTATGAATTTTATTAGGCGGTAAGAATGAAACACTCATTTGCACTTGAAAGACATAGAATTCACAAAGCAGCTAAGTATATTCAGAACCTTTTTGGTTTATGTTTGAATTACACTGATTTTCTTGATTAGAGACACAGAGGGCCTTATTCTCCTCCTACTTTTATCAGTATATATTGATGTAAATTAGCAGTATCTCCAGTGAAATCAATGGAGTTATACCAGTGATATAAGCAAGAAATATAAGCAAGATCTGAATCAGGTTCTACATAGTCATCATGGTTATTTGTGTGCTGAGCTGGGTGAACCTGATAGAAGTGTTGGAAAGAATTGGTTCTGACAGAATTTTCATGACAGTTTTATGTGAAGGACTAGATTCTAAATGAGCAAGAATTGCAAAATCAGAGAAAATAGAGTTTTGTATGCTGTCCCAGGACTTACTGGCCACTCAGAGTCTTATATATGTCATTCAATATAAGCTGCAAAATCTCATTTCTCCTGCATGTCTATATAGCCTCACACAGTTAATTTGCTGTAGCAATCACTCAGCAGATATGGATTATCAGTACAGTAACATGATTACATGCAAGATACGTAACATTTTGCCACCCGATATGAAAAATCATGCTGCTTATAGATGAAAAACAGAGTGATTTGCTTGAGTATTATCAAGAACAATCCTCTCTTTTACATTCCAGAACCAAATATAGCTGTGGATATGATAATTGAAGAAAAGATGCCTCATCTGAATTGCAGCATGGATCCAGGTGATTTAAAACAGATACCTCATCACCTTCCACCTTTGGGCTCTGGACTCTTTGGGCCAAAAATCAATGGCAGTTATTTAGGTGTCTGAAAAGAGTTCAACCCTTAGGCTTCTCAAGGTACAATATCAACCACAGGTGCCTTGATTTTTTTCTGTGAAATATGCACTTGCAGCATATTATTTTGTGCATGTGAATAAGAGATTGAATTCTTGTTCACATGTTTTGAAAATGAAATTTGGGGATCCAGTGCTGAATGTCATCCTTATACTATTAGAAATCAGCCTTTGGGCAAAATGAAGAGTAAATAAAGCAGAAGAAATAAAAATAAAGCCAACTGTGAATACTTGAATATACAGTTGGAAATTTGCATTGTTGTTCACTAGCTACATAAATCTTACGGTACCATTTCTGTTCCCCGACTGGACAACATAACTAAACCAATAATTCTACAAAATGTTCCTTTTGAAATTTGCTTTTGGTGAACATTCGAGTATTTGAGGGCATAACTGTTTTTCTGCAAATATTTGTTCTAATAAGTCTTGACCCTTTGAATACTGATAGAAAGCAAACATGAAAAGAGGGTTAAATTAAAATTCACTTATGGAAATTTTCTTTCATTACAGGTTTCAGAGTAACAGCCGTGTTAGTCTGTATTCGCAAAAAGAAAAGGAGTACTTGTGGCACCTTAGAGACTAACCAATTTAGCGTGTCATAAATATAAAGGGAAAGGTAAACCCCTTTGAAATCCCTCCTGGCCAGGGGAAAGCTCCTCTCACCTGTAAAGGGTTAAGAAGCTAAAGGTAACCTCGCTGGCACCTGACCAAAATGACCAATGAGGAGACAAGATACTTTCAAAAGCTGGGAGGAGGGAGAGAAACAAAGGGTCTGTGTCTGTGTCTGTATGCTGGTTTCTGCCAGGGATAGACCAGGAATGGAGCCTTAGAACTTTTAGTAAGTAATCTAGCTAGGTATGTGTTAGATTATGATTTCTTTAAATGGCTGAGAAAAGAATTGTGCTGAATAGAATAACTATTTCTGTCTGTGTATCTTTTTTGTAACTTAAGGTTTTGCCTAGAGGGGTTCTCTATGTTTTTGAATCTAATTACCCTGTAAGATATCTACCATCCTGATTTTACAGGGGGGGATTTCTTTATTTCTATTTACTTCTATTTTTATTAAAAGTCTTCTTGTAAGAAAACTGAATGCCTTTTCATTGTTCTCAGATCCAAGGGTTTGGGTCTGTGGTCACCTATGCAAATTGGTGAGGCTTTTATTCCAACATTTCCCAGGAAAGGGGGGGTGCAAGTGTTGGGAGGATTGTTCATTGTTCTTAAGATCCAAGGGTCTGGGTCTGTAGTCACCTAGGCAAATTGGTGAGGCTTTTTACCAAACCTTGTCCAGGAAGTGGGGTGCAAGGTTTTGGGAAGTATTTTGGGGGGAAGGACGCGTCCAAACAGCTCTTCCCCAGTAACCAGTATTAGTTTGGTGGTGGTAGCGGCCAGTCCAAGGATAACGGGTGTAATATTTTGTACCTTGGGGAAGTTTTGACCTAAGCTGGTAAAGATAAGCTTAGGAGGTTTTTCATGCAGGTCCCCACATCTGTACCCTAGAGTTCAGAGTGGGGGAGGAACCTTGACAATTGGTTAGTCTCTAAGGTGCCACAAGTACTCCTTTTCTTTTTTCTTTCATTAGTCACTCAGTACTACTAATAACTATTTTCTTAACTATTTTTTCTTAACCCATTTTAGTACATAGCTCTTTACTAACATAAAACATTAGGTCCCAGCCAACAATGTAAAGTATAGGGAGCAAATTGTGCTCCTTGTGGGACCACTGTTACTGTTTTCTCCCCAAAGGGAGGACTTTATGCATTGCCTTACCTGACCCTCTTTTATTTAAAATACCTGGATGTCAGACATGGGGCAAGGAAGGGTCTAGAATGTGGTTCAGGGAGGAAAGCAAGCTGACAAAGATGAATATTGACACTTGATCAGAGGAAGCTTTCCAGGGCAGGGAGTGATTACACGTTTTGAATCAGCTACTTGACTATTTTTACCTCCTGCCTTGTCAGAGGTTGTGAGCACAGCTTTCTGTGTCATTTTTTTCCTACCCATTTTCACCACACTGCCCTGGATTTGACAGAAGATAACCTGTAAGGCTTTCATGATTAACTTTGTTATCAGGAGAAGAGACCAATGGCTGAACAATATTATCCCTCAGATAAATCTCAAACCCTACCATATTGATCTTTCTCCAAGTGTGGACTAACGAAAGAATACACCATGATAGCATGAGAGTCAGGTGATGACCTAACTATGATCTTGCTATCTGAAATCTGGTAACCTGTTTCTCAAATCTCTTGTATCAATCTGCCGTGGAACCTAAAGAGTTCTAAAAATCATTGTGCCTCCTCCAGTTTCAAAGGAACTTTCCAATCTAGTCCTCCTTCCAGGGCCTCCAGTCCTTCACTAACTATATATATATATATATATGATGTAAATTACAAATTAATATTAATTTCTAAAAAAAGAAAAGAAGGACGTGTGGCACCATAGAGACTAACAAATTTATTTGAGCAGAAGCTTTCATGAGCTACAGCTCACTTCATCAGAGGCATTCAGTGGAAAATACAGTGTGGAGATTTATATACATAGAGAACATGAAACAATGGGTGTTACCATACACACTGTAACCAGAGTGATCAGGTAAGGTGAACCAATACCAGCAGGAGGGGGGGAACCTTTTCTAGTGAAAATCAAGGTGGGCCATTTCCAGCAGTTGACAAGAACATCTGAGGAAAAGCAGGGGGGGGGGAGGAATAAATGTGGGGAAATAGTTTTACTTTGTGTAATGACACATCCACTCCCAGTCTTTCTTCAAGCCTAAGTTAATTGTATCCAGTTTGCAAATTAATTCCAATTCAGCAGTCTCTCCTTGGAGTCTGTTTGAATTTTTTTGTTGAAGAATTGCCACTTTCAGGTCTGTAATCAAGTAACCAAAGAGTTTGAAGTGTTCTCTGACTGGTTTTTGAATGTTATAATTCTTGACGTCTGATTTGTGTCCATTTATTCTTTTACGTAGAGACTGTCCAGTTTGGCCAATGTACATGGCAAAGGGGCATTGCCAGCACCTGATGGCATATATCACATTGGTGGATGTGCAGGTGAATGAGCCTCTCATAGTGTGGCTGATGTGATTAGGCCCTGTGATGGTGTCCCCTGAATAGATATGTGGACACAGTTGGCAATGGACTTTGTTGCAAGGATAGGTCCCTGGGTTAGTGGTTCTGTTGTGTGGTGTGTGGTTGCTGGTGAGTATTTGCTTCAGGTTGCGGGGCTGTCTGTAAGCAAGGACTGGCCTGTCCCCCAAGATCTGTGAGAGTGATGGGTTGTCCTTCAGGATAGGTTGTAGATCCTTGATGATTCATTGGAGAGGTTTTAGTTTGGGGCCGAAGGTGATGGCTAGTGGCGTTCTGTTATTTTCTTTGTTGGGCCTGTCCTGTAGTAGGTAACTTCTGGGTACTCTTCTGGCTCTGTCAATCTGTTTCTTCACTTCAGCAGGAGGGTATTGTAGTTGTAAGAATGCTTGATAGAGAACTTGTAGGTGTTTGTCTCTGTCTGAGGGGTTGGAGCAAATGCGGTTGTATCGTAGAGCTTGGCTGTAGACAATGGATCATGTGGTGTGGTCTGGATGAAAGCTGGAGGCATGTAGGTAGAAATAGTGGTCAACAGGTTTCTGGTATAAGGTGGTGTTTATGTGACCATTGCTTATTAGCACCATAGTGTCCAGGAAGTGGATCTCTTGTGTGGATTGGTCCAGGCTGAGGTTGATGGTGCGATGGAAATTGTTGAAATCATGCTGGAATTCTTCAAGGGCTTCTTTTCCATGGGACCAGACGATGAAAATGTCATCAATGTAGAGCAAGTAGAGTTGGGGCATTAGGGGACGAGACCTGAGGAAGCATTATTCTAAGTCAGCCATAAAAATGTTGGCATACTGTGAGGCCATGTGGGTACCCATAGCAGTGCCGCTGATTTGAAGGTATACTTTGTCCCCAAATGTGAAATAGTTATGGGTGAGGACAAAGTCACAAAGTTCAGCCACCAGGTTTGCCATGACATTATCGGGGATCCCGTTCCTGACGGCTTGTATTCCATCTTTGTGTGGAATGTTGGTGTAGAGGGCTTCTACATCCATAGTGGCTAGGATGGTGTTTTCAAGAAGATCACCGACGGATTGTAGTTTCCTCAGGAAGTCAGTGGTGTCTTGAAGATAGCTGGGAGTGCTGGGAGTGTAGGGCCTGAGGAGGGAGTCTACATAGCCAGACAATCCTGCTGTCAGGGTGCCAATGCCTGAGATGATGGGGCGCCCAGGATTTCCAGGTTTATGGATCTTGGTTAGTAGATAGAATATCCCAGGTCGTGGTTCCAGGGGTTTGTCTATGCGGATTTGATCTTGTGCTTTTTCAGGGAGTTTCTTGAGCAAATGCTGTAGTTTCTTTTGGTAACTCTCAGTGGGATCAGAGGGTAATGGCTTGTAGAAAGTGGTGTTGGAGAACTGCCTAGCAGCCTCTTGTTCATATTCTGACCTATTCATGATGACGACAGCACCTCCTTTGTCAGCCTTTTTGATTATGATATCAGAGTTGTTTCTGAGGCTGTGGATGACATTGTGTTCTGCATGGCTGAGGTTATGGGGCAAGTGATGCTGCTTTTCCACTATTTCAGCCCGTGCACGTTGGCAGAAGCACTCTATGTAGAAGTCCAGTCTGTTGTTTCGACCTTCAGGAGGAGTCCACCCAGAATCCTTCTTTTTGTAGTGTTGGTAAGAAGGTCTCTGTGGGTTAGTATGTTGTTCAGAGGTGTGTTGGAAATATTCCTTGAGTCGGATATGTCAAAAATAGGATTCTAGGTCACCACAGAACTGTATCATGTTTTTGGGGGTGAAGGGGCAGAAGGAGAGGCCCCGAGATAGGATAGATTCTTCTGCTGGGCTAAGAGTATAGTTGGATAGATTAACAATATTGCTGGGTGGGTTAAGGGAACCACTGTTGTGGCCCCTTGTGGCATGTAGTAGTTTAGATAGTTTAGTGTCCTTTTTGTTTTGTAGAGAAGCAAAATGTGTGTTGTAAATGGCTTGTCTAGTTTTTGTAAAGTCCAGCCACGAGGAAGTTTGTGTGGAAGGTTGGATTTTTATAAGAGTATCCAGTTTTGACAGCTAATTCTTAATCTTTCCCTGTTTGCTGTAGAGAATATTGATCAGGTGGTTCCTCTGTTTGCAATTCTTCAACAAAAAAAAAACTTCAAAAAGAGACTCCAAGGAGAGACTGCTGAATTGGAATTAATTTGCAAACTGGATACAATTAACTTAGGCTTGAATAAAGACTGGGAGTAGATGGATCATTACACAAATTAAAACTATTTCCCCATATTTATTCTAACCCCTCTCTCACCCACTGTTCCTCAGACATTCTTGTCAACTGCTGCAAATGGCCCACCTTGATTATCACTACAAAAGGTCCCCCCCTGGCCCCGCTCTCCTGCTGGTAATAGCTCACCTTACCTGATCACTCTCCTTACAGTGTGTATGGTAACACCCATTGTTTCATGTTCTCTGTGTATATAAATCTCCTCACTGTATTTTCCACTGAATGCATCTGATGAAGTGAGCTGTAGCTCATGAAAGCTTCTGCTCAAATACATTTGTTAGTCTCTAAAGTGCCACAAGTCCTCCTTTTCTTTTTGCGGATACAGATTAACATGACTGCTATTCTGAAACCTATTAATTTCTAGACAATCCAAACTCTTTCACCTTAAAGAGCTTTAAAATCCTTCATTCCAATTCACCTTCCTTTATGGGAAAAAAATGAGATCTGGTAGGTATGTAAGGAGGTTTACAGTTCTCCAGACTTTGGTTAGATCTGTAGCTACCTTATGGAATGTTTCACGACCATTTGTCAGTCTGACATCATCCAGTTCCAAAAGGGTTCACAGGATTTCACAAAGACAGGTTTTTCTTGATTGCTCTTTGCTACTTCAATTCAATCTGATGATGCCCAGTTTATCAAATCAAAATTACTAACACTTTTTGCCCATGTCATTTTATCAGGTGTGTCATTTATGCTAAGGAGTTGCTAGCTGTCTCAAATTGTGTGAAAATTAAGGGCCAGATTCTCGGTTCATATAAATCATCATAGCCCCATTGATTTCAGTAGAGCTACACTCCTTGACAGTGGTGGAGATTCTTGCCCTAAGCTTTATGTAGTTTCTAGTATGCTAGGGAAATTTGATGTGGTGTCTGCCTTATTAGGATTTTCCCTAGTTTAAAGATAGCCTGATGCTCCAGTGGATCATACTTTCTCAGTTCTTTTTTATCCCTTGTAGCACACAATATAAAGAGCTGTCATAATTGCTTTCTTTCATCTCCAGGATGAGGGAACTACAACCAACTTCCCCTTGCCCATTCCACTATAATTACTTCCCAAAAAGACTGGGAGCAGCTGAGAATCCAACTCTATAAATTTTATCATTTAAAAATTTGAATGTATGTTAAGCTTCTTAATGAAACACCTAACAGCTATGGTACCAGTTAATAACTATTCTTTTAATAATCTATTATTATTGGTCTGAATAACTTACCGAAGTCTTAGGTCCTGATTCTCATTTATATCTTTAAGGCCATTTTACACCACTCCGGCAGAGAAAAGGGGTCTGAAAAGGGAGAATGAATTTCAAATACACTCACTTTACAGTACCTGAGTGGTGTAAAGTGGCCTTATAATGTTGAAAGTTGAAGCCATTTTTATCTAAACTTATGGCTTATTTAACTATGCATATTTGTTATAAAAGAGCAACTTTGCACACTAATTGTGTCTGGATAATAGCTTTCACAACATTTTGGTACTCCTCATTATTATAGTGAACATATTACAATATGTGAAATCTTAATAACCATATGAAAGATAGTAGAGTACAGTTAAGGTATTATAGCCGTTTCTGATGTCAGTTACACCAGTGTACATTCATGACAATTTTTATGAAATCAAGGCAATTACTTCATCTTTATGCTAATGTAAATTAGAGTAGAATCTAGCCCATTTTGTGGAAGGAGAACTCTCTTTCTAAATAGTTTCCTGGCTTGAACAGAAGTTGTACAATTTGTACTATGTAAATGCATGTTCTACCCATGAAATTACTGGTTTGGGTATGTTTATATACTATAGGAAAATGAAGGGTTTTTTGTGCCTGGGTTACACATGAAAAAAATGTATAGTTGTTTGTGAACAAATGTTAATAGATTAAATTTGTGTACACATAACTTGCTAGATACTCAAAGAAGCAAGTGAGCCTAAGGCATGGGCATCTGGTTAAGCATACAGGTGCATTTTCAGTGTGATGTAAATTGTGCTTCTAAATTTAGACGAATGGATGTGTGTGATTAACGTCTTTTGAAAGACTAAAAAGCACTGTGGGCTGGATTCTTAAATAGTGCTTGTGAAATAAGCATAAAATTCTAGATTTTCAGATGTGCTAGGCATTTCAAATGAACTACTGAAAATTGCACAGATGAACAGTTATTGCAAGTCTAAATGCTCAATGTATGCCTACTGTACATTATTTGAAAATTTAATTAAAGATATTTTCACAATTACTAAATCTGTTATTGGAATGTCCTTTATATGTAGCTTCATTCATTAAAATTCTAGTTAATTAAAACACAATTGTATTTCATGAGTACCATGTCAATTATTTGAAGTAAATCTCTTATAATTTAATTTTTTCCTGTGCAAATACAGGGGAATATTTTTTTAATTGAATAGTTTACTGAAAATTATTCCTGCCCACATTCATTTGATGGAAAAATGAGCCTGTAGTGATTGATGGTAGCTAGAAAATTAGAGTCTGATCCAAAACTTATTGAAGTTGATTGGACAAATTCCCATTGACTTCAATGGGCTTTGGATCATGCCCATAAAGCATTCACTATGAACCCAGGATCCTTGAGTGAAAGTTTTAAACTTCTGTGTTTCCTTTGAAATAGGATGAAGGCTCCTATATAGTGCATAGATTCTTTCAATGTTTAAGTAAATAATAATGCATTCTACAGGAACATATAAGGATCTTTTAAGTCTACACACATTGTTTCATGGTTTGTTACAACTTTTTTATGTCATGATTAAATATGACATAAAAACGTTATAAACAGTATAAACGTTAAAAACACAATGTCCTGTTTTCCCCATTTTACTACTGAATCCAAACATAATGTGTGGTTATGTAACACACAAGGAGTGAGCCATACCTTTCAGGTCTGTGTGGGAAGGGATATTGAACTGGTTCCATAGTATGCTCTCTGTTCTTAGCTTGGCAGAGACTATTCTCCTCCAACTCAATGGTATGACAGAAATCTTAAGCTTTGAAGATATGTCCAAGATAGGAAGAAAAACATTCTACAGCATTGTTAGCTCCCACACGCAAGCGAATATCAACACTGAAATTAGAGATACTACAATAAACATTAACTCTAGTAGTGCTCCCCCAATAGCTTCTGCTGCAAAGTTATGGAGGAAGCCACCAAAGGTACTGCAGATTCTGATTAAATAGTGATGCCTAGAGATCATATCAGTGAATGACAAGTTCTCCTTGCTGGAGTTCTGGAATCAACAGAGCTAGAGCAGAATTCCCTCTGGATCCCTGCTCCATAGATCCCTGTACCCTGACTCCACTACAGCCCTCAAGCTTTCCTTCTTAATGGGGGGGGAGGGATAGCTCAGTGGTTTGAGCATTGGCCTGCTAAACCCAGGGTTGTGAGTTCAATCCTTGAGGGGGCCATTTAGGGATGGGGCAAAAATTGGGGATTGGTCCTGCTTTGAGCAGGGGGTTGGACTAGATGACCTCCTGAGGTCCCTTCCAACCCTGATATTCTATGATTCTATAAGTACGAACTGCAAGGTGAGCCATGTAGTGTAGCCTGGATGCCCCGCTCTGTTTCTCTGCTAAAGAACAAAAAAATATGGCTCCTAGTCAAGGAGAAATATCTCATCCCTTTACATTATCAGCGTATTTACATAGTACCCTTATATAAAATTAAATGACAAAAGAAATGGATGAGTAGAACATTAGATTACAGGAAATTTCATAAATATTTGGTATTTGTTCTCTACAATGGGAAATTTCTGGAAACTAATATGTAAAACAAACTACTTAGTTTTAAACTATATTTTGGGAACTACTAGAATTGTAGTAGAGATTCTAGCATAATCATAGAAAGGATTTGATAGATTTGAAGTGTAAACACGATTATGGTGCAGCTCAGCTGGACCCCTCCATCTAATGGCTTCAGAAAATGCATGTACCAACACGTTTGTTATTGGGTGTGTCAGGGTTCCTTCCCCACTCTGAACTCTAGGGTACAGATGTGAGGACCCACATGAAAGACCCCCTAATTCTTACCAGCTTAGATTAAAAACTTCCCCAAGGTACAAACTTTGCCTTGTCCTTGAACAGTATGCTGCCACCACCAAGCATTTTAAACAAAGAGCAGGGAAAGAGACCACTTGGAGACGTCTTCCCTCAAAATATCCCCCTAAGCCCTACACACACCCTTTCCTGGGGAGGCTTGAGAATAATATCCTAACCAATTGGTTATGAAATCATCAAATACCCAAACCCCTGGATCTTGAAACAATGGAAAAATCAGTCAGGTTCTTAAAAGAAGGGTTTTATTAAAAAAAAAAAAAAGGTAAAAATCATCTCTGTAAAATCAGGATAGAAAATACTTTACAGGGTATTCAGATTCAAAACACAGAGGATCCCCCTCTGGGCAAAACCTTAAAGTTACAGAAAACAGGAATAAATCTCCCTCTTAACACAGGGAAAATTCACATAAAACAAAAGATAAACTAATCCGCCTTGCCTGGTTTACCTATACTGGTTGCAATATTGGAGACTTGGATTAGGATGGGTTGAAGATGATGGATCTCTGTCTGGCTTCTCTCAGTCCCAAGAGAGAACAACCCCGTAAACAAAGAGCACCAACAAAAACTTCCCCCCCACCCCAAGATTTGAAAGTATCTTGTCCCCCTATTGTTCCTTTGGGTCAGGTGCCAGCCAGGTTAGCTGAGCTTCTTAACCCTTTACAGGTAACAGGATGTTGCCTCTGGCCAGGAGGGATTTTTATAGCACTGTATACAAAAAAGTGGTTACCCTTCCCTTTATATTTATGACAGGGTGACAAAAGAGAGGATGTGTGAATTAACAGAACACCCTATGACCTGTCATTGACATTGAGTCCCTGGGAATTTTTCTGTAGAAAGCCAGCAGGATGGCTTTTCTTGAGATGCCATATTTGGACAAATAACAGCTTTTTGACTAGTGAATTACCAGAATTCAGTCAATGGGAGGGGATGGAGAGGAGGGTACTGAGTGCTATAAGACATGCTTGCAAAGTGCTCTGTTTATGGGTCAGATAAAGAACCTAGACTCAGATACCATAAAGAACCTAGACATAGAAACCATTAAGAGCATTATCCATAAAATACATATTTAAATATACTGCAAACACAAAATATTGTATTACAATAGTGAAAAGGTCTTGGAGGGAATCCTAACACATAGGTAGACATGTAACAATATTATAAAATTGTACTTGTCCCTAGCCAGAATTAATTGATGCTTATAAACAGAAATTTTGATTGCATCCCTGATATCCAGTTGTTGGGAATAGAAAAATGTGGAACACAAAGAATAGCTGACAATCCATCAGCTTCCCTCTCAGGAGAAAGAAAGAAACAAACCATTTCAGGGTTTGCTATTACTTTTTAGTTTTTTTAAAAGTTACACGTGATGCCACTGATGTAGCACAGGTGCACTCAAGCACAGGGAATGGAATGACCACTGCCACGTATCCATTGACAAAATAAATGCCAACCACTAGTTCCTTAATGTGATACATAATGAGCCATACACAGTAAAGTTATGTATGCTGACATGAGTAATCACATTACAATGAAATCACTATGAATTTAATGTATCCCCCTCATTGTACATAAAAATAAGACCAAAAAAAGGCTTTTAAATTTTCCATGGCAATGTTTGAAATCACCCTTTCTTGGTATTTAAACTATTGTTGTTCTATATCATCTGATATGTAACATGAAACTTTAACCATTGGGTGAAATCTTAAGTGCATTTTGGTAAACATTTCAGGCAAAATATTGCAGTCCATACTCAGTTTTCACTAACACAAAACTCCAGTCCAATTACTTTGCTATGTCATAGCCATCAATGAAATGGATCCATCCCTTTAAAATAAACTATTTTCTCTGTGAAAACTAAAACATATCAGTTTAAAGTGCATTTTCCATGAGCATTCATGTGAATAAAACTCAATTACTCAAATTTTCATAGAGCCAACACAAATGGGGTGCATATATGATTGCAACAAATTCAAGAATATAGAGATAGAAATTTCGTTGTAATAGTCATCACTGTCCGGTAAACTTGTAGTGAAGTCTTCAGGATTTGGACCCTTATTAGGGCATATGTTTAAGAATACTACTAGAGATAATAAGGTACAACCTTGATTTTCCCCCCTCCTGTATATTTATTATGATAGTCAATAATGCATCACATATCCAATTGTTACTTTAGAACATAAACATATTTTTTCTATAACCTTCATTTGCATATGCCTAAATTTTACAATCTCTAGCAGTGTTTTTGGTGGTACCATTAGGTCACAATGAAAATCGGAATCTGGCAAGATAGCTGGATAGGTTTATGAACAATGTGGGAGTCATTACCATGGCTAGGGGCTGGTCTGAACTGCTGGCCACAGTGCCATAAAGGCAGTGTTGCCAGCCTTCAAATTATAAAATCAAAATTTGGATCCAAAAAAATCATGAGACTGGACTAAAATTCAAGAGCCATTAAACATTACATTTTGTTTTCTGGTCTGCTTTGATCTTTTTTTAACTCCCTCCTCTTCTTCCTAAACCCCATTTGTGAGCAATAATTTCAGATTGAGAGTTCAACCTTATATGCATAGAAACTGCCTGCCTCCCCACAAATGTTCCTGACTCAATGTCTCCTGTTCCCTTCCCACTACCCAGCCTCCTCACAACTCCTGGGTCTTTGCAGGCACCTCCCTACCTGTTGTCCCAATTCCCCTCCCTCTCCCTGCCATGGCCCTGACCCCTCCTTGATTTCTCTCCCTTATACCCCAAAGGCCCACATAGAACCTTCCATCCCTTCATCCCACTTCCCCAGCACCTGTTCCTTTGGTCTCTCTATCTCCTCGATGCCCCCCCCCCACACCACCACCTGATTATATACTCCATCCTATTTCCCTGATCCCTCCATATTGTAGCCTGATCCATAGATTACATATTAATTACATTGATTATTTAAGATTTCCCAGTTATCACTTTGAGAGTTAACAATTTCTTGTCCCAAGATCAGGCTTAGTATTATTAAAATTATGATATAGTTGGGAACCCCAACGTGCACAGCTGCAACACTCATACTATAGGAACTCTTCACATATCTTGGGTATAAGATATTTTGTTTGAAGGAGTGGCTTGCACAAGCACTGACTTTCCACCCTCATGCCACCCCTTCCCCCAAGCGCGCCGTGTCCTTGCTCCTCACCTCTCCCTCCCAGCCTCCCTCCATGCCGACAAACAGCTGTTTGCGGTGGGGGAAGTGGGGAGGTGCTGATCTGCGGGGCCCACCAGTGGGTGGGAGGCGCTGGGGGTGTGGAAGGGAGCTGATGGGGAGGCTGCCAGTGGATGCTTAGCACCCACCATTTTTTCCACATGGGTGCTCCAGCCCCGGAGCACCCATGGAGTCGGTGCCTATGGTGGCTTGGAAGGGATTTGGTGCCCTGTTGGTTTTATTCTTGAGGAGAGGTGAAAGTGGTACGATGATAAGGAAGGATGGTTCAGTGGTTGACACTAATCTGGGATTTGGGAGACCTAGGTTCAATGCTTGGTTTGCTGCAGACTCCCTATGTAACCTTGGGCAAATCAATTGCTCTCTGCCTCTGTTCCCTTTCTATAAAATGAGGATTATGGTATCTCACATGGGGTGTTGGAAGGATTAATATGTTAAAAATTGTGGGGCACTCAGCTACTGTGGCTAAGGGGGCCAAATAAACACCTAAGATAGATGGAGGAGCCTGGGAAATAATTCAGTGATGTCCATAGTATGAAGGAAATACTATTAATGCAGACTTTTTCTTTGGCATTGCATCCAATTTCATGTGTAATCTCTAATCCAGTCACTTTAATTTCTGTGATGGGAGGTCTGTGTAAAAGTATCAGACTGTCAAACAATAGCTTTTCAGATGTGATCTCCCATTGCCAGGCTGTGTTTGATCCAGGACTCAGGTTGGCTTGGTGAAATAGAAGTGGTAGTTTTCTGGCCTAACATGGAGCTGTTTGAAACCATGGGTACAAGTGGGCGTGGGTATCATAGAATCATAGAATATCAGAGTTAGAATGGACCTCAGGAGGTCATCTAGTCCAACCCCCTGCTCAAAGCAGGACCAATCCCCAATTAAATCATTCCAGCCAGGGCTTTATCAAGCCTGACCTTAAAAACTTCTAAGGAAGGAGATTCCACCACCTCCCTAGGTAACCCATTCCAGTGCTTCACCACCCTCCTAGTGAAAAAGTGTTTCCTAATATCCAACCTAAATCTCCCCCACTGCAACTTGAGACCATTACTCCTTGTTCTGTCATCTGCTACCACTGAGAACAGTCTAGAGCCATCATCTTTGGAACCCCCTTTCAGGTAGTTGAAAGCAGCTATCAAATCCCCCCTCATTCTTCTCTTCCGCAGACTAAACATCCCCAGTTCCCTCAGCCTCTCCTCATAACCAGTCCCCTAATAATTTTTGTTGCCCTCCGCTGGATTCTCTCCAATTTTTCCACATCCTTCTTGTAGTGTGGGGCCCCAAACTGGACACAGTAGTCCAGATGAGGCCTCACCAGTGTCTAATAGAGGGGAACGATCACGTCCCTCGATCTGCTGGCAATGCCCCTACTTATACATCCCAAAATGCCATTGGCCTTCTTGGCAACAAGGGCACACTGTTGACTCATATCCAGCTTCTAGTCCACTGTAACCTCTAGGTCCTTTTCTGCAGAACTGCTGTCGAGCCATTCGGTCCCTAGTCTGTAGCGGTGTATTGGATTCTTCTGTCCCAAGTGCAGGAGTCTGCATTTGTCCTTGTTGAACCTCATCAGATTTCTTTTGGCCCAATCCTCCAATTTGTCTAGGTCCCTCTGTATCCTATCCCTACCCTCCAGCGTATCTACCTCTTCTCCCAGTTTAGTGTCATCTGCAAACTTGCTGAGGGTGCAATCCACACCATCCTCCAGGTCATTTATGAAGATATTGAACAAAACCGGCTCCAGGACCGCCCTTGGGGCACTCCACTTGATACCGGCTGCCAACTAGACATGGAGCCATTGATCACTACCCGTTGAGCCCGACAATCTAGCCAGCTTTCTATCCACCTTATAGGCCATTCATCCAGCCCATACTTCTTTAACTTACTGGCAAGAATTCTGTGGGAGACCGTGTCAAAAGCTTTGCTAAAGTCAAGGAACAACACGTCCACTGCTTTCCCTTCATCCACAGAGCCAGTTATCTCGTCATAGAAGGCAATTAGATTAGTCAAGCTTGTACAAGTGATTTAATTGGGTATTGGTCCTACTTTGAGCAGGGGGTTGGACTAGATGACAACCCTGATATTCTATGATTCTATGATATATTTACAATAATTTAATAATTCATTGAGCACAGTCACAAACACTCCAGCTCAGTAAGGTAGACAGAGATAATACAGAATGTACATCTGAACATCCATACTCACACCATCCCTTGCAGAACAACCTGAAACTTTAGCCATTATCTTCATCACCATCACCACATCATCACCAGTGGCCCTCTTCCTGGCAACTGTAAGGGGCTACATCTCTCTTTCCTCCTTCACACAGGCTGGGAGACAGCTTTTATAATAGGTTATGAGGATGCCATTATGTCTAATGCATGTTCAGTAGGCGCTTCTCCCCTCTTCCTTATTTGTATCTCTTCACCCTACTAATGTTGGGGTGCCCTTCTCCTATACGTTACTATATTAATGATCTTAAATTATTATCATATACATCAATTCATTGCCATGGCACTCTTGTGGTCAGATATATTTGGCTGTTAGCTTATGTTAATGCAGTTGGCTGATGTCATTATGGACATATTTCATACTCTATTTCCAGTTTCTGAAAAACATAAGGGTGACTGTTAGGTCATTTATCTGTGCCAAAGTTCATAGGCCTCAAGCATTTATGCTAACTGCTGAAGCCAATGTCTTACAGGATACAGGCCTATTATGTCCCTTGTATTACTATTGAATATAATAAAGGCTGAATATAATGAAGATAAGGCAGTGAATATAATAACGGCAAGCTAGCCCTATGGGCTACAACAACACTCCTTGTACCTGTTCCATGTACCCCCCATGTAACCGTTCCATGAGTCTCTCCCTTACCTCCACCCTCCCTCCTACTGCTCTGATGTATCCATGCTCCCTGGAACCCAGTATGTCTGTTCCTTGGACCACCCTCTCCCTCTAACTGCCTCAAGCCATCCCTTCTCCCTGGGACCTCCTCGACTCCCTCCTATTTCTCCTGTTGACTGGCTCCAGTTCCTTAGAGTACCTGGTGGCATTTTAAGTAATCCGTGGTTACTCCAGTGAGACTAAAAGTTCAGTGGTTAGAAGGGCAGTGGGTCTATGCAGGGGGATGGTTCTTAGCTTCTCAATCTGTCCCATAGATTCCTACCTGTGGGTTTCTGTTCTGAAGTTTAAGAGCAGGGTTTGTTTAAGAGCAAAATTTCTACAACAGAAAAAAAAAAAAAAAGATGTGCTCATGTAATTAACAACTGCCTCATAATGCATAAGCACCAGGGGGATGAATTCCAGGGCATATAGGCAACCTTAATTTTGGCATTTCCTAACTTTTGAATGTTTAATTTTGAAACCTTAACATAGAGGGGTTTGTTTGGGGCATGGAGTTATTAATATTGGGTAGGATTTTGCATTGAAATCAGGCACCTAAGTACCTTTGTGAATCCCACCCATAGTGCTTAATGTGCAATTACAGAAAGAGACATTGGGCCAAATCCTCAGGCTCTTTAAAATCAACCTAACTTGACTGAAACAAATTTACATCACCTGAGGATCTGGTTCATGGATCTCACCCAGAGAAATAATTTAAGTCCCTGATCCTGCAAACACTTATAAATATGCTTAACTGTAAACACATGAATAGTCTTATTATCTTCTTCCAAAGTTAACCACACGCATAAGTATTTTCAATTTTGAGACCCTAATTTAGGCATAGTATGATAAGCTTACAGTGTTAGTAAAAATTGTTTTGAAACCTTTCTAATAGCAGATCATAGAATCATAGAATATCAGGGTTGGAAGGGACCCCAGAAGGTCATCTAGTCCAACCCCCTGCTCAAAGCAGGACCAATTCCCAGTTAAATCATCCCAGCCAGGGCTTTGTCAAGCCTGACCTTAAAAACCTCTAAGGAAGGAGATTCTACCACCTCCCTAGGTAACGCATTCCAGTGTTTCACCACCCTCTTAGTGAAAAAGTTTTTCCTAATATCCAATCTAAACCTCCCCCACTGCAACTTGAGACCATTACTCCTCGTTCTGTCATCTGCTACCATTGAGAACAGTCTAGAGCCATCCTCTTTGGAACCCCCTTTCAGGTAGTTGAAAGCAGCTATCAAATCCCCCCTCATTCTTCTCTTCTGCAGGCTAAACAATCCCAGCTCCCTCAGCCTCTCCTCATAACTCATGTGTTCCAGTCCCCTAATCATTTTTGTTGCCCTTCGCTGGACTCTCTCCAATTTATCCACATCCTTCTTGAAGTGTGGGGCCCAAAACTGGACACAGTACTCCAGATGAGGCCTCACCAATGTCGAATAGAGGGGAACGATCACGTCCCTCGATCTGCTCGCTATGCCCCTACTTATACAGCCCAAAATGCCATTGGCCTTCTTGGCAACAAGGGCACACTGCTGACTCATATCCAGCTTCTCGTCCACTGTCACCCCTAGGTCCTTTTCCGCAGAACTGCTGCCTAGCCATTTGGTCCCTAGTCTGTAGCTGTGCATTGGGTTCTTCCGTCCTAAGTGCAGGACCCTGCACTTATCCTTATTGAACCTCATCAGATTCCTTTTGGCCCAATCTTCCAATTGGTCTAGGTCCTTCTGTATCCTATCCCTCCCCTCCAGCGTATCTACCACTCCTCCCAGTTTAGTATCATCCGCAAATTTGCTGAGAGTGCAATCCACACCATCCTCCAGATCATTTATGAAGATATTGAATAAAACCGGCCCCAGGACCGACCCTTGGGGCACTCCACTTGATACCGGCTGCCAACTAGACATGGAGCCATTGATCACCACCCGTTGAGCCCGACAATCTAGCCAGCTTTCTACCCACCTTATAGTGCATTCATCCAGCCCATACTTCCTTAACTTGCTGACAAGAATACTATGGGAGACCGTGTCAAAAGCTTTGCTAAAGTCAAGAAACAATACATCCACTGCTTTCCCTTCATCCACAGAACCAGTAATCTCATCATAAAAGGCGATTACATTAGTCAGGCATGACCTTCCCTTGGTGAATCCATGCTGGCTGTTCCTGATCACTTTCCTCTCATGCAAGTGCTTCAGGATTGATTCTCTGAGGACCTGCTCCATGATTTTTCCAGGGACTGAGGTGAGGCTGACTGGCCTGTAGTTCCCAGGATCTTCCTTCTTCCCTTTTTTAAAGATTGGCACTACATTAGCCTTTTTCCAGTCATCCGGGACTTCCCCGGTTTGCCACAAGTTTTCAAAGATAATGGCCAGTGGCTCTGCAATCACAGCCGCCAATTCCTTCAGCACTCTCGGATGCAACTCGTCCGGCCCCATGGACTTGTGCACGTCCAGCTTTTCTAAATAGTCCCTAACCGCCTCTATCTCCACAGAGGGCTGGCCATCTCTTCCGCATTTTGTGATGCCCAGCGCAGCAGTCTGGGAGCTGACCTTGTTAGTGAAAACAGAGGCAAAAAAAGCATTGAGTACATTAGCTTTTTCCACATCCTCTGTCACTAGGTTGCCTCCCTCATTCAGTAAGGGGCCCACACATTCCTTGGCTTTCTTCTTGTTGCCAACATACCTGAAGAAACCCTTCTTGTTACTCTTGACATCTCTGGCTAGCTGCAGCTCCAGGTGCGATTTGGCCCTCCTGATAACATTCCTACATGCCCGAGCAATATTTTTATACTCTTCCCTGGTCATATGTCCAACCTTCCACTTCTTGTAAGATTCTTTTTTATGTTTAAGATCCGCTAGGATTTCACCATTAAGCCAAGCTGGTCGCCTGCCATATTTATTATTCTTTCGACTCATCGGGATGGTTTGTCCCTGTAACCTCAACAGGGATTCCTTGAAATACAGCCAGCTCTCCTGGACTCCTTTCCCCTTCAAGTTAGTCCCCCAGGGGATCCTGGCCATCTGTTCCCTGAGGGAGTCGAAGTCTGCTTTCCTGAAGTCCAGGGTCCGTATCCTGCTGCTTACCTTTCTTCCCTGCGTCAGGATCCTGAACTCAACCAACTCATGGTCACTGCCTCCCAGATTCCCATCCACTTTTGGTTTCCCCACTAATTCTACCCAGTTTGTGAGCAGCAGGTCAAGAAAAGCGCCCCCCCTAGTTGGCTCCTCTAGCACTTGCGCCAGGAAATTGTCCCCTACGCTTTCCAAAAACTTCCTGGATTGTCTATGCACCGCTGTATTGCTCTCCCAGCAGATATCAGGAAAATTAAAGTCACCCATGAGAATCAGGGCATGCGATCTAGTAGCTTCCGTGAGCTGCCAGAAGAAAGCCTCATCCACCTCATCCCCCTGGTCCGGTGGTCTATAGCAGACTCCCACCACTACATCACTCTTGTTGCACACACTTCTAAACTTAATCCAGAGACACTCAGGTTTTTCTGCAGTTTCGTACCGGAGCTGTGAGCAGTCATGCTGCTCCCTTACATACAGTGCTACTCCCCCACCTTTTCTGCCCTGCCTGTCCTTCCTGAACAGTTTATAACCATCCATGACAGTACTCCAGTCATGTGAGTTATCCCACCAAGTCTCTGTTATTCCGATCATGTCATAGTTCCTTGACATCACCAGGACCTCCAGTTCTCCCTGCTTGTTTCCAAGGCTTTGTGCATTTGTATATAAGCACTTGAGATAACCTGTTGATCGCCCCTCATTGCCAGTATGAGGCAGGAGCCCTCCCCTCACAGACATTCCTGCCTGTGCTTCCTCCCGGTATCCCGCTTTCCCACTTACCTCAGGGCTTTGGTCTCCTTCCCCCGGTGAACCTAGTTTAAAGCCCTCCTCACTAGGTTAGCCAGCCTGCTGGCAAAGATGCTCTTCCCTCTCTTCGTAAGATGGAGCCCGTCTCTGCCCAGCACTCCTCCTTCATGGAACACCATCCCATGGTCAAAGAAACCAAAGCCTTCTCTCCGACACCACCTGCGTAGCCATTCGTTGACTTCCACGATTCGACGCTCCCTACCTAGGCCTTTTCCTTCCACGGGGAGGATGGACGAGAACACCACTTGCGCCTCCAACTCCTTTATCCTTCTTCCTAGAGCCACATAGTCCGCAGTGATCCGCTCAAGGTCATTCTTGGCAGTATCATTGGTGCCCACGTGGAGAAGCAGGAAGGGGTAGCGATCCGAGATGAGACAGACTTCCTGATGTAATATTATGTTAATCAATTGGCATCTCTAGCTTTTTTTTAAACTAAAGTTTTGTATTGTGTAAACTAAACATCAAGCTCAAGAACCAATATGCAGTACTGGCAATAAAAAGAGAGGAACAGGCCCCAGTGGGTTGGGGAAAAGGACCCACCTCCCAAAGCTCGGAGGCTCATAGCCACCACTTCTGAGAGGAGAAGATGAAGAGTGATTGAAGTTGAGGACTCCCTTCTGAAGGGGATGTAGGCATCCATCTGCTGACTTGTCCGGACCTAACATCCTTTGAGTTGCACTTCCTACCTAGAGCCTGTATCCATGACACTAAGGAAACATTCCTAAGGCTCATTTGACGAAATGATTTCTTCAAGGTCCCTTTCAGACCTACATTTCTGTGCATAGATGCTGGAAGTAGGGGTTCTGAGAGTGCTGCTGCACCTCCTGGATTTAAGTGGTTTCCATCTAAACACGGTTTACAGTTTGGTTCAATGGCTCTCAGCATCCTCACTGTACAAATTGTTCCAGCACCCCTGTTTCTGTGATTCTAGGAAAAAGGTCCTGACTCCATTTTAGTCAGGTTATATTATTAACTAGCTTCCTTTCAGATCCTGCAAATACATTTTACATTTCTCTCTCTCACACACACTCTCTCTCTCTCTCACACACACACACACACACACACAAATTTTTCATCCACAAATCAATAAAAACCAAGAGAATAGATTGATAGATCAGATGATTGATCAGAAAGACATTAAAATATGATAGATCAGAAAGACATTAAAATATGTCTAAATATGTTTTTGTTATGTCAATTGTGGTACTGCACTGCTGTATTTTCTAAGCTCAAAGCAGATACATCAATTAAAGGAGGTACATTTAAATTACATACAGATCATATACAATCAGCAATACTACAGCTAAGATGCAATCCTGATTTAGAAAACATAATATTGGCAGATGCACTTGAGGCCCATAATGAAAATAAATATTACAACACACACAATTATTTTGGGCTATATTAAGCATGATGACTGTTTAGAGGATGGTTTTATGTAAGATTCCAACTCGACATTTGAAAAACAAAGTAATATAAAAGAGCATGGAATGATCAAAGGATTTGTTAGCCATAGACCCAGCAAAAACCTCTAATGACTTAACTTTGTGTGTAGTTGGAGATATTAAGCCACACTGATCAATATGGTATGTTTCAAAAAGTATAAACAGCTGTCTGTTTTGGAATTGGAAACATGTTTTGATAACATGAGCACCTGAAAGAATTAAAAATACAAACACTTACACACACTAAATGTGCAAAATGAAAATTCAGCACGGATGCTAAACAAAACTGCTGTAAAGAAGAAACAAGAAAACTCAATTTTAGCTAATGAGTAACTTGCTTGGGCCACTGATAAATAGAAATGCAAAACTAAAAATGATTGTTACCAACTGGCATATTCCAAATTATAGGAAAAGAAGGAAGTCATTGTTTTAATTATTTAAAGTTAAACGCATTGATTTTTTGATTTAGGGTATATTTGGGATTTTTTTTTTTAACTTTAGAAGTATCAAGAACTTCTAAGGCATGGGAACATTTACAGTTTAGTAACAGTTTAGTAACAGATAATAGGTTCTAATATAAACAGTGGATGTTAAATGTGTTATCATAAACCAGCCTGAGTATCTTTGACAGCTCCAGCAAGGGCTGAATCATACTTCATGCAAAGGCATAAAGATTTGCATGGGATATATAAGAGTATCTTGGCTCTATGCAGTGGTGTTGTAGCTATTTTGATCCCAATATATTAGAGAGACAATGCAGGTGAAGTAATATTGGACTAACTTCTGATGGTGAGAGAGACAAAGCTTTTGAGCTTACACAGAGAGCTCTTTGTCAGGTTTTGGAAACTAACACAGGCCTGGTCTACACTATAGAGTTAGATAGATGAAAGGCAGCTTACTTTGATCTAACAATAGAAGTGTCTATACTAAAATTTCGCTCCCACTGTCACCCCAATTTTGGGACCCAAGGCACTTCAATATTGGTATTCCTATAATTATAAATTGATTTATTAATTTATTCTGTTCAAATGGGGAAGAAGGTAGTGACCTGTTCTAAGGGATTTGCTGGATATTACCAGGAAGTTCTTAGTTGAAGTTGAGTTTCCATCCACTTTTTACAGCCCTCAAATAATGGGTTAGTGTTCTTTTTGCATCCAGATTTTGATGGGACATATTCATATGCTATTGATCTATTATTATTTTCTTTAGAGAATATGTGGGATCTTTTATCAACTGTTTCTTGATATCCTCTTTCACAACATAGGGACCAATGCCCATTGACTCTGGTTTAGATATCCATGTAAAAGAGAAAGGATAACTAAATTGAGGACCATTAATTCTCAGAGTCCCACTTCCTCATCTTCTAGTTATATTTACAGTACCTTCACACCAATAATGAAATAAAACTTGACCCAAATTTCCTTTTTCACCTTCTATCATATCGGTATGCCATAGTATCTGTAATTTCATCTGATTTTTATATATAATTTCAACTCGTAATTCATACCAAACATCTATTCTACTGACCGCTCCTTGCAGGTCTATAATTTGAAATTGAGCTTCTGTCAAATTAACCCAATTATGATATCATTGTATGAGTATTGTTTTTGAACTCTCCTTACTCCATGTAGGGACATACCATGCTATGACGGCACAGGAAGAATTTTTATTTGGATATATGATTAATTATCTTATTGTGCCATTACATTTGGTCCCATTACATTGCCATTGTTCCACTCTTTCTAACTTTCCTGTATATTTTAACCATATTATCAGTAGCATCCCAATCACAATTTGATGGCTTTGGTGAGGTATGATAATCTGGATGGATCATTAAGTGTCCCCACCCTTGAGAGGCATACACAGTAAAACACTTATGAGCATTGTAATTGGTTGTGACAAACTTCCATCTCTTATCTTCCATACTTTATTCTATGGCTTTTATAGGACCCATGATAATAGTTATTGCTTTTGCCCTATCATTCTTTTGAATTGTGAACTTGCACCCTTGACAATAGTTGCTGAATTCGGTTTGATCCACTGTATTGCTGTTTGCCATCATTGTTCTTTTCATAACTCTCTTTGGGCATTTAAATGTGGGTTCTATAACTGAATTCACCCTCTCTTACGTACTTACTAATAAATTTGATGAGCGTGCAATTGTTTTTAATCCTTCTCGTACTGCACACTGCCATGGTCCAACCCTAACTATTTTACCACATATGGTTCCTATTCCTTCCTCTGATTTTCACGTACAATTTGAAGGTTGTGGTGATTTCTCATCAGACCTTTGCCACATCAATACTGCCTTTTCTTGATCTCTGAATAAAATACTAAATTTATGGGCATCATCTGTGATGAGTACCTTACCCATATAATTTTGTGCCATAAACTCTATAATTTGAACAGATCCCATTACTATTTTTATTACTGTATTTCTTAATTTAGGAATTGTGAAAATACATTCCTCTACATTAATAGCCGAGACCTTATCACTGGAATGAGACTTGGCCCATCGGATCACAGGTGTTGTGTCCGAATTCACACCATCATACTAGAATACTCAGAAGAGCCAAGATAAATAGAACCGAATCTTCTAACATTTGGCTTCCCCTTCTGAAAGATATAAAAAATGAGTTTTCTTTTCAAAACAATTTAATAATTTATTTTAAAAATATTTAATAATATTAACTTTCCCTAAATCACTTACTAACAATATTTTTTAAAAAAATTAATGCACACCTTATATTAACAATAACCCAACAATATTATTCTAATTCTCAACAATAAGTTATTTTAATATTTAATTTTTAATAAAACACATAGTCAATACAATTATACTGCAGTCCATAAGGCTCGATGATTCAAATCTATGAGACAATTTAAAATTCTGATAACATCTACTTCAATAATTCCATATCCTCCCATGCCCCTACGCATTAACCCAAAGCGAGTCAGAATCAGCCAGTTCCCTATGCTGATAGACATGGGCTGGCTGATATGGATTGGGATTTGTCCCTCTACCCCATTAACCATCATAGTATCTCCTGATTGATAGGGGCCGAGATTTACATTCAGGTCTATATTTAGTATGGACATTGACGATCCTGTATCGATGTAGCAAAGAATCCCTACTCTAACCCCTGAGCTGTTTAGCAGTACTGGGACCAAAGGTCTCCCTTGAGGGTCTACTGTTAAGTGGGTTATCGTTAACGGGTGAGCTGCTTCTACCTCATCCTCAGTTGTTTCCTCTATGCCGCTATTTGTAGACTGGGATTCATCACTATCTTCCTCTATGTTGTCTATGCCTTCTAAGTCCTCGATTATCTCTTCTAATTCTTCCTCAGGCATGTTTATTAAGTCCATCATTTCATTTTCATTTAATTTAAATCTGGTAAATCACGAAACTACTCTTCTGCCATTTCTTATCTCTTTCTATTCTTGAATTGATGTTCTCCTTTCTGTCTATCTTTCTCTCTTTCCCTATTTATTTAAGATTAAAATATTATTACTTTACTATCATTAATTTATTATCTTACTGTTAATTCAACTTAGTCTTATATTTACTATTAGTATAATTTATTTCTACACTTACTATTAGTATTGTTAATCTTATTATACTTATTTTCTATCCTATATGCTATACTTATAACTATTCTTATTACTATACTTAATATTTATCTATTGATATTTGACCTTTTATATCATACCTTTCCTATTCTTGCTTCTTATTGTCCTATTCAACTTTCCATAGTACTTTTGCTTTTATATCTATCATACAATTTAACCTTTTTATAATATCTATACCAATTAGTCCTCTATTACCAACTCCCATATTCACTAAACCAAATCATACATTGTCTATTCATTGAATACCTATGTCAATAGACAGAGGAATACTTAAGGGAATAAATATTTGTTCTCCCAATAGTCCCATAAGTGTGTACGTATCCCCTGATATATATTGTGTAATATCCACATATATTCCTGTATTTATTATTGAAACCAATGACCCAGTATCCATACAGCGGAGCGTTTCAATTTCTGCCTCAGTAATTTGGATTGGAACCATCGGTCTCATGTACGGATCTAAATATATCTGTGACACAATTAGAGGGGGTGCTCTTTCTTCTTCTTCTTCCTCCTCAATCCTACTATCTTCATCTGTGTCTCTTTCATCCACTGCTGTATCTAGTCTCAAATTCATATTGGCACATCTACATTCAATAAATCTCTTATTGCTTCATCTACATTCAATAAATCTCTTATTGCTTCATCATCATCAAATCTCCCATTTCATCTTCCTCCATATTTGAGATTTTCTCAAACCAAGCTGCCATTTTAATTATCTATTCTATTCTTCTCTTTTTCTTTCTTTACCAAATAAAAATAAGAAAAACTCACTGCTTTACTTGTATATACATATATTTTATTAACAATATTCTTTTCACCTGGCCCACAGGACATTTTTATCTAAACCTACTGTACATAGTAATGCGTTAAGGATGTCCATCCATATTATTCTGAGTCCATTTTGTGCCAGCGCATAACCCAAAAATGTATATTCTGTATTTCTTTATTCCCTATATTCACTTTCAATGGGATTGTTACAGGAACTTCACTTTTTATTCCCAATATTCCTCACACTTCAGCTACATCTGAAGAAATATAGGGTAAGAAATACAAGGGGTTATTATATTGTTCAACATAGAATATGAAGATCCTGTGTCTAGATAACTTATCTGCTATATTTTTCTTCCCTCTAATTTCATCAGGACTATTGGTCTCCTACATTGGTCCTTTCCTAATGAAGTTACAACTTTCAAGGGTTGTCCTTCTGTTTGGTAAATTATAGCTTCCATTTGGGATGATTGGTCCAGCTTTGAACTCTGACTAGCTGGTTCAAGAACAGGCAAATTTTCCAGGAACTCATCTAATTCTTGTTCTGTCCAGGTAGAGGAAGCTGCAGATGGGTACCAATCTTCTTCATCCCACATCTCGTTCAATACTCCTTTCTGCATTTTTTCTATCTTATCTTTTTTTGATCCTATAAATAATAGAAATATTTATTAATTTTGTTCTCCCTTGCACTTTTTCAACTGTGATGAGTGAAACCATTTTGACACCTTTCTTTTTCCTTATCAAATATCCAATGACACATTATAGGGCTTGCTTTATTGACTATTCTAACTGGTCCTTCCCAAACAGAGCTTAGGACATGGTCCTTTTACGTGTGTATACATAACCATATAATTGATCTGCCATTCCTGAAGGTGCAAGATTGGTCCCATTTTCCTATCCATTTGCTGAACCTTTGCTTTAAGTGCTATAACTACTTGTTTATGCATTTCAGCAATAGATTCTAGTAACTTCTGCATCCATTGATCTATTAACACCCTAGGTTCTAATCCATCTGGGGATGTATCAATTACCCATCATTGTTCAGGCAACCTCATATCTCTTCCTGTCATAGATTTAAATGGAGTTACACCATGTGATTCTATGGTTCCCCTAATGGCCATCAATATTAGTCGTAGTTTCTGATCCAAATCTTTACTCTGTTGATTTACTACTTAGAGCAGCTTTTATCATTCTATTGGCCCTTTCTACCTGTCCTGAGCTCTGAGGATGTCCAGCTATACGCACCTTTGTTTAATACTAAAAGCCTGACACAATCTTTTTGTAATTTCGCCAGTAAAGTGAGGTTCCTGATCTGAATCTATTTCTTTAGGGATACCACATCTCGTAAAAAACTTGATCCACCAGAACTCTAGCTGTTGTTAATGCTGTATTATTTCTTGTGGGGATTGCCTCCCACCCATTTAGTAAAAGGATCCACTATTACCAAACAATACTGGTTTCCTTTTGCAGTTTTTGCCAATGGACTAATAAAATCAATTTGCAACCTAGCCCATGGACCCTCTCTTCTCTGATGTCCAAATGATCCTTTTGTTATTTTAGTATCTGCATTATTTGCTGCAGAGGGTAAACAATTATTTACATAACGTTCTACATCTGCCTGCATATTTGGCCAGTAACCTACCATTTGAAGTCTATCAAGCATTTTATTTATTCCCATATGTCCATTATCATGTACCAGTGAGATAATTTCAGTTCTAATTTCTTTTGGAACTATCCATACAGACATATCTTCATCTGTTTTGGTTGCTAATACTAATCCTGTTTTATGTTGCCAGATTTTCCATCCTTGGTGTCTTTCTTTTGACACCAGTTTTTGTACCTCAGGGTCTTTTCTTTGTAAAGCTACTAAATTAGTCTGTTCTATTCTTTCTCCTTCTATCTTAGCTAGTGGGATCAATTGGATTTGTGGCTGCCATACTATCTGCCTTTTTATTCCACTGAGCTCCTTCAACATTTTTCTTACGGGCTTTTATTTTTCCCATTAATACTGGTTGTGTCCTTTGTTGTGCTAATTCCCACAAGTATATCAACTTTTCAGCATGAGCAATGTATTTACTATCTGCTGATTTCATGCCCCTCTTTTGCCATGGAGGCATCCAATCTATGATAGCCCATAAGACCAATTCAGAATCTGTGAAAATAGTTAGTTTTATCTGTTGGCATATTTTCCAATGTTACTGGAACAACTATAATTTCAGCAGCGTGTGCCAAATGAGGTAAACGCTGTCCCTTGAGGGCCTTTTCATCGGATATCCTTACAGCTGCATATCCCATGTACACCTTACCTTTCTTGTTAAAGCTCGATCCATCCACAAACCAAATTACATCTACTCTATCCATGATCTCACTTAGAATTACTCCACCCTGGAATAATATAGGTCCTTCAGGAGGAATCTCTGGTAAGGGACAGTCATGTTGTTCCCGTTCAATTATGAGGCCACAAGGAACTGGTGATAGACTTGGAACTTTTTTCCCATTGTTACATTTTTATTCAGTAAGGCTAATGTCCATTTTGCTAATCTAGGATTAGATACATGCCGATCATTATTTTTTCCTGCTAACACATTTTGCAGGAGAATGGGATGTTTTAACAAGCACTGGGGATAGTCCTACTAAATACTCCCAATCTTGCAGGGCCCAAACCAAGGCTAATACCTCTTTTTCACAAGGAGTAAATCCTTGTTCTACTCCATTCAGAACCTTAGAGGCATATGACACTGGTCGAAGATCTGTTCCATGGTCTTGACTCAATATAGCACTCATTCCATTACTAGTAGTAGCTAACTGAAGCATAAAAGGTTGTTATACTTTTGGGTATGCTTAAGCTGGGACTTGTAATAACATTTTCTTAAGTCGCATAAAAGCTTCCTGCTGTTCTACTCCCCATTCCTAGTTATTACCCTTTTAAAATTACTTACACAGGATACTAGCTTTCTCTGCATAATTCTCTATAAATTCTCTGGAAAAATCAGTCATATCCCAAAATGACCTTAGAATAGATACATCTGTAGGGGCTGGTAATTTTTGCAACAATTCTATCCTTTGTTTATCTGGTGATCATCCTTCTTGTCCCAACGTTACTTCTAGGTAGTTCACTTGCTTTTGGCACATTTGAGTCTTTTCTGGGCTTACCTTAAACCCTTTTTCTTTTATTTTCTGTAACTTGATCAAATATTTCTAAATTTTCTTCCTTAGTTTTTGTGCTTAGAAGGATATCATCTACGTATGATATGATGCTATCCTTATTAGGCATGTTATCCCACATGTTGTTCATGTGCATGTGGCAGATAGCAGGACGGTTGTGGAAACCTTGTGGGATTTTGGTGAAACAGAATGGTCTTCCCTGGAAAGTAAAGACAAAGTTGTACCAAGAGTCTGGGTACAAAGGGATTGCAATGAATGTATTGGCTAAATCCAGGATAGTGAACCATTGTGCTCCTCCCATAATAGAAGTAATCACCTCAGGATACATTGCAACCACTGGAGCAGTCATTGGAGTTACCTTATTCAATGGCCTAAGATCAATGATTAATCTCCAAGTTTTAGCATCTGCCTTTAAAACTGGCCAAATAGCAGCATTATTTGTGCTTTTTTGCTCTACAATTACTCCTTGATCCAAAAGCCCTTGAATAGTTTTCATTAAACTAGGTTCTGCTTTCTTAGGGTACTTGTACTGTCTTTGAGGTAGGGGATCAGGTCCAGTGATCAAGACTTCTGCTTCTATTTTTCCACATTCAGCCTTATTGGTTGTCCAGATTTCTTTATACTTTTGTGCTATTTCCAGAGCCTCTGTTGACCAATCAGGGCATTTTATTTCTTCAGCAGCCTTGATAGCAGCTAACCTATATCCTGCCTCAATAACAATTGGTTGATCTTCTGTTCTGATCCTATTAGAAGATATTTCCCATAATACCTAACTTTCCAAATCCACTGTCACCTCAAGTTTACCTAATACATCAATACCAATCATTCCATGATCATCTAAATTCATCAGGCCAAACTGTTCTTTACCTTTGTCATAAATATAAAGGGAAGGGTAAACCCCTTTGAAATCCCTCCTGGCCAGGGGAAAGCTCATCTCACCTGTAAAGGGTTAAGAAGCTAAAGGTAACCTCTCTGGCACCTGACCAAAATGACCAATGAGGAGACAAGATACTTTCAAAAGCTGGGAAGAGGGAGAGAAACAAAGGGTCTGGGTCTGTCTGTATGCTGGTCTTTACCGGGGATAGACCAGGAATGGAGTCTTAGAACTTTTAGTAAGTAATCTAGCTAGGCATGTGTTAGATTATGATTTCTTTAAATGGCTGAGAAAAGAATTGTGCTGAATAGAATAACTATTTCTGTCTATCTTTTTTGTAACTTAAGGTTTTGCCTAGAGGGGTTCTCTATGTTTGGAATCTAATTACCCTGTAAGGTATCTACCATCCTGATTTTACAGGGGGGATTTCTTTATTTCTATTTACTTCTATTTTTTATTAAAAGTCTTCTTGTAAAAAAACTGAATGCTTTTTCATTGTTCTCAGATCCAAGGGTTTGGGTCTGTGGTCACCTATGCAAATTGGTGAGGCTTTTTATCCAACATTTCCCAGGAAATGCAAGTGTTGGGAGGATTGTTCATTGTTCTTAAGATCCAAGGGTCTGGGTCTGTAGTCACCTAGGCAAATTGGTGAGGCTTTTTACCAAACCTTGTCCAGGAAGTGGGGTGCAGGGTTTTGGGAAGTATTTGGGGGGGAAAGACGCGTCCAAACAGCTCTTCCCCAGTAACCAGTATTAGTTTGGTGGTGGTAGCGGCCAGTCCAAGGACAACGGGGGGAATATTTTGTACCTTGGGGAAGTTTTGACCTAAGCTGGTAAAGATAAGCTTAGGAGGTTTTTTTCATGCAGGTCCCCACATCTGTACTCTAGAGTTCAGAGTGGGGGAGGAACCTTGACAACCTTGTTTTCTCCCTAATTGAAAATGAATTGGAGCACTAAATGGTACTCTACTTCTTACTTCATTAAATCCCTGCAACTTTCTGACTGCCACAAGAGGGCCAAATAAATCCTTATTCTTTGTACTAACTAAAGAACGTGTGGCACCTGTGTCTATCAACATGTTTTGTCCCAACACTCCCCTACTAAATTCCATATACACAGTGGGTCTCCCACAGTCATCTGTTTGTATATGTGCCACTAAATTAACCTGATCTTCTTTTGCCAATATTAGGGAGATAGAGGATGCTCAGCCTCCCTAGTCCTGATTTCTATGCTGTGATGGAGCCATAGATGCACTATTCTTGTGGTCCGCCAATCTTCAAAGTAGTTGTTCTGTAGATAACCTATAGATTTGTTTGTAAGGTTCATACTGCAGCAATTTTCTCCATAGCCAATTTCGTCATGGATCACCTTTCCTTTCATAAGGAAAACGTTTTGTTCCTATCCTCTTCTTGGTTTAACCCTTCTTTGTTTTGTTGGCTCTGCTGATTTCCTTGTCCTTTGGGACCATTATTAGAGAACAGTTTTACTTATACTTTTTCAAGTTTTCCTTTCTGAGGTGGTTTTGAAGGTGGCATGGTATCCCTCTATCTCACACCGTCTATTTACTTTATCTTCTATAATATGCAGAGGGGTTTGTGCAGGATCATTAGAGACCATTGCCATTCTGATGGTTGGATCAAAGTCTAGAATTGTGGGGAATCATATCCCCCATTGATATCCCAATGGAATGATTCTCGCATGTTTATATAATAGTTTCTTCCTGGCTATATATGGTTCAGGTCTTTCTTTTGGTTTTTGCTTCTCCTGATGAAACTATACCACTGGATAGTGGAAAGAAAAAAAGAAAGAAAAACTTCAAAATTCCTCTTCCTACTAAATCAGTATCACCTTCTCCTCCTCCCTGGATGTCATAAGAAAGTCCAGCAAATTCATCTAAATTCATGAAGTCTTTTATTAATGCAAAGAGATCACTTCCTGTTAATCCAGGTATCCCTGTTGTCTTAGCTAATCATTTGATCACTGTGTTTATGTTCAAAGGACCCAGGGATTTTCCAAGAGCTCTAATTTGTTTAGGGGCATAAGGTCTTTCCTCTACCCTTTCTTGTGTACCTCCTCCGTGTCCTTGTGCGGTAGTTTTGGTTACTGTGGAAGTACTAATTGGAGCTACAGCAGGTGGCCTTTGATATTCTTTTGGCTCTTCTCTTGGTATACTATAAAATTCTAGAATAGATTCCTTGGGATACTCATTATAATAAGGAGGACCTATGTCTTCTGCATCTGATTCCTCCTCTTCATCACATAGGGATTTTATAGCTGCTATGGCTCCCTTTTTGGTTTTCAATTCTTCCTCTAATGTGTGAATTTTTCTTTTACATGCTTCATGATTTAATTTTCTCTTGTTTTTTGCATCTGAGACAATCAATTTCATTGCAGCTTGTCTATTGATTGCCTTCTGTTTCCATTCTCCAAATACTACTATTAGCGCCTCCCGCTCCTTAGTTCCTTTTGTGGCTCAACCATCTGAAGTGACTGAGTCAGAATAGTGGCTCTCAATGTGTCAACTTCTGCTGTTAGATTAGCTTTCTCTTTTCTTAGTTCTCTTAGTTCCTTCAATGCTTTATTCATTTCTATTTCTAGAGTTGTAGCAGTAAGCAAGAGTCCTTGCAAGGCAATGTGTTTCTTTTCCTTTTTGCTTAGTTCCCTTGAGAGCAAGCCTTTCTTCTTTGGTTGTATCCATTGTTTCCATCGCTTGCATAATTGTTGATAGGCATCAGGCCCAATAAATACATATTTTTTCCAAAAACCCATTTTTTTACAAAATTCTCCAAGCTGTTTTCGAACATCATTTCTGAATTATCATCATGCCTCAGCTTCCCTTTCATGGTCATTTTGATATTATTGATCTTAGCTGTTACCCTTTTTCACTGTCTAGAAATGCCTTGTAATAAAAATACTGATACATCAGTAAGGCCATTACAAATATCCAAACCCAATAGATAGCGTTTACTGTGATCTATATTTGCTTTTACTTTCCAATCCCTCAGAACAGGAAACAAAAATAAAACAAACATTCCTTCTTCCCAATTCCTCTGAAAGCAAGAAACTTTACCTTCCTATCCCTCAGAACAGGAAAGCACTAACATATTGGTGACACTGGGCATCATACTAGGTAACTCGGGAGGGTGGAAGGCCACGACTGCCGAGGAAGCCCCCCCTGCACTAGGCCCAGACAAACCAAAGCCTCTCCATTCTGTGAACTTTCTGTAATCCTGCCAGACTATGAGGAAGCTAGTATAAAAACAGAGACAGAAAGCCTGCTCTCAGAGACAGCCTTCAGACAGCTCTGGCCAGGGTAAGCGTATAGATAAGAAAGGAATGGTTTGCACTAGCTTTCTGCAACACAGGAATGGATACAACCAAATAAGGCAGGGCTTACATAATGCTAATGAGGAAACATCTAATTGGCCACTTTGGCTGTATTATTGTACAGGGCAATAAGTAATTGGTTGTATATGCTTCTGTAGCTAAGTTGGGAAAAAAGTTATAAATTGTATGATGTAATCTGCAGTCGGGGCTGCAGGATTTGAGACAGCTGTGTCTCCCTGGGCCTGTTTGCAGCTGCAAATAAACTCTCTGCTTCTCCGCCCCGTTGTGATTATTGGGTGACACACACCGGGCAACGAACCCCTACTGTTGCTTGCCTCTGGCACTGTGTGCCGGCAACAAACAGATTCTACCATTCTATCTCTCAGAATAGGAAAGCACAAACAAAGTCTACCTTCCTGTCTCTCAGAACAGGAAAGCACTTAGTTTCACCATGGTTTCAGGATTATATACTGTACAACAATTACTTTTGAGATCTTATGAATGACATTTTTATTTAACTTAATTACCTACCTTTTATGTTCTTACCTTTGATGTAACTTACCTTTTCTTGAACTCATAGAAGAAATCAGTAGAAAGAAAGAGTAAAGAAAATTAAAATAAACAAGTTAAAAGAAAGAAAGATGATGAAAAAGGAAAAAAGATATTGCTTGTTGTCTCTTATCCATTTTTCCAATAACGAGTGTTAGAACCTCTCTTTAGGCCTTAAAATAATGCCTTCAAGCCTTAGGGTTTTAATAGCACCTTCGAGCCCAGCATGGGGCTCTTAGCACTTTGAGCACAGTGCCCAGCCAGGGATGCCAATTTATTACCCCAAATATCGTATAGGAAGCAGAGGCCAGCACATCCCTGCACCCCACGCTGCTTCCCGCAGCTCTCATTGGCCGGGAAAGGTGAACCGCAACCATTGGGAGCTGCAGGGGGGCTGTGCCTGCAGACGATCAAGGTAAACAAAATGTCTCACAGCCCGCCAGTGGATTACCCTGATGGGCCATGTGCTGAAGGTTACCGACCCCTGATATAGTGTATTTAGATTTTCAGAAAGTCTTCGACAAGGTCCCTCACTAACGGTGATTAAGGAAAGTAAGCAGTCATTGGAAAAGACGGAAGGTCCTCTCATGGATTTGGAACTGGCTAAAAGATAGGAAACAAAGGCTTGGAATAAACAGTGAGTTTTCAGAATGGAGAAAGGTAAATAGTGGTGTCCCCCAGGTGTCTGGAATGGGACAAGTCCTATTCAACATATTAATAAATGATTTCGAGAAAAGAATGTTGAGGTGGCAAAATTTGCACGATACAAGACTCAGGAGACTTAAGGTCAAACAAAATAGCAGATGAAATTAAATATTGATAAATGCAAAGTAATGCACATAGGAAAACATAATTCCAACTATACATATAAAATGATGGGGTCTAAATTAGCTGTTACCACTCAAGAAAGAGATCTTGGAGATATTGTGGATAGTCCTCTGAAAACACCCACTTAATGTACAACAGCAGTCAAAAAAAGCAAACAGAATGCCAAGAATCATTAAGAAAGGGATAGATAATAAGACAGAAAATATCATATTGCCTCTATATAAATCCATGGTATGCCCACATCTTGAATACTGAGTGCAGATGTGGTCACCCTATCTCCAAAAAAAAAAAAAAGATATTAGAATTAGAAAAGGTTCAGAAAAGGGTAAAAAATGATTAGGGGTATGGAGCATCTGCCATATGAGGAGAGATTAATAAGACTGGGACTTTTCAGCTTACTCCTTCTCATAACACAAGAACTAGAGGTCACCAAATGAAATTAATAGGCAGCAGGTTTAAAAGAAACAAAAGGAAGTATTTTTTCACAGAATGCACAGTCAACCTGTGGAACTCCTTGCCAGAGGATGTTGAAGGCCAAGACTATAACAGGGTTCAAAAAAGAACTAGATAAATTCATGGAGGATAAGTCCATCAATGGCTATTAGCCAGTATGGGCAGGGATGGTGTCCCTGGCCTCTGTTTGCTAGACAATGGGAGTGGGTGACAGGGGATGGATAACTTGATGATTACCTGTTCTATTCAGTCCCCCTGGGGCACCTGGCATTGGCCACTGTTGGAAGACAGGATACTGAGCTAGATGGACCTTTGGTCTGACCCAGTATGGCTGTTCTTATGTCTCTCTCAGCAACAGAAGTTGGTCAAATGAAATATATTACCTCACCCACCTTATCTTGTCTCTAGGCAAATAAATGCACTCCTGACACACACAGAGATCAATCCTCTCCCCCATGGAAAGAGGACTCAATTCTATCTGTGGTAGGGATCCATCTTCTCCTGGAAGGGGCTGGGGAGAATGTATTGGCCTCACAAACCATGGGGAGAAAGATAATACAGCCCATCTGGAGTGAGACTATCCATTTAAAGAAGACTCCGGGACAGTTGCTGGCTTTAGAATCCCTGTCTACAATCCCACCATTGTTTTTATAGAGCCATGCTACCCGGGAATGGAAACCAGGAAGGCCCAGAAGACAAAAAGGAAAGATTTGAATGAAGAGAGTATAGTGACTCTATGGGTCAGTCCAGAGGGCATATTCCATATATAGGGAGAATTGTGGAAGAAGACATGGAAAAGTTTAAGGGAGGAGCAGACAAAAGAGTTTTCAAGTCTGGCACTATTAGTGAAGCAGAAGGGCCATATTAATGGTTCATAAATTGCTCCTGTACTTTAGAAAAAAGTGGGATTTCCATAGTGCCAACATTAGGTAGACATATTCTTAAAAGAATAATCTGCTTCATTCTGTAAATGCACGTGAACATAACTCTATTAATCTTTCAGGACAAAAGGCGAGAGCTAATATAGAGAACAAGCTGTCAAGAGCTATCCACTCTGAACTCCAAACCTCTTTAAAAGTGATACTAGGTTTGGAGAACTTGCAAGAACCAGCCTTTAAAGATGTGTCTGGCCATACAAAACCCACAAGATTAAAAAGTAAAAAGAAGTGTCACTTAGGAATAATCACAACATGCATTAGTTAAGCTGATTGTATTCACACCATAGGTTCTGGATATACTAGGTTAGGTCATGCTATTAAGAAGCGTCCTAGAAAGCCAACCATTTGAACAACCATGCCTTTCAGGTTATTTCCCAGCAGGCAGATGGCAGGCGACTGATTCCTTCTAAGCTTGGAAGCTAGAGAGTTCAGCTGTAAAAAAGAGATATTCCCATTTGTGTTCAGTTATGTCTTATATGAGTTCAATTATAAGCTGTAGTGTGAAAGGAATGGGTGCCCAGTAACTCTCAACATTGGAGTCTTCAATTGCTAAGCTTTCTGGACTTTTTTTTTTAAGCACAGATACTTAAGTCACTTACCAAGAGTTTTTCATCAGTAACATGCTAGTGGGAATAAGAATTGCTAACAGTAGGTTGGCAGCAGCTAACTATTACAAAAACTATAGGCCATGAATTCACATTCTTTTGCAGTGGTGAGCCAAACAGGGTTAGAAAGCTTTACAGGTGTTGAGTTTGGTAGCATAGAAACACAAAAAAGTCATATTAAAGCTTGGTAAAGGTCAGAAGTCCACCATAAGGAATATTACAGTTGAGCAAAACGTTAAACAAATGACCATACTATCAGTTTGAATTTGAAAACAAATTTAAATTTTGACCATTTTCTCTTCCCACAAAAAAACTGAGTACTTGAGCTTTACTAGCATGTAAATAAACTGTCATTTTTGAATTACAGAATCAATGTCTATGTTCTGGGGTTTTTTGAAACTACAGAAGCCAGAATGGAAGCATCCATTGCCCTCAGATACTTGTGGTACCTCCATTCCCCAAATCATGTGGGCTTGGGAAGAAAGAAATTCCAGGGTGTATCCATCCCACTGGGGGCAAAGAAACTGAAGCCTGCAGTAGCCAGAAAATGAACCAGCCACAACAGATGCTGCAGAAGGGACTAGAACAGTGGTTCTTAAAGCCAGTCCTCTGCTTGTTCAGGGAAAGCCCCTGGCGGGCCAGGCTGGTTTGTTTATCTGCCGCGTCTGCAGGTTCGGCTGATCGCAGCTCCCACTGGCCACGGTTCGCCACTCCAGGCCAAAGGGGGCTGCGGGAAGCAGTGTGAGCCAAGGGACGTGCTAGCTGCCCTTCCCACAGCCCCCACTGGCCTGGAGCGGCGAATCACAGCCAGTGGGAGGCGCAATCGGCCGAACCTGTGGACGTGGTAGGTAAACAAACTGGTCTGGCCCGCCAGGGGCTTTCCCTGACCAAGTGGCGGACCAGATTTGAGAACCACTGGACTAGAGGACACTGTTGATGTCAGAGTCTTTTCTAAGTTTTGACTCTGGACACATTATCTCCCATGTGCTGATCGGCTGTTTGCTCAACATCCCCCACCATCATTGCTGAAAGGAAATTCTAGAATTAATTACCAGAAATACTCTGGATATGAACCTAATGGTTTGCATATTTGAATCAGTTACTCATCGGTCCATTAAATGTTAGAGTGGCCATTCATGCACTCCCAGAATACCGGACATTTTGGTATTTCCAAAGATTTCCGGACATTTCGTATGTCTGCATGAGCTCCTCCCCTTGATGGCATGACCTTGCATGTAAAATGCATGAAAGCTCATATAACACAGGGAACACCATTTTGAAGAGCGCCTTGCCCCCATACCAGCAGGGTGCACTCTTCAAAATGGTATTCCCTGTCCAATACTGGCCAAAACCATGTCTGGTTTTGTCTCAGTGCCAGACCACAAGTTCCAGAATAGACAACCTGCATTCACCCCCACCACAAGCTGAAATCTGGTATCTATAGAGTAACCTGTGCTTAATTGCTAAAGCATTGGCTGTCTTGTAAATTGATATGTAAAGAAGAAACAATAAACAAGGGATTAACAATTGTTTTTAACCCAGCAGATTTTTTTGGTTGTAGAATAATATTTGATATGAATCAGAATAACTCACGTGCCAGACAACTGCCTATACTCACAAGTCAGTAATTCTCACAGTAAATAACACTTTGATATGTTTATTTCTCCTTCAGGAATTTCTCTATGAAATGCTGTAATTGCTGCACTTTCATCTAGAAATAAGTTCTATCAGTTTAAAATTTAAAGTATGTCACTGTTTGTTGTCATTTCAATACATTACATCATCTGTAATTATAATGCAAAAAGTAAAAACTTTTTTCCCTCCAGGGAGCCATTGTTCTGGTAGTGCATAACACAGACTAAACATTCAGTAAGAGCACATCTCGTCCTTCATCAAATCAAAAAGTAAAGTCAGTTCATCTCTAGATGTAAGTTAAAATTATAAATGATATAAATTAATTGCACCCTGGAATGTCATAGTGAGTTCACCACATACAGTGAGGACAAAAAGAAAAAAAATAGTGAACTAACATTCTGGGTGAAATTCTGGTCGCATTGAAGTCAATGGCAGAATTCCCATTGACTTCAAATGCATTAAAATTTCACACATAATATTCTACAACACATAGATCTTGAGAGTCATTTTTTCTCATTCCACCCATAACTCTGACCCACTTTGCCCGCCTTTGAAACTAGAGAGGATATTCTTTTGGGTGGCATTCAATGTTCATAAGTCATAAAATTTACAATTACTGCAGTTACCACATTTACAATTTTTCCCTGCAAGAAAAAAATCAGTGTGTCACAATGTCATGTCTTTTTCATTGCATGAAATTCTAAACCATAACACCATGCAATGACTCATTATTAGCAAATTCTAATATCATGGGAGCTCCCAAAATCCTCAGCTGGCATTTGGGCCTCATTGTGCAGGGGGTTTATGACATAAATAAGAGGTTTCAGAGTAACAGCCGTGTTAGTCTGTATTCGCAACAGATGGACATCGTACCAAAAGGACTGAAGGTAAAAAAATCCATTACAATCTACATACCACACAGACTATGCTGACAGCTTGTGCCACACGCTCTCAAAGAAACTGCGGAATCACCTGATCAACATCCTCTACAGCAAACAGGGAAAGCTTAAGAATGAGCTCTCAAAAATGGACACTCTCATAAAAAGCCAACCTTCCACACAAGCTTCCTCGTGGCTGGATTTTACTAAAACTAGACAAGCCATTTACAACGCACACTATTCTTCTCTGAGTACTCCTTTTCTTTTTGTAAATAAGAGGCAATCTCTGTTTTGGAGGGATTTATAATCTTTGGCATGATGTCTGAAACAGTTACTGAAATAACACTTTTTTTCCCCTGAAAATCCTTTCAAGACATTACCTACATACCCACCTTTCCCCTCACAGTTAGCACTGCCCCACAATGTGCTAGATATGTAGAAATCTCCATGTCAACTGCTCCAAATGCAATACCTAACTTCAAATTTTTCTGGGCTTCTTATTGTTGTGGAAAAGACCGCTTAGTCTTTTACTTTGCGAGGAAAGACTCTTTGTTTTTGCTGAAGAGGGTCACTTTTCTCTTTAATCCAGATTCGGCTCTCATATTATACCATTTTTAACATATTATATTATAACATTTATCTCATCCTGTAACATTTTTCCTCAGAAGGTGTTTTGTAGTGAGGTATTTCCTCAGATGTACTGTCTGCAGTGGCAACAGCGGGTGAAACATTAGCAACAGCTTGGCCTTTCTTTTGTGAATCTTCAGAGGTGTCAGGGTTCCCTCCCCACTCTAAATTCTAGGGTACAGATGTGGGGACCCACATGAAAGACCCCCTAAGTTCATTTCTACCAGCTTAGAGTAAAACTTCCCCAAGGCACAAACTCTTTGCCCTTAGAGGGTACGCTGCCACCACCAAGGGATTTAACAAAGAATCAGGGAAAGGACCACTTGGAGTTCCTATTCCCCCAAAATATCCCCCCAAGCCCTTACACCCACTTTCCTGGGGAGGCTTGAGAATAATATCATAACAAATTGGTTACAAAGTGATCACAGACCCAAACCCCTGGATCTTAGGACAATAGAGAAATCAGTCAGGCTCTTAAAAGAAACAGAACTTTATTAGAAAGAAAAAAGGTAAAAGGAGCACCTCTGTAAAATTAGAAGGAAAGCTAATCTCACAGGGCACTCAGATTTAAAGCACAGAGGATCTCCCTCTGGGCAAAAACTTTAAAGTTACAAAAAGAAAACCAGGAATACACCTTCCTCTCAGCACAGAGAAAATCACAAGCCAAAACAAAAGTAAACTAATGAATTTCCTTACTAACACTTACTAATTCTAATGGAGTTGGATTGCTTGCTTTCTTGATCTCTCTCCGGCAAGCACACAGAACAGACAGACAGACAAAAGCTTTCCCCCCTCTCCCCACCCAGATTTGAAAGTATCTTGTCCCCTTATTGATCCTTTTGGTCAGGTGCCAGCCAGGTTACCTGAGCTTCTTAACCCTTTACAGGTAAAAGGATATTGTGCCTCTGGCCAGGAGGAATTTTATAGTACTGTATACATGAAGGTTGTTATCCTTCCCTTTATATTTATGACAAAGGTTACTGCAGAAAGTTGTAGATCTTAGCTTCTGTGGCTTTTTTTAAATCCTCATGGGACATTAGCACTAGACTTTGCAAAGAGTTAAGGAGTTGGAATTTCAAGAGTTAAAGGTCATAAGGGATCACTAAATAGACAGATTTCTTGTATATCACCAGTCACCAACCCAGGACCCGCCAACTAAATCCAGCAAGCAAAATCAGACCAGAATATTACAACTCACAGGAAACTAGATTATTATGTGTCACAGGCAGAGAATAAAAGAGACCAAGTTGCACCAGTGCCTGAGGCTCCCACAATGTAAGGGGAATGATTAAGTGAGATACACCCAAATAATCTGAGCAAGTCACCCGCAACCACACTCTGCAGAGAAAAGTAACTTTCCCTCCTCACCCAAAGGTCACTGCCAATCTGACCTGAGGGAAAATTCCTTCCCAGCCCCACAGATGGCAATCAATTAGACTCTGATCATGTGAGCAAGTACCAGCGAGATAAGCAAATGAGAGAGAGAGAATTCTCAGTGCCACCTCAGAGCCCTTTCCCACCCCGCTCAATGCCCCATCCCCAGCTGTGGCCATCCCTGATGCTTCAGACGATGAGAATAAAAAACCGTTCCAGAACACCCTGGGGGGAAAATCCCTTCCTTACTCTTGACGGTGAACAGCTGAAACCCAGATGAATAAGCTTTAGGAACATGAAACATAAATCAGAAGTGAGTTCTAGGGCTGTTGGGCCCTCATTGAAATATTATACAGATTCATATATTTATAGATTCCAAGGGTGGAAGTTTGACCTCCTGTATAAAACGGGCCATAGAAATTTCCCAAAATAATTTGTAGAGCAGAGCTTTTAGAAAAACATCTAAACTTGATTTAAAATTCCAGTGATGGAGATGCCACCACGACCTTTGGATGCATGAACAATGTGTAAAAATATACATAACAAGACAGTGGGTCACATTCAGGTCTCGTTTACATTAATTATTTCTTGCATGGTAGCACCCAAATTCCCCAATTAAGGAGTAAAACCCCTTTGCACTACACATTTTACAGCAGAGAGTTAAAGACAGTGTCCTGAAGAGTGTATAATGTAAGTAAAATAGACATCCAAACACAGACAATTGTGGCCAACCATCCATTCAGCAATATCTCCAAAGTACAGAACTTGTTAGTTCCATTTCCCCCCAGAAATACCCTTGTCCCATTTCTTAACTTCTCCCAAGAGAACCCTAACCTTAACCCTAACTTCTCCCAAGAGACATTTCATATTTAGGGTCAGTTGATGGCTGGGCTTGTGTAGGTGGGAAGAAAGTTTTCAGGGGAAATGAACACAGACCATGTGCAGCCATAATTTAGCTGCAGGCACTAAGGCTCACAAGGGAGTGTGTTGGCAGAGCCAAGAGAGTCCTGGCCCAACCCAGCTCACCCACCAACTCTGACTAAGAAGCACTACCTAAAGTATAGCAAGGCTGGTGATCATAGCTCCTTCCCAAGCATCTAGGAAAGATTTTACCCAATAATAGTCATAATGCCTTCAGACAACAGTGTTCATGTAGTAAACTGCCTCCTTCTCCCCAAAATGGTTCTCTCTTGTAACATATTTGTAATGCAGTAGAGCCTAGAAGCCCCAACTAAAATTGCGGACCCATTATGTTCGGCACTACGCAAACATATAGTAAGAAGAAAAGTTTATAATCTAAATAAACAAGGCAGACAAAGAAAAAATAGTATCTCCTGTTTATAGATGAGGAGCTGAGGCACAGAGACATTAAGTGACTAGCCCAAGGTTACATGGGAAGTTAGTGACAGAACTGAAAAGTCAACCTACATCTCCTGAGTCTGTGTAGCACGCTAAATGCAACATTCCTTTATATGCATAATTGCAAAAGGCATAATTTAGACCTTACATTTTACATTTCAACAATGGCCAAATGTGTATATTTTTATGCTGTCTTATGTATAAAACAGTTTTACTATATGCAAGAGATAATTATATAATATTGTTTATTGAAGAGTTGTACATGTGCATCTTCACTCTTTCTATGTAACAAAATAAATAGCAGGAGGTTCATTATCAACCTCAAGGTCAGCCCAGCTTTATCACTTCCACTATGATGCACAGATTTCCATTTCAGTATATGAAAACCAGTCTTTGCCATTGAAAACAGCATTTACCTTTAAGCAAAATTCATGAAGCTACCAGTGGGTGGAAAGCTACTCTTCATTATCTCACAAGATGCAGAAAAACCTGAGATTTTTTCTGGATTATTTTATGTGTTGATTTTATCCTCCTCCTACCCTTGCCTTTGCTCCCATAGCATTAGCATCAAGTTCTCAAAAGCAGTTCAACCTACCTGTAATTGAAATTTCATCTAACGGTCATAGACGAAAAATATTGAAAAGGTTTTCTGCATATTTACAAATCAGGCAGAAAGTATGTTTCATGCATAGGCATAAACAACATTCATTTTTAATTATGTAATTTATTGTCAATTGCTTAGATGCAACTGGTGAAGGATTACATCTTTATTCATACCACAGGCTCACTTTCAGAATAGGGCAAATGTAGTGTGAAAATGTCAGCAGCATGTCTTTGAATTACTGTTTTTAAGTGCAATACTTTTTGTTTGTTTGTTTGGCCATGTGTAAGAAATGGGTGATTGGATAGGACCATTGATTGTGCTCAGATTACAGGAGAGTATGAGATGAATAAAATCCTTTCCTGTAAAGCATAATAATAAACAGGACTTTCTTCTAGTTTCAAAGACTTGTGACTCCTACCTAACCAGAAAAGAAAGCGATATTGTATTTACACGTGATCTTGTAATTAGAAAATCTAAAAGTCATTACCTTCAATTCAATGTTATTTGGGGGTGCTCAGGATTTATAATCCAAAAATCATGTTCCAACATGAAAAAAAATTATGTCCTTGATCAGTTGCAATGGTACTTCTAATGCTTTGAATATCCTTGGTGGCAACTCAGAGCATGGTAATGGATTAAAGAGAGATGCCGTACCTCTGGGAGTTTCAAGAGAGGCATTGTACAGACTCAAGCAAGATTTAATTCTTCCCCTTCATTTAATGGTGCCAAAGTGCTCACTGCTTGCCATTTTCAAAGAAAATGGCTCAGTTCCATTAAGAAGGAAACATCCTAATTCACAAATATACACAGTGGGTGACATGAGTTAATAGCACTATTATCAGCTGATAACATGTTGCAGTTAATGTCTCTCAGCATGAGTTGACTTTACCACAAGCCATTGTTTCCTTTTAAAACGGCATGAAATCTTGTGAAAAATATCTCACAAAAGGGACTCAATAAACATTGGTCATAAGAGTAGAGAAACAGGAAAAAATATAGGCACTTTAACCTCTCTGATGTTCCATGCTGTTCTGGTCAACCCTATTTAATTAGTTAGGTCCCTTTATTGCTGTATCTCCAAATTTTAAAGTCCATTTGGTGGTTTATGAATAACTTACCCAAGACAAAAGATGGGACATTTGTAGGTAGGTAGTAGGTCTATCAGGTTATTTGGAAGTAGAGAGCCCAGACTAGAATGCTGGTTCTGAACCTCCAGATCCAAATGTTTTTGTAAGTTGTATCAGAATTGAAAAAAAGAAAGCCAAACCTTTTTGACTCCAAGGGAAGTTTATATATGGAGGCAAATTTTGCAATTCAGGTGCATTTTGAGAGTAAAGAGTGTCTCTCTTTGACCAAGGAGATCAAATTGGTTGCTTCTTGCAAACTGTTACTAAGCAGCGTAAACTTCCATTATTTGGCCAACAGCTGGAAAGTTGAAGGACCTTTGGGTCATATTTTAAAAGATATTTTATAATATGATTTCAATGGGAATTAAGTGCTTACTGGGTTTTTCCAAAGTGTCTATCTACATATTTAGACGCTTCAATACCTTTAAAAATCTATCCCTTTGTCTTTAATGAGGCACGACTTGTATACACCTGCACAAAGTGGGGTCTCTTCAAAACAGAATTTTGCTATATGTTATTGTGATAGGTAAACTCACCACTGGGATGTCTCTTTGTAGCTGGGTCTGGGGATTAGCTCTCACCTGGTCTGGTACCCCTTTCCATAGGTTGCTCACACCATAGACTCTCTGCCTCTTTGGGATTCAGAGTATGCTCTCTTCATGACACAGCCCTCCGGTCAGGTCACTTCATAATCTTCCCCTTCAGGGGTGTCAAAGTTCCACTGAACTGGCTATCTGTATGACATGTCAGGCAGTCTTCTGGTCCCAGTCCAGGTCAATGCCACTTCCCCAGCAGCTGTTAGAGGAACCAGGGCCTGCCTACTACTCAGGGTTCCAGCCCAGATACCCTATGTCCAGTAACCATGATGTACACAATCTTAAACCTTGTTGCTATTTCTCTGGGCTCCTTCCTACCTTTTTTCTGGCTTATCATACCACAGCAAATTTCCTTTTCTCCCAGTGGTTGCTTAACCCCTTTCTGCAGCTTGTCAGATTCTGTAGGGCAGGGCAGGATCCCAGGGCTTACTCTCCCTCTAGAACTCCTTGTTCTTGGTCAACTCCCTTTCTATCTAGGGAGTGACTGCAGAGCTCCTCCCTGTAGCCTATAAGGTTAATTGGCTCTTTATAACCTGCTCAGGTCTTCTGTGGGGTGGACACCCCATCACTGTTACTGTTTCTAATGGTTGAATACTTCTAGATATCTAGAATGCTTTTGTTAGTTTTAAGAAAAAAAGAAGAGAATTTTACCCTCAAAAGAAACTGCTGCTTAAAAGCTGTAAGCATGTAGTTATTAATTCATAGTAGCACCAAGTGATTACCCAATTCCATTAACAAAAAACCCTCCTAATTCACACATGTGCTATGTATATCAGTGTGGAAACAAAGCAACTTAGCAGCCTAAGACAGGTATTTTGAAAGACTATTGCTTTAAACCATTGTGTCTGCTATTCCTAAACACTTTAATTTGGCACTTTGATCAGCAATGTCATTGATCCAGACATTAGAGGCTGCACAGTCCCACGTTGACAAGAGGCAACAAATATGGACAATACAGTAAAGTCATATTCAGTATACAGGTGTCACCCAGCTGCTCTTAAATTTGATATGGTTACAAACTGGATAGAAAGACTCATCATTTCCTTTCTTTATGTAACAAATCTGCAGGTTTCAATGCAACAGCACAACACTGACAAACTTGTTCATTAACTAGGTTTTGATACATTAATGTTTCTCCTCACTGTTCAGAAATAATAGTACATTTTTATAATTCATGACATAATTTACATATACAGCTTCAGGCCATTTTATTCATACACATTTTATATCTTGTTTATATTAGCTAGCACTATAAACAATTATACTAATGTTGCTAATTTATAACAACAAAACCTGGGATAACTGTAAATGTTTCAGGTACCTTGGTTTTAGGGAATGTATGGATTGAATTAGTTGCTAGTGTGATTTCACTTATGTTGCAACTTCATTGGAGTTACAACAGGATGAGCTTGACACTCATCTTTTTTTTACTTACAATGTGGCAGATTTACATTGGATCATTATCTATTTTAAGCAGTTCTCCATATGTTTATTAACAAAATTCCAAAAACTTTTAAATGTTAAAGAAAAAAAAGCTATTTTAAAATGAGGAAATTAAAATAGAATTTGAAACTACTTTATTATTTATTATTCTTTTATTTAAAATTATATCCAGTTTGGAAGAAAAAAAACAAGTCTTCCTGACTCAGGTTTTGTAGAATGTCAGGTTACACCTGAGAGTGATTGTTTTAACAGGTGAGTGTATATGAATCACTATTTTCATGGGGTTATAGGGAAACAATGACAGATGTTTAAATATATTGACACTAGCAGGTGACACTACAATAAAGATTAAAGCCATAACTGATCTTACAAAAAATGTGAATTGTGAAGTATTTTTCATTGCTGTCATCATTATTGTTTTGAAATGCAAATATATCATGGTTCACTACAGCAATTTTAAAACTAAAATTGTATTCAGTAGGAAATAACAAACAAGTTTGGAATTATTACAGTAGGTTTAATCTTTATAGTTGTAGTATGGCTATAATATGTTAATATTTTTACACTAGCTTCAAAAAATGGAAGCTATATGACAAACTAAAAGGCAATTATCATTAGCCAGTATAAAGAACAACCTGTTGAGGCTTCACTGATTAAAAACTTGCTAAATTGCTCCTACACAAATCCCCAAAACAGGTTTATAAATTTCATCTTCCAATTCAATCCTTAGAGGAGAAAATCTGAAACAATCTTGACAACCTTTCCTAACCTATATTTAATCAGCTTCCCTTACTTTGCTAGTAAGAAGGTGGCATGGTCTTAAAGAGGAAAAAGAAAATTTTGAACATAGCAATTGTTAATAAGTCCATGCTGTATATTCACTATAGAGTTGTTAATGCCACAGTGCTGGATTAATTTCCACGTGGGTAACTTCATTCTGCCACCTTCTCTTTCCCCGGCAGTTTCAGTTACATGTATCATTCTTCTCCACTTAACTCTTACATAGTGTTGCTTTCACTTGTTTAAGTATTCTTGCATTCTTCCCCAGAAGTAGTTGCCCTTTAGTGAGTGATGCAGTTCCTTTATATGTATGGAGCCAAATTCTGGGACAAAGCAAAAATCCTACCCTTCATCCCCAAACAAGCTCAAGTATAAAACAGAGCTAATGTGGACTTCTAAGTAGTCACACATAAACATTATTCTTGCTAGCAGTGGATGTAATCTCAAAAGGGATGAGTGTGTGGTGTTATGGCCAAAAATGGGGGTCATAAATGCACACATCTGAGGCCCATTTCCTCTGGCTGTTAGGACCCCACCCACCAGGTTACCTCAGCTCCTGCTTTACAGGGTCTCTTCAGCTGCTCCTTTATGAGTTTGAGGAGATTTGATTGGAATAGACACTTGCCTCACATCCACCTACCCTTTATAAATTTTCTGGCTTGCAGTTACGTGCATCATACTACCAGCATTTGGCCAGCAGTTTTGTAAAGTACCTTGCTGTCTTTCAGCATGACAAATAGGATATAAATGTATGTGGCATAGTATATAAAATATATAGTTTCATGCAAGATTCACTCTAGGGTAATTGCTTTTCACTTGCAGGAGTAAAGAAATCTTAAAGGAAGGTGAACACTGAACAATCATAAGAATAGAAGCAATGCTACAGGTGATTGCTATCTGTTGTGACAGCAGCATTTTTCCATTAGTTTATATTTTCTGTTTGCTTTCTTTGCAATATTCTTGTCAATAGAGCTGAGCAAATATTATGGTGAATTACCTTATGTCATGCTTATGCCCTTTAGACATTCATTTTCACTAATAAGTGTGTACCTAGACATTCCTCTGTGCTATCTTTCGAGTTTAGTTTTCTAAAGATGTACCGTGGAATATGACATTATAACAATGGTACAAAACATTGCATCTTAAAATAGAATTATTACAGTGGTTTGGACATAACTGTAGAATAGTGTGCATCATTTGAAAGGAAAACCAACTAAATTAATGCTTGTACAGAATATGTTTTGAAGTCATGAAAAATTTTCACTATTCACTTGATTTATCTTGAGTTACTATCAAATCTGTGGATAAAAGAAAAAGATGAACTCAAGAGTTGCATGCAATACATTCTTCAGGCAATGCATTCTACATACTTTGAGGTGTCTACAGTGTATGAAATGGATGAAGAAAAAGTATTTTTTCTGGCTTTTTTCCTGCTTGCAAATGGATACAAGGGGAACATATACTGGACTTAGTAATCACTTGTGGAGATTCTTATAGTATCATTATTTATTGGATAAATGACTAACTGCCTCTAGTAGAACACTTAGAAAATTGTTCTGGCAGTCTTCTTGATACAGATCAGAAGCAGTTCTGTTGAATATATATTAGCAGTGATTTGACAAAATATATACATTTTAGCAGTGATGTGACAAATTCAATTCTTTTTGGAATCAGTGGACAGCAAATACTATCTTTTCCTTTTGGATGGCAAGTACAGATTCAGATAGTTACCATGATACTGTGACACAACCGGCTATCTGTAGCTTCTGCCAGTGTGATGCTCTACACAAAACACAAGGTCTGCTTTTGTCTATTAACAAGGACCCTGGAGTATGAGAGGCAGCTTGGCTGACCCTCAGCTCTCATCGAGTATGCAGCCATTCAAAGCTTCATTGCACAAATCCTGCCAGGAAGCAATACTATATAAAAATGCTAGTTGCAGTTAAAGTGATTTCACATTAAGTGATAGAAATGGAGGGAAAGATATGCATAAAATCTATATTTGAAACATTTTTGATGTATAGTTTTATAATACTATAGTTTAAAAGTTTCACTTATTATCCAGGATTAGTACTTTGGGTTGGGATCAAGAATCATTTAATCAAAATGTTAAATTTGAGTGAATTATTGTTAAACTCCATTCCAAATCAGGGTATGGGCATCATCACATCCCCAATTAGCTATGACAGGCCATAAAATTGCAACACATTAGGTATCTGAAAAGCAAGAATAAGGTTAAATTATTTAGGCACAACTACAGTAAAGAATTAACACTTTCTGACAACTCCACTGCCTTCCGTGCCACTCAGGCTCACAATCTCAGTGACATGTTTGAATTCTCTCTCCCATATCCATGCTCTTGCAAGTTGTTAGTTTTCCCTATATGACATCTCCAATATCTGTCCTAGTCCTTTCCTTGTAGTCTTTACTGCTAAAGACACAGGAGTGGTTCTCTCTCACCTTGACTAGTTTAGCAGACACTTAGTGGTACACACATTATGATTCCCCTCCCATAAGCTTTGCTCTGCCCTAGACTTACCATCCCACTGTATCCCTCTCTCACACCTTCATGCTTTCTTCTGTGTTTCTCCTTACAACATCCCTGCTATTGTGTGTAAAATATCTCTCCTTTCCACATTCTGTCTTTACAGCTACCACAGAGCCTTAACCAAAGCCACGGAAGTCAATGGAAAGACTCCCATAGACTTCATTGGACTTTGACTTAGGTTCTGTATTCTGCAAAGCCTACCAATACAGCTGGTCAAAATTTTCAGAATTTGTAATTTCAATACAATTGTTTAATTGAAAATTTAATTTTCAATTTTAAAAAGGCACAACTTTTTGGGGATGTGGTGGGGAGGAAATTATGTCTCATTTTTCCACCCCCTCTAGCTAATGCCACCATTGAAACAAACGCTAATAATACTGATCCCTTTCATGCTATGAAATGTAACAAATGTAGAGTACTAGCAGCTTTTATCTTTCTCTCTTCACATGAAACCCCATTCCCCTCAAAAGTGTGATATTCCCTGTTCTATTGTTTATTGTTTCCTGCTGTATGACTATTGCACTTCTTAATGTGTTTTCAGTCAAAAGTTTATATGTTGAGTGCCTTGGGGAGGGACCTTTTCTTAATATTTGCTTTTAAAATGTCATGCACACCTATTAGTCTACATAAGTAATGCATAATGCTATTAAAACAACCGCCCTTCCCCCCCCTGCAAACACCTTTATGACTGAAATTGAACTACAATGTGAAATATGATGAGTAGGGAGAGAGAACAGCCTTAAAAAAAATCACACTGAGAGGCAGACAGGAAAGTGCATTTTTTTTCTTATGTAGTTGTGGTGCTCTTGCTGTAATATATGCCAGAGATTGAGGCAATTCTGGGTGGGCAGACCATAGCAAATAGGAATGAGACCAGAATGCCAGAAATAAATGGGAATTGCTAGTAAATAGGCAACAGGATATTTATGGCATGCCAGAGTTCATGAGTTCAGCACATGCAGTAGAAGCCACAGCAAATTAAAATGGTTAGAAAAAGAATAGTGTTGTGACCACAGAGAAGTGCCTAGGTCTCAGAATTTTTTATTACTTTCATTTTATATGAATGTCACACATGAGGATCAAAAAACTACGCACCTCTTGACTCAGTAATACTACAGAGATTTAATTTGTAGAATACTGACCATGATATTTTTTTCTCCTGCACTGACACTAAACCACAATTTTCCAGAAGTGATGGTTGAAGAGGTGATGTGTGGCTCTGAATGAGGTTTAAGATAGGGTTCAAGTTAGAGGCTGAATGTAATCTACTATATAGTTTGGGTTTGGGATCAATGCCTCAGAAGCAGGAAAGTCTTACAAGCTGTTCCCATAAGATTTAAGTCAGATATGTAAACCATACATACTGACTGCTGTGCTCTGTCCCTTTAGTGATGGGGTGGGTCACATATAGTGAACTATAAGCCGGCTACAGACTTGGCTAATGGAGCTGGATCCTTTAGCTCAGAACTAAAGTCTCGTGGTTTTAGATCCAGGGGTCTCAAGTTGAATCACTGCTGCTGATTACCCACCCAAGGGCATTGTGTAACATCCAAAATGAGCCAGCTGTGCAGAGGATATTAGCGAGAAGGGCCTTAGACAAGATCCTAGTATGAATGAATTTACATTAGAAGTTCCAGTTTTGGAGACTCTTTTATTCAGCCACAACAGCACTCAAGGCAAGTGAGAAATAATTGTAAGATCATCAAGATACAGCACACTTAACATGAACAAAGAATGCACTAACTGCCAGATCTCAAAAAAATAATCATCAATAAGGAATCAGCTTTAAATTGGGGTGTTTCTAGGAGGTTTCTGCAGGAATTGGGACTATACCCTACAATATTCGACATTTTCATCAATGATCTGGAAGTAAATATACAAATCCCTACTGATACAGTTTGCAGATTGGCTAAGTGATAATGGTGAAGACAGGGAAGTTATACAGAGCAATCTGTTTTGCTTGATAAATTGGACCCATGCAAAAAAAAAGTATTTTTAATATAGACAAATGCAAAGTTATACATCTATGAACAGGAAACACAGGCCAAATCTACAGAATGGGGGACTGTATCATGGAAAGCAGTGACTATGAAAAGGATTTAGATGTTGTAACCATGTCTTCTTGGGCCACAACTGAGAATGCCAAATTCAGGACAAACTGCTGAGAAATAACAAGGAGTCCGGTGGCACCTTAAAGACTAACAGATTTATTTGATCATAAGCTTTCATGGGTAAAACCCCCATTTCTTCAGATGCATGGGGTGAAAATGACAGGTGCAGACATAAATATACTGACACATGAAGAGAAGAGAGTTACCTCACAAGTGGAGAACCAGTGCTGACAGGGCCAATTCGATCAGGGTGGATGTAGTCCACTCCCAATAATAGATGAGGAGGTGTCAATTCCAGGAGAGGCAAAGCTGCTTTTGTAATGAGCCAGCCACTCCCAATCCCTATTCAAGCCCAAATTAATGGTGTTAATTTTGCAAATGAATTTTAGTTCTGCTGTTTCTCTTTGAAGTCTGTTTCTGAAGTTTTTTTTTTTGTTCAAATATAGCTATTTTCAAATCTGTTATAGAATGTCCAGGAAGATTGAAGTGTTCTCCTACTGGCTTTTGTATGTTACCATTCCTGATGTCCGTTCTGTGTCCATTTATTCTTTTTTGTAGGGACTGTCCAGTTTGGCCAATGTACATGGCAGAGGGGCATTGCTGGCACATGATGGCCTATATAACATTAGTAGACGTGCAGGTGAATGAGCCTGTGATGGTGTGGCTGATGTGGTTGGGTCATCTGATGGTGTCGCTAGAGTAGATATGGGGACAGACAAGGCAATGAGGTTTATGACAAGAAGTCATAAAAGCGTTTTCCTAAGATATCCCAGTCCTTATATCACCACCAAAACCACTTGATGAGAAGATGAGTGGTTCTTTAAAACTAATTTAATCAAATAAGTTCTTCTGATCCCAAAGGACCAGCCACACACCCAGGTCAATATATAACTTAGATTTTAACCAAAATTCATGCTTATGCCAATCCTTTAGTATCTAAAATCTAAAGGTTTGTTCATAAAAAGAAAGAAGGAAAGGTGAGAGTCAAAACTGGTTAAAGGAATCAAATATATTCAATAAATGCAAAGTTCTTGGTTCAGGCTTGTAGCGGTAATGGAATAAACTGCTGGCTTAAGTCAAGTCTCTGTGTGCTTCCAAATCATTGGAATTTCCTAAGTGCATTGGTTAGAATGCTTCTATTAGTATAGTTCATAGTCCAGAGGTTTGAGCAGGAAAGAGGCAAAATGGACAGCCTTTTACATCTTCTGCCATGTGGAGGGAATCCCAGTGTTCTTACTGTGGAAAAGTACAGTAACAATGCGGTTTGGAATCACATGGATAAGTCACATGCCCATGCATTTCACCTAGTCAGTGCAGGAAATCATTACCTATACCCCAGACAGTAAGTTTGCAGGACAGTTCATTCAGTGTAGACGGGTGTCTCCCAGGGTCCATTGTCAGCTAAGTGTTTCTTGATGAGCTACTTAATTTGAATAAGCAGCAAAGCTTATGTGGCACCTTATAGACTAACACCTTACTGTGGCACCTTATAGACTAACAGACGTATTGGAGCATAAGCTTTTGTGGGTGAATACCCACTTGGTCAGATGCACGTAGTGGAAATTTCCAGAGGCCTGCATTTTCCTCCAGGGATCATATTAGTCCCTTTTGCCACAGCACTGCACTCAGAGCTCATGTTCAGTTGTTTGTCTGCTATAATCCACTATAAGGCCTCTGGATGCATCAGACCAAGTGGATATTCACCCACAAAAGCTTATGCTCCAATACGTCTGTTAGTCTATAAGGTGCTACAGGACTCTTTGCCGCTTTTACAGATCCAGACTAACATGGCTACCCCTCTGATATTTAATTTGAATAGTCCCTTGAAAATGTTTTGGCTAAGAACCTTATGGGTGTTACCCCAGGAGCAAACATTTGAAATACAGGCATAGAGCCAATACTCATAACTTCAAATACAAAAGTGATACATGCATACAAATAGCATAATCATATTCAGCAAATCATAACCTTTCCATAGACATCTTACATGACACATTTTGCACAAAATTTGTTGCAAATATATAACATTGGTTGCAACAATGTTCGATATCAGAGGTTCTCAACCTTTTTCTTGCTACCCCCCAACATGCTATAAAAACTCCACAGCCCACCTGTGCTGCAATAACTGGTTTTCTGCATATAAAAGCCACGGCTGACATTAGCGGGTAGCAAGTAGGGCAATTGGCTGGGGCTCCATGGCACAGGGGCCCCCACAAAGCTACATTGCTCAGGCTTCAGCTTCAGCCCTGGGTGGCAAGGCTCAGGGACCTGGACTTCAGTCCCATGCGGTGGGGCTTCGGCTTTCTGCCCTGGGCCCCAGCGAGTCTAATGCTGGCCCTGCTTGTAGGCCCCCCTGAAACTTGTTTGAGGCCCCCTAGGGGGCCCTGGACCCCTGGTTAAGAACTATTGATCTATATGGTCATATTTCAATCACATAACTCACCAGGGTTATAGTGGACAAACAACTGAACATGAGCTCTGAGTGCAGTGCTGTAGCAAAAAGGACTAATATGATCCCTGGAGGAAAATGCAATCCAGGGGAGTAGTGAGGCGGGTAGGGAGATGATTTTACCTCTGTATATGGCTTTGATGAGGCTGATACTGCTTCTCTGTCAAAAGTTCCATTTGGACAAGAAATATGGCAAGAACATTCATTCAAATACTACTTCTGCTTCCATAGAGTTGCCTCTTCTTAGGAAACCAGGAATTGGAGAAAGATGAGATAATAACTCAGTGAAAACCTTGTAAAGATTTGTTCAAACTTTGGGTGAGGCCAAGATTCTTTTTTATTTTATCTAATTGGCTTGTACATCTCTAATTATAAAATTATTAATATTTTAAATACAGGGCTAACTGAACCACAAAATGTTTATAAATCTCAGTGGACTACCCATTTGCTCAAGGAATTTTATGGATATTTTACTGAGGACCTTAATAGCTTGCCAGATTTGAACAGTAGTATATGAAACATCCAACAAATTAACCTTTTTCATTTTAAGTCATTTTTGTCAAATGAATACCCTCTTGAGAAAAGTGTCAATTACAATCAGACACTTGAATCAGCTCAGATACAGACATATCTATGTAAAATTTTAGGAATAACAAGTTTTCTTGGAAGATAATTTTGTCTATAAATCTGTAAAGTTTGATTAGTAATCGCTTTTCAGGCACTAATCAAGTATTTGTTGGCTTTGTCATTATAATCATAAATATTTTCTTTGGAAACTAAAGCCTAAAGTAAGACAATTCTTCAGAAATCCCCAAATCTTCAGAAATACTGCACAGTAATTCGAGAACATGGAAGTGCAATTCCAATCCTACTTATATGGGATTTGATTTTTTTTTCCTGTCTGCAGCACAGCTATCTGCATACTGCTTTCAGAGCTTAGCAAATCTCTTGCTATAGAGTAAAGTTTCCGTGAGCTATGATTATTTAGATTTGTATTTTATGCATGAATAAAACAAATGAACCATTTTAATTAACAGTTACATTTGCACCTCCTTTTGCCAGCTGCAGAACAGGATTTTTAGAGTTGCTGTAATTTGTGGCATGACCAGAGAGCAAAGATATCATGTGTAAGAGGGCAAATCACATCCTTAAATAGAGATTGAGTTTCAGCTCATGTATTTCAGAATCAAGCATGGCTTCTAGAATACTATTCTATATTTAAAATATCTGAAAAAAACAATCAACCTATTCTTCAAGGATCCATAATTTTTACTTGATTCTTCTACTGATAGTGACATGCTGTTTTAGAGATTTTTATCTAGGTAGGCAACGAAACAGATGTCTCTAACACTGAATTAACATAGAATCAAATTGTACAGTAGCTACAGGATGAACATAGCTTGGATTATTTTTGTAAAAAAAAGAAAGGGATTATATCTTAATTATTAAAGGGAATATTTAAAATGCAATTTAAGATAGAGAGTTCAAAAACATTAAAAAACAGCTCAGAATCTCGCTAAAAAGGATTAACTTCTATAACACACATTTATTCTGAAAGCCCCAGACTAGAAATAGAGGAGATGTAATAAAATATCCCCCCAAAATAATGATTGCCTAAATGACAGAATTGTGAATGACAGAAACTATATTGGGTTAGCAGAACTCTTCTGTTACAATAAAACACTTGAAGAAAGATGGGTTAGCTCTCACATTAGAAATAAATAAATGAATAAAATATCTCCAGTTCCAGGATCCTCTTTTAAAAATATTTGCTTAAGCAGAGCAAAATCTTCTTTGTTTTAATAATTTTGATTGATAATTTAGTAATCTAGAACATAATTTTTATGAGGATTTTTTTGATTTTAGATAATTTGTGTTTTATAGGAAGGTATAATTTTAAACTAAAAACTAATTTACAAATTTTAAAAGCCTCAAACTGTGTAGCCTATACATATTACAATCCATACACAATATATCTCAGTATAGGGAATACATTTATTTTAGATAAGTGACTTCTAAAAGGCCAGACTTGCCACATATAATACTGTCCTCCTTCCATACATTTAATTACAATTTTATTGATATCATTTGGAGTTTCATCATGCCCATCAAGTCCTGTAAACATCTGATCATGCAATATGAACATTCCAAAGATCAATCCATTCCACTCATTGCTTTTCAAATAAATGGGAATTGAGGGTGGTCACAATGCAACCTGGCACAAGCACTAGAAAATTAGTCATCCCCCAAAATCATAAAATGTTTAAAAATAATAATTTTGTGTTCCTTTGATTTACCTACTGGGTTTTGAGACTGCTAGGGTTCTCATTTTCAGACTAGTTTCTGCAACCATGAGAGATAGAATTTTTTTTAAAGTAAAAAGCAAGCTAAGATTCTCAGGTAATCCCATGATTCCAGGAGCTGGGCATTTGAGAAAAAAAACACCAAATATTATGACACTGTCAATAAAAATCACAGAAGTTAGCAACACTCTAGTTCAGCACTTCACAAGGTTCGACTTGAAGGTTTAGGTTTTATGAGAACGCAAGAATTCTGCCTATTCTTATTTCAACTAGTGCTGATTTTTCACTAGCAAGTGAATTGCATTTCCTTGTGCTATGAGAAGCAACAATGCTTCTTTATACTGTCAAGGCCTAACCTAAGCCCACCTGTTCCATTGACTCCAGTGGACCTTGGATCAGTCCCTTATGCAGCAACTTCGCATGAAAGACTATATTCACTTCTGAGCTCCTTATCACCAGAGACATATTGACAAACTGGAAAGAGATGATCAAAAAGCAGTTAAACATTGATAGTGGTCTGGAAATACTTACTATGGTTCCAAACTGCACTCTATTCAAACCAGTGGCAAAATGCTACAGTTTGGTCCTAAGGAAGATGAAGAATTGTTTGGTTTAATAAAAGGGACTACGACTAGAAATAATGGAATTACATTTTGAAAAAGGAATTCTGACAGTGAGCTTACCAGGCTGTGGAATAGTCCTCCCAAGGGAAGAAATGAAAGCCCCATTGCTTGGGATGTTTAAAAGGGATTGTACGAAAAAAAACAAACAATCAAACAAAAAAACAAAAGCCAACAATCTTTCATGGAAGAGAAGTGGACTAATCAGCCTAATATATCTTTTCCATATATAAAGTCTAGGATTTATATGAGTTTGAGTCCTTTTCTGGACAAACAAGGATATAGCAGATGATAAAGCATGTCTGTCCCTACCTATAAACACAGTAAATTAGTCATTTGGAATATACCTTATTGATCCTAACAGATGATCTCTAGTGTATGCTCAAAAGGAAATTGAAAATACCCCTTTGCCTTATTTTTGGAATATGCATTTACTCTTTCAACCTGTATTTCTCCTGTTTGTTTGAATCAGGCAATTACTGACTTGTGTTAAAATCCTCTATTGTCTTTGACAACTTTCCAAAGAGTGTGGTTGCTACCAGATGAGCAGTTAATTATTTTCCTTTTTCCAGATTCAGGTATGAAGTTTTTGATGGCTGTTTTGTATTATCTTTGTAAAGCAGTTAACTGATGTATACTGAGTACTAAAGGTTTTATACATCTCAGTGACTTTGGGGTTCCATGTTTGAACTGTAAATATTATTTCTATAAAGTGAAGTGTGCCATGTAAAATGTTCTGAACCTGAAATATTTCAATGAATAGGTTTTGCTGTAGTATTTGAAGGGTTTGTGTTATAGTTCTTGTTTATTAGAGATAGGTAAACACTGCAACAACAGTGTCTGCAAATATTCTCTCAAATTTAACAGTGAACTTGTTTAGGCCACATCTTATTTGTGCTCATTTTCTGCAGATATTAGAATGATTACATTTTATTAATGTTTACAGGAAGGAAATAATTGTACATCAAATGAAAATCATCAGGGTGGGAGGAAATTCTGTTGAATATATAACTGAGCAGATAGTGTCCTGTGAATCTGCAGACCAACAAGAGGAAAAACTTCCAGGAGAAACAAACAAAGTAGTCTACATTGTAGGTATGTTGACATGCCACCAGAACAGCAGCATTTAAACCAACTCGGAAGTTCATGAAACTACTTATATGGAGTAGCTAGGGGTGATGGGATTGCTTTAGAGTGGCGCTGTTCATTTCAGTTAGTGCTATAGTATAGTTCACTGAACCAGCAAGTCCTCCCTTCTGTAGCTCCACAGGGGTTATTTCTGTCACTGTTATTCAGTGAGCACGTGAAGTCACTCAGGGAACTGTCATAGCAGCGTGGTGTGAGGTATCATCATTGTACTGCTGACACCCAGTTTCACTTTCCTGTCTCATTTGATCACTGTCTCTCTACTACAATATTGTCTTGTAGCTTAACTGCATAATGGATGAAGGACAGTTGATGGCTACCTTTCGCAAGGTTTAGGTATTAGTTAATGAGATGGGAAATATCTTGATGATGTTATCTGTAAAACAGAGGCCCTATTTTATTAATTTCCAATCATTTCTATGTCATTCATCATCATAGCATTCATGTGCTTAATTGGTATTTATGCCAAACACGTTAATTATATTTGTAAACTTCCGCTTATTTTCACTGCCTGGTGAGTTGCAACCTGCATCATTTTTTCCCTTTCATATCTTTAGCCTTGTTTATACAGAGAAGATTCTCTTTAATTCACTTTTAATCAACTTTGTTTATCTGGACTATTTAAAATACATGGATTTTTCTGTATCAGAATGAAAATCCATGTCAGTATTGATAGAATTTAGAATTTCAGTAAAACAGCCAACCCTATAATTCTGAGAATGAAGAGCCATCCTAAAAGCAGTCAATAGAAGGCAAATAAAAATGATGATTCAACACATTTACGTAGATTAACAACAAAATACTTTATTGATGCTATTATGTTTCCCTCTTTTGTGAAGGCAGGTTCACTCTAGTCATGTTGAATAAATCAGACATTTAACCAACAGAGAGAGAGAGAGAGAGGAAATGATTCATCAAGATACCCACGAACAAAAGATAAAAGCGGAGGAAAGGGAAGTGGAAAATGAGTAAAAGAAGAACAAATGCTAGGAAGACAAAATAATAATAAAGAAAATAGTAGACAGCTTAATGCCTGTGAATGTATTTTAAATATTGGGGTGTTACAGGAGGAAGGATTGGTGGTTGCACTTACTGAAATTCCAGAAGAATAGCAAAATGCCAAGTTATGAGCCTCTCTGTACATCCTGACCCACTGCTCCGAATTTTGACACCCCCCCCGCAAAAAATTATATATAGAATATAAGCTCTTTATTTGAGCATTTGACTAGATAGCACATACGTTTGACCCAGGGCTCCTGGAAATTCCTACTTTCCTAATTGCATATCTAAAGTTATAGCTGCATTTATCCTTCATACCTTTGTACAAGATGCTGCGTGATGCTGCACATGGGGTTTGTTTCTTATTTGAAGGTTCTTATTCAGGCAGCTAGTTTCTCCACATGACAGGCTCAACATATTTTGATGATCTGGCTGCCTTATGTATATCTCTTTTTTTAAGCAAGTGTGGATTCAGTCATTTATCTACAAAGAGAAAAGGGAAGAGGGCTTTTTTTTTTGTCTTTCAGAATTTCCAAATAAACATAATGCAAACATTTTATGAATGAAATAACTATCATTATATTTTGTTCTTACACCTCATTAATCTGATGAGCTAAGTAGTATTCTTTAAAAGTAAGACTAGAAAAGCAAAGTGTTAAGGTTGTGGGAGAGAAAAAATAAAGTCTTAGTTTATCTGTTGTGCCTGAATTTTTCTCATGGGCTTGCAACAGAAATGCCACTTTTCATTCTAATAATATATTTTGATGTGGATTTATTCTTAGATTAATTCCATCTTGTTTTTCTCCCCTTTGCAGCAAGTATGCTAATAGAAGGTACTGAATACATTTCTTTTAATAAGTTTCTGCCTTTTCCCCCTCACAGTAAGCTGTAAATCAATAGTAACTAATTCCTGGGGCCAAATATGTTGACAGCAGCTTAATCAACCCATGTCCATACTACTTTCAATGTCATCTCTAGCCAGAAGGCAGAAAATACTTCAGAGCATTTCTTTTTGAACCATGCTTCTGTATCTTCTCTTTGTTTATTTCTGAATGTATTTCTGGCCTATTCCCCCCAGAACTGCTTTTAGTCAGCAATTTTAGGTAGACTTATCCCTCTCCCACTCCTTCCCCCTGCTACTCCTTCATCTATTTTCTTTATAGTCTTGTCTCTCCCCAAATAATACTTTTTATGTAAGATCCCTTTGGTTGAGATTATGTTTTATCTTAATAGACTTTTTATTCTTGCAACAACACTAACAGTTGAGAGATAAAGTACTTCCTCAGTGTGCCATATAATGTGTCAGATATGTGGCTTTCCTAGACTAACAACATGTTCACAAAAATGAACAAACCCTATTTTGGGGAAAGGGCCAGAAAAAGGAAAGAAAAGAAGGTAAAAGAGTGATATTTAGCACCCGGAGAGATGTAGGACAGCACCTGGGATATTTCTCCATTATCTTGCATACAAGTTACATTCTTCTTTCTGGACACATGTGGTCTAGCAATATAATTGTCAGACTGTCTGAAATGGTTCAAGAGCGAGAATATGAACCTTGGGTCAGACTGTTAAGAAGCAGGGCACAAAGCTCAAACTGGTTGTGAGTGCTATACTTAGATTTCACCAACCTAGTAACAAGTGTGAACTCCTCAGGCACTATACAGTCTTAACATGGAGTCACAGACAGTCCCCTTGGGCATTCCAATCTATCTTGCCACCCATGCACGCTTGACTCTATTTTGCCACCCAGGGAAGACAGTCACTTTACACCAAAGATCACAAAATATTCAGGTTACTCCGAGTTCCAAGGAACCAGTCATTTAGCCCAGGTCAGCATGCACCTTCGATCTCACACCAGAGACAAGGCTTGGAGCCAATCCTGTAACAAACTAACTAAAGGTTTATTGACTAGGAAAAAGAAATAAGAGTTATTTACAAGTTTTAAACTGGTAACAAGCAGTTTGGGGATTTTTTGCTTATGTGTAGGAATCTTTTCCCCTCAGAGTCCAGACAGCGTAAAGAGATCCTAATTCCACCTGGTTAGGGATTTCTATCTCCACCTCCCTAGAGTCTAACCTGATGGGATGAGATCTTCTGCACATAATCTCTTCATGGGTGGGTGGGGGAGCTTTCAACAAAATCTTTGTGCCACAAAGACTCATTTGGATTCAACTGTCATTCCTGATGGGCAGAAGGTAACACTTTCTGTAGAAATCCAGCATTTTGCATTAGGTGAGGTCCCCCCCCCATCCCTATTTGGTGAGGTACAGAGTTTCAGAACAAACAAAACATTCAGAACATTTTGCAGTTATACAGCAAACACCTAAGTATTACGTTATAGCATGGAATACAGATATTATAAGTAGGATTAATACATGCAGCATCCTACAGCATTCCATAAAGTTTAAACAGTAAATACATTCTTATAACACTAATATCCATTTTAAATATACTAACCCACTGGTAAACCAGACTGGTTTCTGGGTATGCATTTGTCAGTGTTCAGTGAGGCCCCTGACCTTGGCATATAGTGTGCAATAATATTTTTTGAAACTAAAAAAATATTTATAACATAAACTGCATCCCCTGAATATCAAAATTAACAAGGTAAATGTAACAAGTAAATGAATTCAGTTGCTAATAAAATATATTTCCTAAACATTGAAACCTTTACAGTGGTACTTGTGTAAGTGGGTGGATTACATACTGGAGACTCAGTAACCCACAGCACAGAACAGAAATGCCTTATACACTGAAACAACACCAGAAATATACAAGTACAATATTTATGATTGATAATCAAGCTGATTTATTCAAAGATCAGAGTCAGAAAACATCAGATATGTCCCCATAGGACCCCAATTTGAACGTATAGGACAGTGACTTGGTTAGGTACCACCTCTTAAACTAAAGGGCTCTAGCCTGACCTTCAGACACCAAAGTACAAGTGAGTGACTTGGGGAATGACTTACAAGTAGGCTTCTGTTAATTCCCTCAAAAGTTCATGGTTACACTGACAGTACTGGCAACCCCAAGCACTTAAAAATCATAGGCCGTGAAAAACCTTGAGAGTGGCTTCAAAATCATGAGGTGTTTTTTTTTTTAAATAATAAATTTGGATTCCCCTCCCCCCATTTCTGGTTTCCAAGTCATTAGGATAACTCAGATGATGTATTCAAGTTCTTCTCCTTTACCATGAAGGGTAGAAACTTACTTTAAAAGAAGCTGGTAAAGCTTATAATCATAAGACTCCAGGAGCCAGAGTTTGAAGAAAAAACAATGCAAGCAAAGAATTAATCTCAGTGCACAGAAAAGAGCCATTTTACTGTAGGAAAAGGAATAACAATGACACCACCGCTGACTTTTGTTTCTGAAAAGTTTAAAAAGATTTCAAGGAAAGCAACTTGGATAATATTCTTCTGTCACCCGCTTTTTCTCAGGAAGAGTGACAATTTACTTTCGAAGGGCATCAATTCAGCAACTTCCCTTAGGATTATATTCAACTAAAACAATATGGATACAAAAACTATGCACGCATGCTTTGGTAGAATTGTCAACGACCTACAGTACCCTGATCTGTTGATCATGCTAACACCCATATATTTTAAAATCAATTGACTGATATTTATCATGGGGGGAAATAATTTTAAAGCTTCTTGTAGCTACTTGGAAGGCTATATTATTATGGGTGTGTTACACTAAATCTTGTTCTTCTCAGTGCTAAGACATACATTACTCTAGAGGCATCATTATCATTAGTTTTGCTCCAAGATTATCTAATTTCTATTTTTATATCCTACATTTGATAGGTTCTTGCTACTTTAAAATTTGTTTACCACTATATTTATGTGACAGGTAACAGATTTTAAGACATATGTTGCACTGCATAATGATTTCTGATGACATCTCTCTCTTTTAATGGCTGTTTGATTAATGCTACTTTTCAGAATGGCCCTTAGTAGCTTGTGAACCCATGGTAATCCTACCATTACTTTTTGTGACTTCAGAGTTTCAAATGTAAAATAATCGCAAGCTCTTGTCCAAGAAATCAAGCTGACCATCTGACTTCTACATAGAGTGCTTCTGCCAAAGCACAGGCTGAAATTGTGGAAAAGCAGAATCACTTGCCCCATAACCTCAGCCGTGCAGAACACAATGCCATCCACAGCCTCAGAAACAACTCTGACATCATAATCAACAAGGCTGACAAAGGAGGTGCTGTCGTCATCATGAATAGGTCAGAATATGAACAAGAGGCTGCCAGGCAGCTCTCCAACACCACTTTCTACAAGCCATTACCTTCTGATCCCACTGAGGGTCACCAAAATAAACTACACCGTCTGCTCAAGAAACTCCCTGAAAAAGCACAATCCGCACAGACACACCCCTGGAATCCCGACAAGGGGTATTCTATCTGCTACCCAAGATCCATAAACCTGGAAATCCCAGATGCCCGATCTTCTCAGGCATTGGCAACCTGACAGCACGATTGTCTGGCTATGTAGACTCCCTCCTCAGGCCCTATGCTACTAGCACTCCCAGCTATCTTCGAGACACCACTGACTTCCTGAGGAAACTACAATCCATCAGTGATCTTCCTGAAAACACCATCTGAGCCGCTATGGATGTAGAAGCCCTCTACACCAACATTCCACACAAAGATGGACTACAAGCCATCAGGAACAGTATCCCAGATAATGTCACGGCAAACCTGGTGGCTGAACTTTGTGTCTTTGTCCTCACCCATAACTATTTCACATTTGGGGACAATGTATACCTTCAAATCAGCGGCACTGCTATGGGTACCCGCATGGCCCCACAGTATGCCAACATTTTTATGGCTTACTTAGAACAATGCTTCCTTAGCTCTCATCCCCTAATGCCCCTACTCTACTTGCGCTACATTGATGACATCTTCATCATCTGGACCCATGGAAAAGAAGCCCTTGAGGAATTCCAGCATGATTTCAACAATTTCCATCCCATCATCAACCTCAGCCTGGACCAGTCCACACAAAAGATCCACTTCCTGGACACTATGGTGCTAATAAGTGATGGTCACATAAACACCACCCTATACCAGAAATCTACTGACCGCTATTCCTACCTACATACCTCCAGCTTTCATACAGACCACAACACACGATCCATTGTCTACAGCCAAGCTCTACAATACAACTGCATTTGCTCCAACCCCTCAGACAGAGACAAACAACTACAAGATCTCTATCAAGCATTCTTACAACTATGGTACCCACATGCTGAAGTGAAGAAACAGACTGACAGAGCCAGAAGAGTACGCAGAAGTCATCTACTACAGGACAGGCCCAACAAAGAAAATAACAGAACGCCACTAGCCATCATCTTCAGCCTCCAACTAAAACCTTTCCAACGCATCATCAAGGATCTACAACCTATTCTGAAGGATGACCCATCACTCTCACAGATCTTGGGAGACAGGCCAGTCCTTGCTTACAGACAGCCCCCCAACCTGAAGCAAATACACACCACACAACAGAACCACTAACCCAGGAACCTATCCTTGCAACAAAGCCCGTTGCCAACTGTGTCCACATATCTATTCAGGGGACATCATCATAGGGCCTAATCACATCAGCCACACTATCAGAGGCTCGTTCACCTGCACATCTACCAATGTGATATATGCCTTCCTGTGCCAGCAATGCCCCTCTGCCACGTACATTGGTCAAACCAGACAGTCTCTATGTAAAAGAATAAATTGACACAAATCAGACATCAAGAATTATAACATTCAAAAACCAGTCGGAGAGCACTTCAACCTCTTTGGTCACTCGATTACAGACCTAAAAGTTGCAATTCTTCAACAAAAAAGCTTCAAAAAGAGACTCCAATGAGAGCTTGCTGAATTGGAATTAATTTGCAAACTGGATACAATTAACTTAGGCTTGAAATGGGCCAAATGGGCCAAATGGGCCATCCTGATTATCACTACAAAAGATTTTTTCCCCCAGCTCTCCTGCTGATAATAGCTCACCTTACCTGATCACTCTCATTACAGTGTGTATGGTAACACCCATTGTTTCATGTTCTCTATCTATATAAATCTCCCCACTGTATTTTCCACTGAATGCATCCGATGAAGTGAGCTGTAGCTCACGAAAGCTTATGCTCAAATAAATGTATTAGTCTCTAAGGTGCCACAAGTACTTCTTTTCTTTTTGAGAATACAGACTAACATGGCTGCTACTCTGAAACCTGTCATTTGGTAGTAGTTAGCTTATTCATGATAGTCATAAAATGAAAGCTATATAACAACAGAACATCCATTCTTCCCATTTCTACATTTCATATATAGACTGAATATAACCAATGAGACTAATGTGCTTTTGCTGGAAGGCCTAATATCAGAAAAGCCAATTCAAATTATTTTTTCCATGATGGATTCATGCACTCAATCCTTGCTAAAAGCTTTATATACCATGCATAAACCTACTTAGTAATCCCTATCCTGGACACTAATTGTTATTCCAGATTTACACTAGTGTCAGCAGAATTTAGTCCTCTGTGTCTGACAATATGCACTGCTACCAAGTGGTTAAACTGCAACAGAAAGTATTGAAGCCTGTAAAACTTTGCTAATGTTGTATGCACCGCAGCAAAATGAAATGAACCTGACACATGTGGACCCCAAACATGCATTTGGATCTGCATAGAACAGTTGCAGCTGAGTTATGTTATAAACTATGTTATTTTCAGATATTGCTGTGAACCCCCCTGGTGCATGACATGGTGCAAAATATGGCAGAAAACTATTGTCCAGTTGGTAGGATTTGGAATTATGTGCTAATACCTAACATATGATACTCAGCTGTGATTAACGCACCATTGTTCATTTACCTCCTCATGGGGGTCTGCAAATTTGTTTGACACAAGTCATTGCAACTAATATATTTTGCAACTTTTAAAAGTTATTTTTAAAATTAATATCTACCTCACAGATGTGTTGTGAGGATTATTTTTTTAAATAATTGGATGAATTAAAAACTCTTGGCTCATATTTAATCAAGGGAAAATGTGATGATGGTAGGAAGAGGGAAATGAGAGGAGATTGCTGTTACACTATCTTCACCAACAACTGAGGGCATGTAATAACTAATTTCAAACCAAGTGCACAGCCTCAGACTCTTCACTGCTCTTAGATGTAGAGATTGTAACAGCAGCAAATAATGTCCTGTATGGTAAATGTGTAAGACACATGACGCACGGTAAAAAAGTGATCTTAATTCCTAAGCCTATCACATGAGAAGGCTCATGACAAGTGTGACCAGGGACATTTTGCTGCCAACTGGCAGAGGACACAGGGATGCATAAGGATTAGGGGGATACTCTGGGTCTAGTATCTACATAATAGTATGCCAGAGTGTGGCATATAAAGTTTCTACCAACATCCAACAACTTTCTGATCATCTTAGTCATTATGGAATGTATGTGCAGCTAATATTTAAGATGGTATGTATGCATAATGGTAATTTATGTTCTTAAATCCTTGAAGTTTAAAGCAGGTCACCAGAAGGTGACCAGCCTTGGATGGATTCTGTTCAGGCAGAGACATGAGATGCTTATCTCACCTTGTTCGGTCAAGTATGTATTGTTCAGTGTGTGTCTCACAGTGTAAGCATATCTGCATGCAGAGCCAGATGCTAAGATTGCAAAGTCAACAAGAGAGAGGATATAGGGAAAGCAGGGAGTATCCTATTTGTGAATAAAGATCAAAGAACTGTACTGATATATATGGGATCTCAAAGAGACACGGTCTTTCCACTGAGGAGGTAAGAGGAATGTATGACTTTTCTCATGAATGGAAGATCACAGCCAAGCTTGACTGTATTACACTGGAAGATTTTGGAGGAGCTTTGTCTCTCTATGTCATGACAATATCTTGTCAGGTAAGTTTAGGCTCTAGAAAGTGTGCTATGATTTTATTTTGTATGTCACATTTGTTTCCTTTTTTTTTACTTTTACTTTTTTACTCACCTCTTCTTGATTCTCTGTTCTTTGTTAAATAACCTACTTCTGTTTTTTACTATAAACATATCTAAATGTTGTGTGTTGAATGGAGTGGTGACTGGTTTAACTGGTAAGCTGATGGATACTATTCCTTTGGGATTAGCAGCTCTGTTAATTGTGTGAATGTTCAGTAGAACAGGGGCTGGACACTCCATGGGAAAGCTTGGGGGTTGGAGTGTGCCTGTGATTAACCTGTTAAGCCAGAGCAGGGCCCTTGGAAGCATGGAAGGCAGTGCTTGTGTTGCCAAAGTTGGTGGTGTTGGGGAATTGAACTACAACAGGCACAGAAAAGGCTTCCTTATGCTAAGGGCAGGTGGTAATAAGGAGTTTCATAATTCTGTGCACCCTCAGAAAGTGTCAAAACAAGACACATGAAAAGGGTTAAAATTGTCATATTCCTGTCACAAGGCTCAGGCCAGTATTCACGAGTTTCAGTGGGTGCAACTTCATCTTCCTTCTTTGGTTAGCTAAGAAATGGTCCTTTCCTCAAGTGATTATTTTTCACTGTGATCCTCACTCTCAGCAGCTCCATGTTAGACTACTGCTGTCCAGTTTTCTTGGGGCTGAATGTAAATGCCTCATGGAAGTTGCATTTGTTTAAGTATGAAGCACGTCTTCTCCCAAATAAGGAAGGCTGGTTTCATACTGGTGTTCTTTGTATTGCAATGGTCCCCTGTTCATTTTTGTACTGAAATAAAAATCTTAGATCCACTCCAAAGGGACCTCAATGGGTTATCTCAAAGACCAGCCCACCATTCCTGACAGCTTTGCATACCAGTAGTCATGCAGCTGAGGTTAGGCAGAATAGGATTCTTAGGCAGGGAAGCAGAACTTTCTAACTTGCAGGACCCTAGTTTTGGAACTGCTTATCAAGGAGAGAGCCTGAATCCAAGCCTACCCATCTTAAGGTCAAATTTCAAGACCCATCTTTCAGCTAATGCTTTCTCTTTTGGTGGCACATTTTACATAGCCAGCAAAGAGAAGGGGAAAAGAGACCAAGAGAGTAAAAAGGATAGAGAAGAAAAAAAATTTGGAGTTATGAAAGATGAAGAGACCCTAAAGCTATCATATTTTTGTCTGATTTGTCACATTTGGTGCTCAGATAGTACAGTGATAAGCACCTGAAAGATACCCTACTACAAATGGACAAATTAGATAAATAATTAAAAATTTCCATCATAATTTTAATTGCCACATGCTAATTTCAACTGTTAATTAAGTTTGTAAAGTTCTTATCTTTGGAAAAAAAGTCTTGTAAATTTCTTAAATGGCTAACAATCAACTTTTGAGTATTAAGTTTGTTAAGACCTGTGCACGTATAAATCCATAATGAATCTATGAATTTCATAGCTTGGGCAAATAAAAAGTAGAGTGGAAGCATGGTGAATGTGAAACCCTATTAGCTCACATAATGTGTTTTTAACTGGTTTGTTTCTTTAGAAAGACCATTTCTTTCTAAAATAAGATTTTGAATTTACATATGGCAAGTGTATTCCTGTAGGTGATTTACTTCTTATATTGATCTACTGTACCTTGTTGATTATTGAAAATAAATGGAGGCCTTTCTCAGATACTCACTCAAGAGAGCTTCAGTTATTTGCTTTGTATGTTTTGACTTGCCAGGCAGGAAAAGTAGTTCTTTAAAAGATTTGTCCTTTTAAAATAAGCACTCAAATTGTCTGTAATAGATTTGAGCACTTCTTCCCCAAGAGTTAAACAGGTAAGCTTATGGCATTTTTCTCATCTGTATGCACCAGGTCAGAATTAAGTTATTTTGCTTTTTGCTCATTAATTTGGAGACATAAAAGGTCCTGTCACAGCAGAAAAGAGACAGTGGTACAAAATGTTCTTACTCTAAATAGAGAAAGGATTTAACACACAGAAATTAGAAAACCATTTTAGACAAAGAACTTAATTTTGAGAAACATCTAGCATGCTAGTATAACCCACACACCTTCTGAGAATGGTGGTCTGTCCCATCTAGTGGCACCGAGACCACTTAGAGAGAGATTAATGAATCTGTTCTAAAGCCTGGGCTAACAAGCATATGGCTTTTAGCTCATGCAGTAGAGGCTCATGCATTTAGCTCCAGAGGTCCCAGGATCAATCCAGCCTGCTAATAACCAGGATCTGTTGGCGTTACACTAGTTATTTGTACTAGTGAATTAAGATTAAAAAAATGTATGTTATTAATGCAGATACTATACCTCCTATGTTTTAATAATGTTATTTTAACTGCAAAAGAAAGAGTGAACAACACAGTGCAGGTGGTGAAGAACCCTCAGTGACCACTAACTTCAATGAAGCAGAGGGCACTCTACACCTAACAAGACAAAGGCTCCAGCCTCATCACCCCTTTTCTGGAATCTGACACCTATCAACGAACCAGCAGGAATAGGCACCCAACTCTCAAAAAGGATTCTGATCCTCTTCTGCACAGGAATGGGACTGGCCAGAATCTGGCCCTAAATAACTATAGCAAAATAAGGAGGATTATGAAGGCTAGATAGTAGAAGGGGCTTGGACTTGGGTTTCTAGCCATTCTGCTGGGTCAGGTCGTCCTGGCTCCCCTGAACACAATTGCTATTGACCTAATCCTGCATTGCTGAAGTCAATGAGCATGTTGCCATTCATTTCAAAGATGCAGAATCAAGCCCTATACCAAGAAGGAACTTTGTTCCTGTTCTTTTCCCTGTGAGATTCCCTGATTTCCCAAAATATCTGGAAAGTTTTCATGGCTAGTTTCATTCTGGGAACTAGCCAGTCCCTAGTAAAGTTAAAATAGTTATGCATGTTTGCAGGCAGTGTATCAATTTTTAGATTAAACTTGGTATTAAAAACAAAGTCGACCAGGCATGCTCAATACATAATTTTGAAACACTCATAACACAGTCAAAGCTAAACTAATTTCTTCGGCAACAAGGCTGCGCATATTGAAACTCATCAAAAACTGTTTCATAGTGAACTGCTATTTTTAAAACTCTGTCTTTCTTGATGTTCGATATATTTATCGACTAGGGACCGAATGGCTAGGCAGCAGTTCTGCAGAAAAGGACCTAGGGGTGACAGTGGACGAGAAGCTGGATATGAGTCAGCAGTGTGCCCTTGTTGCCAAGAAGGCCAATGGCATTTTGGGATGTATAAGTAGGGGCATAGCGAGCAGATCGAGGGACGTGATCGTTCCCCTCTATTCGACATTGGTGAGGCCTCATCTGGAGTACTGTGTCCAGTTTTGGGCCCCACACTTCAAGAAGGATGTGGATAAATTGGAGAGAGTCCAGCGAAGGGCAACAAAAATGATTAGGGGACTGGAACACATGAGTTATGAGGAGAGGCTGAGGGAGTTGGGATTGTTTAGCCTGCAGAAGAGAAGAATGAGGGGGGATTTGATAGCTGCTTTCAACTACCTGAAAGGGGGTTCCAAAGAGGATGGCTCTAGACTGTTCTCAATGGTAGCAGATGACAGAACGAGGAGTAATGGTCTCAAGTTGCAGTGGGGGAGGTTTAGATTGGATATTAGGAAAAACTTTTTCACTAAGAGGGTGGTGAAACACTGGAATGCGTTACCTAGGGAGGTGGTAGAATCTCCTTCCTTAGAGGTTTTTAAGGTCAGGCTTGACAAAGCCCTGGCTGGGATGATTTAACTGGGAATTGGTCCTGCTTTGAGCAGGGGGTTGGACTAGATGACCTTCTGGGGTCCCTTCCAACCCTGATATTCTATGATTCTATGATTCTATGATTCTATTTGTATTAATAAGGGCTTTATAATGTAAATCATTCACAGCTTTAAATATTGTGATCACTGCCTCTCCTGCTGTGTTACATTGGGGGATGAAGCAACAGTCCTGTATGTTTCAAGAAAGATCACAACATTTGATATTCTATTTGTTTTACTTGACCACTCTATTTGAAAAGGAATGCATAAAGGTATTGCAATGCAACATCTTCTTTGCTTAAGTGTTCATAAATATTTTATACATCTGTTTACATTCCACTCCATCTTTTTTCTCTCATTCCCTCTCCACTTAAAATTTATTCATCCTAAGTGTACTGCAAAACTTATAAAATGTATCCATTCTAAGTGTTGCTATAGGAGACTTCCCTTAACATCTTTCTCTATTACTACTCTGTTTATCTTGTGTTCTCTTTAGAATTTAGAAGACCAAGTTTTATCTGCTATGGGCTTTCTATTTTCTCCATGAACCAGCTAATTTTAATTATTTATTATCTCATTAACATGACTGTTGCTGTGAAAAACCAAATGTGTAAGGATAATGTTTGTTGTCTGCAAGTTATTTTCACATCTTTTGATCTTTCTTGACCCTTTGGTCATTATCAGGCTCCAATTATTTTTAATTCAGTATCTCTGATGATGATCCCTTTAATTGTTCTTTAAAAAGATGAAAAATGGAGCTACCAGAAATCAGAACAAATTCCTGTATTTCCACACCTTTGAGAAAAATGAATAAATAAAGATGACATACCAAGTAAAACTAGCTAAATTCCGTTGTTAACCAAATAAACTAGATTTAGTTCATTATTACTTTAGCGAGTCTCCAAAGCACAAGATTTCCAGCAGTTTTAAATGTATTGACATATTGTAACTTGTAGTAGGAAAAGTCATATTTTCTCCCAAATACTTCAGAATGCCGGAGGCCATTCTGATCTGCAGTGCTAAACTTTGGGGATTTAGGGCACGCTTATTAGCCATTTAAGGTGAGACTGCAGTGCAGTTCCCCATCCACCAATCTTTGTAGTATTTTATGGGCATTGTGCGGATAGCATTCTGATCTTACGGGTAAACAGCATTTTTGCAAAATAAAGTTTTCCAGACTCCAGTAAAGCCATATTTCAATATTAAATAATTAATTAATTAGTTATTGTGCTGCAAAAGGGTTAAGTATTGAATAAGAAATAGATATAGGACAGTCCATCCTGAAAACACAGATCACTCTTTTAATACAAGGTACTCAGTGACCCTTTGACAGGGTGGACATCCCATGCCACACCACTAGCTATCAAGCTGCAGTGCTATAGCCATTTCTGCACTAATCATATTGCTTCCCTTGAAGCCCAGTCCTCAACCCACTTCTCAGGCAAAATCTCAATGAAGTAAGCACAAGTTTCAGATGAGTGAGTTGCTTTGTGCAAGTTCAGTTCCATGATATGGTACTCTCAGAATGTAGATTTAAAAATAAAATAAAATAAAATAAAATAAAAATGCACAATCATTGGTGCTACTGAAATGTCATTTCTACAAGTGCTGCATGCCCAAAGCTGACATTTCACTAGGACAATTACAAAGTTGTAGTTATAGTTGTTTGTTTTGAAAATGGGGAAAAATCAATATTTAATTGGAGTTTGGCATGTGCACATTGAACACCTGTGAAGTCTTTCATAGAATCAAAATATCAAATGACATCCCTGCTGTTTCCTGCCACTTCTTTGTCATTTGAATTAATTTGAACTGTAAATGCAAATATCTCTTTATAAACTAATCTTCCAAACAAAAATAAGCAAAGGAGGAGCAAGAAATAGAATTATTTAAATCAATAAAATGCTTTAATATTTCCAATCAATTAAGAATGATGATGGTCTGCTGAGGAATATCAGAACACGAATGCTTCTAAAAGTATCTAGGAGGATTAAACACAACAAAGGCTTTGGCAGACTACGTGCAGCATTTGGTGTAAGTTTCTATCACATTTAATGTTTTGATTATTTCTGAATAACATTTATCTGGCAACTCCTTCTCATAAATATATGGCTGTATCCATTTCTTGTTGTTGTTTTTTCAAACCAAACCAACAACTCTCTCTACTATAAATAACTTGGCATCTATAGCACTTTGTGAGAATATATTTGTATATTAACTTTCCTTATGAAATTGATTTTTTTCATCTTTTTAGCAGAAGTACTAACTGCCACATTGGACATAGACATAATTACCTAAATATATTAGATATGTGCCAAATGATCCACCTTTTACCCATATGCTTTTGTGTAGAACAGTTATAGCAGCAAATTGTTACTATGGCAGAAAAAAAAATCTGTTTATTCTTTACAGATGTTTCAGTTTAATTAAAAATGTGTGTAAGAATTTAGGCAAGTATAAACTATCTGGTAGCTGAATGAATTTCTGGTTTTGGTACATGGCATATATTATACTTTTTAAAATCCAAGAATAAAATCTAGGATGAACATTAGGTTTAGACATAATTCTTATAAAATGTAATTGATAGACAGTAAAAGCAATTATATGCTATATTCTCTTTTCATAGGTGATCTGTCTAAACCACATTTTAGTTTTCTTTTAAATTATTATTCTGCACCACTTTAATTTCCTATTAAAAATTCAGCTACATTAATTCTGTATCAGCTTAAAGAAATATGAAGACCCAAAAAGCCAAAACAAGAGTCAGGATTTCCAAAGGTCACTAATGATTTTGGGCACCTAACTTTTGTGGTTATCTGATTTTCAGAAAGTGCTGGGCTAAAAATCAGGCCTCTTTAAGGTGTGGCAAGTTGGGCATCCAATAACTGAGGCACAAGAAACTACCAGTAATTATTAAAGAAAAAGAAAAAGATCTAAATGCTTTGCTCTAAACTTGAAGAAAATGATTCCTGTGATTGCCAGCAACAATATTAAATTCACTAGAGTGCTTAAGCACATGCTTAAGCTCTCACTAGAGCATAGCTTTAAAAAAGAATCTGCATATAGCACAAGGATGAATGTTTTTGCCTTGATATGCAAAGCCCTCCCTGGGACTGGCCCTCACTGCCTGAGAGATTGCCTCATCGTCTGCAATCCTGACCTCCCACTACAGTACATCTACTGGAACAATGAAAATACTGACCAATAATCAGTTGAGAACAAGAGAAGCTGAACCTGGAATTAGGGAATTCCTTGACTCGGTATTCCTGCAATAATTTCTTCTCTCACACAAATAAGCAAAGAAAAATATATGTAAACTAATCAAGCTATTTCTCTACAGACTACAAAGGAAGAGAGAAGGAGAATGTTATTTTTATTTTCAAATAGTCAGGAGACATACAGATGCTGTGATGAGAAGGAGAGATAAGCCTCTCAGTATGTAAAAATTGCAATTAAATCACAGATAGCAGAGTCAGTTATTGACATAGAAAAGTCTCCAAGAGTTCTAAAAATCTGGACCACATCCTGTCATAAATATAAAGGGAAGGAAAAGCCCTTTCACCTGTAAAGGGTTAAGAAGCTAGGATAACCTGACCAAAATGACGAATGAGGAGACAAGTTACTTTCAAAGCTGGAGGGGGAGGCGGGGGGGAATAAAGACTCTCTCTGTCTGTGTGATGCTTTTGCTGGGAACAGAAAAGGAATGGAGTCTTAGAACTTAGTAAGTAATCTAGCTAGATATGCGTTAGATTCTGTTTTGTTTAATGGCTGATAAAATAAGTTGTGCTGAATGAAATGTATATTCCTGTTTTTGTGTGTTTTTGTAACTTAAGGTTTTGCCTAGAGATATTCTCTATGTTTTGAATCTGATTACCCTGTAAGGTATTTACCATCCTGATTTTACAGAGGTGATTCATTTATTTTTTCTTTAATTAAAATTCTTCTTTTAAGAACCTGATTGCTTTTTCATTAGTACTTAAGATCCAAGGGTTTGGGTCTGTATTAAGCTATGCAAATTGGTGAGGATTTGTATCAAGCCTTCCCCAGGAAAGGGGGTGTAGGGTTTGGGAGGATTTTGTGGGGAAAGATGTTTCCAAGTAGGCTCTTTCCCTGTTATATATTTGTTAGACACTTGGTGGTGGCAGCAATAAAGTCCAACAGCAAAAGGTAAAATAGTTTGTACCTTGGGGAAGTTTTAACCTAAGCCAGTTAAAACTTAAAAATAAGCTTAGGGGGGTTTTCATGCAGGTCCCCACATTTGTACCCTAGAGTTCAGAGTGGGCAAGGAACCTTGACACATCCTAAACTGGTTCAAATCAGAGTAGAAGAAATGAAGTCAATTAAATTATACTGATTGACACCAGCTAAGGATCTGGCCCAATATATGACAGCCAGCTGTTCAATGATATAAGCAGAGCCCACTAGACCACAAAGCCTACTTCCACCAGTGTGCTTCACATTATTGACTTATGCATAACAAATCAATGTGCCGACCAGCCCTCTCAGTGATGGCTCACTATACCCAGGTAGCTTCAAGCCCCGCAGTAGAAAAGAACACCGAGCAACCTTAAATTGTAAGTATTAAGTAACGTTAACAGAAAACATTTTGCTTCTGGATATTGTGGAAGTTTGTATTTCACTCCCACTTCATGCTGGATTCACACTCTGTATTCTTGAACAGAGAAGTAGTGACTCCATGAAATTATTTTAAGAGTAAAAACTAGAAGTAAGATCCCTGGGTCATACCTGTTCTATGAAATTGAAAGGAAACACAATTCACAAAAATTCCTTTAAACCTTTGTTCATTTCTGGCCCAAATCCTATGAGCTCAGTGCATGAGCTGCTGCCTAGTATTTATATATTTGCACAGTTTCAGCTTTAAACCAAAAATGGCATCTCTTTTTTCCCTCAGCTTCACTCTGTTTATTTAGCAAGCACTCCCAGTATGGAGTTGTACAGAATTAAAGCACATTGTTGCGTATTGCGTTAATCCCTGCTATGGATTGCACATAACCATCATTCTTCATTCAGGATAAATGTAAAGAAGGCTTTGTAACCAGGTGACTGAAAAAAACCAAGCAAATGTAAAAGCTCAAGCAGAGCTGACCTATGTGACCAAAGTGTTTCCCAGGGCACTGATAGCAAATGCAGAGTCTAGGACTGGTTGGTGGAACTGTTTTTGTCTATGTGTATGTGAGAAATAAAAGGGGCAGAGACAGACAGGAGCAGCCAGAAAGCCAAGCACATAGTAACAGAAGCACTGGAAAGTGTGATCCTGAGAGAAAGCTAAGAAGCTTTTTGGCACAGAGTTCTGGATGGAATGGCAGGTTTGGAACAGTGAGCAAAGGCATGTCTCCTGCTGTTAGAATCCCACTGTGTTCAGGGAAACAGGACTTTTTGTGTATGCATACTCTTGTAAATAAGCAAGTTTTCATTAAAAAAAATAATAATCTGGCTCTATTATCCATTTATAATTGAAACAACCCAAAGAGCCACAAATTGGCTACCTGCTTAGTTAAAAAAAAAAAAAGTGACCATTTATTCCTGCCTCAAGGAACTGGAACTGTAAGTTAGGTTTATTTTACAACTTACTTACTATAGTCTAGTAAGCCAGATATCTGTATGAAGGTCCAAACATAAAACAATGCAGAAATGTATTTGCTTTAAAACAGTCTTCTTTCTTGGATGGATTCAAGTGCCATTATTCTACAGACATCCTGTATGACCTTAAACAGATCACTTAAAATCTCAGTGCCCCAGCTCTCCATCTGCCAAATGATGATGATATTACTTCCCTGCCTCACAGAGGTGTTGCATTTATAACTGTGAAATGCTCAGACACTACACTGATGAGGGCCACATAACTACCACTGATGGACCGAAAGATCAATTTCTAATTGCTTACAACATTAAAAATTGTCAAACTCTCCTTGATTGCATTAGAAGAAAAATAACCAGCCTATTTTGAGGGTGGAAGAAAAACTTCTTAAATTGTTCATGAACATTTCTTGGAATCACCAGGACATTAAACTCCTCAGAATAAAGGGGTATACAGCAATCTGAATCAAAATTTTATCTTTAGTCTCATAATACCAAAGGTCTACTCTGGGACTATCTATGATTAGATGTTTGTTCTTTTACCAACAGTTTCAAAGAACACAAATGCTACCTCTTCAAAGATAGAGAGTGAATCTTTCCCTGCCATGAGTCTTTGGGATGAAATTTAGGATAATTCCATTAGGTGAGTGTTGTAGCAACCAGGCAAGGTACTAACACACTTCAGCAGGACTTTATTTTTAAAGTGGAAACCTCTTTACCAAGCTGCTGCTGCTGCATCCTCAGTAGCTCTCACTCTGCCTCTCCCCTTTCTATTTCCTGTCCTTTCAGACTCCCAGCAGCCAGTGCTCCCAGTTCTAATAATTACAAGCAGCATCTAAACATTACAGTGAGTTTTCAGAAAACAAATATTGTAAAAGGTGAAAGATATCCATTTTTAGTGTCTGAAATCTCATAATGAAATAGAAATTATTTGAAATTAAAGAATTTTGCACTTCATAATGAATTAGAAAAGAAGTTTGATTTTTGTGGAAAATGTCACTTGTTCAAAGCAAAACTAAGCCCATTTTGTAGTGAACATTTGCTACTCTGCAAGCAAAAATGTACCTGTTTCACAGAACCCCCCTCCCCATGAAAGTGGGCCTTTTTTTTAAAAAAAATATGGATTTTGATTCAAAAACTCAGGACAATTCTCAGTTAATCATAACCACAAAAAAGGTAAGATTGTGAGGACAGTTGGAAAGGAAAATAAGTTGGGTGAAACAAAACTAGAAATAATTTCATGCAGAATTCTGAAAAACAAAAATTGTGACATGGACACAGCTCTAATTTTAATCCATAATCAGAGGCTGTATATGTTTAACTGGAACATCTTCTGAAAAAGAAAAAGTCTTGCTATGGATGAATAAATAAGTAATAAAGAAATTCCTGCAGTCTGACCAGAGCTGGCAGTTATGGCTGCCATTGTTTCCTATAACTGCAGTATGAATTGATCAGAACCTCTAAAAGCTAAGGCACCTTGCTTTCACACAAGGAAGGATATACAGATAAAATACTCAAAAATTTATTACTTATACATGACAGTGTATTGATCTAGCTTACGACAGCGATGCCCATCTCTCAAAAGAATCAGGAAAGATGTATTCCCCTTATATCAAAGGCTTAAGAAAAAAAGACCCCAGAAGTGGCATTATACAGTATGTTGAAAGTGTTTTCTGACATCTTGAAACCCCCTAACTGATGCCTCTCTGCTTTTTATCAAGTACTGTCCAATAAAGCATTTGTCCCAATCCTGTTTTTGGTGTGCTTGGCTTTTCTTGCTAGCATAATTTGAACACTGTTGTGGGTTAACTCTTGGACTGACCTTAACTCTTTCCTGAAACAGAGCAGGCAAGTTCTTTCATGCTCTGGATGTGAAAGATATAAAAGATTAGACAATTTGAAGGCCCAAAGAAATTTGTCTAATTTGTTCATTTATTGTCCAAATATAAAATACATACTCCGACTTACATACTTTTCTAATATACTCTGTTTCATGCTGCATTATGAGGAAATAGGGAGAACAGTCTTTCAGACAGACTACTTGTTTTATTTAATAAGTTGTATTCAGATACCACAGTAATGGCAGTCTTATAAATTATGAGACAGACTAGATTAAGTAGCTGCTGTAAGAACCAAAAAGTTGAATTGCTTTAAAATACACTTATGGGTATCATGAATAAAGTATTAGCGCTAAAAGGGATATACTGATGGCACAAAACATGAGAGTGGAAGAGGAAGCTGTTGCTGTGTAGGAGAAAAAATAACAAAGAACTGGTACTTCATTAGAAATTTGTTGCAGCTATTTATAACGCTTACAATAATTCATCACAAATCATCTATTGTGACCTATTGATCAAAATTACACACACACAAACACACACACACACACCTTTGTGTCTAAGTACTTTATATACCATTATGGACTTTTGTTTATTCCATTTTAATTCAATGGTCTTCTGCACTTCATTTACAATCTAAACTTGTTTAATCAACCATTTAGGTAGGAATTGTCTGACTGCTTCTATATTCAAATGTAGAGCTACAAGTTTAGTCTGGAATAATATTGCAGGAAATGCAGCAGACTGCTGACCCTTCCTGTAGCATTTGAAACTTTGGCTTTCATTTGACTAGGATAAGGCTTCCAGAGCAATGTACACAGTTATGGAAGGTGATAAAAAGGTGATCACAGGCTGTTTAAGTATGCTCATTCACGTGTTCATTCATGAGGGGAAATGGAGAAGATGCCAATACTCTATGAATGTGGAGGTCTTTATATGTGGTGTTGAAACTAACTAAAATCCTGACATGGCTGCAAAACAAGCACAAGTTGTCAAAGTATTCCTTGACATGGTTAGTCTTAACTGAAAGTTTTTATTGATTTATCGTTTAGGGAGAGAGACCATTTAGGTTTGTTTAGAGGTGACACAACTATGAATAATGGGATGAAATTAAGAAAGGGGAAAAATGTAGGCTCCTAGTACAACTTCCTGACAATGAGATGCACTAAGCTGAAATTACTGGAAGCTATCTCACTCGGTACGATTAAAACTAGACTTGAAAAAGCATCAGATAACATACAGCAGGAACATTCTTCCATTGACTAGGAGAGGGATGAAATGACCTAACCTGCTTATTTATTATTTGTATAGTCCCATAGGTATGCATAGCAATTACAGACATGGAAAACATGACCATTCCCTTCCTCCCGTCCCACCCCCATATACAAGCTTCCCACTGAAATTAATGGGAGTTTGCCACTGACATCAGAAGGAGCAGGATTCTTCTTATTGTAAGCTAAGATAGTGATTCACTGACATGAGTTTAGAGCAAAGAGCCAAGCATTGGTTCAGGTCTTAGTCTTGCAAAGTGCTGAGTCTCTACTGGCAAGTTCAAATTGGAGCAGAAGGGACATTGTGGGACCAGATGTTCTGTGTGAAACTACCAATTCTTAAGTCTCTCTACCTCTTACATCAGCTGGTACAATCCAAAGGTAAATATATATCTGCTGTGATAGTATCTACAAGAGGCCAATTCTCTTTCCATGTCTGTATTTTTTGTAAATATCATGTGCCGCTCTGCATATCTGAATGATATTGCCCATCCTTGATGCATAGTTAGGTCAAAATAGGTTGTTTAAATAAATCAGAGAGGGAAGGTAAAACAATGGCTTCAATAAGGTACATTGTCTTGAGCAACAGGCAGGTTTATATCTAGGAAGGATGCCTCATCTCCAACTCTGGTGACCGGGTTGTTTGCCAAGTCTGAGAATCTGGAAATCAAAAGACAGTGATCTGTTTAACTTCTCTTAGCAGAAGGGGAAGAGATGAAGTGGTCAACTCAGCTGGAAGCTGACACAGAAAGAGCATGCTGCAGGCTGACCCTGAGACTGACTGAGACAGAGTCAAGGATTTGCAGCAAGCAGGCTACAACTTGGTATGAACAGGGGACACCAAGGCTGGGTCATATCTAAGTAGGGGCTTGAGGGAATGCAAAGCTTGGGTGAGACAATATACAGTTTGTTTTTATTCCACTTCTTTAAGTGCTGTGTACCTTTTTGAGCAACATACATCACCCTATTTTGGAGAAGTTGCTTCTCTGTCATTGCATACCATCATTGTCCACCAGCTTCCTGAGGGAAGCTATTGCAGGTGCCAGTCCCATGGGTTCTACTATGTATCCGAGTTGGCTACCAGTAGGTGTAACCCAGAGACCCACTCTGACAGTTGTTGGATTGCCTTGCACACCGAAAAGAAGTGGAGACATGTGCATCTTACTTGAAAGGGGTGCATTCGGGGAATTGGAAGAAGGTGTCAGAAGGGACAGCCTATCCAGAGACTATAACATTTGCCCAAAGTCTATACATTATTTCCAAAGACATGTTTGGTATCAACAGCTTAAGCAATCTTTTCTAAACAATCTCTGTGTGTATATTAGACCTGTCAAAACTACTGTTTTCTCTAAAGACTACAGTGTTTTGGCTCTTTCTACAGGGAAACAATCTCTCTCTCTTTTTGTTTTGGCCTTTATGTCACATTACTATTTTGTCATTGACACTATTCAGTTTTTCAACTGTAGATTTTTCAACAAGCTGTTTGTGAGTATATTCAATATCACAAATTTTAGTGCGATCCAACTTAGTTTTCAATGGACACAAGTAAAAATGTTATGCTTCTGTTCTGATTGGATGAGTGAGACATTTATGACTTTTTGTTATTGCTATGAACACTCATTTGAAAATGTCTAAATTCCATTGTTATGAACTTAATCTGGTTATGGTTTTCACAAACATTTTGCCAGTAACCTCATTTGGTGGAATATTTGTGAAAAGTGATTAAAAAAGGGATGAAAACATCTGAAGATCATTTAGTATTTTACTTAAGAAATATTCACAGAAAAATATGTGAGGTATTTGCTCATCTCTTTAAAATATTGACTATTTATTTATTATAATATTTCTAGGTGACTGTTGCCTTACCTTTCACAAACCCTACACATCAAGAGACATATACTTTGAATATCAGGGTTTTTTTTTCTAAAAATCATAATATATTGTTTCAGATAAAGTATCATAAAATGCAGTTACTATTCAGATCTACACAGGTAACATTTATAAAATATTATAGGACACAGACATATAGGTAAATGGCCTGACCCAATCAGTCATGTTTTTCTTATAGATCCTTACACTTTCTTTCAATTCCATCTTTTTCCCCAGTGACTTGACAGAAGTAAAGATAATTTCTATCAGAATTAGATTTTACATGGCATCTCACAATTATTTTAGCAATTGTAATTTGAGAAACTGTCAGAAATCTGATGTGTACTATAGGAAATAATATTGTATTTTTAAAATGTCTAGTTCAATATGCTGAAAGAGATAATTGTAGAACTGCAAATACAATTTCCAAAGTACAGTAACACATTTTTATTTCCTAAGAAGATTTTATTACAGATGAAAATACAAAGGAAATGGGTTCTCACAGCAGTAGAGAGACAATACCTGTTTTAAAGAAGCACTCATGCTTCTAGTTATAATGATACAGTCTATAAACCTGAGCCTGATTCACCATTGCAAGCTCCAGTTTTATGCTGGAGTAACTCCAGATTCCATCAATTATTAATGACCAGCAGATTCACTTCTGTATCACTCCCATTGAATGGCCTGATGAGGCTACTGCAGATAGTTAGAAAATATACATTCATCACTTTCTAATAATCAAACAGAAAATAGTAAGACTAAATTCCAGGACATTTGAAGGCTACCTAATTTAATTCTTAGTAGGACAGATCTACATCACAGTCGCATGTGTGAATGGCAGCTCATGTAGATATACCCATGCTAGTTTGCTAAAAATAGAGGTGAAGAAGCTACCGTGTGGGCTTCAGCACCAGCTGCACAAGAGAATAAATATCCAGGGGTGGTCGGACAGGCTTTTGCAGCCTGTCATGGCATTCTCATGTCTATTTTTAGTGAACTAACTAGAGTACAGCTAGCAGAGGTATAGCTACATGGGCTGCCATTTACACCAACGGCTGCAATGTAGGCATGCCCTTAGTATATTATTACTTTGGTTACATGAGCTCCCCATTATGGACTTATTTGTTCTCATTATCGGCAAAACCCCCTCTCTGAGCCACACAATGAAACTCAACTCCAGTATACCCTTATTATAGTCATGTTAATCCAATTTCCATACATGTAGAATGAGCAGAATACTGGGGTCAATATCTGTCATGTTGGAGAGAGAGTAGTTTGTCCTGAGGTAGGTTCTCAGGGCCAAGCAATTGCCAAAACTCACACTCCTTCTGCAACTCACAATGGCAATTGCAGTCAACAGGGAAATATTGGCTCACCATCCTTAAAGGTGGAGTCAAGAGTTAACTGAAAGCTCTTAGGTATGACACACACTACCAACAGAACTCAGAATGTTTAAGTCCCAGTGTTAGATCCATCTTTTTAATCAGGCCTTTCCTCAAAGAAATGAGATATAAAGTCCTGACAAGGTTTCCTCCAAGAAATAATCAAAGGTGAATCCCATTTGAGAAAAAGGTATAAATACAGAGGGGAATTAGGTCCAACTTTTAGGTATATGGTCCTTAGGGCTTGTCTGGACTAGGGAAATTTACATCAATGTGACTATCAATGTAGTTACACCAATGCAAATCTCTAATGTATATGTACTCCACAGGTGCATAAGAGAGCTTATCATATAGCCATTTACCTGCCAATAAGTCCAATCTTGGGGCCGGTGGGGGAGGGAAGGTTGCACTGGCAAAGTGACTCTAGTGCAAAACCCACCAAATATCCAGGTGCTTAGATACTACTATATATTTGCTTTAGAAATTCAGATTCACAGTTCTCTTTGCCCACATTTTTATTACTACTTCTTCCCTTGATGTATTGTTCTGCGGGGATGTGGGGAAGCGTGGAGGGTTGTACTTTCTACCTGAATTTATTTTGCTTTGAGTTCTTATTTTTGGTTGCCCCAAATATTTGATCATTTTATTGTACAATCTCCCCTCGAATGTATTTTATCCATCCATCTTCAAGTAATTAGATGAAGGGTAACGATTCCTGTAAGAAACTCCAATTTTCTCAACTTTTCCTAATAAAAAGCAATCAATGTGGGCTGTTCAGTGCATGGCAGGAACTTTAACTGTTGCTGCTTAGCAGTCCTTGTGCCATATGGAATCTTTAAGACATAGACTGACTTTTCCAGGAGCTGCCACAGAATCAGCTCTTTTGCAAACAATCAGACTACTAATTTAGATAACTTAATATTAAACTAGGAGCCTAATTTTTTCACTTCCTTGCTGCTGTTTATATGAGTGCCAAATAGGTGTACAAGTACTTCCAAATCACAATGGCAGTGTATCACTGCCTGATGTGAATAAATATAGGAAGATCAAGATAGAAAAGAGTTAGGACCACATATTTTTGCTTTTTAAATCTTTCCCCAAGTTTGTAGAGTTGCCTTCTGGGAAGAACAATGATTCCCTGAAGTTAAAAAACATAGTAGGGAGCACTCTGGAATGCAATGGATTGTAAATAAAGCTGTTCCCTTGTATTACCATGTATACCTTGTATGGTTATCTGAGGGCAGGAAGGGAAAAATAAATAGAGAGAGGTGGTTTTGTTAATGGTTAGTATTATTTGTATTTCTCACATCAGCTACAGGATAGTTTTAAACTTTTGGTTTTTAATTATTAGCCCAACAAACTACCTGAGTTATAGGGCTGTGTGCTGGAGAGTGCTACAAAGATGCCTCCTTACCACAAAACCCACTTCAGTCACTACTACATAGCAGCATCCAGCCCTCCTGTTCCATGAAGCCAAACAACCTGTTCTCCCTGAATGTCTACTCCACAGGGTAAAGAGGCAGTGGACTTGTCAGTACACACCTTCACTGATCCACTCCCCGTGTCCTCCATCCTTATCCACCGTCCATTGATACTCTGCATGCTGGGGTACTACAGTTCTATAGCAAACAATCGAAATTCCACACATGGAGTCCTGGAATCCTACCAGCCACCTTTGACAGTAACCCCGCACCCCAAGTGGCTTCTACTAACATAAAAGATATTTCCTCTTTCCCCCCCATGTGCTTGAGATGTCATTATTCTATATTTACTATCGTTGATTAGCATTAACTTGGATTTGACATCTATTGAAATGACGATATAAACAGTTTAAACTCATGAGCTCTTTTTCTCAGTTTAGAATCTTCTTTAACTGGAGATGTTGCTTTTAAACATAAATACAACTATTGTGGCAAGTCATTTAAATAAACTGTTGAGCCCAAACTATTTCTTGTGGCACACAAACTCATTCCAGATTAGGAAGTTTCCATTTAGGGCTATACTTTGTTCCTGGCCTTTCGTCTACTCACTTCCTTGAGGTAATGTTCTACTTTATTTCATCATAACTTGATACCTTAGACATTAATCTCCAATAGGGAAATTATTCAAAAAACTTCGGAAGTCAGAAATATTTGATATTCACTTCACTGCACTTTCTTGCCTAGTTTGGGTAGTAGTATCCTTAAATAACTTCTGCTGTTAGTGAAGGAAATCATCATTTCCCTGAAATCACATAGCTAGACTTATCTTTAATCAAGCAACTTTAAAAAAAAACCTTGACAATGTTTCTAAAGTCTTCCCTGTAACTTAAACTAATCCTACGATTGTGCTAAACCCCAAGCATGTACAGGGTTATCCAAGGTATTCTATTTTAAAATGTTTTAAAGCTATAATTAGTGGTTAATTTAACTGTTTTATCCAGTTACCATGTCCATTTAGTATACCTAAGAGTATGACAACAACATAATCACATTGCTATAGTTAAAGGGTGAATAATTTTTATTCCATTTTAGCCCCCTATTTTTGAACAGTTATATAGAGATTGCCTGGATGACCTACGATTAGTAGGCCTTTTTCATCTTTAACTCTTATGATTAATAGTGTGTGTATGGTGGGGAACAGGTTTAATGCAAGAGCATTTCATATTGCATCCACTGGTCTCTGTACAACAGAAAATGTGGAGGATTACACAATGACTACCTACTAAATAAGAATGTTGTGAAGATTAATTAATGAATATTTGCACACTGCTTTGAGGCTATAAAACTAAGGGTCAGATTGTCAGCCCCTTTCTCTGGTGCAACGTAAATGGGATGAAAATCTGTCCCAGTGTGGCAGGTGGGATTCTCTTGGCTGCTAGAGTTGTCTATATTGAGCCTTAACCAGCCAGCACAGATCACAAGCTTCCAAGTAGTATGTTTGCCTTTCTCCAATCCTCCAGGACCTTGCCAGTGTGAATTATAATTGCTATTGGCTCTGAGATTGCTTCCGATAGTTCCTTAACTACCCAATGGTAGATTCTGTCAGGTCCTGCTTGAATGCATCTAAGCATTTTCTGTGCTGGCATGTGTTCCTTCCCCCTTGTTAATATTATTTGTGTTAAACAAGTGGTCAAAATTAACCTTTTTAGTGAAGACTGAAACAAAATATGCATGAAACACTTCAGCTTCTTGCTGTCATCTGTTATTAGTTCTCCTTCTCTGTTATGTAATGGACCTACACTTGCTCTCATCTTATCTTCAAGAGAGTTGAAAATAGGCTTATTGCCTTGTATTATAGGTAAATGTACTCTAAACCCAGAGGATTTTGTATAACATATGAAAAGGGATTCAGATTATGTTAAATATAGAGAGAACTACTCCTATGTTTTCTGATCATGGTTACTATGATGGTCTACAATTGTTGCATGTCCAGAATAACGTAGCCACCCTGTTGTTTTTCAGAAGGTAAAAGATCTTGACTTGTGCGCCTACATGCTGGATGCCAGACCATTTTGTATGTGAACTGTTTATGCGTGAAAATTGTATTAAGCTGATACAAGCTCTAAAGTAATTAAGGAGAATACAGATTTAACATTTACACTTGAGACCTTTAAAGTGTGTTTCAGAAGACAGGAGTCAAATGTTCTTTGGCAGGCCTCCTCACAGTGACATTGGTCCTATCACCACATAGCTTCTAACAATATGAGTTTCATCCTGCCTCACTCCCAAACCCAAAGCATTCTGCACTCCCCAAACCCATGTTCCCCCACCTCCTTTATGAAAGTGAGTCATTCTATAATATTTGTAGTGCTATAAACAGTCCTAAACACCTTGATATATATTTTGAGTGTTGTACAATAGGCATCTGACAGGAAAACTGCTATGATTTCAATCCTTTCTAGTAGGAAGTTAACCAGCTACAATAATTCATTACCTTGTGAACTCTGCAGATAATGGGGGCGGGGTGAAACAGACTTGAGAATAATACAATATTATTTGTTTTTCCTCTGCCAGAAGGACATTGCATATTTTGATTCATAAGTTTTAAGATTTTTTTTCATAGTTACTTTAACACTTCAATAAGCTAATCTAGTAGTAGCTTCCTCTTTTGAGCACTGCTTTCAGTTATACACTTACTTCAGTAAAACACTTGACTGACAATGGCAACAAACATTGCTGCCACATGTTTATATCATACTTTATATTTTCTTAAATATCAGATATTTCCAGTATCAGAATTTTCTAGTCTTTTGGCTCTTCCTTAAAGTTATGCAAATTCTTCTTTATGGACAATCTGCATTATCCCCTTCCATATGGGCATTATTAGGGCATGACCAGTACTGCCTTGATACAGGTAGTATGTTTTACTCTATCAAATTTCCTTTTCTTTAAAGTAGATAGTCCAGTTGCTATATTTGATGACCAGATTGGAAGTGGATACCACCCAGCATAGATCACACAATTCTAAGTAAAAAGGCAAATAGTTTTAATTTTGTTCTGTTCTTTAGCACCTAAAGCTCCTTAAAAAGGTATACATATGTAGCAATTACACACAGGGCAACTTTACACACCCTGGTGTATCTTGCTGAGAAAATCCTTAAGTCAGTTAAGTGTTTACATAGAAAAATTAATCAAATGCAGAACAAGCCTTACAACATTATCTTTCAATTTCCTGGATTTCAAACATTTGGCATGTTTAAAACAACACCAGTCCTGTTGATGCTAATTTCCCTTACGGTCTTGATCACATATATTTACAGCCTTAGCTCCAGTTTAGATTTGTTTCATCTGGGAATTTCCTTTACTTTGTGGCACTTTTCAAAGAGCTATTAGGTGACATCACTGGACATATTTAGTAGGCAGGATGCTTCACTCTGGCTGGTTTTAAGGCTGTCATCTTATAAGGAGGCAAAGAGAGAAATAATCGCAATCAGCAGTTACAGTAAATCAAGTGAAGGGGGAGGCCAATCCTACCCGGAAGCTGTTGCTAGGGCCACTTCATGATTTCTCTTCCCCCCATTGGGGCTGGGGCTCTCTCAAGAGGTCTCTGCAGCTGTGTGGTTCTCAGGCTTTGCCCTCACTTTGTACTCTTTTCCACAGCTTCCTTAACACAACAAGCAGACAGTGTTCTTTTTTCAGCTCTGCTGAACTGCAGCAATAGGCTTCTGAAAAGCATATACTCATTCAACTTGTGCTTCCCCAAGGGATGTGGAAGGTGCTTAGCAACAGAGATGGAGGCAAAAAACTGACAGAACAACACAGCTGGTCAAATGAGAGCTGGGTCTTGGTGGGAAGGGACAGGACCCTCTCTATCTCAGAGTTGCCAACTGGAGGAAAAGGAATAGAGGGACAAAGGTGCACTCAGATCATGACAAGTCAAAACTTTTGAATTGGTAATAGTCTCCATTCATCTGCAGACCTTGTAAGTATTGAGATGCCCTGGCTAAACTTGAAAACTCCATAGTAAATACCTGCACATTGTGTCAGCTCTCTAGCCATAGACACAAACTTCGAAGTTTGGTAACAGTAAGCATGGCATTAAAGAGATCCAAAAGAAATCTGAGTTCACAATACATGGTGGGCGGAAGGGGGGGAAGGTGGGACACAAACAGAGTGGCTATTGTGGCTTCAGAGTTAGTTGCTCAAGTGAAAATTTGCTTAATCTAGCATGTGTGTCATCTAGGGGTTTTTTACTGTTGACCACTAAGTCAAATCTAGCCTAAATCATGACCCACAACTATTTTCTCCTAGCCATTTTTTATGGTATTCAAAACAATGAATTACTCACCTGTAATTCAAGGCCTTCAAGATGAAGTCTGTACAGTCACACTCAGGGGACACAATGTTAGTGTAGCTCTCATGGTGGCCTTTGGATGGAGGACTCTCCCTCAGAACACTTGGAAAGGGAAAGTCCTCCTTCCAAGAGGCACTGCTGTGGAGGGAAAGACCACAAAACAGACCCTCAGTTCCTTCCACAACCTCCCCCTGTTGAAAGTTGCAGTTATGACTCTGAAGGGGGCAAGCTGCATGGGGAGTGTAAATTGCAGAATCTATCTCAAAGAACTCTGGTTGCAGGTGAGTAACCTTCATTTCTTCTTCTTCCATTGGCCTCTGCACAATCTCACTCAAGGGACAGTCTGATTAGCAGTACTGCAGTTTTTGGAAGGTGGGATATGGAGTCTTAATTGACTAAGGATTGTAGTACTGCCTTTGTAAACTGAGGCTATGTCTACACTACACAGCTTTTAGCGACATGGCTGTATCGCTACAGCTGTGCCGCTAAAAGGCGCAAAGTGTAGCTGCTGTTTGTCAGCTCTCCTGCTGACAAAACACTTCCACCCCAATGAGAGCACTCCTGCTGACAACACACTGTTCACACCGGTGCTTGTCACGGCAAAACTTTTGTCTTTTTGGGGGGAGGGGAAGGGGATTAACACATCTGAAAGACAAACGTTTTGTCATTCAATTGCCAGTGTAGACATAGCCTGCGTGTCCAAACAGGATGCTAGATCTAGTGAATAGTGTTTTGTGAAATTGTGGCTAGAGCTCCAGTTTGCATCTCTGCGTATTTCTAAAAATGAGGATATGCCCAAGGAATGCCACAGAAGTTGTTTTGCCCTTGTGGGCTGTGATCTAAAACCCATGGGGAGAGGAACAAAGATTTGCTTGTAGCTTTCCTTTATAAAGAGTGTAATCCATTTAGATAATGGGGAGCTGTAATTGCCTGTGTTATTGCTATCCCCAAATGAAATATAAAGTTTGTGACTTTTTTAAGTTCTCTAGTACTATTTTGAAAAGTTAATATCCTTTTGGTGTGTAAGATGTTTAGTTTTGGCTCACCTGGATTTGAATGTGGTCTGGGAAAAAAATACTGGTAAGGTAATGGACTGACTGACGTAGAATTCTGTTCGGATGTGATATACAGGACAGCTTTGCCCTTGTGAAAGGTTGTGAATAGTGGGTCAGCCCTAATGGCTTGTAATCAAGGCTTCTTTGGTTGAAAGGTGAAAAACATTCCCCTGTGGGTTCAAAGGAGGGTTTCAGGAGCTGAGCATGTACAGGGTAGGATCTTTGACTGGAGGCTAAGCTTTTCTAGTCCCTTCATGAATCACTTTTGTGTTATGTGTAACTATTGTCTGATTCGCAAAAAGAAAAGGGAGTACTTGTGGCACCTTAGAGACTAACAGCTTATGTTCAGATAAATTGGTTAGTCTCTAAGGTGCCACAAGTACTCCTTTTCTTTTTGTGAATACAGACTAACACGGCTGTTACTCTGAATATTGTCTGATTATTGCATCTGAAGAAGTGAGGTTTTTACCCATGAAAGCTTATGCTCAAATAAATCTGTTAGTCTTTAAGGTGCTACCGGACTCCTTGTTGTTTTTGTGGATACAGACTAACATGGCTACCCCCTGATATTGTCTGGTTATCAGTCAATGTTTGGTTTTCCAATAATGGCTGGTAAGTGGACTTTCTGGGATGATAGAGAATCTTAATAGCTTCTGTTGGAAAAAGAGAGGCTTTTGAGACACATAGAACTCTTCTACAGATCTGGGAAAGGAACTCCCAGTGTCACTGCAAAATGCAAGCTAGAAGAGATTGTTCGGCATAAGTAGTGAGCACATATTGTAGGGGGCCATTCAAGGTAGAGTAGCCAGTTAACACCTCTGCATTAATAGGACAAATCAAGAGGGGGTTAGAGTTTAGATTGTTGTAATAAGCCATAAATCCATTGCCTGTTCAGTCCATGATTTTTAGTGTCTAGCAGTAATGAATTTAAGCTCCCAGGTTCGCCTTTTGAAAATATTGTGCAGGTTTCCTTAGAGGATGAGGACTGAGAGGTCAGATATAGAATGATCACTTCGTGAAAAGTTTCCACCCCAGGTGATCTGGTGATTTTGTCTTTTATCATTTTCCTGTGAGAGTTCATTTGAAAGTGTAGAGATTGGGTTCACCCACATAGTTGCTATTGGGGCATTTAGTGCACTGGATGAGGTACACCACATGTTGTGATGGGTTCTACACATGTCTATGGATCTTGAAAGGTGTGTTGTGCGGGATGTTGATCATCATAGCAGTGGAGATGTGTTTGCAGGTTTTGTATCTGTTGTTCTGGCAGGTCTGGTTCTGCTTTGAGTTGGTGCATCCTGATCCGTGAGGAGCTTGCTTCTGATGATAGCTTGGAGAGATAGTGGATTGTTTGAAGGCTAGAAGTGGGGGTTCAGGAAAGATTTGTTTCAGCATGGGGTCCCCACTGAGTACAGGTTATAGTTGTTTGATGATGCCCTGTATGGGTTCCAGTGTAGGGTGGTAGGTGACAAGTAGAGGTGTGCAGTCAGAAGGCATTTTATTTCTGTATTGAAGCCGGTTCTCTTTAAGCGTGACACAATCTAAATCTCTGGTGGAGAGTCCTTGTTTGGTGAAGGCAGTTCTGAGTGTGTTAAGGTGTATATCCCAGACTTTCTCCTCAGAGCACATTCAGTGCTACCAGAGTGCCTGGCTGTAGATAAGAGATTGTTTGGTGTGTTTGGGGTGGTTACTGGATCTATGAAGGTAGGTGTGGTGATCCATGGGATTCATGTATAGGGTTGTCTTTAGAGTTCCATTGTTGAAGCTGATCAGGATATCCAGGACATTGATGCTAGTGTGGGAGTGTTCCACAGAGTGTTGAATGGATGGGTGGTGGTTGTTAAGTTTGTTTTTTTTTAAACACTGAATCTCGAGTGAATGTTTTCTGGTGAGAATGACCAGGTTCCTTGTCCATCTGTGACTGTGATACCATTGTCAGAGCAATGTCAGAGCAAATCCCGTAAGCATGAATGTGCACAGGCTAATCCCATAAAATCTGGACTGTACATAGTTAGAACCTCTCAGTTGGAATTAAAATAAATAATAATTAAAAACAATTCTCATCCCATAGGATTTGCAATACTGCAGTCTCCAGATAAAAAAGCACTATTCACTAGATAGACTGATCCCTAAAAATTCTTTTAAAGAACACTAAACTTTACTACAGCAATTTTTCTGTTATCCATTCCTTATAACTTGATATATAAATTTAAGGTAACAGAAACAGATGAGTAATTTTATAGACATCCTCTATTTATAGCTGCATGAGGGGGCTATCAGTAGAAGTATGCTGACTGGGGCCAATTGGATCTGCTAATGCCAGGGCCGGCTCCAGTGTTTTTGCCGCCCCAAGCAGCAAAAAAAAACAAAACAAAAAACCTTTCCTCCGAACACGGAGGTGGCGTGATGGTGCGGCCGCCGAACTGCTGCCGGCAACCGAAGAAGAGTTGCGTCCCCGCTGCCAAATTGCCGCTGAGCGCAAAACGCACTGTGACAGAGTAGCTGCCGAATTGCTGCCACCGCCAAGGGCGGATTGCCACCCCAGAGCCCAACGTCCTGCCGCCCCTTTATATGTGCTGCCCCAGGCACCTGCTTGGTTTGCTGGTGCCTGGAGCTGGCCCTGGCTAATGCACACCTGTGTACAAATGCAAGGCCCACTTCAGCAGCATCCCACGATATTGGAATTAGCTGAAAGACTGGGCCCTAAGAATGAACCATCCAAATCCCCTTTTGTAGATCTTTTGCTGAGACAAAGGATACTTACTCATTCAGTGATATATTAAGAAAAAGACTGGACTAGACAGTCATTCTCACTGGCCCATTTGCTATTTATATGCTGTGGAACACCTTCCACAGGAGAGATCAAGAAAGACCTGCCCCAAAATATCCCTAGCCCTTCTCCCTATCAGGTGAAGGCGGGAACTGAACCCAGGTCTCCCACATCTCAGGTGACTCCCTAGTTATCAGGCTAGAAATTATAAGGTATACACCACGACCTCCTGCCATTTCGAATGGGTTTGGGCAAGCCCTGAGAACCCTACCAGATTGCGCAAAAAAGGCAATATAGACAGAGAAACACCTACTCTGTGAATCCTGCTGGGTTTAGGGGCAAGTTAGATACCAAGCTGCTAGGTGATGACAGGACTGAGGAAACTGTGTCCATGTCCAGGCACTGAAAATTTAAGTGCCTGAAGTAATTTAACTATGGAAACATAGCACTTAGGGACTGTACAGGGATCGGCAGCAACTGAGTGGGGGTTTTGTAAATGCTGGTGGTGTCTACATGTTGGATTTTGGTGCCTAAAGTGGCAGCAAGGTGCCTAAGTCCCTATATGATGTAGCCCTGAGTGTCTTCCATAAATATGAAGATGAAAACTGTTTTTTTGACTCCTCCATGGTTACAATAAAAGCTGTCAGCCATTACTTTGAGACAAGGATAGCCATTGCCCAGGTATGCACAGTACAATATTTAAAATGTGCATCATCACCTGCTAAGCTAGAATGCTTTCTTCAAACGGAATGGCTGTACAATTGTTATATTTTCCCCATAAAAGGTGCTAAACTATGTACAATGGACATATTCTAACGTATTCTGTAATTATTCAATTAGACAATAACACACTGACATGCAGGAGGTGATTTTAAAATTTGTATGTAGCTCTTTCTCCTTTTTTCTCGGTAACAAAAGTAATTACGTCACACCAAAGTGAGTATTTTCCAAATCTCATTTTGCAAATCAATGCCTCTTTGTAAATGATTTAAAGAAAGAAAAAAAAAAGGTGTCTTAAACCCATAAAAATAAGTAGTACTGTATTATATATGCTCTCCTGCCTAAAAAAGGACTAAAGGGATTTATGTTAATTTGTAAACAATTCCTTGCTTAGGGGATGATGCAGGACATGCAGAGATCCAGCCTGCAGCAAACTCCAAAAAGCCAGGTTTGCAATGGATGTGCTGACAGAAACTTCCTGTTAACACAGCATCATAAGCATGCATACCTGGTATGTTATTCAATAATTTAGGTAACTTGAATTCATTTGGGATTCTGTTGTTTGTAGTGCTTTTTTTTTTTTTTTTTTTTGCTATTGTGCTTTCCCTAGAGGCAGAGGAAAACAAGTTTCTTTGTTCTTTTCTCATTATAAAAAAATGTCCTGAGATATAAAGAGTTCTATTTTTTGAACTGTAGTTACTGATATTTATTTACTCAAGATGAATTAAGGTAAAGAAAATAAGTTTTGTAGCTCTTCTTTTGTTATGTAATTAACTACAGTATTAGGACAAGTGCTATAAAGGACTCAATCATTTTGGGAGTTTCTCTCGGGAAAACAAAGCTGATCATAGAATATCAGGGTTGGAAGGGACCCCAGAAGGTCATCTAGTCCAACCCCCTGCTCGAAGCAGGACCAATTCCCAGTTAAATCATCCCAGCCAGGGCTTTGTCAAGCCTGACCTTAAAAACCTCTAAGGAAGGAGATTCTACCACCTCTCTAGGTAACGCATTCCAGGGTTTCACCACCCCCTTAGTGAAAAAGTTTTTCCTAATATCCAATCTAAACCTCCCCCACTGCAACTTGAGACCATTACTCCTCGTTCTGTCATCTGCTACCACTGAGAACAGTCTAGAGCCATCCTCTTTGGAACCCCCTTTCAGGTAGTTGAAAGCAGCTATCAAATCCCCCCTCATTCTTCTCTTCTGCAGGCTAAACAATCCCAGCTCCCTCAGCCTCTCCTCATAAGTCATGTGTTCCAGACCCCTAATCATTTTTGTTGCCCTTCGCTGGACTCTCTCCAATTTATCCACATCCTTCTTGAAGTGTGGGGCCCAAAACTGGACACAGTACTCCAGATGAGGCCTCACCAATGTCGAATAGAGGGGAACGATCACGTCCCTCGATCTGCTCGCTATGCCCCTACTTATACATCCCAAAATGCCATTGGCCTTCTTGGCAACAAGGGCACACTGCTGACTCATATCCAGCTTCTCGTCCACTGTCACCCCTAGGTCCTTTTCTGCAGAACTGCTGCCTAGCCATTCGGTCTCTAGTCTGTAGCGGTGCATTGGGTTCTTCCGTCCTAAGTGCAGGACCCTGCACTTATCCTTATTGAACCTCATCAGATTTCTTTTGGCCCAATCCTCCAACTTGTCTAGGTCCTTCTGTATCCTATCCCTCCCCTCCAGCGTATGTACCACTCCTCCCAGTTTAGTATCATCCGCAAATTTGCTGAGAGTGCAATCCACACCATCCTCCAGATCATTTATGAAGATATTGAACAAAACTGGCCCCAGGACCGACCCTTGGGGCACTCCACTTGATACCGGCTGCCAACTAGACATGGAGCCACTGATCACTACCCGTTGAGCCCGACAATCTAGCCAGCTTTCTACCCACCTTATAGTGCATTCATCCAGCCCATACTTCCTTAACTTGCTGACAAGAATACTGTGGGAGACCGTGTCAAAAGCTTTGCTAAAGTCAAGAAACAATACATCCACTGCTTTCCCTTCATCCACAGAACCATTAATCATAGAAGGCGATTAGATTAGTCAGGCATGACCTTCCCTTGGTGAATCCATGATGTACAGTGCTGTACATATTTTACTTTGCTATAGCAAAGAGGAATTGTTAGGGACTTCTAACCAGGGACTCTGCCTTTTGGGGCATCCACCTCTTTTGTGTTTAAGGGAATACAGTAAAAAGATTTTTTAAAATACTAAAAAGAAAAACAAACAATTTGAACGATACTATCAAAGACTTGCATCCGACGAAATGGGTATTCACCCATGAAAGCTTATGCTCCAATATGTCTGTTAGTCTATAAGGTGCCACAGGACTCTGCCACTTTTATCAGAGACTTCACCTTTCTTATATTTTGTACTCTCTTTTTGAGTCAAAAAGACCGGAGAATTGTTTGTTTTTGCTATACTAATATAAAGTAAAAGGTCATATTAAGATTTGTGCTTTCAAGGACTGTCATTTTGGATAACTTCTTTTTATAATGCTTTCTTCAGAGATATTATCAGGATTACTCTTGACTAAACTGAAAGCTGTCAGCATGATGCCAGTACATTGACCCACAGCTAGATAACCACAGAAACTGACACTACAACAGACTAGAACACATGTAAGCCCCAAATCTGCAGATAGATAGTGCAGGCTGACCTTTGTTTCTGTGCAAAGCCCCCTGGAATTCCATAAGGCATAGACACCAGGGTCTGATCGTGCAGATGTAATGGAGTTTTGGGGCTAATACAGAGGGCCTAACTCATTCACGATAAGGCAACTTTACAAAGGGGCCTTATAATGGATATAAATATAATGTACTTCCTCTTTAAGGCTTCTTTATGCCATGAGAGTGCTATAGAGTAAGTTTACCATAAAATGAGCGTCAAGCCCAGAATGTTTTAATGAAATCACATTTTCTCTTGTATGGGATATGTTATGATCTCAATACTGGTCAAAGTACAAACTGCCCTCTCATTTTGGTAGTGCACAGTTAAGGTTGCCCAGTGATGCATCAGGTCCTTCTAGAATGTTATGCTCAGTTTCTCCCAAACCTCTTAAAATCAGGTAATCAAGGCTGAACTGCAGGTGCGACCTCTTTGAACAATGTCCAACACCACCACCAACACACACACACTAGCACTCTCCCTGCAGATTCTCTAGACCAGTCTGGGAACAGAGCATATGAGCACTGTAGGACAAAGTCTAGGATCTTTCTTTTGCTAAGGGTTATGCATAGAACACAGGAGCTACACTCAAACCCTGAGCCTGCTACAAACAAACTGCCCTAGACTTACAGATATTACCACCTCATTCCCCTTACCCTGAGTATTCCTTCTGGCTGCTCATTAAGCCCTAGAGACCACTTTTATGTATGCTACAACTGTATGCCGACAGTTCCCAGGTCAGGAAGACCTTTGTATACAGCTATGAATATAAACTGCAGAACTCAGTGCTACAGTGAGGCCTACGTGATCACTCAAGGTACCCATGCACTTCTCATATCACCATGGCAACTCTTCCAGTCCATTCCCATTAATGTTTCTGCCATTCAGCAGGGCTACATTTATCATTCTGACCCTTGGAGCAGTAGCCTCTGTTCGATGATGGTGGTGCCATAATAAGGAGACAAGAATGACCAACATAACATGGCATGGTCTGTGTTGTGTTTTACAGATTTGAATTCCAGCTTTCACCAGCATGCACCCCAGCTACATTCACTGGGTAGCTGTGCTGAATGATGGATGAGTATGCAGGAACGGACTGAGTCTGAAGGGGAATATTTTGAAGGAGGGACAGAAACGGATGGGGCATGGAGATGAGGGATGCACTCTGAAGCCCTCCCTTCATACCCCCCTGCACAGTTCTGAACTCCTCTTTTCTGTTAGAAACAGCAGCATTGGGGAGTGGGGGGAGAGGGATGAGCCTGGTGTCCCTTGCCCACTGCTGGAGGCAGCATGGGGAACAGGGGGTTGTAAGTTCTCTATCCTGATCAGGGAGCAGTGAAGGGAAGGGGAGCCCCTAAGGTCCCTCTCTTAGCCTGGTGGAGCAGCCATCGGGAGGAATTATTAAGGATGGAGGGGGAGAATAGATGATTCCATTTCTATTCCTTCCCAATATGTTCCTGGAGGAGAAGATACCCAGCTTTCTCCCCTTATGGTTCTGCTCTATCAAAGCTTCTTAGCTCCTAGAAAACAAAGGTTCCTTTTGATGATGGTTCCTTATTTATCATGGAATCAAGGACAAACTACATTTTTGGAAATCCATTTCTCTGACAAAGATCTAGTCATTGAACTGCTTCTGTCACACACACACTTTCTTTTCTCAAAAAAGAATTTGAAGGATCCCTTACGCTATCAACAGTGTTCATCTAGGGGTGTGATGACCCCTCAGTAGTTCCACCAGAGCACACCTCCAGAAGGGCAAAGGGTCTCTTCTCCCGCACATGCTCCTAACACCCGCATACATCCTCCCTCTCTGCTCTGACATACTTTCCTTAGCTTTGCCCCGCCAGCCCTGGTCAAATTATAAAAATTGTGAAAACGTTACGAGTAGCTCATGTGTGTTTGTGGGGGAGGCGGGAGGGCTGTGTATCAGGAACTCCTTGACCAAATGAGCCATCGCCTTGCTCTTCCTTGATCACAGTCAGTCACATTGTACAGGACATGGTAAAGAAGCATAATTACATTATCCAAACTGCTTACTACAGTTAGTAATCTTTGTTCCGATTCATTAGTGCTAATTTGACACTACTTCTAATGTCAAATCAATCTGCCTCTGGATATTAAAGCAGTTTTAAATGTAGGCACACAAACCAGAGCAAAGCTTTCAAAAGAAACTCTCCAGAATGAAGCCAAAAAAACTACTAAAGCTCATGCAACTCATTCTCTGAAAGTGGCCAAGAATAGTACTCTCATTGAATAGTCATCGGTCAGGTTCAAGGGCCACAGCATATCACCTTGAGCCACCCATAGGGTTACATGGAGTATAATTACTAAGTAGAGGTCTCTCTGGGCTAGGGTTAGGCTACATGCCCATTGGTCTCCCCAAGCTTGGCTTACAGTTACAAAAGGCAAGGCTTACAAATTGATTGCTTAATAATTTGTTCAAGTATCTTTCCAGGTATCAAAGTTAGGCTGACTGGTCCATAATTCCCTTGATCCTCTTTGTTCCCCTTTATCAAATAGGTACTATGTTTTCCCTTCTTCAGGCTTCTGGAACCTCACCCATTCTCCAGGAGTTCTCAAAGATAATTATCAACAGTTCCAAAATTACTTCAACCAGCTCCTTAAATACCCTAGGATTAAATTCCATCAGGCCCTGCTGACTGGAATATATCTAACTTATCTAAATATTCTTTAACCAGTTCTTTCCCTATTTTGGCTTGGATTCCTTTCCTCTTTTTGTTAATATTAATTGTGTTGTGTATCTGTTACCATTGACCTTTTTATTGAAGACTGAGAAAAATAGGCATTAAACACATTTGCTTTGTTGGGGTCATCAGTTATTAGCTGCTCTTCCCCACTAAATAGAGGACCCACACTTTCCTTTATCTTTCTCTTACTCTGAATATATTTAAATATATTATTAAACTTAATATATTTTTATTGCCTTTTTCTTCCTTGTTAGGACTATATCTAGCAAGGTGTGAAACATAATTAAAGAAGAGATAAGGAAGTAGATGTTAGATTAGCAGCTACAAAAGCAAAATGGCAGAGGGTTGTGCCAGAGTATGGTATCAATGGACTTTTTATTAAAATAACCTGTTTTGCACTCACAATTTTGGGTTCAGTAAAGAGTGACACAAATAATAAAATGTACATGTCTATTGAACCGCACTTGGTGTCAAGTGCAGTAAATCAATATTAATGTGATTTGACAGTTAAGTTTGTCAGCAGTTTTAGCCCTCAGTTGACTATGAGAACAAAGTTCTGGAAATTAGAGGCTTGGTCGAAACCTCTTTTAATACATGGAACAATATCTTTATACAGCTAGTTACACTGCACCCAATGAATTGACTTACAGCAGAAACACCTTTGTGCACTGAATCTCACTTCTGAAGATTTCATCTTGATGAAAGCACTACTAGAAAAATGAAAAATGAAGAACTCCACTCTATATATTGGAGTAGACAAGAAAAGAAACGTGGTCATGGCTGAGTTGATGCTCCTTCAGCAATTGTGAGATGCACATATAGGAGGTAACTTATTAATCAACTGCACAGTCAGGCAGTTGTTCTGAGAGACATATTTCATGGTTCCATAGTTAAGGTTGCAACCTAGTTCCAGTGTAAGTCATATTTCAGCACTTTTATAACTAAATAGAATAACTGGTTTAGCTTTAAAATTGTCATTTACTCCAAAGGCAAAAGGAAATGTTCTGCAAAACTTTAGTAATATTGGTGCAAACCTTTCGTGACTTGTACATTAAATTTTAAAAAGTTACCCTTGAATAGTGTCTAATATTTCTTTGGGTCCCTCTGAATCAGAAGTCACATGTTAATATCTCTTAACACTTTATAGAATGTTACAACTCCTTAAAAACTAGTTTGCATGTGATTTTTGAAGAAATTGGGTTATCTTATTGTCAACCTCACAGTGGTGTCATTTAACTCAATAGGGTCAGAATTTACGCCACTGCCTTTTAACGGTGAGACGGTCACATTGCTGAATGCAACTTTGGGTTTGTCTACATGAGGACATCCTGAATATGTATCCCAATTAATCAAAGCTATGAACTTGAAATGGATTGGTTTATCTTAATTCGCTTTGAAGGAGAATTAAGCCAAGCAAAATTAAGGCCACTTACATTCTGAACAACAGGATCCACACAGGGATTTAATACAGTTTAACTAAGCCACTTCAGGAAAACTAATCCATATTTAAATTAAAGCTGTTGTGAATTTGAAGTAGATTAGTTAAACTTAATTAATTTCCCATGTGGACACTGTTATTCAAAATTAATGTGGCCTTAAATTTGTTTACTATGAGTCACTTTGGAAGAAAATTAAAATAAACCAATCCACTCCATAAAATAAACCAATCCACCAATCAAGTTCATAGCTTTAGTTAATTTGGATTAGTTTTCCTGGATGTCCCCATGTACTCAAGTCCTGAGAGAGAACATAAGTGTTCTAGAGCTGACAGCTCATAAAGAACTTCCTTTAACTCAAGTGGCAGAAACCTTTATTTTTTGAAATTGCTGTGAAGAGAACAAAGACACAACATTGAAAATATGGGAAAACCAGAGTGGCACAGTACAAGAACTTATGTACACTGCTGCTCTGGCAGTGTTCCTATGGCTTCTGAAATAGAAACAGAAAGACTAAAAGACTCCAAACTATTTAAAGGGATATTACCCAATTCCTAAGCACTATAGAAATATAGGACAAGGGTTCCGGTCCCAGCTGTGCAGATGTATCACTTATCTCTGCAGATCTCAAGCAATTCAAAAGACAGATTCCTAGATGTTAAGGTTTGGACCATCATGATCATGTAGTGTGACTTCTTGCAAAACATAACACTTCACCCACTGATTTCTGAATTCAGCCTGAGCACTTGTAGGGTTGAGCTAGAGTTCATCTTTTAGAAAGATATCTAATCTTTACATGCAAAAAGAAAAAGGAGTACTTGTGGCACCATAGAGACTAACAAATTTATTTGAGCATAAGCTTTCATGAGCTTCAGCTCACTTCATTGGATGCATACAATGGAAAATACAGTGGGGAGATTTATATACACAGAGAACTTGAAACAATAGGTGTTACCATACATACTGTAACAAGAGTGATCAGATAAGGTGAGCTATTACCAGCAGGAGAGCGGGGAAAAGGGGGGGAACATTTTGTAGTGATAATCAAGGTGGGCCATTTCCAGCCGTTGACAAGAATGTGAGAGGAACACTAGGGGGGAAATAAACATGGGGAAATAGTTTTACTTTGTGTAATGACACATCCACTCCCAGTCTTTATTCAAGCCTAAGTTAATTGTATCCAGTTTGCAAATTAATTCCAATTCAGCAGTCTCTCCTTGGAGTCTTTTCTTGAAGTTTTTTTTGTTGAAGTATTGCCACTTTTAGGTCTGTAATCGAGTGACCAAAGAGATTGAAGTGTTCTCAAACTGGTTTTTGAATGTTATAATTCTTGACGTCTGATTTGTGTCCATTTATTCTTTTACATAGAGACTGTCCAGTTTGGCCAATGTACAGGGCAGAGGGGCATTGCTGACACATGATGGCATATATCATATTGGTAGATGTGCAGGTGAACAAGCCTTTGGTAGTGTGGCTGATGTGATTAGTGATGGTGTCCAGTAAATAGATATGTGGACACAGTTGGCAACGCGCTTTGTTGCAAGGATAGGTTCCTGGGTTAGTGGTTCTGTTGTGTGGTTGCTGGTGAGTATTTGCTTCAGGTTGGGGGGGCTGTCTGTAAGCAAGGACTGGCCTGTCCCCCAAGATCTGTGAGAGTGATTGGTCGTCCTTCAGGATAGGTTGTAGATCCTTGATGATGCGTTGGAGAGGTTTTAGTTAGGGGCTGAAGGTGATGGCTAGTGGCATTCTGTTATTTTCTTTGTTGGGCCTGTCCTGCAGTAGGTAACTTCTGGATACTCTTCTAGCTCTGTCAATCTGTTTCTTCACTTCAGCAGGTGGGTATTGTATTGTAAGAACACTTGGTAGAGATCTTGTAGGTGTTTGTCTCTGTCTGAGGAGTTGGAGCAAATGCGGTGGTATCGTAGAGCTTGGCTGTGGACAATGGATCATGTGGTGTGGTCTGGATGAAAGCTGGAGGCATGTAGGTAGGCTTAGCGGTCAGTAGGTTTCTGGTATACGGTGGTGTTTATGTGACCATCTCTTATTAGCACTATAGTGTCCAGGGAGTGGATCCCTTGTGAGGACTGGTCCAGGGTGAGGTTGATGGTCGGATGGAAATTGTTGAATTCATGGTGTAATTCCTCAAGGGCTTCTTTTCCATGGGTCCAAGGGTTCTTTTCCCAGAATCCTTCTTTTTGTAGTGTTGGTAGGAAGGTCTCTGTGGGTTAGCATGTTGTTCAGAGGTGTGTTGGAAATATTCCTTGAGTCAGATATGTCAAAAATAGGATTCTAGGTCACCACAGAACTGTATCATGTTTTTGGGGGTGAAAGGGCAGAAGGAGAGGCCCCGAGATAGGATAGATTCTTCTGCTGGGCTAAGAGTATAGTTAGACAGATTAACAATATTGCTGGGTGGGTGAAGGGAACCACTGTTGTGGCCCCTTGTGGCATGTAGTAGTTTACATAGTTTAGTGTCCTTTTTGTTTTGTAGAGACGCAAAGTGTGTGTTGTAAATGGCTTGTCTAGTTTTTGTAAAGTCCAGCCACGAGGAAGTTTGTGTGGAAGGTTGGATTTTTATAAGAGTATCCAGTTTTGAGAGCTCATTCTTAATCTTTCCCTGTTTTCTGAAGAGGATGTTTATCAGGTTCCGCAGTTTCTTTGAGAGTGTGTAGCACAAGCTGTCAGCATAGTCTGTGTGGTATGTAGATTGTAATGGGTTTTTTACCTTCAGTCCTTTTGGTATGATGTCCATCTGTTTGCATTTGGAAAGGAAGATGATGTCTGTCTGTATCTGTACGAGTTTTTTCATGAAGTTGATAGATTTCCACTCCATACGGCTAAATTCATTGCCTTGCATAATGACAGGTTTCAGAGTAGCAGCCCTGTTAGTCTGTATCCACAAAAAGAAAAGGAGTACTAGTGGCACCTTCGAGACTAACAAATTTATTTCAGCATAAGCTTTTGTGAGCTACAGCTCACTTCATCAGATGCATGCAGTGGAAAATACAGTGAGGAGATTTATATACACAGTGAACATGAAACAATGGGTGTTACCATAAACACTGTAACAAGAGTGATCAGGTAAGGTGAGCTATTGTATGGTAACACCCATTATTTCATGTTGTCTGTGTATATAAATCTCCCCACTGTATTTTCCACTGCATGCATCCGATGAAGTGAGCTGTAGCTCACGAAAGCTTATGCTGAAATAAATTTGTTAGTCTCTAAAGTGCCACAAGTACTCCTTTTCTTTTTGAGGACACAGACTAACACGGCTGCTACTCTGAAACTAATCTTTATATGATTACTCCTAGCAATGGAGCTTTTACCATATTTCTTCAGTAAATCTGTTCCAATGGTTAGTCACCCTGTTAAAATTTGCATCTTGTTTCCTTTTTGAATTTTTCAGATTTTAGTTTCCAACCATGTCTACACGACATAGTGTATGCATGTATATTTATGTCTGCTAGCCATGCCAGTAGAATCCCCCAGTGTAGAAACAGCACATGCCAAATGAAGGGCAGTGTTAGGTATGATGACAGAAGCCCTCTTTTATCAGCATAGCTGCATCTGCACTATGGGTTTTATTGGGAAAGCTATGTCACTTGGGAGGGAGAGGGGGGGTCTATTTCTTTCACACCCCTGACTTATATAGCTATGTTGATACAAATTTTAAGTGTAGACCAAAAACCCTTTTATCATCAGACATCTCCCTACATAGGTATGTGTAGGTTATGGAAGAAGTCATGTGACATATAAGAGCCATTTATGCTGCAGGAATCCAAAGCTCCATGAGTCAATAAGAACACAGTATATCTGAGCACACCATTGAGCTCTTAAGCTTAAGTAAGTTTACAGAGCAAGAAAAGATGTAAAATAAAGGTTAAAATACCAAAACTATTACTTTTAACTTATGTTTGGTACTTAACATTAAAATGGCAGTGTATGTATACCAAGGAATATTACTCTTTAGAGAAAACTTAGGAATTTAAAATTATGGAAATTAACAGTTAGTGTAAGGTTCAAAGCTATTTAAATGTGCTCACAGTCAATCTTTTTGCTAAAATATCACATTGAAAAGACAAAAACAAACAAAAACCTCTGCAAGCTTAATTCTACATCTAGGGATAAAACATGCACTGCCTACATCCTTGCCTCAGCACTCCCAGGTTGTAGCAATCCATAGTCTACAGCAGTGGTTCTCAAATTGAGGGTCAGGACCCCAAAGTGGTTCACAACTTTATTTTAATGGGATCACCAGGGTTGCCACTAGACTTGCTGGGGCCCAGGGCCAAAGCCTGAGCCCCACTGCCCAAGGTGGATAATGGTCTCAAGTTGCAGTAGGGGAGTTTTAGGTTGGATATTAGGAAAAACTTTTTCACTAGGAGGGTGGTGAAGCACTGGAATATGTTACCTAGGGATCTCCTTCCTTTGAGGTTTTTAAGGTCAGGCTTGACAAAGCCCTTGCTGAGATGATTTAGTTGGTGTTGGTCCTGCTTTGAGCAGGGGGTTGGACTAGATGACCTCCTGAGGTCCCTTCCAACCCTGATATTCCATGACTCCATGATTCTATAAAGTCTTCAGCCCCAGGTGGAGGAGCTCAGCTTACAGGCTCCCTTCCCCAGGGCTCAATTCTTTCAGTTTCTGCTTGGCCCTCCACATGGGGCTCGGGCTGGCTCAGGGTTCAGTTCCGCACCTTGGGGTTATGTAGTAATTTTTGTTGTTAGAAAGGGGGTGCGGTACAATGAGGTTTGAGAACCAGGTCTACAGGAGCCTCAAACATTACAAACAAACAAGTGTAAGAACTGTTAATGTAAGTCACTGGTGTTTATTAGCTCTGAACTCAACACAGCACTTTTTTCATACTTCTTGAGTTTAGAAGACCCCCAAAAAATAGCTTCTCTAGAAAGGAGCTATAGAGGAATGACTCTCCCAGCCAACATTTCCCTTGTAACTAGGCACAGCAGGACCTGCCCCTCAGTTGCCTCTTTCTGTTGGTTATTCGGTCCCTGTGGTGGGCTAATTCTAGTGACTTGTCCTTCCAGGCAGTTCATGTACAATCTCATCCCCTCTGGGGCATCAATGTCCCAAATAAACAGCACCTATCACAATACCAGTCATCCATACAGTGTCTCCCTTCCCTCGTGGGCTCCTCTTCAGTTCCAGTCTTCTTTCAGAGTGGTGTGTTCCTGGGCTTCTCTCTACAACCCCCAGCAGAGCTAAAATATCCCAAACACTACCAAATATCATTTAAATCACTATTGCTTGTCCCAGACTTCAGCTGTTCCTCTTCTGAAAAAGTGACCCATATTACCTTCCTGGAGTCTTGTCCCTGGTTCAGGACCCAACACAGGGCTACTGCCACCTCTGTAACTTCCTAGTAGCTCCTTTCTCAAGGAACAGATCAGACCTGACCCACCCCTTTATGGATCTCCTCCCTCAATGCTCTGACCACCTTTATGACTTCTAATCTCCTTTATGAAGAACCTAACTTCTCCCCAGCTGGATCTGATAACAAATTGAGCTGACAGACCCTCCGGGTGTAACTAAATGAGCTAAGTGAGCCCTCAGGCTCCCATTAACCCTCTGTCTACCAGTATGGGATTTATACACAGCATCACAAGGCATAAAGAATTCTATATTTGTTAAAGATTTTTGCATGATACTATTATATGATTTTACACCTGCTTAATCAGTTATGTTTTGAGAAAACTTTAATTAAAGTTGTAACTATACTGTGAGTCACAGCAAACCCTACATCAGATAGGAGCAACACAAATAAAATGTAGTGATACTACTAACAATAATAGCAATGGTCCCTCAGACCGGAGCCTGATAGGCAGAGAGATATTAATTTGTCTTTGTTTTATGGTTGATTCTCAGGGGGAAAAACAGCAGTCAAAATATTGCATTGTATGAAGAAGGGTTAAAGAAGAAAACAAGGCACAAAGTTTTCTGAATGTAGACAACAAGCCTCAGTAAGGTTAGATATCTTTTTGTGCTTTCTTCATATTCAGAATAAAGTTAAGCATGGTGTGTTCTGAAAATGAAGAATAAACTGTGAAAGTTCTCCACATCACATATATTATGTTGAAAAGCTGAATACTTTTCTCATATTCATTTTCTAATTAACTCCACCAGCAATTCACTCCTTTAGGTCAATATCTCTCAGGAGATATATAGTTATAAATATGTTTTTTCAATTGCAATAGTTTTCTTTAACCACAGTAAACATTTTAAACATTTAACAAATTAAGTATTGTTATTCATGAATACAGTCTTAGCATTTCATTTTACACAATAAATAATAATAACTCACATTTCTATAGCACTTTCCATTTGTGGATTTCAAGGTGATTGTGCCCTCCCAAATTCTTTTGCACATTAACATCTACTGTTGGATTACTACAGCAGGCAGTGCAGAGGCTTTTATGAGTGGGAGATAGAAAACTTTGTGGGCTTGCAATGATAGGGGCTTTTTTTGGCAGGGGGGAGGGAGAAATGGACAGAAAATGGGGTTGGAAGTGCAAATCCATTCAAAAGTCCTGCTTAGCTCCCAATTTTTCAGACTGTATGAGGAGAGACGGGATGTGTCTCATGACTGAATTAGGCTTCAACACTTTTGTGCAATAGGTAAGTATTGTTACACAAGTTACCTCATGGCCTGCCTGGGAACAGATATTTCCTATGTATGGACAAACAGACAGATATTATTGTTAAGTGAATTTGAGAGTCCTAATATTTGGGTTGTGGACAAAACTGCAAGTATGAATATCAGCCTGCTGGGCAATTCCTATTCATTTGCCACTGAGTAAAACATGAATCACATTACCTAACAAGCTCAGCTCTTTGATAGGAAAGAAGAGGTTGGAGCTGCTCTAGGTTCAGGGTTGGTCCCTAAGCTGCTCTACAATAGGAGGTAGACCTCAGTGATAAGATAGGAAAGGACCTTAACACATAATCACCGACAGGACCCCCTTTCCATCTTTACAGGGGTTCCTCCTTGCTCTGAGTAAGGGCCAATTCTCATCTCAAGCAGGAGGTTAACATGAAATAACATTTAACTTGATATTTGGTGAGGGACCATCTGTGTTCATACAGTGCCCAGAAAAATGGAGGTCCTGGTCCATTACTGGGGCTCATACACACTAAATAATGCATGTCCTAACAGCTGTAAGAGACACAACCAAGATGGTGAGCAGGGATAAAAGTATCAGGCAAAGTATTCCATTCACATGCTGATTATATATATATATATATATATATACATATTTTCTTCTTGATTCATCATTATGATTAGGCAGATGAGATCCCACTATCCTAGGTAATCAGAATGAAATCTATTCTGCAGTATCCCCTGTTCATCACTGAAATATGGCAAAGGCACACTATTTGGATCCATGACTGAAAAGGACCCAGGAGACAGTACAAGTGAAGGTTATTTGATGGAGACCATGTAAATCAAGGATGAGCTCAGCCAATATTCCAGTCATGACACCAGTTTACCACAACAGTAGAATAACGGGTGAATGGAACCAGGAGAGAAGCAGCCAATAGCATACTGAAGTTGACACCAGCAATAGATATGGTGAAAAATCCTATGGTGACACCCTGAAGTATTTCAGATCTTTGTATATGGTTACCCAATCCTCTGTAGCTACAAGGGTTACACAGATGTTTAGAATATTATTTCCAAAATATCTCTGATTTTTCCATCAACACAGAATGCTATTTATGCAAGATGATCACCCAGTGATATATGCTTCTGAATTACTGACTAATGCACAATGGATATCAGAGCTGGTCAGAAAACAGTCTGTCTTACCTCCACAAAAAAACTGAATTTTTCTGAGGAAACAACCCCTTTCAATCTGATTCAAAAATTCAATACTGTTCATGGGAGGAAAAGACTGAAAAAATGTGTTTTGGGAAAACCAATTTGGAATTCTTATGCTTATTCCCCAGACTGCCTAACTTCCTGGTAAACAAGGTAACCTAAGAAGATGGAACAGTTTCTCATGGAATGCTTTGATTTCAATGAAACAGCAGTTTCAGATGTAAGAAAGCATTCCTTCAGAAAATTTCCAATCAGGTCTAACAGAAGCATACTTAATAGTGTAATAAAATATAATAGAATATTGACAATATGAAAAATTGTTTCAGAACAAAAATAAATGTTTAATTCCAAGAAGTGTCAAAACTGGTTGTTTCAACAATATTGGAACTTTTTTCCCTTGGTTTTATTTTGAAACAAAATTCTGGCAAAATCATCCTGATTTTATGCAGTGTTTCAATTTCAGTAGAACCACATATTCAGATGGAATATGGTTCTATCTACATTTATCTGAGCAGCTGTAATCCTTATAGTTTATCATGAGGCTAGTAGTCAGAGACTAGTATGACCCACTCTTGCTCCTTGCATGTCTGGAAGTAAATAATTATTAGTCTGGGCCTGTTTTTATTGTGGTTCCTGCCATGTTGTCTTCTTTCAAACAGAACTGGTCTCTCTAATTTAAGTGTCTCTTTCAGTCAGAGCATTCAACAGGATTTCTCCCCTCTTGACCCTGTGGTAAACTGGTGACAAATACATTCTCTCTTCTCTGAGTTTTTCAGGACTTCCCCTTTACCTACAAATGCTTTGATATATATTTTTCAAATTGACTTCCCTTGGCTTCCCTCGCTACTTAATCATCTGCTATTTCTGATTCTCTTCCCTCAATATTCTTCACCATTTCAGTCATAGTCAACAGTTTGTTTTTCAAAATTCACGTCCACAATTGTGGCAATGTTTATAGATATTTTATTCAAAATTTTCTTTGTTATTCCAACAGTCGTGTTCGCCATCTTAAGCTTCCACACCTTCTGCCATCTGCATCGCTTCTCATACTGCTTTTTCCCCCGATATATATATATATATATATAGATATATATATATATATATAGATATATATATATATATATAGATATATATATATTTGCACACAATTTTTAGTATCAATCTCCAATATTTTGTCCCACATTTCTTGTAGGGAAAATTTCCTTGAGCACTTGGATCTCTCTTCATTTTTCTTTTTTAAAAAGCCAACTGTATTCCCCCAGGACCCCCCCCACCCAACTTATGACAGAAATTGAAAGGTCTAAAGGAAGCATTGCCACCTTGACTTATCTTCTTTTAATAAATTTCACTTTTTGTTTTCATGTACTAGCACAGTATTTCACTGTTTGACTTGCAGAACCTGAAGATAGATGTAAAAAAGCAAGTCCCTGCTGAATGAAGGTTAACAAAAAGGTTTACTATTTGCCATTCCATAGATTTTAAAGCCAAAAATCTGAACTCCTGAATAACAAAGACTCATAGACAGTCACCTAGTAATTTCTGCCTCAAACCCATAACTTTGGGCAAAAGCATATCTTTTAAAAAGTTATTCTGTCTGATTACCTCCTTTAGGTGTATGAATAGGAATGTGGCCTTAATTGTGGGTCTGAGGACATTTTTTTTCTTTTATTTTGAGAGGGTACTAATTTGTTTGTAATACAAACATCTTTTCAATTAATTTTTCCCCTGAGGTATAACTTTGCTAGTGTGCAGCATTAAGTGTATAAACATTCAAAGTCCCAGGCTGGAAAAATACAGAATCAGGCTACTCACAAGTTCTATTTGTAATGGCTTCCTTTCAGTCATCACCATAAATCATATCACCCTTGTAATAGGCTTACAGATGTTATTTATCTCCAAGCTTGCTGTTATGTTATTTCTTGTGTCACTGTCACCATCTTCATCTTCCTCACTCTGTCACTCTTTCACATTAACATATTATTTTCCCTTCTCCATTTTCCTTGATTCTTTGCCATAGTTCTATATTTAAACTATCAGACTCTCTAAATATGTATTTCCTTTTTATACATTCTTGACAAACATTCACTTCAGATCGGTGCATTCCAGGTTTCTTTCCCTTTCTGCTATATTTCAAGCATTTTATAGTAAAATAAAGGGGTCTGGTTTTTATTGAACCTATGTGTGTGTGCTTCAGCTTCTTCTATTTTGTAGTTCTGTGGCATCTCTTGCTGGCATCACCTTTGTCACTGAAATCTCTATTGTCTTGGTTTACAGCATATAAAGTCTTCATCTGAAAATAAGCAGTCTGAAATATATTCCGAAGTCCACAGAGTAATTCAATTCAGAGGGAATGACTGGGAATCATTAAATTTTCTCTAACATTACAATGGTTTGATGACTTTATCAATTTTGTCACATAAGCACTAACACATTTTTCTACATGCTAGCAGTGCTTATGAAATCTTATCATACTTGGCTGTTACTGTATAATGAACACTATTTCATTGAAAACCTTGTTCTTTAATTTCTCTATGGCCATCAAATTAAGGACTTAAATGTGTCTTTCATTTTATTAAACTGAACTATGACAGGCAGAATATTCTTGTCTTCTCCTGACATTCTTCTAAATAGTCCATAGCAGCTGATTTCACTGTTCTAAATGTAAATATTTTAACCAGCCTTCCCGACTCATTGATTATTCCCACCATTTAAATGATACTTCCTGTAGCTCAGGAGTTATTTCCAAGTGCATTTAATTCCAATGGAGATTGATTTTTGAGTAGGCAGCCTGACTGTATATTTAGTCACATATCTTACTGCTCCTGAAATGAAGACGGTGCATATCATTATTCCATCAAAGGGTCTGTTGCCTGGAATAGTTTTAGGATAAGACACTGAGTAAATGCTGGACACAGATGTAAATGAGATCTCAGTACACAAGATAGTCAGTACTCAGAGAATGAATGAAGTTTATATAGTGTGAGATTTTGTCTGTAAGACCCTTACCTCATTTGCTCTAGAAGTTGGAGCATGTGTAGCACATGTCATAGGTAAATGTAGAAAGACAAACAACAACAACATGGTCTTGTGGTTAAGGCAGTTAAATATCACGCAAGAGAACCTGGCTCTGTACCTGACTTGATCATAGATATACTGTATATGTCAGTGCAAGTCACCTAAACCAAAATTATGGCACGTGGACACAGCTATTTTTTTCATTTTCTGGATGACCAAGTTGACACAGCTGAAGCTTGATTTTCATGCACGCACAGCACTCTTAGATTCAAACAAGTTAATGGGAGCTGTAGCTGCCCAGCAGATCAGGCAGACTATTATGGCGAATTAGCAGAGGCCTGGTCAACAAAAAAGACATGAGTTCTAATCCAGGCCTCAGCAACACCACTTTTCACAGCTGTAATACTCTATCATGCAGGGGAGTTCTGATGATAAGTCAATGTTTGTGAAATACTCAGATGCTATAGAGGTGAAGAAAAATCACATGAAAAAAATGAATAATTTCATATTCAGTGCAGGGTCTGCATGGAAGGCACCATATAAGACTTGGGGCCAACATTGAATGAGGACGATGAAGAGAAATATTCTACACCTGCCTCATTCTCAAAGCACTGTCCATCCTATGTATTGTGCATGTGCATTGTAACATGATTTAATTACATGATCTCATACTTTTTTTGTACAGGACTCCTGCCTCTTTCAGTGCACAGTGCCTAACACACACACACACACACACAGTTATTATTCATGGCCTCTCCATGTGCTTAATGTGTCTTCTTTTGACAAAAAACTGTGATTTTGTCATTAACCAATCAACCACTTAGAAGGTTGTATTGTTTTATCACATCACTATTTTATGGCCTGAATCTGATAAATTTTGGGTTGAGTTCATTCTTGATCTGTCAGAGATTGTTAATTTTCAAATGCTAACATTAATAGGACAAATTGTTGGATGGCAAACAAGTAAATTAATTCCAGTTGGCAAAGTTCCTTCTAAACATTTTGCATATTTCTACAGAATCAGTTTTTGAGAAATGACAAGTATGCTGTCTTGGTATCAAAAACCTCCAGAGAATACAAATAATAAGAGAAATTATTTAGTTTGTACTGAATATATATATATATATATATATATATATATATGAAATGTAAAAACAGAAAAAACTCTATTCACATTTTATAAGGACATATGGTGCCTCATTCAAATTATTTTGTGGGATTTTTTTAGTGAAATGGCCCACATTTAATTATATTTGTAACTCTACATTTTACTGTTTAATATGTCAGACAAAGTGATTTAGTATTCTTCTGTATCAAGCCTACTAGAACTAATCAGTTTCATTATAAAAATACTAACATACTGAAATATTCCCCACTCCCACAATAAGCTGTTTTGAATATAGTGCTAGAGAAAGGTCCTATTGACTGTACTAGAGTCTGAAGTTTTCTAGCCAGGGAGAAAACATAGCATGGGTAGTTACTATGCATGTTCCCCAACATTTCCCTATCACTTTGATTCTTTCAGAAGTTGACTCACTACTTTTGCAGGTGAGATGTAAGATTCAGTCTCCTTTTGATTCAGTCTTTGACTTATTTTTGAGACTGTTCACGTGTAAGTTGTAGACCAGGCATTCTGGATTTAGCTTCTGTGCGTTCTGCTTTCTCCCTTCTGCTGTTCTTTCCAGGGTTGAAAAAACAATTTTTTCCCATTAGTTCTTCATTGGGTCAAAAAAAGACTAGCGGAGATATAAACTAAATGTATGAGCTGTGCATTTACAAATGTCACTGTAAAGGTGCTGTCTCTGTTTTGATGTTCTACAACTTACCTGGTTTTGTTTGGTCTGAAAATTAAAACAAATAACTGTAAGCCTTCCTCTAATTAAGCAAAACACACCCTGTCATAAATAGAAAGGGAAGGGTAAACCCCTTTAAAATCCCTTCTGGCCAGAGGAAAACTCCTCTCACCTGTAAAGGGTTAAGAAGCGAAAGGTAACCTCGCTGGCACCTGACCAAAATGACCAATGAGGAGACAAGATACTTTCAAAAGCTGGGAGGAGGGAGAGAAACAAAGGGTCTGTGGGTCGCTCTTTATGCTGCCTTTGCCGGGGATAGACCAGGAATGGAGTCTGAGGGTATGTCTACACTACGAAATTAGGTCGAATTTATAGAAGTCGGTTTTTTAGAAATCGGTTTTATATATTCGAGTGTGTGTCCCCCCACAGAAAATGCTCTAAGTGCATTAAGTGCATTAACTCGGCGGAGCGCTTCCACAGTACCGAGGCAAGCGTCGACTTCCGGAGCGTTGCACTGTGGGTAGCTATCCCACAGTTCCCGCAGTCTCCGCTGCCCATTGGAATTCTGGGTTGAGATCCCAATGCCTGATGGGGCTAAAACATTGTCGCGGGTGGTTCTGGGTACATATCGTCAGGTCCCCGTTCCCTCCCTCCCCCCATGAAAGCAAGGGCAGACAATCATTTCGCGCCTTTTTTCCTGAGTTACCTGTGCAGACGCCATACCACGGCAAGCATGGAGCCCGCTCAGGTAACCGTCACCCTATGTCTCCTGGGTGCTGGCAGACGCGGTACGGCATTGCTACACAGTAGCAGCAACCCCTTGCCTTGTGGCAGCAGACGGTACAGTATGACTGGTAGCCGTCATCGTCATGTCTGAGGTGCTCCTGGTCGCCTCTGTGAGGTCGATCAGGAGCGCCTGGGCAGACATGGGCGCAGGGACTAAATTTGGAGTGACTTGAGCAGGTCATTCTCTTTAGTCCTGCAGTCAGTCCTATTGAACCGTCTTATGGTGAGCGGGCAGGCGATACGGACTGCTAGCAGTCGTACTGTACCATCTTCTGCCGAGCAGTCATGAGATGTGGATGGCATGCAGTCCTTCTGCACCGTCTGCTGCCAGCCAAAGATGTAAAAGATAGATGGAGTGGATCAAAACAAGAAACAGACCAGATTTGTTTTGTACTCATTTGCTTCCCCCCCTCCCCTGTCTAGGGGACTCATTCTTCTAGATCACACTGCAGTCACTTACAGAGAAGGTGCAGCGAGGTAAATCTAGCCATGTATCAATCAGAGGCCAGGCTAACCTTCTTGTTCCAATAAGGACAATAACTTAGGTGCACCATTTCTTATTGGAACCCTCCGTGAAGTCCTGCCTGAAATACTCCTTGATGTAAAGCCACCCCCTTTGTTGATTTTAGCTCCCTGAAGCCAACCCTGTAAGCGCCCCTCCCAGCGTCAGAGCAATGGCAAACAATCGGGCATCTGAGAGTGCTGTCCAGAGCACTCACAATGGAGCACTCTGATGGGGCTAAAACATTGTCGCGGGTGGTTCTGGGTACGTGTCGTCAAGCCCCCGTTCCCTCCCTCCCTCCGTGAAAGCAAAGGCAGACAATCGTTTCGCGCCTTTTTTCATGAGTTACCTGTGCAGACACCATACCACGGCAAGCATGGAGCAGAGCTCAGGTAATCGTCACCCTATGTCTCCTGGGTGCTGGCAGACGCGGTATGGCTTTGCTGCACAGTAGCAGCAACCCATTGCCTTCTGGCAGCAGACGGTGCAATACGATTGGTAGTCATCCTCGTCGTGTCCGAGGTGCTCCTGGCCACGTCCGCTGGGAGCGCCTGGGCAGACATGGGCGCAGGGACTACATTTGGAGTGACTTGACCAGGTCATTCTCTTTAGTCCTGCAGTCCTATTGAACCGTCTTATGGTGAGCGGGCAGGCGATACGGACTGCTAGCAGTCGTACTGTACCATCTTCTGCCAGGCAGGCAAGAGATGAGGATTGCTAGCAGTCGTATTGTACCATCTTATGCCAGGCAGGCAAGAGATGAAGATGGCTAGCAGTCATACTGTACCATCTTCTGCCAAGCAGCCATGAGATGTGGACGGCATGCAGTCCTTCTGCACCGTCTGCTGCCAGCCAAAGATGTAAAAGATAGATGGAGTGGGTCAGAACAAGAAATAGACCAGATTTGTTTTGTACTCATTTGCCTCCTCCCCTGTCTAGATCACACTGCAGTCACTCACAGAGAAGGTGCAGCGAGGTAAATCTAGCCATGTATCAATCAGAGGCCAGGCTAACCTCCTTGTTCCAATAACAACGATAACTTAGGTGCACCATTTCTTATTGGAACCCTCCGTGCAGTCCTGCCTGAAATACTCCTTGATGTACAGGCACACCCTTTGTTGATTTTAGCTCCCTGAAGCCAACCCTGTAAGCCGTGTCGTCAGTCGCCCCTCCCTCCGTCAGAGCAACGGCAGACAATCGTTCCGCGCCTTTTTTCTGTGCGGACGCCATACCAAGGCAAGCATGGAGGCCGCTGAGCTCATTTTGGCAATTAGGAGCACATTAACCACCACACACATTATCCAGCAGTATATGCAGCACCAGAACATGGCAACGCGATACCGGGCGAGGAGGCGATGTCAGCGCGGTCCCGTGAGTGATCAGGACATGGACACAGATTTCTCTGAAAGCATGGGCCCTGACAATGCATGCATCATGGTGCTAATGGGGCAGGTTCATGCTGTGGAACGCCGATTCTGGGCTCGGGAAACAAGCGCAGACTGGTGGGACCGCATAGTGTTGCAGGTCTGGGACGATTCCCAGTGGCTGCGAAACTTTCGCATGCGTAAGGGCACTTTCATGGAACTTTGTGACTTGCTTTCCCCTGCCCTGAAGCGCATGAATACCAGGATGAGAGCAGCCCTCACAGTTGAGAAGTGAGTGGCGATAGCCCTGTGGAAGCTTGCAACGCCAGACAGCTACCGGTCAGTTGGGAATCAATTTGGAGTGGGCAAATCTACTGTGGGGGCTGCTGTGATGCAAGTAGCTCACGCAATCAAAGATCTGCTGATATCAAGGGTAGTGACCCTGGGAAATGTGCAGGTCATAGTGGATGGCTTTGCTGCAATGGGATTCCCTAACTGTGGTGGGGCTATAGACGGAACCCATATCCCTATCTTGGCACCGGAGCACCAAGCCGCCGAGTACATAAACCGCAAGGGGTACTTTTCGATAGTGCTGCAAGCTCTGGTGGATCACAAGGGACGTTTCACCAACATCAACGTGGGATGGCCGGGAAAGGTGCATGATGCTCGCATCTTCAGGAACTCTGGTCTGTTTCAAAAGCTGCAGGAAGGGACTTTATTCCCAGACCAGAAAATAACTGTTGGGGATGTTGAAATGCCTATATGTATCCTTGGGGACCCAGCCTACCCCTTAATGCCATGGCTCATGAAGCCGTACACAGGCAGCCTGGACAGTAGTCAGGAGCTGTTCAACTACAGGCTGAGCAAGTGCAGAATGTGGTAGAATGTGCATTTGGACGTTTAAAGGCGCGCTGGCGCAGTTTACTGACTCACTTAGACCTCAGCAAAACCAATATTCCCACTGTTATTACTGCTTGCTGTGTGCTCCACAATATCTGTGAGAGTAAGGGGGAGATGTTTATGGCGGGGTGGGAGGCTGAGGCAAATCGCCTAGCTGCTGGTTACGCGCAGCCAGACACCAGGGCGTTTAGAAGAGCACAGGAGGGTGCGGTGCGCATCAGAGAAGCTTTGAAAACCAGTTTCATGACTGGCCAGGCTACGGTGTGAAAGTTCTGTTTGTTTCTCCTTGATGAAACCCCCCGCCCCTTGGTTCACTCTACTTCCCTGTAAGCTAACCACCCTCCCCTCCTCCCTTTAATCATTGCTTGCAGAGGCAATAAAGTCATTGCTGCTTCACAGTCATGCATTCGTTATTCATTCATCACACAAATAGGGAGATGACTACCAAGGTATCCCAGGAGGGGTGGTGGAGGAGGGAAGGAAAATGCCACACAGCACTTTAAGCACAGCACTTTAAAAGTTTACAACTTTAAAATTTATTGAATGACAGCCTTCTTTTTTTTTGGGCAATCCTCTGTGGTGGAGTGGCTGGTTGGCCGGAGGCCCCCCCACCGCGTTCTTGGGCATCTGGGTGTGGAGGCTATGGAACTTGGGGAGGAGGGCGGTTGGTTACAGAGGGGCAGCAGTGGCAGTCTGTGCTCCAGCTGCCTTTGCTGCAGCTCAACCATACACTGGAGCATACTGGTTTGGTCCTGCAGCAGCCTCAGCATTGAATCCTGCCTCCTCTCATCACGCTGCCGCCACATTTGAGCTTCAGCCCTGTCTTCAGCCCGCCACTTACTCTCTTCAGCCCTCCACCTCTCCTCCCGGTCATTTTGTGCTTTCCTGCACTCTGACATTATTTGTCTCCACGCATTCGTCTGTGCTCTGTCAGTGTGGGAGGACAGCATGAGCTCGGAGAACATTTCATCGCGAGTGCGTTTTTTTTTCTTTCTAAGCTTCACTAGCCTCTGGGAAGGAGAAGATCCTGTGATCATTGAAACACATGCAGCTGGTGGAGAAAAAAAAAGGGACAGCGGTATTTAAAAAGACACATTTTATAAAACAGTGGCTACACTCTTTCAGGGTAAACCTTGCTGTTAACATTACATACATAGCACATGTGCTTTCGTTACAAGGTCGCATTTTGCCTCCTTCCACCACGTGACTACCCCCTCAACCTTCCCCCCTCCCTGTGGCTAACAGCGGGGAACATTTCTCTTTAGCCACAGGCAAACAGCACAGCAGGAATGGGCTCCTCTGAGTGTCCCCTGAAGAAAAGCACTCTATTTCAACCAGTTGACCATGAATTATATCTCACTCTCCTGAGGATAACACAGAGAGATAAAGAACGGATTTTGGTTGAATGCCAGCAAACATACACGGCAATGCTTTGTTCTACAGTGATTCCCGAGTACGTGTTACTGGCCTGGAGTGGTAAAGTGTCCTACCATGAAGGACGAAATAAGGCTGCCCTCCCCAGAAACCTTTTGCAAAGGCTTTAGGACTACATCTAGGAGAACCGCAAATGCCAGGGCAAAGTAATCCTTTCACATGCTTGCTTTTAAACCATGTATAGCATTTTAAAAGGTACACTCACCAGAGGTCCCTTCTCCGCCTGCTGGGTCCAGGAGGCAGCCTTGGGTGGGTTCGGGGGGTACTGGCTCCAGGTCTAGGGTGAGAAACAGTTCCTGGCTGTCGGGAAAACCGGTTTCTCTGCTTGCTTGCTGTGAGCTATCTACAACCTCCTCCTCATCATCATCTTCTTCGTCCCCAAAACCTACTTCCGTATTGCCTCCATCTCCATTGTAGGAGTCAAACAACACGGCTGGGGTAGTGGTGGCTGAACCCCCTAAAATGGCATGCAGCTCATCATAGAAGCGGCATGTTTGGGGCTCTGACCCAGAGCGGCTGTTCGCCTCTCTGGTTTTCTGGTAGGCTTGCCTCAGCTCCTTCAGTTTCACGCGGCACTGCTTCGGGTCCCTGTTATGGCCTCTGTCCTTCATGCCCTGGGAGATTTTCACAAAGGTTTTGGCATTTCGAAAACTGGAACGGAGTTCTGATAGCATGGATTCCTCTCCCCAAACAGCGATCAGATCCCGTACCTCCCGTTCGGTCCATGCTGGAGCTCTTTTGCGATTCTGGGACTCCATCATGGTCACCTGTGCTGATGAGCTCTGCATGGTCACCTGCAGCTTGCCACGCTGGCCAAACAGGAAATGAGATTCAGAAGTTTGCGGTTCTTTTCCTGTCTACCTGGCCAGTGCATCTGAGTTGAGAGTGCTGTCCAGAGCGGTCAGAATGGAGCACTCTGGGATAGCTCCCGGAGGCCAATACCATCGAATTGTGTCCACAGTACCCCAAATTCGAGCCGGCAACATCGATTTAAGCGCTAATCCACTTGTCAGGGGTGGAGTAAGGAAATCGATTTTAAGAGCCCTTTAAGTCGAAATAAAGGGCTTCACTGTGTGGACGGGTGCAGGTTTAAATCGATTTAACGCTGCTAAATTCGACCTAAAGTCCTAGTGTAGACCAGGGCTTAGAACTTTTAGTAAGTAATCTAGCTAGGTACGTGTTAGATTATGATTTCTTTAAATGGCTGAGAAAAGAATTGTGCTGAATAGAATAACTATTTCTGTCTGTGTATCTTTTTTGTAACTTAAGGTTTTGCCTAGAGGGATTCTCTATGTTTTGAATCTAATTACCCTGTAAGGTATCTACCATCCTGATTTTACAGAGGGGATTTCTTTACTTCTATTTACTCCTATTTCTATTAAAAGTCTTCTTGTAAGAAAACTGAATGTTTTTTCATTGTTCTCAGATCCAAGGGTTTGGGTCTGTTGTCACCTATGCAAATTGGTGAGGCTTTTTACCAAACCTTGTCCAGGAAGTGGGGTACAAGGTTTTGGGAAGTATTTTGTGGGGGAAAGACGTTTCCAAACAGCTCTTCCCCAGTAACCAGTAATTGTTTGCTGGTGGTAGCGGCCAATCCAAGGACAAAGGGTGGAATATTTTGTACCTTGGGGAAGTTTTTGACCTAAGCTGGTAAAGATAAGCTTAGGAGGTTTTCATGCACGTCCCCACATCTGTACCCTAGCGTTCAGAGTGGGGAAGGAACCTTGACACACCCTCTTTTAGCAAAGGATATCATCTTGCTCCCTTTCCCCCTGTAGTGGATTCTAAGATTCTTCCAGCATATATGTTTAGAAACAATAGCCACAAAGTCCATTGTTCTCTCCCACTCAAGTTTACATGATGGATAATTATTGCGCAGAAATCTGTAGGGGAATATGAGAACTGCAAGGAAAGTAAAGCCATAGATAACCCCATAGATCCCTGGACTGCCAAATGAAGGGACTAGTGCCTTCAGGCTGCTTCTTGGCCACACCCTCAGCATAGCTTTTTTAAGAGTCACTGAAATAGAGTTTACAAACCTCACACTGAGCATAGGCAGAGGGGACAGGACTGTCTTTCCTGTTTATTAGCAAGCAGTTTGATCGCACCCCCATGTAGATGCCAGCTCTAGCAATTATGGAGATGGGAACCCACAGCTGCAACCAACAGAGAAATCAAGACCTGCTATAAAAGTGAGAGCACAGACAGGGAGGAGGAGGCAGAAAGGCCTGAGATAGCAAAGGGGCGAGAGCATCACACCAGGCTGCTTTCAGGAAAACAACCCAGGAAACTACAAGACCCAAATTTGAAGGGCTGATAAACTCAATTGGAGATGATGGTCCAGGAACTTGTCTGAATGAGAACAAAGTAAGGAAGATCAGTTAGGAGAAGATGAGACCTCTAGAAAGACCACACCAAATAGCGGTGATAATTACACTCTTATTAGCAAACCCCCTGTCCCTACATCCTGCTGCAGAGGAGGCTAGAAATTGGAGGGAGAATAACTGCTAGTCCAAGCAGCATTAACTATTAATGTTAAATACATAGACTGAATGTTGCAATGCCTCACTTTAGGCACCCTGGTGCCAGTGGAACCCACAACCCTCAGTTAGGCAATGGGGCTCCCTATACAATGCATGGAAAGAATTAGATTCTTGAATATTTATTTATTATTTGAGCAGAGAGAGGCAGAATGACTCCATAGCCTAGTGGTTAGAGGGGTGTGAGAGTCAGGTTCAAGTCTCTGCTCCAATTAATATTATAGTATGTTATTAGGGCTGTCAATTAATCACAATTAACCCACAAAATTAACTCAGAAAAATTAATTGTGATTCAAAAAATTAATCGTGATTAATTGCAGTTTTAATCACACTGTTAAATAAAAGAATACCAATTTAAATGTATTAAATATTTTGGATGTTTTTGTACATTTTAAAATATATTGTTTTCAATTGCAACACAGAATACAAAGTGTACAGTGCTCACTTTAAATTATTTTTATTACAAATATTTGCAATATAAAAATGATCAACAAAATAAACAGTATTTTTCAATTCACCTTATACAAGTACTGTAGTGCAATCTCTTTATTGTGAAAGTGCATTTACAAATGTAGATTTTATTTTTGCTACATAACTGCAGTCAGAAACAAAACAATGTAAAATTGTAGAGCCTACAAGTCCACTCAGTCCGACTTCTTGTTCAGCCAATTGCTAAGACAAACAAGTTGTTTACATTTAGGGGAGATAATGCTGCCCTCTTCTTATTTATAATGTCACCTGAAAGTGAGAACAGATATTCACATGGCATTTTTGAAGCTGACATTGCAAGGTATTTACATGCCAGATATGCTAAACATTCATATGTCCTTTCATGCTTTGGCTACCATTCAAGAGGACATGCTTCCTTGATGACGACACTCGTTAAAAAAATAACACATTAATTAAATTTGTGATTGAATTCCTTGGGGAGAACTGTATGTCTCCTTCTCTGTTTTACCTGCATTCTGCCATATATTTCATGTGATAGCAGTCTTGGAAGATGACACAGCATGTTTTAAGAACACTTCCACTGCAGATTTGACAAAATGCAAAAAAGGTACTAATGTGAGATTTCTAAAGATCGCTACAGCACTTAACCCAAAGTTTAAGAATCTGAAGTGCCTTCCAAAATCTGAGAGGTACGAGGTACGGAGCATGCTTTCAAGATTTCTTAAAAGATCAACACTGTGATGTGGAAACTACAGAACCCAAACCACCAAAAAAGAAAATCAACCTTGTGCTGGTGGCAGCTGACTCAGATGATGAAAATGAACATGCATCCATCTGCACTGCTTTGGATCGTTAACTGAGCAGAACCCATCATCAGCATGGACACGTGTCCTCTGGAAAGGTTGTTGAAGAACGAAGGGACATATGAATCTTTAGCACATCTGACACGTAAATATCTTGCAATGCCAGCTACAACAATGCCATGAGAACGCTTGTTCTCCCTTTCAGGTGACATTGTAAACAAGAAGCAGACAGTATTGTCTCCTGCACATGTAAACAAACTTGTCTGGCTGATTGGCTGAAGAAGAAGTAGGATTGAGTGGACTTGTAGGTTCTAAAGTTTGACTTTGTTTTATTTTTGAATGCAGAAAACTAGGCACCAGGGGACTTTCGATGCTTTGGGAATTCAGGCACCTACATAGTTAAGTGGTAGTTTAGTAGGGGCTCTGAGGAACTAAATTTTGGGCGTAGGCACATAAATGGGAAGTTAGGTGTCTAAATCCCTTCTGAAGATGAGCTTTAGACACCTAAATCAATTGGGCATTGCAATGCTGAGCCCCATAATGCCTAAATACCTTTTAAATTCTGGGCCCTAGCCCACAGTACCTAAAGACCCAATTAGAAGCCTGGCTCCATTGCACTAGGCACTGTGCAAACACAGCGGGAGACATGGGCCCTGCTTAGAACAACTTACAATTTAAGACAAATCAGGAAATCCACGAGCTTCAATAGCGGAGAAGGATAATCCATGGGACTTCCTCTTCCCAGTGCCAGTTCTAATGCCCCCTACCAAAAGTACAGATATATGACAAGCCCTCTGCTGTCTTAGAGGGAGGAGAAGCAAGCAGTGGAAGTGTTTCTCAACACTTTCCCCTTGTTTGTTCCCTGGCAGTTCACACAGTGAAGGGTGGAATGGAGTCCAATAATCTTCTCAGACAATATCACTTGATGCCAATTGTTCCAGCTGGTAGAGTTGCTTGTAAAAACAGTAACATCAAAGCTGTTTCTGGAACAAAAATTTGGCAGAATATTTAAATATTAGAGCAACTGTGTAAGAATGCTTTCTACAGTAATATACTTATGGGACATAAGGTCATAACTGGAATATTTCTCAGCGTAAAACACCTGCTCTTCACACACTGGAGAGAGCAACAAAATATTTGCATTAAATTTAAATGTCAAAGAACCATGTTTGCACATTACAATAAGAGGCCAGTTTATATATGTGTACTCAATATTGTAGTTCATATTTTTAAAGTTATTTTTTAATTGCACCTCCAACAACATAATTTTAATTTGATTAATGAAAACAGAAATAAAATTGTAGGAGGATTTATCACCAATGTGTTTCTGGCTTTTAAATTGTCAGATTAAGAAAGATAATGTGAGGAATCAGATTATAATTATGGTAAAATACCTTTTCACTCAGGTCTTTAACTCAAATGTAATTCTTTAATGTGATTAGAAATTTGACAAGGAAAGTAAATTTGTAGTTAGAAAATTGGAAGTTTCAAAAGACCAGGAAAAGAACAGTATGATGCCATACGTTTTCTCTCTGAAAGGACACACTGGTGAGATTATCACAGATGCCAATATGGCTAACCTAGTGCAAGACATTGAGAGAGATACAGAAGAGTAAGACCATACAAGACATTTAAAATTAGAATGAAAAATTTTATTAAGATACCTGGATGAAACTGCACACTTGGACCAAATTTGATTTACTACTATTGTCAAATGCTGTTTCAACAATAATGCCTTCAGGCTCTTATCTAGACCGGGACCTTACTGTGCTAGGCAATCTACAAATAATTAGTATGAAACAGTCCCTGCCTCAAGAGTTAATAATCTAAATAGATAAGATAGACAGAGGATGGGAGAAGTAGTACTATCACCATTTTGCAGATGAAAAACTGAGGCTTAGAGGAATTCAGTGATTCACATAAGGTCCCATAGGAAGTCTGTGGCTAAACCAGGAATTTAACCCTGAGCTCTTGAGTTTCAATCCAGCAACTCAACCACAAAGTTACATCCATACTGGGGTGGAGGAGGGATGGAGGAGGAAAATCATAGTATTTTTTTGTATTTTGTCAGTCACCACTCACGGAGCTGTGCTCTGACAGCAGAAAACATCACACTGGGATAGTCAGGTTTCAGGGGAAAAAAAAAAGATGTCACCCTAGTAAAAGTAAATGTGTCATTCCCAAAGCTAGCTTCCTCAGCTACTGACATCCTTCACCTGCATAGGAGCTATTTGGATCAGAACAATAACTTATTTCATCATAAAGATGGAATAAGCCAGTATACCGAGAGGCCATATTTGCCTCCCAAATCAGAGTGCTAATTTAGAAAGGAGGCTTGTGATACCTTCAGGAGCTGAGACAAGGAACCAACAGGAGGACAAGGCCTCCTGGTTTGCATTACTTCTGCATGATGGTTTATTTAGAGGACAGACTGAGTTGCAGACCTCTCTACCTCAGAAGCCTCAGCTCTCTCTCTTAAGTTTTCATACTGCCACCCATCGCCACAATACATCAGCAACTTCCACCTAAAACCATAGAAATATCAAAGTCCCTCATGGACTTAATGGAGACTTTGGCAATTCTCCCTTTTCAAGGTTAAGACTGCTTGGAGCAGGATTTTTGTTATTGATGATTTATTTATTGTTTGGTTGGTAGGATTTAGATGTAGAAGGGGGTGTTAGTGTTCTAAGTGTCATTCTTATAGAACTACTTCTCTTCGCTAAGGCCCTTCATGACCTACCTGTATCCTTCTTCTTATCTTTTTACTATTTTACTATCTTATTACGTTATTGAGATGTCAGTTCCCACCTCCACTCTGCTAATCTTGATTGCACATTTGTGGAAATTTGCCCACGAGCCTTCTCCCTTGCTTCCCCAATGTATTCAAGATGATTCCCCAAAACAACAACAAATCAGCCTAATTGCCCTCCTTCAAATCCCTTCTCAAAACTTTCTTCTGCCATGCCTCCTACAAAAAACCTCAATAGTTAGGTGGCTGGCATGTTGTAACTGCTATTTACCACCCTAATTGCATCTGTCTCATTGTTACCTAGGGCTTCCCCCATCTGATCTTGTATCTACCTGTTGTTTCTGGCCTTATACATAAATTGAAGTCTCTCTGGGGCAGGGGCTAGCTTTTGGTGTGTATTCATATAGGGTCTAGCTAAATAGGGTACTGATTTCTGATTAGACACTATCTCAATACAAATAATAATACAATAGTAAGATCAAGACACGGATGTATCTTGGTATGAACAAGGGAATGGAAAATAAATTTTCAGAGCCTTTTGAATGACAACTTTTGATGAGTATCTAAATATCTGCTCATTGTCACTTCCAAAGATCCAGCAGCAGCCAGTGCTACTGATTTTGGTGTTCTGTTACCAGGCAGATAGGAAGAGAAACTCTGCTGAACTGAAACACAAAAGGGCAGCTATTCAGAAGGGAGACTCTTCTACATTTTAAAGGCACAGTACTCACAAAAGAGAATGTCATCTTTCTTCTAATGACATATCTTCATATATCAACTCCTTTTTAAAACAAGGGTAGAGGAATTTTAAAAAGAAAAGAAAAAAGATTTAATCTTATAGAGCTGCATTTGTGATATGCCTGAAGATACCATGAAGAACATCTACTTTCTCTGGTTCCTCATCTGCACCCTAAAATTCACCCATTAGAATCACATTTTCATTTACAACTTCCTCAGTCCCTCCCCTGCCAAAAACTAATTTTTAAAATAGTAATTGCATTGGCATCATCTTCAATTTTATTCCCTTTTATCATGGATCTGGACCTTTATCTTTTAACAGCTATCCCCTCCCCTCAATTATTCATTATACAGTGAATACAGCTTATAGTGCATGAGCTGCAGCCATAGGCTGCACATTGGACTGTAATGTAGACTTCTTTCATTCCCTGCAGGCTTCTGCAGACACATAGTGTAGACCCTGGCAAAGAAAGTGAAGTTTTTAATCTATCTTCACTGTACTTCTGAGTAAACACAAACTGACAGGTATAAGTCATGTTGTGATATTCTGTACTTCAAAGTAGCACCCTGGAACCCACATATTCACCACTGTCTTATAATCATGATATGTTTTGTACAAATGATACCTTGTAAGGTATCATTTTAAAGTCTCAATCTGTTGAACATTAATATCCTGCTGGATTGTATGTGAAGTTAAGAAGTTTTGCTATGTGTGTTACTGAAATATGTTGTGAGGTTGGGAGATGCCTACAGCCTACCTTTCAGTTACAACAAAGGGCCAGTCAGACATGTGCTGATGGCCCATTACAGGGAATCCACTCTTCCAATGGCCATCCAAGAGTCACCCCAGAGAGCACTTAAGCAACGGAGACTGCCTGACCAATGGGGGCTGTCTAAGTCCCACATCACAGCAAGGATCTTTCTAACAAGCAAGGTATAAAAAGAGAGACAGTGACATCATCACTTGGCCTCTCTCACCCCCCACCCACCAACTCAACACCTGGAAGAATCTCTGATGGACAAATACTTTGAACTGGGGAAGTTTGGTCCCAGTTTGGAAGCTAGTCCCAGAATGGGTATTGAGGAACTGTAACCTGCTTGTAAACATCTGTCAGGGTGAGAAAAACTGTTGAGTTTGTCTAAATCTCCTCAGGTTACAAAGGCTGGTAAATGTCCACTTTCCGATAAAAAAGTGACAAACTAAGTAATGAACTTACACTGATACAGTTCTGGGGTGTAGGGATGGAGCTGGGGGGGGAGCTCACTAGTTCATGAGAGTCTGGGAGATCATTCAAGTAACACAGTTGGGTATGACCCTGACTGTGGATGTCTATGTATGTGCAGTGCCTGTCAGAGGTCTGCAGCTTAACATCAGCACCATAGTGTGAGAGGCCACCCAGAATGGTTGGGATTCCCTCTTTCCACTAGGCTTCCCAAGAACTCAGCACAAATCCAGTCTTCATCACTTAAGTATCTTTATTTGGCATACAACAGTGCTATACTGAGCTGATCAGACTCAAACACAGCGAGGATGGATGCAGGGTACATCACATCTCCAAAGTTACCCAGACACCCTCTCCCTTTATATACATTACACATCTAATTGCATTTACTATACATTGCATCACACATTTTTTGTATTGGCTACTTTGCAGGAACCAATCCCTGTGAAGCAGGCACTGTCCATGCACTGAAATCTTTTTTACTTCCTTTTTATCTGATCTCTACATTCCTAACTTCCCTTGTTATCTAAGTCATAGTAAAGAATTCCCTGCATATTCTCCCTCTGATCTTAAACCAGTGTTCTCAAGCTATTTACCATTGTGGGCCATATCTTCACTATATAGATAGATAGATAGACGCTATCTGTATGACTCTGAGGATGTCCCATGGGCTGCAGCTGCGTGCTGATTGGGTGGCATGAGGTCCATGGTCCGTGGGTTGAGAACCACTGGCTTAGACATTCTGTCTTCTTAGCCTCCTGACGTATTTACTTATCTTATTTAACACAACTATTCTGTTTTCAATCAGATGATTCATTTACATTCCTAATTCTATCTTCCAAAAAATGAGGCCTTCCTCCATATGTTAATTATTCATGTCAGGCCAGGCGTCAGCTACAGGGTTTCCTCAACCCAAAATTGGGTCACCAGAATACATCAAAGGATGGAGGGGTGCTCCAGGCATACTGACTTGATGCACAGGGTAGTACCACTCACTCAGATTTGGCCTAGCCACATTTCTGTCATGATGATGTGGGAGCTGAGCAGGCCAAATTTGAGTAACTGGCATTGGAATGCCAAACTTGAGCAGTGCTGTGAGTCCAAAGGTTGCAATGCCTGGAGTGGGGAGCCAAGCCCAGCTAGCCCCACAGGACAGAAGCCAGCAAGGAGCAGTTGGTGTCACATTCTCTCATAAGTGCCAGCCCTCTGATGTACCCACTATCCTACAGTCAGGCAATACTTCATGTTCCATAGCTCCTCTCTTGACTCCCAGCCCAGACCCCCGATATACTCCTCCTTCACAGGTGGGCTACTCCCCCTTTGGCATACCAATCATCCTAGCCCCACAGATCTTCCTCTATTGCACCTTCAGTTACTTCCTTCAGCCCTCCACTCTACCCCCAAGACTCCGCCACACCTTACTCTCTTCTCCCCCATTGGATGTGTGGGGGGGCTGTGTTTTGGGGGTGGGTTCAGCTCACCACCCTTTGCCCCCCCACAGTTCTTTTCCCTGCCCACTGAATACTCAACTCCTTCCTCTCTACACACCTAGCCCCCCAGTCTCCCCACTTTACCTCCAGGCTCCCAAATCCCACCCTTTACCCTCCACAACCCCTCCCCACAGTGGCTGGAGAAGGAGTTCCCTGGTTGTTCACATATGGCCAGAGCACCTGGAAACTTAGCTCCACGGTCTTCTCACCCGCCCATGGACTGTATTGAGGGAGGCATTGGGTCTGGGGCATCTTATGATGCGGGGGTGTCTCTGGGATTTGTGACAGGATATTAAGTATACAATTGGATCCTCAGCCCCAAATGGTTAAGAAGCTACTGTACTGTAACAACAGAGTTAGGGCTGGAAAACGTTAGGAAGGAAAATGAGAGCCACATACCATAGAACTACTGAGGAAGAGAATCTATTGAAAGCTCACCCCCAATTTGAAAATTTGCAAGGATCCCAGGTTGTGCAGCAATGATGTTCAATGCAAAGTATAAATAAGCCAAATCAAACAAGTAAAGTTCATAGTGCCAAAACCTACACCAGTAATCGAATCCCCCAAACTCAGACAAGAGTCAAGAAATGTCAAAATACACCAAAAGAATAAATGTTACAGCTGGAATGTTAGGAAAAAATGGCAAAATCATTGATTTGTCATAACGTATTAAAATTTGTATACAAATAGCCATGAAAAGTGTGCTTTCAAGATTTGCAAGCAACAATTTCCTGCTTCTGACACAACTGAAAACTCTTGCAGCTCCTAGCTGGCATTAATTATGAGGAAAAAAATTGCATATAAAATATAGGAATAAAAGCAATAGCCCAGATCATTCCGTCCTGTGCAAAATCTTGTGGGTGGAAGGTCTGGGGAAGAAAATTTCTGTGAGGAATTCTCCTTAATGATCCCCTCCACCGTGTCGCATTGGGGGTGGGGTTTGCACCCATGCAGTAATTTTGCCAGCACAGTGTGTGTGGCAGGGGAAAACAGAGGAACACAGAGACCTTCAGAGTAGGATGATCAGACATCCCATTTTTAAAGGGACAGTCTCATATTTAAGCCCTCCTGTAGATGTCCTGACATTTTCTTAAAAATGGACAAATGGTCCCATTTTACGTGCTCCCCTCTTACTGTCCTCTCCCTGCTTTGCTCCTTCACCGCCCCAGCCATGCTGCTCCTCCATATCCCCACTGGTGAGGCACGTCCTGCTCCCAGAGCTGTTTGGAGAACCAGCCCCTGGTCAGAGTGCTCAGCTCACCAGCAGCCTGGCTGGCAGGCTCCTTCCTCCCCCCCCCCCCCCACCTCTGACTAGGCCGGCACTCTGGGAAAGCCCAAGACCCTCCGGCTCAGGGTGCTGGCCAGGAGGAGCTGAGCCCTGCATGTGGCAAAGCCCTGGGGGGCAGTGGGGTGGGGGAGAAGAAGAGATGAGCTCTGCGAAGACAGGCCAGGTCATCCCTTCCCCCCACTCCCCTTGCGACTGGAAGCAGCTCTCATCCCTTCCCTCCCACACAGCGCCAAAAGGCTGCGGCTGGCCACATTTTGGTGTGAACCCTGGCAGAAATTGGGGGGAAGCATGTGACCCTGCATGTCCCCACACATGTGTTGTCTCGGGAAGATGCGGCACCAGGTACCAGGAGAGGCAGGTCTGTCCCAGGAGCCCAGCTAGGCATGGAGGGCGGAAAGCACCAGGCAGGGAGGGGAGGGTTGGTTGGTTGGTCACTGCCCCCATCATGTGAGAGGTGTGTGTGTGTGTGTGTGTGTGTAACCTCTCCCCATGTGTGTGGGGGACGGGAATAGGAGTGTGTGTGCGTCACCCCTCCCTGTGTGAACTCTAACGCCTTAAAGATAAAAAGGATCCAGCTACACAGTATTTCTTTTTAACAGGGGCTCAGTCAACCTGATGTTAATTTGAACATTTGTACTGCATAGTTCTGATTGATTGCTGTTGAACTCGCTTGTATATGAATAATTTTTCCCAGGTGTCCCATATTAAGCATAGGGAAATATGGTCACCCTACTTCAGAGTACCATGATTGTAGTGCTCCCCCTCTCCCAATGAGTCGTCAATAGTATAAATTCCATCCAATTCCTAACCCCTCATCCATGCATGAGCTTGTGGGCACCTCTGTTTCTGTAAACAGTATGTTCTCCCTCCCCTTTCCAAATTTCCTGCCTCTCCTCCCTTTCCCTCCAAGACACTCTTTTCCCCAAAATACCTTTTATTCTCTCCTTCCACCAAACCCCCTTTCCCTCAAACACCCTGTCATAAATATAAAGGGAAGGGTAAACACCTTTAAATCCCTCCTGGCCAGAGGAAAAAACCCTTTCACCTGTAAAGGGTTAAGAAGCTAGGATAACCTCGCTGGCACCTGACCAAAATGACCAATGAGGAGACAAGATACTTTCAAAGCTGGAGTGGGGAGACAAGCAAAGTTTCTCTCTGTGGGAGGCTTTTGCTGGGAACAGTAAAGGAATGGAGTCTTAGAACTTAGTAAGTAATCTAGCTAGATATGCGTTAGATTCTGTTTTGTTTAAATGGCTGATAAAATAAGCTGTTCTGAATTGAATGTATATTCCTGTTTTTGTGTCTTTTTGTAACTTAAGGTTTTGCCTAAAGGGATTCTCTATGTTTTGACTCTGATTACCCTGTAAAGTATTTACCATCCTGATTTTACAGAGGTGATGCTTTTATTTTTTTCTTCTATTAAAATTCTTCTTTTAAGAACCTGATCGCTTTTTCATTGTTCTTAAGATCCAAGGGTTTAGGTCTGTGTTCACCTATGCAAATTGGTGAGGATTTTTATCAAGCCTTCCCCAGAAAAGGGGGTGTAGGGTTTGGGAGGATTTTTTGTGGGGAAAGATGTTTCCAAGTGGGCTCTTTCCCTGTTACATATTTATTAGATGCTTGGTGGTGGCAGCAAATAAGTCCAAGGGCAAAAAGGTAAAATAGTTTGTACCTTGGGGAAGTTTTAACCTAAGCTGGTAAAAATAAGCTTAGGGGGTTTTTCATGCAGGTCCCCACATCTGTACTCTAGCATTCAGAGCGGGGAAGGAACCTTGACACACCCCATACTCCTCTGCAAACACTCATCTCCCTTTCATGTCTGTGCCCCTTTCACAGCTTCCCTCACACCATGATATTGTATCTCCATCCCTCTTCCAAAGTCCTCCCCATTCAGCTCCGTTAGTCCCTTTCCTCATTCCTGACAGAGGAGGCACTGCTGCTGGGCTCGTTCTGTTCTCTGCAGTAAACTCATCCCACTTCTCTGCACTCCGAGCTGTTGAGTGGGTAAGCAGAAGGAGCTCACCTGGCCCTAAAGAGCAGCCTCCTCTCTGGCCTGCAAAGGGGCAGAGTGTCTCTGCCTCTCAGGTGCCTCCAAATGAAACTGCTTCCCCACTGCGCTAAACAGCCTCAGAATTCCTTCAATCCAGGTGGGGGGCAGGGGGAAGAGAAACACACTGCTGTCCCATGCCTGAAAGCTGTGGAGGGAGATGTCGAGAGATTTAGAGTTTTCTTTATAGAAAAATAAAACAACAATCTGGTGTCATGTGATCACGAGACTCTCAGCTTTTAAGTAGACCTCATGACTGTGAAGAAAAACTCAAAACAATGAGTCCTAATAGCTTAAAACCCAGAAGGTAAATGAAAAGATCTCAAAATATATTATTTCTCAAATCTCATGATTTTAAGCAAATCTCGTGATTTTAGGGTATGACATTATTTTTGAATGTTTGGGGTTGGCAGTATTATGCCCCCACCCTAAACTTACACCTATCATTTTACACACCACACAGAAAAAGCTGATGAGCCCTTCCCCAAACATGGAGGATCTCAGGAGATTCATTGGAGAATGGGGCCTCATGGGCTCCTTTAGAGCTGTGCTACAAGGGACTCCTTCCCAGACATGCTGTTCCTGTGACTACTGAACTGTTCTGCACAGAAGAGATGGTAATTTTCTGGCTAGTTTCCACAGGGCAGTTAGAAGGAACAATGTGCCCCCCTTGCCTTGGCCTTATCCCATCATCCCACCCAGTGTCCCCAAGTACAGATTCTGGACAATGCAGAGAGCCTTCAGTAGGGGCTGAGTGGTGAGGGGGTGAAAAAGGGAATAATACCATTCAAACAACTGAGACCTCTCCATGCAGAAGTGTGTGTGTGGGGGGGGGGGGAAGAATCTACATATGAAGGGTAGTCTCTGCATGGGAATCTAGGGGGCAAAATTTGTCCCAAACTAGGCACTAAAGGGTAGAAAAAGAGAATACGTATGAAAATAATATATTAAACTCTCTCAATATTGTGGGTGAAGCAGGAAATGCTCTTGAAAGCAATTTTCCATTTTGCAGCCCTGTAATGATAGTTTAATTGGATTTACTGTATTATTTGAATACTTTAGCTGTTCAGGTGAAAAGGGCATAATGAATTTGAAACCATACCAAGGAAAGCCCATTTCAAGTTCAGAACTCTTTTTAAATAATAATAATAATAATAATTAATTAACAGTTAATAATTTAATAATTATCAGAAATTTTGACTTTTAAAAACAATATTTTATTAAGCAGCAGGGGGCAATGAAACATAAATTCACAATAAAAACAGAATCTTTTTCTAAAACAGATGGAACATAAAATAGAGTAGCAACACCTGAACATTCTGTTTGCTTTAGTGAATGTTTTATCAACAGATAAAACATACAATGGGGATCTTTTTCAGTGGGGAGGAAAAAGGAGAATTTTTCATGTTAGCTACAAAAGTACATGACCAGTGGTATGTGTAATTTTAAATACCCTGTGAAATGTCAATAACTCAATACATATGTTCTCTAGAAATTTGTAAGTGCTTTAAGTGGTTACAGGTTTCAAGGCTGAAAACCTCCTGAAATATCCATAAGTTGTAATCAAGTGGTATGAAAGTTCTGTGGAAATAACATTGTGCAAAAAAGAACGGGATCATATTCTTCTAAAACCACAGATTACTGTATTATACTTACTTGTCACTCTTGGGTAGTAGCATATGTTTGGTGTATATAATTATATATTTTTATTCCTTTCCCTACTTTACACAAAACAGTGAAGTGCTTAAACATTTGGAAGCTTTATTTATTATCAAAAAGTGCTAAATAGATTCACATTTAAAATGTAATTATCCTTATATGTTGTAGCTCCTTATTTTCACAGCACATATTTCAAAATTAAAATGTGCAATTGTACATTTTGTCATACAAATACAAGACTACCTATTTTCCCAGCCAGCAAATATACTGATGTATGTATAGTACTATGCGTACAATATGAACTTTTTTATATTTACATACCTGAATATTTACAATGTGCGTTTCTAGCACTGCTCAGATTCCACAGTGATAAGACCTAAGACAGATAGACAGACTGAATTTATTTACAGTACATGTAGAGTTTATAGTACAATATAATTGTTAAATTAAGGCCCGATGAGGGTTGCTGATATTTGTATTTTTTTTAAAAAAAAACTTAAACGAACATATAATTGATCTGGGACATTATGCAAATCTCTAACTAGACGCCGTAGCTGTGCCTCCTTAGTATTAGTACACTTGTCTTGCTGTTGTTTGTTAAACTTACTTGTTGCATCTAGTCTTAAATTACAAGCTCTTTAGCTATACACTGTGTCATTTTATGTATTTGTACAGAACCTAGCACTATATGGTCTTTACCCTGATTGAAGAGCTTTGGTACTACAACAATAGTGGCCATTATCTTTGAAAATTTGTGGCAATCGGGGGAGGTCCCTGACAATTGGAAAAAGACAAATATAGTGCCCATCTTTTAAAAAGGGAAGAAGGAGAATCCGGGGAACTACAGACTGGTCAGCATCACCTCAGTCCCCCAAAAAATCATAGAGCATGTCCTCAAGGAATCTATTTTGAAGCACTTGGAGGACAGGCAAGTGACCAGGAACAGTCAACATGGGTTCACCAGTGGCAAGTCATGCCTGACCAACCTGTCTGCCTTCTATGATGAGATAACTGGCTCTGTGGATATGGGGAAAGCAGTGGACGTGATATATCTTGAGACTTTAGCAAAGCTTTTGATACGGTCTCCCACAGTATTCTTGCCAGCAAGTTAAAAAAGTATAGATTGGATGAATGGACTATAAAGTGGATACAAAACTGGTTAGATTGTTGGGCTCAATGGGTAATGATCAATTGTTTGATGTCTAGTTGGCAGCCGGTGTCAAGCAGAGTGCCCCAGGGGTCTGTCCTGGAGCAGGTTTTATTCAGAATCTTCATTAATGATCTGGATGATGGGATGGATTGCACCCTCAGCAAGTTTGCAGATGACACTAAGATGGGGGGAGAGGTAGATATGCTGGAGGGTAGGGATAGGGTCCAGAGTGACCTAGATAAATTGGAGGATTAGGCCAAAAGAAATCTGATGAGGTTCAACAAGGACAAGTGCAGAGTCCTGCACTAAGGATGGAAGAATCCCATGCACTCCTACTGGCTGCGGACTGACTGGCTAAGCGGCAGTTCTGCAGAAATGGACCTGGGGATTACAGTGGATGAGAAGCTGGATATGAGTCAACAGTGTGCCCTTGTTACCAAGAAGGGTCCCGGCATATTGGGCTGCATCAGTAGGAGCATTACCAGCAGATCAAGGGAAGTGATTATTCCCTTCTATTCGGCACAGGTGAGGCCACACATGGAGTACTGTGTCCAGTTTTGGGCCCCTCAGTACAGAAAGGATGTGGACAAATTGGAGAGGGGAACTGGGCTGAGTTTCCCCTTAAGTCCTACCATAGCATCCAGCATATGGTCTCCCAGCATCTTACATAGGGCACCATAAGGGGCGGGAGCTGAGAGAGACACAGTCAGTCCAGGCTCCCTCAAAAACTCCTACAGACCCTGCATATCCATTCGCCCTCTGGGGGGAATAACATGGGCCAGAGCTTCCCCAATGTCTGGGATGGAAGAGAGAGCCAAACTCTAACCATAATTCCCTGAATCCAGCATGTGGTGCCAGCAGCTCATTCCTGACTCCAGGGTCACCACTTGGGACAGAAGCCATCCACCTTCCAAGATGGGAAAAATACAGAGCTAGGTTAGCTCCTCCAAACCACTCCCTCAATCCAGCACATGCTGCCAGCAGACAATTACCCCTGCATCCTGGGATAAGCACTCTTCTCCTGATGCCTGCTAATGCATTTAGTTCTCTAGCTTAAGCAGTAGCAGTATGTGCTGAATGCTCAGGGTTCAAACCCTGCTGTGGTTGTATGATGGGGAGGTTGTTATAGGTTCACATAGTAGAATTTTTTTTTACCTTTCCCATTAAAAAATAGGAAATTAATTATAAAAAGTATGTTAAAGAGATGTTATTTAGATACAAAATCAAGCACTTAAAATTAGCAAATAGATTTACAGTTGCTAGTTAAGCTCAGTCCTATTGTGCATATGCTTTATGATTTTAATTACATGATTATAGACTAGTTTTTTCTACAGAATCGCTGCCTCATTTGTGCACAGGCTGAAAGCACAGAGGGGCTAAATTAAGGTTACACAAACAATTGTAAATCTGAAATTTCCTATCTTCCAAGTGCTTGACTGTGCAACCTAAAATGTTCTTTGAATGTAGTTTTTTGATATAGTAATAATTATAATAATAAATACCTAAGAAATTATTAGAGACTTTCTTATATACATAAAATCTATCCTAGAAAATCCTTTGTCCACTATTTGACAGAGATAATTGAATGATCTAAATAATCCATTTCAGCAAGGCACTGGATGATCACCTGAAAGGCCCTGAAGACTATGTACCATACCCAGCTCCCACTGAAGTCAGTGGAAAGACTTCCATTGATTTCAGTGGAATTTGGAATATACCCTACCTAAGGGTGTAAAGATTCATAAAACTGGTAGTGTGTGTATTGATACATATTCACATATATAAAATATATCAGATATTGAAAGGTAATGTGTAATAAAATTGTATGTAAAAAAATAACAAATGTACAATATATAGGACCAGGAAATGCATATCTACACCCAAGCTTATCAGTGTGAGGGAGGAAAAAGGAAGGAGAATAGCCATATTCTGGCTTTGGCTATGAATGCGTTTACTGAAGTCAACAGGGACTTGTAACATGCATCTGAAACTAGAATATGGCCTGCTTTACTATATGAATTATGCATACATGCAGAAATATCAATTATAATCAGTAATACACTGTATCTTGTATTGTTTTATATATTTATAAGCAATAAGCAACAGTGTGTAATATGTCACAAACATTTTATGGTACATTTTGCATTCTACTGCAAAGCTCTCGTGTTGTCATATTACACATTTAGCTTCTAAGATTGATTGATTGCTTCAGTAAGGAGTGTATATGGTATTCCACTTCTTATCTGAGTCAATGTTTTTCTCAATACTGTGAAGTAAATTAAAATAAAGTGTTTAAATCTACTGCTTATGATAAAGAAGACTAAATCTCATTCTAATAAATGTGAAATACATCTTGTCATGTTCCTTTCACTTTGCAGAAATGCTACCACAAGGCTTAGCCAGTTAAGTCTAATATGTTGACATTTATTTTTGCTGCAATAAATGTTAGGATTATATTTTTGCATTAAATTCTGGCATTTTTAAAGATCACGATGACAAGTAATTTATTCTTCAAATCACTCTGGTTTGTTTTTACTTTTTGAATATGGATTTGGCCATGTGTCTCCAAGGCACAGTACAAAGCATATTTCATATGTTTTGCAACCTATTAGTTTGATTTAAATCCACTTTTTTCTGTCAGGATTTACGCAAGCCTTTCTTGATGTTATTTGCTCTGAATTATTGCCCAGAAATAATCACACTGAATCCAATTTCACACAGGCTGTGTGGCCTATGAAGTCTGTCACTGTAAAGCTTTAAAGCTTTTATATTTGGTTCAATGGAGGTGATTCTTCAAATTAGCTATATATGTAGGGCGCCATTTCTTATTTTACTTTCATATTTGTCCCTTACGCTCTTATTTTAATTTGATTACATACAGTTTGAAGCTGGCTATCTGTAATGAGTGTTGGGGAAAAACTGGGAATTTTTTAAAGCAGTGTAATTTCTAAAATGAAGGATGAAATAAGGACCAATAGTAGATGCATCTTAAAAATTGCATCCTTTCATATTTAAGTGCTCAGTCCTTCAATAAATATGCACCCTTCCCACCTATTTTACATAGTTCCATACAGCCCTCCCCAGATTTCCTTTCTGTGAGGATATGTTGCCAGGAAAGTGTCCTGAGTTTTTGATGTTTACTAAATTTTTCTGAACAAATTACTCATTCTCAACAGATCCTGGAACAACAGAGCCACATAAGTCTCCCTGTTCCAAAACACTTGTATTAACTGAGCAAGCTACAGTATACTTATTGGTTAATTTACATAACTGAATGTGTGGGTGTGTTACTGGCCCAGAGGCAGACTTAATTTGCATCCTAACCATATCTGATGAATTCCCTCTACCTAGCGAATTCCCTCCCATTAAACTCAGGAAAATATTCTGGCAATCCTTGCATTGCAGGAAGAGATATACTCGTCTATAGCCTTAAAGAAAACAAATCAGGACAGAATAACAATTAATGGGAAAGTAGGGGGTTAGTTTACACTAGCAAACAGTTTTAAGCTTCCAATTAAATATTTGCACTTTTTGTGTCATATTACTTTTATAACAAATAACCAAATCAAATTATAGAAGTTGAGGATAAGGCACTTCAGAGAATGTGATGTTTCTTTGTTTCTCAGATGCAGTCATAGAATTATTCAGTACTAGTTCTCAACCTTTATCCTCTTTGTCACCAGACGTCAGCTATGTTTTTCTCTCATGACTCCACAGACTGAATTTGAAAGACACCTTTCCTAGCATTGATTACACAGTTATTAACCATACTCCCATTATTGTTTAACTGTGCATATCTAAACAAACCCTGTGGGGCTGATCTTTGTACCTCTATCAAGCTTTTCCCCTTCAGTTTGGTATTCCCCCATCTCCTGACCTGGGAGGGAGGCTTTCACTAAACATTTACACTAGTCTGTCTTGGCCTGCCTTAAATGTATAACAGTCCTTCTTTTTGTGGCCAATTTTGTCACCATACTATTATTCAACTGAACTGTTTCCTTTAATTTTGCATTATTGACAATTTCCCTTGTTTTACAACCCAAATTTATCATTTCTTCTTCTTATTCAATACAGTCATGAACCAGATTAGAATCTTTTCTTTCATCATATATATTCAACACACATCTGTATTTACATGGCTCATGGTGATCAGCTTCCATCTTCCTCACTAGTAGCAAGATTACACAGTGAACTGCTTGTACACTGCTGCAAGAAAAAAAATAATTTCTTGCAGAAAATTCCACAGCCTCTCAGCTTGTCTTCAGCCACCTTTCACTTAGCACGATCTTCAAGTCCAAGTCCAGCTGAACATCTATAAATTGGTCCATTGCTAGTCTATCCTGGAAGTCCTTAGTGGTATCTGGATATGACAGGAACACAAGTCTCTGCAGATCCTCAGCCAGTTCAGGTGAAGTTTCTTCTTTCTCTCTATTTCTAGCTCTAAACTGTGCTCAGATTGATGACTAGCTTTAAACTTCATGTCAAAGATTTGTATCTGGATAACTCAGTCTCTTTTCTGGGGGTAAATTCTGTAACACCATAAGAATTTGACCATTTAAATTGACTGCTAGTAACCCGTCTGTCTGTCCCTATTCCCAACCAATCATTCAAGCTATAATGTTGAATTGAATCAAATAAGCCTCGTAGGGAGTTTCCCGCCCCCTCAAACATAGTGTTTTTTTGCATTATTTGAGCCGGGATAGCCCAACTTCTCCCTTCTGGGCCTCTGTGGGTTACAAGCAGAGTAGAAAACTGTTGCAAATGTCTGCTCTTACTCAATGCTGTATGCTGTGTTATTGTAGCCCTGTTCATCCCAGATCAGAGAGACAAAGTGGCTGAGGGAATATCTTTTATTGGACAAACAACAGAAGTTAGTCCAGTAAAAGATATTACTTTACCCATCTTGTTTCTCTGGTCTTACCTAAGTACTCTGGCTGGCTCAATTCCTCATACAAATGGCAGCCTTCCACTGTGATCTGTGACCGTTTGATTTCCTTTTGGAACTCAATTTTCAGTTTCTTAAGTCCTTGCTGCAGCTCATCACTATTAACATGTTTCAAATTGGCTGAAGCTTTCCTGGTTTCCACTATTTCTTAGAAAGAACTTCTGGTCTATAGCAGTCAGGTTGCAGGTCACCTCTTTGATCTGTCCTGCCATTACAACCTGGGAGCTTTGCAGCTGAGCTTCCCAGCATGTCTGGACAGTTTGTAGTTGTTGCTCCAATAGATATTTGATCTCTGCCTGCAAGGCAACACTCAGCCCTTTCTGGGAATCCTCCAGATGTTGCTTTAGTTCCTTTTGCAAAGCCTACAGGTCTTGTTTTAAATTATTTTGTTCATCTTTGGTTGCTGCAAGCATCACCATCATTTGCACCATTTTGGTTGAACAGGAATACCTGCTAACAATTTCTCTCATTGGAAACTGGATTCCACACATAACACCAGTGTTACCCCTTTTTGATCCAAGCAGCATACAATTTCAGGGCCAGGGGCATATTCCAGATGGACATAAAAATTGATGGAATAGGCTATTTTCTTTGATGCAATCTTGTTTGTTTGCAACTTCCAGCTCCTCCAAACACAGGAAGAACCAAGAACAAAAGGAGCAGTTTCTTAGCTTAGCCTGAAGCCTCTACAGACAACAGATGCAAAAGCTCTCTCTCGAGCTTTTTCAGGGTCTCACTGTACTCACAGGCTACTGTTAAGCTTTCTTGCTTTCTGTCTTTCTCTGCTCAGTTTGTTATCAGTTTCTGGGTGATCTCCCTTGCCTCACAAGTCCACCTGCTTCTGTCCACCTGATGCTAGTTTCTCAGAAGACTCTATTGGGCTTTTTTGATGAAAACATCACTATCCCCAAATGTTCCAACATGAAAAAGCTATCTAGATATGTATGTGGTTTGAAAGCACCTGACACCGATGTCATTTACAATTGCAGGTTTAAATTTAATTGGGGAGAGGGGAGGGAATTTGCAATTCAATTTTAAGCTGAGATATAAAACATGGATAACCTCCTTTTTTTAAAGGAGGCTTTAAGGGGAAAAAAGATTTGCATATTTAGATTCACATTAAACTCAGATGAAACTATTAGCACAAACAGACCTGTCACTGAGAAATGCTTTGGACATAGCTTCTAACTATAAGACTGCAAAGGAACAGGTCAATGAGTCAAATGTGTGTCTCAGTTTATAAGATAAACTCAAAGCCACAAGGATGTTTTAATTGTAACAAATACCACCACTAAACTGATGTATGCTATTACAACAGCTCAGTATAAGGAGGAAATGGGACATACTAGCCAGGCACAAGAAGAGAATGAGAACAAAAAACAACCACCCAACCATATTTCATTAGAAGATGGAAAAACCAATAGCAGTTTAAAGCAAAAAGTATCCAAATTAAAATATGTGAAGACTACACTAGAGAATGAGGAAAAGTGATGGGGAAAATGATTGACATTAAAGCAGTAAATTATCCCTTCTACGGAAAGTATAAATCTAAAATATTTGAGAAATTATGACTGCAGTTGTGATAGAACCTGATCCATTGAATAGAAACCAGCCTGGTGTTGTTTAACTGGACATAAGAGAATCTTGCCAGAATCTGGGAATGGGGAACAGGAGATGGATCACTTGTTCTGTTCATTCCCTCTGAAGCACCTGGCATTAGACACTGTCAGAAGACAAGATACTGGGCTAAATGGACCTTTGGTATGACCCAGTATGGCCATTCTTATGTTCTTAACTGGACACAAGAGAATCTTGCTTCCTGAAAAACTAGGGCTTGTGAAACTACCATATAGAGTGCCATATGTCAAACTCAGCAGTTCCTGGAAAACTAAAAGTGGCAGTGAACTCTGAAGAGCAAAGTAGCTCTTGCATGTAGTCTGGGAATGAGGATTTACCTCATTGGTTAGCAATAACTGTGTTCCTCAACCTGAAAAAGAGGAAAGTCAAATCCATGTACTTAAAAAGTGACCTTGAAAATTTTCCAGCAAAACCCATGATTCTGTACTGTCTTGCACCTTCTGTAGATATTTGAAATATCTGGAAACATTAAGTCTTATAGACCTTGAAAGAATATGATAAACATTCTGTACATTTCTGGAGTTTCATATCATAGAATCATAGACTATCAGGGTTGGAAGGGACCTCAGGAGGTCATCTAGTCCAACCCCCTGCTCAAAGCAGGACCAATCCCCAATTAAATCATCCCAGCCAGGGCTTTATCAAGCCTGACCTTGAAAACCTCTAAGGAAGGAGATTCCACTACCTCCCTAGGTAACCCATTCCAGTGCTTCACTACCCTCCAAGTGAAAGCGTTTTTCCTAACGTCCAACCTAAACCTCCCCCACTGCAGCTTGAGACCATTGCTGCTTGTTCTGTCATCTGCCACCACTGAGAACAGTCTAGCTCCATCCTCTTTGGAACCCCCTTTCAGGTAGTTGAAAGCAGCTATCAAATCCCCCCTCATTCTTCTCTTCTGCAGACTAAACAAGCCCTGTTCCCTCAGCCTCTCCTCATAAGTCATGTGCTTCAGCCCCCTAACCATTTTTGTTGCCCTCCGTTGGACTCTTTCCAGTTTTTCCACATCCTTCCTGTAGTGTGGGGCCCAAAACTGGACACAGTACTCCAGTTGAGGCCTCACCAATGTTGAACAGAGGGGAATGATTTCGTCCCTCGATCTGCTGGCAATGCCCCTACTTATACAGCCCAAAATGCTGTTAGCCTTCTTGGCAACAAAGGCCAACTGTTGACTCATATCCAGCTTCTTGTCCTTTGTAACCCCTAAGTCCTTTTCTGCAGAACTGCTTCCTAGACATTCGGTCCCTAGTCTGTAGCAGTGCATGGGATTCTTCCATCCTAAATGCAGGACTCTGCACTTGTTCTTGTTGAACCTCATCAGATTTCTTTTGGCCCAATCCTCTAATATCTCTAGGTTCCTCTGTATCCTATACCTACCCTCCAGCGTATCTACCACTCCTCCCAGTTAGTGTCATCTGCAAACTTGCTAAGGGTGCAGTCCACACCATCCTCCAGATCATTAATGAAGATACTGAACAAAACTGGCACCAGGATCGACCCTTGGGGCACTCCACTTGATACCGGCTGCCAACTAGACATGGAGGCATTAATCACTACCCGTTGAGCCAGACGATCTAGCCAGCTTTCTATTCACCTTATAGTCCATTCATCCAGACCATAATTCTTTAACTTGCTGGCAAGAATACTGTGATGACCGTATCAAAAGCTTTGCTAAAGTCAAGGAATAACACATCCACTGCTTTCCCTTTATCCACAGAGCCAGTTATCTCATCATAGAAGGCAATTACGTTAGCCAATTAGACTTGATCTTGGTGAATCCATGCTGACTGTTCCTGATCACTTTCCTCTCCTCTAAGTGCTTCAGACTTGATTCCTTGAGGACCTGCTCCATGATTTTTCTAGGGACTGAGGTGAGGCTGACTGTCCTGTAATTCCTCAGATCCTCCTCCTTCTCTTTTTTAAAGATGGGCACTACATTAGGCTTTTACTAGTCTTCCGGGACCTCACCCAATCACCATGAGTTTTCAAAGATAATGGCCAATGGCTCTGCAGTCACATATGCCAACTCCTTTAGCACCCTCGGATGCAGTGCATCTGGTCCTATGGACCTGTGCTCATCCAGCTTTTCTGAATAGTCCTGAACCACTTCTTTCTCCACAGAGGGCTGGTCACCTTCTCCCCATGCTGCGCTGCCCAGTGCAGCAGTCTGGGAGCTGACCTTGTTCGTGAAGACGGAGGCAAAAAAAAAACATTGAGTACATTAGCTTTTTCCACATTCTCTGTCACTAGGTTGCCTCCCTCATTCAGTAAGGGGCCGACACTTTCCTTGACTCTTTTTGTTTCTAACATACCTGAAGAAACCCTTCTTGTTACTCTTAACATCTCTTGCTGCTGCAACTCCAAGTGTGATTTGGCCTTCCTGATTTCACTCCTCCATGCCCAAGCAATATTTTTATACTTGTCCCTGGTCATTTGTCCAATCTTCCACTTCTTGTAGTCCTCATTTTTGTGTTTAAGATCAGCAAGGATTTCACTGTTAAGCCAAGCCGGTCACCTGCCATATTTGCTATTCTTTCTACACTTCGGGATGGTTTGTTCCTGTAACCTCAATAAGGATTCTTTAAAATACAACCAGCTTTCCTGGGCTCCTTTCCCCCTCATACTATTCTCCCAGGGGATCCTGCCCATCAGTTCCCTGAGGGAGTCAAAGTCTGCTTTTCTGAAGTCCAGGGTCCGTATTCTGCTGCTCTCCTTTCTTCCTTGTGTCAGGATCCTGAACTCGACAATCTCTTGGTCACTGCATCCCAGGTTCCCATCCACTTTTGCTTCCCATACTAATTCTTCCCGGTTTGTGAGCAGCAGGGTAAGAAGAGCTCTCCCCCTAGTTGGTTCCTCCAGCACTTGCACCAGGAAATTGTCCCCTACACTTTCCAAAAACTTCCCTATGATGAGGATCATTCCACCCTAGCTCTGCATATAGAAGGCAACCATGGCCCGAACATAGTTCTATTAGGGACCAGAGTCTGTGTGTAGGCAGAGGGCATTTGTGCAGATGGTATCAGACAGGTTTTTGTGGGCAGGCCCCCTAGGCTATTATTTTGGGTTCAACCCATCCCCTAATATAACAGCATTGGAGGATTTCTGTGAGGGGATTCTCATTTCCTTCCTCAAAGTCCCCCTCTGCAAGTTGGGATGAACCAGGTCTTGGAATTCTTCATATTCCACCATTCTTTTTGGTTAAAATAACCTACACAAAGGATGTAATACATTATGCAGGTTGTTAGAGTAATTTCTATCCAATCCTATTAAATTTCCATAGAACTCCATGTTTTTTTTTTCTCTATTAAACACCACAGGGTTTTTCCTTAAGTATTAAAGGCGAATCAAATCTAACAACAAAAGGGGAAGGATATTCTCACTATTTGTACATCATACTGAATCACTGTATTTTCCAATTAAGAGCACTAGTAAATTATTTAAAACCGTTTAATTCAGTTTTCATATGAGCCTGCTCATTTAAATAACTCCTGTTGCATCTTGTGTACTGTGCCATCATGCTAATTACTTTGGAATTACAGCAGTTAGTCACTCATCAGTATTCCTGATTGAGAAATCCATTCCTACTTTGTCTGGCACCAGGAAGAAGACAAAATACCAGAGGATGCACTCAGATACAAGATCTCATCCATGTTCCCGATTATTCCTGATTTTAGATTTTAAACCAGTAATTTATTTCACTGGGATTTGACTAGTGTCTTTCTTCATCTTTGAAAGAGCCAAAAGGTATGTAGAAAGACCTTTTGTGTAGAAACTTGACAAAAAGCAACCAGTTAAACAATTATTCAAAACCACATCTGAAACAGCACTTTGATCCTTCCAAAGTAAGTATTTCTACTACTAATGTGTAACAACTCAGTCACAAGCTGCGGTCTCACACATACACATACAACCTTTTCAAGAGGGAAACATACTAAATTAAATGTCAAAATAGTATAAATTAATCAGCACACCAAAAACAAAAAAAAGAAACAAAGTCAATGTATCCCTCCCTCCCTCCCCCTATCCAATATGTAACAATAAACTGTCACTGCCCATAAAAACTTAAGATCTAATACCCTGATCATGCAAACACTATGCACTTGCTTAATGCTAATTGCACGTGTAAGATTTTACAGAACCAGGGCCTAAGAGGATAGGCAAGAAAGATACAACCTGTCACTCTCACACAAAGCCCCTCAGTTATCCCCAACAGAAATGGTTATCCATATAATATGAAATTATAGAAATATTGTGCCACTGGCTTGTGAAACAACCAACAGACACTCTTTAATATAAGCTTCTTCAAGGGTATCATAGAATATCAGGGTTGGAAGGGACCTCAGGAGGTCATCTAGTCCAACCCCTTGGTCCAAGCAGGGCCAATCCCCAATTTTTGCCCCAAATCCCTAAATGGTCCCCTCAAGGATTGAGCTCACAACCCTGGGTTTAGCAGACCAATGCTCAAACCATTGAGCTATCCCTCCCCCCAATACTGATGGTAATACGGAGGGTAATACTGATAGGTCACTTAAATTCCCACGCCCAGCATCTATCTGATATTAAAATACCCACATTTTGCTCCATTTCCAAGGATGTTAAAATGTTGCCTTACACATTTCTAAAAAAATACATCTTTCTGTGGTCTGAAGTACCCAAAGAATAGACTCCTTTATGGCAGCCTGCAGGCAAGCTTTTAAGGTTTAAAAGCCAGCCTCTAGAGAAGCTTAAAAAAAAAGACGACAAAGTCAATTATGTTATAAGAAATCCTTTATTTTTATGAAGAGGGAACCTATTAGGAATTTTATTATCAGCTGACACTTTTGTGCACATGTTTCTCCTTAGCAGTTTAGAAATATTGACTACTGTTGAATATTAACTGGTACATATTATATAATTGAGATACTTCTGAGAGGAACTCTGTGCAGGTTTTCAGTCTGTGTTGAAAAAAAGGAGAGTATCTTAATTTAAGGACTGCAGCATACTACAACATGTTTTATTTCTTAGGCCTTGATGAATATCTTAAATACAGATTTTACTATCACCACAAAGCAAGACATTGTAGACCATGCATAAAAACATCCATTGAACTCAAAGATGTATTCCAAGTAAGCAGCATCTTTGAAACAATCAGTTCAAAATGCAGTACCAGGTGTTACAATGATAAATGACACAGTCAGAGACTATCACTAGGGCCTTTTACTGAATGACAAAGCACAAGAAGCCTTCCACAGATGTTGAAATTATGAAGGAGTGAAACAGGTGTTTAAATCCTATTTGCTAAAAATAGGAACAATGATCAGGTTAAAAAAGAAGCCTACATTTCATCTGTCAAGCTCAACCTGTGCTGCACAGCGCTTACCAATAAGCTGTTATACAATGTGTGTAAAACACACTCCATATTTTGGTCCAAACGAATATATCTGCTCTGGATTTTACAGGTGGAATAAAGAAGCAAGCATGTTAAATCAGTAACAGTTCTTTTGAATATGTAACTACTATATTAAAAAGTACATTTATCATGATGCACAACAAATTGTCTGTCATCCCATTGCCATTACCCTGTTGAGTGTCAAGCAAGTTACACGTTTACAATGTCTAAGGGATTCAGCATTTTACCACCTTTGAGATTTAAAATGATTAGCTACAACTCAGCTTTTTAATATACTCTAGGGAGATGCTATAGTCATGAGTAAGACTGCGAGTTTGTCATGGAGGTCATGGAAGTCACGGATTCTGTGACTTTCCGTGAGGTCCGTGATTTCTGCAGTGGCCACCGACACTCCTCCCCAGCAGCAGCAGGAGTTTGGGTGTGGGGGGCGGGGTGCTGGGCTGGGGGTTGGGGTACATGAGGGGGTGAGGGCTCTGGGTGGTGCTACCTCCGGGGGGCTCTACAGAAGCAGTGACATTCCTCGGCTCCTAAGGGGAGGCGCAACCAGGGGGCTCTGCACTCTGCCTCTGCCTGTAGGCACTGCCTCCGTGACTCAGCACTCGGGGAGGAGGCAGTGTGCAGAGCTGTGTGGCAGCATCTGTACCTAAGAGCTGAGGGATGTTGCCATTTCTGAGGAGACACAGAGCTGAGTAGGGAGCCTACCAGCCTCACCAAACCCCTCGCACCAGCACCAGCGAGGATCCTGGGCCATGGGCTGCCTCCCCGCCAAGTACCAGCCGGGGTCCTGAGCCGCATGCTGCCGCCGTCCCCCCCCCACACACGCAGCACCAGCAGAGGTCCCAGCCCACTCCAGCATCCTCGGCACTTCCCTGGGCTACCCCCCGCCCCAGCATCTGTGGCACTCCCCAACCCCCGGCTGCCTCCCCTCGAGCACCTGTGGCACCTCCCATTCCGCTCCCCTCTCCAAGATTTAGTCAGGGGTATATAGTACAAGTCATGGACAGGTCATGGGCTGTGATAAATGAAAGCCCTTTTATGAACACCCAGCCAGCCAGCTAGCTATAAATCCCTCTTGGTAGTTGTTCTCTACTTGCTTGGCACTTCGAGTGCAGAAGGTGGGGGCCCACAAGGATTCTAAAAATTAATACTGGCCACTCCAGGCTTGTATTAAACTCCCAAGGTTACAGTTTTTCTCTGACCTTGGGTGGGCAGATGCTGCCACCACCCAAGTGCAAAACCCCCTTTGAGAACCCAGGAAGGCGCACTTGGAAATTCCTTCCTGTGGGGTCCCCTGAAGACCTTTCACCCCCCCACTCCAGGTAAGAGCTGAGAAAGAAAACAAAGGAAATCAGCTGTTGCCACCAGCTAATTAAACAACACATGCACAAACCTCTTAAGAGACAAAACTCCAGTGCTGTTCTTAAGAAAGGTAAATTTTATTTAAAAAAATAATAAAAAAAAATACATCTGAAAACTCAGGCTATTGCTTGATTTAAAAAGAGGAAATACAAAAATTAAGAATCAAGAATAGCTTTCTTGAGGTCCAGCTTAAAGATTACAAGCCAAACAAAAGTACCTGGGGTTAGCACAGAGGAATCCACAAGCCATAAAGAAATAAAAAGAAATACACCCAACCACGTCTTCCTAGACATTTCCTGATCTACTTACATATCTGGGGGTTTTAAATGAGTAGTTTCTAGGTATGATATGATGATTTTTCAGACCTGGCCAAAACTCTTAGAGCATAGCATTTCTGTACCTTCTCTCCGGGAGAACAACACAGATGGGCAAAGGGGAAGTTTTGTCTCAATTTAAAAAAGTTTTAGCCTTCCCATTGTCCCTTTTGGTCAAGTGCTCACTCCCTTCTTTTTACCTATGCAGGGAGACTTTTTAATCCTTTACAGGTAAAGCAAGTAGAGAACATCTATCAAGAGGGATTTATAACTGGCTGGCTATGTGTCCATAAAAGGAAGCTACTCCCCACCCCTTTCATTTATCTCACAGACCGTGAATTTTTGTTTACTGCCTGTGACCTGTCCATTACTTTTACTAAAAAATATTCCTGTATATAATGTAGGCTTAGTCATGAGGCATTAATGAAGAGATTTTTGGATTTTTGGCTATTGGTGGTCATAAGTCTATAGCTAGCTACATGCATGTGATATAGGGTTCCTCCAGGGAGCTTCCAGACTCATTAAGGAACACTGTTTCTTATATTTCCCACCTAGAAGCATGCCACAAGCAACACTGAGGCCCCACAGCATAGTTGCCATCTTCCCAGCAAAGGAAGACAGCAATGAGCTCCCTTTAGAGGCAGTTAATGCTTTTTCCTTAACCACCCAAAGAAAGGGAAGTGATTATTCCCCTTTATTCAGCACTGGTGAAGACACACCTGGAGTACTGTGTCCAGTTTTGGTGCCCCCAACTACAGAAGGGATGTGGACAAATTGGAGAGAGTCCAGAAGAGGGCAAAGAAAATTATTAGGGGGCTTGGGCACATGACTTATGACGAGGAGAGGCTGAGGGAACTGGGGTTATTTAATCATCAGAAGAGAAGAGTTAGGGGGGATTTGATAGCAGCCTTCAACTGCCTGAAGGGAGGTTCCAAAAAGGATGGAGCTAGGCTTTTCTCAGTGGTGGCAGATGACAGAACAAGAAGCAATGGTCTCAAGTTGCAGTGGGGGAGGTCTAGGTTGGATATTAGGAAACACTATTTCACTAGAAGAAAAGGAGTTAAAAGCTTATGCTCAAATAAATTTGTTAGTCTCTAAGGTGCCACAAGTACTCCTTTTCTTTTTGCAAATACAGACTAACACGGCTGCTACACTGAAACCTATTTCACTAGGAGAGTGGTGAAGCACTGGAATGGGTTACCTAGGGAGGTGGTGGAATCTCCTTCCTTAGAGGTTTTTAAGGTCAGTCTTGACAAAGCCCTGGCTGGGATGATTTAGTTGGTGTTGGTCCTCCTTTGAGCAGGGGATTGGACTAGATGACCTCCTGAGGTCTCTTCCAACCCTGATAGTCTATGATTCTGTGATTGCTGTTAACATTGCCCTTGCTGTAGTCATGCTGACTAAGGAGCAATAGATCAGGACCAAGAATCTGAACCCCATCACAGAAAAGCAAACCACTATTAATAGGTGGCATAGTTTTTTGCTAATGTCACAGTTTTGTGACTACATAAGGCTGGCTGCAACATCCGGTCTGTCCAGTTCACATTGCTAACACAACTGTTAACAATTCCTCAAGGTAGAGCTGCTACTGTACCCTCACCACTGATACCATTCAGGAAATACATGTACTTTTAGCCTGTGAATTTGATAACTATGAGTTCCTATGAAGGCACTGTTGATGTAAATTTTTGTGTACCTTCTAGAGTAGATATCCTCAACTATTCTCTTTTACTATCATACAGGCTGGTAGCCATAACATAAACAAAGGAATCCCATTGAAATTATTATGGGCAGAATTTAACAAATGGATGAATGTAACCAGTCATGGGAAAGCTCTGGGTCATTTTCAATATCATCAAGTTCTGCTCCTGAGGATCCACTGCACACCTACTTCTGCTGCATTTTTTGGGGCAGGACAGACAAAGGACACATCTGCCCTTCCTGATTTTATAACCAATGACAAAGCAGTTGATGTACTTAATACATTATTATTATCATTGTCCAATTTAGATAATGGCATAGAGAGTACACTTATAAATGTTATGGATGATATCAAGCTGGGAGGGGTTGCAAGTGCTTTGGAGGATAGAATTAAAATTCAGAACGATCGGGACACCTCAAAAAATGATCTGAAGTAAATAGGATGAAATTCAATAAGGACAAATGCAAAATACTCCACTTAGGAAGGAACAATCAGCTACAAAATGGGAAATGACTGCCTAGGAAGGAGTACTGCAGAAAGGGATTTGGGGGTCACAGGGGATCACAAGCTAAATATGAGTCAACTGTGTAACATCGTTGTAAAAAAAGCAAACATCGTTCTGGGATGTATTAGCAGGAGTGTTGTAAGCAAGACACGAGAAATAATTCTTCCACTCTACTCCATGCTGAGAAGATCTCAGCTGGAGTATTATGTCCAGTTCTGGGTGCCACATTTCAGGAAAGATGTGGACAAATTGGAGAAAGTCCAGAGGAGAGCAACAAAAAATATTAAAGTTCTAGAAAACATAACCTTTGAGGAAAGATTGAAAAAAAAAACTGGGTTTGTTTAGTCTGAGGAATTGCAGACAAATGGGGGACATGATAACAGCTTTTGAAATACTTGAAAGGTTGTTACAAGGAGGAAGATGAAAAATTGTTCTCCTTAACCTCTGAGGATAGGACAAGAAGGAACAGGCTTAAATTGAAACAAGAGAGATTTAGTTTGGACATTAGGAAAAACTTCCTACCTGTCAGGGTAGTTAAGCACTGGAACAAATTGCCTAGGGAAGTTGTGATATCTCTGGAGGTTTTTCAGAACAGATTAGACAAACACTTGTCGAGAATGATCTAGTTATTATGTAATCCTGCCGTAAATGCAGGGGACTGGACTAGATCACCTTTTGAGATCCCTTCCAGTCTTACAATTCTAGGATTCTATGAAATACTTGGCCGATGACATATTTTGGCAGAGAATTATTATTTCTATTGCAGAGTGCAAAACTCCAGAGAACCAAATGAAAAGTAGGTAAGTGCATTGTACAAATTAGCTTTTACATGCAATTTTGGTAGCCTCACTGATTAAATGATTCATGATCAAATAGTTGAAAAGACAAATATCTCCAACTTGAGAGAAAGAATGAGAGAGCTTGTTAATGGAAAAAAAAATTGAATCTTAATAAGACTCTTGGGATAGTAACAAGCATTAAAGCAGCCATAAAAGATGCAAAATAATTATGTACGGTGCAATCCAATGACACTTCACAGGCAGTGGCAGTTATAGGCCAGAACTGTGGAAGAGACACAGTAATTTATCTTACTTACCTGTGCTCATTAGGTAAGAGCACTTTTGAAAGTTGCCTTTAGGACTATACTAAACGTGATTTATAATGTAAGTGTTTACCTTTATTTTAATATTTACATAAAACTAACCTAAGAATATGGTTAAAAATTATCTGTATACCTACCTATCGAAGAGATTCAAAGGAAATAAGAATGAACTTTGAAACACTAATTGCATATTTGTGTCTGTGTGTGTGAGAGAGAGACAGGGCTTGGCTCTAAATTATCATTAGTAGAATCACAGAATCATAGAAGATTAGGGTTGGACGAGACTTCAGGAGGTCATCTAGTCCAACCCCCTGCTCAAAGGAGGACCAACCCAAACTAAATCACCCCAGGCAGGGCTTTGTCAAACCAGGCCTTAAAAACCTCTAAAGAAGGAGATTCCACCACCTCCCTAGGTAACCCATTCCAGTGCTTCACCATCCTCCTAGTGAAATAGTTTTTCCTAATATCCAACCTAGACCTCCTCCACTGCAACTTGAGACCATTGCTCCTTGTTCTGTCATCTGCCACCACTGAGAACAGCCTAGATCCATCCTCTTTGGAACCCTCCTTCAGGTAGTTGAAGGCTGCTATCAAATCCCCCCTCACTCTTCTTTTCTGCAGACTAAATAGCCCAGTTTCCTCAGCTCTTCTCATAAGTCATATGCCCCAACCCCTAATCAGTTTCACTGCCCTCCACTGGACCCTCTCCAACTTATCCACATCCTTTCTATAGTGAGGGGCCCAAAACAGATACGGCAGCACCAGTGCCGAATAGAGGGGAATAATCACTTCCCTCAATCTGCTGGCAATGCTCCTACTAATGCAGCCCAATATGCCGTTAGCCTTCTTGGCAACAAGGGCACACTGTTGACTCATATCCAGGTTTTCATCCACTCTAATCCCTGGGTCCTTTTCTGCAGAACTGCCACTTAGCCAGTAAGTCCCCAGCCTGTAGCAGTTCATGATGTTAGAATATAGATATTCAGGCCTGCCTGTAAAGGCCTATACTTTAAGAACTTAGGTGTATTTTTATCACTTAGCTGGTTATAGAGGTATAAAAGCAAAGAATCAAAATCACTGTCTGCCTGGGTATGGGCCTTCTCTCACTAGGATAGTCTGAGGCCTTGTTCTTAGGTTAATGCCTTTGGCTAAGCAGCAGGTACAGCCATAAGCTGGGAAGTGTACGGTCACATCCTCACATTCCAAACCGGTCACATTGAAATAAGGTAGTATTGGTCTGTTAGGAAGATGATCCTGTCCTGATAGTGTCCGTCACCACCATATAGAGAAACAGATCTTAAGATGGTTAAAGAAAAGTTAGTTTGATAGCATCCTGTCTGGAAAAAAAAAATCACTTATCAATGGTTATGGTTGTGAAACCCTCATTTCTGTATGTTTTATCTTTATGGCCCCCACTTTTCTATTGATAGTCTGTCTGGTTCTCTAATTGTTTCTGTCTGCCATATAATTAATTTTACTAGGTGTAAGTTAATTAGTGTAGTGGGATATAATTGGTTAGAGAATCATGTTACAATTGGGACTGGTTAGGATTGGTTAGCTAAATTTCAGTAAAATGATTGGTTAAGGTATAAATGAGAATATTACTATATAAACTGTGGTCACAGAGGAAGTGAGGGCAAGAGAAATTGGAATCATGTTTGCTAAGGCAGAGGGGTACAAGAATAGGGAACAGGGACACAGGCAAGGCTCTGCAGTGTCAGAGCTGGGAAGGGGGTCATGGGGTAATCACTCTGCAGAGTCAGAGCTGGGGACAAAACATTGGGGAACAGACTCTATCGGCATATAGAGATAAGTTCAACTGGTGTGAAGGACTTCGGAATAAGCTAGCTTGGAAACTAAACCCAATAACAATTGAATTGTTGGCACTTTGGATATCTGGTCTTCTTCTTTCCATCTACATGACAAGAATCAGGGGCAAGGGTGAAGGGAAAGCTCTCTAACACATGGGAAAGGAAGGGTACTTTTTAATTTAGTTTATTTTGATTTGATTTATTAATACTATTTATTATTTTAACATCCTATTCCTTCATTTAAACTTTGTAAATGCTATCATATAACCATCATTTGACAGTATGTAATTTCTTATTCTTATTAATTTTATTATTTATCTTAGTTTATATTATATTTTGATTATTAAGACTTGTAAATTTGTAAGAATTCCTGAGCATGTACTTTAGCTATGCAATTCCAGTTCAACAGATTCATGAGAAACATGGTATTCATAAAGAACGAGGAGTACTTGTGGCACCTTAGAGACTAACACATTTATTTGAGCATAAGCTTTCGTGAGCTAAAACCCACTTCATCAGATGCATGTAGTGGAAAATACAGTAGGAAGATATATATATATATATATATATACAGAACATGAAAAATGGGTGTTGCCATACACACGATAACGAGAGTGATCAATTAAGGTGAGCTATTATCAGCAGGAGAAAAAAACCTTTTTTAGTGATAATCAGGATGGTCCACTTCCAACAGTTGACAAGAAGGTGAGAGTGACAGCGGGGGTTGGGGGGAATAAGCATGGGGAAATAGTTTTACTTTGTGTAATGACCTGTCCACTTCCAGTCTTTATTCAAGCCTAATTTAATGGTGTCCAGTTTGCAAATTAATTCCAATTCAGCAGTCTCTCCTTGGAGTCTCTTTCTGAAGTTTTTTTGTTGAAGAATTTCAACTTTTAGGTCAAGGTCTGTAATCAAGTGACCAGGGAGATTGAAGTGTTCTCCGACTGGTTTTTGAATGTTATAATTCTTGGCATCTGATTTGTGTCCATTTATTCTTTTACGTAGAGACTGTCCAGTTTGGCCAATGTACATGGCAGAGGGGCATTGCTGGCACATGATGGCATATATCATATTGGTAGATGTGCAGGTGAACGAGACTCTGATAGTGTGGCTGATGTGATTAGGTCCTGTGATGGTGTCCCCTGAATAGATATGTGGACACAGTTGGCAACAGGCTCTGTTGCAAGGATAGATTCCTGGGTTAGTGTTTTTGTTGTGTGATGTGTAGTTGCTGGTGAGTATTTGCTTCAGTATGCGGGGCTGTCTCTAAGCAAGGACTGGTCTGTCTCCCAAGATCTGTGAGAGAGAGAGATCGTCCTTCAGGATAGATTGTAGATCTTTGATGATGCGCTGGAGAGGTTTTGGTTGGAGGCTGAAGGTGACGTCTGGTAGCGTTCTGTTATTTTCTTTGTTGGGCCTGTCCTGTAGTAGGAGACTTCTGGGTACTCTTCTGACTCTGTCAATCTGTTTCTTCACTTCAGCAGGTGGGTACTGTAGTTGTAAGAATGCTTGATAGAGATCTTGTAGTTGTAAGGAGAATCACACAAATCTAGTCTGACCTCCTGTATAACACAGGCCATACAATTTCAACCACTGATTTTTGTATGTAGCTCAATAACTTGTGATTGAATGATGGGGGAGGGGAGGGATAGCTCAGTGGTTTGAGCATTGGCCTGCTAAACCCAGGGTTGTTACTTCAATCCTTGAGGGGGCCATTTAGGGATCTGGGGCAAAAATTGGGGATTGGTCTCGCTTTGAGCAGGGGATTGGACTAGATGACCTCCTGAGGTCCCTTCCAACCTGGATATTCTATGATTCTATGACTGCATATAAGGTATGCATGGTTAACTAAACTGCATATAAGGTACATGGTTAACTAAAACTACTTAACCAATATGTATTTTATGCATGTAACAGGGTAGCTGGTCTCTGTGGATAGTCTGAGCCAAGCGCCCCGGACTGTAGCAGTGATCCTAATTTGGCTAATTAACAGGGGCTAGGATTCATCTGGTTTTATAAAGGGTTACTACTAGGCAACTGAAAAGGAAAGACTGAGGTAGGCTGAGCCCTGGACAGCAAAGGTCACACTGGAGGGGAGATAACTCCAGTGGTGAGTCCCTGGAGCAAGGGGGGCTCAGGGAAGTAATCCTGTGGCTGCTGTCTAAGGGGGGAGCTGAGGCTAGGAAGCTGTCAGGAACTGGATTTTCAGAGACCCATAGGAAGGGTGGTCCTGAAGATTGTGGACCAGGTATTGACTTAAGACTGTGTTGTTTGTTTGTTTAACCTTTGTTATAAAAGAATAAAGCTCCTTAACTGAAACCAGGTGTGGCAGCACGTGTTTGGAGCTAGCATGCAGCAACAGCTGCCCGGTGACAAAGCAATGACTGCTATAGTATGCTCACAAGAAACTGTGTGATGCTAAAAGGAATAGGGCACAGAAGACCACGTAATGATGATGAAAATTGTCTAGCTCCATTGAGTTAAACGAAGATGTCAATTGTATCAGCTGATGATCTAGCTCACAAATTCACCTGAGTTAGTCTTCAGTAATAATAGAACAAAATACAACGGTCATCTATGAATACGCCTGAACCTTAAAAATTGAACAACACATTGTAATACAGAAGTAGATTGCTATTCCATATAAAAAATAAATGGAATGCTGATCAACCTAAAGATGTTTAAGTCATACAAAAACTATATTCATAAGATCAGATATTTTTGATGGAAATTTGTCAGAACTGCCCATCATTTACAACAAGCACAAAAATACCCTCTAACAGCTTCTGATGTCCAAAATTTTTAAATGTGGTTACATACCGCTTGTAACTTAGGAAGAACATAATGCAAAAGAAAACTTTTAAGGAACATGCAAATCAGAGCATGTCTGCCACAAGAATGTTTAAGTGGTCAAACAAGGCAAATTAAACAACAGCAAGTAAAACATACAAAGCCAAGCCCTTTTTAATCTTGGAAGCAAACCAGTAACCATTACTTCATGTGTAAATGAATGAGTTTTGGATGCTGAATTTACCAAGATAGATACTAATTACAAAAAGAACAGGACTACTTGTGGCACCCTAGAGACTAACAAATTTATTAGAGCATAAGCTTTCATGGGCTACAGCCGACTTCATCGGATGCATAGAATGGAACATATAGTAATATATATATATATATATATATATATATATATATATATATATACACACACACACAGATAAGTTGGAAGTTACCATACAAATTGTGAGAGGCTAATTAGTTAAGATGAGCTATTATCAGCAGGAGAAAAAAACTTTTGTAGTGATAATCAAGATGGCCCATTTAGACAGTTGACAAGAAGGTGTGAGGATACTTAACTTAAAGATATAGATTCAATATGTGTAATGTATTCTGTATTACATTCGCCAAACTGGACAGTCTCTACTCAAAAGAATAAATGGACACAAATCTGACATCAGGAATCATAACATTCAAAAACCGGTAGGAGAACACTTCAGCCTCTCTGGCCACTCAGTAAAAGATTTAAGGGTAGCAATTTTGCAACAGAAAAGCTTCAAAAACAGACTCCAACGAGAAACTGCTGAGCTTGAATTAATATGCAAACTAGATACCATTAACTTGGGTTTGAATAGAGACTGGGAGTGTCTGGGTCATTACACATATTGAATCTATTTCCTTAAGTTAAGCATCCTCACACCTTCTTGTCAACTGTCTAAATGGGCCATCTTGATTATCACTACAAATTTTTTTTTCTCCTGCTGATAATAGCTCATCTTAACTAATTAGCCTCTTACAGTTTGTATGGTAACTTCCTATCTGTGTGTGTATATATATATGTTCCATTCTATGCATCCAATGAAGTGGGCTGTAGCCCATGAAAGCTTATGCTCTAATAAATTTGTTCGTCTCTAAAGTACCACAAGTACTCCTGCTCTTTTTGCGGATACAGACTAACATGGCTGCTACTCTGAAACCTGTAATTACAAAGAATATACAAAGTTATAGTCAATAACTGAAAAAGTAATACTAGCCTGGTGTACCTTCGTGTGGGACTGAAAATTCATTATAAGTTCTGATAACTATCACTGAACCTGTATTGTTTACTATACCACCAATGTCTCAGAAATGCCAACACCAGGAATTGCTTGGGAGTCAGGTAAGTTAATTGAATTTATTTTCCAAACAAACTATTTTATTGGATTTATTTGAAAGTGAAATGCATTTATTCTGTCCTCCTTTTGCCTTAGTTAGCCAGAGGGGTTACTGAGAGAGGGGTGGCCCTCATAACTCAATGAGGAGAGAGATATGACCAGAATACACCATCCGCTTGCACAGGGAGCTCACTTACGTAAGTGCCTCTCCTGAGAAGTTCCACAGCTCCCAACCATGTAGGAGATGCAACTTCTCTCTTCCGTACTTTATGTGTACCCCACTGATGAGTGTGTGTTATAGGTCCCCCTCTGTGCCAATCCACAGAGGGTATGAATTGTTACAGTACACAGCTACAGTGCCTTAAGTATTTAGCTCAAACTTATGTTTGCCAATGGACCAGGGACTTAACCAGGGACTTCCAAAGATAAACACACCAGCAACTAAATCTTTATCTAAAGCCCTGTAGGTGGGTGTTATAATAGCTCATGAATTGGAATGAGGGGACAGTGACCTGAAATACACACTCACCAGTGAGTTACATACTTCCTCTGCTCAAAGGTTTGGTTTGAATCCTGGACACTTTGAACTTAAGTGAGGGCTATCATCTTGGCTGACATACTGGGTATTGAACTGGGGGCTTCCAGAGCTAAAACCATGAGTTGCTGCAGCTTGAGCTAAAAAAAATCCAACCTTTTATAGCTGGAGGCTGTAATAACTCTTATCCTCTGTGGATCATCACAGATGGGGACTGTAGCGGGGTATTAACCCTGATCCTGCTGGAAGGGGATAAAATAGCCCTGGAGAGGGCTGCAGCTAGGAAAGCTGGGCTAATTGGGAAAGCAGCCAAAGCTGTAGCCAGTACAATCAGGGCCCAGCTGACCCTTATAAGAGGGCAGTGGGCCAGAAGGACTCAGAGTCTCTCTCTAGCTTCTTGAGAGAGAAGGATCTGGATGCTAGGGAGCTGAGAAGAGTACCTAGGGTGGAGCAGTGCGGGGGAAGGGCTGAGGAGCTCCAGCCTAGCAAAACCCCAGGCTGCAGGACTAGTTAAAGGCCTATTAAAAGATAGTGGGGCTGCAGAGGGGCCGCCCAGAGATCGGTAAGGGGGGTTGGACCAGCTGCCTCTGCCTATGATGAGTGGTTCATAGACTGCAGTCTTCCCCAGGGAGTGGGGGCTAGATGATGACTGGCAGTAGCTGCTGAGGCAAGGGAGGGATAAGGGTTTGGGGGTTCCCCTGGGCGGGGAGACTCAGATGGAGTGGGTACTGCCAGGGGGCAGAACTTTAATCTAGAAGGCAGTGGGGTCCAGGAGGCACATGGGGGCCAGTGGCAGGCGAGACACCACCTGCAGAGGGCGTTCCTGGCCAGAAGAGCTAATTCCCAGGATGACCAACAGGAGGTGCCACACTGGTGAGTTGTCACCCTGTGACAGGGACCTATAATACATACTCATTGATGGGTTACAGATGCACTGGGTCCAGTTTTCCTTATGGTCAATCAGGTGAACAGACACACTCATGCAGCCTTTTTAATTTGGCACAATTATGTGCAGAAGAAAGGGTTCCTCAGATTTTAACTCTATGTAAGTTAGAGAATTAGCATAAGTATTGCCAAATGTAAAGTTTAAACTAAGATCTGTGTAGGAAGTTGTTTCAGGCTATGTTAATGTTCTTTTAATTATGTGTAATTTGCTTGCTTTAAGTAAAACAACATAATTTGAAAACTAAAATATTTAGTTGAGTTGAATATTATATTCTTGTTAAGAGACATTCCTCTTCCCCAACATGAATAAAGTCTATTCCCAAGCCAGCCCTTCTGACCCTTTGCATCCCTACTGTATTATCTCCAGTCTCTTATGCATTTTATATAACCTGGATTCTGAGATTTTTACCTGTCCAAAATTAAATGGCAAAACACACATTAAAGCAAGGATTGAGTACCATCAGCTATAGCTAGTGAATGTAGTATTAGGGAAAGTCAAAGAGGTGTCACCTAGGGTGAGCAGTTGTCCCATTTTTATAGGGACAGTCCTGGGTTTTGGGACTTTTTCTTATATAGGCACCTATTACCCCCCACCCACTCCTTGTCCCATTTTTTCCACGCTTGTTATCTAGTCACCCTAGAGTCACGATGATGGATTCCCTTCTCCCCACTGTCTAAGCATGGTTGCTACATTTTTGCAACTGGCTAAGTGTTTTGAACTATTTTTCCCAATAGAGTGGCAGTGAGTTTTATTAGAACAAAGTACTGGATGTGTCATGGAGAAAATAAATCTTGCTAATGATTTAGAATAATAGTCCAGTAGAGAGTAAAATTATAGGGTGTTATACTCTTTCCAGTAAGAGGAATTGGAATGGATAAGATATGGAGATTAAGTTCAAAATATTGCATAGATCCCATATAGTCCATGCATGCACACACAAAATGAGTGGGTAAAGGAATAAGGGAATTCTGGGAAATTTTAAAACAAGACTGCCATCTCATTAACTCCAAAGCTGTATACAAGTCAGATATTTTATAAATGTAAAGCATTTAATTATCAAGGATGACCCCAATTAAATGACAAAACTGAAAACTACTGCACCCACAAATAGCTAGCTCAATCTATTAGAATGCACAATTATGCAATTTGCATATACATTGGCAATAACTGCACACCCAATTTCTTATGTTACTCAGGGCAGTGTTCCCTCCAACAGCAGGGAACATCTCTGCTCCTGCTGCATGAACAAGTTCTTCATTTTTATTTGAGAACAGCACACACAAAGCTACCACTGAAGCTGCTTAACGGAGTTGCTTTGTTACAATAGCTGTGATACATGGACTGAAATCTCAGTTGTTGTGTTTTGGCATCACCATGGTACCACAAAAATGCAAATTTATTATGTTCCAGAGCCCAGTGGGGGGGGGGGGGGGACAGACTCCCATTGATTTCACTGGGTTTTAAATCAGGCCCTACCAGAGTCCAAGCTACAGGACACTTTGCCACAATACAAACCCTGCCCCCAATTACTATTGCTAAATAAAAATCACTTATGTGACACTAAGTTTTCATGTCACTTTTCAAAAATAGTGGAAAACATTTGCTCCTGAACAGAGAGGTGTTACTTCAGATCTAGCCTGTCTGAAGTAAGGGTCAAGGCTACAAAAAAATTGAATATCCCATAAACTGTAGGTGTAAAGAGCCTCAGCATGTACTTTCCTTTCTTTCTCCACACCACACTCCCACTTCACTCCTCAGGGGTCTGCTTGTCCTGGGGCTACTGATCAGAAATGGGTTCTGCATGACAACTAACCGTGCAGTAGAATAGGCCAACCTGATAGAGACACAATATGTGTCGCCTTTTATGGCCTTGTATAGAACACACAGGTTCAGATACGTTTCAGTTGAAATGAATCCTACTGGGCTCAGCAGAGTTTCTAGTCTAACTTTTTTTTAGTAAGAAGTCATTTTGATCTTTTTCAGAACTATTTCCATTAAACAACATCTTGGGAGATCATTATTTAGCCAACAGTGGTTATCCAATCTGGAGTTTTTCATACTTGCAGCTAATACTACTAAAGAATTACTACTAATAGTACTAATACTAATGAATTGAACTCTGTTTTAAAAATATCGCCTCTAGTAATATAATTTTATATAGTTTTAGCGTCTTTCCTGAACTATGAATTTTATATATTGGTAAAACAAAACTAAATAACAGTTTCAGCAACATAATCATCATAAAGAAGATTATTATATCTAAAATGATATATTGAATCTCTCTTGCTACCATGACAGCAACGTGTGTTCTATCTCTGGCTACCTGTCATATACTTGCTGTAAACTGCATGCAGTTTTAACATATTTCAAAACCTGGTGAAATGAACTATTAGTAAACTGCAACTTGATGATGATTAGGCAGGTGGAAAACTGATGATTCTACTGATGACTAAGAATATATATTTCTTATCCTATCACCCCCATTCTACCTTAACCTACTTGTTTGTCTCAGATCTATTTTATCTTGTTTTTTAGATGGCAAGCCCTCTGAGGAACAGGAATTGTCTTTTTTGTGTATGTTTATAGGCCCCTACTATAATGGGGCCTCACAACCTGGTTGTGGCCCATAAACTGTACCACAATATAAATGTTAACTAACAATAAATAATGGAGTTAATGTAAACTAAATTACTGTACACACACACAATTTGGTTTTAAGCACACTAGTTTACCAAATTGACTTCACTGAGAAACTTTACTTGATTCCAGTCCTAACATGAGAATTGCTAAAAGTAGATACAGACACTTAAAAAAAATCTCATTTCTAATTCATATCTTTTTATTGTTAAAAGCTAAGAAATCAGTCTCATGAACAGCAGAACTATATCAGTCTATATCTGGAAAGTTAAAGTCTCCCATGATCATGCAGTTTCCATTAGTATTACTTCATTAAAAACATTAAAGAGGGCTCTATCCATATCCAGATTAGATCCCAGCGGTCTACAGCACACCCCAAGAACTATCGCAGGGGAGGCTCTAGTAGTTTTCTTCCCAAATGTGATTTTTGCCCAAATAAATGGAGCTCTTCTTGTTGCTGCAAAACTCTGAGAGTTGCAGGTGCTTAGTCCCTCTCTAGATCAGCATCTTAAAGCAGACAAAATATCAAATTAATCCTAGTGTAAGGTATAGAAAGTGCTTAGAGAAATGAAGAGGTTTCCTGGTTAAAAGGAAGAAAAACTGTACAGAAAACTGAAATCAAAGAAATAGAATGGTATCTAGCTTCATGAAAGGGAGGAAGAATTTCAATCATATATTCTGAGAAGTGTTCAATAAAGGACCCATTAGAAGAAGTGTAAACATTTCACTTGCAGAACTCAGTGGATGGGCTGAAATGATTGTGTTTTTCATGATCTTAGAGCAACAAGAAATTCCCCTTTTTCTGCTCCCCCCTCCATTCTTTCAAACACCCACCTCAACTCTGGGTCCAGGATCACCTCCTTCCTTTCCCTCCACCCTCAATATGCAATCAGTATTGCCAACCCTAATCAATCAAAATTCCTGGATCAGGCTACACAAAATCATGACCTTTTAAAAAAATATTAAATTCTGGCTCATTTTCATTTGTTTTTAGGTGCCAAAACATTTAGGATTCATTTTTCAAGCTTTTCTCTTCAGACATAAGGGCTAGAAACTTGAAGGAAAGTGTCAATATCATGAGAGCTGGCAACAGTGCTTAAATGTCCCCTCTCCTGCTCCCTCCTGGAGCTGGGTTGCCCCCTTCTCAGTGTTCAAGAGACACCAAATGATCAAGTCTCCATAGACAGAATAAGGCAATCCATGATCCTACCTATCCCCCCCACACACATACGATACAGTTTTTGCCAGTTTTCTAAAACTTCAGATTCAGCTATGTGAAGTTCTAATATGGTAGAAAGTATAAATATATGTTTTCAAATTGTTCTTCAGTGCAACACTTTTAAGAAAGCCAATCTCATTTGTATAATTCTCTGAGAAATAAAATGATTGTGTAATACTGTGATGGGGTATACAAACCCCACGCTGGGTAACAAGGGGTTAAGGGATTATTTTGGGCTCAGACAGCCCCTTGCTGCCCCACCTGCAGCAAATGATTCATCTGCTGGAGGAATTAAAGGGCAGGGAATTAGCTCATTTAGATGGTAGACCTGCAGGTGAGCAGATCTGCAGCCCATAGTCCCAGCAGCAGAGAGAAGCCTAAGACTCTGATACTGCCCAAAGGGGCCCTCGGGAAGGGAAGGGAAGGGAGGGCCCACCCCAGAGACAATCAGAGAGGGAAGTATCCTGTGGCTTTTGGACATTGATAACCCCTTCTTATTTATTGCAGTTTAGATTTTTCCACCAGGGGAAAGCCTTGCACTAAACTGACCTGGGGTGGCGGAGAGGCCCAGGTAGGACAGCCTTGGTTGCCAGATTCCAACCCAGGGTCCTTTCGGTTATCCATAGCCTGTTGGAGTAGGAGGGCCCAGCTCCTCTTCCCACAACCCTTTTGACTTTCAGGAGTTGTGGCTGTGACCACTAGGCCATGTTCCCTAACTAGATGCCAAATTAGGACTGTTACAAATATAGATAAATAAAAGGAAAGTCACATGGCTTATCAACCTCACTGCTCTTTTATGTTTTTTCCTCTAATTTCTCTACCGGTTCCTGATGTTGACTTTCCTCACCTCTGTGTTGTCAATTAACTGAATGCCTTGATACCTCTTTCTACAGCATACTCATTTTAGCTATGTTGCATCTTCTTTAGGATAACTATCTGCCTGAGACTGATTTATTTATTTCTTTTATCTCTATTTAGATGATTCCTGCCTCTTGTTTTCACTATAGGGATTTTTTTTTTTAAATCCCTGTCACTTTTATTTTTAATTTGACACTAAATAGTCCAAAGCAATGGAAGTGAAATAGTAGGCCAAAATTTTAAAATTTGGCTAAATACAATTAGCCACTGAAATCTCTATTTAGGTTCCTAAATAAGGAAACTGATTTTCAACATCTGCAGCTCCTGATTAGTTTTAAAATACCCCACCTACTTGGAGGTCTAAATCTGGATTTACATTAGTAAGAGTGATAGTTCCAGAAAATAAATATTTTTGACATGGTCTTATTTCTTTGAATGGACTAATTTTCTTGGCTACCTATAAAAGGCTCATCTTGTATGAGCATCGAAGTGAAACAAGCACTAAACATTTCAAAGTTGTCTTTTTGCAACTTTAATTTTGTTCTGTCATACTATGTTTTTCAATATGTGGGTTCGATTAGCATTTACATTTATAGGGGTAGTTATTACAACATTAATGGGGGCATAATGTCACAACCTAAAGTTGCCTAACTAAAATTAACTAGTTGCCACTCTGCAAAAGTTTGCAATTCTTTCACACTTAGGACTTCAGTGGGCTTTGGATCAAGCCCATAATGATTAATGGTGAATATTGTGTTTTAAATGTTCTTTCCTCAGCAAATAGTTTCTTATTTTTAGAGTTCCTTGGTCTGTTAGATGTAAACTTGAATTCTCACAACATTATAGAAGATAAGATACCCAATTTTAAAAAGGGTACCATGTTTCATAACCAATTTAGTTTGGTTCAGAAGACTCATTTGTGAAGGTTTTTAAATCTAACCCTACCTCTGAAGCTGCCCTGCACAGATATACATGTCAACCTATACTAACTGTGACAAAGTTCCTGCTCTACCTTGGTGGGTCTTGCGCTTATTGGCGGATTTGCTCGCCTTGGAGCTTCACGGCAGCCCTCAGCTTGGCCGTTTTTTTCTGAATTCACAGTCCAGATCAACTCCTCTAGTGTCTGACCAGGATTTGGGGGGAACCAGGGCCCGCCCTCTACTCTGGGTTCCAGCCCAGGGCTCTGTGGAATGCAGCTGTCTAGAGTGACTCCTGGAACAGCTGTGCGACAGCTACAACTCCCTGGGCTACTTCCCCATGGCCTCCTCCCAACACCTTCTTTATCCTCACCATAGGACCTTCCTCCTGGTGTCTAATGCTTGTACACCTCAGTCCTCTAACAGTCCGTGTTCTCACTCTTAGCCTCTAGTGCCTCTTGCTCCCAGCTCCTCACACTCACACCATAAACTGAAGTGAGCTCCTTTTTAAAACCTAGGTGCCCTGATGAGCCTGCCTTAATTGAGTCTAGCAGCTTCTTGATTGGCTGCAGGTGTTCTAATCAGCCTGTCTTAATTCTCTCCAGAAAGTTCCTGATTGTTCTGGACCCTTCCCTGTTAAGGAGCCGGAATCGTTCTTCACTCGCTCCTGAGCTATTTGCTTTCCTTTCTTTCCTAAAGCCCCCCGGCCCGGATTTTTCACACTTTTCCTTTTGCTTAGTTTCCCCCCCCGCGTTTGGGCCGGACGCTTTGTTTTTTTGGTTTCGTTTTTTCCCGTTTTTTTGAGCTGCGTCAGTGTGCTGGCCGGTCGCCAGCACCCCCCCCCCCCCGATGCCTGCTTTTGGACTTTGCTCCTTGCTTACTTGAAACCCCCGGAGGAGGGGGGGAGGACTGCCAACCTGCTGTCCGGGGAGGGGAGTGGACCCCCCCAGACCCAGCTGTTTTGTTTTTTGCCTGGACCTTTTCCGAGAGCCTTGGGACAGAGCCAACAGCTGTAGCAGACGCCAGAGGCCGGAGTACTCCCGGGCAGCTATGAATCATCGTGGAGAGAGGCCGTAAGACTGAGGGATTCCTTTTGAATTTCTACCCTCGGGGGGGGGAGTTGACTGCATTTCAGCTGCGCCTGCGGCGGCACAGGGGTGTAGCAGGGAGCTACCCCCAGATCCATCGGTGCCCCCAACCCCCCCACCACTATTACAACTATCACGGCCCCCGCTGCTTCGTCCCTGCTGGCAATCTGCCATCTGCCTTCGGATCCAGCTGTTTGCTTTGGACTTCGCCTTTTGGCCCAGGCATAATAACCAACCAAGCGAGACTCTTTGGACACTTGTGGTGGGTTGTCCTCCCCCCACCCCCCCCCCCCCGGATTGTTTACCCCATAGCCTACCCCTACTACCGGACCCCGATTTTTGCCCCCCCCCCCAGTGTCTCCCTGTCTCTCCCTGCTCACAATGGCAGAGAAGGAGGGACGCAAGGCCCCTCCACCGAAATTGGTTGCCCCTTCCCCATCTACCCTCCTGCCCACCCTTCAAGATTTCCCCACCGCCTCCATTGTTAGAACCCCTGCCACCGCCCCCGCTGGGGCATCGGCAGTGGGAGGCACCGGGGCGATTACTACTGCTGCTCTGGTTCCTGCCCCACTAGATTCTAGGAACCCCCCCCCAGTTAGACGGAAAAATCGAAGCGGGCCAAAAGGGAAGGGCCCTGCTAATGCCGCTGGACCCTCCGTGGCAGAGGCCGCCCCCACCACAGTGGCCTCGTCATCGATCGCGGCACCCCTCCCAGCTGTTCCCTCCACCAGCTCTGCGACCATCCCTCCCCCGGCCCCCAGGACGTATGCCCGGGTGGCGACAGGCCCCCCCTCACCTGCCGCCTCCTCATCTCGCCCTCCCACTGCCTCCGCTGCCATTACTAGTAGTCGGGGCCCTCTTCCCACCCTGACCAGGAAGCACGGTGTCCGTTGCCTCCTAGTACCCGCCTCGCCCCACGTGGAGGCATACGTGCAGGCGTTGGCGAAAGTGGTAGGACCCATGGCCATTGTGGCGGCCTCCAAGATGTATGGGAAGGTCGTTCTCTTTCTGGCCTCGGAGACTGCCGCCCAGGAGGCGGTGGAGAAGGGCCTAGTGGTGGGGGGGGTGTTTCTCCCCCTAGAACCGCTAGAAGATCTGGGCGTTCGCTTCGTCCTCACCTCCGTTCCTCCCTTTTTACCTAATGTTGCCCTGTTACCTGCTCTTTCTGCCCTGGGGAAGCTTGTTTCTGTTATTAGCCCTCTCCCGTTAGGCTGCAAGGACCCCGCCCTCCGTCACGTCCTATCGTTCCGCCGGCAAGTGCAGATTTTACTGCCGGCGGGGGTGCGTGACGGAGAGGCGCTCGAGGGGTCCTTCCTAGTTCCCTACCAGGGAGCCCGCTATAGGGTCTTTTATTCCACCGGAGAGGCCCGGTGCTACCTCTGCCGCTCGGCAGGGCATGTCCGCAGGGACTGCCCTTTGGCCCGGGGGAGAGGGGCACCTGAGACCCCCGAGACCCGGCGGGATATCGGCCCTGTTGTTGCCGACACCCCTGGCCACCCGGCACCCGACACCACCCCCCCTCCCACCCGATCCACCGCTGCCCCCGTCCGGGCCCAAGAGGCACCCCTCCAACAACGCCCGGGCGACCACGGGAGTCCCACTCTTGCCGTAACCACCTCGGCAGAGCCTATGGAGGGGGGTGTGGCAAAGCTTTTACCGGGTGCAGGAGAGGGCTCGCCCCAAGGAGAACCCCCCGCCCCTAATGCTGCCTTACCGCTACCCCCCCAAACCCCTGAATCTCTGCCTCCGCGCCCCACTCCGTCCCCTGCTACTCAACCCCCGGACGATGCCATGGAGGGCTGGACTGTAGTCCAGGGGAAGCGAGGCAAGCGGAGGGCTCGAGCTCCGCTGCATTCATCTGACGCGGAAGCCCCCCGGAAGACCAGGAAGGGAGGTACCGACCCTGAGCCTCCCGCCTCGGCCACGAGTGAGATCCATTCGCTGGTGTCGGGAGGTGAAGATAGACCAGCATTGGAGGGTGGAATCCCCCCTCCGCGGGGGACCCTCCCCTCCGAAGCCCCGGGGGAAGCCCCTTCTAACCAGATACCACCTGAACTCCCAACGAACCCCGACGTGACCGCCGAGGCGGGCCCTAGCGGAGAGGCCCCTGGGGTGGTGGGAGTTGGCCTCTCCTCTGTGTACGCAGAGATTGAAGCCCTGGATTTGACCCCGGTCACCCAGGGAGGGGATGATTTACTGCCGGCCGGCCTCGATTTGGGCAATTTCACCCCAGGCCCCCTCTCCCCATGCCCTTTCCCCCTGACTGCCTTTCCGGGTGAGCACCCCACGGAAAGTGGTTTACCGCCTGGGGCCATGGCTGCCACGACCACCCCGGAGCCAGTACCTAGCATTCCTCGGAGCCCCCTCCCTTGCCCCTTCACCCCCGACCCTGCTCGGGAGGCGCCTTCTTTTCGCTGTGCGCCTCCTGAAGCCCAGGGCCTTACCTTTGCCCCTGCCCCCACCCCTATTCCGGTTCAGTCTCCCTCCTCCTGCAAGGCTACCGCCGCCCCTGGGGTTATTTCTTTTCCGCCTTTTGCAGATTCCCCCCAGGGAGCAGTCTTTATGTTTTCTAGTTGCGACTCCCCAGGAGTTGCACCTTTCCCCCTGCCATCCCCGTCCGCCCCAAGGCACGAGATGGAGTTAATAACCCCAGCCTGTCAGACACCCCGTCGGCGGTCCGCACCCTGCCTACCCGCCTTAGCGGACCACGAAGCTGCATCAAAAGCCCCACCAGGGACTGCTCTGGGAGTTGTAACCCTACCCCCCCATGAGCTGCAGCATGCATTACGGGAGTTCTTGAAACAATGCCGTGGTGCCCGCGATAGGGCACAGCTGGCTCTCCAGCAATGGGGGGACTTTGATCGACTCCTTCGGGCCGCGAGAGCCCTTATGAGGGAGGGTAGAGGGCAAGGGAAGGGCGGTGCCGCGGCCTACGAGCGGGCCCGCAGCTTCCGGAAAGACTTACTTACTCACGGGATGGGACACGGGTTGCTACGCGACCCGCCGGGGGCCATGAGTACCCCCACCCCTGAGAACTCCCCACCCCCCCAGCCCTCCGCATGACACCTCTCATCATTGTAACCCTGAACACCAGGGGCTGTAGGATGGCTCTCCGCAGGTCCCAGGTGCTCTCCTACCTTCGGGAGGGGAGGTACTCTGTGGTTTTCCTGCAGGAGACCCACACGGACCCAACCGCCGAGGATAGGTGGCGGCTGGAATGGGGGGACGGGGTATACTTTAGCCACTGCACGGCTTGGCAAGCTGGAGTGGCGACCCTGTTCTCCCCCACCCTGCGGCCCGAGGTGCTCGGAGTCACTGAGGCCGTGCCGGGCCACTTGTTGCACCTCCGAGTTCGTTTGGAGGGGCTCGTGGTCAATTTTGTTAATATCTATGCCCCGCAAGTGAGCTCACAGCGGCCGCAATTTTACCAGCAGGTGTCCGAATTTCTCGACACCCTGGATTCACACGAGTGCCTGATCCTGGGAGGGGACTTTAACACCACCCTCGAGGAACGGGACCGCTCGGGGGCCGAGCCGAGCCCGGCCGCCGCGACCATTCTTCGAGACATAGTCGACTATCACTCCCTAGTGGACGTCTGGCGTGACCATCACCCAGATGATACTTCCACGTTTACCTTCGTTCGGGTGGAGGCCCGTCGGTCGCACCGCTCTCGGTTAGACCGTATTTATCTATCCCGTCTCCATCTTTCACAGGCCCACTCCTCCACCATTCGGCCGGCCCCTTTTTCCGACCATCATTTGGTTGCCGTCACGGTCTCCCTCCGTGCAGAGGGACCGGGGCCGGCTTACTGGCATTTTAACAACAGCCTGTTGGAGGACGAGAGCTTTGTGATGTCCTTCCGGGAGTTTTGGCTGGCCTGGCGGGAGCAGTGGCGTGCCTTTCCCTCGGTGCGGCGCTGGTGGGATCTCGGGAAGGTGCGCGCCAAGCTCTTCTGCCGCAACTACACTCGGGGCACCAGCCGACGGCGAAATGCGGCGATAGAGCAGTTGGAACGGGAGGTCTTAGAGCTGGAGAGGCGCCTGGCCGCCAGCCCCGGGGACCCGTCCCTCTGCGGAGCGTGCCGGGAGAAGCGGGAGGAACTTCGAGCCCTCGAGGACCACCGGGCCCGAGGTGCCTTTGTCCGGTCCCGCATCCGCCTCCTTCAGGAGATGGATCGCGGCTCCCGCTTCTTCTACGCCCTGGAGAAAACGAGGGGGGCCAAAAAACACGTCACCTGCCTTCTAGCGGAAGACGGCACCCCCCTCACGGATCCGGAGGAGATGTGTGGGAGGGCCCGTGACTTCTACGCAAACCTTTTCTCCCCGGATCCGACCGATCCTGGCGCTTGCGGGGTGCTCTGGGAGGAACTCCCCACGGTCAGCGTGGGCGACCGAGACCGGCTAGAGCTGCCTCTCACCCTGGCCGAGTTCTCGGAAGCCCTCCGTCGCATGCCCACCAATAAATCTCCGGGCATGGACGGGCTGACCGTGGAGTTTTACCGCGCGTTCTGGGACATCCTTGGCCCAGACCTAGTCACTGTCTGGGCTGAGTCCTTGCAGGGCGGGGTCCTCCCTCTCTCGTGCAGACGAGCGGTGCTCGCCTTGCTGCCGAAGAAGGGGGACCTCCGCGACTTACGAAACTGGCGTCCCCTCTCACTCCTTAGCACGGATTATAAAATCGTAGCGAAAGCAATCTCGCTGCGGCTAGGGTCCGTGATGGCGGACGTGATTCACCCAGACCAGACCTATACTGTCCCGGGTCGCAGCATTTTTGACAACCTCTTTTTAGTCCGAGACCTTTTGGAACTCGGGCGGAGAGACGGTCTGTCGTTCGCCCTCCTGTCTCTCGATCAAGAGAAGGCGTTCGATAGGGTAGATCATGGGTACCTCCTGAGCACCCTGCGAGCGTTTGGATTCGGACCTCAGTTTGTGAGTTTTCTCCGGGTGCTGTACGCCTCCGCGGAGTGTCTGGTTAGGCTCAACTGGACCCTGACCGAACCGGTCAGCTTCGGGCGAGGGGTGCGGCAGGGGTGTCCCCTCTCAGGCCAGCTGTACGCTCTGGCGATCGAGCCTTTCCTCTGTCTCCTCCGCAGGAGGTTGACGGGGTTGGTGCTGCGGGAGCCGGAGCTGTGGCTGGTCCTGTCGGCGTACGCCGATGACGTCCTCCTCGTGGTCCAGGACCCGGGCGACTTGGCGCGAGTGGAGGCATGCCAAGCCATCTTTTCGGCAGCCTCCTCCGCCCGAGTCAACTGGGTCAAGAGCTCTGGCTTGGCGGTGGGGGGCTGGCGGCAGGTAAGCCCCCTCCCACCCGCGCTTCAGACCATCCGGTGGAGTGCCGGCCCTCTGCTCTATCTCGGCGTTTACCTTTCTGCCACGCACCCTTCTCCGCCGGAGAACTGGCAAAATTTGGAAGGCGGCGTGATTGAGCGGATCAGGAAATGGACGAGGCTACTCCGATGTCTCTCCCTTCGGGGGAGAGCACTGGTGCTTAACCAACTAGTCCTGTCCACGCTCTGGTACCGGCTCAACACCCTAGCCCCGGCCCCGGGTTTCCTGTCCCACCTCCGGAGATTGATTCTGGAGTTCTTTTGGTCAGGATTGCACTGGGCCCCTGTTGGAGTTCTCCACTTGCCCCTGAAGGAAGGAGGGCAGGGCCTGAAGTGTCTGTACACTCAGGTCCGCGTTTTCCGCCTCCAGGCCCTGCAGAGGCTCCTTTATAGTGCAGGTAGTTCGCCGTGGAGCATATTGGCGCATGCCTTTTTACGCCGCTTCCATGGGCTCCGCTATGACCGACAGCTCTTTTATCTTTGTCCGAGAGGTTTTCCGCGAGACCTCTCCGGGCTGCCGGATTTCTACCAGGACCTCCTCCGGGCCTGGAAACTGTTTTCAACGACCAGGTCCGTGGCGGCCATCGTGGGGGCAGATCTCCTCACGGAGCCCCTGCTACACAACCCCCAACTTTGTGTGCAGGCGGCGGAGTCCCGCACGGTGCGCCAGAGGTTGGTCCTGGCGGGAGTTACGAGGGTCGGGGACCTCCTGGACTACGACCGGGGGGACTGGCTGGATCCCCTGACGCTCGCTCGACGCATGGGGCTCTCCAGCCTTCGCACCCCCCGGCGCGTGCTTCAGGAGGTGGAGGCCGCTCTGACCCCCGCCGCTCGGGCTTATGTTAGCCGAGCCTTGTGCGAGGGCGCGCCCCGCCCATCCCTTACCCCAGGCCCGCCGGACCTTTCCATCGGGCCCCTACTCTGTCGATCCCAACACACCCCTCATCCTTTCACTGCGAGCCGGCTGCATGAACTGCAACCGGTCGGTTTTCAAGTTGCATCACGGAAATATCTATATACACTCACGCTCCATACCCTTCATGCCCACACCCTGGTGTCCCGCCCCGATACAAAGTGGCGAGATCTCTTACCACCTTTGGAGGGTGAGCAACCTCGGTGGGCCAGCCTGTACTCCACCTTGGTCCCGAGGCCCGTCGGGGACATCAGTTGGCGGCTCCTTCACGGGGCTGTGAGCACGGGCGTGTTTTTGACACGTTTTACCTCCCTTCCGGAGACTTGCCCTTTTTGCAACGTGAGGGAAACCCTGGCGCACGTCTATTTAGAGTGTGCCAGATTGCAGCCTCTTTTTCGGCTCCTCACAAATATTCTTTTGCGCTTTTGGCTTCATTTTTCTCCCCACCTCTTTATCTATACACTCCCTATCCGTGGCCCCACCAAGTCGCGGGATCTCCTGGTTAGCCTCCTCCTAGCCTTGGCTAAAACAGCCATTTATAAGACCAGAGAGCGGAGGTTGGCTCATGAGGCGTCCTGCGATTGTGAGGCCGTTTTCCGACTCTCAGTACATTCACGTATCCGGGCGGAGTTCCTCTGGGCAGCGTCCACCGACTCCCTTGACACCTTCGAGGAGCGGTGGGCGCTGTCCGGGGTTCTCTGCTCGGTGACCCCGTCCGGTTCCCTCCGTCTGACCCTCTGATTGAGGGAAAGAGCGAGAGCCGCCAGTCACAGCCGTTAGTTGCTGTGAATACCATCATTACTGTCTTCTAGGAGGGGTCCTATAATACATGGGTGTACCCCCCTCCCTCCCAACCACCCACCCCGCAGCCGTGCCCATCTTGTCGGGCACTCTCAGGAGAGGGAGGGTCGGTGACCCTGGGCGCGGCACTAGGTAACTCGAGAGGGTGGAAGACCACGAGTGTCGAGGAAGCCCCCCCGCTCTAGGCCACCAGGTAACTCAGGAGGGTGGAAGACCACGAGTGTCGAGGAAGCCCCCCCGCTCTGGGCCTGGGCTAACCTGAACACCTCTCCCTCCTGAAAGCTGTTGTGTTATACCTTTTGATTGCGTTGTTTTGTTGCTAAGTTTTTTTTTATCCTTTTGTATTCTTTGTAACGGTTACAAATAAATTTCCTTTCTGTTTCAAAAAAAAAAAAAAAAAAAAAAAAAACCTTCCCTTTTGGGAAACGGGACGTCCCTCGCTTGATCCTCAGCTATTTGCTTTCTATTCTTTCCTAAAGCCCCCTGGCCTGGATTTTTCTTACTTTTTGAGCCTGCCTTAGTCTTCCCCCCCGACCGGGCCAGACCCCTTTTTGTTTTGCTTTGTTTTTTTGCTGTTTTTCTTTGCTGCCGTTGAGTGCTGGTCGGCTGTCAACTTACCGCCAGCACCCCCCTCCACGCCTGCTCCCGGGCACAGCTATTTGCCTTAGCTGAAATCCCCAGAGGAGGCGGGGAAGATTGCCGACCCGCTATCCGGAGGGGGGAGTGGAAGCCCCCAGACCCAGCCGTTTTGCTGGCAGCTCGGAATTTACTTCTTATCTTTGCAACATTCTCAGCATGCCAGAAGCCGTGGTACAAAGCCGGCAGAGCTGGAGAAGAAGATAGCAGACAGAAGAAATCACCCAGGGAAGCTACAAATCATCGTGGAGGGGGCCATAAGACTGAGTAATTTTTTGAATTATACTCTCGTGGGGAGGAGTTTGACTGTGGCTTAATTGCATTTGTGGCGGCACAGGGGGTGTGGCACGGAGCTGCCCCTTGATTCATCGGTGCCCCCCCCCAACATTATTACAACTATCACGGCCCCCCTGCCGTCTGTCCCTGCTGGCAACCTGCCATCTGCCTCGGATCCAGCTGTTTGCTTTGAACTTTGCCTTTCGGACCGGACATAACAGCCGACCAAACGAGACTCTTTGAACAAACGTGCGGGGGTCCACACCCCCCCCGGACTGTTTATCCCACAGCTTGCCCCTATCACCAGACCCCGATTCCTGTTTTTTCCCCCCCCTTTCCAGTCCAACCCATTTGGTACCCCTTCCCCCCCGCCGCCTGCAGCCCAGCAGGGAGGAGCGGTTAATCTGCTTCCCCCTCCCCCCTTCTCCTTCTGGTGTCTCTCCCTGCTCACAATGGTGGGGAATGAGAGGGGCGAGGCCCCTCTACCAATATCAGTTGTTCCTCCCCCCAACCCCCGAGCCCCCACCACCACCACTGTCAAAACACCTGCCACCGCCCCCGCTGGGGCACCGGCAGCAGGAGGCACTGGGGCAATTACTGCCACTGCTAGGTCCACCGCCCCCTCAGATTCTAGGAACCCCCCCCCCCAGCTGGCCAAAAAGGTCAGGGCGGGAAGAAAGGAAAGGGCCCCACTAAAACCACTAGGCCCTCCATGGTAGGGGCTGCCCCCACCGCGGTGGCCTCATCAGCGACCGTGGCGTCCCCGCCCTGCTGGTCCCTCCACCAGCTCTGCGAACGTCCCTCCCCTAGCCCCCAGGACGTATGCCCGGGCAGTGGCGGGCTCTCCCGTTCCTGCCGCCTCGTCATCTCGCCCACCCACTGCCTCCGCTACCATCACCAGCAGCCGGAGCCCCTTCCCCACCTTGACCAGGAGGCATGGTGTCCGTTGCCTCCTAGTGCCCGCCTCGCCCCACGTGGAGACATACGTGCAGGCGTTGGCGAAGGTGGTAGGACCCACGGCTATTGTGGCGGCCTCCAAAATGTGTGGGAAGGTCGTTTTTTTCTTAGCTTTGGAGGCTGCCTCCCAGGAGCCAGTGGAGAGGGGCCTGGCGGTGGGGGGGGGGTGTTTGTCCCCCTAGAGCCGCTGGAAGACCTGGGCGTTCGTCTCGTCCTCACCTCCGTTCCTCCCTTTTTACCCAATGCTGCCCTGTTACCCGCTCTCTCCATCCTGGGGAAACTTGTCTCTGTCATCAGCCCTCTCCCATTGGGCTGCAAGGACCCCACCCTCCATCACGTCCTTTTGTTCCACCAGCAAGTGCAGCTTCTACCGCCGGCAGCGGCGCGTAACAGAGGGGTGCTCGAGGGGTCCTTCCTAGTCCCCCTACCAAGGAGCCCGCTATCGGGTCTTTTACTCCACCGGAGAGGCCCGGTGCTACCTCTGCCGCTCAGCAGGGCATGTCCGTAGAGACTGCCCTTTGGCCCAGGGGGGAGGGGCACCCGAGACCCGGCAGGACATCGGCCCCGTCGTTGCCGATGCCCCTGGCCGCCCGGCACCTGAAACCAACCCTCCTCCTACTCGACCCGCCGCTGCTCCCGTCCAGGCCCAAGAAACACCTCCCCTACAACACCCAGGCAAGCAAGGGAGTCCCACCCTTGCTATTACCAATCTGGCAGAGCCTATGGAGGAGGGTATGGCCAAGATATTACTGGATATAGGAGAGGGCCCGCCCTAAGGAGAACCCCCCGCCCCTCATGCTGCCTCACTGTTACCCCCCCAAACCCCTGAACCATCGCCTCCACCCCCCGAAACGACCCCTGCTAACCAACCCGCAGACGACGCTATGGAGGGCTGCACCCTAGTTCAGGGGAAGCGAGGCAAGCGGAAGGCTCGAGTTCTGCCGTACCCATCCGATGCGGAAGCCCCCAGGAAGGGAGACACGGATATCGAGACTTCCGCTATGGCCACGAGTGAGATCCATCCGCTGGTATCGGGAGGGGAAAACAGTCTGGCATTGGAGGGCAGAATCCCCCCTCCACGAGAGACCCTCCCCTCCGAGACCCCTGAGGAAGCTCCTTCTGCCCGGATACCACCCGAACCCCCCGTGAACCCCGAGGTGACCGTTGAGGCGGACCCTAGAGGAGAGGCCCCCAGAGTAGCAGTAGTTGGCCTCTCGTCCATGTATGCAGAGATTGAGGCCCTAGATTTGACCCCATCACCCACGGAGAGGATGATCTACTGCCGGCTGGCCTCGATCTGGGTAACCTCACCCCAGCCCCCCTTTCCCCATGCTCCCTTCCCCTAATTGCCTTCCCGGGCGAGCGCCCCGCAGAAGGTAGTCCACCACCTGATGCCATGGCTGCCAAGACCACCACAGAGCCAGCGCCTAGCATCACTGGGAGCCCTCTCCCTTACCCCTTAACCCTCGTCTCTGCTCAGGAGGCACCTTCTTTTAGCTGCTTGCCTCATGAAGTCCAGAACCTTACCTCTGCCCCTGCCCCCACCCCATCCCTGCCCAATTCCCCTCCTCCTGCAATGCTAATGCCGCCCCTGGGGTTATTTCTTTCCTGCCTTTTGCAGATTCCCCCCAGGGAGCAGTCTTTGCACTTTCTAGTCGCGACCCATTAGGAGTTGCAATTTTTTCCCTGCCATCCCCTTCCACCCCAAGGCGTGAAATGGATTTAATAACTCAGCCTGTCAGACGCCCCTTCTGTGGTCCGCACCCTGTCTACCCGCCTTAGTGGACCATGAGGCTGCATTAAGAGCCCCACTAGGGAATACCCCGGAAATTGCAACCCCACCCCCAACATGAGCTGCGGCATGCACTACGAAAGTTCCTAGAACACACCCGTGGCGCCCGCAATAGAGTACAGCTGGCTCTTCAGCTATGGGGGGACTTTGATCAAATTCTCCAGGCCACAAGGGCCCTTATACAGGAGGGCAGAGGGCAAGGAAAGCGCGGTGCTGCGGCCTACGAGCAGACCTGTGGCTTCCGAAAAGATCTACTCATCCACGGGATGGGTCACGGGTTGCTGCGCAACCCGCCAGGGGCCACTAACACCCCCACCAATAAGAACCCCCCAGCCCTCCACATGATGCCTATTATTATTGCAACCTTGAACACCAGGGGCTGTAGGATAGCTCTCCGCAGGTCCCAGGTGCTCTCTTACCTTCGGGAAGGGGGGTACTCTGTAGCTTTCCTGCAGGAGACCCATACGGACCCGACTGTCGAGGACAGGTGGCGGCTGGAGTGAGGGGACAGGGTATACTTTAGCCACTTCACGACTTGGCAAGCTGGAGGGGCGACCCTGTTCTCCCCCACCCTATGGCCCAAGGTGCTAGGGGTCACTGAGGCCGGGCCGGGCCACCTGCTGCACCTTCGAGTCCGTATGGAGGGGCTCGTGGTCAACCTTGTTAACATCTATGCCCCGCAAACGAACCCAAAGCGGCCACAATTCTATCAGCGGGTGTCCGACTTTCTCGGCACCCTAGATTCGCACAAGTGCTTGGTCCTGGGAGGGGACTTTAACACCACCCTCGAGGAATTGGACCGCTCAGGGGCTGAGCCGAGCCCAGCCGCCACGAACATTCTTCGAGGAATAGTCGAACATCATTCCCTAGTGGACGTCTGGCGTGACCATCACCCAGATGACACTTCCACGTTCACCTTTGTCCGGGTGGAGGCCCTTCGGTCACACCACTCTCGGTTGGACCGTATTTACTTATCCCGTTTCCATCTTTCACAGGCCCACTCCTCTGCCATTCGGCCGGCCCCATTCTCCGACCATCATTTAGTCACCATAACGGTCTCCCTCCGTACAGAGAGACCGGGGCCGGCCTATTGGCACTTTAATAACAGCCTGTTGGAGGACAAGAGCTTTGTGATGTCCTTCCGGGAGTTTTGGCTGGCTTGGCGAGAGCAGTGGCGTGCCTTTCCCTTGGTGCGGCGATGATGGGATCTCGGGAAGGTGCGCACCAAGCTCTTCTTCCGTGACTACACTCGGGGCACCAGCCGACGGAGAAATGCGGCGATAGAGCAGTTGGAACGGGAGGTCTTAGAGATGGAGAGGCGCCTGGCCACCAACCCCGAGGACCCGTCCCTCTGCGGAGCGTGCCGGGAGAAGCGGGAGGAGCTCCGGGCCCTCGAGGACCACCGGGCCCGAGGTGCCTTCGTTCGGTTCCGCATCCGCCTCCTTCGGGAGATGGACCACGGCTCCTGCTTCTTCTATGCCCTGGAGAAAATGAGGGGGGCCAAGAAACACATCACCTGCCTTCTTGCAGAAGACGGCACCCCCCTCACGGATCCGGAGGAGATGTGTGGGAGGGCCCGTGACTTCTACACAAGCCTTTTCTCCCCGGATCCGACCGATCCTGGTGCTTGCGGGGTGCTCTGGGAGGAACTCCCCACAGTCAGCATGGGCGACCAAGACCGGCTAGAGCTGCCTCTCACCCTGGTCGAGTTCTCGGAAGCTCTCCGTTGCATGCCCACCAATAAATCTCCGGGCATGGACGGGCTGACCGTGGAGTTTTACCGCACGTTCTGGGACATCCTTGGCCCAGACCTAGTCACCGTCTGGGCTGAGTCCTTGCAGAGCGGGGTCCTCCCTCTGTCGTGCAGGCGAGCGGTGCTCGCCTTGCTGCCGAAGAAGGGGGACCTCCGTGATTTACGAAACTGGCGTCCCGTCTCACTCCTTAGCACGGATTACAAAATCGTAGCGAAAGCAATCTCGCTGCGGCTAGGGTCCGTGATGGCGGACGTGATCCATCCAGACCAGACCTATACTGTCCCGGGTCGCAGCATTTTCGACAACCTCTTTCTAGTCCGAGACCTTTTGGAACTCAGGCGGAGAGATGGCCTGTCGTTCGCCCTCCTGTCCCTTGATCAGGAGAAGGCATTCGATAGAGTAGACCATGGGTACCTCCTGAGCACTCTGCAGGCGTTTGGATTCGGACCTCCAGTTTGTGAGTTTTCTCTGGGTGCTGTATGCCTCCACAGAGTCTTTGGTTAGGCTCAACTGGACCCTGACTGAACCGGTCAGCTTCGGGCGAGGAGTGCGGCAGGGGTGCCCCCTCTTGAGCCAGCTGTACGCTCTGGCGATCGAGCCTTTCCTCTGTCTCCTCCGCAGGAGGATGACAGGGTTGGTGCTGCGGGAGCTGGAGCTGTGGCTGGTCCTGTCGGCGTATGCCGATAACGTACTCCTCGTGGTCCAGGACCCGGGCGACTTGGCATGAGTGGAGGCATGCCAGGCCATCTATTCGGCAGCCTCCTCCGCCCGAGTCAACTGGGTCAAGAGCTCTGGCTTGGCGGTGGGGGACTGGCGGCAGGTGAGCTCCCTCCCACCCGCGCTTCAGACCATCCCGTGGAGTGCGGGTCCACTGCTCTATCTCGGCGTTTACCTTTCCACCACGCACCCTTCCCCTCCGGAGAACTGGCAAAATTTAGAGGGCGGGGTGATAGAGCGGATCCGGAGATGGACGAGGCTACTCCGATGTCTCTCCCTTCGAGGGAGAGCACTGGTGCTTAACCAACTAGTCCTGTCCACGCTCTGGTACCGGCTCAACACCCTGGCCCCGGCCCCGGGTTTCCTGACCCACCTCCGGAGATTGATTCTAGAGTTCTTCTGGTCAGGAATGCACTGGGCCCCTGTTGGAGTTCTTCATCTACCCCTGAAGGAAGGAGGGCAGGGCCTGAAGTGTCTGTACACTCAGGTCCGCGTTTTCCGCCTCCAGGCCCTGCAGAGGCTCTTTTATAGTGCACGTAGTTCGGCGTGGAGCATACTGGCACACGCCTTCCTGCGCCGCTTCCAAGGGCTCCAATATGACTAGCAGCTCTTTTATCTTTGTCCGAGAGGTTTTCTGCGAGACCTCTCTGGGCTGCTGGTCTTCTACCAGGACCTCCTCCAGACCTGGAAACTGTTTCTAACGACCAGGTCCGTAGTGGCCACCGTGGGAGCAGATCTCCTCATGGAGCCCCTGCTACACAATCCCCAACTCCGTGTGCAGGTGGCGGAGTCCCATTCGGTGCGCCAGAGGTTGGTCCTGGCGGAAGTCACAAGGGTCGGAGACCTCCTGGACTACGACGAGAGAGACTGGCTGGATCCCCTGACACTCGCTCGGCGGATGGGGCTCTCCAGCCCTCGTACCCCCCGGCGCGTACTTCAGGAGGTGAAGGCCGCCTTGACCCCCGCTGCTCGGGCTTATGTCAACCGAGCCTTGCGCGAGGGCGCACCCCGCCCATCCTCTACCCCAGACCCGCCGGACCTTTCCATTGGGCCCCTACCATGCCGATCCCAACAAACCCCTCACCCTTTCACTGCAAGCCGGCTGCATGAACTGCAACTAGTCAGTTTTCAAATCGCACCACGGAATTATTTATACACACTCACGCTTCACACCCTTCACGCCCACACCCTGGTGTCCTGCCCCAATACAAAGGGGCAGGACCTCCTGCCACCCTTGGAGGGTGAGCAACCTCGGTGGGCCAGCCTGTATTCCACCTTGGTCCCGAGGCCCGTTGGCTCCATCATGGAGCTGTGAGCACGGGCGTGTTTCTGACATGGTTTACCCCCATCCCGGATATTTGCCCTTTTTGTAATGTGAGGAAAACCCTGGTGCACGTATATTTAGAGTGTGCCAGATTGCAGCCCCTTTTCCAGCTCCTCACAAATATTCTATTGTGCTTTTGGCTTCATTTTTCCCCTCACCTTTTTATCTATACACTCCCCATCCGTGGCCCCACAAAATCGCGAGACCTCCTGGTTAACCTCCTCCTAGCCTTGGCTAAAACAACCATTTATAAAACCGGAGAGGGGAGGTTGGCCCATGAAGCGTCCTGCGATTGTAGGACCTTTTTCCGATCCTCAGTACATTCACATATCCGGGCGGAGTTCCTCTGCGTGGCATCCACCGACTCCCTTGACGCCTTCGAGGAGCGGTGGGCACTGTCCGGGGTTCTCTGCTCGGTGACCCTATCCGGTTCCCTCCGTCTGACCCTTTGATTGAGGGGAAGAGCGAGAGACGCCAGCCCCAGCCGTTGCCACTGTGGATACCATCATTACTGTCATCTAGGAGGTGTCCTATAATACATGGCTGTCTACCCCCCCACCCCTAAACCACCCATCCCGTGGCCGTGCCCATCTTGCCGGGCACTCTCAGAAGAGAGATAATCGGTGACACTGGGTGTGGCACTAGGTAACTCAGGAGGGTGGAAGACCACGAGTGTCAAGGAAGCCCCCCCGCTCTGGGCCCAGGCTAGCCTGAACAATTCTCCCTCTTGAAAGCTGCTGTGTTATACCTTCTATTTGCGTTGTTTTGTTGCATAGTTTGTTTTGTTTCCTTTGGTAATTCTTTGTAAGTGTTACAAATAAAATTCCCTTGTTTCAAAAGAAAAAAACAAACCCTTCCCTCTTACATTACCCAGAGAAAAGGGACCTACTTAGCCTGCTCTCCTGCTGCTACCCTCTGGCTTGGGCTTTCCTTGCTTTTTGCCCCTGCTTTCAGCTTTCCCGCCCCCCCCTCCCTGGACCAGCCCAGATGCTCTTCCCCCCTTTCTTTTCTTGTTTTTTTTTTCTTTCTCTGCTGTTGCTAGAGTGCTGGCCAGCTGCCGGCCAGCTGTTAGCCACCCTTGGACGCTGCTGCCACTCCAGCTGAAACCTCCCCGCTCCACGGAGGGAGAGAGTGGAGGGACCAGCCCCCAGACCCAGCCACTTGCTGTTTGTTTGTGGACCTATATGCAGCAGAGAAGAATTTTTATCATCTGCTCTGGCATCCCTGCAATGTTGCAGCTGTGGAAAAAGAGAAACAGCCATCTACCGGAGGAACACCACTCAGGGAATTTACAAATCACCATGGAGGGGGCCCAAAACTGAGTAACTTTCGAACTCTGCTCTTGTTGGGGGGAGGCCTTGACTGTGTCTTGATTGTATTTGTAGGGACACAGGGGATGTGGCATGGAGCTGCCCCCTGATCCATCTGTGTCCTCCCAACCCCCACACTACGATCTTCCTCACTGCCCCCTCCATCGTCATTGCAAGCTGCTTAACATCTGCCTCTGGACTTAGCTACTCACCCTGATTCCATTGTGTGGGCCAGAAGCACCAGCCAACCAAACAGGACTCTCTGGACAAGCGTACGGTGGTTCATGGGCGCCCCCCCCATGAACTGCCCATCCCACAGCCTGTCCCTTTTTACCTGACCCCAACTCCTGTTAACCACCTGCCACCACCCATGCTGGGGCATCGGTAATGGAGGGCACTGGGGTGACCTCTGCTGCTGCCATGCCCACCACCTCCTCAGACTCTAGGGGAGCCCCCAGCTGGCAGGAAAGGCCAGGGCAAGAAGAAGGGAAAGGGCTCTGCTAAAACCACTGGGCCCTCTGTGGCAGGGGCCACCCCCACTGTTGCGGCCCCGCCACCGACCACGGCATCCTTCCCCACTACCCCCTCCACCAGCTCTGCGGGTGTCCCTCCCTCGCCCCCCAGTATGTATGCCTGGGCGGCGGCAGCCCCCCCACCTGCCACCTCATCATCTCTCCCGCCCACCGCCTCTGCCACCATCAACAGCGGCCGGGGCCCCTTCCCCACCATGACAAGGAAGCATGGGTCCGATGCCTCCTGGTGCCTGCCTCGCCCCACGTGGAGACCTACATACGGGCATTGGCAAGGGTGGTGGGGCCCTTGGCCATTGTGGCAGCCTCCAAAATGTATGGGAAGGTTGTCGTCTTCATGGCAGCGGAGGCTGCCACCCAGGAAGCGGTGGAGAGGGGCCTGGCGGTGCGCAGGGAGTGTTTGTCCCCCTAGAGCTGCTAGAGGACCTGGGCGTCTGCCTGGTCCTGACCTCTGTCCCTCCTTTTCTCCCCAATGCTGCCCTGTTACCCACCCTTTCCACCCTTGGGAAACCTGTTTCTGTCATCAACCCTCTCCCATTGGGCTGCAAGGACCCCACCCTTTGTCACATCTTTTCCTTCCACCGGCAAGTGCAGCTTCTACTGCCGTCGGCGGCGCGTGATGGAGAGATGCTCGAGGGGTCCTTCCTAGTCTCCCACCAGCGGGCCCGTTACCGGGTGTATTTCTCCACTGGGGAAGCCCGGTGCTACCTGTGCCAGGCATCAGGGCATGTCTGGAGGAACTGCCCCTTAGTCCGGCAAGAAGGGGCACCCGGGATCCCTGAGACCCGGCAGGACATCAGCCCCGTCATTGCCAACACCCGTGACCACCCAATACCCAAACCCGCTCCCCCTCCTCTTCGGACCACGACTTCTCCTGCTCAGGCCCAAGGGGCACCTCCCCTACAACGCCCAGACGAGCGGGAGAGCCCCGCCCCCACTACTGACAATCTGCTGGGGCCTATGGAGGAGGGTGTGGCAGAGATACCACAAGGTATAGGAGAGAGACTGCCCCAGGGAGAATTCTTCCTCCCTTATGCCGCCCCACCATCCTCCCCACCCCCCCCCAAGTCCCTGAGCCATCGCCTTTACCCCCTGACACAACCCCTGCTAAACAGCCCCCAGATAATGCCATGGAGGGCTGGGCCCTAGTCCAGGGGAAGCAAGGCAAGGGGAAGGCTCAAGTTCCACCTCATTTATCCAAGGCAGAGGCCCCCCGGAAGACCAGGAAGGGGGGCACCGATGCCGAACCTTCCGCTTTGCCCACGAGTGCGTCCCATCCACCGGTGTCAGCCGGGAAAGATGTGGTAGCACCGGAGGGTAGTGTCTCCCCTCCACGGAAGACCCTCCCCTCCGAGACCCTCAAGGAAGCCCCTTCTGTCCTCACACTGCCCGAAGCCCCCGTGAACCCGGAGGCAACCGTCGTGGCAGGTGCCAGTGGGGTGAACCCTGGGGCGACGGAAAGTGTCCTCTCCTCCATGTTGGAGAAGATCGAGGCCCTAGATCTGACCCCGGTCGTCCAGGGGGAGGACAACCTTTTGCCAGCAAACCTCGATTTGGGCGACCTCACTCCACCCCTCTTTTCTCCATGCTCCCTCCCCTTAACTGCTGCTTCTGCTCCCACCTCCGAGGAGCCCCTGGACTTCTTCATCGACTTGGCCGCTGACAGCACCGTGCTGATGACCACCGAGCCTGCTCAGGTGACAGCCGGCGCCACTCAGCCAGGACAGGAGTCACCAGGGCACCCCCCGTTGGTGCGGAGCAATCGACTTCCTTCCTGGGCGGGGACCCAACAGAAGATAATCCACCTCCTGATGCTGTGGCCACTAAATCCTCCATAGAGCCCACGCCCGGTATCACTGAGAGCTCCCTCCCCACCCCCTTAACCCTCGAGCATGATCAGGAGGCGCCACCATCCAGCTGCTTGCCTCTCGAAACCCAGAATCTTGCCTCTGCTCCTGCCCCTACCCCTATCCAGTCTACCTCCTGCGATGTTATCACCACCCCCGGGGCTGTCTCCTTCCCTTTTCCAACCGATGACCCCCAGGGAGCGGCCTTTGCGTTCTCCTGCCCCGACCCATTAGGGGCTGCTATTTTCCCTCCACTGCCCCCTATCGCCCCAGGGCTTGAGGCAGGCCTAGAAGCTCCAGCCCATCAGGCACCCCATCGGAGGTCTGCACCCTGCTTTCCCATTTTAGTGGGCCACGGGGCTGCACCAAGGGCCCCACCAGGGAACAACTGGGAAACCGTAACCCCACCACCCCATGAGCTGCGAGGAGAGCTGCGGAAGTTTTTAGAGGATGTCCATGGCTCCCGCAACAAGGTACAGCTTGTTCTCCAGCAATAGGGGGACTTTTTTCAAATCCTCTGGGCCACAAGGGCCCTCATGGGGGAAGGTAAAGGGATGGGGAAGCAGGATGCCGTGGCCTACTGGCAGATCCGCGTCTTCCGTGAACAATTACTCACCTACGGGATGGGTCAAGGACAGTTGCGCGGCCCGCTGGGGGATGTGAGCATCCCTGCCAGCAAGGATCCCCCCCGGCCCTCCCCATGACACCTCTCACCATCGCAATGTTGAACACCCAGGGTTGTAGGATGGCTCTCCGCAGGTCCCAGGTGCTCTCCTTCCTTCAGGAGGGACAGTACTCTATGATTTTTCTGCAGGAGACCCATACGGTTCCGACCACCAAAGACAGTTGGCGATTGGAGTCGGGGGACAGGGTCTACTTTAGCCATTCCACGGTTCGGCATGCTGGAGTGGCGACCCTGCTCTCCCCCGACCTACGGCCCGAGGTGCTAGGGGTCGCCGAGGCTGTGCTGGGTCGCCTGCTGCTTCTCCGGGTCTGTATAGGGGGGCTCGTGGTTAACCTCGTTAACGTCTATGGCCCGAGCAGAGCCCGGCCGCCACGGACACACTCCGGGAGATAGTTGAACATCACTCCCTAGTGGACATCTGGAGTGACCACCACCCGGATGATGCTTCCACGTTCACCTTTGTCCGGGTGCAAGCCCATCGGTCGAGCCACTCCCGGTTGGCCCGCATTTATTTATCATGCTTCCATCTCTCACGAGCCCACTCCTCCAGCATTCGGCTGGCCCCGTTTTCTGACCATCACCTAGCCACCATGACAGCCTCCCTCTGTGCGGAGAGGCCGGGGCCAGCCTATTGGCATTTTAACAACAGCCTGTTGGAGGATGAGGGCTTCGTGACATCCTTCCGGGAATTCTGGCTGGCCTGGCGAGGGCAGCGGCATGCCTTTCCCTCGGTGTGGTGAGACCTGGGGAAGGTGTGCACCTGGCTTTTCTGCCGCGACTACACCCGGGGCACCAGCCGATGGAGAAATGTGGCGATAGAGCAGTTGGAACGGGAGGTCTTAGAGCTGGAGAGGAGTCTGGCCGCCAGCCCAGAGGACCCGCTCCTCTGCAGAGTGTGCCGGGAGAAGTGGGAGGAGCTCCGGGTCCTCGAGGACCATTGGGCCTGGGGCGCCTTTGTTCGATCCCGCATCCACCTCCTTCGGGAGATGGATCGTGGCTCCTGCTTCTTCTAAGCCCTGGAGAAAACGAGGGGGGCCAAGAAACACGTCACCTGCCTCCTGACAGAAGACGGCACCCCCCTCACGGAACCGGTGGAGATGTGCGGGAGGGCCCGAGCCTTCTACGCAAGTCTTTTCTCCCCAGATCCGACCGACCCTAGCGCTTGCAGAGTGCTTTGGGAGGAGCTCCCTACGGGCAGTGTGAGCGACCGAGACCAGCTAAAGTTGCCTCTCACTCTGGCCGAGTTCTCGGAAGCCCGCCGTCGTATGCCCACTAATAAGTCTCCAGGCATGGACAGGTTGATCGTGGAGTTCTACCACGTGTTTTGGGATGTCCTCAGCCCAGACCTAGTCACCGTCTGGGCCAAGTCTCCGCAGAGCAAAGTCCTCCTTCTTTCGTGCAGGCAAGCTGTGCTCGCCTTACTGCCGAAGAAGGGGGACCTCCGCGATTTACGAAATTGGCGTCCTGTCTCGCTCCTCAGCACGGACTACAAAATCGTAGCGAAAGCAATCTCTTTGCAGCTAGGGTCTGTGCTGGTGGACGTGATCCACCCAGACCAGACGTACACTGTTCCGGACCTCAGTATCTTTGATAACCTATTTCTGGTTCGGGACCTTTTGGAACTCAGGCGTAGAGATGGACTGTCGTTCGCCCTCCTGTCCCTAGATCAGGAGAAGGCGTTCAATAGGGTGGACCATGGGTACCTCCTGAGCACTCTGCGGGCGTTTGGCTTTGGACCCCAGTTTGTGGGTTTTCTCCGGGTACTGTACACTTCTGCAGAGTGTCTGGTTAAGCTCAACTGGACCCTGACCGAACCGGTCAGCTTCGGGCGAGGTGTACGGCAGGGGTGCCCCCTCTCAGGCCAGCTGTATGCTCTGGCGATCGAGCCCTTCCTCTGTCTCCTCCGTAGAAGGTTGACAGGGTTGGTGTTGCGGGAGCTGGAGCTGCAGCTGGTCCTGTCAGCATACGCTGATGACGTGCTCCTCATGATCTAGGACCCCGGCGACTTGGCACGGGTGGAGGCTTGCCAGGCCATATATTCGGCAGCCTCCTCCTCCCGGGTCAACTGGGTCAAGAGCTCTGGCTTGGCAGTAGGAGACTGGGGGCAGGTGAGCTCCCTCCCACCCATGCTTCAGACCATCCGGTGGAGCGCGGGTCCACTGCTCTACCTCGGCGTTCACCTTTCTGACATGCATCCCTCTCCACCAGAGAACTGGGAAAATTTAGAGGGCGGGGTGATAGAGCAGCTCCAGAAATGGATGGGACTACTCCGATGTCTCTCCCTCCGAGAGAGAGCACTGGTGTTTAATCAACTAGTCCTGTCCATGCTCTGGTACCGGCTCAACACCCTGGTCCCGGCCCCGGCTTTCCTGACCAACCTCCGGACATCGATTCTGGGGTTCTTTTGGTCAGGAACGCACTGGGCCCCTGTAGGGGTTCTTCATCTACCCTGAAGGAAGGAGGACAGGGCCTGAACTGTCTACACACTCAGGTCCATGTCTTCCACCTCCGGGCCCTACAGAGGTTCCTTTATGATGCAGGCAGTTCGTCATGGAGCACACTGGCGCACGCCATCCTGCGCCGCATCCGAGGGCTCCGATATGACCGGCAGCACTTTTATCTCCATCCAGGAGGTCTTCCGCGAGACCTCTCCGGGCTGCCGGTCTTCTACCAGGACCGCCTCCGGACTTGGAAACTGTTTTTAATTATCAGGTCCGTGGCGGCCACCGAGGAGGTAGATCTCCTCGTGGAGCCCCTACTACACAACCTCCAGCTCCATGTGCAGGTGGCGGAGTCCTGCTCTGTGCACCAGAGCTTGATCCTGGCAGAAGTCACGAGAGTCGGAGACCTCCTGGACTACGACCAGGGAGACTGGCTGGATCCCCTTACGCTCACCCGGCACATGGGGCTCTCCAGACCTCGTACCCCTGCAGCGCATACTTCGGGAGGTGAAGGCCGCTTTGCTGCCTGCTGCTCGAGCTTACTTCGACCGGGTCCTGCTCGAGGACATGCCCTGCCCACCCTCTACCCCAGGCCTGCCGGACCTTTTAATTGGACCCCTGCCCCACAGACCCAATCAACCCCCTCACCCCTTTACTGGGAGCCGACTGCATGAACTGCAGCCGGTACGCTTCCAAACCACGCCAAGGAAACATCTATACACGCTCGTGCTCCACAGCCTTCACACTCTCACCCTCGTGTCCCACCCCGACATAAAGTGGCGAGATCGTCTGCCAGCTTTGGAGGGTGAGCAGCCCCGGTGCGCCAGCCTATATTCCACCTTTGTTCCAAGGCCCGTCGGGAACATCAGTTGGCGGCTCCTTCATGGAGCTGTGAGCACAGGCATATACTTGGCGCAGTTTACCTCCATCCCAGATACTTGTCCCTTTTGTGGTGTGAGGGAAACCCTGGTGCATGCATATTTGGAGTGCAGCAGGCTGCAGCCCCTGTTCCGGCTCCTCACAAATCTCCTACTACGTTTTTGGTTGCATTTTTCCCTCACCTTTTTATTTATGCACTCCCCATCCATGGCCTCACAAAGTCGCGGGATCTCCTAGTTAACCTCCTCCTGACCCTGGATAAAATGGCCATCTATAAAACCAGAGAGAGGAGGTTGGCCAATGGAGTTTCCTGTGACTGTGGGGCCATTTTCCGATCCTTGGTCCATTCACGTATCCAGAGTTCCTCTGGGCGGCATCCACCGACTCCCTTGATGCTTTTGAGGAGCGGTGGGCGCTGTCCGAGGTTCTCTGCTCAGTGTCCCCGTCTGGGTCCCTTTGTCTGACCCTTTGATTGGGGGAGAGAGTAAGGGACCCCAGCCGTTGCTCCTGCGGACACCACCACCTTAGAGGGGTCCTTTCACACATGGATGCACGTGCTCCCCACCCCCACCCTGGATTGTCCACCCCACAGCCTGCCCCTCTTGTTGGGTGCTTTCAGAGGAGGGAATTGTTGGTGACACTGGGCGTGGTGCCAGGTAACTTGAGGGGGTGGCAGACTTTGAGAGTCGATGAAGCCCCCTCGCTCTGGGCCACCAGGTAACTCGGAAGGGTGGAAGACCACGCGAGTTGAGGAAACCCTCCTCTCTGGGCCCAGGCAAGCTTGAACGCTTCCCTTCCCTTAAGCTAATGAGAAAACAATTGTGACTGGTTGCTGTGTTACACATTGCATATGCTGCTGTTTTTACTTGTCAGTGTGTTATGCAAATAAAAATATCTTTTGCTTCAAAAATAAAATTATTATCCTATAGTCATCTGGTCCGACCCTGTCACATAACACAATCACCAAGAGACAGGAAATATACATGTGGGATAAACAGTTGCATCCAACACATTGCAATAGTAAAGGAACCACCAAAAATATAATCTAAAATTTACCCATTTTAACATACTGCAGCAAGAGGCTTACACACTTTTATTTTCCATTGATGCTAATTATCTTAACAGGAAAATGGCTGTTTATCGACATGGTACTATTACTACATAATCAGACATTCTTATCACTTTACATTACAATTTACTTTAAAAAAAGCATTCAGAACGCCTATCTACATATAGTGCTTAATGCCCAACTGCACTGGGGTGGTACACTTTGTCTAACTGAGGAGGGTCAAGGTGGTCCTAAGCCCTGTTTCCACTTCCCAGATCTGAGGCCTTTAAGTTAAGTGGCTGACCACAGCCAGCCTCATAGACAAAATGTCTAGTCTTACACACACACCATCATATGGTGAGAGGGGAAGCTCACCTTGCAAAATTTTCCTTAAAGCTTCAGGCTGCACTTTATCTCACAACACACAGTACTTAATAAAGTGCATGGCACTTTGTATGACAATTATAAACATGCATCCGACAAAGTGGGTCTTCACCCACGAAAGGTTATGCTCCAATATGTCTGTTAGTCTATAAGGTGCCACAGGACTCTTTGCCAATTATAAATAAGTAACTAGTATAGCGTTAAATCATTTTAAATTTTTGATGAAAATAACATACGCATCCAAGTTTGACATTTTGAGGTATAGTTTTAAATGGGAATAAGACCATGTCAAGGTTCCTCCCCCACTCTGAACTCTAGGGTACAGATGTGGGGACCTGCATGAAAAACCTCCTAAGCTTATCTTTACCAGCTTAGGTCAAAACTTCCCCAAGGTACAAAATATTACCCCCGTTATCCTTGGAATGGCCGCTACCACCACCAAACTAATACTGGTTACTGGGGAAGAGCTGTTTGGACGCGTCCTTCCCCCCAAAATACTTCCCAAAACCTTGCACCCCACTTCCTGGACAAGGTTTGGTAAAAAGCCTCACCAATTTGTCTAGGTGACTACAGACCCAGACCCTTGGATCTTAAGAACAATGAACAATCCTCCCAACACTTGCACCCCCCCTTTCCTGGGAAATGTTGGATAAAAAGCCTCACCAATTTGCATAGGTGACCACAAACCCAAACCCTTGGATCTGAGAACAATGAAAAAGCATTCAGTGTTTTACAAGAAGACTTTTAATAAAAAATAGAAGTAAATAGAAATAAAGAAATCCCCCCTGTAAAATCAGGATGGTATATATCTTACAGGGTAATTAGATTCAAAAACATAGAGAACCCCTCTAGGCAAAACCTTAAGTTACAAAAAAGATACACAGACAGAAATAGTTATTCTATTCAGCACAATTCTTTTCTCAGCCGTTTAAAGAAATCATAATCTAACACATACCTAGCTAGATTACTTACTAAAAGTTCTAAGACTCCATTCCTGTTCTGTCCCCGGGCAAGACGACTATAGACAGACCCAGACCCTTTGTTTCTCTCCCTCCTCCCAGCTTTTGAAAGTATCTTGTCTCCTCATTGGTCATTTTGGTCAGGTGCCAGCGAGGTTACCTTTAGCTTCTTAACCCTTTACAGGTGAGAGGAGCTTTCCCCTGGCCAGGAGGGATTTCAAAGGGGTTTACCCTTCCCTTTATATTTATGACACGCCCCCCAAATCTCAGCTAGGGTGAAACACTGGCTGGGATTTCTTCCTGGAGCTCTAGGAAAACAGAGTTAATAAGACACATGCATCTCTAAATATACTACCAAGTACATAAAGACTAACAATATTTTCCACATCTCAAGGACGATTTTAACCAGTTGATTCTGGGAAACTTTCACGGGAGAGTGCATCAGCCACTTTGTTAGAAGCTCCTGAGATGTGTTGGATGTCGAAATCAAAATCTTGGAGAGCTAAACTCCACCGAAGAAGTTTTTTGTTAGTTTCTTTGACGGTGTGAAGCCACTTTAGTGCAGCATGGTCGGTTTGCAGGTGGAAACGCCGTCCCCAAACATATGGGCGTAGCTTTTCCAGAGCGTAGACAATGGCATAACATTCTTTTTCAGTGACTGACCAGTTGCTTTCCCTCTCAGACAGTTTTTTGCTGAGAAACACTACAGGGTGGAATTCTTGATCAGGTCCTTTCTGCATTAAAACTGCTCCCACACCACGCTCGGATGCATCTGTGGTTACTAGGAACGGTTTGTCAAAGTCTGGGGCCCTTAGTACAGGGTCAGACATGAGTGTCGCTTTAAGCTTGTTAAAGGCCTTCTGACACTTTCCGGTCCACTGAACAGCATTTGGCTGTTTCTTTTTGGTTAGGTCTGTCAGTGGGGCAGCGATTTGGCTGTAGTGCGGTACAAATCGTCTGTAATAACCGGCCAAGCCTAAGAAGGATTGAACCTGTTTCTTTGACTTTGGGACAGGCCACTTTTGGATAGCATCCACTTTGGCCTGTAGGGGGCTGATAGTTCCTTGACCCACCTGGTGTCCAAGGTAAGTCACTCTGTTTAGGCCTATTTGACACTTCTTAGCCTTAACAGTTAGTCCTGCCTCCCTTATGCGCTCAAGGACTTTTTGTAGATGTTCCAGGTGGTCTGCCCAGGAATCCGAAAATATGGCCACATCGTCAAGGTAGGCGACTGCATATTCTCCTAATCCCGCTAGGAGACCATCTACAAGTCTTTGGAAAGTGGCGGGTGCATTTCGCAGCCCGAAAGGGAGTACATTAAATTCATACAGCCCGAGATGTGTGATGAAGGCTGACCTTTCCTTGGCAGATTCATCTAGCGGTACCTGCCAGTACCCCTTGGTTAAGTCCAAGGTAGAGATGAACTGGGCCCTTCCCAGTTTCTCTAATAGTTCATCTGTGCGTGGCATGGGATAGTTGTCTGGGCGAGTTACAGCCTTTAGCTTACGGTAGTCCACGCAAAAACGTATTTCCCCATCTGGTTTGGGAACTAGAACCACTGGAGATGCCCATGCACTTTCAGAGGGGCGGATTACACCCATCTGTAACATATCCTGGATCTCCCGTTCTATAGCAGTTTTAGCTTGAGGAGACACCCGGTAAGGTTGGACCCTAATTGGGTGAGCATTACCTGTGTCAATGGAGTGGTATGCCCGTTCAGTCAGTCCTGGGGTGGCTGAGAACGTTGGCGCGTAGCTAGTGCACAGCTCCTGGATCTGCTGTCGCTGCATACGCCCAAGGGTCATGGAGAGGTTCACCTCTTCCACACCACCAGCACATTTCCCTTCGTAGTAGACACCTTCAGGCCACTCAGCGTCGTCTCCTCCCTGGGCTGTAAACTGACAAACCTTTAATTCTCTGGAATAAAAGGGCTTTAGAGAATTAATATGATACACCTTAGGCTTTCGGTTGGAGGTGGGGAATGCTATGAGATAATTAACAGCTCCCAGGCGCTCCTGGACCATGAATGGCCCTTCCCACGATGCTTCCATTTTATGGGCCTGGAGCGCCTTTAAGACCATGACCTGGTCTCCTACTTTGAAGGAACGCTCTCTGGCATGTTTATCATACCAGGCTTTTTGCTCTTTTTGAGCATCCTGTAAGTTTTCTCTAGCAAGGGCGAAAGAGGTTCGGAGGGTGTTTTGTAGGTTGGTTACAAAGTCCAGAATGTTAGTTCCTGGAGAAGGTGTAAATCCCTCCCATTGCTGCTTCACCAACTGCAATGGCCCCTTAACCTCACGGCCATATACAAGTTCAAATGGGGAAAACCCTAAACTGGGATGTGGTACAGCTCTGTAGGCAAAGAGCAACTGCTGCAATACTAGGTCCCAATCATTGGAGTGCTCATTTACGAATTTACGTATCATGGCCCCCAAAGTTCCATTAAACTTCTCCACCATGCCATTTGTTTGATGATGGTAAGGAGTGGCAACCAAGTGATTTACCCCATGAGCTTCCCAAAGGTTTTTCATAGTTCCTGCCAGGAAATTAGTCCCTGCATCTGTGAGGATGTCGGAGGGCCAACCTACCCTGGCAAAAATGTCTGCTAGTGCCTGGCACACACTTTTAGCCCTGGTGTTGCTTAGAGCTACTGCTTCCGGCCATCGGGTGGCAAAATCCATGAAAGTCAGTATGTACTGCTTTCCTCTGGGTGTCTTTTTCGGAAAAGGACCCAGAATATCCACAGCTACGCGCTGAAATGGAACTTCAATGATGGGGAGTGGCTGGAGAGGAGCTTTGACCTGGTCTTGGGGTTTTCCCACTCTTTGGCACACCTCACAAGACTGGACATAGGTAGAAACATCCTTGCCCATTCCCTCCCAGTGGAATGACCCCCCCAAACGGTCTTTGGTCCTGTTCACCCCAGCATGGCCACTAGGGTGATCATGGGCTAAGCTCAAGAGCTTGGCCCGGTATTTAGTTGGAACTACCAACTGTCTCTGAGGATGCCAGTCTTCCTGGTGTCCCCCAGAAAGAGTTTCCTTGTATAAAAGTCCTCTTTCTACAACAAACCTGGATCGATTAGAAGAGCTGAGAGGCGGTGGGTTGCTCCGTGCCGCCGTCCAAGCTCTCTGGAGGCTTTCATCTGCTTCCTGTTCGGTCTGGAACTGTTCCCTTGATGCTGGAGACATCAGTTCCTCATGGGATTGTGGACCTAGGCTTGGTCCCTCTGGAAGCGATATAGGGGATGGAGCTGTTTCTGTTGACTGTGAACCGCTCTCCGCTGGTGCACTATGTTGGGATTCAGGCTCCGGCTGAGCCTCTTGTGTAGGGTTATCGGCTGCTGCCAGTTCAGGTTCGGTGGGGCCCTCTGGTGTTGAGGTTGCAAGTACTGGATTCAGTGCTGACACGGGGTCTGGTGTTGGTTGTTTGGCTGGTTCCGGTTCTGGGACTGGTTCCACTACTGCTGTTGCAGACATTGGCCTGGGGTCCAGGTCCATCACCTCTGACTGGGTCCTGATAGAAGTTTCCGGAACAGAGCTAGGCCTCACGGCTTGTTTAGCCTGGTTGCGGGTGACCATTCCCACCCTCTTGGCCTGCTTCACATGATTGCCCAAGTCTTCCCCCAACAGCATGGGGATGGGATAATCATCATAGACTGCAAAAGTCCACATTCCTGACCAGCCCTTGTACTGGACAGGCAACTTGGCTGTAGGCAAATTGAAAGAGTTGGACTTGAAGGGTTGAATCGTCACTTGGATCTCTGGGTTGATTAAATTGGGGTCCACTAAGGAAGCATGGATAGCTGACACTTGTGCTCCGGTGTCCCTCCACGCGGTGACCTTCTTCCCGCCCACACTCACAGTTTCCCTCCGCTCCAAGGGTATCTGGGAGGTATCTGGGCCTGTGGACCTCTGGTGTGATTCCGGTGCAATGAACTGTAACCTGTTGGGGTTCTTGGGGCAGTTGGCCTTTACATGCCCCAGCTCGTTACATTTAAAACATCGTCCAGCTGACGGGTCACCGGGGCGAGGTGGGTTGCTGGAGAACGGGGTGGTGGGACGATAAGGGGTCTGGAGGGTTCTTTGGGAGGTAGGTGGGGCTTTGGGCGGCCCCCGGTAATAGGGTGTGGTCTGGGGTGGTCCCTTCTGGTCTCCGCTCCAACTGCGACCAGTTTTCTTCTTCTCTGCCACCTCCACCCATCTGGCTCCAATCTCTCCTGCCTCAATTACAGTTTTGGGTTTCCCATCTAGGATGTATCTTTCTATTTCCTCAGGAACACCCTCTAAGAATTGTTCCATTTGCATTAGGAAGGGCAAATTTACTGGAGATTCAACACTTGCTCCTGATATCCAGGCATCCCAATGGTTCACAATGTGGTAGGCATGTCGGGTAAATGACATGTCTGGTTTCCACCTTAGGGCTCTGAACCTCCGACGAGACTGCTCGGGTGTTATCCCCATTCTGACTCTCGCCTTGGATTTAAACAGTTCATACTTGTTCATGTGTTCTTTAGGCATTTCAGCTGCCACCTCAGCTAAGGGTCCACTGAGCTGCGGCCTCAGCTCTACCATGTATTGGTCAGTAGAGATGTTGTACCCAAGGCAGGCCCTTTCGAAGTTTTCTAAGAAGGCCTCAGTATCATCACCTGCCTTGTAGGTGGGGAACTTTCTGGGATGGGAAGTGGTACCTGGAGAAGGATTGCTAGGGTTTGTTGGTATATTCTGCTGGGCCTTTATCCTCTCCATCTCCTCCACATGCTTCCTCTCTTTTTCCTTCTCCTCCTCCTTCAGCCGCATGAGTTCTATCTGTCTTTCATGTTCCCTTTGTTTTTCCTCAGCCTGAAATTTGGCTAATTCCAGCTGTAGTCGAGCTGAGGATTTGGCCATTCTAACCTCTCTGTTTTTAACTAACTTTACACCCGAGGTTTAGAAATAAACAAACAAAACTTGGCTGTAAAATTTTGCTGTGCTGGAATAGAATACCTATTCTCTGATAGTGATTGTCAGCCTACAGAAAAAGACAATTCCCTTGTCTCTGCTCTGGGCCCAAATTAAAGCAAAAAACCTCCAACTACTTGGAAACCTGCTTACCCAGCCCAAAGAAGAAAAAAAATTTCTTTTCAAACCTGTGCTCCTTGTAAAACAACAAAAAAAATCCAAATCCAAAAAAAAACCCTGCCACTTTTGTCTCCAGGCAAATGGGTAGAGCACACACCCCCTATTTACTTTTAGGAAGAAAAGAAAAAAAAAAAACACCTCTGGGTTGGAAGACTGTGAATTTCCCTGCAGGAGTTAAGTACCCTGCCTCCAGGCAAAGAAAACCTGCAATTCACAAGATAATCCCCTTTTGTCTCTCCTTGGCCACAAAGCAGAGAGAAACCAAGCTGCTTTCAGTTTCAAAGCTGCCTTCTGGACTTCCTAAAAATTCCTTTTTAAAATCTGTATTTCTAGTTCAAAAAATCTCAACTGGATCTCAAAATGATTTCAGGTTAATCCCACCGCTGCCACTATGTCAAGGTTCCTCCCCCACTCTGAACTCTAGGGTACAGATGTGGGGACCTGCATGAAAAACCTCCTAAGCTTATCTTTACCAGCTTAGGTCAAAACTTCCCCAAGGTACAAAATATTACCCCCGTTATCCTTGGAATGGCCGCTACCACCACCAAACTAATACTGGTTACTGGGGAAGAGCTGTTTGGACGCGTCCTTCCCCCCAAAATACTTCCCAAAACCTTGCACCCCACTTCCTGGACAAGGTTTGGTAAAAAGCCTCACCAATTTGTCTAGGTGACTACAGACCCAGACCCTTGGATCTTAAGAACAATGAACAATCCTCCCAACACTTGCACCCCCCCTTTCCTGGGAAATGTTGGATAAAAAGCCTCACCAATTTGCATAGGTGACCACAAACCCAAACCCTTGGATCTGAGAACAATGAAAAAGCATTCAGTGTTTTACAAGAAGACTTTTAATAAAAAATAGAAGTAAATAGAAATAAAGAAATCCCCCCTGTAAAATCAGGATGGTATATATCTTACAGGGTAATTAGATTCAAAAACATAGAGAACCCCTCTAGGCAAAACCTTAAGTTACAAAAAAGATACACAGACAGAAATAGTTATTCTATTCAGCACAATTCTTTTCTCAGCCGTTTAAAGAAATCATAATCTAACACATACCTAGCTAGATTACTTACTAAAAGTTCTAAGACTCCATTCCTGTTCTGTCCCCGGGCAAGACGACTATAGACAGACCCAGACCCTTTGTTTCTCTCCCTCCTCCCAGCTTTTGAAAGTATCTTGTCTCCTCATTGGTCATTTTGGTCAGGTGCCAGCGAGGTTACCTTTAGCTTCTTAACCCTTTACAGGTGAGAGGAGCTTTCCCCTGGCCAGGAGGGATTTCAAAGGGGTTTACCCTTCCCTTTATATTTATGACAGACCACCTTTCAAAATGTTTGACAGTTCAAGGTTCCTTTCTGTAGTGCAGAAGCAGGCACATTTTTCCTTGCCTTCAGTGGGGTTTTTGCCAGTGTCAAAACTACAGAATCAGACTCGTATTCTTTACAGTTCTGTTGCCATTTCACAACATTGGTCGCAGCAAGTGAAGCTTAAACAACATCCAGAAAATGAAATGGCAACAAAGTATAAGGGGAAGAAGGTGTCAACAGAAAACTGTACATAACTGCCTGTCTTCTAGGAAGAAGCAACTAAATTTAGAAAAAAAGAAAAGGAGTACTTGCGGCACCTTAGACTGACAAATTTATTTGAGCATAAGCTTTCATGAGCTACAGCTCACTTCATCAGATGCATTCAGTGGAAAATACAGTGGGGAGATTTATATACATAGAGAACATGAAACAATCTGTGTTACCATACACACTGTAACCAGAGTGATCACTTAAGGTGAGCTATTACCAGCAGGAGAGCCGGAGTGGGGGGGACTTTTGTAGTGATAATCAAGGTGGGGGATAAACATGGGGAAATAGTTTTACTTTGTGTAATGAGGCATTTTTATGGCTGACTTAGAACAACGCTTTCTCAGCCCTCGTCCCCTAATGCCCCTACTCTACTTGCCCTACATTGATGACATCTTTATCATCTGGACCCATGGAAAAGAAGCCCTTGAGGAATTCCACCATGATTTCAACAATTTCCATCCCACCATCAACCTCAGCCTAGACCAGTCCACACAAGAGATCCACTTTGTGGACACTATGGTGCTAATAAGCGATGGTCACATAAATACCACCCTATACCGGAAACCTACCGGAAACCGCTATTCCTACCTACATGCCTCCAACTTTCATCCAGACCACACCACACGATCCATCGTCTACAGCCAAGCTCTACGATACAACCGCATTTGCTCCAATCCCTCAGACAGAGACAAACACCTACAAGATCTCAATCAAGCATTCTTACAACTACGGTACTCACCTCCTGAAGTGAAGAAACAGATTGACAGAGCCAGAAGAGTACCCAGAAGTCACCTACTACAGGACAGGCCCAACAAAGGAAATAACAGAATGCCACTAGCCATCACCTTCAGCCCCCAACTAAAACTTCTCCAACGCATCATCAAGGATCTACAACCTATCCTGAAGGACGACCCATCGCTCTCACAGATCATCACTCTCACAGACCAGTCCTTGGTTACAGACAGCCCCCTAACCTGAAGCAAATACTCACCAGAAACCACACACCACACAACAAAAACACTAACCCAGGAACCTATCCTTGCAATAAAGCCCGTTGCCAACTGTGTCCACATATCTATTCAGGGATACCATCATAGGGTCTAATCACATCAGCCACACTATCAGAGGCTCGTTCACCTGCACATCTACCAATGTGATATATGCCATCATGTGCCAGCAATGCCCCTCTGCCATGTACATTGGCCAAACCGGACAGTCTCTACGTAAAAGAATAAATGGACACAAATCAGACATCAAGAATTATAACATTCATAAAGCAATTGGAGAACACTTCAATCTCTCTGGTCACTTGATTACAGACCTAAAAGTGGCAATACTTCAACAAAAAAACTTCAAAAACAGACTCCAATGAGAGACTGCTGAACTGGAATTAATTTGCAAACTGGATACAATTAACTTAGGCTTGAATAGAGACTGGGAGTGGATGGGTCATTACACAAAGTAAAACTATTTCCCCATGTTTATCCCCCACCTTGATTATCACTACAAACATTTCTCCCCCCGCCCCACCCCCTGGCTCTCCTGCTGGTAATAGCTCACCTTAAGTGATCACTCTGGTTACAGTGTGTATGGTAATACCCATTGTTTCATGTTCTCTATGTATATAAATCCCCCCACTGTATTTTCCACTGAATGCATCCAATGAAGTGAGCTGTAGCTCACGAAAGCTTATGCTCAAATAAATTTGTTAGTCTCTAAGGTGCCACAAGTACTCCTTTTCTTTTTGCGAATACAGACTAACACGGCTGCTACTCTGGAACCTAAATTTAGAAGGGATTGACGTTTTGAGGTATTCTATTTTTATTTAGATAGAGGAAACTTTTTTAAAATTAAGAAAACTTTAAAGTTAGACAAACCTTATTAAACCTTTTCTAGAGGCTTTGAAGAAAGGAAAGCACTTTGAAAAGGCAGTTTCAAATTCAGACCCCCTAGTAACTATAAAAGCAAGAATAGGAAGTGTTACCAAATTGATTTTTTTCATGACAAAAACTGCAGCAGATTCAAACTCTAATGAATAAGCACCAATAATAAAATGCTCCCTTTTCCAACCACTGCTCACTCAAAAAATAAAAAACAAACAAACAAAAATAGACACATGTCTCAGCTCACTTTCAAGACTTGGATTGAGCCCACAAGCCACTGAAGTAACAGTGACTGAAACTGGTATTGCATGAAGGCAGCTGCCTTCATCGTCACTTTTCAGTGAAAAGACAGAAATGAGGACTGATACTGTTGGTGAACAGAGATGCAGGGAAAGCACTGCACATTCAGGGTGGGGGAGATGAAGAAGCCAAACTGAGCCTGAAGAGCTACTACATATGGCTGAAGCTTATTTTTGGGCATATGAGGATTAAAGAAGTGGAATGAACTGTCAGATTTATTGACAAGTGAACTTCAGAAGTTTCAGAGTTTTTATGTGGGAATCAAATTAGATCCATATTTTTGAAGGAGGCAAAAGCAACAAAGCCTGATGGAAAAATCCACTCAAGTTTAGGACCAGTGACTTTTCCACTTTCTTAGTTTTTTACTATTCATGACACCCTGCAGTTCATAACTGCTGCAAAGGACTGTGCAGAAAACCAAACTGGTCTTTACCTTTTCATATTTTCTGCAAGTTATCTAAACAAATTTGTAATCACCCACACTCCTTCCCCCACCTCCACTTTTTTCAACGACTCATCACTTCTCCTTTGAAATATTCACTGTTACAGTTAGCAGGCTTAGAAATCAGATTAAAGCTAATATATGTAAGGGGGAAAGTTCAGCATCTTCACCTGTAAGTATAGAGAGGATTTTACACTATGAAATAAACACAAATGTGCCTTTATACTCATATAAGAAAATATGGGATTAATTGACTGACTGCTATTGAATAATTGATATTTAATAGTACTTTAGTGCCCCTTGCCCAGAAACCATTCTGCTATGCTAGTCATCATTCAATTAACTATAGGCCTTGACTAAATAGTATTTGTCCTGTAGGCTCACATAATATTTTAATGTCTACAACATCTAAACTATTGGATCCATAATAAAAATCTAAATTATAGACCATAAAAATGTAAATAACATTCTGATGCCTCAGTAGTTTGGTTTAACATCTTTTCATAATATTGTATTAGTTATAAAAAAGTGTTTAGTCCTGTTTATATCCTGCAATGAATAAATTCTGGTTCATTACTGCCATTTTTCCTTGAATTTTTATGTTCTTTATAAGATGCACTGTGATGTTACGGCTCCAAAGAAAATTTTAACTTATTTCTAAGAGAAAACTAACATCTCTCCCCAAGGATACCATAATTTTAAAAGGTGGCTGTCTTATTTTAAAATACTTAAAATACTGTCTTATTTTAATACCCATTTGTTCTGCAGCTGCTAAAAATCAGGAAAAATGTTCTTGTAACAGCAAAACAGTTTTTATAATCACAAAATGTATTTCATCTTTCCTTAGCACAAAAAATACCAGCTCATATCCAGTGCCCATCCAATGACACATTCATATTCCTCTGCTGGACTTGAAAGATGGATTTTGGATAATTTATTATCACGTGAGAAAGTAAAAAGTAGAACAAATAGAAAAACCTGCATTTCAGTCCTGTATTGTATTAGAACTGGAGCTGGTTAGGATGTTGCTTTCTGTCAGAAAATGCTATTTTGTCAAAATCTAAACTTCACATGTAGCACAGATTCTTTTTCTTTTTGTTTAAAATAACTGTCTAAATGTATCTTACTTGATATGTTAATACAAATTTGAAATTGGAACAAAATATTTTGATCTGAAATGTTTTTGAAAATGTTATCTTGTAGGAAATGTTGATATTTGTTTTGGTTTCAATTACAAATTTTGAAATGTCATAATTTCTCAGAGAACAGAATTTTAGTATTTTGAATATTACATAAATTGTCTTCAAATTATTGCTTTTCTGATTAATGACTTCATGTTTGATGGTACTTCAAAATCAGAGGTCAGAGGAAATCTTAGCAGCAAAGTTTCTTAACTCTCTGTCAAGCAGTGGTGGTTTCCTGGTTGTTTGGAATATGTTAGTAGCTTGTTGGAACAGTGTTTAGTGACAAAGAGGCTCAGGATATTTCCTAATTTAGTATATTCACAATACATACACAAGTCCTCTTTACCATAAACAGAGATGATAATCCATTGTGAAGAGACACACAAACACACACACACAGTCAATTCCACTTCAAAAACCCCAACTAACACAGTAGATATTCAACAAATCTGAAAGAATATGTAATTTACATATTTTCTTTCAAAATATGTATTTTCCCCATTTTGAATGAGATCACCTGCTGATCTCACAGGTGATATTTAGAGTGATTGAAAACAAGGCATTCACTCTAAGTCCTTCACTTCTTCTCTCACCTCTGATGAGAAAATTCTGCCTTCTCTAATCCAGAAGCTGTACCACAGCAAAATCAACTCATGCAAAGTGAGTAAAATTACACTGGATTTAGGGCACGAGGAACGAATCATCATATTTTGCACTGCTCTGTTTAGAGACTGATGATAGTTTGTCTATAAAACCTAGAAATATTGCTAGAACAACAAAATGTAGAATCTACATAAGAAAAATAAACATTACTCTAATGTAACTTTGAGCCTTCTATAGTCACAGCAGGATACATGCCTTCTAGATCATAAGAAGGTGAAGTTCTCACTCTACTCCAAACAGAATATAAGTATAAATTATGTATGACTTGTTTATGACCCTTCCTTGGGTCAGGCCTTAACATTAGTCTGATTTTTTTTTTCCACAAGCTTGGCTGTTTCTAGGGGTTTTATTAATTATAATCATTATTAGCATTGCAGTAGCAGATCTGGGCCCCAAATAATTAGCAGGCCCCACTTTTCCAGGCACTGTAAAAAGCAGATGAGAGAGACATTTCCTTCCCTAGAGAGTTCAAAGTCTGCAATTATAATAAGAAGCAACTGAACATATAGTGGGGTCTGTGGTAAAGCAAACACATTTTGCTTAAGTGTTATCTCAGCTCACCACCTGCCTAGCCATTGTCAAATAGCCACGTTCTGTAGGCACCATGGCAGAGTTAATTCTTATGGAAGTTTTTGAAGGAGGACAAGTTGTTGGCTATGGCTGGTCAAAAAAATTCCCTCAACTGTATTATGATGGATGAATTTTTGACTTTTTTCACAAAGTTTCTGCTTTCTGCAGAAATTGAAATTTCATTCAACTATTTCAGCCAAAAACAAAACTTTTCAGCCCAAACTGGGAGCTGTCACATCTCATGAAATTTGTACTTTGCTCCTCATGTCTCCATTTTTCTTTCTAGGCTGGGATCCCCCATCTTGACTGCATCACCCATAATGCACCATAGCCAGGGACTCCAGGTGACTCAGTTTTCTCTCACCAAAGGTTTCACCTTTGGTGCTAGAGGGTGAAGCAGGCTACAGGACAATAAAGTCATTGGCAGAGCAGAAACTACAACTTTCCCTTTGTCCCAACCCCAACTCCCCTCTACAACAGAGGTGCTCCAATTCCTCTTATATTCTGGTTGGACCTAAGAGTAACTGCCACTGCCAGTATGTATTAGCACCAGTTATTTATCTTTAGTCCACTTTCTAGCACTTGAAATTAGGATAATTTAATGGTAGAGCTCTGCATTCCATTACAGGGAGCCAAAACCTACTATCCTGTTAAACAAAACTGATACAGAATTTAATTTTGGCAGAATCACTGTTGGTTGAGAGTTTTAATCCATTGCACTACCAGTCATTCCCAGGTAGACAGCTACCGCTGAGGATAGCTCACCACTGAATTGTAGAGATGCATGGAAGTAAGAGATATTATAGAAATAGGATTTTCAATACAGGATCTGGTCACTGGACCATCATGTATAATGTCTCCTGCAGCAGACAGCATCTGAGGATGCAACAAAAAAAAGATACCCAATCCTGAATAACTTATAACGTACATAATCAATACAGGGAGGAGGGTTGCTATCTCTGTCTCACACGTATGCCATTTCATGCCTTGAAGCACAGGTGTTGTGGTGGAAATATTGGAGGGGGTTGGGGAGGAATCATGTATTTTCTTTCTTGTAACTCCTTTAGCCTGTGGAGGAGTATGAAATTGTTTTCATGATATTTGTCAAATCTCTGCTGCATCATGTTTAAAATTAAATATTGTCAGATAATCTACAACATTTGTAATGTATTAGCTGTGTGTTAACGGTTTGTCTATGAGAAGGCAATTAATTATGCAAAGATCCTAGTTTCATGTCTCTTTAGAGGGCTTTTTTCCCACATAATGCTGACACCTATGCTACAGTATTTTAATTTTCTTGGTGTATATTTTTCTTTATATTTATGTAGAGCAAATTTTAAATGAAGGGCAAATGAAATATTGACATAGTATACTAGCAGCCACATAAAAAGAAGTAGAAAATAAGCAAAGGCTCTCAGTAGATGAAGCAAAACTGGAATGCTAGCATTGAACTTCTTGTAAGACTCTCATACTTTCTTGAGCAAAATAATTTGGAAATGTTCCACAATGGGAACATGGGAAATAAAGGCAGATCATGAATAGTTTGAGATCAAAGTCTGAATCTGTAATGCATTTTCCCAGAGTAGACATATGAATCTCTTATTTTAGTATTTCACTTCCAGTTGAAGAGGTATATAAATAGGTCTTCGCTGTACTTGAAAGGTGACTCAAATGGGATACTGAAGCATCTTTGCTAACAGGTCAAATCCTGGACTCCTGGGGTGTATTTCACATAGAATAAATAGAAATTGAAGTCTGGAAGGGATCTCAACAGATCATATGGTCCAGCCCCCTGCATTGAGACAGGAGTCAGTATTACCTAGACCATCTTTCATAGGTGTTTGTCTAACCTGTTCTTAAAAACCTACAATGATGGAGATTATACAACCTCCCTAGGTAATTTGTTCCAGTCCTTAACTACCTTTATGCTTAGGAAGTTTTCCCTAATGTCTAACCTAAATCTCACTTATTGCAATTTAAGCCCATTATTTCTTGTCCTGTCCTCAGTGAATAAGGAGAACAGTTTATCAGTCTCTTCTTTAAAACAACTGTTTTCATACTTGAAGACTTTTGTCCACCCTCGGTCTTTTCCAGACTAAAGAAATCCACATTTTTTCCATCTTTTCTCTTTAATCATCCTCATTGATCTACTCTGGATATTCTCCAATTTATCCATATCTTTCCTGAAGTGTGGTGCCCAGAAGTGGACACACTACTCCAGTTGTGGTCTTTTCAGTGCTGAGTAAAGTGGAAGAATTACTTTTAATTTCTTGCTTATGACACTCTTGCTAATACATCCCGGAATGATCGGGGTTTGTTTTTTTTGTTTGTTTGTTTGTTTTTTTTGGTAACAGTATTACGTTATTGACTACTATTTAGTTTGTGATCCATTATAACCCCAATATCCTTTTCTGCCATATTCCTTCCTAGGCAATCATTTCCCATTTTCAGAGTAACAGCCGTGTTAGTCTGTATTCGCAAAAAGAAAAGGAGTACTTGTGGCACCTTAGAGACTAACCAATTTATTCGAGCATAAGCTTTCGTGAGCTACAGCTCACTTCATCGGACGTAGCTCACAAAAGCTTATGCTCAAATAAATTGGTTAGTCTCTAAGGTGCCACAAGTACTCCTTTTCTTATTTCCCATTTTGTATTTGTGCAACTGATATTCCTCAAATGTAATACTTTGCAGTTGTCCTTATTGAAATTCATCCTAATTATTTCAGACTATATTTCCAGGTTGTCAAGATCATTTTGAATTCAAATCCTGTCCTCCAAAGTATTTACAACCCCTCCTGGCTTGCTATAGTACACAAAGTCTGCAAATCTATTCTCTGTGCCATTAACCAATTCATTTATTAAGATACATCCATGTGGGATTCCCCTCAATATGTCCTATCCTGCTTGACTGTGAACCACTGATAACTGAGTATGGCTTTCCAAGCAGTTGTACAACCACCTTATAGTAGATTTGTCTAGGCTATATTTCCCAAGTTTGCTTATGAAAAGTCACATGAGAGCATCAAAAACCTTACCAAAATTGAGATATATAATATCTAATGACAAGTTTCAGAGTAGCAGTCGTGTTAGTCTGTATTCGCAAAAGGAAAAGGAGTACTAGTGGCACCTTAGAGACTAACCAATTTATTTGAGCATAAGCTTTCGTGAGCTACAGCTGTAGTCTCTAAGGTGCCACTAGTACTCCTTTTCTTTTTGATAATATCTAATGCTTCCCCCTAATCCATAAGATTTGTTACCCTGTTGAAGAAGCATATTAGCTTGGTTTGACATGATTTGTTCTTGACAAAGCCATGTTGACTGACCGTCTCTGCCTTATTACCTTCAAGGTGATTGTTTGATGATTTTCTCCATTACCTTTCCAGGCCCCGAAGCTAAGCTGACTGGTCTATAATTCCCAGGGTTGTCCTTACTTACCTTTTTATAGATAGTTACTATATTTGCCCTTTTCCAGTCCTCTGGGATCTCTCCCATTCTCAGTGTTCTCAAAAATAATCACTAATGGCTCAGAGATCTCTTCAGCCAGTTTAAGTGTTCTAGGATGTATTAAGTGAGTCCCTGCCAACTTGAAGACATCTAGCTTGTCTCAGGGCATGTGTGTATTCAAAATGCTGCATAAGCGCAACTGCACCTATGGAGCTATGCTGCTCAAACTCTTAAATGAACATGCTCCTATGCTGACAGGATTTCACTCCCTTGAGCAATGTAGTTTTACTGATATAGGTCTGTAGTGTAGACCTGGCCTAAGTAATTAACTTATTTCCCTAATTTAGCCTGAGAACCTACCCCATTTATACCAATGTTCACTGTTTATAGTCTAATCACTGCTAGCCTTTTTGGTGAAAACAAACAAAGTTTTTAACACTTTAGCGATTGTTGTGTTTTCTGATATCTTTTCCTCCTTGAGTAATTGGCCTACCCTGTCCTTCGTCTTCCTCTTACTTCTAATGTATTTGTAAAATGTTTTCTTGTTACCTCTTATGTCCCTAATTATCTCTCATTTTGTGCCCATATGCTTGTGAGTTTATATATTATATATAATTATCATCCTGCATAATTTGACCTAGTTTCCATTTTTTGGTATGACTCTTGTAATTTTGGTTAATAATTTGGTTAATCCCAGGTGGTCTTTACTATACTGTCTTTCCTATGCTTTGGGATAGTTTGCTTTTGTGCCCTTAGTAATGTGTCTTTTTTTAAAACTGCTGAATGTCCTGAACTTCTTTTTCTCCTTAGACTTGCTTCCCATGGGATCTTACCTACCAATTCTGAGTCTGATAAAGTCTGCCTTCTTGAAGTCTATTTTCTTTCATAGAATCATAGAATATCAGGGTTGGAAGGGACCCCAGAAGGTCATCTAGTCCAACCCCCTGCTCAAAGCAGGACCAATTCCCAGTTAAATCATCCCAGCCAGGGCTTTGTCAAGCCTGACCTTAAAAACCTCTAAGGAAGGAGATTCTACCACCTCCCTAGGTAACGCATTCCAGTGTTTCACCACCCTCTTAGTGAAAAAGTTTTTCCTAATATCCAATCTAAACCTCCCCCACTGCAACTTGAGACCATTACTCCTCGTTCTGTCATCTGCTACCATTGAGAACAGTCTAGAGCCATCCTCTTTGGAACCCCCTTTCAGGTAGTTGAAAGCAGCTATCAAATCCCCCCTCATTCTTCTCTTCTGCAGGCTAAACAATCCCAGCTCCCTCAGCCTCTCCTCATAACTCATGTGTTCCAGTCCCCTAATCATTTTTGTTGCCCTTCGCTGGACTCTCTCCAATTTATCCACATCCTTCTTGAAGTGTGGGGCCCAAAACTGGTCACAGTACTCCAGATGAGGCCTCACCAATGTCGAATAGTCTGTTCTTTTCCCTCTTTACCCTTCTTTAGTCTGTTCTTTTCCCTCCTACCATTCCTTAGAATCATGAATTCCATTTCATGATCACTTTCACCCAAGCTGCCTTTCACCTTCAAATTCTCAACCAGTTCCTCCCTCTCAGAATCAAAATCTAGAACAACCTCTCCCCTAGTTTCTTTCTACAACTTCTGTAATAAAGTTGTTTCCAATATATTCAAAGAACTTGTTGGATAATCTGTGCCCAACTGTATTATCTTTCACCAACAGATGTCTGGGTAGTTGATGTCCCTTCGTGTGCTTTGGATGACTTTGTAGGTTGCTTAAAAAGTTTCACCCACCTCTTTCTGGTCAGGTGGTGTATCATAGATGGCTATCATGACATGACCTGTTTTTTTTTTTTAAACTCCTTTTATCCATACCCAGAGACTTTGAGCAGGTCAGCTTCCCATTTCCATCTCAATCTCATTGCAAGTGTATCTTTGATATACAAGGCAACACCTCCTATGGTAACGGTAAGTGTCACATTGGTGGAGGAGTAGAGATAGCTTAGTAGTTTGAGCATTACCTTGTGTCAAGGTTCCTCCCCCACTCTGAACTCTACGTTACAGATATGCGGACCTGCATGACCTCCTAAGCTTACTTTTACTAGCTTAGGTTAAAACTTCCCCAAGGTACAAATTAATTTTATCTTTTGTCCTTGGAATAACCACTGCCACCACCAAACTTTAACTAGGTTTACTGGGAAACGTAGTTTGGACACGTCTTTCCCCCCAAAATCCTCCCAACCCTTGCACCCCACTTCCTGGGAAAGGTTTGTTAAAAATCCTCACCAATTTGCACAGGTGACCACAGACCCAAACCCTTGGATCTGAGAACAATGAAAAGGCATTCAGTTTTCTTACAAGAAGACTTTTAATAGAAATAGAAGTAAATAGGAGTAAAGGAATCACCCCTGTAAAATCAGGATGGTAGGTACCTTACAGGGTAATTAGATTCAAAACACAGAGAATCCCTCTAGGCAAAACCTTAAGTTACAAAAAAGACACACAGACAGAAATAGTTATTCTATTCAGCACAATTCTTTTCTCAGCCATTTAAAGAAATCATAATCTAACGCATACCTACCTAGATTACTAAAAGTTCTAAGACTCCATTCCTGTTCTATCCCTGGCAAAGCAGCATACCGACAGAGAGACCCAGACCCTTTGTTTCTCTCCCTCCTCCCAGCTTTTGAAAGTATCTTGTCTCCTCATTGGTCATTTTGGTTAGGTGCCAGAGAGGTTACTTTTAGCTTCTTAACCTTTACAGGTGAGAGGATTTTTCCTCTGGCCAGGAGTGATTTTAAAGGGGTTTACCCTTCCCTTTACATTTATGACAACTTGCTTGAGGGGGCCATTTGGGATCTGGGGCAAAAATTGGGGATTGGTCCTGCTTTGAGCAGGGGGTTGGACTAGATGACCTCCTGAGGTCCCTTCCAACCCTGATATTCTATTATATGATTATATATTATGTGGTTTAATATTTCATTTCTTTGGCTTTGTGGGTTTGTGTCATGTGTTGTCAGGAGTCAGGCCCTGCAGCAGAGCCAGTCTCTGGGCAACCTAAGGCACACAGCTGGCCTGCAGTAGGCTGCCCAAGTGGCTACATCTCCTCATTGGCTGAAAGAGTCATCCCCCTCTTAAACCCAGCAACAGGTCGGCAGCTGCTCAAAGCATTTGCCAATAAATGTGATAACTCCTGTGCTTGCTTGTACCCAGCCTTGACTCACTTTTGGCTCAGATTCCTGATGTCTGACTTCAGCTTTGACCCTTGGCTTTGGTATCTGGCCTCTGACTCTAGTTCTGACCTTTGGCTCCAATTCCTGGGTACCAACTCCTGGTCCAACCAGTAGGCACAACTACCCACATCTTTGTCATGTGACAGGTGTTTTTTTGTGTGTGTAACAACCTTAATTATTTCACAATGAATATTTTTGTATTTTAATTCATATTTCTTAATTATTTAAGTGCTCGTATTGTGTCCAGCACTCTCCAAGATACACAAATAAGGATAATCGTTGCCTCAAGCAGTTGATACCTAAAAGAGATGTAGAAAAAAAGGACATTCTTGGAAATCCATAGGAGGAAGCCACTTATATTTAAGAAAACTCATTAATTCTATGAATCTGTCTTCACAGTTATTAATATTGTGGACTCACATTGTGGATTAAGTGCATTTCTGGAGGGATTTGAATGAAAAGACGATAGTGGGTTTGTGTAGCAGGATCTGTGAAACAGAGTTCTGCCATTGTTTTCAAATCCACTGAACAGTAGAAATGTCACTGCATGTGATTAACTTCCAGTATCTAATCAGAGGAATAATCATTTAATGATAGAATCAATCTATATCCACTCTGAGTCCTAAAAGCATAAAGTGTGTGTGTGTGTATAATAATTTCAAAGACTTTTTTTTTTTTAAGTCAAACATACTGTTTAGCATCTTAACAGCTAACCTCCCTTTAGGTGTCCTGAAGTCCTGGCATTTATATGTGAAATGCAATTACAGTCATGCATGAGAACTAAAACACATCTCAGAAGATTTATAAAATTTTCACCACTTTCACAATTTCCCCCTCCCCCTCTTTTCTGTGTGCTACTTCTTAACAAAACTCTGGAGAAAGCAAAAATCTTAGCTCTGTTAACTTTTTTTTTTTTTTAAGCTGTCACACAAGAGCAAAAGCTGCAAAGCCAGGAATCTTCGGATAGTTATTTCAAGTTATAAAAACTGTTATGTTCACTCTTTTTGGGTCTCACTTTTTTGTATTCCTCTATTAAACTGTATTTCTAAAAGCAAATTAAGAAACTTTTTTTGAGAACCATAGAATTTTGATAATAGTAATAGAACTAAGCAGTAATTTTAGGTCTGTACCCTGCACTCCTTACACTCATAATGAATTTAGTTTGCATGATTACAATACTCAAATGACTTCAGTGAGAGTACTGGTAGTACCATTGTGCCTGAGAGCCCTAGTGATAGACCAGGACCTCTCTATTGCAGGCATTATACAATCTCAGAACAAAAAGACATTCCTGCTCTACATGACAGTGACTACAGTGTTTAATATTACAAACTTTTTTCAAAAGCCTGACTGTTAGTTATGAAGCATATTGAATTAGCAAATCAGAATGTTTATTGGTTATTTATTTTTATTATGGTATCACTTAGGGTCCCATTGTATAGGCCCAGTACATACTCTTATCAAGACATAGTCCCTGCCCCAAAGGGCTTGCAATCTAAATGAGAGCTTACAATCAAACTAATAATTAATGAGAAAATAAATGTGTCTAGCTGTCTAGTAAAAGACCCTGAATCTATCAACTTTATTAACATACAAATAGTTCCACAGAAGTCAGTAGTGAGTAAGGAATTGTATAAAATGAGTTGGGGGGCAGATTCTGACCTTTGGCTTTTCAAATAGTTATAATACTAAATGCAAAGAATAAAATCTTCAAAAAACACTTGAACAAAAACCCTATTAAACTGTTCACATAATATCATGCTAGCTGCCCACCATAACTCAACATCTGACCAGTTATATCACTCAACCCAACCCATCCCCAAATTCCTGAAAACAAATTAGTTTTGCAGAATGGCAGGCAGGGTAATAAATCTGGGCTTTGAGGCAGCAAGAAGGGAAATAAGCTCCAAAATGGAAGGTTGTCTATGAAATATGCCCTGCCTACACTCAACACACAATGCACCAGACATCCCATAAGTAACCTGAAAAATCAAAATGGATTGTGATTGTAAATCACTGTAGTTACCCCATCTTTAGTACAGAGCACTGGACTAGGAGTAATAGACTGCACATTCTCATTTATTTTAGGCTTTTCTGTGGAGCAATGCACTAACTAATCTTAATGGCATCCTATCACCTTCATCCTACCATGCTAGGTAGAGCAGTGTTCACATAAAGAAGAGTGAGTGTGGGGCAGTGACCATGGACTGTCCCACTGGGAGAGGTAAACCCTCCAAAAATGCTTAATGTTTTTATTTTACTGGTACCAATTAAAACTGGAGAGAGCAAATTTTGTATAGATAGAATTAATCATTATAATAACTCACCATCTCAGAGTATATAGATTTTACAAATAAATGAAAATTGATACATCCTTCTGGCTTAAACAAGAAAGCAGGAGGCACAGAAGGAGTATGGTGGGGAAATGGGGACTGAAAGTATGAGGTTAAAAAAGGCAGCTTTAGTGTCATGCTTATCCTGTTAGCTTCTCTTATTACTTTTAAGACAACATAAGATAATGCATTAAAGTAGAGAACTTCTCCAGTATTCAGACTGAGGTTTTACTTAGCAATGAAAAGCTAATGGAAATAGTGAGTTTTGAGACGAATCTGATGAAAAACAAGGAGGTAGCATGGTACACTGGTCTAAGGAAGATGTCCCAGGCATAGAAGATAAGTCAAGAAGGCATGGACCAAACTATTGAAAATGAACTTGTGATAGATTATAGGTGTTTAATTTTTGGGAGCCAACCCGAAGCACCTCAAAGGGAGTTAGTTTTCAGATGGTTTCTCAGCACTTTCTGAATATGATGCCTTGTTCATAGGTCTCACCTAAAAATTGAGGTACCCAATGTCTCTAGTTACATTTTGAAAATTTAAACCAGGGATTTTTAATGATATTTCCAAATCTGATACTTAAAACTTGTTGGGAAAAAGCCTTGATGATGTCATAACCATGTTAGGTACAATCCTTTAGACTATTGCACAATGTCTTTAGAACATTAGAAGCAGGTGGATTTACAAATGGTCCTGTGAATTATGCATTTGCAAAAGGGAAAATATGCCACCATTTGGGGGATAATTTGGTAGAACCAGGGAAAGCTAATACAGAAGTACTCCAGGTTCCTGTACCCAGTGCAAAAAGAAGCAATTAAATCATCTCTGGGTCTAGCAAATTAATAATTAGGGCTGTCAAGCGATTAAAAACATCTGAATAATCGTGTGATTTAAATCATGATCACATGATTGATGTTTATATCATTGATCACATGATTAATTGCACTGTTAAACAATACAATAGAATATTTATTTAAATATATGGATTTCAATTACAATACAGAATACAAAGTGTATGGTGCTCACTTTATTTTTGATTGCAAATATTTGCACTGTAAAAAACAAAAGAAATAATAATTTTCAATTCGCCTATACAAGTACTGTAGTGCAATCCCTTATCATGAAAGTTGAACTTACAAAAGTAGAATTATGCACAAAAAACCCTGTTTTATTTTTGAATGCAATGTAAAACTTTAGAGCCTACATGTACAATCAGTCCTACTTCTTCAGCCAATTGCTCAGACAAACAAGTTTGTTTACATTTATAGGAAGTAATGCTGCCTGCTTCTCGTTTACAATGTCACCTGAAAGTCTAACCAGGCGTTCGCATGGCACTGTTGTACCTAGTGTTGCAAGATATTTACATGCCAGATGCACTAAAGATTCATATGTCTCTTCATGCTTCAACCACCATTTCAGGGGACACTGGCCATGCTGATGACAGGTTCTGCTTGATAACCATCCCAAGCAGCGTAGAATGATGCATGTTCATTTTCATCATCATGAGTCAGATGCCACCAACAGAAGGTTGATTTTTCTTTTTTGGTGGCTTGGGTTCTGTAGTTTCTGCATCAGAGTGTTGCTTTCAGAAGTCTTAAAAGAGCATGCTGCACACCTCATACCTCTCAGATTTTGGAAGGCACTTCAGATTCTTAAACTTTGGGTTGAGTGCTGTAGCTATCTGTAGAAATTTCACATTGAGGATATCTTTGCATTTGTCAAATTTGCAGTGAAAGCGTTAACATGAACATGTGCTGGGCCATCATCCGAGACTCCTATAACATGAAATATATGGCAGAATGTGGGTAAAACAGCAGGAGACATACAATTATCCCCCAAGGAGTTCAGTCACAAAAATTTAATTAATGCATTTTTTTAAACAAGCGTCATCAGCATGGAAGCTTGTCCTCTGGAACAATGGCCGAAGCATGAAGATGCATATGAATCTTTAGCGCATCTGGCACATAAATAACTTGTGACACCAGCTACAACAGTGCCATATGAATGCCTGGTCTCACTTTCAAGCAACATTGTGATGAAGAAGTGGGCAGCATTATCTCCCATAAATGTAAACAAACTTATTTCTCTTAGTGATTGGCTGAACAAGAAGTAGGACTGAGTGGACATGTAGGCTGTAAAGTTTTACATTGTTTTTGAGTGCAGCTATGTACAAAACCCTACATTTATAAGTTGCACTTTTATGATGAAAAGATTGCACTACAGTACTTATGAGATATAGTATTTTTCAATTTCTTATCATTTTTATAGTGTGAATATTTTCAATAAATATAAAGTGAGCACTGTACACTTTGTGATTGAAATAGATATATTTGAAATGTAGAAACATACAACATTTAATAAATTTTAGTTGGTATTCTATTGTTTAACAGTGCGATTAATCACAATTTTTTTAAATCACAATTAATTTTAAGTTAATCGTGTGAGTTAACTGTGATTGACAGCCCTAATAATAATTTGCAGCCATTCAAGGCCCATTATACACACATATTGTAAGAGATCATAAAAAGAAGCCTGATAGAGTTAAGTGTGATATTCAAGCTTTATATCATGAAACACAAGTTTTGCAATAATCCAGCATTGGCATAGTCCCGATTTCACCCAGCCTTTTACTATCCACACTGATGTATCACAAGCATGCCTTGGGGCTGTATTGAGCCAGGAAGTAAAAGAGAAAAAAACACCCAATAATTTACATTAGTCAGAAATTATTTAATTCATAATGAAATTATTCAACTATTGAAAAAAGTGCATCATAAAATGGACTTTGGAAGCCATCAGATATTATTTAATGGAAACAGGATTTTTCCTACTGACCATCACCCTTTGGCATGGATTAGATGTGGAAAAGGAAAGCCTGTATGAAATGATACTTAGCTCTGCAACCTTTTTAAATTCACAATTAGTCATTGGACTGGTACCATGATTACAGTACAGATTTATTCTGATATGGGGTTAGTTAGATTTGTTCAATAAAGAGGAAATAGGATGTTTGTGGTACAGTAAATTAGGAGGATTTTGGGCTTGCCATAATTAGGAAAAAAGGTCTAGTGATCACTCTTGGGTCTGTTTGTTTGATGCAGTATAAGTCAAGGCCTTGAGGATCTGCTTCTTTTGTGTTTTACATGGACTCTGAAATGAAGCCCCTGAATGAAGCAGGACTTAGTAACAGGGACTCACACCCTTATGTTTAGGGAGAATAAGAGCCTTCCAGCAGTGTAAGGGCAAAGTGTAAGTGTGGCAAAGCAGATTCTTCTACTTTGGTGCTCCTGAAGACAATCTCTTCAGCCCTATAGTAGTCTGCCACTTCTTTTGACTCAGCCCTCCAGTCAGGTTACTTGTAGTCCTACCCCTTTGAGATAAACAGAGTCCAACACATCAATAATCTGGAAGCATCATACAGGAGCTTCAGTCCACTTTTGAATTCTGTAAGCCTTCCAGCCCAGGGCTCCAGGGTCTTTAAACCACTGTCCAAGAGTACCTTTAGAGGAACCCAGGCCTGCCCTCTACTTGGGGTTCAAGACCAGAGACCCTGTATGAAGTAAAGAAGAAGGACTGGTTGTTCAGATCTGCAGTATCCCTGAGCTGCTTCCTACTGTGGCACATAGTTAGGCATTTCTCAGTCTCTTCTGTGGATCGGTTTTTGCATGGCCCCAAAAGGGGAACCAAACTAGTTATGGGGAACGAAAGAAACAAAGGCCCACATAGGCATCTGTGTCTCAAGAAGGCTGACATTTAGAAGTCTCAGCTAGGCTCTTTCTTTCCAGGGCTACCTCAAGAGGTCGACTCCCTCTCCCCATCAGCAATTACAGAGCTGGACTTTTCCTCTTCTAACTCCTCCCTTCAGGCTTTAACCCTCACAGAGGTTCAATGGTGTGTGTCTGATGCAGCCCATGGTCTCTCATTATCCTCTTGTTGGCCAGCATGGCATCTCAATGTAACTACATCACAGTGATCTTTGCCTGCTCTGAGACCCCTAGGAGAGAGGCAGAAACCTACTACTTCATAAAGTTAAGAATTCTTGGAATTTCTTTTTTCCCCCCCTGAGGCTGACTGGTTGTCATCTTCTTGTCCTGCCCCTTTCCCCCATATCATCTTGTTATCTGCAGGTTGCTCCCTGAATTAAACCTTTGGTCTTCCCCAGATGGAGACTACAGAGTGGAAGACAAAGGAAGAAAACTGTGTCATGTATCCTTTGAGTATGAGGTTAAGAATATAAGGGTGAGTCAATAAGCAGGTTTAAAAGGAAACACAATCCTTTCACCTGCTGAAAGGGTATACTCAAATTCAGCCCAGAGTCCTGTTTGGGGAGTGCTTGTGCACACACGAGTGGATAGAGCAATGGACTGAGACTTTAGAGACTTGGGTTCTAATTCTGGCTTTGCTGCTGGATAACCTTGGGCAAAACTCTTCAGAGGTCTGTTCCTCAGTTTCCCTACATGTGCCATGGTTGATACTCATCCCTTTTGTAAAGCACTTTTAGATCTACTGAAAAGCTCTAGATAAGGACTAGGCCTTATTAATATGTGTTGTCCTTCTGTGGAATTAACGGGAAGAAGGTGAATGGTCAAATAATATAAACGCCTGACTTGAGGAAGAAGTAGTCAGTCTGAAGACAGAAGAAGGGAGCTGGATGCTCCCTTCTTGCAACTTAATTCTGTTCTGATAAATGCTGCATTTTGTTAATGAATTAGTGCAATCTTTTAAACCAGTCAGACTGGCTTCTGCACGTATTTTCCCGAACAGAACAATCTAGAAACTGCAGAGTGAGAACTTATTGACTTTCCTGCTTCCTGTGTTGGCTTTTCCCTGTAGATCTGGCCAAAAAGAGCTCATACTAATAAATAATGTGTGTGCCCCTCCCCTCTCATAGTATATACAACAGTATAAAGCATTCAAGGAAGACTGGTTTCAGAGTAACAGCCGTGTTAGTCTGTATTTGCAAAAAGATAAGGAGTACTTGTGGCACCTTAGAGACTAACCAATTTATTTGAGCATAAGCTTTCGTGAGCTACAGCTCACTTCATCGGATGCATACCGATGAAGTGAGCTGTAGCTCATGAAAGCTTATGCTCAGATAAATTGGTTAGTCTCTAAGGTGCCACAAGTACTCCTTTTCTTCAAGGAAGATTGATGGTTATATACACTTTGTTGGGTACTCTGCAGCAAATTTATTAAGAAAAAAAGTTGCACTAATTTCATTCAGTAAAAATACCTTAGTAAAGAAAAGAGTGTATCCTATTGTCCTAAACAATAGAATTAAAGTACCTACCTTAATATTTATTTTAGATATATAAACCAGACCCTAAAATGGTATAAATCAATATAGCTTCTTAGAGAGCTAATTTACACCAACTGAAGGACTCACCCATGCTTTTTTCCTTCACAGACTGAGAAAAATGGAAGAGGTATGTTCTAAATTTGTTAATTATAAATTGCTTCTATTTATGACTTAGAGAATAACTAAAGTATATATTCTAGTGTCTATGTATCTATTACTCTAATTAGTGTTTACAAATTTAGAGTTATCACCACATCAAAAACGCTGACCAAAAAATAAAAGCAAGATTTTTGGAGATTATTTGAACTGAATGAACCAGTCAACCCTATGTTTGAGGTTCAAAAAACATCTCTACTTAAATCCACATTGCAGATCAATTTCCCACAGTATGTGTTCCCTCCATGTACACTGCATTCATTCCATGTGCAGAGCTCCCATTAACAACAATCCAAATATGTAGCATTTACAATTAATGTTGTTCAGATTTTCTGGACAAAGCTTCCATGGAAAAGGCTGATTAACCTGAAAAGTTTCACAAAAGCTGTTCAGGTTTGATGATTTGGGGGTCAAATCTCTGTCTTGTACTGCCCCAAGTAACGGGCAGTTGTTAAATTTACAGTCCAACCTGCTCTTGAAGAACTTTTCATTTTCTGTTTAATTATAATCATTTTAACTGTTGTGTTATCTACAAGTGCTATAGCCAATCTTCTATAGTTGGTAAGAAATTGAGTACTTTTTAAATAAAATGATATTTTATCCTTGTTTATGGCTCTAAACGTGAGCCCTGATATTAAAATGACTAATAAATCAAAAGATGTTTTTATCTCCAGTTGTTACATCACTATTTTACAAGGCACTCCTAATGTCTCCTGCCTAATGTGGAGAGAACAGGTATAAAATATGGTTGTATTAAAATATGATAAATACCCCTTTCATTTAGCTCTATTTGAAACAGAGAATTATCACCGAGTGCATATCCATCAGCCTGTGACATGCGATGTAACATGCACACGTACACTTAAAAAGAAAGAAGAACTTATTCCTGTGAACAAGATGCATTAAGTGCAGGAAGTTAATATTTAACTTTGAAAGTTATTTTGTTCCTGATCTTTCAATATTTGGTGTATTTTAACTAGCAGCACATGGAGACCAAAGCTACTTTTCATGTAGTGTAAAAAAAAGTCATTCTAAAATGAACCACCTTTTTTTATTCCTAAAATATAGTAGGAGAGAAAAGTACATTAACTCTAAATGCATCACTCTGACTTTAACTTTATGGTCTTCATTAATAGTCCAATTCTGTAACCTTATACAGGTAAAACTAAAGAAAGCAAGCACTAGCACTTTTTTGCAGATTATACTTCTATGCAGATGAGTGTAATCTAAGTTTTAAATTGATTTTAAAAAGATTGGATTTAAGTCTTCATTCATATCTAACCACAACTTCTACAGGCTACTGTTCCATCACTGATTAACTACCCTTCTGTCTACTTCCAACTGTCCAGTTTACATTGTAAGGGCCTTGTCATGGTTCCTTCCACACTCTGAACTCTAGGGTACAGATGTAGGGACCTGCATGAAAACCTTCTAAGCTTACTTTTACCAGCTTAGGTTAAAACTTCCCCAAGGTACAAATTAATTTTACCCTTTGCCCTTGGAATTTCCACTGCCACCACCAAACTTTAACTGGGTTTACTGGGAAACGTAGTTTGGACACGTCTTTCCCCCCAAAATCCTCCCAGTTCTTGCACCCCACTTCCTGGGGAAGGTTTGGTAAAAATCCTCACCGATTTGCATAGGTGACCACAGACCCAAACCCTTGGATCTGAGAACAATGAAAAAGCATTCAGTTTCCTTACAAGAAGACTTTTAATAGAAGTAAAAAAGAATCACCCTCTGTAAAATCAGGATGGTGAATACCTTACAGGGTAATTAGATTCAAAACATAGAGAATCCCTCTAGGCAAAAACTTAAGTTACAAAAAAGACACACAGACAGAAATAGTCATTCTATTCAGCACAGCTATTTTCTCAGCCATTTAAAGAAATCATAATCTAACACATACCTAGCTAGATTACTTACTAAGTTCTAAGACTCCATTCCTGTTCTGTCCCCAGCAAAAGCATCACACAGACAGACACAGACCCTTTGTTTTTCTCCCTCCTCCCAGCTTTTGAAAGTATCTTGTCTCCTCGTTGGTCATTTTGGTCAGGTGCCAGCAAGGTTACCTTTAGCTTCTGAACCCTTTACAGGTGAGAGGATTTTTCCTCTGGCCAGGAGGGATTTTAAAGGGGTTTACCCTTCCCTTTATATTTATGACAGGCCTTGTGTCAGAGACACATATAATGTATGATTCGGTAATGGGCATGCCTATGATCATTCAAAAAATAACAGTAGAGTAAACGGGGATGGAATTTCCTGAGAAGGTAGGAGGGGTGCATCTCTTACTTATTGTCCCCCTTCAGAGAAATCAATATGGGATCTTTTATTCTAACACTGCAGGTTGTGGAAGCAAGCTGTGGCAGGAGAGCTCTCTCTAACATTGCATGGTTAGAGTTTTGAGAGCAGGGAAGGAAGGAACAAAACTGGGGAATAGCTATTCTACATTGCATGGTCTCCTCCAAACCTAGTGGTGTTTCAGCCAGAAATCACTGAGTTTAATACGTATGGCACCAGTGTTTACTTCCACTTCACATTGTCCACACATCACAAAGAGGAACCAGGATGTAAGACTCCAATTGTGCTCCGATTGAGGTGAAAAAAACAAACTTAATTGGGAGCAGGATCTAGCCCTTTATCAGCAAACATATCTCAGCCACCTTATTCACCCCCCACCATACATACATCACAACTTTAAAGGTCATTGTGACGTTTCACTCCATATTCTTTATGAAAAAATGCTTATGATATGAATGACATAACAGATATACTTTATGTAAGATGGCTCATGTAAGGTATCATTGGAAAGGTTATGATATGTGATTGGTTACTGGAAAAGTTACTGAATGTGATTATCCAATTTGTATGCCTGTATCATTTTTGTATCCGAAGTTAGGAATATTGGCTATGTATCTGTATTTCAAATGTGTTACTTTGGGTGTCACCCCCAACTAGCCCTTCAGGTACAACAATGGCAAAGCTAGACAGGGATAATGGCCCATTAGTAAGGACAATGGACTGTGAAAGAGCTTAGTCTTCCTGTGGACACTCCATACAGCCTATGAGTAATGGCTGCAACAGCCCTGCAGAGAGATGGGTTTGAGTCACCTGGTACTGGACCCACCTCTTGGAATGCCAGTATTCTTCCACTGGGAGACAAATGGTTCCCGCCATACACAAGAGCTATATGTGTCAAGGGAGTGACATCTGGAGTCTCCTCTACCTCCCCACCCAAGAGACACTGAAAAACATCTGGAAACAAGAACTGAATGGGGTGGGGGAGAAGGGTTGAGCCCAAGCTGGAAGGACGTCTAGCTTGTGAGTAACAATATCTGAGGTCTCAAGCTGGAGACCAGTGTAGCAACAATATCTAGGGTGAGAAACGATTATTGCTAACCAATTTCTTTAGTGGAAAAAAAAGCTTAGTTTCTGTGTTGGTTTTATTTGCTTAGTAATTCACTTTGTTCTGTTTGCTGTCTCTTTCACCACTTAAAATCCACCTTTTGTAGTTAAACTTATTTCTTGTTTATAATATAATCCAGTTTATGCAATTCATAATGTGGGGGGAGGAGAAATAAGAGGCTTCCTCCATATTGAGAGAGGAGGCAGAGTTCATAATATAGCTTTAGGTCTGCACTACAAAGGAGGGGGACACCTGCATGCTGATTTCAGTGATTTCAGTGTTTATTTCATTCTGTAGTTGGGTGTGGCCCTGCCTGTGTGTTTGCTGCAGGAAGCTTAATAGCCTATCTCAGCAAGACAGGTAAAAAGAGTGCCCAGGCTGGCATAACAGGCAGGTTCACTGGTATCTCAGCACATCAGGTGGCACCTTAAGGGGTCCAACCCATCACAGTCATATATAGAGAAAAGTCTACCTCTTAATCTAAACACCATGGATCCCAGAGGCCACAGGTAGCAGTCGAAGAGTCTGAAAACTAATATGCATCTGGCAACGCATTCTAAGCTTATGACCAAGTTCCTTACAGATATTTCTCGCAAAAAACAAAATATCAAAGTGGCCCTGCACTCATCTCAAGTTAGCTTCATTTTTGGATGGCTTAAGTGTGCCTGATGTACAATAGCAGTCTGAAAGGGAGATATGGCCCCAGGTAACTTGGACCAAGTCAGTTTAGAATTCTGCAGAGTAAGCAGCTCCTTGAGTTTCACCTAGAAATGGATTGCACAGAGTGGAAACCTAATGTAATATTCTGTCACTGATCTGCTTCACTCAGAAGATAGATGCCTTTTGTATAAGGCAAAAACTTCAAAATTAGTCCCTGGGAGAATGTTTTGCAGTAATGTAGCTGGGGGAGGGGACAGGGAGGATAACTTTGGTCCACTTCTGAGAGGCATACTTTCTTCGCCAGACCTATATGTTAAAAGCATTATTTTCCACAAAGGAAATGAGTGTCTAGGATCAATGATTAAACTAGTAAGAAACTAAGATGTCACTGTGATAATAGGTAGGCGGATTAATACATTGGCAGGGTTGTTTATAGCCTTCACCAGACACTCAAAATGGTCATGACAGAGACAAGGTGGATGAGGAAATATGTTTTATTTCTGTTGGTGAAAGAGACAAGCTTTCAGGTTACTCAGAGCTTTTCTGAAAAAGAGAGTAATAATGACCTGAAGAAGTGCTCTGGCTAGCTCAAAAGTGCTCTGGCTAGCTCTCTTTCACCAACAGGATTTAGTCTAATAAAAGATATTACCTCACCTACCTTTTCTCTCTCATATTGTGGGACCAACATGGCAACAACAGTACTACCTCTTAAGATGACCTAAGTCTTTTTTTAATTGAGTTTTAGCCCAGTAGCTTTCATCAGTTTCCAAAACTGTGCTCAACTCTGGGAGGGTACAGAGAAGACTATACCTGGGCCTACAGATGACCTTCATGTTGCACAGTCTTAGAGGTAGGGTGCCCCTAGAACACCAGCACCCCTAGGCATGTGCCTACTGTGCCTAATTGGAAATCTGGCCCTGGGTAGGTACCGGGCACTAAAAGATATAGATTGCTTTGATTCAATTCTTCTAGGCACCTTCAACTGCCAACCTGAGAGGAAATCAAAAGTCACCCTTCCCTAACAAAGTACTGTGGTGATAGATGTTAGAGAGCTTATTCCTTCACTCTCCCACTTCCCTGGTCCTTCTCGCATGAACAGAGCGCAACAATACCCGAAGTCCAAAGGTGCAAACAATTTGTTTATTGGGATGAACTTCCAGCAAGCTTAAATCCAAGTTCCTTTTTCTTTATGTTCGAATTCCAACTTACTTCCTGTTTGCCCCTAATTAATATAGTAATATTCTTAGCTATACCTTAACCAATCATTCTACTGAAGTTTACCTAACCAGTCCTAACATATTGTAACATGATTAGTTAACCAATTATAACCCACCACCTTAATTAGTTTACACCCAGCAAAATTAATTATACAGCAGACAGAAACAATCACAGAACCAGACAGAGACCATGCCAATAAACAATAGCAAAGTGGGAACTATAATGACAAAACAATACAGAAGTGAGGATTTCACTACTACCTCTATAAAGACATAAGGGTTTCCCAGTTGTGTCTATTCATAAGTGAGTTCTTACCAGACAGAAAACTATCAACCTAAATTTCCTTTTACATCTTCTAGGCTCTTCCCTTTCTCTGGAGGTGATAGATCAGATCACCTTCCTAACAGCCCCATATTGACTAGTCTGGAATGTGAGGATGTGACGTACGCTTCCCAGCTTATGGCTGCGTCTGCTGCTTAGCCAGAGGCATTGGCCTAAGAACAGGGCCTCAAACTGTCACAGTAAGAGCAGGCCCTTACACAGATTCTTTCTTGTATACCTCTATTACTAGCTAAATGATAAACATATACCTACATTCTTAGAGTATAGGTCTTTACAGACAGGCCTGAATATCTATATCCTAGCAATACCACTGTCTGCCCTTCCCCTGTGGTGGAGCCTTGCTTGGTCATTCTTCCATTGGGGTATAAACTGGTGTACAGATTTTACCCTCCTGTTCCCAGATGGGTGATTCAAGCCTTTAGAATTTATAATGCTCAGTCATAGATACTGTGGTGGTACATAGAGAAAGCTTGAATAGATTTACCTTTTCTTTTACGAAAAAATGTTGGATGTTTTTGACCTTGAGAGATGAAGAAAACATATGTCATAATAGGGGTGCTACTGTCTGTCTGAGCCATTCTGTAGGATCGGAAAGATAGTGGAACAAAACACAGTCAAATACTTAATGGAAATGGTGAAATCATGGATGAGCAAATCCTGTTCATGCAAGTGTCCCATTGACTACAATGGTCTATTTATGTTAATGGGACTACTGGTGTGAGTCATGAAAGCAAAATAAAAATCTTATTACTGTTGCTACTCAGTCTCTTCAGGTGCTAAAGAAAATAAGATAACCATAACTGGAGCAGCATCCAGTTTATGGGAGAATAGGATGATCATGTAGGCAATATAACTGATGCAGTGGTAAATAAAGGGTCCATTGTGTCTTCTTCCTTTTACTTTACTTACTGCCTTGTAACTTTGAACAAGTTCTACACACAGCACCTGATCTGGTTATAATAGCATGCTTTTGGTGGTAACCTTAAATCTCTGACTCCACTAATATTGCATTGAATCAATATCAAGCTAATTCAGGCCTTTACAATTTTTTGAAACATAACCTTGAAAAATGAACTGTCACTTAGTAACCTGAAGGTGAATATCAGGCTTATCCACATCTAGTCAAGTTCATTCAAGAAGTTGTCCTGAAACTGCAATTAGTTTGTTAATCCCTTCCCTTCTACATACCCTTTTGTTGTCTTACACAGAGGTCTGATTTATTTTACCTGGATGTACTTAAACTTTTCAAGAGCAGCCATTTGTCTAGATAGATACCATAGCAGTGGAGTGGGTGTTGTATAAAAATCCAAGTAGAATAATTGTGAAGATGAGAAAATAAGGACAAGAAATGTAAAAAATCACCACTACCACATCTACTGTGGAAACAGAGTTTTAACCACAAAAAATGGTCTTTTGTTTAAAACACAGGACTAGGAGTCAGTTGGTCTGGTTCTGTTCCTGGTTCTTCTATAGACTTCATATGTGATGTTGCTAAGTCACTTTAAACTTTTCCTGTCAATAAAAGGGTGATAATAATGCTGATCAAGTATCACAGGGATAGCTGTGTTAGTCTGTATCCACAAAAACAATGAGGAGTCCGGTGGCACCTTAAAGACTAACAGATTTATTTGGGAATAAGTTTGTGGGTAAAAAACCCACTTCTTCAGATGAATGGAGTGAAATTAACAGATGCAGGCATAAATATACTGACACATGAAAAGAAGGGAGTTACCTTACAAACTTACAAAATAATGCTGATGTATCTCATGGAAGTGCTATGAAGATTAATTGAGCTCCTCAAATGGAAGGTATTGCTGAAGTGCAAAGTATTATCTGTATTATCCATTATCCAATGGCAAAGTATTATCCATTATCCAATGGCATTTTGGGATGTATAAGTAGGGGCATAGCGAGCAGATCGAGGGACGTGATCGTTCCCCTCTATTCGACATTGGTGAGGCCTCATCTGGAGTACTGTGTCCAGTTTTGGGCCCCACACTACAAGAAGGATGTGGATAAATTGGAGAGAGTCCAGCGAAGGGCAACAAAAATGATTAGGGGTCTGGAACACATGACTTATGAGGAGAGGCTGAGGGAGCTGGGATTGTTTAGCCTGCAGAAGAGAAGAATGAGGGGGGATTTGATAGCTGCTTTCAACTACCTGAAAGGGGGTTCCAAAGAGGATGGCTCTAGACTGTTCTCAATGGTAGCAGATGACAGAACGAGGAGTAATGGTCTCAAGTTGCAGTGGGGGAGGTTTAGATTGGATATTAGGAAAAACTTTTTCACTAAGAGGGTGGTGAAACACTGGAATGCGTTACCTAGGGAGGTGGTAGAATCTCCTTCCTTAGAGGTTTTTAAGGTCAGGCTTGACAAAGCCCTGGCTGGGATGATTTAACTGGGAATTGGTCCTGCTTCGAGCAGGGGGTTGGACTAGATGACCTTCTGGGGTCCCTTCCAACCCTGATATTCTATGATTCTATGATCTATATACAGCAGAAAATACTTGCTTTAAGTAGCACAGGCAGTTAATTACCTGCAAAATTGTGTTTGGAAAACATTTTATCTGAAATTTAGTAGATAAGATTGTGGGTTAATTTCTTTCCCCATCCTTGTTTCTATTCTTCTTCTCCTCACTTACTGTAAAGCACAGAAATTTTTAATGCCAGCCTTAGATTTTTGCATAACTTTAAATTAATGTTTAATTAGATTGGATATTGACCTTGTGACTACTCTGTACTTTAATAATATTTGCATGTAATCTGCTAAACATTCATAAGTGTCATGTAAGTGATACGACACAGATTAATTTAGAGAGTTCTATGAATGGGGTGATGAAAGTTCAAATGTGTAAAATGTGGTTTAATCATTAAATTAGACTGAGTGTTAAGACAAGTTCCTTAGTGAGTGTAGGGAAAAGTTTCTATGTTGGGAGTATTATTAGACAATTGAATTTTTCAGTAAATGTTTGGTTTTAATATTTGGGATAATTTATTTTATTTATCTGTAGGTTTTGGATTTGACTAGTGATTTTTGGGTGCCTCAGTTTTAGGATATGCAATTTGGGATTTTTTTTTAAGGGGGCAAAATTTTCAGAAAGTGCTGAAAACCTGATACCTTAAAAGAAAAAAAAAACTGACCCCTAGTGGTAGATATACCTCTTAAAGAGGTGAAATGCTTCAGCCCACTCCTATTTACTGATAAATGTGGTAGGTTTGACTATCTGAGGATTAATTGTAGTTTGGCTCAATGTAAATTTAAAGTAGATTGTATTCATATTAATACAACAATTTTTAAAACATTTATAAGGTGTACATCCTATGTACCAAATCTAGAGGAAGCCTTGCAAAATATAGCTTTAATTTAATAAAACAATTCAAAGAGAAAATCTAAAGCAACATGATAGGTAAAGAGATGGGGAAGTTGGTGATTTTCTTGAAGTTAGGCTTTTTTTCTTCCCCCTGCAGGCTGCCCATGGCCCTAATTCAGCAAGATATTTTAGTAGGTTTGTAACGTTAGGCACATGAATAATCTCATTTAAGTCAATGGGACTACTTGTGCTGAAGTGCATTGCTGAATCAAAGCCCATATCCAGTAAAGTGTAAACATTGAGATAGCCATACCTGCATATTGCCACTCAACTGGCAGAGCAGAGTGGCATTTAATACAATGGTTGTGTACTGCTTGCATGGACATCCACAATAATACCACCACCCTTTTGACTACAGAACCTTCTCTGTTCTGATGCTAAGCCAGCCTCTGTGAATGCAGGACAGAAAAACAATTTACCCATTGTTTACCTCTTTCAGAGGCTGAAAAAGTTGTGGGCAGGAAGCAACTACAAACCTCTAATTGTTAGCAATTACCCCTTTGAAGTAGGGGTAAACATGGAGGAGGGGGAAATTATTTATCTTCGTCCAAGGTGTAAAAATGTGAAGTTGAGGAAAGGGAAATTTAGGCTGAACATCAAGGAAAATATCCAAATGTATAAATCTCAGATGAAAGTACATTTTCCATCCTAGTTATTTTTCCATATCTGAAAGTATAACAATATCCACTTTTCAGTATGGAACACTGAAGAGTCCTTCTTCCACCAGGCATAGAAAAATATAGAAAGTAGAATTCTTCCAACAATACTGAAAGATCAGATCTGTAGAAATTATGGTCCAGAGATCTATAATATGATGTTGAAAATGAAGAAACACTTTTCATGGACTGTACACATTCTATTACCACCTCTGCAAAGAATTATTCCTCCAAATTAATACTGAGGCTTTTCATTATCCAATCAAAGGTGTTCTATCAATAATGCATTGTATATAGAAGCCTTTTGTGTTGAAACACTCCTTACATAATAGTCACTGAAGTACAATATTCCTTTAGCAGTTTCTGTACATTCTCATGAGTCTCTAAAATTGTTTTGTTGTCACTCAGATCTCACTGGATAGTGAAGTTTTCTAAGCGATCCTTGAGACTTCTGGAAATTATACAGGATGGCAGACATATCAGAGCAGTTCTTTAACAAATTTTACAAAGAATTATAGTGTTAAAAGACCTGCCTTGGATCTCTTACAACACTGCATAGCCCTCAATCTGATAGTACAAAAGATTTCAGAGAGTATATTACTGAAACAGATACATTTCGCCTTTTAAAATTGAGAGGGATACATCACTTAGGCACTTTAATTGAGTTACAATCTCCCAAGATGTCCAGGAAGTCCCTGCCTGAGCCTAGGTTATTTACGGAATCTTATTAGGTTTGTTTTTTCCCCTGAAATGTGGTTAAACACCAGGATGTAGTTGGAGAACTGTGTGGCAGTCAATGTACAGATCTTTAACTCAGGAAAGGATTCCTTGCCCATGTCTCTCCATCATGAGCTAATTTTACAGTTGTTCTCATCCCGCAGAGAAAGTGAGAAAAGGCTTATATTTTAGTTAGCACCATTGAAAACTAGACTGGACTGGTATCCAACAATATTCTATACAGGCAATCCTGCACTGGCAAGGGAACAAACAAGACGATCTTTCCTCTCTCAGGTCTGATCGAGAGGCATGGATGTCAATATGAGTCTTCTTATTGACTTCAGTGGGCTTTGAATCAGGCTCTATGACTTATATAATTATCTAATATTTTAAAGGTTTCTCTACTCAGAGTTTGGTCTTTGTCCTTCAAGTGGTTGTTTGTTTAGACTTGTTTTAGACTGTACCTCTGCCCCTACTTGCCACGCTATACCGTATATTAAGTTTTAAGGGGAAAATACAGAAAAATATAGAAAGTAGAATACTTCAACAATATTGAAAGTAGAAAAAAGAAACTATTGTCCAGAACTCAATAATATAACGTGAGAATGAAGAAAAGCTTTTCATTGACTGTACACATTCTGCTCCCTCTTCTGAAGAAGAATTATTCATCTAAATAAATATCAAGGCTTTCCATTATCCAATCAAAGGTGTTCTCTCAATGATTCATTGCATATGGAAGCCTCTTGTGTTGAAACTCTCCTTATATAATCCTCACGGAAATACAGTACTTTAGCAGTATACTTCTGTATTAATGAGTCCCTAAAATATCATTCTGTTATAGCTCAGACCTCACGTGCTAATAAAATTTTCTAAATGATCCCTGAAACTTCTGAAAATTGTACAGGATGGAGAGCAAATTATAACGGTTCTTTAAACCATTCACAAAGCTTTAGAGGGTTAATATAGCTGCCTGCATGGCTCACGAGATTGCTTTTGTTAGTTTTTGTAGCGACTCTTTCTGCTCAGGGGTTACTTTGTAGGTTGCAATTTGGAAATATGTATATGTGAAAGCTGAATAGCAGTTTATTTTCCAGAGTGCAACCACAAATGTAATTGCTACTTAGTATAATGATAGAGAACCATCAGACCTATTTGCTTGTAAACGGAGATGTAATGATGAAAACTTCAGACATACAGCTGACACTTTCAGAAAGCTGAGTGACAAGAAAGAGGAGTTAGACTAGAAATAGTTCAGGTTGCTTAAGTTTGGCAAATAAGTATTAATTATACACTATGGACTTGCTTGTGGATCCAAGATTATGCACTGGCCTAACCTGGACCTGAGTTAAAACAGCCATGAAGCTACAGTATCTTATCCCTCTGAAGACTTGTTATAGCAGAAAGGAACTTCACTAAACCCATATCTCATTCCTGTCTTACCCCTATTACATGCAGAATGCCTCCTGTGCCAGGAGTGGGGGAAGCAGTTGGCACAGGAGCTGTATCCTCCTAGCTTTACATAAGTGGGGAGTTCCCCTTCACTATAGGAATTCTCCACTACGCATTTACAGTCAAAATCAACTCCTTTGCACTGCCTGAGCAGTACAAAGAGCTCGGGAGAAATGTGACCTATGTCTAATATTGATGTGACAACATTAAAGGTTCCATCTTCAAGGTACTGAGCACTGCTGTGAGATGCTGATTGCCCCCACCTCTGACTTCACTGGGCATTGGAAGTTCTCAGCATCTTCCAGGACTGAAGGTTTCAGGGGAAATTTCTTTTTTCAATCCAAAAGAAATATTTTGAAGACCATATTTTAAACAATAGTACTCTGAACGTCCTATTAACCAGGAAAATTAGTAAAGGGGTGTCAGGGTTCCCTCCCCACTCTGAACTCTAGGGTACAGATGTGGGGACCCACATGAAAGACTCCCTAAGCCTATTTCTACCAGCTTAGGTTAAAAGTTCCCCAAGACACAAATTCTTTGCCCTTGGAGGGTACGCTGCTGCCACCAAGTGATTTAACAAAGAATCAGGGAAAGGACCACTTGGAGTTCCTATTCCCCCAAAATATCCCTCCAAGCCCTTACACCCCCTTTCCTGGGGAGTCTTGAGAATAATATCCTAACCAATTGGTTACAAAGTTATCACAGACCCAAACCCCTGGGTCTTAGGACCATAGAGAAATCAGTCAGGTTCTTAAAAGAAGGATTTTATTTAAAAAAAAGGTAAAAATCACCTCTGTAAAATCAGGATGTTAAATAACTTTACAGGATAACAAAAGATTCAAAAACACAGCAGAACTCTCTCTAGGCTTAGTTTCAAAGTTACAAAGAACAGGAATAAACCTCCCTCCAGCAAAGGAAAAATTTACAAGCAAAACAAAAGAATCTAACACACCTTGCCTGGCTTTTACTTACAATTTCTGTAATATGAGAGACTTTTAGGATGGTTTATAGGAGGAGTTTTCTAACCTGATGCTTCTCTGCTTCCCAAGAGAACACACAAAACAAAGCCTTCCCCAACCCCCAAAGATTTGAAAGTATCTTCTTTCCCCATTGGTCCTTTTGGTCAGGTGCCAACCAGGTTATTTGAGCTTCTTATTCATAGATATTTAGGTCAGAAGGGACCATTATGATCATCAAGTCTGACCTCCTGCACAACGCAGGCCACAGAATTTCACCCACCACTCCTACAAAAAAACCCTCACACCTATATCTGTGCTATTGAAGTCCTCAAATCGTAGTTTAAAGACTTCAAGGAGCAGAGGTTCCTTCAGCAAGTGACCCATGCTATAGAGGAAGGCAAAAAACCTCCAGGGCCTCTTCCAATCTGCCCTGGAGGAAAATTCCTTCCCGACCCCAAATATGGCAATCAGCTAAACCCTGAGCATATGGGCAAGATTCATCAGCCAGATACTACAGAAAATTCTTTCCTGGGTAACTCGGATCTCACCCCATCTAATAACTTATCACAGGCCATTGGGCCTATTTACCATGAATATTTAATTACCAAAACCATGTTATCCCATCATACCATCTTCTCCATAAACTTATGGAGTTTAATCTTAAAGCCAGATAGATCTTTTGCCCCCACTGCTTCCCTAGGAAGGCTATTCTTAACCCCTTACAGGTAAGGAGGAATTCTAAGCTACCCTTAGCTGTGTGGTTATGACAAGATGCATACCGGGCCGGCCCACAACATTTTGGCACCTGAGGTGGGGAGCTGAAATGACACCCCCATTCCTCCTCGCTTGGGCCAAAACTTTGAAACTCTGGGTCCTAGTGGCACTCCCCCACAGTCTGGCACCTGAGGCGGCTGCCTCAGTTTGCCTCATGGTAAGGCCAGCCCTGGGTGCAAAGCCTTCACACACTATCTGAAGCCTCTTCCATTTATTTTTGTAAAATTGGGAGGGATCCATCACTTGGGCACTTGAAGTCACTTATATTCCCACAGGATGTCCTTGTCGTCCCTGCCTGAGTCCAGGTGATTTCAAAAATCCCTGTAGTTCTTCCCCAATTCTCTCCCCCCCCCCCAAAAAAAAATCCTGAAATGTGCAGTTATACAACAGGGCACAATTGGAGAACTGAGTTTCAGTCAATGACTAGACCTTTTTATCCATGTAAAGAGGCTAGCTGGGGCTCATCCCCCTCCAGGGCGGCGGGGAGCCACACTAGCTCACTACACACTGTTGATGTTTACGGGGAATTAGTTCTGCCACAGGAGTCTCTCTTGGCAGCCCTTGCAGCAATAAGTACAGTGAGCCTGGGCCCTAGGTCAGGGCAGGGCAACAATGAATCAGGCACTCAGGCCTTCAGACAGGGGCTGAGCAGTAGCAGTATACACAGTAGGAATAAGCCCAGGCCCTTGGTCAGAGCGGAGCAACGAGTCAGGCTCTCAGGTCCTCAGGGAGGGGCTGAGCAGTAGCAGTACAATAGCAGTACAAAGGACCTGGGAGAGGGGGAGTCTGTCACCCATGGCAGGGGGGACGCAGGCCCTCCCACTCCACTGCGTCCTAGCCCGGGGCCCTAGCAGTGGCAGAAGACCCACTGCTGTGTCAGTGGGGATCCTGGACGCAACACACTGACATGGGCTCTGGCAGTGTTGCAGCCAGACTAGGGTCAGCAGCCCCCAGGCTACTTCCAGACTCCCCCTCGGGTGGTACCTGGGTCACGGAAGTGTCCTCTGGGGGGTCCAGCACCATCGGTTCCTCGGGGTAGGAGGTGAGAGGCAGATCCGGCAACTCCTCCAGGTAGCGGGTGTGGGGCAGGCCTGGCAACTCCTCTAGGTAGCAGGCATGGGGCAGGCCTGGCAACTCCTCTAGTTGGCAGGCACGGGGCAGGTCAGAAGCATCTGGCCTCCCCAGCAGCTGTCTCCATAGTGAGTTCTGAGGTCGAGCCTTTATACTTCCGGGGCGTCGCCTGACCCTCTGAGGGGTGGGCTCAGAGCTCTCTAGCTCCGCCCACTCCAGTGTCTGGAAGGGCTCGTCCCTCTCCGGGGTGGTGGGGAGCCACACCGGCTCACTATAATCCATTACAGGATTCCTTACCTATTTTTCTCCGGCTGTTTAGAACATAATCATGCCCTGATTGTATAGTTTTCCTCATCTTAATTCACTTTTATGTAATTATTCTTTCACTATTACAACTCTTGGTGATACATGCTGCTTCTTTAAAACCCAGTACTCAGTATCACAAATTAGGCACGTGAGCGGGAACACAGGAAAGTACTTGAGTTATGTTTTCACTGTACTCTGTTTTTCCCCAATTTGCATTGATTTAAATATAACTCCGGGGCCAAATAGTCCTGTAAAATTGGCACCTGCTCTTGGGGGGGGGGGGGGAGGGAAGGGGGAGGGAAGAAGATTGGGAAAGGGTTTCATACCATACTCATTACTTAATTCAAAGTCTGCCAAAACCCAGACTTTGCTTGCAAGCTAGGGGCTAACACCAGATTTCTCACTTAATTTTAACTCTGTCAAAACCCAGAATCTACACCCCTAAAGGGTATTGACAGTTGAAGCATTTTTCTCCCCATTGTCTTGTAACTGTGCCGAGACCTTCCATCTGCTTGCGCAGAGGTGTTGACAGTTTGAGCTTTAGCACTTTCCCATTGTACAGTTACTCCGCCGAAATCTGGCATCTGCTCACACATAGAGGTGTTGACAGCTTAAGTTAGTCTAAAACTATGTTCCTATGAGATTGGCAGACACAGGCGGACAATGGGTGTTGAGAAAGTTTTTCCTCCCCTAATGCCAAGTCCTTGCGAGATAGGGAGGCAAGGTGGGATACTACATGCTGAACAATTCTCCCTTTATAAACAAGTCTCTCAGAGATTGGCAGACACACTGTGTCACTGTGTTATATGGAGAATTCACCCCTCAGAACAGAGAGCATTGGAGTGATTTTGGTCACCAGTCTAGAACACCTGTCTCTAGCATATTACGGCCTCATCTCCTCGTCACAAGAATGTGATCTCAGGATAACACATGGCCAGTATGCTGGAAGAACCTTTCAATGTCCAGCTATGCAGTTTGGACTTAACCCAGTGTGAAATCACAGCCTTCCAGCAGAACTTTAACGTCCTGCATTTCTCAAGGCTGTGTTAAACCTTTGCACACTGGCACCCTGAGGTTGGTTGGAGGAAGGGAAACTTTTGTGATGGAGCGTGACCTATTCTGGAATGTTATTGCTTCTAGCTAATAAATGTCAAACACACTGGAGGCAAGGCCCAGTTGTAAGATAAAGGCCCATCCTCTTTCTTAGTGTTGGGAATCAATGAAGAAACCAGAAGATGAGCAAACAAAGACCAAATCCAGAATGAGAAACACTTTAACTTGTGATTCAATAGACTTTACACATTTTGTTCTGGACTGTGATGCAGTGATACAGTTAATGTTCAAGTCATAGCATAGGCCAAACATAAGAGGATAAAATAAATCAGTTTTCAAAGGACCAGATTCTAGTATAGCTTACTTCAAAACAGTTCTATTGAAGTCCTGGGACCACTGATGGAGTAAGATGCTATTCAACATGAGTAAGGGTTTCAGAATCTGGTCCAAAGTAATTAAAGAATATGATTAATATGCTATTGCAGGCCACTCCTTGGCATCATCATACTGACATGGATTCTCAGACATCACAGTAGAATAATACTCTATTCATTCTTCTATACAGGTTATGAAAAATGACTAGAAAAAAACATGTTTCCAGATGGAGCAGACATATTAAGTGAAATAGAAACAAACATTCTCTAAGAAAACAGGGGAAAATAGCTTCAGCTGCGCTGAGCCTCATGATCACATCAGCTAATCAAGGACACAGTAGAAATACCAGACAATTTTCACCATGTGTCCAGTACAACATTTCAAACCAGACAACAAGTCTAAATATATTGCAAACAGCAACCTGATAAAGTGAGGGGGGGGAAGAATTAAAACAAAATAATTGAAATTAATTTGCTGGTGCTCAGAAAATTGAACTAAAATGTGGACTTCTGCATTAGCATTTCTGCACTTTGATATGAACAGTTCATATAGCACTATTCAGAACAGATAATACCAGGAAGTTGAGGATGTTTATGGCCAAAAAACATGATGTGGAAAAGAAATGCAAAGATAGCATACTCCTTTGATATGACCCACTGCTGTAGTCTGTATTTCCAGTATATTTAAATAGTGTTTTAAGTAGATGCACCTGTATATATTTTGTTTTTACAATTGTCCAAAAGACTGCTAACTCCATGCTTTTCTATTGTATTCTTGTACAGTTCCACTTCATGTTTGCATCAGACAATTAGGGTGGTAATTACTATGGTGCTATATTTGTAGAGATGATTCAAGTGTTTCTAACTATCTGCTACAACTTGGATGGTTACCTTGAAACCATGGTTGAACTACATTAATTATCAGGAGTCTGGCTCTTTACATATGGATATGTTGTTTTCCCATGCAACAGAAACTCACCAGCATTATTGAATAGGGGCACCAAGCAGTCAGACAAACTGAAATTTTGTTGTTCTCCTCTGGAATATCTCCAATTTGTCCACATCTTTCCTGAAGCCTGGAGCCAGACACAATACTCCAGCTGAGGCCTCACCAGTGTGGAGGGGGACAATTCTCTCCCGTGTCTTATGTACCAACCCCAGAGTGATATTTGCTATTTTTTAAACTGTATCATGTTGCTGATTCATTCAATTTGTTATCCACTAGAACACCCAAATCCAGACCAACACCACAAAATCCTGAGACAGAGGAGACTGCTCCCTAAGGCAGAGAGACACTACTCACCCCCACCATTTTATAGACTCTCTTTTCAGATGGAGTCTGATTGGATATTTTGATACAAAGCCCCCTAGTCTAAAGGTCTGCTCAGGTCTAATTTTAAAGCCCAACTTGGACCCAAACCTGACCTGTGCCCAAGAAGATTGAGTCATTTTCAGACGTGATCTGAACCCATGTCAGTGTCACCACCTCATGTGGGCCTTGGCTTCATGGGGGCTTCCCTCTCAACCCCACAAGTGCCTGCAATCCACCTTTGGATGCCTCCTGTCTGTGAGATTGGCTTGACGGTAGCTATGTGCTGCAGAGTGAGAGGCAGCTGCGTGCCCCATCCTCACCAGCTGCCACATAGCTGCAGAGTGAGAGGTTTGACAATTTGTCATCACACTGTCTTTACACCACACACACAGCATAGCGAGGTGGTAGTGGCTGGCAGGAGTGGGTCACACAGCCGCCACTATTCTGACTCCAGGGGCACGAGGAGGTGATTGGAGCTGACCTGACCCAAGCTCAAGTTGGTTGTGCCATTTGCAGACCCACCCTGACCCAGACACTTTTCATCAGGGGTGGGGTGTAGGGCTCTACTCTAGCCTGCAAGCAGGAGCAGGCAACTTCCCTACTCTTCAAGTGGTAGCTTGTAAATCCAGCACAGTCCTCATTACACCACAGAGCTGAAAGCAGGAGCCTCTCAGCTGACAGCATGTTGGAGACAGAGATATATGGGAGATTTTGCCTGTGTTTCCAAAGAGTGGAAGCCACAGGGTCTTCCATTATGAAAATGCTAAAAAAGGTCACACCTTGATTTTAATAAAATCATTTCTTTGTAGAAAGCAAACTTAGTCTCAAAGATACCACATTAGTATTTATGGAGACTGGGTGTCTCAGCACTTTGATAATGAGCTATAGAGCCTGCAACTGGGGGTCACCAGTTTGAATCCTGCCCAGCTCAGTAATGATTTAAAAAAGTTTTCCCTACCTAATGAAACTTTAGTAGCCCTCTTTCCCCCCAATCAAGATGAGTCTGGAGAGTCCTAGGTCCATACTCACAAACTGACCCCTAGGCTTTTCACTAGATTGTAAGCTCCATGGGTCAAGGACTGTCTCTTACTTGGTATCTATATAGTGCCTAGCACAATAAGGCTCTGAGCTCAGTTGGGTCCTCTAGTGACAGCTCCTGCATTAGGTGGCCAAAATCACCATACACACTATAAGGATATGTCTACACACTTCTTTCAGCAGAGTGTAATGTAACACTCGCATAGTCACTCTAGCATGGGTATAAATAGCAGTGTACATGGTGAGACATGGCTTAGGCCAGTAAAAGGTACACCTGAAGAGTGTGAGTATGTACCTGAGTGCATATCCTACATGACTCTCTACTCACCCAAGCTGTGCCTCCCCATTAGCCTGATAACACAAGCACTCCCCTCTAGGCCTCCTATACATTAGTGGTTAGCACAATCCAACCCTTGAGCCCTCTAAGCACCCTTGTGGAGGTCGAGGGTCCAGTCACTGGTCAGCTTGACCCTCTCAGAATTCACCATTTCACTGCTTTCAAGAAAGATTACACTCCAGATCACCAGTTTCACCTCAGATCACCATTCTGCTTAACACAGAGCACTTAGATATGTTTATTGTGACATCAAGTCTATGCTTATTTAACAAAGTGTAGAATTTCTAGTAGTAGTAAGTAGACATATTGGAAACAAATGGTTACATATAAAAATCATTACAAGCATTCTAGAGTCTAGACTTAATTAAACACTCACATCTAATAAAGTATTGCTCACCCAAACTCCATTCAGAGCCAGGCTGGTTGTGAGCATTCTTTCTTGAGATAAAAAGAAAAGGAGTACTTGTGGCACCCAATTGGTTAGTCTCTAAGGTGCCACAAGTACTCCTTTTCTTTTTGTGAATACAGACTAACACGGCTGTGTCATAAATATAAAGGGAAGGGTAAACCCCTTTGAAATCCCTCCTGGCCAGGGGAAGCTCCTCTCACCTGTAAAGGGTTAAGAAGCTAAAGGTAACCTCGCTGGCACCTGACCAAAATGACCAATGAGGAGACAAGATACTTTCAAAAGCTGGGAGGAGGGAGAGAAACAAAGGGTTTGTCTGTCTGTCTGTAGTCGTCTTGGCCGGGGACAGAACAGGAATGGAGTCTTAGAACTTTTAGTAAGTAATCTAGCTAGGTATGTGTTAGATTATGATTTCTTTAAATGGCTGAGAAAAGAATTGTGCTGAATAGAATAACTATTTCTGTCTGTGTATCTTTTTTGTAACTTAAGGTTTTGCCTAGAGGGGTTCTCTATGTTTTTGAATCTAATTACCCTGTAAGATATATACCATCCTGATTTTACAGGGGGGATTTCTTTATTTCTATTTACTTCTATTTTTTATTAAAAGTCTTCTTGTAAAACACTGAATGCTTTTTCATTGTTCTCAGATCCAAGGGTTTGGGTCTGTGGTCACCTATGCAAATTGGTGAGGCTTTTTACCAAACCTTGTCCAGGAAGTGGGGTGCAAAGTTTTGGGAAGTATTTTGGGGGGAAGGACGCGTCCAAACAGCTCTTCCCCAGTAACCAGTATTAGTTTGGTGGTGGTAGCGGCCATTCCAAGGATAACGGGGGTAATATTTTGTACCTTGGGGAAGTTTTAACCTAAGCTGGTAAGGATAAGCTTAGGAGGTTTTTCATGCAGGTCCCCACATCTGTACCCTAGAGTTCAGAGTGGGGGAGGAACCTTGACATGGTGGCACAGTGGTGGGATTAACCTGAAATCATTTTGAGATCCAGTTGAGATTTTTTGAACTAGAAATACAGATTTTAAAAAGGAATTTTTAGGAAGTCCAGAAGGCAGCTTTGAAACTGAAAGCAGCTTGGTTTCTCTCTGCTTTGTGGCCAAGCAGAGACAAAAGGGGATTATCTTGTGAATTGCAGATTTTCTTTGCCTGGAGGCAGGGTACTTAACTCCTGCAGGGAAATTCACAGTCTTCCAACCCAGAGGTTTTTTTTTTTTTTTCTTTTCTTCCTAAAAGTAAATAGGGGGTGTGTGCTCTACCCATTTGCCTGGAGACAAAAGTGGCAGGGTTTTTTTTTTAGGATTTTGATTTTTTTTTTTTTGTTTTACAAGGAGCACAGGTTTGAAAAGAAATTTTTTTCTTCTTTGGGCTGGGTAAGCAGGTTTCCAAGTAGTTGGAGGTTTTTTGCTTTAATTTGGGCCCAGAGCAGAGACAAGGGAATTGTCTTTTTCTGTAGGCTGACAATCACTATCAGAGAATAGGTATTCTATTCCAGCACAGCAAAATTTTACAGCCAAGTTTTGTTTGTTTATTTCTAAACCTCGGGTGTAAAGTTAGTTAAAAACAGAGAGGTTAGAATGGCCAAATCCTCAGCTCGACTACAGCTGGAATTAGCCAAATTTCAGGCTGAGGAAAAACAAAGGGAACATGAAAGACAGATAGAACTCATGCAGCTGAAGAAGGAACAAGAAAGGGAGGCAGAACAACACCAAGAGGCTGCCCACAAGAGGGAAATGGAGGCAAGGAAGCATGTGGAGGAGGAGAGGGAAAAAGAGAGGAAGCATGTGGAGGAGGAGAAGGAAAAAGAGAGGAAGCATGTGGAGGAGGAGAGGGAAAAAGAGAGGAAGCATGTGGAGGAGATGGAGAGGATAAAGGCCCAGCAGAATATACCAACAAACCCTAGCAATCCTTCTCCAGGTACCACTTCCCATCCCAGAAAGTTCCCCACCTACAAGGCAGGTGATGATACTGAGGCCTTCTTAGAAAACTTCGAAAGGGCCTGCCTTGGGTACAACATCTCTACTGACCAATACATGGTAGAGCTGAGGCCGCAGCTCAGTGGACCCTTAGCTGAGGTGGCAGCTGAAATGCCTAAAGAACACATGAACAAGTATGAACTGTTTAAATCCAAGGCGAGAGTCAGAATGGGGATAACACCCGAGCAGTCTCGTCGGAGGTTCAGAGCCCTAAGGTGGAAACCAGACATGTCATTTACCCGACATGCCTACCACATTGTAAAACATTGGGATGCCTGGATATCAGGAGCAAGTGTTGAATCTCCAGTAAATTTGCCCTTCCTAATGCAAATGGAACAATTCTTAGAGGGTGTTCCTGAGGAAATAGAAAGATACATCCTAGATGGGAAACCCAAAACTGTAATTGAGGCAGGAGAGATTGGAGCCAGATGGGTGGAGGTGGCAGAGAAGAAGAAAACTGGTCGCAGTTGGAGCGGAGACCAGAAGGGACCACCCCAGACCACACCCTATTACCGGGGGCCGCCCAAAGCCCCACCTACCTCCCAAAGAACCCTCCAGACCCCTTATCGTCCCACCACCCCGTTCTCCAGCAACCCACCTCGCCCCGGTGACCCGTCAGCTGGACGATGTTTTAAATGTAACGAGCTGGGGCATGTAAAGGCCAACTGCCCCAAGAACCCCAACAGGTTACAGTTCATTGCACCGGAATCACACCAGAGGTCCACAGGCCCAGATACCTCCCAGATACCCTTGGAGCGGAGGGAAACTGTGAGTGTGGGCGGGAAGAAGGTCACCGCGTGGAGGGACACCGGAGCACAAGTGTCAGCTATCCATGCTTCCTTAGTGGACCCCAATTTAATCAACCCAGAGATCCAAGTGACGATTCAACCCTTCAAGTCCAACTCTTTCAATTTGCCTACAGCCAAGTTGCCTGTCCAGTACAAGGGCTGGTCAGGAATGTGGACTTTTGCAGTCTATAATGATTATCCCATCCCCATGCTGTTGGGGGAAGACTTGGCCAATCATGTGAAGCAGGCCAAGAGGGTGGGAATGGTCACCCGCAACCAGGCTAAACAAGCCGTGAGGCCTAGCTCTGTTCCGGAAACTTCTATCAGGACCCAGTCAGAGGTGATGGACCTGGACCCCAGGCCAATGTCTGCAACAGCAGTAGTGGATCCAGTCCCAGAGACCCAGACGGAACCAGTCCCAGAACCGGAACCAGCCAAACAACCAACACCAGACCCCGTGTCAGCACTGAATCCAGTACTTGCAACCTCAACACCAGAGGGCCCCACCGAACCTGAACTGGCAGCAGCCGATAACCCTACACAAGAGGCTCAGCCGGAGCCTGAATCCCAACATAGTGCACCAGCGGAGAGCGGTTCACAGTCAACAGAAACAGCTCCATCCCCTATATCGCTTCCAGAGGGACCAAGCCTAGGTCCACAATCCCATGAGGAACTGATGTCTCCAGCATCAAGGGAACAGTTCCAGACCGAACAGGAAGCAGATGAAAGCCTCCAGAGAGCTTGGACGGCGGCACGGAGCAACCCACCGCCTCTCAGCTCTTCTAATAGATCCAGGTTTGTTGTAGAAAGAGGACTTTTATACAAGGAAACTCTTTCTGGGGGACACCAGGAAGACTGGCATCCTCAGAGACAGTTGGTAGTTCCAACTAAATACCGGGCCAAGCTCTTGAGCTTAGCCCATGATCACCCTAGTGGCCATGCTGGGGTGAACAGGACCAAAGACCGTTTGGGGGGGTCATTCCACTGGGAGGGAATGGGCAAGGATGTTTCTACCTATGTCCAGTCTTGTGAGGTGTGCCAAAGAGTGGGAAAACCCCAAGACCAGGTCAAAGCTCCTCTCCAGCCACTCCCCATCATTGAAGTTCCATTTCAGCGAGTAGCTGTGGATATTCTGGGTCCTTTTCCGAAAAAGACACCCAGAGGAAAGCAGTACATACTGACTTTCATGGATTTTGCCACCCGATGGCCGGAAGCAGTAGCTCTAAGCAACACCAGGGCTAAAAGTGTGTGCCAGGCACTAGCAGACATTTTTGCCAGGGTAGGTTGGCCCTCCGACATCCTCACAGATGCAGGGACTAATTTCCTGGCAGGAACTATGAAAAACCTTTGGGAAGCTCATGGGGTAAATCACTTGGTTGCCACTCCTTACCATCATCAAACAAATGGCATGGTGGAGAAGTTTAATGGAACTTTGGGGGCCATGATACGTAAATTCGTAAATGAGCACTCCAATGATTGGGACCTAGTATTGCAGCAGTTGCTCTTTGCCTACAGAGCTGTACCACATCCCAGTTTAGGGTTTTCCCCATTTGAACTTGTATATGGCCGTGAGGTTAAGGGGCCATTGCAGTTGGTGAAGCAGCAATGGGAGGGATTTACACCTTCTCCAGGAACTAACATTCTGGACTTTGTAACCAACCTACAAAACACCCTCCGAACCTCTTTAGCCCTTGCTAGAGAAAACTTACAGGATGCTCAAAAAGAGCAAAAAGCCTGGTATGATAAACATGCCAGAGAGCGTTCCTTCAAAGTAGGAGACCAGGTCATGGTCTTAAAGGCGCTCCAGGCCCATAAAATGGAAGCATCGTGGGAAGGGCCATTCATGGTCCAGGAGCGCCTGGGAGCTGTTAATTATCTCATAGCATTCCCCACCTCCAACCGAAAGCCTAAGGTGTATCATATTAATTCTCTAAAGCCCTTTTATTCCAGAGAATTAAAGGTTTGTCAGTTTACAGCCCAGGGAGGAGACGACGCTGAGTGGCCTGAAGGTGTCTATTACGAAGGGAAATGTGCTGGTGGTGTGGAAGAGGTGAACCTCTCCATGACCCTTGGGCGTATGCAGCGACAGCAGATCCAGGAGCTGTGCACTAGCTACGCGCCAACGTTCTCAGCCACCCCAGGACTGACTGAACGGGCATACCACTCCATTGACACAGGTAATGCTCACCCAATTAGGGTCCAACCTTACCGGGTGTCTCCTCAAGCTAAAACTGCTATAGAACGGGAGATCCAGGATATGTTACAGATGGGTGTAATCCGCCCCTCTGAAAGTGCATGGGCATCTCCAGTGGTTCTAGTTCCCAAACCAGATGGGGAAATACGTTTTTGCGTGGACTACCGTAAGCTAAAGGCTGTAACTCGCCCAGACAACTATCCCATGCCACGCACAGATGAACTATTAGAGAAACTGGGAAGGGCCCAGTTCATCTCTACCTTGGACTTAACCAAGGGGTACTGGCAGGTACCGCTAGATGAATCTGCCAAGGAAAGGTCAGCCTTCATCACACATCTCGGGCTGTATGAATTTAATGTACTCCCTTTCGGGCTGCGAAATGCACCCGCCACTTTCCAAAGACTTGTAGATGGTCTCCTAGCGGGATTAGGAGAATATGCAGTCGCCTACCTTGACGATGTGGCCATATTTTCGGATTCCTGGGCAGACCACCTGGAACATCTACAAAAAGTCCTTGAGCGCATAAGGGAGGCAGGACTAACTGTTAAGGCTAAGAAGTGTCAAATAGGCCTAAACAGAGTGACTTACCTTGGACACCAGGTGGGTCAAGGAACTATCAGCCCCCTACAGGCCAAAGTGGATGCTATCCAAAAGTGGCCTGTCCCAAAGTCAAAGAAACAGGTTCAATCCTTCTTAGGCTTGGCCGGTTATTACAGACGATTTGTACCGCACTACAGCCAAATCGCTGCCCCACTGACAGACCTAACCAAAAAGAAACAGCCAAATGCTGTTCAGTGGACCGGAAAGTGTCAGAAGGCCTTTAACAAGCTTAAAGCGACACTCATGTCTGACCCTGTACTAAGGGCCCCAGACTTTGACAAACCGTTCCTAGTAACCACAGATGCATCCGAGCGTGGTGTGGGAGCAGTTTTAATGCAGAAAGGACCTGATCAAGAATTCCACCCTGTAGTGTTTCTCAGCAAAAAACTGTCTGAGAGGGAAAGCAACTGGTCAGTCACTGAAAAAGAATGTTATGCCATTGTCTACGCTCTGGAAAAGCTACGCCCATATGTTTGGGGACGGCGTTTCCACCTGCAAACCGACCATGCTGCACTAAAGTGGCTTCACACCGTCAAAGAAACTAACAGAAAACTTCTTCGGTGGAGTTTAGCTCTCCAAGATTTTGATTTCGACATCCAACACATCTCAGGAGCTTCTAACAAAGTGGCTGATGCACTCTCCCGTGAAAGTTTCCCAGAATCAACTGGTTAAAATCGTCCTTGAGATGTGGAAAATATTGTTAGTCTTTATGTACTTGGTAGTATATTTAGAGATGCATGTGTCTTATTAACTCTGTTTTCCTAGAGCTCCAGGAAGAAATCCCAGCCAGTGTTTCACCCTAGCTGAGATTTGGGGGGCGTGTCATAAATATAAAGGGAAGGGTAAACCCCTTTGAAATCCCTCCTGGCCAGGGGAAGCTCCTCTCACCTGTAAAGGGTTAAGAAGCTAAAGGTAACCTCGCTGGCACCTGACCAAAATGACCAATGAGGAGACAAGATACTTTCAAAAGCTGGGAGGAGGGAGAGAAACAAAGGGTTTGTCTGTCTGTCTGTAGTCGTCTTGGCCGGGGACAGAACAGGAATGGAGTCTTAGAACTTTTAGTAAGTAATCTAGCTAGGTATGTGTTAGATTATGATTTCTTTAAATGGCTGAGAAAAGAATTGTGCTGAATAGAATAACTATTTCTGTCTGTGTATCTTTTTTGTAACTTAAGGTTTTGCCTAGAGGGGTTCTCTATGTTTTTGAATCTAATTACCCTGTAAGATATATACCATCCTGATTTTACAGGGGGGATTTCTTTATTTCTATTTACTTCTATTTTTTATTAAAAGTCTTCTTGTAAAACACTGAATGCTTTTTCATTGTTCTCAGATCCAAGGGTTTGGGTCTGTGGTCACCTATGCAAATTGGTGAGGCTTTTTACCAAACCTTGTCCAGGAAGTGGGGTGCAAGGTTTTGGGAAGTATTTTGGGGGGAAGGACGCGTCCAAACAGCTCTTCCCCAGTAACCAGTATTAGTTTGGTGGTGGTAGCGGCCATTCCAAGGATAACGGGGGTAATATTTTGTACCTTGGGGAAGTTTTAACCTAAGCTGGTAAGGATAAGCTTAGGAGGTTTTTCATGCAGGTCCCCACATCTGTACCCTAGAGTTCAGAGTGGGGGAGGAACCTTGACAGGCTGTTACTCTGAAACCTTTCTTGAGATAAGGACAGTATCTGTTTGCCTCCTAAGTTAAGGATTCAGTGACTCTGAACTCCTACATATACCAGACCAATCCTTTGTCTTTGTTCATAACAATAAATTGAATATAATTGAAATTAATTTGCTGGTGCTCAGAAAATTGAACTAAAATGTGGACTTCTGCATTAGCATTTCTGCACTTCGCTATGAGCAGTTCATATAGCACTATTCAGAACAGATAATACCAGGAAGTTGAGGATGTTTATGGCTGTCTGCTGTTTGTTTCTTCTTGTAGATTTCACAGTCTCTCAATTTACACCTTGCTTGTAGGCAGATAGGCATACAATACACAAATGGTCAGACAGGGAAATAAATGTCAGTGCCTAATAGGAACATTTCTTAGGAACATTTCTGAGGTATGTCACCTCCTGATGACTGGCCTCAACTCCAAGAGCTTAAGAACATATTTTTTTTAATTACAGATACATAACTCCTTAAATAGCCCTACATAATTTCTCTATGATTATAAGTGTCAATGGGCTACTGGAGGTCGGTTTGAGAACTCATATCATAGAAGATTATGGTTGGAAGAGACCTCAGGAGGTCATCTAATCCAACCCTCTGCTCAAAGCAGGACCAACACCAACTAAATCATCCCAGCCAGGGCTTTGTCAAGCTGGTCCTTAAAAAACTTCCAAGGATGGAGATTCCACCACCTCCCTAGGTAACCCATTCCAGTGCTTCACCACCCTCCTAGTGAAATAGTGTTTCCTAATATCCATCCTATGTTGTAGTTAAAGTACTGCACAGGATCTTTTCAGGGGGAATAAGGCAAAGCCCCACATTTATGGGTAATGCATGTATCAATCAACACTGTATCATATGCATATGATATATATTACACTCACACACACACAAGCACCCTCAGTCTTGTTGTTGTTACCAACTAGTTGCTCCCCTTAACTTCACTGGCCAGGTGAGTTAAATGGGGGAAGGGTGGAGCCGGGCTTCTGCCGATCTGGATTGATGCTCCGATGTTGACAAGATGAGACCTGGGGTCCTCTGCAAGACACCTCACATTTATAACAGCTTCCCTCTCACGCAAATCTATCCCAGATACAAAATCTGTGTCTGTGTCCCTTGGTCCTTTGTGCTGCTTCCTTCTGGGTTTTGTCCCAATGCTGTTCAAATAGGGTGTTTTCAAAAGAAGGTGCTTGCTTCTAACCCCCAAGGCCGTCAATATGTCTGCTTTTCTTTAGTGAGCCCACTTGACAAGTTTTATTGTTCTAGCTTCCATCCCCTTTCCAACTGTTGCATCTGTCTGGAGGTGCCTGCCTTCCACACCTTCCTCATTCACACTTCATTTATTCAACAGGGCAATTGATTAAAAGAGTGGGGGGAGATCTTATTCTACTCCTTAACAAAAAAAAAGAAGACATTTTTCTTCTACTTTAGCTATCCTTCGGGGCTATAACATTATACCAAGGCTCAATACAAAGTTTTCTATAAATTTTCTATATAGGGATCTGATACCAAGTTGTATGAAAATAGAGGCATAATACAAAGTCATATGATTTTTCTACACCCAGACTTCCCCCACTTCAACTTGAGATCATTGCTTCTTGTTCTGCCATCTGCCACCACTGAGAACAGCCTAGCTCCATCCTCTTTGGAACCCCGCTTCAGGTAGTTGAAGGCTGCTATCAAATCCCCCTTCTGAAGACTAAACAAGCCCAGTTCCCTCAGCCTCTCCTCAAAAGTCACATGCTCCAGTCCCCTAATCATTTTTGTTGACCTTTGCTGGACTCTCTCCAATTTGTCTACACCCTTTCTGTAGTGGGGGGCCCAAAACTGGACCCAATATTCGAGATGTGGCCTCACCAGTGCCGAATAGAGGGGAATAATCACTTCCCTCAATCTGCTGGCAATGCTCCTACTAATGCAGCCCAATATGCCATTAGAATTCTTGGCAACAAGGGCACACTGTTGATTCATATCCAGCTTCTTGTCCACTGTAATTTCCAGGTCCTTTTCTGCAGAACTGCTGCTAAGCCAGTCGGTCCCCAGACTGTAGTGGTGCCTGGGATTCTTCCATCCTAAGTACAGGACTCTGCACTTGTCCTTGTTGAACCTCATCCAATTTCTTTTAGACCAATCCTCCAATGTATCTAGGTCACTCTGGACCCTACCCTCCAGTGTATCTACCTCTCCCCCCAGCTTAGTGTCATCTGAAAACTTGCTGAGGGTGCAATCCATCCCGTCATCCAGATCATTAATAAAGATGTTGAAAAAAAATAGCCCCAGGACCAACCCCTGGGGCACTCCGCTTCATACCGGCTGCCAACTAGACATCGAGCCATTGATCGCTACCTGTTGAACCCAACAATCTAGTCAGCTTTCTAGCCACCTTATAGTCCATTCATCCAATCCATACTTTTTTCACTTGCTGGCAAGAATACTCTGGGAGACCGTATCAAGAGCGTTGCTAAAGTCAAGATATATCATGTCTACTGCTTTCCCCATATCCACAGAGCCAGTTATCGCATCATAGAAGGCAATCAGGTTGGTCAGGCATGACTTGCCCTTGGAGAATCCATGCTGACTGTTCCTGATCACCTTCCTCTCCTCCAAGTGCTTCAGAATGGTTTCCTTGAGGACCTGCTCCATGATTTTTCCAGGGACTGAAGTGAGGCTGACTGTTCTGTAGTTCCCTGTTTTTCCTTCTTCCATTTAGTGATCTATTATGCAGATAACAAACCCAGAGGATCTATGTAAAACCTAGGGAACCCCTCTGACAGTTGGTGCCACAGAGTCCCTGAGTCACTAATATGTATGGCATTAAAGAAACATTACATTCCTCCTCCAATACCTTACAAACCATCAAGTGCAAATTATAAGCAAGGCTGGTAGACTGGGACAAGGAGCCTCTGAAGGGAAGGGATAGAAACTGGGACTGGAAGCTAGCAGAGAGGGAGAGAGAAACTAGGACTGGGAAGTAAAGGAGACAGGGTAGCTGGGGACTGTAACCGACTGGACAAGGAGAGTAGGACTGGGTGGAGGGAACAGGATTGGGAGCTGGAGGAGGAAACCAATACTGGGATCAGGGGAGGAAAGTAAGAGAGGGCTAGCAGTTAGTGGCGGGGGGTGGGGGGAGGAACTGACACTGGATGAGCCAGAGGGAAGGGAGACTGAAACTGATTGGATAAGACGACTGGGACTAAAAATTACAGGGGTGAGGGAAGACTAGAGCTGGGTGCAGGGGTTGAACTGAAAGTTGGGCAAAGAGAATGTGACATGGAGCTGGAGTGGAGTGGAGCGGGACTGTGGGGAGGTAATGCTGATTTTGGATGAGGAGCCCAAGGAGGAAGATTGGAACTGGGACTCAGTGTGGATGGAAAACCTGGTCAGGAATGAACATGACTGGAAGCTAGGATAGGGGATAGACAAATTGGTTGAAAAGACAAAAAGGAAAGAACTGGGACTGGTTGGTCAAGGAGACAAGGAGCTGGAGGGCGGGGGGGGGGGGAGAAAATGTAATGCCTGGGCCAGGATATTGGGAGAGGGTAAGAGGAAACAAACTGGAATGGGGAGTATGGAGGGGAGAGACTAGGACTTGCTGGGCAAAAATACTGGGATGAGAAGTCTGAGGAATGGAGACTGGGAGTGGGAGTCTGAGGAGAATGGAACTGAGATGAGGAGTTTTCAGGTATGGAAGAGACAGGAATGGGACAGAAATAGGTAAAGAAAAAGTGGTAACCCTTGTAGGGAATTGGGAATTTTTGGGAAATAGGATTTTTTCTGCTGTCAGCCAATATCTGTGAAACTCAAGGGAAAAAAGTTCCATCCACACGGTTGCTGACTTTTCAAAGTTCCGGGGGGTCTGCTCACTGGATCTGAAGGTTCTAACTCTGCTGACAAGTTCTGGATGTTTCAAGATGATACATTTCTTTTTTTTTTCTTTTTCTTTTTATTTTTTTAGGTTTTTTCCTCCCTATTTTTTTTAAAATGAGGAAACTACAGTGCTGAGCTCTCATAGCTAGTATTGAAGTGAATAGGGAGCTGTTCTTTGAACCTAGAAAGTACTGGAAAAAGTCTGTAACCAGGCATCCTGAATTGGGCACCCAAAATTAGTGGTTACTTTTTGCATTAATTACTTTGCTTCCATTTCCCATCAGTAAAATTGAGCTAATACCACCCACTAACCTCACCAGGGTGTTATGAAGATGAATTCATTAATATTTGTGAAGTGCTCAAATACTACACAGATAGATACCATAGAAAATATTGTGGGAAAATTAATAATTCTGTCTTTAGAGTGGTGTTTGAATAATGTCCAGTAAATAAGGCCTGAACCCATTGAACAATGAGGAGAATGCAAAGTATTGTATAGCTGCTTGTTCAATAAGTACAGTATCAATGAGGCCGGGGTCCTATCAGGAGGGGAAGAAGAATAAAAAAGGTTGTCATCATGTAACTAGAGACTATATAATAATGCATACACACAAGGGGTCTGAATTATAGATGCATAGGCAGCCTTATTAATGGCATTAACTATTTCTGAGTGCTGGACTTTGGAACTTTAATAATGTTCTTTTAACTTTGTTGTGTGAAATAAAATAGTTCTCCAAATTTGCATTAAAAACATTTGTTACTGTTCTAGTCCTATAGTACCTTTACTAGCCTTCATCTTCTCGCTTTGGTCACATTCAAACACTACTTGGTCCACTTTTTCTAAAATGGTGTTAAGGCCTGTTTTTAAAAAGTTTCTAATGTACTGCTACGATTTGATGTCATTTTACCAACAACAATATTCTGAGATACTTTCAGTTTTGTATAACTTCTTCTTCCTTAGAGAACTTGCTTATTTTTTTCCTGGTGTCCTTGCAAAACTCAGCCTTGTCGTCTTAGTTCTGCCTTTTTTCTAATTAATGTCCAGACTTCCTCCAGCAACCATTTTATTTTTTTCCCCTTTGCCTATTTTTGCCACTGGATCTTCACTTGCACTCTGATTCAACAACTTTTTTCCTCTTTCCCTTTTGTAACTCCATCAATTTGTTCCTTCACCTTCTATAGTACTTTTTCAAATACAATCTTTTCAAGACTTCAGGCAATTGTACGCTGAATTTGCAGCACCTTCCAGCTTCTTTACTTTGCTTCTAGTTTTTTTCTTCATAGCATAGCTTTTTTGTCTATTCTTTTACACAAGTGTATTCCAACAACACTGCTGTTGTTCCCTAACAGATCCCTCCCCTTCTCCTACTTTCAGATCACTGTAAATCAATCAGGATATAAGCTATCCTCGCATCATATGAATGTGTTCAGCTCAGTCAATATTGACTTTTCTCATGCCCCTGGCCTAACTGGGAGTTTTGTCATATTGATCGTATGTTTGCATTGTCCATAGTAGGTGGCTCTCAATTTCCCTGACTTGTGTTTGAATTTTATCATCCGGGATAGATGACATAACATTTTTTCTTGCACATTTTCAGCTCTTTTACAAATGTTGGGCAAGCTGAGTATGCTTTGGGTAAAGGTATAATCCAGCTCAAATTCTGCAAGTGCTTTGAAACTGAGTCATACTTCTTGGGACTGACCTTATTTGCCTTTAGTATGCACACAAGTTTTAAATTATCCCTCATCCTACTACCCCCAGGGTACTCTGAGCCTGAAACCCTTCCATAACCATAGCTCATCGACTGTCCAAAATATGTCTGGCATGAGCTCTGGTTCACTAAGAAACTGTCCAGAGTCTCATTAATAAGGCACAATTTGCATTTGATCTGAAGGTCCAATGCCACAGATTCCTGTGTGCTTACCAACTGGTATAAGCCAAGAGGAAAGCTGCTCAGTGTTTCTCCTGGTTCTTGTCTCACTTACCCGAAAATTACTGTTTCATAAGCCGTATTCTTTTCTGGACAGAAATGGTCAGCCAGAACACACAGGTCATTTTCAAGTGCATCTTGATCTCTGCCACATTTTGTTGCTGGGCAGTGAATCAGATGTCTTTTACATTATTGCCCATATAGTGCTGCTGAAAACAAACTCGTCATGTTGGACTTCAGATTTTGAGTACGTCCAACATACTTCTGAATCTGCTTATCTATTGCTGCCAGCACTCTGCAACATCTCTGGCCTGACAGATTGCCTCCATTCCCAGCATGGCCTATGCAAATATCCTGGTGCTTTTTAGTTTTTTCCTAGTTGTACCTTTATTTCCCCCCACTCCTGGATGTCATTTCAGTTTAACTTATTGCTGGCTTGTTCTCATTAGTTTCCTATAATTCTGTTGCTGCATGCTTTATGAATTGGTCCCCATTAAGAACTTCCAAGAGCTTGAAAGTGTGAACTATTGCCCATACCAGAGATAAACACAATGTCATTACTGTTAGCTTTTTGCCCTCACCAAAGATGCCCAATATCCTTTCAGAAAACAACTTTAATTTCAAAGTTGTAAAAGAATAATTTTTTCCCCTTTCTTCATTGTAATCTGAATGAGCTTGTTCTCTTGCTAGTCCTGTTGTCCAAGTGCAGATTGATAGAGTTTCATTACACTGGACTCATTCTAGTTGCCTTTCTACTTTCTCTTTCCTTCCAGATCTATATCTTCACAACACAGATTCATTGGCCTTACTGCCAGTTGTAAAAACTTTTGGAATACACCCAAACCCATATTAATGTACAATATTGGGTACACTGAGGCTGCAGTGGCAGGCTAGTGTGAAGTTGACTAACTTCCAGCAATGCTGAGTTCATTTGGCAGCATTTGGCTGTTAGGATATAGCTCAGTTTCAGGGTTTGGCTACACATTTACAGCAATGAGAAAGGATCCTTATCTAGAGCTGGCTGGAAGGTCTGACTAAAGATAGCTTCTGCAGGTTTGTGTTCCTATACTTTCTATGATTTATCATCCACAATCCTGTCAGCTTATTGTTTATTGCATACAGGTCATGAAATTCATGCTAGTGCAGAGGATTACTCAAGGGTCTTTATGCCACTTACCACCACTATTAAGGGATGAAGTGAAGCATAAATTGTGTTATTTCTTCCAAAATTGACTGTAGAATTGGCACCATACTCAACATAACTCTCTCATGACTGTATTAAGAGTCAAATCTTCTAATTTTAGTGACTAGGAAACACCTTACTGCTTTTTACTCCTGTCAGCACTACAAAGCCAACTGATCTAAGATTGATTGAGCAAGATTATATTCCTCCTTGTGCATCATCATTGGAATCTTTGTTCTGGACCTGGCCAGAAGACAGATAAGAATCCAGTTTCACTAGATTGCAATGCTATTAAGTAACTCTTCTGGAGACTATACAGCAGTAACTCAACCAGTGAAGCTCATCTTTCCTTTGTAGTCCATACCACCTGGTGGTGAGCTGCTGTCAGCCGTCCACCTAGTTACCTCCCCAGAACCATTGTTGGGATTCCATCACCATCCCCTTCTATGAGGGTTAAAGGGATGAGGAAGAGGGCAATGTCTCTTTGCTGTGCCAGACTTCAGGAGCCCCAACCCGGTTCCTCTAGGAGATGCTTACTCGTAATCTACTTCCAATTCTGGTTTACCATGGAGCTGGACCTGCTCTTGAACAAGTACCCGCACTGGGCAGCTGTCAAATTGGGATATTATAAATGTTACAACCTAACCTACCCACCCGGTCGCTGGGTTGCTGAGAGGAAAAATTCCTTCCCAGCCCCCAAAAGGGGACTAGCATGATGTCCACAAGACCCACCAAAATTCCATACAATTCTAGTCCCAAAGTCTTGGGGGGGAGGGACAGATTTTTTCTTTCCAGTGCAGAAAATCATCACAGATAGGGGGAAGAGCATATATATACTCCACTTATGTGTGTGAGAGACAATAGGCTTTTTATGCTGCACATGGCTCATTGGTTGGGCAGAAGAATGCCCCCCAGAAGTTGTTCAAGACAATTTCCCATTCAGTGGGCCCCTCCTCACTCCCTTTACACAGTGTGCACCCGGCATGCATTAACTGTTCCTTAACATAGACACTGGGTCTGTAAGAGTTTTGGTGGGGTCCTGGGGTCAAAGTCCTCAGCAGATATGCAAGGTGGAGAGCTCCCTATAGTCTGGTCCACACAAACTAGATCAAACTATGGTGCTAAACCTAGCTAAAGCCCTAGCCTGGATAGGTAAGTGACCTTCCTCCTCATGCCCGGGATCTGGTATAAAGGTGTATGGGACTTAAATAACTCAATGGGAATGGCAGCCACATTTCAAAGGAGATGGCCTGTCATAAATATAAAGGGAAGGGTAAACCCCTTTGAAATCCCTCCTGGCCAGGGGAAAGCTCCTCTCACCTGTAAAGGGTTAAGAAGCTAAAGGTAACCTCGCTGGCACCTGACCAAAATGACCAATGAGGAGACAAGATACTTTCAAAAGCTGGGAGGAGGGAGAGAAACAAAGGGTCTGTGTCTGTCTATATGCTGGTTTTCTGCCAGGGATAGACCAGGAATGGAGCCTTAGAACTTTTAGTAAGTAATCTAGCTAGGTATGTGTTAGATTATGATTTCTTTAAATGGCTGAGAAAAGAATTGTGCTGAATAGAATAACTATTTCTGTCTGTGTGTCTTTTTTGTAACTTAAGGTTTTGCCTAGAGGGGTTCTCTATGTTTTTGAATCTAATTACCCTGTAAGATATCTACCATCCTGATTTTACAGGGGGGATTTCTTTATTTCTATTTACTTCTATTTTTTATTAAAAGTCTTCTTGTAAAACACTGAATGTTTTTTCATTGTTCTCAGATCCAAGGGTTTGGGTCTGTGGTCACCTATACAAATTGGTGAGGCTTTTTATCCAACATTTCCCAGGAAAGTGGGGGTGCAAGTGTTGGGAGGATTGTTCATTGTTCTTAAGATCCAAGGGTTTGGGTCTGTGGTCACCTATGCAAATTGGTGAGGCTTTTTATCCAACATTTCCCAGGAAAGGGGGGGTGCAAGTGTTGGGAGGATTGTTCATTGTTCTTAAGATCCAAGGGTCTGGGTCTGTAGTCACCTAGGCAAATTGGTGAGGCTTTTTACCAAACCTTGTCCAGGAAGTGGGGTGCAAGGTTTTGGGAAGTATTTTGGAGGGAAGGACGCATCCAAACAGCTCTTCCCCAGTAACCAGTATTAGTTTGGTGGTGGTAGCGGCCAGTCCAAGGATAACGGGTGTAATATTTTGTACCTTGGGGAAGTTTTTGACCTAAGCTGGTAAAGATAAGCTTAGGAGGTTTTTCATGCAGGTCCCCACATCTGTACCCTAGAGTTCAGAGTGGGGGAGGAACCTTGACATGGCCCATGCAGACAGGATTGACCCCACACATGACTTTCTGACAGTGCCCCACCAGGTCAGTACTCCTTTTTTTGCAGTGGTCAGAGAGGCAAATACAGCCTCATGCTCCTACATAAACAGGCTTCCCACTGGGGGTCCCACACCTCGAGGAGCCAGCAGCCCTGCCCAGATCCCCATTGGTGGAATCTATCCTCAGGAGCACCAAGTGTGCCCCCCACCCCTGCTGAGCTCTGCTCCCCCTCCTAAGGAATCCCCTCTAGGTGTCAATTTGAAGGGCATCCTAGAGTGCAGGGGAAGATGCACAAAGCCAGAGGGCATCCTCCAAATGAGGCTGGGAGAAGATGGCATGTTCAATACATAAGTGGAACAATGTGTGTGTGGGGGTGGGGGTAATACTGGGGACAGTCTGGATACAGTGTGGGAATGGGAGCCAGGGCCCAGAGGGAGATCAGGACACAGGGGACATATGGGGCAGACACTACAGAAGGGAGTTGATAGCACTGGGAGGTCAGGACCCTAGGGGGTAGGAGGATTGGGGAAATGGAACAGACCCTTGGGCAGGAGGTCAGGGTGCATTTTAGGTGAGAGATAGATGGGACGATAGGATCCCAGGTGGGAAAAAGGCTAGGACATGAGGGCAAGAAGGTTAGGAGGGGTTAGGACATAAGGAAAAATGGGGGGCAGGATCCTGGGGAGGCAGGGGTAGCTGGGGTGGGGGTATAGAAAAGCAGAAGGACTGAGGCAAGGGGTGCCACTTACATACTCAGTTCCCGTCCTGGGAGACCCCATGCTCAGGCTCTTCCAAGGAGAACCTGCCGGGGCTAAGCTACAGCTGGGCTCCCCTCACTGGGCTGGGACCTCCATCTGCATGGTAAGACAAAAACATGGAGATCTGGAAGAAGGGTTGGAATCTGGGACAGGGGGGTGGGGGGAGCATAGGCCATTATAGCAGGGATAAGGGAGAGACCAGAGAGAACATAGGGGGAAATCAAGTCAGATCTTAGTCTGTACACGAATGAGACAAGTATAGGGAATAAGCAGGAAGAGTTTGAAATGCTAGTGAATAAATACAACTATGACATAATTGGCAACACAGAGACTTAGTGGGATATATGTATGACTGGAATATTGGTACAGAAGGGTACAGCTTGCTCAGGAAGGACAGGCAGGGAAAAAAGGGAGGAGGGGTTGTCTTATATGTTAAAAATGTATACAATTGGACTGGGGTTAAGATGGAAACAGGAGACAGACTTGTTGAAAGTCTCTGAATAAAGATGAAAGGAGTAAAAAACAAAGGTGATGTCATGCAGGGGTCTACTACAGACCACCTAATCAGGAAAAATTGGTGGATGAGGCTTTTTTTAAACAATTAACAAAATCATCCAAATCCCAGGACTTAGTGATAGGGAACGACAAGTACACAGACATCTGCTGGGAACATAATACAACAGGGCACATTATCCAACAAGTTCTTGGAATGTAGTAGAAACATTTTTTTTATTTCAGAAGGTGGAGAAAACTAATAGGAGAGAGGCTCTTCTAAATTTGATTTTAACAAATAGGGAGGAACTGTTTGATAATTTGAAGGGGGACTACAAATTAGGTGAAAGTGATCATGGAATAGCAGAGTTTATGATTCTAAGGAATGGTAGAAAGAAAACTGCACAATAAAAATAATGGATTTCAAGAAGGCAGACTTTAGCAAACTCAGGGAATTGGTAGGGAGCAAGTCTATGGAGGAACACAGTTCAAGAGGGTTGGCAGTTTTTCAAAGAAACATTGTTAAGGGCACAAAAGCAAACTATCCCACTGCATAAGAAAGATAGGAAGTGTGGCAAGAGACCACCTTGGCTTAACCAGGAGATTGTCAGTGATCTAAAACTCAAAAAAAAAAAAAGAGTCCTACAAAAAAAGAGGACACTAGGTCAAATTAAAAGGATGAATATAAACAAATAACTCAAATATGTAGGGACAAAATTAGAAGGTCCAAGGCAAAAAATGAGATCAAACTAGCTAGAGGCATAAAGGGTAACAAGAAAAACATTCTATAAATACATTAGATGCAAGAAAAAGACCAAAGACAAGGTAGGCCCATTACTCAATGAGGCGGAAAAACAATGACAGAAAATGTGGAAATGGCAGAAGAGTTAAATGACTTTCTTCTTTCAGTTTTAACCAAAAAATTTAGTAGCAATTGGATGTCTAACACAGTAAATGGCAATGAAAATGAGGCAGGATCAATAGAGGAAATAGGGAAAGAACAAGTTAAAAATTCCTTAGACAAGTTAGATGTCTTTAAGTAACCAGAGCCTGCTCAAATACATCCTAGAATACTCAAAGACTGACTGAGGAAATATCTAAGCCATTAACAATACTCTTTGAAAAGTCATGGAAGACAGGTGAGATTCTAGAAGACTGGGGAAAGGGACAATTATAGTGCCCATTTATTTAAAAAAGGGAAATAAGAACAACCCAGGGAATTACAGACCAGTTATCTTAATTTCAGTTCCTGGAACGATAATGGAGCAAATAATTAAGCAATCAATTTGCAAATACCTAGAAGATAAGTAACAGCATTGATTTGTCAAGAACAAATCATGTCATCCCAAACGAAAAGCTTTCTTTGACAAGCTAACAACCCTTGTGGATGGGGGAGGGGGAAGCAGTAGATGTGGTATATCTTGCTTTAATAAGGGTTTTGATACAGTCTTGCATGGTCTTCCCATAAACAGAGGAGGGAAATACAACCTAGATAGAGCTAATATAAGATGGGTGCATAAGTAGTTGGAAACTGTTCCCAGAGAGTAGTTATCAGTGGTTCACAGTGCACAGTGGAAGTGAATATTTGAGAGGGATCCCTCAGGGGAATCTCTGAGCCTGGTTCTGTTCAATATCTTCATCAATTATTTAGATAATGGCATAGAGTACACTTATAAAGTTTTCGGACAATACCAAGCTGGGAGGGGTTGCAAGTGCTTTGGAAGATAGGATTACAATTCAAAATGATCTGGACAAACTGAAGAAGTGGTCTGAAGTAAATAGGAAGAAATGCAATAAAGACAAGTACAAAGTACTTCAGTTGGGAAGGAATAATTAGTTGCACACATACAAAATGGGAAATGATTGCCTATGAAGGAGTAAGGCAGAAAGGGATCTGAGGGTCATAGTGGATCACAAGCTAAACAAGAGTCAACAGTGTAACACTGTTGCAAAAAGAATAAAGCAAACAATTCTGGGCTGTATTAGCAGGAGTGTTGTAAGCAAGATGCAAGTAATTCTTCTGCTTTACTTCACACTGATTAGGCCTCAGCTGGAGTATTATGTCCAGTTCTGGGAACCACATTTCAGGAAAGATGTGGACAAATTGGAGAAAGTCCAGAGAAGAACAACAAGAATGATTAAAGGTCTAGAAAACATGACCTCTGAAGGAAGAATGAAAACATTGTTTAGTCTGGAGAAGAGAAGACTGAGAGGGGACATAACAGTTTTCAAATACATAAAATATTGTTACAAGGAGGAGGGAGAAAAATTATTCTTGTTAACCTCTAAGGATAGGACAAGAAGCAATGGACATAAATTGAAGCAAGGTTGGTTTAGGTTGGACATTAGGAAAAACTTCCTATCAGTGTAGTTAAGCACTGGAATAAGTTGCCAAGGGAGGTTGTGGAATCTCCATCATTGGAGCTTTTTAAGAACAGGTTAGACAGACACCTGTCAGGGATGGTCTAGATAATACTTAGTGCGACCTTGAGTGGAAGTGACTGACTAGATAACTTCTCAAGGCCCTTCCAGTCCTATGATTCTGTGGTACATGCAGAGGACTGTGCACAGGTGTTAATATTGGCAGTGTGCAACCTGTGTGCACATGGTTCACACCCTGCTGATATGCAGTAACAGTTTGTTAATGTGCTTCTAGTCTCATTTCAAAGAGAACCAGGTCAAAGTTCAGTAAGGGACTGCTAAGAAGAGTTAATGCACACCGTGGCAAGCTAGATCACACCTTTGCTTGCTGAGAATCTGCTGCTATAGGCTGCTGCCTAGCTTGCCTGTGCCTAGAGCAGTCTCTGGTGCCTACCTCCTTCCACAGAGAGGCCGAGCACTCATGAGGTGGTGGGATACACGCTTTAAAGGGAGTGAGGGTTTTTTTTTTAATCCCTGCTGGCATGGACAAAGCCTCCCCACCTCTGAGGCTGCGGAGGGAGGAGGGGCATTTACTCAGTTCCAGCTAGTTACATATGAGCGAAATTCACTGGAGTTAATGGGAGTACACAAGTGTCATGGAGAGCAAAATCTAAGACACTAGGTTTGCCCAGGTGCAACTGAGGGTCCAGATTGGCTTGCAGAACCTTTAGTACTGGTGATGAGAAAAGGTGGAAAGAATTCTGCTTGAATCTCTGTTTTCCTTTCCTGTATTTTCTTCTTAATTTCATTTTACTGTAATAAACAGTATTTAGATAGAAATTGACATGTGTGTAACTGGACCCAATTTAAATCAACAAAAATGGATATTGGCTATTAAGATACTCAGCTGAAAATAAGGCATGTAGTCCCAACATCACTCAATATTTTTATTTAATTAATGAGTATTGAAAAAATTCACCACAAGCTCATTTTCTTTTCTGAATAACTGGTACAGCAATTTTGCACAGAAAATAAGTAGTATATCATGGATTGTTCATTATATATAATAATGTTGTTCAAAATAAGAGTTTTGGGGACGATGATAAGTAAATATATAGATGGATATTCAGTTACCGTATGCTTTGTTTTTATATAAATTCTTTAATTTTTTCCACCCTTTAGCATTTTTCAGTTTAATTTATGCTCACAGCACCTAATCTGCCTTTGTCAGTAAGATTCCCAATTCAAGGTGAATAACTCTTCCTGTCACTGCATTCCAAGATGTGAGCTCTTTTTGTTCAGTGCTTGTACAGCATCTAGCACAAGGGTGCTCTGGTCCAGGAATGGAACTCCAAAAACCTACTACAATAGTAATAATGCACTCATAAACCAATAAGGGCCTATTTCTGCTTTTGCACTAGTGTATGTCAGAATTAATTCAAGTCAATGAAAATTACACACGTGTAAAATGTATGGCAGTGTTGCCAATTTTAACATGAGCCTCATGCTATTTGAAGCTTTTTCTGAAGCCCCAGCTCTTCGAATAAATCTATTGCTGAGAATCTCAGCTTTCATTTAAAAGCCACGAGCCCTTACAATTGTGGAAAAAAGTTTGACACCATTAAGCCTAGAGACTCTAAATTCAGAGGGTAAATAAGACCTACTCAACATTTACTATTTTGAAAAAGTATGGTGTCAGGCTCTCTGTGTTCTCAGACATCTCTGTAAAGGTTATGTTCACTTCACATTTTGAAATTGCACTCATAACAGTTACTAAATGAAAGCTATGGTTCTGAAGAACAATGCTAGATCTGTCTGTGCCCCCAAGGCTAGTCCTTTAGGAGTTTCAAGGGGATACAGTCACATTTGGGAAGACACTGATTTAAGGGATGAAATGCACCAGCAACAATTTGAATAAATATTTCCATCAAATTATTCAGGTAATTTTATTTGCTGTGATGCACATGCCTAGTTTAGGAGCAACCTCATAAAAGTTACAGCCCTAAAGTTTTGTGCAGTACCAGAAGCCCAGTGTAGCTGAGACTATTTTTTATTATTATTGCTTAGCACCTTTCTATGTTGAATCTGATGCTGCAAAGTCTATACAAACATAAACTAGAGAACTCAGAGTGCCGTCATATTTACATTCCAGTTTGAAGATGAATGTGAACAGAATAATATCTTAAATAAACAAATATGGTACTCTTTATCTATACACTTTATTTCCAGTGGACCAATCCATTCTGCAGAGTGGATGATTTAAGGTTTTGAATGTCAGCTGAAAGCTGTATACTACAGGAGAGTCGTGTTTTGAGATCTCCCAGTGTACAATAAGAACTGCTTATGGCTCCAAACATAAAACTGAATATTAATTTATGGGAGTCAAAGGCCAAGTCTACACCTACTGGCATAACTGTGTCAGTTAGGTATTTACCAACGTAGTTACATCAGCCAAATACCTAGTTATCCTGATACAATTGTGTTGGCACTAAGGATTTTTGCCACTTTAACTATGACAGCATAGTTCATACAGCAAAACTTAAGTATAGACAAGGCCAAACTAGCATAATATCATTTTTCTTGGTAAAGAGTGAATACTTATTTCTGCTGTGCATAGATGTTTAAAGGATCCCCAAAAGGGAGGGAAAGGCTTCTCCTCTCCAAAAATGTCAGAAAGAGAAAGGAACGTTTACTCCCTCTTCTCAAAGCTTCTCCCTCTGAAGAGCATGTGGTTGGTGGTTGAACAGGGTTTAGAGTATAAATCTGGGCTAGAGGTATAGTGGCAGATTAATCATTCTACCTGGTAAACATATGGCAATGCCAGGACATTTACACTGCTCAATGCAGACTTAACTTCTCCCCTAAACGAATGCCCATTGACTTCAATGCAGGTTAAATCTCGGGCTAACTCTTCTAAGACTCGCTTGCAGAGAGTACAGCTAAGGCATAAGGCTGGTGGGTGGAACAATGGAAATGGAGCACTTACTTGTATCAGTGCCCCAGGGTGCAACATAAAGATGCCCATAGTCTCAATGTATTGTACAAACAGGCAGTATTTTGTGTAGATGAAATGCTGGAGTATGTTATGACTTTAGCTTAATATGAATAAAGTTTATTTTGAAGTTAAGTCTGCAATTCTTTCTCGGTAAGAAAGATTACATTGTCATTTTCAGCCTCTTCACATTTCAATTAGAGTAAGCCCTCCTGTTTACACCAACCATTTACTAGAGCTACAGCAATGAACATTAAAGCACAGAGACCTCTAAAAAAGGGGAAAAAACAAAGAGAAAGAAAGAACAATAGAATGAACTCCATCTCTGCTTGGAAGTCAGGTTTCTACATCCTTCATCTAATTCTTTCTCCTTTCGGGTATCACTCTAAATAGTAGCTCTGACAGGAATTGACAGGCTAGCAAAGTCCAGTTAGTACTTCAAGTCTATTAATATCTATTTGTCTTCAGCGTTAATTCTAGGCAACTATGAATAAAGCCAATCATAACATTTGATGAGTAGGTCATAAAAACATTCCAGAACTTTTCATTTAATATACCTTGGAGGCCAAATTCACTACACGATACCCTACACAATACACGATACAGCCAATACAACCCTGCTGATTACAATGGAGTTGAATCCAATGGTGAACTGGGGACCCTTCTATTTAAATCCATACAATAGCCATCTTGTTACGGAGCCATAGTCACAATAAAGTTTTATAATTGAGAATTCTTTTGGGCCACAAACCTGGTTTCTTTGTCGAGAAAAAATGTGACTTACCATCTCATGACTTAGGCTGTTGTCCAGATCACTTATAATTCTTCCACCACAACCCCACTTCCCAAGTAATAGGCTCATACCAGGTCTTCAGCCAGTTCTGGGCTCAATAGTCCTTACACCCATTGTATCAGGGGCTTTCACACACCCTTCCTTAGTGGCCAGTAGGGAAACTCCAGACCCCCCTTTAGTCTGAATTTGAGCCCAGGGACCCTATAAAGAAGCTTCTAAAGTCTGCTTCCTAAAACTCCTTACTGCCTCCCCACACCACTTCCTAATTCAGTACATCTCTAGGCGCTTCTCCCCTCTCTCGACCTAAAAGTGGCAATACTTCAACAAAAAAATTTCAAAAACAGACTCCAACGAGAGACTGCCAAATTGGAATTAATTTGCAAACTGGATACACTTAACTTAGGCGTGAATAGAGACTGGGAGTGGATGGGTCATTACACAAAGTAAAACTATTTCTCCATGTTTCCCCCACCCCCAACCCCCCACTGTTCCTCAGACGTTCTTGTCAACTGCTGGAAATTGCCCACCTTGATTATCACTACAAAAGGTTCCCCCCCTCCCCGCTGGTAATAGCTCACCTTAAGTGATCGCTCTGGTGACAGTGTGTATGTAACATCCATTGTTTCATGTTCTCTGTGTATATAAATCTCCCCACTGTATTTTCCACTGAATGCACCCGAGGAAGTGAGCTGTAGCTCACGGAAACTTATGCTCAAATAAATTGGTTAGTCTCTAAGGTGCCACAAGTACTCCTTTTCTTTTTGCGAATACAGACTAACAAGGCTGCTACTCTGAAACCTGTCTTTTCTCAGTGTCTCTCCTATCTCTTTGCCAAAATTCCCATCTCAGAAGAAGAACCCATGCCTTCTAGCTTCCTTGTACTACCCTGAAGTCCTTCCTCTATTAGACACTCCACTTCTGCCATCTGGAACTCATCCTTAATTCACCAATCCAGCTCCTCCCAAACTGGGACTAATCCTAAACTGGGACTGGCCTATCATTCAGGTGTACTAATTGCTCTCTGCCTCCAGTTAATTCTTTCTCTGCCAGAAACACCCTATCACACCTGGATTTTAATTAGAGAGAGATCCAGACTTTGTAGTTGTTTACTATTTAGATTCAAACATTCCTATATTTTTGGCAATCACGGAGCTAACATTTTTGTTTGCATCTTTTCTAGGATATATATATATATATATATATATATATATATATATATATATACATTCACTTTTGGTTTACTTGCCATCACATCTATTTTTTTTTAAATGATTTGGATCTTGGACATGGACTTGGAACTACCCTCTTAGTTCTAGAACTTAGGGTTTAGTGTTCAGATCCTCAAAGGTATTTTGGAGTCTAAACTCCCAATACCTGGGAGTTAAGCTCCCTGATACCTTTGAGGATCTACACTTAGGTGCTATGCATTGGTGGTGTTGGGTGTGGAAGCCTATGCTGCTCCCTGAACTGCACCTGGTTATATGGATAGAGAGGCTTTAAGGCTCAGATTGTCAGCAATATATAGGCACCTAACTCCTTCATTCCAATGGGAGTTAGGCACCTAATATATTTGAAGATCTGGGCCTAAATCTCCATAGCGATCAATCCAGATTATACTTCATAACTTTCTTGACCTTTGACATTATATAAACAGACACATTTATTAGATAGTATTATGTGCATTAGCCATTTAAAATATATTTTCCAATTAGTCAAAATTGTCAAAACTATAACAAATATTCTGAAATACAGGTTGAAATTTCAGCATTTTATTGTTTTGTTTTGTTTTTTTCTTTTTCACAGTTGGTCAAAATTCCAAGCATAAGACACTGTTCAAAACAAGAGCAATTAAAAGGCCTTTAAATAACAGGAAATGGGCATGATATGGTTTACCTGTGCATAAAGTGTGTGTGTGGGAGGAAGAATCCATAGCCTAGAAAATCAGCACTAATGAGAATGGAACACAAGCTTTTAAAATTATAATAAACAGCTAATATAAAACCACTGCAGAGCTTCATTATCAAAAAAGGGTGATCTGCAGTGACAAGAGAGAATTCTGGAGACAGCAAAGGAGCTGACTAGTAGTTTAGCTAATTCACATGATTTTATCACAAGTCTCATGATATTTGGTCCTCTTCCTAAAGCTTCAGCACTTAGAATTATATGAATAGCTGAGAGTCTCAAGTTTCATTGAAAAAAAAAGAAGAAATCTTGATTTTTTGGGGCCGATTTGTGATTTTTTATTGTTAGGGATTAACAATATTGGGAAAACATAAATGGAGTTCTCAGCCAAGATGACAGATATGTTTGGAACAGACAACCACCCACTCATCCATGAATAACAGTTTACCGCACATGTCCCAATCCCCTGATTAAGGTAGCAGTAGCCTCTGTTGATCCAATCATGAAGACAAGAGAGATCTCCCAGTCCCCAACCTCTTGTACAGCTACTACAAAACAACTTCATATCCCCTTAACCACTAACCTGACTATCCTAGGAATCAGCCAGGCTGTTGCAGACTCCCCTTACATAGAAGGGGTTAAGGATTTGGCTACTAATTTCTGTTTCTGTTTCTCCACCTGTCATCTCTAGGAAGAGTAGTTCAATGCCCTTTCATAGAATCATAGAATATCAGGGTTGGAAGGGACCTCAGGTGGTAATCTAGTCCAACCCCCTGCTCAAAGCAGGACCCAATCCCCAACTAAATCATCCCAGCCAGGGCTTTGTCAAGCCTGACCTTAAAAAACTCTAAGGAAGGAGATTTCACCACCTCCCTAGGTAACCCATTCCAGTGTTTCACCACCCTCCTAGTGAAAAAGTTTTTCATAATATCCAACCTAAACCTCCTCCACTGCAACTTGAGACCATTACTCCTGGTTCTATCATCTGGTACCACAGAGAACAATCTAGATCCATCCTCTTTGGAATCCTCTTTCAGGTAGTTGAAAGCAGCTATCAAATCCCCCCTCATTCTTCTCTTCTGCAGACTAAACAATCCCAGTCCCCTCAGCCTCTCCTCAAAAGTCATGTGCCCCTAACCATTTTTTGTTGCCCACCGCTGGACTCTTTCCAATTTTTCCACATCCTTATTGTAGTGTGGGGCCCAAAACTGGAAACGGTACTCCAGACGAGGCCTCACCAATGCCAAATAGAGGGGAATGATCAAATCCCTTGATCTGCTGGCAGTGATCCTATTTATACATCCCAAAGTGCCATTGGCCTTCTTGGCAACAAGAGCACACTGTTGACTCATATCCAGCTTCTCATCCACTGTAACCCCTCGGTCCTTTTCCGCAGAACTGCTGCCTAGCTACTCAGTCCCTAGTCTGTAGCAGTGCATGGGATTCTTCCTTCCTAAGTGCAGGACTCTGCACTTGTCCTTGTTGAACCTCATCAGATTTATTTTGGCCAATTCATCTAATTTGTCTTGGTCCCTCTGTATGCTGTCCCTACCTTCCAGCATATCTACCCCTCCTCCCAGTTTAGCATCATCTGCAAAATTGATGAGGGTGCAATCCATGCCATCCTCCAGATCATTAATGAAAATATTGAACAAGACCGGCCCCAGGACCGACCCTTGGGTCACTCCGCTTGATAACGTTTGCCAACTGGACATGAAGCCATTTATCACTACCCATTGAGCCCGACAATCTATCCAGCTTTCTATCCACCTTATAGTCCATTCATTGAGCCATAATTCTTTAACTTGCTGGCAAGAATACTGTGGGACACCATGTCAAAAGCTTTGCTAAAGTCAAGGAATAATACGTCCACTGCTTTCCCCTCATCCACAGAGACAGTTATCTCATCATGGAAGGCAATTAGGTTAGCCAATTAGACTTGCCCTTGGTGAATCCATGCTGACTGTTCCTGATCATTTTCCTCTCCTCAAAGTGTTTCAAGATTGATTCCTTGAGCACCTGCTCCATGATTTTTCCAGGGACTGAGGTGAGGCTGACTGGCCTGTAGTTCCCCGGATCCTCCTTCTTCCCTTTTTTAAAGATGGGCATGACATTAGCCTTTTTCCAGTCATCCAGGACCTCGTCCGATTGTCATGAATTTTCAAAGATAATTGCCAGTGGCTCTGCAATCACATCTACCAACTGCTTTAGCACCCTCAGATGCCGTGCATCCGGCCCCATGGACTTGTGCTCGTCCAGCTTTCCTAAATAGTCCAGAACCACTTCTTTCTCCACAGAGGGCTGGTCACCTCCTCCCCATACTGTGCTGCTCAGTGCAGTAGTCTGGGAGCTGACCTTGTTCGTGAAGACAGAGGCAAAAAAAGCATTTAGTACATTAGCTTTTTCCACATCCTCTGTCACTAGGTTGCCTCCCTCATTCAGTAAGGGGACCACACTTTCCCTGACCTTCTTCTTGTTGCTAACATATCTGTAGAACCGCTTCTTGTTACTCTTAACATCCCTTGCTAGCTGCAACTCCAGGTGTGATTTGGCCTTCCTGATTTCACTCCTGCATGCCTGTGCAATATTTTTATACTCCTCCCTGGTCATTTGTCCAAGCTTCCACTTGTTGTTAGCTTCTTTTCTGTGTTTAAGATCAGCAAGGATTTCACTGTTAAGCCAAGCTGGTCGCCTGCCATATTTACTATTCTTTCTATACATCGAGATGGTTTGTTCCTGCAACCTCAATAACGATTCAGTCTCTGGCTTCTCTGCTGTTATTACTGATGAGTATCAATTAGTGTCATTTACAGTGGTTCTCTCTGACGTGCAATTTTGTTCACTAGACTGACGCCACCTATGGGAAACAACAAAGATTAATCTCAAATACACACAATAAAGCAAACTTTCTTGAAAATGCTGTAATACATACCATGCATGAGAGACTAAACTCTTTGTTATAGATGTCTTAATTGATGCTATATAATGTGTGCAGTTGGAACACTGTGAAATAAGAATTTGATTGTTGTGGCCGAGCTCACAACACCCTAGACTGCTTTTGCATGTAACATTAAGGAAACCAGAAAGGCTGCCATTTTCATACCCACATGCCTAAAGTGAGGCACCTAAGTAAGTACATATGTAAGTGCCTAAGTAACTGTGTTTTCAAATGTGCAGAAAATTGCATATAAGTCAATGGCGTCTGTGCTTGTGCACCACCTCAGAAGCTCGAGCTACCTGCCTAAATATGGATTCAAGTATCTAGATTTAGGTATTCAAGTCTGTTTTGCCTTCAATAAAAATAAGAAAACATATTTTTAAAGTCTGAATTATGGGAACAAATAGGAATTAGACACTCTTTATTTACATAGATTTAGCTCAATCACCACTTTATCTACATGTGAACTTTTGTGCTAAAATAAAATGTAGGGGATAAATTATTATTTAATATTTCAGAAAATCCAACAGGTTTGAGGTTTGCTTCAGAATATACATTGTCCTTGCCTTAAAAGGCTTGCATTCTAATGACTCAATCCTATGCTAACTGAAGTCATTATCAAGGTTCCCATTGCCTTTTGTGGTTCTGACTCAAGTCTAGATTCAGACATAAAAAATAAAACTCCAATCCTGTAAAGCACCTGAGCATGTCTAACTTTAAGCATGAGTGATCCCACTTAATTCAACAGGTCATACTTATATGCTTAAAGCTATCCACGTACTTAGCTGCATTGCTGGATCAGGACCCAACTGAGGGTTATCAACAGACAACAAATGAGGAAAAAGTATCCAATGATGACATCAGGCAAAAAAGTGGCATATCCAATTAGTCTTCTCAATCACATTGGGTTGTTTGGAGAGGTTTGGTACCAAATGTAGATTTAAAAAAACAACTACTTTTGGTACTGAGAAACTTAGTATCCTGATGTTTTGTACACCATCTGTGAAATTTAATTATACAAAATTTTAACTGGAAAAATTATAATATAAAGCCAATCCACAGCAGGTTGGATCATATGCTGTATAATTCAAAGAACATTAGAGTATTCCTGAAATGCAGGGTCATGCAAGAGTCCAATTTCAACCTTGTCTCTCAGGTTTTAAAATCATTTTGTGCATTGTTATGGAAAGCTAACTTTTAGGGATCCAATAAGAATATATTTTCAGTGATGGACTAAGCAGAAATATGTGCAGAGAACATTTTCTGTTCTCTTCATAATCTAAGACACTTGATTTATTTCACAGTTCACTTCAGAATTCCAGTTTTGCTTTAACATTCACGATCTTTCATCTGTTTGCAGCATGGCATGCCAACTTCCCCATTATAACCATTAATTTTAGAAAATCAATACTCTGATAAAAATACTCTTTATTTCCCCCTTTATCTTGTATATTTATCTTCTTGTAAATAAACTTCAAATTATTCAAAAGCACTGTTAATTAATTCTTTGATAATATACATTTGCTCCTTTCAACTAAAATTAGAATCCAGACTAAAATGGAAAGGATACTTAGGCCACATATATTTAGGGAAGAGTTTATATTGTGGTTTTCTGAAATGGATACATCATCAATAAGAATATAATACATAGTATTATAAATTCTAGTTGTATATATTGAATTATGCTGGTGTGTGAGACATATTAAATGTATAATTGATTCCTAGACAGGTAACAATTGGCTTGCAAATTTAACCATGGGCACTGAGGTCATTTGTCTTCTATTGTAAATCATTTATAAATATAATGTTTTGCCAGAGCAAAGGGGATACAAAGTCTATACAATAACAGGAGTGATAATTATCAATATTTATAGATACTTTTGTGTGCAGGTGCAATATGTATCATAATCTTGTGCAATTCCTACAAAGAGTGAACAGTGTATATTTTGTGAACTGATCCCTTATCGGTTTTGATATTTTATTATTTACTTTGGGAGGGATTGCCGTAGCCTCCTGAGCAGAGCTGGTCAGAAAATATTTGTTGAAACTGTTTTCTGTCGGAAAATATCATTTGGCCAAAACCAATTATTTTGTGAAATCGTATATATTTCAATGACATTTTCCATAAAAAAAATGGCTTTGAGATGACAAAAAAAAAAAAAGAGTGATTTGGAATAGCTTTTTTTTCATATGGAAAAAGTTTCAAAAAATTGTGTTTTTTTGTTTGTTTTTATACATTTTTTACATTTTTATATTTTATTATTTATACACTATGTTATGACATGTCAGTAGTGCATAATATGACATACTCATTTCATTTTATGACAATATGATATGTTAAATCATGTCAAGTCATGTTGTTCACTACTATCTCTGACATCATCAAAATGTAAAAACAATAAAAATAATGTAAAACAATACAATTAATATAAAAAGAAAATTAAAAATTAAATAACATCAAAATAAAATTTTAATTTTAAAATTTAATTTTGAAATTGTCCTAAATTAAATTTTCCAAAATGGATTTTTTCAGAATTTCCATTTCATGGAAAAAATTGGGAAAATATTTGTTTGCAATGAAAACTGGGAGATATATAGATCAGTTTGTCAGATGTGATTGTCTTTTTTCAAATAAATACGAGATAAAAGAGTCCACTGTATCTGACATAATGAGCTAACTATCAAGTATGGACAGTATTTGAGGTCAAGTTTAGGCTATAATGGAAGTAGAAGTGTACAAAAGCAACGAAAATGTCAAATATAAATAAAGATCAATTCCAGTCAGGTCATTATGAGCAATCCAATTACCATTTTTCAGACAGTGGGCCGAAGTCTCAGTTAAACTGATGGAGATTCCTTGAAACACTGATACGGACATCAAGGAAAATCAATGGAGCTCCTTCAGGTTTATACTTTTGCAAAGGTGTGTAAATTTTGGCCTATTGTGTATTGTGTGTACCAGGCATTTGAGAAAATTCAGAAAAAAATGTTATCAGTTTAAATAATTTGTTTAGCAAGTGCATCTGTCATGTTTGCTTTTACTGTCACTTGCAATGATTAAAGGGATGAAAAACGCTCTAAGAGAAGTGACCAGGGAAGCCAAGGTGGAAAGCTGATTAAATGGACTCAGAAAATGATGTGCAGCAGTGCTGTTACAATGCCTTTCTTATTCTTGTTAAAAACTAAGCACAAGGTGTCATCAATATAAAGGGAAGGGTAAACACCTTTAAATCCCTTCTGGCCAGAGGAAAAACCCTTTCACCTGTAAAGGGTTAAGAAGCTAGGATAACCTCGCTGACACCTGACCAAAATGACCAATGAGGAGAGAAGATATTTTCAAAGCTGGAGGGAGGGAGAAACAAAGGGTGTTTCTGTCTCTGTCTGTGTGATGCTTTTGACGGGAACAGAAAATGAATGGAGTCTTAGAATTTAGTAAGTAATCTAGCTAGATATGCGTTAGATTCTGTTTTCTTTAAATGGCTGATAAAATAGCTGTGCTGAATGGAATGTATATTCCTGTTTTTGTGTTTTTTTGTAACTTAAGGTTTTGCCTAGAGGGATTCTCTATGTTTTGAATTTGATTACCCTATAAGGTATTTACCATCCTGATTTTACAGAGGTGATTCTTTTACTTTTTTTCTTCTATTAAAATTCTTCTTTTAAGAACCTGATTGCTTTTTCATTGTTCTTAAGATCCAAGGGTTTGGGTCTGTGTTCACCTATGCAAATTGGTGAGGATTTTTATCAAGGCTTCCCTAGGAAAGGGGGTGTAGGGTTTGGGGAGGATTTTGGGGGGAAAGACGTTTCCAAGCGGGCTCTTTCCTGGTTAAATATCTATTAGACACTTGGTGGTGGCAGCAATAAAGTACAAGGGCAAAAGGTAAAATAGTTTGTATCTTGGTGAAGTTTTAACCTAAGCTGGTAAAAATAAGTGTAGGGGGGTTTCATGCAGGTCCCCACATCTGTACCCTAGAGTTCAAAGTGGGGAAGGAACCTTGACATGATGGCAGAGCGGTGGGATTAACTTGAAATAATTTTGAGATCAATTTGAGATTTTTTGAACAAGAAGCACAGATTTTAAAAATGGATTTTTTTTTCCTTTGAGCTGCTGGAAACCAGGTTTTCAGCTGAAAGCAGTTAGAGGTTTTTTTGTCTCTGCTTGGGGGCCAGAGCAGAGACAAAAGGGAATTTTCTTTTGTGAGCTGGAGTTTTCTCTACCTAAAGGCAGGGTAGTTAACCTCCTGCAGGAAAATTCACAAGTCTTCACAGATCTGAAGTTTTTTTTTTTTTTTTACCTAAGAGCAACTAGAGGGGTTTTCTGCCTATTTGCCTGGAGACAAAGGTGTTAGTTTTTGTTGTTTTTTTTTAAGGATTTTTCTGTAGGCTGACAATCACTATCAGAGAACATAGGTATCTGGACAGCACAGCAAAAATTTACAAGCCAAGTTTTTTTGTTTGTTTTATTTCTAACTCTCGGGTGTTAAGTTAACTAAAAACAGAGAGGCAAACATGACAGAGTCCAAAACAGAAACAGCCAAAGAGGCTGTGCACAGGAGAGCTGTGGAGGCAAAGGAAAAGAAATAGAAGCAAGGGCCAAAGAACTGGAGGAGAAGGAAAAAGAGAAGAAGCATGCACTGGAGATGGAGAAGGCAAAGGCTCAGCAGAATATACCAACAAACCCTAGCAATCCTTCTCCGGGTACCACTTCCCATCCCAGAAAGTTCCCCACCTACAAGGCAGACGATGATGCTGAGGCCTTCTTAGAAAACTTTGAAAGGGCCTGCCTTGGGTACAGCATCTCTACAGACCAATACATGGTAGAGCTGAGGCCGCAGCTCAGTGGACCCTTAGCTGAGGTGGAGGCTGAAGTGACTAAGGAACACATGAACCAGTATGAACTGTTTAAAACCAAGGTGAGAGTCAGAATGGGGCTAACACCCGAGCATTCCCACTGGCGGTTCAGAGCCCTAAGGTGGAAACCAGACGTATCATTTACCAGACATGCCTACCACATCGTGAAACATTGGGGCGCCTGGATATCAGGAGTGAGTGTTAAATCTCCAGAAGATTTGCCCTTCCTAATGCAAATGGAGCACTTCTTAGAGGGTGTTCCTGAGGAAATAGAAATGCATCCTAGATAGGAAGCCCAAAACTGTAATTGAGGCAGGGGAGATTGGAGCCAAATGGGTGGAGGTGGCAGAAAAGAAAAAAAAAAACTGGTCGCAGTTGGAGTGGATACCAGAAGGGAAAACCTCAGACCACATCCTACCACCGTGGGCAGCCCAAGGCCCAACTACCCCCCAAGGAACCCTCCAGATACCTTATCGTCCCGCCACACCCTTCTCCAGCAACCCACCTCGCCGCAGTGATCCGTCAGCTGGACGATGTTTTAAATGTAATAAGCCGGGGCATGTGAAGGCCAACTGCCCCAGGAACCCCAACAGATTACAGTTCTTTGCACCGGAATCACACCAGAGGTCCTCAGGCCCAGATACCTCCCAGATACCCTTGGAGTGGAGGGAAACTGAGTGTGGGCAGGAAGAAGGTCACCACGTGGAGGGACACCGGAGCACAAGTGTCGGCTATCCATGCTTCCTTAGTGGACCCCAGTTTAATCAACCCAGACATCCAAGTGATGATTCAACCCTTCAAGTCAAACTCTATCAATTTGCCTCCAGCCAAGTTGCCTGTCCAGTACCAGGGCTGGTCAGGAACGTGGACTTTTGCAGTCTATGATGATTATCCCATCCCCATGCTGTTGGGGAAAGACTTGGCCAATCATGTGAAGCTAGCCAAGAGGGTGGTAATGGTCAACCGCAGCCAGGCTAAACAAGCCGTCATGCCTAGCTCTGTTCCGGAAAATTCTACCAGGACCCGGTCAGAGGTGATGGACCCAGACCCCAGGCCAATGTCTGCAACAGCAGTAGTGGATCCAGTCCCAGAGACCCAGACGGAGCCAGTCCCAGAACCGGAACAGGCGCAACAACCAGCACCGGACCCATTGCCAGCACTGAATCCAGTACTTGCAACCCCAACACCAGAGGGCCCCACCAAACCTGAACTGGCAGCAGCCAATAACCCTACACAAGGGGCTCAGCCGGAGCCTGAACCCCAACATAGTGCAGCAGCAGAGAGCGATTCACAGTCAACGGAAACAGCCCCATCCCCTACATCACTTCCAGAGGGACCAAGCCTAGGTCCACAATCCAATAAGGAAGTGATGTCTCCAGTATCAAGGGAACAGTTCCAGACCGAACAGGAAGCAGATGAAAGCCTCCAAAGAGCTTGGGCGGTGGCACGGAGCAACCCACCGCCTCTCAGCTCTTCTAATTGATCCAGGTTTGTTGTAGAAAGAGGACTTTTATATGAGGAAACACTTTCTGGTCGACACCAGGAAGACTGACATCCTTAGAGACAGTTGTTAGTTTCAACTAAGTACCAGGTAAAGCTCTTGAGCTTAGCCCACGATCATCCTAGTGGCCATGCTGGGGTGAACAGGACCAAAGACCGTTTTGGGGGGTCATTCCACTGGGAGGGAATGCACAAGGATGTTTCTACCTATGTCCGGTCTTGTGAAGTATGCCAAAGAGTGGGAAAACCCCAAGACCAGGTCAAAGCCCCTCTCCAGCCACTCCCCATCATTGAAGTTCCATTTCAGCGAGTAGCTGTGGATATTCTGGGTCCTTTTCCGAAAAAGACACCCAGAGGAAAGCAGTACATACTGACTTTCATGGATTTTGCCACCCGATGGCCGGAAGCAGTAGCTCTAAGCAACACCAGGGCTAAAAGTGTGTGCCAGGCACTAGCAGACATTTTTGCCAGGGTAGGTTGGCCCTCCGACATCCTCACAGATGCAGGGACTAATTTCCTGGCAGGAACTATGAAAAACCTTTGGGAAGCTCATGGGGTAAATCACTTGGTTGCCACTCCTTACCATCATCAAACAAATGGCATGGTGGAGAAGTTTAATGGAACTTTGGGGGCCATGATACGTAAATTTGTAAATGAGCACTCCAATGATTGGGATCGAGTGTTGCCGCCGTTGCTCTTTGCCTACAGAGCTATACTACATCCCAGTTTAGGGTTTTCCCCATTTGAACTTGTATATGGCTGCGAGGTTAAGGGGCCATTAAAGTTGGTGAAGCAGCAATGGGAGGGGTTTACAACTTCTCCAGGGACTAATATTCTGGACTTTGTAACCAACCTACAAAACACCCTCTGAAACTCTTTAGCCCTTGCTAAAGAAAACCTACAGGATACTTGTTAGGATATAGATTTTCAGGTCTGTCTGTAAAGGCCTGTACTTTAAGAATTTAGGTGTATTCTTATCACTTGGCTAGTTAGAGGTATAAAAGAAAGAATCAAAATCACTGTCTGCCAGTGTAAGGTCCTTTTCTTACTGTGACAGTCTGAGGCCCTGTTCTTAGGCTAAGGCCTTCGGCTAAGAGACAGAGGCAGCCATAAGCTGGGAAGTGACCGGTCACATCCTCACATTCCAAAGTAGTCACATTGAAAGAAGGTGCTATTGGGCTGTTAGGAATACAATCCTGTCCTGATAGAGCCTATCACCTCCAGAGAAAGGGAAGTGCCTAGAAGATGTAAAAGGAAATTTAGGTTGATAATTTTCTGTCTGGTAAGAACTCACTTATCAATAGACACAGCTGGGAAACTCTTATGTCTTTATAGAGGTAGTTGTGAAATCCTCACTTCTGTATTGTTTTGTCATTATAGTTCCCACTTTGCTATTGTTTATTGGCATGGTCTCTGTCTGGTTCTGTGATTGTTTCTGCCTGCTGTATAATTAATTTTGCTGGGTGTAAACTAATTAAGGTGGTGTGATATAATTGGTTAGATAATCATGTTACAATATGTTAGGATTGTTTAGTTAAATTTCAGTAGAATGATTGGTTAAGGTATAGCTAAGAATATTACTATATAAATTAGGGGCAAACAGGAAGTAAGTTGGGATTCGAAAATAAGGAAAAAGGAACTTGTATTTAAGCTTGCTGGAAGTTCACCCCAATAAACATTGAATTGTTTGCACCTTCGGACTTCGGGTATTGTTGCTCTCTGTTCATGCAAGAAGGACCAGGGAAGTGGGAGAGTGAAGGAATAAGCTCTCTAACAATACTCAAAAAGAGCAAAAAGCCTGGTATGATAAACATGCCAGAGAGCGTTCCTTCAAAATAGGGGACCAGGTCATGGTCTTAAAGGCGCTCCAGGCCCATAAAATGGAAGCATCGTGGGAAGGGCCATTCATGGTCCAGGAGCGGCTGGGAGGTGTTAATTATCTCATAGCAATCCACACCTCAAACTGAAAGCCTAAGGTGTACTATATTAATTCTCTAAAGCCCTTTTATTCCAGAGAATTAAAGGTTTGTCAGCTTACAGCCCAGGGAGGAGATGACGCTGAGTGGCTTGAAGGTGTCCACTATGAAGGGAAAAGTGCTGGTGGCGTGGAAGAGGTGAACCTCTCCATGACCCTTGGGCATATGCAGCGACAGCAGATCAAGGAGCTGTGCACTAGCTATGCGCTGATGTTCTCAGCCACCCCAGGGACTGACCGAACGGGCATACCACTCCATTGACACAGATAATGCTCACGCAATTAAAGTCCAACCTACCGGGTGTCTCCTCAAGCTAAAACTGCTATAGAATGGGAAATCCAGGATATGCTACAGATGGGTGTAATCCGCCCTTCTGGCAGTGCATGGGTATCTCCAGTGATTCTAGTTCCCAAACCAGGTGGGGAAATACACTTTTGCGTGGACTACCGTAAGCTAAATGCTGTAACTCGCCCCCACAACTATCCAATGCCACTCACAGATGAACTATTAGAGAAACTGGGATGGGCCCAGTTCATCTCTACCTTGGACTTAACCAAGGGGTACTGGCAGGTACCGCTAGATGAATCTGTCAAGGAAAGTTCAGCCTTCACCACACATGTCGGGCTGTATGAATTTAATGTACTCCCTTTCGGGCTGCGGAATGTCCCCGCCAGCTTCCAAAGACTTGTAGATGGTCTCATAGAGGGAATAGGAGAATATGCAGTTGCCTACCTTAACGATGTGGCCATATTTTCGGATTCCTGGGCAGAACACCTGGAACATCTACAAAAAGTCTTTGAGCACATAAGGGAGCCAGGACTAACTTTAAGGCTAAGACTTGTCAAATAGGCCTAAACAGAGTGACTGACCTTGGACACCAGGTGGGTCAAGGAACTATCAACCACCTACAGGCCAAAGTGGAGGCTACCCAAAAGTGGCCTGTCCCATAGTCAAAGAAACAGGTTCAATCCTTCTTAGGCTTCGCCGGTTATTACAGACAATTTGTACTGCAAAACAGCCAAATCGCTGCCCCACTGACAGACCTAACCAAAAAGAAACAGCCAAATGCCGTTCAGCGGACCGAAGAGTGTCAGAAGGCCTTTAACCAGCTTAAAGTGACACGCATGTCTGACCCTGTACTAAGGGCCCCAGACTTTGACAAACTGTTCCTAGTAACCACAGATGCGTCCGAGCGTGGTGTGGGAGCAGTTTTAATGCAGGAAGGACCAGATCAAGAATTCCACCCTGTAGTGTTTCTCAGCAAGAAGCTGTCTGAGAGGGAAAGCAACTGGTCAGTCAGTGAAAAAGAATGTTACACCATTTTCTACGCTCTGGAAAAGCTACGCCCATATGTTTGGGGATGGCGTTTCCATCTGCAAACCGACCATGCTGCACTGAAGTGGCTTCACGCCATCAAAGAAAATAACAAAAAACTTCTTAGGTGGAGTTTAACTCTCCAAGATTTTGATTTCGACATCCAGCACATCTCAGGAGTTTCTAACAAAGTGGCTGATGCACTCTCCCGTGAAAGTTTCCCAGAATCAACTGGTTAAAATCATCCTTGAGATGTGGAAAATATTGTTAGTCTTTATGTACTTGGTAGTATATTTAGAGGTACATGTGTCTTATTAACTCTGTTTTCTCCTAGAGCTCCAGGAAGAAATCACAGCCAGTTTCACCCTATCTGTGATTTGGGAAGCATGTCATAAATATAAAGGGAAGGGTGAACACCTTTAAAACCCTCCTGGCCAGAGGAAAAACCCCTTTCACCTGCAAAGGGTTAAGAAGCTAGGATAACCTCCCTAGCACTTGACCAAAATGACCAAAGAGGAGACAAGATATTTTCAAAGCTGGAGGGAGGGAGAAACAAAGGATTCTCTCTGTCTGTGTGATGCTTTTGGCAGGAACAGAAAAGGAACCGAGTCTTAGAACTTAGTAAGTAATCTAGCTAGAAATGCATTAGATTTCCTTTTCTTAAATGGCTGGTAAAATAGGTTGTGCTGAATGGAATGTATATTCCTGTTTTTGTGTCTTTTTGTAACTTAAGGTTTTGCCTAGAGGGATTCTCTATGTTTTGAATCTGATTATTCTGTAAGGTATTTACCATCCTGATTTTACAGAGGTGATTCTTTTATTTTTTTCTTCTATTAAAATTCTTCTTTCAAGAACCTGATGGCTTTTTCATTGTTCTTAAGATCCAAGGGTTTGGGTCTGTGTTCACCTATGCAAATTGGTGAGGATTTTTATCAAGCCTTCCCCAGAAAAGGGGATGGTAGGGTTTGGGAGAATTTGCGGGGGGTGGCGGAAAAGCTGTTTCCAAGCGGGCTCTTTCCCGGTTATATATCTGTTAGACGCTTGGTGGTGGCAGCAATAAAGTCCAAGGGCAAAAGGTAAAACAGTTTCTACATTGGTGAAGTTGTAACCTAAGCTGGTAAAATAAGCTTAGGGGGTTTTTATGCAGGTCCCCACATCTGTACCCTAGAGTTCAGAGTGGGGAAGGAACCTTGACACAAGGTAACCCCCTACAGTCCCTAAATGGCATTCCTAACAATGAGATGTGATGCCTTATAGTGAGGTTTGATGTCTTAGGTTTTAGTAACTCAGTGTGATGTTATGAGACAGAAAGGACCATCATGATTATCTAGGCTGACTTCCTGCACATCACAGGGCACAGAACTTCACCCATCAACTCCTGTAATAGACTCATAATATCAGGCTGAGTTACTTAATTCCTCAACTCTTCATTTAAAGAATACTCCACTTACTCTAGCTCAAACCAACAAGTGACCCTTGCCCCAGGCTGAAGAGGAAGACCAAAAAAAAATCAAGGACTCTGACCACAGGGAAAATTCCTTTCCAACCCCAAATATGGTGATCAGTTAGGACCCTCAGCATGTAGGAGAAACCCACCAGCAAGATACCTAGGAAAGAATTCTCTGTGTAACTTAAAGCTCTCCCCATCTAGTGTGCCATCTGCAACCATTGGATATATTTGCCAAATAACAGTCACAGCTGGGCTATGTGCCATCGTACGCAATATCATCATTACCATTCCCTCCATAAATTTATTAATCTTAGTCTTAAAACAAGTTAATATTTTGCCCTTACTACTCCCCTTAGAAGTCTGATTCAGCACTTCACTCCTCTGAGTAATAGAAATCTTTGTCTAATGTGGACACAAGAAAAAATGAAAGGTGAAAGAACAGAGTAAGGACTATTTAGAAAAGCTGGACATGCACAAGTCCATGGGGTTGGATCTATTGCATCCGAGGATGCTGAGAGAGTTGGCTGATGTGATGGCAGAGCCATTGGCCATTATTTTTGAAAACCTGTGGCAATCAGGGGAGGTTCCTAATGTTTGGAAAAAGGCAAATATAGTGCCCAGGTTTAAAAAAGGGAAGAAGGAGAATCTGGGGAACTACAGAGCAGTCAGCCTCACTTCTGTCTCTGGAAAAATCATGGAGCAGGACCTCAAGGAATCCATTTTGAAGCACTTGAAGGAGAGGAAGGTGATTAGGAGCAGTCAACATGGATTCACCAAGGGCAAGTCATGGCTGACGAACGTGATTGCCTTCTATGGTGAATAACTGGCTCTGTGGATATGGGGAAAGTGGTGGACATGATATGCCTTGACTTTAGCAAAGCTTTTGATACAGTCTTCCACAGTATTCTTGCCAGCAAGTTAAATAACTATAGATTGGATGAATGGACTATAAGGTGGATAGAAAGCTGAGCAGCTCATCAGGCTCAATGAGTAGTGATCAATGACTTCATGTCTAGTTGGCAGCCGGTATCAAGCAGAGTGCCCCCATGGGTCAGTCCTAGGGCCAGTTTTGTTCAACATCTTTATTAATGATCTGGATGATGGGATGGATTGCACCCTCAGCTGGATGGTAGGGATAGGCTTCAGAGTGACCTAGACAAATTGGAGGATTGGGCCAAAAGAAATCTGATGAAGTTCAACAAGGACAAGTACAGAGTCCTGCACTTAGGATGGAAGAATCCCATGCACTGCTACAGGCTGGGGACCAACTTGCTAAGCGGCACTTCTGCAGAAAAGGACCTGGGGATTACAGTGGATGACAAGCTGGATATGAGTCAGCAGTGTGCCCTTGTTGCCAAGAAGGCTAACGACATAATGGACTGCATTAGTAGGAGCATTGCCAGCAGATTGAAGTAAGTGATTATTCCCCTCTATTCAGCACTGGTGAGGCCACATCTGGAATATTGCATCATAAAGCATGTGGAAAAATAGGAGAGAGTCCAGCTGAAGGCAACAAAAATGATTAGGGGCTCGGACACATGACTTATGAGGAGAGGCTGAGGGAACTAGGCTTATTTAGTCTGCAGAAGAGAAGAGTGAGTGGGGATTTAATAGCAGCCTTCAACCACCTGAAGGGGGGTTCCAAAGAGGATGGAGGTAAGCTGCTCTCAATGGAGACAGATGACAGAACCAGGAGTAATGGTCTCAAGTTGCAGTGTGGGAAGTCTAGCTTAGATATTAGGAGGGCGGTGAAGCACTGGAATGGGTTACCTAGGGAGATGTCTCTTCCCCTGTTCTTGTAGGACTGTACACTCTTCTATTCTTCCTTGCTCTCACATCTTCTGTTACTGCCTGCCTCTCCCCTTCACTTCCCAACTCAGTGAACCTCTTCTTCAGCTCTCTCTTTCCTCCATTAGCCAGTCTTTTCCTCTGCCTTGTTCTCAGTCACATGATTAAATGGGCCACCTTCCTCATCCAACAGTCTACCCTCAGAGTTCTCTGGTCCGGCATGCATCTTCAGTCTTGATGTTTCCTTTCAGTCTCCTTTCTCCTTCCCTCCAGCATCCACTGAAATCCTCCTGGAAACTCAACAATAATTTCTGGCTGTGTCTCCAAACCTCAGATCGTCTCTTCCATCAGATCTATGAAGGGGCACTTCATACAAACAAAGCACCATTCTGGTATCCTCTCTACATGAATGTATATCTTGCAGCTTCCACATCTAGTCATCTCTATTGCCTCTTCCATTTTTCAGGTCAAAGGTACTGCTGCCACTGTAGTTGTCATAGCCCCTCCTAAGCTCCTGCCAAGAAGGGAAAAACACACACACACACACACACACACACACACACACACACACACACACACACACACACACACACACACACACACACCTTTTCAGCTCTGTTTGCTGACTCTAGGGCTGCTAGCTGGCTGCCTTTATAGGCCTGCTGATTAGGGGATCCCTCCCACCTATTCAAGGTTCAGCTGTGCCCAAAGGCTCTGCTTTTCTTACAACACACTGTCCCCTACTAGACTTTGCATACTAACATTCTTTTCCGCTATATTTAATCCATACATTGGCATTTGCACTCCTACTTATGGTCATGATCCTCCAATACTTCTATATGCAGTCTTCACATTAAAGTAAATGGAAACTCAGTTTGGGTTCAGGTACTTTGTAGAATATAGGTTGTACTGTCTTTTTCTCTTTCTCTTCAAAGGTAGATTTAGCTAGGTAAGGACTTTAGAATGCACCCCACCTTTAGTATACTGGGAGTATATTTTACCTACAATGGGAATATAATTCATAAAAGAACTTAAGCATATATGTAGCTTTATTTAATAATCATGCTTAAAATGTTTTACTGGATCAGAGCATAATGTCCTATACTAAAATACTGCTTTTTTTGGCCCTGATCCTGAAAAAAATTATGCATATGTTTAACTTCTAATAACATAAGTAGTCCCATTGAGTTCATTGGGTCAACTCACAGGATCCAAGTAAAGCATATGCATAAGTCTTTGAAGAATCAGGGTCTTAGCTTCCACATATATCCAATCGATGGGAATTTCTTCTGAATCTCAGAAGGATATGTAGTGTCTAACTGTGAGGCTGTCTAAACTCACTGATTAATTCAAAACAATTATGTTTTAATCAACACTGAAATCCTGATGTGAAATGTTGCATGTATGGGAATTATAATTTGATAAATGGTAACATTTTAGGTTCCATATTGAGTACAGATGGCTCCATATTTTTCATATATGTATCCATTTGGCATTTGCACATTTGTATATAGCAGTCTCCTTCTCATTTATGTTTAATGATGGACTGAATCCAAACATTGCAAGATGTTCTCCAGGATGTTAAGCTTTTGTTAAGTGGACGGATAGTAGGATCCTTCTGCATGTGATCCTTTGTGCTCTCAGCATGCTTGCATTCCAAAACATTCTGTCTTCATTTTTGAGACAGTTTAATTGATAATATTTCATATATAAGCAAATAACGGCATGAAGAGCCTCCTTGGTTATACGGGAGAGGCCTGACCTGACACAACTGCAGTAAGGACACATTGTCATAGCCCAACTAACCTCTCAATTTTATTTTAACTCAGATCCAGTCCTGTAAATGCTTGAAAGAAAATTAGAGCTTTGCTATAATATTATTTGTCAAACTGCATTTGCTCCTGCACCATAGCTGCAATTTTCAATAAGCATGAAGTACTCAAGATTATTTATATTTTGTGGGGGGAATAGAATTCCAGACACTCATTCCATCATTATATGTTTCTGTCTTCTTGCCTCTGTTCCCCCAAGCCCAAAGAATGTGTGTTTCCTTACTGCTGGAAAGTAGGAGAATAATTAAATGGATTCCCACTAAATATTCAATTCACTGAGATAAAACCTTGTTCTCAGGTCAAAAGGTCCAGTGAGCTAGTCATGTGAACATTACTTTTCTAATGGAAGAAACAGCATGTTCACTAGGAATTGACTTGGAATTTGCTGATAGTCATAATGTGGGAAATTCTAAATGGATGCCTTTATGTGTGTATGTGTGTTAATACTATAATAAATAGGAGGCACCGGAGCTGTTGTGGGTTTACTGTAGCTTAGGAGTACTCTTAGATTCCTTGCTGACTTTGCAGTGTCCTCAAGTAACAACTTTCTACCTTTTTTACTTAGCTAGAAGTCTGTCCCATCTTGGTGGACGATGACCTGGTTTCAGTTATACATTCTTTTGTCAACTCCTTGCTGGACTACAGCAATGTGATACATGTGGCCATGAAGCTGTTAGTTCTTTGTAAATTCCAACTAGTACAGAACACTGCAGTGTGTCTTATCAGTAATCCTGGATACTGCAAGCACATAAACCTGTTCTGTGCTCACGATGCTGGCTTTCCATAGAATATTGAGTCAAGTTCAAGGTGTCAGTCTTTATCTTCAAGGTGCTTGATGATCTCGGTCTAAGACATCTGGAAGTGCAGGTGATCTTTTAAAAGGAGACCGTGGTTTGGCACATCAGACACAAAGAACGTTCATGTACATCACTGTCTGACATAATATAAAAAAGTAGCTGTTATTAATTCATAAACTATTGCCCCATTTCTCTAGCCATTCTTTCTCACCTGTAAAATGTGTTCTTGCAGTTTCTCATACAAAGATTCTTCCACAGACAGCCCCTCTCTTGGCCTATTAAAGTGGCTCTGCTGGAAGCATCAGTGAGAAGTCACTGCTTACCAAAGACCCAATTTAGTTCTGCGATGAACAGGTGGGGGCAGTATCTTTTAAAATCTAACTTTCTTTGGCAGTTTTTGAAGAGTAATAAAGTTGTTAGCAAGTCTGTTTGCAGACTGAAGTAGCAAGTAATCTTGGGTTGAATCCTTGCTGTATTCAAGAAAGTGGCAAAATTCCAACTGATTTCCATTGAGCCAGGATTTCTCCCCTTGATTTTAACAGTGTCTATGTAGGTCCAACACTGACCATAACCTCATATTAATACAGGTATGTACATAACACTGAGAGCTGTGTATGGAACAAATATTTTAAATTGGAAAGACAGTTAATATTGCAACAAAGAGTCTGGTATCTTTCGGTTAGTCATTGTGGAGTATAATTGGGTTAAGACTGAGTTATGAAAGTCTCTGGACTGTATTTGTAAACACTAAGAAAACGATTTGTAATGTATCTCACTCGGCAGGCCAGGAACTCTCTCTTTAGCCTGGAAGTTAAGCACCTGAAAGAGGTCAATTAGCACCCCTAAAAGACCTTGCTCCCCACAAGGGAAAGTTATCTCGAGTATGGGAGGATGCAAATGTTTACAGACACTTTAAAGGAGTATTTGGGGACAAACCCGAGGTGATGGGTAGCGGAGGAGTTCACAGTCAGGCTCCAGGCAGGAGCTGATACCAAGGGTCAGAGTCTGACTCGGGTTTCAGGGTCCAAGTCAGGAGGCAAATTCCAAATCAAGCTAAAGTAAAAGTCTAACATCCAGGATCAGGAATAGTCATGGCAACTACAGAAGATCCATGCTGTGACCTGGACACTTCCTGGAATGCCCCTTGGGTTTATATAGGGAGGGAAGCCATGGAAAGAAGCAAAGAAAAAAGCTTGTTTTGCGAAGAGCACTGGCTGGGAAGGCAGACTTGAAAACTGTAATTAAGGAAATTGCTTCCTGTTGTTTGTTCCTAGGTATTCAGGGAAATAGGATTTTGTCAACATTCTTTGTCAGTTAAACAGGATCACACCAATAAAATATATGACTCATTTAATCAATTCTACCTCCTAACAGAAAACAACCGACATGGCCCAGAATGTTAGCTAACAGCTCAGGCCAAAGGGGCAACAAGAGACTCTGGAAGACAGGAAGAGGCGATAAATTGCTCTCAGTCTCTGACAAAACAGGGCCAATTGTCCTCTAGAAATGTCATGTGTTTGCTTTTTATTACAAGAGAGCTTTATCTCAACCATGGAAACTCTGGACGTGAACTTAAAGGTTCCGAGTTCACACTATTGCAGCCTTCCTCGTAGTTTGCACTTGCAGCTTCCACATGGGGGAGTTACAGCGCAGCATTTTGGTGCACACTGCTATTCACTTCTCCTTAGTCTGGACTGCAGGGCACTGTAGCCACGCCCTAACACCCAATATGCATTCCTTCCTTAATACTCCCTCTTAGCTGGAAAGCACCTAAGCATTGTCATTTCATATTTTGCTTGACATAATTATATCTCAGCTTCACATGGAGAATTTTTCCTGATATTTGAGTTGTTTTGTGTCATGGCACTGCTACAGAGCGAAGGCTTTCATAGATTCATAGATTCATAAATATTTAGGTCAGAAGGGACCATTATGATCATCTAGTCTGACCTCCTGCTCAACGCAGGCCACAGAATTTCACCCACCACTCCTGCAAAACACCTCACACCTATATCTGTGCTATTGAAGTCCTCAAATAGTAGTTTAAAGACTTCAAGGAGCAGAGAATCCTCCAGCAAGTGACTCGTGCCCCATGCTACAGAGGAAGGCGAAAAAACCCCAGGGCCTCTTCCAATCTGCCCTGGACGAAAATTCCTTCCCGACCCCAAATATGGCGATCAGCTAAACCCTGAGCATATGGACAAGAGGGGAGAAGCAAGGGGTTTCAGTGAACAGAACATTTGACAAGGTGCAGTGCTAGTTATCAAACTTGGAGTCCAGTTGTTCCCAGATAGTGTGAAACACAGCACAAAAGAAAAAAATTGTAATGAAAAAATCTACCTACTTAGTGGAATGCAATGTACATTTAAGCATCATCATCTATGTACATTGGTCCATGCTCAGAGGCTTCATTAGGTGTCTCCAACAGCAGCCCTCCACATTCAAAGCCTGAATCTGCACAGCTGTAATAGCCTCTCTTTCATGTCAATCCTCCTGATAACGAGGGGGGGAAGGGGGAGGAAGGGGGGGAAGGGTGACATCATGAAGAGAACAGCAATAAGGAGGGAATCCCCATATTACTTAAGACAAAGTGTGATTTGGCTGCATGAGAGTGAAACCCTGCTTGGCACAGCAATCTTCAGCTGCCATAATGGCTATCTGGGCTACTGGAAGTTAGGGGAAATTAAAACAGCCCCACAATCCGAGGAACAGAAAATTGGCCTACACCCATATTTGCACATTTACCCCTGAGCTGCAGCAAGGAATCTTCATCAGCTGATCTAAGGACTCTTCAGCTGCAAAGCTAAGCTTCTCACTCAGACATTCTGGAGGTGGGATGCCATACCAGTACCTAGATAACTAGACAGATCATTCTGATCATCATCTTGCTTTCTCATCCCAGTTCAGCTTCAACAACCAATACTCTCATTAACTCCTAGAGATAAATATTAGGGGTTTGATGCGATCTGAAAGGTGGGATTACCCAGCTTTCAGATAGTATATAAGGTTGGTTTTATCTTTATCAGGTCTTGAGATAGCAGCCACTAAAATAAGCTGAAATAAAATGAACAGAAAGAGGAAAATCTCAATGATGTGACTTTAAAGACTGATATTTTACAAATCACAAGGCTATTTAAGAGGAAGATGAAATTCCCTGCTCTCCAGTGGTGGACATGTGGCATTAAAGCCAACATTTTCAAACTTGGGTGTCTATAGTTACACATCCAAATCCATATTTAGAGGTGCCAAGGAAACTAGGGTGCTCAGCATCTCTGGCAATCAGGTCATTTTTATTTATGTGCTTAATTATAGGCATCCAAGCTTGAGATACAGGCTTTAGTTTCTGCTGTCCCTGTTGTGTAACAATATTTTATGGTTGCTAGTCCCTCAAACTAGGAAAAAAATACAGGTTATTAGAAGACATTTATTTGACAGACCAGGATGCTTGTAGCACTCCAGGAGTCCATCCCAGTAGGCATGAAAAAAAATTGGCAAAATGATCCTTTGTTTTACTTGTGAACGTGGTTCAGAGAAAACTGAATTAGAAGCAGACTGCTTTACTATGCAGGTAACAAATTATCTTTATATGCTGAGAAAAAAATCGTTCTTTCTTTTTACAGTATCTGAAAAGTTCGTGTTGTGTTGCACATCTCTGGTGTCATGCCACCTGAATGTTATCAAATAACAAAATCAAGATAGATGAACAAGTATACACTGGATATTCCAGCTGCAACTGAGTAGAGGGAACAAGAGAAATTATTTAGCTGCCATTTCACATTTTGCTGCAGCTACATTATCTGGTTCAAGGCAAGCAACAAAGTCTGAAACATTACAGAAGAAAGGCTGCTTTACCATCAATCACTGTGACATCTGAGATAACTAGAGGAAGTACAAGAAATCATAGGGCTTTAATCATTCCCTGTTAGACAATAGAGGTTTTAATAAGTCCACTCATTAAAGGTTTCAGGCTGCTTAGAATATTGAACTCTAAAAAAAACTAATAAACCACTTGTGACAAAGTTCCTGCTCTACCTTGGTGGGTCTTGCACTAATTGGTGGGTTTGCTCTCCTTGGAGCTTCACGGCAGCCCTCAGCTTGGCCGTTTTTCTGAATTCACAATCCAGGTCGACTCCTCCTGTGTCTGACCAGGAGTTGGGGGGAACCCAGGCCTGCCCTCTACTCCGGGTTCCAGCCTAGTGCCCTGTGGAATGCAGCTGTTTAGAGTGACTCCTGGAACAGCTGTGCGACAGCTACAACTCCCTGGGGTACTTCCCTATGGCCTCCTCCCAACACCTTCTTTATCCTCACCATAGGACCTTCCTCCTGGTGTCTAATGCTTGTACACCTCAGTCCTCTAACAGTCCGCGTTAGACTTAGCCCGTAGTGCCTCTTGCTCCCAGCTCCTCACACACACACACCATAAACTGAAGTGAGCTCCTTTTTAAAACCTAGGTGCCCTGATTAACCTGCCTTAATTGAGTCTAGCAGCTTCTTGATTGGCTGCAGGTGTTCTAATCAGCCTGTCTTAATTCTCTCCAGAAAGTTCCAGATTGTTCTGGAACCTTCCCTGTTACCTTACCCAGGGAAAAGGGACCTACTTATCCTGGGGCTAATATATCTGCCTTCTATTACTTTCCTATAGCCATCTGGCCTGTCCCTGTTACAGTAGGTACCACTGACATCATAGATCACAGCTCAGGTCCTCTTTTTAATTATCCAAAGTCACAAATTCATAATATAGATTAAAAGTGAGAAAGTTTTTAGGGACAGAATACCTTTTTGAATGATTGTTATACAAAACAGCATCTGTCTCACTAACAGACCCCAGCTGTCAGTATCAAACCTGGGCTCTTTGAAGGTTAATGTAAGAGCCTTTAATGCATGAGCTAAATGGTACATGACTCTGACCTCCGGCTGTAGCAGACTCATCAACGTTAAGTGGGTTAGGTGCCACTAGAGGGGGACAGAGCGCCACACCAAGCAGGCATGGGTGACACATATACCAAACTTTGCTCCATATCCTGCAAAAATGCCCAAAACACACAAAGTAAATAATGTGACTCACTTCTAGGCTAAGATATTTTATCTCAGAAAAACAGTTCTATTAACTTTCTAAAACTGGGATTCGTAATAGAAACACAGACAGAGACTTCACTAAAGAAGCTCTAGTGGAAAACTCAGTAAATAATAATATAATTTATCCTCTCAATTCTTCTTTATTGATTCTTCACATTTTAACTTGAAGCTTCCTGGAGGGGGAGGAAAGGGGAAGAAGAAGAAGAAGAAGAAGAAGAAGAAGAAGAAGAAGAAGAAGAAGAAGAAGAAGAAGAAGAAAGCTTTAAATTCAGAGCTTGGTGACAAATAATAGATATTAGTATAATAAATTGCAGGTGCTGCTCCTATCTGCATTTTTGACTTTGGGCTTTACTGTATGGAGTACATTCTTCAAAATACAAAGGAGAACAACAGATTTTCATCGTAAATAAGAAAGATTCAGAGAGCTTTCTGAAGGCATTTTTTATTAGGCAAAACAAGCAGAATTAGCAAGTATATTTCCTGCAGCTTCTCTGCCTTTGGTTGTAATTTCATCACATTTTTCAAGCGTGGCAGGATCAAACTTTGTCAGTACTTGGATGGGAGACCCTCAAGGAAAGCCCATTGTGCTACAAGAACTAGCATTGGTGTTTCAGTAGGTGACTCTTTTCTTTCTTGGTAATGGTCCAGTGCCTTAGATGGATTGTGGCATCTTTAGGATAAAGTGAAAGATAAGACACTGAGCTATGATTATTGATCATTTATACATTGCCATGAACATAAGTGAAACTTTACAACAGATAAAGCAGACTATACAAAGAACAGAAACCCTGATAGGAAAGGTTTTTTTTAGTTTTGGTCTCTGCTGAAAGGTGAATTTATTTGTGGTACTACCTTTTATTCACTCTTTGCATTAATAAACAGATTAACTATTTCCCCTCAAATTATCAAAACAAAAACATTTTTAGGTAGAGACCTCCTCAAAGATGAGACGTTCAGAAAGTTATGAGCAACTGGGGGAAAAAAGGTTTAGAAAAATAAACTATTATGTAACCATAACTCTTGTGGTCACTGCCACTCTTGCTGGAATGCAGAACCTCATTGAACTTGTGGGGTAACTGAAGTAGGCAGAACATAATTTAATCAAATTTTAAATTGAAGAGTTCAATGTGGCTAAAACCAATATTTTTACCATACTACATGGAGCCAGTTATAACAAAAAGCCAAAGGATCTTTGTCTTATATGGCTGTCCATGAAGAATATAGTATTTTACACTAAAAATAAGAAGGGTGAGATTTTGAAAATACAGTTAGTGCCAGCATAAGTCTGCCCCCACTGAAGTCAACTGGAGTTTTACCATGGATGCCTATGGGAGCGGAATTCAGCTATCAAAATGAGATTTTCAAAAGCTTTCATTAAGATTCTTAATTAAAATAAACCTGTCCTGAAAACTAAATGAGATGATTATATGAACAAATACCACTGCAGCTGAATGTTGAGGGGGGAAATTGTTCCAACTACACTTTACTTAATAGAGAACTGAGAACCCAGCAGCAATGAGTTGTCCCTGTACTAATCCTGTAGCACTGTCAAACCAGGTCTCAGTGGTGATGGTGAGTTTCATAGCATACACACCGAAGTTGGATTAAAAAACCCCATAAAATATGCTTGCTAGAAGGATGCACCATAACACTACTATTTCTTAACATTGAGAACCCTAACATGCAAGACCCCAAACACAGAGAGCGGCAAAGCAGGCTGCTCCCTAGCAGAAAAGAACAAATAATCCCACCTTACTATATACTGTCTGTGTGCAGACTGACTGAACAAGACCCAGGTTGCACACTTCCTTACAGAGGCCCCTTTCTTGCAAGCAGGTGCAGGAAACCCTTTACATTTATTCTACATCTACACTTGGAGGTAGGTGTCTGATTCCCAGCTTGCATAGACATACTCACATAGCTTTCATTGAGCGAATGCTCTAAAAATAATAGTGGAGCCATGGTAGCACAGGCAGCAGCAAAGGACAGCACTGGCTAACTGCCCCGAATATAAACCCGCCTGGACCCCATGGATATGCACATGAGGCAGCTAGCCCATATTGCTGTTCACTATTGCCCAAGCTACACTATTTTTAGCATGCTAGCTTGCTGAAAGCTAGCACAAGTATGTCCATATGACCTGGGAATCACCTCCTGCCACCTCATGTCTAAGGGACAATTCAACCTCAGAGTGATAGCCTGAAATTTTAACACAGTTTTCAATACACCACATGTGGCACCTACTAATGTACTATTCCATTGTTCCCTAAAGATCTTCCATCCACATAATGGCTCATATCACCCTTGCGAAAACTATAGTATTTACAGTTTTTATAGAACAAAGGATAAAGACCCCTTATTGACATAGTAAGTTGACAGTGAAATACACTTTTTCAGTGGAAACCTGCCTCCCCCCAAAAAAAGTCCAAGAGATAAATTTGATGTTAATTAATTGTGAGAAGTGTAACTTTTTAATCATCCTGTAAAAATGAGGTATAGCTGTGATAATCATATAGCATGGAATTTGATGTGAGCTATATAAGATTCAAGGTATAAATAACTAATTTCTTATGTATGGGAGAGAAACAGAAAGGAAGGACTATTCCCATTGTCAAAAGCTAACCACTCAGGCTTTGCTCATGCATGTAATATTTCAGATGAAGATTTAGTAGGCAGCTTCTATTCCCATCACTGAATGGTGGATGGGTGGAGAATTGATGACAGAAAAGAGAGGTTGTTGAAATTTTCTGGTGAAATTTTTTTCCCAAAGAAAAATGGCCTTTTATTTTCTTCCAAAACCACCATTTCCATGGAAAACTTTTGTTTAATTTAAAAAAATTGGAAAAAAAATGAAAACTGGAAAAAGTTGAAAATCAAATGATTTTGATATTCATTTTTGTTTTAAAAAAAGAAAAGAAAATTCCCTTGAAATTCTAGAAAAATAATTTAACTTTTTTTGTGTGTGTGATTGTGTGTCTTTCAAGATTTATCAGGAAAAAATCCTTGCCATTTTCTGACCAGCTGTAACCTGAGGCAGCCATGCTGCCCTGGAATCTGTAGTTTTGGAGATTGCTTCGTCTATGGATTCTTGGGGTCGGTAGACATCACACTGGTGCTTCCTTCACCAGGCCATAAATCTTTCCCATACTGAATCTCATGGAATATTGTGAGTTCTTTCTTTTTTTCTTGTCTTACAATTTGATCCTGTGCAAACAATTATACATTTAAGGGATATGCATGGTCGAATATGAATTCCATTAAATAGCAATGCTGTACATTTTTTAAAGTCACATTGTTTTGAAGAAGAAAAAAAATCCCTGAGGATGTGAATACGTCCTATTATATCTGATAACTTTGTGACTTTTCCCTCTTTTATAATTTTCGTTTCCTTCTGTTTGGGAGACTTCTATGATGATCTGCACAGTTACAGTTTAGCCCTCCCTCCAACAAACTAAAGTACAAAGTTCAGTACATCTTATGGACTTCAGGTGAGGCATTCTTTGACACAAATGATTGTCCCTGATGGTATGCAGTATCATTGTAGCCCTGTCAGTCCCAGTATATTAGAGAGACAGGGTCAGTGAAGTAATATCTTTTATTGGGCCAATTTATCCTGGCTCTTGATTGGTTCATTTGTACGGCTGCTACCTATCTGATCTTTTTCCAGGTTCAGATTTCCATAAATGACTAATGATTTGAGTACCTAAATGTTTGGGGCCCAATTTGAGACTTTTTCGGAGGGTAAGTTTGTAACACTTTCTTAAAATCAGACCCTTTTCAAGTGACTCCAATTAAGCACCCAGTATGCAAAGCACTCAAAATCACTAAAAGAAAAGGAGTACTTTTGTCACCTTAGAGACTAACCAATTTATTTGAGCATAAGCTTTCGTGAGCTACAGCTCACTTCATCGGATGCATACTGTGGAAACTGCAGAAGACATTATATACACAGAGACCATGAAACAATACCTCCTCCCACCCCACTCTCCTGCTGGTAATAGTTTATCTAAAGTGATCACTCTCCTTACAATGTGTATGATAATCAAGGTGGGCCATTTCCAGCACAAATCCAGGTTTTCTCACCCCCCCTTTTTTTTTTTCCAAAAACCACACACACAAACTCACTCTCCTGCTGGCAATAGCTTATCCAAAGTGACCACTCTCCTTACAATGTGTATGAAAATCAAGGTGGGCCATTTCCAGCACAAATCCATTACCAGCAGGAGAGTGGGAGGAGGTATTGTTTCATGGTCTCTGTGTATATAATGTCTTCTGCAGTTTCCACAGTATGCATCCGATGAAGTGAGCTGTAGCTCACGAAAGCTTATGCTCAAATAAATTGGTTAGTCTCTAAGGTGCCACAAGTACTCCTTTTCTTTTTGCGAATACAGACTAACACGGGTGTTACTCTGAAACCAAAATCACTAGTGACTTTTGAAAGTAATGTGTTTTTTATTTAAGGCAAAACCAAAGTCAAGATGTCTGTAATGATCATACTCTTGATATTTTAAAGAAAGTTTATTTCTAAGCAATTCCATCCAGATCATGATAAGAAGCCCCTTCTCCATTATTAAATGTCACAAAGCTGTGAAATAATGACACAATATTTTTATTGATAGCTTTTGCATAGAATTAATCAGTATTAGCCAATGAAGGACCTAAAGCTAAACTATTGGGAATGATTGCCTTGTTTTTAGAAAAATGAACTAATTTAAAGAGAAATTTTTGCAGTCATAATAAACTCACATTTTGTGCAAAGCTATTGTGGCTTCCCAGATTGCTGAAGGTACTCGACTTGGCCTCACACTTCACAACACACCTTTATTATAGTGTTATCAGCCTGACACATACTTTGTAACATTTCCTAGCTTAAGTAATTGGATTTAGGAAAATATATGCAAAATCTTCTTCAAAAATCAATTATACAGCAAAATAGTACTGTTTTTTGCAATATTAATAAAGTCCTAAGAGACTGCTCAGTTAATTTTACTCCAAATATAGTAAATTTATCCTCATGTATTATACATTGTTTAAATTTGTGTAACATAAATAATACATAGTGGCTAGTAATTTATTTATGAGAAATAAACATAATTTCTTTGCCTTTTGTAGTTCTAAGCCACATTGTTATTCATGTATTTCAGGTATACCAATTAGCTATGCATGCTAAGAGTATGAAGTAATGTGTGCAAATTATAAAATGATTTAAGGTAACAAAACTTAACTTTTGACATCGATCAAGAAATATTATGAACCAAAGCAATGTTTTATTTAATAGAAGATATACTGGCTTTTTTATGTTATTGTTTAGTCATATACAGGACTCCTGCTTGAGTGTTTAGAAAAGAAAAGAAAAGAAAAGAAAAGAAAAGAAAAGAAAAGAAAAGAAAAGAAAAGAAAAGAAAAGAAAAGAAAAGAAAAAGCCTTCTCACACAAAGATAAACTGGAGCAAGGAAGTAAAGGTAAATTATTTGTTAAAGTATTTCACAGTAGGATGTTGTTGGGGCAACAAGTCGAGTTTTTAAGCTATGGATGAACTTCATAAAGTTCCAGGTCCCATTTGGATGAGTAAACAAAAATTCACCAGTTTATCCAAAGCTTATTCAAACTTATCTATACCTCTTCGGGTTTGTAAGTTGGGCTGTAAGTCTTTCAAATACAGGATCTCTCATGAGATTTCAATGTGCCTTGGTTTCATCTGAAAAGTAACTTTTGTTCATGGTATTGCAGTATTTCTGCTTCTAGTCCTCAACAAAACCAGCAAGTCCAGAAAAAGATGCAGAATACATGTTCAAATAAGCAACATTTATCCTGAATAAAGGCTCTGACCATATATTATTTGAACCAGCTTGTCCACCCCTGCTAAAGTCACTCAGACACCATGACGATAGACATGAAATATCCAAACCCTACATAGATTAGAATGTGATCTAATCTTTAGATTGATAGAGTAGGCAGACTGGATCAGAGTTATTTTATGATAGTATTCAACATAAGGGAGTGGGATGATGCTATCAGCTCACCACATAGTGTGCATAAAGGTTCAATTCTACAGAGATGAGTGGAAGTATAAAACACTAAGATAATGTGTATTATTGCCATTTAAAATTAGAACTATATATATATTTAATTGTCCAAAACTAGGACAAAAAGCCAAAGCCACAGAGCCAAAGCCAAAGCCAAAGCTTCCATATAGCTTTTAAAAATTCCATACCTAATAATTTGGTTGCTAATACACCAGATGTTGTTTGGTTAGTTATTATTAGTGGTAACACCATTAAAACTAAAATAATTTAAGACCACCAGCTTTACAAACAAAAGTTTAAAACAACAAACAAAAATAGATGCTCAGCACCCAAAGTAGTCCCCCTTTGCCTGCTGCTTCATTTTGCATTTGTCTTCAGATTTATGAGGACAGCAACAATCTTCATCATCAAGTGTTTCTCACACAAGTTACAGCAGTTAATACATTCTTAATTCTCTGCTTTGCAATGCAGTAGCAGGACATGCATTAGTCTCCATGTTTGTTACTATACACCTTCTAACAAGGTCTTTTAGTCTTGTTATGGCAGCAGGGTAGCAAAGGACTCAAACTCACTTTTCAGTCAAACTCACTAAAGCCATGTGTTGATGTGCCTTCTATGCCAGCAGAAAATGTGCTGTTGTCTTGAGGACTTCTGGGAAAATATATTTTGTAGATTGACAAGAGAAAGATGATGGTGGGATATTATTAACTAGAATGAGATGAAATTTAGAGGACAAAATTCTTTCTATAATTGCTTTTCTCCACTGTAGCTGCCATTGACCTTGAAGATCCTGGCATATGTTCTCTTAATTATTTATGACAATGATTTACTATGAAATACACTGATTAAAAAAAAATCACCCAAACTTGGTTCCATACCACCCTCCATCCCCATTGTAAAAAGGATTTTCAAATAAATTGAAATAATTGTGGGGGGAAATCTATTTTTATTTACAATTTTTATGTTTTTGTTTGGAAAAAAAACCTCCTAAAACTAAAATTTTAGAAACCCAAGAGTTTTAAGCAGAAAAAACACACATACTTTTCAGTTGCCACAAACAACAAAAAATAAAAATCCAGTTTTTCAATGAAAATCTATATTATGAAGAAAACATTGAATGAAAATGAAAAGTATTCCTTTCATGGGGAGGTTATGAACTTTTTTTTTTATTGTGGTAGCACAGAGAAATGCCCTAAAGGTTAGGACAAGAAGCTGGATCTCAGAGTAGTGAAAGAAAAGGCACAATAGAAATTAACTAGGGAGGGAAGTGATGTGGTCAGAGAAATGGCCAGGGAAGATAATCCTAGCAGCTGCATTTAGAACTGTGCAGAAGAAGGTGTGGTGTGTTTTAGAAAAAAAATAGAGAGAAGGAGGTTGTAGTAGTCAAGATGGAAGATGATAAAGGTCTGAAGAAGAGTTTTAGAGGTACAAACAGAAAGAAAAGGTCAGATGTTGGAAACGTTATGGAGTAATAAGTGGCTGTATTTGGACACAGCTTGGATGTGCAGGGCAAAAGAAAGGGAGGAGTCCAAGATGAGTCCCAAATTATAAACCTGAATGAGAGGGAGGATAATTTTTGTAAATTATGAGGGGGTAGATTATGGCTGGCTTTACACAAGTGTGAAAGAGGGTTAGATGGTGAAAGGAGACGTCTTCAGTGTTTAATTTCTGTGCCGGAGCCCTCATGCCCTCAGACTCATGCCCTCAGACTCATGTAGTTCTTGTGCCGTGTAGCACCTCAAAAAGGGAGAACCCAGTCCCAGGTTTAGAGGCCTGTGTAATTCTGGCCTGTGCTGCTCCAGGCAACTCAGCTGTGGCAGCTTCTCCCACTCTCCCTGTCATAAATATAAAGGGAAGAGTAACAACCTTCCTGTATACAGTACTATAAAATCCCTCCTGCCCAGAGGCACAAAATCCTTTTACCTGTAAAGGATTAAGAAGCTCAGGTAACCAGGCTGGCACCTGACCAAAAGGACCATTAAGGGGACAAGATACTTTCAAATCTGGGGGGGAAGGTTTTGGTCTGTCTGTTTTGTGTGCTTGCCGGACACAGATCAAGGAAGCAACCAATCCAACTCCATTAGAATTAGTAAGTACTAGCAAGGTAATGCATTAACTTATTTTTGTTTTGGCTTGTGATTTTCTCTGTGCTGAGAAGAAGGTGTATTTCTGGTTTTCTTTTTGTAACTTTAAAGTTTTCCCAGAGGGAAATCCTCTGTGTTTTTGAATCTGATTGCCCTGTAATATTATCTTCCATTCTAATCTTACAGAGGTGCTTCTTTTACCTTTTTTTCTTTATAATAAAGTTCTGTTTCTTTTAGAATCTGATTGTTTTTGTTTTTTTTTAAAAACCCAAGGTTGCTCTGTGCTCATCTTGTTTATTCCTAAGCCTCCCCAGGAAAGGGGGTGTGGGGCCTTGGGGGGATATTAGGGGAGAGTAGGAACTCCAAGTGGTCCTTTCCCTAAGTTTGTCTAAATCACTTGGTGGTAGCAGTGTTACCTAATCCAAGGTACAAGGGAGAATTTGTGCCTTTTGGAGTTTTTAACCTAAGCTGGTAGAAATAAGCTTAGGGGGTCTTTAATGCAGGTCCCCACATCTGTACCCTAGAGTTCAGAGTGGGGAGGGAACCTTGACACACCCATAAGTGAATGGGTCTTCAAGCAGAGTGCTGGCTTCTTCTGCCCAAGGCATCTCCTGACAACTAATTCCTGGTAGCTCATTCCACTTGCTCATCGTGGTTTGGTGGGTAGTCAGGTCTTCAAATCCCAGGGCCCCAGCTCACGCATTCTCCCTTTCAAGGAAGATACTATAATATAGTGCTACAGAACATATACACAGACCTCAAAATAGGCCCATTGCTGCTTCTTGCCACTAACTCGGCAGTGCCTGCCTCTCTGCCTTTTGCTCATCACTCTGTCAAAATAAAGTTCAGTTGCAAAATCTGTATACAGATATGATGTATAAACCATTTACGATCCCAAAATGTTCATTAATTATAATGAAATATATTTTAAAACCAACTATTTGATAGTCAGTTCCTCCAGTGCAGAAGTACAGCAAATTGCAGGGAAGAAGTAGAAATTTCAATGGAAATTTCAATTATTACAGATTTTTGTAATAAGCCATAAATCCAGTATTTTTTAACTCCCAAGTTAAAAGGATCAGAGGGGAGGAGGAAGGAGATAAGCTCTAAAAATGAATGATTTTAAAGATTGAGAATGTCCTTTATTGCAGTTCATCTAGAAAAGGAAAAACAGATGCTGCGGTGATTCATTTCTGAGGACCTATGGGAAGATTTCATTTATGTTCACTCTAATTTACTCTATCTCTGCAAAACAGCCCAAAGTAGAGCACATCCCCCCTTATTTACAACATACAGTACAACACTAAACACTTTTTTTCAGGTCATTAAGGAAGAAAAACTGCAGCTGATATGTGATAGCATGCAGCCGTGCTCTGCCTTCATCTAGAGCACTTGTAGTGAGAGAGAAATACTGGGAACTGAGGCAAAAGAATATTTGCTTAGACACTTTGTTCACAGCTCATTCTTACTTCTAAGCAAGTATTACATTCTCTGCAATTACCTGAGGTTTGTTTTGGATGACATACATTGGAAAGATCTACTATTATTGTACCCTCATTTACATAGCACTTTTATATGTATCAAAACAGGTTACAAGCTAGAATAAAGTGAATTAGCAAATATAAGTCACAATAGATACAGTGTGCAATAAAATCAGTTATAAATATTGATAACAGATAAACTTAAAATAAACAATAATATATGATAAACAAACAACAACAGTAAACTTGGCATTAAAGATGGTAAGGACAAAAAGAAGCGAGTGGCTTACAGATTGTTGTAATAAGCCATAAATCCAGCATTCTTATTACAATCATGATTTTTAGTGTCTAGCGAAATTATGAATTTAAGCTCCCAGGCTTATATTTTCAAACTGTTGTGCAGGTTCCCTTTGAGGATGAGGACTGAGAGGTCAAATATAGAGTGATCACTTTGTGAAAGGTGTTCAACCACAGGTAATGCAGTGTTTTTGTCTTTTATCATTTTCCTGTGTGAGTTCATTCAAGAATATAATTTGGTTTCACCCCCATCGTAGTTTTTGGAGCATTTAGTGATAAGCATGCGTAGGACCCATGGATCCTGAAAGATGCATTGTGGAGGGTGTTGATTATGGTAGCAGTGGAGATCAATTTTCGCTGTAATTTTTTCCATCCATGTACAGAATGAATTTTGTTATGTACAGCAATATTGATGTAATGTGCAGATGTGCACTACCAGTAGAAACAAAACAAAAAGTTACAATAGGAATAATTACTCCAGCTAGGACAGGTTAGGCATTTTAGAAAACACTACTCTAAGAATTACATTTAAGCATAAGAGAGAAATAAAATTATGAAATGCGTAGACCAGTCCAGAAACTAAAATAACAGTGTGACAGGTTTCCCGCCCCCCGCCCCACCTCCTTTGGGGTGCCACCTGGAACTGGGGTGTGACGTTGCACTCTATATGATTTTATGAAAATGTGCTTATGAGTGTGAATATAATGTAACTGAAACATGCTTCATGCAAAAGGTCTCTTGTAAGGTATCATTAAAATCTTATAATCTACTGAGTGTGTTCATCCTAGTTGTATGCACGTATCATTTTTGTATTCGAAGTTATGAATATGGGCTGTGTACTTGTTTGAGTTTAAGTAGCCTTAGTAAAGCATTTGGTCAGCTTCTTTAGAAAGGAATTTACAAGTTAAGTGCCCAATCAAGAAACATTTAATGGACTATGGATCTTGGAAGACTCCAATCCACATAAGAAGTCTACCTGAGGATGTTCAAGGTAGCATGTCAATAATGGCTGCCACCTGTAAAGTCCTGAGTCATGCATGGACATGTGACTTGCCCATGTGACTCCAAAACTCCATCTTGGAGCTGGATTTTTCATAGGAGAGAGGAGGGGGTCTCCACCCACAAGAGAAAGTTTATTTAAGCCTCTGGGAGACCCCTCCATTTTGTCTTGAGCTGGCTCAAGAGAGAGCCTCTCCACCCCCAAAGGATACCTGAAAGAAACTGGAACAAAGACTGTAACCATGGTGGTGTGAGTGATTTCTGGACCCAGACTTGAAGGAGTCTAGTCTGTAAAAGAAGCTTACTGGAACATCTCTGAGGGTGAGAATTCATCTGTAATCACTTTCTTACTGTGTTAGGTTTAGACTTGCATGTTTTATTTTGTTTTGTTTGCTAATTTACTTTATTCTGTCTGTTATTACTTGGACCCACTTAAATCCTACTTTTTGTATTTAATAAAATCACTTTTTACGTATTTATTAACCCAGAGTATGTATTAATACCTGGCTGGGGGATGGGACAAACAGCTGTGCATATCTCTCTATCAGTGTTATAGAGGGTGAACAATTCATGTGTTCACCCTGTATAAGCTTTATACAGGGTAAAACATATTTATTTGGGGTTTGGACCCCACTGGGAGCTGGGCATCTGAGTGTTAGAGACAGGAACACTTCTTAAGCTGTTTTCAGTTAAGCCTGCAGCAGCTGGGGGATGTGCTTCCGACCTGGGTCTGGGTTTGTAACAGGCTAGCGTGTCTGACTCAAACCAGGCAGGGTTCTGAAGTCCCAAACTGCCAGGGAAACCAGGATTAGAAAATAGTCCCAGCACATCAGTTGGCAGTGCCCAAGGGGTTTTCTGTGATACAACCCATCACATGGGGTACCACTGAACCCACCTGACCCACCAGCCTGGGCTCCCTTTCACCCTGTAATGATGTGACAAGCTGCATAACACTCCTGGTCTCACACTTTCACCAGCACACAGGTAGGGGCACACCCAGATGCAGAAACACACAGACACTGAAATCAGCTCTGCATGGGAAGGCTTAGCTAAAGAATTGCCCAGTACTCAAGTGCACCCCTCCCCCCTTCTAGAAGGTAAACCAAACTTGTACCATCTTGCACTGCACAGAGACTGAACAGCGTAATATCATGAAATTCGCCCCCTCTCTGAATGTGGAGAGGGTTATACATAGCTTTCTGCCCCAAGTCATGGTTTCCACACACACACTGGTCTTAGAGAAAACAAAACAAGTTTATTTATTACAAAAGTTAGATTGTAAGTGATTATAAGGGATAGCAAACAGATCAAAGTAGATTACCTAACAAATAAAACAAAAATGAAATCTAAGCTTAATATACTAACAAAATGTTCTAGGCAGTTTGTAAAGAGTCTTGAAGGCAAGTTGCACTTTCTTGCAGCGTAAAACTCCAGATATATCTTTCCAGGCTATACAACGCTCTAGGCCAGGTTCAGCCCTTCCCCTTAGTTCAGTCCATTTGCTTCTCAAGTGTTTTGAGCAGTCCTCTTTCTTGGGCAGGGAGTCAGTGAAGAATGAACCACAGTGATGTCACTCCCCTGCCTTAAATAGTTTTTGCATATGGCGGGAATCCTTTTTCTCCCAGTTTGATTCCCACCCCTGGTCAGTGGAAAAACACTGGTGTTATCATGGAGTCCAGTACCAGGTGACTTGGGCACATGTCCCTGTAGAGATAACTCAGAGACTGTTTGCAGTGTCCCCAGGAAAGCTTCCCAGGAAAGATCCCAGGTGGGAGATTAGCATCTTCAAAGACCTATTGTTCTCCCAAATGGCCCTTCCCAACTGGCCATCTAGACTGATTGCATTCTGCCTAGTGGGTGTTCCCCAGGTTTAAACACATTTGTAAGAGATGCGTAGACAATATTCCTAACTTCAGATACCAAAATGATACATGTATACAAATAGGATAATCATATTCAGTAAATCATAACCTTTCCAATGATATCTCACATGCCTTATCTTGTATAAAATACATCATAGTTATGCCATAATTACATTGTAACAATATACTATGAAGAATATGAGGCATAATGCTACAAATAGCTCTTTGAAAGAATAAAATTACAGAGAATATATGTGCATTGCAAGAAGCACCAAGAAGTAACAACACCACCAACAACACCAGTATGTGTTTGGAGGTGAGTGTGTCAGAGACAGAGTATGTGTGTGTCTGTGTGTGTGAGAGAGAGAGAGACAGAGACTGAGTATAAAGAAAAGGAGGACTTGTGGCACCTTAGAGACTAACCAATTTATTAGAGCATAAGCTTTTGTGAGCTACAGCTCACTTCCTCAGATGCATATCGTGGAAACTGCAGCAGGCTTTATATATACACAGAGAATATGAAACAATACCTATTCCCACCCCACTGTCCTGCTGGTAATAGCTTATCTAAAGTGATTTCCAGCACAAATCCAGGTTTTCTCACCCTCCACCCCCCCACACAAATTCACTCTCCTGCTGGTGATAGCCCATCCAAAGTGACAACTCTTTACACAATGTGTATGACTGAGACTGAGTATGTGTGTGCTGGCTGCTGGGGAAGTCTTTGAGAGATCTGTGTGCACTCACTCACCAGAAAGCTGTTTTTTCAGACTGCAGCAGCTGTCACCAGCTCTCCTGCCCCTGAGCTCTGTCCCCCCTCCCCCACGCTGCGGAGATGAGGTACATGGGCAGGGGGGAATCAAGGGAGAAGAGGGGAACACCCTGATATCTGCACCCACCCTTCCCCCCTACTCTGCACACTCAGTGGGAGGGTCCCGGGAGCAGCTGTCCAGGGGCTTCAAGGCTGAGGGCAGGAGCAATGCAGCCGCAGAGCAGCAGGGGGAGGGGTGCCTGAACATGTTGCCGGATGTGTGCAGCTCTGCTAATCAATTGCATGCACTTGATTCACTCCCGGGCGGCTGCGCAACCGCGCAGCTTAGAGAGAAGACAGGCGGGGATAAATCTTCATAAATGATCTGGAGGATGGTGTGGATTGCACTCTCGGCAAATTTGCAGATGATACTAAACTGGGAGGAGTGGTAGATACGCTGGAGGGCAGGGATAGGATACAGAGGGACCTAGACAAATTGGAGGATTGGGCCAAAAGAAATCTGATGAGGTTCAATAAGGATAAGTGCAGGGTCCTGCACTTAGGACGGAAGAACCCAATGCACAGCTACAGACTAGCTACAATGGCTAGGCAGCAGTTCTGCGGAAAAGGACCTAGGGGTGACAGTGGACGAGAAGCTGGATATGAGCCAGCAGTGTGCCCTTGTTGCCAAGAAGGCCAATGGCATTTTGGGATGTATAAGTAGGGGCATAGCGAGCAGATCAAGGGACGTGATCGTCCCCCTCTATTCGACATTGGTGAGGCCTCATCTGGAGTACTGTGTCCAGCTTTGGGCCCCACACTACAAGAAGGATGTGGATAAATTGGAGAGAGTCCAGCGAAGGGCAACAAAAATGATTAGGGATCTGGAACACATGACTTATGAGGAGAGGCTGAGGGAACTGGGATTGTTTAGTCTGCAGAAGAGAAGAATGAGGGGGGATTTAATAGCTGCTTTCAACTACCTGAGAGGTAATTCCAGAGAGGATGGTTCTAGACTATTCTCAGTGGTGGAAGAGGACAGGACAAGGAGTAATGGTCTCAAGTTGCAGTGGGGAAGGTTCAGGTTGGATATTAGGAAAAACTTTTTCACTAGGAGGGTGGTGAAACACTGGAATGCGTTGCCTAGGGAGGTGGTGGAATCTCCTTCCTTAGAAGTTTTTAAGGTCAGGCTTGACAAAGTCCTGGCTGGGATGATTTAATTGGGTATGGGTCCTGCTTTTGAGCAGGGGGATGGACTAGATGACCTCCTGAGGTCCCTTCCAACCCTGATATTCAATGATTCTATGAAATCTGCAAGCTTTACACCTATTGTTCTGGCACCACTTTGAGTTGGTGTGCCCTGGAATAAATTCCATGTCTACCTCTATAGAGTCAGACCTCACAAAATTGATCAGAGGAACAGGAGATACCTCTTGCGGTTCTGTGTTAAGGGCAGCTGCATTAATCTGGATGGACATGGTATGGGATTAATTTCTTTGAGTTTAGAGCAATGATTTCTCAGGTGCTCAGTGGAGCTACACTTATCTAGATCCCAACAAGGGCAGTCAGGACCCAGGGTCAGAGCAGGGATAAACCTGTGTCTGGCAATAACAAAAGACTACATATTCAGTTTCCAGGCCAGGGTAGATACAAAGGGTCAGAGTCCAAGTCAGGAGGCAAGGTCCAAATCAAGTCAAAGCCACAAATGCAGGAGCAGGACCAGTCACTGCAGGTACAGAAGATCCATATTGTTGCCTGGGCACTTCCTGGAATACCTCTTGAGTTTTTATAGGGCAGGGAGCCAATAAAACACTATGACACTGCTGTCTGTCAAACACTTGAGGCAGAACCTCCCATGGTCTGTATCCTCAGTGGGTCATGGGAAGTGGAATGCAAACTACTTACAGCTGCTTCTGGGTGGCACCCTGGAGATGCCAGGTGACTGGTGGCTCTGGGGGCCTGTCTCCTAGGCTGGTGGGGAAGCACCTTCTTGGACCATTTTCCTGTAAAGGGGGTCTGTGATGGGGATTTCCAGGAGGGAATGATTCTGGGGAGGTGAGTGCCTGGACTCCCAGCCACACTTCTACTTCCTGGGGTAAAACAGGGTCCCCCCTTTACATTAGGATTGTGACCCTCATTCTGTGTCTTGCATCCATTAGATGTTCAGGCTTGCACAAAAGGAATCAGCTGAGATGGCAATTTCCTGTGCATAATTTAAAGATTTATCCCATATTGTGCATCTAACTTCCTCAGAACAGATGCTTAGGAAATGTTCTTCAGCAAAGACACCATAATAGAGGCTCAACTTAAACGTATACCCCAAATTAAAAAACACAGTAAAAGAACTAAAAAAGAGCCACTGTGGCTTAAGAACAATGTAAAAGAAGCAGTGAGAGATAAAAAGGCATCTTTTAAAAAGTGGAAGTCAAATCCTAGTGAGGTAAATAGAAAGGAGCATAAACACTGCCAAATTAAATGTAAAAATGTAATAAAAAAAGCCAAAAAGGAGTATGAAGAACAGCTAGCTAAAAACTCAAAAGGTAATAACAAAACATTGTTTAAGTACTTCAAAAACAGGAAGCCTGCTAAACAACCAGTGGGGCCTCTGGACGATCGAGATACAAAAGGAACACTTAAAGACAATAAAGTCATCGCAGAGAATCTAAATGAATTATTTGCTTCAGTCTTCATGGCTGAGGTTGTTAGGGAGATTCGCAAACCTGGGCCATCTTTTGTAGGTGACAAATCTGAGGAATTGTCACAGATTGAAGTGTCACTAGAGGAGGTTTTGGATTTAATTGAGAAACTTAACAGTAAAAAGTCACTGGGACCAGATGGCATTCACCCAAGAGTTCTGAAAGAACTCAAATGTGAAATTGCAGAACTATTAACTATGGTTTGTAACCTGTCCTTTAAATCAGCTACTGTACCCAATGACTGGAAGGTAGCTAACGTAATGTCAATATTTAAGAAGGGCTCTAGAGGTGATCCTGGCAATTACAGACCAGTAAGTCTAACGTCAGTACCGGGCAAATTAATTGAAACAACAGTAAAGAATAAAATTGTCAGACACATAGGAGAACATAAATTGTTGTGCAAAAGTCAACATGGTTTCTGTAAAGGGACATCATGTCTTACTAATCTATTAGAGTTCTTTGAGGGAGTCAACAAACATGTGGACAAGGGATAATCCAGCAGACATAGTGTACTTAGATTTCCAGAAAGCCTTTGACAAGGTCCCTCACCAGAGGCTCTTACGTAAATTAAGTTGTCATGGGATAAGAGAGGAGATCCTTTCAGGGATTGTGAACTGGTTAAAAGACAGGGAACAAAGGGTAGGAATAAATGGTAAATTTTCAGAATAGAGAGGGATAACCAGTGGTGAGCTGGAGCCAGTTCGCACCAGTTAGCATGAACCAGTTTTTAAATTTTGAAGCCAGTTTAGAACTGGTTGTTAAAGGGGTGGACAAACTCCAGCCCGTGGGCCACATCCAGCCAACGGGACCATCCTGTCCGGCCCTCCTGAGCTCTTGGCCGGGAAGGATCCCCTGAGAATCCCTTTTACTCACTTGGCGGCGCTCCGGGTCTTCGGTGGCACTTCAGCGAAGTGACTGAAGGAACTGGTTCTTCAGCTTTTGGCAGCTCATCACTGGGGGTAACTAGTGGTGTTCCTCAAGGGTCAGTCCTAGGACCAATCCTATTCTACTTATTCATAAATGATCTGGAGAAAGGGGTAAACAGTGAGGTGGCAAAGTTTGCATACGATACTAAACTGCTCAAGATAGTTAAGACCAAAGCAGATTGTGAAGATCTTCAAAAAGATCTCACAAAACTAAGTGACTGGGCAACAAAATGGCAATCAAAATTTAATGTGGCTAAATGTAAAATAATGCACATTGGAAAAAATAACCCAAACTATACATACAATATGTTGGGGGCTAATTTAGCTACAACTAATCAGGAGAAAGATCTTGGAGTCATCGTGGATAGTTCTCTGAAGACATCCACACAGTGTGCAGCGGCAGTCAAAAAAGCAAACGGGTTGTTAGGAATCATTAAAAAACGGGATAGAGAATATCTTATTGCCTTTATATAAATCCATGGTATGCCCACATCTTGAATACTGCATACAGATGTGGTCCCCTCATCTCAAAAAAGATATACTGGCATAAGAAAAGGTTCAGAAAAGAGCAACTAAAATGTTTAGGGCTTTGGAACGGGTCCCATATGAGGAGAGATTAAAGAGGCTAGGACTTTTCAGCTTGGAAAAGAGGAGACTAAGGGGGGATATGATAGAGGTATATAAAATAATGAGTGGTGTGGAGAAAGTAAATAAGGAAAAGTTATTTACTTGTTCCCATAATATAAGAACTAGGGGCCACCAAATGAAAATAATGGGTAGCAGGTTTAAAACAAATAAAAGGAAGTTCTTCACTCAGTGCACAGTCAACATGTGGAACTCCTTGCTTGAGGAGGTTGTGAAGGCTAGGACCATAACAGGGTTTAAAAGAGAACTGGATAAATTCATGGAGGTTAAGTCCATTAATGGCTATTAGCCAGGATGGGTAAGGAATGGTGTCCCTAGCCTCTGTTTCTCAGAGGGTGGAGATGGATGGCAGGAGAGAGACCACTAGATCATTACCTGTAAAGTTCACTCCCTCTGGGGCACCTGGCATTGGCCACTGTTGGTAGACAAGTACTGGGCTGGATGAACGTTTGCTCTGACCCAGTATGGCCATTCTTATGTTCTTATGTTCTTAAAGAGATCAAATTGATCATAGTTTTCAGCCTCCTTTCCCTTTCCCCATTTTCTCATTAGGGGACACATTTTATAGGCATACTCACTATGACTCATGTCAGCACTTTTCCTGAGATGTCTAAATTTCAACTTTAACATTTCAGGGGTAATTTGAAACCTTTACAAAGCAGCTCTTTTAAATTCAGGATAATCCAAAGCCTCTCCAAGAGGCATTTCATTAAATACATTTAAAGCTTTACCAGAAAGTTTTACAATCAGTGTGGGGACATGCTTGTCCTCTGGAACCTTATGAACCTCACATAGCCTTTCAAAAGTGGTAAGGTATTCTTCAGTACTGTCTGATCTATCTCAATTTCCCACCTATAAAATGGGAATAAGTCTTTCTTCTTCTCTTGTCTATTCTGGTTTTAAGCTATTTGGGGCACTTGAATATGTACTTACAGTTTCTACCAATCTGGAGTTCTGGTGTCAGTTGGGGTCTTTAATCACTACTGTAATCTCATTATCATAATAATAGCTCATTTATGGCCTGATGGTGATCACAGTGAAGTCAATGGGAATTTTGTCACTGACGTCAGTGGCAACAGGTCAGGTCTTTGTATTGGATGTCATTTCAATGCGAAGTCACAGACTACAATGGACAAAGTTATGGTGTCACCTCTCTTGCTTGCCTCTGAAATACTTTATAAAAGTTTTCTTTTTACAATTATAAAACTTTTCAGATAAAATTACCAAACAACAAAAGTCTTTTTTCATCTGAGGGATCTTTTTTATGAGAAATCTCAGGAGAAAGCTCATAACTGCAGGTACTGCATTCATCTGAAGGGTAGAAAGAGGACAGAAAATTGAAGGTGAATTCAGTGAGATTTCCAGCACAAACATCTGAATTAAATATTACAAGTTGCAGAAATGTTAGAAAGGCTTTAAAGAAAAGATAATCTAATTGTTTATCTTCATTAAATTACAAGCATAAGCACTTCAAAAGTTATGTGCAGGTTTTTTTTCCTGGGGTTATTAACTATCATAAGGTCTACTTCCATGGATTGAAAAGAGATTTTGTTGTACATATTTCATTGTGGGTTTTTTTTTCCCTTTCAAAGTATATTTTCCAGAGATCTATTGTACACTGGTTATTTTTGTGCTGCTGTAAGTTTCTCCCTTGTGAGAGCTCGAAATTCAGTCATCATTGTTCTCCAATGTCAAACAATCTACTGATTTTTATTCCTTGAGAAAATAATTAAAAATAATAAATAATGAATTGGAAATTAATATACATATAAAAAACCAAAGAATTCAGTGAAACTTTGCTGTGAACATGTTGCAGGCCATATGCCAAGGTCCCTGGTGGTTATTTATTTCCTATCTGGAAGCAGTCAACCCATTTCTTTGCTTGTGAGGGGAAATGGAAATACTCTTGCTTCTTCACATTCTTATTCTCCTTCCCCTTCAGCCCAAACCAAATAGTCCACACACATAATGGATATTCTAAACTAACATTGGAATTAATGAATTAGTCCCAGGGACACATGGGCATGGAGGCATCTCTACATTATTGGTTTATTTAACCCTTTGCATAATCAAGGGGAAAGGGTTAACCTAATGATTCAACAAATTATGGAGTTTTGTTAGCATAAATAATATTGCAGAGCATGAACTTGCTCTCACAAATCTCACTAAAGACTTTTAGCACAAACCTTGTGCACTTCACTTTTGTAATTTTGTGAGATCCTTCAGGGAATCAAGAAAATTCGTACTTGACTTGTATACCCAAAAGGCCAACCTCTTTATAAACTTATTTAAAAAAAAATTCAGGCTGGATCTGGGATCAAGCAGAAGAATCTGACGGTGCAAAGGATTTATTGATTATATGCCTCCCGTATCACTATTTCAGCAGATACCAGTAGCTATTGTATGTGTTGCTACAACTAGATAGGGAAGCCTGAAGCATATTACTCCAGATGAATTGCATGATGCCAACATCAACTACACCAAAATAGAAAAAAAAATCCTGGTGAATATACTGGCATGCACAAAATTCACAAGATACTTTCAGAATTCCAATAATTTTAAGAAAGTCACAGCTAATAAGCCAATAGTTTTGCTAAAGGTGTAGAGAAGGTGCTTCTTATATACTAAGTTGCCTATACACCTGGGATTTCTGTAAGGATGAACTCAGTCTTCCTTTGGTTTTCAGATTTGAATCCAAAAACTAAAAGTGAAACTGAACCAAAGGCACAGCATGTTGCCTGGATTTGGTAGAAACCATCCCAAACCCCTGACTTTCCTATGGTTACCACTCAAAATCATAAAGTACCCCAGTTTTATTCTGTGGCCAAATTGCTTGAAAACTCAGCTCCATTTAGACCTGAGCCCAGGCCTGCTGAAAGGTTTGTAAAGCTCATTAAACTTTCAGCAAACTTGTTTGACTTATCTCCCTCACTGTATTTTTGCAGTATGTCTTGTCCATCTACATAAGGATGTAAGGTGGTAAGCTTATAAGGTAGTTAACTTAGTCTAAAATTTCTGACCTCTCTCCTCATTCAATTCCATGACCATTTCTCAGATAGCTCATGCTGAATTAAATCACTGTCAAAAGTGCCTCCTCTCCCCTCTCCCTGCTTCTCTATCATTATGGACAGTTCCACTGTTCACCTACGGCTCATAAATTTGGCATTATGTCTTCTTCCTGACACAGTCAGGTTGTTGCTAAATCTGGCCATTTCTTCCATTGTAATATCTCCATGTTGTCCCTCCCTCTCTGCTGCCCTGTCTTATTCAGCTCTAACTTTGACAACTGCGACTTCCTTCTCTCTGCCCTTCCTTACATCCAGATTCTCATGTCACACATGTCAAGTCTATCCCTTGAATCAACTTTAAACATTGCGTGCATCCCATCAAGACTTCACATACCACTCTCTATGCCTCCTCTTTAATCTTCTCCCACTCCACACTTGGCACCCCTCGATTGGTGTGCCTTTCCACTCCCTAGAACCGTACTACCACAAACAACTCTGTCACTTTTCTGTTCCTTGTGTCTAGGATAATCTTCCTTTTTTCTCTATGGTTGTTATTGAAATATGTTGTGAGTTTGGGGGTCACCCACTGCTAGTTCTCCAGTGACAATAAAGGAGGTGACCCATATCCAGGCTGGTGTTAAATTACCAATAATCAGCAAGGGAGTTCTAAACAAGGGATTTACAATTCTGTAAAGGACAGTGGCATCATGTGATTTACTCTCCCCTCCCCCACCTCAGCTGAAAGCAACAAGAATGCTGGGAAGACAAAGACTTGAACTGAGGAGATTGGTCCCTAGCTGAGAAGTTTAAAGTCAGTCTGTGTATTGAGGACTGTAACCTGCTGGCAACATCCAGTGGGGTGAGAAAAACTCCTTGATCCAAATACTGCTTAGTCTAATAAGGTTTAGGATTTAGACTGCATGCTTAACTTTTATTTTCTTTGGTAACTATCTCTGACCTTTATGCCTCCCACTTATAGTAATCACTTAAAATCAATCTTTCTGTAGTTAATAAACTTATTTTAATGTTTTATCCTTACCAGTGAGTTTATCTAAAGTGCTTGGGAAATCTTCATGTTACAGAGGCTGGTGTGTGTCCACTTTCCTTTGAAGAAGTGGTGAACTAATTAATATGTTTGCACTGTTCAAAAGAAGGTCTTGAGACAATATATTTCTGGGGTGCAAGGCTGGCAGTTTGGAAGATATGCCGGTGTTTCTCTGTGTATGGTTCATGAGTGGCTTGGGGTGCCTTAATGCTACTTAACTGGGTGTGACTCTGCATGATGGTGGCAGAGTGATAAGAGTGCCTGGAGGGGTTTGCTGCTTGTAATTAGCAAAGAGCCAGCCCAGGCTGGAGAGTAAAGTGGACACAGTGATCCCATAGTTCCACTTTGTACCCGAAGGGTCCCATCAGACTTACCTACTAGAAGTCCACAGCAGAGCTAGGAACTGAAGCCAAGTCTCCTGAGCTCCGCTGTAGTGACTAGACAACAAGAGCATGCTTCCACTCCCTTCTAACTTCTTCTGTGGAGGGTATTGCAGGGTCTATAGCTCTGGTTACTAGTATGCTCCTCGACCCAAAGACTAGTAACCTGGATGCAAGGGGGTTCTTATTCCCTTGTGTGGGCATGTAGCCAGGGACACAATCTAGCCTCGTGCATTTACTGTTATCCCCTCTTTTGTTATGAAATAGACTGAAATATTGTCTTGGGCAGGAATCAAACTTTTTATTAGTTCTCAAAGGCACACAGGAAATCTGGTTTATCATCATGGATTGCTGTGTACTTTTTACAGTGAACTTTATACTATGCATATCGGATTTTGGAGTTTCTTACTAAAGGTTTTCCGAGCTCTAAGTACCATTCCAATCACAAAATAGGAGGGAATAAATGAGATAGTTTCATTTGGGAGTATAAAGTAGACACAGAAATACAATATAGATTATGTGCTGGAAATATACAACACATACTCTTTCTGTGTGTAGATCTGTTCTGTAAGTGGATTACTATTTGACTAACTAATCATTTTTGAAAAGATCAGATCACTTTTCTAATAGAATAAATCACAGTTTAAGGCACCATGTTTCACACTGTGCTGTAAAGTGTTGCCAATGAAGCACGATTCACCACATTCCTTGCATAATCCCATTACTTCATGCTCTGTGATTGACATGACTTAGATTCTTTTTGCATACTCCTAATTTCAAATGCATGGATGTTCTGCAGTCATTAAACGCCTTTCAGATTTTTCTTGTATGCTTCCCACTGTGCCACATGAGCTTCAAACTCAAGTAAAGCCTTCCATAAAAATCTTATTATATGTCATCCTCAGTTACTGAAGTGGAGCTCTGGAACCCTTGCATAACTGTTTGGACATTTAGGAAACACAATGGCATTCACAGCTGTGGTTTCTTTAGCAGATGATTATTTATAAAAGTACATGGAGAACAAATGATCCCCAGCGTCACAATGTCATATGTGAACATACAGCACATATATTAAACAGGGAGAGTATGATAGTCTCAATAAGATGTTTGTTATCTAGAATGAAATATATCCTAAGAAGAATGTAATGGAAGAGAATTAGCCAAAGAAAGGAACATGGCCCAGATTCTGCACCATAAGCATAAGGCAGCCCTAAAGCTGGCAAAGTCTGCCACAGAGAGACTGTCCTTCTGCAGGAAGATTTTCTGGTAGCGTAAAGGCAGTGTAGCAGGCACATCTCCACTCAGATGCTGTCATAGAAGGCAATGATGGAAGAAAGAGAACATGGCCAGGACTAACGGCCATATGGGGTTCTTGGATCTGATAGCAGCTGTTGTAACGAAGAGGAAGAACAGACTAGAATGGAACTAGTAAACACAGAGGCAATCTTTTCACCTTAACTGTCCTGACTTTCCCTCAGCCATAGCTGAGAATCTGCGCCTGTACAAATCAAGAATTCCCTGCTTAAAAAAAGCATTATCCAAACAGGATAAATATTTCATAGGAATAAGTTAGCTTTCCACCACCCCAATTCAAGTATAATGATCAACTAATCTGCAAGAACGGAACTGTATTTTTATAAAGCAAGTACTATCTAATTGTGGGATACTGATGGCATGGGACAAATGTGGTGCCTTCAAAATGTACCAATGCAAAAAGTGATTTGCAGTAAGCTCTTAAAGTAAAAAGTTATTCTTTCTAGCATCTTCAATAAAAATTATACATTGCATACAGCATGCTTTCCTTAGCTAAATTATGCAACTGCAAAGCAAACAATAGCAGCAGGGGAGAGGAATGCAGAGACATGGGCATGAGAGGAAATATACATTTACAGCTGAGACTTAAAATGAATTGAGAATGGTGAGATAGAGGTAGATTGTTCAGATTCTAATGCTGCAAAGAAGAAGCATTTTTGCACCAGATTGTGTAGAGGGACAGAAGAGGCCAAATTTGGATGGGGGGAGAAAGAGGAGAGCCAATCGAAATTAAATATTAGAGAATATGTAGCTGTCAATAAGTGATTTTGCACAATTTTCTCAAACTTGGCTGCCCTAGAAAATATTTCAAAGACTTTATCAAATATAAACTGTTTAAAAACATTGGTGAACATTAAAAACAAACAAAAAGAGGGTTACGTTTAAAAAACATACAATGGCATGATATTTTTGGAATTTTTTCTTTCACATTAAAAAGGCTCAATGATCCTCTTTGGAGTAAAAAAAAAATGTGGAAGGAGAAGGAAGTTTCAAAAAGTACTCCTGAACAGAAAGTCAGAAAGCATACTCTCTAATCCACTCAAACCATAGCATATTCTCATTTTAGCAGCAACCAGTGGGTGAAAGGGGATATTCTATGTAAGCAAGACAATGTATATTCCATGGCTTTGAAATTTGTAGCAAAATTCACCTCTTGCCCATTCCTTTGTGCAGAATTGTGATCCAGAATCTAAGATTGACTTGAAATTGTTTCTAGGCCACAGTTTTAAAGATAACCTTGAAAACATAAACCAAACGTAATCTGATGAAGTGCCATCTTTCTGCGTCTGCAGATTGTGTGTGAGGCATGAAATGCTTCTTTCATCTTCTCCTACCTCATCTCTTCATGTTAACTCCGAAACTTACAAGTTGACAACCGAAGGCCCTAATGTTGCAAAGACATATGCACCTGATAACTTGAATAACTTCTTCTTAACATCTGAGGATAGCCAAGAAGCAATGAGTTTAAATTGCAGCAATTTAAGGAGGTTTAGGTTGGACATTAGGAAAAACTTCCTAACTGTCAGAGTGGTTAAGCACTAGAATAAATTGCCTAGGGAGGTTGTGGAATCTCCATCATTGGAGATTTTTAAGAGCAGGTAGACAAACACCTGTCAGGGATGGTCTAGATAATACTTAGTCCTGCCATGAGTCCAGGGGACTGGACTTCATGACCTCTCGAGGTCTCTTCCAGTTCTATGATTCTATCTTTCTTGGTACAGATAATATTGTTTTGAGATGGTTAGGTATAACTCTTAAATGCACACCTAGCACCAGACTGGCTTTAGGAGTTCCTGCCTTCCAAGCCTGTACACAAACCTTTCATTTGCAGCAGTCTAGAGTCAACACTACTAAATACTAAACTTTAGTTCAGGAATCTTTACTTCCATGTTATTTTTTTCTTTTTTCTTCTGCACTTGTATTGTTCAATTTAATTCAGCCACTGAATCTTTTTTACATTCCACTTCTCTCTTTCCCATGAAGACCCACTAGTAAGATTAGCTGGATTTTGTTTGTGGTTCTGCACTATTTCACCATATGTTTCAGTTGGCCTGATCTTTGTTCTCTGAGCCAAGAGAAAGGGGATATCAGAGGTGTGCACAGGAATGTAAATTTCACTGCTTTTGCTTTTGGAAGCCCCGGGGTCAGAGGACTTCTGTGCCCCTGCCAATTATTGCGGGGGGGGGGGCATGTCCCCACTTGTAGCTATCGTTATACTAATGAGCTAGCAGTGGTATAACATTGTAAAGAGGCAAGCAGGAGGAGCTGCTAATCATTTATTCTTTTATTTGCAGTGCTGATCCCCATTCCAATGCCAATTCAACAGGAAACAAGAAACTTCACGGAACTGTACTGTGCCAACCCCTTCCATCTAAACATCTGCCCGCCATGACTTCTCAGCAGGTTTCACAGCTGTGCCTTCTACCTCCTACCTACTACTGTAAATCTGATTGCCAAAGGGCAGTGTCTGTCATTTGCCGATAGAGTATCATGCATATTTATAAGTGTATTAATAATAGTCATAATATTGACTCAAATCCCTATCACTGGCTGAGCTGTCCTTTACTTTAGAATGGGGTAGGAAGCATACGGCACTTTATGCTACCTTCACATCCTCCTGATTCTGGAGCCAACTGGGGTCTCTAACTTATACCCAGTGACTCTAATTTTTCAACTAGCAGCTTATGCCCTACCCCTTGGGCCAAGGACTGGAAAAAAAGTGTCATAGCATGGCAAAAAGATTCCACACTGCACAGGAAATTGGCGGGGGGGGGGGAGGGGAGGAGGAAGGGGGAAGGACTGAACTACTGGGTTCATGGCAGCTTTGGACAAAGAAGTGTCTGAACTAAAACAGGTTGCAATATCCTATCATTAAATGCACAAGATCTACATAGCAAAAAATAATCGTGCTTCAGTCTGTAGTGTGTAAAAATGAATTCTGGGCCACGATTTTTCATTGAATATTCACTTCCAGATTTGCTTTGAATTTCCCGAGCTACTGTACAACTGAGATCTCCACGTTAGCTTTTATTTGTAGTGTTTCCCATTATGGGCCAGATTCGGATACTGTCACCTTCGAGGACGAGACTAAAGGGACCACTGGTGAATGTGGTTCTATTCAACATGAATAAGAGAATCAGAGTCTAGCACCATATAAAGGAGTCACCCATTGCCTTTATAAATACTTATCAAAATTTCTCACTGATGCAAAGACTACAAACTTCACTTCGAGTCACTCCAAATTGGAACAGTATAACTAAGAGAGAAATTTCACCATATTTAAGGTACTTAGAGGGCCATCATTTCTGTAGCATCTGGGCACCTCACTATCTTAATATATTTATCCTCACAACATTGCTGTGAGATAAGGAAGTGCTATTATCCCCATTATGCAGATGGGGAAAATGAGGCACAAAGGGCAAATACCTTCCAAAATCTTACCCTAAGAAACTAAGTGACATGTGCAGGGTTATACAGGAAGTCTATGGAAGATTAGGGAATTAAATCAGAGTGTTCTGTGTCTCAGATAAGTACTCTAACAACTGGACTATTCTTCTTCTACAGATATCCTCATTTTCAATGCAGAGAAAAAAAAATGGACTCAAATATTTTGGTTGCATGCAAACAAACTGCTTTTTCTAAACACCCCCTCGTCCCAAAGTACAATCATATTTGGAATCACACATTGCTTATTTTAAATTGCAACAACAGCATCACTTAGGGGAACAAAGAAAATGAAGAAAAATTAGCTGGAGAGATGAATATGTATGTATTTTATATAGGGTTCTCAAGCTATTAAAATTAATTGTGATTAATTGCACGATTAAAACATTAATCGTGATTAATCACATGATTAATCATGCTATTAAACAATAATAGAATACCATTTATTTAAATATTTTTGCACATTTTCTACATTTTCAAATATATTGATTTCAATTACAACACATAATAGAAAGTGTACAGTGCTCACTTTATTTTTGATTACAAATATTTGCACTGTAAAAAAAACAAAAGAAACTATTTTTCAATTCACCTAATACAAGTACTGCAGTGCAATCTCTTTATCATGAAAATTGAACTTACAAACATATAATTATGTACAAAAAAACCACTGCATTCAAAAATAAAACAATGTAAAACTTTACTGCCTATGTGTCCAATCAGTCCTACTTCTTGTTCAGCCAATTGCTCAGACAAAAAAGTTTGTTTACATTTGCAGGAGATAATGCTGCCTGCTTCTTGTTTACAGTGTCACCTGAAAGTGAGAACAGGCATTTGCATGGCACTGTTGTAGCTAGTGTCGCAGATATTTACATGCTAGATGCACTAAAGATTCATATGTCCCTTCATGCTTCAACCACCATTCCAGGAAACATCTGTACATGCTGGTGACAGGTTCTGCTTGATAATGATTCACAGCAATGTAGACCAACACATGTTCATTTTCATCATCATGAGTCAGATGCCACCAGCAGAAGATTGATTTTTTTTTGGTGGTTTGGGTTCTGTAGTTTCCGCATCAGAGTGTTGTTCTTGTGAGACTTCTGAAAGCATGCTCCACACCTCATGCCTCTCAGATTTTGGAAGGCACTTCAGAGTCTTAAACCTTGGGTCGAGTGCTGTAGCTATCTTTAGAAATTTCACATTGGTATCTTCTTTGCATTTTGTCAAATTTGAAGTGAAAGTGTACTTAAAATGAACAACATGTGTTGGGTCATCATCCGAGACTGCTATAACGTGAAATATATGGCAGAATGCGGGTAAACAGAGAAGGAGACATACAATTCTCTCCCAAGGAGTTCAATCACAAATTTAATTAATGCATTATTTTTGTAAGAAGCATCATCAGCATGGAAGTATGTCGTCTGGAATGATGGCCAAAGTGTGAAGAGGAATATGAATCTTTAGAGCATCTGGAACATAAATGTTGAGCAACCCCAAATACAACTGTGCCATGTGAATGCCTGTTCTCACTTTCTGGTGACATTGTAATTAAGAAGTGGGCAGCATTATCTCCCGTAAATGTAAAAAACTTATTTCTCTTAGAAATTGGCTGAACAAGAAGTAGGACTGAGTGGACTTGTAGGCTCTAAAGTTTTACATTGTTTTTGAGTGCAGTTATGTTTCAAAAAACCCTACATTTTTAGGTTGCACTTTCATGATAAAAAGATGACTAGATGACCTCCTGAGGTCCCTTCCAACTCTGATATTCTATGATTCTATGTATGAGGTGAATTGAAAAATACTATTTCTTTTGTTTATCATTTTTACAGCGCAAATATTTGTAATAAAAATAATATAAAGTGAACACCCTACACTTTGTATTCTGTGTTGCAATTGAAATAGATGTATTTGAAAATGTAGAAAACGTCCAAAATATATAATAAATATCAGCTGGTATTCTACTGTTTAACAGTGCAATTAATCACGATGAATTTTTTTCATCATGATGAATTTTTTTGATTTAATCGCTTGAGTTAACTGCTATTAATCAACAGCCCTAATTTTATTCCTATTAATTGTTTTTTTCTAGTCCTGAAGCTTGTTCAGCAACAGAAATATTTTTCCTCTAATTGATTCCGAGGAAGAACTCTTTACATTCGGGGTTGTTTTTTTAAGTGGATAAATTGAAAGACATGATGTTAGGATTTTGGACTAAAGAACAGCATATGCAGCTTGCACTTGTGTGTGAATATTAGCCAGGCTTTGTTGTTTGTGTGAGAAAAACAAAACAGGAACTCGAGGCTTTTGTGAGACTGTAGATATTAAAGTTTCTGTTCTACTAAGTAGAATGAGAAAGTTACATAATAAACTTGTATCTCATTTAAATGCAATCATCAGATTGGAAGGACACAAGATGAACGTCCATTAGCTGAGATCGTGCTAGTTGGAAAAAGTAAAAAAAAAACCTGCATTTGCTTTTATGCATGAATGTTGAAAGTGTGGTGTTGTCTTGGAATTCCAGAAAAAGCATTTACCTACATAATTATTTGGTAGTTCTCTTGCTTTATCCTAGTTATAATTTTTAACATGCAAAAAGGATATTACATCAGATCTAAGTTTCCCACAGCCTGCATTTTTAAAAATCTATATTTTACCCATCTAATACTGTTACAAGAGGGGGTCCCTTACTACGAAACTGTACACAAATCTAATGATTTTTCTATAAGGAGAAATGATTACGCATTTTTCAAGTGAAGAATAATAATAACTCATATCATGTGGATACTAATGAAGACAAAATATGAAAGAATCTATAAGGGACTTCATGACAGGAAGTACATTTTAACCATTGCTGTCAGAGAAGGAGAGCTGTAACAGTGAATATTATCTTAAAGGGAAAGTAAATGCTCAAGAATTAAACAGGGTTTCACATGAAGCTACAAATATATATAATTCTTCCCTAAGTGCACTCATAATCAGAGTTTCCAAAACTGTTTAGCTCTTGATGTCACTGAGTGATACTGGCTGCAGCAGATGTACATCAGTGTCCTGTGTAAAACGGCTATATTCTTCTGTAAAATGAAATTTTACTCTTAGACTATGGTGCTGACAGCTTGATTGGTAGGGTAATTTTCTGATACTTAGAGTCAATTTTTCTAGACGTTGGCTACTAAGATATTATTCTTTCTGGATAAGATTGACTGTCCCATATCTTAGAGGTTTACATAACTAACTGTTGATAATTCTGAGCTCAAGCCTGTGAGCATTTATACACTAGTAACTTTGAAATCCATTGGATTTTTTACTAGAGTAAAAGTGATGCACATAAACTTCTCCCATAAAGCCATCTTCTATTCACATCAAGAAAAACAAACATTCCCACAACAACAAAAAATCACTTTCACTCTTCTGTACTCTAAGGCCCTGATCCTGCAATGAGTTGTGTGTATTTTGTCATTCAAACTGCAAGAATATTTTTATTGACTTCACAGTGCATAGAGTTAAGCACTTGTATAAGTCTTTGAATCACAGGTGCCTAAATACACACACAGAAGAAAGAAGGGGAGCTCTCACTAAATCTTCTAATTTACTTAAGTAACCTCTTCAAAGGATTTTTTATTCTTTTTTAATCCTCTCCCTTTACCCATCCCTCCCATAATGGCATACCTGAGGAGATTGGGACTGGGAACTGGGGGGAAACAAGAGGCTGGGACAGGTAGGGTGGGGAGGGAAACGGGGTGGGAAGGACAGGAGCCAGTTGGCTCAGGAAGGGAAAAACAAAACTGGACAAGGGTCTGGGGATATTGGGACTGGCTAGACAAGAAGACTGAGGCTAAAAACCAGCCGGGAAGGAATGGGGCCAGAGACATTTGAGATGGAACTGAGGTGGGGTGAGAACTGGGACAGACTGAGCAAAGATACTGGGACTGTGAGCCACTTTAGGTGAGGCGAGACAATGGAAAAAATCATGCTGTTAAAGACTCATAAAGCATATGCACAAGGGGGTGGGGAGAATTAAGATTGCACCCCATTTGACAATGCTCTAAAACAACACACTTTTAACACAATCCCTGAGAAAGTGACATATGCCACATAACATTTAGGGGATGACAGGAAGGGAGTTGGTCATTTACTTCTCTCCTTCTTCCCCATGACCTGTTTCTTTCACAGTGCAAATTGTAAGAGATAGGGGAGCAAAGAGAAGAAGGTGATGCTGATGTGACCTTGGTTGGGGTTGTCAGCAGAAGCAGAGGACCTCTGGAAGTAGATATTAATGCCTTTTTTCTAAAGATCTCTGAGCTCCATACAGGGGTATGGGATCACCCCTAAGAGTGGGGTATGCACACAACTGGTATGATCGTAATCTTAGACCCTAAAAAAATGTCTATGTGCTAAATCAGGGACCTGAAGCAAAGTCATCTGAATTCATCTGAAGACTTTTCATTGACTTCATTGAGTTTAGGCATAGATCTTTATTATAAAAAAAAGATTTGTGAGTGTTTTTAAAGCATCTTGTATTGTGTTACTCTCTAAAGGCAAAGTTTCCAACCTGGGTGTCAAAACTAGGCTTCCAAATCCAAGTAGAAATTCTCCAAAGAGCATGCCAGGCAATTGTTGCTAAACAGCATTTTGATAATCAGACTATACATGTGTCATGAGACTGATGGTTATTTGCATATTATGTTTACAGTTTCAGCAAGAGAATAAAGATGGAAATTCCAGTTGTACACAATAGCTTATTAAAACAAACAAACAAACAAACAAACCATATTACTCAGTCACTGAAAATCCTAGCCTTTTCAAAATATTATGCTGTGAAAGTGTGTGAAGCAAAAATTAGCTTGTTTTAGTTATACTTTTGTGTATCTTAAGCCAATCTGGGTGGAAGTGACCTGCCCTACTTTTATATTCTTTGTTATGTTAATTTAGCTCTCTCCCTGGGGGGCAATCCTGTTCATATTGAAGCCAATGATAGTTTTGCCAAAAACTGCAGGTCTGAATCCAAAACTTATTGTGACATTGCTTTTAAAACCAAAGAAATATTTCTTCTGAACTATGTAAAAAGTTGGAATTATGAGGCAAAAATAAGTAAATAAACCACCTTCACAATTAAATATCAATACAATCTCTGATTTCTACAATCTGAAATAAATGGTTTCTCATTGGGCCTAGCAGAATTCAGGCTCATTAGAGAAAAAGCACAGGTTGATAAGTGCCTATAATAATCCTAAGTGATGAGCTGCATTATTGACAATTGGCTCCCAATTACCAAAAGATCATTTTGCAGCATCTTTATTAGCAAAACATGATTTTGATTTTTATGAGAAAAACTGACCTGATTACAGACACTGTTCTTTGTAAGCTATTTGACAATTCCCTCTTGAGTAGCATTCAAAGAGATATTTCACAGACTTTCAGCATCAGCACAGTCACACCAATTTATTTAATCATCTTCTGAGTGCAAGCCATAGTGTAGCATGTGAAGGGTGTCTAACATACAGTACTTAAACAGAGTGTCCTAAATCCATCAGAGTGGTTGTAACTCTCTCTATTCACTTGCTCTAACTCCATTCCGTTAACTTTCACTGCTTTAACAGTTTCAGTGTGCAGTGTGATTGAAGCATGCTGTGTGAGGCAAAATGCTCTGGCATTTTTTCTCCTCTTCTGATTGCTCTATCTGATCAGCTTAGATGGAAGACTATAATTGTTAAAATCATAGGCAGGAAATGGGAAGTGAAGTATCCCATTTCAACACTATTGCTCCAAAAGATGACTGGCACTGTTCACACTTTATCTAATTTCCAAGGACAATTTAAAAAAAAAATAAATCTAGCTCGATTGTCACACTGGGATCAGATTGCTGGTTGTTCTGGATGGATGTCAATTGAATTGGTTGTTTCCTTTAAATATTTAAGAAAAAGTGGTACATCTTAATTCTGATACAAAAGACTAAGTCTGATTTGATTACCGATAGTTTTGAAAATGAATTTTGGATTAAGAGACAAGTTAATAATTATTCTTGCATTAAGCAGTTGGGGATATGTTATACAGTGAAAGTATCACTAAAACCAAACCAAAAAATACTGCTTGAGTATACCATTGTTTTAGTAGTGCAATCTAACATTGCTATAGTTGGGGCTGTCAGCATTTTGAGAAAATTCCCTTTGGTTATGACAAAAATACATTGATTATTTTTGCCTTTTTTGTGACCAGAGAAGAGTCAGAATTCATTGATTTCTTTTGGTGTAATCTGCTTTTAAACATTCTCCCTAATTCCCCAATGCATGAAATCAAGAAATAGGTTTCAGGTAGGGGACTAACTAAGTAAGGAATATTATAAAACAAATGGAATCCTGAAAGAGTTGTGTGCATAAACACTACCATGTTTTCTGTATCCAATTCTTAGCTCTATCATCTGACCCGGTTACTAACACAGTTGTGTTTACACTGACGTTTACTTGAAAACACAGCCATTTGTTACCCATATTCAATGAACTTATCTAGTTCTTTTTTGAATCGTGTAATAATTTTGGCCTACACAACATGCCCTGGAAAAGAGTTCCACAAGTTGACTGTGCATTGTGTAAAGTACTTCCTTTTGTTTTAAACCTGCTGCCTATTAATTCATTGGGTGACCACAAGTTTTTGGGTTAAGTGAAGGAGTAAATAACATTTCCTTATTCACTTTCTCCACAGCAGTCAAGATTTTATTGACCTGTATTGACTAGCTGCTCCAAAAAACAGTGATATATGATATCAAGAAACTTTATCTCTGCATACCATCCTCAGGCAACGTGTACCCAGTCAATATGGGGATAGTTGAAATGGCCTTCCTGCATCTTTAAGCAGGGGGGTATTTGGCTGGATTGCCGAAGGAAGGTGTCAAGGTTCCTCCCCCACTCTGAACTCTAGGGTACAGATGTGGGGACCTGCATGAAAAACCTCCTAAGCTTATCTTTACCAGCTTAGGTCAAAACTTCCCCAAGGTACAAAATATTACACCCGTTGTCCTTGGACTGGCCGCTACCACCACCAAACTAATACTGGTTACTGGGGAAGAGCTGTTTGGACGCGTCCTTCCCCCCAAAATACTTCCCAAAACCTTGCACCCCACTTCCTGGACAAGGTTTGGTAAAAAGCCTCACCAATTTGCCTAGGTGACTACAGACCCAGACCCTTGGATCTTAAGAACAATGAATAATCCTCCCAACACTTGCACCCCCCCTTTCCTGGGAAATGTTGGATAAAAAGCCTCACCAATTTGCCTAGGTGACCACAGACCCAAACCCTTGGATCTGAGAACAATGAAAAAGCATTCATTTTCTTACAAGAAGACTTTTAATAAAAATAGAAGTAAATAGAAATGAAGAAATCCCCCCTGTAAAATCAGGATGGTAGATATCTTACAGGGTAATTAGATTCAAAAACATAGAGAACCCCTCTAGGCAAAACCTTAAGTTACAAAAAAGATACACAGACAGAAATAGTTATTCTATTCAGCACAATTCTTTTCTCGGCCATTTAAAGAAATCATAATCTAACACATACCTAGCTAGATTACTTACTAAAAGTTCTAAGACTCCATTCCCCGACAGAAACCAGCATATAGACAGACACAGACCCTTTGTTTCTCTCCCTCCTCCCAGCTTTTGAAAGTATCTTGTCTCCTCATTGGTCATTTTGGTCAGGTGCCAGCGAGGTTACCTTTAGCTTCTTAACCTTTTACAGGTGAGAGGAGCTTTCCCCTGGCCAGGAGGGATTTCAAAGGGGTTTACCCTTCCCTTTATATTTATGACAGAAGGGAACAGTGCTTTATGGCTGCGGCGGGGGGAGACATGAAAACTGCTGCAAAAGGGGTCAGTGTGGTTTCTGAATCACCTGGTAGACCCGGGATCATCCGTTTTACGTGGAGCAGTCTGAAGCAGGCGGCAACACAGCACTGCAGCAGGTCTCAGCCACCAGGCTCCATGTGGAAGCAAAACAGTAAGAAAGGGGGAAGGGAAGTAATTTATCCCTTCCTCTGACTGGGGTCGGGCGAAGCAGGCACCAGAGAGTAGCTCCACAGGGGGAGGGGGTCAGGAGGATATGGCTCGCGAGGCAGTCTGCATTCTCATTCATTCCCTGGGTAGGGGGCACAAGGACAGGGAGTGTCCCCCCTTGACCTCCGCTGCTAGGGGTAGGGAATCGCAGGGGGCAATTTTGCTCAGTTCAGCACCCTCTGGAGGCAGGACTGTAAGCAGTGTAGGGCAGATCAAGAGGGACAGGATTCATGTTTCAAATTTCCCTGCTGAGGACAGGGGACAGCAGGCTCCATGTGGAAGCGCAACAAAAAAGAGAGGAGGAGTTACCTGGTTAGTCAGCTATAAGGAACATACTGGCATGGGGTATAGGTGGGAGGAGCAGGGGAAAACATTCATAGGCAGGAGTTGTAGACCAAGCTAGATGAGCAAGCATCTCAGAGAGGTGATTAAGAAAAAGCAGAAATCATACAGAGAGTGGAAGATGGGAGGGATCAGCAGGGAAAGCTACCTTATTGAGGTCAGAACATGTAGGGATAAAGTGAGACAGGTTAAAAGTCAAGTAGAGTTAGACCTTGCAAAGGGAATTAAAACCAATAGTAAAAGGTTCTATAGCCATATAAGTAAGAAGAAAACAAAGAAAGAAGAAGTGGGACCGCTAAACACTGAGGATGGAGTGGAGGTCAAGGATAATATAGGCATGGCCCCATATCTAAACAGATACTTTGCCTCAGTCTTTAATGAGGCTAATGAGGATCTTAGGGATAATGGTAGCATGACAAATGGGAATGAGGATATGGAGGTAGATATTACCATATCTGAGGTGGAAGCGAAACTCAAACAGCTTAATGGGACTAAATCAGGGGGCCCAGATAATCTTCATCAAGAATATTAAAGGAATTGGCACATGAAATTGCAAGCCCATTAGCAAGAATTTTTAATGAATCTGTAAACTCAGGGGTTGTCCCGTATGACTGGAGAATTGCTAACATAGTTCCTATTTTTAAGAAAGGGGAAAAAAGTGGTCTGGGTAACTACAGGCCTCTTAGTTTGACATCTGTCGTATGCATGGTCTTGGAAAAAATTTTGAAGGAGAAAGTAGTTAAGGACATTGAGGTCAATGGTAAATGGGACAAAATACAACATGGTTTTACAAAAGGTAGATCGTGCCAAACCAACCTGATCTCCTTCTTTGAGAGGGTAACAGATTTTTTAGACAAAGGAAATGCAGTGGATCTAATTTACCTAGATTTTAGTAAGGCGTTTGATATGGTGTCACATGGGGAATTATTAGTTAAATTGGAAAAGATGGGCATCAATATGAAAATTGAAAGGTGGATAAGGAATTGGTTAAAGGGGAGACTACAGTGCGTCATATTGGAAGGTGAACTATCAGGCTGGAGGGAGGTTACCAGTGGAGTTCCTCAGGGATCGGTTTTGGGACCAATCTTATTTAATCTTTTTATTACTGACCTCAGCACAAAAAGTAGGAGTGTGCTAGTAAAGTTTGTGGATGATACAAAACTGGGAGGTATTGCCAATTTAGAGAAGGACCAGGATATCCTACAGGAGGATCTGGATGACCTTGTAAACTGGAGTAATAGTAATAGGATGAAATTTAATAGTGAGAAGTGTAAGGTCATGCATTTAGGGATTAAATGTGATGTGGCTGTGAAAAAAGCTAATGCGGTCTTGGGATGCATCAGGTGACGTATTTCTAGTAGAGATAAGGAGGTGTTAGTACCATTATACAAGGCACTGGTGAGACCTCACCTGGAATACTGTGTGCAGTTCTGGTCTCCCATGTTTAAGAAGGATGAATTCAAACTGGAACAGGTACAGAGAAGGGCTACTAGGATGATCCGAGGAATGGAAAACCTGTCTTATGAAAGGAGACTCAAGGAGCTTGGCTTGTTTAGCCTAACCAAAGGAAGGTTGAGGGGAGATATAATTGTTCTCTATAAATATATCAGAGGGATAAATACCAGAGAGGGAGAGGAATTATTTAATCTCAGTACCAATGTGGACACAAGAACAAATGGATATAAACTGGTCATTGGGAAGTCATGGTCATTGGGAAGTTTAGACTTGTAATTAGATGAAGGTTTCTAACCATCAGAGGAGTGAAGTTCTGGAATAGCCTTCCAAGGGAAGCAGTGAGTGCAAAAGACCTATCTGGCTTCAAGATTAAACTCGATACATTTATGGAGGAGATGGTATGATGGGATAACATGCTTTTGGCAATTAATTGATCTTTAACTATTCATGGTAAATAGGCCCAATGGCCTGTGATGGGATGTTAGATGGGGTGGGATCTGGGTTACTACATAAAATTCTTTCCTGGGTATTTGGCTGGTGAATCTTGCCCACATGCTCAGGGTTCAGCTGATTGCCATATTTGGGGTCAGGAAGGAATTTTCCTCCAGGGCAGATTGGAAGGGGCCCAGGCGGTTTTTTGCCTTCCTCTGTAACATGGGGCATGGGTCACTTGCTGGAGGATTCTTTGCTCCTTTAAGTCTTTAAACCATGATTTGAGGACTTCAATAGCTCAGACATAGGTGAGAGGTTTGTTGCAGGAGTGGGTGGGTGAGATTCTGTGGCCTGCATTGTGCAGGAGGTCAGACTAGATGATCATAATGGTCCCTTCTGACCTTAATATCTATGAGTCTATGACACAGCAAAGCCCCTCCCCCCACACACACAACTGAACTGTGATAATTGGGTTAGGGGCTGATTTTAGGTTTTTGCTTGGGGCGCACACAGGGAATTTTCACTTCTTCCCCTTTCTGTCACGTTCAGCACTAGCACTGGGAGAAGGGCAGGGGGATTCAAAGTCTGCACAAGGCATATGTAGTGGGGTTGTGGGAGTTAGTGGCAGTCAGGGGAGTAGCCATGCAACTGGGGCATGGGTCTGGTGCTAGGCCGGGGCAGGGGAGCCTCGGGGGGTTTTCCTGTTTCATTACCATAGGCAGTCCCCCGACCCCAAGGTTCATGGCTTGGGAGACTCCAAAGGAACCAAACTTCTACCTCAGTCATCAAGAATTTTCAGGTAAGTGGTTAAGACTGTTGTATGTAAGGTTGTCTTCACAGCATTTGAGGTTTCCAGAGGATTCAGAATCGCCCAGAGTATTGATGTTCGTTCCTCCCAACTGATTACAAGCCGTGAGGACAACACTGATGCAGCGGTGTGTCAGGGCAGCAACAAACGTATGTAACATTGGGTGCAGGCTTCTGAAAGGTGCATACATGTATCAGTGCAGGCATGTTTGCACATTATGTTTTGGGGCGCATGCAGTGTGTTCATGCCACTGCAGTATGGAAAGGATCCCGGGGGAACCAGCATCGGAGTCAAATCAAGTGTCACTCACAGGTTGGCAAGGGCACCATTTCCAGTTCAGTTGGAGATGTTAAGGTTCTGCATTTGGCAGTGCCTTTATAAAGCAGATGGGGGCACATTTCTGTGGGTTTAGGATTCTGTTCATGGGGACTATAAATAATACACAGGCACACAAAACCACTATGAGTCATGGGTGTGCATGGGATATGTAGAGTGTGATCAAGTAAAACATGTTAAAAGACAACAAAGTGATTGGGGCTATGTGGTTTAAAAACACCCCCCAGAAAACAAAAAAACCCTGGGATTCTACAGGAATCAACTGAAGATGGGGTAGCAGGGCCCATCACACAATGGCCTGCACAAAACTCACAGGTTTACCTCCTGGGGCTTGGTCGTCAAATAGGCTCCAGGATAATATCCATTACTTTATTACCTTTCCTGGGTTTATACTAGCACAGCAGTTGCTTTGCCTCACTTTTGCATAACAGGTTTTGAAGCTGGCACCAGGAGCTAGCCAACAACCTGAGTAAATTCTGGTAGCTACATGGAACTTGGGGATGGGATGGTTACCCATGTAGCATGGAAAGCACTGATGCCTTTCCAATGGCAGGGCAAAGGGAAAAGTCTTAACAAATTCATGTAATTACAGGAGTGGAAAGGCTGGTCACTGAATGGCCCATTACACAGCAACGGGTGCTGCAGAACACGGGGTCACAGGCAACTGTCAACTGGCATCCTCAACAATCTTGGAATTGCCTCCCGGCTGTTACATTTATCAGTGGGGCTAATGGGTTATCCATATCCATACAGCAGTCTTCACACAAGGGTTGCTCGTTCATTTGCAATCAACCGGGCCACAACAGCTGTGGTACAGCAAGGTACAGGGGTACAGGCAATTCTGACAAGTGAGCATTGGCATTTGGAAGTACACAATATGGTGTGCAACCTCGGGTGATCACTCGCCATTAATGTGTTGTCATTCCATTCCAGATGTGGGCACACCAGTCATGGATGAGGTGGTGTGGATCGGTAGGCACAGGATTGTTTTTCTTATGCACATAGGTGGACTCCTAGTGACCTTAAGGGTTGGCAAGTGGGGTCCAGGATGGGGCAAGGCTGTGTTGGCATGGAAGGTGAAGCATGTTATGGGACCAGCTTATGTCACTGCTGTGCGCTGAGGGGCTCGTTAGCAGTCACTGACATAATGTGGTACACATTAGAGAACACTATTTGGGAATGTTTAAAGTAGTTCAAAAACTGCCCCAAAAAAGAAGGGACTTGATGCAAATCTGTGTTGTCACACATTCCTTCATGCATGTTCTGGCTGAGAGCCATGAAGTGCCACCCAGATAGACAAGGCTCAACAAATTCTAACAGGGGGGTGGCCAAATCCCTTGTGGTCATAAATGCTCAGCAGTTTGTCCACTCTGGGGCACCAAATTATTCAGGGAGTATGGGGGTCCCCTGTAAAGCCTGGGAGCCCATTTGTTTTGGCCAATTAAAAAGTGGGGGGCAGTAAAAGATGTCTGGGAACCTGGCTGGGTGTGGGGAGGAGGCAGCCAAGCCAATTGCTGGTGCCTCCTTGCGGTGGATGTCCAGTGCAGGTACTCCATAGGAAAGATATACAGTGACCAGATAAATGGCTTGGAAGAGGACTTTAAAAGAAGTGTTCATTAAAGGACGAATTGAGGAGCGGTTGGGGACTCCTATGATTGGCACAGCAGGGAGCCAACCTCCCATTTTTATAGCATACATTAGCCGTCCTATGAGGGGTTGGGGGGTGGATGGTAAGGTCCTGGCAATGGATTTTCTGGAGGGACCTGGAAGGAAAAAAAAGGGGGAGCTGGTGGGAGCCCCTCCCCAGGTATGTTAAAGTCCTAGCAATAAATTTGCAGGAGAGACTTTGATGGAAAAGAGGGGGGGGGCTGGTAAAAGCCCCTGGGTAATTATGGAAAAACATTGAGTTACCTGCACTGTACACTTTTATCTGATGGGTAGTCTCAGACATCTAATAATAAAGTTGCAGCCTGATTAAACCTATGTCAAATGTCTCCTGTTCTTCTTTCGGTACAGCCAGACAATCCCACATTATTATTGAGGTTTTTTTAATTTTTATTTTTATAGCCTCTCTAATCACGCTGAGCATTTAACAGTCACCATCACTAACCTGATCAGGTGGTTAATAGTATAACCCTACTGCTACATTCTTATTATTCCATGTAACGAACACTTCAGACATGGGTGAATCTAATCATATAAACTAGAAACACCCATTTAGTTGTCCTTCACAGAGATACAGAAGTCTAGATGAGATTCCAAAGAGATTAATAATGTATGTTTTAATAGATGTACCTTTATATTTTCCTTTGTAACTATATTCTGTCATCATTAATAATACCTTTAGCTAGTTTTCAGCATTTATGTCCAAGCATGTCCTAATATGTTGTGTGAAATAAACATCTTATCTCTAATGCTCCTTTATTCTCTTGTTTTTAAGATAGTTATTTTTCTACGTGTCTCTTGATGGTATGTTACCAGAGGGTATTATTCTTTAAGTTCAGACCTCATTAGATGGGATAAGGAGGATGTACGGATTTCAGCCCTCAGTGTCCAGGGTACGTCACTTTAAGTAGAAGGCAATGAGTTTGTATTCCAGCAAAATATCTTGGGTATCTAATACATTTTTGATTGTATTTTAAGGGCATGCATTGAATGGACACAGAATGGATGCATTTGGGTGAGAGGCTTATGACAGGACGTATTGCCTCATAACGGGCACTAGTCACATTTCCTTTGAGTTATTTTCTCATCACAAATATATTAAAAATTTATAGCCAAATATGGAGATCTTAGAATTGAAAGAAATTGCCCGAGCCCTTTCAACGTGTGACAGTTAATGCACATCCCACTGTATATATTACTTCTCATACATCAAATACTGTGCAGTCCTGTCTCTACTGTGTTGAAACTATGGTTTGGTCCCCACCAGGTTGCTAATGCAAAAAAAAAATCATGCTTAGGTGAGAATGCTATGAATTATTTTCTATTACTAGAGGGAAGGGGAGGGATGGACAACTGTAATAAAAAGTAATTTTATTACTGCTTCTGAATTTGATCTGCACTTCCATTAATCTAAGTGTTTCCAGCCTCTGCCACTTCTCTTTGTACTGTATGATAGCCACACTTGTGCCTTTGTCCATGATACTGAACACACAAACAGCGGAATAGATCAACAGCATTTTGAAGTTGTTCAGGGAACATATTGATAACATGGACTCATTAATTTGATTTGAAACAAGAGAAAGGACTGTAACATTCCCAAATAGATATGTAAATCCTGGATACACTGGCAGACAGAACTCCTGGCAACATTAAGTGGGGATGCTTCATTTGCCAGTACTGCTGTTCCTCTGTTCTTTGTCATATTTACATCTAGTGAAGAGAACTATACAGATTAATAGATTCTAGGTCCAGAAGGGACCACTGTGATCATCTAGTCTGACTATGCCCAAGTGCCATTATGATGATAAGGCTCCAAATGAGTCCCGCTAAGCTAAGGAAAGCTATTTGTGTCAGTAATGCTCCCAGTATTTATTTGGGGAGATTGGTACCCGGCATGAGCCAATCTCATCAGTCCAAGGTGGCTGGGATGATCCATTTCCTAACCACTGGAGGGTTGAAAGACTGCACCTAACAGTGGAAGATATGTGGATCAATTCTTCCACGATTACGTGATTACTCTAAGTAGCCTAAACAATGTGATCCTGTTACAGAAATAATCTATGCTACTTGATATGTGACATTGTAAATGCCTAGGAATCACCTCAAATATACACTTTGCTACACCTGTGCTTATGTAAGGGAGGGTGGGAATATTCTTTCTGGTCACAGAAAGGAGAGGCATTGTTTTTCACATGGCTGGTTCAGTCTGATCATCTGGCGGACCCCTAGAGCCATATGGCCTTGTACAGTATTGCCTTTCTCTACTGAAGGATGAGAATAATTTGTCAGCCAGATTGTAGGAGGGGCAAGCCATTTTTGGTGGCCTTTGTGGGATGCTCTGAATAGAGGATTGAAGCAAATTCTAAAAGAAAGGGGATGGTGTTTTTTGCTTATTTAGCTGTAATCAGAATCTTTTAATTCTTTTTATGTGAGCATGCAGTACAAGGCGGGTTCCCCTAGTGAGACCAGAAATATTCACAGCTGGTTGGAATTTTATGGTTGCACAAAAAAGATGAAATTTTAATTATGGTAATGGGAGTAGGTGTGGATTCCTTTATTGTGATCATAAAACAAAGAAGAATAAATTCCAACCTTTGTTATATCTTTCTGCACCTCCCAGGAGTGGGAAAAGATACAGGGAAATGGCTTTCCACTTTTTCCTTCATATTTTTCCCTTTGATACGGAGATTGATATTTAAGGTGCCTCAAGCTGAAGATGACCTATGTATGGACTTGATTCTGCAGTCCCTACATGAGCAAAGAGCTCACTGATGTCACTGGGAAATTTGCCTGAGAGAGGATAGTAATACTGGACTCGTTGTCCAAGCCACTCAAGAAACATAAATGCAGACTAAAATACGGAAGGGGGATCACAATAGTGAGTGAGGGATAGAGACAATTCCAATTCCCGTCCTGCCACTAACATCTTCCTCTTTCCCTTCTCTCAACTGTACGACGGAAATGTGACCCAAGAGGATGTATGCCCATATCAGTGATGTCACCATCCTATGGTAATATGCAACACGAAAATATTTACACTTATGCTTAATTTTAACCGTGGTCTCAAAAGGGGGACTACTTTTGTCAGTGAAGTTAAGCACACACTACTCTGGTAAGTGAAGTTAAGAGGTTGCAGGATCAGGGTGTTACACTCGTTTGTTTTATTTAAGTTATTGCTTATTTAGAAAATAAATAATTAGTTGGATAAATTGAGCAAAACTGTTTTTTGTGACACTCAAGACTATATAACAGGGTTCAAAAAAGAAATAGCCATTGATGGACCTATCCTCCATGAATGTATCTATTAGCCAGGATGGGCAGGGATAGTGTCCCTAGCCTCTGTTTGCCAGAAGCCAGGAATGGGCGACAGGGGATGGAGCACTTGATGATTACCTGTTCTGTTCAATTCCCTCAATCACACCTGGCACTGGCCATAGTCGGAAGGCAGGATACTTGGCTAGATTGGCCTTTGGTCTGACCTAGAATGTCCATTCTTATGTTCTTATATTTTCTTAGTTAAATTATTACTTTCTTTATGGCAGGCTGATGCACAAGCCAGATAAACAAAACAAATCAAGGATATGTTTTGTTTTAAAAAAAGAACAGACTTTTAAATTTCTTAATTATGAACATTTAATGTATAATTGTAATGTTGAAATTTTACCTGTACTGGCATTGTATAGTATAGACTGAATGAGAAGGGTTTGATTACATGGAGTGGGTGGGTGAAATTCTATGGCCTGCATTGTGCAGGAGGTCAGAATAGATTATCATAATGGTCCCTTCTGACCTTAGTATATATGAATCTACATCATGTATCTGGTTGTGATCTTCACAGGAAATACTGGAGAATCATATGATAGATTATATGTCTTGAATCTTTGACTTCCTCACTCGCTGTCTACCCGCTTATCTGAACATCTCAAACCACTGACAAGCTTCAGACATCCAGTTTTCATATTAAAACCAACCTATCAGGTCAAATATTTCACCCTTCTTCCCTCTTCCCTCCCTCCCAAATAACCCTTTTGGGCCACAAACAAAGTAAGATACAAGCCTGATAAAAGATAAAAGCCTTGTTTTCTCTATAGAAATATGGAAAGCTCATTACTTTGATACCTTGCACAGCTAGTTACAGGAGATTTATACATGGCTGTCAGAAGGTATGTATACACTGCAATTAAAAACCCACGGCTGGCCCAGGCCTCCTGACTTGGGTTAAAGGACTCAGGCTAAGGGGATGTTTAATTGCACTGTAGATGTTTGGGCTCAGGCTGGAACCTGGGCTCTAGTACCCTGCGAGGTGGGAGGGTCCGAGAGTTCTACACTGAAGTTAAAAAGCACCTTGGCCTGAGCCCCAGGAGCCTGAGTCAGATGGCATGGGCCAGCTGTGGGTGTCTAATTACAGTGTAGATGTATGCAAAGTGTGTGTCACAGAAAGCTAAGCCAGGAGGAGAGCTTCAAGATTTTGAAGGCAAAGATAAACTTTGGGATGTAACGAACTGCTGAAAGATTTTGGGGTATTCATCTCCTGAAGGAACAAAGAACCCAGCACTTTGATTCTGTGAGGGTGGGATCCTGGCTGGGAAAGCCAAACATGCTGGAGAATGCTAACAATTGTGTGTGAGTAAGACACTATTAGCAAGCTATAACTTTACCTAGAATTGAATTTTAGATACTAGAAAGTATGTTATGAAAGGGTTAAAACAAAAATATTTCACTCATTCTCTCTTGAAATCACTTAAATCTATGTTTTGTTAATAAACTTATTCTAAGTTGTACTACAAATCATCACAGTGTTATTATAGTGGAGTAAGTCTGAGTCTTCTGCAAACCTAACAGGCTGGCGTGTACACGGTCTCTTTGGAGGCAGCAAACAACTTCTGAGAGTGTCCATGAGAGAGACTGCCAGAGAGATGAAAAGATCTCTCTGGCAGTCTCTCTGACACACTTGCCAGAGTGTCTTTTAGGGACACTTTTTGTGGAGGTCAACCTCCCAGGAGTACCTGGGCTAGTGGAAGCCAGGGTGAGACCATTGTGTTGTGAGCGCACCACTGGTGTCAGGACTCTGAGCCAAAGCTGCACAGAATAGAGGCACCCAAGATTACAGGGCAGGTGATGAGAAAACCTGGGTGAACTCCCTCAGTGTCACAACCACGTCATTAAGTCTTTCTCTCTCCGAACATATGAACAAGTTATATATTTTGTATATCAGTTCATGGCCTTTTTCAAACTTCATGAAAGATATTCTGTAGGTGCATTAGTATCAAATTTCATTTTTGTCTTTAAAATGTGGGCAACTTGAGTATATGTGAAAGCAAGAGTTATAAGCATTTCCTAAGAACAGCTCTCATTAAACATATGGCCCAAATTTTCAGACCTGGGCTGGCAAGCAGCAATTTGGATGCTGAGGCACCCAAGTTTGACAACGCTGGCCTCCACATGGCGCACAACAAGCTGCCCAATGCTTCTCTGCCAGTGCTGGTCAGGCGTGACTTGCAATGCCTCTGCTCTTCTGGTCCTGGCTTTCTGCTGAAAAGAGGCTGCTAAATATGCCAGATTGTAACAGATACTGTAATATAGACAAATGCCCAACAATGAGTAGGATCAGACCACTCGGTTTTACTTGTGTCTCAAAGTGAATTTGAATACTTGCCTCCAAAGGAAGCGAGCTATTGCATTAACCCATTGTGTCATTGAGTCCTTTTGAGACTAGCATTTCAGGCTATTCCGTAAAACATGCCAGGTACATATCAAGCTATTTATTTTTTACCCCAGAGACTATAACACCATCATAGCCTTCTATCAATTAATCCACTATTTGACTGACTGATCTGATATCTAAGGTCTAAGACAGGTCAATTTATGATAATATTACTAACATATGACTACTTAATCTTCTAAGTCAATGTTCTCTCCCTAAGTGCTTGAGTGAGTTTATAATTTTTAAAGTTGATTCAACAAACATTTCAAAAATCATTCATCAGCCAAAAGCCTAATTCCTCTGCTCACAACAGCTTGTTTGATCAATAAGCTGATGCAAATTACTCCTAACAAATTATTCTTATGAGCTTTATTCTGCCTTATATCAAAGAGTTTGTTTCTTGTTTTTCATTTATGCTGCCATGATCCATTTTCTCAAACTCAAAAGAGAGATTGTAAGAAATTGACTTTTACAAATTCACTTTTTTTGTCAATTGATTCCTGTATACTACATAAAACAATCTGCTTCTAGTAAACTATAACCTTCCCGGTCTTACAACAAGGCTGGATTTTTAAAATATTGATTTTATACAGATTTGTTCCTTCCAGAAAACCTAATGCAGCTAGAATCTGTACTTTCTCACATTTTAAACTCTTTGGGGCAATGTCTTCATATGGGCTTATTTGCAAAGTACGCTACCCAGTGGGATTCTGCCTAACTGGGTGTCTGGATACTACTGTCATATAATATTGATCAATAATAAAGTAATAATTTTAAATCAGCTAAGTCACCACACTTTAAGGATGGTGACATTTTGTAAATTGATACCTTTGTTAAGATGACTAGTTGTTTTAATAAGAACTCATTTTTTTCACCGTTAAGGAACAATTTGTGAAAAAAGGGAACTAGAACTTACAGAAAAGAGATATAATTATTATAATCCACTGAAGATTTCAGCAAACTGGACCTTTAAATGGGGATTTTCTCAAGAGCAGCATTGCTTAAAATGAGATTTTCTAGGCACCCAATCAAATTGTTATAACGGTGTAGTTTTATGAAAAACAGGGTCTTCTGCATGTTGTATTTTCATCCTTTTTTTATTATTATTACTGTGTTCCTTTAATTACTCCTTGAATTCTTGCCTTCACAGGCAGAGGTGTTTTCTTCCCCAAAAGACAGTGTGCAGGTAAAAGCAGGTATCTGACATCTTTTAAAAATAACTAGACAGCTTGGGACAGCTGGAGCTCTCCAATACAGGAAGGCAGCCTACCTAGGAGAAGGAAAACATTGACTTAAAACCCCTATCCTGAGGTTAAATGAAGTGTTGTGGTAGGCAGAAGCAACACCAATACCAGCTATTGATAGTCCACCAGGACTACAGCAACAATATGGAAAGACGGTGGGCATATACATACTTTAACTGGGAAAAGGCCCTCCCACTGTGGTGTACATCAGGGACACCAACCAATACACTGCAGTCTCTGGCAGAAGGTATCTATGTTGTAATAGATGTTTGCATAACAACCTGATCCCTGATGTTGTGATCAAGTGAAGAAGAAACCCTTAAACAGCACATAAAATATCTATGTTAACAGAAAAATATATCCTCAGGCTACTGCCTCTGCCTCTTATCTTCACTGAATTAAAAAACCCACTCGCAGTAGCTAGGACAAACAGCTCCATTTGCAGTTCACAGTTATTGATGCCACCCTGCTAAGCACAGAAAGTCATTTCGCCAAGCAAACTGTATTGTGACTTTTCTTTGTTTTCCCCAGTTGTGTGTTTTGTCATTGGTACGATACATTACACATACTAGAATACATAGCATAGTTATATTTGGGGTTTCCCCTATAGAAGTGTTTTTCAAAGATGTTTGTCATTGTTTTGGGTTAAATATATAAAAAACCACAATAAACTCTCTAATAATCTATTAGGTAAGTATAAATTCCTTAAATGAGATATCATAGAGACTTTTAAAGTCTTTCCCCTTGATTTATGTAGAGCTGACTTTCTCTGCAGTATGACGATGTTCAATAACTGCTTTGGTTGGCTCCAGTTAACTAAATTGTCTGCAGTCTAGAATAGACCTGAATCCTGGAAGAAGCTATTTTATTTGACTTGAGCATAATGAAGGTTTAGCTGCCTTTCTCTCCTCTCTCCACCACCAGTTCTGAATGTTTTAAGGCTTGACCAGTGGCATTAACACACACCGCCCCCCAGTCTTTGTTCATTTTCTCAATTGTTCTAGACTGTGATATTCTCCCATCCTCTGAACAAATGGTCTCCTTTTCATTAGCTGTAACTGGACAAAATAAATGTTCTATATACCTTGTAAATCTAGCTATTTACTGATAAATTCAAGTAGTATGTCAAGGACTCGTTTATTCAGATGAAATAAGACTTGTCAAACAGTGCCATGATTCCAATTATACAAAACAACTTTTAAAACTAAATGCAATTATGATGACCTGGTATCAGCAGGAAGGCTTCACTGAGAAATGGCCTTTGAGTAATGGCCATTACTTTATCCTCAGTGAAGTTGTGGTCAGGTTCAGTTTGCCTCTTAAGTTGTTACACACTATACTCCACTTGTGATGAATGCTTCTTTTACTAGTCAATTCTCCACTGGTTTTGAGATTCTTGGTAATTGTGAACTTCCATTATACATTGTGTGATATGGTAGAAAGAGGTCATGCAGACTGACATAGCACAGGACAAATTCTGCTTGTTACAATTCTGTATAATATGGAGCAACTTGACTCATTTTTCCCTCTGTTGACTTGCTCTGGATTTTCACTTATGCATACAAGAGCAGAATAGTGCCCCATATCTGATAGGACTCAAATAATCAAAAGCACTTAAGCATGTGCTTAACTTTAGTGAGTTCTTAAGTACATGCTAAATACTTTGTTGAACAGGGGTAGATTTAAACACATGATTAAATGTACTTTGAAATTGGGGCCACAGTGAATTCAGGAAGTTGCTTAATTTAAAACGAATTAAAAGTCCTCGGTGATCTTTATGGCTTCTTCACATCAGATTGTAGTTTTAAGCAGGTATCTACAATGATTAACAAATAACAAATTTATCGAGTTTTTAAAATTGGCTTTCCAGCCAAAATACATATGTCAAAATTTCAATCACTCGGTGGTCTGCCCCCTTCATAGCTGGGCATAGCACAGCAGCCCCTTTGTAAGCCACAGCTCAAGCCACCTGCTTATCTGTTCCTTTGTACAACTCAGACCCTTGATCAGGTTGCCTGAAGCCTCACTCCTTCCAAACAACAGGAAAGTCTGAACAAAAGCCTGAAGTCCAGTGACTCTATACCAGTCTCAGTCTGAGCAGAATAATCTTTGCCCCTTTACTCCCAAGGCTTACAGCTTCTCTCCTGCAGGGGATGGTGGTGAACCCAGGCCCATCCTCACTTCTGGGTTCCAGCCTAGAGCCCTCACAATAAGCAGCTAGGGTGTGTTTCTTAAAATCCCTACCTGGTTCTGTGGGCTGCTTCCTACCTTTGCCTGTTTGCAGGCATCTGCCATACAGCTGCATTCTCCAGTCATCTCTCTGGAGTTTCACCTCCCTGTGCTTCTTTCTCAGGATGGCCCTAGCCCCTCCTGGTACATCTACACTGCAGTTAGACATCCGCAGCTGGCGTGTGCCAGCTGACTCAGGCTCATGGAGCTTGGGCTGTGGGACTGTTTAACTGCAGTGTAGATGTTTGGGCTTAGGCTGTAGCAAGAATTCTAGGACTCTCCCACCGCAGAGGGTAGTAGAGCACAGGATCCAACCCAAGCACGAACATCTACACGTCAGTTAAACATCCCCACAGTCTATCTCTCTTAGCTCAAGTCAGAGAGCATGGGTCAGCCGTGGGTTTTGCAGTGTAGATGTACCTTCAGACAGCCACTGTCTCTGCATGAGTTGTTGCTTTTTATCCCAGCTGCGGTTAATCAGCTAGTTGTCTTGCACCCAGAGAGGTAGCTGACCATTCTGTTAATCCCTTCCTGGCTGCCACATCATGGGGTCTATATACACCATCACAACATGTTAGTGTGGTACATGCTAATTTAGATGTTTGATTAGCAACAATGAATGTATACTTAGGCTTTCAGTTTCTGTGTCAGAGCATTTGTGTTACGGTACAAAATATCTGTTGGCTGTTATCGAATTAAAGTCATCCTAAGGGTATGCAGTTTTCCTAAGACTATTAATACATTCAATATGTTCACAGTTGCCTTGATTGGGATGTACAGACCCATTTAAAGTGCAAGTGTATAGCTGACAAACCCTTGTCGTCAATGGGTAGGATCGAACTGGGGCTTAGTGCATGAGCCTCTACAGCATGAGCTAAAAGCCAACTGCCTGTTAGCTAAGGCTGTAGAGCAGATTCATTTTCTCCCTCTCTCTAAGTGGTCTCAGCACCACAGAAAGATACATAATACTGGCCCTAACTATTGCTTGGGAGTGGAGGGGTTGTGTGCTCTCTTTCTTTCAAATCTAAACTCTCCTGAACTTTGAGTATGATCTATGTCTGGATTGTGTGGTTCATTGCATGCGCATAACTGCGTATCCCAAACTTTGTAAGGGGCTGTGAAATCTGCATCTGAATCTGTGTATCCGGCACATTTCTAGGCCCCATCTCTCAGGTTTGTCTGAGCTTCAGTAGGCACAAGACCAAAAAGACAAGGCAGGGCAAAGGTGGCATAAAGCTGCCTCTGTAACTTGCTGATTCTAAGCCAGTTCTTCCCTGACATAAGTCTGATACAACTTCAAGGCTCCTCTAATGTACATCAGCTTCCCACAATGCCAATGGACTGCGCTGGCAGCCAGAAATAGCAGGAGCACAGAGGCAATCTGGTTACAGTTCCTATACTGGTGGAGGGCAGTTCTGTAGAGTCACTGTGCTTGATTCCCACTACGCAAGGGGAATTTCCTGCAGGCTAGATCTGCTGGGTTTACATCCCATTTGTGCCACTAAAGCAGTACACAGGAGCTTTACTGTTACAGATAACTGGCCTTCAAACATTTCTGATGTAAAAAGAGAAAACAATCTGAAAGCCCATAAAAAGAACCTGCAAAGAGGTATGGGGGGAAGTGGGACCTAGCCCATTCAAGACTGCTGAAGTTCCATTACGACAATGCTGAAGTAATAGCTGCAGAATGCCTAACACCCAGATCTACAAAGGAACTTAAGCTTTGTGAAGCTGTTTGTAATGCCTAACTATTAGGTGCCTAGAAAATCATAACAATACTGTGATCCACAAGGCCTGAGTTCAGTGCCTAGGTTCCTATACAGTGAACGGAGAGAGATAAGTACCTAAAAATGCCATCCACAAAAAACAGCATGCTAGGCGGGGAGCTAATAGGAGATGCTGATGTGTTTTATAAGCTCCACTTTTCTCATAGCATTAGGCACCCAAGTCTGGCCTTGAGAGAGGACCCTATCTCTCCTTGTGATCCACAACTGAGAAGCCCTCTTCTGGAGTCAGGTGGCTTAGCTGCCAAAGTCTTTTCTTCAGACATTAGGTTAGGTGCCTGCCTCACTCCACACAATATGATCACAGGAAGAGGTGATGCCCACCTTATAACTTTTAGTGCAGTGGGTTAGAGCACTCACCCGAGCTGTGGGATATCCAGGTTTGTTTTCCCCTTCTGCTTAATGTGGAGAAAGGATCCAAACACAAGTCTCTCATCTCTCAAGACAGTGCTCTAGTCACTGACCTATGGGATATTCTGACGTGGGCAGGACTCCTTCAATCTCTCCTTTTGAAGCTGTTCCATTTTGGATTAAATCAAGAGTCATTGGGCCAGAAAGAGATAGAGCAAGAGAAAGACACTTCTTTTCCTGGTGTTTAGGGCACCCACCTGGCAGGTGGCAGACCCACAGTCCAGTCTTCCTGCTCCAAGAGCTCTTTAATTATTTATCCACTCTGGAACAGCTTCAACAGGAGAGACTGAGGGAGACTATCCTGGGAGAAACAGTGACAATAAAGCAGAATTTAACATCAGGGATCAAAGGACTGGCCACACATCTTGTAGCCAGGTGTAGCACTGTAGGTGCATCCTGACTTAATTTCTCCAATTGGGTCATCAATAATTTCACTGTAAAGGCTCTGGTCCAGGGAAGCCAAATCAAGCTAACAAAGTAAGTACGTCCAATTTAATAAGATCTCAGGGGAAGAAAAGGGTCATGAATACAGCTGACACAAATGAAGAAAATTGAGGTATTCCCACAGCTCTGTATTTTATATGGGGTAGGGCACTGCTTGGAATATGTGCTGAAGAATAAAGGCTTCATAGGAACTTATTTGGGAGTGAGGGGAAGGTTGCACTATGAAAGTTTAGCAGTCCTTCCCAAATGAGTGCTGATAAATCCACATCATTGTGTATTCTAGATATGCCACATTTTACAGAAAAAAACACCATGTTTTATAAATGTTTTAGCGCCAAACTGTATTGGGATTAATTCAAATGTCTTTTTTCTCTAAAGCCATGTAAATGCCTTTAGTTTCCATGAATCCAACTGCCAAGAGCTCACAAGGGGAAAATGTTAAAATGCTACATTTTAAAAATCTGTCTGTTTCTATATATAAAAATCACACAGTTTTAAAGTCTGATATCTTGGGACTTTTCAGAGCCAGGAGCAAGTGCTGTGCATTCCAAAACAATGCTAGGAACAGTTCCTTTCCAATGGCATAAACTTCCCATTCCCAGTTCTGCAAGGCAGTCAGACATTAAGCCTGTAGGACAGAATAATGCCTGTTATAGGCCTCGGGCTAGTCTGATTTTGTTAGTAATATGCAATATTATGTGAAAGAGCAGACCATTTTTGTAGCAGGGTGTTGGGTTTTTTTTATTAAAGCGGTGGCTGGTTAAAGCTTCTTAGAGGTTTGGAATGTTGGAAGCAGTCCCAATAGAGATGGATTCAGTGGACAGAGGTCAGTAAAGGAGTTCAAAGGTATATAACAAATGCAATTTATCATATGGCTCCACTGTTTATCACAGGGAAATTGCCAGCACCTCGGAGATGAGTATGTGAATTTTATGGTGACAAAACTCAAATGTGAACTTACATAGAATGAAGAGCAGTTTGAGATTTTAACTAAGATACCTAATCTCACATGCAAAAGGTAAGTGTTTGCTACTTTGAAAATGTCATAACAGTAAGGGGGAAAAAAGAAGAAGAAAATCTGAGCTGTCAGGTACAATAAAATGAACAAGCAAACAAACTTTTGAAAAAGTTGACTTTTAAATGTTATTGTTTTCTTCCTTTGAATTATAGTGGACAGAAATAAGTGTAGCCCAATTTTAGAAGATGTTTGCAAAAGTTTTTAAAAAGGAACGTTTTTTTTTAAAAAATGGCTTACATGTTAAAAAGGCTTCATTACTGGTAAAGCTGTAAAATAAAATACTGTCCTCCCTGCTTTGGCTGCATCTATTCTTACTGGCTGGAGTGTCCCACTGGCTGCTCTCTGCAGTTTTTCTTCCAAGGCTGCATGGCAGGAGGGAAGGAAGGCTCCACCTGGATTTCAGTGCCCTCCAAAGGAATCTCCCCTACACAGTTGTGGGTCCTGACAGCTGCTGGGAGGACAGGATGAAGAGGCCACAACTGAGCTCCATTTTAACCCCTGTCACCTGTGCAGCAGTCCCTGAGTCCCAATGGGTGGAAGATGAAGCTAAACAAGTTCAGAGTGGAAATATGGTTGCCACCTCCGACATGCAGAGAAACCGGCCAGAGGCCATCCCCAGTCCCACCAACAAAAACTGGCCACTGGCCTTGCCCTACCCCCATAAAAAGGGATCCTACTATTGACTATAGCTAATTATTACTAAAATGTTTTAGTAATGTTTACAAACAATTAAACAATCAAACAACAATGCAACAAACCAAACACAACCAAAATGTGTATTTTAGGTTATTTTTTTTCATTTTTCTTACCTGAATCTAGCATGGTACCACAGTCTGGACTATGGGGTGTGAATTATAGAGCTTTCTAACATGTCCCGAAGGAGAAAAAAAATAATCCCACACAAATCTTTTAACTATCAAGGCAATACAAAACCTGGCCAGGCCAGTTAAAAACCAGCCAAGTGACACTCTAACTGGAAATAAGGTGCACATTTTTAAGAGTGAAGGTAATTAACTATTGGAACAACTTTCCATGGGTTGTGGTGGACACACAGGCTACATGTATATGGAACTGAGGCTGCCCTTAATAAAGTTGATTGCCACAGCCTGCCGTTTTCAGTGAGATTCATGCCCATGGACATAATGGCTGCCATTCTATGGTTCAGGGAGCTAGACAGGAATTAGGGATGGTGAGGAGCTGCTGAGACAATGTGGAAGGTTGATGAGGAAACTGAGGGGGAATAGGAGGCAGATTTAGGTATTGTGTGAGAATGGAGGGCAGGAGGGGAGGGTGTGGAGCAGTGGGAGGCAGGGCAGGGGTCCAAAGCAGCAGGAGGCAAGGGAGAAATGTGGAGGGAGTGCTATCCAGTCTTGGGTGTGGGGGGAAAGGGAACGTCAGAGAAGTATTGCGTCTTGCAAAACACAATCACATATTGTTTTGGCTGTGAATTAATACTTATATGAGTGATTGATATAAATTTAAAGTTCATTAATATTTATATCTGTAAGCCTTCAATCATTAAGAGTAATATGTGATAGTGTGAATCATGCTAAATTAGTTCTCAAACTATGTGCTATCTACTCCTTTTATTGAAAGAAATAATCTAGGAGGGGAAAGAGTCAAACAGGAAAGAAAACAGATGGCAGTTCCCCTGTTTTAGGGGTGAGGTGAGGACAAGTGAAGTCTCCATCTGAGCAGCCAGGAAGAGGCATGCATTGTGCATACATTAAAAATTAACTTTTCAAGATGTAATTATCACACACACTGGCAGAGGAGTAGAGGGGAGTTTAAAAAAAATCAAAAGACAAGCTAAAAACATTATTTGAAATATTTTTAAATCTCATGATTTTGGGGGGGCCTGACATGATTTTTGATCTCTTGATGTTTGTAATACTGTAAACTGAATGGCTGTTTTTACTTTGAATCATGTCTATCTTGGCTGTAATTATTTATATTAATTTATTTCTTCAATGTATACAATTCAGAGAGAACCTTACAATACAATAAACTCATAAGCAAAAAGTATGTACATTGTCATAAAGTCAACAGTGCTGAAATATATCCCCTGACCCTGTACCTCTCAAAGAATAAATGAACTGATCCCACCAGGCAAAGCTAGCTAGGTTATCCAAATACTGCTTCAGTATTTGTGGAATGATATCTTCCAGTATCAGTATACTCCAAGGAATAAAGAGTTTGTAACATGAGAAAGACTTTACTTAAAGTCCCATACTAAGTAGATTTATCAGTTTCCTTTTTTCAACCCCAAGGACTTTCCTGCAAGACTATTTGTCTTTCATTCTCATTTGTGGAGCCCTAGTTTCTTTCTGCTTTCTCAGAATGCAGTTTTATTTTGTCATTTCACGGTGCGATGAAATGTTGAGGAAAAAAAACAAAAGAATTATATTCATCAAATTGTCCAACACCTTCACTGGGGATTTGCTGAGTCTGTGAATTTACATCATCTGTCCCTAATAAATTATATCATGCAGTATTGATTCCTGCAAAGTGTGGGATGTGGAAAGGATATGACGTCTGTGTAAAATGTTTCACCGAGAAAGTGAACTTGGGAATTTTATTTTTACTGACAAAAATAAAGATTCTTTTATTTATTTAAATTTATTTATTTTATTTTTATTTAAACTTGTTATCAGTGAAGTTGTGCATGTATTTGCAAAGAATTTCTGCATGGATTTGAAAGGTTTTCTTGATAGTAAGAAGAGAAGTCTTCATACAATTTAATTAAAATTATTGTGAAGCTAAAGGAAGGCTTGAAAAATTTATTGATCTTGTGTGAAATCTGTAATATTTTGCAATATGTTTCAGTGTATCCTGGACAAGGTCAGACCCTTTCTTCTACTTATTTTTTCAGAACTTCTTACCACTGCTATTAGAGCAGGGGCGGTCAAACTTTTTGGCCTGAGGGCCGCATCGGGCTTCAGAAATTGTATGGAGGGCCGGTTAGGGGAGGCTGTGCCTCCCCAAACAGCCAGGGGTGGCCCGGACCCCACCCCCCATCCCTCCCGCCTGCTTCTCGCCCCCTGATGGCCCCCCCACGACCCCTGACCCATCCACCCCCCCTGCTCTCTGTCCCTTACTGCACTGCCTGGAGCACCAGTGGCTGGGGCAGAACAGCCGTGCAGCCCGGCTGGAGCCAGCCACACCACCGCGCAGCACAGAGCACCAGCTCAGGCTCGGCTCTGCAGCTGCGCTGCCCTAGGAGCTCGCAGCCCCGCCGCCCAGAGCATTGCGCTAGCAGCACAGTGAGCTGAGGCTGCAGGGGAGGGGGAACAGCAGTCAAGGAGCCGGGGGCGAGCCTCCCGGGCCAGGAGCTCAGGGGCTGGGCAGGAGGGTCCCGTGGGCCAGATGTGTCCCATGGGCTGTAGTTTGCCCACCTCTGTATTAGAGGATCCCTACAAATCTTCTTACAGTGAGTCTAGCCCCAGATAATAATTGTTGCAAGTGGTCCATCTGTCTGCCTAGGCTCTTATAGTGCCCATCAGTAAAGTATCTGAGCACCTTTCCAGGGATAAAACAGAAATATGATAGATCAATGGACAAAGCCTAGTTTCCCCCCCCCCCCCATTTACCTTAAGGCTGTTAGGTTTTTCTTTCTGTAAAATGATATCTGTTTAATGCTATTCTTTCCTCTATGCTGCAGAATGTAGGTAAAATGTAAGAGCACACTGATTTCATTTCAGAGTAACAGCCGTATTAGTCTGTATTCGCAAAAAGAAAAGGACACCTTAGAGACTAACCAATTTATTTGAGCATAAGCTTTTGTGAGCTACAGCTCACTTCATTGGATGCATTTCACTGATTTCATTGTCTCTTATCTCAATACATTTTCATTCTTTCTATAGTACCTGACTTGTTTATTTGGGCTTAAATAAAATTGTTTACCAGCCTGTTTACATATTGGCTTGTTAATAGTCTGGATATAGTATTAATAGAGTCTCATTTGTGGAGCATACACAATGGATATACAACGGTGTAACAGAGATCAGATTCTCCTCAAACACTGGAGAGCAGAAAAAGCTCTTACCCATTCTGAATGACTCCAAGAAATAGTTCATATCTTTGATGGACAATGTTATACAAGAAACTGAAAATAAAATCAGAGAGGTGTAAACATTGAAAGAACTGTTCTTTTGATGGTTAGGACTGAAAAGTTTGCTAGGTTTGAGATAGAGGTTAATTCACACTGGTTAATTCCCAAGACTTTTCTAGACAGCATTTTATATCAAACTACTTAGGAAAACTGCATTATGATGTTATATTATCTCCAGAACAAAACTATGTTGCCCTGCAATATCCTCATTTATTCATGGAACCATTCATTCCATACAGTCAGCACATTTTTGGGCTAGATCGTGACTTTGATCCCACCTTGAGCAAGAAGTGGTATATCAGTTGCACCAACCAAAGCAGCACTGAAATTCAGAGACTCAATTGCCTTTTCCTTGTTTCAGGGGATAGTAATTTATTGCTGATGTAACCCGTCTGCCCATCAGAGTTGGCAGCAACAAGGGCCGGGTTCAATATCTAGGGGATCCATTCCAATAACACAATGCAAACCGGCTCGAGCCCCCACCCAGTGACCTGGGACAAATATATACAACCCCCGCTGGGTGCCTCCAAGAGGCAATACTTCCCCTCTTGCAAGCACATAGTCTGAGTATAGCAAAAAGCCTTTTAATAACAGAGAGAAACAATGTGGCATTATGTTGGGGAAACACCACCAACAGGATTCATAACAACCCATGAGCAAAAACCCACCCCAAGCAAATTGGGGCATGTCCTTTCCCTTTGGTTCTTGAGTCCAGCAACCCCAAATCACCCAAAGTCCCAAAAGTCCAACGACCCAAAAGTCTCTGTCCCTGGTCAGGGCATCCCCAGAGTTTGAAAGTTTATCTGCAGAGCTTTACCTCCCAACCTGGGTGGAGATGCGGGGGGGAAGAGAGGTAAGGGGCACCTTACATGATCTGAAGCTGACCGCCCCACAGCTCCATAGGCATTCACTCGGCTCCGCCAGCTGCCCCACGAACTGCTTCGCTCGGCTCCGCTCTGCGGCCCACAAGCATCTCCCGCCGTCCCACAAACTGCTCCACCAGCCGGTCCACGAACTGCTCCGCTCTGTGGCCCACAAGCAGCTCCCACCGTCCTATGAACTGCTCCACCAGCCTGTCCACAAGGCACTCCAGCCGTCCCACAAACTGCTCCACAATAGATCTTCAGGCTCCCTCACTACTTAACACATCGCTTAGTGATTTCAGCTCTTAGTCAGTTCAACTCTTTGGTGAATTCAGCTTGTAGTAGGGGAGACTCAGTGCTGGTGCACCATTAGCCCAAAGTGAGCTCAGCAGCCTGTAACTAGACTCCTAATAGAATCAAAATTCTGATATTCCACAGCGGAGAGAGGAGGACGTGCAATTAGCATGTAAGGGGCCAATGCCATCAAGTATTAATACTTGTCCCCAGCCTCTCTCCATTCACAGAGTTTTGGAACCCATGACCCTTGCCTAGCGAGTGCTACTTAGTTGATGGCGAGTCCCTCCATCATAACAAAAGGCCAAGTACAGTTCCAAGCACGGTTCCCATAATCAGGGTAATAACAATTTATTCTTCCTGCCCCAATAACAGAGACACTGGGGATCCCACAGCAGCCAAAGTGACCATTTGGGTAGCTATGACCTCATTCTAGGCGGGGTGGGTGTGCCTATGCAAATGAGATCAGCCCCTGAAGTTCTTTTCCACAACTTGCCACACCTCACCACCAGATGTCAGGGTGGAGCTCATCCTGACACTGCTTACACTAACATTCAAGTAATAGCTTGGCTTCTCAGGCCAATATATTCAGTTCACCCCTCATCCGTCCCTCTATTCTTATGGAGACAGGAGAGTATACAGGCATGTAGCACTTTGCTTAATTGTAGGAGTCTGAATGAAAAGTGTGGGTAGCCTGCTGAGGAGTTCTTACTCCCCTTGCTCTAGTTCAGATATGATTCAATTGAGTTCAAAATTGTCATTCAACTAAAATAAAGTTCTAATTGTTTTGTTTGAATTTGATTAACTCCTTTTATCCACCTTTTATCTTGAAGGGGGCTGAAATGGATGGAGTCAGTAACGTCACTTGGAAGTCCATTGGCTTTCACACACCACATTTTATTTCTGGGAATTTCCCTGCCTAGAGAATAGATACCTGATTGTAACCCTGTGAGCAACATCCATGTATGTATTGGCAAAATACTAATGTAGTAATTAAACCAAATTTGATTCAGAAGAATCTAATCATGAAAGGTATTTTAAATTACTTTTGTGTTCTGTAGTTGTCAACTTAATTCAATGTAGTCTCAGATTTACTTCCTATAGAATGTTGATGTTTGTTTCAGAAATAACTAGTGGTTTGCCCAATATTCAATATTTTAAACCTCCATAACAGTCTCTCTTCTAATGTTATATGTTAAAAAGTTTAAAAAAAAAAGTCAGCTCTAAGTATTGTTTCTTGTGACCTGTACATTTACGATAATATGGCAGACTCCTTAAATTAAGTTGGGGAAGAGGGCTATCGAAGTTTAACTATTATTTCTAATTTAATATTTGTATTAATGTAAAGCCTGGGAGTGCTAGTCATGGACCAGAACGACATTCTTCTAGGGGCTGAACAAAAAATTATCCCTGTTCCATACAGTTTACAATCTAAGTATTTAATGTAATTGGCTTTAATACAGCTATAGTAAAATGGAGGTCATCATTGATGTACACTTTACCAATACTTAATGTATATTTTCTTATCAAAGCCATACTATTTATATGCAGGATAATATAAATAAAGAAATGCCATCTGCCTGTATTTTGGGTAAACATTTTATCAATATGCATGCAATCTATATTTATGTATGTATATAAAATTTCAGTTTAATGATATATACTGATAGAAAATTAAGAGAATGTTAGGTTTTCAAAATAAGACACTCTAGAATCAAGAAAACCAACTACTTGCATTTCAGTAATTTAAAAATTAAAATTAAGTGGTTTCACATACTATACCTGCCCCTGATTTTTGAAGTAAGATTTTGTGTTTGTACAGATTTTCATCTTTTTAAAGTGTGTTTTTTTTTTCCCTCTTTCTTTGTAAATAGCCATACATAACTGGGGAAATACTAACTACAGAAAAGGCTGTCGAATTCACAAAATAGACAAACTTTAAAAAGAAAGAATTGATCTTCAGATCTCTTTTCTAGTCATCTTAAGTGTTACTTGTAACAATATTAAGTAAAAGAAATCAAATATAAGTGAAAAGAAAAGGAGTACTTGTGGCACCTTAGAGACTAACCAATTTATTTGAGCATAAGCTTTCGTGAGCTACAGCTCACTTCATCGATGAAGTGAGCTGTAGCTCACAAAAGCTTATGCTCAAATAAATTGGTTAGTCTCTAAGGTGCCACAAGTACTCCTTTTCTTTTTGCAAATACAGACTAACACGGCTGTTACTCTGAAACCAAATATAAGTGGTGTTATTAAGTTCAGAGTTCCTCTTTAAAATATTCTGCTAAACCTTAATGCTGCTTCCTTGTATGAATGCATTAGCATACGGTCTTTAGTTAAAGATTACACACTATTTTGTGTAAGACTCCTTCCTCATTCATTGCTCAGGCTGGATGGTGCACAGCGAATGAGGCAGCTCCTCAGAGGGTTTTTTTTTTAACCCTCCCTATTTAATGAGTGAACCTCTACTTCACCCACTGCAAATGGTTCAAACAACATCAATAGGATTCAAGTCAATAGAGTGCATGGTTGCTATGGAGATAAGAACTTGGAAGAATATACCTTATCCTTTTAGAAACTCATTTGCCTTTTTTACACTGAGAAAATAGCATTAGTATCAGAAACTCTGATCCACTTGTTACTCAGGACATTTGTAAGAAGAGATTTAAAAAAAAAAAGTGGGAACACATTTCCTGAAGTTTTTCAAGGCTTCCCCCACTCCCCACAAAGCATTCTGTTTAGCCTGAAGATCTCCCATTACTCCTACTCCAGAGAGGCACCACCCAGGCAACATATAACCTGCACAGTACTGCTAGCTCCAGCATCCCAGAAGCAGATTATTGAATCATTTTATAAAAAGAGAAATATTTTTGTAACTACTATGTGATTACTTAAGTGACTGAGTGCAATTAGACCTGCACTCTATCAAATATTTCCTAGGAGAAAGTCAGGGATATCTGAAAAAGTCTTGGGAAGCATCATCATGCTATTTAAGCTGATGTGAAACTGACAGCAACTTTATTTTTGTAATACCACTGGAACTTTTCAGTTTCTGGTCACAGACGTGTCTGGAATCTGTCAATCATTTGCGTCCTCCAGAATGCTACATCAGATAACTCTATCCATTGTCAGGAGAACAGAATACATTCACCTACATTCCACACTTCCACAGCTGCAAAAGAGAATTTTTATATTCTTTGTTGCTGGAATCCCTAATGTTAGTTTAAATGGATTGAATGTGTATAGTTATTGAGAACCCTGAGTTTCCATAACCAATCCTTTACAAATGGCAAGAGATTTGGAATCATCCAACATTCACGTGGCTGTGCTACTAGTCTCTGGGATAATTATCTTCATGCTTATCACAATGCATACACACGGCAGCAAGACAAAGAAATTCAGAACTAAACATGCAAAATACTTTGTTCAGAAACATTTGGGGATGAGATTTCCTTTTCTGTCTGCAGTTTTAGAAATATATATCTTTAGTAATTATTAAATGCCTTACTGTCATAAATATAAAGGGAAGGGTAAACACCTTTCAAATCCCTCCTGGCCAGAGGAAAAACCCTTTCACCTGTAAAGGGTTAAGAAGCTAGGATAACCTCACTGGCACCTGACCAAAATGACCAATAAGGAGACAAGATACTTTCAAAGCTGGAGGCGGGGGGGGGGGAAACAAAGGCTCTCTCTGTCTGTGTGATGCTTTTGCCGGAAACAGAACAGGAATGGAGTCTTAGAATTTAGTAAGTAATCTAGCTAGATATGCATTAGATTCTGTTTGTTTAAATGGCTGATAAAATAACTGTGCTGAATGGAATGTATATTCCTGTTTTTGTGTCTTTTTGTAACTTAAGGTTTTGCCTAGAGGGATTCTCTATGTTTTGAATCTGATTACCCTGTAAGGTATTTACCATCCTGATTTTACAGAGGTGATTCTTTTACTTTTTCTTCTCTTAAAATTCTTCTTTTAAGAACCTGATTGCTTTTTCATTGTTCTTAAGATCCAAGGGTTTGGGTCTGTGTTCACCTATGCAAATTGGTGAGGATTTTTATCAAGGCTTCCCTAGGAAAGGGGGTGTAGTGTTTGGGGAGGATTTGGGGGGGAAAGACTTTTCCAAGCGGGCTCTTTTACGGTTATATATCTGTTAGATGCTTGGTGGTGGCAGCAATAAAGTCAAGGGAAAAAGGAAAATAATTTGTGCCTTGGGGAAGTTTTAACCTAAGCTGGTAAAAAGAAGCTTAGGAGATTTTCATGCAGGTCCCCACATCTGTACCCTAGAGTTCAGAGTGGGGAAGGAACCTTGATACTTACATACAGTGTATTCATGCATTTTACTTCCATTGACAAATATGGAGCCTATCTGCAAAATAGAACAAGTGCAATGGGATTAACAGTTATTTGACATAAAGGAGTATGATTTTTAAATGCTGAGGTTTTTCTAGGACAAACCACATTCTCATTTGGACAAGCAACTCAGTACTTGAATCTTAATTAGCCTTATATGATGCTTTGACTCACTTCTCAAAGTGCTTTACAAAGCGAGTAAGCATGGTTATCCCTATTTTACAGAAGATAAACTGAGACACAAACATGTGAAACAAGTTGCCTACGGTCACACAGTGAGTCACTAATAGAACCCCAGTCTCCTATTCCCATGTTCAATCTACAAAACCTACCTCACAAATACCCATTTTGCACTTGACAATGTGCATGTCCATTAAGGTGGCCACATATGAAAACTAGATATGATGGGCCTGGTTCACTGTACTGAATAGTGGTGCCAACTCTCATGATTTTATCACAAGCCTTCTGATATTTGGGGTTTTTCTCAAAGCTCCAGCCTGTTCAAGTGAGATTATTACCTGACAATTTTAGCTTTCATTTACCAAAAGAGTAAGTTTCCAGTCCTTGTGATTGTGAAGAAAAGCTTGAAACGGTACCACTCCTGCAGCAAGAGTCAAATAAAATGAACCTCCCACCCCCCAACACCCCCCAATCTTGTGATGTTTAAGCCAGTATCATATTTGGGGGGCCTTCCTCATAATTTTGAATGATTGGGGTTGGCAATATTGTGAACAGCCACAATTCAGATTCATTTCACATGGAGTCATGGGTGCTCAGCAGTTCCTCTGAAAATTGGGCCCCATTTTCTTTTATACCATAATGTTCAGAAAAGAACTGAAGATGGCTTTTTAAAATACATTTATAGTCACACTGTACTACAGGGAGAGTAAGCTTTGGGGAAGCACCTCCATATCAGGAGCAGCACAATGAGGAAAGGACAAACCTCCAGGACTGTAGTGGGAGTGTTTCCCTGCTGCACTTTTTCAAATATAGCATGTGCCTACATGCTTACCCAACTCTATGGACTTATGCAGAACAGCCCAGAGCTACAGCCTACTCTGGGGAGTGTACTCACTGCCAACTCTGTGCTCATTAAAACTTCTTGAGTGCAATTAGTGGAATTTTGCCCTGTCCTAGAGTGCCAGGGTGGGGATAGCTTCTCTGTGCACTCTCCATCTCCCTTACCTTCTGCACCCATACAGAGCTGTACACGAGTGAGCATTAATAGCTGACTGTGATGATAATAGAACACATGAATAAAGATATCACGATTATCTATTTTCAGTAGCTTGGTGTGGCGAACTGGGGCTATGTCCGTACAATTTAGGATTTCTGATTGATATTGTGAAATATTATGAAGAATCACTGTATTGTGAGTGACTATATGCATGTGGATCCACCATTGCTGACAGGACCTGTAGCATGTACATTCAGCCAGATACAAAGGAAAATACTTCTGGTTTGCAATGGCAGTTAGATTTCACGAAGGTTATGAAAGAAAAAAAAAGAAAAAAGAGAGAGAGAATCTGCATTCTTAGGGAAAAAAAAAATTTAGCTGATTCCTCTGGAGGGAAAGGAGCAGGTAGAAGCAGCAGAAACTTAGTAGGAGTAGAACAAAAGAAACCTGGTCACCAGGAGGAGTTTAAATGAAGAAATGTACAGGAACAGGGGTAGACAGGAAGAGGAAGCCTGGGATAGAAGACAAGGTCACAGAAGCTGAGTAAGGGACTCCAGGATGGAAAAGTCACCCAGCATGTAATAGTCTCATGGGTCGGGGGCCCTGTCTGCTTTCCCGAGGTCATACATATCCTAAGCACACTGTACAACCCAAGGGATTTGGAACCCAATCAAAAGAATGCCATGGAATAGTAAGGAAACCGCATTTAGTGTGATCTATACTATCCTGTGCTTGACACTATTAAATATAAAAGAGCATAAAAGTCTTAAACCCTGTGAAAAGTGTATGTCTGTGTGCATTGACTGCTTCACAACTGCTGTGTGCCCTTGAGAGAGTTAGAGTATGTCTACACTATGAAATTAGGTTGAATTTATCAAAGTCGGTTTTGTAGAAAGCATTTTTATACAGTTGATTGTATGTGTCCCCACACAAATGCTCTAAGTGCATGTAGTCGGCGGAGTGTGTCCACAGTACTGAGCAACCGTCGACTTCCAGAGCGTTGCACTGTGGGTGGCTATCCCACAGTTCCCACAGTCACCGCTGCCCATTTGAATTCTGGGTAGAAATCCCAGTGCCTGATGGGGCTAAAACATTGTCGCTGGTGGTTCTGGGTACATATCGTCAGGCCCCCATTCCCTCCCTCCCTCCGTGAAAGCAAAGGCAGACAATCGTTTTGCGCCTTTTTTCCTGGGTTACCTGTGCAGACGCCATACCATGGCAAGCATGGAGCCCGCTCAGCTCACGGTCACCATACGTCTCCTGGGTGCTGGCAGATGTGGTACTGCATTGCTACACAGCAGCAGCAATCCATTGTCTTGTGGCAGCAGATGGTACAATAGGCCTGAAAACCATCCTCATCATGTCCGAGGTGCTCCTGGCCATCTCGGTAAGGTCGGTCAGGAGCGTCTGGGCAGATATGGGTGCAGGGACTAGAGTGACTTGACCAGGTCATTCTCTTTAGTCCTACAGGTAGTCATATTGTACCATCTTATCGTGAGCAGGCAGGAGATGTGGATGGCTAGCAGTCCTATTGTACCATCTTCTGCTGAGCAGCCAGGAGATGTAAAAGATAGATGGAGTGGATCAAAACAAGAAATAGACCAGATTTGTTTTGTATTCATTTGCTCCCCCCTCCCTCCCTCCATGAAGTCCTACCAGAAATACCAGAGGGAGGGATAGCTTAGTGGGTTGAGCATTGGCCTGCTAAACGCAGGGTTTTGAGTTTAGTCTTTGAGGGGGCCATTCTGTGTGACATGTGTTTTTGTTTCTCCTTGATGTAAAGCCACCCCCTTTGTTGATTTTAATTCCCTGTTAGTCAACCCTGTAAGCCATGTCGTCAGTCGCCCCTCCCTCCATCAGGGCAATGGCAGACAATCGTTCTGCGCCTTTTTTCTGTGCAGACGCCATACCACGGCAAGCATGGAGCCTGCTCAGATCACTTTGGCAATTAGGAGCACATTAAACCCCACACGTATTATCCAGCAGTATATGCAGCACCAGAACCTGGCAAAGCGAAACCGGGCGAGTAGGTGACATCAGCGTGGTGACGAGAGTGATGAGGACATGGACACAGACTTCTCTCAAAGCATGAGCCCTTGCAATGTGGGCATCATGGTGCTAATGGGGCAGGTTCATGCGGTGGAATGCCGATTCTGGGATCGGGAAACAAGCACAGACTGGTGGGACCGCATAGTGTTGCAGGTCTGGGACGATTCCCAGTGGCTGCGAAACTTTCGCATGTGTAAGGGCACTTTCATGGAACTTTGTGACTTGCTTTCCCCTGCCCTGAAGCGCATGAATACCAAGATGAGAGCAGCCCTCACAGTTGAGAAGAGAGTGGCAATAGCTCTGTGGAAGCTTGCAACACAAGACAGCTACCGGTCAGTTGGGAATCAATTTGGAGTGGGCAAATCTACTGTGGGGGCTGCTGTGATGCAAGTAGCCAACGCAATCAAAGATCTGCTGATATCAAGGGTAGTGACCCTGGGAAATGTGCAGGTCATAGTGGATGGCTTTGCTGCAATGGGCTTCCCTAACTGTGGTGGGGCGATAGATGGAACCCATATCCCTATCTTGGCACTGGAGCACCAAGCTGGTGAGTACATAAACCGCAAGGGGTACTTTTCAATAGTGCTGCAAGCACAAGGGATGTATCACCAACATCAGTGTGGGATGGCCAGGAAAGGTACATGACACTCGCATCTTCAGGAACTCTGGTCTGTTTCAAAAGCTGCAGGAAGGGACTTTATTCCCAGGCCAGAAAATAACCGTTGAGGATGTTGAAATGCCTACAGTGATCCTTGGGGACCCAGCCTACCCCTTAATGCCCTGGCTCATGAAGCCGTACACAGGCAGCCTGGACAGTAGTCAGGAGCTGTTCAACTACAGGGTGAGCAAGTGCAGAATGGTGGTAGAATGTGCATTTGGGCATTTAAAAGTGCGTTGGCGCAGTTTACTGACTCAGTTAGACCTCAGCAAAATCAATATTCCCACTGTTATTACTGCTTGCTGTGCGCTCCACAATATCTGTGAGAGTAAGGGGGAGACGTTTAGGGCGGGGTGGGAGGTTGAGGCAAATCGCCTGGCCGCTGGTTACGCGCAGCCAGACACCACGGTGGTTAGAAGAGCACAGGAGGGCATGGTGCGCATCAGAGAAGCTTTGAAAAACAATTTCATGACTGGCCAGGCTACAGTGTGAAAGTTCTGTTTGTTTCTCCTTGATGAAACTCCCCGCCCCCTGGTTTACTCTACTTCCCTGTAAGCTAACCACCCTCCCCTCCTCTCTTCGATCACAACTTGCAGAGGCAATAAAGTCATTGTGCTTCACATTCATACATTCTTTATTAATTCACCACACAAATAGGGGGATAACTACCAAGGTAGCCTACGAGGGGTGGTGGAGGAGAGAAACACCAGGAGGGATGGTGGAGGAGGGAAAGACAAGGCCACACAGCACTTTAAAAGTTTAAAACTTCAAAACTTATTGAATGCCAGCCTTCTGTTGCTTGGGCAATCCTCTGGGGTGGAGTGGCTGGGAGGCCGGAGGCCCTCCCACTGCGTTTTTGGGCATCTGCGTGAGGAGGCTATGGAACTTGGGGAAGAGGGTGGTTGGTTACACAGGGGCTGTAGCAGCAGTCTGTGCTCCTGCTGCCTTTCCTGCAGCTCATCCATACGCTGAAGCGTATTAGTTTGATCCTCCAGCAGCCCCAGCATTGAATCCTGCCCCCTCTCATCACACTGCCGCCACCTTTCAGCTTCAGCCCTCTCTTCAGCCCGCCAATTACTCTCCTCAGCCCGCCACCTCTCCTCCCGGTCATTTTGTGCTTTCCTGCACTCTGACATCGCCTCCACACATTCGTCTGTGCTCTCTCAGTGTGGGAGGACAGCATGAGATCAGAGAACATTTCATCATGAGTGCGTTTTTTTCTCCTTCTAATCTTCACTAGCCTCTGGGAAGGAGAAGATCCTGTGATCCTTGAAACATATGCAGCTGGTGGAGAAAAAAAAAAGGGACAGTGGTATTTAAAAAGACACATTTTATAGAACAATGGCTACACTCTTTCATGGTACAGCTTGCTGTTACCATTTCATACACAGCCCATGTGCTTTCGTTCCAAGGTCGCATTTTGCCTCCCCCCACCACGTGGCTAGCCCCTCTCCCCTCCCCCCTTCCCCGTGGCTAACAGCGGGGAACATTTCTGTTCAGCCACAGGCAAACAGCCCAGCAGGAACGGGCACCTCTGAATGTCCCCTTAAGAAAAGCACTCTATTTCAACCAGGTGACCATGAATGATATCACTCTCCTGAGGATAGCACAGAGAGATAAAGAATGGATGTTGTTTGAATGTCAGCAAACGTACACTGCAATTCTTTGTTCTACAATGATTCCCGAGTACGTGCTACTGGCCTGGAGTGGTAAAGTGTCCTACCATGGTGGATGGAATAAGGCTGCCCTCCCCAGAAACCTTTTGCAAATACTTTGGGAATACATCAAGGAGAGCCGCAAATGCCAGGGCAAATTAATCATTAAATATGCTTGCTTTTAAACCATGTATAGTGGTACACTCTTAAAAGGTACACTCACCAGAGATCCCTTCTCCGCCTGGAGGGTCCGGGAGACAGCCTTGGGTGGGTTCGGGGGGTACTGGCTCCAGGTCCAGGGTGAGAAACAGTTCCTGGCTGTCGGGAAAACCGGTTTCTCTGTTTGCTTGCTGTGAGCTATCATCTTCCTCGTCCCCAAAACCTGATTCCGTGTTGCCTCCATCTCCATTGAAGGAGTCAGACAACACGGCTGGGATAGTGGTGGCTGAATCCCCTAAAATGGCATGCAGCTTATCATAGAAGCGGCATGTTTGGGGCTCTGACCCGGAGCGGCCGTTTGCCTCTCTGATTTTCTGGTAGGCTTGCCTCAGCTCCTTAAGTTTCATGCGGCACTGCTTTGGGTCTCTGTTATGGCCTCTCTCCTTCATGCCCTGGGAGATTTTGACAAATGTTTTGGCATTTCAAAAACTGGAACGGGGTTCTGATAGCACAGATCAGATCCTCTCCCCATACAGCGATCAGATCCCGTATTCTCCCGTTCAGTCCATGCTGGAGCTCTTTTGCGATTCTGAGACTCCATCATGGTCACCTCTGCTGATGAGCTCTGCATGGTCACCTCTGCTGATGAGCTCTGCACTCAGCTGCAGCTTGCCATGCTGGCCAAACAGGAAATTGAAAGTTTGTGGGCCTTTTCCTGTCTACCTGGCCAGTGCATCTGAGTTGAGAGTGCTGTCCAGAGAGGTCACAATGGAGCACTCTGGGACAGCTCTGGAGGCCAATACCATCTAATTGCGTCCACAATACCCCAGATTAGACCCAGCAAGGCCGATTTCAGCGCTAATCCCCTTGTCGGGGGTGGAGTAAGGAAATCGATTTTAAGATCCCTTTAAGTTGAAAAAAAGGGCTTTGTCATGTGGATGAGTGCAGGACTAAATCGATTTAACGCTGCTAAATTCGACCTCAACTCCTAGTGTAGACCCGGTCTCAGACTGTACCCTGAAGCTTTTTACCTTTTGTTTGGAGTATTGGAAGAAAGGAGTTTTTAAGTACCCGTTGTGGAGGCCTAGGGCAGGCCAGTTGAGGAGCTCCATTTCTGTGAAGGGTGAGCAGATGGAGAGTCAGTGCCCAGGAATTGTGCTCTTGAGGCCAAGGGAAGAAACAGTGTGGCAGCCTGTTGGGGCTCTAGGAGCTTACCACACCCCAGGGGATCCAAAGCAGGCTTGGATTCCCTTCACAGCAGTCCTCGTGGATTGCCAATGGAGCACTCACTAGCATCTGTGAGTCCTGCATCCCATTTCATAGAATCATAGAATATCAGGGTTGGAAGGGACCCCAGAAGGTCATCTAGTCCAACCCCCTGCTCGAAGCAGGACCAATTCCCAGTTAAATCATCCCAGCCAGGGCTTTGTCAAGCCTGACCTTAAAAACCTCTAAGGAAGGAGATTCTACCACCTCCCTAGGTAACGCATTCCAGTGTTTCACCACCCTCTTAGTGAAAAAGTTTTTCCTAATATCCAATCTAAACCTCCCCCACTGCAACTTGAGACCATTACTCCTCATTCTGTCATCTGCTACCATTGAGAACAGTCTAGAGCCATCCTCTTTGGAACCCCCTTTCAGGTAGTTGAAAGCAGCTATCAAATCCCCCCTCATTCTTCTCTTCTGCAGGCTAAACAATCCCAGCTCCCTCAGCCTCTCCTCATAACTCATGTGTTCCAGTCCCCTAATCATTTTTGTTGCCCTTCGCTGGACTCTCTCCAATTTATCCACATCCTTCTTAAAGTGTGGGGCCCAAAACTGGACACAGTACTCCAGATGAGGCCTCACCAATGTCGAATAGAGGGGAACGATCACGTCCCTCGATCTGCTCGCTATGCCCCTACTTATACATCCCAAAATGCCATTGGCCTTCTTGGCAACAAGGGCACACTGCTGACTCATATCCAGCTTCTCATCCACTGTCACCCCTAGGTCCTTTTCCACAGAACTGCTGCCTAGCCATTCGGTTCCTAGTCTGTAGCTGTGCATTGGGTTCTTCCGTCCTAAGTGCAGGGCCCTGCACTTATCCTTATTGAACCTCATCAGATTCCTTTTGGCCCAATCTTCCAATTGGTCTAGGTCCTTCTGTATCCTAACCCTCCCCTCCAGCGTATCTACCACTCCTCCCAGTTTAGTATCATCCGCAAATTTGCTGAGAGTGCAATCCACACCATCCTCCAGATCATTTATGAAGATATTGAATAAAACCGGCCCCAGGACCGACCCTTGGGGCACTCCACTTGATACCGGCTGCCAACTAGACATGGAGCCATTGATCACTACCCATTGAGCCCGACAATTTAGCCAGCTTTCTACCCACCTTATAGTGCATTCATCCAGCCCATACTTCCTTAACTTGCTGACAAGAATACTATGGGAGACCGTGTCAAAAGCTTTGCTAAAGTCAAGAAACAATACATCCACTGCTTTCCCTTCATCCACAGAACCAGTAATCTCATCATAAAAGGCGATTAGATTAGTCAGGCATGACCTTCCCTTGGTGAATCCATGCTGGCTGTTCCTGATCACTTTCCTCTCATGCAAGTGCTTCAGGATTGATTCTTTGAGGACCTGCTCCATGATTTTTCCAGGGACTGAGGTGAGGCTGACTGGCCTGTAGTTCCCAGGATCTTCCTTCTTCCCTTTTTTAAAGATTGCCACTACATTAGTCTTTTTCCAGTCATCCAGGATTTCCCCGGTTCGCCACGAGTTTTCAAAGATAATGGCCAGTGGCTCTGCAATCACAGCCGCCAATTCCTTCAGCACTCTCGGATGCAACTCGTCCGGCCCCATGGACTTGTGCACGTCCAGCTTTTCTAAATAGTCCCTAACCACCTCTATCTCCACAGAGGGCTGGCCATCTCTTCCCCATTTTGTGATGCCCAGCGCAGCAGTCTGGGAGCTGACCTTGTTAGTGAAAACAGAGGCAAAAAAAGCATTGAGTACATTAGCTTTTTCAACATCCTCTGTCACTAGGTTGCCTCCCTCATTCAGTAAGGGGCCCACACATTCCTTGGCTTTCTTCTTGTTGCCAACATACCTGAAGAAACCCTTCTTGTTACTCTTGACATCTCTGGCTAGCTGCAGCTCCAGGTGCGATTTGGCCCTCCTGATAACATTCCTACATGCCCGAGCAATATTTTTATACTCTTCCCTGGTCATATGTCCAACCTTCCACTTCTTGTAAGCTTCTTTTTTATGTTTAAGATCTGCTAGGATTTCACCATTAAGCCAAGCTGGTCGCCTGCCATATTTACTATTCTTTCGACTCATCGGGATGGTTTGTCCCTGTAACCTCAACAGGGATTCCTTGAAATACAGCCAGCTCTCCTGGACTCCTTTCCCCTTCAAGTTAGTCCCCCAGGGGATCCTGGCCATCCGTTCCCTGAAGGAGTCAAAGTCTGCTTTCCTCAAGTTGCAGTGGGGGAGGTTTAGATTGGATATTAGGAAAAACTTTTTCACTAAGAGGGTGGTGAAACACTGGAATGCGTTACCTAGGGAGGTGGTAGAATCTCCTTCCTTAGAGGTTTTTAAGGTCAGGCTTGACAAAGCCCTGGCTGGGATGATTTAACTGGGAATTGGTCCTGCTTTGAGCAGGGGGTTGGACTAGATGACCTTCTGGGGTCCCTTCCAACCCTGATATTCTATGATTCTATGATTCTATGATTCTAAGTCCAGGGTCCGTATCCTGCTGCTTACCTTTCTTCCCTGCCGAACATTTGTGGCTGAACATCTAAGTATGCTGCATGTATGGTAACATATACAATCTGATCTTATTTTAGCTGCTTTAGGTGCATTGCACAAGTACACTGGAAAAATTATTCTTTCCATGACACGTAAAGTGTGGGCTAAAATTGCATAAGGCACGGTTTCTGATTTTTCTTTCACTTTTCATATGCTGAATATAATAAAGATATTTCACGAGCCTATTGAACAGAAAAAAAACCATATGCTAGTTTTAAATAGAAACTTTCCCACTTTTACTTCAAATCTGCAAATGCAAGTCATTTTAAAAGCTGAAGCTGTCTAAATAATACTTCCTATAAAGTAACATTAAAAGCAAATTGATTTCATGTACAGTTAGAATCAGATAGACTTATACTGTGTGTGAGGCAAGATTTTTTTTCTTTTCATTTTATCATATCTTGCAGTGCTCTTTAACAACAACCCCTTGGGATAATATGTAGCACAGCATTTAAATAGAGTTAACAGCATGGCTGGTTGTCAAAAAGAAAGAAATGAAAGTGTCTTCTCTAGTAATGCTAGCAGAATTACTCATGTAAATAACTACTAAGTATGTAGGTACTGCATGTGTAAGATACTGATTTAGATACCACTTTTGGCTAAAGGTTATGTGTAACTAATATTCAGCAGAAGGAGCCATTATGGACGAGCACATATTTTGTGAAGGATTATACATTTGGAAATGTTTATTATTTTTTTCAGTGAGTTATGTGGGTAAATATATATTTATGGCCCTTTCCAAAATGGTATTTTTGACTGAACAGACACTATTGTCTTCAGTGGATTTAACCATGTAAATCTTTCCTAGTTCAAGGATCAGTGAGTAGATGAGAGAGTTTTAAGTCCTGAAATTACCTAAAAAGTATACTGCAAATGTCTTGGAAATCTGCATTCCATGAGAGATTGCTTGCTCATAAAACTGATTCCTATCATCCATAGAAAATTGGCTTCAATCTTCCACTGGAATGGATTATTTATCACTGCTATCTATCTTTACCTACTGATTCTTCTGGGGCTGTTATCATGGCTGGAAGATATTCAGATTCTCAAAAGGCCTAGAAACTAAATCTCTCTCAGATGGGGTTCATATCAATAAGTACTCTTAGTTTTAATAGTTTAAATAGTTTTAATGCTTTGGTGACATAAGAGGTTAACCTTGCAAGTGTCAGTATGTACTTGGGAACAATGACGTATTGAGGTTTGTCTTCCAGGGCCGAGTGAAAGGATCCCATTAACGTCACTAACCTTTGGCTCTTGGAAGAATTGGACTGTCATGTTCTGTGTTTGCACAGGACCTAGCCAGTGAAGTAGTGCTAAATTTTATAGTGCTGGAGCTCTTCAGAAGTGCACCCACCACGCATGCACTGGGAATCACACCAGCAACAGACATAGCCTGATGGTCAGAAAGCAACAGGGCAGAGCTGCCGGTGTTTAGCTTTCTGAAATGCCAGAGCATAGTTCCATTCTGGATTTCAGAGGCCCAAGTGATACTCCAGACCACTCCAGCAGTGCTATACCCTTGTACTAAGCACAATAGGACTCTAACCTGGTTGTCCTCTAAGTACTATCACAATACAAATGTTAAAGTTTAGATCAAGCCCTTAAAGAATTATTGAGGCTCATAGTAGCAACTGCATAGTTTTTTATAATGGGCTTAAAGCGGTACCTAAATTCTTGTTTTTCTCTACAAGTAGGTGACCAATTGGTGTCCAATTAGGGTTCATTTTAATGCCCTATAAATTTTCAGAGCAATTTCTGCTTGGTTTCTCTTCATACTTTTTTAGTATAAATTTGAAATCCAGTTATTTTTTTTTCCTTCACAGTTTTGCTTTTCATTGTTCACCTTTTATCTCTGAAAAGAACATTGTCTATCTCCAAAGAACTTGGTGGAGGGGCAGATTCTCCCTAGATAAGTGGAGATTTATGCACTGTGCACGAAAACTCATTGATGGGCCTGGCTGCCCACAGACCTGATTGATGGGCGCCGGGCATCCATAACCATGACTGATTAATGGGAGTGTGGAAAGCACACACATGACTGATGGGAGGGGTGGATGTACATAAACACTTCTGTCTGGAGCTACACTTTTCTGATAGATTTCATTCTTCAACCAAAAAAAAAGTTAATGCACAGCTGGCAACTTCAAGGTTCTTGTGCAGCTGCTCACAAATAAAATTCTGTCAGCAGCTTCACTTCATCCTCTCATAGGTCCATGTCCCCCACGCCCCATTTCAACTCTCTGCAGTTTCACACTGAAAACACTTTGTAAGCAGTTAGGGTTCACACACATGCACATGCCCTGAAAAGACACTTAATAGCAAATACTTTCTCCCTTCACCCAAGAGCACACACACTTTACCATTGCCACAACTACAGTACCCCACAGACTGCAGCCTTAACTCTGCCCCCACAAGGCTGCCAGCCTTCCATTACCACCTATTAACTTCCCTTTTCCAAACTACCCTCTCCCAACACACCATCTGCTCCACCAAACTTCTACAGGCACTAGAGCTGAGAAGTTATAAAGGGGCAGATTTAAGGTTGTGCTGCATGTCAGTTGTAGTGCTAAAGGTGTGTAGCCACTTTAAGTATGTAGCAACCCTAACTGTGTCACAATAATGTATTTTGTGTTAATACCATACACATGATTAGTGGTCAGAAAATCATCCTCCCACTGTATTTCAATAATATTTTAGTATGTGGTCCCTATTGTTTTGATTTGACAATGAATTACTGATTCACATTTTACTTACTTTCTAAATTGTATTATTCACAGTGTACAGTGCTGGCACAAATTCAGCTTTTAAATCTAGTTTTAAATTCAATTCAATATGTGAACCTTAATTTTATAGAGTAATTCATTTTATTGTGTTAATTTTATTTTTACATAAAATCTCCTAGGCTACATTACACTAAAACAAGGGTAATAGGAAGTGAATTGATTTAATGGTAACTCTTTAAACTTTATAGTTTTAACTGGAAGGTGACAGCCAGTGTTCACTGAATTATTAGATGCCTGGATATGGGAATCAGCCAGGCAACCAAATAAATACGTAGGCGTTTTAAATATTTGTCTAATAGTCAATACCAGTTCTTCACAAAACATTACAGTTAGGAATGGCCCAAGAGAACTAGCTCTCCAATCTACATAAGGAGGTTGAATGTTACCTGCTCACAAACTCAGATTCCTACTGCCACTAGTTTAGATTTCTTTTGCCAGGATATAAAATGGAAAAAGAATGAATCCATACATGTACTTAAAAAGTGGTACACTTAAATAGAGTCTAATATATACTGCTGAGTTTACTTGGTTGTTTCACAAGGTTGTGTTTAATTGCTAGAGGTGTGTTATTAAATATACACAGGAAAAAAATCTAAGTGATAATTGGAACCTGAGTTGGTTATATAGTGTGTGTGTATGTACATGTGTGTGTTACATGTGAGTTGGAACACAAAAGTTTGCAGAAGCAACCCTTGCTGACAAGAAAGAGCTCTGTGTAAGTGAATCAAGCAAGCCAATGTTTTCATGCACATCTCCAAACAGATGTCACGTGTCAATAGCTGATAACTCATACCCATGGAGAAATCCACAGGAAAGAGGTCTTAAAACTTCTGCAAAGTTCCCCTTTTCTACACCTTTTCTATACAGTCAAATTTATAATTGTTCCAAAGCTTATATGCTTTTCCTTAGAATCTTTAATAGCAGCCTTCAGTATTCTCCCATGGATTACTTGATTGCACATCTATATCTATAGCTTTCTTTTTTCTTATTATTGTATCTTACAATATCATAGTCCTGGTCCTTTAAAATTTCTCCTGTCTGGCCAGAAAGGATTTTCTTTTCCATAGGAACTCACTGTTATTCAACAGACTTTTCTGAAAGGCAGGAATCTTTCTGCAAAATAGGAGGAATTTTAAAGGACAATAATTTATATAATGCTATACTGAATTGTACTTTCTAACACTAATCTGTATAACATTTTTTCAAATAAACATGAAAAAGAAAGCAATATTGGAAGGAAATAAAAGTAATCTCCCTGAAAATGTGATCCAAAGTACATATATTTGATGAGAGAGAGAGAGATGTTGAAATTTATAAAGCTGGAAGAGTGCTAGAACTGGAAAGGGAATTGGATATCAGTCTGCAATATGATGTGGTGGCAACCCCAATATGATACCAGTGCAAAGGCAACATCATGCAGAACAGAGGAGGTAATCCCTTTCTGTGTAGCACAAGTGAGCCAGGACCTAGAAGCCTGCACTCAATTCTGGGCACCTCTGGATCAAGTCAGGGAAAACTCAAAGAAGATTTGGAAAAAATAATTACGTGGCTGGATGTGTGAAGAGGGAAATGTGAAATAAGAATGGAACAAAAAATGTGTGAAAAAGTATCCTGATTGTTAATGTTTTATTTTAAAATAACATTCTTCATTATCTTGAAATGGAAAATGTATGGCAGTTAAATATTCAGATTTTTAATGCTCTGAAGTTGGGAATATTATTTAATATTTAATTCCGTTTGTATTCACTCAGTTTCAGTTATGAATTACTAGAGGACTCATGGATAAAATAAGTATAATTTTTGCAATGCTTACTCTGGGTACAGTTGCAGTCAAAATTATACTTTGATATTACCTGTTGTTTTATATTTTAAGGTGAATTTGTGCTTAGGAAAAGAGAGTGACTGACAGAGCAGAAAACTGATGGATTCTGTTTATTCCAGGGTCAGATCTAGTGCAGGCAATTACTAACCAGACTCACATGACTTTGCCATTGGCAGCAATCCTGGAAGAAATCTTTCTTCCCTTCCTTCTTCTCCCTCCACCCCCCAGGAGAGAAATGATTAGATCTTCATACTTGCTGGTCCAAATTCTGCTCTGAATTATATCTGTGCAAAGCTACAGGAACTCCACTTAAGTCACCAGTGTAAATGATAATCCCTCTGTCTGGGGCACAGGCAATACCATATCTGTTATACACAGCAGTTTTCTGATGTGGAATTCTGTCCACAACCCTTAGGTTTCTAGCATAAACCTCCAGCTTTATTTTATTGCTAATCAAAGACTAACCTTTCCTACCTCTGTAGCAATTCAAACTGCTACTTTATTCAGAACATTATAAAACTTCCAGAGACTGAATGAAAGAGGGTTTCAAGGACAGAAAGGTGACTATGTACTGTACTGCACATGTCTCATATTATCTTATCTTTTCCTATGAAGTTATAGATTTGTTTCCATACATGTAAACTGAAAACACTATTTTGTGGTAATTCTGCTATTACCCTTATTCTGTTAGTTGTTTGCTTTTGACAGAAAAGACAGAATAAGAAGGATTACAGCATAGAATTTGCTTTTGAAGTAGTTCCTTGAAAAATATTTCAATAATATTGATCTTTTTTCAAGTCAGTTGCTGAGACATTGGAGGAGGCTTATGGACTCACAAATCCATGTTAAAAGGATGTATTAGGCTGAAAATACAAACTTCTATAAAAAGAAAAGGAGTACTTGTGGCACCTTAGAGACTAACCAATTTATTTGAGCATAAGCTTTCGTGATCTACAGCTCACTTCATCGGATGCATACTGTGGAAACTTCTATGTTTGTGCAATTGATTACTTTTTAGAACATGGCACATAATCCAAAACTTGGAAATTCTACATTACTTTCAGAGTTTTATGTATTAAAAAAGACACAAAGATAATTAATATTTTTAGTTGCATGAACTCTATATAGTAACTGCAATATATCTGCCATGCAGAGTGAGTGATTTGTACTTTTGTTTATAATGTTTTTATGCCAGAGATCTGTGATGCTATCTGCCTTAATTGCCCTAAATTACTGATTGAAAGAAGTTCTTAATTTTCTTAATGATATTTATAGCTCATTTGAGTAATTACCTCACCTTGGATAGTTACCTGCATCAGTAATTGTCTCTTTGAAAATACAGTATTAGACTAGATCAGATTCATTCAGCAGAAACCATCTCTGTCAATCTGAATACATAACATCAATATTATAAACATTCATAAACAACTGTATGTCCAAAAGACTAAGCTGTAAGTAACGTTCCCATCAAACTTCCACATTTGCAATAAAGGGCTCCATATTCAGACTACAAATTACCCATAGCACTGCTATGGGTACCCGCATGGCCCCACAATATGTCAACATTTTTATGGCTGACTTAGAAAAACACTTCCTCAGCTCTCGTCCCCTAACGCCCCTACTCTACTTCTGCTACATTGATGATATCTTCATCATCTGAACGCACGGAAAAGACGCCCTTGGGGAATTCCACCATGATTTCAACAATTTCCATCCCACCATCAACCTCAGCATGGACCAGTCCACACAAGAGATCCACTTCCTGGACACTACAGTGCTAATAAGCGATGGTCACATAACCCCCACCCTATACTGGAAACCTACTGACTGCTATACTTACCTACATGCTCAGGGTTTTGCCCACATGCTAAGGGTTTAATTGCCCACATGCTCAGGGTTTAACTGATCATTATATTGGGGTCGGGAAGGAATTTTCCTCCAGGGCAGATTGGAAGAGGCTCTGGGGTTTTTCGCCTTCCTCTGCAGCATGGGGCACAGGTCACTTGCTGGAGAATTCTCTTCACCTCAAAGTCTTTAAACCACGATTTGAGGACTTCAATAGCTCAGACTTAGGTTAGAGGTTTATAACAGGAGTGCGTGGGTGAGATTCTGTGGCCTGCGTTGTGCAGGAGGTCAGACTAGATGATCGTAATGGTCCCTTCTGACCTTAAAGTCTATGTATATGATTCTATGAACTACAGAACTGGAATTAATTTGCAAACTGGACACCATTAAATAAAGACTGGGAGCAGATGAGTCATTACACAAACTAAAAACTATTTCCCCATGCTAATTTTTCCCCTACTGTTACTCACACCTTCTTGTCAACTGTTTTAAATGGACCATCCTGATTATCACTACAAAAGTTTTTTTTCTCCTGCTGATAATAGCCCACCTTAATTGACTAGTCTTGTTAGAGTTAGTATGGCAACTCCCATCTTTTCATGTTCTGTGTGTGTGTGTATATATATATATATATATATATATATTGTGACGGGTCAAGGCCAGATGGCTATAGAAAAGTAGTATGAAACAGATATATTAGCTCCAGGCTAAACAAATCCCTGGTACCAGGATAAGTGAAATGGCAACTGCTCCAGGTCAATTAAGAACTTTCCAGAAGGCAGGGAGAATGCTAGGTTGAGTGAGACACCTGAAGCCAATTAGGGGCTGGCTGAAACTAGTTAAAAGTCTCCCAGTTAGTCAGGTGGGTGTGCATGTCAGGAGCTGTGGGAGGAAGTTGTGCTGTTGGAGAGGCTGAGTAGTACACACTGTATCAGGCACAAGGAAGGAGACCCTGAGGTAAAGGTGAAGTGGAGCTTGAGGGAGTGAGGGCTGCTGTGGGGGAAGTAGCCCAGGGAATTGTACATGTCATGTTTCTAAAAGGTCAGCTACCATAGCTGATACTATTAGGGTCCCTGGGCTGGAGTCTTGAGTAGAGGGTGGGCCCAGGCTCCCCCCATTTGCCCCCTGATTAATCACTGAGACTGGGAGACAACAGAGACTGTGCAAGGAAGGATTACTTCTCCTTACCTCCCTCGCTGGCTTATGATGAAAATGGCTCAGTAGACTGTGACCCTTGTCTCTAGAGAGAGAAGTGTTATGTGGAGGGTCACAGTGAGCCTCTGAGGCTAGCGAAATCTGTCAGGAAACACGGGACCCACAGAGGCAAGGACAGAGCTTTGTCACTATATATATATATATATATATACCTAAGCTAGATGTATTCCTACTGTATTTTCCACTGCATGCATCCAATGAGGTTGGTTTTAGCCCATGAAACCTTATGCCCAAATAAATTGGTTAGTCTCTAAGGTGCCATAAGTACTCCTCGTTCTTTTTGCTGATACAGACTAACACGGCTACCATTCTTAAATATGTCCAAACATTTATACTTACCGTGTTCTTCACCTCCTTGCCAGCTAATAGAAGGGGAAAGGGAATGAACACATTCAGTCCAGGCATAGCACGGGTCCACTAGCCTCATATCTCCCACTGTTAGAAGCAATGGTCTATATCTACCATTCCTCCACATCTTATAGATGTAGCTGCAACTGAAACTTTGTCTTGGAGTTGAAGATTTAGGCTCAGATCCAAAGATATTTATGCACTTAACCCCCATATTTAGATCCTCAATCCCAATTTAAGGCATCATAAAGATCCACAGAATCTATGTTTGGCTGCTGCCTAGCCCTGTAAGCTAAACTCACTCATCATATAAATTGTGATTGTTAAAGTTCTCTGGGAACTTTAATGTTTCTGCCTCTGGGTATGTACACTACTGCCTCACTCTATATGTCTGGACACCTGTCTCCTACCTAAGCCCAAGTGTGTTCCACAAACCAGGGAAGATAGGCATTTGTCCACCTAGCTTGCTTTTGTGGCCTGATCCTTGGAGGTGCTCAGATGTCACCTACTAGATCAGACCCCATTCACAATCTGTCCAGAGGATAAGGATGTGGTGGCATTGCTAACCTTATAATATTTAGCACAGTGGTTACAGCACTCACAGGGGATGTGGGAGATCCAGCTTTGATTTTCCTCTTTGCCTGATGGGTATAGAGAATTGGAATGGAGGTCTCACCTTTTCGGAGAGTTCCTGAATGACAGGGATAGGGGAATATTCTAATGATGGGCTCCCTCAGAATCTCCTGTTGAAGCTGTCCCACTTTGGAATAAATATTAAAGAGTCACTGGGCCAGAGAGAGAGAGAGAGAATGACTTGATAGCCTGGCAGTTAGGGCACCCATGTGGGAAGTAGGAGACCCAGAGTCTTGTCTGATCCCTCTGCTCTAATGACTCCTTAATTATTAAGAGTCACTGGAGCAGGGGGCAAGACACTGGGTTTCTGGTCTCCCAGATGAGTGCACTAACCACGAGGGTCATACAGTCTCTGGCCCCAGGACTACTTAATTATTTAATCTAAAGTGGAACAACTTCAATATAAAAGATTGAGGGAGTCCTTCCTCAGAAAATCTCATAGCTCAGTTGTTGAAGAATTCTCCTTTAAGACATGGGAAATGCCTCTTCAAATCTTTTCTTACCTTCAGGTAGAGGGAAGAATTGAGTTAGAGTCTCTCACATCCTGGGTTAGTGCTCTAACCACAGGGCTGAGAGTTATAAGATGGGCACCTCTTCTATCAGCTGTTTTGTATGGAGTGAGTCTGGTACTTCATTCATTCACACAAGAAGTGACTTTAGCTGCCTAAGCTACCTGCCTCCAGGAAATGGTTCCTGGTTATGCAACATAAGCAGAGATAGACATCCCATTGTAGCCCAGAGTTAGGCGCCCAACAAAAGGGGGTAGATCTTGGAATACACACTTCATTGGAATCTCCCATGGGATAGCTTAGGTAGTTCCTCATGTAGCGTGCTGCCTTTTGTGGATTCCATTTTTTGGCACCTATCCCTCCCTACACATTTAAAAGGGAGCCTAGGCAACTAATTCAGGCCTTGTGGATTCCAGTGATTTTCTAGGTGCCCAAAAGTATTTTTATATCCAGTCCTTAGTTCCCAAACTCAGATGCTTTCAAGTACATTTTTGTTTGCACACGCAACTCCTTTAGGGTCTAATCCTGTACCCATTGAAGTGAATAGCACAGGTACAAGCCTTTACTCAGACTATGTGCTCTTTTACAGGATTTTATCTCAAGGGCTGAATCCTTCAAAGACATGTTAACTGTCCCACTTACTTCAATTGGATGACTCAAGGTCCTGAGTGAAGCCTACTGAAGATAACAAAAGTCTTTCTATTTACTTCAATAGACAAGGGATCAGATCCCAAGGATATAAAAATACTCACATGTGTAACTATTTCAGCACTGAGGTATAAACATGTAAAAATGCATACAGACTGAAAAGTCAGTAAAAGTACAGTAGGTATACATAAGTATACATGCCCTTCATTTGTCTATTACACAGATACATTTTGTCTAAGTTGGAGTGCTCATTTTTGTTACATCCTTCCATGTCGCACAGTAATAGTGGCTGACTTAAGAAAATGAGTTGAAGTTTTCAAATATCTAAATAGTTTAATACAAAATACCATAATAGCCAGGAACTCTATTTCCCTTGGTATTGTTAAGCTGCTTGTAAAGAGACTAGATTCTTGTTTCTTTGAATTAGTCTCATTTAGACATTTTAAATCAATTGTTTTAAAACATGCTATAGTTCTTAAATCCAAATCTTTAATTAGTTTTAATTCTACAAGCTTTACAGGCACACTCTGACATTTTTCATTATGCCATTATCACCCTCTAATACAAGGGAATCTCATTTTGTCACATTATAATTTAAAATTAATTCTTTTAACCAAGGACAATGTTCTTACAACTTTTAAAATAATTAAATATTCAAAGTATGCACAGATCCTGGGATTTAGATGTGGGATTATGTGGAAATACTGATGTCCTACTCCTATCATAGATTTAAAGCAAAAAGAATAAGTCAAACTTAATGAAAATGTATTTTAACTAGTAGCACAAGTAACAAGGATGAATAGATCAAGGCAATATGTTTGCCTTCAGTTTGTGGATGAGTATTGCCATGAAGCAATTTTCTAATTAATAAGTCAAAATTAATAGAAGAAAAAGCATACATCAAAAATTAAAAAAAAAGAAAAAGCATACATCAAAATAAAATTGACCTTCTATCTCCACACACTAAACTGCTCAACCTTAAGTTTTCATCTGAATATGGGGTTAATTGTTCAATTAAACTTGAACTACTTGGGTAGAAACAACTTGTTTTTTTTTCCCCCCAAGGGTAATTCTGCTTCTAATTACCAGTGCAGAAAGCTAATACTCTGCTTGACTCATTTAGTGAATACTATACTTTCCCCCTGCATTTTGGCTACAGATATTCCCATGCTGGTTTTATTTCTTTGTTGTAGCTTTCAGTAACATGTAGGGTTATTTAATTTTTTTCAGTGATCTATGTTAATACATGTCAGCAGATTGAGCTTCTCACTTACTCATGTTATGTTATATGCTTTGATGGTGATACATCATGACACATTACCATTTAAGAGAAAAATCTTTTTTTCAATTGAGTGCCATAGATTCCTGCTTTATTTTCAGATTAACTAAAAACCATGCAAGAGTTTTAAAAGAGCTGGCTGGGGATATTGCTGGACTGTTAAAATTGATTTTCAATAAGTTTTGGAACACTTAGGAAGTTCCAGAAGACTAGAAGGAAGCTAATATTATGCACCTTTTTTAAAAGGCTAAATGGGATGACTTGGGCAATTATAGACAGGTTAGTCTGACATCAACCCGAGGCAAGATAATGAAGCAGCTGATACAAGACTTAATAAAAATTAAAGGAGGGTGATATACTGATGCCAATTGAAGGAACAAAATGGACACCGTGTAGAATCAAGCACTTGGGTTTATTATGCACAGCACTGAGGGAGTGTCACTTTGCGTATTAGGCTCAGAGATACTGCCAAACAATTGATTACAATGGATTAGATGAAATTTTCATGGGTGGAGGGAAGTGATGGGATAGGAGGTCCCAAGCCCCTGGATAGGTCTAGCAGTAAGACAAGATAAGCACAATAAGCCAATAGTCTCTGCCCATGGTTTCAGGTTAACATACTGTTAGTACACAGGTGTTTTCCTTTAAACAAAGTATAAAATATATTGTTGAATTCTGATTTGGGGTCCATAGGAATGAAGTAGCTCCTCTGATTGTCCAACAGGTACATACCTGGGGGTTAAAGCAAAAAGACATTGAAAAGTACATGGCAATAGAAATGGTCTTTCAAGTTGCCCATTGTGAAGACACTGGCATCTGGGAGGGAGAAGGTGCACCAATTAGAAGGGGGAATGTCATTTCTCATACGGACATGCTTGGACCTTTCCATGAACCCAAGTTTGGTATGTGGGGAGGGCATGGCTATCTTTTCTGCAGAGGAGTGGACACAGCATCCCCTTTCAATACTTTGGTATTCTTATCTGAAGCTGAAAAAAAGACCAATTACTGCACCGCATCTGGCGTTTGGCTGACCATGCTTATCTTAGTAAAAAAGAAGGTTGTCTCTTGTTTGTTCTGCTTCTCTTAGCCTATATTGTTCACTGTTTGCTAGGCCTCTGGACAATATCTGGACTTTGGGCCTGTGAAAAGTTGCCTGTGTCAGAATTTTACATTCACAGCACATGGATTTTGGCCCTTCAATCATCATGGGTTTATGGAAAATAATTCCTGACAAACTCACTCAATATCTTTGATGAAATTACAAGTTTGGTTGATAAAGATATTAGTGTTGAGGTAATATATTTGACTTTATGTAAGGTGCTGCACAACATTGATTAAAAAACCTAGAATACAAAATTAAGAAGGCACACGTTAAATGGATCAAAAACTAGCTAACCAATGCATCTAAAAATGTAACTGTTAAAGAGGAATCAAGTGTGTTCCTGAAAAGATCAATGTTTGGCCCTATGCTATTTTAAATTTTTCATCAACATCCTGGAAAAGAACATAAAATTATCACTGATTAAGTTTGCAAAGGACATAAAAATTGGGAGTGGTAAATAATGAAGAGGACAGGTCACTAATGCAAATCAATCTGGATCATTTGGTAAACTGGACACAAATAATAAGTTTTATTATGGCTGTATGTAAACTGCTGCTGAACTGCTGTGTTGAGTTCTGGTGTTCACAATTCAAGAAGAATGTTGATAATTGGAGACAATTCAGAGAAGAGGCATAAGAACAATTAAAGGTTAGAAATAAAATTATACACTCAAGGAGCTCAATCTATTAACTTTAACAAGAAGGTGGCTCAGGGGTAACTTGATCACAGTTTATGAGTACCTATATGTGGAACAGATATTTGATAGTGGACTCTTCAACCTAGCAAAAAAAGGTATAATATGATCCAATGGCTGGAATTTTGAAGCTAGACAAATGCAGAGTGGAAATAAGACAAGATTTTAACAAGGTAATTAACCATTTGAATAATTTAATCAAGTGTTGTGGTGCATTCTCCATCACTAGCATTTAAAAAAAAAGATTTGATGTTTTCTAATGCTATGTCTACACTACAAGCTAGGGGTGTGATTCCCCAGGGCACATAAACATGCTCACAGTATCTCAATGAGAGCTACTGCAAGAATAAATAGTGTAGCCATGGTAACATGGGCAGCAGCATATTCACCAGTTTCAGGTGGGTTTGTACTGTGGCAACCTAGGACCTATGAAAACTACAGCCACAGCTCTCTCAATTTCAAGAGGTTGCCAGATCAGGTTACAGTTGGGCTGGGTAATAACTCAGTTAACTACTGCACCAAGGATACAACAAACTTCCTTCTGGTTTGCAAGCTGTCTGCAATTGCTGCACCTCCATCCAGAGTAGTTAATTGCATATCAGACCAAAAAGAGAAACTGTTCAGTAGAGTAAGTGCAATATTATCTAGCAGAGAACTAAAAACAAGGAGCTTCTGCACTCTAATCCTGTTGCAGACATTGGCTCCAGCGGTGACATGATCTGGGTCACTGACAGGGTTCAACTCACCCCCATGGCATCTCCTGCTGGCTGTCCTGGGAATTAGCTTGGGGTTGCCAGTGTGCCCTCATCAGGTGGTGTCACTCCCATTTTCACTTCTATCTCCACATACAGGACCTGTGTTGCTCCCCAGACTGCGTCATCCTCTTCTGGGCATGGCCCTCTGGCTGTTCCCCGCTCTGTTCTTTCCCCCATTCCGGGGGGCCAACAGTCCTCAGTCCAACCATTTGCCTTACTGACAATCTGTAGTCCAAGTTCTAGCCACTCATCTCACTGGCAGACTGCAGTCCATATACTAGTCACTTCCCTCAGTGGCCAGTGGGGGAGAGCCCAGGACTACCCATTACTCTGGGCCCTAACACAGGGACCCTATAGCTGGCAGCTACACACTGTTCCTCCTTCAACCCTGCTGCCTCCTTCCCTGGGCCACTTCCCTGCAGCCCTAGCACCTCCTCTGCCCTTGTATCAGGGCCTCAGTTTGGCAGCCATCATCCTAGAGCGAGCGAGCGAGCGAGCGAGCGAGCGAGCGAGCGAGCCCGCCTGCCTGCCTCTCTCCAGGGAGTGATTGCCCTCTGCATTGCTCAGTAGCCCCTTCTTATATGAGCCAGCCTGGCCCTGATTGGGTCCTCCAACAAACCTTCCCCTAATTGGCTGGCACTACAAGCCTTTTTCTTATTGTTTGCCTCCTGCGCAGCCTCCCCAGGGTTGCTTTAACCCCTTATATACCAGTGAGGGGCAGCCGCCCCATCAAAGTCACCTAACCTTCCTACCAGTTTCCCCATCTGTAAAATAGAGACAATATTACTTATCTACCTAATGGGGGTTTAAAGGGCTGTGATTTATTTATTAGCAAATGCTGTAAATTTATATGTACATACTAAAATTCACTAGAATCTACACAAAATGCCCAGTGACTGGCGACCTACTATTCTTCAAACCTTTAGCTTATATGAACAATCCTCCCTTATAAAAAAAAGCTTTTTAAAATGTTGATTAAGCACAGATACCAGCACCAGTGACCAGGCTTCATGTCTGCAACAAGAGAATAATGGCAACACAAAATACATACTGACTTTCTATGTGTGTTTAAAAAAAAACCATGAACCTGCTGCAAAATCCTCAGATCAGCCCTTGTGTTATGAGGTACTGTGACTCAGACTTCTTGAGGGCATGGGGTGCATTAGGGTTGCTGGAAATCCCCTGTGTGTGGTATTTACAGTCTAGTTCAGAGAGTAAGGTCTCTGCTGAAAGCCTGTATCATACCGGTCCTCATAATCACTGAAAAATGTATGGATGGATAATATGTAAGGAGATACGTATACTGTCCTGAAAATTATGTTCTTAAAGTCTGACTTGGAGCTGATCACCAAAAAGTGAGAAACAGGTTTCTTTCAGTAAGAGATGCTTATCTATCTGCCTAGTTACATGTAAATTAGCATTGTAGTGTTGTATGAATGCCCACAGTCTGAGCTGAATGCTTGTGATGGGGTGTCCACCCCACACATGGCCTGGAAGGTTTAAGGTTGCTCGCTGAACTAATTAACTCCGCAGGCTGCACCTGGAGGAGGAGCCAGGGAGCATGGATTGATTAAATAAGGCCCAGATGGATGGAAACAGGAAGGACCTGTATAAATCCCAGGAGATGAAAGCAGCTGGGGACTGCAGGAGGAGTAGTCTACAGTCACTCTCTGGGAGAAGGGAGGTGTTTTCAGAAGTCTTGAGAGAAACCTACAGTTACTTACTGTTGGTCCCAAGCAAGGGAGTTTGGATAGACTCAGTGAAGCCACGCCATGTATATAAGTATAACCGGTTTTATTGCCAAAGCCTCCCAGCCTTCATACATAATAAGCCTCCCAGCCTTCATACATTATTAAATACATGCTTTCCAGCAAACAAGCAAGAATCAATGCTTACATCCCTTCTGCTATGGACAGTCCCAGACCCTCCAGCCTTGTCCTTGAGAGCTCGTAGCAGGTGCTGCTCCAGCACAGGGACTTCCTGGACACCCACAAGGCCAAGGTCTGCAGGTGAGACTGTTCATCTAAGGCAATTCGCATAGCTGCTTTTATCATCATTTCCTTCGGGGGGAAATGTATTCACCCACAAGCAGGCTCTGGCAGGAAACACTGCTGTTTTCTATTCCCACACTTCACAGTTTCAGGCCTTCCTTATCTCTTCACTTCTTTATCCAGACAAGTGGCTGCAAGCCAGCTCCGCAGGTCAAAGTCAGTTCACTACTAGCTCCCCCCAAACCATTCTGTAGCATCAGCCCAAGGTAACTTGCAGACAGCCCCAACACTTCCTGAGAGGAGGGAGTTTGGGAAGGCAAATGCAGAGAAGCGGGAGAGCCAGAAAGTTAGGAAAAGCAGCAAGGAATGGGAGTGCAGACTTTGGCTGCTGTTAGAGGGCTCCTGAGTTGGAACCTGGAGTAGATGGTGGACTTGGGTTCCCCTACCAGCTGCTGAAGAAGTGGCACTGGCTGGGCAGTGAGCAGGAAGACTGCCTGAGACCATTTGTCAAGAGCAATGGTTCTCAACCTATTTAATATTGTGGGTCGCATCCACACAATATATATACTACGTATATGGCCCTGAGGATGTCACATGGCTGCAGCTGTGTGCTGCTTGGGCTCCAAGCAACCCATAGGCCATGGGTTGAGAACCACTGGTCAAGATAGATTTTGATGCCCTGGAAGTGGCAAATATGGATAGTGACCTGGCTGGAGGGAGAAGCCATGAAGAGGAAGATGGAGCAAGGGGGGTTACAGGGTGAGAGAGGATGGATGGAGAGAGCACCAGGGGATGGTGCAACACCTGGAAGAGCTAATCCACAGAATGACCAGGAGAAGGTACCACAAGCAGTGAGTGGACCCTGTGACAGTGCTAATGAAGGAATTGTCAAATCTTCCAGAGAGGGAATTTACAGGCTAAAATAAACCAGCAGAAGGGAATCCTGTTTACAAGTGAAGACAATGGATTTTTGGACTTCAGGTACAGAGGTAGGTACAGAGCTACACACTGCATCTTCTACTGAGGGGACAGGCTGAGAGTGTGGCTTGTTTCATGAAAAAGGAATCACAGCCTACCGGACTGAAAAATACTGGTGAGTAATACTAGGTTCTAGAATGCCTGTTGTGCTTTTATTTTATATGTAACTCTGTTTCCTATACTTCCATGTACTTGCTATTAATTTAATCTCTTCTTTATTAAAAAAAAAACACCTTGTTTTTACTATAAACATAGCTAAGTGCTATGTGTTGAATGGAGTGGTGATCCTGAGGTGAAACTGGTGAGCTGGGGTGTACTGGGGAATGTTCATAAGACTTGGGGGTTGGTGTGTACCTCTCATTAACCTGTAAAGAGAGACTGGGGCCTGTGGAGACCTGCAGGGCAGGACTTATGTTGCCAGAAGCTGGTGGAGTTGAGGAGCTGACCCACAGCAGGCACAGGGCCAGGTTTCCTCATGCTCAGGCAGATGGTAGCAACGTACCTTGCAACCTTGGGTCCCCCCAGGAAGGGTCATAGGTGATCATATCTTTAACATGCTCCAGGTGTGAGTACACAGGTTTACTAATTGAAAATTTGCTGTTCACTAATTGTAGCTTGTCAAACCACATGAGCTTTTCAAATATTTTGGAAAATATAATGGTGACTTTGTTTTCAGAAATGGAAAATGTTTTGGGTTTTGTTTTTGAGAAGATTGAAAAAAGTTCACTGAAAAGACAGAAAATGTTCATCTCAGAATAACTCACAAAAGAGTCAAGTCATTAATGTGTTATGCAACTCAATATTGAGAACAGATCAGGTATTTCAGTCATTACAGCACATTTCTGCTCTTCAGCTAATAGCCAGTTGCTCAGACAAGAACCCTTTGCCCTCACTCTGCTCTGAATTATCATCTTTGATAAATCTGTTGAACTCAGAAGGGTAGTAGCTTTTGCTTTCCCTTAGTGAACAAAGGAACCACAGCACTCAGAGCTGCTTCTAGTAACACCCATATGTTCTTTAGTTTGTTGTATTTCAGTGACATGCATGCCCTGATCTTTTACTTTGCTCTTTTATAAAGTAGAAATTCTGTGATCTCAGGGCAAAGGTTCTCTTCTTTGAGATATGCTTGTTCAAACCGGGCATTTACTAGTTGTACTGTGTGAGCTCTCTTTTGGAAAAAATGTTAGAAAAGGGGCATTCATTGCAATGCAGAACACAGAAATTCGTTAGCCCCAGTAGTGATTATATTTGTGGTGTTCTTCTACAGTGGTAGTACATAGTTCACAGTAGGCAATTTGGTTGCTGGGCAGTCAAAGGGATTTTCCCCTCATTTTCTTACTCTTGTTTCATCTCTATTCAGTATTTTTATTTATTGGTGAAAGTGCCATTGTTAAGTCATATCAAACTAAGCTAATTTAAAATATAAGAAGTTATAGCAGAGATTTTTCAAAAGTGACTAGAAATTTTGAGTGCCTCTATTTTTGTGAAGCCAACCTGAGATACCTAAAAGGGTCCCTATTTTCAGTAGATGCATGCTTAGTACTTTTCAATCTAAGTATTTTCAACTACAAGAGTAATATCAGGTAGAGAGAGGAGAATTTTGTATTTTCTTTCAACTAAGATTTTGTTATTTATTTGGTTAAACCTTGCTGAAGCTTGGGAGTGTAAGAAAAAATTAAGCCCATTTATGGAACTAGATAGCCAAAACAATAAGAACCTACACTGAATACACAAGCACATGTCACCACCCAACCCAAAAGCACATGCAAGGACCATCAGAAACTGAGCTATGTGGGCAGTGGAGGTTTCACTGAGTATTGCTTGGTGTGGGTCCATGTGTATGTGAAAGAAGCAACAGACAGACCAGAGAAGCTGACAAAAAGGCAGCAAGAAAGCCAAGAAAATGGACAGGAAAGGTACTGGGAGCCTGCCCTGACAAAAAGCTAAGTGCTGACAAGAAAGGGGCTTGGAACGGTGAGCAAAGAAACTCATTTGATTCATACTGTGTTCAGGAAAACAGAACTTTATACATCAACAGGATTTCATCAAAGAAGTACCTGACTACCATCAATAGCTCCTTTTTATGGGAACAACCCACAGGACTCTTAATGCTGGCTAACCACTCAGGTCAAAAAAGGGGTAATATTATTTTAGAAAACTGTAAGACCTCAGGACAGCTAAAACTAGCTTTATCCCCAGTAGAAAATGATGTAAGGAAGTTACAAGATAATCACATATGTAGTAAAAAGAACTAAACTGCATTGTATTTGCTTTTTCCCTATAGAACAGAGGTGGGCAAACTACGGCCCATGGGCCACATCCATCCCACGGGACCCTCCTGCCCGAACCCTGAGCTCCTGGCCCTGGAGGCTCGCCCCCAGCTCCTCCCCTGCTGTTCCCTCCTCCCCTGCAGGCTCAGCTCACTGCAATGCTCTGGGCAGTGGGGCTGCGAGCTCCTGGGGCAGCGCAGCTGCAGAGCCCAGCCTGACCCAGTGCTCTGTGCTGCGCGGTCGTGGCTGGCTGCAGCCGGGCAGCACAGCTGTTGTGCCGTCAGCCACCAGTGCTCCAGGCACCGCAGTAAGGGGCCAGGGGCAGGGAGGGGTTGGGTAGAGGGCAGGAGAGTTCGGGATGGTGGTCAGGGGGCGGGAGTGTGGATAGGGGTTGGGATGGACAGAGGGCAGGGAACAGGGGGGTTGAATGGGGGCAGGCGTCTTGGGGGGGCAATCAGGAAGGAGGGGGGGTTGGATGAGGCATCAGGGGGCAGTCAGGAGCAGTGGTACCGGCGGCGGTCAGGGGGTGAGAAGCAGGGTTGGGGCGGACGGGGTGGGGGCCGGGCTACGCCTGGCTGTTGGGGAGGCACAGCCTCCCCTAACTGGCCCTCCATACAATTTCCAATACCTGATGTAGCCCTCAGGCCAAAACATTTGCCAGCTCCTGCTATAGAATGTCAGGGCAATATTGATAATGTAAGGCTAGATTGAGAAAAAGAAATGAAGCAACCAATTTTGTCCAGAAAATTGGAAGGATATAATGCTTGCTACTATAAGATATACAAGTTTCTTTTTGTGCAGAGAAAATCATGATTAGATATTTGCAAACCCCAGTCCTACAAAATAGACAAAATTCACATAAAAATGCTGAAGGAAATGCCAAGTTATAGGAAATCATTTTCATATTTTTCTGGGTTTATCCCAAATTGAAAGCTTGTGGTCTTATATTTCAAAGTATATTTTCCTAATTAAAACAAAAGACAGATACTTATTCAGAATTCTTGTAATCACAACCCAAAACTGGATATCACCACACTGAGAAAATAATACCAACTAGAGAAGACTGACCAGAATAAAAATTAAAAATGGAATGACTTGCTGATCCACATTTTATATCTCCATTTGTCTGTTTTATTAAATAGCTACATTAGTTTATAAAGACTTGGTTTTGGTATGTTATCCTGACCCACATCATTTAGTTTGGACCAGGAAATAAAGATTAATAAAAGTAGAGGATTAGTGGGAAACTATAGAGTTTATATGTGAAAATTCTTTCCAGAGATTCCCTTCTCTCTACATCTATTTCTCAGCAGGTGGGTCATGACTCATGGGGTGTGAGTATTATGAAAGGCAATCAGGAGGTTGTGAAACTAAGATTTTTATTGCAACCAAAAGCAGAGAAATCTTATTGCCTCAAGCCCTCAGCCTTCATGGGTAATTATTGTCTGTCAACATCTTGAAAACACAAATTATTCAGGCTCATCACTGATGTACTTTTCACTCTGACTTTTACAGTAAATACAAGGTGGAGGGGCAGGTTACAACATTTTGATTTTGAATAGGAAATCGTCAATTGCTAACAGATTTTCCTTTAGGTCTAGTCATAGGGGTGCTGCACTTCTGCAGAAGAATCTATGTTCTACCTCCATCTCTTTCTTGGAGATCAAAGTGGTGATCAGTGTCACGCCATCTGGAGTGACCCACAACTGTGAGTACCTATCTCAGGGCAGACTGTCAGAAAACAAGACAGACTGTGTCCTATAATTAGATTTCACCAAGCCAGTAACAAATGTGAACTCCTGGTTTGCTATACCAGTCCTACCATGGAGTCAAAGTCTCCTTACACCTCCTGTCTATCTTGCCACCCAGATAAATTGAACTTTGTGATAAAAGGTGAGTCACCAAAAATCTACACCACATCATGTTTCTAACAGTCCCAAGAGACCCGTCACTTACCCCAAATCAACTGGTACTCCAGATCTTACACTAAAGACAATGCTGGTAGCCACTTCTATAGTAAACTAATTAAAGATTCATTAACTAAGAAAAGGAAGTGAGTTACTAAGATTAAAGCATTTATTTATAATAGTTTAATTAATTAATCTTATAATTTATTTATAATCTTTAAAGATTAAAGATTAAAGTATTTATTAAAGATAAATACATAAAATATATGTATAGGTGAATCACAATTTGTAATTCCAAATGGTGGCAATGATGTAATAAACTGTCAGTTTTCCAAAAGTGTTTCTGGGGTTCCTGGAAGAATCTGGGTATCTCTGCTTTGCATCTGGTACACTTCCTTGTATGAGTCCAAACAGTCCAGAGAGAAGGGATCTTTCTTTGAATCCATTATCTTCTGACAGAAAGCAACCTGACAGTGTCTTGGCCCATGTGGGCTTTTTCCTTTGAGGATGAGCCTGATCTCTGGTCATCACACACAATAGCCACATGCTTTGGAATTAGCACTTTTTCTGATAAAGTCCTCCATTAGCACTGCACAAGGCTTCTTAGATGACTGCTGAGTTATTTAGTTACAGTGTTATTTACAATGCAAACGTCTGCTCCTGCATAACAGAATATCGATAAGAGAAAACAATGCACATAACACTCCATTAGTTTTATGAAGTTTAAAAACTCAATACCCTTATACATTTAACAATCATTTTGATCTATCTAGACTAATACACAAGTGAATTGGCCTGAATACACTGACATAACCTGGTCTACCAGCATCACAATCAACACAGTAACAACCATGGAATTCTAGGTGACCATAAATTTGTTACAATAGTGTCAAGTGTCTTGGTAGAGGGTGATCCCTGAAAATAGATCCATAATCCCTGCCATCTTTTACATTCAGGGAGCAGTAGCCTTTGTTAAAATATGGCCACATGGGGCTATTCTTTCATCATCATCATCATCCAGCTCCTTAAATTCCTCCTATCATTATCAATTTGTCCCTTCCTACAGATGGGAGAAAAAGCTGCTGCTTACTGAACTTCCCTTATAGAATGATGAGGAGCAGTGGGGAACCCTCTATAGAGAGGAGGGAAGAGTTGTTACTGTGGCTTTGTCAGGGATAAAGAAGAGGGGCCATTCTTACCATCCACCTCTTTCTTTCCTGGGTATTCTCTAGGATGTCAGATGTAGGGGGTCCAGATGTAAGTCATGGCCTTCTCTTTAGGCACTTTAACTTCAGCCAGTCAAATAAGAAAGGAGGGACTGTCTGTCACTGTTTGTGACTACTGTTCACTAATCAAATAAATCCTGTAGAAACTGCTTAATCAAGATGTCCTGGTTACAAATTCAACTCATTTAAACAAACCATAACATCAGTTAACATTATAACCAGATGTCTCTAACTCATTCCGTTCAACTTAAGCATTTGTGACTTTAGAGCATCATAGTAACACCCTAACTGTAATTGACAAGATCATTTCTTGGGTGCCCTTGTGTGAGGCACACAGAACACTAGCCATGAACCTTTAACTGCCATATTAACTCCTCTAACTGCAACTGGCAGGACAATTAGGTGGAAAAATCATCCCAGCAAAGCAGTTCATTGTCCCACTACTGCAAAGAAAAATTCATTCAGTTTAATCGGTAGAACCTGATTCTTTCAGGTTTCTCAGCTAATATTGGCTTTCCTGATAATCCATGTCCCATTTATGTGGCTTTAATTACAGTTTCATATTTATAGCCATATTTCCAAAGTTTAATATCCACTCTGAACTTTGAAATCAACATTTTCACAGTAATCTCTCTACAAAATATGTAGCGAGACAGAGAGACCAAAAACCCAACAGCCATCTAAACTTAAAGCTGAACTGACATCAGCATATATGCTAATTACATGGTACCACAGCTTCCATTAATCAGAACTAAATAATGAAACTAGAAAAAGTAGATATTTCTAGGGAAGAGGCAGAATATTTTAAATTTCATTAAGTTCAGATCCAGTAAATAAATTAAGACCCTAATTGCATCCCTCGTGCTCAACCTGAGTAACTAGGTTGAGTACTGGAAGAAGCATAGAAAATCTACCTCACATCAGAGCAAGCTGCTGCAGAGTGTCTCCCAAAGTGTTACAGTAATCCTAGGGCTGCAGTAGCCCCTAGGATGTCTACACTACGAAATTAGGTCAAATTTATAGAAGTTGGTTTTTTTGAAATCGGTTTTATATATTGAGTGTGTGTGTCCCCACAGAAAATGCTCTAAGTGCATTAAGTGCATTAACTCGGCGGAGCGCTTCCACAGTACCGAGGCAAGCGTCGACTTCCGGAGCGTTGCACTGTGGGTAGCTATCCCACAGTTCCCGCAGTCTCTGCTGCCCATTGGAATTCTGGGTTGAGATCCCAATGCCTGATGGGGCTAAAACATTGTCGCGGGTGGTTCTGGGTACATATCGTCAGGACCCCGTTCCCACCCTCCCTCCCCCCGTGAAAGCAAGGGCAGACAATCATTTCGCGCCTTTTTTCCTGAGTTACCTGTGCAGACGCCATACCACGGCAAGCATGGAGCCCGCTCAGGTAACCGTCACCCTATGTCTCCTGGGTGCTGGCAGACGCGGTACGGCTTTGCTGCACAGTAGCAGCAACCCATTGCCTTCTGGCAGCAGACGGTGCAATACGACTGGTAGTCGTCCTCGTCGTGTCTGAGGTGCTCCTGGCCACGTCGGCTGGGAGCGCCTGGGCAGACATGGGCGCAGGGACTAAATTTGGAGTGACTTGACCAGGTCATTCTCTTTAGTCCTGCAGTCCTATTGAACCGTCTTATGCTGAGCGGGCAGGCGATACGGACTGCTAGCAGTCGTACTGTACCATCTTCTGCCAGGCAGGCAAGAGATGAGGATTGCTAGAAGTCGTATTGTACCATCTTATGCCAGGCAGGCAAGAGATGAAGATGGCTAGCAGTCGTACTGTACCATCTTCTGCCAAGCAGCCATGAGATGTGGATGGCATGCAGTCCTTCTGCACCGTCTGCTGCCAGCCAAAGATGTAAAGGATAGATGGAGTGGGTCAGAACAAGAAATAGACCAGATTTGTTTTGTACTCATTTTCCTCCTCCCCTGTCTAGATCACACTGCAGTCAGTCACAGAGAAGGCGCAGCGAGGTTAATCTAGCCATGTATCAATCAGAGGCCAGGCTAACCTCCTTGTTCCAATAACAACGATAACTTTGGTGCACCATTTCTTATTCGAACCCTCCGTGCAGTCCTGCCTGAAATACTCCTTGATGTACAGGCACACCCTTTGTTGATTTTAGCTCCCTGAAGCCAACCCTGTAAGCCGTGTCATCAGTCGCCCCTCCCTCCATCAGAGCAACGGCAGACAATCGTTCCGCGCCTTTTTTCTGTGCGGACGCCATACCAAGGCAAGCATGGAGGCCGCTGAGCTCATTTTGCCAATTAGGAGCACATCAACCACAACACGCATTATCCAGCAGTATATGCAGCACCAGAACATGGCAACGCGATACCGGGCGAGGAGGCGACGTCAGCGCGGTCCCGTGAGTGATCAGGACATGGACACAGATTTCTCTGAAAGCATGGGCCCTGCCAATGCATGCATCATGGTGCTAATGAGGCAGGTTCATGCTGTGGAACGCCGATTCTGGGCTCAGGAAACAAGCACAGACTGGTGGGACCGCATAGTGTTGCAGGTCTGGAACGATTCCCAGTGGCTGCGAAACTTTCGCATGCATAAGGGCACTTTCATGGAACTTTGTGACTTGCTTTCCCCTGCCCTGAAGCGCATGAATACCAGGATGAGAGCAGCCCTCACAGTTGAGAAGCGAGTGGCGATAGCCCTGTGGAAGCTTGCAACGCCAGACAGCTACCGGTCAGTTGGGAATCAATTTGGAGTGGGCAAATCTACTGTGGGGGCTGCTGTGATGCAAGTAGCTCACGCAATCAAAGATCTGCTGATATCAAGGGTAGTGACCCTGGGAAATGTGCAGGTCATAGTGGATGGCTTTGCTGCAATGGGATTCCCTAACTGTGGTGGGGCTATAGACGGAACCCATATCCCTATCTTGGCACCAGAGCACCAAGCCGGCGAGTACATAAACCGCAAGGGGTACTTTTCGATAGTGCTGCAAGCTCTGGTGGATCACAAGGGACGTTTCACCAACATCAACGTGGGATGGCCGGGAAAGGTGCATGATGCTCGCATCTTCAGGAACTCTGGTCTGTTTCAAAAGCTGCAGGAAGGGACTTTCTTCCCAGACCAGAAAATAACTGTTGGGGATGTTGAAATGCCTATATGTATCCTTGGGGACCCAGCCTACCCCTTAATGCCATGGCTCATGAAGCCGTACACAGGCAGCCTGGGCAGTGGTCAGGAGCTGTTCAACTACAGGCTAAGCAAGTGCAGAATGGTGGTAGAATGTGCATTTGGACGTTTAAAGGCGCGCTGGCGCAGTTTACTGACTCGCTTAGACCTCAGCGAAACCAATATTCCCACTGTTATTACTGCTTGCTGTGTGCTCCACAATATCTGTGAGAGTAAGGGGGAGATGTTTATGGCGGGGTGGGAGGCTGAGGCAAATCGCCTAGCTGCTGGTTACGCGCAGCCAGACACCAGGGCGGTTAGAAGAGCACAGGAGGGCGCGGTACGCATCAGAGAAGCTTTGAAAACCAGTTTCATGACTGGCCAGGCTACTCTGTGAAAGTTCTGTTTGTTTCTCCTTGATGAAACCCCCCGCCCCTTGGTTCACTCTACTTCCCTGTAAGCTAACCACCCTCCCCTCCTCCCTTTAATCACCGCTTGCAGAGGCAATAAAGTCATTGCTGCTTCACAGTCATGCATTCGTTATTCATTCATCACACAAATAGGGAGATGACTACCAAGGTATCCCAGGAGGGGTGGTGGAGGAGGGAAGGAAAATGCCACACAGCACTTTAAGCACAGCACTTTAAAAGTTTACAACTTTAAAATTTATTGAATGACAGCCTTCTTTTTTTTGGGCAATCCTCTGTGGTGGAGTGGCTGGTTGGCCGGAGGCCCCCCCACTGCGTTCTTGGGCGTCTGGGTGTGGAGGCTATGGAACTTGGGGAGGAGGGCGGTTGGTTACAGAGGGGCAGCAGTGGCAGTCTGTGCTCCAGCTGCCTTTGCTGCAGCTCAACCATACACTGGAGCATTCTGGTTTGGTCCTGCAGCAGCCTCAGCATTGAATCCTGCCTCCTCTCATCACGCTGCCGCCACATTTGAGCTTCAGCCCTGTCTTCAGCCCGCCACTTACTCTCTTCAGCCCGCCACTTACTCTCTTCAGCCCTCCACCTCTCCTCCCGGTCATTTTGTGCTTTCCTGCACTCTGACATTATTTGCCTCCACGCATTCGTCTGTGCTCTGTCAGTGTGGGAGGACAGCATGAGCTCGGAGAACATTTCATCGCGAGTGCGTTTTTTTTTCTTTCTAAGCTTCACTAGCCTCTGGGAAGGAGAAGATCCTGTGATCATTGAAACACATGCAGCTGGTGGAGAAAAAAAAAGGGACAGCGGTATTTAAAAAGACACATTTTATAAAACAGTGGCTACACTCTTTCAGGGTAAACCTTGCTGTTAACATTACATACATAGCACATGTGCTTTCATTACAAGGTCGCATTTTGCCTCCTCCCACCGCGTGACTACCCCCTCAACCTTCCCCCCTCCCTGTGGCTAACAGCGGCAAACATTTCTGTTCAGCCACAGGCAAACAGCCCAGCAGGAATGGGCTATACTGAGTGTCCCTGAAGAAAAGCACCCTATTTCAACCAGGTGACCATGAATTATATCTCACTCTCCTGAGGATAACACAGAGAGATAAAGAACGGATTTTGGTTGAATGCCAGCAAACATACACTGCAATGCTTTGTTCTACAGTGATTCCTGAGTATGTGTTACTGGCCTGGAGTGATAAAGTGTCCTACCATGAAGGACGAAATAAGGCTGCCTTCCCCAGAAACCTTTTGCAAAGGCTTTAGGACTACATCTAGGAGAACCGCAAATGCCAGGGCAAAGTAATCCTTTCACATGCTTGCTTTTAAACCATGTATAGCATTTTAAAAGGTACACTCACCAGAGGTCCCTTCTCCGCCTGCTGGGTCCAGGAGGCAGCCTTGGGTGGGTTCGGGGGGTACTGGCTCCAGGTCTAGGGTGAGAAACAGTTCCTGGCTGTCGGGAAAACCGGTTTCTCCGCTTGCTTGCTGTGAGATATCTACAACCTCCTCCTCCTCATCATCTTCTTCGTCCCCAAAACCTGCTTCCGTATTGCCTCCATCTCCATTGAAGGAGTCAAACAACACGGCTGGGGTAGTGGTGGCTGAACCCCCTAAAATGGCATGCAGCTCATCATAGAAGCGGCATGTTTGGGGCTCTGACCCAGAGCGGCTGTTCGCCTCTCTGGTTTTCTGGTAGGCTTTCCTCAGCTCCTTCAGTTTCACGTGGCACTGCTTCGGGTCCCTGTTATGGCCTCTGTCCTTCATGCCCTGGGAGATTTTCACAAAGGTTTTGGCATTTCGAAAACTGGAACGGAGTTCTGATAGCACGGATTCCTCTCCCCAAACAGCGATCAGATCCCGTACCTCCCGTTCGGTCCATGCTGGAGCTCTTTTGCGATTCTGGGATTCCATCATGGTCACCTGTGCTGATGAGCTCTGCATGGTCACCTGCAGCTTGCCACGCTGGCCAAACAGGAAATGAGATTCAAAAGTTTGCGGTTCTTTTCCTGTTTACCTGGCCAGTGCATCTGAGTTGAGAGTGCTGTCCAGAGCGGTCAGAATGGAGCACTCTGGGATAGCTCCCGGAGGCCAATACCACCGAATTGTGTCCACAGTACCCCAAATTCGAGCTGGGAACGTCGATTTAAGTGCTAATCCACTTGTCAGGGGTGCAGTAAGGAAATCGATTTTAAGAGCCCTTTAAGTCGAAATAAAGGGCTTCACTGTGTGGACGGGTGCAGGTTAAAATCGATTTAACGTTGCTAAATTCGACCTAAAGTCCTAGTGTAGACCAGGGCTAGGTTGAGTACTGGAAGAAGCATAGAAAATCTACCTCACATCAGAGCAAGCTGCTGCAGAGTGTCTCCCAAAGTGTTACAGTAATCCTAGGGCTGCAGTAGCCCCTAGGGTTTTGATATGTCCATATAACCTATGGCATTTTCTCAACCTGCCTCCTCTCCTGGAGCTTCACTATCCTCTGCATTAGCAATAAAAATCTTGTGCATATTCTTCCCAAATCTTCCTTGTGCACAAGAATGACACCGAAACAACAGCAAGAGGACCCTCCACTTCCCCAAAGGACAGGGTATAATTTGTCCTTATGGGCCATATCCTGGAGTCCTTACTCGGGCGAATCCCTATTATCTTGTAAGGACCTCAGGATTTGTCCAAGTGTGCAAAACAAATGAAGTTTGTTTGGTTCTTTTCTTCAAATATTTACCTCTTCTGATTAAAAATTGATCCTACAGTATATGGTATGGCTTAGACTTTATGGTTCTCTCTCACCATAGACAATATTTGAACTTTTCTATCAAAAGACTTTTGAAGAAGGTAGCATTTTAATATAAATTCACTTCTTGATTGACAACTTGACAAGGAATATCAGTATTTTGAAAATTTCAGAAAACTGTCATATAGGCTATCTGACTCTAGACAAACAATAGTGATATTATAAAGGAGGTCACTTACTGTGATTTTTGGAATTAAAACTTATCCAACAGTGTACCCATTCCACCATGTATGGTGAAAGCAATTTACTGCTGCTTTCCAGTATTGGAAAAGAAAAAGTTCATGCTGTCATTGATTGACCTTTAAAAAGAAAAATGTTGCTGGCTTATGAGTAATAAGAAAGCAATGATTTTTTCCTCTCTCCTCACTAGTAGACTTTCTCCATTAGGGTTCACTGCTTAGTTTCACAACACTTTAAAAAAGCGTGCCAACATAAATCAACTGTGAAGCTGTCACACAAGCACAAAGATATGACTGTATAAACAGTTGATTAACAGTAATGCTTCATGATTTCCATTAATTTTCTGATAAAGTAGTCATTAAAAGTATATGTGATAGCCTACTGACCATTTGTATTTTGGCTCCATTCTAGACAAGTCTGTGGAAGATTAGTGTATCCACATTTAAAACTCATCACTTTGTCCACACACAGTTGTCACTAAGTTCCTGATCTTTCAGTTTACTAGGAAGCATGAATATCTATAAGGTGAAGGTTGATTATCAGGTTTACCTGATAAATGATCACTGCCAATAATTGATCTTTCAACTTTACTAGTGCATGATTACCTGTTGACATTTGACACCGGTTTCTACTATTTGATCTTCTCATCTGGAAATAGCACCTCTATTGCACTTCATGCTTTCTTGAATCAGCTATGGTACTTTATCTTTATTTTAAAATTCAACAAAACAATATACCCCAGTTCAGGCATAGCAGTCTCTCTTTCAGTCCTAGAGCAATATAAATCAACCTGTCCTGCAGGCAGGAAGTGTCTTTTTGTGTTTTTTTTTTAAATGGAATTTAGTGTTAGTCAGTAGAATTCACTCTTCAGGCAGAAAATCTTCTGCAGGACAGGTGGACATTTTGAAGTGCTTCAACAGTATAGATGACATTATATTTGGAGCTGGTGCCTGATCACACTAAATCAATTAAAACAAAAATGATAAATAAAATCAACTCCCCCCAGTGTTTTCGAGGGAAGAGAATCTTTGTCCTATGGCTCCATATCTATTATTGCTTTGTACCATACATACAGATCCATCCTATAAAAACAAATTGCACAAGAGCCATGTTACAGAGAAGGAAATTGTTGAATGCACTCTTTTGTGCTCACACAAAATTTGTGCTCTATTTCAAAATGCGTATTTGCACCAATTTTGGGGCACAGTTGCTGAACTGGCTTGTGCAAATATAGTTTCCACAAACCCAACTTGAAACACCTCTCTCCTTAATGATATGAACATATTTTAATTGTGTGCATGAACTGGCGCAAAATTGAATGGCACATTTTGTACATACACTTCATTGACTATATTTGCGCAGGGCCCCCCTTTGCCTAAAATACAATAAGGCAGAAAGGTATAAGTAGGGCTCTGAGGCGATTAAAAAAAATAATTGCAATTAATCGCTCAATTAAAATGAATCATGATTAATCATGCTGTTAAACAATAACTGCCATTTATTTAAATATGTATCGATGTTTTCTACAATTTCAAATATATTGATTTCAATTACAAAACAGAATACGAAGTGTACAGTTCTCACTTTATTTTTATTACAAATATTTGCACTGTAAAAAACAAATTGTATTTTTCAATTCACCTAATACAAGTACTGTAATGCAATCTCTTTGTCATGAAAGTTTAACTTACAAATGTGGACTTATGTACAAAAAATAACTGTTTTATTCTTGAATGCAATGTAAAACTTGAGAGCCTACAATTCCACTCAGTCCTACTTCAGCCAATCACTCAGACAAACAAGTTTGGTTACAATTTACAGGAGACAATGCTGTCCATGTCTTGTTTAAAATGTTACTTGAAAGTGAAAACGGGCATTTGCATGGCACTGTTGTAGCCGGCATTGTAAGATATTTATGTGCCAGATGCGCTAAAGATTCATATAAGAACGGCCATACTGGGTCAGACTAAAGGTCCATCTAGCCCACTATCCTGTCTTCCAACAGTGGCCAATGTCAGGTGCCACAGAGGGAATGAACAGAACAGGTAATCACCAGGTGACCCATCCCCTGTCACATATTCCCAGCTTCTGGCAAACAGAGGCTAGTGATACCATGCCTGTCTATCCTAGCTAAAAGACACTGATGGACCTATCCTACATGAACTTATATAGTTCTTTTTTTTAACCCTGTTATAGACTTGGCCTTCACAACATCCTCTGACAAGGAGTTCCACAGGTTGACTGTGCGTTGTGTGAAAAAATACTTCCTTTTGTTTGTTTTAAACCTACTGCCTATTAATTTCATTTGGTGACCCCTAATTCTTGTGTTATGACAAGGAGTAAATAACACTTCCTTATTTATTTTCTCAACACCAGTCATGATTTTATAGACCTCTATCATATCCCACCTCAGTAGTCTCTTTTCCAAGCTGAAAAGTCCCAGTCTTATTAATCTCTCCTCATATGGAAGCTATTCCATACCCCTAATAATTTTTGTTGCCCTTTCTGAAACTTTTCCAATTCCAATATAACTTTTTTTTTTAGATGGAGCGACCACATCTGCAAGCAGTTTTCAAGATGTGCGAGTACCATGAATTTACATAGAGACAATATGATATTTTCTGTCTTATTATCTATCCCTGTCTTAATGATTCCCAACATTCTGTTTGCTTTTTGTGACTTCCTCTGCACATTGAGTGGATGTTTTCAAAGAACTATCCATAATGACTCCGAGATCTTTCTTGAGTGGTAACAGCCAATTTAGACCCCATCATTTTGTACATTTAGTTGGGATTATATTTTCAAATGTGCATTATTTTGCTTACTTTGCATATGTCCCATGCTGATGATGGGTTCTGCTCGATAACAATCCAAAGAAGAGCGGACTGACGCATGTTCATTTTCATCATTTGAGTCATGTATCAGCAGGAGAAAGTTGATTTTCTGTTTGGGTTCTATAGTTTCCACATCTGAGATATGCTCTTTTAAGACTTCTGAAAGCATGCTCCACACCTTATCCTCAGATTTTGGATGGCACTTCAGATTCTTAAAGCTAGGGTCGAGTGCTGTAGCTATTTTTAGAAATCTCACATTGGTACCTTCTTTGTGTTTTGTCAAATCTGCTGTGAAAGTGTTCTTAAAATGAACCAGTCATGCAAGACCGCTATAACATGAAATATATGGCAGAATGCAGGTAAAATGGAACAGGAGACATACAATCCTTCCCCAAGGAGTTCAGTCACACATTTAATTAACACATTTTTTAATGAGCATCATCAGCATAGAAGCATGTCCTCTGGAATGGTGGCTGAAGCATGAAGGGGCATATGAATGTTTAGCATATCTGGCACATACATACCTTGCAACGCTGGCTACAAAAGTGCTTGTTCTCTCTTTCAGGTGACTGTAAATAAGAAGCAGGCAGCAATATGTCCATAAATGTAAACTTGTTTGTCTTAGTGATTGGCCGAACAAGAAATAGGACTGAGTGGACTTGTAGGAGCTAAAGTTTTACATTGTTTTGGTTCTGGGTGCAGTTATTTAACAAGAAAAAATCTACATTTGAAAGTTACACTTTCACAATAAAGAGATAGTATTTTTCAGTTCACCTCATACAATTTCTTTTTTTATCATCTTTACAGTGCAAATATTTGTAATCAATGGTAATAATATAAAGTAAGAACTGTACATTTTGTATTCTGTGTGGAAACAGAAATCAATATATTTGAAAATGTAGAAAAACATTCAAAAATACATAATAAATTTCAATTGGTGTTCTATTGTTTAACTGTGCGATTAATCACAATATTTTTTTTAAATTGTGGTTAATTTTTTGAGTTAATCCCATGAGTTAACTGCGATTAATTGACAGCCCTAGTATAAAGAATTTTGTTTAAACTATTATTAATGATAATGAACTGCATTTCGAGTGAGATAGGGAGTTGCATTTACTACTGAAAGGTTTACAATGGGGAAAGGTCTCTCCCTATCATTTTAGATTTATTTCTTTTATTTATAGTAGAAAAACTGAAGGTATTAGAAGGATTGCATTTTTAAGAAGGGAAACTGTCTTAATTTCTTCTAATGCTCTTGCTTTATCTGTATTAAGCAGATTTGAGACAAAACCTGGTTGCACTGAAGTCAACAGCAAAAGTCCCATTGACTACAATAGGACCAGGACTTGATCTTTAAACCACTGTTACAAAGCACCATATAAAAGTTTAGGGGCAAGCATTAGACAGATAATTTGGAATAGGTATGCAAGTCTCTCATTAACACATCCACTGCCATGAACCAGATTTTCCGCTATTAGTTTAATTAAATGCATTGTATTTGTTTTCCTAGCCCAGCCAACTCAACCTAGGATCTAACATGAATTTGTGTTTTCCTTTTTGTGCATAATTACAGTAATAAATTTCTCTGGTTCAAATTCTGCCCTATTTTTTACCTGTGATACCACGTATTGTATTTATCACATCTTCCTGGTGCTTAATGAGAGCAAGTTACTTTTGAACTTTGATGCTTCTATAGATGTCTAAGGTGTACTATCAAGGTTACAGTAATTCATATAAATCAGTAAACTGATGTGAGAAATTACCTTGGGAAAAGAAAGGAAATTAGTGAATACATTGATTTTTTTTTTTTTACTGGAAATTAAGTCCAAATGTGTGTGTGTAAATGTTCGTATATGTCAACATAGTTGTCAACTGGCTTGTCATCTGGAATATCACATATGGAAAGAAAATAGCCTAACATTATTTAATTATCAGGACAATAGAGTTCAAAACTAATTTAACTGAAATGAAAAGGGAACTGAATACATACAGTGAAACAGGCTTGGAGCCAAAATGCTGCTGGATGTCTGGCTCTCTTGTCTGTCTTGAGAGCTGGTTAATTAAAACTTGAGTTCTTCTATTAGAATTTTGTGAGTTTGGTTTTTATTTTTTTAACTGTGGTTTCTTTTATCCCTTGGGACATGAACTTAGTCACCTTTTTATTTTTGATTGATTGATTGAAGTGGTTGCCTCTTTGCTTCAGAATAATCACTTAGCACTTTTAGTTTTTACTTTTATTTTAGAATAGTCTGTTAGAAACCAAGATAAATCCAACCATCTAAGTGTTTTACACTGTTGCCCATCAATGAATATTTGAACCACCCTCCCACTTTAAATTGATAGCAATAGCCATGTCCCTCATGGATTTAATGGAGACTGGTGTGCCTCCCTCTTTAGGGTTAAAACTTTTTGTTTCTTGGTTGGTGGCAGTTTAGGGATACAAGCTGGTGTCAGTGCTTTGAGTGCCATTCTTAATATGGAAAAATTATTAAAAAGGATGTTTTTGCAGTGCTTCCTAAATTCTGTTCCAGTTATTGGGTTTTTTGTGTAAAAAGCAAACAACCCCCTCCCTCCCAAAAAAAAAAGCCACAACAACACATTTTTGTTGGTTGCTAGACCAGGTCTTCTCTTGGACAAGCATTTGAACATGCAAGTGGTATCAAGATGGTACAAATCTACTCATGTTTCCATATTATACACGAGGATCAAGATTTAAGTCAAATCCCAAGTAATCATGCACTTTTCAAATTCAGAGAACCCCCCAAAAGAGAGAGAAACCACGGATTGTTATTTACAGGATCAGGATCTGAAAGAATTAACGTACAATTAGCTGTGTGTTAAAAATGCTTGACAGGAAACAGGCTGTGGAGTTATTTTCATGAAAGACATAGTTTGTAAACGTTCTTCACATTGTGATGAAAGTGCTTCTGCAGACAGTGTAGGATGTATATTTATGAAGACGACCAGACAGTCCTAATTCAATGAGACAGTTCTGTTCATTTAAAAAAAGAAACAGACTCCTATGGTCTATCCTCAGTTTCCCCTTGATGCTGAATTTATGCACTTTTTTTCTTCTCTCAGGCTTTCACAATCTTTAGCACACTTTCATTTCTAGCTGAGAAATTTGAAACTTATGCTGACATATAAAATCCATTCTAGAAAGGAGAAATTAAATAAACTGTGTAATTGTGAGGACTTTGGCATTTAGAAAATAGTATCCTACTGAAAATTACAAAATTCATATGAAGGAAATGTGGTTTCTTCTTAAAACAAAAACATTACTCATACTTTTCTGCTATACTCCCTTGGATTCTCATTGTCATATTGGCAACTTAGTCTTGCAAACCCTCACAAATGATCCTACTGACCTGTTTCTATGAAGATTTGCATAAGGGTTTGCACTAATTAACCAGTGGGGTTCAATGGAATACAACAGAGGACAGAATTTGCCTCTAAGCCTCTCAGAACTCCTGTGAAAAATGTTTATTTTTTAAAAAACTAACAACCACCAACAAAACAAAGCAAAATCCCTACTTTAAAAGAATGTTGCATAAACAAACTAGGGAAATACAACCTAGATGGAGCTGCTATAAAGTAGGTGCATAAGTGCTTGGAAAATCATTGCTAGAGAGTAGTTATCAGTGGTTCACAGTCAAGCTGGAAGGGCATATAGAGTGGGGTTCCACAGGGATTGGTTCTGGGTCCTGTTCTATTCAATATCTTCATCAATGATTTAGATAATGGCATAGAGAGTACACTCAAAGTTTGCAGATTATACCAAGCTGGGAGGGCTTGCAAGCGCTTTTGGAGGATAGGATTAAAATTCAAAATGATCTGGACAAAACGGAGAAATGGTCTGAAGTAAACAGGATGAAATTCAGTAAGGACAAATGCAGAGTATTTCACTTGGGAAAGAACGATCAGTTGCATGTATACAAAATGGGAAATGACTGCCTAGAAAGGAGTACTACTGGAAGGGATCTGCGGGTGATAGTGGATCACAGCTAAATATGAGTCAGTGTAACACTGTTGTGGGGAAGAAAAGCAAACGTCATTCTGGGATGAATTAGCAGGAGTGTTGTAAGCAAGAAACAAGAAGTAATTCTTCTGCTCTACTCTGTGGTGATTAGGCCTCAACTGGAGTAGTGTGCCCAGTTGTGGGCACTACATTTCAGGAAAGATGTGGATAAATTGGAGAAACTCTGGAGAATCTCCCAACAACAAAAACGATTAAAGGTCTAAAAACCATGACTTATAAAGGAAGATTGAAAACATTGGGTTTGTTTAGTCTGGAGAAGAAAAGACAGAGGGGACATGATAACAGTTTTCAGCTACATAAAACGTGCTTACAAGGAGGAAGGAGAAAAATTGGTCTCGTTAACCTATGAGGATAGGACAAGAAGCAATGGACTTAAATTGCGGCAAAGGTGGTTTGGGTTGGACATTAGGAAAAATCTTCATGTCAGGGTAGTTAAGCACCAGAATAAATTGCCTAGGAAGGTTGTGGAATCTTCATCACTAGAAATTTTTAAGAGCAGGTTAGATAAACACCTTTCAGGCATGGTCTAGATAATACTGAGTCCTGCTATGAGTGCAGGGGACTGGACTAGATGACCCCTTGAGGTCCCTTGCAGTCCTATGAAAGTCAAGCACTCAAAGAAGTGCCAGAATTAAGATTGTACAGGCAACTTAATTTGCCTCCTTTGGTCATATGCATTATGAGGCAGTCTTTAACTATAGGCTTTAATTAAAGGATCACCTAGTTTCTTTTCCATAGGACTCCCACCTAATGATTGCAAACAGGACATCCTTTAAACTTTGTCAGGAAGGTCACCATAGGGTATGTCCATACACAAAAGCATGGAGGTGCTAAAGTTTGTCAACAAAATGGTTCTATTTTTTTTTAACATAGGCAAAAACATTTCTCTTATTTCATTTTCTGAAATGGCTGAACCATTTGGGCCTAAAGTTTCCAAAATTATTCAGCCTGCGGCAGACATCAGGTATGAGAAATTTTAGTCCAAATATTTAAAGCTTGGCAAGTTATAAGCAACTAAAAATGGGGCCTTATAATGAGAGGTGTTAAACAATCTTAACCATAGTATCGGTACAAAAATTACAGGGGACAGTACAGGTGTCACTACCTGTGCTGCCTACAATACCCATTTTACACTATTCCCCTTTTGAGAGATGGGTTCTCTGAAGTATGGGACAAATAATTTATTTCAGGTCACATAAGGCTTGATTCTGTCCCCTTTACTCATATTGAATAGTGTCTTACAGCACAAGGTGTCTGCTGGCTACTCCTGTACCATTCTATACGAGTAAAGCTGGCTGAGTCAGGTCTACAATGGGTATGTCTACATTGCATGTGGGAGTGAATATCCCAGGCTGGGTTCACAGACTTGTGCTAGTGGGGTTTGTGCTAGTAGTCTAAAAATAGCTGTGTAGACACTGAAGCTCAGGCTGTGAAGCCTTGCTGCTGGGGATGGGAGTGTGGGTTTACAGAACTATTTTTAGAGCATTAGCACTAGAGTTTGCCATGATGAGGACAATGATAATACTGTCTATCACTTCCTGTTGAATCCCTTCCAATATTTGCTAACAATTTTTTTCAATTTTCATTCAACTTTTTCTTTTCAAACTGGCTTTGTAGATTGATTTGATTATTTTATCTCTCACAGATTTTGCTTTCTTTTTATTCTTCTTCTAGTGCTGTTAATTTCATTTTGAGAAAATTGTATAGCAGACAAAGAGCATGGGCCATTGTGCTGGTGAAGATGTGAGTTGTGTAGTGCCTATGGACCGTCAGCCAGCAGCCAGCAACAATAACAAATAAATAATGTATTGCTGAGTTGGTAAGGGGATAAGGGAGCAAGTACCCCAACTTTTAGGGATTGTAATAGCTATTTTTGTTGCTAGTAGCAGCTACCTTTTGGTGCCTTGGGGAAAAGAAAAACATGACCACTTTGCATAGCATTTCTCTTTCTGACTCTCATAGCCAGGGAAAGGGCAAATTGTACTGTGTCCAATAAATCATAGTATCCCTTTCAGTAAGCAAAAAAATGATATACACAGAGAGGGAGAGAGATTTGTTAATCACTTGGTTTCTCTGTATTGCAGGTGTTTGATTAGTCTCTTGGCTACCTGTGCTAGGTGCAGTTCCTGTTGTGGTGGTGTGAGATCAGTAGGGGCTGTTCCTCAGACAGGAGTTATTTACTGCATTTATAACATTTGAATAGCCCCATGTGGTGGTCTACAAATCTAGACTTATTAGAGTTTGTTTCTCGTTCCACAGGAACTGGCAGTGCTGTGGTTTCTTCAATGTGACATTTTTAGTTTGGTGACCTTTATCATTCAGAAATAATTATTGAGCAGAGAAAAGGCTACTTATGCCTACACAGGTAAGAAGGGTGTGTAAAAGTAGATGGAGTAACTTACTAGCTCCAATGCTGAATAATTTAATGTAGCAGTTCAGTGTTAACTCAGCACAGTACAAATCTTTCTCAGGCTTTACAGTTCCTTCCTGAAACCCAGAACCTGCTTCCTGGCCCTTCCTAGAGCCTCTTTCTATTAAAACTTCTGCTTCCTGCACATATTTTCCACCAGGATGTTGAGCAGACTCCTTGCTGAGTCTTCCCCTGAACTTATATCTCTTTCTGACCATGCAGTTTCCATCTTCTAGGAAACTCTGCCTCCGAGCTGTCACATGATTCTCAGTCGCCTAACTCAACCCATCAGCCAGTGTCTTGAAACAGGGTGCATACACTCTAGCATCAGTGCCCCTGTTATAGGATAACTTTCCCCAATCCTGTTGGAGCAGAATTCTGCTACCTATATCTAATTTCTGCTTATCTAAAGCTGCAAAGAATAAAAAATCCATCTGCTAATGTATTTTCTCCAACATCGTAGCATGTGGATAAGGGAGCAAGGAAGGTTAAACATATGTAATTTATACCTGCATAGATTTTTAATAAACTCCAAGTAATTACTTGAGAAACCCTTTGGATATATCTACACTTGAAGCTGGGGTGCGAATGGAGTGCAGGCAGACATACTTGCACTAGACCTAATTGAACTAGGGTGTTAAAAAATAGTGTAGCTGGGTTAGCATGGACAGTGATGAGTGGTGAGATGGACTAGCCACCCCAAATACAAACTCAGCCAGACCCCTTGGGTATGTACTCAAGCATCTAGAGCTAAGCTGCGCCCCATGCTACTGCAGTTGCACTAAATATAGTGTACTAGATGGGAAACACTCCCAGTTCCAAGTGTAGACATACCCTTTGGATGCATGTTGCCATAATTTCCTTTTAATTGGATATTGAGACAGGCAGCATCCCCAAGTATCTCCAGAAGAAAAAGAAAGAAAATCCAACTGGAAAAAGCAAGGAGAAAAAGGGGGAGAGAGGAGAGTGCGAGAGACACACTGGAGAATTGCTTCTGGAACTCTGCCAAAGCCATTTTTTTAAACATGAAATTTCACACATCTGTTGTTTTATTTCATGCAATTGCCCACCACCTTAAATATGGCCTCTATGTATAATTTTAATGTAATGATTAGTTTTGCAATGGCAGTATCTATATTAAAGAAAATCTTCAGGTTTTTCAGACAAAAATAATCTCTGCTGGAAAAAATGGGCTCATTTACACTTGAAATTTGGATCAACAGTTTTGCCCCCACAATATTGCATTTTAGTGTTTCCTATACTACTGGACATTACAAATAAAATCCCTTGTATTCTGAGTAGATTTAGATTTTGCTACAAATTTTTAAAACTTTAAAAAAAAACCCATGAAAAATATGCCTAAACATGCCCAGAAAACAAGCTGCTCATATACCACTAACTGGCTATTCTGCTTCCTCATTGATATTATAGAGATGAGTCACAGAAAATTTGAGACTAACAGAAAAAGCAGCTTACAAGATGTGCTAAACTCTGGAAATAATGTGAATAGCCATCCAATATCTGTTTTAGCCTTATTTCTTCTATCCAGCTAAAAAAAACTTAAGTTTTGAAAATAAACTGACAAAAGAAATCACTACAATAAGGAGGACGTTCTGAGATGCTTGACAAGATCTGTGTCAAGGAAGCCTCACTATTTGTAGAATAATATGATAAGACAGTAGAAGACTAGAAATGAACTAATGTTACTCATTTAGACTCCTGGTGATATCTGCAGTGTTACACCAGCATGAATTTAGGTCTATACGTTTTCTTTATTATTTTATTTAAGTATCTTTATTGGGCATTCATAGTAAAACAGCATTTAGTGCAACAGTGATGTTTCTGGTTCTCATTATCTTGCACAAGAGATCACCCAAAGGATGCTCACAAACCAGGGATAATTTATGACCCATAGGCTACAACCTTGATAGTGAAATATATACCAGGAACATAAACAAACTGAAGAGAAGGATTAAAGTAGTCTCTACAGCTAATAGTGGCTATAGCCACTCAGTCCAAACATGAGCCACCCTTTTTCCTGACTGCCAGATCCCAAGGTCAAAATGGCTACCTACCCAGATAAACCATCAAACCTATGTAGCTTTGGATGTGAGGCTTGGACCACAGACCATTCTTAAATGGACCACAGACCATTCTTTACCCCTATAAAGAGGGTAGAGCCACCACTGAGCTATACCTCAGATGGTCTCCGTCAGCGGGACTTTTAGTCCCAGTGACATACTGAATACAACGATTCTGGAAGGTGAATAGCTTTTCTTATTGTCCTGTCCCAAACAGATGAACATATTTACACCCCAGCAAAGAGTCATGCCTGCCCATCAGGGGCTGGCATTCATATGCTAGAACATATTTAAACCTGAACACAATTTTCACTTGACCTAAAGGAAAAAGTCAATGGTTAGTCAAGTATAAAGTAGTATAAAGTATATCATTATCCCAGGGAAAAGGACTAACCACTTGTCCTAAGCCCTGTCCCCTAGAAGATCAGGTGAAAGGCAAAACCTTGCAAAAGCTGGAAGAGAGCATGAATGTAACTTTGCTCCTCCCAGCTCAGCCTATAGGGGGAAGGAGCAACTCTTTTGCTCCTAGCCAGACAAAGGCAGAGGCATAACAAATGAAGCTGGAACACAGTTGGTCTGGAACTTTTGTCATCTTTCCAGTAAATCCCCCAGAAATGCAGCTGGCTACCACCCCACGAGCCTGTGCTTCTGTGGAGAGCAGAGGGGCAGAGGAAGCAGCAGAGCTGAATTGTTATTCTAGTGAGCCTGTGATACATTTCTGATTGACAGCACTTGAAGATGAATTTCTCCACGTGATCATGTACATATGCATCACATGAGGCATCAGAATAAGCATCCCCACACTCCCTGACTAATGTGCCTCAATCTGGGCCTAGCGGGACATTCCGTACTCTGTAAGACTGTCAGTTTGAGCCACTTGTAAGAGTTTGTATGTAGCCACTTGTTTGCTACTGAAACTGGACTAAGGCCAAACCCATTTCACTTAGGCGAGCAAAATATTTCACCAGATAACAATTCTGCATTCTGGCAGACCAAGGGTAACTTTCTGGATATCTGCAAAACCCATCTTTTCCCCCTCTTTAAGGAGGGTGTGGGCTGAGGCTGGCTGGTATGTTTAAGGGCAGTCTTATACTTGTTTACTTTGTAATTTTTAATGTATGGATGGATTTAAGATCTGGATGTCACTACAGTTGTAGTGCAGGGTGTTTTTTAAAATAAAAGTAAGTCTATATTGAAATTGGACTCAGACCAAAGAGCTATCATAAGGTAACTTCCAGTCCATCACAGGAGCTACTAGTTAATAAGTTATTTAGATGTGAAAGGCAGAGAATCTGCTAAGCCATAAAGTGCCCCATTCCTCCTCCCCACCATACAAAATCCTTTACTATATGCCATAAAATAACTCACCGTTCTTTCAGTGATGAGTAAAGCTACTGTATTTAACATTCATTTTAGGGGAGCTTCACCTGAAGTTACTACTGGATGTAGGCACCATGGTCTCCAAAGGCCTGATCCCATGACCATTATAAATCAATAGCAAACCTCCCAATGACTTCAGTGGTTAGTGATCAGGCCCCAATACAACTGGCAGACAATGATTCATATGAAAACATGTTAAAGTAGTTTTTAATAAATGACTAGTGACACCAACATATTTAAGATTGTTATAGGAATATAAAGGATATGTAAATTGAGCCAATGAATCTGGCTAGTGCTGCAGCAATAAACCAAACTATGTTAACTTCTGCCTTAGAGGGGAAAACAAAAAACAAAACACTATAATAAAAATGAATAACTGCCAAATTCTATCCTTAGGAACTCCAGTGGATTCAGTGAAGTTATCTGAGATGTACATGAGTTCAACACAGCAGAATTTAGCCCTGCTAAACAGAACTACAGATTTTAAGGGTCTAATTTTGATCTCACTTTAGTGGTTTTACACCTACTGTATGACCTCACTGAGATTCCTGGACTTATCATGGGATTTTACTGACTAGGGCATGATTTACCTTTCAGTAAGGACTGTGGGCCTGATTCTACACTAAATCAGTAAATCAGGAGTAACTTCATTGACATAGATGGAGATGAGCCCAGAAAGTTAGTGTAACTGATAGAATCAGGTTCTGTATATTTTGCACCTGCTGAATGTGATGTTCCAGTTTTGCAAATCAAAACAGATAGTAAAATACAGAGAAGGTGACCTATCAATCCAGCAGCATTACCTCATATGCAAAAATATAGTCGGGAAGTCAAATATTAGAGAGACAGGTTCTAAATGTGGATTTTATGTCTGAGGAACAATAGAAGGATTTGCAGGAAGCTTTACTAATCTACTGCTTCTATAAATATTCAACTCCTTGCTGTTAGTAATGCATTGATGGTGTTAAAACTTAACATTTGTTCAATTGTTCCCCCACTTCTCATTAAATAGTATTTGAATACCTCTTTTAGAATTTTCTTTTACAAATAGCATGGCACAATGTGGAACTTTCTTGGCATTCTAATCAATGATGTGCAGAGTATTTTACTAGCATAAAGAAAATCTACTTTAAACTGAGAATTATTCTTAGTTTCTTCATCCATACTGTTGAACTATGCAGACCCATATCACATTAGTACTGCACAGGCTAGACTCTAGAGGAAGGGTAATTGTATCATCAGTCTCTGTTACTCTGTGTCACAGCCGTTTTTAACACAATCGTCCTTTCCATTATTTCATGACTTCATTTAATATTCTCCCAGGTTAGAATAATATGAGCAACAGGAGAGTGTTGAATTAACAGTTTCAGTATGCTCTTTTCTAGAATCCTTTTCTGGTGGATTGGAGGGCATTTATATATTTGTATAAATAGGAATATACATTAAAAATGGACTAAGTAAATGAATATTGAATTTGCAGTTTAGACTGTATTTGAAATGTGAACAGGTAACCCAATCCAGTCTGTAATATGATTACAGGAGCAAAATTGCATATGTAGTGTCAAATCTTTTAGTTCCTAGTGCAATCACATTCTTTTCAGAAATGCTATAGAAATTTGAAACTTGTCTCTGGAGTGTGGTAAAACCAGAGTGTATTCTTTTCTTCACTGGACAGATTATTATTCTTTTTCTACTCTGTTGCTGAAAACTAGAAATCCTGACTTTTCCCCTTCCAAATTTACATTCTCTAAAGTAACAGATGGGATTTCTGCTTTGTATAATCCAAGGGATGCTACATGTGGAAATTTAGTTGTTATTAATTGATGCAAATCTTGAATTTGTTTAAGAATGTCAAATCTATTTTTAGGTGTCTAGGTTTGGATTCCTTGTGATAATTATAATGAAATGTAAAGGTATACAAACAAATGTATTTGAACTCTTAGAAAGATATTCTTGTGTATCATAGGAAACAGCACATCATTGGCAGAAAGGGAGAGTGGGTGATCTGATAGAGTGATACAAAAGACCTAACTGTTCACACGGAATGTGCCCCTAGCATCCGCATGGAAGCAAAATGAAAATTTCAACCTTAATGATGAAAATAACTTCAATTGAAGTTCTCTAAGTAACAGATTCTGTCACTATTAATGCAAAGTAGCAGTTGACTCTGAAAATAGTTCCATTTAATCATGGAGTAATGTACTATTCAGTATGAATAAGAAAGGGAGAATCTCACCCTGAATGAGATTTGTTAAGTATGGGTTGATTTAGCCCAAAACATTACAGCTTTTGTCTTAGCTGGATGTTGTGCTGTGGGGCTTGGTGCAGAGAGGAGAAATAAGAAATGGGCTGCCAAAAGGCTCAAATAGTTCCTGTGGATGGGAACCAGAGCTGTACCCTATGCTACTCCCTCCCCTCTGACCATAAAAGCCCATGGTTACAGCTTTAATTTTTCTGGAAGGGGGCATGTTTCACCCAGGAGATGGAGGTAAGGAGCATACTACACGAGTCCTTCAGAGGCACACAAAATTTCCATGCCAAAATCCCCATAAATTTAAAACTGCACCGAGCAGCATCAACATATTCCTGCTTCACAAATTCCCTTGGAGAGAGAAGTAGTGAATATTTTGATGCTGGAACTAATGGCAGTACAGTATCCAAGAGTTGTGCTGCCAGCCATGGGGAAAGGATGCAGAGCAGAATGGAAGTCCAAGCTCTCTGTGTGGATTAATCAAGATCCAGACTGTTGATACCTGATGTCTATCTGAGGCTCCATATTGTTGCAAAGCTAAGTCCCTTACTGCCTTTGCATGGCCATAAATACCTCCTAATATGGAGAGTGTAGTAGGAAACCTACAAATTCATAATCACAAATGGCCATATTCTGTTCTGAGTTAAATCTAAAATAATTCCATTAACAACAATGGAGTCACTTTGGGTTTACACCAGCATAAGAGAGTAGAACAGAGCCAGAGTTTTTAAAAGTACCCTTTCCCCCAATTGGAGTGAGGGAGGTTTTTGGAGGGGAGACTAACCTTGTTCTTTATTATCTGCATAATTTGTAACTGGCAAAGATTATGATGGAGGCTGTTTCAAGACCTAAACTTGCCTGGTATATTCACAAATACCAGACTTTTAATTGAATGTGAATATTTTAGTTTTAAAAGTTCCCAAAAAGTATCTCTAACTTATCTTCAAATGTTACTAAAGAAGTCAACTTTGTATCTTATTGTTAACTACAAAAGAAACTAGCAGATATAAATAATGAAAGGAGCTTGTGAATCTCAGTGACTGTAGGTACGCATGGGAATTTTTAGGGTCATTTAAAATCAAATGAGTTTCTGAAGCATACATCTTCAGATTTCACTTTTAAGTTGATAAAACCAGATCCAGTTTTACAGAGATCTCATTGCATTGTATTTGTATCATGTATGATTAGCAATAGCTGCAGAAGCATTCCAGATCTGAAATGAAGATAGTGTACAACAGTGTTGGGCAACCTGCGGCCCATCAGGGTAGTCCACTGGTGGGCTGCCAGATGGTTTGTTTACATTTGCATGGCCACCCTCAGCTCCCAGTGGCCACAGGTCACCGTTCCTGGCCGATGGTAGCTGCGGGAAGCAGCACGGGCCACAGGGACGTGCTGGCCGCCACTTCCCACAGACCCATTTGCTGGGAACAGTGAACCACGGCCACTGGGAGCTGCGGGCGGCCATGCAAATGTAAACAAACCATCTGGCAGCCCGCCAGTGGATTACCCTCATAGACTGTGTGTGGCCTGCGGGCTGCAGGTTGCCCAACACTGGTGTATAAAGTATGGTAGCAGTTAGATAAAAGGGCTGGCTATAGCAATGTTCTGGTAACTCTAGTGATTTAGAGCCCCAGCCTTGCCCTTCTTGGGAACTCCTAATGAAGTCAATGGGAATTTGTTCACAGAGCCAGATCGCAAGATGGAAGAAAACATATACAAAGTAAATTTAAGAGTATCACTGGACCAACCAAAATTATTATATAGTGATAGTGCCCCAAAAGCTCCACTCAGGATTGGAAGGTCAGTGGGATAAAGGCACAGGAAAACATGGAACACAAGATGCATTTTAAAAAACGTTAACAATATGACAATGAGTATGGCTATGGTTGGGATAATAGTTAACGCTAAGAATCAGCATAGTTGTGCATGCCACAATTTTCTATTCATTTGTTTCTCTGTATTCTGACCATTGTACAGAAGAGTATTGTAAATTACTATCAGTTTATCTCATATGCTAGGAGTGGTAAGAATCTCATTTCCTTCATATAAAAAAAATAAACCAAATAAACCACATAAGCTGCAAAGGTAGTTTTCTTTTTATTATCCCCTTCTCAAAGAAGCAATTGCACTGAATAAATCATGGATGCACTGCAGGTAGAAAATCCATTGGTTTCTGTCTATTTTTGTTTATACTTTCTCTAATTTCCCTAAATTATTAATAATAATAATTTGTAAACAAAATCAAATTTGTGGATCTAGGAAATCCAGAACTGTAATGTCATTTTATTATTTCCCCTTTGAATAAACAGTAGTTTACACTATGTTAGGAACTACTGATTGTATCTGAGATTGTCAGAGGCATATTATATAAAACAAAGAAACAAAACAAAAAGACCAAGAAAAGTCTGAAATAAAATCTTTGGTAATGCTGTGAAAATAATTAAGCAGGGAAGTGGTAGGACAATGGTGGCATAAAGACTGACTAGTGCAAGCTTTAAATTTGCTAGTGAAGTACTAGTCAGTGAGATTAATCCAAGTAACCCTTATTTTGAGAAGCAGTGTTTCTGAAAGGCTGTAACAAATATTGGCCCCAAATGAAGACAGTAAATGGCCCTATTCATAATTCCTTACACAGGAAATCTCCCCTTGACATTAGGGGAAATTTTGACTAAGAAGAGAGTGATAATTTATTATGTGGCTCACCTAGTTGACCACCAGCCTCTTGGTTTGTCCCAGACACAGAACTGCTCGCATAAGCCTGTACCCTGCTACATGTCACTTCTGAACTGATACTGAGTATTGAACAGCAGCCTTAAACTCTTAGGACCAAATCATGCTACTGCAGCCACAGATGTGAGGCAGAATTGGTTGGGAGCAAGTTTAGTTGGATTTTAGAGTAGCAGCCGTGTTAGTCTGTATTCGCAAAAAGAAAAGGAGTACTTGTGGCACCTTAGAGACTAACCAATATATTTGATCATAAGCTTTCGTGAGCTACAGCTCACTTCATCAGATGCATAAAGTGGAAAGTACAGTGAGGAGATTTTATATACACACAGACCATGAAAAAATACACATTGTAAGGAGAGTGATCACTTAAGATGAGCTATTACCAGCAGGAGAGTGGGGTGGGGTGAGAGAAAACCTTTTGAAGTGATAATCAATGTGGGCCATTTCCAGGAGTTAACAAGAACATCTGAGGAACAGTGGGGGGCGGGGAGGAGGAATAAACAAGGGGAAATCGTTTTACTTAATATAATGACTCAACCACTCCCAGTCTCTATTCAAGCCTAAGTTAATTGTATCCAATTTGCAAATTAATTCCAATTCAGCAGTCTCTCCTTGGAGTCTGTTTTTGAAGTTTTTTTGTTGAAGGACAGTCACTTTGAGATCAGAAATCAAGTGACCAGAGAGATTGACGTGTTCTCCGACTGGAATTTAGTTGGAATCATTCTGAGTCAGGTTGAAAAACCAAATATAGATCACCAAGAAGCATGTCCAAGAAAAACATCCAACTCCCAGGCATCTACTCCTAGGCAACAGTGCAGGAACTTGCAGTAAGACTCAATTTGCTCTTAAAGAGATCAATGGGACTTGCAAAGCATATATTTTGTGAAACATATTAAATGTATGTTATATACAAGCTTTTGTTAGTGGATATTCTGAAGCAGCAAAGGAGACAAGAGCACCCTTATAAAGTAGTTCCAAAATGTACCATCTGGGCTCTGAACTGCAATATGAATAGTATGTTGTACCAATCCCTTCTCAAAGGCCTGTGTGTGTGCGGGTGTGCGTGTGTGCGTGCATAGATTCACCATTTTTTAGCGGTTTTAGGATAGTGCAGACTGGTGTTTTCAGGGCTGCTGACATGCTCCATAGATTGATGCAAAGCAGGAGTGCGAGGAAGGGATAGTCAATCCTCATTACCAACACTGAGTGATGTGTGTCCAAACAGATGCAGGAGCAGAGCAGCTCCTGTGCACCTCCAATCCCAGGAACTGCCAGGATACATGAGTGGAGGAGGGGAACAGACTCATCATGCCTTTTGCCCCCTTTCCTCACAGAATATTCAGAAGAGAAACAGTCGCCCTCTGGCCCTAATTATACAATATACCCATATTCCATGAATGGACAAACATAACCAGTTCCCTTTTACATTACTCTGATATTTTAAAGCTGTCCTTTACCTTTTTCTGGATTCAGCAATCCCAGTCCGACATCAGACCTTGGACTCCTGTGACGCTAACAATGCACAACACCTCTAGTCTAATGCAGCATATCTAGTCCACGTATTTTTGCTGTGGTCTTCCTTCAATAGTCCTCCAAGCAAAAAATGAATTTTCCAGTTAAATGATTTTAATCTATACATAGGGCTGAACTTTGCATTGCAGTCCACACATGAAAGCTTATTTACCTGGCATAGAAAAGATTAGCCCTAGTCCTCTATAGTTTATCTAATAAAGGTAGGACATAGTATGTGGACAATATTATTATTCAGGTAATTCAAAGGCATGCAAATTTGAGTAATAATATTTTGTTCTTTTACAACACTATCTTTAAAGTGCTTTGCAAAGATTAAATAATGGAATAGAATTAGGAAAAATGAGGCTGAATATCATGAAAAAACTTCCTAAATGTGAAATTGATTAGACTTAGGTTATCTGAGAGTTCCTTAAGGGAGGCTGAGACATTTAAATTTACCTTAGACATTTAAAAACTAGACTAAACAAAGCAGTAGCAAAAATGCTATCAGAAACAAACATTATGCATTATGCAAACAAACAAACAGTAACAGCAGAAATGCCTCTTCTCTTCCCCTTGGTCGTTGAAGAGGACTAGAAATAGATTGGATATCATTGTTCAGTGTTCACTCTTGTGGCCAATGCTGACCTTGGAGACATATGTTGGTTTTATGCCTTGTAGCTGGTTTAAACACATGCCCATAATTCACTGCAGCCTGATCTGGTTCCCACTGATGTCAGTGGCAACATTTCTATTGATTGTAATGGTGAAGAATTAGGCTCTTATTTATTTCAGTACAATTTAATCAGCCAGGATTAGATTAGTGCATAGCAGTACTCTAGACTTATAGTATAAACTATAAGACAGTACTAACTTATATATTTTTTGTTATGATACAGTAAGTAATGTCAAAGCTGTTTTGAGTCTCACACTGATATGCAGGTTTGTTATTTTGGCACAAAAATTCTGAGATTCCTCTGAAGTGTGCTAACTTTACTTTTATTTAAATTAGCTTTGTTCTATATAAATCAAATTCCTTCCAAACAGACCAAATCTGTTCAAATCAGACAATAGGTGTTCCAAACTGGATAGATGATGGCAATGTTACCAATATGTAGATAGCCCTAGTTCCTAACTTTGAACCCAAACTTCTCCAACATTTATAGACATGTCAGATATAGAGGTTTGAACTTGTCTGTTAACAGATAAAAATGTTTGCCTCTCTCTTTATGCAGATCCTTCCTTTATATAGCAATGTTTGTGTGTTTCAGTTTTAGAAGTGAAAAGATGGGAGAAAAGACAAAAAATAAAATCTTTCAAATTTGGGGGAGGGGAGTTCCCCTTGAGTTTACCTTTCTTTTTATCCAAAATGTATGCTGGATCAGATCACATGCTATGAAGGATTGTATCTGTTTGATAGATAGCACATAGTCAAACAAATATTCTACCTGTCCCGAAAATGATGGAAATGTCAGTCAAGCCTTATTAACTTAGACATTAGTTACACCAAGTTCACTAAAACCGCAAAGCAAAGAATAGCTCTTCCAATTGCTAATTTCCCTTCTTTACCCCCTCAGCTACTGCAACACATGCAAACATCTCTGAAAGCTTGAAGTTCTCTGCTGTTTTTTGAGAGAGAAAGAGAGAGTCTGATTATGAGAAAGTGTGCATCCAAAAATTTCCATTGAACCTAATTCCAATTTGTACGGACTTCAGAGAGAGAAACAAAAACAAAAAATGACTGAAGAGTAATGGGAAAGTAAAAAGGAGTGGGAGACAGAGGAAAGGAGAAACTAAGAAATGAAGGAATAGCTGCAGTGAAGGAAAGGAATATTTTATTGAAGGAAAGTAAGTAGGATAGGTAATTTTTAATTCTTCTATGGGTTTTCATTGTCAATTACATTTACCAATGTCAAAATAACTGCTATTTTGTTTTCATGCCACTATTAACATTGTGCCACATGCTAGTGATTTTTCCTAGTACCATGCCAGACAGAACTGTTGTCTGCCAAATTTTCTAAACCTAGCAACATCTTTACACCAGCAAAAAATGAGAATGGAGGTATCCACCCAAGTTTGCATATGCAAAATGTGGTAATTATGTATTCAAAGGCCAATTTGCACACACAAAATGAGGGCTCATTACTTTCTTGGGTTCAAGTCAGCTTCTCCTTTTTGAAAATGTGCTATCCCTCAGCAAAATGGACAGAAGCTTAGCACAGACTTCTAACTTCTCCTGAAATTAACAGGCTAGATGTCTGTGACATCTTTAGAGACACAGCCATTTCTCCATGAGCTTATGATGGATACCTTGTATTCCCAATAGGCCCATTCTAATCATTTACGTTTCATTTCATACCCCCTTTAGCCTTCAGAGTTTTTCCATAGATGCATGATACAGAAGGACAAATCCATAATATGAAGAGCACCAATGTTTTTCACATGTACAAAAGTATACTCTGGTTGTAAATTTAGAAAGATTTTTAATTGCGTGTGTAGTTTTGGTTTCATTCATCATTGATTTGTGGCTAGAAGTAATGCAAGGGGCCAGATTCTCCATTACTTTACACCTTATGTAGACATTTTCATTTATGCAAAGCGAGTGCAAAACAGGTTTACAAAATGATAAAGGCAGCATTTTACACCCACTTTGCACTCTTTTATGCACCAGACACAAGGCAGTGAAGAATCAGCCCCAACTTATTGAACAAGCTACAGCCTGAATCTAAAGGTATGTCTACACTGGCTTGCGTCGGTTGACTCAGGGTCAAGGACATGAGCTACAGGGCTGTTTAATTGCAGTATAGACATTTGGGCTTGGGCTGAACCCTGGGCCCTATGGCAGCATTCTCTAAAATGCTTTCAGTTCCATGCACAGGGTCAGATGGACAGGCAGGACTGCAGGGTCTCAATGTATGGATGAGATGATGGTGTAGGGAGGAGGGGTTTAGATTTATTAGGAACTGGGGAACCTTTTGGGAAAGGGGGTGGCAATATAGGAAGGATGGGCTCCACCTAAAGCAAAATGGAACCGGATTGCTGGCGCATAACATTAAAAAGGTCATAGAGCAGTTTTTAAATTAAGGGCTGGGGGAAAGCTGACAGGAATGGAAGAGCATGTGGTTCGGACTGAGACATCCTTTAGAGGAGGATGTATTAATGGAGATTCTCTACATCCGACTAAGGAGGAGAGTATGGAAAATGATAAAATATGGGTAGGATCTGAAGAGAAACAGTCAAATGAAAAAAAGTCCCATTCAATTACATCACATAACAGCAGACAGTTAAAAAAAAAGTCACATTTTAAGTGTTTCTATACAAATGCTAGAAGTCTAAATAGTAAGATGGGTGAACTTGAGTGCCTCATATTAAATCAGGATATTGTCTTAAGAGGTATCACAGACACTTGATGAAATGAGGATAAGCTATGGGACATGCTAATACCAAGGTATAAAATATATCAGGAGGACAGAATAGGTCATGCTGGTGGGGGATTGACACTATATGGGAAAGAAAGCAGTCAAATGAAGTAAACATCTTAAACGAATCAAACAGTACCATAGAATCTCTATGGATAGTAATTCCATGCTTGAAGAATAAGAACATAGCAGTAGGGATGTACTACCAATCATCTGATCAGGGTGATGACAGTGACTTTGAAATGCTCAGGGAGATTAGAGAGCCTACCAAAAAACCCCAAAAAAACAACAACGCCCCCATCAATAATACTGGGGGATTTTAACTATCCCCATATTGATTGCATCCCATCCTGAGGTGACATGTACCCAGAAATAAAGTTTGAAACCTCAAATCACTGCTTCTTGGAGCAGCTAGGCCTGGAACCCACATAAGGACTAAATAAAGAATTGACTCTCCTATGTGGAACACAGGATCTGATCCTAGAGGTGAATATACCTGAACTGCTTGGCAATAGTGATCCTAGCATAATAAAATTTAACATCCCTGTGTGGGGGGAACATCAAAGCAGCTCACCACAGTAGCATTTAATTTCAGAAAGGGGGACTACACAAAAATGAGGAAGTTAGTGAAATAGAAACTAAAAGGTACAGTGCCAAAAGTGAAATCTCTGTAAGCTGCATGGAAGCTTCTTAAAGACACCATAATAAAGGCTTAATTTAAATTCATACCCCAAATCAAAAAAACAAACAAACATAATAAGAGGAGCAAAAAATTGTCACCATTGCTAAACAAAGTAAAAGAATCTGTTAGAGGCAAAAAGGCATCTTTTAAAAAGTTGAAGTTAAATCCTATTGAGGAAAATAGAAAGGCGCATAAACTCTGGAAACTGAAGTGTAAAAATATAATTAGGCAAAGAAGAATTTAAAAAGCAACTAGCTAAACACTCAAAAAGTAACACCAAACCATTTAAGTACATTAGAAGCAGGGAACCTGCTAAAGAACTAGTGGGGGCACTGGACGATTCAGATGCTAAAGGAGCAACTCAAGGAAGATAAAGCTGTTGGGGAGAAGCTAAATGAATATTTTGCATCGGTCTTCATGGCTGAGAATATGAAAGAGATTCCCAAAACCAAGCTGTTATTTTTAGGTGACAAGCCTCAGAAACTGTGCCAGATTGAGGAGTCATTAGAGTTGGTTTGGAACAAACTGATAAATTCAACAGTAATAAGTCACCAGGACTGGATGGCATTTACCCAAGAGTCCTGAAGGAACTTTAAACAAGGAATTTGGGGGAGATGGTTGGGAGATGTTCAGATAATCTCCACGCCGGATTTTAGCATTGAGAGGGAAGAAAACGAAGTAAGAAAGGATACAGCTGTGGGTAGGAGAATGTATATGAGAAAGGGCAGTGTGGATACCAGTCTAATAGGTTATACTAGCTGTAGAATGACCGTGCCTAAAAGGGTACAAAATGTGAACGAGGACCAACAGCAAAAATAAGATGTTTGTACACCAATGCAAGGAGCCTACGTAACAAAATGGAGGAACTAGAGCTACTGGTGCAGGAAGTGAAACCAGATATAATAGGGATAACAGAAACATGCCGGAATAGTAGTCATGACTGGACTACAGGTATTGAAGGGTATGTGCTGTTTAGGAAAGACCGAAATAAAGGTAAAGGTGGTGGAGTAGCACTGTATATCAATGATGAGGTAGAATATAAAGAAATAAGTAGTGATGCAATGGATAAGACAGAGTCCGTCTGGGCAAAAATTACATTGGGGAAGAAAACTATTAGATCCTCCCCTAGGATAGTGCTGGGGTGTGCTATAGACCGCTGGAATCTAATTTGGATATGGATAGACCCCTTTTTAATGTTTTTAATAAAGTAAATACTAATGGAAAGTGCATGATCATGGGAGACTTTAACTTCCCAGATATAGACTGGAGGACGAGTGCTAGTAATAATAATAGGACTCAGATTTTCCTTGATGCGATAGCTGATGGATTCCTTCATCAAGTAGTTGCTGAACCGAATAGCGGGGATACCATTTTAGATTTGGTTTTGGTGAGTAGTGAGGACCTCATAGAAGAAATGTTTGTAGGGGACAATCTTGGTTCAAGTGATCATGAGGTAATTCAGTTCAAACTGAACAGAAGGATTAATAAAAATAAATCTGCAACTAGGGTTTTTGATTTCAAAAGGGCTGACTTTCAAAACTTAAGGAAATTACTTAGGGAAGTGGATTGGACTGAAGAACTTATGGATCTAAAGGCAGAGGAGGCCTGGGATTATTTTAAATCAAAGCTGCAGAAGCTATCGGAAGCCTGCATCCCAAGAAAGGGGGAAAAAATCATAGGCAGGAGTTGTAGACCAAGCTGGATGAGCAAGCATCTCAGAGAGGTGATTAAGAAAAAGCAGAAAGCATACAGGGAGTGGAAGATGGGAGGGATCAGAAAGGAAAGCTACCTTATTGAGGTCATAGCATGTAGCGATAAAGTGAGAAAGGCTAAAAGTCAAGTAGAGTTGGACCTTGCAAAGGGAATTAAAACCAATAGTAAAAGGTTCTATAGCCATATAAGTAAAAAGAAAACAAAGAAAGAAGAAGTGGGACCGCTAAACACTGAGGATGGAGTGGAGGTCAAGGATAATCTAGGCATGGCCCAATATCTAAACAAATTCTTTGCCTCAGTCTTTAATAAGGCTAAAGAGGATCGTAGGGATAATGGTAGTATTGGGAATGGGACAAATGGGAATGAGGATACGGAGGTAGATATTACCATATCTGGGGTAGAAGTGAAACTCAAACAGCTTAATGGGACTAAATTGGGGGGCCCAGATAATCTTCATCCAAGAATATTAAAGGAATTGGCACATGAAATTGCAAGCCCATTAGCAAGAATTTTTAATGAATCTGTAAACTCAGGGGTTGTACCGTATGATTGGAGAATTGCTAACATAGTTCCTATTTTTAAGAAAGGGGAAAAAAGTGATCCGGGTAACTATATCCTGTCAGTTTGACATCTGTAGTATGCAAGATCTTGGAAAAAAATTTGAAGGAGAAGGTAGTTAAGGACATTGAAGTCAATGGTAAATGGGACAAAATACAATATGGTTTTACAAAAGGTAGATTGTGCCAAACCAATCTGATCTCCTTCTTTGAGAAAGTAACAATTTTTTTAGACAAAGGAAATGCAGTGCGCAGAGCTGGGACGGCACACAAAGAGAACAGATGTTTGGCTCTATGCGTGTGATGACAGATACAAAGCTCCTCAAGATAGTTCAGTCCAAAGCAGACTGTGAAGATTTAAAGGGATCTCACAAAACTGGGTGACTGGGTAACAAAATGCAGGTGAAATTCAATGTTGATAAATGCAAAGTAATGCATATTGAAAAACAATCTCAGCTATACATATAAAATGATGGAGATCTCAATTAGCTGCTATCACTCAAGAAAGATCTTGGAGTCACTGTGGATAGTTCTCTGAAAACATCCACTCAATGTGCAGTGGCAGTCAAAAAAGCTAACAATGCTGGGACTCATTAGGAAAGGGATAGAGAGCAAGATAGACAATGTCATATTGTCTCTCTATAAATCCACGGTACACCCACATCTTGAGTCCTGTGCGCCGATCTAGTCATCCCACCTCAAAAAAACCCATATTGAAATTGGAAAAGGTACAGAAAAGGGCAACAAATGAATCAATAGCTTCCATATGAGGAGATAGGAGGACTGTCATAAATATAAAGGGAAGGGTAAACCCCTTTAAAATCCCTCCTGGACAGAGGAAAAATCCTCTCATCTGTAAAGGGTTAAGAAGCTAAAGGTAACCTCGCTGGCACCTGACCAAAATGACCAATGAGGAGACAAGATATTTTCAAAAGCTGGGAGAAGGGAGAGAAACAAAGGGTCTGTGTCTGTCTATATGCGCTTTTGCTGGGGATAGAACAGGAATGGAGTCTTAGAACTTTTAGTAAGCAATCTAGCTAGGTATGTGTTAGATTATGATTTCTTTAAATGGCTGAGAAAAGAACTGTGCTGAATAGAATGACTATTTCTGTCTGTGTGTCTTCTTTGTAACTTAAGGTTTTGCCTAGAGGGATTCTCTGTGTTTTGAATCTAATTACCCTGTAAGGTATCTACCATCCTGATTTTACAGAGGGGATTTCTTTACTTCTATTAAAAGTCTTCTTCTAAGAAAACTGAATGCTTTTTCATTGTTCTCAGATCCAAGGGTTTGGGTCTATGGTCACCTATGCAAATTGGTGAGGATTTTTACCAAACCTTTCCCAGGAAGTGGGGTGCAAGGGTTGGGAGGATTTTGGGGGGAAAGACGTGTCCAAACTACATTTCCCAGTCAACCCAGTAAGAGTTTGGTGGTGGCAATGGATATTCCAAGGACAAAGGATAAAATTAATTTGTACCTTGGGGAAGTTTTAACCTAAGCTGGTAAAAGTAAGCTTAGGAGGTTTTCATGCAGGTCCCCACATCTGTACCCTAGAGTTCAGAGTGGGGGAGGAACCTTGACAGACATAAATGCAGCTATGAAGATGCTTAGGTAATGATCATCTGATTTAATTTCTTCCATACTGCAAAAAAGACTCTAACTGACTAATGAAAACATACACATTAGAAACTACCATACCTGTGAAAAACAACTCTTAGCAGAAATGTTAGCTGTACCAGAAACTTGCCTGTAATGTGGATATAAGATAAAGAATGCTTCCAGTGCTAAAGCGTTCAGCAATATATTGGCTCTCTTAAAGCAATTCTGTTCTTGTTTTACCTTTTTAATTTTCTCAGAGATTCATTAAAAGATGCTTCCCCTTCTGATCTTTTTCAGAACCGTCCAGGAGTTATGAGAATATATTAGGCTGATAAAGAATGTAAGACTATCGCTCTACGTACATCTATGTCTGCAGGCAACAAGGTGACAAATGGACAGGAATTTAGCCTCCAAGAGTTCAATAAGCTGGTATTGTCCTGACATTGCAAACTGTTTACCACAAAAATCCTCTTCATCTATCACCCATGCCCAGCCTCTCTGACTGATTCTAATTCCACTCACATTGAAACCTCAAGCCCTTTGTGAGTCATTTATCACACTTATTAAAATGTTCAGTTGTGGATTAGAATAGCAATTCACTATTATTTGAGAACGCTGCCCAAGGGCTATTCCATACAGCAAATTTTAATGCTTTAATGAAACAGTAGTTTGGTTTTAATAAATTATTCTTTGCTAAGGTACTATGCTTTCAATTATGAGAGATGGTGTTGGCATTTCAAATATGGCATCAGTGTCCAATATTATGCAAATCCCTTCACTTAATACTGCATTTAAATCTGCCCTAAATACTTCACACATAATATTTTAACAAGTATGTGTCAATTGGATTATACAGGAAGCAATATCTGTTCAGCTCTCAACCTTTTGGAGCATAAACATGAGTTCTTCCCTTTGGAATGTGGAGTAAAGATCACAGCAAAGAACGCTTTCAAAAGATTTATCCCTTCCCCACTAAGGAAAAAAATGGATTTGCTACAAATAAATATTGTTATTGAAGGCCCAATCTTGCTCCTCCGAAAGTCAATAATTCAACAGGAGCAGGCCCAAAATAACATTCTAAATGGCTTTGGTGATTAATACAAGTTACAAGTGTGCAGGTTAGTGAAAATATAGGTCAGTGTTTCCTCCTGCAAAACCTGACGTTTCAGTTTGAAGCTTGAAATGTTTGCATATAAACACAGTTGGAGTATAATGAGCATGCAAGATATGTTCTTATTTTTGTACTTTTGAAAGTATGACCTGCAGTGTCAAGGTAGTACATGCAAGGAGTACAGCTGAGGGGTTTTGAGAGTCTATATCCCCCTTAAAAATAAAGATACTGCATTTAAATACACATTGATTTGGAAGGATGGAACAGTGGTTGGGCTGCTAGCCAGGGCCTTATGAGACCTGGGCTCAATTCCCTGCTCTACCGCCAACTTTGTGTGTGATTTTGGCCATGTAACTGAGTCTCTTTAGTTCTCCACCTGAAAAATTATAACAGTACTTCTCTATCTTAAAACCATGTTGTACAGATAAATACTCAGGACTGTGAGGTATTCATATGATATGGTAATAGAGGCCATATAAATACCTAACATAAAAACATTTTATATCAGCCTCAGAGATGTCTCGCTGGTCCTTCTAGACAGGGAAGAAAATAAAAGAAAGCTTTGAGAGAATGTGAAATATATTGTATCATTAGGACTGACTCCAGACCAGTCCTAATTAGACGTATTGAGCACAGAAAGTTTAAAAAACAACAAAACAAAATACACCACACAAAAAAACCCCAAACAAAAACAAAAAAAAACCCCACTACTCTAAAAATAAAAAGCATTTGAAAACAAAGAACTTTGCAAAGGGAAGTATGTAATATGCGTAATACTATATGCTCAGCTAGAGGAATTCCAAAGAAATTTTATGGAAAAGTGGCAACATTTCAACCACTTTAAAAAAAAAAAGGCATAGCCTCAAACAAACACTCTATTTCATAGATATATGTTCCCCAAAGATTTACCCCTTTTACATTGTGTAAAAGGGAATTCACCCTGTATCAGTTAATCCGAAAAAAAGAGTAATTTTGTGCAATGTAAAACTTGTCAATACAACACCATGTTAACTTTCTAGCTACACAGGTTTTTGGACCCAGGGTTGGGACAGGGGTGAAATTGAAAGCTGAGTGTGCAAAGTTACAGCTAATTAAATACCACAAAGCTATTTAAAACACCACAAACAAGAAAAAGCCAAGACATTCAAAGTGGAAGCTGAACTTCCACCTTGAACTCTTGCTGCTGTTGTCAGGTTTGCTGTATATCTTTAAAGCATCTCTTAATAAATCCATTGAAATTGTTTATGGATCAAGGGCTTGATCCAAGTTATTTTGAAGTCAATGGGAAGACTCCAATTGACTTACAGATCAGACCCAAATCCTGACACCATATTCATGAGCATTGTCCCATTGAAGTGAGTGTAGCAGAGCACAGCGGGACCCCCTCAGCTCCTGCCTCTGCTAGGTCCACAAAGTCACTCTGAGACCCTCAGAGTCTGGATGGTAACCACTGATGCAGTTTATTCATAGAATTGTTCCCACCTCCATTTCAACATACACAGTTAGACCTTCACTGTCTGCAAGAGAAAGAGAGGGAGCCACTACTTTTCCTACTCCCTGACTTCTTCCTTTTTTTCTACTCCCCATTTGGCTTCTGGCCCCCTCAAGGCTTTTATACAGCCCCAGGCTAATGAGGCTGTCCCTGATTCCCCAATTAGGGCCAGGTTATCTCCAGCCAGCTCTAATTTATTCCCCTAAATGGGAACTGACATGACAGAGGGCTGAATCAGCAACCCTTGGCCCAGCACCCATCGAGGCACACAGGATTAAATCAAGCAATATTTGCCTTAAAGATTACTGATCATTAAGGGCAAAATGCACTCGAGCCACATACAGCCTGGGTAGCTGGGCTCTATAAAAGTGGATTTCAGAGGATTTGGGGCAGTGAGATCTACCACCTCCAGCCCAACAAGAATACAGGACAATACATTTATATCCAGTACTAAATACTATTTCAAATTCAATTCAAATTGAAGGTGAAGTATTGTATTTTGTTATTTTTGTTTAGAAAAATTATACTGTATATAATCACCTTGCAGAGTCATTCAGTTCTGCTCCCCAGTCACGGAGGCTCAGTGTGAAAGCAGTCCCTGGTGGCTAAGAGATTTTACTCCCCAGCAAAGGTCTCAGAGCCAAGACAGCAAGCAGCATTACCAGCAGCACTTTGGAACTATTGACAGATTTTTGTCTTATGGTTTGATTCTGGATATTTTGTTTCATTGCTGATTGGTTATTTCCTCCAACTCCAGCCCACCCCTCTCTCAGGCTCTCATACTGAAATTTCTCTCTCTGCTCCACTCCTTCCTTCTCTCTATTATTTCCTCTCCTCTGCCCCCATTCCATACTCCCTCTCTTTCTCTTACTTCCATGTATTATGCTTGTGTTGACATACAAACAGAGAAAGTGGACAAAAATATACAGTATTCCTGCTGGAAGTTTACAAAGTAATATGACTATTTCTAGAAGTCAGAACAATACACAAAAAACCCAGAATCAGAGAGAGACAAAAACATACTGCTTCCTAAAACAGAGAGGCACACCTCACCCATCTTACTCTAGTGATCTATCTGTAAACTCACTTGGCAAGGCCCAGATTACACAGCTTTCTACAGATCTCCCTACCTGCAAGCAGGGCCTCAGTTTAAAGTGTCAGCTGGCAATTTTTACAGTTTAATACACCACACCATGCTTCTATTAACTCATCTCCTCCCCCTTCCCGCCATCTCACACCATCTCCCACTATCGGTACTTAAAATAAAAAGGAAAAAACATGTTTTGGACCTCCCCCACCCCCGGACAACTAACATGACATTTGCCACCCACCATTCCAATCACTCTAGTAATGTGTTAGATCATTAACCCTACCTTTTGTCTTCTATTTAAAGTTACAAGTTCTTTGGGGCAGGCATTGTTTATTATATGTTTTTACAGTGCTTGTCACAATGGGGTCCCAATCTTGATCTGTGACATTGGAATACAAATAGCAGTTTGTACTCCTTTCTCCTGCTTGCCATGATTTTTCCCCGATAAGGCATTGTAAAGAACTGGTCTGTAACTAGTCAGCTGATCCCTGCAGCAACACAATATCGTAATTGGTAGGTTTCTTCTAGTGATAAAGCCAGCAAAGCTGGATGTTTTGATTTACAGTTAGTGGCTGAAATTGCACCCTCTGGATCTGTGCATGAAGAGAAAGTTCTAAACCCAGATCTCACTCCTCACATGCAGAAGAGTGGGTTCAGTTGACTCTGTTGCCTGCCCTCCCCCTCCTTTCCTATGTTTGCCAGAAGGATTGTTAGGTGTGTGGAATTTGCAAAAGGCTCAGGAGTGCATGCACCACAGGCAAGAGTGTATGAACCAGGCAGCAGCTTTTTGTCCCCCTCATTAGCCCCATGGAAATTAATTTCTGTGCAGATTGCTTTACACTGGGAAACTCCTTTTTAGAGCAGTCCTCCCAGCAGCTGTTCTGGGGAACCTCTGATAGCATGAATCTACTTGAGCTGGAGGGGTGGGGCCAGGTTGTTCTGTTACTTCCTCCTCCTCACTTCCCACCAACCTAACTCTCATTTGTCCCATCTACCTCTTATGTCTGATCAGTTAGATTGGAAGGTCCTTGGATCAGGGACAATCACAATAGTCAGTGATTGTCATTTACTATATGTTTGTACCTAGCAAAATGGAATCTTGACATGGCTGATGGCTCCAGGTGCTACTGCATTATAAATGTTAAAACAATAGTAAGTCAGGTAGTGGAAAAGAAGCTCCCTTCTGCTCTTAGCAGAGTAACAGGAGCTGTGCTCCATTGTACTTTAACCTCTGATGGTAAGTCTGACCCTCAATGTTGGTGATCAATATCATCCATGCAGGTGCCTTATATTTTTATCTTTTGGGCAGACTGCCTTCAGTTTTGCATACTTCCACAAGTAAACTAAAATAATGACCAATTTGACTGTGACTCATCTATAGTAGGTCAAGTTTTCCAAAGAAAGTGGCACTCATGCTCCCATAGGCAAGCTGGTGTGTCAAGCTATTTATACAGAGCCCCATTTAGAAAAATCCAGCTACGAAACATGTGCTAATGGCTAGGTAGCTGGCACACTGAGACTTCTGTTCATTATACCACTCTAGAGCTGATCGAAGAAACTTTGCTGGAACCGTTTTCTGTCAGACAGCACAGTTCCATTGAAATCAAAGTGCTTTGAGAAGTTGTGCCAATTATGCCAAAATTTTGTTTTGAAGAAAAAACAGAAAAAAGTTCCAACAACATTGAAACATCCCATTTTGATGCTTTCAGAAGAAAAAGTTTTAAAATGAATTCGTTTCAAAAGTTTGTTAAATTCGTATATTATATTATAAATGTCAAACCCAAACAAATATTTCTCTTGGTCCAAAAGATATTTCTCTTGGTTTTTTTCGTGGAATTTTCTTTTCCCGTGATATTTGAAATTTTGTTTCCCTCCTCCAAATAAAAATGAAAATGGATTTTGAGGTTTAAAAATCCTTCATGAAAACCGAATTTCCCTCTTCCACGCCAGACACTACCATGTCCTCCCTGGCTCCGTGCATTTATCTTGTCTCCCCCATCTGCTGTCTCTCTGTAAGCTGGTTGGGACAGGAATTGTTTTTTTTTTCTATACCACTCAGTATTAAGAGGGCTAAGTGCATGATTAGGGCTTCTATTGGCACTATTGTAAAAAATAATAATAATAGGAATGGAAACACCTTTATTATCATAACTATTGTATAGTAGCTTGAACAGTGCCACAAATCTAAAACATATACTGGGGGGGGGGGGAGAAAGAAAGGAAGTTAGAAAGCTGAACACCTCTGTTGTTCCTTATACTTTCACCTCTTATTTGGCTCATTTTGAGACAATGAATCTGACTTTCCTTTGCTACCTCTCATTGGCTAGATGCACTACTTAATGGCTCATTTCAAAATATAGGTCTCTTTCTCTCTCCTGATGTAATATAAGGGCTCATTAAAACTGAATATGTCTATGGCTTTTTTATAAGGAAGTATCACAATACAGAATCTCATTTAAATTGAAATCTACTCTACTTTTTTTGCAGTCTCTCTTCCAAGACTGATGCCATATAATGACTTTTTTAAGGGAACTCTTGCCATTTTTAGCATCTAATAGGGCTATACTGTGAAACAAGGAAGAAACTGAATAATTTCCTTTACAGAACATAAAGATGGCATATTGCAATACAAATCTCTCTCTCTCCCCCATCTCCTCCACTCTCCCCACGAATGCCTTTGTTTTTTATATTAAAAATTGTCTGAAACAGTCTCTCTCTCTATGTCTACACTGTAATTAGGCACCCATGGCGGGCTTATGCCAGCTGACATGGGCTGGTGGAACTCGGGCTAACGGGCTGTTGAACTGAAGTGTAAATGTTTGGACTCAGAGGATGCAGCCGGACCTCTGGGCCTCTCCCACTTCTCAGACTCCTAGATCTGGGGCTCCAGCCAACCCTGAATGTCTACACCATAATTAAACAGCCCCTTAGCCTGAGCCCAGTGAACCCAAGTCAGTTCATGGGCCAGCCATAGTTTTTTTAACTACAGTGTAGGCATACTCTCAGTGACGCTGCAAGGGAGGTGAGATAAAGAGAAGGTCTGGGGAACAATTTGAAATGTAATGATTTGTGGAGGGGTGTGGTGTGTTTAACTTTTTTGGTCTTGGCCTTTACCTTTTTTATTTCTCCCTTTCCTCCTCCACTCTTACCTCTAATTTTATCCTTTCAGGTGTCTGGCATTTCACAGTTCCAGATATTGCCAGGTTTAGCCATAAATCCTGTATGCAAAATCTATATCCTATGGGCTGACATTGAGTCCTAGAGTTTAAGGCCAGAAGGGACCACTAGATCAGCTTATCTGATCTCCTGTACATCTCAGGGCACCAGCACTTGCGCACTAAACCCAACCACAGAAATGAGACTAAAGTAAATGAGACCCCCCAGAAGACTATTATGTGGCACAGGCAGAGACTAGGAGTGTCCAAGGAGCACCAGTGCTCAAGACTCCTGCATTGGCAGAGAAATGATTACATGAGATATTACTGATAATCATGGCAAGTGACCAGCACCTACACACACAGCCGAAAAAATGCAAAAACCCCCAAAGTAACTGCCAATCTGACCTCGGGGAAAATTCCTTCCTGATACCATGTATGGCGATCAGTTAGATCCCGAACATCTGAACAAGAACCAGCCAGCCAGGCACCTGAGAATATTTGGTGCCACCTCGGAGCTCTGGCCTACCCTACGTAGCATCCCATCTCCAGTTGTGGCCACCCCTGATGCTCAAGAGGCAGGAGTTGAAAAAACTCCCAGAATGCATTGGAATAATCTTCAGCATGTGGCATCCCCTGACTCAATATGTATGCCATCTTGGTCAATATAAATGCTGCAGCTGACATTGCTTTTTTCTCCTTCTGTCATGTCACGTTCCTAATTTTGCTTGATGGTTTGGTAAGCATAATGAAAATTCACCTTCTGAAATTAAATTTGCTATTAATAAGTTCCCAGTTAGGAAGTGGGAAATTAGACTTCCCATTATTGTGTGAAGCAGAGCTGGCATGAGCTACTGGTTCAGTGGGCAGCTCCCTTGTTTGAATCACTAACCTGGCTCTGTTCCTAGCACATGCATATTCTAAGTGCCTTAGCAACTACCTCAGGCCACTCACACACAAGAAGGAGTTAGCATCCTCTACTGGCTGCTGTTGCTGGAGCTCAGTAGTACAGACTGAAATATTTAACCTTTTCAGTTTTTGGCTATTGCTAGAGTTCAGTTCAATTCAAGGACTTCTTCATCTACTCCATTACCATCCAGACTCCTGCTGTTTTACACTCATAAGGCAAAACAGCTCTGTGGCCTCCCTCCTCTGTAGCCCCATAACAGTGTGGGGTCAGCGATAATCTTACTAGAGATGGGTTGAAGATCAGATGAGGAGACAAACATAGGGAGGTGTTTGAATAAAGAGACTGGTGGGAAGAGGGAGAGATCTAACAGCTGATAGATTCTTGTCTGTGGTGGGGGAAAACAGGAGCTAAGAGTTCTGGGCTGGGGACAGAAGCTGGGAACAATTAGATTTGTGATTAGGCAGAAGATTGGGAGAAGCTGAATTTTTCATGGAGTGTCTTAAAGCATACAGATATGTTGGAGGAAACCAATGTATTTCAGTGAGAAGAAGAGATGTAAGAACATAAGAATGGCCATACTGGGTCAGACCAAAGGTCTATCTAGCCCAGTATCCTGTTTTCTGACGGTGGCCAGTGCCAGGTGCCCCAGAGGGAATGAACAGAACAGGTAATCATCAAGTGATCCATTTCCTATCTCTCATTCCCAGTCCACACAGTATCTTTAAAAATGTTCATTCAAATAGCATCACATCCTAACTTTCTGCAGCATGAAAATGCTTTGTATCTGCATTAGAGATAGGTTCACAACAAAATCTTTGGGCAAATTCAGATCCGGATCCATACTTCAAGGTTGGCTTCTCTCTAAGATGGATTAGATGTCTGAATATCCCCTCCCACTCCTGGAATGACCGCACCACAACTAAAGGGGGGCAGAATTTGTCTGGGTTTACCCAAAGAATGGCAGCTATGGTTTTTTTTGCGGGGGGGATCAGGGGGAGGAAGAAGGTCAGAAACTGTTGTAAAAAATGTGCTCTGTGGTCAGCTTTGCAGCAGTGACTTGCCCCCACTCCCCCAGGAATGTTCATAGAGGTATGAAACCTGGCTTGGGCAAGTCTCTTTGTGGGCCCCAATGCCAGTTAGGCTGGATGTGTTAAGGGTTCTCCTATGGGATTACCCTAACAGGTCAGATGGGGCATATTTGTGGGAGGGGTTTACAGCAGGATTTCAGATCCCTTTTGTGGGAAGTAGAATTCATTTGATGTCAAAAAACTTAAAGTCAGTAGCTGGGATGGGACATATTGTTCAAAAAAAGATTGCACAAGAATTAGAGGACACAATAGCTGGGCCATTTAATCAGTTGCCTATAGCACATTTAAGAGTTTCTCCCCTGGGGCTGGTCCCCAAGAAGACCCCAGGGACTTACTGATTAATTCATCACCTGTCATACGTGCAAGGTAGCTCTGTTAATGATGGAATAGATCTGGCACTACGTTCCATACACTATTCCTCCATTGATGAAGCCGTTTGTATCGTTAGGGCGTGTGGCCCTGGGGCGCTAATGGCTAAATGTGATATCAAGTCTGCTTTCCAACTCCTGCTGGTGCACCCACTGGACTTTGACCTGCTGGGTTTCTGTTTTGAGGGGTAATTTTATTTTGACAAGGCTGAACAGCCCATGGGCTGTTCAGTATCCTGTGCAGCTTTTGAGAAATTCAGTACAATGTTGCACTGGACAGTGGTGCGGTCAGTGGGACTAAACCAAGTGGTGCATTACTTGGATGATTTTTTGTTCACAGGGCAAGCCGGGTCAAATGAGTGTGTTCACCTATTACAGATATTTCAGGCCCTGGCTAAAGAGTTGGGGGTACCCCTACTGGAGGAGAAAACAGAAGGCCCTTCCACTACATTGACCTACCTGGGCATTGAGCTGGACACCAAGGAGGGCATATCTTGGCTCCCTCAGGATAAGCTTCAGGAGCTATCAGGGTTTCTCCAGAGAGCACTGGAGGCTAAAAAGCTTAGGCTGCAGGAACTGCAATCTATTTTGGGGCACCTGAACTTTGCTTGCAGGGTTGTTGCCCTGGGGCGGCCATGTTGTGCCCGGCTGGCAGCGGCAATGGCTGGCATAGGCAGGCCACACCATTACATATGAGTCACTAGAGAGATGAAGGAAGACTTGAGGGTGTGGAACTCAGCTTTTCTGAGTTGATTTAATGGGGTATCATTGTGGAGGGAAGAATGGTTATTACAAAGGGGGTTCAAAATCCACTTGGGTGCGGCAGGGGGTGCAGGTTTTGGGATGTTTTATCAAGGCAAATGGTGTGCACAAAAATGGCCCACTGCCTGGACACAAAATAGGGTTGTGCGTGACATGACCTTCTTGGAATTTTTCCCCATTTTAATTGTGATGGTGATTTGGGGATCAGAGCTGGCTAATAAAAAGGTGTACTTCTGGAGCGGCAACGTGGCAGTGGTACAGGTTATCAATTGCCAAACTTCCAGATCGCACAGGTTATGAAGTTGGTAAGGGCATTTGTTCTACCATGCTTATTCTTCAACATGTGTTTTTCTTCAAAGCACGTGCCGGGCATGGATAATGGCATAGCAGATGCCTTGTCTCGTTTCCAGATTGACAGATTTTGTGAGCTTGCACCAGGGTTAGCAGTGAACCTGAGCAGATGCTGCTGGCTCTCTGGAACCTCAAAATATGATGTGGTGGTGGAAGTGAGATTTTTGGCTTCAGCTTACAAGTTGTTTATTTTGTTTTCTTTTAAGGAGTCTTGTTAATTCCAGGATCCAGAGAATGGGTCGCCTATGCTGTCCTCTGTGGAGGGCAGTTATAGTACTAGGTCAAAGACAATGCAGCTGTTGGTGCCCCTTGATGAACACACATGGGGCAATGGGTTCTTTCTCCCCAATAGGGCTGCTAGGCAACAGGCCATTTGAGATGTGTGGGAACCCGGCGGGGTTGCAGGGAGGCAGCCAAGCAAATTGCTGGTGCCTCCTTGTGTCAGATGTTCAGTGCAGGTACTCCATAGGGAGGGCAGCCAGTGACCAGATAAATAGCCTGGTAAAGGACTTAAAAGGAGGTCCTGGATAAAGGAACAGAACGGGGGAGGGGTTTGGGGACTCCTATGGTTGGTACAGCAGGGAGCCAACCCACACTCCTCCTCGCCCCCCGTTCTCATAGCCCTCCTTAACCCTCTTACGAGGCTGGTGGATGGTAAGGTCCAAGCCATGGGTCGGCTGAGGGACCTGGAAGGAAACAAAGGGGGGCTGGTGGAAGCCCTGGAGAATTGATTTCAATAAGCATGGATTTGCCTGCACTGTACATTTTAGCTGCCGAGTAGTTCCAGACATATATATATAATAAAGTTGCGGCCTGATTAAAACCCATAACAAGTCTGCTGTCCTTCTTGCGGTGTACTTAGACAATGACTCCTGTACTAGGATAGGCTGAAGTAGTTGAATTAGGAGTTGGCTTTGTTAGGCTGACATCAATGAAGGGCTTCCCCACATTAAGGGAATTCTCAACTGGTAGTTAGGGGTAGATTACAGCTGCATTTGTACCAGCTGAGTGGAGAAAATCTGGCCTGTTGTCAAACATACACACATGTACCCACTCTCCCACATTTCTTTTTACCTCTCCTAACCCAAACTCACGTATTTTCTACTCCTTTTTTAGGCACAGGTTTATTAAAGGATGTCATATTCCCTCATGGTAGGCCAATTTTATGCAGCACTTGTGGTAGGAGTGACTTTAGACTGTTCTGTTAATTGTAGGACTCTTTTTATAGTAATAAGTTGATTGCTAGGATCTGTATGCAACATCTTCCCTCAAGATGTTTTACATTACAAATTAATATTACACTTTGGGTAGCTGCTATTAACTTTCACTTTACTGAAGACTGAGGAAAAATGAAATGAGAAAGTGGTGCAGTTTAGGGGTCTGAAAACAGAAGTGAGAGGGTGGCCAGAAATCCTCATAAGACCTAAATGTTCCTCTCATACTACACTCCTTCTGCAGCTTTGGGCAAGTCACGTAGGTGTATCTGTACTGCAGCTGGGAGTGAACATGTGAGCCTGGGTAGACAGACATGTGCTAGGTCTGCTGGAGTGAGCAGGCTAAACGTGACAACATGGCTGTTGCTCTGTGGGCATAGGCCAGCTGCCTGAGTCTAAGCTTGCCCAGCCCCCTAGCTCTGTAGTCAGGTGATTTGCCTGTGTTGCAACATGTGCTGCAATAGCTACACTGCTATTTTGAGTGTGCTAGCTGGAGCAGAACTAGCCCTTGTCTGCCTGCCTGGACTGGGAGGCTCACTCTTCATGGCACTGTGGGCAGTCTTCGGGAGCTATTTTGAAAGACAATTAACTGGTCTAGGAGCCTAAGTCCCACTTTCAAAAGTGTATAAGGCACTTCAGCACCTACATAATTTAGGTGCTTTTGAAAATTTTACTTTTAGCCTTTCCCCTTCAATCTTCTCATCTGTAGAACTGTGATAATGATAAATACCTGTTTTTAAGGGGTGTGCAGGGTTTGTTTGAAATGTGCTTTACAAATTCAATAGGTTAGAGTATATTACAACTAAGTATTATTAAAATGAAAACAAACCCTCTGCTGATTTTTTTTCTTGAAACATTGGCACTTATGCTTTGTCAGAGAAGACAGATTGAATACAGAATTGGTAAGTATGAAATTCAGTAAATCTTCCCTCAATGTGGTTTTAAAAATGAGGTTACTAATTGTAGTGATCTGCTTGTCTTGCTATTTGGGTTATATGTCACTGAGCATGTGTGTCATCCATGGCTTTGACATATAAATGAAAGCTGCCTGGAGTTAGATTTAGCTTAAATACTCTTTTTCAAACTTTCTCAAAAGTGTGGCGTTGACAAGAATTTGTATAATAATCCATTCTTCCATGTGCTTTTCACATCACATACCTGACAAGTACCCAGACTTGTGTCCCAAATTTCAAAAAGCAAGATGCCAACTTCAGTTCATTGAAATAATTAATTCTGGTCAGAATAGACGTTCTGTGCTAATAATAATTTGTATGACATATTTTAGTTCAGTGAGTGCAACAGTTCTTCCATAAATGTTAAGGTTTTCTAAGGAATATTCAACATTTTAAAAATACTTGATAGGATGTGTGCATTATCTTAAAACAGGTTGATATTTTTTAAACCAGTAAAAATGCTTTAACAATAGCAATATTTGTGCAACAAAATGAAGGCCAAAGGATACATGCCGGATCATACAGCAAAATCCACTTACTGATAGAGCTGCTTGTTACCTTAACACAGTCGTTTTAGTTTGCTTAACTTTGGAGATGAAGAAGAGAAAAAGGAAAAAAAGAGACAGCAAATTTGTTAGGCCAAGTTCATGACTCACAAGTTTTCCCTGGAGTTTCAAATTTGCACAGAACCAAAAGAAAACCACCATGTATGTGATTCTTATAAAAATCGGACTGAAACTGGTAAACATTGAACAAACACACACACCCTCCCTCCCTTTCTCTCTCTCCTCCCAGTCGGGCAAGCAAGAATCTTTCTCCCTTCATATATGTGCCCAGCTCAGTACTCTTTTTTGACATAGAACTCTCCTCCCTGGCCAAACCCCACAGCACCCTCTCCCTCACCTAATGCTTAGGTTGCGGCTAGTAGTGCTTTAGAATGTATCTGTCGCTGGGTGGCACCCACCTCTCATGAGCATCCCCTTGATTGATGGTTTCTTCAGGGAGTCTTCAGTGACTCAGTCCTTCAGCCAAGTCACACACAATGTCTGTATGTGGAACAAAACAAACCCCTTCCTGGGTCTACAGCCCTGGTGTTGGCCTGAACCCCGCGGAGCTTCCTCCCTGGAGACACTATCTTCCTGCAGCCCTGCCTGGGCTCAGTCCTTGCTCGGTCCCCACACCCAGCCAGGAGCTCCTTCTTAGCTCTGCTCCTCCCTTCCTGCCCTGAGCTGTCCATGGTCCTGCTGCTCTTTCAGCCCATCAGAAACACAGGTCTCTCTCCTCTAGCTCCAGGCAATAACTGACTGCCTCTGTCTCTGCAGCTTCTTTTTATATGGCCTTCCTGGCCCCTGACTGGCTGTTTCCCCTGCAGCCACCTTGGGGCTGCTTAGAGGAGTCTTCTACTCCTATCTGGGATGGGTGTGGTGGGATCATAAGGCCTCCAATAGTGGGCCTCTGTGCCTAGTTCATCTCATCACTCCATGTGAGATTTACTTTAGCATGTACTGGTAGGGATACTTGCCTCAGATATTTTTCACATATGGAGCCAAATCAAATCTCTAGCTGCTAGAACTGTGGAGAACTTAGGATCCAGAGCCAAACTTTATAGTTGGTTTCAATTTTTATAACTGAAGGTTATAACTGGAATTAAAGACCCATGGCATGGCCACAGCTGGCCCGGGTCAGCTGACTTTCGCTCACAGTGCTCAGGGTGCGGGACTAAAAAATTCAGTGTAGACTGTGGGACAGTGTAGCTTACCCAGGCCAGCCACATTGTTTCATTGCTCTGTAGACATACCCTAAATATACAAAACCCCTGGATCTGAACAAATATAAAAATGGGTTTGGATCAAGGTCTGAATTTTATGGCTCAGTCCCATCTGTAGATTCCTTGTTTTAGATCAATATGATGTAAGTGTTTTGGCTATTTTTCTCAAAGAATGTAAATATCATATAATACCAGTGTTATATATGGTTTTATAAAGCATTAAAGGTGAATCATTTATTAGACTTGTAGTGCAGGAAATGTTTCTTCAGAGGCAATAGTTTGGAATGTGTCTAACAAATTAATGATCTGAAAATGTTAAATATCAGACAGTAGCAATGTTGCACTACAGTAAGAGATTTAATTGTTTTGATTTGTTGTCATGATTTAAACATGCGATTCTGCATTTTCTTTTTCTGCCTCAGGACACTTTTCAGAACATAATATCTCACTGTGACATTTTGGGGTTCAACCCACACCAGTTAGGGGCTGTGTCATTGCCTACCCTGCAACTCTGGGTGCCTTAAATGCTATGTGCTGTGGCTCATACCCCGGACACCAATAGCCAGCCTACAAACATGCAAGTCCTGGTTTCCACCATCCAATTATAGTTTGCAGAGTGACTCCAACCCACCACACTCTAAAATGTCCCCCAAACGGTCTCCCTGCAGTGTGCATCCCTCCCCTGGAACATCCACAGAACTTATTAAGTTTGCTGCTCTTTTAAGGAGACAGAAACAGCAACTTGTTATCTTGACTGCAGCCAGCAATCAATTCAATTCAATCAAAGCACTGGGTTGGTTTAGATAAAAGGCAAAACAAGTTTATACAATCAGAACAAGATAGCTTTTAAGTGAGTTCAGCTATAAGGGCTAAAGATAGAAATGGCTACAAATAAACAAAAGTAAACATATACTGTCAAATGGCTAAGACTGGATTTAACAAGCTATAGTCTTTAGTTTTCTCACCAATCTTCCTTTTCCAGCAATGGCTGTCTAGCACTTGGGACTCTCACAGAGTCCAAGGCACAAGATTTTCCTTACCTCATCAGGTGAAGAATAATATAGGGGTTCTCTGCCCCTCTCTTTATTGTCAAGTAAACCTTTGAAAAATATTTCTCTCAAAGTCCATTGACCTTGCTTCAAGAGACAGGAAAGCTTTCTGGGGGTGCCATCTCCATCCCCCCACACTTGCTCTCCTGATGGCTTTTTTTGCCCAGCATGTGCTTTGTCTTTGGTCATACCTTACTCAATTTACATGGGAAACACATTCAGGCAGACAGAATCGCATACCTTTGCCTAGAAAAAAAAATCTTTAAATTTGGCATGTCAGGGGGAGTTGATAAATACATTTTATTCAGTTTCAGCACAGTTTTATGACTCTTTGTGAGTTGACCTACATATATAGTGCAAGAATATTAGTGACCAGTAATTTATTGGTTGGCCAATGACATATTACCTGACACCTTTTAAATTCATTGTGGCACCTTAGAGACTAACCAATTTATTTGAGCATAAGCTTTCGTGAGCTACAGCTCACTCCATCGGACGCATGCTGTGGAAAGTGTAGAAGATCTTATTATATACACACAAAAAGCATGAAAAAATACCTCCTCCCACCCCACTCTCCTGCTGGTAAAGTGGGGTGGGAGGAGGTATTTTTTCATGCTTTTTGTGTATATATAATAAGATCTTCTACACTTTCCACAGCATGCATCCGATGAAGTGAGCTGTAGCTCACGAAAGCTTATGCTCAAATAAATTGGTTAGTCTCTAAGGTGCCACAAGTACTCCTTTTCTTTTTGCAAATACAGACTAACACAGCTGTTACTCTGAAACCTTTTAAATTCAGATTATATCAATGAGTTGGAATATACTTGAGCTAGTCAGGCCAGCTGTAACTTACTGCTAGATTCCAGGGACCTCCGTGCCTTCTGATATAAGGATGCTCTTATGGTCACACCCATCTAGACATCCCCACCCCCCGCATTTTAAAAAAAATGGAATGTTAATTTACTGATTTGAATTATTGATTAATGTAGATTACCTCTTTTGTACATTGTAACACAACATGGTATTGTTAATTTTAACCTTCAAATTCTCTATTATTATTCCTTCATTATATACATTTGTTTTCATTGCTTTTAAAAGAATGATTTAACAACAAAACAATGGGCAGATTGTGATCTCCATTACATGAAGTGAATTGGAATAACTCTACTGATGTCAATGGATGTACACTGATTTAACTCGGAACAGAATCAGTCAAAATGTGTCTCTCTCTATTCTTTTTCCTTGTAGGTTAATAATACATTTTGATTTGACATTCTCCCAAAGGTGGCTGTAGGAGTAAAGTCAAATGATGATGGATATTAAATACAACTCAAAATAAGAGGAATATGTCAGATCATCTCTTCCCCTTCTGCTAATGGGTAGAATGTGTGCTTTGTAGGAGTTCATGAACTAGGCTCTCTTCTTGGGTTTTTATGTGTAGGTGTGTACACATAGTTTCTGAATCTGGTAACTATTGTATTAGTATTCAATAGAAATGGCAGTAGTTTATTTAGGTGCTTGTCTGTAACAAAAAAAGTAGTATTTGATGCATGAACATATCTCCTGTTTTTGCCAATGGTAATTTGATACCCACACATGAGGAGAAAGGATCACTAAGGAAGAGGTTGTTTATGATTATAAACCTACTCTTGTCAAAATCATCACTAACTTTCTGAATAATTTATATTCTCTTAGTTTCAGTCTATGAAAGTAGCTTATGCCCACACAATATTAAATATAATCCACAGATTTAGGCTGAGCCCAGTGCTTAATAGTGCCTCCACTGTTTAAAGATTTTAGATTTATCAAAAGAATCTAACAGAAAAGGCTATTGCTTACATGCCCCCCCCCACATAAAGTACTAACAGAGATGAGAGGAATCCTGTCATGAATATATGAAAAAGCATAATATTTATTACTTCAGAACTCAGAACCACTTTCCTTCAAACACAACATATCCCTTAGAACTCAGTGCAGTCTACAAAGCTCTGCAAGTTTGAACAAACCCGGTTAAGATGATATTGAACTCTTAATGAACAATATTTCTGATTAGAAATAAATACTTCTTTCCCTTATGTCCCAGGGCTGGTTAAAATATGGTGCTAGCAGAGGGGAATCATGAAAGACTTACATTTGAGATTCATTGTCTGGTTTTCATAGCAAAGAAATCTTAGACCAAATATTCTAAATATCCATATTTACTTACATACAGGAATAAAAAAATGATTGAATAGATTTTCCTGAAACTTTAAAAAAAATAAAAATCACATATCTTTGAGATTAAACCAGCCTCCTTATATTCCAGACTAAATGGAATTTGCATTAGGAAGTTGTGATCTTAATTATAGCAGTTATCCAGAAGGTGACGGCTAGTGGCGTTCTGTTACTTTCTTTGTTAGGTCTGTCCTGTAGTAGGTGACTTCTGGGAACTCTTCTGGCTCTATCAATCTGTTTCTTCACTTCCGCAGGTAGGTATTGTAGTTGTAAGAATGCTTGATAGAGATCTTGTAGGTGTTTGTCTCTGTCTGAGGGGTTGGAGCAAATGCAGTTATATCGCAGAGCTTGCCTGTAGACGAGGGATCGTGTGGTGTGGTCAGGGTGAAAGCTGGAGGCATGTAGGTAGGAATAGCGGTCAGTAGGTTTCCGGTATAGGGTAGTGTTTATGTGACCATCGTTTATTAGCACTCTAGTGTCCAGGAAGTGGATCTCTTGTGTGGACTGGACCAGGATGAGGTTGATGGTGGGATGGAAATTTTTGAAATCATGGTGGAATTCCTCAAGGAATTCCAGAAGTCACCTACTACAGGACAGGCCTAACAAAGAAAATAACAGAACGCCACTAGCCGTCACCTTCAGCCCCCAACTAAAACCCCTCCAACGCATTATTAAGGATCCACAACCTATCCTGAAGGATGACCCAACACTCTCACAAATCTTGGGAGACAGGCCAGTCCTTGCCTACAGACAGCCCCCCAACCTGAAGCAAATATTCACCAGCAACCACATACCACACAACAGAACCACTAACCCAGGAACCTATCCTTGCAACAAAGCCCGTTGCCAACTGTGCCCACATATCTATTCAGGGGACACCATCACAGGGCCTAATAACATCAGCCACACTATCAGAGGCTCGTTCACCCGCACATCCACCAATGTGATATATGCCATCATGTGCCAGCAATTCCCCTCTGCCATGTACATTGGTCAAACTGGATAGTCTCTACGTAAAAGAATAAATGGACACAAATCAGATGTCAAGAATTATAACAGTCGTAAACCGGTCGGAGAACACTTCAATCTCTCTGGTCACACGATTACAGACATGAAAGTTGCTATATTACAACAAAAAAACTTCAAATCCAGACTCCAGCGAGAAACTGTTGAATTGGAATTCATTTGCAAATTGGATACAGTTAACTTAGGTTACCTTGCATAATGACTTAGCCACTCCCAGTCTCTATTCAAGCCTATTTCCCCTTGTTTTTTCCTACCCCCACCCCTCCTCAGACGTTCTTGTTAAACCCTGGATTTGTGCTGGAAATGGCCCACCTTGATTATCATACACATTGTAAGGAGAGTGGTCACTTTAGATAAGCTATTACCAGCATGAGAGTGGGTTTGTGTGTGTGTGTGGGCGGGGTGTGTGTGTGTGTGAGAAAACCTGGATTTGTGCTGGAAATGGCCCAACTTGATTATCATACACATTGTAAGGAGAGTGATCACTTTAGATAAGCTATTACCAGCAGGAGAGTGGGGTGGGAGGAGGTATTTTTTCATGCTTTATGTGTATATAAAAAGATCTTCTAAACTTTCCACAGTATGCATCCGATGAAGTGAGCTGTAGCTCATGAAAGCTTATGCTCAAATAAATTGGTTAGTCTCTAAGGTGCCACAAGTACTCCTTTTCTTTTTGTGAATACAGACTAACATGGCTGTTACTCTGAAACTAGTGAGATATGGATGTTATATATACATCTTGTATCTCTCTCTCACACACACACACTTCTAAATTATGCATTGATATATTTATTCAGTATATTGTTGCTTCCTTGGCCAAGCAGTAACTGAAAATCAGAATGTTGCAGGTCAATTGTCAGAATGGAGCAGAATGGAGTCAGGTATTAGTGTAATTTGTTTATATACAAGTTATATAGCAGTTCTGAATTCCTGAACACTGATAGGAAAATATTGCTCAGAGGCAGATCCCTTTTAAAGGAATCCCAGGTAAATAACCACTGCTCTGTCAAATATATTTGAGAATATACTCCATACTAAAAAAGAAAAGAACAAAAAGGTTAGGAGGTAAATACAATGGATAATTTATTAGCAATAAATAATTTGCCCATTGTCATGAGGGGCCAATCCAAGATCTCAAGGAGTAGTAACTCCATTCCATGGAATACGATTTTATTTAGCAATAATTTACTATGCTGCATGACTTATCTGAGCCACATTGTGCCAGTAATTCTTGAGCAGAACACCACACTAGATCAATGAAGAGGTCTGCTTAAAAAGCAAACAAACACCACAAAACAAAAAACAAAACAAAAAAGCCCCCAAAGAAACACTCCACAGAGGCTCTCCGATTAGAATAATTATTGTTTAGGTATTGCTACTTATTTTTGGAGAGAATATTGATGAAAACAAACTGTTTGAGGCAATAGCATTACTCCACTTGGCTTTAAGTGCTATAATTAGTGTATTTTGTGATGTTGAGCTCATGACCTGTAATAATGCACATAGGGCACTTTTACATCTACAGAGTAATTATAAAGTGGGTTTAATAAATACAGTTCTTTTTTACCAGACGGCAAACTCTTTCAAGAGCCTAGAAGCCCCAAACTAAATTAATTTCCCAAGGCATTAGTATCTCTATAGAGGGCAAGTCATCCTGAGGCACGGTAGCTTTAAATTCTAGTGAGGGCTTTACTCCTGGGAAAGTTTACTTGGGAAATACACAGAGTAAGAGCACCACTTAGCCTGTACCAGCCCTCTTCCATACCAGCTCCTGTCATTTTGGAGCATCATTGGCCAATTCTGCCTCTTCAGTCCTCAAGGGAGTGGAAAGTTCCATGAGGTTTCCCTCAGAGTTTCCTCCAGTTTTTTCTCAGTGGGGAAAGAGAGAGAGTAAAGTTGACTCCCAAGCAAAAGACGCTTGGGACTCAGAACTCATATGGATTTCTGGGGGTCCACTAGGTAGGGTAAAAGTGTGACATTGGCACAAAAATGCAGTAGACCCAATGTTATGCAATACTCAAATCTCTCCAAAAAGAACCAACACACCAAATATGACACCACATCTCATAGGGGTTTCAAAGCATGTGAGCTCGCTAATGTGACTGAAACATATTTTCTAGAGCAAGCTTGAAAAGAGAATTTCTATACTGTGGGAAATTCTAAGATTTTGTTTCCATCTGAAATGAAAGGTTGAACCTTGGAATTTCCTGTGAAAGGGAAAATTCCAATTTGGGAACACACTAGTTCCACTGCTACCCTCTCCTCCAGCACTGAGCATTCCTCTCTGAGGAGACACAGAGAGAAAAAATGCCAGGGCTGATGTCAGGCAGAGAGGAAATCCCCACAATGATGAAGGTATGGTTGGGGGAAACTTCTGGGCTAAGGATAGGAAGGTAAGCAATCCCCAGGCTGAGGACAGAAAGAGGGAAGAGAAACCCACAGACTGACAATGAGAGGCAATCATGCACTAATCATGACAGGAGGGAAAACACCATCACCCCAGCACTACTTCTATTCTTTGCTTCTAAGCTTTAATCAGAATTGACATGTTCCCACAATTATTATTTCAATTTGCAGATGGCAACATGTTCATCAATTCATTAATGTACTGATGAGAAAATTTGAACCAAGGCTACTGTACTCATCTCTGAAATATGGCACGCATGTTGTGGTGGTCAGGTTCATGAGTCACTTTCAAGGATGACAGGTTTCAGAGTAGCAGCCGTGTTAGTCTGTATTTGCAAAAAGAAAAGGAGTACTTGTGGCACCTTAGAGACATGCTCAAATAAATTTGTAAGTCTCTAAGGTGCCACAAGTATGCCTTTTCTTTTTCAAGGATTAGCAAGGGATATTTTTTTATTAAAAATGACACTAGTTTTTCTCAATCTTGGTTCCAGAACCCTGCACCCAGGAATCCCATAACTCAAATCAAAGTTCATGAAAAAGGTGACATTTAAAATAAAAATTTAACAATAAAACCAGTGGAAACAAATCTGAAATAGAACAGATTTGGATTTTCAGTTCACAAAACACTGCAGAATGCTTTCTTTACAAACAAATAAACCAAACAAAATAACTGTAATAGCTAATGTGGACAAGTGGTTATATTTCCTAATAATTTAGAGGCTGAAGATTAAAGACGTACAAAAATATTTCTAGTAAAAGTAAACCCACCAGAGATTTTCCCAATTGGAGTTTGCAGGGATTCTGTGAAATTGCTGTTTTGTGTAGAATTTTGTGCACAAACAGAATTTCAAGAGATGTTGGACACCAAGATTCTGATCCTCAGCTGTGGCTGAGGAGTGGCCAATGCAACATGGGGGTGAGGAGTAGGTGGAAATGTGGCACCACACTTCTCCAATTCTAGGCCAGCTGTACACCTAGGTCAGTCTTACAGTATTTAGAGTAGGTTACCAGTGGGCCTGGCCATCTCTCCTTTTTCCTAGCCATGCCCCCGACCCTGGCCACAGTTAGGGGTTGGCAAAGAAGCCATTACATGAGAGGAATGACAGTCCAGTCCTTAGTGCCCCAGCTTTGGACTGTGGAAATCTGGATTCTGTCCCAGATGACTTCCAGTATGACTACTCACTTAGAACCACTTAGATTGTTAAAGGTATTTAGACACCTAAAGATGCAGACAGGCATCTAATGGGATTTACAAAAGCATCCAGATGCCTAATGGCCATTGATTTCAATGGAACTTAGATGCTTAGGTGTTTTTGAAAAAAATCCCACTAGGCGCCTAGTTGCATCTTTAGATGTGAAAATACGTTTGAAAATCTAGATCTTCATTTCTCTGTTCCTTGGTACCCATCTATGAAAAGGGGATAATAGCACTTCCCTATCTCACAGGGATGTTATGAGGATAACTACATTAAAAGATTGTGAAGTGTTGTCAAATGTTGTGTGCTCAGGTCACCACCTTTGGGGTGAAGGTGGATGCTGCTTACCTTGGACATCATCCCTTAGTGACAGCAGTCCTGGGACTAACCCTCCAGTTCTATCTCTTAGTAAGTCTACCCCCTTATGAGACATGAAACAGTCCAAACAAAAAGGAAAATAGTTCCAAGGCCCAAAAGTGGCCAATCCCCCCTCCCTCACACAAAGGAGGAGAAGTAGTCTTTCAGGCTCTGCAGGAAGCCTCAGCTCCAACCCTGCTACATAATTAAAGGCCAGTGCTTTGTACTGGGGGAGGGGGCTAATAAAAGAAACAAACTGGCCCATCTTCTTTTCTCCAAAGTCTGAGGATGCTGGAGCTTTCAACAACAGATAACCCAATACCCTAGGTTATTGCTCTACCTCTGGGTGCTGCCCCAATTCCCTTTAAAGACCCACACCCAAGTCTGACAAGGTGCATAGGTGAAGCAGGTTGGGGACCGCGTGTAGTCACAGGTGTTTTTTCACCCCTTCTTGAGTAGTACTGGCAGAAGTTAACTGCCTCACTACAGGGGCTCAGATACTATGGTAATGGAGGCTATTTAAGTACATAAAGTAGATAGATTACATTAGTTCTGTACCACTCCTTACACTTGGTAATCCTCCCATGGCCATTTATACTAGCTTTGTCTGAGTTCTAGCTTCAAACTCACCAGGGCTAAACAATTTTCATTAGGTTCCTCTGAGGGTGTCATGTGTTAATGCATTAGCAATGACTTTAGTGGAAGAGCAGGCTTTTAAAAGGCTAAAGGATGAGAGTAGTAGCCAGTTAGTTAATCTTTCCTCCCTTAACAACAGGGTTGAATCCTCTCAATACCACAATTTGGTAAAATGAATTCATATCAAGCGGAATACTAATTCTCAAATTAAATGGACATTTTTAAACTAAAAATAGGATCAAACATATATTGCTTAAGAAAAGATGCTTAAAAACCACGTATACATTTTGCAAATTCAAATCAGTCTTTCAACCTTTGCCAAATATCACCGTATTTTAAACCAACAAATAATAAATAACAAAAATTCAAACCAATGAAATAAAGGAAAAAGGAAAAAGTGATAAATTACAAACTGATCTGGGAAAACAGATAGCAAAAACAACTAATAATAATTTTTAAAAAATGGTGAATATAGCCCTTTATCCCATTATATGTGAACAGATTGGGATTTTAACTAACTTGTTCCCAATTTGAAATCATTTGGATTTTTCTGTGATAAAATTTTAGCCTGTGGATTGCTTGGGAACTGTTTGCTGTGAGTTTGAGCATTTATTAATCATGTGTTAAAATTCCAGCTCTCACCTAAATCACAATATTATCTTTTAATTACCCTATCACTAGGCGTTCCAACTGGGATCCGGGCACTATTGTGCTAGGTGCTCTAGAGGCATATAGTAAGAGATAACGTCTGCCTGAGCAGCTTTTTAATTCAAATAGACAAAACAGGAAAAATTGAGGTGCTGAGACATTAAGTGATTTATTCTGGGTCACACAGGAAGTCAGTGGTAGATTAGAGGACTAGACCCAAAATCCCAATCTGGTGCCTTAGCCCCAAGACCCTCCTTCTTCTCTTCCTAAATCACACAGCATTGTTTCTGTTCTCTGAATGGATGATCTCAATTATACTATATTACTTCAGCTCAAAATAAGACTACTTCTGTTACTATAAAACTTTATTTCCATGAATGTTTGTAAAATTAATGATATCCATTTCACTCATGTAAAGTACAAACTCCATATGAGGGTGGAATGCAGACGTGTTGGGAGGTGAAATTCATCCCCACAACTCACTGCCAGAAAAAATGCAGTTATACAAGCTAAATCTCAGGGAAAACTTCCTAACTGTAAGAACAGTAGGACAATGGAACAGACTGCCTTGGGAGATTCTTCACTGGATGTTTAAAAAAGGAGGCTGGAAAGCCATTTGTTGTGGATGGTTTAGACACAACAAATCCTGCATCTTGGAAGGAGGTTAGACTAGATGACCCTTGTGGTCCTTTCTTCCCCTAGGATTCTAAGCCATGGAGAGTGAACTAGAGCCACGTAGATGTGGATTGCTTCACTCTTTCCTTGGCTTGCCCATATTATAACTGTACATCCTGCCATATGCTGGGCCAGCAAAGATCTGTTTTGTGATGAAAAGATGGGGCACAGAGCCTCCTGTACAGCTTAAGTGGGGCAAAAGGTGCTTCGCCCTCTGACCTACGCTTTGGATGAAAATCATTCAAACAAAAAGGATGCGCACACAAAGAAAAAAATCACTATAGATGTCAATGAGACATTTGGAAATATTTGTTCACATGCTTCACTTAGCTCTGATTACAGATTGCATTCCAGGTATTATTAATCTAGACAGGATTATTTCATTTACTGTTAAAAATGTACTTAACACTGTTTCAGCAGGCATTCCTCACCTCCATATATCTACATAGACCCAGTGGTCCAACCACAAGATGTAACTAGCAATCAATCTCAGTATGAGACTCTTCTCAACAACCCATTTTTCAAGCCACCATGAATTTCCCAAAGCTTTCCAACCAGGTAATATAATGTTCCTCTCCTAACTTCACTAGCACAATGTCCTTAGGAGTCTCTAATATTTACCCTCAGTGGAAACAATCAAGAGGCATCATTGAGACCTAAACTATTATGTAGAAATATAAATATCCATCCATCTGTCCAGCCCCATTACTGCTAAGGAGAAGAAATGACTTTTGAATTTAGTTCTTGCTGATGTGAACTACATAATATAGGTCTAGCTGCTCTTCAGTGATAAACCTCTTCTTAGTATGCAGCTCACATATGATGTCATGGTCATGAAAAGATAAGCAATATCTCAACTAGCTTTAGCCAGTTCCATGACAGGCTCTGAATACCAGAATCGAGATTTTGAATTCTACTTTGTATTCAAAGGAAAGCCAGTGCACAGAATGAAGCATTGAGCTGATGTGTTTGTGTCAACTATGTTGATAAGGAGGTGAATAGTTGAATTTTGTAAAAGTTGGAGTTATTTTCAGAGTCTGTGGCTTCATATCTCTCTTGGCTGCAATTAGTTGCAATAAATTATTCCTGGAAATGAAGAACCTACAATTCTCTACAAAAGGCAAGCTGTATGAAGCACTATCTTCCTACAAGGATCAACTCAGTTTCACTGGGTTCAAGCTCTAGTCAGTTTCTTTACAGCCAGGTGCTGATTCTAGCTAGGCACTGAGAAAGTGGGGCGATGATATAAGAGAGATATAGGTCTAAGTTTATTCAGTGTATTACTAACACTTCAGTCCATGTTGTCTTGCCAAACAGCTTCACATTGAATGTTATAGGGGAGACAATTGAACCTTATGAAGCTCTGCAGATGTGGGGTCTGGTGGTGGAGAAAAGTTGTCCCAAACACCCCTCTAGATTTGGTTTGAGAGAAAAATTTGATCTATTTCAGGGTGTTTCCATTTACCCCTGAGCAAAGCAAATAAGAAAACAAGGTCCAACCCACCATGAACTATTTTGATTAAAACAAAAAATGTATTTTTTGTCAAAAGGTTCAACAGAAAAAATGTGTTTTTTTTTCCACCATATTTTGATTTGGAAAGGTTGCCCCAGTGTCTTGTGGTTGTTGTAGTTTAAGTGCCTCAGGCCTCCATTGTTCTCTGTAGGCCTGGCCCCCTAGGTAGACTACATTTCCCAGGTGGCAACACAGCCTATTGCTGTGCTACAACAATGCATTTTGGGAGACCCTGGCTTCAGTGTCTCATGGTAAATGAAGTCCAGCCAGGGACACTGGCCCATAGAAGAAAATGGAGGCATGAGATACCCAAATTACTGCTTCCATGAGGCACTGTGAGGGCATTTCCAAATAGAACATTTTCCATTTCTCCAGAAAACCAAAATCTTTTGTGTTTTAAGGATGTTTGTTTGGTTTTTTTTCCTGTGGAAAGCAGACACTTTTTGCATCAAAAAATTGTTTGGTTGAAAATTTTCAACCGATCCTCCCTTAAATCTTGAAGATGGGAAAGGAGTATTTTGAGATTAATGATATCAAATATCATAGTGAGGTCAATCACGGTGCAAATAGATGTCCTTCCCCGTTTATGGACAGGAAGAATTAATCTACCAGAATTACAAGTGTTGCCTCTGTAATGTGAAGGGTTGCCAGTTTTGGTTAGATGTAATCCTGGAGGTTTCATTCCATGGCATAATCTTTAATTAAAGATTAATCTTTAATTCCTCGAGACTCCACAACAATCCTGGAGGGTTGGCAAGCATAGTAGCATGTTGTGGCTTGAAGTCTGGTTGAGAGGAGTCCAAAACCTTTCTGCTAGCTTCTTGATTTGCTTAGTTAAAGAGAAGTTAAACACTGGGGACTGTGCATGAGATCACTAGTATTCTTATTCTTCTTAGTGTATGCACAACATGCCTCAGGTGGCACGTTACCAGGATTCATTACTGAATTTGTTTTGCTGATTGAATGATTACCTTCTCCAGTTTGAGCTGGATACTGACGGGAAGTGCATTGAACAATAGTTTCTTTAGCACTGGTTCAATTATTGCATATTTTGGGGGTAGATTCACACCATCAAAAAACTTTCTGTTTTTAGGGGTCCCAGTGAAAGTGCAGATATCAAGCACATGCTGTTGATGTTTCCATGACCTAAAAGTATGCCCAGGAGCTCACAGAACAAATAAAAAGGTAACTCCTTCACAATGGACAAAACACAACTTGAGAGACAACAAAAGAGGGGGTGAGAGTAGAGGAGGAGAGGACACTGAGAAAATGAGATAACTTTGGCAATGCACGTTTTAATATATTTACGTGATTCATTTAAATAATACTTAATTGAAGTTGGAAGACACGATGAGTTCAGTGGATTATAAGGGGAAAGCAGGAGGGGAAGGGAGAGGGAGAGGGAGAGGTGTTATAGCAGAAAAGTAGCACAGGATGAGACAAAAGGTGAAGAAGGAAGGGGGGTAGAAGGGGAGGGAGGATGGGATGAGAAAGGTAGCAAACTGGGGGTGGAGGAAGTGAAGGGGAAGTATAGCAAGAAAGAAGGAACATTTCTTATAAATGTATAGTTTTACCCTGTGAATATTATCCTGTCCTTTTTCTCTAGCTGTTATTTTTTTCATCTTTAAAATATATTTGATTAACTTTATTTTCCTTTCCCTGTTGGCTGCCCTCCAGCTGTTGCTGCTCCCAGTTTTATACTGTCTGCTTCTGTCAGCCACAAAAGCTCAAGATGTGTCTCCTATATTTTAGTAATTTTAAAAAATAGAACTACCTGATCTGGAAAAATACAGAATATTAAGTGTTTTAAATGCAAAACAGTGTATGGAAGGTTATATAAAAATCCCAATTCATATTCTATTATACAAAAATTACAAGTTGTGGGAGTGCAATGATTGCTACAGTTAAGGTTGTAGAATGGTTTCCATTCTAACCTCTTTTCAACTATTCCTAGCTGTCTGGAACATTGACTTTTCAGGTTGATATATTCTGTGCTTGGTCTTTGCCTGATGTTGATTTTTTTGGGAAGTTTCAGCAACAATGGTTCAATCTTCAGCCTTTTTCATAATTTTTCAATTATTTAAAAAACAAAACAAAAACAACTTTTAAGCAGTTTTTGAACAGTTTCAAAGTAAAATGGCAGGGGAAAGAAAGATTGAATTTGTTATGAGAAGAAGGAGTTTTGAGCATTCTGGAGAAAACTGACTCTGATTTGACATAGCTGTGACCCTTTGATAATGGTATGCTGTCTGTGGGCAATTCATTTTGCATAAGTTTTATTGTTTTTTTGATATGGTCAGGGGAGGGTTTGCTAAGCTAGTAAATGTGCAGCTGAAGAAGGTAGCATTAGGCTAACATCAAAACTTATGGTTTGATCCAAAGCCGTTAACTAGCTTGTGAAAAGCAATGGGTTGCAGGTTCCTACATACATTACAATGAGGAAGACACCACCACAGTCTCTCCAAGACCTGGTCATTAGAGAGAGAGAGAGAGAGAGAGAGAGAGAGAATGTCTCCAAAGCCTGGTGGTTAGGACACTCAACAGGGAAACAGGAAACCCAAATTTAATTCTCTTCTCCAATAGCTATTCAAGTATATTATATGAAGTAGAACAGATTCAATGGAAGAGACTGAGAGAGAGACTTAATCCAGAATGCCCCAGAGTTTGTTGGTTAGGGCACTTTCTTGGGAGATGAGAGACCCAAATTCAAATCCTTGCTCCATATCAGTCAGAGGGGGAATTGAATACAGGTCTGAACATGAACTCTGGGGAATGCCCTAACCACAGGGCTAATAGTTATAAAGAGGGACCACTAACACCCCCATTTTTTGAATGGCACCAAAGTCCTTGAAAAAATTGTCTGAAGCCATTTGGCATTTTTGTGTCAAATTTGCAAATAGTTTCAGATGCAATTGAAACTGCATTTACAGCAAACAAAGCATACAGACAAAATTTTTGCCCAGCTCTATCAACAAACGTGCTTATGCTATTAAACATAATTGTTATGATGTTTGTAGTTAGTTTAAGGTTGGGATAAAAGAAATATGTTAGAAAACAAAGGAAACAGTTGCAGTGAGAAAATAATTTAAATAATGATGAAACTTGCTGAGCCTGATAAGTTCGCTTCAATCAGACAATAGGGAGGGTATATCCTCTGAAGATACTGTAAAGGGAAATCTACAATTTCTAAACGGTTTGTGAGCAGAATGAGGATGTTTGTTTAATTTAAAAATATATGCCTCTCACTCAGGATCAAAAGCACCATTTGAAATTGCCCTGGACTTTGTAAAATGCCCAAAATGTGACTAAGAAGAAAACTGAAAGGCCTGTGTCAAGATTGAAGTCATGTCTCAAAATTAAAGTGGAGGAAATACAGAACAAGGTATAGGTTGCTCAGTGACACACTTTAGGGAACTATATTGCAGTGATATGCTGCTTGCTCCCAGGGAGATAAATTTGAGAACCCAAAGCAGATGACATTCAAATGGACACAAATTTAATCAAAGATCATAACACAAGTTAGTTTACAGTTGCTTTGTTTAAGTTACAACTATTACAGTGCATGCTATATGTCATACAGTCTTTATAATCATGCTCCAAAGGGCAGGCATATGAGCATAGGTTAAGAATTTTGACAACTCTTTATTACATCAACTACCATGTCAATGTGTTTATGAAAAAACAGTCAACCCATTATGGTAGCTCTCTACCACACCATGTTTAAGCTACATCTTGACACACCCCCAGGCACTAAATGATCTCCACTCAGTTATGACACTGACTGGCATTTTAGAAAATACAGATAAAGCAACATTACTGTTTGAATATTAAGCTATAGCACATTCAGATGTAATGTCAGCATAAAAATATCTGGACACTCAGGGAAATGTAGCCTGCCTGAATTATCTGTGTGCAGCTCCAATTTCACCCTTCATAGCTGCTGAAGTCAACCTTATAATCACCATATTAACTAGACAGTATCTCCTCATCTTGAAGAAACAGCAGTTCAGACATTTCTTGAACCCATTAACTTTTCAACTTTCATTTTTACCTTTGTCATGGCCATACCTTTGCAAATCATCCTTTTCTATGCCTCCAGCTGTAATTCATAAGAATAATTTTCACCATGACCCGCTATATGCAGAGTGCAGGCAAAGTCAGTAAAATCTGTTGGTGACTAATTTTCTAGTTGAACAAATAACATGATTTATTCCTCAGCAAATAAACAGGCATCCCTATCCCCTGTTAAAATAAAACTATTTTGCTGCTTACCGTGGGATTAATTTTGTTTTTTTCTCTGTGACTGTGGATTATTCAACTGAAAGGCTCATTTATAATTTATGGAGAATTATATGGGACACTACATGGTGCTTTCAAAAGTTCTTAAAGTAAGATCTGTTTTTAACTGTGTCTTAAATCTGTTTTTTTCTTTTTTTCTTTTTTTTTTAATTTACCAAAGATCAATGGTTTTCAAATAGGTTTGAAGCCAATCATTATGTATTCCCAGACTACAAGTATTAATGTTTTTTGCACACCCCAACCCCATTTTTTAAAGTAACTTAATTTTACTTCCATTTCCTGGAGAAAATATTCTTAAGATAACTTTTGTTTATTTCTTCATTTATAGTATGTGTTCGTTCATGAGATAGTTGACCCAGGCTAATTTGTACTGTTACTAGTGAAAAGACATACATTTTCTGGAGAAAGAAAAATATTTGAAATAAAAACTCTATAACAAAAATAAGATATCTAGCTCTTTAAACCCTAGGCATCACTAAAAGGCTTATGTCTCTCTCAGTGAGATATTTACACTATCCAGTCTACTATATCACTGAATTCTTGTTCTTATAGTCCCTGTAGATTTGTTAGTGTGTAAATGCACATACCTTTGCTTGACTGTCAGGAAAAGCATTGTCCTCTCCTAGTACTACTTGTAGGCAACATAAATAATCTTTAGTCTCTGTCTTCAAAAATAGGATCTTATTCATAGCCGACTACATAAAGATTACTTGAAGTTATGGACAACTTGTGAACAGCTCTAAAAACAATACTAATTCAAAAAACTGACTTTGAATTCTCTGTGGTCTATAAACTCAGACTGAAATATCTAGGTGAATAGCATGGCCAATGGACTAACCAATCTACTCCCATGAAACATATGGCCTAGGAGTATAAAGAATATTTTGTAGCAATGAGTGGGTCGAATGCAGTAATGAGTGAAAAGGATATGATTTGTATTAAGATGATATTTGCATATTGGAGCATTCAGGTTTGGAAAAAAACAAAGTGGACATAATTAGAGTGCAATATGGACTATGATGAGCTGTGGATTTAGAGCAGAAGCAGCAAAAAGGAGAAGAAAACAGATTAAAAAAATCAATTATAAATGCTGTCTTCTGATAGTAGCAGCAGAGAGACAGGGCTCTTTGGGTATACAAGGACCCTGGGATAGCAACAACAAATTGAAATATCGCAGAAACAGGAGACAGTGTATAAGTCAAATGGACCGGCATCTGGACAAATATAGTAATACCTACATAGCCCTTATATAACACTTTTCATCTATAAATATCAAAAGTACTTTACAAAGGAGGTAAGTAACATTATTCAAAGCATATATAGAACAGTAGCACAAGGGAAAGAACTGAGATTTGGTTGTTTTTCACTTTTATGTTTTTGATTGTTTATTTGTACAGCAGAATGTATTGCAATGGTCTGCGGCTACTGCTCAGCCAGAGGTACAGACGGATATTTGCTCTTACTTTGGTTATACTATACATTCTTGGGTTCACTTTCAACATGATTGCTGAAAGGCACTCTAAGAGGCACCTAGTTGAACAAAACATTTCCTTTTTTTTCTTGTGTAAATAGTTTTTGAAATCTCTCTTGCACAGAGATGATTCCAAATGGCATACAAATGAACTGCCATGGAACAAAAGATATGTTAAATGCTGTCAGCTTTCTATTATTTTCAGTGTAACTTCATTTGCCAATATTTATGTTGTTCATCTACTATGCTGAAGAAAAGAGCTAGCTTGTGGGCAATATCAGCTGAAGATCCACCTTTCTAGGCATATCTGAAATTTGGCACCTTTTTTTTCCCCTTCTGCCATAGAAATGGCCCATTTTGTTGGTCCATCAGCTTTTGTCTCATTTACTTCAGTTTATTCTCTTCCTTTCCTCTCACTGCTCTGGATCCTCTTTTGCATTTGCACAATGGGCAGGTATTCCATCCCTTGGAAAAAGTCTGGGATTTTTTCCCCTTCATTGCTGCTTCTGTGAAGTCTGGGTTTGCTGGTTCTATTGTTATGATTTCTACTAGTTGAAATAACTTGGAGGGTTTTATTACAAGAAGAGAATTTGTAGGACAATGTAACAGATCAGTTTTATCTATCAATAATTCATATTTCACGTAGAGTAGAAATATTGATTAGAATTAAAAAGAAAAACATATGAATCCTGTCTCTTTAAAAAGCAGATAATGAGCTGCCTATTAGGCTCACACTCTCAGTCAGGGCCAGTGTGCATTAGACAGGAGGTTAATTAGCATCCGAAAAGGGCTACTTCAAAACAACAAGACACTTAGAAGATGGAGGAATGCAAATGCAGTCTGAAAAGCCAGCTAAGGTGTGAATACATCTTCAAATAAAAATCTGAAGAAATAAAGCTAACACAAGAAACAGAATTCCACACTGGTTTGTCAAGGTTAATGAAAACAACAGTGAATAACCTTAAATGAGCAATTAATGAGAAAAGTTGATAATCTCCTGAAAGAGGATATCTGTGTAAATACTTTTTTAGAAACAACTGATATTACAGTGGCCATGCTCTCTCAGAATTGTATAGTGTTGCCATTTATTCACTGTAACTAAACCTAAGATGTACTGGTCTAGATGAGTTTGTGCAGCATTTCAGCCTAGATAAGTTATGCACACTATTTATTTAGTTTTAGTATAAATTTCTCTCTCTAGTCTTAATCATTCTTGCTTTTAATTGACAGGAAAGCAGTATTCAGCCTTTAAAGTGGAAGTGAAGCAATTTTGCTTGGAGTCTTATCTACTTGGGTATCAGTAATTCCATCCAGCTCAGCTTCTGTAGTATGAGACACCAGAAGCAGTACAGTGTCCTGTCTTGCATAGCCTTCTGATTCATATGTCATCTTGACTATGTTCTTTCTTTAATGGGCCTTTAATTGGCTGAGAAGCACATACAGATAAAATGACAGGTTTCAGAGTAACAGCCGTGTTAGTCTGTATTCGCAAAAAGAAAAGGAGGACTTGTGGCACCTTAGAGACTAACCAATTTATTAGAGCATAAGCTTTTGTGAGCTACAGCTCACTTCCTCAGATGCATATCGTGGAAACTGCAGCAGGCTTTATATATACACAGAGAATATGAAACAATACCTATTCCCACCCCACTGTCCTGCTGGTAATAGCTTATCTAAAGTGATTTCCAGCACAAATCCAGGTTTTCTCACCCTCCACCCCCCCCCACAAATTCACTCTCCTGCTGGTGATAGCCCATCCAAAGTGACAACTCTTTACACAATGTGCATGACAATCAAGCTGGGCTATTTCCTGCATAAATCCAGGTTCTCACATCCCTCCCACCCCCATACACACACAAACTCACTCTCCTGCTGGTAATAGCTCATCCAAACTGACCACTCTTCAAGTTAAAATCCAAGTTAAACCAGAACATCTGGGGGGGGGGGGGTAGGAAAAAACAAGAGGAAACAGGCTACCTTGCATAATGACTTAGCCACTCCAAGTCTCTATGTAAGCCTAAATTAATAGTATCCAATTTGCAAATGAATTCCAATTCAGCAGTTTCTCGCTGGAGTCTGGATTTGAAGTTTTTTTGTTTTAAGATAGCGACCTTCATGTCTGTGATCGCGTGACCAGAGAGATTGAAGTGTTCTCCGACTGGTTTATGAATGTTATAATTCTTGACATCTGATTTGTGTCCATTTATTCTTTTACGTAGAGACTGTCCAGTTTGACCAATGTACATGGCAGAGGGGCATTGCTGGCACATGATGGCATATATCACATTGGTGGATGTGCAGGTGAACGAGCCTCTGATAGTGTGGCTGATGTTATTAGGCCCTGTGATGGTGTCCCCTGAATAGATATGTGGGCACAGTTGGCAACGGGCTTTGTTGCAAGGATAAGTTCCTGGGTTAGTGGTTCTGTTGTGTGGTATGTGGTTGTTGGTGAGTATTTGCTTCAGGTTGCGGGGCTGTCTGTAGGCAAGGACTGGCCTGTCTCCCAAGATTTGTGAGAGTGTTGGGTCATCCTTTAGGATAGGTTGTAGATCCTTAATAATGCGTTGGAGGGGTTTTAGTTGGGGGCTGAAGGTGACGGCTAGTGGCATTCTGTTATTTTCTTTGTTAGGCCTGTCCTGTAGTAGGTAACTTCTGGGAACTCTTCTGGCTCTATCAATCTGTTTCTTTACTTCGGGAAAGATTAAGAATGAGCTCTCAAAAATGGATACTCTCATAAAAAAACAACCTTCCACACAAACTTCCTCGTGGCTGGATTTTACTAAAACTAGACAAGCCATTTACAACGCACACTTTGCTTCTCTACAAAAGAAAAAGGACACTAAACTTTCTAAACTACTACATGCTACAAGGGGCCACAGCAATGGTTCCCTCAACCCACCTAGCAATATTGTTAACCTATCCAACTATACTCTCAGCCCAGCAGAAGCAGCTGTTCTATCTCGGGGCCTCTCCTTCTGCCCCTCCACCCCCACGAACATGATACAGTTCTGTGGTGACCTAGAATCCTATTTTCGACGTCTCCGACTCAAGGAATATTTCCAAAATACCTCTGAACAGCATACTAATCCACAGAGGTCTCCCTACCAACACTACAGAAAGAGGGATTCTAGGTGGACTCCTCCTGAAGGTCGAAACAGCAGACTGGACTTCTACATAGAGTGCTTCCGCCGACGTGCACGGGCTGAAATTGTGGAAAAGCAGCATCACTTGCCCCATAACCTCAGCCATGCGGAACGCAATGCCATCCACAGCCTCAGAAACAACTCTGACATCATAATCAAAAAGGCTGACAAAGGAGGTGCTGTTGTCGTCATGAATAGGTCGGAATATGAACAAGAGGCTGCTCGGCAGCTCTCCAACACGAGTTTCTACAAGCCATTACCCTCTGATCCCACTGAGAGTTACCAAAAGCAACTACAGCATTTGCTCAAGAAACTTCCTGAAAAAGCACAAGATCAAATCCGCACAGACACACCCCTGGAACCCCGACCTGGGATATTCTATCTACTACCCAAGATCCATAAACCTGGAAATCCTGGGCGCCCCATCATCTCAGGCATTGGCACCCTGACAGCAGGATTGTCTGGCTATGTAGACTCCCTCCTCAGGCCCTACGCTACCAGCACTCCCAGCTACCTTCGAGACACCACTGACTTCCTGAGGAAACTACAATCCATCGGTGATCTTCCTGATAACACCATCCTGGCCACTATGGATGTAGAAGCCCTCTACACCAACATTCCACACAAAGATGGACTACAAGCCGTCAAGAACACTATCCCCGATAGTGTCACGGCTAACCTGGTGGCTGAACTTTGTGACTTTGTCCTTACCCATAACTACTTCACATTTGGGGACAATGTATACCTTCAGATCAGCGGCACTGCTATGGGTACCCGCATGGCCCCACAGTATGCCAACATTTTTATGGCTGATTTAGAACAACGCTTCCTCAGCTCTCGTCCCCTAAAGCCCCTACTCTACTTGCGCTATATTGATGACATCTTCATCATCTGGACCCATGGAAAAGAAGCCCTTGAGGAATTCCACCATGATTTCAACAATTTCCATCCCACCACCAACCTCAGCCTGGTCCAGTCCACACAAGAGATCCACTTCCTGGACACTACAGTGCTAATAAACAATGGTCACATAAACACCACCCTATACCGGAAACCTACTGACCGCTATTCCTACCTGCATGCCTCCAGCTTTCACCCTGACCACACCACACGATCCATCGTCTACAGCCAAGCTCTGCGATACAACCGCATTTGCTCCAACCCCTCAGACAGAGACAAACACCTACAAGATCTCTGTCAAGCTTTCTTACAACTACAATACCCACCTGCAGAAGTAAAGAAACAGATTAATAGAGCCAGAAGAGTTCCCAGAAGTTACCTACTACAGGACAGGCCTAACAAAGAAAATAACAGAACGCCACTAGCCGTCACCTTCAGCCCCCAACTAAAACCCCTCCAACGCATTATTAAGGATCTACAACCTATCCTAAAGGATGACCCAACACTCTCACAAATCTTGGGAGACAGGCCAGTCCTTGCCTACAGACAGCCCCGCAACCTGAAGCAAATACTCACCAACAACCACATACCACACAACAGAACCACTAACCCAGGAACTTATCCTTGCAACAAAGCCCGTTGCCAACTGTGCCCACATATCTATTCAGGGGACACCATCACAGGGCCTAATAACATCAGCCACACTATCAGAGGCTCGTTCACCTGCACATCCACCAATGTGATATATGCCATCATGTGCCAGCAATGCCCCTCTGCCATGTACATTGGTCAAACTGGACAGTCTCTACGTAAAAGAATAAATGGACACAAATCAGATGTCAAGAATTATAACATTCATAAACCAGTCGGAGAACACTTCAATCTCTCTGGTCACGCGATCACAGACATGAAGGTCGCTATCTTAAAACAAAAAAACTTCAAATCCAGACTCCAGCGAGAAACTGCTGAATTGGAATTCATTTGCAAATTGGATACTATTAATTTAGGCTTAAATAGAGACTTGGAGTGGCTAAGTCATTATGCAAGGTAGCCTGTTTCCTCTTGTTTTTTCCTACCCCCCCCCCCAGATGTTCTGGTTTAACTTGGATTTTAACTTGAAGAGTGGTCAGTTTGGATGAGCTATTACCAGCAGGAGAGTGAGTTTGTGTGTGTATGGGGGTGGGAGGGATGTGAGAACCTGGATTTATGCAGGAAATAGCCCAGCTTGATTGTCATGCACATTGTGTAAAGAGTTGTCACTTTGGATGGGCTATCACCAGCAGGAGAGTGAATTTGTGGGGGGGGGTGGAGGGTGAGAAAACCTGGATTTGTGCTGGAAATCACTTTAGATAAGCTATTACCAGCAGGACAGTGGGGTGGGAATAGGTATTGTTTCATATTCTCTGTGTATATATAAAGCCTGCTGCAGTTTCCACGATATGCATCTGAGGAAGTGAGCTGTAGCTCACGAAAGCTTATGCTCTAATAAATTGGTTAGTCTCTAAGGTGCCACAAGTCCTCCTTTTCTTTATACAGATAAAATGGTTTCTCTTTTTAGACATGACACATACCTTGCCTAGTTCATCTTTCTCACCACCACACCCTGCCCTGTTTTTTTTTCTGTATTTTTTTTTAAATCTTCTACCTATGTTTGCCAGAGCTCTGAAATATGGCAGCATCAGCTAGGCAAGCATCCACATCTTTCAAGCATCCTCTAACACTGTTTATGACAGTTGCCACCCGCTCAATATCCAATCCAGACAGGTTAATATTGAGCTACTTGTAATCTGGAGCTGGAAGCTTTTTATAATGGCCAGGGATTTAGTTTTGTCCAGATTAATAATCAGAACAATACAGACTACTCTTGCCCAATCAGATCAAACATCAGCTGCAGCGATTCACCAACCTGAGCCAACAAAACAGTGTCATTGGTGTATTCAAGATCTTGAAGCAGAATGGTGCTCAGCTCAATGACAATAACAGCTGCTTCCTCAAGCTTATCCATCAACCAATCAACGGTGATATTGAACATTGATGATGACACAACACAGACTTTTGATTCTTATTATCTCCATCACCTGCTCCACATCAAGTCCCCGGATAAGATCATAAATGAAGATATTAAAAGCTGAACCCAGCAACTGCCTTCAGCTACACTGGTTTGGTTTTGGTGGCCTTCTTGGAATGGACATTTGCATCCCAAGCAAGGGAGGTAAAAATTTTAGGGACAAGCTCCAAATCCAGTTGGATGAATAACCATCTCAAAAAGGTTATTAGGAGTAAACAGAGCCTCTATAGGGAATGGAAAAGGGACTGACAAGCAAAGAAAGCTACATCTTGGAGAGTAGAAAATGTAGGAATAAAGTGAGAATTGCTAAAAATCAAGCTGAATTAGCTCCTGTCAAGGAAATTAAAATAAGTAATAAGAATTTTTAGTTATATAAATTAAAAAAATAAATAAAGAAGGATGATGTTGGATCACTTTGCAGTGAGGATGAGAAAGAGATTAAAAGTAATCTAGGAATGGCCCAGAAACTAAATGAACACTTTGCTTCAGTTTTCAATAAAGATGATAATATGGAACATTGGCATGAAATCAGGATGGCTAATGGAAATGAATGTATAGAAATGGAGATTTAAAAAAACATAAAGAGCTCAAATCAGGGGACTGGGTGATTTTCAACCCAGAATACTTAAAGAATTGGCACATGAGATTGCTAGTCCAGTTACAAGGATTTTTAATAAATCAGTCTTTTGGAGGGTTGTATCATATGATTGGCTAATAGCTAATGCTGAACCGATATTTAATAAATGGGGGGAAATGATTCAGGCATTACAGACTTTTTAGTCTGTCTTCAGTAGTGTGCAAGGCTTTAGAACAAATTATTAAAGAAAGACTAATGAAATTCATGGAGGTAAAGGGAATGTAATACAAAATGGGGTTAGCAAAGGTAGATTATGCCAGACTAACTTGATGCCTTCTTTGAGAAAATAACTGATTTTTTATATAAAGGAAATGCAGTAGATCTAACATACTTGGACTTTATTAAAGCATTTGACATGCTATCACATGGTAAATTAGTTAAATTAGAAAAGATAGGCATTAGTACAAGAACTGTAAGGTACATAAGGAAATTGCTAAAGGGGATAAGGCAATGGGTTGTGCTGAAAGGTGAACTATTAGACTGGAGGGAGTTTACTGGTGGAGATCCTCAAAGATCAGTCTTGGGACCAATCTTATTCAATATTTTAATTAATGACTTTGGCAGAAGACATAGGCTAGTGCTAATGACATTTTCTGGGAATACAAGTTGGGAGTCATCATCAATACAGAGGAGGACCAGATTATTATATACGAAGACCTGGATGACCTTGAAAACTGGAGTGATAGAAATGGGATGAAATTCAATAGGTCATGTACTTAGGGTCTAATAAGAAGAATTTCTGCTACAACCCCAGGGCTCATCAGCTGGAAGTGACAGAGAAGAAAAGAGACCTGGAGTTGATCACAACATGACTATGGGTCACCAGTATTATGCAGCTTTGAACAAGGCAAGTGTGATCCTATTATATATCAGAAGAGACTTTTCCTGTGGCAATGGAGAGTATTAATGACATTGTACCAGGCACTGATAAGACCCACCAGGTACATTTCTGGGAGCAAACCCTGCAATACCAAGTCTGTAGATCCACGTTCTCAGACTATTTGCAACAGCATTGTGAGGTTTTTGTTTGTTTGTTTTTTTGCCTGTAGGCATATTGTAAACGGTGAAGCCACCCTGTTAGTCTGAAACTGTTTACTCTTGTAGTACCATGTTTTGAATGATTTCATTTTGTCCTGCAGCTAGTGACATAAAGATAGGCAATACAAAGATAAAAAGGAAGAGTACGGAGTAATATTTCATCTAGTTAAATGTAGTAAACATTTTAAATAACCAAAGATCTTTGTTTCAAATTTAATTTTTAAACCATGAAGAGTTGTACTTTCTTTTCAATTAATATATTTTGCCATATAAATTTTAGCTGCTGCCATTTTTAAAAAAATTGACAGCATTCCATAAGCTTTTTCCTCCATTTGCCCAATACTTCTGCACTTTAGATTTGATATCATTTATTTATAAAAGTAGAAAATCATATCCTCAGGCAACGCACTGAAGGAAACTTTCATGTTTAAATGACAGCTGTTGAAGGAACAAGACATGCTACAAAAATAATATTAGTGAATAAGAGTTTCCATTATAAGAATACATTAAACTGACACCAAATCTCTTTGATGTTCTGTATCATTTATCAACATTTAAAAATATGAAAGTTTTATTCAAAATTACTAGTTTGTTAAATATCTGTTTCTTAACATGTTTCCCATGAAATATTAACTATAAAATAATTATATTTTCATTCTTATGTAGTAGTTATTTTATTATGAAAGCATAAAATATATTTTATAAATACTAAGCATTCGCCTTAATATTTTTAATGAAGGAAGCTTAAGATTCTGAAATGAAATAAGTAAAGGCTAATGAAAAGAAAGTTGATTCCTCTATATATGCTAACAAATGAAAACTTTTCCCAATAAATATTAAGAAAAAGCCAAATACACAAGGAATTCCATTAACAGAAAGTACAAAATAATGTATCTTTAAGGAACAAAAGGAATGTATATTGGAAGATGCCCAAGAACAGAGCAACTGCTGTATAGGATAGTACAAGAAATTACTTAAAGTCATGTTCTCCTTTTAGTCTGAGTACTTCAGTTCTTCTCTCTTGCCTTACGTGGATTCTTTCTTGAAAATTTCACCTAGACTCCCATGTCTTCACTTCTTCAGCAATATCATTAAGAGAGTTCAGGCCATCTTGTTGAATGACTGGGTTAACTTCTAGTAACCTAATAGAATATTCTGTCAAATATGTTAATTACTCCAGTGCTTCCTGTGACATTTGTCTGAAATCTAGAACTTACATCTTAATAAGTGAATCCAGAAGCTATTGCTTGAAAAGGCAGGTTGGATACTGAGGAGATCTGCCGATGTGGAAAGGGACAGGCATTCCATAGAGGAACTGCAGAAGTTAATACAACAAATGCCTGGACCTAGTCTTAGTGGGGCCTTATTTGCATCCTCCCCATCAAACTGTGGGGAGAACAGGGCAATCTTTGTGACAGTGGATCCTCCAGTCCTACTGGTCCTCCCCCTGCACTGCTCTTCAGAAAAGTGGGCTCCATTCATGGGTTATGTATGTGCTCCCTGTGAAAACACCTGCAATTCTCAGTCCTCTTTTACAAAGCAGGATAACATTGGTAGTTCTGCTTGGCATCTCACCATAGCTATGGTATCAATAGCACAATTTATCCCAAGACAAGTTTTGGTCACCTTCCAAAAACTACTGCCAAAAAATCCTTTAAGATTTCCAGTGTTGGGGTAGCCCTGTTGGTCCCAAGATATTAGAGAGAGAAGGTAGGTGAGGTACTCTCTTTTATTGAACCAACTTCTGTTGGTGAAAGAGACAAGTTTTCAATTTACACAGAGCTGTGTAGCTTCTCTTTCTATAAATCCTTTAAAGTTGTTGCCAGTGAATTGTAAGAAACTTTCTCTATTTAAAGTATTTCTATATTGATAATGATAAAGATGTCTTCTGTTTTTCAACTGCTGTGCGTTTGTCCTGTTTTCTTAACTTCTAAAGGCATTCTGTTCTTTTATGCAATTTTTATTTTGTGCTTTGTCCATTGCGTAAGGTGAATGTGAATGAATCTACTGAAATGGATAATTGGTGTAAGGAAAAGATACTGGGAAGACTGTGGGGATAGGCAGAAAAGGTTCAAACTGAGTGGCTAGAGATAGTGTGCTGATAGTTGGCCATTACAGCAGGCAAACTATAGGAAAGCTAAATATCTCCATTGTATACATCCACTAGGAAAACTAAAGTGGATGTATACAAGTGAGATATTGGAATGTTACTACTTCATTAGAATTAAAATGTACATGTATAGTTTAAATCAATAACAGAAAAAAATGAATAGTTGGGGTTGCTGGACAAGTGGACCATCTTGATTAGTAAGTTTCAGTGGAAAGTGAACAACTTAGAGGAAATAATGAATGAAAGTGATATTGGTTTATTTTTCCTTCTTTACTTCCTCAAATCAAACTTTTGCAAGTGCTTAAATGACTGCAGGTTTTCTGTTTCCTTTTAATTAATTGAATTCAAATGCAAAACAGAATCCTACAAAATAATCATGAATGGTATCTGATTGTAAATCCAGTTTCAGTTCTAGCTTACAGTAGGAAGAATACTATGTTTCTTGTTTAAGTCACAAAATTGTCCATAGGGACTTTATTAAATACAAAAACCCCTCCAGAAATAATACACTCTGAATTTATATGAAATGCAAACAAGATTTTCTTTGGTATATGTAGCACAGATGGGCTGGGGTGAAGAAAAGGGAATATTGAAATAGTGAACTTTGCCAGCTACTAGTAATATACCCACTGGTATTGTTTCATTTTGCAGCTATCTGTTAAAATACTATGATATTTGAATCTAAAATATAAGTGTTGTTAGTTCTGAGATTGTATGAAAAAGAGCCCTGGAGAGATTTTCAACATCCTTAATGATATGACTGAACTAAAACTAGTCTGTAGAACTGCAAATAAAATTGTCCATGCTGCCTATTTAATGTAAGGTAATCAATATAGATGCTGTGGTGTCAAAAAAACCCAGGGAACTTATCTGTCTACTAAATTGGAACCATCACAGCGGAACTCAATATGGCACAACTCCAGAACTAGCACCAGCTTCATCCTCTGTTTAAGAACAGATGGCATGTTTTATCCTTCTTTGTGTGCCTGGTAAGATATTGTTCTCAGATCTTAGTGTCAAAGAAGTGCTGGTCTTGCCAGGAACATAATACTGTATTAATCTGTTTTGAATGTAAAGGACCAGCTTCTGCCTAACCCTGAGTTGGCACACTGAAATGGAGAGGGCAAGAGAATGACTGCACTGCAACTTATGTGGGGGGCCAGGTGTTGTCTGACTGGCTGGGGTTTATCACTTCAAGGGTAGAGAGGCATAGACTCTGCTGCAAAAGTAGAGAGGGTTAGCATGGCAATGCTGACTCATCCACCAGGGACCAGAAGGATAGAGAGTGATAAAGGGCAAGGCCTGTGGGAGAAGCCCCATTTTCCCCAGACCAGGTGGAGCAACACTCACCCTCTGAAGTGGAAAAATACCAGATTTGGTCAGGACCCACCGTGGGCAGAAGTCCCACAAAGGAAACCAAAGAAAGGTGAAATGAATGGACCTTTTGCCTTGATCTACTCTTCACAGATCAACAGTGCTCAATCAATGTATGTGTGAATGAGAGAGGACATGTAATATTGCACGGATGAGGGAGCGGATACTGCACTGCATGCTCCAAAAAGAGCTCTATGAGGGATTCTGAGTCATTGCTAGGGATTCAGTGGCCGAGTGCATTCACTCCAGTGCACCTCTGGCTGGAATGACCAGGATTTACTTCTAAAGCATTATTGATTTTTTTTAACACAGGTAAGAGACTTTGTTCAAGAATTCTTATGTCTTCAGACTATTATCTCTTATTTTGAAAAACAAAAATCAGCAATATAATCTTCTCTGCTATGACCCTGATTCAGCAAAGCAGTCAAGCTTGTGCTTATTTTGCTAAATATGTAGCTGGAATTAAGCATCTACACAAAAGTTAAGCATCGCTTTAGTATATTGGTGCATCAAAGCCTAAATAGGTACATCCTTGGAATAGTTAGTGAGGTGCTGTGCAGAAATGGACAGAAAATGAATAAATCATCACCCATTGAGTTACAATGGTTGCCATATAACAGATGAGTTACTGCGCACTGGTTTTTCCTAAAATTATATATTTGGAAATAATTGTGGAAGTCACGGTTCAACTGTATGGAAACTATAGACAAATTTTGACTTTTTAATGCATACAACTGTCTCATTTATTGCAACTGAAATTTCATGGTGATTTAATAGATACTCTTTAATACACTAGAACAGAAAAGTAGCAACCAAGATGTACAAAATAATCAAACCCATCTCCTTATTAATAAGGAGAGATCTGTACATTTTTCCAAAACTCTAGAATAAGCTGCAAGTAAATATTTTGGTAAGACCAATTTGGTGTTACCTTGGTGGTTTAGGTATGTCACACAAACCATGTTTTCTGGTTTTGCTTCTTTGGAGTTGGTCACCTTTGACTTTTGCATTCAGTTTGGGTTGAATGAACCCAAAAATTTCACAGTGAAATTCAGATAGATAATGCCATAAAGTTGGAGTGGATGAGAGGATATATTGTCTTGTGGTTAAAGCACTAGATGGCGATTCAGAAGGTCTGGGTTCATTTCTGACTCTACCACTGATCTCCTGTGTGACCTTGGACAACTACTTTCTCTCTCTCTGCCACCTATATAAAATGCAAGTCAGAATACTTCCTTTCTTCTACACTTTTTTCCTCTCTATTTAGATTATAAACTTGTCAGGACAGAAACTGGCCCAAGCAGCTCAGATTCACAAACCTGGCCTGAATCTTTTGTTTCTCTCTACACGGCTTTGAAAAACACTACAAGACTTCACAGTAATTGGATGGTGTGCTTCCTCAGCATTTAAAAATATTTGCACAAATCTTGGAATTTAATGTTTTGGGTTCTCTTTATTTGGATTGATATACTTTAAAGTTATGCACCCATACTTTAACCTGGCCCCTTCATATGAAGGAAGATTCTTCCCAGGGAAGGACAGATATTGTTGCACCTACTACATCTCTCAAGGTTTCTGCTAGGGGAAAGGCACTGTAAGTCATGAAAGCTTCATCAGTAATGACTGCTTACTCAGTGCTCACCCTGGCAATGTGGTCATGCCCCCTCATTTCTTCTGAATTGCATCATTCCCTGGGAAAGGGAAGGTTGAAGCTACTTTCCGCTACTATAGTATCGCCGTCTGGTGGACTTTCCACCTCAAGGGTCCTCAACCTAGGTTTTCACTGCTGCAACCCAGCATGAACACCTGCTTAATATAATCCCTTGTCTTTAGTTACATTGTATCATGCAATTTTCAAAGTATGATAACACAAATGAGGCCTGATTCTCCACTGTCATGCAGCTGGTGAGGTTGTTTATTCTTCACTCACTTTGCACAGGTATGAGTGTAAACACTACTGTTCTGGTAACATATTTCACCCACCAGGTATACATGACTACATAAAATGTGTTGTGGCAGAGAATCAGACCCAAGGGGCCTGACTATGAAATGTGTTTCAATCTGCTCTTCTACTTTGTGTCAGCAATTTTACAACTGACAATAACTGTGGATGCAAATGACTGAAAGGATATTTTATATCATGTTGCCTGATTTTAGGAGGTTAATATTATTAAATGGGATAATATAGGTTATAAGCTCACCAATTAATCTGATTAAAATATAATAAGGGTCTTGTCCCAGAATTAGGCTACACAGAGTTTGCAAGGACCCTCGGATGTATGAAAGGACACTCACACTGAGACAAATGTAGCCATAAAGACTTTTATTAAGATAAATGGAATAATAATCAAATAGTAATCAAATGGTAAAATCATCATAAGAACGACCATACTGGGTCAGACCAAAGGTCTATCTAGCCCAGTATTCTCTCTTCTGACAGTGGAAAATGCCAGGTGCCCCTGAGGAAATGAACAGAACAGGTGATCATCAAGTGGTAATCATCCCCTGTCACCTATTCCCATTTTCTGGCAAATACAGGCTAGGGACACCATCCCTGCCCATCCTGGCTAATAGCCATTGATGGACCTATCCTCCATGAACTTATCTAGTTCTTTTTCAGAGTTACAAATGCAATAATATTGTTCTAGGGATACATGTGATGTCATATACTATAAAGCTTTTGATTATACTCTTCCTTGATAACCTGGTGGTAAGAGACAAAGGCATGCCAAGAAAGTTCAGGTCTAGGTTCCTCAATTCTTGAGTATGCAGAGTTTAGGAGAAGCTAAACAAATTTTTACTTCAAAAACGGACTTAAAAACTTACAATTAAGAACTCACAGACTAATAGACTAACAAACAAAGAAGCCTTGAAACTTGAAGCTTGAAGCTTCAAAACCCTGATGCTTAGAAACGTAGAAGCTTCCTTGGCATGGTGAGTCACCCCTCTTCTAGAACTTGAGCCCTTACTGTCCAAACTTAGTTTCCTCACTCACAAAATGTTAGGGTACACTTACGCCATAGGCTGGTATGTTTTGACATACTAAGGACATATACATATTAATGAAATTAGATCATTCTCACATTTATTATTTCTGTCCTACCCAGTTATTTCAGTTCTTTCCCTTGTAGTGTACCTGTTAAATTTACAGAGGGTATGAACTTAGGAAGCCCCAATGCCGACCTGCTTCAACGCATCCTGTATCCATCTATGTTAAAGGTCGCAGCCATATATGGATCTTATGCTTTAGCTCATCACCACCTAACTGGGTGAAAGGTCCCAGACATATGTATGTTAAATTTGAGTGGTCACTTTGGATAAGCTATTACCAGCAGGAGAGTGAGTTTGTGTGTGTGGTTTTTGGAAAAAAAAATAAAACGGGGGGGGGTGAGAAAAACCCTGAATTTGTGCTGGAAATGGCCCACCTTGATTATCATACACATTGTAAAGAGAGTGGTCACTTTGGATGGGCTATTACCAGAGGGAGAGTGAGTTTGCTTAGGGGGCGGGGGGGCAGAGGGTGAGAAAACCTGGATTTCTATTGGAAATGGCCCAACTTGATTATCATATACATTGTAAGGAGAGTGATCACTTTAGATAAGCTATTACCAGCAGGAGAGTGGGGTGGGAGGAGGTATTGTTTCATGGTCTCTGTGTATACACTGTCTTCTGCAGTTTTCATAGTATGCATCCGATGAAGTGAGCTGTAGCTCACGAAAGCTTATGCTCAAATAAATTGGTTAATTTCTAAGGTGCCAAAAGTACTCCTTTTCTTTTTGCAAATACAGACTAACACGGCTGTTACTCTGAAACCTGTCAACCTACAGGATGTGGCCTGTAGGTCCCTTGTGCAACAGCCAAAATACTTTAATATAAACCTAAAAATTTATTATGATAAAACAAATAATCAAACTGTCAAGGTTCCTTCCCCACTCTGAACTCTAGGGTGGGTCCCTGCATGAAAGACCCCCTAAGCTTATTTTTACCGGCTTAGGTTAAAACTTCCCCAAGGTACAAACTATTTTACCTTTTGCCCCTGGACCTTATGCTGCCAAAGTGTCTAATAAAAATAACAGGGGAAGTGCCCACTTGGTAACGTCCCCCCCCCCAAATATCCCCCCAAGCACTACACCCCCTTTCCTGGGGAAGGTTTGATAAAAATCCTCACCAATTTGCATAGGTGAACACAGACCCAAACCCTTGGATCTTAAGCACAATGAAAAAGCAATCAGGTTCTTAAAATTCTCTTTTAATTAAAGAAAAAGTAAAAGAAAAACCTCTGTAAAACCAGGAAGGGAAATACCTTACAGAGTACTCAGATTCAAAACACAGAGAATCCCTCCAGGCAAAACCTTAAGTTACAAAAATACACAAAAACAGGAATATACATTCCATTCAGCACAACTTATTTTATCAACCATTGAAACAAAACAGAATCTAATGCATATTTAACTAGATTGCTTACTAACTTTTTACAGGAGTTTTGACCTGCATTCCTGCTTTTGTCCCAGCAAAAGCATGACATAGACAGAGAGGACTCTTTGTTCCCCCGCGCCCCCCTTCCTCCAGCTTTGAAAGTATCTTGTCTCCTCATTGGTCATTTTGGTCAGGTGCCAGCGAGGTTATCTTAGCTTCTTAACCCTTTACAGGTGAAAGGGTTTTTCCTCTGGCCAGTTGAGATTTAAAGGTGTTTACCCTTCCCTTTATATTTGACACAAACCCATACGAAAATCCTTGAGAAAAGATATATAGGCAAGTAACCAAGCTAGCCTTATAGGCTATAATCAGTCACCTAACTACCTGATTTGTGGGAGCAATCAAGTAATTAGATGTCTAAGTTGCACCAAATTGGCCTGCAAATAATTGTGGTGGAAAATAAGAGGCAACTTATAAAGCTCAGGTTCATAATGTCATGTTGCAGAGTTTGCATACTCTTTTTTTTCCCAAGAATTAATCAAGTTGTGGATTCTTTATATAATAAAAAGAAAAAAAGAGAAATCAGATTTTTACAGAAATCACTGGCATGTGGGCAGGAAGTTTCATCCTATAAGGTGTCTGAGCAATTCCATGGGGAATTAATGATCTACTCTATTCAAGAACAGCTAAAAAGCAATGCCATCTGGTGTTAAGTAGAATTCTAGCCAAGAGCTGGCAGAAAAATAGGTTTGACAACCTTGACATAAAAACTACTTATTCCCAATGCCAATTATTTGCTCCCCGCCAGCTCAAACGCATACATTTCCAAGAATGGCATTTAGCCCTGCTGGCATCTGAAATACAACACACACACTCTTTACACCTCAGAGATTAAAGTGCAAATGCTTATGCAAAGTGCCAAGCAGAAATAACAGGAATCTGGATATAAAATATCCAAAAAGCTGAACAACAAATCAGCATATTAATGACAAAGAAATAGTTGGTGACATCATTAATGGTGTCACAGGTCCAACAGAAACAGAGAAAATAGCGGATGACAGTCATTAGTCCATCTGGGGACACCAGAATCCATTCTTTGTTTCACTGGTTTTAGTCATTTGGTGACACTCAGATTCTTTTTATTCTCCTCACAGAATTTATGTGAGTGCCCCAGCTGAGGCCTATTTTCTCTAAATAAATTAAATTCGGTGTCTGGTCTACACTCTACTGTATACATTTACTTAGATTAAGGACCTGAAATAAAAGTAGACTAAGCCTTCTGTGCCAAATTCTTTCCTGGTGTACTTTGGCTCACATCCACTGACTGAAGAAAATTTGGCTTGGTGTCTTCATTGTCACATACTATTTGACGAATTTCAAATGCTAAATTAAAGGACATGAATCATGGCTTGTAGTGTTGTTGTAGTCATGTTAGTTCCAGGATATTAGTGAGAAAAGGTGAGTGAAGTAATTTCTTTTATTGAACCAGCTTCTGTTAGTGAAAGAGACAAGTTTTCAAACCTGCACAAAGCTCTTTTTGCACATACTGTATTTCTTCTCTGAAAAGAGTACCCTATTTCCAGGAGCTCCATTGTGTTTCTATCTGAAGGCTGAATTGAGAGAGAGAGCCATAGATTCTCCTGTTCTAAATGTAAAAATTCAATTTCAAAGTCAGTGGCATTGATAGAAATGGCATCTCACTTATAATTCATAAAATGTAAAACAAGTGCTCAAGTCTAAACAGATGGGGATTTCAGGAAAATGGCAATAGTAACCTCTCTGATCTATAAATATGTATGTTGATTGAAAAAGGAACCCACTGTTTGTATATTTGGCATATATATATGGACACAATGGCTCTCAGAACATCAGGAACTGGATCTTTTAAAAGATAACCTATGGAAAATCACAGGCAGCATTCTGTAGATTTATAACTGTATAAGCTCTACTATTCTAAATAGATTTTAAACTGTAGAATCGGTTAGCATAACTTGTGTGATATAAAAATCTTATTAGCCTAGAGAAGCGTTGAGTGTGGTTGCATAATATGTCCTTGCTGTGGCTACAGGCCCTGCTGGATGGAGTATTACAATTCATTTCTTCTTTGACTGGTGCTAATCTTGCTTACATCTTCTTTGACAAGAAATTTAGAAAAAACAGGATCTAACTGCAAAGAAGAAGAACTAATATGAGATTTAAATACTGAGTTATTCCCAGAACATAGGCATTATATACAAGGATTGTGGTTTTCAGCCTAACAAAAAATTCCAATAACACAGATCATACATTTTTAGTAACAGGTTTCAAAAAGTAAACACTGAGCCCCTCTTCCTGAAACTGGAAATGTTCCTTTAAAAACCTTTTTATGGTATTCACATCCTATTCCAGCTGCCTATCAAAAAATCATAACAGTATCATTTTGTGTTCCTGCTCTCTACTTCTTCATTTCTCTGACAAAGTTTGGTTGGTCTTTTTTGTTTTTGTTTTTGTTTTTTGGGGGGGGAGGGTGGAAAGGTATGGGAGGAGAACAAATAAATAAAGCTATTCATAATTTTTTTTTTTTTACTTTTAGATTACAATTGATTTCCACTCAAATTTATGCAATAACAATTCAAATTAAGCAGTGAAAACAGATTATGTAGGAAACTGTGAGGCATTAAAGTAGCAAAAAAAACAAATACTGCAAATGAATACAAAGAGAAACAGAAAAGTAAATTCCCTAATTATAGCTGACCAAATTTTCTCTGCATATTTTTAGGCATTTGCTGTAAGGCAAATATAAAGAAGCACTGAAAGTGCTGAAAATCTTTTTGCTCTGAGCTACAACTTTCAAACTAACTTGAAGGACATGAACTGAATTGCAAATATAGTTACTGTTCAATGAAATGCTGCTTTGGGTTCTACTGGGTTACTGATTCAGCAAATTCAGAATACTGTATAGTAATGCAAAAAGCAAATAAGTCTCAGATGTTTTTAAAAATATATAAAAAAATGCCAGATTACCAAAGGATATTGTTTTTCTATTTCACACATATGATGTATTTACTTAGGCATTTATATACTGTGATTTTAGTTCTTAGTTATACACAGTATTTAGAGAAGCCTAACAACATTATATTATATACCAGTTTCATTCATAAGAAAGATTCTACCCAATGGTTTCTATGAGATTTAGCTCATCACTAGGGCACAAATATGATGGGAAAGAGTGTACTAAATATTTCTTTTTAAATGCTGAATGAGCACTCAGTTCTCCTATGACAAGTTGAAACATGGGCAATGCACATAGAATCAATGGACCTTATTAACACTTCACTACTGTAGAATGTTTACAACATTTTTTTCAGTATTTCAAAAGGTTTATTCATAATGAACCTGATTCAGTTCCCATAGAAGATAATGGCAGTCTGACTTCATTAAAAGCTGGATCAGGCTTATCACCAGCAAGTAAAATACAGAGACAACTAAGTTCCATTAAAAGTCAATGGGACATAGACACTTACAGAAATTTTACCCAGTATCTTCAGTAAAGATGGTCAGAAAATTGTCCTATTCCCCCCCGACAGAAATGTCAACTTTTTAGAAAAAATTAATAGCCAAAATATTTTGGTCAAAACTCAAAATATTTCTGTTCAGAAGTGATACCACAGTGCCACATGTTCTGATTCTCCTCAGTGGGCTTAGCTCCCACACCAGACACCATGGCCATAGGACTCCCATGATGCAGTGCCTATTCTGACCAAGAGAGGTGACCATGGTGCATCATGGGACATGCTGTTTGAGGAGGGTGCTTGGCTAATACATGGATGCTTGTGGCTCCCCAGCTACAATTCTCAAACCACTGCAGTGGCATTTCTGGATTGAAGTACAGTATTTAGTTTTTAAATCACACGAATTCAGGGTTTGATTTATGTCAATTCAGAAATGTTACAACAGTGTCTCATGGAAGGTGGAGCTAGCTTAACTCGTTTTCCTGGATGAGAAGCTGGATATGAGTCAGCAGTGTGCCCTTGTAGCCAAGAAGGCCAATGGCATTTTGGGATGTATAAGTAGGGGCATTGCCAGCAGATCAAGGGATGTGATTGTTCCCCTCTATTAGACATTGGTGAGGCCTCATCTGGAGTACTGTGTCCAGTTTTGGGCCCCACACTACAAGAAGGATGTGGAAAAATTGGAGAGAGAGTCCAGCGGAGGGCAATAAAAATGATTAGGGGACTGGAACACATGACTTACGAGGAGAGGCTGAGGGAACTGGGATTGTTTAGTCTACAGAAGAGAAGAATGAGGGGAGATTTGATAGCTGCTTTCAACTACCTGAAAGGTGGTTCCAAAGAGGATGAATCTAGACTATTCTCAGTGGTAGCGGATGACAGGACAAGGAGTAATGGTCTCAAGTTGCAGTGGGGAAGATTTAGGTTGGATATTAGGAAAACTTTTTCACTAGGAGGGTGTTGAAACACTGGAGTGCGTTACCTAGGGAGGTGGTAGAATCTCCTTCCTTTGAAGTTTTTAAGGTCAGGCTTGACAAAGCCCTGGCTGGGATGATTTAATTGGGGATCGGTCCTGCTTTGAGCAGGGGGTTGGACTAGATGACCTCCTGAGGTCCCTTCCAACCCTGATATTCTATGAGTTCTGTGCGGCACCTATTAAAGGTGCAGCAGAAAATCTCACACTTTAAAATAAAAAAAAAGAAAAAAGAAAAAAAAAATGAAGAACTGAAGGGGGTTCAGAAAAAGCTACAAGAACAATTTGAGATCTGGAAAACTGTTTTTGCAGGGAGAGGCAAAATAAATTATCTATTGAGTTTATCCAGGAGAAAGCTATGAAGTGACTCAATTATAGACTATAAATACTTATTTGGGAAGAACATTTCTGATAATGGAGGACTACATAACCTAACAGATGAAACTGTAACACAATACAATGTCTGGAATCTAAAGGGAGACATGCACCCTAGAAATAAGCCACAGATTTTCCCTGAAGGTAGTAACCATTGAAATAGTTTACCAAGGCTGTCATCTGAAGTATTTTAATCAGGACTGAGCCTCTTTCAAAAAAATATATGCTCTAGTTCATCCAGAGTTATGGGCTTAATGCAGAAATTTCTGGGTGGGATTCTATGATCTCGGGTTATTTAGGAGGACAGTCTACATTATCATAATGATCCCTTCCTAGCCTTTAAAACAAAACAAAACAAAAAAAAAACCCCACCATTACAAATCTAGGATGTTAAAATTGTTTAGTTAAATGTATTAATGATCTTGAAAAGACAAAAATATCTGCAAAGTTGGAGACTAACATGCCTCTACATCATACTTTGTTTAGCTGGAAAATATTTTAACTTATTGCTTAAATGATATATAATAGTTAATACAGCTATTGTAATTAACTTGATTTATGGGTTATAATTCTTCTCTCCACTCACCCCCACCTCAGCCTTAATTTTGACCACCACCAATAACTCTTGATTTTTTTATACTAAAGCACCAGAACAGAGCTAAATATACTATAAATTGACTATTAAAACATGTCACTATTGTAACTCATCTTTACATACACATTTCTCTGTTTGTTCATTCCTTTTCTCCACTGTCTTAAATGTAACTTGGATTGTAAGATCCTTGGGGCAGGAACCCAATTTTATGTGTCCACATGGTATATAATGTGATTGTGACTTTAATGCATTATAAATTGCATGTGTGTTGCTCTAGCCAAAGTTAGGTAGGTAAACTATATCACTCAGACCTGTGAAAAGCTGTGAAAAGTTTCATAGTCTGTATGATTTAGTAAAGCCAATCAAAGACCTAGCATAAATACTGCTAGGTTGATGGAAGAATTCTTTTGTTGCCTAGCTACAGCCTCTTGGAGAGGTGGATTTACTACAGTAAAGGAAGAATACTTTAAGTGGAAATAAAAGTGTCTACTTTCCAGCAGTGCAGCTTCAGCATTGTTGCTGTGCCACTGTAGCATTTCTAGTGTAGGCATAGCCTGAGTCTCTCATATGCCACAGATACTAAAGGCAGTGCTCATGGTAATCCCACAAGAAATTTTGAATGTATGGTAATTGTGACATGAAACCATTTCAAGCTAAAAGTGTATTTTGCAAGTTGACCTGCAGAAAGAACTTTAGGACCTAGAATTTTTAGGTGAATTTAAATTTGGCAGGTGCACAAAAACAGCACAAAATAAAGAGCAAAGTGTTCTGGGGTATGTTCTGGATAACTGTTCAGCAATTTCTGCTAGCCCTATTAACAGGGAATAGGGCAGAATTTGAGATGACTGGAATATGTCTGTGTGCAATGTCCAGAAGTGTTAAGTTTCATTTGGAGCAGCTCTATAAATAGTTGCTTAATAAAAGGAGACAGTTTAATTTAATAAGAATGGCGCTCTCAAGTTATCACCCAGCTGTAGCAGATGAAACAATAAGAAGCAGTTACAGAAGGCTACAAGAAACCCTGTCCGAATCCTCTGATGATAAATCCGATGCTGGTAACGTGTCATCCAAATAGGCACTTTTTTTTTTTTATCTTTTATGTAGAAAGCTGGAGCTTAAGTGTTTCCAGTAAGTAAGCTAAAAATTACACCCGTATTAGCTATGACTCATCCATTTATTGTAGTGGGAATTTTCCACCCACTGATACCACTCATGCTCACAAGGGCAACACCATTCATAAAAATCCAGCTATAATAAAGTACTCATATATTTATAACATTTTTGCCAAAAATCAAGTATGGGGGAAAAAAAAAAGAGGAAATGAAGTGGGGAAAGGGACAGTTTAGAACATGAGTTCAGCTATAGAGCTCCATTTCATTGCTACCCTATTCAAAACCAGAAGCTGCCATCTGTGAGTTTTGGGATGTTCAAAATCTGGATCCCAGTTTTTCAGCTTGAAAGTATTTTTGGAAAAAACAAACTCATTACCCCACTTTACTACTCAATCACCCCTAGCCCTTTAGCTACAATTAAACAAACAAACCCACCCTCACGCACCAAGCATCTTTAGTTTTTACTTCTGTTATAGGAGGCCATGAAGGAGATATGATCTTGCCAGTAGCTAAGGCCAATCCGATAGAGAGCTTCAGTTACCAAGACAGATACTGTGAACTGATTTGTATTTGGGGTGGGAGAGGAGCTATGATCTGATTACTTGAGTTGCTAAGCAGATGGGCTGCTGTGCTTTGCACCCTGATGTCAGCTAGTATAGGGCTTCATTGCTCAACACAAGGAGTTGCAACTATCAAACCACCAAATCTGTGGGTCACCAGGGGTAGGTTTGTATTTAGTAAGACTGTGAGCAATCCACTAGCCCATCAGATGGAAATGAGTGGGTTTTCTTATTTGGACATGTCATAACATTCAGTCAAAAAGCACCACCAGGGCTGCAAACCAGTTTACCACTCCAAGGTATTGCTGCAGCAGTAGTAAGGGAGGAATGTAGTTTGTAGTGCTTCTTTCTGCATTCCAGTATTATCTCCATCTTCCTGACTTCCTCTGTTCTTCCCACATACGCTCAAATTTTCTAGGTGGGAGATATTGCTACTTAAATATAATGTACAAGAGCTGTAGAAGCACCAGTTTCACAGGACTGAGGACAAAGCGATAAAACCAACTTATTTTTGCTCAACCTCTTTTTTTTTTAAACAAACAGTTCATGACATTGAATAAAATGTTTTACAAAGAGCATCCAAGAGCATGCAAACACACGAGGAGTACCGGCCTTTAGCAGCCTTGCTTCAGCACCACTTCCTAGCTCTGCCCTAGCCCATTTCCAACCTCCAAGCAGGCCTCCCTCCGACTCCCCTTCCCCACAGCACATCACAAGTAGGAAACATCTCCCCAGAGTCCTCAGTCCCTACTCTACAAACATGGCTATTGCCATTATTTTTGCCCCTCCTATAACCTGACACAGACAGTGGCAAGAGTGAAGGGGGGGGGTACATTATAGTGGAATGGTGTTTCTGGTCATGTTTCAGAATGATTTGAGGGTGGATCTTGCCACAAATTCCACAAGAGAAGTCAGAAACCAGGTTTCTGTTCCAAAATACTAACACTTATATTGAAAGAGATCCTCTAGCCCCTGTCCAACAGATGCACCCCTATCTATGCAAATGAAGTGGTGTTTAAGAAATTGTACTCTCTCAGTTTGGGTCCCCAAAGATTAGCAGCTGCCATGCAGTACCCTAGTTACAATTCAACATTTTGAGACTATTTTGAACTGCATCACATCAAATCAATAGTTTAATCTCTAGAGGCACCCACCCACCCCAAAAGCTACACCTACCCAGGCTATTTTTTCCCCCTGGAGCTTCGCTCTCTGCAACCCCAGCCTTGTTGCTGACCCAAATTTTGGTCACTAGCCCTACCCTGAATCATCTAGAGACACACCAGATTTCAAAAGAATCTGTTCTGATTTTAAACGTACTTAGGAAAGTTAACCTTTAAACACAAATAATGACACAACCTTAACTATAGTGACACTGCCATGCTACTATAGTCCTCTGAGCAATTATAAACATATTCTCTATGTTCTCTATTCTCTATGTTGGCCTTTAGAACAGTCCCTTGAGAGGATCCCTGCAGTGTGCCACCTTTAAGCCTCTGGTGTGGGGGGTAGGTGGTGGGTAAGGGAATCTATCACAAGTTAAGACTGTATGGTCTTCCTGCCTCTGAGCGCTGCTGTTTCTTACCATAAGCTCCGTCCTGCGAGTCCCACTGAGGTAGGACTCATGGGGCACACTGCATCAGAGACTTTTACTCCCCCTCAGGGATCAGTTCACTTCAGCAAATATCTGCAGTAACACCAGGCAGACTTTCCCAAAACAGGAAGGTTTATTAGTCAACTGAAATCGTGCATTGGGAAGTCCTTACGTTAAGTCATAACCCATACTAACTAAAGCCAGTGTCTCATAAGCCATGATACCATAGGAAACATTGGTTTCTTTTTTCCATCTGTCCCTATGTCTTTGTCCCAGTTATGAGGCTTGTGTCTCTGTGAGCCCAGTTCTTATTACTGCCTCCTGTCACCTCTGCTCATTGTTCTCCTGCTAGAAAGGCATGCTGAGTTCACATGTTCAGCCTGCTGGCAGCCTCCCATTCGTAAGTGGGTATTGTTCATTCATTGGGGTCTTAACTGTCTTTGTAATAATTCCATGGGTGGCGGACCTGAGTACACTTATCCACTGATGTTTTAAAAACTCGCGCACCCCAATCTGGATCTATGCTGGTTATGTGATATGTATGTACCTCGTGAACCTTGTAACCAATACTTGCAGTCCCCCATAACCCAAGCCTGACCCCAGATGTACAGTACCTTCCCTCTTAACTTGTGTAAATTTGATTTTAAACATTAACTTTAATAAAATCTTCTGTTGATATGGGTTGCCCCCAGCCACTCCATAATGACTTCTTATCGCCCCAGACAGCCATGTGACAGTCACTTCAGGTCTCCTGCTTTGCACAGGGACAGTATTATATAGTTTCTGTACACATTTGGTAGTAATACAAAAGGTGATAAGTACAGAGTTATACAGATAGTTGATAAAAACAGTCTTCTTCCCCTTATCCTATCACCATGGGTTGGGTTGTCATGCAAACATCCAACATCTTCATTTGAGGTGGCATTAAGGTCCACCAGTTTTATCATATTCTTTAATACAATCCATCCATTGCTTCTTCAGCTTTCATGAGGTCTATTGCTACCATTCTTTCTGCACCAGGTCTCCTTCATTCATCCTCTGCATGTGTCCAAACTAGCATAGTCACACTTCCTGCATTTTGTCAGCCCCATCACAGATTTTGACTTCTACCCTAATACTTTCATTTCAAAATCTGTCTGTGTAACTCCTCTTATAAGATTTCTTTGTACATCTCAAATATCTGTAGGTGTTAAACATATCATCTCTTCTTTGCCCATGCAGAATGCAATTTTTTTCTATGCAGTTGGGCTTTCATCTCAGTGGTGTATGTTTGTGATACACTCTTCCTACCCCCTCCACACTCTGCCAAGATGTTATTCCACATTCTTCCTGTACTCTCTAAACTGGACTGTATCTTTGGTTCAAGCTTCCCATTTTCCATGAATAAGCAACCAAGGTACTTGAACTAGTCCATCTGATTTAGTCACTCCACTCATCTCTATATCCAAATTTTCCTGTGGCACCTCTACTGATCTACATGAGATCAGTCTTATGCTCATTTTTATTCCTTAGCTGATCCTGTCTCTGGTTTTCAATTGCCTCTAGATCTTTTTGAAGAGGTCTTTATAGCTATTTCAACACTTTCAATGGTGATGTAAAAGCATGAGTATTAACCTCAGGGGAAACTGTTAAAAACCAGGGTACAAACCCCAAATTGGTTGTGAGTTTCAAACTTAGGTTTCACTAAGAGCACAAAGCGAAAACTCCTCAAGTATCCTCAAGTATCCTCATGGAGTTGCAGAGTCCCCTTGGATACTCTGGCCTGTCTTGCCAGTGAGGTGAACATCTGAGATAGTGGAGTCCCCTTACACTAAGAATCACAGCAATATTCAAGTTACTCCAAAGAACCAGTCGCTCACCTAAGGTTAATTTCATTTTAGGTCTCACAATAAAGACAATGCTTGTAGCCAATCCTTTACTAAATAGTATGAAGATATATTAAATAGGAAAAGTAGTTAGATAGTTATTTGTAACGTTAAATCAGGCAAACAGACAAAGGTAATATAGAACTTCTATAATCAACAAGCTCTATTTGACTTAAGGCCAACCATGGCTAAGCAGATGGGGATGTCTTGCTTATGCCTAGAAAAAAAAAATCTTGCCCCTGCTCAAAGTCCAAACAGTATAGAGTTCCCTAGGATTTTTTGTCATGTGCTCTGAGCTCCAAAGTCAGCTGATAAGTGGAGTCCACTTGCATGGCTCATCTTCAAGGGGAGGAGAGCAGAATAATAAATCTTTAGTCCTTTTGTTGACTGTTTCTCAATCCAGATGTAGGGAGTTTCCAGATGCAAGACCCAACCGAGCTTGTCTGTTTTTGATGGGTCTCCTCTTTTGGGAGGGGTATAACAACTTCCGTTGAAGAACAACTCTTCACACTAGTTGTCAAGGTTCCTCCCCCACTCTGAACTCTAGGGTACCGATGTGGGGACCTGCATGAAAAACCTCCTAAGCTTATCTTTACCAGCTTAGGTCAAAACTTCCCCAAGGTACAAAATATTACACCCGTTATCCTTGGACTGGCCGCTACCACCACCAAACTAATACTGGTTACTGGGGAAGAGCTGTTTGGACGCGTCCTTCCCCCCAAAATACTTCCCAAAACCTTGCACCCCACTTCCTGGACAAGGTTTGGTAAAAAGCCTCACCAATTTGCATAGGAGACCACAGACCCAAACCCTTGGATCTGAGAACAATGAAAAAGCATTCAGTTTTTTACAAGAAGACTTTTAATAAAAAATAGAAGTAAATAGAAATAAAGAAATCCCCCCTGTAAAATCAGGATGGTAGATATCTTACAGGGTAATTAGATTCAAAAACATAGAGAACTCCTCTAGGCAAAACCTTAAGTTACAAAAAAAGATACACAGACAGAAATAGTTATTCTATTCAGCACAATTCTTTTCTCAGCCATTTAAAGAAGTCATAATCTAACACATACCTAGCTAGATTACTTACTAAAAGTTCTAAGACTCCATTCCTGGTCTATCCCCGGCCAAGACGACTACAGACAGACACAGACCCTTTGTTTCTCTCCCTCCTCCCAGCTTTTGAAAGTATCTTGTCTCCTCATTGGTCATTTTGGTCAGGTGCCAGCGAGGTTACCTTTAGCTTCTTAACCCTTTACAGGTGAGAGGAGCTTTCCCCTGGCCAGGAGGGATTTCAAAGGGGTTTACCCTTCCCTTTATATTTATGACACTAGTGTTCTTCTATATGAGAGTTAATACAATCAGAGGCTCATGATGCAATATTTGAGTGGATGCATCACTTAATATCTGTGTTCCATAGTATAAGATTAATGCACACAGCAACTCACAAGCATTCAGAGTCCAAACACTAAAATAGTCTATCAATATTAATACACAACTGAACCTCACAGATTCCAGCTCTGTCTCAGATGAACACTGGCAGATGCATGGAGACCTTTGCTTGAGCTGGCACAATCTTAGTGTCCAGGATATGTTCAGCATCTTCATACCATGCAACAATATCTTTATCCCTTGAAGCATCCATTAATGTAGAAACTACCACTCTGCTTATCCATTTGTGCTTCTCTCACCCAAGACTTCCACCAGGTCCACTGTTACCTTATCAAGTCCTGCTGCTTTACTCTTCTTTATTTCCTGGATTGTATTTCTCACTTCCTCCCTTGTGTGAGGCTCAGGCACCATGTGTTGACAATTCCACAAAGTGTTTGCCTCATTTAAGAGACACAAAGTCTTGTTTCCATTTTTTTTCTTTGCACACGCATGTGTGCGTGTGTGTGTTCAGGGGTTACCAGCAATCTCCTTGTTATTTACAAATGGTGTTACAATATCATCCTCCTTCCCTTGTCTCATTTTTCAATACAATACATCTGTTTGCCAGCCAGCTGAATGTTATTTACGATCACAGTGTACAAATAGTCAAGAGCAGTCTTTGGCCTTCTTCACTGCTTGTGCTTTAATTTGTTTTTCTTTGGTTTTTTTATTTGTTTTCATTTACATTCAGTGGATTCATCTCTTTTCTTTATGTGCCATTTTCTTGTTTTAGATCACTACTTGCACTTTGTTATCACCACTCCTCTTTACTTGGTTTCTCCACCACTCATCTGCATCATCCACAAACTTCTTCTGCCACTGCAATCCATGTTCTTTTGAGGTGGTTCCACTCCTCTTCAGCTGGACCCAAATCTGTTTCTGGACACTCATCCTGTGCTGCTTGTACAAATTTCTTTGCTACTCTTCTCTTTAGATACTTGTACTTTAGTCATGCATCTTTTGAGCTTAGTTCCATCCTTGTCCAACACTCTACTGCAATAAGAGATGTGTTTCAGTGCTACTGTCTCCCCAGGTATCACTTTTCAGTCCACTTAGATTTCTTTATCATCATATCAGTCAGACTTGTTTCAATCACTGAAGTACATAACCAAGTGACTTACCCTGTCTGAAACCGTTCATTAGCTATTACCCGTTGGTTGGCAATGCACGTCTCCTATCACTTTCCCTTCCTCATTTATAGTGCCTTGTCTGCATTTTCCTAAACACATTTGATACACCCTTCTGTTTGTGTCTGTGTGTACATTCAGATCACTCAGCACCAACTGCATCTCCCAATTATACCAAAATGGTTGAACTGGTGGCCAGAATTCTTGCTGACCAGGAGTCCTTCAAAGTGTATTCAAGGAGGGGTCATTGTCCTCAGCTGGAGAAGCCTCAGAGGATGTTCTTAATAGCCGAGCTGCAACAAAATCTGAGGGGCTTAATGTTGGGCATGTTGAGGTAGAGAAGAAGCTTAATAGTCAGCCTCCAAAGAGGAAATTGTAGATTTTGAGACTGGGGTCCCTGGACCTGATCCTTCTAACTTCTGGCTGGTCAGAGGCAGCCCAACAAGCCAAGAATGGAACACCCCAGTTAGCCAGAAAGAATGTTCTCCCCAAATGGCAGGGATACCCCTCTGCATTAGGAATACTTGTCTGGGGTTCCTTGGACCCAACACTGGTGCACAGTACCCTTGCAACCCTAACAAGGTGCACCCAAGTCAGCCACAAAAGGAGGAGGAACAGCTGGTTCCCCAGATGCTCTTCTGTCCATCTAATGGGTCCACAGCCTAGTTAAATGAGAGAAGTTTGTAGCATTTATTTACAGCCAATATCAAGGGTGCCAGAACCTTTGTAAAAGTGTGTGCGGGGGCCACCGGTACTGGAACCAGGGGTCTTGCACCCCACTTTTTAACATGGGTGTAGTTTGTGGGGGACAAAGGTCATGTTGCCCCCCCCCCCAAATTGCAAGCCTCAGGCAGGCATGGAACAGCACTGGCAGGGGCTGCACTTTGCAGAGGGGGAGCTGATAACTAATGGGAAACATTTGGTTTTATTATTATTCCTATCAAAAACTGGAGGAGACCTCAAAAATTCTGAATTTCAGGCATACTTGTTGGGGTCCAGTTCCACATCCATGAATGGGTTGATAAATTGTGGACATGTTGATTTTGGTATGAATCAGCACATGAAGGCTCTGTGCAACCAAAAAACACAAAAAAACAAAAACAAAAAAAACCAGACCAGAAGCCCTCATGAATGAAAAAACCACCACCACCACCCACACACAATTTGTGTGAAATCAGCATTGTTCACTCTGCCTCTCCACACAGAGGTCAAGTGTCTTTGCAGAAGGCTGGAGTTGTGGGGTTCAGTCCTATTATCAACTTGCTCACCTTGGTAGATTCCATCCATGGGAGAAATTTCTCAGAGGTCCAGCCTGATGCACAAAATACATCTTAGACTGGATTTCAGAAGGAAGGAAGAGAAGTTGACTACAAAGAATGAGTTATTACAGGGTGACTGAATAAGTTTCCTCCACTTCATGGATGGTATCTTACTGAGGCTGACACTGCTGATCTGCCCAAGGTAAGTGTGTTAAAATGGCAGTTCTGCCTCAAGCAAATGAGCTAGTTTTCCCCACCAGAAGTAATGGCTACCATGAACCGGCTGCCTTGTGGATGTACCAGATACTTAAAGGTGTATGTAGTACACTGGTTAGTTTGTCTCCCAGAACTAGAGTACAGGAAACATCTGGGTGCTGGTACATTGCAGACATACTAGATTTACGTAGACGCACAGTGAAGTGGATAGAGAAGCAAAGGTTAAGATGGGAGTCAGTATGGACTGTCAGAGCCATACTACTGTAGGCATCACCTTGGTTTCCTTTCTTTGTCTCATTCTCTTTGTCTTTAGACCAAGAAAGATCTGTGTCTCTGTAAGCCCAGTTCTTATCACTGCTGCCAGTCACCTCTGTCCATTGTTCTCCTGTTGCAAAGTCCTGCTGTGTTCACAGGTTCAGCCTGCTGGGAGCCTACCATTGATAAGCATCAATTCTTCAGTTACTGGGATTTCAACCATCTTCCATTCTAGTCCTTTTTGACCCATTGTCCATTCATATCACCCCAGACAGCTGTGTGACAAAGGCACCTCATATCTACAACTGTACCCCAGGGGCAGAATTTTAACTCCTCCTCTGCATCCACTGGGTAGCAATATGAAGGTGATAAGTACAGAGTTATACAGATATTTTTATGAACTAGTTAGACAATTCCCACTTCTGTCACAGCAATAATATCAAAAGTCTAGGATCCTAAAAGAAAATGCAGGATGCAAGTACAGTATTTATTATTCATTTTTAAGAGGAGGAAAAGGAACGATGATTCATTTCAGTCCCTTTTAGAAGCTGACCTGCAGATTACTAAATTCAAGTATTGTAGTTTTACACATTTTTAGGCATGAAACTTATGAAATGTCATATCAATACCCCTTTTTAATGAAAAAAAACTGTACTAGTATCATCTGCCTACTATAAACTGGAGGGAAACTCAGGACCCAAGAAAGTTACATAAGAGGGCATCAGGATATGCAAGTCTGGATAAACTGCCTCATGGTACATATGGATGCTGCTGCTATAAAACCACGTCAGTGGGACAAAGGAATAACGCCCACAGTAGCTGACAAGTTACAATTTGAATTTTGATTAACAGAAGGCCTGATGAGCTTATCCAAAAACTCCCCACAAACAAGACACATTACCAATGGTTTTGCAAGAGAACACACACAGAAATCCTTGATTACATTTATTAGCTGGTGAAAGGTTGGAGTGTTTGTGAAATTGAAAATCAGAAACTAACCAATAACTTGAAATTCAGATGAACTGAACCTTTGCAGCTAGAAAGACTAGTTCAAATAATGCCTTCAGCTGCAGGAAGCACCCAGGTTATTGGGGTGCAGCCTCCCTCCCCCAGGACAGATGGCAGTGTAATCTTTAACTCTCATATGCCAGTGCCATGTGGTGTAGACTACAAGCAGCTTGTGCTGACAGAGTGACAACTTTAGCTGCTTGGGGATCTGGAGATTTTCTAGATCTGTGACCTTCAGTGGGAACCACCATAAATTTCACCTCCCTTTTAAACAGGCAACCTTTATCAACAATTCCCTCAACTCTTATTATTTTTTTTTTTGTGGGGGAGGAAGGGAAGGGAGAAATATTTGCAGATACTTCCCTCATCCAAACCAAGTTACGTAAAGCCAGAGATGAGGCAGCCCACAGTAAGCACAATTTTCCAGTATACAATTATACAGCCTCCGCCGCATCCCACAGCTCCCATTGGCTGGGAACATCGGACTGCAGCCACTAGGAGTTGTGGGCAGCCATGTCTGTGAACAGTGAATGTAATCACTGTCTTGAGGTCTGCCAATGGATTACATTGATGGGCCACAGGTTGCCCATCACTGTCCTACAACCTAAGAACAGCCATACAGGGTCACACCAGAGATCCACCCAGCCCAGTATCCTGTCTTTCAACAGTGGCCAAAGCAAGGTGCACCAGAGGGAATGAACAGAACAGGTAATCATCAAGTGATCCATCCCCTGTCGCCCATTCCCAGCTTCTGGCAAACAGAGGCTTGGGACACCATCCCTGCCCATCATGGCTAATAGCCATTGATGGACCTATCCTCATGAACTTAGCTAGTACTTTTTTGAACCCTGTTATAGTCTTGGCCTTCACAAATCCTCTGGCAAGGAGTTTCCCAGGTTGACTGTGCTCTGTGTGAAAAAATACTTCCTTTGTTTGTTTTAAACCTGCTGCCTATTAATTTCATTTGGTGACCCCTAGTTCTTGTGTTATGAGAAGGAGTAAATAACACTTCCTTATTTACTTTCCCCAAACCAGTCATGATTTTACAGACCTCTATCATATCCCCAGCTTAGTCATCTCTTTTCCAAGCTGAAAAGTTCCAGTCTTATTAATCTCTTCTCATATGGAAGCTGTTCCATACCCCTAATCATTTTTGTTGCCTTTTTCTGAACCTTTTCCAATTCCAATATATCTTTTCTGAGATGGGGCGATCACATCCGCATTCAGTATTCAAGATGTGGGCATACCATGGATTTAAATAGAGGCAATATGATATTTTTGTCTTATTATCATCTATCCCTTTCTTAATGATTCCCAACATTGTTTGCTTTTTTGCTCCACATTGAGTGGATGTTGTCAGAGAACTATCCACAATGACTCCAAGATCTCTTTCTTGAGTGGTAAAAACTAATTTAGACCCCATAATGTTATCTGTATAGTTAAGATGTTTTCCAATGTGCAACACTTTGCTTGTATCAACACATCTGCCTTTTTGTTGCCTAGTCACCCAGTTTTGAGAGATCCTTTTGTAGCTCTTCGCAGTCTGCCTGAGACTTAACTATCTTGAGTAGTTTTGTACCATCTGCAAATTTTGCCTCCTCACTTTTTACCCCTTTTTCCAGATCATTTATGAATATGTTGAATGGGACAGTATAGACCCCTGGGGGACACCACTATTTACCTCTCTGTATTCTGAAAACTGACCATTTGTTCCTACCCTTTGTTTCCTATCTTTTAACCAGTTACAGATCCATGAGAGGACCTTCCCTCTTATCCCATCACAGCTTACTTTAAGAGCTTTTGGTGAGGAACCTTGTCAAAGGCTTTCTGAAAATCTAAGTACACTATATCCACTGGATCATTGTTTACATGCTTTTGACCCCCTCAAAGAATTCAGGAAAATTGGTGAGGTATGATTTTCCTTTACAAAAAACATGTTGACTTTTCCCCAACAAATTATGTTTATCTAGGTGTCTGACATTTGTTCTTTACTATAGTTTCAACCAGTTTGCCCAGTACTGAAGTCAGGCTTACCCGCCTGTAATTGCTGGGATCTGCTCTGAAACCCTTTTTAAAAATTGGCGTCATATTAGCTGTCCTCCAGTCGTTTGGTACAGAAGCTGATTTAAATGATGGGTTACTACTACAGTTAGTAGTTCTGCAATTTCACATTTGAGTTTTGTTCCAAAACCTCCTCTAATAACACCTCAGTCTGAGGCAGTTCCTCAGATTTGTCACCTAAAAAGAATGGCTCAGGTCTGGGAATCTCTCTCACATCCTCAGCTGTGAAGACCAAAGCAAAGAATTCATGGCCTTATCATTCTTGAGTGCTACTTTAGCATCTCGATCATCCAGTGGCCCCACTGGTTGTTTAGCAGTCTTCCTGTTTCTGCTGTACTTTCTTGCTATTTCTTTTTGAGTTGTTGGCTGGCTGTTCTTCAAGTTTTTTTCTGGGCCTCCTAATTATATTTTTACATTTCAGTTGCCAGCGTTTGTGCTCCTATTTTCCTCACTAGGATGTAACTTCCACTTTTTAGAGGATGCCTTTTTGTCTCTCAGTACTTCTTATACTTTGTGGTTTAGCCACAGTGGCACTTTTCTGGTTTTCTTAATATGTTTTTTTAATTTGGGTATATGTTTAAATTGAGCCTCTATTATGGTGTCTTTTAAAAGTTTCCATGCAGCTCGCAGGGATTCATTTTTGGCACTGAGAAGGAGTACTTGTGGCACCTTAGAGACTAACCAATTTATTAGAGCATAAGCTTTCGTGAGCTACAGCTCACTTCCTCAGATGCATATCGTGGAAACTGCAGCAGGCCTAAAACCTAAAGCCTGCTGCAGTTTCCACGATATGCATCTGAGGAAGTGAGCTGTAGCTCACGAAAGCTTATGCTCTAATAAATTGGTTAGTCTCTAAGGTGCCACAAGTACTCCTTTTCTTTTTGCGAATACAGACTAACACGGCTGCTACTCTGAAACCTGTCATTTTTGGCACTGTACCTTTTAATTTCTGTTTAACTAACTTCCTCATTTTTTGTATAGTCCCCCTTTCTGAAATTAAATGTTACAGTGTTGGACTGCTTTTCCCCACCACAGGGATGGTAAATCCTATTATTATAACCTGCAATTAACCAAGAAAATCCAGGGAGACCATATGATTTCATATCAGATGATAGATTAATAGATTAGTATGACAAGGTCTATCAGGCTCTCTGCCCCCTGCTAGAGGTGACAGTTCCCTGAGACCCTTCTGCTTAAGGAAAACCCTCTCAGTCCGGATGACCAACAAGACTTAGCCCACCAGAGACACAGAAGGGACAATCAACAGCCAGCAGGCCATTTAAGAAGGCCTGACGGCTTCCTAACCTAGGAACACTGGGTGAGGCTGGGGCAGGAGAACAGAGCTTCATTCCTAACCTTGACATGAAGTGCTGTTCACATTCAGTTGTCATTTTATGTTTTTTCAATAGTTTAGAGGTACAGGAAAAAAAAAAAAACAGAGTTTGGCTAACTGCTTAAAGATGGATGCCAAGCTCACAGCACAGGCCACTATGCTCCAGACATGTTGTCACACCTTGTAAACTGAGGCAGGGAGTGCATGTAGTGTCAGGCTCAACCAGAAAAGGGTGCTGAGGGAAGACCACACCTGTGACAGCTAGGCACATAGAAGTGCCAGAAGAGTTCTGTATTTTGTTTGCAGAAATTCCAAGGTTCATAAAAATAAGTTTAATAACAAAGCCAATAGTATAACAGTACTCAATATGGTATGAAGCTTTTTAGACATATTTCAGAGTGCTTTACATAAGTAGTTATCATCCCTGTTTTACGAAATGAGAAAGTGAGGCAGATAAATTTGAAAAGAAACATTCAGAACTGGTATCCACTTTTTCATACTTCAGATATTTGAGCCCCATATACAGTCTGATTTTTATTGATGCTGTAAACTTTCTGGATTAATGATTACTGTAGAGTTGCTGATGCTTTGCACCTCTGATCTTAGGTCTAATGGTGCTGATACAAAGCCCACTGAAGGTGGGCTTGCCCAAGGTGGCAGAGAATCAGCATCAGAGCTGGAAACAGAACTCAGGTCTGGCCCCTTGTGCACATGAATTATGATACTTTCACCCCCAGCACCTGTCTCTTTCAGTGCACAGGATGGACATGCCCACTGAGTAAGCAGCTATTCAATATTTTGTTGTATTGCCATTGTACAATGTGTTGCCTGATGTCTTATTTGCCACACACTATCCACAATAATAATAATTTCCTCATGGGCTTTTCGATGACATTCATCACTACAGTATGAGTGTTTCATAAACAATGAATTTATCTTCACACTTCTGAGATGAGGGGATGGCATAATTACCATCTTAATCTACCAATACCTTGATCCCTCATTAAGTTAAGAAGTGTCCACTAATTTTGGATGCACAGTTTGAGATACTTAGGAACTGATTTTTCAAAGAATTTATCCTTATCGTATATTAAAAAAACAAATCACCAACAACACCCACACACTGTTCTAAGCACAACTCCCATTGGTTTCAGTTGCAGTTGTGAGCACTCAGCACTTTTCCAAATCAGACTCAATGGTCTCATCTCAGGCACCTGGAAAATGAGGAATACATAATGGCCACCCATGTAGACGTTTTAAGTGACTTGCCTAGCATCAAAGACACTATGACAGATGGGGCGGGGGGAGTAGAATTCAATTCTCCAGAGCAATGTGCAACTGTCTTCACCCTAAGACCTTCATATCTTTTACTGAACTCCCCTGTTTCCTTCATTACACTCTCCAACTTGGGCAACAAAGGAGGTGGGAGTCTACAGATAGCAGCCTCTTTCACTACATAATTTAGTCATCCTCAAAACACTGGCCATCCCGTGCAGTGAATGAGGGAGGGTCTTATTGAAAAAATACTGTGTGTTCACAAGGCTGTAATTAGAGAATATCATAAAGCATACAAACAAGAGGGGCAAATTAAGGTTGCACAGGTAACTTTTGAGTATTTGATTGGCAACCTTGACATTAATAGTTTTATGTGATTTTTATGTACCTCCAACTGAAAAAAAAAACCCAAAACCCCACAAACACAGAAGGATTCCAGGATGCAGCTGATTGCATGTGTATGCCCATTACCTATACCACCAAGAATAAAGCTTGCATTGGATTCCTCAGGGGTTGTTTGCCTTTTATATTTCACTAAACTTTAAGTACAAAAAAAGAAATTTAGCAGCTGTGCAGAAGTTTTCTGGATTTAATTAAGAAAATGGTAGGTAATTTCCTCTTCCTATAATGAAATTAAGCAATTTAGCTTTCCATGGAAAGCGTCTTTACCAACAGATATTTAGAGCTATGTGAATACCTTAAGAGTCGGAGAATATTTGCTGAAATAACTGAATTAGCTTCAGCTGCATTTGGGCTTTTGCATTTGTTTTCCACAATTATAACAATTGAGTTTACTGGGGATAATGGTCATAGAAACAGCAGCTGTGTTCCCCAACCCCCAGAAAAAACCCAAACACAATTACAAGCTATTTGTGGGAAACAAATTCTGAACATATTAATGCCCTCTTCGAAAAGGTCATCATTGTTTATTCTTCCCAACAGTAGGAGAGTCCTGTTCCCGTCAGGAAAGAAGTACTTCTGTACTTTCAGGAAGCAGAAAAAGATGCTGTGGGGAACAAGTGAAGAGAGGGAGCAATAGACCTTACTAAAGAAATATGTGCCCTCAGTTCCACTGAGAACAATAGAACACCACAGATATTTTGAAAGTGGGCTGTTCTTTGTAGAAGATTATTCTTCATTATTATTCATTCCCAACTTTTCCACCTTACAGATAACGCAAGCCCTAAAGACAGGTGTTGGTGTGTGAGTTATAAGGAAAGGGGCAGATATTGTGTGATACATCACAATGGTTTGGTTTCACTTCTTTAAAATGTTGTAACTCCATTGATTTAAATGGGCTTATAAGAGGATTGATTGTGACCAGAGACACAGAGTGTTCTATAAACATTAAATATGAAAAGTAGAAAGGATTTATATTTGAAAACAAGAAATAGAATAGGCTGACCTACAAAGATTAAACTCGTATCCAGCATCTGATGAAACTTGCTAAAGAGCTCAGGAAAAAAAAAATCTAGTGAAACTAGAGATTTAGCCACTGTACGTCTAAGCACAGTATTAAAACATTTGAGAAATAAACCATCTTAGATGGTTCTTACTATCAGATGTCTAGAAATACCACCTGGGTTGAGTTCTACAAGCACGATGCCAATTGACAGCAATAAATTTACCCTCTGTTCTTTATGGATGAAAGGTGATACCAATGGTTAGACAAAACTACTAGCATTTAAATAACTACACTGTTTGCCTTCATTTACTTAAACTAATCAATTTAGCAAAAAAATACACTGGCCTGAACAGATCTAAGCAAGAGATCAGTGTAAGCAACACTACACTAGAAGTAGACCTGGTAGATATTGTACCTTAGAGAATCCTCAGAAACAATTCCCTTCTTGCTTCCCCTTTGCTCTAGAGGAAGGGGTAGTAAGAGCTGTTGGTATGACCCAGCCACAAGCTGTAACACTGCCCATGTCAGCTCAGCTACACTACCTGGCCTATTGGAGAGAAGAGCCAGGACTCCCCTCATTCAGTTTCTGTGGTGTAACTTACGCAATGTAGTGCTGCTTACTGTTAAAATGCCTGGGCCTAACTTCTACATTGCCTAGGCAAAAGTGTGAAAAGGGGATGCTTATTTTCTTTCATCCCATGCATATCCAAGTCGCAACAACACCCATTTATAATGCAGATCTCAAAGTATTTTTAAAATATTAAAAAATTAAGCCTCCCATCACATGGGAGGCAATTAAACACTCAATCCCCATTTTAACAATGAGAAAACCAAGGTACAGAGAAGTTGTGTTTCAGAGTATCAGCTGTGTTAGTCTGTATTCGCAAAAAGAAAAGGAGTACTTGTGGCACCTTAGAGACTAACCAATTTTTTTGAGCATAAGCTTTCGTGAGCTACAGCTCACTTCATTGGATGCATACTGTGTGATTTGTTAAAGAGTCACTCAACAATCTGAATGAGAACCTAGATCACCTGACTTGCAGGCAATGCTTCCTTTTGAATGTAATTGAACAGCCTCTTAAAGAATCAATAAAATTTAGCTTATAGGTTTGCCTTAAAATGAAGTGGCACCCAGTATAGTTATATGGACAAATAGTAAGTCTTCTATGGTTCTGAGGGCATTTCAGCCTATTAGTCTCTCAGTGCAGTAAAGTTGTAGGTTAAAAACAGAGCACTGTGAAGTTACAATAAATTCATATTCCAATTAGAGAACATGTTCCTACTTATGCAACACTAAGTGCAAATATATTTTTGTAAAGTATTGAAGCAGAGCTTCTGTAATATGTATTGTGTTCATCCCAGCCAAGTAGTTCCCTATTAATGCATAATTATGGGCACTTTGCTTATAAAGTTTCTGCTATAAAGAGCATGCTTTCATATTTTTGACTTAATAAGCTGAGAAATGTTCAGAGAAGCTCAGACAGCTGAACAATGAATATATACATTCACACACTGAATAAAGCTTAGGTCACCATCATTCTGTTATCAATACACCTTTCAGAGGTTTGTTTTCAGGTGTTTTAACTGTTTATTATTCAAGAATAGTGATACCTATGTATACCAAAGTGAATTAGCTGAATACCATATTATGCTAGCTACTAACCTGTTACATTTACACTTCCTATGTGTGTCATAGTACAAGTAATACAATATGGGTGCACAGCAGGATCAAAGTGCATACTCGGTAACAAATGGAAGTTTAACCATATTTAAAAGAAAAAAAAATAACTGATTTTCTCTGCTATACTGTGTATGGGTTTTTTTTTTTAGACCTGCATAATATACCACATGCAATTTCTTCAGTGTCAGCCATATTCAGTATATGTATTACTTTTCTTTAGTTTGGATCCCAGTATTAAATTTAGGCAGGTACATGGCTTTTTTGTTATTGTGAGGAGGTGGGGGATAGAATTAGGAAGTCATTATTTCCTTTTTGGAGGCCTTAAAAAAAACTTCAAAAGAATATGTTGTGTAAAGGATACTTGAGGAATGGCGGTGAAAAAAAAAAAGAGGCTATAATAATTTAGGAGTCAAGGTCATAAAGATTAAGAAGTGAGAGAAATATCAGAATTTTTCTGTATTTGTTTCAATTGACTTGTTTCCTTAACTGAAACCTGTCACTTTTCTGACCACGGTTTCTCCTTTTTTTTGTGGACCATAAATAAATATGTACTGAAGTTTGTATTACAGTACCATCTACAGGCCCCAACTAAGACTGGGGCCTAACTGTATTAAGTGTTGTCCATAACCATACTTTGAGACAGATACTGTGCTACAGAGCTTACAATGTATACAGCTAAGACAGAGTGGGGGGAAGGAAGTATTGGTAATTGTTATTATACTGACCTCATTTTTACAGATACCTACCTCTTATACAGCCTCTTCAGCAGTTTTGTTATTATAGGTTTCGTCATTATACTGATGGGGAATAAAGTACAGAGATATTAAGTGACTTGCCCGAGGTTGAACAGGAAGTCCATGGGAGAGCTTGGAAATTACTTCAGATCTCCTAAGGCCTAGTCCACTACTTAAAAGGAAAAAAATATCTTTCCTTTCTAACTGAGGTTCAAATAGGTAGCTGAAATATTAATAGCTGGCTTTCAACACGTATTATTTTGAATACATGAAAGAATGAGAAGAAAGGAAGAGATTATTTTCCTTCTGCTGCAGCACCTCTGGTTTGGTCAATTCAACACAGGGCTGAGTTGGGGGGAGGGTAGGGTGAAATGGGGACAGTTTTCCTGCCACCTGGAGCATAGCAAGTTTGGCAGTGTTTTGTCTTTTGCACCTCCCACAGATCTGGAGAGAAAGGAGTGCAAGAAGGAGGTCTCAATAACCTCTCTTTTGCCCTGCAGTATGACTAGCCAGTATGTTTCTTATCTTCTACATTTTACAGATACAAGAGGAAGGAAAATGGGTGAGCCTCAGGTGACTTAAAGTAAAGAGATAAGGAAGAGTCAGGTGACCTGGGAAGGGAGTGTTATGGAGGGGAATATGAGAAATGGAGAACATGGCAGGCACAGGGAAAGATGAGAGGAAATAGGGTTAGAGGCAGTGAGAGATGAGGGAGAACTCAGGGAAGCATAGGAAGACAGGAACTGTCAGACTGAATTAGACTTGAGGTCTATCTAGTTCAGTGTCCTGTTTCAATTCAAAATTGAAATTTTTATTTTGTGTTGCTTTTTAGAGCTGAATTTTTCCAGAGCTCAAAAAGTTGAATATTTGGGTATTCCTGTGTGTCCCCTTTTTTGCCATTAGATGCAGTAGAATGAATGAGTAGAAGAGGTTCTTTATACTTCCCCCGCTTTCTACTTAAACTTTTCTAAAGAGGAGAACTTTTGAAAGTTAGAGTTACAAAAGGAAAAAAATGAAAGATCATAAGTTTGCACCTGTAGCTTTCCAATAGAGTCAAGGAAATTTTGAAAATGTGGAATTAAGAAACCAAACCAGTGGGGGGGGGGGGAGAAACCAAAAAACCCTAAAAGACTATATGCAACTGTAGACACAATTCATTGTTTCACTCATTGCAAAGGAGAATAAAAGAGTGAGGAAATGAAAATTCAAAATTCAGAGGTTGTCAGTTTTCTAAAACCAAAAATGAAATGAGAGTTCATCTCATTTAGAGTCCCAATAATTTTGATGAAGACATTTCCCCATAAGAAGTTTCATTTTTGGGGGGAGGGGAGAGAGCAGGAAATGTTTTCAATCAACATTTTGACTAGCTGTAATATAGAGTATACATTATAAGTATCTTTTCACTGAAATCTGACCAGCTCCTATATGAAATACAATAGCTGCTTTGAAGCACAGAGCAATGTTACAAATACTGGAAGGTAGATAATCATAGAATCATAGAATATCAGGGTTGGAAGGGACCCCAGAAGGTCATCTAGTCCAACCCCCTGCTCAAAGCAGGACCAATTCCCAGTTAAATCATCCCAGCCAGGGCTTTGTCAAGCCTGACCTTAAAAACCTCTAAGGAAGGAGATTCTACCACCTCCCTAGGTAACGCATTCCAGTGTTTCACCACCCTCTTAGTGAAAAAGTTTTTCCTAATATCCAATCTAAACCTCCCCCACTGCAACTTGAGACCATTACTCCTTGTTCTGTCATCTGCTACCATTGAGAACAGTCTAGAGCCATCCTCTTTGGAACCCCCTTTCAGGTAGTTGAAAGCAGCTATCAAATCCCCCCTCATTCTTCTCTTCTGCAGGCTAAACAATCCCAGTTCCCTCAGCCTCTCCTCATAACTCATGTGTTCCAGTCCCCTAATCATTTTTGTTGCCCTTCGCTGGACTCTCTCCAATTTATCCACATCCTTCTTGAAGTGTGGGGCCCAAAACTGGACACAGTACTCCAGATGAGGCCTCACCAATGCATTACACAATGTAATCACAACAAGCTTCAGAATTCCTATAGCAGTGGCTCTCAATCCTTTTCCATATCACGAACTATGTTACCTCAGAAAAAAAGGTTTGGAATCTATGCCTCATTTACCGATAAAGAAAGGAAGGGATAGTCGCTAGTCTCCTGGACTGGCAGATTGAAAATCCATATCCTATAACATTTTTCAGAAGTAGCTTCTGAAAAGCAACTTGGTTTGCCCCAGCTAGTTATACAACCATATACAGTAGGTAGTGTTACAACTGTAGTTATACAACATAATAAAGGCACAAAGTGAAAAGTTCAGAAAGCTAGTTCTCCGGTGGCACCTTCATTTCTGTATCATTACTACTTGGAAGGGTCCACTAGAAATTCCTTACAGTGCTGTTGTCTGAATTCTGGCTGTGCATTTGACCTCACTATTCTTTTAAAGGTACTTTTTAAAATGAAGCTGTATTGAGTGAGGAAAGTTTTAAAGCAACAGAATTTGATCAAGGTCTACATTTGTTTCCACTTTATTCTTTTAAGTTTCCTTATAATTATAATATAAAATAGCATTTGTTTTTGTTTGACTTTGAGAGAATTGAATAGCTTTGTAAAAAACAAACAAACAAAAACACACCCCACAATCCTTTCCTGGAAGGAAATTTAGACAGTGCAGAGTTTTTCTTGGCCTTTACAAACAAACTAGCTACACATATGCAACCCCTTAACCTTTAATAGGTGGCTATGAAGTGTAAGTCAGTGCAGAATTTGGCCCATTGTTTACAATGGAAACATAACTGTTGGCCTTACTTGGGGTTAACGTTCTGGTAAACATAAGTGAGAGGGAAACAAGTTGTTATGAATGTGTAATGTACCTATCTGCAAGTCCTGTAAAATGTAATGCACAGATTAAATTGTAACTTAAAATCAAAGACTCTGAGCAGGTCATATTCCACTATAAAGAATACCTTGCAGGTTTCCTTTAAGAATCCTAGGGCACTTTGCAAATTTTAAGATGGCAAGAATCAGTTTATTTGGTTGTTATATATTCCTCTCTTGGCACATCTCTAATGCCAAATAGCTTCTTGGCCGAAAGATTTTATGCCATGTGATAGCACATCTCTGAACTAAGCAAACCAAAAATAACCCAAACAGCTGGAAAACAGTGATATCTGCTGGTTCACAAACAATGCAGGCACTTTTGTGTTCTCTACTTCTGTCCATGCAATAAAATCTAATAGAATATTGAATATCTGAATTTATTATCTAACTTTCCAAACCAATAAAATAGAACTGCCAGAACAAACTGCATGTGGTCCTGGATGCTATTCTGTCACTTCTAGGGGAGACTTTTTCCTTGTTATCATTTCCACAATGAGTGTTACAGTATGTACGTTATTTCTTGTTCCTTAGTCTAAATTAGACAGCGATGGACAATAATATTTTAGTATACAAAATGATACAAAATGTGGGGAAATTATGTTAAAGAACAAGACCAGTACAGTTGGTGAAAGTGAGCCTCTTGTTACCAGTCTCAGCTGAAAGACCACAGATTGAATATGGTCAATATGCCTCTAGTACTCTCTGGTGTGCAGAAAGGCACTAAACAATGGAGAATATGCACAGGGAAGATTATATCCATCTGATCTGTGCTGGTGCCATGCTGCTCCTGGTGAGGAATTAAGTAAAGGAACCACTTTGCAATGCTGAATGTGGCTGGGAACATCTGGTCATGGTTGGAGGTAGCAGGATGCTGCAACTACATGCCCATGCAAATACTATGTTGCTAGTCTCGACATATAGTCCATTAGAAATATACTACAGAACCTCCTATAGCTCCCCCTTCATGTACATGCCTTAGCAGCATTCTGCACTATTCCATGCCCTTTAGGGCATTCAATTCCATCATATTACAATCCAAACTGCAGATCTCACTCCCTTCTCTCCTCTATCAGTATTTAGTCCAACTTTAGCCACAAGCTTTTCTTCTCATCTCCCACTTGAGCTCATAACCACATCTGCCACCCTCATCAGGCATTAGTACTGTCATTCTTGTGCCTAATTGTATCTCCGTAAACCCCTGCCTTTCACAGAGTGATCCCCTTCCCATAATCAGTATTGTCAGCTTCCTTGCACCTGGATACCTAGTTTCAGCCAGCAGCAGATGTTCCAGAGCTCTTCCTGGAGTTTAGCAGAGTTATCAGAGTATACTCTCAAATTCCTTGCTTGGGGGAGTTTTATCTCAAATTAAAAAAAAATCTGCAATTCCTATTTCACATTCATATGCAATTTTATCCCTGCTTCCCATGGACTTTGCCCTAAATCAGACTTAGTGTTTATGGATGAAAGATTTCTTCAAATATTATTCCTCCAAAAAGGGGAAGGCACACTGGTATGGTGGTATATGGAACCTGTAGATCGTATGATCCTAGAGTGTGCTCCTAGTAGAGGTGCATACCATTACAGTTCCCCACCTGTTTCCCTTCAGGTTACTAGAAATAATCCAGTCACAGCCAAAGCCCTTGAAACAATATTCCCTCCCTCCTAAGATCTAATTTATCAACCATCATTCAGTTCACCAAAAGGTGCTTTCCACTCCCAGTCTTCCTCCTCCTTGGGATAGTGGCTTTCATATCCTGGTCTCTCCAGCCCATGTGCTCACCCCTCAAATTTCAAGTCTTACAACACACCTTTTTGGGGCTATATCCCAACTGACTTCTCCCTCACAGGAATGTCTTCAGCAGATCCCTTCCTTGAGGGGCATTGGAGCCTCCTTTTCAATTATTCATCTAATAAACTAATTATGTTCTTGATCCTCCCCAGGTGGGTCTAATAACATCAAAGACCTCTCATTACTAGCTGGGAGAGAGGAGAGACTTGCCCACACTCCCCAAAACACTTGGTTTTGCAATAGTACCTAACACCTAACTCCGAGGTGCCTAGAAAATCACGAGAGCAACACTAAGATACACAAAGCCTGAGTTAGACACCTAGGCTCCCCATAAAATGAACAGGCAGAGAGAGGCACCTAAGAATGGGATCCACAAAAGCCAGCATGCTACGTGGCGAGCCGCCTAAACTAGTCAATGGTATATGCTGACAAAAAGGGTGTGTCCTAAGCTCCACCCCTCTCCTGGAGAGAGATAAGTGCCTAAGCCCTGACTGTGGGAAGGCACTTATTTATGCTTGCAATCCATAACCAGGAACTCCTCTCCTGGAGTCTGGCAGCTTAGGTGCGTAAATTGTTTCTTGTGAGAATGAGTTAGGCACCTGCCTCACTCCACACAAAACAGGGGGAGTGGCAGGGCTGCTGTCTCTCACAGTGCTTTGCTAGTGACAAGCAGCAAACCCCTCCGGACACCGTTATCATTCAGCACAACAGCATGTGGAGCCCCAGATCCAGCTAAATTGAATCCTGAGCCACACATGAATCACACACAGAGAAGGGCACCAGGAAATCTCCCAAATCTCCAGCCTTGCACCCCAGAACTCCACCATCTTGTCCTGGTGAGAAGCATGACCAGTGCAAGTTCATTACCCACTCCACCCCTCCCTCGATGTGGAGAGGACACACATTAGCCTTTGTAAACTGAGTTGAGATTTCCCAAGCACTTCAACCAAAACACACTGTTTTAGGGAATATATAAATTGATTAACTACAGAAAGATAGATGTCAAGTGATTATAATTGGCAGGCACAAAAGGTCAGAGATAGTTACCAAGGAAAATAAAAGTTAAGCATGCAGACAAAATCATAAACCTTTTAACAAGGCAATATTTGGATCAAGCAGTTTTTCTCCCCCCACTGGATGTTGCAGGTACGTTGCAGTTCTTAGTCATAGAATCATAGAATATCAGGGTTGGGAGGGACCTCAGGAGGTCATCTAGTCCAAACCCCTGCTCAAAGCAGGACCAATCCCCAACTAAATCATCCCAGCCAGGCTTTGTCAAGCCTGACCTTAAAAACCTCAAAGGAAGGAGATTCCACCACTTCCCTAGGTAACGCATTCCAGTGTTTCACCACCCTCCTAGTGAAAAAGTTTTTCTAATATCCAACCTAAACCTCCCCCACTGCAACTTGAGACCATTACTCCTTGTCCTGTCATCTTCTACCACTGAGAATAGTCTAGAACCATCCTCTCTGGAACCCCCTTTCAGGTTGTTGAAAGCAGCTATCAAAACCCCCCTCATTCTTCTCTTCCGCAGACTCAACAATCCCAGTTCCCTCAGCCTCTCCTCAAAAGTCATGTGTTCCAGTCCCCTAATCATTTTTGTTGCTCTCCGCTGGACTCTTTCCAATTTTTCCACATCCTTCTTGTAGTGTGGGGCCCAAAACTGGACACAATACTCCAGATGAGGCCTCATCAATGTCGAATAGAGGGGAACGATCACGTCCCTCGATCTGCTGGCAATGCCCCTACATATACATCCCAAAATGCCATTGGCCTTCTTGGCAACAAGGGCACACTGTTGACTCATATCCAGCTTCTCGTCCACTGTCACCCCTAGGTCCTTTTCTGCAGAACTGCTGCCGAGCCATTCGGTCCCTAGTCTGTAGAGGTGCATGGGATTCTTCCGTCCTAAGTGCAGGATTCTGCACTTGTCCTTGTTGAATCTCATCAGATTTCTTTTGGCCCAATCCTCTAATTTGTCTAGGACCCTCTGTAGCCTATCCCTACCCTCCAGCGTATCTACCTCTCCTCCCAGTTTAGTTTGGGTCAGATCAAGGGTCCATCTAGGCCAGTATCATGTTTTCCACCAGTGGCTAATGCTACGTGCCCCAGAGGGAATGAACAGATCAGGTAATCATCAAGTGATCCATCCCCTGTCGCCCATTACCAGCTTCTGGCTAGGGACACCATCCCTGTCCATCCTGGCTAATAGCCATTGATGGACCTATCCTCCATGAACTTATCTAGGTCTTTTTTAACCCTGTTATATTCTTGATCTTCACAACATCTTCTGGCAAGGAGTTCCACAGGTTGACTGTGCATTGGGTAAAAAACACTTCCTTTTGTTTTAAACCTGCTGCCTATTAATTTCATTTGGTGACCCTCTAGTTCTAATGTAATGAGAAGGAATAAATAACGCTTCCTTATTTAGTTTCTCTACACCAGTCATATAGACCTCTATTGTATCCCCCCTTAGTCGTCTCTTTTCCAAGCTGAAAAGTCCCAGTCTTATTAATCTCTCCTCATATGGCAGCAGTTCCATACCCCTAATCCTTTTTGTTGCCATTTTCTGAACCTTTCCCAATTCCAATATATCTTTTTTGAGATGGGGTGACCACATCTGCACGCAGTATTCAGGATGTGGGCATACCATGGATTTATAGAGAGGCAATATGATATTTTCTGTCTTATTATCTATCCCTTTCTTAATGATTCCCAACATTCTGTTTGCGTTTTTCATGCCGCTGCACTGTGACAGTGCACACCATAAGGCTTTATGGAAATATGCCTATGAATGTACATATGACATAACTGGAATATGTTTTATGTTGCATATGCCATGTAACATATGTCTGTAAAGGTTATGATCTACTGAATCTATTCATCCTATGTGTATGCATGTATCATTTTGTATTCAAAGTTATGAATACTGGCTGTGTACTTGCTTGATTTTTAAGTAGCCTTAGTAAAGTGTTTGGTCAGCTTCTTGAGAACGGAATGTGCAAATTAAGTGCTCATTCAAGAAGCACTTAACAAACAATGGATCTTGGAAGGCTCCAATCCACAGAATAAGCCTTCCTGGAGACATTCAAGACAGCATGTGGACAATGGTTGTTGCCTGTAAAAACTGAGTCATGCAGGGACATGTATCTTGCCCGGGTGCCTGCCAAACTCCATCTTAGAGTTGGACTTTGTATAGGAGAGAGGAGGGTGTCTCCACCCACAAGAGAAAGTATATTTAAGCCCATGGGAGACCCCTCCATTTGGTCTTCAGTGGGCTAAGGAGATAGCCTCTCCACCCCCATGGATACCTCAAAGAGACTGGAACAAAGGACAATAACTACAGGGTGTTTGAGTGATTGCTGGACCCAGAATAGAAGGAGACTAATCTGTAAAAGGAAGCTTACTGGATTTCCTCTTAGGGTGAGGTTTTATCTGTATTCATTTTTCTTAGACATAGACTTGCATATTCTATTTTATTTTGCTTGGTAATTCACTTTGTTCTGTCTGTTATTCCTTGGACCCACTTAAATCCCACTTTCTGAATTTAATAAAATCACTTTTTACTTATTAATTAACCCAGAGTATGTATTAATACCTGGTGGGGGCAGGCAAACAGCTATGCATATCTCTCTATCAGTGTTATAGAGGGTGAACAATTTATGAGTTTACCCTGTATAAGCTTTATACAGGGTAAAATGGATTTATTTGGGGTTTGGACCCCATTGGGAGTTGAGTATCTGAGTGTTAAAGACAGGAACACTTCTTAAGCTGCTTTCCGTTTAAGCCTACAGCTGTTAGGGGATTTGGTTCAGACCTGGCTCTGGGTTTGCAGCAGGCTAGCATGTCTGGCTCAAACCAGGCAGGGCACTGAAGACCCAAGCTGCCAGGGCAGGAAAGCAGGGGCAGAAGTAGTTGTGGGTGTACCATGGATTTATAGAGAGACAATATGATATTTTCTGCCTTATTATCTATCCCTTTCTTAATGAGTCCAAACGTTCTGTTCGCTTTTTTCGCTGCTGCTGCACATTGAGTACATGTTTTCAGACAACTGTTCCCAGTGACTCCAAGATCTCTCTCATGAGTGGTAACAGCCAATTTAGACCCCATCATTGTATATGAATAGAGGGGATCTGCATTCCCTGTAAGCTGCGCGGCTGCACAGCAGCTTATTTAACGTCGTGCAGGTGCTCAGGGAACCCAGCCATCCAGGACCTGCCATGGCTGGTGGCAGGGTGCCCCTCCCCCGGCCCTAACCTAAGCTAGCCTGAACTTCCTGTGGCCAGGGGAAGGACGCTCATAGGTGCCAACTTCCCCACTAGCCAGGGGCTGCTCGATCCCCACTCCGCCCCAGGCCCCGCCCCTGCCCCGCCTCTTCCCATCCCTTTCCCATCTCCTCCCCGAGTGTGCCCCACCCCCGCTCCTCTCCCTCCCTTCCTCCCTCCCTCCCAGACCTTCCTACTCTCTGCGAAACAGCTGATTGTGGCAGCGGGCAAGAGGCGCTGCGAGGGAGGGGGAGGAGTTGATCAGTGGGGCCACCAGCAGGTAAGAGGCACTGGGGGATGGAAGGAGCTTGGCTGGCTGCTAATTTTACTCTATGGGTGCTCCAGCCCTGAAACAGCAATGGCCATCACTTTCAGCCCCCCACCTAAAACATCTCCAGAACATCATCAACGATCTACAACCTATCCTGGAAAACGATCCCTCACTCTCACAGACCTTGGGAGGCAGGCCAGTCCTCACTTACAGACAGGCCCCCAACCTGAAGCAAATACTCATCAGCAACTATACACCACACCACATCACACCACAGAAAAACTAACCCAGGAACCAATTCCTATAACAAACCCCGCTACCTACTCTGTCCCCATATCTACTCTAGCAACACCATCAGAGGACCCAATCACATGAGCCACACCATCAGGGGGCTCATTCACCTGCACATCCACTAATGTGATATATGCCACCATGTGCTAGCAATGCCCCTCTGCCATGTACATTGGCCAAACCGGACAGTCTCTACGTAAAAGAATAAATGGACACAAATTAGACATCAGGAATGGTAACATATAAAAGCCAGTAGGAGAACACTTCAATGTCCCTGGACATTCAATAGCAGTTTAAAAGTAGCCATCCTTCAACGAAAACACTTCAAAAACAGACTTCAAAGAGAAACTGCGGAGCTACAATTCATTTGCAAATTTAACACCATTAATTTGGGCTTGAATAGGGACTGGGAGTGGCTGGCTCACTACAAAAGCAATTTTTCCTCTCTTGGCATTGACACCTCCTCATCAGCTTTTGGGAGTGGACCACATCCACCCTGAATGTATTTATCTTGTCAACCGCTTTAAGGTAACTCCCTTCTCTTCATGTGTCAGTATATTTACACCTGCATCTGTAATTTTCACTCCATGGATCTGAAGAAGTGGAGCTTTTTACCCACAAAAATTTATGCCCAAATAAATCTGTTAGTCTTTAAGGCTTATCTCTCTCCTCATTGTTTATCTGCTATTTTGTAGCCCAGTCACCCAGTTTTGAGAGATTGCCTGGACCTTAACTATCCTGAGCAATTTTGTATCATCTGCAAATTTTGTATCATCTGCCACCTCACTGTTGACCCCTTTTTCCAGTACATTTATGAATATATTAAATAGGACTGGTTCCAATACAGACCCCAGGGGGACATCACTATTTACCTCTCTCCATTCTGAAAACTAACCATTTATTCCTACCCTTTGTTTCCTATCTTTTATCCAGTTACCAATCCGTGAGAGGACCTTCCCTCTTATCCCATGACAGCTTATTTTGCTTAAGAGCCTTTGGTAAGGGACCTTGTCAAAGGTTTTCTGAAAATCTAAGTATACTATATTCAGTGGTGAGCTGGAGCCCGTTCACACCAGTTCGCGTGAACCGGTTGTTAAATTTTGAAGCCGGTTTAGAACTGGTTGTTAAAGGGGTGGGCAAACTGTGGCCCATGGGCCACATGTGGCCTGCAGGACCGTCCTTTCCATCCCGCCTGAGCTCTCGGCTGGGGAAGCTCCCCGGATAATTTTTACTCACCCAGTGGCACTCCGGGCCTTCAACGGCACTTTGGCAGCATTTCGGCGGCGGGTCCTTCAGTGACGCCGAAGACCCGGAGCGACTGAAGGACATGCCGCCAAAGTGCCACCGAAGGTCCGGAGCAAGTGAAAGACCTGCCGCCAAAGTGGTGCCGAAGACCCGGAGCGACTGAAGGAACTGGTTCTTTAGCTTCTGGCAGCTCATCACTGACTATATCCACTGGATCTCCCTTGTCCACATGCTTGTTGGACCCCCCCCCCCCCAGCCCCCAAAGAATTCTAGTGGACTGGTGAGGCATGATGTGCCTTTATAAAAACCATGTTGATATTTCCCCAACAAATTATGTTCATCCATATGTCTAACAATTTTGTTCTTCACTATGTTTTCAACCAGTTTGCCCGGTACTGAAATAAGGCTTACTGGCCTGTAATTGCCGGGATCACCTCTGGAGCCCTACTTAAAAACTAGCAACCCGTTAGCTATCCTCCAGTCATTTGGAACAGAAGCTGATTTAAATGATAGGTTACAGACTACAATTAGTATTTCTGCAATTTCACATTTAAGTTCTTTCAGAGTATTTTAGTGTCACTATCACCATCCTAGTCAGGTGGTCAGTAATATATTATGATTATAGCATGGAATTACTATCCAAAGAGATTCTAAGGCACAGCTTGGTTTATGTAAGATTTCTACTTCATTTGATTCTATGCTTTGTTTCATATATAGTTCCACTCCACTACCAGCATGACCTGATCTGTCCTTCCAATATATTTTTGTCCCCTGCTATTACTTTGTCCCATTGATTATCCACCAAGTTTCTGTGATGCCTAATATATCAATATCTTCATTTAAAATGAGGCAATCTAGTTCACCCATCTTATTATTTAGACATCTGGAATTGGTATATAAGCACTTAAAATACTTGTCACTCTTTAGCTGTCTGCCATTACATGATGTAATTAAACAGGACTTTTTTTCATTTGACTGTTTCTCATCAGATCCTATCTGTAATTTATCAATTTCCAACCTCTCCTCTTACTAGGACTTAGAGAATCTCCATTAATAGATCTTCCCCTCAGGGATGTCTCTGTCCGAACCACATGCTCCTCCACACCTGTCAGCTTTCCCCCAGCCCTTAGTTTAAAACTGCTCTACAACCTTTTTAATGTTAAGTGCCAGCAATCTGGTCCCATTTTGGTTTAGGTGGAACCCATCCTTCCTGTATAGGCTCCCCCTTTCCGAAAAGTTTCTCCATTCCTAATAACCTCTCTTCCCTATACCATTGTCTCATCCATACATTGAGACTCTGCAGTTCTGCATGTCCAACTGGCCCCATGTGTGGAACTGGAAGTATTTCAGAGAATGCTACCATGGAGGTCTGGGACTTTAATCTCTTACCTAGCACCATAAATTTGGCTTCCAGGACTTCTCTTCTATCCTTCCCTATGTCATTGGTACCTACATTTTCCATGACCTCTGGCTCCTCCCCAGCACTACACATAAGTCTATCAAAATTGTTGTCCCTTTTTGACCCATGTGGCTAGGCAAAATTCCAGGAGCAGAATTTGGTCGTAATCTGATATTTACAATGAATATACAAAGTCCGGTGACTCTGACCGCAGATGTAACCAAGAACGAAAGGTGCAGTTTCTTAGCTTACAGCCCCAAGCCTCTCAAGCCAACAGCCCAAAAGCTCTCTAGCTATTCCCAGGGTCACACTGTGTTTACAGGCTCCTGCCATGCTTTTTCTTGCCTCTTTTTCCTCTGCCTTTCTCTGTTCTTGTCTGTGATGTCAGTGAGTTCTCTTATATTTCCACACAGTTCTACCCACAACAATACCCAGCCCAAAAGTTCCTAGGCAGGTTCACAAAAACCTTTTGCCTTAGGTGGATCTTATATTTTACCGTTACGTTAATTGAAGGGTGATTATCACCTTCAATTACCTATTACCTATCAAACGCAACAGTATACTGCCTATAATTTGCCTGCTTTATGAATAAAGAAAGGACTTCTGCAGATATTAAGGCCAGAAGGGACGATTATGATTTAGACTGACTTCCTGCATAACAGACAATAAAATTAACCCAGTAATTCCTGCATCAAGCCATAACTTTTGTTTGAGTTAAATCTTTCTAAAAGATGTGCTCTAACATTCACTTAAAAGCTACAAGTGATGGAGAATCCACCACTTCCTTATCAAGGTTGTTCCAATGGTTAATTACCCTCACGGCTGAAGAACAGCCTCTACTTTCTGGGCTGAATTTGTCTAGCTTTAGCTTTCAGACCTTGGCTCTTACTATATTTCCATTAGCTAGATTCAATAGCCCTCTACTATCAGAACTGTTCTACCCAGGTAGTTTCTTATACACCATGACCAAGTTATCCCTTAACCTTCTCTGTGATAAGTAACATAGATTGAGCTTCTTTAGTTTCTTACTGTAAGGCATGTTTTCCAGACCTCAAATAATTCTTGTGGCTCTTTTCTGCAGCCTTCCAAATTTTGATAATATTTTTGAAGTGTTGACTTCCATTATTCCAGTAATGGTCTTACTAGTGTCTTATACAATGGCAGTACCACCTTCCTACTCCTGTATAAACAGGGAGATATAACATATCAAGTGATTGCCTTAATACCCTTGCCACAGCATCACACTAGGAGCTCATGTTTAGCTTGTTATGTCCTGTGGTGTTACTGTGGCTTTAAAAGAATGAATAGAATCACCAGGGTGTGGGAGCCGACAGTGGGAGTAGGCAGTTGTTTTAGGTGAGACTGATGAAAGGATCTGACTTAAGATGCTCTGTATGTATGTTATGTATCTTATAAAGACTGTTAAGTTACTAGCAATGAATTATTAGTAAAACTAACAGATTACTTGAATATCAAATAACACATTGACCATGTCTTTTTCGGCTGCTGCTTTCCAGGATGCAGTCCCCCGTTGAACTCCCCGAGGAATTAAGAACTGTTACAAACATCCCCAACTTCTGCTGTAAGTGCAAGGCAAACCTCTTCAGCCTTGCTTTTATTCATATAAACCACACATCAGTGTACATATAATACATTCAATTATAGAAAAGTAGAAAAAATCCATGATGATTCTCCATTTAAACTTATTTTGATGTCTGCCATTTAACCAGTTTTAATTTATTTAATATGTACTACATTGATTTAGTAGAGAGAAACTTTTTAAACAGAATGTTGTGTAGTACTAAGTCAAATACCTTACATACATTCAGATATATTGGCTCTGATCCTCCCACAGAAATTAATGGCAAAACTAGTATTGGCTTCAACGGTGCAGGATTAAGCCCATTATATGAGTACATTGTTAACTTTATCAACAGACTTTGTATCTCATCAAAATGATATGCTCATTTGACAGGGAGTATTTTGCATAAAATTATAGTGATTAACATTAATTATGCTACCATCCATTAATTTTTCACTGATTGCATCTCATAGTACTTCCATAATTTTGTCCAGAATTGATGTAAGGCTAACTGGGCTATAGCTTGGGTCGTCCTGTTCATCCATTGTATATATTCACACAACATTAGCTTTTTTGCTATCCTCTCAAACTTCCACAGTGTTCCAAAATATTCTAAAAAAATCAACATTAATGGTTCGGTGAGTTCCTTCATTAATTTTTTTAAAAAGTATAAGTTATAAAGAATGTTATCATAGCCCTGCTCAATCTTCTCTTCACACTAAACAAACCCTTCCCCCCCACTCCCCAATCTTTCCTCAGAGGTCATGACTTCTAGACCTGTAATCATTTGTCTACATCTTTCCTGAAGTATGGTGCCTGGAACTGGACACAGTATTAGAGTTGGGGCCTTATCAGTGCTGAGTAGAGTGGAAGAATTACTCCTCATGTCTTGCTTACATTACTCCTGCTAATATATCCCAGAATGATGTTTGCTTTTTTTTGAAACTTGATTACATTGTTGACATATTTATTTGTGATCCACTATAACCCCCAAATCCTTTTCTACAGTCCTCCTTCCTACACTGCCATTTCTCATTTTGCAATTGATAATTCCTTCTAAGTGTAATACTTTGCATTTGTACTTATTTAATTTTATCCTATTTGTTTCGGACTATTTCTCCAGTTTGTCAAGATCATTTTGAATTCTAATCCTGACCTTCAAAGTGCTTGCTACCCTTCCCAGCTTGGTACTGTCCACAAACTTTATAAATGTACTCTCCGTGCCCTTATCCAAATCATTTATGAAGATATTGAATACAACTGGGCCCAGGACAGACCACTGCAGGACCCACTCCATATGAGCTTTCAGCTTGAATGTGAACCGTTGAAATACTCTGAATAGGTTTTCCAACCAGTTGTGCACCACCTTATAGGAGGTTCATCTAGCCTATATTTCATAGTTTGCTTATGAGATGGTCATGTGAGACAGTAACAAAAGACTTACTAAAGTTGAAATATCACATCTGCTGCTTCCACCCACCCCATCCACAAAGCTTGTTACCCTGGCAAAGAAGGATATTAGTTTGGTTTAACATGATTTGTTCTTGACAAATCCATGTTGATTATTACTTGACACCTTATTACGTTCTAGGTGCTTACAAATTGATTGTTTGATTATTGATTATTTGTGCTATTATCTTTCTGGGTACCAAAGTTATATTGACTGGTCTATAATTCCCTGGGTTGTCTTTATTTCCCATTTTTTGATAGGCACTATATTTGCCCTTTTTTCAGTCCTCTGGAAAATGTGTGGCTACTGGACTACTGATGAGATTCCAGATCTCCTCTATTTGTTCAATTCACAGGAAATATACAGAATGGCTTTCTATAACAAAGGTGCAGGACAAGGACTGTCTGTTATCTTAACGTGTATTTGCAGAGTGTTCAGAAGAATGGAACCCTGGTCCTCCTAGGGGTCTTTGGGTGCTACCATAATATTAACCAGTGCTACTAAAAACACTACTACTAAGATCATTTAATAGAAATTAGAGACAAAAATATCTATTAGCACATCTAGTCCAAAAGACTGTCTCTACAGTTATTTTATTAATGCTTTATGTAGTCCATAATTAATATTGTGCATTCTCAGCAATTCTAAATTTCATCTTTACAATTTGCTTTCCATGAAGTCCCTATATTGCTATTGAGCTTAACATCTGCAACTTCCCTGAAGATACAAGATACTGAAGTTTAAAAAATAGACAAACAAAAAGTTATCAAACGTGCTCTTTCATTTCTTTGTGGCAAAAACTCTGAATGACAAACGCTAGAGCTTCAGTCGAAGTTTTATCACTGTTTTTGTTTCGTTTTATATAAAAGCTAATACTGGAGCTATTACTTTGAGGTTGAAGATATGGTATGAAGATCTGTGTTATAGGCAAGTATCACTCCTGCCAAAGTTGTATTGAAATGTGAGGTAGAAACATGACTGCGTAACTCTTCTTCCAGGTGGAGCTAGCAGCAACCAGGCCGGGGTTCAATATCTAGGGGTTCCTTTCCATTAATCCAACACAGAGCCGGCTTGAGCCCATACCCACTAACCTGGGAAAATTAGACACCACCCCTGGGTGCCTCTGAGAGTCAATACTTCCCCACTCGCAAGCACAGAGTCCAAGTGTAGAAAAGAAACTTTTAATAAAAGGAGGGAAGTAACTCGGAGTTAATTTGGGAAAACACCACAAACAGGGTTCATAAACATAAACCATTAGTAAAAGACCGACCCCCAAGTAGTTTGGACAGTGCCCTTTTCCCCTCTGGTTCTTAAGTCCAGCAACCCAAAAATCCTTTCCACATGTCCGAACCTTCTCTGAACCCCACTCACAGTAGCTGTATTTGGTCAGTGCAGACCCAGAGTTCAAGGGTGCATCTGCGGAGTTCACCTCCCACCCTAGGTGGCAGGTAAACAAGCATCTTACTTGCTCTGCTGGCCGCTCACCGGGTTCCAATCACCGCTCTCATGGCACCCCTCCAACAGCCACCCTGCTGGCCGCTCATCCTACCTCTCTGCCACCACCCTGCTGGCCACGCCTCTCTGCTGCCATCCTGCTGGCCGCTCATCATATCTCTTCACCACTACCCTGCTGGCTGTCAGTCACCTTCTGCCTCTCTGCTGTGACCTCTGCACATCAGTCTCTCTGTGATTTTCAGCTCTTTTGCAGGCTGGCCAGAAACACTGCCCCATCTCAAGTGATTTCGCCTCTCAGTGTTTTTAGTTCTTAGCAGACAGGGCAGAAACACAGTCCTACCACAATTGGTTTCAGCTCTCATTGAGCAATTAAAATAACAAAAAGGCTCCTAATTAAGCCTATTTGATTCTATTCTTCAAACAGTGGGGAAGAACAGGTTAAGCCAGTCTAGAGAGGACACCTGCCTGTGTGTGTGTGGGGGGGGGGAGGGCGGCTTCAGCCTCCTGACCAGGACTCCTGTCCCCACCCCTCTTATTTTCACAGGGCTTTGACATTCAAGCCTCTGCTTAATTATGCTCTTTCACTTGTGGGTGCCCTGCCACATTTGGGACAGGTTAAGCACAGTTCTGCTTTCCTGTATTGCTACAATAATTACAACATTTGTAATCATATTTCACTACCCCTGCATTCAGTACTAAGGTCATTTGTACCCAACACCAGCCAAAGTTGATCCTTTGACACAGCCATAAATGATGAACATGTAAACAGAGCAGGAGCAACCTGTATTGACATATTTCAGAGTAGCAGCCGTGTTAGTCTGTATTCGCAAAAAGAAAAGGAGTACTTGTGGCACCTTAGAGACTAACCAATTTATTTGAGCATAAGCTTTCGTGAGCTACAGCTCACTTCATTGGATGCATTCATTGTCTCATCCCCTTCCAACTAGCTGTCAGGGAAGTATTCATTAGGTCCTACTTACAACTGACAATTAACTTCCTTGGTTCAGTTCTGCATTTTTATTTTTAATCAGTAGATTGGAATTAAATCATTGTTCTAAGCAAACTACATTCAGAAGTTTGCAACAGTTATTTTGATTTTTTAATTAGCATCAAATCTAATGTACTGGAGCAGGTATAGGTAATGATACTGAAATCTTATATTTTTTTCCCTGTGCTGCTTTTTAGAAGGTAAATAAAAAAAACATGTTTTCCCCATTTCCATTAATACAAAGGAGAAAAATAAACATTGGTAATGCAGTAGCTTAAGTGGCCCTTCATGAACAAAGGCATCTACAGGATCTCAAGCAGAAGAGACCAGTTATGAGTGAAGATAACAAATACATGTTTCATATTCTCTGTGTATATGTAAGCAGTGTCAGGATGAGCCCCACCCTGACATCTGGTGGTGAGGTGTGGCAAGTTGTGGAAAAGAACTTCAGGGGCCGATCTCATTTGCATAGGCACACCCACCACGCCTAGAATGAGACCATAGCTGCCCAAATGGTCACTGTGGCTGCTGTGGGATCCCCAGTGTCTCTGTTATTGGGGCAGGAAGAATAAATTGTTATTACCCTGATTATGGGAACTGTGCTTGGAACTGTACGTGGCCTTTTGTTATGATGGAGGGATTCACCATCAACTAAGTAGCACTTGCTAGGCAAGGGTCATGGGTTCCAAAACTGTGTGAATGGAGAGAGGCTGGGGACAAGTAGTAATACTTGGTGGCATGGGCCCCTTGGTGAGGGCCTTACATGCTGATTGCACTACCTCCTCTCTCCACCGTGGAATATCAGAGCTAATTTTGATTTCATTAGAAGTCTAGTTATAGGCTGCTGAGCTCACTTTGGGCTGACAGTGCACCAGCACTGGGGCTCCCCTACTATAAGCTGAATTCACCTAAGAGCTGAAATCACTGAGTGTTGTGTTAAGTAGTGGGGGAGCCTGAAGATCTATTGTGGAGCAGTTTGCGGGACGGCTGGTGAAGCAGTTCGACGCGGAGCAGTGTGTGGATGGCAGGAGCTGCTTGTGGGCCGTGGAGCTGAGCGAAGGAGTTCATGGGGCGGCTGGCGGAGCGGAGCGCAGCTGAGCGAAGGAGTTCGTGGGGCGGCTGGTGGAGTGGAGCGCAGCTGAACGAAGGAGTTCGTGGGGCGGCTGGTGGAGTGGAGCGCCGCTATGGAGCTATGGGGAGGTCAGCTTCAGATCACGTAAGGTGCCTCTTACCCCCGTCCCATTTCCACCCAGGTTGGGAGGTAAAGCTCCGCCGATAAACTTTCGAACTCTGGGGCTGCCCTGACCAGGGACAGAGACTTTTGGGGCATTGGACTTTTGGGACTTCGGGTGATTTGGGGTTGCTGGACTCAAGAACCAAAGGGAAAAGGGCATGCCCCAATTTGCCTGGGGTGGGGTTGTTTTTGCTCATGGGTTGTGTTATGAATCCTGTTGGTGGTGTTTCCCCAACATAATGCCACATTGTTTCTCTCTGTTATTAAAAGACTTTTGCTACACTCAGACTATGTGCTTGCGAGAGGGGAAGTATTGCCTCTTGGAGGCGCCCAGCGGGGGTGGTATATATTTGTCCCAGGTCACTGGGTGGGGGCTCGAGCCGGTTTGCATTGTGTTATTGGAATGGAACCCCTAGATATTGAACCTGGCCCTTGTTGCTGCCAACTCTGACGGGCAGAAGGGTTACATATATATAAAGCCTGCTGCAGTTTCCACGATATGCATCCGAGGAAGTGAGCTGTAGCTCACGAAAGCTTATGCTCTAATAAATTGGTTAGTCTCTAAGGTGCCACAAGTCCTCCTTTTCTTTTTGCAAATACACCACCAGCTCTTTGTGCCTGGCCTAAGAGTACTGTGGATAACATTTGTGGTAGGGATAAATTTGGCTTTCTGATATTAAAGGGATCCCTAATTTTGGTACGAATGTGAGCACTGACCAACATCTCAGTTAATAATGAGCCTGGTCCAAAGCCAGCTAAAAGCCACAACTCATTAATCTCAATAACAAATACTCCACGACTCGCATTGGTTTCAATGGCCTTTGGAGTAAGCCTAAATATGCAGTCCTTATGCAGGTAAATCTCCCATTTGATCTTTGAGATATCACTCTAAAGATATATAACTAGAGAGAAATGATGTAACAAGAAGTGCTACACTTTGATAAGAACATTATGGAGATGAAAGAGAAAGTATTCATATTTAATTTTGTGTGCAATTCAAAAAAAATCTGTCTAAAATATAAACACAATGGACTTCCATTAGTTGCTCGGCAACATATGTTTTTGATGTTCTGCTTTTGAATTTCATATTGATGAATTAATTTAAAAACAAATTCTTCAAGGACCCTTTCAAGCCTACACTTGAATGCTTTAATTTGAAAATATACGCTTCACTTCATTCGGGATTTGGCCAAAACTGTTGTCAAATTAGGAGATTAAAAGATATATAAATTGCCTGATAGTGTATATCATTATTTACTCCCTGATCCGCCAAACACTTCAGCATATGTGCAACTTTATTCCTATTAGAGTCAGGACCTTACAGCTTATTAGAATGGGACACTAGGTAAACTTCAGAATTAAGAATTCATTATAAGGGTCTCAATTCTAGACCCTAGCAACTGGTGTTAGTACCACTACAAACCCCACCATTAATTGACACTCTACTTGGAAGTCTCAGCAAAGACCAAGAATAATATGGACATGGAGACTGAACTACCCTCTCATAACTCACAACAGAATTGCAGGGCATATTCTCAGGCAGTATGAGAAATCTTGCTCTGCGATGGCCCAGTCTGTATCTGTTCTATATTCTTTCTGGTTTTACTATTTCCCCATCAATCTGACTAATGATTTTTTATACTTATTTTTAAATCAAACCACTCCTATTACATTTTTAAAATCACTATGATAGAGTAAAGCATATCTAATAAAATACCATACCATTTTGTTCCCATAGGGCAGCATGATATAAAAATGTTTCTAAGAATGAAGTCCAAGGTCAATAACATTTCCCAGTCCTAAAGTTGGTAACAAGAGATGATGTGTGAGAAAAACAATTACACATTACAGAGATTAATGGGAAATACTTACATAAGTGGAGAATTAGAAAGAGAATTTATACAGCCTTCAAAAGAGATAAATTATAAAATATATAGTGGGCTAAATAATAATGTTGCTTTAGTAACTCAAAACATTAATATACTTTATATTGGCTAAGTATGCAAGGATCCCACTTAGTCGTCTGCTGTTGATATCACATATTAGGGCAACTTTTCATCAATAAGAATAATTAGCCCAATTAAAATTCAAGGGAACTATAACGTATTTCTAGCAATATGCTTTAGAATGATGATCCACTACAAAATCTATGACTCCAAATGGATGCCAGGTAAGAAACACGATACAGTAGATTAAAACCATATATCTTCTATTACTAAGACAGTTTGGATATATGAAAAACATAGAATCTGAGAAGGAGTTTAAATATTACAGTGGACATTGTGATTCATGCCTTATTATATATAGTCAAAAGGAATTCAAAACAGTTCTAATCATATTATATTAAAATCAGGGATGTCGATTAATTGCAGTTAACTCATGTGATTAACTCAAAATATTTAGGTTTCAGAGTAACAGCCGTGTTAGGACGGGGAGAGTGAATTTGTGTGGGGGGGTGGAGGGTGAGAAAACCTGGATTTGTGCTGGAAATGGCCCACCTGATGATCACTTTAGATAAGCTATTACCAGCAGGACAGTGGGGTGGGAGGAGGTATTGTTTCATATTCTCTGTGTATATATAAAGTCTGCTGCAGTTTCCACAGTATGCATCCGATGAAGTGAGCTGTAGCTCACGAAAGCTCATGCTCAAATAAATTGGTTAGTCTCTAAGGTGCCACAAGTACTCCTTTTCTTTTTTCAAAATATTTAGTGTGATTAAAAAAATTAATAGTGATTGATCACAGTTTTAATCTCATTGTTAACAATAGAATACCAATTGAAATATATTAAATATTCTGAATGTTTTTTCTACATTTCCATGTATATTGTATTCCGTGTTGCAATTGAAATCAAATTGTATATTATTTTTATTACAAATATTTGCACTGTAAAAATGATAAAAAAACAGAAATAGTATTTTTCAATTCATCTCACATAAGTACCGAAGTGCAATCTCTTTGTCGTGAAAGTGCAATTTACACATGTAGATTTTTTTTTTGTTACATAACTGGACTCAAAAACAAAACAATGTAAAACTTTAGTGCATACAAGTCCACTCAATCCTATTTCTTGTTCAGCCAATTGCTAAGACAAATAAGTTTGTTTACATTTACAGGAGATAATGCTGCCCTATTCTTATCTACAATGTCACCAGAAAGTGAAAACAGGTATTTTCATGGCACTTTTGTATCCTGCATTGCAAGGTATTTACATGCCAGATATGCTAAACATTGGTATGCCCCTTCATGCTTTGGCCACCATTCCAGGGGACATGCTTCCATGCTGATGATGCTCATTTAAAAAAAAAAATAGGTAATTAAATTTGTTCCTGAACTCCTTGGGGGAAAATTGTATGTCCCCTGCTCTGTTTTACCCCCATTCTGCCATATATTTCATATTATAGCAGTCTTGGATGATGATCTAGCACATGTTCATTTTAAGAACACTTTCGCTGGAGATTTGACAAAATTCAAAGAAGATACCAATGTGAGATTTCTAAAGATAGATACAGCACTTGACCCAAGGTTTAAGAATCTGAAGTGCCTTCCAAAATCTGAGAGGGACGAGCATGCTTGAGCATGCTTTCAGAAGTCTTAAAAGAGCAACACTCCGGTGCAGAAACTACAGAATCCAAAATACCAAAAAAGAAAATCAACCTTCTGCTGATGGCATCTGACTCAGATAATGAAAGTGAAATGTGTTGGACTGATCCGCTTTGGATGGTTATTGAGCAGAACCTGTCATCAGCAAGGATGCATGGCCCCTGGAATGGTGGTTAAAGCATAAAGGGACATATGAATCTTTGTGCATCTGGCAAGTAAATATCTTGTGATGCCGTCTACAACAGTGCCATGAGAATGCCTGTTCTCCCTTCCAGGTGACACTGTCAAGAAGAAGCGGGCAGCATTATCTCCTGCAAATGTAACCAAACTTGTTTGTCTGAGCAACTAGGTGAACAAGAAGTAGGACTGAGTGGACTGGTAGGCTCTAAAATTGTACATTGTTTTATTTTTGAATGCAGGTTTTTTGTCCATTATTCTACATTTATAAGTACAACTTTCATGATAAAGAGATTGCACTAAAGTACTTGTATTAGGTGAACAGAAAAATACTATTTCTTTTGTTTCTTACAGTGCAAATATTGTAATAAAAATAAATATAAAGTGAGAACTGTACATTTTACATTCTCTGTTGTAATTTAAATCACTATATTTGAAAATGTGGAAAAATCAAAAATATTTCAATAAATGGTATTCTATTATTGTTAAACAGTGCGATTAATTGTGCAATTAATCGTGATTTTTTTTTAAAATCACTTCATAGCCCTAATTAAAATGTAAATATCAAAAGTTTTTTACAGTGAGTCTTTTGCTCCCACTCCTCCATAACTACTGATTAAGGCTAGTATGCACTGCAATTCACACCTGCATAGTCTGAACTGCAGGGCTGTGTAGACAAGGCCAACGTATTATAATTGCTTCATCTGGGGGCTTTAGGGTGGTTTTTTTAACCTCTCTCTTCTAGGCTCTCCAAAGTGTATCCAGCAACTTTGCTACAGGACAGTCTTATCAAAACTTGCAAGTGTCTGGATTTTGTACAGGTGAATAACCTGATAATTGCATTGCTTGGTCATCCCAAAATCCCACCAGAGTCAATGGGAATTTGGGATATGCAAATAATGAAAGACTGGACCTTAAACTGGAAATGAATCCTACATCTAAGGTCTTATCAATGGGACATAAACAGGTCTTGTAAACTACCAAAAAGCTCAAGGTAATAGGGAAATGACACCAGTTATATTAATTTTCATTGTGTAAAGGGGCACTCACTTGAGCACCTCTGAGTAGCTGGGTGTGGTACCACAGTCCTTTTCATGCCCCTGGTACCTCCTGCACGCTGCCAAACAACTTTGGCAGGTCTTCAGTGGTTTGGCCTTCCATCCAAGTCTCAAAGTTCAATTTAATGCCTTCTAGGGTATTAAAGAGTTCAATAAACAAACAGTCTATTTCTTTTGCTTGGGTCAGCTCAGGGCCCTTTAAATTCAGCCCATTGTTCAAGCTCCCAAATAAGTCTTATCCCCTTCTTGGGTTTACACCACTTTACCTGTGGCTCGTAGGGAAACCTGGGTCCACCCACTACTCCAGATACAACCTAGGGACCCTATAAACAACAGACACATGCAACTGGATCCAATTCATTGCTGCTTCTTTCCTGTTCTTTTCCTACCTTGCCCCATTTTCATCACAGTCATGTCAGGGTTAACATTCTTGTACTTCCCTCTCCCTGCAAACCCAGTTATGCAAAATGCAGCCAGAAATAGACTCTGGCTATTCCTCAAGTTCCTTTGGCCAGAACAGAGCATCCTTCTTTACTCCTCTCATTCCAGCCAGAAGCTGAACAGCTCTGGCTAGGCAGCTCCTTTTATCTGAGCCTGCTGGGCTCTGATTGGCTGTTACTACTCCTTGTAGCCCTTGGAGTACCAAGTCTCTCTAGTCTCCAAGATGGCTGTTTCCAAGAGGCCTCTCTAAGCCGTCCAGGAGGCCCCACCATTGCTGCTCCATTCCACACACATTGCTACTTCCTGGGGTAGGGTGTAATAGGATAGGTGTAATAGGACCTACAAGTGTGCAATACATGACCTTACCACATACAATGTGATGCAGCTGATCTCTGAGCCATGCAACCTGCAGGGGGCCATCAATGCTTTTTTCACAGCAGCAACTATCAGGTGGAAAGGAGACTTATTACAAAAGGCATCATACTCCAGCTACATGTTTGTGTTATGCAGATGCTCAAGAAGCAAAAGTTTGTGCAATTGAGCTCCTCTGGCCACATCCTGGCTGGATCCCTGGTCCCTCTTCACTGATCTGGGCAGCTGAGGTCTTCTTCAGTGTGAAGGAGTCTTAATCTGGTGTAGAGGCTATGTGTAGGAGCTTTGGAGTAGTAACCAAAGTTACCCATGGTGTTGCATGATGGGAATCATTATGTAGTCAGCCTTATCAGCAGTAGCACATGGCTTGCAGTTGGAGCCAGGCAAGCAAGTCAGCAACACCTGGCTTTACAGATCTCAACAGGAAGTTAAGAGTTTACTGTTACTTTAAAGCATCTCCAGTATCATTTCTTATGTTATAATAGCAAGCTGGCAACGGCTATTACACTACTTAACTGGCAGAGTGCTTGGGATGGTAGATGGCATGACTGGAGTGTGCTGTGCTCCAATGAAATGAGGCCAGTACGACAGCCTCTGTGGGGCTGCTACAAACCAGCTTCCAGATTTCTGTGGGAATAAAGATGGCATAAAGCTTTGAGGAGCTGACAAAAAATGCTCTTGCACAAATGAGGCTCTGGCCTTCTTTCTTGGACTTCTATTTTCAGAGCAGGCAGAACTTGATTGCATGGATATGTACAGGGCCAGCCTGGAGAGGAAGTTTAGCAATAGAATTAGAAATTGATACGTGTTCCTGGGAAATATGTCAATTTCGATGAAGCTGCATTTTCCTATGGAAAAGTGTTCTGCTGAATTATTTTTTACCAGATCTACTTGACCAAACCAGTCTACTCCCAAATCACACCCAGTATGCATGCACATTCTATTGACATTGTACTCATAAACATGAACTATTCATTTCAAACCAGCATGTGTCCACATGGGGCAGATAGGAATGATCACTTTTCTGACTCCTGATTGCTAACTGAGATTTCCTTTTAGCTCAAATGGTGAGAAACCCGTGCTTTTGCAGCAAGAGGCATCCTGACCTTCTGTCAACAGGAAGTTCTGAGTTATCATGTGCAGCAAATTAAGAACTGTCAAGTCCTAACTTTGGCCATGGCTGCATTTCAGTAGTAAAGAATCCATTTCGCTCTTAGAGCCAGGACACAATGGAGAGCATGGAGGAAAGATGGCACGTTAACAAAACTAGTGGTGACTAGAGGAATTATTCCTCCAGAGTCCACGAGCAGTTGGACACCTGCAGGGGCACTCAGAAGGTGTGCTCAGCTGTGGTGTATTTGAAAACTGGGTTGGAATTGTAGGTTGTCACTTTAATTTGTAAGGCATTTCCTGGGGTCCTGCTTGCAGGCTAGATTGCTCTGTAGGAAAACATGTCTGCCTGGAAAGAGCCAGCCTACAGCAAGGTGGAATGAGTTGTGCCTCACCGCCTTAGGGAGCAGCCTGCTTCCCCTCTCTCTGTTTTTGGTTCTTGTGTGTTAATGTTTGGGATTTTAAGAAATAAAGTAATGTTACACTGCAACCTCTCTAAAAGAGTGTTTGATATTTTTACCTCTGATGGCATGTCATGGACATAACAGTGGCTATGTCTGCAGAAAGGATGCAGCATATGCTCAGTTCTCTCTCACAGCACAGTTCTCTAATACTTTGCCGGAACACAGGTGGCTTCAGTGCTGTGGCCATGCCATTACCCACCCCCTCACAGAAACATCCCCTGTGGGCCACTGAGCACTGCTACGGGTGTTAGCAAGGTGCTGCTTCTCTCCACCACACTCATAATTAGGCCTCATGCAACTCTAATGGACAGTCTCGGGTACTTTTTTGAAATACACCAAACATTTGTAAGGTATATCTCACGGATTGTCTATTGCCAAATTAGCACTAGTTAGCATATGTAAGATCATTTTATTTAGAAGATGTTAGATTCACATTTATTCAGTGTGATGTCAATATGGAGGGAAAATTATTAAAATTCATAGAGGATTATTCAGTCAATCTTTGAATAAATTACATTCAACTCTGTTTCCATAAATCAGAATGCATTATTTATTTTTAACGTGTTTGTCAAATTTTACAATGAATAATATATTCATCTCATAGTATTTGACCTATTTAGCCTTTCATTAAGTGTAAATCAATACGTACATACTGAGCTAGGACCACTGGAGTGACACATTTTTTTCCTGCTTATGGACTGTATGGTATGTTTGTCTTTTTAAAATGAAGCCTTTATTTAGGAAGTTTGAACAGATTTGCCAATCCTAGCTATATAAATATCAGAAACAATAATAATCATTGCAAGAATGAACTTTTGTTTAGAGCAACATTATACAGTAATATCACAAGATCTCTCTGTTTAATAGAGTGTTACCGAGTGAGTGTCTTTGCACTACCCAGGACATCATTTCTAGTGATTTTATTAAATTGCATGAATTCTCTGATTACACATTTAATAAACCAGGCACGTCTATCAAATAATAAGATTCAAAAATATTGGACAGGTGTACTTTTTCATGATTTTGTCACAGCATTTGGTGATGAAAGTCATGGTGAATATATACATGCATAATAATATCTAGGGATGAAAATAGATTATATGAATTATCAGGATCTTTGGTTAAAAAATGTTACTGCTCGGGGTTGCAATAATTTCTCTTGGGTTTCCTCCCCAATTATTCCTGACCCCTTCATTTTCTCTCTTATTCTGTCTCTAACCTAATTTAACCCAACAAGTTCTGTGCTCTCAATATCCTCTGTTCCTTCACAAATACTAGCCCCCAACCCTGCACATAGACCTTGTTCCCTCTATTTCCACCCTTGAATTCCTTAACCAATCACCATTGTCCCCAAGACATCTGTCCTTCCTAGGATCTCCTTGTTGTTCGTGGCATTACTACTACTAGCCCAGGATCACTTTATCCCCTCTCCAGGATGCCTCTCATTCCCTGTCTCTGTCACTGTCCACACCTATGGTATCCATTTAGCTCTTAAATCTCTGTTCATGTCTACCATGTTTCCCCACCCCCTTAATCTATATTCTGCCCCTCAACTCTCAGGGTCACTATTCCTGTTACTTACTCCCCAGCATGTCAATTTTCTCTCGTTGCACTGTAATTGTGTCCCCCCTATGGTCACTTCCCCATCCTCCACTCCACAGGGACACTGTTCCTATGCTCCATTCTCTAGATTCCTTCCCCCATCTCCTGCTAGAGTCACCGTTCCTGTCCCACACTCTGCAATCGCTGTCCATGTCCTAATTCCCCAGCATCTCAGTTCTCACTCCCCACGTTCATGTCTTCCCTAGAGTCACTGTATCTGTGTCCCAGTTCCTACATTCCTGGACTCTATATCACCAATAGCACCCTCCCTGTCCTCTCTTTGCCAGTGTCACTTTGCAAGTCCCCCAGTTTAGAATTTCTGTGACCCATTACCATAGTGTCTCTGTGTCTCACTTACCTCTGTGGTCACTCTCCCTCCTGCCCCCAACTCCCCAGAGTCTCTCAGAGTTAGTGGAGGACATGTCTTTCCATATCCCTTTGTAATTGCACCGGTGCTAGTGGTATCTGTTTTCTCACTGTTCTGTATCATCCTTGATCCCACAACAGGAATCAAGGAGCCCGCTTTGCCACAAATCAATCTTTCCCCCAATCCACCCACCATCCACACCTAGTTGTGTATTCAATGTACACCTACTTAGCACTTAGTTCCTCTTGTGCCACTGACATTTCAGACAGTCCAGTTCCTTCACTGATTAGAGTCAATCATTAATTGTGGTACTTCTTCCCAGGTGATAACAGTACATACAAAACTCTGTTACTGTTAGTAACAGTGCTGGTCCAAGCCTGGATAAAAGAGGACTCTGCTGTTGGGTTTGCAACTCACTCAGGTAATACCTTGCTTCAACAGAAACAGCTGTATCTCCTACTGCTGATGTAAAATAGACAGTGAGGTTAAGTAACTTACTTAAGACCACAGGAGAAATCAGGGGTGAAGCCACAAGAGTTTCTAGCTCCCAGCCTCATGCCTAATGCACTAGACTACAATTACTGTCATCAGCCAAACTTCCTAGACCTTCCCAATATCCTCTTGAAAATCGTTTGCATTAGTGAACTGATGATGTCTGAAACCATATGGGATTCTACACAAGCCCTAATTAAAATTAATTGTTCCATGAATAATTAATGTTTACTCTGAATTTTGCTGGCTCCAGTACTAGGGAGATACAAAACAATTGCCTTTGTTTAAAAATCAAGTTACATATTTAACCTCCGAAATTAAACATTGTTCTGGAGAAGAGTAGGATGTGCTAAATCTACTTTATATGGAATTATACTCTATCAGATACCAACATCGGGCAATTTGATAGGGTAGTAAGATAGGTCATATATTTTGTTCAGAAAAAAAATGTCTTATTTATTCCAGTGGTGCTTTAAAGAATAACAAATAACTACATAAAAATGGCAATGCACAAAACATCCATTTAATGTAAGACATCTTCTGCCTCCACAATATATCTGATTGAATATATTCAATCGGGGGAAGGGATAGCTCAGTGGTTTGAGCATTGGCCTGCTAAACCCAGGGTTGTGAGTTCAATCCTTGAGGGGGGCATTTAGAGATCTGGGGCAAAAATTGGGGATTGGTCCTGCTTTGAGCAGGGGGTTGGGTTAGATGACCTCCTGAGGTCCCTTCCAACCCTGCTATTCTATGATTCTATGAATATGTCCATCTTGCATGAGTCCTTAGATAGAAATGAGGATGTATCATCCCACTGCACTGCAGTAGCCTTCAGTAGGTTGACCAGGTTCTTCTCTGAAAATCACTGGGGTGGTGCTGGTGCTAGCTGTGCTTGGTCACTTCAACGTCCACACAGGTGACAATGCTTCTGGTGGACTTGGAATTTTTTGGCTGCCATAGGATAGTCCTCAGATAGTTTGTAGCTCAACTCTTACATCTAACAACTCTTTGGATATGGTGTTCAGATTGTAGTTCAGGGAGCTGGCACTCATCTATCTATCTAGTGCCTTTCTGTTGTTATCAACAACAGAATACAATTGTATACATCAATTGTATAGTCAATTCCTTGACCATACTTTGGTTCTGTATGAAATATATTCAAGAGACCAAATAACCAATATCAGTCAGCTTTATTGCTAAAAGTCAATAATAATATAGTACAAGAAAAAAGTTTGCTACAATATAAGTTTCTAGGAAGCTGTCTTGTGCAGCATTATTAAGTTTACCTTACACAGAATATGTGGTCCCAAAGTTACACGATGGTGATATTTATAGGTGATAGTTAAAAACTTTGTACATGTCATTGAAATCCAATCCACCAGTTTGGACCAGTTCCTTAACTTGTTGTTCTGTACCTTTTCTTATCATTGTTTTGGATATTAGCATTCTAGGTTCTGGTCCATGAAGGTACTTCTCCAGCATGTACCATGGCAGAACATTAATGCATTATGCCTTTGACATGTTTCTTATTTTCTGAGCTTGACTTCAGCTTTGCAAAGTGTTATAGGATAGTTATAACAAGTGAACAGGATTATAGAAAGACGTAGGCCAATTCAGGCCATGTAATGGCTTGAAATACATACACTTCATAATGTTATATTGATATCATGTGCTTCACAGCTTAATGCATACAAATATATGTGGTGTGAATAACACATATTGATAATGTGATTATGCGCGCGCGCGCGCACACACACACACACACACACACACAAGCCCATCATATATCGGTCAGTGTTTGAGTGCTTATCATGGACCTACAATTATCTTCTTCAATTTGGAACTGGGAAACTTTTCTCCCATCAGGAAGTGGACCCATTTTAATGGTTAACCCTGAGAAGATAAAATAAGCTTAGGAGTTTCCAGAGGGCACTGGAGGAAAACACTGTTTTTTTTGACAGAACACTCTAGACTTTGTTACAATCCTTTGTCTTAATGACCCCTAAACATCTTCTCCTCTATCTTTGCTCTCACGGGTCACTGTAGCTTGCTGCAACTCATATCTAGGAATGACATCACATTCTTGAAGGACCTGCAACTGATACACAATCCAGTAGCCTGTACATTAACTAATGAAGGCTTCCAGGAGCATTTCACTTACTACAGAATCATGTTCTAACATTGATTTTCAAGGACCACAGGCAGTGAGGATCCATTGCATGGTACTACCATAACTCTTCGTGACAGCTACACTCCATGGGGACAATGCAATAGGTGAAGATCCATGAATGCACAAAACAGGACTTCAACAAGAGTGGGACCTGGACTGTGGAACTCACTCATGCAAAAGATTGAATTGACATCAATTGTCACTGCCTTCAGAACCAAATGTCCCAACTCTTTGAACTAACATTCCTCAAATAAAACACACACACACTCACCCTTAACTTTATTCAAGCATTTTACTCCTATATGATGAGAAAGAAGAGCTTTTTTCAGATGCATTGCAGGCTCTCAGATACTACAGTGATCGAAGCCGATGTCGGAACTTAGAAGATAGATAGATAGATTCCAGAAAGAGAGGCTAAGAAGGCTGGCATGTGGATCTGGAGGCAATCATCTTGTGACACATATTCTTATATTCAAAATTGTACCAGAAAAAAGTACACATTTTAACAAGACAAACCAAGTATAAAACATTTTGTCTCAAGTTTGAACAAAATTTCTTGCGTATCTAGCTCTTATTCTTATTTCACTTTCATATTTGTATCAGACAGTTCAAGAATTGATGTCATCATGGAGATGCTAGAGGATGTTATCATCTTCCTCATTGCCCCCGAGGAAAGGAAAGGTCATGTTAGCCTCATTGGTAAGTGTCTTCTGTTTAATAAGATGAAAAGGAAAGAAACCTAATTCACCATATTCACATTAAGGGCTATCTGACTTACATGCCTGAACGTTAGCATGATTTTCTTTTGGGAACAATGCAATTTATCTCCCTCTCCTCTGCTACATTAATGAACACTCAAATATAACTGTCTGTTGGAAATGTTGCTCGTAAAAAGTATGGTGAAAATAAGTAAAACTATATTATTGAAAAGTGATTTGTGACACCTTTTTCTGCAATAATGCCAAAAGAGTTCATACTTGCAATTTTTGGTTTTGGTGCAACACCTTTCACAGACAACTGAGTGAATCTTATTTTACTTTGTATCTAAAAATCTGAGCCAGAGTCTCACAAATTCAGCTTTCTAGTTTCAGCTGGGATGGCAACTCTGTCAGAGATTTATCATTTTTGTGATGTTTTGGCACTTGCACTCTTAGTCCAGAAATGAAAAATAATAAGAGGAAAATTACCAACCTTTTTTTAAACCTCAGAAGTTTCAGCTCAAGGTTCCCTCTGAATTTGTACTGAAAGTTCAAATCAATAATTATTTAATCTCAACTGGTTCCTTTATTCATTGTTAATATAATATTAATCTTATCACCTTTAAATAGCAACTCTAGGTTGTCAATCAAGGTCTAATCCAGCTCTCACTGATGTGAATGAAAGTCTTTCAAGTTTCTTCAATGGGAGTTGAATCAGGCTCTCAGTTCCTTGAGTGACCCATTGAAAATATTCACAGGATAAACACAGATAGCCCCTGGATGATATCATGAGCTACAACAAATTTTAAGCTGTAACTAACATTTTGCCAGCTCACTACCACATACAATTTATCAAACTTACACTCACATCTCATAGCTTCTTTGTGATTTAAAGGGTATTTTTAGTTCCCTGAGCAACTTACTAGCTATAAAGCCAAGTACGCATGATGAAGCTGAAGGACTTCATAGTAATCTCAAGTCATGCACACTGGTAGAAATCTTTGTTACCTTTCCCAAGATCGATGCACATAGAAATCAATTCTAAGATGTGATTACAGGTCATCAGTTCAGTTGAAGCTGTTACCTTGTGAGCATACAAAAATGACTGAGTTCATTTCCAGTTGATATTATAGCTATAGACTTTTCTTTTAGTATTGTTCTGGGCTCTTTCTTGCAGGATGAAAGGAGAGGTTCAAAAGCTAGCTATTCCATCCTCTGAAAAGGACTGGGTTTTTACCAATAAATATGGAACCTCAGGTGGCAAGATAAGGCACAGCTTTCTTTCTGATTAACTGTAGAAGTGATTTTTGTCTCAGAAGCGCAAGTTGCTTGAGCTGATTTGGCCTCTTTAATGAGATTTTTTTAGGGGAAGACCTGTGTTAGTTTCCCTCTCAAAAGACATTCACTGAATAATGAACACATGCATCTTCCATCACATGCCATCTCCTTCACAATCCTGGTAGCTGTATTTCTCAAAACTTCACATCACCAGGTCTACACATGCTATTCTCTTGTTCCCTTCCCATCCCCTTGTTCATTTTTTGAAATGTTAAGTGTCTTTAAATGACTGATGGTTTCCACCCTTATATCTTGTGTCACAATCATTCTCTTTGCTTGGGCAACTATGGAGCACTTTGATACTTCTGTAGGATTTGATCTTCCATTGTATGGAAGACAGATGTGCAAACATACTCTGTGGGTGTAAAGGCAGAAACTACACAATGTGTTAAGAAGTTCCCCATGCTCAGCATTGTGAGCCGCCCCCCACTTGTGCCAACATTCCTTTCTGCATGGCTACACAGTACCAAAAAGAGGGGAGCTCACTGCCGAGTGCATTGACATTGAACCCTCATCTACACCATAGCCCAATCCTGTTCCCAATGAAGTAAATTATAAACCTCCATGGTGCAGGATATGGATTTATGAGAGGTGCTTAGCAGGGATTATGGAAGAAAACAGGTACTTCTGTTAGTGTTGGAACTGCGCTAGCCTGCTACAGCCCCTCAGGATGGTGTGTAGCACCACACTGAGACAACTTGCTCCCTCATGCCCCATCATGGTTTTCTCCAGATTGGACCCAAAGCCTATTGAAGCACCATAAGTTGGATCAGCCTATTAGTTAGCAATAGAGCCCTGGGTTTTCCATTTTTCTTTCTGTAGGTGTGTCATTATTTGTCTTTCTCTGCAAAATATCCATTGTAGTGTTTAATGTGTACAGCCATTATTCACTTCTACTTTCTGTATGATTCTTTTTCATTAGCCCATCATAAAAAAGGAAACGTTAGTCATGCTTTTTTTTTTTTTACTTACACAAGTGTCAAAGTTTTTCAAAAATAAAATGGATATACAGATTTTTAAATTTCTGAATTCAACTGTTCAATGGTGGTCTTAGACGGACAAGTTAGGTGAGGTAATATCTTTCTTTGGACCAACCTCTGTTGGTGAGAGAGACAAGCTTTCAAGCTTACATACAGCTCTTCTTCCCAGACCTGAAGAAGAGCTTTGTGTAAGTTTGTAAGCTTGTCTCTCTCACCAAGAGAAGTTGGTCCAATAAAAGATTTCACCTCACCTGCCTTGTATTTCTAATATCCTGGGACCAACATGGCTACAACAATGCTGCATACAACAATGATGATGATCTTATTATTCAGTCCATTTATGAAAATATATAACACAACCCCTCTGCTTGAGTTAGAGGGATTTCAACCTGGGACATTCGATGCTAAGAGCACGAGCTAGAGTTAAAACAATAACTCTGTTAGCTGACAGCTAAAGTAGCCTCTTATGCAGATCAGCCAAAGGTGTGGGGAGCAGACACAAGAGTAGATTCTCAGCTAGTGTAAACTGTCAAAGTTCTGCTGATTTTATTCAAAGCAGCATATGAGTCTGAAATCCTGAATTATTGAAGTATTGAATGAAATATTAAGAAAAAAAATCTACATTTTAAAGACAGATGAAATGTTCCAAAAGTAACCCACACTACAGCAGTGGGACAGACCTTCAATGGGTATAAATCAATAGCTCTCTGTTATTGGTTCATATTATTTTATTCAATATATCAATACATTCAAGATCATAGCTATGCTCAAATAATGGACTGATGACTATATAACTGTAACCAACTATTATCACACATCTATGGAATTAGTTTTTTTAGTACGTTTTTCTGCTCCTAGTCTTTCCCCCAAAATTAATGTTAAGTTAGACATTGCTTTTTCAATGTACATTTTGAAAATTCCAATTTGATCTCTCAAACACAGCAAGCCCTATAAGCACTCGTTACTTGTCTGAGAATTAATCATGATTTAATTCATTTTGTAGTTCAAGACAGTAGATATTATTAACATCTGATATCTTGTGGCCCAGTCTTCTTATTAAAAAGATGTTATGCTAAAACTGAAACTTGTAGGTCCAGGATCTCTGTTCAAAGTTACATTTTCGTGAAGAAACTGATGCAGTGTTATTGTTTTCAGTGGAGTTATACCAATTTACATCTGCTGAGGACATGGCCCTTTGATTCTAGTGCAGCTACATGAATTATATTATCTAAGTACTGGAGATAACTTGATAGATAGATCTGCCTCAATTTTAGTGAGATTACTTACTGAAGGGATACTTATCCTTCTCTGTCTGCAGATTTTAAGCATCAGCTTTGGGCTTAACAAAGCTAGTCCTTGGACAATTTGGTTGGCATTTCCACTAATGAAACAGTTCTGTGAAGAGCCAATAGTGGTTTTTCCAAGTTCTCCTTTTGTATAAGTTTTAATTCCCCATATACTTACTTGCTTAATCTATTTGTTCTTTAATATCTTGAGCTGTCATCCTGTATGAGCAATTTTAGATTATTTTTACCTCATGTATCTCTTCTACCAAACGCACAGCATTAGTTCTTTATTTCATAAGACTACCAATGCTCTGCAATACTGTATACTTTCATAAGTCTCTAGCTTTTCCAATTTAAGAATCTCCCCCTCACTGATCTCCCACCCATCCCAACTTTCTTCTGCAACACTTATACTTAGGGCCTGATTTTCATAGACAGCTTCAATTATGCAACTGTGTCCATAAATAATAGCATTCCCCCCAACACACACTTTTTTTTGCAGGTTCATATAATAGAATTACAACATCCAACTGCCTGACTGTGCCTACAAATTAGGCTGTTAAATATCTAGGGCATGATTCTGAAGTCCATTTGAGCAGCTTTGCTCCATCTGCTGATGCAAAGTTGCCACAAAGAAGGAAAACCTAGCCAGTTGAAGAATCCCCTTACATAGGACAACTATTAAGTGGCAGTTTACCTTAGTGGCTCCAGCATCTGTGGGATCAGTTATGAATGTTTAGAGGCACTATTCAAAAGGAGCCCTAGGGATCATATAATACAGGAGTTAAGAATCTGTGTGAACAAGAATTGAAGACCGTGTTCCATTCAACTCAGCCACAAATTTTGTGTGTCTCTGTAATCTCTACAGAACTCTGAGTCCTCCAGCTGCTGGGATGGTCAAGGAAAAGAGGTCACAGCAAGGGCACCCTTATTACAGATTGTCCCTTGGTCTTTGGAACAGTCCATAAGGGACCTATGGCATCTGGCATAATTTAAACCAGGCTTAAGTCTGCTGCAAATTATATTGGTAACTGGGATGGCCCTGAACAAGCCCCAAGTTCATGAGACACAAATTGAGACTTTTAAACCCAGCATTCCTTGGACAAAATTGTAAGTCAACTGATGTTCCAGAGGAGAGAAGGCTAAGAAGTGATTTGATTGTGGTCTATTAAAACTGGAAGGTGAAGCTGGACAAATTCAAATAAGAAATCAAATGGCAAATTTTAATAGTGAAGGTAATTAATCATTGAAATGACTTGGCTAGGCAAGTGATGTATTCTCCATTATTTAGATGCCTTTGCAAGAAATATGTTCTAGCTCAACCAGAAATTATGGTGCAGGAAATAGTGGTTGGGATTCTATGACTTGTGTTATACCTGAAAACTGACTAGATGAGGTAATGGTCCCTTCTGGCCTTAAAAATCTATGAACCAGTTAGCTGTGGACAAAATATCATAGGTACAAATATTTGTGGGTGCAAAATTCCATCTGCAAAATTGGAGGCCCAATTTAGGCCCTTTACAAATCCAGGGTGAAGTCCTAAACCCAATCCTTTACCCTTGACTTCAGTTGGGCTAGGATTTCCTCCTAACCTCTTAATATTTTTTGACTAAACTTTCACATATGGTATTCGGTTTCTAAAACATAAAAAAAAGTTACCATATTAAGGTCTTAAGGTGTTAACTTGGAGTCTACATTATGGACCAGATTGCCTCAACACTTTGAGGATGTGGGGGTTGGAAGGCACTAGCATTCTGCCTTCACCACCCCTCCTCATCACCTGTATGGTAGTGTAAAGGGGCCTCAAGGGGTAATTTACAAGAGCTGTGCAGAGGAATCTTTTAGTGTCAATGATAATCAGGCCCATAGTTGAATTACTAACATTTTTCTCTTACTCTCCTATCCTGAACTCGAATCTCTGTACATAGGTATAGGAAGAATTATATCATAATGTGATGTTATACATCATGAGTGAAATACTGGCCCCATTGAAGTCAATGGCAAAATTTCTATCAATTTCAGTGGGATCAGGATTCATTCCACATTTTCTGCCGTGTTAATTTATTTTGGAGAAGGGAAGCGGAAGAGTTAAATTCTGACAAAATATAAAAGATTAAGTTTTAGCTGTAATTTCATGTTCTGCTTATTTGGCTTGCCATATTTCGACATTTAAATGTAAATATAATTAAATGTAAGTTTGTTGTAATTTTTTTTAAAAAAAAAATCCCACAGCAGTATATAAATTGCACTAATTATTCTATTTCAAGATTTTTGGTCCCACTACTTTGCAGAAGTCTAGTACTATGCTTGTTTGTGTTCAGTTATGTTGATTACCATTTATGAATCATATTATTGTTCACGTTGTGTGGTATTCTGAGAATGTGGTAGCCTTCTTGAACTTTCTTAGTGTCATAATACAAGCATTTCTGTAGTTCCCTCAGGCAGTGATTAAATTATATATTTAATTTTTAGCTTGTTTTAATTACATAATGGTCGATAAGAATAATATTGCAGTCTACTAAACAAATCCAATGGTTGGAAGTAAGGTGCAACACTATTTCTACAGAGTTCCATAATTCCGTTACTAGGCATTAATTACACATTTATTTAAGCAATTAAACATTAAAGTGGCATTATTGTGATGTATGACCTGAAAGTAATTTGGTTAATGAGGAACAAGAAGTGCTTGCTAACCAGGGCAGGTATTTTATTAGCAGCATTGCTAATTACCCCTGACAAGTTTAGGATTGAGTACTTCATATCTAAAAGTCTCCCTCTCTCCCAATAGAGAGGGCTGTAAAAGTATCCTTTTACATTTTAAAATATCTATAGAATATTCATCTCCATTTAGGAGAGGAAATTATATTATTGTGCATAGTCAGCCATTGTTGTGGCAGACACTATACAAGCATCCCAGTCATATACATCAATCAATAGTAATATATTCTCATTAGTAGCACTCCTATTATGCCATGTTTGTATCTCTGCTAAGTACTACAGAGATCTGTTTCTTGATCTATATTGTGTGGCTGATTAAAGATGTAGACAAATGCCCACGATTATATTGTGACAAACTTTGTTAGAATGCCCCTCCCCCCAAATAAATAAATAAAAATAGCAAAAGTCGGTATGCTTTGTGTTTAAAAAAAAAATCCACTTTATTTTTTCCAACAGAAATTTCCCTACTTTTTAGGCCCTGAGCCAGTAAATACTTATACAAGTAGCTAATTGTGAGCATGAGTAATCCTATTGAAGTCAATAAGACTATGTACATGCTTAAAGTTAAACACAAGATAAAGCAGGTCCTAATTGTACTACATTCTGCCAAACTATTGTTCAGGTTTGGTAGGTCAAGGGTCATATTAAAATATCTCATTAGTTTAATATTGTTATGTAAAGACTAGTCATAAACAGAAACAATAAGATAATTTGGCAGAGTACCAGCATCATCCTGCCCTTCAGTACATTTAAGGCCGAAACAAAATCATTCACTTCCATATACTTTTATCCAGAGGTGCTTTAATAATAAGAGAGTTATCTGTGGTCTTCAGTTGATCTTTATTCCAAATAAATGTAATAGCAAAGATTAAAAAAAAGCAGCTAACATGTAAACTTATTTGTAATAACCAACAGAAAATCTCAACTAAAACTGCCTCCACAAAAAAAAAACAAAACAAAAAAACTACCAAATTCTTCTTTACCAAGAACAAAGTCTTTCCATACTCATCCTCTTCAATCTCCCTGTTGCCATTCGTATAGAATCATAGAATATCAGGGTTGGAAGGGACTGGTCATCTAGTCCAACCACCTGCTCAAAGCAGGACCAATCTCCAATTTTTGCCCCAGATCCCTAAATGGCCCTGTCAAGGTTCCTCTCCCACTCTGAACAGGTACAGATGTGGGGGTACAGATGTGGGTACAGATGTGGGGACCATCATGAAAAACCTCCTAAGCTTATCTTTACCAGCTTAGGTCAAAACTTCCCCAAGGTACAAAATATTCCACCCTTTGTCCTTGGATTGGCCTCTACCACCAACAAACAAATACTGGTTACTGGGGAAGAGCTGTTTGGAAACGTCTTTCCCCCCCAAAATACTTCCCAAAACCTTGCACCCCACTTCCTGGACAAGGTTTGGTAAAAAGCCTCACCAATTTGCATAGGTGACTACAGACCCAAACCCTTGGATCTGAGAACAATGAAAAAACATTCAGTTTTCTTACAAGAAGACTTTTAATAGAAATAGGAGTAAATAGAAGTAAAGAAATCCCCTCTGTAAAATCAGGATGGTAGATACCTTACAGGGTAATTAGATTCAAAACACAGAGAATCCCCCTAGGCAAAACCTTAAGTTACGAAAAAGATACACAGGCAGAAATAGTTATTCTATTCAGCACAATTCTTTTCTCGGCTATTTAAAGAAATCATAATCTAACACATACCTAGCTAGATTACTTACTAAATTCTAAGACTCCATTCCTGGTCTATCCCCGGCAAAAACAGCATATAGACAGACAGACCCTTTGTTTCTCTCCCTCCTCCCAGCTTTCGAAAGTATCTTGTCTCCTCATTGGTCATTTTGGTCAGGTGCCAGCGAGGTTACCTTTCGCTTCTTAACCCTTTACAGGTGAGAGGAGTTTTCCTCTGGCCAGGAGGGATTTTAAAGGGGTTTACCCTTCCCTTTACATTTATGACAGGCCCCCTCAAGGATTGAACTCACAACCCTGGGTTTAGCAGGCCAATGCTCAAACCACTGAGCTATCCCTCCCTTGCCCAGCATGTGCTTGAAATTAAAAACAGATGTTGAAGGTTATGCATTGGAGAACTAATGCCCTTACCAACTTTCCAATCCTGTGCGATCTGGAAGTTTGGCGATAGATAACCTGTACCACTGCCACGTTATCGCACCAGAGGCACACCCTTATATTAGCCCCAAATTAATAACCATTTGTACCTGCACAGTGATACCCCATATAGTTGATAACCTCTTCATACATCTGTGTCTGGAGTATGTTACAAAGATGTGCATGACTTTCTCGTATTCTATCCCACCTGTCTTCTCTCCACAACCCAAAATTACCAAACATGTGTGTCTCACACCTTCTCTGTTACTTTTTTGATAAAGAAAGGTGATTTTGTCAGTTGATTTGTGAAAACAATTTAAGACCATTAACATTTCTTGAACAATGAAATATTGAGATCTCAATACAATTGTAAAACAATACAATGAATTTATAAAGAAATATCATGATATTTTCACCAATTTCACTATCCCTAATTCATACAGAAACCTGCTAGTTATATATTAATACATAATGCAATAGATTTTTTTTTCACAAATCACCCACCACATCCTAGTGTGGTAATATGTGTCTGTGTCTATTGTTTTTTTTCTCTTTCACAATACTAATTTCATTACCCTTAGTCAGACCATATGCTATAATGGCCACTGATAAAGTAGGCATATCAATATTCAATTCACAGGTATGTCAACAATCACACTTTTCTACAACAGTTAACACAGATTTTAATTACAGTTACATGGAGAGTACTATGTAGCTCAAGTTGCAGTGGGGGAGGTCTAGGTTGGATAGTAGGAAAAGCTATTTAACTAGGAGGGTGGTGAAGCACTGGAATGGGTTACCTAGGGAGGTGGTGGATTGTCTGGGTATACTGCAAGAAGACAGGAGACTTGTTATGGGTTTTAATTAGGGCACAACTTTATTATATAGATGTCTGAGACTACCTGGCAGATAAAGTGTACAGTGCAGGCAAATCCATGCTTATTCAAATCAATTCTCATCAGTGTCCCCCCCCCCCCCGCCTTTGTTTCCATCCAGGTCCCGCAATCGAACCATGGCTTGGACCTTACCATCCACCAGCCTCGTAAGAGGGTTAAGGAGGGCTACGAGAACGAGGGGGTTGGCTCCCTGCCGTACCAATCATAGGAGTCCCCCAAACCCCTTTCCCGTTCTATTCTTTTATCCAGGACCTCCTTTTAAGTCCTTTACCAGGCCAGTTATCTGGTCACTGGATGCCCTCCCTATGGAGTACCTGCAGTGAACATCCACCAGAAGGAGGCGCCAGCCATTTGCTTGGCTGCCTCCCCGCCAACCCCGCTGGGTTCCCAGACATCTGCAAATGGCCTCTTGGTTAGCAGCCCTACTGGGGAGAAAGAACCCATTGTCCCATGTGTAATTATCAAGGGGCACCAGCAACTGCATTGTCCTTGACCTGGTACTGGAACAACCGCCCTTAACAGAGGGCCACATAGGCAACCCATTTTCTGGATCCTTGAATTGACAGGACTCCTTAAAAACAAAGCAAAATAAACAGCTTGTAAGCTGGAGCCAATAATGTACATTCCGCCAACCACATGACATTCCTAGGTTCCAGAGAGCCCACGACTTACGTAATTTGGCAAACTGTAAATGAGACAAGGTGTCTGCTATGCCATTATCCATGCCTGGCACATGCTTGAAAATAAAAACAGTTGTTGAAGGCTAAGCATTGGAGAACAAATGCCCTTACCAACTTTCCAATTCTGTGCGATCTGGAAGTTTGGCGATTGATAACCTGTACCACTGCCATGTTATCGCACCAGAGGAACACCCTTATATTAACCCCAAATGAATAACCATTTGTACCTGCACAATGATACCCCATTAAATTGAGTTAGAAAACTTTTCCACACCCACAAGTCTTACTACATCTTTTTATTGACTCGTACGTAATGGTGTAGTCTGGCTATGCCAGCCGTTGCCGCTGCCAGCCGAGCACAAAATGCCCGCCCCAGGGCAACAACCCTGCAAACAAAATTCAGCTCAAAGCCTGGGTGGGTTAATGTAGTGGAGGGGCTTTTGTTTTGGCATAGCCTTGTTGAAATAAAATTGTCGGTGGCAGGCATCTTACAAACATGCCTGTATTTACAGGGGTTGCAGAAACAACTACCATTATTAAATGTCCAGCAAATACTATTACGTGCCCAGGGCCCCTTTTGAGCTTGCTGCGGTATGAACAAGCCCCTGGCGCCCTTGGTGTTATGCCTGTGAACCACAGTGTGTGATGCCACCCTATTCCAGTTTGTGTTGCTGCCCTTAATGGAAACTGGAAATGGAAAATATTGGGTGCCCACCTAATTATAGCCATATAATTAACAAAGGCAAGGCTGCTATCTGGGTAGGCCTGTCCCATAACACCCGCCTAGATGACGAGGGCAGCCTCCCAAGTTTTTCCATGTTCTCGGCACCCTTGGCCTCTTCGGCAGTTCAGTTTTGCTTGCCTTGTCCATGTTTACTGTCTCTGAACACCTTCTTGTGCCACAGGGATATTATATCCACATATTTGCCCATGAGGATTCTATATTGAGTTGCACTTACTATGTGAACTGCCATCGGGTAAACTACCCCAGCATAACCATAGTGAGGACTGCATGGAGGGTGTTCTGCAGAGCCCTGCTCCCCCATAGCAGCTCCCTCCGCACACTCTGGGATTGTCTACTCTGTCCCATGCAGTTACATGCCCTGATGGCCGAAAAGTTGCCATGTGCCCTTCCCTGTCCTGCTGCTGAAACTTGAGCCCATGCTTTGCCTACCCTGTCACCCTGTGCGGGCCTCTCACATCTAGCTGCCTGAAGCTGCTGTTGTAAATGCAAATTAGCTTGCAGCAGCTGTGTAATACCATCAGTGCCCCCCACTGAAGTTGCCACCCCTAGGTGGGTCTGCCCAGGCTTCTCGACCTTCCACTCCTGGGCCCAGAGTACTGAATACCCCAGTAGGCTGACTCCTGTTCCCCTTAGGTGAACTCACTGAGTGACTGATTGAGCACGGTCCCTGCACCTGGCTGTGGCCCCTGCAACTGCCACCCTTTACCAGGCTGGAAGGCCAGATATCGCCTCTGCCACCCATGCCCCCAAACTCTGTGTGGTTTAGATTACACTCACCCCCGGAATCAGCATTATTGCCATCCCTTGTGTTTGGTGGAAGAAAACATCCTGGTCTTTAGCTGCCCTTGTGCCCTCTGAAGCGTTGCAATGCTGTGGAGAAAACCTCAGAAAGAAGGTCACTGACCATTCACTGCACAGCTTAGCTGACTACCCCATTAATGCACATAGCCTGCTCACCTGAATGTGTGGACGCTTTCCTTTGGTCATTTGCCTCCCTTCGTCCATGAGGTCGCCTTGGGTTATGCCTTGGGTTATTAAACCCACCACCCTGGGCAGTAGCAGTCCATGTACTTGTGAGCTCCCTTGCCCCTGCTGCAATCCTGTCTGTCTTGGGTTCCCTTCCAGTCCATGGGCTCCCTGGGGGCTGCCCTGCCTTTGCCTGTCCCCTTTCCAGCAAAGGTATAGGCACCTGAGCAGCAACCAGCACACAGCCAGAAAGCAGCATGGCTGGTATATGAAACAGTTACATTTTCCTTGCCTTGCTCTGCCCCCCGAATTGTTTCCAGACATGACTCCCTTGCCTTACTCCCTGCCCCTCCCAGGAGACACCTGGCTTGCTCCAAGTGAAAAGAGACTTGGGGCCAAGCCTATGCTGATGTTTATAACTCCTCATTCCTAGGTGAAAAGAAAAGGAGTACTTGTGGCACCTTAGAGACTAACATGTATTTGAGCATAAGATTTTGTGAGCTACAGCTCACTTCATTGGATGCATGTAGTGGAAAATTCCTAGGTGGTGAGTCATCCACCACTCTGACTGCTTTTCCAGCAGCTTTACTTCTCCCCTCATCCCACCAACCAGAAAGCATAGTCCTGTTCTCCTGGCCAGCCAGATAACCAACCTCCCCCCGGCTTAAAGTGCAGGGTGGTGACTATGAGCTTTCCTTGTTATGTTGTACTTGCATATTCTGTGTCCTTGCTAATTCCCCTTCCCCGATTGCAGCTTGCAGGCTGCCTACCAAAGAATTCCAATCTGACACATGCACTTGCAGCATGGCTGGTACATGAAACAGTTACATTTTCCTTGTCATGCTCTAGCCCCCCCTCCATGCACCTTGACTCCCTTGCCTTGCTTGCTCATTTGCTTTGCAAAGGTTGATTGCTTCATCTCACTTGCAAATTCACCCTCCTTGGTTGGAGCTTCCAGGCTGCCTGGGGGTAAAAGTATCTGGGGCAGAGTAGCAGCCCTGTTAGTCTGTATCCACAAAAAGAAAATGAGTACTTGTGGCACCTTAGAGACTAACAGATTTATTAGAGTATAAGCTTTTGTGAGCTACAGCTCACTTCATCGGATGCATACAGTGCAAAATACAGTGGCGAGATTTATATACACAGAGAACATGAAACAATGGACGTTACCATACACACTGTAACGAGTGATCAAGTAAGGTGAGCTATTACCAGCAGGAGAGCGGAGGTGGGGTGGGGGGGGCCTTTTGTAGTGATAATCAAGGTGGCCCATTTCCAGCAATTGACAAGAATGTCTGAGGAACAGTGCGGGGTGGAGGGAATAAACAAGGGGAAATAGTTTTACTTTGTGTAATGACACATCCACTCCCAGTTGCTATTCAAGCCTAAATTAATCGTATCCAGTTTGCAAATTAATTCCAATTCAGCAGTCTCTCCTTGGAGTCTGTTTTTGAAGTTTTTTTTTTTGAAGAATTGCCCTTTTAGAAGCCCTCTACACCAACATCCACACAAAGATGGACTACAAGGCATCAGGAACAGTATCCCCGATAATGTCACGGCAAACCTGGTGGCTGAACTTTGTGACTTTGTCCTAATCCATTACTATTTCACATTTGGGGACAATGTATACCTTCAAATCAGTGGCACTGCTATGGGTATCTGAAAGGCCCCACAGTATGCCAACATTTTTATGGCTGATTTAGAACAATGCTTCCTCAGCTCTCGTCCCCTAATGCCCCTACTCTGCTTGCGCTACATTGATGACATATTCATCATCTGGACCCGTGGAAAAGAAGCCCTTGAGGAATTCCACCCCGATTTCAACAAATTTCCATCCCACCATCAACCTCAGCCTAGACCAATCCACGCAAGAGATCCACTTCCTGGACACTACGGTGCTAATAAGCGATGGTCACATAAACACCACCCTATACCGGAAACCTACTGACTGCTATGCCTACCTACATGGCTCTAGCTTTCATCGAGACCACACCACACAATCCATTGTCTTAGCAACCACACACCACAGAACAGAACCAGTAACCCAGGAACCTATCCTTGCAACAAAGCCAGTTGCCATCTGTGTCCAAATATCTATTCAGGGAACACCATCATAGGGCCTAATCACATCAGCCACACTATCAGAGGCTCGTTCACCTGCACATCTACCAATGTGATATATGCCATCATGTGCCAGCAATACCCCTCTACCATGTACATTGGTCAAACTAGACAGTCTCTACGTAAAAGAATAAATGGACACAAATCAGACGTCAAGAATTATAACATTCAAAAACCAGTCGGAGAACACTTCAATCTCTTTGGTCACTCGCTTACAGACCTAAAAGTGGCAATTCTTCTACAAAAAAAACTTCAAAAACAGACTCCAACGAGAGACTGCTGAACTGGAATTAATTTTGCAAACTGGATACAATTAACTTAGGCTTGAATAAAGACTGGGAGTGGATGGGTCATTACATAAAGTAAAACTATTTCCCCATGTTTATCCTCCCCACCCCCACCACCCCAGTTCCTCAGACGTTCTTGTCAACTGCTGGAAATGGTCCACCTTGATTATCACTGCAAAAGGTCCCCCCCCCCCCCCGCTCTCCTGCTGGTAATAGCTCACCTTAAGTGATCACTCTGGTTACAGTGTGTATGGTAACACCCATTGTTTCATGTTCTCTATGTATATAAATCTCCCCACTGTATTTTCCACTGAATGCATCCGATGAAGTGAGCTGTAGCTCACAAAAGCTTATGCTCAAATATATTTGTTAGTCTTTAAGGTACCAGAAGTACTCCTTTTCTTTTTGCGGATACAGACTAACATGGCTGCTACTCTGAAACCTGCCCTCTATAAGTTACCTGTGAATTCAGGAAACAATAAATAAATGTATCTGTGTACAACAATATTGCACCACATATCTGTGAATCTACTCATGTATGTTACATGTATATTTTCATGGGTACATACTTGTAAATAACATACAAAACAGAGTAATAATATTTATTTTAATCATCTTTATTATTGCTTATCTTTACCAGCAAAAACATATCCTATACTTTATTAACAAGTGGTAAATCTTGAATTTACCCAGAGGCAAGAACACTTACATGGATCAATAGGAAAAAGACATATCTTCAGTGCAGTGCAGTTTCTTGTTACCTATAGCTCTGGCATGAACCATCTGTTTTAAATCAAATCCTAATAAAGCTGTTGAAACTGAATGCTTTTATCATTTCTTCAGTTGATTAAATATATACTGATGTCCCCAAATTACTAAATTTTGGAATAGTTCCACTAGCTGCATCAAAAATGACAATTTCTGTAATAGTCATTTGAACATCTAGAATGCAGTTTACTTAGGTAGTGTGAAGAAGGACTACTTGTGCATTCCACCTATTACCTACCTAGTCAGGAGGCAGGCACAAAGCTAACATATTGTCAAAGCACCAGCTGTCATATTCTGAAAAACAGCACTAAAAAAAAAAAAAAAATCTACTAAAGAATCCTAACTGTGAACTTAAAAAAAAAGTTTGACAGTTCTATCATAAATTAACACCAAGAAGTCTGAATGGCAACATTAGAATGTTTCTTTTTAGCTCTTCTGAATACATGAGGTTTTGAAAAGTTAGAGTGAAGAAAAGGAAAAGCTGAGAAAAATCTAGACATTGATTCTAAAATGGGGGGGGAGGGAAGGGGAAAAATAAAAATCTCAAATTTGGAACTTTTTTTCTGGTTTTCAAAAATCAAGACAAAGCAAAATGTTCAATTTGAAAAAGATTTTTTTTAATTTCAGTTTTGAAATTTCCCATCAAACTGAAAATTGTCAATGAAAATGACATTTTTGCTAAGAAAAAAAATAATTTTGTATGAAACTCCACTTTTTGGGAGAAACAGAGTGTTGGTTGAGAAATTTCAAATCAACACTATCTAGTCTAATGGCCTGCTGTTGGGTGATTTTTAACATTATAAAGCTTGATACTGTTTTAGTTGAAGTCAAGCGCAAACCTCCCATTGTGTTTAATGGTGTAAGATCAGAGCCATAGTTAGAATTTTGTTCGGGTTGGTCACTTGTATTTATAAGAAAGAGGGTGAGGGAAGTTGTTCATTCCACTGGCACCAATTAAAATAATGCTCCTATACAGGCAACTCAGTGTTTAAGCAACAGACAGTATTTTCATATTACACTTCTTGACCAAGGACACATGGAGGTGGTATAATTAATTGCAACTTGGAAGCTTATTAATTTTTACCACATCACTACTACTTGTTATTTTCACCGTTTGTTCATTGTTTCTGATGATGATGGTGGTGTTCTCTGCGGGGTTGTGAAAGAGGACAATTTATGAACAGCAGTCCCATGGTAATGTTTAAGGATTTCCTATATGTTGACAAATCCCTGAATACTAAAAGTGTAACCATATGCCTAATAGGGAGATCTCTCTTTAAGAGACCCACTTAGGGGGAGGTCGGAGTGCGCTGTGTCTGGGTCATTGTTGCTCGGCAGATTAGGTACTCCACATCCAGAAGCTTCTGGACTTGGGTGTGGTAGTTTTGGGTATGCTTCAACAGGTTTCCTGTTGCTGGAGTCAGACTCCATGAGGGCAAGCAGTCAGGGCAGCTACTTGGCAGAAGGCTTTGTGCCCTGTGTGAGTTGGGAGAAGCTGAGCCCAGGACCAGAAAGCAGGCTGTTGTCTCTAGCCCTGAAGCATTTTACAGCAGGGTTTTCTTTAATTCTATACACTTAACTGAAAGAAAAGGAGTACTTGTGGCACCTTAGAGACTAACCAATTTATTTGAGCATAAGCTTTTGTGAGCTACAGCTCACTTCATCGGATGCATACCGTGGAAACTGCAGCAGACTTTCCACGGTATGCATCTGATGAAGTGAGCTGTAGCTCACGAAAGCTTATGCTCAAATAAATTGGTTAGTCTCTAAGGTGCCACAAGTACTCCTTTTCTTTTTGCGAATATGACTAACATGGCTGTTACTCTGACACTTAACTGAGTGATTGGTTAATCAGTTAGCTGATTGGCTAGTAGTGATTTCAGCAGAGGAAGAGTCTGCATGGATTCCAACTGAAGATTCCTGCAAGCAAGTGGAGGGAAGGTGTTGTTTTAGACTCAGCAGACTGTATAGATTTGCTCAAAGACTCTGAGACTTAGGTGAACAAAACCTAAGCTTTTGGGAACTTTCAATTTCTTCTCTCTGTTCTGATTTTAATTTTTTTTCTTTGTTTATGTATAACTGTGAAGGTAATGTCTGTGGATTATAAAATAGCCATGTCATGCTGTAAAAATTAGATTATTATTTGTTTCTTTATCATAACATTTTATAAAGTTATTTAATTAAATTCATTTTAGTTCCTTTTGGGACTTGAATATGGGGTGGTTGACCCTGTGCAATCCTTGCTGAATATCCTTGGAGATTAAACTCTGGGTCTCTGGCTACACTTCTATGAGAGTTGGGTTTTTTTTTTTTAGGCACAGGAGAAGGGTAATGAAGTGAACTCTAGCCCACCAAGGTTACACAGCAGATAAACTAGTTTTGCAATAGATTTGTGTCAGGGTATAAAATGCCAAGTTAGATTTCAGTCCTTCCACATTCATCTTGTTGTTGAAAGCAAATACCATTGGTCACATATCAGTTTGAAGCTTAAGTACCCCACACATCGGATGTTAATTTGTTGGTAGTTTTTCTGCCCCTAAGATCCCAAAGGAGGAGAAAAGTGGGTGCTTTTGTTCAGTTTTCTCAAAAAGTTGGCTTCAGATTAAGAATTATGCACCTCTCCCTACACATGGTGTGTGTGAATGTGCAATGGTGTTGTCAGTGTAATCAATGTACAATGCATACTCAAATTAATTGCACATAGTTGGACAGATTCATCCCCCATGTATACTTGCATGTCATAGTTGTATATTCATTTTTTGCTTTTTATAATGAAAGAGATATATTGAAAAATATTTCTGTAAAGAAAAATAAGTCTTCTCACAGGACTGCAGGCTGGGAACTTGCTGCTTTATTTAACTGCATCACAACAGCATGGGGTGGGGGAACGCCTACTGACTAAACAGGAAGTAAGGGAGTGCTGGAGCATGGCTCCATCTAATAATCTTCTGAATAACCAAGTTAGCCCTTGTTGACCACTTTACTACAAATACATTAATTCAGATTTATGGAAGAAAATTTTACAAGTAGTTAAAATTTTAAACAGGGCTTTCATTGTCAAAGCAGTTTGCAAAACTTAACTAGTTAATGAAGTCATATGATAAGAGGTTTCGAAAACATGACCTATTTAGAAAGGTTGAAGGGCATGTTTAGAAAAGAGAAGTCTGAGGGGAGACATGACAGTTTTCAAATATGTAAAAATTACAAAGGAGGATGTTGATTGATTGATCTCTGGTTCCACCAAGAGTAGGACAAAAGGTAATTGGCTTATTTTGCAGCAAGGGAAATTTGGGATAGATATTAGGAAAAAGTTTCTAACTACAGGGATAGTTAAAAATTGAAACAGGTTCTCTAGGGATGTTGTTGAATTCTTGTTATTGGAAGTTTCTAAGAGAACAGGTTAGACAAACACCTGTCCGTGATGATCTAGGTATACTTGGTCCTGCCTCAGCATACAGGGGAGAGGGGATGGACTAGATGATCTGTTGAAATCTCTTCCAGCCCTATATTTCTATCATTCTATGTTCACAACACATATGTAGGGTTTATAAGTATTATTAGCTTCATTTTACAGATGAGGAAGCTAAAGGAGAGTGTAAGTGATTTATCTAAGGTTACAGAAAGATTTGTTAATGGATATGGGATAAGAAGACGGAGAGTCTGGTTTCTAGTCCTGGAATAAGCATCCCCAACCCCCCAGAAAGTTAATGAAAGTCACACAATGTAAAGCTGTGATCACTACAATAACCATAAATCTGTCTCCTTCCATATATATATATTTGTGCATCATGATGTCTTTCTCTTTGTTTTGCAACATCATAATTTCTATGGGAATTAAGATATATTTGAATTACCTAATTTTTGTGCATTTAAATTTTCAACCATGACATGTTTTGCTGAGTGTGGATTTTTGTTTGTTTGTTTGGTTAATTGGTTAATCTAGGGCATTTTCTATCTAATAATACTTTAAACTGTAAAACATTTTTGGTCAGATTAAAATTACGATCTGGGGACAATGAAAACTGCACTGCCCTTGCAGAAACTTTAGGGAGAATTATGCCTCAAAAAACACACATCTCTTGCCCAGCTCCATTGGATAGTGCAGGCTTTATCTTCATGTGTGCCTGGCCAATGGAGGGGGAGGGATATATCCTTGCTTCCTTTCGTCTCCTCTTTGCCACTTCTGGGGTGGCTTGTGTCTTAGGTACTGTCAGGAGGGAGCAGTCTAATTATGCTGCATGAAATAGATGGGGATAACCATGCCAGCCTTCAAGTGACTATCAAAACTCAATCTGGATTCCTAACCTTTTGAGGTATACCCATCGATAGATATCATATCATGAAGGCATGATCATGTGATTTCATATTCAGAGAGAGACAGATATTTTGATCAAGTTTACACTTTTGCTCTATTATTGTACGGTGCCTTATTTAATATTTATATTTCGTTACTACTAACTGGAGGTAAGTATAAGATATTTTAGCAGCTTCTTTTCAGCAGATAGTACAGAAGAGTTTGGGGAGTAGAGTTTGGTGTACTCAAGCAAAGTGTTTTGACTGAGTTATATATGCATAGTAATAGTGTGTGAAAAGTAGAAAGGGACAAAATAGGCATTAAGTGGTAGAGGATAAACTACAGAAATACATACCAATAAATGTGTTTTTTTCAAAATATTACAAGACCAGCTACAAATAAAGATGAAACAGACCTGAGCCAAATGAGTCTGTGTTTCCTTGCAAGTTTTGGAGTTCTCTTTTTAATAGCCCAAGAAAAACAATCATATAAATATTGCTACATCAGCACAAGAAACATAACCGAGGATGCTTTGAAAGTGTGAAATGAACACTAATTTACTGAAATTGTGTGGAGACAGGTGTGCAATCCGTAACAGGCATAAAATTCTTCCATATGAGAAAAAATCTCCTACTATTGGTGGTCCATAGTACAATGTGCAAAATACTTGCTGGCCTAAGGGGAAACAACATTTGGACAAAGCTGATTTATGTCTTTAGTGTTTTATAGAGACAAAACATTAGGCAAATATACAGCATTAGCAAAACAAAATTGGTTATTGCTATGAGCAATTTACAAACCTTCTTAACTCACAAATCAATTGCTATTTAGTTCTCCACTTACTTTAATGTCTTTTAAAATATCTTAATGGTGTATAGGCATATAATAGCGAGAGGGAAAGCACCTGTTAGATGCTTACATCATGCAACCCATCCTCCCCCAAGGATAAAGATAGCTCTGATAGAGGACATTGGAATTCCAGCGATTGTTCTCATTTCCCTTTATGGAATTATTTCTGGGCACAATATTAGGGACCATCAATAACAGTTTATAAAGAGTTAAATGATTAATAGAGGTTTTAATAAATTGTTAATCAGTTGGTATCGACTGAATCCAACAGGTCAATAGATTTCTTGTTATCATAGCTTGAATTTATATATAACACATTCTACTGATATGCTTATAACCATCTATAACCTGTGTAACATGCTTATAACAGCTATTAATCATTTATTAACTCTGTAGCCTTGTCAGATACTGAAACTTCACATTTATTACACTTATAGTCTTTATTGTTTATAACAGGTTCTTTCCAAACTGGCTTCATAGAAGTTTCTTGTTAATTGTGGGATTGATGTGATTTGCAATATATATATATATACACACACACACATATACCATCAAGCAAAACTTTACTTAAGAACCAAAGTAATATACTCATTAATATAATAAAGTAATACAATAATAACAGAGGATTTCAGCTATCCCCCAAGTGAGTGCATGTCACCTCAGGGCAGGATCCACAGATAACATGTCTAGACACTATTAATGACGGCTGCTTGGAGCAGCTAGTTCTGGAACCCACAAAGGGAGAGGCAATTCTTGAGTTAGTCCTATGTGGAGCACAGTATCTGGTACAAAAGGTGAATATAGCTGAACCACTCAGTAATAGTGACCATAATGTAATTAAATGTAACATGGTTGTAGGAGGGGAAATGCCCCAAACCACCATCACAGTAGCATTTATTTTCAAAAAGGGAACTAAACAAAAATGAGAAAGCTAGTTAAATGGAAGTTAAAAGGAATAGTCACAAGAGTGAAATGTCAGGAAGCAGCATGGAAACTATCAAAAACACAATTATAGAGGCTCAAACTGAATGTACACCATAAAATAAATAAAAATAAATAATAATAATGAATATAAAAGCATAGGAGGACAAACAAATTCATCATGACTAAACAACAGAGTAAAAGAGGCGGTTAGAGGCAAAAAGGCATCTTTTAAAAACTGGAAGTCAAAGCCCCCTGAGGAAAATAGAAAGGAGCATAAACTCTGGCAAGTGTAAAAACATTATTAGGCAGGCTAAAAAAGGCTTTGAAGAGCAACTAGCCAAAGACACAAAAACTAACAGCAATTTTTTTAAGCCCATCAAAAGCAGGAAGTCTGCCAAATAATCAGTGGGGCCACTGGACAATCAAGGTACTAAAGGAACACTCAAAGAAGATAATCCCCTTGTGGAAAAACTAAACAAATTGTGTGTGTGTGTTGGTCTTCATGGTAGATGATGTGATGGAGATTCCCACACCTGAGCCATTCTTTTTAGGTGACAAATCTGAGGAACTCTCCCAGGTTGAAGTGTCAATAGAGCAGATTTTGGAACAAATTGATAACATTAAACATTAATAAGTTACCAGGAGCAGATGGTATTCACCCAAGCGTTCTGAAGGAACTCAGGTATGAAATTGCAGAACTACTAAATGTGGCATGTAACTTATTGCTTAAATGAGCCTCTGTACCAGATGACTGGAGGATAGCTAATGTAACTCTGATCTTTTTAAAAAGGGCTCCAGAGGCAATTACAGGAAAGTAAGTTAATTTTAGTACCAGGTGAAGTGGTTGACTCTATAGTAAAAAACAGAATTATCAAACACATAGATGGACCTGATATGCTGGGGAAGAATCAACACAGATTTTGTGAAGGAAAATCATGACTCACTATTACAATTATTTGAGCATGTCAAGGGTGATCCAGTTGATATACTTTACTTGGACTTTCAGAGAACCTTTGACTAGATCCCACACTAAAGCTCTTCAGAAAACTAAGCAGTCATGGGATAAGAGAGAAGGTTCTCTAATGGAACAGTAACTGGCTAAAAGAGAATAAAGGGTCGGAATAAATGGTCAGTATTCACAATGGAGAGAAGTATATAGGTAGGTCCCCCAAGGATCTGTACTGGGACCTGAGCTATTCAACATATTCATAAGTGATCTGAAATAGGGAGTAAACAGTGAAGTGGCAAAGTTTACAGAAGACACAAAATTACTCAAGTTAGTTAAGTCCAAATCAGACTGTGAAGAGTTACAAAGGGACTCACCAAACTGGGTGACTGGGCAACAAAATGGCAGATGAAATTCAGTGTTGTTAAATGCTAAGTAATGCGCGTTGGAAAACATAATCTCAACTATACGTACAAAATGATAGGGTCTAAATTAACTATTACCACTCAAGAAAGAGATCTTGGAATTGTCATGGATAGTTCTCAGAATACATCTACTCAATGTGCAGTGGCACTCAAAAATCTAACAAAATATTAGGAATAATAAGAAAAGAGATAGATAATAGGACACAAAATATCATAATGCCACTATATAAATCCATCATATGCCCACACCTTGAATATTGCATGAAGCTCTGGGCATCCCATCTCAGAATTAAAAACGGTACAGAGAAGGCAACACAAATGATTACAGGTTTGGAACAGCTTCCATATGAGGAGAGATTAAAAAGACTGGGACTGTTCATCTTAGAAAAGAGACAACTAAGGGAGGATATGATAGAAGTCTATAAAATCATGAATGGTGTGGAGAAAGTGAAAAAGGAAGTGTTATTTACTCCTTTACATATCATAAGAAATAGAGGTCACACAAAGAAATTAGTAGGCAGCAGGTTTAAAACAAACAAAAGGAAGTACTTCTTCGCACAATGCACAGTTAACCTCTGGAACTTGTTGCCATGGGATGTTGTGAAGGCCAAAAGTATAACTGGGTTCAAAAAAGAAAAGGAGTACTAGTGGCACCTTAGAGACTAACCAATTTATTTGAGCATAAGCTTTCGTGAGCCACAGCTGTGAGGAACAGCTGTGCAACAGCTACAACTCCCTGGGCTACTTCCCCATGGCCTACTCCCAGCACCTTCTTTATCCTCACCATAGGACCTTCCTCCTGTTGTCTGATAATGCTTGTACACCTCAGTCCTCCAACAGCCCTCACTCTCAGCTCCTAGTACCTCTTGCTCCTAGCTCCTCACACACACACACCACAAGCTGAAGTGAGCTCCCTTTTAAAACCCAGGTGCCCTGATTAGCCTGCCTTAATTGATTCTAGCAGTTTCTTGATTTGGCTGCAGGTGTTCTAATCAGCCTGTCTTAATTGTCTCCAGAAGGTTCCTGATTGTTCTGAAAACTTCCTTGTTACCTTACCCACGGAAAAGGGACCTACTTAGCCTGCTCTCCTACTGCTACCCTCTGGCCTGGGCTTTCCTTGCTTTTTGCCCCTGCTTTCAGCTCCCCCTCCCTCCCCCCCGACCGGGCCAGACACTCTCCCCCTTTCTTTTCTTTTTGTTGTTTTTTTTTCTTTCTCTGCTGTTGCTAGAGTGCTGGCCGGTTGCCGGCTGGCTGTTAGCCCTCCCCCGCCGGCCCTCGGATGCTGCTGCCGCTCCAGCTTAAACCCCCGCCCTGAGAGAGGTGGGGCCTGCTGACCCGCTTCCCGGAGGGGGGGAGTGGAAGGACCCAGCCCCCAGACCCAGCCGCTTGCTGTTGGTCTGCAGACCCGTCTCCAGCTGAGAGAATTTCTTATCATCCGCTCCCGCATCCCTGGAATGTTTGCAGCTGCAACCCGGAACAGACAGAGAAAAAGCCGTCTACCAGAGGAACACCGCCCAGGGAATCTACAAATCGCCGTGGAGGGGGCCTAAGACTGAGTAACTTTCGAACTGTGCTCTCGTGTGGGGGGAGGCCTTGACTGTGTCTTAACTGTGTATGTAGGGACACAGGGGGTGTGCCACGGATCTGCCCCCCGATCCATCTGTGTCCTCCCAACCTCCACGCTACCATCTTCACAACTGCCTCCTCCACCATCTTTGCTGGCTGTCTAACATCTGCCTCTGGACTTAGCTGCTCGCCCTGATTCCACCGCGTGGGCCAGAAGCACCAGGCAACCAAACAGGACTCTCTGGACAAGCGTACGGTGGTTCATGTGCCCCCCCACCCCCCGAATTGTCCACCCCACAGCTTGTCCCTTTCTACCTGACCCCAACTCCTGTCAATCACCTGCCACCGCCCCCGCTAGGGCATCGGCAATGGAGGGCACCAGGGTGACCTCCACCGCTGCCATGCCCATCGCCTCCCCAGACTCTAGGGAAGCCCCCTCAGCCGGTGGGAAAGGCCAGGACAAGAAGAAGGGGAAGGCTCCCGCTAAAACCACCAGGCCCTCTGTGGCAGGGGCCACCCCCGCTGCTGCGGCCTGCCACCGATCACAGCGTCCTCCCCCACTGCCGCCTCCACCAGCTCTGCGGATGTCCCTCCTCAGCCCCCAGGACGTATGCCTGGGCAGCGGCTGACCCCCCACCTGCCGCCTCGTCATCTCTCCCGCCCACCGCCTCCGCCACCATCAATAGCAGCCAGAGCCTCTTTCCCACCATGACAAGGAAGCACGGACTCTGATGCCTCTTGGTGCCTGCCTCGCCCCACGTGGAGACCTACATGCGGGCGTTGGCAAGGGTGGTGGGGCCCTCGGCCATTGTGGAGGCCTCCAAAATGTACGGAAGGTCGTCTTCTTCTTAGCATTGGAGGCTGCCGCCCAGGAAGCAGTGGAGAGGGGCCTGGCAGTGGGGGGGGTGTTTGTCCCCCTAGAGCCACTAGAGGGCTTGGGCGTCTGCCTGGTCCTGACCTCTGTCCCTCCTTTTCTCCCCAATGCTGCCCTGTTACCCGCCCTTTCCACCCTGGGGAAACCTGTTTCTGTCATCAGCCCTCTCCCATCGGGCTGCAAGGACCCCACCCTCCGTCACATCTTTTCCTTCCGCCAGCAAGTGCAGCTTCTACTGCTGGCGGTGGCACGTGACGGAGAGGTGCTCGAGGGGTCCTTCATAGTCCCCCATCAGGGGGCCCGTTACCAGGTGTATTTCTCCACGGGGGAAACCCGGTGCTACCTCTGCCGGGAGTCAGGGCATGTCTGGAGGGACTGCCCTTTAGCCCGGCAAGGAGGGGCACCTGGGATCCCCGAGACCCGGCAAGACATCGGCCCCATCATTGCTGACGCCCCTGGCTGCCCGATACCCGAACCCGCCCCCCCTCCTATTCGGACCACCACTTCTCCCGCTCAGGCCCAAGGGGCACCTCCCCTAAAACACCCAGACGAGTGGGAGAGCCCCACCCTCGCTGCTGACAATCTCGTGGGGCCTATGGAGGAGGGTGTGACAGAGATACCACCAGGCATAGGAGAGAGCCTGCCCCAGGGAGAATCCTCCCTCCCTTATGCCGCCCCACCGTCCCCCCACCCAAGCCCCTGAGCCATTGACTTTACCCCCTGATACAACCCCTGCTAACCAGCCCCCAGATGATGCTATGGAGGGCTGGGCCCTAGTCCAGGGGAAGTGAAACAAGCGGAAGGCTCAAACTCCGCCTCATTTACCCAAGGCGGAGAACCCCAGGAAGACCAGGAAGGGGGACACCGATGCCGAACCTTCTGCTTTGCCCACGAGTACGTCCCATCCACCGGTGTCAGCTGGGAAAAACGTGGTAGCACCGGAAGGTAGTGTCTCCCCTCCACGGGAGACCCTCTCCTCTGAGACCCTCGAGGAAGCTCCTTCTGTCCTGACACTGCCCGAAGCCCCCGTGAACCCCGAGGCAACTGTCGTGGCGGGTGCCAGCGGGGAGAACCCCAGGGCGACCAAAAGTGTCCTCTCCTCCATGTTCGAGGAGATCGAGGCCCTAGATCTGAACCCAGTCGCCCAGGGGGAGGACGACCTTTTGCCAGCAAACCTCGATTTGGGAGACCTCACTCCACCCCTCTTTTCCCCATGCTCCCTCCTGCTAACTGCTGCTTCTGCTCCCACCTCCAAGGAGCCCCTCGACTCCTCCATTGACCCGGCCACTGATGGCACCCTGCTGACGACCACCGAGCCTGCTCAGGTGACAGCCAGTGCCACGCAACCGGGACACGAGCCGCCAGGGGCACCCACCATGAGTGCAGAGCAATTGATTTCCTTCCCGGGCAGGGGCCCAACAGAAGATAATCTACCTCCTGATGCTGTAGCTGCTAAATCCACCATGGAGCCCGCGCCCGGTATCACTGAGAGCTCCCTCCCCACCCCCTTAACCCTCGAGCCTGATGAGGAGACACCACCATCCAGCTGCTCGCCTCCCGAAACCGAGAACCTTGCCTCTGCCCCTGCCCCTGCCCCTACCCCTATCCAGTCTACCTCCTGCGATGTTATCACCACCCCTGGGGCTGTCTCCTTCCCTTTTCCAACTGATGACCCCCAGGGAGCGGCCTTTGCATTCTCCTGCCCCGAATCATTAGGGGCTGCTATTTTCCCTCCACCGCCCCCTATCGCCCCAGGGCTTGAGGCGGGCCTAGAAGCTAAAGCCCATCAGGCACCCCATCGGGGGTCCGCACCCTGCTTGTCCGTTTTAGTGGGCCACGGGGCTGCACCAAGGGAGCTCCGCCGAGGAACAACTGGGAAACCGTAACCTCCCCCCCCCCCCCGCCCATGAGCTGCAAGGAGAGCTGCAGAAGTTTTTAGAGGATATCTGTGGCTCCCACAACAAGGTACAGCTTGCTCTCCAGTGATGGGGGGATTTTTTTCAAATCCTCCGGGCCACAAGGGCCCTCATGGGGGAAGGTAAAGGGACGGGGAACAGGATGTCACAGCCTACTGGCGGGTCCGCATCTTCCGTGACCAATTACGCACCTACGGGATGGGTCAAGGACTGTTGTGCGGCCCGCTGGGGGATGCGAGCGTCCCTGCCAGTGAGGATCCCCCCGGCCCTCCCCATGACACCTCTCACCATCGCAACGTTGAACACCTGGGGGTTGTAGGATGGCTCTCCACAGGTCTCAGGTGCTCTCCTTCCTTCGGGAGGGAGGGTACTCTGTGATTTTCCTGCAGGAGACCCATACGGATCCAACCGCCGAAGATAGTTGGCAGATGGAGTGGGAGGACAGGGTCTACTTTAGCCATTCCATGATTCAGGAGGCTGGAATGGCGACCCTGTTCTCCCCCGACCTACGGCCCAAGGTGCTAGGGGTCACCGAGGCCGTGCAGGGTCGCCTGCTGTATCTCCGGGTCTGTATAGAGGGGGTCGTGGTTAATCTCGTTAATATCTGAGCGGCTGCAATTCTATCAGAAAGGCATCCGCCTTCCTCGGCACCTTAGATTCTCACGAGTGCCTGGTCCTGGGAGGTGATTTTAATACCACCCTCGAGGAGTAAGACTGCTCGGGGACCGAGCAGCGCCCGGCCACCACGGACACCTTCTGGGTGATAGCTGAACATCACTCCCTAGTGGACATCTAGTGTGACCGCTACCCGGATGACACTTCCACGTTCACCTTTGTCCGGGTGGAAGCCCATCGGTCGAGCCACTCCTGGTTGGACTGCATTTGTCTATCATGCTTCCATCTCTCATGAGCCCACTCCTCCAGCATTCAGCTGGCCTCATTTTCTGACCATCACCTAGCCACCATGACAGCCTCCCTCTGTGCGGAGAGGCCAGGTCCAGCCTATTGGCATTTTAACAACAGCCTGCTGGAGGATGACGGCTTCATGACGTCCTTCCGGGAATTCTGGCTGGCCTTGCGAGGGCAGCGGCATGCCTTTCCCTCAGCGCGGCGATGGTGGGACCTGGGGAAGGTGCGCACCTGGCTTTTCTGCCATGACTACACCCCGGGCACCAGCCGACAGAGAAATGCAGTGATAGAGCAGTTGGAACTGGAGGTCTTAGAGATGGAGAGGTGTCTGGCCGCCAGCCCCGAAGACCCGCTCCTCTGCGGAGCGTGCCGGGAGAAGCGGGAGGAGCTCCGGGCCCTCGAGGACCATCGGGCCCGGGGAGCTTTTGTTTGATCCCGCATCCACCTCCTTCGGGAGATGGATCGCAGCTCCCGCTTCTTCTATGCCTGAAGAAAATGAGGGGGGCAAAGAAACACGTCACCTACCTCCTGGCAGAAGATGGCACCCCCCTCATGGAACCGGCGGAGATGTGCGGGAGGGCCCGAGCCTTCTACTCAAGTCTTTTCTCCCCGGATCCGACCGACCCTATGCTTGCAGAGTGCTTTCGGAGGAGCTCTCTGCAGTCAGCGCGAGCGACCGAGACTGGCTACAGTTGCCTGTCACTCTGGCCGAGTTCTCGGAAGCCCTCCATCGTATGCCCACCAATAAGTCTCCAGGCATGGACGGGTTGACCGTGGAGTTCTACTGCGTGTTTTGGGATGTCCTCAGCCCAGACCTATTCATCGTCTGGGCTGAGTCTCTGCAGAGAGGGGTCCTCCCTCTTTCGTGCATTTTCCCTCTTATTGCCAAAGAAGGGGGACCTCCACGATTTATGAAATTGGTGTCCCGTCTCGCTCCTCAGCACGGACTACAAAATCGTAGCTAAAGCAATCTCTTTGCGGCTAGGGTCTGTGCTGGCGGACGTGATCCACCCAGACCAGACCTACACCGTCCCGGACTGCAGTATCTTTGATAACTTATTTCTGGTTCGGGACCTTCTGGAACTCTGGCGTAGAGACGGTCTGTCGTTCGCCCTCCTGTCCCTAGATCAGGAGAAGGCGTTCGATAGGGTGGACCACGGGTACCTCCTGAGCACTCTGCAGGCGTTTGGCTTCGGACCCCAGTTTGTGGGTTTTCTCCGGGTGCTGTACACTTCCGCAGAGTGTCTGGTTAAGCTCAACTGGACCCTGAGCGAACCGGTCAGCTTCGGGCGAGGAGTACGGCAGGGGTGCCCCCTCTTAGGCCAGCTGTATACTCTGGTGATCGAGCCCTTCCTCTGTCTCCTCTGCAGGAGGTTGACAGGGTTGGTGCTGCGGGAGCCGGAGCTGCGGCTGGTCCTGTTGGCGTATGCTGATGATGTGCTCCTTGTGATCCAGGACCCCGGAGACTTGGCGCGGGTGGACGCTTGCCAGGCCATCTATTCGGCAGCCTCCTCCTCCCGGGTCAACTGGGTCAAGAGCTCTGGCTTAGCGGTAGGAGACTGGCGGCAGGCAAGCTCCCTCCCACCCGCTCTTCAGACCATCCGGTGGAGCGCAGGTCCGCTGCTCTACCTCAGCATTTACCTTTCTGCCACGCATCCCTCTCCACCGGAGAACTGGGAAAATTTAGAGGGCGGGGTGATAGAGCGGCTCCGGAAATGGACAGGACTACTCCGATGTCTCTCTGTCCGAGGGAGAGCGCTGGTGCTTAATCAACTAGTCCTGTCCATGCTCTGGTACCAGCTCAACACCCTGGTTCCGGCCCCGGGTTTCCTGACCAACCTCCGGACATCGGTTCTGGGGTTCTTTTGGTCAGGAACACACTGGGCCCCTGTAGGGGTTCTTCATCTATCCCTGAAGGAAGGAGGACAGGGCCTGAAGTGTCTACATACTCAGATCCGTGTCTTCCACCTCCAGGCCCTACAGAGGCTCCTCTACCGTGCAGGCAGTTCGACATGGAGCACACTGGTGCACGTAATCCTGTGCCGCATCCGAGGGCTCCAATATGACCGGCAGCTCTTTTATCTCTGTCCGGGAGGTCTTCCGTGAGACCTCTCTGGGCTGCTGGTCTTCTACCTGGACCTCCTCCGGACTTGGAAACTGTTTTTAATGACCAGGTCCGTGGCGGCCACTGAGGGGGTAGATCTCCTCGCTGAGCCCCTGCTACACAACCCCCAGCTCCGTGTGCAGGTGGCGGAGTCCTGCTCGGTGCACCAGAGCTTGATCCTGGCAGAAGTCACGAGAATCTGAGACCTCCTGGACTATGACAGCGGAGACTGGCTGGATCTCCTGATGCTCACCCGGCGCATGGGGCTCTCCAGACCTCGTACCCCCCGGCACGTACTTCAGGAGGTGAAGGCCGCTTTGCCGCCCGTTGCTAGAGCTTACCTCGACCGGGTCCTGTTCGAGGACATGCCCCGCCCACCCTCTACCCCAGGCCTGCCGGACTTTTTAATTGGACCCCTGCCCCGCAGATCCAATCGACCCTTCACACACCCCTTCACTGTGAGCTGGCTGCATGAACTGCAGCCAGTATGCTTCCAAACCGTGCCAAGGAAACATCTATACACGTTCGCGCTCCACACCCTTCACGCCCTCACCCTCGTGTCCCGCCCCAACACAAAGTGGCGAGACCTTCTGCCACCTTTGGAGGGTGAGCAGCCCCGGTGGGCCAGCCTGTATTCCACCTTGGTTCCGAGGCCCATTGGAGACATCAGTTGGCGGCTCCTTCACAGAGCTGTGAGCACAGGCACGTACTTGGCGCGGTTCAACCCCATCTCAGATACTTGTTCCTTTTGTGGTGTGAGGGAAACCCTGGCGCACGTATATTTGGTGTGCGCCAGGCTACAGCCCCTGTTCCAGCTCCTCACAAATCTCCTATTACGTTTGTGGTTGCATTTTTCCCCTCACCTTTTTATTTGTGCACTCCCCATCCGTGGCCTCACAAAGTCACAGGATCTCCTAGTTAATCTCCTCCTGGCCCTGGCTAAAATGGCCATCTATAAAACCAGAGAGAGGAGGTTGGCCGATGGAGTTTCCTGTGACTGTGGGGCCCTTTTCCGATTCTCGGTCCGTTCACGTATCCAGGCGGAGTTCCTCTGGGCGGCGTCCACCAACTCCCTTGATGCTTTTGAGGAGCAGTGGGTGCTGGCCGAGGTTCTCTGATCAGTGTCCCCGTCCGGGTCCCTTTGTCTGACCCTTTGATTGGGGGAGAGAGTAAGGGACCCCAGCCCCAGCCATTGCTGCTGTGGACACCACCACCCTAGAGGGGTCCTTTCACACGTGGGTGCACGTTCTCCCCCACCCCCGGATTGTCCACCCCACAGTCTGCCCCTCTTGTTGGGTGCTTTCAGAGGAGGGAATTGTTGGTGACACTTGGGCTTGGAGCCAGGTAACTCAGGGGGGTGGAAGACCATGAGAGTTGATGAAGCCCCCTCGCTCTGGGCCACCAGGTAACTGGGAAGGGTGGAAGACCACGAGAGTCGAGGAAGCGCCCCGCTCTGGGCCCAGGCAAGCTTGAACACTTCCCTCCCCTGAAGCTAATGAGAAAACAATTGTGATTGGTTGCTGTGTTACACATTGCATATGCTGCTGTTTTTAATTTGTAACTGTGTTATGCAAATAAAAACATCTTTTGCTTAAAAAAAAATTACTCTCCTATAGCCATCTATCTGGTCCAACCCTGTCACAATATATATATCTTCTTACTATATGTTCCATTCTATGCATCCGATGAAGTGGGCTTTAGCCCACAAAAGCTTATGCTCTAATAAAAGTGTTAATCTCTAAGGTGCCACAAGTACTCTTGTTCTTATTTCTTATGTTCACAGAGCAATAAACTGCATAATTGTTCATCAGAGCACTAATATAATATGCTCATACCTCAAAATGGAAAACAAAGATTAGAAGTAACAGACAATAGAGCACCTGAGAATGCCACAAATCAGTTCATACCATTTCAGGAGCCCAAAGCACACACATTTTAGGGAAATAGGCTAGATCTTTTATACCTCTTCCTTATGCAACTACTGAGATTCATAACCATATTTGCCCATGATTTATGAACATAATAGCATTTGTACCTGCTCATTATCTTAGGTGGCATTCTAGGTGTCCATAATTATATTTGCAATCATGGACTTAACCATTTATGTCAATCAATTTCTTAATAAATCGTATATGACAATGATGTCTCAGCCTACCTATAATATTGCAGAAGCCCCCAACCTGTTCCTCTATTTCAAGATGACTTTTGCAAGCTTGTGGTGTACCTGTCCTTCTGTGGTTACTTGTTTGCCACACAGAATGATAAGATATAATTCGTAACCCAGGGTTAAGCCCTTAGCTTTGTTTGATTTACTAAAAATAGTTCCTTAGCATGAGCATATCACACTGGGCCTCACATAAATAAATCATGTCAAAGCCTTATAACCCAATTATTTGCATTCTCCTCTTTGCCCACATGTTTCAAGCTATTCATATTATACCCCTATAGTATTATTAAAGAAGTATGACAGGATCATAGGTCAAGAATCATTTGTTAACTAATTTTAAATGGAAATTTAATATAAAGTTTGAAAGTATTCCCTCCATTTTCACTCTTTTCATATGCATAGCTATGGCTGTATAACTCCACTGATCTCTTTTTACTGAAACATTTCACATGGGAGAGGCATTCATGAGGTCTTCATGGATACACAGGCATGGAAGAAATCTATTGAAATAAACTCCATTGAAATGAGTCCCTGAATGAATGCTCTAATAAATTGGTTAGTCTCTAAGGTGCCACAAGTCCTCCTTTTCTTTTTGCGAATACAGACTAACACGGCTGCTACTCTGAAACCAGCTAAATCTAGTCACAGTTTTACTTTCTGACAGTTGAAATGCAGTGATCTCTCACGTTTGTAGATCAACTGCTGATATGAAAATACAAAACTGAGGCTACTGACAATTGCATTAACTCCAAAATATCATTTAACAAATGATTTAAAGATATTGTGCTATTATTTGTCATTTGACTCTCATTTTGGTTCCTTCCCTGCAACCATATCTCCACTTTGGTTTACAGGTTTGGTCCTGTAAAGCCTCAGGTCATCACCTCTACAGTGCGGGAAGATATGTTACTCAGAAAACTCTTTTCACGCAGAAGTCCAGCTGAGCTATGCTCTTCATAGGATCTGATAGGAGGTGGATGGAGGCGAGGTGGTTTTAAATCACCCCTATGTTCCCAGATGTAGGGGGGCCAGCTGTGGTTTGGTCCCTGGCAGAACTTAGAGCTGCCTCAGAGATGTTCAGACCTGTGCCTGGCTACCAACTGCCCCAAGGAACTGTTCCAGCAGACAGGAAAAATGTTTTGCAGAGTTGCTTCACTCATGTCCCCAACATGCCCCAACTCTTCAGCTAGTCCAATTAAAAGGGCTTTAAGGTTTTTTGTTTTTTTTTTTTGTATGCTGCCAGAAAAGTGCAAAGAAGCCACAGCCATGACTTTCTGAGGAATATCATAGACCATCTGTGTGAATCTCAGGGAATTTGTACAGAAGGCTGAGGTATTAGCACAAGCAATAGCTTGGCCATGTTTTTTTTCTCTGAGCCCTCATCATGTGTTACGTTGCTCCAGAAATGCCTTACCCTTCTCACCTGTGGGTCACAGATCAGGATATGTGGAAATTAATGGTGTGGTCTTTGCAGTTTGTTTTTTTTTTTTTTTTTTTACCTTTTGTGACTTTAGAGTCTTCCCCTTTTGAAAAATAAGTTTATACTTTGTCATTTTCAACGTTGTTTAGTTGTCAGTCATTTAAAAATACGGCTTAAAGAATATGGAACAATATTCTGGTAAGGGAACTCTGTGTTTGTGTGTTGCTATGGTGGATGTCATTACCTAGTCTTACAAGTTATATTTATTAGCATGCAAGCCATGTTCAGGTTTTAGAAAAATGCTTCTATTGTTACTTTTTGCGATTCAGTTTCTGTTGGGGGAGCTGTGGCAGCCAATAAAGGAGTTTACTCTTCCTTGATCTAATTAGAGTGAATTGTTGGGGCAGAGTTGCCTGTGGGAATCAGGCATTGGTGTTTTTGGCTGAGATTCGTGAAAGAAGGTTTCTTTCCATTTGTGAGACCTATGCTGATGGACTGGTGTATACAGTGAAACTAAAACAAACTGGACTACTACTACTAACAATAGTAAATAATAATAATAATAAAAATACAGACTCTATTACTGTTTTCTCTTCCAACAAGAAACAAATCTTCAAACCCAACATCTGCTACTAGTTGGTAGAGGGTGACAATATAGAGCTTATGAATCCGCAGCTGCAAACCTCAAGTGCTAAAAATGCATGAGTCTTCTTCTTCTAGCCATAGTCCCACCTATATGGGGTTGGCTCTTTGAGTTCTTCTCCATACCAGTCTGTCTTTAAGCAAATCCTTGAAAACTCTGCTATGCTATGATTTGTTCCTGAGAAACACTTTAGGTTTCAGATAGGGTGCATAAATGACTAATTTCATGCTCAAAATCCGTGAGTCAGTCATCAAAAATCATGTGATTGGCTTGAAAATAATGATTTCTTTAAAAAAAAACTTTTGTGTATTCTTCATTTGCCTTCTTGTTTTTGAGCATTTAGGGTTCAGACTTTCCAGCTTTTCTGCACAACCATGAGTACTAGAAACTACCTTGTTTAAATGAAAGCTGAGATTTTCTGAACACCAAATTACTTCAGGAGTTAGAGCTTTAAGGAAAACACCAAATATCAATAGACTCTTGATAACATTGGAGGAGGTGACAACAGTGTGAATGAGTGTCTATTTCACAAATCCCAGCATCACCAAGATTAGCCAAGTGGCATCAAAGTAATTCTCTGTATTATTGCCTACTTGACTTCATGTGGGTGTCTTGGTCCTGATAAATTATTTCCTGAACTATATGGGAATGGGCGTGCTTCAGAGTCAGAGACTGAACAAAATATTTTTTACCCAGAATAGAGAAATTCTAACCAGACTCTTGAAATGGGCGACATCAAAATATGGCTGAAGACTGAACTTTGATACATGGCATAGGTACAGTTCTCATGGGGGATTAGTAAATTTGCTTTATTTGGAGACAAGTAAAGTATCTGTAAGAGATTAAAGTATCACTTCCAAGCACTATATCTGGAAGAGTTGATGGAAGAATTGATGGAATTTGGAGGAGGAGAGAAAAGGCAATTGGCTAAAACAGAGTGGGAAACAATAACACGTAAAAGGGTACCCTTTGTTTCAATTTCAGTTATTTGATCATCTGAATTTGCTGAGAAATATGTTTAAAAATTCTTCGGCTATTCTATCCTCTACATTTGTGTTTATGTTTGATGTTTTCTGAGCCTTTGCCATTTTTCATTCATTTAACAAATGCTTTTTCTATCCGTTGGCCCTGTGCCTGTGGCATTTAAATGAGCTATTTTTCATCTGTGTTTTAATGAAGTGGGACTCTAATAATACACAGGAACCAACCTCTTATTGTCATTGAACAGTGTGCTTTGCACAAAAAGTACAGTGAGTTGCCTCTTTCTTTTTCCTAATATTTTCAAAGCCTGCCTCTTAAAAAGAAAAAAATGTGTATATGGGCGCACACACACATAAATAAATCAGTTACATCTACAGTTACAAATAACCCTCTAAAATAGGAGTGTAATATTGACTATAACAGCTACTAGATTTCAAAAGAAGGATTGTATCCAGAAAAATCAAATATTCTCTTACAAATTAGACTGAAAACCTGACTGACACCTCTTGTAAAGTAAGTATCTTCAAATATATTTTTTGCCTTTTGAAATAGTCTCAATTTCTAGTGAACTTTCCAATTATATAAATAGGAAATACCACTCAACAATAAAATAAAATAAACAATAACATATTTCAAAATAATAGAAATTTAAAAGTACAGCCAGTGTATGTCCCAAATCTATTCTATGAATAAATTCACCATAGTAATTTGAGTGACAAGGAGAAACTATTTTAGAGAACAGAGAGTAGAGACTGTATGTTAACACACAACCATATTTCAGCACACAATAAGAAAATAAGAACAGCCATACTGGGTCAGACCAATGGTTTGACTAGCCCAGTATCCTATGTCAGATAGTGCTCAGTGCCAGATGCTTCAAAGAGAATGAACAGAACAGAGCAATTTCAAGTGATCCATTCCCTGTCATCTAATCCAATTTTTGGTTGTTGGAGTTCTAGGGATACCTGGAGCATGACTATCCTGTCTAAAAGTCTTTCATGGCTCCATCCTCTATTAACTAGTCTAATTCTTTTTTGAACCCAGTTATACTTTTGGTCTTCACAACATCCCATGCCAACAAGTTCCATAGGTTGACTATGCATTGTGAGAAAAAGTATTCTATTTTGTTTGTTTTAAACCTGCTGCCTAGTAATTTCATAAGGAAACCCCGAGTTCTTATGTTACATGAAGTGGTAAATAGCACTTCCCTATTCACTTTCTCCATATAATTTTTCTCTTTTGTAAACTGAACAGGCACAGTCTTTTTAATTTCTCCTCAAATGGAAGCTATTACATAATCCCAATAATTTTGCCTTTCTCTATATCTTTTCCAGTTCTAATATATCTTGCTTGAGATGGGGCATTTACTTCAGATGTTCAATGCAAATCAAGAAAATGCACCCACAAAGATAGCATTACAACTACATTTTTGGTGGGCAAATGTGGGCCCCACATTTGAAAGTTTAACATTATATGTCCAAGCCCACACTCCATTTGCACCTTGGCTACTTTCTGAAAGAGCTATCCATCAGTGAAGCCCATAATCAAACATCTACATTAGAAGATACTTAAAACTCAAGCTTTGCTATCCATTACTATTAGCTGAAGTATGAGACTTTATAAGTATTACTGATAGGGAGCTATGTCTCCTTGATACATGCAAAGCATTTCATACAAAGGAGAAATTGGGACACTGAATGGATACTATCATCAGAGATTGTGCTGAACAGGGATGAAATAATCTGTGGTCTCAACGTTCTGATGTTCTATTTAGCATAAACTTTTTTTTTCAGAAAAACCTGGACAAAATCTGATTAGAATATATGTCTTCAAGGTCTAATGTAAGTGCTCTCCTTACCATACTCTATGGGATATTATGCCATTGTATGTGTATTTTGAATTCTCCTGGTTTAGTATAAGAGGAAGATGCCTGTAAAATTATGGATTTGTTCCACAATTGTTTCAGTATTAGGAAAGGGAAATCACTGGGTAAAGAAGTGCTTTAAAATATTTTATGGCTTTGTAATGAACACCCAAGGCAGGAGGCAAAGCGAATTTTTAGCCATTTTTATATTTTTTTCTTATTGCATCACAACATCTAAATGTGCTCAAGACCACAAAAAGGGTGTAAAGGAAATTTATTACATAGGATTTGTTAAGAACCTGAGTTCACAATTTCTCATTGGTTATTCAATTTTCAGTCATTTCATTATCACCACATATGGTCTACAAAGTTCTATTATACTCAGATCCATCTGAAAGATTCTGCCACAAAATTTTCTAGAAATTACTAGACAATTAACTCAAACAATACATTATTGATCCCAAATAGAAAGCTAATCCCTAACTCTAAAAAAGTACTAGATATGTTCATGGAGGATAGGCCCATCAATGGCTATTAGCCAGGTTGGGCAGGGATGATGTCCCCAGCCTCTGTTTGGCAGAAGCTGGGAATGGGTGACAGGGGATGGATCACTTGATGGTTACCAGTTCTGTTCATTCCCTCTGGGGCATCTAGCATTGGCCAGTGTCAGAAGACAGGATATTGGGCTAGATGAACCTTTGATCTGACCCAGTATGGGCGTTCTTATGTTCTATAAAAGTACAGTCTACTGTTGCTGGGTTGTAGAGATATGTTACTACTCTAAATTAATTCTTCTATTCCTCTATTACTCCTAGGGATAGAAAGTTACTCTAACATGTTCCATTTTATTCATGTGTTACTGTATTTGAGAAGTAAGCAGTATTTAAGAAGTCTATCCAGTTGCAAAATAAAATAAAAGTGGCCTTAGTTATGTTGTCTTTGTTTTCGACTTAATTTTCTTCTACAGTTTAGTTTACGTAATTCACACCCTTTCATTTTCTCCACCCCTAAACTCAAAAAAATATTCAATAATCAGTCACAAATGTTGATCTTCTTGAAGTAAATCCAGTTTTGACAGCTATCTCTGGTCCTTGTAGCAAAATTCCTTGATATTCTTAAGGATTTATTTCACTTTTTCCTCTTTAATCATCTTGGGGCTAATCCTGTGCTGAGTGCTCTTAATTCCCTTCAGCTTCAATGGGAGTAGAAGTTGAAAGGCATTCAGTAACTCCCAGGAGGTGCTCATATAGGACCTGGCACTCTGTAAGAAGCAGTGTTAAATTTACAGGAGTTTGCTGTCAAGGAGTTCTGTTAAGACTAATGGGGAAAAAGTGTGTCAGGTGGAAAACCAAGTCTTTTCCACTTTAAACATGTAAAGTGAAACCTTGACTCCTTCGAAATCAATGAGATTTTGCCACTGCCTTCAATAGAGCCAGGATTTTATCTGTAGGATCAGGTTATCTTGGGATTCACAGTTAAGAGAACCATATTAAAAATTGTTCTTAAAGAGACAAAGGAGCAGGAAAGCAGTTAGAGTTAGCTAGAGACTGGCAGCCACACCATGGCCATAAATGTTCAGATGAAAGTGTAAAAAGAAAAGGAGTACTTGTGGCACCTTAGAGACTAACCAATTTATTTGAGCATGAGCTCACGAAAGCTCATGCTCAAATAAATTGGTTAGTCTCTAAGGTGCCACAAGTACTCCTTTTCTTTTTGTGAATACAGACTAACACGGCTGTTACTCTGAAACCTGTCAGATGAAAGTATGTGAGAGGTCAGAAAAGAGGCCTCGGGGTGGGAGTGGCGGGGGTGGGGAGGAAGGGGAGTCAAAAGCAACTCAGTATGTAGACAACATAATGCAATGGCTGTAAATAGCTCACAATCTGCAACAGATAGACCAAAGATATCAGTGAATCTGCTGCTAACAGCGAAAAGCACACCGTGACTGTTAGAAGTCATGGAGCAGAACAGACAAGTGGTGGCCACATGAAGTGACTTGGAGGAACCAGAGCTCCTCCAAGGCAATTATATCAGTAACCAGTATTAGTTAGTGTGAATATGACACAGGGAAGATGTCTTATATTTCCAAACCATACACGTAACATTCTAGAAGTGGAACCAAAAGGAGCCAATGGTTGTACATGACATACCTCTACTGAGAGCACCAAACGAGCAACTCTGTGGCCAGAAGCCAAGTACAAGTCGGAAAAAACATAGCCCAAATAGTGCCACAAAAAATCAGAAGACTGGGCACGAATAAGGCCTGTACAAACACTCCATTCATGGTGAGGGAGCATCATCAGAGTACCTGCATTGGGCGAAGATACATAAAACAGTAGTTAAATGGGTCATAACAGAAATCTTAAGTACATGGTTAGGGTGAGAGCAATGAAGGAAACCTATGCAAAAATGAGGCAGGAATAATCGCTGAGACAACTTGTCAGGATCCTGCTTTTGTAATATCAGGAATCTCTGCACCTTGGTCCTCTAGCCTCTTGCAATCAGTTGTTTATTTTAAAGTATATTGAATCTGCTTCATTTTGCACCCTACTTGCATATCTAATGTGTGTGACCCAGGGAAACATGTTGCTACCATTATTTCTGTGGCCAAACCCAGAGTAACATGTTAAATCCCGTGTCCCAGGCATAGCATTCACTCAGCCAGACTTCAGCACACCTGGGAGCAATACACAAAACATTCTTTCGTTTGCCCCATTCATCTCTTTGAGGGGAATATTACTCACATCTTTTGAAACTGCTGAGCAGAGCACAGCTGGGGTAGGGGTGAGAGGGAAGAATACTCTTTGTCCATTTTGTCCTAAGAAAGTGTGCCTTCAACTACTCATGTGCTTGAGCATGACTCAGCACGTAGATTTAATTAAAGAAGATACTCGAGACAATACTGCTGATATTTTGTTTGAATTTGGCAATAAAGTTGGATGCAATAAAGGTTGGGCAGATTGTTGCCCAGGTTGCAAATTATATTGACCAATGCTGTGATGAAATGGAGAGTCATAATTGTTACCTCAAGGGGAGTAAGGAAATGTTTCAGAGAGAAAATACTTGAGAATTGGTAGGGGGAAAGATAGAAAAGGAAAGCCCCTTTTCTCAGAAGAGCAGACTCAGCTCCCTTCCGTGTTTGTCACTGGTGGATTTAGCTTTCAGTAAGGGTGTCCCTCCCTCCCTGTGTGATATAATAAAAATAAAGATAGACCAGGTAATATGGTGCAAACAAAGGTAAATGTATTAAGGGCAAAGGTACAGAAAACTGGGAAAAATGGTGCTGGGGGAGGGGAAGAAACACAAACTTAACCATACAGTGATTCAGTGACTGGCTTTAGGAGCTTGAAGCTCAGACACACAAAACCTCCCTTGGCTTTCAGAAAAACAATAAATGAAACCACAATACAGAAACCTTTCCTATGATTTAGGTGCAGTTGACACAGTGCACAGATGTGAAGCCCAGGACCTTCTACTCTCTGGCTGATTGAGAGCTTTTGAGGAGGACCACTGGGGAGTCCCAACGACTGTTGGACTTCGTCGCATGCGGGGATACCCTCTGAGATGTTGGACACCAGGAAAGCAGGACCTCCACAGGTAAGATGGATTCAATTCACTGTGACGGGGATAGAAAAGGAGTACTTGTGGCTCCTTAGAGACTAACAAATTTTATTTGAGCATAAGCTTTCGTGAACTACAGCTCACTTCATCGGATTAATTCATTGGAAAATACAGTGGGGAGATTTATATACATAGAGAACATGAAGGTGATGGCTAGTGGCATTCTGTTATTTTCTTTGTTGGGCCTGTCCTGTAGTAGGTGACAGAGCCAGAAGAGTAGCCAGAAGTCACCTGCTACAGGACAGGCCCAACAAAGAAAATAACAGAACGCCACTAGCCATCATCTTCAGCCCCCAACTAAAACCTCTCCAACGCATCATCAAGGATCTACAACCTACCCTGAAGGACAACCCATCACTCTCACAGATCTTGGGAGACTGTCCAGTCCTTGCTTACAAACAGCCCCCCAACCTGAAGCAAATACTCACCAGCAACCACACACCACACAACAGAACCACTAACCCAGGAACCTATCCTTGCAACAAAGCCCATTGCCAACTGTGTCCACATATCTATTCAGGGGACACCATCACAGGGCCTAATCACATCAGCCACACTATCAGAGGCTCATTCACCTGCAAATCTACCAATGTGATATATGCCATCATGTGCCAGCAATTCCCCTCTGCCATGTACATTGGTCAAACTGGACAGTCTCTACGTAAAAGAATAAATGGACACAAATCCGACATCAAGAATTATAACATTCAAAAACCAGTTGGAGAACACTTCAATCTCTCTGGTCACTCAATTACAGACCTAAAAGTGGCAATACTTCAACAAAAAAACTTCAAAACCAGACTCCAACGAGAGACTGCTGAATTGGAATTAATTTGCAAACTGGATACAATTAACTTAGGCTTGAATAGAGACTGGGAGTGTATGGGTCATTACATAAAGTAAAACTATTTCCCCATGTTTATCCTCCCCACCCCCACCCCCCACTGTTCCTCAGATGTTCTTGTCAACTGCTGGAAATGGCCCACCTTGATTATCACTACAAAAGTTTCCCTCCCCACACCCCGGCTCTCCTGCTGGTAATAGCTCACCTTAAGTGATCACTGTGGTCATAGTGTGTATGGTAACACCCATTGTTTCACATTCTCTATGTATATAAATCTCCCCACTGTATTTTCCACTGAATGCATCCAATGAAGTGAGCTGTAGCTCGCGAAAGCTTATGCTCAAATAAATTTGTTAGTCTCCAAGGTGCCACAAGTACTCCTTTTCTTCTTGCGAATACAGACTAACACGGCTGCTAATCTGAAAAATGTGACGGGGATAGTGATGACAGGTCTCTCCTTCTCAACCTCGCTGCTGGATAGAAGGTACTCTTCTATCGAGCTTTGGAGAGTTAGGAAGACCTGACCATGCACGCACTTTCGCTGGAATGGACAGCACTGTGGAGGCGCTGAGCAAGATCTTATATAATCTGTAAAGTGGGAAAAGCTGGTTCAGTCCAGTTTGAGCCAGAGGACTCCAGCGTCTAAGATGTAAACAAGTTCGCTTACAAAGATGGAGTCCAAGGATCATAGTTCATATACTCCATATTAGATTCTATTAAAGCCAGTGATTCACTTCACATTACTTCAAAAGTACTTTATTAAAACAACTAATTGAACATATTAAACAATACCAACATTTCTTACTTCTTTATACCTAATGTTGTGAAGAGCAATGATAATATTACAGCAATACTGTACTAGAGCTACTGTCTTGATTCAGAGAAGTTGAAACTTTAATAGAACTTGCAGTGCTCAGCATATCAGGATGTTTGGCCATATGATTTACTTGTATATATGTATCTTAGATTAATAGAATCTTCTAAAATATTCTATTTTTCTACCTCTTCTTTTCCATTCAGAATTCCTCAGTTCTGCTTTCAAATAGCTCAGAGATCACATCCACACTCTTCACTTATATAATATATCCAATAAGAATGCAGGAGAAACTATTAGCAAAATAGGATTGTGCTGTCAAACTAGACAAATAATCTGTGTATCTACCTTCTAATTGTAGACCTACTTCTAATATCCCATTTATTTATATCTAAGGTCACTGCATGTGTATCATATCTCACTTGTGATCAGTGCTCGCCTAACAATCAATCTTGGTTCAGGACAGCACAGCCGCTGCTCTGCAAATGACCTCATAACTAGGTGTTCTTGCCTCTGGTGAGATTTATTTATTAACACCAGATACCGCTGCCACACTTGTCATTATTAATCATCAAATCTTGTTTGACAGACTGAGCTGTCTGTTTGGGGCTCACCTCAGTTGATCTTTGTTGGCTTGAATAGCCTTTATCTGATTGATCATTCACTACATGGTTTAGACAGCTCCCATTTGAATCACTTTATAATTCTTGCCAGTGCCTCATCTCAGGGCCTCTTTTATTCTCTCTGTACTTTATTTCATTAGCACTCATTATTACATATTATGGGCTCAGGTAGCATTGTCATGCAGATGATGCATCATTTTACAGTTTTGTTTATGCCTTCCTTGACTTTCGGATCCCACTTAAACTTTCTGAGAGCATCTGTCTGAGATATAATAGTGATAGATGCTAATATTTTGATCCATAATATTTCCAAAAGAGATTTCTCAGTTGTTGACACTGATATGGCTTGTGTTTGATACCAAATAAATTATGTGAAAATATAACCCTTAATGCTGAGCTTGTGAAATACAGTCTTCCTCACCAGAAATCTTTCTCTGGTACATCTTGGAGAAACCACAGACATTTATGCTGACTGGCTTACAGAATGCTTCCCACTTTGCAAAAATAGAACATTTCACAAACCCACTAGAAAATAACTATACAATGTCATAAAAAGTGACTTTCACCTGCGAGTATATTGGTAGTACGTTATGAAGCTAGATGACATTTATCAACAGTTTTATTTGCCTGAAAAAACTTGTAAAGCATTGATTGAAAATCCAGAGCATTTCTATGACAATTAATTTCTCTCATGAATGGAAAGCAAGGATATTATGCCTCTTTTAGTTGTCTGGAATTAATACCATGTAGGGGTTGAAAAAGGAAATTATATTTATATAGGTCAAATATTGATCAGAAAAAAAAAACATATCAGACAAGACAACTCAACTGAAATGTCACCGGGGCAGAGGGAAATGGGACCAGGGTATTATTATTGTTGTATTTATTATTTAACCCCAGCCCTGAGGTGTGGCTGCAGCTGTCTCCCTGTTCTTGTCAGTGGTATGGGTCCTGGTTTCAACTATATGGGCTCCTGATGCCCCCAAGGAAACGCCTCCAGAGGGCCTGTCCCTTGGGAAAATATTTAATACACAATCTGTTACAGAGGTGTGTCAGTCAGAGCAAAAAAAAAAAAAAACAGCTATCACAATTCCCAGAGTAATAAAACAGTAACTGGGTCTTTATTAGGTATGGGAAACTCAGGATAGAGGACAACAGAAAAAGGAATTAGGATAATAAAAGACAAAAACAACAATACATAAATTCTACCCATCCCAAGATGTACAGCCAGTCTAAACCTCTGTGCTCCCTCTGAGCATCTGCCCAGGCAAACAGTGAGTTTAGACTCAATCTTTGATGGGTAGTGTAGCCTTGAGGTCAGTGGCCAATTTGAAACAAAATCGTGAAATGAATAAACAGGGGTCTTCTTACGAAGTATACACACCAAAGGTGGTAATGTTGTCCTTCTGGCTCTCTGGTCTGGATTCCAATGTGCAGTTAGGCTGGCTCATGGTAGTCTGACCTTGACCCTCTCCTCAGCCTCCTAGGTTTCTGGTCTCTGCTGAAATGACACTGTTCAATGTCCCAGAAATCCCAGTTTTCACTTGAGCGTGAACATGGAGGGTAGAAGGCTCCTCCCTGGATGTGATGCTTAGAATCATAGAATCATAGAATCATAGAATATCAGGGTTGGAAGGGACCCCAGAAGGTCATCTAGTCCAACCCCCTGCTCAAAGCAGGACCAATTCCCAGTTAAATCATCCCAGCCAGGGCTTTGTCAAGCCTGACCTTAAAAACCTCTAAGGAAGGAGATTCTACCACCTCCCTAGGTAACGCATTCCAGTGTTTCACCACCCTCTTAGTGAAAAAGTTTTTCCTAATATCCAATCTAAACCTCCCCCACTGCAACTTGAGACCATTACTCCTCGTTCTGTCATCTGCTACCATTGAGAACAGTCTAGAGCCATCCTCTTTGGAACCCCCTTTCAGGTAGTTGAAAGCAGCTATCAAATCCCCCCTCATTCTTCTCTTCTGCAGGCTAAACAATCCCAGCTCCCTCAGCCTCTCCTCATAACTCATGTGTTCCAGTCCCCTAATCATTTTTGTTGCCCTTCGCTGGACTCTCTCCAATTTATCCACATCCTTCTTGAAGTGTGGGGCCCAAAACTGGACACAGTACTCCAGATGAGGCCTCACCAATGTCGAATAGAGGGGAACGATCACGTCCCTCGATCTGCTCGCTATGCCCCTACTTATACAAGTATACTTCTCTCCCTGCTCCATTCTCTCCCCAGACACAGCCAAAACTGAAAGTAAAACCAAACCCTTCTGTCTCTGGTCTGTGGCTTATGATTGGTTCTGGTAGTGTTGCTAGTCCGCTATCTCTCCATCCTGGACCCTAGGCAGTCTGGCAAAATAGACTCTGCCTAAATGTCTTCCACCATCACTGCTGTTGTCTGGGTTGACTCCCTTCAAGGCTTAGGGTGGGAATTTCAGGAGCACCCTCTCCAAAGGGGTTATACCATTTGTATTTCCATAGTGCCTAGAATCTCTAGTCATGGACCAGGACCCCACTGTGATAGGTGTTATACAAACAGGAAAAAAAAAGATGGTACCTGTTCTAAAGAGCTTACATTTTAAGTACTGCTGCTCCCAGTCTTCAGGAGGCAAGGAAAGAAGAGGGGTGCCCCATTGCCACTTCCAATCTCTTGGTTGCTGGGGTCAGATTGAAGCCCCTGGCCAGCATTCCTCCTAAGGTTGTTGTATTCCACTGCTTCTGCTGGGCATTGAATGGATGGAGAAGAAGGGGAGAGAGCCCTCAAAGCAATTGTTCTTGATCTTCCGTAGGTGACTAAAGAAGGGTCCTTTCGCTTCAGCCATCACCTAGAGTAGAATGCAGTGTGGGAGGTAATCCAAAGTAGTGGGTTCCTGTGGGGGTAGAGATTCTGCCATCCACACTTCCGTACACAAAAGGACCTTATGCTTGGGGTGCCTGCAATGCCAACATTCCTGAGCAGGGGCAGCAGTCACTCCCACACCCATGCTTCAAAGAACTGTGTGGGTCAGGAAGGGCATCTGCTGGACCTACTCTGGAGAGTAGAGAGCAGTGTGGCTCTGCCCAAAAAGCTTCTCTCAAATGGTCCCACTGCCTCCCTCCAAGTCTCCCCAAGAGTCCTCAGTTGAGGTGAATGAATGAGCAGCACGCTCTGTGCTGCCTGGAGCAGCAGTTCCCCCTTCCCAACAGCCTTCTAGATCAGACTGTCAAGAAGTTTTCCATCTACTCAGCATAAATGTTCCTTTTCCCTAATTCATCTCCTTGCTTTGATTAAATTTTTGTGTACCAGTCTTAGTGACTCTTTTTTGTCCTTTGTGAAAGTATTCCTCCTTTAACAATTTGAACATGATTATCCATATACCCCTGCAGAATCATCTGTGCATATTTACTTGTTTTAGTAATTTCTCACAAATAGAGCTGGTTAAATAATGCAAATATGAAAACATTCATATGAATAAAACCTCTCTTCAATGGTGTTCATGTCCTTTTTATTCATTTTCTGCAAACATTTCCCTAAACAATTTCTTTTTTGTTTTATTGGTTTGATTTGCAAGAATGTTAGCAGACTAATAAGTCTCACAAGTGCTCATGAAAATGTTTGCTTGCACAAAGGTTCACCTCAGATATGTTTGCATATCACCTGGAAACTTTTAAACAACCCCACTGACTTAGTCCCTCCCCTCCACTTGTTGATAGATTTCATTTATCCACTACCTCATGACTACGAAGACTGTGCTCATCCAAAATTATGAATAGTGTATTTGCCAAGCAATAGTTTGCAAGCATTTTATAGTCTGAAATTTGTTTGCATAAAACAGGTGCCAAAACATTTCTACTACACAAAGTAGTTAGTTCCTGGGTGATTCATGAAGAGGAAAAGGAAGAATGCAACTTATTTGCAGAATAAGTTATTTGCTATGAGATGTTCACTCAGCTCTGCTCATAAGTCAGTACTTTCAGTGCCATATTCATTGCTCCCTCCTGCTTGTATGCATTTTCCACATAATGAAGTGTGCAGAATTTAAGAATAGAAAGGTATTATTACCTCCTTCACCATGATATTTTGAAGTATTGTGTGTATTCATCTTTAGATCACACTGCCCCATTTTACTGCCTTTTCTCATTGCAAAATCATCTCAAATTTGCCATCTACTACCATCTCCAGGCTTCTTCTTGCATGATTCATTCCCAGATTCCTTCAGAATAATGTTTCTGTGTTTTGGGTTTTTGTACTCTAGCTTTAAGATTGCATTTTATAGATTGAATCTAAGTTCACTATAAATCTTAAGAATACATAATCAATAACAGAGCAGACACTGGCTCTGAATATTGCCTATTCTAAGCTGAGGCCGCAATTTGTTTTTATTTTCTACTTAAGATTTTATTTAGCAGTTTTAAAATTACAAACATAAAAACCACATAGAGATTTGTATAAATCAGAGTCAGTGCAATTCTACCCCATAGGAAAAAGAACAATGTTAGTTTGTACTGAGATGCAAAACACAGTACATCTGGTATCGTATAACAGAGTTCCCCGGCGACATACTAACAAAACTGCAGCAGCATATTGTGTGTCACAACCAGACAAAGAAAACAAATAACTAACAAATTTAGCATGTGAGAAGATATTCAACAGAGGAGTCATCCAATACAAAACTAAACAGATAACCAAACACACAAGAGTAAATGTCACCTCACAGAAGACTGCAGGAATGTTAGATATCACCTAAAAATGTAGCCAGGAGAGGTAATACATGGGAATCCAACCTTATCCCTTCTCCAGGAAGCCAACCAGGCCACAGCCAAAAGAGAAACATTTCAAAAGGGTCAGAGTTGTAGTTTATTAAAAACCTGCAGGAAGCATTAGGGGACTGATCCTAAGCCTTCTAAAGTCAATAGGGGTCTACACTGCAATAAAAGACCCATGGCTGACTTGGGTTGCAGAGCTATAAAATTGCAGTGTAGACATTAGGTCTCAGACTGGAGCCCAGAGTCCAAGACTCCATGAGGGAGTTGGTCTCAGAGCCTGGGCTCAGCCAAACCCTGAACATCTACAGTACAATTTTATAGCCTCACAGCCCGAACCCCACAAGCCAGTGTCACCTGATCTGGGCTCTGAGACTCATGGCTGCAGGTGTTTTATCACAGTGTAGAAATACACTGGGAGTCTGTCTCTTGGTTTCAATGAGCTTTGGATCAAATTGTGAAGGCCAAATTCTGCTTTTACTAACACTAGTGTAAATCCAGACGTTCTCTATTCAAAGCAATCATAGAACTCCAGATTTAAACCTGGGCAACTGAAAGCAGAACTAAATCTCAAGTATTCCACCTGCATAAATCTTAGCAAAATGTTATGTTCCTGGGGGGTAGGGATCATGCCTCTTTGTGTGTTTGTATGGAACCTAGCAATGGGGCACCAATCCTCACTGGAGCTTTTGGGCACCACTGTAATGCAAATAATAAAGGACTAGATTTGATAGTCCAGCCATCCTGAACTCAGGACTCTAATCAGACACAAGTGGAAAAACAAAGAAATAATGAAACTTGAAGACCTTTTTCAAGCTTAAATGGTTCCAAAAGCCCCAAAGGGAATTTGAGTTGCTGCCAGACTAGGGCCCAGATTTTTAAAGGTATTTAGGCATTCCCGCACTTAGCACTAAAATGCCTAAAATCATTTTCAAAAGGTATCGAAGCACTTAGGAGCCAAAATGACATTGATAATAGTCTAAATTCCAACAACTAAGTGCCTAAATCACTTGGGAAAATATTTAGACTCCTAAACCAGTTAGGTGTTGCAGCGCTGAGCACAGCAATGCCTAAAAATCTGGCCTCAATACTTAGACAGAAACTTCTGGAAAGCTTTGGGTGTATTGTGAGCAAAAGTTTGGGTCAATTCTTATCTGAATCATTAATACACACGCACTGTAAGAAAGTTAAAGACTTTCTAATACACACGCACTGTAAACTATCAGACATACATTGCTGTACCTTATAACTCTTTTGGAGCTAGAGCAAAATATATGAGGATTTCATTTAATCCAAGCAGATGAATTCTGACGTACTCACTCTGGACTAGATCTTTAACTGTGAAAGCTGTCATAGCTCCATTGAAGTCAATCAAACTATGACAGTAGAGCATCTGAGGACCTGCCCCCCTCTATTTGGAAGTGTCCATGTGCTATTGTCACACCCCAATCCCCCCCCCCCCCCCGGGAGTCTCCAGGGAAGGCAGATCAGCATTATATGTGGCTAACACTGTTGCAAGCATCGCAAAGCATTTTGGGGAGTGTCAAAGATTTGTGAGTGAGAATGGAAGTTTCCTTTGCAGAATATGAGAGGCCGGAAAGGGGGAGGGTGGGAGAGAAAGAAGAAGAGCAGAGAATGGGTAAACTCAACACTTCAGCTAGCTCCATGTGAAGAAAAGATGCAGGCACCGGCCCAAGGTCATGGGCTTGATGAGAAATCAGCAGCTGCCCAGCCGTGAGAAGAGGAGAACTAAGTTGAGCAGAACTGCAGAGATAGCAGCAAGAACAGTGAGAGCAAATGAGATGGCGACAGCAAAGGCCAATAGAAGGGAAAACAAAGTCTCCGGAGCCGGGATGTTTTGGGAAACCGAGGAGGCCATAGCAAGCCAGTTTGGACTGGCACAAAGAGCACAAGAAGCAGAGGTCCCTGAGTGGAATACCCCCTGACCCCAAAGAACCCAGGACTTAAAACCCTCCTGAGAGCTGGAGAAACTTAGACAGCAACAGCAGACTTGGACGGCCTGGGCCCAAGACAGCACTCCCATCCACCTTCCTCCCACCTCTTCTTCTGATGTTACATCCAGGCCTGGCCAGTCTTGGGTAGTGCGTGTGTGAGTATGAAAGTGGGTTAGGGCTTGGGGCGTTAACACTTTCTTTCTTCTCCTGAGTGACATGGGAGCGTTCCCAGCACTCTCTGCTGTTCTTTTATTATTTTATTAAAAAAGCTTTAAAATTTAGACACTTAGTGTGCCTCGTCATCTCCTCCCCAAAAAGATCCTGTGGCCTCAGCCTGATTAACTGTGGCCCTAGGCAGATTGGTAATGAAAATCTGTCACACTATGACACACTCAACTTTTTTATGTTGAGTTCCATAAATAGAGCTGTTTACTAGAATAATCCATTTAAATTACACATGTCCAGTTTCATTACACTATGACCTACCATCATCCTGTCCAAGGGCCAAGGATGCTTAATGGGACAACTACAACTACCAGATTTGGCTTCATTAAAAAGGTTGTAAGGAGGCTGGTTATTTTCCATGTACTTTATGTACTTCAAAATTAGTTTGACATTTCTTCCAGTGACTCTAGTTAGTATGCTTTTTTGCTAAAGATCTAGCAGTAAATCCTCAGGTGGTGTAAACTGGCAGAACTACATTAGCCTCACTGGAGTTATACCAATTTACACCAACTGAAGTTCTGGTCCATAAACTTTACAAATTTGTTTAAAAGCAAGTACAAGGATTGCTTGAATGTATTTTTTTCTTAAAAACAAACATCAAACCAAACAAAAAAAGTCCAAAGTCATGAGGTCCTATAAGGTAATGGCATAAAAATCTCCCCATCTTTAACTTTCTTTACTCAGAGTGCTATTATCTGGTAGATTCATGTTATTTCTAGGGAATAATGTCTGTTATGTTGTAAACCTAGATTTATTATGGTATACTAATATTTTCCCAGGGTTTTGAAAGGAACAGTTAAATAATCTGTGTCATGCCTTACAGCAAGAACATATTGGTTTGAACTACAGGGCAAACTTTCCCCACTGTAGGAAGACTATATATTTATTTCTATCAGTAACTTGCAAAATTTCATCAAATTCAAATAAATATGATGGAAGGATCAGTGAGTAGATGACTCATGTAAATCTAGAATAGAATGTGGACAATTCTGAAGTCTCATTGATTAGAACATCTGATCAGTATGCTTCCCCTAACCTCACACCTCAGCAGTTTGCAACTAAAGAAAAACAGTGTTTAAAAAATAAATAAATACTCCTACCTTGGATATATCAGAAAGACATTTTTAGAGATGTCTTCTACAGTTAGAGGTTAAGAGGGGATAAAACCAGGAATCATGGTGAGGGGAGATAGATTAATAGAGTCCAAAGGCAGAAGAGACCATTGTCGTCATCCAGTTTGCCCTCCTGTATCACACACATCATAGAACTTCCCCAAAATAAGTCTTAGACCATATCTTTTAGAAAAATATCCAATCTTAATTTAAAAATTGCTAGTAATGGAGAATTCTCCATGACCCCGAGTATACTGTTCCAATGGTTAATTACCCTCACTGTTAAAAAAATTATGCCTTATTTCTAGTCTGAATTTGTCTAGCTTCAACTTCCAGCCATATGATCCTGTTATATCTTTCTCTAGACTGAAGAGCCTGTTATTAAATATTTGTTCCCCATGTAAATATTCAGAGTCTATAATCAAGTTACCTCATAACCTTCTCTTTGTTATGTTAAATGATGAGCTCCTTGAGCCTATCACTATAAAGCATGTTTTCTAATCCTTTAATCTTCCTCATGGCTCCTCTCTGAACTCTCTCCAATTTATCACCATCCTTCATGAATTGTGGATGCAAGAAATGGACACAGGATTCCAACAGCAGCTGCACTAGTGCCAAATACAGAAGTAAAATAGCCTCTGTACTCCTACTTGAGATTCCCCTGTTTATGTGTCCAGGATTGCATTAGTCCTTTTGGCCAGACTTGTACTGGGAGCTCATGTTCAGCTACTTATCTACCATGACCCCAAATCTTTTTCAGAGTCAATGCTTCCCAGGATTCAGTCCTCCATCCTGTAAATATGGCCTACGGTCTTTTTTCCTCATGTATACATGTATCAGAACACAAATTGTTTGCATGCTCTTCGCTTACCAAGCGATCCAGATAACTCTGTATCAGTGGCCTGTACTTTTCATTATTTACCAGTCCCCAACTTTTGTGTCATCTGCAATCTTTATCAATGATCAGTTATGTTTTCTTCCAGGTCATTGATAAAAGTGTTAAATGGCATAAGAACCAAACCTGGCTGGACCCCACTAGAAAAGTACCCCTGTGATAATGATTCCCTGTTTATAATTACATGTTGAGATCTACCATTCAGCCAATTTTTATCCATTTAATGTGTGCAATATTAATTTTGTATTATTCTAGATATCTAATCAAAATGTCATGAAGTACCAAGTCAAATGACTTAAAGAAGTCCAAGTATATTACATCAAACAAACTTGTAACCTCATCAAAAAAGATATCACGTTACTTTGGCAGTAGGCCTTAGTCTGGAATAAATGCTTTCCCAGAATAAAGTAATGGAGGAAATTTTATAGTACTCTGTTTCAGGTTCATTGTGTTGATATGTTGGAATCTATTTACAGATTATAAGAAAAAAAGATGGGATCATTAGATCATCTAATCTGGCCTTCTGCATATCACAGGACACTTTCACTCAGTTACCCTTGTAATGAGCCAATAAATTGTGTTTGACTAAAGCATATCATTCAGAAAGGTATCCAATCTTGATTTGAACACATGAAGAGATGCTGAATCTACCACTTCCCTTGGCACTTTGTTCCAATGGTTAATCACCCTCATTGTTAAAAATTTGTTCCCTGTTTCTGAATTGAATCTGTCTGGCTTTAGCTTCCTGCCATTGGCTCTTGTTATGCCTTTCTCTGCTAGACTAAAAATCCCTTTAGTACCTGGTATTTTCCTACAGTCATAAAAGTGTAGGACTAGAAGGGAACTCGATAGGTCATCTAATTCAGTCCCCTACACTGAGGCACAACTATGTATTATCTAGACCATCATTGACAGGTGTTTGTCTAAGCTGCTATTAAAACCTCCAGTGATGGAGATTCCAAAACATCCATGGATAGTCTACTCCTGTGCTTATCTACACTTACAGTTAGGAAGTTTTACCGAATATCTGACCTAGATCTCTTTGCTGCAATTTAAGACCATTATTTCTTGTTCTATTCTCAATGGTTAAGGAGAACAATTTATCACCCTCCTCTTTATAACAACTTTTTATGTATTTGAAGACTTATGTTCCCCCTCACTCTTCTCTTGTCCAAACTAAACAAACACCGTTTTTTTTCAATCCTTCCTCATAGGTCATGGTTTCTAGACCCTTAATAATTTTTATTGCTCTCCCCTGGAGATTCTCCAGTTTGTCTATATCTTTCCTGAAGAGTGGTGCCCAGAACTGGACTCAGTACTCTAGCTGAGGCTTTATCAGTGCTGAGTAGTGTGGAAGAATTACTTCTCATGTCTAGTTTGCAATGCTCCTGCTAATTTTCTCCTCATGAAGATACTTACTAGAGCTAGACAGAGAAAGGAGATTCTGTTTTGCAGAAGATTTAGATATTTTGAAATTTGGTTTCATTCTGATTCCAAATGAAAACAACATTTTTAAAGTGCTCCACAAAATGGAAAAGAGCAAGTGCTCCAAGGCAAACTGTCAGGCTGGCCCCCCAATGGGGGGAGGGGCAAAGGGGGCAATTGCCCAGCGGCCTGGGTGATTTAAAAGGCTACCATCCACTGCTGCTGCTGCTGCAGTAGTGGCGGTGGCAGCCGGGGACCCCAGGCCTTTTTAAATTACCCGGGCAGGCCGCAGGGCTCCTAGGCACATGTGACCATTCCAGGCCCAGCGCTTTGGGGGGCCCACCGGCTGGCGCGATTGGCCAGCATGGTTGGTCCCGGAAGTGACGGCATCCTGGAAGCGACGGATTCATCACTTCTGCCCTGGGCCCCATCCCCTCAGGGACAGCCATGGCTCCGGCCCTAGCCCCGGGGCCCAGACTTGCTGTTGGCGGGCCTGCTGTCAAGTGAGTTGACAGGAAACTAGAGAGGTTTCTGATGTCAAGTTTGTGTGATCCGCAAATGTTATCAGCAGCGATTTTGTATTTACTTCCAGGTCATTAATGAAAATCTTGACTAGTGTTGGCCTAGTACTGATCTCTGAGGAACCCCACTAATCAATGTCAATCTTAATTTGAAATATTAGTATCTGGAGGAGTGATATTCAGAGCAGGAGCACATTCAATCTGTATGAATTAAACATCCAGTGATATGCTATAAAGAGGTCACATTAAATCAGTCCAATATATGAAAATAAAATAAACCAACCAGCCACAATGAGGCTGAAAATGATAGGGTAAAGATGGGTATTAAAATAACATTAGGGATCTCAGCTAACTCCAGTTCCTATCAGTGGAAGTCTTTGCGTAAGCATCAGTGCAAAAAAGGTTGGACCCCTAACAGATGGGCCCCAAGTTGTTGAATGATCCTTCTTTGAGTTTAAAAACAAACTTAGGTCATATTCCTGTTATGATTGACGTCAATGTCAAATGTCAAGTTTGTGTGATCCGCAAATGTTATCAGCAGTGATTTTGCATTTACTTCCAGGTCATTAATGAAAATCTTGACTCGTGTTGGCCTAGTACTGATCTCTGAGGAACCCCACTTTTCAATGTCAATCTTAATTTGAAATAAGAAAAGGAATACTTGTGGCACCTTAGAGACTAACCAATTTATTTGAGCATAAGCTTTCGTGAGCTACAGCTTATGTTAGTATCTGGGGGAGTGATATTCAGAGCAGGAGCACATTCAATCTGTATGAATTAAACATCCAGACTTAATGTTTCTTTGACTTCAGTTGTACAGGATCAGGAATTTATTGTCCTTATTGATATATTTTTTTAAAGTTTAATCCAAAATGGTTAACACTTTTCTGAGAAAAGAAAAGGAGGACTTGTGGCACCTTAGAGACTAACAAGTCCTCCTTTTCTTTTTGCGGTTAGTCTCTAAGGTGCCACAAGTCCTCCTTTTCTTTTTGCGAATACAGACTAACACGGCTGCTACTCTGAAACTTTTCTGAGAATGAGCCTAGGGGGAAATACTGTTTACCCATGATAAAAAATTCTCGAGACCTTTTGTTTGGAATGATTTAGCATTTTTATGATTTGGATCAAGGATCTGAAATATTGCAAAGTGGGTTGAACCTGGTGTGTGGGGGGAGGGCCTTTTGCTGTCCACATGAAAATCTGCCCATAATTTGGCCTAGTTATAAGCCTTTGGAAAATTGCAGTTCAAGCATGCTCAGTAGAGACTCTCTAGGGTTTAACAGCTGATTCCATGTTAACTGAGCATGTTCAAGCCTCACATGGGTCCTACTGTTGACCGTATAATGCATGCACGATTGCCACAGAATGACTGAGCATGCTCCCGTTTATGTGGGGGGAGGGGCAATTCAGAAGAATTTCCCCTCTAATTGCTGCTCCGAGCCAGGTGCTAGAACTGAGATTATGAAGCCTGTCTCTCCTGTGCTCTCAATGACCCATTGTTGGTACTCAGGCAGTGTGGAGGAGGAAACTGTTTGATTCAAATGCAGAAAGGACAAAAACTGGACCAAGATGAGATAAATCAGGGACAAGGAATTTGGTCAGATAGGGAATGAGAGGCGGAGAGAAACTGTGGATGGAATTCTGGGTAAGGAGACTGGGTTTGGGGGGAGGGTATTCTAGGACTGGTTCGATGGGGAAGCTGGGACTGGAATCTGAGGAGGGGAAGGGAGACTGGACTGGCAGATATGGGATGAGGCAACAACACTGGGACTAAGACCTGGTGAGAGAAGACCAGGGGAAAATGGAAGCCAGTGGGCTGGAGCGGGGAGAACACTGATATCAGATGAGGAGTTGGAGAGTAGGGGAGACTGGAAAGAACTGCAAAAGGGACTGAGACAAGGGAACATGGGCAGAAATGGAGGCAGGGGAAGAAGAGACAGAACTGACAGGCCACTGAGATGTAAGAGGAAAATGTGGGACTGGCTGGGCAAAGAGACTTGGACAAGGAGCCGGGGATGGGGAGAGAAGAGGAAAGATCAAGATTGGATGAGGAGCCCGGGGAGTGAGACTGGGACTAGAAAATATTGTGGAGTAGGGGAGGGGGAACATCAAATAGGTGGCACTGACAGTCTTAATGCTGGCATTTCCTAACCTTTGAGTGTTTGACTTTGAAACCTTAAAAATGTTATTTTAACATAGTTTTGTGTGTGATCGCTAGGTAGAACTTAAGTTATATTCTGTTCTCACAAATTGTAGCATAAATCTGGGGAAGGGATTACTGTAGATTTACAGCAGTATAACTTCACATTCAGCCCAGCACCTTTAATTTAATGTTCTGTTATGAAAAACATTCAGAATATATGGTTATATCAAAGGCAAACTAATCCTCCATGGCTGCAAATTGTTTACTGCAATGTGTGATATGCATATTGTCTGGATAAAGCAACTGTTCTGCAATACGCTGAGAATCATTGATGCAGTGTAGATATTAAAATGTTTATGCTAATAATATGCAAAAAGAAAAGGAGGACTTGTGGCACCTTAGAGACTAACCAATTTATTAGAGCATAAGCTTTCGTGAGCTACAGCTCACTTCCTCAGATGCATATCGTGGAAACTGCAGCAGGCTTTATATATACACAGAGAATATGAAACAATACCTATTCCCACCCCACTGTCCTGCTGGTAATAGCTTATCTAAAGTGATTTCCAGCAGAAATCCAGGTTTTCTCACCCTCCACCCCCCCACACAAATTCACTCTCCTGCTGGTGATAGCCCATCCAAAGTGACAACTCTTTACACAATGTGCATGACAATCAAGCTGGGCTATTTCCTGCATAAATCCAGGTTCTCACATCCCCCCCACCCCCATACACACACAAACTCACTCTCCTGCTGGTAATAGCTCATCCAAACTGACCACTCTTCAAGTTAAAATCCAAGTTAAACCAGAACATCTGGGGGGGGGGGGGTAGGAAAAAACAAGAGGAAACAGGCTACCTTGCATAATGACTTAGCCACTCCAAGTCTCTATTTAAGCCTAAATTAATAGTATCCAATTTGCAAATGAATTCCAATTCAGCAGTTTCTCGCTGGAGTCTGGATTTGAAGTTTTTTTGTTTTAAGATAGCGACCTTCATGTCTGTGATCGCGTGACCAGAGAGATTGAAGTGTTCTCCGACTGGTTTATGAATGTTACAATTCTTGACATCTGATTTGTGTCCATTTATTCTTTTACGTAGAGACTGTCCAGTTTGACCAATGTACATGGCAGAGGGGCATTGCTGGCACATGATGGCATATATCACATTGGTGGATGTGCAGGTGAACGAGCCTCTGATAGTGTGGCTGATGTTATTAGGCCCTGTGATGGTGTCCCCTGAATAGATATGTGGGCACAGTTGGCAACGGGCTTTGCCAACTGTGCCCACATATCTATTCAGGGGACACCATCACAGGGCCTAATAACATCAGCCACACTATCAGAGGCTCGTTCACCTGCACATCCACCAATGTGATATATGCCATCATGTGCCAGCAATGCCCCTCTGCCATGTACATTGGTCAAACTGGACAGTCTCTACGTAAAAGAATAAATGGACACAAATCAGATGTCAAGAATTGTAACATTCATAAACCAGTCGGAGAACACTTCAATCTCTCTGGTCACGCGATCACAGACATGAAGGTCGCTATCTTAAAACAAAAAAACTTCAAATCCAGACTCCAGCGAGAAACTGCTGAATTGGAATTCATTTGCAAATTGGATACTATTAATTTAGGCTTAAATAGAGACTTGGAGTGGCTAAGTCATTATGCAAGGTAGCCTGTTTCCTCTTGTTTTTTCCTACCCCCCCCCCCAGATGTTCTGGTTTAACTTGGATTTTAACTTGAAGAGTGGTCAGTTTGGATGAGCTATTACCAGCAGGAGAGTGAGTTTGTGTGTGTATGGGGGTGGGGGGGATGTGAGAACCTGGATTTATGCAGGAAATAGCCCAGCTTGATTGTCATGCACATTGTGTAAAGAGTTGTCACTTTGGATGGGCTATCACCAGCAGGAGAGTGAATTTGTGTGGGGGGGTGGAGGGTGAGAAAACCTGGATTTGTGCTGGAAATCACTTTAGATAAGCTATTACCAGCAGGACAGTGGGGTGGGAATAGGTATTGTTTCATATTCTCTGTGTATATATAAAGCCTGCTGCAGTTTCCACGATATGCATCTGAGGAAGTGAGCTGTAGCTCACGAAAGCTTATGCTCTAATAAATTGGTTAGTCTCTAAGGTGCCACAAGTCCTCCTTTTCTTTTTGCGAATACAGACTAACACGGCTGCTACTCTGAAACCTGTCATTATGCAAGGCGCTAATAATATGTTAATACTAGGTAAAATCAAATTGTACTGAATGCTACCTCTCAGTATGAAAAACCTACCTATGAACTCATGGCCAGGTACTGACAGTGAGTGGCACCTTGCTCTGTCAGTAACTGCCTTGAAATAAATGGAACCATTCCTTGTGTAAAGTTCTGTTAATTATAACTAAGGGGATCTGAATCTGGCCTTCAATTTACTGTTAGTGAGACTCTCAGGAAAGTAACAATAGCAATATTTTGTATATGGAATTATAATTTAATCATAACCCTTTCCCATATTATGGAACATCTTGCCCCATCCCAGCCCCTTCACTGCTGAGAAAAGTCCTGACTGAGGAAGTGGTATACTTATATGACACAGCACGCACAGATGGGGAGGGATGCAGAGAGGATGGGGACAGGGCATTGTGGGTTGAACACAGTAGATCTACAGCTATGAATCTACTGACCTTCACCAAACTTCCAAATGAAGAGGCAGGGCAGCTATGTATCACACAGATGGCTCCACTACTCCTGCCTCATTTGGGGATGGGGGAAAATCGATTCCTCCGCTAAGCTCCCATGAAGCTCCTCTAAGTCAAGGATCTGTACTCAGTTCTGGTGTGTGCAACAGAATTTACTCCACTTTGCAGAAAGTTTTAGGATGAGAACTCTAATCGTATTTCTCTTCTGGAGAACATCTTCCTTTATGAAATGTCAAAATTAAGAATTTAACCTGCAGACATTGGGACTCAAGGAAAGTGGGCACAGAACTGTCACTAAACAATATGTGAACATTGGAAAGAACACACTGGAAATCCAGGATAAGAACTCATGCCATACACCTACTTTCCTGAATTATACTTTAATACAGCTTTAGTATAAGAGTATCATCTTGTAAGTGGAAAGGTTGAGAACTACAAAGCAAATCAGCTCACTTTTGGCACCTATATACCAAGTGAGATGACACATACATATTGGTACTATAAAAGAAAATCCAAATTGATATGTTCATTCATTTAAAAAAATCATTCAATTTTATTAATCAGGATTACCTGATATTCTGAGACTGGCAGGAAATAACAGCAATGAAGAAGTGCTTCAGAAATTTTGGCAAACCTATCATGATGGCCAGATGAAAAGGAAATGATTTATTATATGAATTTATAATTGTTTCTCTGCCTGTATCTTTCTCACATTATAAAGTGTTCTTATTCAATTTGGGGGTAATAAAAATAGTGCAAACCACACGAGTTCTTGGAATTACTCACAGTGAGAGCACTTTAACATTTTGTGTAAGACATGCATAGGAGCAATTATAACTATATTATTGAGAAATAAAACTTTGATATGTAATAATTGTTTTGAACAAGAAAGAAAACGGTAGTTACTGTAGCCCATCTCCTCCATGCCAGCAATTTCCTCTCTAGTGGAATTTCCTGGAATATCTCTTTCTGTAGTTGTTCTTGCCATGCACATGAAGGTTCTACAACAATAGGTAATTTCTTTGGGTGGAAAAAAAGACATGCAAAATTAGTATACATTATTAATTATTAGAATTGTGATAGCTTCCAAAATGTACTAGACAGTTTCCAAACACAGATGAAGAATGTGCTTGGCTGTAATTAGTAGGCTGGTTTTCAGTGCCTTGTATGGAAAGTAGGATTTGTCACTGCAATCAAGAGAGCTAGTAAAGCATACAAAATGCAAGGAATGGTTACACTTGAAATTAAAAAGAAAAGGAGTACTTGTGTCACCTTAGAGACTAACCAATTTATTTGAGCATAAGCTTTTGTGAGCTACAGCTCACTTCATCGGATGCATAAAGTGGAAAATACAGTGAGGAGCTGTAGCTCATGAAAGCTTATGCTCAAATAAATTGGTTAGTCTCTAAGGTGCCGCAAGTACTCCTTTTCTTTTTGCGTATACAGACTAACACAGCTGCTACTCTGAAACTTGAAATTAACTTTCCTAAATAGTTTACTGATAAAGAACTGGTAAGCTCTGTTTAAGATGTGTTGTAATATTCTGCAGTCATAGGCATATAAAGAAAAGGCATAAGCTCTTTTGTGGTCTTTTGTGGAAGGCGTTAAAGCATGCTAAAAAGAGAGTGATGGGTGTGAGCAGAGAAGACATGGGATGATAGGTAAGCAAGAGATCTGTGCAACTGAGAGAAAGTTCTAATGTCTTCCAAAAGGACACCAGAAGCCTGTTCTTGGAGTCACACATGGAGGTGATAAATGAGTGGGTAGAGAAGAAAACTTTAACTAGAGCCTGTTGAGGGAAGTGATATGTGAAATGAGAAGGACAGAGAGAAGAGGAGGTTGTAGAAGTTGAACTGACTTGTGCTTTTTACAGTATTTCATTAAAAAGAGCAATTTTATTGATAATGTATTTGCATTCTACTACTACCCAGTGAATTACCTTTAGCACTTCTTACATACAGTTCAGAATTCTCTACTACAGTACACTAAAACTAACAAGAGGTTAGTTATTGTCTTAGTTTCCCTTGTGGTAATCTTTAGGAAAAAGAGGGCAATGCAGCTCTGATCAGAGACATACTCTTTTAACAGCAAACTGGTAGCTGTATTGTGCCTTATAGTTGGGACTGTATGGAAGAGGGCCAGGACATAGCAGCAAATCCCACAAAGGACAGTCATCTGTGGGACTTGTTGTGACGTTATGTGATTAAACTATGATCACGTACATCATTGTTGTCACCACTGTTATATAATTGCAACACATCTTGTACAAAATGTGGCATATAAAATGACTATGGAAAGGTTATGATTTGCTGAATATGATGATATTTGTATGCATGTATCATTTTTGTAGCTGAAGTTAGGAATATTAACTATGTACCTGTTATTTCTAAGGCGTTTGCTTCTGGATAGCACCAACAAGGTGTTTAGCTAGCACATTGGAAAGGGACTATTCAAGTGAATGGTACATTAAAGAACACTCAACTCACAATGGAAGATGCCCATCTACAATTAACAGACTTTTCTGCTGTGACTAAGCAAAATCATGCATGGACATGGGACTTGCCCATGTGACTCCAAACAGCATCTTATTTCCCTGTCATTTTCCACTAGCTGTGCTGAGGGCTTTGTTTGAAACAATGATTTCCCTCCACATGGCAGAAGCTATAAAGGTGCTGGAAACATCTCTATTTTGCCTCTTTCCTGCTCAAGCCTCTGTCCTGCTGAAACCTCTGAACTAATACTAATGGGAGCATTCTAAGCAATGGACTGAGAACCTTCCAATGATTTGGAAGCAACCAGAGTTGCTTAAGCCAGCAGTTTATTACATCACTGCTACAAGCCTGAACTAACAGTTTAGCAATTATTGTATGTATTTGATTCCTTTAACCAATTTTGACTCTCACCTTTCTTTCTTTTTGTAAATCAACCTTTAGATTTTAGATACTAAAGGATTAGCAACAGCATGATTATTGGGTAAGACCTGAGTTATATATTGACCTGGGTGTATGGCTGATTCTTTGGGATCAGCAGAACCTTTCACTTGATGAAATTGGTTGTAAAGAACCACTCATCTTAAAGTCTAGTGTTTTTGATGGTGATACAAGGACTGGAATGCCTAAGAAAACTGCTGTTCTGATTTCTTGTTAGCCAGTGTGATGAAGCAGAAGTTTACTTTTGTTGCTAGTTTGGTATATTTTAAGGGAGAAACAGCCCCAAACTGGCAGTTAATCTGCCCTATTTCTCAGCAGTTTGTCCTGAATTTGTTATCCTCAGTTGTGATACACAAAGGCATGGTGACACTTGCCAACAAAGATTCTGTGAGTGTCAGACATTGTGGTGGTAACTGAGCACAAAAGCAGCTACATGGGTCACCAAAGTGCTCTGCTGCCTTTGGCATGTGACTGGATATCAAACACCTCTGAGAGAGCAATACAATGCAATGCTGTTTTCATCATCCATGTAAATGCACTGAGAGAAGAACAGAAGAACATGCCTTATAAAGCAATTCTTTAGAACTCTTCCTCTTGGTCCCACCTCCCACAACCACGTGACCAAATTTTCAAGAGTACTGATCACTCAGTAGCTCCTGTTCTCAGTGGGAGCTCTTGGATGCTGAGCACTTTTGAAAATCTGTCCAATGGCACAGACGCATCCAGTAGTCAGAGTGGATGCAGAGAATACATAACCATCTTTCTCTGCTAGACTTCTCTGGGACCTTCTGCTCTCCTCCACACCATGTAAACTGGGTGAGACAGTTATGTTTAATTTCTGGGGCGGGGGGTGAGGGTGGAAGGGAGGAGGGGTTGTGACCACCCTAAGCTCAGGCTACATAACAATAACACAATGTTACATACAAAAAATGAAAAGATCTGGAACAAGATAAAAAGACATCCAACCCCCTTAATGACAGCGACCCATCAAAAGACCCAGAGGATCCATGTGAAAGAATTAAAATGCATCATTTATTATAAATGCTTGTGTTAGAGAAAATGAGCTAAAGTCACCTTTGGTGTAACTCCATTGACTACAGTGGGCTAATATCGGTGATAGAAACATCTCTAGGGAGAACGTCTTTTCGAGTATATCTACACTGCAGTTAAAAGTCCATGGCTGGTCATGCCAGCTGACTTGGGCTCACAGGGCTCAGGCTGCAAGGCTGTTTAACAGTAGTGTAGACATTCGGGCTAAGCCTGGAGCTTGGCTCTAGGACCCTGTGAGGTGGGAGGGTCCCAGAGCTTAGGCTGCAGCCTGGGCTGGAACACTTCCGCCACAATTAAACCGCCCTACAGCTTGAGTCCAGTGAGCCCGAGTCAGCTGTGGGTGTCTAACTGCAGTACAGATATACCATTGGTTTCCGCTGTTTACTTAATTTAGCATCCTTCTATTAAAAGTCTGCTAATGTTCACTAAACAGGATCTTACTGTCGTACATAAATGCACATTTATCTCTGTGAATCTTAAAGTTTCTAGTTGCTTTGCTAGGATTAAAGCCAGCTCTTGTTTAAAAATTAGATCTAGTGCTATAAGCAGCACACACTATAGGCAAAGGATTTCTCTGGAGCCATTTTTGCTTGAAATCTGAGCTAGATTCATTCAGTTTGCTTTTGAGGAAAGAAGGATTTCGCTTGCTTAGCCTTTCATTGATGTAAAAATGCCTTTGAAATTATTCTATCCTCCTGATGTTTTCATATTATTGTTTCTGTAGAAAAATCAATATTGTTAAGTGTGTTTATCCACTTCCTTACCTTTTCCTCCTGCATTAGTTGGTAGACTAGTAGGTCTTCAGGAGACTTTTTTGCAACCAGGAATGGCTAGTTTGTTTTAAATATATATAAAAAAACCCCGCAACAAACAAAGATGTAGAACAACAATTTAGTAGAGATGGAGAAGCCTAACAAAAATAGTTAGGCTCTCTTTGCTATTGCAGCTCAGCATTAGGGTCAATTATTTCCCTTTGCCATTTCTGCATCTACCTCTGTTACTGATCACTCATGTATTTCAACTTTCATAGGCCTCAGGGTTGTCATATTAATTTAGATTGAAGGTATGGGCTAAAGGTGTTACCATAACACTGTCGCTGCCCAGCATTAAACAAGATCCAGGGTTTGATATACAGAGATCTCAGCCTGCTTAGAACCATGGCAAATACCACTAAAATCCCTTTAACTCTTTTATTACAGTTAAAACATTTGAAATATAAAGTATTCTGTAAGGCATTCATTTCTTGTCTGCTTTCCCTTTAGCTGGATAAAGTTTTAGAAGGGAAAACCCTTGTTCGACAGTCTTAGATCATATAAAAAATGAGAATAACTGTCTTTGGGGGTAAAAAGTTAACTGAGATGAACTGTTGTTCCTATCATTAAAGTCCAATCCCATTTCACTTTGGTTAATATTTGAGATTCAGCTGAAGCTCATAGTGGTGGTGATGCCACCTGGATCCCTCTCTCTGGCCGGGTCTGGTCTGGTAAGGACATCTCAAGATCAGGATGACAAAGACCCAGAAGCTCAGAAAACAATGGGGATGGAGCCATGATGATGGAGCTCATCCAGTAGCTTGTCAGTTCTTCTCTAAAGAAAGACTTTGGGTGGGAAAAAGAAAGACCCAGAAAGGAGTGATGGGTGGAATAGCCTATCCCCTCATTATTTTGTCCATCAAGCAGGCCTAGTTTCCAACACATCAATTTTGGTTTACTGATTCACTAATCCACATGTCCTTGTTTACAAAGTATGATCTTAAACACAATCTTTAAATATATTAATAGGCCTTTTTGGTTTAGACTAGTGGTTCTCAACCTATTTACCATTGTGGGCCTCATATGCGGGTTTCTGTGTGTTAGGTGGGCTGTGTCCACACAATACGTTTTTTATCACACACACACTATGGCCCTGATTGGGCCGTGGGTTGAGAACAACTGGTTTAGACTAATTTAATCTGTCTCCTTTTCATACCTTTTCTCATTAACAAATGTTTTTTCTAGGTTATTGTGACATCTTATATTTTTACATAGACTCTTTACAGTGGAGTTCACAGTTGGACCAACATTTTTTTTCCTAATTATCACAGCAGGGTCTTGAGATTGTTCAGGAAGAGTTTTGTTTTGTTTCCTTCTGCCTGTCCCCATATAACAGTTTTATATTACAGTTAGATGAACCAATTCTTAACACATTACGCCTATCCCTATCTCAATTATTTCCTTTAATGAAGGATACTACTTTTCTGTGAAATTACATTGAAGTGAGACTCAGAATTGCATAGCTTCAGGCTTCCCATGGGTAAGTGATTAAAAAAAATTGCTTTGGCATATTTGTTCAAGCCAAATACTGTAGGCTTTAAATGAATCCAGCCTTCACCCAGATATTGTGGAGGAACATTAGGACAGTCAGCCTAATTCTGTTAAGAGGCACAGATTTTATTCCATGAACAGTTAAAGCTCTCTGTTTACTGAATTCTTCAAATTCTTAATTGCAAATCTAGATTCCTTTTCAGACTCTGGGCTGGACTTCTGAAGCTACTAACCAGCCCCTTGAGGATTAGCCCTCTGTGGTGTACAGCTGCAAACAGCAGTTCGTAAGTCACCCACTATTCCTTGTGGCTTGTGTTTGGGGATATGGCTGGCTACAGAGGGTATGGCAAGAGCATCCTGACAATGCAGCAATTCTGTGCTGCTGGAATGCCCTCTTGGAGACACAAGTAGCTAGCTTAAAACAGAGCAGCCCAAAGGCTGCTCTCATTTATTCCAAGGACCTCTTTAAAGATAATCTGTTGATCAAATTAGGAAGGGCATGCAAAAGGTAAGGACAATTAGGGGAAAAAAGGTCACTAAGCATCTCATGGCTCCCAAGTCTCCTAAGGTTTCAGAACTTTAATGGGGAAGGCAGGAGAAGTCATTCGTACTGAAGGCCCAATTGTGTCAATACTTTGTTTTTTACTTCAGTATATTTCCAGTTTCAGTAACAGCAGAAACCAGCACCTTCTTTCCTTGAAACCTGTATAAAGTCAGCCTGGTCTTTCCTCCTTTTCTGAGCAATCCATCCAACTAGACATTTCACTGCATAGGCAATTTAGCTCTGCATTCTCGTGTGGTGCACTCAGTTCACACAAACACTTCCACCTTAACAGTTTTATTTTGCACTTGTTCTGAGAGCTTTACAGATGTTCATGACTGTCATGTTGCAACCACATTTCCTTACATTTAGTAAAGAATGTATTACATTTGAAGAGCTGCATGCAAGTCCATTTAAACTTGAGGAGGAGATTTTCAGAAGACCTCAACAAGACAGTTCTGATCCCATTTAAGTCAATGATAAAGATCCCATTCACTTCACTTGGAGCAGAGTTTGGGTGATATTGTATGCTTTTGAAAATCCTTCCCAAAATGATTAAGATAGAATTTCCATAGGCATCTAAATGACTTAGACCGAAAGATAGTGGGACTCAATCACTTAATGCTTTTGGAAAGCTTACCTGTAGCCAGCTTTTGCACTAGCTTCTTTGGAAAAATTGTAGAGCAGTTTAAGATCTGGGACAGTATGTTTTTCCCTGTTAAAGTTTTAACACAACCTCTCACCACTTGAATTTGACTTTGAGGCAAAAACAATGCATGGGAAATATAGACCCCAAAGTCGAGGCTTTCAGAAAACTGAGCAACTGAAAATGGAGAGTTATAACAGAAACTATTTTGCAACAATAAGTATAGCAGCCCTGCTGTGGCCAAAAGAGGGAGAGCCTGTCCCTGCCACAAATTAGCACAGCCTGTGTGCCACGCTCCCATGAAAGGACCATCCACAAGCTAAAGGTAGTTGGGCTGGCTCTGGATATGTTGGTTCATCCCCTATTGGAGACTGACTCCCCCACTGGAGACTCCCACATATATCCACTTGGCATTATCAAAGCATCAAAAAGCTGATGGTGTGGTCCAGAGAATTTCACCCACTGTTTTGGAATTCACTGGTTGTAAATGAGCTACTGATCTTTTCTGGTCCCATATAATCACCATTTACCAGTTAGTTTGGGCAAAGAAAAACTCTCAGCCATTGCAACATATCTGGTTTCTTTACTATAACTTCAACTATTGAGGTCTTTTAATGAGGGCAGTGATGGTTCCTACTTTGGTTCCTTTATTAACAATTTATCTCATGCTGTGAATGAAAACATGTGCTTCAATTTCAGTTTTAGTTCCCACCCTCCCAACTTTTAGATATATTCTGCTGATGTCTTCTATACCAGCGTAAGAAATGTATCTGGATCAATTTTAGCTTCCTGAATTTAGGAATTTCCATGAGGTCACTAAAAAGTTAATGCCCCTTATTAACTAAATTTGCCTTCTTTCCCCTCAAACTGAGCTTCCAAGTAAAATAATTGGTTCTTGATGCTCAATGTTGCATACACTCTAGGTTAATTAGGTCTTTAAGATATAGGGCTTGATTATCCACTGCATCACACTTTGGACTCATTTACAGTGATGCAAAATACTGGATGTTGTTCAGTACTCTCCAGTGTGTTCTAGTTATATCTAACCAGAGGGTAATATAAATCATGTTTCTGATGTATATGACATTCATCTCATACTCTTTGTTATCTTTGCAGCTACACATTGGGTTAGAGGTACATAGATTTATCCACAATGACCACTAAATCTCTTTCTATTTGGAAGATGCTAGCTAATTTGCTTTTCTATACCTCACACTGCAGCATCATTTCCTGTGCATGTAGCTAAGGGTCAGGAATGATCTAAATGGCCAGTGGGTGTTTATTTCCCCATTGTTTCATAATAAGACCTGTAATTCTGTACTCTCTAAATAGGACAACACAAATACCCAAGTTAAAAACTTTATAAAACAGCTCTCAGATACTCATTATTAGCTTCTAGCAGATTGAAAGATAACGGGCTTGACCTCATTCAGACTCCAGTCAATGCTCAGTGCAGTTGAGAGCTGCTAAGGAGTCATTTAGAGATCCCTGTTCCTGAGGCAAGTTTTACATTAGTCCTGAACCCAACACAATTTAGAACAGCTTACTGGGATGTACCAGCTGCAAAGAATCTAGCCCAGTAGGTGCAACAAGTAGAAGTTAAAAGTCTGATATCTTAAGATTAGGCTCAAGAAGTTGGAACTCAGTCCACCTGTCTAGATTACGTGTTACCATAGTACTGAGCACCTCATCATCATCATTATATTCATCCTCACAATACCCCTATGTGGGAGAGAGTTATTGTTCCCAATTTACAGATGGGGAACGGAGGCACAGAGACACCAAGTGATTTGCCCAAGGTCACACAGGAAGTCTGTGGCAGAGCATGGAATTGAACCATAGTCTCCCAAGCTAATGCCATAACTAGTGAGCCATTTATCCTCTGTAATATTCCAGCACTAATTTACAATCAGTTAATCCCAGTCCGAATTTGGCCAATGTCCTTTTCTTCCATAAAAGAGGTCAAATTCTGCCTTTTGTTATACTGTGCAACCCAGCTATGCAACCCCGATCAATAGTGGTGCATGAGTCTAGCAGGGGACAGAATATGGAAAGATGTTGATTATCCTCATATAATACTTCCCCAACTTGCTCTCCATTAGGCAACTTTAAATAGTTACAAGAAATCCCCAGTTATAATCCATAACTAGGGAAAAACCTAATCACAAATCAGTAAGAACTCTGCAAACTGTTCACAATTAATCTTGCTTCAAAACCGTGCAACACCTGGTTACAAATTCCAAAATAGGCTGCATTCAAACAGTTCATGCTTTTAAAACTAATATTTAAGAATTCTAATTTATCAATCATTATAATTGATTATCTTACCCGTTATCTTCTCTTGCTGGATTAGAGTCCCTTGATATAAAGGGCTACCTACCCTTACATGCATTTAAGAGAAGAAGGAAATGTTTGGTTTACTGCAAAGTTAAATTAAAGAGCTGGTTTTCAAGTCTAGACTAGATTTAGGATTTGGACTTGAATCATGGGTAGGGTCAGATCCTCTTTTTGCTATGTGTTTGTACAGTGCCTAGGACAACTGAGCTTTGCTCACAGTCTCTAGGCACTATAAAAACAACTATAACCATCTTCAAGATTATGGATGCATCCAAGAGTCAATATCTCCAGGAACACAATGCCCCATTGCACCATAGTGAGATTGGTTCAGTACTGACTCAGAAGATCATAAAATACCATATGACAGATACATTAAAAATAAATTAATAAAAGGTTTCCCATCCATAAACTGACTAGGCAAAGTCTCTCTTAGCTCATCAAATCTAAGTTTAGCTTGAGGTGGCCAAATAGGAATGAAAAATGACAGAGCAAAGGATAAAGACTTACCATTGGAAATGACAGGGACTATTTTACAGATGATATACAGTTCTATACATTACCCAAAAGGAGTCACAAAAGGAGCTGTTGGAATGCCTAAAGTCCAGGTGTCCTGTCGTGGCGTGGAATTCACAGCTCCAAGTTAGACACCCAAGCTCCCTGTACACTATATTAAATATTGTATATTAATAAATTAAATATTAATTGGACTAGAGAGAAAAAGAGATTGATCCATAGTCCAGTGATTAGGGCACTGATGTGGGACAGTCAGGTTGTAAATATTTAATGATTTATAGAGTGGAACAGTGCCCAGCAGGTGAGGCACCCACCCCAGCATACCTGGGTAGTTAATACACTCATCTAGTATGTTAGACACTGGGAATCCTTCCAAATCAGGGATTTGTACTGAGGTCTTCAATGTTACAGGCAAGTGTCCTAACCATCAGGCTATTTAATATACACACATAGGACAGCCAACCATCCTCAAAAATTTCCAGCTGTTCTGTTGTGCAGGACAGATGTTCTAAGAGAACGCCTACTGGATTGGGCCTTGCAGACAAGAAAGTCAGAGGAACATCTGAGAATCCCACTGGGGCAGAGGTGGTGCCAGCCTCTTCCTGGTGGGCTAGACAGAAAAATGGAGGGGCTGCACTATATATCATGTGGGCACACGCTACCCTTACTTCTGCAGTTCTGCACTGCTGCTGGCAGTGACGAGGTCTTCAGAGCTGGGCACCTGGCCAGCAGCCGCTGCTCTGCACCACTCTTCTCTGAAGGCAGCACCAATGCCAGCAGCATGAATGACATTGCCACCCTTACTTTTTCATGCTGCTGGTGGTGCTGCTATCTTCAGAGTTGGTTGCTGGTCCAGCAGCCACAGCTCTCTACACTCTGCCTTCAGAGATGGGCGGTCAGAGAGCCATGGCTGCTGGCTAGGCACCTAGATCTGATGACAGCATTGTGGCCAGAAGCAGCACAAAAGTAAGGGTGCCAAACTATGCCATGCCACCCTTACTTCTGAGTAAGATTTGACCTTTGGGCTTGTAGGGGTGGCTATGGAAAATTTTGGAGTCACTGCAGCCCCCTTAAGCCCCCTCTCCTTCCCCTCCCCGCAAGCGCCACACCTGCACTGAAGTTTAATCATGATCTATGACACCAAGCAGTTTATTAGCTGTGTGGCAGCATCAGAACTTCAGCGGCTTTGCACATGGCCTCCAATGGAAACTTAGCTGCTTATGGGACTTTAGGAACCTCCAGGATAAGACAACAACTGAGCAGGGTTTAGAAAATATCACTGGCATCTAAATGTTGGACTTTCGTGTCTGAACAGATAATTAGGCACCTATGTACCAATGTGAATCTTGCCCTTACTCTATACTCTCTTGTCTGATTCTGCATATATAAAAGACAGTGGGAGCCTCCCTTTAGGTTTCAAATAAAAATAATATTTTTCACTTCCTGGGCCTGATTTTTCAGTCATCCTCAAAGTCTGGATTTCTGCATTTTGTGGGGAAAAACAATAAGGTGCAATTTTAGGGTCACCATTCTTTGTGAGTGCAATTGATGGCACTTACAGATTTAACTACCTTATATATGGTAGGCATTTATATTGCCCTTATCACCATGGCACGAACAGTCGGGTCATTTTTGAAGTCTAAATTACATCAACTGCATCCACAGTTAACTGATCCTTCTACATGGGGAGGTCAGAATCACAATCAACCCCTCAATTATGCTGTAGCTTCTAAATGGCTGCTGAGTTCACTTCACTGGTTAACACAATTCATAGTTTACATGACTATGATATAGACAAAAAACAGCACTATGATCAGATGACGTTAGGTCTGGTATTTTTCCAGTACTTCAGACAATTATCACTTTATCAGTGACTTCAGTTAATTACTGCTTGCATAATTCACTTGAGAAATTATTTAACAATTTTATGCTGATTTTTCAAGGGTTTTATTTTCTCCACTTTTAGTGTTAAACTTATGTCTTACTGAAGACTAGCGTATCGCTTACATCATTTTATTTCAAAAGGAATTTATTCCAACTGACAGAGCAGTATTTTGTCTAAATGCAAGATAGTTCATTTTCTTGGTATTGCCCAGGATTTCAGCATTTTTAGTATCAAAATGTTTTTCAGAGAACTCAGTAAAAACACACACACACCACCCAAGGTTAACTAACACTTGACAAACTTAGAGTCAAATCCTCCTTGCTCCATGACTGAAAAATATTGTAGCTGTGGAATGCAAGATGTCCTCTCCCCACCCAACCTGGCTTTGGTACCTGATTTCTCCCAAATTCCCACTCTTCTAGATTTCTCTTCAATGTTTGTGTTTGTTTGGAGGTTTTTTGTTTTTTGTTTTTTTTTTTGGGGGGGGGGAGGAGGGAGGCAGGAGGGGAATTGGTATTTCCAAAAAAATAACTTATTCCAAATGAGGAGATCAGGCAGGGAGAATCATTAAAAAGGGTGAAAGAACTAATGAAAAAAAAAATAGCCAGACTTAGAAATCAAATAAACCTGTAGGCAAAAAGCACTATCAGATGAAAGCAAATGGATAGCTTAGGTTTTTTAGGTTTTCCTTATGACTACTTGTAACTGAAAACTAATTTGTTAATTTGCTGGCAAACGGTTTACTGTGCTATACCAGGGGTTGCCAACCTTTTTCTTTCTGAGGCCCCTGCAACACACTATAAAAACTCCATGGTCCCCCTGTGCCACAACAACTAGTTTTCTGCATATAAAAGCCAGGGCTGGCAAGCGGGGCAATTGCATGTGGCCGCATGCCACAGGGGGCCCTGCGAAACTAAGTTGCTCAGGCTTCACCTTCAGCCCCAGGTGGCGGGGCCCTGGGCTTCAGCACCACGTGGGGGGGCTCCGGCTTTCTACCTTGTACTCCAGCAAGTCTAACACTGGCCCTGTTTGGCAGTCCCCGCAAAACCTGCTTGTGGTCCTGCAGGGGGGCCCCAGACTCCTCGTTGAGAACAACTGTGCTATTGTTTGATTACTTTTTCCCCTTTTAGCCTGAGCAGTTAGTCAATATTTGGGGCCTCTCCAGGTTGATGCCTTTAGGATGAGGGGGGGGGGGAAGTGTCCGGTACTTCTTTGGGGTAATCCTACTTATTTACAACACACACACACACACACACACACAGAGTGTTCTGCTTCCTTTAATAGAGTAGAAACTAGTGACATGGATGCAGTTTCCTTGTTAAGAAATCCAAGCCTGCCTCCAATGAACATTCTGCCCAAAAAGAAGCTGTCTTTTGGCTTCATCCCAGGGCCACATTAGCACTGTCTCTTCAGTGTTCTCCTAGCTTTCCTGTTGTGTGTGAGCAAAAAACTAATCCTGTAATCTAATCAATTCCCAACATGTGCATTTGTAATCCATTGCCTGGGAACCTACCCCAGTCTGATTTGGGCTGTGGCTTTTAGTGTTTCAGCTATCTCAAAACAAAAGGGACATTTAATTGCTCCCTCATTGATGCTGCTTTGCAATTGATTCAGTCTTTCAACCACATTAAAAAGCTGGCAGGAACAGAGGTGAGACTGCATCAGACCTGCAACTGCATCACGGGGGACATCCTCAGGATAGTTAAAAATATTTGGGATGCCAGGAGGAATTGAAACTCCATCCTCCTAACCACCCAGTGGTTGCACATGTTGTAAAGGGTTCTACAGTGAAAGTTATGCATTGTGCCTTGATGTTATTGACCTAGTACATGAAAGCTTCACCTTGTTGGCTGAATGGAAAGGATTCATTAATCATAAACAGTATCTGAGCACTTTGGCAAGTTCAAGTCAGTTGCTTGCCATGGGCAGGCCAGTGTGTCCTGCCAATGCACAGTCTGAATGCACAGATTTCACCACCTTGGAATCCTTTGGTACAGGCATTGGTGGAGCACACACTATTCTAGATATACTTGGCTGGTTAAGGGATGTAGAGGGGATAGAGCAGTGGCTCTCAACCTCTTCAGACTGCTGTACCCCTTTCAGGAGTCTGATTTGTCTTACATACCCCCAAGTTTTACCTCACAGATTACTTGCATACAAAAATCAAACAAAAAAACCCACAAAAGTGTCACAGCACACTATTACTGAAAAATTGCTTACTTTCTCATTTTCCCCAGATAATTATCAAAATCAATTGGAATATAAATACTGTACTTACATTTCAGTATATAGAGCAGTATAAACAAGTCATTGTATGAAATTTTAGTTTGTACTGACTTCACTAGTGCTGTTTATAAAACGATGCAAATATCTAGAAGAGTTGATGTACTCCCTGGAACACCTCTGTGTACCCCCAGGGAACACCTACCCCTGGTTAAGAACCACTGGGTTAAAGCAACCCTATCCAAGAGTATTCCCCAGGGAGTAGATCCACCAGCTTTACAGCCTGCTCAGGCCTCCACACCTAGTGGAGAAGGTGTTAAGTGGAGTGGGGCTTCAAAGGTTTTGAATGAAAAAATAAAAGTAACCCAAAAATGGCCTTTTATTGGGGAGATGGGGAAGTGCGAGGGGGGATTTTTTTTCCAGTGTCCCATTTTTTGCCAAAGCCCCACAAATGGAGGGTGGCGAGAAATCAGCTAGCATCTGCACATCACTTTCTGGGCTATGAACACTTCTAATTGCCCACAGTTATAAGTTATCCCACAGCTCTTTCCAGGGGTGAAAGTAAATTAAAGGACTTACAGGTACGCCAGAGTCCTGAGCAGGGGGGCAGGGCCTCAACCAGAAGGGGGCAGGGCCGTTAAATCCCCAGGCCCTTTATGGGGCTCTGGCTGTGGTAGCGGCGGCTGGGACCCCGTGCCCTTTAAATCGCCACCCGAGCCCCAGGGCTCCCGACCACAGCCACCCCAGGGTAGCAGTGGCAGCCCAGGGCTCTGGGGGTGATTTAAAGGACCCGGGGCTCCCAGCCAGCCACTACTGCAGCCGAGCCCTAGACTCTTTAAATTGCCAATGGAGCTCTGGGGGCTCCCGGCTGCCACCGATACCCTGGGGCTCCAGCAGCGGGGCTTTAGCAGCAATTTAAAGGGCCCAGACCACTTTACATTGCTGGCCTGGGGAAGCCAGCTCTTCCTAAGCAAACACATTTATTCTAAAGGTGAAATCCTTACAGGAAAAAAAAAATTAGAACAGTAAAAGAACAAACCTACACACATGCTAATGAGCTTCCCACAAGGGCTCTGGTAGGGGTTTTCTTGTGGTTCTAAAGTCATAACAGCCTTATCTCAGAACAAGCACACCCATAAATCTGTGAATCGATCCTTTTTACAGTTTGGGCCTTTGATCCTGGGACCAGGTAACGAGCAGATGATGGATTTCTCCTCGGGGCATATCTTCCAAAGATTGGGTTCAGAAATGGGAATTTTCATTCCCCACATCCCAGATATTTCCTAGGAAACCCACTCAACTAAAAGTTCATTCTTGTCTGGCAGATTGTTTAAAAGTGTCCATTGAAGGTTCGCTGGTTTTACATTAGTCACATCTCACTGCTAAATTCCACAAAAATATATAAACATGTGTATTTTTAATACAATGAACTTTAAGATACTTAAACTTAATTCAGTAACATTTGTCCAGGATATGGCAGGAAACTGCCATATCTGTCACACATAATAACCATTTATTTTTATCACGGTATGCTAAACAGAGGCATTGGGCTAGATTCAGCCCATTTTCACTCTAGCTTCCTCTCAAATAAGTCTACATGCAGGGCACCCCACCTGATCTGCCAGTGTGGAGGCTGCAGTAGTTGAAAGCAGCCACCATATCTGCTGGAAGCCTCCCAAGCAGCTATCATTGGGAAACAGCTGCTGGGATATAGCTAGTGTATGGCTGACTCAGCATATCATCCGATGAAGTGGGTTCTAGCCCACGAAAGCTTATGCCCAGATAAATGTGTTAGTCTCTAAGGTGCCACAAGGACTCCTTGTTGTTTTTGATGATACAGACTAACATGGCTAACACTCTGAAGCCTTCTCCATAGAAGACACCCTTAGGGCTCCTGGGGAAAAGTTGGAGAGTCTAAGGGTATCTTTACACGTCAAGCTTGGAGTGTGATTCCTAGCTCAAAGAGACCTACCTATGCTAGCTCTAATTGAGCTATTGTGCTAAAAATAGAGTATAACCATCGTGGTGTGAGCAGGGCTAACCCCACCCAGTACATACCTGTCCAAGACTCTAAACTTCTACTCTGGGGGGTAGCCCCTCCAAAGGCAAACGCTACACTAATTTTAGCACATTAGCTTGATCAGAGCTAGCACAGGTGGTCTCCTCCAGCTGAAATCACACACCCGAGTTCCAAGTGTGGACATTCCAGCATAAAAATTGAGGAAGGCCAAGCAGTGTCAATGCCACCTGCTATTACTCATGTCAAACCTCTCTTGGGTGTAACAAGCCAAGATAGAGAAGGAAGATTTATTTTATACCAACCAGGAGTGATGCTTGTATATTTGTGTATTTCCATTTTTTCCTTAAAACCATCATTATGATCTGGAGTTTATTTCACAAGAGCAAATAAATTCCGTATTACGTCTAAACTTCCAAACCAGCATTATGAGCAATGGGGTTAGATGGGTACAAGTCTAACATTGTAATAAGTGAGGTTGCATGGCAGAAGCATTTTGCTTTCTATCCTTAACAGGAACAAAATATCAAATAATGGCTAGAGCACAAAAATGAGAGCCAATACTCCTAGGAAGGCAATATTGCCCAGGTGGGTAGAGAACTGGATTGTGAATCAGGAAACATCAGTGCTGATCCCAGGTCTGCCACTGGCCTGCGAGGTGACCTTCAGCAAATTGCTTCCTTTCTATATCTGAGTTTTCCTATCTTTAAAGTGGGGATAATGATACAGACCTACTTTCTTGGTAAAGTGCTTTGAGATCTACTGATGAAAAGCACTCTGTAAGAGATGTCTATTATTATATTCCCAGCTCTTTCACCAATTCACAATACAAACATACTACAGAAGAGCAACTTACCAGCTGGCACTCCCCTTCCCGGCTGGGTATGGTATAGCAGGCTCTCCTCCTCTGGCACACCATTCTGACAGCGGCTCCAGCCCTGCAGTGGTCTGTTTATTTTTTTGGTTTTTATTGTGATATGGCTTTCTGGCCAGTTCACTTACAGTCTCCACCTCACTTTCCAGGGTAACAAAGTCCCACCAACAAAACTAAAAACCTTGTGCCAGGTCTTCAGCCCAATGCTGTCTCAATAGTCTTAACACTTGTTGAGTCAAGGGGCTTTTCATACCAGCTTCCTCAGTTGCCAAATGGGGAACCCACATCCTCCTTCTCTCTGCTTTCCTGTGCATGATCCCTATAACCAGCAGCTAAGGTCACATTCCTTGCTGTCTCACTGGACAACTTCCTAGCTCAACCATTCTCTAGGCCTTTTTGCCCAGTCCTTCCTAGGCTCACTTCACTGCTATTTGTACAAAGCAACACTTCCCAGAGCTTTCATCTTTGAGGTCTGGATCCTTATCTATCTCTTTCTACATCTTTCTCTTACCCAGAAGATTGATGCCAGGGCTACCTCCTTAGCTTCTGAGCCATTAGTCAAGACTCACCCATATCCTGTCCTTTCCAACTGTCTCTATTAACCCTTTACTGGAGCTCTAATCTCAAGTACTACTCTCCCCCTTGATCTTCTAATTCCCTGAAGTCCTTCCTGTATTGGTCACTCAGTTCTGCCTCAACTGGGCCTAATACTAGATTGGGCCTCGCTCACTCTCCAGGTGCAACTGGGAGCACTAATTGCTCTCAGGCTTCAGTTAATCCTTCCACTGCCCGTGCGGGGAACACACCCTTCAGGGGACCAAATTTACCCATCTGTAAAAGAGAATATCATGCCAACTGGCTTCATAAGGGATGTTCTGAACCTTAATATCTGGAAACTGCTTTGAGAGCCTTGAGTATTTATAGGGCCAAATCCTTCCATTCCATTCGCCTTCTTCTGTAGTATGGGGCACGGGTCACTTGCTGCAGGATTCTCTGCTCCTTGAAGTCTTTAAACCACGATTTGAGGACTTCAATAGCTCAGATATAGGTGAGAGGTTGTTCGCAGGAGTGGGTGAGTGAAATTCTGTGGCCTGTGTTATGCAGGAGGTCAGACTAGATGATCATAATGGTCCCTTCTGACCTTAGTATCTATGAATAATCTATGAATAATTCTTACAGAGGCAAAGCTGCAGCTGAAGCCATGGGTAGTTTTGCTTGAGTAAGAACTGAAAAGGACTTCAGGATTTGGCCCACAGTTATCTCATACCAATGTACCAAGCTGTTGCAGACAGCTGCTAGTAAGTGCTATGTATCAGGCAGGCTGCATTACTTAGGCACAGCTAGTGTTAAGTGGATAGAGTGTCAGTATTGACTTGTGACCTTATCTCTATAATCTATTTCTTTAAGGGGTTTAAGTCACAACTGTGACAGTCACTCAATACAATCTTTTTTTTTCATGAGTTTTTGTTTAAACAAATGTAAGATTCTAGCAAATGGACATGAAAGATCACCTGGAGAGCAAGATAGTACAGACGATTTCCAGATCTAATTGCACAACAATTTGTAACAGGTTGATTCTCATTTCTTGTGTTGTCAGTTATTTAGTTCTTCTATACTTTCAGATACAGCTTTATGTCCAATTTGCCATAAAATGTCTTTATGCATTTACAACAGTAGTGATTTCATCTTCTCTTTGTAAGAACAATTACCTTTCACGCCCAACTTCTCTGTGCTTTTTTTAGGATTAATATTTGATGCTTTCTATAGAGTCCCTGAATTGTGAGTTTATTCTAATTATTGTCATTTCATTTGGATTAAACCCTAATTTAACTACCTGGGCTACAATAGTAAGCCTTTGTATAACATATTCTCCAGTGCCACCATTTTTATGTCATAACGTTAATTCAGCTGTCATGGTACAACTTTTCCATTTTAATTAATCATTTAACTCAGTGTAATTACTAGTAATGGATTCAAACTTGCTACTTATTTTAATAGAGATGTGTAGTTCAATCTATCCAAAATATAGTTGAGAAAGAACAAAAGTTACAATGTCATCTTGTTTTTTTGTCTGTTTATAACATGCAGTTCTAATGCCCTAACATTTCTTATGTCCTGCAGATTAGTTTCTATTGAATCCCACCTGGACTGACTTTTCACTGCCTTGCACATTGTGCAGTCATTTATAGCTGTGCAGATTCAGTAAAATGCTATCTGCTTTTCATAGATGTAAATAACTACACAAAATGCAAGACAGTAGTGAATGTGGCTTAGTCGAAAACAAAATTCTACTTCATGAAAAAAAATTGAAGTTTCATTTTGCCTCAGAATGAATTTGAGACCGTTAGAAATTTTTCATTTAATAAATAAATAAAAAGGAGCATACTCCAGAGCAATGTTCCCTCTAATTTTTGACAGGCCGTGTGCACAAAAAATTTCTTCTGTGCAAATTTTTGAAGCAGTGTTCAAATTTGTGCGCCATGAGGCAAATGTGCCCAAGCGAGTAAAATGCTTATACATTATACATTATCCCTTCCCCCCATGGCCAGCTAGTAGAATCTGGCTGTGTTGGTAGATGGCAGGCGAACAATATCAAAAGTTGCCCGTAAATTATATTTCGGCCTGGCTCCGATGTAGTATTTCATTTTTTGTGTGTGCGGTGTTTCGCCATGTGCGTGTGGTTTAGGATCTGTGTGCGTGTGCACACCTGCACAGCTTAGAGGGAACAGTGCTCCAGAGTGGCCTGTAGCCCTCTGGTGCAGCCACTCAAATGGTCTATAAGAAATCAAGGGTGCTAGGCCTCGGTCTGGCTTATTTGGAGCAGGGACTTAAACGTTGGTGTCTCACATCCCTGGTGAATGGCCTCATAAGGCTATGCAGTCAGTTTCTCCTGTTGGAGCTGTTGCCCTTATTTAATAAATCATTAAATATTCATTGGGCCATAGTAAGAAACATTTCATTGAGTTGTTTCTGGTGATCTTTATTGATGAAAACAGCCTGGTGTCTCAATGACTGAAAGCTCTGTGGACCTTATCCCTCAAGTGGTGCTCAATCCTAATCCCCAGTTGCAGTTCTTTTTCTTGTTCTTGACACACAGCGATGGCTTCAATTCTTAAGGAAGAATGGCCTCTTAAGTGCTTAACATCAACAACAGTACATTTTAGGTCACTCATTTCAGTCCCCAAATCTTGCTAATCATGTTATGCTCCCTGCAACACATCCGTGGTTCTGTGTTACCCATAAATACATTTATTAGCATCAATAATTAAAGATTAAATCTAAGATGTCTTAGTATTGTGGAATTCTCAGAACAATGTGGAGGAAGTTTCCTAAGTGTGAATCTGTATCGTTATTAGATAATTTATGCAATTAGGCAGATAGAAGGTCAACATAATCACAATCACATCATTTCATGAAGAAAATTGTAAGGGCTGAAAACTTTCTAGCATGAGTATTTCCTTGGAACATAAGACAGACAGAGTTACTACACCACAATGCCAAGAAGACACATTACTAGCTGCTGAGTAGCAGATATCACAAGGACTTATGAATTGCAGTCAGTCATTCGTTTTTGTCCTGGCTACTTTATTCAGATGGTATTTGATCGTTTCTTTGCTCTTTTGCAAACAGATGTTGAAGCCAATAGAAATTATCTGCAAATAGAAGGTTTTATTCCCTACCACTTCACACTTTTGCACCTGTGTCAAGTAGATGCCAAGTCAGGATGGTAGCATTTTACATCCACTTTGAATTCACATATGTATAGCTACACAACGTGAATTAGACCAGATTTTTAGATAGTGTAAACTTGCTTAGCTCTACTGCAGTCAATGAAGCATTCCAATTTACACCAATAGAAGATCTGGCTCCTAGTCTGTTTGTGTGGATTTTGGAACCCTCTTTCTCACAACAACCTCAAAATAGAGACTGATATGTTTTAAACAAAAAAAAAAGCAGAATGAATAAAACAGATGTTTTTTCTTATATCAAATAAAGACAAATATTCCATCTGTTTTATTTGAGGCTAAATAGGGGATTACTGAGAGCTACCTACCAGGTGATTCTGTCTGATCACTTTTATTTTCACTTTTGACTACATTCAACATCAAATTCAGAATGGTTTTCTTTCAACCTTTTTCCTTTCCCCTCCCCCCTTTATGTGTTCAAAGACATGAGAATATGTAATCAACATCAGTAATTATACAGTATATTCTCATCACAAAAATTTCCTGAAAGAACCAACAAAAGAGTTTTTACTTACAGTGCAAGGAGAAGAAGTAATCAGAACCATTAACTCCATCTTTTCTAGTTCTTCCTTGCCATATCTGGCACATTTTCACTAAGGGAATGCAGTGATCATCAGTAGTTGTTAAAAAAAATAAACCCAGAGTGATTTGCATTTTCATTAGCTCAGACTGAGGTTTCAGTTACACTCCATTTTCCAGAGTTGGTCAGATATAACAAGCATTGGTAAATTACTTGAGTGCTTATTACCATATCTGAGTTTCCAGAAGTTGTCTTCACCAGGTAACCTCTGCAAAAACTTCCAGATGGAACATGCTTTTCATACAGACAGAAGACATCTCCTCTACAGATTAATCAGTGTATTTCATGGCTGGCTCAGATATGTCCAATTCCTCCTTTCCTACCATTTTGAAATCTGGCAATACTTCCACAGATTATTGACTCCATCAAAACAGTCACCTGCCTATCTGGATTATTAGCCAAACACCTGGAACTGCTTTCCTACCTCTATCCCTTTGTTCCCTGTTGTCCTAAACTACATATCCTCAGGTTCTTGTGTTCATCCTTAAGCTTTTCACACTTCTCTGCCTCCCGCTCCCCTAATCATATCCATTTGCACTGGGGCCAAAAGCCATTTAAAATTTGCAGAGCCTGTGCTGTATATGGAAAAAAATTAATAAATTATCTTACTTCCCAAACCAATGAAAGGGCACCAGCTGTTGTCAAGACCAAGAAACTGAAAAAAAAATTAAATAAAATTGGAGTTATTAGTCATAGAGATTTTGAAGAATCAAAAATGTATAAGGAAATTGAAATTACCTTGTATTTTTAACCATCATATCCCTCAGATTCCTTTTCTGATTTGTTCCAGATAAAATTCTACCCTGGCATAAATTGTGCCATGCAAAAGTTTAAGCTGATAGGTTAGTCTGAACAAAATTAGGAGTGAGGTTCAAACTCAAGCTTCTAATGGGAAAGTAGCTTCAACATTAATTATGGAAGAAGTAGTGTCTTTCCATAATATGGAGCGAAGCTCCTTTACTAAGCTATTCACACTTAGATAGCCACTATTATTACTTTTCTAACTCCCTGTCAATCATTTTTTCCAATTTTCTGTTTCCCAGTATATAACAAATTCTGCAAAAAGCTTATCTGCTTATATCTGTATTCCCTGGCTCAGTCACACATTGCTTGTAGCAAAGGCTTTCTTCCTTGTTCTTCCAGAACTGTTTTCCTTGTGTAATCACTTCAGGAATTCTCCTTGCTACATGCAATTCACAATGGTCTGATTTTCACTGAGATTTCTAAAGGGCAGGGGAAGCATGACAACTTTTTAAACATTGTCTGCCAGAAACTAGAAAATCATTATATAACCTAAGCAGTTTTGAAATGTTCAAGATTATCATGCCTGAATATTTCCATTAGTCCTAGTATTAATACAGATTTTTATTATTTGTGTGCTGTGGGTAGATGTTACTTTCAAGCAACTTTTCTTCAGCAATATCTTTGGAACTCTATATCTTTCATTTACATTACCTTAAAAGCACTATTGACCTCTTTTTGGAGTGATACTTGTTATTGGCCAACTCCCTGAGATCACTGACAGCTAGTGGATTGAGGAAAAGGTAGCAAAGTTCCAAATTAGAGATTGTTTGTTTCTGGAGTCCAAGGAAGTTACAAAATCTGGCATAGTTCTTCACTATGGGCCTGATCTAACCTAAGGGACTATTTCCTTCTACACGAATGGGTTTTGGATCTAGCTTTATAGGAGGAAAAATCATCAAACTGTACATGAACTCCTTTGAAAACAGAACATTTTATACTAGTCAATACAGTTAGATACATTTTACTTTATTTACAACACGTACACTGTGGCACATCTTAGTTAACATATCTTTACTGTAGATAATATAGCAAATAGACTATCAGAGAATACAATAACATTTTGTTTCATCAAATATTTTCATTGTCATGATATCCCAAAGCACAGATTCTCACTGAGGCAATGTCATCTAAATGAAAAAGCACAGAGCTGGGAATCTTGGACTCTTGAGTTCTTATCTTGGCTCCATTAATGTCAGACTATTTAGCAGGCCTTGAATAAGTCACTTCAATTCTGTGTTTCAATTTCAGAATTCATTCAGAATGCAACCATAACATTCTCAGAATGGTTTTTGGTATTCAATTATTACACATGTAGCTCAGTGGCTGTGAAAGGAAATACAACAACTATACTGCACTCAAGAGTATCTCACATACAGCATGGGACTTTATAACCAGTGTCAAGGTTCCTTCCCCACTCTGAACTCTAGGGTACAGATGTGGGGACCTGCATGAAAGACCCCCTAAGCTTATTCTTACCAGCCTAAGTTAAAAACTTCCTCAAGGTACAAACTTTGCCATGTCCTTGAACCCTATGCTGCCACCACCAAGCGTGTTAAACAAAGAACAGGGAAAGAGCCCATTTGGAGACGTCTTCCCCCCAAAATATCCCCCCAAGCCCTACACCTCTTTTCCTGGGGAAGGCTTGATAAAAATCCTCACCAATTTGCATAGGCGAATACAGACCCAAACCCTTGGATCTTAAGCACAATAGAAAAAGCAATCAGGTTCTTAACAGAAGAATTTTAATTAAAGAAAAGGTAAAAGAATCACCTCTGTAAAATCAGGATGGTAAATACCTTACAGGGTAATTAGATTCAAAACATAGAGAATCCCTCTCAGCAAAACCTTAAGTTACAAAAAGACACAAAAACAGGAATATGCATTCCATTCAGCACAGCTATTTTACCAGCCATTAAAGAAAATCTAACGCATTTCTAGCTAGATTGCTTACTAACTATTTACAGGAGTTCTGAAGAGTATTCCTGATCTGTTAGTGGCAAAAGCATCATACAGACAGGCAGACCCTTTGTCTCCCCTCTCCCCTCCAGCTTTGAAAGTATCTGGTCTCCTCATTGGTCATTTTGGTCAGGTGCCAGCGAGGTTATCTTAGCTTCTTAACCCTTTTAATGATGAAAGGGTTTTGCCTCTGGCTTGGAGGGATTTTATAGTTCTGTATACTGAAAGGTGGTTACCCTTCCCTTTATATTTATGACACGTCCCCCAAATCACAAATAGGGTGAAACACTGGCTGTGATTTCTTCCTGGAGCTCTAGGAGAAAACAGAGTTAAAAAGACACATGCACTTCTAAATATACTACCAAATGTATAAAGACTAACAATATTTTCCACATCTCAAAGACGATTTTAACCAGTTGATTCTGGGAAACTTTCACGGGAGAGTGCATCAGCCACTTTGTTAGAAGCTCCTTAGATGTGTTGGATGTTGAAATTAAAATCTTGGAGAACTAAACTCCACCGAATAAGTTTTTTGTTATTTCCCATGGCGGTATGTAGCAACTATAGGGCAGCATGATTGGTTTGCAGGTGGAAACGCCATCCCCAAACGTATGGGTGTAGCTTCTCCAGAGCGTAGACAATGGTGTAACATTCTTTTGCACTGACTGACCAGTTACTTTCCCTCCCAGACAGCTTCTTGCTGAGAAACACTACAGGGTGGAATTCTTAATCTGGTCCTTCCTGCATTAAAACTGCTCCCACACCACGTTCGGATGCAACTGTGGTTATTAGGAACCGTTTGTCAAAGTCTGGGGCCCTTAGCACAGGGTCAGACATGCGTGTCACTTTAAGCTGGTTAAAGGCCTTCTGACACTCTTCGGTCCACTGAACGGCATTTGGCTGTTCCTTTTTGGTTAGGTCTGTCAGTGGGGTGGCAATTTGGCTGTATTGTGGTACAAATCGCCTGTAATATCCAGCCAAGCCTAAGAAGGATTGGACCTGTTTCTTTGACTTTGGGATAGGCCACTTTTGTATAGCATCCACTTTGGCCTGTAGGGGGTTGATAGTTCCTTGACCCACCTGGTGTCCAAGGTAAGTCACTCTGTTTCAGCCTATTTGACACTTCTTAGCCTTAACAGTTAGTCCTGCCTCCCATATGCGCTCAAAGACTTTTTGTAGATGTTCCAGGTGTTCTGCCCAGGAATCCGAAAATATGGCCACATCGTCAAGGTAGGCAACTGCATATTCTTCTAATCTCACTAGGAGATCATCTACAAGTCTTTGGAAGGTGGTGGGTATATTCCGCAGCCCGAAAGGGAGTACATTAAATTCATACATCCCGACATGTGTGGTGAAGGCTGACCTTTCCTTCGTGGATTCATCTAGTGGTACCTGCCAGTACCCCTTGGTTAAGTCCAAGGTAGAGATGAAGTGGGTCCATCTCAGTTTCTCCAATAATTCATCTGTGCATGGCATTGGATAGTTGTCTGGGCGAGTTACAGCATTTAGCTTACAGTAGTCCATGCAAAAATGTATCTCCCCATCCGTTTTGGGAACTAGAACCACTGGAGATGCCCATGCATTTCCAGAGGGGCGGATTACACCCATCTGTAACATATCCTGGATCTCCTGGTCTATAGCAGTTTTAGCTTGAGGAGACACCCAGTAAGGTTAGATTTTAATTGGGTGAACATTACCTGTGTCAATGGAGTGGTATGCCCGTTCAGTCAGTCCTGGGGTGGCTGAGAATGTTGGCACGTAGCTAGTGCACAGCTCCTTGATCTGCTGTCACTGCATATGCTCAAGGGTCATGGAGATGTTTACCTCTTCTACACCACCAGCAGTTTTCCCTTCATAGTAGACACCTTCAGGCCACTCAGCATCATCTCCTCCTTGGGCTGTAAACTGACAAGCCTTTAATTGTCTGGAATAAAAGCGCTTTAGAGAATTAATATGGTACACCTTAGGCTTTTGGTTTGAGATGGGGAATGTTATGAGATAATTAACAGCTCCCAGGCACTCTTGGACTATGACTGGCCCTTCCCACGATGCTTCCATTTTATGAGCCTGGAGCACCTTTAAGACCATGACCTGGTCCCCTACTTTGAAGGAACGCTCTTTGGCATGTTTATCATACCAGGCTTTTTGCTCTTTTTGAGCATCCTGTAGGTTTTATTTAGCAAGGGCTAAAGAGGTTCGGAGGGTGTTTTGTAGGTTGGTTACAAAGTCCAGAATGTTAGTTCTTGGAGAAGGTGTAAACCCCTCCCATTGCTGCTTCACCAACTGTTATGGCCCCTTAACCTCGAGGCCATATACAAGTTCAAATGGTGAAAAGGGATGTGGTACAGCTCTGTAGGCAAAGAGCAACTGCTGCAACACTAGGTCCCAATCATTGGAGTGTTCATTTACGAATTTATGTATCATAAATCCAAAGTCCCATTAAATTTCTCCACCAGGCCATTTGTTTGATGATGGTAACGGGTGGCAACCAAGTGATTCATAGAATCATAGAATCATAGAATATCAGGGTTGGAAGGGACCCCAGAAGGTCATCTAGTCCAACCCCCTGCTCGAAGCAGGACCAATTCCCAGTTAAATCATCCCAGCCAGGGCTTTGTCAAGCCTGACCTTAAAAACCTCTAAGGAAGGAGATTCTACCACCTCCCTAGGTAACGCATTCCAGTGTTTCACCACCCTCTTAGTGAAAAGTTTTTCCTAATATCCAATCTAAACCTCCCCCACTGCAACTTGAGACCATTACTCCTCATTCTGTCATCTGCTACCATTGAGAACAGTCTAGAGCCATCCTCTTTGGAACCCCCTTTCAGGTAGTTGAAAGCAGCTAGCAAATCCCCCCTCATTCTTTTCTTCTGCAGGCTAAACAATCCCAGCTCCCTCAGCCTCTCCTCATAACTCATGTGTTCCAGTCCCCTAATCATTTTTGTTGCCCTTCGCTGGACTCTCTCCAATTTATTCACCCCATGAGCTTCCCAAAGGCTTTCCATAGTTCCTGCCAGGAAATTACTTCCTGCATCTGTGAGGACATCGGAGGGCCAACCTACCCTGGCAAAAATGTCTGTTAGTGCCTGGCACACACTTTTAGCCCTGGTGTTGCTTAGAGCTACTGCTTCCGGCCATCGGGTGGCAAAATCCATGAAAGTCAGTATGTACTGCTTTCCTCTGGGTGTCTTTTTCGGAAAAGGACCCAGAATATCCACAGCTACTTGCTGAAATGGAACTTCAATGATGGGGAGTGGCTGGAGAGGGGCTTTGACCTGGTCTTGGGGTTTTCCCACTTTTTGGCATACCTCACAAGACCGGACACAGGTAGAAACATCCTTGCCCATTTCCTCCCAGTGGAATGACCTCCCCAAACGGTCTTTGGTCCTGTTCACCCCAGCATGACCACTAGGATGATCGTGGGCTAAGCTCAAGAGCTTGACCCGGTACTTAGTTGGAACTACCAACTGTCTCTGAGGATGCCAGTCTTCCTGGTGTCCCCCAGAAAGAGTTTCCTTGTATAAAAGTCCTCTTTCTACAACAAACCTGGATTGATTAGAAGAGCTGAGAGGCGGTGGGTAGATACATTAATTCCAGGTTAAGCAGGTCCCTTTTCCCTGGGTAAGATAACAGGGACTATTCCAGAATACTCAGGAACTTTCTAGAGCTAATTAAGGCAGGCAGGCTAATTATGACACCTGTAGACAATAGGGAAGCTGCTAGAATTAATTAAGGCTAATCAGGACACCTGGTTTAAAAAGACTGTCACTCCAGTTAGTTAGGTGTGCATGTAAAGAGCTGGGAGTGAGAGGATATGCTGCTGGAGGACTGAGGAGTACAAGCATTAACAGACATCAGGAGGAAGGTCCTCTGGTGAGGACAAAGAAGGTGTTGGGAGGAGGCCAAGAGGAAGTAGCCCAGGGAGTTGTAGCTGTTGTACAGCTGTTCCAGAAGGCACTGTAGACAGCTGCAGTCCACAGGGCCCTGGGCTGGAACCCAGGGTAGAGAGTGGGCCCGGGTTCCCCCCAAACCTCTCAACTCCTGATCCAACACAGGAGCTCCCACCAGAGGTGAAGGTCTCTGAGCTGGTCCCTGACCTAAATGGTGGATCAGCAGAAACTGCAAGGATTGTTCTTACTCTTTTTCCCCATGCTGGTCAGTGATGAGGTCATCTGAGTGAATGGCAGATTTGAGCCATGAAAGTGGCCAAACTGAGGGCTGCTGTGAATCTTTGAGACAAGCAAAATATGCCAATAAATGCAGGACCCACCAAGGTAGAGGAGGAACTTTGTCACACTGTGTGCAGATGTTAGTGCTGAGAAAATGTGCATGCAGGGGTGTGTGATCAGAATTGGTAGCCAGATGGAGGCCTCAGTGAAAAGAAGGCCCAGGATGTCTAATTGTAAGTGATCACAATTATAAATTGAGATATGCATGTAAGAGAGGATTTATTAATACCCTGGTGATATCTCTATCCTGCAGGAGCAGACTGAGGCTGGGAAAGTGACAGTAAGGGTATTTTTCCTCTAAATGTATGTGCATTATTTCCATTAACATTAGTGGGAATTGTGTACACGTTGAAAGGAGAATAAATGACTTAGTCTGCAGACTACTGAAAGTGTGCAGGTGTTACCACTTTCAATTTTTTCTCATTAAACTGATCATTTGTAATTTCCCTGAGTATGTATATCGCTTTGCAGCTCTCAGAAGAGCATTTACAGCACATTGCATCCTCACAATCATTCATAGCAACTTGATTCTTGGGAAAATTGTCTGTATCACAGATATTTATATAGGGCTCACTCATGGCTTTCCCATGAGCCTCAAGCAAGGAGTCTCATGTTCTTGTGTGGCCCCTGGAGTACACTGGAAAGCGTATGGTCATGCTTATGGGCACCATCTACCTTCTGGGGTTTCCCCTGATCTGAGCGGGAAGTAGGCTGTGCCAAATATATACACTGCACAGGGTATTTCCCTTGCAAACCAGCTTAGCTACATTAGTCAACACATTGAAGGGGCTGAGCCAAAGCTCTGCCCACTCCTCACTCTTTTCTGAACTCCCCACTTTCCTGTGAGGGGATGGAGGCTGTAGCCCAGGCTGCTCTTCTCACAGCGCTGCGAGCTGATTCAGGTTGCCAGCTCATGGCAATAACGGAATGCCTTAGGCCCCTTACTCCCTTGTGTGGCCATAGAAGCCAAGCCACAATCTGGTCCTTAATAAAACATTCTTAATAACTCATATGTTCAAATTTAACAGTGAGGATAATTAACTGCTAAGTTACTTAGGGAAGCCATGGATTCTCCAGCAGTGACCTCTTTAAGTCATGAAAGGATGGCTTTCTAGAAGATATGCTCTTGCACAAACAGAAGTTATGGGCTTGATGCAGGAATTATTGGGTGAAATTCTTTTGCCTATGTTACGCAGGATCTCAGACGAGATGACCATAATGGTCCCTTCTGGCCTTAAAATCTATTAATAAAAAAAATATTTTCTTTCTAAGTTGACTGACATGGTTTCAAAGAAAGTTCTTAATTTTGTGGAGTAAAGTAACAAGTATCTCCTGTCTTTTGATGTCCTTTGTAGTCTGGGAATCTTTGATACAGAAGATATTTTAGATACGGTTATGGAAATACATAGGGAGGTTTTTGGGGGGCTCCAACAGCTTTTTGCGGTTATCTCCCTATGGATTTCCATAACTTTCTTTGAAACCATGTTAATCAACTTAGAAAGGAAACAACATTTTTTTATTAATAGATTGCAAAATTAATCTAGCTGTCCTTGAATGTCAAAATAACAATTTCTGTGCCCAAACGCTGCTCCCTTTAGTGTATATCTGGCTTCAGTGAAGTTATTCTGAATTTATACAAGTATAATTGATAACAGAATTCAAGACTTTCTTTGGAGTAATGGCCTACCTTTAAGTCATTTTCAGTACAAATCACCATAACTAATTCAAAATTTCTCCCCATGTTGCTGCACTTACCAGAAAATAACACACATGCAGACATAGATAATCAAGAATCAATAGCCTTGCTTTAGACTGTAGGTTTTCAAAATATTTACAATCAAAAGTGAAACTAGCCCTACCCAAACTAGAACTCTCTCAAATCCGGGTTTAGATCAAGATCACTCTCCCATTAAACAACATCCCTGGCATCCCTGCCACTAGGGCTAGGCAGGTATTTCCAGACCAATCTGCTAAATCTGTAATAAGGAACAGAGGGCCTCAGAGAATCTATCCCTTTTCCCACCTGGAGACTAAGCATTGCCATTACAACTCTACCTTCCCTCAAACACATAAATGTAAACCCTGACACTCCACCCTCTGCCTTTGTAAGCTAGAATAATATCATTAATATACCCTAGGCTGTTTTTACCTGTACAGATGAAATCCCAGCTGGGGACTGGCACAGGATAGGGGTATTTACGCCATACCCCATTTCATCCAGTAATGCCCCCTATATTGACAACTTGGAGCGCAGAAGTGGGATAGACACACCTACAATGGCTACACAGCACTGGAGGATCTCAGTTGCACTGCAATTCTCCAAGGTCCAGATACAAAATATTTAGGGCCAGATTCTATCAGCAATGTGGCACAAGGCAATGATACTGCACCTGAGCATGTGGCCACAGGAGGGGGCCTAAAAATAAATCCCTCTCTCATTTTCCTAAAAGTGAATGAATTAAACTGAGATAAAATTGTGGGGAAAAAATCCTTCTTTTTGAGCAACATTTTCAAATGGGCCTCAATCTCAACCTCTGCAACAGGACTGAAAATTTTGCAGTTAACACAGCTGCAAAAGAGTGAGAGATTTGCATCAGAGTAAAAAGAAGCAGACATTACAGTGATTTTGAAAAGTCTTGAATATGGTAGAATCTACACACTAAGCTTCCACATGCAGAGTTTACATTGTTTTTTTTAATTATTCTACTCATCTGGTTCTTCATGACAATGCTTACTTATTCAACAAAAAATTTCATACCATATTACAGTTCTACAAACATGGAATTACCTGCCTCTTGTAAACATGAATGGAAAATTGTACAAATAAATTAGCAGGTTTATTAAGTGACTTCTAAATACTGACATATAAACACTGAATCTCACACTACTACAGTTAGATTTATAAATCAACTCAGAAATGGGAAATATGTTTTTATTTACCCAATACCATGTTGATTTAAGACATGCAATTGATTGCCAGATAACTCTGCTGCAATAAATGTCATCTGCAAAATCATTTACTAAACGATTCTTGAAAAATACATTCAAAAAGTAATAGCACTTCAATCCCTAGTCACTTAGCACTAATTTATAAGGCTAGCTACAGACTAGAAACTACAGACAGTCAAACTAACTTAGACTAGCTTGTTCTCATTCAAAGTCAACAAGGCCTATATCAGCTTTGCAACCATTTTGTTGTGTCTGTTTCACTAATAGGAGTGTGCTATTAAAATGTAACGAAGAAGCCTATTTATGGACAATTTTAGCTGAAAAGCATTATCCAAAAAAGCAAAGTAGGTCAATATGGAGACAAAAAATACCCAACATTTTCATATTTCAGCCTGGATACTTCTTTCTAAGACAGTTATATCCTTCCCCCATATTCTTTATTTGTATAACCAAAAGATGGCAGTACTTCATCAACAATACCTATACAGTTTAAGAATAATTTCTCCTTGCATCATCAGGTACAATTTGTGTTTACTTTAAGGAAATGTGCACTGTTTTAAAAGCTGGCCTGGAACCCCGACCTGGGATATTCTATCTACTACCCAAGATCCATAAACCTGGAAATCCTGGGCACCCCATCATCTCAGGCATTGGCACCCTGACAGCACGATTGTCTGGCTATGTAGACTCCCTCCTCAGGCCCTATGCTACCACCACTCCCAGCTACCTTCGAGACACCACTGACTTCCTGAGGAAACTACAATCCATCGGTGATCTTCCTGATAACACCATCCTGGCCATTATGGATGTAGAAGCCCTCTACACCAACATTCCACACAAAGATGGATTACAAGCCGTCAAGAACACTATCCCCGATAATGTCACAGCTAACCTGGTGGCTGAACTTTGTGACTTTGTCCTTACCCATAACTATTTTACATTTGGGGACAATGTATACCTTCAAATCAGCGGCACTGCTATGGGTACCCGCATGGCCCCACAGTATGCCAACATTTTTATGGCTGACTTAGAACAACGCTTCCTCAGCTCTCGTCCCCTAACGCCCCTACTCTATTTGCGCTATATTGATGACATCTTCATCATCTGGACCCATGGAAAAGAATTATCAAGGATCTACAACCTATCCTGAAGGATGACCCAACACTCTCACAAACCCTGGGAGACAGGCCAGTCCTTGCCTACAGACAGCCGCCCAACCTGAAGCGAATACTCACCAGCAACCACATACTACACAACAGAACCACTAACCCAGGAACCTATCCTTGCAGCAAAGCCCGTTGCCAACTGTGCCCACATATCTATTCAGGGGACACCATCATAGGGCCTAATAACATCAGCCACACTATCAGAGTCTCGTTCACCTGCACATCTATCAATGTGATATATGCCATCATGAGCCAGCAATGTCCCTCTGCCATGTACATTGGTCAAACTGGACAGTCTCTACGTAAAAGAATAAATGGACACAAATCAGATGTCAAGAATTATAACATTCATCAACCAGTTGGAGAACACTTCAATCTCTCTGGTTACGCAATTACAGACATGAAAGTTGCGATATTACAACAGAAAAACTTCAAATCCAGACTCCAGCGAGAGACTGCTGAATTAGAATTCATTTGCAAATTGGATACAATTAGCTTAGGCTTGAATAGAGACTGGGAGTGGCTAAGTCATTATGCAAGGTAACCTATTTCCCCTTGTTTTTTCCTACCCCCCCACCCCGTCGCCCGACGTTCTTGTTAAACCCTGGATTTGTGTTGGAAATGGCCCACCTTGATTATCATACACATTGTAAGGAGAGTGATCACTTTACATAAGCTATTACCAGCAGGAGAGTGGGGTGGGGGGAGAGAAAACCTTTTGTAGTGATAATCACCCATTTTTTCATGGTTTGTGTGTAATAAAAACATCTTCTGTATTTTCCACAGTATGCATCCGATGAAGTGAGTTGTAGCTCACAAAAGCTTATGCTCAAATAAATTGGTTAGTCTCTAAGGTGCCACAAGTACTCCTTTTCTTATTCCCTTATCTACACTATCTCTTTTTCTTTTAGCCTGTCTCCACCCAAACTAAGATTGAAAGGAATGCAAAGGAAACTTTTTAAATGTGACCTCTTTCTCTGGGATTTTTTGATAAACAGAGATAATTTGATTAATCTTCTTTGACTTTCTTCAAGAAAGATTTTGAAGAATACTAGGAGATGCATTTCTATTAAGAAAATATCCTTGAGTTTATTAAAGATGTTAGTAAACATTAGTTATTTCAGATCTTCAGTGATGTAGAATCTTAATCTTTCCTCTAGTCCATAATATTGTAACTGGTACCAGAAAGAGGTCAAAAACAGAAGTGTAGATTTGGATATGGATCTGACTGTGTCACTCCATTTTCTCCTATTTCAATTTTTTGTCCGTTTCTTCAAAGAAAAGTTAAGATAAATGGACTATGTTCTTTGATTTTTCTTCTTGCGTTTTCTCAGACCTTTTTCTTCTCCTCATTCAAAAAAAGTCATCTACAGCAATTCTCTCTTGTAAACATTTGGGGTCAGAGCCTCAGCTTGTGTTAAGTCAGCATAATTCTGTGGACAATGGAGCTATGCCAGTTTACATCAGCTGAGGTTTTGGCCCTTGAGTGTTTATTTTTATTAATGCTTCTCAGTAAAATATTTTACTTTCCGTGAAATAGATCTTCCTGACCTGGCCCACATATATTTTACACACAATGTTTGCTCAGATTTTCTTTTCTTTTTTTATTCTTTTCTGATGTGTGTTTTTGAATAATGTATATATTTCTTCCAAAATATTAAGCCATATACTCAGGGATCCTTTAAATACCTTTTTAGTGAATAGTACAGAGCCTAATGTTCAACCTTATCTCACAGCATACATTTGGGTATCATTTTGGTTGTTCTGTTATAGGTGACTTAGTCTTTTTTAAATTGCAGTATTACCGACTATTCTTCAGTACTCTTTGTGATACAGGCTAATACAGAAACTAATATATCCAGAAATATGTACCACATGGCATCTTAGACCACACAGATCTCTAACAGATTAGTGGGGAAATTTCCTTTAGGAGGGAATGGCTTAGCAGTAGAGCTGGTTGGAAAAATATTTCCCCATGGCAAATTTCAACAATTTGACAAGAAATCAAAAACCATTTTAAAAAATGTTTGAAAACATTCATATGAAAACCTAAATTTTGACTCAGAAATTCTGCCATGGTGCCTCATGCGCCCCATGCTCCCCTAGAGGATGGGTTCCACCTCCCATGGTGCACCACAGTCTCCCCTTTTGATAAGCTACCATGACACTTCATGGGAGATATAGTATGACTGCAGAACCTGGTCCATAGAAGAGAATGGGGGCATGAGATAACCAAACTACAAATTCCTATCAGGCACTGCAGCAGAATTTCTGAATCAAATCGACCTGATTGCCTGATAGTTCAGCAGCTCACCAGGCAGGCTTTGCCAGTGGTAGTTCTAGGAGGTCTTTAGCTTGTTGGTCATATGTGCCTTTTGCAGTGTTGTTGAAGAAGAGCTCTTTGTAAGCTTGAAAGCTTGTCTCTCTCACAAACCAAAGTTGGTTGAATAAAATATATTATTTCACCAACTTTTCTCTATAGTAGTCTTTGGCATTTGTGTGTATCTCTTCATTTTGTTTCTTACTCCTTCCACCTATGCCACTTGTAGTACTGCTGGGGCTATAAGACGATAAGCAAGTACACATGCATCTTATGTGTTATATCAGACTGCTATTAATGTCTTCTGTGGGACTATTCCTCTGTTCAGAGATGGCTTTCCATATTTCCTTTGTTTTTTGAAGCCTTTTTTTAATACTGCTCAAAAATGTTAAATTTCTCACTGGACAAGATTTCCATTTTCTGGCCAACTCTACCTGTTTCCCCAGTAGTCATTCACTCCCATTCAACAAACTTGTGATAAGCATGAAAATACCTAGGATAAAGAAGTGAATCCTGGAGCTTTTTGCAGCAACAATCAACAAGGTATTTATTTCACATGTTTATAAATATAACTACTAAAATGAGCATCCTCATTAGCCCTCCAAGTTGAGCCCATGCACCTTTTACTTGCAACATCTCTGATGCATAAGAACCTTTCAAATCCAAAACATATCACTAGAATACTGGACTAGATTCTGTATTAATTTGCACCTTGTGCAGTCATTTATACCTAAAATGGGTGTTCAAAGCTACCATTCTGATTTGTTTACATCTCTTTCAGAAATAGCTGAGATATAGGAAATAAAAATATACAGAAATGAGTTTCTCTCCCAGGATATTTTTAATGCAGAAAATCTGATATGATTTTGCAATCCTCATGGTGGAGGATTTCTGATCTACTCATTTATTTCCCTCTGCAATCATCAGCACTGGGAACACTTTTTAGCTGAGCAAGTTATTTCTTAAGATAATGAAATTCAGTAACTCTGAAAGCTTCTCTCCCCAGCTGGCAAGAGTGCTAATAACGTTTAGACTTTTCTAAGCATGTGGTTTGCAATCAGAATTAACTTTCTTCCTATCCTCAAGTAAACTTATCCTTTAGCTATTTTGGATAGCACTTCAAGAACACCAGCAGTTAAGGAGATTTCTTAATCAAAACACATATTTAGTCCAGTTAGTATGCCATTATAAAGAAAATTATAGAACACTATATCTACATAAATAGTCAGCAATTACAAGCTTACTACCAGGTTTGTACTCAACCTACACAAGGATAAAAAGAATATACAACCTGGTAAAATTTGTTTTTATATTCCATATTTGATTAACCCATGCAAGAGTATAATGAGGGGGAAATGTAATATCCCTAAGAAAATGACATCAGCAAATACACAGTACACGATGCCTCTTCCCATGAGCAGTATAACACAGCACCGTCCTCCCTCCAGTGTCTCTATCTGTAATGGGAAGATCTTAGAAAAATCAGAATTTCTCCAGACGGTGTGGAAAGTTTACACAGAAAACTAAAACCAGGCAAGGATTTTCAGAAACATCTAAAACTAGCTCTGGCTGAGCAAACCTTGGAGAAGATATGGGTTGGCACAATACTGGCCAGGGACATTCCCCATAATGCTTCATGAAATCCTCACTCCCTTCCACAGCCTCACCACAGACCATGGCTCTCCTCATTACTCTTAGGTATCATATGAAGGAAGAAATGCTGTTTGAAAACTCCTTTCCCTCCTATTGTCCTATGGGATGGTCAGGGATATTCAGGGGATGGCAAGCTGTCCCTCAACTGCACATAAGTAGGAACAGATGTAGGCAACTTCCCTATTCCCAGTGGAAACATGGACAAGGGGGCTCATTACTGACCTGCCCCTCCCTTATCAAATTTATCAACAGTGAAGCCAAGAATGCTGCTCTAATTGCACTGCTAACCCTCATTAAAACTACTTATGTCAGTCTGGTTCTGAAGTACATCATGCCACTAGGAAATCTGCAGCTGAGTTGGCCCCTCCCAACAACTAAGTCTACACTTAAATGCACTATAGCATATATAGAGGAAAGTGATCAGGAACAATCAGCATGGATTCACCAAGGGCAAGTCATGCCTGACTAATCTAATTGCCTTCTATGATGAGATAACGGCTCTGTGGATGAGGGGAAAGCAGTAGACGTGTTATTCCTTGACTTTAGGAAAGCTTTTGATACGGTCTCCCACAGTATTCTTGCCAGCAAGTTAAAGAAGTAAGGGCTGGATGAATGGACTATAAGGTGGATAGAAAACTGGCTAGATCGTCGAGCTCAATGGGTAGTGATCAATGGCTACATGTCTAGTTGGCAGCCGGTATCAAGTGGAGTGCCCCAAGGGTCAGTCCTGGAGCTGGTTTTGTTCAATGTCTTCATTAATGATCTGGAGGATGGCATGGACCGCACCTTCATCAAATTTGCAGATGACACTAAGCTGGGAGGAGTGGTAGATCCACTGGAGGGTAGGGATAGGATACAGAGTGACCTAGACAAATTAGAGGATTGGGCCAAAAGAAATCTGATGAGGTTCAACAAGGGCAAGTGCAGAGTCCTGCACTTAGGGCGGAAGAATCCCATGCACTGCTACGGACTAGGGACTGAATGGCTAGGCAACAGTTCTGCAGAAAAGGACCTAGGGGTTACAGTGGACGAAAAGCTGGATATGAGTCAACAGTGTGCCCTTGTTGCCAAGAAGGGTAACGGCATATGGGCTGTATAAATAGGGGTATTGCCAACAGATCGAGAGACGTGATTGTTCCCCTCTATTTGACATTGGTGAGGCCTCATCTGGAGTACTGTGTCCAGTAGTGTGGGGCCCAAAACAAGAAGGATGTGGAAAAACTGGAAAGCGTCCAGCGGAGGGCAACAAAAATGATTAGGGGACTGGAACACATGACTTATGAGGAAAAACTGAGGAAACTGGGATTGTTTAGTCTGCAGAAGAGAAAAATGAGGGGGGATTTGATAGCTGTTTTCAGCTACCTGAAAGGGGGTTCCAAAGAGGATAGATCTAGACTGTTCACAGTGGTAGTAGATGACAGAACAAGGAGTAATGGTCTCAAGTTGGAGTGGGGCAGGTTTAGGTTGGATATTAGGAAAAACTTTTTCACTAGGAGGGTGGTGAAGCACTGGAATGTGTTACCTAGGGAGGTGGTGGAATCTCCTTCCTTTGAGGTTTTTAAGGTTAGACTTAACAAAGTCCTGGCTGGGATGATTTAGTTGGGAATTAGTCCTGCTTTGAGCAGGGGGTTGGACTAGATGACCTCCTGAGGTCCCTTCCAACACTGATGTTCTATGAAGTGCAGACACTAGCTACACCAACAGGAGGGCTTCTCCCATCAGTGGACCTAAACCACCTCCCTGAAGTGTAGTAGCTAGGCTCACAGAAGGATTCTTCCACTGACCTAGTGCTGTGAACACCAGGGATAGGTCAATATAGTTACGTCTCTCCTGGATGTGAATTTTTTTCACACCCCTGAGAAATGTAACTATAGCAAAGTAAGTTCCTAATGTAGACCAGGCCTGAGTGCGTTGCCTTTTATCATTACTTTTTTTTTTTGCCATTGTTTTTCAGCTAGTGTTCACTCCATATTGCAATCTCTAAGCCTTGTTTACTTTAATTTGTCAAGCATGATTTCATCAGTTGATCTATCAAATTAATTATGTTTTAAGTCTTCTGCATTCTCTAAATCCATTAATCTTGTAAAATTTAAGAGGGGGCAAATTTGCCCAGTATGATTAGATCTCTATAAAACTGATCCTAATTGTTGATTATATCTCTGTCTAAACTGAACATGTTTGGGGATTTTATCATTGTTGTACAAGGGCTTGAGGTGAGATGAAACAAATGATAATTCCACGATCACTTTATTTTTTTAATCAATGGTACATATTTGCTTTATTTCAATCATCTGTACCTTCCCAATTTTCTTGAATTGTTCATAACAAGTGTTAAATGATTATGTTTGTTAGCTAATACCCTTGAAACACATCATTCAGAGTTGCTGAACTGAATACATTCCATTTCTCACTCTCCTAACAATTATTTTTCAATAGTTCATGCCATTTTTCCTTATGTCTTGTTGAAGATAATTTTTAAATGTAGCATTTCAATGTTTTCCTTTTTATAATCAATATTTTCATTTCCTTTTATTAATACTTAAGCATCTTTTTTCTTTCATGTTTTAATGACTGCACATAAGAAGCTATTTGCAGTGCCCCAGTTTTGCTAACCCTACAAAAACAAGAAACTATGGTATATATTTTGAGTGTCATCTGCTACTACTGACACATTGTCTATTCACCATTTACATATATACAGATATCAGTTTTACAGAGCCTCCCCTGTAACATATTACATTTTCCACAGATACATTTCTAAGCCCTCTTCCATTAAAGTTCCCTTGTGGGCTTTCATGAGCTATAGGTGCTTGCTTGGGTCTTTCCTCTTTGACCATTTCCAGTACAAATTATTTTCCTATTGCAATTCTTCAGCAATTGCCCCTGCATGAGCACTGCCAATTCTGGTAGAAGTAGATCAAGAGAATATTTCAGTTAGTTAGTTTCCTTCATTTCTGGGTGATTATGCAATTCACTACAATTGATGAGATCCTCTTTGAGGATGCATATTTGGGTTATTATTCTTATTTTTTACCCATTTGATAGCAAAGTATGTTTATGCCCTAAAACTCCTCAAGTGTCTAGGGAATTTCTTTCATGCTATTGGTCCAGAAATGTCTTTTATTTACAGGCATTTCTAGGGTGCTCGTCACCATAGTATTTGAGTGATTTAAAGCAGTAAGCCTATTTCACCAACATAGGAACTGAATACAGAGGGGTTAATAGTCTTGCCCAAAGTTCCACATGAAGTCTGTGGAATGGCCAGAAAAGAATGCAAATCTTCTGACTCGCAGTAACCTTCCCTAACCACTAGACAATCCTACCTTACTCATTATCCTCCTGGCCGAGGGAATTTCCCATCCACTGCAGTTTCTCCTTTGTTTTAATGTCTTGAATCCTTACTCCCAAAGTTTACCCCTGTCAGTCTTACCCTTTAATCTCTTGGGTTTTGTAAATTGGTTTTGTAGGATGGTTTCGTAAGTGCTTTTGATGTTTACTATCACCCCAACATCTCTTCTTCCCTTTCTCTTTTTCCTACTGTTTACACATCAGTGTTGATACTCCAGATGTGAGTGTAATTCCTCCTACAGTATAATGCTACGGTTATAATCTATACTTTGAATCTAACAATCAGTTCATCAGGGAGGATAAATGGATATGTATCAAATGTAGATGTTTAATTTATTTTTGCAAGTTTTATAGCCCCTGTCATAAATATAAAGGGAAGGGTAAACCCCTTTGAAATCCCTCCTGGCCAGGGGAAAGCTCCTCTCACCTGTAAAGGGTTAAGAAGCTAAAGGTAACCTCGCTGGCACCTGACCAAAATGACCAATGAGGAGACAAGATACTTTCAAAAGCTGGGAGGAGGGAGAGAAACAAAGGGTTTGTGTGTCTGTCTGTAGTCCTCTTGGCCGGGGACAGAACAGGAATGGAGTCTTAGAACTTTTAGTAAGTAATCTAGCTAGGTATGTGTTAGATTATGATTTCTTTAAATGGCTGAGAAAAGAATTGTGCTGAATAGAATAACTATTTCTGTCTGTGTATCTTTTTTGTAACTTAAGGTTTTGCCTAGAGGGGTTCTCTATGTTTTTGAATCTAATTACCCTGTAAGATATATACCATCCTGATTTTACAGGGGGGATTTCTTTATTTCTATTTACTTCTATTTTTTATTAAAAGTTTTCTTGTAAAACACTGAATGCTTTTTCATTGTTCTCAGATCCAAGGGTTTGGGTCTGTGGTCACCTATGCAAATTGGTGAGGCTTTTTATCCAACATTTCCCAGGAAAGGGGGGGTGCAAGTGTTGGGAGGATTGTTCATTGTTCTTAAGATCCAAGGGTCTGGGTCTGTAGTCACCTAGGCAAATTGGTGAGGCTTTTTACCAAACCTTGTCCAGGAAGTGGGGTGCAAGGTTTTGGGAAGTATTTTGGGGGGAAGGACGCGTCCAAACAGCTCTTCCCCAGTAACCAGTATTAGTTTGGTGGTGGTAGCGGCCATTCCAAGGATAACGGGGGTAATATTTGTTACCTTGGGGAAGTTTTGACCTAAGCTGGTAAAGATAAGCTTAGGAGGTTTTTCACGCAGGTCCCCACATCTGTACCCTAGAGTTCAGAGTGGGGGAGGAACCTTGACATGGTGGCACAGTGGTGGGATTAACCTGAAATCATTTTGAGATCCAGTTGAGATTTTTTGAACTAGAAATACAGATTTTAAAAAGGAATTTTTAGGAAGTCCAGAAGGCAGCTTTGAAACTGAAAGCAGCTTGGTTTCTCTCTGCTTTGTGGCCAAGCAGAGACAAAAGGGGATTATCTTGTGAATTGCAGGTTTTCTTGCCTGGAGGCAGGGTACTTAACTCCTGCAGGGAAATTCACAGTCTTCCAACCCAGAGGTTTTTTTTTTTTTCTTTTCTTCCTAAAAGTAAATAGGGGGTGTGTGCTCTACCCATTTGCCTGGAGACAAAAGTGGCAGGGTTTTTTTTTAGGATTTTGATTTTTTTTTTTTTTTGTTTTACAAGGAGCACAGGTTTGAAAAGAATTTTTTTTTTTTCTTTGGGCTGGGTAAGCAGTTTTCCAAGTAGTTGGAGGTTTTTTGCTTTAATTTGGGCCCAGAGCAGAGACAAGGGAATTGTCTTTTTCTGTAGGCTGACAATCACTATCAGAGAATAGGTACTCTATTCCAGCACAGCAAAAGTTTACAGCCAAGTTTTGTTTGTTTATTTCTAAACCTCGGGTGTAAAGTTAGTTAAAAACAGAGAGGTTAGAATGGCCAAATCCTCAGCTCGACTACAGCTGGAATTAGCCAAATTTCAGGCTGAGGAAAAACAAAGGGAACATGAAAGACAGATAGAACTCATGCGGCTGGAGAAGGAGGTACAGGAGGCTGCCCACAAGAGGGAAATGGAGGCAAGGAAGCATGTGGAGGAGATGGAGAGGATAAAGGCCCAGCAGAATATACCAACAAACCCTAGCAATCCTTCTCCAGGTACCACTTCCCATCCCAGAAAGTTCCCCACCTACAAGGCAGGTGATGATACTGAGGCCTTCTTAGAAAACTTCGAAAGGGCCTGCCTTGGGTACAACATCTCTACTGACCAATACATGGTAGAGCTGAGGCCGCAGCTCAGTGGACCCTTAGCTGAGGTGGCAGCTGAAATGCCTAAAGAACACATGAACAAGTATGAACTGTTTAAATCCAAGGCGAGAGTCAGAATGGGGATAACACCCGAGCAGTCTCGTCGGAGGTTCCGAGCCCTAAGGTGGAAACCAGACATGTCATTTACCCGACATGCCTACCACATTGTAAAACATTGGGATGCCTGGATATCAGGAGCAAGTGTTGAATCTCCAGTAAATTTGCCCTTCCTAATGCAAATGGAACAATTCTTAGAGGGTGTTCCTGAGGAAATAGAAAGATACATCCTAGATGGGAAACCCAAAACTGTAATTGAGGCAGGAGAGATTGGAGCCAGATGGGTGGAGGTGGCAGAGAAGAAGAAAACTGGTCGCAGTTGGAGCGGAGACCAGAAGGGACCACCCCCGACCACACCCTATTACCGGGGGCCGCCCAAAGCCCCACCTACCTCCCAAAGAACCCTCCAGACCCCTTATCGTCCCACCACCCCGTTCTCCAGCAACCCTCCACGCCCCGGTGACCCGTCAGCTGGACGATGTTTTAAATGTAACGAGCTGGGGCATGTAAAGGCCAACTGCCCCAAGAACCCCAACAGATTACAGTTCATTGCACCGGAATCACACCAGAGGTCCACAGGCCCAGATACCTCCCAGATACCCTTGGAGCGGAGGGAAACTGTGAGTGTGGGTGGGAAGAAGGTCACCGCGTGGAGGGACACCGGAGCACAAGTGTCAGCTATCCATGCTTCCTTAGTGGACCCCAATTTAATCAACCCAGAGATCCAAGTGACGATTCAACCCTTCAAGTCCAACTCTTTCAATTTGCCTACAGCCAAGTTGCCTGTCCAGTACAAGGGCTGGTCAGGAATGTGGACTTTTGCAGTCTATGATGATTATCCCATCCCCATGCTGTTGGGGGAAGACTTGGCCAATCATGTGAAGCAGGCCAAGAGGGTGGGAATGGTCACCCGCAACCAGGCTAAACAAGCCGTGAGGCCTAGCTCTGTTCCGGAAACTTCTATCAGGACCCAGTCAGAGGTGATGGACCTGGACCCCAGGCCAATGTCTGCAACAGCAGTAGTGGATCCAGTCCCAGAGACCCAGACGGAACCAGTCCCAGAACCGGAACCAGCCAAACAACCAACACCAGACCCCGTGCCAGCACTGAATCCAGTACTTGCAACCTCAACACCAGAGGGCCCCACCGAACCTGAACTGGCAGCAGCCGATAACCCTACACAAGAGGCTCAGCCGGAGCCTGAATCCCAACATAGTGCACCAGCGGAGAGCGGTTCACAGTCAACAGAAACAGCTCCATCCCCTATATCGCTTCCAGAGGGACCAAGCCTATGTCCCCAATCCAATGAGGAACTGATGTCTCCAGCATCAAGGGAACAGTTCCAGACCGAACAGGAAGCAGATGAAAGCCTCCAGAGAGCTTGGACGGCGGCACGGAGCAACCCACCGCCTCTCAGCTCTTCTAATCGATCCAGGTTTGTTGTAGAAAGAGGACTTTTATACAAGGAAACTCTTTCTGGGGGACACCAGGAAGACTGGCATCCTCAGAGACAGTTGGTAGTTCCAACTAAATACCGGGCCAAGCTCTTGAGCTTAGCCCATGATCACCCTAGTGGCCATGCTGGGGTGAACAGGACCAAAGACCGTTTGGGGGGGTCATTCCACTGGGAGGGAATGGGCAAGGATGTTTCTACCTATGTCCAGTCTTGTGAGGTGTGCCAAAGAGTGGGAAAACCCCAAGACCAGGTCAAAGCTCCTCTCCAGCCACTCCCCATCATTGAAGTTCCATTTCAGCGAGTAGCTGTGGATATTCTGGGTCCTTTTCCGAAAAAGACACCCAGAGGAAAGCAGTACATACTGACTTTCATGGATTTTGCCACCCGATGGCCGGAAGCAGTAGCTCTAAGCAACACCAGGGCTAAAAGTGTGTGCCAGGCACTAGCAGACATTTTTGCCAGGGTAGGTTGGCCCTCCGACATCCTCAGAGATGCAGGGACTAATTTCCTGGCAGGAACTATGAAAAACCTTTGGGAAGCTCATGGGGTAAATCACTTGGTTGCCACTCCTTACCATCATCAAACAAATGGCATGGTGGAGAAGTTTAATGGAACTTTGGGGGGCCATGATACGTAAATTCGTAAATGAGCACTCCAATGATTGGGACCTAGTATTGCAGCAGTTGCTCTTTGCCTACAGAGCTGTACCACATCCCAGTTTAGGGTTTTCCCCATTTGAACTTGTATATGGCCGTGAGGTTAAGGGGCCATTGCAGTTGGTGAAGCAGCAATGGGAGGGATTTACACCTTCTCCAGGAACTAACATTCTGGACTTTGTAACCAACCTACAAAACACCCTCCGAACCTCTTTAGCCCTTGCTAGAGAAAACTTACAGGATGCTCAAAAAGAGCAAAAAGCCTGGTATGATAAACATGCCAGAGAGCGTTCCTTCAAAGTAGGAGACCAGGTCATGGTCTTAAAGGCACTCCAGGCCCATAAAATGGAAGCATCATGGGAAGGGCCATTCACGGTCCAGGAGCGCCTGGGAGCTGTTAATTATCTCATAGCATTCCCCACCTCCAACCGAAAGCCTAAGGTGTACCATATTAATTCTCTAAAGCCCTTTTATTCCAGAGAATTAAAGGTTTGTCAGTTTACAGCCCAGGGAGGAGACGACGCTGAGTGGCCTGAAGGTGTCTATTACGAAGGGAAATGTGCTGGTGGTGTGGAAGAGGTGAACCTCTCCATGACCCTTGGGCGTATGCAGCGACAGCAGATCCAGGAGCTGTGCACTAGCTACGCGCCAACGTTCTCAGCCACCCCAGGACTGACTGAACGGGCATACCACTCCATTGACACAGGTAATGCTCACCCAATTAGGGTCCAACCTTACCGGGTGTCTCCTCAAGCTAAAACTGCTATAGAACGGGAGATCCAGGATATGTTACAGATGGGTGTAATCCGCCCCTCTGAAAGTGCATGGGCATCTCCAGTGGTTCTAGTTCCCAAACCAGATGGGGAAATACGTTTTTGCGTGGACTACCGTAAGCTAAATGCTGTAACTCGCCCAGACAACTATCCCATGCCACGCACAGATGAACTATTAGAGAAACTGGGAAGGGCCCAGTTCATCTCTACCTTGGACTTAACCAAGGGGTACTGGCAGGTACCGCTAGATGAATCTGCCAAGGAAAGGTCAGCCTTCATCACACATCTCGGGCTGTATGAATTTAATGTACTCCCTTTCGGGCTGCGAAATGCACCCGCCACTTTCCAAAGACTTGTAGATGGTCTCCTAGCGGGATTAGGAGAATATGCAGTTGCCTACCTTGACGATGTGGCCATATTTTCGGATTCCTGGGCAGACCACCTGGAACATCTACAAAAAGTCCTTGAGCGCATAAGGGAGGCAGGACTAACTGTTAAGGCTAAGAAGTGTCAAATAGGCCTAAACAGAGTGACTTACCTTGGACACCAGGTGGGTCAAGGAACTATCAGCCCCCTACAGGCCAAAGTGGATGCTATCCAAAAGTGGCCTGTCCCAAGGTCAAAGAAACAGGTTCAATCCTTCTTAGGCTTGGCCGGTTATTACAGACGATTTGTACCGCACTACAGCCAAATCGCTGCCCCACTGACAGACCTAACCAAAAAGAAACAGCCAAATGCTGTTCAGTGGACCGGAAAGTGTCAGAAGGCCTTTAACAAGCTTAAAGCGACACTCATGTCTGACCCTGTACTAAGGGCCCCAGACTTTGACAAACCGTTCCTAGTAACCACAGATGCATCCGAGCGTGGTGTGGGAGCAGTTTTAATGCAGAAAGGACCTGATCAAGAATTCCACCCTGTAGTGTTTCTCAGCAAAAAACTGTCTGAGAGGGAAAGCAACTGGTCAGTCACTGAAAAAGAATGTTATGCCATTGTCTACGCTCTGGAAAAGCTACGCCCATATGTTTGGGGACGGCGTTTCCACCTGCAAACCGACCATGCTGCACTAAAGTGGCTTCACACCGTCAAAGAAACTAACAGAAAACTTCTTCGGTGGAGTTTAGCTCTCCAAGATTTTGATTTCGACATCCAACACATCTCAGGAGCTTCTAACAAAGTGGCTGATGCACTCTCCCGTGAAAGTTTCCCAGAATCAACTGGTTAAAATCGTCCTTGAGATGTGGAAAATATTGTTAGTCTTTATGTACTTGGTAGTATATTTAGAGATGCATGTGTCTTATTAACTCTGTTTTCCTAGAGCTCCAGGAAGAAATCCCAGCCAGTGTTTCACCCTAGCTGAGATTTGGGGGGCGTGTCATAAATATAAAGGGAAGGGTAAACCCCTTTGAAATCCCTCCTGGCCAGGGGAAAGCTCCTCTCACCTGTAAAGGGTTAAGAAGCTAAAGGTAACCTCGCTGGCACCTGACCAAAATGACCAATGAGGAGACAAGATACTTTCAAAAGCTGGGAGGAGGGAGAGAAACAAAGGGTTTGTGTGTCTGTCTGTAGTCGTCTTGGCCGGGGACAGAACAGGAATGGAGTCTTAGAACTTTTAGTAAGTAATCTAGCTAGGTATGTGTTAGATTATGATTTCTTTAAATGGCTGAGAAAAGAATTGTGCTGAATAGAATAACTATTTCTGTCTGTGTATCTTTTTTGTAACTTAAGGTTTTGCCTAGAGGGGTTCTCTATGTTTTTGAATCTAATTACCCTGTAAGATATATACCATCCTGATTTTACAGGGGGGATTTCTTTATTTCTATTTACTTCTATTTTTTATTAAAAGTTTTCTTGTAAAACACTGAATGCTTTTTCATTGTTCTCAGATCCAAGGGTTTGGGTCTGTGGTCACCTATGCAAATTGGTGAGGCTTTTTATCCAACATTTCCCAGGAAAGGGGGGGTGCAAGTGTTGGGAGGATTGTTCATTGTTCTTAAGATCCAAGGGTCTGGGTCTGTAGTCACCTAGGCAAATTGGTGAGGCTTTTTACCAAACCTTGTCCAGGAAGTGGGGTGCAAGGTTTTGGGAAGTATTTTGGGGGGAAGGACGCGTCCAAACAGCTCTTCCCCAGTAACCAGTATTAGTTTGGTGGTGGTAGCGGCCATTCCAAGGATAACGGGGGTAATATTTGTTACCTTGGGGAAGTTTTGACCTAAGCTGGTAAAGATAAGCTTAGGAGGTTTTTCACGCAGGTCCCCACATCTGTACCCTAGAGTTCAGAGTGGGGGAGGAACCTTGACAGCCCCCTTTTTTTTTTTTTGCTACCACTACCTGTGAGAAGTTTAAAAATCCTGTTGAAAAATCAGGAAAGAATTAGATTAAATATATATTTAATCTAATTATATATATTTTAAAAACTTAAGGGCTCAAATTACAGGGGTGAAGAAATAAACTTTACCACCATGCAGTTTAAGAAACTAGCTGCTAATTAAAATCCCAATCCAGCATATGCTTAATTTTAAGAAAATGTTTATTTCAAATGAAATCAAAGGGATTACTTGTGCTTAAAGTTAAGCACATATTATGTGCTTTGCTGGAACAGGGCCTTACAGCACCAAAAACAAAAAAAGACTTTAAATTCCCAAACTTCTAGTTTGCCATGAGGTCCTTTTCTTTGGTGACTAATCTCTATTTGAAGGGGATTTTTCAAGGTTATCCATTATCATCCATCCAAAATAATTTAAATCGTCCTTTCCATTCAACTATAATTCCACCCCCAATTTGTTTTCCAAATAACTCATCCCTCCCCACTATTTAAAATAGATATTAAAACCACGGTTCTTTGATTATTCAAAAACAGACAAAAGTGTGTACAATAAAATGTCTGCCCAACAGCTAAACTACATTTCCCCAAAATCCATGGCCTAAGGCCAAAGTTCACATCACCACCCTTAATGTAAGAAACACCAAGTTCTAACCAAGCCCCATTATAGGAAACATGTACAAAAATAGTATTTCCTGTATCATTGCTCATTCTGTTCAGTAAGCACCTATAATTTGCAAGCAAGATAAAACATCTTCAATTACACATAATTTACTGCATTACACATAAACCCTCTCTGGGTTGCATACACATAACAAGTCAAATTCTCTGCTATTTTAAGTCTATTGAAATAAATGAAATAACACTAGCAGAGATGTGGGCATAAAAGTTATAATCAGGTTCTTAATTGCTTCTAAATCTCTAGTAAATAAATCCATTGCTAACCTTTAAAGTTTCTTTTAAAGGCAGAGCCTTTAAAATATCCCTCTAATCCAATAAACTACCAGCCATAAATAAAATGTACATGTTTCAAGATTATTTTAGGATTATTTATCAAGCCAAACTAAGATAAAACAAAATGTTCAGGACATCCAAAAACATATAAAAATTACACATATTCAATCACACACATTCTAGTAGTTGCTTGTGTTATCTTTCACATGCATTTGTTTTCGTAAAGTCTTCAGATCAACACCTAGACAGACATTACAGTAATTTGTGAACTATAAATGTCTACTCTAAAATCTAATTGACTTCAAGAAGAGTTTTTTCATTAACTTCAGTTGCCTATGTACCAGACCCTAGATGTGCAATACAGACTGACTTTATCTTTATGCCTTGTGCAGAATAGAGAACATTGTTGGTGCTAAACAAATAACACACAGTGATCACACTTTAAAAAATGTTTTGTTTGGAAGGATTTTTCTGGTTCGAGAGACATTTAAAATAGAAATACCACTGAAACCTTTAATCTGTCTCAAAGGAGAATGTCACCTATCAGCCTCAAGTGCTGATATTTATGACATTATTGTGATTTTTTCCCCCTAGTATTTAACCATTTCCTGTTTTCAGTGTACATTCCTGATGAATCATTTAATAATGAACTGTCAATCAGGTAAACAAATTTAGGGTTAGAAACAATCAGGGATTGTTGTGGAGAGATAAAATGCATCACCGCACACTATTATGAAACAATCCTTGCTATTTTTTTAATCTGTATCCATGTTTTCTTCATTTCAATTATACTTTATTTCAATAGTTTCCACAATTAAATAGATTAATGACTTTGACATTATAGTTAAAATGAAAAAAAATATTTGTTTTTAATATGTTTGTAACTACATTTTGGAGATGATATATCATTAAGCAAGCTGTATTTTGGATAACCACATGCTAATTCCAAGATGTGTATTGGTGATACAGTATACCGTGAAGTAATGGGTTTTTTAACTGATTGTCAGTAAAAATCTTCATGAAGCATTAGAGTCAGGAAAAAATCATTGGCAGGTGCGTTAAAAAAGCTAGAGGTCTGATTCTCCTCTCACAGTGTGTAAATTAGGAATATCTTCAATGGAATTATACAAGTAAAACATTGGCAGAGTTGAGGAGAATGAGCTTTGAGCAGTCTAAGGTCATATACATATGCATTTTCATAATATTTCTAAAATTTGCTATGTACATAAAGAGTGTTCCAGAGCAAGATGTTTAACTGCAAAACCTGTCCAGTCTGAAAGCCACGGATGGATGTATAGAAAACTTCACTGAGTACTTCATTGGCCACCTGCCATTCTCTAAATGATAGTCAGTAATGATTTTGTGGAAGTTCAGTTAACTAGTTTGTATTAAATATAGTGCACTTAGGTTTCCAAGACATCCAACTAATTTCCTAATGGCGGATTAAAAATACATAACAATAGATATAAAAATACTTGTGAAGTTCCAGTAATCATTGCTGGATACCCAAAGAAGATTGAAAGTTTTAAACATTTAGGCCAGATTTTCAAAAGTGCAAAGCGTTCGATAGTTGCAATATTCAGAGTGCTTTTGAAAATCTGCTCTCAGTTGTGGCTGCTGACTGAACACTTTTGAAAATCTAGTGCATATGGTCAGCTCCTCAGCTGATCTCAGTCATCAGTGAACCATTGACTTACACCAGGTGAGGATCTGGCACTTAAAGCAAAACTGGAGGAGGAGGAGGAGGAGAAGAAAGCAAAGCTGGTAATGCAGATATAGGAGATAAATCAGCAGTCCTTTAAAGTCTGCAGTGTAGCATCCTTCAATTGGAAAAAAAATGAATTACAATATTGAACATTTCTCTCACTTTTTAAATAAGTGGCACATCAGTGTTTAAGTAATTGTAAAAAAGAGGGGGAGTTAAAAAGCTATATTTTTTATTTACTTATTTTACTGATGATCACATAAGATGATTCAAATGTTGTGCAAAAATGTTGTCATGAATTGCAATGCATTTCTTGCTTCTTTTGGCGTAAGCATAAATACAGGATAAAAGTGTCATCATGAACTCTGCGAGTGTGTGAAAGCGTATTTGTGAGAGAGACACTGTCCTCTCCTGGATGGACTCCAAAGTGCTCAATGGTTTTGCAAGAGGAACTCAGCTCTTTCCTCTCTGCCAACCTGAAGTTCTGAACATGCATGTCTTGATGACTTTGGTAATAAATTAACTGTCTAAACAGAAGGGAACAAAACTAAATTAACAGTAATGTGTGCAAATGGGTGGGATCCAGCTGTATGGCTCTTCATAAAGTTTGTGAGGGCACAGGTGAATGTGTCTGTATGGAGTGAGCACAGGACAGAACAGTTTTGCACATACAGCTGGATCCCACCCATGTGCACACTGGTCCTGGTTCTCAGCAGACAAGGGAAATCCAGGATGCAATATGTTCACACATTCTGAAAGATCTGGGAGCCAGATGGCATGGTGACTATGGTGATAGACACTAGCTCACCTTATCCTGCTACCGGAAAGATGCACACGGAGTTCTGTGCCCATATTATCTTTTTGCGGGTTTTGATCCCCTGCAGCTGATGTTTATGTACCTATTGAATACAGACAAATGTGAGGGCACTGAGATGTAACCTCCCCCCCATATTCTTCATAGAAATTATATGAAAATGATCTATGATATTATATGAATACGGCATAACTAAGATATACTTCATGCAAGATGGCTCATGTAAGATATCATTGGAAAGGTTATGATTTACTGAATGTGATTATCCAAATTTTATGCATGTATTGTTTATGTATCTAAAGTTAGGAATATTGACTATGTAACAATTACAACTGAGTGTGTACTTAGGGGAAACGCCCACCAGACAGCAGGCAATCCTCCTGAATGACTCATTAAAAAGAAACAATAAGACTGTCAAGATACTAATCTCTCTCCTCCCTGAGAGGCATCCTGGGACACAGCTGTGACACTACCAGGTCAGGTGATAAGATGACCTGATACAAAATACCACTTTGGACACTTCTGGTACTTTTCTTCTATAGGGAGATGGAGATCAAACAAAGCATTCCCACCTTAAATAAATCTTTTTTAAGGGCTGGGGAGAGAGTTGATCAGGACTCTTCTCAATTGCCTACTCAAGAAGAAGGACTGGTGATAAAACCTGAATGGACAAAGGAACTAACCTGAAGAGAAAGACAGGGGTGAGTCCAGGGGTCCAGTCTGTGAGTAAAATAACTGGAACTCTAAGGTACTGAGACTCTGCAACTTACCTAAAATAACATTTAGGTAAGAAATTACTTCTTGAAACCAGTCTTCTTAAGATCTTAAGATTTGTATGCGTGCTTTGTTTTATTTGCTCAGTAATCTACTTCATTCTGTTGGCTATCCCTTATAATCACTTAAAATCTGCCTTTTATAGTTAATACATTTGTTTTGTTTATTATTAAATCCAGTTCGTGCAATTTCTAACTGAGGGAGGAGGGCAAGAAATTGTGCGTATCTCTCTTCACATTGAGGGAGAGGATCAATTTTTATGAGCTTGTGCTGTGCAGATTTTTCTATACAGCGCAAGACAGTATTATTTTGGGTTTATTCCCCAAAAGGGGTGTGCACATGAGTGATGGGTAAATCTTCTCACACAGAGCTGGCTTCAGTCTGTATCTGCAGCTGGGTGTGGCCCTACTTCTGAGTGTGTGCTGCAAGAAGCCTAATTTAGCAAAACAGGGAGAGGGAATCCAACCTAGTGCAGCAGGAGGGGCTCAGTGAAACCCCAGTACATCAGGTGGCATTCCAGAGGTGGGGGGGTCTAACCCGTCACAGGTGCCTCCTCAAGACTGACACCTTTGGGGGTGGGTTTGTGCTGTGCAGGGTGTCTACACAGTTCTACTGCCATCATAGTGGAATATTACTGTTTTATGGTAAAATCAGTGTTAACAGTGCCTTGTCCGGAGCACTCAATTTTAATGACTAGAAAAACAGTTCTGCAAAGGGTTGGGAGAGGCTTTGGAACTTCTTTCTTTACACTGATCCCTTATAGCAGTGATTACAGCACTTATTACCTATTATTCATGACTACACCCAAGTTCTGAAGGTTTGCTGGGAGCAGGAGGGCAGGGGTCTGATTAAGCTCACTGCCTGATGTCTTTACTGTTAATTTAGTTTTGTTCCCTTCTGTATGGACAGTTAATTTATAACCAAAGCCATAAAGACATGCATATAAACTTTTCCTGTCTTTTTTTATTTTGCTGTTGGTGAAAGGAGCAGTTAGTTTGGAGTGCAGTTCACGGTCCTTAGCTCTCTAGTCTTTTCTTTGAAATTAAATGTTTAGGGCTTGGGGGGGGGGGGGAGGGGAAATTGGCATGGGAGAGACAGAGAATTCTTTCCAGTGTTATGGTAAGAGACACTTACAAAATCAAATTCCTGTGCTATGAATCAAGAGAACCTATGCTACACCTTGAGAAATTATCTTGTTGATCATAGTCAGCAAGGAGAGTGTACACACAGAAGTAAATTGAATGGTAACATTTATTGAAAGTGACCCATGTAACAAAACAGTAAACCTTTTTTAAAAAATAAAACGCAAAAGAAAACACAATAGTTCTGACTCCTCGAGTAATGTGTACATTTTATTGTTTCTAAACTCATCTCCTTGCCCTTGCCCACCACCTGGGGAATGTCTTTGGAAAATTGCCCAGCAAGACAAACAGGGGTTTCTCCTGTGTGGGATTTGGGGATGTCAAGGTTCCTCCCCCACTCTGAACTCTAGGGTACAGATGTGGGGACCTGCATGAAAACCTCCTAAGCTTACTTTTACCAGCTTAGGTTAAAACTTCCCCAAGGTAAAAATTAATTTTATCCTTTGTCCTTGGAATATCCACTGCCACCACCAAACTCTAACTGGGTTTACTGGAAAACGCAGTTTGGACACGTCTTTCCCCACAAAATCCTCCCAACCCTTGCACCCCACTTTCTGGGAAAGGTTTGGTAACAATCCTCCCCAATTTGCATAGGTGACCACAGACCCAAACCCTTGGATCTGAGAACAATGAAAAAACATTCAGTTTTCTTACAAGAACACTTTTAATAGAAATAGAAGTAAATAGAGGTAAAGGAATCACCTCTGTAAAATCAGGATGGTAAATACCTTACAGGGTAATTAGATTCAATACACAGAGAATCCCTCTAGGCAAAACCTTAAGTTACAAAAAAGACACACAGACAGAAATAGTTATTCTATTCAGCACAATTCTTTTCTCAGCCATTTAAAGAAATCATAATCTAACACATACCTAGCTAGATTACTTACTAAAGTTCTAAGACTCCATTCCTGGTCTATCCCCGGCAAAAACAGCATACCAACAAAAAGAAAAGGAGTACTTGTGGCACCTTAGAGACTAACCAATTTATTAGAGCATAAGCTTTCGTGAGCTACAGCTCACTTCATCAGATGCATATCGTGGAAACTGCAGCAGACTTTATATATACACAGAGAATATGAACCAATACCTCCTCCCACCCCACTGTCCTGCTGGTAATAGCTTATCTAAAGTGATCATCAGGTGGGCCATTTCCAGCACAAATCCAGGTTTTCTCACCCTCCACCCCCCCACACAAATTCACTCTCCTGCTGGTGATAGCCCATCCAAAGTGACAACTCTTTACACAATGTGCATGACAATCAAGTTGGTCTATTTCCTGCACAAATCCAGAAAACCTGATGCTATTACCAGCAGGACAGTGGGGTGGGAGGAGGTATTGGTTCATATTCTCTGTGTATATATAAAGTCTGCTGCAGTTTCCACGATATGCATCTGATGAAGTGAGCTGTAGCTCACGAAAGCTTATGCTCTAATAAATTGGTTAGTCTCTAAGGTGCCACAAGTACTCCTTTTCTTTTTGCGAATACAGACTAACACGGCTGTTACTCTGAAGCATACCAACAGACACACAGACCCTTTGTTTTTCTCCCTCCTCCCAGCTTTTGAAAGTATCTTGTCTCCTCATTGGTCATTTTGGTTAGGTGCCAGCGAGGTTACCTTTATCTTCTTAACCCTTTACAGGTGAGAGGATTTTTCCTCTGGCCAGGAGGGATTTTAAAGGGGTTTACCCTTCCCTTTATATTTATGACAGGGGACCAGACACCTACTGGGCTTGGTGGATAGCCATGGGCTCATCTTCCCCTACCTGCATGCTATGGCAGTTTCCTCTGCAAGGGGTTTCAGATGCTAGCAGCTAGTGTGTTAGGATATAGCTATTCAGGCCTGTCTGTAAAGGCCTATACTTTAAGAACGTAGGTATATGTTTATCATTTAGCTAGTTATAGAGGTATAAAAGAAAGAATCAGCATCACTGTCTGCCTGTGTAAGGACCTTCTCTCACTGTGACAGTCTGAGGGCCTGTTCTTAAGCTAAGGCCTTTGGCTAAGCAGCAGATGCAGCCATAAAGTGGGAAGCATATGGTCACATCCTCACATTCCAAATTAGTCATATTGAAATAAGGCAATCTGGGGCTGTTAGAAAGGTGATCAATCTATCACCTCCAGATAAAGGGAAGAGCCTAGAAGATGTAAAAGGAAATTTAGTTTGATAGGTTTCTGTTTGGTGAGAACTCCCTTATCAATAGACACAGCTGGGAAACCCTTATGTCTTTAGAGATGCAGTTGTGAAATCCTCATTTCTGTGTTGTTTTGTCATTATAGTTCCCACTTTGCTATTGTTTATTTGCATAGTCTCTGTCTGGTTCTGTGATTGTTTCTGTCTGCTGTATAATTAATTTTGTTGGGTGTAAACCAATTAAGGTGGTGGGATATAATTGGTTAGATAATCATGTTACAGTATGTTAGGATTGATTAGTTAAATTTCAGTAAAATGATTGCAGAACTCAAGATTTACTATATAGTCTGCAGTCAATCAGGAAGTGGGGGGGAATCAGAATCATGTTTTGCTAAGGGTGGGGAAATGGCAACAGGGAATGGGAACATGGACATAGGCAAGGCTCTGTGGTGTCAGAGCTGGGAAAGGGGACACTGAGGAAGGAAATTGGAATCATTGCTTGCTGAAAGTTCACTCCAATAAACATTGAATTGTTTGCACCTTTGGACTTTGGGTATTGCTGCTCTCTGTTCACACGAGAAGGACCAGGGAAGTGGAGAGGTTGAAGGAATAAGCCCTCTAACATGGTGTTCTGCCAGTTCTCCAGCAGGCTCCTTCCTGTCACTGGGTGGGGTTGGATTCTTTGAGCAACAGCACCCTGGGAAGCAGCTGGAGGAGGGGAAGAGGAGGAGAAGCAAAAGGAAGTGGTGAATTTCTGAGAGAGGGGCTGCAGCCATGATGGCAGGTGGGCCCTGAATGTGTTCTGCCACCAGTTGAATACATGATTGCATCAATGCATGATCCTATTCCCTTTAGGCACACTCCCATTCCCTCTGGACATAGTCCCAGTACCTGAGGCATGTCTCTTGCTCCAGGAACCAGTTCATCAGTGCCTTCTCTTTGGGGGCACAGCATTGTTTGTGCAGCTACCAGAGCAGCTACATCACCCACCCCCACTTCTCCCTGGTCCTGAAGAGTGCCTCAGAGCAGAGAGAGTCCAAACACCAAGGACTGGGAATGGTTAAAAATATTTCCAACATTCACAGGGAGAAAGAACTGCTCTGCTGTTCTTTGGACAGTCAATCAAAGGGTTAACTCTCCCTTCTTGGACCCAAGTATTCCTGCACATAAACCACATGTCCATCCCACCACCTGTGGCTTCCCTTCATAGGGGTGGGAAAACAGGGGGCAGGGAAGGGTGTTTTTAGGGAACTGTGAATTACTCTGTTTTCTACAACTGCCCTACTGCAGCTGTCCCCTTTCCAATCCCACCTCAACCCTCCCTTTCTCCCAGTCCATGCCACCCTGGACTAGCACTCGCAGTGTTCTGGCCAAGAAATGCAAAGATCGGGGGCGGGGAGGGGAATAATGACAGCTTGTTAATAATCTTTGTTATAACTTCCACTAAATGCATAACAGTGGTTCATGGGATTTCAATAAAATCATGCATTTATAGCTGTCTGGCTCTGGCACCATTTGGGGGTGGAGAAGAGCAGGGACTGTGCTTTGGGCATATAGCACCAGACCAAGAGGAGATATTGGTCGGGAGGGTTGGGGTGCATCATCAAATTTATAAGCCTTGGATTCTGGTTCCAGCTGTGGCTTGCAGTCCTCTTAGGGGTAGCTCAATCAGCTCCCTCTGGCCAAAGGGGCAGAATCTATGTTCTTCTTCTTTCAGGTCCCCCAGGGCTTCCTCCTTGCTTTCCCCATCATGGGTACCCCATCATACAATGAGGCTGGCAGGCTTGAGGAGGGGGTCATGAACCACTGCAGGCTCTGTACTGGTTATTCTAGAAAGCACCCAGTCCAACCTATTGCATCATGGGCATATATGAAGTCTCTCATGGAGTGTCTGTGCAAATTCTTCACTTTTCAGTACAGGACCCTGAGGTGCTTCCTGTGTTCCTGGCAGCATGCTGCAGTCCAGTGAATGCCCGCCTTCTTCAGCCACCATGAAATCTCCCAGTACAAGTGAAGGTACCTGCTGCTCTGAGTGAAACTGTGGAGGATGGTGTCCTCTGACCACACAATTATGAGGAGCCCTGTGGACCAGGCAGCTGCTTGGTGGACCAGGCAGTTGCTCTAGGAACATGATCCATGTTACTCTGTACTGACCAGAGTGTAGCAAAAACTGTTCTGAAGTGGTCACTGCAACTCACTTCTACTTCTGGCAATGGAGGGCCCAGGACATTGGGTAAGGGTCACATAGAAAATGGGGTCACTATATGGAGGACTATTGAAACACGAGACCTGGTACATTCCCCTAACTCCTGTTCACCCCATATGTCATTTAACTAATATTACATGCTGTGTACAAGTCTAAACACAGTAAACCACAAAAATATAAATGTATTATACAGTAAATGCATTACCACCACCTATGTGATTTTGGCAGAACTCTTAGTAGGAAACGGTACTGAGATATATTACATCTTAGCATACTTCCCTTGACATCTCATCTAGATTGTCTCCAAATCTCAGACATTTGAACACCGGGACAAAGAAGACACAAACTCATGGTGTTTTCCTTACAATTCTTAGGCCTCCTCACCCTCTTCTTTCTCTGTTCTCTCTTGGTTTAATTTGAAGTATTACCTCCATGTTGATAAGGGCATTTTAAAGAACAAATCCACCTTTTCTATTTCAGAAGGCTTTGAGCTACATTACACTGGAAAAATGAAATTGTCAGCCTCAAGAATGAGATGTGTGTGTGCAGGAGACAAAGCTCCCTTGGCCATAGAAAAGTTGAACTTTCCCTGGGCATTTTTTAGCTTATACAGTGAACACAGTTATTATTTACACTATGAAAGATATTACTGGTTTGAGCTGCATTATTCTAAAAGCACAAAGATTGTCTCTCAAGAGTAACAGGTTTCCCAAAGGAAATTATTGCAGCCACTGTTGTGTTATTTGGATTTCTAGTATGCATATTTGTTAAACTAAACAGCCTTTGAGAAAGAAAATTAGATTCAAAAGCATTTTTACCCCATCCTGTGAGCTAAAACACCCACCTCAAGGTCTGCATTGTTTAACAGTAAGCTTCCCTGTTCTCCCAGACTCACCCACTTAAGTTCAAGAGGCTCCACATGAAATGCAGGTTTTTAAATTCATTTAATTTCAAACTCAGTTATCTACAAATACCAGAGCAAAATCTTTCAGTGTCAGATATTTCATTACTCTTAAATGAATCCGTAAAAATCTGTGACCTTGTGTGATATGATCTCTGGCAAAGTATAATACTCATAACCAGCGATCTAGATTTCCAACACCCTTAATAAGATGTAATTATAGTAAGTCATATTTAGCTAGGAAAATGCAGAATTAGCTACATGACATTCACTGTGACAATACTGTGTCTCTAGAGGGGAAAAAAAAATTAAAACTTGAGTACCTCTCAGCAGACTGAAAAGAAACATATATCATGAAACACGGGTGCTCATATCTGCAGCATAGTTGGAGGATTGATAGCTCTAAATGTTAAGTTTAAGTAGACTAAAGCCATTAATAAAACAGTCATCTTTCAGGTTGTTATCCTTAATTCAGTTAGTCACACTGTCTTGGTTTGATTTAATACATGTGGAAGTCACTACACAATATGAATGTGTTACTGCCTTTGTCTTACATTATACTTCTCTTTTTGTAATATCAGTATAAATGAATTGCCACCTACAAATGGAGCTTCCTACATTCCAAGGCCTGAAGAGACCACTGAGATGATCTCTTATACTCCTGGGGGAATTCTGTGCCCCTATTCATACCGTCCACAAATTTCTTTGCTCCCCCACAGAAAAATTGTGGAGTGAAGAAATCTGTGAGGAACATGCGCCCATTCGCTGGCAGCCAAATTGCATCTGTGGGGAGCAGCCGGCAAAGACACAGATCCACGGGGGTGGGGAGAGACTGGGCATGTCTGCATCTGTGGAGAGACATTGGGGGTGGTGCTGTATGCCAATGAGTGAGAGAGACTTAGGACTTGTCTACACTGGCAATTTACAGCGCTGCAACTTTCTCGCTCAGGGGTGTGAACGCTCCCTCCCTGGTGTGCAGCAACGCCAGGATCACACAAGGCACATTGAAGCACTTCTAAGGCAATGCTTTAGAATTGCCAGGGTAGACTAGCCCCTACTTTGTCTATCTCACTGTTGAGGCATCCAGGGCTTGGAGGGGTAGAGTTTTGTGAGGTAGGCTCTGTCTCTGAGGCAGAAAAGAAATGTAACAACTAAGCAGGCAGGCTGCTAATGTTCCCATTGTCAGTTAATTGTTCCCATTCTTGGTCAATTAAGGCTCCTTTTCATTGCCAGAGTGTTGTGAAGGAGCCTTATTGTAAATGACAGCAAGGGAATCTCAGCTAGGGAGAGCTATGTGCTTTTCCCCTCTTTTCCTATGCCAAAGTGGCACAATGGGGTTAGATTACAGCTCAGGATCTATTTTACTTAACAATTTAAAAAAAAAATGCAGGACTATAATTAGAAAATCTATATGACCCTCATGTGTGAAAGTCTGAGCAATTTAAAGTGATATTCTACTTTACATTTATGTTGGTGTTTGGTATTTTATGATGTAAGTTAAATGAAAATCCAGGATTATAACTGGAATGCACAGTATTGGTTACCAAGTATTTGTAATTTAACTTTCATGTGTTTAGGAAATGCGGAACACTTACTATGATTTTTTTTTCTGTATGGAAGTTTAAATAAATTACCAAAATAAGTGAAACTGGTGTCATTGTATTGCATTATTTCGACAAATAAAATATGCAGAATTTTCCAGAATTTTTAATTTTTTGGTGCAGAATGTTTTACTTTTTGGCACAGAATTCCCCCAGGAGTACTAGTATGACCTTCTGCATAACACAGGCCCGCAGTAATTCCTGTTTGAACGAGAGCATATTTTTTAGAAAAAAATCCAGTCTTGATTTAAATAACAACAGGAGAAAATAAAGTTTCTATGTCTGGTGGTTACAACATATAAAACCTTCAGCTCATCTTAGAAATCTAACATCCACAAACAAAGATGCACACAGGTATTACTTCAGATGGGGTAGTAGTTGAAGCAAGTATTCAGATCACCTCAATCTCTAATGATGTCATCTATGTCAAAGCAACCCTGACATGGAGGGAAATGATAGCTGCTCAATCCCACAATAGTTTTAATCATTCTTCACTAATCATTCTGCACTGTACTAGCTCCACCTATCCCAGCCCTCCATTCCTTCCTTACTGCAGGACATGACATCAACTAAGGAGTTATTCTCTTGGTTTCTCTTCTATACCTCACCCTTCCTTTTTGCCACACCAACCCCTCCTCCAGCAGGCCTAAGAGCAGCCAAGGTAAGTTTTTTTGTTTAATTTAGTCCTAAATATTTTTTTCAAAACAAGATTGCTATTGCACTATTAATCAAACAAGTGTGCTGGATTTTGAGTCCTACTTCAATGAAGTGGCGATGACACAATAAATTTTGTCTTGGGATTTTCTGGTGTGCAAAGATAGGATGGTTAAAATTTGTATGTATTCATCTTTAAACAATTATGTCTGTTTTCTGATTGTGGCCTGTATCTTCAGTTTAAATACCTGAAATGTAATCCGCTAGAATCCAACCAGCTCATCTTCTTTTTGCCCTTCTGTGTCCCGAAGAAATGATTGCTGTATCTTGATGTGTTTGGGGTTGCAGTTGTCATCTAATTGCTGATTGTTCCTGTTCATTTCTTGCACCGCGGTGGCAGTGTTACATTAAACATTTCTGCAAACAATGAGAATTTTAATGGTGAATTTTGAATTAACTGTACTAATGCTGGAAAACGTAAAAAATCGCTTACATATTAGAAGCAAAACATGTTGCTGTGACAGTTGAAGAAGGTCCTGCTGTGGCACTTGCTTTAAAATAAGAAATTTCCTGCTGTGACAACAGATCTAGCCTGTGTGTATGTCTGAACATTTCCAGTTATATTATATTTATAATAGAATCAGAGGACTTTTGAAAAGGTTTAAGGGCTGAAAAAATGCAGCTTTAAATTTACTGTTGTGTACTGTCTGTTTTGCAAACGGTCATTCAGCTTTTAAAGCACCAGCCAGATCCACTAATATTACACTTTTCTTTATGTAACATTCTGGAATAACACCTCTATGATTAAGTCAGAAAAGTTTAAAATTTAAGAGTCATGCCCAGAAGATCTTACAGTTGAAACAGGCAGAATAGACAAAGAGCAGGAGAAAGGAAGTGACAACAGAAACGTTAAATAAGTGATTCATACACTGACTTGCCACATCTTCTTTCAAATCAGGTTGTCAGATCTTTAGAACAGGGACTATTTCATGTGTTTGTACAGTGCCTAGATCCTGCTTGAGGTCTTTGGTATTATTGTAATTAATAATACTAGCAGAAAACAATATATTCTGTCAAAAAGTGAGGATATTGATTGACAAACAAAATATTTTGTGCAACAGTCGAATGCTTTTATCTTACAGAAGTCCAGATGAATAACACTGTGATATACTTTTTGCGAATACAGACTAACACGGCTGCTACTCTGAAAACTGTGATATAGTAAATGCAAGAGGGAAAACAGTTAATAATAGACCTTTGAAGATTTTAAACCCCCTCATTCTTTGTATTTTTAAATTTTAAGCAGGGTAGGAAAGAAGGCATGAATAGAAAAATGAGTTTGACATGATAGCATTAAGAAAATCTTATTTTCAAAAAAAGTTAGCTTCAACAAAATGGTTAGCTGTTGTTACTAAGAGCCACTGTTGGCAATTAAAATTATATTTAGCATGAATCTCTCAGACCCAAAGTTCCCCATAAGAAGTCTTAAATCGCACGTCTCTTACACCCATATCTCCAAATAAAAAATGATTTTTCTATTTCTTATCATGAATCTTTCAACCCACTGTTCCTAACAAAAAATATTCCTCCATCTTGTCATGAATCTGTCAAAGGCACCACTGCCAACAAAAATGACTTCTCTAATTTATGTCTCCGTCTCTGAATCTCTCAGACCTCTGCTCCCAATAAAAAAAAAATATTATTTTTGAGATCCACCGCCCCAGGTGAAAATGACTTGATTTTTAAAAAAAAAACTTTTCCCCTCCACACCTAAAGTTCTCTTATAACCATAAGCCTCTAACTTCACAAAAACAAATTACTTATTTCCATGGAAGATTCTCCTTAGAATCATATTAACAAAACATTTTTTTATCTCAAACTACTAAAAGCCACTGCTTGTAATGTTGTTACTTCCTTAAATATTGGAAACCCAAATATTTGTGGGAAAAAACCCTCTGTTATCTTGAGTTTTTCTAGTTCAAAATACAGGTTTTGTCAAAACATTATTGAATGAAGCACTAAGATCCCCATACAAATTCTAATATTACACATTTTAGTCCCCTTTAATATTTACTTTAAATTACAAATCCACACAAAATCCAAAATTTGACTCGTGTTAAGTCAGAGTCCAGATTTGAAAAGAGAGTTTAGGTTTCACTAAGAATGATATTTTTATTAAAGACTTCTCATTTTTATCAAGAACTTTAGCTAAAGCAAACCAGCTATTTTCATGTATAGCTAGCAAATTACAAGTCAGAAAGCAGTGTCTGAAACCAATGTAACTGTAGCAGTTAAAGAGAACAAAATGCAACATAGTATTGCATATGATGATTCTTAGCACAAAAGAATGCACTGTACTAGCCACTTCAAAGAAGTCAGGAATCTAGATTTCTTTCCTTCTGCTGCTTAGATGAAACACTTACTGAAGTCAATGGAAACATTTCATTGGTTTCAGTGAGAGTTTGATTTATCCCTTTGTGAATTACACTAATTGGAGCTGAGATATAAATTCCATATGTAACAGTGTATGAAAGTCTGAAATCTTGAAGTGATAAATGAAATAATGAAAGAGTGCTGAAACAAAATGACCTAGGTAAAGTAAAGAATATCATAAATAAATTGAATGAATATTTATTAATGTGTTTTATTAGATTTATTTATGCATTATTAGGCAGAGTGCCTAGTGGATAGAGCACTTGATGAGCACATGGGAGACCTGGGCTCTATTCCCAGGTCCACCATTGACCTGCTGGATAACTTTAGCAAGTCACTTCTCTCCTGTGCCTCAGTTTCACCATCTCTAAAACGGGGATAGTGATACTTACCTTCTTGGAAAGCACTTTGAGGTTTATGGTTGAAATAATGATTTGTAAAAGGCAGGTATTGTTACATTACTTGTCAATGTCCACTCTCATCATGCTGAATTTAGCTCTATAAATGTAACATAAGCAAACTAGGGAAATGTGGTCTAGATGAAATTACTATAAGAATGCTGCACAGCTGATTGTAAGACCATATTTAAAAAATAGTTATAAATGTTTCACTGTCAAACTGGGAGGTCATATCTAGTGGGATGTGTCAGGGGGAGGGATAGCTCAGTGGTTTGAGCATTGGCCTGCTAAACCCAGGGTTGTGAGTTCAATCCTTGAGGGGGCCATTTAGGGATCTGGGGGAAAAAAAATGGGGATTGGTCCTGCTTCAAGCAGGGGGTTGGACTAGATGACCTCCTGAGGTCCCTTCCAACCCTGATATTCTATGATTCTATGACATGCAGTGCTGGGTTCAGTACTATTCAATATTTTCATTAGTGACTTTGACAATGGAGTGGAGAGTATGCTTACAAAAGTTGCAAAGGACACCAAACTGGGAAGGAATGCAAACATTTTGGAGGATAGGAGAAGAATTCAAAACAACCTTGAATAACTGGAGAATTAGTCTGAAATCAATAAAGATAAGTGCAAAGTGCTACGCTTAGGAAGGAAAAAATCAAATGAATCCCTATAAAATGGGGAATAACTGGCTGAGTGGTATTACTCCTAAAATGGATCAGGGTTCTAGTGGATCACAAGCTGAATATGAGTCAACAGTATGATGCAGTTGTGAAGAAGGCTAATATAATTCTGGGGTGTATTAATGGGAGAGTCATGTGTAAGACACGAGGCAATTTTCCTGTTCTACTCAGCACTGGTGAAGCCTCAGCTGGAATACCGTGTCCAGTTCTGGGTGCCACACTGCAGGAAAGAACTGGACAAATTGAAGAGAGTCCAGAGGAGAGCAACAATCATTATAAAATATTCTGAAAACTTGACTATGAGAAAAGGTTTAAAAAACTGGGCATGTCTAGTCTTGAGAAAAGAGGACTGAGAGGGACTTGATAATAACCTTCAAATACATTAAGGGCTGTTATAAAGAGGATGGGAATCAATCGTTCTTTGTATCTACTGAAGGTAGGAGAAGAAGTAATGGGCTTAATCTGCAGCAAGGGAGATTTAGGTTAGATATTAGTAAAAACTTTCTAACTATTAAGGTAGCTAAATTCTGAAATAGGCTTCCAAATGAAAGGTGTACAATCCGCATCATTAGAGGCTTTAAAGAACAGGTTGGACAAACATCTGTTGGGGATGATCTAAGTTTATTTGGTTCTGCCTCAGCACAGGGGGCTGGACTAGATGACCTCTCAGGGACTCTTCCAGCCCTATATTTCTATGGTTCTGTGACTGAATATGGGATTTTAGTCAACTGTTAGATATATACATTGAAAATATGTAGAAAGTATCCAAATATGAGAGCTAATATGGCAAAAGTTACCTATTTTATCTGATTTTTAAAAAATACAAATACATACAGTTTCTGTAAGCACCAGGTATGAAGGCCTCTTCTAACATTTAACACTGGAACATTTTATGTTATTGATCTAACCTTTCTGCCAGGTGGAGCCGGCAGCAACCAGGGCTGCGTTCAATATCTAGGGGTTCCTTTTCAATAATACAACACAGAACCAGCTCGAGCCCCCACCCAGAAACTTGGGGAAATTGCAAACCACCCCTTGGCCCCTCAGAGAGGCAATACTTCCCCACTCGCAAGCACAGAGTCTGAGTGTAGAAAAGAAACTTTTAATGAAAGACGAGAAGTCAGTTGACATTAATTAGGGAAAATGACACAAGCAGGATTCATAAACATAAAACTGTGAGCAGGACACCCATCCCAGAGTGCGTGGGACAGAGTCTTCTGGCTCTTGTTCTAGAGTTCTACAACCAACAGTTCCTTTACTGTGACCCCACCTTCTCCCTCACCATACCCCATTTATGGTTGTTCTTGTTCATTGAGGACCCAGGGTTCAGAGGTGTATCTGTGTGAGTTCACCTCCCACCCGGGTATGAAGTTTCACTCCATATTCTTTATGAAAATATGCTTATGATATGAATAAGACATAACTGAGATGTACTTTATGCAAGATGGGTCTTGTAAGATATCATTGGAAAGGTTAGGATTTACTGAATGTGATTATCCAATTTCTATGCCTGTATCATTTCTGTATCTGAAGTTAGGAATATTGACTATGTATCTATATTTCAACTATGCTACTTTGGGTGATGCCCACTGCTAACAGTTCAGGTACAACAATGGAAAAGTCAGACAGGGCTGATGACCCATCAGCAAGGACAAGGGACTGTGAAAAGGCTTGGCCTTCCTGCGGCTGCTTCATACTGCCACTGACTCATGGACACTGTGATACTACAGACTCAGGTGGTCTTGTCCCCTGATACTAAACATTACCTAGGACTTCTTGCAACTTTTCACTGGAAGGGAAGGGGGGGTCAAGTTTGGGAAAGGATTTGCACCTTATGTAAATCCTATTTAAGGGTGGGGAGGAAGGCAAACGGGACTCCTCCTCTCCATGGCCTGTCTGCCCAAGAAGAAAGACTGCTAAAGCCACTTGAAGGGAAGACAAGTGAGGAGTTTAGACTGAGATAGGGGTCCAGTCTGAAAAGGAATATAACTGGAACTCTGAACCACAGAAACTTTGCAACCTGCCTAAAATAACATTTAGGGTGAGAATTTACATTTTGTAACATGTTTTTTATGTATTTTGAGTATTTTGAGCTTAGCTTGCGTATTTTGTTTTATTTGGTCAGTAATCTGCTTTGTTCTGTCTGTTATCTCTTATATTCATTTAAAATTCACCTTTTTGTAGTTGATAAACTTATTTCTTGTTTATAATATAACCCAGTTTATGTAATTACTAACTGGGGGGGGGGGCAGGGAGGAGTTGTGCATATCTCCCTCCACATTGAGGGAGGTGGTGAATTTCATAAAAGCTTTGTACCCCATACAGGGAGAGAACACCTGAATGTTGGGGCAAACCCCTAAGGCTGAATCTTTTCAAAGCAGATCTCTGACTTTCTGTGCAGCTGGGTGTGGCCCTGCTTGTGTGCTTGGCTGGAAGAGGCTGGAGACCCTAACCCAGCAAAGCCAGATAAAGGGGATACAGGCTGGCAGAATAGGCTGACTCAGTGGCATCCCAGCACATCAGGTGACACCCCAAAGGGCCCAAGCCTGTCACACCAGGGAAGAAGGCACCTTGGTTGCTCTGCCATCTGAACACTTGCTCATCAACTATAGCTCCTCTCCGTTGGGCGCCCCATCAGTTGTGGCTCCTTTTTGCTGGCCTCTCCACCAGCCGTTGTTCCTTGCCACCTGGCCGCCCTGCCAGCTGGTGTTCCTCACCATCTGTCTGCCCCAGCAGCTGCTCCCGCCAGCAAACTGCTTGCCACTTTTGCCAGTCACCTATCAGTTACCTTCTGCTGCCACCCACCTGCTTCTCTGCTGTGACCTCTGTAGGTCTGTTTCTTAGAGATTTTTAGCCCTCAGCAGGCTGGGCAGAAACATTGCCCCAGCACAAATGATTTCAGCTCTTACTGAGTACTTAAAATAACAAAAGGCTCATAATGAAGCCTATTTAGCTCTATCTTTGAACAGTGGGGAAGGAACAGGCTAAACCAGACCGGGGACCCTTAGGGAGAGTCCACACTTCCTGGCTGGGAAACCTGTCCCCACTCCTTTTACTTTCACAGGGGTGTGGCATTCAAGCCCCTGGCTTAACGAAGTCCTTTTAGCTGAGTGTGACCTCTTCATTAGGGACAGGCTAAGCACAGTTCTTCTCCCCTTTATGCATACAATATACCCAACTTGATGATCACTTTAGATAAGCTATTACCAGCAGGACAGTGGGGTGGGAGGAGGTATTGTTTCATATTCTCTGTGTGTATATAAAGTCTGCTGCAGTTTCCACGGTATGCATCCGATGAAGTGAGCTGTAGCTCACGAAAGCTCATGCTCAAATAAATTGGTTAGTCTCTAAGGTGCCACAAGTACTCCTTTTCTTTTTGTGAATACAGACTAACACGGCTGTTACTCTGAAACCTGTCAATAAAGACAACAACATTGATAACAACATTTCACTATCCCTGCATTTCACTATCTCTAAAGTGATTTATAACCCAACACCAACTAAAGCTAATCACTTTGAGCAACATAGCTCTACATGCTAGATATCTTGGCAGAATAGGTGTGTTCATGTAAATACAGTTTGCTCATGAAGTCTCTCCTCCTCCTCAATTAGCTATCAGAGGAGAGTTCATTCAAATCCTGGTTACCTCAAAAATGATAATATTTTATGTACCTTGTTACTGGGATCTCTGACTGCTTTTAGTTGTTGAGACTTCAGGTTGTATGGCTGCCTTTTATACTCCATAGAACTAATAACAATATAAAATCTGAGGAATATGTTAAACAGAAAACAAAGTGCAGGATTTTTCAGACCCACAATTTTGGTTTTGAGGCAGTATTTTCTCTCTCTCTCTCTCCCCGCCCCCGTCTCTTTTTGAAGTGAACTTATTACAAAATTATATTCTATTTGGGTTCTTATACCATGAATGTTGTGCTCCTTCTTTCTTGGTTCCTGTCTCTCATCAAAAAACTGTGTAAGGCACTGGATTGATGGCCTTGGAAACTGTTGTCTGCAGTGCATAGAACAGGTAGAGCCTGGGCAATAATACAAGTTGTCCTATACCACTCATTCAGAATGCTTCAACTGTGATATGTAAGGATAACCTCTAGGGATGTACAAGTAATTCAGTTTTCAAGGAACCAACCCCTGCAACAAACCCCATTGCCAACTCTGTTTGCATATCTATTCAAGGGACACCATCATAGGACCCAACCACATCAGCCACATCACCTGCACATCTACCAATGTGATATATGCCATCATGTGCTAGCAATGCCCCTCTGCCATGTACGTTGGCCAGACCAGACAGTATCTATGCAAAAGAATAAATGGACACAAATCAAACATCAAGAATTGTAATATTCAAAAACCAGTAGGAGAGCACTTCAATGTCCCTGAACACTCAATAACAGACTTAAAAGTCACCATTCTTCAACAAAAAAAACTTCTGAAACAGACTTCAACAAGAAACTGCAGAACTGTAATTTATTTGCAAACTTGACACCATCAAATTAGGCCTGAATAAAAACTGGGAGTGGCTGGGTCCCTACAAAAAATAATTTCCTTCTGTTGATACTCATACCCTCTTGTCAGCTGCTGGGAATGGGTCACATCCACCTTGATTGAATTGGCTCAGTTAGCACTACAAAAAGTAATTTTCTCTCTGTTGATATTTACCTCTTCTTGTCAACTGTTGGGAATGGGCCACATCCACAATAATTGAATTGGTCTCATTAGCACTGACTCCTCCCTCCCCAACACTTGGTAAGGCAACTCCCATCTTTTCATGTGCTGTATATTTATACCTGCTTACTGTATTTTCCACTCCATGCATCTGATGAAGTGGATTATAACCCATGAAAACTTATGCTCAAATAAATTTGTTAGTCTCTAAGGTGCCACAGACTCCTCATTGTTTTTACTGCTACAGACTAACACATCTACTTCTCTGAAACCTTTGCCCATACTGTTAACAGTTAATGACAATTAAGGCAGTTTTCTATAATGTCAGTACTGGACTGATATAACCAACTGTTACCAGATTTCCTTCTATAATTAGCCCATACGGGGCTGGCAAAATGGCTTGCTCTTTTTTAAACTTGATTCTTTGGTTTTCTAGGCTGAGGGCCCATTGAACAATGCGGGGGTTAGAGACCTGGCTGTCCTGTATTTTCCCCAATATGATGTACTTGAGTGGGGAATGCACATTCTGAACAATGATCTCTGACCCTCCAATAATACATTCCCAATTCGTGAAGCTCCAGACCAACGCAAGACAGTCTTTTTCAAAGGAGATAAAGTTTGCTCTATTTGATCCTAGAGTCTGAAGCCATATGCAATGACTCTGAGCTTGTTGCAATGCCTTTTGTTAAGAGTAGCTCTGATGCTTGTCTCCGAAGAGGCCAACTGAATCGTAGAATCATAGAATATCAGGGTTGGAAGGGACCCCAGAAGGTCATCTAGTCCAACCCCCTGCTCAAAGCAGGACCAATTCCCAGTTAAATCATCCCAGCCAGGGCTTTGTCAAGCCTGACCTTAAAAACTTCTAAGGAAGGAGATTCTACCACCTCCCTAGGTAACGCATTCCAGTGTTTCACCACCCTCTTAGTGAAAAAGTTTTTCCTAATATCCAATCTAAACCTCCCCCACTGCAACTTGAGACCATTACTCCTCGTTCTGTCATCTGCTACCATTGAGAACAGTCTAGAGCCATCCTCTTTGGAACCCCCTTTCAGGTAGTTGAAAGCAGCTATCAAATCCCCCCTCATTCTTCTCTTCTGCAGGCTAAACAATCCCAGCTCCCTCAGCCTCTCCTCATAACTCATGTGTTCCAGTCCCCTAATCATTTTTGTTGCCCTTCGCTGGACTCTCTCCAATTTATCCACATCCTTCTTGAAGTGTGGGGCCCAAAACTGGACACAGTACTCCAGATGAGGCCTCACCAATGTCGAATAGAGGGGGACGATCACGTCCCTCGATCTGCTGGCTGTGCCCCTACTTATACATCCCAAAATGCCATTGGCCTTCTTGGCAACAAGGGCACACTGCTGATTCATATCCAGCTTCTCGTCCACTGTCACCCCTAGTTCCTTTTCCGCAGAACTGCTGCCTAGCCATTCGGTCCCTAGTCTGTAGCTGTGCATTGGGTTCTTCCGTCCTAAGTGCAGGACCCTGCACTTATCCTTATTGAACCTCATCAGATTTCTTTTGGCCCAATCCTCCAATTTGTCTAAGTCTTTCTGTTTCCTATCCCTCCCCTCCAGCGTATCTACCACTCCTCCCAGTTTAGTATCATCTGCAAATTTGCTGAGAGTGCAATCCACACCATCCTCCAGATCATTTATGATCACAAAGGGCAGGGCAGAGTCAGGACAAACCAGGGCAGGAGCACTAGCCAAAGCTTGTTTAAGGTGGCCAGGGCAGTCTGCAGGTCTGGTCTCCATTCCCAAATCCTGTTTTTCTTTAATCATTGGTACAGAGCAGGGATTGGAAACCTTTGGCACATGGCCCATCAGGGAAATCTGCTGGTGGGCTGGGATAGTTTGTTTACCTTCAGCATCCGCAGGTTTGGCTGATTGCAGCTCCCACTGGCCGTGGTTCACCGTTCCAGTCTGTCAAGGTTCCTTCCCCACTCTGAACGCTAGGATACAGATGTGGGGACCTGCATGAAAAACCTCCTAAGCTTCTCTTTACCAGCTTAGGTCAAAACTTCTCCAAGATACAAAATATTCCACCCTTTGTCCTTGGATTGGCTGCTACCACCACCAAACAAATACTGGTTACTGGGGAAGAGCTGTTTGGAAACATCTTTCCCCCCAAAATACTTCCCAAAACCCTGCACCCCACTTCCTGGACAAGGTTTGGTAAAAAGTCTCATCAATTTGCCTAGGTGAATACAGACCCAGACCCTTGGATCTTAAGAACAATGAACAATCCTCCGAACACTTGCACCCCCCCCCCCCTTTCCTGGGAAATGTTGGATAAAAAGCCTCACCAATTTGCATAGGTGACCACAGACCCAAACCCTTGGATCTGAGAACAATGAAAAAGCATTCAGTTTTCTTACAAGAAGACTTTTAATAGAAATAGAAGTAAACAGAAATCACCTCTGTAAAATCAGGATGGTAGATACCTTACAGGGTAATTAGATTCAAAACACAGAGAATCCCTCTAGGCAAAACCTTAAGTTACAAAAAAGACACACAGACAGAAATAGTTATTCTATTCAGCACAATTCTTTTCTCAGCCATTTAAAGAAATCATAATCTAACACATACCTAGCTAGATTACTTACTAAAAGTTCTAAGACTCCATTCCTGGTCTATCCCCAGCAAAAGCAGCATATAGACAGACAGAGACCCTTTGTTTTTCTCCCTCCTCCCAGCTTTTGAAAGTATCTTGTCTCCTCATTGGTCATTTTGGTCAGGTGCCAGCGAGGTTACCTTTAGCTTCTTAACCCTTTACAGGTGAGAGGAGCTTTCCCCTGGCCAGGAGGGATTTCAAAGGGGTTTACCCTTCCCTTTATATGTATGACACGGGCCAATGGGGCTGCGGGAAGTGGCAGCTAGCACATCCCTTGGCCCACGTCACTTCCCGCAGCCCCCATTGGCCTGGAACAGCAAACCGCAGCCAGTGGGAGCTGCGATTGCTGAACCTGCAGACACTGCAGGTAAACAAACCATCCCAGCCCGCCAGTGGATTTCCCTGATGGGCCACATGCCAATGGTTGACAATCCGTGGTACAGAGGCTTGGCTTTGTCAGAGAACATTTCAATGAGCTCTCTGGAGAAAAGTTCCCAAGAAAGCTAGTAGGGAGTGCATGTCAGTGGGAGCAGGTAGCTTGCCTATTGTTTCTACCCTTTGTTGATCAGGAGTCCGGCTATCCTCCCCAAGACACCCACCCAGGTATCTCACTTGTTGCTGTACTAACTGAGCCTTTTCTCTATTTACCTTAAATCCAGTTTCCTGCAGTATAGGTAACATCTCCCTGGTGATTTCCCTGTTCATTTTCAAAGTGGGGATATGTATTAAAATGTCATCCACATATGAAATTACGTGTGAGTGGTGGTCAGGGTGCAAATGGTTCCACATTTTAGTGACGTGGGCATGACAAATACTAGGGGAAGAATGGAAACCTTGGGGAGTCTGGCTGAAGGAATATTGTTGTCCCCTATACATAAAAGCACACTTATACCAAGTTTGAAGGATGAAGGATGGAGAGTGTGATGGATTGGATCACAGAAACCCCCTGGGGGCTGCCAACTGATGTGCCAAGACTACTTCTGTCCCTGCTTTCCTTGCCCTCCCAGGTCGGGACTTAAGTGCCCTACCTGGTTTGAGCCAGACCCGCTAGCCTGCTGAAATCCCAGACCCAGGTCTGAACCACATCCCCTAACAGCTGTAGGCTTAAACTGAAAGCAGCTTAAGAAGTGTTCCAATCTTTAACACTCAGATGCTCAACTCTCAATGGGATCCAAACCCCAAAATAAATCCATTTTACCCTGTATAAAGCTTATACAGGGTAAACTCATAAATTGTTTGCCCTCTATAACACTGATAGAAAGATATACACAGTGTCAAGGTTCCTTCCCCACTCTGAACTCTAGGGTACAGATGTGGGGACCCGCATGAAAACCTACTAAGCTTACTTTCACCAGCTTAGGTTAAAACTTCCCCAAGGTACAAATTAATTTTATCCTTTGCCCCTGGATCCACTGCCACCACCAAACTTTAACTGGGTTTACTGGGAAACGTAGTTTGGACATGTCTTTCCCCCAAAAATCCTCCCAACCCTTGCACCCCACTTCCTGGGAAAGGTTTGGTAAAAATCCTCACCAATTTGCATAGGTGACCACAGACCCAAACCCTTGGATCTTAGAACAATGAAAAAACATTCAGTTTTCTTACAAGAAGACTTTTAATAGAAGTAAAGGAATCACCTCTGTAAAATCAGGATGGTAGATACCTTACAGGGTAATTAGATTCAAAACATAGAGAATCCCTCTAGGCAAAACCTTAAGTTACAAAAAAGACACACAGACAGGAATAGTCATTCTATTCAGCACAGTTCTTTTCTCAGCCATTTAAAGAAATCATAATCTAACACATACCTAGCTAGATTACTTACTAAAGTTCTAAGACTCCATTCCTGTTCTATCCCCAGCAAAAGCAGCATACAGACAGACACAGACCCTTTGTTTCTCTCCCTCCTCCCAGCTTTTGAAAGTATCTTGTCTCCTCATTGGTCATTTTGATCAGGTGCCAGCGAGGTTACCTTTATCTTCTTAACCCTTTACATGTGAGAGGATTTTTCCTCTGGCCAGGAGGGATTTTAAAGGGGTTTACCCTTCCCTTTATATTTATGACACCCTGTATAAAGCTTATACAGGGTAAACTCATAAATTGTTCACCCCCTTATAACACTGATAGAAAGATATGCACAGCTGTTTGCCACCGTCCCCCAAGTATTAATACATACTCTGGGTTAATTAATACGTAAAAAGTGATTTTATTAAATACAGAAAGTAGGATTTAAGTGGTTCCAAGTAGTAACAGACAGAACAAAGTGAATTACCAAGTAAAATAAACCCTGCAAGTCTATGCTTAATGCAGTAAGAAAACAGAATACAGAAAAAACCTCATCCTCAGAGGAGTTCCAGTAAGCTTTCTTTTACAGACTAGTCTCCTTCTAGTCTGGGTCCAGCAATCACTCACACCCCCTGTAGTTTCTGTCCTTTGTTCCAGTTTCTTTCAGGTATCCTTGGGGGTGGAGAGGCTCTCTCTTGAGCCAGCTGAAGACAAAATGGAGGGGTCTCCCAGGGGTTTAAATAGACTTTCTCTTGTGGGTGCATACCCCTACCTCTCCCTGTTTAGAATTCCAGCTTTAAGATGGAGTTTTGGAGTCACGTGGGCAAGTCACATGTCCATGCATGACTCAGAACTTACAGGTAGCAGTCATGGTTCACATGCTACCTTGAACGTCCTCATGTAGGCTTCTTATGTGAATTGGAGCCTTCCAAGATCCATTGTCCATTAAGTGCTTCTTGATTGGGCACTTAATTTACACATTCCTTTCTCAAGAAACTGACCAAATGCTTTACTAAGGCTACTTAAAAATCAAACAATTACACAGTCAATATTCATAACTTCTAATACAAACATGATACATACACACAAATAGGATGAATAGATTCAGTAGATCATAAGATTTACAGAGATATATTACATGGCATATGTAGCATAAACATATTCCAGTTATATCATATATACCTTCAAAAGCATATTTCCATAAAGCCTTGTGAGGTGCACCAGCACAGTATAGCCATGAAAGCATTAGCCAAATCAATCACAGAGAACTGTTTTGAGCCAGCTGCTACTGCTGGTACGATTTAATTGTATTTAGCTACTATGGGGGCTGCTGCAGGGGTGGCTGCATTTAATGCATGGACGTCTATTGTCATTCTGTAAGTGACCCCGTCCGCCTTAAGGACTGGCCATACTGGTGAATTGCAGATACTTTCCATAGGCATGAGTACCCTTTGTTCCAAGAGACAGTCTAAAGTATTTTTAATGCCTTCCTCTGCTGCAGCTAGGTATTTATATTGCCTTTGAGGAAAGGAATCTTTTCCCTCAATCAAAACTTCAGCATCTATTTTTGCACACTTTGCCTTATTTTTAGTCCATACTGTCAAGGTTCCTCCCCCACTCTGAACTCTAGGGTACAGATGTGGGGACCTGCATGAAAAACCTCCTAAGCTTATCTTTACCAGCTTAGGTCAAAACTTCCCCAAGGTACAAAATATTACATCCGTTATCCTTGGACTGGCCGCTACCACCACCAAACTAATACTGGTTACTGGGGAAGAGCTGTTTGGACGCGTCCTTCCCCCCAAAATACTTCCCAAAACCTTGCACCCCACTTCCTGGACAAGGTTTGGTAAAAAGCCTCACCAATTTGCCTAGGTGACTACAGACCCAGACCCTTGGATCTTAAGAACAATGAACAATCCTCCCAACACTTGCACCCCCCCTTTCCTGGGAAATGTTGGATAAAAAGCCTCACCAATTTGCATAGGTGACCACAGACCCAAACCCTTGGATCTGAGAACAATGAAAAAGCATTCAGTGTTTTACAAGAAGACTTTTAATAAAAAATAGAAGTAAATAGAAATAAAGAAATCCCCCCTGTAAAATCAGGATGGTAGATATCTTACAGGGTAATTAGATTCAAAAACATAGAGAACCCCTCTAGGCAAAACCTTAAGTTACAAAAAAGATACACAGACAGAAATAGTTATTCTATTCAGCACAATTCTTTTCTCAGCCAATTAAAGAAATCATAATCTAACACATACCTAGCTAGATTACTTACTAAAAGTTCTAAGACTCCATTCCTGTTCTGTCCCTGGCCAAGACGACTACAGACAGACACAGACCCTTTGTTTCTCTCCCTCCTCCCAGCTTTTGAAAGTATCTTGTCTCCTCATTGGTCATTTTGGTCAGGTGCCAGCGAGGTTACCTTTAGCTTCTTAACCCTTTACAGGTGAGAGGAGCTTTCCCCTGGCCAGGAGGGATTTCAAAGGGGTTTACCCTTCCCTTTATATTTATGACACATACCCTGGGAAATTCTTGTACCCATGGATCACTAACGGAGCTTAGGTTGGCTGTGGGTGCCTTTATAGCAGCAAAATGATGCACAGCAGAGATCTCAGCAGGCCCCTCCCCCCCTTCTAACTTCCATACTAGCTAGATCACTATTAGCTAGATCCACAGTTAGCTGAAATGTTCAGAGGAAAGGAACACCTATGATTCCTTTCTCATTTCCCTCATGAGCACAGCATACTACTTGTACCTATATCTCTCAGTTTGCAAGGGAACATCCTGACAGACCGGAGCTTCATGGATTTCTCCCCCATATCTGCTAAGCTGAACCAGTTTAGTGGTGGGTCTCCATCTGGAGATCCACTGGGGATTTAAAATGTTTACTAATGCCGGTGTCCACTAGCAATTGGGCTAACATCCATGGGTTCCCCACTGTAGCCCTCACAGTGGGTCTCCCCCCATACATCGCACTGAAGTCTTGCAATCAGCTGGGTAGCCCCGCAGGGATCCCAGCACCCCTACTGATCAGCAGACTCCCTCAGGCGCCTCCACTCAGGAGAGGGAGCAGGGATCTGGTTTTGACTGGGAGTGGGCATGGGGGACGCACTCTATACGGGGGCAGTAGGCCAAGCAGGGGCTCCCTCCATTAACTCTGTTCTCCGCATAACCTGAGACAAAGCATTAATCAGGATGCTGAGGGGATGGTGATCATATTTTCCCATATCTTCCCCTAAGTTCACCAGCTCCTTCTAAATTATGTTCCTAAGAATCTCCTTAGATCAGTGCTGCCTAGGATTCTGGAAGGTAGGGGGATTAGAATTAGGAGGGTGAGCGGCAGAGTAAAGACCATTGTTCGCAAATGTGATAGCCTGCAGGGGCTCTGAGGTAGTCTTTTTGCTGATTTGTCTTTTTAAGATGCCAGTTTCTCACAGCAAATCCCCTGACTGATTTTTTCCCCTAGTTCATTCCATGTTACGTGTTCTACATACACAGCCCCCATGGTCATTTTTGTCTGAGAATTTAGTCCAGCATAAATGCTCTGTACTAATTCAGGACCCTATAATGGGAAGTGATAATCCCAATCTTTTCTGTCTGGGGTAATGAATCAGAGAGAGCTGCCAGCATCTTCTTTCAAATTAGGTAAGCTTCTCGGGCCTCTGCTGGTTTCTGCTCTTCCATAATATATAGTTTCTTAAGGGAAAAAGCAGGCAGTAATATTTTAAGAACACTTATCATCCATTCCCTTGGGCCATCGGCATTCCACTCCCAAGAACCTATGCCTATGTCCAGAGCATCTGCATCACAAGGAGAAGCACATAACTGAGCCAATGCGGTTACATTCATTCAGTCAGCAGAGGAGTACATTTGCCAAACACGAGTCAGCCATTCTGTGGTGGTGTCATGGTTCAGTGGCCCCAGTCTCTCAGCAATAGCCTTGGCTTGAGTAGGAGAGCATCTTTCTATGTCTGTGGCCAGCTCCATTGTGGGAAGATCGGCTCCTGCAACTATGTGTTTAACCTCCCTTGTGGAAACAGGGACAACATTATGCATGTGTGGCCAATCAGAGTTGAATGGGTTTTTGGGGCCAGCATCAGGAGGTATCTCTACTTTCCCAGGAGGCTTCAAATCATAATCCTCTCTCAATCTTACAGTTGCTACTATCCCCTTATGGGTGCTAAATTGGGCACGGCATTTACTAATCTCTGCCTCGCACTCCTGATGGCCTGCTGCTATTTTGGCTGCCTTATTTTCATCTGCCAGGAAGTGAGTTGCTGCTCTCGCTTCTTCTAACAAAATTGTTGTATGTGTTAACTCTTTCCTATACTGTTCTGCATTCCTGCTGGCCTTGTCTCTCTCCTCTTGTATATTTCTAAGTACAGTCACCATTTTTAGCTTTTCTGCTATAAATTCACGCCCATCTCTCTCACATTTGTTCAGACGCTGTTGTAACTTATTTTTCTCCAGCTCTAGTTCCTGCCTTCCCTTTACCATTTCAACCATGTCCAGACATGCATAAAATAATGCCCAGGGGGCAGCCACATCCTTTGCGCTACCATGTGGCTTAATGGTTGTGCAATATTGTTCAAAGCTCAGACTCGCTTCAATCACGGGATTCTCACCCTTAAAGCACCCCATTTCCCAGGGGCATTTCCCCTTCTTCATTACCCATCTCTCCAACCTGTTAGTTTTCTCCTGTATCAAGTGAGCAACCAAGGGTTTTTTTCAGCCATCTCTACTTCCCTTATCTCACTAATGATCCCTACCAAAAGCTCTTTCTTGCAGTCACAATATTGCTCTAAAATCTTTACTTTTATGGCACAACTCTTAACTCCTTATTGCATGGTGCTAGTTATTCCAAGCATGATTCTTAACCTAAAAGTTACAGGATGTTACCAAATTTTCTATGAGAGAGGGACCTCGCTAAAGGAGCTTAGTCTGAAAAAGGAAGAGACAGTTTGCTCATGTCTGTGCCTTAGTTTGCCTACTCTGCAACAACTATTCAACAATTACTACGTGATTAGGGTCACGTGTTCCCCATGTTCTCCACCAATTTGTTACCAGATTTGCCCATTACTTTGCGGTACGCTCATTTATTAGGGTTACTCTTCTGGGGGAGAGGGGTTTCTGTAATTCTATCCATGTATTGCTTGTGTCCCTTGTGTTTTCATATATAGCTCTACTACACCCTTCTGCAAGTTCCCTCCCAATGGAGCTATCCTGCAGGATCTAGGTTTCCCAGGACTGGGCTCCTCCAACCCCAGAATCAGACGAACACAGGCACACATATTAACAGAGCATGTCTGAGCAGATCGGGTCAATCAGCACTCCCAAGCTAACCCCTTATATGTCTCTGGACTCAGCAGGCTGGGTCGAGCAGCACTTCCAAGCTGTCACCCTCCTATGCCACAGGTTCAGCACATCCCTATCCCACTTTCACGTTACAATTGTTCTGGTAGTAACCCACTTGATGAGCAAACCCCACAGGATTTTTGGGCTCTACAGGGATCCTTAGCTTAGGTAAGAGAAGAGTTGCTGAAGAGCAAAGGGGGAAGCCAAAAACACAAAAGAGAGAGAAAAGGAGAGGGGGAGGGAAGCAACCAGCTTAACCATAAAAGTTACTTATTACTACATAATAACCATACAAGGAGAGCCAAACAAACAAAACAGTTACAATATTAAATCTAGCTTAAAGTTGATTACAAAAGTCAGGTTTAGAAAACTATACCTGATCACACAAGTCAGGGTTAGAAAGCTATATCTAGAGTAGAAAAAAAAAAACAAAACAGAGAGAGAGAGAGAGAGTTGGGTTCTCACCATTCTGTGAAGCTTGAACTGGTCGGGGCTCCAGGTGGTGGTGGTAGCTGAGGGTCTGGAGTACTGGAGACAGGCAGAGCCCCAACACGATCAGTCAGGAGAAGATGATGTCCCAATGGAACGGATGCAGATTTTGGATTCAGCAATCAGAGCACTTACTTGAGCATGAGTAGGGGTTTTTGTAGGGAAACAACAGTGGTTCCAGGGAGAACACTAGATTTGTTTATGGGTAAACTGATGGCTCAAGGGAATATACCAAAGTTGTTTTGTTCAGGCTAGACAATAGGAACTGATCATTTCTGGGTATGAGCAGTATTCCTTTGAGGGAGCCCACAATGCAATTAGGCAGCTTCAGTGTTTTGGATTCCAATAAAGGATTTATTACTAGAATTGGTCTGATAACTACTGAGTTGGATGTGTGCAGGCATGGTTCACTAGCATCTGGAGCAGAGATCCCCCATCATGCAGTGCTCCCCTGCTTTTCTGGTCCCAAAATTCAGTGTGGTTCTTGCCTTGGAATATCTGTTCTCCATTCTGTATGCTAATGGAGATGCCTCCCTGTCCCATTGTCAAGGTTCCTCCCCCACTCTGAACTCTAGGGTACAGATGTGGGGACCTGCATGAAAAACCTCCTAAGCTTATCTTTACCAGCTTAGGTCAAAACTTCCCCAAGGTACAAAATATTACCCCCGTTATCCTTGGAATGGCCGCTACCACCACCAAACTAATACTCGTTACTGGAGAAGAGCTGTTTGGACGCGTCCTTCCCCCCAAAATACTTCCCAAAACCTTGCACCCCACTTCCTGGACAAGGTTTGGTAAAAAGCCTCACCAATTTGCTTAGGCGACTACAGATCCAGACCCTTGGATCTTAAGAACAATGAACAATCCTCCCAACACTTGCACCCCCCCTTTCCTGGGAAATGTTGGATAAAAAGCCTCACCAATTTGCATAGGTGACCACAGACCCAAACCCTTGGATCTGAGAACAATGAAAAAGCATTCAGTGTTTTACAAGAAGACTTTTAATAAAAAATAGAAGTAAATAGAAATAAAGAAATCCCCCCTGTAAAATCAGGATGGTAGATATCTTACAGGGTAATTAGATTCAAAAACATAGAGAACCCCTCTAGGCAAAACCTTAAGTTACAAAAAAGATACACAGTCAGAAATAGTTATTCTATTCAGCACAATTCTTTTCTCAGCCATTTAAAGAAATCATAATCTAACACATACCTAGCTAGATTACTTACTAAAAGTTCTAAGACTCCATTCCTGTTCTGTCCCTGGCCAAGACGACTACAGACAGACCCTTTGTTCCTCTCCCTCCTCCCAGCTTTTGAAAGTATCTTGTCTCCTCATTGGTCATTTTGGTCAGGTGCCAGCGAGGTTACCTTTAGCTTCTTAACCCTTTACAGGTGAGAGGAGCTTTCCCCTGGCCAGGAGGTATTTCAAAGGGGTTTACCCTTCCCTTTATATTTATGACACCCATCTTCAATGCAAATGAGGTGAGGGGAGTTGCCTTAATCCTGTCTCCTTTTTCTGGAGGGGTTTGGGTGTGTCCCCCACTGTCTTTTCATTGTTTTTTGTAAGTCTTTCTTCTGATTGGTTTTGGTTCAAGCAGAGACGGGGGGCAAGGGTGCCCTTTGTGAGTCAGACAGGCTGGATACTGCGCCCTTGTTCAAGAATACAGAGCTGACAGGTAACACAACTCACCCTAGCCAGCAAACAGCTATTCAGTGGTCACCTGGCCAACTTCAGACCAGTGACATACAAGTAAAAAGCTCTGTGTCCCATTTCCAGTCCCCTGAGCCATCCAGTGCCTGTATGCTTTTTCACCTTTTCATTTCCTAGGTAATAAATGCTTCTATTGCTTACATTTAGTAGAGGGATTATCATTTAAATTCTCTGGGTAATTTGTCATACACTAGCTTTCTCATTATTATTTACATGCATGCCTGTCATGTCAAGCCTCAGCTCTAGATTCAAGATTTACTGTCACTGCTGACCTGGGAGCACTGATTTTATAGTCTGTGAGGTTGAGCTCTGATAGCCCCCAAAGATATAAGAGAAATGTATGGGTGACTTCCCATTGCCTTATCCCACATGACATGCTTTGTTGCATTTATTTTTATCACGTCTTTATCCTGGCCTCAGGTGGAGCTTGAATTTTAAATGCTAATGAGATATTTAGTTACATAACTGAGAATAGCTCAAGAAGTAGAGGAAAACAAATCCAAAGCAAGGTACAAAAGCTACCCCTACTCAAGAGGCAGCAGGCCCTTCTGGACGGAGCACTGGGGAAGAGAAAGGAAAGCTGACACTGACCTTCTGTGTGACTGTAAGCAAATCATTTCACTTCTCTTTACTTCTCTGAACCGCCCCCTTCCCCTTTGTTGTCATGTGAATTTAGACATTCTTCAGGGCAGGAATTGATTCTTACTTATGTCATGTGTGTAGTATAATGGAACCCCAATCTCTGATGGAGCCTCTAACACTACTGGGGTACAAATAAAATAATAATTTACTGCACACCTATGCTACACCCTGTTTCCATGCCTTAGACATATTTTTCCAAATTAAGTTACTGATGATTATAAGTTAGAATAAGGCTACCTCTAATAGTACCTGCCACTGGAGGCAGTGTGTAGTATACGTGTAGCTACATGCTGCAGTAAAAACCCATCTGTGCCTCTATTGTGGCGTGTAGCTACACATGTCAGTAAAAGGCTTAGAGGGGAAACAGCAAGATGAATTCAGCAGGTCCCTGCTCCCAGGGCTTTTCACTGCACTGAGAAAAAAACCTTGCAGGGGGGAGGCTCAGCCTTTCCCTGCTGTCTTCCTCTTGCCAGAGCCTTTACCTGTGCCAGGGGAATGGCTCCAGCAGTGGGAAGCTGGCAGAGCCTTTCCCAACTGCCGGAGTCTTCTTTACTTTAAGGCCAGAGTCACCATCAGGATCATCTAATCTGCCCTCCTGCACATCACAGGCCACAGAATCTCATCCAGCCACTCCTGCAGTCTTTTCCCACTGCTGGGGTCTTTCATTGCAGCAGGGAAGGGCTCTAGAGGCTGAAGTCTCATTGTTAAGGAGTAGAAATATGGCAGATCCTCCCACCTCCTCATTATTGTGTTACTGCTTTGCCAGAATGTCATTTTGGTGCCTGGAAATGGGTAGCATTAGGACTATGATGTCAGGTAAATCAGCCAAACATCAGTCTCTTCCTTTTTGCTCATGCCACATCTCTCACTTCTTCTCACTTACCCAGCAGGCTTTTGACATCAGACATAATGTATCCATTCTCACTCCTTCTTAATACCCTTGCTGATTGATCTTTATCTATTGAATAGAAATTCAAATGAAGAGGTATTTATCATTTATTGCCATAAAGATGTTTAGGTTAGGACAGTGGTTTTCAACCTTTTTTTCATTTGTGAATAGCTAAAAAATATCAAATGGAAGTGTGGACTCCATTTGAAATCTAAGACCTACTGGGACCACAGGTTGAAAACCACTGGGCTAAGATTTTCAAAAATAGCCAGTGAAAAACGTAGACTACTAAATCCATATTTACTCACTGTAGTGGGGTGGCTGCCCCACTCCAGTAGGCTGGGGTCAAAAGCAGTTCTGGAGAGAACTGCAGCTGGGAAAAGCAGTAAGAGCATCTGAGTGAGTAGCTGACCACCGGTGTGGCGAGCTCAATCAGGGCCCAGCTGGCCCTGATAAGAAGGCTGTGGGCTAGAAGCTGTAAGAATCTTGCTCTAGCCCTGGAGTGGGAAGGACTAGCTGCTTGGGAGCAAGGTACCTGAAGCAGAGCAAAGCAGTACTGGAGAAGGGCAAAGGGAGCTGGGGAGCTCCAGCCTGGTAAACCCCTAGGCTGCAGGCCTTGCTGAAGGTCTACGAAAGGTACTGGAGCTGCAGAGGGGCAGCATGGGGATAGGCAAAGGCAGCAGGTCCTGCCCCCTTGCCAATGATGAGGGTCCATTATAGACTGCAGTCCCCCCCAGGGGAAGGGGGGCAGATGATGACTGGCAGTAGCCACTGAGGCAAGGTGGGCTTAGAGGGTTGGTGGTTCCCCTGGCAGGGGAGACCCAGAGTGTGGGGGTACTGCTGGGGCAGACCCCTGAGGTAAAGGGCACCGGGGTCTGGGAAGGACACCGTGCCAGTGGCAGGTGAGACACCAGCCTGCAGAGGAAACTCAATATACTTGGAAAGAGCTAATTCCTGAGATGACCAGTAGGAGGCGCTGTGCCAGTGAGTCTTGACCTCGCTACACTCCCTCTAACTAGAGTGAATCCGTATCAGAGGGAGTAATCTCTGTAGCAACTTCCATACCATCAACTTTCCTGTGGTTAGCGTGTGAGGGCTGGCCCTGTACCCTTGTGAACACCAGCCTCTATAAAACCTCCTTGAGGTCATAAGCATCTGGCAAAAATTAGAGAAGGCTGACAGGGAGCAAACTCAGGATTTGGGGAGTGAAAAAGTGGTTTAAAGTCTCCTTTGTACCCATCCCATACACCTTCCAACAGTGCTGACTGCTCCTTGGCCACAGCTGAAGATCTAGCCATTGTACTGCTGTTAATCTTTCTGGTGTTAAAATGTCTATTAATTTCTTTGACGTTAAATGTTGCAAATGATAGTATTCTGCATATTCAGAATTACCACATAGTACCAGAAGTTTTACTCAGACAAATTTGTGACTTTCATACAGCTACGATGGGTAAATGGATTGATCTGCTGTTCAAAAAGAAGCTTCAAAAGCCGTATAAAAAGATAAAATATGGTCATTTCATTTGACTTTTCTCAGCAAAGAAACAACCTGCAATATTTGCTCTAAGCAGTATATTACAAGTAGCTGTGAAAACTCAGGAGAAGAATAAAAAGTAATAGATTATCTTGGATCCTACCTTCATTTACTCAATTAAATACTTTTGAAAGGTGTTTCAAAACTTGTAAGGGTGAAATTTTGCCCTCAGCTCTGTAAATACAATTATCATGGACTTCAAGGAGAGTTATTTAAGATCATCTGACTGTGTAGTTTGCCCATAAATAATGCTTGCTGATTGAGATGTATTTTAGCAATTGTTTCTAAAACTATGTGATGCAATTTGCATTTTATTTACTTATGATAATATGAGAAAATAATCCATTTTAAGTTAGTCAATATCATATAATACCAAAATTCTTTGTATTTAGGCTATATACTATACTCCTAGAATGCTTTGTACTCATGCTAAGCTGTATTGTGGAAAGTTGCTAGTAGTTAAGGAAAGAGGTTATATACCGTTTATCTAAGTTGAATCTCTCAGAAACAATACATATGTTCTCTTGAGGCTTAACAAATATGAACTGTGTGTTCGGTATGGCTGGTGCAGTGTGCCAGAGAGGATTGGAACAGATGTCTATACTCTGAAAAATATGTATAAAACCTAAATAAGAAAAAGGTTATAGAATCTTTAGAATTTTCTATCTCTTGTAAAGAAGGGGAATATAAATATGGGCAGAACTGAGCTCATAATGTGGGAAGAGTGAAGATGTAACTGCTTTAAGCCTGTTCGCCAGATCAGATAATACATTACCGGTTTGTATTGTGCTGATCTATCTTTGATTAGTAGAATGAGCCTCGTTATCTGATATCTTATCAATAAAGGAACTAAATCCTCAATAAAGTATTGACTTTTATATTTAATGTACCATACTGAACTTTTGCATTTGAGTATGCTTCATCGTGGAGAAAGATAAAAGAAATTGCTCCCACTAACGTTTTGTTACCTCCTTCTCCCAACTTCTTGTTACCCCCTTTGTCTGTTTCATCCATATGTTGTGTCAAGTCATAAACCTAGTTTGTAAGCACTCCAGTAAAGTGACTGCCTTTTCTTGTTTGTTTGTATAGTGCAGTTAGGCTTTGATTCTTGAGTGGGATCCCTAAGATCTATTGCAACATATAGTTCAAAGCCAGAAGATCATTTCGTCTAACCTCCTGTATAACACATGCCACTGGACACCCCTGCACCGAGCCCAGCAACCAGAGTCATGACAGACCAAGGTATGACAGCCCTCAGAAGACTAAGCTATTATGTGCCACAGTCAAACAACAAGAGAAACCAACGTGCAATTGTAGGATTCATACAAGGTTTATGCGCTTGGCAACATTCAGGGCACACCCGGAGTGTTGTGCTGGACCTGTGCACACACAGCTCCTTTCAAGGGCATCAACCTTGGAATCTCGCCCAGATGACATGAACCATGGGAAGCCTCCCAGGACTGGGCTCAAGGCCCGAGAGCAAGGAATGTGGTAGATAGAAACTGGTAAATAAGAATGTTAAACAAAGCCAGTGTATTCCTTTTATCTGTTGGAGAATGTAATGCGCAGGGGGAGAGAAAGAATAAAGGGGAAAGGTGGAAAGCTGACAGAGAGAAGCCTGTAGCAGACCAGCCATTTGCTTGCTAAAAGCTGTGTTCTGCCTTGTCATTGAACCGCCATATGCAACAATCCCCAAATCCCAGGCAAAGGCAATAGAAATAACAATCAGGCTTGGCCAAATTAATTTTCTTTTATAGTATACAATTATGAGATTTAATACCAATGTTTATTTTTAAGCATTTTTTTCATTTTTATCTATTTAAATGTTCAGTCATGGGAAATTATGGGGCACTGGGTCAGACAATAATTATTTAATGATAGTAGGCCCTGAGATTCAAAGAGTTAAAGCTTTATAATGATTAAAACACAAATTGTCAACATCGTATATCAAAATATCCAAAATAAATATCAAACGTCAGTTTTCAAGTAGCATTTTCTTCATGTACCTATCTGTAAAATTTTATTATAAATAGAATATGTTTTGTTGGTTTGTGTGTGTACAATGTAATCAACATTTTCTGTCATTTGCCAATAAATCTAATAATTAATAATAAAGAACATCTGAATATTATATTATTATTATTTATTTATTAGACTTGGAAGGATTACTAATTCAGAGTAAAGTTGGGGTAGAAGCTCTGCAATTTCCCAGGCCCACTATTTGCTCAGAGCCCAGTTCCCCCAAACATTCAAAGAGGCCTTTTGCAGGAGATGGAGAATATGCTGCAGAGTTGGCCCAACACACACTGGGTTCAGTTGTTTGTAGAAGTGGTGGGGGAACATTTGGCCAAAGCTGTTTACTTGCATGTGATATAATCCTCAGAAAAAAGCATCAATATTGTACTGTGGTTGTGGTGCATTCTATTTATTACTCTGCATAATTCTGTAAGTAACATGCATTGTGTGTGGCGGGGGTGGTGGTATTTGGGGTTTTTTGTGTGTGTGTGTGTGTGTGTGTGTGTCCCCTCAGAAAAACAGACAAGGAAGGAAAGCTTTTTGTTGCCTAGGAAAAATAAAAACTAGGTCTTTGAGATTTTTTCTTTTTTTATATATATTATCAACTCTCAGTGTGTTCAGTATTTTTTCTTTCTATATTTTTCAGGTTAGATCTGGCTGCACAAGACTGGGTTTGTATTGCCTCATAAATCAGCTCTCATATAGATGAACCACCATGAAAATTCTTCAGGACTTAATATATTATTACCACATAATTTACACATTCTACAGACTGCAAATCAGAGAACTGTAAGATAATTTCACTTTGTGCTACATCTGTTTTAGGGTGACAAAGGGGGGTGGGGGGAGAGAGATTCAAGGATGACTATAATGAATTATTCCACTGCTTCATTTAAAAAAAATGATTGTTAACAAATAGTATACTGTATAAACTAGAGAGAGAACATTAAAAATATGTGGCTCCTATAGTAATCAGGCTGAACCAGGATGCACTTGCATTGTTAATTATGGGCTTTAAGAAATATTGCTGACTTGTGTGATCAATATTAAGACCATACTTTTAGGATCATATGTCAATATATACTTATTGTCATCTTGTGAGAGCCAAACAAGTTACACTGGCAAGTGTATGCTACCGCATGCCAAATCTGCACAGGCAATCTCTGCAAGCTAGTCATTATTGCACGCAGTTTGGTACAAATATGTGGAGACATCTAATTGTGATAAATAATTGCAGACATAAATTAGGGACACATTGTGCACATATAATTGTGTGTTTAAACTGTTTGAAATATCAGGTCTTTATTTAGTTTTATGGCACCTGTCATCTTAATAAATAGAATAAGATGAACATCAAATTCTTCATTGTACTATGCAATATTTCAGAACTAAGAAAACAAACTGATAGAAATTAGATTAAAAAAACCTCACCCAGTTATCTTACATAAAAGTTAACAAGTTAAAAATATCTCTCTCTAGCTCTCTCATATGAAAAGGAAAATTTGGTATGACATACTAAACTAGTTCATTTGTATACAGGAGTCAAAATAATGCACCTGCCTTATGGAGACTTTATTAAACAAGGGCTATAATCATCTAGCTCTTTATTTATTACAAAGCAAGCAGACAAAAATATAGTGATTGAGAGTTTCCAGTCCATGTACCCAGTCATACATTTGTTTGAATGTCTCAATGTCTACCAGTTGTAATTGCAGTTGGCATGAGATGGAAATGCAGAGTCATAAGACTTGCTGATTTTTAGCATTATGGAGCTGAGAAAGTCATGTCTCCTGCTGGTGAAAGAATTTGAATTGTTGATGGTATGAGGACATTTTACAAGACTTTCCTCTTGCAGAGTCAGTTTGTTTTGACATATTTGTAAATCTAGTTTTAATAGCTCCTAGTAATATTTTTTTCTTGAGAGAGTTCCAAGAATAGAGGTTTGAGGGAGCTAAAAAATTTAAAGTGCACTTAAGGGACCTGTTAAGGTGACCTATATGGCTGGAAATGATTGACTGGTTTCTCACAGCCTTGTCAAGATGAAGAATAGGCTTTTTCAAAGCATTTTTTGAATTTTATTTTCAATATTTTTTTCCATTTAAGGTAAATCAGATCTATATTTCTACAAAAACAAAGGCAAAGAGGAGAAGGTTAGGCTTGTCTTAAAGACAGTAGAGTAGAGGGTGGTTACATTAGATTGATACCAGTGGGGTAACTCTCGGTGCATAAGCCAAGGGAAAGGAAATGCCATGGCTAGTGTTTATTCAAGTTAGGGAGATGGGGACAGAGCTCTATTAGCATCCCCACCACATTCTCCTTTGTTTCAACTCTTGGGAATGAGGCTTAGAAGATTGGGCTAGAGATTCTGCCTGTGCCACATGTCTCCTATGTGAGTCTGGGCAAGTGACTTAATCTTGGGCCTCAGTTCCCCATCTGTAAAAGAGTGGGTTAGTAGCATTCTTCTGCCTCACAAAATTATTGTGAGGATCCATTAATTGACCTTTGTGAGGCACTCCAGTACTGCAGTGATATCACCAGAGATTCCACATGCAAAGGTCCAGGAACAAGTGGGGGTGTCTCCTTTTTCTCTTTGGAAAGTATGGTCACCCTGCAGCTGCAAGCAGAGGGGGGACCCCACCGCTTCCAGCCACCATGATGGCAGGGGAAATCATGGAGCCACAGCAGCAAAGTCACAGACAGAATGTGGCTTCCTTGAATTTTTGTTTATTGCCCGTGACCTCTCTGTGACTTCTACTAAAAAGAACCATGACAAAATCTTAGCCTTAGTTGTTATACAGTTTTTACGTCTATCTGAGATCCATATAAAAGACAAGAAAGAGAGTGAATTAGCAAACAGACCTAGGAAAAAAGCCAGAAAAATGGAGCGAGGATAAGTCAGGAAAAATTGTAGGGCCCAGGGAATTAGAATAAATGAAAAAGGAGTCCGGTGAGTTCATGCCAACATGATCCACTCATACTGAGGGCTCTGTGTGAGAGCATCTAAAGCAGTAATTCCATTAATATTTTTTCTATCACTTTGGTAGCTGTACTGCCAGAGAAGCAAAGACAAGTGTAGTCTGACCTGCCAGGTAAATAACTTGGCAGAAAATGGTAACAAGGACCTATCAGCAAGACTTCCAAAGTAGCATCTTTGATATTGATGCTAAAAATATGATACCCATATAGTGAGCAGACTGGGTATGGAGAGGAAGGTTTAGGATACAGATTTGTCTATCTAGTCAATATTTTTGTTAGGTATCTATCACAGTCCATTGCCATCTCATTGATTCTTTGCTTGGGTCTAGTCTAATAATACTATATCCCCTCTGGTGGGCATTATGTTTTAACACCTTCAAAACACAAGTCTGGGAGCTTAAAGTCAAAACTTTGCTTGACAATACAAATCATCAACTAAGTAGAGAAACTGGATTTATGGCTTAATAACAATCTATAACCCACTAACAACCCCCCTGCCTCCCTTCCCCTCCTCCCCTCCTTTCTCTTCCTCTTCTCTCCTCTCATGACTGGAGAGGTCTTAATGGGCCACTTCACCTTGAATGGCCCCTTGAAATATGTGTTAACTACTCATGCTAAACAATCTGTTCCACCTTTCAGAGTAACAGCTGTGTTAGTCTGTATTCGCAGAAAGAAAAGGAGTACTTTGAGCTCATGCTCAAATAAATTGGTTAGTCTCTAAGGTGCCACAAGTACTCCTTTTCTTTTTGTTCCACCTTGTATTTAGCTGTGACACTATGGAGATATTTCCTAGGCCCAAAGAAGAGCTCTGTGTGGCTCTAAAGCTCCTCTCTCACCAAAAGAAGTTGGCCCAATAAAAGATCTTACCTCACCCACCCTATCTCTTTAACCTTTTGAGTCAGACTGACTACTGACAAATGTCCTGAGTTTTTTTTCAATACCTCTTAAATATAGACTTTAACAAAGCTTTTTTTGTAGTAATAACTTATTTATTAAACACATTTAAAAGGATTGTCTGTACAACCCTCTTATCTGCCAGTACATAACCATGTATTTCTGATACTCTTAAGTCGAATAGCTTATAAACATAGAAAATTTGCACTCATGAAGCAAAGACAATTCACAGATCCTGGAATGGCTATGCCTTCTCCAGATTAAAAAAAAAAAAAAAAAAAAAAAAAAGCATAAAGGCCTTGATATCATAAGTGGTGTTTTATATATAAAACACTAGAGCCAAAACAAAAATAAATTTTTTATTTACATAATTGAGAGCAATTCAGCTTTAGCAGAAAGACTGAAATTTTAAAAGCTGCCCATGGGTGATAGAAACTCAATTCCAATTCATTTTAATATATTAATTTCAGTGGGAATTGGGTGTCCAAATTCCTTAGGTGACTGTGAAAATCTCAGCCTGTGTATGCTTCTGCTCAGCACCAGGTAATCATTTTCTCCATATATTATTTGTGTTTTATAAGTTAGTTCTAATCACAAATCATTACCATACTAGAAATGTTGCACTTTAATATCCGTATCCCTTTATTTAGTTGTGTAGAAGATGTTTTGTATTTATGTATTCATCATTAAAGAGATCAGCAAGAAAAAATAATCAGAAGTGAGAACACAAACAAGAAATGTGTGCTAATGTGTTACATCCCACTCGCCTTTTTGCTTTTAGAGTGTACATTCTTTGGCAGGAAGCATGTCTTCATTGGTGCTTAGAATGTGTTTGCTACTCCAATCTCAATGCATAATTAATGAATAATTATAAACACAAAATGTCAGGAAGCTGGTATGTAAAATCTAGGGCAAGATATGAAATTATTGTTTATTCCAATTTCATCTGTTGGACACAGCAGCAACACTTACAGAGCTATATAAATAAGAGTATGGTATGTGTCTTTGTGCATCAAAGTTTGTGCTCCTGTCTAAGTTTATGCATATGTGTATTAAGGCTGAGTGTTCTGGATTTAAAGTTACCTATGAGATGAACTATTTAAAACTTTTAATATTTTTGGTCAGATAGTGGGGTAACCTTTCTTTTTGTCAGGTCTGTGGCTCTTATTTTTTTCCCATTGCTTTATAAAAGTATTACATTGAGACTAGGCCATATCAGTAGGGGGAGCTTTAAGACCCATGAGCTAAAATTGTTTCTGTGATCTGTTACTAGAGGCTTACAGTGCCTGAGAGCTGCAGTGTTAAACATATTGCTTTGCTCAGTGAATAGTGGCACTGAGTTTTCCACAAATGTATATGTGCTTCTAAAGGGTGTCCATAATCTTTGTCCTTTGTAGCATTGATTTTTAATACATATGGTTAGTGCAGGATATTTTATAACCCAAATGAGAAACTCCTCTAAGTATTGCAAAGGAATAAAAAGCACATAGTTTATGTATCAAGAAATAAAATAATTTGTTTAAATAAACTCAAGCTGAGTGCGGTAATTGATGACATCTTTACCCCCTGAAGTTCAGTGAAATGACTGCAGCATTATATAATAATTAAAATGTGTCAACAACAATTTAATCATATCCACTGAAATTGTCAAGCATCATTCCAAATACAACTGAAAAGCAAAGCTGTCAAACATGGTATTATCTGTCATTTTAATTTGTAGATTCTTAATAAAAAAAAAAAAACTGCCACATACCTTGTATGTACCTATGCTCAGTTAAGAACAGGTATATAATTTTAGACCTTGTTTTTTGTTTTTGTGTTTTTTCTCCCCATTCTTGTCCCCCCCCGCCACCCCTGCATCACAGTATTTACCTTTTACTTTTTTTACATCCTTTTTCAATATTCTTCTTGGGTCTTGTTAACCTCCTTAAACTTTCAAGGGGCACAAGGGGGTGGGAAAATGACGTATCTGATGTATTATATCTAATTTATTAATAAACACATGACAAACTACATTCACAGAAGATCATGTTTAGTATACCTCCTATTGGAATCTTGGATTCTCATTTTTAACAAAATCTTATCAACAGTGTAGAAGCTGATTGATCTGGAATGATCAATGGTGTCTAGGCTGTACAAGATCTCTAGAAAGAGTTCTGGAAACTAACACCCCACAAAACTCATCACCTGCCTTCACTAAGACTTGACTGCTCATTACCTATGAAATAAGAGGCTACAAATGTATAGCCGTGGTATTCATCTGCCATCTTCTTTTTCACTGGGCCTGTAACCAGCCAAACAAACACAAAAATAAAGTTGAATTTGGTATCCCCTTGCCTAGCAAATGTTGAAACATCAAGTACAATTTCCTTCACTTTATATTTTAAAATATTTCAAAAATATGCAAGGGTAAGAAGCATTCTCATGAAGCTGTTTATGTACACTTGTGTATTCAAACCGCTCATTGGTAGCATACTCTGCCTATCAAAAGCACAGGATTTCAAACAGTCACTTACTTCCTGTCAAATGTATATAAACCTGTAATAAATAATCCATAGAAAGAACATTAAGGTTCCTTAGTGAAGAACTAAGAAAGTCAAGAAATGCCAAGTTCAAGGGTGCACATGCAACCTTAACTCTTTCTCTTTTTGTTTAACAGCCTTTATGTACAATAACTGCACTCTGGTATTTTCACAGGCCTTCTTTCTCAATCAGTGTGCAGATTGGAATGTGCACACTGAATGAGGCAGGTTTTCAGTAAGAACATAAGAACGGCCATACCAGCTCAGACCAAAGGTCCATCTAGCCCAGTATCCTGTCTTCAGATAGTGGCCAATTCCAGGTGTCCCAGAGGGAATGAAAAGGTAATAACCAAGTGATCCATTCACTGTCGCCCATTCCCAGCTTCTGGAAAACAGGCTAGGGACACCATCCCTGCCCATCCTGGTTAGTAGCCATTCATGGGCCTATCCTCCATGAATTTATCTAGTTATTTTTTGAACCCTGTTATAGTCTTGGCCTTCACAACGTCCTCTGGCAAGGAGTTCCACAGGTTGATTGTGTGTTTGTGTGAAAAAATACCTTTTTTTTGTTTTAAACATGTTGCCTATTAATTTTCAATTAGTGACCCCTAGTTCTTGTGTTGTGAGGAGTAAATAACACTTCCTTATTTACTTTTTCCACACCAGTCATGATTTTATAGACCTCTATCATATCCTCTCTTAGTCATCTCTTTTTCAAGCTGAAAAGTCCCAGTCCTATTAATCTTTCCTTATATAGCAGCCATTCCATACCCTTAATCATTTTTTTTCCCTTTTCTGAACCTTTTCCAATTCCAAAATATCTTTTTTGAGATGGGGCGACCACATCTGAAGGCAGTATTCAAGATGTGGGCATACTATGGATTTATATAGAGGCATGATATTTTCTGCTTTATTATCTATCCCTTTCTTAATGATTTCCAAAATTCTATTCACTTTTTTGACTGCCGCAGCACATCGAGTGGATGTTTTCAGAGAACTATTCACAATGACGCCAAGATCTTTCTTGAGTGGTAACAGCTATTTTAGACCCCATCGTTTTATATGTGTAGTTGGGATTATGTTTTCCATTGTGTTGCATTTATCCACATTGAATTTCATCTGCCATTTTGATGCCCATTCACCCAGTTTTGAGAGATCCTTTTGTAGCTCTTCGCAGTCTGCCTGGGACTTAACTGTCTTGAGTAGTTTTGTATCCTCTGCAAATTTTGCCTCCTCAGTTTACCCCTTTATCCAGATAATTGATGAATATGTTGAATAGGACTGGTCCCAGTACAGACCCCTGTGGGACCCCACTATTTATCTCTCTCCATTCTGAAAACTGACCATTTATTCCTACCCTTTGTTTCTTATCTTTTAACCTGTTACCAATCCATGAGAGGATACACTCTCTCTCTCTCTCTCTCTCTCTCTCTCTCTCTCTCTGTGTAATGAGAGGGCTGGACTTGACATAACTCACAGCCATCTTATGTATGGACTTAGTATAACCCACAGCCATCTTGTATGTTCAGCCACCATAAGTTGGAAACAAAACTATAGCGTCAGGACAACTTTGCCTTGGCGTAGGCAGATAGAAAAGTATCAGCTGCAGCATTACTAACAGGAGATGGGTATATATTCATGAAGTCATGAAAATGGAGAGAGAATGGACAAGCTAACCTTCAGTTTCTATGGTTTCTTTCTGATAATAAAAAGTATGCAGTTTTGCTGTTGCTAGAGAAATTTTACATAGTTAGAAAGCGTACTTTACGGAAGTAAAAAGTCACAGTCTACTGCTGATTAAGCAATGCTACGCTGACAGTATATCCCACTAGCAAAGCATAAAGATGAGTAGACCTTGAGAAGTTTTTTTTTACTAACTTTGAAAAACACAAAAGTTAATGAGTAGGCGGTCTTTGGCATGTGAACCCTTGCATAGTAATACATGAGGTACGACTGGTTAGTGTTTTTGGATATCTATGCCTTAACCAATTATTTTACTTAAAAGTAGCTAAGAGAAATCCTCATTTTAATTATGAGGGTCAGAAGACAAGCTTGTTGGAACTTAACTCAGGGATACAGCTCAAGACCAAAGCTGCTAGAACTATTTAACCCCTGCATGACCCAATTGTGAAGAAGTTAGAGCCACAGACAACATGATACTGACTGGCCATCAGGAGATGTCCATCTGTTTAATTGGTAGGGTTGAATATTAGATGTGTGGTGTGTGTATTCTGCTGATTAATTCTTTGATTACTAATAAATACATGGTTTCATAGATTCATAGATATTTAAGTCAGAAGGGGCCATTATGATCATCTAGTCTGACCTCCTGCACAATGCAGGCACCTCCTGCTCAAGGCAGAGTATCAGGCATGTTAGTCTGTATTCGCAAAAAGAAAAGGAGTACTTGTGGCACCTTAGAGACTAACAAATTTATTTGAGCATAAGCTTTTGTGAGCTACAGCTCACTTCATCAGAAAGCTTATGCTCAAATAAATTTGTTAGTCTCTAAGGTGCCACAAGTACTCCTTTTCTTTCTAATAAATACATGTACATATTTAAGAATATTCTTTAGGTGATAATGGCTCTTTCACTGGGAAAAGGTCCCGTTAACTCATAGAAGGTCATTGGAACCCTGAACCCAGGGATGGTACAGGTCAGGAGCCCTCAATTATGTGGGTAAGAACACACACACATTAGTGTATCACAGTACCATTATTATCACTCTTCAGTGAATTGATCACTGCACAATATTGAGCCCCTGCACTATGGTTCCTCCAGTTCTGCTCTCAGTTAAACTACCCCTTACTTCAAGTAAATCTGTCTAAGCCAATTGATTTTGTTGTAATTCCAGAGGCCCATATCATAATCCCTAAGCATGTGGGTAGACATAGTGTGCATCTGGTGTACTCAACCACCTCCTCAGCAGTGTACCCTCTATCTCTAAACCCTGGGAGGTCTCTGGGAGTCACAAGGTTTCCGTGCAGGTGTAAGGGAAACCCTCATGTTTCCAATGCTCGGGTGTAGTATTGTGTTTATTGCCAATGGTATATTTATTTGCAGACTAAGGCCCTGATGTGACAATTTGATCCACTAGGGTACACACTGCCCCCATGTTGAGTCTCACTGAATTTATGCAGAACAGAAGGAGTCTGTGCTATCCACTGACATTCTAGCACAAGAGCCTAAGTGTTAAACAGTCTATCAAAATCCCAAATGGCATGAAACTGCAATTATATTCTTGATGTTTTGGTACAAGCTGGATATAAGCATAGTCAGTTTGGAAGCCACGTTCAGTGTAGTGAAGATAACGTTTCTTTTATTAAAATTTCTTCCCATGTAGCAAATTGAATACTGGTGTATTAATTTTTCTGAGTACTATTTTCTGAGAAGTTTGAGGGCAGATTTTTAATACCAGACCCTCTTTATTTAGAAACAACAGGAAGACAGATAATGATACATTAATGTGATTTAATTAGGCTGAAACTTTATTAATTTACTGCTGAAGAGTCCCAGCTTTAGTAACTGTACCAACCTTCCCTTAATAAACATGATCTCCTGGGGATGGCTAACCTAAGACTCTCAATCCAATAATTTGGTTCCAGCCTTTCTTGCTGCAATTCCACAATCTTCTTGCAATCATTGTAGGGATAGCCCCCATCTATACTAGAAGCCACCTCCCTATTTCTATTTTCTTGGGGGATATTCTCCCCTCTTCTTTTTTCTCATACCATTTTATCAGGGAACTGGACCCCTTTTGAACAAATACCAACATTGGACATATGAAAATTTGCAACAATGTGAAATTACTACCCAACCAGGGTGCGGAGGAGAAGATGAAAACTCACCAAGTTGTCCTGGTCATTTTGGCAATCTAATGCATAAGAATGGGGTAGTATCCATTTAAGTAGTTTGTGAGCCCTCTGGCGGTGCTCACCATGTTCTGTTTTAGAAATCACTAGAACCCAGTCAGAGCAGAAGCATGAGTGTGTGTAGCTAGACCTTTCATGTTGTGTGTATATTCAGCAAATGCAGTTATTTGAACCCCACCAGACTTCTGTGGTTCCACCATCTTAAGCTTGTTTGGGGAAAGTGGCTTTATTTGATAGTTCAGTAGAGAATTGGCCCACCTATACTGAGAAACTGGTATAGTACAGAAAATGATAGTAATTGTATTGACTGCAGTAAGGCTGCTAAAACTTAAAACATGCTGCACTAACAATTCCTATTAAACCACCAAGACAAAACATTTGCTGATATTGTGGAAATTTTGAAAAATCACCTATCCCCAAAGCCACTGTTGATTGTGGAGCATTTCTGCTTTTATAAACAGCATCAAAAATAAAATGCAACAATTTCTGAATATGTGGCTGAACTAAGGAAATTAAAAGAGCGCTGTCTGTTTGGTGAGAGTTTAAATGATGCACTAAGGGACTAGTTAAAGTGTAGTAAGCAAAATGGAACAACCTAAAAATGGTTATTGACTGAGGCTGTTTTGAGCCTAAAGCATGCACTTGAAATTGCGGTATCAGTGGATATAGCTTCCACAAAATGTCAGTGAGATGCAATAGCATCATGTAATCTGTGCAGCAAATAAACTGGGGATCAAGCAGAAAACACAATATAGACCACTCAAAGGCTATGTTTTTTCATGGTGGGAAAGAGTCTTACAGTGCAAATAAAGTTAGAACAAACTTTGAAAGTTTTCTTTTTATTCATTTTATTTTATTCTTATTATTGGAGATATTCTTTCATTTTTTTTAGAGTTTGGCAGGAAATGAAATTCTGTTTTCTAAATTCCAAACACTCCTGTTCTTTATATAAAAGTTTTAAGTTCTCAAAGCAGTCTTTTAAAATTAAATAACTTTTAGAAAGTCTTTAGCAAAAGTTTTTATTTCTACATGAAACTTTTGGAAAGATTATTTTTCTTGTCTTCCTTAGTTGGGTGAGGGTTTGCTTGTGCATCCCAGCAATTAATTCTCTATTTATATACAATTCTATACATAAATGACTTTTAGGGTAGTTTTGCAAGGTCATTAGATTCCATGTTGTTACATAAAACATTTACAATTTATGTCGCCCTGATATTAGGAGCTATATTAGAAGCTTTGCATTTAGCTAATATATGTGCAAATACACATCCATGCCTGTCCCAGGACATTTGAGATACTATCTCTTTATTTCACCTAAGAAGAAAAAGGAATCAGCCCTTTGGACTTTGAGGGCAAATTCTGAGTTGAGAATAAGGTCAACCTTATTACGGGGAGCAAGTGGTAAGAATTTTACCTTGAACCAAGTCTAGTTTGTTAAGTTTTGGTTACCAGAAAACATTTTATCTTTATTTCTGTTGTATCCATTTCTGACTTTAATGCCTTATACTTGTACTTCCTTAAAACCTATATCTTTGTAGTTAAACAAACTTCTTTTATCCTTTAATTAAAACTAATCCGGTATTGTTTGGCTGTTTGTGAGAAGCCCAGGCTGGAAGCTAGAGCAGCAAAGTATTGTGAGGCACCCAGGGTTGCAGGACAAGTGGTGACACAACCCCTCACTAGTCTGGATTACACCATAGATCATGATAATGGCCCCTTAGAATATTTGCTAACTACTAATGCTAAACTATTGATCTTGTATTTAGCTGTGATACTCTTAGCACTTTTCCCAGACTTGAAGAAAAGCTTTGTGTAGCCTGAAAGCTTGTCTCTCACACCAAAAGAAGTTGGCCCAGTAAAAGATATTACCTCACTCACCTTGTCTCTCTAATATTTGAATTTCATAAAGGATTTAATCCTTTCAACATTTACAAAATAAGCAAAAGTTTAAAACATTTCCAGCTATAAGAATACAGATTGGTTTTCTTGAAACAGAGTGGCAAGTCACCGCCCCTATCTTTTAAGTGCCTAGAAAATCACCGGGATTCAGAAAGCCTGAGTTTGGCACCAAGGCTCCCTGTACAATGAAGGAGGAGAGACAGGCACCTCATAATGAGACTCACAAAAAGCCAGCATGTTGGGCTTTGCCTTGCCTAAGCTAGCTACCTGGGAATGTTAAGCCAAGGGTGTGTGTGATAAACTCTTCCCTCGGGAATCCAGCTCCTACGTTTGGGCTGCAGGGAGGTATCTTCCCCCTGCTTGAGATTCTCAGCTGCAAATCTTCTCTTGGTGTTAGGTGCCTATGATATTTTAACAAGAAATGGGAAGAGGGAAGCAAGAGGACCTTCCTCATTTCTTTCAGCCTCCTGGTTAGGGAACATACCTGAGAGGTGGGTGATTCTAATTCAAAATCCCTTTTCCCTCTCAGGCAGGGTGGGAAGGAGCTACAACCAGGGATCCCACATTCCAGGTGAGTTCTCTAATCACTGGGCTACAAGTTATGAAGGAGTCCTCCTCCTCTTGCTTTCCTCATTAGGAGGTGGTAAGCATTTCTCCATGTTTGACCTAGGAAGAAGGAAGACAGTGACAATTAACCTCACAATTAACACATAAGGGCGTATTTCAATATAACAGACTTGTGTCTGGAATAGTATCTGCACCCACCATTTGGCAACTAGTCATGGACCAAGTGTTAACAGAGTATTTCTGGCATTCAATGGTACTTGGATGATATACTGGTGACAGGCGTGAGTGATTAAGAGCACCTTGAGAACCCACAAAAGGTACTTGCAAGGCTGTTTGAGTAATATATTAGAGAAAATAAGCCAAAATGTGACTTTTTCAAAGATTCAATTGGCTATACCTCTGATAAAAATGGACAATTCACAGACCTGGAACTGTTGTTAAGGCACCCCCAACAACAACAAAAAAGTATGTGTTACAGTTACTTCTTTTCTGGAGGTGGTCAGTTACTACCATAGATTTTTTTCTAACACAACAACAGTATTACATCCTCCAAATAAACTGTTTCATAATGGACAGAAATGATACTGGTCCACACGTTATACCAGGACTTTGATAAGGCCAAGAAGCTAAGTTAAATCATCTGAAAAGCTCCTGGTGGTGAGGCGGAGTGGCCTCCCTCCGAGGCTGACCAGCAGGAATCACTCCCTGCCCCAGGTGGTTGGAGTCAGACCAGGCCTGCACCAGAAGCAGAGGAGCGGGACAGGAAGTAGAAGAGGTGGGATTCCACTTTAGTTGGGTGGGAGCCAGAAGCGCCTGCCATCCCCTACATACCCAGAGGAGCTGCTGGGACTGTGCTGTCCACTGAGTACCCTGAGGAGACAGAGGACTTGCGAACAATGGAGCCCTACAAGCAGATGGGGTAGGGAGTAGCCTAGGAAAACCAGACATTAGTCTGGCTGTGGTACTGGGAGTTGAGTCAGCATGTTGCGGTAGATCCCTGCTGACCCAGTGGTGGGATCCTTTGATACAGCTAGGGCTCTGGGCTGGGACCCGGTTGATTAGAGTGCGCCTGGGTCCCCTTCCCTCTGCTGCTGATTGCTCCCCCTTGGGGACAGCCTACCTACCTGAGGTAGGTTTTTTGTGTTTGTTTGCTGTCTGCCCTCAGCCATGGAGGCTGGATTAAAGACTGCTAACTGCTCTGCCCTGACCAAAGGGCTAGAGTCTGACTGTGGTTGCTCTCTTCCCAAGCAAGGGAGTTTGGGTGATAGAATGCTGGTTACCAGACCCCGCCCCAAGGGTCTGGGCCCTAAACCATTGACTTCTACTGTACCTTGCAAATCACCTGCCAATTGATTACTAATTGTCATGTGGTGTAGCAAGATGGAGTGGCCTCCCTCTGAGACTGACCTGGAGGAACCACTTGAAGCCACTACAGTCCTTACGCACTATAATGTTTCTTTGACTATAAAGTTAGCTTGTAATGCCTCCCCATGTAGAATAGGAGCAGTAATGTCACATGTGATGGAAGATCATAGCAAAAGACCTATAGAACATCAACTGCTGGTTTCCTTTTTTAATCCAAAGAAAGGGATACTGTTAATAGCTGTAACATGATTATGAAGATGGGCAATATTATTGATATGAGGGGTCACCGGGAAAAGAGGGAATGCAGGAAGTTAGGCTGGAAGCAACTCAGCAACATGAACAGAGCTAAGGGTTCAATAAAGTTTCACTTGTTCAATTTAGCCTGCATTCAGCTGCACTTTTTGCTAATAAAACCAGTATGCCAGCAATTACATTAGGACCATTAGAGAATTGCAAAAGCAAAAGACCTTGCCAGAAACTGGCTATAGATTGATACACAAATAGAGGAAATGGCAAAATGTCAAGGCCCCAGCCAGAATTGGAAGCTATCATGCTGCATACTGTACAAATCTACACATTTCTCCAGCCTGGGCTGGGTTAGATTCTGGAAGTTTTGAGGCATAACATCCAGAGGTCCTGTAACCACTTGAAAACAATGAGAGCTTTGTCAGTGACTTCAGGAACAGGCCCTTGGTTTGGTTATCTGAATTTGATCTAAAAGAAATATTTAAGGAATTCACCCAAACTGTTTTATTGCTACATTTAAAAGTTATAGGAATGCTCAATTTGAAGAGTGGAAAATCTGTTTTCACAGGAGAAAATGATCAATTATTTGGAGCTGATTCTGCATTCTCAGTGCACCCAAACAACTGGTTGACTCCCAATGAAGCTCTGAGTATGTAAGGAGAGAAGAATTAGATGATTCATGAAGCATCCAAATTTAAAGTGAACTTTCTTTTTTTCATTTTACCTATACACTTCTTATTGCATCTCAGGAAATATGCTTCTCCAGTGAAGTAAGACTGAACAAAATAGAATACACTTTTTATCCTGGTGATATAAGCAGATGTTTAAAACTGTTGTTAGAGCACAAACAGGCTTGGGAACAGAGAAGAGGTTTGTTAGGAATCATCGTTGATTCTTTTTGTCAGCTACTTGACCAGATTAGTCAAAGATTAAATAGGGCTGTTTCCTAATATTTTGAATAAGTTTCTCAGACAGCTGTACCCTTTTTATCTTTTTTTTTTTTTTTTTTTAATTTGGGCCAATTTACACATCAGCTATCAAGGACCTCATCCAAAACCCACTAAATGAAAGGAAATAATCCAATTCACTTCCATGAGCTTTGGAGCAGGCCCATAGGTTTTTGACAAAACTTTAATCTAAATTCACCATTTCCATTTGTGATTACTTGGTTTCCTTCTTCCATTCCCTACAGTGAATAGTGTAAACCTTCCTTAAACTGAGGGAAGGCCAAAGAACCTGTTAACACACCCACCATCAATATTGTTTCATGATAATCTGATCTGGGCTCTCTAAGGTCAGAATGACTTCCAGTGTATCAGTCCTGTTCCACTCAATAAGTGACTAAGCAAATCACTTCTTTAACCCACAGAGAGAAGGAGTTGCTACCAATCGCACTGTGATTTCTTACTATTTTTCAGATGTAGTAGTTTACAGTTTAACTGCCTATTAATTGGCAAGTTACAAATCAAAGAAATTAAAAATGGTGATGAAGGAAGATCAGAGTGGTTGTCCAAAATGCATCAGAAAGCTGCACTTACAAACAAAGAATTATTCTGGATCAAATAAGGGCTATTCTTTTAAGTGATGTATGTTTGTTTCGTGGATTTGTACACTCCTTAAGTATGATAATAAGGACCGCAATAGGATCTGATATATTGTAATACAATAAAATGTTCGCTAATATGACACACTTAACACTGATCTTATTGTGGTAGTGAAGATCAGATCATATTAGACTTTATTTTCCTTTCTGCGCTGCAGTGGTTCTGTACTGCACTTCATTGCAGATCAGATTAGTGTGAAAAGAAATATTTTTATTAACCAGTTTACGGTGGTTTTCTACAAACTGATCGTGATGTGAGGAAACATAGTTTATTATAACATGAAAAGATGTGCAGCTATATGGAACAGTAGATATTTACTAATGGAGTGAGCAAGCACTTACATAAAAAATGAATAAGCCATATGTTTTAAGCCAAAGAAGTAAAACATTTTTAGACATGGCACACTTTTAATCCTTTCACCACATCCAATAATTGCATTGTATCTCTTGACCTTGGGAAAAAGTAATAAATTATTCACCATAAATCCAAATTCATGAAAAATGAATGCATCATTTCTTTAGGATTTAGACAACCTCACAAAATGTCCTGAACACACTTTATTTAGATTTAAGAGAATAAAAATAACTTTCTTATGACTACAAATGACTGTCATATATCGAAACAAACAATGAAAGGAGAGAGAACAGCATACTGGTATCCTTCATATATACAGTCAGTGTAGCCCAGTTGCACTACTACTTAAACTAAATTATTTGAGGCCAAGACACAAGACTGTAGTACTGTGCTATGTGTACAGTGCACATCACAGCAGGGATGCAGACCCTGCTTGGGGCCCTCTAGATGCTACTGCAATACAAATTAATAATAATATTCTGTTAAAGATTCCTTTAGAGATTCTTCTCTGGAGACTTTTGTACTTCTATAATGAAATGTTGCTCTGGACTAAAATTTGTAAAACAAGATATAAGTCTGGGAGATATTTTACATTTTCCCCACATATGTAACAATCTGTTCTTTGTTTATGCAAATATAAAACCTTACAGACCAAGGTGATAGAATACATTTATTAGTCTGTATTCTAGACCGAGCCCTTAAAAATATAAAATATAATTTTTGAATTTCTATTTTATATGGAGTAAAATTCCTCTGTAGGCAGAGAACTAACACAAAGATATTATTAAGTCCTCCATAAGCACTGGCACCAACTCTGTAAGCGCTCTGGGCCTGGGGAACCCACAGAAAAAAAAATAGTGGGTGCTCAGCACCCACCAACAGCCCCATGGATCAGCTTCTCCCTTTCCCTCCCATAGTGATCAGCTGTTCAGAGGCACGCTGGAGGTACTGGGGGAGGGGAGGGGAGAGGGAGTAGCAGGAAGAGACAGGGGAGGGGGAAGGGTGGAGTAGAGGTGGGATAAGGCCGGGCAGGCATGAAGGCTTGGGGGAAGGGGTGGAGTGGGGGTGGGGCCTGGGGCAGAGCAAGAGTCGAGCACCTGCTGCGAGCTTGAGAAATCAGTGCCTTTGCCCATAAATCCTCAAACAAAGGGATTAAGTTGGATTTATATACTCCCCAAAAGTAGAATTCAGAGGGCAAACAGATGCTACTTAGAAAAAAATATAGTTCAAATTGTTATTCAGAAATCTATCCCCAGTTAATAAGCATTATGACAATTAGGGATGGAAAAATGTGTTTAGCTTAATGTCAACCCACTTAAATATTCAGTGTTGGATTCACAGCTGCAGTCAAAGATTGCTCAGCACTTCTGAGGAGAGGAAATTATCACAGTGCTCTATCCTGAGCTGTTCTGACACAAGTTAGAGTAATCTGAAGGCTGATTTAACCTGCATCAGCTGCCAAGGACCCCAAGGACCTGTTAGAACAGTTGCTGATTAGATGGCTCTAGCAGAATCCCACCTACAACTGCAGCCAGCAGACTGCAGTGCAAGAGCTTGCTACAAAACCTGTACATCAGCTGAGGATTGCCCTACATAGGGGAGATTCTACAGCAGCCAGAACCACTGTGTTTAGGGCCACTTAGCACTAATGGAGTGACACAAAGTAGTCAGAATGTGGACAAGGATCAGGGCCCGTTGGATTCAAAAGTTGCACTTAAACATAATTGGGTTTAAATTCTGCTTAAAAAAACCTGGAAAAGCAACACAGAAGGACAGAGTTTAAAAAAAAAAGTGAAATATAGGGCACAAAAAGATCATAGAGAAAATAAATGCAGAGAAATTGGCAGCAGGACTAGAGGACAGCAAGGCAGAGATGGTGGAAGATTGGGGCGAGAGGGGAGGGAATCTGGCTCGCAGTAGAGGAAAGAAAAGAATTCTCTGCATTGTAAAGAAAATTGGCCAGTAGGAGGGAGGATTCAGGTTCTAGCAGGTTGTTTTCTCAAGGAGCTGCAATTTACTAAAAGTGGTGGCAGCCATTTTCATAGACTCCAAGGTCAGAAGGGAACATGGTGATCATCAAATCTGACTCCCTGTATAACACAGGCCATAGAACTTTCCCAAAATAATTCTGAGAGCACATCTTTCAGGGAAACATCCAATCTTGTTTTAAAAATTGTCAATGATGGAAAATCCATCACAACCCTTGGTAAATTGTTCCAGTGATTAATTACCCTCCCTGTCAAAGATTAATGCCTTATTTTCATGTCTCAATTTGTCAAAGCTTCAGCTTCCAGACACTGGATTATATTATACTTTTTTCTTCTAGATTGAAAAGCCCATTATTAAATATTTGTTCCCACACAGATACTTACAGACTAATCAAGTCACCCCTTAACCTTCTCTTTCTTAATATAAAGAGATTGAGCCCTTTTGAGTCTATCACTATAAGGTATGGTTTCTAATCCTTTAATCATTCTCATGGCTCTTATTTGAACCCTTTACAATTTATCAACATCCTTCTTAAACTGGGGGCACTAGAACTAGGCACAGTATTCCAGCAGAGGTTGGACCACTGCCAAATAGAAAGGTAAAATAACCTCTGTATTTGATTCAACTGTTTATGCATCCCAGGATCACATTAGCTCTTTTGGCCACATCGTCACAAGACCAACTCTTTCAGTTGATTATCTTTCATGACCCCCAAATGTTGTAAATATTAGCTCTTTTGAATGGTTTAAGGTTTGTGTTCAGCTCAAGACAAATACCCATGAAAGATTCACATGTGAACTGAAGATTTGTGACACCCCTAAGTTTTACTAGGAAGATAAAACTTTGGATAATGACAGAAATGGATCTCATGCATATACCAATTTGAGGCAGAAAAATGAATAACTGTGTATGAAGAGTTAGTGAAAGAATGAAAGCGAATGTAAAAAATATCAGAAATTAATAACATTTTGGCATTTCAGCAAAGATGACCTGAGACTATAAAAATTCATCCTGTCATCCACAAAAATAGCTTCACTCAGAAAGACAGGAAAATTTAGCTCTGGGAAATGTGCAAGCAATTACTGTATGCAAGTTCTGCTGTAAAGGACCAAATAAAAATTAGTTACTTTCTCTACTAGGATGTATCCCTATTGATGAAAATATGAGCTACATTATCCAAAAACTACACATTAGTTCCAGTTAATATAAAAGGTCAGAGCATAAACGGGTTTGAACTCCTTTTAATGAATTGTTTCATTTCTGTCATCATCCATTGTGCATCTAATTGAACCATCCTCCCCACCACACACACACTCCTCCAAATAACTGAACATGGTATTTTGCTAAAAAAGTTGTGTTTCATCACTCAAAAGTATTCATTCTGCCTGTCAAACACTGTGTGGGAGTATGCCTCAGGCTACCGAGGGCCTGATGAAATAATGTCAAAAACTGCTGTACACATAATTATTTCAATAAACACTATTTTGTCTTTCCACCACTTCCAAGCCCTGCATTTATAGAATTGTACTTGTATTTTGAATGCTTACTTCTTAGCAGTCACCCAAATACTAAGCTAATAATTAATTTAAAATTACAGCGGTTGCCTTTTAAGAACATTCCAATTTTGCCTCAGATAAATAGATGCCATTACCTTAGTATTTGCAGCTTTGCCTAAACTTTTGCAAACTTTCTGTAGGGAATAGCATGAATATTGCAAATGCCCAGGTAAAAGTTATTTCATACATAAATTGTTATTTAAACCAATAAGCATGTGTCTGAGAAGGACCACTGTATTTTTCATATTAAGACCAGATGGTGCAATTGACTCTCGGTTCTAAGTAAGGGGACTGAGGAGTACAGAAGCAGATCTCTCCAAGGACAAAATGCAAGAGAGACTGTCTTAGAAGCAGAATCTCTTCAGGAGCTTTAGGGACTGTAAGGGACAAGGACAAATCCACAAAAGAATTTAGGCATCACAATGCTCAGCATTGCAACATCTCACCTTTAGACACATAGCCATCCAATGGATTCCACAAACCGTGGGTCAGTAGTCTAGGTTCCCTAAATACCCATGGGGAAAGATAGGCACCTGAAAATAGGATCCACAAAAGCCACTGTGCTAGATGGAGAACTGTCTACATTAACTAGTAGCTGATACTGGCAAAAGAGGTGTGTCTTAAACCCAGAAACTCTCTGTGATTTTAGGCATCTAAATTTGGAATGTGGGAGGTGTCTCTCACCTGGGATGTGGGATTCACTACTTCAATTCACACCTTTGCTTGGTGAGGAAAAGGGATTTGAATATGGCTTTCGTACCTCTCAGAGGAATGCCCTCACCACTAGACTATGGAGTTACTCACTTTTGCACATATCCCATGGTCCAGTGGTTATGGCACAGGCCTGAAAAGTGGGAAACCCCTGTTCAAATCCCTTCTTCTCCTCATATAGATGAAGGAACTGAATTGTGATCTCCCACATCCTGGGTGAGTGCCTAATCATTGGGCTAAAGGTGAGAAGGAAAACTGTTACCATCTCCTCCTCTGCTCTCTCTCTTGGTTTTGTATGGAGTTAGGCATGCTCTGAGTGCACAGATAAGCTAGGTTCTGTCCCACCCATCTTCACCTGGTCTGAGGGATGTCTAGAGTGAGAGATGCTCCCAGATGCCTGCCTCAGGCAGCAGTGTGGATGACCAGAGGCAGATATTTAAGCATGTAGAAAATTTTACAGTAGAAATTTAGGTGTCGGGAGTTTCAGCACCTACACAGTTAGACAGCAGCTGGACAGGGGTTTGGGGCATTGTAGTAGTGCCTTGCAGCCTATGGGGTATATTATAGATTCTAAGTTAGCTTCAAACAATGTATCATGTTTGTCAGGAATGCAAGGAATCTAAGGCTTAAAATGGTAAAATATTATCTTTAGTGGTTAGTGTAAGGCCGTTAAGCCTATGAGCCTTAGTTGACCAGCAGTGATTCTAAGTCTCAAGATGGCATAATATATTATTTTGCAATATGCAATTTTGCTGAAATCTTGCATAAAACACTGACTGGTTACTGCAAGAAGTCAGTTGACACCAGTTTTGGGTATTTTGGAATAGGAACATCAACAGATGTATAACCTCAAGATTGCCATAGTAACCAATTGAGGTATATGATAATAAGTTTGGGATAATGAATACACTAACCTATAGGATATGGACACCCCAACATTATAGGATGAGGCAGTTAATTATGGGCAAAGGAGGCAGAATGCTCATGAATATTCACGGTCGCTATCAGAACCTATAATAGGTTCGATCATGATCTAGGTCACCAAGATCTCAACAATTGGATTCGGTTGTCATGCTGGAGACAGGATAGGACCTCCAAGGACCAGCAACTGCCTTTCCATCTTTAGGTCTCTACAATAATTGTATTAATATACATCTGATATGATGCAGGACGTCAAATTAATATTGCACTACTGCTATGTTCTTGTTCAGATAATAAGTGTTAGTAAAAATACACATGTTCCTAAAATTGTTGAAAACTCAACTTTTTCCTAAGTGTGAGTGTTACAACCATGCACATTGGGGTTCCTAGCCAGACAGTAATGTTAATACTACTGAGCCTGATTCTCGGACTAGAACCTATCAAACATCAGAGGTCTAATTACTTTGTTAATTGGGGATTTTTAAGTAACCAGCATAATCAATATACAATCAATAGATCAACAACAACCTAAATCCCATTTTGGATCTGAGCCTTACTGCTTTTTTTTAGTGTCATGGCTGCTATGCACTGGGTTTTATTTACTACTATGTCTGCTGTGAGGTAGGTGGCTATCAGTATATGATAAGCATCCAATTAGTCTAATTGTAAATGTTAATGTCCAGTAGCGGCCCTGAGAGCTCCGGGATAGGTGTTTGATGGTTTTGTAAGCAGAAATAAGTGCATGCAAGGGTTGCTTTGTTGGTGTTGTATGTGTTTTAGATTTGTAAACGTTCTTTCCAATAGTACCCAAGAAAATAAGTGATTTTTCCCCCTGAAAGTGAATCTACTTGATATTTTAAATTCAAATTAATCAAATTAAGATATTTTTATGGAGAGTATAGCAATATATAGAGTGGAATTTCCCTAACGCAATTCATAATAACCATGTTTGTAGAAGGAAAATATAAATATGAGAACAAATGACAATGGAGAAATGTCCTAGAGAGAAGTAGTCCAGAGACAGTTGCTGTCTTTCAAATGGCAGTGTAGCCTAGTAAATAAGGTAGAAGATTGGAGATCTAGGTTCTAGCTCCAGGGCTAACAGGAACCTGCTCTTGGAGAAGCATTTCACCTCTCTTTTCTCCTCCCACCCTTTGTTTGTCTATTTAGACAGTAAACTTTTGGGGGACTCTCTCTTTTTTGTATTTGCACAGTGCCTACCATAGGGGAGCCTCAATCCCGGTTAGGGTCTATAAGTGCTACTATAATATAAGTAAAAATAATGTGTATAGTACTTTACTACTAAAATCAATTAAATCTGTATGAATATCTGGTAGAGAAACAAGTTAAAATGTTAAGTGATTGCTTTCACTCACACAATTTTTTTCTAAAATACTAAATATTTGTAAGAGAGGCAAATATGCACAACTCGCCAAGCCTTCCTGCCCTTTCATATTTTTAAACAGTTTTTAGACATGTATTGCACCAATTATGTATCTGGAAACATCACAACACATCAAATTATAGAACAGAATATTCATTTAACACCCTTAACTTGGAGAGACATGTTATGCTCTATTCCACTGAAATTATACAAAAGTGTGTGTTACAGTATGTTCTGCATATTCCATACAAAATCAGAGAAGTGCCTTGCATGGTGTGAAGATGAAAATTTACTTTTCATGCCATGTATTTGAAATGTACCATACTTGAAATACCCAGGATGAAGTGAGCTAACAAATTTTGATAAATGATTACAAGCCAAACCAATGATGCCACGAAATTCATTTAAAAGTTCATTGAATTAGGGTGTGGTACTGAAATGCACTTTGCAAAGGGGATATCTGAGAGGGATTGTGCATCCAGAGACCACAATATCTCCTCATAAAGCTGGATGCATAGAGAACAGTACCCGATCCTTTACTACTATAACATTTGTTCAACTAAAAAATAGAGGAATATTTAGAATAAAGACTAAAAGTAAAACTCTCATTTCCTCCCTCTCATACTTAAAAGGAAGCAAATCTAATTGCTTATTTTCCCAGAGGACGCAGCTGGTACTGTTAGCCAATTTAATTATGAGGTGAAAGCTACAGCAAAAAGATGTCTTGATTGTGCCTTATAGGGGGTAAGACTTGCTCAGTCTCACAGTGCCTACAAATGAGGGCTCTGTATTGAGATTGACCTGGGCCTGGATCCGCAAAGGGACTTCATAGAATCATAGAATATTAGGGTTGGAAGGGACCTCAGGAGGTCATCTAGTCCAACCCCCTGATCAAAGCAGGACCAATCCCCAACTAAATCATCCCATTAGACATTGTAATTTTCTAGCTGACTAGAAAATCTCTGGAACAACACTGGATCCACAAAGTTCGGTCCTAGGCTTCTATACCATGAATGGGGAGAGATAGCTGCCTTATAATAGGTTTAAGAGTGGTAGCCATGTTAGTTTGTATCAGCAAAAAAACGGAGGAGTACTTGTGGCACCTTAGAGACAAACAAATTTATTTGGGTATAAATATTCATGGGCTAAAACCCACTTCATCAGATGCATGCATGCATGGGTTTTAGCCCATGAAAGCTTATGCCCAAATAAATTTGTTCGTCTCTAAGGTGCCACGAGTACTCCTTGTTTTTTCTGTCTTATGACGTGATCCACAAAAGTCAGTATGCTAGGCTGGGAGCTGTGTAAACTAGCCAATGGAAGATGCCACGGACAGGGATGTGTCCTAAGCCCCACATCTTCATAGAGTTAGGCACCTACATCTGGTTTGCATGGAGGCACTTATCTCCACTTGCAATGTACAGCCAAGAATCCTTTCCCTGGAGTCCGGTAGCTTGGGTCCCTGAATCATTTTTTGCTAAAATGAGTCAGGTGCCTGCCTTAAACTACATAAAATGGGGGGGGGGGTTATGTTGCCAACATTTTAACTTTCAGTCCAGTGGTTAGAGTACTCACCTGGGATATAGAACTTTCAAGTTAAATTCACCCTCTGCCTGAGGAGGAGAAAAGATTTAAACAGCAGTCTTTCACAAAGGTGCTCTAACCACTAAGCTATGGAATATTCTGAAATGGGCTTTCTCATCTTTCCTGTTGAAGTAGTTCCACTTTGTATTAAATTAGAATAATTAGAGAGGGAGGACTGGACCTTAGATCTCCCAGGTGGGTGCCCTATGCTCTCAGACCCTATCACTATTTAAATATTTATCCAACATGGAATAGCTTCAACAGGCGAAACTGAGATTTAACCACTGTCCTAAAAGATGGGCACTGGCATCACCACATTTTCCTTCAGCCAGTGCCCATCAGATTTTGAATGGGGCTATATCTGGCAGGTGGCCTCTGAGCACACCTATAGGATCAGGCTCTGCAGAAGAGTTAAGAGAACCTATCTCCCCCTTCTTTGTATATTGCACTGAAGTTTAGGTGAGTGATAGGTGTCTATGTATCTAGAGTGAGGCATCAGTGTGCATGCTTAAAGGCAGGAAGTTAGGTTCCTAGGGAATTTTTACCCTGAATATTTAGGCACCAAGCTAGCTTAGGTGCCAACAGGGCTAGGTGGTAGCCAAGTACGGATTTTGTGGATCTCAATGGTGCTTAAATCTGAGACATAGGTATCTAAATCTGGGATTAGGCTCTTAAGTATCTTTGTGTATCTGGTCCCTGTAATTTCAAACATAGGCACCTTCACTTATTAATCACAACTGCCTGAAATGCGAGACAATCTCTGAGGTAGTTAAACCCAAAACCTATTTAGGGCTTTAAAGAGAACATCAATGACTCAGTATTGAATTAGCAGCTAGAGTAAAATGAGGAGCTTTGGTGTGATCTTCTTCCTACCATATGCCACTGTGTATTAATCTACCTTGTTTATTTGGGTGGCCTTTACAGTCTGACCAAGAATGGAATGATCCAGTCTCATGGAGATCAAAGCAAATAATGTTGGTTAGTTTGCCTCCAGGACGTAAAGGCACAATTTACCATTACTGGTTTTACTAGATGTATTCTTGTTGTGTTATTACAAAATCAGGACAGTAAGGGGATGATGATGCCAAGATTTCTGTAGAGTCCTTTGGGTAGTCCCTTTACCCAAGAACATCTTGAACTCTTAAGCATCCACAATGAAATGCTTGAAATTAACAGATTTACAGGAAACATAATGGTATGTTTCTTTTAAAATAGAGACAAGAAATCTCCTATGAAAAGGCATTCTTCCAGATCTGGAGATCTGTCCCAGATTCTTTGCCTTTCATAGAATCATAGAATATCAGGGTTGGAAGGGACCACAGGAGGTCATCTAGTCCAACCCCCTGCTCAAAGCAGGACCGATCCCCAATTAAATCATCCCAACCAGGGCTTTGTCAAGCCTGACCTTAAAAACTTCTAAGGAAGGAGATTCCACCACCTCCCTAGGTAACGCATTCCAGTGTTTCACCACCCTCCTAGTGAAAAAGTTTTTCCTAATATCCAATCTAAATCTCCCCCACTGCAACTTGAGACCATTACTCCTTGCTCTGTCATCTGCTACCACTGAGAACAGTCTAGCTCCATCCTCTTTGGAACCCCCTTTCAGGTAGTTGAAAGCAGCTATCAAATCCCCCCTCATTCTGCTCTTCCATAGACTAAACATCCCCAGTTCCCTCAGCCTCTCCTCAAAAGTCATGTGTTCCAGTCCCCTAATAATTTTTGTTGCCCTCCGCTGGACTCTTTTCAATTTTTCCACATCTTTCTTGTAAGTGTGGGGCCCAAAACTGGACACAGTACTCCAGATGAGGCCTCACCAATGTCGAATAGAAGGGAACGATCACGTCCCTCGATCTGCTGGCAATACCCCTACTTATACATCCCAAAATGCCATTGGCCTTCTTGGCAACAAGGGCACACTGTTGACTCATATCCAGCTTCTCATTCACTGTAACCCCTAGGTCCTTTTCTGCAGAACTGCTGCCAAGCCATTCGGTCCCTAGTCTGTAGCGGTGCATGGGATTCTTCCATCCTAAGGTCAGGACTCTGCACTTGTCCTTGTTGAACCTCATCAGATTTCTTTTGGCCCGATCCGCCAATTTGTCTAGGTCCCTCTGTATCCTATCCCAACCCTCCAGCGTATCTACCTCTCCTCCCAGTTTAGTGTCATCTGCAAACTTGCTGAGGGTGCAATCCACGCCATCCTCCAGATCATTTATGAAGATATTGAACAAATCCAGCCCCAGGACCGATCCTTGGGGCACTCCACTTGATACCAGCTGCCAACTAGACATGGAGCCATTGATCACTACTCGTTGAGCCCGACAATCTAGCCAGCTTTCTGTCCACCTTATAGTGCATTCATCCAGCCCATACTTCTTTAACTTGCTGGCAAGAATACTGTGGGAGACCGTGTCAAAAGCTTTGCTAAAGTCAAGGAACAACACGTCCACTGCTTTCCCTTCATCCACAGAGCCAGTTATCTCATCATAGAAGGCAATTAGATTAGTCAGGCATGACTTGCCCTTGGTGAATCCATGCTGCCTGTTCCTGATCACTTTCATCTCATCTAAGTGCTTCAGAATTGATTCCTTGAGGACCTGCTCCATGACTTTTCCAGGGACTGAGGTGAGGCTGACTGGCCTGTAGTTCTCAGGATCCTCCTTCTTCCCTTTATTAAAGATGGGCACTACATTAGCCTTTTTCCAGTCATTGGGGATGTCCCCCGATCACCATCAGTTTTCAAAGATAATGGCCAATGGCTCTGCAATCACATCCGCCAACTCCTTTAGCACTCTTGGATGCAACACATCTGGCCCCATGGACTTGTGCAAGTCCAGCTTTTCTAAATAGTCCCAAACCACTTCTTTCTCCACAGAGGGCTGTCACCTTCTCCCCATGCTGTGCTGCCCAGTGCAGTAGTCTGGGAGCTGACCTTGTTCGTGAAGACAGAGGCAAAAAAAGTACTTTCCATGTACTTAGTCATACTGAAGTACTTATACAGCCTTCATCATCATCATACTATCTGAGCACCCCTCAAAACGACCTAGTCACACTAAAAATAATTGTGATGTCTATTTTGTATCCATCCTGTCTTATTCTTGGGTTTATGCTATTTGACAACAACTTTTGACAATGGACTGCAACACTGCATTCTCTGTAGATCATGTATGTCCAAAGTTAACTATTGACTATCATCTCTTTTAGAAATGCATTACTTTAACTTCTGTATTTTATCATAGTTATGGGAGGAAAACTTATTTTAAACCAAGGAAGTTGACTCTTTCAATATCATTCATGCTCTTGCAGCAGTTTGACAGATATACTTAATAATGCAAAATATTTATTATAACCTGCTCATTTTCACTTGTTTATAACTTTACAAAATGTTCAGCTTTGTGCTGACATTTTCCCTGTTTGATTTCTGCCTGAAGGTAAATTGTTTTGAAAAGTTCGAATGAAATCCCTTTTCCTGTTTTTGTGCTATAGATGAATAAAGAGAAAATACATTTTTCTCACTTACAAAAATTCTAACTACATTTTCTTTTGAAAAAAGGCTATACAAAAACAAAAAGCTGAAGTTTGAAAGTGGAAAGCTGGCATGGATACAGTCCTGGATTAGGAACAAAACCTTTACTTACTTTGAGGTTTGAAGGGGAAACAACCTATTTTCATTTAACAAAGTGAGGATAATTTCAAAAATTGCATATCGAGTGTGTAAGTAGAATTTCTCATTAAATTAGAACATGTATGCTTAAAGAACAATGGAATACATAAATGTTCCGAGCTCAGGACAGGAGCACTTTTGGCTTTCCTCTTGACATATTTTGTCTTTTAGAATATTATTTGCAATTTAAAAAGATCAAAACCCTCCCTGTGCATTAAACCTGTCAACACTCTTTAATCAAGACTGAAGCTTAATTAATTAAGCTGTGCAGGGGAAATAAACTATATCCCAGAATGGGATGCAATAATAGGCATGCACTCTTCTCTACCTGAAGCAGTTTGACTTTACGTCACACAATGCTATGGGCTTTGCCTGAGTAGTTTTGACCTTCATTTGCAATGTTATTTGTGTCTCAGTTTTTTAATCATTATTACTCACTTTGGTGAGCATTTACTCACAGGAGTAGGCTTGCTGAAATCAATGAGATTCTACTCAAATGAGTATGTCTTCACCAAAGTAAGTAAGGATTGCACACTTCAGTTTTTTGAATGCCTCAGATTTTTCATCAATGTTTAAGAAAGGACTTGAGAATCCTTTGTTCCAGAACATAATGCTGCATACAACTGAAGTGAACATGTTTGAAATCCTCCCACATACAGTGTCAAGGAGAATTCCTCATGCCTTTAGGAAACGTATAGTGACTCTCTCTACGCTTTTCATCTCCTGGAAGAGAAACAACATCTGATTACAAAGTTGTGTGTGTATATATAAGATAGATAGATAGATAGAGATAGATATGCAACTCAACATTTTTGGTGTATGTAATTAATTGTGTGGTTGTAAGAATGCCTGTTCTTTAATGCTGGTCAGTTGATCTTCATTGTTTGTTCATTTCCACAGAAATCAGAACCTAGCTATCTCTGCAAAGAAGTATCTCCCTTTGGACTAATTTATAAAGTACCACCTTTCTTCCCATTCCTTCTTCCATTTCTGTGCAAGTTCTTTCTCGATTTTCCAAAGACTAAGTTACAAAATCTGCTGTAACTGTGCCACTTCATCCATTGGCTCTATTTCCCTCTCCCCTTCTAACACTCCATATTGCCTTCTTAGATTGTAAAGAACTGCAGCTCTAATTCAGCAAAACACTTAAGAACATGGGAATCATTGGTAGATATATCTAACGTGGCTCCATACATAAAGTTACATTGATGTTTGGGCCAACAAAGAACCTTAGTCATCTTGAGCAGTGAGAGGAAGCCCATCTAAGATGACCCAACAGATAAACAATCTGTGTGTTTGGAGTGGGTACAGTCTAAGGGTATATGGGCAATATGAGGAATCCTTAATCTTCATCCGATTAATTAAATAGGAGATTGGGAGAGAGTGGCTTAACCAGATCTTCCTAGTTCTAAAAAGAAAGGTATTAATAGATTTGCGTCTATTAACTGACTGACTGTAATTAAGCAGCACTCTGTTTATGTCATAAATATAAAGGGAAGGGTAAACCCCTTTGAAATCCCTCCTGGCCAGGGGAAAGCTCCTCTCACCTGTAAAGGGTTAAGAAGCTAAAGGTAACCTCGCTGGCACCTGACCAAAATGACCAATGAGGAGACAAGATACTTTCAAAAGCTGGGAGGAGGGAGAGAAACAAAGGGTCTGGGTCTGTCTGTAGTCGTCTTGGCCAGGGACAGAACAGGAATGGAGTCTTAGAACTTTTAGTAAGTAATCTAGCTAGGTATGTGTTAGATTATGATTTCTTTAATTGGCTGAGAAAAGAATTGTGCTGAATAGAAAAACTATTTCTGTCTGTTTATCTTTTTTGTAACTTAAGGTTTTGCCTAGAGGGGTTCTCTATGTTTTTGAATCTAATTACCCTGTAAGATATCTAGCATCCTGATTTTACAGGGGGGATTTCTTTATTTCTATTTACTTCTGTTTTTTATTAAAAGTCTTCTTGTAAAACACTGAATGCTTTTTCATTGTTCTCAGATCCAAGGGTTTGGGTCTGTGGTCACCTATGCAAATTGGTGAGGCTTTTTATCCAACATTTCCCAGGAAAGCGGGGGTGCAAGTGTTGGGAGGATTGTTCATTGTTCTTAAGATCCAAGGGTCTGGGTCTGTAGTCACCTAGGCAAATTGGTGAGGCTTTTTACCAAACCTTGTCCAGGAAGTGGGGTGCAAGGTTTTGGGAAGTATTTTGGGGGGAAGGACGCGTCCAAACAGCTCTTCCCCAGTAACCAGTATTAGTTTGGTGGTGGTAGCGGCCAGTCCAAGGATAACGGGTGTAATATTTTGTACCTTGGGGAAGTTTTGACCTAAGCTGGTAAAGATAAGCTTAGGAGGTTTTTCATGCAGGTCCCCACATCTGTACCCTAGAGTTCAGAGTGGGGGAGGAACCTTGACAGTTTATTTTACACAAAGCGAGTTCTCCAGTGCACTGTGGTTTACAGTTTACCTCTCCGAGGACATGTGATAGTTGATGCATATAATATAGATTTTGCAAAAGGGATTCTGAAAGACTCACTCTTTACTTTAGCTGACACGAGATCTAAGGATACAGACAAAACAATGAAACACCTACATACCCTTCTGGGCATCATTCTCACCACTCTGGAGCATTCTTTCAGCTTAGGTTAGAGTCTTCTAGGGTGTTCAGGATCCTCCCCCTTCCGCATAACCTGGCCTTCTGCTTCTGATCTCTTTTGTGTTCCCTTAAGATGGTTGATGAGAGAGCCCTGCTTTTGTAAAGTTTCCATACCCTGATCATCCTCCTCAGATAATCCAAGTCACCCACCAGGTGATCCATTGCACAGATACCAGCCTACCTGTGTGAGCAGGTTTTCTTGGACTAGCCATCTTCTTTGTCCAAGGGGCTTCTATCTGAATAGAAGACTATCAAGGTTCAACAATCCTTCATTGTTAAACCTGTGTCACCATCCCTTGGAATTTCATCCCAAAATGGATAAAAAGACAACAGAAAAGGCAGGCTAGCATTATAATCAAAATAGAGTTTGCAGTTTGAGAAAGATATATATACAGAGAGTTCATACAACTCAAACTGGAATTCATAAATTTTATCTAGATAAATTTTCCAAATCACCATAGACCTCTTATTAAGGCAACTGGATTTAAAAGTCCCCATGTATTTCTGGGCTCTTACCTACAATACTTTTACTTGCTTTTATGGAAAGTCTTCAGATGTCCTTTTTCATCTTTATGCTCTACTCGTTCTCTTTCTTCCATTTAGGAGATATTCTGTGGCTTCTTTATTCATTTAATATGAATAATAATGAATTAGCCTTTTTTAAATTATTTGGCTATTATGCCTAGACCTCTGACTTCTCTGTTATTTCATTCATACTTGGGATAATCCCTTGATTTTTTTAAAATCTTTTCATGTTGTGGGGCTTTCCCCTTGTTTCCAAGAGCTTGTTTATACAGTGGGGTAACGTGATGTACAGGGTATGATTTTTAAAGTGCAATAGTGTATTGTGCATTAATTGGTCTGAGTAGACTCTGCGGATACACACTAAAGGTTCTCTAGTGTGCTTTAATGTAATCCTGTTTCAAACAGCACTATGCTAAAGCGCACCAGCAGGATCTACATGAACCAATTAATGCACAATATGTTAATGCTCTATAGAAATTAAAGCCATGTAGGGTACATTACCCCACTATGTAGACAAGCTTTCAGGTGTTTTCTTGGCGGTTTTTAAAAACTTTTTTATGTATTTTTTTTCCTGTTCTCATTTGTCCACTTAATATTGTTTGGGCAACATGTACATTTACATGGGTGTGAAATCTCTGTACTACTCTAAACTCCCAGTATAACATTAGAGGAAAGCGGCATTTTCTAGAGGAAGGAACATACAGTGAGAACCCAGGAACTCCCCATTCTGCCATTCATCTACTTGGTGACCTTGAAGATATTAATTTGCCAAAGTTTCCCATTTAAAATAGAGATAATATTTACCTACCTCATGAGGAGGTTGAGAAGTATTTAATTAATAGCTGTAAAGCATTGAAAACTGAAAAACACTGTCTAAGTTTCATGAGCTCTTTTTTGTATTATCAGATTCAAGCAGAACTCCTCCCTGATTTCATTTTAGATCTATTGGTACAGTACAATGCAATATGGCCCATGTTGTTAATACTTTTAAAAACTAAACTTGGCAGGTGATGTATGCTGTTTAGGATGATTATTGTTACTCTGTGTGGACGCCATCTTAGACTTATTTCTGAAAGAAGGATTGTGGTAGATGCTCCATAACTGACTTTTGAAAATCATAAATAAAAATCTGGAATGGATGTTTTTATGAAATATGTTATAGGGATTATTTTCAGAAAGTTTTATGGCCTGTTTTATACAGGAGGTCAGACTAGATAATCACAATGGTGTCTTCTGGCCTTGGAATCTATGAATCTATAAAATTATTTAGGATTAATCTGAATTCATTACTATCCTTTGTATGACCTGTTCTTAGTTCATATTCACCAAGATGTGTGTTTATATCAAATATCTGTTTCCATATATGTATTTTCCTATAATGTGTGGTAACTATTTGCTGAGCTGTTCTATTACATTATACATTTCCAAAAATACTATACAAGGACAGCATATTTTTGTTCTTTTATAACTCTAGTTACAAATATTTAGAGATATTATTGTGCTCCGTTCACCCACTGATGCACATGTGTAACTCCTATTAACATACACAGAGTTTCATGAATTCATTAGTTGGAAAAGAGACTGTCATTTCTGTGTCTGTTCGGTAGTCATAACTTTTGGAAAATTATGGAAAAGCAGCATCACTTCCCCCATAACCTCAGCCGAGCAGAACACAATGCCATCCACAGCCTCAGAAACAACTCTGATGACATAATCAAAAAGGCTGACAAAGGAGGTGCTGTCGTCATCATGAATAGGTCGGAATATGAACAAGAGGCTGCTAGGCAGTTCTCCAAAACCACGTTCTACAAGCCATTATCCTCTGATCCCGCTGAGGGTTACCAAAAGAATCTACACCATCAAGAAACTCCCTGAAAAAGCACAAGAACAAATCCACACAGACACACCCCTAGAACCTCTACCAGGGTTATTCTATCTGCTACCCAAGATCCATAAACCTGGAAATCCTGGATGCCCCATCATCTCAGGCATTGGCACCCTGACAGCAGGATTATCTGGCTATGTAGACTCCCTCCTCAGACACTACACTATCAGCACTTCCAGCTATCTTTGAGACACCACTGACTTCCTAAGGAAACAATAATCCATCGGTGATCTTCCTGAAAACACCATCATAGCCACTATGGATGTAGAAGCCCTCTACTCAAAGATGGACTACAAGCCGTCAGGAATAGTATCCTCAATAATGTCACGGCAAACCTGGTGGCTGGACTTTGTCCTCACCCATAACTATTTCAAATTTGGGGACAATGTATACCTTCAAATCAGCAGCACTGCTATGGGTACCCTTATGGCCCCATAGTATGCCAACATTTTTATGGCTGACTTAGAACAATGCTTCCTCATTTCTCGTCCCCTAATTTCCTTAATCTACTTGTGCTACATTGTTGAAATCATGCTGGAATTCCTCAAGGGCTTCTTTTCTATGGGACCAGATGAAGATGTCATCAATTTCCATCCCACTATCAACCTCAGCCTGGACCAGTCCACACAAGAGATCCATTTCCTGGACACTACATTGATATTAAGCGATGGTCACATAAACACCACCCTATACCGGAAACCTACTGACCGCTATTCCTACCTACATGCCTCCAGCTTTCATCCAGACCACACCACACAATCCATTGTCTACAGCCAAGTTCTATGATACAACCGCATTTGCTCCAACCCCTCAGTCAGAGACAAACACCCACAAGATCTCTATCAAGCGTTCTTACAACTACATTGCCAGATCCAGAAGAGTACCCAGAAGTTACTTACTACAGGACAGGCCCAACAAAGAAAATAACAGAACGCCACTAGCCATCACCTTCAGCCCCCAACTAAAACCTCTCCAACGCATCATCAAGGATCTACGACCCATCACTCTCACAGATCTTGGGAACCAGGCCAGTCCTTGCTTACAGACAGCCCCCCAACCTGAAGCAAATACTCACCAGCAACCACACAACAGAACCACTAACCCAGGAACCTATTCTTGCAACAAAGCCCGTTGCCAACTCTGTCCACACATCTATTCAGGGGACACCATCATAGGGCCTAATCACATCAGCCGCACGATCACAGGCTCGTTCACCTGCACATCTACCAATGTGATATATGCCATCATATGCCAGCAATGCCCCTCTGCCATGTACATTGGCCAAACTGGACAGTCTCTACATAAAAGAATAAATGGACAAAAATCAGACATCAAGAATTATAACATTCAAAAATCAGTCGGAGAACACTTCAATCTCTTTGGTCACTTGATTAGAGACCTAAAAGTGGCAATTCTTCAACAAAAAAAAACCTTCAAAAGCAGACTCCTAGGAGAGACTGCTGAATTGGAATTAATTTGCAAACTGGACACAATTTAACTTAGGCTTGAATAAAGACCTGGAAGTGGATGTGTCATTACACAAAGTAAAATTATTTCCCCAGGTTTCCCGCCCACCCCCGCCCACCCCTCCTGCTGGTAATAGCTCACCTTACCTGATCACTCTTGTTACAGTGTGTATGGTAACACCCATTGTTTCATGTTCTCTGTGTATATAAAATTACCCCACTGTATTTTCTACTGCATACATCTGATGAAGTGAGCTGTAGCTCACAAAAGCTTATGCTCAAATAAATTTGTTAGTCTCTAAGGTGCCACAAGTACTCCTTTTCTTTTTTGCGGATACAGACTAACACAGCTGCTACTCTGAAACATAACTTTTCTGTATACTTAGTAATTGCAGAACACCACTTGCAAAACATTGTGAGAAACATGAGATAAAGCACAAAGTTACTGTGTACTACAAATTCATCTTTCAATTACAGCACATCTTTGAAAAGGATTGATTTTTTTTCACTAAAAATGATTATTTCCCTAATTCTAACCCTAGATGCTCTACAACTTCTTATTCTCTACAAGGAATACTAGTGTCAAAAGAGGACATATGACAGGTTACATTTAATTAAAATGGGAAAATATTCTGCTAAAAAAAGTATTTCAGGAGTTCAATGCTAGGTTTAGGCAGTGCTTAATTTGTGCCAGGGCTTACCAGGGCTGAGCCCCGGAACATCTGGTCTTGCTGCATCGGTTGTAAATGTAAAAAAAAATTGCTTGAGCCCCAGCATTTCTTTTGTTACATATTAAGCACTGGTTTTAGTCATTGCATAAGTAAGACTTTCCTTAGAAGTTATTAATTCTGAGATTATATTTTTAAGATTTACTATTATTTATATTAGAGTAGCATCTAGAGGTCCCAGCCTAACCCAGCTGTGCTAGGTGCTGTAGCGTGAACATAAATATCATAAAAGCTGGACACTGCCCCAAAAAACTTGCAGTCTAAATAGACAAGACAAACTAATGAAGTCTTCTCATTTACATTTTCATAGGTATGTCAAATAACCTTTCTATGCCTCAGTTGCCTCTGCAAAGTAAGACAGGAATTCTGTAGTATAACCTGCCAAGAATTGAACTCAAGACACTGGATCATGAAAGTCTGTCCTTACCAAACGTGTTGTGGGATATTTAAAAATAAGTTGTGTTATTTTGGGGGTTTTTTGCATCTAGTCCAAATGGTAGTATTTCTAGAAGCCCAGTGCTACATAAAGCCAGGCTGCACCACAGATTCTACTATGACATAGAGGGAAAACTGGTCTGATTTTTATTTGATATCTTTTAGACCTTCAGCATATTGGAAGAGACAAAATGGAAATAAAGCTAAGTCAGTTCCCTTAGGAGAAAGAAACTTTAAAAAACAAAGTATATCATACATATGCTAATAAATAATCCTAATAACAAGCTGGGGACACACATTGCTCTTTAGCATTTGATCCTTTTCTCCCTAAACTCATTGTGAGTTTTGTCATTAATTTCTCTAGAAAAAATTCTCATTTTTTTCTACGACAGTGGCCTTCTAAAGGAGCAGCATTATTCAGCATTTTACACCTGTTACTCACTCAGCACCCCAACCCTTTCCTCATTTCTGCACTTCTTGACTAGTCCTATCCTGCATCAACAGAATGGCCCACAGAACACATAACCCTGGCATGGTGTGCATCGCAGGTGTGTGGATCATCTTCTGTAACCTGCTGTTGTCTTTATTCCCCTCATTACCTGTGCAACTTCACCAAGTAAGGGCAGACTTTATCTCTAGAATTCATCCCTGATGTTCATTGAGTTCAGGGATGAATCTGGCCTTTGGACTCTAAAATAACCATTGGTGTGTTGTGTTTTTTTAAATATCAGAAATCCTAAATCTAGCATATCTACAGTATCCATAACACTAAACAAGGCCTGGGTGAGCAGCCTGTAATAAAATGAAGCAGGTGGTTTCCAAAATGTTTTTCCACATCAGGACCCATAATATTTTACAACACATTATGATTGATTATATGGTTGTTACAAAAATGTTGCCTCTTGCATCCATACACAACTGTAAGAAATATGGGTATTGTGTAGAACTTCAATAATATCAATATAGGACTGTCTAGTCTCCATACATGGAAACACTGCAGCTTTATGATGCTACTAATGGACTGTGGTACTGGAAATGGACTACTTATGAAGCAGACTATCAAGGCTGCTTGTACTGTATTAGTTATCAATTTCTTTGAACATCAGTTTTTGGTCCTCAAGTTAGAATTCTGAAGGGGAATTTTTAATTGCCGTTCAGTGCTCTTACTGACTATCCACAAAGAAGGTATAGTTTTCACTAATCACAATTGTATTGTAGTTATACACTAAAGATCCAAGTTTGAGTTCTTGATTTTTTTCATTAAAAATGCCTTATTTCTAAAATTTATTTAAAAAATCACACTTGAAATATTTGCATCTTTATCATTCTAAATAAATACATACATTCAATACAATTAATGATACATAATTATTCTATTATGTACTTTTTTGAACTTCTTGATCACCTTTCACCGAAGGACAAACCCCTGTTAAAGATAGACTCAAACATAGATGTTTCTCTTAAAGTAGCATCAGTAGAAATATGAGATTTTGGAGAGGCAGAATGAGTCAGCATTATTAGCCACTGCAATCACTATAGTTATTTGGACCAGTGCTCACATAGTAGACCACTTGATTAACGTTCCTGATTGGTTTTGCTTAACTATCATTTCACCGTAACCAACAGCATAAAAAGTAGAAAATCTATAACTAAGGGGCTTGGCTTCACTGTTTATAATACATGTAAGAACTGACCAGATGCACTGTTAAAGATAACGAAGCCAGCATTGTGCAGAGAGTTCAGGAAGACAGTTTTTGATGGATGTTTCTTAGGCCATGTCTACATTACAAAGTTAAGTCGACTTCATGTAAGTCGACGTTGAGCCTCCGATTTAAGCAAGATGATCTTGTGTATCCACACTATGCTCATTGTGTTGGCGGAGTGCATCCTCATTAGCAGGGCTTGCATCGATGCACAGAGCACGGCACTGTGGGTAGCTATCCCATAGTGCACATAGCCAAGTGGAATTTGGGGTTAGGCTTGCATGCCTTATGGGACCAAAATATTGGTGTGGGTTGTTATGGAAACATGGCATTAGCTTCCCATGATGCACGTATCTCCCTCTCTTCCTCCCTGAAATCAATGGCAGGCAAACCAAGCCTTTTTTGTTTTTTTGCCCTTGTACTCTGCCCTGGTGTTGAGGGCAAGGGATACCAAACTTCCACTCCCACCCCTGCCTCAAAGGACATTTGGGGGAAGAGGATGAAGAACTGGGTGATGATGTCATCAGGTTCAGCATAGGCTGAAGAGGGCCTCTAGCATCCAGCTGCCTTTCTTGAACCTCAACATGTCTGATTACTCCTTCATAATCCACAGCATCTCTTCCTACGTGGCATGTTCTTGTTCCCTGCATGCTCTCCTGTCCTCCCTATCCGTGTCCAGGTTCTCAGACAGTGTGATCCTCCATGCTCTGAGGTCATCCTCGGAGACAAGCATTGACTCATTGAACATGTCCTCCTGAGTTGTCTTTTTCCACCTTCTAATCTGGGGAAGTCCCTGTCCCGGTGTGGAGGATGAACCGACAGGCAAGGTTTCAGCTGCAAGGAATGCAAAGCCCAAGGGTAGCATTGACAGTGCATACATTGTTTCTAGTGCAAGTCTTTAAATAAAAAAAAACACCTCTCAATACACTTCACTGCAAACCACAACGTAATCACAACCGCTGGCTATTGCAAGAGTCAGTTTGCTGCTCCAGACATGGTGAGTAAGGCCACAAGGCATGGGCGAGAGGTCTTGTGCTGCAGCTTTTGGAGCTTGAGAAAAGCCCCCTTTCCCCTAGCAACATGGATGGTACTTGAGGACAGGCACCAGTGTAGTCTGATTTTTACAAAAGCCGCACCAGACTGGGGCGGGGCAGGGAGAAAATCAGGAAGCCTCCCCCCCCCTTTTTTTTTCAATGCTGCTTGCAATACACAGTGATACCTTCCAAACACAACCATGGCACATTTGGGAAAGCATGGTTTTGTGACCCAGATTTCACCAAACAGGAGGCGGATTATTTGAATTGTTGTGGTTTAATGACTAGCATTGAAAACTTCCCCCATTTCCCCTAGGTGTCCTAAGCGATATCACTCTCCTGAGGGTAACAGAGGCAGTAAGAGAGCAAATGTAAGTGTATGGGTACAGACCTGTTCCTTATGCTGCAATGCTATGTGCTGCAGCAATGCCAGCAGAGTTAAAACTGGAGTGGTGGGGGAAAGTGTCCTACCGTGGTGAACGAAATAAGGCAGCCCTTCCCAGAAACCTTCTGCAAAGGATTGCAGAGTACCTCCATGAAAGCTTCCTAGAGATCTCCATGGAGGATTCCCAGGCCATCCCCGTGCACATGAACAGTCTTTTTTGGAGAGCATCCCCTGCATAGCTGGAGTGGCCACCGATACCCACTACACCTACTTTTTCATTCAGAATAATCATACAAAATAATAGCACATAATGTGATAGATTTATGTTACCAATCTGCCTGGGGCATCAGGTGATCAGGCTGAGGCCACGGGATCGTAGGAGAGGAGATGAAGGAGCACACCAAGTGACTAAGTTTTAAAGCTTTATTAATAAAATAACAGTGGTGAGTGCTGGGAATGCTCCCATGTCACTGTCACGGAGTCCCTGGGCGATGCTCTGGAACTGCTCCCCGTGAAGCCAGTCAGGACTCTGGGGAAGTCTTCTCTCTGGGAGCAGACTGTCTTCAGGACACAAAGCTCACACAGCTTCCACCTTCCTGGGTCTGACCTCGGAGCATTCAGCATCCTCTGCCCCTCCATGCGCGTCCCACAGCGAGTCCGCTCAGGCGGGGCTCCTGGGGAAGCCAGAGAGTCCTGCACCCCAACTTCGCAGTCAGATGTGACTCTCAGCTAGCCAGTAAAACAAAGGTTTATTAAACGACAGGAACATGATCTAAAACAGAGCTCATAGGTGCAGAGAACAGGACCCCTCAGCTGGGTCCATTTTGGGGGGCAGTGAGCCAGACAACCACGTCTGCCCTTCACTCCATGTCCCAGCTAGCCCCAAACTGAAACTCCCTCCAGCCCCTCCTCCCCTGGGCTTTGTTCCTTTCCGCGGGCCAGGAGGTCACCTGATTCCTTTGTTCTCCAACACTTTAGCTCTCACCTTGGAGGGGGGAAGGGCCCAGGCCATCAGTTGCCAGGAAACAGGATGTCGGCCATTCTCTGTGTCCAGACCCCTGCACACACCTGCCTTCTAGGGCTCTGCAATAATCATACACCCTTACCCCACCACTTAGATACTTAAGAAGTGCATAGGGGAAACTGAGGCACCCCCATGATATTCAGAGGAAACATTAAGAACAGTCCCACTTCGTCATAGTCACTCGGAGGGAGAAAGAAAGAGTTAGTGCCCCAGCCCTAACCCACTTTCATACTCACACATGCACGACCTGAGGCTGGCCAAACCTGGGTGTAACATAAGAAGAAGAGAGGGAAGGATAGATGAGAGTTCTGTCCTGTGCACAGGTCGCCCAGGGTCTGCTGTTGATCTCCCACTTGCTTCAGCTCTCAGGAGGGTTTTAAGTCCTGGGTTCTTCTGGGGACGTTTCGTCCAGGGACCTTTGTCTCCTGTGCTATCTGTATCAGTCCAAACCAGCCTTCTGAGGCCTCTCGCAACCTGCAAAGGAATCTTTCACTCCACACTCACACCTTCAACCCCTCCCAAAATCCTTTCCCATGCATATATTATGTAGGCGTCAGCGATATACAGTGCTGGTGCTTACCTGGGGATCCCATGGGGGGCAATTTTATTGTGACTGGAACATTCCCATGGGGCTGTTTTATTGTGACTGTGACAAATACCCCTACAGTTTGACTGGAAATGTGTACTCACCAGGGGTGCCTTCCCCGGCATCACACTCCACTGCCAACTAGTCCTGTGAAAGGATGGGCTCCAAGGTTAAAAACAGTTCTTGGCTGTTGAGGAGAATGGATCCTCTCTTGCCACCTCTCCTCTTCCTCCTCCTCCTCAACAATGTCATCCTTGTTGTTGCTCGAGATTGCCAGGGTTCCTGGGAGTTATCCATGGAGCATTTTGGGGTAGTAATGGTGTCGCTGCCGAGAATCACATGCAGCTTCTCATAAAAGCAGCATGACTGTGGGGCAGAACCAGAATAATGTTTTGCCTCCCTTGTCTACTGGTACACTTGCCGAAGTGCCTTTATTTTCACATGGCAGTGCTGCGTGTCCCTGGTGTAGCCCTTCTCCCTCCATACCCTGTGCAATTTTGGCATAGATGTCAGTATTGCTTCTACTGGATTGGAGCTCTGCCTGCACAGACTCTTCTTCTCAAACAGCAATAAGGTCCACCACCTCCAGTGTAATCCATGCTGGAGCGCATTTGTGGCCTTGAGTCACCTTGATCAGCTGTGCTGGCAAGCTTTCCATGCTGATGAAACAGGAAATGAAAAATTCAAAAGTTCCCGGGACTTTAACAGGGGAGCATCTGTTTCCTGTGTACCTGACTGAGATTCAGTGGAGCTGAAAGCGCTCTCTAGAGCAGTCACAGAGGCGCACCATGGGACACCTCCTGGAGGCCAATAAATTTGAATTAAACAATGCAGTGTCTGCACTATCCCCATGTTGACCCATGGAATCAAGCACTATGCCTCTCGTGGAGGCGGAGTTCAGAAGTCGACTTTACAGGCCACTTAAGGTTGGCGGAAGGGACTTAGTAGTGTAGACACACACATTATGTGCTGGGACACATGATTTACAAGGAGAGGCTGAGGGAACTGGGCTTATTTAATCTGCAGAAGAGACGAGTGAGGGGGCATTTGATAGCAGCCTTCAATTACCTGAAGGGGGGTTCCAAAGAGGATGGAGCTTGGCTGTTCTCAGTAGTGGCAGATCAAGGAGCAATGGTCTCAAGTTGCAGTGTGGGAGGTCCAGGTTGGATATTAGGAAATATTATTTAACTAGGTGGGTGGTGAAGCACTGGAATGGGTTACCTAGCGAGGTGGTGGAATCTCCATCCTTAGAGGTTTTTAAGGCCAGGCTTGACAAAGGTCTGGCTGGGATGATTTAGTTGGGGTTGGTCCTGCTTTGAGCAGGGGGTTGGACTAGATGACCTCCTGAGGTCTCTTCCAACCCTAATCTTCTATGGTTCTATGATTATTAGATTGACTTAATGTGGCTTATGTCCACGTAAGTTTCTATTGTAGACCAACCTGCCTGTTGCTTAAAGTAGCTAGTGCATGGCATCTCCAAAGCACCAAACACTACTAAAACATGCCATTCATTTCAAACCACATTTTCTGAGGCATGTACCATGTTGGTTAATTTGCAGGAGCTAAACAGCCTAATAACACATAACATGAAGGCTGTACAGTGAGAGGTGATTTTTACCTCCTACACTTGTAAACATTTATTGGAATGGAGGAGCAGTACATATCTACTATTTGGATGTAGATGAAACAGAGATGGGCATGGAGAAAGAGCTACATAATATATTTATGTAAAATGTATTATATAAAGTGTTCTATAAGGTAATGAAGGGACAGATCTTGAGCTGCTCTAAATTGTCACCATTCTGCTGAAGTCATTAGAGCTTTACTCATTTACACTAGCTGTGGGTCTGCCCCACAGAATCCTGTTTAGAATATTTTAATATAATTCTAATTCCACTGTCTAGATTTCTGCCTGTGCATGCAGAAAGTTGTCTACTATGTATCTGTGGAATGAAGAGAAACACTAATATTTCTTGAGGACTAGTGCTGGTCTGCTGAGGGGTCAACCTCTAAGAGAGAATCAACTTCATGTGCTATTGGACTAATTGGAGCTGTGCTACCTTCCTCCTCCTCCTCATCATCATCACTAACATCAGCACCCTGATTGGTCAGTTGTGTTTTAGACAAATATTCCTCTCCAGATTTCTCTCCCTCAGGCAAAGTGGATACTGCTGACTCCTCCTCTTGGCAATCTGGTTCCCCTTTCTTTACTTCCTGAGATTCACGGTGCAGAGCTTGCACACCAGCTTCTCCAGTGAGCAAGCCTAAGTCTCAAGAGCTGGTCATTTTTCCAGTCTAAGTTTTCCCATGGCAAAACACTGCTTCCAAGCAACTTCATGATGGGGTTTGCTGGTTTCAGTAACACAGCTGTCAGATGGGGTCTGTGGGAGGGATAATGTAATGCTGCTTGTACTGGGAGTAGTGTCCAGAAAAGATATTTTTTGTTATTGTTTGGGGGTCACTAGACAGTTGCTGAGTCTGACCTAAACTGCGTACCCTTCCTCTTGTCATCCTTACCAGAAGGTCAGGCTTTGCAAGGTGAAATTGTGGCTTCATAACTCCACACAGCCTCTGCATGGGTCAAACAGAGAGAATACCTAGTAAACCTTGCTCCCTTCTGTCCAAGATACAGTTCACAGTAATGCACTCACGTCCTCTTCCCTGTTCCCAATGACTGAACAAGGCCGCTAACAGAGAGCTGCCATGCTCACTGTGACATCATTGAACCAACTCCACACGCTCACAATGTGCATTCATCCAGTGAAAGAACACACAGGACAACTGACGAACCATTGAAACAAAATGTTTTAACATGAAGTCCAAACAAAATGAAAGAGGAAATGAAATAAAACACACTTCATTTCAAATTGATGTTCCAGTTCAAAACTTTTCCATTGGAAAATATTTATCAAAATTCCCACAAAATATTTCCATTTAGACGAAACAACATTTTCTGACAGAAAACTGGTCTGTTGAAAATATTTTGACCCATCCTAGTTGTGAAACTTTGTTTCTAGCAGTTTTTCAGGCTGTTTCACAATAACAATTAAATATTAAAGTATAACTGCAGTATATGCTTGTCACTGTATTTAATAGCAATACCTGAACCCAATATATACTTACAAGAGATATTCACTGGTTCTCCACATGAATAGAATTTGAGATGTACATTCATATCCAGAATTACAGAATGAAACTTCACACTGGCAGGGTAGTAACTGAAAAACTAGCACATTTGTCAAAGTTGCTTTGAAAAAAGCAGTCTATTACAAATGACTGATTACTGGATCAGAAAAATAATGTGTTACAGGTACATAATACTGATTGCTTAGAAGTAATTGATTACTGATTACTTTGCTCAGTAAGGCTGTTGCTGCACAGGCTACCAAGACTACCATTATATTGCTCACAATCAAGACAAGATTGGCAAAAAAAGTAACTGAAAGTAATTGGAGTTCCTCTTTGGCCTGAAAAGTACTCAGATTACTTGTAAGAACTGTATTTTTTTAAGTGTTTCATTTATTCTGCTCCATTCTTTTAACAAACCTGTTAATGTCAGCCTGGCTCTTTCCACTCCACTATTCTCTGCTTTGGATAGGTTAACCAGGCTGCCATCTAGTGATTTGGTGCCCTATTGGCAGGTAAACACACCTACCCCCATCATGCCCAGACATTCATTATGTTCCCTCTTTTACAGGCAGCTTTTTATTATTATTCAGTCTAGCAAGTTGACATTAAATTTTGAATAAGTAACTTTTAGAAGATACTTTATCATCTCTCTGTTGGCATTTTCTTCTGTCCCTTTCCTTCACCCCTTTTTTCTTTCCATCAGTTGACATATATACTAAAACATACTCTTCCTTTTTTTTCACTTTCCCTTAAAGATATATTTTTATGGTACAGAACTGTTTTCTTTCTTCTCTCCCCAGTCTCACTCCTTTCACTATCTACTCTTCATTTTTCTTAGTTGTGCTGTCTGACTTGTCTCTTGCTCTCTCCAATATAAGCTGATTGAAGCTGATCTCAAGCAAGACAGAATTGATGCTGGTGGAACAGAGGAAAGCAGAGTTTGGCGTCATGGTGCTCTCTCCTTTGGTTGAAAATACACACCCACAGTTGTTCAGTTTGGTCCATAATTTACGAGTATTCTCACATTCCTCTCTGACGCATAGCAACATCTGAGAGTAATGCTTTCTCTCATCTCCAGTTGGCTAGGAGACTCTGTCCCATTCTGGTAAATGAAGACCTTGACTCTATTCATGCCTTTGTCACCTCTTGACTGGTTTGCAGAAATATTATATCCCTGGGCATGAAACCTTCAGAGCTTAGGAAACCCCAGTTGGTACAGAGTGCTGCAATACTTCTCCTCAGCAACACAAGCTACTGTGAACATGTAAGACTTGTCCTCCACTCCCTGTGCTATTTTCCTATAGATTAATGAATCAAGTTGAAGGTCATTATCTTCAATGCACTAAATGGCCTGGGACTAAAAGATCATCTAAAGCTCTGTGATGTTGTCAACCATAGTCCTCTTCATTCTTCTGACACAATAAGGATAAACCTTGTCTTTGTGGGAGACAGAGCTTTTTCAGGGGCCAGCCCAAGACAGTGGAATGAACTCCTGCATGCACTAAGGACCATCACAAACTTCACCACCTTCCATTCTAAGTGGAAGGAGCATTTCTTCCACCTTGCCTTCTCTAACATAAACAGACAGCAATGTGTATATGTGTATTTATAAAACAAAAATCCAAAACAAAACACCACCGCCTGCACTTAGGGAGAAGATTAGAGAACAAACATGTTACAGATGTTAGTCATGTTGCTTAATGTACTCCAGGAAGGTGCTCAGCTACTACTGTGATAAGTATGGTTTAAGCACCTATATAAAACAGAATAGTCATAGTCCTTAATGCATTACAAGAAGATATGCAGGTGCTACAGCAGTGAGGTAGTAGAGAACCTGAACAGACCAGAAAAACTAGATGGAAAATATTAAAATTATAATATCATTCTATAAATCAGTACTACCCATTACCCTTTGACCATATCACAATGCTCTCTGTATCCCTATACTGGTTCTCCATTTTGTCTTTTATCAAACATAAGCTACTTGTTTTCACTTTCAAAGCCCTTCACAGCCTACCTTATATTATAGAGATGTTGACTTCTGCCTCCACTCTGCCAAGTGTGGGGCAGATAGGACTGAATATAAAACATTAACTCTAAAATTATGATTTTAGAAGGAAAAATACCTTTTGCTCCATTCTTTCATACAGATTTTGTATGTCAAAAATACTGTTCGAAGCTGAGCTGCTGAACACAGAAATATCAGTCTCCATAGAACAGGAACTGTCTCACTATGTGCATGGCTGAGTGAATGTATAGTTGCTGTTTTCCTGTTGTTGAGATAATGCCTGTGGGCTGACCCATAACCTCAAGTGTCCCAAAATACTTGCATATCTACTGACTAATGGAGCAGGAAATTACTGGAATGGGGAAGTTCTTCATTTGCATAAAATTGACTTAATCATATCCTATTGGATGGTGCCAGTGATTTCAAAAGGGTAGTGCCCCATTCTGATTCACCAGGATATTCCTGAGGAGTTCCAGGGAAGTGGAACTAGGCAAGCCACCATCTTCAAAAACTGAAAGAAAGGCAGAACTCTGATTGTTGGCCTTTATTTCTGTATTTTTAGCTTGTTTGGCTTGATTGCCTGCCTAAACTTCTGCCATGGCTGCTGATCTCTGTCTATGCAATGCCACCATGCCTGACAATGAGGTTTATGCTTCCTCCATCCTCCTATCTTGGTCCCCCAAGGTAGGAGTCCATCAAAATGAAACAATTAAGATTCAATATCTACAAGCAAGTGTCCTTTAGCCAGCCAGAATGTCTATTGCCTTTAAAATAGATGAACCAATAAGACCACCAGTTAATTTTTTCAACCACATAGCACTTTCCTGCAGTTGAATAAAACCACACAAGTCACAACAACCAACCTGCATACGTGTAATCCGTGTGAGTTTTCTTTTCTTTTCCAATTTTTAATTGAGGGATGTCTCTACCTCAGCAGCCTTGCACTTATTGAACTCCATGAGATGACTGGTAGAGAGCATGTATGTGTGTGCACATAGAGGGGTGTGTGTGTGTGTATGTGTAAATAGAACTGACCATATTTACTTGAGAACAGCCGCTACAGAATAATTCATCAAATACCAAAACCAGCCCTAGGTTAAACAAAAGTCTTGCTGTCTAAAAGATCTCACACACATATATATGTCATGTTGTAGGAGCTGTATGTTTAATCTTGAGAAATAATGTTAATGTCACTTTAATTTGTTTTTGGAATTTTAAATATAACAATCTGCATCATCTTGAATTCTACTGGAATGTTTTACATACCAAATAATGGGGTGGCAGTGGAATTGGTTATTAAACAACCACTAATAGTTGGGGCAAGCTGCCTTAACTGGAATCCGAGCTGTATTCTCAACATTAGCTAAGGTTATGTGGTCCTGCCTCAGCCCAGGGGGCTGGACTTGATGACTTCTCAAGGTCCCTTCCAGCCCTACATTTCTATGATTCAACCATGCAATGATTTATCCCTTTTTGTATCAGTTGTTTGTCTGGAACATAAATAGATCTGTTGGCACTGAAATTGATAATGCCCTGTTATTTTGGGGGCTGATGGCTTAAGAAAGTTTGCTCCCTTTCCAAATTAGTACATTTGTCTCTTCTCCAGATGTCAGGGTCCCACGCTTGAGGCGTTCTCTGGTAAGAAGCAACTCTTGTTGACTCAGCTAGTGGAGGTTCAGAGAGAGAATTGTCTCATAGTCCTCCCATAAATGGTACTCAAATAAATACTGCTGTGTTTTGAGGGAAAGTGACTAATGTATCTTTGTTTTTCTAAATTAGCAACCTGGGTTCCAGAATCTTTGAGGGTCTGGTATGGTGATTATCAATTGATCATCCTAAAAGCTGACCAGTTTTCTATAACAAGTTTATACTTTCAATTGTGCCATCCTTCATCATCCTCTTTTTAAACTTTCAACCCAGCACGTTTGTGCATTCTTCCATGCTGTCCCTTATGCTTAGGAGGAGCTCCCAGTAAACATCTGCAAAGCCACCCCATGGTCTTCCTTCAGATCCCTCCTTAAAAATCTCCTTTGCCATGATGCTTACAAAAACCTTGTCTGTCAATAGTTAGGCAGCTGGTGTGATTGAACCACTGCCTAAAAGGTGACCAGTATTATCTCATTGCTTCCTTGTGCTCCCATTTGTCTGTGTATTACAGGTCTCTTATCTTATACCTAGATTGTAAACTCATTAGGGCAGGAACTTTCTGTTCTTATTTGTACAGTGTATAGTATAATGAGTTCCTTGTCCTTGCCTGAGGTTCCTAGTCACTACCATAATACAAATAATCAAAACAATAAAGCCCCAGTGAAGTGTTAAAACTCATGGGCTTTTCGGAACTGGCTGTGAATGCACAATGCAGATTGCTTCTTATACATGCTACACTGCTTTCCTGAGTCCATTACTGATATATGAGAATTCATCAATTCATGTTTAAATAAAACAGCAAAACTGCTAACAGCCTGAAGTCTGACATGTGGACAATCCTACAGGTAAAATATCTATTCTCAACCAGTGAGACATTGTCCTGCTACTAGAATATTCTCAAGTTTGAAGGTGCAAACCACTTCAAATTTGGCAGTAGAAGCATAGAAATTTAGTAAGCACAATGAGCATATTTACATATAAATAAGAAAGCTGAAGGCAAAGGGTTAGTCCATTAGCTCCTGAGCATCTGCAGCTCCCATGACCGTCAGTGGAAGTTATGACTGTTTAGCACCATTCAGAAATCAGGCCATCTGGGTGTGGTTTGTGTTTGCAGGTTGGCTTTTTGCCACTTTGGTGATAGAAAGATTAATTGAGTGAAGTGTGGGAGGTGCAGGAGGAGGAGTTGGACTGGGTTCTAGAACCTCTTTCCAGGTGACAATTTCTTGTGAGGTGTTGGCAGGGCACTTTGTTAATGAAAGCTACTCCAGAAGTGTTACATCCAGCTGATGCTACAAGTAAAGAAAGTAAATTGATATGAACAGCAGTAAGAGGGTGCAGGAGGATAATGTAAAGGTTAGCTTTTGGCTTTGTACCTGTTTTGTAAGAGTGGAGGATAAGCATGTTTTTTTATGGCTGGGATTTCTTTGATTATTTTGATGGACCTTACCCTCATCTCAGTTCCTTGGGGAAGTTATCATCCTCCTTATTCTCACATCTTTCCTCAACTTCTTGCTGCTGGAAAACTCCACCCTCTAGTGTCACTTTTCATGGTCAAAACTGGGGCTTGGATAGTTATACCTAGTGGTTGGAACTATGACAATCAGAGGCCAGGAACAGTAACAAAGATTGGAGCTGGAGTCAGGAACCAGGTATCAGAACCAAGGCTCAGGATTCGAGAATCATGCTGCGAGGCAGGTCCATCATCACAGCTGGCAGGGGAGTCCACCTTGTTGCCCAGACACTTTCTGGAATGCCTCCTGCACTTAAATAGGGGGCCTGGACCAATCAGAGGCTATGAGAGAAGCTGTGAGTCCAGCCTCCTGAGGAGATACTTCCTGTGATATGTTTCTCCACTAGGTTTATGTGAAAATGCACACAGCCCTCTCTCCATTAGTGGGATGGAGGTCTGAGAGGTGCAGGAGCAGGCAATCTGCAGACACAGGTTCTAGTCCCCAAAGAACTTCACATCCTGTGGCTGACTAAGCCTCCTTAATACTTTTATCGCCGATTGGCTAGTAGATAGTGCTACATGAATGCGGTAACATACCATCAATCCTGAAACCATGAACATGATCCTCCTAACCCTTACACATGTCAGAAGTCCTTATTCTGGTGAGTAGTCTCATTGACTTTAAGTCCTTCGTAAACTCCTGATACTATTAAAGTCAATAGAAGAACTCCGATAGCTTTCAAAAGAAAGATGTTTTCACTCCTTTACAGGAATGTTGACATCAGTGGAATTACTCATTTCGAAGTCAGGTTGTTACCTATGTAACACTGAGGTATAAACAAAACATTCATAGTATTGTGGAAAATATTTCTAATGATTTCATAATGACTTTAATCAAGGGATTGTCATTCAAAACTGAATTAAAAAATAAAAATGTAGTTACTGATATATTAGCCTAGTAAACACCAGATCAAATCAAATTCCTACTGATAAGTGTGGTTAACCTCAGATAATATGAAACAAAGGAATCGGGAAATAATACATTTTCTGACTTGAATGTTTTTACTAGATTTGTCTGTTTGTTCTAGAATGTAGTTCTAATCTATTTACAATAATTAACTTAAGATACTTTCTTTGTAGACTACAAACCCCTGTAATGCACTTTACATTTAGCATGTTGTCCCCAAAGAATTCCTTTAACAGGCTTCTGTTTAAAAAAACCTCAGCAGTTGTATGAAATATATTCTGTGTTGGTACATGGAAAATATATCCTTTTTTATAAATCAACTACTTTAAGAGCAGTCTTTATTGTATTTTACATTTTGGTGCAGTGGAGGTTTATTCCTTTTGCTAGATACTAATTTAGCTATAATCCACTTTACTTTAGTGCATAATAAAAACGTGCACATTAATAGATGTTTGTAAGGGGCCATATGCATATTTCCCTTAATGTTAACTGTGAGTTGGTGGCAGTTTAAGTTTTTCTTCTGACTTCATCTTAGGTAATGTTATATAAAGAAATGCCTCTGAATGTATTGTTAACTTTGTATTTTATTCTATATTGTAGCCTGATTGACAGATTTTGTATTAATTGTATTGATTACTTAAGAAATCCCAGTTATCACTTTGAGGGTTGACAGGTCTTGTCCCAAGATCAGGCCCAGTATTATTAAAACTATATAGCTGGGAACCCTGATGTGCACAGCTGCAACACTCATGCTATAGGAACTCTATATTTACAATAATTTATTATTACATTTAGCACAGTCACAAACACTCTAAGTCAGTAAGGTAGATAGAAATAATGTAGAATGTGCAGCTGAACATCCATACTCACACCATCCCTTGTAGAATAACCTGAAATGTTAGCCATTATCTTCCTTATCACCATCACCTTACTCCCCATCACCAGTGGCCATCTTTCTGGCAACTCCCAGGGTCACATCTCTCCCTCCCCTACCACACACAGGCTGGGATACAGATTTTTATAATATATTTTGCTGATGCCAGCATGTCTAATGTATTCAATAGGGGTTTCTCCCCTCTTCCTTATTTGTATTTCCTCACCCTACTTATGTTGGGGTGTCCTTCTCCTATAGGTTAGTATATTAATTATCTCAATTTATTAGCATATACATCAATTCATTGCCATGGCATTCTTGGATATTCTTTCCTTAACTTTGTTGGCTGATGTCATTATGGACAAAATTGCCCCTTACATTCTATTTCCAATTCTCCAAAACTTAGGGGTTACCATTGGGCTGTTTATCTGTGCCAAAGTTCATAGGCCTCAAGCCTTATGCAAATTGCTGAAGCTAATTCTTACAGGATAGAGGCCTGTAAGTTCCTTGCATTACTGCTGACTATAAAAAATGCAAAATATAATGAAGGTAAGTCAGTGAATATAATAAAGGCAAGTTAGCCCTATGGGCTACAATATGATAGTCAGCTGAGGCCAGCTATAATGGTGTGTTTAAAAAAAAAGAAGTGGAATAAATGTCAATAATAATAGCAGACTGCAGAATGGAATGATTGTTAGAAAAATGCACTGAGATAATCGTAGGGATAATACAAATAGTAAGTGTTAGTGTGACTCGACACAAGATATTGGTTAATACATGTGGCATTGCTTCCATTAATCACTGTGATAATAAAATTGGTTGCTTGCTATAGTGACACATTATAAATATGGGTGGCTGATATGCAGTTCATTTTATTTAGGAACAAAAATTCAGTCCAGGATTTCCAATATGTAACATTGCACTCATGAGCTATGCTGTACAACAAGTCATATCCAAGGGTAAGATGGCATGGGTTTGAATTATGTCTCCCCAAAAGAGTCAGTGGAACCCCTGCAGAAGTAAAATTCAGGTAGGATGAGGAAGCAAGCACAATAAGAAGTGTTAGCTGCCATGGGGCTAAAGTGGAGGCCACTAATAGCAGAAAAGAGAGCCAATGGTAGCCACAAAGGGAGGAGATAAGAAAAAGAGTAAAATAGGAAGAGACCAGCTTTCACATCTTTCCCATTGTATAATATAGAGCCTGGTGTTCAAGAGGTTCAGAGGCACAGGCAGCAAACTTCTCTTTGGGTGAAACCCTGACCCCACTGAAGCCAATGGGCATTTTGCTATTAACTTTAATGGGGCCAGGATTTTACACATTCCCTGACTGCCGTGTGGGTCTCAGGTGTTGAGTCTGTGACCCAAGGTGCCTAGGATAGCCCACACTGAAAATACCAAGGTCAGGGAAGGCTGCAAAAGGGAGAGCAGATTCTCGCAGAATTGGTAGTTAACACTAATTAGATTCACCAACCAGTCACAAATGGAGCTCCTGAGCTCCCATACTGGTTATCAAGAAGCTAGGAAAAAGAAATAACATAGCCCCCTTTATTGCATTCCAGTCTCTGGCTCCCAATCAGCAGATAGGTCCAGTAAAGTGAGAAGTTACTTAAAACTCTATTCCTTTTATAAAATGTTCTTCTGATCCCTAAAGGACCAGCTACACTACCAGATCAATATTAGTTTGGATCTTAACCAAAACACCACACACTCAGCCAGTCCTTTAGTTTCTAATAAAACCTTTACTATTAGAAACAAAAAGAAAAGAAAGAGAAGAGAGCTGTTTAAATGGTCAAAGAAATCAGATATATGACTTCAGAGTCCACATATCATGTTCTTAGCAGCACTGGTGAGTTTGCCCGTTTGTAAAGTCCCTCTGGAACACATCCATAGCTTGGATGGGTCTATCAGTCCTTTGTTCAAAGCTTCAGTTTGTAGAGAAGTTACTCCAGAGGTGAGAAGCTGGATTGAGGACAAAATGGAGAGGATGCAGCTGCTGTTTTATATCCTTTGTTATGTGGCTTGTACATCCTCTGTTCCAAAAACAAGCTCACAGCATGTGGTTATGTAAAAGCACCTGGAGTCCCCTGTCCACAGACATGTCCCTACAGGTCCTGCTGACTAACAGGCGTAGCCCCTGGCTTCCCTCAATGGGTTCATCGTACAGCTGATTCACAGGTTCTATTCTCTTCTTGTTTAAGAGGAAACCTCCATCCCTTCTACCTTAAATCTTTCCAAGAAATTAAAAATTGAAACATTTTATTCTGACAGGTCAAAACAAGACATTTCAGCATTGTCGGAACATTTTTTTCCTGTTTTTTCACAAACATAACAATTTTGGTAACATCAAAACAATTGCACAAAGCATTTTGATTTCAACAGCATTCCATTCTTCCAATGGAAATAGTTCTGTTAGAAAAGTTTCAACAGCTCTAAAACTTATTCTTTCAGGAAATGTCAGCTTGCTGTTTAAACATTAATCAGTCTTGTCAAGTCTGATCATTAGAGTTTGATGGGGTTTTCCATGTTAGAACTCTTTTTTAATATAACCTTTTAATTTAGTAAGCCTTGATATCATTAATCAATTTGTGTGTAACACTCAACTATTCTGCAGTATAATGTTTAGTTGAAGAGAACCTGGTGGTCTCTTGGATTGTATGCATAATTTGTTCTTTGTAACAAAGTAGAACAGTTATGAAAGTCCAGGTTAAGATTCCATTAAATATCAGAAGGAAGTCAACAATCTCTGCTTTAATTATTTCTATAAATAGATCATCATATCAAATCACATTATTTAGGAAATATGTTTGTCAAAGGGTTATATCAGATGTTCTAGCTATCTAAAGTATTTAAACCTTTGCAAGAACAAGGATAAATATCCTATTTCTTATGGAGGAAACAGCTTAGTTACATCATTATTGCAGGACATTCAGACAATGAACATTTCATCTGGAACCATCCAGCAAAACATTTCAAATTATAAAAGCAGATTTTACTTCCCTAGCTAGCTTTCACCACAATCTGAAAGAGACATGATTCATTTTCATCAGAATGATGTCAGCATTCTAATTCTTGCTGTTTAAGGGCAAAAAGCATGCCAGCACCAAATGTTATGCAGAAACATAGTATAATAATGGAAACGCTTTGTAATCTGTGTGCCATCACAGGAAGAAAGAAATAACTTTTATGTTAACAGTGTTTATGCATGTCCACTTTCCATCTAGTCACCAGCTATATGCTTCTCCAAAATGTGGGTTTATGTGATTTACCTTTCCATCTAGTAACCAGGTGTGTGCATATCCAAAATTCTACCTATTTACTGGCAATTTAAAACCCTTATAGGACTCTGTATTGCTTGCCTACAAAATAATCTCTTTTTGGGAAAAAAATATTTTCTCATTCTCATCATAACTTAATTGATTTCCCAGCTTGTTTTTCACATACACTTTCACTGAGGAGAGAGGTTATTGAGGTACAACAGGCTGGGAGAAGTCGGTAGCTGCGCTCTTACACTTCAGTAACAGAAAACATACCAATTTAGATATTTTTCCTGACCTTTAGTACACTGTGGCATTTCTCCCAATATTTGGTGCTGTATATGTTTTCTCAAGTCTATCATATGCAACTGATGAAAGTTTGAGAGAAATGTGAGATGAGAAAAAAATAGAAATCTGTCATGTTTAGAAAAATTGTCTTAAAGAAAATCTTGATGATTGCCTGTAGTATAGCATTTGAGCAATGAAGCATTTTGATCTGTTCGTACATTTTGGAAAATATGGAATAATAGTCCGAATGCTACTTTTTTTTCCTTCCAATGATTTACAATGCCTACTAAAAGAGAAATGTAAATTTAAAAAAAATATATTTATGAGCAAATTACTAGCAGACAGGGGAACTGGATCAAATGCAATGCATTAGAATTTAACTATTTGTTTGTGTTTTACTATATTCACAGGGCCAACTGGTATAAATCAGCATTGACTGACTTCAGAGAAGATGTGTCATTTTATACTGCTGAATTCAGGGTTTATTGTTAAAGTTGTTCTAAAACAAAAGGTTAGAACAGAAAGATAGTTATATTGGACTAAACATACACAATCTGAAGTATTAAACTAAAACTGGTGGTTTGATTTAAACCCATCCAAAAAGATTATGCTATTCAAGTTAAAAGATCAAAGTCCATCCTTTAGTCATCCTGTTGTGCCTACCAAAAGAAAAAAAAAAACATATGGAAGGAGATCCTTGGGAGGTCCATGCAGTTCCTCATTAATACGTTTTCCAGAGAGTTTTTCATTAAGGGTGGGGTGAGGTGAACATCTCATCCCTAACTTCGTGAGACCCAGGTCTGAAAACTTTTCAACATTGAGAAACTTGAAACCACAAGAAGGCCTATCATGCCGGGGGTTGCGTGAATTGCTAGCATGATGTTATCTGCTCCTGCTCCAGTGTTTTGTGCTATAGAGTATAATATGGTTTGTGCTGAATGAGTGCTCAGAGGGAAGGAAAAAAAAAAGCCCAACACACACACCACACTTTACTCCCCTGAGGAATCAGGACATCTTCGTATCTATGACAGCCAGGACTTGGACATGTCACAGGTTCTATTCTCTTCTTGTTTAACAGGAAACCTCCATCCATTCTACCTTAAATCTTTCCACAAACATACAAACTACCTCTGTACACATCACTGCACCTTTACCCTCATGGGTAAACTACTCCAGTGAGCAGAACACAGCAAATGAAGGGAGAGTGTTGTGTAGTGACTCTTGGGGCCAAATGTATCTGCAAGGTCAAACAGCAGAATCCCAGGGGCTCCAGTCTGGTTGAAATAGTCATGAAACTCACATACCTTGGGGCCTGCTGGAGGCCACAACAATTCAAAGAGAAGTGCTGTGCTTCTGTTCCAGCTGAGGGACTCCTTTCCCAACCTTCCTTCCATTGTTTCCTCAACTTCCTGCCCATTGGCAAGGCAACTTCAAAAGGAGCCAAATTGACAAGTATTCACCTATCAGCAAATGCTCCTGGAGCCAGTTTTACAATTTCCTAATCCAGAAGAGGCTCAAATAAATAAATAAATAAAAGTTAATGCAGACTATAGCCATATTTACTGCTGGTTGCATAAGGAAACAATGTTGTTCCCCCATCCCTATCCTCACAGCAGGAAAGTAGTGTCCATCAGAGGACATTAGTTAGTGCTTTTCCTGTTGCCTTCTCCATCTCTCACTTTTACCTCAGTTACCTCATTTATCCATAGGCCACTTCTCTTTACTGATCTTTCAACACTATTGCTAACTAACAATTTTAACTTCTACCAAAGGTATTTATATGCTCCCATTGCCATAGTACTTGAGTACCTCACAATCATATATTTTTTCTCACAACACTCCTGTGAATCAGGGAAGTACTAGTATTCCTATTTTACCCACAGAAGCTAAGTGATTTGTCCAGGGTCAAACAGGGAGTCTGTGGTGGAGAATGGACTTCAATTTCACCTTTCTTACTCTCTTTTCTGCCTCTCTAGTTTAAAGCAATTTTGTTGCTTGTCTCAACTTTCAGGAGCAAAGCTAAAGTATCTTGGAGACAAAATAGTTTCACTTGGGCAAGAGGAGCAACCATAATCACAACTCTTTTTCATTTATCTCCATCAGCACAAACCTCCCTTTGCCACTGCTTTTTGTACTCATGCATTCATCCTGGACTGTGAATTCTTCTTCTCTTCCCTTATATTTGCAGTGCATTCTGAGATTTTTCTAAATAGAGGGAATATCATAGACTTCAGACTCTCATTACTATTACATTTTACTTGGTATTTCATTATAATATTTCATAATAACAGTCCAAGATGTTTCAGCAGTAAAGCGGTTAAAAAGACTCCCTTATGATCTCATGAAGTAGCGGTCTAGTGATCAATTGGTAAGCTCTTGATTTGCAGCTATTGAAGATTTTAAAAGTCTATCATTTCCCAGAAGTCTGACTGGCCTTCCAGGTCCTTGAAGATAAATAGGAATCTCAAATTAATCAAAAGCAATAAATCATTGGCCTTTCTGCTGATTGGGAATCATGTCCTCCACTTTTCAGGCTGGTTGTCAGCTAATATTCTAATGAAACATCTAATGTCTCTCAAGGGGCTTCCTACACAAAGTGTTGAGGAAAAAGTGGTCTGTAGAAAAGAAAAGAAACCTGACTTAAAGCAAGAAGGCAGTAGGATGCTTTCAATGAAAGATATAAAATTTAAGAGAGTTCAAAAATTCATTTAATTCCTAAAGTAAAATAAAATTACATTGTCTGCTAATGTGAATTAATTTAAGTTGTAGCAATTAATAAAATGGAGGGGAAAAGTTTCCAAAAACATAATTTGTATTGCATTAAAATAAATAGCAGAATTTGATATTGGCAGATAATATGTAATCCTGTGGATCCATTGAAGGGAGTGAAAGCCTCAGACATAAGAGTATGGGAGTATTTAAATATGTATGAAAGATAAGGTGTAGCTTTCAAAGATTTCCTGGTAGATATTTAACTTCCAGACAATGTCTGGCTGCTGAGTTTTCCACATTCTATCAGCACATCATGTTAGTGAGAAGAACACACATAAGTGAATATAAATAACTAAGTACTGAACCACTAAATAAGCCAAACTATGGCTATGCATTGTGCATAGAAATGGGATGAGACAGATAACTTTTTCCCATTAATGAATAATTAACCATTAAAACATGTATTTCAAATGCATACTATGTGTACTTTATAAAGTGGCAACAGAGAAACTTTGGAAACTAAAGCTTATCCATTCATACTTCAGATCTGCATTAAAATCATTAACATAAAATAATACATTAATTATTTCAACATTTACAAAAGAGAGAAATCAAGGGTTCATTTTATTTGTTTATTTCTGTATTGCTCATGTACTGAAGTACTTTGAGTCCACACTATGTCTGATCCCCAACTAGAAGTCAAAGAGGCATGAATCTACTTTTGAGGAGAGGAAAATGATCAGGAATAGTCAGCATGGATTCACCAAGGGCAGATCTTGCCTGACTAACCTAATTGACTTCTTTGATGAGATAACTGGCTCTGTGGATGAGGGGAAAGCAGTGGATGTGTTATTCCTTGACTTTAGCAAAGCTTTTGATACGGTCTTCCACAGTATTCTTGCCAGCAAGTTAAAGTAGTATGGGCTGGATGAATGGACTATAAGGTGGATAGAAAGCTGGCTAGATTGTCGGGCTCAATGGGTAGTGATCAATGGCTCCATGTCTAGTTGGCAGCTGATATCAAGTGGAGTGCCCCAAGCGTCGGTCCTGGGGCCAGTTTTGTTTAATATCTTCATTAATGATCTGGAGGATGGTGTGGATTGCACCCTCAGCAAGTTTGCAGATGACATGAAACTGGAAGGAGTGGTAGATCCACTGGAGGGTAGGGATAGGATACAGAGGGACCAAGACAAATTAGAGGATTGGGCCAAAAAGAAATCTTATGAGGTTCAACAAGAACAAGTGTAGATTCTTCCTTAGGATGGAAGAATCCCATGAACTGCTACAGACTAGGGACTGAGTGATTTTAGGCAGCAGTTCTGCAGAAAAGGACCGAGGGGTTACAGTGGACAAGAAGCTGGATATGAGTCAACAGTGGACCCTTGTTGCCAAGAAGACTAACAGCATTTTGGGCTGTATAAGTAGGAACATTGCCAGCAGATCAAGGGATGTGAACATTCCCTTCTATTTGGCATTGGTAAGGCCTCATCTGGAGTACTGTGTCCAGTTTTGGGCCCCACGCTACAAGAAGGATGTGGAAAAATTGGAACGAGTCCAGCAGAGGACAACAAAAATTATTAGGGGGCTGGAGCACATGATTTATGAGGAGAGGCTGAGGGAACTGGGATTATTTAGTCTGCAAAAGAGAACATATAGAACAATGTAACATTCATAACACACAGACACATCTTTTTTATCCCAAGCATACTTATCATTAACCCTATTTCTATTCTATATCCTGCACTATGGCTGAAATGCTTCCTCTCCAAAGTTTTCTTTTCCTGTGCGCTGTCTTAAGGAGACTTCTGTTCTGTCTCAGGATCCTTTTTTGCTCTGTCTTAGCAGCTCGCTGCTGCTGTCACCCTGCAGTTGCTTCTTCCTTACTGTTCCTTGCTCAGAACTTCTCCTACTTCTCTTGCTCCTATCCTGACTGACTTTTGTCTGCCTGTTCTCTGCCTTATATATCATTTTTGGCCTGTTGTGATTGGCTTATTTTTCAATCATAGCATTAGCATACCTATCCTCCAATCATCTTCACATGCTCTCTGATTGGTCTATAACTATTGATACAAGCTAAATCTGGCTGTCGATCGAAGCTGTTACGCAGCAAGTTTTAAGTATTTTGGGAATGTTACTATAATGGAATGGAGTACTTGTGGCACCTTAGAAACTAACCAATTTATTTGAGCATAAGCTTTTGTGAGCTACAGCTCACTTCATCGGATGCATAAAGTGGAAAGTACAGTGAGGAGATTTTATACGTACACACAGACCATGAAAAAATATACATTGTAAGGAGAGTGATCACTTAAGATGAGCTATTACCAGCAGGAGAGTGGGGTGGGGGAGAGAAAACCTTTTGAAGTGATAATCAAGGTGGGCCATTTCCAGCACATTTCCAGGAGTTAACAAGAACATCTGAGGTACAGTGGAGGGGAGGAGGGGAGGAATAAACAAGGGGAAATAGTTTCACTTCGTATAATGACTCAACCACTCCCAGTCTCTATTCAAGCCTAAGTTAATTGTATCCAGTTTGCAAATTAATTCCAATTCAGCAGTCTCTCATTGGAGTCTGTTTTCGAAGTTTTTTTGTTGAAGGATAGTCACTTTGAGATCAGAAATCGAGTGTCCAGAAAGATTGAAGTATTCTCCGACTGGTTTATGAATGTTATAATTCTTGACATCTGATTTGTGTCCATTTATTCTTTTACGTAGAGACTGTCCAGTTTGTCCTCAGAAGTTCTTGTTAACTCCTGGAAATGTGCTGGAAATGGCCCACCTTGATTATCACTTCAAAAGGTTTTCTCTCCCCCCACCCCACTCTCCTGCTCGTAATAGCTCATCTTAAGTGAAAAGAAAAGGAGTACTTGTGGCACCTTAGAGACTAACCAATTCATCTGAGCATGAGCTTTCGTGAGCTACAGCTCACTTCATCGGATGCATACCATGGAAACTGCAGAAGACATTATATACACAGAGACCATGAAACAATACCTCCTCCCACCCCACTCTCCTGCTGGTAATAGCTTATCTAAAGTGATCATCAAGTCGGGCCATTTCCAGCATAAATCCAGGTTTTCTCACCCTCCGCCCCCCCACACACAAACTCACTCTCCTGCTGGTAATAGCCCATCCAAAGTGACCACTCTCTTTAAAATGTGTATGATAATCAAGGTGGACTATTTCCAGCACAAATCCAGGTTTTCTCACCCCCGCACCCCTCTCCAAAAAACCACACACACAAACTCACTCTCCTGCTGCTAATAGCTTATCCAAAGTGACCACTCTCCTCACAATGTGTATGAAAATCAAGATGGGCCATTTCCAGCACAAATACAGGTTTTCTCACCCCCCCACATTCCACACAAAGATGGACTACAAGCCGTCAAGAACACTATCCCCGATAATGTCATGGCTAACCTGGTGGCTGAACTTTGTGACTTTGTCCTTACCCATAACTATTTTACATTTGGGGACAATGTATACCTTCAGATCAGCGGCACTGCTATGGGTACCTGCATGGCCCCACAGTATGCCAACATTTTTATGGCTGACTTAGAACAATGCTTCCTCAGCTCTCATCCCCTAACGCCCCTACACTACTTGTGCTATATTGATGACATCTTCATCATTTGGACCCATGGAAAAGAAGCCCTTGAGGAATTCCACCATGATTTCAACAATTTCCATCCCACCATCAACCTCAGCCTGGTCCAGTCCACACAAGAGATCCACTTCCTGGACACTACAGTGCTAATAAACAATGGTCACATAAACACCACCCTATACCGGAAACCTACTGACTGCTATTCCTTCCTACATGCCTCCAGCTTTCATCCAGACCACACCACATGATCCATTGTCTACAGCCAAGCTCTACAATACAACCGCATTTGCTCCAACACCTCAGACAGAGACAAACACCTACAAGATCTCTATCAAGCATTCTTACAACTACAATACCCACCTGCGGAAGTGAAGAAACAGATTGATAGAACCAGAAGAGTTCCCAGAAGTCACCTACTATAGGACAGGCCTAACAAAGAAAATAACAGAACGCCACTAGCCGTCACCTTCAGCCCCCAATTAAAACCCCTCCAACGCATTATTAAGGATCTACAACCTATCCTGAAGGATGACCCAACACTCTCACAAATCTTGGGAGACAGGCCAGTCCTTGCCTACAGACAGCCCCCCAACCTGAAGCAAATACTCACCAACAACCACATACCACACAACAGAACCACTCACCCAGGAACCTATCCTTGCAACAAAGCCCGTTGCCAACTGTGCCCACATATCTGTTCAGGGGACACCATCACAGGGCCTAATAACATCAGCCACACTATCAGAGGATCGTTCACCTGCACATCCACCAATGTGATATATGCCATCATGTTCTCCACTTATGACTAAATCAGCAATTGACTCTCCTCATGTGGGTTTCAGGACTAGCTGCTCCAAAAAGCAATTATTTAAGGTGTCATGATCTGGAATGCCAGATGAATAAATATTGGAGTTAGGAAGGAATTCTCTTTCTCATCCCATAGCTGTATGACTTGGTCAAGTATTATAGGGTTCATCTTCTTTTTAAACTTCAGGTGTTCACCATGTTCAGAGAGAGACTATTGAATTGGATGTATTGAATTGGATGTACTTACTGCCTGATCCACTGATACAACACTAATTTCTGATTTATATTCCTTTCTTCTCCCAGACATGGTAAATAAAAAGTGTATATACTTAAGAAAGCAACCTTCTGTTACCTTAGACTTTACCCCATGTTACCCTGTTAATTCCTGTCATTTTAAAACCAAGGTTGGGAAGTAAATTGCTTTCAAGAGGGAACAATCACATTTACCTTGTCTGTGTGTATATATTTTTTTAAAGAAATGTTCTCTTATACAAACCCATCGTTCAGTTGTCAAGGACATTCTTTTACTAAGGTTTTATATAATCAGGAGTAAACCTGAGAATCTTTCCTCTTTAGAAAAAAAATAACACACTTTCACTCTGCTTCTGTGTAGCTGTCTGAGAGACAGGAAGTACTGAATCTCCTGTATCTATGTAGCTGTCTGAGAGACAGGAAATACTGAATCTCCTGCTGAGGCAGAAAGAATTTCAAACGTCAGTATGGCATAGTACAAGCTGATGAACTATTCGTCATGAAATGTCCATGATGCTCAAATGTTCTTAATAAAAGTAGCTCTCAAGGAGCAAAGCTTGTGTCTATAAATCAAATTACCCATTTTTATTATAGCTGGGAACACTGGGGAAAAGCTGTCTGGAAGCAAACAAGCAATTTTCTTTCTTAAATTTACCAGACATGCAAGCCCATGAAAAGCTGAATCTGAATTTTGCATATATGTTTGTGTATGTGTGTTTTTTTTAAAAAAAGGGAAGAAAACAGAAAAAGGAAAAAAAAAAAGTCAGAAGAGTCTGTCTTCAGTCAGCCTCAATTCCAGATACAGTTTGTGTCAAGACAGTTACACTCTTTAACTATTTCTTCAGTCCAAAACAGCAGTACATGTAAACAGAGAAAACTGAAAATATAAAGCCTCGTCCTGTTCGCACTGAAGTTTATGGCACTATTTCCAAAGTCAGATGTACACTGTTATTTCTGATATGTTTAGATTAACTGGATTGGGCAATTTAAGTAAAAATTCAAACCTTTGGACGCATACAAAACCAAACTGTCCTGGCGTAGAGGTAGAAATAAAGAGAGGGACAGTCCAATCATCTGAGCACAGAGGGTGAAATCTAATCCTGCGCAGAGAGCCAGTATGTTGTTTATTCAGCACATCATCAAAATAGGGCAAATGTGGAACATAAGTTTGTCAGAGGCCTCAGAACAAGGAGCCAGGCCATCCTAAGTGCTGATCTTCTCTTTTGATACTGACATATTCTGTACCTTTGGACAATTTACCTAACCTTCCTGTGCCTCATTTATAATGACTTGTTTAGAGAACCTTATAAGGATGTTGAGGAGTAACTAGTTGATATATGCAGAGTACTTTAAATGTGATAAGTGTTAAATGTTAAATGCAAAAAACATCACCTCTTGTAATATTTCCAGTCAGATATCTAGACCAAAGTACTTCATACAAACTTAGGCTAAGCATCTTAACTTTTGTAAGCTTATCCAAAACCTCAAAGCCTTTTGAGCTTCATTCATCATTAATTACTGTATGAAGATTCTAGTTCATCTGCTATTGGCAGTTTCAGTAGCAATCTTCATTTCAGTAATGTAGAAAAATAGAAGGAAGTTGCAGCAGTTCATTTATATCAGAAACTATTTTTTTTAAGCAATCAGGCAAAGCAAGACAACCAAAAACTGAAAATCGTTTAGATCATTGAGTCTTCCACTTTGGAACGGTCTTCAATCTTGCCCCCTTAGCTGAGTCCTGTATTTCTAAAGGACCAACATTAGGTACTTTTCAAGGGCTTTGTACAGTCACCTGAGGGCACATAAGAAACAGGGGGAATTGTCAGAACGTTCTTTTGGCACCCAATTATCTGGGTACTCAGGCCTTGAAGCCATTGTTTTTTTCCAAACCTTACTCCTTTATAATGCTGTCCCCATCCAGCTCAGGTTGGATCCTCTGCTTCTAATTCTTATAATTTCTCTTCCTTTAAAACTACTAGTAGAATCCTCTTGTGAGACCCAAAGGAATCAACAATGGCCACATTAGTACCTAAGCTATATATAAAAAAACATAAAAAGGTTAGGAAATGTTATAGTTGGTTTTGAAAGTCTTTCCTAGAATGTTGAAAATGTGAACCTATGAAGAGGCATTTCCTGTTCAGTATGATCCCTGAAGAACACATATTGAATTACACTTGCCTCCCCATGCATATCATGACTTATTCTTTGCCATCTACATATCTGAGAGACTTTCACTGCAGTGTGCCAGGAACATTAGGGTTAGCAATGTGCATTTTATACTTTATGGGTCTTGGTCAGGATGTAGAAAGGGGAACTTGCTTAAAAATGACATATCCTGAGTGCTTCATTCTTTTGTTCTAGGCAGAGAGTTAGGAAACCTAACAAACATTAGACACACTGCAACACACAGACAGAGGATGGAATAAAGATGACCTGGTAAAGATAGCATGGCAGGGATGATGATAGGAAAGATACCCTAAGGAAAGGCAAGGAAGTGATGGATGGATTGCATCAAAGAAGATAACCTTAGTGCTGCCTAAGACAGATAAAGTTGGTGGATCCTTCTATGACAACCTGACTCCAGAGGATGGGACAAGGGGAAGAAGAAGATAATCCCAATACAAACATACTGAATGTTTCAATGGCTACTTGTACTTCATATGGGAAGTTTCACCTGTTAAGTTTGTCCTGGAGCTGTTCAAGGTTGTTTGGCCCAACATGTAAAGCCATAGAAGTGGGGAGGGTTCATATGGCTTTAACAGTTAAGCTTCTTGATTGCTATGTAGTTTGGGGTATGGGAAGATTTGTCTATCTCACCAAACCAGTTAAACATAAAATCAGGAATTAACCAACGTTTGAGACCCTGAACTCTATTCTTCCTCCAGTGCCAATATGTTCCTGCCTTCTCTTGAAGTAGGTAGCTGCCAAAGAACACTGACTTGCCTGCTAGGAAGCAGGTACAAGTACAGAAAATGCAGTATTTTGCATTCTGAAAAGCTATCCATTCATTGTTTCATTTACGGTTATTCAGCTGGAAAAGGCCTGTATGACCACAATGGGGAAAAGGAGCAGAGAAGGGTGTGCTTATGTGACTAGTGAGTGGGGTGAATCTTGTAGTGCTATACAAAGTATCCAAAATGGAAGTGCAGAGTGGCTATTATATTCTCATTCAGCACATTCCCTAAATAATTTCCAGAAGTAGAAGAATGGGAGATGCCTCCTCTATTGACCCTATCTAGCATGAACAACCACAGTACCTGCCAAAGATTCTGCCTCTGTTACCCTGTCTTTGTGATGGGGTATACAAACCCCACACTGAGCAACCAGGGGTTAAGGAACTGCTCTGGGCTCAGCTAGACGCACCCTGCCACATCTGTAGGAAATGCTCCAACTGGAGGAGTTAAAAAGCAGAGGATCATTTCATTTGGGAGCAGACTAAGGAAGAGAGCAGACCTACAACCTGCAGCTCCAGCAGAGGAGAGCTGAGGGTAAGGCAGAATCTCTCCCCACAACAACTGCCAAAAGACTCTCCCTTCCCCTCTCCCCCATGAGGGAAGGGAGGACCTGATACAGAGACAGCCTGAGAGGGAAGCATTCGCCTTTCCCTCAAAAATTTGACCACCTGTACCCAGCTCCCATTGGTTTTCTTTGCCATGGTGCTTGCTCACCACTTCTGAGACTAAGGTCCCAAGGCACCCAAGATCATCAGTCATTTATAAAAAATATTAGCCTTAATGTCAAAATTAAAGATAGTTTCCAAGTGGAAATGAATAAGACAAAGTTCATGATCAGATTATAATGCTATCTATGGTCTGATTCTAAGTGACATATTAAAGTCCTCAAAACCCATCTATTTGTCTATCAAAAATTTAAAAAAATGAGATATGCATATGTATAAATAAATTTGCAATAATTTTAGATATACTATTATTTGTACAATAATAGTGCTTTTATTTATAAATAGCTAGGTAGGTAGACACTTCCTGAACATTGTCTATTCTTTACACAATCTTCCAAAACCTTACAGCCTCTTCTGGATGATCGAATGTTGTGGTGTTCATACCCATGGCGGTTGTTAACTTGCCTGGCTATACTATGCCATGACTAATGTTCTTATCCTTACATGCATGTTCCAAGACAGCTTTCTGTGTAAAACAGTTTCCTTTGTCAAGTCATTCAGTATCATACCGTAATTTTCATTACATTTAATGGTTTTACTATTTATTAGGGGGTTTTATTAATGGCTTCTTTGTGTTGAAGGATTTATTCTTTGTCTGATGAGTTTAACCAGAGTAGATCTCATGGGTTTTCATTAGTGGATTTTGGGGCCTATGTCCCATTAGCCCTTTCCATTTCCCATTATGTATAAGATGTACTATTTATTTTCAAATTTTATTAAGGACTGAGATGATTAATTTATGTTCAATTTCCTCACTTTCAGGCATGCCTAAACCAGAGGGTTTATTTCTTCATAAATCAGTACTGTATTCATCAGTTCCATGTATCCCCTTTTTAAACAGTTTGTCCTGTTCCATTACTTTTGTAGGATTTTGATCCTCACTTTGCTTGAGTCCCCATGTTTAATATTTTAAACCAGGCTGCATATGCTTCAGTGTTGTTTCTACTGAAGCAATAACTTGACAATCTACTGTAATAAACTTTGTAAGTTTTTATGATTGTTTTCTTATTTCTTCAGTAACATTTTATTTAATCTGGTCATTGCTGGCTGCTAGCACTCTACCTGCTCAAGGTTCATCAGTTATGTAGCTCTCGGGGGGAACACAGGTGAGCAGGAGTGAAGAGTTTTATACATCTAGTTCCTCAAAAGTTGATATTTTCATCCTTAAACATTTGCTTCTTTGTTTTGAAAGTACTTGTTTTAAGCTTACCGAGGCAGCAGTGTGCGAGAACCAAAGGGTAATTTGGGTGGGCTGGTCAAGCTTTTAGGAAGACTGGCTGGAACCACCCAGATCCCCAAAGTTTCTGGACTCAAATTGCTTATTGAAAGAAAAGTAACTCAGTATTTTTTCATACATTTTACTAAAAAAGCTTAAAAATAAAATCAACAAAACACATTACTAAAGCTAAGCTGCTACCACTACTTCTGAAAAGCAATACAACTATCACATCAGGGTCAAATCAATGAACCTACAAGATATTATATTGGATTGGAGTTAAATCCTCAACAGAGTTAAATATAACACATGAAGGCAAGCAACTGAATGTGCAAGTGCTTATATACAAATGCTAGAAATCTAAATACTAAGATGGGTGAACTAGAGTGCTTGGCATTAAATGAGGATCTTGATATAATAAGCATCATAGAAACTTTGGAATGAGGATAATCAATGGGACTCAGTAATACCAAGGTACAAAATATATAGGAATGACAGAGTAGATTGCACTGGTTGGGGAGTGGCACTATAAGTTAAAAGAAAGCATAGAGTCAAATAAAGTAAAAATTGTAAATGACTCAAACTGTACCATATAATCTCTACAGATAGCAATTTCATGCTTGAAGAATTAGAATATAGCAGTAGAACTATACTACTGACCACCTGCCCAGGATGGTGATGTTGATAGGGAAATTCTCAGGCAGATTAGAAAGGCTACGAAAACAAAACACATAATAAAAATGGGGGATTTCAACTATTCTCACAGTGACTAGGAATACTTCACCTCAAGAGGGGAGGCAGATAATATTTCTAGACACCAAAAATAACTGCTTTTAGGAGTAGCTTGTCCTGAGATCCACAAGGGGAGAGGTAATTCTTGATTTAGGACTTAGTGGAGCATAGGATGTGGCCCAAGAAGTTAATATAGCTGAATCACTTGGTAAAAGAGAACATAAGGTAATTATATTTAACATTCTTACAGGGGCAAAATTACCAAAGAAACGTATCACAGAAGCATTTACCTTCAAAAAGGTGAACTATACAAAAATGAGAAAGATAGTTAAATGGAAATTAAATGGAACAGTCAAAGAGTGAAATGTCTACAAGCAGAATGGAGACTATTTAAAAATACCATAGTAGAGGCGCTGACTAATTTGAGTAACCAAAATTTCAAAACAAGAACAACAAGAGCAGTAGGAGGACCAAAAGAACCAGTTACAGATAAATACACAAACCTTAACAATTGAAAGTCAGATATTAGTGAGGAAAATTGAAAGGAGCATAAACTCTGGCAAGCCAAGTGCAAAGCTATAATCATTCCAGCCCAGAAAGAATTTGAAGAGAAACTAGCTAAAGGCTCGAAAACTAACAGCAATTTTGTTTTAAGTCCATAAGAAATAGGAAGCCCACCAAATAATCAGTGGGGCTTCCACTAAACCTCCAACTCATAGGCACTGACTGTGTGGGTGCTGCAGCCCTGGAGCACCCCCGCCCCGGAAAAAAATTAGTGGGTGCTTAGCATCCACCCGCAGCCAGCTCTCCCCCTTCTGTCCCAGCACGTCCTGCCTGCTGCAATCAGCTGTTCCGCAGCATGCAGGAGGTGCGGGGAGGGGGAAGAGGCATGCTTAGGGGAGGGGACAGAACTGGGAGGGAAGAGGAGGAGCAGGGGTGGGAAGGGGTGGAATGGGAGCAGGGTCTGGGGCTGAGTGGGGGTTGAGCACCCCCAGGGAAAGGAGGAGGCCGGTGCCTGTGCTCCAACTGCCAGGAGCTGGGACTTGATGGCAGGGATCACTCAGAATTTCTCTGTCATGTTTATTCCCTCTAAAGCATCCAGCACTGGCCACTGTCAGAAGACAGGACACTGGGCTAAATGGACCATTGGTATCAACTAGTATGTCCATGATTATTTCTTATGTAAATAATTGAATTATACTAAAAATAACCAATCATTATAAATTCAATAGAGGACTCTAAGGAGGTGACTGTCCATTTGGTTATAAATCCCATTTAAAGAATTTTACCAAAGTCAGTCAAATCTTTAACTTAAAGCTGCTTAAATATTTTAATACTAATTCAAAACAAATTATTATCTAATGACTAAACCACAATCCCAGAGTGAAATATAAAGCTTCCTCCTTATATTTCAATTTATGTGTGATTGCTAACCCTTTTCCACCCCCCACATTTCCACCCCCCGCCAAAAAAAAATCTTATAATACAGACTTTAACAGAACTCTCTTGATAAACATAAAATTTGACAGCTCTTATTTACCAGAATTTAGAGGTGACAAATCTTAAGTCTCTCAGGACTTCTAAACATAGAACACAGAACACAAACTACTGAGTAATTTTAGGAGAGAATATTTAGGACTGTTTATCTGAGGAACTTTTCTTTCAGGTGTCTTCCATATATGGACTTTATTCATTCATACACACATGTATGTAGACAGCCATATTTTCACTTCCACAGCCTGAAAATAAGAAAAGGCTAAACAGGCAGGTATGTCTTCCAGTTTAAAAATAATAATTAATAATAATAGTAAAGGTATTTAAGATAACAGGAAGTTTACAAACTCTTCAGCTCTCAGTGTCTTCTGGACTCTCAGAGAAGGAGCTGGAGCTTCAGTGAAGAAGCCAGTTGATAGTGTTCTTCTGGCACATCACTTCTCATGCAGGGAGATGGATACAGTGGCCTGGTTCTTGAACTTTTGATTTCCTCTCTCCAAGTTGATGAGTCTTAGGGATTCTGGAACATCAGTCTTCCCAAAGGTGGCTTGTGGATGAGAATGGTGAGCCTTCTCAGCCTTCATTTGATTCTTATGGTATGTGAACTTTACTTACTCTGCTTTGCAGTGCCAGCCTCTGCCGTCTTCAGAAAATCAGGTGCAAGGCCCAACATGGAGACATGAAGCCAGAAAGTTGGTCCAATCACATTCAGATGAGGTCATCATAAATCAGGAATTAAGAAAAAATGTCCATGTTTTACACATCAGAGACTGTAAATCTCCCCCAAAATATAAAAAATACGGACACATAAGACCACTTTTGAATAAGTTGGCATGGTCTTATCCTGATGAAAATGTCTTCAGATGACATTGTGTCACCAAATTACAAATTTGACACAAAAATCCTTCAGTAACAGCTAACTATTAGGGTTCATTTTTCACAGCCAACTACTCCATCATCAAAATTGAAAATTAATTGGGAGAAGTTAAGACTAATGTCAAAATTCTCGCAAACAAGACAATTTCCAGTAACATTTCTGTTTTGAAACTGGACTATAAATTTCACATTTTATCTTCATCTTGAAAGAGAAGTTATTCTAAAACCTATGAAGATGAAACCCACTTAAAAAGGTATATATTTAAAAGTTTTATATAAAGTCTGTATTCCCATGAACTCTTGTCCTCACAAGTGCACAGAATTTTCCCAAATGCCTTATTTACAGTACTGTATCATGCCGCACCTTCACTATGGTCAATATTAAAGCTAATGTAACCCTTTTGCCAGGTATTGCTAGCAGCAACAAAGGCCAAATTCAATATCTAGAGGTCTCTCTTAAAATTAAGAACCACCATCAGGTCGAACCTCCACCCAAAAACCTGGGAAAAAAATAAAGGCCTTCCCTGGTGCTCTTACCAAGTAATATTTCCCCTATTGTAAGCACTAAGTCTGTGCATAAAATAAAGAAATTGTTATTAAGTGGAAAACAAACAGAGCATCAGTCAAATGAACTAGGCACTTAACACTCTTAGTTAAAATGTGTTAACTAACTTATTTAAAATACAAGCCTTGGCTGGAAATATAACAGGATTTTCATGACTTCCAAACAGTAAATAAATAATACACCCACTTCCATAGTGTCTTGGGCAGTAGTATTTTGCCTTAGTTTCATCACCTGCTGGTCTGAATACCCAGTGTTCCGATGTCGTGTTAATACCTCATACCTCACTCATAGTTTGTTGTGAGTGGTTAGTGAAGTGTCAGAGCCTGGGAGTGTACTCATGCAGGTCTGTCTTCAGCTCTTCGGGGGAAGTGCTGGCTATCTCACTTAAAGAAACTCTCTTCCATTGCCTCTGCATTGTCTGTTGCTGTGCCACCACCTCAGGATGCAATGGAATCTCTGTGCCAGATTTTCTCTCCATGCCACCTCCTCTAGTCACAATACCATCTCTGCACTGGTCCATTTCAGTCCTAAGCCACCATCACCCAACCTAGCAATTTCAGCTTTGTGGATGCTGGGTAAAGGGGGTCCTTCACCTGAGTTCCATCAGTTCTGTTGCTTCCCTTTGCAGATTCAGTGAAGAGTCACTACCATCATTACCTCTGCCCATGTTGCCAGGTACTTTCACGAGGCTCCCCCAGCTATAGTGATTTCAGCTTTTTGGGTTTTGGAGTTCATTCAGCGCTGTTGTGAAGCTTCAGTGGAGAGCTACCATCATCTCTCCCTATGATAATAGAACCAGTATTTCATCTCTTTCATTACACTGTACAGGGGGTTCAGTGGTATATGGGACACTTGAGCAGGGTCTGTGGCACTACGGCTTCACTTCTCCCTAAAAGGTAGGAGCCCCTCTCTCCCTCCCTCTCTTAACATGTGTCCAACTCCACAGTCCAGCCATTTTTCAACTAAAACCTTTCATAATTTTTTTTTACCACCTTTACTCTTACTTTTGTGAGTAACACCCTCCACGGTGGAACTTCCTCCTAATATCACCTGGTTGTTTCCTGTGTTGAACACTTGGTTACTGATAACATTGTTGAAGAGATCTGTGTTTTGATTGTTAATCTATCCTACATACATTTTTGCCTATTCAAAGGGCTCAGAAAGGAACTGAGTGGCTTGAGCTTGCTAGGGAGATCAATAAGGGTCAACCTAGATACCTTGGAAGCTTCCACCAAACAAGTATTTCAACTTATGCATCTCCAAAAGTTTTGGGGAAATCTAATAGAAATATCTTGTTGAAGGAATACTAAAGCATCCCTGAATTCAAAGCTCAACTGAAAAGTTCAGGTAAATAGAAATAGGCTGTTGATATTCTCAAAGCCTTTGTGTGCTTATCACCTCCAGGTCTTTTAAGTTTTGTCCATGACTAGTTTTTGCTGGTCCTGAGATCATTTTGATGGAGTAATTTCAGGATTCATTTCTCTTTGTTTGTTTATTTAATGATCTTCTAAACAGCAGTTGATGTGCTGATCAAGGCTTCCTAGCATTTTACTCTGTGTCCATACATGATGTGGTTTCTCTCCTCCTTTGTTCACAATCTTTCATTTGAACCATGAAATCATGGTAAACAAAGAGGAAAATAATCCCTAAAATAGTAACATTACCCTCCTCCCACATGAGAACCTCATGCAGAGGCTTCTGCATGTCACATGTATAGCTCTTTGCCATTCTAAACAATTATGGTGTGTGGGCAGCCTCAAACCATACTTAATATTTATAAGTTCATGTTGGCTTACCCTATTGGTGAGGTGAGTATATTTTATCCTTTTAAAAGTGGCATCATCTCCCACAATTATCAGCATTTTGTATTCCTCTGATGAGTGTTTCCTCCTCAAACTTTTGGTTATTCAAACATATGTCTGTAGGCATTTTGAAGTATCCCTAAAAACCTGGGTATGTACTGCATGCCATTATGCAGGAGGACAAGGTCAATCTTAATGACAGAATATGTATATTTTCTGGTGATACAAGACCGAAAACACATTTGTTTCAGTTTAAGACAGGTTAAGTATCAGATTTATATTGTATCGTTTTTATTGTACCACCTCAAAGCCAGCAATATGAATACAAGTTTGATTTTATCATCAAAAAAGCAGACTTTAACAAACTAAGATAACTGGTCCCAGGGGAAGAAAATCTAAGGAAAACATGAGTTTAGGAGAACTGGTATAACCTTTCTAACCTCTCCCAATGCATCAACGCAACTCCTACAGAAAAGCACATGGGGACCCAGAATTCAGTCATCTGATGATTTTCAGCAAGGATTGCACAGGGGCTACCTTCCCACCATCAAGGCCAAAAAGAACAAAAGAAATAAATTTAATTCTTAATACCAACTTTGCAAAACTTTATAACAATAATGAAAAATAGTAGTTTGTGTACTAAATAATAAGGCTACTTCATAATCTACACACATTATTTTCACAGTTATGCATACATATAAACAAAAGAAACAAATTAAATCTAAACGGATTAGTCCCACAAACACATAGTGAGAAGTAACTCAGAGTTCCAGAAGCTTATGCTGAGTTCACTTGAGACTCAGTTACAGTCTTTGTTCATCAGCTCTATACTATCTGCTGAGTCAAAAGCACTGCAATAATATCTTCCTTCTTTTTGCTTACAGAAGTCTGTAATTAGAACCCACAAAGACTCTTTCGCCTCCTCTGCTGAACTGCTGGAATCACTCAATTAGCCAGTCGATTAATTAACCAATCACTGCTAAGTATAAAAATTTATAACGCTGTTACAAAAAAAATACAAAACTGAAAATAGCAAAATACAAGTGACTCCCTATCATTGCATTTAAAGAAGAAAAGAGTCAGTGAACCATACTGGTTAAGGCAATTTGACTAAAACAATTTGGCTAAAAGCAAATAACAGTCAAAGTGTACAATTAAAATGAAAAGAAATTAATTTACCCTCCCAGTTTCTCCTTTCTATAACTGACAGTCCTTGGGCTTCCCTGTAGGAAAGTTAACAACAGCACTACTCTGCTGTAAAACGCTTCAGAGTGAGAGGAAAACAGCCTGCTCTTTTTATGGCACTTCTCCCAACCAAAACTGCAAATCATGTGTCCTTTTATAAAGCAGATGCCAAGACTACTTGCCCTCAGTGGAGTCTATTAGTTCAGCTACAAGAAGCCTGCTGAGTATGCCCAAAGCTACCACACTCAACTCCAGACATTTCTGGGGGTGGAATATTAATTATGCATCTGCCTATCAACAATGATCCACACACAACTCATTCCTCCCCTCTTTCTGCTCTTTAAATCTTTTAAAGAACTACCTCCCTCTTAGGTATGTAGGTTACTCTGGCAGTTTCTCAAGGAGACAATATTAAAGGCACAATTGCAAACTATCCTGATGTGAAGGAAAGATAAGAAGAATAGGAAGAGGCCAATATGGCTCCATCAGGAGCACTTTAATGAACTGAAAATCTAAAAAGAATTCTACAACAAGTGGTAAGGTGGACAAATTGCTAAATAGGAGTACAAAAGAATTGCACAAGCGTGTCGAAACAAAATCAGAAAAGCTAAGGCACAAAATGAGTTACACCTCACAAGGAACATAAAAGGCAATGAGATGAGGTTCTTTAAATACATTAGGAGCAAGAGAAAGACAAAGGAAAGTGTAGGTCCTCTCCTTAGCAGGGAAGGAGAGATAATAACTGTTGACATTAAAAAAGCTAAGGTGTCTAATGCCTATTTCACTTCAGTCTTCAAGAAGGAGATTAATGGTGACCGGATACTCAATACAATTAATATTAACAAGGAAGAAGGAATGCCAGCAAAAATAGGGAAAGATCCAGTGAAAGAATATTTAGGTAAATTAGGTGTATACAACTTGCACAACCTGATGAAATTCAGACCAGGGTACTTAAGGAACTAGCTGAAAATTTCAGAAACATTACAAATTATCTTTGAGAACTGGAGGACATGTGAGGGCTTATAAAACTGGAGAACAGCAAACATAGTATCTGTGTTTAAAAGGGGAAACAAGGAGGACCCGGGAAATTATAGACCAGTCAGCCTTAGTCTGATACCTGGAAAGATAAATTATTAAACAGTCAGGATAATAAGGTTATAAGGAATATCCAGCATGGACTTATCAAAAAGAAATCCTGCCAAACCCACATAATTTCCATCTTTGACAGGGCTGCTGGCCTAGTAGCTTGGGAGGGAAGCTGTAGATGTGAAATATCTTGATTTTAGTAAGGCTTTGGACACAGTGCTACATGACATTCTTATAAGCAAACTAGGGAAATGTGATCTAGAGGAAAACACTATAAGGTGGTTGTGCAATTGGTTGAAAAACTGTACTCAAAGAGCAGTCATCAATGATTCACATTTTTCCCCAAGTTTGGCATGTCTGCCTTCCAGTCCTTTCCTCTCTATGATTCTAAGAGGTTTTGGACTGAAACTGTGCAAAACCCACACATTATTTATTTATTTATTTTATTTATTGCAGAGCAGAACCAGTGTACTGGGTGATGCATAAAACACAAAGGAAGATGTATTTGATTCAGAGCCATAAATTATCGCAAGTTCACTTCAAAGGTTTGTCACTCTCAGTTAATATTTTGACAAACTTGGATTGCATATTGTATCTGTAACAACCCCCTCACCACAATCTTCATGCTTCTATGCTCAGCTGGCCTTAGCATTTTTCAGCAAACCTGTTAAACATTCAAAGATACAATCACTCCCTGATCACCATGGTCACATTGCTATATACAGGACCACGCTGTAATTTTGGGAAGAGTTCTCAAGATATTTCTTTAGGGCTACACTCTAAACTAAATTGACTCCTTTACATAAAAAAAAAAAGTATATGCAAAAGGAGAGATCTTTAATTCCTTCCTCAGCTCCCTAAATACTCCTGTTGCAAGATAACTTATGTTATGCCTATACTGCCCCACCGTTTGGATTCTGAGTGTCTCATTAGCAGTGTGCCCCAAAGTGCTGTGCTGTAACTCCACTGTGTGCATGAACTAAAAGGTTCCTACTGTGCAATAATGTAATCCTGTTTCTACTGACCTGCACCTCTTCGTGGTCAGTGAGCACACTCTCTGCTTACCAGAGGTTGCTGCAGTCAACTGGCTGGTTGGGTGCTTAAAATTATCTTAGTGTCATCTGGACAAGCTTTCAAGCTCAGTCATTTGTTTATTTTCATCACGATTGGTTTATATTTTCAAGGCTTCCTTAGCAAAGACAAGTGCTATCTATCTATCTATCTTTTAAATGAGACCCGAGATTTTATATAATGAGCCAAATTCATCCCTTGGATTACCTACACTGAAGTCAATCAAGTTAACGATGATGAATTTGGTTCTGCTTTGCAAAAGGATTTTAAATGTCTTTACAAAGGCTATATTCTTCTGAGGTAGGCATTTTCATTATATAACATAAAAGAAGCAATTCCTAAACTATGATTGGCTGACCATGAAAACTATCAGGTGATGAATCTAAGTTTCTCTTGTTTATCCTAATTCAAGAGGATTTTGGTCTGGAGGAAGGTCAACCAATCCATTCACATGTCCATGTAAGCACAATAGTGCACCTCTCTCTGCCTGATTCTCCTTTCCATTACAACATTTTTAAACTAGTGGTATTCCCATTATCTTCAGTGGAGTTGCTCCTGATTTACCCCAGTCTGTAAGCAGAATCAAACTGCCCGTCTTTCTCCCTGGTTCCCTCCAACCCCTTTTTTGCTCCTAGATTGGAGGTTACTGGACACATCTGATCTAATCTCAGAGCGATCCAGCAAAAAAATAGCTCTTCATCTCTATGCATGGTTCAGGTACCTGACAACATGGTGACTCTGCAAGCAGGATCCTGGAATTTGTCACTCTGTTACGGTGCAAATTAGTTGATCATGATTGGCCTCAGACTGGTTCAGCACAAACTACTATTTAGTGTTACAAGGTGAGTATTGTGTTTTCTTGATATCTAATATCATCTCCCCTTTAGAATGCTATCTTAAAAAGAAAAAAAAAAACAGTATCACTGGATGGAAATTCAAGTTCATGATGGATAACTTTGCATATAGTTCTGATGTAGACATTCAGTATGTATGTACCAATAAATTTGGTATTTACTTCCAACTGTGGCGAATATAGCCTCAGTCATTAGCTACCTTTTTGCTCAATAAATAATAATGCTGTCCTCCAATGAAATAAATAGCTGCTTATTTTATAGTTTGATAAACCAAGGTGTTCAGAGGATAAGTGACACGATAAGGACACATGAGTCCTCAGTGGCAGAGCTAGCAACAAAACCCATAAGTCCTGGGTGTCATGTTAATGCTATATCACAGTAAGATCAAACATTTCCGCAATGACATTGCTTATGGTGTCTTACAAAGGTTGGTTTCAGAGTAGCAGCCGTGTTAGTCTGTATTTGCAAAAAGAAAAGGAGGTACTTGTGGCACCTTAGAGACTAGCAAATTTATTTGAGCATAAGCTTTCGTAAGCTACAGCTCACATCATCAGGAAGTGAGCTGTAGCTCATGAAAGCTTATGTTCTAATAAATTTGTTAGTCTCTAAGGTGCCACAAGTACTCCTGTTCTTTTTACAAAGGTTGCAAAATCTAAGAACTATTTTATACCCTTGCTTTGCTCAGAAGTTGGTTCAGCACTATTGCTTTCACCTGTGTGTATGCCCTAAGGTACTGTGTGTGTGTGTGTGTGTGTGTGTGTATTGATGCTGCTTGGCTAGTCTTTTCACCATATGACATGATGAGCTCTATCCTGTCACGGCTGACTGTTTTAATTTGTACATGCGTAGATACTTTCTTATACACTTCTCTAAAATTTATCTGTTTTTACTGGGTGAATAAAATAGATGCAGAATGAGCAAGCCTTTTGCCAGAAGATGATTGATATTTCTGTTATTCAAGTGTACAGAAGATTCACAGAGTGTCATAAACATGGGACATGTGTGATTTGAGCATCTTGCACTTCACTTACAACATCAGCTCTGTTATCAGTATAAAACAAAACCAGGGCAGAGACCTTGTATACATTTATTGGTTTTTAAACCTGTGATATGTTGACTGTTGAGCTACCTGTATTAAATATAGAGTTTCCCTTTATTTTCTTTAAAGTTGTTGCTAGGTAATGAGATGATTTTAGAATAACAGTGAATATTACCTTATAATTCAGCTTCAATGGCATTTATATTAGAGAAAGAATAGACTTGGGGTTAAAGTAATGACCCAGGACTGTGAAGCTGCAGGTTCTCCTCTTGACTTTATCACAGACTTTGTCTGTGAATTTAGGTAAATTAGTTTTAGTTCCCTGCTTGTAAAAATGGGTATAATAGCATATGTGAGGTGTTGGGATACTAATGTGACAAGCAACATAACAAGTATATATATCATAGAAGTGTTTGCCTTTCCGCCAAAATAAATCTTAATGTGTGGGGGAAGTTTTGGCTTATTTTTTTTCCTTCATGTCTTGCCTCCCTCATTCTTGTAATAAAGAGTGATTCAATTGGGCAAATGATAATGCGCACATGGACTGTGCAGAACTCATTCTTCAGAAGGCAAAAGAGTTAAACTGTGGGTTTCGTTTTGTCTTTTCATAGGACCTACAAATCCCATACTCACCGCAAGACAAAACTTTACAGCAGAATTAAAGCAAGTAAAGCAAATACACATTAGTTACAGCCTAATTTCACACAGTGTTTAGAAGTTGTCCCAGTTAAACCCATCAAAACACATATCTTGACAGTTCCAGTGAAGTCTCTCCTTAAGGGCTGTTCCTTATAACTGCAGACCTATCAGACTCTCTTATACCATATGGTAAGTCAATATTGAATCTCAAGGGGAAGTAGCTGTCTGTTAACGTCAATCCCCCACCTTATTCCAACTCTAACTCAGATTTCAACAACTGCTCTGGTAGTTTCATTCTGAACCCCTTAACTCAGATTGTGCTAGGTGGAAGTTTCAAGTCCCCTGTGGGAAGTCTTTTTTAAAGAAAAAAACACACATTAAGTAACGTGGCTATATGAAATCAATTTTATTTATTGTTTCTGAAAGCCTACATCTGGGTTCATTTTAATCCTTTGCAAGTGGAGTTTTCTTTTTGGTATCTGCTATTCTTACATTACAAAACAAAGTTGCCTGAAGTTGTAAGAAATGCATGCAAAAACGCAAAGCCCTTTTGGTAGTACACCACATAATAAATAAATGCACTATAAATTATTATAGGTGTTATTTTTTTTGTTGAAGTCATACAGAAATTTTCAAGAGAGACTCTCTGTGACTGATAGGGTAATTTCCTGCAATATCCTTGAAAAACCTTGAATTATGTTTAATAATTATGTTATCTTTGGAGTCCATTGCATTGAATGGAAAGTTTATGTATTGTTGTGAGATTGGATGTAACTTCTCTAGGGGGAGATGTGACCAATGTAAACCTTGGGAAGTGTTATGAACTTCAATGAAATATTTTAAACAATGTGCCAGACAAGAGGGAACTTTTGAGGCAAACAAAGTTAAGCGGCTTCCTTAGGAAATACTTGCGGGGGGTGACTGCAAACTCCCACCTCTGGACCCAAACTTTTGAAACTACATCCTGAGGAGAGAACCATTGTCTGATGATTATTCATTCCCAGAATCTGAAGGGCAAAGACCTAAGATGTACAAGGAGAGACTGATTTTTTCATGGGGGTTTTTGTTCTGAGCTAAAGTGGTTATGAACTTGAAAGACAGAAAAACATCTGTATGGACTTTGAAGTACTAATCACTCACCAGAGTCTTAGTTGAAATTGGGGGTGATCTCTGGTAACTTTATTAACATGCAAGTAGGTCCTTTTATTTTTTTTTAATATGTTTTCTGTGTAATGCTTTCACATTAAGAATGGATGTGCTTGTTTAGAAAGGGCTGGGCGATAGCTTATAACTGTGAGCAAGTACACTGTATATAGTCTCTGGAGAGAAAGAAATGTGCAGACACTGGCCATTTAGTCCATCTGGTTTGCTGGGAATATCACAGTGTAGGCAAGGAATTGTACAGCCTGGAAAAAAACATGGTCAGGAGGGAAAGATACCTAGGTCTCACCCCTAGAGAACTGACAACTGGGGAGCTGGCAACCTAAAAATGGGTGCCTTACCGAACCATGGAGGGGGTGTACGAGGAGACAGGGGAATACAGGTGCCATTGCTGTGAACTGTTACCAACAGTGCCTGAAGTGAAGTCACTGGCTTCCTGAGAAGGCATAATAAGGCAAGGCAACGTCACATTTACTCAGCAGGGGGTACTCTAGGTCTGGCACACCCTAGGACATGCTGTAATTTCCTTCCTTTCTGAGCTAACCCAACTTTTCTACTTAGGTAAATTATTTATTAACAACAACCATGGCACTTTAGTGAAAGCTCTATAATGATGATTTTTATCATAGGACTGTTCTTGTAATAAGTATTTATACACATGATCTTCATTCCATAAAAGAGATAAGAAAAACACTTTCCTATTTCAGTAAATATATCTTGCAGATTAAATACTGCAGCTCCTCCCAGTTAACAATGAACTTGGCATCTGATAAGCTAGCTGTTGTAATTACTTGGATAGCACAATAATGTGTATATAACACTTTAAGGTCTCTGTCTCAAACTGCTTGCAACCTAATTTAAATGGACAACTGTAAAGGTTCCTCCCCCAACCTGAACTCTAGGGTACAGATGTGGGGACCTGCATGAAAACCTCCTAAGCTTACTTTCACCAGCTTAGGTTAAAACTTCCCCAAGGTACAAATTAATTTTATCCTTTGTCCTTGGAATAACCACTGCCACCACCAAACTCTAACTGGGTTTACTGGGAAATGTAGTTTGGACATGTCTTTCCCCCGAAAATCCTCCCAACGCTTGCACCCCACTTCCTGGGGAAGGTTTGGTAAAAATCCTCAATTTGCACAGATGACCACAGACCCAAGCCCTTGGATCTGAGAACAATGAAAAAGCATTCAGTTTTCTTACAAGAAGACTTTTAATAGAAGTAAAGAAATCCCCTCTGTAAAATCAGGATGGTATATACCTTACAGGGTAATTAGATTCAAAACAGAGAATCCCTCTAGGCAAAACCTTAAGTTACAAAAAGGACACACAGACAGGAATAGTCATTCTATTCAGCACAGTTCTTGTCTCAGCCATTTAAAGAAATCATAATCTAACACATACCTAGCTAGATTACTTACTAAAGTTCTAAGACTCCATTCCTGGTCTATCCCTGGCAAAAGCAGCATACAGACAGACAGACAGAGACCCTTTGTTTTTCTCCCTCCTCTCAGCTTTTGAAAGTATCTTGTCTCCTCATTGGTCATTTTGGTCAGGTGCCAGTGAGGTTACCTTTAGCTTCTTAACCCTTTACAGGTGAGAGGATTTTTCCTCTGGCCAGGAGGGATTTTAAAGGGGCTTACCCTTCCCTTTATATTTATGACAACACCACACTAAAGTAAAACAATAATGTATTTACAGCATGGAGAAATCTGTGGGCAAAAGAAGGGGAGAGGAGAAGGTAAATGGAGGGAAAATGTTTGGGAATCATGTATTTATAATTAATATGTATTTATAGTGAGGTTTGAGGTTTTGTTTGCATATATTTTGGATTGCACTCATTAGAGTTCTTAGCTTTCAATCCCTGGGGTTCATCAACTTGGGGTATGTCTGCATTTCAAGCAGGGGGTGTGATTTGGTCGGAAGGTCTAAGCTGCCCTGGAAACATAGCCATGCAAGATGCTAGCCATGCACTCAAGGGGCCTGGCCCAGCCCACCACTTGCACTGCAGCAACTACACACTATTTTTAGCACTCTAGCTCTCATCAAGCTAGCACAAATGTGTCTCCTTGACCTGAGACTCACACTGCAGCTGGAAGAGTAGATGTGCTTGATCATCCCACTAACTGGTGGGGATTTTTAAATGTAAGCTTTATTTATGTTGTTTCTTGGTTATTCGATTTGATGCAGAGGTAATAGCTGTGTATTTTTGTTTATTAGCACATTTTTAAAAGGTTGTCAAAGGCTTCCAGAGCTCTTATATTGTAGAGTAGTAAAAATGTAAATAAATGAATAATGGTATGATTTTTAATATCACCTTAGGTACTTAGGCACCCAACTTCCATCAAGATTTAACTCCCTTAGGAACTTTTGAAAGGCTTACTCAAAATATATAATAAGTCAATAACTACCTAGATAGTGATATTTTGATGCATAAAGGCTAATGTATTCAAAAGCATCAGAGCCTTGTTTGTTGTATCCCTTTGCCAAAGCCTTTTTTAAGGCTATACTTTGAAATATGCATGGGAAAAGGTTGGCTTTTTCTTTCTTCACAAAGAAAGGGAAAGCCAACATTCACCAATTTCATCAACGTGTGAAATTTTGCACAAGAATTCCACTCTCTCATGTGTTTTTCGAAGTAGTACTGCACAGGCCACCACAATTTGATGAACTGAGGGATAAAGGAAGGTTTGTTTTTATCTGCTTGTGAAGAACTGCTGCAGTCTGTTACACTGTCTGGATGTCTGAAGCATTACTTTCTTCAACAGTAAAAATCTCCTCCATTCGGCTGGCACAAAACATGCCACAGTCCAAAATAAATTTATAGAATGTGCTTAAACATATGTAGTGTAATAGTTACAATTTACCATCAATAACTTGACAAATGTGCTCTCTGTTGCGCCATATGGATTTATGTTATAAACACACTCAAATTATTCTGTTCACCTGAATGGCTCAGATATCATCTGCATATACCTAGGTAAATTATTTCCATTGTACTAAAGTAATCATAACAGAGAGTGTGTTTCTGTAGATGTGTGTGTGTGTGTGTCTTTCCAAATACTCCATGACCTAGACAAATTTATTCTATCAAATCTACAAATTCTCCCATGACACTTTGGTTTATGTTTCTCTGTAAATGAAAAGGTAAAGCATGAGGAAGGCAGTTGCAAAGGTAACTGTTATTGTTCTGTGAACAGTAAATATTGATGTAAAGTTTCATCAATGTAATTTTCAAATTTTCAAATGTAAGTTTTTGTTGCCCAGGTGCCAGTAAGTTATACTGATATATTGTCTGCCCTATTCTCCCAGGTTTCCTTATCTCATGAATACATCTTTCATATGTAAGTAGCTGGGGCTCCCCTATACTTATTACCATTGTGGTATATTCATGAAGACTGGCCAGCTATGTGGTAGGAAAAAATATCTCCTGAAATTTTGGAATCAGAAAACTAATTATATATATTGTACTGCTGTAAGGTTTTTTTTTTTTTCCTCCACATGCGTGTAATGAGAAATTGTTGTAATATATTCTTTCAGGAAGAAGACCACTGATAGATGTCAAACAATGCTAAAACCTTGTTGTTTGTTTGTTTGTGTGTTTACTTCACTACAACTACTTATTATGAAATGTGGAGTGAGTAATCAACAGTAAATGGCTTCTTGTCTATAATCTACCAAGTACAACTTGAAATTCTCCCTTGCTGTTTGAAGTTAATGTGTTTTTCATATAAACAAACAGTTTATTTTTTTAGATTATTTTTCATATTCTCTCCATAAACTGGGAAAAGTATTAAGAAAACTGAATGGTTAAGACTGCTGATTGCTTCACTGTATTAAAACTAGCTTGTTGGCATTAATCAGAAAGCACTATATGATCCATTAGCTGTGAAAGGCTTTAAATAATTGATTTGAAGCATGGGGGATTAACATGGAATCTCATTAACTAAGAAAGTTTGCTATAGTTTTCATTTAAGTAGAACTTATGCTTTGGAAATTGCTTGATATGGGAAAAAACCTAAAGCTGTCTCAACAGAAACTCATTACTGGCGGTATTAAAGAACCACCATAATATTATAAATCCATAATATTTTTTTTAAATTGAACATGAGTTGGACATGATAACAAACCAGTGCTATATCCTAGCCCTGTATTGTCCACACAAAAAAAGATTTGTCTGATATTTGCAATATTTTTATACATTATCCAAGTTTTATCCATGTCCTATTGCAGATATATGCTCTGCTTCTTAATAATCTTTTGGAGTGAGTGGTAAGGTCTTTTTTATATTTGACCACAAACAAATTGGATAGAAAAAATTAATACCTGTGGTCCTACTCCTTTTAATTCGATTGCTGTGGTTCCAATCTATTTAACCTTTCCTGGGATACTCAGTATATTTTGCTCACCTTGGGCAATGTTGCTGTCCTTTCTGACACCAGTCTCACCCTTCTGCCAAGCAGTAGCAGGTGTCCAGGGCCTAACAAGGTGGCTTCCCAGTGGAAAACAGTGACAGAGAGTCTTGATATATTCTAAAGTGTAAACTATTCTATATACATATATACAGTTTTGGAATAGAGCTCGTGAAACAGCATATAAAGCAGTCCCTCCTTACAATAATGTTCTCAGTTGCCACCAATGCCTAGCTCCTGGAAAGCAACTCTGCACCAGGAATTGACTCTAATCAGAAACCAAATCAGAGAGCAAAGTGTCCTGCTCTCCACACAAGCTCTGTTCCAGGAAACACTGCCTCTATATAAAACCTTGCATAACAAAAGCAATAACACAGCATGTCTCCCCAAAACTAAAAGTTTGCTTGGGGATTAAGGAGAAACATGGAATACTACGTGTAACAGCACAACCTAATGTTGATTGCCATGATAGTACTATTATGCTTGTCACAATAGTACTCTAATGCTAATTCATTGATGTAAAGGGGGAGAGGGCAAACTATATATAGCTCTTTATTTTCAAGAAGTATCTTTTTTTTCCACAACTTGGGAAATTATCAAACCATGTGTTCAATGTTATCAATATCCTCAATAGGAAGTTTATATGATAGGTCAGAAGAAAAAACAGGCCAGTGGTCCATGTGAACTTGGGTCTTGTCTCTGACATTTTTCAATATCAGATGCTTCAGAAGAAAAGGTACAAAAAATCCTGTAATGGACAATTATAAAATAAGCTGCCATTAGAGGAAGTTTCTTTCTAACTACAAGTATTTGGTGTTTGGCTTATGCCCTGAAGCATGAGCATTTATATCCTTCATGTTTATTTTTTACCCTGTATAATATAATTGTGGATTTTTCTCATCCAAGTACATGTCTAATCCTTTTTTAATTATTGTTATTACTTTATTAGATGTGATTGCTTCTGTGCTCCCCATGAAAACATTGCCTTCCTATCCTTTCCCTGGTAAAGAGGCCAGTAATATTATATAATATTGGATTTATACCCATGCAGATTCAACTGTATGACCTTCTCTACTCAGAATTTTTACCTCATTAGATATACAGCAGGACTCCCAACATCTATATTTTAAACTGAGGTAATGTAGTATCCCATTGTTTTGTCAATTCACTATTTTTCAGAAAAAGACTATTACATGATCCTTTTTTTTAATAGTTAATCTATTTTGCTTTTTTGCCTTAGATATTGGTAATTTGGAGCAGGAGTTGTTATTGGTTTGGACTTTTTTTTTCTCTTTTTTTAGTTTTAGTCTGACATCTTGTTATTTTTCTGGAACATACCTTAAGAGACCCTTAACCTGTCTCTTCTCTACATCAGCTTTCATTTCTGTCCTATCCCTCACACCAGTTTCAGATATTTTTGAATTGCTGACATCCCTAGCAGATGTCTTAATCTGACACCAGTGTGCATTGGCTTTTTCCAGCTCCCTGCTTAAATAATCGCCTCAAACCTTGCCTGCTTGGTGTGACACTCTGTCCCTCTCTAGAGGTGGTTAGGCCAGCTAGAGATTGATGAGCCTGCTACTACTCTGGCTAACAGACATGTCTTTTAGCTCAGGCAATAGAGACTCATGCACTAAGATCAAGAAGTCCCAGGTTTGTTGATTTCTGATTTTATGACCTATGACCCTGTATCATGTCTTGTAGGTAATTTTATGCTTGCTAGAGGTAAAATGACATTATCAGTCTGTACAACTGAAATGGGTGTATTGTTTATTAGCTTGAAACATGAATGGGGGCAAGTAGATGAACATAAGTAAATGCAAAAAGAAAAGGAGTACTTGTGGCACCTTAGAGACTAACCAATTTATTTGCGCATAAGCTTTCGTGAGCTGTAGCTTATGCGCAAATAAATTGGTTAGTCTCTAAGGTGCCACAAGTACTCCTTTTCTCTTTGCGAATACAGACTAACACGGCTGTTACTCTGAAACCTGTAAGTAAATGGGTTATTAAACTTGCTATAGTTAAGATCCTATTATATTAGGCTGTGTGGGAGTAGTTAAGCCTAAGGAGATAAGCATAGGTCAGATATTTTGCATTCTCATTTTGAAAGGCAAACGAGTAACCATGAATGGGTATGGTACACTCCAGGATTCCACAAGAATGGATCTTGTGGTGGCTTTAGCAAATAGGTTGTTATGCAATATCTAAGTAGTTAGACAACATTTACATACAGAATTATTTAGAAATAAGTGGTGTAAATCATGAATATTAATGCTTGATGCTTAATTATGGACAACCTGAAGGCCACATAGGAGCAGCTATTGACCTTATCATAATCGGGGTTAAGGAGGAAATATAGTATATATCCATGCTATTACCAAAAGGAAGGGTATAAAATACTACACCCAGTTCCCATTTCTTTGGGTTCATCTGGTCCTCTAAAAAGTGTAAACTGAATCAGGACCTTCCTTCTAATGGAATCCCCTGTCTTTCCCTTCCATCTCTGTTTCCAGTAGTCTAGCTGTAACTATGTACAATGAAAGGTTGTAAGTATGAACAATGTAGGAAACCAATTTACTGTACTTATCTTATTCTAAACATTATGTATATTGACCCTTGTCTATGATTTCAATTATAGTTATCTGTATTAAATAAAGTTCCTCTGTGTTTCACCAAATGCCATCTTCTCAATTAATTTTAAGTAGCCACCTAAGGACAAAAACTGCTATCTGTGACAAGTGCATATTGCACCCCAATACATACTTTTATAAGTGTAATAATTGTTCAGGCTACAGTTTCAATCCCTGTTGCTGACAACCCACCCAAAGGTATTGATGTTACACTTGTAAATGTTCTGGGCTAGAAGCCTAGTTCCACTTTGGTTAAGGAGGAGACTACCTTAAAATTGTTGTTGCTCACCAGTCCCTGTACAATTCATAGCCTTTTCCTAAAGCTGTTGGGATCTCAACCAGGCATTCAGACTGTAAAGTTCCCAGGGCCTATCTGGTCCTTATATGAAACTTGAAATTTCTTAGGGAAGACTATTTTAGGGGTCTTCAATTTAAGCCTTTCCTAATAATCTGAATGTAGCTTCCAGCATTTTTCATTTACAGTTCACAATACCATTGATACTCATGCTTACCACAACATTCCCAGCACTCATTAGAATTCTGGCTCAATTACAACATTGTGATACCAGTATAAATGTAACTATGTAGCATATTGGGTGGCTGGACAGTGGTAATGAGCTATTCATATTTTAACCTGTATGTCAGCTATTCAAATTTAGCTCAAGCAGTGAACCTACACAAGTTTTCCAAATTATGGGAGGTCTGATGGGCTAAGTTATCTGGTGGTGGTCTCAAGCCAGCGCCTTTGTGGAAAAGTAGTTGGAACAATTGTTGGTAGTCTCTGCAGACAGACCCAGGGTTAAAATGGACATGGAAAATGAAAGTTTCTTTCATTTTAAGGGGCTGTGCATGTGCAATGTAACTGGAAAACCATGGTGGGGAAAAGATGAGGAGCTTGCACTGCTGCTACATGGTATATACTATGTACTTAGTATATTTTGTGGATAGTTAGATTTGAGTTTCTAGTGCTATTAATCTGTCATCTTTCATAAGCACTGAATACAATCTGTTTTTCAAATAAGGGGGAAAACTTAAAATTATTCAGTTAAAGCCCCCCCTTTAATCTTCCACATAGCTACCCTGAACCTATCAGATTCAGAAAAATAATCCTAAAAAAAGTTATCCCAGGTGAGTGGACATTATTATATAACCTTTGCAGACTTTATAAATAGATTGTCATATAACTGTATGTCTAGAGATGAAAAAAGTAGAAAGCTACCTGTTTATTAATTGATGGGCATTTCCATACTGCTCAGCAACACAGTAGGATACAAAAGTATGGTACACACTTAAGAATTTTCTTCTGTTTTGAAAGAGTCTACTAGTTTGAAAGAGATTCCCTCTTCTTAAAACAGGGGATGAGACAGAATCAGACATCTTTCTCAAACAGTTAGGATATCTTAAAGCGCACTCACTGTGTCCGTCAATAACTGCACTGGTCCTAATCCAAACCCCACTGAAGTCAAAGGAAAAACTCCCATTGTCTTCAATGCATCACATCATCACTTAGCATTACAACAGCAATGCATCCTTCATTTCTATTAAAAGTCTGTGCAGTAGCATCTAAGGTTCATCAGTTTCATTGGTCTGTAATAAAGAATACACAATATGTGCCTCCTTGGTTAGGTTCAATTTATGCTTTGTTATAAATCATTCTTTTGAGTTTGTCTCTACTTTAAGATTGTTACCCTTGACATTATAACATAGTTTGTATGCTCCATTGCTGTGGTGAGGCAAGGTGGCTGAGGTAATATCTTTTTAATGGACCAATTTCTGTTGGTGAGAGAGCCAAGCTTTTGTGGTTACACAGAACTCTTCTTTGGGTCTAAGAAACAGACTCAGAGTCTGTATCTATGCTGCAATTAGAGACACGTGGCTGACCCATGCCACCTGACTCAGGCCCATGGGCTTGGCTAAACATCTGTTTAACTGCAGTGTAGATGGGAGAAGGGATAGCTCTGTGGTTTGAGCGTTGGCCGGCTAAACCCAGAGTTGTGAGTTCAATCCTTGAGGGGGCCATTTAGGGATCTGGGGTAACAATTGGGGTTTGGTCCTGCTTCAAGCAGGGGGTTGGACTAGATGACCTCCTGAGGTCCCTTCCAACCCTAACCTTCTATGATTCTATGTTCCGGCTTGAGCTGCAGCCCAAGCTCAGAGACCCTCCCACCTTGCAAGGTCCTAGAGCCAGAGCTTCAGCCCAAACATCTACAACACAGTTAAACAGCCCCTTATCCTGAGACCCATGAGCCTGAGTCAGGTGGCATGGGCCAGCTGCATGTTTTTAATTGTAGTGTAGACATACTCAGAGAAAATACAGGGTGGAACAGATTGTTTAGCATAGTTAACACATTTCAAGGGACCATTGAAGGTGAAGTGGCCTATTAACATCTACCCAGTCATTGGGCAGAGGGAGGTAGTGGGTTATAGATTGTTGTAATAAATCATAAATCCAGTGTCTTTATTAAGACTGTCATTTTTAGTGTCTAGCAAAATTATGAATTTAAGCTCCCAGGCTTGTCTTTTGATGGTGTTGTACAATTTTCCTTTGAGGATGAGGACTGAGCAGTCAACTATAGAGTGATCACTTTGTAAAAGCGTTCACCCAGAGGTGATATGTTTTTGTCTTTTATCTTTTTTTGGTGTGAGTTCATTCAAGAACATAGTGATTGTCTCGTTTCACCCACATAATTGTTATTGGGGCATTTAGTGCACTGCATGAGGTACACCAAATGTTGTGATGAGTATGTAGAGGATTCATGGATCTTGAAAGGTGTGTTGTGGGGGACGCTGATCATCACAGCAGTGGAGATATGTTTACAGATTTTGCATCTTTTGCTCTGGGCAGGGTATGGTGCCATTTTGAGTTGGCCTATCCTGGTATATGCAGAGCTTGCTTCTGATGATGCGTTTGGAGACCACATCCTGAAAGAAATCTATCCTGAACCCCCTCTTCTGGCCTTCAAACAACCCCCACAAATTCTTCAAGCTCATCACAGACCAAAGCTGACAAACTTCTGCTGTATAGGTTTACTTTGACACTAGAAGTATTATTCCATTGACTCACACTGATTATGTTAACAGTGTAATATGGATGGAAAACTCTTGACTAATGTTCTTCTTAATTTGTAAGCATGTTAACAATGGAAATGTGGTTTCTATGTTTTCTTTTTTATGTTTAATTTCCTCAGATTTTAACATATCATCTGATTAGATTTATAATGAGACCACTAGAAAATTGTCCGATTAAGAGGATGAGAAATACATATTTTAATTATGAAATGTATAGTGCTTTTGATCCATCTTTGATGTTATGATAATTTCAGGGTATACATTTTATTTGAAAACAAAAGGTACTTAGTTCTTATTAACGGCTCATTAATGGGACTGTAAAGTTTGATTTTTTTTTAGTGATCAGGTTATTTGGGTGTAAAACCTAAGGGGAAAAATTCCCAAAATGTGTTCATATTCAATTTCTTCTTTATTACAAAGAAAGTGCTTTTATCTATAGACACCACTTACAGTAGAACAAATCACATACAGATTACAAACTGTGTGCCAGACTTAAAGCTGATTTCATAAGAAGATATTAATCTCTCCTCCCCCAAATTTGGGTTTCAAATGGAAAAACACACCCCTAACTTTATCAGCAATATCAATATTAACAACACTATCCCACTCTGATCTCTGTTCCCTCTCTGTTAACTCTGCTCTCTTTTGCAGACCGAGAGGTATACCTTACCTTTACAACTACTTATCTTTAAAAAAAAAATTCTAGGAGCAAGAAACAGAAGAGTGAGATACTGAAGAATTTGGGATACAGATATATATAGATTAAAAGACAGAAAAAATGGAAAATGAGTACTTGTGGCACCTTAGAGACTAACCAATTTGAGCATGAGCTTTCGTGAGCTACAGCTCACCTCATCGGATGCATCCGATGAAGTGAGCTGTAGCTCACGAAAGCTTATGCTCAAATAAATTGGTTAGTCTCTAAGGTGCCACAAGTACTCATTTTCTTTTTGCGAATACAGACTAACATGGCTGTTACTCAGAAAAAATGGACAAATCCTCAGGAAGTGCCAAAACTGTGGCCATCTTTGCATTCCCAGAAACAGTAGGACACCAGCCATATACAGAAGCTAGCAGTACCTCTGATACATTTTATTAAACTATCCAATGAGCATGACAGTAGAAAGGATTTTTCTTAAGGGAAAAAGCAGTTCCTTCTGCCCTAGGATGACAGAATCTGACAATATAATCCTGTAACCTCCCTCTCTTAGTTTAAAACCTTCCCCAAATCCTCCCATAACAAGATAATTTTTAAGCAAGGGGTCAGAGAGGAGAAATGACAAGATTGATACAACATGGAAACCTTTTATTGTACATGTAAACTTCTTTTCCAGTTTCAGTCCCAGCTAACTCCTCCACCTTATATCACCTCCCCTTTCATCAGGACATGTTTATCTTAGATTGGAAATACCTTAGGAAAGTGTTGTTTTCATTTATGTTTTTATAGCACTCAGTACAAAAGGACCTTGATCCTGACGGGACTTCTGGACACTACAGTAATATAAACAGTAAGTAATAATAATAACCTAATTTAAATTACAGAAATATAGTTCTGGAAGGGACCTTAAGAGGTCATTTAGTCCATCCCTCATGGTGAGGCAGGACCAAATATATCTAGAGCACTGCTGACAGATGTTAGTCTAACCTGGTCTTTAAAACATCCAAGGATGGGGATTCCATAACCTCTCTTGGTAACCTATCCAGTGCTTAACTATCCTTATAATTAGAAAGGTCTTTTTTCCAACTGTCTAACCTGAATCTCCATTGCTGCAAACTAAGCTGATTACATCTCATCATACCCTTGGTGGACACAGAGGACAATTGAACATAGTCCCCGCTTTACAACCTCTTAATAATTTGAAGACTGTTACATCCCCTTCCATCTTTTCTTCACTTGATTAAACATGCCCAGTTTTTTTTTTCAACTTTGCCTCACAGGTCATGTTTTCTAAACCACTTATAATTTTTCTTGATCTCCTCTGGACTCCCTCCAATTTGTCTGCATGGTGCCTAAAACTGGACACAGCACTGCAGCTGGGCCTTATCATAGCCAGTAAGAGCAGAACAATTATGCCTGTGTCTTATGTACAACACTCCTGTTAATATACCCTAGAAAGATATTCACCTTTTTCCCCCACAGCATCCCATTTTTTGATCCATTGTAAATTTAAGATTATTTTCTGCAGTAACTAACACCACTTAGTGACTTCTCCTCAAGACCTGACCCATGATACTAGCTGTGATGTCCATTAAACTCATGTAAATCAGGAGTAAATTCACTGAAATAAGCAAAATTACAACAGTTTAGACCTGTTGAAAATGGGAGCAGAGTTTCAGTATTATCATGTTTTGGAGGCTAACACTTATAATACTAAATGTCCAGGGTCCAAACCCTAAAATTCACCCCAGGAGGACAGACTAAATGTACACCACATCACAATAAATATTCAGAAGGCATAATAAAAGATGTGATAGAGAGAAATGTAAGGGAAAATAAGAGGGGGAATTATATGGAATAATGAAAAAAATTGTTAAACCTAATTAATCTAATAATGTAAAAGTTTTAAATTTTCTAGTTTCCTCTTAAAAGTAGGAATATAAATTGTTTCAAGGTGAGTATTTTTTTTTCCTTTTCACTTAACTTTTTCCAGAATTAAAATAATGCCTTTTTAAACAAGGAGTTTATTCATTTCTGTTACGGCCTTAATGATAGTTAATCATGGTAATGGAAGTTGCAGATGTAAGAGCTCATGATGAGTACATCTTTGGTTTTGTGTGTGTATATTTAGAGTGCAAGATATATTTCTTCATGTTTCTCAACTCTTCTGCTGTGTCTTTTACCCAGTAAATATACACCTCTACCCTGATATAATGCAGTCCTTGGGAGCCAAAAAATCGTAGCGCCTTATAGGTGAAACCACGTTGTATCGAACTTGCTTTGGCCTCGAGCATTTCCATTATTAATGGTCACTTCCACCCCCTGATCGACCCCTCAGAACCTCTGACCCATCCAACCTCCCCGTGCTCCTTGTCCCCTGACCTCCCCATCTCTAATCACCCCCAGGACCCCACCCCTACCCAACCCCCCTGTCCCCTGACTGCCGTGACTCCTATCCACACCCTGCCCCTTGACAGGCCCCCCCCAGGACTCCCACACCCTATCCAACGTCCCTGTTCCCCATCCGCTGACCACCCTGCCCCCAGAACCTCTGAACCATCCAACCCCCCCTGCTCCCTGTCCCCTGACCACCCCCTGAGACCTTCTGCACCTTCTGCAACCCCTCAGCGCTGGCCCAGCACCCTTAACACACCGCTCAAAGCGGCATGTCAGAGCCAGACACGTTGATGCGCTGATCTGCCGGAGCACGCAGCCCCGCCGCCCAGAGTGCTGCTCTACCACGTTATATCCGAATTCGTGTGTTATATGGGGTTGCGTTATATCAGGGTAGAGGTGTACCGTTAAGTACACTGAAAAACTGGTTCATTTCAAACAGAGTGCTGAGAACCAGAGTTTCAGTTAGGCAAATCTTTTCAGGTTTCAGCATTTGTGTTCAACAAGTTTCTTTTATGTGCTTCTTATAGTAATAACTAGCTAAATTTGACATGTTACTCAGCTGGTTCACCAGGAAATTCCAGATGGTGATACAAAGAAAACACATTTTTCTACAGTTCCCTAAATGTATGCCAAATGGCTGAGACAAGATGAATGCCAACTCTTTCTGGCCCTCTTCTCTGCTTCTGGACTCCTAGACATCACTATAAAGATGAAAGCCCATCTGTTTTCACATCGGCCCTTATACACTGTACAGGGCAGAATTTTTGGATGACAACTTCTGTTCAGGAAAAACAGGTGCATATTTTATAAAAACTACATCTGTGGACATTTGGGAAATGTTTTGGATACTACATCAATTTTTTTTCCTGTACTTCCATAAAAATACTTCATCATATCCCTATAACTTGTTTATTTCTAACCCAAATGTTCTAGCATACTTTACTGCATATGAAGCCTATGACTTACCTGAATAAAAAAATAAAATAAAATAGCATAAAGGACTCATTCTTGAATACTTCACAAACAGTAAACAGGGCTACTTTCAACCAGATTTTTATTTCAAATCCTTTTGACCAAAAAAAAAAGGGGGGGGGGGAGAAGAAATCTGTAAACTTAAAATGACAGAGAACATTTTAATATATTTTTGAATAGTTCAAAAAGCCATTTTTCATTTAAAACACAAAACAACAAAAACTCAATGATTTTTTTTTCCCAATTAGCCCTAACAGGAACACCTAGAATCATAGAACTGGAAGGAACCTCAAGAGGTCATTTAGTCCAGTCCCCTGCACTCATGGCAGGATTAAGTATTACCTAGACCATCCCTGACAGGTGTTTGTCTAACCTGCTCTTAAAAATCTCCAATGATGGAGATGCCACAACCTCCGTAGGCAATTTATTCCAGAACTTAACCACCTTTACAGTTAGGAAGTTTTTCCTAATGTCTAACCTAAACCTTCTTTGCGGCAATTTAAAACCATTCATTCCGGTCTTATCCTAAGAGGTTAAGAAGAACAATTCTTCTCCCTCCTCTTTGTAACAACCTTTTGTGTTTTTGAAAACTTTTATCAGTCGTCTCTTTTCCAGACTAAACAAACCCAATTTTTTCAGTCTTCCCTCATAGGTCATGCTTTCTAGAACTTTAATTATTTTTGTTGCGCTTCTCTGGACTGTCTCCAGTTTGTCCACATCTTTTTCTGAAATGTGGCACCCAGCACTGGACACAGTACTTCAGTTGAGGCCTAAGCAGCGCCAAGTAGAGAGGAAGAATTACTTCTTGTGTCTTGCTTACAACACTCCTGTTAAAACATCCTAGAATGATGTTTGCTTTTTTTGCAACAGTGTTACACTGTTGACTTATATTAAGTTTGTGGTCCACTATGGCCCCAAGATCCCTTTCTGCAGAACTCCTCCCTAGGCAGTCATTTCCCATTTTGTATGTGTGCAACTGATTGTTCCTTCCCAAATTGAGTGCTTTGCATTTATCCTTATTGAATTTCATCCTATTTACTTCAGACCATCTCTGCAGTCTGTCCAGATCATTTTGAATTTTAATCCTATCCTCCATAGCACTTGCAACCCCTCCGAGCTTGGTATCATCCGCAAATGTTATAAGTGTACTCTCTGTCATTATCTTAATCACTGATGAAGATATTGAACAGAAACGGACCCAGGACTTATCCCTGCAGGATCCCACTCATTATGCCCTTCCAGTATCACTGTGAACCACTGATAACTACTCGCTGGGAATGGTTTTGTAACCAGTTTTGCACCCACCTTATAGTAGCTCCATCTAGGTTGCATTTCCCTAGTTTGATTATGACAAGGTCATGTGAAACAGTATCAAAACTTTACTAAAAGTCAAGATATATTATGTTTACCACTTCCCCACTATCCATAAGTCTTGTTACCCTGTCAAAGAAAGATGTCAGGTTAGTTTGACATGATTTGTTCTTGACAAATCCATGCTGATTGTTACTTATCACCTTATCTTCTAGATGTTTGCAAATTGATTGCTTAATTATTTGCTCCATTATCTTTCTGGGTACAGAACTTAAGCTGTAATTCCCCTGGTTGTCCTTATTTCCCTTTTTATAGATTGGCATTATATTTGCCCTTTTCCAGCCTTCTGGAATCTCTCCCAACTTTTCAAAGATAATCGCCAGTGGCTCAGATATCTCTTCAGCTTCTTGAATATTCTAGGATGCATGTCATCAGGGCCTGGTGACATCTAATGTGTCTAAGAAATTTTTAATTTGTTCTTTCCCTGTTTTAGCCTACCTCATTTTCACTGGCATTCACTATGTTAAACGTCCAATCACCACCAACCTTCTTGGTGAAAACCGAAACAAAGAAGTTATTAATAACCTCTGCCATTTCCACATTTTCTATTATTATTTTTCCTCCCTCATTGAGTAACAGCCCTACCCTGTCCTTGGTCTTCCTCTTGCTACTAATGTATTTGTTTCATGTTTTATTGTTACCCTTTATGTCTTTAGCTAGTTTGATTTCATTTTGTGCCTTGTCCTTTCTAATTTTGTCCCTACATACATGAGTTATTTGTTTATATTCATCCTTTGTAATTTGACCTAGTTTCTACTTTTTGTAGGATTCATTTTTTATTTTAGATCATTGAAGATCCCCTGGTTAAGCCAGGGTGCTCTCTTGCCATACTTCCTATGTTTCCTATGCAGTGGAATAGTTTGCTCTTGTGTCCTTAATGATGTCTCTTTGAAATACTTCCAGCTGTCTTCAATTGTTTGTCCCCGTAGACTTGATTACCATGGGATCTTACCTACCAACTCCCTGAGTTTGCTAAAGTCTGCCTTCTTGAAATCCATTGTTTTTATTTTGCTGTTCTTCCTCCTACCATTCCTTAGAATCATGAACTCTATCATTTCATGATCACTTTCACCCAAGCTGCCTTCCACTGTCAAATTTTCAACCAGCTCCTCCCTATTTGTCAAAATCAAATCTAGAACAGCCTCTCCCCTCGTAGCTTTCTCCACCTTCTGAAATAATAATAATAAAAAGTCTCCAGTACATTCCAAATTGTTGTTGGATAATCTGTGCCTTGCTGTATCATTTTCCCGACAGATGTCTGACTAGTTGAAGTAACCCATCACCACTGAGTCTTGCGCTTTGGATGATTTTGTTAGTTGTTTAAAAAAATCCTCATCCACCTCTTCTTCCTGGTTAGGTGGTCTGTAATAGACCCTTACCATAACATCACCCTGGTTTTTTACCCCTTTTATCCTTACCCAGAGACTTTCAACAAGTCTGTCCTGTACTTCCATCTCAATCTCAGTCCAAATGTATACATTTTTAATATGTAACGCAACACCTCCCCCCACCTTTTTCCGTGCCTGTCCTTCCTGACCAAGCCATACTCTTCTATAGCAATATTCTAGTCATGCATATTATCCCACCAAGTCTCTGATGCCAACTATGTCATAACTGTGTTTATTTATGAGCATTTCGAGTTCTTCCTGCTTATTCCCCATACTTGTCATGTTAGTATACAGACATCTAAGATACTGATTTGATCCCCCCCACCCAGTTCTGTCTTGTCTATCCTTTATCCCTGCTATAACAGCCCATGCTCCCCCCTAACCCAGTCTCCATGTTTTTGACTTACCTGTGGGATTTGGTCACCTTCCTCCTTCGAACCTTTTTTAAAGCCCTCCTCACTAGGTTAGCCAGTCTGTATCCAAATATGCTCTTCCGCTTCCTCGATAGGTGGACCCCATCTTTGTTTAGCAGTCTTTCTTCCTGGAGCAACATCCCATGGTCAAGGAAGTTGAAGCCCTTCTGGTGACACCATTTTTGGCGCCAGACATTCAACTCCAGGATGCATCTGTCTCTGCGTGGGCCCCTACCCTTGATCAGATGGATCGAAGAGAAGACCAACTGCACTCCAGACTCCTTCACCCTGACTCCCAGAGCCCTGTAGTCACTTCTGTTCTGCTGAGGATCATACCTTCCAGTATCGTTAGTGAGCACATGGATGAGTAGCATGGGATAGTAGTCAGAGGGTTGGATGAGCCTCAACAATCCCTCCATAACATCTCGGATACAGGCCCCCAGTAGGCAGGATGCCATGTCAGAGTGACAGATGGCTACCTCCATTCCCCTCAGAAGAGAGATACCAACCACCTCTAACCTATGTTTTCTCCTGAGAGTGGTGGCTGAGATCCTCCCATCCTTTGCGGGTGATTCCACATGGCTCATTGCCAGGGCAGCATATTGTTTTTTTATCACAATGGTGGATGGGTTGGGAGTAGGGGTGGAGTACTGCCTGCTGCCAGAAGTAACCATCAGCCAGTTTCCTCCCTGTGACAGAGCCCTATCCTCCTTCCTCAGGGCTATGACAGCAATCCTCTCTAGCTGGATAGCTTCTGCAGACTTGGATGTCTCCATATGAATACTGTCAATGAATTCTTCGTGGGCATGGATGCTCCTCAGCTTAGCCACCTCCTCCTGTAACTCTCCTACCTGCTTCCTGAGAGATTCCACTAGCAGTCACCTTTCACACTGGATTGTCCCCCCACCCTGGCTTTCTGTGAGTGGGAAATGAAGGCCACAGTCTCTGAAAATCCACACAAGGATCTGGGTTGAGGCATCCATGGTTAGACTGACTGTCTGGATGCAGGCGCAGGTGGAGGAGACAGGAGCAGCATTGGCACTGGCAATGTGGTCCTTCCTAATCTTAGCAATTATGTTATATCTCCAACTCCCTCTCAAACTCCCCTGTTTGTGGTCCCCTGTACGCTAGCTCATTCATGTGACAGTTACAAATTTAAATTCAAAAAAGGTCAGGAAATTCAACATTATTCAAAGGTGCTATGTGAAATTAATGTGTGTTTTATTGGTTATGGACAAATGGTTTATGTTGTTTGTTTGTTTTCATGATGTTCTATGATGAGCCAGTCAAAGATTCAGGCTCTTGGTGGGAGAACCACCCCTAAAATTATTGCATAATACTAAAACAGTATAACAAATGCACTAAAATAAAATAAAAATAGGTCATTCTGGACTCAGAGACCAGACTGGATCACCCATAGGTAGTCTAGCAGATATGTTGCATCTTCTGATGTAGCCATGCCTTCAGGCTTTTATGTGTGGATCTGTCCTTTATCCAACTATTCTCGTTTCAGCCATACACTTTATAGTATACATACGATAGCATACATAATCATCAGGTCTTATTGGGTTTCTGATCCAAACTGAGGGCTTGTCTGGGCCAGCTATCAAAAAACATTAGCATCACCTTGTGGTGCTTGTCTAACTCAACAGCATGATAGTCAGAAATCAAGAGCTGAAAGACAAAACTGGAAATATCTTTGGCTGATAGCGCTGTGATCACTGATATTTCTTCAGAGACCAGAGAAATTAAATAGCCGCACCTCTTAGAAAATAATAGTGTCATAAAAACGACTCCTACTGCAAATAATTATACATGCTAGGGAAACTTGGGTAGCGCTGTTTAGAAATCTAGTTCTAATGTCTTTGTGAATCTATAGATATAAATCTGCTCTTCAGGACAATCCAGCCATTAGAATTGAAAGAAACATTTTTTGGCTCAACTAGATCAAGGGGGGGAGATGGGTTATTTCTATACAATCAGTCAAGGAAGGATCTCTGCTCTCATTTTAGTAAGGCAGTCAATTTGCAAAAGAAAGAGCACTGGCATTATTTCTCATTTAGGAATGTGCTCAAGTCACTGGTTAACTGAATTGGATGAAAAATACTGGTTGAACCATTCCTATTTACTTTTAAATTTCCCAGCAGATACCAAAACCTCAGTGTTCAGTACTTTCAAATATAGAATTTTTTTATATTTGCTTAAATATGATTTGATGTGTTGTATATATTCCAAGATATGTGCTACATATACAATTGGAGTGAGGTTATTTTTAATGACAGGTTTCAGAGTAACAGCCGTGTTAGTCTGTATTCGCAAAAAGAAAAGGAGTACTTGTGGCACCTTAGAGACTAACCAATTTATTAGAGCATAAGCTTTCGTGAGCTACAGCTCACTTCCTCAGATGCATCTGAGGAAGTGAGCTGTAGCTCACGAAAGCTTATGCTCTAATAAATTGGTTAGTCTCTAAGGTGCCACAAGTACTCCTTTTCTTTTTGTTATTTTTAATGCATTTTGTATATCGATGGCAGGAGAACAGCTCATTACTGGTAGGGTATTGTTTATTTATCACATGTTAAATAATTTATATCTAGTTTATATAATCTCATTACATATTGGTTTAAAACAGTACCAGAAAAAAGCAGTGAGGCTGGGGCTCTCAGTTACAATATTGTGTGCATTGTGATTCATGAAATAAAAGACAATGTTCTATTATTATTTGGAGTGTCATAGAGAAGTTTTTTCCTTGCATTCCACTGGAGCAAATGATTTGATCACACAGAAACTATCAGACTCCACTTTAAAAAAAAATTGGAACCATATTGAATTGAAATATATGATAAAATATTTCAAGTTGAGTGTGATAGCAAGGACTTCTTCAGCAGAGTGAAGTCCACAATGGGTCTTTGGCTTGCTCAAAGCTTCCAGGGCAAAACTCACACACATCAGTCACTGCCTTAAAGATATAAGCTTCTGTCTCCACAGCTACAGACCTCCCTGTTTCAAAGCTTTAGGATCTATGGCAAGGTACCTTCTCAGTCTCACCAGCCTCAGCTGTTTTTCACCTTGGTGAGATGGGCTTGGGTAAAACAGTCCTTCTAGGATGCACAGGGGCAGCCCATTCCTTCTCTCAGCCAGTCTTTTGGTCTTGTTTTTCTTCCCTTGTGGGAGGAGATGCATCTCCCCTCCTAGTGTGGCTCAGTATCTTGCCGCTCCTAGCCTACTAGCAGCTTGTCTGACACTTATCCCACCGCCAGCAGGGGTGGATTTAAAAAGGTCTCAGGCAGCCCTTAGTTGGAATCAGCTGATTCTAACTGACCTCAGGTAACTCCCTCTCAGCTGATCCTAATTGATTATCTGGTAACTCCTTCTCAGCAGAACCTGATTGACCTGTAGTTACCCCTCCTCCACTGATAGGGAGGAGGGCCTTTTAACCTTCTGGGACTGTTTTCTACCTCCCCACCCCCATCCTTGCAACTGTCTGTCCTGAGTTTATCACAGAGCCTATGGCTAGCTCCTCTCCTCCATTTCCTGATGATTTTCCAGGCAGCTTCTGAAAATGAGGATAAGCTAGCACCATGTGATTTGTCTGTTCTCCACAGGCCATACATGGATAATTGCTGGTCTTGGTGCATCATCCATCAGTTAACACTTCAAACAATTACGGTGTCACCAAGTCTTATGATTTTATTGCAAGTCTCACAATATTTGGTGTTTTAATTAGAAGCCCAGGTTCTAGAATCCTGTGTGTATGTGAAAATCTCAGCTTTTATATATATATATATATATATATATCTTTATATATATATAAAGCTTCTAGCCTTTATGGTTGTAGAGGAAAACTTGAAAACTTGAGCCAAGTGCACTCTAAAAGCTCAAAAGGCAAATGAAAAGAACTCAAGATTTATTATCCTTGGAGCCTGACTTGTGATTTTTGAATGCTTGAGGTTGGTAACAGTGTTTTAAGTCTAGGTTGTGCCTTAATTACATCAACCTGATTTGGAGTAGGGTGCATAGAAGACACTGCAATGAAAGTCACAGGAGAAATGTTTGCTCATTCAGTCAGAATTCCTCCAGTGAGGGTGGTAGGTATCATAAACTGAAGGGGCACCATTTAACTGGATTAAGTGTGCACTCCCCTTGTTCCAGGCCAGTCCAGAGGGAGGATGGAGGAATTATTTATGCTCACCCTACTCCTTCTTAGGGAGGCTAGGGTTGCATACAATGCTAGCCTGAAGCAGTGACTTTGCTTTACTGTGTCTGTGACCTCCACTGAGGCTAAAGTGTGTGAATGGGAGAGTCTGGAGAAACACCTTGTATCCTCCTCCCTCCATTGAATGGCTTTGATACAACTTTAAATTGCAATCATTTGGTTTAAGATACTTTATCATTCACATGCCTGTAAAACTGAATAAAACATAATTATTTGTTCACTGTAACCTTTCAGGTGAACATCTGAAGTGTGATACTTTCAATTCTGAGCTTTTTTGTAAATGAAGAAACTCGGGATGCACATAAGAATGTATTTTATTTTTAAAGACTTAGATAATTTCCTCAATTACTATTATTTTTTTGAAGATGGGATCACTCAGGACCTGTACTGAAAAGATTGAACTGTAATCCTCTCAGCTGTGATAATTGTATGTACCTTTTTCTTGTGTCAACATTTTCCCCTCCAGTTTCTGTCTGAACTCTTACTGAATAATAAAAAATGGAAGCACAAAGCACTAGACAAGCTCTCAATCAACAAATCATGTAGAAGTGTGCATTGTCCTGTGTATACTTTCGTAAGTCCAATTACATCTAAAAATATATCTGTTCAAATTACAATTTCTAATGGTGTCAACATTTCATTCCAAGCTACCTTCAGATGTGTTTAAATTGCAGATTGAACTTTAACCTCAAGATTTATTTATTTTCTCACAGAGGAGGTCTAGTGCCTTTGAATTCATAGTATTATATCACTTCTGTATCTCAGTACAATCTACAGTAGAATAGAAAACTCAGATATACCATAGCCCTACTATATTAACCAATCAATAATGTGAGACTGCTTGACTCCTAAGGATAGTGTCTTAATTAGAAGGAAGGATATTTCAATATATATTAATAACATTTATCTTCTACTATGTGCAACTGATTATGTATAGCTTTATTGAAGTGTTGCTCCTTTTAAAAATACTTTCAGTTCATTTCTGGTTACTAGAAGCATACACTCCATTGTGGAAACTCTCATGATGTGAGTTGTGGAAATATGTGATGGAAAGAAAGTGAGAATCATTATGTTTGATCACTGTTCTACTTTTTTTTTTATTCTAGCATCTTTTCTTAAAAAATGTACTTAATTAGTTACATATAAAATTACTATGAATAATTTGCATAATTTTTCCTGTCTTAAACTGTCTACTAATGTATGTATGTACTTCTGTACAACTGTGTACAGTAAATACAAAGGGCTTGCTCTTGTCACAGTTGGGATGAGGGCAGTCAGAACTAGTGGTCGGAACAGTAGTAGGGAGTCGGGCTGAGTCAGGTACCTGGCAGTCAGAGTCTGAAACAGGCCAGAGGGTGAACTGAAAGTCAAATGTCAGGAGGCAGGAGTTGGGCACCAGGTTAAAGATAGCAATTATTAAATTAAAATTAAACGGCAAAATCAAGGTCAAACCACAGTCAGAAACCGAAGTCTAAGGTCTATCACAAGCAGGGTCTGTGGTGTTGCTCAGACAGCTCTCCTTCATGGCTTCCTGGTTTAAGTATTGGTATCAGCCAATCACGGGGCTGTGAGGGACCACCACTAGGGTCCTGCTGGGTGGTAATTCCTTGTGAGCCTAGACTCACAGGGTCATTTCATGGGAGCCCAGACTAAGCCTTTCTTGGCAATGTGGAGGTATCAGTGGCCCAGACACACCCAGGTTCCAGCCCTGTAGCTGCTAAGAGCTCTTGTTCATCTAGAACTCAAAAGAGACTATGTTGTGTGACCCTTATTCATGCCAGTGAGCATTGGCATGAGTAGTCCCATTGACTTTAATGAACTACTCATGTGAGTAGGTGTTCACCAGCCAGTGTTACATAAAAAACCATGCGTTTTGCTACCAACTTCAATGAGATGAGGACTGAACCTGATGTATCTAAATAAGTAATAACAAGAATTAATCATTGTTGTCCTCATAATTTGGATGATAGAGTTTTGATTTGCTTCACTTAATTTTTCTGAAATACGCCACAACTGGATAAAAATAGGACCAATATCTGAATTACCCCAAATCTAGGATTTGTTTTTGTCAAAACAAAACCTAATTTTTGCCCCTCTCTAACCAGTTTTAATCCTAAAATAATTTCTATCCAGATATCAAAGAGGCAGTACATTAAAAATATATATATTAGGAAAATCATGGGGGATAAGGGGTCCTTTAAGGATAGAACCATGTGCAGGGTTATCTTTTTTAAGATTAGGGAACTTGTATGGTGCTTTATGGTGCTGAGGGCAGCTCAAGAGATAAGATGGGTATCTCTACACTGGAAAAAATGTGGCAGTGAGTCTCAGGGTCAACTGATTCAGGCTTGCAGAACTCATGCTATGGAGCTAAAAATAGCAGTATAGATGTTCCTGCTCAGGCTGGAGCCTGGGCTCAATCCTGGCAAGGGTGGGTGGGCCTCAGAGCCCAGGCTCCAGCCCAAGCAGGAACATATACATTATTATTTATAGCCCTACAGCACGAGCCCTGTGAGCCCAAGTCAGTTGACCCAAGTTCTGGGACTCACTGCCGCAGGGTTTTTTCTTGCAGTGTAGACACATTCTTAACCTATAAAACAGAGAAAACATTAATAATCTTGGATGTTCGCTCTCACAGATAGATGAAAAGACAGTTACTGCCAGGGATTAATAAAAAAGACATCACTGTACAACATATTTTGAAATTCATGCAGGGTCTCCCTACCTGCTGTGCTTAATTTCAGAATCCAGTACTTATCATTAAAGGCAAAAGAAAAAAAAAGTTCTTTACTCTTTTACATGTAAACTACATGATATACATTTCCCTTAAAAATAAACAGCTTCTGCAAGGGGCATATGCCCTACCCAGGGCTCCAAAGTTCTGACCTCTGCCTCGTGTTGTAAATTGGTCTTGTGCGCATATGTCTGATATGTAAAATGTGCAAGATCACTTTGATTGTTTTTTTAAAGACCTAGTCACTCATACCGACCAAAACCTAGCTGCCACTCTTAATTAAATGTACAGCATGGCCTTTCTTCTCTAGATCACAAGATGAAAGCCCAGTGATTACAATGCGGATGACTGTTTGCTAGCCTAAATAGAATTAGTGTATTAATCTCAGTCCCCTGCCCAGTTGCACATTACAAAAACATTGTCATACACTCATTAATTGGCAACTTTATTATTGTCCTCAGCAGAAAAGCCATTGACTTCAATGGTTGTTGATTCAGGTTCTTGACATGTTTGTTTTTTAGGGTTTTTGGAACTTAAAGCAGTGGTAACTTAACTGGTTTTATTTTTGTTTATTTAGGCTCTCAGGAATAAATTAATAGAGACACAGGTCCTTCATCTGATAAATGATTGGTACAAACAAGAGTGCTTTTACCTAAAACTGCTTTATTATTGGGTCTAAAGAACACACACACATGTATGCTGCAGCAGTAGGTTCAGAGCATCCCAAACATGTATACTTATCCAAAGTCTGAGATTGTTTCGAATTTGCCCTTTCACTTTGTTTATTTTAGTCAGTAAAACTGCAACTTGCAGCTGTTTTTGTCTACCTAAACAAGGCCAGATTTTTCTCCTGACTCTGTGGTGTTGTTGCTGCCATCTTAGAGGGGAGGGTTTAAATGCACAAGATGGCTGTGGATTATATAAGAACATAAGAATGGCCATACTGGGTCAGACCAAAGGTCCATCCAGCCCAGAATCCTGTGTACCGACAGTGGCCAATGCCAGGTGCCCCAGAGTGAGTGAACCTATCAGGTAATGATCAAGTGATCTCTCTCCTGCCATCCATCTCCATCCTCTGACAAACAGAGGCTAGGGACAGCATTCCTTACCCATCCTGGCTAATAGCCATTAATTGACTTAACCACCATGAATTTATCCAGTTCTCTTTTAAACCCTGTTATGGTACTAGCCTTCACAACCTCCTCAGGCAAGGAGTTCCACAGGTTTGCTGTGCGCTGTGTGAAGAGTTTTCTTCTATTTATTTTAAACCTGCTGCCCATTAATTTCATTTGGTGGCCCCTAGTTCTTATTTTATGGGAACAAGTAAATAACTTTTCCTTATTCACTTTCGCCACACCACTCATGATTTTATAGACCTCTGTCATAGCCCCCCTTAGTCTCCACTTTTCTAAGCTGAAAAGTCCTAGCATCTTTAATCTCTCCTCATATGGGACCTGTTCCAAACCTCTAATAATTTTAGTTGCCCTTCTCTGAACCTTTTCTAATGCCAGTATATCTTTTTTGAGATGAGAAGATCACATCTATATGCCGTATTCAAGATGTGGGCATACCATGGATTTATATAAGGGAAACTGTCTTATTCTCTATCCCTTTTTAAATGATTCCTAACATCCTGTTTGCTTTTTTGACTGTCGCTGCACACTGCGTGGACATCTTCAGAGAACTATCCACAATGACTCCAAGATCTCTTTCCTGATTAGTTGTAGCTAAATTAGCCCCCATTCATATTGTATGTATAGTTGATTTTATATATATATATATAATATCCAGTTCTCTCACAACATGCTGAAAATCTTTTGGTCACTTTCTGTGAAAAGTTACAATTTAAGTACATGTTCCAAATTTTAAGGATTCTGCATGTGGAATAAAAGTGATTTATATGTAAGATATATCACATTTCCAGATGTAACTCCATTGTCCTCATGCTGCAGTTGTGATCTTGATATACTTGCTGTGAGCACTGCTACTAAGGGAACTCTTGGCATTTGCAGCATCTTGTGAGGACTAGATCATAGAAACAGGTGATCATTAGTGGTTTGCAGCCTATTGTAGGAAAAAGGCCCGTCATGGGAGCAGACAATTTCTTCTCAAATAAATAGAGATGATGAACATGCTAAGGGGGCTTCGGGACTTTAAAGATAAGCTTCCACAGCTCTTTTTACATGACCTTAAAGTGTATGAAATATAATTATAACAAAAGGCAAAACTACTCAATGTTTGTTTGTGTTTTTCTTGCATTATTATGGACTCAAAAATTGGCCTATTTCACCAAAAGCGAATCACCCAAAACAAAACAAGAATGTGCAAACATCTCCAGATGTTGTATACTGTTACCACTTTAGCACGGTACCTGACTTCCTACTTTAATATTTTATATATAATGAATAAATCAAATACCATATTTGACAGCAACGATGATCCTATGATAATTCATGCTGTAACATGGCACAATATGCATATCATTCTCAAAGGAGCAATTTCAATTTTTACACTTTTACATCTCAGTTGAGCCTTTCTTAGGCAGTGCTGCATTGTTATGATAAAAAATTTTATTTTGGATATAATTGGTTAGCTAATCATGTTACAATATTTTTGGATTGGTTAGGTAAATTTCAGAAAAGTGATTGGTTAAGGTATAGCTGAGTATATTACTATACAAATTAGTGGCAAACAGGAAGTACGTTGGGATTCGAAAATAAGGAAAAAGGAACTTGGATTTAAGCTTGCTGTTTAAGGTCACCCCAATAAACCTCTAATTGTTTGCACATTCGGACACTGGATATTGTTGCTCTCTGTTCATGCGAGAAGGACCAGGGAAGTGAGAGGGGGAAGGAATAAGCCCCCTAATATCTTGGTGCCATGACTTGGATGCATCACATCGGATCGGTGATTGGCAGCCTGTAAGTCCCCTTCTCCAACAGTCCCTTGGAGGGGGTATAACCAACTCAGATGATGGTAGTTGCGGGTTCTGGCAAACCAGGGTAATGGATTTTTTTGATAAATGGATAAGGAAGAATCAGGGCCCATACCAGGTGCAGGGGTCAACCTGGGATGAGATTAAAAAGGAAATGGAGGTAGTGTTAGGGGACCCAGTGGATGGGGAGTGGCTGAGGAGCCCACCCTTCTTGGTACATGGGTAGTGGAAGAAGGTCCCTGCCCATGGAGAATGGATGCCGTCCAGGGAAAGGAGGCACTTCAGTCCGCTTGTGAGAGGTTTGAAGTAAGGGCAGCATTACAGGAGCTGGGACTTGGTCCTGGAGGAGTGGGGGGCAGGGGAAAGGGGAGGAAAGGTTTCAAAGTGAAAAATGGCAGGGTTTGCAGGAACAGGTAACAACCCCCATTCTTCTCCCAGAGCCAGGATGAAAACCTGGGGGTAAGAGTTCCCAAGTGTTTCAACCCAGGGAGCCTACTCTTGGCTCAGAGTTAACTATATCCTTTTCTTCTTTCCCTTCTTCTTTCTCTCAGTTTACTTAATTTGCTGCTGGTAGCTTGTACTTTAAACTGACCTCACAGGCTTAATTGGTTTCTTTCCACCTCTTCCCACTCTTCTCCCCCTGCCCTTCCACACTTCTGTTTTTCTGAAGTTTTAATGGAGGGTACTTTGGATACTTATGTAAAATGTTTTTGTTTTTTTTGGACAAAGCATGACAGAGGTCTGCTGTATTCCACTGGAATTTTTGGAGTAAAGGATCCATGGGCAACCATGGAGACAAATGTTTTACTGCCTTTTTGAACAGTCTCAAGGTAAAGGTTAAGGCAGCTGTGTGGCAAAAATTGTACTTGGTAAAGAGTAACAGTTGTGGTGTTACAAGAAGGATATTTTTGGTTTAATGATAAAACCTAGTTATATAAATGTAACGCTGTGCAGTCACATTGGATGGAACCTTGGTAATTAAATTATCCAAGGGGGTCAGGTAGAGTGGCTACTACCACCACTATGCTTCTGTCCTCAGAAGCCTTTACAGCTATTCTGAGGGAAAATTGGGCCTTTTCCCACAGAAATGGTCTATAAGGAACTGCTGCAGGCAGCAGGTGGAGAGATAATCTGATCAAAATTATTTGACTATTGGGTAATGTAATCAAAATCACTAAAGGAATGTAAGGGGTTTCTATTAGAACTTAACTTGGCTGCCCCTGGCTGTCTTTAGTTGTACAAGATGGGAATGTAATCAGGGTACAGTTGTGTAAAAAAAGAGTAATCGCAGTGCAAGGGATGTTAGGCAAAAGAGAATTTTGTGTGTGCACAGGTAAAAGAAAAGAAAAAGGGGAGCAGTGATGGGAACACTGAGCCTTGGGGTGGTTCTGGGGGATCGGACTGTCACTTTGGTAGGGGTGCATAAAAACTCTGTGGACATCGGGGAGGCAGTTACACCTTGAGTAAAATTGATATGGCTAATATAATGTTATGGAGGTTAAACCATGGAAGGAATGTGTGCAGGATGTGTGTAGTGTATATTGAAGAAGGGGTAAAAGAAATGCAAAGAAAACATGGTACTTAATTAAAATCCTGTTAGGGCTCCATAATAGGTTGTGCTTTCTTTTTCAGATCTCTGTGTGTTTTGGAGCAGGAGATGAAAGTGGAAAGTAATCAGAACTCTGGTGGAAGTGGAATGTTTCCCTTTTAAGACAGTCTCTGAGCTGCTAATAGCTTTGAATCCAAAAGCAAGCCAAAAAGCCTCTGTGTGGATGCAAATTACCTAGCTGATGGGAAAAGGGAAGAACTGCCCATAAGTGGCAGCACAAAGAAACAAAGGAGCTGCAAATAATAAATACATCTGGTCAGCAAACAAGCTACTAGGAGACTCAAATTATGGCCCTCCAGGAAAAGGAGGTGGGAAAACAAGTCAAGCCTGAAAATAAGGGGTACAGGTTAACCCTACAGGGTGTGTGTGTGTGTGTGTGTACAGTGCTAAAATCTGAAGCTGTCTCTCAGTTATCTGAGAATAAACTTAAAGCGTGGTACAGAAGAAAAACTATTGCAAACCTGGTCTGTTGTACAAGAGGGGAAACTGAGGTACACCACCTCATGAATTTCATAAATAACCAGTGAGTGCAGTAATTCACTATCCTAACTATAAAACAAAATAAGGTCAGCCTAGAGGTAATTTTTCTGTTTTTCCTGCAATTAGCAAGGAGATTTGTAAAAGAAAGTGGTATTATTATTAAGCAATAACCTTTCCCCACCAGGGGGGTGGAAATTGTTTCTTTTGTTTTTCAGATACTCTGCAAGCAAGCTGGCACCGGCGGAAGAATAACCCAGAATATCATGGATCTTTGTTTTGCGTTGTTTGTCTGTGGTGTTTGTCTTGTTGCTAACATTGTTGTGTTTCAGTGAACACAAAACCTCATGACGTGGGTGGGGGATGGCTTCAAAAGGCTGACCAGGTGCGGGAGATGTATATGGGAATGCAAAATGCTTAACTAGGAGGCCAGCACCTGTGTAGTAGCTACCGTGGTACCTGGAAATGGAACGGTAACTAAGGCGGTCCCCACAAGCCTGTGGGAATAATGAGAAGGGGATTTGCTCACTGGGAATCAATGGAGGGGTGTGTAAAATGGTGTAAATCCAGAGAAGATGTTTGGATGAGCCCCTGCCTGATGGCCATGGAGGAGCACAGCCAATGGCCTATGGTAAGGGGTGGACAATTGGGTGTACTGTGTATGAGGTGTTTAGCTGGGAATGTACATATTACTAGAGGGCACAATTACACCAGACCATAACCAAACTGCACACATCTACACACTGCTATCTGGACTTTGGTGTACAAATCTGTAAATCTTATTGCTGTACATAATCGAACCAGGGCATACGGCCTGATTCCATACCAAGTGGTTAAGTTGATTTGGACAATAACCCATTTCTCTGTGGACATTCAATGAACTTATGACATGGACAAAAGCACTCAAAACCTGCAGAGGCAGCTTGTTGCAACTGCCAGCAACTGGACACATTAAGATCATGATCCTGTCGAAGGAGGTGAGGCTGTGTTTTGGTTGTGGCTCGGATGTTGGACCATACTGCAGTGGTTAGGACTCTTGGTGCTGCTGTAGATTATCATAGCAGCTGGTGTATTGTTAACTGTATTTGTGTGTTACGTTGCATATAAAAACAAGCAATGAGGGCACAACCCCCTAGAGAACAGCCACTAATTATAACCTATAAATAATGTAGTAAGTCCTCCCCACCCCACAGTGTGCTAGACAACCCGGACCCAACCTTCTTGGGCCCACTCTAATGGGAAGTCTGGAACACTAATTGGAATAGGTGTGGTATGCCCATACGAGAGAAGGTGCAGGGCACTATACTACACAAGGGGCAGTGGGACAAATGGAATATCGACACCTTCCACCTTGATGCCTGGCCCTATCAGGAAATGTGTCGCCATATGTCCTATGCTTTTCCAGGGATACCTGGGCAGGAGGATCCCAAAAGAAAAAGAAAAAAAAATGGGGGGAGGGAAGGTTTGAGTGCTAGGACATAGATATTCAGGCCTGTCTGTAAAGGCCTATACTTTAAGAATGTAGGTAAATGTTTATCATTTAGCTGGTTATAGAAGTATAAAAGAAAGAATCAAAATCACGATCTGCTTGTGTAAGGGTCTTCTCTCACTGTGGCAGTCTGAGACCCAGTTCTTAAGCTAAGGCCTTTGGCTAAGCAGTGGGAGCCGCCACAAACTGGGAAATGTATGGTCACATCCTCACATTCCAAACCAGTCATATTGAAATAAGGCAATCTGGACTGTTAGGAAGGTGATCTGATCTATCACCTCCAGGGAAAGGGAAGAGCCTAGAAGATGTAAAAGGAAATTTAGTTTGATATTTTTCTGTTTGGTAAGAACTCACTTATCCATATACACAGCTGGGAAACCCTTTTGTCTTTATAGATGTAGTTGGGAAATCCTCACGTTTTTATTGTTTTGTCATTATAGTTCCCACTTTGTTATTGTTTATTTGCACGGTCTCTGTCTGGTTCTGTGATTGTTTCTGTCTGCTGTATAATTAATTTTGCTGGGTGTAAACTAATTAAGGTGTTGGGATATAATTGGTTAGCTAATCATGTTACACTATGTTAGGATTGGTTAGGTAAATTTCAGTAAAATGATTGGTTAAGGTATAGCTGAGAATATTACTATATAAATTAGGGGCAAACAGGAACTAAGTAAGTCTATAAATACCTAAATGGGGAACAAATATTTAATAATGGGCTCTTCAATCTAGCAGAGACAGGTGTAACATGATCCCATGGCTGGAAATTGAAACTAGACAAATTCAGTCTGGAAATAAGGGGTAATTTTTTTAAACAGTGAGATGAACCATTGGAACAGTTTATCATGGTAGATTCTCCATCAATTACAATTTTTAAATCAAGATTGGATGGATATGTAAAACATATCCTCTAAAAAATATTTTAGGGAATTCTATGGCCTGTGTTATACAGAATGTCAGACTAAGTGATCAAAATGATCCCTTCTGGCCTTGGTATGTATGAATGTGTGAATTAGCTTCAACGTGACCACGCTTGTAGCACAAGGTGCTATTTGTAAGTAAGGGTATCGGAATACAAACCCCAGGTGTTTATCAATGACTGAGATTATGTTGAGTTACCACACCAATCACACCCTAGCTGTTTATCAATGACAGGAATAATGTAGACAGGAGCTCTAGTCACTTCATCACTTGCCACATATGTTCATTCTGTAATCTTTATTTCTGTGGTGTTTATCATATAGTATTTGCCCAATTTCCCCATATTAAGCAGTCTAATGGAAAACAAAACAAAAAACTTAGCTGGAAGGATAACCTGTTTAATGCTTTTGTCTGGAATTTTTCCATCTCTCCTCAATGATGGAGGCACTCATTTGATTGATTCCCCCCGCCCCTTCTTATTTGAAGGAAGTATCTTTTGCTGATGTCTTCTCAGGGGTATTGATTCCTGTCATATCTATTTTCTGTGGACTGGATCATCATTCCTTTACATTAAACATAGGCAAGGGTGTTGTTTCAATCTGCAGTATGTTTTTTTTCAAAGAATCTGATCCTTATCAGGAGTAACTTTGGTCCTGATCCTCAAAGATGCCCAACTTCCACACTTCTTCTATCTCTAAAAATCCAATCAAATTATTGTGGTCTTGAATTTAATTAAAATGACTTGAACTGGGTTAGACAAATGAAGTTAACACAGGGAGATTGGTTTGATAATAAACTGCAACCATTTAACGCAGTTCTTAGGTTCAGTCTCCAGCCTGCTCTCTGATGGAGCTGCTTCGAGCTCATATATATTTTCAACTGCACTATGTAAAATGCTTTAGTAACAACACACAATTGCCACAGTTCTTAAAATTTCATAAAACGTAACTTGTTTGTTCAGTGTTGACAATGAGCTATGCACTATATAATACACGTGCAGTTTACTTGTGCTCATCTCCTTCACCCGTATGCACTCTTCTACAAAAGCAGATGGTAGGGACTCACATTGTTTAACTGTTTGTAGTGTTGTAGCAGCTGTGTTTGTCCCAGGATATGAGAGAAACTAGGTGGGCAAGGTACTATCTTTTATTGGATCAGCTTCTGTTGGTGAGAGGGACAAGCTTTTGAGCTTACACAGAGCTCTTCTTTAGCCTTTCTCAGACCTGAAGAAGAGCTCTGTGCAAACTCAAAAGCTTGCCTCTTTTACCAACAGAAGCTGGTTAAATAAGCTGTGTTGAGATGCTATGTTATTACATGGCTGTAACCTACCTATATTCTAAAATTATTTGGTTTTCCCTTCATACAGAGGTACATGTTATGTTATGGAACCAGGCAAAAGTTCTGTTGAAACTAGGACTTTAGTATGGTTCCATAATTTTAACAAGTCAGTTTCTCTTTCTTTTGCTCATAATAAAAGCAGCTGTGATAGCTCTAATTACCTGGAGGCTAGAAATTTGAAGTAATTAAAATGCAAGTGCAGTGCTTGTTAGAATGTGATACATACCTGTTGTCATTTCTGGTTTGTGGTTGCTCAGTCCAAAATAGATGTTAGGTATAATTATGGTTTTTTAAATGTTTTTCCCCGCAATGTTCTGAAGATCAAATTCAATCAATACATCTTAAATTATTTGATTGCTGCTTGTTTGCATCCATTTTAACTCTAATGTTTTCTTAGTAGAGTGCCAAATATCTCTAACCCCAAGTTATTATTATATATTGTCTGTATTACAGAAGTGCCAAGATACCCCAGATAAGATCAAGGTCCCCTTAGGCGAGGGGATGAAAGAGACAATTCTTGCTGTAGTGAATTCACAATCTGTATAGATGATTGACAAAAGTTGGGAGCATAACTTAAGCACACATAGATGAAGTGACTTGCCCAAGGACATACAGCAGATCAGTGGCATCAGTGGAAATAGAACCCAGGTCTCCTAGGTTGATTCATTTGAGTTTTAAGGTTTCTGTAGCAAGAATTATAGGTCTGGTCTCAATTCCATGAACTTCAGTGGGAGAAGGGTTGGGTTCAGCACTGTGGTTTTGGGATCTTCATCATCATTCCCCTGGATATGCCATTATCTTTTAGTCATTAAATTGTCAGTTTTTTTAGGAGACACAGATCAAGTGTCCAGGGCAAACTGTAAAGTAAATAAATATACAAAGGAGTACTAAATTGCTTGAGCATGCAAACACATCTAAAATAAGAGTAGTAAAACCAACAAGAATGTGCAAACAGTCATTTCCAGAGTCATATGCAAGTAGCAAATGAGAGAAAAGGGAATAATTTGATTTCCTATACTAAAATATTATCTCCTAATACTCTTGTAAGTCAGATGATTATATTCCCCATGGGTCAGGCACCAAGAGGAACAACTTACCATCTTATCATGTGAGCAAAAGTAGTAACTAAAGAACCTCCTAGTAAGTCAGCATTTTGCATAACCATTGTGAGTAGAACATGATTCTCCATTATTTTGACAAATTCTATAACTGAAAATGACTTACGTATGCCTTGCTAATTTTTGTCTTTTCTTTTGGATCACACAAGTTTGAAAAAGAATCACTTTTAGTACAGCACAAAATCATTTGTTTGTTCAAAATGGAAGCATCCCATCACAGATGGAAAAAACCCCAAGTTTATAGAAATAGTGACTGAGTTGTACCCTATTTATGTATTTTTAATCTTGTTTTCTTCAAGGAAGAGACACAGGACCTACAATTTTCATACCAAAGAGCCTACCTGATGATTATTTAATACATGATCAGTGGTTAATACAAATTAATAATTAATTAATAACCACTAAATAAATAATCAGCATTTGATCATGTCTAAGGCCTCAGAATTTTGCATTTATTAGTGGGGACCTGAATGATTGATACTGCAGGTCATTATTAACCCATACATTGCCAGATTTGTACTTGGTTCATAATGAGCATGGATAACAAATGTTGTGGTTGCACTTGTTTAATGTATGATATTTCAAAATCCACAACAAAAGTTAATTTAAATGTGTCCAATTTGTGTGGGAGTCCTCGGACAAGATTAAAATGGGAGTACATCCATGTACAGGCTATTATCTGCAGTTCCTCAGTTTCAGGCCACACTGGCATTGAAGTTGCCAAGGTCTGGTTCTTGGTGCTCATGCTGCGCATGTGCATAATGACTAAAAACATAAACATTGGCTTATAAACCTTTTGGGTTAATTGTCTGTGAAAGCAATGTTCTTATCAGAAGGATGCTGAGTAGAAAGACTGTCTGGCAGAATGGTGCTATTTTTGAAAGTTTCAGATATTTAAACATTTAGGAGTTTTCTGTGGAGAAGGGGACGAGTATAGGATAGATGAGAAACATCTCAAATGTAACAGATCAGACAGAGTAGATGTTAATATAGAACATTTTGCAATACAGACAATGATAAATATGTTCAGCAGACTTTTTCAATACGTGCAGTGAATTAATTTCTGTGAAATATCGCAGTGAGAGTTGTAGTAGTCCTTTATAAATGATAAAAATACACGAATAAATATTTCCACATGTAATTGCCACAATCAAATATTTCTAAAGGTGGTAGAAAGACATTTTGGCAAAGCATGATTTTTAATCATCTTCAATAGATAAAATGTTTTTTTTCAAAAATACATCAAAATTGCAAGCAGAGGTGTGGAGGGAGATAGAATCAGCAGGGAAAGAGATGGGGAGCCGGTTATAGGACATATGAAAACAAAATAAAAGGAGCTGTGAATTCCTTTTCCTTTTTTAAAAAAAAAATCAGCTACTTGAAGGTTTTATATAGCAAAAATCCATTAATGGGCAGAAATGCACATGAGCAGTGCAAAGTGAAAAAAATCAAGCATTTTTTTCCCCATGGAGCTGTACGTATAAATGTGTATGGTGTGCTCTTTTGCTCCATACATGGTTTTTATATCCATACAAATATTTTTGCCTTAAATGTGCTGCTGCTTCAGATATTTGGTACCAAAGCTTCTTTAGTTTATATGACAGTCATGTGACCATCCTGGCAAATAGCCAGGCTCCATCTGTAATGATGACAGTGTTGGGGACACTGGGGCATGGCCACTAGGTAACTCGAGGGGATGGAAGACCACGAGTGTCGATGAAGCCCCCTCGCACTAGGCCCAGGTGTCCTTGGCCCCCCCTCCCACCTGGAGGCACACGCAGCAGCTCTGCGTAGTACTAGGCCCAAGTGTGCTTGGCCCCCCTGCCTGGAGGCACACACAGCAGTTATGCTGAGAATCTGCAACAATATGCTGCAGAGTCAGACTGCCTGAAACTAAGCAAGGCCACACAGGGAAGATATGGAAGAACAATACTGAATAAAGTAGCTTTATGTATCGTTTAACAAATGATACAGAGAACCAGGGAACTAGCTGGGAACTGGATTGGCTGGCTATATGGATACTTGGGGCAGCTTGCTATTGGATAAGTATGCTGGGAAAAAGGATGTATAAAAGCCTGTGTAACTTCCTGCTCTGTGTACAGGATTTGAGATTCAAATCTCCCTGTTCCTATTTGAAGCTCAAAATAAACTTTTCTGCTTCTCCACCTCATTGTGATTATTGGGTGTAGCACACCGGGTAAGGAACCAACTCCAGCTGTTGTTCAGCCTCTCGGCACTGGGTGCCAGCAACAATAGCAAGCTTACATTGTTTACAGTGTAAGGATTACATTCCACACACTGTAAGGAAAACCATAATTTATTTTACAATTTCTGTTGTTCGTCATTCACTTGACAATTCTGATTTTACTTAGAAGGGAATTCCGAGGCATCCTTTTCTTATTATAGTAGGTAGCAGAGATTTTTCCAGTTAAAAGGCTGACTGTGGCACCTCTAAAGTTGGTTGAAAATGACAGAAATGTGTACTCATATCATCAGGTTATGTAATTTTCCCCTGTGATTCAAAAACCACAATTTAAGTTTATTGATAATCATGAAAATACAGTTACATTATCAACACTACATATTCATGATATACATTAGCAACACAGGCAATCATTGCTGTGACCATGAAGAAATGTTGATTAACGAAAGATTTTTTTGTATTTAAAAATCTTTAATAGTCTAATCACAGCACTTTGAAACTTGACAATTACTGATTCCTACATTACAAAATTAGTAAAAATAGTTTTTAATATGTTTGTAAGTTACATGGCAAAGCTTTCATATTTTAAAACTGTTAATCATGTTGAACAACAAAATCGGCACCCAAAAATATATGTACCTAAAAATCTTGTGTTAGTGTTTAAATGCCATCTTGCAGCTATTGTGTTTCATCTCATTATGCACGAGTAACCTCCAGCAAAGTTCAATACAATTTAGACTTCTTTCCCCCCCCTCCAAAAATGCACATTTCTGAATAGGTTTCAGAGTAGCAGCCATGTTAGTCTGTATTCGCAAAAAGAAAAGGAGTAGTTGTGGCACCTTAGAGACTAACCAATTTATTTGAGCATAAGCTTTTGTGAGCTACAGCTCACTTCATCGGATGCGCGAAAGCTTATGCTCAAATAAATTGGTTAGTCTCTAAGGTGTCACAAGTACTTCTTTTCATTTCTGATTATTGGATGAAGCCATAAACAAATTGAAAGTATAGATTTAAATGAGTCCACAAAATCTATATCAAACCAGATGTGAAAAAATTGAAATACCTTCTTCTTACACAGCCAAGCCCCTTAGGCCCTTATCTTGCAAACAGTTATGCATATTTATAACTTTATATACTGTGAGTAATCCATTAACAGGATTGAGGCCCAACTTTGCCATAAATATTTTATTCTCTCATTCAGAGTTCTATCAGTGACTCATGTACTGTTTACAAGTAATTAAGTTCCTAAAGTATGATGTTTAGATGTTGCTTGTAATTATTAGAATTGGGAGCACTGGCTGTTGGGAGTCTGAAAGGACAGGAAACAGGAAGGAGGGGGGAGGAGTTGAGAGGCGGGGAGAAAGCTACAGAGGGTGCAGCAGCAGCTTGGTAAAGAGGTTTCCACTTTGAAAATAAAGTCCTGTTGAAGCTTGTTAGTACCTTGCCTGGTTGATAGAACATTTTGGCGATGAGGATGGATCTTCTGCCTCTGAACGCACCTGCACCCTTTCTGCAAAGCCCAGGTGAGCCTCCAATTGCTTTTACTGCCTGGATCCATATGTTTGAGACTTATCTGCCTGCAATCAGTGCTACAGAGATTTCTGAAGTAAGAAAGCATGCTCTGCTAATCCACTGCCTTGGAGCAGAAGGGCACTGTATATTTTATACTTTTCCCCTTGCAGATGATAAATATGAAACTGCACTCACTGCATTAAAGAATTTTTTGTACCAAAAGTGAATGTAGTAGTTAATTGCTACAGATTTCACCAGCATGAGCAGAAACCAGGGGAAACTATAATGCAGTGTATTGCTTCCCTGGGGAGTCTGATCATAGTTTGTGACTTTGGGAACATGACAGATGAGATGACTAGAGACCAGCTCATTGAGAAAACAACCATGCTTTATGTAAGAGAACGTTTACTTCTAGAACCACAACTTACACTAGAAAAAGCAATAACCAGACTGAGTCAGCTACAGCTGAAGCCAAAATAACAAGCATGGATACAGAAGGCACAGTCCAGGCTGTGACTCCTTTGCAGAAAAGTTCACTACCACTACAGACACACAATTGCAAGAGGAAAACGGATGAAAAACCACTAACTCAGCAAATTCAAAATACAGTAAAAGCATGTTTTTGCTGTGGATTCCCCACAACACCTTGCAAGCTTCACAGGATGTCTGGCAAAAGTAGCTCAGTGCAATCATTGCAAAAAGATTGGACATTTTGCTAAAGTATGTCACAGTAGCCAGTTCAATCAACAGGTGCATGCAGTTACAATACCAGATGTTACTGTGCTGAGCATGGACAAAATCATTACTGCACATATTCCAGAGCAGATAAAGTGCACTGTAAATGTTTCCGCCATACCCTCAGGCAAACCACGCTCTATTCAGCTAATGTTGTACACTGGCTCAGCAGTATCTATACTACCTGATTCCATCTATCTGCATTACTTTAAAGATGTTGCCTCTTACTGAACTCAAACTTCACTTGATGTGCTATTCGAAAAATCCTATTCCACTACGTGACTGCCTGCCAGTAATAATTACTTTTGGTGACTGCTGTGTAACTGCAGAGTTCTACATTGTCCACAAAGGAACTCCTATCCTTGGCAGAGATTTATTAGCTGCTTTTAATCTCAGGGTAGTTGATGGACAAATTGATCTTCCTCAGCAAAGCACTCCTGCGGTACACACACCAGTTTCAGCTGGAACCCAACACCAGGTTGAGGAGAAACTCAGCTGTGCTTATGGGTTTCTGCATAAAGTTAAAATGTGGAATAATGTGATGCCTGTATGACAGGAGATACGGCGCTTACCATTTTCAGTCAGGGAATCTGTTTCAGAGGAACTTATAAAACTTGTTCAAAAGGACATTATTGAAGAGATTGACTCCTCGGAATCAGTTTCACCTATAGTAGTGATGCAGAAGAAGGGTGGAGGCATTCGCCTTTGTGTGGACTGAAGGGAGCCAAATAAAGCTATTCTGATTGACAGTGACCCACTTCCTCACATAGAAGAAGTATTTTCATAGATATAGATATTTAGGTCAGAAGGGACCATTATGATCATCTAGTCTGACCTCCTGCACAACAGAGGCCACAGAATTTCACCCACCACTCCTACAAAAAAAACCTCACACCTATATCTGTGCTATTGAAGTCCTCAAATCGTAGTTTAAAGACTTCAAGGAGCAGAGAATCCTCCAGCAAGTGACCTATGCCCCATGCTACAGAGGAAGGCGAAAAACCTCCAGGGCCTCTTCCAATCTGCCCTGGAGGAAAATTCCTTCCCGACCCCAAATATGGCAATCAGCTAAACCCTGAGCATATGGGCAAGATTCATCAGCCAGATACTACAGAAAATTCTTTCCTGGGTAACTCGGATCTCACCCCATCTAATAGCCCATCACAGGCCATTGGGCCTATTTACCATGAATATTTAATTACCAAAACCATGTTATCCCATCATACCATCTCCTCCATAAACTTATCGAGTTTAATCTTAAAGCCAGATAGATCTTTTGCCCCCACTGCTTCCCTTGGAAGGCTATTCCAAAACTTCACTCCTCTGATGGTTAAAATCCTTTGTCTAATTTCTAGTCTAAATTTCCTAGTGGCCAGTTTATATCCATTTGTTCTTGTGTCCACACTGGTACTGAGCATAAATAATTCCTCTCCCTCTCTGGTATTTATCCCTCTGATATATTTATAGAGAACAATCATATCTCCCCTCAACCTTCTTTTAGTTAGGCTAAACAAGCCAAGCTCCCTGAGTCTCCTTTCATAAGACAAGTTTTCCATTCCTCGGATCATCCTAGTAGCCCTTCTCTGTACCTGTTCCAGTTTGAATTCATCCTTCTTAAACATGGGAGACCAGAACTGCACACAGTATTCCAGGTGAGGTCTCATCAGTGCCTTTTATAACGGTACTAAAACCTCCTTATCCCTACTGGAAATACCTCTCCTGATGCATTCCAAGACCGCATTAGCTTTTTTCACAGCCATATCGCATTGGCGGCTCATAGTCATCCTATGATCAACCAATACTCCAAGGTCCTTTTCCTCCTCCATTACTTCTAATTGATGCGTCCCTAGTTTATAACTAAAATTCTTGTTATTAATCCCTAAATGCATGACCTTACACTTCTCACTATTAAATTTCATCCTATTACTATTACTCCAGTTTACAAGGTCATCCAGATCCTCCTGTAGGGTACCCCTGTCCTTCTCTAAATTGGCAATACCTCCCAGCTTTGTATCATCCACAAACTTTATTAGCACACTCCCACTTTTTGTGCCCAGGTCAGTAATAAAAAGATTAAATAAGATTGGTCCCAAAACTGATCCTTGAGGAACTCCACTGGTAACCTCCCTCCAACCTGACAGTTCACCTTTCAGTAGGACCCGTTGTAGTCTCCCCTTTAACCAATTCCTTATCCACCTTTCAATTTTTCTATTGATCCCCATCTTATCCAATTTAACTAATAATTCCCCATGTGGCACGGTATCAAATACCTTACTAAAATCTAGGTAAATTAGATCCACTCAATTTCCTTTGTCTAAAAAATCTGTTACTTTCTCAAAGAAGGAGATCAGGTTGGTTTGGCACGATCTACCTTTTGTAAAACCATGTTGTATTTTGTCCCATTTACCATTGACTTCAATGTCCTTAACTACCTTCTCCTTCAAATTTTTTTCCAAGACTTTGCATACTACAGATGTCAAACTAACTGGCCTATAATTACCCGGATCACTTTTTTTTCCCTTTCTTAAAAATAGGAACTATGTTAGCAATTCTCCAATCATATGGTACAACCCCTGAGTTTACAGATTCATTAAAAATTCTTGCTAATGGGCTTGCAATTTCTTGTGCCAATTCCTTTAATATTCTTGGATGAAGATTATCTGGGCCCCCCAATTTAGTCCATTAAGCTGTTGGAGTTTCGCTTCTACCTCAAATATGGTGATGTCTACATCCATATCCTTATTCCCATTTGTCATACTACCATTATCCGTAAGATCCTCTTCAGTCTTATTAAAGACTGAGGCAAAGTATTATTTTAGATATTGGGCCATGCCTAGATTATCCTTGACCTCCACTCCATCCTCAGTGTTTAGCGGTCCCATTTCTTCTTTCTTTGTTTTCTTCTTATTTATAGGACTATAGAACCTTTTACTATTTGGTTTTAATTCCCTTTGCAAGGTCCAACTCTACTTGACTTTTAGCCTGACTCACTTTATCCCTACATGTTCTGACCTCAATAAGGTAGCTTTCCTTGATGATCCCTCCCTTCTTCCACTCCGTGTATGCATTCTGCTTTTTCTTAATCACCTCTCTGATATGCTTGCTCATCCAGCTTGGTCTACAACTCCTGCCTATGATTTTTTTCCCCTTACTTGGCATGCAGGCTTCCGATAGCTTCTGCAGCTTTGATTTAAAATAATCCCAGGCCTCCTCTACCTTTAGATCCATAAATTCTTCAGTCCAATTCACTTCCCTAACTAATTTCCTTAATTTTTGAAAGTCAGCCCTTTTGAAATCAAAAACCCTAGCTGCAGATTTATTTTTATTAATCCTTCTGTTCAGTTTGAACTGAATTAGCTCATGATCACTTGAGCCAAGATTATCCCCTACAGCCATTTCTTCTATGAGGTCCTCACTACTCTCCAAAAGCAAATCTAAAATGGCATCCCCTCTAGTCGGTTCAGCAACTACTTGATGAAGGAATCCATCAGGTATCGCATCTAGGAAAATCTGAGCCCTATTATTACTACTAGCACTCATCCTCCAGTCTATATCTGGGAAGTTAAAGTCTCCCATGATCACACAGTTTCCATTAGTATTTACTTTATTAAAAACATTAAAAAGGGGTCTATCCATATCCAAATTAGACCTAGGCGGTCTATAGCACGCCCCAAACACTATCCCAGGAGGCTCTAATAGTTTTCTTCCCCAATTTAATTTTTGCCCAGACAGACTCAGTCATATCCATTTCATCACGTCTTATTTCTTTACATTCTATCTCATCATTGATATACAGTGCTACTCCACCACCTTTACCTTTATTTCAGTCTTTCCTAAACAGCACATACCCTTCAATACCTGTAGCCCAGTCATGACTACTATTCCACCATGTTTCTGTTATCCCTATAATATCTGGTTTCACTTCCTGCACCAGTAGCTCTAGTTCCTCCATTTTGTTACCTAGGCTCCTCGCATTAGTGTACAAACATCTTAATTTTTGCTCTTTGGCCTCACTCACATTCTGTACCCGATTAGGCACGGTCATTTTATTTGCAGAACTCTGTGGAGCAAAGATGTTTTCTACTCTTGATTTGCAGAGTGCATACCATGAGGTTATGTTGCATGAAGATAGCAGAGACCTCATAGCATTTATTACACATGAGGGACTATTTTGTTTTAAACGTGTTCCATACGGTCTCACATCTGCTCCAAATGCCTTCCAAAAAATGATGTAATTGATTCTGAAGAATCAACATGGAGTTCAGTGCTATCTGGATGATATTATCATGTTTGGAAATACTTCTGAGGAGCATCACAATAATCTGCAGTCTGTACTAAACTGCATCAGTAGAGCAGGTCTCAAGCTCAATAGGTCCAAATGCAAATTTAGACAAACTGAACTCTCCTTTCTGGAGCATACACATTCACAGGCTGGACTAAAACCTGATCTGGCTCATATCCTGGCAATTTCTAATGCTCCTCCTCCAACAGATTTGCAAACCTTACGTTCCTTCTTGGGTCTTACCTCCTTGTATACAAATTCATTCCCAATTATGCTTCTGTCATTGAACTATTATGGGAATTACTACGGAGAAGTGGACAGCGGATGCACAAGCTAGTTTTGAAACCGTGAAATACTTGATTGTACATAGTCCAGTACTTGCACTATTCAGTCCTGCATTGCCCACAATAATAAATGCTGATGCTTCTGATTATGGACTTGGGGCTGATCTCACACAACTGCATGAGGACAACACAGAGAGGACTGTTGCATTTCCTTCAAGAACACTAAGTAATGCTGAGAGAAATATTCTACAGTCAAAAAAGAAGCACTTGCTTTTGTCTAGGCTACTGAAAAATGGAGAATTTACCTGTGGGGGCCACACGTTCAAGTTGCACACAGACCATAGCCCTTTGATGACATTGCTCACCATGAAAGAACTGGGAAGAACAGGATACTCTATTTCTCGATGGTCTGCAAGACTACTCTCTTTCAATTATGGACTGGAATATAAGCCTGGAAACCAAAATGTGGTAACTGATTGCCTTTCTCGCTTGCCTTTGTTCACCAGAGGATGAGGATGTTGTGGTTGCGCTTATTACAAGCGCTCTTACTGCAGTTACAAGAGAACAATTTCAAGCTGCTTGTTCAGCGTGTCCAATTCAACAAAAGCTATGGGAATTTCTGACCCCCTAAAAACCTTGACCCAGTTTTGCTCCCTTATTTTAGAGTTCGGGATGAACTTTCTTTGTTTGATGGCTGTGTGCTACAAAGTACACACCGGCTCCTTGTGCCAGAAGAATTACAGTCAAAACTCATACACCTGGCACACGATACTCATCAAGGAATTGTCCGAACCAAACAATGACTGTGGGTTCTGTATTGGTGGCCAGGGATGGACTCTCAAACTGAAGCACTCATAAAATCCTGTGTCACTTGCCAAATGCATGATAAGACAGCAGTGACATGTACCCCTCCATTACAACCTGTTCCTCTTCCTGAATCTTCATGGGAAAAAGTGGTGACTGACATTGTAGGACCCTTTGATACTGCTCCAGTTGACTGCTGTTATGCCATCACTTTAATAGACTATTTCAGTAAATGGCCTGAGGTAGCGTTTACATCGCAAATCTCTTCTGCTACAGTAATTAAGTTCCTCTCTTCAGTTTTTAGCTGGGAAGGTAACCCCAAAGAACTGATTTCAGATAATGGTAGTCAATTTATTTCCCTGGAGTTTGAAACTTTTCTAGCACAGAGGAACATTTTACACAGAAGGTCATCCCTATATTACCCTCAAGCCAATGGGGAAATCGAACGGTTTAACAAAAGTTTGAAAGAGAGTTTGTAAATGGCTAAACTGGAAGGACAATTGTGGATACCCTTCACTATTGATTTCTTGCAAGCATACCAGGCTACACAACATGCCACAATGCAAAGATAACTCACAGAGTCACTGCATGGGAAACAGAGGAATTCTAAACTGAACATTACTGGATTGTTAAATGCATAATCTGATGCCCCAAACGAGGATGATATGAAAAAAAAACAGTTGAACAGAACCAAGCAAAGTCTAAGGCTTTCACAGACAAGTGGCAGGGTGCTAAGGAACCAAAGTTTGAGTTTGGTTCCTTCGTTAGAATATGAAAACCTGGAATTTTACACAAAGGGGGCCATACATTCACAGCTCCTCTTAAAATCATAGAGAAGAAGGGACCTTACACGTATCGACTTTCTGATGGGTGGGTATGGAATGCTTCTTATCTTGCACCTGCCTGTGCACCAAGAGGAGATTATGCCAATAGCCAGTCTGCATTGGATGACTTCACCGTAGTACCAACACAACAAGACATTGCACTGAAACCGGGGCTCGAGAGACAGCCTATCAGACCCAGACGACCACCTGTCTGGACTAGAGACTATGTTATGTAGTATCCACAGTGTTTTCAGTGTAATATTTCTACCAACAGTATAGTGTCTTGTTTCATATTTGTTCCAGTGGTTAGAACAATAATGTTTATTTTAATTGGGAGAGTTTAAGAGAGGAGGGAATGTGGTGTTTAGATGTTGCTTGTAATTATTAGAATTGGGAGCACTGGCTGTTGGGAGTCTGAAAGGACAGGAAACAGGAAGGAATGGGGAGCAGTTGAGAGGCTGGGAGAGAGGTACAGAGGGTGCAGCAGCAGCTTTATAAAGAGGTTTCCACTTTGAAAATAAAGTCCTGTTGAAGCTTGTTAGTACCTTGCCTGGTTGATACAACATAAAGCTGGAAGGAAACTAGATGACAGCAGAATTGCCTTAAATACATACTGTGGTCTTGGATGAACTTCATAACTTGTCTCTAAAATAGTTTGCTTTTGGGAAGAAAAATGGTAACAAAAGAAAACAGTTGAGAAAATTAAACTCAGTTTTACCCTTTTCCCAACTACTGTAGCTGCTACAAAGGTTTTTTGGGTTATACTTTCCAAACCTATGAAAATAGACATATTTGTTCTTATTCAGTGTTATTCATGAATTGGTGAATGTTGGAAACTGAAATATGTCTTGCCATTAATTCTAACTGAAGTTGTCAATCTTTTTTCCCCCTCCTAATGGTTTATATACTATTCATTTCTTGATACTTTGTTATAAAGCTGCCTGGAAATGGCGAGCTTGGTGATTCCTAATTTTAAATCTGACGTTTCATAATAAATAGCATTTGATGTTTCTTTTTAGTAAGGATGGAGAGAAAAAACCACACACAATATAAATGTAGACTTCTGGGTTAACTTTCCTTTATTCTGCAGCAGCCAGGTGGCAAGCTGACAACCAATGGCTCTTCCCATTCTTCTAAGGAATATTTAGAAGTTTGTAATATACAACTGTGAGATAAGACAACCATGAAATAAATAAAATAACACAGAGAATAAAGTCACATTTCTAAATCAACACTTCATAAAGCAGCCTCCCAAATGATAAGGTATATGTGTGAATCTCCTAATATTAGAAATGTTATATTGTATATAGAGAGCTCAGGATGAGAGTTTCAGATTATATAACCCTTCACATAAGCATTACAGATAACCTCTGCCAGCACCTTCTAGCTGTGCCACAGTCTTCCCTGCTCCCAGGAGAGTTCTAGCCCATAGCATCTCCTAGTTGTACCAGTGTAACACCACTTCCAGCAGCATTCTTGGCCACACTCATCTTTGGCTCAGTTTCCCCTAGGAGGGTAGACAGTGACCTTGCCCCCTTGGTTGCTGCATGCCCCTGAGAGAGTTAAATTGTAAACCAGAAGCTTCATGGCTTTGGGATAAAGTTGTGGGAGAGGGGTGTGTTTAGGTACTGTGGAGTGTGAAGTGTCGGTGCTGCACCCAGAGAGGCTAGGCAGTTGGGCAGCAAGTTCCAATATTTCGAGGTGGGTTCCAAATAGAAGAGCCATATCAGTTTGTGCCTGGGGCCTCAAGATTGGGGCAGTGCTTAGACTCCATTCAGGCTCCAAGAGATCCAGAACATAGAGGCTTAGCTTAACCTCACAGCAGTCCTAGTGTGTGGGCGGAAACGGGGGCTCACTAGGATCTGTGACAATAAACCTTTGAATAACCAACCCTTAATTCATCTGATACTCAAAAAAGAGTCCTACAAAAAGTGCAAACTAGGTCAAATTACAAAGGATGAACAACACAAGTATGTAGGGATAAAATTAGAAAGGCCAAATCACAAAATGAGATTAAACTAGCTAGAGATATAAAGGGTAACAATAAACATTTTATAAATACATTAGAGGCAAGAGGAAGATCAACAACAGGGTAGGCCCATTATTCAATGAGCGGGGGAACAATAACAGAAAGTGTGGAAATGGCAGAAGTGTTAAATGGTTAAATGATATTTTTGTTTTGGTTTTCACCAAAAACCTTAGTAGTGATTAGCTGTCTAGCACAGTGAATGCCAGTGAAAATGAGGTAGGATCAGAGGCTAAAATAGGGAAAGAACAAGTCAAAAATTACATCAACAAATTAGATGTCTTCAAATAACCAAGGCCTGATGAAATACATCCTAGAATACTCAAGGACTGAGGAGGTATCTGAAACATGAGTAATTATCTTCAAACAATTATGGAAGACAGGTGAGATTCCAGAGGACTGGAAAAGGGCAAATATAGTGCCCATCTATAAAAAGGAAAATAAGGACAACTTGGGGAATTACAGACCAGCCATCTTAATTTCAGTACCTGGAAAGATAATGGAGCAAATAATTAAGCAATCAATTTACAAACACCGAGAAGATAAGCAACAGTCAGCCTGGATTTGTCAAGAACAAATTGTGTCCAACCAAACTAATAGCTTTCTTTGACAGGGTAACAAGCCTTGTGGGTGGGGGAAAGCAGTAGACATGGTATATCTTGACTTTAGTAAGGCTTTTGATACTGTCTTGCATGACCTACTCCCAAACAAACTAGGGAAGTACAACCTAGATGGAGCTTGTCATAAATATAAAGGGAAGGCTAACCACCTTTAAATCCCTCCTGGCCAGAGGAAAAACCCTTTCACCTGTAAAGGGTTAAGAAGCTAAAGATAACCTCGCTAGCACCTGACCAATGAGGAGACAAGATACTTTCAAAGCTGGATAGGGGGGGGTGCAAAGGGTTCTTTCTGTCTGTGTGTTGCTTTTGTAGGGACCAGAGCAGGAATGCAGGTCAGAACTCCTGTAAAAAGTCAATAAGCAATCTAGTTAGATATGCATTAGATTCTGTTTTGTTTAAATGGCTGATAAAATAAGTTGTGCTCAATAGAATGTATATTCCTGTTTTTGTGTCTTTTTGTAACTTAAGGTTTAGCCTAAAGGGATTCTCTATGTTTTGAATCTGATTGCCCTGTAAGGTATTTACCATCCTGATTTTACAGAGGTGATTCTTTTAATTTTCTTTAATTAAAATTCTGCTTTTAAGAACCTGATGGCTTTTCCCTTGTTCTTAGGATCCAAGGGTTTGGGTCTGTGTTCACCTATGCAAATTGGTGAGGATTTTTATCAAGCCTTCCCCAGGAAAGGGGGTGTAGGGCTTTGGGAGATTTTTGGGGGAAAGAAGTTTCCAAGCAGGCTCTTTCCCTGTTATGTATTTGTTAGATGCTTGGTGGTGGCAGCAATAAAGTCCAGGGACAAAAGGTAAAATAGTTTGTACCTTGGGGAAGTTTTAACCTAAGCTGGTAAAAATAAGCTTAGGGGGTTTTTCATGCAGGTCCCCTCATCTGTACCCTAGAGTTCAGAGTGGGGAAGGAATCTTGATAGAGCTACTATAAGGTGGGTGCATCACTGGTTGGAAAATCATTTCTAGAGAGAAATTATCAGTGATTCACAGTCAAGCTCAAAGAGAATATGAAGTGGGCAGGGATCAGTTCTGGGTTCAGTTCTGTTCAGTATCTTTATCAATGATTTAGATAATGACACAGAGCACAGATTCTCAACTACCCCACCTCACCCCCTGCTATAAGAACTCCACGCCTCACCTGTGCCACAACAACTGCTTTTTTGAATATAAAAGCAATGGCTGGCATTAGGGGGTAGCAAGCAGGGCAATTGCCCAGGGCCCCACACCACAAAACTAATTTGCTCAGGCTTCAGCGCCAGGTGGCGGGGCTCAGGGCGGAGAGCCTTCTACTTTCTGCCTGGGGTCCCAGTGAGCCTAATGCCGGCCCTGTTTGGCGGATCCTCCTGAAACTGACTTGCAGCCCTCCAGGGTGCCTTGGACCTTTGATTGAGAACTGCTGGCATAGAGAGTACACTCAAAGTATGCAGACAATACCATGCTGGGAAGGGTTACAAATGCTTTGGATTAAAATTCAAAATGACCTTCTGGACAAACTGGAGAAATGGTCTGAATGAAATTCAGGACGAAATTCAATAAGGACAAAAGCAAAGTACTCCACTTAGCAAGGAATGATCCATTTCACACATATGAAATGGGAAATGTCTGCCTAGGAAGGAGGACTGTGGAAAGGGATCTGGGGGTCATAGTGGATCACAAGCTAAATATAAGTCAACAGTGTATCACTGTTGCAAAAACAGCAAACATCTTTCTGGAATGTATTAGCAGGAGTGTTCTAAGCAAGACACAAGAAGTAATTCTTCCGCTCTACTCCATACTAATTAGTCTTCAACTGGAGTATTGTGTTGAGTTCTGGGTGCCACATTTCAGGAAAGATGTGGACAAATTGGAGAAAGTCCAGAGAAAAGCAACAAAAATAATTCAAGGTCTAAAAACATGACCTATGTGTTGGGATAGGTAAGGCATATCCGAGCCTGGCCTTCCAAAGCCACAGGCTTCAGTCCTCACGAGCTGCTAACAAGCAGACCAATGCCTTGGTGGGAGAACCTGCTCACGCCCCCACTTGTGGAACAGGTCATGCAGGCGAACATAGAGGATTGGTAAGGAGCAAATCCGTATACTTCTCATGGAGGCTGCCCAATCAGAGGGCAAGGCTAAGGCCAAAGCCAAGGCCTGGTATGATCCCACACACAATCCCCTGGATCAAATATGAATGGGGATATTGGTAATGTATCGTGCCCACAGCCCCCACCCCTTCCCAGTGCTTTGGTGGGAGGGTCCTTATCTGGTAGCATACATGATTCATCCATCTCTGGTGTGCCTGTCCCATGAGGGTCAGCCCCAGTGGTCATGTCTCACAGGCAAAGCGCTACAATGCCTTAACCAAATGCCAAAAGGAAAGAAGTGATTTTGTTTGTCAGGATTATGGCCATTTGTAAGTGTGTGGGACTCACCCCTGCGGCAACTCCTGCTGGTGTCCTGGGAATTAGCTCTACTTCCAGCCTTGGAGCACCCTCTGCAGCCCAGTGTCCCGCTTATGCCAGGCCCACATGTTCCTCCCAGACTCAGTGCTCCTTGTAAGCCAGAGTGCTGCCCCCTGGCAGTAACCCCTCACTTGCAGGGTCTCCCCACCCAGGGGAACCCCCACCCGCTATCCCCACCTCACCTCAGTCTTTGGCTACTGCCCAGTCACTATCTAGCCCCCATTCACAGGGGCTGACTGCAGTATATAAGCCACTCATCACAGGCAAGGGGGGGTTGGACCTGCTGCCTCTGCCTACCCACAGGCTTCCCCCTGCAACCCCAGCACCTAACTGGCCTTCCACTAGGGCACAGCCTGCGGGGTTTCCAGGCCAAAGCTCCCCAGCTCCCTTAGCCTTTCCCCAGCCCTGCTCCACTCTAGGCACCTGGTTGGCTCCCCAGCAGCCAGGCCATTCTCTCTCTACAGGCAGAGAGAGTCTGTTTGGACTCCTGGCTCGCAGCCTCTTATAGAGGCCAGCTGGGCCTGACTGGAGCATGGCCCCAGCTTTTGTTGCCTTCCTCAATCAGCCCAGGCTTCTTGTCCCCAGCCCACAGCCCTCTCCGGAGCTGTTCTAAGCCCCTCAGGACAGGAATGGGTGTCTACCCCGCTACACCACTCCTGTGAATACTTCCCACGATTGTAGGGGTCGGGTTTAGTTGGCCTCGTTAACCAACCCCAGATCCGGTGGATATTGCAGAATAAAGGATAGTTATCCCAGATGTCTACATTTATATTGTGTGTGGGTTTTTTTCCTACACTCCAGAGCAAGTCCGACATTGGCCCTGGTATCGAAGACGAACAATTCCTTGGTGGCAGGGAGGGGCTTGTGGTACAACGGGCTGTGGTTATGCATACTACTGGGGATTTATTCCCTATGCCCGCCAATGTAGATTTGGAGAGGTGGGATTGGGGTGGGGCAATTACAAACTTGGCCTTACCCGAAACACCTGATGTGGTCAGTGACCTTAAACCTACACCCTTTGTGTATGGGACACCCACAGATACCCCATGTCAATCCACTCTCCCCTCCCCTTTCCCTAACTCACCATCTACTGACCATGACATCCTCAGTGTGTTGTGCCACGCATACTTGCAAAATGGGTGCAGCTCAACCAGTTGCTTTGTTCAATGGTTTAATAATGGCTCCTTGCAAGCATCTGAATACACCCACAATAGTTCAGCAAAGTGGACATTTAAAGTGGGGGGGAATGAGTAGTCACTTTGGTCACTTTGTACAAACCACCCAGGCATTTGTTTATGCTCCTTGTTAACCCTGCAGAGAAATGATTTGGCTCTCTGGGGAACATGGACATGGGACGGAAATCTCACTCTCCTCTGGATTCCCCTAAATTCTTCAGGCATGGCACCCCCTTTTTATTGACATGTCATGCTTCCCCCTTTTGGACCAAGGGAAAATACACTCTCATTAAGCCTTTTCCCCTCCCTACTCCTCCACCTCCCTCCAAGTTTTCTGTAACACACCTATCCCCATGGTGGTCTACCCACATCTGAAGGCCTGTGGTTCTTAATGCATCTGGTTTTCAACTATCTATCACTCTGTTCCCCACTGACTGGTATCTCAGTAATACACTTGATAACTGTTCTCAGTTTATCAAAGTAGGTAAAAGAATGTTGCTATGGGCAATTACAAACTTGGTAGAAAAGAACACCCGAAAACGGCGAGCTCTCACAGACTACCTATGGAAAGGTTGGAACTCACTGCAGGAAGCTGACTCAGCAGCTCAAATTCCTGGAACATGCCCCTGGGCAGTTGGACAGGAGGGGCTTATTGCAGGGGGGTCTGCGTTTAGCTCAACTGATCGGTTGTTGGGAAATGTTATTCTACCCCTCGAGAATATTACAGAATCCCTTATGAGTGAACTAGTAAACAGTGTAAAAATATTTTGTGCGAAGAAGCATGTGACCGAGTTCAAAAATCTCTTACCAATCATCTTGTAAACCTCTTGCAGGATGCCTGCTGGGGTTTATGGCCATCTGGATTAGAGGGGACCAGTGTAGCAAATCAATTAAAGGTGTATTGGCCCTTTAGAGCCACCTGGCAGACAACCTTGGGGGACTGTACACTGAGCCAGTCTACCCTTACTGTCAGGGGAGTGGCTGGAGGAACATGGACCTCAGCCACCCTTTTACAGCCAGGGTTCGGGGATGGGTGCAAATGAAAATGGTCCAAAGAACCAGTGTGGCAGGTGCTAATGGAGAATAATGACACACGGTTTCTAATGGGATCCAAGGTGTGCTATCCATGCACGGGCTTAGTGTGGGTGGGACAGGGAAATGTATGTGAAGGATGGCCACAGGAACTACCGTCCCTGCAGTGCATAGAACTCATATCTCCTCAGCACTAGGTGGAACAGGGAAATAAAATTTGCTGGGAGGGATCGGCCACACTTAATGGCCAGGTTCTGGAGGGTGGAAGATGTGTGGAGCGGGTGGGATTTGGACCAGGAAACTTTTCCTTGAAGCTGGGAAACTACACTTATCAGATTCATATACCAGCTGTGTGATAGCTTAATGTAACCAGACGCCCAAGGATACCCAATAATTGGACTGTGGTGGTACCAGAACGCACCTGGATGAACTAGGGCTATTTAATCCAGGTGCTCAGGCAGCTCCAGGTCGAGCAACATCGAACACAGGTCTTGGAAGCCCAAGCTCTTTGATGAATGAATGCCTTCCAACTGGCTACCGAACTGCCTGCTGATTGTACTTGGACTAATGTAGCCTGTGCCCTTCAAACAGGCCTTGTGAACACTCAGTCACTCCTTGGTCATATCACTCATGTTGTAGGAGTGTTATTCATACTGATTGTATTATTAATTGTTTTTATGGGGTGCTTAAAATTGTGTGCTCCCTTAGCCTCTCCCCAAAACTGGTAAATTCAGTGGTGTACCCCCTTTGTGACCCGCCTTCTCTCTCTCCCTATAGCATGATCAGTGGACCAAGGTATCAGGCTAACTGGAGCCAGGGCCTCCAGCCTGAGTGCTCCGCCATTCCGTGCACCTGGGCCCTTCTTTGAAGAGAGTGGGGGAGTGCTGGGATATGTAAGAGTTAAGCAGAAAATTGGGAAACTGCTAGTGAACAGATATGGTATTAAGGAGTAAAGGCATGGGCAAGTACCGCGTCTGTGCTTGATAGATAAAGTGAAGGCATCTTTCTGTGCTTGATAGATTTAGGGTTACCCCTCTCCCTTCCCTTCTTCTTGTTAAGAGTTTTATAAGGTTGCAGCTGCTTTAGGAATGTGGGGATCTAAAGAATACCTTTTGAATAAAGTAGTGTTATCTCCCCCTCCCTTCCTTTCCCAGCTACAAAAGTGAGTTCGGGGTCATGGTCCCTTCCTCCCTTCCCTGCAAACTGCTGATCCAGGGAGTTCATGACTGCAATTATAGCAAAGAAGTGTATCTTCAAAGTAAAAATTATCTATAGAATATACTAATGCTGTAAACAGTAATCAGGGGCAGGGATAATTATATTCAGTATAGAGTTATTAATATTCATTGTATGGGCGTTCATGTTACTCCATAAGGATTTTGGTGGGTGTTGTAGTAAATGTAGGAATTTACATACTAACTTAGATAAAAAGAGTGTGTTGTAACTAAGCCAGTGCTTACTCGACAATTGGGTCAAAGTACCACAATAAAGAAGCCCATCTACTCAAATCCGCCTCTGGGTCAGCCTGTTCTTCTTCCAACACTATGATGGAAGACTGAAAAAATTGGGCTTGTTTAGTCTGGAGATGAGAAGCAGGGACATAACAATTTTCAAGTACATAAAATGTTGTTAAAAGGAGGAAGGTGAAAAATATTCTCCTTAACCTCTGAGGATAGGACAAGAAGCAATGCGCTTAAACTGCAGCAAGGGTGGCTTAGGCTGGACATTTGGAAAAAAACTTCCTAACTGTCAGGGTGGTTAAGCACTGGAATAAATTGCCCAGGGAGGTTGTGGAATCTCCATCACTGGAGATTTTTAAGAACAGGTTAGACAAACACCTGTCAGGGATGATCTAGATAATATTGATAAACAGGGAACTGGACTAGAAGCTCTCTCGAGGTCTCTTTCAGTCCTATGATTCTATGATTCAGTAAGCACTATATATAACCAATGCAAGCACTTAAAATGATTCATATGGAAACTGACTAGCCTTCTTGTGGGTGATAAAGGGGGAAAATTACATTAAGCGTTTCTATTGCAGATGTGTGTAAGGACCCCATCCAAAGATTAAGGTCCCTTTGTACTAGATACTGAACATATAACCTGCAGTCCTCACTAGAGAGCTCATAATCTAGGATTTAGACCAATACACAACAAGTGACTAATCAGACAAATGGGGGAAGGGAGAATGGAAGGACATGGTAACAGTAGAGACAGGTGTGACTGCATAAGTTAGTAGCTTCTGTAGTCACAGGTGTTTGCCACTGAGAATTAATTTCCTTGTTCATTAAGCTCCTTACACATGGAGCCAAGGGAACTGACTGAGATAGTATGCTCCTTGAAAAAGCAGGAAATTGAGTAATTCTACTGAGTCTTCCTCTAAATAAACCTTTCTACATAGTGAACTAGTGGCACAAATAAAGTGATTAGTTCAGTTTCCTGTCCCTACCATCTTGTGTAAAACACTACTAGGTGCCTGTGAGAATGACTCAATGCCTCTGAAATAAGAGAGGGAAACATAACAGGAGTTAGAGAATTTAACATCCAAAAGACAGAGAGATTCAAATAAGCAGTACTCAGTTATGAAAAGGCCTCTTTAGGGCTCCAGCTGCTTTTAGCTCTACCAAATTTACTGTGCCAGCATCAGAAATGGATGCTAGGAAACAAGTCCCTATATGAGGACAGAGCCACATAAAGGAGAGTCAATGGCAAATAGGTAGTTACAAAGGAAATTGGTCTTAAGGGAGGAGGTTAGTGCTGTGTGTAATATGCTACTACTATATCACAATATTCCATTACGTGAGGGACATTAGTGTTCTTAATTAGTCCCTAACTAAAACCAATCTTCATACAGTGCTTTACATGCTTGAAAAGATTTACACACCACTTGTTTATTCTGTGAATAAACAAAATATAAAAATAACAAAAACTCAGCATAAATTTAATACAAGTGATGCGGTGTGAAGAAAATCTCTGTCAGGCACACTGTGCCTGGCACTGGGAGATATTAGGGTACATTGCATTTAGACACCATTCTGAGATGTCACGTTCAAAATCACCTTCAGCAGATTAATTCTAACAAATAGCTGTTCCCAGTGGAGTTATTTCCCTCAGATGACTGCGAAACCACTTTACTCCGTGAAAAGAATCCAGAAAACTACATTCTTAAATCCTTATTATCAACGAGCCCATTGAACTTCAGCTGACATTCACATTGATCCCACAATGTCTCATGTACAGGATGGCTTCTTTTGGAACACTAGGGAATGGTCACCATAGTTCTGCAATAAAAGCCACTTACCATCTGGCCTCCCTTCTGGAAATCTCTTCTCTAAGCCTGGCATGGCCTGAATAAACATCTTCATTTATAATAATTTTCATAATGATTTACATTGTTGACAGTACATGCATATTACATTTCTCTTCATAAGTTGCTAACTCAACCACCTGAGAGCATAGAAAATCAAACATTTCTGTTTTAATTTTTCTCCTGAATAACCTCCACGTAATTAACAATAATCTCTTCTTATGTTTAGATTTGTATTCTTATTTTGGATTTTTAAAACTGTACCCTTGACACACTCTGGTCAGCATTTTTCTGATTTTTGGATGTAAATTCTCTCAGTGCTAGTCCTACATGAATGCCAAGAGATGAACAAAACACATACTCTTCTGGGTTCTCACTCACACAACTTCAGTTGGAAGCCATGGGGGGGGGGGGGGAATGAGCCTTAGGTTCTACCCTAAAAACAAAAAAAGAGGCCAAAACAAAAAACAAAAAGTGTGCAATTCTGAGAACAGCCTGCTACCAATCCCCAATATTTATACCTACTGCTTGATAGCATAAGCAACTCAGCTGTTATCAACTGAGTCACAGGGTTGTATAGGGCTAGAGGTGCTGCCAAATAACATATGGATATATACACATTCAAAGCAACATCATAGCAGAGATTAATTTGAAATCAATGAAGGCTTTATTGATAGGAGAAATATGTTCCTTGTGATGGAATGTGTACAGATGTCTTGTATAGTATTTGTCACTTCCAAGTGCACTTCAAGGATAGCTGTACATAGAGCACATGGAGTAACCCAATCTAGAGGACACAAACATGGACGAGGACTGAAACAGAGAGAAAATTATTGTAATTGTCAAGACAAACAGACAAAAAAGTAGCATTTGACCTGAGAATTCAGGAACAATTAAAGAAACGGAAGTGACAAAAAAAGGAGATAGCTCTTGCCAGAACAAGTCCTGCAGAGTTCTATAGATTTTTATTAACATGATTTCTGTCTTATCTTGACATAGCCTTAGCCAATTTAATGTAGTCTGTAGCGCTGTCTTAGTCAGGCATTGGGACAGTTGAAAGACCAGATTATCCAGGTCTGATGGAAGGAGAGATCAGGTCTGCAGTCAATATACTGATGTCACACATAGAATCATAGAACCATAGGACTGGAAGGGATCTCCAGAGGTCATCTAATCTAGTCCCCTGCTTCCCATGGCAGGACTAAGTATCATCTAGACCATCCCTGTTCGTCTAAACTGCTCGTAAAAATCTCCAATGATGGGGATTCCACAACCTCCCTAGGCAATTTTTTCCAGTGATTAACCACCCTGGCAGTTAAGAAGTTTTTTCCTAATGTCCAACCTGAATCTCCCTTGCTGCAGTTTAAGCCCATTGCTTCTTGTCCTATCCTCAGAGGTTAAGAAGAAAAATTTTTCTCCCTCCCTACTTTTAACAACCTTTTATGTACTTGAATACTGTTATCATGTCCCCTTTCAGTCTTCTCTTTTTCAGACTAAACAAACCCAATTTTTTCAATCTTCCCTCATAGGTCATGTTTTCTGGACCTTTAATCATTGTTGTTGCTTTTCTCTGGATTTTCTCCAATTTGTCCACATCTTTCCTGAAATGTGGTACCCAGAACTGGACACAATATTCTAGTTGAGGCCTAATCAGCATGGAGTAGAGCTGAAGAATTACTTCTTGTGTCTTGCTTAGAACCCTCCTGCTAATACATCCCAGAATGATGTTCACTTTTTTTACAACAGTGTTATATTGTTGACTCATATTTAGTCTGTGGTCCACTATGACCCCCAGATATCTTTCTGAATTACTCCTTCCTACGCAGTCATTTCCCATTTTGTATGCGTGCAACTGATTGTTCCTTCCTCAGTGGAGTACTTTACATTTGTCCTTATTGAATTTCATCCTATTTACTGCATTTAGACCATTTCTGCAGTTAGTCCAGATCATTTTGAATTATAATCCTAACCTCCAAAGCACTTGCAATCCCTCCCAACTTGGTATCATCCGCAAATTTTATAAGTATACTCTCTATGCCATTATCTTAATCATTGATGAAGATACTGAGCAGAACCTGATCCAGAAGTGATCCTTGTGGAACATCACTCATTATGACCTTCCAGCATGACTGTGAACCACTGATAACTACTCTTTGGGAATGGTTTTCCAACCGATTATGCACCCACCTTAAAGTATCTCCATCTAGATTGCATTTTTCTAGTTTGTTTATGAGAAGGTCATGGAAGACAGTATCAAAAGCTTTACTAAAGCCAAGATATACCACGTCTACCACTTCCCCCCTATCCCCAAGGCTTGTTACCCTGTCAAAGAAAGTTATCAGGTTGGTTTGACATGATTTGTTCTTGATAAATCCATGCTGACTTTTTTATCACCTTATTATCTTTTACATGTTTGCAAATTGATTGTTTAATTACTTACTCCATTATCTTTCCAGGTACAGAAGATAAACTGACAGACTTGTAATTCCCCAGGTTGTCCATATTTCCCCTCATCCATTTATTCCTTCAGAATCATTTCACAATTTTCCTAACAGCCCTCATGTGATTTTTAATAGGATGTTTAGCTAAAAAGAAACATTTCATCCTACATTCCCGGGATAGAATCACAAAATCTATTGCCTTGAGGTATCAAAAACAGCTGACCAATCTAAGAGAATCAGTAGCCACTTCACTTTTGTTCCTTGCTACTAGGAGATCATCCTCCATCCGCATTAGTTGATCTCTGCGCCATACCTAGGCAGAAAAATCAGTTGTCCAAGAAAGTCTGTAATTACTAGAAATCCCCAGAGGTGGTTCGCCACAAGATTGTCCAGGCCCAAAGGATGGTTGATTGAGAATGGGCTTAACAACCATTCTTTTTGGGGAGATAGTACTGTGTTCTCGCAACTGGAGGAATTAACAATATGCACAGATAAAGAAGCCAATGCCACTGTTTGCTGGATTTTACCAGTTTAACCATTCATAAGTGTTAGTGCCCTAATCTGTGAAAGTAAAAACTCCAGTAGGACACCTAGAACCTGAGTCTGAAAGTGGATGAAATTTACCAGAGAAGATAACGTGTGTCATCCTCTGACATTAATTTGCTACTCGTAACCCCAGATTCAATTGATTTTATCTGCTATGTAGCTAAACTCCTTACAGTGAGTGACTAATTACTCTGCTCTCAGGCAAAAGAAGCCCAGCCCTTGAAAATGTTTCACTGCTGGGAACTCTGTATGCTGCAGAGGAGACTATTTCCTTCCCCTACATTAGTCATGACACAAGATTTCAAAAATGATGTGTGGTAATTAATCTGAGTAGGAGTGGGATGGCTTCTCCCAGTGCTCTAGCCCTCAGCTCCTTTGTTTTATCTGCAACATCTCAAAGGAGAATGGTTTCTTTCAAATCAATCAATCTATGCATATGAAATAAAAAATCAAAACAAATAATTTCAACATGATATGTCAGACTGAAACAACATTTGACATTTTTCATTTTGAAAATATCAATTCAAATTGACTTTTCAAAATAGTTCATTGAACATTTCTGAAATTTTTGTTTTCAGGTTGTTTTTAGGCTGGAACTATTCACTAAATTTGACCTTAATCTGTGAATAGTTTTGGTGCCCCAAAAAAGTGCATTTTGAGGGGCAAAATTACTATTTGCCAAAAAAATTTACCCAGCTCTAGTAAGGAGGACATACAGGAAGAAGACATTTAGTAGCCATTATATGGTTGGCTGAAGACAAAATGTAGGTATAAAGAACTGATAAGTATGGGCCACCTACTAAACAACTTCTACCTTACTGAAGTCTGCAGCACAAAAAATTCCATCTCTCTCCATAAAAAAAGCATTGAAATAGATCCTCTGCCCTGACAGGTAGTGGCTAGGATGATCTGCTGGCTTCAAAATGAAGGTGCATACCACCAAACTCCATGTCTTGCCCAGATATGACCTACAGAAATATTAACCTAATTTCCTAAGGTGATCAAATGGGAAAGCCCTCTGCAAGGATAGGTAATCGATATTGTATTATTAGGGGTCCTCTAATACAATATCACAATTTCACTTTCCCTTTGCAGTCTGCTTACTATGCAAAGTCCCTGTTGATAAAATATTTCCAGTTCATATTGCTTTGATGAGACGTGAGAGCAAAAAGATACAGCAAAACAATAAACCCTTTAGAAAACACTACCAGGATTCGAAAAAGACTGCTATTCTCCAACACAATCAGTTCAGCCTTATTATTTAACATCACCAATTACACCAGTGACAAAATGAGTCTGCCTTTTAAAAAGAAAGAGTGTAAAAGTCATTTCATCCAAGATTTCATCCTAATTTACACCCTCATGGAAAATAGGGTTGGAAAAGACTTCATAGGATTTTATAGATCAGCCCCTTATACTACTCTTTTAATATCTTATTTGACCTTTTCTTAGAAATGAAGGGATTGTGCCATAGACACCTCTGTAGGCTCACTGCTCCACTCTTTGACTGACCTCAGAGTTTTTCTTAATATCTAAGCTAAATGGAGCCTTTTCAACATTGCCCTCATTACTCCTTGCATTCAGATTAATCATTCCCTTTATATTTATGACATTTATATTATATATGATATAATATATATATATATATATTATATATATTTATAATCATGCCCTTCCCTTTATATTTATGACAGAAACAGTAGAGGGTAAACCCCTTTGAAATCCCTCCTGGCCAGGGGAAAGCTCCTTTCACCTGTAAAGGGTTAAGAAGCTAAAGGTAACCTCGCTGGCACCTGACCAAAATGACCAATGAGGAGACAAGATACTTTCAAAAGCTGGGAGGAGGGAGAGGAACAAAGGGTTTGTGGGTCTGTCTGTAGTCGTCTTGGCCGGGGACAGAACAGGAATGGAGTCTTAGAACTTTTAGTAAGTAATCTAGCTAGGTATGTGTTAGATTATGATTTCTTTAAATGGCTGAGAAAAGAATTGTGCTGAATAGAATAACTATTTCTGTCTGTGTATCTTTTTGTAACTTAAGGTTTTGCCTAGAGGGGTTCTCTATGTTTTTGAATCTAATTACCCTGTAAGATATATACCATCCTGATTTTACAGGGGGAATTTCTTTATTTCTATTTACTTCTATTTTTTATTAAAAGTCTTCTTGTAAAACACTGAATGCTTTTTCATTGTTCTCAGATCCAAGGGTTTGGGTTTGTGGTCACCTATGTAAATTGGTGAGGCTTTTTATCCAACATTTCCCAGGAAAGGGGGGGTGCAAGTGTTGGGAGGATTGTTCATTGTTCTTAAGATCCAAGGGTCTGGGTCTGTAGTCACCTAGGCAAATTGGTGAGGCTTTTTACCAAACCTTGTCCAGGAAGTGGGGTGCAAGGTTTTGGGAAGTATTTTGGGGGGAAGGACGCGTCCAAACAGCTCTTCCCCAGTAACCAGTATTAGTTTGGTGGTGGTAGCGGCCTGTCCAAGGGGTAATATTTTGTACCTTGGGGAAGTTTTGACCTAAGCTGGTAAAGATAAGCTTAGGAGGTTTTTCATGCAGGTCCCCACATCTGTACCCTAGAGTTCAGAGTGGGGGAGGAACCTTGACATGGTGGCACAGTGGTGGGATTAACCTGAAATCATTTTGAGATCCAGTTGAGATTTTTTGAACTAGAAATACAGATTTTAAAAAGGAATTTTTAGGAAGTCCAGAAGGCAGCTTTGAAACTGAAAGCAGCTTGGTTTCTCTCTGCTTTGTGGCCAAGCAGAGACAAAAGGGGATTATCTTGTGAATTGCAGATTTTCTTTGCCTGGAGGCAGGGTACTTAACTCCTGCAGGGAAATTCACAGTCTTCCAACCCAGAGGTTTTGTTTTTTTTTCTTTTCTTCCTAAAAGTAAATAGGGGGTGTGTGCTCTACCCATTTGCCTGGAGACAAAAGTGGCAGGGTTTTTTTTAGGATTTTGATTTTTTTTTTTTTTTTACAAGGAGCACAGGTTTGAAAAGAAATTTTTTTTCTTCTTTGGGCTGGGTAAGCAGGTTTCCAAGTAGTTGGAGGTTTTTTGCTTTAATTTGGGCCCAGAGCAGAGACAAGGGAATTGTCTTTTTCTGTAGGCTGACAATCACTATCAGAGAATAGGTATTCTATTCCAGCACAGCAAAATTTTACAGCCAAGTTTTGTTTGTTTATTTCTAAACCTCGGGTGTAAAGTTAGTTAAAAACAGAGAGGTTAGAATGGCCAAATCCTCAGCTCGACTACAGCTGGAATTAGCCAAATTTCAGGCTGAGGAAAAACAAAGGGAACATGAAAGACAGATAGAACTCATGCAGCTGAAGAAGGAACAAGAAAGGGAGGCAGAACAACACCAAGAGGCTGCCCACAAGAGGGAAATGGAGGCAAGGAAGCATGTGGAGGAGGAGAGGGAAAAAGAGAGGAAGCATGTGGAGGAGGAGAAGGAAAAAGAGAGGAAGCATGTGGAGGAGATGGAGAGGATAAAGGCCCAGCAGAATATACCAACAAACCCTAGCAATCCTTCTCCAGGTACCACTTCCCATCCCAGAAAGTTCCCCACCTACAAGGCAGGTGATGATACTGAGGCCTTCTTAGAAAACTTCGAAAGGGCCTGCCTTGGGTACAACATCTCTACTGACCAATACATGGTAGAGCTGAGGCCGCAGCTCAGTGGACCCTTAGCTGAGGTGGCAGCTGAAATGCCTAAAGAACACATGAACAAGTATGAACTGTTTAAATCCAAGGCGAGAGTCAGAATGGGGATAACACCCGAGCAGTCTCGTCGGAGGTTCAGAGCCCTAAGGTGGAAACCAGACATGTCATTTACCCGACATGCCTACCACATTGTAAAACATTGGGATGCCTGGATATCAGGAGCAAGTGTTGAATCTCCAGTAAATTTGCCCTTCCTAATGCAAATGGAACAATTCTTAGAGGGTGTTCCTGAGGAAATAGAAAGATACATCCTAGATGGGAAACCCAAAACTGTAATTGAGGCAGGAGAGATTGGAGCCAGATGGGTGGAGGTGGCAGAGAAGAAGAAAACTGGTCGCAGTTGGAGTGGAGACCAGAAGGGACCACCCCAGACCACACCCTATTACCGGGGGCCGCCCAAAGCCCCACCTACCTCCCAAAGAACCCTCCAGACCCCTTATCGTCCCACCACCCCGTTCTCCAGCAACCCTCCTCGCCCCAGTGACCCGTCAGCTGGACGATGTTTTAAGTGTAACGAGCTGGGGCATGTAAAGGCCAACTGCCCCAAGAACCCCAACAGATTACAGTTCATTGCACCGGAATCACACCAGAGGTCCACAGGCCCAGATACCTCCCAGATACCCTTGGAGCGGAGGGAAACTGTGAGTGTGGGTGGGAAGAAGGTCACCGCGTGGAGGGACACCGGAGCACAAGTGTCAGCTATCCATGCTTCCTTAGTGGACCCCAATTTAATCAACCCAGAGATCCAAGTGACGATTCAACCCTTCAAGTCCAACTCTTTCAATTTGCCTACAGCCAAGTTGCCTGTCCAGTACAAGGGCTGGTCAGGAATGTGGACTTTTGCAGTCTATGATGATTATCCCATCCCCATGCTGTTGGGGGAAGACTTGGCCAATCATGTGAAGCAGGCCAAGAGGGTGGGAACGGTCACCCGCAACCAGGCAAAACAAGCCGTGAGGCCTAGCTCTGTTCCGGAAACTTCTATCAGGACCCAGTCAGAGGTGATGGACCTGGACCCCAGGCCAATGTCTGCAACAGCAGTAGTGGATCCAGTCCCAGAGACCCAGACGGAACCAGTCCCAGAACCGGAACCAGCCGAACAACCAACACCAGACCCCGTGTCAGCACTGAATCCAGTACTTGCAACCTCAACACCAGAGGGCCCCACCGAACCTGAACTGGCAGCAGCCGATAACCCTACACAAGAGGCTCAGCCGGAGCCTGAATCCCAACATAGTGCACCAGCGGAGAGCGGTTCACAGTCAACAGAAACAGCTCCATCCCCTATATCGCTTCCAGAGGGACCAAGCCTAGGTCCACAATCCCATGAGGAACTGATGTCTCCAGCATCAAGGGAACAGTTCCAGACCGAACAGGAAGCAGATGAAAGCCTCCAGAGAGCTTGGACGGCGGCACGGAGCAACCCACCGCCTCTCAGCTCTTCTAATCGATCCAGGTTTGTTGTAGAAAGAGGACTTTTATACAAGGAAACTCTTTCTGGGGGACACCAGGAAGACTGGCATCCTCAGAGAGAGTTGGTAGTTCCAACTAAATACCGGGCCAAGCTCTTGAGCTTAGCCCATGATCACCCTAGTGGCCATGCTGGGGTGAACAGGACCAAAGACCGTTTGGGGGGGTCATTCCACTGGGAGGGAATGGGCAAGGATGTTTCTACCTATGTCCAGTCTTGTGAGGTGTGCCAAAGAGTGGGAAAACCCCAAGACCAGGTCAAAGCTCCTCTCCAGCCACTCCCCATCATTGAAGTTCCATTTCAGCGAGTAGCTGTGGATATTCTGGGTCCTTTTCCGAAAAAGACACCCAGAGGAAAGCAGTACATACTGACTTTCATGGATTTTGCCACCCGATGGCCGGAAGCAGTAGCTCTAAGCAACACCAGGGCTAAAAGTGTGTGTCAGGCACTAGCAGACATTTTTGCCAGGGTAGGTTGGCCCTCCGACATCCTCACAGATGCAGGGACTAATTTCCTGGCAGGAACTATGAAAAACCTTTGGGAAGCTCATGGGGTAAATCACTTGGTTGCCACTCCTTACCACCATCAAACAAATGGCATGGTGGAGAAGTTTAATGGAACTTTGGGGGCCATGATACGTAAATTCGTAAATGAGCACTCCAATGATTGGGACCTAGTATTGCAGCAGTTGCTCTTTGCCTACAGAGCTGTACCACATCCCAGTTTAGGGTTTTCCCCATTTGAACTTGTATATGGCCGTGAGGTTAAGGGGCCATTGCAGTTGGTGAAGCAGCAATGGGAGGGATTTACACCTTCTCCAGGAACTAACATTCTGGACTTTGTAACCAACCTACAAAACACCCTCCGAACCTCTTTAGCCCTTGCTAGAGAAAACTTACAGGATGCTCAAAAAGAGCAAAAAGCCTGGTATGATAAACATGCCAGAGAGCGTTCCTTCAAAGTAGGAGACCAGGTCATGGTCTTAAAGGCGCTCCAGGCCCATAAAATGGAAGCATCGTGGGAAGGGCCATTCACGGTCCAGGAGCGCCTGGGAGCTGTTAATTATCTCATAGCATTCCCCACCTCCAACCGAAAGCCTAAGGTGTACCATATTAATTCTCTAAAGCCCTTTTATTCCAGAGAATTAAAGGTTTGTCAGTTTACAGCCCAGGGAGGAGACGACGCTGAGTGGCCTGAAGGTGTTTACTATGAAGGGAAATGTGCTGGTGGTGTGGAAGAGGTGAACCTTTCCATGACCCTTGGGCGTATGCAGCGACAGCAGATCCAGGAGCTGTGCACTAGCTACGCGCCAACGTTCTCAGCCACCCCAGGACTGACTGAACGGGCATACCACTCCATTGACACAGGTAATGCTCACCCAATTAGGGTCCAACCTTACCGGGTGTCTCCTCAAGCTAAAACTGCTATAGAACGGGAGATCCAGGATATGTTACAGATGGGTGTAATCCGCCCCTCTGAAAGTGCATGGGCATCTCCAGTGGTTCTAGTTCCCAAACCAGATGGGGAAATACGTTTTTGCGTGGACTACGGTAAGCTAAATGCTGTAACTCGCCCAGACAACTATCCCATGCCACGCACAGATGAACTATTAGAGAAACTGGGACGGGCCCAGTTCATCTCTACCTTGGACTTAACCAAGGGGTACTGGCAGGTACCGCTAGATGAATCTGCCAAGGAAAGGTCAGCCTTCATCACACATCTCGGGCTGTATGAATTTAATGTACTCCCTTTCGGGCTGCGAAATGCACCCGCCACTTTCCAAAGACTTGTAGATGGTCTCCTAGCGGGATTAGGAGAATATGCAGTCGCCTACCTTGACGATGTGGCCATATTTTCGGATTCCTGGGCAGACCACCTGGAACATCTACAAAAAGTCCTTGAGCGCATAAGGGAGGCAGGACTAACTGTTAAGGCTAAGAAGTGTCAAATAGGCCTAAACAGAGTGACTTACCTTGGACACCAGGTGGGTCAAGGAACTATCAGCCCCCTACAGGCCAAAGTGGATGCTATCCAAAAGTGGCCTGTCCCAAAGTCAAAGAAACAGGTTCAATCCTTCTTAGGCTTGGCCGGTTATTACAGACGATTTGTACCACACTACAGCCAAATCGCTGCCCCACTGACAGACCTAACCAAAAAGAAACAGCCAAATGCTGTTCAGTGGACCGGAAAGTGTCAGAAGGCCTTTAACAAGCTTAAAGCGACACTCATGTCTGACCCTGTACTAAGGGCCCCAGACTTTGACAAACCGTTCCTAGTAACCACAGATGCATCCGAGCGTGGTGTGGGAGCAGTTTTAATGCAGAAAGGACCTGATCAAGAATTCCACCCTGTAGTGTTTCTCAGCAAAAAACTGTCTGAGAGGGAAAGCAACTGGTCAGTCACTGAAAAAGAATGTTATGCCATTGTCTACGCTCTGGAAAAGCTACGCCCATATGTTTGGGGACGGCGTTTCCACCTGCAAACCGACCATGCTGCACTAAAGTGGCTTCACACCGTCAAAGAAACTAACAGAAAACTTCTTCGGTGGAGTTTAGCTCTCCAAGATTTTGATTTCGACATCCAACACATCTCAGGAGCTTCTAACAAAGTGGCTGATGCACTCTCCCGTGAAAGTTTCCCAGAATCAACTGGTTAAAATCGTCCTTGAGATGTGGAAAATATTGTTAGTCTTTATGTACTTGGTAGTATATTTAGAGATGCATGTGTCTTATTAACTCTGTTTTCCTAGAGCTCCAGGAAGAAATCCCAGCCAGTGTTTCACCCTAGCTGAGATTTGGGGGGCGTGTCATAAATATAAAGGGAAGGGTAAACCCCTTTGAAATCCCTCCTGGCCAGGGGAAAGCTCCTTTCACCTGTAAAGGGTTAAGAAGCTAAAGGTAACCTCGCTGGCACCTGACCAAAATGACCAATGAGGAGACAAGATACTTTCAAAAGCTGGGAGGAGGGAGAGAAACAAAGGGTTTGTGGGTCTGTCTGTAGTCGTCTTGGCCGGGGACAGAACAGGAATGGAGTCTTAGAACTTTTAGTAAGTAATCTAGCTAGGTATGTGTTAGATTATGATTTCTTTAAATGGCTGAGAAAAGAATTGTGCTGAATAGAATAACTATTTCTGTCTGTGTATCTTTTTGTAACTTAAGGTTTTGCCTAGAGGGGTTCTCTATGTTTTTGAATCTAATTACCCTGTAAGATATATACCATCCTGATTTTACAGGGGGAATTTCTTTATTTCTATTTACTTCTATTTTTTTATTAAAAGTCTTCTTGTAAAACACTGAATGCTTTTTCATTGTTCTCAGATCCAAGGGTTTGGGTTTGTGGTCACCTATGTAAATTGGTGAGGCTTTTTATCCAACATTTCCCAGGAAAGGGGGGGTGCAAGTGTTGGGAGGATTGTTCATTGTTCTTAAGATCCAAGGGTCTGGGTCTGTAGTCACCTAGGCAAATTGGTGAGGCTTTTTACCAAACCTTGTCCAGGAAGTGGGGTGCAAGGTTTTGGGAAGTATTTTGGGGGGAAGGACGCGTCCAAACAGCTCTTCCCCAGTAACCAGTATTAGTTTGGTGGTGGTAGCGGCCTGTCCAAGGGGTAATATTTTGTACCTTGGGGAAGTTTTGACCTAAGCTGGTAAAGATAAGCTTAGGAGGTTTTTCATGCAGGTCCCCACATCTGTACCCTAGAGTTCAGAGTGGGGGAGGAACCTTGACAGTTTCTCTTTACATATTTATGTAGACTTTTACCATGTCCTCCTAGTCATTCTTTCAGATTATTTTTCTTACTAACTTATTTGGAGAATTAAAAAAATAATAATTTGTAGTAAAAATCTATTATAACAACATTGTTTAAATAAGCAAGTACCTCACTTTTTTGTTTTTGTTTTATAGCTCATTTTGGGCTTGTCATGCAATAAGAAACTTCACAATACGAAGAAGAAGGAAGTCAGACTAAACAGTGACATCCACTTCCTGAGCAAATGCAAGAACAGAAGTTGGTCTAATAAAAGATGTTACCTCACCTACCTTACATCTTCAATAGCCTCACTGGGCTGTTATAGTGCCAACAAAACATATTAATTACTTATGGTTTTTACTTTTCATATCGTGGCAACTTTCTATACTATATAAATGTAATATTATACTATGGCACCTTTTATGAATGCAACTGCAAATCCCTTTCCAAAAAGTTAAAATTATAAACTGCCCGGTTATTCTGTAAATGTTTTATTCAAAAAATACCTCAGTGGAAGTTTTCATTCCATTAACAACAACAAAACCGTCATAGTTATAGACTGTAACAAATACTACACAATCAAACTGTCAGTGTCCATGTTGGTATTAATATAAAGAATTTGCAGGATATGCTCTGAATTATTGATATGTGACCATCATGTGAATAAAGATATTTCAAAATATTTTAAACATTTTGATAAGCTCTATCCAAAAATATCAAAGTCAAAATTACACTAACGTCCTAAAACAATGCTGTTCTTCTTAGTGTCACAAATTCAAGTAATTTTATATTTGATAGCAGTTATCCCTCTGATTATATAAGATTTTTTTTCTTTTTAAAATTTAAATGGCATTTGTTATTTACATTTTTTTTTCTGCAGAGAATTGTAATATAATTGTCTGGTAGGAATGGGTCAAATCCTGTGAACTGCCAGTTGCCCTCTTCTTCTAAAGTTAGTGTGAGCTGAAGGTGTATAGCACATCCTAGCAAGGGGAAGTCAAAATAAACTACCTTACCTTAGGGCCCTGGTTCAGAGCTCCTAAACATCAAGGGATTTGCCTAACCATTATGCTTACCTCAGATTACTCCCTACTGGAAGCACCTTGGCATTTAGGCCTGATCCAAAACCCACTGAAGTCAATTGAAAGACTACCTTTGACTTCAGTGGCTTCTTGATCACTCCCTTATGCCCAATTCCTCAGACGTATTTAGGTGCCTAATTCCCATGGGAATCTGAGTCCTAGAGCCTTCCAAAATATTTCTAGTAAACCCAGTGGTAGAGAGTGTGAGTAGTGTGAGATGACACTTTTTTCTCCTCAAAAAACAAACAAATAAATATTCTGATACTTTGCCTAATTTTGCTCAGGTAAAAATCGAACACGCTGCCACATGTATTATTTTGTGCTCCAAAATATACCACTTTTTCCTCAGAAACATGATACTTTTTGTGAAAATCTGAAATTGGTTTCATAGTAAGTATTTCCAGCTCTCCTCATGCATACATAGTGAACACCAATAAATCCAGACACAGAGTACTATTGGTACATTATTTTTCCATTTGGCTGTCTACGGCACTACACATAGTGGTGCAGAGTATTGGGATGTGCTAAGTAATAGTGGCCTACATTGTTTAAACGTGAATAGTGGTTTTGAATACCTCAGTTTTTGGGTGCCCAACTTGAGACACCTTAAGGCGACTTGGTTTTTAGAAAGTGCTAACACCCATTGTCTGAAAATCAGTCCTCTTTAAGATGTCCCAGACATAGGACCCCCCCAAAAATGAAGGAACCAAAAACTGGTAGGCGCTGTTGATACTATAGGCAGAGTCTTTATTTGTGGTTTAATAAGAAATCTTACATTCTGATAATACATTGCATGTCCTTGCCAACCATAATAGCATCCTTTGAACTCAGGATTCTAGATGGTTGACAAGAATGTAAAGGTGTAGCAGGTATATAGCAAAAACTACATATTTTCTTCCATTGATTATTTTGATGGAAAATAGCTAACATGACAATATTTGTATTATTTAATTAGATATTTATTACTAGAGTTACAATTTTATTTAACTATAGTTATTTTGCCATCTAGGGACATTAAAGGTTCTGTCATTTATCATTTATATCAACTTTCTTTTAATTATCCATTATTTACTCCAAATTATTTGAATATTTATCTAAACATGACTTTTTGGAGAATAAAAAATATTAAAGATGATGCCAGGGGAATTTTTTCTTTATATTTTCTGACAAACTATTTAAATACATATTGAAACAACTCTCTCTCTCTCTCTCTCTCGCTTATGCCATTCACCAAAATGTACATGGCATTACAGTATTTGAATTAAAATAACTTTTTAATTTCTCCAAGACCAGCTGCATGGCATCTGTTTCAGCAGAGTCACTGACAAACACATTTAGACAAGCCTAAAAAATTAAGTGGATTATGGGGAATAACTAATCAGTTTTAATCTGTGCATCAAATAATGAATGATAACTCAAAGGAAAGGAGGCAAAACTGGTTAGAGGGTAACTGCTGATACTAATATTTCAAAATACAACTTCACACAACTTTTTTAGAATATTCAAAAGCTAAAATAAACTCAGTTTCCTTTGATTCTGGCATTAGTTGCCACTAGCCTGTACTGCTATGCACTCCAGCTTCAGAGCGTCACTTGAGTTTATTTTAAAGCTAATAATATTTCAGGTTGGCAGCAACTCACTTCCCAGTTGACTTATTTTATCTGAAACCATTCTCATGTTCCAACTTAAAACAACTTCTCTGGAGCTGAAATTACTTGGCACCTAAATGAACACTCTTCCCCAACTTATAGACAATATCTGTGCTGGTTAGAACAAGAAACGTGACCAGTTGATTACAAATGGGTAGGGTGCCCATATGTCCAATTTTGGCTGGGACAGTCCCTTTTTTAGGTCCTGTCCCAGCCGTCCCGACTTTTTTGGCAAAACTGGGCATTTGATGATCAGTTAGCAAGAGCAAACAGGACATTGGGGGAGGGATAGCTCAGTGGTTTGAGCATTGGCCTCCTAAACCTAGGGTTGTGAGTTCAAGCCTTGAGGGGGCCATTTAGGGATCTGGGGCAAAAATTAGGGATTGGTCCTGCTTTGAGCAGGGCGTTGGACTAGATCATCTCCTGAGGTCCCTTCCAACCCTGATATTCTATGATTCTATGAAATGCCCAGTTTTGCCAAAAAAGTGGAGGGGGACCCCTAGCGGGACATGGAGGTATGTGTGGGTGTGAGGGGGTCAGGAGTGGCAATGCCAGCCCTGTGCTGGAGGGAAGGCCAGGCAGAGCAGCTCAGGCCAGCCTGCCCCGCATGCAGTGGGGAGAGGGAGGCCTCAGGTGGTCCTGTGCACGGACATGTGGTGGCGGGGGCTCGGAAGACTAGCCCTGTGCATGGTCAGGTGGCAGGGGGGCTCAGAAGACCAGCCTCATACATGAGCAGGCAGCAGGAGGCTCAGCTGACAAGTTCCATGCATGGGCAGGCAGCCTTGGAGGACCATACCTACAGACGGGGGAGAAAGTGGATCGCGGCTGGGCGGTGAGGGGGCATGGAGGACCAGCCTCACATGCAGGCAGGCAGCTGGGACGCTTGGACCAGCCCCATGCAGGGAGAGCAAAGGAGGTCACAGGGGGGAGTGGGGTCATGGGCCAGCCCTGGGCACCAATGGGGAGGCTGGCCCCAAATGGGTGGGAGGCAGGGTGAACTTACTGTGTGGTTGGGAGGTGAGGATGGCCTCAGGCAGTCCTGCGTGTGGGGAGTCAGTGGGTGGGGGGAGGCTGGGGCCAGGAGGGAGGGAGACCTCAGCCTGGCCCCGTGCTGGTGGGAGGCAGGGCAGGCTTGGGCTGGGCCGGCGGGGTTCGGGCCAGCCCAGGGCTGTCCTGTTTTCCCTTTGGTAAAATATGGTCACCATACAAATGGGAACAATGAATTCTAAACTGGCGAGAGACTTCCAGTCATATGAACCCCAGGGCAGTAGATTTTGGTTATATGGAAAGAGAAGCCTGTTTCACAGTGTGGAGGACAGTGTGGAACAGTCAGTGGTGGGCTTGTGTAGTAGAAACTATGCCCACTGATACATGTCTGAACAGACGTGACTGAAGGTCACAGCATTTGCGAGTTGTGTTCAGCATCACCTGTACCAAGTCTGTTGCCTCCCCAGGTGATGGGCTTTGAGACACATAAAAGGGAGGCTTTCCATCCCAGTTGACAGAAGGAGAAACACCTGCAGGGAGGCTTCTACAGTGGTTCCAGGGTAACAGAGAAAGACTGGAAAGGAACAGGAAGGCTCTGCAGGGGACACAGGGTCAGGGACTTTAAACACCAGCCAGATGGAAAGACCTGACCGGAGCTACCTGCAATGAGGGACAGAATAAAAAGGCTGGAGGAAACTCCAAGCAGCAGGACATGGGTTTCTGGAAAGAAATGTTGATCCCAGTAAGGCGGCAGAGAAATGAACTTATTGATTTATGCTCACTCTTGAACTATGATGTTGTTCTAATAAACCAAACTCCAAGAAGGAGTGTTGTGTGACTCACAAGAGTCTGGGTGTAATTTTTGAGACCCCTAAGAAAGAGAAATGGAAGAAGTGGCAGGATCTGCTATCAGATGAAGCCTGTTATGTTATCAGAGACCAAGGCAATGATGTCATACCTTATGGTTGTAGCTAAGGGTCAGAACTGGAATCAGGAAACAAGTGCAGGGCTGGAAACTAAGCTGCATGACTAGGGACAAGACTGGGCCAAAGGCAGGAATGGAGCAGTCTGAGGCCTGTGGAGTCTGTCACCACTATCAGGCAGAGCAGAGGAGACTTCCAAGCCATAAAGTAACATTGAGAAGATTGAGTTGCTGTTTCTCCTGTGAGGCTTTTATACCTGCTGTGAGTCACCAGAACAGCTCCTGATTTCTGGATTAGATGGTCCCTATCATAGGAATGACTCATCCCTGCATGTGACTTAATCAGGCTTCAATTCAGGGATGACTTATCACCTCACACTGATGTTCAGTTGTGATGTCTTGTAGCATGGCCTGAACTTGTGTATACACTTCTGTATATAGACACACATCGTTAAAAGGCATGCTTGAGGGAACAAGTGAATTACAACATGACCAGAAACTCTAGTCAGGACAGGACCAAATTGACTTCCAGTTGCTACAAGAACTCAGTGCTGCAATCTCCAATATCCGTGCATGCTCTACCTTTGTCTTGCCATTTCTCAGGCAAATAACTGATACCACACCAAAAAGTGCTGGACCAGATAATTGCACTCAGGGAATCTGGAGGACAGCAAGGAAGTGTCTGCACAGAGTCAATGGGGTTCCACATAGGTGCCAGGGTCCACCCATGTTGAGCTTATTGCAGGTTTGTAACATAAGCCTTGATTCTGCAAGGAGATGCACGAATATGGACCCATTTATCTGCATGGTCTCACTGAAGTTAATAGACATTACGCTAGCTCTTGCACTTACAAATCAGACCCTAAATATTTCTCTCATCTTCCCAGACATGAGGTTTTCTGGTCCTACTTTCAAGATCTTACAAACAGAATTGTTTTGAGAAGAGCATTAATTCAGAAATACAGTTGCTGCCTGTATGTGTGTGAACAAGAAATATTCCAAAGGGAATGGGGGAGAAGCCAAAATTGAGGACCTTCTGTGTCATTTTACTCATAGTAGAGCTTATCAGATAAAGGGGAGAGGAGGAAACCGTGAATATTTTTTTCCATTTTTCTTAATATTTTGTTTAAAAAAAACTTCTCACCATATTTCACTCATCAGTGTGGCTTCATCTTTCTTTTTTAAAGCTGTTGCACAATTTAAAAAACATAATAATCTAACAGTAGTACTTCTGTCAATCAGGTATTTCTTATTATTGCTCTTATTCTGCGTAGAATCATGAGTGTGGATTTATACAAAGGTCAACAGTGGAAAGGAACTTTACTGAATAGTATTAAAACAGACTCAATTCATATCTGATGTAAACAGTTACAACTTTTATGACATCAGCAAAATTGCACTTGTCAGTGGGAGAGGGATGCTGAAGCAATGCTATAAACAGCTGCATTATTCTCCCTTCTTCCTGCACCTAAGCTTAATACTTAGCTGAAGCACAGGCAGGTGTTCTGTCTTTTCAGGACTTTTCAGAGCAGAGTTAATCTCAGAGCTAATGTACTAAAAATCCTGTATGTAACCGTTATTAACGGTCACCAGTCAGCTTCCAGGACAGACTAGCATCCAGTTTCTTAGGCTTCATCTAGATGAATAGTTAGAGTGTGGCTAGGTGAGGTATAAATCTACAGGGCACTAGTATGCAATATGCAATATGCCTGGGTGGATCCTGCTACTGTGTACTAAATGTTCGCTAGTGTGCGGTAGCAGAATCCGCACTGGCATTTAGTATGTGGCACGCTACTGAGCTGTAGATTGACACCCCAGTTTTCAGCACACTCTCTGTTCACCAAGACAAGTCCTTAGTAAATAAGCATTTAATGCACATAGAAAACATTATAAATAATATCTGGAATTCTATGAATAACTTTTATACAAAAGCTTTTGGGCAGCAAATCTACTGGTATTCCTTATAAAGACTTCCCCTGGTGTTGCTCTATGACATATATTTAAATGCAAGATTCCAGCAATGTTTACCTTAGCACACTCTTAAATACATTCACCTCTGATATTTTTTACAAAATGATTTCTTAGTCTTCAAAGCATGACCATAACATGTACTATGTGTCACCTGGACTCTTCAGAGCTCAAGGAGAATGTGAGCATCTCAGTTCTTTTCCAAATACTTCAGAATTGAGTTAGCAAACAAACAGTCTGGGGATTTGCACAACTTGCAGCATTCCAGCTCTTGGGTATAGCTGACTGTTCCTCAGTTGCTAGTAAAACAGAAATCTGTTATATGTATCCAAAGAAGTACAGATGTACAATATTGAATCCTTGGATTTCTACTGGGCTCTCACTCCATAGGGCATTATCTTCTCCCCATAAGCTCAGCTAAGTCAGGACAGACTATACTGTCACTGTCATGTACACTTTGTACACAGTAGGTTGCAGGGCTGCTACTAGCCGGCAGGTTCTTTTACCAAATATGGACTGGCTACAGAACTTCCTTCTCAGAGAGATACACACCAGATATATTCACTATATAAGGTCCTTTAATGTTCTTCAGGGTCTGGCTGAGGTTAGCTTAAATAAGGCATGTTGCACAAAGTGCCATCTAGTTGCTGAATAGTATAATGCAGTTTAGAATTCTAATACCTCTCCCCGTTTAAGTTCTACATTCCTACCACTTACACAATTTACACTATCTTTGAAGTTCAGTGTGGATCAGTCTGCTAAGTGTCTCTGAATCTAATTTCTAATTGCACAACCTTTACACATAACAACTGTGGTTAGTTTGGAATCCTTGAGTCTTCTTCTTGTTCTTCATCTGCCATCTGTAGAGTTTGCTATGTTGATTGTTCTTTTGGGGAACAAACTGTAGATGTTGATGGTTTCTGTTGATCTCCTCATTGTCAGTCTCAACCACATATGATCTGGACCCTGAATTCTTTTTCTGTACAACAGATGGAATTGTCCATCATTTTTCTCCATCCACTTTGACACAAACAAAATCACCATGTTCTAGACACAGTAGTTCTCTGAGTGTCATCTGTTGTAAAGTGGTTCATAAGCTCTTTTCACCTTTTTTCCCCCTAGTTGGCTGCTGTCTTCTTGCTTGGCCACTTTGGAGATAGATTCATTTTCTAAAGCTGGAACAGTAGTTCTGAGTTGTCTTCGCATCAGGAGCTTTACTGAACTATCTCCAGTAGCTGTACAGTACAGTAGATCTGTAACTCAGAAGAACAAGGAATAGAACTTCCTCTTGTAGGGTGTTCTTGGGTGTATCTACAGCTCTCTCAGCCTTTCCCTTCTCTTGTGGGTAATGTGGACTGCAAGTCCTATTTTGTTCAGAATGACTTAAATTGTGCTGCAATGAATTGTGGCCCATTGTCCATTACTAGGTGTTCTGAAATACTGAAATTAGAAGAACTGCACTTCAGTTTCTCAATAATACGGCAATGTGTTGTCTTTCAAGTACATTATTTGTATATATCTGGAAAAATAGTCCACTGTGACCAGGTAATGATGGCCACTGAATCTGCATAAATCTGTAACTAGTTTCTTCCAAGGTATGTCTACTAGAAATGCTGTTATTAAAGGTTCTTTGTATTGTATTGGTCTGTTAGTTCTCCAATATTCATACACAGATACTTTATTCTTTATGTCCTTGCTGATTACTTGCCATTACACTGACTGTTTGGACATTTCACAACATTTACTTAATCTTTCATGACCCTCATTAATGCGGTTTAGAGTTTTGCCTCTCATTTCATTCAGAATTACAATGCAATTGCCTTTAATCATGAGCCAATTTAACTTGCTTGATTGTACACATCCTGCAAAATAGTATCTTGACACTTCCTTAGTGTCCTTTGGATACTTGGGCCAGCTAGCCCTAATAACTTAGAACTTCATGCAGTTGCATGTCTATCGAAGTTGCTTTTTGTAGCTTGTGTAGTCTCTTTTATGACACTGGTCGATATATGTCAACATCATCCATGTACATGTTTATATCATCTTCGAGCTCATGTGTAGTTAAGTGTGATGCCGGGCTCCATGTCAGAGTGTCTGCTATTACCAGATTTTTCCCAGGAACATATTTAATAGTTGGGTTAAATGATATTAACCTTATCAAACGATGCTGGCATCTCAGTGCTGATGAGTCTTTTCCATTGATGATGGTTACAAGCCGTTTGTGGTCTGTTAGGGTAAAATAATCCAACCACACAGATATCCATACAAGATCTCACATGCCCATATGATTGCCAGGCACTTCTTTTCAATCTGTGCATATTGTTTTTCTGCTTCTGTGGTGGCCTAGCCTATGCAGTTCAGAATACCTTCAGGGCTAGTCAGAGGTGTGTCAGGTCAGCTCTGAGAGGGATTGGAAGTTATTGTAAGTCCCTTCTGAGTGGCTATTACATCTGCTTCTGTGTCAGTTTGAAAGTCAATGGTCTTTCCATGAATATTCAGCTTCATTCTCCAGGTTGCAGCATTCTGTGTTATCACACATGATAGATTCCAGAAATGATAACTTGATTGTCTGTAACATGAGTCAATTCTCTGACTCATACACGTACTGTAGTGCAATCTCTTTATCGTGAAAGTGTAACTTACAAATGTAGATTTTTTTACATATTTGCACTCAAAAACAAAAAAAAATGTAAAACTTTAGAGCCTACAAGTCCACTCAGTCCTACTTCTTGTTCAGCCAATTGCTAAGAGAAACAAGTTTGTTTACATTTACATTGTCCACTTCTTTTTACAATGTCACCTGAAATTGAGAACAGACATTCACATGGCACTGTTGTAGCTGGCATTGCAAGGTATTTACATGCCAGATCTGCTAAATGTTCATACGCCCCTTCATGCTTTGGCCACCATTCTAGAGGACATGCTTCCATGCTGATGCTTGTTAAAAAATAATGCATTAATTAAATTTGTGACTGAACTCCTTGCAATTGTATGTTTCTGTGTTTTACCCACATTCTGCCATATATGACCCAGGATGTTGTTTGTTTTAAGAGCACTTTCACTGCAGATTTGACAAAATGCAAAGAAGGTAACAATGTGAAATTTCTGAAGATAGCTACAGCACTCGACCCAAGATTTAATAATCTGAAATGCCTTCTAAAAGCTCATCAGGACAGGGTGTGGAGCATATTTTCAGAAGTCTTAAAAGAGCAACACTCTAATGAAGAAACTTCAGAACCCAGACCACCAAAAAAGAAAATCTACATTCTGATGGTGGCATCTGACTCAGATGATGAAAATGAACATGCATTGGTCTGCTCTGCTTTGGATCGTTACTGAGCAGAACCCATCATCAGCATGGAAGCATGTCCTCTGGAATGGTGGTTGAAGCATGAAGGACGTATGAATCTTTAGTGAGTCTGGCATGTAAATATCTTGCAATGCTGGCTAAAACAGTGCCACGCAAATGCCTGTTCTCACTTTCAGGTGACACTGTAAACAAGAAGAAAAGGAAGACTTGTGGCACCTTAGAGACTAACAAATTTATTTGAGCATAAGCTTTTGTGAGCTACAGCTCACTTCATCTGATGTATTTCCACCGAATGCATCTGATGAAGTGAGCTATAGCTCATGAAAGCTTATGCTCAAATAAATTTGTTAGTCTCTAAGGTGCCACAAGTCCTCCTTTTCTTTTTTGCGGATACAGACTAACACGGCTGCTACTCTGAAACCTGTAAACAAGAAGTTGGCAGCATTGTTTCTCTGAGCGATTGGCTGAACAAGAAGTAGGGCTGAATGGATTTGTAGGCTGTAAAGATTTACATTGTTTTATTTTTGAATGCATTTTTTTACCTAATTCTACATTTTTAAGTTCAACTTTCATGATAAAGAGATTGCACTACAGTACTTGTATTAGATCAATTGAAAAACACTATTACTTTTATTTTTTACACTGGAAATATTTATAATAAAAATAAATATAAAGTGAGCACTGTACACATTGTATTCTGTGTTGTAATTTAAATAAATATATTTGAAAATGTGGAAAACATCCAAAAATATTTATATTAATAGTATTCTATTCTTGTTTAACAGCATGAGTAATCATGCAATTAATTTTTTTTACTTGCTTGACAGCCCTAGTATAGATCAAAGTAATTGTTAAACATATAACAGTGTTAATTTGGTGTTTAAACTTCATGAAAACTAATGAGATGTTACATGCATTGTTTTCACTTATCTGTATCCTGTTATAATGTAATAGCAAACATTTACCTTGTGTATACCCCTGTAACTAAATAACCCATCAATCAAGGAAAGAAGTCTTGTGAAATGCAAATGAAGAACTTTTTAACAGAAAAATGCTAATGTCAAAGCATGCAGTCATTGTGTGTTATGATCGGAGATCAAAGACTCTAAATGCATTCCTCACTCTCTGTGATCAAAGGAAAAGCCCAGATGGGTAGTTACACTGTCAGCTTGTTTTCTGTGAGAAGAAGCTATTAGTATGGATTCAAGAAAAGATCCTGCATCCTTGTTTGGATTCTTACAGGGAAGTGTACCAGATTTAAAGCAGCGATCCTTAGAGACAATCTCGATACCTGAAAAAACTTTTGGGATACTGGTAGTTTATTACATCGCTGTCACCATTTGGAATTACAAACTGTGCCTCTCCTGTATATTTATTTTACTTGCTTTAACCTTTCAGTAACTCTCTCTTCCTTTTCTTAACTAATACATCTTCAATTATTTTACTATAGAATTGGTTGCCAGTGTTGTCTTTTGTGTAAGATCTAGAGAACCAATTGATCTGGGGCAACTGATGGGTCTCTTGGGACTGGGAGCAACCTGATGTGGTGTAGATTTTTGGTTTGAATGACCTTTTATCACAAAGTCTAGTTTGTATGGACTGGATAGACTGGAGAGTCTGAGGGGACTTTCTGTGACTCCATGGTACAATTGGCATATTGTTCAAGGAGTTCACATTTGTCACTGGCTTTGTGAAATTTAATTATAGAATTCACTACCAGCTTTGGGTGTCCGCCCTGTTTTCTGACAGTTTGCCCTGAAGTAGACACTCACAGTTGTGAGTCACTTCAGACAATGTGGCAGATGTGTTATAGACTCACAGACTTTAGGCCAGAAGGGACCATTGTAATCATTTTGTCTGACCTTCTGCACATTGCAGGCTATACAACCTCACCCACTCCTGTAATAGACCCCTACCTCTGGCTGAGTTACTGAAGTCCTCAAATTATGATTTAAAGACTTCACATTACAGAGAATCCACCATTTACACTAGTTTAAACCTGCAAGTGGCCCACGCCCCATGTTTCCTAGGAAGGCAAAAAAACCCAAACAAACAGGGTCTCTGCCAATCTGACATGGGGGAAAATTCCTTCCTGATCCCATGTATGGCAGTCAGTTGGACCCTGAGTATTTCAGCAAGACCAAATACCAGACACCTGGGAAAGAATTTTCTGGAGTTGTGTTTGGAAATACTGATAAGTATTTTAAATGACCCTAGATACATAATGTGTGTTGTACCAAGAAAAAACAAAAATGGGAATTAAACAGTGAATGGTAATAAATAAGAATAGTTAAGTCAGATCAGCATATCTGAATCTGAACCTTGAATATTATCATAAATTAGCCCATAAACTACCTTCACTGAACCTTGAATATTATAATAATTAGCCCATAAACTACTTTACACATTAAGTGATTTCACCGTTTAAATAGTTACCAAACTTGAAGCACTATTTCCTAGACATCATTCAATTTTTTTCACAACTCTAAAGCTTCCTTCAGCTTTTAGATAAGGTAAAGTAAGTTCTTTCCCTGGGCTATCACAGCCTTGCATTTGCATTGGGTGCACAGTTCTAAAGACATGTTTCAGAGTAACAGCCGTGTTAGTCTGTATTCGCAAAAAGAAAAGGAGTACTTGTGGCACATTAGAGACTAACCAATTTATTTGAGCATAAATATGCTCCAATGCATATTTAATGCATCCGATGAAGTGAGCTGTAGCTCACGAAAGTTTATGCTCAAATAAATTGGTTAGTCTCTAAGGTGCCACAAGTACTCCCAGTTCTAAAGACATAAGATGACTTTTTCCCCAATTCGGTCCCCATTGTGATAAGGCCAGGCATGACTACAATACCTGTGCTTTATGCTGCTTCTAGCATGGGGTGTTGTACTACTGCCATAATCTGCCTTATTATATACACATTCTATATGCTATCTAATTGAATATTTTTTCTGTAAAGATGATGTAATCATTTTAAAACATTTCATTCTTACATTTAGATTCTTCTGTTGAAAATATCATCAGTGAGATAAATAAAAAGATGCTAATCATTTTGTTTAGAGCAGCGCATTCATTAAAAAATAAGTCATTCAAACAATTATGCATGTGAGTAACTTTATGCATACGAGAAGGCTTGACTTCTGTAGGATTATCACAGTACTAAATCCTGCACCCAAAAGTATGTGGATGCATGATGAGACAGTGGCTGTAATCCTGGTACCAGATCTACGAAAGGACTGTGATATCTAAGTCCAAAATTTAGACACCACTGAGATCCTCAAAAGCCAAACTCAGTTTCTCTCTAACCTGCAGGCATCTGAAGTTCCTCAGCATCAACATTTTCACTCTAAAGTCCCCTAGTTTTCTGTGTTTTGGTTGTTGTGCATATGCACAGCTGCCTCAGTCCTGAGCCTATCCACCAGCTCAGCGCCAGTCTGATGCCTAAGCCACAGTAGGATCCTAAAATTATGTTTCCCACCCCATATTGACTGTAGAGTCTCCTTCTATCTCAACCAATATATATTTAATTATTTAAGTAATTCATACAAAATGGAACAGCTCTAACAGGAGAAATTGGGAAAGAATCATGGAAGATTATCCTCTAACCCAGTTGTTAGGGCACATAGCTAGGAAGGACTAACTCAAATCCCTTTAGCGCATAAGGCAGAGTGGGGAACTGAACCCAGACCTCCCACATCCTGGGTGAGTACCCTAAGTACTGGGCTAATAGCTATAAGGGAGGATGTCTCCTCCTCCAATTGATTTGTGTGGAGTTAGATATGTGATGTTGCCTTTCTTGCAAGAAACAGCTTAGATGCCTGATTCCAGGAGAGAACTAATGACTGTGAATCCTAAACAGAGATAGGCTCCTCCCTGCAGCATATACTTAGGTGCCAAACTCCTTGACGGGGTGCATCTTAAGATTCCTTGGGTTTCTTATAGGTAGCTCCCTGCTCATCTTTCTGGCTTTTGTGGATCACATTCTTAGGTGCCTATTTCTCCCCATTCATTGTAGAGGGAGCCTTGTGTATTTGTGAATTCTGCTGGGAGGCTAGGCACCTAAATGTTAGGCATTGCAATGTTCCCTTTGTGGATTTAGTCCTTGGTCTCTGGAAGTGAATAGAAAAGCTCTCATTAACTTAAGCAGGGATAGGATTTCATCCATTCAAGTTTCCAGCCTCCCTATCTCTTTTGCAACTTATCTGTGTAACTATCGGAAAAGAACACTATGCTGAGATACGTCTACCTGCTGCAGAAACTGATTTAAGGGAATATTAATCTCATTCTGAAGCAGCCACAGAAGGAACTCCTTAATGTTAACTAACACATTTTATAAGGCCTACTTTACTCTTTTCCCCCATCTATGTAACTAGCTACTTCTGTGCCCTCTATAATTGTACTGTTTCAACATCCTCCCCTGCCCACAGACATGCATCAAAAAGTAGTTCTTTCCAACTGATGTATTTCTTATGTGATTTCTTGCTGGAGAGTTTTCTGTTTGTTTGGGGGCACTGGGTTGCTTTATTTTTATTTTGTTTTGAAATTGTGAGGTTCTATGAACCACCTGGTTATGAGAGATGCAACCTGAAAAAAATAAGGTTAGTATTTTGCCTTTGGAAAAGATTCATTCTTTTTGTCATTGCTCTCCTCGGTGTAGGTGGAAATCTAAATTTGCTGCATTCACTAGGCTTCAAGGGTTAAGTATATCGAACTTTGCTTGCTAGATACGTCAAAAACTATTCATTATGGAAGAAACTTTTGAGGGCCAGGAAATCTCCGCAGAGAGTGAAACTTTAAGAGTATTACACAGTCTGCTGGGTTTCTAAACTGTTGCCGGAGGTGCTTCAAATCCCATAATGTACAAAGGTCATTTGCAAGCTCTGCTGTGGTTCTTGCAGTGATCACAAGCCCCAAAGGGACAATTGCAAAATTGACGTGTTATCTAGGAAAGACGACAGGCTGGATTCCTGTGAACCTCATAAACTCTTCAGCGGCAGAGAGAAATTCAAGGTTGAGGCGACACCTCTGACACTCCGTTCTCATTTGTAGCAACCCTATCAACACTGAATTTGCACACAGCAAAATTACAAAAATATTCTAAAAAGCTAAGGACATTCAGTGATGATTACTGCAGCATTCCCAGACTAACACATATTAATTACAGTATATTTAAGGTTTTAAGGGTGGGATTTTCAAAAGTGCTCAGCATGCTCCCATTGAAGTTAATAAGAGCAGACATAGGCTAACACTGAGTGCTTTTAAAAATTCCACTCTATATATATAAGAATATATGTACTAATAGAATCTCATTGAAGGTGACTGGGATGTTTGGAGGTAATGAAGGCTGGCAAGGAATGGGGAAGTTATGGGAAAACTATCTTTATTATTGTTATTAATTATTATCATCGCTATATTTATTCTTATTTATTTATTTATTATTGAACAAAATGTATAATGTAACTGTTTTTTTTTCTTCCTCAGTATGTGGGGTTTACTTTGAAAAGTTAGTCAGCATAAATGCCATGGGGCATCACCATTAGTTATAAAGTTTCTGAAGACCAAGTCATGTTTGGATATGCCTGTGGAAATCCATTGTCTCACTGCTATGACCTTAGGGACACCTTTGAAACTTCATTACCTTCAGTGCAGTTGTATACATTTAACTGATTGGAATTTAGGGTACATCTAGAACAAAGTTTGTGGCACTATTTCTCCAGAACACATTTGTGATTTACTCAGACTAAACTTTTGAGTAAACCACAAACATATGTGTCATCTAATACCATTTCTGGAGTGGCTAGAGAAAAACTTAAAATCATGTGTGTTAATCAAATCAAATGGCATTCAATAAACTTGAGGTAAAACAAGAGCCCAAACCTTTGTCTAGACATCTTATTAGTAAACAACTGCATTGATGATACACAAGGGGTCTTTACAGAATAGTATAAAAGGCCTTTATCTTAGGGCAAACAGTCCCAAGAACAAATAGGATCCAGAATGGAAATAGGATTCCGCTGTGGTTCCCAGCAGCTGAACCCGGGCAGGGAGCGGAATCGATCTCCCCCCCAGCCAGGCTCTCTCAGACAGCTGCCGGGCTGCAGAGCTGCGACCACGAGGGGCCATCATTAGAAGCAGCTCGCTCCTGCTCCCCACCTGGGGACCTTCCTGCCAAGGAAAGCAGCAGAACGTGCCAAGGGGGCCAGGCACAGCGAGAGGACAGAGCGCCCCCCACTGCAGGGGATGTGCAGCAGGGAGAGTGCAGCGAGGGGGGAGGGGATTGGCTGACAGGAACATGTGACCTCCCCTTTAGATTGTGCCCTCTCCCCCCCCAGTATGGGGAGGCACCAGTTGTCTATGGGGTGCCCTTGGGAGAGGGGGCAGAATGGGGCAGGAAGAGGCTGGGTGAGGGTGGGGCCTTGGAGGCAAGGATGGAGCGGGGGTCAAGTACCCCCTGGAAAATCCAGAAGTCAGCACCTATGTTTAGGCTGGAGCGTGAGCTCTGGGAGCCATGAGGGTGGGGACATCCCTAACCCTGAATATCTACACCACAATTTTTCTATCACCCTAAGGCCTGTATATGGTAACTAATGGAACCTGGATTCAAAGACGGAGATGAAAAAGTAATACTAAAGGAAAATGTTAAAACATTTTTTAAATATTGGTGACTTTTATGACCCCCATCACCATAGTATCTAAGCACCTCAGGGTCCTCCCAACCTCTCTGTGAGGTGTCAAAGTACTATTACCCCATTTTACAGGTGGAGAAATGAGTAAGTGAGTAAGGTCTCAAAGCAAGCCTGTGGTGGAGCAAGGAACTCCTTTTGGACAGATGTCTCCCATTGCCTGAGCTAGCTCCCCCCCACCAGTTGACCGTCTATTCTCTCCTATTTAAAATAACTTGTCTCATCAGTGGCATAAACAAAAACACAAGAGCAAGACTCACAAGTGCCTTCATCACTATGCAGCCATTCGAGCTAATTATTTACAGGAACACGCACTAGAACACATATTATTTAGTCTTCGTGATCTCCATTTCTGCTCCTGATCATGTTTCTTTGGAATAGTCACAGGACTTCCTCTGATTTCCTGTACTATGATCTCTCCTCCTTTCTCCATGTCATGGTTTTCAACTCCACTCAGCTTGGAGAGCTGAACAATGTGTCAAAAAATAAAAAAAAGAAAGATTTGAGTGAGATTTTGAAAAGTGTCTAAGTGACTTAAAAGCAAAAGGTCCACTGCATATCCATGGAACTTGTGCATCTAACTCACATAAGTGTTTTAGAAAATTATTATTATTATTTAGATTACTGATTCCCATCCATTGTTCTTTACTGGTCTTTTCTGATGTATAAATGTGATTTCATAAACTTTTTTTTTAAGAAAGAACTAATATGTTTATTCCTTTTTTAAATGGCCATATTCTCAGACGGCATAACTCAGTAAAGCTATATTGATGTCAGTATGACAGTTTATACCAAGTGAGAATCTGTACCAGATAAGAATAGTATTAGGTCTTCACTTCCCTCTTTTTAGTGGAGGGAAGTGTTGTGAGGAAGGGTGGTTCTAAACTGCACTGTTGCTGCCACCTCTAAGACTGTCTTTTGATTTGTGTAACTGTTTTCATTACTAAAAAGGATGCAGTTAAAAGATCTGAAGACTTGGCTGCTGAAGAAACAGACTCCATCATTTCCCCAACATGCTAGCATTTTTCACCAAACCACAATCATAGGAATTTCCTCCGAAGTTTTAGAGATGTAAACATTTATTTTACCATCTTGTTACAGCAAGTGCTTAACTGTGGAGAAACTGTGTACCACATTATGACTTGCTCTAGAGTCCCACCAGAGGCATTAGACATGAAAAACTAAATTTCCAAGTATAGCATACATACCATAGGTTATGGTAGATTACTTTCAGTGAAGACTAAAGTGGATGTCAAGTAATACCACACGAAGAAATAGTCACATTAAAATTTTCCCCACAGAATTGTTAGATACAGTGTACTCTGCTGTGTGACAACATAATGTACCTTAGGAGGCAAAGCATAAGGTTTTTATGTCAAAGTGCAACTAAAAGTTATATTCCCTGGTTCCTGTCCTGCTACATATATTACTAAGTACATGTGTGCATCTCCTGACAATGAGCACTAACATTTAATATGATCATATTCTTGACAGAGCACATGAGACTTGATTTATCTCAGGGAACTCCTCCATTACCAGCTCTGACAGCTTTACAGCTCTATTGGGAAATGAAGTATGGTATCAGGTTACTAAGCAACTCCAGTGCTTTTTTTAAAGTACTTCTTGGAACTCACTTGTTTCTCCTAATTGACTCAGTCCACATCATTTTGAACATAAATGGGACATCATGTTTAGAAATATGCTGCATAACAACTTTTAGCTAACATGTCTTGCTACCTCTGCATATCTAAATCAAGCACCAGCATATAAATGTCATACTGAAAGCAAAATTTTATCTTCCTCCTGAGTTGCGTTGACATTTAATATATATAAATTATATTGACAGTTCAAGCTAGACTCTGAAGTTATCTGCCAACTGCCAGAAAATAACATGAAAGGATGAACAGTGATTGCACTTTTTAACTTTTGTATAGAATAAAGTTTTAATTAGCCAATCAGATGTACTTCTTTAGTGCATTCACACAGTATAACACATCAGAATTAATAGCAAATCTATCTCCCAACATTGTAGCCATCTTGACATTTTTGGAATCACTAAACCTTTGCTCAAGATAGTATCCCATGCCATCTCTGAACATTAGTTATCAATGCATCCATACATCATTTTTTATGAGGAGTAAATTAGGCTTTTATCATCTCTGGCTTTTCTTCCTGGTATAGTGCGGATGAAGGGTGAAACACAACAGACATATTGTTTTTAGTGTCCTTTCCTCAGGCTAACCGCCACTCTTATTTCTTCAGTTGTCTTCCTTAACTTTTGGAATCCTAAACAAGTTTTTAAAACTATCTACTTATTGTATATTTCTCCAATGAGCAACTGAGATAGTAAAAACAGATTTCATGAAAACAGATGACAGGCAAGGAATCAACTGACAACTGGGTTCCCTTCTGATATCTTGATTTTCTGTCCTACTTTTGTCAAAGTTTGTTACTTTTCTGAACCCCCTTCCCATTTTCCAAGAAAGTTTATTCTTTTACTTATTTTGGAGACAAGAAATGTTAAGTGCTCCCACGGCAAGTATTCAGAATATCCAGAAAAGGAACATCATCTACCCTTTATTGGTTTCACTCTGATCTCAGGCTTTTTAACCCATATTTGGCGCATCTTGATCAATTGATGCTGAAGTGGCAGTGCGTTGTTTGCCTTTGGTTTGAATTTGGTAAACAAGGACAACCCAAGCTCACAGGATTCAAGTCATACACTGAGATTTATTTAAAACATTGCATACTACCTAAGCTAAAATGATGTGGTTTATGAGAAGTTTAATGAAAAGATGTAATTTCATCCTGTCTATTCAGCATATTTGTTCTCACTCATCAAAAGAAAAAGCATTTCCCACTAGTAGATACTTTCATCTCATCAGACTGCAAAATATTTGTCCTGAAGGAGAAATAGAATACTGGGTGCCAGCATCTGGTCAGGATTCCAACCACTGGTAGCAATCCTTTAAGCATCAAACAGCACCCAAACAACACAGCTAGCTGTGCTCCATGGTTCAATAGGGTATGAGTCAGTTTGCAGAGCCAGTATATTCTACTATCAGCTGTAGGCAATGGAATTGCAGGGATTTAAGTGTTGCTTTTTGGGGTCAACCAGCAGTAAGTTTTGTTGCTGAGCACTTTCCCCCAAAGCTCCCAGAGCCATTCTGCCCCTGTGCTTACAGCATGCCTCTTGGACCCAACTTGACCACTTCCTCTCTGTTCCTTCCAGCATGATAAAGAAGCAATGGCACATTGTTGGCCCATAACAAGCAGTTCCTTATCTTAAGGGCTACCTTCACAGTAGCGTAAAGTGCCCTATGGGGATGTTATTTCTAAAGTGTGCTAATGTGTTGTGCATTAATTGGTCTGTGTAGACACTAGCGCTCCAGACTAAGGGTTCCCTAGTGCACTTAAACATAGTACTATTACAAACAGCACTACTTAAAAGTGCACTAGGGGACCATTAGTGCATTCCAACAAGATCTATATGGACCAATTACAAGTTAATGTGCTTTAGAAGTCACATGCCCATAGTGTGTATTGCCACACCACATGGACAAGCCCTTAGGCTCTATCTCCTATATATGTGCAAAATCCACAAGCTTTACTAGTTGTTCCTGAACGAGTTTGAATGAATAAAACTGTGTTTTTGAAAGAGAAGCCCCAGAAAACCATACAGAAGTGCATTAACAGACAGACACTGTGTCTAGTGCAAGCAAATTCAGAAGAGCCATCCATCACTAGGCTAACAAAATTGTACAAATCATCATTTTCACTGTGAAGGCAAAATGTTGGGATTTCCCTGCTGTTTTCCTGTTGAACTCACAACATGATAAAGCATTTTAAGTTGTCATTCACTAATTAGTCTCATGATGAAGGAGCAGATAAAGAAATCTGCCGAAAAGCACAACACAGGAATGGGGTAGGACCCTATGGTGACAGTGAAAACATAAGCTGTGACACATACAGTGTATAACATTAGTTTATAATTTGCTTTTATTTAATAACTTTTTTCCACTTTATTTCATACCCTGTGGAATGTTTTGCCAGTTTTAAATAATTTTTCTTCCCTAGGAAGGATTGAAGAGGATCTGAGTCATATAGGGTCTGGCACTGCAGCCCTCTCTGCCTATAAAACTCCCAACTTTGCCAAACCATGCAAAACATAATTAGCAAGTCAAAAAATGTCAAGGAAGAGGAAGCACTCAATATGCAAGTACAGAATGGGACTTTTGGACCATAAGGAAACTGTGTGAAATTTGTCTTTGCTGAATGACTATATTTGTGACTTGAGTAGATTTCTGTAGAAATTAGACAATGCAATTATTAAAATGACAACTTGAAAGTGCTTCAAACTTAAGGAAGTTACCACATCTGGGGATTAATAAATTCTGAGAGGTTAAGGAGTTTATAGCAACTTTAAGGCTATACATTGAAGAAGTGTACTGTTAACTCAGTTTATAGCTATTATCAAGTTAACAGGAAATACTCTCTTTCAGGTTGTTATTATTTTTATTACACTTGCCTTTTATAATTAAATTGGCAGGTTTTCAATGGAAGAAATTAAACATATTTATAGAACAAAATGGATTGGCCAAGCGCTGAAATGTCCATGATATATTTTCCAGAAGCATTCAGTTTTGCAGTTGCTGCTTTGGATGAACCATCTGGAGTTCTTCTTTCTCTTGTACCTATTCCAGCACTTAACAAATTAAGAAGGAACAGCCATACAATAGCTATCTCTGCTAATGTTTCCACTCTCTTCCTCTAGAGTGATTTTCTGATGTTCAAATAAGTCCCTTTGGGGGACATTGATTATTCTCTCTCCAAATGTTTACTGTCTTGACAGTACCTTAAAAATAAGGTGCAAAGAATTGTCAGAAAGGACTTCACCACTGTATTCTGAAACAGTACGGAACATGGTTTGCACTGGTCTGTGCTTGCAGTTAAAACATGTTCAAGTCCCAGTTTAGCTGTACTTACTGTTGGCAATGGTTGTCCACAATGGTTATTTTTTCTAATGTAGACCATGCTTGTGAGTGTAAACTCAAGGAGTTTTCAAATTAACATTATTCAGGAGAGTGGTAGACAGGCCTAAGTGAGAAACAGAGAAATAACAAATTACATTTTGTTAAACTCCTGAAAAAGGAGGGGAAGCATAGCTTTAACTAAAGAAGAAGATAGGGAATCAAAAAAACCTTGAGGTCTATTCCTAGACCTGTTGGTCTACGACTTTAGACAAATCACTTAAGCCTCATTGTTGAAGCATTTACCTCTGTAAAATTGGGGTAATAATACATAACTCACAGGAGTGTTGCGAGGCTTAATTCTTTGCCTAATTCACCTAACTCACTGCATGAGCATTTTGTGATCCTTTGAAGGAAGGAGCTTTAGAAATACAATGTACTATTTTTTTAAAAGAGGCTTTTAAATGTTACAAACTGTATCTTTTGAAAATGTGAAACATTATCTGCTGCTGCTTTTTAAAGTAGGCTATGTGAATAGCTCAAATTTTGCTCTGACATTGCCTGAATTGATAATAAATTGTCCTCTGATTTTCCAATGAAATGATCAGATAGGATAGTCGGAATCCTTTCTGAAATGACAGGCAATGGCCCACAGGAGAACACTTTAGTTAAATTGGATAAATGATTTAGATCTTGTAATTTATACTCTTTTGGTCAATGACATTTTTTTTTTAAAGGCAAAGGAGTATTACACAACAGAGAATAGCATCACAGCAGTATTCCTAGGTGGCAAAATCCTGGGCTCTACTGCTGGGGAGCACAAGTTGAAAAAGAGAACAATAGGACAGAAGAGTTCTAAACTGAGCTCTCAGCAGAGTGCTAGGTGAATGACTGGCTCTGAACCCAAGAGGTAGTGGTCTACTAGGGCTATGGTTAGGCCTCCTGTTCCCTGAATTTAATGGTACATGCTAGAAGAGGATACAAACATGTTCTGACAGCACAGAAGTTCCTTCTAGTGTATTCACCCTAGTTCAGAGCACTGTAAAGCCCTTAGACCTCCCTGGTATAGCAAGATACCTTTTTCTTTTAAATCAAGAAAACTCAGTCTTGAAAATAACTTTAACTAAAATAAACCTTTTAGGGTTTGATCTGGTAAGGTATTGAGTGGTGCCGAGTGCTGCAATTCCCGGTATCTCTAACCTACACTCCCCTGCAGTTTGGGCATGGAAGTGTGAACAACAGTGCACATCAAAGTGCCACACTATAACTCACCTGCGCAGATATCATGGGCATGAACTAAAATGTGTGAAGAAGCCCAATGCAAAATTTTTGGAAAATAAATTGGTTTATAAACTACAAATGTTAACCCAAATATAAAAGCTATTGTCAGTTTAAAAAACAAACAAACAAACAAAAAAAACCCACCTCTTTTAATCAAAGTGGATCAAGTCTTTGATCTGAAGAACAATAACTCATAAAAAGCAGTTTTAGCCATGGTAGCCATGTTAGTCTGTATCAGCAGAAAGAACGAGGAGTACTTGTGGCACCTTAGAGACTAACAAATTTATTTGAGCATAAGCTTTCATGGGCTAAAGCCCACTCCATCAGATGCATGCAGTGGAAAATACAGTAGGAAGATAGATAGATATATATACAGAGAACATGAAAAAATGGGGGTTGCCATACCAACTCTTAACAAGACCAATTGATTAAGTGAGCTATTATTAGCAGGAGAAAAAAAAAACTTGTGTAGTGATAATCAGGATGGCCTATTTCAGACAGTGACAAGAAGGTGTGAGTAACAGTAGGGGAAAAATTAGCATGGGGAAATAATTTTTTAGTTAGTGTCATGACTCATCCACTCCAAGTCTTTATTCAAGCTTAATTTAATGGTGTCCAGTTTGCAGATTAATTCCAGTTCTGCTGTTTCTCATTGGACTCTTTTTTAAAGTTTTTTTTTTTTGTTGAATAATTGAGACTTTTAGGTCTGTAATTGAGTGTCCAGGGAGGTTGAAGTGTTCTCCCACTGTTTTTTTTTTTTTTTTCCCATTTTCCTCCAGTGTTTGCTCAAGTAATTAACAAAGTTAACTGTCAAAGTCTGGAAATCTGGTGAACAACTCAAATTTGTTGTAAACAATTAGCATCTTAATATAAAGTGAGTAGATAGAGAGATTAAATGTGTCCCAATCTTTGCCATGATGGACCATCTCTAGGGACTTGTAAACACTAGTCCCTGCTCTACACTACAAACTTATCATGGTATAACGCAAAAAGAAAAGGAGTACTTGTGGCACCTTAGAGACTAACCAATTTATTTGAGCATAAGCTTTTGTGAGCTACAGCTCACTTCATCGGATGAGCTGTAGCTCACGAAAGCTTATGCTCAAATAAATTGGTTAGTCTCTAAGGTGCCACAAGTACTCCTTTTCTTTTTGCGAATACAGACTAACACGGCTGTTACTCTGAAACCTGTCATGGTATAACGGTGTCCCTCAGGAAAATCCTCACCTCTGAGCGATGCAGTCACACCGACCTAACTCCCAATGTAGACAGCACTATGTCGACCGGAGGGCTTCTCCCATCAATTTAGCTACTGACTCTCAGGGATGTGGAGTAGCTAGGCTGACAGGAGAAGCTCTCCCGTCAGCATAGGTAACATCTTGACCAAGTGCTACAGTAGCACTGTTAGTGTGGACAAGCCCAAGGAAAATGACCAGTTGTTTGCAACATGTAACTTTAAAAGGTGCAAATGAACAGGTGCTGTATATGTGTTACTCCTTTTTGACCCAAGCAGTTAGCTAAAACAATCAGGGTCCTATGGGTTGTTTCAGTTAGGAGGAGACAGTGCTGGTTTCAGGAGTTCCTTTGATGCAGTCTTATTTACAAAGAAAGTAGAGTCATTTTTCTCTAAACTCAGGAGGAATCAAACAACAGGAGATAGTTTCCTTGATCACAGTTCCAAATTTCTTTCAACCAAAAATCTCAGCCCAAAAATATCTCTCTCTCAGTAGGTTCTTTTTCAGAGTCACACACCCACTACATGTTTTGTTAAAAGAAAAGGAGTACTTGTGGCGCCTTAGAGACTAACCAATTTATTTGAGCATGAGCTGTGAGCTGTAGCTCACGAAAGCTCATGCTCAAATAAATTGGTTAGTCTCTAAGGTGCCACAAGTACTCCTTTTCTTTTTGCGAATACAGACTAACACGGCTGTTACTCTGATACATGTTTTGTTGTCTCTCGGGGTTTCTGCTCCTTTTTGTGGGCTCATTTATTCTAGAAAATTAGATAAACCCAACTACATCCTTCAGGGGTGTGCAAAATCCATACCCATACTCAGGGCAAGTCTACATGATAAAATTAAGTCAACCTGCATTATGTCAATATTCAGCCACTGCAGTAATTAAATTGCTTTTGCATGTCCATGCTACGCTTCTTGGATGAGTGGTGCACATCCTCACCAACAGCACTTGCATTGATTTAACTCTCAGTGTGGGGTATCGTAGGATGACTTCTGAAAGGAAGTAACAGTCGATGGAAGCAATGTGTTGTCTACACTGATACTGTGTCACGCTAACCACATCAACCTAAGTTCTATGCCTCTCACAGAGGTGGAATTACTAAGTTGATGTAATGGGAGAATTACATCACTGGGAGCAACATTTTTCTGTAGACGCTTACAGAGTTAGGTTGATGTAAACTACTTTACATTGACCTAACTCTGTGGTGTAGACCAGGCTGTAGTTAAGCTGACCTAAATCCCCATGTAGATAGTGCTAGGTTGACAGAAGAATTCTTCTATGGACCTAGCTATCACCTCTCAGGGAGGGGAATTTATTACAGTGGCTGTAGCCAGGTCTACACCACAAACTTACATCAGTATAACTGCATCACTCATGGATGTGAAAAATCCACAGCCCTTAGTGATGCAGTTATACTGTCCTAACTCCTGTTGTAGATGGCGCTATGTCAACAGAAGGGCTTCTCTTGTCACCATAGCAACCACCTTTCATGGAGGTGGATTAACTACACTTGCAGGAGAAGCTCTCACGTCGGCATCATAGTGTCTTCACTGAAGCACTACATCACTGCAGCTTTTTAAGTGTAGACCTGCCCTGTTACACACACTAGTTTCAATGAGGTTTAACCCACTCCATAACAATAGTTTAACTACATGTGTAGACAGACACAAACTGTTTTCAGTGCCGTTTGAGAACAGTGGTTAAAACTTCCTTTGAGTAGGGTTTAACTTGGCAGAGGTTGCAGCCCAAGCTCTGGGACCCTCCCACCTCACAGGGTCCTAAAGTCTGGGCTCCAACTGAGCCCTAAAGACTATACAGCAATGGAGCTGCTCTGCAGCCTGGGCCCCATGAGCCAGTGCTAGCTGCAGGTTTTTCTTTGGTGTGTAGACATACCCTTAGAGGTAATGCTATGAGCACAGAAATGTCCTACTGGATAAGAATTGTAGTTCATCTAGTCCAGCATGCTACCTCTGCCAGTGGCCAGTACCAACAGCATCAAAGTAAGATATAAGAAATCCTGCAGAAAGCAGTCATAAAATAATCTTTCTACAAGAAAAGTATCTTTTTAACCCTCACTAGTTTAAGGTAGGCTTGTGCCTCAAAACATGAGGGTCTACATCCCTTCCAAAACTCTTCATTATTTGAATATTCTTGTTACCGATGTAAATGTCTTTTTAAAAAAAAAACTTTGTAGGTTCTTAGCCTTCATGATATCTTGTGAGAATCCACTGGCTAATTGTATACCCTGTGACCTAGAACTGTGCAGGGGAGACCCCTGGGGAAACTAAGACTCAAATGGTGCCTCCCTTCCTCCCGCCACATGGCCTTGGGGAAAAATCTACAGAGTTGAGCTAGCTAGAGACTCTAATAAAAAGTAACTGGTGGAGAAAAAGCCAAAGCAGGGACCTGCAGAAAACTTCCTATTGTTTTGAGTTTACATTCTTCTCTTTGTGCTGATTGTCCAGTTGCTCCAATCCAGTCTCTTCACCTGCTTCTTTCCTCCTCAGCCCTGTCCCTCCTCACTTCTCTTCTGGTCAATGTCCCCTTTCCCTTCACTTTTCTTTCCATTTTGCTGATCCCCGTCTGGTGCTGGCAAACTAACTAACCCATGTGCAACCCATAACAATTTAACAAGAAGCATTGCAATTTGTAATCAAGACAATCCACTTATGTATGGCTATCAAAGAAATTGTTAATTAGGATAGCAATCCCCAACTTTTTCACTCTGTGTTGATAAGAATCAAATAATCATTGCTAAGTGTATTTGTGTTTACCTATATCTTGTTAGAAGTTTAACAATGTAACCAAATTAGTTTATAGATGCAAATTCCCTTTCATGTCTTAATTGCTTTATATTATGTATGCAACTGTGGTCAGTTAACCTTAAGATCAAAGATGTGAGACAATGTAGAAAACCAATATCATCTATGTTGTCTTCAGTTTACCTATCTGTTATAATGAATGACTGGCTGTTGTGTTATAGTGTAACTAGATTACCTGTGTATGCATAGGAAATTGAATGTTAACTTCAAAGTGGAGGATCAGAGTGTGCTCAGCAAAGAAGAGTTCTCAGTCACGCAATGTGCTCAAAACACTTGACAACCCACTTCATACTGTCAGCCAATCCTTAGTAAACTAACTAAAGATTTCTTAATAAAAGAAAAGAAGAGTGTTATCAATGGTTAAGGAATCATATATATATACAAGTGATTTTCAGTGTTCGTATATCAGGATCATAGAGTGATGTTATATTTGCTGGCTTGTAAAAGTCTCTCTGGAATCATCCTAAAATGTCATAATCCAAATGCAGTTTAGATATAAAATCTGATAGTCTTTCTTTGCATTTTTCAGCATATTCCAAACAATTATTTAGAAGATCTCAGTCCCATGGCTTAAACTTTCCCTGATCAAAGTTCTGCACACTGGAGATTAAAGGATCTGGCCCAAGGTTTCACTTTTATAGCTGATATTTGGGTAAAATCTGAAATATACATTGACCCAAGGGTAAGTGTCTGATCCTTTGGGATCAGTAAAAATCTCACTTATGGTGAAATGGGTTTTCAATAACCTCTCATCATATTAGACCTGTTTGCCTAGATGGATGCCAAGGACTAGAATGCCTAAAAGGGACTGTGTTTGACTTCTTGTTAACTAGTATGGCACTATAGAAGCTTTTTTGTTACTGGCTTGGTGAATCTAATGATAGGGAAAAAAACCCATCAATTTGGGAGATTGTCTACCCTGTTTCTTGCAGACTGTCCTGAATGTGGTATTCTCAGTGTGGGCTATCCAGACATCCAGTCAGACCTCACCAATAAAAAGCCCCTCCCCTAAATAAATAAATAAATAGTTGCACTAACATGACCTTTGCCACCATCACATTGTTCATATTGCTTGAGTGTTATACCCCTTTCCCTGCATCTGCCTTGTTTATTTAGTTTCCAAACTTTTGGAGGCAGGGCCTGTTGCTATTCTGCGATTGCACAGGACCTAGCAAGGGGGTCCCATTCTTGGTTGGTCCTTAGGCACTACCGTAATCAACAATAATCATTTACGTATTATTCGGTATCCCATTTCTTATGTGTCCTAGCATTCTCTTTGCTTTTCTGACAGCATTGCACATTGACCAGAAGTATCTTCAATCACATATGCTATCATGTTTCCCATTCACAGAAGTTACCTACGTCCCTCTGAAGTTCATCACAACTATAGTAGTTCAATTTTCATGCCCATTCAATCCTTCCTCTATCAGATTAGGCTTTTAACAAGAATACAAATTACTGTCAATGATGTTCAGTTTTGATTATATTGATTTTGTTGAGTAAAATATCCAAAGATTTAGGTTCCAAAACCGCAAATCATTCTGATTTCATAAAGACCTTAGTCACATGTTTAACTGGGATTTAACCACATGCTTAAAGTTAAGCATGTGCTTAAGTGCTTTGCTGAATTGGAGCCTAAAGCATTTCCTACATTGCTACATGCTTTTCTGTCAGATACCTGGTAAAATATAAACACTCATTGAGCAACCCATTTAAAATAAATAAATAAATCTATAAAATTAGATTAAAATAGGCCTCTATAGTATTGACTCCAAACCTGCAGCAATAACTGTTGGTGAGCAAGCCCAATCCATGCAACACCTGTTGCTTAAAAAACCTCACAATGTTCCAATAAATTAAGATAATTAAATGATAATCTGTTGTGCTTCGTAGCGTATAAAGCAATAAATGGCTCCTGCAATTGATTAAATGCCAAAGCTCAACTGAGGTGTTTAATTAATTATAAAAGATTTCTATTGTGAATATTCAGCCAAGCATATACAGCAATAGGGATTATATCCATTATACAACAGGACTCAGTATGTTGATAGTTAACTGTAACTTTATGCAAGATTTATAATTTCTCTACCAGAATTATGAGCCTGTCCACTTATTAATCTTTGCAATGTTTATATTTCTGTTTCTTAAAACTATATTTATTATGACAGATGGGATACTATGGAAACATGGCATATTCAAAGATAGTTATATTGAGATGTGACAGAAGTTGTGGAATCCTGGAATATTCAAGGACTATTATGTTAACTTTATGAATGTCAAATGTATCTTTATGGGCTGGCTAGTGATTGTATTCCTGGCTAAATGGGTATGATAAAAATGTTTCCTGCAGGATCAAAAAATACTGGGGGGTAATTAAGGCAAATCCCCAATACTGAAACAATAAAAGTAAGAAGTCTTTTGAAGTTGTGTCCCTGCTAAATAGCATATAATGGTCTAACCTGATTCCAGAGACCTCAAACAAAGGACTCAAAAATGCACAAAGTGACAGCCCTATTCTGGAGTTGGTCAATAACAGTTGGTTGATGCACTGACTTAAATCTGTAAACAAAGACAGGCCTTGCTGAGGACCTGAAGTATTTTAAAACCTACCATCAGGTAAGTCAAATATGCAATTCACTAGCATTTTAGCAAGTCTGAATTTAATTCAGTCCCTGCAGTCCTGTTCTCCCAGGGGCAAAGACAATGTTAACCATTGATCAACCCAGCTGTCATAAAAAGACAGCATTTATTCAGCACACAATTATTATAGAGAAAGCATATAATAAAACAATAAACAGTTTGCATGCAGGCTTACCAGGCAATACCTATCTAAAATATAGGTTTCAGAGGGCTTATCTACATTGTCTGACAGTTTAGAGTATGGGGGTATGAGTAGCAGTGCAAACCAAAAAGTTACACTATAACTTTCCTGTGTTGATGCTGCATGTGTGAACTAAAAGGTTACTCGTTTGTATAGATGTAGTCCTATTTGAAGAGAACTATGTTGACATGAACTAGGAACATTTTAGTTCATGTCTGGTACATCCACACTGGAAATTACAGTACAGTACTTTGGTGTGTACTAGTCATATCCCCACAATCCAAACTGTGAGACAGTGTAGACATAGTGTCTTTCAAACCCTTTCTCCAGGGTCTGTCCCTCTGTTACAATCTTTTGTCAGCTCTTGGATCCAGTGAAAGTGCTGTCTCCCCATAAAACTCTCTGTTCTTCATTTGATAGCCTTCTCCAGCCATCATTGCAGTGCTTATTTTGTGTAAAGAACAACATTAATCCCTTCCTGGCAGGTAGCAAGGGGGAAGGGGAAACTGACTCAGACATTTTTTCATAAAAATAACTCATGGGTGTTTGTGTGTGTCTTTAATACCTGTCAGATGCCCACTGACACCATTCTATATTCCAGAAAAAAGATAAAACATTACAGTATGTTTAAAAATAAAATTTAGATTACCAAGAAAAAAAAAGGATAAATTTGTGTTTTGTATATTTGGATAAGTTAACCTTTCTTGCTTATTAAAGAGGACAGTTTGTTGGAAGACAGTGATGTAACTAAATGCTACTGCTTTGTTACATTTTGTCTGGACATGGTCCCGGTGAGAGCAAAACATTAAGGTCCAAATATTTGGAAGAGTAGTGCCCCCAGTGTAGGCTCACAATCTCCCCCTTCCCTGTTTGACACATGATATATCGACACTATAATTAAAGGCATGATTTGCAGCCTAGGCAGGCATACCTCACTACCTTTAATCTTGCTCTGATGCTAAAAATAGCAGTGAAGCCGCAGTAGAGGTATGGACTTCAGTGGAGGCTGTACAAGCCTGCCCAGGGACCCTGGGTACACACTCACATTGCTAGCCTGTGCATGAGGCCAGGCTACCATGTTATTTTTAGTGTGCTAGCTAGACTAAAGCCGGCACAGATACCACAGTCCATATTTTAATTACACCTTAAATTGCAGTTTAGGCAGACCCTACAATGGGGATTGGCATACATAGCCTTGACTTGCATACATGCATCAAGTCTGAGTGGCTGTTTTGGAGGCACAAAATGAAGGCCTCATCATAAGTTCATGGAAGTCAACAGAAAGATTCCCAAACCTTTAATAAGAGCTGGATCAGTGTCCAAGTGAGTGCATGCTTTCGTGTGCACACTTTTAATGTTGTGGGTCCCAAAAAACCTTCCTTTCAAACCTGTCAAAGTTGCAAAGTAGGGACAAGGTGGTTTCCTGTTGCATTATTCATAAAACCTAAGCACTTAAAAGTAATGAAAAAAATAGTTGATACAAATCTTATGCTACCCACATAATAAGCAAATGAATTTGACCAAATTCTTGGCTGGTGTTAAGTGGTGCACTGAAGTTAATGATAGCAGCCAAGAATTTGGCCCACAGTTCTTATTCAGTATAAAGAAATGCATATTTCATTATAACACAACAACTTGAACTTTGACCCAAAACAAATGCTGTTCTTCCTTTATAACCTAGCCTCCAAATATAAAAGCGGGTGAACATGCTTTCTGAAAAGATATTGAGAAACACTTGCTGAAAAAGCATTTCCATCAGTACTTCAATATCCTCATGTAGACAAGACTTCTGGAAGCACGCTCATAGGCGCCAACTCCGTGGGTGCTCCGAGGCTGGAGCACCCCGGAGGAAAAAATGGTGGGTGCTGAACAGTCACTGGCAGCTGCCCATCAGCCCCTTCCCCTCCCCCCAGAGCCTCCTGCCCACTGTCTGACCCAGCGGATCAGTGCCTCCTGCTCCCTCCCCATGCCTCCTGCCCGCCGCAATCGGCTGTTTCGCGGCATGCTGGAGTCTCTGGGTAGCAGGGTGGGAGTGAAGAAATGATGCGGTGGGGGAAACTGGGTGGGAAGAGGTTGGGTGGGGGTGGAGAAGGGATGGGAAGAGGCAGGGCAGAGGTGGGGCCCCTGCGGAAGGGGTGGACTGTGGGGTGGGGGACTGGGGCAGAGCTAGGGATTGAGCACCCCCAGGCTTTGGAAAGTTAGAGCCTGTGAGCCCACTTCCTCTGTTGTGATGGCCAAGCCATGATTTTGTTCAACAATGAGCAGTTTTCCCTGGCAACACTTCACTGGGGCAAAAAGCTATTAAAAATATTTCCAGAGAACTTATGAAATGTTGACCTTCATTTTATCTATGAAATGTTTCAGACAGTGCTAGCTCTGTATTATCTCATCCTCAAATGGGGATATTTTCATTTTAATGCTCTAGACCAGAGTGATTTCTGTGGGACCTCATTGCTCATTTCTTTTTTACCTGACAATGCTCCCGTTTTATAGTTACTTGTTCATTGTCCTTTAGCCACTTCCTTTTAAATGAATTAGCCATATTTTCTCATTTCACTGACTCTGTACCTTACACATGAACCTCTGATATTAAAGGATTCCTGAAAATCTAAGTATGATGTCTATCCTGTGTTCCTTTTGTCTACCCTGGTAGTAATATTCTCAAAGAAAACTAACAAATTAGTAAGGCATAACCTTTGTATTCCAAACCCACGCCAGCTTCCTTTAATCAAGCTGTGCTTTTCTAAGCACTTTCCTACTTGATAGTTAAAATAGTATCTAATACCTTCTCTACAAATTGAAGTTAAACTATTTGGTCTTTAATGTCCTGCTGTGTCCCTAGCCTTTTCTTAAATAATGGTATTCGGGTTGCTTATCCAATTTCTGTTCCCATTTCCATTAGCACTTTTGAGTGTTGTCTGCTTCTGGGGCCTTTATCAATTTTCAAAGCTTCGAACAGTTTAATAACAGTTTAAGGTTTTATTTGTCCTCTTCTTACTTCATCATCATTTCTCTCCTGTAAATTTGATTTCTCAATTACTGTAGGTAAATTTCTAACTTAGCCATTTGGAAGAAATTTGCAAGACAATTTTTACTTTTTCTGCCATTTCCTCATATTGTATATATAATGCATAAAGGACCCTTTTGTAATTTGCACGGATTCTGATTTAGAGAATCAAATATTTGCTGTGATATTTGTTTACTTAAAAAAAGAACTTCTTACATAAACAAATAATTCTTCAGTTAAGATATGGTCTGTCTGATGTGCTTATTTGTGTCTCTTGCTTATTCTTTTGCTTAACGTTGTCCTTAGGTATAAAACTCACCCTATCCTTTAAGTGCTAAATTCCAGAACTTCTGAAATGTCATCGCTTCATCTTCAGAATTCTTCTATACTTCTTTGCTAATCCACTGTGACTTTTGTTGGCATTGTTGTATACAGCAGCCCCAATTCAGCAAAAATACTTCAGCATTTACTGAATTAAGGCCACCATTAGTACATATTTGCAAGTCACTTAATCTATCCTTAGCCTCAGTTATCCATGTGTGAAATGGGGACAATACTTCCATATTTCACAGGGGTTTTGTGTGTGTAAAATTCATTAATGGTTGTGAGACTACTACAGATACTACAATGATGTAGGTGTCAGGAATCAGGGATCGCAGCAGAGCTAGTCTCCAGGCAGCCTCATCAGTATAGCTGGCCTGGAGCAGACTGCCTGATCAGCCATACCTCATGATTGGCTGAAGAGGCCAGCAGGCTGGCTCTTAAACCAGCAGCAGCTTGCTGGCTTTTCAGTGCTCATGCCCACCATTCTGCCTGCTCCTGTGTTACCTTGTTCCTACTGCTCCTGCCTTGCACCAAGCCTTGCCTCTGTCCTGCCCTTGCCTGATACCATACTCACTGACCTCTTGTTTGACCCTTGGCTTGCTCATGACTACTGACTTCAGTTCAACCTTTGGCTCTGGTACCTAGTTTCTGCCTTCCGGTGGCTCCTGACAATTGAGTAAGGCTCTGAATCTGACCAGTAGCCCTATTGCCTGCTCCAGACACTAGATTAGACTACTCCCATCCCAGGCAGCTGATAGGGGGCCAAATAAGTACCTAGACAGATGGAGTGAAAACTGTATATAAATGTAATTATTGCTATTTGTCATCATTATTGTATTTTCCTTCTGTGATACCAAAAAGAGAGAAGAAAAGGAGTACTTGTAGACCCTTAGAGACTAACAAATTTATCTGAGCATAAGCTTTCATGAGCTACAGCTCACTTCTTCGGATGCTGTAGCTCACGAAAGCTTATGCTCAGATAAATCTGTTAGTCTCTAAGGTGCCACAAGTACTCCTTTTCTTTTTGCAAATACAGACTAGCAAGGCTGCTACTCTGAAACCTGTCAAAAAGAGAGAATATCTGCCATATACGGAAATTGCTGAGTCTATGTCTTGAAGCAGTGGGCAGAAGGGGATCTCTGCTTCAAAAGAAAGAGGGAGGGAAAGAAATGAGAGGAACATGAGAAATATCATAATGGGTCAAATCAATGGTCCATCTAGCACAGTATCCTGTCTCTGAAAGTGGCCAGTACTAGAGCTTCAGGAGGAGTGTACAGAATAGGGCAATTTTGGATCAATCCACCCATCTTCCCTTTTCAGATTCTGGCTTTCAGAGGTGTAAAGTCACTCCAAATATGGGGTTGCATTTGTGGCAATCATGGCTAATAGCTATTGATGGACCTGTCTTCTATACATTTAAGTAGTTCTTTTTTGAACCCTGTTATACATTTTGGCCATCACAGCATCTCATGGCAAGAAGTTCCAAGGGTTAATTGTACATTGTGTGAAAAAATACTTCCTCTTGTTTGTCTTAAACCTGGTGCTTATTAATTGTATCCAGTGACCCCTATTTTTTTGTACTGTGGGAAATGCTAAACACTTTTCTATTCACTTTTTCCGTGCAATTTATGATTGTATAGACCTCTGTCATATCCCCCCTCAATCCGCTGTGTCCTAAGCTGAACAGTCCTCATTGTGTCTTTTCCGCTGCTCCTTGGACAGAGGCTGTTTCATACCCTCAATCAACTATGTTGCCCTTCTCTGAACCTCTTCCAGTTCCACTCTATCATTTTTTTTAAATGGGGTGACCAGAACTGGACACAACACTCAGTGGGCACATCATGGATTTATACAGTGGCATTATGATATTTTCTGTCCCTTTCCTATTAGTCCTTAATATTCTGTTAGCCTTTTTTGCTTCACGCTAAGCTGCAGTTTTCAGAGTCACCATGGATAGTTCTCTAAGATCTGTTTCTTGAGTGGTAACAGATCATTTAGAACCCATCATTATATATGTGTAATTGGGATTATTTTTTTTTCCAATGTGCATTACTTTGCACTTATCAATATTGCATTTCACCTGATATTTTATTACCCAGTTTCATACGATCTCTTTGTAACACTTCACAGTCAGATTTAGACTTAGTTATCATGAATAATTTTGTATTGTCTGCAAACCTTGCCACTTCACTGTCTTTTCCATATCATTAATGAATATGTTGAATAGCACAGATCCCATGGCAGATCCATGGTGGATCCCACTGTTTACCTGACTCCATTGTGAAAAACATCCATTTAATCCTACCCTTTGTTTCATATCTTTTAACCAGTTACTGATCCCTGAGAGGACCTTCCCTCTTATCCTATGACTGCTTAAGAGCCATTGGTGAAAGACCTTGTCAAAGGCTTTCTGAAAATCCAAGTACACTATAAAGCCTGGATCACCCATATCGATATACTTGTTGACACCCTCAAAGAGTTCTAATAGACTGACGAGGAATGACTACCCTTTACAAAAACAGTGTTGACTTCCCCAACAAATCATGTTTATATATCTGATAATTCTATTTTTTACCATAGTTTCTACCAATTTGCCTCATTCTGAAGTTAAGCTCACAGGCTTGTAATTTCCAAGATTACCTCTGGACCCCTTTTTAGACAAATGAGCATTATATTAGCTACCTTGCAGTCATTTGGTACAGAGGTTTATTTCAGTGACGGGTTACAGCTACAGTTACTAGTTCTGCAATTTTATATTTGAGTTCCTTTAGAATCTTAGGTGAATACCATTTAGTGCTGGTGACTTATTACTGTTTAATTTATCTGTTTGTTCTAAAACCTCTTCCACTGACAAATCAAACTGGACAATACTTCAGATTTGTTTCCCAAAAAAGAATTGCTTTGATGTGAGTATCTTCCCATATCCTCTTCAGTGAAGACTGGTGCAAAAATTTCATTTAGCTTCCCTGCAATGGCCTTGTCATTTGAGTGCTCCTTTAAACCTTTGGTCGCCTAATGGTCCCACTGCCTTTTAGCCAGGCTACGTGCTTCTGATTACTCAAAAATAAGGTTTTAAATTGTTTTGTCTTTACCAACTTGCTCTTCAAATTCTTTTTTGCCTGCCTTATTCTACTCTGACACGAACCTGCTAGAGCTTGTGTTCCTTTCTATTATCCTTCTATAGGTTTTTACTTTCAAAATTTAAAGGATGCCTATTTGCCTTTAGCAGCGTTTATTACTCCCCTGTAGAGCCATGGTGGCATTTTTTTGGTCCTCTTATTGCCTTTTCTGATTTGGGTGTAAATTTAGTCTAAGTCTCTTATATTGTATTCTTAAATAGTCCCCATGCTATTTGCAGGAATTTAACACTTGTAACAGCTGTTATTAATTTCCATCTAACAAGTGCCCTTCTTTTTTGTGTAGTTCCCCTTTTGAAAGTTCAATGTTACTGTGATTTTTGTGTATCGGTGTGTGTGTGTGTGTTTGTGTTACCTCCTGTACAAGCATGTTAAATGTATTTACATTATGGTCACTATTACCAAGTAGTCCAGCAATAGTTACCTCTTGGACCAGATCCTGTACTCCACCAGAACTAAGTCAAGAATTGCCACTCCCCTTGTGGGTTCCAGGAATAGTTGCTCCAAGAAGCAGTTATTTACAGTATCTAGAAACTTTATCTCTGCATCATACGTTAAGGTGACCTGTTCCTAGTCAATATGAGGATAGTTGAAACCACCCATTATTTTTCTGTTTTTGTAGCCTCTCTAAGCTCCCTGAGCATTGCACAGGCATTGTTATGATCCTGGTCAAGTGATCAGAAGTATATTCCTACTGCTATACTGGTTATTCAAGCATAAATCCCTTGTCTCCACTATTTCCTTCCTAAATTGGTCCTTATGACTAGCCCTTTACTTTTCCACATTTCTGTACCCTCCCATAAACTGTTTAAAATTTTTCCCCCCAATACAGTGGATTTTTATCTATCTGCCACTCTGTTTCCCAACTGTGTTAAACTAGTAACCACAGAAGCATCACAACTTATGACAGTAAACATGATCTGGTGTGTTCCAGATCCCATTATACAGCAAAGAGCACAACCTTTCTAAACAGCAGTGCAAGTATTTAGCAAAAAAGTAGGCCCTATGAGAAGGAGTCAGGGATCAGAGGAAGATGTGGCCAAAAGGTTCTTACCTAATTAAGAAAGGGTGTTGGCAGATGGGACAGCCCCCTCCAGATACTAATTTCTCATAGGAGGAGTTGTGAGGGAGGCAGACATAAGAACATAAGAATGGCCATACTGGGTCAGACCAAAGGTCCATCCAGCCCAGTATCTTGTCTACTGACAGTGGCCAATACCAGGTGCCCCAGAGGGTGTGAACCTAACAGGTAATGATCAAGTGATCTCTCTCCTGCCATCCATCTCCACCCTCTGACAAACAGAGGCTAGGGAGAGCATTCCTTACCCATCCTGGCTAATAGCCATTAATGGACTTTCCTTCATGAATTTATCTAGTTCTCTTTTAAACCCTGTTGTAGTTCTAGCCTTCACAACCTCCTCAGGCAAGGAGTTCCACAGGTTGACTGTGAGCTGAGTGAAGAAGAACTTCCTTTTATTTGTTTTAAACCTGCTACCCATTAATTTCGTTTGGTGGCCCCTAGTATGGGAACAAGTAAATAACCTTGTTAAGACCAAGAACCTTCCTGGAAAGAAATGTGCCACTGATGCAGAAGGGGTGCAAGATCCCACACAGATGTTCCAAACAAGGCTTATTGAACTGGTCAGCAGTCAGATCTAAAAATACTCAGGCTTTGATATAAAAACATCCAGCTCATCAATCAATACTTTATTTTTTAAGCTTTGACTTCACTTTTTAGACTATACTAGTTTCTATAAACTTTCAGAAATAGTTTAACCCAGAGCTCTTCCTTTTGTTGTCTTTCATTCTCTGCTCACTAGGATTTTTAGTCCACTGCTGCAAGCGTTAAATCTAGATCTTGGCATTCTGCTATTCTGATATTGCTACTATCTTCAGTTTGGAAATGAGAGATAATACAGGTGTTCTGAGTCACTGGCGTAATTTGGAGGAAGTTAGATTCCCTTACAGTCATTTAGGGAATCTAACAGATATCTGAGAAAGCCTAAAGCAGTGTTTCACACATGTGGGGGTGGGCGAGGGGGGAAGATGGTGATTTACTCACTCATGTACCAGCATCAAAAGTCACTCAAAATATTTTGTGCAGATGTTTACAGTATAACTGTTATTCCTTCTTGCTCTTCTATTTTGATCAGCATTGAAATAGTTAACAATATTTACACTTATATTGTTATAACTCATGTTCCAAGTTAATGAAATGAATGGGAGCTATTCTCAGGCTTTTTACATACTCTGGAAGAAGACATTATCTTGATTTATATTAGGTTCGCACACTTCCAAAAGTGCCCATAACCTTGCTGGATCAAGACACTTATTCATAAATAGGAGACTATTTTTCTGATTTCAAATATTCTTCAGTGAGCGTACATGCTGAATCCCTTTGGCATAGCTGCATATAGAGAAACACAGTATTGTATTTAACTTCTCAGAGAAATCACAAAAAAGAAAATTCTCTTTTCTTCCATCTCAATTTCTCATCCTGATTGTATCAGGATTTGGATGCACAACTTCAGATGAGAGTCAAGTCAGCATGATCGCTGTTCATGCAATATGCAGTGACATTTTGAGTACAAATATCAAGATTATTTTTTAATATTAAACATTATATGAGTGTTTAAAGTAGCCGTGAAGCATATTCATATTAAATATTATTGCTGACATTTGGAAAAAGGTCAAATATAATGCCCTCATGCAAAACATGTTTGCACCAAGACAAAATTATTTCAATTATTAAAAATAATAATTTGATTTGGGGTATGTAGTCCAAATATTTTTTCTCCCTACAAGTTAACAGTTTCACTGTTTAACTTTTGGTCAAACCTGCATTCATTTGAAAACACTAATTTATGTCAACATCAACATTTCCTGTGACTCTGGTTGAGCATATTTATTGTTTTCCAAGCAAACCACATATTAAAAAAAATAAAGCCAAACAGCTGAGCATGTCATTGTTTCTCTGACACAGCAGATATAATTACTGTGCTTCTTATGCATATAACAAAAGTGAAGCTGAGAAGGATGTTTGTTTACCATTCTCTGCAGCAGAAGAGCTAACATTCTATAACTAATCTAATTCTTTGCTTGAGCAGAGAGCGGATCCTGTGAAGTCATCAGCCTTTGTCCCCAGAGAATCAAGCTTTTGTCTGTTATCTGAAACTTGTTTTGCTTATAAGTTTAGTAATAATAAAGTTTGTAACATAATAAAAGTACTGGAGAGGAAATTTCAGATAGCTGCAGATAATGTATCTTCCCACCTTCTCCTCTTTGGAATCTCTGCGATGCTGATATGGTAACAGTGATTGTTCTTTCCAGCTTCATAAGTCCTGCTGTCATATAACTTCACTGTACAACACTTGCAATTTTTCTTTTGAGACTTCTGGACAACTTCAGGGTTTATGTGTAAAGTAGTGTAGGCGGGAGTGTCCTTTCGGAAAAATTTTTGGGGAAGGGACAAAAATTATGTTAGCATATAGAACATCATATATGATTATATCCTGAAAACTCTGAGGCGTGGGAGGGGGACAAAAAGTGGATGTCATAATGGAGTATATAGACCTATGAAAAGTTGGGGGGGGGGCAACCTCTCATTCCCGCCCTCTGCCCCCGCTCCATAGTAAAGGATTTCTTGAGAATGAATTATACATGTTAAGAAGTCTAAGGTAGATTAAGTTGGTGTAACTCACACTAAGGAGCCAAAAAAGAAGAAGATTTACACCCATGTAAATCCATTGATATCAGTGGGATTACTCCTGGTTTATAGCAATATAAGCCAGATCAGAATTCAGACCCCAAGAAGCATAAAGTATAAAAAGATGAAAGTTAATTTAGGGAGTGATCTGCTAAATTTATAGATTCTGGTACCTTCTTTTCAGTTTCTTTTCCTACTAAACATATCTTTTTTGATATGTACATTACACCAGCTTTGACTCCCTTTAGGTCCTGGGGCAAAATTCAGAGTTGATGTCTAATAAGCTGCATCTTGCATCTAAGGAGTTAAATGTAATTTATACACCGAGATATTGGGGAAAAAAGGTATGTTACACAACTGATTTTTTTTTCTTGCAGTTACTTAGATGCACCTTCTTTCACCTCCAATGTGTGTGTGATGTCAAATTATGTGTAATAGGGACGAACTATAGACTGGTAGCACAAGGAAAGCATAATTAAACACTGAGTGGGATAGAAGAAAAGGAAAGTTACATCAATTTATACTCAGTGTACTTTTTTTTTAAATTTGGCCCTTTGTTTAGGGTTTCCTCTTCTTGTTTATTGAAATAAAAATCTTATTATTGATTATCTCATTCCTATCAGTGTGGGGCTGATGTTGCAAAACTAAAGGCCCTTTGATGCCAACATTGGATTCTATAGCTATTGACCTCAAAAACAGCTCAAAGTTTCAGAGGCCCAGCTGCTGTTGGATCCTGTTACCACATGGCTTAAGATCTCCCAGAATCCTTCAAATGTTAGGTCAAGGATCTAAAAGTAAACATGACTTTGAGTACACTAAGGTTCTGTTGCTTATAAAACGGAAGTGACAAAAGGTTGTTTTTGTGCTTGTGATTGATTTTGATTATAAGAATAACAGATTATAAAGTTGTAATGAAAACCAACAGAAAGAAATAAGTGGATAAAACATTATAAAGGAATTAAAAGGCAGACAAGGGAATACAATATTTAATAATGATTAGTTGAAAATTAGTTTTGGATCCATGTTAAAATAGGTCAAAGCTGTTTTGATTCTTTGTAGCTGGAAAATTGAAGGGTAATAGAAGGGTAAATGTTTACACTTGCTGTTGACTGACTTATTCCAAGCTATGAAGTCTATTGTTTGACTAATAAACCGAACTTGAGCTTGACCAGTTGATGTCTCAGTCATTACCTAAATAGATTTTATTATTTACAATCCCTTTTCAAGGGGTTTAGTTTCCTTCTCTGGGTCTGCTCAAAATTTGAGTCATAGCCTGTGTCATGACAGACAAGTTCTTGGGAGTAACAATAAGTGGGGGGATGTATGTTGTTGGGCTCCTCTAAAATCCAACAATAGATCTGTAGAAACTTCAATGAGCAACTCTCAAGGGCTATTCAGCTCTTGTGGCAGAAGAGAAAGGACTAGGTGCAGACATAACATTACATGAGAATGACTTACACTTTTCCACTCCTGAGTTGTGTATTTACATGGGATCACATATTTTCCAGTCTGTTTCTCATTCACCACATCCTGTAGCTCTGAATGACAAGATTTGGTTGGGCAGTGGCAGCTTCCTTCTCCTAGGATATATTTGCCTACTCTCTGGCCTGTCCAAGGTCTGAAGATATTTTCTTATGGTTCTGGCCCTGGAAGCACCTGCAGCAATATTGGTCATCTGCAATTGCTAAAAGCTTCAGCAGCATTCAGCTCCTACTACCATAAATTTATTATAAAACATCTCTTATTAAAATAACACCCTTATCTAAGTCTGAGAAATACCACCAGCTCAGCAGGGGACAGGACTCAAGCACTCTCCAGAACCAAAATAATCTCTGCCAATGATACGTATCCTTTTCCTCTTAGAGTCCAACTCACAAATTTGCAAACATTGTAACATTTGGAAATTATTTTTCTTGGTACTAGTGGTAACAATGCAGATTTGAGTGAAGTCATGAATATTTAGGTTGCCTACATTTTGATTGTCAACAAAGTTCCACTTGTGATGTGCCCTCTTTGGAAATAAAGTGTTTCTGGAATGTTCTACATGAATAGTGAAGGAAAAGAAAATATGATTTAATACTGAAGAGTATTGTTATGGCTTGTCAAGGTTCCTCCCCCACTCTGAACTCTAGGGTACAGATGTGGGGACCTGCATGAAAAACCTCCTAAGCTTATCTTTACCAGCTTAGGTCAAAACTTCCCCAAGGTACAAAATATTACCCCCGTTATCCTTGGAATGGCCGCTACCACCACCAAACTAATACTGGTTACTGGGGAAGAGCTGTTTGGACGCGTCCTTCCCCCCAAAATACTTCCCAAAACCTTGCACCCCACTTCCTGGACAAGGTTTGGTAAAAAGCCTCACCAATTTGCCTAGGTGACTACAGACCCAGACCCTTGGATCTTAAGAACAATGAACAATCCTCCCAACACTTGCACCCCCCCTTTCCTGGGAAATGTTGGATAAAAAGCCTCACCAATTTGCATAGGTGACCACAGACCCAAACCCTTGGATCTGAGAACAATGAAAAAGCATTCAGTGTTTTACAAGAAGACTTTTAATAAAAAATAGAAGTAAATAGAAATAAAGAAATCCCCCCTGTAAAATCAGGATGGTATATATCTTACAGGGTAATTAGATTCAAAAACATAGAGAACCCCTCTAGGCAAAACCTTAAGTTACAAAAAAGATACACAGACAGAAATAGTTATTCTATTCAGCACAATTCTTTTCTCAGCCATTTAAAGAAATCATAATCTAACACATACCTAGCTAGATTACTTACTAAAAGTTCTAAGACTCCATTCCTGTTCTGTCCCCGGCCAAGACGACTACAGACAGACACCCAAACCCTTTGTTTCTCTCCCTCCTCCCAGCTTTTGAAAGTATCTTGTCTCCTCATTGGTCATTTTGGTCAGGTGCCAGCGAGGTTACCTTTAGCTTCTTAACCCTTTACAGGTGAGAGGAGCTTTCCCCTGGCCAGGAGGGATTTCAAAGGGGTTTACCCTTCCCTTTATATTTATGACACGCCCCCCAAATCTCAGCTAGGGTGAAACACTGGCTGGGATTTCTTCCTGGAGCTCTAGGAAAACAGAGTTAATAAGACACATGCATCTCTAAATATACTACCAAGTACATAAAGACTAACAATATTTTCCACATCTCAAGGACGATTTTAACCAGTTGATTCTGGGAAACTTTCACGGGAGAGTGCATCAGCCACTTTGTTAGAAGCTCCTGAGATGTGTTGGATGTCGAAATCAAAATCTTGGAGAGCTAAACTCCACCGAAGAAGTTTTCTGTTAGTTTCTTTGACGGTGTGAAGCCACTTTAGTGCAGCATGGTCGGTTTGCAGGTGGAAACGCCGTCCCCAAACATATGGGCGTAGCTTTTCCAGAGCGTAGACAATGGCATAACATTCTTTTTCAGTGACTGACCAGTTGCTTTCCCTCTCAGACAGTTTTTTGCTGAGAAACACTACAGGGTGGAATTCTTGATCAGGTCCTTTCTGCATTAAAACTGCTCCCACACCACGCTCGGATGCATCTGTGGTTACTAGGAACGGTTTGTCAAAGTCTGGGGCCCTTAGTACAGGGTCAGACATGAGTGTCGCTTTAAGCTTGTTAAAGGCCTTCTGACACTTTCCGGTCCACTGAACAGCATTTGGCTGTTTCTTTTTGGTTAGGTCTGTCAGTGGGGCAGCGATTTGGCTGTAGTGCGGTACAAATCGTCTGTAATAACCGGCCAAGCCTAAGAAGGATTGAACCTGTTTCTTTGACTTTGGGACAGGCCACTTTTGGATAGCATCCACTTTGGCCTGTAGGGGGCTGATAGTTCCTTGACCCACCTGGTGTCCAAGGTAAGTCACTCTGTTTAGGCCTATTTGACACTTCTTAGCCTTAACAGTTAGTCCTGCCTCCCTTATGCGCTCAAGGACTTTTTGTAGATGTTCCAGGTGGTCTGCCCAGGAATCCGAAAATATGGCCACATCGTCAAGGTAGGCGACTGCATATTCTCCTAATCCCGCTAGGAGACCATCTACAAGTCTTTGGAAAGTGGCGGGTGCATTTCGCAGCCCGAAAGGGAGTACATTAAATTCATACAGCCCGAGATGTGTGATGAAGGCTGACCTTTCCTTGGCAGATTCATCTAGCGGTACCTGCCAGTACCCCTTGGTTAAGTCCAAGGTAGAGATGAACTGGGCCCTTCCCAGTTTCTCTAATAGTTCATCTGTGCGTGGCATGGGATAGTTGTCTGGGCGAGTTACAGCATTTAGCTTACGGTAGTCCACGCAAAAACGTATTTCCCCATCTGGTTTGGGAACTAGAACCACTGGAGATGCCCATGCACTTTCAGAGGGGCGGATTACACCCATCTGTAACATATCCTGGATCTCCCGTTCTATAGCAGTTTTAGCTTGAGGAGACACCCGGTAAGGTTGGACCCTAATTGGGTGAGCATTACCTGTGTCAATGGAGTGGTATGCCCGTTCAGTCAGTCCTGGGGTGGCTGAGAACGTTGGCGCGTAGCTAGTGCACAGCTCCTGGATCTGCTGTCGCTGCATACGCCCAAGGGTCATGGAGAGGTTCACCTCTTCCACACCACCAGCACATTTCCCTTCGTAGTAGACACCTTCAGGCCACTCAGCGTCGTCTCCTCCCTGGGCTGTAAACTGACAAACCTTTAATTCTCTGGAATAAAAGGGCTTTAGAGAATTAATATGATACACCTTAGGCTTTCGGTTGGAGGTGGGGAATGCTATGAGATAATTAACAGCTCCCAGGCGCTCCTGGACCACGAATGGCCCTTCCCACGATGCTTCCATTTTATGGGCCTGGAGCGCCTTTAAGACCATGACCTGGTCTCCTACTTTGAAGGAACGCTCCCTGGCATGTTTATCATACCAGGCTTTTTGCTCTTTTTGAGCATCCTGTAAGTTTTCTCTAGCAAGGGCTAAAGAGGTTCGGAGGGTGTTTTGTAGGTTGGTTACAAAGTCCAGAATGTTAGTTCCTGGAGAAGGTGTAAATCCCTCCCATTGCTGCTTCACCAACTGCAATGGCCCCTTAACCTCACGGCCATATACAAGTTCAAATGGGGAAAACCCTAAACTGGGATGTGGTACAGCTCTGTAGGCAAAGAGCAACTGCTGCAATACTAGGTCCCAATCATTGGAGTGCTCATTTACGAATTTACGTATCATGGCCCCCAAAGTTCCATTAAACTTCTCCACCATGCCATTTGTTTGATGATGGTAAGGAGTGGCAACCAAGTGATTTACCCCATGAGCTTCCCAAAGGTTTTTCATAGTTCCTGCCAGGAAATTAGTCCCTGCATCTGTGAGGATGTCGGAGGGCCAACCTACCCTGGCAAAAATGTCTGCTAGTGCCTGGCACACACTTTTAGCCCTGGTGTTGCTTAGAGCTACTGCTTCCGGCCATTGGGTGGCAAAATCCATGAAAGTCAGTATGTACTGCTTTCCTCTGGGTGTCTTTTTCGGAAAAGGACCCAGAATATCCACAGCTACTCGCTGAAATGGAACTTCAATGATGGGGAGTGGCTGGAGAGGAGCTTTGACCTGGTCTTGGGGTTTTCCCACTCTTTGGCACACCTCACAAGACTGGACATAGGTAGAAACATCCTTGCCCATTCCCTCCCAGTGGAATGACCCCCCCAAACGGTCTTTGGTCCTGTTCACCCCAGCATGGCCACTAGGGTGATCATGGGCTAAGCTCAAGAGCTTGGCCCGGTATTTAGTTGGAACTACCAACTGTCTCTGAGGATGCCAGTCTTCCTGGTGTCCCCCAGAAAGAGTTTCCTTGTATAAAAGTCCTCTTTCTACAACAAACCTGGATCGATTAGAAGAGCTGAGAGGCGGTGGGTTGCTCCGTGCCGCCGTCCAAGCTCTCTGGAGGCTTTCATCTGCTTCCTGTTCGGTCTGGAACTGTTCCCTTGATGCTGGAGACATCAGTTCCTCATGGGATTGTGGACCTAGGCTTGGTCCCTCTGGAAGCGATATAGGGGATGGAGCTGTTTCTGTTGACTGTGAACCGCTCTCCGCTGGTGCACTATGTTGGGATTCAGGCTCCGGCTGAGCCTCTTGTGTAGGGTTATCGGCTGCTGCCAGTTCAGGTTCGGTGGGGCCCTCTGGTGTTGAGGTTGCAAGTACTGGATTCAGTGCTGACACGGGGTCTGGTGTTGGTTGTTCGGCTGGTTCCGGTTCTGGGACTGGTTCCGTCTGGGTCTCTGGGACTGGATCCACTACTGCTGTTGCAGACATTGGCCTGGGGTCCAGGTCCATCACCTCTGACTGGGTCCTGATAGAAGTTTCCGGAACAGAGCTAGGCCTCACGGCTTGTTTAGCCTGGTTGCGGGTGACCATTCCCACCCTCTTGGCCTGCTTCACATGATTGGCCAAGTCTTCCCCCAACAGCATGGGGATGGGATAATCATCATAGACTGCAAAAGTCCACATTCCTGACCAGCCCTTGTACTGGACAGGCAACTTGGCTGTAGGCAAATTGAAAGAGTTGGACTTGAAGGGTTGAATCGTCACTTGGATCTCTGGGTTGATTAAATTGGGGTCCACTAAGGAAGCATGGATAGCTGACACTTGTGCTCCGGTGTCCCTCCACGCGGTGACCTTCTTCCCACCCACACTCACAGTTTCCCTCCGCTCCAAGGGTATCTGGGAGGTATCTGGGCCTGTGGACCTCTGGTGTGATTCCGGTGCAATGAACTGTAATCTGTTGGGGTTCTTGGGGCAGTTGGCCTTTACATGCCCCAGCTCGTTACACTTAAAACATCGTCCAGCTGACGGGTCACTGGGGCGAGGAGGGTTGCTGGAGAACGGGGTGGTGGGACGATAAGGGGTCTGGAGGGTTCTTTGGGAGGTAGGTGGGGCTTTGGGCGGCCCCCGGTAATAGGGTGTGGTCTGGGGTGGTCCCTTCTGGTCTCCGCTCCAACTGCGACCAGTTTTCTTCTTCTCTGCCACCTCCACCCATCTGGCTCCAATCTCTCCTGCCTCAATTACAGTTTTGGGTTTCCCATCTACGATGTATCTTTCTATTTCCTCAGGAACACCCTCTAAGAATTGTTCCATTTGCATTAGGAAGGGCAAATTTACTGGAGATTCAACACTTGCTCCTGATATCCAGGCATCCCAATGTTTTACAATGTGGTAGGCATGTCGGGTAAATGACATGTCTGGTTTCCACCTTAGGGCTCTGAACCTCCGACGAGACTGCTCGGGTGTTATCCCCATTCTGACTCTCGCCTTGGATTTAAACAGTTCATACTTGTTCATGTGTTCTTTAGGCATTTCAGCTGCCACCTCAGCTAAGGGTCCACTGAGCTGCGGCCTCAGCTCTACCATGTATTGGTCAGTAGAGATGTTGTACCCAAGGCAGGCCCTTTCGAAGTTTTCTAAGAAGGCCTCAGTATCATCACCTGCCTTGTAGGTGGGGAACTTTCTGGGATGGGAAGTGGTACCTGGAGAAGGATTGCTAGGGTTTGTTGGTATATTCTGCTGGGCCTTTATCCTCTCCATCTCCTCCACATGCTTCCTCTCTTTTTCCTTCTCCTCCTCCTTCAGCCGCATGAGTTCTATCTGTCTTTCATGTTCCCTTTGTTTTTCCTCAGCCTGAAATTTGGCTAATTCCAGCTGTAGTCGAGCTGAGGATTTGCCCATTCTAACCTCTCTGTTTTTAACTAACTTTACACCCGAGGTTTAGAAATAAACAAACAAAACTTGGCTGTAAAATTTTGCTGTGCTGGAATAGAATACCTATTCTCTGATAGTGATTGTCAGCCTACAGAAAAAGACAATTCCCTTGTCTCTGCTCTGGGCCCAAATTAAAGCAAAAAACCTCCAACTACTCGGAAAACTGCTTACCCAGCCCAAAGAAGAAAAAAAATTTCTTTTCAAACCTGTGCTCCTTGTAAAACAAAAAAAAAATCAAAATCCTAAAAAAAACCCTGCCACTTTTGTCTCCAGGCAAATGGGTAGAGCACACACCCCCTATTTACTTTTAGGAAGAAAAGAAAAAAAAAAACCTCTGGGTTGGAAGACTGTGAATTTCCCTGCAGGAGTTAAGTACTCTGCCTCCAGGCAAAGAAAACCTGCAATTCACAAGATAATCCCCTTTTGTCTCTGCTTGGCCACAAAGCAGAGAGAAACCAAGCTGCTTTCAGTTTCAAAGCTGCCTTCTGGACTTCCTAAAAATTCCTTTTTAAAATCTGTATTTCTAGTTCAAAAAATCTCAACTGGATCTCAAAATGATTTCAGGTTAATCCCACCACTGTGCCACCATGTCAAGGTTCCTCCCCCACTCTGAACTCTAGGGTACAGATGTGGGGACCTGCATGAAAAACCTCCTAAGCTTATCTTTACCAGCTTAGGTCAAAACTTCCCCAAGGTACAAAATATTACCCCCGTTATCCTTGGAATGGCCGCTACCACCACCAAACTAATACTGGTTACTGGGGAAGAGCTGTTTGGACGCGTCCTTCCCCCCAAAATACTTCCCAAAACCTTGCACCCCACTTCCTGGACAAGGTTTGGTAAAAAGCCTCACCAATTTGCCTAGGTGACTACAGACCCAGACCCTTGGATCTTAAGAACAATGAACAATCCTCCCAACACTTGCACCCCCCCTTTCCTGGGAAATGTTGGATAAAAAGCCTCACCAATTTGCATAGGTGACCACAGACCCAAACCCTTGGATCTGAGAACAATGAAAAAGCATTCAGTGTTTTACAAGAAGACTTTTAATAAAAAATAGAAGTAAATAGAAATAAAGAAATCCCCCCTGTAAAATCAGGATGGTATATATCTTACAGGGTAATTAGATTCAAAAACATAGAGAACCCCTCTAGGCAAAACCTTAAGTTACAAAAAAGATACACAGACAGAAATAGTTATTCTATTCAGCACAATTCTTTTCTCAGCCATTTAAAGAAATCATAATCTAACACATACCTAGCTAGATTACTTACTAAAAGTTCTAAGACTCCATTCCTGTTCTGTCCCCGGCCAAGACGACTACAGACAGACACCCAAACCCTTTGTTTCTCTCCCTCCTCCCAGCTTTTGAAAGTATCTTGTCTCCTCATTGGTCATTTTGGTCAGGTGCCAGCGAGGTTACCTTTAGCTTCTTAACCCTTTACAGGTGAGAGGAGCTTTCCCCTGGCCAGGAGGGATTTCAAAGGGGTTTACCCTTCCCTTTATATTTATGACATGGCTCTTTTTTATCGTTTAGGTTGTCCAATCCTCTTTATGCCTATGAGCACTTCTGTGACTGTTTTGGAGGCTGTGAGCATGTATGTGCTATTTACTGGCTGAATACATATTTTCAGGCTTCCATATGCTTTTGACTAGATCTGGTCAGTAAATTATTTCATCCCACTTCCCTCCCTGGCTCACTCCCCACATTTTTTGGAGGGAGCAGGGATAGTAAAAAAAAATAGGTTTTGGTTGCTGAAAAGTTTTTGATTTTCATTTTGTTGGCTTAAAACGCCAAAGTTTTCAATGAAAATAGTAACTATTTTGCAAAAATTTCTGAATTATGTTCCATATAAAAAGAATACCTTGGTGGAAAAGTTTTGATCAGCTGTACTTCTCAGCCAAGACACAAATAATCATCTTCACCTTTCTCTCCTTGACTGGATAGGACATCAGTAATGGTCCTTTCAAAAGTGTCTTCATCAACAACCAGACTGAATACTTATATTACCCAACTCACCTCAGTTTAAACAGCAGAGTCTTTTGTCAATGTACAGATGAGGAGAAAAGTAAAAATCAGAAAGAATCCAAGTTCATATATACCTACACAAAGATTACCCTAAAGCTCTTGAGACCTGTTCTATAACTTGAAGGTACAGAATATGAAAAGATTACATTCCATAGAGCATTAGAGATATATAGAAGGCCAGTTGTTGCCTGTGAGAGATACTACAGCATGACATGTTCCTACCAGGCTGTCTTTTGTGCTTTAAATAAGACCTTTTAATTGCAGTGAATGGAAAATTTTGCTCTCTTCAGGTAACTGGATTGCTGTAGGTGACAATATACACCTTAGTCTTCAATTACATTGCCTTCTGCACAAAATAAAATTAAATATTCCCGCTGGAATGCTGTGTCCAGTTCTAGTGCCCACAATTCAAGAAAGATGTTGATAAATTGGAAAGGATTAAGGGAAGAGCCACAAGAATGATTAAAAAATTAGACAACATGCCTTCTGGTGTTAGACTTGAAGTGTTCAATCTGTTTAGTTTAACAAAGAGAAGGTTCAGTTCTTAAAGTCTGAGTTCCTACATGGGGAATAAGTATTCAATAATGGGCTCTTCAATCTAGCAGAGAAAGATATAACATGATTTCATGGCTGAAAGTTGAAGCTAGCAAAATTGAGACTGGAAATAAAGAGTAAATTTTTGACAGTGAGGGTAATTAACCGTTGGACCAATTTGCCAAGCGTTGTGGTAGATGCTCCATTACTGTCAATTTTGAAATCAAGATTGGATGTTTTTCTAAAATATATGTGCTACAAAATATTTTGGGGAAGGTCTATGGCCCTTGTTATCTAGGAGACTAGACTAGATGTTCACATTAAATAACCTCTTATAAAATACCTTATCATGGCTAGAGTGTACCACTTAGACACAAACTATACATAAACTATGCATAGTTTGCAGACAATACCAAGCTGGGAGGGGTTGCAAGTGCTTTGGAGGATAGGATTAAAATTCAAATGATTGGACAAATTGGAGAAATGGGCTGAAGTAAATAGGATGAAATTCAATAAGGACAAATGCAAAGTACTCCATATAGGAAGGAACAATCCGTTGCACACGTACCAAATAGGAAATGACTGCCTGGGAAGGAGTTCTGCAGAAAGGGATCTGGGGGTCATACTGAACCACAAGCTAAATATGAGTCAATAGTGTAACGCTGTTGCAAAAAAAGCAAACATCATTCTGGGATGCATTAACAGGAGTAAAAACAACAAGGAGTCTGGTGGCACCTTAAAGACTAACAGATTTATTTGAACATAAGCTTTCGTGGGTAAAACACCACTTCTTCAGATGCATTGTGTTTTACTCATGAAAGCTTATGCGCAAATAAATCTGTTAGTCTTTAAGGTGCCACCAGACTCCTTGTTGTTTTTGTGGAGACAGACTAACATGGCTACCCCCTGATAATTAACAAGAGTGTTGTACGCAAGTCACGAGAAGTAATTCTTCTGCTCTACTCCATACTGATTAGGCCTCAGCTGGAATATTGTGTTCAGTTCTGGGTGCCACATTTCAGGAAGGATGTGGACAAATTGGAGAAAGCCCAGAGGAGAGCAACAAAAATGATTAAAAGTCTAGAAAACATGACCTATGAGGGAAGATTGAAAAAACTGGATTTGTTTAGTCTGGAAAGGAGAAGACTGAGTGGGGACATGGTAACAGATTTCAACTATGTAAAAGGTTGTTACAAGGAGGAGGAAGAAAACTTATTTTTCTTAACCTCTGAGGATAGGACAAGAAGCAATGGGCTTAAATTGCAGCAAGGGAGGTTTAGGTTGGACATTACGAAAAACTTCCTAACTGTCAGGGTGGTTAAGCACTGGACCAAATTGCCTAGGGAGGTTGTGGAATCTCCATCATTGGAGATTTTTAAGAGCAGTTTAGACAAACAACTGTCAGGAATAGTCTAGATAATACTTAATCCTGCCATGAGTGCAGCGGACTGGAGAAGATGACCTCTCAAAGTTCCTTCCAGTTCTATGATTCTATGAAAATGGCATTGAGCTCCGCAGCACCCGAGAAGCTTCTGGAGCTCTATTCTTTCTGTTGAATGGTTTGGGGTATGTTTACATTCCAGCTCAGTTAGACAAACACGTGCTAGCTCTGCTTAAGCTAGCACACTAAAACTAACAGCATAGCCAGGGACAGCACGGGAGGCTGCTCAGGTTAGCTGCTTGAATACAAACCCTCCTCATACCATTGAGTATATTCGGAGGCAGCTAGCCTTAGCTGCCAGCTGTGGTAACCCCAGATACGCTACTCTAGCTTGAGAAGACTGCATGCATGTCTGTCTACCTGAGCTAAGAAACGCAGTCCCAGCTGAGATGTAGATGTACCCTTTGTGGGCTGCAACTTTCTACTTGCTGCAAAGCTAGTCAGTTCTCCTGGCCAGGGCATAATGGAGCAGAGCCATGACCCTGTATACTCCCTGTAAGTCATCACATGGCACAGGACAGTAGGGCGGTCAGGTTTTTGCCCATTCCTTATTGAAGGGGTTAGAATTCTGCAAGTCCCTTCACACGCCATGAAGTAGGATTGTCTTTATAAGAAGTCATTGTGGGGCAAGCTGGGGTCTAAATCTATAGCACAGTAGCTGTCCATGCCAACCCTCATGCTGCATACTGGAAGGTCACTAAGCGTTCTTGACGTACTGGCATTTAAAAGTTCTAGCAAGCAGCAGCAGGGTCCACACAGAGTTTGTAGTATGGTGTGCTAGAATTCAGTGCATGGCAAGCTGGGTTATCAATCTACAAACTTGTATAAACATGTCCTTAACAAAACCAAGATTTATTGAAAACGGGGAGAAAATGGAACGAAAACCAAAGATAGACTTTGCTTCACATATCTGGATTCACATTTCTCATAAGTGAAACAAAAGAAGTCTTTTTCACTTGAGTTATAGAATAAAGAAGAGGGTATAGCTTACATCTTTTGAAAACAATCTTCTCTGATCAGCCTGTCAGCATCAGGCCATCCAGATACTAACTCTTCTTTGGTCCTCCCTAGACATGCTTATTATATCTCCTCCCCAGCTTTCCCAAACAGTTTTTTGAAGACAAAGAGATATAATAAGGAAATAGTCTAATGTGGAAGAGAAAACCCTTAATAATGATTAGTGGCTATCTTTCATGGGCTTAATAATCTAGTTCTGACATAAACTTTTACAAACCACTGTGGCTGGTTGTGCACCCCATTTAGGTCAGGCCTCTTGTTAAATTCTCCCCAAGCAGCCTTTTTTATTAATTTTTCTTTCTGTCATGAGCTATGAATTGTAGACTCAAGGTATTTACATGTTCAGTCACAGAACTGTTTGTGACTACAGATGATTTTCCCCTTCTTCCTTCTCTAGACCTGGAGAAGTTTTCTTTACAGCAAGAAGCACCAAAACTGTGAATTAGGTAGGTTCAAAATAGAATGAACACAAAAGCTACCTGCAGGCCAGAAGTATCAAGAACTATTAGGAATCTAACTATAAATCTTTCTAGGACCCTGGATTCTTATGGCTAAGGTACAGCCAGTAGCTGCACAAATTAAGTGTTAACCAAATGTGTGTTCGTTTGGAAGAGTGCCAGAAACTTCCCTAATGGGAAAGACTGTGCTTCAGGCAAGAGGCTTATCAGACCAGCACTATCTAAAATAAAGTATAAACAAAAAGAATTGTTACTAAATATGAAATTGTTTTTAACCTCCATGGGGACACAATAGGATCTTTATAATTGGCTGCCAGGCATATCACACCAAAACCAAGAATCCCAAGTAAATGTGTGAGCCTATTTTCATTATTTTCATAATGATTGCACTAAGACACTCCAGGCAGTATATTTTAACATCATTACTGCATTTTTGAATGGTTATAGTCATTTTTCTCTCAGACTTCTGCCTTATAACTTCACCTGAGGCATGCTATAATCATCTAGAAATGCATTGCCTATTGTACTGTATTGCTGAATTATGAAATGGACAGCAATAACTGAACAATCTGATGAGCTAACTAGAGTTCTGAGAAAGACAGCTAATACAGCAGAAATGCATATACAGATGCCTCATGTATTCATATTTTTTTTTCCCAGCCAAAATTTTGTGGGTTAAAATCCCATACTCCTGGCCTGATTCTCCATGCAAATCAATGTAAATCAAAAGTAACTTCTGTGAAATCAGTAGAGTTACATTTGCGAAAAAAAATATACCAGTGTAAGGGAAATTAGAATCACAGCCTAGTATTTTAAATTACAGAACAGCATTGCTTCGCAGAACATGATAGTAATGCTATAGTGCTAGAGATACAATGGTTACTGGTTCTCTGGTAGTAGTTAAAGAGGGGAGGGGAAACCTTCAGTATTCTGATCAACGTTCCTCTTTCAGTGAAAATCAGTTTCTAATATGGACAAGGCTGAGTATATGATGTTGATTGATACATAAGTACTCCATGTGCCTATAGAGTTGTTGTACCAGAGGAATGTATATTCTTAGAAACAGTGTAAGTATGGAAAGCACTTTACAAAACTGAGTTATAATTTTGCTGCTGGCTGGCTGGCTGGTGTTTTGTATTACTCTTGCTGCTTTTTGATGAGCTGCCAAGCTACAACCCTTCCCTTAATCCCACCCCTGCTGGTGATTGAGCAAATTTCAAGCTTCTGAGGCTTCAGGCAATAGCAAGAGCGACCCTGATCAGACTAACACGGCTGTTACTCTGAAACCTGTCATTATGCAAGGCACTGCATTTAGCCGTATGGAGTGGAAATCTATCAACTGCATGAAAAAACTTGTACAGATACAGACAGACATCATCTTCCTTTCCAAATGCAAACAGATGGACATCGTACCAAAAGGACTGAAGGTAAAAAATCCATTACAATCTACATACCACACAGACTATGCTGACAGCTTGTGCCACACACTCTCAAAGAAACTGCGGAATCACCTGATCAACATCCTCTACAGCAAACAGGGAAAGATTAAGAATGAGCTCTCAAAAATGGATACTCTCATAAAAAAACAACCTTCCACACACACTTCGTCGTGGCTGGACTTTACTAAAACTAGACAGGCCATTTACAACACACACTTTGCTTCTCTACAAAACAAAAAGGATACTAAACTTTCTAAATTACTACATGCCACAAGGGGCCACAGCAAAGGTTCCCTCAACCCACCCAGCAATATTGTTAACCTATCCAACTATACTCTCAGCCCAGCAGAAGCAGCTGTCCTATCTCGGGGCCTCTCCTTCTGCCCTTCCACCCCCACGAACACGATACAGTTCTGTGGTGACCTAGAATCCTCTTTTCAACGTCTCCGACTCAAGGAATATTTCCAACATACCTCTGAACAACATACTAATCCACAGAGACCTCCCTACCAACACTACAAAAAGAAGGATTCTAGGTGGACTCCTCCTGAAGGTCGAAACAGCAGACTGGACTTCTACATAGAGTGCTTCTGCCGACGTTCACGGGCTGAAATTGTGGAAAAGCAGCATCACTTGCCCCATAACCTCAGCCGTGCGGAACATAATGCCACCCACAGCCTCAGAAACAACTCTGACATCATAATCAAAAAGGCTGACAAAGGAGGTGCTGTTGTCATCATGAATAGGTCAGAATATGAACAAGAGGCTACTCGGCAGCTCTCCAACACCACTTTCTACAAGCCATTACCCTATGATCACACTGAGAGTTACCAAAAGAAACTACAGCATTTGCTCAAGAAACTTCCTGAAAAAGCACAAGATCAAATCCGCACAGACACACTCCTGGTACCCCGACCTGGGATATTCTATCTCCTACCCAAGATCCATAAACCTGGGAATCCTGGGCACCCCATCATCTCAGGCATTGGCACCCTGACAGAAGGATTCTCTGACTATGTAGACTCCCTCCTCCTTACGCTACCCGCACTCCCAGCTACCTTCGAGACACCACTGACTTCCTGAGGAAACTACAATCCATCAGTGATCTTCCTGATAACACCATCCTGGCCACTATGGATGTAGAAGCCCTCTACACCAACATTCCACACAAAGATGGACTACAAGCCGTCAAGAACACTATCCACGATAATGTCACGGCTAACCTGGTGGCTGAACTTTGTGACTTTGTCCTTACCCATAACTATTTTACAATTGGGGACAATGTATACCTTCAAATCAGCGGCACTGCTATGGGTACCCGCATGGCCCCACAGTATGCCAACATGTTTATGGCTGACTTAGAACAACGCTTCCTCAGCTCTCGTCCCCTAATGCCCCTACTCTACTTGCGCTATATTGATGAATCTTCATCATCTGGACCCATGGAAAAGAAGCCCTTGAGGAATTCCACCATGATTTCAACAATTTCCATACCACCATCAACCTCAGCCGGGTCCAGTCCACACAAGAGATCCATTTCCTGGACACTACAGTGCTAATAAACGATGGTCATATAAACACCACCCTATACCTGAAACCTACTGACCACTATTCCTACCTACATGCCTCCAGCTTTCACCCTGACCACACCACATGATCCATCATCTACAGCCAAGCTCTGCGATACAACCGCATTTGCTCCAACCCCTCAGACAGAGACAAACACCTACAAGATCTCTATCAAGCGTTCTTACAACTACAATACCCACCTGCGGAAGTGAAGAAACAGATTGATAGAGCCAGAAGAGTTCCCAGAAGTCACCTACTACAGGACAGGCCTAACAAAGAAAATAACAGAACGCCACTAGCCATCACCTTAAGCCCCCAACTAAAACCCCTCCAACGCATTATTAAGGATCTACAACCTATCCTGAAGGATGACCCAACACTCTCACAAATCTTGGGAGACAGGCCAGTCCTTGCCTACAGACATCCCCCCAACCTGAAGCAAATACTCACCAGCAACCACATACCACACAACAGAACCACTAACCCAGGAACCTATCCTTGCAACAAAGCCCGTTGCCAACTGTGCCCACATATCTATTCAGGGGACACCATCACAGGGCCTAATAACATCAGCCACACTATCAGAGGCTCGTTCACCTGCACATCCACCAATGTGATATACGCCATCATGTGCCAGAAATGCACCTCTGCCATGTACATTGGTCAAACTGGACAGTCTCTACGTAAAAGAATAAATGGACACAAATCAGATGTCAAGAATTATAACATTCATAAACCAGTCGGAGAACACTTCAATCTCTCTGGTCACGCGATTACAGACATGAAAGTTGCGATATTACAACAAAAAAACTTCAAATCCAGACTCCAGAGAGAAAATGTTGAATTGGAATTCATTTGCAAATTAGATACAATTAACTTAGGCTTGAATAGAGACTGGGAGTGGCTAAGTCATTATGCAAGGTAACCTATTTCCCCTTGTTTTTTCCTACCCCCCCCCCAGACGTTCTTGTTAAACCCTGGATTTGTGCTAGAAATGGCCCACCTTGTTTATCATACACATTGTAAGGAGAGTGGTCACGTTAGATAAGCTATTACCAGCAGGAGAGTGGGTTTGTGTGTGTGTGTGGGGGGGTGGGTGGGTTGAGAAAACCTGGATTTGTGCTGGAAATGGCCCAACTTGATTATCATACACATTGTAAGGAGATTGATCACTTTAGATAAGCTATTACCAGCAGGAGAGTGGGGTGGAAAGAGGTATTTTTTCATGCTTTGTGTGTATATAAAAAGATCTTATACACTTTCCACAGTATGCATCCGATGAAGTGAGCTGTAGCTCACGAAAGCTTATGTTCAAATAAATTGGTTAGTCTCTAAGGTGCCACAAGTACTCCTTTTCTTTTTGCCAAAAATACTGCTATACATAACTCTTTGGGAAATATTTGTCCTCTTTAAAACTCTGCTATAATTTGTGGAAAACTCCAAGGAGCTGGCACCCTTGGGTGGCTATTCTGATTTTAACAGGAAGGAAAAAAAATGAGCTCCTGTTGGCTTTGGGGGACTTCTGAATCCTCATCATAGGGAATGTGATTAATTTTCATTACCAGAAATGGGGAAGAGTCCTTTTAATTGAGTTAATACAACTTCAAATATTTTAGATATCTTTCATGCTGTTGGGTCTACGTTCTTTTTATTATTATTGATATTGCTGTTGTGGCCAGGACCCCATTGTGCCAGGCTCTATACAAACAGAATAAAAAGATTAGTGTCTGCCCCCCAAAACCTTGCTATCTCCTTTCTGTGATGTAGGAGTGTTTTGTTTCTGGTGTCCTGGAGCCTGAAGAGACATCCTCATGTCATCACTGTAGGAACTCTTGGATGAACCTTCTGTCAGTAATTTACATGAAGACTAAATGCTCTGAGCTTCAGTTTGGTGTTGGAAGCCCCACCAGAGCTTGAAAATACTTGGTTGCACTGGCTAAATATGTGATGGAAGGAATCAAGAGGAAAAACAAACAAACCCTGAGAAGTCCTGAAGCCTAACAGAAGTTGTAGATCTCAAGGCCAAACTCTCCCAGGAGAAACGATTAAAAGAGGAATATTGGAAGTCCTCCAAAGAGTCTGAATGGACACCCAAAAATGCCACAAGTATGAAAGGAGTGGAACGGCTTCTTATACAAAAGTCATTGCGAGGGGATGTTGTGAAGGCCAAAACTATAACTCGGTTCAAAAGACAATTAGATAAGTTCATGGAGGATCTGACAACTTCATACTCTGGATGTCCCTAAGTCTCTCCCTGCCAGCGGCTGGAACTGGAAAGCAGGAGTGGATCTCTCAAAAATTGCCCTGTTCTGTTCATTTCCTCTGGAGCATCTGGCAGTGGCCACTGTCAGAAGACAGGATACTGGGCTAGATGGACCATTGCTCTGATCCAGTATGGCCATTCTTATGTTCTAAATGACTTTTTAATTGTTTTGGTTAATAAAATGTTTGCATCATTGTCTTTGTTTATACGGAGTGTTTTTCTTTCTGTTTACAGGGCCACATGAGTGAAAACAATTGAACCAGAGGAATTGTGCTCACTCTTGATAGCAGTGGTTCACTGCATAATGGAAGTATGTAGTTTATATCTTGCATTTTATAATCCCCAGTCAATATTTTAAACACTTAAGATTGAAGAATAAACTTGTTTTGCAATTTTGTCTCAATTTGTAACTTGCTTTTTAGCAACAAGGAGCAGTAATTAAGGAAAGAAGGAAGCACTGTAGCATGAAAATCTTGAAAACAGGGGTTACTTGCTGGCTAAATAATAAATTAAATTCTTTCTAAAAATGCTTATCTGTTAACTTTGGGGGTTATAGAACCCACCTTGGCTTTTTTCATAGTGTTTAACAGAATGAAAGTGCTGTTTTTATAAAAATAAGTAGAATAGTATTTGACCATGAATGGTGACACACACAGATCATGGCTGAGTGTTGAATAACTATTATCTATGTGTTTTATTAATAGATTATTAAATAAACTAGATATTATGTCTGTAAAACTGTTTACATTTATAACTATATTAAACCACAACTCTCAAGGTTGTCTCCTCTCATTGTTCAGCTCTTGGCAAGATTGTTTCTAAGCAGGGGATAGAGTATCATCAGTCTGCTGACAATTTGCAGGTCTCTTGATCTTTGGATCATACTTATTCTTTCCTCCTCTCAGCCCCCCAGTTGCTTTTCTGGGCTGCATTCTTATTTATTATATTTCACAATGAACTCATTATAGCATGAAGTACTTCACCACAACTGATATTCCGAGGCAGCATAATTCTTAAAGGGCAAGCAGTGTTTTCACAGCAAAGAGAAAAATCTCACAATAATGGAAGTATTTTATTAGATAGTAGCAGTTAGATTTCAACAGCGTCAGAGAGTGTAATATCAAAAAATCTAGATACTTTGTATTTGTGCCAAGTTAGCAGACATCTTCTAATTAGTACAAAGTAATATTCTTATTAAATGTCCTTTTATTCTAACAACTATGTTCATGTAGTTTATATGACACCTGAACTAGGAGAAGTAAAACACAGCTTTAAACTGAAACCCTCCCAGGTCTGAGTTATGCTAATGGCTCACTAAGTAACCATGTACAGTAATTTCAAAAAACATGCTGCAAGATAGTTGCTACGTAGAACAATGAGTTCATACATTAGCTTCTTGTATTAGCCCACAGCTTGATTCATTTAGTCTACTACGCAGTATACATTTGATATTACAGAATCACCATGTATTTCATCATCTCTGGTACTTTATACTTGGAAAAGGCCAGACTGGAATAGAAAAGATTTTTCCAGTCACTAGTAAGGAAGATTGGCATAACCACATACAAACATCAGTATGCAGCACCTGCATAGGTTATGCCTGTAAGGATCTAGTGTTAGCAAATCACTTTTACTAGCACAAAGGCCTTGATTTAGCTAAAAACAAGCTTAACTGTTTTGCTGACTGAAGCTTCAAAGCTGGAGTTCTCAAAGGAGAATGAGGGATTCAGGGGCTCTAGGAGTGGCCACTTAAGCAACCCCATAGGTTGCTTGAGCCTCTGCAGTGCCCTGCCTATAATAGCCCCCCCTCTTATGGGTCCTTTAAGCACTGCAGAGTCTTTGTTGTGATTTATAGCATCCATTTTGGGGTTGATTTAAATTTTAAAATTTAGTTAAAGCTAATGTTAAAAAAATATATAATACATATGTTGGGAAAAGAGTGTCTGCACATCTGGGTGTAGTGCTAAGATTATCCACAAATACAAAGTTAATTTTTTAAAAGTCATATGATACATAGAGTACATTATCAGCAATAACCCAGATTTAGGTGAATAGATTTAACAATACAGTTTAGATATTAGAATCTGAATACTCGGATACATCACTCATGAAAAGTTGTACAGAGATTTGGTTGTGGAAAGCAAAATATTGAGTGGAGATTGTCCCTTAGTAATTGAGAATTAGGTCGGTTGCCCATTTAGAAAATACAATCTATGAGGAAAGTATTTGTTACTTTCCTGGCTGTGCTTCTCATCAGCACTCCAGCTCATCCCTCCTTGTATTGCTGATGTCCCGTGATGTGTTCTATGTAGCTGTCCCTCGATCACCTGATGGCATCCGACACCATGAGTTGCTGCATCAGCCGAGCATAGTATTGACCAATTCCTCATTCTCTCAGCACTCACTCGTTACTGGGGTCCCATGCGCCTAAGGCTCTGATGATCAGTGCCTGTGTCTGGACCTGGTAACCCTTACCTCTCAAGGTTTCGGCTAGAGGGGCATATTTCTCTACCTTTCAAGCTTGGGCATCGTGGAAGGCCAGGGTTCTGTTCTCTAATAGCACTGTGACATCTACTAAATACACAGACAATCCTTAACCAAAAATAATCTAACAACATCTAAAATCATAAGCTCTACCTCAAGCCACCAGTTCCCACTCTGGCTACAGCTCTGGCCTTAGAATAATAGAATCATAGATTATCAGGGTTGGAAGAGACCCCAGAAGGTCATCTAGTCCAACCCCCTGCTCGAAGCAGGACCAATTCCCAGTTAAATCATCCCAGCCAGGGCTTTGTCAAGCCTGACCTTAAAAACCTCTAAGGAAGGAGATTCTACCACCTCCCTAGGTAACGCATTCCAGTGTTTCACCACCCTCATAGTGAAAAAGTTTTTCCTAATATCCAACCTAAACCTCTCCCACTGCAACTTGAGACCATTACTCCTCGTTCTGTCATCTGCTACCATTGAGAGCAGTCTAGAGCCATCCTCTTTGGAACCCCCTTTCAGGTAGTTGAAAGCAGCTATCAAATCCCCCCTCATTCTTCTCTTCTGCAGACTAAACAATCCCAGCTCCCTCAGCCTCTCCTCATAAGTCATGTGTTCCAGACCCCTAATCATTTTTGTTGCCCTTCGCTGGACTCTCTCCAATTTATCCACATCCTTCTTGTAGTGTGGGGCCCAAAACTGGACACAGTACTCCAGATGATGCCTCACCAATGTCGAATAGAGGGGATCGATCACGTCCCTCGATCTGCTCGCTATGCCCCTACTTATACAGCCCAAAATGCCATTGGCCTTCTTGGCAACAAGGGCACACTGCTGACTCATATCCAGCTTCTCGTCCACTGTCACCCCTAGGTCCTTTTCCGCAGAACTGCTGCCTAGCCTTTCAGTCCCTAGTCTGTAGCTGTGCATTGGGTTCTTCCGTCCTTATTTCCTTACTCTTTTTTCCCCCTTCAACCAGTCACATCTCTGCAGCTTTCTGCTACTTTTTATATTAAAGCTCATGATTCCCTTCAGGGGAGTCTTATCTCATAATCAGGGTTGGTTTAGCCTCAGGGTTTCCAGCCCATGGGCAATCCACCCTGTTAAAGATGCCCAATTCCCATTGATTTTCAATGGATATTGAATTATTCAGAGTTAGATTTAATTGCAGCAAACACTGCAACCATTTCTCACTGACATTATTTAAAAATAAATATCCTTACTTGCAGGAACCAATGAGATTTTACTCAGTTTTTTCATACATGTTGAAGTCTTTTGTTCTGTGGTATTGTATTTACACATTAATATCTGAAATAGGAAGAGATTTTTTTTATATACACTGAAGTCCCACATGGGCAGACATATTCCAAACAAGAGTTTGGTCATTCCAGCAGCTCAGCAGGAAGCAAGTATTTCAATAAATAACATTCCTGTCTAGTGTACTCATTAGTGGTTTTTATTATACTGTGAAGGTGTTCCAAATCCCACATGGAACTCAATTATGTTTTGAAAATGAAAAGCAAGATACTATGAAATATTCAAAGAGAAAAGACTTTTTTTTCCTAACTGAGAACCTTTAATAAATCTGCCAAAAAATATCTCTTCTCATTCTGTGCCCCCAAAACAAAAAGAATGTGCAGTAAAGTATGTACAGATGGCTGAGGGGTAATTTTACTGTCAGGTGTAGCTGGTTAAAGCAGTCTGAACTTATCTCCTATAGATGGTGACAGGCAGGGGTCAAACTGGGCTAGGTCATCCTGGGTTGATCACTCAGGCCCATACCATCAAAGGGAAATCCATGGGAGCTAGGCATCTCAATGTCTTTGAGGATCTGGGCCACAACACTATTCTTTTCTTTTATTTTTAGGCTGCTATTTTTTCACCAGAATCCAAACTTTTTTTTTTTATTTTTACAGTAAATCTCTGTGCCTTTATGACTGCAGACTAAACTTTGAGAACCCGAAACAGGAGTAAACAGCGGAATGGCGCACAGAGACTACATCAACAACTCAGAGACCTGAACTTCCCGATGAATCTCTGAGTGTTCTTTCAGATACTCAGTGATGACAATATAAATGGCAATGTCTTCATTAACTATTTCACTGACACCAGACCATGTGAGAAAGGAGAGGGAGGATCACAGAGTTGCAGTCTACTGTGAGTAATATTTTGATATCACAGGTGGATATAAAAAAATAAATAAGCAGCCCTTAAGTTCAAAACTGATTGCTTGACCTGTGCTGCATAATTACCTCAAACACCAGCACTCAGAACCCTATTCTGTTTGTGATTTCCCTCTCTTATGCCTGCCAGTAAGCTGTGTTTTTTTAATTATTATTCCATTCACAATTGGGGCACCATTATTCAATAACAAAAATCCATTAACACAATAGAATGAATAATTAATCTATTAAAACAGTTTATTAGATAAATTATTGAGGGCTTGTAATTAACCAGTACCATAATTTTCTCAAGTTATTTCATAATACAGAACACTAACATTTTAAACCATGACAAACTCCCTGGAAAGAAGTTGTTTTAACATTTAATCATTGTTGCAGATCTTTTAAAGCAATCCAGACTATTAAATGGAGTTTGCTATATTTGAATACCTTTGAAGCCCATAAGTGAGTTTTGTGCACAGGTTTTTGGTATTTTATTAAATTAGTGATAGAATTTTTGCTTATTGTGGGCTAAATTGTTGTTCTTACCCTCAGCCCTGAGAGATGGGGATGGGCAGGCAGACTACTCCAGTGGTCTGTTCGATAAGCATTGTGCTACAAGCACACAAAATTCCTCTGGGACCATGGAGGGGGTCTGGGCACAACTATTCCTGTTGACAAGGTTCAATATGTGCTCTCTCACTGTAGGGCAGCTGTGGTCACCTGTGCAGAGAAGAGATCATAGGGCTATACCTATTCCATTCTACCTAAATTCTTATATCACTTTCATCACGAGAGTATCTGAGACATAGATCCTTAAAGATTTTGAAGTGTCTAGCCCCCACTCGGACATAAGGACCTCAATACTTTGAGATCTGGTCCTGAATGCCTCCTGTCCCTCTCTATGTGTTTTTTGGAAAGATTAGCACTTCAGCAGGCCTTTGAGTGAAACAGTCTGTACATTTTCTGATTTCAAGGACATGGGTGTACTCTGGATTCGATTTTTAAACACCCATAGTTCAGCCTATTACAAAGACAGTGAGCTATTTGGGGATTGTAAATAACACCAGATGGCCAATTTATTCCACTTTAACTCATGTTAACTTCAGAGGACTTACCTGTTGACAAAGTCATTACTCAGTGTGAGTAAGGGCATTAGAATTTGGCCAAGATTTTTTTGGGACTCTAATTCTATAGGTTTTGGATAATATTCCAATTTGTTTGTGCTAAACTGAGTCACTCTTGAGAGTACTGAGAGTACTTTAAAGTTCATTTAAATACCTTAAACTACTTAAAGTTCAATTTAGTATTGTATAGCCAGCATTAACATTAAAAAAAATACACAGAGCATAGCACATCCACAAAACCAGCACCAACATTATAAAATTATACACAGCCAGGAGCATACAGAAAGCCAGAACTGACATATAAAAATGTCTGCAGAAGTAGGCACAAAAATAGTTCAAGTATTCAAGAAATACACAGAGGAGTGGTGGAATGACCATCTCAGCTCTTCAACTTGTTGGTTTGGGTAAAGGCATGTCTCTTTTGTCAAGTCAATCTCTCCTCCTTTTCCCTCAGGTTGTATGTGATGAGGAGCTTTTCCCTTCTCTCCCCTGGGGATGTCTGGTGAGAGATGATAATCTCCCTGGATTTGGTGTTGTCATTCTTCACAGAAGCACAGAAATGGCGTTGTGCCAAACCCCAATGGATTCCAACCTGAAAAAAGTTTGGTTCAGACTCTACATTCAATATATTCTAAATTCTGCACAAAGAGTGTTTCCATCAAAATTCATTGCTGACAACGCCTATGAAGAAAGTTTTGACATCAGCAGTGTCTAGTATGGGCATCAATAGTCTTTTTAAGTATTCATTGCACAACTTAAAATACAAAGAAAAGTAAAAACGAAAAGAAATACTTGATGTTGATTCAACACTATGGTTAAACATTTAAATGCACAAAAGGCAGGATATTTAAAGTTATGTTTCCTCCAGCAACTATAAGCCTCCTTGTATACTAGCATTATACAAATATTACTTTTACTATTAAAAGAATATATAACTATGACTTTTACTGTAAATACAATAATTTTTTCTTTATATTTTATATTGATTATTAATTGTTTTAATATTACAGATTTAGACATACACATACACAGACACACATATATATGCTACAGTAAAAAGATGAATATATATACACACGCATGCTAGATTACTGAAGCTACATCTTCAGCCATAGTAAATTTACAATCAGTCCACTGAAGTCAATAAAGAGATGAAGATATATGCAAGCTGAGGATCTGGCCCTATTCCTTACTATAGATGTGGTTGGGGTTGTAATAAATAGATAAGGCATAGGACATTGAAGTGTATGGCACAACTTAAACTCAAATGTTTACATCCCAGAGGTGTCATACTAAAAACAATAATTATTCTATTTCCTCTTTTCTTAAAGCTTCTCAACATTGTGACCACTCAGAAAGATAGATACATAAAACATGAACTTTAAACTAGATACATTCACCAAATTCAATAGTGTAAGAAGAGACAGGGCATAAGAAAGACCTTTAAGAACACCTGGGAACATCATCTGAGCAAGAGGATGCTGAAAGGCTTAGGAATCACAAATACATTCACCTTAAACACTAACCTTAAACACGGCAAAGAAATTCTCATAAGGAAGCAACTCCCACTTTCCAAAAATGTGTCTTTTGTGTCAGACTCACAGGGCTGTCCCATTTAATTTCCAGAGCACTTAGGTGATAGTCTTCAGTGTGTCTTGGATATGGTTGACCTACTTAGATTCTGAAAATGAATTTGGAAGAATATGAATGGCTTACAGTAGAATGAAAACTAAAGCAATCTGCAGGCATTTGGCTCTGGATAGACATTACTGGTCTGGGAAGACAGATTTAATATATAGTTTAACATTTTTTCTTTAATCTGCAATAAAATGATCTCTTTTTATACTTAGAGTTAATTTATTTAAGCATGCATAACATGGTTGGGCACAAGGGAGAAAGGGATTTTTTGCAGACATGCCAAATGGTTAGATGCTATAAGGAAGAGAATGGAAATGTGTTAAATGAATGACTGTGTTTGATATTATATAACTATAATATAACTATGCACACACATACACACACACACATTCTCATTTTTAAATTGACTTATTCTGTTTTCAGATATTTCATTTGAAAGAGATTTTACACTGTATCATTCATAAGGGAATAAGGCTATTGTTAGCCAAAGATGCTCCTGTCTGCATTTGTGCATTTCTGATATAAAACCTTCTAGATAATCAAAATGGAAGAATATAGCTGGTTGCACCAGAATTACCTGTGGAACTGCAGCTGCAGTGCTCACTTTACATAAGCAGCCCAGAATGAAGCCCATATATCTTACTAACTGAGATGTACAGTTTTATGGCCATGAGTTTGGGAAGACCAAATTACTCACAAGTAGTGAAATCATGACAAAATTATGTAGTTCATCCCAAAGGCATGCCAATAAATCCTTTAACCACGTCATATCATTATGTATTCTGTATATACCACATACTTTTCCGAGACAAATGTAACAATTTAAAGAGCTTTAACAATTTTATTGATACTATTTTTCAAATCCCTCTGCCTCTAAGATCTGACTACCACTTACCAGCGAAATAAGAACAAGAGGGAAAGGAAAATCATAACTACGACTTTTTGAAACCTTTACAATTATATAAAATGGCTTTTCTGTTCTTAATAATGTGCCAATTTTAAGACTGATATCTTGGAACCTTCCAGCAACTGCTTTAAGTCTCATTGGAAAGTTCTAGCCCTTGTGGCTCTTATATGATATCATTCCACAAATCCTGATGAGGGGTTGATGTTGCCTCAACTCCACGTCAGCATAATTTTGGGAGAAAATTTCATATTTGATGGTGAAGCTGTTTTCTGAAGGTTGTTTTTATCAGAGGCAGATTTGTGACCAGAACATAGGTGAGGCAATACTGGACGCTGGAAAATACAATTTATCACATGGCTCAGCAATTTATATATCCATCTTGCATGATATGATATGATATTATTTGAGAAATGATCATGTAATTAATGACCTTATTGTATGTATGTCACTTTGTGTAGTTTTTATTCATACCCATGGTTATTAATTTGAACCAATGACTGTGAAACCCATTGTGAAATATTTAAATCCCCAATATTGAAAGTTATGTATATGTTTCACTTTACACAGCCATTGCAGGATCAGGGTCTAAATTTGGAAATTAGGGAGTACATGTACACACAAAATCAGGCAGATGTTACAAAATGCACTTTGTTCATCATTTATTTTATCAATGATAACTTAGTTTCAATTACCTGTGCTAATAATTCATAGCACACTTGTGGATGTGCCATAGTATATTTTGTAAAAATAAGGAAATTTTCCTAACTTGAGAACTCACAACAACATCTGAACATCTCTGCTGAGAGATGGGGAAAGACTGATATTTATTGTGGATTATAAAGAGAACAGGTTAATGAAATTCAGATTAGTGAGTTTCTGCGGTGTAGTAAAAGCATGTGTGTACAGTCACTGTTTTAAATTAATGTTTCTATGTACATGGGTATATATATGAACAAAAAATGACACCAAGGGCACACATGTATGACAATAAAGCCATAGCGGATTATATATATATTGCACAATGTATATATATAAATTCCTTTTAAAAGCTTACCATTGGAAGTTAATTCCACTTCTTCTGTTTATATTAGTGTATTGCTTTAAAGACTTTGTCAAACTGTTTAATGAAGGGTTTAGTTCCTGGTAATGAATGTCATGTTCCTGACAATGAGATCTGGTAAAATGGTTTGAAGTGATATATAGGGATTGTTGACTTTGTTACAGAATACACACAGAGTTTGATTTGTCTAATACTCTCTGTAGTCTGGCTGAGATACAATATGCACAGCCCACTAGTATGATGCCTGCTGTGACTTTGCATTATGTTTCAAAATAATAGATTCTTCTAGAGGAATGAATGCCTTATAGTACAGTAATTGATTGCAAGTGCCAATACAGCAGCTGCCTTTGCGCACTCAGGAATATCTTTATTTTAGGATTGTTCCTTTTTTAATATCCTTATTCTATTTTTTAAAGATATATATATATATATCACTAAGGAATATATATATATAGTGCCAATTATTCCTTAGTGATATTATTTCATAGACCTCTTGTGGAACCGCTAACGGTAGGCGAGGAGCTATGAAAGTGAAAGGAGAGCACCCACCATGTTTACTAAGAATATCCTATTAATATAGTTAAACCTAATAGCTTATTTGCCATATAGATGTAGACATATGACATTAGATAGATTCCAGTGGATGGATAAATAGCACAAAATAGTATAAAAAAGATGATTTGCATGATTAACATAAGTATAAAAACTAACTTACAAGGCAGGGATATTGTGAAGAAATACATAAACTCAGTTGTAATGTTTAGTAAGCGCCGAGGGCAGGCGTCAGGAGAGAAGGTTCAGCTCTTTTACTTACTGCACAAACACTCTGTTCACCCTGAGTCTGCTAAGATTTCTAGAAACATCTAGTTTACCTGTGGTCCATTCAGAGGCTTAACGCAGTTATTAGCTTAGTCATTGCCACAGCCATAGCATTTTATAATCTCATTTGCAAGTCATTCCTATGGTAGGCTATTTATATGAGGTGCATTCCTATCCTAGGCTATTTATGGCTCTCATTACTGCATTATGTGAACACCTCACAATCTTTCCTATATTTTTTCTCATAACACCTCTGTGAAGAAGGCAAGTTCTATTATTCCTATTTCATAAATGGGAAACTGAGGCACAGAAAGAGTAAATGATTTGTCCAAGGTCACATAAGAAGTCTGATATAGTGAAGAATTGAACCTATGTCTCCCCAGGCTGAGGCTAATGCCCTGGCCATAAAACCAACCTTCCTATTAAGTAACTTGGTACCTATTCTTATACACCCATGAATAATAATGTATTCACTTTGGTATACAAAAGGGCTGCTGTCAGATGAGAGATGGGGACCTTATCCATAGCTGTGGCTTATCTGCATGCCAGGGATGGCTGTGTTGCTATTATGAACAAATAGCAGGGAGCACAAACTCCCTCTCTCTATTAAATGTTAGGAGAGGAGTGAGGCCAGGGAAAAGTTATAATGAATGAGTGGGGTGGTAGTAACTTCCGTAGTTACATGTCTAGCATCTGGCTAAACCTTTCCTCCACAGGCAAGGACATGAAAACAGAATTTTCCCCCAGCAGCCTAGCCAAGAGGAAAAAGAAAAAATATCCAGGCCAGTGGCAGGATATTTAAGTCACCCAGAGGAAGGAGAAATGAACTGAAGCACAAGATTTTGGTTACCATGGATATTTTTCCATCACTGTGGGTATGTCTACCTAGCTGTCCAAGTACATACCTAGGGGATTAGGTGGGATTGTACTTAGGCGGTTAGCCCAAGCTGCCACCTGTGCCACTCTAGCAGATTGCTATTTTTAGTGTGGCAGTTTGAGCAGAGCTAGTGTTTGTATGTCTATCAATACTGGGATGTATGTCTACTTCCCAGTCTCGGTGCAGACATACCCTATGTGATTTAAATGACATTATCTTATTGTTGTTTATTAGTGTTTATTCCTCTTTAGGAGTTGTAATAAACAACAAGAAATATTTAGTTTTAACATTTTTTTCCCAAACCTGAGAAATATTGAGAGACTTTTGAGAGAAGAAATGCCCTTTTTGTCTGGTTCTTAACAGAGATTGGACTATAGAGTGTGCTTTTGTATGTTTCAGATATATTGGGGAGATTAGTTCTGCAGGGACTTGTTAGCAGGGTTTAAGACAGTTGTACATATTGCTGTCGTAGTTATCTCATCACTGACAATCCTGATGGATATTGTGTTCTTTAGTTTAGAATTCCTCAGAACTCTCAAAGAGGTGAGGAGAGGAAGATAAACTCTCTAAATTGGCCTTTGTCTTACTTCTTCTCCTTGATTATTTCCCACTATTACTGTCATTCATGAAGCACCCAGAGGGATCAGGTGAGGCTCTTTGTGTTCCCAGTGAACAGGCAAAGCTGCCTGTCAGTCATGACTGCACCTGAGGCATTAAACTCTCACTCCGATTAAGCACTAGACAGAGGGCAGCTTGGATAAAGCACAGCTATTTGTGATGGTTAATTCTGACTGCCAGTCCCTCTTGAGCTGTTAATGCAGAAGTGTTCTCTGCTGACAGACACACCAGAGGTGTCAGGAAATAATACCTGATGCTATCTGTGCTGTTCTTGCCTCAGTAGTGTCCTGGAGCTCTGGGACGGGACACACCACACCTGAGTACTAAGCCTTCCAACCAGCTACCTCAAAGAGAATTCAAGTTCATGAATATTTCATAAGCTGAAAACCAAGCCGATTTGGATTAAATAACATTTTGTTGTGAAAATTTTACCCAATTCCACCTCTATTTACAATTTTTTTTCTGGGATTCTTCATATACATATGAGCAACATGGGAAGGTAAATGAACATTGAGTAATGGTACATATTATGTCCCCCACAGAGCAGAGTGAAGAATTGTTTTTTTAATTCAGTGACTGAATCGAGAAACTAAAAAAAAAAATTAAAAATTGTCCCAAGGAATCTGTTTTGTATTAACATTTAGTCACATTTGGATGGTGTTCCTCACAACCAGAAGAGCTAGAAACTTACATTTTATTAAATGAGATCTTAACTGCTGGGGAAACTAATGGAAAAGCTCCACATTAGCCTTGTAGAGTTTTCTACTCAACACTGGATTGATGATCTGTGAAACCTTGTTATAGCCTCCTAATGAGAAGAAATTCTCAGTGCACACTGACAAAGAGCAATGAATGATCAAATGAAGACCATCACAAAACACTTAGTAAGTATAAATAATTATTCCTCTAATCTGATTTAAAACAGGAGAGGCAAATTAGAGAGTGGTGCCTCTTTCCCAACTGAAGATGGACAATCATTCACATAGATTCATAGATTTTTAAGACCAGAAGGGACTTCAGATCATCTAGTTTGGCCTTCTGTATAACACAGGCCATATAATATCACCTGGTTACTCCTGTTTTGAGCCAAATATCTTGTGTTTGACTAAAACATCATCCAGAAATGCATCCAGTCTTGAGCTGAAGACTTCAATAGCTGGAGAATCCACTTCTTCCCTAGGTATTCCAAACATACATAATAAAAATGTAGCAGCCATATAAAAACCCCACAACAGAACAGAAATGGAAAATAAGAAGTGATTAAAACACTCATTACACAACCTCTACATAACTTTTGGTTAGATTTTTTTTTTCCCATTGGGATTAAATCCTTAAATTGGACGACACATCTGTTAGTGATTGGAGACAATTTCAGTTTGGAGTGAGCTGACTTTGGCTGCCATTACAGTACTATGTGTAAGTGACTTTCCCATCTGATCTAAGACAAAATCCACATGTCCTGTGGTAGGGTCAAAACTGTTCTCGTGTTGATGGTCTGGCTTTATTAATAAACTAATGAATAATAACACAACATAAAATCTAGTCCAAGACTTCTTCCCAAGCTTGGTTGCTCAGCTCAGCCACTAGGTTCTCTTTGCCTCAGGCCCCAGTTCCTCTGTCAGTACAGTCCCCTCTAAAGTCTGCTTCCTTCCTTTTATTCAATCCCTCTGGATGGCCTTCCCACCTGGCTTGATACTAGCAGTAGGTTTTGAGAAGTATATCTTGTTAGTCCCTAACTCCAGAACAGTCCATTTACCTTTTCCTACCCTACTCAAGCATATAATATGTCCACATTATCAGTGCATGCAGCATTAACAAATCTGACTTGATAATTACCAGTTATACAGTCTTTTGTTTTATGAACAATACCTAATTAGTGCCTAATGGTAATGGCATCTTTTATTAGACCAGAACTGACATTCAACACTTCCCCCTAATATCTTCTGATCCAAGGTGGCTCCTTAATATGGGCATCAGAGGCTGTTCTAGATTTGGTTTTGACAAAAAAGGAGGAACTGGTTGAGAATTTGAAAGTGGAAGACAGCTTGGGTGAAAGTGATCATGAAATGGTAGAATTCATGATTCTAAGGAATAGTAGGAGGAAGAACAGCAATATAAAGACAATGGATTTCAAGAAGGCAGACTTTAGCAAACTCAGGGAGTTGGTAGGTAAGATCCCATGGGAAGCAAGTCTAAGGGAAAAAGAACAGTTGAAGACAGTTGAAAGTTTTTCAAAGAGACATTATTAAGGGCACAAGAGGAAACTATCCCACTGCATAAGAAAGATAGGAAGCATGGCAAGAGACCACCCTGGCTTAACCAGGAGATCTTCAATGATCCATAATAAAAAATAAGTCCCACAAAAAGTGGAAAGTAGGTCAAATTACAACGGATGAATATAAACAAATAACACAAGTAGGGACAAAATTAGAAAGGCCAAGGCACACAACAAGATCAAACTAGCCAGAGATATAAAGGGTAACAAGAAAACGTGCTACAAATACGTTAGAAGCAAGAGGAAAATGAAGGACAGGGTAGGCCTGTTACTCAATGAGGGTAGAAAAATAATAACAGAAAATGTGGAGATGGCAGAGGTGCTTAATGACTTCTTTGTTTCAGTTTTCACCAAAACAGTTGGTGGTGACTGGACATCTAACATAGTAAATGCCAATGAAAATGAGGTAGGAACAGAAGAGGCTAAAATAGGTAAAGAACAAGTTAAAAATTACCTGGATAAATTAGATATCTTTAAGTCACCAGGGGCTGATGAACTGCATCCTAGAAAACTCATGGAGATGATTGAGGAGATATCTGATCCATTAGCAATTATCTTTGAGAAGTCATGGAAGATGAAAGAGATTCCAGAAGACTGGAAAAGGGAAAATATAATGCCAATCTATAAAAAGGGAAATAAGGAAAATCCAGTATATTACAGATCAGTCAGCTTAACTTCTGTACCCGGAAACATAATGGAGCAAATAACTAAGCAATCAATTTGCAAACATCTAGAAGATAATAAGATGATAAGTAACAGTCATCATGGATTTGTCAAAAACAAATACCGTGAAACCAACCTGATAGCTTTCTTTTACAGGGTAACAAGACTTGTGGATGGGGGGAAGTGGTAGATGTGGTATATCTTGACTTTAGGAAAGCTTTTGAAAGCTTTTGATATTATCTCGCATGACCTTCTCATAAACAAACAATGGAAATGCAACCTATATGGAGCTACTATAAGCTGGATGAAAAACTGGTTGGAAAACTGTTCCCAGAGAGTTATCAGTGATTCACAGTCATGATGGAAGGGCCTAACAAGTGGGGTCCCACAGGGATCAGTTCTGGATCCAGTTCTGTTCAATATCTTCATCAATGATTTAAATAATGGCATATAGAGTACACATATAAAGTTTGGGGGTGGTCTGAAGTAAATAGGATGAAATTCAATAAGGACAAATGCAAAGTACTCCATTGAGGAAGGAACAATCAGTTGAACACATACAAAATGGAAAATGACTGCCTGGGAAGGAGTTCTGCAGAAAGTCATTTGCGGGTCATAGTGGACCACAAGCTAAATATGAGTCAACAGTGTAATGCTGTTGCAAAAAAAGCAAACATCATTCTGGGATGTATTAGCAGGAGTGTTGGAAGCAAGACACAAGAAGTAATTCCATTTTACTCCACTCTGATTATGTCTCAACTCATAGAATCATAGAATATCAGAGTTGGAAGGGACCTCAGGAGGTCATCTCATCCAACCCCCTGCTCAAAGCAGGACCAATCCACAACTAAATCAGACTGGAGTATTGTGTCCAATTCTGGGCGCCACATTTCAGGTAAGATGTGGACAAATTGGAGAGAGTCCAGAGAAGAGCAGCAAAAATTATTAAAGGTCTAGAAGACATGACCTATGAGGGAAGATTGAAAAAATTGGGTTTGTTTAGTCTGGAAAAGAGAAGACTGAGAGGGGACATTAAAGCAGTTCTCAAGTGTGTAAAAGGTAGTTACAAGGAGGAGGGAGAAAAATTATTTTTTTTCACCTCTGAGGATAGGACAAGAAGCAATGGGCTTAAGTTGCCCTATGGATGTTTTCCATCTCTATAATCTCTTCAAGAAATAAGCTTCTCATTTGGAATGGTGCTTAGCTAAAAATCATTTGTGACTCATTATTAGAAATCTGCCAGTAACAGCCATCTACTGCTCCCTGCCAGTTTCAAGAACAGTAACTACGCTTCTGCTCATTTTGGAATATTTGATTTTTTTTAATTGGCTTTCAAATAATTGACTTGAACTACTATCAAAAAATGTGGTAGCTATACATATTTGAATACTAAGTGAGTCACGTCTGGGAAATTAAGTGAATAAAAATACAACAATTTACTCAACATTGTTTAAGTGAGATATCAAAGATAATAAAGATATTTTATAAGGTGTCTAAACCACCAAGGAATTGTCACTTTTCACCATTGTAATGAAGTGGAGCAGGAGTATGCCTGCAAGACTATGCAACATGGAGGGTTTGTGGGCTTTTGTTTGGTTGGTTTAATAAATACTGCATGTCAGAGTGAACTTCCTAACCTTTCTTAGACAGTCTTTCATACTTCCAGTGGTTGGTAGTTTGTGGCTCAGTCTTGCATGGTACTGAATGTCCACAGATCTCATTGATGTTTATGGGACCAGAGGGCAGTCAGCAACTCACAGAATGAACTCACAAGGTTTTTATTGGTTATTTTATTTTTCACAGGTGTAGTCAGAAGAAAAGGTTTTTTTTTTTGTTTTTTTTAATTTCTGCTTTAGGGAGCCTTGCAGTGGCTCTTAAAAGGAGGGTAAATTGGAGGCCAAAACAGAAGTTTAACTAAACTAATAAGACGTAATGGATGTCTCCATCTTGTCTTTATAATCATTACATAGATACCATACATGTTTTCAAAAGTCTTAAGTGTTGTTGTATCTCTGCTTCCACTGAAAACATTAGTAAGGCTTACTTGACTTCAGTGGGACCAGAGGCCAAAGCCTGAGTGATTTTGAAAATCCCACCTCACCACACTATGATCTTTCAGCTCTATTAAAATTAACAACAGTTATTGCATTATCTTGTCCTTCTGGCTCAAAACATTTTAAATATTTGTAACACATAGAGAATAAAATGAGAGAGGGATTATTTGTCATCATTTAAGGAGACAGAGATAGGAATAATGGTATGAAATTAACAATTTATAGGAGACAATTATTGGAGTTTAGATGGAAGAAGAGGTCCAGACAGGTGGGGTGGCAACGGCAAAAAATAGCTCTGCACTCTGGGAAACCATCTTTGGAAGAAGGACAAAAGTCGAGATCAGTCCATTGCCCCTCTTGGACTGTTCTTATCCTCCAACTGCATGGAACTCAACTATAATGCCACCGTATTTTAAACTTTCGGATTTATGAAATACCACTTTTGTTAAAGTATAGAAGATTTAGGAAACTGTACAAGGCTTATCAGCAAAATTTCCTCCAACTCCTTCATTCAGGGGGTGACCTTTGATATCAGAGAAGAAAGCAGAAGGTTTGAGATCCATGGATCCATTGAGAAAGGAAGTCCCAAACTTGTATACAGATTGCGCCACCCTTTCTTCTCACCAGCGTATTCTCTGTAGGCGCTGTGCAACGGTTTGAAAGTTCCTCTTCTGTGAGGAGTGGATGGCACAAAGCAGCAATTCCTTCTCCTAAATGTTAAGGAATGAAATACTATACTGACTGTTTCAGAGGAGACTATGCCACAGAGTGGCACTCCGGCTTACCCCATTCCAGCAAATACTCTGCAGATCCACTTAGATCTGTCTACTTGTGACCTGGAGTAGTTTCAATAAGTTTCCAGGGAAAAGTGAGGAATATTCTGTGCTGGTTTGACATCCCCCTTTCCACAGGTTCAAGATCACAATCATAGCATAAACAGGAAAAAATACAAATCTAAATACAGCTCTGTCAGCCCGTTAATACATATAAACCTGGACCGTTGTCCTGTTTTCCACTTTAATACAAATCTGGAGTTCAGATTCCTCTCAAAAGTTGCAATTTTTCATTTTGTCACTGATTTCATTAGAAAAAGAAATAATTTTAGCCTGTCCCATAAGCCAATCCTTTATCACTATAAGCATCTCACAGGAGGAACAAGGATCTTGACTTTTTATTCACTTCTAGAGCACTTTGTACACCTGTGGTTCTAAGTGTCTGCCTGGTTTTCACAAGCTGTGTATGGAATTGTTCCTAGCTAGATAAGAAACCACAAACTGACATGACAACTAAAATCCATTAGAAAAATGAAAACGGCTGTCCATACAGGGAAATATTTAACCATAGGACATAGAAACTTTGCAGGAGCCAGCCAGAATTTTAAAATGCATTTTTTTCTAAAGTTTTGCTTGTCTTTTGCCAGCCTATTAGATTTAAATTAATATACATTATGTTCTTTTTCCTTCCGCTTCCTCTAAGAAACTGAAAGGCACACATTGGGTATAATATCGCCAATAATACTGAGTGCTAGGAAGACTTTTTTAAGTGGTGTGGAGATTATTGTTATATTTTATTTTCTGCATCAATTGATATGTGTTGTCCATAATTGTGTCATTGTATATATGGGAGCTTTCTTCCTGCTTTTTGTTTTAGTATCGGTGTTGCAAACGGCAAAATGTTTGCTAAACCAATACCAGGGAAAAAAATATTAAAAAGAAGAAAATTCGGTATCATCTATTGTACCTTCTGTGACATATGGATCCAATTCTACTTCCTTAGAAATCAAAGGGAGTTTTTCCATTTTCTCCAATGGGAGCAGGATTGTGCCATTAGTAAACTACAAAGAGAGCAGGGAACAATCTGGAAATGAAAAGGCTGAATTTTGAAAAAGAAGCAAGAAATGTTCAAGAGTCCATTGTAACATTAGTAAGAATTGCAAGGCGTTGATTTTTTGTGTAGTTCATTTCCTGAGCTTGAGAACAAGCTTGTTCCATCCTGACTAATTCTGACTGAGATGTAAGAACAACTGAAAACACATTTTTGACTGTAACAAACCAATTAACAAAGTAGCAAGTGGATATCACCATTGAGAGCTTAGTATTCTTGGATTTTTTCTCCAAATTTAAATGGTTAATAAATAAACTGTTTGGGAAAGGGAATCTTTCTTACTTTATGTCTGTAGAACTCTCAGCACAATTAGGCACTAATCATGCCTGGGAGCCTCTGAATGCTACTGGAATACAAATAATAAATAACAATAATGATTAGATGAATTTATTAAAGTAATGTATGTGATGGTGCAAGATGTGCTATAGGCTGACAGAATATTCAGCAATCTAATTTTCCCTTTTGTCTGCCAGGGCATAATGTTGTGAGTCAATTCAACGTGGCTGTTAAAACAGAGAGAACAACACAGACTGGTATTTGTTCTTTGTTTGTTCTTTTCTTTAATCTCAAAAAGCCACTCAGAGTGAAAGTTTTGCTCTTTTGTCCTGTTTAACAGGATGGCTTGCCCCTTTAAAGATGTGCCTGGGGACTGGCCAAGCTTATTTAATTAGTCCTGCCTTACCACACCTCTGCTGTAGGCAGAGTTTAAAAAGGGAGGAAGCCCAATATTTTGGGATTAGCTGTGGAGTGGAGCAGTTGAGTTAGGTCCTGTCTGGAAAGCTGGGCCACAAAAGTGGAGCTAAGTAGTGTGGTGGGCCCCTGGAAGGCAGTTTATAACATCTGGAAAATGAACTAGGTTTAAAATAAAAGGAGTACTTGTGGCACCTTAGAGACTAACCAATTTATTTGAGCATAAGCTTTCATGAGCTACAGATCACTTCATCGGATGCTGTAGCTCATGAAAGCTTATGAGCTTATGCTCAAATAAATTGGTTAGTCGCTAAGGTGCCACAAGTACTCCTTTTCTTTTTGTGAATACAGACTAACACGGCTGCTACTCTGAAACCTAGGTTTAAAATGACACTGACTAGTCACAGCTGATCATGATTACTGAATGACAAAGAATGTAACTGCTCTAACATGCAAATAAACCAACAAATACATCTTTATTCAGAAAAAACCTCTTTCAATTTTCATGTGTCTGTCCTTAACTGTTCTATTTTTTCATTCCGTGCCTGTTTAGAGGGTGTTTTAGAGAACTATGCAGCCAGTGTACATTGGCTCAGGAGGATCTTTTCGGGAGCAATGAAATCTAGATTATGTGTTCTGAAGCATAGTTCTACAGAATGGAGGGAGCAAACCACACTGCTCCAGTGTGAGCACCTAGAAACACTGACCAATTCTTCAAATTTGAATACCTAAAATTAGACAACAATCCCACATTTAGGCATCTAAATAACAGGTTGTTATCTAAATAACAGGTTAATAACTGATTGTCAAAGGTTTTGAGCACCTGCACCTCCCATTGATACCAATGGGACACGTGAATGCTCATAGCCTTAAAAAAGCATGACTATTCAGGAGCCTAAATCAGAATTTATAGGCACTCTCCTTTGAAAATTTTGACCATTGTGTCTGAGGCACATTTCCTGTCAGGATTCAGCAGGAACATAGACCAGAGCAGTCTTTGCATGAGGCCAGCTTTGCTATGTGCCATTCTTTCTGACAGGCCAGTACTTGAGAAGTTTGTGCACTCACTGTGAGTAAAGATGGGAATTGTGTCTTGCCCAGGAAGAGTATTTTGTGTGTGTGTGTATGGTTCCTTGTGCCCTCATCCTCCACGTCTAAACTCACAGGGATGGCTATACATTTTCTCCTGGAACAGCAGCTTATTATGTCTCCCAAGAAGAACATTTCCCTCATCACCGTTTTGGTCACCATTAGTTAAACTCAGTTCCAACTTCTACTCTTCTTCCCCTCTCCCTTCTGAGGAAGGAGTGAAAATTATGTACCCATTTGCCCAGACACATTCAGCAAGATTACCACTGCCATTAGTGTTAGTGCCCATTACAGTTATAGTGTTAGCCCCCATGGCATTACAATTTGTTAAAAGGCACTGTCAAAATAATTTGGTATGGTGGTCACTTTCCCTCATTGTTTGCTGTATCTTCTTAAAAGCCTAAAAATCATTGGTTCCCTTTCCAAACCTTTATGTTTCTTTTTGGCAAGCACTGATATTTTTTCTGACTGGAATGAAAGCTGAAATTAACATGGCTGGCTTTGGTTATTTTTTTACAACTGCTTCAACTCATTTAGCAGCGTATCATGCCAAGAACATCTTTGTTTATGCACTGGCATCATCGACTGCTGTCAGCACAGTGCTGGGGTTGTGCTTATTAACTGCTGCTGCAAAACCACCCCAGGAAGCTAAAAGTCTTGTGTGATAGTCTTCCCTCTCTTCCTTTAGGAAAAGTGGAGCCAAATGCAAGCAATCATCACCAAGACTAGACAGACTACTGGCTCCATGGCATGTTCCCTATAACGCAATGTAAACCCTGTTAACCCTTCCATTGGAGTGCTATGGTGTCAGGAAGCTGGGGAGCAGCTGGTCATCATTATACACCCCCTTTCAGGCCCCAAACATTTCCAGTTTCAAAGCCAATTGGTTTTTAGAGTTACTTAAAACCATATTAGCACCAGTTATTCCTTTTGTGGCTGCCAATGCTCCATATTTTGAGTCTTTCAAGATAGCACAGATCTTTCAGAAGCCATCTTGCCAGGGAGATAAAGCTGTGCTCCTAGGGGGACAGCAGCCTTCTCACAGCTGCCCTTTTGGGCCCTTTATCCTCCTGGCAACACAGCAAAGAGCCATGCTACCTTGAAAGACTCCATGGGTCTCCTGAGACCTCACCATTTTGTGAGCTGAATCTTGTGCTCATTCTATAGGAGTGGAAAACCCTGTCTATGGAAGATCGACATAAAATTTTGCCAGCTTACACCATTATATGCCTATAGTACTTATTAGTATAAATAGGAGTCACTTGTTCATCTTCAGATGTGAGAGAATCTATTATATTGGTGTTACCTCTGCTTTCTCTGAGTGGTGCTGTGCCCCCACCTAGGCCCCCTAGAACTCATTGAGCCTGCTACAGCCTTCGCTAAGAAATATGCAGCTGTTAGCTCTAGAGGTCTCAGGTTTGATCCCCCACTGCTGATGCCCCTGTGTGGGTTGGTGTTACATCGGCTATTGTTTCTAGTTATCAACAGTGATGTCATAACACATAAATGGGACATATGGAGTATCTCAAACTTTTCAGTTTGATTATATTATTGTAGAGCAAAATCTACAGCTAAAGCTCTTATAACATAATGGCCATATTCTCATAGACTCAGACTTTGTGGCCAGAAGGGACCATTATGATCATCTAGTCTGACCTCCTGCACAACGCAGGCCACAGAATCTCACCCACCCACTCCTGCAATAAACCCCTCACCTATTTCTGAGCTATTGAAGTCCTCAAATCATGGTTTAAAGACTTCAAGGAGCAGAGAATCCTCCAGCAAGTGACCCATGGTCCACGCTGCAGGGGAAGGTGAAAAACCCCCAGGGCCTCTGCCAATCTGCTCTGGAAGAAAATTCCTTCCCCACCCCAAATATGGCAATCAGTTGAACCCTGAGCATGTGGGTAAGACTCACCAGCCAGATACCCAGGAAAGAATTCTCTGTAGTACCTCAGATCCCACCTCACAGGCCATTGGGCCTATTTACCATGAATAGTCAAAGATAAGTTAATTGCCAAAATCATGTTATCCCATCATACCATCTCCTCCATAAACTCATCAAACTTAATCTTGAAGCCAAATAGGTCCCTTACCCCCACGCTTCCCTTGGAAGGCTGTTCCAGAACTTCACTCTTCTGATGGTTAGAAATCTTCATCTAATTTCAAATCTAAACTTCTTGATGGCCAGTTTATATCCATGTTTTCTTGTGTTCACGTTGGTACTGAGCATAAATAATTCCTCTCCCTCCTTGGTATTTATCCCTCTGATATATTTATAGAGAGCAATCATATCTCTCCTCAGCCTTCTTTTGGTCAGTCTAAACAAGCCAAGCTCCTTGAGTCCCCTTTCATAAGACAGGATTTCCATTCCTCGGATTATCCTAGTAGCCTTTCTCTGTACCTGTTCCAGTTTGAATTCATCCTTCTTAAACATGGGAGACCAGAACTGCACACAGTATTCCAGATGAGATCTCACCAGTGCCTTGTATAACGGTACTAACACCTCCTTATCTTTACTGGAAATACCTCCCCTGATGCATCCCAAGACCGCATTAGCTTTTTTCACAGCCATATCACATTGGTGGCTCATAGTCATCCTGTGGTCAACCACTACTCCAAGGTCCTTCTCCTCTTCTGTTACTTCCAATTGATGTGTCCCAAGCTTATAACTAAAATTCTTGTTATTAATCCCAAAATGCATGACCTTACATTTCTCACTATTAAATTTCATCCTATTACTATTATTCCAGTTTACAAGGTCATCCAGATCTTCCTGTATGATATCCCGGTCCTTCCTTGAATTGGCAATACCTCCCAGCTTTGTGTCATCTGCAAACTTTATTAGCACACTCCCACTTTTTGTGTTGAGGTCAGTACTAAAAAGATTAAACAAGATGGGTCCCCAAACCAATCCCTGAGGAACTCCACTGGTAACCTCCCTCCAGCCTGACAGTTCACTTTTTAGTAGGACCCGCGGTAGTCTCCCCTTCACCAATTCCTTATCCATCTTTCTATTTTCATATGATCCCCATCTTTTCCATTTTAACTAATAATTCCCCATGTGGCACCATATCAAACACCTTATTAAAATCGAGGTAAATTAGATCCACTGTGTTTCCTTTGTCTAAAAAACCTGTTACTTTCTCAAAGAAGGAAATCAGGTTGGCTTTTAGTGAGATCTTTAGTGCCATAAAGTTATGTTCTTGAGAAATATCCCAAGGAACTTCACAAATAGAAAGCACCAGATTGCAATGTACTGCCTGTGATTGCAGAATATGAGGCAGTAGCTTTCTCATGAGGGTGAACAATAGGAAAGTAAAAACCTATTCCCCTCTGTCCAAGGGTATGTCAAAACATGTCAATAACATAAGATTTCCATTTCCTGTGTTTATTATATATAATCCATATTGTATTTTATAGCTCCTTCTCTTGTGCTTATATATAATGTTTAATAATTATTTTCTATTTTTTCAGATGACTTTTAGAAAAAAATAAAGTCATAATTCTCAAGGAAAAATAGACCATTAAAGGTTTTTTTTGGTGGGCGTTTGTTGATTTATATTATAAATCAACTGACCTAAACTCACCATTTCATTTCAGCAGCTTGATGTTATACAATAATGATAAATACATAGATGATATTGTGCTATCTACTAGTTACAACCTGGGCAGAGATACTTAAAGCTCCTTAAGGGATTCAGATATAGAGCTCCAACTGAAAAGAATGGGAATTGTACATCTAACACTCAAGATGGCTTTGAAAAGCTCAGCTTCAGGTTTTAAATTAGTTGGTGTCTAATTATTATACATTAACTCTTGAAAAAATATGCTGTTTTTACTGTGTTTCCCATTGGTTACAGTAAGGCCATTGTTGACTACAGTGATTGAACACTGCAGGAATGGGATGCTAAGATCACTTCTTTCTAGAACCACAGTAATTATAGCTCATAACACAGTATGTGGAGTATTTGAGGGTCAGTTACTCCCCTGAGACACCCTTCTCTCTCTTTGTGTGCAGATTAAAAATGTAAAGCTGCAAGCAATCCTTAACCAAAAAATTGTTTATGGCAATATATAGCAAAGCAAAGCTCTGTGGGCCCTATTCATTAATTTTTTATGTGCTATCTGTTAAAAAAGGAATTAATGAATTTACTCTGAGCTATGACCTGAAGTTCTCTAGCTCTCTTATTCCCTCCAAACCTTAAAGCTATTATGTGTAAATTTTACAACAACCATGGTGTCCCTCAGAGATGTGAAGCCCAGAAAATAGGCATTTCATAAAGAATAAAAGCCTACCCATTTACAGTAGGTCTGGATTCTAAAAAGAACAGCTTAGAGACACAGAACAGCATCATAAGAAGGAAAGTGATGAACCTCCAGGAGGGAGGAAGAAAGAAGAGGCTAGTTTAAAAGCTATCTCTGCCTGTCTCTTGCACTTCCAGTATGGTTAGCTGAACCGACAGCAGATGCCTCCTACCACAGTATAGGCTTTTCTTAGTGAAAGTAGACTCGTGGGATCAGTTCAAAAGAGGTTCTGATTGTCAGTGAAAGACCAAAGATATTTTTTTCTTTGATATTTTCAAGGAGCTCTATGGGCCATCTTCATCAAAATGCCCTTCCTCAATTTTCAAACTATATTATTCTGATGTGATGATTTCTCATTAACTGCACAGATGATGTTAGTAAGGAAAGTGCCTTACTATCTCCACTATGTAAAGGTGGCATAATAAGAAAAGTAATAATAGAATATTTTTACTGTACTGACACTTGTGTTATATGCAGACTGAGTCAGGCTACATTAATGCTGGAATTGTGAAAAGGAGCAACAGTCTTACTTTGCAACAGCCATTTGCCAAATGGAGTATAAATTTACAATTCAGTTTAACAAAAGACTAATGCAGCCTTTTGCAAATGCAGATTAATTATTATTTAAAATGATTTTACAGCTCCTTGTACAGTACTAACATTATTCATGATGAATTATTTGATTTTTATGTGATGCGCATGCAATTGCATAGGGATTCTAGAGCAATTTAGCGTTCATTTTTTGTTCATAATTTCAGCAGAGACCCTTAAAAATAATGTTAATTCACCTAATACTATATCTTTACATGCTGTAAAATCCTATTCATCCTGCCACAACATGTTTAAGGGGTAAGTTTTGTTTTCAACTTATTCAGAGAGACATATTCAGGCAGACTAGATTTCCACATCCTCCAGTCACTTAAAGTACTTTCAGTGCTCAGTGAAACCAATGGCAGTCTTTCCACTAAATTTAGTGCGTTTGTATCAGGCTTTAGCGTCATAAGATTGTCATCCTTCCCAGGTTACCCTATCTTTGGTCTCAGGTTCCAGAAGCATTAAGGGGCTATGCAGGACAAAGGGCTGGCAATGAAGAATGTTTATGCTTAGACTTTTTTTCTTTTTGTGTAGGTGAAAAAAAGTGATATTTACTGTGGCAACCAAAATAAATTTCTAAAGTACCCTGTGAAATACTGTGTGAGTTATTTAAGATATTATTTACAGCTACTCAAATTCTACACTGTAAGTAATATTCACTGTGAACTTGGCTCTTTTCCATTAATGAACAAGACTTTATATTTACCAAATCTATGTCCTGAACATAATTAATCATCAGACATAAATGCTTATGCAAATAAATTTCCAACTGTGGGTTTGAAAGCAGCTCACCCTGCTATTTGCTATTCATTATTCATAGTATGTGATTAGTAAGTTATATGATCTTGTTTCTGCTCCCTGATTGGCTGGCTGAAGAATTTTAAACAGTTGAATAGCAAGTTGCAAACAACAAAGTTTCATGTGAGAATGTCTTGTTCACATGTGAATATGAGTACTTGTACAAAAAAACAACTATTCCCCAAACATTTGTGTGAACAAAAAATAAGTGTATGAATTTTCATGAAGAACAAATAACAAGAGAGGCATGAAAACTGACAAATCAAACAGCCATTCATCATTCAAATGAATGTTTGTACACAGAGCTTTGTAACATTCAGCTCTGTTAATATTATGCATTTTGTTTTAATTGATAAACTCCAACCAGACATATACTTATCCATTTTATTTTATGACAGAATATTTTTAAAAGTAATGAATTGCATACTCATGGCACTTTGGGATAAACACTAGAGGAACTGAAGACAGCCAGTATTTGGCTGACTTACAAGGGTATTGTATGTTGAGCCCTGCACAGATACAAATTTATACCTGCGGCTGTGGATATCAGCGGGTACAGATCGACACCACAGGGCTCTCCAAGCAACCGCAGCGGCGAAAGGAGCAAAACTGGGGCAGGCAGCAGGCTCACCGGCAGCTGTCCCTGATCGTGCTCTTGGGTTCAAGCAGCACATACGCCCCCAGACAGGAGACACAGAAAGCTGCCTGGAAGGGACGGGGGCAGCACTGGGAGTTGGGCTGGGGGCGGTACAGCCATGCTGGAGTAGTTGCTGACATGGGGCCCTGGCTCCTGAGAGTGGCGGCCCCCTGTTCTGCTCCTTTTCCAGCTGCGGATACCAATTTATATCCGTGGATATCCTCATCCACGGTGTCATAAATATAAAGGGAAGGGTAAACCCCTTTGAAATCCCTCCTGGCCACGGGAAAGCTCCTCTCACCTGTAAAGGGTTAAGAAGCTAAAGGTAACCTCGCTGGCACCTGACCAAAATGACCAATGAGGAGACAAGATACTTTCAAAAGCTGGGAGGAGGGAGAGAAACAAAGGGTCTGTGGGTCTGTCTATAGTCTGTCTTTGTCGGGGATAGACCAGGAATGGAGTCTTAGAACTTTTAGTAAGTAATCTAGCTAGGTACGTGTTAGATTATGATTTCTTTAAATGGCTGAGAAAAGAACTGTGCTGAATAGAATAACTATTTCTGTCTGTGTATCTTTTTTGTAACTTAAGGTTTTGCCTAGAGGGGTTCTCTATGTTTTTTGAATCTAATTACCCTGTAAGATATCTACCATCCTGATTTTACAGGGGGGATTTCTTTATTTCTATTTACTTCTATTTTTATTAAAAGTCTTCTTGTAAGAAACTGAATGCTTTTTCATTGTTCTCAGATCCAAGGGTTTGGGTCTGTGGTCACCTATGCAAATTGGTGAGGCTTTTTATCCAACATTTCCTAGGAAAAGGGGGGGTGCAAGTGTTGGGAGGATTGTTCATTGTTCTTAAGATCCAAGGGTCTGGGTCTGTAGTCACCTAGGCAAATTGGTGAGGCTTTTTACCAAACCTTGTCCAGGAAGTGGGGTGCAGGGTTTTGGGAAGTATTTTGGGGGGAAAGACGCGTCCAAACAGCTCTTCCCCAGTAACCAGTATTAGTTTGGTGGTGGTAGCGGCCAATCCAAGGACAACGGGTGAAATATTTTGTACCTTGGGGAAGTTTTGACCTAAGGTGGTAAAGATAAGCTTAGGAGGTTTTTCATGCAGGTCCCCACATCTGTACCCTAGAGTTCAGAGTGGGGGAGGAACCTTGACATGGTGGCATAGCGGTGGGATTAACCTGAAATCATTTTGAGATCCAGTTGAGATTTTTTGAACTAGAAATACAGATTTTAAAAAGGAATTTTTTTTTCCCTTTGGAAAGGAAGTCCAGAAAGCAGCTGAAACTGAAAGCAGCTGTTTTTTTCTCTGCTTTGTGGCCAAGCAGAGACAAAAGGGGATTATCTTTGTGAATTGCAGGTTTTCTTTGCCTGGAGGCAGGGTACTTAACTCCTGCAGGGAAATTCACAGTCTTCCAACCCAGAGGTTTTTTTTTCTTTTCTTCCTAAAAGTAAATAGGGTGTGTGTGTTCTACCCATTTGCTTTTTCTTTGGGCTAGGTAAGCAGGTTTCCAAGTAGTTGGAGGTTTTTTGCTTTAATTTGGGCCCAGAGCAGAGACAAGGGAATTGTCTTTTTCTGTAGGCTGACAATCACTATCAGAGAATAGGTATTCTATTACAGCACAGCAAAATGTTACAGCCAAGTTTTGTTTGTTTATTTCTAAACCTCGGGTGTAAAGTTAGTTAAAAACAGAGAGGTTAGAATGACCAAATCCGCAGCTCGACTACAGCTGGAATTAGCCAAATTTCAGGCTGAGAAAAAACAAAGGGAACATGAAAGACAGATAGAACTCATGCGGCTGGAGAAGGAGGTACAGAAGGCTGCCCACAAGAGGGAAATGGAGGCAAGGAAGCATGTGGAGGAGGAGAAGGAAAAAGAGAGGAAACATGTGGAGGAGGAGAAGGAAAAAGAGAGGAAGCATGTGGAGGAGGTGGAGAGGATAAAGGCCCATCAGAATATACCAACAAACCCTAGCAATCCTTCTCCAGGTACCACTTCCCATCCCAGAAAGTTCCCCACCTACAAGGCAGGTGATGATACTGAGGCCTTCTTAGAAAACTTCGAAAGGGCCTGCCTTGGGTACAACATCTCTACTGACCAATACATGGTAGAGCTGAGGCCGCAGCTCAGTGGACCCTTAGCTGAGGTGGCAGCTGAAATGCCTAAAGAACATATGAACAAGTATGAACTGTTTAAATCCAAGGCGAGAGTCAGAATGGGGATAACACCCGAGCAGTCTCGTCGGAGGTTCAGAGCCCTAACGTGGAAACCAGACATGTCATTTACCCAACATGCCTACCACATTGTGAAACATTGGGATGCCTGGATATCAGGAGCAAGTGTTGAATCTCCAGTAAATTTGCCCTTCCTAATGCAAATGGAACAATTCTTAGAGGGTGTTCCTGAGGAAATAGAAAGATACATCCTAGATTGGAAACCCAAAACTGTAATCGAGGCAGGAGAGATTGGAGCCAGATGGGTGGAGGTGGCCGAGAAGAAGAAAACTGGTCGCAGTTGGAGCGGAGACCAGAAGGGACCACCCCAGACCACACCCTATTACCGGGGGCCGCCCAAAGCCCCACCTACCTCCCAAAGAACCCTCCAGACCACTTATCATCCCACCACCCCGTTCTCCAGCAACCCTCCTCGCCCCAGTGACCCGTCAGCTGGATGATGTTTTAAATGTAACGAGCTGGGGCATGTAAAGGCCAACTGCCCCAAGAACCCCAACAGATTACAGTTCATTGCACCGGAATCACACCAGAGGTCCACAGGCCCAGATACCTCCCAGATACCCTTGGAGCGGAACGAAACTGTGAGTGTGGGCGGGAAGAAGGTCACCGCGTGGAGGGACACTGGAGCACAAGTGTCAGCTATCCATGCTTCCTTAGTGGACCCCAATTTAATCAACCCAGAGATCCAAGTGACGATTCAACCCTTCAAGTCCAACTCTTTCAATTTGCCTACAGCCAAGTTGCCTGTCCAGTACAAGGGCTGGTCAGGAATGTGGACTTTTGCAGTCTATGATGATTATCTCATCCCCATGCTGTTGGGGGAAGACTTGGCCAATCACGTGAAGCAGGCCAAGAGGGTGGGAATGGTCACCCGCAGCCAGGCTAAACAAGCCGTGAGGCCTAGATCTGTTCCGGAAACTTCTATCGGGACCCGGTCAGAGGTGATGGACCCGGACCCCAGGCCAATGTCTGCAACAGCAGTAGTGGATCCAGTCCCAGAGACCCAGACGGAACCAGTCCCAGAACCGGAACCAGCCGAACAACCAACACCAGACCCAGTGTCAGCACTGAATCCAGTACTTGCAACCTCAACACCAGAGGGCCCCACCGACCCTGAACTGGCAGCAGCCGATAACCCAACACAACAGGCTCAGCCGGAGCCTGAATCCCAACATAGTGCCCCAGCGGAGAGTGGTTCACAGTCAACAGAAACAGCTCCATCCCCTATATCGCTTCCAGAGGGACCAAGCCTAGGTCCACAATCCAATGAGGGACTGATGTCTCCAGCATCAAGGGAACAGTTCCAGACCGAACAGGAAGCAGATGAAAGACTCCAGAGAGCTTGGACGGCGGCACGGAGCAACCCACCGCCTCTCAGCTCTTCTAATTGATCCAGGTTTGTTGTAGAAAGAGGACTTTTATACAAGGAAACTCTTTCTGGTGAACACCAGGAAGACTGACATCCTCAGAGACAGTTGGTAGTTCCAACTAAATACCGGGCCAAGCTCTTGAGCTTAGCCCACGATCACCCTAGTGGCCATGCTGGGGTGAACAGGACCAAAGACCATTTGGGGGGGTCATTCCACTGAGAGGGAATGGGCAAGGATGTTTCTACCTATGTCCAGTCTTGTGAGGTGTGCCAAAGAGTGGGAAAATCCCAAGACCAGGTCAAAGCCCCTCTCCAGCCACTCCCCATCATTGAAGTTCCATTTCAGCGAGTAGCTGTGGATATTCTGGATATCCTTTTCCGAAAAAGACAGCCAGAGGAAAGCAGTACATACTGACTTTCATGGATTTTGCCACCCGATGGCCAGAAGCAGTAGCTCTAAGCAACACCAGGGCTAAAAGTGTGTGCCAGGCACTAGCAGACATTTTTGCCAGGGTAGGTTGGCCGTCCGACATCCTCACAGATGCAGGGACTAATTTCCTGGCAGGAACTATGAAAAACCTTTGGGAAGCTCATGGGGTAAATCACTTGGTTGCCACTCCTTACCACGATCAAACAAATGGCATGGTGGAGAAGTTTAATGGAACTTTGGGGGCTATGATACGTAAATTCGTAAATGAGCACTCCAATGATTGGGACCTAGTGTTGCAGCAGTTGCTCTTTGCCTACAGAGCTGTACCACATCCCAGTTTAGGGTTTTCCCCATTTGAACTTGTATATGGCCGTGAGGTTAAGGGGCCATTGCAGTTGGTGAAGCAGCAATGGGAGGGATTTACACCTTCTCCAGGAACTAACATTCTGGACTTTGTAACCAACCTACAAAACACCCTCCGAACCTCTTTAGCCCTTGCTAGAGAAAACTTACAAAAAGAGCAAAAAGCCTGGTATGATAAACATGCCAGAGAGCGTTCCTTCAAAGTAGGAGACCAGGTCATGGTCTTAAAGGTGCTCCAGGCCCATAAAATGGAAGCATCGTGGGAAGGGCAATTCACGGTACAGGATTGCCTGGGAGCTGTTAATTATCTCATAGCATTCCCCACCTCCAACCGAAAGCCTAAGGTGTACCATATTAATTCTCTAAAGCCCTTTTATTCCAGAGAATTAAAGGTTTGTCAGTTTACAGCCCACGGAGGAGACGATGCTGAGTGGCCCGAAGGTGTCTACTACGAAGGGAAATGTGCTGGTGGTGTGGAAGATCCAGGAGCTGTGCACTAGCTACGCGCCAACGTTCTCAGCCACCCCAGGACTGACTGAAGGGGCAAACCACTCCATTGACACAGGTAATGCTCACCCAATTAGGGTCCACCCTTACCGGGTGTCTCCTCAAGCTAAAACTGCTATAGAACGGGAGATCCAGGATATGTTACAGATGGGTGTAATCCGCCCCTCTGAAAGTGCATGGGCATCTCCAGTGGTTCTAGTTCCCAAACCAGATGGGGAAATACGTTTTTGCGTGGACTACCGTAAGCTAAACGCTGTAACTCGTCCAGACAACTATCCAATGCCATGCACAGTTGAACTATTAGAGAAACTGGGACAGGCCCAGTTCATCTCTACCTTGGACTTAACCAAGGGGTACTGGCAGGTACCGCTAGATGAATCTGCCAAGGAAAGGTCAGCCTTCATCACATATCTCGGGCTGTATGAATTTAATGTACTCCCTTTCAGGCTGCGAAATGCACCCGCCACTTTCCAAAGACTTGTAGATGGTCTCCTAGCGGGATTAGGAGAATATGCAGTTGCCTACCTTGACGACGTGGCCATATTTTTGGATTCCTGGGCAGACCACCTGGAACATCTACAAAAAGTCCTTGAGTGCATAAGGGAGGCAGGACTAACTGTTAAGGCTAAGAAGTGTCAAATAGGCCTAAATAGAGTGACTTACCTTGGACACCAGGTGGGTCAAGGAACTATCAGCCCCCTACAGCCCATCCTGGACAAGGTTTGGTAAAATGCCTCACCAATTTGCCTAGGTGACTACAGACCCAGACCCTTGGATCTTAAGAACAATGAACAATCCTCCCAACACTTGCAACCCCCCTTTCCTGGGAAATGTTGGATAAAAAGCCTCACCAATTTGCATAGGTGACCACAGACCCAAACCCTTGGATCTGAGAACAATGAAAAAGCATTCAGTTTCTTACAAGAAGACTTTTAATAAAAATAGAAGTAAATAGAAATAAAGAAATCCCCCCTGTAAAATCAGGATGGTAGATATCTTACAGGGTAATTAGATTAAAAAAAAACATAGAGAACCCCTCTAGGCAAAACCTTAAGTTACAAAAAAGATACACAGACAGAAATAGTTATTCTATTCAGCACAGTTCTTTTCTCAGCCATTTAAAGAAATCATAATCTAACACATACCTAGCTAGATTACTTACTAAAAGTTCTAAGACTCCATTCCTGGTCTATCCCCGACAAAGACAGACTATAGACAGACCCACAGACCCTTTGTTTCTCTCCCTCCTCCCAGCTTTTGAAAGTATCTTGTCTCCTCATTGGTCATTTTGGTCAGGTGCCAGCAAGGTTACCTTTAGCTTCTTAACCCTTTACAGGTGAGAGGAGCTTTCCCCTGGCCAGGAGGGATTTCAAAGGGGTTTACCCTTCCCTTTATATTTATGACACACGGATATACATTTGTAACTGCTCAGGGCTCTAAATATATGCATCTTTTGCCTGACAATACACTGATCAGTGTCCAATATCAGGATTTGTTTCTCATCTTCCACAAAATTAAATGATCCATATTGCTACTCTTGCGTTTGTCTCATTCTTCTTTATAGGTGTTACAGATCTAGTTGAGCTTCCCTCTATTGGTCACTCGTCATGCTGCTGTGAGGAAATCCAAATGCTGACTCGTTGTACACTTTAAGGCTTGTTTCAGAGTAGCAGCCAGGTTAGTCTGTATCCGTAAAAAGAAAAGGAGTAGTTGTGGCAACTTGGAGACTAACTTTAAGGCTTGAGTCTGAACTGAGTTCAGGTACTCTAGGCATTGTCCCTGGTTTGGGATCTCTAAGCACACTGCAGGGTGCAGATCTGTGTAGCACTCGCTTGTGATGCCAAAGACCCCAAATCCCACTGCCCAGCCCCTTGGACAAGGGCTGAGCCCTCAGACTCCCATGTCACTTAAATATATACTCTTCCAGAACTCCAGGTGTGTGAGCTCTCTGGGTTCACTATTCATTTCTTCAGAGGCATGCAATAGTGAAACCCAATAGACACATATAGACTTCACACATTATTTTAAAACACCATTGCTCTTTACTTAATAGCACAAGCAATACACAAATCTAGATAAAATAATAAATACACCTATACACATTTCCTTGTGTTGGGTTCCTCATCACTCTAGAAAGTTTTCTGTGCTTGGGTAGAGTCCTCTGGAGCCTGGGATCCTTCTCCTTCAGCTCACAACCTCCCTTCAGAAACACACAACCTCTCCTTAGGTCAGCTAGATTTTTCTGACATTGGTTGGTCCTACAGTTTAACAGGACCTTCCTTGCTACAAAACCCCATCCATTTTGTTCCCTTTCCTGCCCAAAACATCCTTTGTGGCTTTGAGTCTTTCCCTGATATAACAAGTTTATAGCCACTTCATAGCAGCAAGCAGAATTCATAAATTATACTAATTCCCCAAATCATCACATAGGGACTTTTAACAAAATCAAAATGGTGGTTTTCTCAATTTCATTTATATTTTATTCACTATCATTATTTTATTAATCTTCTAGGCAGTGATACAAAGCCTATTGGGTTAGTGGAAAGATTTTTGTTGATTTAATTGAGCTTTGGATCAGGCCTTTTTGTAGGTTTACATAGGATGTAATATACAAAAAGCCAGATTGTGGCTGACCCTACACAAAAGTGCATGGGGGAAACAGACAGCATAAGCAGCCTTCCTCATTTCTCCCCCACCCCTCTTCCCTTACACAGGGGACAGGTGCAATCTCTGTGGTGAGCCAAATCACTATACCAGGAGGCAGGAAGAGGATAGCCCATGGCCCTGTCACCTCCTAAGATTGGCCAGTGGATCTGGTTTGGTATATGGTAGGAAGACCATGTTGCAGAATGTGAACCCCCAGAGTCCCAGGGAGAATTTTAGCTGGATTAGTTGTAATTCTTTCTGAGTTCTGTACTGCTGTGTGGCCTTTCTGTCCTCACCCTGATCATGTTCCCTACCAAAACCCTCTGAAAACACATTTAAAACCACAATCTGGTCCATAGAAAAAGATACATAACTTGTGCTACAGAGCTCACAATCAGACAAACTGAAAACAAGAATCAGTACAACTTCTTAGGAAAGGCAGGGCAGTGGAAGTATTAATAATGCAAAGAAGGAAAAAGTGATTTCTTGGAGAACTATGTTTAAATGAGAAGTTTGGGTGAAGAGGCTTTATGTGTACAAATTATTTTGAGGCTTCCCCTACAGTATCCAACAAAGGTCACAAGAACCAGCAAGCTTGCACTGATTATTTTAAATTATTATTTTGGTCCGCTAAAGTGCTACGAAAATAGATTAACTGTATTTGGTTAATATTTATTGTTTTGTCTGCCTTAAAATCTGAGATGCAAGCAACTTGTATAATGGATTGAAATGACTAATATTAGTGTAACTTCTGTCTCATCTGCTGCAATGCTATTGTGTAGCTATAGCAATACTCATCAACGAGCCACTGCAGATATCCCTAGTCCAGGAAATATTTTTTCTTCAGTCTCATTTCTCCCTAAAGAACCTTTGGGTCTGAGGGGACCAGGAAAAACCTGCAAAGCTGAGTCCTCCCTTCCAACATTTTATTTTAGCATGTTTTGAAATGTACCCATTTAAAATCCAATTGCGGGAAACTGAACTATTTAGTGGAGTGATTTTGTACCTCTAATCTTCATTTTTGTCCTGCGGTCGGGTGGGTGAGGTAATCTTTTATTGGACCAGCTTCTGTTGGTGAAAGAAACAAGCTTTCAAGCTGACACAGAGCTCTTCTTCAGGTCAAGTTAGCAAGAGTGTCACAGCTAAATAGAAAATGGAGCAGATAGTTTGCATAAATAGTTAACATATTTCAAGGAACCATTCAATGTGTAGTGGCCCATCAACACTTCTCCAGTCATAGGGCGACAGTAAGCGAGGTTGTTGGCAGGTTATAGATTGTTGAAATAAGTCATAAATCTAGTGTTTCTATGTAATGCCGACAGACCCCAGTCATCAGCAGGCAGGATTGAACCTGGGACCTCTGAAATTTAGTATATGAGCTTCTACTGCATGAGCTAAAAGCCACATGCCTGTTAGCCAAGTCTGTAGGAGACTCTTCAAACTCTAGAACAGTGGTTCTCAACCTATTACCATTGTGGGCTACATCGTCACCTCTCTATGTATTATATGATCTGCATCCACACAATATATATATTACCCATATGGCCCTGAGGGTATCACATGTGCCACAGCTGTGTGCTGATTGGGCTGCAAGCAGCCCATGGGCCGCAGGTTGAGAACCTGTGCTCTAGTTGCCCTTTGAGGGGACAGAGCATCATACCAAGCAGGTTTGGGTTACATCTCTTCAGTCAATGATTTTTAGTGTCTAGCAAGGATATGAATTTAAGATTCCTGGCTCACCTTGTGAAAGCATTGTCCAGGTTTCCTATGAGGATGCATATTATTCTTGTCTTGTTAGGTGTGTTATTCATACCATTCCAATAGTACCAAGAATTCACTTTTTTAATGGTAATGCGCAAGTGCTACAGGGCAGATTAGAACTGAACATTCAGTACTCTTATGTAGGAGTATGCCAATAGCATTGCAGTACCATGGACAATGCTTCCATGTTGCAGGATAGAAAGCTGAAGGTGTTAATTACATATAAGGCTCCAATCCTAGAATCCCTCTGCAGACAAAACATCCAATAATTTAAATGGGTGTCTTGTCTAGATAAAGGCAGTAGGATCTGTTCCTCAGAGTCTGCATGTTATTTTTTGAGATGGCAGAGAAGAGGATGTCAGTGAAGAAAGAAGGCCTATGTATGACTTTTGAAAACTTCATTTCCCCTTGTGTCTTCTACCATATTTGCCATTGCCTTCCACTAGCTTTCTACTAATCCAACCCTTGGGATACTCCAGGTTGGACACTATGCTTTTTTCAAATATTGTACTACGCTACTGCCACAAAAGCTATTCCACTGTCCATCAGGGCACCAACTTTTTTCTACCCAGATACTTAATACTATTTTTATTGCATTTTAATAGCTTACCAAAAATATTGAACTGATATTGATCAAGCATTTTTAAAGTCTCTCCTCAGTTAAGAACCTAGCTTATGCCACAGAAAAATCTGGTTTCCTGAGCCATTAATGTAGATCTCAAATGGCTGAAAAGTCACAATAAGTTTGTCCAACCTTAAAGTAAAGATGATTGGAATTATCTAATTATTTTTTATTAGAATAAATTATTTCCCATATGTGCTAGTAACTCAGAGAAAATCCTACTTTTTTTCTTTTTCCATGCTTTCATAATTATACTTATCTATGTCTTGTGTCTTTATGAAATTCCAAGTGCATTCACCTGATTAATTCATTTCTTTAGCCCTTCCATGTGGTCTGTGATTCATAACTTGCAATATCTTGTTTTCCTCTCAGTATTAGTATATTTCTGTGTGATTCAACAAGGTAAACACACAAAATTGGTGCAACTACAGGGGGCAGTTAATCTGTGGAAATTAAGGACTAAGCATGAAAGGAAAGATTCATAGTTAGTGCTCTAAGAAAGGCGTACAGCTACCTTGAAAAAGCATTATGCCACATTGTCCAGTGCTATTACAGTAATGGAAGCAATGTCTTCTGCTTAAAGAACAGATCTAGGGAATCTGGGTTCTGTTCCTGGCTCAGCCACAGCCGTGCTCTAAGTCTTTGAACTCACTTAAAACCAGTTTCACTCCTTCGTATGCCTAAGTGCGTATGTTTTTGCTTGTACTCAGTTCAGGCACTCAGGCCAAGAACCTCACAGATATGAAGGTGCCTAACTCCCATTGAAATAAACAGAATCTAGGTGACTACATACTTTTGACGATCTGGGCCTCAAATCCTATATGTGAACATGTAACCCTGACTTCTATGCCCACATCAGAGACTTGTGAGTCTAAAGTGGACATGTCCAATATTGCACATACATGTAGCTGTGTTCAGGTATGAACCTAAGTCTCTATGGGCCTGATTTTGGAAGAGCTTCCTGATGAAGCCAGCACATTGCAAAATTAGGTCCTGAGTGTCTCAATTTTCCTCGTTTATAAAACTGTAATTATTTCCACCCCTCACAGAGGTCCTGTTAAGTTTTAATTTATTAATTCTTATAAAGCAAGGTGAGATCCAAACACGGAAGCTGCTATGAAAGTGCAAAGTATTCCATTTTAATTTTTATTTTATTTCCTAGGTTGCGGTGTTAGATAGATTGTTGTGCTCGATGGATTGTTGCTGAAGCCTTCCCTGCTCAGTCATGGGAGTTGTAATTACATCTCTGTTGGGCAGCAGCATATTGGGCATATCTCAGCCCCAGATGATGAAAGATTGAGGGTACGGGAGACACAAAAGCATCCAGAAGACTTTAAAAAATTGTCTCTGGTTTTGAAGCCATAAGGGACTGGAACTGGAGAGAACGGATATACCTGAATAGTAGGTAGGACTCTGAGACTTCCCTAGCAACCCTCAAGATGTTTTCCTCAATGGGCTGTTGGTACAATTATATTTTCTTAGTTGCACAGAAAAATTGTTTCTTGAGGGCTGCAAGGCTGTCCATCCATTTTGTATCAAGTTTTGTATTTGGAATTATATTTGGATTCATTTCATATTCATAGTCATACATGGATCAACTCACCTATTAGTCTTCCCCAAAAAATGGGGATAAACCCCTCTCTACAGGTGTGTCAAAAATATAAAGGGAAGGGTAAACCCCTTTGAAATCCCTCCTGGCCAGGGGAAAGCTCCTCTCACCTGTAAAGGGTTAAGAAGCTAAAGGTAACCTCGCTGGCACCTGACCAAAATGACCAATGAGGAGACAAGATACTTTCAAAAGCTGGGAGGAGGGAGAGAAACAAAGGGTCTGTGTCTGTCTGTAGTCGCCTTGGCCGGGGACAGAACAGGAATGGAGTCTTAGAACTTTTAGTAAGTAATCTAGCTAGGTATGTGTTAGATTATGATTTCTTTAAATGGCTGAGAAAAGAATTGTGCTGAATAGAATAACTATTTCTGTCTGTGTATCTTTTTTGTAACTTAAGGTTTTGCCTAGAGGGGTTCTCTATGTTTTCGAATCTAATTACCCTGTAAGATATCTAGCATCCTGATTTTACAGGGGGGATTTCTTTATTTCTATTTACTTCTATTTTTTATTAAAAGTCTTCTTGTAAAACACTGAATGCTTTTTCATTGTTCTCAGATCCAAGGGTTTGGGTTTGTGGTCACCTATGCAAATTGGTGAGGCTTTTTACCAAACCTTGTCCAGGAAGTGGGGTGCAGGGTTTTGGGAAGTATTTTGCGGGGAAGGACGCGTCCAAACAGCTCTTCCCCAGTAACCAGTATTAGTTTGGTGGTGGTAGCGGCCAGTCCAAGGATAACGGATGTAATATTTTGTACCTTGGGGAAGTTTTGACCTAAGCTGGTAAAGATAAGCTTAGGAGGTTTTTCATGCAGGTCCCCACATCTGTACCCTAGAGTTCAGAGTGGGGGAGGAACCGTTACATATATTTGGATTCATTTCATATTCATAGTCATACATGGATCAACTCACCTATTAGTCTTCCCCAAAAAATGGGGATAAACCCCTCTCTACAGGTGTAACTATAATCAGGCCCTAATGCAAAGCTCTGTTTCACGTGCACTCTTCGGTTAGTCTCTAGCTGAACATTTGCTTTTAACTGCACAAGAGTTGATGGGCATATAGATTTAGTTGCACTTTCTGATAAAAGGCATAGGGAGAACTGTCAAGGAGAACACTATAAAAGTTGCCTTATGGAGAAATCCTACAGATAGTAAAATCATTACAAAGTCAATACATCACATTATGACTGTGGGGCAACGGGGCCTTTTCAATTTTATTTTTTTTGCAGCTTCTAAAAAGGAAGCTTATTTGGAGGGTGAGTCAATCGACAATACGTTCAAAGAGTTGACATTTCCCTACAGATTGTCATATGATTACCTGGAAAGGTTCTGTTGTTTTTGTTAAGATCTAGGGATCACTCACACACTTCTTCAAGAGCATCATACTTAATTTCTACGATTATGGCAAAGGGTATCCTCTCTCTCTCTCTCTTCCCCTCTCCAAGCCTACTTTAATTGGTCACAGTGACTAATACAGTGTTATCTACAGATCTATCCAATTAGTCATGGAAAGCTGGACAGCATTCTCAGGCAATATTCACAGAGCTTTGTCTTGATTCTATAAGCAACTACTGTACTTCTTAATTGTCCACCTTCATCACCTAGGACTCATTTATTATCATAGAATCATAGAATATCAGGGTTGGAAGGGACCTCAGGAGGTCATCTAGTCCAACCCCCTGATCAAAGCAGGACCAATCCCCAACTAAATCATCCCAGCCAGAGCTCTGTCAAGCCTGACCTTAAAAACCTCTAAGGAAGGAGATTCTACCATCTCCCTAGGTAACGTATTCCAGTGTTTCACCACCCTCCTAGTGAAAACGTTTTTCCTAATATCCAACCTAAACCTCCCCCACTGCAAATTGAGACCATTACTCCTTGTCCTGTCCTCTTCTACCACTGAGAATAGTCTAGAACCATCCTCTTTGGAACCACCTCTCAGGTAGTTGAAAGCAGCTATCAAATCCCCCCTCATTCTTCTCTTCTACAGACTAAACAATCCCAGTTCCCTCAGCCTCTCCTCATAACTCATGTGTTCCAGACCCCTAATCATTTTTGTTGCCCTTTGCTGGACTCTCTCCAATTTATCCACATCCTTCTTGTAGTGCGGGGCCCAAAACTGAACACAGTACTCCAGATGAGGCCTCACCAATGTCGAATAGAGGGGAACGATCACATCCCTCGATCTGCTGGCTATGCCCCTACTTATACATCCCAAAATGCCATTGGCCTTCTTGGCAACAAGGGCACACTGTTGACTCATATCCAGCTTCTCGTCCACTGTCACCCGTAGGTCCTTTTCCGCAGAACTGCTGCCTAGCCATTCGGTCCCTAGTATGTAGCGGTGCATTGGGTTCTTCCGTCCTAAGTGCAGGACCCTGCACTTATCCTTGTTGAACCTCATCAGATTTCTTTTGGCCCAATCCTCCAATTTGTCTAGGTCCCTCTGTATCCTATCCCTGCCCTCCAGCATATCTACCACTCCTCCTAGTTTAATATCATCCGCAAATTTGCTGAGAGCGCAATCCACACCATCCTCCAGATCATTTATGAAGATATTGAACAAAACCGGCCCCAGGACCGACCCTTGGGGCACTCCACTTGATACCGGCTGCCAACTAGACATGGAGCCATTGATCACTACCCGTTGAGCCCGACAATCTAGCCAACATTCTACCCACCTTATAGTGCATTCATCCAGCCCATACTTCTTTAACTTGCTGACAAGAATACTGTGGGAGACTGTGTCAAAAGCTTTGCTAAAGTCAAGAAACAATACATCCACTGCTTTCCCTTCACCCACAGAACCAGTAATCTCATCATAGAAGGCGATTAGATTAGTCAGGCATGACCTTCCCTTGGTGAATCCATGCTGACTGTTCCTGATCACTTTCCTCTCCTGTAAGTGCTTCAGGATTGATTCTTTGAGGACCTGCTCCATGATTTTTCCGGGGACTGAAGTGAGACTGACTGGCCTGTAGTTCCCAGGATCCTCCTTCTTCCCTTTTTTAAAGATTGACACTACATTAGCCTTTTTCCAGTCATCCGGGACTTCCCCCATTCGCCATGAGTTTTCAAAGATAATGTCCAATGGCTCTGCAATCACAGCCACCAATTCCTTTAGCACTCTTGGATGCAACGCGTCCGGCCCCATGGACTTGTGCACGTCCAGCTTTTCTAAATAGTCCCTAACCACTTCTTTCTCCACAGAGGGCTGGCCACCTACTCCCCATGCTGTGATGCCCAGCGCAGCAGTCTGGGAGCTGACCTTGTTCGTGAAGACAGAGGCAAAAAAAGCATTGAGTACATTAGCTTTTTCCACATCCTCTGTCACTAGGTTGCCTCCCTCATTCAGTAAGGGGCTCACACTTTCCTTGGTTTTCTTCTTGTTGCCAACATACCTGAAGAAACCCTTCTTGTTACTCTTAACATCTCTTGCTAGCTGCAGCTCCAGGTGTGATTTGGCCCTCCTGATTTCATTCCTACATTCCCGAGCAATATTTTTATACTCTTCCCTGGTCATTTGTCCAATCTTCCACTTCTTGTAAACTTCTTTTTTATGTTTAAGATCCACAAGGATTTCACCGTTAATCCAAGCTGGTCGCCTGCCATATTTACTATTCTTTCGACACATCGGGATGGTTTGTCCCTGTAACCTCAATAGGGATTCCTTGAAATACAGCCATCTCTCCTGGACTCCTTTCCCCTTCATGTTATTCCCCCAAGGGATCCTACCCATCAGTTCTCTGAGGGAGTCGAAGTCTGCTTTCCTGAAGTCCAGGGTCCATATTCTGCTGCTCACCTTTCTTCCCTGTGTCAGGATCCTGAACTCCACCAACTCATGGTCACTGCCTCCCAGATTTCCATCCACTTTTGGTTCCCCCACTAATTCTTCCCAGTTTGTCCTTTTGGATACAGGGGGAAATGATTGATAATGTGAATAATGTTGGTCAACAAATATTGGATTTATACCAGATATCCAGAAATTTTGCTAATAGAATAACTGACACGGAGCCCTTAGTGATATGCTCCAGGATGCTTCAGATGCATCGGCCACTAAGAGACCCCATATTCCTGCTGCATTCTGATCCTAAGTAATAGTCCTGAGGCAAGGCCTTGCCCAGCCACACCCCAAATCCCCTCTTGGACCCCAACCTCCTGCCCCAGTTTGGAACCCCCTCCTGCACCCTAACTCTCTCCCAGAGAACCTGCACCCCAACCCCCTACCACAGTCCTGAGCCCGTTCCCGCACTTCAAACCCCTTAGCCCCAGCCTGGAGCCCCCTCCTGCACTCCAAGCTCCTCATCACAGATGCACCCCAGAGCCCACATCCCTGGCCAGATCCCTTACCTTTGTCCACACCCCAACCCCCTGCCCCAGCCCGGAGCTGCCTCCGGCACCCCAAGCCCCTCATTTCTGGCCCCACCCCAGAGCCTAGGGGAATCCCTGAGCCTCCACGCCCCCACCTGGAGCTGCAAGCACCAGTTTGCCCTGCTGTGGGGGGAAGCCCCGAGCTTCTGTGCCGCCCCACAGGGCTATGTGTGACCCCTGACTGATTTTTTCTGTGGGTCAATGGCCCCTGTTCGAAAAAGGGTTCCTCACCCCTGGTATAGATGCATGTAAACTAGGTTGCCAGCATAGCTATGCTGGCCAGAGATTTTTTTAAAAATATTTCTAGCCGACATAGTTATGCTGCCAAAATTTTGTAATGTAGACTAAGATTCTGTGTGTCTCTGATCTCTCCTCAGCAGGAAACAAGGCCCTGACATTTGCTACTGCTTGGCAGAGGGGTGAGGATATAATGAGGTATTTAGTAAATACTTAGTGAAATGTACCTTGATTAGTCTCAGGACCTTAAAGAGGCACTGGGACCCAGATCCTAGTTAAACACCTAACTTAGAAATTAAGGGAAGTTAGGTACCGATGTGGTCCTGGGTTACTCCCAGGATGGAGAAGAGATTGGGATTGTCACATTCAGAACTGAGCTCAAGGAAAACTAAAATGCCCATTTTGGTATGTATTTCTGTTGTGTCTGGAGTTTACTGCTTGTAGATTGCATAAAAATAATGCAGCTAAAAATTGTATTGGTGGGGGGGTTATTTTATTTGATTAAACTAGAACCCCAAAATTAAAAACAGAAATCTCTCTAAATGTTCACCTCCACGCAGATTCCCCTCCACTCACCCTATTTAAGTCTGGAGGTTCAGCATAAGCTCTTTCACTGTCACCTGAGTCTGGCTTTGCATGATATCAAATGACAATTTTAGGAAAGTGCACTGATAATATTTATACCAGAAATGATCTCCCATTGAAAGTAACTGACATGCCATCATGAGCTACTTGAAATTCAAGCTATTTTGTTTTTCCAAAAACTTCAGTCTAACAAATAAGAAGATTGCTTGGATCATTCACAGTACTAAACTCCATTTTGAGGGGAAAAAAAAAAACTAATTAGAACTGCCATTCTTAAGACTTTACACTTATTGAGAAGCATAACTTTAAATTTATAAACACTATAGGACTTGATATTCTAGTTGTAAGCTAATTTGCACTATATTCATATATCTGAATAATAACCTCTGAAAATTACTTGGTAGCTAAATTAAGTAGATTTTCCACCATCTATGTGAAATTACAGTAGTTTGATCTCCTACAGCAGGAATTGATGCCCCCTCCTATATTTATAGTCTAACGTACTGCTGCTCCATTGCAATCCCAATTCTCCCCTGCAGGAGGCACTTCTTCTTTCCAACATCAGTCTCCCAGGTTCCATCCATCCAGTCGAGTCAGAGAACCACATTCTTGGCATCAATTCTGTGAGCTCCTCTTTGGATGCTGTGGCTGCCATGAAGTACCCATATTGCTTGTATTGTGAGCTTCTCTCTAACTTATGCTGCAAGTGCAATTGTTACCATGTTGGTCATTGTGCTGCAACTGCTGTATCTTGTTTGTCCATCTTCTGGCAGAGATGAGCACCCAGTGCTAGGAACGGAGACAAGTGGAGGTTTTGCTGGCTGAGCAGAGTGGAGTGGATGGTGGAGAGTAGCAGAAAGAGGCAGTGGATCTGTGGCCAAAACCAGTAGAAGGGAGAGAAGACACTGCATAGCACCTGATAGGTGCAGCTCTGGTGAGCAGGACTGGAGAGGCACAAAATAAACAAATGTTAGTTTGTGGCTACAAGATATTAACTTTTTTCTAGGGTTTTTCCCAAATCAAATGGGTTAATAATGTTTTCATGGGAATGTCTGTATGCCTGGCATCTTAGCATCAAGATATTTGAACTGTACTGAGACACTACTCTTTAAGCATGGTGATTCAGTAACAAAACCCTTTTTTCCAGCAGACCTAACCCTCATACTTTGTATGACATCCTTTCCTTTGTTTGAAGTGGTTTTTTTTTCCTTTGCTTTCCTTTAAATTCTCAGTGTATTACACATGACTGTTGAAGTAATCATGGCATTTAGGTTTGCACTTTATTCCTTTGTAGTGTATAGGCTTAATCCAGGGCAACCTATCCTAGACACAGGGCTCATAAACTCATTGTGGAAGATCAACCTATTCAAGAGAAAACTTTCCACAGCAGGTGAACCTATGTCTTAGGCCACATAGCTCCTTATCCTCAGTTCATCCATTCATTCATTAATATAGTATGTTCCAGTGAACAGGACTTTGAATTTGGGACTCAGGAAACATGGATTCTATTCCTGGCTTTGCCATTACCTGGTATGTGACCTTAGAAAGGTATGGTTTCTTAATGTGTCTGTACAACCCCTAGCACAATGCAGCCTTGATAGCTAGATATTATTGTAATGGAAATAAATAGTAATAATGATAACAACATGCAACATTCTCCATTACCATAGCTTTTGTAACTGCACTATGGATGTGATCCAAAGTCTATTGTAGTCAATGGGAGCCTTTTCAGGGATTTCAGTGAGCTTTGGGTTAGGCCATGTGCGACCGTATTCAATAAACTGAATCTGGGCAGGCCTAAATACTGCAATCCTAAAATAATACATCCTATATACTGCAAACACTCATTGTTGAACTCCTTCTTTTCCTATTTATCAGTGTGGTAGAGGGCAAAGGGCTTTTTCCTCAATCACATTCTCATTTTGTACCATGGAGTATGTTTCAGAGTGCAGAGTTAATCTCTGGCTCACAAAGTTACCCTCTCTCACCTCTCCCCGCCCTGGTTGAACTCCAGAATTTTGCACTAATTCTTTTGTCATTTGTTGCATACAGTTTCCCACCATCTCAAATATTGTTTTATTCACCAGGTGTCAACAGGGCTATTTTAGCATTGACAATATGCTAAACCACATAATTTTTCCCCATTGTGTTTTCCCTCCCCCACTTCTCATTACATGTTGCTTCCCCTCCTTCCCTCTCTGTTGTTTATCTGCGTCATTGTTGCACCTGCTGTTCTACTCCATTGTACTCCATTCTGTGTGTGGGCCACTGTCACCAATATAAAGGGAAGGGTAAACACCTTTAAATCCCTCCTGGCCAGAGGAAAAACCCTTTCACCTGTAAAGGGTTAAGAAGCCAGGATAACCTCGCTGGCACCTGACCAAAATGACCAATGAGGAGACAAGATACTTTCAAAGCTGGAGGGGGGGAGAAACAAAGGTTCTTTCTGTCTGTGTGTTGCTTTTGCCAGGAACAGAAAAGGAATGGAGTCTTAGAACTTAGTAATCTAGCTAGATATGCGTTAGATTCTCTTTTGTTTAAATGGCTGATAAAATATGTTGTGCTGGATGGAATGTATATTTCTGGTTTTGTGTCTTTTTGTAACTTAAGGTTTTGCCGAGAGGGATTCTCTATGTTTTGAATCTGATTACCCTGTAAGGTATTTACCATCCTGATTTTACAGAAGTGATTCTTTTACTTTTTCTTCTATTACAATTCTTCTTTTAAGAACCTGATTGCTTTTTCGGTGTTCTTAAGATCCAAGGGTTTGGGTCTGTGTTCACCTATGCAAATTGGTGAGGATTTTTATCAAGCCTTCCCCAGGAAAGGGGTGTAGGGTTTGGGAGGATTTGGTGGGGGGAGGGGGGAAGACGTTTCCAAGTGGGCCATTTCCCTGTTATGTATTTGTTAGATGCTTGGTGGTGGCAGCAATAAAGTCCAAGGGCAAAAGGTAAAATAGTTTGTACCTTGGGGAAGTTTTAACCTAAGCTGGTAAAAGTAAGCTTAGGCGGTTTTCATGCAGGTCCCCACATCTGTACCCTACAGTTCAGAGTGGGGAAGGAACCCTGACATGGTGGCAGAGCGGTGGGATTAACTTGAAATCATTTTGAGATCAATTTGAGATTTTCTGAACCAGAAGCACAGATTTTTTAAAAGGAATTTTTTTTTACTTTGGGCTGCTGGAAAGCAGGTTTTAAGCTGAAAGAAGTTAGAGGTTCTTTTTGTCTCTGCTTGGGGGCCAGAGCAGAGACAAAAAGGTAATGGTCTTTTGTGAGCTGGAGTTTTCTCTACCTAAAGGCAGGGTAGTTAAACTCCTGCAGGGAAATTCACAAGTCTTCACAGACCTGAAGTTGTTTTTACCTAAGAGCACCTAGAGGGGTTCTCTGTCTATTTGCCTGGAGACAAAGGTGTCAGTTTTGTTTTGTTTTGTTTTAAGGATTTTTCTGTAGGCTGACAATCACTATCGGAGAACATAGGTATCCGGTTACAGCACAACCTATATATATATATATTTTTTTTTTTTTGACAAGCCAAGTTTTTTGTTTGTTTGTTTGCTTTATTTATAACTCTCGGGTGTAAAGTTAGTTAAAAACAGAGAGGCAAACATGACAGAAATAAAGGCAAGAGCCAAAGAGGCTGCCCACAGGAGAGCTATGGAGGCAAAGGAAAAAGAATGGAAGCATGCTGAGGAGGAAAGGGAGGCTGCCCACTGGAGAGCTATGGAGGTAGACAAAAACCAAGAGGCTGCCCACAGGAGAGCTATAGAGGCAAGGGAAAAAGAAATGGAGGAAAAGGAAAAAGAAGAAGCATGCACTGGAGATGGAGAAGGTAAAGGCTGAGCAGAATCTACTGGGTAACCCTAACCATCCTTCCCCAAAAATCCACAAATGGGAGCGACTATGTCCACTGTATGATGAATCCAGTGATATTGCTGAATATTTTCTCAGCTTTGAGAGACTGTGCACGCTCCATAAAATTCCTGAAGCTCACAAGATGACCACATTGGTCACAAAATTAACTGGAAGAGCTCTGGACATATTCAATAAGATGCCTATTGATGAGGCTTCTGACTATAATAAGTTCAAGGATTTGGTTTTAAAAGCAATTTCAAATTACATCTGAAACGTACAGAGTAAAATTTCAAACCTTTGAGAGGGCCTGGACTAAGTAATGTGGCTTATCTAAATCAGATGAAGGATCTGTTAGATAAATGGGTCCAAGGAAGGGGTGTCACTAGCTTTGACAGAATGTGTGATTTGATAACTCAGGAGCAATTCCTGAATATGTCCAAGGAGGAAATAAAAGAGTGTTTATCGAATAAGGACATGGACTCAGCAGAAAGTCTTGCTTCTTATGCTGATCAATACGAGCAGTCCCAGATTGCCAGAGAGGTGGGGCAAGCTGGAACAAAATGGGTGGAGGGAGGAGAGAGGAACAACCCTGGTCGCAGTTGGAGTGGATACCAGAAGAGACACCCTAAGACCACTCCCTACTACCAGGGGCAGCCCAAGGCCCCAACTACACACCAAGGAATACTCCAGACACCTTATCGTCCCACCACACTGTTCTCCTGCAACCCACCTTGCCCCAGTGACCCATCAGCTGGACAATGTTTTAAATGTAACAAGCCGGGGCAAGTAAAGGCCAACTGCCCCAAGAACCCCAACAGATTACAGTTCATTGCACTGGAATCACACCAGAGGTCCTCAGGCTCAGATACCTCCCAGATACCCTTGGAGCAGAGGGAAACTGTGAGTGTGGGTGGGAAGAAGGTCACCGCGTGGAGGGACACCGGAGCACAAGTGTCAGCTATCCATGCTTCCTTAGTGGACCCCAATTTGATTGACCCAGAGATCCAAGTGACCATTCAACCCTTCAAGTCCAAGTCTTTCAATTTGCCTACAGCCAAGTTGCCTTTCCAGTACAAGGGCTGGTCAGGAATGTGGACTTTTGCACTATATAATGATTATCCCATCCCCATGCTGTTGGGGGAAGACTTGGCCAATCATGTGAAGCAAGCCAAGAGGGTGGTCAACCGCAGCCAGGCTAAGCAAGCCATCCTGCCTAGCTCTGCTCTGGAAACTTCTACCAGGACCCGGTCAGAGGTAATGAACCCGGTCCCCATACCAATGTCTGCAACAGCAGTAGCGGATCCAGTCCCAGAGATCCAGACAGAGACAGTCCAAGAACCAGAACAGGCAGCAGCTGATAACCCTACACGAGAGGCTGAGCCGGAACCTGAACGCCAACATAGTGCACCAGCGGAGAGTGGTTCACAATCAATGGAAAGAGCCCCATCCCCTACATCGCTTCCAGAGGGACCAAGCATAGGTCCACAATCCAATGAGGAACTGATGTCTCCAGCATCAAGGGAACAGTTCCAGACTGAACAGGAAGCAGATGAAAGCCTCCAGAGAGCTTGGACGCCAGCACGGAGCAACCCACTGCCTCTCAGCTCTTCTAATCGATCCAGATTTGTTGTAGAAAGAGAAATTTTATACAAGGAAACTCTTTCTGGGGGACACCAGGAAGACTGGCATCCTCAGAGACAGTTGGTAGTTCCAACCAAGTACCGGGTCAAGCTCTTGAGCATGGCCCACGATCATCCTAGTGGCCATGCTGGGGTGAACAGGACCAAAGACGGGTTGGGGAGGTCATTCCACTGAGAGGGAACGGGCAAGGATGTTTCTACCTATGTCTGGTCTTGTGAGGTATGCCAAAGAGTGGGAAAACCCCAAGACCAGGTCAACCCCCCTCTCCAGCCACTCCCTATCATTGAAATTCCATTTCAGTAAGTATCTGTGGATATTCTGGGTCCTTTTCTGAAAAAGACACCCAGAGGGAAGCCATACATACTGACTTTCATGGATTTTGCCACCTGATGGCTGGAAGCAGTAGCTCTAAGCAACACCAGGGCTAAAAGTGTGTGCCAGGCACTAACAGACATTTTTGCCAGGGTAGGTTGGCCCTCCAACATCCTCACAGATGCAGGAAGTAATTTCCTGACAGGAACTATGGAAAACCTTTGGGAAGCTCATGGGGTGAATCACTTGGTTGCCACCCCTTACCATCATCAAACAAATAGCCTCCTGGAGAAATTTATTGGGACTTTGGGAGCCATGATATATAAATTCGTAAATGAGCATTTCAATGATTGGGACCTGGTGTTGCAGCAAATGCTCTTTGCCTACAGAGCTGTACCACATCCCAGTTTAGGATTTTCACCATTTGAACTTGTATATGGCCTCGAGGTTAAGGGCCCATTACAGTTGGTGAAGCAGCAATGGGAGGGGTTTACACCTTCTCCAAGAACTAACATTCTGGACTTTGTAACCAACCTACAAAACACCCTCCGAACCTCTTTAGCCCTTGCTAAATAAAACCTACAGGATGCTCAAAAAGAGCAAAAAGCCTGGTATGATAAACATGCCAAAGAGGGTTCCTTCAAAGTAGGGGACCAGGTCATGGTCTTAAAGGCGCTCCAGGCCCATAAAATGGAAGCGTCATGGGAAGGGCCATTCATGGTCCAGGAGCGCCTGGGAACTGTTAATTATCTCATAGCATTCCCCACCTCCAACCGAAAGCCTAAGGTGTACCATATTAATTCTCTAAAGCCCTTTTATTCCAGAGAATTAAAAGGTTTGTTAGTTTACAGCCCAGGGAGGAGACGATGCTGAATGGCCTGAAGGTGTCTACTACGAAGGGAAAAGTGCTGGTGGAGTGGAAGAGGTGAACCTCTCCATGACCCTTGGGCGTATGCCGCGACAGCAGATCAAGGAGCTGTGCACTAGCTATGTGCCGACGTTCTCAGCTACCCCAGGACTGACTGAACGGGCATACCACTCCATTGACACAGGTAATGCTCACCCAATTAAAGTCCAGCCTTACCGGGTGTCTCCAAGCTAAAACTGCAATAGAATGGGAGATCCAGGATATGTTACACATGGCGTAATCCGCCCCTCTGTCAGTGCGTGGGCATCTCCAGTGGTTCTAGTTCCCAAACCAGATGTGGAGATACGTTTTTGCATGGACTACCGTAAGCAAAATGCTGTAACTCGCCCAGACAATCATCCAATGCCACGCACAGATGAGCTATTAGAGAAACTGGGACAGGCCCAGTTCATCTCTACCTTGGACTTAACCAAGAGATACTGGCAGGTACCCCTAGATGAATCCGCCAAGGAAAGGTCAGCTTTCACCACACGTCGGGCTGTATGAATTTAATGTACTCCCTTCCGAGCTGTGGAATGCACCCGCCACCTTTCAAAGACTTGTAGATGGTCTCCTAGCGGGTTTAGGAGAATATGCAGTCACCTTGATGATGTGGCCATATTTTTGGATTCCTGGGCAGAACACCTGGAATATCTACAAAAAGTCTTTGAGCACATAAGGGAGGCAGGACTAACTGTTAAGGCTAAGAAGTGTCAAATAGGCATAAACAGAGTGACTTACCTTGGACACCAGTTGGGTCAAGGAACTATCAACCCCCTACAGGCCTCCAGAGAGCTTGGACGCTAAAGTGGATGCTATCCAAAAGTGGCCTGTCCCAAAGTCAAAGAAACAGGTCCAATGCTTCTTAGGCTTGGTTGGATATTACAGGCGATTTGTACTGCAGTACAGCCAAATCGCTGCCCCACTGACAGACCTAACCAAAAAGAAACAGCCAAATGCCGTTCAGTGGACTGAAGAGTGTCCGAAGGCCTTGAACCAGCTTAAAGCCACACTCATCTCAGGAGCTTCTAACAAAGTGGCTGATGGACTCTCCTGGGAAAGTTTCCCAGAATCAACTGGTTAAAATGTTCCTTGAGTTGTGGAAACTATTGTTAGTCTTTATATACTTGGTAGTATATTTAGAGGTGCATGTGTCTTATTAACTCCATTTTCTCCTAGAGCTCCAGGAAGAAATCACAGCCAGCGTTTCACGCTATCTGTGATTGGGGGTGGGTGTCATAAATATAAAGGGAAGGGTAAACACCTTTAAATCCCTCCCTTTCACCTGTAAAGGGTTAAGAAGCTAGGATAACCTTGCTGGCACCTGACCAAAATGACCAATGAGACAAAATACTTTCAAAGCTGGAGGGAGGGAGAAATAAAGGTTCTCTCTGTCTGTGTGTTGCTTTTGCCGGGACCAGAGCAGGAATGCAGGTCAGAACTCCTGTAAAAAGTTAGTAAGCAATCTAGTTAAATATGCATTAGATTCTGTTTTGTTTCAATGGCTGATAAAATAAGTTGTGCTGAATGGAATGTATCTTCCTGTTTTTGTGTCTTTTTGTAACTTAAGGTTTTGCCTACACAGATTCTCTATGTTTTGAATCTGATTACCCTGTAAGGTGTTTACCATCCTGATTTTACAGAGGTGATTCTTTTACTTTTTTTCTTCAATTAAAAATCTTCTTTTAAGAACCTAATTGCTTTTTCATTGTTCTTAACATCCAAGGGTTTGGGTCTGTGTTCACCTATGCAAATTGGTGAGGATTTTAATCAAGCCTTCCCCAGGAAAGGGAGTGTAGGGTTTGGGAGGATTTGGTGGGGGCAGGGGGGAAGATGTTTCCAAGTGGGCTCTTTTCCTGTTATGTATTTGTTAGACCCTTGTTGGTGGCAGCAATAAAGTCCAAGGGCAAAAGGTAAAATAGTTTGTACCTTGGAGAAGTTTTAACCTAAGCTGGTAAAAATAAGCTTAGGGGGTTTTTCATGCAGGTCCCCACATCTGTACCCTAGAGTTCAGAGTGGGGAAGGAACCTTGACAGCCACACAGTAAAATGACAAGATTTTTTTATGTCTGAAGAGCCACATTCACTTTGCTGCCCACACACAGACTAGAGCAATCCAGGAAGAGTGTAATGCCAATGGAAAGACATGGTATGCCTTATCATCCTATCCTGATCCACTTTGAATTCTGGCTGAGGCAGATTGTCCCCAGCTACCATAAGGACAAGCAAAAGGTCTGTGAATTAGGAGGGGGCTTTAATGATCATAAATTGGAGGAAAGTCTCTTCCCTGATAGATGTCACTGAGCTCAGCTAGGAAGAACCATACGTGCCAAATTTGCCTCCTCCCATATCATTGATTGGAAGATTAGGATAAATGGCTAGAAAAGAGCCTGGGCTTCAGAAGTGGAGTGCCCACAGTGCCCGTTAATCAACTGTCTCTGGCTAATGGCAGAATATCAGGATCAACTGGCCAGGGTTGAGGACAGAAAGAGTTTGAACCAGAAAGATTCCATTCCCTGCACATAGTCCCAAATCAAGAAGCAAGATGACAAAGATTTCCCTACCCAAGCCTGGCCTCAAAACCTAGCTCCTGGCAGTTCCCATCATCAGGAGAGTACAACCTACACAGTTTTCATTGCCATAGAAATGCCAGCGTTGCCATTTTACCCCCTAAAACACATTGCTGCTATGTATGTACAAAGTATAGTTATTATTATAATCAAACCTGAGTGAACACTCCCTTTGGCTCACTTTCTCCCTCTTATTACTTCTCTTTAAATCTTGGCAAATATATACATTTCAATATGCTTCTCCGCAAATCCTTTCCAACAGGCCCTTCTGTTCTTTTTAACCGTGACCAGACTGACATGCCGGGAGGGGAAACATGACACCACTTTCTCTGCCAACAATTCAAACAGGAGCCAAGAGGCATCTTGCATTAACTTTTAAGGGGGAGATACAGTCTGTTTAAAATGGGTGCAGATGATGGAAGTGACACTTTACTCCAACTCACCTGTATAGGAGCCCTGTTTCTTAATGACCGGGTGCTGATTGCTAGTACAATGGAGGTAAGAAGCCCTGTACTGTAATTCCAGCCCACTGTCCTTTCTCCACTGCGCCTGCCCCATTGTCTTATCTTGCTCAGCCTAGTACCACAAGCTGGCATTACATCCCTTTACTGCCTGATGGCCCCAAACAAACAAGAGCAAGTAAGCCACTTACTTAATCTGCTGCTTCTCCTTTATTCATAGCTTCCTCTTGAAGGTGCCTTTATACGCAGGCCATTTTTTATAGTTTAATGTTTTAATTTCTCTCTCCTTTTTTCACTACAGTTTTTATCTCTTTATATTTGGTTTCAAATCAAGAAGTATATTATACACAATGGTTTGGATTGGCACTTTGCAACATGCCCTAAATTAATGTAGCGCAAGTAGAGTAGGGGCATTAGGGGACAAGAGCTGAGGAAGCGTTGTTCTAAGTCAGCCATAAAAATGTTGGAATACTGTGGGGCCATGAAGGTACCCATAGCAGTGCCGCTGATTTGAAGGTATACATTGTCCCCAAATGTGAAATAGTTATGGGTGAGGACAAGTCACAAAGTTCACCCACCAGGTTTGCCGTGACATTGTCGGGTATACTGTTTCTGACGGCTTGTAGTCCATCTTTGTGTGGAATGTTGGTGTAGAGGCTTCTACAACAAAAGTGGCCAGGATGGTGTTTTCAGGAAGATCATCGATGGATTGTAGTTTCCTCAGGAAGTCAGTGGTGTCTTGAAGATAGCTGGGAGTGTGGGTAGCATATGGCCTGAGGAGGGAGTCTACATGCCCCTACTCTACTTGCGCTACATTGATGACATCTTCATCATCTGGACCCATGGAAAAGAAGCCCTTGAGGAATTCCACCATGATTTCAACAACTTCCATCCCACTATCAACCTCACCCTGGACCAATCCACACAGGAGATCCAGTTCTTGGACACTATGGCGCTAATAAGCGATGGTCACAAACACCACCCTATACCGGAAACCTACTGACCGCTATTCCTACCTACATGCCTCCAGCTTTCATCCAGACCACACCACATGATCCATTGTCTACAGCCAAGCTCTACAATACAACTGCATTTGCTCCAACTACTCAGACAGAGACAAACACCTACAAGATCTCTATCAAGCATTCTTACAACTACAATACCCACCTGCTGAAGTGAAGAAACAGATTGACAGAGCCAGAAGAGTACCCAGAAATCACCTACTACATGACAGGCCCAACAAAGAAAATAACAGAATGCCACTAGCCATCACCTTCAGCCCCCAGCTAAAACCTCTCCAACGCATCATCAAGGATCTACAACCTATCCTGAAGGATGATCCATCACTCTCACAGATCTTGGGGGACAGGCCAGTCCTTGCTTACAGACAGCCCCCCAACCTGAAGCAAATACTCACCAGCAACCACACAACAAAACCACTAACCCAGGAACCTATCCTTGCAACGAAGACCATTGCCAACTGTGTCCTCATATCTATTCAGGGAACACCATCGTAGGGCCTAATCACATCAGCCACACGATCAGAGGCTCGTTCACCTGCACATCTACCAATGGGATATATGCCATCATGTGCCAGCAATGCCCCTCTGCCATGTACATTGGTCAAACTGGACTGTCTCTACGTAAAAGAATAAATGGACATAAATCAGACATCAAGAATTATAACATTCAAAAACCAGTCGGAGAACATTTCAATCTCTTTGGTCACTCGATTACAGACCTAAAAGTTGCAATTCATCAACAAAAAAACTTCAAAAACAGACTCCAACAAGAGACTGCTGAATTGGAATTAATTTGCAAACTGGATACAATTAACTTAGGCTTGAGTAGAGACTGGGAGTGGATGGGTCATTACACAAAGTAAAACTATTTCCCCTTGTTTATTCTGCCCCCCCACCCCCTACTGTTCCTCAGACGTTCTTGTCAACTGCTGGAAATGGCCCACCTTGATTATCACTACAAAAGTTTCCTCCCCCACACACTCTCCTGCTGTTAATAGCTAACCTTAAGTGATTACTCTTGTTACAGTGTGTATGGTAACACCCATTGTTTCATGTTCTCTATGTATATAAATCTCCCCACTGTATTTTCCACTGAATGCATCCAATGAAGTGAGCTGTAGCTCACGAAAGCTTATGCTCAAATAAATTTGTTAGTCTCTAAGATGCCACAAGTACTCCTTTTCTTTTATCCCAAATGCGTGTCAGTGGAACTTTTGTAGCACATCACATCATCACGTATATGGCCTAGAAATTGTCTTTCTAACAGTCCATCTCTCTCCCCATGGCATACTGCCACAGCTGCAGCCAACAGAATTGCCTGAGCTGTAGCCCCATCAGTATGGGGGTACGACTAGCAGGACTTCCCCATTAACGTCTTTGGAATTCATGTCTTCCCCATATCTTAACAGCTCATATTTGTTAGCCTTTAAGGTGAGCTACCTTTTCTCCCTGGTTTGTGAGGTAATGGGTGTTGGATATGGTTTGGGTATGGGAGTCTGTGGATTGCGTGTGTGGTAGATTAATTTCAGTCATATTTATGTTGTCATTGTGTGTTTGAGTTGATCTGGGAAAACTGACATGTCTGTTTAGTGAATTAAAAACATTATCAAGGGCAGTATACCAGGATATACTGTCCCTTTAAGGCCAGAGAAGGAAGTCTTGGGTGCCATGCAACCCCTACCAGGTGTTCTGTAACTGATGGATTTAAGTCATAACAGAGGCAGACACACAGAGGAAGTGGTTCCAGGATAACAAGTGTGTGGAAAAAACAGTCTCTTTAGAGTCTGGGACAAGAGCTTTTTCATGCAAGGCAAGGCTACCCTCTTTCTCAGCCAACCAGCATGAATTCTGGGAAGAAGGGCAGTGTATAATCTGAGAGGAGATTGCTCTCCTCCAGGAGATAAACTGGCTAGAAGTGGACAGCCTGCTGACCTCTCCCAGGCCAGGGAGAATGAGAATGAATTGTTTTGACTTTGCCTCCAAACTGTAGAATAGCATTAGGAAACATACACTAAAGCAGATATGCCTCTAGAGAAAAGAACATTTTATTGTGAAGGGTATTTTCAAGCTTTTGTTTTTGTGAGAGGTTTCATGGCCAGTCTAAGCAAAACTGGGGAGAAGTAAATTAAAGGGCCAGGTGGGAGAAGCAGTCAAACATTACAGCTTGCTATAGGCACACAGAACATTGGAGGAAAGCTGTTCTAGTACACTCTATATTCTCTAAGTGCCATGTATTTTAGAGAAGAGACATCTATCAGGGATGACTCAGTTTTTATGAGGAATGGAAAATTAAAACCACAATTGTTGAAATTTTTAAAGCAGACTAGGGGATATGGACACATCTTCCATGAAAACTAGAAAAAACAAGCATGTGCATTTAGAATTCTCTAAGGATATGTCTACATAGTCCAGCTTCACAATAATTTCCAGCTCTAGGAGAGCTCTGATGAAAGTAGCAACAACGGAGTGAGTGGTGGAGAGGTTTGCATGTCACAGAAGGCCACAGGGGATTCAGATAGTGAGAGCCCTATGAAACCACGACAATATTATTTGAGCATAGGCCACACAATTGCCTTAAATATCGATTTAATTTTAGTTGTTCCCATGACATCTTTATTTGTAATTTGTAAACTCTAAGTAATAGAAGAGGAGACAGTCATAGCTACACAATGCCTTAGTTTTTCTGGGAAATTAGAGATGAAAAGAAAGGTCAATACATTTTACTCTTAGTAAGACATATTTTTAGTAGTATCTTAACAAGCAGACTTCCAACCATAACATCAAAACAAAGAAATGCATAAATAAAACAACAAACAACCACAGGTGAAAGAATTTTCATACTCAAAGCATTGTATGTTGCAGACAAACTAATTTCCATTCAGAAAATTTACAGTTTGGCATCCACATATTTTCCTCTCCATTGATTTTATACAGCATGCTCTTCCACATGCAGGTATTTCCAATATGATTTTTATTGCATTAATTCATTAGCCTGACAGATATTCCAAATTAAAGTATTTTCAATCAATATGTTCCAGTCTGCTGAAAATGGATTTGGTCATTTTAGCTTTCTATTTTATACGCTTAGAATGAAAACAAGTGTGCTACCAAGTGCAGTCTACATCTGCCAGCTCAGACGAGAAGAGTCTTTGATAAAGTGTGAATCTATATTTGCTTCAGTGCAAGCTGTTACAGGCTGAAAGCCTTTATGTAAAATGCATATTGAAATAATTTATGTACATCTCTTGTAACATTGTTTGGCAAGAAATACTTTCTTTGGGAACATATCTAGAAATTATAATCTCTACACTTGCAAGGCTATGTTAAATTGTCTAAACGTCTTTGGACTCATGCATATAATTCAATTGCACACAGCTTCTTCTAAATTTGGTCTTCATGAAGTCATGTAACTTGCATATGCAAGATGGTTTCTTCCACTGTCTCAGCCTCTATCACCTTGTCATCATCTTTTTCAAAATTTCTCATCTCATGCCGGCCAATCAGCTCAGGATTCAGGGGGGAAAGGTAGAAATAACAAAAGCATTTTTACCATTTTTCTGTTATTTTGTTGTGTAAGGCCACTAGGATCCTAAGATCCAAAATGTTCAAAGTTAGTGTGTTGGCCCAGTTTTCCATTTATCCAGCACTTAACTTTCAAAGGGGACCATAAGGTTGAGCCAAGACCTCTGGGCACTCAGAGCTGTCTATACCTCAATTTTGGGCACAGAGGTAAAGTAGCAGAATCAATACGAGGATTTCTCAAAAGTCTGTTGTGCCTGAAAGCTTTGTGTGAGCAGAGTATGCCTAACTAACTAAGCACAGGTGATGGTGAGCCCAATCAGCCACCATATTCAGCCTGCAGCTAAGCTACAAAATGTAATTATCTGTGACAGGAAGTCATAGAGCAGTGGTGGGCAACCTGCGGCCCGCGGGCCACACACAGCCTGTCAGGGTAATCCGCTGGCAGGCCGCGAGACAGTTTCTTTACATTGACCCCCCACAACTCCCAGTGGCTGCAGTTCGCCATTCCCAGCCAATGGGAGCTGCAGATGGCCGTGCCTGCAGACGGTCAGTGTTAACAAATTGTCTTGCAGCCTGCCAGCTGATTACCCTGACAGGCCACAGGCTGCCCACCACTGCCCTAGGGCAAAGAGAAAGGCAGAGAGACTAGGGCACAGAGATATGAGTAAATCAGTGGTAGGAAGAGCTGGATAGGCAATTAGATAAGGACTTGGGACAACAAGAAATAGAAACTGGATAGATAGGTGAGAGGAGAAAGGATATTTCATGGAAGGACAATATAATAGTGCATCCTCATCTTACAGGCACCCTCTTCTAGCAGGACACATTGTTTCTGGGGTACTTCCCTCCTAGTACCCCTTCCCACCAAACTCCCACCTCCATAGGCTATCTGGAATCAGTCTTGAACATCTCAGTAGCCTGGAAAGCTATGTAGTCAGTGAAACAAAAGTGAGCAAAGCTTTTATTGTCCTTGCAGTGATTAGTCTACAGTTAAGCAAGGAACAAGATACTACACTACTACAGCAATGACACCTTTCCTTGGCTGACATACACAGTTGCTGGGCCAAATTTTGCTTTTCTTTCACCATTTTGAAATCTGGTGCAATGTTGGATTTACACTAGTGGTGCTGAGAGCAGAGTTAGGCCCCAGATGTGTGTTCCCCCACACCACTCCACTCCAACCCCAACAACCCCTTCTCACATGCACACACCACCACCACCACCACAAGCAAGGTTTAAAATCTTTGCATCATTTTCATGCAAAAATGGGAACGAGCGCGGCACAATTTTTTCCATAGCTTAACTAGCTTTTGAATAATTGTTTTGGGGTAGATGAATTTTAAACATCTAAAGGAGAGACTTACTTCCTTATAAAAAGAACAGGAGGACTTGTGGCACCTTAGAGATTAAAATTTATTAGAGCATAAGCTTTCGTGGCTACAGCCCACTTCATCGGATGCAAAGAATGGAACATATAGTAAGAAGATAGATAGATAGATATACATACACACATACACAGAGAAGGTGGAAGTTGCCTTACAAACTGTGAGAGGCTAATTAATTAAGATGAACTTTTATCAGCAGGAGTAAAAAACTTTTGTAGTGACAATCAAGATGGCCCATTTAGACAGTTGACAAGAAGGTGTGAGGATACTTAACATGGGGAAATAGATTCAATATGTGTAATGACCCAGCCACTCCCAGTCTCTAGTCAAACCCAAGTTAATGGTATCTAGTTTGCATATTAATCCAAGCTCAGCAGTATACTCCTATCGGTTTTTGAAGGTTATGATTCCTGATGTCAGATTTGTGTCCATTTATTCTTTTGCGTAGAGATTGTCTGGTTTGGCCAACGTACATGGCAGGAGGAATTGCTGGCACATGATGGTATAGATCACATTGGTAGATGTGCAGGTGAATGAGCCCCTGATGTCCTGGCTAATGTGATTAGGTCTTACGATGGTGTCACTTGAATAAATATGTGGACAGAGTTGGCATCGGGCTTTGTGGCAAGGATAGGTTCCTGGGTTAGTGTTTTTGGTGTGGGGTTGCTGGAGAGTATTTGCTTCAGGTTGGGGGCTGTCTGTAAGTGAGGACTGGCCTGTCTCCCAAGATCTGTGAGAGTGAGGGATCATTTTTCAGGATAGGTTGTAAATTTTTGATGCTGCGCTGGAGAGGTTTTAGCTGGGGGCTGAAGGTGACAGCTAGTGGCATTCTGTTGTTTTCTTTGTTGGACCTGTCCTGTAGTAGGTGATTTCTGGGTACTCTTCTGGCTCTGTCAATTTGTTTTTTTCACTTCAGCAGGTGGGTACTGTATTTTTAAGAATGCTTTGTCTCTGTCTGAGGGATTGGAGCAAAGGCAGTTGTGTCTTAGAGCTTGGCTGTAGACAATGGATTGTGTGGTGTGTCCTGGATGGAAGCTGGAGACATGCAGGTAAGTATAGCGGTCAGTAGGTTTCCAGTATAGAGTGGTGTTTATGTGACCATCGCTTATTAACCTTATCAAATCGGACATCAGGAATCATAACATTCAAAAACTGGTAGGAGAACACTTCAACCTCTCTGGCCACTCAGTAAAAGACTTAAGGGTGGCAATTTTGCAACAGAAAAGCTTCAAAAACAGACTCCAATGAGAAACTGCTGAGCTTGAATTAATATGCAAACTAGATACCATTAACTTGGGTTTGAATAGAGACTGGGAGTGGCTGGGTCATTACACATATTGAATCTATTTCCCCATGTTAAGTATCCTCACAACTTCTTGTCAACTGTCTAAATGGGCCATCTTGATTATCACTACAAAAAGTTTTTTTTTCCTCCTGCTGATAATAGCTCATCTTAACTAATTGGCCCTTTCTGTATGCCAACTTCCACCTTCTCTGTATGGATATATATTTACTATATGTTCTATTCTATGCATCCGATGAAGTGGGCTGTAGCCTACGGAAGCTTATGCTCTAATAAATTTGTTAGTCTCTATGGTGCCACAAGTACTCCTATTCTTTTTGTGGATACAGACTAACATGGCTGCTACTCTGAAACCTTACTTCCTTATGTTGTCTCTTCCTGTTGTGTTATAAATGAACCTTTTAGATAAGTCAATCTATTCTCCCATTAATAGGAGGGATTTATGTCCTTTATTGTAAGTATAGCATTCATCAAAAATCCTTATGATAGACTCACTTTCACTCCTGCTAATAAGTCTAAAGTTCAGTCCAAACATTATGCTCATACTTTTCAGAACCATAAAACCCTTCAGCTATACTATCAGATGTGCAGTGATAAATTCATCTTTCACTTGACTTTAACACCTTAGGGTGAAAATAATTTTAAAAACTTTAAAGAAACTAATATTCAAATTTACACAATCACTGTAAATAGTTTAATTTTTAATTCTAAGTCCTGTTCCCTTTTAGGAGACATTTTCTCTTTGGAAACTTTGTGAAAAGAACAGCTTTTAGGGGCTAAATGACTGTATGACCTACACCACAATTATATGTGACCTAGAAGACAGATACTGCGCAATATGTCATGGGTCCACATCCTGTGATCTCTCTTTGCTGTGCCTACAATGGGAATTCTCTACAGATTGTGCTTAGAAGATTGAGCCCAAAGTGGGTCAGTGAGTAGAAAACTGCCTGCAAAGTGTACTGCGAAAATGCTACTTGTTTCAACACTCAATGCCTGCTTCAACAACAGTGGTGATGTTATTAGAAAGACATAGCTAATAATGTTGCAGCTTCGCTGACTATACTGGTATAAGCAGGGTCTGAATGAGTTCTCCTCGACATATAATGATGGACTGGGGGAAAATACTTTCAGGAGCAGAACTTACTTGCATGGACACACTCATTTTGCCTAGGTGTTCAGCAGACAGAGCTGTTTTGTCAGTGATCAACTTTGGCTGGGTTTTATGTTACAATTCATTTTAGTATTGAATTCAGGGTAATGAAATGTTTGTTATCTTTGTTTTATGAGTAAATAGCAACGGAACTGTACTTAGTGTGCCCTAATTGAAGGGGTTACTCTAAACTGAACTTCACTTGCCCATCAGGGGGTAGGGATGCCAAATCCCTGTGAAAGTCAGAGGCGGTGAGGACAGGTGTTTCTACTTGGTAGCGTGGATACTGCTTTCAGAATCCTAGATGTCATTTGATTCTCCTCTCTCCAGCATTTAAACACAAGGGTGATTAGACTCAGTTGAAACTCCTTGTTTTCTATTCAGTGATTTCTAGAGCTTAGGTCACTGATGAGCAGGTCTCGGGGCTAAGCTTTAGACCGTGCATGGGGACAGTTGTTACAGTGAAAGACAATGCAGATGCTGCACTAGCAGCAAGGTTCCCTGCTACCTAACAAAATCACTAAGAGCTGACCTAAGTGGTGAAACCTCAGAACATGATATCACAGAAGTGGCAGTGAGTGGCAAGGAGCAGCACCGATAAAACCACTGAGCAGTGATAGAAGTAACAGCAACAGAGGTGGCAGTGAGCAGCAGCCAGTGGCACAGATGACAGTGGCAATAAGCAGCAAGTGGCAGCAAAGTACAGGGGCCACAGCAGAGATGATAGCAGCAGCAGTGAACCAGTTGCAACATACTGTACTGTGGAGCGGGTGCTTGCTTATGGTTACATGCTTTGAATTGTGATTGTGGTGTTTGTGACACTCTATATGTCAGGGGAGCACCCTGTAACTCCAATATTCCTCATTTGTATAGAATTGTGATATTTCACATAAAGCATGCCATGCGAGGCATCCAGGGAAAGGTTATGATCTGCTGAAAGCCATTGTTCTATCTAAATATGTGTATCATTAATGCATACAAAATTATAAGAACTCTGTTGTATGGTTTTCACTAAAATATACTGTGGCTTCAGGAAGCGCCCAGATACTAGCTCTCCAGGGAGGTAACCAATGCCCAGGTGGGTGCTGAACAGACATCACCAGCCATTGTCAAACAGAGGAGTTACATACAATGATTCATTCACAGGAGAAAAACCGGGAATATTGCTAAACCTTGTGACTCAGCAACGCCCACCAGACATATGTGGACTTATGTTCTCCAAGCACATGGACTAAGAGTAAAAAACAGAACACAGGGGCCCCATTCTTGGCCTTTTCTCCTCCCCTTCCCCCCCCCCATGCCGCAAGCAACAAAGACACTCAGAAGACTGAAGACTCCAACAGAAGAGACTGGCGCAGGTTTCAAGGGTGAAACCTGTGTACTATGAACTGCAATATCCAGTGGGGTGAAAGAAGTTGCTTAATCTAGATGTTGCCCTGTCTAATAGGATTGAGAGTTTTGACTGCATGCTTACATTTTCTTTTGGTAATAACTCTGACTTTTTGCCTGTCACTTATAATCACTTAAAATCTCTCTTTTATAATCAATAAACTAGTTTTACTGTTTATCTTTACCAGTGAGTTTGCCTGAAGTGCTTGGTAAATCTGCTCAGGTTTACAAAGGCTGGTGTATATCTGCTTTCCATTGATTAAGTGGGGAACCAATTAATAAACTTGCATTGCTCAAGAAAGGGTCTTGAACAGTGCATGACAGCATATTCATGAGGTACAAGGCTGGGAGCATTTGGCCAGTGCCTTTCGCCTTTCTCTGTATGATTCATGAGTGACTCTGGGAGAATACAGGCAATCTAGCTGTGTGCGGGGCTCTACCTGTGTTTGTGCTGAGTGATAATAGTGCCTGGAGGGTTTTGCTGCTTGTCACTAGCAAAGCATTGTGAAAGACAGCCCAGGCTGGAGAGCTAAGTGGCAACAGCCACAGTTCCAGACTGCATCCTGGGGATCCCATCACAGTGTTTTCCCTTTACGTTTTGTTATACACAGACTCAGTGTTGTGGGGAAGTACTGCCTCTTAGAGATGCCTCGGGATGGTATTTCATTTTTCAAGATTACTGGGTGGTTTTACTTTACGTTGTTAAGAGAAAATACTAGATACTGAACCTTGTCCTTGTTGCTGCTGACATCACCTGGCAGAAGAGCTATACTGGGGATTGGTCCATACATTACCACATGATGAAGAAGAATGTATTGAAGTTTAGCTGAAGAGGCCTTTTACTATATACTAGATTTTATATGTATTGTGAAATTCCTGTAGCACCTTAAATGTGCTAGACACGGTACAGACAGTCCCTGGTCCAAAGAGCTTCCAAACCAAACTTAAAACCAATGAAGGATACATTATACAAGCAAAGTGGAGATGGCATAGCTTGCTCTGCCTTTTTACTTGCATGGGTCAGTTGTCAGAAGTGTTGAGCAACCACATCTCCAGCTGAAGTCAATGGAAGCTGGAGTTGCTCAGTGATTTGGGACCGTGGCGGGGCAGGGGGAATCAGACCTATTTTTTGTTTGTTCTTTGGTTTCTATTTCCCTACATATACACTATCCCGAACTCCCCCGACCAGGCAATTTTGTGCTGCTTATTAGTTTATTTTATTCATTTAAGTTGTCCCCAATGCCCCTCTATGTAACAGCCACAACTATTTTTTCAATTCCCAGCTGCCCTTCAAACTTTCCATTTGAAGTGCCCTTTTCATTTCTTTAATTCTATATATAATCTATCACCATTTGTACATCTAAGTGGTGATTATTTGTTACCTTATTTCTGTTCTAAATCTATGAAAAAAATTAAAACTTTGGCATTTAAAGTTGAGATATCCAAATACACAACTGGTCCCCAGTTCAGCAAGACCATTGAGTAAGTGTCCAAATTTAAACACATGAATAGTCTTTAATTAGGGCTTTAGATACCTAAATAAAAGTGATCTGATTTTCAGAGGTTCTGTGCACACACAGCTTCCAGGGAAGTCCCATTGGATCTGCAAGTGCTCAGCTGCTCTTTTACTGAAGTGCCTAAATATGGATTTTGATAGTGTAGTGAAGTGGAGTGGCCTCCCTCCGAGCCTGAGAGGGAGGGACCACTCTCCATCCCCTGATGGGTGGAGCCAGGGTGGGCCTACCCCTTGCACTGGAAGGTGAGAGATGGGACAGGAAGTATAAAAGTCAGAGCCTCCAGCTCAGTTTGAAGAGAGCCAGGGAAGGAGTTGGATTCCTATACCTTGTTGCTGGCTCCCTGGAGCAGCGACTGAGCTGTGTCAACCCCTGCCCCAGAAGGAGGAGGTACCTGAGGAACTACTGGGACTGTCATCTGACAAGTACCCTGAGAACTTGCTGGGACTGCTAGCTGTGGAGTACCCCGAGGATATTCGACATTGGTGAGGCCTCATCTGGAGTACTGTGTCCAGTTTTGGGCCCCACACTACAAGAAGGATGTGGATAAATTGGAGAGAGTCCAGCGAAGGGCAACAAAAATGATTAGGGGTCTAGAACACATGACTTATGAGGAGAGGCTGAGGGAGCTGGGATTGTTTAGTCTGCAGAAGAGAAGAATGAGGGGGATTTGATAGCTGCTTTCAACTACCTGAAAGGGGGTTCCAAAGAGGATGGCTCTAGACTGTTCTCAATGGTAGCAGATGACAGAATGAGGAGTAATGGTCTCAAGTTGCAGTGGGGGAGGTTTAGATTGGATATTAGGAAAAACTTTTTCACTAAGAGGGTGGTGAACACTGGAATGTGTTACCTAGGGAGGTGGTAGAATCTCCTTCCTTAGAGGTTTTTAAGGTCAGGCTTGACAAAGCCCTGGCTGGGATGATTTAACTGGGACTTGGTCCTGCTTCGAGCAGGCGGTTGGACTAGATGACCTTCAGGGGTCCCTTCCAACCCTGATATTCTATGATATGGAGGAACGTAGGATTATGGAGCCTAATCCCCAGACTGTGATAGGAAGTAACCAAGGAAAACTAGACTTTAGTCTGGTTTTGGTGTCAGAGCACGAGTCAAAATGTTTCAGCAGGAACCCATTGACCCACTGGCAGGAGATCTGATGGAGTAGGGTGGGCCAAGTACTCTACCCCCTGCTGACAACCCCACCTCTGGGGTGGCAGCCTACCCACATTAGGCCAAAGAGCCTGTGTTTGTTTGCGGTCTGCCCTGGCCCAAGAGCTAGGCCAGAGACTTCCTATTGCTCTGCCCAGCGGGTCAGAGCCCTAACACTATTCATTGCTGTGTGACCCAGCCAGAGGGCTGGGCTAAAGACTACCTATTGCTCTGCCCCACCCAAACAGTCAGAGCTCTAACTTTATTCATTGATGTCGGCCCCAGTGAGATCTGGACTAAAGATTCCCTATTGCTTTATCCTGCCCAGAGGATCAGGGCCCTGACGATATTGATTGATGTCTGCTGTAGCCAGAAGGCTGGGCTAAAGGTTGACCCTTGCTCTGCCCTGTCAAGCACCCAACAGTGTGGCTAGGCTAAGGACCAATTGTTGATAGGCCCCGCCAAAAAAGCCAGCCCTATATAATCATGCTAATTCCTCTGCTGATTGACTTTGACCACTGTGACTTAGGTTTGGAGGGAAGTGACTCCACCTCACTGAGTGTTGGCTGTTGAAATGACAGCCAACCCACTACAGATATCTAACAATAGGCATCCAAAAACTGAACATATTGGCCCTGATTTTTATTTACACCAAGGTTATTTTACACCACTCTGGCAGTGGAGAGGCCTTAAAGATGTTTCAGACTACTATACTTGTATCACACCCACTTTAAAGCTCCATTTACATTGCTGGAGCACATGAGACTCAGGCCTATTAGAATATAATCATTTTGATGGATGAACATAATCTCACATTAGGGTTTAAAAACATGCACATCAAAAGGAAACTGCCACACATGACAGTTTCTTTACATTAATGACATGATAATCTAAAAAAATATCCCATTTTGAATCTATTGTAAGTGCTGAAAAAAATTACTTTGTGGTTCAATTCAAACAAGATTACATATGAAGCCAACACAATGAATAACCCATATGTAAATTCATCTCACTTCTATAAATCTCTCCAATTCTGCTTACCTATGTCTAAAGACAGAGTGATATGTGCCTGTAGCAGTGCAGAACTCACCCCTACAGTGCCTCCTGCTGGACATCTAGGGAATTAGCATTCCAGCCTCCAGGGCACCCTCTGCAGGCCAGTATCCCGCTTGCCACTGGGCCTCGAGTTCTCCCTTTCACTCTAGGATGCTGCCACCTGCAGTACCCCACACAGATCTGGGAACCCCCACCCACTATCCACACCTCACCATAGTATATGGCTACTGCCCAGTCACCATCTGTCCCCCATTCACTGGGGCAGACTGCAATATATAAGCCACTCATCACAGGCAAGGAGTTTGGACCTGCTGCCTCTGCCTACCCATGGGCTGCCCCTTACAACCTTTTTGGCCTTACACTAGGCCTGTAGCCTGTGGGGTTTCCAGGCCAGAGCTCCCCAGCTCCTCTAGCCTTCCCCCAGCCCTGCTCTACCTCAGGTATACACCCCATCAGCCAGGCCCTTCTCCCTCTAAAGTCAGAGAGAGAGTCCATGCCTGGCTGACTGCTCTCTTATAAGGGCCAGCTGACCCCTGATTGGGGTGTGGCCACAGCTGAGCCTGCTTCCCCCATTCAGCCTGGGAACTGTGTGCTCCCAGCCACAGCCCTCTCCTGGGCTGTTTTAGGCCCTTTAAGGCCACACGTGGGTGACCAGCCCACCCCAGAAGGGAGAGGTCAGTCTGCTTGGGCTGCCCTGCTGGCTGGAGCTCTCTCCCTTCCTAGGCTGCTGCTGCTTCTGCTGGCTGGAGTATCCTTTCCTAGACTGCTGTTGCTGAGTTGCGGGTGTTTGCTGGCCTCCCCCCACCCCTGGAGGGAGAAGTGTGGACCCATTGCCACCTAGGGTTCCCTCCTACTTTGCCAGCTGACTGCTGTTTGCTGCTGCACTGGAGAAGCAGGAGTAGGAGGACACCTGCTGAGGGATATCATGGAGGGGTTTTGTTCACGGACTGAGTGACTTTAACATCTGTGCTCCTGGGGTGGTGGCAACTTCTGTTGTTGTTGGGAGCATGGAGGAGAGGTCTAGAGACCTCCCCCTTGCCCATCTGCTCCCCCCTACTGCCATCTCACCGTTGCTGTTCCCCCTCCACCACCCCGCTTACTACCTGGACCTGCTCTTCACCCCTTAAGGTGGCTGTTTGTTCTCCTCCCTTTCACCACCTGGGACTGTGCGCAGCAGTGAGCGGCAGAGACTGAGTTACACAGGCTCACGTGCCCCCCACCTTGGACTTACCTCGCCCACTCAGCTGCATTTGGCTGGTGGGGCCCTTCCCTGCAGTCCTCCCCAGCCTCCCTGTGTTAGTTTGGTCCCTGCACCCCATCCTGCAGCCTGCCCTGCCTGCCACTTGCTTTGACCCCCCTGGGAGTTTTTTCCCCTTTGTTATTTTGCCTCCCATGTCCCGGCCCTGCAGTGTTTGTTACCTGCCCCACCCCAAACTTTGGGTTTTTAGTTTTAGTTAGTTCCCGCCCTTCCACTTGTAGCTCCCATTTGTGATTTGCCTGGCCTTCCCTTTTTCCCCTGCCCTCCCTTGCTCCCTCTGGTTCAGTTCCTCCTCCCTGCGCGCCCATGCCCCCTCTGTAAGCGCTTGTTCCCCTTTCAGTTGCCCCTCTATCCACCGTTCACAGCCTTCGTAATGCAACTGTAGTTCCTCCCCTTCCCAGTGCAGCCGGAGGAGCCAGTATCCCTGGCCCGTAACTGTGCCCCTGCCCCTTTGCCCCTGCTGGCGCCCTCCTCCCCTGCCTGCAGCCTAATGGGGAGGAGTGGTTGCTTCTTCCCTTTCCCCTGCCCCCTGACCTTAGGGCGCCCTCCTCTCCTGCCTATAGCTCAGCAGGGAGGAGTAGTTGGTCCCTCCCCTCCTGCCGGACCTCCTCCCCTACTTGCTGCCTAGTGGGGAGGTGTGGTCATTTGTTCCCTTTTCGCTATCATCTTCCCTGCGGTTCCCCCTGCTCCCCCACTGCACAGAGCTTGGCAGGGAGGAGCAGCCGCCCATTCCCCCCCCCCAACCCATATTAGGGCCTCCTCCTGCTTGTTATTATGGAGGAGGACCCAACCCCAACCCCTGCTCCTGCCCCTACTGATCCTGTAGTTCCCCCCTTGCCACTGCCCTTGCCCGCCCCAGCGGCTACCTTCTCAGCCACCGCTAGTCCAGACTCCGCTGCTGCCATGACTGCCCCTTCCACTGGCAAAAAGGGCAAAGGACCTGCCTGGAAAACAAAACCTCCCATTGGTGGGGCTCCCCTCCCTGCCGCGGCTTTGACAACTGCCACGGCCCCTTCCTCCCTAGCTGTTCCCTCCACCAGCTCTGGGGGCGCTCCATCCTTAGCTCCCAGAGCATATGCCCAGGTGGCCACCGCCCCCCTCCCCAAGTGCCGCTACGCCATCTGCTCTGACTGCCACCTCCGGTACCATTCCTGGTGGCCAGGGCCCCTTCCCCTCACTGACTAGGAGGCACGGTGTCTGCTGCCTTCTGGTGCCCACCTCGCCCCATGTTGAAACGTACATGCGGGTGCTGGCGAGGGTGGTAGGGCCCACAGCGTTGGGAAGAGGGGGCACAAAAACCACCCTCCGAGAGGCCTTCTGCTAGACCTCTCCGAGCTGCCAGTCTTCTACCAGGACCTCCTCCGGACCTGGAAGCTTTTTATGGTGACCAGGTCCTTTGTTGCCACCGAGGGGGCAGATCTCCTTGTGGAGCCCCTGCTACACAACCTCGATCTCCATGCGCAGGTAGTGGACTCTCCCTCTGTGTGTCAGAGGTTGGTCCTGGCAGACACCACCAGGGTTGGAGACCTCCTGGACTATGACAGAGGGAATTGGGTGGAGCCCCACGTGCTCGGAGGATGCATGGGGCTTTCCACCCTTCCGACCCCTAGGCTCATACTCTAGGAGGTGAAGGCTGCCTTGTCACCCGATTCTCTCGCTTTCCTGCGGCAAGCCCTGCGAGAGGGTGCTCCCTGCCCACCCCTCACCCCGGCCCTCCTGACATTTTTCTTGGGCCCCTGTTCTGCGAGCCCCCCGGCTTCCCCGCTCCGACCCAGCTGCATACCCTGCAGCCGGTCTGGTTTTGAACTGCTTCCAGAAACCATCTGAACACACTCGTGCGCCACACACTACACTTCCTCACCCTCTCATCTCATCCCGACACCACATGGCAGGACTATCTTCCACCTAAAGAGGGTGAGGAGCCCCGGTGGGCCAGCCTTTATTCCACCTTGGTCTCACAGCCTGCCGGGGACATCGGCTGGCGACTCCTTCATGGAGCCGTAAGCATGGGCATGCACCTGGTACAGTTCACCCGGTACAGTTCACCCCCATACCCGAGGCCTGCCCCTTTTGCGGCGTGCAGGAGAACCTGGCGCACGCCTATCTCCCTATTCCAGCTCCTCCAGCTCCTATTCCAGCTCCTCCAGAACCTCTTGTTGAGGATCTGGCTGCACTTCTCCCCACACTTGTTCCTCTTTGCACACTCTATCCATGGCCCCACAAAGTCATGAGACCTCCTCGTCAACCTCCTCCTGGCCATGACCAAAGTTTCCATCTATAATACCAGGAGGAGGATGTTGGATGGGGGGGATGTTCTGCGACTGTGGGGCCTATTTCCGTTCCTCTTTAGTTTCACACATCCAGGCAGAGTTCCACTGAGCAGGGTCTGCTGGCTCCCTTGACAGCTTTGAGGAGCAGTGGGCACTGTCCAGGGTTCTCTGCTCATTTTGAACCTCTGACCTTCATTTCAACCCCTATTTTTCATTAGTTGTCCCCTGCATTTACTTGGTCCCTGGGTCCAGTGGTTCCTCCTGCCAGGCTGGGGGAGGTGCCTTTAGAAGTGGGTGGGCCTGCACCCACCCACCTCCCAGGTTTGCCAATAAGACCCTGCTACTGTGCCTTTTAAAAAGGAAGGCTAATTTTAGTGCTTATCCAGTTTTACTGTGGAAATTATAATAGTTTAAATGAATAGCATTTATAAATATGAATAGAAGGCACTTGACTTGTTAGACTGTTAGCTTTTGACCTTTCTGAATTCTTTTAATAATTTCCAAGGCCTTGATTTAATCAGACTAGAAATTACTTCCTTCACCCCATCAGTTGTCAGGTAGTAGCTGTGAATATGATTTAGCCGTCTTTATACCTTTCATGGCCAACAGACATTTCTAAGAGAAGTGTAGTTACATGTTTAAAACATAATGCTGCAGTATAATTCAAAAAAGAATGTCTTAAAGCTGCAAGCTCTGACATTACTTTAAATCTTCAGTCTGAATGAGCATTCTTTCTAAGGTTTCTACACACAGCAACATCCACTTGTGTTGCTGGTAACAGTCTAATATTTTTCTTGAAAAATCAATTTGCATTTGAAAGGAAAGACCTACTCAGACACTAATATGCTGTTTGAACTAGACTGAATTTTACTATATCACTTTTAAAGGCTATTAAACCTTCACAGAATGTTATGGCCTCTTAACTAATTATTCATTTTTTTTGTTTGTTCTCATTATTAAAGACCTATTACATTAGATTGAAAACCATGTAGTGAAACAGTCTCTAGAATCAGCAGTGATTCATCTAGTTGACATTGAGATGTAGGCTTCATTTCATATATTACTTGCAATTTATCTAAATTTAGAGATAGGATGTGATTTCACCTGGAGCCTTTCATAAGGGGCAGCACATAGCTGTGTCAGTGTCCTCAAGGAGCAGATTTCAATAGGAACTGGATGCCTAGGTTTTTGAAAATTCTCTTTAGGTATCTATTTCAAGCTCTAGTTGCCTAACACACTTAAAACGTTAGCCCACAGGAACATAGGTACTTTTCAATATTTTACCAATAACCTATCCCCATGAGTCTAAGATTCTGCTGGGGACACCTGTAACTGTGAGCCACTGTGTTACCTATCTGCCTTTGCTGGAGATTAGTTTGTGTGTCAGCTGCATGCCACACCAGCATGTTTTCCTCATCAGCAAACTCCTCAAGGCTTTCTCAGACCAAACCGTGCCTACTAAATAACTGATGGGGTGGATTAGGCCCTGAGGCCCCCTGCTGGAGGCACTGCAGTCCTGCCACACCACACCCCAGAGAATAGAAGTGGAGAGTGTCCTCTAAGGTGCCTAGAGTGGCTGTGTCCCACATAGCCAATCAGGACCCAGCAGGCTAGTATGAAAATTGCTGCCAGGCAAGAGATAGTTCAGTTGCTGCCTGGAGCCAGAAGAGTGAAAATGGTGCTCCTGGCTGGCTGAAGGATCTCCAGGACCTCAGACAGAGCAGTTGCTGATAGGGATCCAAGGAGCAAGAAGGAACTCCTGGCTGGCTGAATGGAATCAACCAGGACAAGGCTCTGAGGTAAGGGTGAATAATGTGCTGGGGCCATGGGGAAGTAGCCTAGGGAATCGTAGCAGTGATTCAGTTTAGTTAAAGGGACATGGCAGACGGCTGCTATCTACAGGGTCCCTGGGCTGGGACCTGGAGTAGTAGGCAGGCCTGGTTCCACCCCATTAGCCAAAGGGGACCTGGCCAGAAGGGAAACTGAACTGTTTAGTGGCCCAGCTGGAGCTCTGGGTCCAGAAAGGCCCAGAGCGGGTGAAGGGAGGATGCCTTGGGGGTATGGGTCTATACCAAGGCTGAGACTGTTTAAGGACCGCTGGACTAAGTAAGGACCTGAGCCCAGGGAGGGCTACAGGAAGAGAAAGGCCAACTGAAGGGTACAGGGATACCCTCATGTTGGCCTGTTTACCCCGGAAGGGGTTTGATTTGTATTTCACATACAGACAGAGTATAACTTGGCAGGAGGGCTGAGGTGCTGAAGACTTACCACAAAGCGGAGAAAAAATGCAGGCACGTGCACTCACCCAAGGAGGCACTCACAAGAGGTGAGTGCCACCCCATTACAGTAACCATCAGTGAACTCCAGTCCCTGAGCTTCTCGGAGATGTTTCTCTGCAATGCACAGCCCCATCACTGTACATTCATAGGAGATATTAAGTTTGCTGCTCTTTTTAAGAGTCAGTGCATTACAGCATATTAACTTAACAGGTAAACTATTTCACATTTGGGGACAATATATTGTTAGGGAAAAAGGGTTTCCCTCCTGTCTAGGGTTGGGAGGGTAGCCTTCCCTGGACTTCTGTATTAGCCAACAAACACAGAGTCAGGACTATTAGATAAAATGAGACACTTTAATGCTAGCAAGTACAGCTGAAAGGCTCACCAATTCCTACACAGAGGAATATGGCAAAGCCCAGAACAAAGAACAAGGTAGAGCTTTTATAACTTGGTTCAACATACTTTGTGATATCTCTTCCAGTTCAAACCGGTCAACCCCTGTTGGTCTGAGTCCTGAGGTATGAACATGGAGGCCCATCTGTATAAGGAATTCCTTCCTCAAACGGGGAGTACAGGTTACACATAGTTCAAATTCTTTCTACCCATGAACATAGGGAAAAAGACAGATAAGCATAGAAAAAAGACAGAAGCCTACCTTTACATGATTATAGGGTTGTTTTCTGGTTCTTTTCTTTATCAATATACTTTCAAGTCAGTGGCACTGCTATGGGTACCTGCATGACCCCACAGTATGATAACATTTTTATGGCTGACTTGGAACAATGCTTCCTCAGCTCTTGTCCCCTAACACCCCTACTCTACTTGCACTACATTGATATCTTCATCATCTGGACCCATGGAAAAGAAGCCCTTGAGGAATTTCCATCCCACCATCAACCTCAGCCTAGACCAATCCACACAAGTGGTCCATTTCCTGGACACTACTGTGCTAATAAGCGATGGTCACATAAACACCGCCCTATACCGGAAACCTACTGACCGCTATGCTTACCTACATGCCTCCAGCTTCCATCCAGAACACATCACACGATCCATTGTCTACAGCCAAGCTCTAAGATACAACCACATTTCCTCCAATCCCTCAGACAGAGATAGAGATAAACACCTACAAGCATTCTTAAAACTACAATACCCACCTGCTGAAGTGGAAAAAAAGCTTGACAGAGCCAAAGAGTACCCAGAAGTCACCTACTACAGGACAGGTCCAACAAAGAAAACAACAGAACACCACTAGCTGTCGCCTTCAGCCCCCAACTAAAACCTCTCCAGCGCATCAAAGATTTAGAACCTATCCTGAAAAATGATCCCTCACTCTCACAGATCTTGGCAGACAGACCGGTCTTTGCTTACAGATAGCCCCCCAACCTGAAGCAAATACTCTCCAGCAACCACATACCACACAACGAAAACACTAACCCAGGAACCTATCCCTGCAACAAAGCCTGAAGCCAACTCTGTCCACATATTTAATCAAGTGACACCATCGTAGGACCTAATCACATTAGCCAGGACATCAGGGGCTCGTTCACTTGCACATCTACCAATGTGATCTATGCCATCATGTGCCAGCAATGCCCCTCTGCCATGTACATTGGCCAAACCGGACAGTCTCCACGCAAAAGAATAAATGGACACAACTCTGACATCAGGAATCATAACATTCAAAAACCAATAGGCGAACACTTCAACCTCTCTGGCCACTCAGTAAAAGACTTAAGGGTGGCAATGTTGTAACAGAAAAGCTTCAAAAACAGACTCCAATGAGAAACTGCTGAGCTTGAATTAATATGCAAATTAAATACCATTAACTTGGGTTTGACTAGAGACCGGGAGTGGCTGGGTCATTACACATATTGAATCTATTTCCCTAAGTTAAGTATCCTCACACCTTCTTGTCAACTGTCTAAATGGGCCATCTTGATTATCACTACAAAAGTTTTTTTTCTCCTGCTGATAATAGCTCATAATTAATTAGCCTTTTACAGTTTGTAAGGCAACTTCCACATTGTGTGTGTGTGTGTGTGTGTGTGTGTGTATATATATATATATACACACACACACACACACGGAATTTCTTACTATATGTTCCATTCTATGAATCTGATGAAGTCGGCTGTAGCCCACAAAAGTTTGTCTAATAAATTTGTTTGTCTCTAAGGTGCCACAAGAACTCCTGTTCTTTTAACAGGGTGAAATACTCACTCCCTTTCAAGCATGGGACTGCATTAGCCTCTAGTAAAAATAAAACCAGTTTATTAATAAAAGGATGTAAGTTCAATGATACCACATATCAGGAATTAAGATTGAAATGGTTACAAACAAACAGAAGTAAAAATACACTTTCTAATAGCAAAGACCTAACTTAACAAGCTACAGTTTTTCTTCAAAGTAGTTTCCTCACCAATCTTCCCTATCCAGAAATATCTGGCTAACTCTTAGCCAGGAGCTCCACAGAGTCCAAGGTGCTGGCTTTCCTCTTCTACTCGGGTGAAGGGTAACAAAGGGATGCACTCCCCCATCTTTATAGTCCAGTAAATTTTGAAATGTATTATTTTGAAATGTATCCCCTGAAAAAGTTATTTTCCCTTCTGGGTGTGCAACAAGCTATCTGGTGTAGACTCCATGTTGTCTTTCCCCCCTATGGTCATTTTTACAATGCAAATAATCTCTTCCTGCTGTCTCTAAGACTGAGACAAGTGAATATCTTCTTGAATTTAGCCATACCTGGTTTGAAGTGTTGGTCTTTCATTTGTCTGGAGAAAATCTGATTATCCACTCACCCTGATATGCCTGTTTTAAACATTGTTTAGTCAGACTTCAAATCATAATATCAGTGAGTATCCATAATTCCACAAACAGCCTTGTCACACAGATTTCATAATGACATTGACTAGTGTTTTCAGATGTCTCAAAGGCATATTTTGTACATATCATATTGCAGTAGTGTGTGAGTTCAGGGTTTCTAGGGTCATCCCTTTTACAAGACCAGCTATCTATCTGCTGTATGTTGGCTGGGAAGAGATGAAGGTAGGTGTCTGCAAGTATCTGGTGCTGGAAGGCAAAAGTATATCGATCATTTACAAGGCATATACTCTGAAGCTACTGAGCTTCAGGCCTATAAATGTGCTGCTGTGGTGGGCCCATTACTTCCTCTTTTCTAGATCTCCCCCACCCAGCTGTCAATGTCCTAATGTCACAAAACAGCTTGTAGAGCCTGAACCCACTGAGACTCTAAGGCTGCAAAGGTGACAGCCCCTACTGCTCCAGGAAGGACAGGGTCAGCATTCTTAAAAGTCTTTTCACCCTGGGAAATTCCATGGTGTGCTCCAGCTGTATGGTGAATCTATGAAGGAATCAACATTTCCCCATCTTCTGTGGCCATTTGCCCATGGAGGTAGGGAGGCAGGTAAGTTTTCTTTAATGTGTTAATATTTCCCAGAAGAAAAACAAATCAGAAAAATGAGCTTTCCAGAAGTAGAGATTATTGGACAAAGGATTTCACTTCATATCATTCACCACAAATACAGACACCCTATTCCCCCTGCTATTCCTTCTTCTTTTGGAGTCAATTCTCAGATGACAGTAAGCCTAAGATGATAGTATGTGCAGTGCAGGAATTACAGGTTCTTTGGCCTTTCTGTGTATATGACATTTGGGAAAACATTGTCATGTTAATCTACCGTGGACACATTTCCTTTCACATTTCCTATTATGACGTTGGCCTTCCAACACAAGCATGGACATGCTTTGCCTAGTTCCGAGTAGAATAAGTGAGGTGGTAATCTCAGGTAGTTCAGAGTAGCATCCAATCTTGTTAATTGAGTGGGAAGTTTCAAAAGAACAGGGTTGTGGACTTTTTATTTTTGTGTGTATTTGGGTTTTTTGAGGGTTTTTGTGTGGGAGCGAATGAGTAAAAGAGATTGCTGATATATTTTGGTCCTGATCAAGTTGGAAAACTAGAGTTCACTTTCTCATGGCATTTGGTACCGCCACTTCTGGCTGAAAACACCAAGTTTGGACATGTTTACCAATTTTTTTTCAGCTCCAATAAACCTCAGGCCCGATTCTTATTGATCATTGTGAAAACTATGGTTTTTGTTAAGATAATACAGTATTTAGTGTAGGAACCTCATGCAAAGATTATAAGTCAGTGGGAGTCTTTCCATTGATTGTCATTGGGCTTTGGATCAAGTTCTAACTAAAAAAAGCCATTCTGTGTTTAGCAGTTGCAACAAGACATCTTGGACTACACTTTAATCCATGTTCTTGGTTCAAGTTTTGGGGCTACACATTGGTTTCACACCAGCCATGTTTCTGTATAGTGAGTGTCTGGAAATATGACAGTGAAACTGGAAAACCATGTTTCAGCAAAGCATTCCTATTTAGGAAAGCACTTAAGACATTGTACTTTAGAGAGAAGAGAAACTGAAATGATAAACTATTCATAGAATAGAAGAAAAAGAGGGGGAAAAAAGCAGAGTGGAGAAAAATGTTAGGAAGACAAAAGAAATTTAGAGATGGAGGGAAACTTGCAGAAAGAAACTTGAGAAATAAAATATTACAGATATGTTGGGGTGGGGAAGAGAGAGACAAAGTAACATGATAAAAATAAATGAAAATAGTTAATATTTATTCAGATATCAATAGTAACAGAAAATTCTCTATTTTAATTTGTTGTAAAGGTTCCTTATAAAATTATCAGATCTCAAACTTGCTATACCAAAAGCCATAGCAAAAACATGAAGTAAACAAGCCGGAAAAAAAATAGTTTTTCTTTTGTTTTAGTAATTTAGGGTGTTGTACAAAACAACATTTAAACTGACAGAACTAGAGTTTTGACCATTTAAATAATGGTTAATTTCCAAAGAAATTAATGTCTTTTCAAAACACCACTACCAGGAGAGATTTTAAAATAATGGCCCAGATTTTTATGTGGTATAAATGAGTACAGCTCCATTACCTTCAAAGATCTACAGCAGCTAAAGATCTGGCTTCAAATATCATCAGATTAATGCATAATGAGTACAAGTTCTCAACTGATCTACCATTTAAATTTCAGTTTTACCTTCAAGATGTTTATGTTCTCCAACAGGCTAGCATATCCTCACACTGGGTGATGTAATCTCTGTTGTTGGACCAACTTCTGTTCTTGAGAATAAGCTTTCGAATTTAAACAGAGCTCTTCTTCAGCTCTGTTTAACCTTGAAAGCTGGTCGTTCACCAACAGATAGTATACTAAGATTACCTCACCCACTGTCTCTCTCATATTCTGTCCAATATAATATAATGGTCAATACAGCTACAACACTGCAACATCATAGGTTATTAGTTGAAATCCCTCTTCTCCAAAAGCTGCTTCTACATTTAAGGAGACAGGTATTTAGCATTAAAAACATTTTTAATAGTCCTACATTGATAGAAACACTTTATCTACGTTTTTTAAAAAGCACATAGTGTTGCACAAAATGAAGGCGTACGAAGGTCTGGAGTAAAGGTTTTTCCCCTCAATTATTCTAGGACAAGAGAAACATGAATTGTTTTTAAAAGGGGGGTATGATTTGGGGATCCTCCAGTGGTGCAATAACTTTGTGTGTCACTATATGGACTTATTACCCTAGTCCTCCTTTCTTTTGTTTGTCTCAAATTTGCTACCATTCCTGAAAAGATTTACATATATGTTAATTTACATTTGAGAGTAATCCCTTTAAAGTCAGTTTGTCAATTTATTTGTTTAAAGTGAAAGACACATGTAAATCTTTGCAAGACTGGGGGCTTGGAACAAAAACTCTTCAGGGTAGGACTGTCTCCTATTATCTATTTGTACAGTTTCATACCTGATCAGGATTTTCAAACACCCTAACAATGCTAATAATGAATAACAACCTGATTCCCTCAGAAACAATCCAAACTAATAAGCAACCTAGAAAATGTCAAGATGTGGAAATTAAGGATATAATAAAAAAAAAAACACATTTCTGGATGCCACATTCTTTACATTGTGGAACTAAAATGTACTTTGCCTCTGTAAAGAATGCTTTTAGCTAGCAGACCAACATTTCAACAGACATATTTACTTCTGCATATAAGTGGTCACTTTTCAGCTATCTACAAGTTCACAAAGGGATAGCGACTGTACAAGGAACATGAAGTTAACTGAAACTGCAACCTTCTGATATTGAATATAAAGAGCATGTTCCATTTTAAAAAAAAAAAGCCCTCGTATTTAAAAGGAGAGTAATTCACTACCGCCAAAGTACAATAAATAGACACATTAAATTGAAACTGTGAAATAGACTGGCTTAAGCTCCTCTTCGACTTTAATTAGGGGTGGGGAGAGAATATGATGCACTAACAATTAGCAGGTTTCAGAGTAACAGCCATGTTAGTCTGTATTTGCAAAAAGAAAAGGAGTACTTGTGGCACCTTAGAGACTAAACAATTAGCAATGTTTGGTTTTTTTAACTGTCAAACTCCCCAAATGTGCAGATGTATGGGGAAGAAGGAAGGATTGAGCAGTATGTGCTTGATATCTGGTAGCAATTGAATGAACAGCTGGCTTCCACACTACTGCACAGGGGAGGAGGCCCTCTACAGGACGAGACCCTGATCCTAGGGTGCCTGGGACCAATCTATAACGAATGATTTCCCTTAATTTATAGGGATGCAAGCCATCAAAAAAATCACAGGGTTCTGTGCACATCCAACATGTCTGTTAGGAATAATTGTTAGAGGCTTCACATTTCAATTTTTTAATTGAATAGGAGTTCAAATTTATTTATTTATGTTAATACATTGATTACTAACATCTTAAAAGCATCCAACACCATATTAGCTTGGTAAACATCTGCAAAAAACAAATAGATGCTCAATTTTACTCAAGATTGCAGCCTTGAGGTTGGTTTAGCTTCTCTTTCTACCTACCACCCTGAATGTTACAAAATCATCCAAATTTCTCCCTCTTCAAAATTCATCTTTATCTGTGCTGATGAAACCCATGTTCAGGCCCTGGTTGTCTCTTGTCTTCATCACTGTACCTTGTTCCTCTCTGGATTCCCTGTTTCCATCATCTACTTCTTTACTCCCTTAAAAACAAAAGTTTATTTATCTTTGCCCCACAGTCTAAATGCATAAGTCCATATTCCTTTCACTGGCTTTCCATCTTCTTCTGCATCAAGCTTCCTGTGGAATCTGTGAGGCTCTGCACAACTCCACTCCTACTTACATGTCTGTTTTTTATTCTTTCTGCTCTCCCTTTATTACCTTTCTCTCCTAGCTACTACCTTTATATCCTTTCCCTGCTCATCTTTGGGCCTTACTACATGAAGTGAATGGAATTACACCAGCAGAAAATTTGATCAATAGTTTTCACAGAGTATGGTGTGTATTTAAAGTTTACTGTAGCTTCAGCAATGTTGTGTGGTACGAGTTATAGTATATAATATTACAGTTGTATTCTATGGGAATTTCTAGCCAAAAGGATGCATCAGGACACCTGAAAAGTGGAGCCCTCTGTCTGAGAGGCTGAAGAATTGCAAAGGGGAAAAAGAAAGGAATACAAATTTGAAAGGGGAGACCTCTAGAAAGGGTGGAGACGATCTGAGCTCAGATGAAAGGAGATGAGGGAAGGATGAAAACAGTGAAGAGCTAAGTGAAAGGCTTCAGAGATTTAGACTTGGCAGTCAGGGCAGAGGAAATTTGGAGACCAAGGAAGAGTATATAGGGTGAGAAACTGGAGGAGGAGGAAAAGGAGGGTAATTGGGAGCAGAACATAAACTGGGAAGAAGACTCTGTCATGATAGTAGAGGACCAGTGAAATGGAAGAAAGTAAGTTTCTGTGTGATAATCAGATATTTTGGGGTGTGTTATGAATTAATTTCTTCTGATAAGCTGACAGGAGTTCAGGTCCATTATATATTTTCTGCAGATACTGATGTCTTATTGTCGTGTGATATTCGACCACTAGGAACATTTAGTACTGTACAATGTGTTAGTTGCCAAGGTAACTACATTTTTTATCAGAAACATTTGTAGCTCGGGCTCTACCCTTTGGAGCTCTGCACCCCTGTAGTGCACAAATAAATGTGACCAAGTTATGCATGGGGGAGACAGGAGCTGATGATCCATGGCAAATATTAAATTTCCTGCATTTTGTGCTTCTGCTGTATAATTTCCAAAAGACTCTTGTCACAATGATTAGTTTTTCATGACTACAGTTTGACAAATTGTAATTAGACATAGAAACGCAAATGTTTTCATAGCTAGGAAGGTTTATTACCACTTCATTATATCTGAAAGGTAAACGAGAGTGGTGTTCAATTGCTTGCCACTCTCTTAACTAGGATATCTAGAATGTTCAGGGGACACACACAGCATTACAAGAGCCTCCTAACACAACATCACAGGACAAATGCTAAAATACAGCATAACAAATATGTAGTTTAACCCTTTCAGTGTATTATGATTAATGCATTACCACACACACATGCACATATTCTGTTTATCGGACACTGTCTTCCTTCAGCCCCATCCTGACCATCTGATTTGTCTTATCTACCTGTAAGGTTGTCTTTTTTTTTTTTTTAGGCTGAGGTCTTTGGGCAGTGTCTGATTTCCTCCATACATTTGTACAGGATCTAGACTAGTGTGGCTCTCACTTGACTGGCTTCTAGGCAATAAAGCAATATAGATGTTTAGTAACAATTATTAATGGATACTGTAGAGCCAATATAAGGAAATTACTTGCCTATAATTTCTGCTCAATAATGGTAATTTAATGTAAAAGCAAACTGGGGCTGTGCCCCTGCCAGAGATTTAACTGGCTCCAGCATGAGGTGTTACTGCTGTGGAACTATAGTGATCCCAATCCCTTATATTGTAACTTTCTTTCAACAAGAAAGTTAGACAACGATAGAATGTTGAAAAAGCAAAGTGAATTATAGAATCCCAAATCTGAGCATTGGGGTAATTCCTGACTTCAATGGAGTTGCATCAGGTGCAGATCTGTCCCATAATTTCAGAGAACTAGAATTAAAGGCAGTTCTGTCTTGTGTAGCTGTCTCAGTTGGAAAAGACTTCATATTTTGGTGATTCCCAAGTTCAAAGGGGGCCTCCAAAAAGATCTGCAGTAAGCACATGTAAGCGGAGAGAGACTTCCTACTGCACGAGGTGGTACTAAATGCACCTCAACTTTCAAGTAGCAATTTTTTTAAAAAAATTGATTAATCTATTGAGAAATTAAATGCATCACAAAAACAGGGCTCAAATGACATGTATCTGCAAAACTATTACTAATGAAATGGCTAGATGATGAGAGAGCTGCAGCATCTTTAGCCTAGAAACAAGTTCATCACTAGATTCTTGCCATCATACTGAGTCCAACTATGCTTTTTAAAGTGTTTGAAATTGAACTGCATGCTACTGCCCTGCAAATTATCTCGGAAAGAAATTGATAAGAACATGGATGTAGAAATTGCTATTCCTGTGACCGAATGTGCCTTGACATTAAGGTTACAGGCCTAGCAAGGAGTAGCAGTCAGAGATGCAATCAGAGAGCCATTAAGACATGGTTCTCTTAGAGACAGCAGAATCTACTGTACAGTTGTTGAAAGAATAAAAGTTAAGTGGACTTAAAGGCCTTTAATCTGCTAAAGAAACCTAGAAACCTTTTGATATGAAGCTGCTCGAGGAGTGTGGTGAGCATATGGATGTGGTAGAATATTGGCGGCAAAATCATTCACTGATACAGGATATGTTTTGAAACTTAATTTGGAAGGAATTTAAGATGAGTCTTTAGCACCATGTTATGGAAAAAGTAGAGTGGAGAAGTCAGTAGATCATGCAACTCTGTTGCTATGTAAGCAGTGGTCACAGCCACCAGTGAAATAGTCTTCCAGTTAAAAATCTGTGCTCAAAAGGAAGTTTCATCAGTTTTGATGGGCCATGTTGAATATTCCTTCAAGCTTGGGGCCCTTTAACAGAGCTTTTAGTAAATGTCACAATTACCTGAGGAAGAGGGGATGAAAAGAAACTGGACTACTTCCAACAAGGCAATGGGATACAAAAATAGTAGCCACAGGGACTCTTGGAGATAATGAGTGAAAATCTGACAAAAAGATGAAGATTGTTGGAGGTTGTCAGGGCTCATTCCCCACTCCTGCACGTCAAGTGCAGAAGGTGAGGGCCCACAAGGATACTAAAAAATTAATACTGGCTACTCCAGGCTTGTATTAAACTCCCAAGGTTACAGTTTGTCTCTGACTGTGTATGGGTAGATGCTGCCACCACCCAAATGCAAAAAAACCCCTTTTTGGAACCCAGGAAGGAGCACTTGGGAATTCCTTCCTGTGGGGTATCCTAAAGCCCTTTCACCCCCCCCTCCAGGGAAGAGCTGAGAAAGAAAACAAAGGAAATTAGCTGTTGCCCCTAGCTATTTAAACAACATGTGCACAAATCTCTTAGGACTCCAAAAATCCAATTGTGTTCTGAAAAAAAAAGGTACATTTTATTTAAAAAAAGAAAAAAAATACATCTGGAATTTAGGTTTTGCTAGATTTTAAAAACACTTACAAAAATTAAACATCAAGAATAACCTTCTTGAGCTTAAAGGTTACAAGCAAAACAAAACCATCTGGGGTTAGCAAAGAGGAGTTCACAAGCCACTAAGAAATACCCCTAATCACATCTTCCTAGACATTTGCTGATTTACTTATATATTTGCGGTTTGAGATAAGTAGGGTTGAGGTATGATTTGATGCTTTTTCATACCTGGTTTTAAAGCTTTTTACAGCATAGCTCCAGCCCTGTCCTCCTCTGTCCCCCCTCTCTCCAGGGAGCAACAACAGACACAAAGGGGAAGTCCCCCCCACTTTAGAGAGTTCTAGCCTTCCCATTGGCTCTTTTGGTTAGGTGCCCACTCCCTTTTCTTTACCTGGAGGACATTTTTAACTCATTACATGTAAAGCAATCAGAGAACAGCCACCAAGAGGGATTTTATAGCTAATTGGCTGGTTGGGTGTCCATAAAAGGGAGCTCCCTCCTCCCCCCACCCCCCATTCATTTATCACAGAGATTTTCATGTGGGAAGTATAAAAGGATGCTTGTGGGTGGAGGAGGGAGAGTGTTTCACATCAGACCAACATCTTTTCTTACTTGAAATTATATGTGCTTCTGGTAGATGCCTCCTGAGAAATTTAGCAGATGTCAAACACCTGTTCAGAGACAACAAACACCTGACCCTACTCTCCTAGGGACCATACCGCCAGAGAGGGGCTTTGGACTAAATTACAGAAAGTTACCAGCTTCTTTATGATTAGGTGTGGCAAGAATCTCATTATGATATGATTGGTCTCAGAACTGAGAAATACATTTGCCTAAACTGGTAGGGGACTATTAAGATAATTGAGATGCTATTTCTCTCTGCTTGTTGTTGTAGAACTTGGTTGATTTTTAGAAATGATTGGCCATTTCAATCAAACTAGCTTTTGGGATACCAAATCTCTGCAAGTCATAATGCATACAGCACTACTCCATTTATACACAGAGACTTTCCCAGGAGAGATTAGATATCTGATGTGTAGCCTCTATTCGGGCTTCTCAATCTAGACAGAACACCTCTGTGTTTGCTACAGTTCAGCTCTTCAATTCGGAAGTCCTTCTATACAACACTAGACAGATGTCAAGTTCCAGCATCTGACAAGTTGTCTCCCCCTGGAAGCCATACAAATTCCCTGTGGCTTCTGACCACAGAGACCCCAGGTTCTGTTGAATTTGCCTCATAATTGGAGGTATCATGGATATCACACATCCATAACATTTTCATTGCTAAAAATTGGACTGGCTGGCAAAACTTTCAGCCAGATTTATAATGTTATGAATATTGCCTTGGGGTAGGATGACTTTGATGCAAGCTGTATCTAGTAGGATTCCTATATATGCCAACTGTGTCTGAGGAGCAAGCTGAGAGTCTTTGTAGTTTTGAATGATCGCTGGTGATTCTAGCATGCCAGTGCTGGGACAGCCTGTTGTTTAGATCCCTTTCAAGATATTTCCCTTGATCACTCATAGAATCATAGAATATCAGGGTTGGAAGGGACCCCAGAAGGTCATCTAGTCCAACCCCCTGCTCGAAGCAGGACCAATTCCCAATTAAATCATCCCAGCCAGGGCTTTGTCAAGCCTGACCTTAAAAACCTCTAAGGAAGGAGATTCTACCACCTCCCTAGGTAACGCATTCCAGTGTTCACCACCCTCTTAGTGAAAAAGTTTTTCCTAATATCCAATCTAAACCTCCCCCACTGCAACTTGAGACCATTACTCCTCGTTCTCTCATCTGCTACCATTGAGAACAGTCTAGAGCCATCCTCTTTGGAACCCCCTTTCAGGTAGTTGAAAGCAGCTATCAAATCCCCCTCATTCTTCTCTTCTGCAGACTAAACAATCCCAGCTCCCTCAGCCTCTCCTCATAAGTCATGTGTTCTAGACCCCTAATCATTTTTGTTGCCCTTCGCTGGACTCTCTCCAATTTATCCACATCCTTCTTGTAGTGTGGGGCCCAAAACTGGACACAGTACTCCAGATGAGGCCTCACCAATGTCGAATAGAGGGGAACGATCACGTCCCTCGATCTGCTGGCAATGCCCCTACTTATACATCCCAAAATGCCATTGGCCTTCTTGGCAACAAGGGCACACTGCAGACTCATATCCAGCTTCTCATCCACTGTCACCCCTAGGTCCTTTTCCGCAGAACTGCTGCCTAGCCATTCGGCCCCTAGTCTGTAACGGTGCATTGGATTCTTCCGTCCTAAGTGCAGGACCCTGCACTTATCCTTATTGAACCTCATCAGATTTCTTTTGGCCCAATCCTCCAATTTGTCTAGGTCCTTCTGTATCCTATCCCTCCCCTCCAGCGTATCTACCACTCCTCCCAGTTTAGTATTATCCGCAAATTTGCTGAGAGTGCAATCCACACCATCCTCCAGATCATTTATGAAGATATTGAACAAAACCGGCCCCAGGACCGACCCCTGGGGCACTACACTTGATACTGGCTGCCAACTAGACATGGAGCCATTGATCACTACCCGTTGAGCCCGACAATCTAGCTAGCTTTCTACCCACCTTATAGTGCATTCATCCAGCCCATACTTCCTTAACTTGCTGACAAGAATACTGTGGGAGACCATGTCAAAAGCTTTGCTAAAGTCAAGATACAATACATCCACTGCTTTCCCTTCATCCACAGAACCAGTAATCTCATCATAGAAGGCGATTAGATTAGTCAGGCATGACCTTCCCTTGGTGAATCCATGCTGACTGTTCCTGATCACTTTCCTCTCATGTAAGTGCTTCAGGATTGATTCTTTGAGGACCTGCTCCATGATTTTTCCGGGGACTGAAGTGAGACTGACTGGCCTGTAGTTCCCAGGATCCTCCTTCTTCCCTTTTTTAAAGATTGGCACTACATTAGCCTTTTTCCAGTGATCCGGGACTTCCCCCGTTCTCCACGAGTTTTCAAAGATAACGGCCAATGGCTCTGCAATCACAGCCGCCAGTTCCTTTAGCACTCTCGGATGCAACTCATCTGGCCCCATGGACTTGTGTACGTCCGGTTTTTCTAAATAGTCCCTCACCACCTCTTTCTCCACAGAGGGCTGGCCATCTATTCCCCATGTTGTGATGCCCAGCACAGCAGTCTGGGAGCTGACCTTGTTCGTGAAGACAGAGGCAAAAAAATCATTGAGTACATTAGCTTTTTCCACATCCTCCGTCACTAGGTTGCCTCCCTCATTCAGTAAGGGGCCCACACTTTCCTTGGCTTTCTTCTTGTTGCCAACATACCTGAAGAAACCCTTCTTGTTACTCTTAACATCTCTCGCTAGCTGCAGCTCCAGGTGCGATTTGGCCCTCCTGATATCATGCCCGAGCAATATTTTTATACTCTTCCCTGGTCATATGTCCAACCTTCCACTTCTTGTAAGCTTCTTTTTTATGCTTAAGATCCGCTAGGATTTCACCGTTAAGCCAAGCTGGTCGCCTGCCATATTTACTATTCTTTCGACACATCGGGATGGTTTGTCCCTGTAACCTCAACAGGGATTCCTTGAAATACAGCCAGCTCTCCTGGACTCCTTTCCCCTTCATGTTAGTCCCCCAGGGGATCCTACCCATCCGTTCCTTGAGGGAGTCGAAGTCTGCTTTCCTGAAGTCCAGGGTCCGTATTCTGCTGCTTACCTTTCTTCCCTGTGTCAGGATCCTGAACTCAACCAACTCATGGTCACTGCCTCCCAGATTCCCATCCACTTTTGCTTCCCCTACTAATTCTTCCCAGTTTGTGAGCAGCAGGTCAAGAAAAGCTCCCCCCCCCCCAGTTGGCTCCTCTAGCACTTGCACCAGGAAATTGTCCCCTACACTTTCCAAAAACTTCCTGGATTGTCTATGCAACTTTGTGAGATGGTCTCCTGGAATGGAAGCTAAAGACCTCTGTAGGACTATTTTTTTTAATCCTGCTGCTGTCCCGCCTCAATACCCACTCCCACCTGCTCCTGCATTGTTTCTTGCTTTTTTATCCCACTCCAACAGCAAAAATCTTATCCCGCAAGAGACAGATTCCTCCATGCTACTAACTCCTCCCGAAAAAGGTTATGTACATATGAAACCTTGCTTAAACCATGTAAAAATACTTGAACTCTTGTTATAATAAACATCAAATCTTTCTATCCCTTGCTTAAATGTAAGTATTAAAACTTTTTTTTTAAATAAAAGTGTTTTCCCACAAATTAATGTAGTCGGTGTTTTGGGGTTTGTTTGTTTTTATTTGTTTGTTTTTGCCCACCCAATCCTGACCACAACAAAGTACATTTTACCCACTCCCACTCTTACGGTAGCAGGCCCTTTAGGATCAGCAGATCACAGTCCCGCTGCAGGGCTCTAGTGCAGGGCACTTTTAGGCCATCCATTTCACATTGTGATATGATATGATATGACACCACACCACTTTTCTCATGACAGCATAAAAGGTGATAACCCTGTCTGAGAAACTAGGTTTCAATCTCTATTCTGACTGGTACAGGAAGGTTTGAATTTCTTCCTGAACTGCTCACTAGCAGTAAACATAACAACTACTTGAGTCTTCAGGGAGGTAATAATGCCTCTTCCAATTATCTCTATAGCAGAGGTGAGATGTAATTTTTTTCCCCACTTCAATTATTTCTGTTTGGGGTGAGGGTGGTTTTTTTTAAATTTTTAAATAGCTCTTTTGGGTGACTTCTGCTGTGCAGTATTTTCTTGCCCTCAGTGTTTGTTAGAGTAAAATGCAGTAGTTGATGAGTAATTTGTCTATGTATTCTCTTGCCTGCAGCACTCTTATATTTAGTCATTCCATGTTGTGAGTGGTTTTTAGTCTCTCTAGCCTCTTTAACGCACCATCTATTCATTGATTACATGAGTAATTTTCTTCTCATATACAATATTACATGCAAAAAAGCTACCTTAAAAGAACATTAAGATTGCAAAGTTAAGCACTCAAAAGTTAGGAAGTGCCAGAACTAAACTTACCTGTGCAAACGTAATTGACCCCCCCGCCACCCACCGACATAGTCATTCAGATATATAAAATAAAGATATCACCATACTATTTCCTCCCCCCCCCCCCCCACACACACAGGTAATCAGTAGAGCTAAGATCTTTAGTCCCACAACACAGTCCTGTAGCACATATGCTAATGGAGTAAAGATGTTGAATAAAGGAAGGCTGAGACTCTGGAATAATGGGTACAATTCCAAGTTTTGTAAGGGAATGCATTCTAATGGTTGGTTTCAGAGTAACAGCCGTGTTAGTCTGTATTCGCAAAAAGTTTCCATGGTATGCATCCGATGAAGTGAGCTGTAGCTCACGAAAGCTCATGCTCAAATAAATTGGTTAGTCTCTAAGGTGCCACAAGTACTCCTTTTCTTTATTCTAATGATTATAAATCCTTCTGTTCCTATTTCCCCTTGCCTGCCTCCATTCCATTGCCATTCCTATTCCCCCCTGCCAATTTCTACCTGTGCCCTCTGTTCTAATAATGTTATTTCCTCCATCTCCTCTATGCTTCTCAGGTGCCAGCAGGGGGACCATTGAGTCTACCTGCTCTCTATTTCTATGTCTGGTGCCCCCGGCAGCTAGGAGCAGCACTTGCAGGGAAAGTCCTCCTCAGCCCCAGTGGATGGAACATGCTCAGTCACTCTGTGGGGACTATGGACACCCAGTCCAGTCAACACAGAGGAGCAGTGAGGAGCTGGAGCATGACCAGTGCAGATAGATCTTCAGAGAATTTAGCTGCCAAACCAACAATTCTGAGCAAGACCAAACTGAGATTGTTCAGACGCTTATAATTCGGCTAAATTTAGACAGATCTTCATGAAGGAAGCAAAGGCTGCTAATGCTTAAATTTTAAAACATGAGGGGCATGCCTAGAACCTGAGAAGTTCAATTAAGTTTAGTTAATATGTCAGAAGTCTGGATGCTTACCCAGAGTTCATCAAAATACCAGAAGCTGCCAAACTAGATAGGAAATCTTGCAAGTTTTTCATTACTTTCTACTTCTGGTGTATCCAGAGAACAGCTGCTTTTTTTTTTTTTTTTTTTTTGGCCCTGTCCACAGTATAAAAAGTGCAACAATTGAATATTTATATACATATTTAAACTTTGTAAAATATCAATGGCTTTGGGTAAAGGTTTGAGTGAATAAAACAGGGGCTTTGTTTTACCGTTATTTACATGCATGAATATGTAAAATATTGAGGTCACTATCTCCAGTTCCATGAGAATTTGGGATACCTACACAAATGTAAAATTTTACTGATAATATGCTTAGAGTAAAAATTGTCATGTCTAATAGTTACCTGTGGACATTAGAGCCATAAATATTTTCCTGAGGCTAAATACAACACATTGTTTTTCAAATAAAACATGACTCTCAGAATACCTCTCAAATAAAACATGACTCTCAGAATACCTATTTTAATGATTTTTTTTTTAAAACACACTATTTAATGGACTCCTGACCATCTCAATTAGATGCATATTGTCTGAGTAACACTGCAGGAAATATAAGATATTAGAAGCCCAAAAACTGGAGGAGCAGATTCTTCTTCTGAAATATGACCCTTTTTGCCACTCATATGGTGTAAGGGGGCTAGATTCTGGTCACAAATCTGACAGCAGAAAATTCCTTTTTCGAAGGGGAACCCCTGTTGGCACAACTTTGCCACCACTCCCCCGCACAGGGGAATAGCAGTGATCTGAAATGCTCTTCCTATTCTTCATTGCCATTGGGCTCATTAAGGAATCACCAGCAGTGTAATTTTATATATAATAATTTATAGCTGTCCAGCAGCAGCTTTTAGCACCATCAGGGTTGGACCCAACACCCATGCCCAGCTCCCCTGATGCCCTCATCCCTTTTGCATCAGTCTGTTGTAGGAAAGAATCTGCCTCAATGTGAATGTTCATATCTAGGTACAAAATGCTTAGTACTAATAGCGCTTTATGTCTTCAGAGTGCTATACAAACTGTATAGCCATAACTTTTAGACCTGAAGAAGAGCTCTGTGTGGCTCAAAAGCTTGTCTCTTCCACCAACAGAAGTTGGTCCAATAAAATACATTACCTCACCCACCTTGTCTCTTCCTAAAGTTAGACATTTGTAATCACACCCATAGAAACTTTATCACGCTCTTGATGGGCAGTTTTCTTTTTTAAGGATCTTAAGGCAAGCGACCCCAGTAATTTTTTTTGTTGCTTGACTGAGGAACTAATCCTGACATCCCTTATAGAAAGCCCTAAAAATAGTATGTACCACTTGTACCATATCTCTACTCTAACAGGATACTCCATGACTGTCAGCATATTTAATGGAATCCTCTAAAGTTCCAGATCACCACATATAGTACAGCAATTGGACTGATTAGACACAGGGGTTGAAATCCTGGCCCCATTGAAGTCAGTGGCAAAATTCCTACTGATTTCTATGGGGGCAGAATTTTACCCAAGAGATTCTGCTCTTGAAAGAGGGGTGGCATAAAATGGCAAATCAGATAACAGAACTGATAGCTCACAACCCCGGTCTGCAGTGTTTAAAACATGTATCAGTACAGATTAAATGAAAATCACTTGTCACACTGAGATAGTCCATTTGGCACTTGTAAGATTAATAATGGGAGATGATTTAGTTGGGGATTGGTCCTGCTTTGAGCAGGGGGGTGGACTAGATGACCTCCTGAGGTCCCTTCCAACCCTGATATTCTATGATTCTATGTGTTTGATGCTCTTAATACTGGAACACTAATCCTGTTAGGAGTTTAAATTGGTAAGAAAAAATGCCATAACTGTCAAGATAATATTAAGGAGAATGACATCTAAATAAAGATTTAGACTTTTGTGTTACATATTCATCTTGAAATTATTAGCCTGGTCAGCATGATATGTCTTTGAGATTAGTTTGTGATTTGGAAAGCAGCTTTTGATATGTGACTGTATGGGTTTTAAAAAGCTACCTTATTTTCACAGAAAGAGAAAATATTGCTAACATATATGTTCTTCAGCCAGAGTTTCCTTTTAATCATAAATGCAACAGCAGCAGAAAAGTATGTTAGTGCCAATTAGCTGGAAATGGCTTGACACTTTCCATTTGTACTAATTGGGTTAAACATGCATAAAATGTGCAACCTCACTGTATATGAAGAATTCACTGGAAGAATGCAGCACAACCTACTAATCCTTTTCACTACACACAGCTTTTTGAGAAATAGTGTAATGTGAAAACTGAATACCTTCTTGGACCCTGATCCTGCAAAGACTTGCATCCATGTTTAATTTTACACTGTGACTAGTTCTATGTGAATGGAGTCCTCAAATATAGACTCTTCTACATCCTTTTTCCTATTTCTATGAAAGCATAAAAAAGAAAAAAAAATAAACCATGAAAATTGATGTTGCCATTTCTCTCCAGTATTTCAGGTAAGTATTTTCTATGTTAAAACAGAAAGCAGGAAATTGGTCATCATTATTTCAGCAACAGGAATACACAAAAGTGACAATTCACAATGAAATAACTTCTCATAATTATTTCACTTTTTCCTAGGGTGTTACAAAATGTGAATGTTTACCATAGTGCATTGTCATAGTGCATTAAAGTAAGAATAGTTTAAATTACATGGCAGGAGTTTTTTAGCAATAAATGTGAACTTTTTAAATATTGTGCTATTAAAGGGCTTGATTCTGATCTCACCCCAGTGTGAATCATGAGTAACTCCACAACATCAGTGGTCTAAACAGGTGTAAGTGGAGAAATCAGGTCCGAGTTGACTGACGTGAAAATATCTGAAGAGAGAGGTTTTCCAAGCAAATAAAGAATGTGGTTAATGTTTAATATTAAAATTCAAGGCTATACAGAAAGCTGAAATCACACAATGGAATGGGAATGCATGTAGAAACAAATTAGACAGCAGCAGATGCAGCATAGAATGATATGGTATTAAATCCATCGGGAGCCCTGATTCCACCAAGCCCAGAGCTCTGACTTTTAAAGGTAGACAATTTTTTTTTCTTTTTGTGAAGGCTGTGGCAGGGCCATGGAAATACTATTTTGTAGAATGTCGCCTTCTATTGAGGTACTTATATGGCCCAGCACTATAATATCCAAGTACTGTAATAATTTGGAGTACTCAAAGAAGTTAAACAGAGAGCAGAAGTAAGACAGAAGGGAAGTTATTGTGATTGAGGGGAAAATACAATAAAGTAGAAATTAAGACTGCATAATAGTAGGATGTCTCCCTACAATGTCATAAGCCATATATGGTAGCAGCCATGCAAAACTTTCATTTTTCAGGTCTTCGGTATTCCTTTTCCTGAAAGCTCACCCCAACTTTAACTCACTCTAAGGCCAGATCTACAGCAGAAAATTAGATCAGTTTAACTGTTTAACTATGTGGGTCAGGGATGTGAAAAATCTACACCTCTGAGTGGCATAGTTATGCTGATCTAGGTCCCCATGTAGACAGTACTAGGTCGATGGAAGAATACTTCCATCAACCTAGCTACTGCCTCTCAGGGAGGTGGATTACTTACGCTGATGGGAGAATCACTCTCGTCACAATAGATAGTGTATACATTGAAGCACTACAGTGGCACTCATATTCAAACTACTTATGGTCTCTTTCCTCTACATGCTAAAATCTTGGGGGAAATAGTAGAAAAGTACCTTACACTTAGCCACTCTCCAAGGATGCACAGGGTTAGGAGGTATCTCACCACTACTTTTCTTTAGCATGAAGCAGTCTTGCAAATGCCTGCTGCAGCTGAGCGCGCCCAATTTAATACCTTCTGGCAACACAAGCCTTGCCATCCAGGTCTCTGCAGACCTCACTCTCTCAGTTCAGAGTAGTAATAGGCACACACCAACCCTGCAGTCCTTGGAACCTTTCCTCTGTAGTATTCACCGCCTGGTACTGGACACTCCCAGAAATAACTAGGTAAGCTGTGCGCAAAGCAACAGTCACCCCACTCCACCAAGGGTGTTCCCCAATGACATGGATAACAAAATATCCTTTTTGCTTCTCCTTTTATTTCACAAAGTTAGTTATTTCTTTTCCCAGAGGCAGGATGATCCCCGAGGTGCCAGACTTCAGTGTGTGTTCACCTATTGAGTTTCCAGCTCCCAAATGGGATTTCCATCCTATTGGCTTAGAATGCCTAATTTACACATGAGCATAGGCAAATAGATAAATCAACACTCCTTTCTCTAGGAAAAAATGTTTCAAATCCGCCTGGGACATAGATTTTACAATATATTTTCAATACATACAACTTAAGTATCTCCTGTATGTACATCACACAATGATTGTGAGGATCAGTATGTTGCAAGCAATCATTAGAGACCTCACACGACCCTCTTTGGTGAAATATTATGAATTCTGTGATTCTGTCATGGAGGTCATGGATTCCATGGCTTTCCATGACCTCCATGACTTCTGCAACTGCAGCCACCAGTGTGACTGACCCCAGGGCCAGCTGCTCGGGCACCTGGAGGCCAGCTGCACCAACCGTTGCTAGGGCACCCCGGGGCCAGCCACACCAGCCTGCCGGAGCGGCCTTGGGGCTAGCCACACCAGTCACTGCTCAGGCCACCCTGGTCAGCTGGCCTGGGGACTGCGCCAGCAGTGGCTGATCCCGGGAGTGCCTGAGCAGTGATTCCAGAGGAGGCTGGAGGCCCTGGGGAGCATCTTAGCAGCGGTCCCTGGGGACCACCTGAGCAGCAGCAATCTCAGGGGCTGGCGGAGCAGCAGCCCCAGTGAGTACCCGAGCACAGGCTGTGAATTTTTGTTTATTGCCCATGACCTGTCTATGTCTGGACCACACCTTGCAGAATCAAGACCTAGGCAAGAATGTAGCTTAACACTTGCAGAAAAAAGTCTAAGCCATAGAGAAGGAAAAAAGTATGTATTCTATAGATGTCTATCATACAGCCCAGTAACTGCTCTGTGTGCTGGGGAGTACTGCTGTGCCATGTGATGAGGCGCACTTGCCACAAACTGGATGGGTAGGGGTTAACCCCACATTTGGGCTGAGAAAGCCAAGACCCTTTTATATGGGTCCCATATAAAAGAGAGTAGCTCGGCTCAGTTGGGGCTGACTACCATGGGGGAAGGATCTACTCCAGCCAAGGCTCAGTGGAAGCATGGGCCCATAGGAGCTGGGGACACTGCAGCCCAGGCAGATGCTAAAGCAATCCCGGAGACCCTGCAGGGTTTGGAGGTGCCAGAGAAAGGGCAGACCGGAGAACCTAGAGGTAACAGGGACGCCCCGAACACAGCAGCAGGGACGATGGCAGGAAGCAGCCATGGGGAGTTGAAGCTTTGAGTCTGTGTGTTTGAGTTGAGTTGGACCCTTCCCTGCTGATTCAGTGGCCCATGCTACGACCACTAACAGGGCCCTGGGCTGGGGTCCGGTGGACAGGGAGGGCCCTGACCCCCCATTGTGGGAATGCAACCCCTCCCCCGTGCCTGGCAGTAGCCACTAAACCATGTTGCCCAGCTGACAAAGGTGAATGTATTGACTTGGGCCACTAGGACTTACTGCCCTGGGAGAAGGGGCGGACTTCCTGACTCTGGCCATTGGGCGTTATGGCTCTGCTGATAAGGGTGAGCATGTGGACTCAGGCTGGGAGGGACATAGACATAAGTTAAGTACACCCTCCCCTTTATTCCCTAAGAGAGGCGGGTGCACTAGCCCCACAGAGGATGGGTTTTCCCCTAACCCTGTCCCACATGGTCAAGAATGCGGGCATCACCCCGGGCCTGAGGAGAGGCCTAAACTAGGAGACGCGAGCAACGGTATTAGCACTCCCCTGGATTACCGTCATGTGCTAGTGACTCGAAGGGAGTTGATGCCAGTTTGGAGTCGAACAAAGTATTTAAATGGCTCCTAGAAAGCCAGCAGCAACAAACCATAGAACAACAGCAATATGCTCAGCTGTTGCAACAAGTGAGGAGTCACCAACAGGAGATGATGAGGGAGTTGGCCACCCAACAGCAAGCTCAACAGGAAAGGCTTGTCCAACAAATGGCAGCATTACTGTGGGCAGGAGGGCTGTCGGCCAGTCCTCTAGCGGACCTGGACCTGGGATCTCTACCGCCTAGCCTCCCCCTCAAGCCCACGAAGATGGGGCCTGGGAATGATCCTGAGGTCTTTCTCGTGACATTTGACCAGATGGCCACTGCTGCACGATGGCCTGCAGGACACTGGCCCCTTATTTGATGGGGCTAGCCCAGGCGGCCTACCACAACCTTGACCTTCCTGGCCTATGAAAAGGTGAATGTGGCCATATTGGACCAGACGGGTATCACTCCAGAGACGTACCGCCAGCGCTTTCGCCAGGAACGGTACCCTTTAGGGGCTAGGCTGCAAACATTGGTTCAACTTCTCTGGGACTATGCTTGGCGATGGCTAGAGCCCGACAAGCGGTCCAGTGCTCATGTGTCAGAAGCAGTAATCTTGCAACAGTTCACACAAATCCTCCCTGCCAGGGGGAAGGAGTAGGTGCATAGACACCATGATGCTTACGGGAGAGGTTGGACCAATGGAAGATTACTCGGCAGCTGAGACTACGGAACCCCGACCCCACAAGACAGAGGAATCCCTGGGGAGAGGCCAGCCAACCGTGAGGAAACCCCACCTGTCCCCCTTGGGAGAATTATGATGCCTGTTGGGAGTCCCGGGCAAATCTACTGACCCGAATCAGAAACTGACCACCACCCGAGGGCTTACATGGAGGGAGGAGACACCACTTGTCGGGACTGAGCCGACTCGAATAGACATGCCATCCGGAGGGGCGAGAGACCATTGTTCTGAATATGGTGAAGAGGGACATTTTCATCGGGATTGCACCTACATGGACTGCAATTATAGGCAGGTCTGGGTAGCCTGGGCAGTCATTGAAGGGGTTCTTACAACAGCATTGATCGACTCCAGCTGTAGCCAAACCCTCATCTGGAGTGACCTGCCCGACCTGAAGCAAGACAGAACCCCTGTTTACATCCAATGCATCCATGGCAATCTACATTCTTATCCCATTGCCTGGATGATGCTGGTGATACATAACCGAAGCGCAGACCTCTCAGTGGGTGTTACCCCCAGATAAGCTTACCTGGTGATTCTAGGGTGGGACTGACCATGGTTCCGAGAACTATTGCAAGAGTCCACCCAGAACCTTCCAGCAGGAGAGGATGAGGGGCAAGTACAGAGAGGACTGCTCGGAAGGGATCGGGATAATGATGATCCAGGGGAAGGACGCTTTGGGTCCACTGAGATCCCGGTACCCCCACCTACACGAATGAATTCTTCTGTCTATGAGGTGCCGTCAAGGTTCCTTCCCCACTCTGAACTCTAGGGTACAGATGTGGGGACCTGCATGAAAGACCCCCTAAGCTTATTCTTACCAGCTTAGGTTAAAAACTTCCCCAAGGTACAAACTTTGCCTTGTCCTTGAACCCTATGCTGCCACCACCAAGCATGTTAAACAAAGAACAGGGAAAGATCCCACTTGGAGACATCTTCCTGCGAAATACCCCCCCCCCCCCAAGACCTACAGGTGCAGACAGAGCTTGAACATGATGGTGACTTTACCCAGGAACAACGAGAGGACCCTACACTTAAGCTCCCCTAAAGCCCCAAGGTCCATGCTTTGAAATATGGCAAGACCACCTCTATCAGATGGTGGAAGAGCCACAGACCCAAGAAGTACTCAATCAGCTGCTGGTCCCCCAAAGGTTGTGCTAGGCTCTTTTTTGCACCCTGCTTATTCGGTGCCCTGGGCAGGGCACCTGGGAAGAGGAAAGACCCTCCAGTGGGTATTACAGTGATTCTTCTGGCCAGGTATCCACCAAGAGGTGAAGAATTATTGTGCATCTTGCACAGGCCTGAAAGGAATGCTGATAGTGCCCCTCATCCCTTTCCCAGTTGTTGGGACCCCATTTGAGCAAATAGGACCTGACTTGGTGGGCCCACTATAAAAGAGTGCATCCGGCCTCCAGTACATCCTTGTCATTGTGGATTATGTGACTTGGAAGCAGTCCCATTATGGACTGCCACTACCCCTAAGATAGCTGCTGAACTCATCAAGGTCTTTGCCCAGGTAGGGATACCCTGTGAAATATTAATGGATCAGGGGACAAACGTGACTTCCCAGTTATTGGCTGACCTCTGCCATCTTTTAGGTATATGAGCCTTCAGAACTTCCCTGTACAATCCCCAAATGGATGGATTAGTGGAATGTTTTAACAAGACCTTGAAGAGCATGCTACACAAATTCACAGATGAGGATCTGCGACAGTGGGATACATTACTCCCTGCTCCTCCAGGTATGCTCCTTGTTGTTTGCTATATAGGAGGTACCCCAAGCCTCCACGGGGTTCTCCCTCTTTGAATTCCAAAATGGGAGTCAACTCCGAGGTATCCTCGACCTTCTGAAGGAGGGCTGGGAAGAGCAAGAGACCCAATTAAAGAGGGTCATCCACCCTGTGCTTCAGCTATGGGAGAGGCTTCAGATGCTAGGGGCCTTCACCATAGAGAATCTGGAACATGCACAGCAGAGTCCGGCACAACACTGTAACAAAGGAGCCAGGCTATGGTGCTTTGAACCCAGAGACCAGGTCCTCATTCTGTTGCCCTCAACCAACTCCAAACTATTGGCTACGTGGCAATGCCCCTTTGAAGTCATGTGGTGAGTTGGGACGGTCAACTATGAGGTTAGGCTACCAGGCTGGTGCCATGAGACATGCACATATCATGTCAATTTGCTAAAAGCCTGGAGGAAAAGGGATACCTTATTGATCACTCCCTACTCTCCCAAACCTGAATTAGGACCCCTGGCTGATGAACCCTTCGAGAATAGGCCAGTAGCGATAGGAATAGGACTCAACCCCCGATTCAGAGAGCAACTCCAAGGACTCCCGCAGTCTTAACCAGAGGTCTTGTCAGCCCAGCCAGGACAGATGAACATCATGAATCATCATCATGTTGCCACTGTACCGGGACAGAAGATACAAGACCCCTACCAACCCCCCACCCAAAAAGATGTGGGAGGCCGTTCGGAAGGAACTGGCAGTCATTCTAAACATGGGCATGATAGAAGAATCCCATAGTGAGTGGTGAAGCCCGATAGTCCTAGTTCCAAAACCAAACGACTCCATCTGGTTTTTTATTAACTTTAGAAAAGTGAATGCTGTATCTCAATTTGACGCCTACCCAATGCTACGGGTCGATGAACATCCTTGAAAGGGTAGGGGGAGCCAAGTTCCTATCAACTCTGGATATCACGAAGGGGTATTGGCAGATCCCTCTGACCCTAACCTCTCACCCTTACATGGCCTTCCCAACCCCCTTTGGCCTATACCAATTTGTGACCATGCCATTCAGGTTACACGGAGGAGTGGCCACCTTTCAGTGACTTATGGATTGGGTATTGCAACCCCATGAATGGTACGCTGACAATTACATTGACAACAATGTCATGTACAGCACCTGCTGGGAGGACCACCTTCAACACCCCTCTAAGGTCCTCCACACACTGAAGGAGGCAGGACTCACAGCCAATCCAACAAAATGTCATTTTGGGCAGAAGGAATTAACCTACCTTGGTTGTACGATTTGGGGTGGGGAGCTATGACCCTTTGTTGACAAGGTACAGGCATTACAGGACTGGCCCACACCAATAACAGAGACAGCTATGGAATTCCTCAGCCTAGCTGGATATTACTAATGTTTTGTACCAATTTTGCAACTTTGGCAGCCCCCTTGACTGATTTAATGAGGAACTTCCAGCCCCAGAAAGTCCAGTGATCTATGGAATGTGAGGCAGCCTTCCAGGCCTTTAAATAACAGCTGACCAAAGAGCCGGTTTTGGTTGATCCCAACTTCCAGAAACCCTTCATCCTGCAGACCGACACATCCGAGGTAGGGATCGGGGCGGTACTATCTCAGGAAGATGCTGGAGAGGAACATCCTAAATTGTACTTGAGTTGAAAACTGTTCCCCAGACAAACCCGTTACTTGAACACAGAGAAAGAGGTTTTAGCTGTCAAGTGGGCCATAGACTCTAAGATATTACCTGTTAGAGAACACATTTTGCCTGGTTACAGACTGTACACCCTTCTGCTGGTTGCATCACATGAAAGAAACCAACCCCTGAATAATACAATGGTACTTATTCCTACAGCCCTATGGTTTCCAAGTGATGCACCACCCAGGAAGGGCAGATGCCAATGCTAATTTCTTTTCTTGGCCAGAGGACGAGGAAAGAGACCTTGAGTCCCCAGCCAGTCCGCTCTTAAAGAGGAGAGTGTGTGATGGGGTACACTTGCCCCGCACTGCATGGGAGGGGGTTAATCCTACATCGTGGGCTGAGGAAGCCATGGCCCCTTTACCCTCCTGGGCATGCTTCAGGTGTACCAGTATAAAAGAGAGCAGCTCAGCTTAGTTGGGACTGACTTCCATGGGGGAAGGACCTGCTCCAGCCAAGGCTTAGCAGGAGCATGGGACTGTAGGAGCTGGGGATGCTGCAGCCCAGACAGATGCCAAGGCAACCCTGGAGACCTTGCAGGGTTTGGAGGTGCCAGAGAAAGGGCAGACCAGAGAACCTAGAGGTAGCAGGGATGCCCAGACCACAGCAGCAGAGACGACGGCAGGAAGCAGCCATGAGGAATCAGGCAGCGGACTGGTGAGTGAGCTTGTCAGGGTTCCCTCCCCACTCTGAACTCTAGGGTACAGATGTGGGGACCTGCATGAAAGACCCCCTAAGCTTATTTCTACCAGCTTAGGTTAAAACTTCCCCAAGGCACAAACTCTTTGCCCTTGGAGGGTACGCTGCCACCACCAAGTGATTTAACAAAGAATCAGGGAAAGGACCACTTGGAGTTCCTATTCCCCCAAAATATCCCCCAAGCCCTTACACCCCTTTCCTGAGGAGGCTTGAGAATAATATTCTGACCAATTGGTTACAAAGTGATCACAGATCCAAACTCCTGGGTCTTAGGACAATAGAGAAATCAGTCAGGTTCTTAAAAGAAGGATTTTATTTTTTTAAAAAAGGTACAAACCACCTCTGTAAAATCAGCATGGAAAATAACTGTACAGGGTAACAAAAGATTCAAAAACACAGCAGAACTTCTTCTAGGCTTAGTTTCAAAGTTACAAAAAACAGGAATAAACCTCCCTCCAGCAAAGGAAAAAATCACAAGCAGAACAAAAGATAATCTAACACGCCTTGCCTGGCTTTTACTTAGAATTTTTGTAATATGAGAGACTTTTAGGATGGTTCATAGGAGAAGGAGTTTGCTGACCTGATGCTTCTCCACTTCCCAACAGAACACACAAAACAAAACCTCCCCCCTTGCCAGATTTGAAAGTATCTTCTTTCCCCATTGGTCCTTTTGGTCAGGTGCCAGCCACGTTATTTGAGCTTCTTAACCCCTTACAAGTAAGGAGGAATTCTAGGCTACCCTTAGCTGTACGGTTATGACAGAGCTTGAAGCCTTGGATGTTTCAGCTGGAGCCTTTCCCACTGACTCAGTGGCCCATGCTATGACCACTAAGAGGGCCCTGGGCTGGGGTCTGATGCAGAGGGAGGGCCCCGACCCCCTTCTGGGGGTGCAACCCCTCCCCTCGTGCCCGGCAGTGGCCACTAGACCATACTGCCTGTCATAAATATAAAGGGAAGGGTAAACCCCTTTGAAATCCCTCCTGGCCAGGGGAAAGCTCCTCTCACCTGTAAAGGGTTAAGAAGCTAAAGGTAACCTCGCTGGCACCTGACCAAAATGACCAATGAGGAGACAAGATACTTTCAAAAGCTGGGAGGAGGGAGAGAAACAAAGGGTCTGTGTCTGTCTGTAGTCATCTTGGCCAGGGACAGAACAGGAATGGAGTCTTAGAACTTTTAGTAAGTAATCTAGCTAGGTATGTGTTAGGTTATGATTTCTTTAAATGGCTGAGAAAAGAATTGTGCTGAATAGAATAACTATTTCTGTCTGTGTATCTTTTTTGTAACTTAAGGTTTTGCCTAGAGGGGTTCTCTATGTTTTTGAATCTAATTACCCTGTAAGGTATCTACCATCCTGATTTTACAGGGGGGATTTCTTTATTTCTATCTACTTCTATTTTTTATTAAAAGTCTTCTTGTAAAACACTGAATGCTTTTTCATTGTTCTCAGATCCAAGGGTTTGGGTCTGTGGTCACCTATGCAAATTGGTGAGGCTTTTTATCCAACATTTCCCAGGAAAGGGGGGGTGCAAGTGTTGGGAGGATTGTTCATTGTTCTTAAGATCCAAGGGTCTGGGTCTGTAGTCACCTAGGCAAATTGGTGAGGCTTTTTACCAAACCTTGTCCAGGAAGTGGGGTGCAAGGTTTTGGGAAGTATTTTGGGGGGAAGGACGCGTCCAAACAGCTCTTTCCCAGTAACCAGTATTAGTTTGGTGGTGGTAGCGGCCAGTCCAAGGATAACGGGGGTAATATTTTGCACCTTGGGGAAGTTTTGACCTAAGCTGGTAAAGATAAGCTTAGGAGGGTTTTCATGCAGGTCCCCACATCTTTACCCTAGAGTTCAGAGTTGGGGAGGAACTGTGACACTGCCAAACTGATAAGGGTGAATGTATTGACTTGGGCCACTAGGCCTTACTGCCCTGCGAGAAAGGGTGGATTTCCTGACTCTGGCCAGTACTCCTTACTGCCCTGCAAGGAGGGAGTAAACTATTGACTTGGGCCACTAGGCCTTACTGTCCTGTGAAAAGGGGTGGACTTCCTGACAATGGTCATTGGGCCTTACAGCTCTGCTGATAAGAGCGAGCATGTGGACTCAGGCTGGGAAGGATGCAGACCTAAGTTACGTACTCCCTCTGCCTTATTCCCTAAGAGAGGCGGGCGCAGTTGCCCTGCACAGGATGGGGTTTCCCCCAACCCTGTCACAGCCAGCTTTGGAAGGAAATTTAGGAAAACCTGTAACTTCTAGTGATTTCCTCTTTGCAGGGTGGAAAGATGGTGGATCGGTGAGTTCATGGATCCACCAGCCCACCCACATACAGGAAGCACTGTTGCAGAGGATGTATACCTCATTCATGGCATTTCAGCATCCCCTTTTGTCTCCCCACACACATAAAATACACCACTGAACTGATCTAGCTCCAGCTGGGGAAAGCCCTCCTCATCCTTGGCATGGAGGCAGCATTTCCCCAGAAATGCAGGTCATGGAAAACAACAATATGAAAAGTCCAACTGTGTTTCCTTTTATGGGCCAGTTTGATTCCCTTGCTCACACAGAGCAGCACCTTACTCTGCAAGTAGTCTCATTGATCTTTCTGGGGATAACCATGAAGTAAGGTGCTACTGAACATGAATGAGGGGATCAGAATCTAGCTCCAATGAATGGCAAAAGTTTCATTGGTTTCAATGAGAGCATCAGGCCCTATATGCTTAATAGCTGATCTTCCAACAATTATCATAATAAGATGAAGATTGTTACATCAGGCATGTGCATACAAAATAGATTAAGTTGGGTGTGGTTTTGTGCAGTATATTATAAAATTCTATAGAACAAGAAAAAAAAATCATTGCAAATCAGTGGCCCGTTCTGAAAATGTGGTTGCATACTGCTAGCTTATCTGTATAGCATTTTATGTATGGGAGTAAGTTGCTATTCATTCTTGCATGATGGCAACAGTGAGCATAATAAGTATGCATTCAAAATTATGGAAGTTATTTACAGAAAATTAGAAATTTGCAAGGTTTGGGTCCTCAAATTATCCTTCGAGGATCTGGGCCTTAGTCTCTCATTTAACGTGAAGAAAAGCAAATCAGGGGAGAAATTCTGTGCTCCTTAAAGAAGAAAAATTGTTCCTGATTCTATAAGGCTGCTATTTTCAAAGATGCATAAGGGTAGCAGAAAAATTGAAAAATCACTGGGATTTGGGCACACTAGGATCCTTTGAACATCCCAGTTTTCAGAATTTATTTTGCTTAGGTAGGACAGGAGGACAGAAGCCTGAAACACTGACAAAATTCATCCCTTGCTGTAGGAAAATGTGGTTTATTAACTCTGCACTAGGGAATTTGACTATGAAGGGACAAATCTTATTGGTGGAAATTGCCTTATCTCTATTTAAGTAATTTTATCCTTAAGTGTTTATTATAGAAAGCTGCCTGAACAAATGCATCTTCTGCTTTAAAATTGGTAGAAATAAATAGCAATGCATATATACTCCGGAAAACACATTTGTCAACATTTTCAACAAAAAATCATATGCTTTTTAATGGACTGCACTTTACTTGCTGACCTATGAATGTTATCTACCTCCTACTGCTAAATACATCCACTTTCACGATGTGTCTTTTTAAAATTGGTGCCGTAAGAAATTCCTATGTAATCACAGAATCTTAGAAATGCAGGGCTGGAAGGGCCCTCAAGAGGTCAAAACCAGCCCCCTGTGCTGAGGCAGGACCAAGTAAACCTAGACCAATCCTGAAAGGTGTTTGTCCAACTTGTTCTTAAACCTCCAATGAGGGGGATTTCACAACCTGCCTTGGACGCCTGTTCCAGAGCTTAACTACACTTATATTTAAAGTGTTTTCCTAATATCTAATCTAAATCTCCCTTGCTATAGATTAAGACAATTTTTTCTTGTCCTACCTTCAGTGGATATGGAGAACAATTGATCACCATCCTCTTTACAACAGCCATTAATATGTTCGAAGATTATCAGGTTCCCCCCTCAGTCTTTTTTTCCCCTGAAGATTTCCTCATAGGTCAGTGTGACAGGGCACAACTCACCACTTCGGAGCCTCCTGCTGGCTGTCCTGGGAATTAGCTCTGGTTCGCCGCTGTGCCCTCATCTAGTGGCGTTTTGCCACCATTGCTTCTGCTCCAGATCTGCTTTGCCTCAAGGATCGCGGCGATCCTCTTCAGTTCACCGCCCTCCAGTTGTGCCCCATTCCGTTCTCCCCCCTCCCCCCTGTCCAGCTGCTCACCTCCATGGCCGATTGCAGCCCAAGGTTCTAGCCACTTGCCTCAATGGCAAACTGCAGCTGATAAAGAAAAGAACCAGAAAACAACCCAATAATCATGTAAAGCTAGGCCTCTGTCTTTTTTCTATGCTTATCTGTCTTCTCTCTAAGGTTATGGGTGGAAGGAATGTGAACTGTGTGTAACCTGTACTCCCTGTTTTGGGGAAAGAATTCCTTATACAGATAAGCCACCATGTTTATACCTACCCCAGAACTTCAAACAGACTGGGTTAACCGGCTTGAACTGGAAGAGATATCACACTGTATGTTGAACCAGGCTATAAAAACCCATCTCTGTCCTTTGTTCGGGGCTTCACCATTTTCCTCTGTAAAGGAATTGGTGAGCCCTTCAGCTGTCGTACTTGCTAGCATTAAAGTGCCTCACTTTATCAAAGAGCCAAGACTCTGTGTTTTGTTTGGCTAATAGAGAAGTCCAGGGAAGGCTACCCTCCTAACCCTATACGGGAGGGGAAACTTTTTTTCCCTAACACAGCCCTTCACTAGCCACTCCCTTCAGTAACAAGTGGGGGGCCGGCCTGCCCACTATGCTGGGTTCTGACCCAGGGACCCTCTAGGCAGCAGCCACACACTGCATCTCCTTTATCTCCCACCATCCATTTTCCTGGGTCACTTCCCGTCGTAGAACCTTCTCCGCCCCTGTATCAGGGCTTCAGTTTTTCAGCCAGTCAGGCTGGAAGCTCCCTCTCACTCCCCTGACCTGGCCCAGCACTGCTCTGCTCTGCTCTGTCCAGGGTGCTGGCGGTTCTCTCAGCCCTTCTCTCAGCCCCACTGGAGATGCCCTCCCAGTTTGACAGTGAACCATTGCTAACTACAGTTGGAGTATGGTCTTGCAACCAGGTGTACACCCACATTTTAATAATTTCATCTAAGCCACAGTCTCATAAGCAAATTAGGGATATATGTGGGACTGTGTCAAAAGCCTTATTAAAATCAAGATATTATGTCTCCCTCTTCCCTCCTATCCACTAGGCCAGTAATGCTGTCAAAGAAACTTGACAGGCCCTAACATGAGATATGCATGTTGTATTCACAAGGTAAAAGTAGCAATGCTTTCCATCAGCATGCAATTACCCAAAAATGTCAGACATCATTCTGCTTCTCCTGAGACTGCAGCAAACAGCACTTCTGTTGAGAATAAGAATTACTTGTACATGGTAACACTTTGACGGACCCAAAAGATATCCAAGTACATGTTTTGCAATTCAAACTGTTTGAAAGCTTTTTGGGTAAAATTCTTTAAAAGTTATGTAGCAGGGTTTGACACTGGGAAAAGTAAATATGATATAGCATTCTACATCACATCATATTCTTTCTGTTTCAATCTTCTGTACTCTGCTGAAGACATCTTTAGATTTCACTATTGCAATACAAATGCAAGCATCAAAATGCAAACCTGTGTGACTTTTTTCCACTCTCAGTTGATACTTAAGGGCCAGCAAGAGTAAACAACATGAATTTAGAAAGATAGCAAAGCCACATCTCCCACTAGGATTTCAAACATAAAAGCAAAAAGTCAAACCAAGGCCCCAATTCAGCAACATATTTAGGCATGCTTAAATCCATTGCTATTTGGAAAAGCTCTTTAACATATACTTAACTGTTTTGCTGATTAGGAATGGAATGTTGAACTGGGGCTGGAATGGGAAAGGGAGAAAACTGATTTTTAAAACCACAAAAATTGTCAGGGCGATTCATGGGTAAGTGTAGTATCTGAAACTAGTTTTAATCGATTATTTGAAACACTCACTAGATTTAGGCTGTTTCCCTTCAAAATGTATTACAGGATGTGCATGTGAGATCAGAAGTTTTTAAATATTCTTGCTGATAAGTGTGCAAAATTTGACATCACCCCAAACTGTATTTAAATCACTTGTTACACCAGTGATATTTAGTCTGTATGATGCATACTTTGTATAAGCTTAGATTTTTTTAATAATTCAAAAATGTTAGTATTTTAAGAAAAATATGCAAGATCCATACATGTGAAAATGCAAAACCAGAGTAACAATGTTACAAAAAGGGAATAAAGATGTTGATCATACTGTATTATTAGCTTTAGTCCATTATTTTGTCCTTAAAGTACATTTTGAGTGTGAAATACAAGTGGGTAGAGAAATGATCAAGTGACCACCATTGAACTACTTCTGACAACAGCCCTGCTGAGTAAGCACCACATGATTAAGGAGAGAAGGATTTGGTTCCTAGTTAGCATAAGAAAACTACTGTAGTGGAGGAGTTAGTGTCTGTCAATAATTGATGTTTTATGCTGAGAGAATTTAATAAAAAATGTAAAAGTGTCTAATCGCAGCTAGCTTTGTATCCAGCAGAGATGGGCACTGGATGTATTCATAGGAAGAGCATGAATTCACTCCTAAGAAAAGGAACAATAGTACAGATCAAAAGTTGCTACCTTTGCTCAATCTAAATTAATATATATCCTTGGGGTTCTTTTCAAACCAGCCTTGGAGACAAGAAGGCTGGAGGGAAACTCCCAGTGCAGCTCACAAGACAATAGTAATGTGATTTTCCTCTCCAAAAGGATTTCTGATCAATGTCCCCTGATCTATTCTGTAAATCTTAATTAAACCTCACCCTGAAAGTTTAATAGTCTCCTCAGATATGGCTTAATATCTAGGAGGGGCATATCTGAACATGTGAGCTGAGGTAGTGGAGGAATTTAAAAAGCAGGTCTGGACACAGCAAAAATTAGTTGCTATCCAGACAACAACCTCATGCTGACAGGCTGACCACAGAAGGGTCAGAAGAGAGAATGGTTTTCATGGGTAAGCTATTCATATTTCTCTTTTTTTTCTTTTTTCAGCTATGCAGAGGAGGACTTAACTTGATTTTATGAGAACTGTGAACCTTGACATCTGAAGCAAGCCATTTATTTTCTTTTAATTCCAGTTTCTCTGTTTTTAATTCATTTTGTTTTTGTTAAGATTACTATAGTCTGGGTAACTTTAGGCAGACGTTGTCAAAGAGAACAGGAGCCTTGAACCACCGTGGAGAGGTGCTGAAGGGAAAAGACTTTCAGGAACCTATATTCCAGTCTTGGTTAAAGCACTAGGACAAAGATGCCCTTTCCCAGTGAGTTGTGTTGCCGAGAAGCTTCATGATTATCAACACAAGGGGAGAAAGAAAAGGAGGACTTGTGGCACCTTAGAGACTAACCAATTTATTTGAGCATAAGCTTTCGTGAGCTACAGGTGCCACAAGTACTCCTTTTCTTTTTGAGAATACAGACTAACACGGCTGCTACTCTGAACACAAGGGGAGGAGCAGTAGAAATAAGGATGAAATGAGAATGGTCAGGAATGTTGGTAACTCACCTTTGAAATCAATGTCAAAATATTGTACCTACACGATGTAAGCTGGAATAATTTAATATCTACTAGGTGAAGGAGAACATGGTTGTGTTTGAATCAGGTACCTGTTACCAATTCACAGAGTAGCAACCAAACCTAAATTTCTCATTTTTATTTTAATCTATATGCATACATCTAAGGTATGTCATTACCATAGTTTCTGAACAGCTCACAATCTTTTAATATGTTTGTCCTCACAACACTTCTGTGAAGTAGCAAAGTACCATTATTCCCTTTTAACAGATAGGGAGCTGAGGCACAGAGAGACTAAGGACTGGTCTACACAGGGAAATTTCACCCTCCGCAAGTTTGCGGATGACACTAAGCTCAGGGGAGAGGCAGATACACGGGAGGGTAGGGACAGGGTCCAAAGTGACCTAGACAAATTGGAGGATTGGGCCAAAAGAAATCTGAGGATCAGCAAGGACAAGTGCAGAATCCTGCACTTAGGATGGAAGAATCCCATGCACTGCTACAGGCAGGGGACCGACTGGCTAAGTGGCAGTTCTGCAGAAGAGGCCCTGGGGATTACAGTGGACAAGAAGCTGGATATGTGGCGTAGCACCTTGCCACTGACTAAGCAGGGGGGTCCTACCGAAACACGCTGAGGTTTCCCAGATGGGAGGTACCACTCCATCACCATCCCTGGGTCACTTCCTACCAGTGTCTGCATTGGGGTCTCCCATGAGACTTTGGATTCTCCACGGTCAGCTGAGTCAGTCGCCTCCTATGGCTCCTCCTGTTGCCGGAGTTCAAGTGGGCCCAGGGAGGCTCTGATTCCTGGCGCAGTCAGGGACTGTGGCTGGCCCTCCACAGGAGCTTCCCAGACAGGTCCTTCCCCTACTGCCTTCAACCCAGAATGAGCTGGGCTTGTTTCCCTTTATACTGCTAGAGCATCTGAAGCATGCCCAGTCCTGCTGGGGAGGCGGGACTTCTGCGGTAAATAATATGGGCTTAACTCTGTCTGGGCTAGTGCAGGATAAGAAGACCCCATCACAGGCCCCAATTCAAGAAAGTGAATAGGCCCAGAATCCACAAAGTTATTTAGGCACCACTGAGATTCACAAAACTTCTGCTTGGCTGCCACCTAACCCTCTAAGCACCTAAACTCACTCAGTGTCTAAATTTTCACTCTAAAAGTTCCCTAAGCACCTATGTTTTTTTCCTCTGGTCATGCACACTGCCATCTCAGTCTGGGCATACAGATACTTATATCACAGCTAGGTTCCTGTGCAATCCACAAATCAGGGGAGGATGTGCATTCTTTTGTCTATCTTGCCTGTGAGGCCTGATCCACAGCATACCTAGAGGATCAGGCCCTATTGAAAATTCAGGAGGAGGTGATAACGCCTTCAACACCTCTTATTATTTTAACACGGTGTTTAGAGCACTCACCCAGAATGTGGGAGATGCGGATTTAATTCCCCACTCTGTCTGATGGGGAGAAAGAATTTGAAGAGGGGGCTCTAGAGTTTGCCAAAAGTAGGGTATGGGATACTCTGATGTGGGTCTCCCTCAATCTGACCTGTTGAAATTGCTAGTTTTGTGGATTATTTTCTTGGGCCTATCTCTCCCCATGCACCATATAGGGAGCCCAGGCACCTAACTCAGGCTTTGCGGATCCCATTGTTGTTTCAGTGATTTTCTAGGCACCTAAAAGTTAGATGTTGCAACAGGTAATCCTTTTCTGGATCCAGACTTTAGCCACGGGCTTAAGTCTACCCTATTCATGTCAGCATTTAAATACATGTTGAACAGGGATACTTTTCTGATTCAGGGCCATGAGACGTCTCACTAAGTCTACTAGGGATACTCTGTGCTTAAAGTCATGCATATGCTTGTTGAAGCAGGTACCTGAATCATACTATACCTTATTTTTGACAAAATTATGATTAATTTCATTACAATATTGTCACAAAGCTTATTATAAATCTAGCTCTAAGATGTATTCATTTTTCAAGGCACTAAATACATTTACCAGAGTAAGACGGGCTCTTTCTTACATGATGTTTCCTGCTTTGGGAATAGAACAAAACATTTCTGACAAAAGAATACTGCAATTAGGATGAATGAAGCCAGAAGCACTGTATTCAAATCCTATATAAATTCTAGCCCAAAGTTACAGGTGCATTGGCCTTTTTTGGAAGAGCATTGTTATGGAAAAGAATGGATGCACAATCACAAGGCATTAAAAAAGTCAAAATAAATGAACAGCCGTGTTTAAGAGTTGGAAGTATGACAGCACAAACCACATAATTGTAACATATAGTGTTTGAAGATTTATATATTTACACATCTATACATTTTGTCCGTAAAAAATCAAAGAGAATTCAGGTAAAGGTGTATGATAAAAAAGTGAATTTTATCTCATTACAGTGTAAGGACGGAAGTTGCAGGAGGGTAGAAAGAAAAAAAGGGAGAGGAAATTTAAAGAGATGTCTTCAAATTTTAAAAGTACAGAATTGAAAGGTAAGAAGATTTCATTGCCTGATCCTCATGTAGTCAAGTTCCTTTACGCAACTCTGGCTGTGTCAAGGAGCCTCAAAGGGGTGTAAATGAAATTTATGCACACTTTAAAGCACCTTTTCAGTGCCAAAGTATGTAAAGGAGCCTAGTGTAAATGAGAATCAGGCCCTTCTGTATTGAGACAGTATATAGTAGTTTTGTCAATAGAAAATTAAAGAAAACAGTAAGTTTAAGGAACTTAACTTGTCCAATCCTTTTGTGGAGGAACATTGTCCTATCCTTTTGTGACTCTTGTTACAGTTAAAGGGATACTAAGCACCTTTGTTCAGGCTAAATGAAGGAGCAATTAAATTCTCCTTTGTTTAGTGATACTGAAACAATAGAATCCACTGCCCACAGCATGGCAAGGCCTGAGCAGAAGCTAAGCCATATGTGCCAAAGGGTTTTCCTGGGGACTGATTGCAAATGCAGGAACTGAGGCATCGATTGGTTGCTAGTGTGTATGTGTGTGTGCGTGTGCATATGTATGTGTGTCAGAGGCAGAAAACAACCAGAAAGCCTAAAGAAAGCTGGAGAGGGGGAGAAGCAGTCGTGAATGAGACCCCGGGAAGAAGCCAGGAGACAGAGCTGAAAAGGCAAGCTTGGATTTCTGAGCAATGAAACACCTCTTACATTTATCTTCATTGTGTTCAAGGAAACAGGAGTTTGTGTACGTCCTTTTAAAAATAAACAGGATTGCACCAAAGAAATACCTAACACTATCATCAATTCCTACTCCTAGAGGAAACAAATCAGCAAGGCTCCAAATATTGGCTAACTGCTCAGACTAAAAGGGGCAACAGTTACTAAGCTCTTGGAGTATTACCTTGTGAAAAGACTTACCCAGATCCCTTGCATACCATGTTAAAAAAGTATTTCCATTTCACAAAATTTCAACCAGTTCTTGCTATGAGAGTGTAAATGGGAGAGCCTAATTTATCTTTTCTGTACCATACATCACATCACATTGATAGCCCCTATCTTTTATTATTTCTATTAATAATTATTTGTACTATCATAGTTCCTATGAGCCCTACATGTAGAAGAAGAGCAGAAGGGGGCCAAGCACATGGCATATTACTAATATATATATATATACACACCAATTAACTAGGTTGAGCAGCCTTCCTACTTAAAACACAGAAAATTGGAGGGTGAATGTTGAAGATAGTCTAAAAGACACACTAAAGGAGTGAATAGAGTGGTAGGAGAACCAGGAAAGCACATAGTCATGGAAGCTATCAGAGGACATGATTTCAAGAAGAGGACCAGGGTCAATGGCGTAAAAGGTGGGTGACACGTCGAGGCAGATGAGGGTGGAATACTGGTTCTGAGTTTTGGCAAGGAAGAGATCATTAGAGATTTTGGCAAGAGCAGTTTCAATAGAGTGGAAAGGGCAGAAGCTGGTTTGGAGAGGGTCTAGGATGAAATTGGAAGAGAGAAACTCCAGACAGTGATTTTAGGCAGTTCATTCAATGAACTTAGAGATGAGAATAAGGAAGGAGATGGGGAAGTATTTGGAGAGGGATGTGTTTTTGTTTGTTTGTTTAAGATGGGAGAGACTAAAGCATACGGGCATAGACTCCCAATCTCTCTCCATAGGAAAGTCTTTCCATGCTCCAATCTCTTTTGTTGCTTATCTCAGAATCTCTTGTTTCCCTTTTATCTTTTTTGAAATGGGATGAACTGATCTGAATAGCTGAAAGCTATACTGAAAGCTTATGATCAAATAAATCTGTTAGTCTTTAAGGTGCCACCGGACTCCTCATTGTTTTTGTGGATACAGACTAACAAGGCTACCTCTCTGATAATTGATTTATATAATGACCTTAATAATATTTTCTATTGATTTGGTATTTTCTGTCCCAGTCTTTCTGTGTTCTAACATTTTCTTTGCTTTCTGAATCCTCACTGCAAACCGAAGAAAGATTTTAATTACACTGTCCACAGTGACCACACCCTGGTCTTTTTCCTGAGTTGTTTCAGTTAATTTAGATCCCAGTATGAGTTGTTCATGTTGTTCTTTACAAGGTGCCTTACCACACATTTGTTAAGATAGATAGCATATGAAATTTAGCTACTAATTCCCCTAGCTTTGTTAGGTTCTTCTTTCATTTCTCAAAGACTTGATTTTCCTAAATCATTTTTCATCATCCATAATTTTTATCATTTCACTGTTGACCCCCTTTTCTAGATTACTGTATTAATACCAGGCCTCGTATTAAAATCTTGAGAGCTTGTCTACACAGGAACAATAATTTGGTTTATTTTATTTCAAAGTAATACAAACTGAATTAAACTAAACCGAATCAAGGTTACTTTAATTCTGAAGGAGAGTATCCATATAAACCTTTAAGGCAGGTTAGCTAATCCACTCTAAATTCAGAATTTAAATTAATTTGGATTAATTTTCCTGTAAATTCCTGTATAGACAAGACCTCAGTCTCCTTACTGATCTTTTTGCCATATTGAGAATTTCCTAATCTCTTAGTCCATTTGTAATCCTCAAAAATACTTTACCTTTCATCCCAGGATTACTTAGTTTTCCTGAGTAGTGTCTTGTGATAGACTTTGTCAAAGACTTTTTGAAACTCCAAGTAAATTATGTCAAATAATTCTACCATATTCACTGATCTGGTGACATGCTCAAAGAATTGTAGTATCTTAGGTCTTGGTCCAAAAGACATTAAAAAAGTCAGTGGAATCCTTTCCATAGACGTCAATAGGCTCTGGATCAAACCAGTACACAGGCACAATTTATCTTTGCAGAAGCTATTCTTGTCTTATGTAGGTGTTTTGTATTCTCTTTTAGTTTTTATAATGAGCTGTAATTCCTAGTATCAGCTCCAGAGCAACCACCATTGTTGTCTTCCAGGCCTCTGAATAGCAGGTGACTACAGTGAGTGAGTGCATATTTTTGTTAGCAGGTGCTATACTGGATGATTAGAAGGTAGCAAATATATATCAAAAGATATCTTAATTTTTGTATGATATAAATAAGTATCAGCTATTCCTGATTACTATTGCCATGGAGTCTGCAAGGCACTGGGGGCAAAGTCACGCATGTGTGGTTTTAGTATTGGGCCAATTATCCATACAAAGACATTCTTCCATTGCAATTACTTGTCCTTGCTTTCCTCATTAAACTGCCACTTCAGCAAGATGCTTAAGCAAGTGCCTAACTTCAAGCATATGAGTAATTCCACTGAAGACAATGGGAAAATTCATGTGCTTAAAGTTAGGTATGAGCTTAAGTGCCTTCTGCACTGGGGCCTGATTTCATATAATGTTTTTGCTTTATCACTGCACTAAATAAAAAAGAAAGCTAGTTGCATGTTCATCTGACATTGCTGCAACTATTAAGTAAAAAAGATATTCCATCTAGGCAACAGGCATTTCTTAATGATATGCTAATTAGCAATGCTCCACTTACCATCTTTCCACTGGGTCAGCAGCAGTAATTAGAACAGACAATTAGGTCCTGTAGGAGCACTGGTTTATTCAGGTAAGATGATAAGTATGATTCCACATGCATGTAAATAATAGAGCCCTAGAGATGAAGTTAGTAGAAGCTGATATGGGGACGAGAGAAACTTTCAAGTGTAGACAAATGCCCCAAATGTCTGCTCTTTACCAGAATCAAAGGTGCCTTCATTTTTAAACAATAAGACAATGGGAGTGTCTGCCTAGAGTCACGGGATTATATTTTTTATATTATTTCAATGTGACTTTTTAAAAACGATGAAAATGCTGAAAACAACAACAACAAAAGAAGGAAAATTAAATATGCAGTCAGCAGACAAAACTAAAACTAAAACAAAAAAATGTTACCATGCTCTTTGCATGGGTAGCAAAACTTAATTAACTCTTTATGCATAGGTGTTAAGTACCAACTAAATAAATGAAAAGTGTCCCCCACCCTCTTTTGTGCTGAAAAGTATGTTGAAAAGTCCACTGAGAGAGTTCTAAGAGCAGACACCTCTTTAATTACAGCTGCAGGCTCAAGATGGTGAGATCCAATATCATCAGGTATTGAATTAAATCCCACATGAAAAATGCAGACCTGTGCTGTGATCATGAAGTGGGATCTACATGAGTGCACCTTTATGCTTGTTCAGAGTCCCACTGAAGTTAAAAGTCTCTATGCAGACATAAAGGTTCACAGATCTTGTTGCAGAATCAGTGCCTTTGACATTTGATTTACTGGTGTTGTTCAATGGACCAAGGGGCCTGCTTGGGAAGATCAGATTGCTTCTGGGTTGCGGCCTAAATATCAGGGCTGGTTCAAAATTGTCAACTGAAACTTTTCATGGAAAATTAGGTTTTCAAGAAAACATTTTTTTCCCAAGAATATCTGCTTTCCCTGGGGGAAAACTGTGTTGTTGTTGTTGTTTTTTTTAAATTAACAAATTGAATACCCCCTCCCCCCCAGAAAAACCAAACAGTTTTCGGGTGAAAGCTGAAATATTTCAGTTCTGTCATGTTATCACAGTGCCTCATGAGAGTTGTTGTTTGATTGACTTATGCCCCATTCTATGCTATGGGCTGAGCTTCCCAGCTAGACTACATCTCCCATGAAGCACAGTGGCCATATGATTACCCTGGCACATTACTTCCCTTCAACAAGAGGAAAGGCTGTGATACATCATGGGAGATGTAGTCCAACCCAAAAGCATAGAGTATAGAAGAAAATGGGAGTATGAGGCAGCTGAAATACAACTCCCATGGGGCATTGTAGCAGAGTTTCTGACTCAAAATATTTCAATTTCAGCTGAAATATTTCAGTTTTGGACTGAAATTGTAGTCTTTGATTTTTTTTTAAACAAAAACTCAAAATATTCAGTAGGAAAATTATTTTCTGACAAGAAATCTATTATGGACAAGCTTTTGTTGCTTCTGCTTTAGTGAGTAGATGGCAGGGCATAGCCATTATTTCTTTGCTTCATTAGTCAGGAAATAGAACTTACCTCAGATACTACTGGAGATCAAATGTTGTCAAGTATAAGAGACAGCTGCGAGTTTCAGGTACTAGAAAGTGGTACAATTAATTCAAATAGTCAAAAACAAAATTGCTTTCTTTCCCCAAAATATAAAAACAGATTGCAATTATTTACAAATAGGTCATTCTACTTGGCTAAGGAGTATCCAGGTCTATTTACACTACCCCTCATCTTTCTCTAAGGGTAATCATATGCATATTTGCCAGACATGTAATCTATGTAGAATCACACTCCAATATTTGGACACATAATTGAAGCATTTTGTTTGAGCAAGGTACAAGAAGCTTTCACTTTTTGATTTTTTCCTTAAAGGAAGATCATATTCAAAAGACCCAAATCTCAGAACAGAAGCCCAGTCACAATAACTATCCTTGATATTGTGATGGCCGGTGCTCTCCATCAACATTTTATTTAGTTTACATTGGACTTTTATGTTGCCAGCTTTAAATAAGTTAAATCTTAGAGCATCTTCCTTTTAGTTATATTTTAGAGTGTAAAGAAAAGAGACATATGTTACCAAGTTAAAGTATTTAACCTTTTTTTACCTGCAATAATATTTTGCTATGTTTCACGTGTCCTAGTTTCTTTAAGCATCTAGTTCAAAAACAGCAGGGAATACAAGAGTAAGCCCTCTTCTATTTTATAAAAGTTTTTGTACCATGCTCATCACCACAGTATCAGAGAACCTTCCAGTAATTCATTAAGCCACATGACTACACATCTGTCATGTGCTGTTTGCTCTCCCATCTAGGGTAGCCAACTTTCTACTCGCACAAAACCAAACACCCTTGCCCCGCCAACTGCCCTGGCCCTCCTCCAAGGCCCTGCCTCCCCCCTCCCTCTGTTGCTCACTCTCTCCACCCTCACTCACTCACTCACTCATTTCACCGGGCTGGCTCAGGAGGGTACGGGGGGCGGGGGGGGGGAGCAGGGCTCCGGATGGGGGTGCAGGCTCTGGGGTGGGGCTGGGGATGAGGAGTTTGGAGTGTAGGAGGGGATCGGGGCTGGCGCAGGGGCTCAGGGGTGGTGAGGGCTCCAGCTGGGGGTGCAGACTCTGGAGTGAGGTTGGGGATAAGGGGTTTGGGGTGAAGGAGATTGCTCCAGGCTGGGACTGAGGGATTTGGAGGGTGGGAGGGGGATCAGGGCTAGGCAGGATTGTGGGGTGCGAGAGTTGGGATGAGGGCACCAGCAGAGGGCACAGCCTCTGGGTTGGGGCTGGGGATTAGGGGTTTGAGGTGCAGGATGGTGCTCTGGGCTGGGATGCAGGGGTTTGGAGGGCAGGAGGGGGATCAGGGCTGGGGCAGGGGGTTGGGGCACAGGAGGTATTCAGGGGTGCAGGCTCTGGATGACGCTTATCTCAAGTCGCTCTCGGAAGCAGCGGCATGTCCTCCCCCTTTCCCCAGGCTCCAATGCAAAGTTGCGGCCAAGAGGCTTCACCCCTGTAGCTCCCATTGGCTGTGGTTCCCAGCCAATGTGAGCTGCAGATCTTGGGACGGGGGCAGCATGCATAGTCCCCTGGCTTCCCCATGTAGGAACCGGAGTGGGGACATGCTGCTGCTTCTGGGAGCCGCAACGAACCACAACAGGCAGGGAACCTGCCTTAGCCCAGCTGCACCACCGACCGGACTTTTAATGGCCCAGTCGACGGTGATGACCGGAGCCACCAGGTCACTTTTTGACCTGGCGTTCCGGTCGAAAACCGGACACCTGACAACCTGACTCCCATCCTCTCACCAGAGGGAGAAGCATATGCATTGGAGTGTCTTTTGTTTTTAAACAAATATACTTGTTGCTCTGTGTTTATATTAGAATAGGCAAGGTCAAAGCAATGAACCTTGCCCTTGGAGCAAAAAGTGGTGAGATTTGGAGAATGCTTTTTCACAACAACAGTGACTCTACTCTCCTTCATCTGGTGGATGTAAACAGACAGGGGAATATACATTATTGACAAATGCAATGTTTTATTGACCTCAAATAAACAAATGTTGATTTAAAATCAAATGCAATCTATTTTCAACCTTGGAAGCCTCAAATATCTCACCATTGCACTCAATCATGCACTCACACAAAAATAGTTCAAAATGGCTAGTTATGGATATATAGTTTTAAAGTTTTCTGTGAATTTAGTGCTGTTAAAAAGTGATAGGTGTGCATCTTTGGAAACTGAAGTCCTTTACTATAACAGTAAGTCACAAACTGGCATCCATTAGAGCTGGGATTTTCAAAGCGCAGTCAGTGCATTACTACAGAGGCACATAGGGTGTATAAATAAATAAGGGTGAAATTCATTCCTCTGCAGAATGTCAGCACAAAGTCTATGCACCAACTAACAGTGTGCAAAGTAAAAACTTAAGAGTATTTATTGTCCAAACTAAATGGCTTTTAACTTAGTAGCAGAAGTGCTGTTTCAGACAGAGCTGCTGCCACTCTTAAAGTTCAATATGCCACACCTAAGATAATCCTGTATCCGACCCCAGTCATTCTTTGACCTCAGATTTCCCGTAAGGATGTCATTCAATGAAATGGTTCTTTTAACAGAACATTGACAGGGAATTAAATTAAAATTATTTATTCATTTCATATAGGCCTCCATAATATCTTTCTGTTAATATTGTTTAGGACTAGATTTGAAGTAGTGAGTTAATAATCTGTATCCCGTTACTGAATTTCCATCTTGATCCAGCCAGTACTTTCAACTGTAGTCAGGTGCTACTCTCCAAACAGCAGTTATTGTGAAGAAGCTATGTATAAAGCTCAGAAAAATCAGCAATGCTATGTTTTGTCACTAATTCCATGCAGCAGTATCTCTGGAAAATATATGTAGTTTATAGTGTGTAAAACATTTTGGCACAGTTGATTCTCAAAGGTACTGAGTGTGTGTGTGTGTACAGTTCCGGAAATAATAAACCAATGCAGCATGCTAACAGCTATTTTTCACGTATATCTAAGTAGGCTATGGTCCAGGATAATTCAGTGTCTCTACATACAATCCAATTCTGTATGCTTTCCTGGCAACTTTTATTCATGGCTCATTGTATTGCCTACTGACATAATGCCATTCCTTATGACGCAAGCTGTCATTTAGGTATTAGAGAAACCACCCCTCCAAACATTTCTTTGGTATATCAATAAAATCTGGTTATTCACTTCAACTTTTCTTTAAGAACTCCTGGCATCTCCATTTTGCTTGTTTGAATTCTGCGTGACCCGTTTAATGCTGTGAGCGGCATTCTACACTAACACAATCTTTATAGCTATACTGTCATTCATTCAGCCCTCCCAGGAGCTCCCTTACTCCTACTAGCATTAGACCTCTATCATCACTTTCTGAGGATTCAATTAACAGATTCAGGGCTATTGTAAACATCACTGATAATTTGCAACATGTTATGAATTCATTTTCTAGTTTCTATTCTACTCTGTATCGGTATTTATACAATGCTTATTACCATAGTAGCATCTGAACACCTTCCAGTAGCGCAATAAGCAATGCAACTACACATCTGTCATGTGTTGTTTGCATTCTCATCCTCTCTCCACAGGGATTAGCACGTGCAGTGGAGTGTCTTGTTTGGTAGTGTCGTCATTTGGTAGAGTGTCTTTAAATATATAATATATATATGTGAAGTGGTGAGGTTTGTGATTGTTCTTAGTACCCCTGGGGGAGTTCATTCCATAGTCTCATATGGCCCCTGGAAAAACATCCTTCTCCATCACGGATGAGTTTCACTCTTATAGTTGAGAGTTCCATTGTGCCTAAGAGCATAGTTGTCAACTGCAGTCTTAGTCCTGGTTCTTTAGACAATCTTTTAGATAAGCTGAGCCCAAGCCATGAGACCTTGAACTTTATTTGATATTCTATAAGAAGCCAGTTCAGAGAGTAGAGGACAGGTTGATATATTCATGGTAGTCTGTGTTGCTGAGTAGATGTGCTGTGGAGTTCTGAACTAGCTGGAGTTTCCTCAGTTCTGATGGCTTCGTGGTCAGCTATATTGCATTGCTGTAATACATCTAAGAGGTGATAAAGAAGGTATGAAAAACTGGTTCCAGGTCTTTGTTCACCAGAATGGAACAGAGCTTCCTAGCCAAGCTGACACAGTAGTCAGCATTGCTCATACATGCTGCTATATAAGAGGATTCCAATATTACTCATAGACTCATAGATATTAAGGTCAGAAGGGACCGTTATGATCATCTAGTCTGACCTCCTGCACAATGCAGGCCACAGAATCTCATCCACCCACTCCTGCAATAAACCTCTCACCTATGTCTGAACTATTGAAGTCCTCAAATCATGGTTTAAAGACTTCAAGGAGCAGAGAATTCTCCATCAAGTGACCCGTGCCCCATGCTACAGAGGAAGGCGAAAAACTCCCAGGTCCTCTTACAATCTGCCTTGGAGGAAAATTCTTTCCCAACCCCAAATATGGCAATCATCTGAAACCCTGAGCATGTGGGCAAGATTCACTAGCCAGATACCCAGGAAAGAATTCATTGTAGTAACTCAGATCCCACCCCATCTAACATCCCATCACAGGCCATTGGGCCTATTTACCGTGATAGTTAAAGATCAATTAATTGCCAAAATCATGTTATCCCATCATACCATCTCCTCCATAAACTCATCAAGCTTAATCTTGAAGCCAGATAGGTCTTTTGCCCCCACTGCTTCCCTTGGAAGGCTATTCCACAACTTCACTCCTCTGATGGTTAGAAACCTTCATCTAATTTCAAGTTTAAACTTCCCGATGGCCAGTTTATATCCATTTGTTCTTGTGTCCACATTGGTACTGAGCTTAAATAATTCCTCTCCCTCTCTGGTATTTATCCCTCTGATATATTTATAGAGAGCAGTCATATTTCCCCTCAACCTTCTTTTGGTTAGGCTAAATAAACCAAGCTCCTTGAGTCTCCTTTCATAAGACAGGTTTTCCATTCCTCAGATCATCCCAGTAGCCCTTCTCTGTACCTGTTCAAGTTTGAATGCATCCTTCTTAAACATGGGAGACCAGAACTGCACACAGTATTCCAGATGAGGTCTCATCAGTGCCTTGTATAACGGTACTAACACCTCCTTATCTCCTGAACTCTGGAATGAATTGACAAATTGTGGGTGTGTATCTTCAACCATGAGACTGCACAATAGCTTCAAGTTCTTCAAAATGTTTTTCTCTGCCCATCATCATCACCTTTGTCTTCTTCCGGTTCAGCTTTAGCCAACTGGTCTTCATCCAAGAGCTGATCATATCCAAGCACTGGGCCATCTTGGTGGTAATGGTGTGGTTGTATGTATTGAAGAATAGATAAAGCTGTGTATAATTTGCATATTTCAGGCATGAATCTACATCAGCTGATCAATTCACCTACTGGTTACATTTAGATGATGAAAAAGATCAGAGAAATAATTGATCCTTATGGAACCTCACAGCTGGGGAGAGGGGTGTCTAGTGGTGGAAATGCAGTTTTCCATCATTAATCATTGTGAGTATCCCTCCAGGAAGAACTCAAACAGCTTTGTCATAAATATAAAGGGAAGGGTAAACCCCTTTGAAATCCCTCCTGGCCAGGGGAAAGCTCCTCTCACCTGTAAAGGGTTAAGAAGCTAAAGGTAACCTCGCTGTCACCTGACCAAAATGACCAATGAGGAGACAAGATACTTTCAAAAGCTGGGAGGAGGGAGAGAAACAAAGGGTCTGTGTCTGTCTATATGCTGGTCTTTGCCGGGGATAGACCAGGAATGGAGTCTTAGAACTTTTAGTAAGTAATCTAGCTAGGTATGTGTTAGATTATGATTTCTTTAAATGGCTGAGAAAAGAATTGTGCTGAATAGAATAACTATTTCTGTCTGTGTATCTTTTTTGTAACTTAAGGTTTTGCCTAGAGGGGTTCTCTATGTTTTTGAATCTAATTACCCTGTAAGATATCTACCATCCTGATTTTACAGGGGGGATTTCTTTATTTCTATTTACTTCTATTTTTTATTAAAAGTCTTCTTGTAAAAAACTGAATGCTTTTTCATTGTTCTCAGATCCAAGGGTTTGGGTCTGTGGTCACCTATGCAAATTGGTGAGGCTTTTTATCCAACATTTCCCAGGAAAGGGGGGGTGCAAGTGTTGGGAGGATTGTTCATTGTTCTTAAGATCCAAGGGTCTGGGTCTGTAGTCACCTAGGCAAATTGGTGAGGCTTTTTACTAAACCTTGTCCAGGAAGTGGGGTGCAAGGTTTTGGGAAGTATTTTGGGGGGAAGGACGCATCCAAACAGCTCTTCCCCAGTAACCAGTATTAGTTTGGTGGTGGTAGCGGCCAGTCCAAGGACAACGGGTGGAATATTTTGTACCTTGGGGAAGTTTTGACCTAAGCTGGTAAAGATAAGCTTAGGAGGTTTTTCATGCAGGTCCCCACATCTGTACCCTAGAGTTCAGAGTGGGGGAGGAACCTTGACAAGCTTTATCCCATTAGCCTGGACCCCTGCCACCACTCTTTGCTGAGACAGCAGAATCTCATAGAAAACAATATCAAGTGCTGCCGGGAGGTCCCTCAAGATGAGATGAATGTCTGTCCTTTGACAGGAACTCATCCATCAATAAGCCATTAAGGAGGTTTTGGTCCTATATCATGGCCTGAATCTAGACTGAACTGGGTCTAGAATGTTAGCTTCAATTAGATGAGCTTGTAGTTGGGTATTTACTGGTATGTAAATGAGCATGCTCAGGAATGGGAGGTTTGACATTGAGCGGAATTTTCTAGGGCTGAAGTATCCAAGGTGGATTTCTTCAGGATAGGTCGGATTATTGCATGTTTGAAGGAGGAAAGGAAGATTCCTCCTCTGAATGTGGCTTTGGGTATTTCAGTCAGGAGTGGTACCAGCTGCTGTTAACGATGTTCTTCCACAAGCCAAGTCTTGTAGGAGTGTTGGGATGGGTTTATCGCCAGCTACTCAAGACTCCTTTTTGGTGTCTAAAACATGAGGAGGAGTGAATATACTGAATTCTAGGAATGGAGATGGGCTGTTGGTTCGTGGGTATAAGTGGAGCGGAAGCTTTCCCAAATGTAGGTGAATTTTTCAGTGGAGAAGGAGGATAGTTCTTCACAGCTCTTGGTGCTTGGTTATGATGCCAGTTGAAGGAATTCAGTATTAATGAAGAGATTTACCTGCCTCGATAGTTCCTTGGGTTGGGATTTGACAACCTCAATGGAGGCTGATATGAAGATTCTTTTGGCCTGTAATGCAGCCTCAGAATAGGCTTTGAGGAATCTGTTATGTTCCATACTGTCTGAATCAGCCTTTGTTTTCCACCATCGGCACTTGAGTTTCTGCTCCTCTCTCTTCACCTAGTGCAGGGATTGAAAAATCCAAGGAGATCTGTGTAGGCAATGGGAAGGAAGGTGCCATTTGGGGGCCAGCATATCAATGGCTCAGGACAGCATAGAATGGTAATGATTTGCCAGGTCCTCAACTCCTCATCCTGTCTGCAGTTCTGCCTGCTGCAGACCTTTGGCATGCTTTGGCATTTGTTGGAGTCCATGAGTCTTCATAGTCAAATCAGGATCATTGGTCTTTCTTTATTGCCTGGGTGCTGGAAGGTCTCTGGCCACTGCCCTGATGAGGTGATGTTTTGTCCAAGAAAGTGTCTGGGTTGTGATGCTGTCTGTCTTGACATCTAGGCTGAAAGTCAGGTCCAGGATATGTCTGCCTGTGTAGGCTGGAGCACATGTGACATATGAAGGCCTGTGATGGAGTATACAAAACCCACACTGGACAACAAGGGGTTAAGTAGCTGCTCTGTGCTCAGTAAGCCATATCCTGAAACTCCTGCAAGTTAAGTGGGAAGCTGAACAGGTCACCTGTGGGCAGACCAGGGAAGAGAACAGATCTTTAACCCTCAGCTCCTGAGGAAAGGACCGAGGGAAGGTAGGATCTTTCCTGACAACAACTGCCTGAAGATCCCTCCCTGGGGGAAGGGAGGGCCTGATCCTGATACACCCTGAGAGATAGGAGTTCCTCTCTTTCTCATATTAACTCAGTTTGTGTCAATTCCCTTGGATTTTTGCTTATGGATTACCCTGGAAGGGAACAGACTTGGAAGTGACTTGGCTGGAGGGCCAACTCACAGGAAGTGTCAGACAACCACATAGGCAGATCTAGCACCTGCAGACCACAGGGGAGAGAGATCTGCCATGCCATGGCCAGCCATTAGGAGGAACCAAGAGGTGAACTGACCCCTTCACAAAGTCCTAGGGAGGCAAGCAATGTTCCCTCTAATTTTTGACAGGCCGTGTGCTCGAAAAATTTCTTCTGTGCAAATTGTTGTGCTTCTGTGTAAATCTTTGTGTGCACGGTGTTTCGTTGTGTGCACGGGGTTTAGGATCTGTGCCCGTGTGCGCACAACTTAGAGGGAACAGGGGAGGCAAGAGGCAATTTTTGGCCTCCTGCCAATGCAGTCTTATTGATATGCATGTTGAAATATCCAAGGATGATAATTCTGTGCTATTTCACAACCATCACCGACAAGATATCAATGTGTTCCTTTATAAATCCCATAGTGATCTGTAAATGAGCATAAAAATCCATGTTAGCTTTAGCTCTAGTTTTTAGAAGGGCTGTCAATTAATTGCAGTTAACTCACGTGATTAACTCAAAAAATTAATTGTGATTAATTGCAGTTTTAATCACACTGTTGAACAATAGAATACCAATTGAAATTTATTAAATATTTTGGATGTTTTTCTACATTTTCAAATATATTGATTTAAATTACAATACAGAATACAAAGTGTACAGTGCTCACTTTATATTATTATTTTTATTACAAATATTTGCACTGTAACAATGATAAACAAAATAAATAGTATATTCACCTCATCAAAGTACTGTAATGCAATCTTTTTATCATGAAACTGCAACTTAAAAATGTAGATTTTTTTTGTAACATAATTACACTCAAAAACAAAACAATATAAATCTTTAGAGCCTACAAGTTCACTCAGTCCTACTTCCTATTCAGCTAATCACTAAGACAAACAAATTTGTTTACACTTACGGGAGATAATGCTTGCTGCTTCTTATTTACAATGTCACCTGAAAGTGAAAATAGGCATTTGCATGGCACTTTTGTAGCCGGTATTGCAAGGTATTTACATGCCAGATATGCTAACAATTCATATGCCCCTTCATGCTTTGTCCACTATTCCAGAGGACATGCTTCCATGCTGATGACTCTTGTTAAAAAAATGTGTTAATTAAATTTTGACTGAACTCCTTTGGGGAGAATAGTATGTCGCCTGCTCTTTTACACCTGCATTCTGCCATGTATTTCATATTATAGCAGTCTTGGATGATGACCCAGCACATGTTGTTCATTTTAAGAACACTTTCATGCAGATTTGACAAAACACAAAGAAGGTACCAATGTAATATTTTTAAAGAAAGCTACAGCACTCGACCCAAGGTTTAAGAATCTGAAGTGCCTTCCAAAATCTGAGATGGACAAGGTATAGATCATGCTTTCAGAAGTCTTAAAAGAGTAACACTCTGATACAGAAACTACAGAACGCAAACCACCAAAAAAAAAAAATCAACCTTTTGCTGGTGGCATCTGACTCAGATGATGAAAGTGAGCATGCCTTGGTCTGTACTGGTTTGGATTGTTATCGAGAAGAACCCATAATCAGCATGGACGTATGTCCTCTGGAATAGTGGTTGAAGATGAAGGGACATATGAAACTTTAGCACATCTGGCACCTAATTATCTTACAACACCGGCTACAGCAGTGCCATGCAAACACCTGTTCTCACTTTCAGGTGACATTGTAAACAAGAAGTGGGAAGCATTATCTCCTGCAAATGTAAAAAAACATTTTGCCACAATATGCCAACATTTTTATGGCTGACCTGGAACAACGCTTCCTCAGCTCTCATCCACTCACGCCCCTTCTCTACCTACACCAGATTGATGACATCTTCATCATCTGGACCCATGGGAAGGAAACCCTGGAAGATTTTAATAGCTTCCACCCCACCATCAACCTCAGCCTGGACCAATCTACACAGGAGGTCCACTTCCTAGACATCATGGTGCAAATAAGTGACAGTCACATTAACACCACCCTATACCGAAAACCCAGCGACCACTATGCCTAACTTCATGCCTCCAGCTTCCACCCTGGTCACACCACATGATCCATTGTCTACAGCCAAGCGCTGAGGTACAACCACATTTGCTCCAATCCCTCAGACAGAGACCAACACCTACAAGATCTTCACCAAGCATTCTCAAAACTATGATACCCACACGAGGAAATAAGGAAACAGATCAACAGAGCCAGACATGTACCCAGAAGCCTCCTGCTGCGAGACAAGCCCAAGAAAGAAACCAACAGAACACCACTGGCCATCACATACAGTCCTCAGTTAAAACCTCTCCAACGCATCATCAGTGATCTACAACTCATCCTGGACAACGATCCCTCACTTTCACATGTCTTGGGAGGCAGGCCAGTCCTTGCCCACACACAACCCGCCAATCTGAAGCATATTCTCACCAGCAACTACACACTGCACCATAGTAACTCTAACTCAGGAACCAATCCATGCAACAAACCTTAGTGCCAGCTCTGCCCACATATCTACGCCAGCAACACCATCACAGGACCTAACCAGATCAGTCACACCATCACCGGTTCATTCACCTGCACGTCCACCAATGTAATCTATGCCATCATGTGCCAGCAATGCCCCATCTGCTATGTACATCGGCCAAACTGGATAGTCCCTACGGAAAAGGATAAATGGACACAAATCAGATATTAGGAATGGCAATATACAAAAACCTGTAGGAGAACACTTCAATCTCCCTGGACACACAATAGCAGATTTACAGGTAGCCATCCTGCAGCAAACAAACTTCAGGACCAGACTTCAACGAGAAACTGCTGAGCTTCAGTTCATTTGCAAATTTGACACCATCAGCTCAGGGTTAAACAAAGACTGTGAATGGCTAGCCAACTACAAAAGCAGTTTCTCCTCCCTTGGTGTTCACACCTCAACTGCTAAAAGAGGGCCTCATCCTCCCTGATTGAACTAACCTCGTTACCCCTAGCCTGATTTTTGCTTGCATATTTATACCTGCCTCTGGAAATGTCCATGACATGCATCCGACGAAGTGGGTATTCACCCATGAAAGCTTATGCTCCAATACGTCTGTTAGTCTATAAGGTGCCACAGGACTCTTTGCTGCTTTTGCAGATCCAGACTAACACGTCTACCCCTCTGATTTTTGCCTGAGTGACTGGCTGAACAAGAAGTAGGACTTGCGTGGACGTGTAGCCTCTAAAGTTTTAAATTGTTTTATTTTTGAATGCAGTTATTTTTTGTACATAATTCTACATATGTAAGTTCAACTTTCACAATAAAGAGATGCATTACAGTACTTTTATGAGGTGAATTGAGAAATACTATTTATTTTGTTTTTTACAGCGCAAGTATTTGTAATAAAAATAAATATCAAGTGAACACTGTGCACTTTGTATTCTGTGTTGTAATTGAAATCAATACATTTGAAAATTTAGAAAATATCCAAAAATATTTAAATAAATGGTATTCTATTTTTGTTTAACAATGCAATTATTTTTTTTTAATTGCTTGACAGTCCTAGTTTTTAGTCAGATGAATAAATTCAAATGAAGTTGTTACCTGAGGCATCTCACTTGCATTTGATGTTTGCAGAGAAAATGAATGCAGGGCCTCCTGCCTACTTGTCCTGTCTAGGTCTAGGCCATACTGAATATCCTGGTGGGAGAAGGTTTGTCAGCACAGTGCTCGCAGTGTCATCCAGTCAGGTCATGGTGATGAAGACTTTATTGGGTGCATCATCACTGATTAGGTCTTGTATTGTTTGTTAGTGGCAGATCTTGAATGGATAAGCATCAGCCTAGTTCATGATGCTTAGAGCTGTCTGCTTCTAGCCCCTGCATATGTAGTGGTCCTGGGAAGCACACAGGTTTTAGGTGTCTAAAATATGGCTGTTGACTGCTCTTCTGGTTCTTTAGACAGCTCCTCCCAATTTCAACTGTGATAAGTGATTATATAGATGGTGTCATGGGATGGTCCAACTAGAAGAATGGTTGTCTGGTTTGCCAGATGACAGGGAATGGTGGATCTGTTATTTATCTTTCAGAGTTGTAACTTTGTTGTTTTGGGAATTTGTGGATCCTGGAGCAGTCTGTTCCTGGAATAGTGGGGAGTGTACTAGAAGCATGGTGGCATAACAGCAATGGCCATAGTTATAAATTACAAGTAGGGTGTGACACTACAGCCATATTATTTATAGAAATATTGTTATAATATGATTACAGCATAGATATATTTCGTGCAAGATAAGGTATGAGATATCACTGAAAAGGTAATGATTTGCTGAATATGATTATCCTATTTGTATGCATGTACGATTTCTGTATCTGAAGTTAGGAACATTGACTATGTGTCAATTACAAGTGGGTGTACACCTGGGGAACACCCACCAGACAGAACGCTATCAGTCTAGATGGCTTGCTGTGAGGAAGAGCCATTAGCCTGAGCAATCGGTCTTTGAAGATGCTAATCTCCGACCTTCCTGGATAGCCTTTCTGTGGATGCTGCAAATAGACTTTGAGTTATGGCTGCAGGGTCATGTGCTCATGTCACCTGATACTGGACTCCATAATATAATTAGTACTTTTCCACTGACCAGAGGTGGAATCACACTGGAAGACAAAGGGTTCCCACCATATGTAAAACCTATTTAAGGCAGGGGAGTGAGGATGACTGCCGAAAACATCTAAGAAACAAAGACAAAGGGGAAAAGGATTGAGCTCAGGCTGGAAGGGTGTCTAGCCAGTGAAAGAAATACCTGGAGTTTTAAACTGCAGGCAAGTGCAGCTTGCCTTTAAGAACCTCTGCAATTTGCCTAAAACAACATTTAGGGTGAGAATTTGCTAGTTATAACCAGTTCTTTAATATATTAAGCTTAGCTTGTGTGTTTGTTTCATTTGCTAGGTAATCTGCTTTGATCTGTTTGCTATCCCTTATAATCACTTAAAATCTATTTTTGTAGTTAATACACTTGTTTTTATCTAAAACCAGTTTGTGGAATTCATAACTGGGTGAGGGGGGGAGAAAGCTGTGCATATCGTCCTCCACACTGAAGCGGGGGGTGAATTTCAATGAGCTTATGCTGTACAGTTTTCTGTACAGTGCAAGATGGTGTAATTCTGGGTTTACCCTCAAGAGGGGGTGTGCACTTGAGTATCTGGGCAGATCCTTAGCTGAAGCCTTCCCATGCAGGGGTTAGTCAGAAAGCCTGTTTGCATGTTCTAACAGCTGATTGTGTCCCTACCTGTATCTGTGCTGGTGAAAGTATGAGACCAAGAGTGGGTCTGCGCTTGTCACAGCAGTACAGTTAAAGGGAACCCAAGCTGGTGGGTCAGGCGGGCTCAGTGGTACTCCAGTTCCAAGTGGCACTCCGAGGGGACCCGTCACATAGGGTTGAACCCAGCAAAAGGAAGTGTCAATGGCATCAGACATCCATTTCTTTTTAGTTTTATAAAAGTGAAAAGTGACTGATGGTCCTGCAGCTGTGTTCATGCCAGTGCTGGGCCAGCTGGAGTTCTATTCCTGCTGCTGCCCCAGAGTGCTGTCCCTGCTGACAGAAAGGAGAAGAGTGGGAGCAGGAACAGGGACCCTCTTTAAGGGCCCTCAAGATCCCTTGCCATTTCCCCACCTGTGCTGGTCACGTGTAGGGCATGAAGTTTCCTGGCCTGTATAAATCCAATAAACATTGATTTACAATAATCTTTCACAATCTGCTGCACTCTGTTTCGTAGCTTGGTATCATGCAAGGGTTTCATTTCTTTGGTTACGTTATGTGACAATGTCCCATATGTATTAATCAAAGACATCCAAGAAGCAGATAAGTTTTCTGTTTCTCCCTTTACTTGGCTAATGAGCAGAGCAACCATGCCCAGGTAGTCAAACAGAGGGAATCCAGTAATTCTCCTTTTCTAAACCAAAGTGCCTGTATTTTCTGATACACTGTCATAAATCTAAAGGGAAGGGTAAACCCCTTTGAAATCCCTCCTGGCCAGGGGAAAGCTCCTCTCACCTGTAAAGGTTTAAGAAGCTAAAGGTAACCTCGCTGGCACCTGACCAAAATGACCAATGAGGAGACAAGATACTTTCAAAAGCTGGGAGGAGGGAGAGAAACAAAGGGTCTGTGTGTCTGACTATATGCTGTTTCTGCCGGGGATAGACCAGGAATGGAGTCTTAGAACTTTTAGTAAGTAATCTAGCTAGGTATGTGTTAGATTATGATTTCTTTAAATGGCTGAGAAAAGAATTGTGCTGAATAGAATAACTATTTCTGTCTGTGTATCTTTTTTTGTAACTTAAGGTTTTGCCTAGAGGGGTTCTCTATGTTTTGAATCTAATTACTCTGTAAGGTATCTACCATCCTGATTTTACAGGGGGGATTTCTTTATTTCTATTTACTTCTATTTCTATTAAAAGTCTTCTTGTAAGAAAACTGAATGCTTTTTCATTGTTCTCAGATCCAAGGGTTTGGGTCTGTGGTCACCTATGCAAATTGGTGAGGCTTTTTATCCAACATTTCCCAGGAAAGGGCGGGTGCAAGTGTTGGGAGGATTGTTCATTGTTTTTAAGATCCAAGGGTCTGGGTCTGTAGTCACCTAGGCAAATTGGTGAGGCTTTTTACCAAACCTTGTCCAGGAAGTGGGGTGCAAGGTTTTTTGAAGTATTTTGGGGGGAAGGACGCGTCCAAGCAGCTCTTCCCCAGTAACCAGTATTAGTTTGGTGGTGGTAGCGGCCAGTCCAAGGACAACGGGTGGAATATTTTGTACCTTGGGGAAGTTTTGACCTAAGCTGGTAAAGATAAGCTTAGGAGGTTTTTCATGCAGGTCCCCACATCTGTACCCTAGAGTTCAGAGTGGGGGAGGAACCTTGACATACACTTAGAAGTTGTTGTTTTTTTTATTTTGTGGGGTGTTTTTAACATTCTAGCAAAACACCCCACCAGCTCTGCCTCAACACTTAACTGTAATTATAGTCAGAAAAGTAACAATATAAAATGTTGTTTTCTTACTCAGAATCACAGCTCCCTGTGAGTCTTGACATTTTGTTCTTACTGCTCTGACAAAAATAAAGTTTCACTGTTGTTAGTACTGCAGGAGAGAGGGGGATGGATTCTAATGGTGCTGCATTTCTGGTTCAGGAACTTGTTTACTGGCACAAAGATCCCAGTTTGATTTTCCAGCTCAAGATATATATCTAAGTTGGCAGTTCAAAAATTCATCTTTGTATCATGATGGACCCAAACCACAAAATGTAGATCAAGGTCTGGAGTCCAAAACCACACATTCCAGACATTGGGGATGGTTGGATATGAGAAGGTTGTTTGTTTGTTTGTTTTCCCAGGCCCATCTCTTCTTCTGACTTGTGAAGTGAGTGTATTTGATAAAGAAGTCACTGAGGGAGGCTAAACTGGAATATGTAAATAATGTCATAATTATAATAACTTTTTTGACTACTGTCGTATTAATTTAGATGAAATAAAGAGGCCCAAAAAGTCAAAGGAGTTAACATTACCCCTTCACTGTCCAACATTAAATGGAGTTACACAAGGTTACGAGTTTAGTATAGAGAGACCTCAGCCTACTTAGTACCATGGCAGATACACCATTAAAGATCCTTTTAGCCTTTTATTAAAGATACAGAAGAAGAAGGAACAACAGTAAAAGCATTTGAAATGTGAGGTATTAAGTAAGTCTTTCATTTTAACAACATCCCATGCTCCCTTTTCCTTTAAATATTGGGAGTCTTTAAAGGAAAAAAATGTATTTGACAATCTCTTAGATGGTGTTAAACATAGTACTAGCCACCTTTTTAGGGGAAAAGCGGTTAGTTGAAATGTGCTGGAGCTGTTGGTACTGCTGTTGTTAAAGTCCAATTCCATTTCCTAGAAGACAAAAAAAGACGAACACATGAAGAGGGAAAAGAAAAGAGCAGAGCAGATAGAAAATGCTCCTGCTGTCTCTGGTGTTGACTTTGACTCACGGTGGAAAAACACACGCACAGCGCACAGTCTTATCAGCCACTTGGAGACCTGGCAAACTTGGCATTGGGCTGTTTAGGGCATTATTTTTAGCTGCTTTTCTGGTCTCAGGCTTACAGCAGTGTTGGAAAAAAAATGCAGTGTTAGCCAGTTAAGTCAGGCTCTTTTAGGATTAGGATGAAGAAGGTGTAGGTTCCCAGGAGATGGTGGGGGTGACAACCATGATAGTGAAGCTCACTCCTTCCCCTTCTTTTTCCTTTCACTCAGCCAGTGTTAAGGTAGCCAGCTTTCCCTGCAAATTGTCTTTTATTAACAACCACAACAAATGGGAGTGATGGGTGGACTAGCTCCTCCCCTCATTATTTTGTCCACCAATTAGACCTAATTTTTGACATACCAATTTTGGTTAATTGATCTCCAGTCTCACACTGTTCTTGTTTACCACACATGATCTAAACACACTCCTGGAATGATATCAGTAGGCTTTTTTTGTTTGGACTAATTCAATATGTCTCTTTTTTGCATCTTTTCCCATCAATATTTGTCATTATGAGGGTATTGTGACATTTTAGAAACTTGCACTCATATTTCACAATTGAGCTTATAATTAGGGTAAATTTGTAGGATAAATTTGTAGGCCCAATTATTACAACTCTATAGCTGCACTTTAGAGGACATATTGGAATAATGGCTCTCTTAGAGTTTAGCTCATTATCAGTGACATGGTGATGAATTTGCTGTGCTGCATTTCTCTCTGCACTTTGACAATGGAGGTCCACTCTCTCAAAATTGGATTGTAAAACTCTATCCATAAACTGTGATCGTGCAAGGAGTTGCATGTTGCAAAACCTGTATTTGCATAGACAAAATGCGAAGTCAGCCATCTTCCTACCTGATTTGCACATAGTGAAGTCCATTTGCAAGTGCAGCAGTTGGGAGTGAAGGAATTATCAAGTACAATTTCAAGTGCTGTCTTTGTGGTGTTGAATAACGGTTTCCAATTACAGGATTCTAATACTTTATCATGGGGATGGCTAGTAAGAAAAAAGAACAACGAGAAGGGAATGGAGCTGAACAGTCTTACGCAAATTTGTGAGGACATGTTAGTCTCTTCCTCCTGTCAACTTCTTCATAGCATGTATGTAGCCTTTGATTAATTCAGGGTGCCAAATGCACAGGTCACTAATAACAGATACTTTTACGCGAGGAGCTATTTGTAATTTATTACTGGAAATGAGATTTCTGAGTCACTTATATAGAGACATAAAGACTTTTAGTACCCAAATAAAAACAAGTATAATTGCAACCATACAAAAAGGAAGATAATTATAGAAAAACACCCTCCTACACTGTGCACACTCACACACTTATGGAGACCCATCACAGATGAAGATGAAAAGAATAGGAAGTGGAGAAGCTCCATAGGGAGGATTGAAGTTATGGTTTTCATTATCCTGTCATTCTGACGTCCCAACTAGGCTTGGTATGATTCTTTTATCATCCTTTTTCCTGACATCCCCACACATCCAGGGTCATATCTGATTAGGTCTTAGCCTATTGCCCATGTTTGCTGTTCCAGGGGAACATAATTAGGGCTCCAACTAAGGTTACCAACCCTCCAGGCTTGGCCTGCAGTCTCATGAAATCGGCATCCATCTCCCAGTGACTATTGAACGCTATCCAGGAGATTTTAATAGGCTATTTTAAGAAAATGACATTATGTCATGTTGTGGAGGGAGCAGAAATCTCCCAGAGTAGCTTCAGTCAGAGCTGGCGACCCTAGCTCCAACTGCTAGCGTAAGCTATTTGTGTTAATACATTTCCCAGTGGGTTTGATACGGGAGTGCAGTTGCTCCATGGACACATGTACCCAAAATCCCTTAATTCTGTTATTTTAAGACCAGTTACTCTGCAATGTGTGTGTTTGTTTATCACAAGATATGCATCACTAAATCTTATAACCCTAGGTCAAACACTTAGACTATTCAGGCCTTATGCTAGCTGATAGACCCTGTTAGGCCTCAAACTTATTGCAAAGTCTCTTTCAAATACTTTTACATCTTATTTTCCCCTACTTGCATTATAGCTTTAATTGTTTTATCATCACCTCTTAAGCATCTTATCTTTTCCTAATATATAGATTATAGGTGGATCCTAGGTACAGGGCAAAGCTCAACAAATTAGTTAACATTTCTGCTCTTTCCTCCCCAAACATACTGTCTCTGCTTCTCTAGTTTCATATGTTTGTCACTAATGCCAGACTCCTCTACTTTTGTCTGAATATTATTGCCTACTCCCGTGTTCCAGACTTCTTCTCCAATCTTACTATCATAGCCGTGGTGAGGGCAAGCCTGGAATACAGCAGTAGCTGATTTGGACGTTATCTGTCAACCTGATTATGTGAGACTTCATTTTAGATGGTTATCATCCTTCTAATCAACAATAATATGTGGCAATTTATGATGATTTTTGATTTTGCTGATCTCTGCTGTCAGTACCCTGGTAAAAATGCATTTTTAAAGTAAGCTAAAAAAAATCTTATGGCGATATAAATGAAAAGACTTGAATCTCATTCCTCTTAAAAAGAGAGAGAGAAAGAACTTCTGAACCTCAGAAAAGCTTAACTAAAGTCAATGGGAATTTAAAATGAGAAACAAAAGTAAGGGAATAGAAAGAAAAACAAATACTGTACCTGAAGAGAAAAACTCTTCAGAGTAAGTCAGAAGGAGCTGATGTAATCTTCACTAATTGGGAGGGTGGACCACAGTATGTTATGGAATACTGAGGGTTATGTAGGCTACTTCATAAGTAGCAATATTGGTATTCATAAAAGAGCATTAACTCCAGAGGAAACACATGCTTACTCACTTGCTGTAGGGATATTATCAGAAATTCATGTGTATTTGGGTACTGCAGCTGAGGATAAGGAGAGAAGGAAACGTGGGGAGGAGCGGAGGCTGAGAATACAGCATGTGTTAGGAAGAGGTGAAGAGAGCCCACTTAACAGCAGATAGCATATGTGATATTTGCAAGGTATGCATTGTGCAAAGGAAGACAGCTATGATCCCAGCTATCAAGATAAGGACACTGTGGATAAAACCTCAACAGTGCCCACAGAGAAAGCCACATGTCTGAATCTGGTCCTGTGCTCCTTGTGAAAAGGGCTGACAGTACCCTCATTCCCAGGTGCCTTCTCCTGTGGTACAGGGGCAATAGCAAGATCAATAAATGAGTTGGTTGGAAAAGCACATCTGAATGTTGTCCAGTGTGAGTATCTTGGCTGTCTGGAAAAGATAGAGACTTTGGAAGAGTGAATAGGAAAAGTATGAATGCCCATAGGTGGACTGGCCCTAGTTTAGTGCACTGCAAAGGAGGGACTCAGTGGCTCACAAAAAATAAGAAAATATAAAGTCTTCTAACAGCTGTTAGTACAAAATTATATATGTATTATCTTAGCCTTGCATATCAGAGAATAGCATTCAGTGTAGTGCAATAATTTTTGCTAGCTCGACATTAAGCCAAAAGCCTGTGAGGCCAGTAACATGAAATTTAGGATAGCGTGGCAGGAAATATCACCAGGCAACACTGGCATCATGGGTTGCAAAAGAGTAAGTAGCCACTGTTCCACAAATAATGACATACAGAAAAGCAGCAGTAGCAGATGTTTAAGTAGAACGCTCTCTGATGGTGTTTATTATTAGGGAGGTTGTGTGTACTATGTGGGAAGGAGACGCACTTTTCTCAAAAAAACCTCACATAATTCTACATTAATTAAACTAGTGGGTGGGGGTATGGGACAACAACATCTTTTTTTTTTTAAGCTTAAACATGCTTACTTGACAAGGAGGAGGAAACAGAGTTGAAACAAATATTTTCTTTCTTCGTATATGTCCTGCACATGAAGCCCACAGAAAAAGTAGCATTGCATTGCACTTTTTGTCAAAATGGATTTGTTTGTTTTCCTGGGGGCATTTGGGAGAGTCCAACCTTATTGGGAATTTCAGAAAGAAATGTAAGAATAAGAACAGTGATGCTGCTGGAGAATTGTTTTCTTTGATACTAAGGCCCCTTTACATCACTCTGGCATTGTTAATGAGCCTTCAAGTAGTCTTAAATTAAGCTTATGCCCACTTTAAGACCCCTTTACACACCAGACCTATGTAAAAGGGCCTTAGTGTAAATGTGAAGTTGTCCCTTTATTTCGATTAAGAAGTTTAACCTCTAGATGTTGTTTCATATTTTACACTATAGTAGCCATTAGCTTTTCCTGCAAAGTATTTAATGGCCCACTTTGGGTAAAGCAGCCTTTTTTTCATGTAATGAGGCTACAACAATATGTATAATTTACTATAATGAATTAAGTAGTCATAAATGCGGGGGGAAATGAATTTAAGCGGATCACATGTGGTTTAATTTATGTTATTTTTATCATGTAGCTTGATTTGCATCTCTCTCCTATATATTTTTGTATGTTCCAGTTGCTCAGATTCTTATCTCCTTACTAATGTTTCATTAGCAGTATACGGTATACCTCCTTACTGCTGGCTTATTTGTTTAATATAATTTGTTATTGAAGAAAATAACAATTTTGCATTGTATATTGAAATTATATTGATTTCTAGTGAGTGTGCAGTGAGTCAATGGAAACAAATAGAAGGGGCGGAGAGCTGTCTCTGCACAGCACCCCGGATCTGTAATTCCACAACACCAGACCTACTTTCCCAGGACCTTTCACAAGATAGGGTGGGCTTGAAGTGGGATGAAGGAACTTACAGGGAAGCATGTATCCTTTTCCCAACCCACCGATGGAAAATCTATCCAAAATCTAATCCAAAAGCTGCTGTATTAACTTTCACATGGGGAGGGTCCCTTTGTACAGAGAGCCACCCCACCATTCAGGAAGAGTCCTGAATTCAGGAAAGTCATGGCAACCAGGAAAGCAAGGGGTATTCAGCTAGTGCATAGACATCAGGCCTCTATGTGCATAGCCCTGTAACTCTATTGGATTGCTCGAGATCTGCAAGTGTACTTTGTTTATGGGGTATGTCTACATTGCAATTAAAAACCCACGGCTGGCCTGTACCAGCTGACTCAAGCTCATGAGGACTGGACTGCAGGGCTGTTTAATGGCAGTGTAGTCATCCGGGCTTGAGGTTAAGCCTAGGTTCTAGGACCGTGGGAGAGTCTCAGAGCTAAGGCTGCAGCCTGAGCCAGAAAGTCTACACAGCAATTAAACTGCCCAGCAGCCTGAGCCCCACAAGCCTGAGTCAGCAGTGTAGACGTACCGTATGTGTCCTTCTGGTTTACTTATAGAAAGGTTAGGACAAGCAGCCAGAGTCCATGATGACAGGCACAGGGTCAGTAAATAACAGAACCACAACTACTACTGGAAAGAGGGTACAAAGGCAGCTCTCCTTCTGCTGGTGATGACAAAACCAGGTTTGCTTACTCAGTGAGGAAGGAAACAGAGAGACACCCTGAAATCCCACTCAGAACTACTCTCTCAGACAGGGAGGAGCCACATCCTTTTAGTTACCATCTGCGGATGTGTCCAGAAACATCCATTCACCCAACCAGCACAGTTACTCTGATATACTTGTATTTGCTGGGTAATTAGGTTAGGAATTTTTAATTCAATATTTTCAATTAAAGACACATTTAACAGTTTGTATAAGTCATAATGAAATACTCTAATTTGTTTATTCCTGATTTAGGCCTCCCTCCAGCATCCAGAACCACTCAATACAGACACTTAGAGCTGCAGAGGGCCCCACTGAAGACAGATTCTTAAGACCTGAAAATACTTCTGGGAACACAGAGGCGCTGTCTTTCTGAGTTGCCAGGGGGTATTTAGCCACAATTCCACCCCTTTCCTCAAGCACCCACCCCCGCCCTACCTCTTCCCACCCAGTTCTGTCCCATCCCCAGTGTGTGCCAGCCCTCGCTCCTCCTCCTCCCTCCAGTGCCTCCTGCATGCCACTGAACAGCTGATCACTGGTGGGTGGGAGGCGCAGGGGGAGGAGCTAACTGGGGGGGGCTCCCAGTGGCTGCTGAGCACCCACTGTTTTTGTTCTGTGGGTGCTCCAACCCCTGAGCACCCACAGAGTTGGCACCTATATGGGAACACATAATCTCATTCTGGAGACAGAAATTGTTGTCCTTCCTAAGGCAGGAAAAAGTTTCCTATCAGCCATCTATATCTCAGGCTGAATAAATGGTAATGCTATTACTTGAGATGTAAAGTGATTGATACTCTTTAATACTATATCATCAATGGTGATGTTTGGTTCAGCGGTAATGGCTGATGAAGCAGTTGGGCGAGGTCTTCAGTTTTTTCCAGGCTAATAATGAGTCCAAAATGTTTCACTGCTTCTGAGAACCTGTCAAGGATAAGCTGTCGGTTACTTTCTGTCTGAATAAGTAGAGCACAATCATCCACAGAAAGGGCTTCACATATGAGTTCCTCAAGAAATTCTGTCTTTGCAGTAAACCTTTGGAGATTGAAGAGTTTTCCATCTGTTCTGTACCTTATGTAGGTGCAGGGTTTTTGCTGTGTAATTCAAATTGGCTGCAAAGAGACTAAAAAGGGCCAGTGCCAGAACACAGCCTCATTTAACACCTTTAGATATGAGAAATGGTTTATAAAGGTCACTGTCTGAAAGTACTTGACAAGACATTTCTTTGTAGATTGACATATGATGTTAACAAATTTGGAAGGACAGCCAAACTTTTTGAGAATTTTCCAGATGCCATTTCTGCTCAGCATCAAATGTTTGTTTGTTTGTTTGTTTGTTTTATCAATGAAGACAGCATGCAGTTCCATGTTTTGTTCAACAATTTTTTTCCTGAATCTGTCTCACAATGAAAATTCATTACTTAAGTAGTCATGAAGTACCTAATGTCAATCCCCTCTCTAATTAGTGGTGTCCGCTTATTTCTGAGAAGTAATCTGCTTATTACATATTCTATTTTTCCAAATGGAGATCTTACAGAACAGAACCTAAAATAAAGCTAGAGTGATGGACAGCAGATGGTGAAGAGAGAGACAGAATGAGATGGAGCCAATGGAAGGAGATCAGAAATGTGGATAATTAATAGTGCAAGTGATACATTACTCTTTTGCACAATCTTAATGAAGTTGCAAATATCTTCGTCCACTGACTAACAACATTTTCTTGGACAGTTCCATCAATCTTTAAAGTAAGATAACTGTAAATGCAAGAACATTCTTTGGGAAGTATTCTTTACAATCACTCTAAAATGGTCTTTTCCTGAAGCATTGACCAAAAAAAGATTCATTAGTTTACTGTATGGTGGGTTTACCTTAAATGTCATTAAGGTGATCCTGCCAGTTTTCCAATAAGCCATTTCACATTTGTAAAAGTGAATGATTTTAAGCAAATCTAGTTTTGTAATCCCTTGGCCATTTACTTTCCTCTTTATTATATCACAGTTCATGTTCATTGATCCTCATGTCAGGACAAATGTATCGACTTAGTTGTGCAAATGATTCACATTATTTAAAGTATTTATCTGATGAGGTTCAACAAGGACAAGTGCAGAGTCCTGACCTTAGGACAGAAGAATCCCATGCACCGCTACAGACTAGGGACCGAATGGCTAGGCAGCAGTTCTGCAGAAAAGGACCTAGGGGTTACAGTGGACGAGAAGCTGGATATGAGTCAACAGTGTGCTGTTCTTGCCAAGAAGGCCAATGGCATTTTGGGATGTATAAGTAGGGGCATTGCCAGCGGATCGAGGGACGTGATCGTTCCCTTCTGTTCGACATTGGTGAGGCCTCATCTGGAGTACTGTGTCCAGTTTTGGGCCCCACATTACAAAAAGGATGTGAAAAAACTGGAAAGCATCCAGCGGAGGGCAACAAAAATGATTAGGGAACTGGAACACGACTTATGAGGAGAGGCTGAGGGAATTGGGATTGTTTAGTCTGCGGAAGAAAAAAATGAGGGGGGATTTGATAGCTGCTTTCAACTACCTGAAAGGGGATTCCAAAGAGGATAGATCTAGACTGTTCTCAGTGGTAGCAGATGACAGAAAGAGTAATGGTCTCAAGGTGCAGTGGGGGAGGTTTAGGTTGGATATTAGGAAAAACTTTTTCACTAGGAGGGTGGTGAAACACTGGAATGCGTTACCTAGGGAGGTGGTGGAATCTCCTTCCCTAGAGGTTTTTAAGGTCAGGCTTCACACAGCCCTGGCTGGGATGATTTAGTTGGGGATTGGTCTTGCTTTGAGTAGGGGGTTGGACTAGATGACCTCCTGAGGTCCCTTCCAACCCGGATATTCTATGATTCTATGATCTGTTTTGTTAATTTAGTGCCAGACTGAAAACAGAAGTGGTTGAAAATTTTCAAATTTGATATTTCAATTAAAAATGTAAAGTTTTGCTTTTTTACGGAGTGGTCAAAATTTAGCTATTCAAAATTTTGTCAACATTTTACAGAAATAAATTGATTTTTTTTCCATGAAATCTCTTCTGCATTTTTCAGCTAACTGTAATTGAAATCCGTGGACACTGAAGTGCTCTATTTATCCGCAGTGCAGGGAAAGCATGGGCAACAGCAGTACAGTCTTCCTCACATCACAGCACCTGAAATCTAAACTACAGAATCATCTCTAGGAGTGAGATCATACTTCAGATTCCATGTGAATTCAATCTTTGTTTTCTCTGATGAGACTACCATATTGATGAACAGTAGGAGAGGCAAGAGTAAAATGTGCACAGAGACCCATATAGTTGCAACAGAGTGTTAGTACCATCAGTAAATATTAAAACTTTTAGTTCTTTCTTTCTGTGTATTTGATTTATTTATATATATATATATATATATATATATATATATATATATATATATATATATAAACTATTCTTTAGAATCTGTATCTTCAACAAAGAGTATATCTGAATTCTAAGGCTGGTCCTTGAGTGATAAGTAACCCTATTTTAGGGATTTTATCTATTATGCTATATTTTAATAATTTTGGATGCCTTCATGTCTATGCAACTCCATATATTCCTGAAAACCATCTCCCTTAAGCATATATAGACTTGGGAAACTAATAAGGGATGATTGTTACAGCAGATGTTTCTTGGAAGAATGATGGTTGGGTAAGAAGGATCCACTAAGAGATATCATCTTGAAGAATAGTTTGTCTTCCCAGCTGTAAATAATCATGCCTCCACACATAAATCAGGTAAACTGGGAATGTATAGAAATGACATCACAACATATGTTTCTGGGAGAATGTTCTTGGCAATGAGGTTTCCTTTGTATGAAACCCTATATAATGATACTGATATGGGAACTTGAAAGAATGAATGAAACTGTGCAGATGCCGGAGAGACACATATTCAGCTCTTAGTCTGAGAATGTGGTGGTAATGTATCTATATAGTGCTGTACTAATCTCTGATTGATAATCTTAGATTAAATAAATCCAGTTGAGCCTGTTATTTCAACAATCTTGAGTCATTTAATTCCGACACACAACAAGAGGTTAGTTAATAACCCATAAGTGATACTGGTGAGTCAGGGCTACTTCTGTGTCTGGTGTGATCTACTGTATCAACACTAAGTGGTACACACAGGTGTAACAAGGAAAAAATTGGGTGGTGGTTTTGTGTTGTGAACACAAGTACATTTAGGAATTGGACTCAGACCTCTAGTTCATTTTAAAAAGACAATAAAGAAAATCTGACTCTTAGTCACTACCAGTCTGGGATGAAGTTGAACCTGCACTTTAGAAGCAGTGAGCAAGATTAACTCCCCTTCAGCAGCTTGAGCTAGCATCCAACATTGAGAAACTATGTAAGTACACCTGGGGACAAGTGGCCGCCCGGCAGCCCAACAGTCATGCTGCCAGCATAGGGTGGTGGAAGTGGAGGTAGGGATTGTATACCTAGTTCTGGACAAGGACTCCATGTAAGTATGCTAACACCTACAGTGTTGGACATAGGATTTCTGTCACATCCTTGGGCTCCACATTATTAGATAGTCATATTCTTTGCCTTGTCTATGCAGAAACAATGAGAGAATGTGTTGGGTTGTCTGAGCTTTCATCTGCTCAACTTTGCTTTTTGCAGCATTGTTGTAGCTGTGTTGGTCCCAGGATAAGATATTACATCACCCACCTTGTCTCTCTCAGCTTTATGTTGAAACTTTTCCTTTACTTCTTATTGTGGGAGGGGATGACATGTCCCTGTATAATTAAATTGTGGTTTGAGGAATGAATGCTGAATTATTAAGGCATTTATCCTTTTCACAGACAGCACTAGACAATATATGAGATGTTATGCCTCAGTTACTTAATCATTTGTATATACTGAACCACAGATGATATTAATCATATAGACCTATATTTTTAGCTGAAAAGAAAGCAACTCTTAGAAGGTAGTGGGAGGAGAGAAGGGGAATTATGAACTTAAATCTTCTGTGGATTGGGTGTTTGGGAGACATTTCATTTTTCTTCAGACTTCTATTAAACTTCTCAAAGATTCTGCATCACTTGGAGCTTAGCAACAATGTTCCATGCTGTGGCGTGGCAGACCTGATTCATCCATCTCTCTTTATCTGTTCTATTTATAAAGCATCTTTCACAGTTGTTCCTAGGCACTAAACACTAAATTAGGATATGTCTACACAGCCGACATCAAAACAGTGTCACGACAGCGCTTTAACGCGGTTGCGTAGTCGTGGCTCCAGTGCTGGGAGAGACCTCTCCCAGTGCTGTAAAAAAACCATCTCTGCCAGGGGAATAGCGACCAGTGCTGGGAGCTAGCACTGTTTACACTGCCACTTTACAGTGCTGAAAGTTGCATCGCTCAAGGAGGTGATTTTTTTACACCCCTGAATGAAGAAAGTTTCAGCACTGTAAGTGGCAGTGTAGACAAAGCCTAGTCAAAAGTATGATAACTAGTAATATATATCATTTTATATAGTACCCAAAAAGTTTTCTAACAAATGGTTTTGGGGAATAATCAGGCAAAGAAAGACTGATTGTATATTTATATAAAAATAACAAGAAATGTATGTTTGAGGTACAGAGAAACTTCTGAAACAGAATTGCTCAACTCTCATGCAGAATCACTGTAGCTGCTTCTAATGGACTATATTCTCCCACCCTCGCACATGCTGAGCAGAACCTTTCTCTTCAAGCAATCCCATTGGTTTCCATGGGACTACTCAAGAAGTAAGGTCTTACTCAATGTGACTAAGAAGCTGATCCAGAATGAGCTCCAGTTTCAATCTAAGTGGAATTTACAGCTATGTATCTGGGGGAGAGTTAGGCCTATGAATTTAAGGTTATTAGTAACACAGAAAGGATTAAAAGTGTAAAGAAATTCTGATGGAGAGGAAAGTAAATGCAATGTATCAGTAGAGCAAGCGAAATGTAACATAGGCCACTAAATTTAAAATAGTTGTCTCAGAAGCAGAATAAGGGCTCAGCTAATAACATCCCAGGGAGCATTAGATAACAGAGATGTTCTGATAATCCACTTAGATTTAATGATGAGCTAAGGAAGGCAAATAGCAATGAAGCTGTGATTATGGGTGATACCAATTTTCTCAACATTTCAATACAGGAACATAGATAGATGTGTTCCAGCAAGAATGGATGTAGGTTTACAGATTATCCTACAGATTATTACCATTCATTTAATTTTCAACAGCAGCCATCTTATGTTGTGCATATGATTGGATTCTCAGTATCAAATGTGGTGAAACATTTGCTATGAAATTGTGATCTCTTTTTGTTTAGTCATTGCTGCAGTGTATCTAAAACGACAAACTGGTTTGCATCAAATTTCAGGGCAAAATTAGTTTCTTCAACTCACACTGCGGATCTTATATTCTCCATGGAGTATTCTGCACCAGTTTACACACAGGATTTTCACTGATGGCAGTGTGTGTTCTGCATGTGGCATGGATACACTTGCACTGCAGAGAAATCGAGAATTTTGCTTGACAGTAATACATACTCCTGGGGGAATTCTGCACCAAAAATTAAAAATTCTGTATACAATATTGCAAAATTCTGCATATTGTATTTGTCAAAATAACACAATACAATCAATCCAGTTTCAATTATTTTGGTAACTTATTTCAAAATACCTGTCAACAATACAGACAACAGAAAAAAAAATCCCCCCAGGAATAGAGTTAAAGAAATCACTAAAACAACCCAGTTCCAATTGGGGGGTGATGGAAGGAGCTGCATGGGACCCCCCAGAGGCCAGACACATGCACTCCCATTCCCCCCCAGCCCAGCTGCAGAGCACCCCCCACCCCAGACACACACACCTCCCTCCCTGCAGAGCTAGTAGCAGGGTAGCCCCCAGCTCAGACACCAGCCCCTTCTCCCCATAGAGCCTAGCTGTGGGACAGCCCCCAGCTCAGAGCACCTCCAGAGCCTTTATTCTCTTCAACTTCTTTACTATCCTGGGATGTGTGTGGTATGGCCCCGCCCTTCCTCACCCTTTGCCAGAGCTGGCTGGGTCCCCCAGACCCTCTTCTGTCCCCAGGAGAATGAGGATCAAAGATTGTGCAGCCTCTAGCCCCACCAGGCTGGGCGCTCTGCTTACTGTGAGCTGAGCTCTGCAGCATCCACCGGCCCCTAGTGGCAGCCAGAAATTCTTTGGGGAAAACAGGGAACTCTACAAAATTCTACATTCCAGAGTGGCATAGAATTCTCCCAGGAGTAAATACATAATAACTATAATGATATGACTTCATAAGACACAAGTGGAGCTTTCTTACTGGATTGGCTACAAGTGATGTCATACTCACAGCAATAAAGCTCAGCAACTGAACAAGTCTAGGGTTTTCATCAGTTGAATTCAAATTCATAATAGAAATAAAACACTTTGTTCAAGAGTTTCTTTGTGGACTGCTTCTCACGTGCCTAATGTCAATTGCCTTTTAACCTTATACCATATACACTCCCCTGAGATATGCTATGATTGTTATTTGAGCTGAGTCATTTGCAAACAGGGTGAGAAGGAATGTCCTAGATAACAGTTATGTGTTATCATAAACCCAAAATGAGAGGAGAAAAACCTTTTAAACAATATTCATTAAGATCTCTATTGTCCTTTGGCTTCAAGGCAATTCAGAGGCATTAGGGGGAGTTAGGAACTCCCTTGCATGGCCGCACGACACTTTGGTTCTGGGCACACAGAGACAAGATGTGCTGCACACCTGTTTACCTTGATACTCTGGAACAGCTGGGCAGACAGTGAGCAGAGTCTTGCTTCCCATCCCAACTTTCCAGTGCACCAGCCTGCAATCCTGAGCCAACAAGTAGTGCCATATGGCCAGTGTAGCCCAGCAGTAAATTACTATCTCCTTGGAGCAAGTGGAGAGCAGGGACAGAGCTATCATTCCTTCCCCCTGCTGCCCCCACCCCACTCAGGTGACCCAGCAACATTCTGTCCCTCACTGTAACTGTGTCCTTTGAATACAATTTGGCCCTCTATCATTGGAAATTTTGACTGACTGAATATTCCAGGATTTTGCTCTCTATTAATTTTTGCTTCAAAGGCATAATTGAGGGAAAAAATGTGAAACCTTGATCATGCGCCATTGAATTCAATGAACGTTTTGCTGTTTACTTTAGTAGGAGCAGGTTTTTGACCTTAGTGAGTAGGAAATTAAAGGACTCAAAGTTGCACTCCTCTCTTCCCAGAAATTGATACCAAGAGATAGCTGTGGCATGAGGATATACCTTAAGAGAAATAATTTAACATGGTAGATTACATTAGCATTTCATTCTGGTCATAATCCACTGACAGAGGAAAGGAAGGCATTTGGCAAAGGGAAACAAAAGACTGGCCAGAAGTACCAGCAGTACTGGCTCCTGGCTTGCTGATAAGGAAGATTGTTATAGACTGAAAACTGCTGCCACTGATACCAATGGGAAACAATCAGATTTATTTTTTTAAATGGAGGATTTCCTTGGCCAATCTGTTTGGGGCAGCTAGAACTAGGGACAAAAAAAAAGTCATTCCTGGAAGACATAGTGGGATCAGTTCCAGAAACACATATTCAATAATAGAGAGATTAGATATGCAGTAAAATCCAGACTCCTTTGAGGTCAATGGCAAAACTCCATTGACTTCAGTGGTGCTGAGATACCAAGAGGATAGGTTCTTATACATATGATAACTAGATAGAAACTCTCCCTTTAATTTAAACAGATTTCTGCTGTTGATTAGATATTACAGTGGGTATTCAATCTGATTTAATTACATCAAATCATCTGTAAATTAAGAATCTTGACCCTTTGGAAATACTTAGAAATTCTCCCATCATATTATTTCACCATGTGTAAGATAAGTAGGTTGATTTTTGTACTGATGTAACATAGGTAGAAATAAAATTCTCGCACTTGTCAAATTTCTTCTTTGCTTGTCCCTTTGTCGACTTTAGTAATATAACTTATTCCTTTGGCTGGTAAGTATCAGGCCAACCAAAGGTCAAGTTAAGGCAATGGTCCATGCACTGTGTACAAGAAAGGCTGGCAAAGATTAGCTTAATAGTTCACCTTCAATACAGACAGCTGGGAACATAATCTATTTGCTGGTCCATGACCAGAATACACATTTTCTGGTTTCTATTGAGTTGAGTGCTAGCTTTCCAGCAAAGGAATTATATAAATGATTTCCTAGCTATAAACATACACGTCACTGTAAAGACTTTAGGAAACATTTTTGAATTTCAAAGGTATTAAATAGTCACATATACCATGAAGTAAAACCACAATCTGCAACGTGATGAACTGCTGTTAACTCCTGCTGAAAATTTCAAGTCCCGTTCTATCAACATATCCCATAAAGCATGTTTCCTCCCAGGAGAGATTAGGCACTGGGGGGACTGTTACAGTATACTGTTCAGGCCCTCTCAGATATATAATTTTCAAGGGTCATAATATAGCATAATCCCTCACTGAAACATTAATTCTTTCAGATGTAAAGTGATATTTTTGCTCTCGTTTAGTAAGCAAACAGAGACAGCCACTTGTAAACCAAGCTGCTGCTATTAACAGGGCAATCAAACAACAACTTGTATACTTTTGACTTCCATGTAATTCAGATGATTTCAATTGAACTATCACTGATTTACACCAGAACAAGTGGGAAGAAAAATCAGATCCATTATTTAGTTTGAACCTATATTGTCTGCTCGTCTCATAACTAAGCACAAATAAAGTTTAAATCAGAAAAAAAAACCCCACAAAATGCATTGCCCTGCTGGATTGCATCATTTTTTCCTTCTATAATAGTAATAATGTGCAGAGTTCTTCAGGTGCTACTGAGAAATTACCATATTTGCTATTGGCCATGTAAATGTTTGGTGAACTGCTTTTAGAGTTTTAGATTGTATTAATGGGTTCTCACGTGCACATATTAAATCAAGAGTAACTATTACATTAATTACATTACTATTAAAGGATGAAAACAGGCACAAAGACAGACATCTGAAGAATATTTGAACAGAGAGTTGCAGTGTAAGCTATTACCAGCAGGACAGTGGGGTGGGAATAGGTATTGTTTCATATTCTCTGTGTATATATAAAGCCTGCTGCAGTTTCCACGATATGCATCTGAGGAAGTGAGCTGTAGCTCACGAAAGCTTATGCTCTAATAAATTGGTTAGTCTCTAAGGTGCCACAAGTCCTCCTTTTCTTTTTGTGAATACAGACTAACACGGCTGCTACTCTGAAAAGTGTCCTTGAAGAAACACATCCCAAAGATAAGGACATCCCAAAGATAAGGACAACATGCTTGCAAACACGCACATCTTTGGCATACTGGATTTGTGAAAGAGTGAATTTAGCAGAATATAATGTGGCACTGTTTGTAAACAAGATGCTCATTTTTTTTAGATTCTGATGCTTGTGAATATCATGGACGTAGATTCAGAAACAAGTAGGATAATTAACGAAATGAGCAAATCCTGTGCACTGCCTAAATCTCAAAGGGAAAAAAAAACCCCTAACAAAAAAAGAATCCATTGATGTATTAAATGTGCCTTAAAGGGACAACAGGGTAATTTATGCATTTCTGTTTTCATCAGTGTAATAGATATTTTTAACCATCAGGAGATCTTTCCCTTTCTGCCAGCTAGTGTCAGAAACCATATGAACCTGTCAAGGAAACTGTGTAAATTGGGAAGTGTTTTGAGAGGTTATTAAAGTGGAGACACAAATGATTAGAAGTAATGACTGCTTCCTTAGCTACAGTGTCAGAGATCTAAGCACAAAAGCTATTGTCTAGATATGGTACTAATGAACAAGACAATCTAAATAAATTTTAAAGAGAGAGTTGCAAAGGTCAAAAGGTCACAATATAATTAATTTAACCTGGACTCAGTAATTGCTTAAAGAAGAAGGGCAGACTTAATGAACTGGAGGGGCAGGGGGGAAACAACTGCTATAATGACGCTGAAGTAATATACTTGAAAGCAACTCAAGTAAAATATCAGATTGTAAAATGCACACATCTCATGCATCACATATGAACCCAGGCTAAATAAAGTCTGTAAGAGTCCTGAGAAATGCTAATGAAAAGCGGGCAGTGGACCTGGCCCATGTCAACTAGTCATGAGGTGGAAGAAAGGAGCAGGCAGTGGAAGTAACAGTCTGAACAAGCATCTAATAATGATGTGTCTGAAAATAAGGGAAATTGAGAAATTATATACTATATATGAGACTTTATACAGTGCACGATAATGAAAAGACAATATTCAAAAAGAATTAAGAAAAAATAAAATTGACTTTGCACGCAACTAAAATATTAAAAAAGCTTAGGTGGATTCTATCTGAGGTTCCAAAGCAAAGATGATAGAGTTATGATTATATAGTTACCTGTTGTTTGGAGAAGAAAGTTATCCTAGCTGATACACAGCTGATATATAGAAAGGGACATGTAGATGGTTGTTGTAGACAGTGAGAGGATTCTGATGGAAATGTGTTTTGAAGTTTATATTTGCTATCTTCAGTCATAGCCTAAATAATCAACAGAATTTAATGGTGTTTTCAGACCTTCTTTAATGCTTAGTGTTTTCAGGGTTTTTTTCTTTTTCTCCCTTTTGTTGTTCTATATTTTTAAGTATATTTGTATATCCCATTGAACTAACTTTTGTTTGGAGGTATTCAATGAATTCAAGGTTTTCCTCTCCAAACAGAGAAATACATACTTTTTTTGAAAATAAGAGAACAAAAAGCAAACAAAAGATAAGAAAGTAATTTAAAGTCACAGAGAAAGAGCAAGAGAGTGATGACATATGTATTATTGTGGCTTGCGGTAAAAACAGGTGTAGGATTAATACTCAACATGTGCCATATATCATCACTTGTCATCTCATAACTCAGTGGCTTACAGCCTCCCTCCCCTCCCCACACTGATCTCTTCAGTAAGTTGGAACTAGCCCCTTCTCATTTCCTTTCAGGAGATGCTTTAAGGCTGTTTCGTTTGGGGCTGATCCTCTTATATTTGAAAAGGTCTTTTAGGAAGTAGGTTGACTGGCAACACCTCCATCCCATCCTGCCCTAGTGGGGAAGGAAGGCCTTCTGGTCCCAGTGCAGCAGGGAGTTTAGGATCAGAGAAATTCCAGCCACTCCTGTATCCGTTAGATAGGGAAAACCCAGCAGCAGAATCCCTCGCTACTGTTCAGGCTCCCTAGATTAGAGAAATGTACTGTAGTGGGTGTACGCAGTTCTGCAGTACAGAAAATGTTAAACAGAGACTCTTACAATGTGGAAGCTTCAGTGGAAGAATTAGGAATTATTCAAAGCAGAAGAGGAGTGTGCACAATCTTGAAATGGGTGCTTAATATGAGCACAGTTCCTGTTCCAAGTCTGTGCCAAAAATGGAACAAAGAAGCATAATGTCAGATTTATCAAACACATTCATGAGAGAAGTTAGAATTTAACTTTACTTACAGTGACTAATAAGCATTAGAAAGAACTTTATACTATTGTAAATGTCAGTGCCAACTTTGGGCCATTATACTGAAGAAGCAAGAAACATATTTAGGAGGGGTTCAGAGAGAGAGTGGAGAAGCTACATCTCAGACTGAACCTTCCCCTAAATCTCCCAGTATGTGTAGTGCTGTCTATTTAGACCTCAAATGAAATAAACAAAGCACTTAACCAAACTCTCAAGTCCCATGTAATCAATGGGAGTATTAGGCCCTTTTGTCTGTGCCATAATTTAGAGCAGCCTCTTGACTTCTCTAAATCTTGCCAAAGTTGGGATTATTCTGCACTCATTATCAGGAAGCAATAACTGCATATCCAATGTCCCCTTCCTGTGCAAAGGATAGCAGAGTTTGGCCACAACAAAGAATCTGGGCCTAATAGTTGATCTTTGGTAACATTTTAAATACAGTTGATATTTATGAATAATTTAATATAAAAATGTTAATAGAAAATACATGTAGAGATGACTATTATAAGAACCTAACACATTGCAGAGACATTTATAATGATTTTGAATATCCTAGTTTGTAAGTGCATTATCATGGTTGCTATAACATATTTTAAGTATTTTAATATCATTCATAAATGATTCCCTAATATATTATTTTACCATATTTTTAAAAAGCATTTTCCATTAATCATTTATTATTTTTAAAGTGTTCACCGATGTTACCTTCATTTTAGAAAGGAAAATTGTGTGGGCAGCTTTTATTACACTTGGGCAAAAGGAAGACAAAAGAAAGCATTGAGTAATTTTCAGATTATATGTGTGTATATTTTAAATAAAAAAAATCCATCCTTTTACTCTTTTTTATAATATCCAAATACATTTTTGAGCTTTGAGCAGGGGGTTGGACTAGATGACCTCCTGAGGTCCCTTCCAACCCTGATATTCTATGATTCTATGATTTTTACACCATAATACTTTCAATGCTTTGTGCAAAATTAATTTCCCTCAAACTTTTAAAAATATAGCTTAGTATGATAATTATACCTGTCTCACACTCTGAGGTTTGTTTCTCATTCTCAAGTCTGAGTCAGCCAAACTGTGCCTCCCATTACTCCTGTTCATTCCCATTAAACTAGAATTTGGCCTTGTTCTTTTCAAATGCTGTTGTTAATCCCAAATATAGGTAACAGGGCCAGATTAAGGGATACTTACTACAGGTCCATGCCTAGACACCCAACTCCCAGAGTCATGTGATTACATCATTTTTTTTTTAAAGCCAAGCATGTTTCTAGCTCTCAGGTTTTACAAAACAAAGGGAAAAAAATGAACCAAGCCTATCTGCTACAGTGACATCTTCCTGAGCCTGCAGAGATCCTGAAACTATAGCAATGAGTGGTCTGATCAGCTCCATGAAGTGAACTCAATGGAATTTTTAAACACCAAGTCCCCTTGTTCTGGGATGCCTGACCAATACCACTCCCTTAAAGTATTGTGTGTGATAGGAGAAAAGGGCAGTTGGCCCAGCCCACCCAAGTATATACAACCCAAGTACACTGCTGGGGAAAATCCTTGGGACCTCCCTCCAGCTACCAATTCCACCACACTAAGTTTCCAGAGTCCCAGATTTCCTTCCTTTAGCCCTGAATAACACTCAGATCTCCAGAGGGTCCTTTTGAGTTCAGTATCCAAGAAAAACAGTAGATATGTTTAATGATTACTTCTCCTCTGTTGAATGGTAGCAGATGTCAGACACTCACAGGTCAGCTTCGCATTGAAGAAGAAATCAGTAATGAAAAGTCCGGATACAACTTAGTATAACTTATTTAATTTACACATATGCACCTGTACTGGTAGAGGGATTGTCACAAACAGCATGCAGACAAACAATTTTCTTTTTCAGGGATCTCAGCCCAACACCATTGCCCAAGGTGCAATTTTGCTTCAAGAATTTACTCCGTTAGAGCGATTAAGGCAAAGAACAAAATCCCTTGCTGCCTGCTATTGCTCCACCCCAAAAAATCTGCATAAGAAAAAACACAGCATCTTTCAAGACTAAAAACTTGCTCACATACTAAGCACAATAAATTGTAATACTATGGCTGTGTCTACACTACATCATTTACAGCAGCACAGCTGCACCACTGTAACACTTTTGGTGAAGATGCTTTAAACCAACAGGAGAATTCTCCTGTTGGCTTAATAACTCCACCTCTGTGAGAGGTAGCAACTATGTCAGTGGGAGAAGCTCTCCCACTGACATAGCTCTGTCTACACCGGCAAATAGGTTGGTATAATTTACATTGCTCATGGATTTGGATTATTCACACCCCACAGTGATGTAAATTATACCAAAGTAATTTGTACTATAGACATAGCCTAGGTATAATAGCACCCTGTATAGACCTGTGTGATAATATTATTTAACAATCATTTTAGGGATGCTTTATTCTTCCAGGGAGGAAATTATAGTGGACCTGCATGGTTGCTACATGAACCCTTCCTCAATCTCAATGATCTGAGCATCATAACTAGGGTATTTTCATCCTTTCAGTTCCAACTGCCCTAGTGAAGGCTTTTTTTTTTTCCATTTTGGTATAAGTGTTTATTGGGAAGGCAATAGATTCTAGAACCTACGTGACCAAGCATTGAATCACCTTGAACACTTGTCTCCAACCTCATGCTGACCTGGTCAATAGCGGTGGATACATTTTTTTGGTGAACAGAAAGTTTGCCAGAAAAATGCATTTTTTAATAACCAAAACTATTCATAAAATTGACACAAATTTGCCAAATAGTTCAGCCAAAAGTTTTTCAGCTCTGAGGAACATTCACAACGTGACTGGAGGAGGTGGTGGTGCCATTACCTCCCTTGTAAGCTTTAGCCCACATCCCATCTGCTATGGGACACCCAGGTTTAATCCTCCCCCCGACTTGATGTGGAGAAGAGATTTAAGCTTGGGTCCCCCACATTATAGGAGAATGCCCTTACCCCTGGGCTCTTGGCTGTTCTGGGATGGAGCTCTTTCAGTCTCTCCTGTTGAAGCTGTTCCATTGTGTATAGAGTCAGTCATTGAGCCAGAGATCGAGTGACTCTACAACCTGGTAGTTAAAGTACTCTCCTGGGTGGCTGGATACCCACCTTCAAGTCCCTACTCTAGTGCCTAATTTATAATTGCCCACTTCTGTCAAGCATATGAAAGGACTAAAACACTAAAGGTAACCTCATTTACAAAATACTAGTTTTTCAGTTGCCTCTCAAACTTTATAATGTAGTAGTCCATGTTAGGATATAGATATTCAGGTCTGTCTGTAAAGGCCTATACTCTAAGAATTTAGGTGTATTCTTATCACTTGGCTAGTTATAGAGGTATAAAAGAAAGAATCAAAATCACTGTCTGCTGGCGTAAGGTCCTTCTCTTACCGTGACAGTCTGAGGCCCTGTTCTTAGGCTACGGCCTTTGGCTAAGCAGCAGAGGCAGCCATAAGCTGGGAAGCCAACGGTCACATCCTCAGATTCCAAACTAGTCACATTGAAATAAGGTGCTATTGGGCTGTTAGGAATACAATCCTGTCCTGATAATGCCTATCGCCTCCAGAGAACGGGAAGTGCTTAGAAAATGTAAAAGGAAACTTAGTTTGATAGCATCCTGTCTGGCAAGAACTCACTTAATATCAGTAGCTGGGATGTGAAATCCTCACTTCTGTATTGTTTTGTCATTATAGTTCCCACTTTGCTATTGTTTATTTGCTATTGTCTCTGTCTGGTTCTGTGATTGTTTCTGTCTGCTGTATAATTAATTTTGCAGGATGTAAACTAATTAAGGTGGTGGGATATAATTCGTTAAATAATCACGTTACAATATGTTAGGATTGATTAGTTAAATTTCAGGAAAATGATTGGTTAAGGTATAGCTAAGCAGAACTCAAGTTTTACTATATAGTCTGCAGTCAATCAGGAAGTGAGGGGGTGGGTGTGTGGGTGGGGGAGATGGGAACAGGGAATGGGGGTGGGGAAATTGGAATCATGTTTTGCTAAAGGGGGAAATGGGAACAGGGAATAGGGGTAAGGAAATTGAAATCATGTTTTGCTAAGGGCAGGAATGGGAACAGGGACACAGGCGTAAGGCTCTGTGGTGTCAGAGCTGGGAAGGAGGACACTAAGGAAGGAAACTGGAATCATGTTTGCTGGAAGTTCACCCCAATAAACATCGAATTGTTTGCACCTTTGGACTTCGGGTATTGTTGCTCTCTGTTCATGCGAGAAGGACCAGGGAAGTAAGTGGGTGAAGGAATAAGCCCCCTAACAGTCCACAATACCCAAAGGTCTGCTGTGACAAGCAATACTAGAGCTTGAACTGATGAACGGGGTGTGTGTGTTTTTCCCCTCTGTAATCTGATATTTTGTCAACCATCTTTTTGCACTGTAATTGTAGCTAGGGAAAAGGCTCATAAATTCTGATTAGGTGACAAATTCTGGTCTTTGGTACATTGTAAGTGGGTCCAAGCATGTTGAAGTTACTCGATGTTCTCCTCTCATACCATTTATGTCAGTGTAGGAGAGGTTTAGCCCAGGATACACTGATTATCATTCACTGAGATGCCAAGGGAATCCCCACTTATGTGGCAATACATGTATGCTGAAGGTATATTTGCCATTGTATATTTTAGCTATGGTAGGCAGAACAACAGAATAAACAAGTGGTACTGGGCTGTACATGGGTTCCAAAGAGTCAGGGCAGATGGACCAAACAAATAAACAAATGTATTCCTTGTATGGAAGGGAGATTTAAGGGATGCCAAAAACTGATATTTCTTTATTTAAAAAAGAGCCCAAAAGACAAGTGTGGTCAAAAACAGGGAGAGGCGTAGACAGGCAAGGCCTATGGCCTGCAATATGTTGAACATAGATGCTGCTGCTGTCCCTGCTGATGATTACTATGATGGTGGTGATCATATTGAAGCTATGCTAAATACCATAGCGTATGTGTAATATATGTGAAACTTTAAATTCTTAATTGGACAGCCCTTTATTTTCATCACACCCAACTCAGGTACATATAAACTCACCCAGTGAATTCTATTTTTGTGTACTTTGGCAAGGGATAAAATCCTGGCCTTATTGAGGAATTTGCTGTTGACTTCAGTGAGACCAGGATTTCACACAGTATAGGGAAACAGTGATACTGGATTAAATTCTGCTCTTAGTTTCACTGGTGAAACTCTAATCTCAAAAACAACTTTTAAAAATGGAACCCCATCAAATTCATTGTGGTTGCACTGGTGTAACAGAGAAAAGGTTTGATTCTGTTAGACAAATTAATTCTTTGATATAACTCCAAAGACTTCAACAGAGTTACACCAAAAAGGAATATGGTCCATTTGGTTAGTTACCAAGTTGCTGCTATTGCAGAAAGTCAGTAGAGGGAGCATAAGACCATACAAATATTTTGTGTGGGTCCCACTTAATGACCATTCTTTTTAATTTTATATTTGTTGTAACTCATAGTATACACTCACAGCCAAAGTTTGCCAGAAATAACTAATAAATTACATTGAGAGTTTTTAAACAAAGAGAAGACATATTACAAAAAGGAAAAATCAAGATGATTAAGCTTTGGTTTCACTCCCTGTCCAAAACCAAAACCAAAACAAACAACTTTGTTTAAAAAACAGTTAAGTTTGTGAAGTGACAACAATATAGTTACAAAGCCTACACAATGAACATGCGGGAAATGAATGGTTAAGGACATAACAAACACACACATTCTTATCAATTACAAAGACATACTCATTGAATCATAACTTTAATGCTGACAGGATCCACAGAAACTTCCAGGCATTTGGCAGCCCAAAATACCACAGATAATTTCTTCTGCAGAACTCCTTTAGATATTTGCAAATTGTTATATGCATTCACACATATATATATATATCAGATGTTTCTCTCTTGTCACCTGTATTGAAAACCTGTCTTATTTTTGTTCTGTTTCCTCTAAAATTACCAGTTCTTAAAATAAAGTATAAAAGCGAAACATACCCGTTAAATACTATTAATTTCAGATTGTGAATTCCTTTCTCACATGGGTTAGAAGTAACTCAAAAGTAGTTATAATATAATTAAAAGCTTAGTTATAATATTGTTAAGGCTGGTTAATTTTTATTTGTACTGGCTCAGACCAATGGTCCATCTAGCCTGGTACCCTGTCTTCCGACAGCAGCCAGTGCCAGATCTTTAAGAGGGAATAAACAGAGCAGAGCAATTATTGAGTGATCCATCCCCTATCTTCCAGTCCCAGCTTCTGGCAGTTGGAGTTTTAGGGACTGTGTTGCACTTCTATCTTTGCTAATAGACATTGATGGACCTATCCTCCATAAACTTATCTAATTCTTTTTTGAACCCAGTTGTAGTTTTGGCCTTCACAGCATCCCCTGCCAATGAGTTCCATAGGTTGACTGTGCACTGTGTGAAGTATTTCCTTTTATTATTTTTAAACTTGCTCCCTATTAATCTAGTCAGGTGACTTCAGGTTATTGTTTTATGTGATGGGGTAAATAACATTTCCTTATTCACTTTCTCCACAGCATTCCTGATTTTATATACCTCGTATCCTCCCTTAGATATATTTTTTCTATGATGAACAGTCCCTTTTTAAAAATCTCTCCTCATATAGAAGCTGTTCCTGACCCCTAATCATTTTTGTTGCCCTTCTCTGTACTTTTTTCCAAATCAAATATATATATTTTTGAGACGGGGCAAACAGATCTGCAAGCAGTATTCTAGGTGTGGGACTACCATGGATTTAAACAATGGCATTATGATATTTTCTGTTTTATTATCTATCCCTTTTCTAATGGTTCCTAACATTGTTAGCTTTTTTGACTGTCACTGCACATTGAGCACATGTTGTCAGAGAACTATCCAGGATGACTCAAAGATATCTTTCTTAAGCATAAAAGTACATGGAGCTTTGTTATGGAGCCTAGAGTGAAGGTTACTGGACACTTCCCATTATAAGACCCTGATTTCAGTTGCTGTTAACATTGCCAAACTGTTTGGGCTGAAGTTCATCCATGCAGGAACATTTGCACCAAGGCTGGGTTTTGATGTTGTTTTGTTTTTTTTTAAGAAAGTTTCAGCTAAAATGGTTCATCAGTTTCTCAGAATGAGCTTAAGGGAAAAATACATAGCCGCATGCTAAAAAAAAAATCTTGCAATTGTTGTGTTGAGAAGCTCTAACACCCTTACGATTCATAGCAGGGACTCAGAATTCAGCAGGCAGGTCACCTTTGTGTAAGACTTTTTTTTTTTTTTTTTTTGGTTGATCCGACCAAAAATTTGGTTCAGTAGCAAACAAGACTGGCTGGGCAAGGAGACTGGGCCATGGTGCCTAGTAGAGACTCTGGCAAGGAGCCCGGGGAGGGAGTCTCTGAGACCCAGGGTGGAAGGTTGACTGGGACTCTGTTAGGGCACCTGGAGGAAGAAACTGGGGATAGCAAGGCAAGAAGCTAATGGATGGAGAAGAGGCAAGACTGGGATAAGAACAGGCAGGAAGGGACAGATGCAGAAGAGATGAGGATTGTGGGAGGTGATAGAAGCACAAGGGTCTGTTACTAATATTAGAACATACTTCTCTCCAAACCTTGGAACAGAACATAAGGTCCCTAAGTCTCAGCATTCCTCTTCTGTCGGTAAATATCTATGATACCAACTGGCAAAGCATATGTGTCATCTAGTACTAGTCCACAGAGAATGACAACTTCCTGCTACTGCCCATTACTTTATTAGTTCAAGTGCCAGATGTCTGTTCTGTGAATCTAAAAGTGGCTCAAGGTGTCAATATGATAGCAAATTTCTGTTGTTGTTTTTTAAATAGAGGATATTACATTTAGATGTATATCTGAATCTTACTTCATGACTGAGTAAATAAGCATGCACAACTCATATAGTGCTGATAAATAGAGTAGTCGTAACAGATGCACTCTCTTACTAATGCATGAACATTTGTAGCCAGTTAATATTTGTTCACTTCTAACCCCCAACTTTATTCCCTTTTGTAATTATGCATTCATGTACTGCATGAATCAAATGGGGGGCGGGAGGAGGGGGAAACACCACCAGTACCACCAAAACAATTCCATACATAAAAGAACTGATTGATTGTAGAAAATCATAAATAACCAAAAGAAAGTGAGGTTGCTGCTATTTGCTGGTGATTACTTTGAAAATCGTCATTCAGCTATATGCCAGATAACTACACACAAACCCGTCTGGCTCATAATACTGAATGTCAAGGAATTCTCTTTCAATAGTCATTTAGCCTTTTGGTAATGGGCTATATCACTTTTAAATTACATGCTTGACTTGACCACGCTTCTGTATGACATTATTTAAATATACAAAGATGCCTGTACACACGCTCTAGGCACCTTGACAACTAATTAAACTCGCAATCCATACAGGAATGCCACTCTGAAATAATATGATAAAGCATTTTGCAAAGTAATTATATTTGAGTGACTTTTTTCCTAGCTGTCCTATTGAAAAGAAAGAAGAGTTTCATTCTTCACTCCTTTTGCACTAAGAAGCTGACCTACTTCATTTGAACAAGTTACAATCATTTGGCTTGCTTGTACTGTGGTGCCAGCAACGGGATTAAAAAGCTTTGTAAGGAGACAAAACAGGATAATATTTGAAGCATTCCGCAGGACTGCAGGGCTGCCCAGAATCTTATGGTTATTCCATATCATATCTACCACTTCTGTGATCTGAAAATGGTCTGCTTCTACAGCTTCAGGAAAAATAATAGCAATTTTCTTTGAAACGCATATGATGTTAAGGCCATTACATCGGAGACCACATGCAGTAAGAGAGTTAAGCAGGGTTTATTTATTGAATGGAAGTGATATTGATTATTTTTCTGCTGACAGCCCATTTCTTAGAGAGGAGGAGGAGGAGGAAATGCTTTCATTATAACTATTGTCAGCATGTAAAAATATGCCCTATTTAACTAATTTCTTAACTGCTACCTCTCTCAGAATTTCTAATTATTGTTTCAATTTTTATAAGTTCAAAGACAAATATTCTGTTAGCAGGCTGCTATAAAAATGTTATTTGGGAAGAAAGGTGGCTCATTTAATTGTTAAATGATATATACAGTTTATCAGACTATATTCTTATTCCCTCCAATAATTAAAGGAGTTTTTCCCCTCTTTCTGATACTAATGTCTGGCTGCTACTACCAGTGTCATCCTATGGCAAACAGCAGACATCAAAAGGTTTGGCCTTTGCACAGTATCAGGCTCCTCAGCCATCACGTCTCTTGGGTGGAGACCTGCATCTCTCTATCTCCTGAATAGATTTTTTTTTCCAGGCTGCTCTGTTCCCTACCTATACTTTGAATTCCCCAGAAAGTCAAACTGCCTAAATAGATCTACTTTACCTTCCTTCCTCAGAGGCTATAAATGCATAAAATGCCCACAGTTATAAGGTACCACACAGCTTCTTTTTCTAACCAAATACATTTATTCTTAAGGTTAAAGCATTACAAAGCAAACATTAAAAACAATAATAGAATCTACACATGCTAATAAGTTTATCAGACATCACCCTAATTCAAACAAGGGCTTTGGCCAGTGAACAGTCATTTAAACCCTTCCAATAGGGTGTTCTGTCGTCACAAGTTCATACCAGCAGAAATCTCACTACATAGAAAATGGGTAGATAACAAGCTACACATACAGTCCTGCAGCAGCACAGATGCACGGATGCAGCTGTGCCACTGTAGCACTTAGTAAAGGCACTACCTACACTGACAGGAGATCTTCTCCCATTGGTGTAGGTTCTCCTCCTACCCGAGAGGTGGTACATTGATGTGAAAAGCCCTCCTGTTAACTCAGAACAAGCATTCTCATGAATCAGTCACTTCCTTGGCCAGTTGTGGCTTCTGATCTTGTCCTCATGTAACAGGTGATCAGCAGACAATGGGTTTCTCCTCAAAGAGCACAGTGTCAAAATTCAGGTTTCAGAGTAACAGCCGTGTGTTAGTCTGTATTCGCAAAAAGAAAAGGAGTACTTGTGGCACCTTAGAGACTAACCAATTTATCTGAGCATAAGCTTTCGTGAGCTACAGCTCACTTCATCAGATGCATACTGTGGAAACTGCCAGTGTCAAAATGATGGTTCCAAAGGTGCAAATATTTCCTAGCAAGCCCACTCAATTAACCGTTCAGTCTTATTTGGCCCATTGTTTTTAAAAAGTCCTTTGAAGCTCATAGCACTTCATAGGGTCTACATTAGTCCTGTTTCCCCTTAAAGAAGTTACATACAGTCCCACAATACATAAACATTTTCATGTTTAATACAATGAACTACTAAGGGTATGTCTACACTACGAAATTAGGTCGATATTATAGAAGTCGATTTTTAGAAATTGATTTTATACAGTTGATTGTGCATGTCCCCACTAAGCACATTAAGTCGGTGGAGTGCGTCCTCACTACCGTGGCTAGCATCGACTCATGGAGTGGTGCACTGTGGGAACCTATCCCACAGTTCCCACAGTCTCCGCTGCCCACTGGAATTCTGGGTTAAGCTCCCAATGCCTGATGGGGCTAAAACATTGTCGTGGGTGATTTTGGGTACATGTCGTCAGTCTCCCCTCCCTCCCTCCCTCTCTCCCTCCATGAAAGCAACTGCAGGCAATCATTTCACGCCTTTTTTCTTGGGTTAAGTGTGCAAATGTCATAGCACGGCAAGCATGGAACCCGCTCAGCTCATCGCTGCTGTTGCGAGCATTGTAAACACCTCGCACATTATACTGCAGTATGTGCAGAACCTGGCTAAGAGACGGCAGTACGAGGACGATTGTGAGGAGGACATGGACACAGACGTTCCTGAAAGCATGGGATGTGGCAATTGGGACATCATGGTGGCAGTGGGGCTGGTTGATACAGTGGAATGCTGATTCTGGTCCCAGAAAACAAGCACAGATTGGTGGGACTGCATAGTCTTGCAGGTATGGGATGATTCCCAGTGGCTGCGAAACTTTTGCATGCATAAGGCCACTTTCCTGGAACTCTGTGAGTTGCTTTCCCCCATCCTGAAGCACAGAAATACCAAGATGAGAGCTGCCCTGACAGTTGAGAATCGAGTGGTGATAATCCTGTGGAAGCTTGCAATGCCTGACTGTTACTGGTCATTTGGGAATCAATTTGGAGAGGGGAAATCTATTGTGGGGACTGCTGTGATTCAAGTAGCCAGTGCAATCACTTATGTTCTGCTAGCAAGGGTAGTGACACTGGGAAATGTGCAGGTCATGGTGGATGGTTTTGCTGCAATTGGTTTCCCTAACTGTGGTGAGGCAATAGACGGAACGCATATCCCTATCTTGGCACCAGACCACCTTGCCAACCAGTACATAAACCGCAAGGGGTACTTCTCAATGGTGCTGCAAGCACCGGTGGATCACAAGGGACATTTCACCAACATCAGCATGGGATGGCCAGGAAAGGTGCATGATGCTCACATCTTTAGGAACTCTGGGCTGTTTGAGCAGCTGCAAGAAGGGACTGACTTCTCAGACCAGAAAATTACTGTTGGGGATGTTGAAATGCCAATAGTTATCCTTGGAGACCCAGCCTACCCCTTGCTCCAATGGCTCATGAAGCCTGGACAGTAGTAAGGAGCTGTTCAACTATAGGCTGAGCAAGTACATATTGGTGGTAGAATGTGCCTTTGGATGTTTAAAAGCTCGCTGGCGCTGTTTGCTGACTAAGTTAGACCTCAGCACAACCGATATTCCCATTGTTATTACTGCTTGCTATGTGCTCCATAATATCCATGAGAGTAAGGGGGAGACGTTTATGGTGGGGTGGGACATTGAGGCAAATATCCTGGCTGCCAATTTTGAACAGCCAGACACCAGGGTGATTAGAAGAGCACAGGTAGGTGCGCTGCACATCAGAGAGGCTTTGAAAACCAGTTTCATGACTGGCCAGGCTACAGCGTGATAGTTGTGTGTGTTTCTCCTTGATGAAACCCCACCCCCTTTGTTGATTTTAATTCCCTGTAAGCCAACCACCCTACCCACTTCGATCACAGCTGTCAAAGGAAATAAAGTCACTATTGTTTTGAAACCATGCATTCTTTCTTTATTAATTAAAAAAAAGGAGATAACTGATAAGATAGCCTGGGTGGGGTAGGGTGGGGTGGAGGAGGAATGGAGGAGGGAAGGACAAGGGCACATTGCTTATTGTAGCCACACTACAAATCAACAGAAAGAATGAGGAGTACTTGTGGCACCTTAAAGACTAGCAAATTAATCTGAGCATAAGATTTTGTGGGCTAAAGCCCACTTCATCAGAATCAAAACTGTTTGAATGACAGCCTTCTGTTGCTTGGGCCATCCTCTGGAGTGGAGTGGCTGGGTGCCTGGAGCCTTCCCCCCAACCCCTGTGTTCTTGGGCATCTGAGTGAGGAAGATATGGAACTTGGGGAGGAGGGCAGGCTGTTGTACAGTGGATGCAGCAGCGGTCTGTGCTCTTGTTGGCTTTCCTGCAGCTCCACCAGATGCCTGAGCGTGTCAGTTTGTTCCTCCATTAGCCTCAGCATTGCATCCTACCTCTTCTCATTGCGCTCACTTAATGCTTTCCTGGACTCTGCCACTGAATGCTTCCATGCTATTCTCTGGGATGATCCCTTCACTCCTCCCCCCACCACGTGGCTATTCTCAGGGATGATCCCTTTCAGCCAAGTGCAAAAAGCCCAGCATGAACGAGGTCCTTTTTCTGTTCCCTTACAAAAATTATCCTATTTCAACCAGGTGACCATGAATGATATCATTCTTCTGAGGCTAACACAGAAAGATAAAGACCGAATGTTGCTTGAATGCGACCGACCCCCAGGACCATTCTCTGCCATGCTTTGTGCTGCAATGATTCCAGACTACTTGATACTGGCTTGGCATGGTAAAGTGTCCTACCGTGGAGGACAAAATAAGGCAACCCTCCCCAGAAACCTTCTGCAAAGGCTTTCAGTGTACCTCCAGGAGAGCTTCATGGAGATGTCCCTGGAGGATTCTCGCTCCATCCCCAGACCCATTAACAGACTTTTCCAGGAGCTGTACTGGCCGCGAATGCATCCCAAGTCTTCAAGGCAAATCAAACATTAAACACTATTGCTTTTAAACCCTGTAGTATAGTTACAAATGTGCACTCTCTCGCCTTCAGGGTCGGGGATCCCGCCTTGGGAGGGTATTGGCTCCAGGGTGATGAAAAGGTCCTGGCTGCCTGGGAGGATGGATTCACTGCTTGCCTGCTGCACATTCTCCTCCTCCTCCTCCTCCATTTCCTCATCCACAAAATCCTCCTCCATGTTGTGTGAGACTCCCCCCTTGAAGTTGTCCACGGACAGTGGTGGGGTAGTAATAGGGTTCCCCCCTAGAATACCATGCAGCTGATCATAGAAGCGGCATGTATGGGGCTCTCACCCAGAGTGACCGTTTGCCTCCTTTGTCTTTTGGTAGGCTTGCCTGAGCTCCTTGACTTTCACACGGCACTGCTGTGTGTCCCTGTTGTAGCCTCTGTCCATCATGCCCTGTGTGATTTTGGCATATATATTAGCATTTCTTCTTTTTGATCAGAGTTTGGCCTGCACAGATTCTTGTCCCCATACAGCAATCAGATCCAGTTTCTCCCGTTTGCTCCATGCTAGAGCTCATTTGAGATTCTGGGGGGACTGCATGGTCACCTGTGCTGCTGAGCTCGCCACGCTGACCAAACAGGAAGTGAAATTCAAAAGTTCCTGGGCTTGTCCTGTGTACCTGGTTAGTGTATCGGAGTTGAAAGAGCTGTCCAGAGCAGTCACATTGGAGCACTCTGGGATAGCTCCCGGAGGGCAATAACATCTATTTGCATCTGCACTACCCCAAATTCGACCCAGCAAGGTTGATTTTAGTGCTACTCCCCTCGCTGGGGAAAAGTACAGAAGTCGATTTTAAGAGCCCTTTAGGTCAACGGAACGGGGTTGCATTTGTTGATGGATTCATTATAAAATCGACCTAACATGGCTAAATTCAACCTAACGCTATAGTGTAGACCAGGGCTAAGATACTTTAAATTAATTCAGTAAGGTTCGTCCAGGATTTTGCAGGAATTTGCCATATCTGTGACATATCCTGGCACAACAGGGAGGCAGAGGATGACATCTACCTGTGGTAAGGGACACTTTCAGACCCTAAAGACTAAGGTCTTGTCTACACTTACATTTTATAGCACTCTAACTTGCTGGCTTAGGGGTGTGAAAAATCACCCCCTGAGCGCAAAAAGTCTGAGCACTTTAAAGTGCTAGTGTGGACAGGCTTTGAGCGCTGGGAGCCGCACTCCCAGTGCTCGGAGCTAATCCCTTTGTGGAGGTGGATTACCAGGAGCGCTGGGAGAGCAGCAGCGCTTTGACATTTCCAGTGTAGACATACCCTAACAGATTTAGTCTTTAAGGTGCCACCGGACTCCTCGTTGTTTTTGTGGATACAGACTAACACGGCTACCCCTCTGATATTTCAGACCCTGTTCAGCTGCCTGAAAAGCAGGAGGGAATATTGACACATCGTTGTGGAGCTGCATAGTTTTGTGTGGGTTCTGTTCCCCTGTAATCAAAGGTTGTTCCTGTGACAATTCACTCATAAAAGACAATTAGAACAAAGCAACTCCACGGGGTTATCTCCTTTGGGTAGGGTTTGTGCTGTGGTGGCAAAGTTGTAATGCAGGTCATTGTGCTATGCTTTTGTCTTCACTAGTGACACCTCTTTACAAGCCTGTTATTGTGAGCCCTCATTCTTTCAATTCATTCACATTTGCTGGGGGGAAGGGGGTAGGGAAGGGTGATGCATACTTTAAAAAAAAATCATTTGTCAGCAGTGCTAACAGCATTTAACTGCTGTCATGAAGCTGTAATCCCTATTAAGGTTGAAATTTGCCAAGGTTTCAGAGGGGATGGGGAGCATTTAGTAACTTGGTAGTGACAGATGCCTGTATTGTTGTTTGAATTATGTTTTGTTTTTCTGAAAAGACAAAAACAAACAAACAAACAAAAGCGACGCCATACAGATGTTTGGCTTGATCTACACTACAGACTTACATCACTATAACTATGTCACTCAGGGGCATGGAATATCCACCCCTCTGAGTAACACAGTTATACTAAACTAACCCCTGGCATAGATTGCTGCACTATGTTGACAGGAGGGTTTCTCACATCAACGCACCACCTCTCCAGGAGGAGGAGAACCTACACCAATGGAAGAAGCTCTCCTGTCAGTGTAGGTAGTGCCTTTATTAAGTGAGTGCTACAGTGGCACAGCTGCATCCGTGCATCTGTGCTGCTGCAGGACTGTATGTGTAGCTTGTTATCTACCCATTTTCTATGTAGGGAGATTTCTGCAACTTTTAGAACTAGCAGTGCTTTCTGTAAGCCCATAACACCAACTGTACTTTCACCATCTGTCCGTTCAGATATCTCTAAATCTGGGTGTGGGACAGGCAGAAAGGTGTTTGCAATACGACAATGACTGTTAAAACATTCCAGTTCATATGCTGAGTTGTGGGGGCCCCCAATCACAAACCTGAAAACGTCTTCGTTTCGTCGTACTACGGAAAGAGGGTCCACACACAAATCAAGGCAACTATAACTATTGGAAGTATTATATAAAACGTGTAAGTAAAAATATTTTAAAAAGAAATGTACAGCAAAACATAATGGGATTATATTGGTGAATGGCCAAATGTTAATGTCTCTGCACCTATCTCCTTGCCATCTTATGAGCAAGGGAGAGGGGGGAAAACATGAAGAACTGTTCTAGGGGACAAAACAGGATGTCTCCTGCATGGAATTTGGGGGCAAGCACTTGGTGGGATTCAGAGACTCCCACAGGATTATCATTCCCCTTCTGGATGCTCAGGGGGTCCCTATGAGGATTTCAGGTGACAGTGGAAGGTGTGATATTGGGAGTCCTGCTGGTTGCTCAGGTGGGTTGGGTCCTCCACCTCAGCAGCACCAAAGGCATCAGTGGTTCATGGAGCGGTGCAGTGCCCCAGCATAATACAGACCCTGAGCTCATTCAGCCCCTAGTTCTATCAGCCTCTCTAGGGAAAGACTCTGATCTCTATGATGTTCCCCCTGCTCCATGAAAAGTTCATCAGTTTCTCTGTCTACTGAACAGCTTGATCCTTCTGTGCCCTGAAGAATTCAAGCTGCACTTGGTTCTTCCTGTCTATGTCACTAAGCAGCTACTCCTCCTTCTCACTCTGCCTCTGCTGTCTCTGAGGTGCTGTTCCTGCTCTTCTTGCTGTTCCTGCTCTCCTCTCAGGATCTGAAGATCATCCCAGTTTAGAGACAGAATGTAGCATTTTTTTTTCCTTTGGAAGAATATCCCTATGTAACAAAATTATGCTGTAGAAAATTTCGGTTTACCATTTTGATACTTTTCAGCATTCCAGGAATGTAGCTGCTCAAATGTCCTTGATTCTCAGATGGCTTTCCAGTTCATGTGGAAGATGCATGTTTTAAACAAACTGAAAGGATTCATAATGGCTGAAGGTGATGTGGCAGATGGCCAGCACTATTATGGTGGGTCCCGCCCATTCCCTTCATGTGATGGGTCAGGGAGCCGCATCTTGCCCATATTCTGGGCATCAAGGGCTCTGCTAGTGTCATGGTGGGAGAGAGAGGGGGAGCAAGGAAGGCACCCAGGCTCGTCCTCTACTCTGTGTGCCAGCCCCTTCAGCTCCACAGGCTTTATGACCTTTCCCACCTTGGGCAGGGTTTCTCTCAGTCCTCTGTGCCTGGAGAGTCCCTCTTCTCTGCTTGAGCAGGGTTTCCCTTCCCCTGGTCCTCTGGTCAACAACAGTACTCCTACAAACTACAGTCAGCTCTCCTTGTCTGACTGAAGCAGGGGTTTTTATTAGATCTCTGTCAGGGCCTTAATTGGCTCCAGGTGCTCTAATTAACCTGTAGTAACTTCTGTTCAGTCCTCAGGGAATAAAGCTCTGATAATCCTTGGGCATATGTATCTCCCATTTATCACTCTCCTGGTGCCCTCTGGCCTAGCTGTATCACAGTGGGAAGGAAAAGGATGGCAGTTTCTTACAGAGGCTATCTTATGATTTTGCAATTTCTCCTTTAAAAGGCTGAACAACATTTGGAAAACACTGTGGTTTTCAAGGTACCAGAATGGAAAAGAGAGTTGGCTTTCCAGTTCAGTGGAGGAGATATGGACATCTCTACCAGAGAAATGTTTCTGCTAATGGTCACCCATCTGCATATTGCTGAATGGAAGGGCTGATCATCTATGAAGGTGGACCAAGCACATTTGCACTGCCATTCAACTTAAAACCCATCTGGATTTTCTGCTACACCAGAAATTTGATGACATGTGCTTATGGGCCAGAGAGGCATTTTGACCAGTAATTGACTGTTTTCAGCTGTCATATGGAATTTCCATACAAAGGAGGATGTGAACCATGAAAAAACTGCCCTCCCCTCCACCTCTCAGCATCACCAGAAAAATCCTGCCCCTGTGCCTGCCTAACAATGGTGAAATGGACAGGGAAAGAAAAAGACACTTTATTTTGTTCCCTGAAGTTTCAGATCACCACCACAAGCCTCTCAGTTCTCCGATACAAAAGGGATACTGCTTATGCAATTGACAGACCATATCATCCTCTCACCTCCATTTCTTCTGGCTTGTGGGGCAGCAAGTGGGGAGAGGCCAGATGACAGGGACAGTAAGAATTTTGTCATCTTCTAAGGAGGTAAAAGGACTGCTGTGTTTAACTTTTTCTGAGATAACTAAAGTCTTCCATTTCCTGGACCTAACCCCCACTCCACCTAAACCTTCCCCTCCCCATTCTGTGTAGCTGATGTTTGTAAGAGGACAGGGAAGAAGAAGCCCTAAAACTGTGTAAACTTCCAAGGGAAAAAAGTTTATGCAACCAAGTGTATATTTTCTACAACTGCCCCATCCCCAACCGTGTGGCCCTGGGACCATCACTGCCTGCATGCTGGCCAATAAATTCACAGACACAGGGCACAATTATTGTTGTTAATAATCTGTTTTATAGTTTCTGCCACATGCACAATAGTGGTTAATCAGAAATCAATATAAACATTGATTTATAGCCATGGGTTGCTTGAGGACCATTTAAGAGTCAGGTTTGTTCGGGGCTGAGGGGTTTCCTGAACGAGCTCCTGTAGGTAAAGGTAAAGAATCACATGCCCCTCGTTTTCCAGGTCTTCTAGGGCATCTTCTACAGTCCCTTTGGCCTACTTGCCCTGGGGTTCAGCAGCATCCCATCAGACAGTGATGTCAACAGGGTTGAGGAGGAGGTCTTGAGGCACATCAGGCTCAGTACTTGGAGCCCTTGACAGCACCTGTCATAGAAGGGGCATGTATGATGTGAGTAACTGTTGGAGTCTCCTGCCCTCCTATACCAAGTCCAAGTGCTTGATGCATTCCCAGGACTGGGCTAGAGTCTGCTCAATGTCCGCCCTCGCCACCTCTGTGAAATTTCCCCGCACAAGTGTATGTTCCTGCCGCTCCAGGACTACACATTGATCAGCACCCAGATGTGGTCAGTAGGCTAGGCAGCTATTCTTGGAGAAGGATCCATGTTCACCATTATTGATCTGTTAAGAGTCCAGCAGAAAGCTGTTCTGATGTGGTCAGTGCAGCTCACTACTACCAGTGAAAACAGGGAGGTTGATGAACTTTTTTCTTCCTGTCCCTTGCCAAATCTATAGAATTCAGTGCATTGTTGGACTAGGTATTCAACATGATACCTGGTACATATTCCTTACCCCCATACACACTGGCATGATCATGGGGCTGTGCCACACCAGTCAGGGTGCTAGCTTTCTTGCCCTCTGCTCACCTTCAGCCACTGTTACCCCAAAATACGTTTAGGGCACCCCTAGTATAGCCTGCCTATTGCCCCCTTAATCTGTCCATCACAAGGTATGGGGTCTCCAGGGTAGTTAAAGAAACACTTAATGGACATGGATAAAACTTTCTGATAAGAGATTGACACAGGCAGTATTCTTTCCAAAACAAGATGTCTTTTTATTAATGTAACTAATAATCCCTAATACAATGTAATCCAGAAACATGAATCAGACACAAATCCCTTTTTGAAAGTTAAAGAGCATTTTAAACTATAATAATATAATATATAATATAATAATACAATAATATATAGTTCAAATTATTCTAAGTGGGTGCACTCCATAACAGTTGGCCTGTCTGTTACAGATCACTTGCAGCAATTCTTAAATTGTACTTTACATTTTACATAGGTAAATTACAATTAACAACAAAATCTTGTGCATCTTTATTAACCAAGGCATATATATATACTAACACTAATCCTGCATTATAGTATGCTATACTTATACTATAATTAAAAACTGTCAGGCTTACTCTATCCTGTTAGTTTCAATGTGCTGTCTTATTGCTGCTGCCACCATCAGCTATCTGCTCAGCTCGCTCTCTCTCTCTCTCTCTCTTCTCCTCCTCCTTTCTAACTGTACTGTCTACCTTTTATACTGTCCTGTTAGATATCAGATCTTACTGTGCATGCTTTTATCACTAGTTGTTTATCACAGAATTGTGCTGCATCTGTTTGGCTTTCTGCCAGTTCTGTGGTTCCCTCCACTTCCATCTCAGCTGAACAGAGACAGCGTAGTTTCCCTGATGAAGATAGTGCTCTACAGTATAAAACTCACCTGTGTATAATATAAAAAACAGCACTCAGGTGAGTTTGAAAGTGTCTCCACATCTACCCATTTTTAGGATAATAATAAACCAATAACCTAACCTTTGGATTCTTTGACCATGGGATGGTGTTCCAAGAAGGAGGAGTACTAGGCAGAGACGGGCTCCACCTAACAAAGAGAGAGAAGACCATCTTCGCAAGCAGGCTGGCGAACATAGTGAGGAAGGCTTTAAACTAGGTTCACCGGGGGAAGGAGACCAAAGCCCAGAGGTAAGTGGGGAAGTGGGATACCGGGAGGAAGCACGAGCAGGAGCACGCGAGAGGTGAGGGCTCCTGCCTCATACTGAGAAAGAGGGATGATCAGCGAGTTATCTCAAGTGCCTATACACAAATACAAGAAGCCTGGGAAACAAGCAGGGAGAACTGGAAGTCCTGGCACAGTCAAGGAATTATGATGTGATTGGAATAACAGAGACTTGGTGGAATAACTCACATGACTGGAGTACTGTCATGGATGGCTATAAACTGTTCAGGAAGGACAGACAGGGCAGAAAAGGTGGGGGAGTTGCATTGTATGTAAGGGAGCAGTGTGACTGCTCAGAGCTCAAGTATGAAACTGCAAAAAACCTGAGAGTCTCTGGATTAAGTTTAGAAGTTTGAGCAACAAGGGTGATGTTGTAGTGGGAGTCTGCTATAGACCACTGGATCAGGGGGATGAGGTGGACGAGGCTTTCTTCCAGCAACTCATGGAAGTTACTAGATCGCAGGACCTGGTTCTCATGGGAGACTCCAATCACCCGGATATCTGCTGGGAGAGCAATACAGTGGTGCACAGACAATCCAGGAAGTTTTTGGGAAGTGTAGGGGACTTCCTGGTGCAAGTGCTGGAGGAACCAACTAGGGGGAGAGCTCTTCTTGACTTGCTGCTCACAAACCGGGAAGAATTAGTAGGGGAAGCAAAAGTGGATGGGAACCTGGGAAGCAGTGACCATGAGATGGTCGAGTTCAGGATCCTGACACAGGGAAGAAAGGAGAGCAGTAGAATACGGACCCTGGACTTCAGAAAAGCAGACTTTGACTCCCTCAGGGAACTGATGGGCAGGATCCCCTGGGAGAATAATGAGGGGGAAAGGAGTCCAGGAGAGCTGGTTGTATTTTAAAGAATCCTTATTGAGGTCACAGGGACAATGCATCCCGATGTGTAGAAAGAAGAGTAAATATGGCAGGTGACCAGCTTGGTTTAGCAGTGAAATCCTTGCTGATCTTAAACACAAAAAAGAAGCTTACAAGAAGTGGAAGATTGGACAAATGACCAGGGAAGAGTATAAAAATATTGCTCGGGCATGCAGGAGTGAAATCAGGAAGGCCAAATCACACCTGGAGTTGCAGCTAGCAAGAGATGTTAAGAGTAACAAGAAGGGTTTCTTCAGGTATGTTAGCAACAAGAAGAAAGTAAAGGAAAGTGTGGGCCCCTTACTGAATGAGGGAGGCAACCTACTGACAGAGGATGCAGAAAAAGCTAATGTACTCAATGCTTTTTTTGCCTCTGTCTTCGCAAACAAGGTCAGCTCCCAGACTGCTGCACTGGGCAGCACAGCATGAGGAGGAGGTGACCAGCCCTCTGTGGAAAAAGAAGTGGTTCGGGACTATTTAGAAAAGCTGGACTAGCACAAGTCCATGGGGTCTGATGTGCTGAATCCGAGAGTGCTAAAGGAGTTGGCGGATGTGATTGCAGAGCCATTGGCCATTATCTTTGAAAACTCATGGCAATCGGGGGAAGTCCCGGATGACTGGAAAAAGGCTAATGTAGAGCCCATCTTTAAAAAAGGGAAGAAGGAGGATCCTGGGAACTACAGGCCAGTCAGCCTCACCTCAGTCCCTGGAAAAATCATGGAGCATGTCCTCAAGGAATCAATTCTGAAGCACTTTGAGGAGAGGAAAGTGATCAGGAACAGTCAGCATGGATTCACCAAGGGCAAGTCATGCCTGACTAATCTAATTGCCTTCTATGATGAGATAACTGGCTCTGCGGATGAGGGGAAAGCGGTGGACATGTTGTTCCTTGACTTTAGCAAAGCTTTTGACACGGTCTCCCACAGTATTCTTGCCAGTAAGTTAAAGTATGGGATGGATGAATGGACTATAAGGTGGATAGAAAGTTGGCTAGATTGTCGGACTCAACGGGTGGTGATCAATGGCTCCATGTCTAGTTGGCAGCCAGTATCAAGTGGAGTGCCCCAGGGGTCGCTCCTGGGGCCAGTTTTATTCAATATCTTCATAAATGATCTGGAGGATGGTGTGGATTGCACCCTCACCAAGTTTGCAGATGACACTAAACTGGGAGGAGAGGTAGATACGCTGGAGGGTAGGGATAGGATACAGAGGGCCCTAGACAAATTAGAGGATTGGGCCAAAAGAAATCTGATGAGGTTCAACAAGGACAAGTGCAGAGTCCTGCACTTAGGACGGAAGAATCCCATGCACTGCTACAGACTAGGGACCGAATGGCTAGGCACCAGTTCTGCAGAAAAGGACCAAGGGGTGACAGTGGACGAGAAGCTGGATATGAGTCAACAGTGTGCTGTTCTTGCCAAGAAGGCCAATGGCATTTTGGAATGTATAAGTAGGGGCATTGCCAGCGGATCGAGGGACGTGATCGTTCCCCTCTATTCGACATTGGTGAGGCCTCATCTGGAGTACTGTGTCCAGTTTTGGGCCCCACACTACAAGAAGGATGTGGAAAAATTGGAAAACATCCAGCGGAGGGCAACAAAAATGATTAGGGGACTGGAACACATGAGTTATAAGGAGAGGCTGAGGGAACTGGGATTGTTTAGTCTGCAGAAGAGAAGAATGAGGGGGGATTTGATAGCTGCTTTCAACTACCTGAAAGGGGGTTCCAAAGGGCATGGATCTAGACTGTTCTCATTGGTAGCAGTTGACAGAACAAGGACTAATGGTCTGAAGTTGCAGTGGGGGAGGTTTAGGTTGGATATTAGGAAAAACTTTTCACTAGGAGGGTGGTGGAACACTGGAATGCGTTACCTAGGGAGGTGGTGGAATCTCCTTCCTTAGAAGTTTTTAAGGTCAGGCTTGACAAAGCCCTGGCTGGGATGATTTAGTTGGGGATTGATCTTGCTTTGAGCAGGGGGTTGGATTAGATGACCTCCTGAGGTCCCTTCCAACCCTGATATTCTATGATTCTATGATTCTATGATAACTTTATAGGCAACAAGTTTCTGTTTTCCCCACTTTAAAAGAAAAAGAAAAAAAAATGATTAAAAATTGGGCTTTATTTCTAAGCCATTTTTTTCCTACTGTGGAGACAGACACACACCATCTGCTAATACCACAGGTGCCCAGCATGAATTAACAGTAGCAGACAAGTAAATGTAAACAGGCATGCATAGCTTTTTGCTTTTATGGAAGTTATATATAAATACATTTGTAATGACCTCAAACCATTTGCTTCAGATGATATTTTGTTGTTACTCAGTCAGATTTCCAGCTTTTGAGAGTGAGACTCATTTGCTAACAGATTACCAGTCTCTCTCTGAACTAAAGATACCTGAGATGTCTGATCTGGCCCTTTGAATACTGGGCTACCCTGAGAGTGAGACTTCAATGGCATTTTTGTAAAACTAATGCTGCCATTCAAAAAAAAAAAGTCAAAACTTGCAACTACAAACCCTTTCCCTTATAGTCCAAACTAGAAAAACTATGATCCAGCAAACTGTGTAAACCTGAGAAATTACAGACACTTTGGTGGACTATTTGAGTCACATCCTTTGCCCTACTAGGGGCCCCTTTGTTCCATGGGTGCAAGACTGGCTGTACTTGTTACCTGATAGTCATCTTCCGTAAGAAAATAGCAAGATGACATAGAACTTGTGTAGCAGGTCTGTGTCACCCTCCCAGGCTCTAATGCAAAGGAGAAGGCCAGGGAAAAGAGGTAGGACCAAAACACCATTGTTCTCTATTGATCCCTAGTTGCTGGACTAGGCCCCATAAATCACAGGAATTTTGTTTCAATTTAGAACAGCCTTGAGGTTACTGTAAGTTGACTCATTGACTTAACTGGCCCCCAGTTGGCACCAGGTCAGAAAATTGTAATGGTAACAAAGCTACCTTTGCCATCCAAAGAGCCACCACCTCTGGTCCTGCACTGAAAAATACTCAGCTGAACTAGAATATCAAGCTCTTAGTACCAACCAAGGTTCATCTTAGCTTGTCCTTTTGAAAGCCCTCAACTTCTTAGTGAACTAATTATATATACTATATGGTCCTTGTAACTTATGGTCTGCCTGGAATGATTATATCTAGTAGCAGATTGAATTTATTAAATAATGTTAATTGGAGGCATTAAGAAGCATTTTGCAGTGTTTAGAACTATAATGAAGTATATGGCAATAAGACTGCAAATGGAAGGACACCACAGATCACATCACAAACTCACATAAAAGTTTGGCGGACCAAATACCAATAAAGAAGATAGGAACCAAAAAACTTGGAAAGTCATCATAGGATGAATGAATTTATGAAAAAGTCGGTGTTTTTTCAGTCTCAAGACAACATGTATATGCCATGAGCATGTGATTATTGCTCCTTTTGTCTTCAGATTTTATCATCATACCCAAACGTAAAATAAAATCAAAGATCATATCCATATGAGAAGATCCATACATCCGTGAGTAGCTCCATGAAGATGCAGGGGCTTTGCCCATGCAGATCAGTCTGCTGGACTGGGGCTAGAGATCGTTGAAATTGTCATTTGATATCTTCTCTTCTCTTCACCTCATGAAAAACGGCCCTATTTTTAAGATGAAAGCTCTTATTAAAAGCTCTTATTTTTTCAAAATTGTCTATTTGTCAAAGCCAATTTTTTGAACTTTTAAAATTTCATGTTTCTGCCCCCCCTTTTGTGCCAATAAATACAATACAATACATATTCATATTCATATAGGAGGGTGTTTCCCTTCTCCCCTCCCCCCTCACCCTCACCCTCGGCCACCCACGGACTGCCATTCTGTAACTTCTTAAAATTGCTTCCACATTTGAAGAGTTACAGAATGGTAAAAAGAAAAGTTAAGAAAATAATAAAAACCACTGAGCATCATTTACTTTATTGCAGTCAGCTGCAAAAAGGGTGAAAAAGGAGTAAATAGTAAAAATTCAAAATTTTGAAAAAAATCTCTCAGAATGCATTTTGAAAAATGTTAGAATGTAAAGCCAGAAGGGACCCCAGATCATCTAGTCTGACTTGCATATCACAGACCTCCAACAGCACTCAGCACTCTGATGCTAAAGCCAATAACCAAACTATGACCAAAGTATTAGAAACCACAGCAGAGCAGAATATTACATGCCACAAAGAAAAAACAGGAGGATCTGAGGTGCACCAGTGCCTGAAGCCCCTGCAATGGCAGGGAAAGGATTAAGTGAGAGATAACCAAATAATCCTGGCAAGTGGCCCACATGCTACAGAGGAAGGAGAAAAAAAACAAAGTCACTGCCAATATGATTTAGGGGAAAACTCCTTCCCACCCCCATGTATGGCGATGAGTTAGAAACTGATCGTGTGAGCAAGAACTAGCTAGCCAAACCCGAGAGAGTGAGAGAGAAGACTCAGTGTCATCTCAGAGCCCTGGCCTTCCTTGTCCAATGTCTCATCTCTAGCCATGCCGATCCCTGATACTTCAGAGGAAGGAGATAAAGAAAAAAATACATGGGAGGGGGGTGGGGGAGAAAATCCCTTCCTGAATCCTGCAGGTGGCTGGCTGCCAGGGATGCTGTGCCATGCCTCCATCACCACAAGCAACCACATTATACAACTGAACTCACAAATTTGTCCAGCTGTCTTAAATCAAGTTGCTTACCCCCACAACTCCTAGTGGGAGGCTGCTCAAGAACTTCACCCCTCTGATGATTAAAAGCCTTCTTCTAATTTCCAGCCTCAATTTTTTCATGACTTGTTTACACCCATTTGTTCTTGTGCCAACATTGTCCTTTAGCTTAAATAGCTCTTCACTCCCTTGGGTATTTACCCCCTAATGCATTTATACAGAGCAATATTCCCGTCTCAGCCTTCTCTTTTTACTAGACTAAACAAGCCAAGCTGTTCCAGTCTCCTCTCATAAAACAGGATATTCTCCTATTCATCCTAGTGGGTCTCCTCTGCACCTGTTCCAGTTTAATTTAATCTTACTTGAACATAGGTGACAAGATGTGTACACAGTATTCCAAATGAGATCTTCCCACAGCCTTGTATAATACCATTAGTACTTCCCTATGTAAGACTGCTTTGTTTCAAACATGAAAAACAAATCAAATTTTGAATGTTTTCATTAATTTGTTTTCCAGTTTTTGGTCAGTTCTATTTGGAGCCATAGAAGTTAAAAACAGACACCCAGTTAATTTCTCAGGCAATACAGAATAATTTGCACACAAACACACATACACAAAATAAGTCTTTGTTTAGAGTAAGTTTTTTGAAAATACCTCAGTGACTTAGGACCCTAACTCCCATTTTCAAAAAGGGATAGAGTCACTTAGGAGCCTAACGCCCAGATCCTCAACGTTATTTAGGCACTTAACTCCTATTGATTTCAGTGGGGTCTGGGGACTCCAGGATCCCTATGCATGGAGCTTATGTACTGCACAACAGCATAAGGGCCAGAGAGAAACGGGTCCAAAGTGATTCAAACCTGTTAAGGCCCAATTCACCTTTTCTCATCATGAAGGGTATTATAAAATGAATAAATAAGGAGATCAGAATAGAGATGTACCATGCTACTCTAATATAGAATGTTTCCCCTTAGTAGATCTGTATTCTAGAAGTCTGTGGTAGAGTTTTTCTGAAGAACCATATGGTAAGCCTCTGTATCAAATACATTTTGCAGCTCAACAGCCTATAGTTTTACAATGCAAACCATGATGAGAATATATCCTCTTCTCTTTTTGTAGGTTTTAAAACAGATCATAAATAAACCTATTGACATTTATATCAAATTTCTTAACCATAGGAGACAAATGCAGACCCTGGCACACTAAAGGCACAGGAGAGAATATAAAAAAGATCCTAACTTCTGTATTTTGAATAAGCACATTTATTTATTAACATTAAGACACCTGACATCAAAGAATCAAAGTTATCAAGACATGACAGTCATGAACCCCTATTGCAAAACTTAGATTGTTAATATTTCATGAATTAATGAAAGCACTCTAGTATCATGAATATGGGGATAAAAGAAAATATCTTAATCTATGATTGCCATCATATTTCCCTGTTGAAAAAAAGATTATAATCTCCTAAAAAAGAAAGTAGCAGAGCAGAAGAACATGCTTTGCTATGATGAAACTAGAATGATTGTGTTTATATAAACTCATATTTGGCCACTTGCTCATTATCCATTACTTCACATTGGCCAGTTCCTTTATTATACCAAGGCTGCACTGCAGCATCCACAAAGATAGATAGATTTAATTGGATGTCATTTGCAAGAGAATGTTCACCAAAAGTGCACTACTAATCATCCCAGAAGACAGCAAAGACAAATGGTCAATGACTAACCCGTTATCAAACATATACATTCCACAGCAATATGCCAAGAGGCCAACATTTGTCTCCACATGCTCCATCAGGGTTTCATTATTAATGTATATAATGCCAAAGAGGAATCTTAAACAATCTGCTTATCTAATGACCAAGTATCTGTATTATAAATGTATAAGGTCTTAAATGACCAAAGTTATCTCAGCAGTTTTAGCGAAAGTGCTCTCAGAGATGAGTTGCAATCACTTCTTTAACAAACTAAGGAAGCATATAGTAAATACATAACTATAAACATTGAGTTAAGAGGTAAAGGATACCATCTGAAAACTGCAAACATGAATTTTTGAAACAAACCTAAGCATTACATTGTGTTGTTTGACAGAAGTACTATATGGATATATTAGAGGGATTTAGTTGCTGGGTTAGATAAATAAAATTGGCAAACCAGGTTAGATACAGTAAATTCAACATAAATGGTTCACCATACCAATTTATTTATATATTTTATACACAAACGCAGTCCAAAAGACAATGTGCTCCAAAAACATTCATGGAGGACAACAGTGAGGGTTCCAAATAGGAGGACGCTCTTTACGTATCTCTGTTAGCTCAGTTATTTTCAAAAGTGTAACTTTCTCACAGCTGCTCATATAGGTAACTTTAATTGATATCCCAAGGGGAGTTCAGGGATCATGGCCCAATTACAAACATGAACTATTGAAAGGACCTTGCATATTATCCTTAAGAAAGTTAGAAAAATGTATGAACCTCTTACGGATCATAGAAGCTTTTAACCCACTGATCAAAACACAAAATTACTATAAGTGCTAGCAAACATGTAATGCATGTAAACAAGTAAACATTTTGTAAGAGGGGTATATTAAGCTTCTGTAGAAGAGCACTCAGTCCAGACATCCCAACTCTGCAAAAATAAGCTCTTTCCATTCTTTATTATTCAATATCAAAATGGGAAAATAATTATATATATACACACTAACGGTTTAAGGTCATCACTAAAGGGATGGTCAAACTGCAGCTCGCAAGCCACATGTGGCTCTTTTATAATTAAAGTGTGGCTCACGGAGCTCCCCATACCCTCCCCCATTCTCCACCTACCACATTGGGTGGGGGGAGCTTGGGGCTACTGCCCTATAGTAGGGTGGTGGGGCTAGGGGCTTCTGCCCAGCATTGCTTCAGCTCTGTGGAGCATGCCTGCCGGTGATCAGGACTTCAGCAGGAGTAGGACTGAATCCCCAGCAGGTATGCCCTGTGGGGCTGAAGCCCTGAGACCCTTCAGGACAGGAGCCACTAGCCCCAATACCCCACTGGAAAGCAAAAGCCCCACTCCCACTGGCATACCGTAGCTCTCAGATGTCTGAAGATTGTTGTATGAGGCTCGAAAGTCAGTAATTGTGGCCACCCCTAATTCCAAGACCAGAAAAAACCATTGTGTTCATCTAGTCTGACTTCCTGTCTAACACAGGCCATGGAACTTTGCCAAAATAATTCCTAGAACATAACCTTTAGAAAAATAGCCAATCTATTTAAAAATGGCCAGTAATGGAGAATCCACCATAGTCCTTGGTAAATTGTTCCAATGGCTAATTTCCCACTGAAAACTTATATCTGATATCTAGTCTCAATTTGTCTCGCTTTATCTTCCATCCATTGGATTGTGTTATACCCTTCTTTGCTAGACTGAAAAACCCATTATTAAATATTTGTTCCCAGGTTGGTTCACACCTTAACCTTCCTCTGTATTACACTGAATAGATTGAGCTCCTTGAGTCTATCACTATAAGAAATGTTTTTAATCTAATTGTTCTCATGGCTCTTCACTGAACCCTCTCCAATTTATCAACATATACAGTGTTGTGTTAGAACTATATTCACACTTATTAACTATGCTAAATGGTAAAATATCTATTATATTAAATTTGTCACCAACCCCATGCATCTTTCAGGAGAAATAGACTTTTTACTTGCACCCATTTGTCATTGGTCTGTTCTAGATGTAATAGGAAGGAATGTGTAAATGGCAGGGCAGTAAACTTTCAAATCTCACCTTTCATTAGTGAAAAGGTCATAGTGACTAAATGGCCAATCTTGGTCAATTTTTAAAACATGTAATGATAATTTAGCATCTTTAGGGGTTGACTTCTTTACTTTTTAGTGATAGAAGCCCTGTCACCACACTCAGGAAATATCAGCAAGAAGCAGTCACCTCTGCCTTAAGGTTATAGTTAGAGCTGGTTCAAAATTTCCTACAGAAAACAGACACTGTCTTGATGGAAAAATTGGGTTTCTGACTCTGTGATAGACATGATGAGTTCCTGCACTACCCCAGACAAGTCTTATTGAATTAAATTTAAGTATTTTAGGAGTTTATTATATGAAAATGCAGGTGTTTTATGAATTATTGTGGGATCATATGCACATGACTAATGTAAACCTTGGGAAGTATTATGAGCTTCAAAGAACTCTTTTATACAAAAAGAATGAACTTTTAGTTGAGTGGGTTTCCTAGGAAACACTTGGGATGAGGTTAATAGAAATTCCCACCTCCCGATCCAACCCTTTGAAGCTACCTCCTGAGGAGAAGCCCATCATCTGTTCGCCGGGTCCCAAGATCAAAGGTCCAAACTGTATAAGGGAATGACCCTCAGATTCATGGGGATTCTTGTTCTAAGTAGAAGGTGTTCTGAACTTGTAACCATAGGAAAACCTGTGTGTGGTTTGAAGGACTGACTCTTACCAGAGCCCTTCTTGAAGTGATTTCTGCTAAGCTTATTAGCATGTGTGTAAGGTCCTTTTATTGTTTGAGTAGGTTTTCTCTGTAATGTGTTCACCTTAAGATTTAATGTGCTTGCTTATACCTTATAACTGTAGGCAATTATGCTGTTTCTAGCCTCTGAAGACAGCAGACAAAGCAGGACTGTTTAGATTGTCTGACTTTCTGGGGAATTCATAATGTAGGCAGGGAACTGTGCAGCCAGAAAAAAAAAAAAACATTCAGAAGGGAGAGAGATGCACGTCTCTTCCCAAGAGAACTGATGGCTAAGAAGCCTAAAAGTAGGTGCCCGTACTAGACCATGAGGGGGAGAATACAGGTATCATTACCCTGAACTGTAAAAGACTCAGTGAAAGTTTGTGTGAAAAGTTTCTTTTCCACAGGAAATTGACTTTTTTAAAAATTATAAAACCAAACGTTTTGATTTGGATATGCTGCTTCAGTGCCTTGTGGGAGAAGTAGTTCAATTGCCTTATGTCCTCCTCTATGGGGAAGATCCCTGGCCAAAGCACTCCTTTGAGGCAATCCAACTTCAATTGTCATTGGAACAGAGACTTGAGCTTAGATTGCCTACATCCCAAGAGAGTGCTCTAACCCAGTGGGCTACAGAGTTACTTCCTCTCATTGGTGCAATGACATTTAAACATTTATATGAAGTAGAACAGCTTCAACACAAGAAACTGAGAGAGCTCCCCTTCCCCACTCTAGAATATCCTATCATAGCCCAGTGGTTAGGCACGCTCCCATGGGGTGGGAGTTTCAGGTTCAAATTACCCCCTTTCCTCAATATGGAGAAGGGAGAGTGCCCTAACCCACTGGGCTAAAATTTATGAGAGGATCGCCACTTCTTGTTTTTTTGCAAGAAAGTGTTTAGGCTCCTGACTCCAGGAGAGGGTTTATGGGTGAAAATCCTGAGCAGAGGGAGGTGCCTCCATCTGGTCGGTGGTATTTACCTAATTCCTTTGAGGGGTAGGCCTCAGGCCACCTCCATCCCCTCATTGGCATTTCCTATTGGCTCGCTTAGGTATCTTCCTCATTCTATTTGCTGGCTTTTGGGGATCCTATTCTTATGTGCCTAATTCTCCCCATGCATTATATAGGGACCCTAGGCTCCCATCTCATAGCTGGGGATTCCACTAGTTGTCAGAGTGCTTAAATATTACACATTGCAATACTGAGTTTAAACCCCTTTGGTAGATATAATTCCAAGAGCCATCAACCAGATAAGATACATGAGTAAGGCAACATCACTTTCAAGCACACAAGTGAGCAATGATGACACTTTAAACAAACAGCCAAGTTTTAAGATCTGCAATAAGGTAATTAATTATGACCTGTCACATGTTGGAGACACCTCCCCACCAAAAAAATCACTGACTTAAACAGTTGTCACTATTTCCTCACTATAGGGTATTTGATTATTTTATAAAATCATGTTTTATTTTCATGATACTGTTAATATTAAATAGATTGTAATCTATTCAATAATTTTAATACTGAATGAACATTAAATATTTAGAGTAATATATTAACCTTACTTTTAGGATTCAACTACAACAAACGTTTATTAAAGTGTAATTGTTTGCAAAAATGATGTAATCTTGTCTTCTGTTCATTAATAAAATATTATTGGCTGGATAATAATATTTATACATTTATATAACAAGGCAGATGATATTTTAAAGTTTAATGGGTACCAGTTATTTACAATCTTCTGATAAACACTATGACTAAGACAGCAAACATTGCTTAAAAAGTGACTTGTGACTATGGCTGCCTCCTTTTTTGAATATCCAGTTTGAGACACTTTAAAAAGGAGCCAGATTCTCAAAAGCACTGATTGGTTTTGAAAATTTAGCCCATGATATTTTGATCTACAGCATAAATGGGATTTTCAGACAGTATGTTTGTTTATTACCAGACCAAAGCCAAAGCTATGTACAAGGAAATGTATCTCATGTACTTCTCCATTACCTATATCCTTAGAGAACCCTACATAAATCCCACTAAAGTCTTTCCACTGATTTCTATGGCAGTTGCATTAGACCCAAATTTAGAAAGAAGGTACCAAAAAAAGCACCTGCCAAAACCATATGTGCAGTTTTTCACTCCTTCTACCAGTTCCTTGAAAGTTGACATCCACATTGTTGCTAACTCTTGATTGATTAGTTAGTCTCATATTTGGTATTTTTCTTAAACTCCCAGCTTTGGAACTCATGTTATATAAGCATCTCAGCTTCCATTTAAAAAAAAAGTAATTTTCTATCCTTCATGGATGAGAGAAGAGTTTAAAATATGAATCCTAAAGCCTCAAAGTCAGAAGGTAAATAAAAATGGCCACAATTTCCTTCAATTTTTAAGCTAATCTTATGATTATTTGAGCCTTTCCTTCTCCCCCAAGTCATGATTTTTGAATGCTTAGGGTTGGCATCACTTCATTCAGAAAATTTATTACTATGGTGGTACTTAGTGGACACAATCACAGGCCAGGGTGTTGGAGCATATTAAAGAAGTTCTATATTAAAATCACAAATGAGTTTGATTCCCCATAGTTTAAATTCCAGGGTACTACTAATTAAGAGGTCTCTTGGTATTTGGTACTCTTTCTTTCCCTCTATGTGTGAAACTTGCAAGCTGCTAATTGTGTTAGTACATTCTAAGACACAGAGTCTGTTCTCTTTGAAATTCTTTGAAACAACAACTACTCACACAGAGAGAGACTCAAAGCAATACTCTGTAAAAATAGAAACAGCACCCAGAGACTCCCCACCCTTTTGTTGTATTCATCTTGCTTTGTTAACAATTGTGATTAAAATAGAGATAGAGGATGTATGTGGATGGATGCTTGGTGTGAATAATAACTGAATGATCAGAGAGGTGCCAGCCTAAGAATGCAGCGTCCGTCGGCTGAAGAAGGCATCAAGTGGAAATAACTAGAGGACCCCCGGAGGGCAGACTGGAATCCACCCAACAGCCTCAAGAATGGGAGAACCAAAGAACAAGATAACATCTGGCAGCACGGAGCCGTCAGGAATGTGCCATCTGCTGATTAATTCAGCAACAGCATGATGAAGCAATTCCCATAGACTGGCATAGGAAGACATTCCTATAAAAATGGACTCTAGAAAGTGAGAACTTTGGGGTCTGATTCTGCAAACCAACTTCCAGGAGCATCAGATGTGCATCTGACGAGGCCCTGCTCCCTCCTCATGTCCAGGCCACCTGGCCAGTGGCTTGGCATGAGCAGCTCTAAAGCTGGTAACTATGATAACAACCTTGCAGAACCTGTGTGTGTTTGTGTGTGTGTATGAATGAATGTGTGAATAAATATGAGATTGAATGGAATGTTATAGCTATAACTAACTGCTTACTATGATTCTTTCTGTATTCACAATAAATGTGGTATTTTGCCTTTTACAAGGGCACCATTGTGGTAGGAGCTGTACAAACACATAAGAGATAGTCCTTGCTCCAAACAGTTTGCAATCTAGATACAACTAACAGATAGGGGAAGTTCAAGGAAACAATAGTGATCAGCATGAAAAGCTTTGGCCAGATCACACCAGTGGCCTGACCATTGTGGAGTTTTTGTAAGCATTCTCAGGAGAGGCGGGAGAGGGAACAATTGTGGAAGTACACTTATGCATTCTTTTCTACAGTTTTGTGTACTGTTCTGAACCTGATTCCTTACTGCAGCCTCCAGGCAATATAACAACAAGAACAATTATAATGGTAGGCAAACAATCCATTAAACTATATTTACACACCATGTCAAGCAGATTAAGTAAAAAAGCTAAAGAAAAAGTAATACTGAAAATTTGCTGGCACATATCGGCCACCTAAATTCACAGCTATGTTATTTTTGTTTAACTGTCTATACCCCATAATTGGCTTTAACGAAAATTGTGTATGTACTTAAAGGAAATTTTCTTTATGAGCTGGATAATGTGCAAAATATCTTCTGCTTTGATGCCTATCTGGCCCTGAAGAGTTCTGGCTTGCATACACAAGTTCTCCACTGTTTTCTTTTATTAAACAATGGAAAACTAAGTAGAGCTTTGCTCATTTCTACGTAAGATATGGGAAAACTATGCTGGGCATGCATAATTTATATTAAATTGTATCCTTAGTTATGAGTTGTATCTTTTGGGACAGTTAAATCATTTGGTACAGATGTATTTTTGTCAAGTTCAATTGCTTTCTGTGTCTTAATTTATTCGCAAAAAGAAAAGGAGTACTTGTGGCACCTTAGCGACTAACCAATTTATTTGAGCATGAGCTTTCGTGAGCTACAGCTCACTTCATCGGATGCATCTGATGAAGTGAGCTGTAGCTCACGAAAGCTCATGCTCAAATAAATTGGTTAGTCTCTAAGGTGCCACAAGTACTCCTTTTCTTTTTGCGAATACAGACTAACACGGCTGTTACTCTGAAACCTGTCTTAATTTATTTTTACTCAAGTTACATGTTTTGTTTATACAGCTCCTATTGACTACACTACAACACAGGAGAGTATTTTCTTATTATTTTGTTTATGTATTGATTGATTTATAAATGCGTTGTCCTCAAAAGTTATGAAAATTCTTTACTCAATACAGCAGCAATGAACTTCCTGTTTAAACTGAGCTCCTATAGAGCAGTGTTTGTAACTAGAAGACACCGATGTTAAAAAACCCTAAGTAAAGTACCTTTAATAAAAGGACTTTTTAGGCATTCTAGCATTGGAAAGACCTAAACAACTCTGGATCTTAATAAAAGGGTCAGGTTATTTCAAACTGAAAGGATTTACTTAGTTGGCATTAGAAAATAGGCAATGGGCTATTTAGAACATGACATATAACATCAAAATCCGGAATATTTGCTATTATGGTAGTCATCATTCAGTGCTGATGTTGCCAAACAGGGTGAATGTTTTTTTTCTTACAAGTTTATCAGTATTGGTAAATGTTCAGTGTACTATAATCTTCTGCTTAAACTTGTCTAGGGAAAAAAATACATCATGAACACCACAAACAAAAAAGCATGACAAACCCACAGAAACGTCATAAGACATTCAGTTTTATACTAGAGTACAAGCTTGTGATCACTGCACAGTACACCAACAAATTATATTTAAAGTGTTTTTATGGGTGCTTGCTTTTGCAAAGAACACATAGGAGAGACTCTGTGACTGTGCTGAAGGTGGAACATTGTTTGGTCATTGCGTGGAGCATCACATCCCTCTTTTGTCCATCCTTGCAGGGACTGGTGGGACCAGGATTACTATGCTGCTAGCTCTGCCTGAGCTGCTGCTCAAGTGATCAGGAACCCATAAATGGAGCTCATTAGAAAGACCATTACTAATGCACTTTCATATGTATAGTATGCTCCTTGCAGAGTCCAGATCTGGGGGAATGAGTGAATATGACAGTCATTGTCTCCTTGCTGACATAGAGTGGTGATCTTCTACATTGATCTGTGATGGGCCCCAATGGGTTTCAGATTCTCTCCCAGTCAGAAAGTACCTGATACTGGAGGGTCACTCCATCAATAGCATTATAGAATATTATGATACTCTTTAGTCCTTGACTACTGATACCGTGGCTCCTAAGCATATTTCCCCTATACACCATTGTCTCGGGTCACCTTTGTAAATATTCTGTGAGAGATTAACAATATGGGCAGAGGTTAAAGCTTTAATGGCAGAAATCATACTCTGAGTCTAATAGATTTCAATAGAGGTTTTCAAAGTCTAATGCTATTGCGGAAAACCTTTTTCTCCATTGTCTTTCATATCGCACAGTGGAACCGTTCTGGGCAGTTGAGAGTCTAATGAACCCTGATTGCTTCTACTCAGAAACAGAGTCAGGTTTTTCATGCTATGAGGAATGTTCTACTCAAGAAAGAGATTAGTTGGTCTCATAGGTGGTTGCCTGCTTTATTTTTTTTAAGGGACTGGGGGGGACTCATGCCGGGAGTGGACAAACACAATTGTCTTTGGTTGAGTTTGGGCTACTTTCATTCACTGAGGTGCTGGGGGAAATCTCGACCTTTGATCTGTGAGTTAGACATGTCAGTCATATCTAGTTAAATCAAGTGGGGAAGGATATATCCAGGAATCCTAGACTTTGTGATTCCAGTTCCAATGATTTGGCTCTGAAAAGTGGACTTCTATATGGTATATTTATTACACTGTCTGAGATAGCCAGTGAAGTTTCTTAAAAATGTTAGATGGTTAAATGGAAAATACTTGAACAGGAAAAGAACTACAGTGCCAAAAATTCCTTCTTCCTATTATACCTCTGTTTCCTAGGAGGCCATTCTGTAGCATGTCTTTAAACAGAAACAGCCCATCACCACCAAAAGAGCCATTTGTCATGTTCACAAGATCAGTGACTCTGGGGAGAATCCTGTGAGACTTCAAGTCCCATTGATGTCAGCAAACATGAGAAAAGTCAAAAACATAATTTCAACCATTCCATGCTACAGTCTCTCTTCCCCATACAGCCCTTATCTTGAGCAGTCATTCTCTGGGGCACAGACATCATGCTATCTGGAAGGGCTTGCTTATTAACCTAAGTGTATATCCTATAGACATAGCCAAACCCACTTGATATTCTCTGAATATTTCTTCAATGTACTATCCTTCCTTCCCTCCCTCCCTCAGAGTAATCCCTATGAAAAGCAGTATTAGTATTAGACTTTATTATAGTTCTCTTCAGAAGAGTATCAGAGCATCTGTTCTCCCCGGCTTAGTTCAATGTACATCCAAATTTGAAAATACTCAGCTATGTATCGGTAGATGTGACAGGGAAACCAAATTTCTTAGAAAGAAAAGGAGTACTTGTGGCACCTTAGAGACTAACAAATTTATTTGAGCATAAGCTTTCGTGAGCTACAGCTCACTTCATCAGATGCATTCAGTGGAAAATACAGTGGGGAGATTTATATACATAGAGAACATGAAACAATGGGTGTTACCATACATACTGTAACAAGAGCAATCACTTAAGGTGAGCTATTACCAGCAGGAGAACCGGGGTGGGGGGAAAACTTTTGTAGTGATAATCAAGGTGGGCCATTTCCAGCAGTTGACAAGAACATCTGAGGAACAGTGGCAGAGGGAGGGGGGAATAAACATGGGGAAATAGTTTTACTTTGTGTAATGACCCATCCATTCCCAGTCTCTATTCAAGCCTAAGTTAATTGTATTCAGTTTGCAAATTAATTCCAATTCAGCAGTCTCTCATTGGAGTCTGTTTTTGAAGCTTTTTTGTTGAAAAATTGCAACCTTTAGGTCTGTAATCAAGTGACCAAAGAGATTGAAGTGTTCTCCAACTGGTTTATGAATGTTATAATTCTTGACGTCTGATTTGTGTCCATTGATTCTTTTATGTAGAGACTGTCCAGTTTGACCAATGTACATGGCAGAGGGGCATTGCTGGCACATGATGGCATATATCACATTGGTAGATGTGCAGGTGAACGAGCCTCTGATCGTGTGGCTATTGTAACTAGGCCCTATGATGGTGTCTCCTGAATAGATATGTAGACACAGTTGGCAATGGGCTTTGTTGCAAGGATAGGTTCCTGGGTTAGTGGTTCTGTTGTGTGGTGTGTGGTTGCTGGTTAGTATTCAGGTTGGGGGGCTGGACTGGCCTGTCTCTCAAGATCTGTGAGAGTGATGGGTCGTCCTTCAGGATAGGTTGTAGATCCTTGATGATGCATTGGAGAGGTTTTAGTTGGGGGCTGAAGGTGATGGCTAGTGGCGTTCTGTTATTTTCTTTGTTGGGCCTGTCCTGTAGTAGGTGACTTCTGGGTACTCTTCTGGGAAGGTTTTGTTCTATAGTCACTACTTCTGACTGCAATCCTGCAAGAGTGAGATATTTTTATATTAAACATATAGTGCAAACTCAGCTACAGGGTATCTTGTCTCCTCCCATCACCTGCCAGTTCCATTTCTTTGTTTTTATCATCATTGTTGCCCACACTCCATGCACAAAACTCTGAAAGGTTTATAGATGCAAAGGCCAAAAGGGACCATTGTGATCATCTAGTCTGACCTCCTGTGCCACACAGGTCATAGAACTTCCCCAAAATAAGGCTTCTACTACATGTTCAACAACGATGGGAGAATTATTTACAAAAGCCAGTCCTTCACTTGGATGCTAGAAGTACCAGCTATATAAAAAGCTATTATTATGAATAAATCCTACAAGCAAAAAGAAAAGGAGTACTTGTGGCACCATAGAGACTAACAAATTTATTTGAGCATAAGCTTTCGTGAGCTACAGCTCACTTGCTCACGAAAGCTTATGCTCAAATAAATTTGTTAGTCTCTAAGGTGCCACAAGTACTCCTTTTCTTTTTGAGGATACAGACTAACACGGCTGCTACTCTGAAATCCTACAAGTGTACATTTTGGATAGTAATGTGTAAACAAGTCAACCATAACAGAAAGATTAAGTGAAAACTATGGAGGGTATTGAACATATTACTTTCACCTTGAGTCATAAGTCAAATTTCTATCCACAAAATATTTTTCAGAATCTCTAGAGCATAAAAGGCAAGAGTATGCGGACTTAAAGAACTAGCATTTCTCATCTGGAGACCTGATGAAAAAAAAATCTGATTTCCATCATACTTTACTCATGATTTGTCCATATCTGAAGCCAGTAATGATTGCCACTATAGACTTATTAAAGATACCAGGCAAAAACATTTTTCATGTTTACGGGAATGAATCTTCTGTGTCCCCAAAGATGTTTGGCAAAAGCTTGTATATTCCCTACTGCCTGCACTAGGCTGGGTTCTAGCCAGTGCTCCCATTGTATGTATCTATCCATTGTATGTATCCATTATATGCTCCCATGTATGTATCCCATTGTTTACATACATGATTTGATGAAAGTGTACAAGTTTCTGATGGGGAGAAAGTATTGGTTACTAAAGGGCTCTTTAATCTTGTGGAGAAAGGCATAACAAGAATCAATGTCTGGCTGTTAAACCAGACAAATTCAAATGAGAAATAGGCGTATTTTTTTAACAGTGAGGGTGATTAACCAGTGAAACAAAGTACCAAGGGAAGTGATAGATTCTCCATCTCTTGAAGTCTTCAAAACAGGACTGGATTCCTTTCTGGAAAATATGCATTAGTCAAACAAAAGTTTTGGGGCTAAATACATGAGGGAATTATGAAATTCTATGGCTTGTCTTATACAGGCAGTCAAAGCAGATGATCTAGTGTTCTTGTCTAGCCTTGATGTCTATGAATAGATGCACAAACCTTAATCATTTAATTTATTTTCACAGAAATTTCACATCCATGACTAGGTTCTGTCTAATGTAGATTGTAAATTTCTTGGGGCAGGGAGCTGTCATTTTATTTGTCTGTACAGCACCAGGCACAACTTTGGAATTGTACAAATAATTGACAAATATTTAGAATTCAATGATTTGAACATATTAACATTTTATAAGAAGAAATTGAACTTCAGTAATTGATTGAAAGGATGACTTTGATCTTGAAAGGGCACTTAGACAGGCACACGGTCTGTTCTCACCACTACTTAGCAAGGGCACCTCCCTGTTCAATTCTGCCTCTTAGGTATAAGTTAGCCTTTACTTTCAAAGTAGATTTCCTTTCCAGTCTCCCCTTAAATTTATGGTAGTTCTACTTTAATTCACGGGTGCTGTAGCAAATCGATATGATGAAATATGTGTTTCACTAACTGTAGTGGTATAGATCACTTATTTTTCATGCCAAGAACTTCAAAATCTTCACTGCACACCGCAGCAGCAGTATCATACTATATGATATGACTTGTATCACACTTTGCTGGCTGAGAAGCACTTAATCTAATTGACAGAGGAACAATGTCAGACTGTAAAAGGTACCTTGTTTTAATGGCTACCATATTTTTTTGCAATGATACATGTGTATGTAACATTTGTTTCAACGTTCAGTAAATAACTTTGCACTACATTACATCTTCCAGTGCTGAGCTATTGGCTATTTAGAACCTGAGATATCTCACACTTTAATTGTTAAAACTGAAATCAGCCAACAGAGATGTCTTCTCTGATTATTTTTTGCTGGGCAGAATGTGTGTGCGTAATGCCTGTTTTGCACTTGCCTGAAAAAAATATAGGCTTTAAAAATCCAAGGAAACAGTTTCCAACAGTTCTGTCAACACTGAATGAATTTTATCTCTGTTCCATCTATACACTATAATATCTCAAATGTGATGGTTCATCTTTTTTTTTTTTACGAGTCTATAAGCAAGATCATTGCTGCATAGCTGATTTACTCAGGTGCGGCAAGAAGTGGTGGTAGTTGCTCATAGACAACATTTTTTTCTTTTGTGACAAATGCCAGAGCATGGAGCTATGGGGAACTGTGGTTCTGAATGTTCCATCTCTCAAGTGATCTTCTTTGGATACATATTAAGAAGAACAATGCAACTTTGATCACTGCTGGTCTAGTATTCTCTGTGACTATTACAGGGAGCCTGTTTACCCATGGTTTTTTTTTCCTGCCCTTTTTTTCTTGATTGAAGCTCTTGCTTTGTGGCAGTGGCACCAAAAAAGAAAACAATCATCGGGAAAGAAAGAGCAAAAGTGGCTTATAGGATTGGAATTTTCAAAGGGTCTGAAAGGAGTTAAGGTCTTCACTCCCATTGCAAATAAATGTGAGCTGGGTGCCTAACTCTCTTAGGCTACATTGACAATACCAGCCTGGATTACTCCATGAGCTGTGGCATGAGTGTATCTGGGGAGCTGGTTGTTTGATCAGGTGAACTCCACCATAAGCAGTAAGCTTACCTAGGGTATTCACTGTAAGTCAAGGTGCTACTTTGCAAGATCTCTTTTTCTCCTCCCTCAAACACTTTTTCCAGACAGAAATATATGCATATTAACATTTAAACTAAAGAGTGTTGTGTCACAGCTGGATCAGACTGAAGGAACTGGCATCAAGGAATTGTACAAACTGTAAGTAATACCCATGAGACACTTACCACTGAGACAAAGTTTCTCAAGGCTCCAACAGGGGTCTTAACTACAGCAGAGAGTGCTTTGCAAGGAACTTTGAAATTCTTGAAAGTAGATCTTGAGTTATATTTAAAACTAGACCTTTTTTTTTTTTTTAAGAATATCAGGGTTAGAAGGGGCCTCAGGAAGTCATCTAGTCCAACTCCTTGCTCAAAGCAGGACCAATCCCCAATTTTTGCCCCAGACCCCTAAATGGCCCCTTCAAGGATTGAACTCACAACCCTGAGTTTAACAGGCCAATGCTCAAACCACTGAGCTATCCCTCCCCCCGAAGACCTAGTCACAGTAAACAGTTTATTCAACAAATATAGTGCCTTTATATGCCTTAAAATTATCCATAAATAGGCTTAGATTTTTACAAATGTGTTCATCATTTGAATTTAGTTGGTGAATGATTTATGGAAAATCTTCAACCTATGCACTGCTCACAAACTGTGCCCATGGCTTCCTTTCAGAATTGTTATTTGTAGTTAACTGTATATGTTATATGATTTTTCACATAACAGAAGTCCTATGTAATTGTTTCTGCTCCCTGGTTGGATGGCTTGTAAATTCAGTAGAGATTTCAAGATGACCATGTGAACTCTTCCAGTTTAAGGAGTCATGGAATCACCTAGTTTCATACAAATGTCCATGTGTGATGCTGAGCCAAAGAGGGTTAAGCAACCAGCCTGCTGAATGACCTAAAAGTGATCCTTAAGGTCATAGTAGAAAAATACCGTAATGGTAAACACGGCCATTCCTTGCAGATAGTTGTCAAAGCCATGTTCAATAGACTAGAATACTTGATATGTAGGCATCGTTAGAGGATCAAAAGTAGATACTAGTTGCATTTGTCTGTGTTTACCTCTATCTTGTTAGAAGTTTATCAATGTGTTCTAATAAGCCTGTAGATGCTAAAGTTCTGTTACTGTCTATAATGTTTTGTCATAAATATAAAGGGAAGGGCAAACCCCTTTGAAATCCCTCCTGGCCAGGGGAAAGCTCCTCTCACCTGTAAAGGGTTAAGAAGCTAAAGGTAACCTCGCTGGCACCTGACCAAAATGACCAATGAGGAGACAAGATACTTTAAAAAGCTGGGAGGAGGGAGAGAAACAAAGGGTCTGTGTCTGTCTGTATGCTGGTTTCTGCCAGGGATAGACCAGGAATGGAGCCTTAGAACTTTTAGTAAGTAATCTAGCTAGGTATGTGTTAGATTATGATTTCTTTAAATGGCTGAGAAAAGAATTGTGCTGAATAGAATAACTATTTCTGTCTGTGTATCTTTTTTGTAACTTAAGGCTTTGCCTAGAGGGGTTCTCTATGCTTTTGAATCTAATTACCCTGTAAGATATCTACCATCCTGATTTTACAGGGGGGATTTCTTTATTTCTATTTACTTCTGTTTTTTATTAAAAGTCTTCTTGTAAAACACTGAATGCTTTTTCATTGTTCTCAGATCCAAGGGTTTGGGTCTGTGGTCACCTATGCAAATTGGTGAGGCTTTTTACCAAACCTTGTCCAGGAAGTGGGGTGCAAGGTTTTGGGAAGTATTTTGGGGGGAAGGACGCGTCCAAACAGCTCTTCCCCAGTAACCAGTATTAGTTTGGTGGTGGTAGCGGCCAGTCCAAGGATAACGGGGGTAATATTTTGTACCTTGGGGAAGTTTTGACCTAAGCTGGTAAAGATAAGCTTAGGAGGTTTTTCATGCAGGTCCCCACATCTGTACCCTAGAGTTCAGAGTGGGGGAGGAACCTTGACATGTTTCATTACTGTATTCTATTGATTCAGAGATTAAAAGTGGTTCTTGTTAGATGGGTCTTGTGGTATAATAATGTTATTGTTTTCATTTCTTTTTGAAATTTATAGGTTCAAATAATATATTGAAAACAAGTCATTTCTTAATGAAGAAATCAAAAATGTGTAGCTGAAAAACATTTAAATGGGACATTTCAGCATTGTTGGAACTTTTTTCCTGGTTTACTTCCAAAATGAAATTCCATTGAAATCACCCTGATTTTGTGTTTCCATTTTGAATGAACTCCATATTCCAATGGAATACAGTTCTCTGAGCAGCTCTGTTTTCTGTGTGATGAGAGTGAAATAGGGGGATGGAAACATTTTATAAGAGTATATCAACATATCCCAAATGTACATTTGTAGTTATAAAAAATCAAGGACATCATATGAAAAACCTTAGATTGTCCTGATGAAACTAGCATACATAGTCTATTTGGAAATCACAAGGGGGATTTAGGCATTGCAATCCACCTCCTGAATCTTCTGTGACGGGTTAGACATGTTCACAACACATCTACTGGATAGGGCCCCGATGGCAACAGGAATGCCTAGTGTGAATCATGCTAGGGCTTATAAGTAAGTTAAGTGCATGTTAGGGCTGGGTGCATGTCTAGCTGCCAAAATTTAGATGCCTCAGGAACTTTAACAGTGAAAATTTAGGAACCTAGACACTTTAGGATTAGGAGGTAGCAGAGCAAGGGTTTTGTGAATGCTAGTGGTCCCTAAATGTTGAACTTAGGCATCCAAAGTGGCAATTAGGTGCCTAAGTCCCCCATGGGAATCCCACCCCGACAGCCTTGAGTCATATTCTGCCTTTGAAGAATTTTAACATTATAAGCAATAGATGACAAGCTGATAAATCTTCTTCCTCAACCTTCTTTCAAATTCTTTTTCAACATCCTAATCCATGGATACGAAATGTGAAATAAAGCAATGAGAACCTCTTAGAAGGGCTATCTTCATAGAAATCCCCAGGGTGCCTCCATAGATAGAGAAAAAGATTCTCACCTTGATGTATGGAGATTTTTGTGCATAACTCTCATTAACACTAATGAGACTTACACACATAGTTTAAATCCCTGTTCACCAAGCTGAGACTATACTCCTTAAATATTATTGGTAGGACAGTAATTCTTTCTCCTGGTATTTCGCACATCATTCAATTGTTGCATTCCAGGCACTCATTCTCTAGTAAATCCAACCAATAAATATCTCAAACCACTTTGAAAATTTAATATGTATGGTGCATTTTGAAAGTTTTTTCTTTGACAATCATATATTTACAGAGTATTAAGTAAATCCAATTAAGTAACATTTCAGTCTAAAAGCAAGTAGGGTAAAACATCTGCACCACACACAAAAAAGAATAATAGATAAGAAATCAAAACGAGTGCTGAAGAAAGAGGAGAAAGGACAGCCACTTCTATAACAGGACAAGTAACCATCTCTTCCATATTCAACTTTTTGGCTATGTTCAGTGGGCTTCCCCACACAAAAGCAGCCAGAGCAAGGGCTCCCAACACTTGGGCAAAATATTCAGAGGGATGTCAACAATGAGACTCCTCACATCATATCAGGCTCTTCCTGAAGGCCCTGATTGATAAGTCCATCCCTAAAGTTAAGCACATACTTAAATACCTTGCTGAATGGTGGCTCCAGTGACTAAGCTTACCCCTTTGAAGTCAATGGGGGTTTTGTTATTGACCTTACTGGAAGTAGCATCAGCTCCCAAGTGCACGGTACCATGTGCCTTCCACTGGTAGAATCCTCTCTGGGATTCTAGAGCTGGGGCTTCCTCTACTGGCAGGTGTATTAAAGGTTTTGTCTTGCTTTTCTAAATTACCTACAATAAGGATCTAAACAAATGTATTTCCCTCAATTATTGTGGTACTCAAGAATGCTTCCTGTTTTCTTAATGTCACTGCAAGGAGGCTCACGAATTAGACTGAGTGAATCCCCTAGGTTTACTCATACAGGACCTGATCCAAAGGTTGTGAATGTAATTAGAGTATTCCTTATGACTGAAATGGGCATTGGATCAAGCCCTGAGATACGGAGCTCTGAGCCATGGGACACCTTGATATAATAAAAAAGATGAATGATGTCTCTGAATAGCTGGAAAATCCATATATATCTGCTCTTCTTGATATTCCTTTAGTAAACATTTTTTTTTCTTTTTCTTTGGGTTTCTCTGTGCCCTTAACACTAAAAGCTCAAGCTTTAAGAATTTGAAAACCTGAATATTTTATCATGTATTGCAACAGAAGAGGATAAAAACCAAAATGCCACACTTTTAAATCCATATTGTTGAATCGGTCTCATGCTACATTTTCAGGTTGATGGAATATGCTCAGGTCATGCAGGTATGCTTGAAGATGAAAGGCGTTAATGAGGTAATATTGTATATTGGACCAACTTCTGTTCTGATATCTCTCGTGAGAGAGATAAGCTTTCCAGCTACTCAGAGCTCTTCCTCAGGTCTGGGAAAGGTACTCAGAGTGTGACAGCTATATACAGCATTGAATAGATAGTTTAGCATAAATAGTTAGCATAGGGTGGCCCTCAAATGTTTTACCTCACACCCCTCTTTACCCCATCTGTTCCCCCCCCAACCTCACAGGAGCTAGGGCTGGGAGCGGGGCCATGGCTCTGGGAGTGGATGACATGGACAGGGGTAAGGTGGTCAAGGCTGGCGACAGAGCTGGGGGCGGGGGTGGGAGCAGAGCCTCAGACAAGGGCCTTGCCTGGCAGCCGAGCTCCCTGGAGTGGGGTCAGCAGCTGGATCCCTGGGCAGGGGGCCAGCAGCCGGATCCCTGGGCAGGGGGTCGGCAGCCAGGGCTGGGGCCAGGAGTGGATCTGGGTGGCACTCTCCCTGCCTCCTGTGGGGGCTGTCCCTGGCTCCTGCTATGACCCCCCCCCAAAAAATGTTCTTCCGTACTATCCTGGGGGGAGTGACCCACAGTTTGAGGACCTCTGAGTTAGGACATATTCCAAGTGACCATTCAAGGTGAAGTGGCTCATTAACACCCCTGTAGTCATAGGACAAAAAAGGAGGGCTATGGGTTCCAGATTGTTGTAATAAGCAGGAATCCTAGTTTTCTGTGATAAAAAAACCAAAATTCGACATTTTTCTGTCATTAAAATTAAATGCTGAACTTTAGTTTCCCTTGCCACAATATATATAGGTATTAGTTGAACACAATATTTTATTGATATACAGTAGATCCCTATTTATCCAAGCCTACATTATCCAGCTCTTCATATTAACTGAACTACCAGCCACCCGGAACTGACAGTGGTGGGGCTCGGGCTGACAGCCCCAGAAGGTGAGGTTCACAGCTAAAACCCCAGCCCCGCTGTGCCTTGAATACATTGAGACTCGAACTTTAAGTAAAATTTAGGTGATAGCTAATATATGTTTTTATTTTTTTCACAAAATGTAACAAAGATTCTCTGTAAAAACAGAAATTCAGCATTTTCTCATAGCAAATGGATTTCTAGGATCCCTTGTATAAGCCATATATGTAGTGTTTTTATTAAGATAATGATTTTTGGTGTGTAGGAAATCTGGCCAAAGCACACTTACTGAAGGAAAATGGGGGCACATAGAAATCATCCTCAAACCACTTATCACACAAAGGACCAGCTTCCCCAAGACACAACCTATGTCTTCCATAAACTCCACAACAGTAACAACATCCTTCAGAACACCATTCTGGGCACCATGGATGTCACTTCCATATACACCAATATCCCTCACAATGATGACATATCTGCCTGCCTCAAATATTTACAATACAATGGATCCACCGTAAACACATTGCCAAACACATCCATTTCATCCTCACCCATAAGAATTTTACATTCAACAACACTTTGTCCAAACCATGGGAACAGCCCTGGGTACTAGGATGGCTCCACAATATGCCGGACTCTTCATGGGCCACCTTGAGGAAGATTTCTGGACAAATGCACTACAAAACCATCTGTGATATTTTCATCTTCTGGACAGATGACTTTAAGACCCCCATACATTTCAACCACTACTTCAACAACCGCCACCAGTCAATCATGCTCTCTCTGGAACACTCTTAAACTAGCACCAACTTCCTGGACACTACGATCAGCTGCAACAATGGAACCCTACAGACAACTATATACAAGAAACCCACAGATCAGCAGGCCTATCTTCATAGATCCAGTAACCATGTCAAATACACCAATAAATCTGTTATCTACAGGCAAGCACCCAGATACCTCAGAATATTCTCTGAGCAGAAAGTCTAGGGTATACACCTTACCACACTCAGAACTGCTTTAATCAAACAAGGACACTCCACCAGAGAAGTAGATTACATCATGGAACAGGCCACCCAAATACCCAAAGAGAACCTGCTTCAATACAGAAATAAACCCCCTCTGACTGCACACCCCTAGTTGTCACTCACCACTCCACATGAGAGCCAATATGGGGTATCATCAAACAACCACACCCCATACTCAGTGGGAACCCCATCCTGAAAGAAATCTTTCCCGAAACCCCTCTTCTAGCCTTCAAACAGCTCCCCAGGCTCATCATCAGAAACAAGATTCCCAGGGACAAGGACACACCAATTCAAAGCAGCACCAGACCCTGCCAAAACAACAGATGCAAAACCTATAGACATATTTCCACTGCCACAGTGATCAACATCCTCCACAACACACCTTTCAAGATCCATGAGTCCTATACATGCTTACCACAACATGTAATGTACCTCAGCCAGTGCATGAAATGCCCCAATAACAATTATATTGGTGAAACTAGGTATTCACTAGGCTCATGAATGAACTCACATAGGAAAATAATAAAAGACAAAAATACCATAACACCTGTGGCTGAACACGTCTCACAAAGGAATCAGTCTTTATCTGACCTATCAGTCCTCATCCTCAAAGAAAACCTGCACAACACTTTTGAAAGACCAGCCTGGGAGCTTAAATTTGCTAGACTCTAGAGATTGTGGTCTTAATAAGGACACTGGATTTATTTATTACAACAATCTGTAACCCACTAACCCCCCTTTTCTGTTCTATGACTATGGGGGCCACTTTGCCTTGAATGGTCCCTTAGAATATGTATTTACTGCTTATGCTAAACTACTTGTTTGGCTTATATTTAGCTGTGATGCTCTGAGTACCTTTCTCAGACCTGAAGAAGAGCTCTATGTATCTCAAAAGCTTGTCTCTCTCACTAACAATAAAAGATATTACTTCCCCTACCTTTCTCTCATGTCCTGGGACTGACACAGCTACAACACTGCAAACGGAAGTTAATGATGTCATGAATACACTGATGGCATTTACCTCAAAAAGAACTTGGATGACACTATACAATAATCAAGTCTAGTACTGAAGCATTCAGGGCACTCCACCTTTGCTGAATGAAGTCAAAACTCACTAGGCAGTGAACTGGGACTGATACCAACTCATTGTTACTCATTAGTGTGAAAGAAATCCAGAAGAACTAGCACAACAAGCATGTTTTTAGTTTGACAATAAGTTATTCAGTTTCTGAATGATGACAGGAATTGCTTTTATGAAGAAAACTGCACAGTAGCAATTGCTTCCCTGGTAAGGTTTAATAATCATCCATGACCTTGTACTTTTCTGTAAGTTGGAAACACATTTCTACTTCCATTTCCTTCTCATGTATATTTCTTTGTATCTCTGCAGGTGAAAGATCATTGCACCTCAACTTTAAAAGCAGAGTCTGTTAATTGATCCATTTAGACAACTAACAAAATGTTTTCCATTTATGTATTCACAATGAAAATAATCAAGATGACAGGGTAATAAATGCTGCTTTTACAGCAGAGCTACAATCTTACAAATGAGTTATTAGTCTCAGTCAAATCAGTCAAACACTCAAAGAGGTATTACAAAGCTAAATAGTATAAAATAATAAGCCATTATTATTTGGAAGTTGGAAATTTTAAAATTATCAGATGCTGAATATGCTGGACAAAAATTTCAAAGGGCCTTTTATTTTCTGTTGAGAGTCTGCATTTTCATGTACAGACATACATTTGTACATGCAGATTGGACACAAATTATCCAATTTGTGCATACATTTTTCTTGTAAATGGGTGTGCAAATATTTTGAATGTGCACAAATTAGAGATCCTTTTCAAATGTGTTTGGTGATGTCCACTTCCAGTTTTGCCATAAACCATTTGTACATACTATACATATTAAGTAATAATACTTCAAAACATAATTTATGGTTTTATTGAAAACAATGTGCCTTGAGAATTACGAGAGCAAATATTTGAAGAATCTTGAAAGTTACGTTTGGTTGTGAGTGCTGCTAATTTAACTCTTTCATTGCTGGTGGTTCATGCTTGTGTCTTTGTAGCAGTTTACAATATTGTTTATCTGTTTGGAGGGCACATTAGGAACTACAATAGCAGGTGAGTTTGGATGGTGTTTCCTAGAAACAGAGTACCAGGACTGTCACAGCATTAAAGAGATTTTAAATATACAGTAGCTATGTGTATTCATTCTAAGTCAAGCTGCATAAATGTGGTGAGTTGTATAATACCATTGAACTAAATGATTAGCATATTTCCAAGAGGATGCAATTCATCATGTGTCTCTTTTCATGAGCCTTTGAAGGAAAGGATTATGTTCACATAATTATGGGTGACATCCTTTATTTTGTTTCAAGCTTCCAGCCCCTTTCTTTTCCATACATTTGCCGTTGACTGTCTTCCACGATTGCCTTTACAGTAGGCTGAGCATTTTCTTGTCTTCATCTCTTTAATATCCCAGACTGGCAGATATGACTACAACAATTCTTTCCATACAGGTAAAGCAGCAGTTGATCGTCTTTCTTTATGATTTATGGTAATTACTGAGAATGTCAAGTTTATGATTATGCTTAAACAAGCAGAAAGCCACATAGCAGTGTATTTTCTTATTTACATTTCCCCATTTCAAACAGAGTGCTGTTCACTGTTATATTTTAACTGAAAGTGAATTTTAACACATATCCTTATAATGTAATGCTTGGTCCTAACAATAAAGGTCTTAAATCTGTGATTTGCATTGCTTGTAACAAATATAATTTTTGAATGCTTATTTTGTTTCCCATCTTGGAGAGTGACTAGGCAGCTTCTAGGCCACCAGGGATTAATGTTAATTCCTGAAAAGTTTTGTGGGTGTTTTTAGGGAGGAGAGGGGAAGAGTTGCGCATTTCTGAATTTTATACTGCCATGAACAAACAAGACAATAGAATCCAGCACTGTCAAATTATCCATCAGAATAAAATGTGATTCATCATTAAAGAGACAGCAGTGGAAAATAGGTGGCTTCATGGTGTTAGCTACTGATCTCTTACCTTGAATAAGGGCTGATATTATGAGGTGCTCAGCATCCTGAATTCCATGGGGAATCAATATTCCAAAATATGGGCTCCCACAATCAGCCTCCTAGATCCTGATTTAAGCAGCTAAATGAATGGACTCCTTTTCAAAGGTGCTGTGACAGAGTGCTGAGAATCAGCAACTGAAGCAACACTCTGTTTAACCAGGCTGAGCAACAGAAAAGCCTACAGGACTTTATTTGAGAGCAAGTCTAGGTACAGTAACAACTGCTACAAATTGTGGTAAACCCTGTGGCAGGGATCAGCATTCAGATATGGGGGGTAGGTCTCCATGAGACGGGGCCTCTAGATGACCCCGATGCATTTTTGGCCATATTTGAGAGAGATGCTATGAGGGCATGACGGGATAAGGGAATCTGGGCCCTAAAGATAGCAGTCTATTTAACAGGAGAAGCTCAGATGATCTACATGGCTCTCAAGCAAGCAAAGAACTACAAAATGGTTAAGGCAGCCATCCTCAACTGTGTGGTTGATAAAAATATTTGATAAAAATGTACCAGCAAAAACGTTTTGAGCCGCAAGATGCACTGGGAGACTACAGTCCCAGACATTTGCCCCAAAACAGACAGACTGGGCCACTTGTTGCAGCAATTGCACACCCAAACCATGGTTGACATTATAGACACTGTCATTCTTGAATAGTTCCTTCAGAATCTTGTGGACCATACCCGAATATGGGTCAGGCAGCATCAACCCAACACCCTAGATGTGGCAATTAAACTAATAGAGGAAATTGTAGAAGCTGACATTTTAGAGGAGGTCGTTATTTGAAGGGTTTGGATCTGGGCAGGAAGACCAGAAAACTAAATTCAGACAGGGAACTGAGAAGAAGAAGGAGGAGCCCAGTGGAACACTGACAGGGTCTTGGATGTTTATGTGATACCAGTGTTGGTGGCAGGGATTCATAAAAATAAATTGTCCATATGTGGAGTGTGGGTTTACAGAATTCTGTGGTTGGGCCAGGACTCCTGGGTAGGAAGAAATGAAGAAGTTATCAACTATTTCTGTAACATAGGGAGGAATTAAAGGAGTCTAGTGGACACTGTCTCAGCCTGTTCATTACTAAGGTGAGAACTGATAAAACCCCATTGGACACTTCATTGAGCAAGAATGAGGCTGTAATATATATATAAACATGGGGATAAAAAAATCTGCCCTAGAAGTTTGGGGGAAGTTTAAAAGGGAGTCGGTTGGGGTAGTGGAGGGGATCCCTCAAACCCTTATGTTAGGCACAGACTTGAGCCCCTTCCCATTTAGGAAGCAAAGGGACATCCAGAAACCCTGGAGGGAAGGAATGAAACCCATGGGGAAGAGAAAAGAGCCAGTAAACATAGAAAGTTTGGAAAATATGAGACAGGAGAACACAAGCCAAAAAAGAAAATACAGAAAGGGGAATACCCAAGAGATGAAAGGGGAAGAGAAAAAAGACAAGGAAATAGTCTCAGCAGATAAAGATAACCCACGCTTGTTAATAGGGGTTGAACAGTTATCAGAACTCCCATCTCCAGAATGCCAAAGGGAGGGAACCCCAGAAGAGTTGGAGGATTAGGAGAATAAGTGGCTATGGGTAACCAGGAGAAGGAGAGATACAAGCAGTCCCCTCAACAAAACAAATAGGGTCAGAATGAGGGGAATGCTCCCCCTCCCCCGATTGCCCCAGGTGTGAGGACTTGTGGGCCAAATTGGAATAATGGGGGAGACTTCCACTCACCAAATATGATTTTTGTGGATGGAGAATGGATGGAACCCACAAAGAGATCCTAGATGAACATTCTGTGGGCAAACGAAGGCTGAAGTTGAGTAGCATCTCCAGTAAAAGAGGCAGGGAGTGTGGAGAAAGAAACATCTTTCCATCAGGCATGGGAGGAGGTATATGACAGAGTGCTGGGAATCAGCAGCTGAACCAGCACTCAGATCACTGTTTAACAAGTTAGGCCCCTGAGGAGAACCTGATTAAGGAGAGGAGTTCCTGATTACCAGATGGGAATAGGGTATGGGAGCTCATAAACTAATTAGCCCATAAACAAGGAGATTGGAGAAAAGAGAACAGGAAGTATGTGTAAGTGGTGGAAGAAGGGAGGGGGAGCATGTGCATGTGGGTGAGCAAGTTGGACCTGATAAAGGGAGCTCTCTGTGTGGAGAGACTTTTTCCCACCCCGACAATCCCATCCCTTGGGAGAACAGGCAGTTAGTATGAATAGTATGATCGCATAAGTATGTAAAAGGTGGCGAGGTGAAGCACTGTAAATAAACTACACAGTGGTATCCACACAAGCAAAGTGGTCTGTGTGAGAGCTAGGAAGATGGGAGGAGAAGGTGCCGTGACACAGGTGCTCAGTAACCAGCAGTTGTCACAGAAGTCAGTGGATGCTGATGGGTGTTTAACACCTTTGAAAATCAGATCACTTATTTATGCAGCTAACTTTAGGCATCTGTTGTTTTAAGAATCTTGGCCTAGCAGTTCAGGGTACTCACCACCTTCCAGGAGGTCCTCAGTACCTTATGAACTCCATCCTTAAATTTCTAGCCATGACAAAAACATACTAAATGGTAAACATTACACCTTTATGCCTTAGGAAAAAGCAAGGTGTTCTGGTGTATACTATTCTGATCCTACATAAAAATAAATGTCTAGCAGGCTGAATAATTGTATACCAAACATTTGCTGAATATTGGGTAGATTTCATGTCACAAGGTCAGACTACTCAGATTACACTGTACTAGTCATAGGTTTTAAGGTGCAGCATGTTTTATCCCACATGTTGAATATAAACACAACTTACACATGTTTTAAAAATCTACCATTGTACCAGGATCAGTGAAACTGGATTCAGAAGGCCCATGTTCTCTGGAGGGGCTGTTATTGATGAGACACCAGAAAAACAGGAAACATGGAGAGTTGGGCTGGAAGCAAAGTAGCCATAAGTATGGAGTAGTGCACTGGATTTAATAAAGTTCCACTTTTTCAACTTAACTTGCATTCAGCTTTACTTTTTGCAAATGAAATAATCATATTGCTCATTATAATTCTTTTGCCATGGTAATCATGCTTTTCAACTAAACAATCTTTGACCCATTCAAGGATTTTGTCATCCACTCAATCTTTTGCCAATACTACATTTGTTCCTAATATCCATTCTGTCCCCAAGCACCAAACGGCACTGATTATTTCAATCAGAATTTAATATTAATATTAATATTAGCTATAAGAGATGGCTGAGAACAGAAAAGCTTTCCAACTAAGCTCTTTCCATATGCATGAGTGCTGGAAATTAGCATTTTTTCAAGATTCTGAACATCTGAAATTTTTGAAAAGGTTAAAAAAATCATCTATATATGAATTTGAACTGTGATAACTGTGGCATACGTCCATATAACGCTAACAGCAGGTGTTAACTGACATTCCACTCAGGGAACACTTGTAGGGCATTGACCGCTCATAGCACATCACTAGATGCTACCCTAATACAAGATATAATAAATAATAGTCACAAAGCTAGACCCAAATGAACATCACGCAACATCTCTTCCTCTGCAGTCACTATTTATTTTGCACATGGAAGAAATTAAAAAAACGTGTTTACATTCAAGACTATTAATTTTAAGAGAACTTGTACAGAGGTGATTAAACTTTTACTACTTCATGGTAAAAAGTTAATATATCTGACACAGTGGTCAGTGCTTTCTTTAAAAGAAGCGTCCCCACAAAAGGCCTCAGGACAATCGGAGCCTTTCCACTGACTTCAGTTGTCTCTGGATTAGGCCCAAGGGACATGTGTGAGGCCAATCATCTGCAGCCCTTGAGTTGGGGTTAAGGGACGATGCAAAGACCAATCCTCCTTCTGCCCCATCTGGACAGATGAAGAATAATTGCCATCCCTGCAGCCTGAGGAGCTCAGAGCACTCCCATAAGCACCAGTTGCCTCCAAAGGACAGGAGTGGGCATTGAATGCAACACAGAGGAAAGTTTTAAAGAGCCTTTTCTCATGTGACCTCTTAAATCCTTTCAGTGCTTCCTATGTCACTAAAGATAACCAAGATATAATAAAATAAGTAATAATAAATAATTTTCACTTAATCCAAGGATCTGAAGCACTTCACAGATGTAAACATTATCTTCTCAGTTTTAAAATGGGTGAGTCACAAGGGCTAAGTGACTTCCCCAAATTCACATATGATGAAGTTCACCCCTAAGCAGAATGCTAGCACGTGACTTAGGCATCACTTAAGTCCTTAAAATAGGGCTTTGTTTAGATTTAAGTGGTGTGTAGACCTTGCCCTATCACTCTGTGCAGAGGTGAATTTTGTCTGCAGTTAGCCAATGGAAGAGTTTGAAATAGATCTCAGTCTCTGGACCCGAAGGAGCTGCCCTAACTACTGGACCTTATTGCCTCCCATCGCAAATACCAGATGTCCCATTGAAATCCATGGAAACCTTGGTATATGAGATGTTGAATATACTAAGAGGAAACCAGGAGTATCATACAAAAAGATTAGATGGGGCAAAAGGAATTTTAAAATAGTTAATTAAAATTATTTCTAGATTGATGGGCTGAAGGATATTCAGGACACAATCTGAGCTACACTGAATTTCATTTTGGTTTGCAACTCAACATTAAATATATAGTGACACAACTAATGACTGAACACTAACTCAGTTTATTCTGATGTTAACATGATTTCATTAACTTTCTAATAAAAAGAATGGCGAGGAGATCCGGGAAATGCTTGGAGGCAAGGTTACTTGCTATTACTAATATTTAGTTTATAATTTATATTATATATTTTTATCCTACTTCTTATGTTTCAGTGTTTTCATTGTGGCATTTTCATTGTTTGTGAATGATGATCATTGTCCCATTTGATCTAATGGAAATACAATATTGGCCACTAATGCATACATACATTCTTTCTCACTATTCACATTTTCTCCCCTTTTCCCTCCCATGAAGCTGTGCACTGTAATTATAGTTATCTGCTGCATCATTAAATGTATCTTTATAAATACTACTCTCCCTTTTTTTCCTCCCGCAGTTGCAAATGTTTCTTTGCTCCCCCTATTATCTCCATCCCAGAGGCGAGCGCAGATTAGAAGGTTAAAAAAAAAAGCACTCACGATGAAATGTTCTCAGAGTTCATGCAGTCCTCCCGCACTGAAAGGACTCAGCAGAATGTGTGGAGGCAAACAATGGCAGAGACCAGGAAAGCATCACATGAACGTCATGAGAGGAGGGAGGATGCAATGCTGAGTCTAATAGGGGAGCAAACTGACATGCTCAGGCGTCTGGTGCAGCTGCCCTCCTCCCCAAGTTCCATACCCTCCTCACCCAGACGCCCAAGAACTCGGGGGGGGGGGAGGCTATGGGCACTCAGCCACTCCACCCCAGAGGATTGCCCAAGCAACTGAAGGCTGTCATTCAACTGCAGTGTGGCCTTGTGTCACGGTTCCTCCCCGACTCTGAACTCTAGGGTACAGATGTGGGGACCTGCATGAAAAACCTCCTAAGCTTATCTTTACCAGCTTAGGTCAAAACTTCCCCAAGGTACAAAATATTACATCCGTTATCCTTGGACTGGCCGCTACCACCACCAAACTAATACTGGTTACTGGGGAAGAGCTGTTTGGACGCGTCCTTCCCCCCAAAATACTTCCCAAAACCTTGCACCCCACTTCCTGGACAAGGTTTGGTAAAAAGCCTCACCAATTTGCCTAGGTGACTACAGACCCAGACCCTTGGATCTTAAGTACAATGAACAATCCTCCCAACACTTGCACCCCCCCTTTCCTGGGAAATGTTGGATAAAAAGCCTCACCAATTTGCATAGGTGACCACAGACCCAAACCCTTGGATCTGAGAACAATGAAAAAGCATTCAGTTTTTTACAAGAAGACTTTTAATAAAAAATAGAAGTAAATAGAAATAAAGAAATCCCCCCTGTAAAATCAGGATGGTAGATATCTTACAGGGTAATTAGATTCAAAAACATAGAGAACCCCTCTAGGCAAAACCTTAAGTTACAAAAAAGATACACAGACAGAAATAGTTATTCTATTCAGCACATTCTATTCTATTCTAATTCTTTTCTCAGCCATTTAAAGAAATCATAATCTAACACATACCTAGCTAGATTACTTACTAAAAGTTCTAAGACTCCATTCCTGTTCTGTCCCTGGCCAAGACGACTACAGACAGACACAGACCCTTTGTTTCTCTCCCTCCTCCCAGCTTTTGAAAGTATCTTGTCTCCTCATTGGTCATTTTGGTCAGGTGCCAGCGAGGTTACCTTTAGCTTCTTAACCCTTTACAGGTGAGAGGAGCTTTCCCCTGGCCAGGAGGGATTTCAAAGGGGTTTACCCTTCCCTTTATATTTATGACACGCCCCCCAAATCTCAGCTAGGGTGAAACACTGGCTGGGATTTCTTCCTGGAGCTCTAGGAAAACAGAGTTAATAAGACACATGCATCTCTAAATATACTACCAAGTACATAAGGACTAACAATATTTTCCACATCTCAAGGACGATTTTAACCAGTTGATTCTGGGAAACTTTCACGGGAGAGTGCATCAGCCACTTTGTTAGAAGCTCCTGAGATGTGTTGGATGTCGAAATCAAAATCTTGGAGAGCTAAACTCCACCGAAGAAGTTTTTTGTTAGTTTCTTTGACGGTGTGAAGCCACTTTAGTGCAGCATGGTCGGTTTGCAGGTGGAAACGCCGTCCCCAAACATATGGGCGTAGCTTTTCCAGAGCGTAGACAATGGCATAACATTCTTTTTCAGTGACTGACCAGTTGCTTTCCCTCTCAGACAGTTTTTTGCTGAGAAACACTACAGGGTGGAATTCTTGATCAGGTCCTTTCTGCATTAAAACTGCTCCCACACCACGCTCGGATGCATCTGTGGTTACTAGGAACGGTTTGTCAAAGTCTGGGGCCCTTAGTACAGGGTCAGACATGAGTGTCGCTTTAAGCTTGTTAAAGGCCTTCTGACACTATCCGGTCCACTGAACAGCATTTGGCTGTTTCTTTTTGGTTAGGTCTGTCAGTGGGGCAGCGATTTGGCTGTAGAGCGGTACAAATCGTCTGTAATAACCGGCCAAGCCTAAGAAGCATTGAACCTGTTTCTTTGACTTTGGGACAGGCCACTTTTGGATAGCATCCACTTTGGCCTGTAGGGGGCTGATAGTTCCTTGACCCACCTGGTGTCCAAGGTAAGTCACTCTGTTTAGGCCTATTTGACACTTCTTAGCCTTAACAGTTAGTCCTGCCTCCCTTATGCGCTGAAGGACTTTTTGTAGATGTTCCAGGTGGTCTGCCCAGGAATCCAAAAATATGGCCACATCGTCAAGGTAGGCAACTGCATATTCTCCTAATCCCGCTAGGAGACCATCTACAAGTCTTTGGAAAGTGGCGGGTGCATTTCGCAGCCCGAAAGGGAGTACATTAAATTCATACAGCCCGAGATGTGTGATGAAGGCTGACCTTTCCTTGGCAGATTCATCTAGCGGTACCTGCCAGTACCCCTTGGTTAAGTCCATGGTAGAGATGAACTGGGCCCGTCCCAGTTTCTCTAATAGTTCATCTGTGCGTGGCATGGGATAGTTGTCTGGGCGAGTTACAGCATTTAGCTTACGGTAGTCCACGCAAAAACGTATTTCCCCATCTGGTTTGGGAACTAGAACCACTGGAGATGCCCATGCACTTTCAGAGGGGCGGATTACACCCATCTGTAACATATCCTGGATCTCCCGTTCTATAGTAGTTTTAGCTTGAGGAGACACCCGGTAAGGTTGGACCCTAATTGGGTGAGCATTACCTGTGTCAATGGAGTGGTATGCCCGTTCAGTCAGTCCTGGGGTGGCTGAGAACGTTGGCGCGTAGCTAGTGCACAGATCCTGGATCTGCTGTCGCTGCATACGCCCAAGGGTCATGGAGAGGTTCACCTCTTCCACACCACCAGCACATTTCCCTTCGTAGTAAAAACCTTCAGGCCACTCAGCGTCGTCTCCTCCCTGGGCTGTAAACTGACAAACCTTTAATTCTCTGGAATAAAAGGGCTTTAGAGAATTAATATGGTACACCTTAGGCTTTCGGTTGGAGGTGGGGAATGCTATGAGATAATTAACAGCTCCCAGGCGCTCCTGGACCACGAATGGCCCTTCCCACGATGCTTCCATTTTATGGGCCTGGAGCGCCTTTAAGACCATGACCTGGTCTCCTACTTTGAAGGAACGCTCTCTGGCATGTTTATCATACCAGGCTTTTTGCTCTTTTTGAGCATCCTGTAAGTTTTCTCTAGCAAGGGCTAAAGAGGTTCGGAGGGTGTTTTGTAGGTTGGTTACAAAGTCCAGAATGTTAGTTCCTGGAGAAGGTGTAAATCCCTCCCATTGCTGCTTCACCAACTGCAATGGCCCCTTAACCTCACGGCCATATACAAGTTCAAATGGGGAAAACCCTAAACTGGGATGTGGTACAGCTCTGTAGGCAAAGAGCAACTGCTGCAACACTAGGTCCCAATCATTGGAGTGCTCATTTACGAATTTACGTATCATGGCCCCCAAAGTTCCATTAAACTTCTCCACCATGCCATTTGTTTGATGATGGTAAGGAGTGGCAACCAAGTGATTTACCCCATGAGCTTCCCAAAGGTTTTTCATAGTTCCTGCCAGGAAATTAGTCCCTGCATCTGTGAGGATGTCGGAGGGCCAACCTACCCTGGCAAAAATGTCTGCTAGTGCCTGGCACACACTTTTAGCCCTGGTGTTGCTTAGAGCTACTGCTTCCGGCCATCGGGTGGCAAAATCCATGAAAGTCAGTATGTACTGCTTTCCTCTGGGTGTCTTTTTCGGAAAAGGACCCAGAATATCCACAGCTACTCGCTGAAATGGAACTTCAGTGATGGGGAGTGGCTGGAGAGGAGCTTTGACCTGGTCTTGGGGTTTTCCCACTCTTTGGCACACCTCACAAGACTGGACATAGGTAGAAACATCCTTGCCCATTCCCTCCCAGTGGAATGACCCCCCCAAACGGTCTTTGGTCCTGTTCACCCCAGCATGGCCACTAGGGTGATCATGGGCTAAGCTCAAGAGCTTGGCCCGGTATTTAGTTGGAACTACCAACTGTCTCTGAGGATGCCAGTCTTCCTGGTGTCCACCAGAAAGAGTTTCCTTGTATAAAAGTCCTCTTTCTACAAAAACCTGGATCGATTAGAAGGGCTGAGAGGCGGTGGGTTGCTCCGTGCCGCCGTCCACGCTCTCTGGAGGCTTTCATCTGCTTCCTGTTTGGTCTGGAACTGTTCCCTTGATGCTGGAGACATCAGTTCCTCATTGGATTGGGGACCTAGGCTTGGTCCCTCTGGAAGCGATATAGGGGATGGAGCTGTTTCTGTTGACTGTGAACCGCTCTCCGCTGGTGCACTATGTTGGGATTCAGGCTCCGGCTGAGCCTCTTGTGTAGGGTTATCGGCTGCTGCCAGTTCAGGTTCGGTGGGGCCCTCTGGTGTTGAGGTTGCAATGACTGGATTCAGTGCTGACACGGGGTCTGGTGTTGGTTGTTCGGCTGGTTCCGGTTCTGGGACTGGTTCCGTCTGGGTCTCTGGGACTGGATCCACTACTGCTGTTGCAGACATTGGCCTGGGGTCCGGGTCCATCACCTCTGACCGGGCCCTGATAGAAGTTTCCGGAACAGAGCTAGGCCTCACGGCTTGTTTAGCCTGGCTGCGGGTGACCGTTCCCACCCTCTTGGCCTGCTTCACGTGATTGGCCAAGTCTTCCCCCAACAGCATGGGGATGGGATAATCATCATAGACTGCAAAAGTCCACATTCCTGACCAGCCCTTGTACTGGACAGGCAACTTGGCTGTAGGCAAATTGAAAGAGTTGGACTTGAAGGGTTGAATCGTCACTTGGATCTCTGGGTTGATTAAATTGGGGTCCACTAAGGAAGCATGGATAGCTGACACTTGTGCTCCGGTGTCCCTCCACGCGGTGACCTTGTTCCCGCCCACACTCACAGTTTCCCTCCGCTCCAAGGGTATCTGGGAGGTATCTGGGCCTGTGGACCTCTGGTGTGATTCCGGTGCAATGAACTGTAATCTGTTGGGGTTCTTGGGGCAGTTGGCCTTTACATGCCCCAGCTCGTTACATTTAAAACATCGTCCAGCTGACGGATCACCGGGGCGAGGTGGGTTGCTGGAGAACGGGGTGGTGGGACGATAAGGGGTCTGGAGGGTTCTTTGGGAGGTAGGTGGGGCTTTGGGCGGCCCCCGGTAATAGGGTGTGGTCTGGGGTGGTCCCTTCTGGTCTCCGCTCCAACTGCGACCAGTTTTCTTCTTCTCTGCCACCTTCACCCATCTGGCTCCAATCTCTCCTGCCTCGATTACAGTTTTGGGTTTCCCATCTATGATGTATCTTTCTATTTCCTCAGGAACACCCTCTAAGAATTGTTCCATTTGTATTAGGAAGGGCAAATTTACTGGAGATTCAACACTTGCTCCTGATATCCAGGCATCCCAATGTTTCACAATGTGGTAGGCATGTCGGGTAAATGACATGTCTGGTTTCCACCTTAGGGCTCGGAACCTCCGACGAGACTGCTCGGGTGTTATCCCCATTCTGACTCTCGCCTTGGATTTAAACAGTTCATACTTGTTCATATGTTCTTTAGGCATTTCAGCTGCCACCTCAGCTAAGGGTCCACTGAGCTGCGGCCTCAGCTCTACCATGTATTGGTCAGTAGAGATGTTGTACCCAAGGCAGGCCCTTTCGAAGTTTTCTAAGAAGGCCTCAGTATCATCACCTGCCTTGTAGGTGGGGAACTTTCTGGGATGGGAAGTGGTACCTGGAGAAGGATTGCTAGGGTTTGTTGGTATATTCTGCTGGGCCTTTATCCTCTCCATCTCCTCCACATGCTTCCTTGCCTCCATTTCCCTCTTGTGGGCAGCCTCCTGTACCTCCTTCTCCAGCCGCATGAGTTCTATCTGTCTTTCATGTTCCCTTTGTTTTTCCTCAGCCTGAAATTTGGCTAATTCCCGCTGTAGTCGAGCCGAGGATTTGGCCATTCTAACCTCTCTGTTTTTAACTAACTTTACACTCGAGGTTTAGAAATAAACAAACAAAACTTGGCTGTAAAATTTTGCTGTGCTGGAATAGAATACCTATTCTCTGATAGTGATTGTCAGCCTACAGAAAAAGACAATTCCCTTGTCTCTGCTCTGGGCCCAAATTAAAGCAAAAAACCTCCAACTACTTGGAAACCTGCTTACCCAGCCCAAAGAAAAAAAAATTTCTTTTCAAACCTGTGCTCCTTGTAAAACAAAAAAAAATCAAAATCCTAAAAAAACCCCTGCCACTTTTGTCTCCAGGCAAATGGGTAGAGCACACACCCCCTATTTACTTTTAGGAAGAAAAGAAAAAAAAACCTCTGGGTTGGAAGACTGTGAATTTCCCTGCAGGAGTTAAGTACACTGCCTCCAGGCAAAGAAAACCTGCAATTCACAAGATAATCCCCTTTTGTCTCTGCTTGGCCACAAAGCAGAGAGAAACCAAGCTGCTTTCAGTTTCAAAGCTGCTTTCTGGAATTCCTAAAATTCCTTTTTAAAATCTGTATTTCTAGTTCAAAAAATCTCAACTGGATCTCAAAATGATTTCAGGTTAATCCCACCACTGTGCCACCATGTCACGGTTCCTCCCCCACTCTGAACTCTAGGGTACAGATGTGGGGACCTGCATGAAAAACCTCCTAAGCTTATCTTTACCAGCTTAGGTCAAAACTTCCCCAAGGTACAAAATATTACATCCGTTATCCTTGGACTGGCCGCTACCACCACCAAACTAATACTGGTTACTGGGGAAGAGCTGTTTGGACGCGTCCTTCCCCCCAAAATACTTCCCAAAACCTTGCACCCCACTTCCTGGACAAGGTTTGGTAAAAAGCCTCACCAATTTGCCTAGGTGACTACAGACCCAGACCCTTGGATCTTAAGAACAATGAACAATCCTCCCAACACTTGCACCCCCCCTTTCCTGGGAAATGTTGGATAAAAAGCCTCACCAATTTGCATAGGTGACCACAGACCCAAACCCTTGGATCTGAGAACAATGAAAAAGCATTCAGTTTTTTACAAGAAGACTTTTAATAAAAAATAGAAGTAAATAGAAATAAAGAAATCCCCCCTGTAAAATCAGGATGGTAGATATCTTACAGGGTAATTAGATTCAAAAACATAGAGAACCCCTCTAGGCAAAACCTTAAGTTACAAAAAAGATACACAGACAGAAATAGTTATTCTATTCAGCACAATTCTTTTCTCAGCCATTTAAAGAAATCATAATCTAACACATACCTAGCTAGATTACTTACTAAAAGTTCTAAGACTCCATTCCTGTTCTGTCCCTGGCCAAGACGACTACTGACAGACCCAGACCCTTTGTTTCTCTCCCTCCTCCCAGCCTTTGAAAGTATCTTGTCTCCTCATTGGTCATTTTGGTCAGGTGCCAGCGAGGTTACCTTTAGCTTCTTAACCCTTTACAGGTGAGAGGAGCTTTCCCCTGGCCAGGAGGGATTTCAAAGGGGTTTACCCTTCCCTTTATATTTATGACACCTTGTCTTTCCCTCCTCCACTCATCCACCACCCCACCCGGTGCTTCCCTCCTCACCCACCCTTCCTGGGCTACCTTGCGAGTTTTCCGCTATTCCCCCTGTGTGATGAATTAACAAAGAATGCATGATTTTGAAATAATAATGACTTTATTGCCTCTGAAAGCCGTAATAGAAGGTGGGAGGTCGATTGGCTTACAGGGAAGTAGAGTCAACCAAGGGGACGGGGTTTCATCAAGGACAAACAAACAGAACTGTCATACCGTAGGCTGGCCAGTCATGAAACTGGTTTTTAAAGCTTCTCTGATGCGCAGGGTGCCCAGCTGTGCTCTTCTAATCGCCCTGGTGTCTGGCTGTGCGTAATTGGCCACCAGGCGATTTGCTTCAACCTCCCACACTACCATAAACATCTCCCCCTTACTCTCACAGATATTGTGGAGCACACAGCAAGCAGCAATTACAATGGGAATATTGGTTTCGCTGAGGTCTAACCTAGTCAGTAACCTGTGCCAGCGAGCTTCTAAATGTCCAAATGCACATTCTACCACCATTCTGCACTTGCTCAACCGATAGCTGAACTGCTTCTTACTACTGTCCAGCATGCCTATGTATGGCTTCATGAGCCATGGCATTAAGGGGAGGCTGGGTCCCCAAAGATAACTATAGGCATTTCAACATCCCCAAAGGTAATTTTCTGATCTGGGAAGTAAGTTCTTTCCTGCAGCTGTTCAAACAGACCAGAGTTTCTGAAGATGCGAGCATCATGCACCTTTTCCGGCCGTCCCACATTGATGTCGGTGAAACGTCCCATGTGATCCACCAGTGCCTGCAACACCATTGAAAAGTACCCCTTGCGGTTTACATCCTGGCTGCCAAGGTGGTCCGGTCCCAAGATAGCGATATGTGTTCTGTCTATCGCCCCACCACAGTTAGGAAACCCCATTGCAGCAAAGCCATTCACTATGACCTGCACATTTCCCAGAGTCACTACCCTTGATAGCAGGAGCTCAGTGATTGCGTTGGCTACTTGAATCATAGCAGCCCCCACAGTAGATTTACCCACTCCAAATTGATTCTCAACTGACCTGTAGCTGTCTGGCGTTGCAAGCTTCCAAAGGGCTATTGCCACTCGCTTCTCAACTGTGAGGGCTGCTCTCATCTTACTATTCTTGCGCTTCAGGGCAGGGGAAAGCAAGTCACAAAGTTCCATGAGGGTGCCCTTATGCATGTGAAAGTTTCACAGCCACTGGGAATCATCCCAGACCTGCAACACTATGCTGTCCCACCAGTCTGTGCTTGTTTCCTGGGCCCAGAATCAGTGTTCTACGGCGTGAACCTGCCCCATTACCAACATGACGTCCAAATTGCCAGGGCCCGTGCTTTGAGAGAAGTCTGTGTCCATGTCCTCATCACTATCATGATCGCGCTGTCGTCGCCTCCTTGCCTGCTTTTGCAGGTTCTGCACATACTGCAGGATAATGTGTGATGTGTTTGCAATGCTAACAACAGCAGCGGTGAGCTGAATGGGCTCCATGCTTGCCGTGGTATGGTGTCTGCAGAAAGCAGAGTTGCAGCGGAAGCGGTGGATGATGACAGATGCCACAAGAATAGATATTTATACAGAACGACGAGAGGACCTGCGTGGTGGATTCATGACACCAGAAGAGCAGAGTTGCAGTGGAAGTGGTTGAGGATGACAGTTAGCACCGCACACATTTCCCGGGGAAGAACATAAGTACCAGGGAGCACATGACAGACAACATAGAGAAATTTGCTATTGAGACAAGAGCAGCAGAGCAGAGTTGCAGTGGAAGCGGTGGATGACAATGACAGTTAGCAGTCCTACTGCACCGTCTGCTGACAGCAGTATGTTGTCTGCATGGAAAAAAGGCATGAAATGATTGTCTGCTGTTGCTTTCATGGAGGGCGGGGCGACTGACGACATGTACCCAAAACCACCCGCGAGAATGTGCCATCAGGCATTGAGAGCTCAACCCAGAATTCCAATGGGCAGCGGTGACTGCAGGAACTGTGGGATAGCTACCCACAGTGCAATGCTCCGAAAGTCAATGCTAGCCATGGTACTGTGGACGCACTCTGCCAACTTAATGCGCTTATTGTGGACATATGCAATCGACTGTATAAAATCGATTTCTAAAAATTGACTTAGAATCATAGAATCATAGAATATCAAGTTTGGAAGGGACCCCAGAAGGTCATCTAGTCCAACCCCCTGCTCGAAGCAGGACCAATTCCCAGTTAAATCATCCCAGCCAGGACTTTGTCAAGCCTGACCTTAAAAACCTCTAAGGAAGGAGATTCTACCACCTCCCTAGGTAACGCATTCCAGTGTTTCACCACCCTCATAGTGAAAAAGTTTTTCCTACTATCCAATCTAAACCTCCCCCACTGCAACTTGAGACCATTACTCCTCGTTCTGTCTTCTGCTACCATTGAGAACAGTCTAGAGCCATCCTCTTTGGAACCCCCTTTCAGGTAGTTGAAAGCAGCTATCAAATCCCCCATCGTTCTTCTCTTCTGCAGACTAAACAATCCCAGCTCCCTCAGCCTCTCCTAATAAATCATGTGTTCTAGACCCCTAATCATTTTTGTTGCCCTTCGCTGGACTCTCTCCAATTTATCCACATCCTTCTTGTAGTGTGGGGCCCAAAACTGGACACAGTACTCCAGATGAGGCCTCACCAATGTTGAATAGAGGGGAATGATCACGTCCCTCGATCTGCTCGCTATGCCCCTACTTATACATCCCAAAATGCCATTGGCCTTCTTGGCAACAAGGGCACACTGCTGACTCATATCCAGCTTCTCGTCCACTGTCACCCCTAGGTCCTTTTCCTCAGAACTGGGCTGCTTCTAAAGCCCAAGCAGTAATGGTGGCCCTTCTGAATAAAGAATGCTACTACTGTGAAGGCCACTACACAGGAAGACAGAGAATTAACAATCAGTATAGACCCTGAATGGCAAGGGTTATGTCAACTGGATACATAGGTGAGCATGGAGAATATTCTTTGTTCCCTAGGAATTCTGTCTGCCAGTTCCTTGTTTCTATGTGTGTGAGTGTGTACAAGAGCCCATATCCTTATTTGTGTATTGTTAGACAGATACCCTACCTAAGAAAGCTGATTTTGAATTTATCAAATTTCTGACACCTCTCATGTTAAAAACAGGCACAGTACTTCAAGTTGCATGATGACAGTGTGTGAACATCTAGCAACACAATGAAGCAAGAGACTGCACAATGTATGGGTCAGGAACTGCCATTTTTATAAGTTTGTATGTCACCTATATACTCAGCCCCACCTTCTTCCACTAGGAGAATGTTTTCTATTTGTTTCTGTTTTACTTTGTAAAAGTATTGGTCATAAAATATAAAGATACCCTACAGCTGTAACTAGTAAGAAAACCCAACTAAACAAGCCTTATTTATCTTTTGTACCTATGGGAAACAAATCCACTTAGCTAATGCATCTTATTTCTAACAACTGACTTTGTCCTGATTCTCCACTGTTACTATAAATTATTACAACCAAATGCATTTTCTTGGTTAGTTAAATATTTCCTTGCAAAATGAAATGTTTTGTCTTACGATGTTAACTTTGCCAGAGGGTCTTTAGAAGTCAAAATACTGTTGATATAAACATGGACCCAAGACACAGGAAGAGATGATGTTGATGTATGTTTCTTTCCTCAGGAAAACCCTTCAGCTTTTTAAAAGATGAGACATGATAAATAACCATCAGCAGTAATTACATTTATGAGTAACAATCTAGTCGATAGTAACACTAGTCATAAACAGATTGCATCCTTCTATTGGAGTGACCACTTCTATCTCTCTCTCTCTCTCTCTCTCTCTCCTTGTGCTTTGAGGAAAGTTGCATGCACCAAGGCTCGTGGTTGAGACAGGAGGATGCAGGCTGCAAAGTATTCTAGACAAGGAGTCTCAAGCTCTGGAACGTGCTTATCTCAGTTGCCTAGACCCAGGATCTAGCAGCCTTCAGGAGATGCCATGGTCCCCAGGCTCTTCCATTGTGTATGGGGTGGAAAGAAGTGAATGGAGATGAGTGAATGTATGATGTAGGCAGTGAGGAAGACTATGCTAGTAGACAGGAAAGTATATTAGGAGTCTGTCTTAATATTTCACTTGCATGTGTACAGTGCCTGTCACAATGGGGCCCTGATCCTTCACTATATATGGTATAGTGGGTGGTATATATGGTATATATTGTAGCACCCATATATAGAGGTATATGGGTGCTACAGTAATACAAATCAGCAAGGCCTGATGAAATTCACCCTAGACTACTTAAAGAAGTCGCTAAGGCAGTCTTGGAACCATTAGCAATTATTTTTGAGAAGTCAAGGAGGATGGGTAAGGTGCCTGAGGACTGGAGAAGGGCAAACACAGTACCTATCTTTAGAAAGGGAACAAAGAGGAACAGTGGAATTACAGACCAGTCAGCCGAACTTTGATACCTGGAAAGATACTCGAACAAATTATTAAACAAGGAATTTGTAAGCATGTAGAGGATAACAGGGTTATAAATAATTGCCAACATAGATTTGGTTAGAATATATCATGTCAAAATAATTTTCTTCTTTGTTACTAGCCTAACCGGTGGGGGAATCAGCAGATGTGCTATATCTTGATTTGTAGTCAGGCTTTTGACATAGTCCAGATGAAATAACTGTAAGGTGAGCACACAACTGGTTGAAAGAATATTTTCAAAGAGTAGTTATCAATGGTTCCCTGTCCAGCCAGGAGGTCATATCTAGTGCAGTCCTGTGGGGTATGCCTTGGGTCTTGTATTAGTCAATATTTTTATTAATGACTTGGATAATGGAACAGAGAGTATGTTTATAAAGTCTGTAGCTGACACCTAGCTGGGAGGGGTTGCAAGCATTTTGAAGGACAAGATTCAAATTCCAAATGGTCTTCATAAATTGGAGAATTGATGTGAAATCAACAGGATGAAATTCAACGAAGACAAATGCAAAGCATTACATTAAGGAAGGGAAAAGGAAATCTAGAAATACAAAATGGGGACTAACTGATTAGGCAATTGTTGTACAGAACAGGATCTGTGGGATATAGGGGATAATATCACAAATTGACAATAAGCCAGCAATGTGATGCAGTTGAAAAAAAGACTAATATATTTCTGGAGTGTGGTATGTAAGAGATAGGAGGTGACTGTTTCACTTTGCTCAGCACTGATGAGGCCCCACAAGGAGTATTTTTTTTGCAATTTTGAGGGACCCACTTTAAGAAAGATGTGGACAAATTGGAGAAAGTCCAGAGGAGATCAACAAAAATGATTAAAGGTTTAGAAAACCTGACCTCTGAGGAAAAGTTAAAAAAACTGGACCTGTTTAGTCTTGAGAAAAGAAGATAGAGCGGTGACCTGATAAGTCTTCAGATATGTTATAAAGAGACAGGTGATCAATTGTTCTCCATGTCCACTGAAGGTAGGACAAGAAGTAATCAGCTTGATCTGCAGCAAGGGAGATTTAGGTTTGATATTAGAAAACCTTTCTAACTATAACAATAATTAAACTCTGGAATAGGCTTCCAAGGGAGGTTGTGGAATCCCCATCATTGGGGGTTTTTAAGAACAAGATAGACAAACAGCAGTGGGGGATAGTCTAGGTATACTTGTCCTGCCTCAGTCGTGGTGGGCTGCACGCGTTGACCTCTCAAGGTATCTTCCAGCCCTACTTTTATTATTTACTTAAGGTGAGGTGTCTACAGTGAAATTACACACATGTTTAAAGCTAAACAAATGCAGAAGTGTTTGCAGGATTGTGGCTTAAGTAAACCAAACACACAAAGGGTAGGAGGAAAAAAAATATTATCCCCTTGTTACAGATGAGGAATTGAAGTACTGAGGACTAGATCTTCAAAGGTGTTTGTGTCTCACTCTCATGGAAGTCAATGGGAGTTAGGTGCCTAAATAATTCTGAGGATCTGGGCCTCAGCAATGTAAACCCAGGTATGACCCTGGGCTCAAGGAAAACCCTTCTTGTATCCACACTGCGACTGTACTAACCTAGGACTCAGACATAGGGTTCCAGGACCCTGCAGAGCTGAGGGGGTCTGAGCCTGAGTTAAGCTGGGACCTAGGGTCTGAGCCCTATTGCTTTCCTGTGTACATGTGGCCCCAGCTTGACTTGGGTCCTGGGAGTCCTCTGGATGTATCCTACAGATCCTGGTGGCAGAAAAGCAGTGTTGCAGGCAGCCAGCACACCTGGTCATAAGCACCATTGCTGACTGGCCAAGTGCACTCCCCCTTCCTGCTCCCTCTATGGGGACTCTAGTTCCCCCTTGCTGCTGCATGGAGCTTGCCCGGAGCAGGGAGCAAAGTTGCCAGGCAGGGCTTAGCTCCCAGCCAATGGTGTCATCTCTCCTTAGGCTGGGCTGGGTTGGGTGTCATCCCTCCCAAGGCTGGGATGGGATGGGAGTTCTCCTGCTCCACCTCTCTGCAAGGCAGCTCTTGGTTCCTCTCGGCTCTCTTGCATTTGCTCCTAGGCTTCCCCTGCCCTCCCTGGGGCTGCATGTGCAGAGGTGCGCAGGCTGCATGCACTGTCAGGGCAGTGAATGGGAGCCAGCACCAAAACTTCCTGTCAGCCTCCTGGTGTGTGGCAGGAGCAGAGATAAGGGATTCCTAGGGTGTGCTGGAACACACTGGACTCCAAGTCCTGAGGACGCATTTCACTGCTCTGTAGCTGGCAGCAGCCAGGCTAGGGTGTATGTGTGATTTAAAGGACGGGATGTTAGCAGTGATCCCCCAGGTGGGTCATGCGGGCAGGGGACACTCACCCTGGGAGGAATGGAGCAGCTACTTCTGGGTTCCCTGGGGGGATTGCCAAGATCATAATTATTAGCTAGAGCAGTGGGTCACCACTTTGGCTGCTTCGAGACTTGTTAGTAAAGTGGGAGCAAGTACATAATACCATTTATGTCCATGCCATTTGGGGAGAATAGTGTACCAGCCTGTCCATGAAGGTAGACAATAGAATTTTCCCACTGTGCACCATGTTCCTTAGGCTAGAGTGTCAACATTGGCCTTCTGGCACTCCAGGATATGGTTACTTTGACTCAGGTCAGTGCACTGCAGTCTGGATGCCAGAGCCCTAGGTGCAAGCATGGATTAGAAAATTCTTAACCTAGGGTTAAAATGCAATGTAGATGCTCAAGCTCAGGGTTCCCTGACATGGGTTGTCTGATTCAAGTCTCACTAACCCTACGCTTACATTGCTGTGTAGACACAGCCTGAGAGATCAAGTGACTTTTACTATATAACTTCACAGAATTAATCATCATATGACAGCCGACAGTTAAACAAACCAAAAGTTTTTATAAGGTTAGAAATACAGTAAGTATGGATGGGTTATAGCACAAACCTTATAAGCATAATCTAAAAGACATTCGCAAAAAGAAAAGGAGTACTTGTGGCACCTTAGAGACTAACCAATTTATTTGAGCATAAGCTTTTGTGAGCTACAGCTAACTTCATCGGATGCATACTGTGGAAAGTTTAGAAGATCTTATTATATACACACAAAGCATGAAAAAATACCTCCTCCCACCCCACTCTCCTGCTGGTAATAGCTTATCCAAAGTGACCACTCTCCTTACAATGTGTATGATAATCAAGGTGGGCCATTTCCAGCACAAATCCAGGCTTTAACAAGAACGTCTGGGGGGGGGGGGGCAGGGGGTAGGAAAAAACAAGGGGAAATAGGCTACCTTGCATAATGACTAAGCCAATCCCAGTCTCTATTCAAGCCTAAGTTAATTGCATCCAATTTGCAAATGAATTCCAATTCAGCAGTTTCTCGCTGGAGTTTCATGCTTTGTGTGTATATAATAAGATCTTCTAAACTTTCCACAGTATGCATCCGATGAAGTGAGCTGTAGCCCACGAAAGCTGGATGTGCCATGTTTGTCTTTCTTCCACAGGACAGAAGCAACTTTGTCTGTACAAAGTGCAAGCTGGTCTCCATATTGGAAGAGAAGATTGAAGGTCTGGAGCAACAGATAACAACCCTGCGTTGCATACGGGAAACTGAGGATTTTCTGGACGAAACTCAGGATAGGCTTCTAGGGGCACAAAGCTCTACAGATATAGAGCAGGTTGCACACAGGAGCCAAGAGGCCAGTGAAGAAGCTTGGCAACATGTGACCTCCAGAAGAGGTAAGCGGAATGTCCGGGTTCCAGTAACACAGACACAGGTAACTAACCGCTTTCATGTTCTCTCCACAGGTATCGTTGCGGAGAGTGGACCAGATGATATGTCTGGGGCGAGAAAGCAGAAGGAGACTCCGCTGGTTGGAAGGCATGAGATGCTATGTCCTGAGGTTGGGAGTTCCACGACCACCACTCCCAAGAGGAGAAGGTGGGTGGTGGTGGTCGGGGACTCTCTCCTCCGGGGGACTGAGTCATCTATCTGCCGCCCTGACCGGGAAAACCGAGAAGTCTGCTGCTTGCCGGGGGCTAAGATTCGTGATGTGACGGAGAGACTGCCGAGACTCATCAAGCCCTCTGATCGCTACCCCTTCCTGCTTCTCCACGTGGGCACCAATGATACTGCCAAGAATGACCTTGAGCGGATCACTGCGGACTATGTGGCTCTAGGAAGAAGGATAAAGGAGTTGGAGGCGCAAGTGGTGTTCTCGTCCATCCTCCCCGTGGAAGGAAAAGGCCTAGGTAGGGACCGTCGAATTGTGGAAGTCAACGAATGGCTACGCAGGTGGTGTCGGAGAGAAGGCTTTGGTTTCTTTGACCATGGGATGGTGTTCCATGAAGGAGGAGTGCTGGGCAGAGACGGGCTCCATCTTACGAAGAGAGGGAAGAGCATCTTTGCCAGCAGGCTGGCTAACCTAGTGAGGAGGGCTTTAAACTAGGTTCACCGGGGGAAGGAGACCAAAGCCCTGAGGTAAGTGGGAAAGCGGGATACCGGGAGGAAGCACAGGCAGGAATGTCTGTGAGGGGAGGGCTCCTGCCTCATACTGGGAATGAGGGGCAATCAACAGGTTATCTCAAGTGCTTATATACAAATGCACAAAGCCTTGGAAACAAGCAGGGAGAACTGGAGGTCCTGGTGATGTCAAGGAACTATGACGTGATCGGAATAACAGAGACTTGGTGGGATAACTCACATGACTGGAGTACTGTCATGGATGGTTATAAACTGTTCAGGAAGGACAGGCAGGGCAGAAAAGGTGGGGGAGTAGCCCTGTATGTAAGGGAGCAGTATGACTGCTCAGAGCTCCGGTACGAAACTGCAGAAAAACCTGAGTGTCTCTGGATTAAGTTTAGAAGTGTGTGCAACAAGAGTGATGTAGTGGTGGGAGTCTGCTATAGACCACCGGACCAGGGGGATGAGGTGGATGAGGCTTTCTTCTGGCAACTCGCAGAAGCTACTAGATCGCACGCCCTGGTTCTCATGGGTGACTTTAATTTTCCTGATATCTGCTGGGAGAGCAATACAGCGGCGCATAGACAATCCAGGAAGTTTTTGGAAAGCGTAGGGGACAATTTCCTGGCGCAAGTGCTAGAGGAGCCAACTAGGGGGGGCGCTTTTCTTGACCTGCTGCTCACAAACCGGGTAGAATTAGTGGGGGAAGCAAAAGTGGATGGGAATCTGGGAGGCAGTGGCCATGAGTTGGTTGAGTTCAGGATCCTGACGCAGGGAAGAAAGGTAAGCAGCAGGATACGGACCCTGGACTTCAGGAAAGCAGACTTCGACTCCCTCAGGGAACGGATGGCCAGGATCCCCTGGGGGACTATCTTGAAGGGGAAAGGAGTCCAGGAGAGCTGGCTGTATTTCAAGGAATCCCTTTAGAGGTTACAGGGACAAACCATCCCGATGAGTCGAAAGAATAGTAAATATGGCAGGTGGCCAGCTTGGCTTAATGGTGAAATCCTAGCGGATCTTAAACATAAAAAAGAAGCTTACAAGAAGTGGAAGGTTGGACATATGACCAGGGAAGAGTATACAAATATTGCTCGGGCATGTAGGAATGATATCAGGAGGGCCAAATCGCACCTGGAGCTGCAGCTAGCCAGAGATGTCAAGAGTAACAAGAAGGGTTTCTTCAGGTATGGTGGCAACAAGAAGAAAGCCAAGGAATGTGTGGGCCCCTTACTGAATGAGGGAGGCAACCTAGTAACAGAGGATGTGGAAAAAGCTAATGTACTCAATGCTTTTTTTGCCTCTGTTTTCACTAACAAGGTCAGCTCCCAGACTGCTGCGCTGGGCATCACAAAATGGGGAAGAGATGGCCAGCCCTCTGTGGAGATAGAGGTGGTTAGGGACTATTTAGAAAAGCTGGATGTGCACAAGTCCATGGGGCTGGACGAGTTGCATCCGAGAGTGCTGAAGGAATTGGCGGCTGTGATTGCAGAGCCATTGGCCATTATCTTTGAAAACTCGTGGTGAACCGGGGAAGTCCCGGATGACTGGAAAAAGGCTAATGTAGTGCCAATCTTTAAAAAAGGGAAGAAGGAGGATCCTGGGAACTACAGGCCAGTCAGCCTCACTTCAGTCCCTGGAAAAATCATGGAGCAGGTCCTCAAAGAATCAATCCTGAAGCACTTGCATGAGAGGAAAGTGATCAGGAACAGCCAGCATGGATTCACCAAGGGAAGGTCATGCCTGACTAATCTAATTGCCTTTTATGATGAGATTACTGGTTCTGTGGATGAAGGGAAAGCAGTGGATGTATTGTTTCTTGACTTTAGCAAAGCTTTTGACACGGTCTCCCACAGTATTCTTGTCAGAAAGTTAAGGAAGTATGGGCTGGATGAATGCACTACAAGGTGGGTAGAAAGCTGGCTAGATTGTCGGGCTCAACAGGTAGTGATCAATGGCTCCATATCTAGTTGGCAGCCGGTATCAAGTGGAGTGCCCCAAGGGTCGGTCCTGGGGCCGGTTTTGTTCAATATCTTCATAAATGATCTGGAGGATGGTGTGGATTGTACTCTCAGCAAATTTGCGGATGATACTAAACTGGGAGGAGTGGTAGATACGCTGGAGGGGAGGGATAGGATACAGAAGGACCTAGACAAATTGGAGGATTGGGCCAAAAGAAATCTGATGAGGTTCAATAAGGATAAGTGCAGGGTCCTGCACTTAGGACGGAAGAACCCAATGCACAGCTACAGACTAGGGACCGAATGGCTAGGCAGCAGTTCTGCGGAAAAGGACCTAGGGGTGACAGTGGACGAGAAGCTGGATATGAGTCAGCAGTGTGCCCTTGTTGCCAAGAAGGCCAATGGAATTTTGGGATGTATAAGTAGGGGCATAGCGAGCAGATCGAGGGATGTGATCGTTCCCCTCTATTCGACATTGGTGAGGCCTCATCTGGAGTACTGTGTCCAGTTTTGGGCCCCACACTTCATGAAGGATGTGGATAAACTGGAGAGAGTCCAGCGAAGGGCAACAAAAATGATTAGGGGACTGGAACACATGAGTTATGAGGAGAGGCTGAGGGAGCTGGGATTGTTTAGCCTGCAGAAGAGAAGAATGAGGGGGGATTTGATAGCTGCTTTCAACTACCTGAAAGGGGGTTCCAAAGAGGATGGCTCTAGACTGTTCTCAATGGTAGCAGATGACAGAACGAGGAGTAATGGTCTCAAGTTGCAGTGGGGAAGGTTTAGATTGGATATTAGGAAAAACTTTTTCAGTAAGAGGGTGGTGAATCCCTGGAATGCGTTACCTAGGGAGGTGGTAGAATCTCCTTCCTTAGAGGTTTTTAAGGTCAGGCTTGACAAAGTCCTGGCTGGGATGATTTAACTGGGAATTGGTCCTGCTTTGAGCAGGGGGTTGGACTAGATGACCTTCAGGGGTCCCTTCCAACCCTGATATTCTATGATTCTATGATTCTATGAAAGCTTATGCTCAAATAAATTGGTTAGTCTCTAAGGTGCCACAAGTACTCCTTTTCTTTTTGCGAATACAGACTAACACGGCTGTTACTCTGAAACCTAAGAGACATTGGATCAAACAGCAGAGGAAAATATTTGAGAATAAATAGTAAATGTGACCAATAATTCACAGATTCTGAGGTTTCTTTTCATAGTTAAGTTTTATTTACCAGCTACCATCTTATCACTCTCTATCCACAAGATTATCTTTTTTTGCCTGACTGAGTAATAATTATTTGCAGTTTTGTTGTAGCTGTGTTGGTCCAAGGATATGAGACACAAGATAGGTGAGGTAATATCTTTTGTTGAACCAACTGCTTTTGGTGATATACACAAGCTTTTGAGCTCCACAAAGCTCTTCTTCAGGTCTGTGGAACTCTGAAGTGTGTCTCTTTCACCAGCAGAAGTTGGTTCAATGAAAGATATTACCTCACCCACCTTGTCTCTGAATAATAATAATTTCCAGACTCTCTCAGACCAGTTATCTATGCTTGGAGCTTCCTTCTATTTCCAAGATACTATTTCACAATGACTTGCAGTCAGTATGGGTAGGTATTTATCTACTTGTACTTGCCCTTGACCCAGCAAAGAAACTACTGGTTCATATAGAAGTTCAATGCCAGTTACTGTATATCTTCTGTTCTTTGGAGAGTAGCCACACACAATAAATAATTTTTGGTTACCTTCTCCAAATAGAAAGGTAAGTGTTTCTGCCATATCTCCAGATCTCCACATTTTACTTCATTACAGGCAAATATATATGCAACCATTTGCTATAAGAGAGACTGGTGTAGAAAACATTTTACCTTTGGAGGTCCGGATGTGGGCTTCCACAGTGTGCTATGAAGGATTTGTTTCTTCCTCCTCAAACACATGTTGAAACTCAGGCTTTCCAGCATTAGCAGAATAAGCATTTACTGTCGATGGGGCTAGCCACACAACTCCCCAGTAAACCTCCTTTGGCCATAGTGTACACCACCTTAAACAGTAATAGATGGCAGTTCACTCGAGTGCTTCAGGATACCAGCTGCACACCCATATGAAGTGCAGCAGTGTCTGCACATAGGACCTGGGCTTTTTGCTTTTATTTTATGCCTTCAGTACATGCAATGTCAGCCATAAGTATTCAAGAAATTTTAAAACCTGCTTGCTGTGGTGCTGGGAAACCAAGTTCCCGCTCTGGCCAAGGCCATAGGTGTTACCAAATTTCTGACAAACTCATACCTGGAAACCAAACCTGCAGACCTGTATGTTAGTTTTCTTCAAAATTACTGTTAATTTTATAAGAATGTGTTTAGACTCTATGAAATGCTTGAAAGTGGCGGATGCACTAATCTCACTTGCAATGTCTGTATTCCATCCTATAAGGAAATATGTAAGCTTTGCTTTATAACTTTGAAAATGTTTGCTCTGAATTTGTGAACCCAGGCAAGAGATTCATTTGCCCCCACCCACCCAGTCAGGAGGCCTATCAAGATTAAATGTTCCATTAAGGAACATCACAATACAAAGGACTGGTGATTGCACATAGCATATCCAAGGTGTGACAGAGCAAAAAGAGCTCCTATCCTGGGCAGGAAGGCCAAATGTAAAAGATAAAATAGGGTCTCAAGAAAATTTTTCATCTCTCTGCTGTTTGGACTCACTGGGCCAGAGATACTAAACTAAGGTAGAGTTCCCTAGCAGTTACCCCTAGGTATAACCTCTAGTCTGCCCTGAAAGACATTTTGAATTGACAGATTATTACATCTCTGCTATCTTTGGACAGTAACTAAGGGCAGGTCTACACTTAAAACGCTGCAGCGGCACAGGTGCACCTCTGTAGTGCTTCAGTGAAGATGCTACTATGCCAATGGACAAGCTTTTCTCATCAGCGTAGTTAATCCACATCTGCAAGAGGCAATAACTATGCCGACTGGAGAAGCCCTCCCGTCGATATACCACTATCTACACCAGGGGTTAGTTTGGTATAACTGTGTCGCTCAGAGGTGTGGATTTTTCACACACCTGAGTGATGTAGTTATACTAATGTAACTTTGTAATGCAGACCTGTCCTTATTTGTGTGTATATGCTTGCTTGCTGTAACCCGTAAATAACTCCCTTATTTCTTTTTTCTTGTTAATAAACCTTTTGATAGTTTATTACTGGCTTGGATACAGGCATTGTCTTTGGTGTCTAAGATCTAGGGTACAAATTAATCTGGGATAAGTGACTGGTCTCTTGGGACTGGAAGCATCCTGAATATTTTGTGATTTTTGGTGTAAGAGACCATTTATTATTAAGTCCAGCATGCCTGGGTGACTCTATTGTAAGACTACTATAGTGATCCAGGAGTTCATATTTGTTACTAGGTTGGTGAAATCTAATTATATAACATACCACCAGCTTGGTTCTGCCCTGTTTTTGACAGTCTGCTCTGAGGTAGGCACTCATGGTCATAAGCCACTCCAGATACATGATACTTGCATTTTTTACTTTGTTTGAATTCCAGTGACCTGCTTTTTCATCATACATAAGAATGGCCATACTGGGTCAGACCAAAGGTCCATCTAGCCCAGTATCCTGTCTTCTGACAGTGCCAACACCAAGTGCTTCAGAGGGAATGAACAGAACAGGTAATCATCAAGTGATCCATCCCCTGTTGCCCATTCCCAGTTTCTGGCAAACAGAGACTGGGGACAACAACCCTGCCAATCCTGGCTAATAGCCATCTATGTACCTATCCTCCATGAATTTATCTAGTTTTTTTGAACCCTGTTATAGTCTTAGCATTCACAACATACATTTTCATCTCCTCCTTTTATGTGTACATAATCTAGGACTAAGTAGAGTCTATCTACATTCGGCTTTCCTCATCTCCTCAGTAACTTATTTGCTTTCTGTGCTACAGTTTGGAGAATAGTGGCATCACATAGATACTCTATTAGCAAATACATGATTTCAGTCCATTAGATTCCGTGGAGTTTCACCAATATAAAGTTGGTGTAAATAAAGAGACTATCAGGCCCTAGACTTTATGTAGAATTTTCTTGAACAAAACCTTTTCCAGAATAGCTTCCCCCCCCCCAAAGTTGTCAGTATACATATAAATACAGCATACATCCCCAACACTTTCTATCACTTAAATAATCCTATGCACAGCAAGTAGAATCATTTTTTCTACATCAATAAAACAAACATACAATTTTCTAACAAAGTTTTCGAAAGTGAAATCATCTTAATGTTTGATATAGTTATGAACTTTCAGCTTACAAATTCCATCTTCAGTGGTTTCCTAGGTTACCAACACATCCACCAACAGAATCTGCACAATGAAACACAATAGCCTGCAGCATTTCCACTTTTTGGAATCCTTATGAATTATTTACATTCTCACAAATATATCAGTCCCAAAAATATGATAAACGTTACAAAAACCAGGTGGTGGTAGTCGGCTACAATTTGAATCTACACCAGAGTCCTTTATGAAGGAAGAGACTACATAATTCTCTTGAGAAGGCAGAATGCAAAAGAGATGGACAGTGTCATTATATTACCCTGGAAAGAACTTCTTCATGCTCCTGATTAGGACTTTGAAACACTGAATTAGTGACAGTCTATAAAAATTTAGAGATCTGGTTTAATGTCCATTGAAATAAATGAGGAGACTCCAATAGATATAAATGAGAGTTGGATCAGGCTCTTGGTGTATATGGATTATAATCATTTTCTGATAACAATCTTCAAATATGTTAAGACCTGTTATAAAAAGGATGGTGATTTATTTTTCTCCATGGCCACGGAAGGTAAGACAAGAAGTAATCAGCTTAATCTTCAACAAAGGAGATCTAGGTTACATATTAGAAAACCTTTCTAACTACTGTATAAGGAAAGTTAAGCACCGGTATAGGCTTCCAGGGGAGGATGTGCAATCCCCATAATTGAAAATTTTTAAGAATAAGTTAGACAAACAGCTGTAGGGGATGGAATAGGTATACTTGGTCCTTTCTCAGTGCTGTGGACTGGGCTTGATGACCTCTCAAGGTCCCTTCTAGCACTACATTTCTATGATTTCGAGTCATACGTTTTCCATGCAGTGCTGTTAGGCACATTTCTTGAAAGATTCCCATATTGTATTTTTTCCCTTTACATTATGTAGATTGAAGGTGCCCCATTTAAAAAAAAATGGGTGAAAATGTACTTTTCTCACAAAGACAATCTGAACATTAAAGTTTGAATTGTGTTTTATATCTTCAAAGTACTGTAAGCTCTTATTCAAAATGACTAGTACCTTATTCCACAAGTGATGCTCACCAAGACTACTCGTGGTGTAAGATACTATTCAATGTGAGCAGAAGTATTATAATCTGCCCCTCAGCAAGTGCTCACTGTAATAACTCACTGCCTACATCTTCCGAGGGAAAACTTCCACAGAAGAGCCAGATTTTACAAGGGGGGGGCAGATTTTACAACCAGCTCAGTTCCATTTCAACACTTTAATAAGGGCCACATTTTCAAAAATTCTCAGCACACTGCCCTTGTCCTTGCAACACCAGCGATGAATACTCAGAAGAAGTCTGTATCCAGTGTGCTCAGCTCTTCTCAAAAACAGCCCATTTATTTTGGTGTCTAAATGGGAGCTGAGCAATTTTGAAAATCTGGCCTGAGGTGTGTAGTCTGAGCCCTTCTGAAAAGTCTGGCCTTCATGTATTCTTTTTAGATAATATTAGAAATGGAGAGGATGCCAGATTTTTGCAATATGGGATAATTAGGAAAGAAAATACTGAGTACTCTTCAACATTACAAAAAGATTTGGCAATGTTTGGGGGCAAAATAACTTATCTTTCCCAGGTCTTATCAACCAATCAGCTAGCAGCTACAACTCCTTGTAAACAAAAGAAAAGATTGCACAGCTTTCTTCAAGGTGACTTACATTGTAAGCTCTTTGGGGCAGGGATTGTCTTTTTGTTCTGTATTTGTACATCACCAAGCAAAATGAGATCCTGGTCCTTGATTGGGGCCCCTAGGTGCTATGACAATACAAATAACAAATATTAATATTACCCAGTGCCACTCAAATGCAGAGTTGCTTCTAACACCTTCAGCCATTTCTGAGGGACAAAAATGTCTCACTGAAATGATAACAACATGAAAGTTCATCATATGTCAACCACACAGGTCATTTAACTTCATTTTCATCTAACTGGGTCCACTCTCCTGTTATTTTCCAAATTAAGCTCCAACTCCTACCATAACTGATTGATGATGCAATGCATTTAAAGAGTACTTGAAATGAAAATACAAGAGCAGGTTGCTAGAACAATAGGACCATAGGTAATCATAAGAAGTGGATTCACATCTCAATCACCTCCAGTGCTAAGATAATATGGTAGAATGATGATGATTTAAATGACTTGAGTACAAATTAGCCTCCCCCTCTCTCTGCTCGTTGTCTAGGGCTCCATGTAAGGTGACCACTGAGGAGATCCCTAAAGTAATATAAAAAAGAAATTACATTTACACAAGTTATATTAAAATACCTTAAGCAGTTTGAATCTTTAATGTATATTATTTTCATTATACATATGAATATAGGGAATCAGGTATTTTCCCAAGCAGTAGGTTGATCAACTGTATTTGACCACCTCTCATAAGCAACTGTAATTCAGAATGCACTCAGAGTACATTCACTGAGTAAGAAAGTGCTAATTTTATAGTCATTTTTATGACTATAGTGACACTTATCATTATGGTTTAAGTCTAGGTAGTGGCTAATACAAAAAAAGTGAATATTTCATCAGGCCAACTGCATTAATATTCTTTTCTTCAACTGCTAGATTTCAGACACCATGAACTGCCCTGCCTATCTGTGACATAATGAAGCTGACATTCACTCACTTGCCCAAAATAATAACTTTACATCAATAAAAATACTTATCATATTTTAGATAATTTTGAATATACCAGTCCTTCTTCCGTTTGACATACTACTACAGCACACACAGTTGATAGGAATTAGGAAATAAACTAAGCTTTAAATGTGATTTTGACTTTAAATTACCACAGATTTATATGAAACTGTGTTGCCAGTGCTCATAGAATATTTTAGATTTTATCAGCCCTCAAAAGGGGAAATTGGCAACTTTTGACTATTATTTGTGAGTTGACTGAAAATCTATGTCTCACATGGTGTTTGAAATGTAACATGTCCACACATTTTAATTTAAAAAATTATTTTAAATTGCTCCATCTCACCTTTACAGAAATCAATAGCTAGTAGTAAAAGAGACTGTTGTCTGTGGGATCCTTGCCTTGTTTGCGGCAGAAATTGGAAGGTCGGTAGTAAATGGGGCAGGGGTCTGGAGGAAAATAAGGAAGATCTCATGATGAAAAATTAGATTCTATCCCTGTGTTTGCCACTTGTGATGCTAGTCAAGCCACTTATACATTTCACTGGTGGACACTAATTGGGTGTTCTTCATTTTCTGGGTCCCCTACTCTGGAATCTGATTTCCAGAAGTGCTGAGCACACACAGCTGCAACTGAACTTAATGAAAGTTGTGCTTTGAACACAGAAGTTGATATACAGTGCTAAGTACTCTGACTAATATCAGGTCCTACTCATCTCAACACCCAAAATTAAGAGAAACATTTGTCCTTAATCTCTCTGTGCCTCAGCTCCTCATCTGTAAAATAGGGATAAAACCACCACCTCACTTCACAGGGTGTTCTGAAAGTAAATTAATTAATATTTGATGCTCTAGTGATGCGGGATATAGAAAAGCCTTTCAGGAAATTAATAATTCTGTGTTCAGAGCAGGATTTGAGTAGTGTGCAGTAAATAAGGCCTGAGACCACATATTGAACGATGAAGAGAAAACAAAACATTGAATTGCTGATTGTTTAGTGAGCACTGAATGAGGCTGGAGTCCTGTGGAAAAATCTGTACATGATAACATATTTAAAGTCTGCATCATAATGCATATGCAGGAATGAGCTGAATTAAGGTTGCACAGTCAACCTTAATTTTGTCATTTCTTAACTTTTGAGTGCTTGACTTTACAACCTTGACAATGTCTTTTTAGCACAGATTTATTTTTTCTTCCATGTAATATGTGTAAATAAAACATTGAGATTATACCTAGTCTCCATGTCACTAATCTATTCTGCAATGGGAGGCTGACCTGCAAGGATTTGGTTCACTACCATACAATTAGTGAGTAAGGTTCAGCTAAGCTGACCCATAAATTAGGGCCTATTAAGTACAGTTCTGCTAGTCTTTATTCTTACAGAAAGGATAAGAAAATTTCATTATTCCGGTATCCCAGACTTAAGTGAATTTTAAACCAATACAGTCAAAACCTATCACTGTGGCAAAGTAGGTGTGTCTATGGAAATAAAGCCTGTTCATGAGGTTTTTTACTCCAGTTTATCAACGGATGGCAGGAGAGACTTCTTTCTGAGTGCTGGCTTACCTCCTGAAGGGCACCAAGTGAGTCGGGTAGTAAAGAGAAATTCAGCTTTTGCAGATTATATCTTTCTGTACATGATTTATTCATTTGCTCTAGAGAATACTGGGCTCTCAGATCATTCATTGTTTCAAACTCTTGCAATTTTATCATGAGTGTCATAATATTTGTCCTTTTTATTAAAGTTCCAGCTTCTGAGGTCATGTTAAATATGAGAATCTCACTTTCATTCTTTTGTGTGAGTTTCTAGCCCTCATGGTTGAGGATAAAATCTTGGATACTTAAATGCTAAAAACTCACAAACAAGAGGCAAATAAAAAGAACCTGATATATATATCATTGTTAAAAATCTCATCGTTTTTGGGGAGTGGGGGTGGGGATTTAATTCATGAATTGTGAATGTTTGGGGTTGGCAATACTAGTAATTCTGCTTCTGATCCCAGCTGAAACTTGTAAATGAAAAACAATGCAAAAATGGAATGAAATGAGGGAGTTAATCATACTATTGCAAACTTTCTCCCTCAGAGAAGAGGTGGGCTGAAATAACTAACAAATATTCAACTGGGTTACTGAATGTAACTGTACTAGAGCTGTGTGAAACCTGATGCCTTTTATTTACAGGAAATGTTTCAGTTCCTGTGTTTTTCTTCAGTTGTTGGATTTAAATGAGCCTAAAGTCAGAATCTGCATATTTTTCCTGATTTGAGATGTGATCTGGTTTGAAACCGTGTCAAATAACCAAATTTATTGTGATTTCAGACAAAAACTATAATTCAACCCAGGTCCACTGGAAACTCACTCAATTTCATCTACAGTTTGGCAAATGTCATTCAATTTGTAACAGCACCTGCTGAGTTTTGCTGGAATTTGGATTTTGCTATACAAATCTTTCCTAATCATGGTGTGAAGAAATCTCCTATTAAGTTTTTTAAAATAGGAGATAATATGGTAGGCAACAAGGGAAAAAATTAAGGGGAATTTATGTCAGGCGATAATAAGTCTACAAGAAGCCGAAGAACAAGGTAGTATTCGCTCCATTCCATCATATCCTCTCTAAACATACTTTCTTTCAGAGAGTCATTTTTATTACTAGTTGTTGCCCTACTCCCTACCCTTATTTTAAAATGATCCTTTGACTGAAAAAGGCCTATGATGAAAGGACAAATTGAGGCTCCCTTTAGGAAAAATGGATGGCTGTGGTACATATAACTTGCTTACCATCATGCATCATTTGATGTATCAGATCAATGCTTAAGCGTGAAATAATCATCTACTGGAATCCATACTCTCCATGGAATGGAGCAATGAGTCGAAGGAATGACCTTCTGGCTATCACTTTGTGATTTGGGTGCTTGTTCACAACTACAGTAACAATGTCTTTTCTCACCAATCCTCAAGGGCAGTCTATGTCCATTACCTTCTAATATCTTAAGAGGCCTGTCATGTACTTTTAAAGATACTATAATTTCTGCATAGTGTTTGTTTTATTGTTAGCAATATCCTCCTAGACTCCAGAAAATAAAACTCCCTTTCTACCAATTTTGTTCTGTTCCATTTGACAAATAATGAATAACCACCATATCATATATATATATATATATATATATATATATATATATATATATATATATATATATATATATATATATATATATATAGTGACGGTGCAAGGCCATATGGCTATAGAAAAGTAATGGGAGATAGATATATTAGCTCCATGCTAAACAAATCCCTGGTACCAGGATAAGTGAAATGGCAGCTGCTCCAGGTCAATTAAGACACCTGGGGCCAATTAAGAACTTTCCAGAAGGCAGGGAGAAGGCTACGTTGATTGGGACACCTGAAGCCAATCAGGGGCTGGCTGAAACTAGTTAAAAGCCTCCCAGTCAGTCAGGTAGGTGTGCATATCAGGAGCTGTGGGAGGAAGTTGCAGTGTTGGAGAGGCTGAGTGGTATACACCATATCAGGCACAAGGAAGGAGGCCCTGAGGTAAGGGTAAAGTGGAGCTTGAGGAAGTAGCCCAGGGAATTGTACATGTCATGTTTCTAAAAGGTCAGCTACCATAGCTGATGCTATTAGGGTCCCTGGGCTGGAGCCCAGAGTAGAGGGTGGGCCTGGGCCCTCCCCCCCCACACCTTTGCTCCCTGATTAATCACTGAGACTGGGAGACAACAGAGACTGTGCAAGGAAGGATAACATCTCCTCACCTCCCTCGCTAGCTTATGATGTAAATGGCTCACTAGACTGTGACCCTTGTCTCTAGAGAGAGATGGGTTACGTGCAGGGTCACAGTGAGCCTCTGAGGCTAGCGAAATCCTCCAGGAAACGTGGGACCCATGTCCTTGCACGGAGGCAAGGACAGAGCTTTGTCACAATATATATAAACTAGCACAAACTAACATAAGCATATTTCATTTGTTTCCCTATTTATGTCCATTAATGATGTCAGAAGAGCTCCAGAAAGAGTATTTATAAACCCTTTGCTGGCTCTCCACTTCACTATCCACAATAAGTACTTTACAAACACTATTTTTTGTGGATTATTTTCTGACTTCTTGGCAACAAAGTGGTAGACTTAAAAATATTTAGAATCATAGAATATCAGGGTTGGAAGGGACCTCAGGAGGTCATCTAGTCCAACCCCCTGCTCAAAGCAGGACCAATCCCCAATTAAATCATCCCAGCCAGGGCTTTGTCAAGCCTGACCTTAAAATCAAAAGGATATTCCCCACCATATTACAAAAATGCTAGAAGGGCTAATGTTTTAGGCCTAAACTCCTTTTTAATATTCACCTTTTCAGCAAACCAAAATACTTCTTTGTTGCTGTTTAATATAAATTGAAGGACATGAGTAAGTGATTTAAATATTTGGCTCATATTTTTAAAAGTGCACTGTCAGCAGTGTCATATGCAAAATCGCTGATGTTTTCGCAAGACAGAAAATTAGTAGCTACATTAGTAGCTGGATAAAGCCTGGATCCTCCATAATTGAATTCAATGGGAGTTTTGTCATTGACATCAGTGGGAACAGGATTATTCCCTAAATTATTTGCTTTGTAAACATGTTGCATTCACATTTATATGCACCCAAATATATTTTCTTCTTTATTAGCTAAGTGTTTGATCCAGAACCCAGTGAATTAAATGGGCTTTGGAACAAGCCCTAAATACTCAGTTCTTCCTAAATTCTTATTTAATCCATAGACAAATCCTTAGATCCTCAGTCAAACACATATTAGCTTCAATGGGAGTAAAGACTGAATGGGGTCTAGATTCTCAGCTGGTGTAAATCAGTCAAGTCAATGGAGCTATTCTGACTTACATTAATTTTTGGTTTGGCCCTAAAAGAGGATCTCAATGTTTAGTCCTATTTGCTTTTTGTCAGACTAAGTGCTTGTCTTCACTACCAGGAGACTGACACTGCTGCAATTGATGCAGGGGTTTTGATCTAGCAGGTGTAGTAAATACCTTTTAAATCGATGGAAGAATGCTCTCTGGTCAACTCCAGTAGTCCACTTCTCTGAGAAGAATAAAGTAAGTCGATAGGAGAGCATCTCCCATTGACGCAGTGCAGTGAAGACACTGGGGAAAGTTGACCTAAGTTATTCACGTAGCTGGAGTATCATAACTTAGGTTGGCTTACCCTGGTAATAAAGACAAGCCCTAATTCTACATCTTTCCACCATTTTTTGTTGCATAAGAAACAAGATGAATCACTCAGCTTTGAGATACTTGATGGTATACTGTGGTGAAGTCAAATGATACTTAGCAGATGACTACTTCGTCTTGGTTCATGCTGTGGTAACATTCTAATAACTATACAAAAATCTGGAGTCACTAAATCTATGAAATCTTATTGCTTAAGATTTAGTTAATAAAGCAAAACACATCTATTTCCTAATAATTATTTTAGATAGTGTGTGGCCAACATTTTCAAATGTTAGTATGTATTGTGGCAGAGCTCTGACCTTGTCCCCATGGGTCCTGCACTTCCAGGCAGTTTATGCTAGCTTCAGAGGCTCACTGTGACCCTCCACATAGTCCTTCTCTCTCTAGGGCCAGGGTACAGTTTACTGAGCCCTGTTCAGCATAAGCCAGCAAGGAGGTTGATGAGAGAACTCCCACAGTCTCTGTTGTTCCTGTGGGCTTATTCCAGAGCTGTTTAGCCTCCTGTCCTGACAGGGGCCTGTCTTCCTCTCCCAGGAGGTGTTTCTGTAGTGACGGGTTGGGGGGAACCTGAGCCCGCCCTCTACTGTGGGTTCCGGCCCAGGGACCCTAATGGCAGCAGCTGTTGGCAGCTGACCTTTCACTGCCAGAGTTGCTACATTTCCCTGGGCCACTTCCCCACAGCTCCCCCACTTATCTCTCTTAACACCTTCTTCACCCTTACTTTAGGGCTCCCTTTCCAGTGGCTTGAGGGTGTTTCATTACACAGCCCTTCAGCCACACTTCCTCTCCTCTGGCTCTCTTTGGTCTGACTGGAGTGAGCCCTTTTGTAGTATCAGAGGGGGCTTAATTAGAGCCAGGTGTTCTCATTAGCCTAATGGCTTCAACTGACTCTTTGCAGGCTAATTGGAGTCATGTATCTACCCTAGCCTGGAGCAGCCCCTTCTCTGGTCAGTCGGGGAACAGAAAACTGCTTATCCCGTGGCCAGTATCTCTGCCTTCGATTACTCTGCTGTAACCAGCTGACCTGGGTCTATCACAGTATATACTATCTGAAGAATTTGTAGTGCATATAGTCCTCTCTACCAGGCAGTGTGCAAGAAACTCAGGAAGCAGAAGCACAGGGCTGGGTGGAAGGAAAATGCAGGTATGCAGAGGCTTCACCTCTAGGCATAGCCTCTGTCAGCTTCTCCGCAGGCATTACTTGGAAGCTCAACATCGCCAAAGGAAAACGGGAGGAGTCAGGGGACATTCTCATAATGTGGCATAGTCCTTCCTGAAAGCAGCATTAATAATAACAAGTAAATAGGGTCTTTCATTTTCTATCCAATAGAAGAATCTAAGCTGGTGGCCACCCATCACTATCATGACCACAGAGACATGAAACTTATGCAAATACACCAAATTTTATCCTTTGTCCTCCACTCTGCCCCAGTTTGTCTATTTATCCACTGCCTCTTGCATGTGGCCATGATCCTAGATTCTTATTTTCAGAGGCAGTGTCTGTTGTTCATTTCTATAGCAGCTATCACAATGGAGCCTCAATCTCTGACTGGAACTGCGAGGCACAACCACTGTCTAAATGAATAATAGATATAATGCATCCGATGAAGTGAGCTGTAGCTCACGAAAGCTTATGCTCAAATAAATTGGTTAGTCTCTAAGGTGCCACGAGGATTCCTTTTCTTTTTGCGAATACAGACTAACACGACTGTTACTCTGAAACCAGATATAATGGAGCTATACCATATTACTTTTAAAAAAGCACAAAACCCATTTATTTTCTCTTTCCTGTAAAGTATAAATACTGGATTAACATCAGCCACTGCCTGAAGTTATGGTCAGTGACCTGACACTGAAATCAAGTGACAACATTTTGTAGTGATAACTTGTTTAAAACATAAACAAAACATAATTATTTCACCTTGGTATTTTTCTTTATGTACATCATTATACTTATCAATACACTGTGTGAGAATACATGTATTTTCATGACTGCTGTTTCGTTGTGCAGTTACATGTGTTTTTCTTTCAATTTAGGTTTAGAGATTTTGTTTTGATGAAAGATGAAATATTTGTCACATGATGAAAATATTGTTCTTGGCAGTATTCCCTCTTAGTTACTCTGTACTGGGGTCAAGTTCTGCTCTGTTACTCTTGTGCTGCTCCAGTGAAATAAGTGGAATTGCCTCAGTGTCATGCACTGCAGAATTTGTCTCTCTGTATGGGTTGGCTATAGAGTATAGTGGATGATTATCCAATAGTTTGGAAGCATCATTATTATTCTTACTATGCCTTATTATTTGTATTCCAATAGCACCCAAAGACCCAAAAAGGATCAGTGTCCCACTGTATTACATACTGTATCCTGTTCTTGTCCTGAAAGATGTACAGTGTAATTTGAAACAAGGCATAAATGGGTGTAAGAAAAATTGGAAGGCAAGGTGTGTGGGAAGGAGGAGAAGAGTAATAACAGTAAGATCACATAGTAGAGGCAAGTTATTGCACAATTAGATTTTCCTTACCCTGGCTGCTGCTCAATTGACCCACATCAGTTAGCTGATTTCATTTAGGCATAACAGCAGATGTGACCATTCAGAAGCACCACTTCTGTAAAGAGGAAAGATGCGGGGAGGGGATTCATTTTGCATTATACATGGCTGTAGTTGCAGCATGCAATGGTAGTATTTTCTTTGCTATGCACCTGAACAGCAGATCAGTTTAAAGGGCCTATTGTTTGCTCACATCAAATAACTACTCAGTAGTTATAAGAAAAGGAGTACTTATGGCACCTTAGAGATTAACAAATTTATTTGAGCATAAGCTTTCATGAGCTACAGCTCACTTCATCGGATGCAAGTAGTTATAGGGTTACATGGTTATAGGGTTACATGGTTCATGCCAGGCAGTGACACAAATTACATATGCCACAAATGTTTCTTTTGTAGTCATTAAATAACACTCAGAAATTTCCTTGTAACTTACAGGTCTTTAGTTGTAATGATATCACAGTCATTTACAAGACAGAAAACTAGTATGTAATTACCCTGTCATTGCATAATATTTACCATTCAACATGATCCTTATGTCATTGCAGAGTTCTCCATTGGGATTCAGGGTTATGAAGTATCAACAGCTCCTTGTCTTGTCAGCACTGAGGCTGTCTGCTATTACCTTTTATCCACAAGGTAATCTATCCTCATTGTTAATGGAATTGCAGCAATTAGCAGAGTTGTTTCAGTCAGCATTGGTTGATCTGATCTTTTGTGGGTCATATTTGGCAGAATTGCAGTCCTCAGACTTCTGGTGAAAAGGATCTGGTCTCCAGAGTTTTCTTTCCTCTTGTAGTGATGAACCATCTTCCACCATACCCCACAGCAGTACTGCTGCACATGGAAGGGTAGTATGGTGCTTAATTACAAAGTGTTTCATAAATTCATATGCCATTTGTAACTTTAACAGTAAGTCATCAGTGAGATTTGTTCTGCCAGCACTAGAGCTGTAGAACATTGAAAGCAGAATTTCACAAGTTAATGGCCTGCCCTTTTCTGACAGCACACCAGGCTTTCACACTATTAACTAGCACTTTGCTTCACTCAACCACTGAACTGTTGACAAGAGCACTTTAGCAAGTCTGAACAGCAGAAAACATCAAGTAAATCAAAAGCCTGTTTGGAATGAGACAGAAAAATAAGGAGGGAAATATGAATAAAAGAAAAAGTAATTAAGTAAACAAAAGCAGGGAATTTTATATGATTTGGTTCGATAATTTTATCAGTCCTATTTTTAACAACACGTTGATATGGCCTGGTATAACAAAGTATGCAATATTTAAATATTGCATTCACACTTTGTAAAACAATTCAAAAGCTAAATTGTTTTTTCCCTAAATACATATAAGCAGAAAAATATATTAGTCTGATAGTCCTGGATTGCTTTTCACTTGTTTCAGAAGTAGTATTCTAACTGGACAAGACAGTCCTTATTTCCATGTGATATATTAAAAAATAAAAAATACTCAGAAAATTCCCCCATTTTTACAAAAATGTCTGCCATGGAAATAATGATCCCTATGGGATTTCAGGGAAGATAGTGAACATTTTAATATTTCTCAGCGCTCTTCACTAAAATAAGATAACCTAGATAATATACTTGCACACGTTAATGAAAATGGTTCTAGTTAAAAACACAACAGCCAACTAACACACTTTCTTGCAGATCCTCTGTTTAGTTATTTTTTGCTGATAACAATTTGCTCCTCTATGGTATGGAGCGTCAGCGAGCAAATCTCGTGGCCAAATATTTTCCTAGGAAAATCCCTGGAAGTAAATGAATGCTGGTACCTGAACTCCAGTACACTCAGCAGTCTCTGAAGATGTTGCCAAATAGACAGAGGATCAAACACATATGGGATTTTGACAGGCCCAACTAAAGATCAGAAGTAGCATCAAGGAATAGGTCTGTAAAACAAATCAATGTATCTAACCCAGTGGAGAGTAGCCTATGAATATGTATCAACAATTAACTCACATATATTGCAGCTGTTGATTATTCAGCCACAATATTATCTGAGTAAAAATTATAATGCCTCCCATTTAGAATCCGAGTGTGTCACAGTTTCTCTGCCATCTTATTAATCAGAATTTCATGTTGTCTGGAACTTGATGTTGGAGAGATTGCATGTGACTTCAATTAGAGTCCCATGTTTACATCGTAGAGAACTTGACCCGATAATAAGTAAGTTTGAGATCCTGACATTCTGTGGCTGGACTCACTTTATATAATTGTGTTGTGTTCTTCACTGCAGCAAGGCAACGAATGCTGTGCTAAGCATTACTCTGCTAAAAGGTGCTACTGGTATAGTTCCTATCTCTAGTTATTACAAAGCACTTGGTGGATTGAAGGAGAGAAGCTGTTTCCACATTTATATTCACAGGAAATCTCAATGCTGCCACATTTTGCCATCAACAAAGAATGCTTGAGAAACCATCAAAATTACAAAGGGAAAGAAAACCATTTTAAAAAATTAAAAATACAAAAAGGCAATACGATAAATATTAAAGTGAGTTGTTATGTAGCTGGCAATAGAAGCCGAGGGGTCACAGGAACAATCACAAAACCAAACTAGCTCTATGACTAAAGATTCAACGATGGCTAATGATACAGACCTCATGTGTGATTTAAATACTTCATGCACATTTTTAGAGTCAAGTCACAGCAAGACAGATGCCAAAGAGATTGGGAAATGAGATGGGATGTAGGTGGGTAATAAGAGACAGAAGTGACAGAACAGCCCAAGGATAAAAAAAATAGCAGTTTAGCTGTCACTCAATGTTTCCTGTAAGATATTAACAAACTCACAGAGATGATTACTTTCTAAGAGTTTTCTACTTGAATCATTTGTGTCAATTAAGTGGCTCTGAAAAGAATTCACACTATTAAATTTGAGGAAAAATCCTACTTCTTAATATCCTTTCTGGTTGTTCTCTCCTAGAAATAAAATATTCATGCCCTGTGGTCCTAGGTCCACTTTTTACCTGTCAGGCAGCATCTCTCACTTACTTCTTAAAATGTTGATACAAAATATCTAAACAAAGATATGAGAGGATTATTAATGACAGTGAGTGATTTAAAATCTAGTTTTGACTTCACGGCTTTTGAGGAAGTGGGGGCTCAGTATACACATGCAGACAATTTTACTGTAATAAAAACCCAAAGAGAATCTTTAGTGACGTAAAGGTATCAGATATACTAACATTTAATAAGAATTTACAGGTAACTTTAGGGAGAAGGTACAGTTGATTTAAAAAAAATATTTTATAATGGAGGGAAAACAAGCTGAACAGATCCTGGCTTTTTCTTTAAAAACAATAGGACAGTCAGTGAGTCATTTTTACATCTACAGTGCAAGATGTGTTAATTCTCTAAATAAACTTGTGAGTTACACATTCAGAGCTGTAAAAAAATCAACTTCAAAAACTGAAGGAAAGGATTACATATTACAGAAGTCAGTACAGTTCCTGTGCTGGATTTACACCAGTGTAACTGAAAACAGATGTTGGTCTGAAGCCTTGTTATTTTCTTTTGAAAATGAATCCCTTACTATGTACAGTATTGCCTCTCTGAAAGCAGGAAACCCATTTAACGATATGACGTGAACTAGAAGACAAGGAATGAGTTTGATAAAGTTTATTTTCTCTGATTTAGATAAAATATGAAATCCCATAAGGTCAGCTGTTCATTTATATCAGAGCTGGGATATGTGAGCTTGTTCTAGTCTCTCTTTGCATAGGAGTGACTTTCTAATTGTGTTACAGAAACACAGGTATTTTTCCTTGATGCATTACAATGATTCATGTTAGGGTGAAGATAAACTAGTGTTCTGAATTTTTTAGAAAAGTTACTTAGCATTGATGTGATTCTTTTCAATTTTAGGGGTGGGATTCTTCTCCCTCACTCCTTCCCCCTGATCTGTCTGTGAAGGGGACTCTGCATTCAGATCTCTCCCCTCATATTTGGAGGCCAGTTGCCTCTGTTGGCTTGCTTCACCATTTTCTCTGGTACTCCCCAGAAGGTGCTCAGTGAGTCCAGGCTCCAAGCTGGGAGAAAGGGCAGACACTTAGTACCTTCCTCAGGTACCTGAAAGCTTTTGTCCTTGTGTATGCTCTAATAGTAATCAAGGAATACACTGTTGTGAGTTGTACTTTATTACCATTAATAATAGTGATACAGCTAAGATAAGCTTTTTTTTTTCTCAACAAAAACCTAGATTTCACTTTATGATCTACTGACCCAAAATGAAACTCCAGAAAATCTTATTGTTTTATAGCACCCCTTTGGTATTATTCAAGATGTGTCCCTCCTTATTTTGAGTGGTCCAGTGCTCTGAAAGTAAAATACTAAATATTCAAAAAATTAGTTTTGAAAATTATGGATCTGAATATGAAGTGAGAAAAAAACACATTTTGATTATGATTTTAGTTAGTGATATTCTTATTCTCATGAGTCCATAATAATAACTTAATTTTAAAATATCTTTCATTTTTCACTCCATTTAACAATTTCTCATGTTGTTTTTGGGACAGTATAGTGAATTAATGTTAGAACATTTGCATTTTCCTATAAATAACACTATATATTCTAAAGTAGAACAAGTAAGGCAAACAGTTATTTTTAAATCATTTGGTTTTTTTTATTAAAAAAACAAAATCAGGTTCTTTTATTAATCATTTGATTATACAGCTTTCATTGCACTTGTTATACTTTTGTTACTGAACTTTCAGGATATAATTCCTAGCCTACAAGTAATATGAATCTTCTCAGCAACTGCAGTGAATGGATTACTTTGAAATATTACTTTCATGTATAATATTCCTTAAGTCCTTTAAAAAGCACATTCCATTTGTATTAGTTTGACCCATTATTGGGAAAAGGAAGCTTGGAAAAACAGTACCTGAAGGTGAAACAATGAAATTTTTGCAATACATGGTTTTACTGTTGATTCATAGATTGCTATGAATGGCCAGAAGGGACCATTTTGGTCATCTAGTCTGTTCTCCTGTACAACACAAGCCGTGGGACTTCCCCAAAATAATTCCTAGGTCATATCTTTTAGAAAAACACACAATCTTGATTTTAAAATTGTCAGTGATGGAGAATCCACAACCACCATTGGTAACCTGTTCCAATGGTTAATTAGTCTAACCAATAAAAATGTATGCCTTATTTCTAGTCTGTATTTGTCTAGCTTCAACTTCCAGCCATTGGATAGTTTTATACCTTACTTTGCTAGATTGAGAAGCCCAATCATAAATATTTTTTTCCCTAGGTGCTTATAGACAGTAATCAAGGTGCTTATAGACAGTAATCAAGTCACCCCATAATTTTCTCTTTGGTAAGCTAAATAGATTGAGATTCTTGAAGCTATCATTATAAGGAATGTTTCTAATCCTTTCATCATTCTTGTGGCTCTTCTTTGAACCCTATCCAATTTATCAACACCCTTCTAGAACTGAGGGTACCAGACCTTGACACAGAATTCCAACAGCAGTTGCACCAGTGCCAAATACAGAAAGAAAATAACCTCTGCACTTTCTACTCAAAATTCCCCTGTTTATGCATCTCAGTTTGCATTAGCTTTTTTGGCCACAGTATCACAGTGGGAGCTTATATTCAGCTGATTATCCACTACAACCCCCAATTCTTTTTCAGAGTCACTGCATCCCAATATAGAATCCCCCATCCTGTAATTGTGGCCTACATTTTTTGTTCCTCCATGTATACATTTATACTTAGCTGTATTAAAAACACACATTGTTTGTTTGCTTTGCACTTGTTTACCAGCAATTCAGATGGCTCTGAATCAGTGACCTATCCTCTTCATATTTACTGCTCACCCAATTTTCATGTTATCTGCAATACTTATCAGTGGAGGTATCTTCCAGGTCACTTAGAAAAAATGTTAAATAGCATCCCTGTGAGACCCCACTGGAAGCCAACCCACATGATGACAATTCCCCATTTACAGTTACATTTTGTGACCTATCAAATAGCCAGTTTTAATCCATTTAATGTGTGGCATGTTAATTTTATATCATTCTAGTTTTTTAATCAAAATATCATATGGTACCAAGTCAAATGCCTTATAGAAGTCTGAGTATATTATGCCTACACAATTACCTTTATCACCCACTTGTAATCTCATTGAAAAGGTATCAAAGTTAGTTTCAAAAGAGCAATTTTCCATAAACCTGTGGTGATTTGCATAACCATAATTTAGTTCTTTTTTAATCGAGTCCTGTATCAGCTGCTCCATTATCTTTTCCAGGATCAAAGTCAGGCTGACAGGCCTACAGTTTCCCAGTTCATCCCATTTACCCTGTTTAAAAATTGGCACAATAGTAGCTTTCTTACAGTTTTCTGGAACTTCCCCAGTGTTCTAATATTTATTGAAATTCAACATTAATGGTCCAGCATGGTCCTCAACCAGCTTTTTTAAAACTCTTGGATGCAAGTTAATTTGACCTGTGATTTAAAAATGTCTGATTTTAGTAGCTTCTTCTCAGTATGCTCCAGAGATAGTAGTGGAATGGAAAGAGTGTTATCATTGTATGATGAATCTATATCCTCTGTTTTTCCCCATCTATGGAACAGAAATATGTATTGAACACTTCTGCCATATCTACTTTATTATTGATAATTCTACTATTTCCTTCTACTAATGGATCAATACCATTGTCAGGATTTTTTTGACCTTAATATATTTTTTTAAAACCTCCTTCTTATTGTCCTTAACTGTGCTGGCCATATATTTCTCCTTGTGTCCCTTGGTTTTCCTTATCAATTTTCTAACTTCTGATTTATATTTATTACTATCAACTTTCTCCATTGTGGGATTGTAGCTTTTGGGGAGTCTAGTAAGGAGTTCTTAAATGATTCAGAATTATTATTATTCAAATTTTTCTGTTTAAATTCTTCTTCTCAGCTGATTTGTCTCATAATTGTTTTCAGCATTATGAAGTTGGCTCAGTTAATGGTACCTTAGGTACAAGTGATCATGACTTGAAGAATAAAATCCTGACCAGCAATAAATAAAAAAATGTATATATTTATTTATTGCTGGTCAGGATTTTATTCTTCAAGTCATGATCACTTGTACCTAAGGTACCATTATTATTTTTTTTCTTTGATCAGTTCTTCTTTATTTGTTACGACAAGGTTTAACATATATTTCTCCTATGTTGTTTGCTAAGCTTTTTGACTTAGGAAATTGTCGTCTGTTATGTTTAGAAATTCCAAGAATGTTTTAGTACTGGCAGCATGAGACCTCCAATATATGTCATTCAAATTAAAATTTCCCATGATCATGCAGCTTTTTTTTTTTTTTTGCCTCCCATTATAGATAGCTGCATAAGGATTTGGTCATCCTGTTCCCTAGTGTGATTTGGTGGCCTGTAGCAGACCTATCTTGTACCCCATTTTGTGCTTTATCTGTTAGAACATTGATATGCCTTAGTTTCCATGTTGGTGTCAATTTGAACCTTCTTCTGCTTCTCTTATCTCTGGTGGCCACAGTCTTCCTATCCTGGATTAAGAGGAATTAGTGGTATTTTTTTGGAACAGAACGTTTCCCAGAAAGATAGAAAGGAAATCTTTTCTGAAACTGTGAGATCTTTGGGATAGGTTCTGTATCTTGCTATTTGTATGGATAATACATAGCAAAATGGGGATTATGCCATGATGCAAATAATAAATTGTAATAACACATGAAGTAGTCTGGAAAACAGACACAAATATAGTGAAACAGATGTATCATCATAATGTTACAGGATTATAAATACAGAATATGAAAATGGAGAATATTCCAGAAGACAACAGCACTTCAAATGTATCATACAGAATGCTGGTGACCTTTAAAGTTTGCCACAAGGTGCTGAATGAACAATTACATTACTGTGATGTTGATCCCAGATTTTACTTACATTCGAAACCTAGTACTTCAATTTAATAAAATATTAAATCCACTGTCCTAATAATAGTGAACAAGAAACTGCCAAAGTGGGACTAAGAAAAGCAGTTGGAAAAAGAGAATTCTTAACATATAGGAGACACAGCTAGACTGGTAGTTAGTTTTTATAAAGTAGACAACTGTTTATATAACAAACTAAGAGAAATAGGGAGAGCACTCTTATTTTCATTTCCTTTTGCAGAGATGAACAGTGTATGTATCTAGATGAGTAAACTGTTATGTCCATATTTACTCATTTTGAGGGGGAAATGAGTATGGTTCTAATTCAGCAGTCCATCCCTATTCAGTAGTCTACATAAATATGTACTTAAGTATAGGCTTGTGTTTAAGTCCAAATTCAATGGATCTTAAGCACATGCTTAAATGTTTTTTGGAGTTAGGGCCTAGACGGCTAAATATGATACTGGAACATTGACTTGCCTCAGGGTCATATATTCTTTACTCTTTGTGGTCTGAATGCCATTATGAATACTAACAAATGAAAGGAAGTGTCACTTTAAGGGTTAATTTAATGGCAAAACGTTATCTGTTAAAATAAAATACACTATATAACTCAGAATCATAGATGATGAGGATAATTAATCTCGTTTCCCCTGGTTGTTGCATTATTATTGTTGACTTACCCTTCTTTCTTTCTGTCCATGTAATTCAGTTGCCCAGCATTTGTAACAGATGTTATACCAGTTGTTCAAGCACGATTAATACAAGATTTCAGTTATTGTATTTTTAACATCATAGAAGATGCACTGTAGGGAGATATGTTTTAGCCACATGTCAGTATTCTATAAAAAAAACAGTTTTGTGTGAATAGTCAGAATACTAGTATTTTAATTATCAGATTATATAAAGTGCAACAGAGCTTAAAAGCAGTTATAGTTACTGTAGATAATATATTATAACTCAGAAGTACTATGTTTTCTTGATAGCCAGGTCTTGAAGTCAGATTTAAGGAAGTTAATTTTCACAGTGTTGATACTTTTAGTGTTCAATGCTTTATGCACTAAATTCTTTTCATCATATGCATTGAAATGTATATGCTGTTTTCTCTGCAAAAACCCATATATGCATAACAGTGTATATTTTTTAAAAGATTTCAGTGCATAATTACTTACTGGTCAAAAACATCATGAGTCTTATGGTTCCTGATCTTCCCTTCTTCCTAGTTTTCCCCCATCTAAAAGCAAGTATGAGATCCCAGGGTCCACACTCTACTCATGATGCTCTAGTGCTGGTTAACAACTGACTAGGAAGCAACACTGATCTGAGAAGCTTATTAGGGAAAGGTTCCACTGAGCTTCCAAATTTTGTAAGATTCCTGAAACTTAAATTCCTTGAGGATTTAAGAAGCATTATATGGAAGGAATACAGCTGCTAAATCTGTAGGAAAAAAATAGCCTTGCTGACATGTCAGGGTGAAGGCTTAGGACAGGACGGATTGTCCAATGGTTTGGTCACTAGCCAAAACACTGGGAGACCTGAATTCAATTTCTTGTCATGTATTTCTGGTGTGGGACAGTCACTTAGGCTATGTCTACATAGCAGTTGAGTGGTATAATTCCAAGCTTAGCTCGATGTACATGTATTAGCTCTCTGTGAGCTAGTGCCTAAAAATAGCAGTGTGAACTCGGTGATATGAGTGGTGGCTCAAGCTAACTCCCTTAATACAGACCCTGGGAGTTAAGCCCTGGGATTGTAGTCGGGTGGCTACACCATGCTGCTACCCACATAGCAATGGCAACACTGCTAATTTTGGCATAGTCGCTATTGTGTGAACGTTTATTCAAGCTGGGAATTACATCTCCCAGCTGTTGGGTAGACATATGCTTAGTGTCTCCGTTCCCCACGTGTATAATGCAGATAATAGCACTTCCCTACCTCACAGGTTGTTGAGACAATAAATACATTAATGACCTTGAAGTGCTCAGATACTGTGGTAATAAGGGCTATTAAGGACCTTAGACAGCTTGTCTAAAGTAGTGTTCTGAGAAAGATATGTCATCAAATTATCAGGGAAGGCTTCTCATTGAAAAGTTAGGTGGAAAAACTGCCAGACCCTGGGACAAAGGAAGAATATGGCACAGTAATTTGCCACTGGTTTAGGAATGGACAGTAAGGACAAAAAGTTATGGGAAAAGAACCTCTAAACACAGTGAGGAACCCTGTCTTGGGGGGCCCATACCTATCCTTGAGATACTTGGGGTCTGCCTTTTTTCTCACATTTTGGCAGCACTCATATATCCTGTCATGCCTATAAAATTTCGCTGAAATGAACATAGGAGTACCTTATTCTCTTCCCATTTAAATCAATGGGCTGTAATCCTATTTAAATCAATGGTATGTCTCATGAAGTAAGGTGCATCTCAGCATATATAACAGACAGATACAGACAGATGGGAGAGTACAAAGAAATAAAGATAATATTAACTGGCATGATAGACAGTAATCTCAACACATTGGTGACCCAACTGTTGTCACAGGTTTTGTAGGCATCACAGGGAAGCAGAGTTTTAAGGAGGAATTTGTAGGAGGATAATGAGATAAAGGTTTACAGAGTTCCTCCCAAGTGTGAGGACAGCTTACACAAAAGCACAAAGGTGCTTGTTTGAGAATTTAACTAGTGGACAATAGAAGCTGTAATTGTGGGCTTACTGGAAGCAGAAGTTGACAGCATGATAATGAATGGGTGGGGATAGACCATGAAGCATCTTGAGAGTGAAGTGATGACAACTAGCTTATGTTTGATGGAATTGAGAAGGGGAAGCCCAATGGAGGACACAAAGAGAGGAGTAGTATGGCCAAAGTGATGGGCTAGGAAAAAGTTCTTTGTAGCAGCACCCTGAATGGAAATGAGTAGGGCAAGATTGTACTTGTGAAGATCAGAGAAAAGGATGTTACAGCACTCGAGATGGAAAATGACGAGACCCTGGATGAGAGTTTTAACTGCATAGGAATACCACATTTTAGACTTGTTATGCAGAAAGAATTGGCAAAATTTAGACCTAATCTGAATGTGAGGTCATAGAGAAAGATTCAAGTCAAAGATAACTCTCAGGTTGTGGACCTGAGAGATGGGCAAAATAGCCATATTGTTCACAATGACTGAGAAAGGAGGTGGGTGGGAAGGCTTATGGGAGGAGATTAAAATTTCCATTTTCATAGATTCCTAGATTCTAAGGCCAAAACGGGCCATTGTGATCATCTAGTTTGACCATCTGTATAACACAGGCCAAAGAACTGCCCCGAAATAATTTCTTATGAATTACAGCATATCCTGTAGCCTCACTGAGCTTGAGCTAATGGCTAGATATCCATGAAGAAATGGCAAAGAGAAATAGCAAGGTTTTAGTTTGCACAAAAGACAGGTCTTAAGTAGATCTGTGAGTCATCAGCATAAAGATGGGGACCAAGGACAGAGCCTTGTGTTTCTATCTGGGAGGGGACAAACAAAAAATACAATTGTATATAACATGGAGAGGATTTAATTCTAAACCTGTTGTAACTTCAAAACCTTTCTTGCAATTACATTAAAATTACAGAAAAAAATTCTACTACATTCTAACAGTAACACTCTAACAGCTGACAATACTTAGGTTGGAGGAGGGGGGGAAATTACAATTATAATTACATTCTGGTTGCAGTCTTAATTATGGTGAGATGAATATCACTTCATAATAGTGATTATATTCATTTCCTTGTCATTTTTTATAAAGTGTTGCAAATCCCTGCCCTGTTGCTGGGTTTCAGAGCCTAGGCTCCAGCCCAAGCAAGAACATCTACACTGGTACTTTTATCCCTGTAGTGTGAGCCATCACAAGCCTGGATCAGCTGACCTGGCATCTGAAACTTTCTATCACTGGCTTTATTTATGTATTGCAATGTAGTTATACTCCAATGGACTGATAATCAACCACATCCCAGATTAAATTATGTTAATAGTTATTTTCTCTTTGATGCAGACGATTTACCATGCTAGCACCTCCTGCTGGTACTCTTGCAGATCAGCTCCACAGGTTGCTATGCCGACATGCAGTGGAGTCTCACCTGTTGTCACATCTCTTCCTGGACCCATGTCACTCCAAGGACCGTGGTGTCCTCTATTTACTGGAGCACAATTGACCCAGACACAAGTGGGAGTAGGTGAATTATGTATTATTTCCACCCTTAGTGCAATAACCCAGAAGCTTATAACAGATATGGTGCTTAGTATCGCTGGGGCTGGGAAGGCATTGCAGTGGGACCTGGCTTGTTCAGGAGATCCAAGATTTTCTAAATAACCAGCTAAAGGATATTCAGAGAGACCTCAAGCATCAGGCCTGGCCCTCTGTCCTTACAGCCACCTCGGGAGTACCATCTGATCTGTGGCCAGGGAGACATACTTGAAGATTCTCTGTGTGGAAATGCAGACGTTCGCAGAGTTCCTTCCAACCATACAGGCTGATCGGATGGATGCGGGCTTCCATATACCGAATCCTGCTGGGTCTGTGGGGAGGATGCATGTGGGATTGGGAAATTCACCAAGACATTTGGGAAATTAAACCACCTGGTATGCCTAACCAATTTATAGTCAGTGCTCCTGAAATAACACCTGATATCTGGATAGGAATAGGAAATCAATGGACACTCTGGCCGCTAGAACCCCACAGCTTCAGTGTGTACATAAACTGAAGCCAGAAAAAGTTGTCACAGTTCAAGACGGCATTTGTTGGGAGGGTATGGGACAAGGAACTACCCTGACAGGACACCTACTTTTCCAAGCTAATGACAGCTGTGTGCTTGTTAAGGCCACCATCTTGCAAACTATACATTTTAATCTTACCACTACTTTAGGAAGCCATATCATATATTGGCCTGCAGAGAGAATTTTGCATTCTGCCCTTCAACCTCAAATACCCTTTAATTGGACTACCCTAGTGCCTGACTGGTTCCAAAATTTGCTTTCAATTCTACCAGAGGTTCAGAAAATTTCTGATCTACAGGGACAGATTCACATGCTCCAAAATATATATCAAGTTGAAAAGAATGCTTTTCATACAGCCTATAGGGAGTTTACCTTATGTACTAAGTATAATGCTTTGTGTTTTGTGACTAAGACTATTCAGGAATCTCAACCCCATGCTGTTGTTTTTATTACTGTTTGGTATGGGGTTATGTTTTTACTGTTATAGTAGATGTGTTTATCATTGCCTGCCTGGTACTAGACCTGTTAAGCTCAATGTACAATGTAAAGGAACAAGTGGCACTAATGATTGTCAATAAACTCTATGATAACAGGAGGCAAGAGGCAGCAATGAATGTTTATGAGGAAATGCAGGTAGTACGTGAGGAAGAGAGAGAGGAAATTAATGAATTAATGACCATGGAGGTATGATAGAATAAAGTGAGGCCAAAGAGGCTTCAAAGGGGGGAACTATGGGGGAAAATTAACAGGACATAAAACTCAGGTCAAGGCCCTGACTTTGGTCAAGCTTGCCTGCAGGCCGTAAACTGAGATCCTGCTTGCTTATGTATGTCAAGGGTAGGAGAAGTCACAGTGGAAAGTCCCCAAAACGGAACAATGGTTTTCGGTGCACAAAGGGCATGAAGGGGCAGGATGGAAAAGTCCCCGGACAGAACAAATTTGCAACAGTCAAGCTTATGAAATATATAACTGCAACAGTTGTGTTAAAAAGGTTGCTGACAGCAAAGGAGCAGACAGTGAGTAACAGGAGGGGCCTAGTGGGGGAGACGCTTGTTTTTGCTTTTGAATAGTGTTAATTTTGCAATGTATTCCAAACAAGGTAATTAATATGGAAGTATGTGTAATTTGTTTGTGGTTTTAAGCTTTAAAAAGCTGTGTGTGCTTTGCATCGGGGGGCAGCTACTTAGAGCTGTTACCCCCCTGTGCTTGTAATCAATAAAGGAGCCTCGGGCTTGTTCTGATCCAAACACAATGCATGGTTAATTTTCCACCACACTTCTTGTCTTGTCCTCAATGGATAAGAAGAACAATTTATCTCCCTCCTCTTTGTAAAAACCTTTTACATATCTGAAGACTGTTAATATGTCCTCTCTCAGTTTTCTCTTTTCCAGACTAAACATAACCATCTTTTTCAATCTTTTCTCGTTGATCATATTTTCTTGACCTTTAATTGTTTTTGGTGCTCTCCTCTGGACTTTTTCCTAATTGTCCACATATCTCCAGAAGTGCAGGGCCCAGAACTGGATACAGTACTCCATTTGAAGCTGAGCTGAATCAGTGCTGAATAGAGTAGAAGAATTACTTAATGTGTGTTGTTTACAACACTCCTGCTAATATATGCCAGGATGATGATTCATGTTGACTCATATTCATTTTGTGATCCACTACAACCCCAGATCTTTTCCTGTCATACTCCTTCCTGGGCAATCATTTCCCATTTTGTATTTGTGCAGTTTATTATTCCTTCCTAAGTGTAGTAATGTGTCCTTATTGAATTTCATCCTATTTATTTTCAATTATTTCTCCAGTTTGCCAAGACCAAGATATGGGATGATGCTGAAGAAAGCACTGATGGGGGAAGATAAATATAATAGCGGCAGGAGGTGATATTAAAGAACATATTCTTCTGACATACGACATGGGTAACTCTCATTGATTTCATTGCATTGAGACAAAGCCAAAAGGAATTCATTTGGTGCAAAATATTATTACATATTGAAACCAGCACAGTTTAGAAAGGTTTGAATAGAGAATACAAAAGCCATGGGAAGGACTTTGTTTAATCGCTGAATGTTAAAATATGTTACTATGGAAGAGGAGAGTTCTTTCAGCTTTATGAATTAGTCCATCCTTTTATAGACTGTAATGTGTTAATAGCATTTCTTGAGGGTCATGAATTGAGTAGTCTCTGTTTGTGATTTTGCTAGGTAATATTATTGCCCTGATTAGAAAGGTGAACATTTGTCTTTACTTTGGTTCCTCTGAAAAAAATAAATACTCACTTGTCTCAAACTCTATGCTCAGGTGATCTATATGATATATGATCTATATGATCTATTAATGTGTTGCACGCGCAGATTTTTATTCCTGTTATCTCAACAGTTAAATGCCAGTATTTTTAATTTCTTTCCAAACCTCACCCTTTACATGGAGGTTTTAAAAACCAGCTGGTATTTTAATTCTCTACAAGATATACTTTTGAGTGACTGTATACATACTATTCAGATCCCCATTCCTGGTGTGCTTGTCAGCTGAAGCTCTACTTTACTAGTACAACACTCTTTAAAATAGCTTTTACATTGAATATACCTGCAGCTACTTGCTTCCCCAAGGATAAAAACTTAAAACATTTAAAAAAGTATTTTTCCTAGTTAATTTTGTGTGTTGGATGCGCGGGAAGGGTTAAATTTAGGAGATCACTTCTTTTTATAAGTTGCTGACATCCCAGTGTAGGTTTTATTAAGTATGCTGTATGACAGTGCAAAGTCAGGAGAGTCCCATTGTATGCAACACAGCAGATTTTGTTATAACTGGGTGGTGATTTACATCCACAATGTTATCAATAAGTAATATTACTTTTAAAAAATCTTTGTTTTAATTTGATCCTCATTAAATTTACTGTAAGGAAAAATGTGACTAGCTTCCACTTATAGATGTGTGTCAGCTATGGAAAGTGCAAGGCCATTTTATCTGTGCTACTGTGTATATGTGTGTATTGAAGTTAAGGGTGCAATCTAAGGGTATGTCTACACTACGAAATTAGGTTGAATCTATAGAAGTCGGTTTTTTAGAAATCGGTTTTATATATTTGAGTGTGTGTGTGTCCCCACAGAAAATGCTCTAAGTGCATTAAGTGCATTAACTCGGCCGAGTACTTCCACAGTACCGAGGCTAGAGTTGATTTCCGGAGCGTTGCACTGTGGGTAGCTATCCCACAGTTCCCGCAGTCTCCGCTGCCCATTGGAATTCTGGGTTGAGATCCCAATGCCTGATGGGGCTAAAACATTGTCACGGGTGGTTCTGGGTACATATTGTCAGGCCCCCTTTCCCTCCCTCCCTCCCTCCGTGAAAGCAAGGGCAGACAATCGTTTTGCGCCTTTTTTCCTGAGTTACCTGTGCAGACGCCATACCACAGCAAGCATGGATCCCGCTCAGCTCACTGTCACCGTATGTCTCCTGGGTGCTGGCAGACGCGGTACTGCATTGCTACACAGAAGCAGCAACCCATTGCCTTGTGGCAGCAGACGGTGCAATAGGACTGGTAGCCGTCATCGTCATGTCCGAGGTGCTCCTGGTCACCTCTGTGAGGTCGATCAGGAGCGCCTGGGCAGACATGGGCGCAGGGACTAAATGTGGAGTGACTTGATCAGGTCATTCTCTTTAGTCCTGAAGTTAGTCCTATTGAACCATCTTATGGTGAGTAGGCAGGAGATATGGATTGCTAGCAGTCCTATTGCATCATCTTCTGCTGGGCAGGCAAGAGATGAGGATGGCTAGCAGCCCTATTGTAGCATCTTCTGGCCGAGCAGCCCTGAGATGTGGATGGCATGCAGTCCTTCTGCACCGTCTGCTGCCAGCCAAAGATGTAAAAGATAGATGGAGTGTACCAAAACAAGAAATAGACCAGATTTGTTTTGTACTCATTTGCAACCCCCCCCCCCACCCCCCGCCTAGGGGACTCATTCCTTTAGGTCACACTGCAGTCACTCACAGGGAAGGTGCAGCGAGGTAAATCTAGCCATGTATCAATCAGAGGCCAGACTTACCTCTTTGTTCCAATAAGAACAATAACTTAGGTGCACCATTTCTTATTGGAACCCTCCATGAAGTCCTGCCTGAAATACTCCTTGATGTAAAGCCACCCCCTTTGTTGATTTTAACTCCCTGTAAGCCAACCCTGTAAGCCGTGTCGTCAGTCGCCCCTCCCTGCGTCAGAGCAACGGCAAACAATCGTGCATCTGAGTTGAGAGTGCTATCCAGAGCAGTCACAATGGAGCACTTTGGGATAGCTCCCGGAGGCCAATACTGTCAAATTGTGTCCACAGTACCCCAAATTCGACCCAGCAAGGCCAATTTAAGCGCTAATCCACTTGTCAGGGGTGGAGTAAGGAAATCGATTTTAAGAGCCCTTTAAGTCGAAATAAAGGGCTTCATCGTGTGGATGGGTGCAGGTTTATATTGATTTAACGCTGCTAAATTCGACCTAAAGTCCTAGTGTAGACCAGGGCTAAGCAAAATTATTCTAAAGTTTTTCAAGCCATTCAGGTATCAGAAACTAAGCTAAAGATTTTGGCCCTCCGGCTGGCCAACTCAATCAGAGAAAAAGGTCCATCTGCTCAGAAAATCGCACCCAAGCTTCAAAAACCTGAGTGTTGTGGCACTATCAGAGACAAGACTGCTGAATATGAACCTCCTGCTTTCTATGATGCTCTATTCTCTGTTTCTGTAATGTGTAAGAACCAATTAGGAGATGGTCTGGCTGAAGGCAAGGCACAGCGCTTTCATTCTTGTGCAATCATACAGTTCAGACTGAGTTTGCTGAGGCTCCTGGAAACAACTAGCTCTCAATAACTATAGTTAGAGAATTAAGATAAAAGCATAGTCTCACTCAAATTAAGATTGCATCATTTTATTAGAGTAGTCACAGCTATACTAGCAACATGATTCCCATCCTTACCCACCATTCCTTTTTTCATCCCACCTATACCAGCTGTGATTGGGGGTTGGGAAGGGAGTGAAATGTATATCAGGCCTGGTTTAAAAAAAAAAAACCCAAGCCATCGAAACTTGAATTATAAAATAAATGTAATGTGTAAATGAATTTGAAATATATTTACTTACAACAAACCTACATTAAAATAATGTTATTTAGGTTGCAAAGTCAAGCACTTGAACCACAGGGAATACAAGAATACTAGGGGTCCCATGGGAAAGAAGAAGTGGGTGATGATATAATTAAAGACTTATACATATGCACAGTGAGAGAGCATTAAGGCTTTACAGGTAGATTTAACTCAGCCAATTCCTGATGAAAGCAAGTAAGAGAAGGATGATGGCAATTTCTAACAGTTTATAATTCAGTTAAATCTGAATAAAATTTCACGAGACAAGCAAAAGACACATCTCTAGCCCCAAGGCTTTATCCCTATTCAGAGCTGGCTGAAACTTTCCACCAAAAATTTTGACTTTGGCTCAAACAATAAAAACAAACAAAAAGCTTTGGCCGCAGAAGGAAGACACTTTTCACATTAAATTTTGTTTATTCAAAAACATTATTTTCTGCTGAAAAACAGTTTTGACAGAAAAATTTTCCACTAGTCCTTATTTCACACTATAATTATGGAATCACAGCTCCATATTTAATACTAACTCTTTATAAGACAACTGTATTTTAATTATAATTTTGGGTGAAATATATGCTACCTTTGGCAGAGGAAAGATTAAAAAATACTTTTTTTTGCAATTTTCCTTTAAAATCTATTTTTTGTTATCCCTCTAGGTAACACACAATCACCACAATCACATAATCACGATCACCACAAACTCTATACACATATGCTCTCTTATAACATTTCACATACAGGCTACTTTTCATATTTTAGCGTAGAAAGAGAAAGCAATGGAACACTAGGGCTTCTCTGAACTTGCCTCCTGATGGACTGCCTGTGGTTCATTCTGAGAAGGGGACTGCTGTTTTCCAAAGAATGCTATTTTTAAACAGCACAGCAGTTCCCTGGCTCCTCACAGACAAGCCAGTACATATATTAATACCTGTATGTTTCAGTCTTCGAAAGCCTGTCTCATACTTTTTCCCATCAAAACCTGTAACGTTTTATTATTATCATAAAATTCTGTGGTTCAAGCTAAAGCAGTGCATTTGAATGAGATCTTGATGAGCTGGATGGGCACAATGTGGCTGTTTATATCTTGGAAGCAAAAGGGACTTTGCTGTGACTTAGGAACCTGAATATGTCTGGGAATTATTGAGTTTATGTAGTAAAGTATATGAAGTGGGATTTATGTTTATATTGCTTTAACTGGTGATTTCTATCTGTTAGTGATATGCATGCACAGGAAATGTAGTTGAGTAATTTTAATTAATAGTTAACTAAGTTTTGTATGAGTGTTAAATAGCCTGCCTGCCAAAACATGCTGTGCCCTATTAATTGCAATGGCATCACTGTGAACTTGTAACCCATTTGGCACTAACATGAATAGAATGTGATAGGCAGCTTGGAGGAGCTTAAAAATCATGAGATAATTACTGTTTTGCAATAGTTTCAATAAATGAATGGCAGTGCCATGTGCTTAGAGATACTTTGGTGATAGATTAGGATGGTTGATAGCCCCTTAGCTCAGCAATAAGAGTACTGGTGTAAAAATATTTTTTTACAGGAAATAATATTACAGGATTTGTAGCATTAAATACATGCATAATATTCATCCAAGTAAAACTGCATGGTAGACTGTACCATAAGTCACCTTCAGTAAGAGTCAATAATTTTTGCATAAAATACCAATATAAAAAATAAAATTTATGAAACCTATATGCTCAAGATGTAGTAAAACTATCTATAGGAAATTCAAGCATTTTTGAACCTGTTGGTTGCCATGGCAGCAAACAATTTGTATATTAGCTAGTATTTTAAGCATTTTGGTTTGCACTGTTCCAAGATATTTAGTGACAATCATTACTTCTTTTGAACAATGAACTTTTTTCAGTCTTATTATATAACAACGTGTGATTTTTAATAAAAGGTTTTATAATCATTCCATCTTTCTTTCTTTCTTTCTTTCCTGCTTTTGTCTCTCCATGTATATATATGAGAGAGAGAGATATGTTTTTTTCCGATGGAAGAAGCACTAAAATGTCAGTTATCTGCTTCCACTAACAGGCATTCCACTAATATTCAAGCTACTGTATCTAGGGAAAAAGGTAAGAAGAATAATAGTAATTAAGAAGCTGGATTTGTATATGTGCAAGATTATCTGATTTATAGGAAACCATCAAGAAAATATAAGTTTGGTTAAAGTCATCTCCATATAAGGTTGAAGGGGAGAAGACGCAAGGAACCTGCTCAGAGATTGTCATGAAAAATGAATCCAGCACTTGAGTTCATGCTAGGGTAAAAAGAAAAGGAGTACTTGCGGCACCTTAGAGACTAACAAATTTATTTGAGCATAAGCTTTCCTGAGCTACAGCTCACTTCATCAGATGCATGCAGTGGAAAATACAGTGGGGAGATTTATATACACAAAGAACATGAAACAATGGGTGTTATCATACACGCTGTAAGGAGAGTGATCACTTAAGATGAGCTAATACCAGCAGGAAAGCGGGGCGGGAGGGGGGAGAAAACCTTTTGTAGTGATAATCAAGGTGGGCCTTTTCCAGCAGTTGACAAGAACGTCTGAGGAATGGCGGGGGCGTGGGGGGGGGACATAACCATGGGGAAATAGTTTTACTTTGTGTAATGACCCATCCACTCCCAGTCTCTATTCAAGTCTAAGTGAGGAAGAAACTGATTGGAGCCATAACTCCAGTCTACTTTGCCCTGTTTGGTAGAGATTGCTCTGCATTGGGAGGGGAGAGGGATATCCTATCAAATGAAAGACACAATTTGATGCTATGTTATTTGCATATATTTATACAAATTCCTTTCTTACACTTTTTTCAGAGTAACAGCCGTGTTATTCTGTATTCGCAAAAAGAAAAGGAGTACTTGTGGCACCTTAGAGACTAACCAATTTATTTGAGCATGAGCTTTCGTGAGCTACAGCTCAGTAGCTCACGAAAGCTCATGCTCAAATAAATTGGTTAGTCTCTAAGGTGCCACAAGTACTCCTTTTCTTTTTTCTTATACTTTGTAATGTAAAACTTTATATCAGGTCAGAATACATATCCCACTAATATAAGGATGGCAGTGGTTAGTACCTATGATTTGGTTTCAACCGTGGGATCTGGCAGCCAATATAATTTTACATTGGCAGGAATGATTTGCTGCTGGTAGAGTCACCATCGGAGACAGATCTTAGAGTTGGATGTTGTGTACACTTCCGTAGCCTCATTAATGTTCAGTTGAAAAGTAAATAGAAAGAACAGGTTGTTGTTTTTTTCTTCCTGGGGCTAAAACACAGATTCAGAAGTTCTTAGTATGAAAGGTACATTTAGAAGCACCACAATTTTGCAGTACTAACCAGAAGTCTTATTCACATAAAAGGTCTATATGTGATGTATACAAACTCTGAATGAATCTCTATCATGGAGATTCACTGTATGTATCTTTAACAACAATGAGAAGTTATATAAATACTTGATGATATGCCTGTATATAGTTGTATATTGTATAGCTTCCATTTAAAAATATATATTCTTATATATGCAGTAGTGGTTTCTTTGGAAGGCTTTATTACATGGGCAGGAGGTGCAATTAAAGTAAATACTTCATTAATAAGAATAATAATCACAATTTGCTACATTCCTAGGAAATGTGCATCACAAAAAGAAACTGGCATATGTAATTTTTCTCTTTTGCTTTGTTTTGGTAAACTGTTGTAGAGAAATAAATGAAACTGGAAAGAGAAGTATAGCTGATATTTAACAAAACATGCCAAGGAAAAACCTTGATCAAAAGAGCAATAAGCCTAAAAAAAAAGAAGTAAGTCACTATAATGAAGTGAGCTGTAGCTCACGAAAGCTTATGTTCAAATAAATTGGTTAGTCTCTAAGGTGCCACAAATACTCCTTTTCTTTTTGCGAATACAGACTAACACGGCTGCTACTCTGAAACCTATAATTTAGTCATTGCAAAGAGGAAGAAATTGTTCTGATAAAAACATAGGATGAACGTGCTGTTTTTTAAAAAGTAGAATAGGATAGGAAGCAGGAATATTAAAATTGAAACTTTTTGTTTTAAAAGATGCTGCTAGAGCTTTGGAAATCTAGTTATTTCTTTTTTTGAAAGTTTGATTTAAAAAAAACAACAACTTTGTAGCCTCTATTTTCCAAGTTACTGCAAGTTTTGGGTGCACAGAGAAAGCACAACTAGGCCTTTGACTGTCATATTGTTACAGAAAACTTACCAAAATAGGTTAATGATTTTGTTCCAGTTCTTAAGGTGGCAGTCTGAATATGGACTTTCCACATTCGCATTGACTGGAGTCTTTAATATGTCTTTCTAGTGTACAACAAAATTCACACACCCTTTGCCCTGAGCATTTGATCCTTTCCTGCCACATCCTTTATTTTGCTGAGGCACCTTAGTATGACATCTCTGGTTTTCCACCACCAACCCACTGTGCTCCACTCCTTGACAGAGAACACTAAACCCAGGATCATTCTGTGACGGTTTCCCCCCCGGGGTACCACCTGGAACTGGGGTAACACTAAGCGCCCCGACCCACCGGCCTGGACTCCCTCTCACACCATGCTGCTGTGACAAGTTGCAAAGCTCTCCAAGCTTGCTTTTTCACCAGCATACACACACAGGTAGGGACACAACCAGCTGCAATACTTACAGGCTCCTGTAATCATATCTGCATGGGGAGGCTATGGCTAAGGATCTGCTTTTGCTGAGGCAGGATCAACTATACCTAGACCATCCCTGAGAGGTGTTGGTCTAACCCATTCTTATGAACCTTCAGTGACAGAGATTTCACAACCTCCCTTGGTAATCTATTCCAGTATTTAACTATCCTTAAAATTATTTTTCTTAATATCTATCCTAAATCTCCCTTGTTTCAAAGGAAGACAATTACTTCTGGTCCTACTTACAGGGATGTGGAGAATCATAGAATCATAGAATATCAGGGTTGGAAGGGACCCCAGAAGGTCATCTAGTCCAACCCCCTGCTCGAAGCAGGACCAATCCCCAATTAAATCATCCCAGCCAAGGCTTTGTCAAGCCTGACCTTAAAAACCTCTAAGGAAGGAGATTCTACCACCTCCCTAGGTAACACATTCCAGTGTTTCACCACCCTCATAGTGAAAAAGTTTTTCCTAATATCCAATCTAAACCTCCCCCACTGCAACTTGAGACCATTACTCCTCGTTCTGTCATCTGCTACCATTGAGAACAGTCTAGAGCCATCCTCTTTGGAACCCCCTTTCAGGTAGTTGAAAGCAGCTATCAAATCCCCCCTCATTCTTCTCTTCTGCAGACTAAACAATCCCAGCTCCCTCAGCCTCTCCTCATAAGTCATGTGTTCTAGACCCCTAATCATTTTTGTTGCCCTTTGCTGGACTCTCTCCAATTTATCCACATCCTTCTTGTAGTGTGGGGCCCAAAACTGGACACAGTACTCCAGATGAGGCCTCACCAATGTCGAATAGAGGGGAACGATCACGTCCCTCGATCTGCTCGCTATGCCCCTACTTATACATCCCAAAATGCCATTGGCCTTCTTGGCAACAAGGGCACACTGCTGACTCATATCCAGCTTCTCATCCACTGTCACCCCTACGTCCTTTTCCGCAGAACTGCTGCCTAGCCATTCGGCCCCTAGTCTGTAGCGGTGCATTGGATTCTTCCGTCCTAAGTGCAGGACCCTGCACTTATCCTTATTGAACCTCATCAGATTTCTTTTGGCCCAATCCTCCAATTTGTCTAGGTCCTTCTGTATCCTATCCCTCCCCTCCAGCGTATCTACCACTCCTCCCAGTTTAGTATCATCCGCAAATTTGCTTAGAGTGCAATCTACACCATCCTCCAGATCATTTATGAAGATATTGAACAAAACCGGCCCCAGGACCGACCCCTGGGGCACTCCACTTGACACCAGCTGCCAACTAGACATGGAGCCATTGATCACTACCCGTTGAGCCCGACAATCTAGCCAGCTTTCTACCCACCTTATAGTGCATTCATCCAGCCCATACTTCCTTAACTTGCTGACAAGAATACTGTGGGAGACAGTGTCAAAAGCTTTGCTAAAGTCAAGAAACAATACATCCACTGCTTTCCCTTCATCCAAAGAACAAGTAATCTCATCATAAAAGACCATTAGATTAGTCAGGCATGACCTTCCCTTGGTGAATTCATGCTGGCTGTTCCTGATCACTTTCCTCTCATGCAAGTGCTTCAGGATTGACTCTTTGAGGACCTGCTCCATGATTTTTCCAGGGACTGAGGTGAGGCTGACTGGCTTGTAGTTCCCAGGATCCTCCTTCTTCCCTTTTTTAAAGATTGGCACTACATTAGCCTTTTTCCAGTCATCCGGGACTTCCCCCGTTCACCACGAGTTTTCAAAGATAATGGCCAATGGCCAATGGCTCTGCAATCCCAGCCGCCAATTCCTTCAGCACTCTCGGATGCAACTCGTCTGGCCCCATGGACTCGTGCACGTCCAGCTTTTCTAAATAGTCCCTAACCACCTCTTTCTCCACAGAGGGCTGGCCATCTCTTCCCCATTTTGTGATGCCCAGCGCAGCAGTCTGGGAGCTGACCTTGTTAGTGAAGACAGAGGCAAAAAAAGCATTGAGTACATTAGCTTTTTCCACATCCTCTGTCACTAGGTTGCCTCCCTCATTTAGTAAGGGGCCCACACTTTCCTTGGCTTTCTTCTTGTTGCCAACATACCTGAAGAAACCCTTCTTGTTACTCTTGACATCTCTTGCTAGCTGCAGCTCTAGGTGCGATTTGGCCCTCCTGATATCATTCCTACATGCCCGAGCAATATTTTTATACTCTTCCCTGAGAACAACTGATCACTGTCATCAATCAAGCTCTATATTTTATAGGCAAAAAGTCCTTGTCCTATGGACCTTAAAATCCAAATAATCATTAGGATACTATCACTGTAATAACAGCCCATAGAGAAATAGCTAGTATCCCTCTTAATTACAAAATAGTGTTTATTCCAATCTAAAATATCCTTACAACAGAGAATTGTTATGCTGGAAGTCAAAAGAAACAATACATCCACTGCTTTCCCTTCATCCACAGAACCAGTAATCTCATCATAGAAGGCGATTAGATCAGTCAGGCATGACCTTCCCTTGGTGAATCCATGCTGACTGTTCCTGATCACTTTCCTCTCCTGTAAGTGCTTCAGGATTGATTCCTTGAGGACCTGCTCCATGATTTTTCCAGGGACTGAGGTGAGGCTGACTGGCCTGTAGTTCCCAGGATCCTCCTTCTTCCCTTTTTTAAAGATTGGCACTACATTAGCCTTTTTCCAGTCATCCGGGACTTCCCCCGTTCGCCACGAGTTTTCAAAGATAATGGCCAATGGCTCTGCAATCACAGCCACCAATTCCTTTAGCACTCTCGGATGCAACTCGTCCGGCCCCATGGACTTGTGCACCTCCAGCTTTTCTAAATAGTGCCTAACCACCTCTTTCTCCACAGAGGGCTGGCCATCTCTTCCCCATGTTGTGATGCCCAGCGCAGCAGTCTGGGAGCTGACCTTGTTAGTGAAGACAGAGGCAAAAAAAGCACTGAGTACATTAGCTTTTTCCACATCCTCTGTCACTAGGTTGCCTCCCTCATTCATTAAGGGGCCCACACTTTCCTTGGCTTTCTTCTTGTTGCCAGCATACCTGAATAAACCCTTCTTGTTACTCTTGACATCTCTCACTAGCTGCAGCTCCAGGTGTGATTTGGCCCTCCTGATTTCATTCCTACATGCCCCCGAGCAATATTTTTATACTCTTCCCTGGTCATATGTCCAACCTTCCACTTCTTGTAAGCTTCTTTTTTATGTTTAAGATCTGCTAGGATTTCACCGTGAAGCCAAGCTCGTCGCCTGCCATATTTACTATTCTTTCGACACATCGGGATGGTTTGTCCCTGTAACCTCAACAGGGATTCCTTGAAATACAGCCAGAACTCCTGGACTCCTTTCCCCTTCATGTTAGTCCCCCAGGGGATCCTACCCATCCGTTCCCTGAGGGAGTCGAAGTCTGCTTTCCTGAAGTCCAGGGTCCGTATCCTGCTGCTTACCTTTCTTCCCTGTGTCAGGATCCTGAACTCAACCAACTTATGGTCACTGCCTCCCAGATTCCCATCCACTTTTGCTTCCCCTATTAATTCTTCCCGGTTTGTGAGCAGCCGGTCAAGAAAAGCTCTCCCCCTAGTTAGCTCCTCTAGCACTTGCACCAGGAAATTGTCCCCTACACTTTCCAAAAACTTCCTGGATTGTCTGTGCACCGCTGTATTGCTCTCTGAGAAGATATCAGGACAATTACAGTCACCCATGAGAACCAGGGCATGCGATCTAGTAGCTTCTGCGAGCTGCCGGAAGAAAGCCTCATCCACCTCATCCCCCTGGTCTGGTGGTCTATTGCAGACTCCCACCACTACATCACTTACATGAGAGGAAAGTGATCAGGAACAGTCAGCATGGATTCACCATGGGAAGGTCATGCCTGACTAATTTAATCGCCTTCTATGATGAGATTACTGGTTCTGTGGATGAAGGGAAAGCAGTGGATGTATTGTTTCTTGACTTTAGCAAAGTTTTTGACACGGTCTCCCACAGTATTCTTGTCAGCAAGTTAAAGAAGTATGGGCTGGATGAATGCACTATAAGGTGGGTAGAAAGTTGGCTAGATTGTCAGGCTCAACGGGTAGTGATCAATGGCTCCATGTCTAGTTGGCAGCCGGTATCAAGTGGAGTGCCCCAGGGGTTGGTCCTGGGGCCGGTTTTGTTCAATATCTTCATAAATGATCTGGAGGATGGTGTAGATTGCACTCTCAGCAAATTTGCGGATGATACTAAACTGGGAGGAGTGGTAGATATGCTGGAGGGCAGGGATAGGATTCAGAGGGACCTAGACAAATTGGAGGATTGGGCCAAAAGAAATCTGATGAGGTTCAATAAGGATAAGTGCAGGGTACTGCACTTAGGACGGAAGAACCCAATGCACAGCTACAGACTAGGGACCGAATGGCTAGGCAGCAGTTCTGCGGAAAAGGACTTCGGGGTAACAGTGGACGAGAAGTTGGATATGAGTCAGCAGTGTGCCCTTGTTGCCAAGAAGGCCAATGGCATTTTGGGATGTATAAGCAGGGGCATAGCGAGCAGATCGAGGGACGTGATCATCCCCCTCTATTCGACATTAGTGAGGCCTCATCTGGAGTACTGTGTCCAGTTTTGGGCCCCACACTACAAGAAGGATTTGGATAAATTGGAGAGAGTCCAGCGAAGGGCAACAAAAATGACTGGGATCTGGAACACTTGATTTATGAGGAGAGGCTGAGGGAACTGGGATTGTTTAGTCTGCAGAAGAGAAGAATGAGGGGGGATTTGATAGCTGCTTTCAGCTACCTGAGAGGTGGTTCCAGAGAGGATGGTTCTAGACTATTCTCAGTGGTAGAAGAGGACAGGACAAGGAGTAATGGTCTCAAGTTGCAGAGGGGGAGGTTTAGGTTGGATATTAGGAAAAGCTTTTTCACTAGGAGGGTGGTGAAACACTGGAATGTGTTACCTAGGGAGGTGGTAGAATCTCCTTCCTTAGAAGTTTTTAAGGTCAGGCTTGACAAAGCCCTGGCTGGGATGATTTAATTGGGGATTGGTCCTGCTTTGAGCAGGGGGTTGGACTAGATGACCTCCTGAGGTCCCTTCCAACCCTGATATTCTATGATTCTAAGTCCAGCAGAGGTTTAGTAGTACTGAAGTTTGTTCCTTGCTAATCTTGGTATTCATCCAACATGCTGCCAATAAACAGTGGTACTAATGCTGTGCTACATAGACTGCAAAATTAGATTGTATTGTCTTCATAACAGTTGTCCAGCAATTAAAATATATAACACTGTTAAATTAGTTAATTAATTTAGAAGATCGTGTCATTCCCTTTGATTCTCCACTAAATAGCCCCCTTGTTTATATTGGTCTTGTAAGAAGAGATGTAAAAATTGGCCTTTCTCTGAAAGGAACCAAATTGTTAAAAGTTACTGCTTTTTTTATTAATAGGAATAAACTTTAAGATTGCAAGAGTCTCTCCCCTGTGTTAGATAGAAAACATTTATCTAATTGCTATTCCCCTACCAAATACCTACCAAATGTCTCTGTCCCCATCTCTGCTGGTGAACGTTATATAAGCAGATGAAAGAAACACAGTTGGCCAAGACCAATAGCAACATCAAACAGGCACAGGAAATTGAAAACCTTGGCCATTTTTCTTTAGTTTGTATTCATCCTATTTTGGAAAGTCTGAAAAGTGGGTTTTCTTCTGTCAGAGAATTCACTAGAGCTCAATGTTCAGAACTAACCAAAACAGAAAGACAAAAGAAGAAGAAATAGCAAACCAAAAGACAGAAAAGAGTAAAGAGAAAAATACAGGCCAAATCTTAAGCATAAGGGATTCTTCCTGTAGATCCACAAATGGAACCCCAATGAAGTTTTGAAGCCTTTACTGAGGCTAGATTCATCACTGCGTTCAGGCAAGTCTAGCTATTGTATTGCAACCAAAGGTTGTGCATTTTTGTAAAGCTAAATAGGTAGCAAATTCAGCTGTGTATCCCCTGAACTAGAGGATATGCCAAATGCTACCCTAGGTTATACCTTTGCAATCCCACTGAAATGAACAGGCTTATTCAGGGAAAATCACTATTTCTTACTGAGGCCAAGCCACCTTTTTACAATACTCCTGAATTTGCATGTGTCTAAAAGATCTGCAGCTGGAATGTCCAGCATTATGTAGCTAAGTAGTTCATTTTTTTCATCTATTTATCATATGTTATTTCATATCTAATCAATGTATGCTAAATAGATTTGCACTGTAGGATTATAGAAGTATAGGACTGATAACTATTTAGGAGTAATGAGTGTGTATTAGGAATTAGTAAAGCATGGCTGAAACACAAGGCCTTCAGGCTGAGACCTGTAAGATTTTAACTTAGCCAGACTAGCACATAGTCTTAAGAATACTTGACATGAGTGAGTGACCTAGGAATAATCCTATGCCACAAGGTCACAAGGTTACTGCATACGATGTTCAAATAGGTAAGGTTACGGAAAAAATGGATTGCAATAAACTGCAATGTATTGTCCAAAACCACGAGACACCTGATTGTAATACCTTTGAATGTCTGTTTGACTAAGAGGTACATGTCATGCATGAATGCTAATGAGAATAAGAGGAACTAAGAACAAGCTATGAAAAACAGGGCACCCCAAAATTCATGGAGTGTGGAAGTACTGATAAGGAAAAGAGGGTTAATACTCTCATGCATTATAAGGTGTTAGGTATAGTGAGGATTAAAATACAAAAGGGGGCTCCCTGTTTGGGTAAAAGTAGGAAGACCCAAGGAACAACACCACAGGAAATGCCAGCAGTAACCATCCCTCTAGTGATGATCGTCTATTGAGAGGTCCATCAAACCCTAGAATATCATTGAGGTCCTGAGTATGACTACAGTTACAATTATTGCATATGTTTTTATAGGATTTCTATATGCATAGGTAATTGTAACTTTATTTATTGCATTAATAAAACTGATAGTACAGATAAAACATTGCACTTGTGATTGTTTCTGTGGTCATTATCCTTTGACTTCATGTGTTCCTAAAGCCTCCAAATTTAAGAAAAGCACTAGAGACAATTTCATTCTGTTGAGCTTGAAACTGTAACAACTGGAGCCGAACCCATGGTGGTGTAATATAACATCACTAAATTCACTTTAAATGAAATAAAAAGCTACAATTGCTGAGGATGGGTTAGGTGAGCTACGGATGTCAATTCAAAACTGCATATTCCAGTTTAAAATTTTGATTCATTTTAAATTGACATTCTGTCTTCAGAAGTCATCTAAGGGAAAATGTTGATACAAAATGCATTTTTTGAACATTTTATTCCTTGAAAAATATCATTATTTTGACTTTTTGTCCCAATTTGTGATAAAATAAAGATTCACCTCCAATTAAAATATTGTTAATAGTAGATACTGGACTGATGTTAGAGTAATTGTTTAGTGTTTCTGTTTTGAAAATTAAGATATTTTGCAAAGATGAATAAAATCACAATAAATAATAATAATAATAATAATAATGAATGAGTGATATTAACTTTTTAAAAGGCAGAAAATTCAGCAGGTAAAAATAAAGTAATATTTAAAACTCAGTGTAAGCTATTTAAAAAGAATATGGCTTCTGTTACTTTATTCTAAATCAAAATTCTGTGTCAATTCAAATGGAAATATCAAATTTACAACCCCTGGAAAGTGTTGCAAAATGGGAACTCTAACGGACTTTTGCTGTAATGATATTATTTTATGGCACTATTAAATTTAGGGAAAAATTCTTTTATACACCCTGATTTTGAGAGTAACCTAAATTCTGTGTAAACATTTACTCTGGACTGAATTTGCATAGGAAATTGCAATCTAGGACAAAATTTTATATGTCAAACTGTGAAATATAAGCCTGCTGTACAATGATAAATGTTACTTTCATGTTTTTGATGATATGGAGATTCACATATAATACATACAAAAAGGAAAATCTTACTTTTCAAAAACTTTGAGAGTGAAATTCACACCACTCACATAAAACCAAAGGATACATTGACCATGCCTCACAGAACCTTATTCACTTTTGAGGCTACATTGGCAGTCCTCAGCAGTAGTGAGAGTGTGGGTGTATATCCTCTTTCTTAGTGGACTTTCCACCACTAGCCATTCTGTGTCCTAAATGTTATCAGCCAAAGCCAGGATAACCTTGAAAGGGGAGGGGTGGGGAAAGGGTGTGGAATTAAACGATCTATCTGTAGTAAATGCCAAGACATTGCCCTAAGAATCTGAGAGTGAGACTCTGACCAGATAAGAACATAATAACGGCCATACTGGGTCAGACCAAAGGTCCATCAATCCCAGTATCCTGTCATCTGACAGTGGCCAATGGCAGGTTCTCCAAAGGGAATGAACAGACACGTTATCATCAAGTGATCCATGCCCTGTCACCCAATCCCAGTTTCTGCAAACAGAGGCTAGGGACACCATTCCTGTCCATCCTGAGTAATGGTCTATCCATGGCTATCTTCCATGAATCTGTTTAGCTCCCTGTTGAACCCTGTTATAGTATTGGCCTTCACAACACCCTCTGGCAAGGAGTTCCAGAAGTTGAAAGTGTGTTGCATTAAAAAATACTTTCTTGTGTTTGTTTTAAACCTGCTACCTATTGATTTCATTGAGTGGCCCCTTCTTCTTGTATTATGAGAAGGAGTACATAACACTTCCTTATTTACTTTCTCTACACCACTCATGATTTTATAGACCTCTGTCATAGCCCCCCTTAGTCACCTTTTTTCCAAGCTGAAAAGTCCCGATCTTATTAATCTCTCCTCATACAGAAGCCATTCCATACCCCTAATCATTTTTGTTTCCCTTTTCTGAACCTTTTCCAATTCCAATATATCTTTTTTGAGGTGGGGCGACCACATCTGAATGCAGTATTCAAGGTGTGGGCGTACCATGGATTTATATAGAGGCAATATGATATTTTCTGTCTTATTATCTATCCCTTTCTTGATGATTGCCAACATTCTGTTCACTTTTTTGACTGCTGCTGCACATTGAGTGGATGTTTTCAGAGAACTATCCACAATGACTCCAAGATCTCTTTCTTGAGTGATAACAGCTAATTTAGACCCCATCATTGCATATGTATATTTAGGATTATGTTTTCCAATGTGCATTACTTTTCATTTATCAACATTAAATTTCATTTGCCATTTTGTTGCCCAGTCACCCAGTTTTGAGAGATCCTTTTGTAGCTCTTTGCAGTCTGCCTGGGACTTAAGTATCTTGAGTAGTTTTGTTTCATCTGCAAATTTTGCCACCTCACTGTTTACCCCTTTTTCCAGATTATTTATGAATATGATGAATAGTACTGGTCCCAGTACAGACTCCTGGGGGACACCACTATTTACCTCTCGCCATTCTGAAAACTGACCATTTATTCTTACCCCTTGTTTCCTATCTTTTAACCAGTTACTAATCCATGAGAGAACCTTCCCTCTTATCCCATGACTGCTTATCTTGCTTAAGAGCCTTTGGTGAGGGACCTTGTCAAAGACTTTCTGAAAATCTAAATACACCATATCCATTGGATCTCCTTTGTCCACATGCTTGTTGACTCCCTCAAAGAATTCTAATAGATTAGTGAGGCATGATTTCCTTTTACTAAAACTATGTTGACTATTTTCCAACAAATTATGTTCATCTATGTGTCTGACAATTTTGTGCTTTATGATAGTTTCAACCAATTTGCCCTGTACTGAAGTGAGGCTTACTGGCCTGTAATTGCCAGGATCACCTCTGGAGCCCTTTTTAAAAATTGGTGTCCCATTAGCTATCCTCCAGTCATTTGGTACAGAAGCTGATTTAAATAATAGGTTACAGATGACAGTTAGTAGTCCTGCAATTTCACATTTGAGTTCCTTCAGAACTCTTGGGTGAATACCATCAGGTCCTGGAGACTTATTACTGTTTAGTTTATCAATTTGTTCCAAAACCTCCTCTAATGACACCTCAATTTGGGACAGTTCCTCAGATCTGTCACCCAAAAAGAATGGCTCAGGTTTGGAAATCTCCCTCACATCCTCAACAGTGAAGACCAATGCAAAGAATTCATTTAGTGTCTCCACAATGGCCTTATCATCTTTGAGTGCTCCTTTAGCATCTTGATCGTCCAGTGGCCCCACTGGTTGTTTAGCAGGCTTTATAACAGCCATCAACACTTCACCCACACTACCCCTGTGGAACTACTGGAAGCATTCTCAGAACAGTCTTTGCACAGTAAGGGTCCCCACAATACAAGGTACTCCCTGCTGACGTAAGAAGAAGAGAGCCTTCTGTGCTGAGTATTCAGTTGCTAGATTAGGGCCAGATTCTCAGATGGTGTTGATCAGCATAGCTGCACTGAAGTCAGTGTAACGATACTAATTTACATCAGATATTCTTACGGTTAGAATCTATCACATTTTGCAATTAACAACGAATGATTTAAACCCCAGTTTTTGGTAGCAATAGGGAATAAACATTATCCAAGTGTTCCCTTTTTTGCCTAGTTATGAAATGTTTGGTCTGATAGCAGTGGATGTCCTTGCTTTTGTGGGTATAAAATGAAATCCTTTTCACATACTTTTCAGTTGAATCCAGGACACAATTCTGGTCTTCAAACCATGTGCTTCAGAACCAGGCACAACCTGAATGTTTCTTGGATGGGGTCACTTATGGAGGAAAAGTAAACAGAAGATTAGACTAGTCCCTTCTTGTTTTTATAATTTCTCATACACTGTGCAAACTAATGAAGAGTAGCTTGAAGGGGGAAAAATAAAACAAAACAAAAATCAGAAACTACGGAACAGCTAGAAGCAAGACCTTAGTCACAGGAGGCTGTTCTCCTTTTTTCCTTACAAACAAAAAAACATCTTTCTGTAATTTGTCACTGTATCTTACTCAGTCCAGTCAGTGCCTCAGATCTTTTCACGCTCACTGGTAATGTGTATTTGCATTTAGCTGCTCTACTTTTAGACTTGTAATTGAGATATTCCAGGATGCCCTTCCCTCCCACGGATCAGACCAGAACTTTAACACTAATTTTATTGCACAAGTTTAATCTCTTTTAGCATTTGCATGGTATGATAGTTTTAGGTTGTTTTAATTTTCTTTTGTTTGTTTTGGGTTTAAGGAACTTCATTTTGTCAGGAGTGTGCTTTTTTATGTACACAGTTCATAACATTTTATATGAACAGTTCTTTGCTAATTAATCTTATAATTAGATATACTTGTACTAGTCAGAAGTTCTAAAGAGAGTTCCATTCTCACCAAAGGTAACAGAATGTCCTGTAAAAAAATTAAATAATAATATCACCTAGCTCTGATCATCCATATCATATCATCTAACACCTAGCATTTTTCATACATAGATCTCAATGTGCTTTACAAAGGAGGTCAATAACATTACAAGGAGGGGTGGTGGGGGTGGGAAGGGACTTGCACAAGGGACTTGCCCAGTAAAGCACTGGCAGAGCCCAGGTTTCCTGAATCCCTGTCCAGTGCCCTATCTGCTAGGCCAAATGCCTCTCCTAGGATGTGGTCTTAAGACATGTTCCCAAGTCTCCTGTCTCTCATATTAAAATTAAATTTAAAGAATAAATTGGTTCATACAGAAAAATTCACATCTGGATCTGTATTGAGATCCCAATTCCTCTAACATTCAGGATGTTTGGATCCAAAGTTTTGGTTTGGTGTCATTACAATCAAAAAGTGGAGACTCTCTACTGGAGGCTGTCATGAAAAGTGCATATTTTCTTAGGGAATAATCCTTTCCTTTGTTTAAAATGGTTATGTTTACTTTCTGGAGTAAACATGCAATATGCAAATCCTGCATATGCAAATCCTCTGATTTTTCATTAAAAAAGCTTGAATAAGCAAAGCACATTGCAAAAGATTTTACAGTTTATTTGTTGCTATATTTATTGCCTGATCTTGCCATTCTGGGTCCAAAAAACGCCTATTGACTGCATGCAGGCTTTTGCCTCAAGAAAGGCTAAAAGATGGAATATGTAGCAGCTTTGAATAAATTTGTAAAATGTTCCAGAACTGCCAATAAAACAGCTACAGTATGTGAGAATGAAAGACAATCAAAGGTAATGTGCAAGGATGAAGAAGTCATAAACATGCTAATAATTTAACTTGCTATATAGTATTACTCTCAATTACCCTTAGATCTGTACCTACTCTTCACATTTGTTAGCAGACATAAACAAAATGGTGAAACTTTCTTTTTGTAATTTGTTTCCTCCACAATAACAAGAAGGGACCAAACTGGCAAAATATTCTTTCCTCTTTCCCTGTATGTGGCAGTAAGGCCTTCTAACCACTTGCAGTTACAGGATGCATCAGCGGGTGTTTATATTTGAGAGAGGGTGATAGCCTTCTTGAAGTCTACAGGCTAGATTCAGATCTCAGTTACACCATTGTGATGCAATTGTAATTTCACTGAGCACTGAGGTCTGAATCTGGCCCCATGTCTTCACCCCCTTATGTGGAAGCATCTGCACCAACACTGAGAGTCAGACTATTTTTTCTTATTCTTCCCTGCCATAAGATAGTAGCAATCTCTCTTTCTTTCTCTGCTCCAATAAAAGCAGAAAAGAAATGGAAATGATAATGCTCTCCAAATGTAATATTTGTTACTATTTTTAGGTGATCATTTCTGAATCATAAGGGGAGGAGCATAATGCAAGCCACTTATATGGAATGACATGTCACTATAAATGGGATAACAAGCTCCACTATAAGCAGGGAAATATTCCGTTGAAATATACTTAAACAATTCAGAAATTTCACTTCTCCATAAGCAAATCTAATTCTAACTTTAAGACTGAGTGAGCTTTCATGTAGAGGGGAATTCCCAGTTAATTGAAATTCCTCCGATATGTTGCAGACATTTTGGATTTTGTTTCATTGTAAAGAAATAAGTTGTTCAACCCACTAATTGCAGTTTAATAATGATCTTCATGGGTGTAGTGTATTTTTCCTGTATTCTGGGTTCTAGTTGGTTTAAGCATTTCATTCTTGTGAGGTCATGTATATTGTTTCTTTAAATATGTATCAGGAAGCCACGCAGGAGGGAAGCTGGGGGAGAGAGAGAGAGAGGATTTTTTTAAAATATTGTTTTCTTCATTCTATGAATGTCTTTGTTCAATATTAAAAGAAAGTGACTCTTTCTGTCATTCCCTTCTATTGCTATCTGATCATTTCAGCTGACTCCATAAGGCCATGTAGCTGAAGGAAAGGGTGCCTGAGGCTGATTAGTTTACCTACATGCACACTGCCCAGAGGGGAGATTTGCCCCAGGTTCCCCATCCTGGTCAGCCTTGAAAACTTGCCATCATTAAACGGGGCTTCCTCACTGGAGCATGGCCCCTTGTGAGTCTTCAGAGATGGGGAACTGAACTCTTAGACATAGCTTTTTAGTGCAAATACTCACATTTATGAATTCAGGATTTGCTCTCTACTAATATCTTCCAAGGTTTGTTAAAAATTTGCTGTTTAAGTGAACATTTCTGCCAGCATAGAATTGCTAGACTATCAATGCAAAACTAGCATAAAAGGTTCTGAGCATGCTTGAAGCAAATGCATTTAAAAATTTGAGCTAATATTTGCAGAAAACCATTTTGAAGCATTTACTCAGCTCCACTATTTAATATGTGTGATTTTTGTTTTTTAAATTTGTTTCTCCTTCCTTAACAGTTTATATGTTCTTATTAGAGGGCATGATCTCTTGCGCTCAGTCCTTTCTTAAATGATAAATTAAGTGCCACAGTGAAGAGATGAAATAGATTCTTGATACCTCTTGATACCTGTGGGTACCTAACCATTTCCTGTTTTTGGCAAGTAACCTGGCCTGAAAATTAAAATGAAATAACCAAGTCCCTTCTTATCTGACTAGGCTGAACCGAACATTGTCTTACAAACTTCATCTTTCAGCACAACTGAAATTAAGTTACTTAAAAAATGGAGCCTCAAGGGGAAAGATAAAATGACATCTATAAAGAGAGACATTTTCATTAATATCTAATGCCCAAGTCCATCCTAAGTAAAGAAGAGAGAATTATACGTAGACTGATTGGCAAGTGCACAAACACAGATGTAGGTATAAGCCACTTGGTATTAGATTTTGTTTTCACCTGCTAAAAGATATCAGAAAAAAATAGATATTGGTTCATTCTTCTTCAGCAGCAGAGGGTTAGAAGGTTTTCCCAGAGACAAGACACTCAAAATGTGTGTGAGAGAGTAGCACACATTCTCCTTATTACCTTCCTGAGCAGTGTTCTCCTTCAGGATTAGTTAGAGTGGCTAATCAATATGCTTGGAACTTGTCCGGGTTTATTTTTTAGAAAATAAGGTAGTGAAAACCCATCTAAACTAAGCAAGGACCTTGATTGTTTGCAGCATCACTGAGGCTGTCTTCTGTATACAACCTAATGAGTTGTCAACTGAGGTAGAGAACAACTCTTTTGCCAGAGCAGTGTAGAACGAACGTCAATTTTTTTATAGACTTTTTATCACACATTTATTATCCTCACAGATATAAATGTAGATTGGCACCATTCTCGAAGCAAGCTGATGCCTGGTCTATTTGCAAAAGAACCAAGCTATCCATGTGAGAATAACATACAGCTCTTTTCATTATTGTAATACAAAGTGTTTCACTGTGACTTTTATTGCTCCACTAGTTCCTTTTACCCTCTTGGACGTTTCAAGGCATTTACATTCTGTTTCATGAGCTGTGTTTGGTTTACACATAGGACTTCAGAAGAAGAAGTTGAAGCATGATTATGACATGTCCTATACAAGTTTATGAAAACATCCTTCATATAATCTGTGGACCTGATTCTGTGAGTGTCTGAAAGTTGTGGGCATCAGCACTTCAGAGGATCAAACCCTTTTTTTGCCTGAACTAGAAATATAGTTTCAATTCTGCCACTGCAACGTAGATCAAATAGTTTTTGCATACCCACACTCTTCAAAAATATCACTAATTCTGGAGTCTGTGGACAACCTCAAAATAGATTGGTCACTGTTGCAATGTCTGATTCTTGTAAAATTTGTTTTGAATATTTTTTCCCCAAAATTGTTCTGTCAATTCATCAAGAGACAGGTTTAGACCTGCACTAGTGTTGATGACGTCCACCTGACAATTTAAGAGCATAATACTGCATTGTTTGAAGTAATTGGTGAAGTCAACATACTGTGAACTTTTTCAGATTTTATTTATTTATTTATTTGCTTATATATTTATTTTTATTAAAGCAAAAAAGAGGGAACACCCATCTTAACACTACAAGTGTTTTACAATGTCACCAGCAGCCCAGCAAGTGATTTCAGCAGGGCAATGCTGATTTATGCCAGCTGATCATTTGGACGGATATCTATAAACTGACCCACTTACCAACTGCTGATTTAATCTTAACTTTTGCATTTCCTGAAATGTTGTGAATTGAATGGTGAAATTTTAGTACCTAGTTGATTAAAACATTTTTATAAATTAATTTCTTGGTCCCTTGAGAAATAAAAGGAAGGGAAAAAGATTTTAAAAAGGAAAAGAAAAATCTGGTATCATCTGGCTAGCAGAGTTTGCAAGACAGAGCTCATCAGTGGAGTTTGTAAGGAAAGCTTAGTGAATAATTGATTTTTTAGGTTTACGAGCCAAAGAAAAAAAATCCTTTACAAAAAAAAAGCAGGGGGGCAGATGGGAAGATTCAAATTGAACAGAAACCAAAGCTTATGCTCAAATAAATTGGTTAGTCTCTAAGGTGCCACAAGTACTCATTTTCTTTTTGCGAATACAGACTAACACGACTGTTACTCTGAAACCTGTCATTTTTTCCCCAGTTGTTCTCACCAAAACCAAAAACTGTTTGTTTCAAGTCATCCAAAACACTTCATATGTCCTGAAACAATTTTTTCCTCAGGTTTTATTTCCCTTTCTGATGGTTTTTATATATTTGTACCTAAAAAAAAAAAGGAAAAAAAAAGCTAAATTCTGAAAAAAACCCACCATTTCAAAACAAAAAGTTGAAACATTTTGTTTTAAAATGATAAAAATGGAACATTTAGACTTATTTTTTCACCACTTTTTTTCAGCTGAAACTAGTAGTTGTAGTCACCCTGAACTAACAAGTAGTTTCAGTGCCCTGAAAAATGTTTGTTTGTTTGTTGGCAATTTTACTATTTGTGGTAAAATTTTACACTGCTCTACTTGTAAGGTCTTTTCTCAAGACTTACTCTGTTTGCAAAGCCTTTGTTTTAAGCTCTTTGGCTGAAGGATTTCACTGATCTCAATGAAAACAATCTAGTCTAGCCTAGTCTATATAGGCTCTGGTACTTCCCTCATCACTATAGTATCGGAGTGTCTGCCAGTCGTGCATTATGTGATCTGACTAACATCTGTCATGTGTAGTTCATTTTCTTTGTCATCCCTCCATCTTGCATTTGACTTGATACGGCTTCCATGCCATCCTCCCTCCACTGAAACTCCACAAGTAGAATAAATTATTTTTAAACCATCCTAATCCTTTAGAATGCTTTAAATGACTCTGACAGGTTAAAGCAATTAACCTGCTCATGCCTTATAAGGCTACAGAACAATCCACTTCAACCTTTACAGCAGTTAGAATATGCTTCTTGCAGCTGATTGTTTGGGATTGCTTTAACCAGGTCACCTTGTGTGGATTGTGCCTCATCTATCTTTAAATGCACAACTAAAAGATAAACATTTTTTTCTACTTCACCTGATTTTTCTTGCATTTTGAAATGCTTATTACTGGTTATTTTAAACCATTTCCCCCACAAAGAAGTAACTGCTTTGCAACCTTAACTTTCCTGGTCAAAAAGACAATAAAATATATATAAAGCTTTGTTTTTGTTTTCTTCACATTTTCAGTGCTTTATACCATGACATCCCAATCTTTAATGTGTCATGTTATGTCATGGGCATGAAGTGGTACAGACAAGTCTAACTAAGTAACACTGTGACCTTAGAGAATGTGAGATGTGGTAAATTCAATAAAACCTGTCTCAGTATCACTAGTATCACTAGTCTGCTCGTAATTCAGACTGACAGGTGTTTGCTAACTGAAGCTGGGACAAAAATAAACAGTCAGATTTCCAAAACATCTCAGCATGCTGGCTGATGAGCACTTACAAAAAATGTTCATGTATTAGGCACCTAAATTGGACATGACCTCTTTTAAAAATCTGGTCCACCCTCTTTCCATTACCTCACATTGTCTGTACAACCTATTATATGTATATCATTTTCTTCCCTGATAACAATGAAGATAAATGTGCACCATGTGGAAGAAGACAGAGCAGGGCATGGATTTGGAAAGGGAATAAATATAGGATTGGGGTAAACTATAATTTAGAGGATCAAGGGGCTTAATATGTTTATGTACTATAATGTAAAATGATGGAAATTAATTTTATGTCTATTTAATTAAGCAAAAAGTTCTGACCCCTTGGAAAAACTCCTTATTCAGTCTCCTCTTCAAATCTGAATCTATAGTGCAGCAGTGCTGTTTGTTCTCTTTGAAAGTCACAGAGACTGGATAGTGGGTTTATTACAGAATATCTTGACTGTTAGACTTATAGCAGTTCCTGTTCATTATCTTAATTACATTGTTTTATACAGTGACCCAAGAAATCTGATTTATTTTTTTCTGTTCAGTGACTAAAAAGAACTTAAGAAAACATCTGCTATGTCTAATAATTCTGTTTTATCAGACAATTCTATCTACAATGACTAATTTATCTTGAGATGGGATGAAGGTTTGTGGAGGAAGGGAGCCTAGATTATTTTTCCAAACAATGGGAATTCAGTGAAATTCAAGGCTTCATCAATGCACTTTTCACTGCAAATGCAATCCTCTGTTTCTGGTGGTTAAACTAATATTTCAGACATGTAAATGTACTATTTCCCATTTTGTTTCACACTCTTTTATTCTTACTTGTGTCAGTGCTAGGCTGTTCCTTTATTCTTTCCCTTCTGTTTGCATATTTCTCTTCCTCATTCTTCTCCACTCTTGCTTTTTCCCCCCTTCCCTTTGCTCCTACATAATATTTTCTCCCAAACTTGAGTTAATTATTTGGCTTGCCCTTGCCACTCCTCCTGGGACTGATAAGAAGCATGACTTTCAGCAGGACTGATGGAGCAGCCGACAAAGCTGACACAGCAGGAGTAGCACAAGCATTATCCAAAATTAAATTAACAGGCCTTTCTTAGCAACCTAATGTTAGCATTTTGCTGTGCAATTACCGGTAAGAGACTCAGGATCAATCCCTCGCTGTCAGGCAGGTAGAAACTACGGGAACTGCAAGGCCAGGATTTTCAGCCCATGGAGTAAGCAAGCAGGTACATTGTTTCTTTGTAGTTATTCCTCTGGATGGTAGAAAAGTTCGATTCGTGAACTCCGGAGGGTGTTGTAATCTGCCTTCCTTGGCCGGATATATAGTCTGCACAAAATAGAACATGTGGAGGTTAGGGGGAGTTTAGAGAAAAGTTGTAGAAGAAGAAGAAGAAGAATTGTAAATGAATTTGGCCAAATTTGCATGCAGTCCCATTGAAACCATTGCTGCTGTAGTTCTCCAAAGAATACAATGTATACATTTTCAAAGCAATTTACAGCATTTACAAATTAACCCACACAATCCTTAATAATTGTGGAAATTTAGACACCAGGGGAAAGCTGCTAAGTGAAGGGCCAGCTTTATGAAGGTATTTAGGTGCCTAAAGATGTAGATAAACTCTTACCTCCCCTTCAATGACTAAGTCCCCTTTGTGAATCTAGCCCTCATCCTCTAGAGTTATGGTTACACCTCACTCACTTTATAAAATACAAAGGATTCCACTAACCTTCTTCTGGATAAAGATGATCAGAGAGAGTAAAATTAAATAAATGACAAAATACATTATTTGTGTTACAGTGGGTAATCCATCCATTAGAATAGCCTGACCTTCATTATAGCAACTCAATTTTTTAACTGGATTCTCAGATTCGAAGAGGAGCATATGTTGCTCATCCACCTATGACATTCGAATAGGAGTTGCCTTCACTCATTGAGAGATAGTTAATAATCATAACATATATGTAGTGCCTCTTGTCCAAAAAGAATCCAATTACTTTACAAGCACAGGAATAAATTATGACTTTAAGCCAGGGGTGGGCAAACTTTTTCGCCCGAGGGCCACATCGGGGTGTGGAACTGTATGGAGGGCTGGGTAGGGAAGGCTGTGCCCCCCAAACAGCCTGCGCCCTGCCCCCTATCTGCCCCCTCCCACTTCCCGCCATGGCGTGGGAGGGGAACAGCTTGAGAGGGGCTGGGGGCGAGCCTCCCGGGCCAGGATCTCAGGGGCCGGGCAGGAGGGTCCTGCGGGCCGTATGTGGCCCGCGGGCCATAGTTTGCCCATCTCTGCTTTAAGCCATAGAGCTCAGCAGGGGGCAGTGTGGAGGTACATTGCCTTGGCAGGAGCTTCTGGAGTCACTGTGGCTGAAGCAAGCTCAATGAAACTGGGAATGCCTAATAAATTCTACACCCTTTGAAAGGAGGCTTGAGTTAAATTACCTTCATTCACAGGGGGGATTGAACTATAATCTCATCTGCTTCCCACCTCTTCCCTCCATTACTTCAAGGAAGCAAGTGCCAACTGTGTCCAGTGCTATGCAGGTGCATAAAGGTGCGGAAATCATCTTGTTTATTCTCCCTGTTACTTCCCCTTGTGCATCCAATAGGGCCCTTAACAAAAGGATAATCAAACTATCTAGGGAACACTTCACTCACCAGTGAAATACAGCACCATCTGGTGTGAAATAGTGTGGAGCAACATTACACAACAATTTAGGGAAGGTAGCAAAGAAAATAATATCCCATTGTAACTATAAGGTGATGTAAATGAAAAGCTGGGAAATAGTGAGTAGCTATTCATGCATATATGGGTGACTTTTAAGCTGAATTTTTTGAGCATTTTTATACCCTTTTATTTGCTTTTTCTGAACTGGTGTATTGGCAAAGGTTTGCTTCTACAACTGTTCTCAAAAAGCAAATGAACTATTGGCCCAGCTCTCAGGATTACTCATGTGAAAAATTGACATGGACATCAGAGTTAAAAACTCCTACTTTTGTGAAAAGTGCTGTGGGATTATAACACATTGCTGGGGATACCCAGAGTTGTGAGCCACTGTGTTACCTCTCTGCCTTAGCAAAAGTTAGTTTTGCTGGTGATTAGACTGTATCAGCTCCCTGCTACACCAGTCTGTGGTCCTCACCAGTAAACTTCTCAAGACTCCTGGCTAAACCTCCTCTAGCAAATAACGATCAGTGACCTGCAGGCCCTGAGCTCCTCCGAGATGTTTCTCTGCAATGCACAAGCCCCCACCACTGTGCATTCACAGAAGATACTAAGTTCACTGCTCCGTTAAAGAGTCAGTACATCACAGCTTTTTAATTTAATTGGGGTAAATACACCGTTCTCTTCTAAAACAACATGGCTAATAAAATGCTAATAACAGTAAAACAAATTCATTTACAAAATAGCATAGATTAAGTGGTACCATGTGAAAGAGATAAAAGCAGAGATTGTTACAAGCAAATAAAAATGAAAACATGCATCTAAAAATCTAAAACTTTATCTATCAAGATACAGTCTTAGTCAAGATGGTTTCTTTTACCCTCAGCCTCCTTTCCAGCTTTTTACTGGCTGGCCAGGCCAGGCAATATCACAGAGATCAAATCACTTGGTTTATTTGTCTCAAGGAGAAGGAAAAAGATGTAGTCTCTCTCTCTCTTCCTTATAGTTCCAAAAGGATGTCTTTGTCTTACAAACAAGGAAGACCTCCTAGGGATATAGTCTCCTGTGTGTCTTTAGAGTGTAGGAGCCATGTTAATTCTCTGTTTCTCAGATTCAGGCTCAGGATAACCCTGCCAGTTTAGCTTAGGGTGACCATATTTCCCTATGCTGAATACAGGACATCTGTTAAAATTACTCATATTCAAGCAAGTTCAATGGCAATCAGTCAGAACTATGCAGTACAAAATTTCAAATTAACATCAAGTTGACTGAGCCCCTGTTAAAAAGAAATCCTGCATAACTGGATTCTTTTTATTTACCTTCTTATCTTTAAGGCTTTAGGGTTCACATGGGGAGGGGTGACACACACTCTCCCATACACCTCTCTCACACATGAGAGGTGACTGTCTGACCCCCTCAGCCCCCCCGCCGGCGCCTGGTGCTCTCCACCCTCCATGCTTCGCTGGGCTCTTGGGAGAGACCCGCCTCATCTGGTACCTGCACCTCATCTTCACAAGGCAACGCTGGTTGGAGGGGGGGGGGGGAGGGACGCGGAGTCACGTGTTCCCATCCCCAGTTTTCTGCCAGGGTTCACACCAGAACATGGCCAGCAGCAGCCTTTCAGCACTTTGCAGGAGGGACGGGATGGGAGCTGCTTCCAGCTTCGGGGCAGGAGGGAGAAGAGATGACCTGGCCCACGTCTTTGCAGAACTGATCTCTTCCCACCTCCCCTGCTCCCTTGTGGCTGGAAGCAGCTTCTCTCTTCCTGCTTGCACAGTGTTGAAAGGCAGCTAACACGTCCAGGCTGCTGCTGACCATCGACATAACCCAGCCACCATCTGTCCCCTGACTACAGCGCAGGCAGGAAGGGGTTGAGCCCTAAGGATGCATTGTGCACCAGGGCCCAGAGAACCTGACCGCAGGGGCTTCGGTGAACCTGGCCAGAGAGATGGCTCAGCAGGGGAGGATGCCTAGGGGATGGAGCGGGTGAAGAGGGTGCTAAGCCACTGCCCAGGGGGCTGCCGTGGAGCCTGCAGGGTCGGGGCATAAACCAGCTGGAAAGCATTTTCTCCCCCACACTCCACAGCTTAGCTGAGGGGCGGAGAGGCTTCCCCATGCCAGCGCTGTGCGGAGCTGTAGCACATGCAAGGCTTGGCACCTCCTGGCCAGTGCCCTGGGCCATAGGGTGTTGGGCTTTCCTGGGGTGCTGGCCCAGCCAGGGGCAGTGGGGGAAGGAAGGAGCCTGCCACCCAGGCTGTTAGTGAGCTGAGCACTTCAACCAGGGGCTGGTTCTCTGCACAGCGCTGGGAGCAGGATGCGCCCCACCGGGGGAGATATGGAGGAGCAGCAGGGCTGGGGGTTGAGGGGATGAAGGGCAAAGCAGAGAGAGGACTGTGAGAGGGGGAGCATATAAAGAGCCCCTGGGTGAGCAGCAGAGGCAACATGTAACCGGCTGCCACCTGGCACCTACCCGCACTCACCAGCCCCCACACCTCGCAGCCAGTGCCATCTGGAAATGGGACAGGGGCTGAGGCTCTACTGGCCAAGAGCGAGCATGCAGCAGGGTCTGTGCTGACAGACTAGCAGTGGGAGCAGCCGTCCCCGCCTGCTGCAGCTTTGCTCTGCCACCAGCCTTGTACACCCACCCCCATTGTTGGACATTGAACCCCACCACTCATTGCTAGTGGGTGGGCAGAGGGCAAGCAGAGAACTGGCCAGCAGCAGGACTTGCCAGTACTGATGTGGGAGAGACAGAATATATGGGACAAATTGCCCATTTTTACGAAAAAGTCAGGACACCTGCAGGAAGGCTTAAATACGGGAATGTCCCTGTAAAAACAGGATGTCTGGTCACCCTAGTTTAGCTTGACATTAGCCAAAAACAAAGCCATGTAAACTGAGGTAAACACCCATTGCTTTGCTTAGGATAGACATGTTATCGTTACCTAGGCTAGATGTCTGGTCTGGAACATGTTCTAGTAAAAGTATGCTGAGGGAATTCATAACTTCACATATAATGTTATCACATGACTTTTACAAAGATATTATAATATAATTAATAATCACTGTGTTTTAGCATTCATATGATACCTCACAAGGCATATTTTGTACAAATTATTATGGCAGTAGTGAGTCAGGTATCAATACAGGGTTGCCTAGTGTCACAGGGATCTTTAATGAGTATAGGAAAGAATCATAGAATATCAGGGTTGGAAGGGACCTCAGGAAGTTACCTAGTCCAACCCCCTGCTCAAGGCAGGACCAATCACCAACCAAATCATCCCAGCCAGGGCTTTGTCAAGCCTGATCTTAAAAACCTCCAAGGAAGAAGATTCCACCACCTCCTTAGGTAACCCATTCCAATGCTTCACCACCCTCCTCGTGAAAAAGTTTTTCCTAATATCCAACCTAAACTGCCCCCACTGCAACTTGAGACCATTACTCCTTGTTCTGTCATCTGCTACCTCTGAGAACAGTCTAGATCCATCCTCTTTGGAACCCCCTGTCAGGTAGTTGAAAGCAGCTATCAAATCCCCCCTTATTCTTCTCTTCTACAGACTAAAAAATCCCAGTTCCCTCAGCCTCTCCTCATAAGTCATGTGTTCCAGTCCCCTAATCATTTTTGTTGCACTGCGCTGGACTCTTTGCAATCTTTCCACATCCTTCTTGTAGTGTGGGGCCCAAAACTGGACAGAGTACTCCAGATGAGGCCTCACCAATGCTGAACAGAGGTGAATGATCATGTCCCAGGATCTTCTGGCAATGCTCCTACTTATACAGTCCAAAATGCCGTTAGCTTTCTTGGCAACAAGGGCACACTGTTGACTCATATCCAGCTTCTTGTCCACTGTAACCCCTAGGTCCTTTTCTGCAAGAGCTGCCTAGCCACTTGTTGCCTAGTCTGTAGCAGTTCATGGGATTCTTCCATCCTAAGTGCAGGACTCTATACTTGTCCTTGTTGAGACCTTGTTTTTACTTCTTAGCCAGAATATGGCATTCCCAGCAGCACAGTGACCCATATCACTGTTCTGGGGAACCGGTTCAGAATTTGCTCACAGGCAAGAATTTCAACTTGCAGCATCTTGTCACTTCCACTTTTGTATTCTGGGTAGATACAGATCTGGCCTGACCCTTCTTAGTTTGAGATCTGAGGTGATCACAGCTGGAGTTTGTAATCTGTTCTCCCCTTATTGCATACGTATAGATACCATTAATATAATATCAATTTACGTGCACTCAGAAAGTGCAGAATAGACCCTTTCTATTTCATGCTCAAGTAATAATATTATGGATTGATTTCTCTGCTGAAACATTTATGGAGAAAATCCACATTACTTACTATTAATGAGCACCATTTTAGTTATTTGCTTTTGCAGGTTCCGATTAACGTCAAACAAATTGAATTACTGTGAAAATGGTTTTGCTTAAAACAAAATTAAGAATCCACACATAGTGTACAAATAGTGAAATTTCATTTCATTTCTTAACATTAATCTAACTGGTATGCTATCGTGAACTACTCAAGTGATAAGATTTTTCTCATATCTACCAATGCCCACCAATTATACAGCTTGCTCGGTTTCCTGCAATTCTCTTGCATGCTCAATAAAAATGGTATGACTGAAAGTATATGAAATCACTACTAACACAGCTGAAAGGAAAAAAATGTTAATTTAACATATCCTTCAGCAGCCTGTCATAAGCAAATTAGAAAGAACCTTAATGTAAAGTACTGTAGCGCAGCACTTGGCAAACTTACTCTTCCAGCTTTAGATGAATCAACTCATGTAAGCCTTGAAGAATTCAGATATAAAAAAAATTATTCATATCAGAATGGTATAAAAGGTCCCTAGTGGCATGTGTTTCCTTGTCTCGGTTCAGTTCCTTGTGAAGTAAAGAATATGTTGTGAACTGAGTGTCATATTATGATCTGAAAGCAACCCTGTTTGAAGTGTCCAGAGCTATGTGCATGTATTTGGGGACAAAATTTGGCTGGTACTATGTATTTGGCTGTAGCAATTTGTATTCCAAAGAACCACTGTGGGCCAAATTCATTGATTTTTTGTTTTGTATGCAGACAATAAAAATACAAACAAAATCCTGGACCTTGACAGTTGGGACAAGGGCATTAGGTTGAAAGTCTTGTTCTTTGAGTGAGGGGCTTGTAGACTCCCTCTTTCTACAACTCTTTCAGAGTTCTCTCTTCACTGCAGAGATATCCAGGGCTTGTGTTCACCAGGAAATTACATGGTGTCAGAACACAACCTTGAGGAGCCAGGATGCCAATTATGACTTTGCAGTTCAACATCCTGTCAACTGGCTGTGAGTAATCCTTACCAGGCCCATGTAATTTTCTAGAGAAGATAAGTCCCCAGTGACTCTTCCCTATCCCAGGGCCAGATTCGACCACTCTTCGACTGACTGATAGTGCTTTACTCTGGGAGCAGTCCAAGTAGGAAAGAAAGCTAAGCAAACAAAGAAATCCCTGGTCACATGTCACACAGCTAACTACACGACACAGGTGAATAGTAATCTCCAAGTAAATGGAAGTGATTTGACTAGCAACTAGAGAAAAGAATATTTTTTCAAATATTAGACTATCTCTATTATGCCCTGTACAATGGCTACTCTATGGTAGGGATCGGTAACCTTTGGCCCGTGGCCCGTCAGGGAAATCTGCTGGCGGGCCGGGATGGTTTACTTATCTGCAGCCTCGGCAGGTTTGGCAGATTGCAGCTCCTACCTGCGGCAGTTTGCCGTTCCAGGCCCATAGGGGCTGCGGGAAGCGGTAGCCAACACATCCCTCGGACCACACCGCTTCCCGCAGCCCCCATTGGCCTGGAATGGTGAACCGCGGCCAGTGGGAGCTGCAATCGGCCCAACCTGCCAATGATGCAGGTAAACAAACCATCCCGGCCCGCCAGCGGATTTCCCTGATGGGCTGCCTGCCAAAGGTTGCTGATCCCTGTAGTACTTCCTATTAAATATCCCTATTAAATATATATACAATATATACAATAAAATGAAATACAATCCTTTGAATTATGCAATTTTATCACGTCAGACGTGACCTGATATGGCACAAATCTGCAGAATGTCTGCAATAAAAAAAAATTACTTCTTCAGATGACACACTCAGCATTGTCATTTGATTAGCAAATACTTCATGCTATTCTGTAGGAGATTACTTTTCCTTTAATTACCCATGGGTTCACTATTTGAGGTACCTCATTACTTTCACGTTTCTAACTGCATCAATCACTCCTATTACACCTTTTCAATTACAACGAAAATGATATAAAATTTAATTATTATATTACAAATTAGAATGTGAATATAACAATTAATCTTCTCCTAAGCCTTTACAACCAACTAGACAGATAATATGAGGGAATTTTTTCACTAAATAATTCCTTTTATTTATTAATTGCAACTTTTCCCCTCCTTTTGGGGGGTGAGTGGGAGTGGTGCAGGAAAATTGTCTCTCTTTAATTTTCTAACTACAATATGCCTTCCTGAAACCTGATGTTGTGTATCCTCTTCTCACCATCACCTGGGAACTAGGTCTCAATTCCCACATCTGGCAGGTAGGCAAAGATGCTGTTTGTGGACTTGCCTTAGGAGACCTACATTTTCAGAACTGGTTAATGCTTTTGAATGCCTCAGTGTTTGGGTGCCCAACTTGACATATGATGAAGGTGCCTGCTTTTCAGAAGGTGGCTGCTCAGCACTTTCTGAAAATCCTCTTTAAGGATATCTCACATTGGTTTCCTGAAAATTGAGGCATCCCGAATCATTTTGAACATATAGGACAATGGTCATGATCCTTCCACTAACTCCATGTAGTCACCCCTGGATGAGGCTCATTGACTTTAGTTGCAGGATTAAAGCCGAATGACAGTTCTTCCTTTGCATGAACAGTCTTTACCACCTTCCACCTTCCTGTTCCTAATCCCCAGCACAAAACCATCTCACAATAGGTTATGGAAACAATTATTAGTACAGTGCTTTGAAAAAACAGAAATTCAGAAATATTGTCTCCTTTTCTGGTTCATAATTTCCCCCCTTATACACTTATCTCACCCAGTGCTGGTGGAAAAATATAAGGGGTGAAATCCTGGTGACTTTGAAGTAAATGACAAAATTCCCACTGACTTCAATGAGGCCAAGATTTTGTCCGAGATGTTTATCATGGCAAATATCACTGTTCAGATCAGTGTTAGGAAAACTGGTCTTTTCTTGCCACTGATCTTAAATAACATTTACATAACAACAAATTTCAGTTCTGTGAGTGTATGGTTCATTCATATATGGTTATTTAATGTGTTAAACTGGAATACCTCCATATTTACATGCATAGACATCTTCTCTCCTCCCTTCCCCCTCCTTTTTAACCACAGGACATTTTTGTTGCTTCTTCAGTGTTGCTCTATAGTGGGTTTTTTAGGTTTTGTTTTTTTTGCCGTCCCATACTTACTGCTACAATTCTTTTTTAGAAGTGTTTTTCCATAATCAAAGCTCGAATGTATAGTCTCAGTCCCAATAACTTTCTGACCCAGATTAAAGAAATAACAAAACAAGAAAGACAAAACGTGAGGCAGCTCAAGATATCTCTTGTGACAGACCCAGACCAGTGGGGTACAGGAGTCTGGTCCTATTGGGATCCAGGAAGTGGGTGGGTGGAGCCTGCCCACTGCTAAAGGACTCCCCCTCAGCCTAAGGGGAGGATCCACAGGACCTGGAAACAAAATGATTCTGGGGGACAACAAATGAAATAACAGGGACAGGAGTGCAGTCAAAGGGTCAAACAAAGGGAACCTGATGGGGACACCGAGCAGAAAGCCCTGGACAGTGCCCACTGCTCCTCGAAGACATCAAGGGAGTCAGTGGACGCCGCCCAGAGGAACTCTGCCCAGATGCGTGAAAGGACAGAGGATCGGATGTAGGCCGCACAGTCACAGGAGATTCCATTGGCCAACCTCCTCTCCCTGGTTTTATAGATGACCATTTTAGTCAGGGCTAGGAGGAGGTTGACCAGGAGGTCCAGTGACTTTGTGGGGTCACGGATAGGGAGTGCATAGATAAGAAGGTGAGGGGAAAAGTGCAACCAAAAATGTAACAGGATGTCTAAGAGGAACCGGAATAGGGGCTGCAACCTGGCACACTCCAGGTAAACGTGCGCCAGGGTCTCCCTCATGCCATAGAAGGGGCAGGTGTCCGGGACCGGGGTAAACCACGCCAAGTACACGCCCGTGCTCACGGCCCTATTATCCCCAACTTATATCCCCAGCGGGCCTCGAGACCAGGGTGGAATATAGGCTGGCCCACTGGGGCTCCTCACGCTCCAGAGGTGGCAGGCGGTCCTGCCACTTTGTGTTGGGGCGGGACGAGAGGCTGAGGAAGTGAAGGGTGTGGAGCACAAGCGTGTATAGATGTTTCCTTGGCACGGTCTGAAAATGAACAGGCTGAAAATCGTGCAGCCGGCTCACGGTGAAGGGGGAACCGGTCGGGTCCATGGGGCAAGGGCCTGATGAAAAGGTCCAGAGGGCCTGGGGTGGAGGGTGGGCGGGGCATGCCCTCTTGCAGGACCTGGCCGAGGAAGGCCCGAGCAGTGGGCGGTAAAGTGGCCCTCACCTTCTGAAGTACGCGCCGGGGAGTACGAGGTCTGGAGAGCCCCATGTGCCAAGCGAGCGTCAGGGGATCCAGCCAGTTTCCCCGGTAGTATTCCAAGAGGTCTCCGACTCTGGTGGCTTCTGCCAGGACCAACCTCTGGCGCACCCAGGGGGACTCCGCCACCTGCACACGGAACTGGGGGTTGTGTAGCAGGGGCTCTGCAAGGAGATCTGCCCCTCTCGGTGGCTGCCACGGATCTGGTTGCTGAGAATAGTTTCCAGGTCTGGAAGAGGTCCTGGCAGAAGACCGGCAGCCCAGAGAGGTCTCACGGAAAACCTTTTGGATGGACATAAAGGATCTTCCAGTCATATCAGAGCCCTCGGAAGGGGCACAGGAAGGCGTGCGCCAGTTCTCTCCATGCTGGACTACCTGCACTATAAAGGAACCTCTGTAGGGCCTGGAGGTAGAAGACATGGACCTGAGTGTGTAGGCACTTTAGGCCCTGCCCTCCCTCCTCCAGGGGGCAGGTGGAGGACCTCTGCAGAGACCCAGTGCACTCCTGGCCGAAAGAACTCCAGAATCACCATCCAGAGGTTGGCCAGGAAACCCGGGGCCAGGACCAGGGAATTGAGCCAGTATCAGAGCATGGACAGGACTAGTTGATTAAGCACCAGTGCCCTCCCTCGAAGAGAGAGGCACCAGAATAGTCCTGTCCATTTCTGGAACTGCTCTGTCACCCTGCCCTCTAAACCGTACCAGTTCTCCGGCGAAGACGGATGGGTGGCAGAAAGGAAAACACCAAGATAGAGCAGTGGACCTGCACTCCACCAGATGGCCTGAAGTGCGGGTGGGAGCTCGCTCACATGCCCCCCATTCCCAACCACCAGGCCAGAGCTCTTCACCCAGTTGACCCGGGTGGAGGAGGCAGCAAAGTAGACGGCCTGGCAAGCCTCCACCGCGCCAAGTAGTACGAGTGCTGGACCATGAGGAGCATATCATCGGTATACCCAGACATGACCAGCCACAGCTCCAGCTCTCGTAGCACCAACCCAATCAACCTCCAACGGAGGAGACAGAGGAAGGGCTCAAAGATGGATTGCCAGAGCATACAGCTGGTCTGAGAGGGGGCACCCTGCCATATTCCCCGCCCAAAGCTGACCGGCTCAGTCAGGGTCCAGTTGAGCCTAACTAGACACTCTGTAGAGGCATACAGCACCTGAAGAAAACCCACAAATGGGTCCTAAGCCTACCACTCGTAGAGTGCCCAGGAGATACCCATGGTCCACCCTGTTGAATGCCTTCTCCTGATTCAGAGACAGGAGGGCGAACGACAGACCATCCCTACACTCAAGCTCCAAGAGGTCCCAGGCCAGATACAGGTCACCAAGGATGGTGCAGCCCGGGACAGCGTAGGTCTGGTCTGGGTGGACCATGTCCGCCAGCATGGACCCTAGCCACAGCGAGATGGCTTTCACTACGACTTTGTAGTCCGTGCTGAGGAGCGAGACGGGACACCAATTTTGTAAATCGCAGAGCTCCCCCTTCTTCGGCAATAAGGTGAGCATGGCTCAGCTGTACGGAAGAGGGAGGACCCCACTCTGTAAAGACTTGGCCCAGACGGTGACTAGGTCTGGGCAGAGGACATCCCAGAACATGCGGTAGAACTCCATGGTTCGCCCGTCCATGCAAGGAGATTTATTGGTGGGCATGAGGTGGAGGGCTTCTGAGAACTCAGCCAGAGTGAGAGGGAGCTCTAGCCGGTCTCAGTCACCCGCGCTGACTGTAGGGAGCTCGTCCCAGAGCACTCTGCAAGCATTAGGATCGGTTGGATCCGGGGAGAAAAGGCTTGCGTAGAAGGCCCTAGCCCTCCCACGCATCTCCACCGGATCTGTGAGGGGGGTGCCGTCTTCTGCTAGAAGGCAGGTGATGTGTTTCTTGGCCCCCCTCCTTTTCTCCAGGGCATAGAAGAAGCAGGAGCCGTGATCCATCTCCCGAAGGAGACAGATGCGGGATCGAACAAAGGCACCCTGGGCCCGATAATCTTCGAGGGCCCGGAGCTCCTCCTGCTTCTCCCGGCATGCTCCGCAGAAGGGTGGATCCTTGGGGCTGGCAGCCAGACGCCTCTCAAGCTCTAAGACCTCCTGTTCCAATTGCTCTATCACTGCATCCCTCCGTCGGCTGGTGCCCTGGGTGTAGTCACGGCAGAAGAGCCGGGCAGGAACCTTCCCCAGGTCCCACCACCGCCACGCCGAGGGAAAGGCATGCCTCTGCCCTCGCCAGGCCACCCACAAATCCAAGAAGGATGCCGTAGAGCCCACATCCTCCAACAAGCTGTTGCTGAAATGCCAATAGGCTGGCCCCGGCCTCTCAGCGCAGAGAGAGGCCGTCACGGTGGCTAGATGGTGATCCAAAAACAGGGCCGTCCGGATGCTGGAGGAGTGGACCCATGAAAGGTGGAAGCGTGACAAGTAGATGCAGTCCAACCAGGAGTGACGTGACCGATAGGCCTCCACCTGGACAAAGATGAACGTCGAGATGTCATCCAGGTGACGGTCGCACCAGACATCCACCAGGGAGTGATGTTAGACTATCTCCCGGAGGACGTCCTTGGCGGCCGGGCACTGCTCAGTCCCCAAGCGGTCCCACTCCTCGAGGGTGGTGTTAAAGTTCCCACCCAGGACCAGGCATTCATGAGGATCCAAGGTGCTGAGGAAGGCAGATGCCTGCTGATAGAATCGCAGCCGCTCCAGGCCCGATGTTGGGGCATAGACATTAACGAGGTTGATCATGAGCCCCTCCATATGGACCCGGACATGCAACAGGCAGCCCGGCACAGCCTCGACTGCCCCCAGCACCTTGGGCCATAGGTCGGGGCAGAACAGGGCAGCCACTCCAGCTGTACAAACTGTGAGACGGCTAAAGTAGACCCTGTCCCCCATTCCAGCTGTCAGCTTTCTTCGGCGTCCGGATCCGTATGGGTCTCCTGCAGGAAAACTACAGAGTACCCCCCTCCCGAAGGAAGGAGAGCACCTGGCACCTGCGGAAACCCATCCTACAGCCCCGGGTGTTCAATATTGCAAGCATGATGGGTGCCATGCTGGGGGGATCCTCACCGGCAGGGAAGCTCATGGTCCCCATTGGACTGCACAGCAAACCTTGACCTACCCCGTAGGTGAGCAAGGAGTCACGGCAGCCACTGACCCACTGGTAGGCCTGCTTCCCAGTCTTTTCACCCTCCCCCATAAGGGCCCTCACGGCTCAGAGGATTTGATGAAAGTACCCCCATCGCTGGAAAGCAAGCTGCACCTTGCTGCAGGAGTCATGGACATCTTCAAGAAACTCCCACAGCTCTTCTCTCAGAGTATGGGTGTCTGGACTCCCGGCACAGCCCCATGGCCCACTGAGATGGGCAGACATGGGGCGGACCTCCAACTTGGCGCCTGATAGGCTGGCGCCACATGGCCCGCCTCAGACCCTGGCTCAATGGGGGGCAGTGGAGGGAAGATAGCAGCAGCTAGTGGGTCAGGACACGGAAACACTAAGGCCGCTCCCTGGGGATCATCCTCTGGGAAAGGGAAAGAGACGGCCCCAGAGGCGGCAATAGCATCGCGGGAAGTGGAGAGGATAGGGATGGGGTCAGGATCAGGATCAGGGGCAGGACAGGAGTCAGGAGTAGGGGCGGGGCAGGGGTCAGGAACAGGGTCAAGGAGAGGGGCAGAGACGGGATCCTGGGCCCCAGTAGCCGGGCCACTGGGAGGTGGCCCCTCTCGGTCTGGCTCAGGGGTTTGCGGGGTGCGAAGGGGGTCCCCCATCCCCAATGATGCCAGGCTAAGACTCTATGGTGGGTGTGATAGTCACGGCATCAGGAGGTGGACGATCTTTGGTGGGGCCCCTGCCTAGGAAAGAGGTTGGTTGCCCCGCACCAATGAGGGATGCCCCTGGTGACTTGGGTCCCCCCATGAGGCACTGGCCATTGCCTCAGTAGGCTCGGCGGCCATCAGCGGTGTGCTACCTGTGGCCAGGCAGATAGAAGAACCCAGGGGACCTTTTGAGGTGGGAGTGGAAGTAGCGGTTAGGGGAAGGGAGCATGGGGAAAGGGGATCCCGGACTTTCCTGCACCGGAGGATCAGAATCCAGGGCCCAGTATCAACAGCTTCAGCAAGGGGGACCAGTCAAATCATCAAGGGCAGCTATCAAATAGCTCTACTGGTTACATTATAGAAGAATACCAAACCTGAAGGAGCAGACAGGCCATATCTGGCCAAGGAGAAGAGCCGGACCCAACTAGATAATATCTGTCTGGAAGAGAAGAGCCACACCAATCAGAAGAGGACAGAGTAGAAGAAAGCAGACCAGACTAAATTTCCTCAGAGGAAGGGCATCAGGACAGACACATGCAGAGAAAAGGCAACAGGTCAGAGTCATCTAGACCAGTGGTTCCCAAACTTGTTCCTCCACTTGTGCAGGGAAAGTCCCTGGTGGGCCGGGCCAGTTTGTTTACCTACCGCGTCTGCAGGTTTGGCCGATCGCGGCTCCCAGTGGATGCAGTTCACTGCTCCAGGCCAATAGGTGCTGCTGGAAGTGGTGGCCAGTACATCCCTTGGTCCGCACCACTTCCAGCAGCTCCCATTGGCCTGGAGCAGCAAACCACGTCCACTGGGAGCTGCGATCAGCCGAACCTGTGGACGCAGCAGGTAAACAAACTGGCCCAACCCGCCAGGGGCTTTCCCTGCATAAGCGGAGGAACAAGTTTGGGAACCACTGATCTAGACCTTACTAGATCTGCAAGGGTCATTCGCTACCTCACAGCCCAAGACTACGCTAGGAGGCAACTGTGAATGTTCACAAAAAGAAGGGATTTACTCTCGAGGATATTGGGGAGGTCACTTCCAGTGACCTTCTTTAGTAGTACTTTGGGACAGCGTGAACTTTATTCATAAAAGATAAAGCAAGTATAGGAGAAATGTGGTTTATCACACATTGGGCAGATTACAAATTTCTCTCCAACTGCTTTATTAAATGTACTGTGTATGGCCCAGTATCTTCATAAGGATAGAAGATATCAAGCAGATAAGGTGATATAATAAATATTTTTATAGGAGTGACTATGCTAAGACCTGTGTTAAATCTGACTTCACTGGGGTCAGGATTTCACCCATTATGATCATTTAGTCTGACCTCCTGCAGCTGTAGAATTTTACCAGTAAACTCAGGAATAATTTCTGGTTGAGTTAAAGCATCCATTAAAGCAAGAGCATGTCTTTGTGTATCAGATGTGAAATGTAAAACTGAGGTCTGTTTTTCAAGGTATTGTCTTCTTTTTCCTGTTTTGCAACCTACTTATTTCCCCTCAAACAACTGAGCAAAATGGAAGCAGCTTGAACAAACTTCCTGGTAATGTCAGGTCTAGTATTTTCCAATTCATACAGTATCCTGAATATCAATAAGGAGGTACAGGGACATTATGGTTTCTGCTCCACCCTGGTATTACCAACTTAGCATTTTACATGCTCTGCAGCTCCTAGTGAACTTTGGGGCATACAACCATTGTGCTAACATCCATTTCCAACTGTATGTTCCTGTGTTCATTTCATTCAAATTCTCTATTATATTATGGCTGCCAACTTAACAAATCAGTTCATATATTACCTGTATGGTTTTAGTAACTTTTTCTTGGTTTGTACATTTATTTTTAAAGTAATTAGAATACAAATGAATATTTACTAGCACCAATATATTTCTAAGAACCTCTAATTAGCACAGGACAATTGTTTACTGCACACATTTCTATTTTCTACAAGGACTGTGAATTATGATGTGTCTATTGCTCATCTTTAGTGATCAGTTAATGTATTTATAATTGCTAGTAGCAGAATTTATAACATTAATCTTGAAACTCGAGGTGGTCAGGAATGTGTTGACAAAAGCTTTTTTCATTGGAATGTGCTGATTTGCCAAAACCAAAACTTACTCTGGGAAGTGTCAGTTTTGACATGGTGTTCATTTTTGGGGTGGGGGGAAGTAAAAAAAAAAAAAAGCTTTGAAAATGTCATGAGACATTTTGATATTTTCTAAACATTTCCAATATTTTAAAAATGAACAACATGTTGAAACTGACATGTCCTGCAGGGAAGTTTTGGTGTTGCTGAATCAGTATTTTCCAATGAAAAAATGTTTGTCAAAAAATTCCTGACCACCTCGAGTTTCAAGATTAATATCATAAACTCTGTCTATTTTGACATTTTTGGAATAGAATGGTTCAATTTTCAGTTCAAAATTATTTTTTGTTTTAAAATTGTAGTAAATTTTTAGCTATTTTTTTAAAAAAGTTGAAATTGAAATAAATGTTTCAAAATTATCAAAATGCAACATTTAGCTCAACATGCATTGAATATTATTTGTGGTTTTCTGTTCATGAAAATGAGCTCTTGAAAATTTTTGTGGGACAAGAAAACTTGTTTCCTGCACACTTCTACTTAAAATGTTAGTCAACAGGCTAATGTTTAATGCATGGATACTAGGTATCTTTTGCAATCCATACAGGGCCTTCCTAAAACCTCGGTCTTAATGTCAAAACCTAAAGTGCTGAAAAAAAGAAGTTGTTTTATATGCCATCTTACATCAATTATCTTCAGCCATTAGAAAACAATGTTCTGGAGAAGGATGCTCTTTTTTTTTAGAATTTCTCTTTATTTTTTAATACAAGCTGTAAACTCATCTAGCACGCATATTTCATGTGTCTGACAAGAGAACAGCTTTTTTTTTCTTTGATTTTTTTTAAAGCTGTGAAATAGCCTGTTTTATTGATCCTCCAACTGATCTAACTCTTTAGAGAGCTTCTCACAGCCTTACATTTGTGTTCCTTAGGGATGTCAAGTGCTTTTATGATTTAATAATTTAAGACACTGATTATTAAAGGAATGTATTACAAACGGTAATATTTGAGTGGTTGTGTTCATGAGTAAAGGTATTGGGGTTTACTGACCATGACATGCAGGAAGTCTTTGAAAATGTTAGAGGCAGCAGACTGAGGTCCCTCTGATTTTTTGGAAGACCCCAGTGACTAGAAAATCCAACGCAATAGTGAACCTTACATACACTGAGAGAGCCTGTTCCTGTTCTGTGGCCCACTCCAGGTTCAGCTTTAGCTCATCAGACAGATTCATCAGGGCTTCAGAGGTTGTCTTTATGTCTACAACTCTGTGAGTTTGAGGAAGATCCTGTAGAACTCCTTCTTGGCAGTGTAGTATCACCATCATCATCTCCTCCTCACTTTCTACCTTCAACATCTATGTCCAATCTGTTTGGTATTCTTTTAATCCATGTCTAATGGGCACTGTGGCACTTATGTGAGCTAATAAGTATCTGTGCGAGATAAGTCCATAAACTTCTATAATGATGACGGACGCCGGTGGGCGGAATCGAACCTGGGACCTCTGGAGCTTATTGAATGAGCCTCCACTGCATGAGCTAAAAGCCAACTGCCTGTTAGTTAAGGCTGTAGAGTAAACTCATTAATCTCTAAAAAAAGAAAAGGAGTACTAGTGGCACCTTAGAGACTAACCAATTTATTTGAGCATAAGCTTTCGTGAGCTACAGCTCACTTTCTCGGAAAATACAGTGGAAAATACAGTGAGGAGATCTGTGTACACACAGAACATGAAAAAATGGGTGTTATCATACACATTGATCACTTAAGATGAGCTATTACCAGCAGGAGAGCGGGGGGGGGGGGAGAGAAAACCTTTTGTAGTAATAATCAAGGTGGGCCATTTCCAGCAGTTAACAGGAATGTCTGAGGAGCAGGGGGCGGGGGTGGAATGGGATAAACATGGGAAAATAGTTTTACTTTGTGTAATCCATTCCCAGTCTCTATTCAAGCCTAAGTTAATTGTATCCAGTTTCCAAATTAATTCCAATTCAGCAGTCTCTCATTGGAGTCTGTTTTTGAAGTCTTTTTGTTTTAATATTGCAACCTTTAGGTCTGAGATCGAGTGATCAGAGAGATCAGACTGGCCTGTCTCCCAAGATCTGTGAGAGTGATGGGTCATCCTTCAGGATAGGTTGTAGATCCTTGATGATGCGTTGGAGAGGTTTTAGCTGGGGGCTGAAGGTGATGGCTAGTGGCATTCTGTTATTTTCTTTGTTGGCCCTGTCCTGTAGTAGGTGACTTCTGGGTACTCTTCTGGCTCTGTCAATTTGTTTCTTCACTTCCGCATCTGGGTATTGTAGTTGTAAGAATTCCTGATAGAGATCTTGTAGGTGTTTGTCTCTGTCTGAGGGGTTTGAGCAAATGCGGTTGTATCGTAGAGCTTGGCTGTAGATGATGGATCATGTGGTTGGTGTGGTCTAGGTGAAAGCTGGAGGTATGTAGGTAGGAATAGCGGTTAGTAGGTTTCCAGTATAGGGTGGTGTTTATGTGACCATTGCTTATTAGCACCATAGTGTCCAGGAAGTGGATCTCTTGTGTGGACTGGTCCAGGCTGAGGTTGATGTTGGGATGGAAATTGATGAAATCATGGTGGAATTCCTCAAGGGCTTCTTTTCCATGGGTCCAGATGATGAAGATGTCATCAATATAGCTCAAGTAGAGTAGGGGCATTAGGGGACGAGAGCTGAGGAAGCGTTGTTCTAAGTCAGCCATAAAAATGTTGGCATACTGTGGGGTCATGCGGGTACTCATAGCAGTGCCGCTGATTTGAAGGTATACATTGTCCCCAAATGTGAAATAGTTATGGGTGAGAACAAATCACTCTCCTTACAGTGTGTATGTTAACACCCATCTTTTCATGTTCTGTGTGTATATAAATCTCCTCACTGTATTTTCCACTGAATGCATCCGATGAAGTGAGCTGCAGCTCATGAAAGCTTATGCTCAAATAAATTGGTTAGTCTCTAAGTATCTCCTCCAGTACTCCTTTTCTTTTTGCGAATACAGACTAACACGGCTGCTACTCTGAAACCTGTCATTAATCTCTCTCTCTCTAAGTGGTCTCTGTGCCACTATATGGGACAGAACACCACACCCAGAAGGTGTGTGGATTATACTTGCACCAACTATTAGTTATTCCTAAAGCATGACCAGGGGAGCAGCACCTATCTGAGAAAGTGGGAGGCCTGTTAAGCCTTCTGCAAATATAAGAGGCCCTTAATGACACTCTCTTCCCACCCTGTTTATTTCACACTTCAACCTGGATGTTATGAGCCTTTTGTATCCATTGACAGTCCATTTACGAAAGTATTCTGTGAAGCCTGAGGAATTAAAAAACTTCCTTTTAGCTATTTAACTGCCAGTTTCTTCTTCACAAGCTTCTGCAAATTCTGGTCTATTAATACAGCTTAGTTTCTGCATGCCATTGAATAAATGCCATCAAATTGCCAGTGTGCAGATATGAAGGGAATACAAGATGATAGTAAGTCACTTTCCTGCACTGCGCAAATGAACAAAGTACTAATATGGTACAATAGTTCTTAAACATAGTTACTTGTAAAACAAGAAAGATCTCCATTGTGCATATAAATGGTTGTATTTAGAAACTATTTGTCATTTTGATAGTATGGTGACGGAAGCCCTAGAAATGCCTCCAGTTAGCAGGTAGATTCCTGAACTTCCTGAACATGTAGTGTATTTACAAGAAAAAGTTGAACAAAATAATTATAATTACAGATATTTAATTTATAGTCAACTTACAGTCAATGCCTGCTTAAGTTCAGGAGACAGGACAACAGCAGAGCATCAAATGTCCCTAGAAAAATGTGCACAATTAAATAGTTTTACTGTTACACTTCAACTATTATGCAGTCTTAGTGTAAATTAATCATTTCTGCAGAAATATCACTTAATAAAATTGTACATTTTTGTCTACAGTAATTTTCTTTACTGTCTGTATTTTCCTCTTTTTATCTCTTTTATATGTAGTATCTCCTCCATTACTTAATATACAGTTATTTATTACCTCCAATTACGTATTTTTACAATATATATTTCATTAAAATGACTCTGTTGCCTGGCTCTCAAAGATCTCTCTGCCTCTTTGAGTAGTCAAAGTTTGCACTGTTCCATACTCCATTTACCAGCTGGCCAGCCTAGTTGAAATATTATTCCCCACATTACTATAGGTTTTTGTTTTATGCTTCTTTTTGTGTGTGTGTGTGTTTCTCTCTGGGACAGCAAGGAACCAGGACAAGGAAAATACATCTCCTAAAGCCATACCTGAACTAAGCATCTAAGATTACAAATTGAGATAGGAAGGGAATGCGTTAGATTATCTTTTGTTTTAGCTTGTGAATTTTCCCTAGGCTAAGAGGGAGGTTTAGTCCTGTTTGTTTGTTTTTTTTTGTAACTTTAAAGTTTTGCCTAGAGGGGAATCTTCTGTGTTTTGAATCTGATTACCCTGTAAAATTACCTTCCATCCTGATTTTATAGAGGTGCTTCTTTTACTTTTTCTTTGTAATAAAGTTCTGCTTTTAAGAACCTAATTGGTTTTTAATGTCCTAAAAACCCAAAGGGCTGATCTGTGGTCATCTTGTTTACTCTCAAGCCTCCCCAGGAAAGGGAGTGAAGGGACTTGGGAGGATATTTTGGGGAAAAAGGAACTCCAAGTGGTCCTTTTCCTAAATCTTTGTCTAACGCACTTGGTGGTGCCAGCAATACCGTTCTAAGGACAAGGAATAATTTGTGCCTTGGGGAAGTTCTTAACCTAAGCTAGTAGAGATAAGCTTAGGGGGTCTTTCATGGGGGTCCCCACATCTGTAACCTAGAGTTCAGAGTGGGGAGGGAACCCTGACAGGGGTTGTTGTGTAGTTCCTCTGACAAATAATAAATGGGTTAGGCAGCAACACATTTGCAGTAATCCTAGACTGATAGATATTCTTTCTTTCGATGGTGTATTAACACTCATTGAGATGCTTGGTTGCTTAACAGAATTCTACTAAATGTTCATGGAAGAGAAACAGAAGTCAGTCCTATGAAGTTTACATGTTCTATCTAGGAAATGGATAATGAAGGAAGAAGAAATGTGGAGACTAATACAGGGAATCATCATTTCCACTATGAAAAGTAGTTTTAAAGGTTACCATCCCGAAACCAGAAATATCAGCCTTCTCTTCTCCAAAGAGATTAACTGTACAGCTATATGATCAATAAAACTGGATAAATTATTCATCATAAATAATGTATTGATTAATTTTATTGTAGCATATATTTCTGTTCACAGGATGTCTGCAAGGAGATGGCAATTTTTTTTTAAAAAAAGTATTTGGTGCAAACTTATTTCAGTCAATGGACTGATTGTGAACTTTTTGCTCCAAGTGTTTGACATTCACAATTAGGAATTTATATTGGTAGGATGGCTCTTGCAATTGCTGACAGTCTGCATGACAGCCTGGTGTACGATCGTGAGTTTTGGAAGAATGCTATAAAAGTTGCCAACGCCAAATAGGGAAGTGGCAAGAAAGAGAAAGAAGAATTTAAACTCTGCAATTGGTCATCTAAATCATCGAGAATTGTTTCTGTTCTCTGATGGCTGACTATAATTCTTATTAAGCAGGAGATGGGCTTAATTACCCTTCTGGGAAGTTCTGATTCTCTCAAGAAGAGAGTGTTTGCAATGGAAAGGAACAGAAAGAGAGAAAGTGAAAGCCATTGTAGAGAGTTGCAGAAAAAGCAAATATTATTCTGGGATATATTAGCAGGAGTGTTGTAAGCAAGAGAGAAGTAATTTTTCCACTCTACTCCATGCTGATTAGGCCTCAGCTGGAATATTTTGTCCAGTTCTGGGCACCATATTGCAAGAAAGATGTGGACAAAGGGAAGAACAATAAAAATGATTAAAGGTCTAGAAAATATGACCTATAAGGGAAGATTGAAAAAAATGGCTTTGTTTAGTCTCGAGAAGAGAAGGCTAAAGGGAGACATGATAAGTTTTCAAGTACATAAAAAGGTTGTTACAAGGATGAGGGAGAAAAATTGTTCTCATCACTCACTGGGGATAGGACAAGAAGCAATGTGGTTGGTTTGACAGGGTGGACTAGGTCTGGAGGCACTCTGCTGGAGGCCTCATGGCCCTGTCACATCCCACCCAAGAAAAGGACAGTAGAGGTCCTCCAAACTGCCTAGAGTGTCTGTGTGGGAAGCAGCCAATCAGGGCCCAGCAGGCTAGTATAAGAAGAGCTGCAAGGCCAGAATGAGATAAGTTCCTTGCTAGACTTGTAAGAGAGTGGATGGTATGCCTGGCTGGCTGAGGGAGCTACAGGACCTCAGACAGAGCAGCGCTGGCAGAGGTTGAAGGGAACGTGAAGGGACTCAGTGCTGACTGGTGGGACTCCACCACGACAAGGCCCTGAGGTAAGGGTGAAGAATGTGCTGGAGCCACGGGGAAGTATCCCAGGGGATTGGAGCAGCAGTGTGGCTTAGATAAAGGGACATGACATGGCTGCTATCTACAGGGTCCCTTGAACTTTCTGGGGCCCAGCTGAAGAGCTGGGGCTGGAAAGGCCCTGAGGGGGTGAAGGCATTGCATTCAGAGAGGGAGCCCTGGGGCACTGCTCTATACCAGAGCAGGGACAGCTTAAAAGAGACATTACAGAGGGCACTGAGAGAGGCTCCTGTTGAACTTGTTCCCCACAAGGGGTTTCTTTACTTTTACCTCACAGACAGACTGTGTATGACTTGTCCAGATAGCTGCGTCAGTGAAGACCCACCACAAACACCCAGAGAAAGGGGGTGCTCATCAGAGGTGAGTGCACTCCATTACAGTTGGACATTAGGAAAACCTTCTTAGCTGTCAGGGTGGTTAAGAATGGAATTAATTGCCAAGGGAGGTTGCGGATCCATCATTGGAGATTTTTATGAGCAGGTTAGGCAAACTCCTGTCAGGAATGGTCTAGATAATACTTAGTCCTGCCATGAGTGCAGGGGACTGGACTAGAAGTCCTCTGGTGTCCCTTCTAGTCCTTTGATTGTAAAGACACTGGAGAAGTAGAAAGTGTGGACATAAACACAAAGAGCCATACTTTAAGCAACAACTAGAGAACCCCATAACCAGAAAGATCCTACCTTTATTAAGCTTCCCACTGCAACACATCCTGGTCCTCTCTTCTAACTTTAGAGGATCAGGAACTCTAACTACTCCATAGAGTTCACAGACACCTCAATTACCAAAAATACTGCCCAACCTGCATTTTGTCCAACTATGTGACCTTGTCTTCATTACACAAGCACTGGCAGATACACTATGGGCCCAATTGCTCTAAGATCTAACAGGCACAGAAATGGTTTAAGAAATCTATGATGGCTCTATCTCACCTCAGTGTAGGGGTTCCATTAGCAGGTGAGGAATAAAGAGGGAGGAGTGAAGGTCAGGTTTGGAGAGGAGTATGGCTCAAACATACCATCCTATGACAATTCTCTGCTTCCCATAAGGGCCTACTAAAAGCCAAGCATAAGTTAGAACAGATTCAGGGCTTCTCTAACTTATTCCAGGAGCCATATAGTCCCCTGACTCCAAGAATACAGGGAGTACCAATGTGACTGAAAGTAAATTCTCCCCACACTCTACCCTCTCTTTTCTCTATTGCTGTTGTGACGACCCATCACTCTCACAGATCTTGGGAGACAGGCCAGTCCTTGCTTACAGACAGCCCCCCAACCTGAAGCAAATACTCACCAGCAACCACACAACAGAACCACTACCCAGGAACCTATCCTTGCAACAAAGCCCGTTGCCAACTGTGCCCACATATCTATTCAGGGGACACCATCATAGGGCATAATCACATCAGCCACACTATCAGAGGCACATCTACCAATGTAATATATGCCATCATGTGCCAGCAATGCCCCCCTGCCATGTACATTGGTCAAGTTGGACAGTCTCTACGTAAAAGAATAAATGGACACAAATCAGACGTCAAGAATTATAACGTTCAAAAACCAGTTGGAGAACACTTCAATCTCTTTGGTCACCCATTACAGACCTAAAAGTTGCAATTCTTCAACAAAAAAACTTCAAAAACAGACTCCAAGGAGAGACTGCTGAATTGGAATTAATTTGCAAACTAGATACAATTAACTTAGGCTTGAATAAAGACTGGGAGTGGATGGGTCATTACACAAAGTAAAACTATGTCTCCATGTTTATTTCCTCCCTCCCCCGCCACTGTTCCTCAGACGTTCTTCTCTACTGCTGGAAATGGCCCACCTTGATTATCACTATAAAAGGTTCCCCCCCTCCCGCCCCGCTCTCCTGCTGGTAATAGCTCACCTTAAGTGATCACTCTCATTACAGTGTGTCTGGTAACGCCCATTGTTTCATGTTCTCTGTGTACATAAATCTCCCCACTGTATTTTCCACTGAATGCATCCGATGAAGTGAGCTGTAACTCACAAAAGCTTATGCTCAGATACATTTGTTAGTCTCTAACGTGCCACAAGTACTCATTTTCTTTATGCAAAAAAAGTGTCTTTAAATATGTGTTAATGAATGTGTTAATATCTGACAGGAGTAGGGGATCATAACTAGCCTGCTTACCTGCTAGCTTACTCCTCATCAGTCTAATGAGCACAGGTGGGCCCCAAAGAGCCACCCGATTGGCCAAACTGCCTGACTGGCTGAGGGAGATCAGCAGACCTGCTTTTAAGACCATGAGCATCAGGATATTAGCCGCTCAAAGCATTTTCCTGAACCTGTGTTAGCTTCTGCAGCTGCCTTTCCTGACTCCACATAACCTGGTTCTGATCCTGGTTTCTGACTCTGATTCTGACCACCCATGTCCCAGTCCATAACAAAATCCCAGTGTAGCCTAGCAAGTTGTAGCTTTAACATTTGTTACCTTTCTGAGTAAACCCTACATGTTAAAACTATAAATTGCCTTGTCTCCGCTATGATTTTAACATCTGTTAGGTAGTGTCACACTGTCTGGAGTGGCTCACAACAGTGAGTGCCAACCTTGGGGCAGACTGTCAAAAGAAGGGTTGACTCTCGAAACTGGTGGCAGGTTCTATAATTAGATTTCACCAAGACAGTACCAAATGTGAACTCCTAAAGTACTACAATAATCTTATAACGGAGTCACAGACAGCTGCCTTACACACTCCAGTTTATCTTGCCATCCAGGCAAGATGGACTATGTGCTAAATGGTCATTTACACCAAAAATCATAAAATATTCCAGGTTACACCCAATACCAAGAGACCAGTCACTCACCCAGGTTGAGTTGAATCCTTGATCCCACACCAAAGACAATGCTGGTAGCCAATTATATAGGAAACTAATTTTTATTAGCTAGGAAAAAATAAATGAGTTACAGAGAAGTTAAAACAGGTAAAATATATGTTCAGATGAGTCACAGTCCATAATTCCAAATGATAGCAGAGATATAGTAATCTGCCAGTTTCCCAAAAGTATTTTAGTTCTACCCAGGGTAACTCTGGGGATCTCCATCTTCTCATTCAGTTATTCTGCCCCATTAGGATCCAAACAGTTCAGAGACAAAATTTCTCCTTGTGTCCATACTTACAGGTTCTTGTCCCAGAAAACAAGATGACAGGGTCACCATGCACATGGGCTCTTTCTTTTATGATGGAGAGAGAGGAAAGCATCTCAAATCTTTGACCTGTGATCATCTCACACAATGACCATGTGCTTCAAATGCACAAGAATTAATACTTTCCTGTTAAAGTTCTTCATCTGCATTACACAAGGATTTTTTTCTCATTTGATGGGTTATTTAGTTACAGGGGTATGTTCAATGTGAATGTCTTCTATTACATTCTAACAAGATACAGGTGCATTAAAACAATGCTTTCAGCATCCCATTAGTTTTTTGTGAAGTTTAAACACCAAATACATTCTTATACATGTAACAATCACTTTCATCTATACTAATACACAAGTGAATTGGCCTGGGGCTTTGGCATGAGCTGGCATCTGGTCTGCCAGCACCACAGGTATCATATATTAAAAAGACATTTTTATTCCAAGTGTGGATATCGTCTCTGGGTATGTCTACACAGGAGTTTTTCACACGACAATTAATGTCAGTTATCTAGAGGTAGTTAACACCTTTGTAATATCTAGTCACAATACTCTCCAAACATCAGGAAAGTTATCTAGATTTTTTTAAAAAAAATTTAGGGTAGCCATTCATTCATTCATTCCCACAACAGCACATATAACACATAACAATTTAGTGTCCTGAGAGCTGTTATACTTCAGTCTAATTTCAGTTGTTGGATTTAGTGTGCAGGTGCTGGGTAGAGTCTGGTGGCCTGTCATATACAGGAGGTCAGACTAGATGATCTGGTGGTGCCTTCTGGCCTAAAGTTTATGACTTTATGACTCTATTGATCAAAATCTTTTGTCCAAGTTTTCAAACATTACTAGTAATTTTGGATGCCTCAGTTGTAGGAATTTTAGAAATTCCTACAACTGAGGCATCCCAAATTACATTACAACTGAGAAATTGTAGAAATGTGTGAATTTAATTTTTCGTTTACCATATGCAATGCTCTCCCCACTTTTATTTGCCTAATTACCGGTTTGGCCACATCGTTCACTACAAATAGTTTACCCAGTTATAATAATGTTATAAATACTTATGTGCAATTAATCCTTTACTAAAACAGTCATTCAGCCAACATGCTGCACCACCAGTAAGCAATGAACATTACTCCTGGGGGAATTCTGTGCCATAAAATTAAAAATTCTGCCCACAATATTTTAAAATTCAGCATATATTATTTATCAAATAACACAATATAATCATACCAGTTTCAATTATTTTGGTAATTTATTTCAAAATGCAGGTCTGAAAGTATGTCTGTAACAATACAGATGACAAAAAATATTCAGAAAGTGGTTTTTTTTACAAATAGATTCCTTACTAGACATATTAATAGAGATCTTTGAATAATAATTAATTTAAACTACATTACAGAAATCTAGTTCCTGTATCCCTCAGAAGCAGTGCAAAGGCTTGGGAGAATCAGGGGTAACAGAGGAGCTAAGGGAGAGGGAAGTAATTGCTGGGAAGGAGGCTGGAAGTGAACCTGGACAGTTTCTGGATGTGGGGGGGAAAAGTATGGAATAGTTTTGGCTATTTTTGGTGGGGAGGAATTGTTCGGGAGCTTCCCCCATCCAAACATACAGACCCTGGCTGACCCCTCACCTCTCCCATTCAGTCAGTCACATCTGCCCCTGTCTCCATGTGTCTCTGAACCCCCATTCAGTCAGGCACATCTTCCCCTGTCTCCATGTGTCCCTGCACCCCACTCCCCATTCAGCCTAGCATAGCTGCCCCTGTTTCCATGTGGCTGTCCATCCCTACTCCCATTACATCCCCGGCTCAGTGTTATCATCCCACTAGTTCTTGTGTCTCCACCCCAGTCTGTCCTTCGGAACTAGCCCTTCTGAAACCCAGTCAGTGTGACCTATGTGCAGCCCTGTGTGCCCTGCTCTTTTCATCCCCCTCCCCCCCATATCCTGTGCTTCCTCACCTGGCCCTGTGGGCAGGGCACTGTGAGGAAGACAGCCTCTGCCTCCTCCCTCTCCATGGTTGGCTGCTCCAGTAGTGAGCCAGCAGTCTCCTCTTCCTCCTCTACCACATCAGCCCCTGGTGGGTGAAATGTGTAATTGCAGATTACCTTTTGCCTCCCCATCAGAATCAATTATTCTGTAAGGGGCGGTGAAAGAAGATCTTCAGGGGACATTAATTCTGCACTTGCACAATGGCACAAAATTTCCCCAGGAGTAGAACATGATGTGCAACCCATATCATGAAGTGTCTGAATTTCATATGAGAGAGTCACACAGCAACTTTTTGCTCTTTTTGGCAGACCAAAATTAAAAGTAACAGGTAAGTCTCAAAACAAGGCATCAGTCGTAGGGGCAGTTTCTGAACTTTGCTCTTTGCTTAGCAAAGATCTATGTCTGACATAATATATGTCATCTGTATGACTCACAAATTCCACTTCGTTTGACACCTATCTTTTCTAAAACAAAGCTTGTATATTCACCATAAGTCTAGTTACATCTACAGATGTGTCAGTAATGGCTCCATAGTTACAACTGCACTGAGTTTTGCACTTAAAGTAGGATTAGAATCCCTCTGTTTCACACTTCAGTGGTTATATTTAGCCTGCAAATCTGGCACAGGAACTTTTTATAGGACAATTGCAATTTCTCTGTAAATATTTTAGTAACTTTTCCAGAGGAAATATTTTGAAATACTACATTTCTGGTTTGCTTCATATTTCTTGGGATTCCTCAGTGGAAATATGCTCACTATCCTGCAGCTCTATGTGACATCTTGGTCCCATTGAAGATAACAAAACTTTGATTGCAATGGGGCCAGGATTTTATGCCTTAACTTTTCCACCAAAGGATGCTGCTAGTCCCTTAAAACACACACATATTCTACATTTAAGGGAGCTGTGTATATGCAGATCTTATGTCAGGATCCTGCCTTTACTTTGCAGCTTGTAAACATATATTGGCTTTTTTTAAGGTCAATATTAAGCTTATTGACCTGGGACTTTAATATTTACAGTATTTTGCCAGAATCAATGCTTTGACCTTAAGGGTTAAAAAAAAGAAGAAAAAAAATCTTTGAGTCAACTAAAAACCATAATTTTGCTAACTTCTCAATCTAGAGATCTTTAGGAGATGCAGGTGTCAGGCACACTGTGGGTACAGTTACACAGCTCATTCTGCAGCTCCTGAAACTACTCGCTTTTCCTTTTATGAAATGTTATAATGCAATAATATTACTTTTTAAATGCTGGGTATCACTTCCCACTGTCTCATGCTTGGGATCCCTTTCTTTAAAAACACTGACGTTATTTGTGAGCGTCCTGGCTTTTTTTTTCTTTTTTCTTTAAATTTCTGTTCTGCTGATTTACATGTAAAAGTGCTTCTTTTACTTTAGTCACTACTGCAAATCAGACTCTCCTCAGAGTAAGTGGAATTTTAGTTTTAGTATGTTAATCTAACATTTAAGCTAAATAATTTAAATTGCTTTTGATAGCAAAGAGTGATGACTATGAGACATACTTGTCAATTTTCCTCTTATTGGCAGCACAGTTCTGCTTTTTAGGGTCATCCTTCTAAGTCTATTTGGAAAAAAATGAAGAAACAATTATTTTAAATTCTGCCTAACAGATATCCTCTTGAATTGAGTTAGCAGTGGTCATTTACATGCTGTCCTGAGGTCAAACACAATGTATTAATTATGAATATTTCGCAAAAAAGGCCAAGAAATCTGAGTAACTGTGACAACTACATTTATTATTAATCATATAATAGTAGCACTTAGGTATCAATGTGTAAAGATTAACTAACCCCACAACACACCTTTCTGGTAGGTAAGCATTTATTTTTATTTATTTAATTAATTTGTTTAGGAAAACCAGGGTAAAGAGGTTATTTAGGTCTAAATTTTCAAAAGTATCCTCTGACTGAGTTTATTGATCTTTGGGTGTACAATTTTTAGACATCTTTACTCTAATTTTTAGAGGTCTTTGTAATGCTACTTAGAGTGATTCAAGTACATGAGTACAAACCTCAGGTCAGACTGTCGGGAATCAGAGCAAACCACAAATTGGTTGCAAATTTGATTGCAAATTGGTTGCATTGGATGATCAAGGTGCTAAAGGAGCACTCAAGGATGATAAGGACATTGTGGAGAAACTAAATGAACTCTTTGCATCGGTCTTCACAGCTTAGGATGTGCAGGGGATTCCCAAACCTGAGCCATTCTTTTTAGGTGACAGATCTGAGGAACTGTCCCAGATTGAGGTATCATTAGAGAAAGTTTTGGAACAAATTGATAAATTAAACAGCAATAAGTCACCAGGACCAGATGGTATTCACCCAAGAGTTCTGAAAGAACTCAAATGTGAAATTGAAGAACTACTGTCTGTAGTCTGTGACCTATCATTTAAATCAGCTTCTGTACCAGATGACTGAAGAAAAGCTAATGTGACACCAATTTTTAAAAAGTGCTTCAGAGGTGATCCTGGAAGCCTGACTTCAGTAGCAGGTAAACTGGTTGAAACTATAATAAAGAATAATATCGTCAGGCATACAGATGAACATAATTTGTTGAGGAAGAGTCAACACGGTTTTAGTAAAGGGAAATCATGCCTCACCAATCTACTAAAATTCTCTGAGGGGTCAAGAAGCATGTGGACCAAGGGGATCCAATGGATATAGTGTACTTAGATTTTCAGAAAGCCTTTGACAAAGTCGCTCACCAAAGGCCCTTATGCAAAGTAAGCTGCCATGGGATAAGAGAGAAGGTGCTCTCATGGATTGGTAACTGGTTAAAAGATAGAAAACAAAGAGTAGGTATAAATGGTCAGTTTTCAGAATGGAGAGAGGTAAATAGTGGTGTCCCCCAGGGGTCTGTTCTGGGAGCAGTCCTATTCAACATATTCATAAATGATCAGAAACAAAGGTAAACAGTGAGGTGGCAAAAATTGCAGATAGAAAACTACTCAAGATAGTTAAGTCCCAGGCAGACTGCGAAGAGCTACAAAAGGATCTCTCAAAACTAGGTAACTGGGCAACAAAATGGCAGATGCAATTCAACGTTGATAAATGCAAAGTAATGCACATTGGAAACATAATCCCAACTATACATATAAAATGATGGGATCTAAATTAGCCGTTACCACTCAAGAATGTCATTGTGGATAGTTCTCTGACAACATCCAATCATTGGGCACCGGCAGTCAAAAATGCAAACAGAATGCTGGGAATAATTAAGAAAGGGATAGATAATAGGACAGAAAATATCATGTTGCCTCTATATAAACTCATGGTACACCCGCATCTTGAATACTGTGTGCAAATGTGGTTGCCCCATCTCAAAAAACATATATTGGAAAAGGTTCAGAAAAGGACAACAAAAATTATTAGGGGTATGGAATGGTTTCCATATGAGGATAGATTAATAAGACTGGGACTTTTCAGCTTGGAAAAGAGATGGCAAAAGGGAGATATGATTGAGGTCTATAGAATCATTACTGGTGTACAGAAAGTAGATAAGGAACTGTTGTTTACTACTTCTCATAACACAAGAACTAGGGGTCACCAAATGAAATTAATAGGCCATCCCTGACACCCACTGTGGGAAAGTTGGAAAACCCCCCACTCTACTGATCCCAATATGGTGGTGAGGGAAAAAATTCCTTCCCACCCCCTATAAAGGAGTGACTAGCGCAATGCCCCGCTGCTTTAGGTGTGGTGTGGTCATTTATTTCAAAAGGTGCAGAATCAGGTACTATAGTTGTGTTTAATGCCAAATATAAGCAAATACTAATTTTTCTCTGTGTTAAAAATACTTCCCATGTTTTAAAACACTTAAATTGTTGAAGCACTGCTCTCAATATCTTCAATTTAAAAAAAAAAAAACATTTCATCCAAGTTGCAAATGGAAACTTTTCTATTTGTGGAGCCAAAAGATCTCCTAATGTGAAAAGGGCTTCAAATGGTGCACTCTGTGGAGTTCTGAGAGCTTATTTACTCTGAATAAAAATGAAAAGGAAACAGAGAAGGAAGCTGTAACAATCCATGGTACATGTGCTGTTGCTGATCTACACAGTATTTCATAGGAAAAAGACATTCACCAGTATGTAATATGAATTTTTCCTCTTTGAATTGTCAGAAGAAAAAAACGTGTTGCTCATTTTTACACCTTTATTTTTTCCCTATGGAAACCAGGGTCTTTTTGCCTTATACTCTTGTCTAAGGAATGATGTAATGTAATTCAGTAATAAAACTGACTGTGGTCAGAGAGACTACGGAACAAAAAACCTTTCAAAATGCATGCATTACTTTCTGTCCTACGTTCACTGAGGGCAATGACAAAGCTCTCGTTAACTTTTCTTGGTACAGGATCATTGCTTAACCAGCCACAGACTTTTAAGCATTTTCCTCCTTTCACTCTCCAAGTTGCCTTTGCTTTGCTTGTATCCATGCTTGTACTGAGGGCTAGATTCTGCCACCTTTACTCATGTTGATTAATACCTTACATTGACTTTGGTGGGACTATGTGACGAGCATATACAACATGAACAAGGATGATAGATTCTGGCACTTGTTTTATTAGCTCTTCAGAGCAGGGTTTGTATCTTTTACTACTACTGAGGGCATTCTGCACCAAAAAATTAAAAATTCTGCACACAATATTTTAAAATTCTGCAAATTTTATTTGTCAAATAAACGTGGAGGCTCCAGCATTGCATTGGGGAGCACAGGCCACTGGTTAGACAGAGGTAGAAGATGTGCAGTTCCCCTGCAAGACACAGACTCAGTAGTGAGGTTGCAGCCAACCTTTACACAGCACAATGACCAGGCCTGATCCAGAAACACCCCAGAGCCCTGCCCCTCCATGCCAGGTGCACCAGGTGTGGGCAGGCAGGCTCAGCAAGGCAGGATCCAAGTGTGGAGGGCCTTAGTGTGGGGGAATCCAGGTGTGGGTTGAGAGGGTTCTGTGTGGGCCAATATGGGTGAGGGTGGCTCAGTGGGGGATCTGGGTGTGGGAGATCTGGATGCAACAGTAATGGGATTCTGCAGGGGAGTCCAGGTGAAAGTAGTTGGGGCTCACCGGGTGGGGAGGGGTCTGGGTGTGTGGGGGGATAGAGCTTGGCAGGGGAGTTGGGGGGCTCAGCAAGGGGTCCAGATGCTGGGGTAGTGGGGCTCAGTGAGGGGTGAGGATCCAGGTGCGGGTGGCTCGTCAGGGTGCTCCAGGTGCAGAGGGAATGGGGCTCATTGTGGGGGGTTCTGAGTGCAGGGATCCCTCTCCCTGCAGCTGAGGAGCGACAAGTCCAGGAAGCTGGGGTGTGGGTGTTTGCAGAGCTTCCTGCAGCTGGGGGAGAAATCTGGGGTTGGTCTGACCTGGCCCCAGATGCCATGCAGGGGAAGAGGAAGTCCCATCGTCCGCAACCCAGCCAGGACGAGCAGCTGAGTCTGGCACAGGGTAGGAGCCACCATCTGGGTCTTCCCCAGTCCCGCTCCCTGCCCTACATGCTTAATAATCTCATATCAGTAACTGATCATAATAAACAGGTCTCAGGGTTTCTCTTATGCTTATTTAGTCTTTGTTTTATGTTGCTCAGAAATGCATAAGTGCTGTATGGAGCTATAAAATATTCCTGGGGGAATTCTGTGCCACTGCCCATGAGCAGAATATATGCCCCCCACAGATTTCTATGCTTCCCCAGAGAAAAATGATTTTCTGAAGGGGAAGCAAAGGGAAGCCACAAGAGCAGTCATGTGATCCTCCCCAGCAGTATGTTTCGGGTGCCCAGGGCAGTGGGCAGAGAGGTAAATCACTATGGGGCAAGGGGTGGGACTGGGGAAGACCCAGATGGTGGCTCCTACCCTGTGCCAGGCTCAGCTGCTAGTCCTGGCTGGGTTGGGGAGGATGGGACTTCCTCTTCCCCTTCATGGCATCCGTGGCCAGGTCAGACCCACCCCAAGGGGAGCATAAAAAAGATGGAGGAAAAAATCAAGCCCCCGAATTGATTTTCTTTGGTTTTTCAGCAAAAAAATAATATTTTTAACTAAAACAAATATTTTCCATGACATAGGTTTTGCTACAGTCAAAAAGCACCCCCCCCCCAAAAAAAAAACCACCAAAAAATGTAAATAGAAAAAAAATATCACAGATACTAGAAATATAGTGATTTTTCCCCCTATTTACTTTTTTTTTTGCTTGCTTGACTGCCTTTATATTTTTGCACGTAATGCCCCATGTGATATACAGTATTTATGTAATGGGAGTACAAAAACCTCAGGACAGTGGGATGTTTTGGTAAAAAAGCCACAATCTCAGTGCACACACTAAATCTGTTTCCCGTCACTTGGAGGGTTTTTCTCCCTCATATTTCCTTTTAAAAAGAAATTAACTTATTTGCTGTATGCTTTGGTGCTGAGTCTCTTCCTGCCCCTGTTAGCTTGGGTCAACAAAATATAAACAGCAGATTGCAATCTATGCCAGAGCACTGAGAACAGAATTTGTTGAAATTTTTTTGTCAACTTTTTTTCTAGAAAAATGGCTTTTCAACTGTAGCAAAAACTATGATAAAGAAGTGAAAAGGAGAAAAAGCAAAATTGCTAAATCTAGAACTTTTGAGGGAGGGGTTAAACCAAAAATTGTTTCAGTTTTCATTTAGCCTGGAAAAGAAAGAAACAAGAGTTTTCATTTAAAACTTCCTTTTCATTTGAATTATTTTCTGGGAAATAGATATCATTTTTCAGATATCTTTAACCAAGAACTGTCCTCTGTACATATTGCATATATCTCATTGTAAATCAAGCTTTTTAAAAATTATATTAAATATACAACATAGATTTCACCACAGTGTCTGGCTATCTATTCTCATTAAGATCTGTGTTTTCTAAAAGTCCATGTTAAAGTCCATGTGTTAAAAATATGGCCACAGAAGGATGTCCATGTTTTGGAGAGCACTTTGCACGGTTATACTGAGGGTGTTGTTCAAAGTCTCAGTCTGAGAAACATTTTTGTTTAGATTCAAGGAGCAGTTGTCACACATACTCCCCTTCACTTTGCTTCATATACTCATGTGTCTAAGCTGGAATATCATTCACTGTTCTTTGTCAACAGTATTTAACAATGAATCCTGTAAAGGTTTTATCAAGGATATATTTTAAAAACAAATGTAAATAAAGTAAAAAATTGAATTTGAATTGTTTTAAATTTTTGGAATCCTCTGATCCTTGTTACACTGATAAATGGCCGTCCACCTAAGTTCTATTGGTTCATCAATCCACATCATATAATATACTGTACTAATATAATTGGATGTGAGGTATAATAGTGATGTTTTGCAACTCAAGAAAATCTTAAAATGATATGTTCAATGAACACTGTGATCTGAAGCACATGCTCATTAAAAACCAAGTTGCATTTTACTCTGTTACTGCTGCCTCCTAGTACGGTATAATATAACTTTATTTCAGAACATTTGTTTCATGTTTGCCACATTTGCCAGTTTTCTGACAGCTCACATGTGCAAATCTAAATCTGAATGTAATTTAATTAAACCCCAAAATCTCTTAATATAACATTAAATTTATGACATAACCAAAAATCAAATAATCATAAAACACATTTAAAATGTTCTCTATTGCCAGGCTATTCTTAAATCTGTTTTGTGTTTACAGCGATACAACATTAGTTCAATGTAGGTTTCTAAAAGGCTCTTTTTCCATTGACTGGCTGTGTAACAACAAGAACTCATACAGCACCTCAATTGCGATTCATCCCTGGGCGGTGGACTAGCACAAGGCCTGTGCAACACTAGATCCCACTTAAGTCTCTGTATGGGGTGAATTTCACCCAATTGCTTAAACTAGTAATAATAATAATAATTACTACTTATGTAGCATTGTATTTCTTCAAAATTCTGTGCACATGTTAACCATTCAAAAAATAGCAATTTTTGGGCCACAGAAAATTATCTAGATTGCCAGAAACTAGATGGATCCATGTGAGGCCTGATCTAAAGCCCATTACAATAAATGGGTGTGTTTTCATTGACATCAATAGGCTATGGATCAGGCTCAGAGATGTTGCTGAAAGCTTGGTCTTCAAACCTGATAGAAACATTTGACCACCCTGAACAGGGATGTAGCTGAATCACCCTTCCAGGCAAATCAGGGTGAAGGATTAGTTATCTGACACCCACCCTTTTCCATTATAGTCCAAAACCTGCATTCTTTATTCAGGCAAATCTCTCACTGAAGTCAAACCATGCAAAATAACTGACAAAACAGTTATTGTCATTAAAATATTACAAAACATCACTACGTTTCAACTAAAATCAAGATGTATACCTTTCTTTGTGTTTATTCTCTCTCTCTCTCTCTCTATATATATATATATAAAGGCAGATCCTGAGAAGTGCTGAGCATCCACATCTCCTAGTAAAGTTAATAGGTGTTGCAGGTACTCAGCTTTAGAGCTGGCCAGGATTTTTTTTTTTACTTTCATATGTGAATTTTTGAGAAATCTAAAAGTTTTCCCATTTCATTTCAGGGGAAAAAAGTCAAAATCTCAAATTTCTGTGAACCACAAAATCTGGGGGGAAAAAAATCAGTTTGGCTGAATATGAACATTTCATTTTGATTTCAAAATGTTTAATTTCTCTTTTGACCATTTTAAATTTATTTTTCTACTATAATTAACTTATATTTCATAACAAAAAGTCATTTGAAACCAGAAAAAAGGATTCTTTTTGTTTCAAAAATGTAAAAACAAAACATTTTGACAGTCTCAAAACTTTTTTTTCTTTTAGTGGGAAAAAAAGTGCCAAAACAAAGCGTTTCCTGCAAAAAGGTTGGATGCTGCATTAAAACTGAAACTTTTCTGGCAGAAGAATGCTTTGTCAAAAATTTCCCAACCAGCCCTACTCAGTGTGCAGGTGGGAGCAGGAAAATTACTTGCTTCTCTGCCTGCAGACAGAATGAGTTAAGACTATTGCTTAGTAGTACTGTAAGTGTAGCCGATATGTGGGAATATGGGCCTGAACAAACTGAATAATAAATGTCTTATTTTAGAGGGGCGTAAAATGTGCATAGAGACTTATGCAGTCCTCTGCAGTAGGATAATTTTCACCCTTTGCTAATCCCTAGTTTTAATCACCTGATTTATCTCTGCTAATTTAGGGATATTTAAACAGGTGAATATCATACTAAGAAATGGAAAAGCAAAAAGACACACACACAAAAGGCAAAACAAAGGAATCAGAAGATATCGTCATCACAAATTAAGCAGTTGCACTGTTGGGGAGGGGGGATGGGAATAAAAACTATAACTGTCTATTCTAAACAAAGAGCAGAGTGGCTATTTTTCACAAATATCAGCTGATTTCTTTTTTCAGAATATTATATAGTCATTAAAGGTTAACTGGCTGAAAATGTTTCTCTTTAAAACAAGCCTTTTTTTAAAAAAAGCTACAGCTTGATAAATGTCTGAGACCATGTTAAGTATATTCCCCTCCTTCACCCCTTCTGCTACATATCGTAAAAAATGTAATGTATATATTTATCATTGTAGCAAAACGGATTTATAGGATGGCTGACAACTTGAAAATCAAACTTCAGACTGATGCAAATTAAAAAACAGCCAAGAAATAAATCTCTGAATGCAGTTTTTTTAATGGAAATTCAATCCGAACCTTAATTATGCCACTACAACCAGCTCTACTCTAACTGTGCCACTCCCTTAATTAAAATAACAGATGCAGGAATTTTTGTGAATGTTGAATTGTTTCTTATAATTGATTTTTAAGGGATTCTTTAAGATACCTTTTAACCTCTCCACCATCAAGCATGACCTTTACAATATGTTTACCTAGAATATCACAGTCATCTCTGATGCTGACTACTGAAATGCCAGAGATAATGAGATATTGAGGTTACAGTAGATAAAGACTTAATGCACTGAGTGTGAATATATTTACAGAAATACCATACTAATGGAATAGTGAATCCATGGAGGAAAAATAGAATGTGACATGGTTTTACAGAAAGAGAGAAATTTATCAGAACAGGTTGTGGCCATTGTTTATTGCTATTAAAAACAGACAGATGGTTGCATTTTTTGTTGTTTACATGGTGAAAATAGGAAGAGATATGGCTGAAAAGATCTGTATTGTTATATTTTTTGAATCATAGGAGGAATATGCAAATACATCTATATTAGAAATAACAGAATTGATGCCCTCACTTTCAAAGAAGCTTAGTACTTAGATTCACTGATCATCTAACTAAATGCTGAGTTATTTTTATATTTCATTCACAGTTCAAGTTCACAAAAAGAATTCACTATATTTTATCGTTGTTCCCAGTAAGATGCAACGGGCTAAGTGAACAGAATGAGAACCTCAAACAGCTACTCTATTCTGTTGTTCAGTTTTAAAATTCCCTTTCACCAAATTCTACAAAAGCGTATCCTAATTTATGAATTCTAATTGACACTGCTCCATTTATTAATTTTTACCACTCAGTGATGAATTTTGGAAGAGACTGCACTCAGCATTATGTCATGTTCATTCCACACTCCAATAAACTCTTTGTGCTGACAAAGATTTTACCAGAAATATATTGAGCAGCATAGTTCCATTTTGTCAGTTAATGTAGACTTTGGCTCATTGTTCAAATTGAGTATTTGGCAAAATACAAGGAAATGGGAGAAATGCATAGTGCACACAGTACATACTAAGAATAAAGGCATCACTCAAAATAAAAACAATAGGGACCTGTGCTAGCTTTGTTCAAGTTAGCATCTAAAAAATAGCTGTGTCTGTGATGGTATGGGTGGCCACTTGGGCTAGCCATCTGGAGTACAATCCAGCCCAATCTCATGGGTATATATTCATTCAGCTGGTCCGAGCCACAACCAGTGCTACTGTGGACATACTTCTATTTTTAGGTGCTAGGCTGGGCAGAGTTAGTGTGAGTATGTCTGAGAGCTGGGAATCACGCCTTCCAGCTCAAAAATACACATACTCTTTGTGGTTCCTGTGAGGGTTGCCGCCCTTTAGGGTGCCACCCAATGTACTGGGATTTCACTGAGCCCCTCTGTTCCGCCAGTCTAGGCCACCTTTATCCTGTGTTGCTGAGCCAGGCTTTTAAGCCTCCTCAAGCACACACACAGGCAGGGCTACACCCAGCTGCAGAAAGACACAGACACTGAGATCAGCTCTGGGAAGACTTATCTTAAGGGACTTGCTCCAGCACTCAGATGCCCACCTCCCTTGGAGTGCGGACCAAAAGGTATATTGTTTTGTGCTGTATAGAAAGATCTACACAGTGCAAACTCATAAAAATTTGCCCTCTCACTCAATGTGAAGAGAGAGATGCACAACTCCCCCCCCACACCCTGTCCCAGATATGGATTGCACAAACTGGGTTATGTTATAAACAAGCAATACGTTTATTAACTACAAAAGACAGATTTTAAGTATAAGGGATAGCAAACAGAACAAAGCAGATTTCTAAGCAAATAAAACAAAACACGCATACTAAGCTTGATTCACTAAAGAAACAGGTTACAAAATGTAATTTCTCACCCTAAATGTCGAATTAGGCAGGATGCAGAGTTTCTGTAGCTCAGAGTTCCAGTTATTTCTTCTCACAGACTGGACCCCATCTCAGTCTGGACTCAGCCCTGCCTTTCCTTTCAGGTTAGTTCCTTTGTCCCGTCAAGTTATTTCAGCAGTCCTTCTTGGGAGGCAATAGAGGAGAGTCCAGCTCAACCCCCTCCCCAGCCTTAAAATGATTTACCTAAGGTGGGAATCCTTTGTTTGATCCCCATCCCCCTACAGTACAAAAGCACCAGCAGTGTCCAAGGGATATTTTGCATCAGGTATCATTATCACCTGACCTTGTAGTGTCACAGCTATGTTCCAGGACACCTCTCAGGAAGGAGAGAGATTAGTATTTTCAGAGTTCTATTGTCCTTCTTAAATGGATCATTCAGGAGGATTGCCTACTGTCTGGTGGGCACTCCCCCCAAGTACACACACAGCTGTAATTGTTACATAGTCAATATTCCTAACTTTAGATACAGAAATGATACATGCATACAAATTGGATAATCACATTCAGTAAATCCTAGGCTTTCCAATAATATCTTACATGAGCCATTTTGCATAAACTATATTTTAGATATGCCATATTCATATCATAACCATATTTTATGATGAATATGGGGAGTAAGTCACAGTTCCCTTGTATTCTTAATGTTCTTAATGTCTTTGTATAAAGAGCAAAGATACAAAAATTACATTTATTTTAGAAAAAATAAGATGAAGAAGAAAAAAATGCAAAACAGTGGTTCTGCATCCTTCAAGCCAAAGGATTGATCAGGGCTGGAATCAGCAGTAATCTAAGTCTGTTATACTGAGAACAAAAGAATATGCTTTTGTAGAATTTGGTGAAAGGGAGAGGCTGAGGCTAACATAAAGAGATAAAGAACTGATGTTGCTTGAATGCCACCAAAGTCCAGGCCCATTCACTGCAATGCTTTGTTCTGCAATGATTCCAGACTACTTGCTACTGGCTTGGTGTGGTAAAAGTGTCCTACCATGGAGGACGGAATAAGGCTGACCTCCCCAGAAACCTTCTGCAAAGGCTTTTAGAGTACCTCCAGGAGAGCTTCATGGAGATGTCCCTGGAGGATTTCTGCTCCATCCCCAGACACATTAACAGACTTTTCCAGTAGCTATACTGGCCACAAATGCATCCCAAGTCTTCAGGACAAATTAATCATTAAACATGCTTGCTTTTAAATCCTGTATTATATTTACAAAGGTACACTCACCAGAGGGGCCCTCTCTGGCTTCATGGTCTGGGAGCCCTCCTTGGGAGGGTTGGGAGAGTATTGGCTCCAGGGTGATGAACGGTTCCTGGCTGCCAGGGAGAAGGGATTCTCTGCTTGCCTGCTGTGCACTATCCTCAACCTCCTCCTCCTCATCTTCCTTATCCACAAAATCCTCATTCCTGTTGCATGAGACTCCCCCCTTGCAGGTGTCCACGGACCGTGGTGGGGTAGTGGTAGGGGTGCTCCCTAGAATTGCATGCAGCTCATCATAGAAGTGGCATGTATGGGGCTCTGACCCAGAGCGACAGTTTGCATCCTTTGTTTTTTAGTAGGCTTGCCTCAGCTTCTTAACTTTCACACGGCACTGATGTGTGTCCCTGTTGTAGCTTCTGTCCATCATGCCCTTGGAGATTTTGACAAATACATTGGCATTTCGTCTTTTGGAAAGGAGTTCTGCCTGCATGGATTCTTCTCCCCATACAGCGATCAGATCCAGTACTTCCCATTCAGTTCATGCTGGAGCTCTTTTGTGATTCTGGGATTCCATGGTCACCTGTGCTGATCAGCTTGCTACGCTGGCCAAACAGGTAATGAAATTCAGAAGTTCCTGGGGCTTTTCCTGTCTACCTGGCCAGTGCATCTGAGTTGAGAGTGCTGTCCAGAGCGGTCACAATGGAGCACTCTGGGATAGCTCCCGGAGCCCAATACTGTCGGATTGCATCCACACTACCCCAAATTCGACCCAGCGAGGTCACCGGGGAGGAGTACAGAAATCGATTTTAAGAGCCCTTTAAGTTGACAAAACAGGCTTAGTCGTGTGGACAGGTGCAGGGTTAAATCGACCTAATGCTGCTAAATTCGACCTAAACTCGTAGTGTAGACCAGAGCTAAGAGGTGTATGGCTTTTAGCTCATGCTCTACAGGCATGTACACTAAGCCTCAGAGGTCCCAGGTTTAATCCCACCTGCCACTGACTGGGGTCTGTCAGTGTTAAACAATCCCACTGTTGTTTTGAGCACAATAGCTTGAGCAGAGCTATCATATGTCTGTCTACCCATGCTGAGAAGCAGGCTCCCAGCTGCTGTGGAGACGTACCCTAAATTTCACAGGAGTCTCTGTTTAGTCTGAGCTTTTTGTAGGGCTGTGCTCCTGAGGAGGGCTAGACAGCATGGCACCTTGGGAGAACCTATTTCTTTCCATGACCTCCAGCCACACCCCACTCCACTCATGTCCCAGTGCCTCCCCCCACGATGCCCTATTCCTCCATACCTACTACAGTCTTGCTCCCCCCAGTGTCCCCTGATAGAGACTTGCTGCCAATATGACCTAATACTCTTCCCCATGCTACCCTACAACACTTCCTTGGACCCCTAGAAAAATCTCATTCAGAACTCTAACTCTGACCTGAGAACCATTTGTATAGCTTCCTAATAGATTTTTATTTCAAAAGATTGGCGTGTGCTATTACTGCCTAATACCATTGCAGTAAACTGTGTATGTGAGTCTGATTTTGAAAAATTGGATATATGCATCCTGGATGACTGCTGTATGTTGCAAGTGAAAAGGAGTTTGTTGCTGAATTGAGCAATATGTGCGAGCATTTTGGGTATTATGAAAGACAGTTACCTTTTCCATAACTGATGTTCTTCGAGATGTGTTGCTCATGTCCATTCCATATCAGGTGTCTGTGCCCGCCACATGCACCAGTGCCGGAAGTTTTTCTCTCAGTGGTATCCATAGGGGACCGGCTCTGGTGCCACCCAGAGTGGTGCACACATGCCTCAGTATAAGGGGCGCTGTTTTTTGTTTTATGTTTGAAAGAACCATATTTGAACTATACAAGTGTGTACTGCATTGTGTTCCTCCTAGTCACTTTACCACATGTTGGATATAATTATCTTGGAGAAGCTGCAGTTTAGGGTGACAAATATTATACCAGATGAGAGGAATATAAATTATGAGAGAAGGATAAGGGAATTGGGCTTATTCAAACTGGAAAAAGAGGAGACTTCAAGAAGGCCTATGGTGAAAGATGTTTTTCAGAATTAGTAACAGGAATTAATCAATAGGGATGTGATTTTTACACTGATGAATAGTTTGCAAGCTATGGAACATAATCCTAACATGATTTCTTAACCCTAATCCCAGCTAAATCAAAAGCAATACTACCACTGACTATTATAAAGTAGAAAACTCAGATTATAATAAATCATTAAGCTGGGTAAACTATCTATCTGTTCAGTGACATGCAACAGCTAAAGCTGACAGGAAAGAAAACAAAAAGATCTGTTCAAATATCAGACAGATCTAGTGAGGCTGGGAGATAGGCCAGAGAATAAAGCCACAGTTGCAGGTCAAAAGCTGGAAATTAGGTAGGAAGCTGGGAGGAAGGACTAACACCAGTCAAAGGAATATTTGTATCATCATAAACAAATCTCCAAGGATCTCCTGCCTCATTAATCCCTCCTTCCTTTCCCATTCCTCTGACCTTGTCCAACATTCTTTAGCAAGAGCTCAACTCCTTTGCTTAGTTATTTTGGGCCTTACAAAAGTCTGCTCTGAACATGGTCCTGTCCTAAACCTTGGTGAGAACATAGAAACTAGAGCTCGGTGACATTTTTAGTACAAACTTTTCTGGGGTAAAAAATGCAGATTTAGTGAATCAGAAACCATGTTACAAATTTATGTCCATTTTGTCAAATTGTTTTGGTTAAAAAAGCAAACTTTTCTAAATCAATATATTTTGTTTTGACAGTTCTGAATCATTTTTTTTAGTGCAAAACTATTGTTTCAACATGTTCTTTCATTTCATTTAAAAACAATGATGATATTTAAAAGTGATCAAAATATAAATGAAATATTTCAAATTTAATAAAAATAAATGTTTAATTTGACCATATCTAACTTTTTTAATTCACCAACCATAAAAAAATTATTCATTTTCAGTTTAACCTGAAACCATTTTTTTATTTTTCAGAATTGCTAGTGACTCAAAAATTCCTTTATTCACATAACTCTGCTACAGACCAGGCTTAGCACCTGGCTGCACCTTCCTTTTTCGTCACCCTATTGGTTTCCTCCACCTTTTTGTGCGCTTTCTTTGCAGGTAGATTTGCATGTGCATTGTCGGGTTTTAATAATTTAAACTACTATTTAACCCATCAGCTTCTCTGACCAGTAGGAACCAATGGGCCACCAGCATCATCCATCTATAAAGACAAAAGACAAAAAAAAGCAGAGGAAAGAAAAATACAGAAACAAATCATACAAGGTGGTATTTACAGTCTTCCATTCGTCTGCAATGGAAGGCTGCAATACTATATTTATGCCTCTGCGTCATGGTGTGTGAGGCTATAACTCATCTACCAGACAATGGGGTAATTTTGCTTATGTTGAGGAGGAGAGAACATAAACCCTCCTTGACAGTACCTCAGGACCCCATCCTGAGCAGGTTTCTAGGATCAGATGTTCCCTCCTACATGTACACAAATGCACACGCATGCACACACACAGAGACCCCCTTTCCACCTTATGAGGCTTCCAGAACTTACATTGGTACTTTGACCCAACTTTGGCCTGCTTCAGACTCCCCAGCTGTCTTTCACCAGGTTGCCTCCTGTGCTTCTCTATGTTTCCATTGCAGCAAACTCTGACTGGCATTTCTGACTCTCCCAAGGACCTCTCTTCTCCATCATCAGAAATTACTTTTTTCTCTGCCCTTAATCTGTCCTCTACCTGCAAAACCCTCTTCAAAGTTTCCTTCACTTTCTATCTTCTCAAAACACTCTTTCGTTCACCATCCTCCATTAATCTCTTCTACATTTATACAACTCCCTTTTCTCTACCCCCACCAAATCCTCCAATCCCTCCTATTTTCCCTTCAAGCCACCTCACACTCTCCTCCCTCCACACCAAGGCTCCAGGCTCTGCTACTCTCCCTTAAAACTTTGTCTTGCAAATCAAGTTACGATGAGCCAGTAAGTTCATTTAATCATTCCCCAACCCAGCAAAAATAAACCAACATCCCTTACCCATTCAAACCCAACTCAACTATCACCCAGAAAATACCTGAGGAACTAGATAGCTCTTGCTCTGTGTTCCAGACTTCAAGAATCTCACCCTCTGGTGGAGCACATGTGGGGATGTAATTATTTTTGATCAAAGTAATGTAATTTAAAGTAATGTTTTAATTTAAAGAATTAGTCAATAGAAATCTTTTTAAAAATAATCTACAAATGAAAACACTAATGCATTTGCTATTAACAGCAGACCTTGGAGAGAGTTCATTTAATGCCAAAAGTTAATGACAATTTTGTTCTAAGAAATTGCTGTGGAGTGATGCCTTAAAACTAGCTTTGTAATCAGTCGGAACACATTTAAAGAGGATTTTATTTGCAAGGTTTAGTCATCAATCTTGCCTTAAATCTATAATCTCTGGTGGGTTGGTCACTTCGTCAGCAAAGAAGAGTAATTTCTACAACAGCTATTCACCCTTTGCCAAAGCGATGTAAACTGATTGATCTATCCCAGTTTACACCCTCAGGACAAAGTTGGTCTATTGGCCTCTATAATCCTGAATGACAGCATGGATTACATGATGCACGGCATCTAAATTCACTGGGATTTGCATTCTGGTGACTATGTTTTCAAACTTTTTACTAAATAATTATTATCCCTACCTACTGTAGGCATAGCACTTTACAGTAAAAAAGTCAATAGACATGGCACCTGTCCCGAGGAGTTTACAGTCTAAAGGCCCATTCCTCTCAGTGATACTACTAATGGCTCTAAATTCAATATAACTTCAATAAGAACTGATGAGAATAATGGGGGAGGGGGGTGGGGAGGAGAGAGAAAGGACCTGTATACAGGAAGGGTAAGAGTTATGTTTAGCCATTACCATCATGTGATTAGAAAATGCCTTCCTGGATACACCTAGATTTTTAATAATTGATTGTATTTATTAAAATATTTTATAAATATTGAAAGTGTTTCTTCATTATGCAATGGAATAAATCTACATGAACTTATTACTTTGTATCATACCACAGCAATAGCATAGAACACTGAACATTTTTGGTTAGATCTGGAATTTTTAGCCTTGTACTAATGCAAGATCTGTGGGCTGGCCTCATTAAAAACCTAAATTTAGCAGGAATCTATGTTATTGGTGATATAAGGATCAGTTCTTTTCCAATTCTTTATTGATAAAAATGTGGAAAGATCAGGCTAATGTGTGGTGAAATGGCTTTTCATTGATAGTTCAGCAACAGCTTTTAGCAAGTACGCATATTCCTATACAGCCTGATCCCAATGCAACTAAAGGCAATAAGATTTTTTCTGCTAATTTAATGGACAGTGGATCAGGCCCATCAGCATTAAGGGCCAGAGTTTTACAAGATACTTAGGCACCTAAAGATGAATATAGCCACTGAGTGGGATTTTCAAAAGCATATAGGTACCTAACTCCCGTTTCCACTCAGCATATATATACATGCCTCTTTATGCACTGAAATACCTTTAAAAAAATCTGTTTCTAAGGCCCACAGTTTTAAAAGCGTATACACAAAAAACCTGCTGAGCATGTGGAAGTTGGGGATATGCACACATTTTGCATCTAAACTGGGTTATTGTGAACATAATAAAAACTATGCGTCCAATCTTTTAAGGTCAAATCCTACAGACTTTACTCAGACAAAAACTCCCTTTGAGTTGAATGGAGGATTTTTGCCTAAACACTGTAATTTAGGTTAATTTAAATTAATTTAATTTAAATTACTATACCTGAACTATACTATACCTGAACTATAACTGAACATGTAATATTTGTGTAACCTGGCTTCTAAAGAAACATTCACAATAGGTTATTGCCAGGGAATTTTTTTCTGGTCACGAAACAGTTATTTTTTGGTAAAATGTGAAGTTTTCAAATTTTAAATTTTTCTCATTGTCATTTCTCTACTTGAACAGAAACACATTTTGCTCTGAATTTATTACAAATGCATAGCCTATTTGTTTTCAAGTTCATTTCCCCTGGGATAAAGTGGTAGTAAATGGATAATCCATGGCTTGATTTCACACAGTTGGGTATCCCAGCATGCAATGGGAATACAGAAAACGAAAAAATCGGAACATTTATAAAAGAGCTCCCTGCAGACTCGTTATTGGCAGTGCCACAAACCATTACAAAACTACAGACCTGAAAGCTCAAAAGGCAAGCTGTGGGGAACAGAGTTTTCTGAAATATTCAGCAACAATATATGGGTTAAATAGCTAGAAATTGTATTATGCCTTACTATGAGTTGTGCTAATTTAGCTTCTTATCTTCTGAATGGGTAAGACCCATACCTGTATCTTTTCATTACAAATATCTTAGCTTATATGGATGTAGTAACATTGCATCTTTGAAAATGCACCTAGAAAGGTAAATTTGTGGGTGATATGATTTTAACCCTTTTAGGCTCTTTACCTCTGTTTTGGAAGAAAGGAACTGAGAAATGAACAGCTATACAGCTTTTATTACAGATCAGGATGTTGTAATTCAATAATGAGATCTAAATGGACAAAACAGCTCTATGTAGCTGTCAGTCTTGGTTGCATACTCTGCTTCATTTTTTGGAAATATTTATTCTAGCTGTGCTGCGTATAGAAATACCCAGAATACTTTTCCTGTTCATCTTTCTTTCATAGCCATCCCAGTGTCTGAAATCTCATAATAAGCCAAAACATTTTATAATATTAAGGTTCTAAAATAGTTTTTATAATTTAAAGTTATGTATTCTGAAATTATATTTTCTCATTCTTAAAATACACATGATTGTAATAAATTAAGACCTCACAAAAGTAGTTTTTGAATTTATCTATAAAATCTAAAGTCCAAAGCATCCCTTTATTCTGTGTATTTCCAAAGGGACAAAAGTTTTATGTTTTTGCAAAATCAGAAGTGAACTATTGAAGAAAGTGATATTACTTACAAAAGATTTTATGTAAACTGACTTAAGAACTGCGAGTGGAAAAGTTGCTGGTTATGCTGTACATGACTTCATGACTTTTTCATTATCAGTTATGACATTTTAAAGACTCAAACAAATCTTCATTTCTTTCTTGTGTACCTTATCATAAGAATATAACAATGGACAAACTGGTCACACCAAAGGTCCATCTAGCTCAGTATCCTGTCTTCTAACAGTGGCCAATGCCATGTCCCCCAGAGGGAATGAAACGAACAGGTAATCATCAAGTGATCCATCCCCTGTTGCCCATTCCCAACTTCTGACAAACAGAGGCTAAGGACACCATCCCTGCCCATCCTGACTAATAGCCACTGATGGACCTATCCTCCTTGAATTTATCTAGTGTTTTTTTTTTTAACCCTGGCCTTCACAACACCCTCTGGCAAAGAGTTCCACAGGTTGACTGTGTCGTGTGAAGAAATACTTCCTTTTGTTTGTTTTAAATCTGTTGCCTATTAATTTCACTTGGTGACCCCTAGTTGTGTAAAGAGAAGGAGTAAATATTTACTTTCTCCCTATTTACTTTCTCCACACCAGTCATGATTTTATAGACTTCTATGGTCTCCCCCCTTAGCTGTCTCTTTTTCCAAGATGAAAAGTCCCAATCTTATTAATCTCTCCTCATATGGAAACTGTTTCCATACCCCTCATCATTTTTGTTGCCCTTTCCTGAACCTTTTCCAATTCCAATTTATCTTTTTTGAGATGGGGTGACCAGATCTGCACACAGTACTCAAGATGTGGGCATACAATAGATTTATATAGAGGCAATATGATATTTTCTGTCCTATTATCTATCCCTTTCTTAATGTTTCCCAACATTCTGTTAGCTTTTTTGACTGCCGCTGCACATTGATTGGATATTTTCAGAGAACTATACATGACACCAAGATCTCTTTCTTGAGTGGTAACAACCAATTTAGACACTATCATTTTATATGTACAGTTGGGATTATGTTTTCCAATGTGCATTACTTTGCATTTATCAACATTGAATTTCTTCTGCCATTTTGTTGCCCAGTCACCCAGTTTTGAGAGATCCTTTTGCAGCTCTTCGCAGACTGCTTGTGACTTAACTATCTTGAGTTGTTTTGTATCATCTGCAAATTTTGCCACCTCACTGTTTACCCCTTTTTCCAGATCATTTATGAATATGTTGAATAGCACTGGTACCAGTACAGACCCCTGGGATACACCACTATTTACCTCTCTGCCTTCTGAAAACTGACCATTTATTCGCAAAAAGAAAAGGAGTACTTGTGGCACCTTAGAGACTAACCAATTTATTTGAGCATGAGCTTTCGTGAGCTACAGCTCAGTTCATCGGATGCATACCGTGGAAATGCAGCAGACATTATATACACACAGAGATCATGAAACAATACCTCCTCCCACCCCACTGTCCTGATTTAATCAAGAAATTTGTGTTGGAAATGGCCCAACTTGATGATCACTTTAGATAAGCTATTACCAGCAGGACAGTGGGGTGGGAGGAGGTATTGTTTCATGATCTCTGTGTGTATATAATGTCTGCTGCAGTTTCCACGGTATGCATCCGATGAACTGAGCTGTAGCTCACGAAAGCTCATGCTCAAATAAATTGGTTAGTCTCTAAGGTGCCACAAGTACTCCTTTTCTTTTTGCGAATACAGACTAACACGGCTGTTACTCTGAAACCTGAACATTTATTCTTACCCTTTGTTTCCGATCTTTTAACCAGTTACAGATCCACGAGAGGACCTTCCCTCTTATCCCATGACAGCTTACTTTTCTTAAGAGGCTTTGGTGGGAGACTTTGTCAAAGGCTTTCTGAAAAATTAAGTACACTATATCCACTGGATCACCCTTGTCCACATGCTAGTAGATTGGTACAGCATGATTTCCCTTTAAAAAAAATGTTGACTTTTGTCCAACTAATTATGGCCTGTAATTGCCAGGATCAGTTCTGGAGCACTTTTAAAGAATTGGTGTCACATTAGCTATCCTCCAATCATTTGGTACAGAAGCTGATTTAAATGATAGATCACAGTCTACAGATAGTAGTTCCTCAATTTCACGTTTGAGTTCCTTCAGAACTCTTGGGTGAATACCATCTGGTCCAGGTGACTTATTACTGTTTAATTTATCAATTTGTTCCAAAACTTTCTCTAATGACACCTCAATCTGGTACATTTCCTTAGATTTGTCACCTAAAAAGAATGGCTTAAGTTTGGGAATCTTCATCACATCCTCAGCTGTGAAGACCAATGCAAAGAATTCATTTAGTTTCTCCACAATGCCCTTATCGTCCTTGAGTGCTCCTTTAGCATCTTGATCATCCAGCGGCCCCACTGGTTGTTCAGCAGGCATCCTGCTTCTAAAGTACTTATTTTTTATTTATTTTTTTTTTACTATTACTTTTTGAATCTTTGGCTGGCTGTTCTTCAAATTCTTTGTTGGCCTTCCTAATGATGTTTTTACACTTCACTTGCCAGAGTTTATGCTCCTTTCTATTTTCCTCACTAGGATTTAACTTCCACTGTTTAAAGGGTGCCTTTTTCCCTGTCACTGCTTCTTTTACTTTTGTTGCTTAGCTATGGTTGCACTTTTTTGGTTCTCTTACTATGTTTTTTTAATTTTCGGTATACATTTAAGTTGAGCCTCTATTATGGTGTCTTTAAAAAGTTTCCACGCAGCTTGCAGGGATTTCACTTTTGGCATTGTGCTTTTTAATTTCTGTTTAACTAACTTCCTCATTTTTGTGTACTTCTCCTTTCTGAAATGAAATGCTACCATGTTGGGCTGCTGTGGTATTTTTCCTGCCACAGGGATGTTAAATTTAATTATATTATGTTATTATACATATTGTCATGTGACATTTAGCAGTTAGTGCATGTAGCTGTTTCTTGTTTTTAGGATCTGATCCTGCATTTTTTTTGCACACTGAGAACTTCCATTGACTTCAGTGGGAGCTGCGGGCATGGTTAGCATGCAGAATCAGGGCCCTAAGTGTTTACTTTTAGGTACTGCTTTTAAATTCACAAGGATTAATTGTTCACCACCTGACTTGTTTGACTGGCACGTCCATTTTTTAAATGTGAAATCCAGTTGAGTACATACCAAATAGTAATTGTAAAATAAATATTCTATACAATATTTTAATATATATTAAAATGCCTTTTATCTAGAGTGGTTTATAAACACACACACACACATACACACACACTTTACCACCTTATATGAAAGGCATCTCTCAGTCTTTTTTATTTCATTATTTTATTAATTATGTATTCATCTTTTATTATTTATTTTCAAAGTATTCCCAAGTCTCAGTCAGTGATAGTATAGCCAAAGTTTCCATGGAAAATAGTAGTAGGAGGGAACATTTTGTGTTAGGGGTGTTGTAACAATTATTATAAAAATATCTAGCCTAAAATTCCCCCACCTACACTCCTGATAACTTTGGCATCTTCTAAAAACCACAAATTTACCTGAAGAAAATGACCCTTTTAATCTCCCCCAATCAGATGGTCTATGATGGACACACCCTAAGGTCAGCTGATTGAAGCTTTATTAAAAGTGTTATGTGAGTTCCTGTGTCAAGGGACCTTCTTGGAGAACATTTTGCTAGCAAACCATTCTGTGTTATCTGAGTCAGCTCAAATTCAAGCATTTTTCCTAACTGTACACTATGGTGCTAATAAGCGATGGCCACATAAACACCACCCTCTACCGGAAACCTACTGACTGCTTTTCCTACCTACATGCCTCCAGCTTTCATCCAGACCACACCACATGATCCATTGTCTACTGACAAGCTCTACGATACAACCACATTTGCTCCAACTATTCAGACAGAGACAAACACCTACAAGATCTCTATCAAGCATTCTTACAACCACCTGCTGAAGTGAAGAAACAGCTTGACAGAGCCAGAAGAGTACCTAGAAGTCACCTACTACAGGACAGGCCCAACAAAGAAAATAACAGAACGCCACTAGCCGTCACCTTCAGCCCCCAACTAAAACCTCTCCAATGCATCATCAAGGATCTACAACCTATCCTGAAGGACGATCCATCACTCTCACAGATCTTGGGAGACAGGCCAGTCCTTGCTTACAGACAGCCCCCCAACCTGAAGCAAATACTCACCAGCAACCACACACCACACAACAGAACCACTAACTCAGGAACCTATCCTTTCAATAAAGCCTGTTGCCAACTGTGTCCACATATCTATTCAGGGGACACCATCATGGGGCCTAATCACATCAGCCACACTATCAGAGGCTCGTTCACCTGCACATCTACCAATGGGATATATGCCATCATGTGCCAGCAATGCCCCTCTGCTGTGTACATTGGTCAAACTGGTCTGTCTCTGTGTAAAAGAATAAATGGACACAAATCAGACATCAAGAATTATAACATTCAAAAACCAGTTGGAGAACACTTCAATCTCTTTGGTCACTCGATTACAGTTTTTACAAAAAAACTTCAAAACCAGACTCCAAGGAGAAACTACTGAATTGGAATTAATTTGCAAACTGGATACAATTAACTTAGGTTTGAATAGAGACTGGGAGTGGATGGGTCATTACACAAAGTAAAACTATTTCCCCATGTTTAGTCCGTCCCCCAACCCCCCACTGTTCCTCAGACGTTCTTGTCAACTGCTGGAAATGGCCCACCTTGATTATCACTACAAAAGGTTTCCCCCACCCCCTGCTCTCCTGCTGTTAATAGCTCACCTTAAGTGATCACTCTTGTTACAGTGTGTATGGTAACACCCATTGTTTCATGTTCTCTATGTATATAAATCTCCCCACTGTATTTTCCACTGAATGCATCCGATGAAGTGAGCTGTAGCTCACGAAAGCTTATGCTCAAATAAATTTGTTAGTCTCTAAGGTGCCACAAGTACTCCTTTTCTTTTCACAGTAGTATAGTAAAGGAAGAGAGAGAGAGCCATTTAGGCAATGTTCCACTTAGTGCTACAAGACTTAAGTGACTTAGGAACCTAAGTCTTATTTTAAAGTGCCCTAAGCACGGACATTCCTGAGTCTCATTGACTTTCAAAGAGATTTAGCCTCCTAAGTGTATAAGACACATTTGAAAATGAAACTTAGGAGCCTAAGTCAGGTGTTTCAATGCTGAGCAGACAAATACTTAGGGCTAGTCTACACTACCATGCTACATCAGCGTAGCTGCACTGATGCAGCTGCGCCACTGTAATGCCTGATGAAGATGCTCTATGCCAATGGGAGAGCACTCTCCTGTCAGCATAATTACTCAACCAGAGGTGGAAGCAAGACTATGTTGGCAGGAGAGCATCTCACACCAACTTAGCGCGGTGTGGATATCGCTTTAAGTCGATGTAGCTTGCGTAACTCAGGAGGGTGACTTTTTTACTCCCCTGAGTGACGTAAGGTACATCAACTTAAGCAACAGTGCAGACTTGCCCTTAATGTACCTTTAAAAAGTCTAGACCTTAGGGTTTTATAGGTCAAAACCAACATCTTAAAATCTATCCTGAAACCAACAGGGCACATCATAGAACACCATTTAAAAGCTTCAGTTTCTGGATGGATTTAAGATTTAGTCTGATGTAAAGTGCATTGCAGTAATGCAATTTAGAAGTGATGAAGGCATGGATAGCAATAGCAATGTATGCATCCAAAAGAAAGGGTTACAACAAGTGATGAGCTGCCAAAATCTTAACAACCGGTTCCCTATAAAAAGTTCTTATTGAAGGGATGTGCCAAGAGGTGGGGGTGTAGTGGCAGGGAATAGATTGCACAGATGCAAAAGGGGAACATTGCAGGTGGTGCAGTGGCAGGAAGGGAAGTGGCACAAGGGAGAAGTGGGCAGGAGGGGGTTCTTGCAAGGGGCTGGCAGGCGGGGGTGTGTATGTGCCTGGGGTTGTTGCAGGGGGGTGAAGGTGGCAGGGAGGGGTTTGCACAAGGGAGGAATGGGCAGGGGGGTGAAGGTGGCAGGGAGGGGTTTGCACAAGGGAGGAATGGGCAGGAGGGAGATGGCAGGCGGGGGTGTGTGTGTCCTGAGGTTGATGCAGGGGTGAAGGTGACCGTGGCTGGCTGGGCGGGGGTTGCCTGGTGGAGGTTGCCCAGAGGCAAAAGTGGCAGGACAGGGTGGGTTGTTGGGGCGGGGGGTGCACAGGGGAGAAGGTAGCTGGTCGGTGGATGTTGGAAGGGGTGGCACTGGCTGGGGGAGGGGTGCCCGGGTTGCTCCCACATACACCATTCCCCAGGCCAGGGGCTGGACCTGCCCACCCACCAGCACTCCATGGGCCCGTGCGGTTCCCCACGGCCCGGCTAGGTACCTTGCAGGCAGAGTAGACACCCAGCTTCTCTGCCCAAAAAGCAGAGTGCAGCTGCTCCTTCTTCCCCGCGGCGCGGGCCGAACCGGGCTCCCCGCCGCCCCCGGGGCTCTCAGCGATGGCTCAGGCAGCCAGCCCCCGCCGCACCCAAGCCGGGCTCCCCCCCCCACCCCCCCGGGGCTCTCATGAGAGCCCTGGGACAGAGGGGAGCCTGGCTCAGCCCGTGGCACAGGGAAGAAGGCGCAACTGATAGCTGATCTCTTCCCTGTTTCTGGCAGTCTACAGAATGTACCAGAGTTGCCAGTTGAGCAGTTTGAGCATGTGCTAACCTGAGTCAGCAACTGGAAGATGCTGTGGAAAAGGGTATAGCACCTTTAAAATGTTCCTATTATTCACAAATCACTTTTGAAGCTGGCGTTTTATCATCCACAGTTTTTATTACTATGACCAGCTCTTAAGAGTCTCTAAATATGCGTGAAAATAAGATCTGTGCTTACAGTTAGGTGGAAAAAAACATTCTAATTAGAACTAAGGTGTTGGGTGGAAATGTCCACTGATTGGACTGCAAATTGGCACAGAAGGCATTACCTGAATTAATGTCTGCTCATTTGGGAACATAAATAGATTTTTTTTTAACAAGCACATCATCCTAAAAATAGTGTAGGCCTAACTTGACATGAGTAACTTGACATAAGTAAGAACTCATTTCTCAGTGGACAAGATTGGGAAGGTAAATGGAAGATTAAGTTGTAAAGAAGGGCATAGCATGCATTAGGCTGGAGTCAGACTAGCTAAAATAAGAAAGAACACCTTGGTACTAGGGACAGGATAAATCTAGACTGTAGATCAGGTTATACATGAACAGCACATGGACAGAGCGTGCTGTGCAGGCATTGGTTCCTGAAAAGTAACTAAGCCACTCACAGACAGTGTGATGATGTGTATAATAAAGCATGCGGGCGTTAGTAAAGGTATACATAAAAGAAAGTTGTCCTGTATAGCCTGGGATTTGCGATGTATGCTGCATCCATTCTGCATATTTAAGCCTGGGCATAGTGTTGTTATAGCTGTTATGGACCAGGGTGAAGGCTGTCTTGTCTAGTAGTCAGAGCAGGAGTCAGATCTAGTGGGCAGAGCAGGTATTCAGATTGGGAACAAAGCCAAGGTTCAGCACCAGAGTCATCTTCAATTGCCACAGTCAGGGGTCATGCCAGAGTCAAAACCAGGAATCAAAGCTGTGTCAGAGCCAAGGTCAGACACCAAATGCCAGAGCCAAAGGTCAAGCCAGGGTCAGGAGACAAGGGTTGGAGCCAGGCCTGGTAACTGATAATTGGAGGTGAAGTGTAAGGGCAAAAACTGGAGGAGAGACAAACCAAGCATGGAGCAGGAGCATGGTGGAAACAGGAATGAAGGCATGGGCCATTGACAAGGTTAGGTGAAGGAGGCAGACACACATAGAGTCCAACACAGGCATCACTCAAAATCACCTTGTTGCTTGGACAAACTTCCTGTGCCTCTCTCTGGCTTAAATAGTGGGGCTGGACCAATTGGTGGAGCTGAGCAATCCTCCAATCAGGGCTCCTGTGGTGGTGTGTTGGCTGAGGCTACAGTCCTACTGTCTTCTCAGCCCACCCCATTTCAGCAGACGTTGGGTGAAGGCCGGAATGCAGCAGCTTTCTGGAGTGGCTCAGCCCTGGGCTGAAGACCTGGGACATCACAGATGCCAAAAAAAGGTACCTAAGTGATGAATTATGCAGTGGAGAAGAGGGTCTCAGGGGATCCCAACACATAGTAAATTCAGGCCCATCATTTTGGGTATCTAGGTCAAGGGTTTTGTTCTTTAAATGAGTACATAAAACACCCAGAACCCAATACCATAACATGTGAAAATAAGTTAACCTATAAAACTTTGCATACAAGATTTTTATTGCAAGACTATTATCCTATCTTCAGGTTAAGGTGACCAGATGCCCCAACACTACAAAGTGTTTCAAATAATAACTCTACTATGTTAATTCCCCAATACCCATTAAAGCTTTTGTTTTCTTCAAATGCAGCCAAATCTCCTTCAGACTGTATCTCCCAGTAGTGATTCCTCTTAAAATTCAATAATACCTTTAAATGAGGGACAATGTCTCAGCATTTAAGGCCATAAGGAACCACCAGATCATCTTCTTTTACCACCTGTATGTCACAAGCAACACCATCCAGCACCTGCACACTAAACCCAACAACCAAAAATAGACCAAAGTATTACAGGCCCCTACCCCTTTTCCCTCCACCCCCCCCCCCCAATTTTTTCCCACTTAGTGTTTACAATAAAATAAAATAAATAAAGCATTACTCTAACTTGTGCTTCTTTTGAAAGCCAACTTCTAGATTAGGGTTACACAAACAGGAAACAATAAGGATTTAACTTCCCACAAAGACAGAGCATTCCCTCTGTGATCATCAGGTTCCTTGGTTCGGTGTAGAACTGAGCAACCTATAAACACTGCCACTAGCTTTCTGTGCTGAGCGGAGTAGGCTGCTTCCAGCACTGCCCTTCCTACCCTTCACTAGACTGGGAAGAGGAGGTGTGATGCGAGAGGCAGTACTGATCCAAGTTTCACCTTCCTTTCTCTTTACAGGAACAGAAGGAGGCAGAGCTAGTTTTTCTCCCCTCAGCACCAAGAGCCAATGACAGCCATGTTTGCAGACTCTTCAGCTGCACTGAACTAGGAGGTCCTATCCATGCTATGGGTGAGACTGCAGAACTGGGAACACAACCAGGACTAGTGGACAGGAATGATAAAGCTGGGTTCATGAGAAGGGGGCAGACTTGGAGCTGTAGGGAAAGCAGGAGAGCATTTATCTGGGGCAGGAGGAGTGAACTGGGAAGGGGGAATGAGGAGCGGAGCAAGAGATTAAGTGGGATGGGGAAGGAGATTTTTGGAGATGAGAAAACAGGAGACAGAAGCAGACACTGACGGGGTAGGAAGCAAGTTAAGACATGGGGAAGGAGGGATAACATAATAGAAGGAAAGGAGAGGAAGGGAACAGTGGAGGTAGAGGGAAGGAAAGGAATTCTGGGATATATGGAAAGAGAAAGAGACACAACACAACAGAAGGAAAGAAAAAGTGGTGTGGAAGAATGGAAAGTAAAAAGGGGTAGGCTGAAGGTACCAATAGATGTAGCAAATGAAACTTTTAAGAACTATATCACTGAGCTGAGTGTCAAAATATTGCAATGAAATAATGTAAATGTTAGTGTAAGTGCCCACACACACACACACACATATAGAGTCCAGATTGTGGGGGATTTTCCTGCCACTGGTATAATTCATCCCTGCTTCCAGATACTGCCGTGCTAAATAGTCCTTCCAGAGCTGATGTTTATCCCTAGATCTTAGATTCTTCAGAAAAAGTGATTGATTTATTCATTTTGCCTTTGGAACAGACCAAACTGCACAAAAGAGACTAAAAACTAAACATGCAGGGAATACCTCTGAACCCCTTTACAAAAGATTTATTCCCTTTCTGTGTGGCCATTTCCACACAGTACCTTAAGTTCACCATCACCTTAGGCTATATTCTAGGTTGGTCAAAAGATGTCACCTGGGTCACTGTGCAGCTGTCACAGAAATCCTATCAGAACTTGAATCTGCACACCAGCACCAGCAAAGACTGGAGGGGACAGGGATAAAAATGTATCAGTATTTGGCAGAGAGGCATCTTCCAAAATTTAGTAAGGGGTCCCTAGAATCAAGTAGTGTGGGTGCCACTGTTATAGAGGTCATTAAATGATGTTTCGGGGCAGCATTAGCTACATTTGAAAAGCCGCTGACTTTGAATAACACAGTACTGTAAATTCCCATCTTTGATACTGAGTGAAATGGAAATATCCTTTTGATACTTTGTAGGTAACAGCCTGGCAATTTTCTTTACATACTGTGATTACTTTATGGGAAGAAAATGTCATTTGCATTACATTTTAGTGGGGATTTCATATTATTATGTTAGTGTGCTTCATTTCACTAGCATCTGCGCTTCGATAGTGCACAACTTGGTTGACTTGATTCACATGTTAAAATGTGCATGCAGCCTTTTCTTCTTCATTGTGCATTCTGCCCATGTAATGCACAAAATGATGAAATGCACAAAAGTCATACAGCAGCAATTCCAGATTAAAACATTGTCTTGTCTTTAAAGCCTTCGTCAAACTCCCTATCAATCAATATGATCTGCTTTATTTTTATTTTATCAGTCAATCCATTATCAATATGATCTCCTATTCAAGTAGCACAAATTATTTTAGGGATTATATTTGTCCAAACAACAGTCCTGCATTACACGTCTTAATTCTGTCCTATTCTCATTTCTGGTATCTTCTTGTCTGTGTCATACTGAGCAGTTGACTTTTCAGCCTTCAGCTCAGTTATACTGCTCAGAGTAGCTTCCTCAGTTTGTGCTCCTTTAAATTCTTCTCATCTAACAGGAGGTGGTTGTGCTATAAATATTACCTGTACTTCCTCTCCCATTACTCTTTGGGTACCTGGGAAAGCAAAGTTTCAACCGTTCCTGGGTTTGCATGCAAGAGCTGTGACAGGGATGGAATGCTCTTGTGAAACCCATCCCTCAGTATTCCCTGCTGTTCATGAAAGACAACCAGCACTGATGTTGGCTTTTCCAGGAAGATACCAGATGCTTGAATTTAACTATGCTGATTCTGATATCCTGTGACGTTTAGCTTTCCCAGAGATATAAAATACTCATTTTAGACAGTAAAGTGGAGGGTATAACACAGATGGTCCCTAAATGCCCTGTTTTAGTGCTAGGACATCTACTCCTGCATCAAGTGCAGAGGACAGATCACTTCTGCCTGTATTAGTGTATCTGACCTTATAGGATATTAGTCACTATTTTTGCCCTTATCACTTATGCAATACTGTTTCTTTTGCTGAAGCATCAAACTGGAACCCCAGGAGATTATTGTAAATGCCTGATACTTGTTGCAATCTGGTCAATTTCTAAGGCAAGGGAATCATCCACTCTTCAGTTTTGTGCACTAATTTTAGCATGGTCTCCAGGAAGCCGGGAAGAGCTCCCTCCACCACTCCACTACAATTAAACGAGGTCCCCTCATCTCATTTCAGTTTACCTGCACACATGACCTCTTCTCTCATTTTGTGTTCAATACCCACTGGCCAGCAGAACATCTAAAGTTTTACATTGACTTCTAAACCAAAGATTTAAAGTTCAGTTAAACTATTGAACATTTCAGTATAACAATATTTATTTAGTATTCAATATTAATGCTGAGAAATATGATTTCAGTCTGTCAGAGCCAAAGACACGTATGTTTGGGGCACTGTATGCTTTGGTTCAAGTTGTTGTTATATACACAGTGACTAATGGATATATAAAATCTCTCCTTACATGATTTTGCCCTGTGGAACTTAACTGTAACCTGGAGACACAATGACATAATTAAGTATAGCATACTGAGGAAGTTGTTTTTAGATAGTGTCTTATTACGAGTAAAAGCTTCAGACAACTGTACTTGAGATACTATCTTATCTTGGACTATGAGATTGACTTAGGAAACCTGAAAGTAATACCCATCTCAAGTGGCATTTAGAGCACTGAATTCTCCCAATGGGATTTTTGAGGTCAACATTCAAATCTAAGTGGACTATTTTCTCCTTACTAAGAAGAATTCACCTTAATAAGAGTGAGACACAAATATCCAGGGAAGATTTGATCCCATAAATCATGTTTAACTTGAGCTAACTAGCTAATCATTATCCAGTGTGTCTGTTTTTATAGCTATCACATCTGCATATGGCTGAACTGTTTTTCCCTCTCTAAGTAGGTTTTATTATAGATGAAAAACTTTGCATCAGATTGAACAATAGAGTACCTTAAGCATGGCTTGTAAATCTCAAATATTTCAAGAATTTCCCTTGAATCCTAAACTCCAAAGGAATCAGACATCTCAAGTTTTGGGGCTTATTTTTTATACAGTGAAAGGTAAAGATGAAAGCATTTGAAGGCACTATTTTGTGTTGAGACCATGTCAAAGCTGTATAGATGCTTCTTGGCTTCAAGGATCATCTAGAAAACAGGAGTGTCAATACATCCCTAGCACCATCTCCAAACACCACAATGCCTTCAAATATGCCTCCGTTAATGGAAATTAAAAAAAAGATTTGTTTGTAGTTTGTAGTTTGTAGTTCAAGTCCAGAGGAAATTTTTCAAATATATCAATTTTCCAGCTGTTGTACTTGAATGGTATACTATTTTCTATTTGAAATGTTTTCATGTGTATCCTGAGTCCAAACAAGCAAGAAGATTTAAAATATCCTATAGTACATAGAAAAGTCCCAGAAGTCAACTTGGATATGGTATAAGCTTCTCAAAGTCCAATAGATAACTGGCTGTGAGCATCTTAAGACCATTACCATATTCTTTAAAATAGTCTTACAGTTCTGGTTTTCACTACATATGAGTGCTCACAACTTTTATGGAGTTCGGTTTTTAATTGATTCTAATCTCCTGTGTGCAGTTAGTTATATTAGGACCCACTCCTGCAACAACTTATGCAAGTGTTTAACTTCAAGCATGTGACTTATTTCAATAACTTCAGTGGAACTATTGAGGAGCTTCAAGTTAAGCACTTGCATCTTTGCAACCTTCGAGCCTTAGGCCAAGCTTTTAAAAGGTGTGTTCAGCATTTAAGTGCCTAACTGATGAAGGAGGCTAAATAACATTTTCAAAAGTGATTTAGGCACTTGGGAGCCTAAATCCTGATGGGATTTTGGTTCCTATGTGCCTAAATCACTTTTTAAAATTATATTTAGGCTCCTAAATGTTACAATGCTGAGCGTAGGAATGACTAATACCCTTAAAAATCCAGGTCTTAGTTCTAAAAACACTTCTAACATTTTTTGCTACATATAACATCCATTTTTAAACTGCTTAAACTGAAAAGTGAATCTGAGTCAAACAGGGATATGAATTTTAAAAAGGAATATGGATCTTGATGTTTTTTACATTTCTGTCAGTCTCAGTTCCAGACATCAGCTTCTCAGTCAAAATCTTCCTCCATTCTCCTCATGCATTCTAACATAAAAGTGTAGGTATCATTTATAATTTCAATCAACCACACAGACCCAAAGTATAACAATTAATTCTATATAATAGTGTACTTGTGTTTTGGATGTTGAGTGCTATAATTAGTGGGGGAAATGTTTACCTATTAGATCTGTTTGGATGTCTTGGATAATGACCAACTCAAATACAAAAGTTATATTAATACATATCCCATGAACACTCAAAGCAACCTTTGGTTAAACAGTGCTTTTTGTAAGACAGAGTTTGGCACCCCCACTGATGTTACATTACATCGGTTTGTTAGCTCAGTTATCAGAGTTCCAGCATATTAACTGAATGATCGGCAGCAAAGGCAGTATTGCTAATCTAAGACAGTGATTTACAGGCGCACTATTGACCACAGATAATAAAATCATACTACCACCAAATGCTCATAGCACAAGACTGGTAGCCTGTTTACTTTGGTATCCTGGATGATTGCCCAGGACAAACTATCTTAGCGTGCAGAAAGTATGCAAATAATACATAAATGTAATAATAATAATAATAATAATAATGCCAGAGCTGTCACTAGCTCATTAGGCTGGTTTCATGGTATTCTAGCTGCTTTCATAACTAGCTGAAATATTGCAAGATAGTATTATTGTTACACTATTTTCAGTGTCTAAATGAAAAAAAAATATATATATACCATATATTTGGGTTAGATTAGATCACCTAACTGACACTAGTTAAGATAAGCATCCAAACACTTCAACAACATTTTAAAAGAAAAAAAGGCTATATAACAATTACTTGAAATTGTCCTCGCACTTTGCTGTATTTTAAAAAATGGGTCAAATCCATATCTTTCTTATGCAATTCCATACAGTATTCGCTAGAGGTCACAACTTTGATTAGGGTCCCATGGTGCCAGATGCTGTACATAGATGTAGTAAGAGACCATCTTCTACAGTAATGCGTTTATATATAAAATTATTATTTGCAAATAGACTGGAATATTCTACCTTTATGTTTTAAATGGTATTTGGCAATGGATTAGGATAATGAGAGAAGTCCTATACTGTGTTGCAATATTGGTGTATTTTTGTTGGTTCTCTAATGTAAAAATGACCTTGCAACACATCTACTTATAATGCATCATTTCAGGGTTATGTAGGTTCCATATAATATAAATGTTTGTATGTCACACTGTATGACATAGGACATTAAACTTGGCAGTGTGTTCATAATGTGCTCAATGTGGTTTGAGATTATATGCAACATAGACTTTTTGCACAACATTAACATCCTTAAACCCATGCTAACAGTAGAGTTCCTTTTGATTTGCGCCTGCACAGTAGACTTGGTAATAAATTGCCTAAGCTATTAATACGTTTTCATTGTACAACTGATCTGTAAAATTTAAGGAATGCAGGTAAGAAATTAAAACATGCATTGATCTGTGAACAAGCAGGTTTCCGATGCCATCACAATTAAAAATAGATGAATGAACAGTTTTGAAAAAAATGTGCTGTTGAGGTGGCCACACTTAATACAAATCTTTCAAATGGTTCTAGTGAGCTCAAAGAAATAAGCATACAATTAAACTTTCAGAAAGCCTTTCACAAAGTCCCTCACCAAAGGCTCTTAAGTAAAGTAAGCTGTCATGGGATAAGAGGAAAGGTCCTCTCATGGATTGGTAACTGGCTAAAAGATAGGAAACAAAGGGTAGGAATAAATCATCAGTTTTTAGAATGGAGAGAGGTAAATAGTGGTGTCCCCCCAGGGTCTGTACTGGGACCAATCCTATTCAACATATTTATAAATGATCTGGAAAAAGGGGTGTCATAAATATAAAGAGAAGGGTAACAACCTTCCTGTATACAGTACTATAAAATCCCTCCTGGCCAAAGGCACAAAATCCTTTTACCTGTAAAGGGTTAAAAAGCTCAGGTAACCTGGCTGGCTCCTGACCAAAAGGACCAATAAGGGGACAAGATATTTTCAAATCTGGGGGAAGTGGGGGAGGGAAAGTTTTGGTCTGTCTGTTCTGTGTGCTTGCCGGACACAGGTCAAGGAAGCCAGCAATCCAACTCCATTAGAATTAGTAAGTACTAGCAAGGGAATGTGTTAGCTTATTTTTGTTTTGGCTTGTGATTTTCTCTGTGCTGAGAGGAAGGTGTATTCCTGGTTTTCTTTTTGTAACTTTAAAGTTTGGCCCAGAGGGAAATCCTCTGTGTTTTTTAATCTGATTGCCCTGTGAGATTATCTTCCATTCTAATTTTACAGAGGTGCTTCTTTTATCTTTTTTCTTTATAATAAAGTTCTGTTTCTTTTAGAAACTGATAGGGTTTCTTTTAGTGTCCTAATAAACCCCAAGGTTGGTCTGTGCTCATCTTGTTTATTCTCAAGCCTCCACAGGAAAGGTGGTGTGGGGGCTTGGGAGATATTAGTGAGGAATAGGAACTCCAAGTGGTCCTTTCCCTGAGTTTGTCTCAATCATTTGGTGGTGGCAGCGTTACCTAATCCAAGGTACAAGGGAGAATTTGTGCCTTGGGGAGTTTTTAACCTAAGCTAGTAGAAATAAGCTTAGGGGGTCTTTCATGCAGGTCCCCACGTCTGTACCCTAGAGTTCAGAGTGGGGAGGGAACCCTGACAAGGGGTAAACAGTGAGGTGACAAAATTTGCAGATGATACAAATCTACTCAAGATAATTAAGTCCAAAGCAGATCGCAAAGAGTTACAAAGGGATCTCACAAAAATGGGTGACTGGGCAACAAAATGGCAGATGAAATTCAATGTTGATAAATGCAAAGTAATGCACATTGGAAAACATAATCCCAATTATACATATAAAATGATGGGGTCTAAATAAGCTATTACCACTCAAGAGAGAGAGAGATCTTGGAGTCATTGTGAATAGTTCTCTGAAAACATCCACTCAATGTGTGGTGGCAGTCAAAAAATCAAACAGAATGTTGGGAATCATTAAGAAACGGATAGATAAGAAGACAGAAAATATCATATTGCCTCTATATCAGGCCTGGGTGGCCAACCTATGGCTCCGGAGCCACATGCGGCTCTTCAGAAGTTAATATGCGGCTCCTTATATAGGCACCAACCCTGGGCCTGAAGCTACAGGTGCCAACTTTCCAATGTGCTGGGGGGTGCTCACTGCTCACTAGCTTGGCACAGATGCCAAAAGATGCATCCGATGAAGTGAGCTTTGGCTCACGAAAGCTTATGCTCAAATAAATTTGTTAGTCCCTAATGTGCCACAAGTACTCCTTTTCTTTCTGTGGATACAGACTAACATGGCTGCTACTCTGAAACCTGTCATTATACAAGGCACTGAATTTAGCCATATAGAGTGGAAATTTATCAACTTCATGAAAAAACTCGTACAGATACAGACAGACATCATCTTCCTTTCCAAATGCAAACAGAGGGACATCATAACAAAAGGACTGAAGGTAAAAAATCCATTACAATCTACATACCACACAGACTATGCTGACAGATTGTGCCACACACTCTCAAAGAAACTGTGGAACCACCTGATCAACATCCTCTACAGCAAACAGGGAAAGATTAAGAATGAGCTCTCAAAACTGGATACTCCACAGCATGCATCAGGTGACGTGAGCTGTAGCTCACGAAAACTTATGCTCAAATAAATTTGTTAGTCTCTAAGGTGCCACAGGTACTCCTTTTTACTAGTACACTAGTAAGTGTGCTCAGAGCATGCCTAACACCTAATACCTGCCAGCCCCTGCAGCAGGAGAACTAGATGCAGGCCACCTATAGGTGGAGTGGCAAGACAACACTTGCATAAAGAACACTTTAGTGACACTCCAAAAAGTAGGGTGAGTGTCAGAGAAATATTGAGTATGAGCAGGAGTCAAAGACAGATGTTCTTGGGGAGACCAGAAAGACTTGGTAGAAGTAGAGAAAGTTAATAGAGTAGCTGGTCAGGGATTGGGTTAGTGCAGCAGTGAGTTGGTTAGAGGGTGCCCATCACAGTGATGACAGAGAAGGGGTTGCCTGTCACTCTCAGATGTTTGGGAACTAGGCCACCTATGCCTTCCCCCTGTGCAGCCCCACCTTCTTCCTGGCAATCATCTGCAAGCCCACCTTCACCTGTGTCCACAGCAGCCACCACCTTTTTATAGCTTCCACTGTCCATCTGTGCTTCCCCACAGCATTCACCTGCTCCCTGAGCTCTCCCCACTGCCTGCTCCTTTCAGCGGGGGTAATTTCTGACAGCCAGCTGCCTGTTAAATAGCTGGCATAGTCAATCATGTACAAATAGATGGTCTCAATTTCAACATCTGGAAATTTTGCCCTTCAGTGAGTATGCTGTGCCTCCCTTGTGAGCACCCCTCAAGTGATCCCTCACTTCTCAGACGTAGTACCTGCCATCGTGCTGGGGCACAGACCAAATGGCAGCCCTGGTGATAATTATGTACATTTCCAAAAATGGTGCTTCTTTGTGACCGTAAGAGAAATGGGTCTTGGAGCAGCCAGCATTCAATCCCCACTGGGGCTGTGCTTCCATGTAGGCACCTAAGTCCATCAAATTCAATTTAGTTGTGTATCATGAGTCCAGGGAAGCACCTGCTTGAGTCTGCCCAGAATGCCAAGTTTAAGTACCTAACACTGATGTCATGCTGCTCACCAGCACAACCATGTGATTATCAGTGTGTTGCACAGCAACCCGCTGTTGGCACTTTTCCCTGAGTTCATGCTAAGGGCTGGAGCCCGGCCGTGGGGTGTGTGGGACAGCTTGCAACTTTCAAAACAAAGCTGAGCTGCTTCCTTAGCTCCTGGATTTCTGGGAATGATCTCTCTGAAATTGATCATTGGCTACCTATTTTCTTATCCCTGTCTGTGTGTGCCCATCTAGAGCTGTGTGGCCTGATCCGTGAAGGACTGTTGCCATTCTGGCACAGACAGGATCTTTGTTGGGCTGCCACAGCATCTCTCTCTAAGACTTCTTTGGTTGTCCTATCTGTAGAACTAATGAGTGTGGCTGGTGGTGCCTGTACTTTGCCCTGTTCCTGGTGAGCTCTGTGAGTGGAGATGTGTTGGTGTGGGAGCATGGAGAGGGAGTGAAGGAGAGTCTAGTGCTGGAGGGGTACAAGGGCAGAAGGGTGGTTGGGATGTGCTCTCTTATCTTCCTCAGCAGGGCTGCTAATTAGGCTGCTAATTTTCTGTAAGTCAGCAAAAGTTGTTTATTGCTGCCTTTTCTTCCTTACTGGGCTGCAGGTACCCTGGCAAACTTCTACAGCACGAGGTCCTGGATGGTAATGATCAGCCCAATTGACAGAGCTCCTCTGTTTCTTCCCCTGTGAATGAGACTGCTCTTTTCCATAACTGGATTACCTCTGGGGATACTAGGCATTTGAATAAGTCTAGAGCATAAACCCAGGGGACCCTGTCTGCCATTAGATGCAAACCATTCCTGATACAGTTTGGAACATGACTTCTGGGACTATGCCCCATGCCTAAGGCCTGTCAATGTGTTGAGTCTGTGGAAGAGGGATGAGGCATTTGTGTGTGTTTGCTCTGTGTGTGTGTGTAGAATTGCAGCTCTTCTCCCCCATCCCATTCCCTTTGCAGGAGCCCATCCTCCCCCCCCCCCCCCCGATGTGGGATCACATGTCCCCTCCACTGTCTTCTGGTGGTTTCTTCAACTTATCACCTGTTGTGGCTGTTGCCTGGATGTGAAGAATCCGGAGCATGCTGTGCTGGCTGTGTCCAATTCAAAGTGGCATTGTGGGGAGAGTTCTGGGAGAGTCTGAGGGGAGATGGGTTGATGTCTTAGGTAGGCCTTGTATCCTTCTTCTGTATTTCACTATGTAGTGCATGTGTCCTTGTGCTTTCAACATTAGCAGCTCGTTAGAGCTGATCTTGACCGAGGCAATTGTTTGCCTGGCTGTTTCAAAGCTGTCATGTGTGGGGGATTCCTCTAAGGAAATGTGATCTAGATGAAAGTATTACAAGTTGGGTGCACAACTGGTTGAAAGACCATACTCAAAGATTAGTTATCAATAGTTCGTAGTCAAAAATTGAGAGGGTGCATCTAGTGAGGTCCCACAGGGATTAGTCCTGGGTGCAGTACTATTCAATATTTTCATTAATGACTTGGATAATGGAGTATAACGTTTACAGATGACAGGAGTTGCAAGTTGCAAGCTGGGAGGAGTTGCAAGTATTTTGGAGGACAGGATTAGAATTCAAATCAACCTTGATAAATTGGAGAATTGGTATGAATTGAACAAGATGAAAGATAAGTGCAAAGTACTTCAGTTGGGGAGGAAAAAGCAAATGTACAACTACAAAATGGGGAATAACTGGTTAAGTAGTACTGCTGAAAAGGATCTGGGGGTTCTAGTGGATCACAAATTGAATGAGTCAAAAATGTGATGCAGTTGCAAAAAAGGCTAATATCACTGTGGAGTGTATTAACAGAGTTTTGAATGTAAGACATGGGAGATAATTGTTGCTCACTATTTGGCACTGCAGAGGCCTCGGCTGGAGTACTGAGTCTGATTCTGTGTGCCATACTTTAGGAAAGATGTGGACAAATAGGAGAGAGTCCAGAGGAAAAAAAATGATAAAATGTGTACAAAACCTGACCTAGAGGAAAGGCTAACAAAGCTGGTCATGTTTAGTCTTGACAAAAGGAGACTGAGGGACAGTCTTCAGATAGGTTAAGGGCTGTTATAAAGAGGACTGTAATCAGTTGTTCTCCATGTCCATTGAAGGTAGGGCATGAAGAAATGTGCTTAATCTGCAGCATGGGAGATTTAGATTAGATATTGTGAAAATCTTTCTAAATATAAGGGTAGCAAACATCTGGAATAGGCTTCCAGAAGAGGTTGTGGAATCCCCATCTTTGGAGGTTTTTAAGAACAGGTTGGTTAAATGCTGACAGGAATAGTTTAAGTTTACTTGGTCATTTCTCAGCACAGGGCACTGGACTAGCTGACTTCTCAAGGCTCCTTCCATCCCTACATTTCTTTGATCTTCTGGCTAGCTTAGGCACCTCTTTGCTCATCTTGCTGGCTTTTTTAAAATTCCTACTTCTAGGGGTCTAACACTCGTCATGCATTGTAGGTCAGGGTTGTGAATTCTGCTGTTCAAAAAGGCATCTAGCATTGTCATGATCAGCTCCTAAATATTGTAGTGCCTAAATCCCTCTTGTGAATCCCACCCACAGAGAAAGGCCCCAAGCACAATAGGTGCCCTGTAAGGGCATTTAGTAAATACAAATTGTACTGCAATTTGCAACTAAATTTCAGATAACAGGATGATTTTTGTGATGCAGAGACACTGCTTTGAGAATTTTCCCCATTTGTATGTGTTTATACAATTTAAAACCAAATCTGTAGACAAGAATATTAATAAAATATGAATAAAAGTGTGTACTCATAAGACAATTGCATATGCTGATGGTTAAGATATAATTATTGCTGTGTATAGCTTGTCAATTTATTCTTTATTGTAAATTTAACTACTGACAGTTATTAACCTACATTTATAACAGTGAGATGGAAAATACTTTTGCAACTCTTTTACAGATAAATAAATAATCCCTTTAAAGACTAGACAGGTTATCACTGTGGTTTATGCAACAGTTACATCTACACCAAGCAACTGTTTATCTACATCGGCAGTAGTAATGATAATCTGCTTGCAAACTCCTAGGAACAAATTGTAATGGTGCTAGTTTATTTTGATAGCACTAACAAGTACTATGCCGTTCCCTTAAAAAAAAAGATTAACAACAACAGCATCTTCAACTGTTTGTTGATAACATAAAGTACAAGATGTATCTGAAATGACTGGCGATAAAAATTGCACATGCAAAGTATATATATATATATATATATATATATATATATATATATATATATGAAATCTTCAACCTAACAATTAAATTATTCTGAGACGTGGCAATTGTACCAGAAAATTTCATCAGCCAATTAGAAATGAGGGGCAGGGCAGCAGACAATTATGTTCTCACAAATCTTATCAAAACACAGATACACTATGTTATTTAGTATTGACTATTATTTATTTGTACTATGAAGCCCCACAATGCAGCAGGCACTGTCCAGATATATAGTAAGAAACAGCTTTTGTCCTTGAAACTAGCCAGATCACTCTCCCCAACACAATTTAAGCCATTAAATATTTTGTTCACTTTGAAACGCTGTCTTTAATCTTATCCATTCAAGTCCCAGAGCCAGTTTACATCAAAACTGAATCAAAACCTTTGTTTCTAACTGCTTACATGATGACATTAAATCCATAAACCCTGTTCCAATTGAAGTCAGTGGAAGAACTCTCACTAGCTTCAATGGAAGCAAGGCAGCCTATATTTCAGATATTTTTTCTTCTCCTATATAACATACTTTTGTTCATTTTCTTCTCCAGAGCACCTAAGCACACCCAGTATAAACAACAGTGTTGCGTGGTTATGGCTAATATATTGGCAATGAACTGTTATGGATAGTATATTCACAAACCTTACTTTGGAAACCTAAACGTTTAGACAAGGTTTACGTTAACTAGAAAGCTACAAGTGTGAACAGAATTCCTCTCAGAATTCAGTGAGAAGCAATGGTATAGTAGACCAATGGAACAGACCACAGGATTCAGCCCCTGCCATTTTGACCAGGTTATGCGTTGGACTTGTATAAATGAGGGACAACTTTGCACTTTATCTGAGCATGATACACCAAGTAGTGTCAAAAGCAGTTCCTTCACCATCGCTTTTCCCTGGAAAATAGCTCATCGGGAGAAGAAGGCACCATAGAGGTTTTCACCAAAATCAGGGCTCTGTTATGCTAGGCACTATGCAGGCACATAGAAGTCATAGTCCTCTCTGTTAAATTTAACAGGGATTAATGATTAACACTTTTCTATATTTTGATGAGGAAAAATTACCTAGTTTGTTAAACTACAGATGATTTGTTTGTCATAGCAAGTGAGTTCATGAGAACTTGCAAATTTATCTTAAACAACTTAAACAAGATAAACAAAATAAATTATTTTTCAATTCTCCTCATACATGTCCACTCAGTCCTACTTCTTGTTCAGCCAATCGCTAAGACAAACAATTTTGTTCACATTTACAGAAGAAAATGCTGCCCGCTTCTTATTCACAATGTCATCTGAAAGTGAGAATAGGAATTCACATGGCACTGTTGCAACATTGCAAGGTATTTACATGCCAGATATGCTAAACATTTGTATGATCCTTCATGCTTCAACTTGTAGGCTCTAAAGTTTTATATTGTTTTGTTGTAGAGTGCAGTTACGTACAAAAATAATAATAATTCTGCATTTGTAAATTGCATTTTTGCGATAAAGAGATTACACTACAATACTTGCATGAGAAGTATTGGAAAAATACTGTTTCTTTTGTTTACCTTGTATACAGTGCAAATATTTGTAATCATAATAATAATGCAATGTGAGTATTGTACACTTTGTATTCTCTGTTGTAATTGAAATCAATATATCTGAAAATGTAGAAAAAATATCCAAAATATTTATAATAAATTTTAATTGCTATTTTATTATTGTTTAACTGTGCAATTAAAACTGCGATTAATAACAACTATTTTTTTAATCTCGTGATTATTTGTGATTATTTGTTTTAATAATTTGACAGTCCTAGTTCTCACAAAAAGTTTGGATTTTGACAAATCAGCATTTTGTAGGGGTGACCAGACAGCAAATGTGAAAAATTGGGACTGAGGGTAGGGGATGATAGGAGCCTATATAAGAAAAAGACCCAAAAATCAGGACTGTCCCTATAAAATAGGGACATCAGGTCACCCTAGCATCTTCAGGCAAAAAAGGTATCCTTGAAAAAATTCCAGTTAATTCTACATGTCAGCATTAGCTTCACCATTATTTCAGCAGCTCCTGCTGTTAGGGTTGGCAGTTTACACAAAGAAGAAATTTACCAATTTTAACCCCCATCCTTCAATCAGTTGACAATGGATGTAAATCATGTGCCCAATCTGTTTACAGATTCATAGTTTCCAAAGCCAGAAGGGACAATTGTGATCATATAGTCTGACCTCCTGTATAACATGGGCCGTAGAACTTCCTTCCAAAATAATTCCCAGATCATATCTTTAAGAAAAAAATCAATCTTTATTTAAAAATTTTCAGTGATGAAGAAAATTCACTGACACTTGATATTTTTTCCAATGGTTAATAATCCTCACTGTCAAAATTTACACCTTATTTCCAGTCTGAACTTGTCTGGCTTCAACTAACAGCCACTGGATCATGTTATATCTCTCTCTGCGAGATTGAAAAGCCTATTATTAAATATTTCTTCTCTGTGTAGATACTTATAAGAGTAATGAAATCACCTTTAACCTGCTCTTTGTTAACCTAAATAGACTGATCTCCTTGAGTCTATCACTATAAGGCATGTTTTCTTATCCTTTACTCATTCTTGTGACTCTTCTTTGAACCCTCTCCAATTTATCAACTTCCTTTTCAAATGCTGGGGATAGTATTCCCCTGTGGGTGCACTAGTGCCAAATATAGAGGAAAAATAATCTCTGACCATGATTCTGACCTGCTCAAGATTCCCCTGTTTATACGTCCCAGGGCTGCATTAGTTCTTTTGGCCACAGCATCACTTGGGAACTCATATTCAGCTGAGGCCCGCACATTTTTCCGAGTCACTGCTCCCCAGGATAGATTTCTCCATCCTGTAATTATGGCCTCTTCATTCCTAGGTATATATATTTACATTTAGATCATATTAAAATGCATATTATTTGCTTGTGCCCAGTTTACAAAGAGATCCAGATCACTCTGAATCAGTGACCTGTCGTCTTCATTATTTACCACTGCCCCAATTTTTGTGTCATCTGCAAATTTCATCAGTGCTGATTTTACCTTTTCTTCCAGGTCATTGAGAAAAAGGTTTAATAGTGTAAGGCCAAGAACCGATCTCTGCCTGCCCGTTGACGGGTCCCCATTTACAATTACATTTTGAGACTCTCTTGGGAGCCAGTTTTTAATCCATTTAATATGTGCCATGTTAATTTTATATTGTTCTAGTTTTTATTGTGGACAAATGGCTCTGATTGCAGGATTGCAGTCACAGTATGTACCTAAAGTTTTCCACACCAGTTCATCCAACCTATTGCTGAATCTTTAGGATGCTGTGGCTGGGTGGTCCCCCCGCCATGCCTTGAAGGGCTTAAAACAGCCCTGGGAGAGGGCTGAGAGGGAAAAATCTGGGTTGTTTGGGAAAACAGCCACAGCTGTAGCCTGTGTAATTAGGGCCCAGCTGACCCTTATAAGAGGGCAGTGGGCCAGAAGATGGGACACTCTCTCTAGCTACATGGAGAGAGGAGGACCTGGTTGCCTGGGAAGCTGAGGAGGGTACCTAGAGCAGAGCAGTGCTGGGGAAGGGCAGAGGGAGCTGGGGAGCTCCAGCCTAGCAGAACCCCAGGCTGCAGGGCAAGGTAAAGGCCCACAAAAGAGTACTAATGCTGCAGAGGAGCAGCCCAGACCTAGGCAGAGGCAGCTGGTCCAACTGCCCCTTCCCAATGATGAGGGTGGCACAGACTGCAGTCTGTCTCAGGGGGCAGGGTCTAGACAGTGACTGATAGTAGCCACTGAGGCAAGGGAGGGCTAGGGGGTGTCAAGGTTCCTTCCCCACTCTGAATTCTAGGGTACAGATGTGGGGACCTGCATGAAAACCTCCTAAGTTTACTTTTACCAGCTTAGGTTAAAACTTCCCCAAGGTACAAACTATTTTATCCTTTGCCCTTGGACTTCCACTGCCACCACCAAATTTTATCTGGGTTCCCGAGAAAACGTAGTTTGGAAACATCTTTCCCACCAAAACCCCACAAACCTTGTACCCCACTTCCTGGGAAAGGTTTGGTTAAAAATCCTCACCAATTTGCATAGGTGACCACAGACCCAAACCCTTGGATCTTGGAACAATGAAAAAGCATTCAGTTTTCTTACAAGAAGACTTTTAATAGAAGTAAAAAAGAATCACTTCTGTAAAATCAGGATGGTAAATACCTACCAGGGTAATTAGATTCAAAACATAAAGAATCCCTCTAGGCAAAACCTTAAGTTACAAAAAAGAGACACAGACAGGAATATTCATTCTATTCAGCACAGCTATTTTCTCAGCCATTTAAAGAAATCATAATCTAACACAGGGAGTTGCGGGTTCCCCTGAGAGGGGAGACCCAGACTGAGGGGGTACTGCCAGGGGGCAGAACCCTAATCTAGAAGGGCACCAGGGTCCGGGAGGGGCACAGGGCCAGCAGCAGGTGAGACACCGACCGGCAGAGGGTGCTCCTGGCTGAAAAGAGCTGATTCCCTGGACAACCAGCAGGAGGCGCTGCAGCAGTGAGTCGTTGCCCCGTGACAGATGCATTGGTGCAAAATCCTGATCTCCCTCAATTTGCATTGACGTCCTGATACTTTATAACATAATCCAGAATCCCCTCACTCCAACAGAGGTCTTGTGAATGAAATTAATGAGTAGAAAAAAACATGCCAGGAAGTGGGAGTGTGTGATGAACTTTAATAAAGCTAGGAACTAAAGCGATTCAGCCTTATAAAAAAGATAGTGACTTATAACATTATATGCACTTAGACAATTTATTTAAATAGTTACTCTTAGTGCACCAATTTACGAACTATACCATTAAGACTCGTTTTTTATCTTAATTTTAGAAAATTATTTCATAATATGTATTGTAGCAAAAATGTTCCTTGCAAGATAATTATTGTAAAAATATCTATTTAGGATAATTTTGTTAGAGTAATAGTGTGTGTGTGAGAATAATAATGATTAGGGGGGAAATCTTTTCTTTTCTAGAAAGTATTCCAAGGACTCTAAATAAATAAAAATGAAACATTTCTATCAGGATTCTTACTAGCAACAGCTTAAATGAACCACTATTTTTGTTACTGTGAAAACAACTGTATGAACAAAAAATATCAGTTATATTCCTAAATGTAATTTACGTGGAGGGTACAATCAAGAATCACAGAGTCAAAAGGTTAGAAGGGACCACAAGGTTCATCTAGTCTAACTCCCTGCCACGATGCAAGATTTGTTGCATACAAACCATCCAAGACAGATCCAGTCACCTTTTGAAAACCTCCAGTGAAGAAGCTTCTACAATCTCTCAAGGCAATCTGTTTCTTTGTCCTACTGTTCTTACAGTTAGGAAGCTTTTTCCTGAGATTTAATCTAAATCTGCTATGCTGTAGTTTGATCCCATTACGTCTTGTCCTGCCCTCTGTGGAAAAAGAGAACAACTTTTCTCCATCTTTTTTATGGCAAAGTTTCAAGTATCTGAAGACCACTATCATATCCCCACTTAATCTCCTTTCCAAACTAAATAGATCTGATCCTTCTGATCATCTGTGTTACCCGTCTCTGGATCCTTCCCACTTTCTCTACATCCTTTTTATACACTGTTGATCAAAATTGGACACAGTACTCCAGCTGAGGCCTAACCAGAGCTGAGTAGAGTGGTACTGTCACCTCCCATGACTTGCATGCTATGCCTCTGCTAATACAACCTAATATTTCATTTGCTGGTTTTGCAACAGCATCACATTGCTGACTCATGTTGAGGTTGCGACCTAACACCACTCCCAGATCCTTCTCAGCAGTGTTTCTGCCAGGCCAGTTTTCTCCCATTATGAATTTGTGCATTTGGTTTTTCTTCCTGAGTGTAGAAAGTATTGAAGAAATTTTGAAGTTAAAAACAGCAATCTAGCTAATCTTCCATGATAATGAGCCTCCATTTCATTCTTCTCCAGGTTACAAATGTGTTTACTGACCCAAGCCAAAAGAATGAAAAATCTGCAATAGATTTCTGATTTAGAAAGCATTATTTTAAAAAGGAGAAATATGTCATTTTGGATATTTGAGTTAATGGACAAAAAAGAATAATCCTTTTCTCACTTTCTCCTATTGACCTTCTATCACTGCTCTAGACTAAGAAATTCAATAAAGAAATCTGGATACTAATTTTTGATTTGTGTGAAAACCCAAAGTAATTATGATCACAAAGCTGATGTCAATCCCACTATTCGTAAGGAAAGCCATAATATAATACAGTCAAACTAACAGTGTTTCAGAGTAACAACCGTGTTAGTCTGTATTCGCAAAAAGAAAAGGAGTACTTGTGGCACCTTAGAGACTAACCAATTTATTAGAGCATAAGCTTTCGTGAGCTACAGCTCACTTCATCAGATGCATATCGTGGAAACTGCAGCAGACTTTATATATACACAGAGAATATGAACCAATACCTCCTCCCACCCCACTGTCCTGCTGGTAATAGCTTATCTAAAGTGATCATCAGGTGGGCCATTTCCAGAACAAATCCAGGTTTTCTCACCCTCCACCCCCCCACACAAATTCACTCTCCTGCTGGTGATAGCCCATCCAAAGTGACAACTCTTTACACAATGTGCATGACAATCAAGTTGGGCTATTTCCTGCACAAATCCAGGTTTTCTCACATCCCCCCCACCCCCATACACACACAAACTCACTCTCCTGCTGGTAATAGCTCATCCAAACTGACCACTCTTCAAGTTAAAATCCAAGTTAAACCAGAACATCTGGGGGGGGGGGTAGGAAAAAAACAAGAGGAAACAGGCTACCTTGCATAATGACTTAGCCACTCCAAGTCTCTATTTAAGCCTAAATTAATAGTATCCAATTTGCAAATGAATTCCAGTTCAGCAGTTTCTCACTGGAGTCTGGATTTGAAGTTTTTTTGTTTTAAGATAGTGACCTTCATGTCTGTGATTGCGTGACCAGAGAGATTGAAGTGTTCTCCGACTGGTTTATGAATGTTATAATTCTTGACATCTGATTTGTGTCCATTTATTCTTTTACGTAGAGACTGTCCAGTTTGACCAATGTACATGGCAGAGGGGCATTGCTGGCACATGATGGCATATATCACATTGGTGGATGTGCAGGTGAACGAGCCTCTGATAGTGTGGCTGATGTTATTAGGCCCTGTGATGGTGTCCCCTGAATAGATATGTGGGCACAATTGGCAACGGGCTTTGTTGCAAGGATAAGTTCCTGGGTTAGCGGTTCTGTTGTGTGCTATGTGGTTGTTGGTGAGTATTTGCTTCAGGTTGCGGGGCTGTCTGTAGGCAAGGACTGGCCTGTCTCCCAAGATTTGTGAGAGTGTTGGGTCATCCTTTAGGATAGGTTGTAGATCCTTAATAATGCGTTGGAGGGGTTTTAGTTGGGGGCTGAAGGTGACGGCTAGTGGCGTTCTGTTATTTTCTTTGTTGGGCCTGTCCTGTAGTAGGTAACTTCTGGGAACTCTTCTGGCTCTATCAATCTGTTTCTTTACTTCTGCAGGTGGGTATTGTAGTTGTAAGAAAGCTTGACAGAGATCTTGTAGGTGTTTGTCTCTGTCTGAGGGGTTGAAGCAAATGCGGTTGTATCGCAGAGCTTGGCTGTAGACGATGGATCGTGTGGTGTGGTCAGGGTGAAAGCTGGAGGCATGCACTACAGACAGCTGCAGGGACATTCTGGTGCAGGCAAGGAGCCTGCCTTAGTCCTGCTGAGCCACTGGACTTTTAGCGGCCTAAAATCCCCCTGGTTGGCTTCAGTAGCCGCCAAGAGATAGAGCCCAATTCTGGGAGGCTCCTGATGAAACCGGGAGGGTTGGCAACCCTACCTGTGACAATAAGGCTCATTGGTTGGTTCACTTCTCAGTGCCAGCAAGTCTTTTTAGGCCTTACATCTCACTACACCTAACAAATTATTGTCATGATGTATAACCGAAAGGTGGCATATAATAAATCACTGGAAAATTAATAACTCATTGATCATGAGTGTTCTTGTGTGATGTATTTTGGTAGTTGTGTACAAAGAGTTATAAATATATGCTAGAATAATGTTCTTAAATGTGTTTGGCATGCAAATCATAAGCATAGTATGCTTTCGATAAAGGAAAATATATTTGCGTGTCTGACCAGACTGGTTGTCAGGTGGAGAAAATGAAGGTACATTTACATAACAGATAACCAAAACCATCAAACTAATGGATTAGGGAGATAGCCTCTTAACTATAAGGACCAGGGAGTCTGAACTTCAAATGATAAGCAAGTGAATCAATTGTTTGTATACAATATTACAATATTATAAAAGTGTATAAATTAAGGTCTTTAAGGAAAGTCTGTGACACACTGGTGATTAATATCACTTTGTGAAATGTCTTCATTAACACTATATGAGGAATTATGGATAATCGCTGATATTATGATTTAACGTCTGTGACCAAGCACAAGTTTTACCTACCTGTGTCCAATGTAAATTAAACAGTGTGAGATCAAAACAATGGAAGCCCCATTTACCTACAAATCAGTAGGGTGAAGGGAGACTGCACCTCCAGGAAGCCTTCCTGCCTCTTGAAGCATGGTCAATGAACTTTGGAAAGACAGCATGGTATCTCTCAGACTCTCAGGAGAGAGATTTGCCTGGGCTTATTTTCAAAAGAATACATTTGAAAGGTCTACTGGACTATAAAAAGAAAATAGAGATGGCCCCTTGGCGGGATTGAAAGGGCTGGAGCTCTTGAAATCACAGAACTTCACAGTCTCTGGGAACTGAGTTTAGATGAGAAACCTGGTTGGGCACAGATTATGATGTCCTGAAATTAAACTTTAGTCTTAGAAATGTATTTTTACTTTTGTTTGCTTGTAAACTTTTCTACCTTTATTCCTTCTACTTGGTGTCCCTTAAAGCTATGACTTTTTGCTTTTTATTGTACTTGTTTTACTTCACTATAAAGAAATTCAGTGCTGTATTTGAAATAAGTTTGTCACACTCCATTTAAATGATCTGCAGTATATCATCTCTTTAAAGGAGAAATAAACTGAATAACTTCTGAGAGTGTACCAGGAGATGGTTGGACATTGCAAGAGATATCTCTGGAGAATTCAGGAGTTGGGATTCACTGATTGTTACCTGCAAGGTTTGGACTGGCAGAGGCCTGAAGAGTTTGCTGGCAAGGCAAACAAGCTGGTGTGTCAGGAAGTTGTTACACAGCATAGCGGTAGAAAAACTCTCACTTGCTGGGGCTGAGACAGGTAATGCAGTGACTCACAATTCCAGGAACCTCCGCAGATTGTCATTGTCCAATGATTTTGGGAAAATACAGGATGGGAGGTTGTTGGGGTCACTCTGCAAAAACTAACTGGGTAGTGGAAGCCAGTGTGTGATCTGCAAACTTGTAGGCTGGCTGTTGGTGGCAGGGCTATGAGCAGAATAGCATAGAAGCAACAACAGAATAGCATCGAAGGCACCCAGAGTTGCAGTTGCGGCCATGGTGACACAGCTCCTTATTGGTCTGGGTTGAACCCCTAAGCATCACAGAGGGGTAGCATTTATGTATTGTTAATTTTGTCTTTTATTATCCAAATCCCTTTTCCAAATGTCATCTATCCTGAGTTCCCCACACCTAATAAAGCCCCAGTTATGTTTTTTTTACTACTCTGGGAATTGTGATAGCTGCTTTATTTTATTGTGCTCCAACAATCCTGCATATGAAAGTAGGTGTTGGATATTTTCCCAAGGGACAGGCCCTCGTTTTCTCTGCATTAGGAGAAAGTATTCCAAAGACACTGGAATACAGATACCAGGAACGTACAGACGCTAGGAACCCTTATAAATGAACCTTTCAGGAGAATGCTGCAGCCTTGCCTCAGGGCTGGGTTACATTTTATATGTATGTACAGAACTTAGCACACTGGGGATTTGATCCCCAGTTGGGACCATTAGGTGCTACCATAAAACAAACAGTAAAAACTAATAAATAGCACCTGCATTCACTTCTGCCTCAGCTGTGGGTTGGTCCAGATAGTTCATTTCCTCTCCTAATTTAATTTTCCATTCTGAAGATTCAGTGTCTGCTACAGCAGAACTTAGATATTTTTTTTTTAAAATGCCCCTAACATTTTTACTAATTGCTTCTGGCTCGTTAGTCAAAGCTTTCTGGCCCTCCTTCTCCATTCAGTCCTGATTGCTGTAATCATAGTTTTATGGTTTTGCTTTTGTGATCCTCTGAATTAATAATTTCCCTGCTTTTCCCTGCTGTAGTAACAGTGTTCTGTAGACCAGTGAAAGAAATGTACTATCTAATTGATTTTTCCAAAAAGTTACTCTCCACAGTTTGCTTTTGTCAGATTCTGTTTGCGGGTGCATTTCTAAGTCTAAAGCTCTCTTCCAGCTCTTTTCTCATTAGCTAACATTCATGATACCAAACAGTAGTTATAACGATATTCATAGATTCACACACACCGTTTTATGCAACAAAGGCTGATACTCAAATGGAATCACCCTGCTCCTTATTGTCCTCCAAACAATTTAAGGATTCAATGTTTGAGTTAGGTTCTATCTTTTGTGCTGTATGCTTTTCTCTTCCTTATTCAAGAGCTCTTGAGTTTACCTCCCATCCTCACTAGCCTTTTAAATATATCTGAATATTTTTACTTTACTTTCCAACCGGCTCAAACTCCTTTGGTGTAAGTCAGAGATGCTGATGTGATTGAACCTAAGAGCTGAAACATACAGCTTGGCTCAGGAAACAAAAGTTTAGGAGTCTGATCCTTCGAGATGCTGGATAATCCTGTGCAGTGCTGAGCACCCTCATTACCAGTGAGTCAGTGGGAGTTGAGAATGCTTCACATCACTCAGAAGATGCTCAGTATCTTGCATCAACAGGCACAAAATGTAGCAAACAGAAACAATATATGGCTCTTTGCTGGCATGAGCATTCATACTTGTTTGGTTCCTGAAGATAGTTCTCATAATTCCAGCTCTTTATTGACTGGCTCATTTAGTCCCTTCAGTTTATAGTCTTGTTTTGATCAGTAGCGTGCATATTAAGGAGTGGCCCCTTGAGTCAGTAGGCACTATAGGAAATCATGCGCTCAGATAAAATAGGAAGATAGATCATTAAAGAATTGGGAAATATGGTCTTTCCCTCATTTCGGAGACCTCAAACACTTCCTTTAACAATATATTTGGAACAAACTAATTAAATCCAAATGTTCCTTCCTAGAATCCTGTGTATATAGCCCAGCCTAACTCAGTCATGGTCTGATTGCATTAGCTGACCTTCTTTCTTTCCTTGCCCACTTTAAAATCATACTGAGCCCAAGAGCCTCTCCCTTAAAAGGGGTTTGGGATACGGACTTTATAGGTTCTTATTTTTAATTTATTTTATTGGCCATTCCCAATGTTGGGTAGAGCTGATTTTCCAAAAGCTCAGTAAGATGAGACCCCCATTTAAATGAGCTAGACTCATTGTCATGATATTTCATGTCATGCTCCTGTTCTGCACACTCTCTGCTGACTATTTGAGGCCTCAAACATCAACCTGGATTTTATGAGTCTCAGGCCTCATGGCCTGGTTTGCAGCTACCAAATGCTCTTTCCATATTATTAGGTGGGAAGGGTATCCCAGTTAAATCCCAGCTATTTGGGAGGCAGCTCCAGGGTGAAAAATAAAAAAAGCAAAATACTACCCAAGAAGGTTTAATGTCTTTACAATTTGGTCTAGTCTGCTTGCTCAATCACTTGGCAGAGGCCAGCTACTACATGGAAAACTGAAAGTTGAGATTGTAAGCATCTAACACTGAGATCCTCTTTCTAAATGTCTCCTCAGTGTACTGTCTCTGAAGCTTCATCTACATGAGAGTTAGGTGTTTTTATTATATTTCTTTATTTTTAAATCTAGTAAAAAAAATAAGACAAATAAAAAAATCCCACTTTTTCCAGTTTTTAAATGAAAAATTGAAAGTGGAAACCAAAAAATTTTCATTTTCCACAAATTTGGTTTTTGAAAACGATTTTTTTTCTGATAGGATCAGTTTTGGCTTCCATTCTTTTGTGCGAGGGGAAAAAATAAATTCATTTTGGTCATCTTAAAAAAAAAGTATCAATTTATTCTACATTTCTATGATTCCATGATTTTTTTTTTGTAATCCTCCTTTAACACATCATGAACAGCTTTCTACTTCCTGTCCTTCTTCCCAAACCAGCTGGACTTCTACATATTTTTGTACAGATACAAATTCAAACATCCTTCTCTGAGCAGGGCATGAAAAGTAAACATTCTGATTTCATGGACCCCTTAATGGTCACGTGGGAGTATAACAGAAAGTTATCCTAATCCATCTGTGCCTTCACTCTCTGCGTATAACTTTAAATTTGTTAGTCTCTAAGGTGGCACAAGTACTCCTTTTCTTTTTTTAAAATAAATGTTTTTCTTCTCATTTCTCCCTCTTGTCAAATCTTCCTGATGCTTCTTCAGGTGAGAAGAAGGGGAGGGGAAGAATTAAATTGGTTGGAGTGGCTTCCTGCTGCCTCTCCTGCTCCACTGCACAACTGCTTTAGGAAGGAGTCCTAGACCTTATTGACTATTATTATCATTGACTAGTTCTCCCTTAAGAGAATCAAAGCCCCACTGACCTATTCAGGCTTTCCTCTTATTTGTAAATACTAATAATCAATCAGTGAATAGAAATACTGTGACATAGGGGATAAACCATTTAATATAAAATTGAGACTATTGTACAATCACAACAATCCTTAAAGCAAAGTTTTGAGCATTCCATGGGCTCAAATACATCTACATGTAGCATTCATTGAATAAACATGAATGCACACACATTAAAATTTTATATTTGCACACATATACAAACACGTGTGCACACACATCCATTATAGTTACATACACATGTTACATATCTATATCTATCTAGCTACACACCTACATACTCATATATACTGTACAACTTGGTAGTTTCAAGGAAAAAAGTTTCTACTTCTTTTAATTGGTATCACTCACCCTGTTCTAATCTATATGCCTCCCACTTTCAAATAGTTTCTTTTTTCCTGATACTGACCTACTCTAAACATTGTTAAAAAAAACCATCAATATGGGACTCCTTGTGATGCACTGCATCCTGATTAGAAGTTATTGAGCCATTTCTTCAATAAGGCTGCTGTACTTTGCCTCCAAAATCCATTGACATTGACTCTGTATACCCCCCAATTTTAAACTTTAGATCTCAGATGCCGTGTGTGCTCTGCTATGTCTGGCTACACTGCATTTAATACTGGCTGTCTCTTGGTTAAATATAATCTGGTGAGAAGTAAATTTAAAGATGTGTTGTGCTGGCATGAATAGAAGCGAGCCAGGAACTGTGAGAAACAGCTATTTTAAAAAATTGTCCAGAAGATGTTTTCGAGTAGCTGGTGCTGAATCCTCATGCATGTCTAGTCATATATACACTTGAGAACTGGGAGTAAACTGAGGGGGGAAAAATGCCCAGAATTGATATATCTCCTGCAAACTCTGCTTCTGGGCAGAAAAAAATCACTAGAGATGAGAAATCTCAGACTTGATCATTGAGGCCAATTAAATGAATTACTGTAGAAGAACTGAAGATAATTCATGAGTGACATCTAATCTATTCTAATTTAATTGCACAAAAACTTAATGTGGGTAGTTTCAGTGTCTGTAGTGTATTGTGTGATTTTATTTGGAGCAGCACCCTTTTTAGAAAGCTTTTCTGGGGAGCTACAGTAATTTCTGAATTTGGTTGTGGGTGTGTAATCTATTGTTTTCCATTAGAAACCAAGTTATTAAAGAATGATAATGAAAACCCCAATAGAGATAATTGCCATTTTGCCACATGTACATTTCTTAGAGGGATACAAAGGGTCCTTCTGACCTGCAGGCATAAATTATAACTTATTGTCAAGAGTAATTTTTACCAGAAATAAATCTGTTAGTTTATGTCAGTTTAAAATGATAAGTCACCAACGAGAGAGGAAAATTATTTAATTTCTTTTCACTGAAGTAACATATCTACCAAACCAGGTTTTAAAGAAAAAACAATGTGAACATTCTAAGATGGATACATAGTATTTAAAATGCAAGCACAGTCAGGTCATGAGGCTTATTATGTGGCAGACAGTGGCCTGGCTTGTGTACTTCAACAATGGGTCAAGGGGGTGTGAGGCACCACCTACCCTCCTTGCAGCAATTACCTGGATAGTGGGTATCAATGCAAGGAGGAGAGCAACTTCTGAGGTGTTCCTACCTTTCTCCCTGCATTCTGAAAGTGGGTGTGATGAGATGGGAAGTGGGCAAGGCCTCAACTCTCTTCAATGAGCCAGCTATCATACCAATGCACTGGGGCAGGTATGCTGTACCAGATAGAGGCCTCACACAGGATACTTCCACCATGAAGCGGAGAGGATCTGCTGTTGAGGTTGCTCCTGGGGTAGTGCATTTCACTGCTCCTTGCTCACAGAAAGCCCCAATATTTTCCATCTTTCTTAAATCTCAGGCAGAGAGTCTTTCTAATACAGACTTCCTCTTTATGTTATGCTTAGACATACATTAATCCTGCCTGACAAGGAATATATAATTAATATCTCTCAGGTGAGTGTTGTCACTCAAGTCTCAGCCATTTTCTTTTGTATGACACTTAGCAAACCACTTAAAATGTCTAGAGTAATATCCTTTAAAATATTATTCAGAATTGTCTTACATCTTCTTCAAAGGGGTATATTCAGAATTGTTACAGCCAGATGGTATAATGATCTTTATGGATTATCACCATGTTTGTCTATAAAGCTAGCTGGAGACGGAAAGAAATTGCTGCCCTTGATTGTCCCCTGCATTTGAAAACTCACAAAGAGGACTTGAAATGATTTACCCAGTCTCTAACATTGTACCTTTCACCATGGCACCTGAGTTTCTCTGTGAGGTTCCCACTGCAGAGTTTCCTTTAAGAGAGTGGTCAAGGTTTACTCACCACTACGACCTCTCCCTTCTATTGGAATGGGCAAGGGATAGGCTGTGAATCCACAGATTTCAGGGGAAAGTCCCATATGAATCAACCAAAAACGATACACTTTTTATAGATGTTTGGAACCATGCTACAGAAAATGACAGAGAATGATATTCCTGATATAGATTTCTATTGGATGGATCAAACAACCTACAGAAAGAATATATACTGTCTTAGAATCTATACATGTATAGAGTAACCTTTATATTATCCTGCTGATTTCATATTCATTACATTCTTTAGGGCTTTTCTATATGCACAAAGGCCACAGCTGCCCACAGAGACTCCCTGTCTCCAGGATCCTCTGCCTTTTATTAGATACAGGGCACAAAACATGCAACCTTAACCCTACTCAAAACACAGCAATATAATACCTCTTCACATCACCCACGTAACATTACCACAAACAGTTCAAACAATGTCCGTAACATGAAGATTAGTGGTTATAGGGTAGGAAGCACTGCCTCTTTCCTGCATCTCATCAATGATGGTAACGATACCCTTTAATTATTATAGCCGCTCAGTGCTGCAGAACATCAAACCTAGAGTTACCATGTTTCAGGTTCCAAAAAAGAAGGCACTGTCAAAGGGGAGAGGCAGGGGAGAAGGAGAGCTGGAGAGGGAGGGTATAGTTTGGTGTGCTGGAGGAGGTACCCGAGGTGAAGGTACTCACTGGAGGTGGTGGTCAGTGGGTGTCAGGGTGGTAGGGTGGCTGGCACAAGCCCAGGATGCAGCAACAGCTGTCAGAACCTCTTTGTGGGACCCCCTCCCCAGGGCTGGGAGCCAGGGCCTGGGTGGGCAGGATCTGGCAGCTGTGGCTTGCAGGAGAATGGACAAATCAGTTGTGGATGCAGCTGATGTGGGACCAATCAGGAAGTGGATAAATTGGGACTCTTTCTGAGCTGCACTTTGTTTGCTCTGCAAAAATCCCAGACATTTCCTGTTATTTGAAAAATCCGTCTGGACAGAGAAAGGAAGATCAAAAAAGAGGCAATGCTGGGAAAACCTGGCTGTATGGTAACCTCAAACCTCCAAAGACCTAGTAGTGTACTTCTCACAGCCCCTCTCTTATTGGCTGTTTTCTGCGCAGCCTTCCTAGGGCTACATTAACCCCTTACAGGCCAGTCTGGGGCAGATGCCCCATCACAGGGAGGAAAAAGGCAAAAAATGAATTGCAGCAGGGGAAAGCTAAGGTCTATATTGTTTGCATCTGGATTTTTTCAGCTTGTGTCACAACCTTCGTATTATTAAATTAGGGGGTTTTGTTTTTAAAACAACAGAAATTTAATCTAAAAATAAACACACCTTTCAAGAATGGTTATAAAATTGATGTTGTTCAAGCTGAGAGGACAGCATGGCTGCTTCCTGAGGCATTTTCATCTCCTGAGCAAGTAGGATTTTAGAGCATACATAAAAATGTATCTATAAATTAGAAGAAATACAACTGTCAGAAACAACATCTTTTTATTTTATTTCTTTTTTTAAATAAAGTTTGGAGTCTTCCTTTCTGTCAGAACCAGCTAGTTCCATCCAGCTACATAAGTGGAGGGTGGGGAAAGTAGTTTGAAATGACTACGGGGAAAATAGAGAGACGGGAGAAGAGCCTTTACTACATGATCCCCGGGGTCTTGCAGAAACCACGATACCCAGTATGGAATGGTTAAGATTCAGACACTCTTCATAGCATGCTCTGTTCCTAACTAGATACATATCTGAGGGTATGTCTACACTTGCCGGTAGATCGGCACTACTGCAATCGACGCAGCGAGTGTTGATTTAGCAGGTCTTGTGAAGACACACAAAATCGATGGAAAAGCACTCTCCCATCGATCTATGTACTCCACCTTCCCGAGAAGTGTAAAGGAAGTCGACGGGAGACACTCTCCCGTCAACACAGTGCAGTGTAGCCAACACAGTAAGTGGATCTAACAACGTTGACTTCAGTTATGTTATTCATGTACCGATTTACCACTGTAGTTATTTACCACAGTAGTGTAGACCAGCCCTAAGTGTATATCTACATGAAAATTAATGCTGTTCACAGGAATATATGGCCTAACTCAACTCCAAAAGAAATCAACAAAGATTTCAGTGGCAGTTGGATTATAATTATAGACTCATATAAATGTAAGGTTGGAAGGGACTCAAGATGTCATGAACTCTAGCTCCCTGCACTGAGGTAGGACCAAATAAACCTACACTATCAACAACGGGTATTAGACCAATGGTCCTCAAACTTTTGAGGGACCTCTGTGTGCACCCCCTACTAATTCCCCTCTGGAGCTGGGGCCAGGAGTGGGGATGCGGATCCGGGGTGGGGTGGGGTGGGGATGCAGACAGAGGTAAGAGGGTCACAGTTGGGGCCGCAGCTGGGGTGGGTCTGTGGCAGGGAGCAGTGCCGCAGCCAGGGGCCGTGGCTGGGGGTGGGAGTGGAGTCGCAGCCGGGCTGCAGTGGGGGCTGGCAGCTGGGCCCAAGCTAGGTGCAGATCTGCTCTTGGCTTAGTCCCCACCTTTGTCCCCGGACTAGGAACAGAGCCATGGCCAAGGCTGGGGGCTAGCGTGGGGCCAGAAGTAGAGCTGTACTGAGGCTGAGGCTGGGTCCAGGTGCAGGGCCAGAAGCTGGGGACATGGCTCGGGGCAGGACCAGAGCAGAGCTGGGGGAGGGGAGAGACTAGGTGGTGCTCCCTTCCTGCCCCCCATGAGGGGTGGCCTGGGCCGCGACGCACTCCCCCGAATGTTCCTGCTCACCCCCCTAGGGTGCGTGCCCCACAGTTTGATAATCTCTGTGTTAGACCAACCTGTTCTTAAAAACCTTCCCTTGGAAGACTATTCCAGAGCCTAACTACCTTATATTTAGAAAACTTTTCTGAATATCTAACCTAAATATCCCTTGCTGCAGATTAAGCCCATTACTTCTTGTCCTACCTGCAATGGATATACAAAACAACTGATCACTGACCTCTTTATAACAGCCCTTATACATTTGAAGACTGTTATCAGATGTCTCCAGCACAGTCTTCTTTTGGGCCTATAGTGCACAAACAAGGACAGAGGAGCCAGTACATTAAAAGGAGTTTAAACAGCATGTGGAGAGGATCAGCAAGCAGGAAAGAAGCTGAATCCTTTCCCTGAGTATCACCAAGCGCTGTGTGGTTTGTATGCTACATCCTCTGCCACATTCTCCTTACAGTGACCTCTTGTTGGAAGCTGCATAATGGGAAATGCATGGAGTTTCCTCTACCCCTCTCCTGTGTATGTTACTGGCAGGAGTGAACTGTGGCCAGGAAATATACATTTTGGGAACTTACTAAATGTATTCCTTCAGTTATTTATGAAAAATAGTTAACATGCTGCTCAGTTCCTTGTATGCTGAATTTTAGCGTGACATGGATTTTTATGGCTGAGTAATACATTGCTGAAAATACAGGGCTATAGTGGAAATACTGACATAATCTTGACTTGAGCAACACAGACTTACCGTTATAGGTCATATTCCGATTCCCTGACCGTACAGTTGAAATAGCATTCATAGATATGAACCAATTTCCACTGAAGTCAATAGAGTTATTCCAGGAGAAAATTTGGCCCCATATTCTAGAGTGCAATTTTGCTAAAGACTAGTTGGATATAATGGTTGAAATTTCCTATTGACTTCAGTGGGGTCAGGATTTCACCCAATAGGCTCTTTCCATTTCTAATATTTTCTGTAGTATCTGGCTGGTGAATCTTGCTCATATACTTAGGATTTAGCTGATCGCCATATTTGGGGTCGGGAAGGAATTTTCCTCCAGGGCAGATTGGAAGAGGCCCTGGAGGTTTTTCTCCTTCCTCTGTAGCATGGGGCACAGGTCACTTGCTGGAAGATTCTCTGCTCCTTGAAGTCTTTAAACCACGATTTGAGGACTTCAATAGCTCAGGCACAGGTGAGAGGTTTTTCGCAGGAGTGGGTGAAATTCTGTGGCCTCCGTTGTGCAGGAGGTCAGACTAGTTGATCATTATGGTCCCTTCTGGCCTTAGTATCTATGAATCTATGAATCTAATGTCTATGGTTCTCACTCTCCTGTGTCTCATTTCTATTGTCACTGATAGTACATGTATTTCTGTCTGCCTTGCTTCCAGTATATCTTCAAGAATGCCTGTAACAATACAGTCAGATTCATGAGACTATTATTCCCTATTATGTCAGGTACTGCCCTGCATTTGGCTGAGACACTTACTGTACCCCATTCTAAATTAAAGTAATTAGAGAACTAAAGCCCTGGGAAGGGAGCCAGAACATGGAAATAGCAGAGATGCTTGTGATCAATAAATGAAGGCAAAGAATACACACCTCTTCTATTACGTAATGTGTACACAATTTTCATATGGATTTGTTTTTGTTTATTCAAGAGACAAAGAGCTGCTATTGTGTAGCAATGAGATAGCATTGTATGTCATGCTCTCATTATGTGATGTTCAATCTTTTCCTATCAAGTCAAGATGCCATCCTGTCAAACTCAATTACTCTCCCAGAGATTCCACCAGGTTACAGCTCTGACACATTACCATTTTTATTCATGGCTGATGTTCTGTGGAACCAGAAACACAATGAAAGAATTAGCCTATGATTGCAGAACATTGGTGTTACCAGCTTTGGTGTCAGCCCAGCATTAAAACCTGATGTCTCTTTGAGTAAAACAATAGCTAGACAAACATATATAGGAAGGAGAGGCAAATAAAATATTAAATGGGCGGGAGCTGAGGGAACTCTTTCCCAGAAGATTTTGAAATACCTGGGTCTGCAATTTCTGACATTTAAGAAGATTGTAAAGCATTTTACATGCACTCTGTAGATATTTAGCTACATATCAAGTCGACTGCTCCACTGAGTATTTTTAAGAATTGTTAATGAGAATAACATAACAATGACTATACTGGGCCAGACCAATAGTCCATCTATCATAGTATCCTGTCTTCTGACAGGGGCCATGCCTGATGCTAGAGAGTGAATATACAGAATACAGCAATTCTGAGTGATTCATCCCTTGTCATCTAGTCCCAGAATTGGCAGTTGGAGTTTAGGGACACCTGGAGCATGATGTTGTATCCCTGACCATCTTGGCTAATAGCCATTGATGAACCTATCCTCCATGAACTTCTTATTCTTTTTTTAACCCAGTTATACTTTAGGCCTTCACAATATCCCAGGGCAACAAGTTCCAAGGGCTGACTGTGTGTTGTGTGAAGAAGTACTTCCTTTTGTTTGTTTTAAATTTGTTGCCTATTAATTTCATCAGGTGACCCCTAGTTTTTGTATTACGTGATGGGGCAAATAACATTAACTTATTCACTTTATACGTATCATTCATGATTTTACGGACATCTATCACATTCCTCCTGTGAGTGATCTCTTTTCTAGGCTGAACAGTCCCAGTCTTTTTAATCTCTCCTGATACTGAAATTGTTCCATACCCCTAACCATTTTCGTTGCATTTCTCTGTGCCTTTTCCACTTCTAATAGATCTTTTTAGATGGGGTGACCAGAATTGCATGCAGTATTCAAAGTGCGGGCTTATCATGGATTTAAAAAGTGACATTACGATATTTTCTGTTTTATTATCTATCCCTTTCCTAATGGTTCCTAATACTCTGGTAGCTTTTTGACTCCTGCTGCATATTGAGCAGGTATTTCCAGAGAACTATTCACAGTAACTTCAAAATATTTTTCTTGAGTGCAACAGTTAATTTATACCCCATCATTTTGTATGTAAAATTGGAATATTTTTTTCCAATCTGCCCAGTTACAAAGGGATCTCATAAAACTGGGTAACTCTTTGCAGTCAGATCATTGATGAGTATGTTGAACAACACTGGTCTCAGTACAGATCCTTGTGGGACCCCTCTATTTGCCAAAGAGAAAACGGGACTCCATGTGGGGCTAGCCTGCACACACCCCCAGCCACTTGTCCTAGCCTCTCCCCCTAGCAGGTGGAGCTGGTCCGAGCCCCCATCGCCATGTGGAGCTGGCTCTGCACCAGGCTGGGGCTGGTGTTGCTGCTCGCCCCCCTACACATTCCTCCACACCATACTATTTTGACAAAAGCGGGCATTTGTTCTGTTTGCTCTTGCCAACTGATGAAGTTGGCAAGAAAAACATGGGACAAATGCCAACTTTTCCAAAAGATTCGGGACAGCCGGGACAGGGGTTAAAAAAGGGACTGTCCCAGGCAAAACGGGACGTATGGTCACCCTATATTTGCCTCTCTCCATTGTAAAAACTGACCGTTTATTCGTACACTTTCCTATCTTTTATACAGTTACTGATCCAGGAGAGGACCTTTTCTTTTGTGCCATGACTGCTTAGTTCACTTAAGAGTCTTTGGTGTGGGACCTTGTCGAAGTCCAAGTACACTGTATCAACTGGATCACCCTTGTTCATATGCTTGTTGGCACCCTCAAAGAATTCTAATAAATTGCTGAGGCATGATTTCCTTACAAAAAAAGCCATGTTGACTCTTCCCTATTTGTATTATATTTGCTTATTGATGTGTCTGCTAAATCTGTTCTTTACATTAGTTTCAACCAATGAGCCTGGTAGTGAAATTAGGCATACTGGCCTGTAATTGCCAGGATGGCCTCTGGAGCCTTTTTAAAAAAAATGGCTTACATTAACTACCCTCCATTCACCTGGTACAGAGGCTGAATTGAGCAATTTGTTACATACCATAGTTAGTAGTTCTGCAGTTTCCTACCTGAGTTCCTTCAGGACTCTTGGTGAATACTGTCTGGTTCTGGTGACTTATTGCTGTATAATTTATCAATTTGTTCCAAAACCTTATCTTCTGACACCTCAATCTAAGGCAGTTCCTAAAATTTGTCACCTAAAAGAATGGCTCGTGGGTGGGGATCACATTCACATCCTCTGCAGGCAGACTGATACAAAGAATTGACTTAACTTCTCTGCAACAGCTTTGTCTTCCTTGAATTCTCCTTTATCAACTTAAACATCCAGTAGCCCCACTGTCTGTTTGGCAGGCTTCCTGCTTCTGACGTACTTAAAAAAATGCTATTTACTTTTGTGTCTTTAGCTGTTTGCTCTTCAAATTGTTTTTTGGCCTGCATTATTATACTTTTACACGTGACTTGCTAGAATTTATGCACCTTTCCATTTTTCTCAGTGGGATTTGAATTCCAATTTTTAAAGGATGCCTTTTTTTACCTCTGTCTCCTTTGCTCTGCTTTTTAGCCATGGTGGCATTTTTTGTCCTCTTATTATTTCTTTTTATTTGGGGTATACATTTATCTTGAGCCACTGTTATGGTGTTTTTAAATAGTCTCCATGTATTTTGTAGGCATTTCACCCCTGTGACTGCTCCTTTTAATTTCCACTTAACTACCTTCCTCGCTTTTGTGTACTTCAACTTTTTGAAGTGAAATGCTATTATGGTGAGGTTTCTTTGCATTTTACCCCTTACAAGATATTAAATTTAATTGTATTATAGACTCATAGGCCTTAAGGAACCATCATGATCATGCAGTCTGACCTCCTGTACATTGCAGGACACAGAACATCACCCACCCACTCCTGTAATCATAGAATATCAGGGTTGGAAGGGACCTCAGGAGGTCATCTAGTCCAATCCCTGCTCAAAGCAGGACCAAGCCCCAAATCCCTAAATGGCCCCCTCAAGGATTGAACTCATAACCCTATGTTTAGCAGGCCAATGCTGGAACCACTGAGCTATCCCTTCCCCCAACACTATAACTTCTACCTGAGTTACTGAAGTCCTCAAATCTTGATTTAAAGATTTCAAGTTACAGATAATCCACCATTTACACTAGCTTAAAGTGTACAAGTGACCCATGCCACATGCTACAGAGGAAGGGGAAAAAAAACCCAGGGTCTCTGCCAATCTGACAGGGAGGAAAATTCCTTCCCAACTCCAAATATGTCAATCAGTTCGACCCTGAGCATGTCGGCAAGATCCACCAGGGAAAGAATTATTTGTAATAACTCAGAACCTTTCCCACTCTAGTGTCCCATCTGCAGTTGTTGGATATATTTAGTAACAGCAGTCATGGGTGGGTCATATGCCATTGTAGGCAATGTCATAATACCATCCCCTCCTAAATTTATCATTCTCAGCCTTACCGTAAATAAGTTCTTTTGCCCCCACTACTCCCTTTGGAAGGCTGTTCCAGGACTGTACTCCTGATGGAAACCTTTGTGTAATTTCAAGCTTAAACTTAGACATGGCCAGTTTATTTCAGTTTCTTCTTGTGCCAAAATTGGTCCTTAACTTAAATAATTCTTCTCCTTCCCTGGTGTTTATCCCTCTGATGTATTTATAGAAAGCAATCACATTTCCCTCATCCTTTTTTTTGTTACACTAAACCAGCCAAGCTGCTTGAATCTCCTTTCATAAGGTAGAGTGTCTATTCCTCTGATCATCCTAGTAACTTTTCTTTGCACCAGTTCCAGCTTGAATTCTTAAACATGGGAGACCAGAACTACACACAGTATTCCAGATAAGATATCACCAGTGCCTTGTATAATGGTAATAATACTTCTCTATCACTACTGGAAATACCTTGCCTGATGTGTTTTAGGATTGTATTAACCTTCTTTACAGCCACATCACATTGGTAGCTCATAGTCATCCTGTCATCAACTAGTAGACCCAGACCTTTAACCTCCTCTGTCACTTCCAACTAACAAGTACTCAGCTTATAGCAAAATTTATAGTTAGTCCCTAAGTGCATGACCTTTCCCTTTGTACTTTTTCATCCCATTTTCTATTACTCCAGTTTTCAAGGTTGATCTTATGGAGCAGTTCAGCTATATTCATCTTCTGGATCTATATTCATCTTCTATGCCCCACTTTGGTCTAAATCAAGAACTGCCTCTCCACTTGTGAGTTCCAGGACAAGATGCTCCAAGAAACAATCATGTTTGGTGTCTAGAAATTTCATCTCTGCATTCCTTTCTGAATTGATATATACCCAATCAATATGATTATAGTTGAAATCTTCCATTATTATTGTGTTTTCTGTCTTTGTAGCCTATCTAATCTTCTTCACAATCACCGTCACTATCCTGGGCGGGTGGTTAGTAGTATATTCCTACTGCTATACTCTTAATCATCAAAATGGAGTTTCTATCCATAGACATTCTATGGTACAGTTTCATTCATTTAAGATTTTTACTTTATTTGACTCTATGCTTTCACATATAGTGTCCCTTTCCCACCAGTATGACCTACTCTGCCATTCCAATATATTTTGTGCCCTCCTATTACCAGGTCCCACTGATTATCCTCATTTCACCAAATATCTATAATGTCTATTATATCAATATTGTGTAGGGCTGTCAAGTGATTAAAAAATTAATCGTGATAAATTGCACTGCTAAACAATAATAGAACACTATTTATTTAAATATTTTTGGATGTTTTCTACATTTTCAAATATATTGATTTCATTTACAACACAGAACACTGATGCTGGTGACGGGTTCTATTCAATAACAATCCAAAGTAGTGCAGACTGATGCATTTTCATTATCTGAGTCAGATGCCACCAGCAGAAGGTTGATTTTCTTTCTCGGTGGTTTGGGTTCTATGCTTTCCATGTTGGAATGTTGCTCTTTTAAGACTTCTGAAAGCATGCTCCACACCTTGTCCCTCTCAGATTTTGGAAGGCACTTCAGATTCTTAAACCTTGGGTCCAGTGCTGTAGCTATTTTTAGAAATCTCACATTGGTACCTTCTTTGCGGTTTGCCAAACCTTCAGTGAAAGCGTTCTTAAAATTAACATGTGCTGGATCATCTGAGACTGCTATAGCATGAAATATATGGCAGAATCAGGTAAAACAGAGCAGGGAACATACAATTCTCCCCCAAGGAATTCAGTCACAAATTTAATTAACACATTATCTTTTTAACAAGCATCATCAGTATGGAAACATGTCCTCTGGTGAGTGAATGGTGGCTGAAGCATGAAGGGGCATATAAATGTTTACCATATCTGGCACATAAATACCTTGTAATGCCAGCTACAAAAGTGCCATACAAATGCCTGTTCTCACTTTCAGGTGACATTGTAAATAAGAAGAAGGCAGCATTATCTCCTGTAAATGTAAACAAACGCGTTTGTCTTCGTGTTTGGCTGAACAAGAAGTAGGACTCAGTGGATTTGTAGGCACTAAAGTTTTACATTGTTATGTTTTTGAGAGCAGTTATGTAACAAACAAACAAAATCTACATTTGTAAGTTGCACTTTCATGACAAAGATTGTACTATAGTACTTATGAGGTAAATTTAAAAATTCTATTTCTTTTGTTTATCATTTTTATAGTGCAAATATTTATAATCAAAAATAATATACACTTTGATTTGAACACAGAATACAATATACATGAAAATGTAGAAAAACATCCAAAATATTTAATAAATTTCCATTGTATTCTATTGTTAAACAGTGTGATTAATCATGATTAATTTTTTAAAATGTGATTAATTTTTTTTTAGTTAATCACGTGAGTTAACTGTGATTAATTGACAGCCCTAATATTCTCATTTAATGCCAGGCACTCTAGTTTGTCCATCTGAGTATAAGCACTTGTACATTTTGTCAATATTCAATTGCTTGACTTCATGTGTTATATTTAAATGGGATTCTTTTACATTTGACTGTTCTTCACTAGCTCCTATCTGTACTTAACCAACTTCTTACCTTTCCTTTTTCCTAGGATATAGTTCCCCCTTTAATAAATTCACCCCTAAGTGATGTCTCCTTTTGAACTGTGTGTTCTTCTGTGCCTGTCAGCTTTCCCTCAGCCCTTAGTTAAAAAATTATCTAACAACCTTATAACTTGCCAATGATAAGCTCTTATTATTATTATTATTATTATTATATCATCACAGGGGTGGGCAAACTATGGCCCGTGGGCCACATGTGGCCCACAGGGCCGTCCTGCCCAGTTTCTGAGCTCCCAGCCGGGGTGGCTAGCCCTCTGGCCCTACCCGCTGTCCACCCTCCCCCGCAGCCATGCCGCCACACGGGCAGCACGGCTTGCACCTGCCCACCTCCCAGGCTTTCCAATAAACCTGTCCTGCTGCTCTGAGCGGCATGGTAAGAGGGCAGGGAGGGGGTTGGATAAGGGGCAGGAGGTCCCAGGGGGCAGTCAGGGGATATGGGGTAGTTGGGTGGGGTGGAGGTTCGGGGTGGTGGTCAGGAGACAGGGAGCAGGGGGGGTTGGGTAAGCGGTAGGGGAGTCCTGGTGGGGGGGAGGGGGGAGGGGGGAGGGGGCAGTGAACAGGGGAGGTTGGATGGGGGTGGGGTCCTGGTGGGACAATTAGGGACAAGGGTTCCGGAAGGGGGCGGTCAGGGAACAAGGAGTGGGGGGGGTTGGATGGGTCAGGGATCCCGGGGGGTCCTGTCAGGGGACAGGGATGTGGCTAGGGGTTGGGGCAGTCAGGGCACAGGGAGCAGGGGGGTTCAATAGGGGGTAGAGTCCTGGGGGGGGGGCAGTTAGGGGTGGGGGTCCTGGGACGGAGTGGTCAGTGGACAAGGAGCAGGGGGGGTTGGTCAGGGGTTCTGAGGGGCGCAGTCAGGGGGTGGGAAGTGGGTGGATAGGGGCCAGGGGCCAGGCTGTTTGCGGAAGAACAGCCTTCCCTACCTGGCCCTCCATACCATTTTGCAACCCTAATGTGGCCCTCGGGCCAAACAGTTTGCCCACCCCTGTTATATCACCTTAGCAGCCATGTCATAAATATAAAGGGAAGGGTAAACCCCTTTGAAATCCCTCCTGGCCAGGGGAAAGCTCCTCTCACCTGTAAAGGGTTAAGAAGCTAAAGGTAACCTCGCTGGCACCTGACCAAAATGACCAATGAGGAGACAAGATACTTTCAAAAGCTGGGAGGAGGGATAGAAACAAAGGGTCTGTGTCTGTCTGTAGTCGTCTTGGCCGGGGACAGAACAGGAATGGAGTCTTAGAACTTTTAGTAAGTAATCTAGCTAGGTATGTGTTAGATTATGATTTCTTTAATTGGCTGAGAAAAGAATTGTGCTGAATAGAATAACTATTTCTGTCTGTGTATCTTCTTTGTAACTTAAGGTTTTGCCTAGAGGGGTTCTCTATGTTTTTGAATCTAATTACCCTGTAAGATATCTACCATCCTGATTTTACAGGGGGGATTTCTTTATTTCTATTTACTTCTATTTTTTATTAAAAGTCTTCTTGTAAAACACTGAATGCTTTTTCATTGTTCTCAGATCCAAGGGTTTGGGTCTGTGGTCACCTATGCAAATTGGTGAGGCTTTTGACCAAACCTTGTCCAGGAAGTGGGGTGCAAGGTTTTGGGAAGTATTTTGGGGGGAAGGACGCGTCCAAACAGCTCTTCCCCAGTAACCAGTATTAGTTTGGTGGTGGTAGCAGCCAGTCCAAGGATCACGGGTGTAATATTTTGTACCTTGGGGAAGTTTTGGCCTAAGCTGGTAAAGATAAGCTTAGGAGGTTTTTCATGCAGGTCCCCACATCTGTACCCTAGAGTTCAGAGTGGGGGAGGAACCGTGACAAGCCAGAAGCTAAAATTGTGTTCAATAGCTAGAATAAGCTTCAGGGTGGATATCAGTGATGTAATGCTGCAAAGGTAAAATGGTGCTAGTTAAATTAGATATATACTACCTATGAAATAGCAAAAAGTATCCCATGTTCAACTATTCATAAGTAGTATTAGGAATGAAAACCATTCAGGCAAGCTGCATACACTGTCGGTCCTTCATCAGTTGAGACTGAGCCGATCACAACACGTCTTCCTATCTTCTCTCGCTCTGGCTATCCTTTGCCATGCTTGTCCATATCTCCTTGTTAGGAAATCATCCCACTTCTTTGGAGGCTAACTGCATGGCCATTTCTGTTCTCACGGATACCACTCGGATATAGCTGTGGTCCATCTGTTGTCACTAAGTCAGGCCACATGTCGCACCCACCACATTTTGCTGAGCCTGCTTTCAACAACAACGTCTCGCACTCCAGACTGCTGTCTAATTATTTCATTGGGGATGTGATCGCGGAGCGAAATGCCCAAAAATGTTCATTCCATCACCCTCTGTGTGACAGACAGTTGAAGTTCTTCAATCTTTGTCAGCGACCATGTTTCGCTGCCATATAACATCACTGGAAGCATGGTCGAGTTAAAAAAAGATTTGCACTAGTTGTTTTGCTGGTCTTTCCTTGGAGGATGTCCTTAATGTCATTAAATGTCCACCATCCAGCTTTTTTTCCTGTGCAACAGTTCGCCTTTCTAATTGTGGCACATGTTGACTTCCTGGCCCAAATAAACGTATTTGTCAACCTCTTGAACCTGCTCTCCTCCAAGAGTTATTTGGGTTCTTGGCAGAACATCTGATCTCATGTATTTAGTTTTCGATTAGTTCATTTTTAATCTGACTTGACTACTTTTCGTGTTCAGTTCTTTAAGGATCTCTCAAGCTGGGCTGTATTTTTGACTATCAGCACAATATCATCTGCGAACCTGAGATGGTTTAGCTGCTTGCCATTGATATTCATCCCGCCTTTCAAGGCTGCTTGTCAAAAAACCAATTCAAGACAGGCTGTGAATAGTTTTGGTGAAATTGTATCTCCTTGTTTCACACCATTTTCGATGGGGATTTGGAGGAGAGTATCAAACAGCGATATGTCCATGCTGCAGCCAGAGTTCGCTTCCTTTAGTAATATATTTCGCGCTGATGCCCTGTTCTGAAAGAGCTTCAAGAATGGTGTTAGTCTCTATGCTGTTGAACACCTTCTCGTAGTCCATGAAGACAATGCACAAAGAGAACTTGTATTTCCTTGAATGCTCTAGTAGTTGGTTAGAGTGAAGATGTGGTCTATCATACTATAATTCCTTCGAAAGCCGGCCTGCTCTCTAGGTTGCTGTTCATCCAGATTTGGCAATAGTCAATTTGTTATTATTCTAGTGAACAACTTACAGATATGTGAAAGCAGGCAGATCAGGCGATAGTTCTTTAGATTATCTCAATCGCCTTTCTTATGCGCCAAGATGGTATTGGACTCTTTCCAACTCGACTGGATAGACTGATAGAGTGCTAATACTTCACTGACTTACTATGAAAAATATTTAGACATATTTCCCTTTGTCACCACCAATTCAGCATAGCACTTAATTTTGAATACTTGTGTCGCACACTTGTATTCAAAGGGATTACTCAGATGCTTAAAGTTAACCAAATGCATATGTGTTATGCATTTCTTTCCCAAACTTTTATTATTCCTAAGAACATTTCCACGCTCTTTGTTTCTTAAGAAATCTGTTATTGCTGTTTATTGAAGCCAGCAAGGTAAGAGGATGTTGAAATAAAGTATGATAGAATTGTCTGATGAAAGCTTTTTTCTGAGTAGATAGGAAGAATCAGACATCACCAAGACCCTATTCTTAATGGTCATCGTCTTTCAAGCATGTGGTTCTGAACAGGTTAATAGTTAAGAATTGTTACAAGTGCTTTGACTAGCCAATTAGATTTTCTCTCATTTTTAAATGTTCAACTGTAGAAGAGAGTGGCTTAAAAGTGGGAAAAGGTAAGAATTATTAAATAATTTAATACTTTTGTATGCACTTGCAGAGGGTAGCCAAAATATTGCAACTTAGATGAATTTAGAATGCTCTAAAAAAGAAAAGGGAGTACTTGTGGCACCTTAGAGACTAACAAATTTATTTAAGCATAAGCTTTCGTGAGCTACAGCTCACTTCATCGGATGCTCTAGTGTTTTGATTGATTCTCTCTTTTTTGTAGTTTTATACCGGATAATGCTAATAATAAATATCACACTTATTTATAGGCACCCTGAACAGTCTCCATAGAGATGTTTACACACCACCTTACATGAAATTAAATATTGTTGCATGTGAAATAATTCCACCCAAAGGAAGATTTGTTAGAACTGTTTAAAAAACATGTTTTTGTTTAGTTCAGAAAACTATTTGCAAGCTAAAAGGAAGAGCACACATTGGTGTAAAATTAGATTCTGTACATGTTGTTCTTATACTTTTGGACACATGGATCAATAGTCTCTCCTCCAATCTACCTTTTAGAAATGTAAGAATTACAATATAACAAATCATTTTCTGACAAGCAAATCATTATTGCATTATCCTCCCAGGAATACACCTTTATTATTTGTTTTTCTTTCTTTCTTGACAAGGAAATAGTAATAACCCATGGATGAACATAGCCATTTTATCCCATCAAGAACATGTCTGGAATATTTTCCTGACAGAAAAAATCTTTTTATTATTATTATAATAATTATTATTATCTGCACAGAAAATAGTGCTATCATTTCCCTCACAGGGAAACAATTACTTTGATAGGAACTTTTCATTTGTACTGTCCTAAAAATAACTTCATTTTTACCTGGGTATAAAAATGGTTTAAATGAAAGTTGTTGTTTGTTTGTTTGTTTTTTTAATTCCAGGTGCTGTTTCTTTGATTTACAGATGAAAATACAAAAGAAAATTAAGGGAATCAAAAAAATGCAAATAAAAGCTACAGTAGATAAAATCAAGTATAAACTATAAAGCGATTGATAATCATAAGAAACTGACCACTGGGCTTCCCACTGGGACATGTCTCAAAGAAAATTCCCCCACTTACCCAAATCTCACAAAGTGCCTGCATATGTATTTAAATACATTGGTTATTGCCAGATTTCTTACTTGATTAAGGAGGAAGGTTAGAACAGTGTTTAGGAGCACTAGCCTGGGATCTAAGAGACCAAGCTTCAGTTCCCTGCTCTGCCATAGATTTCCCATGTGACCTTTGAAAATCATATAGGACCAGATTTTTAAAGATGTAGATAGGCAACTAGTGGGATTCTCAGAAGCCACTGGATACCTAACTCCCATTGAAACAGAAGTTAGGTGCCTCAATGCTTTTGAAAATTTCCTGGACATCTATCTGCATCTTTAGGTGCCTAAATACTTTTCAAAAAATCTCATCCTTAGTCTGTGTCTCAGTTTCCCCATATGTAGAATGGGATTGGCATAAATATAAAGGGAAGGGTAACAACCTTCCTGTATACAGTACTATAAAATCCCACCTGGCCAAAGGCACAAAATCCTTTTACCTGTAAAGGGTTAAGAAGCTCAGGTAACCTGGCTGGCACCTGACCAAAAGAACCAATAAGGGGACAAGATACTTTCAAATCTAGGGTGCCGGGGGAGGGGGGGGGCAAGGTTTTGGTCTGTCTTTTTCTGTGTGCTTGCCGGACACAGGTCAAGGAAGCAAGCAATCCAACTCCATTAGAATTAGTAAGTACTAGCAAGGGAATGTGTTAGCTTCTTTTTGTTTTGGCTTGTGTTTTTCTCTCTGTGCTGAGAGAAAGGTGTATTCTTGGTATTCTTTTCCTAACTTTAAAGTTTGGCTCAGAGGGAAATCCTCCTTGTTTTTGAATCTGATTGCCCTGTAAGATTATCTTCCATTCTAATTTTATAGAGGTGCTTCTTTTACCTTTTTTCTTTATAAAAATTTCTGTTCCTTTTAGAATCTGACTGGGGTTCTTTTTAGTGTCCTAAAAAAACCCAAGGTTGGTCTGTGCTCATCTTGTTTATTCTCAAGCCTCCACAGGAAAGCGGGTATGGAGGCTTGGAGGGATATTAGGGGGAGTAGGAACTCCAAGTGGACCTTTCCCTGAATTTGTCTAAATCACTTGGTGGTGGCAGCATTACCTAATCCAAGGTACAAGGGAGAATTTGTGCCTTGAGGAGGTTTTAACCTAAGCTGGTAGAAATAAGCTTAGGGGGTCTCTCATGCGGGTCGCCACATCTGTATCCTAGAGTTCAGAGTGGGGAGGGAACCCTGACAGGTATAATAGCACTACCCTATACCACATGGATGTTGTGAAGATAAATGCATTAAAGATTGTGAGGTATTGAGATACTGTGGTCATGGGTGCAATACAAGTATTATACATAGAATTCACTTGTATCCTAGAAAGATAGTGACAAATTGGAAGCAGTTCAGAAAATTGTGATGGATGTTGTCAGAGCCATCATTGGTGCAGCTGCTACCGTAGACAGGGCTCAGGAATTTTACTGTTGTGTCATGAAAATCTGCAGACCTCTGTCCACACTAGCTCTCATACTGTTGCTATCATGGTGCACTAGCTGGAACACAGGGAGTAATAATTTCCTAGTACACACAATGTCATAATGAACAAATGGCAATAAAAGCATGTACATCACAAATGTGTCTTTCCAGAGTAAGGAAAACAAGAGCAAGAATGCAGAATGGAGTGGAAATCTGGCAACCTCTCAGATCACTGAAAAAGAAAATTCTGACAACATGTGGAAATGATGTTTTCCAGATCATAGGGAGGAAAATATTAAGATGAAAAGTGCAGCTACATGGATTGGCGAAAGTGTAACAGATACTAAACCTCATTAAGGACTTAAGCCAGTCTAACCACTGGAGATCAGAATGAGACCTAATATGGTGGCATATTATCCCACATTTGCTTACTGTAGGATTGTTACATATTCCTTTAAAGCAGAAATCAGTGGCCACTGTCAGAGACAGGCTACTAGACCAGATTGACCTTTGAGTCTGAGTAAGCATGGCAATTCTTATGTTCCTATATTGAACATCCTTGAACATTACTGTATTGGATGCTAAAGTACTGAACTTATTCTGATACATATGAAGTATGTGTTACTCCAAAATAGAAAGTCAAGTTTTTGCTAGATGCAAAAATATAAGAAAAAGCACCAGGATTCACTGAGATTTTAAACAGTTTTAGACTGCAATTTCAAATAGGTCAAGGAAGCTAGATGCCAATTTCCTTGGCCTGAAGCTGGTGAAAAGATAGTTTTCCCACAGAAAATTTTAATTAAAAAAATCATGTTTGTCAACATTTTCACTGGAGAGTTTCACCTGTTTGTCAAAAAAAAGCAATAAAACAAAAAAACAAAACAAACAAAGGAACAAGATGTTTTGAAAATCCCAGCCTTAAAGCTGCCATTTAAAGATTGTGGTTATATGGACCATGATTAAATGCTAAGAGGTGGTATAGTTTTGATACAAGATTTACCTGGGTTAGAAAAAATGAATAGATAGAGCAGGTGTACAAAAACTCATGCAAAATGCAAAAAAACAGTGCATTTAGTGATGAAAGGCTACATTAATCTTGGCAAACACACATACCAAAACAAAGAGAGAGAGAGACATAGATAAAATCCACATTGAAAAGCAACTTTACATACCCAAAGTGTAGAAATTGTTCAGAAACTCTGGAGGAATATATACTAGTGCTCACGTTTGGCCAGCAAGAGGTCATGGCTCTGCATTATATAATAACTGTAATCACTTTCTCAAGGAATGAAAATCTGACCCCAAAAGACATGAATACTATTGATCAGCAGGTGACAAAACAATGTTTTTCATCAGAATGAGCTTTTTATTGACATGGTCAATGCTAATGATGCTCAAAAAACAAAAACCCCAAGTAGATCATGCACACAAGTGAAACATTTGCTAGTTTCTTATTAGGGTCACAGATACTCAGATTGTTAGATTTAAACTTGATACTAGAGCTCAAGCAAGCACTGTATCAGACAAAATATTATGTACATTCAAATCTCATATTCCATTCCACTCTAACAAATATCTATCTGTGTATAGTGAACAGTGTAAAGTATGAGGTCCACGAAAACTGCAAAAAAGATAGAGAGCATGATTAGGCTTGAATTTTATGTTGTGAGCACTCAGTTATGGGAAACACTTAAATATTGAACTTAAATTGCTACTATCTATAGCTACAAATGAGACTAGACAACCTGATAATCATACAAAATATGGAAGTATCTTCAAGGCAGTTGGACAATGTCCAGGAAAATGTTCTTTTCTTCTTAAGCGAACAGTCACCCCCTTTTGTTAACACTCTAAGAAAGGTACCATTTTCATTCCATGATTACTTGCAGCAGGAATTAGTTTCTAGTGTAGTACAGAAACCAATCTTCAGATTGGTACTGAACCAATTAGTTGGTATATTAAAGACTCATACATGAACGTTCAAAATCTGACTGGATATCTGAAATATTAAACAGGCAATACAAAAATAATATTACCCTTTAATATTCTTTGTAATGAGTGGTTTAAATTCACCTCTGGTGGAACCCCATTAATTTTTTAATACACTACTCCACCAACCTGAACTGTTCCTTTGTAGAGGAATTACTTTTTTAAAAGTATGCTCCAATCAACTGAATCCTTATCATATGATTAAAATAAAACACTGAATACTATGACCCTGTTTGCTTTATTTAAATGGGTCACAGCAATGTTTACTTTGTGCACAACCTCCCACTTCATGGTCTTGTCCTTTTTCTCCCATCCCATCTGACCCCTACTGTTTCCAACTTTCTGGTTTACCTTTTTTCTCCCTCTTGCCAGTCTGTTTCTTTCTCATCCAGAAGAGTCCTTATGGTTCTTAAGAAGCACAAGAGTAGATTTTACTATGAAACTGACCTGCTTAGATACATTTCACTTTTCCATAGGTGTAACAGAATAGAAACAGTGAAATTTAAAGCTGGTCAGTTTCACTTTGAGGTCAGTGGTTGTGACACAAACAGAGCACAACATGGGCTCTGCTGGGACATCTTCCGATAGGGCAGCAGGAGTTGATGGGAGATAAGGGGAGGTATGGTGGGGAATAAGAGAAAAGTCCCTAATATGGAACTCTGCTGTATCAAGAGACACGGTTTGACATGCCTGCATGCCAGCCTTGGTGGCAGAGGCCCTTTCTGGACTTCAGAGATATTGTGGTGGTCCCCTGCTCTCAGCAGGCTAAGGATTATGAAGAATGGCACTCTAAAGCTTATAAGTATTTTTCAGCCTCCTTCTCTCAGTATTAGTTCTGAATAAAAGCAAGGGTAGACCTTTCCTTCCTTCTACTGCACTAGTGTACTGACCACTTCAGACATGTAGAACTTGCTATCCCCATAAGATACAGCTTGTCTGAACCTCACCCTGAAGACCATCCAAAACCATGCTCTGAAGTGTCCCTAGCCTCTGTTTGCCAGAAGCTGGGAATGGATCACTTGAGGATTACCTGTTCTGTTCATTTCCTCTGAAGCGTCTGGCATTGGCCACTGTTGGAAGACAGGATACGGAACTAGATGGACCACTGGTCTGACCCAGTATGGCCGTTCTTATGTTCTTACCCACTTTGTATATTTGTAGACACTGATTCAGAGGTTAATGGCAGGAAAGGTTGTACCGAGGCAGACTAGTGCACAGTACAGTATGCCACTTCGGTAATATAAGATTGTCACCTTTTACTTATACACGTGGGCATGTGCGCACACACACACACAAAATACAAATCCCTTTATTGCTATCAATATTTTTTACAGTCTAAGTCCTTGATATTTGGTTTTTCAGTTACAGAATATAGTAAAGACAAGATACAGGTGGCTAATTACATCATAGGAGAAACAACTCGAAGGGAGAGAAAAAAATGAAACAAGGGAGCAGAGAATGCAAATGAGCTAGAATTTTTTATGTTTAGTGATATTACTGGTCAAATAATTTAATTATACATCTTTGAATAACTTAAAGAAATTTTGTGAAGAATAGTGCTGCAAGAATATGCTAAGAAGTGTGTTGAATAATGAATTAATTATGAACTCGTAGCCTCATGTGGCTAATTTCCAGCTTCCCTACCAGATACAATATCACTGATTTGAATATACTGCAGTTTATTATAGAAGTTTTCCTTTATCCTTCCTAGGTGGTAGCTGCCAGAAGCATATATTTGTATATGTGTGGATTATTTCTCTTTTCACATTCCAGACACCTATGGAGCTCCTTCCAATCAGACAGTACAAATGAAATGCTGGGCCTGTGGAGATTATTTACAAAGCTCAGTGGTCTCTCCACATGAAGACCCAAAGGAGGATCCAGTATAGAGAAGAAAAATCTATGATAAGAGTCTCATTGAACAATTTTCCAAAAGATTCCTTCAAGCTGAAATTTGCTCTCCCCTTCCTTCCGTCCCTCAAGAGGAAAAAAAACAGAGGTTTAAGTGAATCTCTGTTCTTTCAGAGACCCTGCACCTCTGTAGTGGCCTCTGACTAACTGCAGTCATGCCCTCAGGTCCCTTCCTTTAAGGGATTTCCCCTACTCACAAGGACTCCACAAGGAAATGTACACAACTTCCTGGTATTTATCCCTATGTCTACCATCCTAAGACATAGAAGGTATGAATTTCATAGGGTAAAGATAAAATCCTGCTTACTGACTTCAGTGACACTACTTGCTTGTGCCTTGGAAGGAGGAGTATGCTATTAGTTTGGGAGTTATTTCTTGATCAGTCTATCAGAAATATAGCTTAGGGCAAAAGTGAAAAAGATTAGAGTTTTTTGGCCTAGTGTATCTTTGTTTCTGTTACATACACAGACATATTAAAGCTCAGGAAAGGTCTGAAACAGGAATCTCAGAGGTAATGAAGGCTATGGTCTAGCATTCTTGTAGCTGACAGAGGAACAATGTATACCCAAACTCTCAAAAAGTCTTGTGTTGTATATAACAATTTGGAATGTATTGTCTAAAATATTGAAGACTGAAATACAAAATTAGAGCAGAACAAATTAGCAGCAACATTATTCAGTCAGTGGAAAGCTGTCTAGAAGAAGCCACCAGAGCCTCTGAGATCAGTCAATTTAAGGATTTGTCAATGATCCTGAATATCATAAGGCAACATGGGGTAAGAGATTGAACAAATTATGCCCTATCAAGTCTGTCAGCAGAAAATTAATTATGGATCATGATTGTGTTAGGTCATATGCTGCTTGATAGCATTGAGAGAAATTCCACAAACATGAGAATATTATTTATGGTTTCCCACTGGGGAAGGGGTCCACAGTGGAAACATCATAGAGATCAAATTGTAGGCCCCATATAACAATCAATTGACTGACAATCAGTCACAGGGTAGGTACACCCAGTCATGGAGTTTGGGGTCACATGCGGTCAAAAGGAATGTCTGTGAGGGGAGGGCTCCTGCCTCATACTGGCAATGAGGGGCGATCAACAGGTTATCTCAAGTGCTTATGTACAAATGCACAAAGCCTTGGAAACAAGCAGGGAGAACTGGAGGTCCTGGTGATGTCAAGGAACTATGACGTGATCGGAATAACAGAGACTTGGTGGGATAACTCATATGACTGGAGTACTGTCATGGATGGTTATAAACTGTTCAGGAAGGACAGGCAGGGCAGAAAAGGTGGGGGAGTAGCACTGTATGTAAGGGAGCAGTATGACTGCTCAGAGCTCCGGTACGAAACTGCAGAAAAACCTGAGTGTCTCTGGATTAAGTTTAGAAGCGTGTGCAACAAGAGTGATGTAGTGGTGGGAGTCTGCTATAGACCACCGGACCAGGGGGATGAGGTGGATGAGGCTTTCTTCCGGCAGCTCAAGGAAGCTACTAGATCGCATGCCCTGATTCTCATGGGTGACTTTAATTTTCCTGATATCTGCTGGGAGAGCAATACAGCGGTGCATAGACAATCCAGGAAGTTTTTGGAAAGCGTAGGGGACAATTTCCTGGCGCAAGTGCTAGAGGAGCCAACTAGGGGGGGTGCTTTTCTTGACCTGCTGCTCACAAACCGGGTAGAATTAGTGGGGGAAGCAAAAGTGGATGGGAATCTGGGAGGCAGTGACCATGAGTTGGTTGAGTTCAGGATCCTGACGCAGGGAACAAAGGTAAGCAGCAGGATACGGACCCTGGACTTCAGGAAAGCAGACTTCGACTCCCTCAGGGAACGGATGGCCAGGATCCCCTGGGGGACTAACTTGAAGGGGAAAGGAGTCCAGGAGAGCTGGCTGTATTTCAAGGAATCCCTGTTGAGGTTACAGGGACAAACCATCCCGATGAGTCGAAAGAATAGTAAATATGGCAGGCGACCAACTTGGCTTAATGGTGAAATCCTAGCGGATCTTAAACATAAAAAAGAAGCTTACAAGAAGTGGAAGGTTGGACATATGACCAGGGAAGAGTATAAAAATATTGCTCGGGCATGTAGGAATGTTATCAGGAGGGCCAAATCGCACCTGGAGCTGCAGCTAGCCAGAGATGTCAAGAGTAACAAGAAGGGTTTCTTCAGGTATGTTGGCAACAAGAAGAAAGCCAAGGAATGTGTGGGCCCCTTACTGAATGAGGGAGGCAACCTAGTAACAGAGGATGTGGAAAAAGCTAATGTACTCAATGCTTTTTTTGCCTCTGTTTTCACTAACAAGGTCAGCTCCCAGACTGCTGCGCTGGGCATCACAAAATGCGGAAGAGATGGCCAGCCCTCTGTGGAGATAGAGGCGGTTAGGGACTATTTAGAAAAGCTGGACGTGCACAAGTCCATGGGGCTGGACGAGTTGCATCCGAGAGTGCTGAAGGAATTGGCGGCTGTGATTGCAGAGCCACTGGCCATTATCTTTGAAAACTCGTGGCGAACCGGGGAAGTCCCGGATGACTGGAAAAAGGCTAATGTAGTGCCAATCTTTAAAAAAGGGAAGAAGGAAGATCCTGGGAACTACAGGCCAGTCAGCCTCACCTCAGTCCCTGGAAAAATCATGGAGCAGGTCCTCAAAGAATCAATCCTGAAGCACTTGCATGAGAGGAAAGTGATCAGGAACAGCCAGCATGGATTCACCAAGGGAAGGTCATGCCTGACTAATCTAATCGCCTTTTATGATGAGATTACTGATTCTGTGGATGAAGGGAAAGCAGTGGATGTATTGTTTCTTGACTTTAGCAAAGCTTTTGACACGGTCTCCCATAGTATTCTTGTCAGCAAGTTAAGGAAGTATGGGCTGGATGAATGCACTATAAGGTGGGTAGAAAGCTGGCTAAATTGTCGGGCTCAACGGGTAGTGATCAATGGCTCCATGTCTAGTTGGCAGCCGGTATCAAGTGGAGTGCCCCAGGGGTCGGTCCTGGGGCCGGTTTTATTCAATATCTTCATAAATGATCTGGAGGATGGTGTGGATTGCACTCTCAGCAAATTTGCGGATGATACTAAACTGGGAGGAGTGGTAGATACGCTGGAGGGGAGGGATAGGATACAGAAGGACCTAGACAAATTGGAGGATTGGGCCAAAAGGAATCTGATGAGGTTCAATAAGGATAAGTGCAGGGTCCTGCACTTAGGACGGAAGAACCCAATGCACAGCTACAGACTAGGGACCGAATGGCTAGGCAGCAGTTCTGCAGAAAAGGACCTAGGGGTGACAGTGGACGAGAAGCTGGATATGAGTCAGCAGTGTGCCCTTGTTGCCAAGAAGGCCAATGGCATTTTGGGATGTATAAGTAGGGGCATAGCGAGCAGATCGAGGGACGTGATCGTTCCCCTCTATTCGACATTGGTGAGGCCTCATCTGGAGTACTGTGTCCAGTTTTGGGCCCCACACTTCAAGAAGGATGTGGATAAATTGGAGAGAGTCCAGCGAAGGGCAACAAAAATGATTAGGGGACTGGAACACATGAGTTATGAGGAGAGGCTGAGGGAGCTGGGATTGTTTAGCCTGCAGAAGAGAAGAATGAGGGGGGATTTGATAGCTGCTTTCAACTACCTGAAAGGGGGTTCCAAAGAGGATGGCTCTAGACTGTTCTCAATGGTAGCAGATGACAGAACGAGGAGTAATGGTCTCAAGTTGCAGTGGGGGAGGTTTAGATTGGATATTAGGAAAAACTTTTTCACTAAGAGGGTGGTGAAACACTGGAATGCGTTACCTAGGGAGGTGGTAGAATCTCCTTCCTTAGAGGTTTTTAAGGTCAGGCTTGACAAAGCCCTGGCTGGGATGATTTAACTGGGAATTGGTCCTGCTTTGAGCAGGGGGTTGGACTAGATGACCTTCTGGGGTCCCTTCCAACCCTGATATTCTATGATTCTATGATTCTATGAAAAGAAAGGGCAGAGGCAGTACAGCAGCAGGTTAGGACCCATGCTGATGGCCCGTACTATAAAACGGTATTATGGCCTAGTGGCCAGAGTCAATAGCGCAGCCCTGCTGCTTAGGGCAGCATGGCCCAATAGCCAGAGTCAATAAAGTCTCACTACTCTGTCAGATTGTGTGACCTATTGGCCCCTTGGGGAAGTGGGTGTGTGGAACCCAGGTTGTGGGGAGACTCAGACCATCCCTGCTCCTCTGAGCCCCAGCCCAGGGCCTTGGCAGTGGCAGGGTTAGTCACCACCAAGACAACGTTGATCCTCCTGAAACACACTGACTAGTTCCCTGGTTCACCCACCAGAGCAAAGGAAGTCCCCATGGCTGGTTCCTACACTGTCTTCACCAGCAATGGTCCACAGTTCCTGCAGGTCTCTGGGGTCCTCTGGCGGTGAAGCTCCTGACAGCATGGCCTCCTCTCTGGGTTCATCAGGCAGCCTGGAATCCATCTAGGGCTGTGTGCTTTGGCTCTGGGCCTGTAGCAGCTCTCTGAAGAGAGACTGTAGTTTGCACCCTCTCCATTCAGCAGCCTGCCCAGGCTGAGCTGGCTGCTTCCTTTTATATATTGCCTCCAGGCTGAGCATGCCCAGCAGAGGCAAAGGGGTGAGGCTTCCTCAGTGTTCAATGCACAGCTAACCCCTGTGGGGATAGGGCAGAGTAGGTACACCCCGGCACACCATCAAATGGTCAAAATGCATTTATGGCTAGTTTGGGAGGACTTCTGTCTTTTCAAAAGAAAATGTTTGTTATGTTTTCTAAGCTGAAAGATGTTTTTGCGCAAAAAATGTATTTGCTTTGGTTACACTACTCTGTCCCTTATTAATGGTTTAAGTTTTTAAGAGAACCGCTCAAAATTAAATTAAAAAATCCTCCAGTAGGGTCAACTGCTGGCTAAATCTTACCTTTATGGTCTCAAGAAAATCTCTATGAGGCTAATACATAAAATTATGCTCTTGATGAGCTTCTTAACTGTACAACCACATTTGATGCTGATCTCATGTGTGCTGCTGTTCACATTAATCTCTGGTATGTTGGACAAATGAGAAATCTAGCCTGAAGTAATGATACTGTACTGTGCCTGGACATGGGCCACAGCCCAATAACACTAGCAATAGAGGCTAACTGCAGATTTGGACATGAAAATGAACAATGAGCTGGTTTGAATGAGGCTAAGGAAGTCCTTGATCCTGCAAACATTTACAAATGTACTTATCTTTAAACATACGCTTAGTCCTACTAACTTTGATGGGACTATTTTGTCAGTGTTGCTTAACTAAAATCCTACACGATTCACTATAGGATAATGCCATGGTCAAGCTAGATCAAGGGCCCATTCCTACTGAACTTGACAAATATGAATAGTCCCACTGTAGTCAATTGAACTGCTTATATCCATACAATTAAGCATGTGCATAAGTGCTTTGCAGGATTGGAACCCAAATCATGTACGATGGAAGGTTGAGTGACTGCTTCTCTAGACAAAGGCCCTCACAGAATGGCTTCTGTTACTTGCGGCCAGATGGAACAGGGGATAGACTGCAGAATCGCAACATCACCAGGAAAAGGCAAGTCTACGTAATTGGGGACTCATTACTGAGAAGAATAGACAGACCTGTAGCAAGAGCTGATCCAGAGAACAGAAGGGTGTGCTGTCTGCCAGGTGCTAAGATATGGGATGTGGACCTGAGGCTGAAGGGGATCCTAATGGGAACGGGAAAGAATCCACTGATTATCCTTCATGTGGGAAAAAATGATATTGTTAGATTCTCACTGGAATATATCAAGGGAGACTATGCCAGGCTGGGGAAGACGCTTAAGGAAATCAAGGCTCAGGTGATCTTCAGTGGGATTCTGCCTGTTCCTAGAGAAGGGCAACAAAGGTGTGACAAGATTATGATGCTCAACAGATGGATCAGGCACTGGTGCTATAAGGAGGGCTTTGGGATGTATGGCCACTGGGAAGCATTCATGGACAGAGGACTGTTCTCTTGGGATGGACTTCACCTGAGTAAGGAGGGAAATAGACTTCTAGGAGGGACGATGGCACAACTGATCAAGAGAGCTTTAAATTAGGAATTTGGGGGAGATGGTTGGGAGATGTCCAGGTAATCTCCACACCAGATTTTCTCTTTGAGAGGGAAGAAAATGAAGTAAGAAAGGATACAGCCGTGAGTAGGAGAATGGACATAAGGCAGAAGGGCAGTGTACATACCAATCTAATAGGTAATATTGGTGGTAGAATGTCTGTGCCCAATCGGGTAAAGAATGTGAGCAAAGCCAAACGGCAAAAATTAAGATGTTTGTATACTAATGCGAGGAGCCTAGGTAACAAAATGGAGGAACTAGAGCTACTGGTGCAGGAAGTGAAACCAGATATTATAGGGATAACAGAAACATGGTGTAATAGTAATCATGCCTGGAGTACGGATACTGAAGGGTATGTGCTGTTTAGGAAAGACAGAAATAAAGGCAAAGGTGGTAGAGTAGCATTGTATATCAATGATGAGGTGGATTGCAAAGAAATAAGAAGTGATGGAATGGATAAGACAGAGTCTGTCTGGGCAAAAAATCACATTGGGGAAGAAAGCTACTCGAGCCTCCCCTGGGATAGTGCTTCGGGTGTGCTGTAGACCGCTGGGATCTGATTTGGATATGGATAGAGACCTCTTTAATGTTTTTAAAGAAGTAAATACTCATGGGAATTGTGTGATCGTGGAAGACTTTAACTTCCCAGGTATAGACTGGAGGACAAGTGCTAGTAATAATAATAGGGCTCAGATTTTCCTAGATGCGATAGCTGATGGATTCCTTCACCAAGTAGTTGCTGAACCAACAAGAGGGGATGGCATTTTAGATTTGGTTTTGGTGAGCAGTGAGGACCTCACAGAAGAAATGGTTGTAGGGGACAACCTTAGTTCAAGTGACCACGAGCTAATTCGGTTCAAACTAAATGGAAGGATAAACAAAAATAGATCTGTGACTAGGGTTTTTTATTTCAAAAATGCAAACTTTAAAAAAAATTAAGGACATTAGTTAGGGAAGTGGATTGGACTGAAAAACTTGTGGATCTAAAGGTGGAGGAGGCCTGGAATTACTTCAAGTCAAAGTTGCAGAAACTATCAGAAGCCTGCATCCCAAGAAAGGGGAAAAAAATCATAGGCAGGAGTTCTAGACCAAACTGGATGAGCAAGCATCTCATAGAGGTGATTAAGAAAAAGCAGAAAGCCTACAAGGAGTGGAAGATGGGAGGGATGAGCAAGGAAAGCTACCTTACTGAGGTGAGAACATGTAGGGATGAAGTGAGAAAAGCCAAAATCCATGTAGAGTTGGACCTTGCAAAAGGAATTAAAAGCAATAGTAAAAGGTTCTATAGCCATATAAATAAGAAGAAAACAAAGAAAGAAGAAGTGGGACCGCTAAACACTGAGGATGGAGTGGAGGTTAAGGATAATGGGCATGACCCAATATCTAAACAAATACTTTGCCTCAGTCTTTAATGAGGCTAATGAGGAGCTTAGGGATAATGGTAGGATGATAAATGGGAATGAGGATATGGAGGTAGATATTACTGCATCCGAGGTAGAAGTCAAACTCAAACAGCATAATGGGACTAAATTAGGGGGCCCGGATAATCTTCATCCAAGAATATTAAAGGAACTGGCACATGAAATTTCAAGCCCGTTAGCAAGGATTTTTAATGAATCTGTAAACTGAGGGGTTGTACTGTATGACTGGAGAATTGCTAACATAGTTCCTTTTTTTAAGAAAGGGGAAAAAAGTGATCCGGGTAATTCCAGGCCTGTTAGTTTGACATCTGTAGTATGCAAGGTCTTGGAAAAAATTTTGAAGGAGAAAGTAGTTAAGGACATTGAGGTCAATGGTAAAATGGGACAAAATACAACACAGTTTTACAAAAGATAGATTGTGTCAAACCAACCTGATCTCCTTCTTTGAGACAGTAACAGATTTTTTAGACAAAGGAAATGCAGTGGATCTAATTTACCTCGATTTCAGTAAGGCATCAGATGCAGTTCCACATGGAGAATTATTAGCTAAATTAGAAAAAATGGGGATCAATATGAAAATTGAAAGGTGGATAAGGAATTGGTTAAAGGGGAGACTACAGCGGGTCACAGTGAAAGGCGAACTGTGAGGCTGGAAGGAGGTTACTGGTGGAGTTCCTCAAGGATCAGTTTGGGGACCAATCTTATTTAATCTTTTTATTACTGACCTTGGCACAAAATGCGGGAATGTGTTAATAAAGTTTGCAGATGACACAAAGCTGGGAGGTATTGCCAATAGAGAGAAGGACCGTGATATCATACAGAAAGATCTGGATGATCTTGGCAACTGGAGTAATAGGATGAAATTTAATTTTGAGAAGTGCAAGGTCATGCATTTAGGGATTAATAACAAAAATTTCTGTTATAAACTGGGGACGCATCACTTGGAAGTAACAGAGGAGGAGAAGGGCCACAGAGTATTTGTTGATCACAGGATGACTATGAGCTGCCAATGTGATGTGGCTGTGAAAAAAGCTAATGCAGTCTTGGGATGCATCAGGCGAGGTATTTCCAATAGAGATAAGGAGGTGTTAGTACCGTTATACACTGCACTGGTGAGACCTCATCTGGAATATTGTGTGCAGTTCTGGTCTCCCATGTTTAAGAAGGATGAATTCAAACTGGAACTGGTACAGAGAAGGGCTACTAGGATGAACCGAGGAATGGAAAACCTGTCTTATGAAAGGAAACTTAAAGAGCTTGGCTTCTTTAGCCTAACCAAAAGACTGCTGAGAGGAGATATGATTGCTATCTATAAATATATCAGAAGGATAAATACCAGAGAGGGAGAGGAATTATTTAAGTTCAGTACTAATGTGGACACAAGAACAAATGGATATAAACTGGCCATCAGGAAGTTTGGACTTGAGATTAGACGAAGGTTTCTAACCATCAGAGGAGTGAAGTTCTGGAACAGCCTTCCAAGGGAAGCAGTGGGGGCAAAAGACATATCTGGCTTCAAGACTGAGCTTGATAAGTTTATGGAGGAGATGATATGGTGGGATAGCCTAATTTTGGCAATTAATTGGTCTTCAACTATTAGTGGTAGATATGCCTAATGGCCTGTGATGGGATGTTAGATGGGGTGGGATCTGAGTTACTACAGAGAATTCTTTCCTGGGTGTCTGGCTGGTGAGTCTTGCCCACATCCTCAGGGTTTAGCTGACCACCATATTTGGGATCGGGAATGAATTTTCCTCCAGGACAGATTGGCAGAGGCCATGGGGTTTTTTCGCCTTCCTCTGCAGCGTGGGACACGGGTCACTTGCTGGAGAATTCTCTGCACCTTGAAGTCTTTAAACCACAATTTGAGGACTTCAATAGCTCAGACATAAGTTAGGGGTTTGTTACGGGAGTTGGTGGGTGAGATTCTGTGGCTTGAGTTTTGCAGGAGGTCAGACTAGATGACCATAATGGTCCCTTCTGACCTTAAAATCTATGATTCTATGATTTCAGTACACTCACTTGACTTGGGCCACTAATATTTTCCCAGGAAACAGCTAGAAAATAGATATTGCTCAAACAAAACAAAACAAAAACCCCTTTCCCCTCATTTTGGCATATTTGCAAAACTGAGCAGAATTTTTCTAAAATACCTGCAAAGTAAACCTGACTCATTTTGTACCGTTCTGAACTAGAAACAAGGCTTTTCAAAGTACCCAATGTGCTTGTGTTGTAAGATTTATTAGCATCTATTAAATATTTTCTTGATAACTCGGAGAGGAGAAAAAGGAAAGCAATTAGAAGTTAAAACATTTTTCTGAACTTGATGTAGCTTTTCTCTTTAATGAATTACTTACTAACCTACCTTAAACTGCAAAGCTGTTGTGTGCTTGTTGGCTATAGGAGCAGGGTCTCCTACAAACCACCAACATTGAGGTAAAAAGATGTGTCCTTTTTCCCAGTTTCCACCTTCTCAGTTTTAGGTTTAGTCACAACTGTTACACAGATAATTATGAAAAGAGAGGAAATGGAAAGAAAGAGAATATCTAATTCTACGAAAAGGGCTAAGCTGAGGGGACTAACATCACTTTTTGCCCTTCGTTATCAGTAATGCTGGTTGGATATTTTCTGTTGAAATGATTTTCGGAAGGAAAACAAACTTGCTGCATAATCAAAATTTTCCACAGGAAAACTGAATTTCTTCATCAGAATATTGTCTTATGGAAGTTGTAGTTCAGCTTCTTGTTATCTTCTAGGGGCCTCTCTCACTGGAAAACTACATCTCCCATTATGCCATTTGGCTTTCCCTCTGACCAAGCTGTGTGGTGCATCATGGGATATATAGTCTGGCTCATTGGGGAATCATGCTCCTAAACTACAATCCTAGGAGGCAATGCAGCACAATGGGAAAATGCAATTTAATGTTGATCTGATCTTAATATGGCTAAATGCATACATATACATCTACAAACAAAGAATGTAGATAGTACTTACATGATGGGGGACTCTATCCTGGTAAGCAGTGACTATGGAAAAAGTTGGAGGGTTGTGATGAATAATCAGGTGAACATCAGCTCCCATTGCAGTGCTGTAGCCAAAAGAGCTACTGTAATCCTGGGATCATAAACAGAGGACTCTCAAGTAGGAATAGAGAGGTTATTTTTCCTCTGCTTTTGGCACTGGTGCAACTGCTGCTGGAATACTGTATTCAGTTCTGGTGCCCACAGTTCAAGAAGGATATTGATAAATTGGAGAGGGTTCTAAGAGGAGCCACAAGAATGTGTAAGAGATTAGAAAGCATTCCTTATAATGACAGACTCAAGCAGCTCAATCTATTTAGCTTAATGAAGAGCAGGTTAAAGGGTGACTTGATTTCAGTCTGTGAGTATCTCCAACTATTTAATAATGGGCTCTTCAGTCCAGCAAACAAGGTATAACAGGATCCAGTGATTTGAAGTTGAAGCTAGATAAATTCAAACTGGATAAATTTTTAACAGGTGTAAATTGTTAACAGTGAGAGTAATTAACCATTGGAAAAACTTAAAAGGGTTGTGGTTGTTTCTCCATCACTGACCATTTTAAAATGAATATTGGATGTTTTTCTAAAAAAAAATGAGGTAGGAATTATTTTGGGGAAGTTCAATGGCCTGTATTACACAGGATGGCATCAGACTAAATGGTCACAGTGGTCCCTTTTGGTCTCGGAATCTGTTAAAATAAATAGTTTGAGGCTAACTGAGCAAACTAAAATGAAACATTTAGATTTAGGGAATATAGGGAAAAAAATTATCAAAATTGTTGAAACATTTCTGAATTTAAATTTTTCAGAATTTCCATTACATACAAAAAAATGAAATTTCATCTTTTCAGCCAAATTTGGGATGAAAACTAATGTTGAAATATCATCATATGCTCTGGTAGGAAATTCTGAATTTTGCTTAGCTTTAATGATCAGTTCTATTATTTTCAAAGTGGCCCAAGGCCAGTTTTCAAACCAGATACAGGCTGCAAGTTTTTTTGTCTTGATACCTCCCATGCAAACTACAGGTTGCAACATGTGAGGATTTACTTGATTAGAGTGACCCAACATGTAGATTTCATTATAGGAGAACCTTCTTCCCAGGATTTACAAGTTTACTATCAGGATGACTATGTGAAAGACATGGGGCTGCTCTGTATTAATTTATGAATGCATATTAATATATTACTACATCTTGGGAAATATTTACTATATACTATACTGGAATGCTCACTGTATGCATTGGAGGTTTAGTTTAATAGCCAAGCTGTTAGGAAACAAGCAGGAAGGCAACACAACAAATCCATATAAAACACCTCCTAGTAAACAGGTAAGGAAGTTAAGAAGTAACACCTGAGCTATCAGTTGTGAACATGCTACTTTCATGCTCCAGACAAAGTTACACAGCTGTCTTGACAAGGCTGGAAACAATCAGATTAAAAGACTGAACCAGTTAAAAAGTGACTTTTTAAAACCAGTTAAAAAGCCAGCATGGATTCACCAAGGGAAGGTCATGCCTGACTAATCTAATCGCCTTTTATGATGAGATTACTTGTTCTGTGGATGAAGGGAAAGCAGTGGATGTATTGTTTCTTGACTTTAGCAAAGCTTTTGACACGGTCTCCCATAGTATTCTTGTCAGCAAGTTAAGGAAGTATGGGCTGGATGAATGCACTATAAGGTGGGTAGAAAGCTGGCTAGATTGTCAGGCTAAACGGGTAGCGATCAATGGCTCCATGTCTAGTTGGCAGCCGGTATCAAGTGGAGTGCCCCAAGGGTCGGTCCTGGGGCCGGTTTTATTCAATATCTTCATAAATGATCTGGAGGATGGTGTGGATTGCACTCTCAGCAAATTTGAGGATGATACTAAACTGGGAGGAGTGGTAGATATGCTGGAGGGGAGGGATAGGATACAGAAGGACCTAGACCAATTGGAAGATTGGGCCAAAAGGAATCTGATGAGGTTCAATAAGGATAAGTGCAGGGTCCTGCACTTAGGACGGAAGAACCCAATGCACAGCTACAGACTAGGGACCGAATGGCTAGGCAGCAGTTCTGCGGAAAAGGACCTAGGGGTGACAGTGGACGAGAAGCTGGATATGAGTCAGCAGTGTGCCCTTGTTGCCAAGAAGGCCAATGGCATTTTGGGATGTATAAGTAGGGGCATAGCGAGCAGATCGAGGGACGTGATCGTTCCCCTCTATTCGACATTGGTGAGGCCTCATCTGGAGTACTGTGTCCAGTTTTGGGCCCCACACTTCAAGAAGGATGTGGATAAATTGGAGAGAGTCCAGAGAAGGGCAACAAAAATGATTAGGGGACTGGAACACATGAGTTATGAGGAGAGGCTGAGGGAGCTGGGATTGTTTAGCCTGCAGAAGAGAAGAATGAGGGGGGATTTGATAGCTGCTTTCAACTACCTGAAAGGGGGTTCCAAAGAGGATGGCTCTAGACTGTTCTCAATGGTAGCAGATGACAGAACGAGGAGTAATGGTCTCAAGTTGCAGTGGGGGAGGTTTAGATTGGATATTAGGAAAAACTTTTTCACTAAGAGGGTGGTGAAACACTGGAATGCGTTACCTAGGGAGGTGGTAGAATCTCCTTCCTTAGAGGTTTTTAAGGTCAGGCTTGACAAAGCCCTGGCTGGGATGATTTAACTGGGAATTGGTCCTGCTTTGAGCAGGGGGTTGGACTAGATGACCTTCTGGGGTCCCTTCCAACCCTGATATTCTATGATTCTATGATTCGGAAGCGGGGAGCAATGATCTGGGAGGATAATCTGCTGAGGAACAGACTGACGCAGAGAGATGCCTACTTGGAGCCCTGAAGAAGTAAAATCTTTCCTAAGTTTCCAGGGGGTGGTAACTCTTAAGTAAGATTGATATGCTGAAGAGAGAGGACCAGCTTGTATTGTCATCCTAGTCACCAAGTCATTGGTTGCATTAGTATAGGACAGTAATGTTATTCAAGTTCAACATTTGTAATCTAGGTTATCAATGCTTCCTTTTTGACCTAACAGCCAATATTTACAATACTTAATGAAAGCCACAGTCTTTAGATATGCAGTTATTTTCAAATTACTTCAAAGGTGCCCTTTTAACCTTTCTGTATACCCCTTTGTCAGAGTGATGGCCATTCATTCACATATAGTTCCATCCCCTGAGGATCCTTTGCTGTATTTGCCTTGAGCAAAGAGCTGTAAAACATTTCAACAAGAAGGAATCATCAGTATTTTAGAGAAGTACAAACATTCAACCACAACCTTGGGTACGTCTAAATTGTAGTAAGGAGGGGTGACTGCGACATGAACAGGTATACCCAAGCAAGCTTTGATTAAACTAGCTTGCTAAAAATAGCAGAGAAGGTGGGTGGTGTGGGTGGTGCCTGGGTCAGCAGCCTGAGTACATACCCAGGGTCCTGGGTGAGCTTATACTCAGTCAACTAGCCCATGATGCTGCAGCTTCACTGCTATTTTTAGTGACCTAGCTGGATCACAGGTAACTTGGGTATTCCTCCGTGTACTGCAATCACACCTACTGATTGCAGTTTAGGCATATCTATAGAAGCCACATAGGCCGGAGATGATGACAGCAACAATAATATATAAACAATAGTTTTGGCAGCCCAGCCCTTCTGAATTTTGATCCCCCCTCCATCAATGGATGAATTCCATACTTTACATTTAAATAATTTTGCAAATGTTAGTTGAGCCTCTCAACACCTGTGTGAAACAAAGGTATGTAGATTAGGCCTAGGATAGGACAGTTGGCTTTTAAACCTAGTTCTGAAACTGGTTTCTTGTGACCATTGGGCAAGTTTCTGAGCCTCAATGAGGAGAATGATATTTACCTGCTTCAAAGAGATGTGATCATTTAACACAATAACGTTTGTGAAGTGCTGCTCAGTTGAAAAATATTGTTAAGATCACCTCTTGACAGAACCTGGGAATCTCTGACTCCCATCCTGCACTCACTCCTCTAAACCACGTGGTGTCAGAGGGATCCTTTCCCTTATCATCTGAGGCTGAAGCTTGCCATGCTTTGTCTCACCCTAGAAGTCTTTTTTTGTTTTGAAAGCTTAAGTGATCTTCAACCACTTCTGAGTTGCATTTTTCACCTTCTTTCTAACTGCTTGTTTTTCTATTCATGCAAATTGCTGAAAAATGGATTAACTTTAAATGTACAACCGTGGCATACAGAAGAGCTGAAGTGTGGTTTTGTCTCGTAAAGTACTGCGGTTTTCCCCAGGCACAGTAAATTCCCTCAAATTTAAAGCTGTGCACTAACAAAGTGCATACATTTCCAGCTATGTTTGGTGCACAGTACATGGGCAAACCCAATTAAGGTCTTGTCCACAAGGTAGGGTATTGCGCTTTATGGGGTGTGTGATTTCTAAGCGCACAAATGTGTTGCATATTAATTGGTCTGTGTGGACCCTGCAGGTGTGCTTTAATGTGGTGCTGTTTGAAACCTAAAGGGCAGTAGGGGATCTTTAGTTTGCACCATCAGGGTTTTCACAAACAAATGAATGTGCAACACATTAGTTCACTTTAGAAATCACACTCCTGTAGACTGCATTACCACACCGTGTAGAAAGACCCTTTCTGTGCAGTTTCTGCTGATGGTTAAGAAGTACCAGATGGATAAGTGATGTGTGTCCCAAACCTCACTACCCAGCAGATTTCTTTGGTCTTGCCTTCTCTAACAAGAATATATTTTAAAATAACCCAAACTTTAAATCCTAACAAAACAAAACAAGACACTCCACGGCACACGTCTTGCTCTGGGGAGAGGATGAGAGAACAAACAACAAATGACATTGTCATAAATATAAAGGGAAGGGTAAACCCCTTTGAAATCCCTCCTGGCCAGGGGAAAGCTCCTCTCACCTGTAAAGGGTTAAGAAGCTAAAGGTAACCTCGCTGGCACCTGACCAAAATGACCAATGAGGAGACAAGATACTTTCAAAAGCTGGGAGGAGGGAGAGAAACAAAGGGTCTGTGTCTGTCTGTTGCTGGGTTTTGGCCGGGGTTAGACTAGGAATGGAGTCTTAGAACTTTTAGTAAGTAATCTAGCTAGATATGTGTTAGATTATGATTTCTTTAAATGGCTGAAAAAAGAATTGTGCTGAATAGAATAACTATTTCTGTCTGTGTAACTTTTTGTAACTTAAGGGTTTGCCTAGAGGGGTTCTCTATGTTTTTGAATCTAATTACCCTGTAAGATATCTACCATCCTGATTTTACAGGGGGGGATTTCTTTATTTCTATTTACTTCTATTTTTTTATTAAAAGTCTTCTTGTAAAACACTGAATGCTTTTTCATTGTTCTCAGATCCAAGGGTTTGGGTCTGTGGTCACCTATGCAAATTGGTGAGGCTTTTTATCCAACATTTCCCAGGAAAGGGGGGGTGCAAGTGTTGGGAGGATTGTTCATTGTTCTTAAGATCCAAGGGTCTGGGTCTGTAGTCACCTAGGCAAATTGGTGAGGCTTTTTACCAAACCTTGTCCAGGAAGTGGGGTGCAAGGTTTTGGGAAGTATTTTGGGGGGAAGGACGCGTCCAAACAGCTCTTCCCCAGTAACCAGTATTAGTTTGGTGGTGGTAGCGGCCAGTCCAAGGATAACGGGTGTAATATTTTGTACCTTGGGGAAGTTTTGACCTAAGCTGGTAAAGATAAGCTTAGGAGGTTTTTCATGCAGGTCCCCACATCTGTACCCTAGAGTTCAGAGTGGGGGAGGAACCTTGACAGACATAGTTAGTCACACTGCTTAAAGCACTAATGGAAGGATTTCAGATATTACAGTGTTGAGTACCTGTATAGACCTATACATAACAGAATGGGTCCAAGGATTAAAGCCACCCTTGCTCCTTCCACATGCATTCCAGTGCCAATCATAGCTGAGCTAGATCATTGAATCTGGCTCCCAAACTTCTGATTCCTATACTATTGCTAATCCAGCAGACAACATGCCCTTCTGCACACCATCACCACCACGCAAGTCACTTAACTCTTCGGTACTTCATTTTCTCCTTATCTGTGAAATAAGGATGATACCCATGTCTGTGACATGGGGGTACAGAGAGCAATCCTCTGAATGAGGTATACCTATTGACATAGGTGCAGGAACTAGGAGTGCTGGGGGTGCTGCTGCACCCCCTGGCTTGAAGTGCAGAGTTTACAGTTTGATTCAGCGACTCTCAGCACCTCTTCCCCCTCCCGAAATTGTTCCAACACCCACGCCTATTGACTGCAATAAGAGTTACTCCTGCATAGTGCTTGCAATAATGGGCTCTTAATTAATGTTGGCAAAGTGCTTTGATATCCCTGGATGGTGGGCACTATGTAAATCAAATAGGCTTACCATAGTAGGACAGTCATGTTCTTATTTATATTCTAAAATCCAACTGTGGTAAAATCCTTTTAGCATGGCAGTATTCTCCTTAGATCAAACGGCTAGTTGTTCTGACAAGCTTCTACGGGCTCAACAACTTTCTGTAATTTCCATGTGCAAATTGTTAAGAAATATACTTAGTAGCCTGAAATTGTCTCTGCATGATTGGGAAGCAAAAGACCAACGAATTAATCTTTGCTTAGAGAGAACTCAGTCAAAAAAATACATTTCTGTAAGATGCTACAGATGGGGAAACTGAAGGCCATAAAGAGAATAGAATGAACGGAAGTCAGATAATCTTGCTTTTCGCTGTTACTCTACTTGTTTTCTGAAAAGCCATTTTCATATATTTCCAGGGGGAAAAGTGTTGATTTTTTAAATGAAATGAATCTCATTATGTAATGAAAGATCCCTTGTGTTTTGGCTTATCTGATAAACTTTGTTTAAACACATGCATGTCATACTGAAGTAAACAAGTTTCAGAGAAAAATATACTAGTAACCTGATTTCTTTGCAATGACAGATAATCTGGCATAATACATGCAATTAATATTGATGTGCTGTATATTTCCAGCAAGAAAACAAAAACCACAAAAATTAATAAACATATGGGGCCGAGCCAACTCCATTCAAGTCAGTGGGAATCTGCCCTTGACTTTAATGGGAGTTAGACTGGGCCCTCGTTGACTTCTTTTAAAGTGTTTAGCACCATTTATTTGCCCCAAAACGTAAATAATTACCTGAGGAGAGATTATCTCAATAGCTACCTTGAAGTGTTGTAGACATCAATATTTACTGAATATATAAGCATTGATACATTCTGACTGTTTTTTCCTCAGAAACATCTCACAATCTCTTTGTGGCCATGAATTTCAAAATTATAGAAGTTTTTGTTTTTTTTGACAAATGTTGTAAGAAAGAAATTCAAATAGACATCCAAATAATGCTATTTACTTCTAGAAGTTAACAGGATCTCCTCAACACCTCAGGATTTAGATACCAAACTTTACATATTAGTGTTTGAAAACTTTGGCTTATGTGACTTGCCAAATACCACTGAGGAGGTCAGGGTCAAAGCTAGGATATGTCCCTTGTTCCCAGTCCTTTGCTGGGGCCACAATTTCTCAAGTTATTGAGCTGTTCTTCCTTGTGTACAGAGATCACTGCAACTGTTCAGAGGGGCTCCCTCAACCATGGGTGGGGAGTTTGCATTAACACTAGTATCATCAAAAGCAGCCTGAGAGGCATTCCTCCCTACATCTGTGATCTGATTCGTGACCTTCCAAAAAATCAAGCTACTTAGAGCTATCTGTTTGATTGCTTGGCTGATTTTTGTTTGGTGGGTTTGTTGTTGTTGCTGTTTTTGTGGGGTTTTTTTTGGTTTTTTGTTTGTTTGTTTGTTTTGTTTTTGGTGGGGGAGGGCTATAGGAGACTATGACTATTTTCTTATCTTCAGGAAAAATCACTGACAACCTTTCATCCCTAGTTTACATTAGTTTATGCTTTCCAGGCTATCCTCCCAAAGAAAATGGTTAGAAAATATTTTTAAATAAAAGCTAATATTCTCTTTTACATTTCTATGTCCCTCAAACTAGGTGACCCACAGAAATGGGCATCAGGGATCATAATAAGCTGGTACTAGTATTAGGAGGCAGAAAAAGAATAGGAGAATGGTGAGGGGAAGGGGGGGACCACACCACATTAATGATCATTCAGCAAGAATGGCAAACTCAGGAAATACGCTTGGTAGATATGTGAAATATGGTGGTGCATAGGATGGGATTCTTAGCCTGACTTCATTCCAGAAACAAAACCCTGATATTAATGATGAGCTCAGTACAATGAAATGGACAGTGACATATGAGTTCATCCTTTACAAATACATTACCTACATACACATGGTTAACAGCTGTAATGAATGGTTGGTGAATGATAATGTGACATAGAATGGATACTAGTGTATGCCCACAGTGCACTTAACATAATGGTGTGTTGTGTCAAATATGTGATAGGAGTGAACATTTCATCTGAGACTGGGAGATAAAAGGTTATTGCTCAACAGCATGCATAAGCAATTTTACAAGGGGAGCCACTTAAATTCAAGTGTACTGTGGAAAGTGCCTTTAGTTTATATCAAAGTTGGATCTATTGTAAGTAAACCAGTGTGAAATTTCTTCAGGATTTTTTATTTAGCTTAAAATAAGGTTCAGGTTTTTTAATGCATGCACAGTTGTTCATCTTAGATGTGTGTACACAGTTACCCCAAATGCACATGAAAATTGAATAACATTGCACACAAAAAATTTAATAAAACACATCTTTACATTTTTCTTTTGTAACTTAATTATATGATGTGAATACCAAACATCTTTAGCTAGTTCTTAGTAATGAATTTTTTTCTGAGTAGCCTGCCTTTATTTTCACAGTTCCCCATTATATATGTTTGGCCTTATGAAGAGTATAATATAATTGCTGTAACCATGTTGCTCCTTGACTACATCATATTTCAAGTGTTCAATCTGTGTCTCTCATGTTACCATAGAATACCATTCATTTATGGTTGATGTTTATTCCTCATCAGCGGAGACACAAAAGAAGAGCAACTTTGGATTGCAACCTGTGTGCACATGGAGACTCCCGTGTTTAAGTGGAAGATAGCCCAGGGAACCTACATCTCTATGGAGGGTCCTGGACACCCATTAAAAGTTTCAGCTTCCAGCAGGAGTAGAGATTGTACTAGACAATCTGGGAGAGAAGAATGCATTAATGATCAGCCAATTAGTATTAATTATTCACATCTTGCAAAAAAAGAATACTCAGACATCTGTTCCATTTCAAAGAGGATTAAGTCATTTTCACATGTATTAACCAGCAGATTATTACAGAATAAAATGGGTCATCTATACCGCTATCCCTATTATTTGGCAAATGATGCTATCTGGTTTCTAGTTCTACATGTAGCAGGACAAGTCTTTTGAAATAACAAGTAAGGTTTCTTGCTTCTCAGGAGTATAATACAGCTCAGAATAGACAGAGGCAGAAAAGACCTAGTAAACCTTCTTATCCATCTCCCTACCAATACAGGACTGTTCCCTATTGCACATTTACTAGAGGTTTTTCCATTTTGATTTTAAATGTGGCAAGGGGTGTGGCTTCTAACAGTGCCCTTGCGGAGAAAACTGCTATTAAACATTCCTCAACCAACATACTGCTGAAAGGACTTCTACCATGCTCTGTATAAGCTATATTAGTCTAATCAATATTTGTAGAATTAAAAAAATACTTATCACTTTTCCAGATTCTAAAAAAAAATAAAAAAATAAAAAAATGGTTGCTGAGTTGGTGTCTCTTCTGGCTGTACAGAGAAACCCAGTGTTAAAAAAAAAAAAACAGTCATCTATATTATGATTGTACTCTAAGGTGGACTTTTTAAAGGTGCCTAAGGAATAGGGTTTTTTTTATTCCCTCTCTGTGAAACCCGTGGCCAGATTGCTCATCCACATTTCTATCACAGGCTACTTGTAGTCAATTAATTATAATAGTAATAATACCAAGGATATTTTTTCTTGTCACACGAACGGTAACCGCTTCATGTTCCTAATGGTAAATACAGTACAATGTGGCATAAAAGCTGAGTTAAAATGACTGGTTTTAATCAATTAATAGCTTCCCAAGGGTGGAGGGGAAGGAAGGAAGAAAGAAAAAAAACATGATAAAGGAGGGTGAAAGTAACCAGGAGGGATTCCTCCAAATGGCACCAAGTGAGTCATACTTTTTTCTAAAACTTAAAAAAAAAAAGTTACAGTTCATATTTTTAGCTATTTTGGTCTCTTTTCCCCCTCCTCTATTTGACTATTAGTATTGATGGAAGAGGTTCTTTCTTTCATTCTCACTAACCATCTTTGACATGCAATTGGCAGCTTTCTTTGTTCTCAGAAAAAGTTAGCCTTTTTTACACAGATGAAAGATAGCACAATGCATTGGGAAAAGAAATGTAGACAGGGTGCACTTCATTGATTCTTATGACAGGGCTCAACATGGCCCTCTCTACTTAACACAAAAGGCCAAATCATGAAAATTGCCTTAACCCAGCTTGTACATTTGAATATTTTTAACTATTTCAAACAAGTTTTTGGGTACAAATTTTTGCATGTTTCAAAACTGGTAAACACTAATCAGTAGACGGATATCTAACAAAATCTAGGCTTTGGGGTAGAAACTTGCATATCCCAGGTTACATGCCCCAGAACTTACGTGCACAATTTTAATGTAACTATAGTTCCCTGGTGGCCAGAGATGGAGTCTGCTTTGAGGGAAACACCAGCCAAGAAAAGGAACATGCAGCAACACAGCAGGGAAACTCTCTTCCATCCCAGGGGCACCTGTGGTAAACCCCCAAAGTAACACACCCATACACACACAGAGGAATAGTAAAACAAATATAGAAAAGGGAAATATTTTTTTACACATTAATGAATGGAGAAGAACAACAGGGGTAGAAGATAGTGAGAGCAGCAAAACAGGGTTACATACAATATGAGGGCCCATTGGCACCATAGTATAAAAGGATAGATGCCCAGCACTATGTCTGAACTCAGAGTTCATCCTGGGCAGAGATCCAATCCAGCAGTGAGTTTTAGGTGCTGCTGGTCATCTTCAGCACCACTAAACTTTCCCCAACAAGCCCTTCCAGTGCCCTCTTCTGTCACTCTCTGCAAACGCATTCAGAACGACCACCTCCCCACTTAACTAGCTATACCTTCTCTCCTATTCCCAATGCAAAAACACAAGTTCTAGTACTCATGGGCCCATACCGCTCCGGGTGATGGTGATACTGGGTCCAGCTCTGGTTTGGCCTTCTTAGATGATTCCTTCCTGGCACAGTGCTCCTCCTGGATCCCAACCTTGGACATCTCCAGGCGTCTGCTCTGCCTCTCCCAGACTTCGGGCTGGTTCTCAAATGCTTTGCTCTCTGTAGGCCCTCTTCTCTGGAGCTACAGACACACACATGCCACTCTTGCTCTCTCCCTCCCCTTTACCTGGAACACCCAGCATTTCCTCTCTCTTGTGATGAGGTTTTAAAGGGGACATGCTCTCTAAATTCCTTTAGGGCATTACATGAAAAATTGGCTATTTGAAGCAGCCAGGTCAGAAAGGACCTAATGTGGCTTATTGATTTTCCTGCTTCTTAGTGGACTGCAATTCAATGTCCCTGAAACCACATGGAATTAAAGAATTATTTGTGTTAAGAAATTATTATTAATGTGTGTTACAGTAGCACCTACAGTCTCCACTTAAGTTCTGGGCCCCATTATGCTGGGTGCTGCACAAAGACATAGGAAGGGTGTGATGGGGTATACAAACCCCACACTGGAGAACAAAGGAGTAAGGAGCAGCTCTGGGCACAGGCAGTTTTACCCTGCTGCACCTGTAAAGCCTGTTCAAGTTTTAAAAGGGAAACAGAGCTGTCCAAAGAATGCAGACAGGAAGGGAGCAGATCTCTGCTGTGAGCTTGGGGAAGTATGAGCTAGCAGCTCTCATTGCCTGAGACCTAGAAACACAGAATTCTGACAGACCGCCAAGGAGAGCCTGGTGACTGATTGCAAAGGTCAGAAACTTGATTTTCCATTCTTTAATTTACCCTGTCAGGGGAAAGGGGACTTAGGTAGGAAATGATCCAGGGAGGCAACTGCTTAGCACCCCAAGGTGTGACTGGGAACTGTGACCTGTCTGGGGAAGGGACTGATGGGAAAAACCCCACAAGACAGAACTATATTTGAAAAAAAGTGACTACAGGGAGGGAGACAACCTGCCTTGCAACCAGGTAGCACTGATGGTGAATGTTTCCCTTTACAAAGAGACATTCCAGGATCTGAAGAGCTTACAATCTAAACAGACAAGAGATGGGAAAAAGGAAGTACTAATGTCCCCATTTTACAGACAAGGAACAGCTAGACTGACTTGCCCAAGATCATATAAAAAGTGATGTAGATGTGGGAATTGAACTCCTACCTCTTGAGCCCTAGAGCACAGCTTTAGACACAAAACCATCCAGCTTGTCTCGTAAGCCTACCATCATTTATGTGGTCTAAAATACGATTCCATAGTTCTAAGGGAAAGAGAGTCATGTTGTTCACATTTCCTGTTTTATCTCATTTATGTTCGTAGTTTATTATGGGAACTTGGTGAAGTTATCTTGGAAGTGGTCAGATTGTTTCTTGGAGGGAGAAAGAAAAAAATTGAAAATGTATTATTTGGATCCTTGATTTTCTAGATTGTTTCTTTAAGATATCATTAGTAGTTCTTCTAAGCACACTAGTACATGGTTATTAAAAAGGTGTTTCTTTTGTCATTTTGAGGACTTAAGTGACAGTTCATTCAGAGGTAGTTTGGAATAGTATTATCTAGAGCACATCATCCACCTCCCACATTCGAGCTAGTGAACAGGGGAATTTGAGAGGGAGTTTGTAAGAAGGAGTCTTAATATAATCGATATGGTTAGGAAAAGCTGCATCACCAGTGCCAACGCTGCTCCTGTCTCCCCTTCACCTGTATCCAGATAGAGAACCTGACCATGGATGCCTCTACCCAGATCCTGGTATGGATTTGCAGAGACTGTGGCCTGCATTTCCCATTCTTAGAAAGCCAGGCTTGGGGGCCCATCCAGTGTGAAAGGTGTGTGCTAGTGGAATCTCTCGGGAAGCAGGTGGGAGAGCTATAGGAGGAGGTGGCTAGGCTAAAGAGCATTCATATAGCTTCCAAAGCTGAGGAAGCTATTTATCTGGAGAGGACTGTTGTCATGCCACAGGGGGAGGATGATATGGCTCTGCCACAGGGAGGACACTGATTGCTAGTTACTTCTGGCAGTGGGCAGTTTTCTACCCCTACTCCCAACACATCCACCAGAGTGATGAAGAACCGTTATGCTGTCCTGGCAACAAGCAATGAGGAAGCACCCCCAAAGATAGAGGAGGATAAGCCATGTACTCCCAAGGCTGGGAGGATCTCAGCCACAGTCCCAGGAGGAACCATATGGTGGTGGTGGTTGGTGACTCTTCTGAGGGGAATGGAGGCACCCATCTGTCAGCCTGACATGGCAACCCGGGAGGTATGCTGGCTACCAGGGGCCTGAATCCGAGACTTTATGGAGGAATTGTTGAGGGACATCCAGCCCTCTGACTACTACCCCATGCTACTTATTCATGTGGGCAATAATGATACTGTGAGGTATTACCTTGAGCAGATAAGAAGTGACTACAGGGCTCTGGGAGTAAAGATGAAGGAGTTGGGGGCACAGGTAATGTTCTCTTCAATCTTTCCTCTCAAGGGCCCAGACAGGGACAGGTGCATCCTGGAGATGAATGCATGGTGTTGCCAGGAGAACTTCAGCTTCCTTGACCATGGGATGCTGTTCTGTAAAGGAGGACTGCTAAGCAAAGATGGGGTCCACTGATCGAGTAAGGGGAAGAGCATATTTGGATACTGTGATAAATGAAGGGGGAGTAGCTCGCTTTTGTGGACACCCAGCCAGCCAGGAGCTATAAAATCCCTCTTTGTAGCTGTTCTCTAATTGTTCTACCTGTAAATCATTAAAAAGTCTCACTGCTATGCATAGGTAAAAGGAACTGAGTGGGCACCTGGCCAAAAGAGCCAATGGGAAGGCTAGAACTTTTTAAAATTGAAAAAAGACTCCCCTTTTGTCTGTCTGTCTGTTGTTGTTCTCCCAGTGAAAGGCAGACAGGGCAATAGCTATGCTGTAAGAAGCTTTGGGCGAGGTATGAAAAAATTATCAGTATCATACCAAGAAACTACTCATTTAATACCCCAGATATGTAAGTAGATCAGGAAATATCGAGGAAGACGCAATTAGGTTTATCCTTTTAATTTCGTTATGGGTTGTAGATTCCTCTGTACTAAACCCAGGTGCTTTTTGTTTTGCTTGTAACCTTTAAGCTGGACTGCAGGAAAGGTATTCTTGGTGCTTAATCCTTGTAGTTGCTCTTTTAAACTCTAGCAATAGCCTGAGTTCCCAGATGTGTTTTCTTTCTTTTTTTTTATTAATAGAATTTACCTTCTTTAAGAACAAAATTGATTTTTTTTGTCATAAGAAGTTTGTGCACGTATTTAATTAGCTGGTGGCAACACCTGATTTCTTTCTTTCTCAGCTCTTCGTGGAGTGGGGCGGGGGGTGAAAGGGCTTGAGGGTACCTCACAGGAAGGAATTCCCAAGTGTACCTTCCTGGGCTCTCAAAGGGGTTCTGTACTTGGGTGGTGGCAGCATCTTCCAATCCAAGATCAGAGAAAAGCTGTAACCTTGGGTGTTTAATACAAGCCTGGAGTGGCCCGTATTAATTTTTAGAATCCTTGCAGGCCCCCACCTTCTCTACTCAAAGTGCCAGAGTGGAGAATTAGCCCTGACAGATACAGACTGCCTAACCTAGTGAAGAGAGCTTTAAACTAAGTTCAGCATGGGCAGGTGACAAAAGGCTACAGGTAAGTCCAAAACATGGAGACTTGGGAGAAAGCTTGAAATCTGTGGGGGGAGCATGGGCCATTATAGCAGGGATAAGTGAGAGACAAAAGAGAACGTAGAAGGGAAATAACCATTCCCAGAGAGTTGTTATCAGTGGTTCACAGTCATACTGGAAGGGCATATCGAGTGGAGTCCCACAAGGATCAGTTTTGGGTCCAGTTCTGTCCAATATTTTCATCAATGATTTAGATAATGGCATAAAAAGTACACTAATAAAGTTTGTGGACAATATCATGCTGGGAGAGGTTGCAAGTGCTTTGGAGAATAGGATTAAAATTCCAAATGATCTGGACAAACTGGAGAAATGGTCTGAAGTAAATAAGATGAAATTCAATAAGGGCAAATGCAAAGTACTCCACTTAGGAAGGAACAATCAGTTGCACACATACAAAATGAGAAATGACTGCCTAAGAAGGAGTACTGTGGAATAGTGAATCACAAGCTAAATATGAGCTGGATGGCAGGAGAGAGATCACTAACAGTGTAACACTGTTGCAAAAAAAGGAAACATCATTCTGGGGTGTATTATTGTTATAAGCAAGACATGAGACGTAATACTTCTGCTCTACTCCATGCTGATTAGGCCTCACCTAGAGTATTGTGTCCCGTTCTGGGCATCACATTTCAAGAAAGATGTGGTCAAATTGGACAAAGTCCTGAGAAGAGCAACACAAATTATTAAAGTTCTAGAAAACATGAGGGATGATTGAAAAATTTGTTTGTTTAATCTGGAGATGAGAAGGCTGAGTGGGAACATGATAACAGTTTTCAAGTACATAAAAAGTTGTTACAAGGAGGAGGGAGAAAATTTTTTCTCCTGAACCTTTGAGGATAGAACAAGAAGCAATAGGTTTAAATTGCAGCAAGGGCGGTTTAGGTTGGACATTAGAAAAAAACTTCCTCACTGTCAGGGATCTTAAGCAGTGAAATAAATTGCCCAGGAAGGTTGTGGAATCTCCATCATTGGAGATTTTTAAAAGCAGGTTAGACAAACACCTTTCAGGGATGGTGTAGATAATGTTTAGTCCTGGCATGAGTGCAGGAGACTGGACTAGATGACCTCTTGAGGTCCGTTCAGTCGTACGAGTCTATGGTTCTCTGGACATGTCCTCATGATAAAGGAATTGGATAATACTGGAAGCAATGCATGAGTATGTATTTATTTGTTCTCTGTAAATGTGGACAGATAGTACCTGTCAAACATTCTAGGTACCCCTTAATACATATAGTTGTCTAATCACCTTGGGTTCGCAACTTTAAAATTGAATGGCACTTGCTTCTAATGTCCCTTCATCCATCCATCCCTCCCCCAAGTATTCAAATATATGACCATTTAAATTTACAACTACTGCTTGTTTTTGTTTTGTTTGTTAAAACCCACTGGTAGTAGATTAGAGAGCTAGTTAAATTCATGGGACGATCAGATATCTATATATAAAGCAAAAAATGTAGTCAATTTACAATCAAGTTTGTTAGCAAATAATCCAAAGAGAAGAGGGATTACCTGGAGTCTTCTGTATTGAAAAAGAGTTCTTCATATTTTATTTCCAGCTGAGAACAACATACAGACACATGCCATGGTCGCTAATCTAATTTCACCAAAGGTACTGTGAAAACATCGTTAGTTACTTCAAAAGCCTCCTGTATACACCACATTTTGTTCTCTGGCAGGTAAATGAAGGGATTGATTTCTGTGAGACCAACCTCATTGCTGCTTATCACTAAGGTGGCCTTCTCAAAAGGTGTCAGTAAAATGATTTACAGACATCCTATGGTTCATTAAGCAGGTGTTCTACAGAGAAGTATTACCATCCTGCAGGACTTCAAAGTCATTGATGTCTTTGTACTGATCAGCCATTCAAGTATAAAGCTGGTCAATAAGGTACCTCTTATTGGAGTTGGTGCAGGGGTAGTCTGAAAAGAAAGTGATCTGCAGATGTAGCCATTTTAACTGTGCAGCAACTAAGAACATAATTTTCAGAAGTCTACACTGATGCAAGTGGCCTGTTGTGTATTGCAGTAGACTCCTTACAGCTTTGGGAATGCAACAAATTTTCAGAAGTGTTTAATTTGCTGAGCATTTTCCAAGTGGTTGGGGCTAGGTTAAAGGTCTAGGCACTCATTTGGCAGATTACAAAGCACTACAAGGTTCCCCACACACTTAGCCAAGTGCTGATAACTTCATACCAGTGGCATGATTAAATTAGCAGATGTGAATTAATCCATTTGTGAATTCATGCCTAATAATATCTTAGCTGTCTGGTTATCCCCTTTCTGGTTAGTGTTTAATAGTGTTTCCAGTTTCTACATCTTCAGAATCTTCACTAGATAGCATCCATACTTAAAGAAGCTATATCAGCATCTTCCTAATCAATTGGTAAGAATTACTTTTTTTCCCAAAATAAATGTTAAATATGTGCCAAAGGTACCCTGCTCTCTGTTTCTGCTTTCTTCAGGATTCTGGAACTGCTCCCATACTGGCACAGATTTTTGTCTGCATTCAGATATTTCAGTTTTGTTATCACAGGTCCTATCTTATGTAATCTCTGGTTTATTTCACTAGTTTTTCATCCTTCCCTGAGAACTGAATGCCTGTTCTGGTATCTGTGCCTCATTCTCCTTATGAAAACTATGGCAAAGAATGTATTGAAATTTATTTATGCAATGTATACATTTTGTGTTTGATAAATCACCTTTGTCATTGCTTAAGGGTCCTTGTGGCTTTCTCTAACCTCATATTCCCAACAAAATGTACTTGGAAAATGTCCAATTATATATCAAATTTTTTGTGTGGTCTTCATCTTACTCTATAACTTTTCTTATCATTCACTTGCACTCCTGTGACATAGAGAAGTCAGAAAATATATTTTAAATATTATCTGATATATTATACTTTGTTTGCACACTATATCCCTGTTTCTTTCCTCTGGTTAATGTCTGCATCTTATTCAGCCACAATGATTTGACTCCTCCCCGCTTTGCTTATTACAAGATGAAAACGAGTACTAGTGACACCTTAGAGACTAACCAATTTATTTGAGCATAAGCTTCTGTGAACTACAGCTCACTTCATCGGATGCTATAGCGCACGAAAGCTTATGCTCAAATAAATTGGTTAGTCTCTAAGGTGCCACTAGTACCCCTGTTCTTTTTGTGAATACAGACTAACATGGTTGCTACTCTGAAACCTGTCATTATTACAAGATGTTATGCATAACCATTATACATATGTGAAATTATCTCTGTAAATATTTTTCGCCTTCATTGCTTTATTCTCATTCAATGTCACCAAATAATTTTCATATTCTCCCCGCACACCACAACCTCCTTTTGGCTTTCACTTTTTGGTTCAAATTCCAAGCTTAGGAGCTGATCATACAGTGACTGCAGTGAAGGAGAGCAGGACTTAATCCTCAGATAGAATACTGCAATTCCTCTTTAAATATTCTTGGTTTATGTCTCTCCAGGTAGTCCCTCAAAAATCATGTATTTTTAATTAAGAATGAGTGCTGCCTTACATTCTGTGGCATATAAGTTTGCATTTTGTGCATCTTGATACTAAATATGATCAGAATCCCCCTGCATAGGAAAGCAAAGCCTAAATTGCACATTCCCTGCTGCAGATATGTGCCATTCAGTCAAGTAAGCAATAGATTGGTGAGGTTGATGTAACATGAAAAAAATGGTATGTTCTTACAGAGAAGTTGGAAGAAAAGCGACAACAGCTTCTCTAACTATATGCTCTCCCACTAGACTGGCAAGGTTTTGCACAGCGGAAATCAGTGAGCTCATGTTGGCAACATTTCCAGTCGCTCTTATGAGAGGTTTTCCATACCCTTAATCATTCTCATCATCTGAATCCTCTCAAAATCTCCTATAGCCTTTTTTGAGATGGGGGAACCAGAACTGAACATAGTATACTAGCTGAGAGCCATTGATTTAGATAATGACATGATATTTTCTTTATTATTTTCCATTCTGTTCCTTATGCACTGTAAAATTTTCTCTATTTTTTGACCACTGGTGCACATTGAGCAAACCTCTTCATTCAGGTGTCCACAATGGTGCACAAGTCTTTTTCCTGAGATGATACAATTAATTTAGAAGCCAGTGAGATGCCTGAGAAGTTCCAGTTATTTCCTCCAATATGCAATACTTTGAATTGCATCTGTTGTCATGTGTCTCATTCACCTAGTTTCATAAATCCTTCTGACATTCCTCACAATGCTGGAGGTTTTTTTGGTTAATCTAAATAATTCTGTTTTCCAACATTACTGCTCCAGCATTTTCCAGATGCCTAATAAAGTATGATTAAACACTGGTCCTAAGACAGAACCTTGAGACTCCCTGCTGCTAAACCTCTTGCCATGATGAGATTTGACCATTTATTCCTACTCTTTGTTTTCTGTCTTATCCCGTGTCTGACAATACCTGCTTCTCATATTGTGATTACTTACTTTCTTCAGTAGCTTTTGTGAAGGGTTTTGCCAAAGACCTTTAGAAAATCAGAATAAATTATATCAACTAGTTCTGTATTATCCACTATTTTATTGACATGGAGATAGTGCTGCTTCCTTTAATGGAGGCAATATGGGCAGTAAGAGCAAGGAAGCATATGGATTAGGTACACATAAACCGGCATCTACAGGATTGAGGCTGTTCTCACTTTCACATCCACAGCCTATACATCTCTTTTAGACTGTACCCTTACCATCTATACCACTATCTGCTCTGTTTTCTATATTGTGTAAAAGAGCTGCTTATATATGCTGTCAGCAAATGCTTGATGCATCATTTTTTTCTACTTAATGTGCTCCAGTTTAGAACAAAATAGCTGAAAACTCCATTTACTAGTATTTATGGACATAGTCATTGCTGAAAGGCTGTCACACAGGGGTAATTCATAAAGTCACCCATGTAAAAAGAAGGAAAATGGCTGAGAACTTAAAAATTGGATGGTAACTAACCATGAATCCTAGTGTTGATTGAACCTGGTGATATTCTCATCAAAAGGGACTCTCAGCCATGCCTGTAGCTGTATCCATCGCTTCATGACAACTCCACAGACATTCTCGGCTCCAGAGGGATGTTTAGGTTTGTTGTGTAGGTGATTGTGTTGATTTGTGTGTGGGTTGTGTTTGTTCTGGTAGAGTTGTATGGGTGGCGAATGAGGGGTGTGTGCTGTGGTGAGGGTCTGTGTGTGTTTGGGTTATTGTTTGTGCTGGTTATGTTTATGTGAGGGTGGTTGTGTTGATTTTGTGTCTTAGGAGCTGTGCTGGAACATTTGTGTTCATTTGTGAGGGTGACAATTGGATGCATCTGTGTAGCAGTTGGTCCAAGTAGTCTACCATCTGTGTAGTCTCCCTCATATGCTCAATGAAATCGTTGCTGGCCAATTAGCTGTATAGTAAGAGTGGTGATTGGTTGAGTTACTTGTCATTTCACAATGATCTAGGACTCTTGGTGTGGTATAGATACATGCTTTACAGTAACTGAAAAATTCCACAAGTATAATCTAGAAAGTTAAAATGGTTGAGAACTTAAAAATTGGACAATAACAGATCATGAAATCCAGTGATGATTCAACCTGGTGATAATCTGAACAAAAAGAGCTCTCAAATATGCTTGTAGCTGCTTCCATCGCTTCACACTGACTTAGCAGACATTTTAGGATTCAGAGTGCCACCTGTGTGTAACATAACTGGGATCTTATTACATAAATACTGCTCCTTTCATACCCTACTACTTTCCATACCACCTTTAGTTTTTAAGAATAGAACTTCTACCCCACAAATCGTTGTGTTTTTCTTTTGTTTTTTGTTTTGTCTTAAGATCTCCTAACTTTGTTGAATCTAAATTTTCCTTTAAGGTTTGCAATATTTATCCATCCAATGATTTTTTTATCACATCCCATGAAGCTGAAATCTAGTGTGTGCACATATATTTGCAGTCTTTACTCCATTATCTTTTTTTATAAATCACTGCATCTGTGTGTGTGTTTCCTCTTGTTTCTCTCTGTGCCTTGATGTTAATTTCTTCACCACTCATCCGTTTCTATGGGTAACTTTTTTCCTCAACTGACTTCTGTATAGACTATCTATTTAAATATGACTACCCTTTTCACATGCCCATTAGTTCAAATAGAATGATTGATAAGTAATAAGTAATGATTGATAAGTAATAATTGATAAGTAATCCGTTTTCTGACTTGTTATTCAGCCTATACTACTTTATTACTAAATCTAGCAAACATTACATGGTTAGCTATGTTACTATGATCAGGGATATTCTACTGGTGTTGTATTCATTGACCTGTCAAAGCTTTTGCTTTGGTTAAGTGCTTGAGAAACTAAGAATCTAGGGTTTGTGATCAAGTGGCAAATTTGTTTTCTAGTTATTTTTCAGTAAACAGATGGTAAAACTTCAAGGTACCTTATTGCAGTCTCTTAAGATTACTTTTCAGAGTACTACAAGGTTCTCTATCAGCTTTTTTCTTACTTAATAGTTCTGTGAATGACCAGTCATATATTACTGTATTCAGATACCTATTCAATGGCATATGCTACTACAGTTCATTGCATTAGAGAAATTAGTAAATATGACCCCATATTCAAATGCACATAGTATGTTTGAAACATATAATATGTGCTGAGATGATCTTAGAAAGACAGAGGTTTTGCTTCTAGGATAGTTTTAAACCTTATTACTGTATAAAATCAAAATGTTGCCATGCTATGGTGTATTGCAATTTAGTGTTCCCTCATTTAAAGACTATTTATTATGAAGTTGCTCTGACATAGCTATTGGGGAGGTCAAACTTGCAAATCAGTTGATTGCATTTCAGCTGTTCTGTCACAACCTGGACATTCTTGGAATATGTGGAAAATATGACCCTCAAAACATTCTTAACATTGTAATGTATTATTGGAGCTTAGGATGTAGTATTAGAAGAGTAAGATATTGATCCATATTAAACATTATTTACTGACCTTCCATCACTGATTAATCTACATAAAAATTACGTTAAGAAATTATTCATGTTTAATGCACAAGAACTGAAAAGTCAGGAAATGCCAAAGTTAATGTTCCCCATGCAACCTTAACTCGGTTCCTTTATGCTTTATAATATAGTCTTTGATTACATGATCACATATGTTCTCAAATAATATCATTTAATTTCACAATATAATATTATATAATTTTTCCACAATCTTAGCTATAGAATGTGCAGAGGCTGATAATATTGTTCATTCTTTTAGACTTCTGCGACTCTCATTGTCTTCATGGTCCAGTATATCTTTATCAATATACTGTTTTAATATGATACTAAAGTGAAGCTAGATGATACTCATAGAATGCCTATCGCTGGAGTGATACATAGGAGCACCGCCCCAGTGAGAGTACCAAGATGCATTAAATCATACTAAAAGAGTGGTTATCAATGGTTCTCTGTCAAATTGGAAGGATGTATCTAGTGGTGTCCTGCAGGTGTCTGTCCTGGGTCTGGTAATATTTAATATTTTCTTTAATGATTTGGATAATGGAGTGGATAATATACGTATAAAATTTGCAGATGATACCAAGCTGGGAGGGGTTTCAAGCACATTGGAGACAGAATTAGAATTCAACTTGATTAACTGGAGAACTGATCCAAAATCTACAAGATGAAAGTCAATCAAGACAAGTGCAAATTACTACACTTATGAAGAAAGAAATCAAATGAACAACTGCAAAATAGGGACTAAATGATTAGGTGGCAGTAATGAAGAAAAGGATTTTAAGGTTATAGTGGATCACAAATTGCATATGAGTCAACGGAATGATGCAGTTGTGAAAAAGGTAATAACATTCTGGGGTATAGTAACAGGATTATCATGTGAGATTGTGACACTGTATCTCAAAGAGGCACCCTGGAACCCCCATATTCATATGATTATGGTGGTTTATAATGTACACATTAGGATAAATAATAAATTATATAACAAATAAATTATATAACAAAGAGTAAACATGTTTTCTTATATATGGCATGCCAGGGAACACAATGTGGACTGTGACTGCATGTCTGATTAAAATGACACAAGTGACATAGAGAATCTATTAAAACACAGCTAAGAGAGCTTTTCTTTTGTCTCTAAATATAGTAACATAACATGGTGGTGCAGCATCCAAAAATATTTGTCACCCTTTTGCATAGGGCTCATCTCTTTTGTCTACAATGAAAGGCTATAGCAAAATGAACTAACATAAAATACCTGCTGCTGTGTGAACTGAAACTGCTGATGGAAAAAAGTATAGAAAAATATTTTTGAAGCACAATTTTATCTACATTTTTTCCCTGTTGTTTCAATCACGACTGGAAGATTCTTTAACAAAAAGAAAAAAACAAGAGATTTTCTTTGCAAACAAAAACAAACTCATTAGAAGACTTGGTGTTATACTTCTAAGCATATCCTGTTGTTAGGGTAACAAAAGTTCTAAAAATAATTTAAATAAAAGGACATCACCTTAAGAGCTGCTTCAAGTAGTCATAGCAACTGGATTTTTTTTTTAAAAAAGTAACTGTGGGTAATAGAGCTTTTTCCTCCTGACCTAAAGCTTTCCAAAAATATTATTTTACTGTCTATTTTTATACAAAGTATATTTGTTTCTTTAAGATCAGATAAAGTCTAAATGAGCGATGTGCAAAACTATCCTAAACTTACCTAGTGACCAGCTGAAGAGTAGAGCTGGGCGAAATTTTCAGCCCAAACTTTTTTCAATTTAAAAATACTGATTTGGGTTTTGAACAAAATATTTCATTAATTCATGTCAGTTAATTGTTTTGGTTGAAGTAAAAAAAAAATAGAAATGTCAACAGTTCTTTTTGACAATGAAGCATTTTGATTTTTTGGAGCTAGATTCACAAGGTGACTTAAGTGCCATTCACAAAACTAAGGCGGAGAGGGTGTCAGCTGCCCCTTATACCCAGTAGCCCATATTAGAGAAGCCCATATTAGAGGCCTAGGTTCACATCCCCCATATCCCCAGGTGAGTGCTTTACCATTCAGTATAAGGGGAGGTCCTGCCTCTTTGGTTTTGTGAAGAGTGCCTGAGTCCCCTTGTAAATCTAGCACTTCATTTCTTCTGCTTTTTAACAAACAAACTTCCCCCAAAACAACCAGTTATTGATAACTAAAAATGAAATAAAACATTTCATTTGACCCAAAACAAAAAAATCCAATTTTTGATTCACTAAAAATTCTGAAAAAAATTTGTTCTGGGTGGAAACAAAATTATTGTTTTCTTTTTCTTTTTTTTTTGGAACCACCAGTAAACTTTAACTATCACTTATTAGCATAACTCTATTTAAGAATATTTCAGTATTTATACTCCTTCCATCTGAATCAGAGAGGTGTACACTCCTACTGAAGACTGTTACAAATACTGGCACTGAAAAGCACTTTCAATTAATTTAAGATTCACTGTAATGCATTATATAGCAATGCATATGTATTTTAAAGGGCAATTTTTCAAACATTCATATCCATTATGTGTTTATCAGGTGGCATAGCTACAATTTGCTTCAGAGCCCAATTTTTGTTTACCAAAAGCTACCATAATTTCATTCCCTTCCCAGTATTAAAAAGGATCTATTTCTAGCCTGAATGAGTTGAGGCTTACTGGACCTTAAAATGCAGTTGTGCTGTGAACAGTGACTTTGTAAAAACAGGACCTTCTTACAAAATTGGAGCCTGATTCACCACTCTGACACACTGCTTCTATGTTAGTGTGATTACATTGTGGAAAAGCCGGCTCAAGATCTGTTCCCTGCACATATTTAGAAAGTTACCTGTTCACATTAATGAAAAAATTTATTCATTAATACTTTTAACTCCTGTTATTAGTGCAGGAGCCAACACAGCTAAGAGGGAATGAGCTGGATATTATTCCTTCTGGTACATTATTAACATAATTGTTAATTCATGGCCTGATGCAAAGACACTTTGGATATGTCTACACTGCAATTCAACACCCATGGTTGGCCTATGTCAGCTGAGTTGAGCTAGGGCTATGGGACTGTTTAATTGTGGTGTAGACATTTGGCCTTGGGCTGCATTCCAGGCTCTGGGACCCTCCACCCTCCCCCATGCTCCGAAAGCCTAAGTCAGTTGACATGGGCCAGCTTCCTGTATTTAATTGCAGTGTAGACATACCCACATTCACTTCAATAGACTTTGGATCAGGCCTTAAGTTCCATTCAGATACAGGTGTATCAACCCACTGAAGGCCATGAGGTTATTATGCAAATGTCAGTGAGGGTATGAGGAAGGACAGGCAGGGCAGAAAAGGTGGGGGACTAGCACTGTATGTAAGGGAGCAGTATGACTGCTCAGAGCTCCGGCATGTAGGAATGAAATTAGGAGGGCCAAATCGCACCTGGAGCTGCAGCTAGCGAGAGATAACAAGAAGGGTTTCTTCAGGTATGTTGGCAACAAGAAGAAAGCCAAGGAAAGTGTGGGCCCCTTAATGAATGAGGGAGGCAACCTAGTGACAGAGGATGTGGAAAAAGCTAATGTACTCAATACTTTTTTGCCTTTGTCTTCACGAACAAGGTCAGCTCCCAGACTGCTGCGCTGGGCATCACAACATAGGGAATAGATGGCCAGCCCTCTGTGGAGAAAGAGGTGGTTAGGCACTATTTAGAAAAGCTGGACGTGCACAAGTCCATGGGGCCGGACGAGTTGCATCCGAGAGTGCTAAAGGAATTGGCGGCTGTGATTTCAGAGCCATTGGCCATTATCTTTGAAAACTCGTGGCGAACGGGGGAAGTCCCGGATGACTGGAAAAAGGCTAATGTAGTGCCAATCTTTTAAAAAGGGAAGAAGGAGGATCCTGGGAACTACAAGCCAGTCAGCCTCACCTCAGTCCCCAGAAAAATCATGGAGCAGGTCCTCAAAGAATCAATCCTGAAGCACTTACATGAGAGGAAAGTGATCAGGAACAGTCAGCATGGATTCACCAAGGGAAGGTCATGCCTGACTAATCTAATCACCTTCTATGATGAGATTACTGGTTCTGTGGATGAAAGGAAAGCAGTGGATGTATTGTTTCTTGACTTTAGCAAAGCTTTTGAGATGGTCTCCCACAGTATTCTTGTCAGCAAGTTAAAGAAGTATGGGCTGGATGAATGCACTATAAGGTGGGTAGAAAGTTGGCTAGATTGTCGGGCTCAACGGGTAGTGATCAATGGCTCCATGTCTAGTTGGCAGCCGGTGTCAAGTGGAGTGCCCCAGGGGTCAGTCCTGGGGCCGGTTTTGTTCAATATCTTCATAAATGATCTGGAGGATGGTGTGGATTGCGCTCTCAGCAAATTTGCGGATGATACTAAACTGGGAGGAGTGGTAGATACGCTGGAGGGCAGGGATAAGATACAGAGGGACCTAGACAAATTGGAGGATTGGGCCAAAAGAAATCTGATGAAGTTCAATAAGGATAAGTGCAGGGTCCTGCACTTAGGATGGAAGAACCCAATGCACAGCTACAGACTAGGGACCGAATGGCTAGGCAGCAGTTCTGTGGAAAAGGACCTAGGGGTGACAGTGGACGAGAAGCTGGATATGAGTCAGCAGTGTGCCCTTGTTGCCAAGAAGGCCAATGGCATTTTGGGATGTATAAGTAGGGGCATAGCGAGCAGATCGAGGGACGTGATCGTCCCCCTCTATTCGACATTGGTGAGGCCTCATCTGGAGTACCGTGTCCAGTTTTGGGCCCCACACTACAAGAAGGATGTGGATAAATTGGAGAGAGTCCAGCGAAGGGCAACAAAAATGATTAGGGGTCTGGAACACATGACTTATGAGGAGAGGCTGAGGGAACTGGGATTGTTTAGTCTGCAGAAGAGAAGAATGAGGGGGGATTTGATAGCTGCTTTCAACTACCTGAGAGGTGGTTCCAGAGAGGATGGTTCTAGACTATTCTCAGTGGTAGAAGAGGACAGGACAAGGAGTAATGGTCTCAAGTTGCAGTGGGGGAGGTTTAGGTTGGATATTAGGAAAAACCTTTTCACTAGGAGGGTGGTGAAACACTGGAATGCGTTACCTAGGGAGGTGGTAGAATTTCCTTCCTTAGAAGTTTTTAAGGTCAGGCTTGACAAAGCCCTGGCTGGGATGATTTAATTGGGGATTGGTCCTGCTTTGAGCAGGGGGTTGGACTAGATGACCTCCTGAGGTCCCTTCCAACCCTGATATTCTATGATTCTATGATTCTAGCTCTGTTACAAAATGCATGAGTGACCTTGGACAAGTCACTTAATTTCTCTGAGCCTCAGGTCCTCATCCATGAAACAGGGATAACAGTACTTCCCTCCTGCACAGAGGGGTTTTGCAGGTAGATCCATACCTACTTGGGAGGCATTCAGCTGCTGAAGTGATGGAGACCATAGAACTAGAAAGAAATTTGTATTTAGCTCTTAATCTGCATGTGTTATTTCCACTGTTCCCTTAACAAACACATGCAGTTGAAGAGTACTGTTTTCTCTACACTATTTCTCTAAAATAAAAATGTAATTCCTTCACATTTTCCTGTCTTGAAGGCATAGTATTTTAGTAGAAACAATACAAAATAAATTAAAGGCTGGGATGATTTAGTTGGGGCTGGTCCTGCTTTGAGCAGGGGGTTGGACTAGATGACCTCCTGAGGTCTCTTCCTACCCTAATCTTCTATGATTCTATGATCTGAAGGTAATGGTGTTGTACCAACATAATCAAGGGCCTATTTTGGACTGTAAAATCCTTATTACTGGGGAAGACCTATACAAAGGGAAGAATACATCTTGAGCCCATCTTGTAGGGCTGGCAGTTGTAAATATAGCACACTGAATATGGAAATGTATTGAGGGACGTTAAACATGAACATCACAAGGCCATTTTAATAGCAGCTGTTTAAAATTGGGACATATTCTAAATCCATCACTAGATTAGAACTGAATATTGCCCAACCTGAGCCAATGCCAGTAAAATTCTGAGGGCTGAAAACCTTTGGAGCAAAGATGGAAACATTTTTATGGCATAATGATTTTTTTTATTTATATATCGTCATCTATTTTAAGGTCTAATATTATAAAAAGTCAACAAGAGAACTGGATTAGCAGTGTGAAGGATCTGATCTGTAAAGGAAGTGCTTAAGAAGTTGGAGGAAATGAGTGCTGTGCTTTCTCCTCCACTGTTAAAGAATGCATTTGTATCAGACAGGCTAGACAACTGAAACTGGCTGGCAGCCTACAGAAGCTCTATTGGCCTCTTGAAATCTGGATCTGTGGAAGTTATTCCCAGTTCTACCAGAGAGTGTCCATCACCCACTCCCTCCCTACACACACACCGTGGCTACTGAATGATGGATAAGACATTCCACGTCACTAACTTTTCAAGAAAAATCTACAACTTCAACCCTGACTGTGATGCTGTGGAAAATGACAGTGAGCATGCTCAGAGAGTCTCTAATCTGAGGTAACAAATGCCCTAGGTGAAGGAATATCAGGCAACTGGGAAAATAATGTAAAGATGACACAGTCTGGAAATATTGCACCTTCCTCATTGACAGCTCCATTCTGGATGTCAGCCACAGAACAACTCAGAAGTCATGGGACCTCTGGGTCTCTATCTGTGGAGTAAACCAGCAGGGTCTCAGATAATTTTGTTTTCAAATCATTCCAAGGCCATAGGCTGAGCCTTGTATGCATCTCTTCCCCTTCCCAAAAAAGACAGATATCACAGTCCTTGACTGTAAAACTTCTACCTCTACTTATTTCATGCACATGCTTGTGGACAATATGTAAAATCAGGAATACTTAATGAAGGAGATAGGAAGTAGGCAGGTGAGGGGGGACTTGGCATCCATATAAAGACACAGTCTGTTACATAGGTCAGTTTGCTGAGACACCAAGATCTTCAACCTTCTGGGGCCTGTGTCACTCTGAAATCTGCAGTTATTTTGTGCTGGATGGGATGCAGAATGAGCAAACAGAATACCGCCTAATGGAATGATTAAATGTTTAAACTGATATTTTAACTCAATCAATTGAAAGCATAAATAGCATGAGTTTGACTGAATCAGTTTAAAGAATTACACAGAAGCCAATGTACTTGTCAGCAAGGGTGAAAAATTCATGTATCACTGCTACACAGTTTGAATATTGTATCTCTCAATTAGATATAACAAACACACTTTTACTCTGTCACAAAAGGATAGCTCTTGAGTAGGAATAAAATATGGTCCAGCTTTTGAAACATTTGTAATTACTTAAAATTTAGGAATCCAGCAACCATTGTCAAATATTTAATAAACATGACAGCTTGATTAGTCATTATTTTTTTTTGTTTTCCATAAGCAATTCTAAGTAAAGAAGCACCTAATAGATTAAGATTTAAATATGCTTTCAATAGGAAAAAACCTCTTAGCATAATAGATTAATGGAAACACCTGCCTTTTAAGAAAAAATGTCACTTCCACATCTTGTGGAAGAATTCATAAAACACAATAAATTATAAAGAACAGTAAACATATAACAGCAGTTAGTTGTCTATAGAATACTTAAGAGACAACGAAATGAAAGCAAACATATAAAAATGTCAAAGTAAAATCCTACTGCAAAATTGCTTTCATGCTGTTCTAAACATATTTGTTGTTTTGAAAAATAAAGTATAAATTAAGATTAGGGGTAGCATTTGAAAAGTCCTCAGAATTGCCTAACTCTGCTTCCATTAAAGTTAATGTGAAAAACCAGGCTCCTTTAAGGTATCTCAAGTTGGGAGGCTTAAAATATAAAAAGTACAAAAATAAAATTTATTATTGTAATGCATGCATCTACAGTGCTGTAAAGCCAAATTCACTGTTGGTGTAAATTAAGAAACTTCCATTGACTTCAGGAACTGGATCAGTTTACACTAGCTGAGAATTTTGCTTGCATTGACTTTAGAATCATAGAAGATTGGAATTGGAAGAGACCTCAGAAGATCATCTAATCCAACTCCCTGCTCAAAGCAGAACGAACCCCAACTAGGTTTTAGGTTTTATTGTAGTCAAGAAAATAAGTTACACTGATAATATAACTAAAATCAAAACATTTTCTCCAGATGGTTTAATCCTGCTTTTAAACTATGTTGTATCACTGATTCAGTTACATATAGTCAGAACTTTCATTTTTAAAACAGTATCCATCTTTAAAGTGAATGTACAGAAGTACAACTAAAAATAAATAAATAAATAAAACTAAGAACTAAATTCTTAGCTTTTATCTTTTTTTACTTTGTACTCTTATTCACCAGGCTTTGCTCCAGTAGTCCAGCAAGTTTAGAAAAATAAAATGAAGAATATTAATTACCCTGACTAAGATTGTTTATATCTCATATGCAGCAATTTACAGCTTCACCTCAGGGTGATCTTGATGTTAATGTTGTAATAAGAGTGTGTAGCCCTTGATCTCCCAAAAGGACTGAACTACTAAACATAATTTAATTAATTCAAAATAAAAACTAAAAATGACTGTATCCAAACATGAGATGTTTGAAAGTAAAAGTAGGGAAACTAAAAATCCTGTCTTTCAAAGGATCTTGACATAAAAGGCATTTTTGAAACATGGTGGAGTGACATAAACCCATGGGATATTGTATTACTTGGGTATAATATGTAGGAAGGATACATTAGAGGCTAAGGGCTTGTCTTCACTACATGAATAACGTAGCTGGAGTCGATGTAGTTTAAGTCAACCTAACCCAGTTGTGACATTGTGCTCCATATAATTTTATGAAAATATGCTAATGAGTGTGAATATAATGTAACTGGAATATTCTTCATGCCAAAGTCTCTTGTAAGGTATCATTACAAAGCTTATAATCTACTGAGTGTGGTCATCCTATTTATATAAATGTATCATTCTTGTATATGAAACTAGGAATATGAAATATAACTCTGGGGTCCTATTGTAATTATGCAAAGTGTGGGCCATCAATGGTGGTTTGGAATCTTGATGGCTCCCATCAACTAGGACAATTGGTTGTATATGGCTCTGTTTACTTGCAAGCCTTCCTGTGAGTCAGGCCAAGAAGAATGAAGGCTTGGGGTCTCACAGAACACGTGACCATGTCACCAGATACTGGAATCCATATTAAACCTGTGTCATAAATATAAAGGGAAGGGTAAACCCCTTTGAAATCCCTCCTGGCCAGGGGAAAGCTCCTCTCACCTGTAAAGGGTTAAGAAGCTAAAGGTAACCTCGCTGGCACCTGACCAAAATGACCAATGAGGAGACAAGATACTTTCAAAAGCTGGGAGGAGGGAGAGAAACAAAGGGTCTGGGTCTGTCAGTAGTCGTCTTGGCCAGGGACAGAACAGGAATGGAGTCTTAGAACTTTTAGTAAGTAATCTAGCTAGGTATGTGTTAGATTATGATTTCTTTAATTGGCTGAGAAAAGAAGTGTGCTGAATAGAATAACTATTTCTGTCTGTGTATCTTTTTTGTAACTTAAGGTTTTGCCTAGAGGGGTTCTCTATGTTTTTGAATCTAATTACCCTGTAAGATATCTACCATCCTGATTTTACAGGGGGGATTTCTTTATTTCTATTTACTTCTATTTTTTATTAAAAGTCTTCTTGTAAAACACTGAATGCTTTTTCATTGTTCTCAGATCCAAGGGTTTGGGTCTGTGGTCACCTATGCAAATTGGTGAGGCTTTTTATCCAACATTTCCCAGGAAAGGGGGGGTGCAAGTGTTGGGAGGATTGTTCATTGTACTTAAGATCCAAGGGTCTGGGTCTGTAGTCACCTAGGCAAATTGGTGAGGCTTTTTACCAAACCTTGTCCAGGAAGTGGGGTGCAAGGTTTTGGGAAGTATTTTGGGGGGAAGGACGCGTCCAAACAGCTCTTCCCCAGTAACCAGTATTAGTTTGGTGGTGGTAGCGGCCAGTCCAAGGATAACGGGGGTAATATTTTGTACCTTGGGGAAGTTTTGACCTAAGTTGGTAAAGATAAGCTTAGGAGGTTTTTCATGCAGGTCCCCACATCTGTACCCTAGAGTTCAGAGTGGGGGAGGAACCTTGACAACCTGGTATAAGGGGGTGGAACAGAACAAAGCAGTCATGAGAAATCCCCTAGCTACCACCTGAGCTGGAACAAGGACTGTAACAAGAAAAAGGATTGGGCCCAGACTAGAAAGGAGTCTAGTCTGTGAAAGAAGCTTATTGGAACATCTCTGAGGGTGAGATTTTCCTGTATTCAATTTCTTAAATGTATTAGGCTTAGACTTGCATGTTTTGTTTTATTTTGCTTGGTAACTTACTTTGTTCTGTCTGCTATTACTTGGAACCACTTAAGTCCTACTTGTTACACTTAATAAAATCACTTTTGCTTATTAATTAACCCAGAGTAAGCAATTAATACCTGGGGGGACAAACAGCTGTGCATATCTCTCTATCAGTGTTATAGAGGGTGGAAAATTTATGAGTTTACCCTGTATAAGCTTTATACAGAGTAAAACAGATTTATTTGGGGTTTGGATGCCAAATTTGTAAACAGTCTGTGTATATATATATATATATATATTTGGCAAAAGCATATAAGGCTAAAACTATACCCCAAAATTTAAGAAAAATGTTTCTTTTAAAACATTAAAGAAGTGTTGTTTTCCTATATAAAGTCTAATGCTACAAATTTTCTTCATGTTTTCCTTTCAACTTTTGATCTGCAGTTTTCTCATCATAAAGCAAGTAAAAAAAGGGCACATGAGAATTAGCCTCAAGTAATTCTGAAGGACCTCAAATTCTAATGAGCCAAATATCTTGGATCATCTGATACTATAAAGTGTATAATTGCACATAATGAAGCTGATGGAAATAATTTTTAGTTAGAATAAAGGTCATCATGGCACTGCAGATAGTAAAGGGGATTTTTTCCAAACCGATTAAGGTCCTTGAAGGATTAGTTGATCAAGCACTAATACCATTAAGTGCCCCAAAGTGGTTAGTTATCAAAATAATTTATATTTAGACATACTGTATATGGTGTTTAAAATATGTGCTGTTGCTGCTGGCTGATATTGAGTAGAATATCGTTTATCTGAGTCATCCATAAGGTGAGGGCCCAATCCAGCCTAATCAGTCTCCATCTGCTGGCCAATTAAAGCTGTATTTATATTATGTTGTATTCATGCTTGTAAGTGCTGATCCAGAGCTCTAGATGCAAAATAATTAATTATACATACACACAAAATCTCATGAAAGCAAAAAAGACCTCTAAACTTACTAAAATAAGACACTCTCCATAATCCTTCCCTTCATCACCAATCAAATTCTACCCTTATTTGAGTCTCCTGTGCTCCCTCAAAAGTCTGGGAAAATAAGCAAATCTTGCAGCATTCCCTGAAGGTCATCAATACTCTGCTGAACAATGACAGGAAGCAAGTTTCATTGCAAGAGACCCTCACTGGGAACATCCTGCCATTAGCACCTGCTAGTTTAAACCAAGAGCCTATAAACCTCCAGGGCTTAATTCTGATCACTGTTATGCCATTTTAAAACAAGAGTAACTCCAGTGAACTAAATGGAATTGTGTCAAATTTACAGTTATGGAACTGAGATCAGAATCTGGCTTGAACTCTTTAGCCAATGGAAGTCTCTGAGGTAATCCAACCCCAGATCTTGAGTGTCTTCTGTTCAGTGCTCTGCAATGAAAGAGTCTGCTCTGGAGTCTGAAGGGAAAATCTCCACTTTCCAGTCTAAATCTAAATTAGACACTTTAAACTCTTCTTAGCTTTTAAATTCTTCAGGGCAGGGACTGTTTTTTATTTTGTATAAGAAAGGGACTGTTTGTATAACATCTCGCCCAATGGCATCAATCCTGATTGATGTTTTAGTACTGTGCATATATAAATATGCAAAGTTCTGATATTCCACAAGGATCCAGCATTTCATCTTCAGTGATATATATTTATTTTTATTGGTCTAATCTCATGGCATTTTTAGCTGCTAAATTCTGCCACTACTATAAAACTCTGATTTTAATTATTTACATACAGATATTTCTTTTTTGTTTGTTTGTTTCCATTTATGAAAGTGCATGAGTGCTAAGGAAGCTATATGGATTTTAAAGATTTGTCTAATGGGCAAAGAAAAGAACTATCAATACATTTTATGTACCAGTAAAGATGCTACTGAACTGTGGTATTCCATGCTTACAGTGATGCAGTTCCACTGTATATTTCATTTCTCAACTACCTCACCAAAATGAAGAAAAATGTTAGGAAAGAGCTTTTATTCATTGAAGTGCTAATGATTGTTTCTTGAAATTATTCTTCCATAAGTTTTCACATACTGTTTAAAATTTTCTGTACATTTGCAGAAGTTGTGCATGTGTTTCATTTTGCTGAATAATATCTATGCTGTGTATTATCTATTTATGATTTAAGAGGAAGTAAGGATAGGTCTCCTTCCCCATGGACTGCACCTTGATGTGGTAGGAAGGCTTCCATGCTGCCATAGTCCTGAGAGCTGTGTGGGCAGGAGTATAACTAGTAATGCCAGTCATGACACAGAAGTCAAAGGGTAGGAGCCAGGCCACAGGCAGTCCACCAGTCCTCCTGATAGGAAGTTGAGAGTGGGCTAATGACCCACCCCTGTCAGAAACAAAGATTTTACAGGAACCTACACTACTGTTCAGCTCAAGGCAGTGGTGAAGGTCCTATGTTCTGTGTGGAATAAGTCAGTGAAATCAAGGATAGGGGTAAAAATGTTTTTAACATTATAATTGTAACTTAGCTTCTGCTTAACTTTTATATGTCAAATCATGTCAGTTAAGTGACAGCTCCTTTCCTTCCCTTTTCCTACCTACTTTAGAGGTCTACTGACAAAGTTAATAAGTTTTGAACCCCGGTGGTCAATACACCTTTTACTTAAATGGTGATCTTCTAAACCAAACAGTCTCATAATAGAACATATTCCAATGCTCCCTGAATACAAAGTCTTTCTCCCTGCACCACCAGTCACTCTATCATTTGGTCCTCAGTGTCAATCTTCTTCACTTGTGGTTAGCATCAGAAGAACCTTTGAGAAGATCACTGGCTCTCCCTTTCTCAGTTATCTTCCAGATTCCTGGAAGTCTTTCACAGTCATATACAATCTTTCTTTTTGGTGTTATTTGTTCCCATGTAACATATAATCAGTGAAATCCAGCATTCTGTATTACATTTGGCACTTGTAGTTTATATTATTTCTTCTAGTATCTAGGAAGTACCATTCCATCCCATATTCATGATCAAGGCCATACTTGTTTTGGCTGTAGCTTCCTCCTTAAGGAATCACAACACAGGATCATTTGCCTCTTTCTTTGAGGTGGATCATTTTCATGCCATTCTTCTTGACCATAGGTCAGGTTTCTATCTGTCTTTTGCCTGTTCTCAGTGTGCTTCACCTCCCCTCCTTCTCAAGGGCAGTACATTTATTGTTGGAGACTCACTTGAAAGTCTTCATAAACATTTACTGTTTTCTCTTTTTACTGTTCCTAGTTGCCACATTTTCCCATCTGTTTCCTTGCTCTTTCATCTCTGTTCTGTGTGCAATAGCTTGGATAGTTCCTTCCTTTATGCAACATCTGATTTTGCTTCCTTGATTTCTCTTGGATATGAGTTTGTCACCATATGGATTCCTGCTGTATAGAGACCCACTTGCCTTGCCCCTTTCTCATCTACACACTACACCCTTCCATGGAAGCTGTGGAGATTGGCCACAGAGGCTCTGCAGAGCACACGATAGTCCTCTTGCATGATATTAATACTGCTTTAGCCACCAACTCATCAAAATTCCTGTGAGGCTTTTAAAATACCTGTGACCTTTACACATGATACCCATCTAAGGTGTTTTAGAGTTCAGCCATATAGGAGTTTTGCCTGAGATCACAGGATCAGGTAATTGAATAAGATTAAGGTTTCTTGTTTGCTTAATACAGGTAGTTCTGAATTCCCACAGTTGTAAGAATAGACCAGCTCTAATTTGGAAATCTCTTTGTGTAACATAAATTTCAGTCTTGGGTTTGTCACTTCTCCACTCAATAAATATGGTGCTCACAGCAAACTTTACAACAGTTAAATAAAAGGTTTGTTCAATAACTTTATACTTAGGATCTCCGTAGTTTCGTTAATTTGCAAGATTAGATATAGTTACACACAGTAAATGTATAAAGGAGAGAATTTAAACTCTCCTTCCTGATAGTCTTTCATCCCCCCAAGAACATATCTGAGACCCCATGTCATGCCATCTTTGGTTGAATTTTGCAACCTGCATTGGAATGGTACCTTCTGGCCTTACTCTCACTACAGCTAAATTGCATGTCCTTCCTTAAATCCCCCCCAAACTTTGATTTCCCCAAATCTGATGTAGTGCTTAAAACAATATATTCTCTTTATTAATTTCCTTTCTTGGGCTTTTCCAGTTATCCTTTGAATTTATTCTTAATTAAAATTTTAAAAAAATATCTTCCAGTCTACAATATTTATCTCTTAAGTGTGCGGATTTCCTATATGAAGCAAGTACACAATATGCAAGAGACACTGCACTTCAGATAAGAGATCAGTAATATGAACTAGAGAGGAAAATTCTGCCTCAAGTACAGAACAAACAAGTACAGCAATGGTAATAAAAAAAACATGCTTATGAAAATAACCTGTGGTTTCAGATACCTGTAGGCATTAAAATTTGGCAGGAACTGGATTCACCAAACATATTTTTTCTTTTAATGTTTTTTTTATTATTTTTCAAGACATAAATAGGTTATAAAAAGACCCTAAAATAAATGCATATGAATGTTAGTCACCAAATGTAAACACCTTTCCATTAAATTCAGACAGGAAGAATTCACTGTAGGGGATGGTTGTAGACAAGCTATCAAAGTGAGTTTTAGATTTCAATAAAATTCTGGTAGCCTTAAAAAGTCAACACAACAGCTTTCCATGGACTGACCACTGTTTTCATAGTTAAAACAAGAAAATAAACATTTAATAAATCCTTGTGAAAAGAAAAATTGAAATAAACATCACAAAAACCAAATGGCAATGACATTTTTCTTTATAAAATGCATAATTATGACTGCACTTAATTGGGACAAACTGCATTATGCAGGATTCCAGCAGTTCTGTTATATGTACTTGTCCAAGTTCCATTCTCAGATCACAGTAGGGGAAATGTTTATAGATTTAACACTTAAACTATAGAGAAAGATTTTGTATGGGGAAGGAAGCATATTCTTTATAAGCTGTAGACATGCTCTTTGGTGATGAAGAATATTTTTCTAGAAAATAACATATGCAATGGCTCTCATCAGAATAAACAAATATATCATTTGAATTTGTTTCTATTGCACCCATATTAGGACAAGAAGCAATGGGCTTAAATTGTAGCAAGGGAGGTTTAGGTTGTACATTAGGAAAAACTTCAGGGTGGTTAAGTACTGGAATAAATAGCCTAGGGAAGTTGTGGAAACTCCATCATTGGAGATTTTTAAAAGCAGGTTAGACAAACACCTGTCGGAGTGGTCTACATAATACTTAGTCCTGCCATGAGTGCAGGGGCCTGGACTAGATAATCTCTTGAGGTCCCTTCCAGTCCTATGATTCTATATTGCCAAGGTTTAGAACTTAAATGATCTGATTGTTATGGGGCTTGATCCCAGAATGTGTGATCTAGATAGAAAATATATATGTACATATGTGCACGTATACATATGTGCATCCATCTGAAAATGCTGCCACTTATTTGTGATCACCTGCATAATACATTAATGACTTTACCATGTGCAAGTAATGGAGCTGTACCAAGCTCATGATGATAAAAGCCTTCTACTGCATCATAATATACTCTACATATGCCGCATAGATAACAAGAACCCCATTTTAAGCTTAATATAAAGAATTGTAACAGTTCTTAAAGAGACTATGTTTTGCATCCCTCCTCCTGTAAATCCAGACACGTTGGTTACCATGAGTCTATCTGTAGCTGACATTGCTTTTCTATACTAAACAATGTCATGATTTTAAAGTCCAAAATCTTACACCCTTTCTGGGTCAGAAGTGAGTGCTGGGACCTGTTGAGAAGCTGGCAATTTTCCATTTCCAGCCCTCTGCTGACACAAGATAACTGACCTTAAAATCATGATAATTTTAGGTTTAGACAAGATGGCTTTGATACAGGATATTCTAGACCTAGGGCACATTTTCATAGAAAAACACTGCATCTGAAAAAGTGTTTTTTTACCCACGAAAGCTTATGCCCAAATAAATCTGTTAGTCTTTAAGGTGCCACTGGACTCCTTGTTGTCTTCCTGTCATGTAAGCATCCAGGCAGCATATCTTCCTGGTGAACAAAAATATCCTCAGTGGTACATAAAACTAATGTGCTAGAGTGTATAGCTCACACCCAGGGGCTTGGGGAAACTGAAAAAAAAGTTGAATCTAGCCCCAAAGCCTGCATAAGAAGCTATCACCAGCAAGTGCTGATGACAGCAAGCCAGCATGATCAGAGGAGCTGCAAAGGGAGGCCTGTTCTGCATTCTTGCAGTGACTTGCTGCACAGAATCCTGCCGTGCACCAGGGTTTCTTTGACAGAGGATGCAGCTGGCAGTGGCTTTGCTCATCTCTGCTGCACTGGCAAGATCTGACCCATAATCTTGTTACGTTATTCAGTGAAGGAACATATTCAGTACACGATGCTTTTTAAGGTGCTTTAATTATACTGATTTTTTTAAAGAATGTTTCTCTTCTAAATATTTGCAATTATATGATGCCCTTTATGATCCATAGAGAATTTGTTTGCTAAGCAGATAATCTTGCATGGTTATCATTTATTTCCTATAAGAACTCCATGTATAAATACCACAGGAGATAGCTATTATCAGTTATAAGAGACCCTACTCAGGACGACATTGCTGATCAGAGCTACAGTATTAGCAATGCTCTGCTGGCACAAGGGAACCCCCGGACTGAATATCAGCATGGCTATAGTCACAACACATATTCAGAAGGCTGGAAGTTAACATCACATACTGGCTGAGTATTTGATTAGGGATGTCACTGAGTCTCATGGGCTTCTAAGAGGTGCACCAATGCATTAAATCTTAGTCACTTCAACAGCCCTGGTGCAGAACAAACTCCTGCTAGCACTGAACAGGGTGCTGGCCTGGATAAACCCTTGAGGTGCGAATGTAAGAATCTGATAAGAAAAATATATTCCATATAATTCTTTCTGTAATTTTCTTCCTTACACAGAGGAACTGCCCTTACTGAGGCCCAGAACAGATAAGGAAGAGAACCTAGTGGAAAGGAAAAGTCCAAAGAAGCAATTAATTCCTGGATGAAGCTTTCTTAATTTTCAGCAAGGGAGGAAGCATATTCTGTGCCTAAAGCATAAGAAAACTGAATTCTATTCCTCACTCAGCCATAGACTCCCTATGTGACCTTGAGAGAGTTACTCAAGGATTCTGTGCCTCAATTTCCCCATATATAAAAGCAGTGATAATACATGCCTACATCTCAGACGTGTTGCAAGGCTAAGTTAATTACTATTTGCATAATGTTTTGAAACATTCAGATGGGAAATATTATAGAAGTGCAATTTACTATTTCAAAATTACTCTCTCAGATGCTATGTTATTATTAAAAGAACAAAAGTAAAAATTAATTAGGATTAATTAATTAATGGTGACCCCTCCATTTTCCACGAGCAAAGGAAATGCAGACAATGGACAAAATGCTTATTTAAGACTTTCAATATTCTGCTCTCCCTGCATGTGTGAAAATCTCCTATGCTGTCCTTTGTGGATAGTTTGTCCTTAATTTGGAAGGCCAGGTTGTCTGTAATGGAGAAACCATCACCTAGATGCAAGACTTCAGGGTAATTATATACAGGCTAACAAAATTCCTGACAAATCTTAATGAATGGTCATCAACATACATGAAGGTATGAGATCCTTCTCATATGGAGTAACGTTTGGAGTTTATTGAAAAATTCAAAGGGCAAAAATATAATGAAATGCTTAAACACACTGTGGCTCACACATTTTCTCACCAACCCCTCCAAGGCCTGATCCTGCTAGCAATAAGTGGTCTGATTCATCATTGCTCTGCAAAACAGAATGGTAGTATTTGAAACCCACTTTGCACTGTTGTAAATGGCTATTCAAGGTGCAAGACAATGATAAATCAGGCCCAGAGTGAATGGGAGTTATTTATTTCAATGGGAGCAAGACTGTGGTCATCATGACAACATTATAAGAAATGCACAGGAAATCAAACACTCCTATGGGAGTTATAGGACAGAGAGCCAATGGGATTACACAGATGTACCTCAGAGTTTTAGGCTAACAGCCAAATACGGCTATATCTATGCAGGTGTACATACCTGAGTACTGGAACATGCACAGCTTCCCATTCCTGCCCTGAGTATCCACATTATGCTGTGCTGGACACAGGTATAATGCTGTGTACAGGTGTGCACCCATATCACTGCTGTTGTTATAACATGTTAGTGCTTCCAGGTGGTATCCCGGGGTTTTGTACTGACAGGGAGACAGTCTAGGAATGACTTTGCTGCATGTTGTTGGTACTGTCCCCCATACATCTGCTGATGGCAGTTCCTGATCATGTTGACCCTCACTGTTATTACCTGCAAAAGTGGATGGAACACATGGGGTGATGGGATGATGCACTGGTTCTGCTCCTGCTCTTTATTGCAGGACAAATGTTTGTGCAGTAGAGTAGGTGATCAGTGAGATGCTGGGTAAAACTTTGGGTAGAACTTGGGCAGAACTTTGATACATCATAGCTGACCTTGAGATTCAATAGCAATTCATTCAGCTCACATGGTACAGAGATGGTGAATGCCAGTATTGTCAAGGTATGTCCCTGGGTGGACCATTGCTTCTGGTGCAGGAGAACCAGCATGGTTTGGTGGGATCACAACATTTTGGAAACCTGGAATGACCACCCATGTCTTCAGAACTTCCAAATGAGGAAACCAACCTTCTTGGAGTTGCATGAGGAGTTTGTACCAAACCTCTAGTGCCAGAACATTCAATTCAGGGAAGCCCAATCAGTTCAGAAGTGGATGGCTATTGCTCTATGGAAGCTAGCTACATCAGACAGCTGTCTGGGCATTGCACACCAGTGTGGGGTTAGAAAGGCTACTGTCAGCATCATGGTTGTGCAGGTTTGTGAGGCACTTAACACTGATCTACCCATGTGTGGCTACCATAGGAAAAGTTCCAGAAATAATAGCTAAATTTGAGAGGGTGCAGTTGCCAAGCGGAGTGGGCCATCACTGGCTTCTACATCCCAGTATTTTGCCCACCAAAAGGGGCAAGTGAGTATGTGAACCCAAAATGTTACTAATCCTTTGTTCTGAAAGGCTTGGTGGACCACAGAGGTAGATTCATGAACACAAATGTGGGAAACACTGGAAAGGTTCATGATGGTAGTGTGCTGAGGAGATCAGGATTGTACTTGAAGGCAACAGAAGGGACTTTATTCCCCAGAAAATGATATTGTTCTGTATAGTGGTCTTTACCAACTGGTATTTGGGGGGACCCACCTAGCCACTCTGAGTTTGGCTCATGAAACTGTACCCAGACAACACTGACCCTCAAAAAAGGGAATTAAATTACAAGCTCTGTAACTGCAGAATCGTCGTGGAGTGGGCATTTGGCAACCTTATTGTTGCTACCTACACACTCATCTGGATATCAGTGTGCAAAACACTGTTTGCACAGTTGTCGCCTGCTGTGCACTTCATAGCATTTCTGAGTGTAATGGGAAGATCTTCCATCCTAAATGGGCTTAGGACAAGTCTGGTTTACAAACTTTGATCTGGCAGTCAGATCCCACCCATGTGCACCTGGTCCTGGTTCCCAGCGGACAAGGGAAATAAGGGATGCCATATGTGCATACATCTTGGCATGGCAGCAAGGCAGCAGATGATACCTGCCTGTGTTGAAGGACACCTTCATGTGCTGTACAGCTGCTGGAAATGCACATGAAGACACATCAGCCCCACAAATATATGCCACATAGCTTTGTGAGGGTTTTGTTAAACTGTTCATTGTCACCCATGCTAACCACACTTCACAGTTGTTATAGACCCCTCATCCCTACTATGGTTGAATATGATTCTGGTTCAGTAAGCTTCTCCATTAGGGAATGCTCCCAATCACTTTGGTGTGCCTGCTGCTCCATGAACCAGATCAATATCTCTTTCTGATGAAGAGACCACTGACCCCGTGCCCTGAGAAATTCAAACTGCTCTGGGTTGGGTTTCTCCTGTCCATCCTTGTGAGAAGCTATTCCTGGGTCCTTCTCCATCTGCCCCTGATGTCTCTGCTGTGTTGTTCCACCCCTCCTAGCACAATGTTTTCCCTTTTGGGAGCTCAAGGTCCTGTCAGTTCAAAGGCAAGAGTAGCATTATATATTTTTTTCCTGTGGAAGAAACATAACTTTGCTGAAGATGGCCACAATTTTGATACTTGTCAGCATTCTAGGAATGGGACTGTTTATCCTTGGTTCTCAGACAACTTTTGCAGCCCATGAAGAAGGAGTAGAGGCGACTAATAGTAAGATACATTAATTGATATTTTTAAAAATTTAAAATGCAGTTTTCATGGTACCAAAAGGGAAAAGAAAAATGGCTTTCCAGTCCTGTGTAGGAGATCTAGCAGAAACCTCTCTCTGGCATAGATTGCTGATGGTCACCCTTCTACATACGGCTGAATGGAGGAGTTTGATCAGTTATGAAGGTGGGCAAAACAGCTTTGCACCGCCACGCAACCTCAAGTCCCAGTGGGAGTTTCTGCTACACTAGAAATTTGCTGAAATATGTTTAAAGGACTGGGAGGCACTTTGACTAGAAATTGACTACACCGTCATCTAGTACACAGAGTTTCTATAAAAATGGATATGTGAATCATGAACACCGCCCACCCAACCTGACCCCTGGTAGTACCAGAAAATCTTGCCCCTGTGCCTGCTTAACACCAGTGAAATGGACAGAAAAAGAAAAACGCTGCAGCTTTTTTTTTCCCCCTGAAGATTCAGATCGGCACCACAAGCCCCCATCTGTCCATTGCAAAGGGACACTGCACCATGTTTATTGAACCACCAGACTGGATCTTCCCCATGAATTCCCCCCAGAACATGCAGCATGGCTCAGTAAAGGGAGCAGCCAGTTACAAGGGTCAGAAATAATTTTGTAATCTCCCAAGGGAGAAAGGACTGATGTGAGTAACTTTTTCTTACACAACCAAAATGGTCTACAACTCTGTTGTGTTCCCTTCTCCATTCCACACTTACTCACCCCCCTCCTCCTGGAACATCCACCCCCATTCCTTGCAACTCTTGTTTGTAAGGGGACAGGAAGATTGGGAATAGGGGGCGTGAGAAGCACTGAAACTGTGTAATCTTCCATCGGACAACAGCCAGCTGTTACTAAGATTAGACAACCAACTATAAGTTTTTTACAACCGTCCCAACCCAACAGGAACCTTTCTAACCCACCCCATCCCCAACCCTAAATCCACGTGGTGCTGGGAGCATCACTGCCTGACTGCTGGCCAAGAAATGCACAGACGCTGGGGCATAATGATTTTTTCATAAATAATTTGTTTCAAAGACATAGCTTTAGCCTTATGCACAACAGTGTTTCATCAGAAATCAAATAGTTGATTTATAACATTGTCTTGCTTAGGAACCATTTCAGGGTGTAGCGGAGTTGGAGCTGGATGGAAGTAGGAAAGTTGGATGGGTTTGGTAAGGGGATGATGCATGAAAATGCTGTGACTTCAGCAATGCAGTTCAAACTCCCAGAGACATAGCAATGCATGGATTGTTATCCGGGGAGGAAAAGTCAGTGCACAGTACTTCAATCGATCTTAAAATTGAGAATTTAGCATGAGAGCAAAAGGGGATACTGGTGGGGAGTCCACTGTAACTTACTAGCCTCAGGTTCTGGTTTGTGCCGCAGCGTGGGTTCCTCTTTGAGTTTGTTGGTGGAGCTTTCTCACCTGGTTACTCCAAGCAGAGATACAGAAGCACATGCTCTTTGTCCTTGGGGTATCCCGTTCCATCGCTTTGCCTCCTTGCCCCGGACCTTATCAGCATCCTAGTGGAAAACAAAGCTGCTAGGGTTAAGGAGGGGCTTCTGAGCCAATTCAAGGCTCTGAGCTGGGAGTCCTTGACAGCAACTGGTCAAGCTCTTTGTAGAAGGGACAGTTACAAAAAACTCTCCCAGAGAAACTATTGGAGCATTTTGCCCTCCTGTATAGAAGCCTCAAGTGCTTTGTGTGTTCCTGGCACTGGGTCGAAGTCCACCCAATCCTAGCCTGCTCCAGGATCCAGGAAATTTTCTGGTACAGATGAAAATTCCTGCTATTCCAGGTGAAGTTCTGGAGGACAGTATACCTTGATCAGCACCCTGGTGTGGTCATTGGGCCAGGTAGCGGCTTTTGGAGCAGGATTCAGGTTCATCTGTATTGATGTGTAAAGAATGCAGTAGAAAGTTGTTCTGATGTGGTCAGCACAGCTCACTATTACCAATGTAAACGAGGGGAAAGGAATATTTATAGATCAGGTATGTCCACACTGCAAAGTGGAGCCATGCCATAACCTAAGATGAGTATTTATCCATATCCCTCAAGTTTGCTAGCTTATTTGCTGTCTAATTGTCTTCAGACACTTGATTCTGGGGTTTAAGTGTGGAAAAATACAAGTGTTATGGCACAAGAATGCCCACAGACACATTTATAGTCGCTAGTGTAGACGTATCCTAAGGAAAGTGTTAGAAGCTGGCACTCCAATATTATTTGCTTGTTACTGATTCTTAAGTAAAGTGGACCATCCTCATTGATGTTTAAAATAATGAAGGGCCAGATTGCAGAAATACTAATATGTATGCCACTCCAGCCATTTTTGCAGTGTCTCTGTCTTAAAAACAAGGGTGATTTTCTGGACCCAGGGAAATCAATGACAAATATCCCCTTGACTTTAAGGGGACCAAGATTTTTCCAATGATTTTTTTGGTTGGATTTTAAAAAAAATCAAATAAGTATTTCCCTCCCCTCCAACTCCAGATCAAGAACAGTTTAAGGAACTGTGCCAAAACATTATTTTAAAAAAATCTTCAAAAAATAACAAGTATGGAAAAATTTCAGACTCCAAAATCAATGTTTGAGAACACTATGAGCATATGAAAATTGGAGTTCCAGTTGAAATAATTCTGCAGACTTAACTACTGAGAATGCTACCATGAACCTGCTATAGTCTTAGCTATTTTATGCTTGTTGTTAGTCAGTCTGTTTCAAATCAGAGCTTATTTACCATTGCAAGCAACTCTGGTGGTGTGAAACAACCCCCACCTCATAATAGAATACCAGAAAAGAACATTGAATTCTTTTGGGAAATTTACAAAATATATATTTAAAGCAAAAAGATATAGACGTGTGTGTATATATGTTACTTTACACAATAGATTGCAACTCTGCCTCAGGTTTAAAAAAAAAGTACATGTATTACCTTCCATATAAGAATTGTTTTCTAGCTTCTGTCAGTTTCTTGTGACACAAATTTACCAAAGGCAAGAAATTCAAGATGATCACTGCACAGTTTCATCTTTTTTGCCTTTCCAGAAGTGTGAGGGTTAAGAATGGATTTTCACTTTTAAGGTTTTTGTCAGTTTGTGTCACAGCTTCTAACCATAGTTTGTTTTTTTCTTTTATTTAATTATTTGGAGGAAGGAGGTAACTCAGAAATTGTAGCTTCTCCTTGAAAGCATCACTCTTTCAATTCCTACCGAGCAATCACAGGGTAGCCATTTATTTTCTGAGTGCTACAGGTCAATTCTTAAGCCCCCAGAGTACTAAAGAAAAAATAAAAAGCACAGTTGGATCTTGTACAGCAAAAATTGAACATTTTCTTTTTTGACAGCAAGGTTTTTAAATGGATCTAAAGTTTTTGGTGTTTCAGTATTAAACTGTTTGGGCCTGATTCTCAGGCTATGTCTACACTTAAAATGCTACAGCTGCAAAGCTACAGCACTGCAGTGTATACACTCACTTCAGCGAATGGACGGGTTCTCTCATTGCTGTAGTTAATTCACCTCCCCTAGAGGTAGTAACTAGTCAACGTAAAAATTCTTCCATTGACCTAGTGCTGTCCAGGCTGGGGGTGGGTCAGTATAACTACGACTCTCAGATGGGTGGATTTTTCACAACCCTGAGAGACATAGCTATTCTGATGTAAACGTGCAGGGTGGATCAACCCTAAGTTACACTAAGGTCCCTATGCTGTGCCGGCAGCCTACACAATATAAAGAGGATGGGGGGAGCTTTAAAATAGGAAGAAATGGCTTCCTAAGAATAATCCCTGCCAGCTGGTGTGAAATATCCTGCATCAGCCTTACTCCTAGCCCCCAGAGATAGCTCAAGGCTGCGGCCAGAATGCACTACACTATAGATATTCTGTGTTTCCCATGTCCCTGTGGGCCCTATGAAACAGAGCACAGGTTAGGGGAACACTGAGGCTGCTCTTACTTACATGAGGTTCTGGGTAGTCCAAAAGTTCCACAGTCCTAGAAGATAGGGAGCAAACAAGTGATTTAAAGCCACCTTTGCTTTCTCCGCACCAATGCCCCACACACCAGAATGGAGTAATTGAGAATCAGATCCTTGATATCTCATCTGAGGGAGGACAGTATTAGGACCTCCTCTTCACTCTTACCTGGGCCCCGGGGGTGGGAGGCAGGCAAGAATGTAGAGCGGAACCAACTAGAAACTCCAGCTGGTAGGAATAGGAGCAGCCAAATCGGGGACCTTTTCACCTTTGGATTTTCCAGTCAAAACTGTGAAAAGTTATCTGACTTTCTCTGCCCTTTGCTGATTGTGAGGGAGAGGTTGCAGCAGTCAGTTACTTCATCTTAGCTTCACTCCACACCTGCCCCTCCTTATTCTGTTCTCCCTTGCCCTGACTCTCTCACTCCCCTCCCCTTACTTTGGAGGGGATCAGCTAAAGGGAAAAGAACATACCCACATACAAATAAAACCCAAAACAAACCATGGAATTATCTCACCATTTGCAGTCATCACATTCTTCATTCTGCTTGTATGTTCTACCCCTTCTCCCCTGCTGTGAGTGTTTTGTCTGTTTAGATAGCTCTTTGGGGCAGGGACCTTGTTTGCACAGTGCCTAGCACAATGGGGGTCCATTCGTGATTGGCCTTTAAGCACCATCATTAAGAAACATGATTAATAATGTAATTCTCCATTGTCTTGCATCTGGCTTAGTCATTTACTACTGTGCCAAGGGGAATTAAAATGCTACCATTCTGATTTGATATTCTTTGATGCCCACTTGGGACAGGTGTGAATGCCTAACTCAGATGCAAGGCAGCGGTGACTCAGGGCAAGAGTCTCAAATGACGTACCTTTGCCATGTAGGATGAAGAGGAAGCTGAATTCTAGATTAATTTTAAAAAGTAGATAGTAAAGAGGATACCCCAAAAGGTACAGAAGGTTTTCAAGTTATTATTTTCTTCAAGAACAAGACCCAGAATTCAAAGATCCAGCCCTAACGAACTCATTCATCCTCCTATTCTCTTTCTGTCTGTTTTGTATGAAAAAAACTTGGTATCACTGACCACTTAGGCTATAAGACCTGCAGGAGACCAGTTTTTAAACAGATGTGGAGAAGAATGCTCCTGAAGCCACTCTGCAAACCCAGAACATCCTTCTACCCCCTTTTCTGCAAGCTTAATTTGGACTATCCTGCCTTCCAGCTTCTCCGTTCCCCTCTCCTCCTCAGAGGATTGTAGAAGAATATATGAAAATAAAAAATTTACTTTAAAGGTGCAAGTTCTTATTCTTTTTCTTCTTCCAGTTCTCTATTCATATATTTTATTCTCTGCTAAGGTTGTATTTTCCCTTTATTTCATTCTTTCCATCTCTTACTTTTATTTTCCTCTCTCTCTCTCTCATTTTTGTGCTTCCCCATGTTATTCTTCCTCTGACCCTCTTCTGTCTAGTTATTTCAAACATGTCTATTAACATGGTTTCTAAGTTACAAAAATCTCAGTCTTTCTCCTCCTCTTTCCCCGATCATTTCTCTTTTTTCAGTCACGTGTGCATATGTTTTCCCCTCCTTTTCTGCCTTCTCCCATACCCTTTGCAGGTTGCATACATTCTTCTTTTCTTTTCCCCAGTGCCCCTGTATATGCGTCGTTCCTTTCTTGTCACTCACCATTCATGTGATACTCTCTCTGCTCTCCCACCTCTCTTTGTCAGCCTGACCAGCACCTTTCACAAGACATCTTTTTTTAAAAAAATGCACTTCAACATCACAACTCCTACCAGTTGCCATGGTTGCTGCCTGCAGCCTTAATAAACTTTTTAAAGTGTTTTGAAAAGTGCACTAAAAGGCTATTCGGGGCAAGCTGCTAGCTGGAAGGATATTGTAAGATACTGCAGTTGCTCACCAGGTGTTTCCCATAATATCTATCCAGCTGGCTGCCTGCCCTGCTACACAGGGGCCTCCAGAAGGGCACAGCAGTACCTGTTTCTGACAAATTTGACAGCATCCTAGGGGCATGCGGGCCCCAGGAAAGTATTTTACACAATTTCTTCAAGCCAGGGGCTCCAAGTTTGGCAGAAAAACTACACAATAGCCAAACACAAGGATGATGTGAGTGCAGAATCTTGCCATTTTTCTACAAAAATCTTGCAAAGTGAGTTACAATTTTCTCACATCCCTAGTACCACAGCAAAACATTACCACATCTGCAGGTACAGCACACCAGACACTTAAATATAAATCTGATGTTGCTTGCCTGAGTTAGGACCATTGGACCTCAACAATGGTCCTTAACAGACCCCAGCCAGCCTACAGAGTTTTAACTGGGATGCATGTCCATGGAGTAAGGAAAATATTTGGCTTAAAGTGTTCTGTTTTTAAACACAAAAGGAAGAGGTGTTCATATGTAATTTGGGCAATTTTGAAAATAAGTTCTGTTGAAAATAAGTGGGACTTACGCTTGTAAGTCACTTAGCAACTTTTCAAAATCTCACTCTAAAACTAAAAGGAGAACTGACATTGGCTGGCTTCTCTGTGCATTCTTACAGTTCTTGATTGCCTTTAGAGTAGAATTCATGACACAAGAGAGAGCTTCTGAGGGTAAGACTTTTCATAGGTTCCAATTCAGGACTGGTCCCACTCTGTAAGCAGAACATATGACTGGCTGGAGCAGTAGAAGGCAACCTTTTAGCGCCTCCCTCCTACTGGCTGGTGGAGGCAGAAGTCTTGGTCCTGACTGGTTGTGAAGCTGGATGCTCCAGGAGTAAGGAACTCATGGATGGGCTAACCCACCAAAACCTGAAGTGCAAATTATTGAATGCTTACAACAAAGTGCTTGTAGATGGTATTTATAGTATAAAACAATTATCTGACTAGTTCTGAATAGCTAATAAACTCAAGAAAGTTACCAATTCAACTAGATTTAGAACTCAAAACCTTCAATAAATTAATATCCTCCCCCTTTACTTTTCCTTCGCATAATGATTCCATTCTGAATCATATGTATGGCCAGAAAACCTTTTTGTTTTTTTTAGTGCTTATTTCCTTCACTGATTCTTTACGTCAGAGCCAGCATTAGCCCCCACTCCCCCAAGTATAAATGATTTCTGTCTACCATGCACTGGTCTAAGGTTTCTAAGGCGATGTAGAGAGAGAGATTATTTGTGAGGAGGATATATTCTGAACTTAACATTGTTATTTATATGTACATGTAGGTTCTCTGTGACCTTGATCATGCAATGCATTGCACATAGGCAAAATCTTGCACCTGCCAGAATCCCCAAGAAATCATGTGTGGTTCATGTGACTGCAGGGGTTCACCTGTGCAAAATACCTTGCAAACCTGGTGCCTAAGTGTTCCCAAGCCACTGACGGCAGAAAGTGGAGTACACCTATTTGCGCTTTTCTATCTTAACATCTTCTCAAGGGAAAAGGAACTAGAAACTTATATCAGAAAGGAAAAAAAGAAATCAAAAGCTGAAAATTTATATACATTCAGGGCCAGATCCTGCAACTGGACTGGGGCAGGTACAGTAGGGCCACCTGATTAGATATAGTTGCAGGATCAGGTTCCCCAAATTAAGATACCTGTAGCTGCCAGCCCAAAGGTGCCCAAACCCTGCCTCTGTGTGATGTGTTATGACATCTTAATTTTATTTCCAAAAAGGTTTTTTTCCTACTTGTTCTTGTGAAAGGGTCTCCTACTTTATAGCTTCTGTGGAGCCAGGGCAAGCAGGGAGCCTGCCTTACCCCACTGCACCACCGATCAGACTTTTAACGGTATTCTGGTCGAAAGCCAGATGCCTGGCAAATCCTGACCCTGAATAGCTCTCTCATCTGTGGCTGTTGAATAAAGCTTGGGTGTTGCTTTCATTCTGGCTGGTAACCTGCCAACTTTTCAGTGAGAATGTAGGCTAAACCATCTAAGTACTGGTAGTCCTCCAGTGCCTTCCCACAATTTCCCTCTTTGTGCCCAGAGTGACAGACAGATTCTCCCACAATTCACTGTGAAAGAATCACAGAGCAGCTCATCTTGCTGCAGCACAAAGAACCAAGGGATCTGCCCACAGAAGTCCTAATGATGCACACACGTGAGTGCAGCACCAGTAAGCACACAGTACCCAGGGTATAACTATGCAGTGTGGCTGCTCACAAACCTGGGCTAAGCTAACCTGGCTGTCAGTCATAGAATCATAGAATCATAGAATATCAGGGTTGGAAGGGACCCCAGAAGCTCATCTAGTCCAACCCCCTGCTCAAAGCAGGACCAATTCCCAGTTAAATCATCCCAGCCAGGGCTTTGTCAAGCCTGACCTTAAAAACCTCTAAGGAAGGAGATTCTACCACCTCCCTAGGTAACGCATTCCAGTGTTTCACCACCCTCTTAGTGAAAAAGTTTTTCCTAATATCCAATCTAAACCTCCCCCACTGCAACTTGAGACCATTACTCCTCGTTCTGTCATCTGCTACCATTGAGAACAGTCTAGAGCCATCCTCTTTGGAACCCCCTTTCAGGTAGTTGAAAGCCGCTATCAAATCCCCCCTCATTCTTCTCTTCTGCAGGCTAAACAATCCCAGCTCCCTCAGCCTCTCCTCATAAGTCATGTGTTCCAGACCCCTAATCATTTTTGTTGCCCTTCGCTGGACTCTCTCCAATTTATCCACATCCTTCTTGTAGTGTGGGGCCCAAAACTGGACAGAGTACTCAAGATGAGGCCTCACCAATGTCGAATAGAGGGGAACGATCACGTCCCTCGATCTGCTCGCTATGCCCCTACTTATACAGTCACCTACGTTAACCCTGCAGCAAAGACATACCCATACTTATTTATTTATAAATATGAAACAATGTCTTAGAAACATCAGAACATGTACACTGTTAGTCTATGTGACCACCTATCCTTACCACTGTTATCCTTGTCCTCCCTCCCCCATTCTCCCTCCTGTTTTTTGCGCTCATCTAGTTTTATATTAGATTTTAATCTCTGTGGAGCAGGGACTGTGCCCTGGTCCTGACTGGAGACTCTGGGCACCACTGAAGCCCACTAGTCAGTGCATGTTACTCATGCCCCTCTGTGTCATAGAATCATAGAAGATTAGGGTTGGAAGAAACCTCAGGAGGTCATCTAGTCCAAAGCCCTGCTCAAAGCAGGACCAATCTCCAACTAAATCATCCCAGCCAGGGCTTTGTCAAGCCTGACCTTAAAAACTTCTAAGGAAGGAGATTCCACCACCTTCCTAGAAAACCTATTCCAGTGCTTCACCACCCTCTCAGTGAAAAAGTTTTTCCTAATATCCAACCTAAACCTCCCTCACTGCAACTTGAGACCATTACTCCTTGTTCTGTCCACAGAGGATGAGAATCTTACAGCTCTGAGCTTCAGCTAAAGAACTGGGCTTGAAAGTCTGGCTCTTCAGCTCAGGATTCAGAATGGCTTTTAACTCAGGAGGTCCCCAGTTCAATCCTTGGCATATTAACTAAAATGATGGTCATCATACTACCACAATACAAATAGTAATAAGCTGCTATGGAGTGGTTGCAGACATTTAGTGATTCTCTTTCAAGGTCCAGGTAGATGTCTCTCACTTTATGGGATTTCTCTCTCCCTGCTGTATGGATACTGCATGGATCCATTGAATGGATAGTGTATGGGGAAGGGAGAAGGAGGGAAAATGCATGTGAATAGGATTTAAAAGACTGTCACATTTCCAAGGAGTAACCCAATTACTCAGCCTTTCTAAGCATTTATTTTGTACCACACTGTGAGAAAGGACACCACTGGCACAACTCTTCTAGTCCTGAGTACTGCAGTGTGAGGTAGAAAGATCCTAAGCCAACAATAAGAGGAGTCCTCCTGACCTGACGGTTTCGTGTCACAGCATTACCCTAGGGGTTGCCAAAGATGGGGACAGGCATTGCACCCGTGCATAGAATGAGAAAAAAGCAATCTTTAATATGTATCAAACTCCTGAGTTAATTCTCTGATGGGCTCTGTGTTTATAATTCTTAAATATAAAATAAAAGAAGAAAGAACTCTTTCCTAAAACCAACAGAGCCAGAAATGCTTTACTGGCAGAATGTGCTACGAAGAATAATGATTGTATATATCAGCTTCCTTAAAAAACACATCTGAAGCTGTTAGAGTCTAAAATGATGAACAAATCAAAGAATAATGTTATAAATCATGCAGACTCAGCAACAAATTATGTCTAATAACCAATACCAAAATAATTCTTCCAGCCATATCATCAAGCAGAAGGGAGAAAATGTCTGTCAGTGTCAGAATATAGATTCTGTAACAATAGAGCTTATTGAGGTGATCTGTATGGGTACTTTTCATCTTCACTATGTTGCATAGTTTTATACTAATTAGAGGCAGATTAACTTAAAACAAGTCAGTTAAAGTTTAATAAATTATTAATGATGGTTCTTTCAGGCAGTCTCTTTTGATAATCATCTTTTTCTACGTTTCTATTTATTCAACCATTAAAACAATATATTTAATTTTCTTTAATCTCTTTGCTTATTAATCTGAATGTCCTCACACCTAAACATTCATTTAATATTGACTCTATTTTATTCATTTCAGAAGAATTTTTGAGTAGATATTTTCAGGGAGTTGATAATATTGCTACAGTACATCTATTATAGATATAAATATATATAATTATAGTTTTCTCACACAGCAAATACTGTAAAGTTGAGAAGGAGGTTTCATACTAATTCCCCTTTTTCATACTAATTCCCCTTACTCAAATCAATTTTTTTTGTTTCAATATTTCCATGTTTGTTTTTAACCATAAGGTTGGGGAGGGAGTTAATGGGGAAGGAGGGAGGAGGGTGAGCTAAATCTGTGTAGCTATTTTGGAGTTACAGGAGGGTGATCTAAAAAAAAAAGTCTTACTTTTTGTTTAAACTTCTTATAACTGAAAAATGGCAGAAGCCACAGTTATCAACATCAAACTAGGCATAGTTATACGAAGGAAAGATGGATTTAGTATTTTTAAAGTAATAAAGATTTTTAAAATGTTTGCTGTGCACTGAATGAGATATGGTTCCTGTGCCGGAAAAAACACTACAAGCCATATGATCATGTAATTAAAGACTATGATAAGTGTATATGCACAAGGAGGCTGAATTAAGCTTGCACAGGCATTAAGGCTGGCATTTCCTAACTTTTGATTTTTCAACCTGTATGTTAAAAGAATGTTACAGTTGCAAACTCAAGCAATCAATAGTTAAAAAATAGTTCAACCTAAATTCTGCACTGTGGTGTGCATACATTATATTATGGCAGCTTTTGTCTCAAAAGATGATGGTCTAAGTGCCAGAACAGTTCAGTTACTGCATGTCCTGCTGCAGCATCAGAAGTGGCTAAAAGTCCAGTTCTCAAACAATAGTCCTTGCCATGGTTAACGCAGGTGAAAAGCACAGGGACAGAAGTTGAAGCCGCATACTACTAGCACTTGAGACCTGCTCCTCTTTCCTGCTTTGCTCTCTTCACTTTCCTGTCTCTCAAGTACTTCTCTTCAGCCTCTTTGAATCCCTGGTCCAGCGAAGCCCTCCAGTTTGTGGTGTTGATATTGCAAGTTTTCAAGTCCCTCTTCCAAACATCCTTGAAGGTTGGTCCAGTAGCCTCAGAGCATCCACAAGTTTTCCATATAGGAGATATTTTGGAATGTGTCCATCGTCCATCCAGTGCAGGTGACCAAGCCAACAGAGACATCTGTGTTTGAGAAAGAGTGATTAGACTTGGTAATTTCATTTTCTCAAGTACTTTGATCTCAAGGACTTTGTTTTCTCACTTTGGTTTTAGATTACAGTGAAGACAGCAGATGTGGAAGGTGTTTAGCTTTATCTCATGACTGCTGTAGGCAGTCCAGGTCTTGCCACAATATACCAGTGTGTTCACAACACACGTCTGATAGACCTATATATTGGTGTTCGGTGTCAGTTTCCTGTGATCGCACACACACTTGGTCAGTTGGCCAAATGTGGTGGCTGCCTTTCCAGTGCAAGAATTAAGCTTATCATCCAGAGATACGTTAAATGCAGTTGTTCCTAAAGAGCAGAACTTGCACACAACTGCACAAAATGAGGAAGCTAATAAAATGGAAATTAAAAGGAACAGTCACAAGGCTGAAATGCCTGTAAGCTGCATGGAGACTATTTAAAAAAACCATACTAGAGACTCAAACACTATTCACCCCAAATCAAAATAAAACAACAGAAAGAATAACAATAATAGTAACCATAAAAATGCCACCGTAGCTAAACAAAAGAGTAAAAGAGCCAGTTAGAGGCAAAAAGGCATTCTTAAAATCTGAAAGTCAAATCCCAGTGAGGAAAATAGAAGGAGCATAAATCCTGGCAAGTCTCGTGTAAAAGTATAATAAGGAAGACTAAGAAATAATTGAAGAGCAACTAAATAAAGACACAGAAACTAACAGCAAAAAATTTAAATCCATCAGAAGCAGGAAAAATGCCCGTTAGTGGGGCCACTGGGCAACTGATGTGCTAAAGAATCACCAAGGGATGTTGCAAAGGCCAAAAGTATAACTGGGTTCAAAAAACAATTAGGTAGGTTTATGGAAAATACATCCATCAATGGCTATAAGCCAAGATGGTCAGTGATGCAATCCCATATTCCACGTGTCCCTAAACCTCCAACTGTCTGAAGCTGGTTCTGGACAACAGGAGATGGATCACAGAAAATTGCCCGGTTCTGTTCATTCCCTCTGAAGCATCTGGCACTGGCCAGTATTGGAAAGACAGTATACTGGGACAGATGGACTACTGGTCTTACCCAGTATGGCCATTCTTATGCCCAGATAAATGAACTGATCTATTTTATTGATGTTTTTTTTTCTTCTAATATGATGTCACTCCTCCTCACCTGGGTTTCAATGATTTTTTTTTGTTTAATTATTTTTTTAGGTGTAATTGATTTTGAGCATTGTTTGGCCAGCTGTTTTTAGTTTGTTTGCAAATCACTCAATTGCACAATATCATCAGCAAAGTGTAGGTCTTCTAGGCATTTGCCATCCAACCATGCTATCCCAGTGTTTGTATTGCTAATACACCTCTTCATTATCTATTCTACTGCAATGCCAAACAACAGCAGAGAGAGATTTCAGCCCTATTTCACACTAGTGTCCACACTAAATCACTCAGTTACCTGGTTGTTCACTCTTACAGTGCACTTTGCATCACTATACACAACCTTGATGATGTTGATAACTTTAGTTGTAATTCCATAATGCTGAAGAATGTTTAACAATGTATGCCTATGCAGTCTATCAAATGCATTTTGGAAAATCAACAAAATTGATAAAGGGAGCCTGCCATCCTATACATTCTTCTATGATGGCCCTTAGTGTGAATGTTTGATCTACATAGGATCTCTTGGCCTTGAATTCAGACTGTTCTTTCCTAAGCTTTGCATCTACTGCCTCTTTAATCCCATACAGAATCACACTGTGACAGGACCCCAGGGTACAACCTGGAACTGGGATACCACTGTGCCCCCTTAACTCTCCAGCCTGGGCTGTCTCTCATGATGCTTTGCTAGTGCCAAGCAGCAAATCCCTCCAGATGCTGTTCAGCCACCAGCATACAGAGACACACCCAGCTAAAATGCATAAATGCTCTCTAAGCCATTAATGAACTATACAGAGGGAGATGCAAGAAAATTCCCCCCAGCTCCCAGCCTTGCACCCCGGAAATATACCATCTAACTGCTCAAGATACTGCTAGCTCATTAATTAGTTCACCACTTTGCCAAAGGATAGTGGGAATGCACCAGCCTTTGTAATCTGAGCAGATTCCCCAAGCACTTTAGACAAACTCCTTGGTAAGGATAAACCATTAAAATAAGTTTATTAACTACAGAAAGACAGATTTTAAGTGATTATAAGTGGTAGGCACAAAGGTCAGACAGAGTTACCTAAGAAATAAAAAACAAACACACATTCTAAATCCTAAATTTTACCAGACACAGTAAGATTTTAATCAAACAGCTTTTCTCACTCCACTGGATGTTGCAGGTAGCTTACAGTTCTTAATACACAGGCTGAATTCCTTCTCAGCCGGGAACCAATCTCCTCAATGCAAAGTCTTTGTCTTCCCAGGGTTCTTGTTGCCTTTGGAGTAGCTGGGAGAGGAGATAGGTGGCCTCATCATGCCATTGTGCCTTATTTTATACTCTCAATTCATGTGCCAGGAAAGTTACTATCCCAGACGTGTCCTGGTGGGCCTTGCTGAGCCATAGATTTGAGCAATCCTCATTGTGTGGAGCTTGAACTGTCTCTTACAGAATTGTAAATCTCTTGCTTACAATTTCTCTGCTGGTCAATGGCTCGTGATGGTCACTTAAGGCCCATTTGGGTGTGGTCACCTCCTTTGTTGCCACTGAAGAGCTAGCTGTGGGCATCTCCCAGACACACAACATATTTCAATAACAACCATATAGCAGAATATCATAATTCCATATACAATTATGATACACATATCTTGACAGAACAATGAGTTTTAGCAGATCATGATAATTCATCTCATACCTTTCAAGGCATGCCTTGTATGAAATATAACAACCACATACCAGTGATGAATATGGAGACTTCTGGGGGCTACTCGGAGGTAAAGTGTGTCACACTGACTACAGACTTTCCCAAAAACACAGAGCTGTGTGACTCATCTCCAATTGTTACTGTCAGTAAGATTACCCTTTTGGGGACTTTAATGTATATATAAAATTTATATATCACAGAGGGATTACACCTTTTTTATGGCCTAACTATCACAACCTCTGGTTTGAAGAGAGGACATACTTTTTTCCCTGCCCATTTTATTTGTCCATTCATGGAGAATAATGGACCAGATTCTGTAGCAGACATTGCTAAGGGAGAGTTCCTTACAGTTTGTATAAATGGATGTAAGTGACATTTAATCATATCATATCCTCTACCATTGATCCAGTAGCTCCTAAATGTCCCTTCCATAGACATCACCTCTGTTGGTCACTTAAATGAAACATATGTTATTGATAACAAGAATATCCCAAGTTACAATAGTAAATGTTAAAAGAATAAACAAGAATTTTGTAGGGGCCCTCACGTTGAGCACTTAAGCCCACCTCTAAGAATTGAATGATTTGGCAGAAATTTTCTTTGAGACAGGTTATCCCATAACTGTTCACTGAAGTGTGTCTTGCACTTTCCTGTGAGACATCTGGTACTGATGGAGAGTTAAAATTGCACTAAATGAACCACTGTGCTAATACAATACAACGTTTTCTATGTTCTTATGTGGGATAGCGGTTAAAGTGTCAGTTGCTGTTATCCTATTCCAAGACCAACAGATTGCAGCACAGAGAAATTTTGAACTTGGGTAGTACAGTTTTTGTTGCAGGAGAAAAAGGGACTTCTTTGTCTCCACTGTTGAGGCTTTCCCTGTGGAACTGATCAACATAAAGGTTATCTGTGGTTAACTGGAATTATCAGGCTGTGGTCAATTGGAATTATTAGTGAACTCTCACTTTCAGTCCCTAGATTTGAATGTCCAGGGACAGGGCTGTTTCATTGGATGGCCTTAAACTCTGGAATTTACTTCCCCTTTTGGTCCAACAGTGTCTGAATTTACTGATCACTGGATCATGATGTGCACTCCCTCTGTCGACTTGAGGCTGCACGGTATGAAGTATTGATGGTGTGCTATATTTATGTCTACAGCTGGAGATTTGGGCCTGAGTTCATTAATTTTTGACATTTGTAAACTATTTTTGTATATTCCTCAAAGAAATTGTGCACTTATGTCAAGAGGTGGTGAATTTTTAAAAAAACAAAAAAGAAATGCTAAACTAACATGAGTTTTTGCATTCAATACACTGCAAATCCACATTTTGCATTTAGTAGCAGTGTCAGCAGAGAGACTAAGAACTTTAGGGCACTGAAACTGAACTCATTCAATCACAGAAACAGAAGTGATGTCACCTTGAGAGGAAGGCTAAGGAATCTTGCACTGCCTCAATGCATATTGTACCTGTTTTGTTGGGAAAACAAAAGTCCTCACTCTTTCGGGCCAGCAGTTCAAGACTCTTTGGGCAGCATAGCCATCACATAAATAGTTCAAAGTGCATTCATAAAGTAATTCTGGTGTCAAATGAAACATTGTTCCTTACATAAAAATCATTAATCTTTTTACACCTCAGGCACTTACAGTACTTCTATAACTCGCTCAAACAAATAAAATAAGAAGCTGGAAAACCATAAAATGGGAATCTTGTGAGATAAAATGGATGAACCTGGCAATTAACGTTCACAAATCTGGAGGGTGGTGGGAAATCTGTTTCAACGTGGACCTAATCCAAAGCCTACTGAAGTCTATGGGAAAATTTTAATTGATTTCAGTGGGCTTTGGAGCACGCATCAGATGATCAAACTATATCTAAATTTAAAAAAAAAAAGTTTCCCTATTCTACAGTCACATGAAAGATGCTTTCCATTTATTTTTTTTTTATTATAGTATATGATGTATTTATGTGATTTATTGATCTGGTACTTTTGGTGTACACAGTGTTGTGTAACAGAAGGAGTGTGCCAGACAAATAACAGGTCACTGCCCCAAGGAGCTTATAGTCTAAACATGCACAAGGAAAACACAAGCCATCAAAAAGTTGACATTTGCTAACTATTAACACCCGATCACCATGGATAACTCCTCTTCTAAGGAAAGGGAAAATTGTATTAACTATTGGTTAAGTCTTCACATTTTTAATGGCAGCCACTTTACAAAACAACATTGGCATTGGAAGGACACAAAAGTGTAGGTGAGGGGTAGAGAGGGTCAAGCAATCAAATCTGTGTCACGTTGTGACCACATGCATCAGCTCACAATGCCACTCACACAAATTTGGCCTATCTAACCATCCATTATGCCAGCAGGAAAAATGCTCTACCCATTACACACACCCCACTCTGTCCTTACACCCCTTGTCTCTGAGCTTTCAATAGTTCTTACTCTGAAATCAGATAGTTTCATGCCACCTTCCATGGTGGCCAATAGGGAAACCCAGGCCCTCCCTCTACTCAGGATTCCAATCCAGAGACCCTGTAGAGAACAACTACAGTGTGCTTCCTCAGAGTCTTGTTGGCTGTTTCTCCTCATAACACTTCATACCTTAGCCTGTTTCTAGGCTTTCTTCCCAAGCCTTTCCAACTCTGGCAGAAAGCAATGTCTCCAAGGAACAGGGCTGGATTAACAATCCTGTGGGCCCGGGGCTATTAGATTTTGTGGGGGCCCTGTATACAAGTCTTTTTCCTAATTAAAACAAAATGATCACAATGATGGCATTGAGACAATTAACACTATACTAAACTTGCCTTTGAATTAACATAAATCCATTCTGTGGTTACATTTCAGTCTTAAAACATGTAGAATATAGTTAAGTTAATTCAAAATAGCCTACTTCTTACCTTAGAACAGCTGTTTCTGTGATTGATTTTGGGTGGAGGAGGGGGCTCCAAGCTGGGACAGAGTGTTGGGGTGCAGGAGAGGGTGCGGGGTGCGGGCTTTGGGAGAGATTTTGGTGCAGGAGGGGATTCTGACCTGGGGCAGTGGTTGGGGTGCAGGAGTGGGTACTAGGTGTAGGATCCGGCCGGGAGGCACTTACCACAGGTGCCTCCCAGCCAGTGGTGTGGCAGGGCTTCGGCAGGCTGACTGCATGCACGCCATAGCCCCATGCCGCTCCCGGAAGTGGCAAGCTGCTGGCACATCTCTGCACGCCCCTGGAGGGAGGGAGACAGTGTGTCTCTGTGTGCTGCCAGGAGCGGCATGGGACCACAGCATGCAGGCAGCCTGCCTGAGTCCTGCTGCACCACTGGACTTTTAGTGGCCCAGAGATCGTGATCGATTGGCAGAGGCTCCAGGATTGACCAGTCAATCGCAATCGACAGGTTGGTGACCACTGATTGTATATGATTATGGATTTATTTCTGCAAGGCCCCCCTTAGCCCGAGGCCCTGGGCTGCAACCCCTGAAGCCCCTGCATTAATCCAGCCCTGCCAAGGAGGTCCAGTTCTTTCTCTTTAGTCAAGACTCATCATATGATATCATTCCACCTATGTGCCTTCTCAGGGTCTTGCCTGGCCTTTTGCCAGTGTGCCTCTCTTGGGAGATGATCCCAAGACCTAATCTTCCTCTCCCAACTGTCAAGGCTTCCAACCCTCCTTCTGTCCTGAAGCCCAGCTCCTCCCTGGCTGGGTCTCATCGATTAGCCTTATACACACACACTCAAACACACTACAGTTGCTACCACATGTCCTAATTGAGCTCTCCAGCTCCTTTTAGCCCTACCAGCATCAGTGTCAGGTATTTAAACTCCATCACAGCATTTTATTTACTTTATATTAGTGTTATACCACTGTTGTATTGGATAACTTCTCTAATAGTTGACATTCTTTTAAAGTCCCTCAGCGACAACATAGGTGTGAAAATTGTGACTATACTATTTCACTGGCTGGCAAAGGGATTGGTTTTAGTAATGTGAATATATATATATATATATATATATATATATATATATATATATATATATATATATATAACAACATATGTTTCAGACACAATACCTGTGAGATATAACTTTTTAGATAGTCACACAAACATTTTTTTCTTTATCTAGAGTTTGATTTATTTGCTAGAAAAAATATGTCTTTCCAGCAATACGATCAGTTCAATAGCACAATATAAAAAAATAAAATTGGAGTAAAGTCTGTCTCAGGACACCATATTCATTCAAATTTAGTTAAGATACATTCCTAGCCTGTGGTAACATAGGGTTTGTTTGCGAGGAATGTAACTCATAAACAGCTGTATCAAAACTATCACATACAATGCATTTCAGTAATATACAGTGAGTTTGTTTTAAACAGTTGGAGAATATGTTAGAGGAATATTACTTTATATTGGTGGAATATCTCTTTTAGTGCTGTATCAATAGAAAGCCCTTCTGGTAATACTCTAAATGATTCACAGTACAGCATATTTATTGGTTGTAAAAGTATGTTCAAGGGATTAACTTTACGACCTTAATGGAACAATAATTTAGAGGCTGCTCAAGCCTGGGAACTAATTCATAGCTTGAGCCAGATTAAAGCAACAATTGATACTGAGAACCCCTGGTAAAATCCCAGAACAATTACTGATTGCGGATATCTGGAAGAGATCATGCCAATGTTTGTGGATACAAACATAAAACAATGGTTGTTTTCTTTTCTACATCTACTAAATGTACAAACGTTTGAGTCCACAAAACCCTGTAGTGAGTTTAACTGTATTGAGTGCATAGTGAATATATAAACCTATATAACTGAGTTATAAATAACACTCAGTTTGTCATAGATACAGACAGCAAGATCCTTATCTGGTGTAAATATTTGTAGCACAATAGATTTCATTGGAGTTATTCTAATTTATGCCTACTGGGGACCTGGCCCATTCCATATCTAATATTTACATTGTTTCTAACCTGTGGCTATCCCAAACTGTTTTCACTTAATATTGGTTTATTTTTACTGATGTGTTAGGATTTCTTTAGGGATAGATCTGATGTTCAAGATCATCCATGATTATTTGCTCTTGCATTTTAGCCTTCTGTTGTTAATATTAAAAGGATATACAGATACTTTCTAATCTTTCCTTTTTCTCTATTTTCAAATGAAAATGCATGAAAGATTAACATCTGATGAAAAGAACTGGGGAAGAGTGATTCAGTATTTAGGGATACATGTATATTCTAATCTCAGACAAAAGGATTTAGATGGAAATAGTGTTACCACTCAGAGCTTCATGGCATAGAAAATGCACATAGAGAAAGTGTAACAAAACAGTAGAGTGTATTCAGATATAACGTGCATCTTTTAGATTAATCCACTGAGCCAAGGAGTCCTACCTTCTCCCCTCCACGTGCCTACAAGAAGAGGAGGGAAAACGGGAAGGCAATCATTACAGGGACCTGAGGATTTTCTGTCTCCTGCTGGCACAGAAAAAGTCTCCCTATTCTGAGTCTATGATGGGGTGGACATTAAATTAAAAATGCTGGAAAATTTGGGGTCTTTGCAACTGCAGAGAACTAGTGTCATAAATATAAAGGGAAGGGTAAACCCCTTTAAAATCCCTCCTGGCCAGAGGAAAACTCCTCTCACCTGTAAAGGGTTAAGAAGCGAAAGGTAACCTCGTTGGCACCTGACCAAAATGACCAATGAGGAGACAAGATACTTTCAAAAGCTGGGAGGAGAGAGAGAAACAAAGGGTCTCTGTCTGTCTATATGCTGCTTTTGTCAGGGATAGACCAGGAATGGAGTCTTAGAACTTTTAGTAAGTAATCTAGCTAGGTATGCGTTAGATTATGATTTCTTTAAATGGCTGAGGAAAGAATTGTGCTGAATAGAATAACTATTTCTGTCTGTGTATCTTTTTTGTAACTTAAGGTTTTGCCTAGAGGGATTCTCTATGTTTTGAATCTAATTACCCTGTAAGGTATCTACCATCCTGATTTTACAGAGGGGATTTCTTTACTTCTATTTACTCCTATTTCTATTAAAAGTCTTCTTGTAAGAAAACTGAATGCTTTTTCATTGTTCTCAGATCCAAGGGTTTGGGTCTGTGGTCACCTATGCAAATTGGTGAGGCTTTTTATCCAACATTTCCCAGGAAAGGGGGGGTGCAAGTGTTGGGAGGATTGTTCATTGTTCTTAAGATCCAAGGGTCTGGGTCTGTAGTCACTTAGGCAAATTGGTGAGGCTTTTTACCAAACCTTGTCCAGGAAGTGGGGTGAAAGGTTTTGGGAAGTATTTTGGGGGGAAAGACGTTTCCAAACAGCTATTCCCCAGTAACCAGTATTTGTTTGGTGGTGGTAGCGGCCAATCCAAGGACAAAGGGTGGAATATTTTGTACCTTGGGGAAGTTTTGACCTAAGCTGGTAAAGATAAGCTTAGGAGGTTTTTCATGCAGGTCCCCACATCTGTACCCTAGAGTTCAGAGTGGGGGAGGAACCTTGACAACTAGCCATTCCTATAATGATAAAATAATTCACACACAAACCTCCATGTCATGAGGCTATTATAATACTAAGCAGTTTCATATATAGTAACTTTCATAAAATCTTAGAAGTCAGAGGTGGAAAGGATCAGTTAAATCATCAAACCAACCCTCTGCCCAGGAAGAATTGTTTCTTGTATTCTTAAACTGTATTTAAAGGGTGGGGAATCCCTGAAAAGATAGACAAATTAGACTGACCTGTCTATTCTGTTCTCCATCAAAGTACTTACACCGTTCTCATCACCACTGCATCTGACAGCTTCACCGTTTATTAATGAATGTATCCTCATAACACCCCTCTGTGTTAGAAAGCTGCTATTATCTCTGTTTTACAGATGGAAAATTGAGGTATGGAGAGATTAAGGTCTTGATCGTGCAAATGGATCCCTGCAGGTACACTCCAATTCATTGAAGTCACACAGCATGTTGGCACAAAGGGCTGCCCTCCACGAGGCAGTTGTAGACTTAGTCCCTAACAATGGGATTTTCAAAAGCACCTAGGCACCTAACACCCACGGAAAGGTCATACAAGATGTGTGTAGCAGAGCAGGGAACCAAACCCAGATCTCTGGGTATGTCTATACCAGGGCTGGATGGTGTAATGTCCAGATCAAGCAGATATACTCACTTGTTCTGATCAAGCCACTGCACTAAAAATAGCAGTGGAGCAGCAGTGCAAGTGGTGGGATGGGCTAGCCACCTCGAGTACAAAGCTAGGATCTCATACAGGATCATACTCAGGGTCAGCCAGCCTGCCTGCCGCTTGTGCTGCCACAGCTACACTTCAGTTTTTAGAACATTAGCTTGATCAGAGCTAGCACAGGTATGTCTCCTCAAATTGGTAATTACAATGTCCAGCTCCAGTGTAGACAAACCCTGAGTCTTACTCCAGTGCCTTAAACACAAGATATTTCACTTCCGAGAAGGATTTACTGATATTCAGCCTATATTTTCTTTTTCTTAATTTCATTCTATTACTCTTTCTTATACTACCTTGTATTACACCAAATTATTCCTTTTCTTCCTTGATATTTACATCTTTCAAATATTTGTAACCCGTTACCTCATCCTGTCCTGAATCATTCTGAGACAAGCTATATATATTTAGCTCTATTAATCTTTCTTCGTAAATCAGTCCGTCCAACTCCTTGATCATTAGAACTCCCTTCAGTTTGTAATATATTTCTTGTTGTGTGGTGTCCAACACTGAATGCAGTATTTCAGGTGCAGTCATGCGTGCATATGAAATACTGCATTTCAGTCATACCAGGGCCTAACAAAAAAAAGGACAGTTACGTCCCTGATTATTAACAAATTCTTTGGTGTCTTCCTGCCCCTTTGACAGGCTATGTCACATATATGGAAGCTGGAAGACCCCTCCAGGAGGGGGCTCTCCAGACAAATGTATAGCTGGCTACAGTCCATCCCCATCCTACTAGGAGCCTATACAGGTTCCTGTACATGGAGTCCACATTAGAGGAGACCTCAGAACTACTTTCATCTGCATCAGAGAATGAAACAGACAGCAGCATCACCATAGCTCATTGTCTTCCCTCTCAGTCCCTTTGCCAGGTTCAGCTCCAGAGCAAGGATGAATCAGGACCATGATGCCTTTGCACATACAGCCCAAAATGCCATGGACTTTTTGCAGCTCTTTCACACTACAAATTCATTCTCTACAAAGCACTTTATAAACACTAACTAATTTATCTTAACGACATTTCTGTGAGATAGGTAAATACTAATATTTCCATGTAACAGACAAACTGAGGCAGAGAGGACAAAAGTCACAAAGGGAGTCAGTAGAAGAGTTTGGATTGACACTCCAGAGTTCCTGGCTCCAGGTCCTGCATGTAGACTTCTGAAGCACCTCTCTCTCTGATTTATTATGTAAAAAAAATGCAATAAAAATTGAATTACGATAAATACATAAATAACATGCTTTTATTTTCTGACACTAATTCACCACCTGTTGTAAAACAGAAAGAAAACCTTGATGCAATTGAATAAGTGCTGGAAGCACTTGATTTATTCAGTGGTATTAACAAGGTAATTCAAAAGTTAACGTATGTTTTCGCTTTTAACAGTAATACAAAGTATTAATCATGGTAAAGGCTCCTTCTATTGCATGAGCTGCACAAGGACACAAGGAAATGAACTCTTATCTGTCTGCTAAGCAGACTTAGAATATTCCGCAGACTCATGCTTTCTGCCTATATGTCTGCCACAGCCTCAGCCCGCAGTCAGGCTAGGGAGTGTGATGGAGGTAGCAATTCCCTGCCTAAATTTCTACGTCTCTGAGACTGATGTAAAGAGAAAAATCTCCCTCTCTGAATTTTCTATCAAATATCCATGTGCATGGAGATGCCAGACACACCTGGACAGGCCAGGGAAATTAGGGGTTTGTGGAACTCAATTGGAGCCCCAATAGAGGAGAATCCTCCATCAAGTCCCACATACACCTGGTCAGAATTTTTTAACTTTTTCTTTTGCAAAATGTTTAATTAAAAAATGCTGTTATTTTTACTAGCTGATAAAGTGGTTAAGATATTTTTAAATGTAAAAATGTGCCCAAAACATTTTCATGAAAAAGTTTGAAAATTTTCCATGAACATTTTTTGACTAGCTCTAGCACATCTCAGCCTGTCTCTCTAATGTCCCCTCCTGGATGCCTTGTTTCCCGCTTAAATTTGAAATGACCAAAAATCAAAATCATAGTTTTTGCTCCTATCCCTTCTCCACATTTCTCATGTTGCCACCTTTGAACACATCCCCATATTCTTTGTCACCTGATGACTACCTTTCACTGTTTTCTTTCCTTGGTCTTACATATCTAGACTGTGTTCAAATCTTGCTGCTTCTTCCTAGAAATTTCTATGACCTTTTCTATGTCTGTGCAGTCTGGATCCACCCCATGAGGTAGGAGGTTGAAATTTCTGCATCAGTGTGTCAAGATAAAGAGCACCCCCTGTGACGTTATTGACGTGAACTGTGACCATATAGATCATTGTTGCAACCAGGGTCCCATGGTTGCACCAGGTCTTGTACAGAGGAGGTCAGGTGGGGTGTCTATGGAAAGGTTGTAGTTTGCTGGTTATGATTATGCTGTCTGTATGTATGCATCATTTTTGTATTTGACGTTATGAATATTGGCTATGTACTTGTATCTCAATGTGTTTGATTCTCAGTAGCCTCAGTGAAGCATTTGGTCAGCTTCTTGAGAAAGGACTATTCTCAGTAAGTGCCCAATCAAGAAACACTTAACTGACAATGACAGGTTGCAGAGTAACAGCCGTGTTAGTCTGTATTCGCAAAAAGAAAAGGAGTACTTATGGCACCTTAGAGACTAACCAATTTATTTGAGCATGAGCTTTCGTGAGCTACAGCTCACTTCATCGGATCCACGGTATGCATCCGATGAAGTGAGCTGTAGCTCACGAAAGCTCATGCTCAAATAAATTGGTTAGTCTCTAAGGTGCCACAAGTACTCCTTTTCTTTTAACTGACAGTGGACTTTGGGAGACGCCAATCCACATCTGAGCTTTCCTGGGAACGTTCAAACTAACATGTAAACAATGGCATTGGCCTGCAAAAAGCTGAATCATTCATGGACATGTGACTTGCCTGGTGGCCACAAACTCCATCTTGTTGCTGTGACTTTGCACAGAAGAACAAAGGGGTTTCCACCCACAAGAAAGAGGATATAAAAGGCCCTGGAAGCCTCTCACTCTTGTCTTCAGCTGGCTCAAGAGACGGCCTCTCCAAAGAGACACCTGAAAGAAACTGGAACAAAGGACAGTAACTACAGGGGTGTGAGTGATTGCTGGACCCAGACTAGGAAGGAGTCCAGTCTGTGAAAGAAGCTTATTGGAACATCTCTGGGGGTGAGATTTCATCTGTAATCAGTTTCTTAATGTATTAGGCTTAGACTTGAGTGTTTTGTTTCATTTTGCTTGGTAACTTACTTTGTTCTGTCGGTTATTACTTAGAACCACTTAAATCCTACTTGTTATACTTAATAAAGTCACTTTTGTTTATTAATTAACCCAGAGTAAGCAATTAATTCCTGGGGGAGTACACAGCTGTGCATATCTCTATATCAGTGTTATAGGCGGCAGACAATTTATGAGTTTACTCTGTATAAGCTTTATACAGAGTAAAGCAGATTTATTTGGGGTTCGGACCCCATTGGGAACTGGGTAGCTGGGTGCTGGAGAAAGGAGCACTTCTTAAGCTGTTTTCAGTTAAGTCTGCAGCTTTGGGGCAGGTGGTTCAGACCGTGGGTCTGTGCTGGAGCAGACTGGTATGTCTGGCTCAACAAGGCAGGGTTCTGGAGGCCCAAAATGGCAGAGAAAAATAGGGTCAGAGGTAGTCTCAGCACATCAGGTGGCAGTCCCAAGGAGGTCTCTCTGACCAAACCCGTCACACCTCCATATTCTGAATTATCTGTTAGATGTATCTGCCATTCCTAGTCTGGATATGGGGATCTGTGGAGTTTACTGTAAATTCATAATTGAGATTCAACATAGATGGATGTCTGGAGATGAACTACATCTGTGTCTATTTCAGAGAGATGACTGTTGCATTTATTGTTGTTGCTTTTTAATAGTTGCTGACTTTGCTGTTGTATCTCCTGCAACTAGAAATATGTTACAAAGACAGATAAGCTTTGGAACAATGGGAAATATACTTTAAATATACATCACTACTATGTTATTTCATATTACATTCTGTTGAGGAAAATAAAACATTAAAAATAGAGCCACTTCCTTCTCTCTCTGTACTGAGTCTGCTTCCAATTTGGATTTGTATCTGTTTAATGATAGTATGACAGAAAAGAATTTGCTGTGGACTCAGCGGAAATGCCTTACCCTTAGCTTGTATTACTTCTTTGCTACTATTTTACTAAAGCCCTGTGTTTCTTTATTTCCCACGTGGAATCAGCTGCAGTATGTGCATATACATCAAACACAATGACAAAGAGGTATTCTTGTTGGGCTAAAGAAAGACTAGGAATTTAAATTTTGTCCTTGCTCTCAGATAAGTTTTGTTGGAAACAAATGTTATAAGTACAGTAGAAACCCAGAGTTATGAACATCTTGGGAATTGAGGTTGTTCGTTACTCTGAAATGTTCGTAACTCTGAAAAAAATGTTATGGTTGTTCTTTCAAAAGTTTACATCTGAACTTTGACTTAATACTGCTTTGACACTTTACTATGCAGAAGAAAAATGCTGCTTTTAATGACCTTAATTTAAATGAAACAAGTACAGAAACAATTTCCTTACCTTGTCAAATCTTTTTTTTAAACTTTCCCTTTATGTTTAAGTAGTTTACATTTAACACAGTAGTGTACGGTATATTTTTTTGTCTCTGCTGCTCCTGATTATGTACTTCCTGTTCCAAATGAGGTGTGTGGTTGACCGGTCAGTTCGTAACTCTGGTGTCCATAACTCTGAGGTTCTACTGCAATATTAGGATAGCAGGAATCTGTCACAGTATCCTTTTGTACTAAAACAGAAGCATAATGTACTAAAAAAAGAACAACCTGTTTGCAATTGCAAGGAATATGAAAAACAAAGAGAAATAGCAGTGAACATTAGCTACAGACCAATAGGGCTGCAAGACAGCAAGAATGAAAACATACCTGGATCAGCTTTACAAACCATATACCCATGTGGGATTTTAATTTGGAAGATAATTACTGGTTAACAACTACAGCCAAGTCTAATAAAATAGGATATTTGCATGCAAGTCAACATTTTGCATTATGATATAGACAGAAGATTCTTAAACCAGAATAGAAGCCATCCTTAATCTAAGGAAGAACTCATTGACAATATTCATGAATCTTGGAATTACTGACTACAAATTGATTCACAGAACACAGTAGCACAAGTGTACAGGTTTAACAGGGAGGAGGAGAGGAGAGACTCTAGAGATAGGAGATGATTTCCAGTAATAATAGAGAAGGTGGTAATAAAGAAGGGCCTTGCTAACTTGTCTGAGTCAGGTTGCTTGAATGGGAGAGACTATGCAAATTAGATTATATAATGTTATTAAGGGAGTAACTAGCATATTAGTACGACAATGCTTGTGTTAAGTCTCTGAGCATACTCTGTCTGAAAATATCTAGTTCACACTCTGACCAGACCCAGACTGAGCAATGTTCTCATGCAGCTAATAAAGAGCTGATTTTTCTTTTCTGCCAAATCCCAGACTTCTGAGGCATTACAAGTACCTTTCTCCTCTTCATCCTCTTAATCATGTGGAAATAAAATTGGTAACCTCAGCAAAGGTGGTTTGCCTACACCAGCAAAAAGCTCTACAAATCAACCATGGGCTTTGCATTTTCTCTTCCTGAAATATACCATATGCAGCTGATGCTAAAAGGACTTGGAAACTACAAGCAGTTTCTTGGGTGTTCCAGACTCTTGTGATGGCACAACGATGGTACTCAGATGCCCTGATAATGTGTATATTATGAGAACCTGAGGAGTACATGCTAACTTTCCACACTGTTTCCCCACTCTTTTTTACACTGCATTTAGATTCCTTAATAACTGCACTTGCATTCCCTCCACGTATACATGAGAAAATCTCAATACTCATATCAAAGGGGTTAAAAATTGAACTTCTTTTTGTCCTAATTTAGGAGAAATCCTACTCAGGTGGCCTAAAAGAACAACTCCTGCCAAGGCATACTGATAGGTATAACGAAAGCAACATTAAATTGAAGCAGGCTAGAGTATGGCGCTTAGGATGTTGAAATAATAGTGCAGGGAGCATGATAATCAGCTGCAGATAAAGTAGCTCAAAGGGAAAGCACTGCATTAAGACTCCTGCAATTATGCAGCAAGGGGATGGGGTCAAATATATTGCCTTTTAAAAAAAGTCATTTGGAGACAAAGCTGCTTCTGTAGTTTCACTTTAAGGTACTGTACTTAAATGGAAGCAAACAGGTAAAGGTTAAAGTGCTACAAAAATTGGAAAAGGGGAAAAGAAAATGGTGTGTCATCTTTTTCTTTTTCCCTCCCTTTCCTAATGAAAATTGTCTAATTGCAGTGTAAGGTCTTCAGGTCAAGGACCTATGTCTGTAAAGCAGTTATCACACTTTCAGGAATCCTATGCGAATCCCGCACAAAAAGACTTTGTTAAGGTTGCTACACTGTATATCCCACCTACACAAACTGTAAAAATGAAATCTGGCCCCACTGAAGTTAATGGCAACTATTAGGACAATGGCAATTATCAGGATTTCACTCCAACTATACAAGTCTTATTTAAATAGGGATTTATTATATATTTTCCCTGCAGATGTTAGTATTTCTCCATAAAAGTTCATTTGTCCTCTCAAGAGTTTTGCATAATTTCGAGACTAAATTCAAACATGCTTTAAGTGCAACCTTGACTATTGACACTCTCATAATGATAATAAATGCAAACCTTTCTGTCATTAGTTTCAGCCCATCACTGACTGAGTGTGTCTTAACATTTCCATCTATACAATAGGGCTGATAAACTACCAGATATTGAACAGGCCAACTTCATTATATTTCACTAGATCTGAGATTCTCAAGCTGGGGTATGAACCCTTCTTTGTGGTCCATAGTATGAAATATTTTTAGACCCATGCAATGATGAAGGCTGGGTATTGAGAAGGGAAGGAGAATCACAAGACGACATTTCTCTTGTGAAGTAGTCCACATAGTGAAAAGACTGCAGAGTTCCTGCAGTCAATCGTTTTTCCACTGAGACTTGGAAATAACCATGGCCATTTGCACGTGGTGTTTGATGACAGAACATTATCTTTTTCTGAGGCAGCTTGAAAACTTAAAATCTTAATACTTTATTTTCATCTCTTCATATCTGAATGCACTCTTTTTCAGCTTCACTGCACCAAACTCACAAGCTTCATTAGGATACAACCGCCTTCATACAAAACTTTTCTTCCTCACAGCCTTCTGTCAATTAAATTGCAAGCAAAGCAAAGGAGAATTAGATTGAATATGTGTTCAGCAGTAAAATGCTGTCTCCCAGATATATAAAGAATGAATTAAATCACTGAGATCTCATGAAATGGTAGCTGCTGTGCCAAGTGGAAGCAGATTTGTGGGCTTTGCAAGTGGGTTGATTTTTGGATGGAAGAGAAATGGTGAATTGGTGACAAAGCTCAGGGTTATTCCTAGTTTAATTTATTCACTTACAAGTTGTACAGAAGTACCGTTTATCTTCAATAAGTCTGCAAAAATGCATACAAACAATTCCATTTCTAGACACACCATTTAAAATACCACTTGGTCAAGCCCCATTTTGTAGAAAAATGTCTCTCCATTTCCCTTGTTTTTAATCTCTTTACCTTTAGCACACTGCCTGTTCCTTTTTCCTATTTTTGCCTGGTGCTTCTCACTTTGGCCACATAGAGCATGTGTTCCAAAAATTAAGCATGAACTAATTCAGGCAGGCCTGAGCATTAACTATGCAATGCAAAAGACCCTTAGACAGGTTAGACTGCACTCAGTATCTACTACAGCTGATTCCTCTTTAAATCCCCATCCAGACAGATGAGACACACACCCCACCTCCCCAGAATTTCCTTAATAACTATCTGGATTCACAGATTCCAGGGCCAGAAAGGACCATTTTGATAATCTAGTCTGATCTCTTGGATAAGCACTGGCTATAGAATTTTCCCAAAATAATTGCTAGAGCATATATGTTAGAAAAAACATCCAATCTTGATTTTTAAAATTGTCAGTGATGGAGAATACACCATGACCGCTGCTAAAATGTTCAAGTAGTTAATTACCCTCACTGTCAAAAATTTATAACTTATTTGCAGTCTAAATGTATGTAGTTTCAGCTTCCTGCCACTAGATTTCTCTTCTAGATTGAAGACCCATTCTTAAATATTTGTTGCCCATGTACCCCTTAACCTGCTCTGTGATAAACTAAATAGATAAACTTAAAGGATCACAATCATTATAAGGCAGGTTTACTAATCATCTGCTCATTCTTGTGGTTTTTCTCAAAATCCTCTCCAATTTAATAACATTGTTCTTGAATTGTGGACACCAGAACTGGACACACCATTCCAGCAGCAGTCATGCCAGTGCCAAAGAGGTAAAATAATATTTCTACTCCTACTCAAGATTCTCCTATTTATGCATCCAAGGATCTCATTAGCCCTTTTGGCTACAGCATTATACTGTGTGCTCATGTGCAGCTTAATATCCACCATCCCCCCTGTCATAAATATAAAGGGAAGGGTAAACACCTTTAAAAACACCTACTGCTGTTGCAGACATTGGCCTGGGGTCCGGGTCCATCACCTCTGACTGCGTCCTGGTAGAAGTTTCCGGAACAGCGCTAAGCCTCAAGGCTGGTTTAGCCTGGCTACGGGTGACCATTCCCACCCTCTTGGCCTGCTTCACATGATTGGCCAAGTCTTCCCCCAACAGCATGGGGATGGGATAATCATCATAAACTGCAAAAGTCCACATTCCTGACCAGCCCTGGTACTGGACAGGCAACTTGGCTGTAGGCAAATTGAAAGAGTTGGACTTGAAGGGTTGAATCGTCACTTGGATTTCTGGGTTGATTAAATTGGGGTCCACTAAGGAAGCATGGATAGCTGATACTTGTGCTCCGGTGTCCCTCCACGCGGTGACCTTCTTCGCGCCCACACTCACAGTTTCCCTCCGCTCCAAGGGTATCTGGGAGGTATCTGGGCCTGCGGACCTCTGGTGTGATCCCGGTGCAATGAACTATAATCTGTTGGGGTTCTTGGGGCAGTTGGCCTTTACATGCCCCGGCTCATTACATTTAAAACATCGTCCAGCTGACGGGTCACTGGGGCGAGGTGGGTGAGAACGGGGTGGTTAGACGATAAGGGGTCTGGAGGGTTCTTTGGGAGGTAGGTGGGGCTTTGGGCAGCCCCCGGTAATAGGGTGTGGTCTGGGGTTGTCCCTTCTGGTCTCCGCTCCAACTGCAGCCAGTTTTCTTCTTCTCGGCCACCTCCACCCATCTGGCTCCAATCTCTCCTGCCTCGATTACAGTTTTGGGCTTCCCATCTAGGATGTATCTTTCTATTTCCTCAGGAACACCCTCTAAGAATTGTTCCATTTGCGTTAGGAAGGGCAAATTTACTGGAGATTCAACACTTGCTCCTGATATCCAGGTTACCCAATGTTTCACAATGTGGTAGGCATGTCGGGTAAATGACACGTCTGGTTTCCACCTTAGGGCTCTGAACCTCTGACGAGGCTGCTCGGGTGTTATCCCCATTCTGACTCTCGCCTTGGATTTAAACAGTTGATATTTGTTCATGTGTTCTTTAGGCATTTCAGTCACCACCTCAGCTAAGGGTCCACTGAGCTGCGGCCTCAGCTCTACCATGTATTGGTCTGTAGTGATGCTGTACCCAAGGCAGGCCCTTTCAAAGTTTTCTAAGAAGGCCTCGGTATCATCGCCTGCCTTGTAGGTGGGGAACTTTCTGGGATGGGAAGTGGTACCTGGAGAAGGATTGCTAGGGTTTGTTGGTATATTCTGCTGAGCCCTTGCCTTCTCCATCTCCAGTTCATGCTTCCTCTCTTTTTCCTTCTCCTCCAGTTCTTTGTCCCTTGCTTCCATAGCTCTCGTGTGAGCAGCCGCTTGATGTTGTTCTGCCTCTTTCTTTGTTCTTTGCCTCCATTTCTCTCCTGTGAGCAGCTTCTAGGGCTTTTTCAGCTTCTTTCACTACCTCCAGTTTGGCTAACTCCAATTTGTGTAGTGCCTTGGTGTCTGTCATCTTTACCTCTGTTTTTAACTACCTTTACACCTGTGGGTTAGAAATAAAACAAACAAAACTTGGCTTGTAAAATTTTGCTGTGCTGTAATAGGATACCTATATTCTCTGATAGTGATTGTCAGCCTACAGCAAAATCCCAAAAAAAAAAATAAAATAAAATAAAATAAAATAAAACCCTTAACAACTTTGTCTCCAGGCAAATAGGTAGAAAACCCCTCTAGTTGCTCTTAGGAAAATAAACGACTTTAGGTCTGTGAAGACTTGTGAATTTCCCTACAGGAGGTTAACTACTTTGCCTTTAGGTAGAGAAAACTGCAATTCCCTTTTGTCTCTGCTCTGGCCCCAAAGCAAAGCAAAATAAATAAATAAATAAATAAAGCTTCCAACTATTGCCAGTTGGAGACATGCTTTCTAGCAGCCCAAAGGATTTTAAAAATTTCCTTTTAAAATCTGTTTTCCTTTTAAAATCTGTTGATCTCAAAAGGATTTCAAGTTAATCCCACCACTCTGCCACCATGTCAAGGTTCCTTCCCCACTCTGAACTCTAGGGTACAGATGTGGGGACCTGCATAAAAACCTCCTAAGCTTACTTTTACCAGCTTAGGTTAAAGTAAGATATAAACAATTTTATCCTTTGCCCTTGGATTTCCACTGCCACCACCAAACATTTATCTGGGTTTATTGAGAAAATGTTGTTTGGAAACACGTTTCCCCACAAAATCCTCCCAACCCTTGCACCCTACTTCCTGGGGAAGGTTTGGTAAAAATCCTCACCAATTTGCATAGGTGAGAACAGACCCAAACCCTTGGATCTTAGAACAATGAAAAAAGCATTCACTTCTTGAAAAGAAACATTTTAATAGAAGAAACAGTAAAAAGAATCACCTCTGTAAAATCAGGATGGTAAATACCTTACAGGGTAATTAGATTCAAAACATAGAGAATCCCTCTAGGCAAAACCTTAAGTTACAAAAAGACACACAGACAGGAACATTCACTCTATTCAGCACAACTTAATTTCTCAGCCATTTAAAGAAATCATAATCTAACGCATATCTAGCTAGATTACTTACTAAGTTCTAAGACTCCATTCCTGTTCTGTCCCAGGCAAAAGCATCACACAGACAGACACAGACCCTTTGTTTTTCTCCCTCCTCCCAGTTTTTGAAAGTATCTTGTCTCCTCATTCGTCATTTTGGTCACGTGCCAGCGAGGTTATCCTAGCTTCTTAACTCTTTACAGGTGAAAGGATTTTTCTCTGGTCAGGAGGGATTTTAAAGGTGTTTACCCTTCCCTGTATATTTATGACACCCCCAAAATCTTTTTCAGCATCACTGCTTCCCAAGACAGAGGTCCCCATCGTGTCATGCTTACATTCTTTGTTCCCAGATGTGTACATTTACATTTAGCTGTATTAAAATGCATATTGCTTGTTTGTGCCCAGTTTGCCAAGTGATCCAGATTGCTCTGAATCAGTGACCTGTCCTTTTCATTATTTACTCTGCCCAATTTTTGTGTCATCTGCAAACTTTGTCAGTGACAATTTTATGTTTTCTTCCAAGTCACTGATAAAAAAAGTTACAGCATAGTGCCTTGAACCAATCCCTGCAGGACCAAACACACCTGCTGGATGATCCCCAGTTTACAGTTATGTTTTGAGACCTGTCAGTTAGATAGTTTTTAATCCATTTAATAATGTGCCATATTACCTTTGTACTGTTCTAGTATTTTTTTTAATCAAAATGTCAGGCAATACCAAGTCAAATACATTTCAGATGTCTAAGTATATTACATCAATATTATTACCTTTATGAATCTTGTTGTAATGGAGCACTGTGACTGGGTGTATCTACCCCACACTAACCCAGCTGAGGTTAACTGTACATTATGCAAAAGGCCACACACCCCTCGGTCCTGCTGGGCATGCACAACCTGGAGACAGGATATAAAAGGGAGTGGCCCAACTCAGTTTGGGATGGTGGAGAAGGAGAGCAGATGCAAACTGCAGGCACCTGTCAGGGAGTTGCTGGTGTCACAGATCATAGAGGCCAAGCCAGTGGGATCTGCACCAGAACCCACACTGACCCTGGAAGATGAGAGTGAGCCAGAAGGCTGAAACCCGAGGAGAACTGACAGAACCAAGAGTAGGAAGCGACCCAGGGAACATCACTGTTAAAATAGGAAACCAAGCCAAACCACAGACTATCAGTTTCATAGGCCCTGAGTCAGAACCCAGTAGAAAAGGGTGGACCTAGATCCCCCTACCCTGCCCTACAGCCACTGCAGGGTGTGGGCACTGCTCAAGGACTCTGGCCATTAAGCCATGCTTCCTGAGAGCCTGGGCAACCCCCGGGACTCTGGCTGCTAAGCCAAATTGCCCTGAGAACAAGGGCAGTTCCAAGGACTCTGGCTGCTAGGACAGGCTGCCCTGCTTTATAAACTAGGATAGCCACATCTTCTCTAGCTACTTAAGCTGTAACTCCTTATTTGTCACACATAACACGACACCCCATGATGAGATGCATCTACCCCATGACAGGCACTCACCTCATGCTAACCATGGAAAGGTGAATAGAAGCAAGGGAGGCCAGTTAGCCCTAAGCTGCACCTGAGGGGAGGTAGGATAGAATGAGCTTTAACTGATGATAAAGCTCACCTGGGTAGAAACAACCAGGGCTTCTATCAAGCCAGGAAGCTGGCAATAGAGAGACAGCTGCAGTGAGGAGGCTGCAGTCTACCTGCCTGATACACCTGGGGGTGGGGGTGGGGGGAGGGAGTAGAAGCCTGTAATAGAAGTGTAGGAAGCAGTCCAGGGAAGGAGAAGAAAGGGCTAAGAGAACAGATCTGAACTGCTGGTTCGAGGGCCCCTGAATTGGAACCCAGTGGAGAGGGCAGACCTGGGTTCCCCTACAAGCCACTGTGGTAGCAGCATGGTCAGTGCAGTGAATATGGAGACTGCCTGAAACTGTGTGGAGAGAGACTCTTGTAAGACCCAGGAAGGGGAGGATGATTAGCACTTGGCTAGAGGGCTAAGCCATGAAGGAGAGGTACTACAGCTCGTGACCAGCAAGATGGGGGCTGCAGAACAAGTGACTGTGGCAAGGCTGAGTGACTGCTAGACAGTGGCAAGCTAATTCCCCAAATGAAGCATGAGGACGCACTGCTTCCATTACACTTATCTCATTTACAAAAGCATGTTGATTGGCACTAATTATAATACCTTCCTTTAAATTCTTTATTAATCAATCACTCCATTACCTTGCCCAGGTCTAAGTCAGACTGATAGACCTGTAATTTTTTGTGTCATCCCATTTCCCCTTTTTAAATATTGGCACAATGTTAGCAGTCTTCTAGTCTTCTGGAACTTCCCCAGTGTTTGGAGATTTTTTTTGAAAAATCAGCATTAATGGTGCAGCAAGCTCCTCAACCAGGTCTTTAAAAACTCTTGGTTGAGAGTTATGAAGACCTGACAAATTTAAAATGTCTAACGTTTGTAGCTACTATAAAAGATCCTCCCAAAATATGAGTGGAATGGAAAGTGTGTTGTAGTCATGCTATTTCCTCCCCCCCAAAATACAGAATTGAAATATTTATTGAACGCTTCTGCCTTTTCAGCATTATAATTGATAATGCTAACATTTCTATCTAGTAATGGACCAATACCATTGTTAGGATTCCTTTTGTTCATAATATACTTAAACTCCTTATTGTCCTTAATTCTGCTGGCCATAGATTTCTCTTTCTGTGTTCCTTTGCTTCTCTTATTAATTTCTACAGTTCCTATTTTACAATTTATTTTCATCATTATCAACTTCTCCTTTCTTCCTTTTGTTATATACTGTTTTTATAACTGCCTTTATTGTCCCTCTATCCCAGGGTTTGGATTTTTTTTTTAAGCCAGTACAGATTTCTTACTCAGTTGTGGGATTGAGGCATCTTGTAAAGTGTTTTTAAACAAATTCACATTTTTCTGATAAAATTCTTCTTTGCAACTGATTTGGTTCAAGTGTTTTCAGCTTTGTTAAACTGGCCCTTCTAAAGCACCAAGTATATTTATTACTGGTTTGGACTTAACTCTGTTTGCAGATGTGGTTGTTGTAACTATTTGGATGGGATTGTTCTGATTGTTGTCCTTCCATGCTTAACTCTTTCTAAAGAAATTTTAATATCAAGTATTTATAGCAATACTGCATTAGTACCTTCTCCCTAACAATATGTAACCATCCTACAACTCCACTACTTCATTCTGCTCCCTTCATCTTTGAAAGAAACATTTTTTTTATTATCTACAAAACCAATTACCTTCATGAAATAGACACAATCAGGGAAAAGTGTCATCAAAATCATCATCCAGGCAAATCCCAAAGGGATGTGGCCTCCTTTCAGAATGACCACCTCCAAAATTGATCTCTGACCAGGTCCTCAAGGTGCCGCCACTGGCAATTTTACTGCACCACTGAAGCTTTTGGTGTCCATGTGATTGCTGGCCATGTAGTAGCATTCCTTGGTAACCATACTTTGTAATTTGTTGGTTTTCCATTTTAAAAATACCTCCATACCAAAAAAAGCTAACAAAACTGAAATAGTGCTGAATGAGGTGGTTGCTCGGTTCACCTTTGAATATCCTTTTTTCTCATTATGTCCTGCCACTTAATATGGAGGGGGAAAATGACAAAAAATGCCCAAAAAATGAGAACTGAAAGCTACAATCTGGTGTTCTTCAGCCTTCCTCAGCACCCAAATTTCACTTCTGTACAACAGGTATTTTATACATGCATAGTTTTGTTTCAAGCTTGATGTCACAATGTCCCTGCAGAGCCTTTGAAAGGCCTGAAGCATGGTAGCAACTTCTGCTATACAAGTGTCCACATATTTTAAGCATCTTTCAGCACTGTCTATGATGCTGCCCAAGTATTTGAGAGTTACCATAAGCTCAGTGCCCCATCTGGAGAGATTAACACTAAACTGTTTCTAATCTGGAGCTGGTGGCTGCTTGATGGATTTAGTTTTCACTGGCCTAATAACCTGACCAATGCATGCAGATTCTTTCCCGACCAGATTGGCCATTAGCTGCAGAAATTCACAACTTAGCCAACAAATAATGTCATCAACACATTAGAGATCTCAAAGCAGATTGGTATTCAATTCAACATACCACCAACTGTCTCCACAAACTTCTCTATCAGTGCTGACATTGAACAATGTGACAGAACACAGCTGTGCCAAACTCCCATGGAGATAGGAAACCAGGCTCTGCATCTGCCATTGACTTAAACTTGGTTTTCTATTGCAGTATACGGCTCTTCTATCAATGACATTATCTTCCCAGAGACACTGAATCATTTCATCAGATCCTAAAAATGTGTGATGGACTGAATCAAATTATGATGGAAGTTTATAAGAAGGCTGCACACAGCTAGTTACATTCAGACATCTTCTCAAAAAGATATCTCAAGATAAAGATCTGGCCAACAGTGGGATATCCAGGTCTAAAGCTGCACTGAGTATTTTGGCCTTTCCCATGAAGTGCGTTGTTGAATTGAGATACTAACATGGAAGCAAAGACAACAGCATAACGTCTCTGTAGTTGCAACATTCAGCCTTATCACCCTTTTTGGACAGAGGTCCTTCTTTCAGTCATCACAGACAATATTAGTGTGCCAGATGGTCTGGAAAAGCCTGTGCAGTCAATCAGAAGGTCTGGTATTCCCATACAAATACCTTTGAATGTGCAGGTACCCAATAATTTACAGGAAGAGTTCAGTTTTTTGGCTGAATCACTGCAGTACAGAGAGAACAACAATAATCTCACCTGTCTTCAGCAGTTCAGGGGCGATGTTCACTATTCCCTCTAAGCTGTGAGCGTGTGCACGCACACACAGACCCTAAACCCCGCGCACATGGCAAAACATTGCGCTCACAAAAAATGAAATGATACATCGGAGCCAGGCCGAAATATCATTTACGGGTGACTTTTGACATTGTTCGCCCGCCATTTATCAACACAGCCAGATTCTACTAGCTGGCAATGGGTGGGAAAGGGAAAGGAGAGCAATGAATCATACCCCTCTCTGCCAACATTTTGAATGTGGAACGTTGATCACATCAGGACGGTTGGGACCCACACATCTCCTTGAAGTCTGTTCATTTGGCTGTGTACAAACTCAAGTACGTATGAATAAGTCAAAATGCCTGGCCATAGTTGCTAAGGAACGGCAAAGATTTCCCAGAAATGAACAAAGGTAAGTGTTGTTTTCGTGACTGAAATTTTTCAAAGGCATTAGACTTCATACATTTACTCATGATGTTTTACCATTTTCCCATGTTTTTTTTTTGCAGCAGATGCATGGACGTGATCGGAGCTATGCACAAACTTCCGGTATCCTGATCTGAATGATCTCCCCTTTTCCCTTTTGTTGCGTCATGCTGTTAAGTGCATTGAAATAGTAGCCATATAATAAAAGTATTAATTTTAAATAAACCAATCTGGTAAAAAAATCAATCCCAAAATGTCACTGTCTAGAGGTCTAAAGTGTAAAAGAACAGCTACTTCATTTAAATCTGGATGGCTGGATGAGACTATAGAGATGGTTACACCGAAGTCACATAGTGTAATGCTTGTTAAACTTCGTGAAATATTCACATATGATGAGGACAACGGAGTGCTTTGTGTATATTGTCGAGATGCCAGAGCTTAGGGAGAATTTTCAACAGGAAGAATGTGGAAGTTGGATTTCTTAAAGCGTCATCTGTCAAGTAAGTCTCATATAGATTGTGTAACAAGACTTAGAAAGAAAAACCCTTCCTTACAGAGCGGATTGCTTAGCATGATTCTTGAAAGTCCAGCTGAAAAGCAGAGGAGGCAAATTAATCTTGAATGCAAGTGCTCAACCCCAGAAGAAATCAAGGTACTAATTCGCAGTGTGTTGTTGGCTATTAAAATAAACAGCTCAGTGCTTTCTGTTCAGGATATTAATGACCATATGGAAAAGTATGTGCAGATACCAGCAAGCTGGAGAAGTAAAAATTATGCTTTTGAATTTCTTGAAATTACCAACTGCGTTGTCCAAAAGGACCTCATGCATGAAATAACATCAGCAATGTTTCATACTCTAGCTGTTGCTGAAAGGACTGATACATCTATTAACAGATTCTTGATACTCTACTTTAATATAGATCCATAAATTCTGCAGAATATAAAAAACTTCGTTTGGTGGACTATTACGATTGCAAGAATGTGATGCTGTTTCAATAGTGTCTGCAATCAAAGAGTTTTATAAAAAACACCAACTTGATCTAATGAAAGTGGTGATGTTCACATCTGATGGTGCCTCCGTGATGTTGGGCAAACTCAATGGCATGGCAGCTCAGATGAAACATGATATTCCACACTTAGTCCACCAACATTGTATTGCACACCGGGAAGACTTGGGGATTTCCGATGCATGGAAAGAGGTCAAGCTGATAAGAGACATCGAAACCTTAATGATTTACACAGTCTACATAGTGCTGTCGGTCATCCAGGAGAAAACCCAAATTTCAGAAAATAGTGGATGCTTCTGAATGTGAGTCAGTGGCTTTCAGGCCACTCAATGAAGTGCTCTGGTTATCTAGGCACTTTGCATTTCGAGCAATTATTTGCAACTATAATCCTCTTCTGGAATAGTTTGAGCAAGACAAAGATGCTGATCCAGTTTCTAAATACTGCCACAAGAAGCTGAATACCATGGAATACCGAACAACATTAGAAGTTTTGAATGCTGTTTTGTAGGAGCTGGCTTCACTATCCACCCTGCTCCAGAAACGGAGCATTACACCTCTTGAAGCATTTCACCTTCCATGAGGTAAATTGAACAAGTTCAGAAGACAGTACCTTGGACATTCAGTCTAATGGAGTGACAAAGTTAAGGCTTTCTTAGATATGAGCTCTCAAGAAAATAATCAATCAGAGGGGTAGCCGTGTTAGTCTGGATCTGTAAAAGCAGCAAAGAGTCCTGTGGCACCTTATAGACTAACAGACATATTGGAGCATAAGCTTTTATGGGTGAATACCCACTTCATCAGATGCATGTCAAGAAAATAATGAAATTGATACCAGTTCCATAATAACTTTCATAAACATCTTATGTGCACATTTGGCAGACAGGTTTCCAGAGGATGAAGTCCAGGAGTGGTCCTCTTTTGATTGTGCAGCAATAGTTAATTGTGACTTAATTTTGGAATTCATCAGGTCAAATCCCTATTTTCAAAATACAAAGACTTTTTTGCTGAAGAGATTGTTATAGTCGGTCAGTACAATGACTTCAAGTTTTCAGTAGCTGAAAGAATCAAAAGCCCATTGGTTTTAAGTTTCCCGGATATGGTGACATTTGCTCACCAGAACGAACAGTTTCAGGATCTTGCAAAGTTGATGGATATTGAAGGAGCATTCCTAGCATCAAGTGCAGACTGTGAGTGTGGCTTTAGCTTAATGAACACTCTAAAAAGCAAACTACGGAATCGTTTACAAGTAGATCATTTGGACATGCTGATGTGTATTAAGAGTTAGCAGCTGGATGGAGGACTGATAGATCTGACAGAGTTTATATTGAACGGGCAAATGAAAAAGATTGCAGGGAAAAACAGTAAGGTTAGTTTAGCGGTCTTTGACATTTTGACCAATAAGGAAATTAAAATGCATTTGTAATTATATATCTTATTCTTGACTGATCATTTATTGATATTTTTTAGGAAAATTTTAAATTTAAAACACAAACTCTTGTTTTTCTTTTTTTAAACTTATGATGTCTCTATCTGAAAACCCATATAAATTGACATAATGGCATACTTATTAAATTGTCTTTATTATGTGTTTATCAAAATCTTTTCAGACATGCATATAGAATGAGAGGTGAAAGTGGATACCAATGGGCAGAAGCCTATGGACTGATAATGATCATGATTAATATGTGCTTGATATATGCTCATGATTGTCTATGAAAAAGATCATAAAGCGTAATGCTTAAAACTAACTTCTGCTTCATGAAGAATGGTTAAATTTCCTTTTTCTAAGTATTTAAAAATGACATTTATAAAATAACATGGTGTAAAACTATTATCACAAATTGAAAATTAAAACTTTTAAAATGTATAAGCATTTTACTTGCTTGGGTGCATTTGCCTCATGGAACACAAATTTGAACTCTGCTTCAAAAATTTGCACAGAAGAAATTTTTTGTGCACACGGCCTGTCAAAAATTATAGGGAACATTGGTAATGTTACAAACCTCTAGTGCCTTCCCAGGCTTCAGGTAACGGACTGTGATCCATGTCTCTTCCTGGTTGAAGGAAGGTGACTCTGTTGGAACTTCCTTCCCCATCTCATTTGTAGAGGGAATGTGGATGGAGGACAATTGAGAAATGTCTTGAAATGGTTTTCCTATTGATGCAACTGGTCTTGCAGATTGTAGCTGATGCTGCCATTCCTATTCTTTACTAGACAATCTGGCGCCTCCTTCCCCCACAAACACTGCAAAAGCTAAAAAGAGAATGAAGTGCTTGTGCCAAGTGGCAACCTGTTCTAAATTGGCTACTTGAGTCTACCACCAAGATTCCTTATCTATATTACCCAATGACTGGATGACGGTCCAAAGTCAACCCCCTTCAGTCTTTGTTTTTGCTCTTGACAAAGGCAGAATCTTGAAGATTCAGATCATCACTTGTTTTTTCCTCTTAGCTCCAATTGCAATGGGCATCTTCTCACTGATCCACAGATGATATTTGAGGGTCTGGGGCCCCAGCACTGAACTTGCAGTAGTCGACACTGATGACTTAAAACAATTCAATTCCTCATCAGAAGAGGGAGGAAATGAAACATCAGTTTATAATGTGTCAATAGGCTTAAGCAGTTCAGTAGAGAAAGCTGCCAGATAGCTTCCTTGTAGTAAGAGCTTTTGGTTGCATTGGTCTAATTTTTGGCCCATTAACTCTCTGTTTGAAGCTAGAGATGTCCTTGAATCAGCAGAAGCTGATGATCAGTGTCAAATTCACCACCTCTACGAACTTGAACTTCTATGGCTGTTGACCATGAATGATTGTTAATGAGGACATAATTAATAATTGTTCTAGTGAAACCATTTGGGCTGTACCAGGTCTGTTGGTGAATCTTCAGGTGACAGAATAGCATAGGGAGGACATTTGTCCAGACAGTCCTAGTTTTGCAAAGCACTGTCCCTGTCCAGTAGGGACTTAGGGCTGGACATGAGTTTGTCTGATGAAAACAAGAGGAGGAGACTGTGTATGCAGGAGAAGCCAGTGGAGGTGGAAGTGGGGGTGATGCTTGTGTGTGGAGAGGAGCAGAACAGGCATGTCTTGTATTCTGGGAATGCACAATTGGTTACCTTAGAGCAAGTCAGCTATAATGATGTCATTGACAGCTGCACATTCCAGCCTGTTCCTGTTCTTCTGCCCAATACGAAACATCAAGCATTTGTGCCCAGTTGTCATTATCTTTTTCTAAGTGGACATTAAACTCACCTCCAGGTTCAGTATGTTTGCACCGTGATGGTGATTTTACTGAAGCTGACCACCTGCAACAGTTTAGTCAATTGTCCTTGTAGCTGAAACAGCCATGCGTTTCTCAGCCACTAAGCTGAAACCAACCAATAAAACCTTATAACAGGGCCATTCCACTGTTCTGATGGCAAATGTAAAATTTATTTTGGAACATTTAAATAGTGTCCACAAAAGCTAAAGCCATTCTCCTCATCAGGCAGTTGAAAAGACTGAACATTGATTTCTGTGCTTTATTTGAAGTGAGCTAGCCAAGAAATGATGAAAAAGTTGGCGATCATATAGCTTTATTCTTATGGTCACCCCAAAGAGTTGCTCCAGGAATGAGTGGCCATTGAACTTTCACCCAGTGCCCAATGGGCATTGTATAGTTGGCTGGTGATAAATTAATGACTTATCAATGTCCAATTCTGTACTGGCTGTGGGCATCTTATCATAGTGCATGGCTCCACCAACAGAAAAGCCAACGATGTGGCTGAAAATAGATTTACCAGCCACTGCAGTCAAAGTTGTAATGAAACTCTAAAAAGACAAGTCATCATGATCTACTATTTACCGTGCACATTAAAGAAAACTTGTATGAAAACATGGCTGAAAGAGTATTGAGTAGACCTTGAGTAAGTCTTGTATTCTGAAATAGGTGAGTAAACAACTCATGGAATCATAGGCTTCATGGGCAACTCCTCAGATGGTGTAAACTGGCATAAATCCCACCCTTACAATAGAGCTATGCCAAATTGCACCAGCTGAGGATATGACCCACGTGTGCATCTGTTTTTTTACATCTATTCTAGATATTTCCAGGATGCCCATCCCCATTGCATGGGAGTGTTATGTGCAGTAATTAAGATTTACATAGGTGTCTGTAGTAGAATCTGAAGTGGATTTTATGACACCAGTGTTAATCAGTTTTTGCTTACTGTGGGCCTAATTCTGCCACCCCACCCCCTGGGCACAAGGAGCAGTACCCAAGTATGTAAGTAGTCCCACAATGTGAGTAACGGTTGCAAAATGTATATGTTGTCTATATCTGTGTCTGTGTTACTGCTGTAGTTCCCTCTCATCAGCTATTCCAATGTCTTTTGCAAAAGTCTTGCAGCATTCACTGAAAACAGTCTCAGGCAGAATAGCTGCACATTTTCTAAAAAACAGAATTGTCCCCAGTTGTACAATTGATAGCATTTTATCTAGTCCAGTTGGGAAATATATTGAATTGGCTACTAGACCTCATTGGCTGAATGGTAAATCAAACATCCTGGGAGTTTCCCCTTTTTAATTTCCTTAATTCTAATTATAACCCATTTTATTATGCTAAATAATTCCTCTCCCTCCTTGGTGTTTGTCTTAAAATATTTGTAGAATGTTATCATATATATCCCCTTCACTGTTATTTAGCTAAGCTATGCATATGTAACTCATTTACTCTTTACACACAAGTGTACCAGCTACCTAACCATTTCTGCTGCTCTTCTCTGAATTCCTTTCAAATTGTTGTCCTCTTTATAGAAAAGAGGGGCCCAGAATGAAACAGTATTCCCAATGCAGTTGCAGCAGATCTATATATACTTGTCCTGTGATGCTCTTTGCGTAGCTTTTTTTTGCTACCAAATCACATTGAAAACTGGAAAGGTGCCCTGGGAATAGAAAAGACCCAAGCGTAGCCACTGGGGGATGGGATCACCTGAGTTGTGGCCCAACCACGTTTTGGCCAGGCCAAACTTGAGTGGTGCTGTGATCCTGCACACCAAGTTTGGCACAGCTGCCCTGCAGCCATGATGGAGGGGTGGCTACGACAGATTTGAGTGAGTGACATTGCAACCAGATGCATGGGGTGCAGCACCATTCAGGATTGAGTTAACCATGCCACTTACTGAAATTTGGACGGCATGGGGTCAGGCAGGAGGTGGGTGTAGCCTGTATTTGGCTAGGTGAAATATAGGTATAAGTCAATAATGCAATGATTCTACAAGCCTTGTGGCCCGTAAGACAACAGCTAATTAAATTAGCCAAACTAATTAAGGCCTGAGGCCCAAAAAGCCTTAATGTAAGGGGACTGTTTCCCCCTTACTCATATTCTGTGGGGGTGTTTTGGTTGGCTAGCTCCCAGTACTAAAAAGGAGGAAAGGTCGATGCAGAATCAGGACCCTGAGACTGACAATGACTCCCCCGGAACAATGGGCCAGTGCTCCAGGTCAGCCTGAATGACAGGGCGAGCAGGCTAATCAAGGAGTCAGGAGGCCAGGGAGGTCCTGTCCTCCATGTGAGCTGGAATTGCCTGGATCAGACAGAGTGGGGCCGAGCTAAGAAGAAAGCAAGGGCCCAAGCTAAGCTGGGGAGCAGAGCTGTGCCAGATCCAGAGGGACCAGAAAAGCAGCCCAGAGAAAGCAGACCCTGTCCTGGGAGCAGAGCTGCAGCCCCAAAGGCAGAGGCACAGCCCAGAGAGAGCAGACTTGCCCTGGGAGCAGAGCTGCAGAAACCAGAGCCAGAGGGGCCAGAAAAGCAGCCCAGGAAGCAGGTCAGCGCTGGGAGCAGCGTCACAGAAGCAGCCTGCAGAGCAGACCTGTCCTGGGAGCAGAGCTGTAGCAACCGGAGGCAGAGGGGCCAAAGAAACAGCCCAAGGAGCTGGAGGCAGAGCAGCAGCAGCGCTGAGACAGAGTGGTGGAGCTGGGGCTGGAGCAGTCCGGAGCTGGGTGCGGTGAGCAGCTGGGGAGACCGAGGGGGACCCTGGGCAGAGCCCAGCACAGGAAGACGCCTCAGCCAAGAGGCTCTGCAGGCCAGGCTTGGATCATAATCCCGACAGGGAAGGGGCGACACTGGGAAGAAGGGTCCTACCACTTAGAGCCTAAGATTGTGTGGCCACCACCAGAGCAAGTGTCCAACCCACAGCATCCCTGCAGCAGAGCCAGGGCCTGAGAAGAAGGCCTGGGACTTACAAGGAACAGACTGTGAACTGCCCTGACATTCCAGAGACACTGTTTGTGATGTTCCCTGCCAAGAGCAGGTTGATGTGTTTCCTTTAACCTTTCCCATTTTTCCTTATTCTTTTTAAAATTAATTGTTGATTAAATAATTTGCATTTGCTTTAACTTGTATGTAATGGTCAGTGGGTCAGAGAAGTTCCCAGTGCAAAGAGAGTACCGCGGAGTGGGGACACCCTAGCCCCTGTCCTAGGTGACCACAGCAGGGTTGGGGGTCGAGCCCCCCCAAGAATCCCGGGCCCAGCCTTGTTGGGGTTACGAGGACCCTGCCAGACAGGAGAGTGGAAGGGGAGTCCTCAAGGGCACGGAGGCCACTAGGTAAAGGAAGTGGAAGTGAGGACTCAGATCCTTTCGCTAGCCCACTTCACCAGGGTAGTGCAGAAGCCAGGAGAGTTCCCCACAAGAGCGGGACTATTGCCCCGCTTACATTAAGCATAAGTAGCTAACCAAGTCATAAGCTATCACAAGATAGAATGCTGTAATAACGAAACTGAACAAGTAACAATGAGATGCTAGTTTAGAGAAGCTTGGTATATTCTTAGTTAGAGACATCAGCAGATGTCTGACAAGGATGCCATGGTAACTAATTGGCATATATGCTAATAAACTGAGGTAAAAGGATTAATAACCTATGGGAGAAAGGCAACCCAAGGGTGAGGAACTACAAATAAGGAAGAGGGGCTGAAACCTTTACTGAATATGCATTAGGCATAGTGGCATCAGCATAATACATTATAAAAGTTGTACCCAGCCTATGTGCTTTGAGAGGAAGAGATACAACTCTTCGGACAGGCGAGGATGATGATCACTGATGATGTTGGTGGGAATGATGAGAAAGATAACTAAAACTTCAGATTGTTTTGCAAGGGATGGGGTAAGTATATGGATGTTCCGTTCATTCTATGTTATCTTTGCCTGCCTTGCTGAGTTGGAGTGTTTATGAATTTGCTAACTGTGTTAATGAAACAATTATAAATATATTTCCTAAGTGTGAGTGTTGCAACCATGCTCACAGGGGCTCCTAACTGAACAGTAATTCTGATACTACTGGGCCTGATCTTGGGACAAAAACCTACCACACTTCAGAATCCTAACTTGGGGAAACTACATCAGTATAAGTGGCAAAGAGTCCTGTGGCACCTTATAGACTAACAGAGGTATTGGAGCATAAGCTTTCATGGGTGAATACCCACTTCATCAGATGCGTGTAGTGGAAATTCCCAGAGGCAGCTATAAATATGCAAGCAAGAATCAGGCTAGAGATAACAAGGTTAGTTCAATCAGGGAGGATGAGGCCCTCTTCTAGCAGTTGAGGTGTGAAAACCAAGGGAGGAGAAACTGCTTTTGTAGTTGGCTAGCCATTCACAGTCTTTGTTTAATCCTGAGCGCATGGTGTCAAATTTGCAAATGAACTGAAGCTCAGCAGTTTCTCGTTGAAGTCTGGTCCTGAAGTTTTTTTGCTGCAGGGTGGCTACATTTAAATCTGCTATTGTGTGTCCAGCGAGGTTGAAGTGTTCTCCTACAGGTTGTTGTATATTGCCATTCCTAATATCTGATTTGTGTCCACTTATCCTTTTATGTAGGGACTGTCTAGTTTGGCCGATGTACATAGCAGAGGTGCATTGTTGGCACATGATGGCATATATTACATTGGTGGACGTGCAGGTGAAAGAGCCAGTGATCATGTGACTGATCTGGTTAGGTCCTGTGATGGTGTCGCTGGTGTAAATATGTGGGCAGAGTTGGCATCGAGGTTTGTTGCATGGATTGGTTCCTGAGCTAGAGTTACTATGGTGCGGTGTGTAGTTGCTGGTGAGAATATGCTTCAGGTTGGCAGGCTGTCTGTGGGCAAGGACTGGCCTGCCTCCCAAGGCCTGTGAAAGTGAGGGATTGTTGTCCAGGATGGGTTGTAGATCACTGATGATACATTGGAGAGGTTTTAGCTGAGGACTGTATGTGATGGCCAGTGGAGTTCTGTTGGCTTCTTTCTTGGCCTTGTCTTGCAGCAGGAGGCTTTTGGGTACATATCTGGCTCTGTTGATCTGTTTCCTTATTTCCTTGTGTGGGTATCGTAGTTTTGAGAATGCTTGGTGAAGATCTTGTAGGTGTTGGTCTCTGTCTGAGGGGTTGGAGCAAATGCGGTTGTACCTCAGCACTTGGCCGTAGACAATGGATCGTGTGGTGCATCCGGGATGGAAGCTGGAGGCATGAAGATAGGCATAGCGGTCGCTGGGTTTTCGGTATAGGGTGGTGTTAACATGACCGTCACTTATTTGCACCATGGTGTCTAGGAAGTGGACCTCCCGTGTAGATTGGTCCAGGCTGAGGTTGATGGTGGGGTGGAAGCTGTTGAAATCGTGGTGGAATTCTTCCAGGGTTTCCTTCCCATGGGTCCAGAGACTCCAGAAGGCAGGAGTAAATGCATCCAAAGCAGAGTTGTCCAGACATTCTAGTCAAAACTGTAGAAAGTTCTGACTTTCTCTGCCCTGTGCCAATTCTTGGTTCCAACCCTCTCTCTTCACCTCAGCCTCATTCCACATCTTACCCTCTTCTCTCCTGGCCCTGTCCTGTTCCCCCCAGTCCTTTTTCTTTCCATTTAGTTGATCTCCTAATAATCCCTCCCCAAACAAATGATTGTTGAACTAACATGTGGTTTGCCACCATCGCATGGTTCACTCTGCTTGTGTGTTAGACACCTTCTCCAACCCTGTGTCTGTTATGTCTACTTAGACAATATTGTCATTGTTTCCTGGTACTCCCCCATCTGTCTGTATCCATCTGTTACATTCTAAGTATAAAACACAAGATAAGTCATTTGGGACAAGGGTTGTCTGTTTATTCTGTGTTTGTACAGCATTAACACAAGGGGAATCCCTTTTCAAGGAATCCCTGTTGAGGTTACAGGGGCAAACCATCCCGATGAGTCGAAAGAATAGTAAATATGGCAGGCGACCAGCTTGGCTTAATGGTGAAATCCTAGCGGATCTTAAACATAAAAAAGAAGCTTACAAGAAGTGGAAGGTTGGACATATGACCAGGGAAGAGTATAAAAATATTGCTCGGGCATGTAGGAATGATATCAGGAGGGCCAAATCGCACCTGGAGCTGCAGCTAGCCAGAGATGTTAAGAGTAACAAGAAGGGTTTCTTCAGGTATGTTGGCAACAAGAAGAAAGCCAAGGAAAGTGTGGGCCCCTTACTGAATAAGGGAGGCAACCTAGTGACAGAGGATGTGGAAAAAGCTAATGTACTCAATGCTTTTTTTGCCTCTGTTTTCACTAACAAGGTCAGCTCCCAGACTGCTGCGCTGGGCATCACAAAATGGGGAAGAGATGGCCAGCCCTCTGTGGAGATAGAGGTGGTTAGGGACTATTTAGAAAAGCTGGACGTGCACAAGTCCATGGGACCGGACGAGTTGCATCCGAGAGTGCTGAAGGAATTGGCGGCTGTGATTGCAGAGCCATTGGCCATTATCTTTGAAAACTCGTGGCGAACGGGGGAAGTCCCGGATGACTGGAAAAAGGCTAATGTAGTGCCAATCTTTAAAAAAGGGAAGAAGGAGGATCCTGGGAACTACAGGCCAGTCAGCCTCACCTCAGTCCCTGGAAAAATCATGGAGCAGGTCCTCAAAGAATCAATCCTGAAGCACTTGCATGAGAGGAAAGTGATCAGGAACAGCCAGCATGGATTCACCAAGGAAAGGTCATGCCTGACTAATCTAATCGCCTTTTATGATGAGATTACTGGTTCTGTGGATGAAGGGAAAGCAGTGGATGTATTGTTTCTTGACTTTAGCAAAGCTTTTGACACGGTCTCACACAGTATTCTTGTCAGCAAGTTAAAGAAGTATGGGCTGGATGAATGCACTATAAGGTGGGTAGAAAGCTGGCTAGATTGTCGGGCTCAACGGGTAGTGATCAATGGCTCCATGTCTAGTTGGCAGCCGGTATCAAGTGGAGTGCCCCAAGGGTCGGTCCTGGGGCCGGTTTTGTTCAATATCTTCATAAATGATCTGGAGGATGGTGTGGATTGCACTCTCAGCAAATTTGTGGATGATACTAAACTGGGAGGAGTGGTAGATACGCTGGAGGGGAGGGATAGGATACAGAAGGACCTAGACAAATTGGAGGATTGGGCCAAAAGAAATCTGATGAGGTTCAATAAGGATAAGTGCAAGGTTCTGCACTTAGGACGGAAGAACCCAATGCACAGCTACAGACTAGGGACCGAATGGCTAGGCAGCAGTTCTGCGGAAAAGGACCTGGGGTGACAGTGGACGAGAAGCTGGATATGAGTCAGCAGTGTGCCCTTGTTGCCAAGAAGGCCAATGGCATTTTGGGATGTATAAGTAGGGACATAGCGAGCAGATCGAGGGACGTGATCGTTCCCCTCTATTCGACATTGGTGAGGCCTCATCTGGAGTACTGTGTCCAGTTTTGGGCCCCACACTTCAAGAAGGATGTGGATAAATTGGAGAGAGTCCAGCGAAGGGCAACAAAAATGATTAGGGGTCTGGAACACATGACTTATGAGGAGAGGCTGAGGGAGCTGGGATTGTTTAGCCTGCAGAAGAGAAGAATGAGGGGGGATTTGATAGCTGCTTTCAACTACCTGAAAGGGGGTTCCAAAGAGGATGGCTCTAGACTGTTCTCAATGGTAGCAGATGACAGAACGAGGAGTAATGGTCTCAAGTTGCAGTGGGGGAGGTTTAGATTGGATATTAGGAAAAACTTTTTCACTAAGAGGGTGGTGAAACACTGGAATGCGTTACCTAGGGAGGTGGTAGAATTTCCTTCCTTAGAGGTTTTTAAGGTCAGGCTTGACAAAGCCCTGGCTGGGATGATTTAACTGGGAATTGGTCCTGCTTCGAGCAGGGGGTTGGACTAGATGACCTTCTGGGGTCCCTTCCAACCCTGACATTCTATGATTCTATGATTCTATGGGGGTCCTTGTCCGTGACTGGGACTTCTTAGCACCATGGTAATATAAATAAATAATATATCCCTGTGGCTTCTTTGCAAATCCCAGCCTCCATACAGATCACTGTACAGAGGATTTATATCTTCACCAAACTTATTTCTATTCTTCAGCACTACTGCGCAGAAACATCCGTCACGTACTTCCAATATAAATGCATTACACAGAGCTACAGGGGTATCTTGTGCTATGAAATGAGTATCTCCTGCTCACAGATGATGGGTTTGTTGTTGTGGTGGGGTTTCTTTGTGAAAGTGAGAACAGGCATTCGCATGGCACTGTTGTTTCCAGCATCGCAAGATATTTACATGCCAGATGTGCTAAAGATTGGTATGTCCCTTCATGCTTCAACCACCATTCCAGATGACAAGTGTCCATGCTGATGACAGGTTGTCAAGGTTCCTTCCTCACTCTGAACTCTAGGGTACAGATGTGGGGACCTGGATGAAAGACCCCTTAATCTTATTTTTACCATCTTAGGTTAAAAACTTCCCCAAGGTACAAACTTTGCCTTGTCCTTGAACTGTATGCTGCCACCACGAAGCATCTTACACAAAGACCAGGGAAAGAGCCCACTTGGAGACGTCTTCCCCCAAAATATCCCCCCAAGCCCTACACTCCCTTTCCTGGAGAAGGCTTGATAAGAATCCTCACCAATTTGTACACGTTTACACAGACCCAAACCCTTGGATCTTAAGAACAATGAAAAATCAATCAGGATCTTAAAGGAAGAATTTTAATTAAAGAAAAATAAAAGAATCACCTCTGTAAAATCAGGATGGTAAATACCTTGCAGGGAAATCAGATTCAAAACATAGAGAATCCCTCTAGCAAAACCTTAAGTTACAAAAATACACAAAAACAGGACTATACATTCCATCCAGCACAGCTTATTTTACCAGCCATTAAACAAAAGGAAATCCAATGCATTTCTAGCTAGATTACTTACTAATTTAACAGAAGTTCTGAGGCTGCATTCCTGATCTGTTCCCGGCAAAAGCATCACACAGACAGACGAACCCTTTGTTTTCTCCCCCTCCAGATTTGAAAGTATCTTGTCTCCTCATTGATCATTTTGGTCAGGTGCCAGCTAGGTTACCTTAGCTTCTTAACCCTTTACGGGTGAAAGGGTTTTGTGTCTGGCCAGGAGGGATTTTATAGCACTGTATACAGAAAGGTGGTTACCCTTCCCTTTATATTTATGACACAAGTTCTGCTTGATAATGTTCCAAAGCAGTGCGGCCTGACGAATGTTCATGTTCATAATCTGAGTCAGATCCCACCAGCAGAAGGTTGGTTTTCTTTTTTGGGGGTTCGGGTTCTGTAGTTTTAGTATCAGAGTGTTGCTTTTTTAAGACTTTTGAAAGCATTCTCCACATCTTGTCCCTCTCAGATTTTGGAAGGCACTTCAGATTCTTAAACCTTGGGTAGAGTACTGTAGCTATGTTTAGAAATCTCACATTGGTATCTTCTTTGCATTTTGTCAAATCTGCAGCACAAGTAGTCTTAAAACTAACTATATGTGCTGTGTTAACATCCGAGACTGCTGTAACATGAAATATATGGCAGAATGTGGGTAAAACAGAGAAGGAGACATACAATTCTTCCCCAAGGAGTTCAGTCACAAATTATTTAACACATTAATTTTTTAACGAGTGTCATCAGCATGATCTCTGGAATGGTGGCCGAAGCATGAAGGGGCATATGAAAGTTTAGCATATCTGGCATGTAAATACTTTGCAATGCCAGCAACAAAAGTGCCATGAGAACGCTTGTTCTCACTTTCAGGTCACATTGCAAATAAGGAGGGAGCAGCATATCTCCCATAAATTTAAACAAACTTGTTTCTCTTAGTGATTGGCTGAATAAGTAGGACTGAGTGGACTTGTCCCTCTAAAGTTTTAGATTGTTTTGTTTGAGTGCAGTTATGTAACAAAACAACCAACATTTACATTTATAAGTTGCGCCTTCATGAAAAAGATTGCACTACAGTACTTGTATGAGGTAAATTGAAAAATACTATTTCTTTTGGTTATCATTTTTACAGTGCAAATATTTGTAATAAAATATAAAGTGAACATTGTACACTTTGTATTCTGTGTTGTAATTGAAATAAATATACTTGAAAATGTAGAAAATAGCCAAAAATATTTAAATAGAACAATTATTGAAATTTATTGTGTGATTAAAACTGCGATTAATTGCAATTATTTTTTATTCTCAATCAATTTGAGTTAATCGCGTGAATTAACTATGATTAAATCGACAGCCCTACTGTCTACATAGGTACGAACTGGCCTACGGTAGGTAACTATGCACTTGGACGGGATTCCATAAGGCTCTTATCTTTCCACTTCCCCCATGGCCAATCTTCTGTTTCTGCCAGCACTTAAGAGATAGCATACCAGTTTTATCAAAGTGAATACTTTTGAATGCATGTTACTTGCCTTATTGAGGGGGTCACTTACCACTTGATGACTGAGAGACTTTTGTAGTTGGGAGATGGTCAGGATGGGGTGGGCTGCTTGTCAATGAAGGACAGCAGAAAGGTTCGTGAGGATGGGCAGCTTGTCAGTGGGGAAAACTAGCAAATAGATGACTGGGAGTATCATAGCTCTTGTCCATGATGAGATTGTTTGGCAGCTGGGAAAGAGAGTCTAGGACATTTGTCATCAGTGAAAGCTGGCTTAGAAGACTATTATTTTGTGTGTGTGTCATGTTTTTTGAGAGAAACCCTAATATGGGCTTTTGGAGAAGGACAATCATTTAGATAAGTGCAACCAAGTATAGTGACCCCTCCACCAATTCCTTCCTATTCTGTTCTGTTCATCCTTTGAAGGCGAATCCATTCTCAGCCATAGCCAGCATCCCAACATATTGACATAGATTGTACCACAACTAGCTTGGTCATCCTTTCATCCATTTACAGGGGATGTGGTCCCAGTGCAGGGCTCTTCGCCTTCAGCTTCTTCATGTGGTCCACCTTCTTTCTCTTCTGCATATATTTCACCAGTGTGACATTGCCATTTTTCATGCACCCTCTTCGCTCACACAAGCCTCAGACTTGAATTAAATAGTATGTTTGCCATAAGTGAGTAGTGTCTGGTATGCTAACATCATCATGACGATCAGTGATTAAGGCTCATGCAAAGGTTCTTTATTTTCTTGGAGGAGGGGGAAAAAAAGCAGCAGCACTTAAATAAAGGACTATTTGAAAAGGGCATGATTTGTATAATAACGTAAGTAGTCTCAAGTGGCTGATCTGATTGCAAGAAAGGTTATACAATAGTTCATCTGTTGCAATACAAACCTCTTCCTTTTCATATAGTCTACTACAAAAAAACACACACCTAGTTTCTGATCAGCAATATCCTAGCTTTCACATTTAAAATAAATTGCAATTGTGCTAGTTCCTAAGGGTTCAGATTCCATCATGCTTAATAGGTTTTTTTAAAAAAAAATCTAGCTAACTAAAATCCCAAAGAACTGTTTTCTGAAAAGTTTGTGGTAGCTTTAGTCAAACAACTAAAGCTTGTTTATAGTTCAGCCTCCTGATAGCATTATTCTCAAAGGATATTCAGTGTGAATCAATACAGTATGGCAGAGGTTCTCAGCTAATGGGTATGACCCTGAATTTTTTGTGGGCTTGTGAGAGTGCTTACTATCATCTTTTGGGATACTACTAAACTGCATTCTTAGATCTCTGTATGCTATTAGACTGTAAGTGGAAAGCCACTTGCAGGAGGTAATCACAGTACAAACTACCACAGGCTAGCCCAGCACCTTCATGGCACTGCAGAACTTTTCCCAACCTAACACTGTAACCTAAACACATTACACAGAGGAAACAGACACATGGAGTTCCACCACCATCATAGCAGCAAGGAAGTGCTAGAAAGAGGAACTAGCCCCTCCAATTTAGGCAGAATGAAGAAAGATGAGGGACAGAAGAAACCTCTCCCTCCTAGCAGCAAGAAAGGACAGAGAGAGAGATAGAGTGAATGGAGCTCCACTCCAAACAGGAGTCCTTTAAAGTCATTGAAACTACCACAGAAAGTCTTGGGACATCGTGTCAGAAGTAGAAATAAAAGTGACTAAATCTTGGTCAAGGGGGAAAAGTGTTAAGAACTGATGTAAAGAGCTGCAGAAAAAGCCAGTTGGAGGTACACGTTAGTAGTCCTTCAGAACACAGGAACTAAACTACACATTCCTAGGCAACATTTTCTGGCATCTTATCTATTAGCTAATTACATACAAACAGACAACAAAAGATTTGAGAACAACTGCAATACATGTCATGGGGTCCTACCCCAGAGTGACCCCCAACTCAGGAACAGAAGCAACTCATCAGTTTGGAGTTTCCCAGCCTCTTGGGCTTGGTCACCTGCGTTCCTAGTTCAGGCAACTCTCCCAGCCCCCTTTCTGGAGCCAGGCTTGCACTTCAAATGATCTCACCTTTATCAGGAATAACCAGCTCTCCTCCCTCAGATGTGAATTGTGAATTATCCAGCTGCAGGGCCTTAGCCAGATTCTCCCTCAGCTAGCCCCTCTTCCCAATGAATCCTCTTGATCACTGCATTCAGCTGACCAGCATTATAATGCTGATGTCTGCCTTGCTATGAGGGAAGAGGCAATATTTATGCTGGTCCCCCTCTCCCGGCTCATCCCCAATTGGTCAGGGGAGAGGAGATCCTTGCCCCTACCCTTTCTGCCAGGCTCCTGGCTCCAGAGCCTTAGAGCTATAGTGACTGGATTTTTCTCCCAAGCACCACTTATTCCCAGGACCACTTCCTCTCGGTCAATAGCCTCTATATTCTTGAAAGGGTGTATATAATCTTATATGATCTTTCAAAAATTAAAGAGTCATGCTGATCAGCGGGTTGGCTGATCACTAGGCACCAAGTATCCTTATGGGCAGACTACTGGAGTTGTGGAAGATTTTAAACAAAAATTTGATTTTGTTACTTGGTAGACATACTGTAGTCAGTGTGAGGTAGGTGGATTATTAACATGCTCAGTAGAAACAAGTGGCCAGATTCTGAACTCCATTACACTGGGTTAAAACCAAATTAAACTCACTAGCACCTAATAGAGTTACTCCGGTGTGACTCAGATTAGGTGGCCATATCTTTATCTGATGTAAATCAATGGATCCAGTTTATACCATCTGAGGATCTGGCCTAGAGTACAGTCCAAAGGATTAGATTTAAGCCAGACCACAATAGTAGCAACAAGAAGGTATATTCAGTCTATGCAGATATGTATTCAGTGCATTAGGCCTCTGTGTTCTTTGCTGTCATACTTATAGATTCATAGATTTCAAGGCCAGAAATCTGTGATCAAGTCTGACCTCCTTCATAACACAGGCTATAGAACTTCCCCACAATAATTCCTAGAGAGATCTTTTTAGAAAAACATCCAACCTTGATTTAAAAATTGTCAGTGGTGCCAAATTCACCATGACCCTTGGTAAATTTATCTTTGGTAAATTATTCCACTTTTTAAAATTTTCATCTTATTACCATTCTAAATTTGTCTCGCTTACACTTCAAAAAATTGGATAGTATAAACTTTCTCTGCTAAATTGAAAAGTCAATTCTTAAATATTTGTTCTGCAGGTACTAACAGACTGAAATCAAGTCACCCCTTGATCTGCACTTTAAGATAAATAGATTAAACTCCTTGAATCTATCACTGTAAGGCAGGTTTTCTAATCCTTTAATCATTCTCATGATCTTCTCTGAACCCTCTCCAATTTGTCAACATCCTTCTTGAATTGTGGACACCAGCAGTACAGCAGGGGTCACACTAGTGCCAAATACAGAGGGAAAATAACCTCTCTACGCTGCCTTGAAAAAAGAAAAGGAGTACTTGTGGCACCTTAGAGACTAACAAATTTATTTGAGCATAAGCTTTTGTGAGCTTCAGCTCACTTCATTGGATGTATGCAGTGGAAAATACAGTGGGGAGATTTTATATACACAGAGAACATGAAACAATTGGTGTTACCATACACACTGTAACGAGAGAGATCAGGTAAGGTGAGCTATTACCAGCAGGAGAGAAAAAAAAACCTTTTGTAGTGATAATCAAGGTGGGCCATTTCCAGCAGCTGACAAGAATGTGCGAGGAACAGTGTGTGTGTGTGTGGGGGGGGGGTAAATAAACATGGGGAAATAGTTTTACTTTGTGTAATGACACATCCACTCCCAGTCTTTATTCAAGCCTAATTTAATGGTGTCCAGTTTGCAAATTAATTCCAATTCAGTAGTTTCTCATTGGAGTCTGTTTTTGAAGTTTTTTGTTGAAGAATTGCCACTTTTAGGTCTGTAATCGAGTGACCAGAGAGATTGAAGTGTTCTCTGACTGGTTTTTGAATGTTATAATTCTTGACGTCTGATTTGTGTCCATTTATTCTTTTATGTAGAGACTGTCCAGTTTGGCCAATGTACATGGCAGAGGGGCACTGCTGGCACATGATGGCATATATCATATTAGTAGATGTGCAGGTGAATGAGCCTCTGATAGTGTGGCTGATGTGATTAGACCCTGTGATGGTGTCCCCTGAATAGATATGTGCCCACGTGTCAAGATATCTAAGGTTCCACAAGTACTCCATTTCTTTTTGCGGATACAGACTACCACGGCTGCTACTCTGAAACCTCTGCTTACTTTAGATTCTCCTATTTATGCATCCCAGGATTGCATTAGGTCTTTTGGCCAGAGCATCACATTAGGAGCTCATCTTCAGCTGATTCTCCAAATGTTTTTCAGAGTCACTGCTTAAAAGGATTTAGAGCCCCCACCCTGTCAGTATGGCCTGCATTCTTTGTTCCTAGATATATAGGTTTTTTTTTTCCATTTACGCATATTGTTTACTTGCACCCATCTTACCAAGTGACCCAGCTTGCTCTGTATTAGTGACCCTATCCTCTTCATCATTTATCATTACCCCAGTTTTAGGACCATCTGCAAACAACATCAGTGATGTTTTTGTGTTTTCTTCCAGGTCATTGAGAAAATTCTTAAATACCATAGGTTTAAGAACAGAATTCTGTGGGATCCCACTAGAAACACACCCACTCAGTGATGATTTCCCATTTACAATTACATTTTGAGACCTATCAGTTAGCCAGCTTTTAATCCATTTAATATGTGACATGTTAATTTTATATTGGTCTAGGCTTTTTTTAATCAAAATGTTGTGTGGTTCCAAATCAAACCCTTCAGAGAAGTCTCAGTATATTAAATAAACACCATTACTTTTATCAACCAATCTTGTAATTTCAGCAAAAAGAGTTAAATTATATTAAATTACAGCAGGTTGTTCAGTTGCTTTTTCAAATGGTTATAACACATCCAGTGCCAGAAGTAAAGGGGGAAGGAACAGAATGAAGACAAAATAGTCACAGGTATTTTTAAATGATCTTCTGAAAAGCAAAATAAATTGTGGTTCACGCACTAAGTGATTCACTAGTAACTTGAGTACAGCGGTTTTTCATTCACTAGACTGCAAATCAGTGTCTGCAATTAAAAATATGTGATCTATGCTGAATAATTCCCTTTCATCCCCTAGTTCTTCAAACAGTGTTTTTCATGTTCATTGTTATAGAAATGAAACAACATCCCTGCTGGCAAATTCTTTTATTTTCTAATCTTCTCTCTTGTTCTAACTTTTTTCATTTAAATAACCAGGTATTTCTCAGGAATGTAAGTGGGGAAAAGCTTCATCTTTCACTGTGGGTATTGAAAGGGCTTCTGCCCAGTACAGGAAAGTGAGAAACAGATAGTCAGCAAGGTATCAGTCTTCTGCTGATCAGCACAAGGAACGAGATTCTGCTACCCTCCCTTTTACTCCAAACCTTTCACTCAAAACATTGATGCAATAAGACCACACAAAGGGAGGGATTACTTAGCATGAGTAAGGGTGGAAGAACTGAGCCTTTAGTAAAGAGCCATCTCTTCCTAATGGTGAAATTTGATCCCAGAACAAAGCCTGAGTAACTGGGTTTAGTTGTCTACAGCCAAGGTCTACGGTACAACCGCATTTGCTCCAACCCCTCAGACCGAGACAAACATCTACAAGATCTCTATCAAGCATTCTTACAACTACAATACCCACCTGCTGAAGTGAAGAAACAGACTGACAGAGCCAGAAGAGTACCCAGAAGACACCTACTACAGGACAGGCCCAACAAAGAAAATAACAGAACGCCATTAGCCATCACTTTCAGCCCCCAACTAAAACTTCTCCAACGCATCATCAACAATCTACAACCTATCCTGAAGGACGACCCATCACTCTCACAGATCTTGGGAGACAGGCCAGTCCTTGCTTACAGACAGCCCCCCAACCTGAAGCAAACACTCACCAGCAACCACACACCACACAACAGAACCACTAACCCAGGAACCTATCCTTGCAACAAAGCCTGTTGCCAACTGTGTCCACATATCTATTCAGGGGACACCATCATAGGGCCTAATCACATCAGCCACACTATCAGAGGCTCGTTCACCTGCACATCTACCAATGTGATATATGCCATCATGTGCCAGCAATGCCCCTCTGTCATGTACATTGGTCAAACTGGACAGTCTCTATGTAAAAGAATAAATGGACACAAATCAGACGTCAAGAATTATAACATTCAAAAACCAGTCAGAGAACACTTCAATCTCTTTGGTCACTAGATTAAAGACCTAAAAGTTGCAATTCTTCATCAAAAAAAACCTTCAAAAACAGACTCCAATGAGAGACTGCTGAATTGGAATTAATTTGCAAACTGGATACAATTAACTTAGGCTTGAATAAAGACTGGGAGTGGATGTGTCATTACACAAAGTAAAACTATTTCCCCTTGTTTATTCCCCTGCCCACCCCCCACTGTTCCTCAGATGTTCTTGTCAACTGCTGGAAATGGCCCACCTTGATTATCACTACAAAAGGTCCCCCCCCCCCCTTGCTGGTAATAGCTCACCTTAAGTGATCACTCTCATTACAGTGTGTATGGTAACACCCATTGTTTCATGTTCTCTATGTATATAAATCTCCCCACTGTATTTTCCACTGAATGAATCTGATGAAGTGAGCTGTAGCTCACGAAAGCTTATGCTCAAATAAATTTGTTGTTCTCTAAGGTGCCACAAGAACTCCTTTTCTTTTTGCGAATACAGACTAACACGGCTGCTACTCTGAAACCTGGGTTTTGTGGGGCTACTCTGGGTTTTCATCAGACAGTGAACCAACATGTGGTTTCAAGCTGTGGTCAAGGAGCTGGGCTGTATACTAGGCTGGAATAGCACCCACAATCCCTCTGTGACCCTATCCAGGAGTTTAGGGCCATTGGGTCTTCACAAGCAATGATGCAGTAGTCCCTCCCCTAATGGCCTCCTTTGATCCAGCCTCTTTAGATCTAATTCACAGTACCCCTCTCTGGTATGGAAGCTGTACAGAGGCTTCTCTCCAGGTCTCTTCTGGTTATTCTGCTGCCTGCATGGAGAATTGATGATTAGCTTAATGATGCAGAGAGCTTTGCAAGAGTTGAGAGAATCCTTCTAGTCTGAGCTCCAGCATAACACAGGACATTGGATTTTAGTCAGTAATTCCTGTTCAAACAGAAGTTATGTATTTGAGCATATATTTTAGAAACACAGCCATCTTGATTAAAGGAGGATTCTCTGCTCCTTGAAGTCTTTAAACCACGATTTGAGGACTTCAATAGCTCAGACATAAGTGAGAGGTTTTATGCAGGAGTGGGTGGGTGAGATTCTGTGGCCTGCGTTATCCAGGAGGTCAGACTAGATGATCATAATGGTTCCTTCTGACCTTAATATCTATGAATCTATTAAAAGACTTCAAGTGATGGAGAACACCATGTCTCTTGGTAAATTGTTCCAATGGTCAATTACAGCCACTGCAAAATATTTGCACCTTACTTCTATTTGGAATTTGTCTAACTTCAGCTTCCAGCTATTCGCTCTTGTTGTGCCTCTGTCCACTAGATTAGCAAACCCTATCTTCTCCCAGTTCTTCTTCTTAATATGGCTGATGTAGATGTACAGCAGTAGTCATCAACTAGTTGATCATGATCTCGGGTGACGCAGTATGGCTGCTGCTAAGGCAGGCTCCTTGCCGGCCTCAGCCCTACACACCACTCCCAGAAGTGGCCAGTGCGGCTCAGCAGCTCGGGGGGCGGGGGGGAGGATCTCCCTATGTGTGCTGCTCTTCCCTGCAAGCACCACCCCCACAGCTTCCATTGGATGGGAATGGGGAGTTGTGGCCAATGGGGGCTGTGAGGGTGGTGCTTGCGGAGAGGGGCAGCATGTGGAGCCACATGCCCACCGCTCCCCCGCAGGAGCTGCAGGGGTGCATTACCCCCTTCTGGGAGCAGCGTGGGGCCGGGGTAGACAGGGAGCCTGCATGAGCAGCAGCCATGCTCTGCCACCAACCGGGAACCACCGGAGGTAAGTGCTGCCTGGCAGGAGGCCACACCCCAGCCCCTAGCCCTGAGCCCCCTCCCGGAGCCAGCACCCCATACTCCCTCCTGCACCCTGAACCCTCTCTTGCACCCCAAGCCCCAGCCCTGAGCCCCCGCTGGAAGCCAGCATCCAGTACCCTCTCCTCCACCCCAACACTCTGCCCCAGCCTGGAGCCCCCTCCTGCACCCAAACTGCCTCACAGAAGTTGCACCCCTCACCCCTCCTGCACCCCAAACCCCTGCCCAAGGCTCGGCCCAAAGCCCTCTCCCACACTGCAAACCCCTCTGCCCGAGCCCAGAGACTGCACCCCATCCCGAACCCCAACCCCCTACCCCAGACCGGTAAAAGTGAGTGAGGGTGGAAGAAAGCAAGTGACGGAGGGGGGGGAAGGAGTGAGCAGGGTGGAGCTTTGGGGAAGGAGAAAGGCCTCGAGGAAGGGGCAGGGTAGATCCTGGGTTGTTCTTAAATTCAAAAAGTGATCTTGAGTGTAAAAAGATTGAAAACTACTGATGTACAACAAGAACTATAAAATTTTACATTTAGATGGTTAAGCCAGATTACTGAGTCAAGAGTAGCAGAGCGTATCACTGTGATACCTCCTTCATATTTGTGAATCGGGCACCGAGTCATTATGTGTTCCATGGTCTGTTCTGAGTGACCACAGTTGCATGCTGGAGAGTTTTTTTAATTTTCTATTTGTGCATCAAGTATCTACATCTGCCATAGTTTGTGCGGATGTGGTTTAGGGTTGCCCATAAGCTTTGCAGAAGATTGAAGCCAGGGATCTTCCTCATCGGGGCTTTTACAAGGTGTTTGTGACTTCTTGTGAGCACCATTTGGCTTTTCAAGCTTCATCGTGGGTTGAAGTCACATTCTTGAAGGTTAAGAACGTGGGTCCAAAAGGGCTTGCGTGACTTTAAGTGATACTGAGCTTTGTCATTGAGGTCCTGGTGGATGGGGAGGCATTCATTTTACTTGATTTGCTGGACTTCCTGGAGGGTTGCAACATCGCAGTGAACAGATGAGGGAATGATGTGAGACAACATGGGCAGCCAGGGTGTTGGGATCAACTTGAGGGTTTAGTTGAACATAAACAAGTCAAGCGTGGCTACTTCTGGTCCATACCAGTGCACAATACTCGGCTTTTGAGTCCACAAGGGCTATCACTGATGTCTGTAGCATTGAAGCTGATGCTCCCCAGCTTGTGCCTGCCAATATATAGACTAAGTTGGCCATTGTGTTTGTCTTGGCAGCTACCTTCTTCAGGTGGAAGTGGAAGGTTAGCGTGTGGTCCAGCTTCACTCTAAGATAGCTCAGAGTAAGGTCATGTCACACAGTGTTGCCGCAGAAGATCACTTTCAGGGTCAGCATTCCTGTTATCAGGATGGAATGTAGTGACTGTTTTGTGGGGGTTTGTCTTGAGCCTCCATTTCCAGAAATATTCCTTCATAGGGATTAGGTTCCCATTCAAGGTGGACTCGATGTTGCTGAAGGTGGCTGCTTGTGTTGCCAGGGAAAAGTCATCTGCATATGCAAATTTGCACAACTTTATTGGTGTCATGTTGCTGGTGTAGACTTTGAAAAGTGTTGGTGCGAGTACTGAGCCTTGTTGCAATCCACTGTTGAGGAGCCAGGGCGAGCTGACTTTGTCACCCAAATGGGCATGTAGCTATCTATTGCTTAGCATCATCCATAGCAGGCGTAGTGTTTTGAAGAAAAGGATGATTCTTTCAAGCTTCATCATCAGGCCTTTAATCCAGACTATGTCAAAGGTAGGGTGACCAGACAGCAAGTGTGAAAAATCAGGACAGGGGGTGGGGGGTAATAGGTGACTATATAAGAGAGAGCCCCAAATATCAGGACTGTCCCTATAAAATCAGGACACCTGGTCACCCTAGTCATAGGCCAATGACAAATCTACAAAGGCTGTGCTGGTCTTGGATTTCCTCTTGAATCCAGCCTCAGTGTGCACTGCAAGGGCCAAAATGTTGTCACAGCAACTGTGTTTAGGCCGAAATCCCACTTGTTCTTCGGCACTGAACGAGAGAGCTGATTCACCGGAGGATGACACTTAAGAGTTTGTAGGTTGTACACAGGAGTGATAGCGGCCTATAGCTTCCTAGGTTGTCAGTCAGCTTGCCCAGTTTGAGTATGGCAATGACAATCACCTCCTGCCATGCTTTTCGAATGCATCCAGATTCCATGGTTTTGGTGTACAATTTCGCCAGCCACTGGAGTCCCTTAGGGCATAGCTGATGAAGAAATTCTGGGGGGATTCCATCTCTACCAGCAACCTTCCTTTTCTTCATTATGGCTAAATCCTCCTTTACTTCATCAGTGCTGTTGGCAGTGGGGTCTTGTCAGGGGACTGAGGTCATTGTCCAGTGTAATTGATGATGGATCTCTTGCTTGGTGTTTTTATCAAGTGGTCCTTTTGTGCTCTCCACCAATTTGATTAGAATACGCTGGTGAAAGAGGAAGAGATCAAACATGTACTTAAACTACACAAAGCAAAATTCAATTCTTTTTGTGAAATACCTTCTGGTTTTTGGCTTAGGCTCATAGCAGAAGTCTTTTATTTGTTGCAGCAGGAAAAGAAAGGGAGTCTCAGTTCAATCTCTGATCAAACTCCAGTTACCACATATTTATATGAAAAATACTCATCTCACGGACATCAGAGATTTACCAGAGGGCGAATGTTCAGTGAATCTGTCAATGTGGTTAAGGAAATTTGACTAGGGAGGCTCAAATATCAAAAGGTCCCTAATATTAATATAAACAGTTTGACAGGGCTTGTTTTTATATAAGAACGGTGAAAGACGAAAGTGCACAAAAAATATTTGTAACTCTTGCTGGAATTTTTACCAGGGAAGCAAACAGTAAAAATCCCAAATACAATTCTGCTCTTCTTTACGCATGCAATCAATCTACTGAACAAGAATTTGTCTCCTTTGTATAGTGTTTCTCTTTTTGCTCACAGATCTGCAAAGCACTGAGGATACTGATAAGTGGTAATGATATGTAGGGCCAAATGCTGATGTACATATGTGACTGTATAAACCATCACTGGACGATGGGACTCTCTCTTGTTGAAGCCATTCCACTTTAATTACATAATTGAATAATTACATATAAATTGGACCAAAGAAAGTGAGAATAACTTTATAGTCCAGTGGTTAGGGCACTTTCCTGAGAGGTGGGAAATCCCTGCTCAAATTCCTTTTCCTCATGAGGCGGGGGCAGAATTGAACTAGTGTCTCCCACATCCTAGGTGAATACCTTATCAGTGGGCTAAGTGTTATAAGGGAAGCTGCCTCCTGTTGCTGTTTTGTGTGGAGTAAGGTGCCTGCTGCCCTCCTTCCCACAAGAAACAACTTAGGTGCCTAAGCCATCTCACTCCAGCAGAGGTGTGCCCGGCTGTGTATCACAAGCAGAAATAGGCCCCACCTGCAGCCTGACTTAAGCACTAAACTCCATTACAGGAGCAAGGCTTAGGACACTGCCTGTCAGCATCCGCCATTGGCTAGCTTAGGCAACTGCCCACCTAAAATATGTCTACACAGCAATTAAACCCCCGCAGCTGACCCAGGTCAGCTGACTCAGTCTCACAGGTCTCAGACTGCAGGGCTGTGAAATTCCTGGGTAAACATTGTGGCTCAGGCTTGAGCCTGAGCTCTGGGACCCACTGAGTGGGGAGGCCCAAACATCTGCATAGCAATTTTTAGCCCTGCAGCCCAAGCCACACGAGCCAGAATCAGCTGAATTGGGCCAGCCATGGCCATGCTGCAAGTCTTTTATTCCAGCGTAGATGTACTCCTAGAGTGCTGACTTTTGTGGATCTTATTCACAGGCACCTATATCTCCCTATTCATTGCACAGGGAGCTTAAGTGTCTAACTCAGACTCCATGGATCCCGTTATTGTTCCAGTGATTTTTTTAGGTGCCTAAAAGTTAGCCATTGGAATGTCTAAGTCCCTTTGTTGGTCTTCACCTGTGATCTTAACACACTAATTAGCTCCCTGCATGTCCTTGTCTACATTTAGGAGTCAGGACTATAGAAATGACAATGATTGTCAGCCACTAACTGCTGATTTGGGGCAATCTTCAAATGCATACAAGGCCTGGGACTACTGCATTGACCGTAATGGAGTCATTACAGATTTACACCAGTGTAACTGAAATCAGAATTGTCTCTTTCTTTGGAATTTGTACAAAGTTAAGGAATTACAGAATTAAAGTGTATATTATAGAAATCATTTTTATTTACTGGATTCTATTCAAGTATGTATGCATTATCATTATTTATTAAAAGGAGAAACTATCCAAAATTCTAGGCACACAGGCAATAATTTCAAAAACAAAAATTAAATTACTCACAACAGAAATGGATCCAGTACTTCCCCATTGGTCTTTGTCAACCAGGAATGACATTGATCCAAATTTCCCACAGGTAGTGGGACAAAGTACACCCAATATTTGTAGAACCTTTGTCAATGTCAGTGGACTAAAATGAACAAGGGAAGACCTAGAATTTGTCCTCTCAAGATTTCTTTCCACAACTAGGGGAATCTTATATTATGCTTATTATATAAGGTACTCTCATTTCCATATAATCTAGAATCTGTGAATCAGATTTTATTTGTGTTTAATAATCTATGTGACATGGATGGACCAGCCAACTTGTATATAATGCATAACCATTTAAGAGGCATTACAATTGTATCCAGACAACTCACTTGTATGTGAATTTCAAAGAGATGTACTAGATCAGCAATCATTAACCCATTCATTTGCAGTGATAGAAGTCAAGGCTTGATGGTAAGTATATTTGTCTGTGTTTCCATATATCCTGTTAGAAGTTTATCAATGTAACCAAATTAGCTTTTAGACGCTAAATGTTTTTCATGTCCTAATTGGACCTGTTTGCTAGATGGATCCAAGGGCTGGAATGCCTAAAGGAGACTGTGTTTGGCTTCTGGGTTAAACAGTGTGGTACTACAGAATCTCTTTTGTTACTAGCATGGTGAATCTAATTATAGAATAAATCACCAGTTTTGGAGATTGTCTGCCCTCTTACAGTCTGCCCTGTGTGTGGCATTTTCCGTGTGGCCCATCCAGGCACCCAGTCACAATCTATATGGTAAAAAGAAAAGGAGTACTCGTGCACGTGGCTGTAGCTCACGAAAGCTCCTGCTCAAATAAATTGGTTAGTCTCTAAGGTGCCACAAGTCCTCCTTTTCTTTTTGCGAATACAGACTAACACGGCTGTTACTCTGAAACCAATCTATATGGTAGATTGCAGCCAGAAAGTGGACACCATATACTTCTTCTAAACATTAAATTCCTTTTACCTGAGTATTGCTAACTTATTAAAAATAATATCCAGTTCTTCAGTAGTCAGATAAGTAACAGAAACAATTTTCCTCCATCCAATATTAACATATGGTAAAATAATACAAACTGCTATAGTTTGGTTGAAAAGTATTTTTAAATCCATGCCAAGGCAAACCACTAGAAGCAATTATTTTCTAGGTCTTATAAGCATCTGATTGCTTGCTGGCTCATATCTCCAGATGCCTGTAATTATCCATAATAATTTGTTAGTTAATTTGATTAATTCAGAAGGAGCTTCTGCTTCTCCTTGTATTAAATATATAATGGTATGGACCTCTATTACCTACCTGTCATAAATATAAAGGGAAGGGTAAACCCCTTTAAAATCCTTCCTGGCCAGAGGAAAAATCCTCTCACCTGTACAGGGTTAAGAAGTTAAAGGTAACCTCGCTGGCACCTGACCAAAATGACCAATGAGGAAACAAGATACTTCCAAAAGCTGGGAGGAGGGAGAGAAACAAAGGGTCTGTGTCTGTCTGTATGCTGCTTTTGCCGCGGATAGACCAGGAATGGAGTCTTAGAACTTTTAGTAAGTAATCTAGCTAGGTATGTGTTAGATTATGATTTCTTTAAATGGCTGAGAAGAGTTGTGCTGAATAGATTGACTATTCTTGTCTGTGTGTCTTTTTTGTAACTTAAGGTTTTGCCTAGAGGGATTCTCTATGTTTTGAATCTAATTACCCTGTAAGGTATCTACCATCCTGATTGTACAGAGGTGATTATTTTACTTCTATTAAAAGTCTTCTGGTAAGAAAACTGCATGCTTTTTCATTGTTCTAAGATCCAAGGGTTTGGGTCTGTGGTCACCTATGCAAATCGGTGAGGATTTTTACCAAATCTTCCCCAGGAAGTGGGGTGCAAGGGTTGGGAGGATTTGGGGGGGGGGGGAAAGATGTGTCCAAACTATTTTTCCCAGTAAACCCAGTTAAAGTTTGGTCGTGGCAGTGGAAATTCCAAGGGCAAAGGGTAAAGTTAATTTGTACCTTGGGGAAGTTTTAACCTAAGCTGGTAAAAGTAAGCTTAGGAGGTTTTCATGCAGGTCCCCACATCTGTACCCTAGAGTTCAGAGTGGGGGAGGAACCTTGACACTACCACATTGTACTAATTGCTAAATTTTATTTTATTTAACAGTGTAAAGACGTTTGAAGGCTCAGTAAAGAGATTAACTCTCACAGTCCAAAGACAGAATAATTAGTCTTGCAAATTAACTTCCCCCCTCTCCCATGAGCAAAGAACCCTTATAATTTATGGTCAGTTTATATACAAAAGTTGACAGACTCTTCAACCCCAATCTGAGGATGTTTGTAGCAGCTAATACCATTTATCTGAATTTTAAATACAAAATGATTTCACTAGCACCACAGAACCTATTAAACATTCCATTCAAAACCCATGATGTATGGGAGGTCCTGTTAGGAGTATAATTCATAGTGAGAAATAGATACACACGATATATCACATGCTGAAATTATATACATGATATAATTAAATACATATACATCATACTGAAATAGTTATGGCTACAAACACATCAGTAGAAGGTGTTATAGATGCTGATATGCCAGGGTTATAAGCAACCTTATAGACTTTGTAATAAGGGACTCTGTATGTGTTATTTGTAAATGGTATCTTAATATAAAGTATTATCAATAAATTACTGTAGACTTGTGGGAATCACAAATAGAGCTGGGTGGGAAAATTCTGATGAGAATTTGAATTCTTTCATAAGAATCTGACTATTTGTCAAAATCTATACATATGTCAGAAATTGTTTGACTTTGAAAACTTCTGACAGAACCGTGCCTACCAGGTTCCTGTCTCCCTTTGAGACTGCCAGGCAGGCAGCCTGGGACCCAGTGCTTCCCAGGCTTCCAGCCTCCCTATGTCCCTGTCAGCCATTAGGCTGGCCGCCATGGAGTTGGTGACCCTGGAGGCTGCACACATAAAGGAACATGTTTGTTGTCAATTTCACTGTTGCCCACCACTGAATAGCAGTGATTAAACTGTACAGACTCTTGTTAACTTGACAACTCCATTAGGTTGACCACAGGATGACTATGAGCTGCCAATGTGATAGGCCGTGAAAAAAACTAATGCGGTCTTGAGATGCATCAGGCGAGGTATTTCCAGTAAAGATAAGGAAGTGTTAGTATCATTATACAAGGCACTGGTGAGACCTCACCTGGAATACTGTGTGCAGTTCTGGTATCCCATGTTTAAGAAGGATGAATTCAAAGTTGAACAGGCACAGAGAAGGGCTACTATGCTGATCCGAGGAATGGAAAACCTGTCTTATGAAAGGAGACTCAAGGAGCTTGGCTTGTTTAGCCTAACCAAAAGAAGGTTGAGGGGAGATATGATTGCTCTCTATAAATATATCAGAGGGATAAATACCGTAAAGGGAGAGGAATTTCTTACGCTCAGTGCTAATGTGGACATGAGAACAAATGGATATAAACTGGCCATCGGGAAGTTTAGACTTGAAATTAGATGGAGGTTTCTAACCATCAGAGGAGTGAAGTTCTGGAGCAGCCTTCCAAGGGAAGCAGTGGGGGCAAAAGACTTATCTGTCTTCAAGATTAAACTCGATAAGTTTATGGAGGAGATGGTATGATGGGATAACATGATTCTGGCAATTAATTGATCTTTAACTGTTCATCGTAAATGGGCCCAATGGCCTGTGATGGAATGTTAGATGGGGTGGGATCTGAGTTACTACAGAGAATTCTTTCCTGGGTATCTGGCTGGTGACTCTTGTGCACATGTTCAGGGTTCAGCTGATCACCATATTTCGGGTTGGGAAGGAATTTTCCTCCAGGGCAGATTGGAAGAGGCCCTGGGTTTTTTTGCCTTCCTCTGTAGCATGGGGCAAGGGTCACTTGCTGGAGGATTCTCTGCACCTTGAAGTCTTTAAATCATGATTTGAGGACTTCAATCACCCAGACATAGGTGAGAGGTTTCTTGCAGGAGTGGGTGGGTGAGATTCTGTGGCCTGCATTGTGCAGAAGGTCAGACTAGATGATCATAATGGTTCCTTCTGACCTTAATATCTATGAGTCTGAGGTCCCTTTGTAAACCCCAGCATTAATTATCTGTTAAATGTTGGCCCAGCTTTGCAGGGAGCTTCCCCACTTAGCTAGCTGTCTCCTAAATATCTCAGCTGAGGATGCATTGGATGGGGATAAAAGTCATCCAGTGATAAGCTGATACCAGCAGAAAGAAGAGAGAAAATTTGCCTAGGTCTGGATAGAAAAGAGAGATGGTACCCCAGGAATTCATATAAAAATTTCAGTGTTTTGGAAATGTAGATAAATATTATCCTAATTTTACAGATGGGGAATGGAGGCACAGAGAATAAGGCCATAATTCAGCAATGCACTTAAGTATGTGGTCAAACTTTACTGCTTTGCTAAAGCAGGGCCTAAATAACTTGTCCAAGACCAAAAAAAGAAATCATGAATAAAACTCAACAATTCTGATTCCGAGTTCTCTGCACTAAACAGCTTGCCTTCCAAGGTTTTTCCAAGCTTATAGTATTAGCTCTATTGTGGTCTTTAAAGGATATGCATTTCTTCCCTGAAGAAATCACACCTGATTGCACTTTGCTCATTCATTACACAATTTATGCTGTTTCTGAAAGCAAGTCTTAGCCACTGACGCTTTCAGTTCTTACCTTTGTAAACAATGCTGTGGTTGTAATGCATGTCAGAAGGTTCAAACCACTTCAGTACTCAAACTACTTTGGATAAAATGATCTAATAATTGAATGTCATCCAGGGCTATGGTTTCTAAAGTGATTTGTAAAAATGATTTTTGATCAGTTAGGAGGTATTTAGAGAAACCATATTCAGAAGGCAGTTTTTCAGTTGAGATGTTAACAACTTAGATTTTAACCTGGCTTTTTCTGATCTCATGAATTCCATGTGTGAGTAATAAGCATATTTGTATTATCTGGAGGGATGGGGTGGGGAGGGCAATGGTTTCAAATGTTTGATGCTTAACATTTTCTAAAGACAGTGAAAATTATCATTTTAATTAATTTATTTTTGAATTTAAAGAAGATTTTATTTGCTAGGCTAAGAACTCTTTCTAAGCCTAAATGCTGATAATTTTTGCAAACAAAAAACAGATTTTATATGCCACCACATCTAGATTAACATGGTAGCAAATATGTTTCTAAACTAATCCTTCTTTACAGCAGGCAGTATAGTTCAATAGATAGGGCAGGGGCTTTATCACTGGCTTACTGGTTGAGGATGGGCAAGTCACTTCACCTCTGTGTGCCTTGGTTCCTCCATCTGGAAAATGGGGGAGCTATTCAAGTGATTTTCCAAAAGTGAATGTCCTGTTAAATTAAAACAAAGACAAAAAAATTGAAAGAGGTCCAGCAGCTATACATTACTTTCTTCAAACAGATTTAATAATGTAGAAGTGAGCTTTGCTATGGAAAAATCTGCCTAGGTATGTAAATATGGCTGTCTTAACTGCTTTCATAAAGCATGCTGATTATTTTATGCATGATTTACAACCCTTATTTTACAATAATTGTTCTTCTTCTGAATCCTGTGCATCACTTTATATCTACAATGATGAAAACTACTACCAACACCAGTGATGAAATGCAATGCGTCTAATCATATAAAACTTTACCCATGTGATGACAATGACATGTAAACACATAAACATAGAAATAGCCCAGTAGGAACTAAGTTGCCAAGATATACATATAGCATATTCAAGTCAAGCAAAGTGGATCTGTGATAGTTTTCCTTTACTGGAGATGATTATCAGCTAAACAAAGAATGACCCAACACTCTGTTTAACTTCCAAGAGAGCCATCTTTCAGAAATATTTGTGTTTCAAAGCCAAATTTCTGGCTGGCCCAGCAGTCTAAAGGCAATATAATATACTGGAAGGAAAGAAAGCTGCTATCTTGTTTGCTATCAAATTTGGAAGCAGAGTATAAGCTCTCTCTTGTTGGCAAACTGGTACTGGGAAAACTATAAGTCACACCTTTATAGTTAGTGGAGAAGAGTGACTATTCTTGCTCTCCAGAAAACATTCTGATGGATGAAAGGACAGAAATTGAAATTGAAATTGTAATTGAAATTGAAAAGGACAGAAATTGAAATGTTCTGAAAGCTATCCAAATCCAAAACCAAATCCAGCCCTCCTCCTCTGTAGAGAGGATCCCAGCAATATGGTGCCTTTCAGAAGGGTAAAGCAAACAGAGGGGGTGGAGGGTGTTGTCCATCACTCTCTGAGAGGTGCCAAGAGAAATATCAGCTGAGTGGAGGTGGCACAATATCCTAGCCTAATCACCCAGACTAACTACTGTATTTTAGGTGACAGCAATAAGCTATGATGGAGTATGCATTAGAATGTTATGGGCATACACCATAACATTGATGGGAGCATCAAGGCAGAACACCAACAGGTGACAATTCACTTCTCATGGCTTATTGTCATTGAATAATAATGCCTTAAAAATTTACAATTTTCATTTCAATTACAAAAAAATACAAATTTATTTTTAGAGATCAGTTTTGTGGGGCCTATGACATATCCTTTCACTATGAAAAGTAATCCCTGAGTCAGGATCTTGACTGATATGTGAGGAGAACCAAACACTAGCCCGGAAGAGATGGTATATGACTAGGACTCCCCAGACATGTGCCCTGGGCCTGGACAAACACACAGTATATCGGAGAATAGGTATTTATAAAATTTTCCTCCTATGTTTTGAATATATTTCTCTGCTTACTTTTTTTGAGCCCTTCTTCTCTTGTTTTAAGATTTCATTTACTATACAGACCCTATCCCATTGCTTCTCTAAATCGCAGCAGCCTGATTCCCCTTGTAATCCAGCAGGCAATTTCCTTTTATAAATACTAAATTTGGAATATTTAATGAGTTCCCTTGATTTGATACATAGATAGATAGTAACAAATTTGAATGTTTGTATCTATAATGGAAGATTGTATCTCTCCTTTAAGAAGGTACTAGGGATGAACCTGGGCATAAAAGCTTTATTTCATTCCTAGGTAAAATGGGTTGAAACCATTGTTAAAAATTAAATTATAAACCACCTATATTAACTTGATATGAGAGGGACAAACCCACATGGCTCTGTAAAGTCATTCACCAAAGGCTTTTAAGATATTTAAGTGGTCATGACATGAGAGCTAAAGTACTGTAATGGATTAGAAACTGGCTAAGATAGAAAACCAAGAGTACGAATAAATGATCAATTTTCAGCATGAGAAAAAGTTAACAGGGTGCCCCAAGGTTCTGCACTAGGATTGCACTAATGATTTTGAAAAGAAGGTGACGATCTAGGTAGTGATATTTGTCAATGGCACCAAATTATTTAGGTTAGTCAAGTCTACAGAAAGTTGTGAGAACTTCAGAGAAAACTAATAAAGGTTGGTGGCTAGTATGATGACATGAAATTCAGCATTGACAAATGCTGGGTTCTAATTTCATCAAGAAAAAAAGAGGTAGCTATCACTGTGGATTGTTCAATGAAAATTTCTGCTCAGTAGGCAGTGGTGGTTAAACAAACAAAATTATAGTAGGGTGTGAAAAGAAAAGGAGTACTTGTGGCACCTTAGAGACTAACCAATTTATTTGAGCATGAGCTTTCGTGAGCTACAGCTCACTTCATCGGATGCATACCGTGGAAACTGCAGCAGACTTTATATATACACAGAGAATATGAAACAATACCTCCTCCCACCCCACTGTCCTGCTGGTAATAGCTTATCTAAAGTGATCATCAGGTGGGCCATTTCCAGCACAAATCCAGGTTTTCTCACCCTCCACCCCCCCACACAAATTCACTCTCCTGCTGGTGATAGCCCATCCAAAGTGACACCTCTTTACACAATGTGCATGATAATCAAGTTGGGCCATTTCCTGCACAAATCCAGGTTTTCTCACATCCCCCCCACCCCCATACACACACACACTCACTCTCCTGCTGGTAATAGCTCATTCAAACTGACCACTCTCCAAGTTTAAATCCAAGTTAAACCAGAACATCTGGGGGGAGGGGGGTAGGTGTGTGTGTGTGTGTGTGTGTATGTGTGTGTATGTATATATATATATATATATATATATATATACACACACACATATATATGGCATGTCCTCACCTGAAATACTTCTGGTTACACCAGCTCAAAAAAAGATATCACAGAAAAAAAGAGGCTCAATTTACTGACTAAGATTTGGATGGGTCTCTGTGAGAAACAGAGTTTAGAAGTCAGGAAGCTGGATTAGGCAGAGTTAGGAAATGGAAGCTGATGATGGGTATTGACAAATCCACTGAGTTTTCATAGCATATGATAGACAAGGGTACATGTATGTTTTCTGTTCAACTGTAAGGCTTTCAAAGTTGCCTGTGTCCAGTCTATGATGATGTGTTTAGTTTTGAATTTGTAGTGCCTGTAGTTGTTTAACTAAGGGCAGGGAAATAAAAACGAAAGTTGCTGGATCAAGTTCAAAAAGTGCATGATTTTTAATTATTTTATCTGGAAAAATTAGTAGCTATGAAAACCTAAAAAATAAATGTCAGAAAATATTGAAGAGTGAATATGTAAAATTTGGAGACTAAATTCAGCATAGTGTGAAATAGGGGGATATTAATCTTGCTGTAAGTAAAAAGCTGAACACACATTAACTTTGCTGTAGTTGCTACTGATGCTCCCTTTTTAATATAAATACATATAACAATGTGTGTGTGTGTGTGTGCAGTTATGAGTTTTGTGGCATGACATTCTCCTGCACTTTATCCTGTGAAGGTATTAGCCTACATGTGTCTGTTTATCTGCTCCAATTAATTGGCCATTATATAAGTGTGAGTGAAGTGAATTATTAATCGTATTGATTGCTCATTGGCTTTTTGATCTGGTTATTGTTCTTAAGTGGAAGCAATTAAACTACAGTCAGCTATACCCTTTCATGTTTTAAAGCTTCTGCTATCGCTAGCCATTGCTAGAGTCTAGTAGTATAGTTCATCCAATGGGAGATTATTTAGGTTATCCTAAACAACACTATGGAAAATTGCATTAATGAGAATGCATGTATGGATGATAAAGAAAATCACTACAGACTTCAAATAGGACAGGTTAAAAAAAGTCTTTTATTAGTATATAAAGGAACATTGCACATGTTTTGCTCAGATCAAGAGTCTAAAAGTTCACATGAGGAAAAGTGTATCTCAACATGAGTAAATTGCAAAATTATATTTTTTGAGATTTTTAATTACCAGTGAGCCTGTTGATCATTTGTCAAAATCCCCTGTTTCTGGAAGAGTACTCCACATTTGGGCCACTATCTCCTAGATCTCTTCTCAGTCATGGATCACACAGTATTCGTCATCTCTGTCCTCAGCTCACTGCATTGATTCCCCATAGAATATAGGATCAAGATAATGGTCTAATTGACCATGGTCTATTTTCAATGTTTCTAATAACCTCCTTTCACTCCTCTGGCAAAATAGAATAGTCTCTAGCTAGTGTGAAATGCATTTGCATAGAAGAGAGAATATTTTCAAAGGCTGGTCCAAGATTGTGGAACTCACATACACAGAAACTAAGAACTACCTCAAATTTCATTACTTTCTCTTCCTAGTGCAAAGCTCACAACTTTAATTCATCCTTCACCAAAAAAAAAAAGCTCATAAAAATCATTTAAACTCCCTCTACATTTTCCCATGGAGGAAAGGAATGGAGAAGAAACCACATATGAGAGACGCTACTCACACTGCTTTATGCATCCCTGAAAGAATTCAGATAACATGGTGTGACAGTGCGCACTGACCACTTGTGAGTGCCTCCTGTCAGGTAAGTGTGAACCTGCATTCTCTTTCTCTCTTCACAGTGCCCCCTGTTCGCTGTTACCCTCATCAGTGAATCTTCAGTGACTCAGCTCTCCGGTTAAGACAAACAAAATCTAAAATGGATGAACCCTTTCTGGGGTAATACAGTCCAAAAAATGGTTGGCCATTTCCAGGGTCTTCTGTCTCAGCTGTGGGCTGGTTTAAATTCTAGTCCTTTCTTGGACTTTTAGTGCTGAGTTTTATCCCCTTCTTTGGGGCTTAGACCACTTCTCCAGTGGCCAGTGGAGGGGCCTTGGCCTGCCCACTACTCCAGGTCCCAACCCAGGGACCCTGTAGAGAGCGGACACACATTACTTCCTCTTCTTGGTTGTTGCTGCTATTCCATGGGCCACTTCACACTCAGTCCTATCACCTTTACCTTGACCTCAGAGCTGAAGTTGTCAAATCCTCTCCCTCCTTATTGCATGCAAGTACCTACAGAATCTTCCTTCTGGTTCTCTTCTTGAGCACTTGTGACCAGCCACAAGCACTGATTCTTACTCCTCTGGTCCCAGCCAGAAACTGCTCAACTGCTTAGCCCCTCGAGCTCCTTTTATCTGAGCCTACTGTGCAGAGATTGATTGCTTCCCTCCAGTCTTCCTAGGCAGGACTGGAGAACCTACCCTCATTGCTCCTTTTCTGGGGCAGGGTGTGATAGGACTGGGAGGCCTCCCGTCACATATGGTGAAGAGTATGGTATAAGAATCTGAATAGAGCATTATTCACTAGAATGCTAGCCAATTTCCCTTTGTGGCCTGCTGCATGTCTAAATAACCTGATGTAGACAGAAACCTATCAGTGAGTGTAATGCCTGTAGAAGAAATATTTGTTCCAAACAATAAATAGCTGGCAACTTGGCTGGAAAGCAGGGCACCTTCTGTAACTGGACTATACCTAAGTCTTATTTTCATAAATTCATAGTTTCCAAGGCCAGAAGAGATCATTGTGATCATCTAATCTGACATCCTGTACAACATGGGCATAGAACTTCCCCAAAATAATTCCTAGAACACATTTAAAAAAAAATCCAATCTTGATTTAAAAATTGCCAGTGATGGAGAATCCACCATGACTCCTAGTAAATTGTTCCAATGGTTAATTACCCTTAGTGTTAAATATTTTCCATGTTAAAGAAAACCCTGTCCTTATGCTTTAGAATGATGCTACTGCATCTCACCTTCCTGGTCAGTTCTTTTCAATTTCTTGTGAATGTGAATAAGCCAGTCTTACCAATGTATTTCCTTTTTTTCCAAAGATTTAATTTACTAATATGTATTCATTCAATTAGAAAGCTCTGCCCTTCCTTTGCTTTACATCAGTGGCAGTGTTAATGTTATCTTTATACTGGGTTCATTTTTTTTTCTTAAAAGGTATTGACATCCACTGTCTGACAGCACCTGGCTTAATCATGCAGTGCTGGTAATGATTTATTTAGATACCATGTTAGATGTGTAGAGAGGGGGAAACCAAACCAGCTATCAGATTCTGATGAATGCAGGTTAGTGTAACATCTACCTTGTCTATTTTTTACTTGTTTCTGTATTCATGCATAACATTCTTCTGGTTCAAAAGTTGCTCAAGCATACAAGTACAGTTCCAATAAGCTGAATCTTCTTTCTGCAGCTGATGTTGTCGCAAATTGTTCTCCTGTTGTTGCAGCCACTTATACAGGACTTTTCTTAGCTTTCTTAGAGTGACTAAAGTAGCCAGAGATTGTGTGCACCATTTCTACCGTTACAGTTCTCAGGTTAAGGTGCAGGATGTCAGTGATAATAAGCAAGTTTAAGCCATTTGCAGAGCATGATACCTATGCCCTATTATCAAAAATGATATTATCTAACAGATCTTTCAATTTGTACAGCAGTTTCTTTTACTTTGCTGTCAGCAATGAATTTTTAAGATACCTTTTTTTAATCCTCTTTTATAATAGGCAGCAACTAGAATTCAACTTGTACACATACTAAACCCTATACCCATCCATAGGAGAACTTTTGATAGACTTCAAGAACGCCAGACTCCGCAAAAGCACCTGTCTCTGTACCTGCAGGCTGCAGCAATATCAGTTCATATTTCACCTTCAGTACTGCGGAGACTAGTAGAAGTTTTGAGCAACGTAGAAGCAAAATTGGAAATTATGTTGCTATAGTGAATGATATTTGATATCTAATTACACTAACAGCTTTTTATTAAATTGGTTAGTCGCTAAGGTGCCACAAGTACTCCTGTTCTTTTTGCGGATACAGACTAACACGGTTGCTACCCTGAAAGCTTTTTATTAGTCACACTGCATTTGTTTAGTGTTGTATTTTTCATTTGTTTTAATGATCTGCTCAAGGAAATAGGCAGAGTTAGAGTTAAAGGATAGGCAGAAAAGTAATTTAGATATGTCGGAGAAGTCAGTACTAAGAGCCAGTAACAGACACAGAGCAACACTGAGTACACTTGTGAAATATGTATTGGTATGGCAAGATTTGGGTGGATGAGACGCTTAGTACGTGGCCAGACAGGGTTTTTGGTCTGTGGTTCAAATCCAGCTCAGGTTGGTGATCAAACTCATTATTATCTGATGGTTTATATGAAAGGAGTGGTCTGTTTCTGTTGTGTAAAGCCTACACTCAATCCAGTTGTCAAGGTTCCTCCCCCACTCTGAACACTAGGGTAAACATGTGGGGACCTGCATGAAAACCTCCTAAACTTATCTTAACCAGCTTAGGTCAAAACTTCCCCAAGGTACAAAATATTCCACCCTTTGTCCTTGGATTGGCGGCCACCACCACCACCAAACAAATACTGGTTATTGGGGAAGAGGTGTTTGGAAACATCTTTCCCCCCCCCAAATACTTCCCAAAACCTTGCACCCCACTTCCTGGACAAGGTTTGGTAAAAAGCCTCACCAATTTGCCTAGGTGACTACAGACCCAGACCCTTGGATCTTAAGAACAATGAACAATCCTCCCAACACTTGCACCCCCCCTTTCCTGGGAAATGTTGGATAAAAAGCCTCACCAATTTGCCTAGGTGGCCAGACCCAAACCCTTGGATCTGAGAACAATGAAAAAGCATTTAGTTTTCTTACAAGAAGACTTTTAATAGAAATAGGAGTAAATAGAAGTAAAGAAATCCCCTCTGTAAAATTAAAATGGTAGATACCTTACAGGGTAATTAGATTCAAAACATAGAGAATCCCTCTAGGCAAAACCTTAAGTTACAAAAAAGATACACAGACAGAAATAGTTATTCTATTCAGCACAATTCTTTCCTCAGCCATTTAAAGAAATCATAATCTAACGCATGCCTAGCTAGATTACTTACTAAAAGTTCTAAGACTCCAGTCCTGGTCTATCCCCGGCAAAAACAGCATATAGACAGACACGGACCCTTTTTTCTCTCCCTCCTCCCAGCTTTTGAAAGTATCTTGTTTCCTCATTGGTCATTTTGGTCAGGTGCCAGCGAGGTTACCTTTAGCTTCTTAACCTTTTACAGGTTAGAGGAGTTTTCCTCTGGCCAGGAGGGGTTTTAAAGGGGTTTACCCTTCCCTTTATATTTATGACAGCAGTAGAATGCAATTGTAAGATTTCTAACTTTTCAATCATTGTTAGTATGATCATTAAGTTCTGTAAACTTTTGCAAACTTTGTAACTTTTAGTCATCGTTAGCATAGCCTTTTAAATTTTGTAACCTTTTCAGTTACCACTTGCATAACCTCCGAGCTTTGCAACATTCCATCACGCAGTCAGGGAGAGTGTGAACACGGGAGTGTGTGTGGGAGATAAGGGAGTGTGAACAAGGGACAGGAGTGTATGTGGGACTGGGCAGAGAGGAACTGCAAGGAGAAAAGAGCCAGGTGTGTCTGATGTAATCTGCCCTGAGAAGGCAATCCTGGGGTGCTGAAAAGAACCTGGTATGCATGAAAAGAACAAGGTCTGGGAATGCTTCTTGGTGATGGACACAGAAGAAAAACTCAGTGTACGTGACAGGAGCTGCCCCGTTCCAATAAAAGGAAGAAAGCACACTCACAGCTTTCTTCTTCTTGACCTGCTCGCTGGCCCGGACCCATGACTGCAGGCGGACACACCAGATCTACTATGCTTTGGCTTCTCGGCTTTCTCTGCTGTCTCCGGTAACTCTCCGCCTGTATAAGTGTGTGGGTGCATGAGGGTATGAATGCGTTCAATGTGTGTGTGCATGAATAAGCTCCATCCCTTTTCTGTTTGGTCCAATAACAGCATTTAATAAAACCAATATAAGTGTAACCCTGGGTTGGTTTGTAGTGAAATTGAGGTAATAGTTTCAGTCTTCTTCTTACCGGGCAGGTATCCACGCTACTAAAACCATTACCTCAGTTGGCACTAATAGACACTGTTGGCACGCTGATCAATGAAGCCAAGGCCTGAATGAACTTGGAGACTGAATTTCCTAGGGTTGACCATTCCAAGTTAGGGATAAACCATATAAGTGGGGGGAAAGTTAAGAAACTGAGAAAAATATATGATTCTGAACCATCTAGCTATGCATATTCCTACCCTGTTCTTATTACTATAACTCTCATCCTCTCTCCTCCTTGTTCATTATACTCACTTTTTTGTCTTGTCTTGAATGAAATGATAAGCTATTCAGAGCCGGGACCTTCTCCAATGTCCTGACTGGGGCTTCTAGGCACTAAGCCTATACAAATATTAACTAATAGGTATTTCTACATCAAACTAATCATAATAAATACTAAGAATAGTGCTATTGCACTGCTTTGTAGACATTGTCCTTCTGTTTCAGATTGGCACCTCCCAAAAGTATCTTAAAAATCCTAACATGATCAGACAACAGCCTCATAGATAGAAAACACCAAAAGTGATGTAAAAAGACTAATAAGGTTCAGCGTATATAGTGACTACAACAAGGAAATGAGGAGAAATATTTACTTTGTGTCAGGATATGTTGATGGTAACAGCTTGGTGATGCATCTGACACAGTTTTGGACTCTGAAATCAAAGGCAAATACCAAAACAAAACCATAGTTGGCAAGAGTATGGATTTTGACACTTGACCATAATGGTCTCTTGTTGGAGAGGCAGAAAAGACAGTAACAAAATAGGCTTGGAAAATGAATTGACCTCATCTCTATGGGTGGTTGCTTCCAGGCAGAGCTGAGGCATATTGCTTTCATTAATGTATCTGGTGCTTAACAAATATAGACAAAACTATTCCTCTCCCCCCACCTCTGAGTAAAAAAAATCTTTTTTCTATCTCTGTTTCCTTTCCTTCTACTCTGCAACGCTAGATAAATAGAACATATATAAACCAGTGGTATGCCTTTACCTGGAATACTTGCTGGCATTCTGGTCATCCTGTGTAAAAGAAGGATATAGAAGAAACAGAGGGGGTTCATAAATGGGTGATAAGAATGGAGAGATATTGAAAGAACTGGGATTATGTACCCCAGAGAGGCAATAAATAATAGAGAACATGATGATAAGAGTATACAAAATAATTTATGGCATAAAAAAGGTTGGTCAGGAACTTCTGTTCACTATCTCTAATAATACAATATTAAAAGGACATTCAATACAATGGAAAGGTGGCAAATGTAATAATTAACCTGTGGAACTCATTGCCACAAGATATAGTAGCGGTCAAAGGTTTAATGCATTTTTAAAAATTGGACATTTATATGAATAACAAGACAACCCATAATTATAATAGCAAGAGGGCAATATGCAAGAGTGTTGGAAGGGAAATGAACCCTCATGCTTCAGGGCATAAACCAGCCTCTAATGAATAGGAATTAAGAAGATACTGTGATGTGCTGGACCCCCCTTTCGGGGTGCCACCAGATGTCCTGGGGTCCCACTGAGCCCACCTGCCCAACCAGCCTGGGCTCCCCCTACTCCATGCTGCTGTGAAAAGCTCTCAAGCCCCTTTCCAGCACACACATAAGTAGGGACACACCCGCCTGTAGAATCACACAGAGTCTGCTATCAGCTATGTGTAAGAGGACTCAGAGACTATAAACCCAAAATTATATTGTCTCGGGCCACATAGAGATCTATATAGCATAAGCTCATGAAAATCACTCCGTCTCTCAATGTGGACGAAAATATGCACAGGTTTTTGTTCCCCTCCCCCATTTATGAATTGCACAAACTGCATTTTGGAATAAACAAAGAACAAGTTTACTAACTACAAAAAGTAAATTTTAAGTGACTATAAGAGATAGCAAACAGAGCAAAGCAGATTACTACCCGATGTGAAAACCAATGCTCTATACCACTGCTGGAAACTGAATGGAGACTTCGGAGCCAAGAAATCTGACATATTGATTTTATTTCTCTGCTGCTAGTTAAGTCCCCTAGTTAGCAGGTTGGTGCAGGGAATGCTAAAGATCACAGCTGGATAGAGAGCTAAATTATGTTACCTTTTTACAACAAATTAATGAATGATTACATGGGGTTGCATAGTAACAAGTTATATACATGTTTACTCAAAATGGCAAAATGTGTCAGTGTTTGTCAATTCCAATGATCAACTGTCAAAATGATTAAAATGAAATTAAAACCCTTAAGAATGATCATGTTTAAAAAATCAATTAAACTTTTCTTTGTTTTCCCACAGTATTTATTTACTAATCAGGCAGCACTTCCCTCTTTCCCTACTCCCTGTGCAAGGACCTGCTCTGATGGCTGGCCTGGATGGGCAGGAGCCAAAGGGCATAGGAAAGTAGTTGTCTCCAAGCACTGGAGCAGCTAATAGCCCTTGTTCAGAGCACACAAAAGACGGGAAAAGCTCTTTGCAGCAAACCTTAGTCACTTCACAAAGGCCAAGGACAATCTGTACTTAATCAACATATCGCAAAAGGATGTTGGGAGGATTAAAGTAGTGTTATCTTCATTCTATTCTACAGTGATTTAATGGAAGACTACAGAGCAGGTGAATAGCTGACAGAGCTGTGATCAGAGCTTGGTGATTCCTCCCCGCTTCCTGCTCAATGCACTGGGGAGAGCTGTGTTTCAATAGTTTTTTGTACAGTGCTCATCACTGTTGTATCAGAGCACTTGTAGACTCAGCTCCCTCCTTATTTTAACAAAGATTTCCTCAACTGCTGCTGCCCATCATCTTCAGTATCAAGCAATGAAATCATAATGAATATGTGAAGGTACAGTCACTTCCAGGGCAACAAAGATGTCATAAACACTGAATTATTACAAGTGGGTGCCACCTATTATTAAGGTTGTCCTACACTTCCCATTATAAGACCTTATTTTCAGTTGCTTATAACTTTGCTAAACTTTAACTGATTGGGCTAAAATTTTCCATGATGGATATCTGTCTCAGCAATTTTTTTTATTTCAGCCAAAAAGCATCAGTCCTTTCAAGAAGGCTCGTGAAAAATACATTGGTATGACTATACTGAAAAAAAAAATGTTGACCTTTTATTTTAGAAGCTGTAGCATCTCCAGGTTTTGGCAGATGGACTTGAAATTTGGGAAGAGGATGGCCATTTTATCAGAGGGGCCTTCCTCTATTCCTGTGAAAATCTGCCCATATTTACCTAAGTTATAAGCCTTTCGAAAATTATAGTTTGCACATGCTCAGTACAGATTTTCTAGAAATTAGTTGCTAAAAACTTCATAGACTGAACAGGACTTTCCCTCTGATTGCACCTGTGGCTTCTGTTGGCCAGGCTCGAGCCACACACTGTAACTGAGGACAGGTAGCATGTCTATCTTGTGCTCTCAATGCTCCCTTATTAAGCCCAAGCAGCATGAAAGGGAAAACTACCTGATTCAACTGCAGAGGGGACAAGAGCTGAACCTAGGGGAAATGGGGAATAGATTGGGAAAGAAGAGTGGGGTAAGGAGTGGGAGACTGGGACTGGAGCCAATAGAGGTCTGGACAGATTAAACAGGGAACATAAGGAAGGGAGAGATTGGGGCAGGGCAGGGAATCCAGAAGGTAAGACTAGGATTAGCCAGGGAGATTGAAACTGGGCCGAGAAGCTTGAGGAGTCAAGACTGGACTGGCAAGGGAGAAGAATGGGAGAGAGCCAAGAAGCCAGGGGAGGGGAAGAGACAGGAATGAGACAGGGACAGGTTAGAAGGATTGGGGCAGAGAGGTCAAGCTTGAGGGGAAAAAAGGAAGAAGAGTCTGTACTTTCTAGAGCACACATGCCTTCAGAGTCTGGAATGGAACCCAAGATTCCCGAGCATCACATTTGTCTGCTTTCAGCAGTGTCTGTGAAGCGGACTGCCAAAGTACTCCGTCCCCCTCTAGTGCTGGCCCACAAAGAGAATGACAACTTACTCCTGCTATAAGTTACTCCATTAGCTCAAGTGACGTAGGTCTGTGTGGTGGATCTAAAGGTTCCAACCGTGCTGATGATCCATTTGAGTGTCAATATGATTACACATGATGGAATTCCTGGGATTTTTTCAATATGCTTTTTTTAAAAAATCAGGAAATTGCACACACATAACTACATTGAAAGACCATTATCAAGGTTGCAAAGTCAAGCATAATAGTATGTGACCAAGCAAAATAGTTTGTAATGATTATTTCATGATACATACACACAAGGGAGAGGAATTAAGGTTGCTTAGGCAACTTTACTGGCATTTCTTAACTTCTGAGTGCTTGATTTTGCAACCTTAGTAATGTTCTTTTAACATTGTTTGTTTGTTTTGTTTGTGTAACTGGAAAAGAACCTTATTTGTAAAGGAGAAAATTTCTATACAGATATAAAGTGACTTCAGTATTTAAAAATACTGTAGCAATAAAGAGAGCTAAAAAAAACCTGCATATAAAAAAGTTGCTTTACATTTAAATATTCTCTTTTTCAAAGTTTGCCTGAGTGGGAAAGTTCATCTTTTAGCATGAAAGCCATTAATATAATTAGCATTAACCTCTTAAAGGCTTTTTCAAGTTGTTTACAAATGTCAGAACTAATGCCATATTCTTACTTACGTAATGTCACTTTCCTGAAGCATCACTCTGGTTTAATTCTTTTCACTTTGGAGTTTTCTTCTTTCCAGAAGGTTATTAGAATTGTTCTTGCTGCATTAAACCCAGATCCTCGACAATATTTATGCACATATCTGCCTTTTTAGACACCTAAGCCCACCATTTAGGTGCCACTGACATTTTCAAAGCCTCCACACAGCTGTCACCTAACACTGTAGATCCTAAGTCCTCCAGATGCCCACATTTGAACTGGTCAGCATTCACAAAGTTGCCTAATACACCCCACAGCTAACAAGTCACTCAGAGCCCTAACGCAAGAGGAAGCCCTGGAGGCCCTGAAGTGAGATTCTCAAGCTAAGCAGGGAAATGCCTATGTCATTAGCGATGCCTGATCCCTCAGCATGCTCTGACCACACCTGATGCCTACCACACCTCATAGCAGGCCACTGATAGGTGGGGGACGAGCACAGCACCATACAAAAGACAGTTGGGAGCACATGGAAATGTAGAGCAAGAGAGAGGTATTGAGTAGGAAAGAGAGATGGGTTTGACTGACCTGGTTTAGCTGTCTAATTTCAGGAGAGAGTCCATGGCTAACAATCCTGAGTGGAGGGATGTTCCTATCTTTGGTCCATCAGTCAGGTGCACATGGGCAGCCAGGTAGGTACCTGGGGCCCTCTCCTCCCCTCTCTCTATTCTTGTCCTCAGCATTTCATTCCTGGCTAGCTTAAGTGGGCATTCTTGGTTTGCTGGTTTCTGAGGATCACTTTCTTAGGGAGTTTCTTTCCCTAACTCTCTCTATGTGTTGGATGGGGAGTCTGGGTACTTAGTTCAGGGCTGAGGACACCACTGGGTGGCAGGCCATGTCAGGGTTAAACATTGCAACACTGAGCAGAACAACACCTAAGTACCTTTTGAGGACCTGGGCTCTAGTATATCTGAATTAAATTCCTTAATTAAAATTAAATTAAATTTGATAACAAAATTCACTGCAATTGCAGACCTCAGTGCTTGTTGTGAAATACATGGGGTCTGAAGAAGCAAGGAGTTATTCACCCTGGGGGCTAGAGAAGATCGGGCTAAGTGCTCAGTTTAAAAACCTATTGACTTAGAAGGGCTATCGCCGTCATAATATTGGATTTATTTCCACACACCAGCTGATAAACATTATATTATCAACAACCCTTGCATTTTAGCTCTGCTCAACTTTTGTTCCTTCCCTTGCTTCTGCCCAAGTGTTTCTGGAGCATAGTACAGAGTTATTTATTAACAGTGCTCTCAGACACTGTGGCAAGGCAGCTCACAATAATGTGTTAAAATCTGGTAAGCACCAACATACTATTGTGTAAGAAGCAATGGACACATTTAATTTGGACTAGGAGTGATTGATTTACAAGACAAAAATGCCAACTTATTTGCAGATATATGCTCTCCCTTCTTTTGTAGTCAATGGGAAGGGTGAGTGAGAGAGCTAGAGAGGCAAAATCTGGCACTAGTGTGGGTCAAATTCACAGCCAACATCTATGCCTCAATATACTAAAGGACAGATTCCTCCTCCCCCCCCCACACACACACCCCACACACACCCACTGCCAGAAGGTGAAAATTGCATCTCCCTGAACTAGTGCAGGCTGTTGCACCAGGGGGGAGTCACTTTCAAGGCAAGATGCATTTCATTTAGGGGAGCGCAGCATTAATCTTCACCAGAAGTTCTACAGGAGCAGCCCGACTTGAGGCTGCAATGGTGATGCACTCATTCAGCATCTTTCTTGGCCGTGCCCTTTTCCCCAGCTTGTACTCACCCTGGTAGAGGGAAGATCACAGGTCTTTGGAGGCATTTTCTCCTTCCTCCACTACGTGGGTCATGGGTCACTGGATATATCTCACCAAATCAGTTCCTTCCCACTGCAACGGCCTAGGTGCACTTCAGACCTTCCTGTTCTCTGCCTCTGTCACCAATAGTTTAGCCTCCAAAGGGCTGTAATACTTTGGTCTAATTCTAGTTGCTGGCCTTTCAGGGGTGGCTGAGTGGGGCTTGGTGGCATGTGGCTTGGAGGTCAGATTAGATGATCTGCTGGTCTCTTCTGTCCTTAAACTCTATGTTGTAACCTTGTACCTGGTGTTACCAGGGGTACCCCTCCGCGCACAAGGTCTGGAATGAATCTGGTCAGTGGTGAGCAGGAGCTGGTTCGCGCGAACCAGTTGTTAACTTTTGAAGCAGTTTTAGAACTGGTTGTTAACCCGCTTCCCTGCAGGGGGCGCTGAGGCTTTGATGGGCTCTGGCCGGGAAGTGATGTAACTCCTCCTCCAGCTGCTGGGGGCGCTGCGGGAGTTACATGGGCTGCCACCTGGCCCTGGGCACGAGCCCTGGTGCTGCTGCTGCTCCCCTGGCCCTGGGGTCCCCGATGCTGCCTGGTGGGTCCCCGGCTGCTCTGCTGGGCCTGGGCTGTGTCCTGCTGCTCTCCCCATGAGCACCCACCACCCTGCCCGCAGCCAGCCTCTGTCTCCAGCCACCCCCGCACCCACTGCACACAGCCAGCCCCTGCCACACCCCCTGCCCTGCCCGCAGCCAGCCCCTGTCTCCAGCCACCCCCTGCCCTGCCTCCAGCCACCCCCGTACCCCCTGCCCGCAGCCAGGCCCTGCCACACCCCCTGCCCTGCCCGCAGCCAGCCCCTGTCTCCAGCCAGCCCCACACCTCCCTGCCCTGTCTCCAGCCAGCCCCACACCTCCCTGCCCTGCCCGCAGCCAGCCCCGCACTCTCCTGTCTCCAGCCAACTCCGCACCCCCTGCCCTGCCTCCAGCTAGCCCTGCCCCACGCCCCTGTCTGCAGTTGGCCCCACACCCCTGTCTGCAGCTGGCCCCACGTCCACTGGTGCCCTGCAGTTCCCAGGGCAGTAACCCTGCACACCTCGCACACCTGCACACCTCACAATGAGGGGGGCAGGGAACAGCTGGGACCCACACATGTGCACACCCTAGGGTGACCAGACAGCAAGTGTGAAAAATCAGGACAGGGGGTAGGGGGTAATAGGAGCCTATATACGAAAAAGACCCCAAAATCAGGACTGTCCCTATAAAATCGGGACATCTGGTCACCCTAGCACACCCCCAGGGAGTGGCAGGGACCTACATATGTGAAACGGAGCTCATTTCTAGTTCAGGCCCATCTTTTTAAAAAAGAACTTTAGGCAGGGTTAACATACATCCGTATTTTCCCGGACAGGTCAGGCTATTTGGTTCTTAAATCGCTGTCTGTGAGCAATTTTTAAAATTTAAAAATTCCTCCGGGGAAAATATGGACGTATGGTAACCCTGTTGGTACAAAAAATACATACTGGGGCACATCCCTTAAACCAGAACTTTTTATAGGGAACCGGTTGTTAAGATTTTGGCAGCTCATCACTGAATCTGGTCCTAAGTCTTTATGTGAAATGTTACCCATTATTGAATTTTTATCTTTGCTGATAATTATTTGTGTTCATTAATATTAACAAAAGAGAGATTTCTACATGCATTAAGAAAACACTGGCTTATTGTTAGCTGTAAACAGCAGGCCCGCTGACAGGGAGGGGCAAAAGGGGCAATTGCCCAGGGGTCCAGGCGATTAAAAAGGGCCTGGGGGCCCCAGCCACTGCTGCTGCCGCAGTAGCAGCAGTGGCAGCCGGGAGCCTGGGCCCTTTTAAATCACCCACGCACTACAGGGCTCCTAGGAATAGGCACAGGCGGGCCCCTTCTCACCCACAGTGCCTCCTGCCAGCGGTGGGCCCCACCAGTTCCCATCCCCCCCCCCAGTGCCCCCTGGCCGCCGCAGTCAGCTGTTTGGTGGTGTGCCGGAGGTGCTGGGGAGAGTGGGGAGTGCGAAGAGGTGGGGAGGCCTGGGCGATGCATGGCCCAGATGCCAGGAATGGAAGGGGTGGGACCAGTCTCTTCCAGCCACTGAGACACTGCTCTGCAGTCCTGACCAACAGCCTGAGCCCTGGTCTACACTAGGACTTTAGGTCGAATTTAACAGCATTAAATCGATGTAAACCTGCACCCGTCTACACGATGAAGCCCTTTATTTCGACTTAAAGGGCTCTTAAAATCGATTTCCTTACTCCACCCCTGACAAGTGGATTAGCGCTTAAATCGGCCTTGCCGGCTCGAATTTGGGGTACTGTGGACACAATTCGACGGTATTGGCCTCCGGGAGCTATCCCAGAGTGCTCCATTGTGACCACTCTGGACAGCACTCTCAACTCAGATGCACTGGCCAGGTAGACAGGAAAAGAACCGTGAACTTTTGAATCTCATTTCCTGTTTGGCCAGCATGGCAAGCTGCAAGTGACCATGATGGAGTCCCAGAATTGCAAAAGAGCTCCAGCATGGACCGAACGGGAGGTACGGGATCTGATCGCTGTTTGGGGAGAGGAATCCGTGCTATCAGAACTCCGTTCCAGTTTTCGAAATGCCAAAACCTTTGTCAAAATCTCCCAGGGCATGAAGGACAGAGGCCATAACAGGGACCCAAAGCAGTGCCGCGTGAAACTGAAGGAGCTGAGGCAAGCCTACCAGAAAACCAGAGAGGCGAACGGCTGCTCCGGGTCAGAGCCCCAAACATGCCGCTTCTATGATGAGCTGCATGCCATTTTAGGGGGTTCAGCCACCACTACCCCAGCCGTGTTGTTTGACTCCTTCAATGGAGATGGACGCAATACGGAAGCAGGTTTTGGGGACGAAGAAGATGATGATGATGCCGTTATTCCGTAGTGTAGACATACCCTGAGAGAGCCTGGCTGGGGAAGTGACTTCCGCTCCCTACCTCAGCTTGGGTGCCGGGGTCCCTGGCAGCCGAGCTGGTGAAGAGCACAAGCCACCTCTTCCCCATCCAGTCTCTGTCAGGCAGCTGCCAGGCAGGGCTGCAGAGCAGCAACCGGGAGGGGCCAGTGTTAAAAGAGGATCCCTCCTGCTCCCTGCCGGGGTTCCTGCCCGCCAGGGAAAGTGGCAAAATGTGCTCAGGTAGGGGGTCAGGTGCAGTGGGAGGACAAAGCTCCCCTCCCCCCAGCAGGTAACATGGGGTGAGGAGAGCATGGTGGCCCTGGGCTGGGCATGGGTGGGGGGACACCTGATCTGCCTTTTAGATTGTTCCCTGCCCCCATGGGGAGGCACCAATTGTATATCGGGCACCCTCGGGGAAGGGGGTGGAACGGGGTGGGAAGAGGTGGGGTGGGGGTGGGACATTGGGGAAGGGGCCTAGGAGGGAGCAGGGGAGTGAAACCCCCCCAGGAAATCTGGAAGTCAGCACCTATGCTCCTAAGTGGGCACAAGATGGTACCAGTGGCAGCGAAGGCAGCCAGGCAGGCATGTGGAAGCCCTGGCTGTGCCAGAGGAGCGCGCCCAGCAGCACAGACAGCAGCTGTCTGGGCACCAGCGGGGTCCCATTGACTGTTTTGCGCTGGGTCCCAGAATTGCTGTCAGCAGATCTGGTAAACAGTGATGCGGTGAGTCAGTGTGTTTCCAATATTTACCTGCTCATAGGTGAACAGTACCAAGGTCTTAAACATTTTTATTTGATTTAGGCTGCAGATGAAAATGAGGGTGTCCTGGCTGACTGTAGATGAGTTCAGCAACACTTACCCCCTCAGGTTAATAAATCTTGTCATTCAACTCAATAGACATCAATATATGCTTATTATAACCTTCTTAACTTTAAAGTATTTAAATCTGAACTGGAGTTGACGGGTGCTTTACGACAACATATATTAGAAAACGGAACCAAAACAGAAGAAAAAAGGGAAAATAAATAATTTTCTTGGCTGTAGGGTGGGTAGTGGAAGTCATACAATATATGAACTGTATTGCATTAGAGTTCATGTCTGTGCAGGAGATCTGTGTGGTTAAGACACTGGACTTTATATCAGGAATTTGTGGATCTATTCCTGACTCTGCCACAGACTTCCTTTGTGACCGTGGGAACTTCATAAAACCTTTTATGGGTCTGGATCAGTTCCTCTTCTACAGAATGTGAGGCTAAATGAATGTAAGGTTAGTGAGACTCTCAGATATTATAATAGGAAGACCAATAAATAAATATAAATACAAATCTGAGATGGCCCAAAACCAAATCTCAAGACTTTAGGAAAGTTCCCATCTGAATCCAGAACCTGGGCCAAAATCACTTTCTTAACTGCTAACATTGCTCTTAGAAGCCATTAGTAGTTGTTGCCCTTCATTTGGTAGATGTAATATAGTATGGCACACCCCAATCTATTTGTATATACTATAGAGCAACATTCACTTTACAAGGTGCTGCCCAGAAAGGACGTACCTTAGGACATTGCAATAGTAAAGGCATAGCAGTTTTCTTGTGCTTTTCCCAAATTCATCCAAAGATGAGAGATTCAGTATTTTTGTTGTCTTCATACATTCAGTTTAATGTCTTCAGGTATGGAGGTGTCTGGTGCCTTATTATTTAGTATTATAGTCATTGTTGTTTATTATTGTAGTACAATAGTACCCACAGACCCCAGTCAAAGTTATTCCCCCTTGAACTGGCACTGTACAAACCCACCCACTTATGTAAGCAGTCTAAGGTCCAGATACTGTTAGCTTCTCAGAGTGAATAAACCTTGCCCCTATACTCAGCCCTTTGACAGATTACATAGAAGTCCACCTCTGCAGAGCAGCTTTAGACTGGATTCTACATCAAGACAAGATGCAACAAGTAGTTGTAATAGTTAACTGGAGAGCATGCACAGTGGGGAGAGCAAAGAGACAACAGATAGGAACCCATGGCTACACTGATTCGTTTGTGACAGCAGGTTTTATGACAAAATAATATTTTGTCAAATATAAATAAACCAGAAATATTCATGACCTCAGTAATCCCTACTGACCTCTTGCCTAACCTCTATCAGCTGGCAATTTGGCAATCACAATTAAATTGTCTTCATATTTTCATTAAGAACCCAGACTTAAGATGGAATTTTTACCTTTATGTTATGTTTCTATCCTACTTTCAAACCTGTATTAGAGACTTTTTACTTATTTAAGATGAAGTATGTTGTTTTTTTGCAGTGCTTTCTTCTTCTAATTTCTGCCTGATTTCCCCTAAACAGCTCCTTCTTTGTCAATATTTATCAAATCCATGGCAATCTATATTCTAATTGCAGTTTCTGGAAAGTTTGTGTTGCTCTATTTGCTAACATGACTCATGGATGCAGTACCCTTAAGTCTCAACCAGTTGTGCCATATGAAGAGAACCTTTACTGCCCACAACCTGCATAGATCCAAAAGTGGTCAAAAGAACAAAGAAAGGTGGGGTTGGAATATTTTTGTAGCCAAACTTCATATGTTATCAGGCCCTTATCTTGCAGATAAACATGTTCTTAACTTTACGCATGTGAATAGTCCTATTGACTTCACTGAAACTACTCAAGTGAGTAAAGGTTAGTATATGTGGTGTGATATGCAGGATTGGGGCCTTTCTGTTTACCCTGTTTCAACTAGTGAAGTTGAAATCAGCTTTCTGGGCTTTAGGAGGTATGCATCTTGTTTCTGCTTGTGATCATTCTGCTTTTCTTCAGTCATTTATGAATTGTCATATCATTGTTTGACACAGGTCGTATAGGCATAGAGTTTAGGAAGATCCATATCTTCCTATTTAAAAGGAACTTGACACTTTGAGAAATCCTAGGTTACTCACTGTCTGTATAAAGTTTAGTTCATTTGAAGATAACATCAGGATCATCTAGAGGGTTCCTGGATGTTCATGCTGTTTTCATTTTCAGTTTATTCACCTTTCCACACAGAGTAAGAACTCTGCATGTTTCCATCAATCTATAGGTTTCCATGAAGCTTTCAAATAAGCAAATTATTCTTATGTGTTTCAGATGTTAAAATTAGTAACAAACTTTCATGCAGATATGCTTCCTAATAACATTAATTTGCTATCATAAGTGTATAATGAGATACATCAACATGGTCATAACAATCCTAACTTTTCAAGCATGGAAAACAATTTGTAAGAAGATGTATCATTAACTAATTAATTTTACAGTTGGTAATGTGAATGTTATAGAAGCCTTTTAGTCGTACAGTATCAGAAAAATATTTTATAAAGGATAAAACAATATATAAATTGCATCTAATTATTTTAGTACAAGGTATATATCACTCTTGACTTTAAATGTATATATCTATAGACATATTAAGCCTGTACAAAGTGCACATCACTTTGTAAATTCCTGGATCCATTTTAAAAGAAAATTAAAAGCAATTTTTTTCAGGCTTTAGTAGTGCAATTACCTGATTACTAAGAGTGATTATTTATATATAAATGTGGGGTGGGTTTTGTTTTTTTTTTAGTTTGCCTTGAAAAATAGTAAATTGCATAAATTAAGTTCTGTCTTGAGGTTGACCTAAACCACAAAAACAAGAAAATTCAGAGCTGAGTTTGAAACACCTTATTCCATTTCATTATGTTAGTTTATAATATAGTATAAAATATTTATTTCTATGTATGGGGTAAGCAAGGGTAGCCCTCAGGAAGCACTAGTACACATAGTTTGTATTCTCTGAATCTTTATTTTGTTTGGTTTTGGGGTTCTGATTGTTTTTTAAGGTTTAGCAATGATATGTCTTCATTGATATATTTTTTGCAATCCCAAGAAGTGAATTTCTTAGTGGAATACTTAGGAGCACAGCAAAACCATCAAAAGTTTTCTTATTTTAGACACTCAATTCTATTCACAGCCTGGGACTGCCAAAATAGGTTGTTTCATTCAGGAAGCTAATTGGATAACTCAAGTTCCCAAGGTTAAATTGAGTAGACAACATTAAGGGTCTCATTCTGCAGGCAACAGGACTTTTTTTAAGTAAGGACTGAGTGAAGACTGCAGGACTGGACCATAAATCTGTTGGATCACAAAACTGATAAGTTCAGTACCAGAACAGACAGTGCACAGAAAAGAGTGGAGGCTGTGGAAAAGCAAAGTATGCTCTTTGGATAAGAAAGGTGCGCAAACCCAGGGATTCCTTTACAAAACTCAAGGAAAACAGCATAATTTAAAAAAGAACCTGAACAGATGGACAAGGAAAAAAATTGGGCTTTCAGTTAAGAGGCTCTGCAACTATATTCAATATAACTAATCAACTGTTGAAATAGCCAGATTTTTATTTGTTTTTTAAATTATTTTACTATTTTTTTGAGTTCATACTTTGGAATATGTTACCAAGTTTAAATGAGGAGTGAAATTTATAGTTTCCTGACATTAAAGAGTCTCTAAAGGAATGGCTAGCACAGCCATAATTATAATGGTACTAACATGCTCCACTGTCAAGTGTTAATTATTTTTATTCACACCTGGTTCACAACTGATTTTAAAAAACCCTATTAAGACCTACCTTTGAAGACCTTATTATTGACATGTTTGCAGCTGTTGTTGATTTGTTTGTTTGTTTGTTTTCAAATTAGCACATTTTGTGTGAAAACCAAAAGGGGGGGGGGGGAACAGCTGCCATGTCTGAGTGCCTTGTGTTCATCAAAACACCATCTAACTTTATTACCAAATTAAGGAGAATGAAATTCAGCATTAACTCAGCACTACTTGGCTAGCTCAGTCATCTGTCAGTAGCAAGATGCACGGCTAGATTGGAGAATTTTCAAATTCATAGAATCATAGAAGATTAGGGTTGGAAGAGACCTCAGGAGGTCATCTAGTCCAACCCCCTGCTCAAAGCAGGACCGACACCAAATTCAGAGTTCAAACTCAGCCTTTTCATGCTGGGTCAGCACATACCATGGGCAAACATCACACCACTTTACAGTGACTTCCCAGCCTGGCTCAGGAATATGTTTACAGATTTCATGGGGACCTGACTTCATTCTGCTTGCCTGGATGGATAGTTAACTCTACATTAAGTCCTTAAGTGTGGGAGTTGAGAATAGAAAGAAAATAGGAGGCTCCCTAAGGCTTAGCGTGAGTTGTTTGGGGGAAAAAAACCACTATTGTATATCCCTCATATAGATATACTAGCTTAATAGCTTATATGTACAATTGCCCCATTTCTACCTGAGCAGCTAGTCAAATTTTGGGATTCTGGGGAATGTTACAGCTAGAAATAGAAGTTGATGGAGTCAGATATATTCTTGTTTATTTGCAAGAAATGTACAAAGTCCTGCTTCTCTGAATGCAGGAGGAACCAAGAACAAAAGGAGCAATTTCTTAGCTTACAGACCCAGGCCTTTTTATCCAACACCGGTTGGCTAAAAGAGCTTCCTCTCTTGCCTTTCCCAGGGTCACACTGCACTCACAGACTGTTGCTTGACTTTCTTGCTTTCTGCCTCTCAATCTCTCCCTGTTTTTGTCTGTTCTCAGTTTCTGCATGCTCTCCCACACACGCCACTCACGGTTTGTCACACTACCCAGTGGAACCTTCCGCCCTCATGGTGCTAGTTTCTGGATAGGATCTGATAGGCTTTGTTTTAGGCTATGTCTACGCTACACACTTTTTAGCGACACTGCTGTGCCACTACAGCCATGCCGCTAAAAAGGTGCACAGTGTAGCAGCTGTTTGTCAGCAGGACAGAGCTCCGACAGACAAAAAACTTCCAACCCCAATGAGCAGCAGTAACTTTGTCAGCCGGAGAGCTCTCCGGCTGACAAAGCGCTCTTCACACCAGCAGTTTTCATCAGCAAAACTTTTATCGTTCGTGGTATATTTTTTTCACACCTGAATGACAAAAGTTTTGTCGTCCAGTGTAGACAAAGCCTTAGGTGTGGCCCCTTAACTGTCTCTTACAACTATCTTAAATGAAGGTCCCATTCATACATCAGTATTAAACCCACAACAGGGTTTAATAAAAATATTATATGATATCATACTAGCAGACTTTGCAATACAGACTATTAATTAGGTGGTCACTGCAACCCTGTGACCATAATTTGTGACCATTTGACCAATATTATGAACATCACTGTTGCTAGATAAAGTTAATATGCCATCTTGGCACAAAGCTAGCATAAAGTTTGTGTAATCTTCTGTGATGACTGTGCGTGATCAGTAGTCATTCATATGTGTCCCGTGCTGTCACCCTGAGGTCTTTCTCTGGTAATAACAACTGTATCGTGGTTTAATCAGGAGCAAATTCATTGCACAGGGAGGGAGGTATATACGGTTACAATTGAAATAATTGCTTTATAAGTAATAACTAGGGCTGTCAATTAATCACAGTTAACTCACACGATTAACTCAAAAAATTAATTGTGATTAATTGCAGTTTTAATTGCACTGTTAAACAATAGAATACCAATTGAAATTTATTAAATATTTTTGGATTTTTTTTACATTTTCAAATATATTGATTTCAAATACAACACAGAATACAAAGTGTACAGTGTTCACTTAATATTATTTTATTACAAATATTTGCACTGTAAAAATGATAAACAAGAGAAATAGTATTTTTTAATTTACCTCATACAAATACCTTAATGCAATCTCTTTATTATGAAAGTGCAACTTACAAATGTAGATGTTTGTTACATAACTGCACTCAGAAACAAAACAATGTAAAACTTTAGAGCCTACAAGTCCACTCAGTCCTACTTCTTGTTCAGCTAATCACTAAGACAAACAAGTTTGTTTACATTTATGGGAGATAATGTTGCTGGCTTCTCATTTACAATGTCACCTGAAAGTGAGAACAGGCATTTGCATGTCACTTTTGTAGCCAACATTGCAAGGTATTTACATGCCAGATATGCTAAACATCCTTATATCCCTCCATGCTTCATTCACCATTCCAGAGGTCATGCTTCCATGCTAAAGACACTCATTAAAAAAAAAATGCATTAATTACATTTTTGACTGAACTCCTTGGGGGGAGACTAGTATGTCTCCTGCTCTGTTTTTCTCGCATTCTGCCATATATTTCATATTATAGCAGTCTCGGATGATGACCCAGTGCATGTTGTTCATTTTAAAAACATTTTCACTGCAGATTTGACAAAACGCAAAGAAGGTATCAATGTGAGATTTCTAAGGATAGCTATAGTACTGGACCCAAGGTTTAAGAATGTGAAGTGCCTTCCAAAATATGAGTGGGATGAGGTGTGGAGCATGCGTTCAGAAGTCTTAAAAGAGTAACACTTCAATGTGGAAACTATAGAAACCGAACCACCAAAAAAGAAAATCAACCTTCTGCTGGTGGCATCTGACTCAGGTTATGAAAATGAATGTATTGTTCTGCACTTCTTTGGATCGTTATTGAGCAGAACCCATCATCAGCATGGATGCATGTCCTCTGGAATGGTGGTTGAAGCGTGAAGGGACATATGAATATTTAGTGTATCTGTCATGTAAATATCTTGAAACACTGGCTACAACAGTGCCATGCAAATGTCTGTTCTCACTTGCAGGTGGCATTGTAAACAAGAAGTGGGCAGCATTATCTCCTGGAAATGTAAAGAAACTTGTTTGTCTGAGCAACTGGCTGAACAAGAAGTAGGACCAAGTGGGCTTGTAGAGCAAATTCTTCCTGGGCCCATGGTGGGGAGGGTGGGAGTGAAGAAAGTGAGCTCCTCTCCTGCCATGGCCCTAACTATTATTGGGGGGGAGGGCGTGCCCCTGCTTGCCCCCTTTGGCCCTGAGTGAATGAGATGGTAGATTATTTCTGTAGAGATATGTTGGTAGTAGATTATAATTTAGAGACTGTCTCTCATAAGGGACAGTATTATGAACATAGGAGTTTGGAGATGTGCACTGAATGTGGGGGTTGGGAACACTGCACTGTTATGTGCAGCAGTTCACCAGAGATGCTCTCCAGTTTGTTTTATTGAAGTTTTATTTCTTTCTCATTCACTGGTTAGTTATTTCATGAACCCCAAGATCATTACATGGTGTCAGAAGTGCTGAATGAGAAGGAAAGTGCAGTTATTTTGAATTTAACTCCTCTGTTTGCAACTGAAAGCAGAGACAAAGGGAGGCCCCCCCAGAGAAGCACATGGAACACCAGGCACAAAGGCTTTTCAGTGTATTTGGTGAGCACAATAGTAGCTTGACTAGCATAAAAATGGGCAGGGGGAGCCAGAAGTGGATGTGTTGCAACCTCCTTCCAGTCTGAAATTGTCAGGCAACATTACAGAGAACTGGAAAACATTCAGATAGAGATTTGAATTGTATTTAGCAGCCACAGGGGCAGAGGAAAAAAATGACAAAATGAAATCCTCAATCTTTGTTGTTGGGGAGGAAACACTGGATATTTATAATAACTTTAAGTTTGAAGAAGGTGAAAGCATTAAGTAAAATATTGACTAAATTTGAGGAATGCCAAAAAGGAATGAAACCTTTGAGAGACACCATAGAGCAATATGTCACAGAATTAAGAAACTCAATAAAGCCTGTGACATTGCTGAGCTGATGGAGTCTCTGGTCATAGATAGAATCATTTGTGGCATTAAAGACAAAGTGTTAATAAAGAGACTGTTCTGTGAAGGAGACTTAACTTTAGAAAAAACCTCTCCAAAGATGCAAGGCAGAAGAAACTGTGAAAGTCCAAGGCAACCAAAGAGCTGAATTCACCAGAAGAGTTTATCCATGTAGTAACTACAAAAGAATATTGCCAGAATAGGTCAAATCAAAGAGTGGGATCACTTGCGATGAAGACCACAGCTAGGGGGAAGTCTGAGTACAGACAATCATGTGGAAGGTGTGGATCACAGCATGGCTACAAACAGTGGGTTGCCTTTGGGAAACTCTGTCATAAATGAGGGGAAAATAATTGTTTTGCAAAATGCTTCAGATCCCAAATTCAGAAAATCCAAGTGTTGGAAATCATTAAGAAAGGGATAGATAAAAAGACAGAAAATCCTCAATCTGTATAAGGAGAGATTAATAAGACTGATACATTTCAGTTTGGAAAAGAGTTGACTAAGGGGGGATATGATTGAGGTCTATAATATCATGACTGGTGTAGAGAAAGTAAATAAGGAAATGCTATTTACTCCTTCTCATAACAAGAACTAGGGGTCACCAAATGAAATTAATAGTCAGCAGGTTTAAAAAAAACAAAAGGAAGTATTTCTTCACACAATGCACAGTCAACCTGTGGAACTCTTTGCCAGAGGATGTTGTGAAGGCCAAGACTATAACAGGGTTCAAAAAAGAACTAGATAAATTCATGGAGGATAGGTCTATCAATGGCTATTAGCTAGGATGGGCAGGGATGGTGTCCCTAGCCTCTCTTTGCCAGAAGCTGGGAATGAGTGACAGGAAATGGATTACTTGATGATTACCTGTTCTGTTCATTCCCTCTGGGGCACCTGGCATTGGCCACCGTCGGAAGACAGGATACTGGGCTTGATGGACCTTTGTTCTGACCCAGTATTGCTGTTGTTATGTTCTTATTCAGTTAAAGACAATCTGGTTGAGGAGTTTTTCATAGACATAGACATACAATGATCTAGCAAGCCTGATGAGAGGGACTGAATACTGCCTATGACAGTGAATGGAACATTTATTCCACTGAAACTGGACATAGGAGCGCAGGTTAATATTCTGTCTGAATAAGATTATGAGAGACTAAAAATAAGACCAAAACTGGGACCAACAAAAGTAAAAGTTACTGGTTATTCTGGAACAAATATAGCAGTGAAGGGGAGGTGCATTGCTAGCATTAGCCATGAAAACACCATTTACAGGCTCCTGTTCTTTGTAGTGCCAAAAGAGGTGACACCAATTTTAGGCTTTGCTGAATATGAGAAATTCAGTCTGGTAAAATGGGTGCTCTCACGACAAGATCCTACTAAACCTGGATATGAGGCATCCTTTTGGGAATATCATGACCTGTTACACGGGTTGGGTTTCTTGCAGGATGAACATATAATCCAGGTAACAAGTAGGTCCTCCAGTTATCCATCTATATAAGAAGGTGCTATTTGCACTCCATGATAAACTCAAGGATGAGCTTGCAAGGATGGCAGCAATGCAAGTAATACAAAAAATTGAGGAGCCAACAGAATGGGTGAGCTCTCTAGTTATCAGAAAAGTAGTGGCCAGCTATGCATATGCTTAGATCCCAGAGACCTCAACAAGGCTATAAAAAGAGGACATTTCAAACTACCAATCAGAAAAGAGGTTATGGCTCAGTTTGCAAATGCTCAATATTTCATTCAGTTGGATACATCCTCCATTTTTAGCAGCTAAAATGAACTGTCAAAAGCTCAAAGCTATGTACATTTAATACCCCATTTGGAAGGTACAGATTTTTACACTTACCCTTCATCATAGCTTCAGCCCCAGAAGTGTACCACAAAACCATACATATGATCTATAAATATATCAATGGTTTTGACACCTCAATGGATGACATCATCATCTGAGACTCCACAAAAGAGGAGCATGATCATAGATGCAAGTCCTGGATGCAACTAGAGCTGCAAACCTCAAACTAACTAGGGAGAACTGTGTTTTAGGGGTTACAGAACTGACTTTTGTTGGGGACATTATTTCCAACAAAGATGTAAAACTGAAAGAGGAAGATTTCAGCCACTGAAATGATGCAGTCAAAGAAAGATGTTCAACGGTTCCTGGGAATAGTTAATTATCTTGGAAAATTCATACCTAATCTATCTACCAAAGCAGCAGCTTTGAGAACACTCCTAGAGAATAAAAATGAATGGCATTGGGGTGCAGAACGGGAGAAATCATGGTAAGGTTTAAAACAACTGATACAAGAACCAGTGTTGAAGTTCTATGCACCAGGAAGACTTATTAAAATCTCAGCAGATGTTTCAGTCTGGGTTAGATGCAGTGATTTTTACATAAGCATGAAGCTTGTTGGCAACCAATGGCATTTACATCCAAATCACTGACTGAGGCAGAAACCAGATATGCACAGATTGAAAAGAAGCTTTTAGGAATATTGTTTGCCTATGAGAGATTCAATCAGTATATTTATGGACAGACAGGGGAAGTTCAAACAGACCACAAGCCCTGATAGCATTATTTAGCAAACCGTTAAATGACTGTACCTTAAAGATTCAAAGAATGATGCTAAAGGTGCAAAAGTATGATTTGTTTGTGACTTACATGCCCGGTAAACTCATGTGCGCTGCAGATGCACTTTCCAGAGCAGTGGCTCCCACGAAACCAGAGAAGATTTTAGAAACAGAGATGCAAGCCTATGTAGATCTTACTGTGAAGTCAACAGGAAACTGCAACAAATAAGTGAAGAAACAGACAATGATGAATCGCTGGGAATCCTTAAAGAACTAATAATTAAAGGGTGGCCTAAAGAAAAAAGCAGTTTATGTCCAAGTATAAGAGACAATTGGAACTGCAAATATGAACTTACTGTGATAGATGGGGTGATTTTCAAGGACAGTAAGGTTGTAATTCCAATGAGCCTCTGAAAAGAAATGTTACAAAAGATCTACAAGGGTCATTTAGGAATTGAGTAGTGCAAACAACGAGCTCAAGAGCTTGTGTATTGGCTGCAGATTTATCACGACATTACTAATGTGGTATGAAACTGCTTTTCATGCTTGAAATACAAGTCATGCCAACAGGCAGAGCCACTGAGATCTCATCCAGTTCCACGAAAGCCTTATGAGAAAGTAGGCACTGTCTTATTTACCTGGCAATCAAAGGATTAGTTAATAGTCACAAATTATTATGTTCTGCATCCAAAAATTTGCACACTGCACAGTACTAATAGCAAGTCACTGATAGCCGGCATGAAGGGAATCTTCTCCAAATAGAATTCCAGATGGACTCTTTAGTGATAATGGGCTGCAATTTTCCAGTGCAGATTTTAGGCAATTTGTCATAGATTGGGATTTTCATCACAAAACATCAAGTCCAAATTACCCTCATATCAAATGGACTTGTGGAAAGGTCTATACAGACAGTAAAGAACCTCATGAAAGATTTTTTACGGCAGGGGTGATTTGTATAAAATGTTATTGGTTTACCAAGTACACCCCTGGAGAATGGGTTTTCTCCAGCTCAGCTATTAATGGGTTGAGAATTTAATGCATGTGTTATTAGATAGGTGTTAGCTGTTTTATGTATGTGTATATGAGTTAATTTGTTTTTCTTTTAAGAGGGAATTTGTAGAGATGCTCCCTCATAAGGGACATTATTATGAACATAGGAATTTGGAGATGTGCCCTGAAGGCGGGGATTGGGAACACCACATGGCTGTGTGCAGCAATTCACCAGAGACACTCTCCAGTTTGTTTTATTGACATTTTATATCCATTTTATTCCATGTGACACTGTGCTTGGTTATGTCACCATAAATAACCTCCAAGAGGTGTCCCACAATGCTCATTGTGACTCTGGTCAACAGTTCGAACACCGCTACACAGGCATTTGCCCCTCCCCCGTTAAAGGACCAGGAATTTTTGAAATTTCACTTCCTGTTTGCTCACTGTGGAGCGCTCACATCCCATCTTCCCAGTGACCATGGCGGCTCTATGCAGCAAACACTCTTCCACCTTGAGCACACCAGAGTTATTGGATCTGCTGGGTCCATGGGGAGAGAAGGCTGTGCAGTCCCAGCTCTGCTCCAGCTGTAGGAATTTCAGTACATACAATCATATTTCTCATGGCATGTTGGATAAGGGCTATGAACAAGACATGTGTCAGCACTTTGAGAAGATAAAGGAGCTGAGACAGGTGTATCAGAAGGTAAGGGTGTCACACCATCACTGTGGTACTGTGCCGAAGACCTGCCACTTCTATAAGGAGCTGGATGCCATCCTCTGCGGTGACGCCACCTCCACCAACAAACAACCCATGGATACTTTGGGGGGCTGGAGACAGTGGTCAGTGGATTCAACCCCAAGGATGAAGGAATGAGGAAGTGGAGTTGGAGGATGAGATGGGACAGGCAACCAGGTCATCCAGTACCGTGAGCCAGGACCTCTTCTCAACGCTGGAGGGTTCAAGCCAGCACTCCATCTTTGGCACACATGATGAAGGACAGGAGAGCTCTGGTAAGTGCTCATTTTGAGTTGGTGCCACTTGGTTACATGAGGCAGGGCTGTCCTTTCCTTTGTTAGATGCTAGAAGTGAGTTAAGGAATAGAAACATACAAGACTAGCTGTGCTTGTGTCTGCTTCATATTCCCCTGTGCAGCTATGCAGTGGGGGCCCTGTGGAACTGAGTGTTAATGCATACTGAGATTTCACGGGAATCCTCCAGAGAGATCTCTAGGAAACTTTCCCATGCCAGTTGGCAATCATTTGTGCAGGGACCAAAGCGACACACAGGTGAGCAGCATAGGGACCCTGTCCCACCCCAGTCCTCCACCACCATCCCCGGCTGAATTCACCATGTTTAGGGCATTTGTCGAGCTTTGTGCTTGACAAGAGACAGTGAGAAAGGTGCATTTTACTATTATGATTTGATGCTGGAGTGCACTACAATCATGCTTCTGTTTATTGTGTCTTGTGCTTCTGCAGATGTGGCCTTCAGGGGAACCCCCTTCACACCAGCAGAGCACCTCCACCAGATAAGGAAGTGACCGAGGAGGAGCAAGGAGGACATGTTTCTGGGGAGCTCCAATCCTCTGATGCGGCAGAACAAGAGCACAGAGCATGGAGTGAGACAGTTAATGAAAATTTTAAAATAACTAGGCAGGAGAGGAAACAGGGTCAAGAGCGAATTTTAGTGGGCCAGGAGCAGATGATAAAAGTGATGGAGGAGCAACCAGATATGCTGAAGTCCCTAATCATGCTGCAGGCATAACACATGCATGCTTGCCTCCCGCCCTCTCCTCTGCAGCCCATACAGAACTGCTTGCCATGTCCCCTCAAACTTCTCCCACACCCCTCTAATAGCCCTGCTGCTATGATATCTGGCTGCTCGAAATCAACCACTGGTTGATCCGCCTCCACATGCTACCCCCTGGGGAAACTTTTCACCCTTAAACTCACAAATATTATGCAGTGCACAGCAGGCTGCTATGACCATGGGAATATTTTCCTCATTTAGGTCTAACATATCATAAAGGCAGCACCAGCGACCTTTTAGTCTGCCAAATGCACATACAGTGGTCATTTTTCACCTGCTCAGCCTATTGTTGAAGTGCTCCTTGCTGCTGTCCAGGTTTCCTGTTTAAGGCTTCATTAGCCATGGGAGTAATGGTATGCTGGGACTCCCAGGATCACTATGGGCATTTCAACATCCCACACTGGAATCTTCTGGTCTGGAAAGAAAGTCACTGCTTGCAGCTTTCTGTACAGGCCAGTGTTCCTGAAGATGAATGTGTCATGCACCTTCTCGGACCACCCCAAGTTGATATCCTTGAAACGACCCTGGTGATCCACAAATGACTGCAATACTCCCTTTTTATTGATTTATTTCATCACAAGTCTTAACTCTGTAGTGTAGACACAGCTTAAGTCACAGATACAAACACACCAGAAACACACACACACACATGCGTGCAGCAGTGAAACCTTCTCTCTCCCATTGCATTCCTCTGCATTAAGTCATAGGAGCTGCTAATGCTTTGTGACAATGATACAGAATCACAGAAAGTCACATTCTTCCAATACTGAACAAAAAGCCTTATTAGAGTAAGAAGAAAAATACTGTCTCTAATGCTACTCTGTCTCTCTCCTTCAATGCAGAGATTCTGCACACAATGTTCCCCAGCTCCTCCTGCCTGATTTCCTGCTACAGCTTTAAAGAAACTTACCCTTACAGGTAGCAACACCGAAGGGTAATTCTAGTAGCTAGCTCACCCTCAGGTATTGTCTTTATACACTTCTTCTCCCCACTTTTCTAAGTAAATGAGTTGTTTGTACATGTATTCTCCAAAGAAGACTTCCCAAGCACACTGCCACACTCAAAGGAGATCATAGGTCTCTCTACCCCCTTGACCTCTCAAATTTTTTCTTTTGCATTCCTAGTCTCTCTCAGGATCAAGAATATGGAGGATGGGCACATAGCTCCTTTTTTTCTAAGTGTACATGTTAGAACTTAATGTCAAAGGGTACCTACAAGATCACCCAAAGTTCTGTGATGTGGACAATGGTGGACAACTCCACTTCTCTAGTCCAATGAAACTTTCTACAACAAGGAAGTGTTTTTGTGTGGGAAAGCTTTCTATGGGACCAGACTAAGACTGGAACAAACTCCTGTAGAGTCTACGAACCATCACAAACCTCACCACTTTCCCTTACAAGTACAAGGCATACTTCTTCAAATAAACACAAACAAATGAAATTCATATGCAATCTCATCCCAGGGGATAGGAAGATAGAAAGAAGGAACCACAAATGGCAGATGCTAATCACATAACATAGTGCACTACTGGAAGGCACTCTGTTACCAATGAGTCTGAATGCAGCCACTCATGTGTTTAAAGTTATACATGTGCTTAATTACCTTGCTGAACCAAGACCATAATAAATCATTGTCTTTCACATCGACCTTTATAAAAATACTTTCAAAAGATGTACTACCAAATTAGAATTTCCTGCACTGAAAGCACATAGCTTTGATTGTTAAGCAGCAGTATTTCCTCCTTTTTGTTTTGCATTCAATGGTTATATGATTTCTAAAAGAGAGCTCATTTTTAAACGTCATGGCTTTTAACACAAGAATGATATTTGAAATCACCAAAGATTGCACAGGAAGCTAGAATGTCTGCATTACAGTAAACATTTGTTTATTATTAAATAAAATAGAAAATAAATATTTTCTAATGCTGAAAACTTTATTCATGATATTAAACTACAAAATAAACCCAACCAAATCCTGTGTTTCTGTTCTTCAGTCTAGATTGGGTTGCAGGCAAGAACAAAGAAATATAGTCCAATTTCTAGGTATCATCAGGCTGTGAGCACCATGAGATTAAGCATTTTTTGTGGTTCAAAATTGTACTGAGGTAGTGGGTTTTTTGTAAATGATTTTTTTTCTTTTGCTGTCTGTAGCCAAATGCCAGTAGCCCTGCACAGCATTAGAGCCAAGAAATGATGCACAGCTTGTATAATACTGTAAGTGCTATCTCTACTTCAGGATGTCCCTCCTGTGATATTTAAGTGCCAAAAAAAGATGATCTGCAAAGTGAAGACAAGTACATAAGAGTTCCTGAGTATCTGAGACTGCCAAGAAGACAAATTGTTTTTGTAGTAGGTGCCTAGGAAACCCATTAATACCACTTCCACTTGGAAATCAAAATGAATGCAACATTAGAATGCAGTCTGCTTGTAAGGCAAGCCTATGGCAGACAATGGCATTGTTGGCAACTGAAGCACAGAGGAGTAAATTGTGTAAATCCCTCCTGGTTGTGAAGATAACTGATTCAGTATTATTAAAGAGAGCTGCATCCATGGCTGGATTAAGTTTTACAAATACATAGACACACATACAGGTACTTCAAAGTGCACAGCAAGAGTCCAATCCTTATAGCATAGCACTTTTACCCACATTTTTAAAGGCAGGCATCTCAGTTATTGGCATTCACAATAGCAGGCAGAAGTAGTTGTCTCCATTATTGGCATTCAGGACAGTAGCTGAGAATCAAATATGTTACTTACATTTTCAAAACTTGTAGCTTTTTTTCTTGTGCAATATCCTTTCAAATGAAAGGAATGTCAGGATGCATAAAGTACATCCTGCTCCAATGGACAAATGCTCAGCTTGATGTGTCTCATACAAGGATCAGCTGTGAAATGGTTAATGTGGAATGTAAAAACTTCATATTCCTCTTAGAATTTTATGTCATTTATGATTTTTTCTGTTTTGTTAAATGTTAATCACAACATTCATGCATATTTAATAGTGATTAAGAACCAAACCCTGTCGTCTTTACTCAAATGTCTTTGGGAGTTTTGCCTGAATGAGGCCTGCACAAATCATCCCTTTTCTCTCTTACTTGTTTTGTCATAAGGAGCCCAGATTACTTTATATAAATTGCATTAGCATTGCTGTTGTTTCAGCTGGTCTGGCTGCAACTGAAAAAGGATTCTGTACAACCACTGTTTACATTCAGAAATTATCTTCGCAGCCAAGAGGGCTAGACAGATTCTCCAGACAGGGCAGATTTTCCTAATGCCAAACTCCCTGTTCAAGTATCAGATCCTTCGTTTTTTAATTTTAAATTGCAAGCTTATCCTCAAGCTGTGGTTGTTCACCACGGCTGAAAATCAGGCTGTTTATTTAGACACCCAAGTTTGAAATGTTTGGTGTTGCATTTGGGAGGTGGGGGACCAATAAAATCTGCAAAAAGACCCGGACTCCACAAAATTTGCAAATTTTTGACATACAGGGGTTGCTTTTGTCCCTACTTATGATTTCTTCCATTGCTTCCATTTCTACTCCCTGCAATAATAATAATTTTCTCTTCTTTAGTGCCTAGGATCTCAAAGCAGTTGAGAAACTTTAATGAGCTAAACCTGTGTAACGCCTGGGAGGAAGGTATGTGTGTGAAATCCTGTAACCCATCTGTACCCCATCTTCACCACTTTTGTATGGTTATGATATATTTTGTATAAAGCATGCCTTGTGCATATCAACTGAAAACATGTGATCTACTGAACATCGTTGTCCTGTTAATATGTGTGTATCATCATTGTATATGGAGTTATGAGATTTTGCTATATATTTGTTACTGAAACATGTTGTGAGTCTGGGGAACACCCACAGGCATGGTACTTAGAAATAACAAAATGACTGTAAAACAAAGGCTTTGCATGTTATCCCCAAAGACGCTTCAAACATCACATACACAGAAGGTGTGAGCAAGAAATTCACAATTCACCTGAAAGATGCTTCGAATCTCACGTACACCATAGATCGATTGTCTGCACACCAGCGAGAGAAAGGGGGTATTCCTCATGGAGAGGAGGAGGGTATAAAATGAGATACAATGGCTTCCTTATGACCTCTCTTCTCCCCAATTTCTACACATCAGCAAGAGCATTTGGAAGACAAAAGGAACCATCATTGAACAGTGGGATGGGTGGTCCCAGGCTGAAAAGAGACAGCCTTTGAATTGTATTGCAGCTTATGGTGAGATGAGCTATTTTTCTTTTAGAAGCATTAGCCATGGTAAAGTTTAGGAATTGGATTGTGATTTTATCATTTTATTTCCTTTTGTAACTAATTCTGATTTCTATGCTTTTATCACTTATAATCACTTAAAATCTATCTTTCTCTAGTTAATAAACTTGGTTTAATATTTTACCTAAACCAGTGTGTTTTGACTGAAGTTTCTTGGAGAATCTCTATTCAGGCTAATAAAGGCTGTAGCATGATCATTTCCTTTGATGAAATGATGAACTAATTGATCAGTTTGCTCAAGACCTCCTTGATTTGAGTAATGTAAAACACACATTTCTGGGATGCAAGCTTGTGCTGAAGGATTTGCAGGTGTTACCCTGCAGACAGTTCCTGAATAGCTGGGAGAGCATTCATGTAACTTTGCTGGGTGTTTCTATACATGCTTATGGTTGTGTGAGCAAAACCTGGAAAGGCTGCTTTTCACTAGCAGAGCAGTGTAAGAGACACACTGGGCTGGAGAATTAAGGGGACACCACTGTTCCATAGTCCAGCTAGTACCCTGGTGGATGTCACAACGTGTACCTTCTCCATGTCACAGATGATAACATTGAAGCAGAGGCAATAACTGACTTGCCCAAAGTCACAGAGCAAATTTGTAGTACAGTAGGATAGAACCCAGACTCTTGATTCTCAGTCCTTTATTTTAACAACTAGATCAAGCATTACATAGTAAACCTTGGTGTGGCATAAATGATACCACAAATACACAAAAACACTGCACTGTTGCTTTATACAGAATAGAATGTGCCTTTCCTGAGTGGTTTTCTGAGCCTTGAAGCAAAACACCATTTTCTCTTTGTTTCTAATGTGTAAATGTCTGAGAAGCCAGAGAGGAGGCTGTTGTAGTAGTTGAGAGAAGAAATAATCAGGGCTGAGACAAAGATCTTCATACTGGGGATGGATCACATGGTGTGTGCTAAGAGGGAGAAAGAGAAATTGGGTTTAAATTAAAATTACAGGACCCATCTTTGTCATCAACTATCCCACTACATCCCTGTTGAAATAAATAGAGTTACATATCTGTAAATTAGATTAGAATCCTTAAAATCACATCTTAGTGTTTGATCTCCAGACAGGGTTGGTAAAATCACTAGCCAGGATTTCACTCTTTTTTTATTATATTTTCTTGGACTAATATTTCTCTCAGTAAGTTCAGCAGAAGTAGCGTTACAGTAGAGGCTGAGGGAGGAACGTGAGAGAACCAGACACTAACTCCACCTTCAGGAAAAAAAACACTGTACATCCTCTTCATCTAACTCCATTAAAAAGCAACCCATCATAAACACACAAAGGCAAACACAATATTCATAAAAATAAATCAGATATTTCCCAGTTCTTCACGTCCCGGAAATGGGAAAATGTTCTAGGATGAATGATGCCAGTATAATAAAACACTTAGTAATTTTAATAATAACGTCCTTATTTTATGCCAATGGTAATTACAATTAACTGAAAACAAATAAACTTCCAAAGGTAAAATATTACATAATTTATTCTATCTCATTAAAAAGATTTTCTCAAGAAAAAAGACTCATACAAACAATTATTAGTGCAATGAATAGGTCTCAGTTTTAATTAAACAGTGATGATCCAGTAAAACTGGAAGATAATTGCATATCTTGATTAATATAGCACAATTAAATATAGTTAAGCTTATATGGCAGGGAAATATTTAATTGTGCATATCTCTAAGCATAAAACATTGCGCTTACTCATAGGATAACATATGTATTTTGTACCTGGACTGTATGCTACGTAAAAGTAGGCTATCTTTAGAAGTTTTAGTAATGTTTTAAAAAAAACTATTAAAAAATTTAAATCATCAACAGAATGTACATGCATATTTCTAGGGTAGAAGTAAATATTATGATACTAACAATTACAGATAATGTTATTCTGCTAAGCTCTGAATTCAGGAATCTTTGTTTCCTGGTAATGACTGGTATCAGTTAAATAAAAGCAAGGCAAGGGATGACAATAGAAAACTTCCTAGTTCAGTTTTTCATTTTTCAAAGATATGCAAAACAATTGCCATGTGCAGTTTTAAAACTGAACATGATTAGACACAATACATTTTGGGCCAGACTCTGCCACCTTTGCTTATGTTGAGTAGGATTTTACTCCACAAGTAAGCCCATTGACTTCAGCTAAACTACACATGGAAAAAGGTACTAATCAATGTGAGTAAAAATGGCAGAAACGATCTATCAGTGTCATGCTCACTACCTAATATCTGAATGCCTTTTCCCATCCCAAGTACTTCACTGTACAGATTCCACACCCAATTTCCCCTGAATTTTCTATTTAGGGATTGATATACATCCCTGGTGAGGACCTACAGAGTAGATTTTTAAAGGCTCTCCCTATGACCTCTTTTTTCCTTTTAACTACGATTAATAAAAGGAAATTAGTATAGAAAAATACATTAACGTTGTTGTAATGGTTTGACTTTAACCCAAGAAAGTAAGAAAATTCAGTGATAAGGCTTCCAATTAATCTTTAACTCATAACATAATAGCATTGATCTCTAGCCTTTGCAACTCTGCAATTACTGAGGCACAGGGGAATGTGCTGTGGACAGAACTAAAGTCTTAATCCTAAATGTCTTTGGCTTTGTTGAGTTTATCAGAGCCTTACAATTTAACATAATTTCTGTTTGTGTTATAAACATATGTGTTCTTGACCCACTTTGGAAAACAGCCACCAATGAAATACTGGTTGCATAAATAATTCAAGAGCTCTGTAAAAATTGCTTCTCAGGAGAACTGTTTTCTATTGAAGTTCACACCATTTGGTTTAGTTTCTCCATTACTTTTTACGTGCATTGCATTACAGATACTTGTTTGTCTAAGCATTAGCTTTAGAACTTATTCTCATTATTTCATACTGAAAGTGTATATTGTAATCCTGAAGAGCAAAATATATTTGTATTTATATATACGCTTTTAACCACGCCTACTATATAAAAATACCATAAGAACTGACTCTTTATACTCTGTACAAATAGTAAAGTAAATCCAATAACAACTGAACACAGGTAATCCCCCTCCAGAGTCGACAGAACTTTATGTGGAAACGAAAGTCCACACTAGTGGCTCCCTTTGCAGGATCAGAGCCTAATATAGTTTTATATGTGTACAGCTTAATTAGATTTTCTTTATGAACATGTAATATTAGAAAAATGCAAAGACTTTTTGAGACTGAAGCCTCATTTTACTACACTCTGTAAAAAACATAGTGAGAGACAGTCCTTGCCTCTAAGAGTTTACAATCTAAATAGACATGACAAAGGGTCGGAGGTGAAAAAAGGAACACAATGGTGAAGTAAGTTGTCAGAGGTTGCATAACAGGCTAAGCAGACAATCAAACCTATGTCTCTTGGCACACTAGCCTATGCCCTATACCACACTGCCTTTTATAGGCAGACGTTATTATCAAAGTTTATTTGATATATGTGAAATATTACCCCACCACCACAGAGAGAGAGAGAGAGAATGGGAGAGAGAGAGCTTTGGCTACTTGATGGCTAGTCTAGTATTTGCATACAGCATAAAGATTTTCTTCGTATGTAATCTGCTTCCTGTAGATTGACGTTGAAAAGAGAACTCCACTCTGGAGTAAAGGTCCATGCCTGAGAAACCTCACAGACAGCTGCAGCGGCACAGGAGCCAGCAAACAGAGCTGTAAACAGGGAAGTTGGAGTGGGAGTTTGCAAGGGGAGTTTGGGGGAAGACTAAGAGAGCCAGGCAGAGGAACAGACAGGCTAAGGAAGGGAGTGTGTGGTGGTCTGGCAGTGTTTTGGTGCTCGTTGGGGGTTTGTTTTGCTGTGGGTGGGTGTTTTGGTTTGGTTTGTGTTTCCCAGACTAACAGGACTCAGGTGAGAAGGTTATGACAGATACAGAGGCAGCAGTGGTAGTGACCCAAATAGTGGAAGACACAATGAAGATGACTGGATGTAGAAGCTGCAGCATGTACTTGATCCTGGAGCGGGTACCTGAAAAGAATTTTGTCTGCATGAAGTGCCACCTGATAGAGCTGATGGAAGAAAAGATCAGAGGATTGGAGATGCAGGTGGAAACTCTGGTTGAGCTTAGAAAGGAGTTTAAGTGGATGATGGAGCAAAGACATGAGGAGGCTGAAGGGAAAAGCTCAGACTTGCAGATGGAAGCAGGAACGAAGAACTCTGAGGGAAGGCTGCTGGGTGAGGAAAGTGGACAGTGGAAGCATGTGACTAAGAGAACCAGGCAGAGGAAAAGATGGGCTAGTGAAGGAGAAATAGAGCTCAGGAACAAGTTTGCGGAATTGGGAAATGAAGAAGGGGCACAGCAAGTGGTCACTCAAGGTGAAAGGGCAAAGAAGAAGAGAATAGCAGCTAGTCCTATAGGAAGAGGGCAAGAGTCAATGGAGATAACAACACCAAATATGAGCCCCAGGAGGATATGGGATGGGTTACAGGGGATTGCAAGGGACACTAGGAATCGAGAGGACTTGCAGCCAGAGGGAACAGGGGATAGACTGGAGAATCACTCCATCATCAGGAAAAGGCAGGTCTATGTGATTGGGGACTCCTTACTGAGTAGAATAGACAGGCCTGTAACAAGAGCTGATCCAGAGAACAGAAGGGTGTGCTGTCTGCCGGGTGCTAAGATACAGGATGTGGACCTGAGGCTGAAGAGGATCCTAACGGGAGCGGGAAAGAATCCATTGATTGTCCTTCATGTGCGAACAAATGATACGGCTAGATTCTCACTAGAACATATCAAGGGAGACTATGCCAGGCTGGGGAAGACGCTTAAGGAAATCAATGCTCAGGTGATCTTCAGTAAGATTCTGCCTGTTCCTAGAGAAGGGCAACAAAGGTGTGACAAGATTATGATGCTCAACAGATGGATTAGGCACTGGTGCTATAAGGAGGGCTTTGGGATGTATGGCCACTGGGAAGCATTCATGGACAGAGGACTGTTCTCTTGGGATGGACTTCACCTGAGTAAGGAGGGAAATAGACTTCTAGGAGGGAGGATGGCACAACTGATCAAGAGAGCTTTAAACTAGGAATTTGGGGGAGATGGTTGGGAGATGTCCAGGTAATCTCCACGCCAGATTTTAGCATTGAGAGGGAAGAAAACAAAGTAAGAAAGGATACAGCCGTGGGTAGGAGAATTTATATAAGGAGGAAGGGCAGTGTGGACACCAGTCTAATAGGTTATACTGGCTGTAGAATGACCATGCCTAAAAAGGTACAGAATGTGAACGAGGCCAAACAGCAAAAATTAAGATGTTTCTACACCAATGCGAGAAGCCTAGGTAAAAAAATGGAGGAACTAGAGCTACTGGTGCAGGAAGTGAAACCAGATATTATAGGGATAACAGAAACATGGTGCAATAGTAGTAATGGCTGGAGTACAGGTATTGAAAGGTATGTGCTATTTAAGAAAGAAAGAAAGAAAGAAAGAAAGAAAGAAAGAAAGAAAAGGTGATGGAGTAGCATTGTATATCAATGATGAGATATGATAGAGACCTCTTTAATGTTTTTAATGAAGTAAATACTAATAGGAATTGTGTGATCATGGGAGACTTTAACTTCGCAGATATGGACCGGAGGACAAGTGCTAGTAATAATAGGGCTCAGATTTTCCTGGATGCAATAGCTGATGGATTCCTTCACCAAGTAGTTGCTGAACTGACAAGAGGGGATGTCATTTTAGATTTGGTTTTGGTGAGCAGTGAGGACCTCATAGAAGAAATGGTTGTAGAGAACAACCTTGGTTTGAGCAATCATGAGCTAATTCAGTTCAGAATAAATGGAAGAATAAACAAAAATAGATCTGTGACTAGGGTTTTTTATTTCAAAAGGGCTAACTTTAAAAAATTAAAGAAATTAGTTCGGGAAGTGGATTGTACTGAAGAACTTGTGGATCTAAAGGTGGAGGAGGCCTGGAATTACTTCAAGTCAAAGTTGCAGAAACTATTAGAAGCCTGCATCCCAAGAAAGGGGGAAAAAATCATAGGCAGGAGTTGTAGACCAAGCTGGATGAGCAAGCATCTCAGAGAGGTGATTAAGAAAAAGCAGAAAGCCTACAAGGAGTAGAAGATGGGAGGGATTAGCAAGGAAAGCTACCTTATTGAGGTGAGAACATGTAGGGATAAAGTGAGAAAGGCCAAAAGCCATGTAGAGTTGGACCTTGCAAAGGGAATTAAAAGCAATAGTAAAAGGTTCTATAGCCATATAGTCATGCTCAGGGTTTAGCTGACCATCATATTTGAGGTCAGGAAAGAATTTTCCTCCAGGGCAGATTGGCAGAGGCTGTGGGTTTTTTTTTCCTTCCTCTGCAGTATGGGGCACGGGTCACTTGCTGGAGGATTCTCTGCACGTTGAAGTCTTTAAACCACGATTTGAGGACTTCAATAGCTCAGACATAAGTTAGGGGTTTGTTATGGGAGTTGGTGGGTGAGATTCTGTGGCCTGCGTTGTGCAGGAGGTCAGACTAGACGATCATAATGGTCCCTTCTGACCTTAAAGTCTATGATTCTATGATTGCGGCCTGAAAATAGACTGTCTCATTTACCTTTTCTTTTATGTGGATAGAAAAATAATTTTTAGGAATTCACCTACTCCTTGTTTATAGCTTTTGGAGATCCCTGAAAGAAAAAAAAAGTGTTCTCCCCACTATGTCTGTCTAAGGGGATTAGGCTATGAGTAAGCCATCGTGATAGTACCATAGGGCCTTAGGACTCATGAGTTAAGGAGTGTCATTTCGCATAACTTTGTAATGTTTCTATTTTATTTTGTAGGAATGCTACCTTCATTGCTATACAGATTTGTTTATTATGCCTTCAACTTGATATATAGATCTGATGCTCAATTTTCCAGGGCATTCCTGCAATGTTTGATTAATTAGAGCTCCTTATTTCAGCACTGCTTTCTAGAAGGTTCTAAAGCATACCCCAAAAGTACGAATATGCAGAGTCAATACGTTTGAACTAAGTTACTAGGGTATAACATTCATTTGTCACAAGCTATAATTCACAAACACACACGCATACATGCACACACATCAATATAAATATAATTGTTCTAATTTTTCTAAAATATCTATCCTGAGATTTTGGTTAGAAATGCACTTACCACTCAATGCCTGATTTATGTCACATGCCCTGTAAATAAATATACATGGAAAAAATGTAATAATTGCTAATTATATGATACATAATATTTATTCATAAAAGCCAGCTGTGCTTTTATGTCAGACAAATGCTATGTCTTTAAAATTCTACTCACACTTTTAGGATTACATGTATTCTGGAGAAATAAACCTTAAGCCCAAACTAGTTACTGATTTTTCCTCTACAGAGATACAGCAATGCAAACAGAGTATACTGAAGTCATAAGGATAGCTAAGTGGGATTTTCAAAAGTACTCAGTGTTGGCCTAACTCTTCTCCCATTGACTCAATACCATTAAAGTCAATATCATGGACTTCAATAGGAGCCGAATTAGACCAATGCTGAGCATTTTTGAAATCCCCTCTCTGTGTTTTGCTGCCTATTTGTGCAACAAAGGGTATAATCAGGCTGACACCTCAACATTTGTGTTAGATAAGAACATGATGCTTGATCTTTGGAACTAAATATTAGAAGTTCATCCTGTTCACTTAATAGAAAATCAGGTAAATAAGCCAGAAAGGGTAGATGGTGCAGAAAAATTTAAATTAAATATAAAAAATTTAAATGGTCAGGCATAAGGCTTTGCTATTAACCTTGATTTAATGAAGCTGTGCCTTGAGAAGGGCCTCTAACGTGTCAATTATTTCAATATTAGTTGAGTATGTTTCATAAAAGAAGTTGCCCATTTTAGAGGGTTTTTTTCAGTGCTCAGTAGAATCCAAAATGTATTTGCCCCCCAAGCTATGGAAAATTATTACAGATGGGGCTCAATACTTTCCATTTTACAACCCTGTTTTTAATTGTTTATAACTTTTCCAAGCTCTAACCATTTGGGCTGATATTTCCCATGCTGGGTGTCAGCCTCAGGCTGAATTTTGTCAGAAAATTTCAGAAACATTGGTTCAGTTGTTTCCAGGAATGAGGTGAGGGAAAAAAACATGTTTTTCCCATGTTAAAAAATAATCTTTAGACCTTTTCTTTTAAATGCTTTTGGTCCTCCTCCCATGGAACAGGGACCTAAAATTTGGCAGGGGCAGGCCTTTGTGTCAGGAAGGTGCCTTTTGCTGTCCCTGTGAAAATCTGCCCAAATGTGGCCAAGTCAGGCAGGGATTCCACAGATAATAGGCTCCTGTTTAAGCAACCCCAGTTCATCTCCAGAGCAGATCCATCCTGTGCACTGAAAGAAGCAGGGGTCCTGTGGAAGAAATAGTATGTGATCATGCAATGAAGAACTGTATCATAATGCATACACACAAGTTGTCTAATTATGGTTTCACTGGAAATCTGAATTCTGGCATTGAGTACTTGACTAATTATTGAGTGCTTGACTTTGCAACCTTATTAATGTTCTTACACCATTTTGTGTGTGTGTGCAATTTAAATATGGAGACAGGGCATATTAAGATACACTATGATCAAGTGTTAATAATAATAAATGCATTTTTTTCCATTTTTGGCATGCTCTATTATAAAGCAAATTTTGTAGTGAAATCATGCAGCTTTGTTATAAATTATGACATATGAGACATCCAATGTAAACCATCATAAACTAGTTGGCTCAAATTCATCTCCAACGTGTCTCCCTGGGTTTCAGAGGACATAAGAACATAAGAATGACCATACTGGGTCAGACCAAAGGTTCATCTAGCCCAGTATCCTGTCTTCCAACAGTGACCAATGCCAGGTACCCAAGAGGAAATGAACAGAACAGGTAATCATCAAGTGACCCATCCCCAGTTGCTCATTCCCAGCTTCTGGAAAACAGTGGCTAGGGACACCATCCCTGCCCATCCTGGCTAATAGCCATTGATCAACCTATCCTCCACGAACTTATCTAGTGCTCTTTTGAACCCTGTTATCGTCTTGGCCTTCACAACAACCTCTGGCAAAGAGTTCTACAGGTTGACTGTGTGTTGTGTGAAGAAATATTTCCTTTTGTTTGTTTTAAACCTGCTGCCTATTAATTTCATTTGATGACCTCTACTTCTTGTGTTTGAGAAGGAGTAAATAACACTTCCTTATTTACTTTCTCCATACCCATCATGATTGTATAGACATCAATCATATCCCCCATTAGTCATCTGTTTTCCAAGCTGAAAAGTCCCAGTCTTATAAATCTCTCCTCAGACGGAAGCCGTTCCATACCCCTAATAATTTTTGTTGCCCTTTTCTGAACCTTTTCAAATTCCAGAATATCTTTTTTGAGATGGGGTGACCACATCTGCATGCAGTGTTTAAGATGTGGGCATACCATGGATTCATATAGAGACAATATGACATTTGATATGATATGATATTTTCTGGAGAATAACTACGGATGGTATCTGACCTTCCACGTTTAAATGAAAACTGTATAACTAACTCATTTAGGCCAAAAGTTGTTCTTGTACCCCCATGACATGAATTGGGGTGAAGCAGAGAATTAGAAGTTAAGTGATGGGGTCCTGAGCCATGCTGTCTGTGCAGGTAACATGGCTCAGATGTTTAGGGGAGCTCACTCTACAATGTCTCCTACTGCTGCTTGATAAAATACACATAGTGCACTGCCCCAACATTTGTTGAACGTGTGCAGGAGGGTCAGCGGTCTTGTCAAGAGGTATATGTCCCCTCAGCATTGTGAAGTACATTAGTCAGGCATACAGCCTCATACTCAAGGGATAGCACTAAATCATGCCTAGTCTGGTTCTCGCAGAGGTGAATTGAAGAAGTTCTCTGCACCATCTTCTCCAGATAGGGCAGAATTTTGCTATTTGCTAATTCTGTCATCAGTGAGTGCCAACACTTTTGCCCTAGAGTTATATTCATCTTAAACAAAAAACAGTGGCCATTGTGAATGCCATTTTAGCCCTGGTTTTGAGCTTCATGCCATTAAAAAGAGAGTAACATTCTTGAGTAACAAGAATTAGCAGTGCTGGCACCAGAATTCACTTAACTTGATGTTATCCCTTCAGTACCTGAGTAAGCAGAGTCACTAGCACTCTTACTTTAAACGGCAGTGACAAAACAGCTAAGGCTCTTGCCCAAGATAATGACCCCCCAAAAGATAACCTCACAGTAAAATCAGTGACATTTGTTTGCCTACTTTGCCAGTTGTAATGAAATATGCCATTATTACCTGATTTTAGATTATGAAGAATACTAAGTGATATTTACTTCTTTTGGAAAGGTTCTCAGGAACATAATGAGACAAACAAGATGTTTATCTTTTGTGGCTGCTGCAAACCTCCTGCGCGCAACACATTCCTTTTTGTCTTTTTCGAAGTCAAATACTAAGGAAAATACATTAGACTCCATTAGAGTGTGAGCATATGATTCAACTTCCAAATCTAAAGCCATAAATACAGGGTTCATTTAGTATTAAGAAAGAAAGAAAGAAAGAAAGAAAGAAAGAAAGAAAGAAAGAAAGAAAGAAAGAAAGAAAGAAAGAAAGAAAGAAAGAAAGAAAGAAAGAAAGAAAGAAAGAAAGAAAGAAATTGCCTAGGGTTACCTACTCTGAAGCAGCGAAAAATAGGACAAATGTGAGATTCATCAAATGGAAATTGTTCATTGGGAAAAGAAATTAAGCTGGCTACTTTGAAGAAATAGCCATCTATCATAGGATCATGGGATCATTTTGATCCTGAAATGGGGAAAATGGGAAATATTCTGTTTAAATTGTTATTATAGTATTTTTCCATACTTGGAGAGCAACTATATATTGTACTTTAAGATAGAGCCAACTTTATTTTATACGAAGGGAACAAAAATATAAAGAACTAACATAAGGTCCATATGAGAAACTCACAATGTGTATGTGTCTCCTCTGAAGGCTGCATATGAACACAAAATGGCTGTTTCTTTCCATTTAAAGGTGCAATCCAGAAGAAACACATCATAATATATACCAGTTACTTGCACAATTACTGAAGGATATAGAATACAGAAGGAAAATTATGTTGCCTCCCTCCAAACAAAACCCTGACTTTTCGTTACACATAAGAAAAAGAATTGCTTAGGTGATCCCTTCCTTCCTCTGCTTCTCAGAGAACTGGTCATCAGAAATGTTGCAGCAATTTTCTGTTTGCAAGCTATATATTAGTGCTGTGTGAAATATTCACTGCTAAAGGGAGAAGATTCAAAATTTTCCCCTTTTTACTTTCATGGAGCTTCCAACATTAGAATTAGTCAAAGATTTCTTTTGTCCACTGAAATTCACAGAAGAAGAATATATTTCATATACACATTCAGAATTTTCTTTTGACCTTAGAGAAATTTTGGACATGGACATAGATTCCTTTTAGAAAACTACTTTTTCCTCTCCCAGATAAGAACTGATTTTGACTTTCAGGAAGGAAGACAGATTGCTGAACTAACTGGACAGAACGACAGATGTTATTCTTCAAAATCAGAAAACCCTCTGGGGGACCCTGGGATGAATTTTGCATAATTTCAGTTTTTTTTAAAGAAAACTAAGAAAAGAAACATGATATTAGCATTAAAGGCCTGATCCAAAGTCTGTTGAAGTCAATGAGATCAAGCCCTAAATCATGTTGAAAAGGAAATAAAAGAACAGAAGAAAATGAAAGAAAACAGAAAAATAAAGTTTAACAGTTTGTTGTAAAGATATTTGGGACCAAAAAACTAGCTCATTGGTGGAGAGGGGTTTGTTTCTATAAAACAAGGACAGTCAAATAATCCATTAGCATGAAAGAAGGAGAATAGGGATGAAAGAGAGAGTGAGGATGAAAGACAGAATGAAGGATTCTAGAATAGACCTGGGGAAAAACGGGAGAATTTCAATGCATATTGTAATAGCGTCTGGCCATCTACTTGCTCACCTGCATATGACTCCCCTCTGTGCATACATATTTCCATGCTTTCACTTTGTTGCAGTATCTGGTCCTCTGTTTGATAAGATAATACATTAGAGATCCAATTAAAAAGGGAGGCATATTCCTCTGTCATTCCTATACCATTGAGTCAGCAAAGAAAATGAATGAATGACAAAAGTGTCAGCAGTAAACCATATTTTATGACATATTTCTACTTGACAGTAATTTAAATATGCACCTTTTTTAATAAAAACAAAACCTGCAGAGTTCTACTTTATCATGCAGTAAGTTCCAAACGTAATAGATAAATAAAAGTTGTGTACTTGAGTTATATATAAATTTAAATTAAATATTATATATATGTATTAGTGCTCCAAAGCGACCTAAATGTTTTTGAAAATCTCACCTAATATTTTACTGTTTTCCTTAACAACAAATGTGAGGTTGAAAGTGTGTTTCACTGGAGTACAGCCAACTCTGACAATAGATATTACACTTTCTTTGAAAAAATTCTACTCCTGTTAAAAAAAATGCCAAATTTTAGCATGTCTGATAATGAGGAGCTACAGGATACAGCCAGTTCCCTGCTGCCATATAAACCTTCATCACCTTCCATCGCATGCCTGACTTATGCCCCTAAAATGTGTAAAAATGTACACAAAAGTCACAATAATAACTTACGAGGAGATTGATGGCTTGAAATGTAACCTGAGAATGGAAAATGGTTTTTTATCATCCCCCAGGACTAGATTGTAACCTTAAAATCAAGCTTGAGGTGGGGACAATGCTGCTGCAGGAGCAGGGCTGGAATCAGACTGACTTTGCCTGTGTGTCAACACTTCAGTTAAACACCTGTGGCTGGCCCATATCAGCTGATTCAGGCTTGAGCTGGGAGGCTGTAAAATTGTAGTGACTGTAGATGTTTGGGCTTGAGCCCAGGTTCTAGGACCGCACGAGAAGGGAGGGCACCAGCGCCCAGGCTCCAGCCTGAGCCCAAATGTTTACACTGCAATGTTACCACCCCACAGCCCAGCCTGAGTCAGCGGGTGTTTAACTGAAGTATAGACATACCCTGAGTATCACAATCAGCTTCCTGCTTCCCTATTGCTCCCTTTTGCTAGTTGAGTTTACTTTATCCTCTGCTCTGGTGAACATGTTTGGTGGGAGGCAGAGCCAAGGACCCCATCTTCCCCCTTCCTCCTTAAGGCTCTGGTGTTGTGGGCAGCCTGGTCCGAGGAGTAGGGGGATCCCTATATTCCTTTACCCATTGTATGGACACAAAGCCAGACTCTCTACTGAGCAGGAGCTAATTTGTTATTTTGACATTTAGGTATGTGACCCTGTCTTCCATATGCACAACAATATCCATTATTACAAGATGACACAAATATGTATCTTTTTTTTTTTTGGAGGGGCGGGTGTTTGATATTATACTGGATTACCTGAGAATACCTGTCACTGATCACTAACAGCCAGACTGGGGCTGAGGCTGTGTACCAGTACAGGGGGATAATGTCCCCGCAAGGCCTGGGTTTAGGTCTGGGTCTGTAGTGATACGTTGGTGGTGCATGCCCTCTATTGTCCTCCCTTTCCCAAAACAGTGGGTAAGAGGGGTGGGGATGATAATGTTGGCTAGAAGCAAATTATTATCCTTCTGTGGTAAGTGAGGTGGCACACAATGTGATGTCCCATAGCCAGGGCTTATGGCAAAATCACAATTTAGCCCTAAATCATACTAAATACACAAAGGAGGGAAGAGTTAATATTATTGTTGCAATCTTAATTGAATGCTGAATGCTGAATGTTGAATGCTTCACTTTGCAACCATAACATTATTTTAATGTTATATTTTGTATGAAATTTTCTGTTATTGATTTAAAGAAAATTAAACCACAAATTCCATCAGGTACAACTGTTGGTAATCAATGGACCAGAAATCCTGTTTCTTCCCCTATTTACTTTTGCTCTTTGAATAAAAAGAGACAGGACTTCAAGTCCTGTCTCCCACCCAATGCATATTTACTATGGTATAAACTACTTCTCTACACAGCCTTCCCCACACATCTTCACATTTTGTATAGAAATTGGAAACACTACTTATAAACACTCTTTATAAACTTCCCTAACTTGCCCATGCATGTGCATTGCCTGTGGAACATAGACAAACAGATACTTGATCATAGTTAAAAAGACAGTGTGCATATATAAAAATATGTGTTTGAAACCTTTTTTTTTTAACTTTCACAGATCACAATTAGTTCTTACAAAACCCCAGACACTATTTTGTTCAAAATATGTATATTTGGGGGAAATGCATTTTCTCTCTCTCTCTCTCTCTCTCTCTCTCTCTCTCTGCAGTTTTTAAAATGGCTGAACTAATTTTGTTCAAACTTTTATTTAAAAAAAATCTCCTGGACTGAAAACAAACGTGCTCAGTTTCAACCTGAAAGGTAAAAAATTAAGAAAGCTTCAGAGTTAGCAACACTTTCTTTCTTTCTTTCTTTCTTTCTTTCTTTCTTTCTTTCTTTCTTTCTTTCTTTCTTTCTTTCTTTCTTTCTTTCTTTCTTTCTGTTAGAACAGAAACACCCATGCAACTATAGGTGCCACAATGTGCCATCAAATTATTTTACTCTTTCACTGCCTCTAATTTTTCTCTCTCTTTTTTTTTTAATATTTAGCTTTTTGCTTACTGAATCAATAGCCTCATATTTTTATATTTTTTCTAGCCACAGTGCTAGTTACTAATCAAAGATGATATTTGACTAACAATAGGATTTTGATTAGTGGTTAGTAAGAGTTACTCTATCAAAGTTCTGTTTTCACTTTCCAAAATACTGTTTTTCATGTACTTTTATGTTTGCTTGTATGCATGTAAGTAGCATACTGTACTTTGCAATCAAGAGAACAAAAGAAAATCAAAGAAATGCCCACCTTACTCAGTGTGGCTTTTTCAATTTTTATGTTACACATATCTCCCACTATGGTTCTGATTGATAGATTTTGAACCTAGGAGATTGACAGCATGTAGGATGTAATCAGTAGGAAGAAGAGTGGAGTGTTCAGCTTACAGAAGAGTGGCCTACCTGCACAATAGCACTAGGAGTTGTCACAGCTGCCTGCCTGTTAGTGCACTTGAAGGAGAAAATGATAAACAGTGGCTGTGAAACAGATCCAAAAAAGTGATGTAAGTGCTGCCTTTTTAAAATTATGATTTGCAATGTGGGGTCCTGCCTTCAGGAGCTTGATTTCTTCGCTTTAAGGTTACATTAAATGCTAGTTTCTTACATGAGATGGGTGGGCAGATAGGGATGGAGACAACATTGTTATGGCTTCTGAGCAGGCAGGAAGTTCAGGCCCCAAGAGTGGATTTTTTCCTTGCTGGGAGAGAAACAAGTTAGAGCTAAATTGTTCTTGCTCAATTCCTAAGCAAGGGACGACATATACTTAAGCTGCTCTCGAATACACCAACAGCTTGCCTACACACACAGTGGAACTGAAAGACGCACATATGTAAACCACTTGTATTTAAATTGAAATAGAACACTCTGATTCCCAGGTAAGGAGTGTCCATACTCAGACTTGCACCAAAATAACTAAAGATGTGCACTGCAACCAGTTTAGTTATTTCAATTCCTCTGTGTATAGACAAGCCCCAGAAAACAGATTGTGATTCAAGCCACATTTTGCTCCCCAGTATTCTCCCTTGCTCCATGTGAGGAAGTATTCTCTGCCAGTTCTGTACCTAAAGCCGATTATTTCTCCTGTTGCACCTGTTCAGCTGGAGAGAAAGCAAAAACTCCCTCCATTCCCTGCTCCTGTCTGTGTACCCTCTACCCGCCTGTGCAGGACTGGGATTGACAGTCCCACAGACGCTGTTCTCTTTCCATTCTACTAATTGCAATACAGGAAGCAAGTACAGGAAGTAAAGGTGCACCTATCACCCCCTGACTTCCTGGCATGGATGCATAGGTAGGATCACAATCTGTCCCTTAATCAAGTGACACATTCTAATATAATGTAATTTATTTATAGACATATGTACAGGCTTGAACAGGGATATCATCTTGAACAGAAGGCACCTACCCTAGTCCACAAATGAGGCATGCCACTTTCAGAACTCCAGCAACCATGTGTATTAAGACCTGTACTATATATTTGTAAGACCTGAGTGCCAAAGCCACACCTCCTATTCGCATGGGTTTTGCTGCTTTCCAACGCAAAAGGAAGTGCACCTGAATTCAGATTATTAGTTATCATTTTTATTATTATATTTTATTTTTATCTTTACAACTCCCAAAAATGCCCCCAGGCACTTTACAGAATAAATAGGCTAGACCCCTGTCCCAAAGAATTTACAATCTGATTTTAGATATGTTGTGGCAAGTCCAAATTAAAAAAAAAAAAAAAAACAATAAATAAGGCTATGATACCAGGCTGCCAAAATAAGATTAAGGTTAGGCATGTGCATGGATCTCAGGAATTCAGGGGTAAACCTCTGCACTTAAAACAAGGCTCCAGTGTCTGCTTTGATAGCATATCAAGTTTGGAGTCACCATTTGTCGTCTATGGCTAAGTGAATTTATTATGGAGAGGTTGTTCAGTCCAGTCCCCAGCACCCATGACACAACTAAGTATTATCTAGAGTAGACCATCCTTGACAGGTGTGTTTGTTTAACCTACTCTTACAAATCTGCAATGATGGAGATTCCACAACCTCCTTAGGCAATTTATTCCAGTACTTAACTACCCTGGCAGTCAGAAAGTTTTTCCTAATGTCCAATCTAAACCTCCCTTGCTGCTCGTTTAAGCTCATTGCTTCTTGTCCAATCATCAGAGGTTAACAAGAACAATTTTTCTCCCTCCTCCTCATAACAACCTTCTATGTACTTGAAAACTGCTATCATGTCACCTCTCAGTCTTCTCTTCTCCAGACTAAACAAACCCAATTTTTTCAATCTTCTTTCAAAGTCATGTTTTCTAGACCTTTAATTATTTTTGTTGCTCTGCTCTTCCAATTTGCCCACATCTTTCCTGAAACGTAGCACCCAAAAATGGACACAATACTCCAGTTGAGGCCTACTCAGCGTGGAGTAGATTGGAAGAATTACTTCTCGTGTCTTGCTTACAACACTCCTGCTAATACATCCCAGAACGATGTTTGCCTTTTTTTGCAACAGTATTACACTGTTCACTCATATTTAGCTTGTGATCCACTATGACCCCAGATCCCTTTCCACAGTACTCCTTCCTAGGCAGTCATTTCCCATTTTGTATGTGTACAACTGATTGTTCCTTCCTAAGTGGAATACTTTGCATTTGTCCCTAATTAATTTCATCCTATAATGAGGATAAGTCTCTTCCTCATCTTATGGAGTGTACTCCAGTGCATTGGCATTACTATTGAAAGGCCTAACTTCAGTCAGGCTTCTTAGTATTGATATCTGAGTTGTATTAGAGACAATGTACTGTGTGATTGTAGTTGTCATGGTGGTTCTCTGGAGGAGAGGTGGACCTTGATATAGTAGTTCCCCTTTTAATGGGTTATTAGGCATGTAACAAACTGAAGTAGATTCTTAGGAGTTGTTAAAATTCTACCCTCAAAATAAGGGGAGGATGGGAGTGTTGATAAGGTTGGAGAACCTCATGGAGTTCATGCTCATCCTTCTTCTTTGTGCACCTCCAGCACATAGGGTCAATCAGGGGCTGATGGGGTCACATGGTGTATTCATCACACTGTCTTCTTAAGGATGTTATGATTATACTTTGTCCATATGCAGTGTGGAGATGATTATCTTTGACATGAAATTCTATGTTAGTCAGTAGTATGAATCTGATATGATAGCAATATTGATATCACTTTTTAAAAGTACAGTTGATTTTAAACATTGACAGTTGAGCCATTCCATTATTGTTATTATGTTATAAATGGCCAAGACAGGTTACTTCACATTATGACTAAGGGCAATTTTCTGCTCTCTGATTTGCAAGATGGATTTCAACTCTGTTATTGGCCACTGACAGGAGATCCATGTATGAAGTTTGTGTGGAAACTCCTTGTTAAAATATTTGCACTGCATCATTACTGCCAATTCCCTCATATAGTCTCAACAAGTTTGTCTGCTGTCAATAAATCTTGAGCAATCTGGAGCACTTAGAAAAATCCCAGAAGGCACTGTGTTCTTCTGATTCTAGAAAACCTTTGATTGCATGAAATTTAAAGTTTACAAGACCTGCTAAATTGCCCCATCTGCACTAAGAACTGACCTCAGTGAATTGTTGCTGAACTGGTGTTGGAACCAGTTTAGCTGCGAGTGTACACAGGACAATTCAACAAATTTATTGAAAATATGAATTCTACCACAAAACCAATCACCCTTGCTATAATGGTGTCAAAAAACATGTTCTCCTGTCTTCCCTAGCAGCTATACGCTGATTCAGGAGGACCAGTTGCTGACAGTTGTTGTCAGTAACAGGACAATTTCCAAGCAAAGATATGGTTTCAGATGGATTTTGTGGGATATTAGAGAAGATAAATACTGGTGTGATGATTTATTTTTTCCACATTGCTTTGCCCATTCAATTTGAAACAGCTGAGTTCCAAATGTCTGATAAATGTTGGTTGTAATGAAAATATGTACAGACTTGTAAAGTTGAACTATAGTGTGACTGTTGGATGCTGCTATATTATCAATGTTACTCAGCACTACAGGCAACATTGGTAAATTCTCAGCTACAAGCGAAATAGGTTCTGTGTTTCAACAAACTCCTTATCTGCTATTGCAGCTCACATGTCTAAAACTTCCTTCCTTGTCAGGAAGTTCTTTCGAATGGTTTTGAAATCACTGACTTTGTTCAATGGGGTGTTATCAGTTCCTTTCCAATCCTGTCACAGAAAGTGCCTGGAGAATAGACTAATTTCCTACTTATCTGACTACTGTTTTTTACAAAGACTCTGAACTGTAATCTATTTTGTGGCTAATCCTTTAGTTTAAGTCCCTATTTATGGGCATAGTCAATGAGATAGAAGTAGCAAAATAGCAATCTAACCCCCTCATACCATAGAGGGACAGAGGAAGAGAAATTGCCAGAGTGTGCAGATTTCATCTACATTCTCTTTGATACTGAGATTCTTCTGGCACTGTTATTAGGGATTTGTCAGCATTTTCATCTGAAACTTTGATTTTTCAAGACTTTTTTTGTTGCATAGGCTGGTGACAAAGCTTTTGACTTCAATGGGAAGTTGATCCCTATTTCCTGCGTCAGTCTGGCAGATTTAAAAAATCTCTTGCCTCTGCCTTTGTGCCACCTATCTTCACTGTAATGAAATGCCATGAGTCAGAACACTGCTCATGTCTGTCTATGAGAATTCAGTATGAAACTGTGCTAGCAGCCCCAACAGCCACTGCAATGTGCAATGTAGAGGAGATGGGTTAGCCCAAACCTCTGAGCTACAGCTCAGAGGAGAACACCTTTTGGGTTTTGAAGCATTGTTTCAATATCTGCTTGCCTTGGCTTTATTCATACTTTCCTACCGTGGTAAAGAACTTGGAGATCCTTGGAATAAAGGCACTTTATAAAGGTTAGATTGAGACTTGGGTGACATACCTGTGCAGGGGAGAAAGGGTGAGTAAGAACCAAAATACCAACACCACACATTGATAAAACAGTTAGCAGAAGTAAGTAGATGCTACACACCCTCTGACTCTCTTCCCAGAGCAGATTGGTGGGGAGGAGTGGAGAATGGATAGGGCCTTGGTTACAACCCTGTTCACTGTCCAGCATAGCTGAGCCAGTGCAAGAGTGGGATGGAGGGTTGTAATCTGCTGCTGGCATAGGCCAGTAAGAAATTTCTATCTCTTTTAAAGCAAAGTACAAACAGAGTATTGACTGAGGCTTCCTAGAGCCACAATTCATTCCCCGGGATGCCGCTGGTGTGCAGGAGCTTCTCACCTTCCTTTGCTAGGGATGTGTCTGAGAGAGACAAAGTACAGTAGAACCTCAAAGTTATGAACACCAGCGTTACGAACTGACCGGTCAACCACACACCTCATTTGGAACCAGAAGTATGCAATCACGCAGCAGAGACCAAAAAAAAAAAAAAAAGAACTAATACTGTACAGTATTTTGTTAAACATAAACTACGAAGCAAATAAAGGGAAAGTTTAAAAAAAAGATTTAACAAAGTAAGGAAATTGTTTCTGTGCCTGTTTCATTTAAATTAAGATCATAGAATCATAGAATATCAGGGTTGGAAGGGACCTCAGGAGGTCATCTAGTCCAACCCCCTGCTCAAAGCAGGACCAATCCCCAATTAAATCATCCCAGCCAGGGCTTTGTCAAGCCTGACCTTAAAAACCTCTAAGGAAGGAGATTCATAGAATATCAGGGTTGGATGGGACCTCAGGAGGTCATCTAGTCCAACCCCCTGCTCAAAGCAGGACCAATCCCCAATTTTTAACCCAGATCCCTAAATGGCCCCCTCAAGGATTGAACTCACAACCCTGGGTTTAGCAGGCCAATAGCTCAAACCACTGAGCTATCCCTCCCCCTGATTCCACCACCTCCCTAGGTAACCCATTCCAGTGCTTCACCACCCTCCTTGTGAAAAAGTTTTTCCTAATATCCAACCTAAACCTCCCCCACTGCAACTTGAAACTGACCATTACTCCTTGTTCTGTCATCTGCTACCATGGAGAACAGTATAGCTCCATCCTCTTTGGAACCCCCTTTGAGGTAGTTGAAAGCAGCTCTCAAATCCCCTCTCATTCTTCTCTTCTGCAGACTAAATAATCCCAGTTCCCTCAGCTTCTCCTCATAAATCCTGTGCTCCACCCCCCAATCATTTTTATTGCCTTCCGCTGGACTCTTTCCAATTTTTCCACATTCTTTTTGTAGTGTGGGACCCAAAACTGGACACAGTACTCCAGTTTTGTTTTGTTTGAATGTTTTTAATCTTTAAAAAATATAAAATTGAAATGAAGTTCAAAGAGAAAAATAATTTTGAATAAAAAGTCAAAATATTTCATTTCAAAATTGTTCAAATGAAATGTTTTCATTTTTTTTCAGAATTTGTTGTTTTGGTTTGGTTTCAACCCAAATTTACAAAATATTTTGGTCAACCCAAATCTGAATTTTTGGCTGAAAAAAGTTTTGGCTAAAAAATTGTGCCCAGCCATAGTCACAAAGCCTTAAGGCGCTTCTGAAGAGCAGAGACTTGTGCTGGTGTCATTGTACAAAAATTCCACTCCCCACACTGTTATGCAGCATCCTGGGTACAAACCAGAAATTCAAAACCATGAGGACTTCTTTGGAGGTTTATGTCCCTTCCCACTCATCCTTCTTTTTTCATTAAGAAAACTCTAAAATATTAAATGCAAAAGATCTACATTCATGCAATGTTAAAGCTGCAAGGCTAAATACTAAAATGCCACAATTACATCTTTTCTCTGAGATGTAATTCATCAGTACTGTAGGTTAGTATGTATTGGTAAACATAACTGAATCAGAAGGTCTAACCTGAATATAGTTAGGAATTTTTTATATGAAACATCCAATGACCCAAAACTAATTCTCCAGGTGGGGTAAATTAGTGGACAATGCTTTCTCCAAGAAAAGAAATTAACAAGCACAGATAAGTTTTCTCTTTCCAAAACATGTCTGCAAATCATCACAAAAGGGATAATACTAGCAGTGAGGATTACAGTAACTCCATGGAGAAAATAAAACTATTTATTTAAATACTATTAAAATAGATGGGGGAGGGGAGGAAGGAGCTAGCTTTCAGCCTTCTAAGAGAGTTCAGAGAACTTTTCTACCCAAAGAAGGCAATATGTCCAGCTTATAGTGGTTGTCAAACATGTTGCCTGATATTTTTCTTTATCCAACTCACATGCCCTTCATGTCAAACACAGCATAAAGATGCTGTTACCCTAGTAGAGCAGGTTTTATTCCCATGAGGTGGAGCAACTTCTCTTGATTTATATGTCTCCTGATCTGCTTTGCTCTCTAGATCATATAGGCTTTTTTTCCCTACAGCATGGATGAAGAGAGATGAATATTGGTGCTGATTTTTGGTTCCTTTGAGGTAAATTTTGGCAGCTCTCTAGGCATCTGACTAGTTTCAAGTTATTTCCTTTTTATGTGAGGGATTTTGGTAAAATGAAAGGAAACCTAATTCTTGGACCTTGGACATAAATAATGCTGTTTTCTGTAATGCCACCTTATCCTTATGAAATATACAATACTTGTTATACAAATAAGAGTCCCCAGTTCAGATAGGTATCAGGATTTTCATTTCTATTGGCATTTTTAAAAGTCTGATGGTGTCCATTTAAAAAAAAACCCAAACAATTTAAAAATCCCACAACATTAAAATAACATTAAGGTTTCCAAGTGAACCACTCATAGGTCAAGAAATGCCCCCACAATTTTGATTCAGCCCCTTGTGTGTTTGCCTTTTGATACAGTATTTAATTAAATGATTACATACTATTTCTTCCACAGGATGCCTGCTAATTCAATGCACATTCTTAACTCCGAGAGACAGTGCTCAGTGAATGAGACAGCTGTTCAATATATTTATTCTTATTGCTAAGTTTGTGACCTTATGCTTTGTACACTGTGCAGTACATAAACCCTAGATTAAATGAGAAGGCTCCTGTGAACAAGTGCTTTGTATATTACACACAGTTCAACTTCTGGAATGAATAAGGCAGGCGTGCTACAGCTTCGTTCCCTCTACTACTTTGCCTCATTCCACAAGAACCTTTGTATATTATGTGAAACGAAGCAAAGTTCCTTTGCAGCCCCTTCATTCTACACACATCAGATCATATTTCACATGCACCTACAAATTAAAAATTAAATTCCATTCCACTTGCTTAGGCGTGCAGTGCAACTGCAACAGAATGGTGACAGCTTAAAAGGAAATTTCTACTCCTCTTACATAGGTAGCATTTGCATTGCCAATAGGACACTGGCGAATCATTAGTGTGTTATGTGAAAAAAAGCCATGTATATGCACAATCGTCAGCTCTGAACCTTTTATAACTTGTTCAGAGCCATTTTTCACAGATCCATCAAAAAACACATCTATGAACAAGGAAATAGGTCCCTGCCAAACTTCAAATTTCTACCACTTCATGTGGATGCACAAAATCTCCACTGCCACCCCTGAGCTCTCTCTCACACACAGCCTTTCCCCCCTAGTCCAACCCTGTCATATACCTTGTGTTTTACTGAAGACAATCTGAGTGGCAAAATCTATCACTTCTCAAATATTTGTTCAGCCCTTTAGGTTCAGTATAGTTTTGATTTTTCCATTTTGAAATGTTTCTCTGTTACTACAGAGAAAATCAAATATAACACCAGGAGACCCTCTTCTACTGAAACTTGTTCTTCATAGAGGTGGGTATTGTTTTCAAAGCCTATTTGTGTGTCCTCTGATCAAGCAAGAACCTCAGTGTTGGCTTTGTGATTACACATCTGATAATTTGCAACATACCTTTTTGAGGTTGTCTTTTCCCATACTTTTGCCAAAACCTCTAGCTTGTTTCTTGTTTTGTCCAGTCACCACCACCTTTTCCAAAAGTCTCCTCAGAAAGTTTATCTCCATCAGAAATAACAGAAAATAGCAGCTGATTGGCATGGGTATTCATCTTCTGTGGTCTGAATCATAACTACCTTGTAAGAAACAGCATTTGATATATTAGCTTTGTAGAAATTAACTAGCGCTACTGGGAAAAAAAGCAAGGCTTGTAGTAGGAATTGGTAAACATGCCATTATGAATTTTGTCTCTCTTTTTCTTATACAGAAGAAAGTATTTCTGGAGTATAACAGAAGGAACACTGGCTCTTGCCTTTGAAGAACTTGATTTGAAATATTAAATATTCTAGAAGGGCTTCTCTGTCTATCTTTTTACACTATATTCTTCATAGTATTATTGGAGCAGCTTTGATAGTTAATATCATATGAACCTTCAGATTTCTTCAGTAAGGTACCAAGTTCCCATGTATTCTGTTTTGGTGCCTCTCCATCATGTAATAAAGAGTGAAATGAAGAATGGAATTCTGACACTCTCATGGGTACTTGACAAATATAGCCATCTGGCACGCACATATTTCACCACTTTGCCTATTTCTGTATCACAGACTACCATGTATTACTTGGGGATCTTCTTTTACTTTGGTACTTTTTTGTCATAGTGAAAAATAAATGCTGAGAACCATACTTTCTGTATTAATGAGACACCTTTTTCATAGTCTATTCAGTTGCTAAAAGAACGATTTGGCAAGGATTTTAAGTTGCTTGCACTGAAGGATTATGCTATAAATATGAAATTTTAAAGAATTACTAAATCCATTTTGAGACCATTTGATCCATCTGATGAGGTTCAATAAGGATAAGTGCAGGGTCCTGCACTTAGGACGGAAGAACCCAATGCACAGCTACAGACTAGGGACCGAATGGCTAGGCAGCAGTTCTGCGGAAAAGGACCTAGGGGTGAAAGTGGACGAAAAGCTGGATATGAGTCAGCAGTGTGCCCTTGTTGCCAAGAAGACCAATGGCATTTTGGGATGTATAAGTAGGGGCATAGCGAGCAGATCGAGGGATGTGATCATCCCCCTCTATTCGACATTGGTGAGGCCTCATCTGGAGTACTGTGTCCAGTTTTGGGCCCCACACTACAAGAAGGATGTGGATAAATTGGAGAGAGTCCAGCGAAGGGCAACAAAAATGATTAGGGGACTGGAACACATGACTTATGAGGAGAGGCTGAGGGAACTGCGATTGTTTAGTCTGCAGAAGAGAAGAATGAGGGGGGATTTGATAGCTGCTTTCAACCAGCTGAGAGGTGATTCCAGAGAGTATGGTTCTAGACTATTCTCAGTGGTAGAAGATGACAGGACAAGGAGTAATGGTCTCAAGTTGCAGTGGGGGAGGTTTAGGTTGGATATTAGGAAAAACTTTTTCACTAGGAGGGTGGTGAAACACTGGAATGCGTTACCTAGGGAGGTGGTAGAATCTCCTTCCTTAGAAGTTTTTAAGGTCAGGCTTGACAAAGCCCTGGCTGGGATGATTTAATTGGGGATTGGTCCTGCTTTGAGCAGGGGGTTGGACTAGATGACCTCCTGAGGTCCCTTCCAACCCTGATATTCTATGATTCTATGATCTTAATTTAAATGAAACAGACACAGAAACAATTTCCTTACTTTGTTAAATCTTTTTTTTTTAAACTTTCCCTTTATTTGCTTCGTAGTTTATGTTTAACAAAATACTGTACAGTATTAGTTCTTTTTTTTTTTTTTTTTGGTCTCTGCTGCGTGATTGCATACTTTTGGTTCCAAATGAGGTGTGTGGTTGACCGGTCAGTTCGTAACGCTGGTGTTCATAACTTTGAGGTTCTACTGTACTTTGTCTCTCTCAGACACATCCCTAGTAAAGGAAGGTGAGAAGCTCCTGCACACCAGCGGCATCCCGGGGAATGAATTGTGGCTCTAGGAAGCCTCAGTCAATACTCTGTTTGTACTTTGCTTTAAAAGAGATAGAAATTTCTTACTGGCCTATGCCAGCAGCAGATTACAACCCTCCATCCCACTCTTGCACTGGCTCAGCTATGCTGGACAGTGAACAGGGTTGTAACCAAGGCCCTATCCATTCTCCACTCCTCCCCACCAATCTGCTCTGGGAAGAGAGTCAGAGGGTGTGTAGCATCTACTTACTTCTGCTAACTGTTTTATCAATGTGTGGTGTTGGTATTTTGGTTCTTACTCACCCTTTCTCCCCTGCACAGGTATGTCACCCAAGTCTCAATCTAACCTTTATAAAGTGCCTTTATTCCAAGGATCTCCAAGTTCTTTACCACGGTAGGAAAGTATGAATAAAGCCAAGGCAAGCAGATATTGAAACAATGCTTCAAAACCCAAAAGGTGTTCTCCTCTGAGCTGTAGCTCAGAGGTTTGGGCTAACCCATCTCCTCTACATTGCACATTGCAGTGGCTGTTGGGGCTGCTAGCACAGTTTCATACTGAATTCTCATAGACAGACATGAGCAGTGTTCTGACTCATGGCATTTCATTACAGTGAAGATAGGTGGCACAAAGGCAGAGGCAAGAGATTTTTTAAATCTGCCAGACTGACGCAGGAAATAGGGATCAACTTCCCATTGAAGTCAAAAGCTTTGTCACCAGCCTATGCAACAAAAAAAGTCTTGAAAAATCAAAGTTTCAGATGAAAATGCTGACAAATCCCTAATAACAGTGCCAGAAGAATCTCAGTATCAAACATTTCCACTATGTTTAGATTAGTAAACCATTCCCTCCAGGAATGGTAATTTACATTAGTAAACCATTCCCTCCAGGAGAGCCTGAAAGCTCCATTCCTGCTGTGGGTACCTTCTCTTTCAATTTCCTTTGAAATCAGCTTCTCCCTCTATAGAAAATATGCAGCCGAATATTCCTCCCTGTTAAATAAGAATGGTGAAGAGCAAATAATTATTAAGATCAGTTAGTGGAAGAATTGGGAATAAAATTTAAAGACTCTAGACTTCAAGCCTATTTCGGGTTCCCTGAGGCTAAGGGAAGAATTACGGAAAACAAGGTTTCTTCTACCAGGCACCCACTATAATAATTACACAAGAAGGTTCCTTTCAGGAATATTTATGATAATACTATTTCTTTGTTTGGCAATGGCAAGATAGAAGCATCTTTTTTAAAAAAAAATGGAAGAAATAAGAAACTAATTTATATTTTATGCATCTTACGGTCTAGATCCATATAAAAAATTAACTATGTTTACCGTACCATCTGGTTGATTTGAAGGGGGGAGCGGAATTACTGAAACTAAGAAATCCAGTGAGACAACCTGTCTCAAAAACTAGCACAAGTACTTTCTGAATTACTTGTGTTGACACTCTAATGATGAGATTTGAAAGAAGCTCTCTTGTGATCAGAAAACTGATTTTTTTTTAATCTCAATTTATCAGTGGGAAGTGTATGAGGTTTGCTATATTCTGTATTCAATACAATCTTCCCCAACAAAAATTGTTACAACTTGAGTGCATCAGGAATAAAAAGAAAAAGAAAGTGACAGAGGAGACTCTTGCCAAAGCAGCAGCTGCTTCTGATCATTCATACTTAGCACACAAAGCTATTCATCTTCAAGAGATTTTGGCTCAACCCAGAAAACATTATAAAGCATTAGATACAGAAGCAGTTTAGTGACTGTGTCATATTTTATATTTTCTTCCTTCTTTTTCATTATCAGAGATATTTGTATTAATATGTAAACCATGTGGCCTGAAGCTATAAAGGGTAAGGAGCTCACCATCTGTTGATGAACAGGGGAAAGAATGGATCAGAATTCCAGAGGGAAAGGATCTTTCTGCTACTAACTATTGTTAAACAGGAGTAAGAGTGACCAAAAGTTTGCTAAGCTGATTACCTAGAATTCCAGATAAACAGTTCTATAGGGATGGAACTCTCAACTACCACCTACTGGAGAACAGGGGGAAATATTACTACAGAGAGTTTTCGTTTGCATAAGTTTTCCACTCAGAAAGCCTCCAAGTGACACTTTTGGGACTCAACAGAACTGTACATGATCTCCAAATTGGTGAGGTAATGGAACTGAACTAAGAGAGAAGAGAGAGAAAAAGAACTGTTACCCTGTGCCAAAGACTCTGCTTAAGAGTTCTATACATTACTGATCCTTCTTTACTAAAAACTTTATGAAGGGATTATGCAGAGGAGATGACACAAGGGCAGCTTTGTGGTGAGAGGGCAGCAGCTCTGTTAGGTGTTGGAGCCTCAAGACCAGGCCAAGCAGCCCTTTCCCTACAGGCTGGAGGCAGGCCTGCTTGAGCACACTTCAAGACTCTGGGACTATGCTGTCCACTGACTCCACACTCTGAGTAGGGTTAGTGGAGGGGATGGGGAATAACGTAAAGGGACATTTCCGTGTCAGATGGTCACACAGTTGGTGGGGAGCTAAGTTTAAGGACTTTTGCCAAAAACACTTTAGGGTGCGGAGTTACTTATTATTTGTATAAGCAGATTCCTGATTTCTTGTGATGATGTTTGTCCCAAGTTGATGCTGTGTTCCTTTGCCCCTAATGAAGATTTCCCTCCATGTTATACACAGACTCATTGCTTATGAGTGGGTAAATATTGTCTGTTTAGGGCACCCAGGGAAGATATTTACTTTTTAGTCAGGGCTCAATCTGGTGGTGTTTGTTGGTTTTAAGAGGAGCTCCTAGACACTTGAACCCTAGCCCTTGCTGCTACCACCAACACCTATCAGAAGGGTTATAAATACAAACTCTTGGTACCCAAAATAAACTCACGTACAAAATCCCCATTAAAATTAAGCTATTCACTTTCCTTCAGCTCTTTTTCCAATGTTTTTTTTCTCTCCCCATGCCCTTTTCATTTCAGGTCTATCAAGCTCAATGTTATCAGAGCTACTTATTCTTGTACTGGCTCAGGGTGGCAACACTAAATAGCTTGGATTTGTTAGAGTAATGCAGTGAATCCATACATCTCCTTTTGGTTTTTAATGAAGTCTAATTGGGGGGTTGTTTTGCATTTCCCAGATGGGCAGAACCATCATTCTCACAGGATCCATCTGAAAGCTCTCTTCTTTTAAAATATATTTTAAAATTACTCTATTATATTCAATGTGCTCTGCCCGTTTTAAGAGCATAGTTGAAAACTGAACTGAGAGGTAGCTCAGGTGGTGTTAGACCTACTTTCTTTGGGGAAGGGAAATGAAAGGTGCTGCAGGGGATGAACGCAGCATTGTGGGGTGGAGTTGGGAGGACCAGGTGCAATGCTGCAGCTGTAATGCCTGTTGCTCCTATATTGAATGAGTGTGCAGTGAAACAGTGCAGGCTCCAGGAAGATGATCTCACAATAATACTGCCAATGCCTGTGGAGTGTCAACAACATTTTTGTGTGTGGACATGTGTGTCAGTCTTCAGCTGCAGTCAAAATACACTTAGCTTAACTGGGTAGAGAGGCTCAAAGGAGGATTCATGTCACCTTTGCAGATCAGTGATCCTGGAGCTGGCAGGGTACCATCCTGACCACCATCATCATTTAGGACACCCTCAAGGATGCGGCAAATTATATCCAACAGCCAGGGATAGCTGGAGCAGAGTGGTATTCTGGCTGTAGCCCCTTTCTCTCAGCTATACACCTACCCGGGGGCTCTGAAGGCAGTTCTGGGCCACCCAGCTCCTCAGAGAAGTTCTTGGGAATCTAGATCCATTAGGTTACTAGGTTTCTTGTGTTACCAAGCAGCATAAAACAGATGGAATGGTGGGCCAAGTACCTGGTTCAAAGATTCACTGCAGGCATTGAAACCTACACTGACTTTTATTTCTAGTGTAAATAGTCTACTGCTGTATTCCTCTTCTACTCCAATATCCACGCTCTGCTGTATTCCTCTTCTCCTACTCCAATACCCACCTTCTACCAGCCTCTTTCACTGTGTTGTACCTTTTTCCTCCTCCCCTTTGTTTCAATCTCTTCCATTTTTTTGTTTGAGCCCCCCAGCCTTCTTTTTGTGTGTGGGGGGGCTGTCTTCGAGGATCCTCATTTCGTTCCTCTCCCACTTCTACATCCCACAACACTGTAACCCTCCCACTGATTGAGAATGGCTGGATCTGGCTCCTTTCATAGATTGTCAATTACTAGAAGTTCAGTTGGCCAGAAGGGGTGTCTAGAGAGCAATGCTTCCCCTCACTGGGTAAGCGTACCCCACAAAGCTCCTAGCCTCTGCTTGTTCAGGGAATGAGTAACTGAACCAAGTGGTGCAGTTTCACCTCCTTTTGTCACTCTTCTTTTTCCTCCTGCTGTTTTGCTTCCTCCTACTCCCCCAGGATTGTATCTGTGCTGCTATTTCTGAGCATAGCCCTTCCCAGATCCTAGTAGGAGCAGCTACCGATTGAAACTGATGCAATTCTTGTTGATCTCTTTATAACCCCTTGTTGGCAAAGTGCTAGGTGGTAAAGGCCAGACACATATGTGTTGCTTTGGCAGCGACAGTGTCTGGTGATAATTTAAATACCACCACAGTACTCTCCCATCAGCAGTGGAGGATTGTACTGTGTATTTCCCCAGGAACAGCAGCAGAGTGAAATTGCTGAACAACCAGTTGCTTTCTGCTCTTACTGATGCTGGCTAAGCACTAAGAGCGGGAGCTGAGGTGTAAAATACTCCAAGAGAAGTATTAATAAGACAATGTGAGGGTAGGTAATGAGGAAAATATAAGATTTAAACCCCTTTATAAACTGCACTGTCTTTAAATAGAATGTTCTTCAAGTCTACTGTGAGACACCAGAGGGTTTTAAAGTCTTGCAACCATACTCATTAACCACATTAAAATGAAAGAAGATCTCATGATTTTATAAGACATTTTTAACATTTATAACCAGTTGGCTCTAGAATGCCTTTAAAATAGTATTCAGGTTTTTTTCTAAAGACTGGAGGAGTCTACTTAGAGACAGAAAAGAGGGAACAAGGCCTTCTCAAGAGGGAGCAGGATATCATAATCCAGCCGGCTTCTTGCCTTATTATAAATGTACAGCAAATCTGAAAGGTTGGTATCTCCCACAGCCTCATTTAAAATGGAAATGTGTCCTGTTTTAGGCATCTATGCTTTTTCATTGTACAAACATCTCAATTCTTGGTAAACCAACTGTGAGAGCAGGGTGTTTTTAGAGACTGTAGTTTTCAGTCAACAACTGGAATCTGAGCATTTTACAAGGGGGTCAAGAGTAGCAACTAAAAAGCTTTTTTTCCTCAGAAAGAAGAAAGGATCACTTTAAAGCAGTGTTTTGTGACTGGTTAGTTCCAGGTCTAATCTAGAACTCAGAGTTTTTCTAGTCAGCAACTCAGGTGTCACAGAGAACCCAAGTTATGATTTTGATGGGACTACCTGCATGATCAGTAAGCACTGCTCACATGAGAAAAGGTTTGCAGGTTCAGAACTTTACCTTTCAATTTGCCTGAAGAAAAGTAAAAATGCTTGAACTCTTGAGTGGGCTCAAAATGGAGGGTAGAAGCAGACTACTCCTTCTTCCTAGTTAAAAACAAAGCTGTTTATTAATTATTGAGCATATATTAAAAGTATATATTCTTGTCAGATTCCAGTTGCTGAATGACTAAAAACTGGAGAGCTCTAAAAGAAGACAATGAAGGAAGGTAAATGTATAGTCTAAACTCAGCTAACCAGTTCCCACATTTGCAGTACCCATGCATCATCCCTCACGCTACTAAACAATCCTTAACAGCAAACCCTGCAGCAAACTCTAGTACCCTACTATTTAATATCTCCCACACAGCACTCCCTCAACCTTCCATTCAGCATCTCTCCACCTTCAGCATTGCTCACCCCTCAACATGGAGTACATTCTCACCAGCACCACCCAGGTCCTCATGACACAGTATACCACATCCAGCTGTTGCTACCCACCACCCTCCATCCATCAGCACCACAGCGTTGTTTTTTGCTGTTACCACATCCAGCAAAGGATTGTTGGGTGCAGCCAAAAGAACAATGAGAGTGGAGTCAAGGCCAGAACAATAGTTCGTTTTGGGAGATTGAAAATCCCTAGGCAGGAGTGAAAAGTGCAATAGCTCTTCCATTCCAGTGTTCTCAGTGTTCCTCTCCCACTCTTGTCTTTGTGCCTTTCTCTGTACAGTACCCTTTGCTTAAAATTCACTTCATGCCACATCACCATCCTGTCATCTTCCCACTCCCTCCTCCAAATCACACTTCTTCTGTGAAGCCTATAAACCCTAGGCATACCCTTTAAGAAACTGTATTGCACATTTAGTAAAAGGTGTATAAAACACCAAAACCCTTGGGAACTTCTACCACCTGTATGCCACCTACTAAAGCTTATTGGATTTACCTTCATCCTCTATTTTGCCCTCCTCCAACCCTTGTATCCACAATTGCATCTCAGTTTAGATTGTATACCCTTTAGGGCAGGGATCCTGTCTTTCATCTGTCTGTTAAGCACTGTGGACTGTACGCTACATAAATAATTACAAACACAAAAATACATTAAAAGATGCCCAGTCATCCTTAATTCTGGTATTTCTTTTGAGTGATTGACTTTTCAATAATAATGTTCTTTTAACATAGTTTTATGTGGAAGTACCTAGGGGTTTTTTTTTTAAACATACTGAGAAAACAGTCATTCTATCATGTGTCATCATATCGATATCCATGTTTCTCATCAACAGTGCTGGAAACTTTGGATCCACCACACAGATCTCTGCTACTTGAACTAATGGCATACCTGATAGCAATAGTGGGTCATCATCCAAATGAAGAGCAACACTTTTCCAGTGGGTCTCACAGATGTTTGCTGATGGACGAGAAATGGTGAAATTCAGGAATTTTTGGTTTAATTCCAGACTATGGAGGTCAGTGAGCTCTAGTGGGCAGAGTCTTCTGTCCGTTCCTCCCACCATAACCTCCTCTGCCCCTCCCTTCCAAACTGTCCTTGTCCCAGTCACCCTTCCCCTGACTTCTGGTCCCAGAACTATTCTTAAACCCTACCTAGTCCCAGTCACCACCTCATAGGTTTCTCATCCCAGTTTCTCATGCCCAGTAAGTCCTAGTCTGTCACCACATTCCCATTTCCTATTTCCATGCTCAGCCATCCCCAGTTTCCCCCCTCCTGGCTTCAATATATCTCTTGCCCACTACATAGCCTCCAGGCACCTCCCCTCCCCTGTTTCCCTCCCTCCACTGGCTTTCAGTTCCAACCTCCCTCACTGGGCTCCTTGTCCAGTCTCAGTTTTCCCCTTCCCCAGCTACTTCACCCTTTATCCAAATCACTCCCAGTTCTTTCCCTGCACACTGGCTCCTCAAGTCTTTCCCCCTGACCACTGGTTCTCAGTCAGTCTCCTTGCCCAGGCAGTTTCAATCTCCCCACAGGCTCCTCATCCAACCTCAGTCTCCTGCCACATGTGACTTTTAATCCCCTCTGGTGCCCAGTTTCCAGTCTCCTTGTCCAACCCACAATTCCCAGTTCCGGTTTCCCTATCCCCCACATCCAGCCTCTGTCCTAGTCTCATCCCCCAGACTCCTTGTCCCAACCTACTCTTCCCATTTCCTCCTCCTCGCAGATCTGTCTTTTGTCCCCTCTTCATTCAAATCAAGAAATTAGGCAGCTTCCTCCTCTGTTCTGCCTGGGCCCAGCTGAGGGAGGGAATAGGGGAGTGTCACTGAGTGTATAGGAGAGACAGGCTCTCAGCTCACAGTTTATGTCCCTGGACCCAACTCTACCTGCAACATATCAGAACTACATTTGCAGAGAAAGTCCTTATCAACCCCAGAATGGGCTGACCCACTGTGGATAGAATCTTTGGGGACTATAGCTGCTAAAATCTAAGACCTCTCTACAGAGCATGTGTAAATTGAGATTTTTCAAAGACTTATAAATTGGTCACATTTGGATGAATTTTCAAGACACACCCTTTTATGCTAAACCTCCTTCTCTCACTCAATCATGTCTTGGTTCTTCTCTTGCCTTAGCATGAAAACCTGTGCATCCAACCTCATCCTTTCTGCTAGTGACCCCTCCCTCTTTGTTTTAGTTGATCTTTGACATTCTGGATAATTCTTTCCTCCTGAAATGCCACAGCTATGCATCTTTCTCTTCTCCCTTCCCTTCTCATAGAATATCAGGGTTGGAAGGGACCTCAGGAGGTCATCTAGTCTAACCCCCTGCAGGACCAATCTCCAATTTTTGCCCCAGATCCCTAAATGGCCTCCTCAATGATTCAACTCACAACCCTGGGTTTAGCAGGCCAATGCTCAAACCACTGAGCAATCCCTCCCCCCCTCCCCCCCCCCGCATAAACAGGTTCTATCTCAACCTATCTAATCATTGACATTCTCTAGAGGTATCACTTCCCTTTTACCAAGACCCCTCTTCTTTTGATCCTGAAGTTGCCCTCTGTCTACCTACCATCTCTCTCTCACTCCTTCTCTGCTTGTGAAGCACTTAGCTGTGAAAGTAATGGATACTGCATACGGTAGGTAGATACTCTCAGCGAATATACATCTTGGGTCTTAGTCAATGGACAATGATGCTACCAGGGCAATGGGTTGGCTTTATAAAGGCATGCTTTAAGCAAATAAATGCCATCCCTATGGAAAAATCATAAAGTAATGTTTATACTCCAAATGATTTAATTTTATTTAGTTTTATTAAAATTAACTTCATTTATTGTTTTCACGCTTGTGATTGTGATTGTCCTGCAAGCTTTGTCCATCGTTCACTCACTGTGGACCTGATACAAAGGCCTTTGAAGTCAATGGAAAGACTCCCACTGACTTGCATAGACTTTGAATCAGACCCCAAATCCTTATGTATCAACTAGCTGCTGCGATCTTCCTATTTTATTACATTGCATTTCTCCTTTCTTCATGATCTTACAAGGCAAAGAAAGGTGTATGCCTTTGGTTGCTCTGTGTGTTCTCGAATGCACATAGATTGCAGTTATGTCCTGCCTAGTCCTGGACGATTTTTAATTTGTTGAAGAGCGGCTCACAGAATGAACATACAGGAAGAGATGTCAGCCTTATATCAGAAGAAGAAAAATGTGTAAACTTATCAGTAAGTATCTCTCTTCCTCTGGATATATTGCAGGTCATAAACTTATTACGTACTTATTACTGTTAAAGTGCGCTATAAATGTAACTGAGTCCCAGAAAATTTGGAAATAAGTTAACAGAGAGTTAAACCGGGCATTTTAAATTGTGTGCACCTGTGCAGGGGAAAGAGAGGACTCATTCAAGGATTTTTTTTTTGTACATTTACAATCCACCCAGCATAAGGGGCAATGTATAACTCCTGCATGGGCCCACCCTTTTGGCTCTGACCCATAATGATCCCCCACTTGGAGTTTTGGTAGCAGGGGGAACACCTCCCAGAGCTGCAGGGTGGGGGCAGCCTTGGGCCTCCTTCTTTTCCAAGAGCAGTAGCGGTGACCCTGTCACCCTCATGGAGAGGCAAAAGTGGCAGTCAGGGGCCCCCAGTACTTACCTCAGTAGCCAGAGTGTATCTATTTGGATGAGTCTGCTGCACTTTTTGCTTGACATACACAGAATCCTATTGCAGGGTCCTATTGGCAGGGCCCCTCACTACTTCTGGGTGTAGTTTATACCCCACTGAGATAAACAGGGAAGTTCACCCCTCAGAGCTATTGTATCTTTTGTTTGCAGACTTGGGCAGATGTTGCTGCATCATTTACACTGAGATCATTTTTTCAAACTTTTCTTCTTAACCACAGTGGCTAGAAATTTACTTCATTTCAAATTAAAACTGAGGTTCTGATCAAATCACTTGACTCCAGAAACTTTGGGTCCCAGGCAGAGGTCTATAGTGCTTTATGCTCTAATCAGGCCTTGAATAGGAGCAGAACCAAGGTCCCTCCCACTCCCTGCCTCTCATACCTATCCTTGCGTACCTGTTAATAGCCAGTGCCATCAGGTGAGTTGCCCTTGCTTGCCCTATTGTATGCAGTCACATTCTGATCGGGTCAAATACAGGAGTAAGGTCAGGACCTTACTCTCCCTTACTCCACTGCATGGCTAAATAAGGGTTGTGACAATCTAGTCCTTAATGGTTCTAATATTGGAGTTTCCATATGAACAGTGAAGCAGAATATAGGGTTATAAGACACATAGTAAAATAGTTTTGATCACTGAAGAGCGCAGCCAAGCAAGCTGTCTAAGAAGCAATTAATAATTTGGCCTTACTTTAACTTTTTTCTCTTGTTGTCATATTTGCTTTCTTAATTTACAACAAGAAATGTATGTTTATATTTCCCTTATTTCAGCAGGAGAGCAATAATTACTTTTGACAGGTGAACTACAAATATTTTTGTAAAGAGAAAGCAAAGGGAGACTCCTAAAGTTCCCAAATAAGTAAGAGAAAATAGGTGTAGGCCTAAAAATAGCATATTAAGAGCACAGCCAATAACACATATTGACGAGACCATTCACAGGAGACTGGAGCTCCAGAAAACATAGTCTATAAACTGGTTGCTGTAATAGCATTAGAATTTTAAAATCAACCCCCCTCCCCCCTCTCTCTGCAGAGATGCTATCGTTTTTTTTTTTTTATATATATATATTCTTTCCTTCTATCCAACAGGCAACAGACACAGTGGATTCAGGCAGACATGCCAAATCTTTTGCTGCCATCCTGAATGATGCTGATCATAAATTAAGCACTGCACGGGATGCAACAGGACATCAGAAAAGAAGTTTTATGATATGCTAGTCTAATTTGAAACAAACAAAACAAAAACTTTAACTCACAGCAAAACTATTTTCAGCTTCTCAAAAAGACAATAAAATTATGGAATACAAAGTCAACAGCCTTGGACAAACATGAGGCTGAGAAGCCTTGCAGCGGGAGTGGAGACAAATGATCTTACAGTGTTTGTGTTCGATTCTGGATGTAAGAGATAGCTGGTAGAAATGTCACTTGAGAATAACTTTATTGCAATAAGACTGGAACAATCATAGTAATTTCTGCTGTTGCCCCTCAGGTTTCTTGGTGCAGGACTTTCCTTTGTGTACAGAGCTCTTCTGAACCCCAATTTGCTCTGAACCTTCCTTGGACTGACCCACTTTGCACTGTTGGCCTTTCCAACCGGTCATCAATTAAAGAGAAAAAGTCTCCTAGATGCTTCCTCAATAATTCTCCATCCTGCTCCCTATTTTTTTTCTTTCTGAGGCAGCTTGTTCTGCCCCCATTCACTCTTCTACATCCTAGACTGGCACTGCTAGTCTTCCAGATGGGAACCATAAGGAACAACTGTGCTCTAAAATTTTCTTCCATGCTAAGAAATGTTAGTGGTTCTAATGGAATTCTCCATTTAAGGATAGGGAATATTTCTCAAATCAGTAAAATCTTTAAAAATATATTAAAAAATTCAATGGTGACCATTATATAACTTTTTTTTAATGGAATAAAGATCTCCAAAGAGAGCTCTTAAAGAGAACCCACTCTATAGTAAGCAAGCATACCAGTGGAAGACAGTGTGGGCTAATGGAGAGAACAGTGGAGTGACACTCAGGAGATCTTGGTTTTATTCCTTGCATTGCCTCTGGCTTTCTGGGTGACCTTGGGCAAGTCACTTCACATCTCTCTTTCTCAAGGGGATAATGATACTTACCTCCTTTGTAAAATGCTTTGAGATCTGCTGATGAAAAGTGATGTCTAATTTCTAGGTATTACTATAATTACTAATTTACAAGAAGATTCATGCCAAAAATTAGGATCTGAACTCCCAGTATGACCATCATCTTAATACTTTGAGACATTAGTGATATGGTCACAGGCAGACAACTTCAAAATATTGCCTGGAAAACAAACAAACAAACAAAAAACAGTTCCTCTTTCCTTCAAACAAACTCTCCTTGCCTTGCTCACCCCAAGAAGTCCCAATGAAGTTAATGGGTAGGGCCCTACCAAATTCATGGCCATGAAAAATGTGTCATGGACCATGAAATCTGGTCTCTCCTCGTGAAATCTGATCTTTAGTGTGCTTTTACCCTATACTATACAGATTTCACAGGAGAGACCAGCGTTTCTCAAACTGGGGGTCCTGCCCAAAAGGGAGTTTCAGGGAGGTCACAAGATTATATTAGGGAGGGCATGGTATTGTCTTCTGCGCTGCCTTCAGAGCTCGGCAGCTGGAGTCCGGTGACTGTTGGCTGGGAGCCCAGCCCTGAAAGCAGCGTCCCACCAGCAGCACCACAGAAGTAAGGATCACATCCTTTCTCCTGCACTGCCAGTGGCGGTGGCTCTGCCTTCAGAGCTAGACTCCCGGCCACCAGCCACTGCTTTCTAGCTGCCCAGCTCTGAAGGCAGCGCTGCCGCAAGCAGCAGCACAGAAGTAAGGGTACCAGTACCGCAACCCCCTGCCCCCACAATAACTTTGTGACCCTCCCCCCCTATACACACAACTGCTCTTTGGGTCAGGACCCCTACAATTATAACACCATGACATTTCAAATTTCAATAGCTGAAATCATGACATTTACTAATTTTAAAATCCTATGATCTTGAAATTGACCAAAATGGACCATGAATTTAGTAGGGCCCTATTAATAGGACTACATATATGCGTAAATCAAGCAATATTTTGTCCAAAATATACCTTTTGTATTTGGCATCGTTTTTGGGAAACATGGAATCCTAAACTCAAGACTCAATGAGAAAGTAAAATAAGTGAATTGATTTTTAAACATTTGAAAATGCATTTGTAGTTGATATGTTTGCACCTATAGTATGTTACAATTTGTGATCTTACACAAATATTTGTTTTGTCATTTACAAAAGCTTTGTTAGATAATCCTGGATTCTCAGACAGCAGGGGAAAATCATCAGAGTGTATCTGACTTTAAAAAGATTCACTGAGTGCTCAGCTGTTGTTTTACTCAAATATTCGTTAGGATGCTGATGCACATTTCTATCACCTACTTAAAAAAAATATTCCAAATGTTGAATAGTGTTAGTACACTGAATGGTTTCTATTTCTTGTGAAAATCCACATGTACAATGTAAAGCATAATATATCTACTTACAAATAAGGAAACTCCTTTGACTGCTATAAATGCCATGGAAATCATTATAACATGAGCAAGTAATTTTAAAACTTTAATATTCATTTCTTACTGATAAGATCACCATCATAGCAACATTTGACAGATTATATCATCAAAGGACCTACATTATCTAAGTTCTTTCCCAAAACAACAGCAACACTATGAAGTATTCCTATGGTAGTGGTATTAGCATATGTGCAAACTGTCCCCATTTATTATTTTTATGAAATATTTACCTTTTTTTCATTCTGTTTCTCCAAAATTATATTTTAGTCTCCAGTATTTTATTTAAATCCTACCCTGTTTATCTCTTTGATATGTCCTTATGATTTATTTCATATGTAGAGTACTAATAATTCTGAAATCTCTTCCAGTTTTGACATGGAGATACTTATAGGTTTGTATCAGTCTAATTTGTCCTCTTCAATGCCCTTTTCCTATAACTTATTTTGGATTTCCAGGAATGGAAATGTAGTTTAATTAAAAATAAGAATATAAAATAATGGGCCAAATTCAGCCTTTGCAACTCCAGTGAAGTCAATAGGTTGCATATGAAGTGTAAACCAAGGCAAAATCTGGCCCACTATGTAAACCCATTTACAGTTAAAAAAAACAACCAAACAAAAAAAAACAAAACACCTCTTAGTAATGGCCTTGAGATTTTAAAGAAAATCTACCTATATCTCTTGCAGCCTAGCTAAACAAATTAGACTTCTTCTTTTTTTCAAATAATAGGCAAATTTCACTGTCTCTCTATGGATGACATTTTAAAACCAATACTATATGGAAATATTTTTATTTAGGAAATTATCTTCAGTCTAAATCATTGTGATTTGTAAAGAATAATAATAATAACTGTCAAAATCTTGCTAAACACAAATAGACTGGGAAACCACTTTTTGCTAAATGTTATTCTAAATCTCAAAGCAATCTCTATAAATCTGAAATTCAGAAAGGGCAATGGGATGACCCCTGGATGAAAACCATTTTTTATTCCTTTTAATGAGACAAGTTCAAATTTTGTCCTCGGGATGTAAAGTTTTAATTAAACACTTACACAGTTTAACTACAGCTATCAATTCCCTGCTGCAAACAGCCAACTATTATTGTTCTATCTAGTAATATTTTTTTAGTTCTAGTCTTTCCAGAATATAAGAAACAATGATAGAGAATTATCTGATTTAAACAAGCTGCTTTATGTTTGGCTAGTGCCCAATTAAATAACCAGGAAAGCAAGCAATTATGAGCTGTTTAAAAGGAAATCTGTGGTTTCCTTATTTAAATTCTTAAGTTTTACTGTCCATCACAAAGGCTATTATTGCAATTAATAATTTAATCACTTCAGTTTATTATATGTTACTGTACTGCAAACATGGATTCAAGGCTGTGAAAGACACTGGCAAGTGTCAGCACTTGTTCCAACCCAACCCAACTATGTCCTAGTATATTCACTTTCACAAACTAAGGAAGCTTTGGAAGGGGGAGAGGGTGTTGCAGGAAGAGAGGTGGGAGATCAGGACACAAAGGCAAAAAATCAGCGAGACACTTTTAAAAGATGAAAGGTCAACACAGATTTGGTGCTGTTGTGGTGTCATTTCATCTGTTTGTCCCTTGGTGGAGTTCTTGAGTCAGTTTCTCCTTTCCCATCAAACTGCTTTACCTGCTTTATATTTTTTCCCTAGAATTGGCTATCATGTTTACTGTATTTAACCTTTCCCTTATATTATTGTGAATATGCCACCTCCTTTCAGTGAAAACCCACCTAAGATTCTGCCTTAAGGTCCTACTTTGTTTTCCGGGCACTGGACCCCCTCCTCCCCTTTTTTAAATTTTTGGTCACTCTTTTCTTCGAGACTGGACTCCATTGCGGATCCTAAATGCTATTTTCCAGTGTGAGACACCGACATTCCCGAACCGCGAAAAAACAAATTGTGCTGTGGGGAGGAGGAGGAGGAGTATAGCCAACTCCAGCGGAGAGTTGGTAGGTACGAAAAATGAAATCGGGCTCCGCCGAGAAATTGAAATAAGCTAACGATTCATTATTATATTTGCATATTTACCAAAGGACTTTAACTATTCTAATCAACAGATACAATTACAAAATCTGTAAACTACCGAAGAGGGAACCCTAAGAGCTGCAGGGGAGAGGAGAGAAAAGCCCGGTGATGGCTTTAAAAGGATTTCCCGTGCATAATAAAGGCTAGAAATGCCAGATGGACGTCCCCACACACAAGCTGCCATCTCGCCAGTATGATCCGATGTTCCCTTTAAAGACACAAGCTCTCATTTTAGTGCTTTAGTGGGAATCTAGTGCTTCTTTTAGTGTTGGTCGCCAGCATCTTGGGCTATTTTATTAATTGCAGCCCATGACACGTGCAATCCTACTTCCCTAGACCCAACCTCCAAATGTGTCGCGGCGGGGACTCCCTCGGTCACCAGTCTTGGCCAAAGGGGCAAATCTCCACCGTCTGAACTAGCCGGACTTGGTCCCGCTGAGAGTGAAGCGGTGGGGCCCGAACGCTACCGAGCTGGGGTACGAGGCAGGGAGCGGAAGCAAGGGGCTCCGATTTCCCTCTTCCCCTGGGCAAACGGGCAGCACACACAACCTGGACCCGACTTCCTTCCCCTCCCCCCGTAGCCAGGGCACGAGGCCCAAAGGCAGCGCTGCCCATCCACCATGCAGAGCACGTCAGATCCATTTCCCACGCCGGCCGCCCGCGTAGGAGAGAGAAGGGGAGGGGGCCGTTACCTCTGCTCCGAAAGAGGAACCAGTCCGCTGTGAAGGACGTTGCGCTCCCGAGCAGGCAGGCTTTGCACACTGGGAGACATTGCACGTGCAGAGGGAGGAGAGAGAGACACTGCTTGGGGGAATAAGGCACGTTGTGTGGGTGTGTCTCTGTGTGTGCATGGGGCAGGCTGCACCGGGCAAGAGAAAGAACCCGCTTATTCGTTTGAAACCCAGGCTTCCCCGCAAACCAGATGGCGGGAGCAGTGTGCCCGTGAGACAGGGGAGCTCTGAAGACACGATTGGGGGGGGGGGGCGCTATGCTGTGCAAATGTTTCCACACACAGGAAGCCGAGTAAAGTTGATGGCGGGGAGGTTAAAAGCTTTTTCGCCTCACCCCTCCCACAAGGGAACGCATTAAGTTTTCCGGCTGCGTTTAAAAGCAGGGAGGGAGGCAGCGGCGGATGGAAATGTGTAGCATGTGCCGGGACCAGGGCAATGCAGCGTGCCGCCGGTATTCCGATTGGCACGGCGGGATTAGTGTGGACACGATCCCTCCTCCCGGACAGCGAGGGGGAATTTCGAGACAGTCAAGTTGCTTGGCAAATATAATGGGGATTTCGTATTAATTCCTCTTAACCCTATGCGAAGATGCCGAGCTCCTGGAGCCCCCTCCCGCAGCCCGGACTGCGGCGGTGAGCACTGAGCCTGCGCCAAGCTGGGCTTTCTAGCTGATGCTGCAGATATCAAGCTGAGCGGCTCCCGGCTTCAGCACAGCGGGAGGAGGAGTCCCAGAGCTGGGCCAGCCAGTGAGAGACGCGGGAGCTGTAGCGTCCACCTACACAGGAAAACGACTCCTCTCTAGCCCTGGCACGGCAGGGAGTGGGGAACACTCAGGCAGTCATTCCCCAGCTCACACTCCGCAGATACACATACTGTCCCTGTGTGTGCCTACAGTTCGCACAGGCAAGAGGTGGAAACCTCGCTTTCTCCTCCCCACATGAAATAGACAGCAAGCTAGATTCACTGTGATCATTGGTCTGAATCATCTAAGCACATCCGGCTGCTTTAGCTCAAATGTGCCATCGGCATAAAGAAAGACGTTTGGACATATTTGTCTGCATGTTTTTCTTTAAAAAATAATAATAAAAAAACCCAGTGGGGTTTGTTCTGAACGTGAGTGACTGGGAAAGCGGGATCCATTCCTTCGTGCCCTGGTTCGTTCTCTCCCACCAGCTGGAGTCTCTCTCGCTGCTCGATTGCATGCGAATGGAAGGGACAAGTCTGAGAGTCAGACATCAACCAAAAGAGCAGAGGCATGCACATGCCATGGGCCATTAAGTGGCACAAAGTCAAAAGAAGGAGAAAGTGAACTAGGGACGCAAGAATAAGCAAAGTTGTGTCGAGGTCTTTCACATTAAAGTTTATTTCTTACCTGGTAGGTGACACTACGTTTTAGCAATCACTGAAGCAGCAAGTCCATATTCGGAAATACATCTATTACTTCTTCTTACATGTGTTTATTTGCCTAACCCTCCCCCACCCTTCCCACACACATTCTCTCTTTCTCAGAGGGTCCAATTTTCCCAAGAAACACACAGATGCCGTTGAAAATGGGCATTCAAATCACTGAAAGACGCACAATAAAGACAAAACCCCCAGCACTGGGGAACAGTCCAGCGAAAGCCTGAGCTCTGTAATGCACTCCCCTTTCCCCCCTGGAGTTTGATCCTGTTACCGTCACTGCAGCTCATCATCTGTCTCAGAGAAGCACCAGCGGACAGAAAAGGTGGGAATCTATGCAAAATGAGTTGTTTGACCAACATGATGCCACAACATGCCGTCACCAGCGCACCCAGGGGCTCTAAAATAAAAGGAAGAACAACAATGTGCTTAACAATAATTGATCACTGAAGAGTCAGAAGGTGGTGGTGGCTTGAGAGGGGAGGAAATCACAGGAGACCATGGGTTAGAGAGAGCAACAGCAGCAGCGCTGTGGTGTGTACCAAGGATGGGCTTGAAGACTGGGCTGGTGTTCTGCGATCAGCAGCTATCCCACTTGCAGCTGCAGAGGGTAAGGCTGGGCTTTCTGGAGTGCAGCGCTTGGCTCGTCCTCCCTCCCTCCCTCTCTCGGCGTGTGTAGCGCAGGCGGCTCTGCTGCTGCAGCGTCAGGGAAGAGCCGCCGAGAGAGGCTCCAGCCGCTCTCACCACTTTGGGCAAACTTGCTGGTTTACTGCTTTTTTTCCGAGTGGGAAGCGGCGCCTCACTCGCCGTTCAACATTTTAAAGCAGAAGCCGCTTTGCTGCGAAAGCGCCTGAACCACACTTCTCTGGAAGGCACAAGATTTCACCCGCCGAGGCGGTGGGGTTCAGAGGAGACAATTGACTGGTATCCTTTTCTTTGCAAAGAGGACTGCATTTTTATAAATCGCACCGCGGCTCTCCTCCCCGCCCCTTTGCCATTCCGCTTATATGGATGTAATTCAGAATCTGTTAATTCACGTGGGGGATCCAGTTACATCTCGTTCTGCTCCGGGTATATTAACGAGAGAGCAAAGCAATAATCGCCTTTGGACACATAGCCTTGTTGCTAACCTTTGAACTGAAAGGATCAAGTTCAGCTCTGGTTACCTGCATTGGGACGGAAAGGAAAAGAGAGAGAGAGAGAGAGAGAGAGAGAGAGAGAGACTGCAATCTCATTTGTGAATCGCTCTCACAGTGCTGCAGATCCAGATTGCTATAACACATGCAGTGGAAATGCAGGTAAGGCACACACACAAACTGCGGATGCAAAAACAAACTTGGGACTCTTGTGTGTGTGTATGTGCATTGCTCCAGCTCTGGAAATTTTGGGCAAACGGCTTCTGCAGTTTTTGTAGCGTTGCTTTGTGACTAATGACCTTGCGCAGAGTTGTTAAAAAAAATCCTCTACGGAGAAAGAACTGAACATTTTAGGCGATCTGTGAAGATGGATTTGGGTGCTTTTCTGCTAACCGAAGGGGATTTTCTGTGGACTGCTCTGTGATACAGGGGGTTCTCCCCTACCCACTGTACAGCTACCGGTATTACTGGGGATTTTTTTAATTTTTATTTTATTTTGATCAGTTATTTAATTGTATTTTTTGCCCATTGCTAAGAGGATTGGGAGTTTTCCGGACACAACTCCTTTGAATGAGGCGATTCACATTTTTTTCCGTGTGCGTGCAGAGTGGGGAAAGAAAAGAGCTAATGCCTTAGTCGTAAACGGCTGAGAGAGACAGAGGGAGAAGAGTGTGAATTGTACTTAACTCTAGGAGCAAAGAAGGCGACCTGGGGAGGGGGGGGCTTCGAATAGGGCCGTGCTGCTCCTGCTTTTATTACAAACCTTGCAAAGTGATTACAGTAAAACCAGAGAGGAGGAGCAGGAAAATCCCGTCCTATCTGTTGAGATGAATCTTTAAAAAGCAAAATACACTGTCCCATCAACTGTAAGCATATTGCAACTGGAAGGAAGGGAGGAGAGGAGCCAACACTAGGGTTTTGATCACCGATTGCACCAGTTATGAGACAATAAGTTTCCCGGAAGAGAAGGATTTTATAATTGATCACCCGCACGCCGAGCATTTCTGTTGGCTTGTCAGGGGAGTTGGTGGGAGAGAGGAGGGGGTTTTTGGTGAGAAGAAGATGAGGAAGATGCGGACTCTCTTTGGCTTTGTGCATTGCTGCTGCTGCTGCTTCTTGCTCCTGCTGCCTCCGCCGCTCTGGGTCAGCCTGGCCGCGGCCAAGCAGCTGCTGAGGTACCGGCTGGCCGAGGAAGGACCTGCCGACATCCGCATAGGCAACGTGGCTTCGGACCTGGGCATCGTGACTGGCTCTGGAGAGGTGACATTCAGCCTGGAGTCGGGCTCCGACTACCTGAAGATCGATAACATGACCGGGGAGCTGAGCACCACAGAGCGGCGCATAGACCGCGAGAAGCTGCCGCAGTGCCAGATGATCTTCGATGAGAACGAGTGCTTCCTGGACTTCGAGGTCTCGGTGATCGGCCCTTCGCAGAGCTGGGTGGACCTCTTCGAGGGCCGGGTCATCATCCTGGACATCAACGACAACACCCCCACCTTCCCCTCGCCCGTCCTCACCCTTACCGTGGAGGAGAACCGGCCCGTAGGGACCCTCTATCTCCTCCCCACCGCCACCGACAGAGACTTCGGCCGCAACGGCATCGAGCGCTACGAGCTGCTGCAAGAGCCCGGCGGGGACGGGGGCAGACGCGGAGGAGGGGGGTCGGCTTCTGCAGCTGAGAGCGCCCTCTACCCCGGCGGCAGTAAGAGGAGGCAGGAGCCGGACGGGGCGGCCCGCAGCAGCGTGTTCGAGCTGCAGGTGGCCGACACCCCTGACGGGGAGAAGCAGCCGCAGCTGATTGTCAAGGGGGCGCTGGACCGAGAGCAGAGGGACTCCTATGAACTGAGCCTGAGGGTGCGGGACGGCGGCGACCCGGCCCGCTCCTCCCAGGCCATCCTGAGGGTGCTGATCACCGACGTGAACGACAACAGCCCCCGCTTTGAGAAGAGCGTCTACGAGGCGGACCTGGCGGAGAACAGCAGCCCCGGGACCCCCATCCTGCAGCTGCGGGCCGCCGACCTGGACGTGGGGGTGAACGGGCAGATCGAGTACGTCTTCGGGGCGGCCACGGAGTCGGTGCGGCGCCTGCTGCGTCTGGACGAGACCTCGGGCTGGCTCAGCGTCTTGCACCGCATCGACCGGGAGGAGGTGAACCAGCTCCGCTTCACCGTCATGGCCCGGGATCGGGGCCAGCCGCCCAAGACCGACAAGGCCACGGTGGTGCTGAACATCCGCGACGAGAACGACAACGTGCCCACCATCGACATCCGCAAGATCGGCCGCATCCCGCTGCGGGACGGGGTGGCCAGCGTGGCCGAGGACGTGCTGGTGGACACCCCCATCGCCCTGGTGCAGGTGTCCGACCGCGACCAGGGCGAGAACGGCGTGGTGACCTGCACGGTGGTAGGGGACGTGCCCTTCCAGCTCAAGCCGGCCAGCGAGGGCGAGGGGGAGCCCCAGAACAAGCGCAAGTACTTTCTGCACACCTCGGCCCCGCTCGACTACGAGGCCGTCCGTGAATACAACGTGGTGATCGTGGCTGTGGACTCGGGCAGCCCCAGCCTGTCCAGCAACAACTCGCTGCTGGTGCGGGTGGCGGACACCAACGACAACCCGCCGGTGTTCGGCCAGGCCGTGCTGGAGGTCTCCTTCCCGGAGAACAACTCGCCCGGGGAGAGGGTGGCCACGGTGGCGGCCACGGACGCGGACAGCGGCAAGAACGCCGAGATCTTCTACTCGCTGGAGCCCTCGCCCCTCTCCTCGGAGGCGCCCGGCGGCATCTTCAGCATCGACCCGGACTCCGGGGACGTGCTGGTGCAGGCGGTGCTGGACCGCGAGCAGCGCGACACCTACGAGTTCCAGGTGACGGCCCGGGACAAGGGGGCGCCGGCCCTGCAGGGCTCCACCACGGTGGTAGTGCGGGTGGCCGACCGCAACGACAACGAGCCGCGCTTCATGCAGGACGTGTTCACCTTCTACGTGAAGGAGAACCTGCAGCCCAACAGCCCCGTGGGCATGGTGACCGTGATGGACTCCGACCGGGGCCGCAACGCCGAGCTCAGCCTCTCCATCCAGCCCGGGGAGCAGGACCAGGCTGCCGGCATCTTCTCCATCGAGAACGACACCGGCACCATCTACTCCACCGTCTCCTTCGACCGGGAGCAGCAGACCAGCTACACCTTCAAGGTCAAGGCGCTGGACGGAGGGGAGCCGCCGCGCTCGGCCACCGCCACAGTCAATCTCTTCGTGATGGACGAGAACGACAACCCGCCCGCCGTCACTTTCCCCAGCAACAGCTCCTACACCGTGCTGCCCCCCTCCAGCAACCTGCGCACCGTGGTGGCCACCGTGCTGGCCACCGACGCGGACACGGGCCTCAACGCCGACCTCAACTTCAGCATCGTCGGGGGCAACCCCTTCAAGCTCTTCGAGATCGACCCGGCCAGCGGCGTGGTGTCCTTGGTAGGCAAGCTGGCCCCCAAGCACTACGGCCTGCACCGCCTGGTGGTGCAGGTGAACGACAGCGGCCAGCCGCCCCAGACCACCACCGCCTTGCTCCACGTCTTCGTCAACGAGAGCCTCTCCAACGCCACCGTGGTGGAGAGCCAGGTGGCCCGCAGCCTGCACACGCCCCTGGCCCAGGACATCGCCGGCGACCCCAGCTACGAGCTGAGCAAGCAGCGGCTCAGCATCGTCATCGGGGTGGTGGCCGGCATCATGACGGTGATCCTGCTCATCCTGGTGGTGGTCATGGCCCGGTACTGCCGTTCCAAGGGCAAGCACGGCTACGAGGCGGGCAAGAAAGACCACGAGGACTTCTTCACCCCGCAGCAGCACGACAAGGCCAAGAAGCCCAAGAAGGACAAGAAAGGCAAGAAGGGCAAGCAGCCCCTCTACAGCAGCATCGTCACCGTGGAGGCCTCCAAGCCCAACGGGCAGCGCTACGACAGCGTCAACGAGAAGCTCTCCGACAGCCCCAGCATGGGCCGATACCGCTCGGTCAACGGCGGCCCGGGCAGCCCGGACCTGGCCAGGCATTACAAATCCAGCTCGCCGCTCCCCACTGTCCAGCTTCACCCGCAGTCCCCCACCGCTGGGAAAAAGCACCAGGCCGTGCAGGAACTGCCCCCGGCCAATACTTTTGTAGGGGCAGGAGACAACATCTCCATTGGATCGGATCACTGCTCCGAGTACAGCTGTCAGGCCAGCAGCAAGTACAGCAAGCAGGTAAGGGTGCTGGGGTCACCCCCTAACTACTTCCAACTGCGCTTCCACACAGCCAGCCCTCCCGACCCCCAGCAAGTAAGTGGGGGAGTTGGGGACCCTCCCAGTTACACACACACACACAGAGGCAGCCCACTAGCCAGCACCAAGTGTTGTAAGCTAGCGAGAGAGTCAGGGGATCCTCTTGGTACTCTCCCCTACTCCTCCCTGCAGGCAGCCAGTGTAGCCAGCTGCAAGTACAGCTGGTAAGTAGGGAAACCAAAGACACCCCATACCCTCCCTCACCCCATACAGCCTGCCAGCTAACTGGCAGTAAGTAATGAGCAGATAGAGGAGTCGGGGACTCGCCACTAAAATTACTCCTCCTCCTCCCATGCCTCACAAACACAGGAGGCAGCCTGTAGCAAATACAGATTATGAGAGTGAGGGCAGAGGGCCCCCTCCCTCCAAACCAGCAATCGAGTAAATCCCTAGAAGGGAACCTGAGACGTCCTTCTCAGCCCCCAGCGCACACATCCAGCCAGCAACAAGCACAACGTGGGAGCTGCAGACATTCTCCCCGTCACCACACCGCCTTCAAGCCACAGATAACCAGCCCGTAGTAAGCACAACAAGCAGTTAAGGGAAACGGAGAGATCCCCATTACCCACTGCCACCAACCATCACACTCCACACATACTCAGCCAGCGACCAGAGTCCCCTTGAAACAGGCAGCCATCAGTGTCTTTCTTTCAGAGGGAGGTGCATCCACTAGACAACAAGGTTCCATTGAGAGAGAGAGAATTCTTTCCTGCCACCCAGGCAGCAGGGTCCTACTGAGAGAGGGAGCTGCCCTCTGACTTCATTCACACCCGCTATGGCTTTGTGTGTATATGTATATGAATTTGCAGCCATGATGTTAAAAGGTTGGGGGATCTAATTACGGGTCATTCATTAAGATTCAGATGCCTGATTGTGATCACACTTATATATTTTTCTTTATACCACTAATACCATTGATTTCAGAAGACTGACTCTTGATAAGTGCAAGTGAGCTAAGAATTAGCCCCTACTTCTATAATATTTTAACTGGTTTGGAGGATATTATATTAAATTCATAAGGCCCCAGTTGTGCCACCCTCACACTGAGTGGTATGTGAATGTCAGTAGCGGTGGTACTGACTTCTGTGGTATCCCCAACTCAGTAAAATATTTCTGAACTTAAGGGTGATACAAGGGACTGATTCTGATCTTAGTTATATTGATGTGAATCTGTCATTGAAGTCAATGGAGTTCTGCCAGTATAAAACAAAGATACCAGGGTAAGTCACGGTGCCAAATTGGTGTAACATAGTGGAGAATCAGGCCATTATTATAATTCATACCTATTTTTTTATTTTATAAGGCATATGTTTAATTTTGAACTGAGATAATTTTCCTTGACTTACTTTGTTGGGAGCTTATATGCTGACAAAAATGTTTTGCAGTTGATACTGTCATGGGGGGAGATCTGCATAAGATGAACATTATGAAAGTTTTCTCAGCTACTATGCACATTATGCATGATAGTATAGATAAATGAATGCAGATTGATGCAAATATGGTGCCAAGTCTGGAACATGGAAAATCTGACAAATTTGACAAAAATGCTTTCTTTCCCACGTATTAACATGCAGATATGATGCACAACTACATTTTTATACTTTGAGATGTCTGTTAGTATACTGAAATTGACTTTTATAATATGCAACCAGTATTTGCATTCTGCATGGTGGAATAAAATATTGTAAGTAGAAGTGAATTTCATGAGCCATTCATTCTTTCAGCTGAGCTACAAAACTGGTGTGATTGATGTAGTATTAGCTAATATTTGTGTGTGTGTGTTGTTTTACTAGTCAAACTAATGTTTTACAGAACATTTGACATAGTCGTTTCTTGGCAAAACATTTCATTAACTTTCTCCCACGGAGACTATTATAAATTTACCTTTTAAAATATTGCCTATATAAAATGTACAATACTAAAAAAGTTCACAAGCTTCCATCCACTAAGGTTTAGTAAAAACATATTAGATTATGCCTTTTTAGTGATCACTGTGCCAACACATGAGGTATAATCCATGCTAATCAGATACTAAATCTTTCTTGATGCCAGAATTCATCTCAAAATATGATTTAAAGACTGTCAAAAGTATAATTTGTTTTTGGTGAAAAAATGGCTTGTGTGTTAAATGTAGGAATTGGTAAGAGATTAGACTATACAAATGACTACTTGTGCTGATAAGTGCTTTCTTTGAGGTTATTGTGCAAAAATATATTGATTGTACCTTGTTTATTAAATTATTTAGACTATTTTCCCAGGAAATATTTTTGATGTACAATACATTACGAGATGTCCTTGGAGAAGAAAATAGATTACTACACTTTGATTGTTCCATGTAAAAGTGGAAGGAACACATCAAGAAAACCTCTTAATTTATCTACTTTAAAACAGCTCCCCTCCTCCCACCCCAGTTTCTCCGTTAATGTCTGACAGCTTTTTGTGCTGGTAGTTTGGTTATAAAGCTCCATATAATTGAGTAATGTATGGCTCATATTTTAATGTGTTAAGATAGAAGTTTAAAATATACTAAAAAGTTGACATTACTTAACATTTTGGTTTAATATCTTTATAAGTATTGTAACTGAAGTTTTCTTTGGACAAAATAAGTAGCTTATCAAAATGGTCAGCATACACACACGCAAAAACAGGCATATAAATTAAAGACAGGACACAGGGTATTGACTCAGAGGACAGTAAGAATAATGTTAAATAAAAGCTTACAGGATAGATTTTTTTTTGGCAGACTTCTTCTGTTACAGCCATCCTATGGGCACTTGCTAACTTGCTGCTGAGTGACATTTATGTGCTCTTGTGCTTTTATTTTTTTAAAGTTTTATTTTAACATAATAGTGAGCATATCAGGTGGAGGTTTATATAAATAACGTGCACTTTTCATATCTCAAACGTTACCATTTGAGCACTGACTGACTCACCAGAGTAGGTATTCATATTCTTGAACACTTAAAGCAGGTGGTAGTCATGCTCAGTATCTTGTTTAGAAGGCAAGGTGACATATTTAGAAATAAACTACTATCAAATAGTATTAATTTTATCATAGTTTAATTGCACACACAAGGTAGAACAAGTGGAACGTTAGCATGCATATTACAGCAAGAGTTTAGTTGAAACTTGCATGTCTTTCCTCATTTACTCATTGACAGTTGCCTTTATTCCATGGAGAGATTAGAAAGTGCATAAAGTTTTAAAGACAAGTAAATAGACAAACCAGTAAGTGCCGGTCCTGAAGTAGATGAAGGTGATATCCATTATCCATTAATGTAATTAGACTTGGTAATTGATACATCTTCATACCCACAATACTGTTGTCAGGGGAAAGGTCTCCATTTACAGGACCAAATGGTGTGCTCAAGTGAGTACAAAGGTAATGCTTTTCCATTCTGATTTTGTGTTGTACTTTTTTTTCTTTAAGGCAACATATATTTAGTTTTAGAGTTTAGAACCTCATATTTAGTTCTTCAGGGCATTTTGTTTGGTGCAGTACCATATGAAACACTATAAACAGAAAAAATAAACAGCAACAACAAAAACACATCTTGGCATAAGTATTAAAAATAATAGATTTTATAACTAAATTTTGTATTGGATACACTACTTTTAATAAAGTTTATTTAGATATTATAGCATTATGGCACATATCACATTTAACCTTCATTTTGCAACAAATCTCTATATCCCCCCCCCCTCCCCGAATTACCTTGAAGGTGCCTCTTTCAAGGCTGTTCTTGTCTTATTAATGTGAAGATTCTGTCAGAAATAGTATATTATTTTAGACCCTGAGTTAGCAGTCCATCCCTATTCAGCAAAGCACTTAACCACATGCTTAACTTTAAGCAAATGCGTAAGTCCCATTATCTTCAGTGGGATTTAAACATTTGCCTAAAATTAAGCATATGCATACATGCTTTGCTGAACAGGCATGGATTTAGGCAATTGCTTTGCTCAATTGGGGCTTGATGACCTCATCTTCAAGGTGCTAACCACTACCTGTGAGGGGGTGAACACCCTTAACTTCCAGCAAAGGCAATAGAAGTTAAGGAAGTTCAGCACATCACAGAAGCAATCAGCAGCTTGGAGGAGATTGACTCCCTAATCATAATGGTAAACCAGAAGTAATAATTTTCTGATATGCAGTATCGCTTGTAAATTAATCTTTGTAAGTTATATTCCACTTTGCTTTATAATGCAAAATAATAGAGAAACACATGAAAAGACATTTGGGCAGATTTCATCCACTGAAACTTTTAGGCATGCATGTGAGATTTTCATGTTAACCTCTGCTAGAGGCTCCTTAGAGGGTTTTCTTTCTTTCTTTCTTTCTTTCTTTCTTTCTTTGGTGGTCTGTTGATGTCCACTGGTTTCTCTTTTGCTTGCTGTACAAACATGATGTTTGAAAAATGGAATCTTTAAAATATTCTGGATGCCTTTTTCAAAGAAATATATGTCACCTTCATTGTGATTAGAAAGAGCTATGAAAGAATCTGTGAATGTCATTATCTCTTTCCTTGAGATACATTGTTGCCTATCCAATTCTATAATCCTTTATGAACTATCCTCATGCTTTTGCTATTTGGAAAATGTGCTGCTTAGTGAAGAAAACTGTTATCACACCTAAGTGTGATGACAGGCCTACCCAGTCACATCTCGATAACAGTACAATTTGTAGAAATTAATTTTTAAAAAATCTTCTTAGTACGCTATTCAGTTAATTGGTTTACCCAGGTATTGTACATTAACAGTCTCTTGGATTGTGGAAACATTGTATATGGCTGCTTATCATATATGTGAGTTGTAACTATAAATTAAAAGTATCCATTCTGCCATCAGTATGCACATGTAACTCCCGTTGATGTTAATGAGAGGTTATGCCTGGTGCATCAAGGAGCAGTCAATCTTAAATGTAAAATTTAACCAGCCAAGCAAACATCCGCTTTCTTCATGATAATGTATGTAAGGCAGTTTATAAGAATTACAGACTAATCCCCGAGAGTAAAGTTGGTCATGACTTGTGCCTTGACTAATTTTCTTGAGTCTAATCAATGTTTTAAAAAAATCTTACTTTAGCACTAGCTCATTGTAGCAAAGAAGTGTGGAGCTTTGTGATGAGGTGTAACATTTTAACATTTAACATGGATGCAGTTTGGAGAGAAGTTTCCAAAAGCATAAGTAAACGTTCTATCTTCAGTTTGAAAAACAGTAAATATTCTACAGTTGGTTTTAGAAATGTTCCATATTTGTCACTTAGTAACAAATCATTTTGAAAACAGGGACTAATTAAACATGGTGATACATTTTTTGAAGTTTTTATTAGCTCTACTTAATACAATGTGTTCAATTAACAAGTAAAGGCTTTATTTTCCTGTTCAGTGAAACCCTCATGTCCTATGTGCAAACAGCTAACTTGCTACTACAATCATCCTCCTCATTCCAAAGGGATGGAATCTGAGTAGAGGAGGAGTGTCATGCTTTGAAGGACTAAAGAATGCCTACTGTTGAGGACAGGCGGGAAAGCAGGCATCTTCAAAGGGATAGGGTGTGATTTACTAACTTTGACAGCTCCCTGACTGTGTGTATGGATATTTGTCTAGACCAGTAAGACGTTCAGCAATTTGATTATTGCTGCATCAGTCTTTGTATCATGACCCACATGATACAAACATATTCTCAGAACTTTTATTTCCTTTTTCTTCCTGAGCACATTAAAATACTTCGAAAAATTAAATATCTGAATTAATTATATATATATATATAAACTAAGTGTGGAATGATTGGGTTGGAGAATATTGGTCCTTATACACCTGTGATACTGAAGCATATGTGTATAAATGTGCTTCTTCATTTCTGCCTGCTTAGATACCTTGTGCCCCAATATTTATTGCGGTTTGACTGACTAGTATTTTTGCAGACTAACTTCTGCCCTGAAATGACAGGCGAATTTAATTGTAAATTTGATGTGTGGAAGTTTTAGAATGTTTGTGCAGTTAACTTTTCAGTGCATAGCCCTTAAATAGAAAACTTGGCCATGATTAGGTTTTGCAGTAAAACATAGTAATAAATCATCAGACTTCAGAGTTCAAATCTTGTTGGTATTTTTCTTGTTAGCTAATTACCTAAATCCTTTAGAAGCACTCTAAATTCTTTACTATAATTAGTTTAAACATGCCATGTTATTTTCTTTTCCTTTTGGGAATACTTAAAGTACATCTTTGTTACACATATTTGAGAAATACAGTTCAGCATCTTACAGCCAGGCTTCTAAAGCATGTTTTCAGCATTTCTGTTTATAGTAAGTGTTAAGGAACTGTGAAAGCTATAAAATGAATTCCCTGTATTCATTCATAGGATTGGTAAAATATATTGCATATAAATTACAACACAAGCTTCTCCATATCTTTTTACTGTTTCATACTCTAACATAGGAATATGTATGTCATATGTCTGGGAGATGTGCTCAATATCCTTTTCATTTGGCTTGATTTCTTTTATCTAAGAGAGAGATTCTGTTGTTCCTAATTCTGTCACATTTTGGACATTTCTAGTGTTACTCTAAATGTTGTATACTGCAAATATTTTGAAATGACATTATTAAACTTCTTCTTAATTATCACCTGCATTAATGAATTAATATCTAAAAGGAAACAAAGATTTACATTGCATAAATCTCTTTTGAACCAAAAGATAGTAAGAGAACAATTCCAACTTTTACACAGAATGTAAGTGACAGCTTAATATTTATTTACCATGCCATGCAACGTGACTTGCAAAAGTAAATTACCCAACCCATATAACTTTACCAATATGTGCTGAATGCCCCCAATAACCAGTATAAGAAGGGCATTCAGAGTGTTATTATGCAAAAATATCATTATATTTTCTCTTTCAGATTGATCCCACAATGCCCATTCCTATCTTGCTTTGTTAACTTCCACTCTGACCTAATGCCTTAACATGTAGTATGTTGGTATGTCACATATACCACAGAACCAGTCTTGGGGTTTGTTACTATTTTGTATGATTTTTGAAATTTGCAAAATTATTTAAAACCAAATACCATCAGATGTAAATTAACAGTCTGTGTCATGCAAGAGGTCAGATAAAATTATCATAATAGGTCCTTCTGACCTTAAAAATCTGAATACAAAAGAAATTTGGAAAAAACATTCTACATATGAAAAAAAAATCCACAATACTTATTTACACATCTGCACTGTAATGGGGCAGCTGCAGGAACCAGTGTGTTTCTGAGGTCGCTATTGTATCAGTGTGATAGCAGATCAGATTGGAGGGGAGTCAACTGAGAGTGGTGGGGATGGACATTATGAGAATTGCATGAATGAAAGAAAATAAAGTAAGCTTTAAAGTATTTTATGTTCTTGGTTCCTTTCTCAGCCTGGGGGAAATTCAGCAAATACTGATAACATAATTTTGTAATTTACTTTTGCAGGTGACTTACAAGTATCAAAAATCCAAAACCACATTCAGTACCAAAGCACCAGTTCAGCAGGCTACTTAAACATATCCCTAACTTTAAGTATGTGAGTAGTCCCAAGTACTTTACTGAATCAGGGACCAAATTCTTTCTTGTGTTATACCAGTGCAAGTTCAGTGAAGCTGACTGATTGCCACAGTCGTATTTGAGAGTAGAGTTTGTCCCACACTTTTCAGGAAATAGGAGACATAATTTAATATAAAATGTGAACACTGAATAACCAGAGTTGCTTAAAAAGTGCAGTATTTTTTCCGTAAGGGGGGAAAACCAACCAACAAACAAACTAACTATCAAACAAACAAAACACTTTGAACCAGTAAAATCTTATGGATTCATGACATTGGCTATGCAAGCTTGTTTGAACAGAACAGTGCTTTTCAGTCAGATTCAGAACAGAGAGGTTTAAAAAATGATCTGATTTTTTTTTCATTGTTTTCATCCTTTAAACCAGTCATTTCCCCATTCAGAAACTTGTTCTACTGCCATCCCTACATTAGCTTGTACAGATACTGTTGTAGCATAACTTCCAATGCATACTTTTATTATTCTCACAAAGGATCACAAATAGTACACTAATTATTATCTTATAAGTGACAATTAGGAGCTCAAAACAAGCATTTTATACTCCCCCCCCCAAAAAAAAATATCTTAGCTTGGTCTATCCTAACACTGGCAAGCATAATCTATTATGTAGCAGGATTTTATTTTATTGGCTCATATTCAACAGCTCAAAAAGAAATACCTCAAAACCTCACCTTTTATATTATTAATGGTTTAGAACCTTGACTGTGTTGTTCAATATTACTTGCCTGAGTATAGTGAGCAGGATTTGGCCCTATAACAAATGCAAAATGCAGAACCATTGTTGTAACCATATTCCCAGAGTTATGTCTCTTGGATATAAGGTTCAAGAGAGTATAACTCCATTCTTAAGTATGTTCTTGATCATACTAATAGACAGTGCTTGGCTATGTATGCTCAGACATCTTTGTTCAATCTACTGGGCAGTCCATTGTGCATATTTGATCATGCAATGGTGTGCTATCCCCTAGTGTGCATACAAATGAGACAGATTTGACCTAAAATGCTTGCCTATTTTTGAAATTAAAACTTTGCCTCCCAGTTGAGGTCATGCACGTTGATTAAGCAAATCTGGCCTAGGCAAATCTATGTAATTTACTAAGTTTAAAACTCTAATTCTGTATGCCAAGTTTAACCCACAACAAATGTTCTCATTGAAATCTATGTCTCCTAAAATGAAGATTAAAAACAAAAATGGAAACATGACTAATGAAGTAATAGCAGGTGGTAATATAATAGACATTTAATTAAATTGGTCTTTTTTCAGTGTTTTCACTACAATAGTGTAAGTTAATGTTTTATTATTTTTACCTCCCCCAATTTTATTTTTTGCTGCTTTTAACATGCATTTGGCTTGATTCTCTAGAGCGTACTCCAGTTTTATGCTAGTGCAATTCCATTACTTTCAGTGGCATTACATGGACATAAAATTTGAATAATACAGTGGTGAATAAAGCTCCTGATCTCCCTCCATGTGCACTAAATAGGTTGTAGTGACATTGTGTGTGTGTGTACTTCATTATATAAAAAAGGGAGATTTTAGTTGATGTGAAAAGAAAATCACTAATACTTTATGAATATATAATTATGTTACAGTTGCCTTATGAGTTTACCAAAAAACAGTAATTGATTCCTTTGAAAGAAAAGTTATTTTTTCTCCAAGTAATTTTGTGAATCCTTGTTCAGTGGGAATAATTTTACTGGAAATTGCAAGGCCTCTATTTAATTACAGGTCACTTCATGCTCAACCAGTGACCCTCCATTCTGATCTTGGGATATAACTGTTTTACAGATTTAGAAAACTTATTCATAAGACTGATTTGAATATGTACTTGCAATTTCATTCTGCTGCCTGCCATCTAAGGGACTGAATCTGTCACCTTTACTCACATTGAGTAATATTTTATTTCACAAGTAGTTCTACTGAAATAAACTAGATTATTCATAGAGCAAGTAATGCTTAGCGTATATAAATAGGATGACAAAACTGGGTCCTAAATTAATCAACATCCATTTTCCCTATGGCTTTGAACCATCAGTAAATTCTTCCAGAAATTATAAAACATACTGTGCATCCTGTAACTTAATAATTAATATACATTTACAAAATGGAATTTTAATCTAGAATATCTAAAGAAATATACAGATAAGAGTGCAAAATAAGGTAAATAGCTAGGCATATAACAACATATTTTAGCAGAATATGTGTTGATTTACTGTATGGATTCTTTCAACAGAGACAAAGGGGATGATTCTGATCTCACATACATCAATAACTAACTTGAACAGATGTAAAACAAGTAGAATTGAGATCAGAACCATGCCTAGTTATTCTTCTTTATGCTTATTGGCCTTTTATGAAAGCTATGAGGGATCCTACTCACATTTAAGTTAATAACAAAACTCAATGACTGATGAGAGCAGGATCACTGCTATGAAACACCAGAATATACTCTTGTTACTCTCTTGACTTCAGGGGAGTTGTTAGCATATAAAGCTGTAGTTACACAGTGGTATATCAGGTCCCAAATTTGCAATTTGTTTGAATTTTTGTAAACAGAAAAGAGTATATTATTTGAGTGGCTTTATGACATATGTTTGTCCTTTACTATATTGAATTTAGAAAAAGATGACTTGGAGGAACTCATATGTAGTCTACTCATGACGAAAACAAATAAAAAGATTAACTGTCTTTGCAAAACTGTGATAATTCTAAATATATATTTATTAAATATGATTTAAAAGTATGCTTTTTTTTTTTACCACTAGTTTGTCTTCTGTGTGGAGGAGAAGATAAAGAGCAATATGAGATTCCCTGCATGTAAAACAGATTGAACAGATTTACTTAGCCTGCTTATTCAGAGTATTGCAAAATAGATTTTGACTTGTGTGGTATTCAACAGGGAGTGGGTTTTGCTATATTCCGTTGGCTGTGCAGATTTAGCTGAATATACTGGTAATTCATTTTGAACATTCTAGCACTGAAATTCAGGGTGCTTCCATAGAAATCTAGTGTGCTGAATTTAGAGTGTGTGTTTTTACTTGTTGTTCATTAAGTATAGAAAGTGACTGAACTCTTCAAGTTAAATGGTAACCTCCCTGGAGAATTAATGTTTCATAAATATAAAAGGGCTAGTTAAAGCTTCCCTCTATCAAATGTTTCTAAAAGGCTTTATGTATTTATAAGACTTCATGATCTACTATTGATGCAAATTACTAAGGATAAAAGAAAATCCATCTGTTATCAAAGAAAAAAATAAATGAAATAAGTCCAAGGATTTGAAAGACTTAGCATTAAGAACTAGGAATTCATACTTCGCGATGGGTTTATAGTAATTGACAGAAGAAAAGACTTCTTTTTAGCATTCATAATTTTTTTTTCAACTAAGGGAAAATGACTTTTCTATAAAAGCATCTCTTGTAACGTATCCTGTTTCATTTTATAATTTTGTATGCGCTACTAAAAAAATCTCAATTAAAATATGACCTAACACCATTTCATGTAGAGTTTGGAATTATTAGTTTTGTTATTACTACCCTTACATCTAAGCAAATTATCCATAGCTAAATAAATAGCATTTCATCAAGAGACACTGGTTTCCAATCTACTAGGATTCAGATTACTAGCATGAGAATGTACCTAAAGCTAGTGTCTTCAATCTCCAACTAATTGTGCACTGATAATGGTATTGCCCACAGGCAGTTCTCTTTTGCTGTCTTGATAAATGATAGATTTTTCTGTGAGTTAATGATAAAATCAGATGGAGATATATAATAGTGCAGTTACTACTCTTAACCTTTCTTCTTTGCTCATTTGAAATGTGCACCATTTGGAGAGATCTATGCATTTAATTTCCTTAAGAATAATCTCAGGAAAAATAATAATAATTTAAAAAAGAATCCTACTCACAGTAAAATAGAGTTAGTTTTATAGAAAACTTGTATTGTTGAAAAATCTGACATGTACGCAGAGTCCCCTGCCAAGATTTCTGGGAACAGAAGTGGGTAGCCAACAGATGAGCTCAAATTGAACCATAAAGCTTTGCATGCTGTTAGCCTATAGTAGCACATATTTGTTACTGTTACCCTATTTCTTCCTTCCTTTTCCCTCCTACTAGTTGTCAGTCACTTGTTGAGTTTTATCTTAGGCTGTATTATAAACTGTACAGGGCAGGGACTATATATAACATTTTTACTCATGAATATCAAATCACTTTACGAAAGCGGGTTTGTATATGTCCTAGCACAAAGGTTATAATAACAGTAATCTGCAAAATGAGGAAAATTTTCATGTTTTAAAAATTATTAGTGCATTTATATTATCGTACTACCATAGATCCCTTGTCATGGACCAGGACCCCATTGTGCTAGGTGCTGTACAAACACAGAACATGTTAAAGATATGAATGTTAGCTATGAGAGAAGCTTTTAAAGAAGGGAATGAATAAAGGTTAAAAAGAATAGTGGGGCAGCCACTGTTTTGGGCATTGAAAGAAGGCTTTGTTATGATCCATGTAATTTTGTTCCAGCACAATGATTCGAACAGTTTGAAATCTATTCTTCACCTTACTGGTTACATGTGAACAGCTCTTCGCTTTTGCACTAAAGCAAGTGGGAATTGTTCACTGTCACAAACAATAAATAACAAGAGTACCCAATCTGCACAGCATGGAAGTGATAAAAACACATGCTTATGCGTGCTTGAGATTTCACAGCTATTAATTTTGAACTTTTTGATTGCAGTTCTGTTTTACAAGAATAGATGCTGTTAGGGCTGCAGTACACTGTGACAGTGAGAAATTATGACAACATGCATTTATCATTATGAACCTGATCTATTCAGTCTGAGCTGATAAGATAGTGTCCCTAGAGCCAAAATCATAAAATGTTTCTCACCTTTATTTCATGTTTAACTCTTTTTAATACTAATAGTTGTTAAAATATTTCATAGCACTGGCTAATATTAAGTACTAATTTATTCTTAGGAGAATTACTTTGTACATGATGAACATGTATAACTCATCAGTGTTAATGGAAGCTGTATGTGTACATTGAGGGCCCCCAAGTATAAGTGTATTGTATGCTACTGCTATACAACTTGTTCTCTCATTCACATATTCACAGAATAGACTCTGTCTCCTGGTTAAAATCCCTCATAATGCATTTTTGGGAAGAAAAAATAATGGCCCTAAGAAGACTGTGTTCAAGCTGAAAAAAGTGTTACATTGTAACTTTGGTAAAAGACACCTTAAAATTTTGAACAGTACAATACATGAAGTCTCTAAAAATTGTAATTTCCAAATACAGAGGTATTTTTAAAATGTTGTGGCTAATTTTATTTTCCAGTCTGTAACATGCAGTATTTACTTCACAATATGGAGCATGAATTTAGCAATCCAATTTTTATTTTTTGGACCCATTGTGGACAATGCTATTAAATATGAGTAAGGCTGTGATTATTTCATGGAGGAAATGGAAATCACAGATTCTGTGACATTCTGCTTATGCTCTAATAAATTGGTTAGTCTCTAAGGTGCCACAAGTACTCCTTTTCTTTTTGCGAATACAGACTAACACGGCTGTTACTCTGAAATCTGTAACCTCTGTAACTTCAACAGCAGCTGTGTGGTTGACTTCAGGGTCACCCAATCAGCTGGCCCCAAGCAGTGGACCTGGGGGCATCTCTGGGGGCTGCCCCAGAGCCAGCTGTACTGGCAGCTGGCTCCAGGGAGCGCACAAAGAGCGGCCAGTGTGGCTGGTCCTGGGGACTGCCCAAACAGCAGTCCTGGGGGGCGGCCCCAGGGAGAATCTGAGCAGTGGTCCCGGGGCTCCCCGGGGCCAGCCACACCAGCCACTGCTCATGCGGCCCCAGGTAGCTGGCTCCGGGGACCACCAGAACAGTGGCTAGTGTGGTTGGCTCCAAGGAGTGCCAAAGCAGCGGTCCTGGGGGTACCCTGGGGATCGCTGGAGCAGCAGCGGTCCGAGTGCAGATAAAGCAGCAGTCACGGGGCAGCTGGAGTAGCGGTCCCAGGGTGGCTGGAGCCGCAGTCCCGGGGTGCCTGGAGGCCGTCTGGAGAGAGATCCCTGGAGCAGCGGCCGGTGGGCACTTAACCACCTGTACTGGAGCAGTGGGGGGCCCAGAAGTAGAGATTTAGTCAGGGATATTTTTGGTAAAATATTTGGTAAAATATTCATGGCCATGAATTTTTATTTATTTCATGTGACCTGTCCATGACTTTTGCCAAAAACACCCGTGACTAAATCTTAGCCTTAAATATGAGTAATTCCTGAAGCTTTCCCTGTACTGTGAAACATCAGGAATCTGAATTCTGATCATATATGGTATTTTCATACAGGGTGTGATAGCACAGTCTTTACACAGACAAAACTGCCAGTGACTTCAATAAGAAATTATCCAGAGTAAAGATACACTCTGCCTCCTCCAAAACCCCTATCAAGCTGGAGTGTTTTTTTCACCATGCCCAGAATGTCATCAAATTCAAGAGTCCTAGAGACCTCACAGACAACACTCTCTCAGCAGTTCCCTGTCTTTTATAATGAGGGCGATTCACCTGGAGCTCCTCTGCTCTAGATGATCATAATGGTCCCTTCTGACCTTAATATCAATGTATCTATGTATTTATGCTCCTGTGGCAGCATGGTACCTAGAGAGAGGTAATCCCTCAAATAGGCCATCCTAAAGCCATTTAAGGCCTTAAATGGCCAACACCTTAAACCCTACCCAGAGGCCAACAGAAACACAGTGCAGATCCCAGAGTGCTGGTTTCACATACTCCCAGTGAGATATCCTGCTCGACATGTAAGCTGCTGTGCTCTGCATCAGTTTCAGTTTCTGAATGGTTTTAAGGTGTAGCCTGTAGAACATATTGCGATAGTCTTATCTTGAGGTTTAAAAGGAACAATGTCATAGAAAAAGAGAAGTCCAAGTTATATTAGTCACATTTTTGTTCTTAATAGTTTTTTTTTCTATGGTAGAAAATTGCAGATATTTATTTTCTCTTCCAGAGGAGAAGTCTAGCATTTTAGGAAGAATTTTCTTAGAGATAAAAAGGAGAGTCGTTAGAGAGAGAGTTCAGGTTCCCCCCCCCGCCCCCCGCCAAGAATTTTGCTACAATCTCCAAAGGAAAGGTGTGTTTCCTTTTTTTTTTTTAAAAAAAAAACATTCTAACATTGTAGTTTTTGTCCAGGTCTTTTATTAAACATTTGGGGAAAATATTTTTGGGAGGTGGGGGGACTTAGGAGAAAATGATTTTTCTTTACCTTCCTTTTCTTCAAAAGCAATACATACTAAACATGCTGGGGGATATAGATAGGAAATTTGCATCTTTTTGTGCTTTCATGATTGCCTGAATTTTTGTAAGCTTATATATGGAAAATTTTTGAAAGAATTCTAACACAAGGCATAGACTAGCAACTAGTATGAAGAAATGAAGACAATATAACATAAAGAAAACCGAAGATGGAAACAACTGTATCCAAAGATTTTTCTCATTCTCAGTTTCTTTATTTAAACACAAAGATTCTGATGAAATAAATCCATCTGGTGAGCCTTAAAATAATCATTGTATGTTGCTTTTATGGAAAGCTGTTTCAAGAAGCAGATAAATTGAACATTGCTAGTTTGTGTTTGGAGGGAGATATTTTTCGAGTCATGCAGTAGAACAGAGATCAAAAGCATTGTACTCATATATAGGGGAATCTTGACCTCTTGGGGCATTTCCAATGTACCCTTGGATTCTTCAGTAACTATGTATGTCAGTCCCAGGTCTTCATGGCCTGAATTTTTGGTCTTTCTTTCCCCAGTGACATCCTGAAGGCTTTTACACTTTAACTCCAGACTTCATTCTTCCCACCAAACAGGTTTAGTTTTCACACTGTCTCACTGGGAGGCAGATGTCAGTGAGCAGCAAGCAACCAAGCGATAAGAAAATTTTGAACACTGAACATTTTTCAAGCTTCATTCTCTCTGCTGGATTATGGAAAATGTTGGAAACTCAGCAGTACTGGACTCATTTTTTTTTTAACCTGAGGCTTCTTTGAAACACTAGGCATTTGAAGCTTCATGAGCAAAAGATAAGACAGGGAGAGCAGAAAAATGCTTCAGCTGCAGTTTCCCTAATATGTAGCACTGCAATGTTCTTATTGTCTTTCTTCCCTTTTGGACCTTGATTTCCTATAGAGGAATCCATCCTTTGTCATAATAATGGCAGAAAGATTCTCAAATTCAAGCTGATTCTGTGACTGTGGATCCACATCAGGAGTTAAAATGAGAATCAATCTAGCACGCTCCTGGGTCTGACCTATGTTGAAAATAAATAATAGAAATGTCAGTATTATGACTAATCTTCTGGTTTTCATGAACCTTTTTCTTCCAAAAAAGGCTCAAGCATTTCAGACCTAAATGAAATAGTACCCCTCTCCTCTACCTAGCCATAATGCAAGAGCAAGGTATCCTTTTTTGTGAGAAGCTTAGGCAGAGAATTTCTGTATAATTGGCAGTGAAGGGGAAAAATGAGGCAAAGAAGACCTCTGCATGCTCTTTCTAAGGAAAGCAAAATATCTCTTTATGCATTAATGACCCCCAGCTATATTTACACTCAGGTTTCTGGCATAATTTTAAAGAGGGGAAGGGAAGGTAGAAGATATTTAGGATATAGTAGGAGCTCAAATAGGAAGTATTTAGAAAGTTAATTTCTTGGGAAGTCCTGTATAAATATCTGGCATATCTCATTGGCTTCAATAGAGTTGTAGATGCACATCATATTACAAGACTTGTGTGACAGTTTTATTTTTTTTAGTATAGAATTACTTGATGCCAAGTTGAAGGTATAAGGAGGATTTTGAGGATAAGGAATATATGGAAGAAGGAAAGAAGGCAGAGTAGGATCATCAGCCTTAAGAGTTTAACAGGAAACAAAAGAAGTACTAGCTAATATATTGAACACAGCTGGTCAAACAACTGAGAGAGCCTGTGTCTTTCCCATAGTTCAGTTCAAGCTGCTGTGATGTAATACTATTGTGCCTGTTCCTGCATTCTACATACCTTTTGCAAGATCATTTGAACCAATTCCCAAAATATGGTTGCTCTAATATGGTGTTGGAAAGGAATTAATTAACATTATTGTTGAAACCACATTAAACTGTTAAAATATATTCCGATTTGTGTTGAGCATGGACAAACCACATGGGAAAGGGAGCATGGTCCAGTGATTAGGGTGCTAGCCTAGGGTTTAGAAGATTACATTCAAGTCCCTTCTCCAGCAATCCCCAGTTTGACCTTGGGAAAATTACCTAGCCTCTCTGTAAAACAAGGATAACGGTACTTCCATATCTCATGAGAGTGTTGTGATGTTCTCCAGTACTACAGTGAGGTAGTACACTCTGAGTACCTAAGATAGACAAATATTCCTTTGTCTTCATTATATTTCAAGGAAAGTTAAATAGCTTAAAGTAGTCTCATTTGGAAGCAAACTGAAAATAAATTGGAGTTAATGGAAGTCTGCCTTGCCCTAGTCTGTTTCATAGAATCATAGAATACTAGGGTTGGAAGGGACCTCAGGAGGTCATCTAGTCCAACCCCCTGCTCAAAGCAGGACCAATCCCCAACTAAATCATCCCAGCCAGGGCTTTGTCAAGTCTGACCTTAAAAACTTCTAAGGAAGGAGATTCCACCACCTCCCTAGGTAACGCATTCCAGTGTTTCACCACCCTCCTAGTGAAAACGTTTTTCCTAATATCCAACCTAAACCTCCCCCGCTGCAACTTGAGACCATTACTCCTCGTTCTGTCATATGCTACCACTGAGAACAGTCTAGATCCATCCCCTTTCTAACCCCCTTTGAGGTAGTTGAAAGCAGCTCTCAACCCCCCCTCATTCTTCTCTTCTGCAGACTAAACAATCCCAGTTTCCTTGGCCTCTCCTCATAAGTCATGTGTTCCAGTCGCCTAATCATTTTTGTTGCCCTCCGCTGGACGTTTTCCAATTTTTCCACATCCTTCTTGTAGTGTGGGGCCGAAAACTGGACACAGTACTCCAGATGAGGCCTCACCAATGTCAAATGGAGGGGAACGATCATGTCCCTCGATCTGCTGGCAATGCCCCTATTTATACATCCCAAAATGCCATTGGCCTTCTTGGCAACAAGGGCACACTGTTGACTCATATCCAGCTTCTTGTCCACTGTAACCCCTAGGTCCTTTTCTGCAGAACTGCTGCCTAGCCATTCGGTCCCTAGTCTGTAGTGGTGTGTGGGATTCTTCAGTCCTAAGTGCAGGATTCTGCACTTGTCCTTGTTGAATCTCATCAGATTTCTTTTGGCCCAATACTCTAATTTGTCTATGGCCCTCTGTATCCTATCCCTACCCTCCAGCGTATCTACCTCTCCTCCCAGTTTAGTGTTTCCTAAGAACACTGAAGAGAAATGTGGTATTAAAATATTACAGCTCCATAATGGTGCCTTGTGTATGGTAGATCACCCAGCCAGAACAAAAAGCATCTCTGTGTGGTCCAAAACAAATATATTTTCTGTCAATAAAAGGTTTACGACAAAAAGATATAGACATAGCGGCTACATTTTCCAACATTGTAGCCTACAGAATTTATTTGCAGCCTGAAAATACTCACTGGCATGTCTGCAACATGAATAATAACCAAAAACATTTAAGTACTAGTGACTAAATGACATGTGAGTTTGTGATTTCAGTAGCTGTTAGGTAGAATGTCTTCCTGTCTCTTATAACTGAAGAAAAAGCAGCTTCCAAGAACAAGAAGGGGAAAGCCAGCACCACACTCGTTAAACCACATAGAGCTAGGCTGCCACAAACCTTTACTACCCTGCTCAATACTGCTCAGATTGTGACACTGGCCGCAGTAAGGTGACCATGTGCTTGCCCAATATACTCTGTTAAAAGCAAGTGAGTAAAGAAGGGAGTGGGTTGTGGGAGGAGCACTAGTTTATTCCATCTCTTTACCAGCCAGGGTAACTGAGTGGATGTACAGGAAGAGTAAACTGCTTCATGAAAGGGGATGAAGTAATTTACTCCCTCCCCAGAGCTGGGAGGAGCAGCAGAGCAATTGGGATTCTCTATTCATTCTCTTCAGTGCTTTTGGGAGATGGGTAGCTGTGCACTTCCCCCTACCCAGGATAGGTTGTAAAATTACAGTTTAGCACACTGAGATTTGAGAGACTTTAACCAGATAATGAGTTCTGTTTTATTTCAGATTTATGTTAGCGACTTTGATGAAGTCAATTTATATTTAATATAAATAAATAAATAAATATAATTTAACAGGTTTACACTAGTGTAAATGAAGTCAGAAGTGTTACTGAGATTTACAGCAGCATAAGTTTCGTTTTCAAGGGTTCCATACAAGGTTCCTTTAAAATATTTTGTTAAGCCATGGGACTGTTGAAAGATCCTATATATGAATTTTGGATTGGTTATCATGGTAAAAATGAGATACATAAAACAGATTTAAAAAGGTATTTAGGCACTTAAAGATTCAGATAGGCATGTGTGGGATTTTGAGACGTGCCTGGGATTTGAATGGGAGTTGACCTAGGCACTTCTAAAAATCCCACTGGGTGCCCATCTCCATCCTTAGACACCTAAATATCTTTAAAAATCTATATTTTTAATATGCAGCATAATCTACATTTCATAAAGACTGATGAAATGGAGGCTGGGCCAAACCTGAGTGATGTGGCAAGCCCATGCACCCTGTCTCAACTCCCAGAACAGGGAGCTGAGCCCAGCCGCCTCATGGGATTGGAACTGCAGAAACTGCCATTACTGGGTGATTGTAGGAGAGGCTCTGCCATGCCCCCATAAGACTTCCCACCACCCCAAAGGGCAGGATCCAATCTCATTCTGTCCCTTATGAAGGAGTGTCTCCAAATCACAATCTTTCATAAACATCTTGCCTCTTAACGAAAAATGAATTACTCTTAAATACATGTATAAACTGTTAACAAGTGTTCAGTAACACATACATTAAATTTGCAACCCATCTAGTACATTTCCCTAAACCCAGTGTGTCACTACCTAGAGAGGAGAGGTTACCAGAACATCACTTTCAATTGAGCCTTTACCACTGACTTTCCTCAAATATCCCTTCTCCAGGCAGTTTAGCAAGTCTCTATCAGTCTTTTAGGACATTTAATCTCCCACTCTGATCTTCTCGGTATCAGCCTTTCATTAGAGTCTGAGTTGTTCTCTTGTTCCTTGACAGTTTCTCCTTTGTGCATTGATGATAAAGAATCAGTCAGATGTGAAATGCCATAGTCCACCTCAGTTGTCAATGTTTTGGAACTTTCTGGGATTACTTGTAGATTCCTTCGATCATGTTGAAATGTGTTCCCCTGGTTTGTCTGAACTACATAAGACCTTGGATGCAGCTGTTCTTTAATGGTACCCCTTTGGTCCCAATTATTAGAGGTAGATTCATTAGGCATACTCTATGATGTGGGTTAAGAGATGGGAGATCACAGGCCCTTTTGTTAAAACAATATTTCTGTTTCTGATTTTCTTTCATCTTCCATATGGTTCCATTGTGAAAAGATTTCAGTAGGTTATCAGTAATTGATAAATTAGATCTGATCCTCCTTCCCATTAACAGTTGAGCTAGAGAAAAGCCATTCTCTACGGGTGTACTTCAGTAAACCAATAAAGGTCTATACAAATCACCCTTACTATCAAAAGTCTTTTTCATTAAAGTTTCTTTACTGACCGTATAGATCTTTCCACATTTCCATTTGATTGGGGGTAATTTGGACTTTGTTTTGTGATGAAAATCCCAATCTATGGCTAATTGCCTAAAATCTGCATTGGAAAAACACAGCCCATTATCTCTAAAGACTTAATCTGGAATTTCATGTCTGGAGAAGATTACCTTCATGCCGGATATCAGTGACTTACTGTTAGTACTATGCAGTGTGATACAGAATATAATAATCTGGGACTCTTAAATAATCCTTTGATTGCCAGGTAAATAAATCAGTACCTACCTTCTCATAAGGTCTTTGTGGAACTGGATTAGGCCTCCGTGGCTCTGCCTGTTGGCATGGCTTGAATTTCAAGCATGAAAAGCTGTTTCCTACCACATTAGCAATGTCTTGATTGATCTGCGGCAAATACAGCACCTCTCGTGCTCGTCGTTTGCACTTCTCAATTCCTAAATGACCCTCATGGATCTTCTGTAGCATTTTTTTTTTGGCGGCTCATTGGAATTGCAACCTTACTGCACTTGAAAATTGCCCCATCGATCACAGTAAGTTCATGTCTCCAATTCCAATTGTCTTATACTTGGACAGCACCTGCTTATTTCTTCAGGCCACCTTTTAATTATCAGTTCTTTAAGGATTCCCAATGATTCATCTTTCTCCATTTCCTCTCTTATTTGTTCCAGTTTCCTGTTAGTTATTGGAGTTGTCTTTACAATCAGATGTACATAGACTTGCATCTCTGTCTTTAAAGTCTTCTCTGGTTCCATGGGAGCTACTGCTCTGGAAAGTTCATCTGCAGTAAACATGAATTTTCTGGGTGTGTACGTCACAACCAAATCATACTTTTACAGCTTTAGCATCATTCTGAGAATCCTTAAGGTGCAGTCGTTTAGCGGTTTGCTACATAACGTTATTTGGGGCTTGTGGTCCATTTCAGCTTCCATTGTCTTTCCATAAATATACTGATTGAATCTCTCACAGGCAAAGAACATTCCTAAAAGCTCCTTCTTGATCTGTGCATATCTGGTTTCTGCCTCAGTCAGTAATTTGGATGCATATGCCACTGGTTGCCAACAATCCTCATGCTTCTGTGAAATCACTACATCTAACCCAGATTGTGAAGCATTTGCTGAAATTTTAATAGGCCTTCCTGGTGCATAAAACTTCAACACTGGCTCTTGTATCAATTGTTGTTTTAAACCTTCCCATGATTCTTCTTGTTCTGCACCACACTACTTAATGCTAAGATTTTGTCATGGTAATTTTTTAGTGAAAGTCACAGAGAAGTCATGGATAATAAACAAAAATGCATGGAAGCCCATGACCTGTCCCTGACTTTTACTAAAAATAACTGTGACAAAATGGGGTATGTGGGAAGATCCAGCACCCACTGCCGCTGCGGCTCTGAGGTCGCCCAGGCACCTGTGGTGGCTCAGAGATTCAGGGTCCTCCCACCACCCATGGCGTCTGAGAGTACTGGGGTCCCCACCACTACCTGCAGCATCTGGGAGCTGCAGGGTCTCCCTGCTGCCTGTGGCATCTCAGAGCTGTGGGGGGCCCCCACTGCAGCTTGGAGCTCCGGGGCTGGTGGCTGGGAGCTGAAGGGGGCCAGCACAGCTCACGGCTGCTGAGAGCTCCACAGTTCCCCCACCACACATAGTGGCTGGAAGCTCCGGAGCTGGCATCTGGGAGCTGCTAGGGCTCCACCACCTGTGGCAGCTGAGAGCTCTGGGGCCTCACTTGGTGACGGCTCCAGACCTGCTGCCTCTGGGCTGAAGTTGAAAATGTCACTGAGGTCTCTGGAAGTCATGACACCTTTCTACATGGATAGATAAGTGGAGGGACCTGCTTGTATATACAGATTGTATGTTTACCCTGCAAGCAACCTAACCTTGGAAAAAGGTCATGTTATTCCAAAAAGAGTGCCTTAAAGCGAGGTTCAGTATGATATTGTAGTGAGAGCACCCATTTTACCAGGTTTAGTTTCTCACATGCAGCTAGGCCTAGAATTGGAATTACCTCCTTTGGCTCTAAAATAGACAGGAGTCTGTACATGGTGTTTTTATGATTGATGCTAGCAATGTATCTCCCCTTCATTGGTATATTTGTTCCAGAATAACTAGTAACCTTTATTTTTGTTGGTCCCAGTTTTGATTTTCTTTTCGGTCTCTCGTAATCTTTTTCAGGCAGAATATTAACCTGAGCTCCTGTGTCCAGTTTCAGTGGCATAATTATTCTTTTCGCTGTCATAGGCAGTATCCAGTCCTTCTCATCAGGCTTGGTAGATCCCAATAAGTCTGTGACAAACTCCTAAACCATGTTGTCTTTAACTGAATGCACTTGCATTTTCTGTATTTGGGGTCTGCAGCAGTTTGCAAAATGGTTCTTTCACCCATATTTATGATAGAGTTTTCCAAAGGCAACACATTGTTTGGGGCCATGCTGTGATCCACACCTTCCACGTGACTGTCTGTACCCAGTCTTCCCCCAGCATTGTTTTTTGTAGCGAGTGGTTCCACTTTTTGATGTGATCTGTTCTGGCAAAACAACAACAAGAACAACAACTGTACTTAGTACATGAATAACCCCTTCTGGTTAATTCAGCTCTTTGCTGGCTTCTGTTTTCATGGTTTCTGTTGCCCTGCATATTTGGAGAGCTTTTTCTAAAGTTAAATCTCTTTCACAAAGCACTCTCTCACTTAATACATTATCTTTAATGCCTCAAAAGGTTCTCTGCCAGCTCACGGAAGTCACAGGTTTTACTGAGTTTCCTTAATTCTGTGACAAATTGTTCAATAGTTACATCAGTTTTTTGCACGCATGTAAAAAAAAATATGTCTCTCAAAGGTCTCGTTCATTTTTGGCATGCAGTGTTACTCAAATGTAGTTAGTATTTTATTTAACTTTATGCTTTCACCTTCTTCAAACTTAAAGTAGTTATAAATATCCAATGCTTACTCCCCAACAATATGCAAAAAAGATTGATGATTTCATTTTATCATTTTTCTTCTCTGCCCCTATAGCTGCTAAATATAATTCAAATATCTGTCTGAATATTTTCCAGTTCTCTGCAACATTGCCTGATAAATGCAGGCTGGAAGGAGGTTGCAACACATCCATTTTTGGCATCACTCCCTCCTCTCCCCCCATAAACTAGTCAAGCTACTATTGTGCTCACCAAACATGCAAAAGCCTCTGTGCCTGGTGCTTCTCTGGTGCCTCTCTTTGTCTCTGCTTTCAGTTGCAAACACAGGAGTTAACTTCAAAATCACTGCAATTTCCTTCTCATTCAGCCCTTCTGACTCGATGTAATAATCTTGGGGTCCATTAAATAACAAACCAGTGAATGAGAAAGGAATAAAACTTTAATAAAACAAATTGGAAAGCTTCTGCGATGACCGGTTGCACACATCCATGTGGTGTTCCCAGCCCAGGCCTCCAGGGCACATCTCCAAATTTCCACATCCATGTGGTGTTCCCAGCCCAGGCCTCCAGGGCACATCTCCAAATTTCCACTCTCACAACATTATCCCTTACGAAGGAGCATCTCCAAATCACAATCTTTCATAAACATATCTCTACAATATCCATGCTTCTAAATTCAGTGAGTGGAATTGTTTAGATACCATACAGATGTCAAAAGAAACCTATAAATGGTCTTTACCCTATTTCTGTGGGAAGTAATATGAAGTGAAAAGTTGTCTGTGTGTAACTGACTCTGTTGTGTGGTAGCACAATATAACTTTTGTTATGATTCCAGCAGATCTCTATATATTTTGTGATTTTTTAAGGACTGCTTCCTGTGTTGAAGTTTCACCACCTTTAAAAATAAATTAGTTTGTTTGAGAAAATATTAAGTTAACTGAAACCACAAATTTAGTTAATCACAATATTCAAAGCTTTCATTTGGGAAATGGAACGTATAAAATAATAGTTTTTTACATCAATTTTTTATTCTTTTGGAAAGCTTTCTGTTAAAATCAGAATCAGGTCCAGTCTCTCGATTGGTGAATAACCACCAAGTCTTTTGGGATGGCAGAAATCAAGGGGTGGATCAGGAGTTCCAACCAGAGGAAATGAGCAGCACACATAAGTGGATTTTTCACGAGAGTGGAAATACATTGGGCATATTTGCAGTGTGAATGAATATGTGGGGCTGCCTCAATGGGGACAAAGAGGCATGTCAGGAGTTTTCACGGAAGGGGTGCAGGAACCTTTTAATAAAGCCTCATTGGAGCCTTGTCAAGGTTCCTCCCCCACTCTGAACTCTAGGGTACAGATGTGGGGACCTGCATGAAAAACCTCCTAAGCTTATCTTTACCAGCTTAGGTCAAAACTTCCCCAAGGTACAAAATATTACCCCCGTTATCCTTAGACTGGCCGCTACCACCACCAAACTAATACTGGTTACTGGGGAAGAGCTGTTTGGACGCGTCCTTCCCCCCAAAATACTTCCCAAAACCTTGCACCCCACTTCCTGGACAAGGTTTGGTAAAAAGCCTCACCAATTTGTCTAGGTGACTACAGACCCAGACCCTTGGATCTTAAGAACAATGAACAATCCTCCCAACACTTGCACCCCCCCTTTCCTGGGAAATGTTGGATAAAAAGCCTCACCAATTTGCATAGGTGACCACAAACCCAAACCCTTGGATCTGAGTACAATGAAAAAGCATTCAGTGTTTTACAAGAAGACTTTTAATAAAAAATAGAAGTAAATAGAAATAAAGAAATCCCCCCTGTAAAATCAGGATGGTATATATCTTACAGGGTAATTAGATTCAAAAACATAGAGAACCCCTCTAGGCAAAACCTTAAGTTACAAAAAAGATACACAGACAGAAATAGTTATTCTATTCAGCACAATTCTTTTCTCAGCCATTTAAAGAAATCATAATCTAACACATACCTAGCTAGATTACTTACTAAAAGTTCTAAGACTCCATTCCTGTTCTGTCCCCGGCCAAGACGACTACAGACAGACACAGACCCTTTGTTTCTCTCCCTCCTCCCAGCTTTTGAAAGTATCTTGTCTCCTCATTGGTCATTTTGGTCAGGTGCCAGCGAGGTTACCTTTAGCTTCTTAACCCTTTACAGGTGAGAGGAGCTTTCCCCTGGCCAGGAGGGATTTCAAAGGGGTTTACCCTTCCCTTTATATTTATGACACGCCCCCCAAATCTCAGCTAGGGTGAAACACTGGCTGGGATTTCTTCCTGGAGCTCTAGGAAAACAGAGTTAATAAGACACATGCATCTCTAAATATACTACCAAGTACATAAAGACTAACAATATTTTCCACATCTCAAGGACGATTTTAACCAGTTGATTCTGGGAAACTTTCACGGGAGAGTGCATCAGCCACTTTGTTAGAAGCTCCTGAGATGTGTTGGATGTCGAAATCAAAATCTTGGAGAGCTAAACTCCACCGAAGAAGTTTTTTGTTAATTTCTTTGACGGTGTGAAGCCACTTTAGTGCAGCATGGTCGGTTTGCAGGTGGAAACGCCGTCCCCAAACATATGGGCGTAGCTTTTCCAGAGCGTAGACAATGGCATAACATTCTTTTTCAGTGACTGACCAGTTGCTTTCCCCCTCAGACAGTTTTTTGCTGAGAAACACTACAGGGTGGAATTCTTGATCAGGTCCTTTCTGCATTAAAACTGCTCCCACACCACGCTCGGATGCATCTGTGGTTACTAGGAACGGTTTGTCAAAGTCTGGGGCCCTTAGTACAGGGTCAGACATGAGTGTCGCTTTAAGCTTGTTAAAGGCCTTCTGACACTTTCCGGTCCACTGAACAGCATTTGGCTGTTTCTTTTTGGTTAGGTCTGTCAGTGGGGCAGCGATTTGGCTGTAGTGCGGTACAAATCGTCTGTAATAACCGGCCAAGCCTAAGAAGGATTGAACCTGTTTCTTTGACTTTGGGACAGGCCACTTTTGGATAGCATCCACTTTGGCCTGTAGGGGGCTGATAGTTCCTTGACCCACCTGGTGTCCAAGGTAAGTCACTCTGTTTAGGCCTATTTGACACTTCTTAGCCTTAACAGTTAGTCCTGCCTCCCTTATGCGCTCAAGGACTTTTTGTAGATGTTCCAGGTGGTCTGCCCAGGAATCCGAAAATATGGCCACATCGTCAAGGTAGGCGACTGCATATTCTCCTAATCCCGCTAGGAGACCATCTACAAGTCTTTGGAAAGTGGCGGGTGCATTTCGCAGCCCGAAAGGGAGTACATTAAATTCATACAGCCCGAGATGTGTGATGAAGGCTGACCTTTCCTTGGCAGATTCATCTAGCGGTACCTGCCAGTACCCCTTGGTTAAGTCCAAGGTAGAGATGAACTGGGCCCTTCCCAGTTTCTCTAATAGTTCATCTGTGCGTGGCATGGGATAGTTGTCTGGGCGAGTTACAGCATTTAGCTTACGGTAGTCCACGCAAAAACGTATTTCCCCATCTGGTTTGGGAACTAGAACCACTGGAGATGCCCATGCACTTCCAGAGGGGCGGATTACACCCATCTGTAACATATCCTGGATCTCCCGTTCTATAGCAGTTTTAGCTTGAGGAGACACCCGGTAAGGTTGGACCCTAATTGGGTGAGCATTACCTGTGTCAATGGAGTGGTATGCCCGTTCAGTCAGTCCTGGGGTGGCTGAGAACGTTGGTGCGTAGCTAGTGCACAGCTCCTGGATCTGCTGTCGCTGCATACGCCCAAGGGTCATGGAGAGGTTCACCTCTTCCACACCACCAGCACATTTCCCTTCGTAGTAGACACCTTCAGGCCACTCAGCGTCGTCTCCTCCCTGGGCTGTAAACTGACAAACCTTTAATTCTCTGGAATAAAAGGGCTTTAGAGAATTAATATGATACACCTTAGGCTTTCGGTTGGAGGTGGGGAATGCTATGAGATAATTAACAGCTCCCAGGCGCTCCTGGACCACGAATGGCCCTTCCCACGATGCTTCCATTTTATGGGCCTGGAGCGCCTTTAAGACCATGACCTGGTCTCCTACTTTGAAGGAACGCTCTCTGGCATGTTTATCATACCAGGCTTTTTGCTCTTTTTGAGCATCCTGTAAGTTTTCTCTAGCAAGGGCTAAAGAGGTTCGGAGGGTGTTTTGTAGGTTGGTTACAAAGTCCAGAATGTTAGTTCCTGGAGAAGGTGTAAATCCCTCCCATTGCTGCTTCACCAACTGCAATGGCCCCTTAACCTCACGGCCATATACAAGTTCAAATGGGGAAAACCCTAAACTGGGATGTGGTACAGCTCTGTAGGCAAAGAGCAACTGCTGCAATACTAGGTCCCAATCATTGGAGTGCTCATTTACGAATTTACGTATCATGGCCCCCAAAGTTCCATTAAACTTCTCCACCATGCCATTTGTTTGATGATGGTAAGGAGTGGCAACCAAGTGATTTACCCCATGAGCTTCCCAAAGGTTTTTCATAGTTCCTGCCAGGAAATTAGTCCCTGCATCTGTGAGGATGTCGGAGGGCCAACCTACCCTGGCAAAAATGTCTGCTAGTGCCTGGCACACACTTTTAGTCCTGGTGTTGCTTAGAGCTACTGCTTCCGGCCATCGGTGGCAAAATCCATGAAATTCAGTATGTACTGCTTTCCTCTGGGTGTCTTTTTCGGAAAAGGACCCAGAATATCCACAGCTACTCACTGAAATGGAACTTCAATGATGGGGAGTGGCTGGAGAGGAGCTTTGACCTGGTCTTGGGGTTTTCCCACTCTTTGGCACACCTCACAAGACTGGACATAGGTAGAAACATCCTTGCCCATTCCCTCCCAGTGGAATGACCCCCCCAAACGGTCTTTGGTCCTGTTCACCCCAGCATGGCCACTAGGGTGATCATGGGCTAAGCTCAAGAGCTTGGCCCGGTATTTAGTTGGAACTACCAACTGTCTCTGAGGATGCCAGTCTTCCTGGTGTCCCCCAGAAAGAGTTTCCTTGTATAAAAGTCCTCTTTCTACAACAAACCTGGATCGATTAGAAGAGCTGAGAGGCGGTGGGTTGCTCCGTGCCGCCGTCCAAGCTCTCTGGAGGCTTTCATCTGCTTCCTGTTCGGTCTGGAACTGTTCCCTTGATGCTGGAGACATCAGTTCCTCATGGGATTGTGGACCTAGGCTTGGTCCCTCTGGAAGCGATATAGGGGATGGAGCTGTTTCTGTTGACTGTGAACCGCTCTCCGCTGGTGCACTATGTTGGGATTCAGGCTCCGGCTGAGCCTCTTGTGTAGGGTTATCGGCTGCTGCCAGTTCAGGTTCGGTGGGGCCCTCTGGTGTTGAGGTTGCAAGTACTGGATTCAGTGCTGACACGGGGTCTGGTGTTGGTTGTTTGGCTGGTTCCGGTTCTGGGACTGGTTCCGTCTGGGTCTCTGGGACTGGATCCACTACTGCTGTTGCAGACATTGGCCTGGGGTCCAGGTCCATCACCTCTGACTGGGTCCTGATAGAAGTTTCCGGAACAGAGCTAGGCCTCACGGCTTGTTTAGCCTGGTTGCGGGTGACCATTCCCACCCTCTTGGCCTGCTTCACATGATTGGCCAAGTCTTCCCCCAACAGCATGGGGATGGGATAATCATCATAGACTGCAAAAGTCCACATTCCTGACCAGCCCTTGTACTGGACAGGCAACTTGGCTGTAGGCAAATTGAAAGAGTTGGACTTGAAGGGTTGAATCGTCACTTGGATCTCTGGGTTGATTAAATTGGGGTCCACTAAGGAAGCATGGATAGCTGACACTTGTGCTCCGGTGTCCCTCCACGCGGTGACCTTCTTCCCACCCACACTCACAGTTTCCCTCCGCTCCAAGGGTATCTGGGAGGTATCTGGGCCTGTGGACCTCTGGTGTGATTCCGGTGCAATGAACTGTAATCTGTTGGGGTTCTTGGGGCAGTTGGCCTTTACATGCCCCAGCTCGTTACACTTAAAACATCGTCCAGCTGACGGGTCACTGGGGCGAGGAGGGTTGCTGGAGAACGGGGTGGTGGGACGATAAGGGGTCTGGAGGGTTCTTTGGGAGGTAGGTGGGGCTTTGGGCGGCCCCCGGTAATAGGGTGTGGTCTGGGGTGGTCCCTTCTGGTCTCCGCTCCAACTGCGACCAGTTTTCTTCTTCTCTGCCACCTCCACCCATCTGGCTCCAATCTCTCCTGCCTCAATTACAGTTTTGGGTTTCCCATCTAGGATGTATCTTTCTATTTCCTCAGGAACACCCTCTAAGAATTGTTCCATTTGCATTAGGAAGGGCAAATTTACTGGAGATTCAACACTTGCTCCTGATATCCAGGCATCCCAATGTTTTACAATGTGGTAGGCATGTCGGGTAAATGACATGTCTGGTTTCCACCTTAGGGCTCTGAACCTCCGACGAGACTGCTCGGGTGTTATCCCCATTCTGACTCTCGCCTTGGATTTAAACAGTTCATACTTGTTCATGTGTTCTTTAGGCATTTCAGCTGCCACCTCAGCTAAGGGTCCACTGAGCTGCGGCCTCAGCTCTACCATGTATTGGTCAGTAGAGATGTTGTACCCAAGGCAGGCCCTTTCGAAGTTTTCTAAGAAGGCCTCAGTATCATCACCTGCCTTGTAGGTGGGGAACTTTCTGGGATGGGAAGTGGTACCTGGAGAAGGATTGCTAGGGTTTGTTGGTATATTCTGCTGGGCCTTTATCCTCTCCATCTCCTCCACATGCTTCCTCTCTTTTTCCTTCTCCTCCTCCTTCAGCCGCATGAGTTCTATCTGTCTTTCATGTTCCCTTTGTTTTTCCTCAGCCTGAAATTTGGCTAATTCCAGCTGTAGTCGAGCTGAGGATTTGGCCATTCTAACCTCTCTGTTTTTAACTAACTTTACACCCGAGGTTTAGAAATAAACAAACAAAACTTGGCTGTAAAATTTTGCTGTGCTGGAATAGAATACCTATTCTCTGATAGTGATTGTCAGCCTACAGAAAAAGACAATTCCCTTGTCTCTGCTCTGGGCCCAAATTAAAGCAACAAACCTCCAACTACTTGGAAACCTGCTTACCCAGCCCAAAGAAGAAAAAAAATTTCTTTTCAAACCTGTGCTCCTTGTAAAACAAAAAAAAAAATCAAAATCCTAAAAAAAACCCTGCCACTTTTGTCTCCAGGCAAATGGGTAGAGCACACACCCCCTATTTACTTTTAGGAAGAAAAGAAAAAAAAAAAACCTCTGGGTTGGAAGACTGTGAATTTTCCTGCAGGAGTTAAGTACCCTGCCTCCAGGCAAAGAAAACCTGCAATTCACAAGATAATCCCATTTTGTCTCTGCTTGGCCACAAAGCAGAGAGAAACCAAGCTGCTTTCAGTTTCAAAGCTGCCTTCTGGACTTCCTAAAAATTCCTTTTTAAAATCTGTATTTCTAGTTCAAAAAATCTCAACTGGATCTCAAAATGATTTCAGGTTAATCCCACCACTGTGCCACCATGTCAAGGTTCCTCCCCCACTCTGAACTCTAGGGTACAGATGTGGGGACCTGCATGAAAAACCTCCTAAGCTTATCTTTACCAGCTTAGGTCAAAACTTCCCCAAGGTACAAAATATTACCCCCGTTATCCTTAGACTGGCCGCTACCACCACCAAACTAATACTGGTTACTGGGGAAGAGCTGTTTGGACGCGTCCTTCCCCCCAAAATACTTCCCAAAACCTTGCACCCCACTTCCTGGACAAGGTTTGGTAAAAAGCCTCACCAATTTGTCTAGGTGACTACAGACCCAGACCCTTGGATCTTAAGAACAATGAACAATCCTCCCAACACTTGCACCCCCCCTTTCCTGGGAAATGTTGGATAAAAAGCCTCACCAATTTGCATAGGTGACCACAAACCCAAACCCTTGGATCTGAGTACAATGAAAAAGCATTCAGTGTTTTACAAGAAGACTTTTAATAAAAAATAGAAGTAAATAGAAATAAAGAAATCCCCCCTGTAAAATCAGGATGGTATATATCTTACAGGGTAATTAGATTCAAAAACATAGAGAACCCCTCTAGGCAAAACCTTAAGTTACAAAAAAGATACACAGACAGAAATAGTTATTCTATTCAGCACAATTCTTTTCTCAGCCATTTAAAGAAATCATAATCTAACACATACCTAGCTAGATTACTTACTAAAAGTTCTAAGACTCCATTCCTGTTCTGTCCCCGGCCAAGACGACTACAGACAGACACAGACCCTTTGTTTCTCTCCCTCCTCCCAGCTTTTGAAAGTATCTTGTCTCCTCATTGGTCATTTTGGTCAGGTGCCAGCGAGGTTACCTTTAGCTTCTTAACCCTTTACAGGTGAGAGGAGCTTTCCCCTGGCCAGGAGGGATTTCAAAGGGGTTTACCCTTCCCTTTATATTTATGACAAGCCTTTAGACCTAATGTGAGTGCTGATGGGTTTCGATAAAGGAAGTGTGGGAGCTGATTGGAGGTTAGGGCAGTGTGGGAGAGCAGAGTACAGCTGCATGAAAAATGAGATTCCATATCAGGAGGGTCCCTACAGGGCAACTAGTAGCATATGGAGTTTCTACAGTTCCAACAGTCCTTGCAGGGGTGCTAGACAGATCTTTTTCTTCAACACTTAGCCAGTCAGCCATAGCGATTGTTCACCATTTGGTCCATTCCTGTGCAACCACGAAGGCTTGACAGCCTGACAGTCCAACATTGGAACAGACTTGATGAACCCATGTAGTGGGGGTCTGCCTCTGGACCACCTCCACCCCATGGTTGGTGGTATTTTATCCCAGATGTTACAAGCCACCCAGAAAATGGCATTCGCTGGAATGTCTTGTAGCATCCTTGCAACATGTCCGAAAAGTGTAATGTGCCACCTGCAGACAATGGCCCCGGTAGTCTTTAGATCCAAATGACCATAAACATCTGCATTACAGATGAAGTCATTCCACAGAGGCACAAAGCATCTGTAAGGGGAATGGCTGAATGGCATAGAACCAGTCAGTAACCCTACACCTTCTTAGCCTGTGGGCTGGCTTAACTGATGAGGCCAGGGAAAAAGCAGTTCAACTGGACTAGTTCCCAGAGAAATTTAGAGTAGCCTCATACTGCTCTAATCTACACCTGGCTGCCTGTTACCGCAAGGTTCATTTTGGTTGCTGTGGGTCACTGAAGCATAGCTGTTGCTGTAACAAACTGGGGCCTGGACACATGCAGCCACAAGATCAGAAGAATTTAAAGGTGGTTAAAAGCCACTTTGCCCCTCCCCCTAGTCCTCATTTTGGACAAGGTAGAAAATCTGGGTCTAAATATTTTTATCTCCCATTTAGCAAAATCTTTAAAACAAATGAACTGAGTTCATCTGTAAACTAGTTGATATAAATTCTTTAGTCTACTACAAATAAAAGGCTGATGTTGCACCTCCTTATGGCCATGTCTGGAGATTAGCTCTCAACCAGCCTGACACATTCTCCTTTGATTGCTCACCCCTTTTCATGCTCTCCCCTCCCCTGGTCTCTCTCTCTGGACTAGATTGTTCTGTCTTTGTGGCTCCAGGTGCTCCCTCTTTGTGGCTTGGTCCTCTGGCCACATCACTATAGCTTTCCTGGGGTAACAAAGTCCTTCTGGACAAACTGTCTAAGTCAGTCTTCTGCTACACCGCCCAGACCGTGCCTCTTCTCCAGTAGCTGGTAGGGAAAACTAGTCCTGCCCACTATTCCAGGTTCCATCCCGGAGACCCTATTTCTTGCAAACGTGGTCTGCTTGCCTGTTGCTATCTCTCTGGGCTTTTTCTTATGTTTCTTCATTATCTTCTGGCCCAATCCTGGGTGGAACCTCCTTTGTTCCCTGTGGCTACTTCACCCTGTCTTGGGTTCTTGCCAGAGTCTGTATTCCAAGGCAGGATCTCTGGGCTTAGTCTCCCCTAGGCCTCCTCCTTGTTTGCCTCCATCTTCCTCTCTAAGGAGTGACTGCAGAGCTCCTTCCTGCAGCCTCTTTTTACTTTCCCTCTATGCCTATCTCAGCTCCTCCCTCAGCTGGGCTTCATCAGCCATTAGGCCTTATCAGTCCTGACTCTCCTTCAGACGCAGCCTATCACACGGTTAATTGGCCCTTTTTTTCTACTTAGGCCGCATGTGGGGTAGATACCTCTGCACAATAGTATCCTGTGCATATATTGCAACAGTGCATTATTTTCACTCACGTGTTTTCAAACTTTGCAAAGCTTATATTTTTCATGAAGGACTACGACATGTCAAATGTGAAAGCTTTGAAGAAAACAGTCTTTAAGCTTCCTTTAAATTAAAAAAAAAAGAAACCCCAAACAAAAACAAAATAAGTACAAAACCCAAAACTTTTTAAATTGAGAATACGCCTGAGAAATTTAAACCCAAGAAGTATTTTAGAGGGAAAAGTGTGTAGCTGAAAAGTGGTGCAAGTACCTTCTCAACTATAGCTCTTAGTATCACTATCATACAGCTGTGAAAGTAAAACTTGCTTGGTTTCATAATTCCAGAGAAAGGATATCCAAATTTTTCCTGTAATTTTGTAAAGAAATTTGGGAAGGATGGGTGTGTGCGCACGCCTATGTGCACACAGGCATGCTTTTTAAAACTAGAAGCCCATAAACTCATGTTCCCCACATATATATTTTGGTTGACCCAAGGTGTGTTTGTGGCCAACGGAAATTTTTCCAGATGTGTAATCTGCCAGGGGAATACAAATTCTGTAATTCTGTGCATAATGTTCATTGTGACAACTATGTAGTGATTTTTCCATTGGCTACTGGTAGCGTAATCTCAATTCAATACATTAAAATAATTCATGACATTACTAGCAGCTATTGAGAGATGACATTCTTTGATGTTGCTTCCTTGATTTAAATTTTTGGAGAGCAGAACTTTGCTGACCTACATAAGGAGAGTTTTCAATGTAAGCTGTGTAACTATATTAGCCATTTCATTCACCTATTGTGAAAAGATTGGAAGAATCTCACAGCTTTACCTACTTTATTTAGGTATCACTCTGTTGGTTATCAAAAGTGATCAGTATTCATGTGATATACTCAGGAGTATCCCATTCTTCTCCAGGAATCTCAGCAGACAGAGCCCAGTAGCAGAGAATAGCAAATACAGTATCTGTGATAAGGCATTACAAATGTCAGCAGAGTCTCCTTGTAAGTTATCTCATCCCCAGAGGATGTGAGACAAGTTAGTATATTACTGGTTGCATTTCCAGCATTTATCATCTGATGAGACCTACTCGAGGATAATATTCTTTATGTATTCTGTGTGGTGTTCTATAATACAGTGTCTATTTAGAATTTTATTCTGATACTATCTAGGTAGAAGAGAACTATAAATTTTCTTAATGTTTATTTCAAGTATCCTAAATCAGTGAGATCTGAAACTGTTTCCATTTTGTCTGAAATTTCTGTTCCTATAGATTAGAGCCATATCCTTAGTCTATTTATAGGATTATGAAAAATTATGTTTGTTTTAATAAAAATAAGAGAATATGCATATATTTGATACAAAACATATATAAATGTATGTGAAGTATATGTAAATGAGGAGTATAGACTGTATACAAATTAGGTGTGGTCCTTTGGCTACTGGCAAGTATGTAGCAAATGCAACCTTTATTGCTGCGAAGTTTAGGCATCCATTTCATTTATTGGAGGAAAGGAAATTAATTATTTTTCATTTTGTGTTTGCTTATAATGTTCTTTTTTTAAATGGAGATTTATACTGCTTTTTTTTAGGCAAAAAGACATTTTGGTAGATATTTAAGTTAATTTATTCACCTAACATAAGAAGGGCCATACTGAGTCAGACCAATGGTCTGTCTAGCTCAGTTTCCTGTCTTCCTATAGTCACCAGTACCAGATGTTTCAGGGGAAATGAACAGAACAGGGTAATTAGCGAGTGATCAGTCCCCTGTTGTCCACTCCCAGCTTCTGGCAGATGGAAGTATAGGGATACCCAGAGCATGTGGTTGTGCTCCTGACCATCTTGTCTAATAGACATTGATGGACCTGTCCTCCATGAATGTATCTATTTTTTTTTTCTGAACCCAGTTATACATTTGGCCTTCACAACCTCCCATGGCAAGGGGACATAAGTTGACTGTGCACCATGTGAAGAAATACTTCCTTTTGTTTCCTTTAAACGTGCTGCCCTTTAATTTCATAATAACTTTGGATATACATACACGAGCTTGGTAAGCTGTGAAAAGAGTTTATTTTAGAGATTACTTCCTCATTTAGGACTTGATTCAGGTGGATACATAAACATAGACTTAACCTGAAGCCCACTGACTACAGGACTAATCACATGCTTAAAAGTAGGGATATGCTAACTATCTTACTAAATTGAGGCCTACATTTTGTAGTGTGTAATTCAGAAAATAGTGACTGCAATATGTAAAAAAAAAAGTTTCTAAAAATAAGCCCCACAAGTCCTTATCTTTTAAGTCTGTTGGAGTCCATTCTGAATGTTAATGTATTAAAGAACTTATTTTAAAAAGGAGAAAGATTTAAGGCCGCATGCAAAAATGTGCATGTACACACATAACTTATTTCTATATAGAATTAATGTAACTGCACATGCACATTAGGTATCTGCATATTCAGATGGTTGTTTTCATGCACAAATATCTGATTTGTGGTAATCGTTTTTGCAAATTAGGCATGCAGTTGTGTGCACACTATTGCATGTGGCGCAAGGCTTCTGCTCATTTAAATTTCAGGCCTCAAATATTAAAATAAAACGGAAACCACTATGCCAACTTGGTATACTGTTGGAACAGTTATTTTTATCTGAAGTGAGGTTGACTTTCTGACACTTTAAGAACTAAAAAAAACTGGTTGTATTTAAAATCTTTCTAATACAAGTTCTTCATGCTCTTTGCTATACTTCTCTGATAACCGTGTGTCATAAATATAAAGGGAGGGTAACCACCTTTCTGTATACAGAACTATAAAATCCCTCCTGGCCAGAGGCAAAACCCTTTCACCTGTAAAGGGTTAAGAAGCTAAGGTAACCTAGCTGGCACCTGACCCAAAATGACCAATGAGAGGACAAGATACTTTCAAATCTGCAGGGGGTGGGGGAACAAAGGGTCTGTCTGTCTGTGTGATGCTTTTGCCGGGAACAGATCAGGAATGCAGCCTTATAACTCCTGTAAAGTTAGTAAGTAATCTAGCTAGAAATACGTTAGATCTCCTTTTGTTTAATGGCTGATAAAATAAGATGTGCTGGACGGAATGTATATTCCTGGTTTTGTGTCTTTTTGTAACTTAAGGTTTTGCCTAGAGGGATTCTCTATGTTTTGAATCTGATTACCCTGTAACGTAATTGCCATCCTGATTTAACAGAGGTGATTCTTTTACCTTTTCTTAAATTAAAATTCTTCTTTTAAGAATCTGATTGATTTTTCATTGTTCTTAAGATCCAAGGGTTTGGATCGGTGTTCACCTGTACAATTTGATGAGGATTCTTATCAAGCCTTCCCCAGGAAAGGGGGTGTAGGAGGAATATTTTGGGGGAAGACGTCTCTAAGTGGGCTCTTTCCCTGTTCTTTGTTTAAAATGTTTGGTGGTGGCAGCATAAGGTTCCAGGACAAGGCAAAGTTTGTACCTTGGGGAAGTTTTTAACCTAAGCTGGTAAGAATAAGCTTAGGGGGTCTTTCATGCAGGTCCCAACATCTGTACCCTGGAATTCAGAGTGGGGAAGGAACCTTGACACCGTGCTATACGCCATCAAGGATTTTCCCCTATTACTGCTACACAAATATTAAACAAAATCTCATGGGAAGAATAATTCCCAGAGCATTTCTGCTAAACATTTGAAAGCACTTTTATGGGGATAGTATGAATAGAATTATGGGATCAAATTCTACTCTCAGTTACACATATGTAAACTTCATTTCAGCATATTACCCTAGGTGTATGCCTACATAAACTGAAGCAGTAGTTGCACCATTATGTCTTCACCATATATCGCTTCAGACTGGTAATTCAAATATATTTTGATTTAACTCTGAAACTTAAACTCCTTACAATAGTTGTTGGAAATACCTTGGCTCAGAATGATCATGGGTTCCACAATTACCTAAAGTCACCACTCAATAAAGTATTGATAGCTAGCTATCAGCAGGCACAGAGTATGTTGGGTGAACCTCAAAAAATTCTGGCATTGTACAATTCTGAAAGACTGTTGTTCACTCCTTGAGGCAAGGATTGCAATTTCCTATTGCAATAAGCTACTAAAAATGTATTAGGGCTAACAGTGAGAATTCTGGAAAGGCTTTTGTTAACCTCTTGATGCTAGGGATCCTCATTAAAATGTGCTAATGCAGATATGGAAGCTCTGGAGGTAAGTATCAAGGGATAAAATACCACAACTGTGAACATTACAGTTTGGTGCATTCTTAAATGATGAAGGAGCGGAAAGTACTGCACATTTTTTCAGTGCAAAAAAGCATCTAAAACACCATTCTCACATGCATGGATAACTCCCAGATTGTTGAAGGAATATTATTGCAATTTTCTAAAAAAAAAAAAAAATCTTGTGGGACAAGGTCAAGTATGAGAAGTTTTAGCACCAAAACAAAAGTATCTGAGAATTTAATAAGAAGTAGATATTTAGAAAGGAAGTGCCATTTCAGCCTTAACTATAACTTACTAAACTCATATATATATATATATATGACTCAGTGAAACTACTGTAGCACGTTATTCCCAGGCCTATGTTACTGAAATTCAAATTCTCCTGGTAACAATCAGTCCTTATTATCAATTTAAATGGTTAGGTTTGATCAAAACACCTGGTAATGCTTGAAAAAATGCATCAGGTTTGAGTTACTATTAGCCTATAACATGGTTCATTTGAATACGTCCTGAAATGTGTTTAGCTTCCTACAAGACAGGGTGCTGAACAGATAAGTCATCTATCAAATGGCTTGGAAGATGGCTGTCATATTGCAACTGCAGTAGAGATGTGAGCAGAAATGCATCACTTCATTCTTTTTTCTGTGTGGAAAATATGATGTATTGATTAATTTCAAAGTGTTTGGGATCTGAGGTGTTTTGTGCTTGTAAAAGTTATGAATTAAAGGTCATAAAATATGAGCTTTTAATATGAATGAAATTCTCATACAGTGTAGGAACTATTAGTCTGAAACAATAAATCTTGTCAAGCTCAAGGTACTCTTGTGGCTGTAAAAAATGAAGGTCACACGATAATACTGTCCTGGGAAGTGTGTAAGACATTTAAAAAGATTGATTGTAATGAGTACTGTTCCTAAATATCTCTTCAGGAATCCTAATGTTTTTGAGGTTTTCAGTCTTAACCATTTTGTCTTTAATTACAGTAGTTTATTTTTGCCACCTGATTATTTCATTAATCTATTTGGAAGGTTGTTTCTAATTAGATTGGTTTGCTAGGTGGATTATCATTTTCCCCCCTAATTATTAAGTTTATATTTTTGGAAACTAATGTTAATGGCAATACTTAATAATTATACAGGACTTCGCAGCCTCAAAGCAGGGTAAAAAAAATTGGACCAAATTAAGTGTTATGGCTGCTTTGAATCACAGGAGCAGTGCAAAGCATCCACAGTGTACTGGCGAGTCTGCCTCAGAAACGAATAGCGGGCCTAATCTTATCCTCAGTGAAGTCACTGGGCATTTTATCATTGAGTTTATAGGCTGTGGGATCAACCCATAATTAACAATTCAGCATGAGCTTGGAGAAAGTTGTCTATGGCAGCATCCACCTAATCAGGACCATAAAAGATGAACCAGATGGTTCCTTTTTGTAATAATCACTATATTAACCTCCAGGGCATTTCTCTTTTCACTTTGCTCAACTAGTGCTGATAGCTGCTACAGCATCGGATAATATCATCTACAAGCAAATAGTTGTTTCTGAAATTATATCAAATCTCTTTTTGGGTGACTCTTTTGTAACAGAATTCTTGGAAGATTCTGAAAGAGATGAGGTTGGTCAGAGAAACATATAGCAATTATATAAAATGTAGCTAGAAGACAAACAGAAACATTTTGTACCTTATTTGGAACAGCCAGTATGATGATACCTTAAAATGTCAACATGCTCTCTGCATCCTTGAAAGAGTCTACTCTAGAGTCAGGCAGCTAGATCATTTGTGAATATTTGACCTTACAGAGAATGGACTATTCAGTCATCCTAGAATGAGAACTGTTTTAGCCCTTGTGTACGCAATGGTCTAATTTGAGGAACCTGAAGTGGTTATCATTACTTGCATTTTAAACAGCAGCGTCTAGTTCACAGCACTAATGCTATATTGTGTTTTATGGTAGATATTTCTAGATGTCTTTAATCTTAGGAATTATGCTCTTCTTTAGAAAAATATGTTGTAACATTAAACATTGGTGTCATACCAAAGGGCCATTTTTGTGTGGTTCTGATCATTGAAGCATTGAAGTTTGTTCTAGGTCTTTGTGGCTAGCACTGCCTATGTGATACCCACTGTTGGGAGTCAACACAAACTCCTTTTGGGTTGCTGGAAATATTATAAAGCTAATAATCTCATCATGCTTCTTGGATAATAGATGTAGAGTTCCATGCTCTTTTGCATCTCCTTCATGATTTATTATGGACAGTAGTTAAGGTTGTGAGCCAAATCAGTTGGCTGTAGATTGTATTGGTGGCAGTAGCTCATGGAATAGACAGGGGGGAATGGAGATATCTGGTGAAAGAATAGTGAAAGCCAAAGGATGCCCAATTGATCTGGCTTTCTCTGTGTTATAATCACTACCTTGGGGAGATATGTAACCTCATGGCAGACATGCTTGTTAGAATTGATGACTTAAGGTAAAAACCAACACTAGGATATCAAAGGCCCTTTCAAAATAACAATACTAATAATGATATTATTAATAATTAATTAATAAAAGGATACAAATGGTCCTGATCTTTGTTAAGAGCTGAGTCATGAACCTTTTCATCATACATTGATTACTTATGTTCTGGTTATATGGTACAACAGTATCTTTAGCTTTCCCTATTATTGTTTCCCATTCAGAGTTTTTTCACCTTTATTTAAGTCTCTAACTGACAGTAATACAACTATTGTTAAAAAAATCTCTTTAAATGAATTGATCTGCATACAGATAATGGCTATTAACCAAAGCAAACTAGGTTAGTGAAGCAATTAAATAAAAAAGAGAGCAGACTGGGTTGTGTGGATGGCAACTTTGGTGAGTTGCCCAACTAAAATACTGTCTGGGGTCCTAAGTGTGTACATTGGACAGCTAGCTCCCCTTTATAGCCTCCTGTCTGTTATAGATGAAGCATGCCTATTAATCTGCAACTCCCCTAGACTTCTGCTGCTGTCAGGAAGGGAGAAGGAAAAAGGTTTCACTACTCTGTCTTTCCACCAGCCTTACTGGAGCCTACCGATAACCCCAGTGCCTGCCTGCCTTCCTTTGCTGCTGTTCAAGCAGGGAATGGCAGCATAGCAGAGTATAACTTCTGATATGATTTCAGCAATGCTATTTGTAGCAACAGAGGCACTGGATCTGTGTCTGCAACACTGTGTTATACATTCAGGCCCCAGTCCAGCAAACCCTTACACATGTGATTGACTCTAAAACTTCAGTGGAGCTATGCAGATGTTTGAAGTGAAGCATATATATATATATATATTTCAGGAATGAGGCCTTAATTCAAATTTACATTTGAAAAGTAATCTTTACAGCCTCATTGGCTAGAAATGTAAGTTTTCATTTTGCTTTTTAAGTAAGTACTTAACATCTGGAGAAATTGATGGCTTAGTCTTCCAAACTCACCACGAAAAGCATCCAACTGAATGTTGTTGCGTGGGTGGGTGGATTTTTCAAGTCCTGTGTATAAGATTTACAAAACAGCTTTATTTTTACAAATAAAACCCAAACATATAAATATTACATTTCTGTACCTTCTTTGTTATTTCCTTAGGATAAATACAGCCAGTAATATTATAACTCCTTTACTTTTTTCTAGTTCATTATCTGCTGAAATAACATAGCTGTGATTTGGTCAAGAAAACATGAAAATATCTGCTTTGTTTCTTCAGGGAAAATGCTTACAATTTTCTGAATAATGGTAATTTATAAAAGTTATTTACTCTTTTCGCCTTGCTACGTGATATGACTGCTTATATTGATTGTTTTTATTTTTATTCCACTTGATTGCACAAAGCCCCCTGCTTTTATTATAATGGAATATTTGTAAATCAATGGAGGCTGTTAAATTAAAATGACTTACCCGCAGAGGACATTCAAAGTCCAAAGAAAATATAATTTTGCAGGGGAAAAACCTTAGTCTTTGGCTTATTGCTATCATAGTACTGATATCATGTACTGTGACCTGTTCGAGAGTCATGGTAAAAGCCACTTTGCTCTGGAAATATAAGTCAAACTGAAATTAGAAGTCACAAAAGAATGAAATAATAAAATAAAATAATAATAACAATAAATAATAATAATAAATAAGAATGATATCTACAAAATAAGCTTTGTTCTGCCTAATAATTAAGAGCTTGATTTTCCAGGGAGCCACATACTGACAACTCCCATTTAAATCAATGAAAACAGTGGCTGTTCAATGTCTCTGAAGATGTGGCCCTAAGGGTCAATCCTGGTCCATAGTCACTGCCTGAGCAAGCAGATTGTGGAGAAAGGGCTGTGGGGGCTTCAGAGAATAAATACTTCCTTCCATGGCTGCCGTAGCCCTCACAGCTATTGTGCAACCCCTGTATATAGGGGAGTTTGGCCACTGGATCTGCACAGACAGACATATTGCCTGAGGAATGTATTTCAAAGTGCCCGAGGGATAATTTGTTATAGCAATCTAATGAAAAGCAGGGATGAGATCCTAGAATTATTCCACAGTCATCGGATTTTGGGATCAATTTCATGTTAATCCTGTGATGCCAAAATCCTTCCTTTCTATTGGTTGAAGAAGGAGTTCCGCATGCTGGAGCGGCTTCTTAATATGCCAGTGTTGTTGCTTGGGGAGGAGAAGCAGGTGAGTGCAGATTCCTGGCCACAGCCCAGCTGTCTGTCAAAGTTCCAGAGCATGTTTCTTTTCACTGCTGTTTGCTCTCTTCACACTTGTTAGTTCATTTCCCCAAAATCATAAAACAAGCAATGGTAAAATCTTGGGATCTGGTGATTTAAATATACTTGGGGATCCCTGGCTGGCATTCCCTAGTTGGAGTTGATTGACTCAATATTTGTAAAAAGAAAAGGAGTATTTGTGGCACCTTAGAGACTAACCAATTTATTTGAGCATGAGCTTTTGTGAGCTACAGCTCACTTGAAGTGAGCTGTAGCTTACAGCTCACTTGAAGTGAGCTGTAGCTCACAAAAGCTCATGCTCAAATAAATTGGTTAGTCTCTAAGGTGCCACAAGTACTCCTTTTTTTTTTGCGAATACAGACTAACACGGCTGTTACTCTGAAACCTGTCAATATTTGTAATGACACACTTGAAGATTTTTTTAAAAACGTACACAGCAAAAGCTGTTTTTCTCCAGACACTTGAATTTGCCATATAAAGCAGAAAAACTGCTCCAAAATGCCTGTTATGTAGATAAATTTTATTTATAAAGTAAAAGCTTGAAATGAAAACAAGACGTACTTTGTGGCTGAAATCCAGAACATCGTGCCTAGCCTAAGTAACCAAATAGGCAGAATAACTTCTATAGCAGGGGTGGCCAGCCTGAGCCTGAGAAGGAGCCAGAATTTACCAATGTACATTGCCAAAGAGCCACAGTAATACATCAGCAGCACCCCATCAGTTCCCCGCCGCTCCATCCCCCAGTGCCTCCTGCCCTCCAGCAGCCCCGCCAGTCAGTGCCTGCCACAATCAGCTGTTTCGCATGTGCAGGAGTCCTGGAAGGGTGGGGGAGGGAAGTGAGTGCATGGCAGGCTTTGGGGAAGGGGCAGGGGCCTTGGGGGAAGGAGTGGAGTAGGGGCAGAGCCGGAGGCAGAGCAGGGGGTTGAGCAGTGAGCACCCCCGGCACACTGGAAAGTTAATGTCTGCAGCTCCAGCCCCAGAGTCAGTGTCTATGCAAGGAGCCACATATTAACCTCTAAAGAGCCGCATGCGGCTCCAGAGCCACAGGTTAGCCAACCCTGTTGTATAGGCTTCTAGCCAGCCTCATTCCCCACATTGATGATGGGGGTGATGAAGGATCTTCAAAAAACCAGCTCCTCTGCTCCTAACTTTGCCTCCTCTCTGGTCATGCCTCTTTGCTCACCACCAGCTGCTCATGGTACTCCCACAGAATTGAGTTCCATGCCTTATGGGAGATACACATCCCTTGCATGGACTCCCTACATCCAGATCCCTCACTAGCTGCAGATAGAGGAGACTGCATTTGTCCATGTTTGAATAAACATGATAAGTCAAATCCTATGGTCTGTACTTAGTTCCTTCTGATTTAACTGGAAAATTAGACCACAGGATTTGACTCAGTGCTAGGTCTGATGCATTGATGGATGGACTTGGGGAAGCTTGGGTGCAACTGAATCGTAACATCCACTCCACAACCCCTTCCCACTCAAGATTCTGCCAAAATTCTAGTTTTCAACACCTGAAATTCAACACTCTCTGAATCAGTAAATACATCTTTGAGATCTGATAAAATATAGGAGAAAAATAGTGTTATTCATCTGGCTAGAGTGCAAATGTGAGTGAATGTGGAGGCCTGGGAATAAGAAAATGGAGGGAGGATCAGTCTACCTTGGGTGAGGGGATTTGATGTCAGCATATTTTTAAGTCCAGGGTTTACAAGGTGTACAAGCTCCAGTCCATACATTGCATTTTTTTTTTCAGGCGGTTATTTTCTTGGATTTTCTGAACTTGTAGAACCAAATCCAAAAGTGACTTATGAAATCTAAACCTAAGGGAATAAACTGGTGTAGCATAGAGTTTCTTCCTCTCTCAGTATACTCACTCTGCCTTTTTTAGATACAGACTCACACCCACTTAACATCCCTTTATACATCAAGATCACTTCTGAATTTGGCTGATTGAGTCTAAGGGAGTGGAAGTTGGTGTAATACACACTGATAACCTGGAAGAAAGAAGCATATCAGGAAAAACAGTAAGGTATAAGATGGTGTAAGTGAAGATAGGCCAGCCCTTAATTAAACTTACTTACACCTCTTGTTGGCTTCTTGGTGTGTAAGTACCCCTCAGTTAAATTCTTATAAAAGAATTAACACCCAGTTACGAATGTGTAACATACATCATCTTGAATTCAACCTTTAATATTTCTGTGTCATTCAGATCATATAAAAACAATAATCTGATGGGTTCTAGTTTTACTTATAACTGTTTGGCCAGATGTAGTTTTAAATTCATATTGTTGTACAAGCCAGAAACTGTTGTGTTTTAATTTGTCTCAATTTGGAATTTTTAAAAGGGTATCTTATATCCAAACTTAAAATTATTCAGGGCTCTCCAAAGTCTTTAATCTTTAAAATCCAGGATTCTTTCCCTAAATAAATGAGAGTTCCATAAAAAATTCTAAATGCTTTTATAGTAGAGGCCTTGTTGAAGAGTTCAAAGAATCCCATGGGTGTTTAAAGAAATTATCTTTTTACAGTCTTCAGTCTGTTTAATTAGAACCTCTTTGTTCTTGTTTTGTGAGAAAGTCTCTCTGTCATCTTAGGGTTAAACCATTAATGAAAAGGGTATGTTAATTAAACAACTTGTATATTTCTAATTGGCAAAAAATATCCTAACTCTCCTGATACTTACAACAGAGCAGAGCGACGTCTGCTAAGAGACACCAGTGGATTGGAAAGAGACGTCATAGAAAATATGAGAGTGTCCTGGGGAAATAGCAGTAATGAAAATCTTGTGTACTGACTGTTGCAAAGAGGGTAAACGACGTGGATATCCACATTCTCAAGAGCCCTGACATTATTTACACAAAGCAAGAGTGATATCAGCGTTACAACTGAAGTCCAATATTTGGAAACTATGACGCAAACAGCAAGAAACTGGCTGTGATGCTTGAAATTTTCAGTTTGCATTGCAGCATGTGGAAACAATGCCGATCTCTCCTCCTCTTTTCCTTCCTTCTTGTTTGCTGTGGCGAAAAATTGATTGAAAGAAAAACAGACCTGGACTATGAAAAAAGCTTCTGAGATATGATGCACTGATTCACACAGTAAAGTGACAACATTACATCTGTTGTACCAGTTTTCTTCATTGACAACTTCTTTAATGTATTAATAGAAGGCCTGCTGATTATCCACTCAATTTAGGTAATGATACATGAGTGTAAAGCTAAATTTTCATTATGATATTGTGCTGCAAGATGTGCTAGCATTGAAAATTCTGTTATCTTGATGAACTTCTGTGAAACCCAGTTATCATATTACTTAGTATAGTAGGAGTCTAAAGGAAAGAAAAATAATTACAAAATTCTACATGTGTCCCCATAATGTTGTAGAAAAAAAAAAGAACATAATGTTAACTTTACACATGCTTTTTTAAAATCTTTCAGTGTTTATTATGAAATATCAAAATTAACCTGTTTCAGAGTAACAGCCGTGTTAGTCTGTATTCGCAAAAAGAAAAGGAGTACTTGTGGCACCTTAGAGACTAACCAATTTATTTGAGCATGAGCTTTCGAAGTGAGCTGTAGCTCACGAAAGCTCATGCTCAAATAAATTGGTTGGTCTCTAAGGTGCCACAAGTACTCCTTTTCTTTTTGCAAAATTAACCTGTTTCTTTACTGAAATATTAAAGTGCCCATCTAGGAATTCCCTTTTATAAATACTTAAAATTATCCTGAAAAGTTACCATTCTTCTATATAATTTTGCTATTTATTAGCAGATGTCATAGTAAACTAATACAGTTTTGATATTCAGTTTGGTTATTACTTCTTTATAAATGTTAGTCCACTTCATTCAATTGTCACTGAAATAAATAACATACAATATAATTTCATATACATTTGTTACAGGTGCTCAGCACCTCCCAGGATTTGTCTTCTGTACACTTATGCACTGCTACAGGCTGGGGACCGACTAGCTAAGCAGCAGTTCTGCAGAAAAGGACCTGGGGATTACAGTGAACGAGAAGCTGGATATAAGTCAGCAGTGTGCCCACGTTGCCAAGAAGGCCAATGACATATTGGGCTGTATTAGTAGGAGCATTGCTAGCAGTTTGAGGGAAGTGATTATTCCCGTCTATTCAGCACTGGAGTTCTGTGTCCAGTTTTGGTCCCCCCACTACGGAAGGGATGTAAACAAATTGGAGAGAGTCCAGCAGAGGGCAACAAAAATGATTAGGGGGCTGGGGCACAAGACTTACAAGGAGAGGCTGAGGGAACTGGGGTTATTTAGTCTGCAGAAGAGAAGCGTGAGGGGGGTATTTGATAGCAGCCTTCAACTACCTGAAGGGGGGTTCCAAAGAGGATGGAGCTAGGCTGTTCTCAGTGGTAGCAGATGACAGAACAAGAAGCAATGGTCTCAAGTTGCAGTGGGGGAAATCTAGGTTGGATATTAGGAAACACTATTTCACTAGGAGGGTGGTGAAGCACTGGAATGGGTTACCTAAAGAGGTGGTGGAATCTCCATCCTTATAGTTTTTTTAAGGCCCGGCTTGACAAAGCCTTGGCTGGGATGATTTAGTTGGGGTTGGTCCTGCTTTGAGCAGGGGATTGGACTAGATGACCTCCTGAGGTCTCTTCCAACCCTAATATTCTATGATTCTATGATTTCTCTTGCCAGGTCACATGATAAAATGCCATTTTTTTTCTAGCACAGCTAGCTAGATACTTTGCTATGCTTTGCTATATTGCTAAAAGTATATTTTTTATTATTAATTGAGAATAAATTAAACTGATCTAGGATAATATCCTTTAAATGTGATCTTTTACAATAGACTCCTTTGGTTTGGCATTTTAGGTTTTATGTCCCAGACCTGCTATTAACTTGTTAGCTGGATACATTTTGATAACAACTTGGGATATCTTTACTTTACAAGTTTCTTGCCCAGTTTCAGTAAATTCTGTCTTCAAATGAGTGCCAACTTACATGTAATCTAGCTATTAGTAATTCCCAAAGTACTAGCCATGTGGTTGTAAGAGTCTGCAGTAAGTGTCTGAACAGCATTGTTTAGCCTTAGGGGTTATACTAGGTACCTAATCCTGCCTCTTTACTAACATGAGTAGTTCCACTGACTTTAATGTCACTAACTGTGTGAGTAAGGTGAACAACATTTTGACAAATCAGTATTAAGATACAAGGGGGGGAAAGAATCTAAAAATACATGATATAACCAGAAAATGGGGCTAAGCAATCAGGGCTGAATTAAGTCTCTTACAAAACCAAACTGGGCTGCGGAGAGAGAAAGGCACATTATGCTTCGTGGAAATGTCAGGGTGGGGAGTGTGTTCGGCTTATGGAGTTGCTACGCTTTAGAAAAGAGATAGTCAGAGCCCCTATGCTGGTATATAAGAAGTGCTAAATCCAATAGTGATGCACTTCCCTATTTGTGTTTCAATATCATTGACAATCTCAGGAATCAGGTTGATTCATTAATATCCAGCCATTGGTGGCTGGTTGGTTCTGCGACAGAGAACACAAAATACTGTGAAGGTCCATTAACTGAACAATGTGAGATACACTAGACATTCTGAGGAGAAGGAAGGGAGGAAATTAGTTTCTTACTTGAAATTTTTGTTTCTCATAGTAGGTTTCTCTGTTCTTCCCTTGGCTTCTGGTGTTCTGCTAAAGTAAATTGTTTGGATGCAAATACTGTGTGCAGTGAGAGGATGCTTGGGCTTTTGGCAAAACAATAGGAGAAAAATTAGCTGACTCAAATGAACATCTATATTTTTCTTGGACACACAATCACAGGGAGACCTGAAAGCTGTCTGGTCTGGGAAAATGTGCAGATGCTCATGGCTGGAAAGAACTCTGGGTTTGCTGACTCCTTGAAGAGGTAATAGTTCAGGGAAAGGTGAGCTTGGGGAACATAATGAAGAGAGACACCTCAGACATGGGCTTGAAGGGGAATTGTTCCACGGTCCATCTGACTGCAGGTCTTTCCTGGGCAACTGCTTTAAGTTACTGAGAAATATATGGATGCAAAAATTGATTAGTGTTTGAAGCCTTAGATGTTATACCTTTGAGAGCTGAGGGTTGAGGGCTGAACTTTCCGGAAACTAAGGTTTAAACCTTAATGAAAACTATCTAATAAGAATTACAGGATATGGGGATATGGTCTGGTGACAGCACCAAGAAAAACAAGTTTTCCAAATACCTTTTGTTTGAACAAGTAATCAATACTTTTCTTGATTTCAGGAGAAACTTCACTAAATCATGATAATACCTATGCTAAGGTAGATTTGTCCTCTCAGGTTGCAGGTTTCTTCTGACTTGTGTTCGGGAAATATTTCAAAGCACCCATACACTAAAATAGGTCAAAAGAGTGATGATTTTGTCAAGCATTGGGGAAAATTACTACTGTTGTATCAGAAAAGTGAATAGCTACCTCCTAAATCCTTTAGAATATGTTGCAGCATTGTTTCATTGGGGTCTGAGGCAGGTCTGGATTTCTAAATAGGCACAGTAGGCATGTCCCTCGGGCACTGGCATTCTAGGGGTGCCTTAAATTTAAAAGCGGGTTACAAGTTTCCTTTTTTATGGAAACACGAATTTCAGCTGTATGCGGGGGGTGGGAGGAGAATATGGGGAGGTGGGGCTGAAGATGCTGTGCCTAGGGGCACGTAAGGTATAAATCCTGCCCTGGTCTGAGGATGCGTCAGAGATTTTTCTTGGAATTCCTAAATAGCGAAATGATATCACAAGTTGCCTGGATGAGGTTACCTTTGGAAGGTTCAGTGTTCAGCTTTTGGGGCAATATGTTTCTTTGTGCTAGAGTAATTTGTTTGCTTGTTTGTTTAGTTTACTTTTGTATTTATAGATTCCTTCTTGGAGGAAGAATTGGCTTTTTTGAGGTGCTTTTGTGATGGATGGATGGATGGATGGATGGATGGATGGATGGATGGATGGATGGATGGATGGATGGATGGATGGATGGATGGATGGGCTTGCGGGGGAGGAGCTATCAAAGGATGTTACTGAGAGAATCCTGGCCCGGGGTAGCCTAGAGGTCGTGGGTGTGTAGCTGCATGTGGTAGGCAGTGGACCTAGTGGTCAGTATCTAGATACTCTTATGATTGTTGCTTTATAAATACCTAAAACATATAGAGTTGGAAACCAGTGTGAACACTTCGGAGGTGTCCTTCTTGCTGTCCTCGTGTGAAATAGTGTCTGAACAACTTTGACCTTTATTTTGGTTCCTGTGCTGCACTGAATGTAACTTGAATGAAATCTTTTATTTGTCTAAGGCTATTTCCTGCTTAGTAAGAAACTTGAAATTGATTTTAACTTGACACTTTTCTTCTCTGAAGTAATATAAAATCTTTGTCTAATAAATTTATACAAAGGCTTTGTGGGCCATCAGAGTACCATGACATTCCAGTGTATTGATTTTGCAGTGTTAAAAGGTGACGGATTTGGTGTTAACGGGCCATCAGAGAATTGGGATTCAAATTGTACCCCATAAGCTGAACTGAGTTTCCTGTAACATGACAGCCTTTCAAAAGCAGTGGAAGTAATTGTTGTCTTATGTAATTCCTTGTGTGCAAACTTGGAAGATTAATTTAAACAAGTTTCTGTGTAATCATGCACAAAAATAAAAAAAAAGTAGAATGGTTAGAAAAGTATTAGGAAATCTATGAAAACAATTTATATTGAGCCGAAACAAGTAAATTTGAAAAATTGCTTTAAAACTGTTGTTTGTACACACTCTCAGTATATTTTAATTTTCTTCTTAAAGATGATCCATCATTTCTATTATCCATTAACAGCTAGGATAATATACATTTATTTTATCTGAAAAATATAGCTAGTGTTGTGGTAAGAGCTCCTGACTTTTGGACAACGTAGTTCACTTTAACATACTGGGATTTCTTTATTTTTTTTTTAGTTTTTGCTCCTTTTCATTCTTACTGTGTTTTTTGAGTTATGATACATGCAGTACAGCATGACCAAAGGTCTACGAGTGTAATGCTGTAGCAATTTTTGTTACCCTACAAACCATCCTATGTTGACAAATAAAGTATAATAACAACCACAGACGTGGACTAGAGAGAAGAACTACTGGTCATATTTCATTGTACTCTTTTTCCATTGAACTGTTATTTTTCAGTTGAATGACCTTATAGTGGATGCATTGAAAATAACATTTTCATTATATGATTGTTATGTAGAAAAAATCAAGGAGCTAAGTCCAACTGTATCGTTGGAAACTAATCATAGGGGTACTAGATTTGTGGACTTATAACCAATCTATCATAGTCAGCTTTTAATTTATTTTTGAACGTTCTTGCTATTTTGTGTGCTTGAATAAGAGTCTGACCTGTAAAGGAGTATAGAAAGCATTTTATAATATATGTTTGCTCTGTTTTATAACAACATAAGTATTTTGCTTAAGCAGATTTGCTAGGAAGTGACAGCTCTGAAAAATTGGACACACTGGTTGCTGGAAGCATTTCAGTTCTAGGCAATCTAAATAGTGCAGAAGGGGAAAATGAAATATCACTGTATTTTAAAGATGACAGTTTTGTCAAAGATTTCTTTCCACTCTTTGGCTTAAAACAAATGGAGTAAATCAAGTATATCTATTTAAAATGCGTGTGCATTCATTGAGGAAAGCACCACCTTTTAGATGCTTTTCTGCAGAGAACATCAATGATAAAGTTGACTTAATAAATGTAAAACAGAGTGTGAAGAATATAATTCTCACAGTTTAATTACTAGTTCAAAACAGTTTCTGATCATAACAAGATTTCATAGAACATAGGTATATCTTGAGGACCTAAGTAATGTCTGGAGAGATTAGACTACAGCTCACTATATTATTTTGCACACACCTATATAGCTGCTTAGAAATTAGGATTTTTTGTCTAATAAATGTTCAATTAAATTTCCATAACCTAGAAATAACTACATGATATTAATGAACAAAAACAGGAACGTACTTCATTTTTTTTATGCTGGGATTTCTACGCCAGGATCTAGCCAGGACCTCCTTCGATTTAGCAATGTGAGAAGATCAGGATAGTTATGACTCCATGACACCTGTTCATGGCCCTCTAGGGGATTGAAATCCCCTTGAGTAGATCAATATATTTTTCTAGAGTACATTGTGTATGCCATGTTCATATCTAGATAATTGTTATTCTGTGACTTGGCCTGCTTTGCACAGGCTGCAGTTTTCCTCTCTCTGGTAGCAATAGGCAGGGGGAAGGCAGCCAGCCAAATTGAAATACATCCATATGTCTCAGTGGCTCTTCTTATTTCACTATTTCTCAGCTCCACAGCCTCACAGTAGTATAGAAGTGTGAAGGTGACCTGTAAGGCCACCTTGTATCCATCATCTTGAATTTTACCATGCAGCATGGATTCAGGCTCAAAAGCCTTAGAAAAGCCTAACCTTAAAAAGAAAAAAAAATAACACATTATTCATCCTGCAACATCTATCTTCCCTCTTTTACTGCAGGCAATTTTTGCTCACACTGCAATTCTTGCCATTCTGACCATCAAAAGGGGGCAGCAGTGGCCTTAGCTTCTCTTGAAATAATGTCTGTCATGCCTGTTGTAGACCCCAGCCTTTTCTGATAGAAGGAAAATGGGTAATTGCCATAGTAAATGTGGATTCAGATAGGGGAGAGGCCAACGGAAGTGTCCATCTTTCTGCCCTCTTCCTTGCAGTACTTGCCTGAATAAATCAATCCTACTTGGCAGCAGAGTCAAAGCCAAGAGTTCTTCATTCTCCCCACCCTAAACAGATCACTAAAATATAGACAAGGATACTCTCATTGCCTTCCTCCTGTTTCCAGAGATTTGTTTGCTCATCTTAAACCCAGTAGGTCCGAGCAAAAATTCCAGAGCCTTGACTTTTTAAAGTCCTTCTCATTTTTGTCTGTATGTCTAGACTCTCAGATTTGTCTTCGGAAGAAGAAGAGGTTTCCTCAGAGTCTGAGATTGAGATCTGTCCCTTGGATCCAGCCAGGAGTGTCCCTCAGGAAAACTGGATGTATCTGTTCAGAAATGTTTTTCTGCTATGTATCTTGCAGGCTCTTAGGAAAAGGGAGAATACAAAGGTCTTCCTCAGTTCCTAGGATTTGGGAACTAAGAGAGATGCTGTTGTAGGGCGTGCCTGTCCTGTAGTGCTCCCTGATGAGCACTATAGGCACTCCTGCCTCAGTTTCCCTTCTCTTAGGGCCTTGAAGAACTCTACATGGTCAGTATAGCTGTTGACAAAATTCCCATGCTGGCTTCTACTTTTTAAATACAAATAAACTGTAACTTAAGTCTCTCTCCTTGGGTTCAGGGGTTACACAGCTCAACTCTTTTGGGCCTGCAGTTCTCAGTCCTGGCCTCCCAGGCCTGCAATATCTCCCCTTAACTCTAGGGTTATACAGCCTACCTCCTTAGGGCTTGTGGTTCTCAATTCCTCTCCCTTAGAAGAGTTTCTTTCTGTGAGCACTCGCTTCAAATGACACTTGATGGTATTTTATCATGCCCAGGTGCTTGTTATCCAATTAACTGCCTAGATGGGCTGCTTAAATTAGGTGGCCATGGGTAGCCTGAGCTCAGACTCACCTTAAATGGGTCAGCAACCCAATCCAATGACAGAAGCCATCCTGTCCATCCCACATTGTTGAAAATAATGAAACAGCCTATACCTTGCCTGATGCCAAACTGGCTTCCTGTAACTGCACAGCAGCTATGCAAGCTTTCAAAGGAATTTTCTGAGAAATGGCTTAATTGCCCTAAAGAGGATTCTGTTATGTCTGACTCTGAAAAAAACGGACTTGGAACTCCATTCTAAAAACAACCAGTGGTCACCTCCCAAATGGGAAGAGTGAAAGCTACACTAGCAGAACTGTGTATGGTCTTTGTTACATGTCTTTGCCAAGCATAGAGTTTGTGTTTTTCCCTGTCAATTTGTGCTACCTGCAGATAATGGGTTGTTTAGAGCAGAAGCAGTGGTATAACAGAGCCCTCCTTTTATGGTGAAGGTTCTCAAGTCCTTTTATTTAATTGAGGAATATCTAGCTATTATTCAGACTGAAAATGATGTGCTGATCATGCAGGAATGGAAATTCTTACATGTTATTTCTTTTTTCAGTATTCCAATTTGTAATGATCCACTCTCGGAAAACTCAATTCGGAATTGTTAGTTCAGATTTTCAGTGAGTTTGCTCCAACTGATTATGAAGGGGAGGGGATATTTATTTATTTGTTTATTCCTTTTGCTAGTTGTTGCACTAGGTCACAAAGTTAAACCTCTAAAACTGGCATGTTGGTGTTTCCAGAATAAATACAAGATCTGCATCGGCTCTGGAAAAATCAATGGATCCTTGATGATGCGTTGGAGGTGGGTATTGTAGTTGTAAGAATGCTTGATAGAGATCAGCTGCTGACTGCCAGGAAGTTGCAGACAGAGACAAACACCTACAAGATCTCTATCAAGCATTCTTACAACTACAATACTCACCTGCTGAAGTGAAGAAACAGATTGACAGAGCCGGAAGAGTACCCAGAAGTTACCTACTACAGGACAGGCTCAACAAAGAAAATAACAGAACGCCACTAGCCATCACCTTCAGCCCCCAACTAAAACCTCTCCAACGCATCATCAAGGATCTACAACCTATCCAGAAGGACAACCCATCACTCTCACAGATCTTGGGAGACAGGCCAGTTCTTGCTTACAGACAGCCCCCCCAACCTGAAGCAAACACTCACCAGCAACCACACACCACACAACAGAACCAATAACCCAGGAACCTATCCTTGCAACAAAGCCCGTTGCCAACTGTGTCCACATATCTATTCAGGGGACACCATCATAGGGCCTCATCACATCAGCCACACTATCAGAGGCTTGTTCACCTGCACATCTACCAATGTGATATATGCCATCATGTGCCAGCAATGCCCCTCTGCCATGTACATTGGTCAAACTGGGAAGTCTCTACGTAAGAGAATAAATGGACACAAATCAGATGTCAAGAATTATAACATTCAAAAACCAGTTGGAGAACACTTCAATCTCTCTGGTCACTCGATTACAGACCTAAAAGTTGCAATTCTTCAAGAAAAAAGCTTCAAAAACAGACTCCAACGAGAGACTGGTGAATTGGAATTAATTTGCAAACTGGATACAATTAACTTAGGTTTGAATAAAGACTGGGAGTGGATGTGTCATTACACAAAGTAAAACTATTTCCCCATGTTTATTCTCCCCACTGTTCCTCAGACTTCTTGTCAACTGCTGGAAATGGCCCACCTTGATTATCACAGTGTGTATGGTAACACCCATTGTTTCATGTTCTCTATGTATATAAATCTCCCCCTGTATTTTCCACTGAATGCATCTGATGAAGTGAGCTGTAGCTCACGAAAGCTTATGCTCAAATAAATTTGTTAGTCTCTAAGGTGCCACAAGTACTCCTTTTCTTTTTGCGAATACAGACTAACATGGCTGCTACTCTGAAACCATACATATAAGGAGTTACATCCAGGCACTTAACTCTCCTATACATTTAAAATTGATTACTGATTCCAAAAGAAACATTATGCTATTCCGTCAGAAAGAAAGATGCTTTTCTTTCATGTGTCAATTGAGATTGTAAACTTAAGTCATCATTCCCCTGCAGCAAATCTGTACGTAATTTAACTTTTTATGAAGGTGATGAGTATCTTAGGTGAGATGCTAAGTGCCTAAAATATGTATCATATAATGTGTTAGATGTTTGGTCATAATTTTACACATACCATAACTGTTAGCAAACATCATTATTTAATCACATCAGGGTTAATCTAAATGGATGTCCAAGAAACCAAACATGAATTCATTAACTATACTTGTTTTCCTTTCTTTCTTGTTTTTTATTTATCCTGGATCATAAAATTTGCTCTGTTTCCATTAACAAAAAAGTGAGTAGAGAACAAAATGCCAATTATTTGCAACACATAAAATCTGTGTGATAATTTGACAAACTTTAATAAAGCCAATATTTAAGTGTGCTTATAAGACAAACAGTATCCAGTAACCTTTTATTTGTTAAGAAACACCATATCACTTATTGATTAAGAACTTCAAAACCTGCAACTTATTTTAAAGTACAAGATCTAAAGTTTCTTTGAACAATGAGACATATATTCAAAATCCCTTTTGTATTGAACATAATTTTCAAGAAAATTATTATGTGTAAAATGTAAGGGTCAAACTGGTTTGCATTTGGTATTGCTAATACAATAATTTCTCTGTTAAACCTCCTGGATATTACTTCACAAATATATAGCAAGGATATGAGGAACAAAACATGCACTGGGAAAGTTAATTAATTCATTCTCACAACACCTATGTGTGAGAGGCAAATTTAAGGATACTCACTCAGATGATTACACTGAGTCACAGAGAAGATATGACTTCCTTATAATAATTCCTTTGACTGCAAATCAGTGGTAGATTTAGGAGGAACTTAAAAGCCTAGATCCAGTTCCTTGGTCTATACACTAGACTGCACTGATCTTTAAGAAAACATCATTTCTTGAATCTTTAGTTACTTATGACCATATTGTTCTTGATCTATGCACACAGTGAGAATCTGCTTATGTCAGGGGACACATATAGCTGTTAATTCTTGCACATCCTTTAAAAATTGGCATTTCCATTTGTGAGACAGATATCCATTCAATGCATTGCTGTGTCTCCTATGCCCATGAAATGAGAGGTACTGCTTTATAGTATATGAAAAACAACAGCTGTATCATCCTTGTTCTGGCACGTCACACTAGCCTATTTGCAAATAAATTTACAGAACATTTAGTTCCATGAATAATGTCTTTCTCACAAAATCACTTCTCTAGCAATCTCTGGTGACCTTGAGTATGTCGATGTAGATTGTAGTGAGCAAAAAAATTAATTGACAGACAACATTCCTTGGAGTTTTAAGTTATCCAGTTCGTAATAAGTTCTATGAAAAATGACAGAAAACATGTTTTGGCAGTTCCAATGCCTTTTAAAAATACAGTTGCATTCCCAAATATATACGTTTCTGTTCCATCTTAGTTTTTGCACGCTTTAGATTTGGAAATCTTGTCTTGTTTCAGGTTCTTTTGTTTCAGTCTTACTTAGGGATAAACAATGGCTTGATAAACCACTGCTATGCTAGTGGGATATTAGGAGTGGCATAGAACAATTGGCATTGCCTCCAGAGGATACAGACAGGCAGGACATGGGGGAACATACTCCCTTTAACAGCATATAGTGAATATTCACCCAGCAGTGACCCTGGTGGGCTGATGTGAAAAGGTCGGGGGACTGTGGTCACATTTCATAGCCTTGGGTGGAACTGTAATTCTCCCATTGTACTTCCGGAGTATGAGAGGTAGGATTTTGCATTCCTTGGAATCTGCTACAGCAGGTATGACAAGGGGGATTGGCTTCTTTCACCTTTCCCTTGTACATCCACACAAGAGAAGACAAAAATATGGTCTGATTATGCTACTTAGATCACTCTCTTATTTCTTGTGGTATTGGCTTTTGTCACCTGCAGGTAGTTCAAACAATTAGTTGCTCTCGCTGTACCTAGAGGCATCTTAGTTCTATATGTTGTTTACAGAGAAGCACAACCCCTCAGTATGGATGATTACAGTTTCAGAGGCATGTAAGCCCTCCGTGCTTGTTGTTCATTTCCTCTTGTTCCTGTCAGGCATTTTATTTCTCTGGGATATGAATGCTGGCCAGTATTGTTACAATTTCCAACAAAGACCATAGGATCGGAGTCTGAAGAATGTAAGGAAGATGTGTTAATTTTGCAGCATTTTTCATTCTTATTATATTCTTTCTGAGACAGGATTAATGTTTGTACCATTTTCTACTGCAGTTTTTGTCACCAGAGAGAGGTGACAGAATATTAATGTACATATTATGTAAGCATAAATATAGCAGTGAGCTCTATTTTCACCTTTCCAATAGAGCAGGGGTTCCCAAACTTGGTTCGTGGCTTGTTCAGGGTAAGCCCCTGGCGGGCCGCTAGACACTTTGTTTACCTGAGCATCCACAGGTACGGCCATGCTCAGCTCCCAGTGGCCGCGGTTCACGTTCCCGGCCAATGGCAGATGCAGGAAGTGGTGGCCTGGCCTACGCTGCTTCCTGCAGCTCCCATTGTCCAAGAACGGTGAACCACGGCCACTGGGAGCTGTACCTGCGGATGCTCAGGTAAATAAAATGTCTCGCAGTCCACCAGAGGCTTACCCTGAACAAGCTACGAACCAAGTTTGGGAACCCCTGCAACAGAGTCTAGTTTGGTTAGTGTGTTATTCTACTCTGACTTGCCTTTGAGAAATTATAACGAGATAAATTGTTTACAATAAATCAATGTATATAAAATGAAAACAGAGAATAATGCTATGATAATTCTCTCTTGTCATTCAGAGAGCTTTTGTAATTGATTCTTATTACATTTTAAAGTTTGTGATGTTTACATACTTTATAAATGTTTCAGTTTGCCTTCTGTGTTTTCAAATTACAGATTCCATCTCCACTTCCACCCCCCACACCCATGCTGGAGGCAACTTTCTAAGTGAGAATACTTCTTAAAGTTGTTAATTACAACCTAAGGTTAATGAGTGTATTTACCTTATAATCTGGAATGTTCTCTTAATCAACTAACAGCTTGAACATCTAGGGCTAAGTAATCAGTTACTGATTTTCATGTAGAGTAATTAGGGATTCTGTTTGTTTGTTTGTTTGTTGGGTATTTTTGATTGTTTTGTTTATGTTTTCCTCTAGTATTATTATAAAAAGACTGGTTTCTGTAGGCATGCTTAATTTTTTTATTACAAAATTTTGACCTGTAATGTTAGTGGGCCAGATGCCTGGTTTTCCATTGGAAAGTGTGATCAAAAAGAGGATCTCACAATCCAGTAACCTGGTCAGATCTACTGACTGGACATCCAAAGTCAAGTTACTGGGTGAGGGGGAGGTGGGGAGGTGCCAGGTCATCACCCGCACCAGCTCCTACTCAGCCAGAGCCGCCTCCTATCTGCGTCAGGTGGCTGCAGCTCATAGCCTCAGCTCCACAGGCGAGTCTCTCCTGACCTGGGGGGAGGGGTTAAAGGGAAAATCAATGAACGATTCGGGGAGAGGGGAATAGGAGCGAATGGGGACGGGGCCTTGGGGAAGGGATGGGCTTCCAGGGTGGGGCGGGGCAGGGGCAGCGCCTCAGGGAAGAGGCAGGGCAGGGGTGGGGCCTTTGGGAAGAAGTGGGGCAGGGTCTCAGAGGGGGAAGAGGTGGGATCGGAGAGGTTCCGGCACTCTTCCTGGAGTGTCCAGGTTTTAAATACAAAATAGGCAACTCTAAATGGCTTATTTCATTAGCCCATGAGGATGACAAAGTTCACTTCTGAGCAATGTCACTCAGGTTTGAGCCACTCTCTTTAGGATAAATCCACAGCATGAAGAATGTATCCTGTTTCACTACACACTATTGCAAAGTGTGACTCAAGGTGAATGACAGCAGACAGTGCGCCCGATCCTGTGAGATGCTGAGTGCCTCCTCAGAGGTGCTAAGCATTTGAAACTTGTGTAGAGTTTGTAGAGTGTGGAAGGTGCTCAGAACCTTCCGTTGGACAGTTGGAATTAGACCTAGTGTGATCAGGAAGTGAATAATAAAGGAGAGCATGAACAGGGAGTGAATGATATTCAACAAAAAAACCTGAGGAGTACTTGTGTTACCTTAGAGATGAACAAATTTATTTGGGTATAAGCTTTCGTGGGCTAAAACCCACTTCATTGGATGCATGCAGTGGAAAATACAGTAGGAAGATATATAAACACAGAACATGAAAAAATGGGTGTTGCCATTTTTTCATGTTCTCTGTGTACATATATCTTCCTACTCTATTTTCCACTGCATGCATCCGATGAAGTACGGTTTAGCCCAAAAAAGCTTATGCCCAAATAAATTTGTTTGTCTCTAAGGTAACACAAGTACTCCTCATTTTTTTGTTTTGTTTTTTTTTGCTGATACAGCTACCACTCTGAATGATATTTAAATATCCCTTTCAAGGAATATTAACCTTTCCATTTTTATGCTCTCATTTTAAGTTGGAATCTTTAGAGATAATAAACTTGATTACCTTTCACTTAACCAGTGTAAATCAGGAATAACTACATCAATTGACCAGATACTCTGTGGTGTAAATCAGCATTAAGTATAAAATGCTGATTTAAACCAGCTGGGAGTACAGCCCATTGGATTTAAACAAGTTTAAATGAGAGGTCACTCAAACCCAACTAATGTCGAAGCGCCATACCATACTTACAGTATCTCACTCTTTTGTATTTTTCTTAAAAAACAACAACGTTTATTTAGTTAAGGTGTCTTAACAAGTTTACAAATCTTTGACATGTAAATATCTGAAACAAAACATTCATTACAACAGTTAGTTTTTGTTTAAAAAGACATTATACAGGAGTGCAGTCATCAGATCTTTCTGTATAACAGGGTGTTACCATATAGCAGAGTGAGCATCATTACAACACCTATAATAAGTCATTTCTAGTGATTTTATTAAATTGAGTGAAATCTCTATAGACACATATTTAGCTGATCAGGCATGTCTATCAAAGAGTATATTAAAAATCTAAGGTTTTTTAAATCTATTTGACATCATCAGTAAGAGTATGAATATATTTTATTATATAAAACTGGGTGGTGGCAGTCCAGCAGCCGGAGCCCTTCCACACGGGGTTGAAACATCAATTTCCCATATTCCTGTGTGTGTGCCAGTGGTTTGGTGAATCCGGAGAGCTAGAGGCTTGGATAAACTGTATATATCACCATTTTTCATATCCTGTTTCCTGTTACTGTTGTAAACTCCATATGTAGTTGCATGCATTGCAGAATTTTATAAGCAAGCTTGCAGCATTTTGTGGCATATGACAGAACATACATCACAAACTACAGTTTTGTCTGATTCTTGCTTTAGTGATCAATAATGAGCATGCCATGACTTCAGCTTCACTTAGCACCACCACCCTGCATACCACAAAATTCTGTAGTTCTTTTTTCTATTTTAAATGATATTTATTATGTTAGTAACCATTTTTGATAGTGCTTGAGCACCTCAATCAGGGGTCAGAGCCACATTGTACTAGGTGCTAGCAAGCAAATTACACAAAGACAAACTGTCCCAAATTACTCACAAGGAATGATTTAGATAATACACAACTTGTGAATAAAGTAACACAGGCAGGGTAGGTAGGCAGAGAGGACAAGGTAACAGTAAAGAGATGTGTGCTTGCATAAATTAATAGTTCCATGGTTTTAAAGTAGTCATGTGAGGTTGCCAGCTATCTATAATCTATTTCTTTTAAATTGTGTTCTGTTACATATTCTGTTATGAAACAATTACATGAAATAGACCTATACTTCTAACATATTCAAGGTGGTAGAAATGCTCACATGCCAATGGCAACCCACATTCCTGACAGACAGAGCTGCAAGGATCTTGTTCTTACACTGAACAGTCACTCTAATGGTTGCTTTGCATACATCTGTCTGGTTGTAGACAGAGCTGATTGAACCTTGGGCACTCTTTGCTGTTCTTGATATATGTGCCCACCCACACTGAGAAATGTGGAAGATGGGAAGATAGTAGTGTTCACTTCTCAGAAATCATAAGAGAGGGAGACTCCCTATGCCACTGTGAGCAGAGGAGAGAGAGGAAGTGCACTGCTTTCCCCACTTCCGTGAAGGAGGAGAAGAGAGAGAGAGAGAGAATGGAGTTTCCTAACCTTTCCTAGCAGTCATTAGAGGGATTGGAGGGGAGGGGTTGAGCTCTCCACTAATGCTTTGTGCCTGGAACCTTTTGAAGGTCCCCTGAGGACCCATATTTACTCTCATTATTTATTTCATGGGTTTGGCTAGTGGATTTATGGTATAAAAATAAGCCCTGCTTTTATTTTTATTTTGCACTGAATTATAGTTGATGACATTTTTAAAATTGAAGAACATCATTAACATAAAACACATCTGTCACAAATGAAAAACACTCTGCATGTGCAAGACTGGAATCAGTTCATTTTTATGGATCTCCAGTTCTCCAGAGAATCTTACAAATGCACATGACACTCAATTCTGTGTTTGCATCTTGTAGTTAACTGAAAGGTGCTTAAAATCACAAGTAGGCAGAGAGATCCCTGCTGACGACACATTGGAGGAGACTAAAATGTTTTGCTCATTCCAGCAGATACAAGAAATATCTTGTGCTCAATAAATAAACTACATTTATTCCATATGAATACATACATAACTGATGGGTAAGGATGAAGCTTCCAACTTCCGGGGAAAACCATGCCCTTTTGATATATCTCGATTCCACTGTTTTGGAAAGTCCTGTACTTTTGCCCATGGATGATACCTCTGACATGGGGGAAACAGCACAAAGAAACATGCTTGATAACTGGACTAATGGCAGTGAAGAGTCTTACTGAGACATTGTAAATATATTGCTGCTGAAAACAAGGCAGAATGTTTTGCATGCTTGTCCCAGATGGCTTCCTATGAGAAGATCACATTTAGATTGGGGAACAGACGTTACTTATTTGAGGACATTTGGCAACTTTTTGTGGATTATCGTCATAAAGCAAATGTTGCTTTTTAGACATACTTGATATTGTTGTCCTGTACTTGTGTAAATTAGGACTAATCTTGCATTATGTGATGGATCCGGAAGAGTTCCACAATCCATCAACCTGCTGGAGAATAAGGAACAAGCAGTGATAGGTGCAAATGAGCAAATAATGGTAATTAATAAAACAAACAGACATTCATAAAATTACCTTATAAAACCTAACTGCCCTTTTTGTGTAACCATCTTGTACATGGCAGCATTGCAGGATTAGTATTTTCATGAACATGCATTGTTCTTGAATAATATTTTAAGAGCTGTTCTTGAACAATGTATCGGAAAGCTGCTTTCTTTTAGCATTAGGCATGAATGTATTTTTACTGCATCATTTATCTCATCAACATATTGATCACAGCACTTCAAGAAAACCATTAATGCTTCATTTTCTTTATGTCCATCCTGTAGTATAATAGTGATACTTAATAGCCAGCACTTTCACGGTCCTTTACATGTTCACAGCATTGTACAAGCAGTATCCCAGGATATTGCTGTTTTTCAGACTTTGTCTTGTACAGTTGCTTTTTTTTTCTGTAAGAGTCCCTTTCTAGATTTTGCTAATCTAAGACAACTGGTATTATTAAGTCCATCATTTGGGAAGAGAAAGCTGTGTTTGTCACTGATACTTGGAAGATTCGTATTGTTTCTTGTTCTATGACGAAGCATGTTCAATGACAACAACAACTAAGGATATGAAGGAATACGGACTTTAGTATATTTCTCCTATCATACACCATAAAACCAACCTAATACTGGACTTTTTGCACTTGATTTAAATTGCCAATGTATTGGTAAATAGTATACAAATTGTTATAACTGTTTTCATTGTGATATAGTTATCTTATGAAATATGCTTGGACCTAATGGAGAGAAGAGGATTCTCTCTGCTCAGGTATAAAATCCATGCTGTAGGGTTAGGTTAGCTAAGCCCTGCTCACATCCCGGTAAGCAGACATATATTTTTGTATTTTTTGTAGGTGGATACAGTGCAGACTACGCAGCCCCCTGGCCACATTGAGGAATCGTGTAAAATGAATGTATGTGCTCGTAAGTGAAACATTTATAAATAAAGCTCCAACTTTAATGTATGTTGGATCATAAAACATGTAAAACCTGCTTACTGTCATATTAAGAAATCGATTCCCAGGGGGCAGGGTGACTGCAGAACAAAGAAGATGTGCAAAGCAAAGTTCTTTTTTAAAAATAAAAATGAAAAACCCAAGAACTTTAGAATTATTCAAAACAGATAAACAAACATTGTGCAAACAAGAGATTGAAATTACCTCTTGGATGTATTTGGGAAGGCACTGAGCTGATTCAAGATTCCAAAACAGAAAAAAAGAAGGGATGTGAGAAAGGTTTTGTAAGTTGAAATCATCATCCATCGAGGAACAGGATCAAATACCTTCTTACTTAGGAGTATGAAATGGAGGACACAACCTTTTCCCCTTCAATCTGTGTTTGAGAGGACAGAAATTTTGAAACTGAATTTGATCAGATTATTGCTTCAGTTAATAACTGGGAGAGGATTGTGGATGGGGTTGAATTTTCAATGCTTGACATAAGCAATCAGTTACATGTAGAAAAAATAACTTGAGCATGTGCTAGATGGACAAAGAACATGGAAACGATACCTCAGAATTGAATTCCTGGAAAACCAGACACAATCTCATCATTTAGAAACCTTGAGGTACTTGAGGAGGTGAGAAGACTCAGACTCCTTGATTTTGCTGAAAAATGACTTCATAAGGCATTTAAAGTAGATATGCAGAAAAAACCAAAATGTGTTAAATGGTCCTATCACAGAACTCAGAAATGAGCCATCAACCATCAACCTGCATATTGAAATTTTGTACTTTAATTGATAAACATAGACTAATCCAAATGGATAAGAAACTCTTAAGTATTTGATATGAAAGACCTCTCCTTGATTTGAATAACTGTACAAAGAAAGGCTTTTCATTTTGATTAAATAAAAACTGCATGATAGGGAGATCCCCTTTGCATTTCTAGTCCCTATTACGATAAATATATCAAATAAAAACAAAGGCTATATTTTTTGGTACCCAAGAGATTAAAAAAAATATTGGGACACCACCAAGTTAGCACATTGGTTTATGTCTTTTACAGGGTGAAGAGGCTGACTACTCTGTCCCTAAATAATATTTCATTCATATAACCCATCTTCATCATAAATAGCCGAAAACAGGGATATTTAAGTATTAATGAATGTTTCAAAATGTTTGCTTAGCTCTGAGGTGTAACTTGGACTTTTTTGAATTTCTGGTCTAAATCTGGTGCAGTTGTATGCGGAAATGATATTGTATTCAATAATAAATGGTACATATAGTCTATCTCTTGCTTTCACAATATGCCTTTTCTGATATTGGAGTACAGAGCTAAAGATCACATTTTCCCTTTTGATTGCTATGCATTTAGCTCCAAATTATGTCACCTTTCGTGTTTATCTTTTGGGAACTTGTGGTCTGCCTCTTTCTCCACTTGTAGTCAATTTCAAGTCGTAGAATTAATGATTTGGGAGAGGTTTTGGCCTCTTTATTGTATTAAGAATATATCATCAAACTTCAAAGTCTGTACACTTCTACTGTATTGATTATTTTCTGTAAGCAAAATCAATAGGCAAAATTAAAATTAAAAAATCAATTTCTTCATTTTTGTTTTGCTTCATATTTTTATATACCTATTTTGTTTATTTATTTAACCTTGAAGGGTTTTTTGTGAACTCATTGATACGGAAACACAACAAAAGCTTCAAGTAATGCTGAATAAAACATACTGATGCAAATAAGTGAAATACAAAGGGAAATACATAGTTCTTTTAGCTGGGAAGAGGAAAGATAAATGCTGAACACCTGTTACTAGATTCTGATTTCTGATACAACACTGTAAGTCTAGCATAACTCTGATGATCCCACTGGAATTATGCTGGATTTACACCACTACATCTGAGATCAAAATTTGGTCTTTGGTGTTTAATGTTATTCTGTTTTTCTAGTCTTAATTTTTTGCTCAGGAACAATTACCAGCAGAGGAGTTCTGAAGAAATATTGCACAACTACTGTAATTTTCAGAGTCACAGTATTTAGCAGCCAAGTGCCTCACAAGGAATAAAACCACTTTTATTTTTGCCTCCTGCTACCACTCCAATGGGGAAAGGTCAGCAAAACAGTGGGAGGCCAAATGAATGAAGATCTTTTCCCTGTAAGACATCAACTTGGAAGACTGTGAATTTCAGAATTACAAGTGATATAGCTTTTTTACAACTGCTCCTTTCCTTCTTGCCTCCTACTGCTGCTTCATTGTTGGATAATGTCTTTTTCCTGTCAGAATGAGCAAGCAAGAGCTTATTTGTGACAAACGAAATTCCACTTTCTACCTAGTATTGTTGCAGATAGAGGAAAAAAGAGCCTGGTTCATACCTATCTCATTTTCTAGCTTTTGAGGGTTTCAGTTAGGGCTTTTAAAGCCAAATCCAACCTGCCTTGTACACATGAGTAATCCAGTTAATGCCAGTGGGACTACTTGTATGATTAAAGTGAACAGGGTGTAGTTTACATACCATTTTATTTGTATATTTATTTTCCCCTCAGACCAAACCATTGAGGAAAAATAAGTGTTACTAACAGGTTGCCACAGAAGTTGGGATACACCATTGCTACAGACATTCGAAAGTAGGTTAGATAAGCCATTAGTGGGAATGATGTATGAAGTTGTGTTTGTTGGGGAAGTAAGGTTGGGTAGCAAAAGAGTTCTTTCATGTCCCTACTAGCTATCATTCTATGGACCTTATTCTGCCCTCAGTCCACAGAGACAATCCCATTGATGCCAATGGAAATTCTGTCTGTGAATCAAGAAAATAATATGGCCTTAAGTGTAATAGTCACTTTGCCAAGCCATTCATCAAACCTAAACTAAAGAGTAAAATGAGACAGAATACCACCAACTAGACTGCATTCTAGCCTAGGAATGAACAACATAATTTAATAAAAAAATTTTTTTGTGGAAGTCAATTAAATATCTGAAAAGCTCCTATTGAGATGTATCTGGTTTATTAAAAAGCCTCTGTACCAAACCCTATTGCAAGCTCCATTGTAGGAAGGAGGAAGGCACATAAGCATAGAGGCTTGGTTCAGCCACTCATCACTTACTATGCTTCAACCCAGCACTGATTTTACTTTGGGAATTGTATGGTACACTTTGTTTTGCTGAGCTAGTAAAGAATAGCTTTTCAATCTCTCATGCAGGAGCTACATTTATGCAAGATATACATGTTATGCCTGCTTATGAGCTCAACATTATCTCTCTTCTCTAGAGGAGAATAACTTGAACCTATTGTACCATGACACTGACATTATATTTGACTTTTGACATTGCATTTAGGGAACATTTTCATTACACGAATAACTATTTCTAGTTTCTACACAATTCTAAATGTTAAAGGGTAACTTGCAAATATGAAAAGTCCCTAAAAATTACCACATTAATAGTATAGTACTGTATGTGATGGATGCCCCAAATTACCCTATGCCAAACTATCAACATGCCTATACAATTTCATTGTTTAAGATTAAGCCATTTATTTCAGTTAGAACAGGTCAGAAAATATCTGAAATAACAATCAAATTACGTCATACATTGGTTTATGATTCCAGCATTGGGTTTTCCTCCGATCTGCAGCTCCCAGAGACAGAACAAGACCTATCACTCATAGGAAAGACATTTGGCTAGCAGTTTACCTCCTAGCAATTTCAGCTCATGCTTTTTGGGCCTTCGCAGTCTTGAGCTGCCAAACACAAGGAGATAGTTAAGTTTTCAGATTTGGCTCAACATTCCTTTCCCTTAAGCATTTTCTTCCCCTATCTGAGTACTCTTCTATGTTTAAAACACCCTCAATTTAACCTAATAACACCATGATGAATGCCAAGTTTTAGCCAGCTAAAATTGAAAAAAAAAGGGTGAAAAAAAAGTTTTATGAAATTCATGCCATTATTTTTTTACCTTTAACCTCAAAAAATAAAAATATATGATGTTGGAATACAGACCCTGCATGTTTGTTTTGTATTCTACGATTAATAATAACCAGTTACCATATAACTTTTCATTTTTCAAAGTGCTTTAAAATATCCACTGTTTAATCCTCACAACAACTATTTGATACAGGCAAGTATTTCAGATGGAGAAAATGAGACAGAGGTGTTAAGTATCTTTCTAAAGTTAGAGAGGGAATCAATGTCAGATCTGAAATTAGTAGTTCTTGGGCACCACTCTTGTACACAGACCATGTCTCTTACTTGCTGATAAAGCACAACATACTGGTAGTTACTAAAGGCCAAGGACACAACTGTTAATGAAATATAGCAATTCAAACTGAAAAAAATTACCAGGCACCAGTATAAACTGTGTTTTATGATAAAGCTGGATGGCATCCACCATGTGCCCTAGATGTAGATATGTTGCAACCTGAAACTGCAACCTCCAACCCCAAAACTATATTTATTGGGGAATGTGTTTTCTTGAAAGAGGCCTGGTTCCTGTGCACAGCAGTAAGCTCCACCTGCGTATCATTTCTTCCCACCACCATTCTTATTAGATAAGTGATAAGTACTCCACACTCTTCACGTCCTCACCCTTGTGTCCTGCCCCGACACAAAGTGGCAGGACCTCTTGACACCTCTGGAGGGTGAGGAGCCCTGGTAGGCCAGCCTATATTCCACCTGGTCCTGAGGCCTGCCGGGGACGTAAGCTAGCGGCTCCTTCACAGAGCCGTGAGCACGGGCATGTACTTGGCGCGGTTCACTCCACTTCCAGACACCTGCCCCTTCTGCAGCATGAGGGAGACACTGGCACACGTTTATCTAAAGTGCGCCAGGTTGCAGCCCCTATTGTGGCTCCTCCTACATATATTATTATGGTTTTGGTTGCACTTTTCCCCTCACCTTCTTTTCTATTTACTCCCTATCCATGGCCCCACAAAGTCGCGGGACCTCCTTGTCAACCTCCTCCTAGCCCTGGCCAAAACGGCCATCTACAAAACCAGGGAGAGGAGGTTGTTCCAACGGGGTTTCCTGCAGCTGTGGGGCCTATTTCTGCTCCTCAGTCCATTCACACATCCGGGCCGAGTTCCTGTGGGCAGCATCCGCTGGCTCCCTTGATGCCTTCAAGGAGCAGTGGGCGCTGTCCGGGGTTCTCTGCTCGGTGTCCCTGTCCAGTTCCCTTCATTTAGCCCTGTGACCTCACTCCCGTTCCTGTTATCTCCTTAGTTGTCCCACGCAATTATTTAGTATCCCGGACCTGTGGATCCTCCCTTTAGGCTGAGGGGAGGTCCTTTAGTAGTGGGCGGGCTTCTGCCCACCCACTTCCTGGATCCCAACAGGACCATTCTTATCACATATGTTCCCAAACCCGTGCAAATGTTTGAGGGAAGGAGGTCATGGCAATCAGCTTTCACTGTAAGGAACTATATTCTATCTAGTTGCAATGTGAACAACAAATAACTCAGACTTAGTAGTCCATGTGCATCATAGAAGGAACATATTCTGAATTGAGCAGTAGCCCTTTAAAAACATTAACTAGAAGGTAACCCTCCCTGTCATTCACCCTTCATATTCTCCTGGAACAAATGAGCAAGGATCAGTAAGAATAACCTCTAGATCATGAATCATGTGGACATGATGTATCTTGACTTTAGCAAAGCTTCTGATATGGTCTCCCACAGTATTCTTTCCAACAAGTTGAAAAAGTATGGATTGGATGAATGGACTATAAGGTGGATAGAAAGCTGGCTAGATTGTCGGGCTCAGCGGGTAGTGATCAATGGCTCAATGTCTAGTTGGCAACTGGTATCAAGTGGAGTACCCCAGGCATCAGTCCTGGGGCCAGTTTTGTTCAACATCTTTATTAATGTTGATGATGGAATGGACTGCACCCTCAGCAAGTTCACAGATGACACTAAGATGGGGGGAGAGGTAGATTTGCTGGATGATAGGGATAGGGTCCAGAGTGACCTAGACATATTGGAGGATTGGGCCAAAAGAAATCTGATGAGGTTAAACAAGGACAAGTGCAGAGTCACCCTGTTAGAGAAGGGATGTGGACAAATTGGAGAGAATCCAACGGAGGGCAACAAAAATTATTAGGGGTCTGGGGCACATGACTTACAAGGAGAGGCTGAGGGAACTGGGCTTGTTTAGTCTGCAGAAGAGAAGAGTGAGGGGGCATTTGATAGCAGCCTTCACTACCTAAAGGGGGATTCCAAAGAAGATGGAGCTCGGCTGTTCTCAGTGGTGGCAGATGACAGAACAAGGAGTAATGGTCTCAAGTTGCAGTCTGGGAGGTCTAGGTTGGATATTAGGAAACACTATTTCACTAGGAAGGTGGTGAAGCACTGGAATGGGTTACCTAGGGAGGTGGTGGAATCTCCATCCTTAGAGGTTTTTAAGGCCTGGCTTGATAAAACCCTAGCTGGGATGATTTAGTTGGTGTCGGTCCTGCTTTGAGCAGGGTGTTGGACTAGATGACCTCCTGAGGTGTCTTCCAACCCTAATCTTCCATGATTCTATGTTAACGTAGAAATGAAGTCCATTTTCAAGTCAACCTTTGGGGGGTACATTAGAACAATGCAGGGTTTCAACAAGGAAACAGGAGTAGCCATGGATCATATTGGTAACCTCTTTTAAGGCCTGCCGGCACTTTAACTAGAAGGTAACATGAGTGTACATGATGTTGCCGCTATCCTGTTGGTGCAATCCATTCAGGGGAGATAGAAGGGCAATCTGGTCACCATGGTCAAGTTTCCACTCAAGTTGATATTGGAGAAGCAGGCAATGAAAGAAGGACAGGCCACGTGCAAACAAACTTTTTAGACTTCTTGGCACCTTTCCTTAGGTTACAGTAACATCACTCGCTGTGGAGGGGAGATTTTCATTTTACTGTATGAACTATGTACTTGAAGCAAGAGGCGAATAGGAACTATAGAAATGCAGCTGAAATAATGTAATTCATCGATGAATATATGTTTCATCCAGCCAAAGTGGTCTTAAAGGATCACTAGATCAACACACAAATTAATTGACTTCCTCAAATGATTTGTATATCAAATAACATTGTAGGAACTATTTTACACAAAGGATTACTCTCAAACCATGCGGAAATGAAAGCAAACAAAAACAATAGCAAAACTAAGAGAGGCACTATCTTTTGTGCTTTAATGCCATAGAAAAATGTATTTACAAAAAAGGCTTACCAAGAAAATCCAGCATTTTAGTGGGAACATTCTTAGAGAAAGCTGAACGTTTGAAATGTGTATGTGAGAAAATGTTTTGTATTTCATTTCATTGAAATAAAACTTATGTCATATAATCCATTTTATTTGGTTTAATCCTTCATTTACATGTTTCCCAATGTGCTGTGTTTATGTTTAGGAAGGTGGCTAGATGTGAAGTTGGCTTATGGAACAAAAAATACTTTATTTAATTTGAAACTGTTTGAGAGCAAAAATTAACGCAAATAATCTTACTTCATGGATATTGAATGGACAGATTAAGGCTAGACTTTTATTTTAGGCACAGCTGTGAGCAGGGGGTGTTATGTAAGCTACATCACCCTCGGAGTAGCCCTGCAGGCTTTGTGAGTCAGAGATACACCTCTGCATCATGATTTCCCCCCTGCTTTTTCTTCTGGCTCCTAAAGGGGTAGTAATTTACTGTTGCATAGGCCCAAGAGTGGTGGGGAGTGGTACAGGCCAAAGAGTATAAGGTGTGGCCCCACCCTGTCTGCTCACTCCCCAGCCATCGGCTCTGGAGAATGAGTAAATGAGCGAGTAACTGCACTTAGTCATATATGCCTTCGGACTCAAGATCTGGGTAGACCACATAAAGAGTAATACCATTGTGCAGTCCTGTCATCAGAGTCACAGTCTGACCATTCCTTTTATTAGTGATTGAACCTAAAATTAAAAAGAAAAGTTCCTGTTGAAAGTTTAACATCATCTTGAAATATCTCACTTAATTAACTTGGAGCCACTGATGAATATCAAGAGATAAAGCATGTTCTCATTTTACTAGCATCAAAATGTGAAGATGTATACTCTTGTGTTTACAGACACGGGGTTGGGAATCAGGAGATCTGGATTCTATTCCTGGCCCTGCCACCAAAACCCACTGTGATCTTGTGCAAGTCCTCTCTTTGTGCTACAGTTTTCCCATCTGTAAAACGGAGAATAACAACAGTTCCCCGTTGTGAGTGTCAATCCATTACTTTTTGTGAGGGTGATGGTAACGAGGGCCATGAAAATGCCTATACATAAAATAAAATAATAATATAGACTTTTTTATATCCACTGCAATGGCTTCATTTAAACTGAGGGAGATTATTGAGTCGAGTCTCACTGGCTTTCAGAGCAGGTCCTAGTTTGCTTAACATCTATAAACTGCTTCCTGACCTAATTATTTAAAGGAATAATAGTTTGTCGTTATGTAGATGGTATAGTGATGTATATATCCTTCAGTGCACTTTCATCCAAGGCTGTTGTACTGTTAAAATGCTATATTTAAGGCAAATAGTTATAGATTGCCCACTTTTTTCCAACAATTTATTATTAGTGAAGAATCTGAAAGTTACACTTTTTGGCTCGACTCAAAGATGGTAGGTTTATTTATGTATATCTGAGTTTTTAGAGCATGCGAAAGGTGATGGAATTGACAGCACTACAGGCTGAAGTCTTCCAGCAAATGGAGAAAAAGTTCAGTAGGGAAGTAATTAATTTCTTATTATTATTGAAGTTTTGATTATACACTCAGTGATGTATGAGCCACAGATAAACACAGTCTCTGCCCTGAGAAGCTGACATTCTAAAAGACAGACATGCCACAGTAGGGGATCCAGAGGAGGGTGTTTAATTAGAATTAAAACATAATTCTATCTTACTTTCTTCTCTTCTGAAATGTTGGCTGGCGAAGATATTTGGCTCATGTGTGTTTTTGTTTGTAGGGATTGTGGAAGAAATGGGTCTCTAGTATGCATTAGAATAAGCAGAGTGAGATGTTTGGTGCATTGGGGTTGGGAGATCATTCCATGTACAGGTGGAATAAAGATAGAAAGCCTCAAGATGGGAGTGAGAAAAAGACACAAATAATGTGGTGAAGAGTGCCCATGATACTCAACACCATGGTATCTTGTGCCTTGCTGTGCGTCAAATCAAAAGTTACTGTTGTTGGTTTCTTAGAGGATGGAGATTGCATGATAAGATCTAAGGTAAGGAATTTAGGAGTTGGATTCAATTCATTGTCTGAAATATATTGTCTATGCATCTGATTCAGGACCTGACCGCAAAGATTTGTACCTATGATTATAGTTTTTACCAGCTCAGTCCTTGGACAATTTCAACGTGGCCTTTTTGTTGGGACTAATTTAGTCTGTCTGGTCTTTTGCACCTGTTTATAACGTGATTTATTTTCAATGAACATTTGTTCTGATGGGTTATGGCAACATTTTATCAACTTGTAAATGCTGTACATGTCACTTGCTGGAGGATTCTCTGCTCCTTGAAGTCTTTAAACCACTATTTGAGGACTTCAATAGCTCAGACATAGATGAGAGGTTTTCGTAGGAGTGGGTGGGTGAGATTCTGTGGCCTGCGTTGTGCAGGCGGTTGGACTAGATGATCATAATGGTCCCTTCTGACCTTAATATCTATGAATCTATGAATCTATGAATCTGTACACATTAGAATAATACTATTGAAGTCATAGTTAAGCATGTGTATCTGTCTTTGCAGGATTGAGGCCATAAACTGTAAACTTGTTGGAACAAATGTTATGGTGTTAAGCACGTTGATAACTGTCACTAAATAATAAATAATATACAAAGAATAAAAAAAATCAAGGTTCAATATCAACAACAGCTACATTATTAAAGAAGCAGGTTTTCACTTAAGGAACATAGTATGGTTTCAGAATATGGCATTAGATTTTAACTACACTGAATTTTTAACATCATGATGTTTTATGTCATGTGTGGAGTACTGCAATGCAGTCTTCCTTTGTTTGCTTTGTTTGAATCATTCTCACTGATAACCGCACAGATTTTGACTTTATTGAAAACGTGTGATCATAGTATGATGATTTTTGTCAAATTTGCACTGTTTCTCAACATTGCAGGTTTTAGGTGAAATGGCTCCTGAGTGCTCATGAGACTGAATTTTTGGCTATAATTATAACATCAGGATGAAGGATTGCTTTCCATACATATGGCTTAGAACTGCAGGAAGTCAGGCATTAATGTCAAGGCCCCTCTTTTATGGAATTCTGTACCTTAAGTTATCAAAGAAGGTGATAAATTAGCAAGATTTAAAATAAGACTGAAAACTTTTGAAATGCACTGAGTGTAATAATTGTCTAAAGCTCTTTTAGTTATTTCTGATCTCTGCTATATAAGTATCAATAGTTAGATTTCAATGTTAGTACTTACCTCAGTAAAATAAATTGTACTCTTGGCATCTTCAGTTAACCTATGCTTTCTTTAATTATGTAATGTAAAATATTGTGGTTCAGTATATAGAGCAGGAGAATGGGAATCTGGAATCCTGTGTTACCTTTCTAATGATGACATTGAATTGCTGTGTGATCTGGGACAAGTCACCTGAGCTTTTTGTGCCTCAATTAATCCAGCTATAAAATTGATATAAAATATTTTCTTACCTCACAAGTCATTGTGAGGATTAATTAAATAGGAACAATTCATGCTCCTTTCGAGGTCAGTCGAAGTTTTTCCATTCAAGATTAGGCCCTTAATATATGCAAAGCTCTTAGACATTATTGTTCTAAAAATATGGAGTGCTTTTGCATTTCAGAGTTCAATAATCTGGATCTAAAGCTACAGAACAATAAATTCAGCTCTGTCTTTTTCTAAATAATAAGTTCTGATTTGTCATTTATTAGAAAGAAGGGAAATGGCACTGCATGGCTGAAAAAATGGTAACTACTTCAGTTTTGTCTTACATGTCAGAAACATGGTAAAACCCCCTTGTTGCTGATTCATGTACTAAGTTCAATCCTATTGAATCTCCAACAAAGGGTCTGTATTGGACCATGCCAGAAAGTGATTAAAATAGCAACTGCAGTGTACATAGGATATACGTTTAGTGTGGGATTTTCAAAGAATGCTCAGCATTGGCCTAATTCTGAGTTGGGCCAATGCTGGACACTTTTGAAAATACCATCCTTAAGTACCAGTACCATGTAGCAGATATTCAGATGGCCATCTATGTCCTCTGATAACCACTGTCTAATTAGTGCAAGTGTGAATTCAGGCAGCAGGTGGGGAGGTCCTGGACATCTGCATCATCTCTCTTGCCTGTGCCTCAGAGACTGTACAGCTGCCATGGTGGCTTCCCTGCCTGCCATATCCAGGCAAGAAATTGCAGTTGGAATTCTAGTCCCAGGAACAGACATCAGTGGCTGGCACCTGATACTGAATTCCCCACTCATTGCATGTATTTTATTTTTCTGTATATCAGCAGACTTTTTAATGTGCATGCACCTAAAAACTTAATGTATACTTTCAAAATTTCATTGCACCTGTACGTATTACTTCATTTTATTTTAGGCTTAAAACTTATTCCAAACTTTAGGCTATCAGAAAATGTATTGAATAATGATTGGTTTTTTTTAAAAGAAAAACAACAGAAAAATCAATTTATCACTGCATCTTTCATAAGAAATCTTTTTATATTCAATTTTAAAATGCAATAAATTCTGTTGAAGAAATTTGGAATTGGTAAAACTGGGAGGCTGCCAATCAGCTTTCCCTCATCTATGATCTTACTCAAATTAGTACTGGTGATATCAGATACCTGCAATATTATAAGTAGCTCTAGCCCTTCCATAATCTAATAGGAGGAAAAAATGTTGTCCATATGGTAACCTGTAGGAGCAGTCTTCAATTATTTCTAGGCCAAGATCAATTATATAGCTGAGGTTTATCTACAGCCTCAGTCATGAATTGTTTTAATATAAGGATAATATCTGTTTAAATCCACATTGTCTGAGGCCATCTGTTGACTTCGTAAATCCAAAACCGCAGTTCTTGAGCTGGGCCAACCTCCCGTTCAGCCGTGTACACCTTGACCTACCTGGAGTTTAGAACATTTGAAACTTGTAATCATGAGGCAATGGTTTGGAGCATTATGGGTTAGAATAGGAGGTGTTATGGATTAGGGCCTGATCCAAAGCTCATTAAGTAAATAGAATGGCTCCCCATTAATTTCTGTTGCTTTGGATCAGTCTGGTAAAGTCTTAGTCTGGTAAACTAATTAGTAATGTAGCTGACACTATGTAAATATTAGATAGGGGCATATTTAAAAAGAGGGTAACCACTGTTCTACTTCCTTTTGGGAACGATGCTACAGACCCATTCTTTCATGTATTGACATGAAACTATTAGGAGACAAACAGTATATTCTGCATTTTTGATTGAATTTCAGGATTTCACTAATTAAAAATGCAGCTAATTTCTAGGAGACTGAATTGAAAAGTGTAATCATATTAAAAGTAAAATTCATTTAAATCTTTGGAGAGGTCAAATCAATGTTCGAAGCCATCAGTGTGATACAAAAAAAACAACCAAACCTGCTACTGTTCCTGAATGAGCCATGAGGAGTAATATGCCTTAGGGTACTCATAATTTTGAATCCACTTTGTGGCTATTGATATGTCACTATATTATGCTGTCAAGGGACTACTGTAGCTCCTGAAAAGGGAATGTATTTTTTGTTGCAACAAAAAAAGCAAGTTACTCAGTAGATCTAATGACACGAATGCAAATCTTCTAATAGCTTATTGCCAGGGCCAACTGTTGGGTCCTCTGTAACACAGAATTCCAATCAGTCTGTGTGCAGTCTTCTTTATTACAAAGAGAGGATGACATCAGTTGTCAGAAACTGCTATCTGCCAGCATGTTGAATGTACTTTTCTATAGCTGTATTAAAAAGTAATGACAATAGTCATGAAAATATTGTGCTATAAAAGACATAAAACCTCCTCATATTACCTTTCTTCTTTGTAGCCTGCTAGGAGTTGAAAACAACATGAAAAAGTGAAATGCTTTAAACTATTTTGTTAATGTCAGTAGATTTCCCAAATATATCTCTATATCTCACTTAAAATGGTTGATTTGACTATTTTTATTATTGTATAACAATTGCATTACTTTTCTTAGGACAATATATTTGATTTGGATAACATAATGGACTTCCAAAGGACTTTCAGAAACACCATTATTTTTTGCTCATTTTGTATTAAATAAGTACTAGCTTGTATGTGGGGGTTAATGTATGCATACCATTTGGAACTTACTTAGTGTCATTATGTAATTCACAGATGTTTTATTATTCATAGTACTGTGCATTCATAGCTTTCTCTTCACTGTTGTGCAAAAGCTAATGAGGGAGAGTCTGTGTAAGTCTTTTGCTGGTCTTTTACCCTGGTCAAACTCTTATTCAGTTAATTCAAGCTGCAAACAGTGGGATATGGTAAACTTTACTGGTTATTTCACTGTTTGACAGATGGAGTAGAAAGAAAATAAATATACATATTTTGATAATTTTATATTTATGTTTCATAGCTATAAATTACAGTTTTGTAGGATAAAAAGCCAAGAGCCAGACTTTCCACTGAATTTCACCTTGTGTAGTAATTTGCCCCTGTGTGAAGTGGGTGTATAACACCATCAGATCAAAATGGCATTTTTTTTTACTCCCACTTTGCACAGGTTGATATGATGGTAATGGAGAATCAAGCTCCAAGAATTAGAACTTAACTGAGTTATAGTGAGAGTTCCTTATATGTCCTATTTTTGGTTTTAAGACTGATGAGAGAAATTTTATGCATCCAGTTTATTGAGTCTGCCCATATTAATGTCAGCAACAGATCAGTTCTGGAGCATCATTCTGGAAGAAAGAGGAAAATAATGTTTGAAGCTGTAAATCGATTTATCACTTTCTGTTAATATAAGAAATATGGGATCTTAGTAATGTTGTAATTCCACTGAAAGAATCATAAGGAGCAAAGCTAGAGTGATGTGTTAATGTCACCAGAACACTGAGATGGAATTGCATATATATGTATATAGATATATAGATAGATACAAACTGAAGTTATTAACACAAGATTATTAAAACTGTTGCCCTCTTCATACTTTGCTTTCTTGCCTTTCTGTCTCTTCTCTCCCCTCCCCCATTTCATTCTTCACCTGGTATGTTTCTTGTCACCTCACCACCACTCTGGCTTTGTCTTTTGAATTTTGGAATCATGCATATTCCAATATTTAACTTTTATTACTTTCTTATCTGTTGCCGCTTTCTTATATGCTATTTTATACTACTTTGTTATTATGGCACCAAGTACTATACAATAATAAGGATATTAACACTCAGTTTAAAAATAAAAGTGTATAATAAACTTTAGTGTCCAACACCTTAGAGATTTTGGGTTTGCAACAGACCCTGGATAGTGAGTTCAGTGAATCACAGTTTAGTCTTTGATCCCCCTTTTGCTCCAGGAGGGGAAGTAATTTGCACCGGACCTTTGTGTGGTGCAGATTAATTCCCTCTCTATATTTGGCCATCTGTGCTGGCTTATGTCTTGGGGGTTCCTGGATTGAAGTCTCTGCCCACTCCCACCATCCCTGACCTGCAATGGAGGGTGAGTCGGAGTCCCATAGAGGCTGTGGTCCCATGCCAGGCTGAGACCTTTGATGATGTAGCCCATGCAGGGGAGTGTCTCATACCCCTTAATTAATTTGGTTCAAACATGAACAAAAGATGGCCATAACAGTCTTTTAAACATAATACTTTTTCCACAGGAGGTTTGTAGAAATATGTTTTTCAGTTAATCATATTCATATTGCCATTATGTTAATTGATATGTTGTTTTAGTAACGGTGCAAATCACTTTCAATTGAATCTTAATCTTTCTATGAAATACCTGTGGGAGAGTGACAGAAAGCCTAGGAAAGACTAACGCTACTGTGAATTCTGTCACATTTCTGGAAACTGAGCTATCCATCAAATTGAAGAAGAGGAAGGGTTAGCAGTCTATGGAACAGGTAGGTGCGCAGCCTTCCAGTTCTGGTGGGTTCACAGGAAAAGGAGCCTCTGGTTTCAGGGAGGAGCTTTTCTGCCACTCAGGACTCCTCATAACGCCAGCTGAAGCTGTGTTTTCATTGACAGCTCCCCATCAGTTGTACAGAAGCAGCTGTAGTGTGGACCCAGAAGAAGTTAACACTTCTGACAAGCAACATTAAACTCTGGATTACTCAGAAATCAGCAGGGTCAGCTGGGAATGATAGAGTAATGTGGACAACTCCTCCCCCCTTTCCTCAAAATTTCCTAGAACACCAAACTCATGGAGCTTCAGCAGGGTCCCAAACACTAGGGAATGATACCCCTTCTGAGGCCACATAGAGCTCTGCCAGAGCAGGGTTCCCCCTGCTCACAGAATAGCGACTTCTTTCTAAGGATGTTCTGTGCATTTATATAGATATAAAATCACAAGTGCTGAGTGAGTCACAATGCATAGTGAGTTTAGGGAATCACAGTCTTTCGTTCCCTCTTTGCTCCTGGTCTTTGTCTGGTACAGATTAATTACCCCTCTGTACTCGGTCATCTGTGCTCCCTGGTGTGCTGGGGTTTACTACAGTGAAGTCTTGCCTACTTGTCATCCCTGATGAGGATACATATGTGTGTATATGCACACACACATATTTGTGTGTGTGCTCAAACATGTACTCAGGGCCAGATCAGTATATCAGAATGGAGCTAGAGTATCAAAGAGCAAGTGGGTGGGCCACCAGAGGCCATATTCTGCATGGGGCACAACACTTTTTCATGGATGGCCTTTGCTCGCCATGGATCCCAGGGGATCTGCAGGATATAGGGGCGGGCTTTCTAGTCTTTACTGCAGGAACTTAAACCCTGCCCTCCCAATGGAATGCTGCAGGGTAGTCTCTTCATGGTAATCTTCATGGATATTTCTTCACAAAGACTTCCCTCCAGGGGTCTGTTGAGCAGGGGATCATGATTTAGCTCATGATTGTTCTTATTTGTTTTGGGGTGACAGGAGCTTTGGGTTGCTTATTCCCCTTTTGTTCATTTATGTAAAAAAGATACACTGTGAAGGAATTTTAGGTTTTGGAGGGGTCCTTGTCAAGGTAAGCAATGTCAGCTACATTTCCATCTGTCTTATGTAGTACATTCAGTGATATTTTTGGTGACATCATTGCTCGAGGATTGTGTGCTTGGTGAGTTCAGATACATGAATAAAGGATCCTATATGACTGCACAATTGGCATCACTAAAGTCATTACTGACAAAAATTGTCCTAATCCATTGGCTACATTTTGCCTGACAGAGAGGTTGAGGGGGTAGGTAAGTCATAAATACATATTAGTGGTACGGTGACCAGATAGCAAGTGTGAAAAATGAGGATCGGGGTGAGGGGTAATAGGCGCCTATATAAGAAAAAGACCCAAATATTGGGACTGTCCCTATAAAATTGGGACATCTGGTCACCCTAATTAGTGGATATGAAACCACAAAATCCTAATTTTCTAGTAAGAAAATGCCCTTGTCCAAATTAAATTGTGGCCTTTCTATGTATAACAAGGTGGGAGTGCAATTAAACATCCCATACAAGCTCTGGTTACAAATCTTCTAAAAATAGTAAAACCATCATATGCTATCAGTCAAGCTTCACATGAATTCATTATTGGCTAAATATGTCAAGCTACCTTTGTGCTTACAAATCATCATTCATTCCATGGTGGCAATTTATGAAAAATTTTACACCAGTAATATATTCAATTAAGAGAACTCCTTGGAAGAAATTCTCCATGTGTATTAATATACTGCCAACCATAGAACAGTCTTGATTATCCAAATGTCATGGGGACATTGAATGTGTGTGGATGATCAAGCTTTTGCATAGTCAAAGGTATTTCCAGTGTAATGAATAGCTATGGGGGCTATGCCCCAGTTTTGGTAACAGGGAGACTGGGTATAATTGCAATTTAGCTATGTACAACATATAGTTTAGATGTGCAGGGGGTCACATTGTCTTGTGTGTGAAAAATGGGAGGATGGTGTTTAACAGTCCTACCTCTAGATTTAAGGAGCAATGCATCATATTTGTTTGGTTTTTATTACAAATTGAAATTACAAAATGAGACCAAGAAATGGCTGGGAAAAAGGCATTTTCCCCTAATGGGCCCCTGCACTTTCTCAGCTGTTAGTCCACTCTGGCTCTGTTGCTAGGGGGAAACTGGTTGACACTCTGTTACTGTTACTCAGCCAGAAATGCACCATCCTATCCCCAGGCAAGAACATCAGAAGAAGCTTGTCCATCAATGATGACCACACTGCCATCTACAGCATTGGTGGCACAGTTATATATTAGAACTCTAATTCTGTGCTCATGCAAGCAGCAGATTCAGGATTTGGCCCTAAATGAATAAAAATAAGAAATAGGACAGGAAGATAGACTCTATACAGTGCCCACAAGATAAATACTTAAAGCAAAATAGCTTTGGCTTGGCTTTCTGTAAAATACAAATGTAAAAGCAGCAATCTGTCTTTCTCCAGCTCCTCCTTTACCAGACTGAGGGTGAAAACCTTGTTCTTGCTTCTTAATTAATGTATCCTCTCCTGTTGTAGACGATTAATGTGTGACAGCTATCTCGTTTTGAGTTCTTGCTTTCCCCTCATGTAGACAGCATCCAGAGGTAGGAACATAAGAGAAAGAAAAGGTGGAGGTATTGGAAAGATGCCACAGAACTTGAGACAGGGCTGCTCACTCTGAAATTGAAAAAGGAAGTATGAAGAAAAAAGTAGAAGTAAAGAATAGGCTAAGAGTTCTGTGAGAAGGGGCATTTCAGGCATTACACAAATGGAGTCAGGTAGCTGGAAGTCTAAATGACATCAGTAAGAGCCCAAAATAATTGTGACAGTGAAACCACGGATACTAACAGGAATTGGTTGAGATTAAACTGAAAATGAAGCCCGTAAAGTCAAGACTCTACTTACATTTAAGTTCCTGAAAGGAACTTGGAAAGTGTCTTTTTCTGGCCGAAAACAATCACTACAAGATGCAAACTGCTTAGAAGCTAAGCTTCCTAAAGCACAAACGATCTTTTGAAATTTGTGTTTTACACTTCACCTAAGAAGCATGTCACTGTTTCGCTTTTGTGTAACACCATCTCTAATATGTGTTAAATTAAAAATAAAGGCTAATAGAGGCCCTGGAAGGAAGACAAGACTATAATTCACTTGAGCTCTGCTGCTGATATAAGCTGTAAGAGTATCACTCTGTTGTGTTTCTGAAATCACTGGAGTCATCTATTGTAGTTTTAAAACATTAACAGCTGCTGCTGATGCTTGAGTGGAATAATTACTAGGTGCTGACATTTAAGTATCATATTTATTTAGATATTACAAGGGAATGTCATCAGTTTTAAGAATGTTTATTGTTTTGTTTCCCCAGCAGTGTCAATGTGTTAATCTACTATATATATATATATAGTAGAATGCTCCCTCCCTAACCAGAAATTCACAATTCTGAAAACCTGCTGAAGTTTGAATTGTGTTTCCTCTATATCTTACATATAATATGGATCATTCTCTCAGTAATAATGCGGATTTTTGCCCTGTGAAATAGCATGGAATGTCCTCCTGAAGCATGTTTGCCAAGCCACCTCCCTCTCCTTATTTAAGCTCCTTCTGGAAGGTCAGTCCTGCCGCTGGACTTCTGGGAAGGGAGTTTCAGCACCTCCAGGATGACTGAGATACAGTGTGATCGTTTTGTCCTTCTTCCACTTTTAAAAATAAAAATCTCTTCCTGACCCTCACTTCTTGTCATAATTTATGGCCAGATTCACTGCTAGTATAAATGGGCAGAGCTCCATAGAATTCACTTGTTTACATCAGCAGAGAATTTGGCCCTTCATTGTTAAAGGCCTTTTGGCCATGGGATGTGTCTATTTCCTTCTTTGAAGTGCCTAGCACACTTTTGGGTGTTCAGATGATAGTAATAACCGTATAATTTGAGTTGTGGCTGATTTTTTTCTGTTGAACATTGCCTGGTGTGGTACCGGATGAGAAAAATTGCAAATTGAAGCCAACGGTTTACAACACTAGAGACAGTGTTTGGCTAAAATCAGAGATGTGATAGGCATATATTTTTATTACTAAGGCTATTAAGTTTATCACAGGGGTAACTATAGTAATGGATTTAGTGATTTACAGTTTTGCTTTGGGACACACACAGACACACACCCTCTTTTGCTTTATATTTCTTTGGGGATCCATACTAGAGCTGGTCAGGAATTTTTTGTCAAAACACTTTCTCATTGGAAAATGCCAGTTTGTCAAAACCAGAATGAAATTTCCAGTCCAAATGAGATAGAAATTCTCTTCCAGAAGAGCCAATATCTCTTGGTTATTACAATCACTTGATGTAGGAGATAGAGTCCAAGCCCCTGCTCTGGACTTGACTCTCAGGTTCCCCCATCCCAGGTGAGTGCCCTAACCACTCTACTATAGAACCAGTATTATGTTGTCTCTCAGTCTCTCCTGTTAGAGCTGCTCCACCTTGTATAAATAATTAAATATTCATTGGGCCAGGAAAAGAGGATGTCTCTTCTGCGCAATGGGCTCTTACTGGAGATATAGGAAACTCAGGGTCAAGTCTGAATCAAGAAGGCCAGGAATTTACCTCTTAGGTGAATGCCTTGACCACCAGGCTATTGGCTGTTCTGGGATGGTTCTCCATGAAGAATTTGGAAAGGTCTCAGTTTGGTTCCAATGGAGAACAAAAACAAATTTTGATTTTTTTTTTGCAAAACAGAATTCTTGTTTTCTGGCTAGCCCTTTCCACACAACTCCTGCAGCAGTTCTGAAGAGATTCTGTCACATCTCTTCATTCCACAGTGAATGAAAGCGGGGGGAGATGGTGTCCCTTCAGCATGTCCCATACACAGGGGTGTGGGAGGCCAGTGGTAACAGATGAAGAGGAACTTGTTCCCCAGGCAAGTTAGGTCTAGGAAGGGAAATGTAGGAAAAACATTGGAGGACTCACAAAGGTTGATATCACCTTCCTTTTGTCAATACTGGCCATAATTCAGATGTGTTTTTTTCACCCCCAAAATCTGCTATGACAAAATAACTGCCCTAAGTATTATGAATCATTTGTGTTTTGAGACTCAAAGGAATTTACATTTGTAGTTTGGTTTAAAAAATTGATGTACACTTTAAAAGAAATGGTAAATAGAACATCCTCACAGTTCTTATGATGAAACATTCCTTGTTCACTACCTACATGACAGTTCTGGCAATGTTATAAATCTTTCTAACCTTCTCATCCCAATTTAGCTATACTTGTGAGGATATTTGTTAAGGGTATCTTAAGCATAATAGAAAACAACGATGCTAAGCAATAAAACAAATATGACAAGTACCAGTTTTTAACTACATGGATTTGAAAGGATTTATACTGTATATCAACGGGGACTCTTTCTGTGCCTGTTTGCTGTTCAAGACAGTCACCTCTGACTTCCTTAGGATGCCAGCATTGCTCAGCTTTGCTTCAGTGCTCTTAGATCCTAGAAATGTACACAGCACTATTCTGGAATAGTTACGAAATATAGAAGTTTAGCCATGTTGATACCTATAGGTGCACAAAATGTTTGGCAATTGGACCAGTGCAGGAATCTAGTGATACAGAGGAGTATCAATCTCATTCTTTTTCTTCTGGACCAGCAGGAAATGCTGTGGAGATAACATAAAGCTTCTAGAAATGTGGGGTGTACAGTGCTTTGTGTAGTTCTTTAGTGACCCCTATAATGACACATGAAAACAGTGGTTCCGATTGATCTGGAGAGACCCCTAGTTAGCCCCTCCCCTCATTGTTCTGATGTTAGGTTTTAAAGAAAAAGGAGATGGGAGGGTATTTGTTTTGTTTTTGTCTTTGTTTTTAAAGATGTATGAGGACAGTAAAGGGAATTGAGAGTTTGGGGGTTGGGACCCTCCTGCCCCATTGAGGAAAAAAAAGTTTAGTAATCGAAGTATATTATTGTGAAAATGAGGAATTGGTTTCTGATTTCTTAGATAGTCATTATGTGCTTATGTAAAAGGGAAAACAAATTCATTAACAGCTCAAGTGATGGTGAAATGGAGTGAGCACGGTCCCACTGTCTTTTCACAGATTAGTCCACTTGCAGGTTTGGTTTATTGCTTTGCTGTTCAGGCCTTGTTTACTTTGAATTTTAAAATCCATCCATCTTCAAAAGAAAGGGTAGAATTTAAAAAGCCATTTAGAGAAGCTTGGGTTAGTCTCCCTTCCACTGTTGATTGGCATGGTGAGGGGCAAAGAAGCAGAAAACTAGTTCAAAGGGCCTGTAACTCCTGGGCCAGGGGAAGCGGAGCTTTTGCAGCATGCTCCCCCTAAGTCTACAGAAGCCCCTCTGTGTGAACACTTCATAACTGAGGCTCCATGTGCCCGAGGGAAAAGTACGCTGCCAGGGAGCAGCCTTTCTACACAGCATGCTACCCTAGCAACCTGACAGAGTTCCAGCACAAGTCTGTGTGGGAGTCAACGCTGATCTTTGCAGCATTAATTCTTTTTAAAGAGGAAATTGTGTGCAGCTACTGTGGGGCAGCTAATGCAGCATGGCTCCCGAGTGAGATACATAGGAAAAGTACCAGATTTTACCCTATCTCCTTATATGCCACACGTTTGCAAGGCTGCGCTCCTGTTCCAGCTACATAGATTCAAACCCCCCTGCCTTTGGGAAGAATGTGACAGCAGTACCACAAGTTTATATTAATTGACTGTGCCTTTGGCCTGTCAGTCATCTTTCACGTCAGTGGTATGTAGGCTCTGAATACGTGTTTTTTCACAGGTGCACAGGATATGCCCTTTGCTCATGAATTTTCCCAATTACCATGTTCTTCCTTCCCCCTGAAATGTCCATGTTTAAGCATATTTAGATATTGGTCATCATGGCCCGAAAAGTTTAGTGTTTCTTACCTTGTGCATCTGCGAATCTCAGTCAGAATTTCACTTGTGCTACCCAGTTATGCAGGGCCAGAGTGCAGGGGAGAGTGTACAAGGAGCCCATCCTGGTGTGGCCTGCACAAGGATCTGGCACAGTTGCTGAGAGCAGGCTCTGTTGCTTCAGTGCATCCCAGTGGGGATGAGTAGGGGTGATGAAGAGCAGACCCATGGCCCTAGTCCATCAATAGCCCTGTTACACTAAATGTAAATGTAGGAGGGGAGAAAGGAGGAAAGGGGTAGGCTACACCATTCTAAAGGAGGATTGGTACAGCCTGTGCAGTCTTTCAGCACACTGAGCCACTTCGGGAGGTATTCATGGCACAATTTCTGCCTGAGGTCCCCAGGGGAGTAGCATGGCTCCATGCACATCACAATTTGGCCCTTTGTAGTAAATTGCTAGTTAATTAGGACATTTTCAGGAAGGACTCAAAGATAAAGATGTCTTGGAAATAAATAATGTGTTGCCTCGGAACTATTTCATTATGTCAAAAAAACACTCTGTGATAACTTTATTAATGGAGAAAAGGCAGCTGGTATATGGCACATACAGTGTTTGTACACAATCCTGATAAAATAAATCTGCAAATTCCTGATGTTAATCATCAAGTACATTAATAGAATAAAGAAAACAATGAAATGAGATTCTCGACTAAACCATTTTTTAGAGGAATAAGCTTCACATACCTTAAAAGGGAAAAATTGCATTCAGTTAAGATTCTGGCTTTTGTACCTATTTAACATGTATTTGGTGGGAAGAAAAGTTGAGGGCATCTCATAAATCCGATGAAGTGAGCTGTAGCTCACAAAAGCTTATGCTCAAATAAATTTGTTAGTCTCTAAGGTGCCACAAGTACTCCTTTTCTTTCAGTGAAAGGTGTTATCTTTCCCTCTGTTGGCACGTAAAGCCTGAGAATTTTATCAATGGATCCAAATCAGAACCCTTCTGAATTCTTTCCTTAGCTTTACTAAGGGCTAATTCTTAAAGGCAAATATTTGGCTATTTTCCATTTGGCTCTTGCCCTCTGTTAAATTTTCTAAACTGTTTCTGCATAAATTAAGCTTGTTTACAGTTCAACACCCTTCCTCCTTCTTTCTTCGTTGTATATTGAGCAATTATCTATTACTACATAGCAAAGGCAAACTCAACAGTGAAAAGAGATAGCATCAGCTGAATAGGAGGGTAAACTGGGGGTGCAATCAGAATTTTCCAGTGGAAGAGTGTAACAGTTATGGCAGTTTCCTGCAATGTCTTTGGGAGATCTTACTGTGTTAATTTTATGTATCGTTGGGGGCCAGGTGTTGTATATAATTCCATCGGGGAGGAATTAAGAACAGTGGGGAAGTGATTAGACAAATTTACAAAGCTTGTAACACCTCTAGAGAGCTACCTGGAGAAAGGTGTGGAAATACTGTTTCATATTGGATTCTTCAGAGACCAACAGAGAAAGAAAGGATTTTTTGTTAAATAACCTGAGTTAAAACTGACTAAGGCTCTTCTTTCTGATTTAGCCAATGGACTGGACCTTCTGTCCATGGTGGGGTTCGGTGGGGGCAATACTTAGGGAAGGATTGGAAGGACTGACACCTTCCATAGCCTGAGGTTGGAATTGAGATGACCTCTGGTAAGCTTTTCAGCTTGCTTGTAGGTTCTTTTATTGATTACAGTATGTTTCCTCTGGAATGCTTTCACCTTAAGAATAAATGTGCTTCCTTAGCAAGGGCTGTATGTTAACTCATAACTGTGGATAACTATTTAGCCTCTGGAGAGAAAGAAAAGTGCAGAACCCTGGCTGTTTAGGCTGTCTGGTATGCTGGGAATATCACAGTGTAGGCAGGAAACAGTGCAGCCTGGAAAAACGCTGCTCATGAGGAAGAGAGACACTCAGTAGGTCTCTCCCAACAGCAATGATGGCTAAGGAGCCAGGTGGGTGCAATTTCCTTGAACTGTGACTGGGACCCCAGAGTTCTCCCTCCCCTACCCATTGAAAAGCTCTCTCCCCTGCACTCCCCCCCTGCACCCAGGGCTCTTCCCCCTGCACCCAGCTCCACACATACTCCCTTCCCGCTTCTCCAGCCCCAGCCCTATGCTCTTCCCCCCACATTGCCCTGCACCACATTGCCCACCCTTGAGCTGTCCCCCCTGGACGTAGCCCTGCAGTCTTCTTGCCACACCCCTAGTCTGAGCTCTTACCCAGAAGAGCACCATCTTCACCAGTGGCCAGGCAGTTCTGAGAGCCCCTGACCCCATCCTCCTTCTGTGTCTTTGCTTTCTCAGGAAGCATCAAAAGCCTGGATCTAATCTGCTCAGCCTCCAGGGTGTTGGGGGTTCCTGGTGCCAAGGGGTGCTGAATGGACTACAAAGGTGGGGGGAGCAGATGCACCAGGTTGTGAGAGGGGCAATTAGACCAAGTATAGAATCATAGAACTTGAAAGGACCTTGAGAGGTCATCTAGTCCAGTCAGCTGCACTCGGAACAGGTCTGAGTATTGTCTAGACCATCCCTGAGAGGTGTTTGTTTAACCTGCTCTTAAAAATCTCCAATGATGGAGATTTCACAACTTCCATTGGCAATTTATTCCAGTTCTTAACCACCCTGACAGGAAGTTTTTCCTAACGTCCAAATTAAAACATCCTTGCTGAAGTTTTATGCCCATTGCTTTTTGGCCAATCCTCAGAGGTTAAGAAGAACATTTTTTCTTCCTCCTCCTTGTAACAACCTTTTATGGACTTGGAAAATGTTGTCATGTACCCCCTCCATCTTCCCTTCTCCAGACTAAACAAACCCATTTTTTTCAGTCTTCCCTCATAGGTCACGTTTTTACACCTTTAATCATTTTTGCTGCTCTTCTTTGGATTTTATCCAGTTTGTCCATATCTTTCCTGAAACGTGGCAACCAGAACTGGACACAATACTCCAGTTGAGGCCTAATCAGCATGGAGTAGAGCCTTGCTTCTGTAACCCTTCTGCCCATCAGAGTTGGCAGCAACAAGGGCCAGATTCAGTATCTAGGGGTTCCATTCCAATAACACAATGCAAAACTGGCTCGAGCCCCCACCCAGTGACCTGGGACAAATATATTACCACCCAAGAGGCAATACTTCCCCTCTCGCAAGCACAGAGTCTGAGTGTAGCAAAAAGCCTTTTAATAACAGAGAGAAACAATGTGGCATTATGTTGGGGAAACACCACCAACAGGATTCATAACACAACCCAGGAGCAAAAACCCACCCCAAGCAAATCGGGGCATCCCTTTCCCTTTGGTTCTTGAGTCCAGCAACTCCAAATCACCCAAAGTCCCAAAAGTCCAATGACCCAAAAGTCTCTGTCCCTGGTCAGGGCAGCCCGAGAGTTCAAAAGTTTATCTGCAGAGCTTTACCTACCAACCTGGGTGGAGATGGGGGGAGAGAGATAGGGGGCACCTTACATGATCTGAAGCTGACCGCTCTGCAGCTCCATAGGCCTTCGCTTCGCTCCGCTCCACTCCACCAGCCGCCCCACGAACTGCTTTGCTCGGCTCCGCTCCGCGGCCCACAAGCAGCTCCCATTGCCCCACGAACTGCTCCACCAGCCGGTCCACGAACTGCTCCGTATCCCACAAGCAGCTCCCGCCATCCTATGAACTGCTCCACCAGCCTGTCCACAAGGCACGCCAGCCATCCCGCAAACTGCTGCACAATATATCTTCAGGCTCCCCCACTACTTAACACAACGCTCAGTGATTTCAGCTCTTAGTCAGTTCAGCTCTTTGGTGAATTCAGCTTCTAGTAGGGGAGCCTCAGTGCTGGTGCACTATTAGCCCAAAGTGAGCTCAGCAGCCTTTAACTAGACTCCTAATAGAATCAAAATTAGTTCTGATATTCCACAGTGGAGAGAGGAGGAAGTGCAATTAGCATGTAAGGCCCTCACCAGGGGGGCCCATGCCACCACGTATTAATACCTGTTCCCAGCCTTTCTCAATTCACAGAGTTTTGGAACCCATGACCTTTGCCTAGTGAGTACTACTTAGTTGATGGCGAGTCCCTCCATCATAACAAAAGGTCAAGTACAGTTCCAAGCACAATTCCCATAATCAGGGTAATAACAATTTATTTTTCCTGCCCCAATAACAGAGACACTGGGGATCCCACAGCAGCCAAAGTGACCGTTTGGGCAGCTATGGCCTCATTCTAGGCAGGATGGGTGTGCCTATGCAAATGAGATGGCCCCTTAAGTTCTTTTCCACAACTTGTCACACCTCACCACCAGGTGTCAGGGTGGAGCTCAGCCTGACTCTGCTTACACTTCTCATGCCTTGCTTACAATATTCCTGTTTATACATCCCAGAATGATGTTTGCTTTTTTTTTTTTTTGGAACAGTATTACACTGTTGACTCATATTTAGCTTGTGATCCACTATGACCCCTAGATCCCTTTCCGCAGTACTTATTCCTAGGCAGTCATTTCCCATTTTGTATGTGTGCAATTGATTATTCCTTCCTAAGTGGAGTACTTTGCATTTGTCCTTATTGAATTTCATCCTATTTACTTCAGACCATTTCTCCAGTTTGTCCCAATCATTTTGAATTTTAGTCCTGTCCTCCAAAGTACTTGCAACCCCTCCCAGCTTGGTATAATTCACAAACTTTGTAAGCATACTCTCTATGCCATTATCTAAATCGTAGATGAAGATATTGAACAGAACCAGACCAAGAATGAGTGAGTGGCATCGTGATCTTGTGCACTGGGTCAGAGCGCATCTCAGGTTTGACCCCGCTTCCCCTCTGTTATGACAGAGGGGCAGCCAAACCAAACTTCTAGCTATGATCAGGGACCAAGGGGAATGGGGGCAGGGCCCCCCCACCCTTATTGCACCCCCAGCTAACGCTAAGGAGCACATTTTGAGGGACCTTTGCATCGGTGTGCAGGGGTGATGGGATACACATGACTCCTTCCTGTCTTGTGTATCTGCACAAAAGCCCCCTCAAATAACAGTCCTTGTGCTCCCTCTACTGTGGGTGTATAGGGCTGCTTATTCCTGGTTGGAAGAGGTTTGGGAAGAGAAGGAGCAGTCTGCAATTTTATATTATTAATTATTTTAATGCAGTTGGAGGTGCTGTTTTATGAAAGGTATACTGAAATTAAATTGGTGTTGCTTTGTCTCCATCTCTATCTGTCTCCTATGGTGGTAGGATTCATAAAAGTATGTAACAAATTTTTACTATAGCAGCAGACCCTCAAGTTGACTTCTAATATTTCCCAGGGGTGCTCAACTCCAGGCCAAGCCACCACTCCACCCCTGCCCCTCCTCTTCCCTGCCTCTTTCTGCCCCCTCGCCTTAGTGTGTCCTGCCCCTTCTCCTTCTCAGTGCCTCCTACAGACTGCTGAACAGCTGTTCAGTGGCATGCAGGAGGCACTGGGAGGGAGGGGGAGGAGTTGATCTGCAACATGACTCGTGGACCCCCTGTGGTACCCTCATGGACCCCCAGAGGGTCTGCGGACCCCAGTTTGGGAACCACTGTACTATATTACTTTTCAGTCCAAAACGGATTTAGATGGGACATTTGTGTGATACCATAAATATCATCATGTGAAAGGAAGCCCCTCCGCTGGGATAGCACTGCTACATGTATCTTTACATTTGTTCATGTCTGTTCATATCGATGTTTCAGAGCAGAAAACTGAAGCAGGGAAAGGGATAAAGGGACAGAGTTCAAGACCATTTTCTGTAGCAAAGGGTACTAGGACAATTTATCAGGAATACATGGTTATGGTGTGGTATGCCCACCGTACTATTAGGAAGGCAAGCCAATAGCAAAAAAAAAAAAAAAAATCAATATCTCGAAATGGAGTCAAGGTGACTGAGCCAAAATACAAATCGCAATGTTAGTAAAGGAGTTAGTAAATAGGCTGGTTGGTTGTAATCTTGACTGAGTTTTTTACTGGGTGCAGACTTTTTGCAGGGTGTGGAAGAAAAAATAGGATAGCAAATATAGATTTAGAATAATACCCTTATTTTATCTATAACAGGGTTGTGTGGAGCACAGGACAAAAAAAAAAAAAAAACATAAGAGCACCGGTTTGCAATTATAGTCACAGCAGCCAAGAACTAACAGAAGTTTGACAATGCATATTTGACCATCATGAGAGTTTCAGAAATGTGTTTTTGGCAGATTCTTGACAGGCATTTACAGCAAACCTGTCACTTTTCCTGTAAGACTATAGCAGTGTTTATGACTCAATATCAGAGAGACTTTCCTTGACATCTGACATCTCTGTTCTCTTTTCTCATGCTTATTTCAGTCCAACTCATACCATCCATGTGGCCCATCTTACATACACTGGAAAGCAGAGAAGCAAAAGCCTTGTAGCAAGAGATCTGAGATTTTGCAGTCAATCTGAATTGTAATATATTGGGACCTACAGAGACTGCACTGTTGTGTATGTTTCAGTTAGTAGCACTCCTCTCTGTGGTTTGGAAGGTCGATTTTTTTTTTATATCAAGCTGCCTAATGATGACACTGTAGTGCAGAACTGTAGGTGTGTTGCCCCATGAGAAGTGCAGCAGTTCATTGCATGGTGACCTGTTACATTGAGAACCCTTCTAGTTTATCCCTGTTTAGGTGGAAGCCAGGGGTTCCGTGTCACTTTTCAAGAAGATTTATGATTAATCCTGGTACCTTAACAATATTCCCTCTCTTAAAACACATGCTTGTGCCCAGGGCTAGCTATTGTTGAACACCCATTTATTGAGTGTCATATATAATTCTGCCATCCACTGTTACAGGTAGCTAATTCATTGCTTTGCGCTGTACTTTAGGATATTTTGAGTGTTAAGAGGCTATTTAAAACAATTTTATATTGTACTGTATTCTATTTTTCAATTGTTACCAGCTTATTTGGATTGGGGCAAGGGAAGGTGGACTAAAGGTCCAATTACACACCTCAGAGATGGGTAGTATTTCCACTGATATCAAAAAGTAAGCCAATCCCTCTCCAAGGTTCCTAGCACACAAGGGGAGTGCACACACAGCACCATAATCTGTGGATAGTGCTGCCTGCTTTCCTGAGTTTGACCAGATGCACAAGCCATTGCTAAGGGGAGGCAGGCCCTTGCTGCATTTGTACTCCAGGAGACCCATAGAGGGAGTAGTCCCTACGATCCCTTGTTTTTACTCATTGTAGAGAGGGCAGAGGGGGAAGTTTCTTGCGCTTTGTAATTATCTCTATACAAACTTCATGCAAGGACCAGTACTCTCCCTCCTTGCTGGTGAGCGATGGTAAAAAAATAAAGAGTTTTAAGCCATTTAGGGGCAAGAATAAGGCTAATTATGTGGCTTCGCTAGAGGCTGAGTTGATCTAAAAGTTTGCTGAAAAAAGGCCTGAATAATTAAATTTTAACAATTAAGAAATTGAACATAGTTTTATTCACAATAATAGATATTACACGCAAGTGGGCCGATATTTCCCATTTAACTTGAGGCCTGATTTGTAGCCTCCAATTGCCTTCAATGGGCTCTGAATCAGACCCTGAATGCAGGAATAACATTAAATATTGAGTTCTTTGGCTTTGATCCAGCAAACCACTTAATCTTGCATTTAACTTTAAGCATTTGAGTAATCCCATCGACTTCAGTGGAACTGTTCACTTGCTTAAGTTCAGCACATTCTTAACTACTGGGGCCTTACTTATTTTTATAAACTGCTGAATTACAGGGAAATGAATTATCTTATTTCTTAAACTGAGTAAACATGCACATATTAAATTCTCTAATTGTCATAAATTTAATCAAAATTTTAATTAGAAAACAAAAATGTAATGAAACAGCGAAGTTAATAAATACAGCACAAATGGTGAAGACTAATTGTAATATTGTGAAAATAAAATGCTGTTTTATATTGAATAATCTTTTCTCCACTGTACATAACTTAAATAAACACTGGGATAGGTGTGGAATGATTAGTTTTTGTTTATCCTCTGGGTTTAACACATTAAAATGTAAATTCCTTTAGAATAGTCTTTAGTCTATAAAAAGAAGCTGATTTTTTGCAGTAAGTTGCAGAATGAAAGTTTGATCTGAATCAAAAAGGAAGAGTGTAAAATGCTTCCTGTTGAAGTAAGGATATACATTTGAACATGATTTTGAGGATTTGGAATTGTAATAATAGACACGCAGATTTTACAAAAGAGACATAAACTACAATGTTAATGGAGTAGTGATGCAGATCTCAGTTCCAAGGAAAACATGAGCCATTGAAATTTGCAAGAAGATTAAGCAGGAAGAATTAATACTTAATTTAACATGTACTGAAAAGCTCCCTGCTTCATCAAGTCTACATTAATTTTCCTGCAGCTTTGCTTTCCTACATATCCTGAGAAAAGATCTTCCATCCACACTGATTCCTACCACCTCCTCATTTAATCAGTCTCCTTTAGTTCATTTTACCCTTCATTGCATTTGTGTGCGTGTGAAATACAGTGGTAGCTTCATCTACTCTGCCCCTTCTGCTCTGAAAATAATGGTGCTTCTGCTTTTTCGCACCTACCATCCTCTGCCTGATCAAGAAACTCTCCTTTTCTATGTTAGATTTTCATTTGAAATCAGACAGTTTGCAATTGTTTACGTTCATCACAAGTAGAGCTGGCTTCTCTTTTAGTTTTATGAGCTTAGAAACCATTGTGAAAATGAGTCATGGCTATTTTCAATATCTGAGAGATTTTTTTTAAATTAAGTACATATATATATATATATAAGCAATAGAGCATTTGCACTTGCATTCATACATATGGCTGAGCACGTATGTGTGGGTCTGTGCATGTGTATGTATCTAGAGGTCATCTTTTAGTAACGTTATTGTTAAAGTTGTTAAGCATTTTAGGTAATGATGACACATTCTCCTGACTTTCCATTCTTGGTTTCTGTCCAAAGATTTTTTTTCAAGTTGGAGAAAAAATTCCTTCAGCTGTTTTTATGTTTTGTGACAGTGGGGGAAAAAAATATGTGGTATTTTTAGGTTTTTTTCAGCAGAAATTTGAATGAAAAGCTAATAGAACTCACTTGATTTTCTTTTTTTTTTAAGGAAAGTGTTGTTTTTAATGTTTACTTTTGGAAACACTTTTACTTGATTTGCATGTAAATAGGAAGTTCTATTTTCCGCAAAATGTTCACCTAGAAGAAATCCTCCAATACATGACCCTTAGTGAAGTCTGGCTAATTTTAGAGTTTAGATTTTGAATAGGAGCATATTATATATCCTTCTTTGGCTCATAAGGCATTTGTGTGTCATTAAGAGCAAAATTCACCCCTGTGAAGAGGGCTCACCAAAGGGCTATGCACCGTTTGAGTTCCATTTAAGCCCTTAAAATATGAATTATTTGTTATTTAAGGTCAATTTCACCATAATGAAGTGTTTTATGATATCTAGAAACATAGAAAGTTGTTTTATTAGAGTATAAGAACCAGTAATAAATTGACTCTATGCCGTATATAAAGGAGAACATCATAGAATGTTACATTTATATTGAGGCTGTGATTTTGCCACCTCTAACTCCCTTAAGATTCTTCCTACTCATCCTCAGCTTTTGATGCAATTCTACATACTTAATAAGATGTTCACACACCTACCTCCCTTCTCCACAAACAGGACCACAGCTACCAATGATTTGTGGCTGGCAGGAAGGGGGGGGGAGAGGAAGTCTATAGTATTTTGTGGGAAAGTCACTTTTTAAATAAGGCTTTTTTTGTTTAATACTCATGTTTATTCCTCTAAATAGTTAGTTCATGCTGAATCTGCACACAATCAACTTGATGAATATGTAGACCAAACCCTGAAAATTCGACAAGGCAGCATAAAACTGAAAGCACCATGATTTTAGTGTCCTTGGCCTACGCTCCCCACTCAGCCCTCTAAATAAGATGCAGAGAAAGAGGCAGGGAAATATGTTTAATGTGAATAATAATTGAGTGAATAATTGGAGACGAGTGAAGCTGGAGTTTGTTGTGCTGATATATTTCCTATCACAGAAGCTTAAGTGTGGAATTTTCTAAAGTCCCCAGCTGAACTGCAGTTGACATCAGTAGGGGTTTTACCATTGATTTCATTGAGGGATGAGTTACACGAATGCTTTTGAAAATCATCAGTTAAGAACTTATTAAAATCAGATTTTGTCATATGAGGGAAGACGTGATCATGAACAAGGAGCAATGGCTGTATTTCCTTTTCATGTCTTATCCTTACACCAGGAAAGTCAGTGAGACTTTATCAATTGACTTCAATGGGCATAGGATACGGACCCATTACAATATGAGTGTGGCACATCTGTCTTGAGAGAGTTGTTGGACAACTCATTATGTAAAGATGAGATTGTGATCAGGTATCTCGATCACACGGCTACCCGTGTTGAAGACATATTTTTCTAGATTTCTGATTCTTCTGAAGGAAACAGTGATGTTCTACTTAACTGTGCAAACAGATTTTATTCAACAATCAGGATGATTAAATCCTTGGATTTATTGCAGATAAAACAGAAAACCAACATTTTCTCTATCAGCAGAGTCCAGAAAATAAATGTGAATGGTCAAATCCTTATTTTTTTTTCATACCTTAATATAACCCATATGAATATGAGTGTATTGTCTTAGCACTGTCCACAATATTTAAAACAGGAAATAATAAATATCTGTATGCTTGCTGCTGAAAGAAAGCACATCTGTGCCTAGCAGAGAAATTGTTTAAAAACAAAAGGCGATTCTGAGATGTCATACTACTCCTAAAAGGTGCCATGGTCAACGAGACATTTATTTATATGTTCTACACATGTGGAGTATGTAAGTTACACTAAGTAAGTTAGTGAAGGGGATTTAGGAGCCTACACTCCCAACTTTATAAAACATTTTAAAGAATTGTTCACATATCAGCTACTTTCTTATGTGTGTTGGTTCTTCAGACCTTGACTATTATTGTTATCCTTCAGTGTTACATCATGGGGATTTTTTTTACACAAATAGCCTTCACAGCATACGCATAAAAAAGGAGAAAGCAACTGTCTAAAATTTAAACCCATTAGTCACTAAATTTAAACCCATTAGTCACTAATATATGCTGACCATGAATTGATTTGAGTAGTCAGGAGTTCTGTTAAGCTCTCTGCAGAGATCCTTCATTTTAGGTGCTCAAATGCACTTGTTCTCCTTTGACTTTCCTTAAAATTCACAGAATGCCTAAAAGTGCTGTCTTCTGGAAGACACTGATTGTCATGTCTTCTACTCCTCACATGTTTTGAGATGCTCATTCAAACCTTTAAGGATTGCTCCAACTGCTCCAATGAACAAAGGGCATCATCATTGTTCTAGTTTTTCATAATTGTTCCACTTCATGAGTTCTTCATACTTTGCCATTCTCTCTTCTTGTTTCTTTTTTATGTTTCTGTCTGCTGGCAATATTAATCAATATGGTCTTGCTTGTCTTCTTTCCTACAATGATTATGTCAGGCCTGTTGGCCTGCACTCTTTGATCTGTGACAATTGCCAGAGACCTTATAATCTTGACCTCTTCATTCTCTAGGGTGCTTTCAGGTAGGTGATTGTAATACTGCCTGGATTGTTTGAATCCGTACTTGTCACAGAGACTCCAGTGGAGACGCTTGGTGACCTCATTGTGTCTGTTCATATATTCTCCCCCAGTCAGGCTCCTGCAGGTGCTCAACACATGCCCCACCATCTCTCCCTTTTTGGAACACATTGCTTTTCAGAACTGCAGTTGGAGGTGCAGATCTGTCTGTCAATTTTGAATCATAATTAAAATTTAAGGACTGCTCTTTTGCACTTACAATGAGGCATCCTTCTACAAGCCAGGGGTTATGAATAGGTTCGGTCTCTCTCTACCACTGTCAGTGCAATGATTTCTGTGTAAATCTTTAGCATCTGTCTTTAGTAGTGTACTTTCTCCTTTTATTATTTCTGGGGCTGGGATACATTGCTTGGCTATCATTTGTTATTGTAGCCAGATGGACTTTTACTCTGGCTGACTCCTCATATATTTGATGTTATGTTCTTCACTGTCAGTTGCATCCTCCACAGATAGCAAACCTTTCCCTCCATCACATTGTTTGATGTACGTCCTGTCCGTGTCTTGGTTGATATTCATTCCTTTATCCATCATCAGAAGTTTCTTACTGGATATCATTTTTTCCTTCTCCTCTTGGTTCTATGTGATCACTCTAGCAGCGAACTGTTCTACTGGTATCGGCCACATATTAATGGCTTGGATAAAATTCTCTGAGTTGAGTTTTGTATTTAGAGAAGTTCTTCCTCTGTCATATTCTTTCCTCACTTCTTTAACTTTCTTAGGTTGTACTCTGACAGTTCAGGGGCTTTGCTGAGAGTAATTTGGATAGTACCTAAGTTCACTTGTATGCCACCTGAGTGTTCCAGTTTGCCCCCTTTACAGAGGTGCTTGCATATTTAGGAAAGTCAAACAATAGCTTTATATCTTTAGCAAAGCTTTTGATATGGTCTCACACAGTGTTCTTGCCAGCAAGTTAGAAAAGTATGGATTGGATGAATGGACTATAAGGTGGAAAGAAAGCTGGCTAGATCATAAAAGGGTCAATGGGTAGTGATCAACGGCTCGATGTCTAATTGGCAGCCGGTATCAAGCGGAGTGCCCCAGGGGTCTGTCCCAAGGCCAGTTTTGTTCAACATCTTCATTAACGCAGATGACACTAAGCTGGGAGTGGGGGGATGGGGGTTGGGTAGAAAAGGACCTAGGGGTGACAGTGGACGAGAAGCTGGATATGAGTCATAGAATCATAGAATCATAGAATATCAGGGTTGGAAGGGACCCCAGAAGGTCATCTAGTCCAACCCCCTGCTTGAAGCAGGACCAATTCCCAGTTAAATCATCCCAGCCAGGGCTTTGTCAAGCCTGACCTTAAAAACCTCTAAGGAAGGAGATTCTAACACCTCCCTAGGTAACGCATTCCAGTGTTTCACCACCCTCTTAGTGAAAAAGTTTTTCCTAATATCCAATCTAAACCTCCCCCACTGCAACTTGAGACCATTACTCCTCGTTCTGTCATCTGCTACCATTGAGAACAGTCTAGAGCCATCCTCTTTGGAACCCCCTTTCAGGTAGTTGAAAGCAGCTATCAAATCCCCCCTCATTCTTCTCTTCTGCAGGCTAAACAATCCCAGCTCCCTCAGCCTCTCCTCATAACTCATGTGTTCCAGTCCCCTAATCATTTTTGTTGTCCTTCGCTGGACTCTCTCCAATTTATCCACATCCTTCTTGAAGTGTGGGGCCCAAAACTGGACACAGTACTCCAGATGAGGCCTCACCAATGTCGAATAGAGGGGAACGATCACGTCCCTCGATCTGCTCGCTATGCCCCTACTTATACATCCCAAAATGCCATTGGCCTTCTTGGCAACAAGGGCACACTGCTGACTCATATCCAGCTTCTCGTCCACTGTCACCCCTAGGTCCTTTTCCGCAGAACTGCTGCCTAGCCATTCGGTCCCTAGTCTGTAGCTGTAAATTGGGTTCTTCCATCCTAAGTGCAGGACCCTGCACTTATCCTTATTGAACCTCATCAGATTCCTTTTGGCCCAATCTTCCAATTTGTCTAGGTCCTTCTGTATCCTATCCCTCCCCTCCAGCGTATCTACCACTCCTCCCAGTTTAGTATCATCCGCAAATTTGCTGAGAGTGCAATTCACACCATCCTCCAGATCATTTATGAAGATATTGAATAAAACCGGCCCCAGGACCGACCCTTGGGGCACTCCACTTGATACCGGCTGCCAACTAGACATGGAGCCATTGATCACTACCCGTTGAGCCCGACAATCTAGCCAGCTTTCTACCCACCTTATAGTGCATTCATCCAGCCCATACTTCCTTAACTTGCTGACAAGAATACTATGGGAGACCGTGTCAAAAGCTTTGCTAAAGTCAAGAAACAATACATCCACTGCTTTCCCTTCATCCACAGAACCAGTAATCTCATCATAAAAGGCGATTAGATTAGTCAGGCATGACCTTCCCTTGGTGAATCCATGCTGGCTGTTCCTGATCACTTTCCTCTCATGCAAGTGCTTCAGGATTGATTCTTTGAGGATCTGCTCCATGATTTTTCCAGGGACTGAGGTGAGGCTGACTGGCCTGTAGTTCCCAGGATCCTCCTTCTTCCCTTTTTTAAAGATTGGCACTACATTAGCCTTTTTCCAGTCATCCGGGACTTCCCCGGTTCGCCACGAGTTTTCAAAGATAATGGCCAATGGCTCTGCAATCACAGCCGCCAATTCCTTCAGCACTCTCGGATGCAACTCGTCCGGCCCCATGGACTTGTGCACGTCCAGCTTTTCTAAATAGTCCCTAACCACCTCTATCTCCACAGAGGGCTGGCCATCTCTTCCCCATTTTGTGATGCCCAGCGCAGCAGTCTGGGAGCTGACCTTGTTAGTGAAAACAGAGGCAAAAAAAGCATTGAGTACATTAACTTTTTCCACATCCTCTGTCACTAGGTTGCCTCCCTCATTCAGTAAGGGGCCCACACATTCCTTGGCTTTCTTCTTGTTGCCAACATACCTGAAGAAACCCTTCTTGTTACTCTTGACATTTTTTGCTTGCTGCAGCTCCAGGTGCGATTTGGCCCTCCTGATAACATTCCTACATGCCCGAGCAATATTTTTATACTCTTCCCTGGTCATATGTCCAACCTTCCACTTCTTGTAAGCTTCTTTTTTATGTTTAAGATCCGCTAGGATTTCACCATTAAGCCAAGCTGGTCGCCTGCCATATTTACTATTCTTTCGACTCATTGGGATGGTTTGTCCCTGTAACCTCAACAGGGATTCCTTGAAATACAGCCAGCTCTCCTGGACTCCTTTCCCCTTCAAGTTAGTCCCCCAGGGGATCCTGGCCATCCGTTCCCTGAGGGAGTCAAAGTCTGCTTTCCTGAAGTCCAGGGTCCGTATCCTGCTGCTTACCTTTCTTCCCTGCGTCAGGATCCTGAACTCAACCAACTCATGGTCACTGCCTCCCAGATTCCCATCCACTTTTGCTTCCCCCACTAATTCTACCCGGTTTGTGAGCAGCAGGTCAAGAAAAGCGCCCCCCCCAGTTGGCTCCTCTAGCACTTGCGCCAGGAAATTGTCCCCTACGCTTTCCAAAAACTTCCTGGATTGTCTATGCACCGCTGTATTGCTCTCCCAGCAGATATCAGGAAAATTAAAGTCACCCATGAGAATCAGGGCATGCGATCTAGTAGCTTCCGTGAGCTGCCGGAAGAAAGCCTCATCCACCTCATCCCCCTGGTCCGGTGGTCTATAGCAGACTCCCACCACTACATCACTCTTGTTGCACACACTTCTAAACTTAATCCAGAGACACTCAGGTTTTTCTGCAGTTTCGTACCGGAGCTCTGAGCAGTCATACTGCTCCCTTACATACAGTGCTACTCCCCCACCTTTTCTGCCCAGTCAGCAGTGTGCCCTTGTTGCCAAGAAGGCCAATGGCATTTTGGGATGTATAAGTAGGGGCATAGCGAGCAGATTGAGGGACGTGATCATTCCCCTCTATTCGACATTGGTGAGGCCTCATCTGGAGTACTGTGTCCAGTTTTGGGCCCCACACTTCAAGAAGGATGTGGATAAATTGGAGAGAGTCCAGCGAAGGGCAAGAAAAATGATTAGGGGACTGGAACACATGAGTTATGAGGAGAGGCTGAGGGAGCTGGGATTGTTTAGCCTGCAGAAGAGAAGAATGAGGGGGGATTTGATAGCTGCTTTCAACTACCTGAAAGGGGGTTCCAAAGAGGATGGCTCTAGACTGTTCTCAATGGTAGCAGATGACAGAACGAGGAGTAATGGTCTCAAGTTGCAGTGGGGGAGGTTTAGATTGGATATTAGGAAAAACTTTTTCACTAAGAGGGTGGTGAAACACTGGAATACGTTACCTAGGGAGGTGGTAGAATCTCCTTCCTTAGAGGTTTTTAAGGTCAGGCTTGACAAAGCCCTGGCTGGGATGATTTAACTGGGAATTGGTCCTGCTTCAAGCAGGGGGTTGGACTAGATGACCTTCTGGGGTCCCTTCCAACCCTGATATTCTATGATTCTATGATTCTATATGCTGGAGGGTAAGGATAGGGTCCAGAGTGACCTAGACAAATGAGAGGATTGGGTTAAAAGAAATTTGATGAGGTTCAACAAGGACAAGTGCAGAGTCCTGCACTTAAGACGGAAGAATCCCACGCACTGCTACAGGCTAGGGACTGACTGGCAAAGAGACAGTCTGCAGAAAAGGACCTGGGGAATACAGTGGATGAGAAGCTGGATATGAGTCAGCAGTGTGTCCTTTTTGCCAAGAAGCCTAATGGCATATTGGTCTGCATTAGCAGGACCATTGCCAGCAGATCAAGGGAAGTGATTATTCTCCTCTATTCAGCACTGGTGAGGCCACATCTGGAGTTTTACATCCAGTTTTGGGCCCCCCACTACAGAAAGGTTGTGGACAAATTGGAGAGAGTCCAGCAGAGGGCAACAAAAATGATTAGGGGCCTGGGGCACATGACTTATGAGGAGAGACTGAGGGAACTGGGCATATTTAGTCTGCAGAAGAGAAGAATGAGGGGGGATTTGATAGTAGGTTTCAACTATCTGAGGTTCCAAAGAGGATAGAGCTAGGCTCTTCTCAGCGGTGGCAGATGACAGAACAAGAAGCAATGGTCTCAAGTTGCAGTGGGGGAGGTCTAGGTTGTATGTTAGGAAAAACTATTTCACTAGGAGGGTGGTGAAGAACTAGAATGGGTTACCTAGAGAGGTGGTGGAATCTTCATTCTTAGAGGTTTTTAAGGCCCAGCTTGAAAAAGCCCTGTCTGGGATGATTTAGCTGGGGTTGGTCCTGCTTTAAGCAGGGTGTTGGACTAGATGACCTCCTGAGGTCTCTTCGAACCCTAATCTTCTATGATTCTGTGATCTTCACCAAACTTTTCTACATGTATGATAGGGTTCATTCACTACTGTGGTGCCTCCTGCTGGCTGCAGCAGGGATTAGCTCTGCTATCAGTGTGCCCTCTTCTGATGGTGTCTCGCTGCCATCACTTCTGTGCCAGGACCCACATCACTCTCAGAACCGTGGTGTCCTCTTCATGACACAACCCTCCAACCATGTCATGCTCTGTTCTTCCCCCTTCTGGGGGAACTGCAGTCCACTGTCCAGCCATTTCCCTCAGTGGCAACTGCAGCCAACTGTCTGGCCACTCCTTCAGTGGTGAGGGGAGGGAGGGAACCCAGGTGCACTATTCTGGGTCGTGGCCCAGAGACCCTGTAGATGTCCACCACATGCTCCGTCCCCTCTGACACTTCAGTTCATTTCTCTCGGCCACTTCCCCGTGGCCCCCAGCACCCTCTTCACCCTTGCCTCAGGGCCTCAGTCTGTGAATCCTTGCAGCCAACCTGGAGCCGTCTTTAGCTCCTCCCCACTCCACCCCCCCAGTCGCTGGTCTGACCAGGGTGCTAGAGCTCCTTTCTTCTTCTAGGAGCCTGATCTTCCCTTGAGCTCCAGGCAGCTTCTGAAGCTGCTCTGCCCTGCAGCCCTTCTTATATGGGCCAGCCCTGCCCTGATGAGCTGCTCCTCACAGCCCTTCTCTAATTGGCTGCCTCCTGCACAGTCTCCCTAGGGCCCTCTTAACCCCTTATGAGCCAGTGTGGGGCAGTCTCCTCATCCAAACATGTCTTCAATTTTTGTTGTTACCCATTTCCAACTTGAGCTGGCTTTCCCAATCTGCCTGGAGAGTTTGTAGTTGTTGTTCCTACAGGGATTTCATCTCAGCCTGCCTCTCTGAGTCCTTTCTGGGAAACCTCCAGTTCTTGTTTTAGATCATGTTTAGGTCATTCTTTAAATTCCGCTGGCCATTTTGACTTGTGCAGGCACCTCCCTATTTGTCCCATCATGGTTCAACAGGGATACCAACTGACAAGTTTCTCTCCTTGGAAATTGGGTCCCACTTGTGATACCAATGTTGCCCCTTTTTGACCCAATAAGCTAGTGAAAGTTTGGGGGATGTTCCAGCTAGAGGTAGAAATTGATGGAATCTATTGTTTTCTTTTGATGCAGTTGAGTTTAATTACAAGGAATGTACAAAGTCCTGTGTCTCTGAACCAAAAATCACAAGGAACGGTTTTTTAGTGTACAGCCCCAAACCCCTTCATTTAACACCAAACCCAAAAGCTCTCTCTATATATAGCTTTTTCCGGTCACACCGTGCTCAAAGGCTCCTCTTTCTTGCCTCTCCTTGGCTTCGTCTACACTGCACTTTTGTCAGTAAAACTTTTGTCGTTCAGGGATGTGAAAAAAACACACACCCCTAACGACAAAAGTTTTACTGCCAGTGTGGACAGTGCTTTGTCGGTGGGAGAGCTCTCCTGCCATCAAAGCTACTTCCTCTCTCCTGCCAACAAAAAGCGGCTACACTGCACACATTTTAGTGGCATGGCTGTAGCTGCATAACTGTGTCACTAAAATGTGCGTAGTGTAGACATAGCCCTTCTCTCTCCCACTCGTCTTGCAAGTTCTCAGTTGCTGTGTGTTCTCTTTTCCTCCCCCTCCACACTCCCCTACCCAAAAACCATACTTAGCCAAAAGCTCATGGGTGGGTTCATGCAGTTCTTTTGTCTTAGGTGGGGACTTTTTCTTACAGCTGTCTTAACTGAAAGGTGAGTTTACACCTATCAGTCTCAGTTTTAACTCAACCCATAATAAGGTTTCACCCACCTCCAATTATTAATTATTAATTAATAATAATAATAAATTATTATTATTACACCAAATCATAGACCAGTGCCCCATTATGCTAAGCACTATACAAAATAGCATCTTGTGGATGTGTATCCCAACATTCGATCTGGAAAAACAAAGATCAGGCAGGTGAATTATGTAACATAAAGATTCTTACTATGTTATAGGTGATTTCATGGCTTAGTAAAGTAAGGTAACTAAAACAATAATAAACAAAACAAAAGACAATGAAAAGGCTGTTAGTTTAGTTTCTTCTTGTAAAGCCTCTCTTGTAAAGCATGTCCAAAAGAGATTTTATAAATGTGAGACCATTTCTGGTAGTGGACATTGTTCTGTGGATGGACTGAAATAAAGGTTAATTATTCTCAAAATGAATAGGAGACTCTTATCTATTTGGTTTAGATAATTCTAACAGTTAATCATGGTGAAGGCAAGTTTGTAAAAGGTAGGTAGCTGCTATTTGGTTTGTCATATAGAAACTAAAACAAAATATGAATGAACAAAAGTAAATGATCTTTCCAAGTATTATGAAATCCCATAACTTGAAGTAGCTGTAATTCAATTACTTAAAGAAGCCAGTTGAAAATTCTTTATTTTTGTCATATCTTTTAACCCATTACCTTAAAGAGTGGTTTGAGACAGGCAGGTTAATAAAAATGACTATTTAAATTCATGCTAAATCCCACAGTCTCTGTCTTTCACCCTAGCCATTGTATACTTCTTCTCTGGGAACGGATTGTCTAGCCATACAGGGCTTAACAAGTGAAGTTGTTAATAAACCTTAAGTTACAGTAACTAACCCTAACCCTAATTCTTGTTAGCACCTTATCGCAACAACTGAAACTAGGGGTTTGATGGTGGCATCTTCTTGCAGAGAACTAGTTCAGTTCGGGGGCAAAGACTTCTTGTTTGGACTTTGGCTCATTGCTAGTCTTTTAGGATGGCAATAACCTGAATAATATATGCTATATTTGAATAATTTGTCTTTAATAATCATTTTTGCATCATATTTGAATGTTGCGTCTTCACAGTTTTGCTGAATGGTCAGGGAAAATAAAAATGATTAATTTAATATTTACATGTTTTTACCCATCAAAAGACATATATATGATTTTCCCAGACTGATCATTCTTTTCTAGAGCTGCGTTGGGTGGCATGCTAAGTGACATATAAAGCCAATCAAAATGTGGGATCAAGGCTTTGTGCTGTATTGTATAATTAAACAATTTTATATGCCAATGTTTTGTAACAGTATTTGGGAAGATAGACAATAGGAAGTGATTCATAACATAATCTCTAAACTTTATTGTCTTTAGATGAAAAGAAAACAACCTCGGCTAGTAAAATAATGTGTAGCAAAATTCTCCCACTCAGGTCCATGCACCAAAACTTGGTTCTGTAATTCTGCCCTTTTTATATGAGCAGAAGTTTCCATGTGTGAGGAGAACATGCCAGTCAAGATATGTAATACAGATCTGAGTGGCTAATGTTGCCAAATGCCATTTGTTATTAGTGCTTTTATAAAGACTGTTAAATTAAATGTATTAGTTGAAGTAGTAACTCAGCAGTATATTTTTGGATTCTCTTGGGGCTATGATGATGTTGGGGTGGAGTATATGATTAATTAAGTGTAGATGACTTTGTGGCTGTATGATAGCTTCAGAATGTTAGAGGAAATTGAAATAGGCAAAATAAAAATAGAATTCTTTGACATTTTTTTAAACTAAGGACTAGTTAAATGATTCATCTTCAAATTGTATGTCCCTGCCATTAAGTGAATGAGGGTGTTATGTTGTCATTGTTCCATGTATAATTAGGTTAATGTTAGTTACAAAATCTTTTGCTTTGGTTAACATTGATCATTTAATTTTCAACACACAAAAATTCCCTCTAACTAGTTACATAACTAGAAAAAGTCAGTTGTACAATACATTGTTTCAAAAATTCTGTACTATTAAGTAGTTTTTAAACCACCTTGAATAAATGTATTATGTGGCATGAAAAAGCAGATGCACAACTATTCTTAACTAACTCTTAACTATGACCTATGTGATTATTTAGTTATATGCTGTTCTGAAAAATAATCCCTTTTTTGGTCTTACAGCCCTTGGTCAAAAGCATTTCTGTTCTTTCATGTACATATTGAGGTGAGCAGCTCTTATATGCAGCTCTTCAGCAACTGTGAGTGAAACGTGATTTTACAGGAATGCAGGAGAGATTCTCTTCCTGTGAAATCAAAAGTGAAGTTTTTACATTTTAGCTGTCTTGAAGGACTGTTTCCAGTTCTCTCTCATCCTTCTGATTGTACTAAGCATTTAAAGTAGTTGTACTGACAATATACAGTATGACAATATATTCTTTACAAAAGTCTTCATTGTGCCCTGCTCTGCCCAGTTGTGCAGTAGTGGAATGGGGCTAACGGTGTGAGGATGCTTTTCCCGTATTGCATCTTTCCATGGAAGCTGGATATTGGTGCCTGGTTAATACACAGACTTTGTACCAGTGAACCTATTTTGGTTAGGGCTGTTATTATTATTATTATTTTTTTACTGATATAGTTATAGTAATGCAAACCGTAGTGTGGCTTCAGTTATACTAGTCTGAAGGGAGCCTTATACCACTATAATTTATTCCCCATCCCATGTGCGTATACACTATACTGGTATAGCACTTGAATGCCAATATAACTAGACCTCCACTATGGGGTTAGACTGCTTTTACTATCCTGGCATAGTGAAAGAGATACAACTTTTGTGTGTAGACAAGGCCAGAGTCTTTATGCTCAAGGAACAGGAAAACCTTAATCTATGCAACACCCTGCTTCTCCTCCACTCCAGCCAGCCGAGGCAGCCCTGAGCAAGGACTAGAGAGGATGCTGCACCCCTAGGAAGTTGGTTTAGCAGCTTCATTCCCCCAGGAACATTCATTGGAGCAGTGGACCTTTTCCCCACTCCCAAGTCAGGTGTGTGGCTGAAGAGCTACAATTGAACCCATGACACCCAGTTTCTCAGAGACTGGTTTAAAATCATTATCAACCATCATTAACTTCATTAAAGGGTTAATAACATGGTAGCTGTTCTCTTCATTACAATCTGCCAATTTGTATTTCTTTTGTGGGGGGTGTTGAAAACGTAAAAGTAAAAAGCCACGAACATTTATTTTGTTAAAAAAGTAACAAGAATGAGTGAAAAGCGGAGTCTCCAGGGTGAGCTGTTCATGTCAGCTGCATCACGGGATGTGTAGTTGTGTGTTTATATAACCCCTTTTCTTTCTAAAAGAAGCCCACAGCACTTTCAGGATTATGGCCCAAATGATCCTCGGACTAGCACAATCAGCACAGTACAAAATGATGGGTGCAAACGTGTGTGGAGTTCTCATGTCATTCTCCTCTTTCTGGATGAAATGTAAACTGATGCTGAGAGTCTGCACAAGACCTATACACAACTTAAATCAAACTTAAGCCCTCAAGGACTTGTTTTTAACTTTTTAACGGGGATGAATTTCACTCTACATCAGATGCATGCACCGGGGGTGGGGCAAACAGGGGCACCCCCTCCCCCCAATCTCCATATGTTCCTGACGCCTGGGAGGGAGGAACCATCAGGATGGCTTGCTGCCCGGAGGAGCTTCTCTGCCCCCACCCCTACAGCTGCAGTTTGCTGCTTCTCCTTCCCTTCTGCTGGAGGTATTGCCTTTGCCTCCAGCCCCTGACTCATCTCAGAGGACGTCTGCAAAGCAGGCAGCAGCACTGGGACTCCAGCAACAGGGAAGGAGAAGCAGCAGGCTGCAGCTGTAGGGGTGTGTCCTCTGCTCTCTACGCAGACTTCCCATGGACTATCGAATCAAGCTCAAGGTTTCATTCCTTATCTTTAAAGTGCTCCGTGGCCTGGGCCCAGAAACATAGTTGACAACTACACTCCTCTGGCACAATGGAATGCTCTACATTAAGAGTACAGATTGTTTGTGCAGGAGACAGAACTTTTTCTGGGGGTTGTCCAAGGCTGTGGAATGAACTCCCGCAGGAACTAAGGACTCCAAGTGTAAGGCACATTTCTGATCTGCATTTTCTAATATAATCACAGAACAAGAGAGGTGTGTATGTGTGAGTATGTGTCTGTTACAGTATCAAAATAAGACACCCCACTGCACAAGCTTCCCCCCTGGGGAGAGGATGAGAGAACAAACAGCACATGATAGATGTGTGTAGTCACGTGCCTTAACACACTGCTGAAGGGCACTCAGATACTACTGTGATGAGCACGGTATAAAAACCTATATAGAATAGAATAGAACTGCTTATTAGCATAGCACAGGCATACTAAGAAGATTTTGGATTCCCAGTGTTCCTGGACAGACTCCCAGTTTTAGAAAGAGACAAGTTGACCCTTACTTTGCAAGTGGTAGCAGAAGCCTTTAAGCATAGTGTGGAAGATTAATTCTCAGTAAAAGCATCTGGATGCTTTTCATGCCTTGTAGTCATCTTGATGTGCAGTGCTTTGTATTTCACTTGTGGACTCTTATCATATACTGAAGTTAAAAAACCCACAAACCTGCTGCCATCAGCATAAGACAAGCAGTGCCTCACTGGAAATTGGTTTCAAACTGAAAATTAATACAATGACTGGTAGGGCTACAGCATGTGGTATGTACAGAGAATTAAAAAGGGGAAATTGTTCTTTCTACTGAGCAAGCTTCTTGGCATATTTTTATTCATGCATTTGATAACTCTCTTACCCTTGCTGTGTTCTGACTCTAAAGCTTCTCCAGCTATAATATGCATGTACTCTGTTTTTTCTTTCATTGTGAGGACTCTGTCCTTCGGTCTCTTTCATAGTTTGACATGCAGCAGTGATGGTTCTATTAGCTGCACTGTATCTGCTGAGCTTGCTGTTTTCAGTGAGGATGTCATCACTAGTGCCTTTCTGAAGTTTCCTAATTAGCCGGTGCCCTTTACTGATTTTGCAGGAGCCTTCACCTAGAATTAAACATTTTCTGCTAAACCTGTCCTTACTCTGTGCAAAACAATTACAGTCAGTTTTGCCACCCACTTGCTGACAGCCAAATGCCACTGAGATTACAATAAAATTGCCCCAAGTCTAAATATGATACTAGCCTGGTGCAATGAGTGTTTGATAATAGAAGATGTTGGAATAACTATCTTTCAATACTCAGAAACTGATGAAGATCTCCTGAAAAAAACCATGGGTATTTACTATACTGATCATATCAACTGTGCTGTAATGGTCATGATAACCATAATAGTGGTAAATATAAAGCATTTAAAATACCTGATTGCACCATTGTTAATATCATATACAGCATCATTGTTCTTTAGAAATTACAAAAAATAATGTAATCGAAGAGGAGTAAATGATCTCAAATTCTTTATATTTAATTGTGCATATAATATTTTTTTGTATTTCAATTAATTGTCCTTGAATTTTTCCTAATGTAACGGCTTCTCTGTCCTTAAATATTATCAGATGCAAAACAAATATGCTAAATGTGGTAATAGGTGCCCACTTTTTAAAGCAGAACCTCCATGGTAGGTTTTCATTGTGATAATGATGTGGCTAAAGTAAATGTTTTCTTTCTTTTTGTGAGTAACTTCCCTTCCCCTCATCCACATCCCATCCAGTCCAACAATCATAGAATCATAGAATATCAGGGTTGGAAGGGACCTCAGGAGGTCATCTAGTCCAACCCCCTGCTCAAAGCAGGACCAACTCCAACTAAATCATCCCAGCCAGGGCTTTGTCAAACCTGACCTTAAAAACCTCTAAGAAAGCAGATTCCACTACCTCCCTAGGTAACCTATTCCAGTGCTTCACCACCCTCCTAGTGAAAAAGTTTTTCCTAATATACAACCTAAACCTCCCCTGCTGCAACTTCAGACCATTACTCCTGCTTCTGTCATCTGGTACCACTGAGAACAGCCTAGCTCCGTCCTCTTTGGAACGCCCTTTGAGGTAGTTGAAAGCAGCTCTCAAATCCCCCCTCATTATTCTCTTCTGCAGACTAAACAATCCCAGTTCCCTCAGCCCCTCCTCATATGTCATGTGCTCCATCCCCCTAATCATTTTTGTTGCCCTCCGCTGGACTCTTTCCAATTTTTCCACATCCTTCTTGTAGTGTGGGGCCCAAAACTGGACACAGTACTCCAGATGAGGCCTCACCAATGTCAAATTGAGGGGAACGATCACGTCCCTCGGTCTGCTGGCAGTTCCCCTACATATACATCCCAAAATGCCATTGGCCTTTTGGCAACAAGAAGCTTCTCGTCCACTGTAACCCCTACGTCCTTTTCTGCAGAACTGCTGCCTAGCCATTTGGTCCCTAAACTTTAGCGCTGCATGGGATTCTTCCGTTCTAAGTGCAGGACTCTGCACTTGTCTTTGTTGAACCTCATAAGATTTCTTTTGGCCCAATCCTCTAATTTGTCTAGGTCACTCTGTACCCTATCCCTCCCCTCCAGTGTACCACTAATTTGTCTAGGTCTAATTTGTCTAGGTCCACTGTACCCTATCCCTCCCCTCCAGTGTACCACTCCTCCCAGTTTCGTGTCATCTGCAAACTTGATAAGGGTGCAATCCATGCCATCCTCCAGATCATTTATGAAGATATTGAACAAAACTGGCCCCAGGACTGACCACTGGGGCACTCCACTTGATACCGGCTGCCAACTAGCCATGGAGCCATTGATCACTACTTTCTATCCACCTTATAGTCCATTCATTCATCCCATACTTCTTTAAATTGCTGGCAAGAATACTGTGGAAGACTGTATCAAAAGCTTTGCTAAGGTCAAGAAATAATACATCCACTGCTTTCCCCTCATCCACAGTCCAGTTATCTCATCATAGAAGGCAATTAGGTTAGTCAGGCATGACTTGCCCTTGGTGAATCCATGCTGACTGTTCCTGATCACTTTCCTTTCCTCCAAGTGCTTCAGAACTGAATCCTTGATGACTTGAGGATATTCAAAGGCTTCACACTACATTACCTTTCATCCTGCCAGTAAGAGCCAGATGTAGCTTTCAGCAGGGTAGTGTAGACTCTTCAGCCTTAACCTACTGTGTTTTCCCTCACATACAAAACTTTCTTTTCCTAGTGCTACAAATTTACTCTGAACACATCTTTATATGCAAACTTTGCATTTTCAGGTATCATCCGTCCCTGTACAATGCCCTGAGCACTCGCATATGTTTCTCATGACTTCGCTTCCTGGTTCTGCCACTGACCTCCTGTGTGACCCTGGACAAGTCATTTCCCCTACCACACTTTGCCTTGTCTATTTAGAGTATAAGTTCTTCAGAGAAAAAGGCTCTATCTGTTAGGTAAGGCCAGCACAATGGGGCTCTGATATGGATTGGAGCCTCTAGGCAATGATGCAATACAAATAATAATAATAGTAAGATGCACACCACAGATGGGTGTACTGTAAGAGGAAATGCATAACCTCTGTGTGCCTGGGACACATTAAACCACCCAGAAACAGGATATCAGCTAGTACTCCTAGGCTATCTGAATGGTGATAGGAATATAGGCATTATCTTGCTTCTGGGTGGAAGGCTGTACCTGAATGGTAGTCAAGCCCCCTGTCTCAGTATAGACTTCAAAAACCTGCTGCCTGTTTTACAAAGCTGATACATTTTTCCTTTATGGAACACGTTAGTGTGTTTGCTGCAGAGCTCACGCTAGTGTAAATCAGGACTAACCCTGTTTAAGTCAAATAAGTGCAACTGAGATCAGACTCAGGCCTCTTATTTCTACTGAATGGCACTTTACAGATGTAAGAAGAAAAATACCCTGCCATGAAGAATTTACTGTATAAGCATATCAGCACAATTGCTAATCTATAGTTTGTAAAACTCTTTACATTGCTAAGCCTCCGGGGATGCCTTCCTCTAGCTTTCAGCTGTTATTTTTTTCATGATTTGCACATGCATGCAGCATGCAGCAGCACAAGAAAAGATAGATCACTGTCACATTAAAATTTGCCTGCCTGCTTCATAAAAATATATGCCTCATTTACATGGAATTGTCAGTTACAAAAAAAAAACAACAAAGAACCCAACTCTTTTGTGGTGCATCTATCCTTCTATCCCACTGCAGTATATGCAAGGTGCATGAAACAAAGAAGGGTGTCAGGTTGGATGAATTCCCATAAATTATTGACAGACAGGCTGAAAGTATTTTAAGTCATTATGCTGAAAATCTCTGGAATACTTGAGACGTTTTTCTTACCTTCATGTAGCTTTTTTCTCAGCCATTTCTTCCTAGAAATGCAAGAAGTACTAGTTCAAACATTGACAGAATCATAATAGGGAATTAATGGGATGTGGTTTCTATCAATCCCTCAAAGGACTATTGGGTAGCCAATTTTACTTATGTGAAGCACACAACTTACCCGTATATATTTTTTTCTTTTGGTTTTGGGCTGGCTGGCAAACCTTATGATTGCCTTAATTTTCTTGCAGGTCGGCTTGTGTTCTTCCAGTTGAAACTGAAGAACTCTTTTGTCTTTTATATCCCTTTTAAAATGGAATATAAATGTCACATTCTCTCCCAGATGCTCCTATCTGTAATAGATGCAGAAGCCCCAGTAAAATGCTGCTTTTTAAGGGCAAGATTCTGAGTCCTTTAGTCATATTGGCTAGCTATTGAAATCACGTTGAAGACAGTGGGGCTATCACTCTACACGAGAAACTGGGTTGAAAGATCAGGTCCTTAGGCTTTAGTATCTGATCCAGTGCTTATTGAAGTCAGTGGAAAGATTCTTGCTGATTTCAGTGAATGTTGCATCAAGCCTTTAGTATGATATGATTATTTTTGAACTAACAGAGCAGCACAAGTATTCATGAGGATCTTTATGAACTGCATTTTACCAAATAAACTCCTTCATTCAGAAGTCCATATAAGCTCCCCAAACCCTCAGAATGGAGCCAGGAGTCACCCAGTCAAGGGATTGGTGAACAATCATTTCCTCCTCCTCATTAATGTATAATACTGTAAGTCTGCAGTAACTGGCAACTTTAAGTATTTCCAAGTTTTTCAATATGTTTTTTTTTCAATCTTGCATTAAAGTCTAAATTGCTGATTTTTGCTGTTTGTTTAGGTGATTGCTTACATAAGTATACAACCACTTTTCATGTACAGTGAAATGAGTGTAAGAGCTAGATAAAAATCCAAAACATTAGACTTGTTTATGCCAAGCAGACAGTACTCATTCATGAATACTCTGGCATGTGGGCAGGATTTAGAAGATTACTTATTTAGAAGATTATTACAAATAATATGTGTGTTTGTATGTATTTACATATTTTTGCTTAGCTTTTCCTTGTCCCCAGTTCTTCCTGTCACTCTGTGTGACTGCCAGAGCACAGTACCTGTCGCCTCTCCAGTTGTTTAATGGTGGTGTCAGCCCACTCATTTGATTGACCACAGTTGGCACAGTAAGAAAGGGTCTTCACTAGAGATGAAATGTTTGACTTCTTAGTTTATACTCCCAATCAAAGAAACAAAGAAACATGAGTCCTGAAGTCTGTTCAGACTCCCAAAGCAAAGCTTTCTTGGAGATGCAAAAAAAAAAAAAAAAATGGTGGTTATGAGAGCTCTTCTATTCAGGACTTTCACTCAGTCATTTTGCAGCAGTTCTCTAGCTGTCTCCTGTACTGGCAGTAAAAAAAAAAGAAAATAGACATTAATGTAGAGTAAAATATTTTTAAATAACATTTACATTGCCATTTAAAATTACATCTCTGCTTATTATACCTCCTGTTTTTCCTTTAAAATACAGCCAAAAATGAAAAAGTGCATATGATGTATTGGAGTGTGTGCTGCTTTATAGTTTGCATGCTTTATGATCTGACAGTTGCTCCATTGACTTTACATTATTTATTGAATAGCAAAGTAAACAGGTTAATAAATCATTTTAGTACATCCACCCAATCAGAATTCATCCTGGCTATGGGTGTGAGGATCTCCTTTTTATTAAAAAAAACCCAACAACAACCCAAAAACCTATGTACAGAGTGCCTTATGCATAAAAAATAATTGGAGGAAAATGTGTTCAATGTCATTTAAAAAAATAAACAAATGAAAACAAAATTGCAAATGATTTATAATACACCAATAGCTTTTGTGTCTGTTGGCTGTTAAAGAAGTTTATCTCACATGTCTGCTACATGGGATTGAGTATACTAAGAATTATATTAAATTATTCCTGCCCTGGAGAAGCTTTATCCTTGTTCATTTATTTGATTCTTTAGTGTTGCTGTACTCTGTTGAACAGCAGCCACATACCAATCTCGTAGATTTGCATCCACAAAGATTTTCATCCTCAACAAAATGTGCATGCAAATATTAGCATTTAGAAGGAATATCTTCAGTTTTGGTGTCTAAGACCGGGCAGGACACTTAATATATTTAGAGACCTAAATAAAATTGTCTGATTTTCAGAGATGCTGATCACCCACATCTCCCACTGAATTGAATAGGAGCTGTGGGGGTTAAGGAGTTGGAAAATCAGATAATGTATTTAGGTGTGTCATAAATATAAAGGGAAGGGTAAACCCCTTTGAAATCCCTCCTGGCCAGGGGAAAGCTCCTCTCACCTGTAAAGGGTTAAGAAGCTAAAGGTAACCTCGCTGGCACCTGACCAAAATGACCAATGAGGAGACAAGATACTTTCAAAAGCTGGGAGGAGGGAGAGAAACAAAGGGTCTGTGTCTGTCTGTAGTCGTCTTGGCCAGGGACAGAACAGGAATGGAGTCTTAGAACTTTTAGTAAGTAATCTAGCTAGGTATGTGTTAGATTATGATTTCTTTAAATGGCTGAGAAAAGAATTGTGCTGAATAGAATACCTATTCTCTGATAGTGATTGTCAGCCTACAGAAAAAGACAATTCCCTTGTCTCTGCTCTGGGCCCAAATTAAAGCAAAAAACCTCCAACTACTTGGAAACCTGTTTACCCAGCCCAAAGAAAAAAAAATTCTTTTCAAACCTGTGCTCCTTGTAAAACAAACAAAAAAAAAATCAAAATCCTAAAAAAAACCCTGCCACTTTTGTCTCCAGGCAAATGGGTAGAGCACACACCCCCTATTTACTTTTAGGAAGAAAAGAAAAAAAAAACCTCTGGGTTGGAAGACTGTGAATTTCCCTGCAGGAGTTAAGTACCCTGCCTCCAGGCAAAGAAAACCTGCAATTCACAAGATAATCCCCTTTTGTCTCTGCTTGGCCACAAAGCAGAGAGAAACCAAGCTGCTTTCAGTTTCAAAGCTGCTTTCTGGACTTCCTAAAAATTCCTTTTTAAAATCTGTATTTCTAGTTCAAAAAATCTCAACTGGATCTCAAAATGATTTCAGGTTAATCCCACCTCTACCACCATGTCACGGTTCCTCCCCCACTCTGAACTCTAGGGTACAGATGTGGGGACCTGCATGAAAAACCTCCCAAGCTTATCTTTACCAGCTTAGGTCAAAACTTCCCCAAGGTACAAAATATTACATCCGTTATCCTTGGACTGGCCGCTACCACCACCAAACTAATACTGGTTACTGGGGAAGAGCTGTTTGGACGCGTCCTTCCCCCCAAAATACTTCCCAAAACCTTGCACCCCACTTCCTGGACAAGGTTTGGTAAAAAGCCTCACCAATTTGCCTAGGTGACTACAGACCCAGACCCTTGGATCTTAAGAACAATGAACAATCCTCCCAACACTTGCCCCCCCCCCCCTTTCCTGGGAAATGTTGGATAAAAAGCCTCACCAATTTGCATAGGTGACCACAGACCCAAACCCTTGGATCTGAGAACAATGAAAAAGCATTCAGTGTTTTACAAGAAGACTTTTAATAAAAAATAGAAGTAAATAGAAATAAAGAAATCCCCCCTGTAAAATCAGGATGGTAGATATCTTACAGGGTAATTAGATTAAAAAACATAGAGAACCCCTCTAGGCAAAACCTTAAGTTACAAAAAAGATACACAGACAGAAATAGTTATTCTATTCAGCACAATTCTTTTCTCAGCCATTTAAAGAAATCATAATCTAACACATACCTAGCTAGATTACTTACTAAAAGTTCTAAGACTCCATTCCTGTTCTGTCCCTGGCCAAGACGACTACAGACAGACACAGACCCTTTGTTTCTCTCCCTCCTCCCAGCTTTTGAAAGTATCTTGTCTCCTCATTGGTCATTTTGGTCAGGTGCCAGCGAGGTTACCTTTAGCTTCTTAACCCTTTACAGGTGAGAGGAGCTTTCCCCTGGCCAGGAGGGATTTCAAAGGGGTTTACCCTTCCCTTTATATTTATGACAAGGTGCATGGACTTTAATGGCATGATGAATAAGCTCCTAAAACTAAGAAAAATATTTTAAAAAGTTGTCTGTTATTTAAGTAAAATGTTAAAAAAATTCTATGGATGTCAGAATGGGATCGGGTAGATTGCAAAAAGAAAAAGCAAATTATTTTTTCATTTGGATAAAAATGATAGAAATTAGTGTTCTGTTTCTCTATTTCTCTGGGAAAACACAAAAAGTTTGGTCCAAATCCTGGTGTTACATACAGTCAAAGAGGTTGCACTGTACAATTACCATCATCATTTGGTCCATTTTGTGTTTGAGTGTGCACGGGATGATGAATGAATGCAAGGTCCTTCACAGTTCTCCCTTTCCCTGTTGGGCTGCTCTTGCCTTTTACCACATAGCTTCCGGCATCCTCTGCCACACTAGTTTCATCCACCTATTTGTTAGCTTTTCTTGCAACATCTCCATGGATTCTTCTGCACTGTCCAGTGCAAGGAATGTCCTACATAAACTCCTTCAAATCCTTTCCTAAGACCTACATCTGCTGCACTCACTATGACATGTCAACCAACAAATGAAGGCTTGAGGGACAGGAACTGTGACTACATTTATATTTCTCAAGATATAGGCTTCTGAGCATTGCTGTAATATTAAATAATAATAGTCAGGGATCCTAGAAAGCCATTTGCCTTGGAAAAATGAGGAAAAACACTGAATTTACATTTTTACAGAGACTTTAGTTTTTACATTTTGTGAAAAATAAGAACATACATGGGAAAACCCCAATTATCCAATCTAATTGGGACTGGGGCCAGTTTGGATAATCAAAAATTTGGATAATCAGGAGAACAGGCGGGGCTCCTGCTGTCAGCCCCGGGTGGCTTTGCTCGGGCTGCCAGCTTAAAAATTGTAAATATATCAGTACAACATTGTGTTCAACTGATACTTACATATATATTGTGGCTAGGGAAACTAAAGTTCAGTCTTTCATTTTGATTGCGGAAAAATGTGGATTAAGTATGTGATTATCTTTGCAAATCAGATACACATACTTCTGAGTGATGTACATGGTGTTCACAGTTATTTGTGAGTGCAGAAAGAGAAGGCCAGATGGTAAAAATATAGCCCGTGGAGTCCATAGAGTAGAAGTCTGATTCTGCTTTCATTCACTCTGATAAAAGGCCCCAATCCTGCAAATGCTTATGTGTGTGCTTAATTTTGTGCAGGTGGGAATTCATTAAACTCAATGGGAGTATTCACCTATATGTGGCTAGCATGTGTGCAGCACTGGGACCTAAGTAAGGAATAACTCAGCTGAATTGCACTAGTGTAAAACTGAAGTGAGAATAGAGTCAAGCTCTAAAGATTTAATTCTGAACTAAAATATGTGGTTGTGCCTCACTGTGAATCTTGAAAAAATATGTTATTTCACTTATGTTATTTGGAATGTTAACATTTTGGTGCCATTATTTTATAATGTCTTTTCCTACCTCAAAACACGATAAACAAAAAGACATTTTATTAATTGAATTTTGTATTTACCTAAACTCTGCAATGATGCATGTTCTTAATCACAGAAGATGGGATTTCCCCTTGTACACGATAAATTCACGCAATAAAAAAAATGCAATAACATATATACAGTATACAATCAGCACAACTGTATACATTCACACACTAAGGTGTGGGTCATAAATTGGCCACTTACTTGATATTAAATTTTAAGAATAACATATATTTCTATCCGCTTTGTAATTGACACCAATAACAAATAATGTTCAGTGGTATTCAAAAATCGATATTCTTATAATATTTTCTGCATATAAAGCACATTCTACACCCTGTAGTACTCTTCAGCATCATGTTATAGGAAGGAAAATGCAGAGGGAAGGAAACACTAATAGTGCTGAGCTATTAATACAAGAAATGCCAGTGTGTAAGTGGACATAATTATCAGGTCTTTTCCATTATACAGCTTGTTCAGCAGCAATGTAACAGCTTGACGGCTCCACTGTGTCTATGGGTGACAGTATTGACACAGTACAAACAAGCATATAATACATGAGAAAGCAAAAAAGAAAAGATAATTTATTCATATTGTCTTGTAGCTTCGATTTTAAAGTTGTTGTATACCTGCAAAGAATATCATTTTAATAGGTCTCATTTTGCCTAGAAGGAAATAATAATAAATAAGATGCAGAAGGCAAAGATTAAAACCAAAGGATAAATTATCACAGCAATTGTGACTTATCATTTCTGCTCGCAGCTCCACATTTCATTTTTTGCTAGAATATTGTTTTCACTGTGAAGGCAGCCATATTGCTTTGTAAATCTGCTGATTCATAAATAAAAGGACTTATTTCAACTGACTATTATTTCAACTGTTCAACTGCTCTGTACCTTAATATGTTGAAGTACCTGAAGGGCCAAATTTTGCTCTTAATTACACTGGTATAAATGCAATGTCCTTATATTGATTCTAGAGAAGGATTTGGCCCTAAGCTAACAATTTATAAAAGTTAGCACTATAAATGGAGTGACTTCATATGTGATGACTATTCAGATGGTGGCTAGCTTCCTGTTGCCTCAGTGTATGCAAACATATCAGTTTATATTCTCTTCTGTGTGCATAGCTCCTATTGGTGTATGTTAGTACAACTTATGAATATTGAAAGGAGAACTTACCTTTATGTACCTGTGGACTTTTTTGCAGTAACACCTTGCATAATTTATAGACGCTGAAAATGTTCATTTTTTTTTCTGCTATGTAAGTTGGAATTTGAATGGAAATTTGATAGGATCTGACTGGAAAGTTTCAAATATTAATGTCCAAAGGGATTTGAACCTTCTTTCTGCAGGTTGCAAGGATGCAGTAAATCACTTTGTTGTAACATGCTCACATCATCTCAAGATTGTATTATCTGCTTCCTTAAACCACCAGTGTTATAGTCAAACTGATTAATATGACCCCTTTTTATTGTTGTGTCTTTGAATAACCATCAAAAGGGCTGTGTTTTACTTCAGTAGCTGAGCTTAGTGTTTCTTGGAGCTGATTGTACCTGACATGCTCTAGGCACACTGAGTTCATCTGCGTAAGCACACTAGGACATACTTGGCTCCTTGACATACATATAAAACCTTTAAACAATAGAAAACCAGTTTTCAGTTTAATCTGTATCACAGAGAGACAGACAGATCGAATGCATTGGAAATGTTGATAATGAATCTGCGGTGCTCTCACAAGAGAATGGACAATTGTGTGGTATGTAAAGAAGAGCAGAAAGCAAAGACCATAAAAAGAAAAGAGAAATGCCAGCAGGAACTTTACATTCATCTTGATGAGGTGGATTTAAAAATAATTGAAATGCTGTTGTTACTGGTGGCCACCTGCAATGTAAAGTAATGCCCTTATGGCTTCCTACCAAGGTCATTGGAAGCACTGCTGGCCTGTCTGGTTTGACATCAGATTATATCAAGAAGAGACAGGCATGCAGAGCTGGAGAAAGCAATTAATGTAAGATAGTTTATCATCAGTGGAAGGTTTTTAAGATTGACATTGAGTATATTTAAACAGGAGGGAGGAGTAGCTGGTTAACTTTTTAAAATACGTGCTTTAACTATTCCATATGATCTTTAAGCGTTTCATTCTTTAAAAGCTTTGGGAGTGTTGTAAACAAATATATTTAACATTTTTTAAACTTGAATAGTTAAATGGACTAATAAAGAAGAGGATAAAGCAGAAAATAATTGGTAAAGACTGTCATAAGACTTCTTTCACAAAATTTGTTTAGATTTTGTAAATAATTATTTAGAAAGTTTTCTCTTTTATTTTGCTTAATTACATACTTAATGAGTTCCTTTTTTAAAAAAAAAATTCTACAAATTGTAAGGTATTTCCGAAACACAGATCTTTTTTTCCAAATAGTTTTTAGTGTACGTGACTTCTACCTATGACTTGATTCACTCAAAATTTTCCTCCTTGGCCCATAGGCGCTTGGAATTGGCAGCAACTTAGTCCAATTCAGAGTTGACTGTAAGGCATTACAGAGAAAATGTAAAATTATTTCACTTTCATCTGCCCATATCTCCAATATATATGATACATACCAAAGGGCACCCATGGCGTGTTCTGAGTAACCTAGACATACATTTAAAACTCAGTGTCAGACTCCCAAAAACTTGCGTCCATGTCCCACCTGGAAATTTGCAGTCTCTTTTACGTATCATCTCTGAATTCGACCAGTTGAGTAAATGAATCCAAGGGAGGGTAAATTGGCTTAAATAAACAAAACTTTATTTAATTTCTCATTAAGAAAAATAAAATGTAGTCAGAACAGAGGAATGCGGCAAGAAATGGAAAAAAACCAGAAGAATTTCAGTTAAAATAAGTCACATCCTACTACCTTAACTGACAACTTCTTATACTTTCTAGTTCCCAAAGAAGTAGGTAAAAAACAGCTTAGACTCCCTGGGGCAGATCCTCAGCTGCTATAAATTGGTGTAGCTTCCTTGAGTTCAGCTGAGCTTTACCAATTTACACCAGCTGAGAATGTGAGTTTAAATTCTTCGCAGTTACTTGAAAATAATTCAGTGCATCATCAATATCTTTTCGTTAGAAATCAAAAGAGAAAGAGTTAAAATAAAAAGATTAGAATCTCATTAAAAAACGCAGGGTTTCCAAATAAAGATTTATTGTAAATGGTCTTTCACAGCTGGCTCCTTTTCTTGGACCTATGGGGTGACTTCCTCCTGGGATAATTGAGAAGCTCTAGAAATTGCAGCTTGTTCCCAATTCAGTCCTACCTAGTTGCAGAAGTATGGGGCGAGGGGGCGACTAACCCAATATTAAAATACAGTAAAAATGCTGGGCCTAATTCTGACACCCTTCTTCATGTTTACTCATGAGATATGAGCAGTGGCTTATTCCATAAGAAATCCTATTGGTTTCATTGGGGAATGACTAGTTGAAAAGTAACAGTCTGCAGTTCAGTTGATAGCAGATTTTTGACATATCAAAGATCAATAAGAGACTAAAAATAAATGGAAAATCTAGGAACAAACATTTCACTTATTTATTTAGATTTTGGTTTGAAAGAAAAACATACCAAAGGACATCCATGGCGTGTTCTGAGTAACCTAGACATACATTTAAAACTCAGTGTCAGAGTCACAAGCCATAAAACTGCAAAAAGCAGTTCTCCTCCCTCCCAGCCTGCCACACCCTAGTTGTGTGACCCATGCATCTTAAAACCTCCAGCACATTTTCCCATGAGGCAGAAACCCTTTACTGGCTCAGCCTGCCACTAGTACAGACTCAGACAGATGGGCTCTGGGGCAGATTAGGGCTATTTCAGACTTAGCAGAGGAGCGCATTCCAGAGGAAAGCTCCCTCACAGAAAATGCTTTGGCAGCAGCCCCCGCTCTTTCGAAGTAGAGTAATCAAATTTGAGGGTGTCTGCTGGTCTAAACTGTGGCAATATGAATTTTCTAGACAAATGCTGACCACAGCACATCAGCATGTTGCAAAAAGGTGTCTTCTGTATCACTGACTCAAGACATTGGTTTGTTAGGTACCTAGAAAAATGGGCTCATCCTTTGATAATGACCCAACCAGTTGCTTTTTGATGAAAATTAATGAATTGTTCTTTTTTTTTGGCTCTGTATTATTTCATATTAATTCCATGTGTTATAATATTGAACAGAAGTTAATGATTAATTGATTGTAACAATAAACAGTTTTACGAGTTGTATTATTCACAAGAATACCATTGAGTCTGTTGATTAGCTGCATGCTTTCCAATTGTTTTTTATACCCATTCTGCAATCTATATTCAACGGAAATTTGTCCTAATTCAGGCCCAGCAATTGACAAATATTTACTACGTTTGCTAATTAAATCCAATATTGTTTGACAAATTGAGACTCAGATCCTGCACAGACTAACATAGGAGATTAATACTGTGCATTTGTACACAGCCATCCTGAACTCAGTCAGCTGCTCACAGTGTAAAAAGTTTACCATGTGTGTAAGTCTTTGCAGGATTGAGGCCTAAATCTATACCTATCTTCTTTTGACCTGATGTGTGCACAGGCTTATGTGTCTGACACTGGTAATTTGGGGAAAGTAATTGTAAAACATTAGTGGAGTCCAATAGATATAGATATCTAGATACACAGACACACACACACACACATATTACACTTTTGGGTATCTCTGCAGTCCCATAATCATCAAAACAAACCATAAAACAGCAGCATCAGATTGCCAAAATAATAAAGTTAGAAAGCCTGGAAATGCCATCACACTAAAAGCCATCCCATATCTTGGTCCACACACAACCAACTGTTATTTGTAATGCCTTCAAAAGGTTTGACTAGAAAGCTTAAACTCTTTAGCTCTTTTTAAAGATATAGTTATTGTATTTCTGCCTTGCACATACTGAATTAAGAATTATAAAATAGATTTTGAGTTCAAAGGAGTAAAATGCCAATAATTTTGCTGTTGCATGCTTTAAAGCCGTAGGCTCACATTGTTGAAAATGGTGCTTTGTGCTTAGCTTAAAAAAAAAATCATTGATGGAGTGGTAATGTACTGCAAATTGTTGAGAAACAATCATTCTCAATGCTATTGTAACCCATGCCTGCTTAGTATGGCACTCTGTCCCCCTCTAGTGTCAGCTAGCCCAGCTAAAGCAGTGTCCCCAAACTTTTTTCCTAGTTCCCTCCCTCTACCCCTTCCACACCACCCACCAGCTGGGGATGGGAGCAGGGCTGTGGCTCCTTCATGGATCCATATAAGGGGGTCAAGGCTGGGGCCATAGCTGAGGATGGGCACTGAGCCCTGGGCATGGGGCTAGCAGTCAAGAACAGAGCTCCAGGCATGGGACCAGCAGCTGAGACCCTGGGCGTGGGGTCAGGAGAAGAGCCCTGGGTGCAGGGCCAGCAGCTGGGGCCGGGAGCAGAGCCCCGGGTGCAGGGCTGGCAGCTAGGATCCCATGTGCGGGTTCAGGGGTGGAGTCCCAGGCGCAGGGCTGGAAGCCTGGTCCAGTAGCTGGGGCTGGGGCTGGGGACTGGGGCTGGGACAGGAGCAGAGCTGCGTGGCGCTCCCTCTCTGCCCCCCACAGGGCCTGACTTGGGCTGCCGCTGGTCCTCCCTGAATGGTCCTCCGTATCCCTCTAGGGGGCATACCTCACAGATTGTGGACCTCTGAGCTAGAGATTGATGAGTCTGCTGTTGCATTGGCTAAGAGAGAGGTGTTTTTAGCTCATGCAGTAGAAGCTCATGCATTAAGCTCCAGAGATCCCAGGTTTGGTACTAGCTGCCTACGAGTGGGGACTCACCCGGCATATCACCTGGGAAGTTTCTGAAGCTTAAGATGCACTTCCTCAGCTAGAGGAAGTATGTAATCCATGCCTGTTGTTTTGTCACTTTGTCCCCCTCTAGTAGCAGCCAGACCAATAGGGATTGATGAGTCTGCTGCAGCCTTGGCTAAGAGAGCTGTGTATTTTAATTCATGCAGTAGAAGTTCATGCGTTAAGTCTGAGAGGTTCTAGGTTTGATCCCAGCTGACAAAGACTGCGGTCTATCGGCGTTACACTATCACAGTACAAAACTTAAAACAGAACCCAATGTGAGAATTTTTATTAAATGTAGAACTAGAGTTCAGATAATGAAATGAACTGTCTGCCATTCTCCTGACAGTAAGTGGAAATAAAGGAAGCAAGCTCGGGACAAATCATGCCAGGGCTGGTGGAGTGAAAGGTTGGAGAAACACTGGCTGGTGCACCTTATGTTACAGGAACCCTGCAGGACCGGTAGTGATTATTCGTGGCATGCCTAAGTGCTGCCCTGTGCACTTCACTCTCCCTCTGAGCAGGAGCATAGAATCATAGAATTCATAGAATCATAGAATATCAGGGTTGGAAGGGACCCCAGAAGGTCATCTAGTCCAACCCCCTGCTCGAAGCAGGACCAATTCCCAGTTAAATCATCCCAGCCAGGGCTTTGTCAAGCCTGACCTTAAAAACCTCTAAGGAAGGAGATTCTACCACCTCCCTAGGTAACGCATTCCAGTGTTTCACCACCCTCTTAGTGAAAAAGTTTTTCCTAATATCCAATCTAAACCTCCCCCACTGCAACTTGAGACCATTACTCCTCGTTCTGTCATCTGCTACCATTGAGAACAGTCTAGAGCCATCCTCTTTGGAACCCCCTTTCAGGTAGTTGAAAGCAGCTATCAAATCCCCCCTCATTCTTCTCTTCTGCAGGCTAAACAATCCCAGCTCCCTCAGCCTCTCCTCATAAGTCATGTGTTCCAGGCCCCTAATCATTTTTGTTGCCCTTCGCTGGACTCTCTCCAATTTATCCACATCCTTCTTGTAGTGTGGGGCCCAAAACTGGACACAGTACTCCAGATGAGGCCTCACCAATGTCAAATAGAGGGGAACGATCACGTCCCTCGATCTGCTCGCTATGCCCCTACTTATACATCCCAAAATGCCATTGGCCTTCTTGGCAACAAGGGCACACTGCTGACTCATATCCAGCTTCTCGTCCACTGTCACCCCTAGGTCCTTTTCCGCAGAACTGCTGCCTAGCCATTCGGTCCCTAGTCTGTAGCTGTGTGTGTACCTCTGTACCCTATCCCTCCCCTCCAGTGATCTGCAATCACAGCCGCCAATTCCTTCAGCACTCTCACATGCACACAGTTAGTGCTTCTTGTTCACTGCAGTATGTGTGCTAGCTATCCGGACAGCTGCATATACCTCCTGAAATGCAGATCATGGGTGAGATTCTCAGCTGGTGTAAATTGGCATAGTTCTATTAAAGTCAATGAAAGTGCCCTGATTAACACCAGTTGAAAATCTAGCTCTGTATTTCTTAACACAGGATTTTAGGGCCAGCACATTACCTTGTCCTTTTTCCTGGAGTATCCTAAGTGCTGTGGAGATATCCTGTCCTGCTGTTTGTTTGGGGAGGAGTGGTTTTCTATGGCCCTACCTTCCCACTCACCCTCAGTACATTAGAAGGCAGGATTTCTCTCATACAATATCCATTAGCCTGTTGGTGCACTCTCTTGTACAAGTCTGGAATTTTCAAAGATGGATATGAGAATTAGATGCTCAGATCTCATTGAAATTCAACTCTCTTCTTCTTTGAAATTCCCAGCTCAAATTCCACTGGCTTCAGTGGAAAAGAAATTGACCCAGTGTCACAGGGTCAGACAATGAAATGTATTCATCTTATCCTCTTCTTTTTTTTCCCTCCCCCTGTTTGATCTTGGCAGTAAATTTGTAGTTTACTGCTATTATTTTTATATCAGATCCACTTGTGTGGTTGATCATATTCTCTCTCTTATGTAATTTATTTGAGGAATCTTTTTTTTTTCCTTCCGCATGTCCCTTTTCTTACACTTCTGTTATGGAGTCCATAAACACTGCAAGCAAAAATTCTAAGAGAAAGTGCTTCTACTTCCCTAGAAAATGTTTCCCTACACCTCAATGATTCCTCAAAAATTCCTCTACACCTCATATTGACCTGGACTGGGGATCAGATTGGGAATTAAAATGTGGTGGCTCTCAAGTTATGCCTATTAGCCTAAAATCTACCCACTGTATGAGCGTAACTAGATGTTTGCCCTAAAACCATCCACAGCTAAATAATTTTGACATACATGGCCATATTGGGGGTTGGACTAGATGACCTTCTGGGGTCCCTTCCAACCCTGATATTCTATGATTCTATGATATTTTCATAAAGGAAATCAGGGATCCATATGCATCTTGTAAGCTAACTTTTGTGTTCACACCTTTGTTACAGAATTGTTGTGGTCTGTGTGCCTACTCAGTTATAAGAAAAGCAGAATAAGAAGCATCTCTATACTTGAAACATAATTAAAAATCAATAATAAATCCTGCAGAAACTGCTGAAGGTACTAGAAAAATGCTGGTACAATTTCATTTCAATCCCTGACAAAAATCTCTGGAATAGCAGAATCTTTCTGCTTCCTTCACAACACAACAGGATGTACTTGCGGACATCTGTACAGGTGGCAAAGAAGGAAAAGAAACCAACCCTGTCACAAAGGAGCTCTTCTGTTTACATAAAAGGAGTAGAATTGTAAAAAGAGATCCAGTAGATCTAATACTCATTCTGTATTCTCTTCCTTTAAAAGATCGAAAATGTCTAAGCTCTTGTACATATACATCAAGAAGGCTCTATGGCATGATATAGCCATTTGTCCTTGAATTCAGATTCTTAAACAAGGGCACGTGAGACATTTGTTATCTGGAAAGGAAGCAGAGCCATTTGACTTCCAGGTCCTAGAAGTCATCATGCTGATAAACAAGATGCAGCTCAGAGCTGCATTGCAATCGTGAGAATGCTGAAGCAGAACACACTGTATACAATGATTACTCTGAATGATTTTTTTTTTAACTGGATGTGAGGTTGGAAGATAGACAAGCTTGTTTTTCTTTAAGAATAATTTATGTCTCCTCAGTCCTCTGGGAATTTTGGAAGAACGTATTTTTAATACAATCAGCATCAGCACAGAACATAACATTTATCATGCAGCCAAAGAAAGTATATCAGCATGCTTATAGTCCATGAACAAGAAGTCCAAGGCTAGCAATTATCAGTCTGTGTGGTGACCCCCAAAAGGTTCCCTATTGGGCAAAAGGGTCGGTGGTTGCAAGTTTACTCTCATTGTTGTTCTCAGTCTTCTGCTAATGTGGATTTGCCTGGTCACATCCAGTTTTTCTCAAATAGAAGTGCATGATAAACCATTATGCTGATTGCCACAGCTTCTCCTTTGAAATTCCTTAGGATGTAGCAGCTCATTTGAAACACATCAGAAATGAGCACACATGATTCTAATGTGCATCTGAGGCAGATTAACTGAAATGAAAAAAATCATGTCCAAAACAATTTACCTTTCCATTCAGGGAAAACTTTTCTTTGGGTAGTTCTGTAGAGGGAAACAGAAACAAAAGTGACCCTTGTATAGGACCCAATTTTTTAAAATATTTTTTCTTTCTGTTCCTTTTTTTTTTTTTTTTGGTTAAGAAATAAAGGTTTTAAGGGCTCCCATCCAGCTTCTTCCACACATGTGAAGAAACTCCCTGCTCCCACCTCTGTGCACCCAGAATTCCTTCTTGTCTGGTTGTGACAATGTCTCCACCACAATCCCAGGGTATGGTGAACGATGTGTGTTTGCAGATAGTCCCTAGATGTGATCAGGTGTAAGTAGCAGGGGACCAATATCTATGTGGCCATGTGTGGCCTTTGCCTGATCCATACATTGGGATCAATGTATGCAAAGTGATGTGCTGATGGTACCTGATCTGACTTCCTGTTTGAACCCAAGCTATATCTTGAATTACTTGAAAAATATGTTTTGGACCAATGGTGTCAGAGATTTAGAGGCCACAGTTTCAGCTGGCTCTGTGTAGCAAGCTGATATGCTTCTTGATGTTGAAGATAAAGTCAGTATTGGTTGTAATAATGACATCCTCCAAAATCTAAACACTGTACATACTAATTTTGCTTGCATTCAGCATCTATTTTAGTCTCATCTCTACATCTACTTGTTATCTTTTCTTTTTTTCTCCTTTTCCTAAGTAAGTAAATCCATTTATTCGTGTTTGAATATTAGTGACATCACAGCAGAATATTCAGAGGCCTTCACGATTCATAGCTAACTTTGAATATTTAGTAGATGATCTTCCACTGATTGGCCACACACCATCCATCCATCTTCTTGCTGGTTGTTTGTTACTGTCATGACCCTCTACCATTCTTTCCATAATAACTTTCTCAAGGTTATTTCCTATGCCTAATGTGACTAAAGTACATATGTTTGCATCTGTTGATTTCCAACCTCATGGTCTGGTTTGCTCCAATAATATTTCTAATGTAGGCATTTGTCCTTTTTTTTCATTGAGGAGATACACAAGAGTCTTGGCCAGCACCACATTTCCAAAGATTCAGTTTTGTTCTTGTCAGCTGCATTAACTTTCCACAATTTACATCTATAAATTACTATAGAAAATATTAGGCTTTGCGCATTTTGAGATGCCACAATTTACCACATTTCCTTAAGGCTGGCCATAGTTCAGCGAGCCATATCTAGTCTTCTGATTTCTTTGGAATAGCTTCCTTGGTTGGATTTATATGATCCCAGATAATTAAATTAATCTACTGCCTCTACAGCTTATGCATTAATCATGATGCCCACTTTCATCCTGTTTTTGTTAGTCATGTCAATGTACATGCATTTAACTTTAGTTGCATTAAGGAATAATCCATATTCCTCACTAACTGTTTTTATTGTTTTTACAAACATGGTGACAAGGGTGATCCAGTGGATATAGTGTATTTTTTTTCAGAAAGCCTTTGAGAAGGTCACTCATCAAAGGCTCTTAAGCAAAGTAAACAGTCATGAGATAAGAGGGAAGGTCCTCTCATGGATCACTAACTGGATAAAAGACAGGAAACAAAGGGTAGGAATGAATGGTCAGTTTTCATAAGAGGTAAACAGTGGTCTTCCCCAGGGATCTGTACTGGGACTAGTGCTGGTCCACATATTCATAAATGATCTGCAAAAAGGGGTAAACCGTTAGGTGGCAAAATTTGCAGATGATACAAAATTACTCAAGATAGTTCAATCTAAAGCAGACTGCGAAGAGTTAGAAAGGGATCTCACAAAACTGGGTGATGGAACAACAAAATGGCAGATGAAATTCACTGTTGATAAATACAAAGTAATTACTTTGGAAAACATAATCCCAACTTTCCATATAAAGTGATGAGATCTAAATTAGCTGTTACCACTCAGAAGGAGATCTTGGAGTCATTGTGGATAGTTCTTTGAAAACATCCACCCAATGTGTAGTGGCAGTCAAAAAAAAACGCAAACCCCCCACCCCCCTCCTGTGACTGTTAGGAACTATTAAGAAAGCAGGGCCGGCTTCAGGCACCAGGTTTCCAAGCAAGTGCTTGGGGCGGCATTCAGAGTGGGGCGGCAGTCCGTGTCCCGCGGTGGCAGTTTGGCAGCTTGTCTTGTAGTAAATTCTGCATGTATGTTAAAAGAGGCTTGGGGACAAAATACCCTTTTTCTCACCCCGTGCAGTGGGAAACCACTCACTGTTACCTACTGCTGTTTGCACCATGATCTGTTGGTGGTGGCAGAAACCTGTGATTAGGTCAATGAGATGCTTCAGAATCCCTATATCAGCTAGTGTTCTCCAAAGATGGTTGTGTCAGATATAATCAAACCATTTTGAGTAGTCAATAAAGCACATGATGCACTCTGCATTTTTTCAATGATGTGAAAGATATTCACAATTTGGTCATGTATGCTTTGGCTCTCTCTGATCAGGTAAAAGTTTCTGTTAAGAAAAATCTAAGAAAAATCTTTCATGTAGATGTGTTCTGGCAAAAGGAAAAAACCTCCGTTCTCACCATCTCTCCTGGGAGGAGGAAGAAGGATAACCCAGTCACTCTTTCTTCCTTCCCCCAGTGAAGAAGCAACTAACACACTATACATCACGTTGTGGTAGGTCTACCATATCCCTTACTACATCATATTTAGGGCTTCTGATTTTGAGTTTAAATTGATAACACAGATAAAACAATCCCAATAAAAATCATAAAATAAAATAAAATTAGTGTTTATCCAATAAACACTAGAAATGGTTACCTGTAACTAAGGGCTTCTCTATGTGGAGTAGTAATACAGACTGGAAGCAGAGGTGAAAGTAAGCCGGTACGCCCCGGTACAGCATACTGGTAACAGCCAGTGCGCCGTACCAGGACCGGCTTTCTGAGAGGGCAATTTAAAGTCCTGGGGGGGCTGCATCAGGGATTTAAAGGGCCCCGGAGCTCCAGCCACTGCTACCCCCCCCTGGGGCCCTTTAAATCCCGGCCTCAGCCCTGCTGCCCGAGCCCTGGGGTAGGGGCAGCGGGGCTCTGGCGGGGATTTAAAGGGCCCCGGAGCTCCAGCCACTGCTACTGCCCCGGGGCCCTTTAAATCCCCGCCTAAGCCCTGCTGCCCGAGCCCTGGGGTAGCAGTGGCGGGGCTCTGGCGGGGATTTAAAGTGCCAGGGCGGTAGCGGCTACTGGAGCCCCAAGCCCTTTAAATCCCCGTTTGAGCCCTGCTGCCCGAGCCTTGGGGTAGGGGTGGGGGGCTCTTGCAGGGATTTAAAGAGCCCCGGAGCTCCAGCCACCACTACTGCCCTGGCCCTTTAAATCCCCACCAGAGCCCTGTTGCCAAAACCTTGGGGTAGTGGCGATGGGGCCCCGATGGGCATTTAAAGGGCCGGGGCCCTTTAAATCCCCGATGGAGCCCCACCGCCGCTACCCCAGGGCTCGGGCAGCAGGGCTCAGGTAGGGATTTAAAGGGCTTGGGGCTCCAGCAGCTGCTACCACAGAGGAGCCCCAGGCCCTTTAAAGCTCTGCCAGAGCCCAGAGCCCCGGGGTAGCAGTGGCAGCTGGGAGCCCCCAGGGCTCCTAAGTGATTTAAAGGGCCTGGGGCTCCATTGCGGTTGTGGCAGCTGGAGCCCTGGGCCTTTAAATTGCCCCCGAGCCCTGGGGCTCCCAGCCGCCTCTGCAGCTGGTAGCTCGGGGGTGATTTAAAGGGCCCCGGGCTCCTAGCCGCCACTACCGCAGCTGGAGCCCTGGCCCTTTAAATCAAGATTTAAAGGGCCCGGGGATTTAAGGCCCTGCATCTTCCGGTTGAGGCTACACCCCCTGCTCAGGACTCCGGCGTACCAGTAAGTCCTCTAACTTACTTTCACCCCTGACTGGAGGGGTATGATTCTAGAGCACGCTAATGTGTTGCATATTAATTGGCCCATGTTGACTCTAGTGTGATTTAATATAGTGTTACATTAAAGTGCACTAGGGAACATTAAGAAGAGTTTACTCATTACAGTATATACTACTGTATTGAATAATGTATATAATATACATTACTCATTACAGCATATACGAAGAGAAAGCCGTGAAAACCACGGGTTTTGGACATGGACATCTGTCAAGGTTCCTTCCCCACTCTGAACTCTAGGGTACAGATGTGGGGACCTGCATGAAAAATCCGCTAAGCTTATTTTTACCAGCTTAGGTTAAAACTTTCCCAAGGTACAAACTATTTTACCTTTTGTCCCTGGACTTTATTGCTGCCACCACCAAGCGTCTAACAAATATATAACCAGGAAAGAGCCCACTTGGAAACATCTTTCCCCCAAAAATCTCCCCAAACCCTACACCCCCTTTCCTGGGGGAAGGCTTGATAAAAATCCTCACCAATTTGCATAGGTGATCACAGACCCAAACCCTTGGATATTAAGAACAATGAAAAAGCAATCAGGTTCTTAAAAGAAGAATTTTAATTGAAGAAAAAGTAAAAGAATCACCTCTGTAAAATCAGGATGGTAAATACCTTACAGGGTAATCAGATTCAAAACATAGAGAATCCCTCTAGGCAAAACCTTAAGTTACAAAAAGACACAAAAACAAGAATATACATTCCATTCAGCACAACTTATTTTATCAGCCATTTAAACAAAACAGAATCTAACGCATATCTAACTAGATTGCTTATTAACCCTTTACAGGAGTTCTGACCTGTATTCCTGCTCTGGTCCTGGCAAAAAAAACACACAGACAGAGAGAACCCTTTGTTTCCTCCGCCCCCCTCCAGCTTTTAAAGTATCTTGTCTCCTCATTGGTCATTTTGGTCAGGTGCCAGCGAGATTATCTTTAGCTCCTTAACCCTTTTCAGGTGAAAGGGTTTTTCCTCTGGCCAGGACGGATTTAAAGGTGGTTGCCTTCCCTTTGTATTTATGACAACATCAGACTCAAAATTTTCTAAAAATAACCCCCACAAAACAAAGTCTCTAATCATATTGTTGGAGCTGGCTTTATTCAACTAACCTGCTTGAAGGATTGTTTGGGAAAACCTTATTCCATATTCAACTCATATATACAGAGAACAGGGTTGCCATTTTCTAGTTCTTTCTGTGTGTTACAGTCCTCTTTTTAAAGTTGTTAACAATAGTTTTGTTTGTTTGTTGGATAATATATGGCAATGTTTGAGTTGTCAGACCTTTCCTTGTCTTTTTGTAGAGTAATAAAATAACCTTCCTTGTCTTAGCTCCTGTATGATTCTGATTCACTAATTGGACCAAACACAGACCCAGCTTTCCAAAATATATTTTTTCTTCTTACATATCCCCCAGAGACAGTGTAGGATGTCCCCACTGAGCTGGAACATAGTTAGCATTTCTTGAAACCAAGAAAATTTTCCATCTCCCTTGCTAATGTTCTGTCTAGGCCTCAACCCAAAGAAATCTTTAGCAACATATACTGGACCTGATTATTCTGTTACACTAGCTTTGTGCAGTGTAACTCCATTGAAAACAAAAGCAAGACGATTATATGAAATAACAAACATATGCCTTATTCTGAGACAGAATATTCAAGTCTTAATCAGGAGCTATAAATGATACAGTCTTAAAATGCAAATAAAAAAGTTTTGCTTATTGTTAAATGCTAGTGTAGGTGTTCAGTCAAATGCTAAGATTAATAACTAATGCAATTTAGTTACTCATTTACATATTAATTTGATCAGAAGTAACCTTTCCAGGCAGTTATTACTGTGATCAATATTACAGAGATGTTCATGCTCACACAACATTCCTTTCAAATTCCAAACTTCCTGTGTTCATAATGAACAGTATAAACAGATATTGATGTTTATAGATTAATATATTCAGTGTTTATAGATTCATATATTCATTAATAAATGAGTAATAGATGTTATAAGTATATTACACATATGAGTAGTATGTGGCATATGATTGACACATCAGGTGTATAAATGGTTTATGCTTATTACCTATTGACCTGTTGGACTCTGTAACAATCAATTAATTTATTAAACCAGCTATTAATAATTTATTATCCCTAGTAACTATTTATAAACAGATTCTTAATTTAAAGTGGGACTATATAATTAAATATTTGACAGTACTTTCACCCTTAATTCCAGTAATGTAACGTATTCTTTTAGTATTTAATACCATATCAAGTTCATATAATGTCTCAGTTGCCTCTCACATGGGAGCTTTCTGACATCCGTACTAGAGATAGGGTTGAGGAGAACCAGAATTCTGTCTTCAAGTAACTTCATAGACACATGACTTCTTAGGTTCAGTTGTGCCATTCAAGTGCTGCCTTGCATTAACGGTGACTTGGAGCCTCATTCTTTCAGGAGGAATTTGGGAAGAGATTGTGTTTCATGGATGCATGATCCTCCGCAGCTGCACCATCTGTTTCTTAACTTATTAGGTTGATGAGATTGTCTGGCCCAATCTATGAATCAGTATCAAGAGTTATCAGAGCCAGGGGTCCACTTTCATGTTTCTGCTTCCCACCCCACGAGCCGTACATTGCTGAAATCTCCTGAGCATTTCATGGTGGTTCTGTCCCCCACGTGGGCTAAAAGACTGGGGAAGAGGTAGGCTGCTGGGACCTGTTATGCCCAGGTGGATCCTGTGTGGTCTTCTGGTGAACCTTGAACTCCACCTGCTGTTTCCTGCTACGTATGTTGCTCCTTTGAGGAACTCCCAGGAGGGGGGCCATCTTCATGGTTCTTTTCATGGTCTGAACAATGTATGCTAATATCCAGGACTCAGGAAATTTGCCTTCTTGTAACAAACTCAGTTAAAAACTTGTGTGCTATGTTATAGACAAATACTCCGCTTTGCGTAACAAAGAAGTAGTGGATTTTTTAATGAAATCTGAAGACCATAGCTCAACTTTTTACTAGAGAGGTGAAATGGATTGTGGAAGAGAAATGGGAAAAATGAGATATATTTTTCCTGAAATTTCAAAATTTGATTTTTTTTACCAGCTGAGTGTGAGTCAGGTATGGATGATTTAGTTTGGAGACTGTCATGAAAACAATCACAAGAATCCTCTATTTTTGTAGAGTTGCGCTAGTAACAAGGTGACAGAAGTGGGGACTGGGGCAGTGGTGAGTTAGGGGTTGTGAAGTTTTTAGTGCTTTACTATGAGGGTAGTAAGAGGTATATAAAGGGGGAAAATAATGAGATAAGCAGTTGGCTCTATTTGGAAAAGGTTTTATTAACACATTTGACAAATTTGTTCATACTTGTCATTCTTATGGTTATGCTGATTTTCTCCTTATTTTTACATGTGCATAGTCATAAACTCCTCCAGTATTTAAAGAATTGTGCTACCTTATCTTCTTTTCCCTTGTAATTTCTCCTCAGTTGGCACAAGAAGAGTACAGAAAACAAATCAAAGTAAACAAAAGGAAAGAGTCTATTACAACTTGGTCAAAGTACAAGCAGTAGCTTTCAGTATAGTTGGAAATAAATGCTTTAGTTCAGGTCTTTCTTTTCAGAGCTATGTTAAGACATGTCTAAAATCTGAGTGCATAAACCAGCAGCAGCATTCAAGACAGTAGAGACAAGGTCTGTCAGCAGTTCCATTTATAACCCACCTCTGTCCCTCCACACCCTTTTAAAAGCATTTTTAGTTGATTTTTGGATATTTTATCAGCAACAGCATATCCCTGCTTACACAGAACATAAAAATAAAATTAAAACTTGATATGGTAGGTGATAAGTGAACAGTCCTTTGAACTTTACGGAATAGTGCCTTTACTCATAAGGTTTTAATAAGAGTCTTCTTAAACAGCTCTACATTTACAAAGCACCAGAGGCTTGGCGACTGTATGGAAAACTTTATTCAGGGTTAAAACATTTCAGCTGAAACTGTGCGTTTAATAACATGGTTATATATGCCTTGAGGTTTCTTTCTTTTCCTCTTTTTCAACCACAGAGAGTTCAATCCTCCTGGGTGAAATTGAGGATGAGCTGTCTGAGGATTGGTGTAGTTTAGAGCAGCCCCAGGGATGTTATAAACTGTGCTGAGCTGTTTATAGCCTTTACTGAGCCATCTTCCAATCAGGATTTCCTGATGTGCATTGAAGCTTTGGCCACCAGCCCTAGCTCTAGAAAACATTTCCAGCCTGCCCCTATGCCATGGGCTGGGGGGAGGGCAGTAGAGATTCTGCAGTGCAAAAGGGCTGGAGCTAGGATCAGGAATGAGCCCATGAAGTTTTAAGGGAGGGGGAAAATGATTACATTAAGAAAAAGACATAAAGATGAATATTTATTCTGATAGAGATCAACATTGAGAGGTGTTGAAAATGCTCAATTCCTGTTGATTCTGGTCTTGCTTTCACTGGTGTAATTCAGGAGTAATTATTAAAGTGGATGAAGTTACACTGGTGTAAAAATAATGTAAATTAGGTCAAGATCATGTCCCCACATCATCAATAGGACATAGTTTTAAAAGAAAAGGAGTACTTGTGGCACCTTAGAGACTAACCAATTTATTTGAGCATAAGCTTTCGTGAGCTTTCACGAAAGCTTATGCTCAAATAAATTGGTTAGTCTCTAAGGTGCCACAAGTACTCCTTTTCTTTTTGTGAATACAGACTAACACGGCTGTTACTCTGAAACCAGTTTTAAAATATGAATTTGGCAAGCTAATAGTCTACAATATGATTGGATTGCTTTTAGTATCTTTCATGAAAAATAATGGCAATACTAATTTGGTGTTTAGAAAACTTACTGATCTTCTTTAGTCTTGTTGATGTGGGTTGTCACTGCACTAGGTATTTGAAGCTGGTTATGATAATATTCAGATTTGCAGAAATTATAGATAATTTAAATTAGATGGCAATAAACTGAACACATATAACTGGTTTACCACTGAGAAGTCTATTATTTCCAATAGTCACAAACTTAGTTTTCCTTGGAGGTAACACTGAAGTACCCATTATTCATAAACAGTTGACATTATAACAATTGCCATAAACCTGAGTTGGAATGTGGAGCAGTAACCTTGTTAACTAAAGAGGTAATAAAAATATCACTTGGAGGTGAAATATGTATTTTATATAGATCACTTCTTGGTAGTTAATGTTGCTTTGCTCATTGCAATAAAAATGCTAAAAATGGTATTTCTGTCTGAAAAAGGACTGTGGTAGTCTGCATTTTTATTTGGACTTTCATGCCATTTATATTTTTTTAAATGCTACTGATAATATACCAAGTGTTTTCTGCTAATACATATCAGAATCCTTGGAGTTTCAATGAAGCTGCATGTTGGTTTTTTTAGCAGTACTTGAGAAATCAGAGATGAAGGTAAATGTTTACACAGGAAGCATTTGCATAAAACGGGTGAGAAAGTAATCATTCCAGATGTGGGGAGGAATTTCAAAGGATTAGCAGCCTCCAAATGGCGAGGGACATATGTCTTCCATCATTACTGTTTCATCTAATCAGCTCCAATTCTGACACATTTCTGAGAGTATTTGAAGTACCAAACTTACTGTGAGTACAGCAGATGCAGAGTATATAGAAACAGTGCCATGCGAGAAGAACTGAGGTGATCAGTTTGATCAGTGTTACTGCTGAGAGCGAGAACACAGAACGGCAAAGACTCTGCTTGTAGCCAAGACATTTGACTCAGTATCAGGTATTTTTTCCTGCTCCCAATTAAAAACAAAAAACAACCAACCAACCACAAATCCACAATAACAACAAGAACTAACAAATCTTCGGTAATTCAGCCAGATTGCAAGAGTACACCTACATTTTTCTAATGTTGAATCCTATGGGTTTTAAACACCTATAAAATCAGATTGTCATATTTTTAAATTTACAGTCCTTAACTTTTTTAATAGATATTGGATAAAAGTGCTTTTAGAAGCATAGGTTTTAACAGTCAATAATGTTGAGTTTTATTTCAGTTGAGGAAAATGTCCTTCTTTCTTTGATATTCTTTGTGGGCCGATCCTTCAAGGATACACTGAGAACCCTCTATGATGTCCTAAATGTCTTTTTCTCCCAGAGATTATTTTTATTTTAACGTACATGGAGCCATATATACGCATGTCATTTTACTAAACAAATACAGACAGAGGGCGAAATCCTGGAGCTGTTGAAGTCAATGGCAAGTCTCCTTTTGTCTTCAGCAGATCCAGGATTTCACCGAGAGTTCCTGCTCCAAAGATCTTATAATCAAAGGCCCAATCATGCATTGAGATCCATGCAGATGGACAGACTGCGATGCCCTCCTGGAATCCTGTAGACTTCAGTCCAGCTCTGCGGGAGTATAGCAGTGCACTGTGTAAATCACAATGCAGGATCGGAGTCAGATTTAAGACAAGAATAACAGGAGAAGACAACACAGGAGGGAAGTGGGGGGTAAGAGCAATGATATGATCACAGGATTGCTCGAGAGATTGATACAGGCATTCTGTGTCCAATGTAGATCTGGTTAGGAATTTTTTGACAAAACTAGTTTTGTCATAAAATGCTGATTGGTCAAAAATGAAACTGTGGAAATGGGTCGATTTCAATGACTGTCTCAATTAAAAAAGTTTGTGAAACCAAAAGATTCAAAGTTGTAAGAATGTCCTGTTTTGACATTTTAGAATCAAGAAATTTCACTTTTTTAAATAACTTTTTGTTTAGAAACTTTTTATTTATTCTATTTTTTAAATGAAAAATTCAAACTCAAAACAAAGTATTTCAAAATTATTAAACAAAACATCTTGATCGACCCAATCTCTCTTTTTTTTCAGATTAATTGTTTGTAAAAGTTTTAGGATAAGAAAGTATTTTGATATCTCAAAAATTGTCATGGGACAAGAAAACTATTTCCCTTCCAATTGTTGTTCAATAAAATTTGAGGACATATAACACCTTAAAGGAAGCATTCAGTCTCAGCACCCATGAGATCCTACTGACAGGTCTATGGAGAAAAACACCAGAATCAAACCATCTTTCATAAAAATAATCAAAACACATGCACTTTCCTGAAAAGCCTGTTCTTCCCCTTGCATCTTTGAGGAAATAGATTCCTCAGAGACTAGATTAATCACATTTAAAAGCAACTATAAATTTAAATCAAACATTTAACTTTGCTCTAATTGACATTTCAAGGTAAAGGGAAATGTGATAATTGTAAATAACAATCCCATGTAGATTTTTGCAGGGTCTATTTTCATGTTATATTCTTACAGAATTGTGCAAAGTAGTAGATTGTATTTAAAACGTGCTGACATTAATAAAGACCCTGATATAGTGAACTGAAATTTACACCTGCCTTCAACTTATAATAAAGGATTTAATAATGGTAAATGTCCACAAATCACTCAGCCACTTTGGCCTCTCCATATGTGCTGATGAAGTATTTTGCTTAGCTGCCTGTGCATATGCAGCAGTACTGCAGGGTAATGGAAACTCGAATTTAATCAGCTTGTCTTAGTAAAACTACCACATAAATCAAAGTATATTGTTCAGATAATGCTTTCTAAGGGTTTTTGATTTGTCATGGTCAGAGCAAAACCTCCAGCCTGGTTCATTTCTTCATGTATCCCTTTGTTTACTCTCATTATTTTTACAGGTTTCAGAGTAACAGCCGTGTTAGTCTGTATTCGCAAAAAGAAAAGAAGTACTTGTGGCACCTTAGAGACTAACCAATTTATTTGAGCATAAGCTTTCGTGAGCTACAGCTCACTTCATCGGATGGCATCTGATGAAGTGAGCTGTAGCTCACGAAAGCTTATGCTCAAATAAATTGGTTAGTCTCTAAGGTGCCACAAGTACTCCTTTTCTTATTATTTTTACAGTTGCCTTTTGTCCATTTCCTCTAGCCCAAAGTGCAGAGAGCAGTGTGACTAACATTTTTTTCTGGCCGGTGCATAGTGCTTCTATTTCTAAACAACAATACCTTTCTCCCGGAAGAGTGAGCACTTTCACGCTCCAGTATCCTTAATCATCAGTGGAATGAGCCTTTCCTGGATGTTGATTCATTTGTAACCTACAGCTACCACACCACTGTGTAGGCACCAAATGGGACTATATATTAATACACTTTTAATTGTTTTTAATCCTCTAAATAGGATGAGCTTTAGCTCCATAGTATTTGGATTATGTTGGTAAACTTGGGTATGCATCAAAGTGAGCTGCAGTGATAGGAGATCTTTAGAGCTAATCCTGCTGCCTTTCTAGTTAAAAACTAGGGAAAGGGTAATTTATTATTCACCCATTCATCCTGAATAAGTCAGAAGCAAGAAACTTCAGAATCTTTCATTTGAGACTATGAAGACAGTGAGGAGATTAAATCTACCCTGAGCTGTAATCATCTGGACAGCCCCTGCCACCAGCAGAATATCAGATCTGTCAGATTTATTAGTGTTAGGGACTGAGGCCGGATAATCACCATTTGAAAACAGTGACAAGTAATTTTGTTTAAATGTGGAGTAAAAAATGTATACAGTTTTAAAATACTTTTGTGTGTGTGAATTTATTCCTTTAGTTCCCATGTTTCAAAACTATAAATTATTATTATACGTATAATTATTGAATGAATGTTCCCATCTAGATTTGACATTTTTTTTTTAAATTTTTGTTATTATTATCAGTCATACTGGCACTTATATCATGGTAATGGGAACACTAGATCGATATTTTCATTATTTTAAAATCGTTTTAATTGTTTTCAATCTACAATAGCCTTTTGTAATTTTGAAACTGATATTTGTTTTCTTATTAAAATAGGGTTTCTTCTCTAATGTGTGTCCCCTGGTTTTGTCATTGGGCTAGCTGGTTGCTAATGAGTATTAACATACTAGCTTGACTAGCAACTACTTCTTAATACAAAAACAAAAAGTCACTGAAGGAAACAACAGCAGTGCACACAATCAATTAAGTAGACTTTGCAAGTAGGTATGTGGAAAAAAATATATATAGATCAATTTTTGATCTTAGCAACTGTGACAACATTCCAATTCAAGTACCAGAAATTATATTGGTCTGAGGATCAAGACTTGCAGTTTTAATTCTTTGGTCAGTGCCAAAATACACTTGCTGGTTCAAGGGATTGGTAACTGTTTTAATGTCTGAGAGCTTAAGAGCCATCAGGGATATAAGCAGATTACCATTATGTATAAAATTGATTTCTATCCTGATGTTTCATGAAATGTCATTACATCTCATTATTCTGATTACCTTCAGACCCTTTCCCTTCATTTCTATGTTGAGTGGATTTTAGTGGCTATTTTGAGAGCTGCTATATTTGTATACCACCTGAGAACTTAGAACTGGAGCGATCAAGTGGTATGAGAAGAGAGGATTCCTATAATAATGCTGACATGGAGTGGGAAAGAATGAGTAAGACCACAATCCGAATAACTTGATTTCAGAACAGTTGTGTCACCAAATGTATCACTTTTTTATTATCGTTTGATAATGAGTATTTGAAACACTTGTTAATCATTTCAGAAAACACAAAAAAGTGACTATTTGTACCACCACTGTGACTTGTGCCTGCAGTTGACAAACTGTTAAGTATCCTATGCTGCTGATTTAATCATTCTTGTTTCCATTAGGTAAAGTAGAGAAAATATTGGACTTGAACTTGGATGGGGGGAGGGTGAAGAGTCTAGTATTTTATGCATTTTAATTGTGCCATTTCAGCCCTTTTCTGAACATGAAAAGAGAAACTGCTTCTGATTTGAGCAGGTGTAGAGAACTCAACAACCTTTCCTAAGTGAGGGAACCCTGGTGAAGATAAAAATATCCACTTCTTAAATGTTTGTGAACTGACTGAAGTTTTGCATTGCTAATACTCAATGGCACAGCAAAAACCTGAGGGGGGGAATGGTTCATTAATGAACACCCCCATTTTAAGCCTTTATATTTCATATCCTGCCAGAACTTAGAAACATAAATAAATGGATAATTTGCCCAAATATTTTTGAGAGAAGAAATTTTTTCTAAGTGCTAATCCTGCATTAGTGACCAAAGAGAAACATTATTGGTCCCTGCTTTAATTTAAGAAAAATGTTTGGCATGTAGCATTAAGGATGTGGTAAATGCCCAGAGGCAACATTACTAAATGAATACTAGTAGTTCAGTCTTGACTATCCCTCAGGTCATAGAGTTGCATGGGAAAGATGCAACTCTATTGAAGAACAAAATTGGCTGGGTCTTAGTCTAATTGAATCTTGGGATTCTTCTTTAATCCGGCCCCCGACGTGCAATACAAAACAAGAAATACTGAACATTAGCAGTGTTGCAGCTTCTTTTTAAATTGTTTAAGCTCAGTAGGGTGTGTGATTATTTCTTAATAATCATGCGCCTAAGGTGCATGATGAGTCACAGGGTGAAACCAAATATTTTCAGACACACTAATCATGCAGTTGTGTATAAAACAGGTGCTAAGATACCAAGGAGACTCTTATTGAAATTATTACATAAGTAATTAAAACACCCCCACAAAAACTCAGCTGTTTGTTAATCTTTAAAACTTTATTAGACTCAAGGTGACATTCCAAACTGTCGTCTAATACCTGAGCAGATGTCATGTCAAAATAAGTGGTTTTGATTTATTCCTTTATTAAAGCCATTATAAAATCCTTCTTAAAAAATAAAATTAAGCAATTTCAATTTTTCACATCTCAATCAGTGGAGAACAGATGTGGTGTTGAGTTAAAAGTGGTTGAAATTTTTCCAACAGAATATTTTTCTGGAATCAAAATGTGCTGTGGAAATGTGTCAGTGTTGATTAAACTTTCTTTTGAAAAAACAAACTGGACCATTTTAATTATTATTGGAAGGATTTTTAATTTTGAAATACCTTTTTCGTTTCATTTTTAATAGATTTTTATTTTTTTAAAAGTTGAAATTGGAATGAAAATTTGTATTTTGTTTAAATAGAATTTTCTGATTGACCCAAAATGAAAACAAAACAAAATAAAACAAAAAATGCAGAGGAAATTTCAATACATTTTCTTTACCTTTGATTCAGAATGAAATCAAATTTTGAGTTTTGCCCAGTTCTACTGTTGAATCAACATGTAGCTTGCAGAATAGAAAGAATGAGGTTAATACTATAGGCTGAAATAAGAAAACAGGAGTGGGGGTGATATTTCAGCAAAGTCTCTTCTCTCTCATTGACAAAACAAACTTTTCCTGTCACTGTTTATTTTAATAGCCCAATGGCATGCCCTTTTAACAGTGTTTTCCTAAAGCCTGTAAACAGATACTGTCACTTTGAATATTATAAATTGACTAATTTCAAAACATCAGTTTTATAAAGTGTTTTTCTGCTCCACTGCAGAAGTTAAGACAGATATCATGGCTTGGTCCATGAGTAACATCAATAAACATGCTGGGGCTTCAGGCTGTCAAGAGACATTTGGGGCCCCGGGACATCATGTTTTCTGGAAGCCCTCCCTCGTCCATTTCACTTTATTTACACAGACATTACAGATGTTTTGGGGAGGTCCCACGCTCAGGCCCCAGGTCCAGTCCCCCCCTTCCTTTTCCTGCCCTCTCATCAGTCCATACCCCTGCTCTTCTTTTCTGTGCAAAAGCCTTCTGCTACTGTTCACTTTCAGCATTGCTCAGCTGTCACTGATAAACATCCTGGTGCAGGCCGGAGAAAAAGCATGCCAGAGAGCACCCACACAGAGTAATGCAAGAAAATGATGTCCTCGTAGTACATGAAGTAGAAAATACAACTATCAACTAAACAGTGAAACTGAGTATGTATAAATTTCTCTATAAAGAAATGAAAATTCAGTGCTGTTTTATTTACCAGTCTCAAGCGACAAATACAGCTAGGGGAAACAGTTCCAAATATATGCATAAAAACAGTTTAAATAGAGTTTTTATTTCTTACTCCATATTCTCCAGCTATACTTACTTTGATGGTGAAGTACCTCTTATTCAGTGCTTGTACAGAGTACATTAGTAAATGCACCAATTTTTCAGTGCCCTCCGTCCCTCCCCACAAGCTCCCTCCGGGACTCCACACAGAGGCTTTCTCACACATATACAGATGTTTTCTGGTATCTGAATTTTAAAATGTACATTCAAGATTGCAGGGAATTGCATTGGCTGACGTTAATAATTAACCATGCCCCCTAAATCCCTAGGAGGCACTCGCTTGTTCACTTAACAGAGGCGCCTCGCCCCCTGGAATCACCAATTGCAGTACTTACTTACTCAGTGCTCACTACTTCACTCAGTGAAGTACACTGCTCCTATTTCTCTCTTTCTCAGATGCTGGAGAATGTGTCACTGCAGACTAAAGCCATAGAGCTATGAGAGGTTTACATCCAATTTACAATGGCTTTAAGAGACAGCCAGCTCTGATTGGAAAGAGCATGTACTGCTACGAGCTTGCTACTGAACTGAATTGTAGGAATTTCCAACTCAGCTTTTTATTAAAATCCAGAGCTTAGAATCAGATTGAAGCACAGGCATACTTATGGGCCAATCAACCCCCAGCCACTGCCCAATTTGGGATAGTTTCAAAAGTGATTAAGAACTTGTAAAAGCGATAGAGAAGCACACACAGAGACTGACAACCAAGAGAGCTTTACTTTGACAGTATCTCCGTTTCGTCAGTGGGAGTTGAGCATGTGCAGCACCTCATCTTGCAAGACTGGGCCATATCTAACTCTCTGGGCTAAAATGTGCCTGTTGGGTACAGCCCAGAGTCAGGAGTAGTCCCATTTACCTATGAGGCTGGCTCTGTGGAAGAAGATCAGTGAATTAAGGATGTGGATGGAACCAGAACCTTGCCTGCGCCCCACTTCTTTGGAGCACCATATAACGCCCTTGGAAGTAGGAGTGGAACAGTCCCTAAGCATCTTTTAGTCCCTATAAGGGCCACACAAAGAGGTGTGGAGAGACATCTTTTGTCTGCCCCTCCTACACTGCATACACATAGAATCATAGACTATCAGGGTTGGAAGGGACCTCAGGAGGTCATCTAGTCCAACCCCCTGCTCAAAGCAGGACCGATCCCCAATTAAATCATCCCAGCCAGGGCTTTGTCAAGCCTGACCTTAAAAACCTCTAAGGAAGGAGATTCCACCACCTCCCTAGGTAACGCATTCCAGTGTTTCACCACCTTCCTAGTGGAAAAGTTTTTCCTAATATCCAACCTACACCTCCCCCACTGCAACTTGAGACCATTACTCCTTGTTCTGTCATCTGCTACCACTGAGAACAGTCTAGTGTTGGGACCATGTAGAACATGTCTAACAAGATAGCCTCTAATCCCTTCCAAGAGAGACTATGTTTATGCAGCAGATGAAGAACCTTTTCTAGATTAAGCTTCGGATTTTGACCTCATTGTCACCATTTTCACACTGCTGTAGCTGGGAAATCAATGAAGTTACTTTTGATTTACACCAGTGTGAGACCAGAATCAGTCCCTAGGTAGATTCTGGTACTATGTTCTGTTTCTGATAGCATCCTGAAACTGCAGCCACAAAGGGATAACTTTGTTTGTTTTTACTATAATTAATGGTGCCTCCAACAGAGCAAGAAAAGCAACGTTCTTTAGCTTTCTAAGGAAGACCACAATCAGTGGTGAAGCTAACCTAGTGATGGCAGTGCAACATGATGTTCTCTTATGGTGCATGAATTAAACTGAATTGTAGCATCCCATATCGTTATAAAAGATCCATATAATGCCTAAAGCTGCTGTTAACTAGTTCTTAAGTTAGTTACAAAGATCAAATCTCAGTAATATATGGTACTTTATTCATTTATTCTGCAAAGTATACTTTTGTGGCAAAGGAAATTCCAAATTATAGTGTGCCGTTCAGAAACATCAGGTATTGCCCAGTGTGTCAATATGCAAAGAACATATCTGGTTTATTTACTGCAGCACAGCTAGGCTTTAAAAATGGCTACATCCTGAAACACTGGACAGTAAACATGCTGCAGGGCATAAACCTTAGAATCATGGAATATCAGGGTTGGAAGGGACCTCAGGAGGTCATCTAGTCCAACGCTCTACTCAAAGCAGGACCAATCCGCAACTAAATCACCCCAAGACCTTAAGAAAGATGTGTTCATGCTGCCTATTTAAATGATAGCAAAAAAATACTATCTGTTTACAAGGTAATAACTGTATGCCAGCAAAATGGGATCTGGTTTTCACTGAGTTATTAGGGAGCACCCTCAAGTTATTGGGTAAAATATTCAGTGACTTTTCAGCCTAGGTCCCATACAAATGCTCAGTGGTTTGAGCATTGGCCTGCTAAACCCAGGGTTGTGAGTTCAATCCTTGAGGAGGCCATTTAGGGATCTGGGGCAAAAATTGGGGATTGGTCCTGCTTTGAGCAGGGGGTTGGACTAGATGAGGTCCCTTCCAACCCTGATATTCTATGATTCTATGACTATAAATGGGACATAGGCCCCCAAGTCAGGTAGGCTCATTGAAATGTGCTAACATTTACAAAATTATAATGGGTATCTTCTCATTCTTACACTTTGATTGGCTCCTGGGAATCTGTCTTCTGTGATTGCTTATTGTCCTCAGAACTCCCCATCATTCTGATGACAACAATCAATGTCTGAACTGCAAGCAACCTGCCCACCTAACCCCAGTTTTCTCTTCTCACAATATCTCTCCTTTCCTCTTGAGGAAAAGTAATCTCTCCCTCCCCTATCAAATGCAATTCATTTCAAAAAATGATATGTAATTCCTGTGCTTAGGTGGAAGTTAAAGGCCCAGGATTGGGCCAACCATTGAGATGGCCATGTGGACAGATGGATGGGGTTTTCTGAGAGCAGAGCAGAGGCATAATCATGCTCACTGTATGATTTTTGAGAAATAGGAGTACAGTCATTATTCAAAGTATATGTCCTCAACCAACAGCAGTACAGAGATCTGCATAAATGAAAAATTAGTATACCCTTATGGGATAGTAACTACAGCAACCATTTGCTTTGACTAAGAGGCTTCAAAATGAATATAATGCATTGAGCTTTGCATGTTTGCGCCCTTCTCTTGAGCATGTTTAGATGTATGTATACAAAGACATTCCTGGGTATTTTAAAATACATTGCGTATCTGCTGTCTGCAGAATCAACTATTTAGTTACTAAAGTAACCTCATTTATCACATCACTGGCAATGTTTTGTAAATATCTTGGATTTGGCATATTTATTAAGCATCCTCTAGAAAGACAAACAATATAATAAACATAAACAAAAGCCATAAACAGATGAGTGCTTGCTACAGGCTTGAGCTCTGACTTTTAGTTGCTATGCTCCCTTACCACAACTTCCCCAGGGAAAGAATATTGGCTTCACATTAACCTGGTCTTATTACTGTCCCCAGTGAGTCATGTTTCCTCTCCCTATCAATTACAGAGAGATAAGGGAGCAATATCTGCTTTACAGAGAATGCAGCCACCCTCTGTATCCCAGCTGTGCTTATTTTACTTTCCAGCCCAGGTTTCCTCAGCCCATGACACTCATTTGTCCATCCATTGGTCTAGATTTTTCGGTATAATTTTCTTTAAACATTGTATTTAAATTTGCATTAATTATATATTAGTAGTTGTTGTGGGAGGTAGTGAAAAGGTGCCCAACTCTCACTGAGTTGCAATACAAGTTGGATGCCTAATTTCTCTTCGTGCTTTTAAAATCTTTCCCCATTAACTCTCATTACATGGCTTCAGAAACAATGTTCTACCTGACTTTCAAATTAAGAATTTCATTGCCCCTCAGAGCCGGCAGGAATACTTTTTGACAGTAGTAAGAAAATGAAAACTCCAAAATTATTATATTACAGTTGATCTCACCATGGTTATGAATATTCTCTACTAAAATGAGAGGCAGGTTCTCATCTGCACAGCAGGCTAATTTGTGGAATTCCACAAGATTCTGTCTTGTTGCCCCTCTTATTCTATGTGAGATGGTCAGGAATAAAACTACAAAATGTCAATAAAAGGGTGATACCCAGTTATAGGTCTCCTTTTCATCAAATCTGGGTGATAAAGCTCTCCCTGTGGATGATGGAGATAATGGAATGACCTAGTTTCAAATTGGTAAGGTTAAATTTCAGTTTTGATCAAATGGAGGAGGTGTTTGTTGTCGGAGGATGCATTTCAGTGTGCTGTGGTTCCAGCTGTTGATTAGACAGCTGGTTCACTGTCTGTGGTCACCAGATTTACCTCTGCCCCTTCGTTCACAGGGTTAGACTTTCCTTCCTTTATTTTCATCAGGCCAACAATTTGCATTCTTAATTCCCAAACTCAGATCTCACCACATTCTGAAGACATTTGTTTGTTACTTCTAGTCTAAAATATTGTAGTGGGCTGTACTGGGCTACTGTTGGAAATCACAGAATGTGATTTACCTCCTTCTTTTAAGATGGATATTTTTAGATTATACCCATGCTCTGTAGTTTGCACTGGATGCCAGTTCACTTCCAGATACAATTCAGGATCTTGATTATTATCTGTAATCCTCTAAAGGGTTATGTTAGAGACTACTTGCTCCAACTACTAAAATCGTAGTTGGAAACCTTGGAGAGACTTTGGCTGTTATTTCCTGGAGCTGAACTCATGGGAGCCACGCATATGATATCTTCAGAAGTAAAATCTTAGCTCTAGAATGTGCCTTTGAGTTCAAGCAGAGCCTGAATAGTGCCAATTGTAGAGTGTGATGGAAGTCAAATATGGTTTTGTAATCCCCTTGGCAGCTGGTGCCCTATTTGGTTGTCCCTCTAGGTCCAGTTTTTTTCAGTTAATTGAATTCAATGAAGTAGATAACGGCAGAGTGTTTTTTCCTCTTACTTTAGGAAAATACTATCTGTTATCATTTTCATTATGTAAATGATACCCAGATGTTATGGTGATAGGCCCTTTGTAAGTAGATGTAATAATAATAGCAATCAGAGCAAGGGACTGAGATTTAGAACTCCTGGGTCTTTAGAACTCCCAGCTGCATCATTGACTTGCTGTTTGATATTGAGCAGATCACCTTTCCCTATTTGAACTTGAGCAAGTCATCATGCCTTATTGTATTCCTCTGTAAAATGGATGTAAAAATACTATCTTATCTAAGGAGATTGTGGTTTGGCTTAGTTCATTTGTGTTTGTAAAGCATTTTGAGATCCTCTGATAAAAGAACTATGTATCAGAGCAAACTCTTATTATTAGGAAATAACTGACCTTGCTTTGGCTAAATGGCCTTTCCTTCAATAAGTGTAAGCTTCTAATATGGACTATTTCCTGATAAAACCCACAAAAAGTCATTTGCTTTCGTCCAAAAAACCCCCAACAAAATAAATTGAGTCCAATGTTATTGTTACAGATCCTAATTTTAGCAAAAGGGTTTCTTGACTTTTTTTAAATAAAAATTTTGACCATTTGCAGAACATATTCTTGACTACACAGATGTAATGGGGCAAGAGCATACAAAAGCTGAAGAACACCAAACCTCACTTAGTTTTGTCCTTGATGTAACAAGCTGACAAATCTGTCTATCTATGGAGAGATGGACACCAGCTTTGTAAATTCTGCCACTCCCCTATCAGCTGACCCAAAGGCTAGTATGTCAGCTACACAGAGAGATGCTTATATGCTAGGGTAAGGCTTCATATATAGGACAAGAGCTATAGAAAGAGGGAGAAGGAAAGCAGAAACAACAGTAAATGAGAAAAGGAAATTTTATGTGTATGACAATTTAGGAAAACCTACAAAAAATAGTTCCATCAGGTCTATCCAAATTCATATATGGACAGTATATATGGCCCACTATGTTTCAACCTACTCCTGTCAAAGTCAAATAATAGAATCCTAGTCTCTCAATGATATATTTGTATAACTCCTAGAGCCTGGATGATATATAAAAGTGTAAAATTTAAGACAAATGTAAATACTGTGTAATAATATATTTAGACATTATAATAATGTTACCACAATATATAGATGTGTCTATCTCAGAGATCGGCAACCTGCAGCACACATGCCAAAGGCAGCACACAAGTCGATTTTTACCGGCACGCTGCTGCTAGCCAGGGTGAACGGAACCCCAGGCCGGCAGCCGGGACCCCAGCTGGCAGGAGCCGGTGGACGGAACCCCAGACTGGCCCTGCCTGGGGTCTGGGGTTCTGTCCGCCAGTGCAGTGTATTAACTTTCTCCCTGTAGGAACGTGCTACTTGAGGAGCACCAGGACTGGCAGCCCTAAGTAGTACACCGTAAGTAGCACATTTCTACAGGGAGAAATTTAATACGCTACACCAGGGTAGGGAAGGCTGTGGCTCCCCAAACAGTCAGCCCACTTCCCGCCCCCTGACTGCCCCCCTCATAACCCCGACCCATCCAACCCCCTCTTCTCCTTGTCTCCTGACTGCCCCCTCCCGGGACCCCCCAACCCTATCCACCCCCCCCGGAAACCCCCCCTCATCCCAGCCCCCCTACTCCCTATCCCCTGACTGCCCCGACCCCTATCCACACCTCCGACTTCTGACAGGCCCCCTGGGACTCCCACCCCTCTTCCCCGTCCCCTTCCCATGCTGCTCAGAGCATCAGGACTGGCAGCTGTAAGTAGTACACCGTAAGTAGCACATTCCTATGGGGAGCAATTTAATACACTATTCTTGTCCCCGCTCAGCCCGCTGACGGTCTGGAGTCCTTAAAATATGTTCTCTCACCCCTTATAAAAAATTACACTACAATTAGCTTAAAAACTTGAAAACTTAAAAACTTTGTATATTACAGTAATGGTTAAAAACGTATAATGTTAATAAATACATAGGTTTGATGAAACAAAGTAGTTGTACTTATGTGCCTGTGCTTAATTTGTGTTTTTGATGATTTACCTCCTAAAAAAACTCACGTCTCACACCCCCAGAAAGGGCATTTCGCACCAGCCGGGGGTGCGTGCACCCCAGGTTAAGAACCACTGCACTAAACTGATAAGATTTGCATTTTAATTTAATTGTAAATGAAGCTTCTTAAACATTCTAAAAACGTTGTTTACTTTACATACAATAGTTTAGTTACATAATATAGACTTATAGAGAAAGACCTTCTAAAACATTAAAATGTATTACTGGCACGCAAAACCTTAAATTAGAGTGAATAAATGAAGACTCGGCACACCACTTCTGAAAGGTTGCCGACCCCTGGTCTATCTGTATGTAGACATGCACTCTAAAATGAAGATAAGGGAAATAAATTCATTGACTGGAAAGATATAAAGCATTCAGAACTAGGGAAGCCAATAGTTAGGGATGAGGGAGAATTTGTGTTCTTACTAAATTAATTACTGCTTATATGTGTTAAAGAGCAGGGGACGGAAACTTAACTGTATATGGGCTGAACTGGATCTTATTAAGTGTATTGTCTATCAGGAGTAGTTATCTGGACTCTGAAAAATGTAAACAAATAGAGTGGGATTTTCAAAAGAACTTAAATCCCATTGACTTTCCATGTGTCTTGTCCTCCTAACTCTCTCAGGTGCTTTTTGAAAATCCCACCCATCATCTCTACCTGCTCTGATGTTGTTAGATATACATTGGGGCCAACTTTACATAACACTGTTCATGCTTAGTGCTATTTCAGATAATGAAATGACTATGAATCCATTATGCTTTTGAAAACCAGAATGAGGCATTGTGCCATGTAAGGTCAAAATGTTGATCTTTGGTCTGGATGGAATAATATGCAGAAATAGAAACCATGTTTATGTCCCATGTGACAGGGTCGGGCCAGATGGCCACAGGAGAGTAATAGAAGGCAGATATATTAGCCCCAGGTTAAGTAGGTCCCTTTTCCCTGGGTAGGGTAACAATCCAGAACAATCAGGAACCTTCTGGAGACAATTAAGACAGACAGGCTGATTAGAACACCTGCAGCCAATCAAGAAGCTGTTAGAATCAATTAAGACAGGCTAATGAGGGCACCTGGGTTTAAAAAGGAGCTCACTTCAGTTTGTGGTGTGCGTGTGAGGAGCTGGGAGCAAGAGGCACTAGGAGCTGAGAGTGAGAATGCGGACTGTTAGAGGACTGAGAAGTACAAGCATTATCAGACACCAGGAAGAAGGTCCTATGGTGAGAATAAAGAAGGTGTTGGGAGGAGGCCATGGGGAAATAGCCCAGGGAGTTGTAGCTGTTGCACAGCTGTTCCAGGAGGCACTCTAGACAGCTGCATTCCACAGGGTCCTGGGCTGGAACCTGGAGTAGAGGGCAGGCCCGGGTTCCCCCCAAACCTCCCAACTCCTGGTCAGACACAGGAGGAGTTGACCTGGCCTGTGGGTTCAGAAAAACGGCCAAGCTGAGGGCTGCCGTGAAGCTCCAAGGCGAGCAAATCCGCCAATAAGCGCAAGACCCACCAAGGTGGAGGAGGAACTTTGTCACACCAGGTTCATAAGAAACTCGTCCAAAAATCCTAGAGATCAGTCAAGGTATAATTATCCTTGGGATGCACACACATCCACCAGAAATTTCATCTGAATCAAGCATAGTCTCAGAATTTGGCCTTTACTATGCAAGTTTAGACAAACTCTACTTGTAATGTCACAGTGATATGCCGCTCACCTTCAGTTCTTATTTGTGATGTGTTGTTGGCATAGTCTTCCATATGGCAAACAGTGAAAAGATTATTTCAGTGGTGATATGCAATATTGCAGAGATTATGTCAGTGTTGATTTTACATATTTATTGTACTGTTGCTGGCCAGATGTTTACATATGTTCTTGCTCCAACTTTCAAGAAGATAAATAGCAAATGAGAATCATGGAAATCAGTAATATTCCTTTAGTCTTGGGCTTTGAGGCTCATTGCAGGCTACACCAATTACTTGAGTTATCTAAAATACTAGAACATTGACCTTCTGGAGTATCTTCCACCTGAGCATCTCAAAGTTGTTTGCAAACAGTAATAAATTCAGCTGTACCATACCATAGCAAAGTAAAAAAAAGTATTATCACAATTTTGAATATGCAGAAATTGAGACACAGATAATTCAGACCTGCCCAAGGCAACACAATAAATTTATGCTGAGCCAGAAATACAAGCCAGATCTTTCAAATCAAAGTTTTTTCTTTAAACATCCCACCTTCCTATTAGAACAATACAATACTAAGGGATAGAATACTTTACATGCACTTTACAATACTCTACTTTCAATTATTTGTCAACTCAAATCTGAGTTATGTACCTTCTTCATCTAATACATTTTACAGAATAATTTAAAAATTTAGTAAAGATTCTGCTTCTTTGAATGGATGAAGTAATGAATTCAATAAAATGTCTGTATCTCTAAACCTAGTCACTCACAGTTATGAATTAAGATTGAGAGATATATGCAGAGTACATAACAGTTCATAATGTACAGTATGTACCATAGTTTTACATATCAATAACCAAGGAGCATGCTATGAGTAATGATATGTTAATATGTTAACATAAAATATTGGATAAAACCAGCATTACTTAACCAATATGAAGGTAACAGGATAAAGTCATTGAACTTTAGTTGGACAATTCACCCATATCTATTTAAAAGTAACTCTAATTGTTGAACCCTTTTTGTTTACTTTAAAGTCCTTGAATTTTTGATATTTTGCAAAGAAAATTCTGTTTGCAGAAGCCTCTTTTCCCACATCTGCACAGACTTTCTGCTTTATTTGTCCTGAACTGAAAAGAGAGAGACAGACATCTTTTCCCACCAATTCTCTTGCTTATATTCAAGAATTTGGACACAGCTCAAATGTAAATATTTATCCTGTGAAAGTAACAGACACAAAACTGATTCAGCGCTAAATAATTTTTCTGGCCAGATGGCATAATGGCATCAAAGAAAGCAGTGAAATGGGAAACCTATATATAATTCTGGACTTTGCAATATGGGGTGGCTGATGGTGATATTGATACTTCTTTATTTTCAGAGGGCATTGACCAGAAATTTCTCTCGGAAAGGCTGCTAAGACACACACTATCTTATCCAACAACATCCAATATTCTCTGCGACCATCAAAATGGTGTTCCCCGTTTTTGTAGTCTGGTATGAGAGGGAAAAAAAAAATCTTGGTCTAAGTAGGGTAAGAACAGAAGCTCAGAATCAGACCGCAGGGCTACACTAATTAATACCAGCTGAGAATTTGGCCCGTAATCTGTAACCTTATTTACTTAAAATATTTTTTCAAAAAGTAACACTATATCTGTGAAAGTTACAATTGTGATAAGAGTGGAGGCATCAGACATCCATCTGTCTGAAGGGAAAGGACAGGTATATTATAGGAGTAAGCATGTGCCATTCCCATCCCTATGTTCTCCCCAAAAGTTAACATACTTAGAGTAGGATCAAAGCCCCCCCTTTCCTGGGGTTCATTTTTTTTAACAAAACAGCAACATAGGCTTCAGCCCAAGTCTTCTCCCCAGGCTTTGACTGTTCCTAGGGCCTTTCCCTGTGAGAAGTGCTCAGCCCCAGACATAAGATTCCTCTGCCCATAGGGCCATTCTTATTTCCCTTCTATCTGCGTTGAAGATGAAAGAGATACACCTGTCATGGTGAATCAGCAGGAATCAGTATGTCACAGTGGGACTCCAACACCTGCTAACAGGGTAGTTCACCAGAAGATCCCAGCTCTCTGACACACTGAGCAGTAATATCCTTTTCTAATAGTTCTGTAGCTGTTATTTTATTTTTTCAAGATTGAGTCATCCTGTTATAGATTTCAACAGCCTAAATTATAACCCCATGAAAACAAGGATTTAGGATGAAAATTATGACACATCATATATCTGTGTAAATAATACCACTCAAATATTATTATTTTTTGTATTGCTGTAATGCCTAGGAGCCCCAGGCATGGACCAGGATTGTGTTTTGCACTGAACAAAGAACTGAAAGCCCTAAAGAGTTGACAGTATGTCTTTTGATACTTCATGTACATCAAAAATTAAAGTAAATCCAGTGGAAGCTCTTCCATTAGAAATAATAAAGGAAAGATCTGTTTGATTCTCAACTTTTAATTAGCATTGGTGAGTGGGGCAAAAGTATGTTACATGCTCTTATATTTCTTAACAGTAGTGCAGATGCAGATTTATTATCACATGGATAGTTTTAAAGTCTAATAACTTACTACATCAAAATTCTTTGGTGCTTGATTATAAGCATGAGTAGTTACTCTTGAGGGAACTCTGTGCCAGAAAGTTAAAAATTCTGTGCCAAAAATTAAAATTTCTGCTCAAAATATTTTAAAATTCTGCAAAATTATGGAAATTTTATTCGTGAATAAATAAATGACAAGGCTCCATCAAGGCAGTGTGGAGCACAGTTCACTGGCTGCATGGAGGTTGGAGATCACCCTGCAGCTACCCCTCACCCAGGGTATGGACTCAGCGGTGAGGCTGCACCCAACTCTAACATAGAGGAAGGGGTGGACCTTCCCCAGAAACACCCTGGGGCCCTGCCCCTCTGTGCCAGGTGCACCAGGTGTGGGCAGGCAGACTCAGCCCAGAAGGATCCTAGTGTAGAGGGACTTAGTGTGGGGGATCCAGGTGTCGGATACGAGGGTTCTGTGTGGGGCAGTCTGGGTGTGGGCAACTCAGTGGGGAATCTGGAATCACAGGGAGCTCATTGGGGGGCTCTAGGGTCAGGAACAATGGGAGTCTGCAGGGGGGGTCCAGGTGAAGATGGTTGAGGCTGAGCAAGAGTGGTCTATATAGGGGGAAATGGTGCTTGCGGGGAGTCTGGGTTACGGAGCTGAGGGAGTGGGGGGTGGAGGTCTGGGAGCAGGAGGCTCATTGGAATGGTCCAGATGAAGGGTGGTGGGGTGTTGGAGTGGGCGTTTGATGGGCCTGCTGCTGCTGAGGGGACCCCACATGCCAGGATCCCACTAGTTCCCAATTCCCCTTTGCTCTTTTCTTCCCCATTCCCTCCCACTTCCTCTCCCCACTATCTCCTTCCCTATCCCCATCTCACTTCCCCTATCCTCTCCCCTCACTCCTATATTCCCCTCCCCTGCCCTATCCTACTCCTTTTCCCCCCCATTTCCCTCCCCCACCCTGCCTTGCCCTGACCCATCCCTTCCCTTTGCTTCCCCATCATTTTCTGTGAGGAAGTAAAGAAATCTGCAGGGGAACATGAATTCTGTGTACATGCAGTGTCGCAGAATTCCCCCAGGAGTGATTAGTGAGTCCACTGAATCACACTCAGAGCATTAATCCTCTAAACATTTTAAATGAATATTTGAAAGAGTGCATTAAAAGGATGGAATCACTTGTCAGTGCTGACTACTATGCATCACATATCAATCACTGTATACTTCTGTAGACCTGTGTTTTTTTTCCAGGAAATTCATCAGGCTTCAGGTTTTCTTTTCCCTGTGACCTTGAAATTTACCCATCTGATCTGTTGCTATAGAACTGAGGAATGTGTATTAAAGTTTATGGACGTGTCTGAAAAGTTTCTCAAATGTGTTCATGAGCAAAGCTGATAATGTGTTTATGGTCAAATGTCTACAAACATTTGATTGACAGTGATGGTTCCTGAATGCTTTATGATCATGAAAATATAGTCTTTGATTAACAATAATGTGAATTCATCCTTCAACAGACACAACGCCAACTGAATCATAAATCATTCACTATCTATGGTATTCATTTGAGGTATGCAATCAAAACCAAGCTATATTAAGCTTAGAATATTTTTTGCTACTATCTTATTTTCAGAATGTTTCAAAGAGATTAAAGGAACATGAGCTGTGGCCAATGAATAGCCAATTATTCTTGGCAACCAAATTACAGCTACCTTTCTTGCAAGACGGTCCCTGAGAAGTCACCATCAATACTGGTCATCATTTATCTATGTGTGTAAAGGGTCTATTTTCCCATCCTTGTGCAGGAAGTTTTGCATCAGACTGTAGTTAACATCAATGAGATGTGATCCATAAATCTTTCAGTCATCAATAGGAGAACAAACCCCTACATATAGTTCAACATTGTCAACAGCAGCATTGCTATATATTGGTGGATATTTAATATTAAAGTTTTCCTTTTTAAACCATATTCATTGTATGATTATGTTTATATTGCATGTGCTGTCATATTTCTCATTTGATCCAGGTTAATTTTTCATTCTTATCAATTTTAGAGTATTTCAATTATCCTCATTAGTGTGGTCATCAGCATTAACCTTCTACTTGTGGAAAAAATCCTACCAGGTTTTGATTATGAAGACTTTCATCTTCCAGAGTAATTTTAGATCATCCTACTTATTCCCCATAAACCATTCCTGTCTGTTTACACACCAAAATACATGCACACTGACATTATTTTTTCTTTATAATTTGCCTGTAGATACATAATATCTTCATGAATTAAACGTTCATGCCAAATTTTTAGGGACAGATTTTCAGAAAGGTGGCCTCCCTTTTGCAGATACATGACATGAAGTGAGAGATGCAAGTGCTCTCTGATTTGAACTGTAAAAATGAAGGTGAAGCTGCACCAACTAAAAATAGAAGCTCAAGTTGCGCCTTAGGGCTTTACACATTAGAGGGTTGCAAAGCCCACTCTGTTTATTTTTTGTTATCTAGTTAACAGCCTGCCTAAGAAGTCCAGTTTATATTATGGCAAGGTTGAAGCATGATAAGGTTGAAACATTAATGGGCAAACATACAGGAATGCTTTTAGTATAAAATATAATCAAATGAAACTTTACCTTTATACGCTATTATCATTAGCCTCTTGTAAACTGAAAATGTGATGTTATTCTGTTACTTTGTGAAATCCTCCAGCTCAGTTACAAATTTACAAGTTAAGGATTTCAGCCAGTCAGACTCACATAGATTTTAATCAACAATCCTGAAATCATTATTGACATGGTATGTCTCTTGTCAGTCATATTCTGTCTTTGTTGTACAGGCTACTTCCTTAAGCAATTATTCGTCTTTTAACCCAGTTCTGAAATAAGGGTTTGCTTTCTTAGCAGCCCTCAAACAGTTATTCAGCTAAGCGATTCCCCTCGAAGTGACATCAGTGGAAAGTGCAAGAAAAACAGAACTTTGAAATCTTCATGAGAAGAGGGGAAAAAACAACATGAAGTCACCAGGACTTATGAGTGACCAGCACCTTGGAAAATGGGGCCACATTTGCCTATATATGAAGTTAGGTCTCTAATTTAGGTGCTCATATTTGAAAAAAAAATGGTTTTAATTGTTTATAGATTTGGAAAGTACATGGAATTGGCCTCTTTTGAAATTTTAAAATTGTCCATCAAAAATATATATTGCCTTGTATACTCATTCACCATGAACATTCTCCCATAAAGACACTGTAATTTATAATAAGTTTACAATTTCTTTTAAGGACTTTTCATCATTGTAAAGCAATGTGAGAAATCAAGTCAGGAAAACAAAAATTACACTTTTTTTTGGGGGGGGGTGTCTTTTTCTCTAAAGGATTGTCTGTTTACATAGGGATCCTGAGAAGCCAGTGTCTAGATTCAGAACCGAATCCATGATTTTTTTCTACAACTACTCCTCAATCATGTCCTCCTTTAAGTGCCTCCTCAAAACACATTTCTTCCAATAAAGCTATACTTTCCTATATATAGGAAATGTTCCCTACTCCTATTTTTAAGAAATAAAATTATGGAACATTACATAAGCTATACTTTTATGTTCATTCATGCTTTTTCATGACCATGATGATCATGATTATTATCATAATACCTTATGTTTCAGAAGAAAATGAAAACAAGCCATAACTTGCTAATGTTTAGGACTGTACATGAAGACATTTTTGTTTGTTCCTGACATGTTCTGAAGCCTGAGATACCTTTACTATTTTAGCTCAGATAGCAAATGTTATCAATGCTCATAAAATGATCTGACTCCTTTAAAAAAAACTGTTTAACTTGATATATTTAAAATTTGCATATTTGAGAAACATTTTTATAATTAAAAGTAAACAAACATGGAAGACTAGATGATTCTGAAAACTAGTAGTGGCATACTGAGCCTTTCACCTCTTGTTCCCCAGCCTAGGTTGATAGCAAAAAATAATCACTCTTATTTGAGAATTGTTCATGACATTGTTTGGTATTGCTAGACCACAAGAGGGTAGAATCTATTTATCTGTATACCTGCTTCAACAGATCTTGCTCTACAGACTGTGTAAACACTGAGGCCCAGATTTTTGAAGGTATTTAGGCATTGCACAATGCATTTAGGAGCCTAATCTAATTTTCACATGGGATTTAGGCACTTGGGTCTCTAAGCTCTATAGACTGTTGATGTAGTTTAGATTCCTTAGTGCCTAGAGCTCTTTTGAAAATGAGATTTAGGCTCCTAAATCAGTTACGTATTGCAACACTGAGCACAGCAGTGCTTAAATACCTTAACAAATCTGGGCCTGACTGTACCTGTCTTTTATTGAGAATAATTACTAAAAACAAAACAACCAAAAACGTCAGTATAGAAAGTGAAATCAAGCATAAGGTGAAACTCAAGAATCAAACAGATCAGCTTTGTTGCAATGTACATATCAATAATTCAAATCTTTATTGATGCTTTATTTTTTTCCCAGTTCATCTAATGTACCTTATATTGAACACTGTGATCTAATGGCAAGAGTATTCAAAATGTCTCATCTAATCTCAGCAGCAAGAATGTTTTTCATTACTGAGAAGATGAGGTGCCCCATAGGTCATTATTTCTTGCCCTCGATAACGTGTTTAATAATTTAATTGCAAGTTTTTGTTGTTGTGGGAATTTTTTGGGGGGTGGACTGTGTGTGTGTGGGGGGGTGTTTTTCTCTTTTTTCTTTTCTTTTCTTTTCTGTGATAACTGAGAGCTAGTAAAAAATAGTTATATTTCAGGTAACTTTTTGGCAGAAATGTGTGTCTATGGGTATTTGGTTTACACTTCAGCTGTACACTTTTGGCAATGCTAAGATTTGATCCTGTAAAGAGCTCGTGCAAACTTACACTCTCCAGAGACCTATTGCTTTCAGTGAGACTCTGTACAGATGTAAGGGGATGCATTGATGGATCACTTTGCAGAATCAGAGCCTAAATGTGTCCTGTGAACTAATGCTACACAAAATATAAAAGAAGTAAGTTTTAAATATTGTTGAGTGTATGCTAAATTCTATCTGCTGGGTGGTGTTCTACAACACTACTCAGAGCAATCTCATATTTTTTATAGAAAAATGACAGAATAATGGTCAGGTAGCTCCATTGAGTTCATTGTACTTAACTAATTGCTATATTCCCACAAGAGTGTTCTATTCTAAAGAGAAGCTGTGTGTGTCTCCTTATGTTATTTAGAGCCTCAGAGGTACACCAGACCCCTGTGGTCCACTGTGTCAGCCAGGGATCACCAAAAAAGCAAAAACACTCCATCCACACCACCTTCCCCCCATGAATTGGCTGTGATTGATGGTGATGGCATTGAGCCAGATGTGCCAAATCCAATCCACTTGGGGATTCCTCTTCACAAAGGGAATCTCCAGCAAGGCACTTAGGCCAGACCTAACTCTGTTGTTTACTTCCAGGATGGCACACGTCTTACTTATCAGGGCTTCTCTGTCTCTGAGACCTGAAACCCTGTATCCCATAAAACACTCTTCTACAACTGTCTGTGACTGCTTTTATTGCTAACTACTAGCATATGGTTCTGGTGATGAAGAATGAGTGACTTAGCATGATGCTTCAGCAGTATTTTTAATAAATTCATATTTTCTGTAGAATGGTGGACTATAATTCAGAATATTTGTTTATGCAGCTTTTCATTACGATATTTTTAAGATAAAAGAGATACAACCCTGCATTTAGGAGTGCATGTGACTTAATTTGGAGTTACTGCTCTGAGGCCCGATTCTTCTGCCAGTACTCACCTTGAGCCATGGTCAGGAATTTTAATTTCAAATCCATTTTCTGCTTACCATGTCTTTTGTCCACTACATACCTTGTGGCGTTAGTATCCTTCTGACCAGTTTTTACAGACCAACCTCCCTATTAGTGTATGCCAGCTCCCTCCCAGTCTTTCAGAAAACTCTTTAAAATCATTATAGATCTAGGTGGGTTTCAGCTATAATGATTATTTAGCATACTGCCTGTTTGTTAGTGTGCTAACTGTATTGAATCCACTGTGCCTTTAGGCGATAGATTCTTTGGGTCAGGGAACTCTGCCACTTGTTTAGTTCATTTCAACTGACATCCAGTGCTGTTTCATTATATAAAACTTAATAATTGAAAACACAGGAAAAATATTCTCATGGCCAAATGGAAGAGAACAAAATTGTTCCCATGTTATCAAAATTCACATTTCCAGGCTTTTACAAGTATATACTATAAGCCATATATAAATGGTTTATATTATACACTTGTATATATATGTTTTGAGAGTATATAATCTGCACAAAATTAAGCACACGATACAAGCATTAAACCATTTTCACAGGCAGATTATTATATATATATATATATATATATATATAGTTTCTCAAACATCATTACTATGCAAAAAAAAACAAAAACAAAAAAACCACTTTTTACTCAACACTTTGAGCTTCTAAATGGCTGAACAGCCTCTGCACAAGCCAAAAAGGCTACACTCAGGTGACACACTAACAAAACAGTTCCTGTGGTCTGAGGAGCACAAAGATTGATCACCCCTACAAACTATCTTGGAAAACAGGACTCCAAAAAGTGGAGGGAAGTGGACAAGGACATGGTTTTGCCCCCAATTCCACACTGTAGAGTAAGACTGGCACACTGGGATATGCAAGCTACTGCATCTTAATGATTGCACAAAGAACAGCATTAGGAGATATTGTGCTTAGCTGAGGCAAAATGTGTGTAGTGACTACATACTTGCAGCTGTGGTTTAAAAGCCACAATCTAGCTTACTGTATTTAGTCCAGATTTACCTCCTTTTTGGGATTTGGCTTTATTGGTAATTAATAACAATAAAAACATAAATGTTAATCTACTGGTAAGTCTTTCCCTAACCTTTCCCTTCAGAGATCCTTTCTGTAGTAGACATGAGGGGTGAGAGCATCACCCTTGCTCCAGCCCTTTTACACTTGTTAAAAGAGCCAGAGCAGCATAAAGAGACACTAAAACCCCATGTCTGGCTAGGGGAGGGTTGCACTATGGAAAACAGTCATAAAACCGTCTTCTTAGGTCTCTTCACAAGCCCTGGTGTAGGGGGCATGCTGGGGACAGGACTAAGGGGTGGGAGTGGCTTGTCAGGGGCAGGATACTACACGGTGCAGAATAACAGCACATAGGGCAGCAGGGGAGTGGCTTCCATAACTTAAACAGGCCATCCGGGCTGCTACTTTTAGAGGCACAGCTGAGAATCCCACCTTGTTCCTTCAGCCGAAAGATCCATTCCCATGTGCTTTATTCCCAAGGTGGAGTTAACAAGCCACTTCTGCCAAAATGAATCAGTAGCAATAAATCAGCATCTCACTCCAGGGTGACAGGGTGAGTCAACTTAACAAAAGAGCTTTGCCACTTTGTTACATACGTCTTATCAGAATTTATTTTGGGTAGTTTTTTTTTTTCCCAGCTGCCATGCATAAACCTTAACACATGATTTTCTTTTTGTTTTAGCAAGAACTAATTTATGTTGCTATTAAAGTGATGCTGTGGGAAGTTACTAATCCAGAGTATGCAGAGTAGATTTTCCTGTCTCAACAGTGAGTTCAATTAAAATAAATATGGATGTAGAGTGGAAAATTGGATGAAGTAGTATAAATTAGCAGAGGGGAACATATCCATAGAAAATGTCAATGTCATGCAAAATCATTAAGGACAGAATTATTGAGTATGATATGATTAGGACAAACCAACTAGCCAAGTTGTGTTTGTCAGCCCGATGCAGCTTAGTGGGCTGCATTATGACAACATGGAGGTTAAAAGGGTGTATCTTGCTCCACACTGCCATGTGACATCCTCCAGCTCCTACCAGGTGTGGACCAGGAGGGGGCATGTCCATACTGCCGCCCTTCCCACCACTCCCCTTTGAGGTTTCTAGCATTGCTGTCATTTACTGATGCTTTCTTGAACCTTGTATTTGCTGAATGAAGAAAACAAAATTCTGTGGGACAGGGGGCTACATGTATACAAAGGAGATGCGAGAGCTATTTCTTTCTTTCAGCCCTTTCCCACCTGCTTCCACACTCTTGCACAAGCAACTAGAATTTGTCTGCATGGAGGAGCTAAAATAGTAGCTATGGCAGAACTGGTGCATATGATTTATTCACAGCCACACAATGGAGTGGAAAAGCACAAGGCCCTAGACTTTGAAAGGATTTTTGTTATGAAGAATCAGAAAAGGCTACTAAGGATTGGTTAACACACAGTGAGGGGGAAAGTCCTATTGAAAATTGGTAAGGAGTTAAAGCAGGACTAAATGGCCAAAGGTCATAATGGAAAGAGGTCAAGACTAAAATGGATTAGTACTAGGATCAGTGTTTAATATAGTTATTAAATTATATAATTGATCACGGGTGGATGTGAAGTAGAATTTTTCCCCCCCAAGAACACATAATGTAGGCTACACTGTTAGAGATAGGAACTCCAGAAGACCTAGACACTTATAGCCCTTTAGACAAGACAACGGTTGCATACGAGTGCAAGGTAATTCACGCTGAAAAGAACAGTTTAAACTACCCATATGCATTGATGGTTTCTCAACTTGTTGTAACCGCTCAGGAAAAATGATGTAGGCATAACTGTGGAAAGTTCAAAAGTAAAGTTTTCATCTCTACAAAAAAGTGAGTAATCTGGAATATATTTTAGTACCACTTATATAAATTAATGCATCTCCATCACCTGGGATGCTACATTTAAAAAAAAGACAGGAAAGAAACAAACAAAATGTTCAGATGAATTCAATGAAAATTATTGGAAGGACATGTGGGGAGTGGGAGTGGATTCTGTACAAGGATCTGAAGAAAATACTAGATTCGGTGAAATTGCACTTCCCTACACAAAAACCTTAGCATCTGGAAAGGAAAAGGAGAAATATGATAAAGATGCATGATATAAAAATGTTAAAAAAAAATATAAAAACAGTTGGGAAGACCAATGGACTACTAATCATGTTCCCTTTCCATTAGATTTGAAAAAGAGGACACTCCAGGTGCCTGGTTGTTGTAACAGCCCAAATGGTGAGACACTGAAACAACAATCTGACAGTAAATGTATTTCTGGAAGCAGGCAAAAAGAACATGAACAGTCATTTCAACCACCTCCACCACAGCTCCTCATATAGCTGTAATTGCTGTAATGGAATGTCTCATATGCCCTCTGCTTCTTTGTGTGCCTCTTTTCTGCTGCCACTATCATAGAACTATCACAAAACAAGAAGATGCTTGAGCTGGAGGCAGATCTACTTAACATTCATCTTGTGGTTCTTTTTCTGCTCCCCAACTTCCCTCATGAATCTCTTGCTTTTCTGGCCAGCTGTCAGAACTTTTAAAAAGTGTTTGTCTCTCATCTGTTCCTGGAGACCACCCTCCTGGCTGCATCTAGGCATGTCTGGCAGCTGAGAGTCCTATCTTTGCTCACTCAGCATGCTCTCTGCTTCTCAGTTCCACTCCTGGCTCCAACTCAATCTCTGCATCTCACTACAAAGCTGGGGAAATTGAGGGGGTGCCATGAGCAGAGAGCATATTTAGTGGTTAGGTGATAGCGATGCCAAATGGCAGCAATAAGCCCCCTACTCCATCTGTAATTGGTTGCAGGAGTGAGGGGAAAGAAAGTTGTAAGGCCTAAGAAAAGAGAGAGAGAGAGAGAGAGAGAAAGGGGCTAAACATGTCAGATAATGGGAAAGAGAAAGGTGATTTTCAGGAACGTGTGTGGAACAAAACAAGGGGGAATCAGGAGAGAAGGAGGACTTTAAGGTTAGACAACATGGATGGGGACCCTGCTGGCTAGGATGGCTGCAGAGTGGATGGTTTGGATTCCCTTCTGATGATATTTCAAAGTGAAAGCTCACTAACCTATTCTCCACTAATCCTCAACCTTGTAATTCTCATAAAATACCGGCCATGGCTACACCATATGAGCACAGATTTAATAGCAGGGACTGTAGCAAGTTGCTGGATTACTAAGACTTTTTTTTTTTTTTTTACAAAATATACTACAGTATGTTTACTAGTACATTATGAAGTATGAGCATAAATAATTAAAACGGAATCGCCCTTGTCAACATCAACGAACAAATGTCCCAACTTTTCTTTTATTGTGCTTATTCACTTAGGAGCAGTCCAGCCACCAGAGTCTGAACTGCAGGGCCATATAGACAAGCCTTGAGTTTCTTTCTGATATAGTGTCTTTATAGGGTCTTTATTACCATTTTATTCAACCATTATATGCAATCTTCATTTGTTAATGATTGTAGCTAATAATCAAGGACTTTATTCTTGTCAAAGTATTTCTCTGCTCTCTTTTTCTGTTGTAGTACTTCTCTAAGGTGTTACAGGCTTCTCACTGAAAAAAATAATGTCTGTTTAATTTTCCAGTTGTACATTAAACACAATAGGAATTTAGAATGATAGAAATGTGTGACTGTAAGGGGAAACAAAGAGTTGTGTGGGTTGAATGCATTCATAGAGAAGAGTAATTGTGCATTAATATTTTGTTTGTTAGTCTTTTAACAAGCTGCTAGCAATTAAGAATGAATACAAAGAAAAATATAATTGCATGTTTTGTCAAAAATCCAATGCTTAAAGAAACACCTTGAATTTGCATGATTAGTTGATATTACTGTTCTTCCACTCTGCAGATCTGTCCCATACACATATCAATGTCATTATATTTATCTCACTATCATTTGACATTATTGACTCTCTGTGACTAGTGGTGATTGTCTCATAATATCTTCATCTAGCTTTAGAGCATCATTTTCAAATATCTGTGGTTGGATAAACAGCAGTGGAAGTAATGAAGATAAGTAAAACACCAACGAAAGTGAGCAATAATCATTTTAGTACGGTGATGGTAATGGCTGCTGTTGTCACTGAATTTAAGTGATACTAAATTTCAGTGTCAGTATCACTGTGGTTGTCTGAATTCCTACCCTTCCTTGTTAGGTCTTATGGAAAAGCAGGGAGAGTAAGAGTTGCTGGGATGTCAACCAGTGCTGCTGCATGAGTGCAGTTCTGATGCTGCAGACTTCATGGACCTGATTCTTGACTGCCACATACCTTGGGCCCAAATGTATTTGTGTAAATAAGGAGTAATGCAGGTGTAAAACTGGTGTAAGTTGGGGAATAATCAGAGTTCTTGTGTAGTCTAATACACCTGGGCAAAATGGGCTAGATCCTGGGTTGCATCCTAATTGTGCTTGGGGAATCTTGAGGAATGTGAGCAAAGGTGCCTTAACCTATTCAGTGCCCCTCCTCCCAATCTTGGGTTTGTCCAGCCACCAGATTGGTCCACAAGGTAAAGTTGAGAAGTGATTTTATTTGACAAAGTTCCTCCAGAAACCAGACAGGCTTCGAATAGTCAGGCTTCCAATAGCCTGCCAGCCACATTATGTATGTCTATCATAAATATATATGAAGATTGTTCCCTGGCTCACCAGTTTTACACCAGAGTTACTCCTTATTTACACAAATACATTCAGTCCCAAGATATATATCTATATATATTGTGGCAAAGCTCTGTCCTTGTCTCCATGGGTCCCTGGCAGATTTCACTAGTTGCAGAAGCTCACTGTGACCCTCCACATAACACTTCTCTCTCTAGAGATAAGGGTTACAGTCTCCTGAACCATTTTCATCATAAGCCAGCTAGGGAAGTGAGGAGAAGCTATCCTCCCCTGCACAGCCTCTGTTGTCTCCCAGTCTCAGTGATTAATCAGGGACAAGGCAAAGTGTGGGGAGCCCATGTACCCTCTACTCCGGGCTCCAGCCCAGGGAGCCTAATAATATCAGCTATGGTAGCTGACCTTTTAGAAACAGGACATGTACAATTCCCTGGGCCACTTCCCCACAGCAGCCCTCACTTCCTCAAGCTCCACTTCACCCTTACCTCAGGGCCTCCTTCCTTGTGCTTGATATGGTGTGTACTGCTCAGTCTCTCCAACCACACAACTTCCTCCCACAGCTCCTGACATGTACACCCACCTGACCAATTGGGAGGCTTTTAACTAGTTTCAGCCAGTCCCTGATTGGCTTCAGGTGTCCCAATCAACCTAGCATTCTCTCTGCCTTCTGGAAAGTTCTTAATTGGCCCCAGGTGTCTTAATTGACCGGAGCAGCTGCCATTTAACTTATCCTGGTAGCAGGGATTTGTTTCACCTGGAGCTAATATAACTATCTCCCACTATTTTTCTATAGCCATATGGCCTTGTCCGTCACAATATATATATTATATATATATATACACACACCCCTCCCCAAATCCTGGTGTACAGTTGCAGTTGAGAGATAGGTTCTGTAACAGCAAAGGGTTGGCAATTAATTTCTGAATTACCTGGATCTCAATTAAATATAGAAAGGACTCATTCATCCACCCTTCCATTACAGTACAGGTACACCTGAAGAGGAACTTGAATCACATTGGAGTAAAAAAAGTTTGTAATAATTGCTGTGCAGAGTCTAGGGAAATGGGTGAAAGGGCACAGTCAATAAATAATTTAGAGATACCAGGAGACACAATGTTTTTCTCTGCTACAAATAATAATAAGGTACCAATTAGTCGATACTTTCCAAAAGTACAATAGTGTTAAAAAAGGAGAATACTGGGTTTACTCCATTAAAACTTAAAGAAAGTGCATTGTGCGCACTCCAGATTCAGATCCATCTATATGTGCAAAGAGTGTTCTGGAGACCTAACTCGTGAGGAACCCTCGGTACATAAAAGATTCTTGATCTCACTCACCAAACAGAATTAAAATTGAAAAGGGAGTTTTCAAAAACAGTCTCCAATCCAGATTGAAAAACTAGTTGGCAGACCTCTTTGTGCAAGCAAGTCTTGCAATAGAAGGAAAACTGGGGAGAAAAAATATACTGGGGACTTTAGAGGACAATTCTGTCTTATGTCATGGAAAGCATGTGTCAAGCTTAAGTATGATGCAGCTACTACTGTTGCTTTATCTTTCTGTCTAATCTTCCTGTATACATCCAAGGTACTGGTAACTGAAATTAGGGTTGGCCATCCCTCGGAAGGTAAAAGTATTAATGTGATTTAATTTTCTTGGTCATGTAGGGTATAATTTATCTCAGTCAGTGCAGGGTGAAAGGTGATGTACACCACAAAAATCCTTAAAATGGCTTAAATTGTGGAAGCAGTAGGGTGTCATGCAGGATTTCTGTCTTGAGATTAATTTTACTATGGTGGAGTGGAGGAGAGAGGTGAAGCATGGTTCATGAGACTAAGGAGTAACAGGAAAGAATTCATTATTTACCTTGTGGGCAAATTTGAAGGAGAGTTGCAGGGGTTTCCCTTGTGGGCAGACACAGTCAGTGGCAGAGTTATCAATATCCATGCCCTGTTAGCAGAGCATGTGGGGGACAGCAATGTGTGAGCTGAGGATGAGGAGGACCATGAACAGACACAACTGCACTCCATTTACTGAGTTGCAGTATTAGCAAGAATTTTTTTGGGTAGGGAAGAAATGCTGAGCAGCAGCAAGTCAGTTTGGTTGGGTCTGGAGCAGCTTTATCATGTTGATTCCCAATGCTAGTAGAATCACTGGGCATTGGAAATGGTACAGCTGAAACATAAAAGCCCTTAATGATATGTTGCCATATTTGCCAAGCATTTGGAGACTCTTGTGTCAATTTGCCTGTGTAATCTCATTATGAATGTATCAGGAGCAACACCATAGTTAAGGATATATTTATTTTTCTCCAGGTTTAAAGCCCCTAGGTAGGCTTTGTAATAAAAATTGGTAATCGAAATTTCACTGCTGACATCTAGGACAAAGTTTTAGTTTTTGTCCTTTCTGGGGTATTTCAACTAGTGTCTGCTTTCCACCCCTCCCTCCCCCCCACCACCAATCATTTTAATTTACAAATGGCTGTGTTTTAAAACTTCAAAGGTTAGGTAGATCTAGATCTAAGCAAGGAGTCATGCTTAAATTAATGTATATGAATTGAAGTTATGAGCTTTATTTGTCATAAACATCCATATCTGCTCCACTGCAGCTGATGCATAAATACTGTTCTTCAAGGATGCGTCAGGGTGGATGCCACAGTTGGAGCTGGCACTGGTGCCCCAATAGAAGATTGAGGCTAACAGGAAGGGCCGAGAGGAAGTCAAACATGGCTCCTAGCGTAGAGAGGCACCACCCCACAGAGAGAAAAAATATCACTTCTCCAGGGATAGGAGTCTAAGTCCTTTGCCAAGAAATTAGTGCTAGGTAAATAGACACAACCAGCATTGACACCAATGAAGGCACCTGAACTGACCATGGTGCTGATTACAAGACCAAAGTATGCTCTCACAGAACCATTGAGATCCTCTTTGGGGACATCATCTGTACCAATGGAACATTAGGCTGGAATCACATAAAGACATCCTTCCTTGGCAGTGCCATTTAGAGAATATTACACTTCACCACTTGTCCTACTCCACTGTCACTGGACTACTCCTTCCCAGGGTCAAACAGAGATGCCTTACTGTTACCATCTGAATGTGATCCTAGAGATCCCTCTTGCATGGTGTCACTACAAAGGATGCAGGAATAGCACTGGGCTGACCAGTCACAACCTGGTCATGACCTGCATATCCTGGCACCCTGCCCAGAGTGGGGGCTACTGGAACCATCATTTCAAAACTCCTGCAGATCCCTCTCCTTTACATTCTATGATTCTATGAATGTGTAAAGTGAATTTTCATGTCAGTAATATCATTAATTAAATATGTTTACTGAAAGGGTCATAATATATGTAGGCCAACATACATTCCTGGTCATTTCCAGTACTTTTAAAAAAAAATGTGAACACCCTACAGTTTTGTGTTTTGCATAAAGGTGAACTATATCTGTAGCCTTAATTCCAAGTGCCCCCAGTTAATGAAAGTCAGGATTTTTCCGAAGTATGTAAAGATGTAATACTTTGGTTTTCTTAGGATTAGTAGTGTCCTGATCCAGTAGTATATAGACTATACTATTCCAGTTATATGGCGCTTGGCATCTTGTTGTGGATTATTGTAAAGGTCATGGTGAACAGCATATATATGTCCAGAATTTTCTATTTTTAATGTGTACTGAATTAATCAACATCAATGCTCCTTAATTGTTCTGATAGCAAACATATTGCCATCAATGTCTGTTCCTTTTTATCGGGGAAGTACAGGCCATGATCTTACTCCATGAGGCAAGATACATGGAACATTTTTAATACATTTGACTGTGAAGATCTGATTCTTGGAAGTCCTGCAATATAGAGTTCAGAATTCTAATGTCTGCATTGTCTCTAAATGTGTAATAAATGCTACAAAATACCAATTAACTTGCACATCGTTCTTGGAGAAAGGATTTTGCTGGAATTATATCGCACTCATTTAAATTCATTGGAATGGGCTAAATGGGCTGTACTGAACTGAATATTATGTGTGTTAATTTTGTGACAGATAATTCCTACTCAGACTAGCACTAGAGAAAAATGGCAACTTTAAAACCTGAATGTGTTTTAAAATGTTAATTTTTAATAATTCAAAAAAAGTTTCATCATATTTTTAAATGTAGAGAATAAACAGTAATAACCATACTCAGGGCTTTCAACCTTTTCCATACCACATTCCTCTTTTTCATCTCCTTTAGGATTTCCTTTCTGTCTGTCGTGACCTAGCTGGGAACTTTATTCCTTTAACAATATGGGAAGGGCAGGGAGGTCTCAAATCCCTGATATCTATTCACATCTTCTAGGTGGAGAATGCCTCACACCTCATTAAAGGCATCACTCCACAAGACCCCAAAACCAATAAGCAATAATTTAAATGAAAAAAGAGATTTCCCTTTTTTTGTTTTTTTTTGGGTTTTTTTTAGTAACAATCGGATTATTCTGGATCTTGTGATAGGGCAAATCAGCATGGGTAGGATTTCATTGGCACAAGGTGACCCCAAAGAAGTGGTGCTAACTGGAAAAGGGGGATGCGCTGATTCATCATACCTCTGAGTAGGCCTCCCCTTTTTAAAGCAGCACCTCTAGGAGTGGGTGGCAATACAAACCTTTGGGATTGAATACCCAATGGGGGAATTGCAAAGAAGTTGCCTCAAACTGGTATTTCAGTGACTTCTTCTGCCTAGTGGTAAACAGAAAAAGTGTGTGTGGCAAGGAGTTTGGGGGAGGGGGGCAAAATCACAAAGCACACCTCTTCCACCACTTTCTTGATTTACCATAACCTTATTCATACTCTCCAGTTATCGATGGTCAGAGCTGTGGATGAGTGGTTCCTGGAATGGTGGAATCTGGGATGAGGGGCACGCTCTTTGCGTTTTAGGGCCAGACCCTGCAACGTGCTGAGCATCTCTGTAAGGTTCAGAACACCACCAACTTCAGCTAATTTGTAATTGTATTTAGCACCTTGTAGGAAGAATCAGACCTTTAGGGTATTTCTACACTGCAGAGGAGAGCATACTTCCTAGATGAGTAGACAGATGCACTCTAGCTAGCGTACTAAATATAGCAGTGTAGCTGGGGGTAGCATGGGCAGTGGCTCAGGCTAACTGCATGAGTACATACCATGGGCATCTGGGGCAAGGTTGTACTCATTCATTAGACCAAGCTGCAGCCTTGTGCTATCCCTGGCTACACTGCCATTTTTAGCATGCTAGCTACAGCAGAGCTAGCATAGGTCTGTTTACTCATGTTGGGAAGCATGCTCCCACCTGTAGTGCAGATGTACCCTAATTTGTTATGGGCCCTGATCTGATCACCCAGTCTCTCTTGTAGATAACTCCTGGTTTGATAGATTATATCCATTTTGCAGAACAGCATCTAAGTCTGAATCCAGATATATATATTTGTGGGAAGGGGTATGTAGTTGGGTCAAAATATAGGCACATTTTTCTGCATAGTGCCATAATTTATTATTATTTGTATTGTGGTAGCACCTAGGAGCTTCAGACTTGGACCAGGACCCCATTGTAATAGGCACTGTACAAACACAAAACAAAAAGATGATCCCTGCACCAAACACCTTCTAGTCTAAATAATGAGCTGAGAAGACATCTAAGGGGATTCGTAAAACAGTGGTGCAGTCAGTGGGAGTTTAGCTAATACATGCTACCATCACTCCTTGAACCCTACTTTAGACAAAGCATTTAACAGAACAGTAAGACCTATCCTCACACCTCTGTATGCTAATCATCATGCACAAAATAAAGGGCCAGTTTATCAGCTGGTGCAAATCAGCAAAGCTCCATGTCAATCAACTAAAATTAATGGAGTTGCACCAGTTTACATCATCTGGAGTTCTCCCCACCCTTTGCAGTTTTCTGTAAGTGTATATATTTGTCTTGTTTGTACTTTTTAGTGTATTTTCTTTTATATGTTTTACTGTTTACTGTGAGGGTGAATATGAGTTATCCTGCTTGCCTGGTATCTCACGTTATAGGATGCTTTCACTGCAGCATGTTACAATACACATTTTTCAAGGCAGGATTTAACCATAAGACATGCATATTTATATATTATCTCAGCCAGGAAGCAGAATGCATTCCTCTTGCCAAAAAAACAGATGCATGTATATGTTTTATGTACACATGCTGTTTTGACGAAAAACAAAGTTTCTTCCCTTCCTATCTTAAATGTTGGGGTATTTTTTAGAATACTATTTACTGTAGTTTCAGGCATTCACTTTTATAGCATATTCTGCCAAATGAACATGAGGTTAAGGGGAGCGTTGGCTCGGACAGACACACTGCACCTCAGCAACACAGCTGTCGGCAAGATAACGGAATGTCTTCCTTTTTCTATGTTCATGTACTATGGACGCTACACTGAGCAGAGTTTTATCACTTATTTCAGCAGGAACAGGATTGCAACCTTTTTCTTCATTTGGGGAGTTAGGTAGGGGAAATATATTTCTCTTCAATCTTCCTCTGGTAAGTTTTCTGTATGAACTGATGGATTTAGCCAATGTGAGGTTAATGCTGTGATCTGTGACTCAGACTGTAGAGCTCTCGAGTCATTGATCACACCAAATTGCTCACAGCTATTCTGTACCTTTAGTAGTGCAGTGTGTCACATACCACCGCTCTTCACCAGGATTGGAATTTGGAATGCCTCTTCTCCCCATCCACCTGGCGGAAGCTCATTCAATGTCTCTCTGTGGGGGTTGCACTCAGCCCAGGTTACATTTACTCACCGTGTGGAGGTTCTACATATTCTACTCTAAAAAGCTGCTATTTTGCTGCACTCCTGCTAAGGCAGAAGGGAAGTCGCAGTACAAAAGACATGTGCTGTGCAGCACTGGTTCAGGAGCTCTCCACTGCACTGCTCAGTTGCTCCTGCCATCCTCTCTAAACATAATACCTCACCTGAGTAAGTGTAGTGTTGTTGTTATAAATGAAAATATAAAACCAGCTCAAGGGGGAAGGAGAAAAGTTAAGAAGTATCAGGTTACAGAATATGTAAACACTGAGTGACTTCCTACTTTTCAGTTCAGTGTGTCAGCCCTGCTCCAAAGCTAGAAATAAGGAGTTGAGTTATTTAAAAATAACTGCAGTGGAATCATCTTATAACTAAGTTACTTTTCCTGCCACAGAGCAACCTCAGCATAAGCACAGGTTCACTATTACCGGATTTTCAATTTGTGCCTTGCAAAGCATTGAAAAACTCAAGCCTTTCATTTTAATTGATTATGAATGGAATTTCACTGTATGCAGGCTCCAAAGTACTATTAGGAGGCCAGTTCATTGAACCCCAAACCTGAGCCCAGGACCCAGCCCGAGTAGTGATGCTGGGCCCGGGGTAGATAAATTGGGGGTGGGAGGAAAGGAATCCTTCTTATAGGCCTTGGAGCAACTGTGGCGGCGATGCCATAAAGGCTTCCACAGGGCTTTACATGCCTCATCCCTTACTGTACATAGGGACAGTTCAAATAGTTGTAGTTTCTCTGGCTCTGCTTCTTGTTGTCCACCCAGGACTCTGTGCTGCAAAGAGGGTGTGCAACAAATGCAACCGGCTGCCAGGGGTCCCCCTGTAGCAGTAGGGGAGGGGCAGGATTTGTCCCTCTAAGCATAATGCTGTGTATTAAAATGAAAGAATATTGAAATTATTAGAGCTCAGAATACACTGACAGCTTTTACTTACACATCATAGTTTAACCTTATTTAAAAAGGTCTTGATGTTTTAATTGTTTAGCTGGGAGCATCATTTTCTGTTGACACTCTCTTTTTGCTTTTCATTTCCCCTTAGAGCCATAGGAAGTTGGTCAGTTGTGTATAAAACTTAAATAGGTAAATAGACTTATTTTAAGTACATTCTGCATTTTGTGTTTCTTATTCTGAAAACCTTTATAACTGGCACAAACCTTTTCCTCCTACCCTTTTAATACAACTGAGTTGTTTTCTGGGCAGTAGTATATCACCAGTTTGGAATGTTTTAGGAGCTTTTAACATTCTTTACGAAATAATATGCCCATATTTTCCAAAACAAAAATATCTCATCTCCAATGTAATAAAATCAGGCAACCAGTCACCTTACATGGTCACAAAGTGAAGAAATGAATATAGCAACCATGTCAGAACAGTGGAAATAGCCGGTGAGTTCTGTCAACGAGAATAGCAATCTTTACTTATCCGTAACTTTCCATATAGTTCACACTTGTGTTTGAGAGTATTCTTAAATTATCTGAAAAAAGTCATGGTAGAGAAAAATGGCAGATTATCAAAAACACATATCTGTGTTTGGCATCCATTTAAAATTCTTTTAAAGTCCAATGGAGTGAGAAAATGCACTGAGTAGAAGTGGCTCTCTTCAGTACTAAAGATAACATGTTAGCTAGTTACTCAGCTCTAAAACTATAAGGATAAAGGACTTTACCATTACTTAAATACAAGGTATATGTGACCATATGCCTACATGAGTAAATTGTTAATAGCAAATAACATAATATGTAATCTGACATATGACATGGAATACAAATGATCCAAACATCTCACCGTTCAGAATATTAAGGGCCTTATTCTACCCTACTGTTTTAAAACACTTGGGAAGGGCTCTAAAATTCCTATGAGGTTCAATGAGATGATTTTCTGCAGAATGCTCCATTTAAGGAGGAGGGGCTTCTGGTCTTGTGGTGTGGCAAGGGATATAACCATCAAAATCCACCTTGCTGAGGTTCCTCAGGGTAAAAGAAGCTTAGATCACACAAGGCCCGGGTCCCTGCACAGAGGCTCTAACCCTCTCTATTGTTGTCTGTCCCCTTCTCCCACTTTAGTATTAATGGCTGTCCACGTCTTTTGTGGTTTATTTGCCCCATTTTGCACTGTTTACACTTTCCTCTCTTCGCATAGTGGATGTACTGTACAGCCATGAATAAAACTGACATACCGGCATTCTATAGCAACAAATATAAGCAAACTTTAAATGTTTGAAGATTAACCATGACAATACCACAGGTCTGTTAACCTCAAATTTTTCTTATATTAACAGCAACAATCACGTTTATAATTGGTGCTGATTTACTTGTTCCAGGAGTTGTTGTTTATTAGTTTATATCCATAATGCTACCTAGTTACCAACCTATTGAACATTAGCACTTAAATATTGCATTATACCTTCAAAGCATGCCTAAGCCAAACAAAGGGACCCATCTTTAAACCTATAGAGTCTCATTCATCTCTTTGCAGGATTGTAGCTTTTGTTAGTATTCATGTTTGCACTGTGCTTTGAAAATCCAAAGTGATAATGTCAATATGATTGTTAAGATGACAGCAAGGTGAGATTATATATATATAAATAAACTGTATTTTTAGGCTGCAGCAAAACCTATAACACTAGAAAACTAGACTATATTTTAATCTAAAATCTATTTGCACATGGCACTCTTGTTTATTAGTGTATATTAGTAACAGTAATTATATTACTAATATACACTAATAAACAAGAGTGTCATGTGCAAATAGATTAAAGATTAAAATATAGTCTAGTTTTCTAGTGTTATAGGTTTTGTTGCAGCCTAAAAATACAGTTTATTAATAGTAAATTAAATGTATTATTATTGTTTGTTATTACTGATACAATATTTCAAAAACCTAATATCTAACAACTTTCATTAAAATGAACTGAAATGTGTAGTATGTTTCAATGGGAGGTAGACACCTAGCTTTTTATTTTTTTTTTAATCCCCAGTCTACATTTAAGTGTCTTCTAAATGTTGAGAGTAGAACTCACCCACTTCTTGGTATACTCTTGAATGTCAGAATTCAAAAGGTAAACTTTTACAGTGACAATTATTTCTTCTGTAATATCTGACATTTTGAATGAACTCAAATCCATAATAGTCAACATTTGAATGGTCCCAGTGGAAGCATCTGGTTTCAGCTGTGCCAGTGGTACTTTAAAGGCTTTATAAAGTCAGCTGGCAGCACACCCAATCTCCAGGCATTAAATTTGATTGCAAAAGAGCTAAGAGAAACTGAACATTTCTGTTTCTGTTATCTTTCTTACGTGGATGGGCTTCCAAAACCACAGACAATGATTTTAAAAAGGTCTATGTGTGTGTTAGTGTTACCAGCTGCCACAACATAATTCAAATTTGAGCATTTATCTTGTAAATCTTGTATAGTTTCTCTCTTACCTGATATAGGTTTTTTGAAACAGATTTATTGCCAGACTGCATGAAGGTACTTGATAGTGTTGCAAACTGAAAAATCCATGACATTCCTCGTGCAAAGTCAAAGAGTACAAATTGTTTATTTTAAATTAGGCAAAACTTCAAAGTTTTATGTTCAGTTAGTCAACATTAAGATATTAGTATGTTATAAGTCATGTTTTGAGAATCACTTGTTCAAAGACCTAACTTTTCAGTGACATTCAGAATCTTTTCTCTTGCAGCCATTTCGTAGAGTGACGTTTTCTGTTGTGAGTCAGCCTCAGGACCCACATCAAGGGTCATTGCAGAGTTGCTATGACAGCGGTCTGGAGGAGTCAGAAACACCAAGCAGTAAGAGTTCATCAGGGCCAAGACTGGGTGCCCTTCCACTCCCAGAGGACAACTACGAAAGGACTACGCCGGATGGCAGTGTTGGTGAGGCAGAGCATATGGAAAATGGTAGGGGCAAACATGACATTCACACACATAATCACACTAGTGAGCCATAATAAGTAGACATGTGGAAAGGTCAGTCCAAAATAATAAAATAAAATAGCTTAAATTATAACTATTTTATTTTAAATGGTAACATTTGTTAAAATGCAGCTATACAAAATAATGGAACATAACCATACAAATAAAATCAGCAGCATTTTTTTACATTATTTTAAAATTACATTGCTGAAACAGTTAAATAATTAAAAAAATATCAGTGCAAGGGCTGGGTTCAAGGAAATTAAATTGCATACACAATATTTTTTTTAACAAAAGGTACTGATAAGGGACCTGTGTTCTCTTTTTTACTTCCATTTTTTTTTATTTGTCATACAATCATTGCTTATGACATTTTCCTGAAATTGAATTTGTGCAGCATCAGCATAAAGAAAATAGGAATTAAAAATCTCCTTCTAGAGTCTTCCCTTTCCCCCAATATTACGTAACATGTTTTCAAAACAATATTGAGGTTTCTACTCCATGTTGAATTATTTAGAAAAGGAAAGCACTGTTTTATTTTTTGCTCCACGGTATATTGAGAAAAATACTTTTCGAATATATCATTTAAATTAAGGATTTTTTTAGAAATATGGGGATGGGGTGGGGAATGCATCCTGATTTGCAGTATGAGTAATTCTTCAGCAATTACAAAATTATGGTAATTAAATACTTAGTAGTTTGCAATTTTCTTTTGTGTCTATAATTAGAAAATAGTGGACTTTAAAATACTTTTTATAATAGATCTTAAAGTTATTGTTCCACACCTATTGACCCTTATTTAAAGCTCTGTGAAGTCAATGGACATTGACTTCAGTGGGCTTTGAGTGATACCCTTAAACTATATAGTAGATTACTTCATGTCAAAGACTACTGCATGTCAAAGAGTACATAGTGCTGACGTGTGAAATGAGGAGTTTGCTAATCAAGTTTGTATAGTAGTGTATGTGAGTGTCATCAGCTCCTCAAACCCAGTATAGATTTGGTTTGGCTTTGTGCATGACTTTAGCTTCTTTCGAAGGCTTAGATCAGCAATTAAAATTTGTTCTTGTTTTATTCCTAAAATAGACATATTGACCCAATAAAAATAGATCATTCTCTGTGGTCAGGAAATTGACATGTCTAATGTATATGAGGAAGAAGGACTGCAGCAGTCTGCATTTGCGGAAGGTCTGCATTTCAGCAATGCATGGCTATTTCAAGTCATACAGATTAATGGACCCCCCCCAGTGGAAATAATAATAATAATAAGTTCAGTTATCATTTTCCCATTTATAGATGTGTGTATTAAAATTTCTTTTTAGAAGGTAGAAAAAATGAAAGCTTTTGTGAGTCTGCTTCCTAAGTTGTTATTTATTTGTATTTTTGTTAATTTAAGGGTGAAATTTAGTGCTTAGGAAAATGAGGCTAAAGCACTGGCTATATCCAGGTAGATACAGTGCAATGAAGGCAAGTATTTTTGAGATTTAATTGAATAAGTTCACAGTTCTTCAGAAACTGTCTGAGTCACAATATGTATAAAGCAATATATAAACGCAGAATCTTGGATGAACTGTAGGACTATGATTTATCCTAACCTTTGATATACTCTTCAGTAGATAATGAAAGTGATTTTATCCAAATTTATTCTCAGAAATTCCAACATACAGTGGACTCTAGTTTGCTTAAATTTTGGAAATTGTGGGGCAACTGCCATTATAATGCATTAATTATTAAACTTTAAAATGAAATTAGGCTATTTTTTGGACGTTGAAAGTAACTTTTCTTTGTTAGGATTACATACTTACCCTTTGAAATTAGACAGATTTCAGAATAAGTAGAAGCACAACCAGATCAAACTACTAAATTTATGTATTATGTCATGAACACCTCCAAAACAAGAGTAGCATGATAAAGTCTCAAATGGTATAATGCAAGGATTACAGACAGTAAGGGAGATTTTTTGTCATATTCACAAAATCTTGAACTGAACCCCGTGAAAAGTGGGTGACATTGCAATGAAAATTATACTCTACTGACTTTTGAATTCTGCTGCCACTTTTAAAAACAGGATTTAGACAGTGGCATGTCACCTGCCTCCAGTAATTTTTGTTAGCATTAGTCAATAGGTGATGACAGAACAAGATGCAATGCACTTTTGGTCGTCTATAAATGTAGCATTTGACATTTGAGTGAATGCTTTCTCTGATCCAAATTTTAAGATGACTTGTCTAGCTACACAGAACAATTGTATTGCTCAAATTCTGGTAATTTAATATTTAATATTAATGGATCATTCTGACATAAATAGAATTGGAATTGAAACCTGTCAGGTATTCATGTGTCATATTTAACTGGAATCTCGGTAACCTGCAGTGTTTTGGTTGGTTAGGTTTTAATCAGGATTTGTATTGGATTTTCATTTGGATTTTCCATGGAAACAGCACTTTGAAAGCTATCTTAGTTTTTAATTGTTATTACTTCAAATATTTACCATTTAATTTCAACTAGCGCGAAGCAATGCAGTTATAACTAATTACTTTGGATTTACTTTCATTTTAAAGTTTGAGAAGATAATTTTCAGTACAGTAATGTAAAACCTTCTGATACCTTTGATACAGTCTCTGTGCAAGATAGCAACACTAATGAAAATAAGGAACCTTTCATGTTTCAGCAAGTGGAAGAAGGCTGAATCTCCTGCAGCCAGAGTAAATATCGGTAATGAAATGCAACTTCCCAAATTGGTGGGTTAGATGTCTCTTTCTACTTTTTCGGGTTAGCATAAAACAGAGAATTGAAACACTAGCGCAAGTGGGTTGGTTTTCTTTATAATCAACTGCACAGTATATTACCAGCCTGCATGAATGTCAGATGTAGATGGAGTTTTGTTTGCATTATTAGATGTGGTGTCAGCTGTGCCGACTGGGGTGGGGTGGAAGAAAAGTTAGCAGACTAGCTATGAAAATGCAGTATGAAAAGATTTGCTAATTCGTAAGATCTGGAGAACCAGAAATAACTTCTGAGTCTTTTCCCCCTGCCCTTGCAGCTTTCTTTACAAAGAAACCCTACTCATTTGTGCAATCTTGTCCAACAAACATCAATTGTTTCTCTAATGTGGTCATTAAAAAGACATTCTTTTAACAGAAATTTCACACCGTTTTTCTCAAGAGGACATATTATTTTTCTTTCCAACATGATTTTTATATTGTGACTATAGGCATTGCCATACTGGATCAGACTCCTGGTCTATCAAGCACAGTATTTTGATTCTGACAATGACCAGTAGGTACCAGATACTTCATAGGCATGTGCAAGAAACCACATAATAGAAAATTGTGGAATAACTTTCTCTCCTGACCTCTATTAGGCCTGGTCTACATTAGAAAATTAGATTAGTTTAAGTACATCAGTCAGGGGTATGTAAAATCCTCATCCCTGAGCAGTGTAGTTAAGATGACCTAACTCCCTGTGTTAGGTAAATGTTAGGTAAATGGAAGATTTTTTCTGTCAACCTAGGCACCACCTCTCGGGGAGGTGTATTACCTACGCTGATGGGAGAAACACCCTCTCCCCCATTGTTTTCTGTAGTGTCTACACTTAAGTGAAGACAAGCCCTTAGGTAGTTGTCTGCTTATGCCCTGAATCATGAAGGTTTATATTTTCTAAAAGATTATTCATCCTATCTCATTTCATTACAACTGTTGTCAGTGTGCATACATGCAATTTTATGAATTCTACAAAATTATTGGCCTCAGTGATCTCTTGTGGCAGTGTGTTCCACAAGTTAATTATCAGTTGTGTAAAAAACTATTCATTTTTATCAATTTTATGTTTGTTTTCTTTAAACCACACTGAATATCCCATTGTTCTTGTATTATGAAAGAGAGTAAATAAAGGTGCTCAATTTACCTTTTCTATCCTTATTTTTATACCTTTATCATGTGGCCTCATATTTATTTCTTCTCTGAACTACATTCACAGCCTTTCCAATCTTTCCTCATAGATAAAGTCTTGTTGTGCATCCAATAACTTTTGTTGCCTGTCTCTGAACTTTAATATCTGCTTGATGTTTTCTGAGATGGGGGTGACCAGAACTGAACACAGTATTCCAGGTGAGGGCATCACAATATTTTCAGTATTATTTTCTATCCCGTTTTTTACACATGCTGTCATTAGGGCAATACTTTTCATTGACATGTCTGTAATGATGCCCATGTCTTTTTCCATGGGGCTAATTTAGAACCCGACAGTGTGTTTGATTAGTTCAAATAAATCCTTCTGATGTGCACAACCCTGCTTTTGTAAACAAAACATTTCATCTTTCAACTTGTTGTCTAGTAAAATAGCTTTGGTAGGCCCATCTGAAGTTCCTCACAGTCCTCTCTAGTCACAATTAAACAAAATAATTTATATTTATATAAAATTATAATTTGCTTTATATATATATATATATATATATTAGCACCTTTCATCCAAGGACAAGGAAGCAAAGTATAACCATTCTTTAAGTCTCACAATGAGCTTTTCAGAGGATAGCTGTGGCCCACTAGGTTGAACATAGGACTGGGAGTTAAGAGACTTAAGTTCTGTTTCTGTCTCTACCACTGACTTAGTCTAGTCACTCAGGGTATGTCTACACTATGGAATAAGGTCGAATTTATAGAAGTATTTTTTAGAAATCGGTTTTATATATTCAAGTGTGTGTGTCCCCACAGAAAATGCTCTAAGTGCATTAACTCGGCGGAGTGCTTTCAGAGTACCGAGGCAAGCGTCGACTTCCGGAGCGTTGCACTGTGGATAGCTATCCCACAGTTCCCGCAGTCTCCTCTGCCCATTGGAATTCTGGGTTGAGATCCCAATGCCTGATGGGGCTAAAACATTGTCGCGGGTGGTTCTGGGTACATATCGTCAGGCCCCCTTCCCTCCCTCCCTCCGTGAAAGCAACGGCAGGCAATCATTTTGCGCCTTTTTTCCTGAGTTACCTGTGCAGACGCCATACCACGGCAAGCATGGAGCCCGCTCAGGTAACCGTCACTGTATGTCTCCTGGGTGCTGGCAGACGCGGTACAGAATTGCTACACAGTAGCAGCAACCCATTGCCTTCTGGCAGCAGACGGTGCAGTACGACTGGTAGCCATCCTCGTCGTGTCTGAGGTGCTCCTGGCCACATCGGCTGGGAGCGCCTGGGCAGACATGGGCGCAGGGACTAAATTTGGAGTGACTTGACCAGGTCATTCTCTTTAGTCCTGCATTCAGTCCTATTGAACCGTCTTATGGTGAGCAGGCAGGTGATACGGATTGCTAGCAGTCGTACTGTACCATCTTCTGCCAGGCAGGCAAGAGATGAGGATGGCTAGCAGTTGTATTGTACCATCTTCTGCCGGGCAGGCAAGAGATGAGGATGGCTAGCAGTCGTACTGTACCATCTTCTGCCGAGCAGCCATGAGATGTGGATGGCATGCTGTCCTTCTGCACCATCTGCTGCCAGCCAAAGATGTAAAAGATAGATGGAGTGGATCAAAACTAGAAATAGACCAGATTTGTTTTGTACTCATTTGCTTCCCCCCCTTCCCCTGTCTAGGGGACTCATTCCTCTAGGTCACACTGCAGTCACTCACAGAGAAGGTGCAGCGAGGTAAATCTAGCCATGTATCAATCACAGGCCAGGCTAACCTCCTTGTTCCAATAAGAACAATAACGTAGGTGCACCATTTCTTATTGGAACCCTCCGTGAAGTCCTGCCTGAAATACTCCTTGATGTAAAGCCACCCCCTTTGTTGATTTTAGCTCCCTGAAGCCAACCCTGTAAGCCGTGTCGTCAGTCGCCCCTCCCTCCGTCAGAGCAACGGCAGACAATTGTTCCGCGCCTTTTTTCTGTGCGGACGCCATACCAAGGCAAGCATGGAGGCCGCTCAGCTCACTTTGGCAATTAGGAGCACATTAAACACCACACGCATTATCCAGCAGTATATGCAGCACCAGAACCTGGCAAAGCGATACCAGGCGAGGAGGCGACGTCAGCGCGGTCACGTGAGTGATCAGGACATGGACACAGATTTCTCTGAAAGCATGGGCCCTGCCAATGCATGCATCATGGTGCTAATGGGGCAGGTTCATGCTGTGGAACGCCGATTCTGAGCTCGGGAAACAAGCACAGACTGGTGGGACCGCATAGTGTTGCAGGTCTGGGACGATTCCCAGTGGCTGCGAAACTTTCGCATGCGTAAGGGCACTTTCATGGAACTTTGTGACTTGCTTTCCCCTGCCCTGAATGAATACCAAGATGAGAGCAGCCCTCACAGTTGAGAAGTGAGTGGCGATAGCCCTGTGGAAGCTTGCAACGCCAGACAGCTACCGGTCAGTTGCGAATCAATTTGGAGTGGGCAAATCTACTGTTGGGGCTGCTGTGATGCAAGTAGCCCACGCAATCAAAGATCTGCTGATATCAAGGGTAGTGACCCTGGGAAATGTGCAGGTCATAGTGGATGGCTTTGCTGCAATGGGATTCCCTAACTGTGGTGGGGCCATAGACGGAACCCATATCCCTATCTTGGCACTGGAGCACCAAGCCGCCGAGTACATAAACTGCAAGGGGTACTTTTCAATAGTGCTGCAAGCTCTGGTGGATCACAAGGGACGTTTCACCAACATCAACGTGGGATGGCCGGGAAAGGTACATGATGCTCATATCTTCAGGAACTCTGGTCTGTTTCAAAAGCTGCAGGAAGGGACTTTATTCCCAGACCAGAAAATAACTGTTGGGGATGTTGAAATGCCTATATGTATCCTTGGGGACCCAGCCTACCCCTTAATGCCATGGCTCATGAAGCCGTACACAGGCAGCCTGGACAGTAGTCAGGAGCTGTTCAACTACAGGTTGAGCAAGTGCAGAATGGTGGTAGAATGTGCATTTGGACGTTTAAAGGCACGCTGGCGCAGTTTACTGACTCGCTTAGACCTCAGCGAAACCAATATTCCCACTGTTATTACTGCTTGCTGTGTGCTCCACAATATCTGTGAGAGTAAGGGGGAGACATTTATGGCGGGGTGGGAGGTTGAGGCAAATCGTCTGGCTGCTGGTTATGCGCAGCCAGACACCAGGGTGGTTAGAAGAGCACAGGGGGGCGCAGTACGCATCAGAGAAGCTTTGAAAACCAGTTTCATGACTGGCCAGGCTACGGTGTGAAAGTTCTCTTTGTTTCTCCTTGATGAAACCCCCCGCCCCTTGGTTCACTCTACTTCCCTGTAAGCTAACCACCTCCCCTCCTCCCTTCGATCACTGTTTGCAGAGGCAATAAAGTCATTGTTGCTTCACATTCATGCATTCTTTATTCATTCATCACACAAATAGGGGGATGACTACCAAGGTAGCCCAGGAGGGGTGGTGGAGGAGGGAAGGAAAATGCCACACAGCACTTTAAAAGTTTACAACTTTAAAATTTATTGAATGCCAGCCTTCTTTTTTTGGGGCAATCCTCTGTGGCGGAGTGGCTGGTTGGCCGGTGGCCCCCCCACCGCGTTCTTGGGCGTCTGGGTGTGGAGGCTATGGAACTTGGGGAGGAGGGCGGTTGGTTACACAGGGGCTGTAGTGGCAGTCTGTGCTCCAGCTGCCTTTGCCGCAGCTCAACCATACACTGGAGCATTCTGGTTTGGTCCTCCAGCAGCCTCAGCATTGAATCCTGCCTCCTCTCATCATGCTGCCACCACATTTGAGCTTCAGCCCTGTCTTCAGCCTGCCACTTACTCTCTTCAGCGCGCCACCTCTGCTCCCGGTCATTTTGTGCTTTCCTGCACTCTGACATTATTTGCCTCCACGCATTCATCTGTGCTCTGTCAGTGCGGGAGGACAGCATGAGCTCGGAGAACATTTCATCTCCAGTGCGTTTTTTTTTTCTTTCTAAGCTTCACTAGCCTCTGGGAAGGAGAAGATCCTGTGATCCTTGAAACACATGCAGCTGGTGGAGAAAAAAAAAAGGGACAGCGGTATTTAAAAAGACACATTTTATAAAACAGTGGCTACACTCTTTCAGGGTAAACCTTGCTGTTAACATTACATACATAGCACATGTGCTTTCGTTACAAGGTCGTATTTTGCCTCCCCCCACCGCGTGGCTACCCCGTCAACCCTCCTCTCTCCCTGTGGCTAACAGCGGGGAACATTTCTGTTTAGCCACAGGCAAACAGCCCAGCAGGAATGGGCTCCTCTGAGTGTCCCCTGAAGAAAAGCACTCTATTTCAACCAGGTGACCATGAATTATATCTCACTCTCCTGAGGATAACACAGAGAGATAAAGAACGAATGTTGTTTGAACGCCAGCAAACATACACTGCAATGCTTTGTTGTACAATGATTCCCAAGTACGTGTTACTGGCCTGGAGTGGTAAAGTGTCCTACCATGAAGGACGCAATAAGGCTGCCCTCCCCAGAAACCTTTTGCAAATGCTTTGGGAGTACATCCAGGAGAACCGCGAATGCCAGGGCAAAGTAATCCTTTCACATGCTTGCTTTTAAACCATGTATAGTATTTTAAAAGGTACACTCACCAGAGGTCCCTTCTCCACCTGCTGGGTCCAGGAGGCAGCCTTGGGTGGGTTCGGGGGGTACTGGCTCCAGGTCCAGGGTGAGAAACAGTTCCTGGCTGTCAGGAAAACCGGTTTCTCTGCTTGCTTGCTGTGAGCTATATACAACCTCATCATCAATCATCATCATCATCTTCTTCGTCCCCAAAACCTGCTTCCGTATTGCCTCCATCTCCATTGAAGGAGTCAAACAACATGGCTGGGGTAGTGGTGGCTGAACCCCCTAAAATGGCATGCAGCTCATCATAGAAGCGGCATGTTTGGGGCTCTGACCCGGAGCGGCCGTTCGCCTCTCTGGTTTTCTGGTAGGCTTGCCTCAGCTTCTTCAGTTTCATGCGGCACTGCTTCGGGTCCCTGTTATGGCCTCTGTCCTTCATGCCCTGGGAGATTTTGACAAAGGTTTTGGCATTTCGAAAACTGGAACAGAGTTCTGATAGCACGGATTCCTCTCCCCATACAGCAATCAGATCCCGTACCTCCCGTTCGGTCCATGCTGGAGCTCTTTTGCGATTCTGGACTCCATCATGGTCACCTCTGCTGATGAGCTCTGCATGGTCACCTGCAGCTTGCCACGCTGGCCAAACAGGAAATGAAATTTAAAAGTTCGCGGTCCTTTTCCTGTCTACCTGGCCAGTGCATCCGAGTTGAGAGTGCTGTCCAGAGCATTCACAATGGAGCACTCTGCGATAGCTCCCGGAGGCCAATACCGTCAAATTGTGTCCACAGTACCCCAAATTCGAGGTGGCAAGGCCGATTTAAGCGCTAATCCACTTGTCAGGGGTGGAGTAAGGAAATCGATTTTAAGAGCCCTTTAAGTCGAAATAAAGGGCTTCATCGTGTGGACGGGTGCAGGTTTACATTGATTTAATGCTGCTAAATTCGACCTAAAGTCCTAGTGTAGACCAGGGCTCAAACTCCTTGTGTCTCATTGCCAAATCTGTAAAGGTTGGAGAATAGAGATCAGCTGCCTTTATAAAGGGCTTGGATATCTATAGTTGAAAATAAAATAAATTATTTATATATTCATCATTTTAAAGAAGGGGGAAACCAAAGCAAAGGGAGTTTAAGTGACTAGCCTAGGGTTCACAGGAAGTGAGTGGTAGAGCATGGAGTAGAACTCAGAACTCCTGACCCTCATTGCTCTTTTATAGTCACTAGACAATTTCCTCCCTCCTAAAAGACAGCAGTACTTAAATGATACTCCAATCGACAGAAGAATAGCTAAAGGACAAGAAAGAACAAGCATAGCTAAAGGACAAGAAAGAAAAATGTATTGTCCAGTTCGAGCAATATGATTTGATTACTGCATTATTTTACCTATGGTGGTTTCAACTTTAGTTCTTAGGTATCAAACTGGTTGTGCAAAATTAGAGTTCCATGCTAACAGAGCAAGAAAGGTTAGTTGTGTATGAGGTGAGCAGCCTTTTTTTCCCCATATGAAGTGTTAGGAGATTTCAGGTTATTAGAAAATAAATACCAAGTGCAATCCAGCTTTGCAAAAAGAAAAGGAGGACTAGTGGCACCTCAGAGACTAACCAATTTATTTGAGCATGAGCTTTCGTGAATAAATTGGTTAGTCTCTGAGGTGCCACTAGTACTCCTTTTCTTTTTGCGAATACAGACTAACGCGTCTGCTACTCTAAATCCAGCTTTGTTCATTTAGGGCTCAGTCTGCCATACTTTCTTTTGTAAAGCATTAGTCAGCTTCATGGAGTAGGGTAATAAATATGAGTAAACGTAGGAGAATGTAGGCACACAGTTTTACATTATTCAGAGGATATTAGTGTAAAATTGTTTTTTAGGAACATTAACCCATTGCAGGCCCAAAGTTAAATATCTTTTATACAAACATTACCAAGCAGAAACTCATGGGGTTGTTCCTAAGAGTTGCTGTACATTTTTGTACTCTTCTTCCCAGACTACTAACATATTTAAAAAAAAAAACAGCCAACTAACGAAACAAACAAAAATCTGCATGAATGATCATGTTGACATTTCATTTAATTGCTTCTGAAAAATGCGGCATGCTGTTATTCACATAGATGAACTCCTGACCCAGGTGATCCTAGCATCCTGCCACAAGTGATATTTTGGATCGCAATTACACTTTCTATGATGAAATAAGCCTAGAGACAGTTAATTTTGAGAATGAGCTATTCTGAGACTTGTAAAAAGACAGCCAACTATCTGAGTGAAAGAGAAGAAGATAGTTCAGTTCACATTATAGAATACATAAAAGCCTTTGGTGAAAAGGTCTCAAAGCAGCACCAGCCCCTGCCAGAATAACAGATGCAAAACCTGCAGATGTATCTCCACCTCTATAATGATCAATACCTCCCACAACCCACCTTTCAAGATATATGCGCCCTGCACATGCCTATCACAACATGTGGTGTACCTCATCCAGTGCATTATATGCCCAGATAACAACTGTGTGAGTGAAACCAGACAATCACTATGATTTCGAATGAATTCACACAGAATAATAATAAAAAGACAAAAACACTGAACACTTTTCACAAAATGATCACTCCATATCTAACCCCTCAGTCCTTATCCTCAAAGGAAACCTGCACAACACCTTCAAAAGATGAGGCTCAGAGCTTAAATTCATAACTTTGCTAGACACAAAAAATCATGGTTTACAGTTTATTATAACCTACTATAATCCCCACTGTTTTGTCCTATGACTGCAGTGGTGTTAATGAGCCACTTTGAATGCCCCCTTAGAATATGTGTTAACTACTTATGCCAAACTATCTGTTCCACCTTGTAATTAGCTGTGACACTCGGAGTACCTTCCCCAGATCTGAAGAAGAGCTCTGCGTAGCCAAGCTTGTGTCTTTCACCAACAGCAGCTGGACCATTACAATATATGAGCTCACTCACCTTGTCTCTCCATTATACTAATGACATCCTACTCCCAATGGCTCTATTTGGGAGTAGATTTTTTGCCCTGTTTTCTCCTTTTTCTTATTTAAAAAACATCTTTGGAATTTTTCCCCTCTACACCTGATTCTTCTGTGAGTTTCTCCACTGTATACCAGATAGTGATATATCACATTCTATCCAGCCAACAGATAATACTTCATTTATATGCACAGTAGCACTTTTTACATTCAAAGCTATGTAGTGTTTGCTGTTAAATAGTTTTTGTTAGTATTTTGCACCAGAAATTAGGCAAGTTGTATCTTGCTTGCTTGCTGCTAATAGCTCTTGTTCAGGGATATTACAGGATAATAGTTTATTCTATATACAGTATTGTATTAGTAGAGAAACATGTCAACAAGATAAGATGGTTTTATTTTTATAAATAAATAGTGCTATGTGTTTTCATTGTACTTTATATACCTAGAATAAGATACAGGACCAAATGCAGCCTTGCAGTGTGTGGTAATCACTCTCATTAAACCCACTCTGGGGTGCTGGAACAATTTATATAATATGGGTGCTGAAAGCCACTGAACCAAACGGTAAACACTGTATATGATGGAAACCACTTCAAGCCAGGGGTTGCATCAGTATCCCCACGATCCTTAGTTCCAGCACCTATGAACCTGCCAGGAGTGGACTGTACATGGCTTTTGACTTGTGGAATAGTTATTCTTCTTTGAGTCTCGAGATATAGAAATATCGCATGTGCACTGACAATTGGTAGAATGTACTTCTGAGTGGCAAAATACCATGTGAAGTGCTTTCGGATCAGTCATGGTTTTGGGTTCTCATAGAGTGCATGATTGGGTCTGCTGTTATAAAAAAAATAGATCAGTCTGACTGAATTTGAAATCCACATTCATACGTATAGCTTTGTTTTAATTGGAGATAACACTGCTCTCTTTTTGGTACTTTCTGTCTATTTCTGTTCCGTTTTATTTACATTAGCTCCCTTATGTGCCTAACAAAGGAGCAGAACATTTGGCCTTTCCTTTTAAATTTAAATTATGGAAAAAAAAAAAACAATTCTCTCCTTTCCCTGTAAGCCCCCTACTTTCTCAAAAAGAAAAATATTTACAGCAATCACTGTACTGTTCTCATAAAAGTCAGTACTATTAATGTCAAGTAATTTTTAACTCCTGGTTCACTACTCTTTAGTCTTCTTTTTATCTTTTGAAGACAAAAGACAGCCCTTTTGCAGCAGAGCTTCATATTATTACTGCATCCATTGCAGAAAAAAGACAGAACAAAGCTATGTATCCCTTGTGTATTCCCATAATCTGTGTTAGAAAGAAGCGTGTGTGTGTGTGTGTGTGATCATCAACTATGAGATCTAGAGAGAGCTTCTAAAATACCACTTATTTAGAATAATTTAAAATCTTTTGTCCTGCATAAAAGAGACAATTTATATAATCTGCATTATCCATGACTATCAAATCAGTTTACAGAGTTAACTATTAATAGTCCAAATTGAGAAATGTGGAAACTCAGTCACCAAAAGATTGAGTGACTTGTCCAGCATCATACAGCAAGTTGGTAGTTGAGTGAAGAATTGACACCAAAGTGAAATCCTGGCCCTATTGAAGTCAATGAGAGTTTTGCCATTGACTTCACAAGGACTAAGATTTCACCAAATATCCCCTGAGTCCCAGTGCACTACACCAACAGCTAGTCCCTGGTGCCTCTGACTAATGCAGATTGCATAATTCCCTTTGATGTTATTCTGAGCTCTGAACATGGATTGAAGGCAGAACATGCTCCTAAATTTCCAGACTGAAGGCAGAAGGAACTTTTTTGTCTGAAGAATAATTAACAAGCCTTGCATATAGTCCAGGTTTCCTCCAGTGAAGAGTCTAATGCAGACAGTAAACAGAAATGTATTTTCCCTTAATTCATCGCACTCCATTCAGCATTGTCTATTTTATTGAGTCTTCCTCAGTTGTTTGAGTATTTGTATTTGATGACTGTTTTTGCAGTTTCCTGGACAACATTAGGTCTTTCAGCTCTTTCTAATCTACAAATATAACAAAGTTCCAAAATAAATCCTTTGCACTGGGCAAATCTTCTCCATTTCAGTCACAAATGAGTTTTGTTCTCCCCTGCTGGCTACCAATTCCCATTTTTACTTTTTCCACTGCAGCCTGTACACCCCCTCTGCCATCTGAAATACTTAATTAGTTTTATCTCTTGCATATAGGTACAATGGCTTTGTTTTGGGGTAAATTATCAGCAGGATTTTTCTTTTTCCTCATGGAACAAAGGTAGATAAAAGTAATAGAAGAAACCATAATTTGTTTGTGTGGGTTCATTTGGTGATTATAAAGTACGATACATTGTACTGCACAGGGGAAAAAAAAATCAGAGAACATTTTCAAAAAGATGTACTTGTTGAAAGCCCCAAATTGACAATTGCATGCCTAACTGGTCAAGTAATTGAACCTTCATGTACTTTAACATTTCCAACAGATTGTGTTTAAGTGCATACAACCATTACACACATAAATTAGAACCCCAAAACTATTAAGTATTATTACAGAAGTAGGCAGTTCTGGAAATATGCCCATCTATTTTCTATAATAATTATTATTACTACTATTTGCAATTATCTCTAATCAAGATTAAGGCTCCTGTTTAGTTGGTGTGTACAAATATACAAGGAGATGTAATTATTGACCTGAATTATTTACATGCAAATACATGTTCACCTTAATTAGATGTTGTATTTGTTTGTTTTGTTTTTTTTGTAAAGTGCTTTGTTTTTAACTGTTTGTTCTTAGTTTCCTTCAAATAAATTTACTGTTTTTTTTAAAAGGATGTATTAAAGTTTTACAAAATTACAAAGCAATCACCAAAAACAACTGCTGTGACAAAATACATAAAACATACAAGAAAACAACAAGGCCCAATCTTGCATTTCTTTCTCATTCCAAATTTCCGCTGCAGTTATTGAGAATGGTACCCATGAAACAAAGGCAGCATCAGACCTATTATGTGCAAAAAAAGAAGCAGAAGTTCCACTGCAGAACAATGGAACTCCAGCTTACCAAAAAATATACTTATAATAAACAACTTCTTTCCTTTTTTGATTCACTTACAAATACTTATTCCAGTACAAACACATTGTTCTCTGAGAAAGAGAGGTACTCAGATTCAAATTATAGTGTACAATCCACAAAATTTGAAAAGACTACCAAAAATGCCCACATAAATCCCAACCAACTTGTATGTTTTCATCATATATACTGAAAGAAATGAGAAAATAAAAGACATTATTATTGTGCTAACGAGTTATACATAGCCACATGGGTTTAACTTTTTACTCTTTCTGAGGAACAAGTCTAAGGGATGTTTCACAAACAAGATACAATTAATGTATAAAGAGCTGTCTTTTATGGACAGATACCTGTAAAAAAAAATTAGCAAGATAATTAACATGTTGCTGTCAGTATTAAACATAGGGTTTTTTTATTGCTTCTAATTTTACTTTTGGTGCATGTCATGATTACAAGGTGGGTTGCTCGTTAGATCCTTTTTAGGCCTTCTCGAATGCCCTCAAGTGACTGGTTTTGCTATCTTCACTCCTCTCTGAGTGGAACCAGATGGCCCTAACATTCAGATCGGGTCTCTGGGCTACAGCAGCCCTGTTTACCAACTGTGATAACATAACAGCTCCAACTGTGTTTGGCACTTATATGCTTTTTTCCTAGGGTGACCAGATGTCCCGATTTTATAGGGACAGTCCCGATATGTGGGGCTTTGTTGTATATAAGTGCCAATTACCCCCCATCTCCTGTCCCGATTTGTCACCCTTGCTATCTGGTCACCCTACCTTTTCCTGTGACCAGTGGCTGAATAAAGTGGCTCAAAAACAATGAATTCAAAATAAAGTATTATTTATTCACTCAAAGGCACATAGCATTCAGAGAAGTGAGTTAAACAACAATAGGCCTACGTGCTTGGGTCTTACTTAAACTTTATTCTTTCCTTTCACCCTTTTCCCCTCAGCTCAGACATCCTTATAACTGGCCTGGGAGATACAGATATCCCCCACAGTATACAAGGACTCATCTCCGGCCACCGCTGCCCACTCAGCCCTCTTTCCTCTCTAGGCAGGGGTCTTTAGTGCTTTAATGTTTTGATATCCCTTTGATCCTGGGCTTGGACTGGGAAAAATAAACATGCTAGCCTAGCTGGAAACCAGGAGGTAAGTATTTTTCAATTAATAGCTCCCCCATTATTCCCTTAAGGATCCTTGGTGTTCTCTCTGAAGGTACCTTATATCTGTCATTGTTTAATTTACTGTTTGTTTCCCGCAACAGCCTCCTTGATTTAACTCCATACAGTCAGGCAGGATCATTCTCCATAGTGTTAAAGGCCAGTTTTCCATAAGGAAAGGCAAGACTGAGTTTATAGAAATAAATTTGCATATTAATGAGTTATTGAGGTTGATCAGTGTGCAGTGATGAACACATCTTTCTCTTGTGACTTCTGTAACTCTGTTTATATTTTGAAATAACGAAGATGAAATATTTTGTATCTGTCTAATGTATCTGTCTGCTTATATGGACCACTTCAAAAAAACCATAAAAACACCAGGGCAGTGAGTCTCAGAGCCCCGATAACTGACTCAGAGTCACAGGGCTTACACTACAAACAGCAGTCTAGACATACCTGCTCAGAATGGAGTCCAGGCTCTGAGACCCACCTCTGTCACTGGGTTTCAGAGATCAGGCTCCAGCCCAAGCAGGAATGTTTACACTGTTATTTTTAGCCCTGTCCTGTGAGCTGTCAGTAACCCAGGCTCTGAGACTTGCTGCTGTGGTTCTTTTTTTGCAGTGAAGGTGTACCCTAACTATCTGAATACATGTCTACAATTAAAATAAGTAATAAAACAATTCCCCTCTCTTTCTTCACCACCTATGGATGTAAAACCTTGAAGAATTATATTTTTTTAGTCATTTTGTGGCTGTGGTAGGTATGCAACAATCACCTATATACACTGCACAAGACCTGTACTAGATTCCATAAGTTTGCTAGGAATTATACTAAATATCTGAGAGTATGATCAAGTCCCCAGTAGGTGAAGTTTAAATGAAAATACACAAAAAAGGTCAAAGTAGTTTAATCAAAATATTTTTTTAAAAATGGATTGTAGGCCAAACCCGTTAGTCCTTCTCTGTGTACAGTTCTCAGCAAAATTAAAGGCTGTTCTTTGGAAAGACAAAAATACTATGTGAAAGATTATTCTTGTATTCCAATATGCCTTCAGAAGTCAAATTCTATTACAAAATAAACAGTTATAGCTCATTCAACTTAGAACATGTTATTAGAATTAAATTTGTATCAATAAGTGAATTAATTCATCTTCTAAAAGAGCTGGTCATTCTTAAATGGATTCTTAGAGTTATGAAAAACCCACTGAGAGTTCTCAGTGAACACCAGAAATTAGGCACTTAGATACATAATGTAAGTCTATGCCCTTTATCCCATGGAAAATAATTGAAACTAGGTCATATCACTGAATATTGGCAAAGCAAAGAAAGAAACAGAAGAAGAAGAAGTAGAAGACCACGAAGAAGAAAAATGTGAAGCCAGTGGAGGAGGAGCAATACTTAAGGAGTTACCTTATTTTAATAGTTGCCTGGTCCCTCAAAACCAAACAAACATACCCAAACTGGTTTTCCCAACTTGCTTGTCTTAACCTGTTTTTTTGCTATATCTAAGGAACAAATCAACCCTAAAGAGCCCTGCAGGGGCACTTGTTCTTTTACTGAGCAATCTGTTCTATTTCATCAGCAAGGGAAGTGAAATCAAAGTGAATCATATCGAAACTTTCATGTAAACAAGCCATAAGACAAGCTTGTATTGAAGCTTTTTTTTTTTTCCCTGTGGGGTAATGGCTGATTTGTTTTCTTGATCAAACGATTCTCCTTTCATTTTTTTTTTAGATTTGTAACAGTGCTATAAAGACGAATGGTGTCCATGGAGAAAACCTGGTAGAGCCACTTTTTTACATTGAGTCTCCAGAAAGCAAAAGTGCACAGTATTTGTATAGTGCTGTATTATTCAGGAATGTGTTTAAAATGCTCCAGCTGTTCTGTGGTTTGCTTTATGACAGAGGGTTAATTGGTTTCACAATTAGGGGTATTTTCCCCTTCCCTGAGTGCATATTGCTTCTTTGAAAGGGAGACTATTTCCCTTTTTGTCAGAGTGAAATGACATTTATATGCTCCTGCAATGTTAGTGTAATGTTTGCATGTGGAGTTTAACAGCACAAGCTTGCTTTAAGATGGGATGGCAATGAGATCGGATGTAATTTTCCGACTCACTGCTGTTAGCTAACAGCACACCTGATCCTTCTGTTCCCTTATCATGCAGATTATTTTATTAAGCTACTTAAAAATAACATTTCTGGTATATCATACGAAATATTAATTTTATTTGTATAGTTGCTTTTAATTCTTGCTGGTGGACCCCTACCATATCTGCTGCATGCCATCATTTGTGATGGGGTTCCTTTTATGTTCTCATGTTCTGATATACTTTGTACATGTGACAGCTCTGGAAATTTATTTTGCCTGGTGTAACTGATAGGTATCTTCCATGCGGGAGCATGAGGTAGCGGGGAAGAGATTAATAATATAACTGATTTATTTTGGGGTGGCAGGATGGAAAATGGACACACAGAAGTTTTTTTATGCATAAGTGTTGTAAGAAGGCGAGCAATAAAAGGCTCCAAGTATTACTTTTTTTATGGTGGTGACTAAATTCATGCTTAAGATGCTGTACTTGGTGAAGTTTTAAAAGTATGGTCACTGAGAGTTTTTAATAGCATGATTGCAGAAATAACATAAGGACTTGTAAAGCAAGTATAAGAAGGAAACTATTGCCTCTCTCAAGGGCAGGATTGTGACCAACCCATTTGGCAGTCAGCTAGACCGCCCTTTTACTCACCTTCATGAACTACCTACATTGTGGGTCACAGTGTTGAGTGGGAAAGGAGCCTCAGTGGGGCCCTGATTTCTCCCCATCAGTCCTGTGTGTGGGTAGGTGGGGAGTGAGCAGGCAGAGGAGGATGGGCTGAGCTTTGGTTCCAACAGCACAAAGCACTGGCCAGTACAGCTTAGCTGTCATGGAGAAGATGCTAGGTATAGGCCAGATTATTTTTTTTATCCTGAAACAAGAGGGAAACTAGGAGGGGCATTGGGACTCTACAACTTTGACATTACATGCCAACCGTTATGCAGGACAGACTGAAAAAATACAGTCTATCTCACAACTAGGACATGGCCTGTTCTCAGTTCTTCATGTAGCTATCACCAAAAAAAAAAAAATAAAAAAAGAAAAGGTCCAGATTCTTTCTTATGCCAGGATACCCTGTGTGTGTGTTCTGGGAGGCAGTGAGTGAGGGCACATAATGCCTTTCCCCAGATCAGGTGTGTAAAGGGAGAAAGCAAAATGGGTTTTCATCGCCCCCTTTTGCCTATTCACAATTCCAGACCTTGCACTAAGAGAACTAAAGGACAGCATAAAGGAGCAGGAATGGGACTGGGCCATGGCCAAGCTCAGTGGGGAGCAGAGTGGGTTGGGAGTAAAGGGGAGCAAATACTAGATCTTTATAAAGGGCAATGTACAGGACTCCAGATTCCATTCTGGAACTGTGTGCCATGCCATCCACAGTGAGGGCTATTCCTTAAAGGCAGAGCTTACTTGCCAGAAGCAGAGATATAGAAACCTTTCATGCAGCCAGCTCTAAGCGCCCAGTTATAAATGGGAGAATACAATAAAACTCATGTTGCCTCATATGTGCATATAATCCAAAAGTTTCTAGATAAATGTTATGTTATTGGACTGTCTCAACAAATGTGCTAAAACTATTTTTTAACCCTGGCATAGATAGTTTATCTCTAGCCAGTGTTTTTGTTTTTCCTGCTATTTTCTAACAGGGATTTTGGAATATGCTTTGTTATAGAGGATCTGTATGAGTGACCTGTACCAGCAAGATTTATTTATTACAGTGAAGATAAATTTTAAGAAAATTGAATCTAGCCTAGATCAGAAGTGATCGAAAGTCATGACTTTGCATTGGCTGCTGAGCAGTCTGTGTAAAATAAGTTAGTGATCTGAGAGCAGTATCTACTGTACCGGTGCTTACATTACCAATGGTGCTAACTAGCATCCTGGTTGAAAGTGTTATCAAAGAGGCCAAGGAATGAGGACCTGGTTCAAAGTCCATTAAGCCCTGGATGGGCATGTTGACTGAGAGAGTCACTCCAGGGAGGTTTAAGGCACTTTAACAGGGCAAAAACTTGCATTTCTGCTACCCATGCTGTTTAATCTGTGGATAGAGGAATTATATCTGCTCTCAGTCTGGCACTATTCTTTGCTAAAAACATTAGAATATTCATGTTGCATTGAATATGAATACCAAATGAAACAAGCTTTACTAAGAGAATCACAGTAATAAAAAGTAGAAAAGACCTATTAGATCATATTCTGGCTTTTTTCATAGAAAGATTGTTGCCTATAAGTATATTTTCTACTGCTTTCACCAGTGTAGTTTTAAGCATTTCAAGATCTACTACTTCAGATCTCCTCACAGAGTCATTGGGTATGTCTACACTGCAATTAGATATCTGTGGCTGTCCCATGCCAGGCTTGCTGCACTAAGGCTAAGGGTCTGTTTAATGCGGTATAGAGGTTCCAGCTCAGGCTGCAGCCCAAGCTGTGGGACCCTCCCACCTTGCAGGGTCTTAGAGTTCAGGTTCCAGCCCAAGTCAAAACATCTACAGTACAATTAAACAGTCCCTTAGCCAAAGCCCCATGCCTCTGAATCAGCTGGCATGGGCTAGCCATGGGCTTTTAATTGCAGTGTAGACATACTCATAAAATCATAGACTTTAAGGCCAGAAGGAACCATCATGATCATCTAGTCTGTCCTCTTGAACCTTGTAGGATGCAGAACCTCACTACCCACTCCTGTAATAAACCCATAACCTCTGCCTGTGTTACTGTAGTCCTCCAATCATGATTTAAAGACTTCAATTACAAAGAATCCACCATTTACTCTAGTTTAAATCTGCAAGTGACCCATGGCCTATGCTGCAGAGGAAGGTAAATATCTCCCTGGTCTCTGCAGATCTGACGTAGTGAAAAATTCCTTCCCGACCCCAAATATAGTGATTGGTTGTACCCTTAGCATTTGGGCAAGACTGACCACCCAGACACCTGGGAAATAATTCTCTGTAGTAACTCAGAGCCCTCCCCATCTAATGTCCAATCTCTGGCTGTTGGGGATATTTGGTACTAGCAGTCACAGATGGTCCATTTGCCATTGTAGGCAGTCTCATCATATCATCCCCTCCATAAGCTTATCAAACCCAGTTAGGTTATTTTGGCCTCCACTGCTTCCCTTAGAAGGCTATTCTAGAACTTCACTCCTCTGATGACTAAAAACCTTAATGTAATTTCAAGCCTAATCTTGCTGATGAACAGTTTATATCCATTTGTTGTTGTGTCAACATTGGCACTTAATTTAAATAACCCCACCCTGGTATTTATCCCTCTGATTTATTTCTAGAGAGCAAGCATATCTCCCCTCATTTAGTTAGGCTAAACAAGCCAAGTTCCTTGAGCCTCCTCTTGTAAGGTAGGTTTTCCATTCCTCTGATTATCCTAGTAGCCTTCTCAGCACCTGTTCTAGTTTGAATTAATCTTTCCTAAACATGGAAGAACAGAATTGCACATGGTATTCCAGATGAGGTCTCACCAGTGCTTTCCCTATCTCTAATGAAGATACCTCACCTAATGTATCCTAGGATTGCATTAATCTTTTTCACGGCAGCATCACATTCGCAGCTTATAGACACCCTGTGATTGACCAATACCAGGTCTTTCCCTGCCTCTCTCGCTTCCAACTAATAAATCCCCAGTTTATAGCAAAAAATTATTGTTGTTAGTCCCTAAGTGCATGACCTTGCTCTTTAAACTATTACATTTCATCCCATTTTTATTACTCCAATTTTCAAGGTCATCTAGATCTTCTTGTTAGATATTCCAGTCCTCAACCGTCCTGGCAATAACTCCCAGCTTTGTGTCATCCACAAAATTTATTAGCACACTCCCACTTCTTGTGCCAAAATCCTTAATTAAAATGTTAAATAAGATTGGTCCCAAGTCCAGTCCCTGAGGAAGTCCATTAATAACCTCCCTCTAAGCCTGACTGTTCAGTGTGATCTGCTGTAGTCTCCCCTTTAACCATTTCCTTATCCACCTTTCAATTCTCATATTAATCCCCATCTTTTCCTAGTTAGCTAATAATGTCCTATGTGGAACTGTATCAAATGCCTTACTGAAATCCATTGTTTCATGCAGTGTTGTTGTAGCTGTGTCAATGCCAGGATATTAGAGAGACAACCCCTGTGGTTCTGTCCTGAAGAGCTCTGTGAGACTCGAAAACATTTCCCTCTCACCAATATAAGTAAGTTATTACCTCACCCACCTTGTGTTGTTGAAATCCAGATATATTAGGTCTACTATATTTCCTTTGTCTAAAAAAGGAGTTATTTTATCAAAGAAACAGATCAACTTAGTCTGGCACGATCTATCTTTTTTAAAACCATATTGTATTATCCCAATTAACCTTTACCTGTATGTCCTTAACTACTTTCTCTTTCAAAATTTATTCCAAGACCTTGCATACAATTGAGGTCAAACTAACAGTCCTGTAGTTTCTCAGAACACTTCCCCCCACCCCTTCTTAAAAATAGGTACTTTATTAGCAATTTCCCAGTCATAGGATATGACCCTCGAGTTTATGGATTCATTAAAAATCCTTGTTATTTGGGTTGCAGTTTTATGGGCCAGTTCTGTAATACTCTTGGATAGAGATTATCTAGGACCCTTAATTTGGTCCCATTAAACTGTTTGCTTTTGACTTCCCCTTCAGGTGTCTACTTCCATATCCTCATTTCCATTAGCCAATCTGCCACTACCACTAAGCTCCTCGATACAACTGAGGGAAAGTATTTGATTAGATGTTGGGCCATGCCTAGACTATCCTTAATCTCCACCCCATCCTCAGCGCTTAACTGTCCCACTTCTTTCTCTTTCTTTCTATTCATATGACTATAGAACCTTTTATGGTTGGTTTACTGTTGGTCCAACTCTGCTTGGCTTTTAGCAGTTCTTACTTTCCCCCCTTGCCTTGAAAAAATGCCGGCAATTTTTCCCCCCTTGCTTTGAATGCTGGCTTCACGTAGATTCTGCAACTCTGATTTAAAGTAATTTCTAGCCTTCTGTATGTTCAGATCCTTGAATTTTTCAGTCCAGTCCACTTCCCTAACTGAAACCCCTGAATTATTTTTTTAAGTTTTCCCTTTTGAAATCAAGGATCCTGTAAATCAAATTATGTAGCATACCCCAACCACTACCCCAGTGAAGCCTCTGTTTCTTTCTTCACCAAAGTGATTTTGACCCAAACAGATTCTGTTTTATCCATTCCATCACTTCTAATTTCTTTACAGGCTACCTCATTATTAATGTACAATGCTATTCCACCACCTTTACTTCGGTCTTTCCTGAACAGCACATACCCTTCAATACCTGCGCTCCAGTCGTGACCATTATTCCACCATGTTTCTGTTATCCTTATAAAATCTGGTTTCACTTTCTGCACTGGTAGTTCCAGTTACTCCGTTTTGTTACCCACGCTCCCTGCATGGGTGTACAGATATCTTAGCTGTTTCTGTTTGACTTCACCCAGATTCCTTGATCGATTGGGTAAAATCATTCTATTGCCTACTTGTCACTAACTTTCCTCTTGCAATCCATTCTCCTACTCTCTGTTCCTTTCTGTTTTACTTTCCTCCTGCTTAGACTCAGAATATTAGAATCAGGCGTGGAGATTACATGAGCATTTCTCGACCATCTTCCTCAAATTCCTAGCTTAAAGCTCTTTTAATCAGTGTCTATTTAATCAAGTTATTTCCCTCCCTACTCAGGTGGAGTCCTTCTCATGAGAACAGACTTCTGTCCGTTAATGCCTCCTAGTCGTCGAACATCCCCAAAAGCCCCCTTATAGCACAACTGCCTGAGCCATCTCTTGATCATCATAATCTTGTCTTGCCTTCACTCTCCTCCTCTGTGGGCAGGTAGACCTGCCTCTTCCTGGTGTTGATTTTGCAGCCTTCTTCCTTCTGTTCTTTCTGGCTGTAAGTCCTTTTGTCTTTTGTTCTACCTTGCAAACTTATGCAAGTCCTCCTCTATTCTCCTGGTGGTCTGAAGTCTGGCTATTTCCATTGACTCTTCCCCTCATCTTGTAGGACTAGCTACTCTTCTTTTCCTTGCCCTCCCACCTTCTGTTACTGCCTGCTGCAGCCCTTCTTCATTTTCCAACTCAGCTGTATTTCTCCTTCACTAACTGGTCTTTTTCTCTGCCTGGTTCTCATAGTCACATGCTTCCACTGGGCACTTTCCTCATCCAGCAGTCTACCCTACTCCAGTCCAGCTTACATCTATGATTCTTGAGTTTTCCCTTCAGCATTCTCTTGCATTCCCTCCATCATCTGCTTGAATTACCTTTGAAATTCAACCATAATTTCTACCTGCATCTGCAAACCTTAGATCTTCTCTTTCATCAGCTCTATCAGGCAGCACTTCATACAAATGGAGCTCTTTCTGGGTACTCACTCAAGGATAATATACATCCTGCAGCTTCCATATCCAGTCATCTTCACTGTCTCTTGCATTTCTTGGGTCACTACTACTGCTGTCTGTGTAGATTGCATAGCCTGCCCTCCTAAGCTCCTGTTAAGGGGAAACACACACACACGCACACTAAATAAAAACAAAATACCACACACTCCCTCCACCAAATTCCCTTTACTCAAACTCTCCTGTGTTCAGCCCTGTTTGCTGGCTCCATTTTTCCTTTGGGGAAAAGTGTTGCCATATAGCAGTTGAGCTTCGGGGTGTTTGCATGCTGCTCCTGAAAATGAATAAAATTGTCCTCTACCAAGGTAGCATTGCAGCATGGAACCAAATGAAGAAAAGAAAGAAAAGGAAAACATTTTTTTTCTCTTTCTCCTTGTAGATAAGCTCTTAGTACTGCAATATAGTCACTATTTTTCTATCCTCGATTTGAAGTTAGATGCCCTTTGATAGCTTCATAGTTGCTGTTTAATCATGCAGACAACTCAGTGTTACATAGTGCAGGGCATTTCCACCTACCTTGACTAAGTGTTCTATCATGTATAGACCGTTTCTTCCCCAGAAATAAGAGCTTGAGAATGGAAATATTAATTTTAAAGTTAAAAAAAAAAAAAGGATTCTGTATGAAAAGAAGCTCTTCAGTAGGAACAAGATGGAGAATTGCAGAAATAGAATAAAATCATGTCTTAATTTAAAATGGTCAGCAAACAGTTAATCAATGATTTATCATCAACTTTGGTTGCCAAATATGAATCTTGATAAGAAACACTGACCCGGGGGGGCGGGGGTGGGGGGGAGAAGGGCATCATGTTGAAAAATAAGTCACTTCCACCTTAAAGTCCAGCTTCTGTAACTTTAAAATGTGTCCATTTTTCAATATTTAGTTTGATTAAGAAAACATTAGAAATCAAATAGAGATTATCTCGATCTACAGTTCTTTACGAAGTGGATTACTTGGCATCATCCTGAGGGAAATGATTGAGGACAGTTCTTTTTGAAAAGAGGAAAGTACATACAGTAACTCCTCGCTTAACATAGTTATGTTCCTGAAAAGTGAGACTTTAAGTGAAATGATGTTAAACGAATCCAATTTCCCCACAAGAATTAATGTAAATGGGGGGGTTAGGTTCCAGGGATATTTTTTTCACCAGACAAAAGACTTACATACATACATACATACACACACACAGAGTATAAGCTTTAAACAAACAATTTAATACTGTACACAGCAATGATGATTGTGAAGCTTGGTTGAGGTGGTGGAGTCACAGGGTGGGATATTGCCTTACTGCTAAATGATGAACTAGCACTGGGCTGAGCCCTCAAGGGATTAACACATTGTTGTAAATGTAGCCTCACACTCTGCAAGGCAGCACAAATGGAGGGAGGGGAGACTGCATGGTAGACAGAGACACACACCCTGTGTGTGAGAGAGATGTGCATTGCCCCTTTAAGTATGCTGACCCACTCGATGTACATTGCCTTTTTAAGTAGCTCAGCAAGTTGAGATAGCAGCTCCTGCCAGCAAGCTTTCTCGGCCTGAGCCCTGTCATGTCCCCGCCCCTGCTCTATGGAGATGGGATAAGTGGGGGGCAGGAACAGAGGGGAGGGGGACACCCTGATATTAGCCCCCCTCTTCTCCCCACCCTACACAGCAAACAGGTGGCTCGGGGAGCAGCTCCAAGGCAGAGGGCAGGAGTAGCACATGGCAGTGGGGGAAGGGACAGCTGAACTGCGGGCAATTGATAGCCTGCTGGGTGGCTGCCGCACATAGCGTGACCAGACGTCCGGATTTTATAGGAACAGTCCCGATTTTTGGGTCTTTTTCTTATATAGGCTCCTATAACCCCCTATCCCGTCACGATTTTTCACACTTGCTGTCTGGTCACCCTAACTGCACAGGGAATTTAGGGGAGCGGGGAGCTGACGGGGGGCTGCTGGTCCACCCTGGTTCCAAGCCCCCACCAGCTAGCTCTAAAGGGCTGCTCTTCCTGCAAGCAGTGGACAAAGCAGGCGGCTGCCAAACAACATTATAAGGGAGCACTGTGCAACTTTAAACGAGCATGTTCCCTAATTGATCAGCAAGGAAACAACATTAACTGGGACGACTTTAAGTGAGGAGTTACTGTATATTGGACCAAACCCCACCGGCAGAGTTCTTTTGAGAACTTCATTGAGACTACTTATTCATTAGATCAAGCAGGGTTGCGTCCTTGCTAAGCTACAATTTTGCCAGGAGATCCCTTTTCTTCTAACAAGTTTTGTTACACAAGTGCTAACCTAAATTTACAAAAAGCTTCAGGCTACTCCCTGAGATCAGCAGCCTAATTGATAAAACAATCTCCTGCCCTCTGCTGAGTTAACCCTGCCCTGGACCCCCAGGAGGCACAGTGATTTTCAAGATACTCTGAATAAGCATGTGGATTTCAGAGCATTTAATAAAACTTGCTGTTAAACAGTAAGCTAGTCTCAACCTTAACTGTCATGATGCTATTATCCCATTCAAATACAGGTCATTTTGCTGGATGGTCTGATTGCTTAAGGGATGTAATTGTACTTTTTGTTATGCAAGAAGAAATAGCTAAGGCTGTGATTAAGACAATGGTCAGTCATCCTTGCAGGTGTTTTCACCCCCCTCCCCCCCAAGCTTTCAGATAGAAATGGCAGTCTGTTCTGTTAGAGTACTGGGTGTGATTTTAAATCAAGAAGAAGGACCTCATATAATGTATTAGTTAAGATGCATCAAAGTGCTCCTGAAAACTAGCCTTCCATTTCAGTTTGGGTTTTAATAAGTCTAAAAATCCCAGGTCTGCTGCAGGCATTTCAGAAATGTATATTAACCAACACAGCTGCAGGGTTTTTTTAAATTATTATTTTAATTGTTTCATAAAATAAAAGAAACTACTAAAGATAATTATATGACAACAGTATAATTACCAATGTGAAAATGACTTAAACAATGAAACTTTATGGCATTAATTATAATAGATGAGAAACTTTAGCTGAAGAAAAGAACATTTTATATTTATACTGGGATTGTAGCTAATATTTTTTCCCTACAATAATGTTTTAAAGTGTCATAAATCTAGCATTTTAAATTATTTACATGCTACATCCAATTAAAGGTTAAGTTCAGCCAGCAAAAAGTAATCAGTTTACAACAGAAAAAAATCATGTTTAATTAATTGCTTCATTATGCAAACTTTTTTTTTTTTTTAAGACAGTGACTTTCAGCAGTTTTAAATAAGTGAATATTTTCATGGTAATATATCAAAAAATAGTTTTCACTCTCTGATGACTTTTGTGTCACATTGAATTAAATGGGCCAGATTTGGTTCTCCTTTACATGAGTACACTCTAGGCCCTGGACTTACAAACACTTGCAATACGTGCTTAACTTTATATTGATTTCAGTGTAACTGTTCACAGTACTATAATTAAGTATGTGGGTAAGTGCAGGAATGAGGCCTAATAAAGAAAGTGGGGTTGCACATGTGTAACTGAAAGCAAAATTTGGTCTTAAATGTATATTTTTACCTGAAAATATTGGCTCTTGGGATTTTGCTGTCCCCAGTTAGATCATCCAGGTTGATATTCTTCTTTTGGCATTGGCCAGCTCCTCACTCTTTATTTCTGTTCAAAAATAAAGAACATTTTTTGTCAAGATTCAATTTTTTGAAAAAGTCTGGCTAATATGTAAGCCGGTAATAAACTAGCAACAATTCCTTGTGAAAAACTTTAGGCAAAATTTGCAATATTTTTTGACCAATTCAACGCTGCAAATATGGTTGCCAACCCTCCAGGATTGGCTGGGAGTCTACCGAAATTGGCATCGATCTCCTGGTGACCATTGAAAGCGATCCAGGAGGTTTTAATGGGTACAGTACAATTAATGACATTACATCATGTTGGGGGAAAAAAAATCTCCCGGAATAGCTTCAGTCACAGTTGACAACCCTAGCTGCAAAACAAGACATGCAGAAATAAAATAAAATAAAATAAAATAAAATAAAATACATCTCTCCAACAAAAAGAAAAGGAGTACTTGTGGCACCTTGGAGACTAACCAATTTATTTGAGCATAAGCTTTCGTGAGCTACAGCTCACTAAATCTGTGAGCTGTAGCTCACGAAAGCTTATGCTCAAATAAATTGGTTAGTCTCTAAGGTGCCACAAGTACTCGTTTTCTTTTTGTGAATACAGACTAACACGGTTGCTACTCTGAAATCTCTCCAACAGTGCGTTCTGTACATGGAGCAGAGAAAATATTCCTTCCTGTTGCACTTGGGATTTGGGGTTTGTTTGATTTTTAGCCCAATGAAAGAAGGTTTTATAGTCAACATTTGCTCATATGACATTAAAGGAAATTACTTGGCTTGAAGCGTAATAAATGGCAAAATATTCAGGTATTCAATCTCTTGTGAATGTTGCCATAATCTCATGATGATAATGTATTGTACAGCTTATTAGCCTGGCAAGGATACAAAACACAGAGCTGCAACATCACTCTGTAGAATAAATAGTTATATATCAGATGTAACTGGGTTGTAATAATACGACATAAAATATTTACTACATGAAATATGTAAAAAAAATCCTAGATTGTCCTACTTTGTATAGAACATATAAAAAGTAAAACCTCAAACCTGTAACTAATGAGAATGGTGGTGGCTTTAGTTGGTTATGCTCATTATTCTCTTAATAAAGTACAGAAATCAGAACTACTGCATTAGAAGCAGAAAGAACCTATTAGGTCATCTCGTCCATTCCTGTGCTTTTGGGGGATGGTTCCCAATTGTATAATAACTATCCACTAAGTAACACATGTTCATTTTCTGCTTTTACAAGTCTCATGTTTGTGTTGTTAAACTATAGGGCCACTTATATTCGCAAATTATAGGGCTATTTATCCTATTGATTTACAGATTATTGCCTGTATAAATCTTTTCTCTCATCCCTCCATCCTCCCTCAAAAGAGGTGAGAATTCTTCCCATATGTTTTAGCTTTTGGTTTGCCTATTAAATTTCTATTTGGAGTTTCTAGGGACTATTTAAACTCCCATTCTTATTTTTTGTGGACATGTATGTTTTATGACTGAATTTTGCCCTTACTGAGAAAAGGAAGAAGGAGATTCAAACACTACCAAATCTTTGAAGTATTTTAAATCCAAAACTGGACCTGCAACTGCTCCCTACTTTATGAGCTGCATCCAAGCCCCCTGTGAAATCTAGATCCAAATTTAGTAGACTGAGCTGATCTCTGTGTTAATATTCATAGGCCTGGTTTTCAGAATCATTGTAGCTCTAGTGAAGTAAAAGTTTTGGTAACATTAAATATTCATACCTTTAAAATTAGTAAACTTATCTTCAACTTAGCTTTTTTTTTTATTATATCTTAATCAGAGCTGCAAAACAAACTAAGATTTTAGCGCCAATCTGAGTTACACTAACCCAAACATGACCCGAGTTTGAGATAGTCAAGCCAGTGCAGTCCTTCCTCTTTCCCAAACTCAGTGTGATCCAAAACATTGTTTCAAAGTAGTCTGAAATCAAGACTTCTCAAAACTCTGAAAGCCACACCATCACAAACCAACCCTTTTTAAAAGTGAAGTTGTCCGTAGCAGACATAAATCTATCCTGAACTATTGGACATACATGATTTATATGTGTACATTTATAGAACAGTGTAAATAATTTATATTGAACAGGTAGAAAGTTAAAAAATCCAAATAGAACATATGTTTTCGAAATCTAGAAGTAACAATCTAGAAATAACTAATAATGACTTAAGTCAGAAGAACATTACTTCCCCCTTTGGAATTGAGATTTCTAACTGAATCAGCAAGCAACACTTTTGTGGTTCGTGTAAAGCAGCACTAGCTGTAAATCTTTGTAATTACAAAAACAGAAAGTGAACAGGAAAAAGAGTCTTTAATCAGTGTTTAATTTCTAAGGTTTTATCATATTTTACGTATTTATTTTGTTACAATTAAGTGCCATTCCTGCAACAAGTGTTGTCATTACAAAACAACCATTACAATGATCACTAGCTGACACTGAAAGTCTCTGCAGAGTGACAAATACAGGAATAGACAGGATAACCCTTGAGGTTGTACATCCAAAACAAAGTGTAGGCCTAATAGCCATAATAATGGGTCAGAGTGCATAGTCTTTCATTGAATCTAGTTCTGCTTTTTCTTGAAGGTATGGTGGTGGTAGTGTTGTCTACTGATTTTCCCTTTACATATTTTTTTCTTTCATTTCCAGCAGTTGCCACCTACACACTTGATGCCACCATTCCTGGGATCTGGTTTATTAATAAAGTAATTCCAAAACAACATTATATGATCCCTCACAGCCCAAGCCTGGGCATGGTGGGTGCTGCTGCTGGTTCTCGTGCCCTCAGAATCTATCCTAGACCTTGGGCCCTATCAGAAAGTTACTCTCACCTCTCTTACATTCAATATGGAGTCTAATCATCCATAATTGTCCCAAAGAGTCATCAGTAGTTAACCTGAAGCCCTCTGCAGGGTTCCAGCACCTACTAACAGTGAAAGAAAATGAGAGAATCCTGCTGCTATCTTATATCTCCTCATCCCTTGCTTTTGTCCTGAATAATGGATGAAAAAATCCCTTTCCCTTCATAGACAGGTGTGTGCTGGGGAGGGGCGGAAGCAGTGTCTCTCAGAGTAACTTAGGTAGCTTTTCCCTCTAGTTCCTTAAGACCAAGCACACCACCCAGTTCCCAAACACATTTAATCATGACGAGTCCAGGAGCAAGTTTCACACTGTTGCTCCTGAACCAGGGCTTCCTGCAGAAAAACAAATTGTACTGTTAGCGCAACCCAAGGCCTCATTCAAAAAGGACAACAAGCAGGGTGATGCTTCACACTAGAAAGAATGATAATTAATATTTAGCAAATTGCCTTGTAAAGATACACATGACTTTTCAACATACATGGATAATGCAGCCTGTATATTTGGTCTATTACCTGAATATTTATATCTTACCCTTTTTAGAGTTTCTCATTGTATTAATTAATTATTATTATTGTCATTCATAGTAGTGGTATTAATAAAAGCGGTTATCACAGTCCAGGGCAACTGCACCTGGGTTTCCTGTATGTGGTACCTCAAGGGCATGCAATAAGCTCCTGGCCACTCAGCCATCTTCTCTCTTGGGCAGAGACCCACGTCTCTCTCCCTCCTGATCAGGGTTTTTACAGGCTGCACCATGTCCTGTCTACACTTAGATATTCCCAACAAGCCAGGCTGCCTAAACAGGCCAGCACCTGTGCTTTGCTTCCTCTCTGAAGGATGGGAATGGCTGTAATTGCCAGCAGTTACAAGTTATCACACAGTTTTTTCTAGCAGTGCATTTATCCTTAAGATGAAAGCATAACAGATAAAATATATTAAAAACAATAAAAACCTACACACATACTAAACAGCTTCCCAGAGATCACCCCAACTGCAACTTCAGGATCTGGTAAGTGTCAGTCCTTCAAAACCCATAACTGGGTTTTCCCCATGGTTACAATTTCATAACTGTCTCATATTCACAACCAGAACAACCATGAATTGTTCAGTCTTTCCTTTATACAGCTTGGGCCTTTGATGTCCAGTGACCAAGAAAGGAAATCAGCAGATAAAGAACCTCTCCTCAGGGCATAGCTTCAAAAGGCTGGGTTTCTGCATTACTAGAGGTGAGGAATTTGCATTAACTTCTCCCTAGGTATTTCTCAGGAAATCCACTTCACATATTTTGCCCCAAAAGTCCATTTTTGTATGGCATAATGTTCAATACAGTTCATTGATCGTCCACGCCTTATCTCACATTTCTTCCCTTAGAAAGGTTACATATAATCCCAGATCACAGTAATACATACCGTTTGCATTTCATACTATTGACACCCAAAGATATTTCAACTTAATTCAATGAGGTTTTTGAAGGATATTGCAGGAAACTGCCAAATCTGTCTCAGTACTTTTATGTGAAAGAGAGTCAAATGAAAAGATATACATTTAGCAACGAGGAATACAGGCCATAACTACAGAATAGGGGACTGTATCCTGGAAGAGAGTGACCGCAAAGGATTTAGGGCTCATACTGGACAAGCAACTCAACATGAGTTCTCAGTGCACTGCTGTGACAAAAAGGACTAATGGGATCATTGGATGTATAAACTGTGGAATAGTGAGGAGGAACAGGGAGGTGATTTTACCCCAGTATATATCACTGGTGGGACGATGAAGTGAGCTGTAGCTCACGAAAGCTTATGCTCAAATAAATTGGTTAGTCTCTAAGGTGCCACAAGTACTCCTTTTCTTTTTGTGAATACAGACTAACACAGCTGTTACTCTGAAACCTGATATTAGAATACTTCATCCAGTTCACCCCCTCCTTTTTTTGACCACCTCTAGCCATTAACTTAATTGAGTATATGAGGCTTTATCACCTCATGTGAAGATGGAAGAGGTGGTCTCATCACCTGATCATTTTAATTGGAATGAAGAGTACTCCATTTCTGGTTCTCAATACAAGAGGAGATAGACATATTTTAGATCTTTGAAGCAAATGTTTTATGGAACAGTAACTTTAATGTTTGAAAGGCTCTTTTCTGATATTCTGTCAGATTGACAGCGTAGCCTTTGATTTATCTGTTCCCAATTAAATGGTTAAAATAAAGAATAAAACCAAAATGAATTATTTAAGGTTCGAGCCTCCAGGGCAAATACAGATATTTTAATTTAGCGGAGCACTGTGAATGATATAATGAATAATAAAAATTAAAGACTTTACTTAATATAAAATAGTTAGTTAAGCAAACAGCCATTACACTATGACCTTACACCACACTGATACTCACATTCAAAGATGAAATGATACATTTAAGGATGATCAGTCCCTAAATGAGGAGAATGGGTATAATCTTTTCTCTAACACAGTGGTTTTAATCTTTTTTCATTTGCAGACCCCTAAAAATTTTTGCATGCCGTTGCAGACTCCTTTGGAAATCTTAAACCCCTCATGGGTCCACGGACCACAGGTTGAAAACCACTATTCTATGGCAATGACAACCTTTCATGGACCCCTTAGACATAATCTGTGGACCCCCAGACGTCCAGAGACCACTGGTTGAAACCCACTGCTGTAACAGTACCTTGGCGGTGGATGGGCGCGCCTAATCTAAAATTAATATGCTACCTTTTTATAATCAATTACAATAATGTTCCTTCATTAATTAACATTAAATCCATCTTTTTACCATAATTTAAACATTTCTACTTTCTTATTGACTATTTAACATGAAGCATCATCTTAACTAATATCCGTGTAAATGCCATACCAATAACTATCAATACAAGTAGCATTTTCCAAAACATTAACGTTTTATCTAAAATACTTGTAAAAACCTGTTAGGACAAAAACATGTTTACAGCACAACCTGGGGTTATGTCCTAATTTATCTTAAACTTGCCTCTGCATTATCTCATTTCACTTTATTCATGTTTTACCAGGCCCTGCTTGACTATCATCAAACCTATTTTTAAGAAATAGATTTTTGGGCCTACTTACATTTCAGCATTTCTTTATAAACATAAAACATCATTTCTGTAGGCTACAACAGTATCCTGGACTGCAATGGGTGAGCTCCACTCCCAAAGATTTTTACAAAGTTACCCATTTCTCTGCTTCCAAATGGAACACGATCACTCAAAGTCATATCACACACATGCAATTTTAATTTGGCAATCACATCATTTTCTGTTTTGTTTGGCAAATGTAAAAATTCAAGATACTTTGAAAAGAAGTCTACCAAGAGTAGACTGAATATATATTAAAGTTTAGAAAAAATGCAGCTACTCTCTTGGGTCTTGTAGCTAAATAATCTGGGTGGGATAGATTATGGTTCTGATTATTGGAATGATATATTTGATACATCTCCTGCTTTCTAGTATGTTGCTTTATATCTTTGCCATGCTGTCCCACTACATTAAAGCTCAAATTTTCAAAGTCGGACTGGGATTTGGGATTCTTCAGTAGGTGCATAAACTTTCTATCCTTAGGGCGTAATTTATAAAGGTGCAGAACATCCACACACCACTCCTTTCACTTGGGTTTGTGAAAATTATCAATTTTGAAATTCAGACCCTAGCTTTCAAAAGATAAGCACCAAAAAAGGAAAGAAAGAAAGAAAGAAAAGAAAAGAAAAGAAATAACCAGGTTATAGCCGGTTTCAGAGTAACAGCCGTGTTAGTCTGTATTCGCAAAAAGAAAAGGAGTACTTGTGGCACCTTAGAGACTAACCAATTTATTTGAGCATGAGCTTTCGTGAGCTACAGCTCACTTCATCGGATGCCCACTTTTGGAAATGTATCCCCTTCTGGTTCATCCTTTTCCTCCCTCTTGAATGCCCTGATATAATATAAATACACATTTCACCACACCTTGACTGTCCTATCACCTATCCTTAACATTCCTTATTGTGAGTAGAGTGTCTGTAACAAGCCTATTATGGCTGCTCCTTTGGGGTTGGCTTGTATACTTCTACATTGTTTCTTGGTAGGTATAAACTCTGTAGAGCTTGCATTTCAGTTTCATTTAATATGCCCTCTCCTACAGCCTTTGAAGCAAATCTCTGCAAATCCTGAGGTGGCCTCAGTGGCATAAACAACCTTCTCATCAATGAATTAATAATTTTGTTCTCTTGGGTGTTGTGCTACCTCTCTACAGAAAATAGTCTGCAGGTGCCATGTCTCTAACAGGCATATGTTTAACTGAGTTTTCTAAATTTTCTTGTGTAGCTAGGTTAATTTATACTATTGTGTTTTGTTGGAATGATGTATGGTATATTCTGCATGCACCATTCAAGGACTAGGCACAATTTGGCCCATAGTAAATACAAAATGTCCTTTTTTAAATTCTGGTTATGCTCTTAATAATCAATGATATCACTGTCTTAACACAAAGCAATGTTGGCTGCAGTGATCAGGATTTTAGTGAATCAATTCATAATGGATTATGTCAAAAGATCGTCCAGTTAGTTATACAAGTTCCCTCTGAGTGAAGTTTATTGTTGGAGGCATTCACCAATGTTTGGAAGTTGAGTAATTTCCACGGAGATCGTGTCAGTTTTGTTGGGTTTCCACTGATAAAAACAATAAGACAATGCCCAGGTTGCTGTTGCCAGTAATTATTCCTACTGAGAGACCTCTTCTTTAAAAGTATAATTTCTTCTTTTTCCTATTTAGTATATATAATTATTACTGAAAGACTAAAGATAACGAAAAAGCTGGTTATTTTACTAAAGATACTAATCTAGTGGAAATCTCAGAGTTCAGCATTATACTGTGGCTCTTAAGTAACAATAATAAATAAATAAATAAATAAATAATAAAACCCTTCTGCTGATGTAAGAATAAATCAGATTGATGCTATTCAGAGTGATTCACCATTTCCTCTGGCCTCATGCCTAAATCTAGTCACTCAAGACTAAGACATCTGAGTATAGAACATCATGCCAGATGTTGACTAAGCTTATCTTGTAAGGCTAGAAGTCATTAGAGAGTTCATATCCCTAGTTAAATTAGCCAAGTTCTATTTTCTTTTTCTTGTACAATCTTTTAGTACCTACAGTTGATGGGGTGTATGTTTCTAACCGTTTTCTAATTAACAATATATAGACTTCATAAGGTACATACTGTTATTTTTACCCCTCATATCACATAAATTTGTTTAATTTGTTTGATAAATAGTGCTAGACATTTCTCTCATAAATCAAGCAAATATGTTTATACCAGTGTGTACTCTTATGTTAAAATTTATAAAATGTATCAGATATGAGGAGGTGAAAATAGAAAAAGAAGAAATTACACAAATTAAGAATCTGTACTTATTCTTATTTCTATTATTATTTTTTTAAATCCTAGAAAAATTGGACACACAAGTTAAAGTTAAGGCAGCTTTAACTTGTACGACCTGCACTTCCTCAGCAGGTCACCCGAGGTCTCATTGACCTTGGCAGCATTACAGCCGTCATATTTTTACATGGATGAACTGTTTTTGAACAATTTCTCCAGCGTATTAGGCACAACATGCTTTTCTTCAACATCAGACATGCATGTCTTTTCTTTCTGTCTAGTTGCTTCTTCAGCAAATGTACTTATTTTGGCTTTTGCAATGAATTTCCAATTTTCCATTAATGTTTGAATTGCCTGTATATTATCTCAGGGTAATGATGAAGTACAAGATCATGCTCTGCACTTTTCTAATTGTTGTCGTTTTTTAAACCATCTCATTCAAGACTTTAGTCTAACAGGGTTATTGGTAGTGTACTCAACTCCTGCAGTAACCATGTTGATTTTGAAGGATTGAATTTCATTATTCACAACTCTGAGTAAAAACAAAACAAACAATCCTCCCCCCTCAACCCTACAGTGTTTCCTCTTGGTCTCTCTCCCTAACGACAATTGGAAGGGACAATTCAGGGAAAGCATCTTTTAGGCATCCAAAGTGGCAACATTGAATTCTTACCATCATTTTTCCCCTACCTTTGATAATCACAGAATTTATATGTTCCACATTAAAGGACTAATTTGCCATGCTTTCATACAGTGCACACACATCTAAACATGGCCTGTGTGAGGGCCAGACAAAAATGCAAGGACTGCTCCATCCTAATTCCCCAGGGGATGCCTAGTGCCCCAAAGGGGGTGGGAATTGGAAGACAGGCAGGCCATGTCTCTGGATCCTCATTCACTGGTCTGCATAGATCTCTGTTTTTGTACAAAGCTGTACCTCATAAAGGGGTGTAGCAGTGGTCTCACTACTTCGCCCATTAGGTCAAGATGCTTTATTCATACCAGTGCTCCTCCTGGGACAAGGTGACTCTGTTCTGCTCCAAATGCAGGGTGGATTCTCCAATGTGAAGTCCAGACTATAGTTACAGTGCATTAAGAGAGAAAAATAAAAAAAAAGAGTGAGAAATCCTATCAACATTGTCTAAACAAAGCACTGTTATTGTGCTTTATTACATAGACAATATTAAGTCTTGGCAACAACTTTCCAAGTGTACATAAAGTTCATAGACTTTGTAAAATTCCATACAGAAGCCTATTTACCGGAACACAAGGAGTTAGTAAATCCTAACTCTTCATCTAATCCATCAGTTTGTTCCACATATGCCAATAAAACCTCTTTTGAAGATTAAAACAACACAAAACGTTCAGAGTTGCAGCCAATAAAACATATTGTTTATCCTCCCAAGTTGTTAAAAATTTGGCAGGGAAAAATTGCTGAACTACTACCAAATTTTGCAAATCCTTCCTTAAGAAGTCTGACTGTCTATCTCCTAGCCTTATTTCCCTAGCCACACCAGGAAACATTAACACTTGGTGACCTGAAAAAACTAAACTTTTCTGTGTGTTTTAAAAATCTGTTTCAAGCCCTAGAATTATCATTTACAAATACTGATGGTAATAATAAACAAAACAAAACACCACACCACCCAACAAAAAAAATCCCAGAAAGCATGAATAAACCAGTTTATTTTCTGATCCCTCTTGCACTGGTAGTTTCCAGATGCCTTGCTATGGGTTAGAAACAAGGTGTCAGATGTCACATTTAAATGTTCTTCTTATGAAATAGGCAGAGTAATAATTCATTTATCTTCTTCACCTTCTTTCAACTTAACACACTAGAGTTGGAGGACCTAGATTTATTTTCCAGAACATCCAGCTCCAATGCGTAACATTATCTTGAATGACTGTTTTTTCCCCATGTAACAGGGTGGGCCTTTAATGGCATTGGCTTAACCCTCCTATTCCAGTTGCACCCTAATTTGGTGTAATGAGGAGGGCAGGGCTGGCCCTAGGGCTTATAAAATGAGAGCACTCAAGGCAAGAGTGATTTCAGAGTTAAGAGAGAAAGTTCAAAACCAAGAACCCAGTGAGATTGCTCATCAGAGCAGAGCAGAGCTGAGTGGAGAGCTTCAGGGAAGGGAAAGACCCCGAAAGAGGAAGCAGTGAGAATTGCCTAGTAAGTAGTGGAGTCAAATCAGGCTAACGAAAGTGGAAGGCAGTTGGGTGATCACCTGCAAACCTACCCAGGCCAGAGATCCGTGGCCAGAGAGGGCCAAAGGATGAAAACAGTAGAGGGAGATGCCGTTTGGTTCTCCATGCTAGAAAGCTAAAGCTGGAGGGTCAGAGAGGGCTGGGGAATGATGGAAGAGTGAACCTGCTGTTGTCTCTGGGTAGGAGCTAGAACCAGACCTGAGGAGGGAAGAGGATGGAAAAGCACCCCAGTGAGAGAGGCTGGGGTGAGGAGTGATGAGAGATGCCAGAGTCTTACTGAAGAGCTGGAGTGTAGCAAGATCTGCAAGAGCTGTGCTGGAGTGCTGGCGCATGGTGAACAACATGGTGTATGTTGAAGGAATTTTGGGAACTGAAAGAGTGAATGTACTTTTTGGACTGTGTTGGGGAACAATGGATTATGGTCAAAGGATTTTTGTAATAAATTAACCCTTCCAGGACGACTTGTATGTGAAGAACTTGCATGGAATTACCAGGGTCTCTGGAAGAAAAGGGAAACCGAAGCAGACACACCAGGCATGCTGTGTCCCGCCACAGGAGTGTTCCACCATATCACATATGACGGAGAAAGGGGAGGGTAATTGGCCTCTGAGGAGACAGGAAGTCTGAGTGCCTGAAAGAGGGAAATTGAGGCAGGGAGATGACTGCAGGGCCACCCCTGAGGCCCCGAGGGGCATGTTGGAAGTGGTCACGCTGACATCCTGCAACTCTACAAATCAGTTTTAGCATGATTTTGTACTTTAAAGAGGCTTGTATGACCAATCTCAACTAATGCAGAGTTTAAACTAAATAGCATAGATACATGAATGAGTTAGAGTCTTAGGTTTCAAAAGGTAATATAGGCTTCTATAATTAGCAAGCTCTATTTGTCCTTTAAGGTTAACCCAGGCTAAGCAGCTGGGGATATCTTCATTATGCCTAGATACACCTTGCCTCCAGAGTCCAAGCAGTACAGAGATCCGTAATTCCTTTGGTTTGGCGTTATCATCTTCCTCCTGCCAGTGGGGGAGTTCCCTATGGAAGTCCTGTCTCTAAATACCCCCTTCTGGGATCAATATCTCCAGTGGGTTGGGTGAAACTCACTATCTGAGAGGACTTCAGCACAGCCTTGATCATTAATTTTATTATAGCTAAGCAGTGCCAGTGCAATCTGAAAAGGATTATTTTATTTTTTACTCTAGAATAGTGTTCAATGTGCATATTTCACAGAGAAGCTCTCATAGAGTTGGAGATGAGAGGCCAGTGCATATTGATTATCCAGTACTCAAGTCCTTCATACACAGAGTGTGGAGGAAAATCATGATATTCCTGGATAACTTTTAAAAAAGTCCAAATAGTATGCTGATATCTACAGAGCACAAAGAAAGCAAATAAACTTCTTGAATGTGCTTTTAGATTTACTGACACTAAAATGGGAGAAAAATATTCTATCATTTATTTTTTCATTACTCTATTAGTTGTAATGGTTAATATTTAAAAAAAAACATATCTGCGTGCAATCAAAATTTATAAAAGGGATTTTCTGAAACCTCTGCACTCTGGAAACTACTGCTTAGAAACTTACAATCTGATATTAAAGATGTCAGATTTCCCTGTCCAGAACTGGAGACTTTATACAAATAGAAATATCAGATCATAGGACTGAACTTGAAGAAATGCTGTTTAAAAAAAAAGTAAAACATAGCACAAGATCAGTATAAATCCTTCAGACTGATAGGTACAGCATAACACTGAATTTTGTAATTCAGGTGATGTAGGGCCAAATCATTTTAGAGCAGTGGTTAATCCTTCAGAACAGAGAAATTAATTTTACAATCACATTGCAAAAAAAAATCAGAGGCACGCAAGATGAAATATCATCTGATTTCACAAAGGAATACTTAGAATATTTTTCAGAACCCTTCTGGTTTTGAAGCTGTACAATATGTACTATATTATTAAGCAATTAAATTAATCATTCCAAACACAGAACAAGACAAACTAACATTTTAAGCAATTCTTTTTTTTCCCTAAAGAGAGATTACCTCATTTTGTGGAATAGTCACTTGCAAATGTAATGTATAAGCAATTAAAAAAAATCTGCAAAGATTTTCAGTGGCAGCCAATAGCTGTTAAACAAACAAACAAACATCAATTAGGTGGTGTAGGGTAAAAAGAAAGATGTTAAAAAATAATTTGTCTGAATTTGGCTCTTCCTCTTCATTTCAGCAACCCATACACTTTAGCATTGCAGAAATCACAGCTTTTTAAGTAATTTCTGGAGAGATTTTTGTAAGTCACAAAGAGGAATTACTTACCCATCTCTCACGGAATTTTTTAAAGTACTTAGACGCCTAACTCCTATTTATTTCAATGGGAATTAGGCACCTAATACCTTTAGCAATCTGGTCCTGTTTGCCCTAAGTATCTCCTTCCAAAGTGTCATATTGCAACACCCTTCCTCTCACTGAGTAGCAGTTAAGATCCAGATCCACAAAGGGATTAGGCACCTAAAGCCTAATTTTTAGGCATCACTGTGATCCATAAAATCCTGCTCAGCAGCTGCCTAACTCTGTCAGCTCCTAAACTCACTTGGTGCCTACATTTCTGTTATAAAAGTCCCCTAGTTGCTTAACTTCCTGCCTCTGAAAAGGAGCACTGCTGCCCTTAGGCACCCAGTCACCTGCCTATCTCATACCCTGAGCCTCACTGCAGTCTACAGACCAGGGGAAGATCTGTTAGCCATGCTTTAAGTATGCCCAACTCTGCACAAAATGACCTGTGGGAAAGGAAAAGGGGCTTCCCTTCAGCCTAGTGGTTAGGGTACCTGAGATGAGGGAGACCCTGGTTTAGCTCAGCCCTCTTCCTGATGAGGAGAAGGGATTTGAACATGGATTTCACATCTTTCTACTGACAATCCTAACCACTAGAGTATGAATTAGTCTGATAGGGAACTCTTGTTGAATGCCTTCCACTTAATTAAATAATTACATCTTCAATTAGGCCAGACACAGACTAAGAATCACTTTATAGTACAGTGGTTAGGGCATGCACCTAAGAAGAAGGAAACAAAAGTTCAAATCCCTTCTCCTCATCAGTTAGAGAGGGGGAATTTAACCAGGGACTTATGCATCTCAGCTGAGTAGTCTAATCACTGTGATAACTGTTCTTAGAGAGGCTGCCTCCCCACACCTTGTATGGTTTTAGGTAGCTACCTAACACGTTCTTTCAAAAAATGGTTTAGTACCTAAGCTGCCTGACTCCAGCAGCAGGGTTCCCAGCTGTGGACCCAAAGCAGAGAGAAGCACCTTTCTACAGCCTAGACTTAGGCACTGAACTCTGTCAGAGGGGCAAGGCTTAAGACACAATCTTAGCCCTATAAGCTAGTTTAGGCAGCAAACTGCCTACCATGCTGGCTTGTGTGGACACAATTCTCAGGTTGCCTATCTCTCCCCATTCATTGTATAGGGAGCATAGGTACCTAACTCAGACTTTGTGCATCCCATTGTTGATCCAGGACTTTGTAGGCACATAAAAGTTAGGCATGGTGATGCTCAGCATTGCACTACTTAAGTCTCTTTGCAGATCCAGGCCTTACTCTATAAGTGGCTATGATTAAACACAGATAAAGATACCCAGCTCGCGCTAAAGGATTATAAGGAGCACTAATTATTTCGTAACCTTTAAAAATATTATTTTTTATTTAACAGGGTTCTTCTTAAATACAGTAATGTTTCATTAATATTCCACAATATGTATTTAATATCTTTCCACCAGAAATTTAAAATAATTGAAAAATATTGAGAACAATTAAATAATCCACCTAAAATACTTTCAGCAGTGGCTGAAAGGCCATCAAATTCAGGAAACTACAAAATGGTGTTTTGCTATATTCCTAACCATATAAGACTTTGTGCAACTTCCCTGACCCCCTACTCTTTGAATCTCCACAAAAATAAATTTGTCTCTATATTTAACATATGATAAGAGCTCACCAGCCTGTTTCTTTTTATTGTAAAGTGTTCTCATTAGCTGTTTAAACAATGTCAAGAGCTGTTCTCTTGTCCTTTACAATGCCTACTCTTACTCATCGAGCTCAGGAGCAATTTTTGTAATGTCAGAAAGAGATAAAGCAAGAAACAGGAGCATTGTTTAATTCTTCTTTAACATGACACTTAAAAATCTTAAGTTTAAACTTTAAATCCTCTTCAAAATTCTAAAAAGAAAAGGAGTACTTGTGGCATCTTAGAGACTAACCAATTTATTTGAGCATGAGCTTTCGTGAGCTACAGCTCACTTCATCGGATGCATCAAAATTCTAGAGGCTTCAATAATGTCTACAATTTTGAACAACCAAAATTGTGCACTCAGGTATTTCCATTTAAAAAACAAGTCAAATTACATCCACAAATGACACTTTAACAAAAAAAAAAAAAGTCAATAATCTCCACTTTGTTAGTGATGTGACTGCCATTCCATTGGTTATTGTTTCCAGCAGACCCAAGTTGTGTTCTGTACAGAAACCCTTTTACTCATCTGGCACACTGATTGCTGTTTACGTGTTTAGTTTGTAATGTGAAAGTCAGGAGAGGAAAAAGAAGGACTTTCATTAGTAACTCTATCATCCTTATCTTCTTCAGTCACATCACCTGCTGATTTTTCAGTAATGTGGATTGAAGCTCAGATGAGAGGCTCTTCTTCACTGTCTACTCCTAGCTCCTCACAAACTGTTAAAGCATCATCAGCTGCAGCATATTAAGCAGCAGGTGGTGCATCAGCTTTGCACTGAAGAAAATCATCTGGTTGCTGCAATGCAGATTCTTCATCATCAGAAGGAATTTTCACAGATGTCAGCATTGCTTACTGAAAACCCACACATAGTTAATGAATCACGTTTCAACTGTCAGGGCCTCTACTACATTGCAATTTGCTTCTGCCCATTGCTGCTCTCCAGCATCAATCAGGTTATGTTTTACCAGAAGAGTTGTTCTATTAACAGTGTCCATATTGACTACCAGTAAGGTCAATAGACTTTGAGAAAAATATTTTAAATAGGGCTGTCAATTAATTGCAGTTAACTCATGCAATTAAAACACAAAATTGTGATTAATTGCACTGTTAAACAATAGAATACTAAATGAAATTTATTAAATATTTTCAGATGTTTTTCTACATTTTCAAATATATTGATTTCTATTACAACACAGAATAAAGTGTACAGTGCTCACTTTGTATTTTTTTTATTACAAATATTTGAACTGTAAAAATGACAATAGTATTTTTCAATTAACCTACACAAGCACTATAGTGCAATCTCTTTATCATGAAAGTTGAACTTACAAATATAGAATTAGGTACAAAAAATAACTGAATTGAAAAATAAAACTATGTAAAACTTTAGAGCCTACAAGTCCACTCAGTCCTACTTCAGCCAATCGCGCAGACAAACAAACTTGATTACAATGTGCAGGAGATAATGCTGCCTGTTTCTTATTCACAATGTCACCTGAAAGTAAGAACATGCATTTGCATAGCACTGTTGTAGCCAGCGTTGCAAGATATTTGTGCCAGATGCACTAAAGATTCATATGTTCCTTCATCTTCAACCATCATTCCATGCCGATTCCATTCAACCACATGCATCCATGCTGATGATTGGTTCTGCTCAATAATGATCCAAAGCAGAGTGGACCGATGCATGTTCCTTTTCATCATCTGAGTCAGATGCCACAAGCAGATGGTTGATTTTCTTTTTTGGTGGTTCAGGTTCTGTAATTTCCGCATCTGCATGTTGCTCTTTTAGCACTTCTGAAAGCATGCTCCGCACCTCGTCCCTCTCAGATTTTGAAAGGCACTTCTGCTTCTTAAACCTTGGGTTGAGTGCTGTAGCTAGTTTCAGAAATCTCACATTGGTATCTTCTTTGCATTTTGTCAAGTCTGCTATGAAAGTGTTCTTAAAACAAACGTGCTGAGTCATCATCCAAGACTGCTATAACATGAAATAAATGGCAGAATGCGGGTAAAACAGAGCCGAAGACATACAGTTCTCCCACCAAGGACTTCAGTCACAAATTTAATTAACACATTATTTTTAACAAGCATCATCAGCATGGAAACATGTCCTCTGGAATGGTGGCCAAAGCATGAAGGGGCATACGAATGTGTAGCAGATCTGGCACATAAATACCTTGTAATGCCGGCTACAAAAGTGCCATACAAATACATGTTCTCACTTTTAGGTGACATTGTAAATAAGAAACAGGCAGCATTATCTCCTGCACGTTGTAATTAAGTTTGTTTGTCTGCGCGATTGGCTGAAGTAGGACTGAGTGGACTTGTAGGCTCTAAAGTTTTACATAGTTTTATTTTTCAATTCAGTTATTTTTTGTACCTAATTCTATATTTGTAAGTTCAACTTTCATGATAAAGAGATTGCACTACAGTGCTTGTATAGATTAATTGAAAAATACTATTGTCATTTTTACAGTTCAAATATTTGTAATAAAAAAAATACAAAGTGAGCACTGTACACTTTATTCTGTGTTGTAATAGAAATCAATATATTTGAAAATGTAGAAAACATCAAAAATATTTAAATAAGTGGTATTCCATTATTGTTTAACTATGCAATTAATCGTGATTATTTTTTTAATCACTTGATAGCCCTAATTTTAATTATCTTTATTATCTCAGCATCCATTGGTTAAAATTAGGAAAAACAGCTTACTGGCAGCCTCTCCGGTTTCACATTTGAAGAAGATACATCAGCATGAGTGGAGAACTGTCATAAGCAGGTTCACATACTTTGTGTAGCGTAATTAATGATTTAGCCAAATTAAAATTTCCTCCAATTTTTTAACGTGCCATTCTAACTTTCTTACTGTATTTTCACATAAGTAGTACAGTTTGAATTACTGTAGAAAACTCAACATTTCATGATCTTTCTCATGACCAACAGCTTTCCCTACTGCCCAGTCTTGCTACACATCCTTTGATCAAGTTTCTATTCTTGGCTTTGTTTTTGTCTCTCAAAAACAAGTTTTGGCTACAGAGTCCTGTAACATGATATTCCATATGTTCTTAGGCTGATATCCAAACAGAATCAGGAAGTCTTTCCTTTCAATAGCTGATGGTCTCTTCAAACATATTTTGAGCCTCATTTGACAGTTTTGGTAGGATAGTATGGTATGATTTTCAAGAGAACTCAACATTGAACTTAGTCTGCTCCTGTTGAGGGCAGTGTGAGTTTTTACCATTAATTTCACTGGGGAGAAGTGTTAGGCCAAGAATGAGTGTTTCTGAAAAGCTCGCATATACCTCTTCACCCAGTTATCAGTCTTCATGACTGAAAACATGACTGGGAAATCTGAGGAATTCTGATAATAATCAGGAATAATGGGAGGAAATTTAGAAAAGGATAGTTCAGGGTAACTCAGGGCCAGCCTTATGAGTGGGTGATGTGGGTAACAGCCTACGGTGCTGTGGTTGCAGGGGGCACCATGCTCAAGATGCTGCAGAAGAGCCGTGCCCACCCAGAAGGTGGAGATAAAGGGAACTGCAGGATGAGAGCCAGGCGCTCACACACATCCCCTCTCTGCAGTCCTGGCAGCATGATACCTGCAGTACTTAAAGGGCTTAAAAGAAGTTGCTCAGGGTGCCATTGTCCATAAGGCTGGCCCTGGGATAACTACTGATGAGATTTCTTCGCCACTCAACCTATCCAGAGCACCTCGTCCAGTTCTGGAAAAACACTTCATCCAGTTCCCTGGAATCCAAGAAACCAGTTCAACTCTGGACTCATTACTGAGGTTTCTTTAGAACATAAGAACAGCCATAGTGGGTTAGACCAAAGGTCCATCTAGCCCAGTATCCCGTCTTCAGACAGTGGCCAATGCCAGGTGCCCCAGAGGGAATGAACAGAAGAGGTAATTGTCAAGTGATCCATTCCCTGTTGCTCATTCCCAGCTTCTGGCAAACAGATGATTGGGACACCATCCCTGCCCATACTGGCCAATAGGCACTGATGGACCATTCCTCCATTATCTTATCTAGTTCTTTTTTGAACCCTCTTAAACAATACTTGAGTTGATCAGACTTAGGCGTAGGGCGTGCATACAGGGTATACCAGACATCCAATGTACATAATCATGAATCAGCTTATATACACATTTACACTTAATATTATTGGTTAATATATCATGGTTGGTCTATTTTCTGTAACTCATCCCAGTTCAGATTATGAAATGTCCACAGACTGCAAAGGTATGCTAGTAAGCAAGCTTATCATACATTACTCTTCTATTTGTTTATTAACTATGTTATTTTCAAGTTTACTTGTGAGTTTAGGCGTTGTCCATTATTAACCTCTTTTTCCCTACTTCTGTTTTCTTTTATGCAAGGCCTATTACTACCAGGACATTTTTCTTATTAGTGAAAATACATGAAATAGTTTTCTGACAGAAGAGGTGGAAGCTTCATAGTTTGTCATATTTCAGTCTAGACTTGACAAAACACTACTGAGTGTGTATACAGTAAGGCATAATTTTCTACTGATAGGGAGATGGATTATTATACTTTAGTAATAGGTCCTTACCACAGCTATGTTATGATATTTTGAATACTACGGGATAATATTCTTCATATGAATATTTAAAACCTACAAAGCAAGCCAACTTTTAAGTTTCTAGCTACAGTTGCTTATGTTGCTAGAACACTACATATTAGGGAAAAAATTTGGGTTTTTTCCCCCATATCTGAAGGTCTAGCTTTAAAAAATAAATCATATTTGTGCTGAACACACAAGTAAAAGCTGCAGGTTTGTCACCCAGACACCTAGGTTTCTCCTGCTGGGCATGTACACTATGCCTCACTCTAGGTGTCCAGACACCTAAGCCTCAGCAGGATCCTCAAACCAGGTAGAAATATGTATTTTCTTGCCTATCTGACATATGGAGCCTGATTTGGCTGCTGGATAAGGACCCATATGAAATCTGGCCAAAGGCGGAGATAGTGGTGGTGACTCCCTTATAACTTTTAGCCTAGTGGTCAAAGCACTCACCTGAGATGTGTGAGATCCAGATTCAGTCCCCTGCTATGTCTGATAGGGAGAAAGGATCTTCTGAGAGGTGGGACATGCATATTCAAATCCTAACCACTTAAACAATTATTGAGCCAGAGAGAGAGAGAAAGAATGAATGATTCTACAGGATGGTGTCATGGCACTCATCTGGGAGGTAGAAAACCCAGGGTCCCCTCCCCACTGATTATTTAAGTATTTATTACATTAGAATTTCTTCTTACTCTAATTATTACCATATTAAGCATAATTTTCAAGTTAAGCATTGGATTTCTTGTTTTATGGAAATGGCAGATGTTCAGTGTTCCTTTAATCTGAGCACCAATCCTTCACTCAGTTACATGAACTTTTGGGACATTAAACCTTGATCACAGAACTCCTTGTTGCTAATGGATCTGCCAGCTGTCTAGCTGTATTTTTGGTAATTTGATTACTTCTAATATAAGTCGTAGACTCTTATGGGTTTATTCTTAATATACACAGTTCTGCATTAAAGAAAAGAAGCCATATATGAAAATTAAATGTCTATATTCTGCTATATAAAACAAAACAATCAAGTATGGAATTTGAGCTGACCTTCCCATTAACCTTTAGCTGGAATAGAAACAGAGCTAAAAGTGATCAGCATAATATACAACTAGTTTCAAATATCTGTATAACTTAATCTTAAATTTACTGTAACATGCAAAAAAGCTCAAAAATGTTAATACAGATTCCCTCTAATATTGTTCATTGACTTCAAATGGGTGTTCAGTTCCTCTGAAGATCAGACTGCTTTCCCAGGTGACTGAGTATGGATTTAGATGTTTAACTTTAGAAAAACAACCTCTAAAATGTTGGCCCTGAAAAACCAATTCTGATAATAAGGAAAGGCCAAAGTCAAAAAACCTGAGCTAGCATTCATCTGCTAATCACAGCCACCTGTTCTAACACCCAGTAAAAGCTCAGTCCCTGGGAGAATTCCTTCCTATTAATCACACTGCATTATCTGGCCATCTGTTATAACTGCTAGAAAAGCAGCAGTCCCTTTGGTGGCCATTATTAACAGATTTTTCACTTTATATTTTACTTGCTGAAATGTTCCACACACCCCTTATCCTCAAAAAAAGCAGGAAAATAAGTCCTAATAACCCAACAGTTATTCTGAGATGACTGGTTTGCTTGACTAGAATATGCCAGGTGGGTGTTTGTTACATGGGGGGGAACCCTAATTTTTTCCTCAATTTTGATTAGTGTTTCCAAACTTAGTAAAGAGAATGGGGGTGATTCATGCCCACTGGGAGAGAAGGGTGAAAACTTTGCATATAGGCTATATTTCTGCTGGTTCAACTTCCCGACAAAGTGTTCAGTCAATATATGCCCCCCACCTGGCTTGACAGTACCCCATTGTGCTTGGGAAGGATCAATTCTTTTGTGTCTGTCTGGATGTTTGCAAACTCAAAGAAAGTGGAGGTTAGAGGTGACTTGCTGTCAAGGTTCCTTCCCCACTCTGAACTCTAGGGTACAGATGTGGGGACCTGCATGTAAGACCCCCTTAGCTTAGTCTTACCAGCTTAGGTTAAAAACTTCCTCAAGGTACAAACTTTGCCTTGTCCTTGAACCCTATGCTGCCACCACCAAGCGTGTTAAACAAAGAACAGGGAAAGAGCCCATTTGGAGATGTCTTCCCCCCAAGCCCTACACCCCCTTTCCTGGGGAAGGCTTGATAAAAATCCTCACCAATTTGCATAGGTGAACACAGACCCAAACCCTTGGATCTTAAGAACAATGAAAAAAGCAATGAGGATCTTAAAAGAAGAATTTTAATTAAAGTAAAAGAATCACCTCTGTAAAATCAGGATGGTAAATACCTTACAGGGTAATCAGATTCAAAACATCAGGGGAAGATAAAAGTTATCTAATTGTGCTACGTGTTTTGTCTGTCTAATGGATTTTCACTCCCAGCCCACCCTAAATTAAGCAACTGGGATCTGGTATGTGCTGAAAAATGAATCATCAGTGGCACGCATACAGCTGTACTGTAGTTTTCTTACACACACTAGTCTGTATTTGCCAGCTGGACAGTCAGCAGATAGACTTTGGGGCAGACCACCCACAATGGTTGCACAGATTGAGAGAATCCAGTAACATGCTAGTCCTTTTTTTTATAATACAACTGTTCACTCTCATCTTTTGAACTCTGAGATTGAGAAACAAATCAGGAATGTTGTACACAGTAATTATTTTAAAAATGTACATTCTTAACAGTGGACGTGTTAGCCAGGATTCTTCAGTATCTCATAGTGTCTTTGCAACAACACTGAATATGGGAAACTCAGGTGGAGAAATGCTTGTTTTTTTTTTTTGTTTGTTTTAGCGCATCATAACTGACTTCTAATTTTATTACTAATATAAATACTGAGAGGCACATTACATCTGATTTTAGTTACAACACTTGAGGTAACTTGACTGATTTCAGTAATGACTTGGAGTAATGTCCATAAATGAGATGAGAATCCAGCTCACTGTATTTGTCTGGTCTCCTCCCACTAAACTTATTATAAAGCCCAAGCAGTAACAATTATAAACAATTTGCACTTAAGTAATTCCTTTCCTTCTATTTGGAGATCACATAGCACTTTATAAATTTTAATAAGTTGAGCCCCACGTCACCACTGTATGAGGTAGGTATCATTTTCCCCTTTCACAGTATGATCAAACTGAGGCAGAGAATGATTATGTGACTGACCAAATTGTATACATATTTTTTTTCACATGCTCATGTTGATTAGTATCTTTAATCCATGAGTACATATTTATTTGGGGGTAAGCAATAGATTGGTTGAGCTCTGCATGCCCTGGCAATTATTTATTCTGTACTACTGAAAGCAGTGGAACTAGTTGTATGTTACTCAACACGAACAAGAGTGACAGAATGGAAACTCGGAAACTTTGACCTCTTCCAAAGCCTACTGAAGTCAATGGAAAGACACCCAGCATCGTCAGTGGGCTTTGGATCAGGCTCTTATTGATAGGAAAGGAGCTTTTAAAGTCATCTAGTCCATCTCCTTGCTGGGAAATATTATAGTCTTCATTTTATTGTCTTAGTTTTGACCCCATTGTTTTTATTTTCATTGTTCCATGCTAAATAATTCTTGTCCTTCCTTGGTATTCACATCCTTTAAATATTGGTACACAGTTATATTGTGTCCCTTTAGCCATCATCTAGCCTAGTTATATATGTTTAGTTCTTTTAAACCCTTGCTATAAATCATTCCTTCTGAAATAATTTTTGGTGCTCTTGCCTGCACTCCCTCTACAGACATTTGTCTATGTCTTTGTGCTAGTGAGAGTCATAAGTGAATGCACTGTTCCTGATTGCAAATTCATCAGATAGATAAAGAAGGACTAGTCTTACCTTGCTCTGTGACATGTTACCTTTATGTATCCACCCCCAAATCACACTGACCTTTTTTTTCCTTCCATAATGCATTGCAAGTTCATACCTAATTTGCTCCCCATTGTTACCCCAGGTGTTTTATGGCATTATTTCTTTCCAGATATTTTCTTTCTATTGAATATCTTTCTTTGATTTTTTTTCCCTCAGATGTATTAGTGTGCATTTTTTCAAGCTGAATCTTATTTTGCTATTTCCTGCCCATACGTCTAATCTTTCTAAGTCCCTAAGTCCCTCCTGTCCTCATTGGCCCTCTCAGCACCTCTCAATTTAATATAATTTGTGATTGCTATTAATATGCAGTCTTCTGCTTTGTTCAGACCTTATACAAAGATATTAAGAACTGACCTAACACTAGTTCTTGTAGCACTCCACTAGACACTTCACTTTAACTCAAAACTGGACAGGTAACAATATCCTCTTTGTACAATGGCTCCACATTTGGATAAGGAGGAGATATAGAGAGGTGCCTGTATCATGTTCCTGTCATTTTGGAAATTTTCAAAAAAGGTCACCTACTGGTTTATTAAAGAAAGACTCATTATTGGAACTACTAAACCTAGATCAAACGTCAGCTCAGGAAACATCATTAAAGGTCATTTGTGCTGATAACTTTTTCGTAAATTCCAGACTGTACCTTGTAGTTGTTTTAAATCAGGGATGAAGAATATTCTAAATCCAAGCAGAGATTTGTTATAATACATGCTAAAAATCCTTGTTTATAAATAAGTTTTCTATGTACTTTTTCTGGAAGTCAGTGGATAATTCCATACAACTGTGCCAAATGCCAGATATTTAGAAATCAGCAAATTAACCTCATCATACCATCTACCGCTCAGTAATTGATTACTTGTGGTGAAGAGCAGTACTGTCCAATCTATTTCACTCTATTCTTTTTGAACACTGTCTAACACGTGACCATGGGTACAGTTCAAATTCAAGCAGCCACATTAATCAGAGAATGTTGAGATGACGCCTTCTTTCAATTGTTGGGTTAGTGATGATCAGTTGTTAGGTTAATGCTGAGTGGTGTTGGTGGCCTGTGCTATAATGGAGGTTAGACTAGATGATCTCATTATCCCATCTAGCCTTAAACTGCCTCTTGATTAAATAGAATAATTCATGTAAACACTTTGTACAGGATTATGGCCAAATCCTATAAACTCTTACTCATTCAAACAGGTCCTGTGCCAGGACACCATTGTGCCAGGTACTCTATTTCTCTTATTCCTAATTTACATACTAACCCAACAACTGAAATGAGACCCAAGTGTTACAACCCACAGGAGATTAGGCTATTATGTGCCACAGGCAGAGACTAGAAGGGACTACAATGGAAGGGAAATGATAAAGTGAAAGGTTTCAGAGTAACAGCCGTGTTAGTCTGTATTCGCAAAAAGAAAAGGAGTACTTGTGGCACCTTAGAGACTAACCGGTGCCACAAGTACTCCTTTTCTTTTTGATAAAGTGAAAGAGACCCAGATAATCATGGCAAGTGAGCTGCACTCACATGCTCTAGAGGAAGGTGATCATCCCACAAGGTCACTGCCAAGCCTACCTGGGGGGAAATTCCTTCCTGACCCCATATATAGTGATCTGCTAAAATTCAGTAAGAAAGTAAAAACTGGATAGCAGACAGTATAGTGAGTCATTGTTAAGCAGAAGGCTTTGAGCATTGTCGTTCTATGAATATTCTAGTAAGGCCAGATGTGGAATCCAAGTAGCTGAATGGCCATTTTAAAATCTTTTGTCAAATAAGAAAATACAAGCATGATTATATCAAGTCCGTCAGTATTACAAGTTTCAATACTGGAAAATGTAGCAATGAGGTTGCATACCACAGGGTTTTGTTGATCTGAATTCAAGCTGAAGATCTGATAGTGGCAGACCCAAACATTCATAAATCATGCCATGATTCTTCTGTCAGACTTTGAAACCTTATACAATTTACACATGAACGGCAATAAATAAAGATGTGATATAGCATTTCAGCAGCTGTTCGATGAGGTCACACCACACATCTTTGCAACAAAGTCTTTTTTATACAAAATACATGGTAGCAAGCTAGGGTATGCTATTTCTATCACATAGGAATGCACAACTCTTTTATATCACAATGATTCGTTTTCATCTTCAGCATTAGCCAACCAAACCTATAGCAGTGCATTTTTGCTCAGAGATGGGATAACATTAGCATCTTAGAGGAAGTGATGCCAGCCCAATAAGTATAGCAGGTTAAACAGCTAACATAGAACAAAGAATATAGTTTCATTAATCTATTGAAAATTATGCAAGGGAGTTTCCTCTACATCATTCCACAAAAGTGGGATTCCTTAGATTATAATCCATTTTCTACTGAAGTACTTCATTCCAGAGTATACATTAAACTTGCTATGTTTGCAAAACATAGCACTGGCAGAAAACAGTTAATCCTACTTTCAGAAGTAGGATAAAGTCAAAAGAATTGACACTCCAATTTCTAAAAAGGAGATTTTCTATGAAATGGAATGTTAAAGGTTTTACCTGATATAATACAGGGATCAGCATATAACAATGACATCAAACTTTTCCAAAAGGTAAATATCAAAGCAGTTTTACAATTGTTAAATAACACTGAAGATCCTGTATAGGAAAGAAAACATGAGATTTGTCCATGAGGAGAGTTTTTTTTAGGGTAATTGGCTCATGTAGGTAAGTCTTTGAAAAATACCAATGTTACCTTCATTATCAGATCTGTAAAGGACATTGCATAACAATCAGCACTGGCAACACCACATTATTTCCCTTTCCCCAAAGCCTACACAGCTGATTGGTATTTTGCCAGCCACTGAAAATGCTTCATTCCTGCAGGGAAGAAGCAGGATTCTGCAAAGTGACTGGAACACATTCTGGTCTCCCGCTGCTAAGGGGTCCGTCAAGAGTCTTAAGACATGGCTAATTCAGAACAAGCATTAGTGAGACACTTACCAGAGTCATTTCTGTGGCGTAGTAGACTGTCGGTTAGGGGGTTACTAGCCAGTGTTTGACTATTATTGATTTACATGACTAGGGCCAAGTAAGCATATGTGGCACTTAGAACAATGTGGAAATAGCAGGTGAGAGTTTATAGGGACTGAATAAAGTTTTGATCTAAAGTTCCCTCAAATTATTTATTACAGTATTTTTAAAATTATTATTCATACTTAAACACACACAATATTTCTCAATCCTAACGGAACCAGAAAAAGGATTCCATATTCACATGGATGTAACGTCTGTTGCATATGTATATTAAAGGCTAGATTTATAAAGGTATTTAGATGCCTATAGATATGGATAGGTTACTAACTGCTTTTGAAAAGTGCCCTAAGCACATAACTTACTGCGTGCCTTGGAAGTTTTAAAAATTCCCCTAGGTGCCAATCTCTATCTTTAAGAGCCTAAAAAATCTGGACCTAAACCCATCAAGAGGGAGAACTTTCCCAGACTCCTTATAAGTCACATTTCCAACTACCCATTGTGTCATAAATAACGACCCCCTCTCATGCACATATTTCCTAATTAGTTGTGCAGGTGAGGCTATGCAACACTAATATCAGCTTGTGATGTTCTAGGGAAATGAAATCAATTGTATCTATAAAAGTGTGCTCTGTTGCTGTGTTAGGCAACTACCCTTCTTGAATCCACACTATGTCATTAATAGACCTGTTTCATGCACCCTAGAGACTAGTATTTGATTCTTAGTTTTACAGTGGAATACCAATAGCTTTGTGTATGTGTGTGTTCGCGCTTTCTGCAAGTGCCCAGATGCAGGGATTCCAATAGAAAGGTCTCTTCTATTTAGGAGTAACATCACATGTAAGGAATTCAGGTAGCCCTGAGCAAGATTAATGACGTTACGTGTTAAAAGTTTGGTTTTCACTAGACAATAGTGTGTGTGTGTATTTTTTTTAATACTGATATGAAAGAGAGTTATGGCAAGGTAATATTGAAACACATCTGAAAGTATTCATTTTCTTTGATCAGCCAATGATATTTAATTGTTTAACATTCTGAATGTTCTGAGCCTGTATTGCCATAACATCTTCTTATATCATGCAAATTGGATTTGGCCATGTCTAGTATTTAATTTAATATTCTTAAGAACTTAATTTCTGAAAAAGAGTCAATGTTACATTTAACGTGTGTGTATGTGTTTGTGTATATATACACACTCAGAGCTAGAACAGGTGTAGCCTTTTTGTTTCTGAAGACTGAAGTTCAAACATGTCTGATTAACGCTGATAAACAATTTAATACCTAGCATTTATATCAGCATTTGAATTTTCAAAATGTTATATAAATGTTCGTGTTTTCCCACGTGAAGTGAGTTTGGGTATAAATATTTCTCGGTGGACACATCTCCTCTTCTACCCACCATGCAATTTGACACCAACTCCTGCTAACAACCATGCAGTTTGACATAATTTTGCAGTCTTTGCTCAGGAGAGGTACCAGTATAGATCATGACTTTTGTGTAGATCAGGACAGAGTAATATTAAGAGAATTCTATTGGATTTTACAGTGTACTTTCCCTTGATGTAGCCAGTGTTGTCTCATTTTCATGAATATTTAAAATCCCCAAATTAGCTCTAAATATGTGAAAAGAAGTGCCTAAAATATATTTTGGAAAACACTCCTAGTAACCCTTCATATTACTTCTAGAGCAAATTACCAGTGAATTATTTAGTTCAAAAGTTAATGCAGCCTAACTTGTGTTCAAACTAGAGATGGTTGAAATTCTTTTTTTATTTTAAAATAGTCTATTCTTTAAACAATATTTTTAATTTCTTTAGAAAATTTCCAGATTTTGAAAATAAATAAATAAGGTGGTGGTTCTTGAAAATTCTTTGTTTGTTTGTTTTGTCTTTCAGTTTTTATTAAAAGAATTTTGGATTTGTTTTTATCTTTTTCATTTCTTTTTAACTTTCTTTTCATAGAAATACTTATTTTCTAACCAGTTCCAAGTCATACTATTACCAGTTAATATACACTAGTTGTTCTTCCTCCCTCCCCAGATATGTAGCAGTGCATATAGTGAAAGACATGACTGAACCCTCAAATGCCTATATTTTGACATAAGCTGCATTTATAGCTATTGCTACTAATATTTCTAGCTTTATTCCCAGTTCTTAAGAACAAAAGATTAAAATATCTTAATGCTACAATGCATGGAAGACTTACACATTTAGAGAGGATTTTTGCAGTCTATATACACAATTAAGTAGGTCAATAGTTTGTATACTATATGCTTACACTCTTTTATTTATTATTTTGTTGAACGTTATATTTGACAGCTCATAACCTCCAGTAACTGTAGATGATTCTGTTTATAAATATAAATGATCTAATAAAATCAAGTAGTTGTAATCAGTATGCATTCCATGTGGAACTATAACAAAACTGACATTTTGAAATATTTAATTGTGTATTCAAAAGTGCTAGTGGATATGCCATAGCTTGAATAAGATCCTGAAACCAATTAATGTGGCTTCATTTATCAAACATGGTAGAGCTGTTATAAATACTACTAATAACATCATAACAATATATTTCCATTTGTCTGTAGATACAAAATGCTGCAGCGTTACATTATAGCCCTGAAGTACAAAAAATGCTTCTTTAGGCTTGATTCAACAAAAATGTAGCCATTTTCCATGCTCTGGAAGCTGCCAGGAAGCTGCAAAAGCCCCCAAAATACTTATCTTTACATAGTCTACCAAAGAAAATAAACGTACTCTTAGCTGATATTCCTAGTGTATCTTTTTTTCTTCTTGAAACTGACCTTTCATAACATTGAAATGGAGGGTAAAGTCAGGTATTGATGCTAAAGTTCTAAAATATATAAAATGTAGACTTTTGGTAGTGTTTTATTTTTGTTACTAGAAAGCACAAAAAGACAGTGAGCCAAATTCTGCTCTCATTTATAGCAGTAAGGGCCCAGTTAAACTCTCAAAGTCAGTGGAAAGGCTACCATTGACTTCTTTAGGCAGGTCCTAAATCTGGGATAATTCCACTGATCTGAATGCTTTGGCCAAGAACCTCTAGTACATTTTAGAATTTCACATAGTTATATGTTTGCTGCAATATTTTAATTGCTGCATTACCCTTTTTAGTCACTTAAGGCCTGATTGTGCCTCCCTTACACTGCATAGGTCCTTACTACACAAATAGACTCAGTGATTTCAGGGGAATTATTTGTATTGCAAGATATTGTTCAAATGAGAAAAGGTTTTAGGATCTGTCCCTCTATTACTATGCACTGTAAAGGGGGAATCCAGTTTTATCATTTGCCTCTCGGGACATATGCAATACAAAATGTCCCAACATTTTCAAAGCAGCCTCTAATTTTGATGTCCTTATTGGAGGCCTCAAATTTTGGCCAATTTAAGGCTCCCTGGATCTGACTTTCAGAAGTGCTAAACACTCCCACTTCCAGCTGAAGTCAATGGTGACTGAGAGATTTTTTATTTTTTTTTAATTTAAAAAAAAAAATCAGGCCAAGCTGTCTCAAGCTGGCCAAAAATTTAGGCCCTAAAAATCAAAGGCCTCAAAATGTTGACTTCTAAATGGGTAGGGTTATGATGGTACCATTCTAAAACTCTTAATCATTGCCAATTTACTTTAAATACATACCATGTGGGAAAAGAACATTTAAAGTAATCCTTCCTGGTGGATGAAAATGGAAAGTCAGATAGAAGCATGTAATAAGACTTGTGAACAAAATATGGATATAAAAAGGTGAGATTATATCAACCACTGTGTATTGTTCAAAACCATACAGCATTTAGACCGCTTACAATGACACCATAGATAATAAAAGTATATATTTACTTTCTATAATGTTTCAGCTTCAATATTCAACACTCAAGTCTGAACTAGATTGAAACTGTGTTCCCAGTGAAAGGGAAACCTACCATTTTCCATATGCACTGTCATATTCCATCCCTTTTCTAATATTCACATTTCATTAACATTCAGTATTGGATGAACCTAGGCCTGAGTTTAAAAAAATTAACAAAAATAAAATATTTCTAATTTGTTTCAATATTTGCTATCTATTTAATATTTTATGAGCTAGGCCATCTTGTTTTTTTTAAAAAAAAAAAGCAAATTCAAAGAGGCAGATAATAAACCAAAAATCTTGACGATTTGTTTTAATATTTGATATAGAATTGTCATGAAGGGTTACTTACTTGCTGGCATGGGGAGTTGGGAATTTGCAACACTAACAACTAGTGCAGCTTTGATGATTACACTACTAGAATTTAGTGTTGGGAAATCCTACCCTTGTTGCCAGGAGTTTAAGATAACAGATGAGACTGGGAATGGAAGAACTCAGTTTATCCAAAGGCTATCTACTGCAGAGGTAGTGTTAATGCATGCACATCTGTGATACCGATGAACTAATTCAGTCAATTCACAGCCTTTCCCGGGAAAACTTTTTTCAGGAAGTTACACTGATACTTTTCTTGAAAAAACAATTGTTGTTGTGTTTTTGTGTTTTTAATGATGATTTTACTGGACAGTTTTAGATTTTTTCCTATTTTAAAACTTAACCTCTCATACTTCAGATTTGCTAACATACTGTATGACTAGCAAATATATTTTCTAGTAGATAGGAGACAAGGTTATTGCAAATAACAATATATATTGTTTTATGAAGTCCTTTTATTAAATGTTTAGAGACATAATGACTCCTATGGAAATCAAGCATGCATCTATTACAAAAACTTGAACATGGGTGCTGTTTCAGTAAATTTGTTTGAAGTACTGAATCACAAACTTTTGACATCTCACTAAATCAGAATGTTATACTAGTATTTGGCAGCGAATTGAGTGTTTGATAGTCACTAATGAAATATTTACTTCCTTTTCTTCATCCCTGTAGACTTTTTCTTATCATGGTTGAATTTTCACTTTATTAACATGTAGTCCAGAAGAGGTCAATTTATTATTACTGCAGCTATGACTAAGGAATATCTATCACTTATAGCAGTGGCTCTCAACCTTTCCAGACTACTGTACCCCTGTCAGGAGTCTGATTTGTCTTATGTACCCCAAGTTTCACCTCCCTTAAAAACTACTTGCTTACAAAATCAGATATAAAAATAAAGTGTCAGCACACTATTACTGAAAATTTACTTACTTTCTCATTTTCCCATATATTTATAAAACAAATCAATTGGAATACAAATATTGTACAGTACTTACATTTCAGTTTATAGAATATAAAGCAGTATAAACAAGTCATTGTCTGAAATTTTGGTTTTTACTGACTTTGCTAGCGCTTTTTATGTAGCCTGTTGTAAAACACGGCAAATATCTAGATGAGTTGATGTACCCACTGGATGACCTCTGTGTAACCCCAGGAGTATCCGTACCCCTGGTTGAGAACCACTGACTTATAGTATAGTATACCTTTAGCAGTGCATGTCCTTGGTCTGAATTATACAGAAATATTATATGTTTGTAATATGCCTGTAAATGTGAATGCTAACTAAATTTTACAGGTGCTGCTACCAGACTTGCCAACTCTCCTGATTTTATCACGAGTCTCACAGTATTTGGTGTGTGCACCTTTTGTGTTTTCTTTTTTCTTTTTAGTTGGCTTTTCAGTTCATTGTCAAGATTGTTGACATTAAATGTGCACATTTTTCCTAAGGAATCCATCTCCTGTTACTTTAAAAGGGGCAGAAGCCATGCTGCCTTTGTCAAGGTGGCATCCATTTCACTACAGTCTTTACATGTGGAAGTGAGGCTGCCCTGAGTCATCATGCTCACCATGTCCCATTGTTTCCAATGAGACTGAAGCTAGGATGCCTTCAGGAAAATGGCTCTACTGTAAAATAAGAGTGTGGGACAAGAAACTCTGAGGACACAGGGGTATATGGAGAGAGGAGCCTGAGAGGGTTAGGGAAATTAGAATTTAAACTAAGGTGAGTTCAGAGAAAGAATGGATGCTGAGAAGAGAATGTGGAATACAGAAGAAATTGAAGGATCAGGGAAAAGTGGGATGCAAGAGAGACTGAAGGGGTCCAAAAAAGACTGAGATGGGGGTGGGAGAAGACAATAGCATAGAGGACACTATGAGAGAAATGCTGGAAAAAAGTGGGATCAGGTGAACATAAGGGTTGAGCTGGGGACAGGAGACTGTATTGGGTATAGAGAGAGACAGCAGAGGCCAGATTCTGCCCTCTGTGGCCCCCTGACATTGCTTCTACATCATATAAGGCCTGTAAAGAGGCAACAGTGACCCACAGTGGAATATCCTCTCCCGCCTCCCCCCGCCCGGCAAGGGAATGTAGGAGCAATGAAGGAAGCCTTATTCGGCCCCTGGCATAGGATGGCAAAATTCTTCACATGCATACTTAAGGTTGAAATCTGAAGTGTCCTTACACAGGTAGAGGGCAGGCATTTCACTCTAAGGGCTAAACCCTCCCGGATCTCAAAACCTAACTTTTAAGTGTCTAGAAAAATCACAGGAACAACACTATGGTGCACAAAGCCTGAATTAAGGTCCTAAACTCCTTATACAATAAATGGGGGGAGATATTGCCTGAGAATGGGATCTACAAAAGCCAGGGGAGCTGCCTAGGCTAGCCAATGGGAGACACCAGCCAGAGGGGTATGTGCTAAGCCCCAAACCTATCTCAGGCTGAGGAGTGGTGTGATCAATTAATGGAAACCCACTACTTGGAGTTAGGTGCCTACCTTGCTCCCCACAAAAGGGGCACAGTGGGGAGGAGGTGGTGGTGTTGCCCATTTTATAACATTTAGCCCAGCGGTCATAGCACTCACCTGGGATGTTGGAGACCCAGGTTCAACTCCCCCCTCTCTACTAGAGAGGGAGAAGGAAGTTCCCATGTTCAAATCCTAACTCTCAGGAGAGCATGCATTAATCTCTGAGATATTCTGATGAGAGGCTCCCTCAATCTTCTATTGAAGCTGTTTCACTATGGATTAATAATGCAAGTGAGATTGGAACAAGGGGGGAACCACATCCTAGATTCCCACCTGCCAGTTGGGTGCCCGAACCACTGGGATACAGAGTCATGAGTTCTCTCTCACACCCAGTGATGGTGCCACTGTAGATTGTCATTGGGCTGGGCTGGGCTGATTCTGTAGTCCAGTGGTTAGGGCACCCATGGGGGATGGGGGGAAAGGGGTCTCCATTCTCCCCCTTTGGCAGACAGGGAGGGAATTGAACCTGGGTCTCCTATATCTGTGGTGAGTGCTCTCTAACCTCCAAGAAAAAAGTGACAAGGTGGGCACCACCATCTCCTCCTCCTCCTCCATCTGAATTTTGAATGAGACCCAATCCAGGTAGTGGCCTCTGAGCACACCTACTGGATCAGGGCCTGTACACAAGGTGGGTGGCCAAATGCCTAAGTTCCCCTAGTTCATGAATTGCTCTGGGGCTTAAGCAGGATATATCCAAATACCTAGAGAAAAGCAGCAGTATGCAAGCCCCAGGGATTTAAATTAAGCATGTCGGAACTGTTACAGTGGAAAGTTAGCCACTGAATGAGTTTAGGCACCTACAGGATTTGGTGGCAGCCAGGCAGGAATTTCCTGAATCACAGTAGGTTATGCATGGGGACATAGGCACCTGGGTCTGGAGTTTTTCTTTGTGGCTTATACCCTTAGCCAAAAGGAGCATGATCAGTGATAGTTAGCACGGCTTCATAAACCTATTATGCCATAGAAGTATAAGTGCATTCTTCACCAGTGACTGGTTGGCGGACAAAATCAATGTAGTGATTTTAATTTATCTAGACTTTAGTAGCATTTCAGTCAGACCTGCACGGAAACAACCTAGAAATTAGAAAGAAGTTGTCTGCTTAAGAATTCTGCACTGTGGATACCGAATTAGCTGATGTGCTGTAAGTAAAGAATAATTATAATTTGGCTTTGGATGTGAGTTAACAGGTCAAACTCTTATATTAATAAGTTTCTGATCATTATATCAGATGTTCTGTAATTCAAGTAAAGGGTAAAGAAAACAGTGATGGGAAAAATCTGTTTTCCTATAAAGTCTTCAGTTAAAACAGGGGAAAAAAAGGACATATCTGTTCAGAGAGGGGGAATTGATAGTATATATCTATAGCAGAAGCTTCTTAAATATGATAGACAGCTGTACTAGCTAAGGAATTCTCCTCTAGGGCCCCAGTATCCATTGCTGCAGACTGTTTGCCGAGCTCTAGTAACCAAGCATGAAAGGAAAGAGAAAGATGCTGAGTCTTCTTTTTCAGCGTCTCTCCTCCCCTGGGTAACAACCTTCCTAGATAGAAATGAACTTTCCAGTGTACATGCCAGCCCCTTTTTTTGTACATTTTTGGGGCCCTCCAGAAGGCACAAAAAAGATGAGTGCCATCACTATCTGCAGCTGGCATTAAGAAAGGAAAAGAAATTAAAGTGATTTAAAAACAGCTTGGAACTAAAAACTTTAAACATTCAGCATCATAGCTTCAGAGTAATCTGCTATGCTTGTATGCTTTGCAGACAAAAGGCTGAATTAAAGCTTTGTTGCTTAAGAAAAGGAATTGGTAACTGTCTCCCAATTCAGCTTTTGAAGTAAAATAAAATGTCAAAGCTACCCAAACTTTTTCTGGAGAGCAATTGAGTGCCAGGGCTGATCTGAAGGAGTAAGACAGCTTCTATTAGGTATTTCATCACTAGAAGAGATTTAGAAAACAAAATCAAATATGATAACCCTATATCATCCTCTGCCAGGCTGGCAACCAAGATATACAGGTGCCTGGGTTACTTTTAAGTTTTATTTTTGCCTAAACAATTTCACTGATGTTGAATGTACAGCTGTTCCCTGAAAATGACAGTAAAAAATTCCATTGTGAGCTTGAAAATTTAGCGTCAATGATTCCCATATTGAATAGCCTCAGTTTATACTTAGAATTTTTTATTATTAGATTTTATTATTTATTTTATTACTTAGATTTTATTATTATTCCTAACTGCCTGGCCTAAAAACTTAGTCTGGACTCTTTTGTTCCTGTGCATTATCACCAGCAATAAAGGTTCTACAGGATGAATTATATGCACCCAATGGTTTGAAACTATGTCCTTGCTAACACATGTTCAACATCAGTGAGTGGGGTTACCCAGGTGTAACTGATTGCAATACATAGTTCTGTTGATAATGCTTAAATAAAACACATAATTCAGCTAATTCTCTTACCTGTGCTTGCCCTGTAGGGCTAATAGAGTAAATAGTAATGAAACCCTACCTGACAAAAATAAGTTATGTCTTCACTGCAAAGTTAAACTTGGATGATCGGCACCTGGGTTAGCCTAGCCCAGGTATGAGCATTTCCACAGCAAAGTCATAGTCATGTTACCCCGTCCTTACTCTTTTTGCATTTGCCTGTGTGGGCGGGGCGGGGAACATCCCATGGTTCTTTGAGCTGACACACCTGAGGATTCTTTCCCAGTGAATTGTCAATTGCATGGGAAGTTGTCTGTCCTCCAGGGAGAATTGTGAAAAGGTCATTAGAGGACTGCCAGCAGTATTTCCTTGAATTCTGTCTGCAAAGTGGGTATGTTCCAGCCCAAGTGAAGGCAGCACCCAAACTCTAGATGAATAAACCAGCCTGGATTTAAAGCATCTTCAAACCTGGGCAAGGGGTTTTTCTTTGGAGGGGTGGATGGGAATAGAGCTAAAACCTGGGCAAGTACCCAGGTTAACTCTGCAGTGAAGACATACCTAAAGTGAATTAGACAGTATGGATATGTGTACACTGTATTTAAAACCTGTTGCTGGCTTGTGCCAGCTGATTCAGGCTAAGGGGCTGTTTAATTCACATGTAGACATTTTGGGCTCAGGCTGCAGCTTGAGCTCTGGACACTCCTACCTGGCAGGGTCCCAGAGCCTGGACCACAGCCCCAACCCAAATGTTTACATCACAGTTAAACAGCCCCTTAGCCCAAGCTCCATGAGCCTCAGTCAGCTGGCATGGGCTAGCCAATGTTTTCTAAGTGCAGTGTAGACATACCCTCAGATCCTGGATACACAGACGTAACAGATCTGTTGAATAAAAAGGCATCATTTTAATTTAATCGCTTTTCAGAGGAGAGCTGAGTTTTAAAATATATTAAAGCAACAGAAAATCTCAGCTAAAGGAGGAGTATGGCTAAATCTGGTGAAAGGGCCATGAGGGGAAAAAAGAAGCAGTTTTAAACTGTCCCCTGAATTGCTCAGAACTGCCCTTTCAGCAGTAGTGTATGGATCTGAAGCCTCTTGTAATCTTCACTTTCTATTATAAAAAATTAAGGTCTTTTTTGTAGTAGTAGCAAAAAAAAGTAGACCTCCTTAAACACTTCAGTTTCTCCTATCACTGCATAAGACAAGAGTGTACGTCTGAAAGAAGAAGTAGGGTGCACATCAGGACGAGCTCTGGGCATCAGCAAAGCAAGCACGTGCTTGGGGTGGCATATTTCCAGGGGCTGCATTCCGGCCTGCCTTTTTTTATTTGGCGGGGGCGGGGGGGGGGGAGGAGCAGGTGCGTTCTCAGAGCTGCGCCACTTAGACGGGGTGAGGATGTCGGGCCCCGTGCCGCAGCAGGAAGGGGAAGCCCCAACCCCGGGATGCTGAGCTGCCAGGGCCCTGCCGCTACCTGGGGAGGAGAGGGCTAGTCCTTTCGGGGCTGCGCCACCTCATCTGTGCACTGGCTGCTGCGCTGCCTTGTGCCACCCCTTATATCGGGGCTTCTCTGCGCGGCTGGGGGCTGGGGAGGGGGTAAAGCCCCTGCAGGTGCCGGGAGAAGGTGACATCACTCCCTCCACTTCCAGTGGAGCCCCAGCCCCACCTGAGCTTGGGGCGGCAAATTTTTTGCTTGGGGCGGCAAAAAACCTAGAGCCAGCCCTGCATATAATAAAATAAGCTGAGACAAAACACAGATGCTGTCCAAGTGCAGCAGTGTTTAATTAAATAAGAAAGTTTAATTTCTTATGTGAACTGTACCGTTCTGCTTTGTATGGGCAGATTGCAGGGGTTATTACAGTGGCATCTCTTCACCTGTTCTGGTGCTTACCAGGTGTGTTTTTGCACATGAAAGTAGGCAGTCAACAGGGAAAGTATGCACACGCTTTTGCTGGAGATAGTGGTTCTCTGACTCTCTTCAACCTTTAGTGTGATACTTTTTGTCAACTAAGATGGGTTATTTCCAGAAAGTTGGAAAACTGTGTCTGTAAATATGGCTCTCAGCTGAATAATGCAATTCACTTGCTTTCACTTTTTATAACTGTATATTTAGATGTAGAATAATCTTAATATTGAAAGATGTTTTAAAAATATAAATTACTTGTCAATAAGATGAAGATATTTAAACACATATTTATACATGGAACTTGTTCTATATCGTATTGTTTACATGATTGCCTATATTTTTACGATGAAAATGACTTAACCAGAGCTGGGAAAACAGTTCAATTATTGTATACTTGTGGACATAACTATATGGGCTATTAATTGCTGGAGAGGCCCAAAGTAATCATATTTGTGATCCCTAAATACACTGACATAAATGCTGGCATAGTATTTATCTGATTTATGCATATTTATACAATTATAATCAGCTTCATTTTTAAAGTGTTTGATTTATCTTTTCTTCTCTGTAATATTTTATGGGAATGCTTTAGAGATTATTGCCAGATAAAATAAAATTGTTGTTTCTGTTGATACAGACTAACACGGCTACCCCCCTGATACCTTAGTGAATTGTTCTTTCATTATTACATTTCTAACTGCTGTTATCACAGAAAATGATGTGGCAACATCAGCACACAGCACACCTTACCTCATTGGGCAAGTTGCAGTTATGCCTTGTATGATCCACTATACAATAGGCACACGTGAACAATTCTGGCTCCTAGAAGGGAATCACAAGGTGCAATAGTTTATGACCTAAGTTTAGCTTCTACTATTCCGATAGAATTGACTCTGTATTAAAGAACATATTTTTTTTTTGCCATTTTATGGATAAACTCCAAACAGAATAAGGATTTGGTCCATAAACAAACTTGTATGATATTACTATGCACAGTATAGGTTTTCAAACAATAATACTCACTCATTTCTGTAAAAAAAATCCTGCTTTGACTCAGAGTTTAAGGTGATATAAATAGAAGCTTAAAATGGTTATTACATCTTAAAATACAATATCATTATAAATATCTTGCTGCTTATTTATCAACTGTGACAATTAATGCAGATAATACTAATTAAAGCTAGATGTAGGCAGTGATTTTGTTTTCTCGTTGTTAGAGAGAATTGATTCTTTTGAAGAACGAATATAGTAAGGTAAGAAATTAATGATATTAATGCATTTTAAAGCATCTAATTTAAATTGCAATTCCAAGTTCAATTGTGATAGTACTGAATGTTATGGGGAAAAGACTCTCCTGAAGAACTAACACAGTGCACAAAACCCTAGAGACAAACATTGTTGCCATTTTATAATTCCTTTTGAAATAATTTGTCTATATAATTTCAGTACAGAGTCTGATGCTGCTCCTATTGATGTCAATAGCAAAACTCCCATTGGCTTCAATAAGGAATGATCAAAACCACAGGCAAGAATTCTCCCCTTTGGTCTAGACTCTTGATATCCTATTCACAGAGTAGGTTTTTTTAGTATTATGTACTTGTTTACTGCATGGAACTCCCATTGACTCAATACAAGTTCTGTGCAGTGAATAAGTGCAATATTTGTGAAAGAGACCCACATTGCAGATTATAGATCAGAAGTATGGATTAGAGAGGAGAAATTAGTTTTCCTTATATATCTTATTAGGAGAAAATTTCACAAATTTGAATTGTATATTGCATTGTGTGTCTGCATTTGGCATGATGTCTTAAGTACATCAGAATTAGCAGCAGTGTTTTCATAATTCTATTTGGATTAGATTAGATAATTGAGAAGTGACTATAGATTTCTTGAGTTATTAAGGAAGCCACCTAGATTCTCCTGCTAACATGAACTAAATAACTCCTCAATAACAACCAGTACTTTAAAATTTTAATTGTGTATATATAAAAGGGATGATGATGGAACATACATAGCATGCTAAGCAATTTTATAAATATTTTTTGTAACCCTCCTCCACTTTAACCCTATGTACTGTTTGCTGTCATTCATTGTATTATGTTCAAATTTAGATCGTAAACTCTTCAGGGAAGGGATCATGCCTTTTTTATGTACTGGAAAGTGCACTTTGGGTGCTATATGAACCATTAACACTGTCTTGGATGCTTTAGAATCTTGTTTTCTTTCTATTGGAATTGGATGTTGAAATAGAAATGCCATTGATAGAGAAAAAGACAGATTAGAAAGTATTAATGAGTTATGAGTGTGCTTCCTTTTTCTTGCTATCAGACACTACTTCTCAAGAACAGAACTTATTAAAGGTAATAAATATTTCCTTTAGCTGTGAGAGATTCCTCTCTATGCTGCTTAAAATTGAACAGCGGTGGTTTGCTTACACTCAGAGAGGGTTCAATTTTCATTGTACCCTTTAACGTGACTGATGTTATGGGGCAGTTATGAAAGTGTAAATGTGATGTGCTCAAGGATCAGATCAGGGAATAGGTCATTTTACTGGTTACTCTTAAAGCTTTAATTCTAACAAAGCTACACATGTGATTTGATGATGTCAAACTGTATGTCATAAAAATACCTTCATTAAGAATACGGAGTCAGCTACACATGCAAGCCTGAGAGGGAGAAGTTGGTGTTGATTTGGGAATACCATTTCATCATGCTGACTTGCTTAACAAAGTAAACCCATAGAGAATTGTGTATATGTGATGGGTTGTGTTTCTATGGCAAGCCATTTTGTATGTCTGTGATATTTCCAAATTCGGTATATGCTGTCTGTGAAACAGCTGGGGAATGGAGTAAACAACTACGAACTGGGAACGTGCCTGGACAAGGACCCCTTTAACACCATGTGTACTAAACTGCTCCCTGGGAACAACAGACTAACTTAAAAGCTTGATAGTAAAGTCATTAAACTGATGGCTAAGGATGCCAGCTTCAAGAAGATGAAATAGCACTTATGGCACCTAGAGCAATGTGGGAAGAATGCTAAATCTCCCCCTCAATACTTAAGCAACTTGGCCTATGAGTCACCTAAAAGCAGAGCCAGTCTCTATGCTGCAGGCTGGTTGCTAGATAAGGGAACTCAGACACATTATCTGAAGGTAGAGCAAGACCAGACAGGTTAGCTGAGGGGGTGGAACAGTCTTGGTTGAACTGAACACTTTATGATTTATTATTTCTATATAAACTTTATCAGGAGCAGTAGAGAACTTCAAATCTGTGTGCTGAGATGTGTGCGAGCTTTAGACTGTGCCTAAAGTTTTGTGATTTACATTCATTTTACTGATTATCTCGTTTCTCTTTTGAACACACTTCTTTTTATTTAAGATAATTTGGAATTATTAAATAATTGCAGTTTAATATCTATGAGATGTTGGGAAAAATGTAAACAATTCTTGGACTTCATCCTGGGTTTTCAGTCTCACACTCAGACCAGAGGATCTTATCTAACAAGGTGCTGTCATCATTCTTGCTGCAGTCAGACAGAAACACAGAAAAGCCTAACTAACAAGGAGGAAACCCAGGCTGTGAAAGAACAGGTGACAGAAATATCTTTATAAAAGTGGTTGCTGATATTATGGGAACACATGAGACTGAGAAGGAGATCATAGAAATTGGCATCTAATGTCTTTCTCTTCACCTTGACTTCTGATGTCATATTGTTATTCACAAAGCTATCAGTTACTGAGAACCCAACTAAAATGTTGCATGCTCTGATATATAGGGGAGTCAACATCCCACATTGAGCCAGACTAGCATACGGATCTGGATGTCTCATTCTGGAGTGCAATCCAAACCAGTGAGGTGTTGACACCACCAGCCCGGCAACCCTGAGCGTCTTATAGTTCTTTGCTGTTGTAGCTCCCAACCAGGGCTGCTCACCTAGATTGTGTCTGTGCTCTGGCTACAGCCCTGGCTCAGCAACGCTGACCTCAGCAACCGGTCAGTCACTCCAGTCACCATATGGCTTCCACCAGCCTTGGTGACTGCTCACAGGGTGACCCTGACATGCTCCTAGTCCTGAATTTTCCCAAAATGTGTGTTCTGCATGCCCAGCGCTGTCCTGGCCAGTTCAGATATTAGGTCTGTTGCCCCTGTAAATGGTCCGTATTCAACAGTTTGCTACTTTAACTGGAGTTACCAAACAGTTCAGTTTAAATGCAACACTGGATTAGTTTAGATAAAAATAAAACAAGTTTCTCTCTGGAGAGAGGTTTTAAGCAAGTACAAGTATAAGGTATTAAAGTCAGAAATAGTTACAAGAGAAATGCTTTCTAGCAACTCAAACTTAACAGAGTAGACTTGATTCAAAATAAAATCCTTCCCACAGGTTTCCAGCAACATGGCTGACCAAATTCTCGTGTCAGGATCTTCCCCCAAATCAAAGGATGAGAGAGAGAGACACACACACACACCTCACAACCTTGGGATTTTCTTCCCTGGTTGTTTTTTTTTCTTTTTTAATTTTTTTTTTAAATAGTCCAGTTAACTTTTGAAATGAATTCTTCTGTGGATTACCCCAAAGCAAAGTTTTCTTCAAACAGTATAAGAAGCAACATGGAGTCTATGGCGAAGGAATCGCCATGATCTTCTCATCTGTGTTTGCTGAAATGCAAACTTGCTTTGTCTCCTGCCATCTCCTTTCCCTGCTGTCCTGAGGACCCTCTTTACTACCTGTATGTAAAATGAGGTAAACACACTTCTTTATTCAGGATACTTGTGCTTGGGCAAAGCTACATGATTTTGAACCTGTGCTAAGAACATCATATGGGGGATTTCATACATTTACATATAATGTTGCTACATACATTTTACAATGATATTATTTATCAGCAAGCTATTAGTTTTCAAATGATCTCTCACAAGGCATATTCTGTACAAAGATTATTACAATTGTGTGTAAGGTGTGAATACAGGGATATATCTGGTCACAATGGAATTTTCTGGAGTGTGAGCATTTGAAACTGTTTGGGGGTAAGGTGCTCCCAGAGCCCACCACAGCTAAATCTGAACCCTGAATTAATCTACATGTCATCTGCCCATAATGTGCCAATCACAGTAGTATCTAGACATGATATACAACACAAAGGCTAATATTTTTATATCAAAATATATAATCTCCACCCCTCCAGAGATGTTGCTGGGCCATTCAGCAGTCATGGTTATTCTTAAACAAGAAAAGGTACACGTGACATGAGTGCTATTTAATACTCTTCACTTTACTCCTCCATCTCTAGAAAGGCTGAACAAATATTTTATAAGCCATCTGGACTTTTATTTGAAAGGAGGCGTGCTACAGTAGTAACACTTACACAGGCCATTAGGCCCATAAACGGGATTCAAAGACGCAAAGGATTTCCATTTTTGTCAAACGATCCCTTTAGCAATCAGTGCTTCTCTTAGCAGGAATTGATACATAAACTAATTGTTCCTGGCATATTCTCCAGTCGCTGTGGAGATCTAAAGGTATATTTGTGACTAGGATGTCAATTTTGTCTAGAAAGTCATCTCAAAATATTTTGATGTATGCATTCCTCCAATCAGTGAAGCAGTCTTCTGTTTGTAACATTGCATTTCCTATATATATATATATATATTTAAATTCCAACTTTTTTCATTCTTCTTGAGGTCTATTATAATCTAAATAGTACTTGTTGAGTTAGTCTCTCTTTGATCCACAGTAGACTTATTCATAGTGAACCAATTTTAAAATCTCACCTAGGTTTTTGCTTTTGTTTACTAGATTTGGATAAACATTTGAATACACAAACACAAGTCTGCTTTTGACTTCGTTGAGATGACAATAGTCTCCTGACATACCAGAAAAAGAGCACAAAAACTTGTTCTTGTGTGTAATAAAATTATGCAGGGGCAAATGCAGTCTTGTTCTTATGATGACTAGCTTTGAGTAGCTTGAGCTTTAATTTCCTTCAGTGTATTGGCTCTTCCAGCAATCTGAAGCTTTTCTTTTGATACGTTATTTATGGAGTTAACTGTCTGGCAGACTCTCCCATCAATGGAATTTAGCTTGTGGTGACAGTGATCTGAACATCTGCTCTGGTTAGCATAAGCACTAGAGTTTTCCCTTTAGGTAACTTCCTTTCCCTATGGGGCAAGCTTTCCAGAAAGGGACCATTAACATATTTCAGCTAACCAGAGAAATTTTAGTTATTGTGCTGGAAATTATAATATAATTACAATAATACCAAACCTTGTTATCTGGACCTTGTAGCAGTGTATTTGAAGTATGCTGAGCCAACTTAAATGGAATAATTTAGACTGCCATGCTAAGAAGATGTGGTGTTTTTTTGTGCCTGAACTTTAGACATAAGCAGCTTTCAATTCATGAGCATTATGTTGCTGGTACTGTGTATTTCTATATAGCCCTAGATAAAACAAAGTTTAGATTAGAGATATTGTTTGCTATGGGCTCAGTTGTGCCTTAAAGACAAAAGCCTGCATTGGGTTGGTGGTGTTACTTCCATCAGTGGAATCTGCAGGTAGCTTGTGACTGAGACAGACCTGATGCCTCCTGAAGCTGTAGGGAAGGGCACTTAATGTGTTTGCTTTTAGCCAGGGCACGACTTCCTCCCTGCTCCCTTTGAGGTGACTAGTGGTATTAATCAGAGGCAGTCCTTGCACTTAAGGGAGCTGAAGAACTATGATTGTGTTCAGATATGCAATTTCATGTAGTACCTTTGGGGTCTGTTGCATAAATCTATGAATGGTTTATTTATGATTGGGTTCTACTCCATGGGGAAGGGTTACCACAGCTAATGGGTTACCTCTGGGAAGCTTTTTAGCATATGAATAATATTTTTGGTTTTATATTCTTTTCTGTAGTGCTTTAACTTTTTAAGAATAAATGTGCTTGCTTAGCAGGAGCTGTGTGGTAACTTCACTGCTGGCAATACACTGTCCATAGCCCTCACAGAGAAAGCCAAGCACAGGTGTTGGCCTTTAGGCAGATTAGCTTGCTGGGGATATCAGTGTAAAGCAGGCCACTGTGCAGCTTTAAACCCTCCAGTCAGAAGGGAGTGGAACAATGATCCTTGCCCAGAGACAGGTGATGGCAGGAGACTTGAGGTCTGACAGCAAACTCCTGTAGTGGACCGTGGTGAAGGCACAGGTGCAATTACCCTGAAAGTATGATGATGCCTACAGAAACCTGCACAATTGTGTAACCCACACACCTCATGGGTGTGCTGCTCTCTCCCCCTCTGGTGGCACTGAGACCACTTAGAGATTAATGAGTCTGCTACAGCCTTAGCTAAGAGCCATAAAGCTTTTAGCTCATACAGTAGAGGCTCATGCATTTAGCTCCACAGGTCCCAGGTTTGATCCTGCCGAGCTGTCAGTGTTACAATTGCAGCTCCTTGGGCCCTTTCTCGCTGTCAGTCCTCCACAGCACCAGACACAATCTGTCCCTATCAGTATTTTAAGGCACAATGAACTGCTTAATGATAAGACACAATGTGCCAGATTGTCAGCTGATGAAATTTGGTGTCTCATCATTTGACTTCAGTAATGCTATTCAGATTTATACTAGTTGAGAATCTGGCTCTCTGTATTTCTAAAAATCTTTAAAACCAGACTAGCTGGTTGGTAGAAAGGTGAAGCCCTGAGTAGTTTTGGAGAGACATTCCTTTTGCTATCTCAATATTAGTTTGCAAAGATATCATTAAACCTATTGGTTCATAAGCAGCTTCTCTCTTTTCTATCCCAAATATTAATGGATGAAACTTGAGCATAACTAACTATATTCATTTATACTTTTTTGTCTATATTAAATAATAAAATGATGCTGTAAATGAGCATTCACTGTATTTAGATTTTATATAGCTTATGCTGTAACATGGGAAACTGCCATCAGTTGTGATTACTTAACTTTTTATTTCCAACCCATCTCCCTCTATCCCTCATCTTTCTACAGCACCAGTCATCTTGGTATCTAAGCTGCGTACAGTTCAGTAATTTTAGTTTAACTCCTCAATGCTTCCAAAATTCACTTGATGTCCTAGGCTGATCTGAACAATATCAGTTAATCTCCTAACTCCTGACAGAGGATTGGCAGCAAACTCTAGCAGTTGTGCAAACTCTAATGGTCGGAGGAATACAACTATGCATTACAGTGCGTGGTTCTTGGGTTTTCTAGCTATGTTATGTGGTGCAGGGAAGGGCTGGACATAAACACAAACAGTCAGCAAAGAGATTGTGGGAGGTGGCAGAAGGAGAAGTTATTAAAGCAGAATACAGAAACTCTGCATAGGAGTGAGGATAAAAAAAAAGTGCTTTAGATGACTGAATTCTTTAAAACAAAACAACACCCTAAGATGTTTACACAGTCCTGTGTTTAAAGTTTCATTTCTGTTTTTGTAGCTTTTTAGAGTTTTTCCTTTTTGCTGTTTTCCCCTCTCTTCCATGCTGTGTATTTAAAGCATTTTTGTTATGGTCTGAATTTATTATACAACACATTGGCAGCATGATTCCTTTGGGAAGCACAGATACAATCACACGGTATTTTATAAGCACTTTTCAAACTGGTGAGCTTTTCAAATGGCCAGCAGTGGATGAGAGCCCAGAAAATGCTCAACATTTACACCAATTTTAGCCCTTCTTAATATATTGGGGGGAACGGAGCAGTGCATATGTTTTAGAAAACAAGTACAAATTTGTGTTAGAATATCGTTGTATTCTCCTCTGTTCCCTACTTCCCCTGTCACTTCACACTTTTTGCTCTGACTCTATAGCACTGTTACACTGTGTCTGACCTTGTTCCCGATCATGTTCCTCTCTGCAATAATTCTCAGTAAATAAACTGGCACTTGTTTACTGATCTTACCTCCACACTCTGCAGAGCTGCTGCATCCTGCATCCTGAATTGATGCATCCTGCTGCATCAATTCAGTTTTGCACACTCCACTGCAGCTAATGCCACTAAAAAAAAATTGCTTTATTTTTTAAATTCCTCCTAGTTGATGTCTCATCTCTTACAATTTCAAATTGTTCTCCTGACTTTTTTCCCCCTCTTGTCTCTGAGTTCTTAACTTTATTCAGTCTTGATTCTGACTGAGTTTATTGCTTCAAGGTGCTTCTGTCATACGGATAATATCCTGTACTGGTGAACACATTGCCATCTCATTAGCTTGTGTCACACCCTGCAACCCTCTTGCATTTATTCAGAAAGCCTACTAACTGTATTAATCAATAATAATCAAGTGATTGCTAGAAATGATAAAACAAAGTAACAACAACAAAAAAATTACATAGTCATGTCTATTTTAAGCATATATTAGAACAAAACAAATTATGTAGTTACTCCAAAAATATGTAATTATAAATCGAAGGAAAAGCACTATCCTATTTGGTGCACCTTTCTTTGATTATTCAAGGGATTCCCAGAGATAGAGTATAAAAGTTTGATTTTTCAGAAAGTTGCAGCTTAAGGTCAATTCATAATTTGTGTGCATAGACACAGCAGTAAGAGCATGCAAACTGGCCATTTGTTTGTACTCGTAAACGTTTGTGTGTTCAATTGTTGTAATTATTTGTGCAAATGTATTCAGAGTTGGGCCTTGATGTTATAAAAATGAGACCCAAAATAACCAAATTGTGTTAATAAATGGAAAAGTTATGTAATCCTGCCTGATCTAGTTCGGTTGCCATATACTGAAGAATCCTGGAGCAATTCAGAAAATGTTTCCCATTTCATAGCACAGGTTTTTTTCTCTGTCATCTTTCTCAAAGTACATTTTATATCTATATACTAGATGTAAATGCATATATGTGTAACACATATGGTGATAATATTCATGGTAAAAATGCATTTATCCTACTTCTTGACCTGCTTCATCTGCATTCTGATCAATAATTCATCTATACTGGGACCGACTAATGCTCCAAACTGCATCTAATAAATGCCAATAAAAATTTAAAAAAAACCAACAAAACGCAAATCCTGAGGATTGCCTCTGCATATTACTGTGTATTTCATGGCAAGGGAGAATTGAAACCAAAGACTTTAAACAAAGGCCTGGATAAACTGGTTCCACCCAGACACCTGGAACTGTGGATGGCTGGTACTAGACATCAAAAGGCAGCTCCTACTAATTGTTAATGGGCTATCTTTTCCTCATTGGACAATTTCCTGATTCATAAAGGGTGGCCCTGCTCCCAGACCCCTATTTGGTGTGTGAAAGAGAAAATAACCATATTTGGGAAAATGGGATGTGCTGAGCTTGGTTGATGGGAAATAATAAATAGGTCTAGGAGAGAAGCTAGAGATCAATCTGGATGCAGTGGTGAGAGGCTTTCACTCTGATGAGGTAGGTCAGAGACCGGACTTGCTTTTTAGAAATATAAGATTTTCCTTTGTTCTCTGTTACTAAGCTAAGGCAAAGCAAAAACTAAACTTTGCCAAGTATTAGATTAAGTATGGTGTGGGAGCCATTCATTTTATATTGATACGGTTCCCTCTATACTTTTTAGTAAATACTGTTGCATGTCTGTTTCACACACACTGCCTCTAAAAAAACCAAAATCCTGCAGTGAAAAGGAATGATACAGAGAGCAAAAAGTGTTTCTGGAGCCTAATCCCACCACATGCCAACACACACACACACGGTCTCAGACAAAAGGGCATGGGTAGAGGTTTTCTCTCCCAGTGATGTGTGTTGCAAAGGACAATGGCTGGTGCACATAAGGGGAGAAGTTGAATAACTCAAGGAAAAGACATGAGTATGAGGGGGTGAAGGTGATCATTTCCCCATGGCTCTGGAACACACATGCCAGAGAAATGAACTTCAGGAACCTTTACAAAAGCAGTGCTTCTTGGGAGGCCTCATGAGCGCTCTCTCATAGATATGATTATCTGTTGCTAATATTAGAAAAGGACAGTGCTGTCCCTTTTCATAGCTGTTAGTATTGGGACCTTCTCTCCAGGCCCAGGTTGCATGTTTGTTTATTTTGGAACCCATATCTCTTCATTTGCTGTGGTTTAGTCTAGGTCATTTTCAGACATATTTTATGGAACATAAATTCCAGGACTGGCTTGAATTTCAGGTCTACAATGGCTGATTCAGATCTTAAACCCCAGAGAAAAAGCCTGGGTAGAAATGGTGTGTGGCATATCTCTACTTTTCCTGGTATCAGATCCACTCAACTGCTGTTTGATGTGTCTCAGGAAAAGCAAGTGGTGGATTAGTGTTAGTGTTATTCCGAGACTTTACATTTCAAACCCAAATGGACAGGTATGTATGGCCTTCCTCCTCATGTAGTCCCTGTGAACCACAACTGCAGATCCACTGTCAAGTCAGGCTCAGTCTCCTGAAAGGAGGGGAGATCTTCAAAACCTCCCAAATCAGGGAAACAGAAGGTCTCAGAGCTCCAATTACTAACAGTTCCAACTATGCTGGACTTCAATCTGTTACTGGATCAGAAACCTTTTCTTATTGAGACAAGACTAGTGAATTAATCTTTTTCTCCCTAAAGTCATAATGGCCTGGCAATATTCATCCCAGTACTACTGATAGATTTGAGGTCCCATATAATGTACCATCAGAGTTAGGCAGGGGGTTCCTTCTCCCCTTCTCTTCCAATGAAGAGATGGTAACATCCCTTTGCAATGAGATACAAAACTTGTTTGTGGTCATGGCAGATCACAAAACATTAAATGTATTTATATTTTTTCTCCTCTTATTCAGACTAGTTGTAAAACAACCTGGCTTTACAAGCAAACTGAAAAATATTACTAATAAATACTTTTAAAAGTATCTAAAGCATTTCCAAAATAGATTTTCTATAAAAGTAGTGTCATAAATAGAATATATGGTGTCATTGACACTCATTCGGGTTGTCCTGCATAACTCACTTCTGGCTTCATGACTAGCGAATAATGCAGCCTTCCCAAACTTGAAATGGAGAAATTAAGAGAAATGTCACAAATCCTGGGGGAAGGTAGAGAACATTTCCGAAAGTGCCTCCTATTGAACTCAAGTGTTTTTTTTTCTGTAGAATTTTTGAACCACTTTGTAGAATTTAACAGAGTTTTTTTTTTTGTCTTGTTCAAGCTATGTAGGCATGGACTTATGTGTTTAAAGTTAAATGTGCTTAAGTGCTATGCTGAATAAGGGGTGGTTTAAACATTCTATAAAAATATACTCCATTAAATTCTATAAATTTTTGAATAATTGCGATATCACTCTATCAGTTCCAACCACATTAAATTCTGTAAGGCTCTCTATAAGAAAAACTGCAGGAGTGAGGAAGGAGCCTTTGGGGAGGGAAAGGAAGCAGAATCACACCTGAAAAAAATGTTCTGAGAGTTCAGGCATTATATCCCAACTTAAGATCACTTTTTCAGCCATGAAACAGGTCATGGTGATGGAACAATGAGTCAATTCAAATGAAAGTTTTCCATTACGAAGCTCAACTGCAGAGTTGTGTGTGTATACAGATGCATAGAGAGACAAAATATTCAACGTAAGAAATTAATCAAGAAGGCATTAGGAGAAATGTTCTATGTTTCTGAAAGGCAGTACCATATTAAACTGGCATTCTTTGATTCAAACCTTTTAAACTTGCACTTTATTTAGAACATTGGTAGCTAATTTTACCACTGGTACTGTATTCTTCTGATAACAGGATCACTGGCATTCTTGTAAATGACAAGAAAAATACTTTGGCAAGAAACTGTGTGGTGCATAACCTTTCCGCTAAGTGCAGCTGATTATCTTTCCCCCCTTCTCATTAAGAACTCAGTAATAACATTTAGGACCCATCTGCATTGGGGGGGATGATGCAGAGAAATGAGGGAGCTGCAGTTCTGACTGAAGTTCTGCACAGATCTTGTTCAGAACATTATCTCTAAGGCAGGCTTCTTAATGGCTGTTCCCATCCCATGATGCACCATGCCACTTAATTAGGGAGAACCTGGCCCTAAATTAATTAGATATCTCCATAGCTACCCACGTGTTGAATGAGTAAGAATAAAATCATCTGGACAATGTTTCAATTGATGGGACACCTTGCAGAATATATTACTCACCCATCAGGTGTAAAGGTAGTAAAAGGTGGCCTGTTTTAAATAGGAAGGCCTGAATAAAGAATTTAGCCCCTGGGGAGTGGGGAATTGGTGTGCTGGTTTTTGGCAGCAAGTGTCTGAAACACACAGAAAACAATGACATGTAACTTACTGTTTCCTCTTTCATCTGTTTCCCAGTAACTATTCACATCTCACCGCTGCGTATCCAACTCTGAGTACATTTCCCAGGCCTGAAGAAGAGCTCTGTGTCAGATCAAAAGCTTGTCTTCCTCACCAACAGAAGTTGGTCCAATAAAATAGATTACCTCACCTACCCACATCCCAGAAGAATCACAGTCATAAAAGTTAGATCAAGAATATGGGAACTAAGGTTAACATGCTGTTCTCTAATGGATATAGTTCTTAGTTTGGTCCGCTTTGCTGACTGCTGAAGAACGCAAGAGATCAGGGGTAAAGGCCAGTTCTCCTATCACTTACATTGGTGAAATTAGTGATATTTTTCCTCAGTGTGAGACTCGTACGAGTAGAGAATTGAACCCCGGTATCCATTTAACTGAAAAAAGGGCCATACCCTCATTCACATTGCTGTATATACAGAGTACCACCTTTTTACCACTGTGGAGTTTCTCCAGATAGGATTGCCTGCACTTCTTACATTGGAGCATAAGTGTCCATAGGGTTGTGTGGCGGCAGAGAGGACTCTTGCCATATAATACTTATCAGTTTGCTTGCAATGCATTTTGTACTATCCTTCTTTCAAGCTAACGACAATTACAGTAAAGCAATGAGACTAAAGCATGATTATTGTTACTAGAAGGGCCTGCTTTGAGGGTGTGTGTGTATTGATTTCATTTTCTGGGCATTATATTACTGCTCTGGGAGAAAATATTAAATGTACACACATGCTGACTTAAATAACCCTTGCACAAATAGCAGATGTTGACCACGTGCGTTAGAAATGCCAAGAGTGGAATTTTAGACTGCAAGCCATCCAGAGGACTTTCCAAGGTTGAAGTTAAGAGTATATGGGGAAACTTCATCTTCCATTCCTTCTACTTTGCTAAGTTCCACTATGTTGTAGGGCATGGCACTTGTGATGAAGAACTGCGTTCTTTGTATTCCCCAGTTATGCTGTAGAAACATAGATTACTTCACACAAATGGATTTCAGACCTTGTACGGTCCTTAAAAGATCAAACAAAATTCCTCAGCAAAAATTGATACTCAGCAAAGGTATTGAGCACCTTTTGTGAAGTATTCAGCACTTTTATCTCTAGTTTCATCTTAATGGGAATTACTCATTTCCTAAAAGGTGCATAGAATGTTTATCTCACTGTAATAGGTCCTTAAATCTCATCTGCATAAAGCAGAATGTTTTGGTTCAGATCCCCATCTGTTGAAAATCAGTGGTTATCTATTAACATCAAGTTCTGTGTTTTATAAAATTGTATGAATCATAAAAAATAGGATTTTTAAATCGTATCTCCTTCTGAGCCTTAAAATGTCAGTGTCTCAGTCCTTTTCCCTTGCCACTTTTGGGCCCTAGTTTAAAAGACTAGCCATGGTTGGACTGCTTTCATGTCTCAGTAACTGTTGAAGTCAATAGGGTTTTCAGAATTGTTAGTGAGATCAGAATTTAACCTAGCTGTGCACAGATGAAAAGAAAACTCAAAGTATTAAAGCACAAAAATTGGAACCTAGCAAATACCTTCCCGCCTCCCCCTGAAAGATATCTGCAGCCCGTGTATATTTTTCTATAAGTAAGTAAATCAATTACTTCATGTTTTAAAGTATGTTGTTGTTTCTGAAGCTTGAATATAGCAGAATAATTTGTTTTAACCCAATAGGCTTTGAGTAGAAAAGAGGAGCTCTAAAGGAAGCATTGCTTAAAAATGTTTCTGGAAGCATTATTTAATAATATTTCTTCTGCTACTAAGCTCTTTGGAGCAGAAACCTTGCCACCTTTGGTGTTTGTAAAGTGGGCACAACTGGAAAACAATATTAATTAAATGCAGTATTATTTCTTATTTGAATTACAGTTGCACTTACAGGCTGCAGGAGTTCAGGGCCCAAGTGTGCAAGGGACTGGAAAAATATACAGTAAAAGACATTCTCTGAATTAAACAGATTTCAATCTAAGTCATCCTTGTTCACAATGAGTATTGCATTACTCTATGATGTTAATGGTAGTAAGGTGTCATTCAGTGGGAGTAAGAGGATCAAAATCTGGTCCCCAAAAACCCCTGTGGCTAAGAAACTAAAGAAAATTAAACTTTATCTGGAAATTTCTTAACTACATGTAGAAATCTGTAAAATATGGAATGTATAATATATATGGAATGTTATACATTCCAAGTGTGTGTGTGTATAAAAATATATTTATTCCATACATGTACACTCTTTTAGCGATATATAAAATGTCTGTAGATGCTATATTCACATTGGAAGGATCACAAATAGGAAAAAAAATGCCATACTTCTTTTTTTCTTTCTTGGGAAAGCGCTTCCCTTAGCATAATGAACAATTTCATATTCATTCTATATGTGGATGTTAATATGTTTCTGTATACGTATGTGATTACTCCGATGTGCAACTGGTAAATTATAATTGTACTGAACACAATCTTTTATAAATAATAGCTCTACCTCATGTCCCGTCTCTTGTTATCAGCAAATTGGAATGCATAAACTCTATAAAACTACCATTTGCTTTATCACGCAAATGAGTAAAGCTTAGTTGTTCTGGATTCTGGTCTGCACATTGTGATCAGACAGTGCACAGACAGTTGTTGTGCAATATCCCCCCAACAAAAAACTTTGTTTAAAAACTCAATTGCACTTACCACAACCGTCAAAAAGTCAGCTAATCATTGAAGTCTGCACCCAACCCTTGTAGTAATTATTTCCCTTCTCCATATTATCTGGCACACACTATGTGCACAAGATATAATGTGTCTCCTCCCTCCACCATCACGTTCAGCTATAAGGTGATAGATATAGATATAGATATCTCAACATAAACATGGATATGTGTAATATTAGAAATCAGATGTATATTATAGCTTAAATTTGGAATGTGGTAAGTAGGGGGACCTGGTAGGGACTGAGGATGTGATTGTAAGAAGTACGAGGAGAGGAACTGTGAGGGGAACAAGAGGGAGAAAAGGGGTAGTTTTTGGTGGAAAGAGAAGTGTGGAAAGTCTTGGGGGCAGGAACTGTTGTAGGGAGTTGGGAAATTGTGTAGGGGTATAAGAGGCATAATCGGGGAACTCCTGGTCACTGATGTGAGGGGTTATGACCAGGAAGAGGGTGCTGGTTAACAGAGCCTGGAGTTGTAGTGTTGGTCTGGAATGGGTGGGAGAGCCCAGTGGTTCTGCAACACATCAGTGCTTGGGAGACCCTCCCAGTATTGGAGCCTCTGTTCCCTGACACATCAGCTCTGCAAGGAAACTTGATGTGCTGCTCCCTTGGTGGAGAGACACTTGGTTCACCTGGTGCTGCTCCTTGAAACCGCAGGGAGCCAAAGCTAGAGCGCTGTAGGTGCTTTGCATATCCATCGACCCCTTCTGACCTAGCTCACTGTATAAAAGTCTCTGCTTTTCTCCAGCCCTTTCCCACATACGCATCATTGCTCAACCCCTTTGCTCTCCAAGTCCTATTCACTTGGTCTGTCCCTCAATATCTGCTCATGCCTGATAAGCCTCCCAGATCCACATATCTTCCCCACAGCATACTTCCAACTGCCCTGTTGCCCTGTCTGTATAATTGGCTCCCATGTTTTATGTTCAGATCAAAACTGCTGAGTCTCGGAAGCTGGCTGCAGTGCTGGAAAATGGAAGTAGTTGTTGAACAGTGCTACTTTTTTAAAGCTAATATTGGCATATTTTAAAATGGAATCAGGAATAAGTGAAACAAATCTTGTGGGGTTTTTTTGTTTAGTTTGGTTTGTTTTTTTAATTTCAAATGTGGCTAACATCTGAGGAGTTAGCAGAATGGGTGTAAAGTTTGGAGATTGGGTTCCCTAACAAAACAGCCACTCTACTTGCAAAGGAGTTATGAAAGCAACTGAGCATAATTTCAAAAGGGAGCAGCATTTCCACTGCAAAAAAAAAAAAAAAGTAAATATTTGTTTTAAAAATCATATAGAAAATTCAGTTGCTGTATGAAATTTGGAGACTATATTCAACCATTATATTGTGAAACAAGGGGATTTTAGGGCCTGATCCAACTCCCATGGAGTCTTTCCATAGCCTTTAATCATTATATTGAGACTTTTACTCTCAGATCCTTAACTATTGGGCAGCTAATGATGTCATCATGTTAGCTGCTTTAAGTCTATTTCAACTACACAAGTTCAGGTGTTTTTTTTTTAAAAAAAACACAAAACAAAAACAAAAAAAAACAAAAAAAACCCTTTTGATTTAGAAGCCTTACTGTCACATATTTTTGTCAGGTAGATCTATTAACATGTAAACATAGAATCTTATCCTACTTCATATGTTTCAACTGCTATAAATATATGCAGAATTATAGTAGGAACGCAGTCTTCTGATGAGGCAATAGACAAAATATCATGTGTGCTATTTATTGTTTCCATTATAAACATTTGAGTATTTTTTCAGTGCAAGGAACATCCTTGTTTAGTAGTGTCTGAATAGGATCAAATCCAATCCTGACATAAGCAAGTTAAATGGTCATTAAAAAGTAAAATTGACCCTTAACCAATATGGAACACTTTCCATCTTCAAAGCATTGTTCAAGCATTAATGATAGTCGATAATCCTCATTACGTTATGTGGTAACGTTGTGTGGAGGATGGAAATTCTATTGTGCAAAGGATTTTTAGATTCCTATATTTGGCTTTATTCCAAATCAGAGTGAAAACCAAATTTTTTTTTAAGTCACTGCAAAGGAAAATTCTGATTGTTTTTTTTATTTATTTAGGGTTGTTTAGACAAAATGTGCTTCAGTTTTTATTTTTTACTTTTTGTATATTAGAACATAAAATTACAAAAACAAAAAACTGCTCATTTCAAAACAAAAATATTGAAATGTTTCATTCCAACAATGTCTGAACAGGACAGGAGTTCATAATAAATTCCAGTGAAATCATTCCAATTGTCCAAAGCATTTCTATTTCAATGAAACCACATTCTGATGGAATATGGTTTCATTAAATTTTCTCCAGCCAGCTCTATTACATTGAGGGTGTTTCATCTTTAAAGCCCTTTACAAATTATTATTCATAGTAATAATAAGTATTGTTAATGTTATTAAATACTTAGCACTTATAAAGAGTTTTACAAATGTGGCTGTGCTTTATTCTGTAAAACAGGTGACTTGTTCAAGGTTGCACAGTGATGCAGTGGCAGAGGTGAATTGGAACCCATTACACTGTAGTGTAAAAAGATGCATGTGCCAGAATATGTAAGAAGTGTAATGTTGCTCTTATAAAAGAATGCCTTGATAATTTTTGGAGACATGTTCATGTCAAAAATAGTGTGTGTAAGAGTGTCGGCCTGGCTTCATCAAGGGAACTACTCATGCTTAAAATTAGGTGCATGTTTAAGGATCTTGCTGAATCCTGGCTGCTACGTCATTCTTATTATACTTAAGGAAGAATCCAAACCCTATTGAATTCAATTACATGGAGCAACTCCAACTGACTTCAGTGAGCTTTCAATCAGAACATTTACCGTTTTCCATCAAATGGTCTCAAGCACGTAAACAAGGAATTAAATCTCACAGCTCTCTGTGAAGTAAGGAAGTATTACCCACATTTTAAGAAGGGAAAACTGAGCCCATACTTTTCAAACTTGGTTCTCTAAAGTAAGTGGCCTGTGTTATCTGTGGTGCTGGATATTTCGGTTTCAGGGTTAGCTGCACTTTTACCCCACCTCCATCCCCTTTTTGGCATCCTTTCAGGGCACCCATTTGGGGATTCAGGCTCACAGCTGTCACCTCTCTTCGGCAGAGACCCAAATCTCTCTCCTTCTACACTAGGGGTTCAGGCTTGCAGTCCTTGTGCACCTCACTGTGATTTCCCCAGCAGGTCTGTTCTGGGTCCATCACTCCTAGGAAGTATCGCTGATACCGATATGAGAAACCACAAATAAAAGTAGCGACTTGCAAAGACTATCCCCCTCACCCCCTGTTGTTAAACTGGTATAAGTGTCACTAATATAAGGATTACAGTTAAACTGTGGGGGCCTTTTAGTAAAATCATTATGTTGTTAACATTTAACCGTTTACTGAAAAAGAATGGGAAGTATAATTTCTTTGTCTTCAAATGAATGGAAACAAATTGGGAACATTATTTATACTGCTTTAGTCAAAGTGAGCTGGAGATATTTCAGCACAGTAACCGTAATATTTCAGGTTAATCTGCTGGATATAAACTCTCACTTTTAGCACAAAAGATCCAGCCCAGGACCATTTTTAGACAAAAAACAACTCTTGTTTTTGTTGCTTTGAGATTTATTTTTTTAACATAAATCAAAGCCCTTTTGTTAAGACACCATCTCTTTCAGAGAGGAAGTGTGTGGTGATGCAGAATTCTGTTAATCAGTAGAAGGGATGGTTAAAAGAGAAGAAAACAGGCTTAGGCTTAGTTCCTGGATGTTAAGACTTCTGACCACATTAGTAGGGTGATCAGATAGCAAATGTAAAAAATTGGGGCAAGGGGTGGGGGATAATAGGTGCCTATATAAGAAAAAGCCCCCAAAATTGGGACTTCCCTGTAAAATCATGACATCTGGTCACCCTACACATTAGGCACTGGGAATAAGCCACATGTACCATAGTAGATGTATAGCAATTATGTAAAGTCTTCTGAATTATGTGATGAATGGTGGTGGATAAGCCAGAAAATTATTTGCTTACAGATACTTTTTTCTTTTAAACAGTCCATTATATAAAGCATCATTGTACTTTGCTTTTCTTTCCTTACAATCTGGGACAGATACAATAGAAGTCTGGGATAGATACAATAGAATAGATAGAAGTTGCCAAAATACTCAATTTCAAAACAATATGACTAGTTTTTTTCACACTAATTTTTTTCCAAATCTCTTCATAACTGTATTTTATTATTCCTGTAATAATACCTAGGGGGTTATATAAATAAAGCTATACACCATACAAATAAAGGGGAAGTTTCTGCCCCAGATAGCTCGCAGTGTATGTTTATGTATGACACAATGATGCAGACAAAGTGAATAGGAAAATATTGGGAGGACAAGGAATAAAATAAATCATACAGGCCCTGATTCAACAAGGTACTTGGGCACATGTGTAAGTTTAAATATAAGAATATTCCTATTGGCTTTTGTAGACTTTTATATAGTACTCATAAGCACCTTACTAGGGCTACAGTTACTTATATTATTTACTCTGTTACTTATATATTTTTTTAAAAAATGCATTCCTTAAGGATTGCTTGTTTGGGCATGTTGCTTTATTTGTTGATTATGAGTAGTTAAGGAGAAGCAGTTGTGTTCTGTTGTCGTGAGTGCTGTTCTCTCGGTTCTGCTGATCTGCCTCTGTGACTTGAACTTTGCTCCTAGAGCCTGTGGGACAGAGCAGTAGTCAGAAGAATGACCCTCTGAATGTACTCTGCTCTAGGTCCTGCCCGTGTGCTTCTAACTGAATGAGGAGTGGTGATCAAAGGGACAGCAGCAATGGGTCCTAGATGAAGCTCACTCAGCAGTAATCCAGCTCCACAGAAAGTCCTGTTTAACTGCTGGACTGTCACAGATGGTGCAGAGCAGCAATAATTCATGCAGTGCCAAGTGAATTTGACTGATAGCTTTTCACCACAAGGGGGTGACTTTATTTGTTTTACTAATATCATGAAACAAAGTTTTGTGTCTGACTGATGGAAAAAAGCACTAATACAGTTTAAAAATTACAAATTTCAGCCTGGATTTACGTAACTTATGAATCAGAAAGCTAATTTTACAAAAAATCTGAAGCAGTATCTATGATCTGAGCCTGTTCAACAATTATTTCAAAAATAACCATTTTCCCTGAACAAAATATTTGCCACTGCAGATCTGATGGCTCAGTTGTACGAATCATTCACCTTTGTATTTTATATGCTGCTGCCCTTACTAGAAGAAAATTTCTAATGATTTCAATGAGAGTTTTGTTCCTATAAGTACAGTAGAACTTGGCTTTTAGATTTAGACATCTAACATTTTGCAGCTGATTCTGCAAATTGTAGTTCATTGTACACAAAAATGTATTCATCATGCAGAGACAGGTATTTTAAAGAAAAAAAATAAACAAAAACTTATTCCATAACAACATGAAACTTATCAAAGATTATTTTAATTTGCTTAGATTTCATCTCTGTGTCATCTGGTATCAGAAACCTAATCCAGCTCAGATAGAATTTCAGAGAAAAATATACTTATATTGTTCAGGATACATTCAGTCGCATATAGGATTGATTTAAGACCTTATACAAACTCTTTGTAAAAGTTGACAGTGGGTTTGCACATCCATGACATCTAGCTGTATCACCTCAATAGCAGCAACGCCTCAGATTCTACAAAATTGTACTGGAGGACTAGCTTTAGCCAGCTTTGTGATCTGCTGAGGCATAAACACTTTGTATAGCAAATTAGTAGTTGTAGTTCAGTGAATACATTGTCATCAAAAGGAAGTTGTCTAATACAGTGTAAATATTTGGTGCTCTTTCCATAGCTCAGATATTCGTTACTACTGAACTAAGCATGACTTAATATCTCTATAAATTGTTGATATGTATGAAAGATAGGATTTTTCACAGGGTCTTTGTAGTTGACGTTCAACATATTTGGCAGCTATATTTTGGCCAAGTGGTATCCCGACAATTGAGAAGTCTTAGTATCACTGCACCTTTTATATGTATATATTGTAAATCTGTTTCATGCCAGCTGCCACAGGCTCCTTGTGATTTATTGTGAACAGATCTGTTACATTTTTATACAGTATCTTGCACAGATGTATGTACACAGATAAACATATGGTCTCCTAAGCATATACAGTCCTTGCTTTCCAAAAGGAAACATCATTGTTTTCATTCCATATTTCCTGTTACTGCTCAAATACTAACCTGTAACTGCAATAGATGACTAAGGAGAACCATAAAGGCTTGAGAATGACTACAACAGTTTTGATCTCATTTAAAAATAATAATTCTAAAATTACTGTTGAAGAATAGGAGTACTTGTGGCACCTTAGAGACTAACCAACTTATTTGAGCATGAGCTTTTGTGAGCTACAGCTCACTTCATCGGTTGCATACCGTGGAAACTGCAGCAGACATTATATACACACAGAGATCATGAAACAATACCTCCTCCCACCCCACTGTCCTGCTGGTAATAGCTTATCTAAAGTGATCATCAAGTTGGGCCATTTCCAGCACAAATCCAGGTTTTCTCACCCTCCACCCCGCCACACACAAACTCACTCTCCTGCTGGTAATAGCCCATCCAAAGTGACAACTCTCTTCACAATGTGCATGATAATCAAGGTGGGCCATTTCCTGCACAAATTCAGGTTCTCTCACCCCCTCACCCCCCTCCAAAAATCACACACACAAACTCACTCTCCTGCTGGTAATAGCTCATCCAAAGTGACCACTCTCCCTACAATGTGCATGGTAATCAAGATGGGCCACGTCCAGCACAAATCCAGGCTTTCTCACCCCCCCCCTTTTTTTTTCTTCTTCCCGGGGACAAACACACACACACAAACTCACTCTCCTGCTGGCAATAGCTCATCCAAACTGACCACTCTCCAAGTTTAAATCCAAGTTTAACCAGAACGTCGGGGGGGGGGTAGTAAAAAACAAGGGGAAATAGGCTACCTTGCAAAATGACTTAGCCACTCCCAGTCTCTATTTAAGTTTGTGTGTGTATGGGGGTGGGGGGGTGAGAAAACCTGGATTTGTGCTGGAAATGGCCCACCTTGATTATCATGCACATTGTAGGGAGAGTGGTCACTTTGGATGAGCTATTACCAGCAGGAGAGTGAGTTTGTGTGTGTGGTTTTTGTAGGGGGGTGAGAGAACCTAGATTTGTGCAGGAAATGGCCCACCTTGATTATCATGCACATTGTGAAGAGAGTGGTCACTTTGGATGGGCTATTACCAGCAGGAGAGTGAGTTTGTGTGTGTGGGGGTGAAGGGTGAGGAAACCTGGATTTGTGCTGGAAATGGCCCAACTTGATGATCACTTTAGATAAGCTATTACCAGCAGGACAGTGGGGTGGGAGGAGGTATTGTTTAATGATCTCTGTGTGTATATAATATCTGCTGCAGTTTCCACGGTATGCATCCGATGAAGTGAGCTGTAGCTCACGAAAGCTCATGCTCAAATAAATTGGTTAGTCTCTAAGGTGCCACAAGTACTCCTTTTCTTTTTGCGAATACAGACTAACACGGCTGTTACTCTGAAACCTGTTGAAGAATGTCATTCTTCAGTATTGCTTCTATGTGACTGTGAGGCTCTCTTGCTGTTTTGATGCGGCTTTGAATTGTTTGTGCAATGTTACTGTGTATAAAGGACCTTGAAGCAGCATCTAATCAGTAACATCACAACACCCCTTTTTATTTTGTACTTATCATAATAATTACAAAGCACAGTGACTTTGGAATTGCTGCTGATGTTCTTAAGGCATTCACCCCCCCACCCCACCCCCACCCCGCTCAGTCATTCTCCTTGCTCCTCAGAGCAGAGTTGAAGAGCAGTGTTACAGGGAAGCTCCTTGAAGCAGCAAAGTTGAAGCATAGCTTACAATCAGACTGAAATGTTGCACTGTAATGTAGTGGTACATAGGTTAGCAGCCTTTGCTTTAGGAATGGGCAGTACAATTCTGGCTACTCTTTTAACTGGGCATAGGGTGATCAGATGTCCAGTTTTTATAGGGACAGGCCCGATATTTGGGGCTTTTTCTTATATAGACTCCTATTACCCCCGACCCTCTGTCCCAATTTTTCACACTTGCTGTCTGGTCACCCTAACTGGGCAATATATCTAATTGTTGGAAACACTGACAGTGTCTTTGAATAGAACAAGCCTGGATGTTTTTCCCACAGCATGATCTGTGTCACAACCAGGAAAACATGAGGATTGATTTCCACAGGCCAATCATCACTTGAGATTCAAAAATTCTCAACTTGAGTATAAATTTGGTATCCCATTAGCATTTCTGAACTCATGCAGGAGATGGGTGAGAATATATAATAAGGTCCCTGAAGCCCAAACATTAAGGGCGCCATTACCCCCTGTGATGGGGCAAGGCCAGATGGCTATAGAAAAGTAGTGGGAGATAGATATATTAGCTCCAGGCTAAACAAATCCTTGGTACCAGGATAAGTTAAATGGCAACTGCTCCAAGTCAATTAAGACACCTGGGGCCAATTAAGAACTTTCCAGAAGGCAGGGAGTACGCTAGGTTGATTGGGACACCTGAAGCCAATCAGGGGCTGGCTGAAACTAGTTAAAAGCCTCCCAGTTAGTCAGGTGGGGGCGGATGTCAGGAGCTGTGGGAGGAAGTTGCGCTGTTGGAGAGACTGAGCAGTACACACCATATCAGGCACAAGGAAGGAGGCCCTGAGGTAAGGGTGAAGTGGAGCTTGAGTACGTGGGGGACTGCTAGTGGGGAAGTAGCCCAGGGAAATGTACGTGTCCTGTTTCTAAAAGGTCAGCTACCATAGCTGATACTATTAGGGTCCCTGGGTTGGAGCCCGGACTAAAGGGCAGGCCCAGGCTTTCCCCTCCCCCCCCCGCCCCGATTAATCACTGAGACTGGGAGACAACAGAGACTGTACAAGGGAGGCTAGCTTCTCCTCACCTCCTCACTGGCTTATAATAAAAATGGATCAGTAGACTGTGACCCTTGTCTCTAGAGAGGAAGTGTTACGTGGAGGGTCACAGTGAGCCTCTGAGGCCAGCAAAATCCACCAGGAAATGCGGGACCCACGGAGACGAGGACAGAGCTTTGTCACAACTGGTGTGAAAAGTGGGGACTCGTTCACAGCGTGGTGGAAGAAAGAGGTTTAAAAAAATGTGCACTGGGGTTTTGGATTTTTTTTGTTTTGTTTGGTTTGGTTTGCTATGTACCACAATGGAGGAGGTGGTAAGAGCTCTGGTACAAGCCACGGCAGCCCAGCAGGAGGCCACCCGGGTTCAGGCAACAGGAGTCTATGCCACTACAGCAGGAAACCAATCAATTATTGATGATCCAGGTGACCCAAGACCGTGCCCTCTTGAGAGAGGTGGTGGACCAGCTGAAGATCCTCACCACCCAGGCCTGGGGGTCCGATGGGACGCGAACCCTGAGGTCCACTGGTTGTCTGCCAAAGCTGACGTCAGGAGATGACATAGAGGCATATGTCCTCTCATTCGGAAGGACTGCTCAGCGTGAGGCGTGGCCCCAGGAGCAGTGGGCCAGCATTCTCACCCCTTTTTTGTGTGGAGAGGCCCAGAAGGTCTCCTTTGACTTGTCTGCCACAGATGCCACTGACTATACCCATCTGAAGGCAGAGATCCTAGCACGATCAGGGGAAACAGCAGTGGTAAGGGCCCAGAGGTTCCATGAGTGGAAATAACAGGAGAACAAACCCCCGAGATCCCAGCTATTCGTCCTCATACACCTCACGCCGAAGTGGTTACAGCCCAAGGTGTGCAGCCTGGAGGAGATTTTGGAGACCCTGGTCATGGACCATTACATGCGGGGACTGCCACCAGATCTCCACAAATGGGTAGGCCAGAATGATCCGTCCACATACAACGAAATGTTCACGCTGGTAGAAAGACAGATGACAGCCAGGGAACTGACCCCACTACCCAACGAAGGCCCCTTTCGAAGCAAGCACCCAACCCCAACCCTGGAAGGTTGAGTCGCAAAACCCCCAGAGAGTCCTAGGTGGAAGAAGGGGGAGGGGACAAAAACCAGTGGGGACCCCAGAAGGAAGGGATTGGCCTGAGTCGGGGGAACCCTGGGACTAAACCCCCTAACCCCTGGGATAGGGGAGTGATTAAAAGCAATTATAGATGTTATGCATGTGGGGAGTGGGGACACATAGCAGCACAGTGTCCCAGCACCAAGGAGCCTATGCAACGTAACTTGGGGGATTGGGAGGTCCCATGCTCCCTTATCCACCTCGCGGGGGTCGCATTAGTCCCGCATAAATTACATCAGGCCAGTGAGGATAAATGGAGAAGAGACTACATTGCTTGTGGACTCTGGGAGTGCTATCACCCTCATACCGGGTAAGCTGGTAAAAAGTAGTCACCTGCTACAAGCCAAACGCTTAGCAGTGACGCGCGTGCATGGGGCCGTGAGCCATTACCCCACCATCCCGGTGGAGATAGAGGTTCAGGGGAACCCCACTGAGGTGACCATGGGTGTAGTTCCTAAACTCCCATATCCTGTCATCATTGGGAGGGACTATCCAGGGTTTGATAAGTTACTCCCCCTGGAGAGGCTGGAGGGAAGTGTGGACACTGAGGACAGCAACTCATCACCATGGGAATGTCAACCCCCGATGATCACTGAGATTTCTCAGGATCTGTTCTCAGCCTCCCAAAAGACCCTGAAGACAAAAAAAGAGGAAAACCACGAAGGCCTTGGGAACCCGGATCCTGACCCAGGGCCAGAAGACCTCCCTAGTAGGCAGATGGACACGAGCAGCCAACAGAGAAACTTCCATCACAGAAGGTGAGCCAGAGGCTGCCCCCAGCCATGACGGCGGCGAGCCATTGGAAGAAGCAGAAGCCAGCCCCTGGGAGCTTGGATAGGTTAGTCCCAGGAGAGAGACTTTCGGGTGGGACCAGGTGCAGGACCCCAGATATGATAATGCCAGGAAAAAGGTGGCCGAGATGGTTGGGATACCCGTGGATGGGAAGGTCCGGAGTCCCGGACCTTACTTTATAGTGAAGAAAGATCTCCTGTACCGCGTGGTGCAAATGCAGGAGCAAGAGATACAACTTCTGGTGCCACAAAAACATCAAAAAGCCACATTGAGTCTTGCCCACAGTCACCTGTTTGGAGGAGGTAGAGATAGGGTAGAGAGAACCCAGGCACGGATCTTGCGGAAGTTCTTCTGGCCAGGAGTACATGAAGATGTCCAAGGATACTGCACCTCTTGTCCAGAGTGTCAGTAACATAGCCCTTGCCCACACTTGTGGGATCCTTTGATACCTCTTCCAATAATAGAGGTTCCTTTTGAACGGATAGCCATGGATCTGGTAGGGCCCCTAGAGAAGACAGCTCGGGGCCACCAACATGTGCTTGTTGTACTGGACTATGCAACCCAGTACCCGAAGCTGTTCCCCTATGCAACACAGCTTCCAGGACAATAGTTAAGGAGCTAGTACAGATCTTTGCCTGGGTTGGGCTACCCAAGGAGATATTGATTGATCAAGGGACACCTTTCGTGTCCAAGTTGATGAAAGATCTCTGTTCTTTGCTCCATGTACAAGCCCTACGGACCTCTGTATACCACCCACAAACAGATGGCCTTGTGGAAAGTTTCAATAGGACCCTCAAGGCCATGATCAGGAAAGTGGTGAGCCGGGTTGGGAAAGATTGGGATACCCTATTGCCTTACCTCATGTTCGCCATCTGGGAGATTTTGCAGGCCTCCATGGGTTTCTCTCCATTCAAACTACAATATGGGTGCCACCCCTGGGGCATATTGGATATAACCAGAGAAGTCTGGGAAGAGGAGCCAAATCTTGGAAGGAACATAGTTGAGCATGTACTGCAGATGAGGGAGCAGATAACCCTAGTTACACCCATTGTATGGGAACACTTGGAGAGAGCACAGGAGACCCAACGAACCCATTAAAACCACGAAGTGAAGCTTCGACGGTTCCAACCAGGGGATCGGGTTCTGGTACTGGTGCCCACAGCAGCCCAGTGGCAGGGACCCTACAAAGTAATTGAAGCCATGGGAGAGGTGTATTATAAGGTGTGGCAGCCGGAAACTGGAGCAAATTTACCACATCAAGATTCTAAAAACTTGGCACGATCGAGAGGCATGCTTAGTCACACAGGAGACCCTTCCCCAGGAGGATAACTTACACGAGCAAGTGAGGATATCATCCGACTTGACACCGATCCAAAAGATCGAGGCAGCTGACATGATTAATCGCAACCGAGATGTGTTCTTTACAAAACTGAGACCTATCACCATATCTGCATGATCCCCAGAGCCAAGGTAACATTGAGACCCTACCGAATCCCAGCAGCCAAAAGAGAAGAAATCAAGGCCGAAGTAAAGAAAATGTTAGAATTAGGGGTTATTGAAGAATCTTACAGTCAGTGGTCCAGTCTAATTGTTCCAGTGCCAAAACCTGACAGTACCAAGAGATTCTGTAATGACTTTCGCCGACTGAATGAAATATCCCACTTTGATGCATACCCCATACCACGCATCGACGAACTGGTTGACTGACTGGGTAGTGCCCGATTCCTGACTACACTGAATCTGACAAAAGGGTACTGGCAGATTCCTCTGACCAAAGAAGCTAAAGAAAAGACTGCGTTCTCCACCCTGGATGGGCTATTCCAGTACACTGTCCTCCCTTTTGGTCTACATGGGGCCCCAGACACATTCCAGGGCCTCATGGATAAGCTGCTGCGCCCCCATACTAATTGGGTGCAGCCGCATACCTAGATGATGCCATCATCTATATGCCAGACTGGGGAACCCACTCGGAGAAAGTTGAGGCAGTAATGCGCACCTTAAGGCGGGCTGGCCTCACTGCTAATCCCACTAAATGCGCCATAGGGCTAGCAGAGGCTAGGTACCTGGGATATATTGTGGGAAGGGGCACAGTGAAGCCCCAAACGAATAAGCTAGAGGCAATTCAAAACTGGCCTCGGCCGACCCAAAAGGAGCAGGTACGCATGTTCCTAGGCGTGGTAGGCTACTACCGACTTCTTATTCCCCACTTCGCCACTCGGGCAAGTCCCCTAACAGACCAGGTGAAGGCCCGAGGGCCAGACATGGTAAAGTGGACCGACGCAGCAGAGGGGGCATTCACAGACCTTCAGACGGCCCTCTGTAATGACCCCATACTTATAGCCCTGGACTTTAACAAGGAATTTATTTTACAAATAGACACTTCTGAAGTGGGGATGGGGGCGGTTCTGTTGCACATGGTGGGAGAAGAGGAACACCCAATCCTCTACCTAAGCAGAAAGCTTCTCCCAAGAGAACAGAAATACGCAGTAGTCGAGAGAGAATGCCTTGTTGTGAAATGGGCTATGGAGACACTGTGTTATTACCTCTTAGGCTGGCGATTTACTCTTGTGACGGACCATGCACCCCTCCAGTGGATGCAGTGGAATAAGGAAAAGAATGCAAGGGTCACCAGGTGGTTCTTATACCTCCAAAAATTCCAGTTCAGCATACGGCACAGGGTAGGATGCCACCATAGCAACGCTGATGGTCTGTCACAAGCATACTGCCTGGCGTCCCAAGTTGGCCAACTCTGGTGTTGAGCAGAGGCGGGGGATATGTGAAAGAGCAAAGCCAGATGGCTATAGAAAAGTAGTGGGAGATAGATATATTATCTCCGGGCTAAATATATCCTTGGTACCAGGATAAGTTAAAGGGCAGCTGCTCCAGGTCAATTAAGACATCTGGGGCCAATTAAGAACTTTCCAAAAGGCAGGGAGAACACTAGGTTGACTGGCAAAAAGAAAAGAAGTACTTGTGGCACCGTAGAGACTAACCAATTTATTTGAGCATAAGCTTTCATGAGCTACAGCTCACTTCATCGGATGCATACTGTGGAAAGTGTAGAAGATCTTCACTCACGAAAGCTTATGCTCAAATAAATTGGTTAGTCTCTAAGGTGCCACAAGTACTCCTTTTCTTTTTGCGAATACAGACTAACACGGCTGTTACTCTGAAACCTGTCATCATGCTAGGTTGACTGGGACACTTGAAGCCAATCGGGGTCTGGCTGAAACTAGTTAAAAGCCTCCCAGTTAGTCAGGTGGGGGCGGATGTCAGGAGCTGTGGGAGGAAGTTGCGCGGTTGGAGAGACCGAGCAGTACACACCATATCAGGCACAAGGAAGGAGGCCCTGAGATAAGGGTGAAGTGGAGCTTGAGGAGGTGGGGGCTGCTGTGGGGAAGTAGCCCAGGGAATTATACGTATGCTGTTTCTAATAGGTCAGCTACCATAGCTGATACTATTAGGGTCCCTGGGCTGGAGCCCGGAGTAGAGGGAGGGCCCGGGCTCCTCCCTTTGCCCCCCTCTGATTAATCACTGAGACTGGGAGACAACAGAGACTCTACAAGGGAGGCTAGGTTCTCCTCACCTCCTCACTAGCTTATGATGAAAATGGCTCAGTAGACTGTGACCCTTGTCTCTAGAGGGAGAAGTGTTACGTGGAGGGTCACAGTGAGCCTCTGAGGCTAGCGAAATCCACCAGGAGACATGGGACCCACGGAGACAGAGACAGAGCTTTGTCACACCCTTTAATATGTGTGACTCTGTTTTTCAAACCCAGGGTGTGATGGACATTTGCTTCAGAGTGGAAAATAAGAATACAAATTTTGTTTTTGTGAAACAAAGACTTAAAAATTAAGAAAAAATATCCTGGAATTTAAAAAAAAAAAGAAAAAGAGAGAGAGAGAGAATATGGTGGAATAATAGGGGTAGGAGGCAGTCTTACCATCATTCATGTGCATGGATCTGTCCTGCCATTGTGTGTGTGTGCACGCGCGTGCAGACCTTTCAAATGTCATTTGACCCTTTGTCACCTCCAGATTAGACTATTGCAGTATGCTTTCTACTTAGCTGCTAGGCTGTCTGTGTCCTGCCATAGTGTCACACCTGAGATCAGCAGGGCGGCTGAGCTTTAACCCCATTCATATAAGAGAGAAAGGTAGCTGGTGTGATGTTCTCCATGAGAGTCCCAGAACTTTGAAACTCACTCCCTACCTTGGTGCAAAATAGTCCTGCTCTAGCAACCTTCAGTACATGCTAAAAGAAACCTAGGCTGTCCTGAATTGGAGGAGATAGACTGAGAGGACTGTGGTGGGAGATCATGAAAATCAGTTATATGGTTTTTTCCCTGGGGATAAGGTTTATATTAATTGTTGGGTTAAGGGAGTTTCCTGGTATGGTCTATTTGGTATTTCTAAAAGGTATTAAGGAGCACCTACAACAATGGACAGGTTCTCCTATTCATGGACGTATGAAATGTTGAACGTGCCCTTGTTGTTCAAAGCAGTAATGCTGTCGCAGAATATTCATTTATACTTAAAATTGTCATTTCTAATTTAATCAGAATCTTCCCCTCCCTCCAGCTCTAGTACTCTGGTGATGCCAAAATATGAACAACTGCTGTTTGGAAATAATAATATTCCTAAAACACACATTCTTCCTAAAATGTGCATGTGTGTGCAAATTTATTTAGATCTAAAGATAGTGGTGTTGAAATTATTTTTGCCTTTTTGCACATTTGCATGTACCCAGATGCTTCACAAAACAATAAACAGGAAAACAGAAACTTTAAACTGGCAATGATAAAAATAGCTAATATAAATGCATGAGGAGAAAAGTTAAATTTTAGTATAGTCATCATGTATATTCACATTATGTAGCAAACATTACTTCATTAATGTTTCTGAGAATTGCTGTTTTTCAGATGATCTCCTAAACAATTGTAATACAAAATGCAGGTAAATGTCAAATGACCTGATTTCACATATGTTGCACTACTGTTACATTTCTATCCAGAGTTCAGGGAATTTAATTCCCACTGGAAAACAATGCCAGTGGCAGACACTGTGAGCCAAAATAATCTCTGGTGTAAATCTTTTGATGTCAGTGGAGTTAAATCAGAAATAGAGTTGGCCCTATGCCTTGAAGGTGTTTGTTAATGAAATATATTTTGGGGTAGCTTTGTTTGCACAGTAAAAAGGAAGGAAAAAGTGTTTACATGTTAATCCTTCTGGAACCATTATATATGTGCCTTGCAGTTAGATAGAAAAGATTAGTTATTTCTTCCTAGACTAGTACTTTGAAGATACTTAAATATGAAAAAAATACTGATGTTGAGCAAGTTAGTATTCAGATTACATCAAAATTTGATAATTGTAGTGATTGTAAGTATCCATGAATATTCCATGATAGCATTATTGCTTTGAACAACAAATGTGCATTCATAACTGTGTGCTGTAGCCAGTACCGATTAGCCATTCAGCTTCACCTAGATACACTTTCTGTTTGCAGCAGCTTTTTATTCATGTGGCCTTGCAGGATTGGTTGAAATCTTTCAGTTTTGTCTTTGTTGCATGAAGAAAATAACTCTCCAACTATATTTACTGTATATAACCAAATTATGCTTTTGATAACATGAATTTTCAAATGAGATCCTGTGGTATCTGTTCTGTAAAACTACAATAGGTATTGAATTAAAAGCAATTTAAGTGCTAAAATATATTGTGCACTTATTCAATTTTTATCATGTGTGAATGTGCTAACAAATTGACAGTGAATTTTTTTCAGTAAGACGATATAAAAGTATGATGTGTCAGTTTCACACTTACAGAAGAAACAGACGCTAACATAACCACTAGAAGTCTACTTTTGTGTTGCAAATTAATCTGGCTAGGGAAAGTTTAATGGAATTCATTCTTTGACATCACAATGTGATATTGTTATAAAAAGCAAAGCTTTTTCTGAAGAGAGGGTATTAAATATGTTTATAAAATTGCAGAAATTTAGGGCTGGAGGGGATCTTGAGAGGTCATCTCATCCAGTCCCCTGAACTTAGGAAGGGCCAAGTATACATAAACATACATCCCTGACAGTTTGTCTAATCTGTTCTTACAAACCTCCAGTGATGGGGATTCCACAATCTCCCGTGAAAACTTATTCCAGTGCTTAAATATACTTGTAGTTTGAAATCTTTTTTCCTAATATCTAACCTAAATCTTCCTTGCTGCAGATTAAGCTGATTACTACTTGATTTACCTTCAATAGGAATAGAGAATAATTTATAAGGTCCTTTGTCTGAAGGCTGTTACTGGTTCCCTCTTCAGTCATCTTTTCTCAGAACTAAGCATAAGGTTTTTTCGTTTTATGTGGTTTTTTTAACCTTTCCTAATAGGTAATGTTTTCTAGATCTTTAAAATCTATGCTCTGTACTCTCTCCAATTTATCCATATCTTTTTTTGAAGTGTGCTGCCCCAGATTTGACACACTACTGCAGCTCACCAGAGCCGAGTAAAATGAAACAATTATCTCCTGTGTCTACATACACCATTCCTGTTAATATACCCCAGAATATTAACCTTTTTTGCAACTGCATTATGGTGACTCTCATTCAAATTGTGAGCAATTATAACCCCCAGATTCTTTTCAGAAGTACTACTGCCTAGCAACTTATTTCCCATTTTGTAATTGTGTATTTGATTTTTCCTGCCTACGTGTAATTCTTTGCATCTGTCTTTACTGAATATCATTTTGCTGATTTCAGACCAGTTCTCCAATTTCTCAAGGACAGTTTGAATGCTAATCCTATCTCCCAAGGTGCTTGCAACCCCTCCCAGCTCGGTGTTGTCTGCAAATTTTATAAGCATACTCTCCACTTCATTATCCAAGACATTAGTGAAAATATTGAATAGTATGGGACACAAGACAGACACCTGCAGTACCCCACTGAATACATCTCCCTCCTGCTCTCCCCCCCACCCAACACACACACACACACAGTTTGACAGCAAACCATTGATAAATGCTTTTTGAGTACGGTCTATCAAGCAGTTGTGCACCCCACCTGATAATAATTTAATCTAGGCCACAGTTCTTTAGCTTCATTAAGAGAATGGTATGTGAGACTGTCAACAGCCTTACTTAAATCCAGATCTATCACATCTACAGTTTCTCCCCATCCACTACACCAGCAACCCTGTCAATGAAGGAATTTAGGTTATAATGTGAAAGCCTTGTATAGTGTAGGCAGGAAGCACATAGTGCTGGAAGTGGCGCGGGACGAGGGATGTGCTGGCCACCCTTCCCAAAGCTCCCATTGGCCTGGAGCAGTGAACCGCTGCCACTGGAAGCCGTGATCGGCTGAACCTGCAGACGCAGCAGGTAAACAAACCAGCCCGGCCCACCAGGGTCTTTCCCCACACAAGCGGCGGAACAAGTTTGGGAACCACTGATCTAGTAAATAGACTCGTTCTATTGTCTAGAGGATAAAAAGTAGCAATGTTATGTGTGTTCATGTATTTTGTGAAATAAGGTTCATTCCAGGACTTAACTATAGGAGGACAATAGGCAGGTCAGGCTAATTCATGTCTTCGGAAATTCATCCTTTTAACCATTCCAGTTTCTTCTGCAAACCTTTTCCTGTTATTTTTGAGTTTTGTTTCCTGAAATGTGTTGAAAACCTCTTGCATAATTTAATTATGTCAAACAATGCTGTTAAGGGACTAGTAGTAGATCAATACTTACAAAAGAGAATATAAAATAAGAGCAGCCAACTGTCAGGGGCAAGATTGTTATTTTTACAATCTATCTTAGGCATGGAGCATCATGTAGTTGTGCTGCTCTGGAAACAGACCACGAAGTAGGTCAAAGTCATGACCTGCCTCCCACATCCCCCCTGCTCTTTGGGAGCATACCTTGGGCCAGCCCTAGGCCTAGGACAGTGTACATAAGAACAGCCAGACTGGGTCAGACCAGAGGTCTATCTAGCCCAGTATCCTGTCTTCCAACAGCGGCCAATACCAGATGCACCAGAAGGAATGAACAGAACAGACAATCATCAAGTGATCCATCCCCTGTCTCTCGTTCCCAGCTTCTGGCAAATAGAAGCTAGGGGCACCATCCCTGCCCATCTTGGCTAATATCCTATCCTGCATGAATTTATGTAGTTCTTTTTTGAACCCTGTTGGCCTTCACAAATTCCTGCTGTGCCAGTGAAGTTACACTAGCTGGTGTGTTGGAAGAGATCTGTTCCCTGCCCTTTCCTAACCATCTGCATGGGAGATGTTGAGGCTGCACTCCCTTCTGTGCTTCAACCTATATACAGTAAAAGCTGTTTTATCCGTCAGTTCACCAACTGGAAAGTCCTATAAACTGGCATTTCTCATGTTCATTGAAAGTTGGTTTATAGTCCAGATGGCACAGGGCCGGCAGGGGGATGGGGCCCGGGAGGGGATGTGGAATGAGGGCTCTGGGAGGGAGTTTGGGTGTAGGAGGGGGCTCAGGACAGCAGGCTGGGGCACAGGAGAGGGTGTGGGTGTCACAGTCTAGCCCACTGATGTAAGTGAAATATACAAGAGAGAAGATGATTTAAACCTATCCTATTTGAAAACAATAATGCTAGAATACCTTTTAAACAGAGTTGTTTGGAAAGATACTGGATTTTCTATCATTTTGATTTTTGTATTTTTTAACATCTACCTTGAAACATAATTATACGTAAGTACTATTATTTAACTCCGCCTACCCAAACATCCATACTGATAAGGTACGAATGTATTTGATATGTGGTAAGGGAAACACTTAATTCCTGCCATTTCTTTTAAACCGCATGTACAGTACAAAGCAGTGGGGGTTAGTGAAAAATAGCAAGGCACTCCTTAAAATATGGAATTCCAGAAGCAGAAGGTAAATATTCCATAAGTAGGATCAACACCATCAGGTATCGAACAAGATTTAGTTATTCTGAAAAAAATACTGTGTAATTTATTCTGTACTACTTTGCAGTAAAAGGCATTTTATCATTTGAGTTTTGTATGCTAGTTTTACTGCAGAGAAATGGAACACTGTTTATTCTAGCATGGCATGAAACAGTGGGAAGCTGAACAGATGTACAGAAAATTGAGCAAATTCCTATGTCACCTGCATTACTGTCCCTGTGGTTGGATCTGAAGCTTGAACAGCCTCTTGTAGATTTAATTTACTTTGAAAGCTGCTTCTTCCCAGAACAGCTAATTAGAGAGGATGACAGAAGCTTGGTTCTTTGTCACAGGTGCTGCTGCTTTCCATAAGTAGTTTAATGGAATGCATCCTTTCTTTTATCACTGCATGTGACTAAGATCTGATGTAACAACATTAGACCACCTTGTTTTTTAAACAAGTACTATAAAAGATAACAAGTGGTTTTTATATAGCACGACCTTTCAGCCAGAAGGATCCCAAAGTACTTCTCATACTACACAAACGCACTTCCAGCTGTGGATTAGATTCTGCCCTCTGATGTATTCATGTGCTATGGGGGCAGGAGACAGCAAGCTAGCTGGTGTATCACAATCAGCAGGATATGAAGTGGAGAATATAGCATAAGCAAAACTGCCGAGGGAGTTTTAAATGAGTGGAATGTAAATTACCCACTGGAAGTTTTTCAGAACACCAGGTTTTAACAAACTTGGTCTTCTGGAAAGTGTTCTTACATTTTTCATGCCCACAACTGGTCAGCATCATGGTTTTACACCACATGAGAAATATGAAACCTACAGCAGCAATCTACGATTGCTAGAAACATGTTGGGGCACTTGCTCAGTCATCACTCAGTGAGAAGAGTGCCGCTTACTGACTCACTAGCACCACTTCATGAAACACATAGTCTTTCTTTGGACCTCTTCCACTATGGGGCTAACCAAGCCATACTTGGTTCTTAATGCATAAGATCAGACAGGATTACAGCTCAAGGTTCTGTAACTGCAGGCATCCAGTAGGAAACCACAGGGGAAAAAAAAACAAAAATGTTTATTGAGTTATATAACTTCCTCCCATTCGAAGTGGCTAGCACATTAAAAAGAACAATTGAAAAATATCTGTGAACATTTCACTTTATTCCAGTTACTTACGGCTTAGCATCAGTAATTTAGAAGCTAATTTGATTAGTAATGAACTTTATCTGTTGCAAAAAGAGACAACAAACAATATTATAATACTACTACTAGTTCCAGTGCCTCAAACTCAGGGGCTGAATAGTGCTTATCCCTGACATTATTTAGACTGATGAATATTAAATATCTATTGATCTTAGAGCGATGGAACACAAGATCTAATAGGTTAAAATTCAGTGCCATGCAGCTAAGGACTAACAGAGGTTAAAGGTGTTTGGGTGTTGAATTTTTCTTCATATAAACTGTAATGGGTAGTCAGGATGCAAATAGTATGCGTGTTAAATTGCTGTTGTAGGTGGGTTTGGGGTAGCATGCAAATAGGAGGTATGGGAAACACCCCCTTTTTTTCTGTGTACCTAATTGGTGGCGCACAGGGCTGAACACGATCAGAACTGCACAACTTCTTAATGGCAAATCTGACAGATTATTTAAATAGATGAAGTATGAATTCCCTTTATTGTAGAATTACATGCAGATATTTCCCCCCCAGAAAACTAAAGCTTCTTGTAGTAGGTTTCCTGCTGGTGTTCATCTCACCTTTGTGACTAAGTGTGTACTGAATTTTTAGCTACTGCTGCTGTAATTTCACACTTTAATGACTTCCTTGCTACTGTACTTTTTAATAACCACCACTGCTGTGTATATGCAATTTAACAGGAGTACCTAGCTCCAGGTACTAAGGGTCAAGCTACAGTTTACTAGTATATACTATATATACATATTTTTTAATGTTTGGGAATATTGGGTTTAAAAATATTGTTTATAAGTGTGGGTCAGATTCACACTTAACTTCATGTTGGGCACTTAAGGCCCACAACTGAGCATCACTGGCATTCACAAAACCCATACTCAATGGTTGCCCAACTCTGGAGGTGCTTAAATTTCCTAGTGCCTAAATTTTTGCTATGAAGGTCCAAAAGGCCCCTAAGTTTCTTCCAGTGGCCGTGTGCACTGCTGCCTCAGGCAGGTTCTCAGATGTCTATCTCTTGCCTAAGAACCAGCAGGAGTCTAAAACTAGGCATTCTACTCCTATCTCACCAGAGGGGGTCCAAAACAGTTGATGTGTGTGAGTCGAGCAGAATGAGGACCTCCCTTATAACCTTTAGCCCAGTAGCTATCACCTGGAATGGGTAGACCCCAGTTCAATTTCCCCTGCTGCCTTCTGAGAAGGGATTTTTCCCCTCTGAGGTGAGACTGATGCGGGTTTTCCTCAATCTCTCTTGTTGAAGCTGTTCCACTATGTATAAATAATTAAATATTCAGTGGATGAGTGAGAGTCCAGTAGTAATAAGGGAGCTGCTTGTCCTCCTCCTGGGTTTTGTGAATCCCAGTCTTAGGTGCCTAACTCCCTCCATGCATTGTATAGGGAGCCTCCATACTTGACAAAGCTTTTGACATGGTCTCCCATAGTATTCTTGCCAGCAAGTTAAAGAAGTATGGGCTGGATGAATGGACTATAAGGTGGATAGAAAACTGGCTAGATCATCAGGCTCAATGGGTAGTGATCAATGGCTCCATGTCTAGTTGGCAGCCGGTATCAAGCGGAGTGCCCCAAGGATCGGTCCTGGGGCTGGTTTTGTTCAATATCTTCATTAATGATCTGGAGGATGGCGTGGATTGCACCCTCAGCAAGTTTGCAGATGACACTAAACTGGGAGGAGAGGTAGATACACTGGAAGGTAGAGATAGGATACAGAGGGACCTAGACAAATTAGAGGACTGGGACAAAATAAATCTGATGAGGTTCAACAAGGACAAGTGCAGGGTCCTGCACTTAGGATGGAAGAATCCCATGCACCGCTACAGACTAGGGACCGAATGGCTTGGCAGCAGTTCTGCAGAAAAGGACCTAGGGGTGACAGTGGACAAGAAGCTGGATATGAGTCAACAGTGTGCCCTTGTTGCCAAAAAGGCCAGTGGCATTTTGGGCTGTATAAGTAGGGGCATTGCCAGCAGATCGAGGGACGTGATCATTCCCCTCTATTTGACATTGGTGAGGCCTCATCTGGAGTACTGTGTCCAGTTTTGGGCCCCACACTACAAGAAGGAGATGAAAAAATTGGAAAGTGTCCAGCAGAGGGCAACAAAAATGATTAGGGGACTGGAACACATGACTTATGAGGAGAGGCTGAAGGAACTGGGATTGTTTAGTCTGCAGAAGAGAAGAATGAGGGGGGATTTGATAGCTGCTTTCAACTACCTGAAAGGAGGTTCCAAAGAGGATGGATCTAGCCTGTTCTCAGTGGTAGCAGATGACAGAACAAGGAGTAATGGTCTCAAGTTGCAGTGGGGGAGGTTTAGGTTGGAGATTAGGAAAAACTTTTTCACTGGGAGGGTGGTGAAACACTGGAATGTGTTACCTAGGGAGATGGTGGAATCTCCTTCCTATGATGTTTTTAAGGCCAGGCTTGATAAAGCCGTGGCTGGGATGATTTAGTTGTGAATTGGTCCTGCTTTGAGCAGGGGGTTGGACTAGATGACCTTCTGAGGTTCCTTCCAACCCAGTTATTCTATGATTCTATGACTCAGGCTTTCTGAATTTCACTGTGTGGTTAGGTCAGGTGTAGTAACACTGACCATTGCAATGCCCTAAGACCCCTTTGTGAACCTAGCCCTACATATCAAGTAATACTGTAATACTAACTATATCACAGCAGAGTTGTCACACAGTATGACACACCCTTCTCTTTAATGTAAATCCTGTAATTATCTAAGTATTCCTTGCAGCCACCACTCCTGTGGCTCAGATTCAGCCCTTAACTTTCCCTTCTTCTCAATAACAATGCTTTTTTTTTTAAGCGAAGGAAAAATTGCAGTGACATTAAAATGAATGTGGAACAGTTTGTCATCTTCTTGAAAACAACTATTATCCTCCAGTAACATTAAAGACAAAAAACCCCACAAGGATTAGAACTCTGATCTGACCACTGTGTCCCTTTCAAAGGTCTTTATTGTGTAACTCCTGTCCTCTTCTCTGATGTGGTCTTCTTTTGCACCATCCCCATAAAGCCACTAATCCTCTGCTAATGATGCCACACTTGATGATAACTTTCTTTTCTTTTCACAAGTATCTTCATATCTTCTTTCAAGTGGCCCTTTATGCTTGGAACATTCTTCTATAAACTGTATGACAAGCACCTACTTTCGCAATATTCAAATTTACCCTAAAAATTAATTTCTGCGTTGCCACCTTTTCTCCTCTTTTGTTCTCATAGATAACACAACACCTGCAGCAGTAAAATCAAAACTTAATGGAATCAGTAAGACATGTACATACTTTTCTGCGTATTTATATCACCTTGTTATTGCCACCCTTGTCTGTCTTTTTTGTCTATTTCTGAACTTCACTTATTGTCTCTTACTGAATATATATTATAAACTCTTCATGGCAGGAATGATGGCCAAATTTTCAAAAGTAATTAGTAATTTTTGGGTGCACAACTCTAAAAATCAAGCCCTTTTGAAGATGTCTTGAGTGTGGATGCTCAGCACTTTTTGAAAATGAGGCCTTCTTTAGTTGTGTCAAGTTGAACATCCAAAAACTGAGGCAGAATCACTGGTCACTTTGAAAAATATTAAGGCCTGATCTAAACTAGAACTCAGGTCAACATAACCAGGGAACTTAGAGGTGAAAAATCCACACTCCTGAGAATCGTAGCTAGTATAATCTAACCCACACTGTAGATACAGCCAGGCTGATGGAAGAATGTTTTTCCACTCCTAGAGGTGGAGTTTCTCCGGCAACAGGAAAACCCCTTCAGTCACTGTAGTCTGCATCTATACAGCTTGACAATGGTGTGGTAGATATGCCTCTTTAGTGCCAGTAGTGTAGACATGATTTCAGTCTAAATCCTTACTTTTATTTTGACATTTGGAATTCTTAAAACAAACAAAAAGGTACTTACTGCATTTCTGACACAGCATGTGAGAATACATGGGATTGTCATAGTGGTTGTCATTTTTTTTAAAAGTAGTGGATGTTCAAAATACAATAGGACCATATCCTTGTCCCCCTAGTTCAATATAAACTAGTAGAACCCAATCCTACAATTTATAATATGCAGGCAGACTTCAGTGGGCCTCCATAGGACTTCCATTTTTCTCTTGTACTGAGCAGAGTTTGGAGTTTGGCATGGAATTCCCACCCACTCACTTGGGAGTGCCCCTTGCAGTCCTGAGGTGTGTAGAAGGAGGGGTTGTATGTTGCAATGGAGAACTTTCTTGTGGTTTGTTTTTTTCCATTTCTTTAGAGTAAATTTTAATTAAAATATGCAGCTTAATTCAAGAATCCAGCCCTAGCTTCTTACACAGGCTTCTCTGGCTCAGGGGCCTATTCAGCAAAAAAAAAATTCTGACTTCAATATTGCATGAGTCCATAGGACACCAGTTTTTCAGGGTTTTCTCAGTGTAGAAACCAGATTAATTTTTTTTGGCTGACTTGGTTGTAAGAATGCTAAATATCTGTTCAAAAGGACACAGCCTAAATTTTCAAAAGTAACTAATGTCTTTGGGTGCCCAACTAAAGGAACCCAACATTCAGGAAGCACTGAGGACCTGCCCTTTAAAAATCAGACTGCTTTTAAGATATTTCAATTTGAGCACTTCCAAAAATGAAAATTTAATGATGACTTCTGAAAATATAGGTCTCTGCAGGACCATTCACCCTCTTCCCCCATCCCCACCCCCAAATCCTTGATATGATAATGCTGGGGACTCTCTGCCCCTGGCCATTTCCAGAAGGTGTAGTCTAGGACTGCATTATTAGCAGGTGTGAGGAGTCTCCTCTGTGCTGGTCAGCACCTTCTTGAGAGGGGTCCCAGGGGCAACCATGGGCAGGGGAGTCATGTCAATTTAGGGCTATTAGAAAGTCCTGTGTTACGGAGCTCGGGAAGTTCACAGGGCCCTGGATCCCATGCTGTGCAACAGAGACTCCATAGGGATTTGCAGGCAGTATAGATCTTCCAAGTTACTTGGTGTCCAGGGGGAAAACTCCTTACTGATTTGCAGGACAAATCCTTGCACATCCATTTTGTCAAAAGCCTGTGCTTGCAAAATGTGTGCCTGAAATTCTCCACCAGTGGAGCTCTGCCGCTGGTAGTAATACTGGAGATTGTAGACAGAGCTGTCTCTTGTTTTCTATGTACAGCATTTAGCACAATGGAACCCCACTCTTGGCTTGAGCCTCTAGGTGCTACTTTAATACAAATAATACTAACCTCTACAGTGGTAAGATTAGTGATGCTTATACCTTCCTCATGAGCAGGATTTAAAAAAAGGATTGGAGTTAGTGTTTCAGTATTATTTTTCTTCACTCAGACTTCTCTGACTTGGAGCAATTTAAGGAGCATGCTCCTTGTTTAGCATGTCGAAATCCAGTCACTACTAATTACTGTGGTTGCAATTTCCAAACTGACAAGTGAAAATCAAACCACTGTCTCTTGAGTGCTGTAGGCTGTACAACAAGCCCTTATTGTGGAGAATCCAAAGGCACACAGAGAGAGAATATTATGTCAGTTAAAGCAACTATTAACTTGGAAATAAGTAAGTTTTAAACATGGATAAAAGCCCCAAAATATGTCACCACTTTAGCTCACGTTCGCTTGGTGTACTATAAGTAGCCCCCACCCCCCAAAAAAATCAAATAATCTGTTTGTGTTTTTGTGTCTTTTCTATGTGATCAGTATGCTCAGTCATGTTTAAGAAACAGACACGTCAAGCTTAAATTTTATGATATTTTAAAAGTTATGATGTAGCCTTATATGACTTGTCACTTTTAACTAAAATATGTTTGAACACGAATAAACAAATATCTAGTACCCCCTGCCTCCCCACCAAAAAAAGGCAAAGCAACTGCCCTTCCATTCATGGAATAGAGATTGTGTGTGTATGTGTGTGTGAAAGAGAGAGAGAGTTGTGGCTCAACAGGGGGACAAAAAGAAACAATGGGAATGGGAAAATTAATCAAAAAGGTAATCGTGCATCCAGGCTGTGTTCCCTCTGCAGTCAGACTCTAGTTTTCCTGATCAACAGAGCAACACATACATATGGGGCACTGATGATCCAATCAGCTGTGTAGGCCTCTGCATTCTGAATTCTTGAGGAGTCTTACAGCTTTTGCTTTTTAAAGGAAGTGCAGGTTATTTTCCTTGTTTCTTTTCTTTTCTCTCTCTTGTCTCTAGATGATGATGTGAGACAGGAGATGGAGACTGCTTGTAATGTCTGTTCTTGTTAATCAGAAGGTGATTAATTAAAATAACAGCTGTCTACTTTTGACATTACAAAGCTGACTACACCCATACTAAGATAAAAGGATCTATTCTTCTCTTGGCATGAGGACGCTACTATTAATGTTAATAGAAGTTATGCACATGTCAGGGGATGAATAGATTCCCCCTCTCCTAAAGCATGTCTGATAAATAGCAACAGCAGACAATATACCCACATTTCAATGGGGGGAAAACCAGTGCCGTTTTGTCTGTGTTTTGGGAGACTGGGGAAGACAGCCCTCATTCCTTTTAGTGGGGGTTGGAGACTTCTCACTTTGCATGATGGCTGTGCCTATGGATAGGGGGAGAGAGAAAAAATATACCTGGATATTCGTGTGCATACTAAAATCCAGGTTCTGGTCTCATTTACTCTAGTGTAACTCAAGACTAACTCCATTGATTTTACTGGCATGACTCTGAAGTTACAATGGTGTAATTGAGAACAGAACTTTATATCTTGATCGCTTTAGTAGTTGCAAATTAATGAACTATTCCTGGAAGTGGACTCTCAGTGACATACTGAGACTAAAGACCTTTTTTCAAATATGAAAATTTGCTGCTGTAATTGGACAGTTACTATTACTGTATTGTATGTGAAATGACAACTAAAGACATTCCTCAGAATATTTTATAGAAACTGTTTTCATCACTAATTCCCGAAAAAACTTTTATGCAATTTTTAGTGCATTGAAAAGAGCAATGACCTGTTAAACTCTGGTATGTGTGCCCTTCACTCATCCTTCAAAACTAGCCAGCCACCACCACAATCTGTCCTTTACCCTCTTGACAATAAAATTTGTTTCCCGTTCCAATCTGACTTTCTCCTTTTGGTAAACTGTACTGATACGGGCAAGGATTGCTCAGGGTTCCTAATAACATGGTTGCCTTTTATCTTCTGTCTCTTCATCCTCTTTTATCTTAGATGCATATTTCTGGCATTGTTGTTGTTAGTTAATTGCAGGTTATGTAGTACGCTTAGTATGTGACTACACTGAAAATGGTGATTGTACAATTGTATAGGGGGTTTATGACCTATTAGTGAGCTGCTATTCTTTGCTTTTGGGTCAAAGTAAGTCAGCTAGTCGTCTTGGCCAAGTGTGACACAAGAGAGTTTGCATATTAATTATGGTGTTGAGGACATACTGCAAATGATGCTCTCTTGATTAGCCAGATTTTCAAAGGTGTTTAGGGACTGAAGGATGCAGATAAGCACTTAAGTGCTTTCAGAAACTTCACTAGGTGCTTATCTCTCATAGATATCAATGGGAGTTCAGTGACTGGGCAATTTTGAAGGAAAAAAATCCTAAAACTCCCATTCAAATCAATGGTGGTTAAGCATCGAAGTACTTCTGAAAATCTCACTGGGTGCCTATTTGCATCCTTAGACACTTCAGTACCTTTAGAAATCTGGCCCTCTGTCTGTACTATTGTGTTGGTAGGATGAAGGTAAAAGCTTTTTAGAATCTTTGGATATGCTTACCAGTGTCCACAGGGTTAATACTCTAACTTGAAGATAATCAAATCTCTGGATTTCCAGCCTTTTGTAATGGTGCAGTATGAAACTTAAATTGAAGAAGGAAAAGTGCATACACATTGATGAAGTACTTGGGCTGCTAGGTCTCTTCTTATTCGATAAAATACCATGAGGCAGTGAGCTTCCTCTCTAGACAGGTTTCTCCTTTTCTGGAGATGATAAAATGGGTAACCTTGAATTATGAAGTCATTTTGTGTGTTTTTGCAGTTTGTGGTCACTAATAAAATTAATTCTCAGTGTAAAAAAGACAAACATATTATAGTACTAATCTATAGGAGGCAGTGGGGTCTTGGGGATCAGGCAGTGGACTCGGAGTCAGGAGACTTCAGTTCTCTTCCTGGCTGTGCTGTGTGATCTTAGGTAAGTCCCTTTACCTTTTCATGCCTGTGTTTCTCCTATTTCCTTTTGACTGGCTCTCATTGTGTGTGCTAGGGATTGTACAATCTGACCTCAGTCTTGTTTAGGGTTAGTAGGTGCTATTATAGTATAAATCAGTAATCAGAAATATATGTTAAGTTCTCTATGCCTTTGGATATAATTATTTGCCCATGTGCCAAGGTCAATGTGCAACTGACTCAAATATTTCCTACCCCCAAGCCTGTATAAATTGTTTCCGTAATCATCACTTCCCACCTTTTCAACACTTACTTCATAAAATAACTTTGATTACAAAGACCAAAGAAAGCCTTTCAGTGTTTTATGAGAGAGATTAAAATCTCTTTGAATGTTTGCCGACTGTTGCAGTACAAAGGTAGCAAATATTCTAATACCTGGAAAACTGAATCCATACTTAATTTTGCCACTTGAGTACATGAGCTGTATTGGAAAAAAGGCATGAAAAATGGTGAATTGAAATACTAAACAATTGTCTTCATTTTGTTACAGATATTTCTGCAAGAATTTAAAATTAGTTTCCCTTTTCAAATAAACTCCTGAAAGTAAGATTATTAATACCCGCTGTAAAACAGAGTATCCCCGCCAGCATTGTTTGTTGTAAATAAAATACCTTTCAATAGAATTCAGTTTTTCACTATAGATAATAGAAACAATTGCAAATATTTGAAAAAATCCTGGATTTGTATATAGTGGAGGGGAATTTCGTGCTACTATAATATAGCATAATTTTTTTCTGATCTCTGGTGCTTCCTGTTGAGAGGTGTCAACACAGCTTTAATGTTATTTAGCATTCATTGGAAATGATGAGATGTTCATAAAAGAATTAATGTTCATTTGGACCTTTTGTTACAAATTCCTTTACACAGATCTGTTAACAGCTTTCATTGCTGCTTTATATCTACAATCTTAACAGATCTACACAAGTAGAGTGACTATCCTCTTACACGTACATACAGATACACTGAGTGACTCCATCTAAGAACAGTTGCACAATTCCAAAACTCACTGGAACATGCACACAGTAGTAATATTCACTTGGCACGCCTGTCTCTTTATCTAATCCTTGCTCCTCCAGCAGTTGAGTCGATTCATTGTCATCACACCCTAGTGTGAGATTGACAGCTTCAAGACCCATGTGCAAAACACTGTAATGTTAGCTTCTATTTGCAGCACTATTGGGTTGCTTAGCTCTTTTTTTCCTGTCTAGTTTCTTGGGGGCCCTTTTTTTCAGATTTTATTGCTTTCTGTATTTTTGGGGCTGGTGTAAGTTCAGGCTGTTGCACGGGTAACTTGTCACTTTTTGGATGATGTTTCCTTTTGACTCACATAAGATAGTGAAGAAAATGTGCTTTTTGTTATATACTTCAGAGTAAAATGCAAAACATATGTGTTTTCTTCAGGTATGCTCAGTGTGTGGGTGCGGGTGTGGGTGTGGGCACATGCTCCTCTCCATGCACTGCTCCCTGAGATTTCTTAAAATGATGCAGGTGTTATGCTCCAATTGTGATAACATAAACATATCTCCTACAAATATATTTACTCTTTTTTTAGCATCCACAAATGCACATAATTTCTAGGCAACTGGGGCCCTAAATCAGGAAAGATTACCACATTATAGTTCACCTTAGTTAAGATAAAAAAAATTCCTAATGAATGTAACTAATAGCACTCACTATTTTACAATAAAGGATTTATGACTAGTCCTCAGGCTTGATGCCAGTAAGAATATTTCCATGCCAGTACACTAAGAGTCTAATTTGCTGTGATTATCAGGGAATTACTTTGTCAGACTTCATGTTCGCTTATGCAAGGACAGACCTGTTAATTCCAACTCATTTACTTTATGTGGAATGAAAGGTGAATTCAACAAAAGTGGTCAGAAGCCTCAAGCTTTTCATAGTAACAGTTGATATTGGTTGTACATACTGTACGTTCAGAAGGGTAAAGCACCACATCTACACTTTAAAAAATGTCAGAGTGCTTAATACATCGAGCAAAGGCATTGCTGCACTTTGGCAAAGGAAATGCATGTAGCCAACTGCACGCTGAGCTCCTCAGCCAAAGGCCATAGCAAAACCATTAAATCAGAAGGTTGTCTTAACAAAGTATCTTCTACATACGTCAATGCAAGAGGACAGAGTATTTCCTGAGAATTTTGAAGACGTTGGTACAGAGAAAAGACAACTGAATGCATGATGTAAGATTCAGAACAAAGCCATGGGTTTATAGAAGAAAGAAAACATGACTAAATTAAAAGGGGACAGTTCAAATATCTGCTAAGTTTAGAATTCTGGATGTCAGTAGATGAATTCCAGCTGAAGCAATGATGGGTTATTAGTAAGTGATATTGGAATTTTAAATATTGATCTATCTAGCCCATTTCTTTTTTAAATGAGATTGTCTAACATCCATGTTCAGTATAATCTAACTATTCAATTTCCTCTATTCTATATTCTTTTTCAAACCATCCTGTGTTTAAAACATGCAGTCTTCTGAACCAAGTAGAAAAGTCAAATTACAATTATATCCTGCTGAAACCTCTATAACCATGTACATTAAATCAACACAACTATTTATATGATGCAGAATATTTTTATGGTCTTCAACTTTAATTAGCACTCCACCATGGGAACAAATTTTTCTTCAAGTACTTGAGACAAATAGAATTCAAATTCATCCCTTTTTTAAAGTTAGATTCCAGTATTTACTAGAAGCTCAGTAAACAGCAATATCCTCTATGTTCACTGGAGATTTAACACCAAACTACAGTTTACAAATAGGGATCCATGTTTTAAGATTAATTCTTACCCCCAGTTTACTAATCAAGTAGGCACTGGGTTTTAACAAGCAAATATAAGAAGGGAACCTTACCAGAATTTCTGAAGTTTATACTTATATTTTAATGTGATTTTTTTAAAAAAATAAGGAAATTTAACACCCCCTGCGATACCACCACATATCTTAATATGTAGTAATTTACTTTTATTCTTCTGGCATATTGCATTCTCCTGTCCAGAAATGCAAACTGAAGATCATGTACATATAAGCAGGATCTCTGGTTTCTGGGTGAGCTTGTCATATGCAGGTGTTGATCTGAGGATGAAGTCCGGATCAGAATAGAACTGCTCCTTGCTTTCTTCTGTGCTGGTCAGTGTAGGCACATAAGCACTGATAACTGTGACATGCTGTAAAGGATTCAGGTGAATTGTCATTTCACGAGCCATTCATTCAGGTCAACAGGGATGTTAGAAAGCTCTTTCAGGAAAGATGTTCTAATTTCAAATCTAACTCCATGGATACTGTCTTCATTCTCTACTTTTTCTTTTGAAAATAAAGTGTAGTTGCCCCCTTGATGGAACCTTCTCCTGTGAGTCTAGTCTTACTCAGTGCTGCAATATCAATAATATTGTAGCAGGTGAGTTCTCTGGAGACAAGAGTTGTTCTTCTCTCAGGCCTTTGTGCATCGCCTCCATACATAAGGGTGCGGACATTCCATGCTCCTAGAAGGAGTCTCTTCTTCTTTGTTTTTTCAACTGCTGTATGATGATCTGGGAGCCACGGTAGTCTGGCCAGATGTTATGGGGCAGGCAATGCTTAGGGCACCTTTTCTAGCCCCCTCTCTTTGAAAAGAGTGAGCAGTGCTATCCTGAAAAGGGCTGCTGAGTTGCCTAATATGCTGCCAAACTTCTCCACTGCCCCAGTGATGGAACTGAACAGCCACTAATCTCAAGGCCACCTGTGTGCAGGATTGTGGCTAGGACAGCCAGTAGTCATCTCCACCTGTCACTTTACCACACCCCCATCGCTGCAGGGCTTGGATTAATGATGTTATGGATGATGAGATTTGATAAAATGTTAATGGGATGAGATTTGTGAAAAAACTTGCATGGGAAACTATTGAGTGAGAAAATTGCACAGGGGCAGTCCCACTCTCTCTTGGCAAAAGAAGCCTGATTCCAGCGGCATGAAGGATCGTTATATCTGGGGACTTCCTTAGGTATAGTGGGTGACCAAGACATCTTCAGTGCCTTGTTATGCTCTCAGCAGCACACTGCTGAACCGCCTTCATGGCTTTCGAATCACAAATTGATTTCCTCCACCCACTCTGCTGGAATAGTCTTTGCATGCTAGGGAAAGGCAATTTCCCTATCTCACTGAGGGTAAAAGACTCATCAGCTACCCCCACCTGGTTTAGCCCACTTGTTGACGTGTTTTACTGGGGAGTGGCCACTGTCACATGCAAACAGCTACTTGGAGCTACATGTGAGAGCTGGGTGTAGGTGGGGACCAAAGGGAACTATTCCCTAAGGAGCATGATGTGTTCTTCCAACAGAGATACTACCTCTCCCTAAATCCCTCCATACACATGTAGAGAGCCAATATAACATGGGAAATATGAGACCTCATACTAAAGACAGTAGGGTTGAGCTACAAATATTTGAAGGGTGTAAACACTAAGGATGGACAGGAATTGCATATATAGGAGAGTACAGATGTACTATGTGAGTATATCTTCTAAAAATGGGATGAAATTAAGATGGAGAAAATTTAGTCAAGTGAATCACATAACTTCTTTCTGAGACAGAGGTGGAGGAAGAAGAGAGTAGACCGCACAGGAGTGAAAGTTCCTATGATGGAAAACAGTGACAAAAAAAAGAGGGTTTTTTGAAAAGGTATTTGAAGGAGAAAAGTGAAGATTCCTAGTACAGAGGAAGAGGGATGCAGGGAGAAGCATAAAACAGGTACATGGGCAAAGAGGAAGGAGGAGTCAAAAGCAGCAGCTGGTAAGAGGAAGGGTGCAGGAAGTTTGAGGGGTGAAAGGTGGTGAGATGAGTCATAGCCAAGGGAATTGTTGGACAGGGTTTTAAAGGTAATGAAAAGTGTGATTTTATTTTTTTAGATGGAAAGAGATGAACTAGTAAAAGGATTTGTGAAGAGGTGAGTGAATGATGGGTAAGAGGCTAGCACTGGATGTTAGAATCATAGAATATCAGCCCTGTTCAAAGCAGGACCGATCCCCGACTAAATGTTTTAGTGTTAACTGGACAAACTTGTATAAAAATGTGACCATGAACCCAGTCAGTTACTTTATAGCTTGAATTTCTTGATATTGTGAAAAAGCCATGTTGTATAACAAGATCTTGTACTGAATCAATACCCTATAATATTGCATGAATGGCATAAAGAAATTCTGAACAAGTGAAGACTAGTAGCACTGAGTATCTAAAGATATTTAAAAACAAAAAAACACCCACAACCTGGTAAAACACAAAGATGTGCTTAAAATTGAAAGAAACATGTTTGTTCCCAATATATTGCACACAGTTCAGAATAATTTCCTCTGTAATGGTGTCAAGGACGATGACTGTATAGATTGTTTGATTTGTAGTGGCCACTTACGTAAATTGATGTTTTAATTAAATGTAGACAATTTTATTTCAAAATATATGCAAAAAGATTTTTTTCCCACTCTTTCCCTTTTGTTAACTGTCTTCTGTTAATCTTGCACTTCACAACCTTTTACTGCAGCACTGGGCAATCACATGCGGCCCGTCAGAGTAATGTACTGAAGGGCTGCCAGACAGTTTGTTTACCTTTGCATAGCTGCCCGCAACTCTCAGTTCCCAGCCAATTGGAGCTGCAGGAAGGGGTGCGGGACACAGGGACATACTGGCCGCAGCTGCCATTGGCCAGGAACAGAGAACCGTGGCCACTGGGAGCTGCGGGTGGCCATGCAAAGGTAAACAAACTGTCTAGCAGCCCACCAGAGGATTAACCTGATAGACTGCGTGCGGGCTGCAGGTTGCCCACCACTGCTTTACTGGCTTTAACAACACTTTCTTTTTTTTTTTTTGTTAGTCATTCATCTTTACTCAATAGCCTATTACGTTAATTAGCTTTTACCATTAGGTAGCAGAATGGTGACATATACTTAATCCTAGCACTTGTATATATATACTTGTATATACATTGACATTAGAAAGAACAGCTTTGTAATATGTAGATAACTTTTTTTTTTTTTACAGGGTGTCTTTCACTTGTAATAGAAAGACAAGTGAGCGACAAACATTGTAATACTACACTTTTTAAAATTTCTATGGTAAATATCCTGCCATAACAATTGGTTTAACAGACACAAGACTAGTCAGTTTAATTTCTGCTGTTTAGCTACTGTTATATAAATGATCAGATTACGTAGGAAATTTAGTGCATGCTCATTGGCTGCATCTATGTTCCTTGAATACTGTTATTCATCTATCTGTGAGCCAATCAGATAGTATAGGCAAATCTTTGCTTCCTGATTGGATTATCAGAGAGTAAATTACTTTAGCAACAACAACAACAGTACATTCTTGATGTATGATTTGGGTGTTTTATAGGTCCCTGTCACAGAGTCCCTGGGCGATGCTCTGGAACTGCTCCCCATGAAGCCAGTCAGGACTCTGGGGCAGTCGCCTTTCTGTGAGCAGACTGTCTTCAGGACACACAGCTCACACAGCTTCCACCTTCCTGGGTCTGACCTCGGAGCATTCAGCATCCTCTGCCCCTCCGTGCACTTCCCCCCAGCGAGTCCGCTCAGGCGGGGCTCCTGGGGAAGCCAGAGGGTCCTGCCCCCCCAACTCCGCAGTCAGACGGGACTCTCAGTCAGCCAGTAAAACAGAAGGTTTATTAGATGACAGGAACATGGTCTAAAACAGAGCTTGCAGGTGCAGAGAACGGGACCCCTCAGCTGGGTCCATTTTGGGGGGCAGTGAGCCAGACAACCACGTCTGCACTTCACTCCATGTCCCAGCCAGCCCCAAACTGAAAACCCCCTCCAGCCCCTCCTCCTCTGGGCTTTGTTCCTTTCCCGGGCCAGGTGGTCACCTGATTCCTTTGTTCTCCAACCCTTCAGCTCTCACCTTGCAGGGGGGGAAGGGCCCAGGCCATCAGTTGCCAGGAAACAGGGTGTTGGCCATTCTCTGTGTCCAGACTCTTGCACACACATGCCCTCTAGGGCTCTGCAATGATCATACACCCTTACTCCACCCCCTAGATACTTAAGAACTGCCTAGGGGAAACTGAGGCACCCCCACACTATTCAGAGGAAACATTAAGAACAGTCCCACTTCGTCACAGTCCCTGATTAAAAAATGTTCATATCTTCTTTCCAGAGACTCTTCATGTTTATCTCAGTGGACATTATTGTCTATTCATTGCAGCCTTATATTAGCATTTAAACCAGAACATCTCTGAACAAAGAGAACCCAATTTTGTTTTTAGTCTCAGGACTTCATATAAAAGATCTGTCTTCCTTAGCAGATAGTATCCCCATGACATTTGGACTTACTTGAATTTAGTTCACTTAGATTTAGGAGTCATAGTCTATTATAGTCTCTATAATTTACTAGAATAAACACATGTATTAGATTTAGGTAATACTTCTATTGTGTTATTGATTTAGTCTATTTTGTTATCTTCAATTTCAGATTGGAGATTATGATTTGAATGCAATTACATCTGTTCTGGGTTCTCCTTCTGTATCTCATATTCTATGTTCTAGTCCCTAACGTCTTGTAAATTGTTTTTGCCTTTTTCCTGTTTATTAGATGTCATCTATATTGTGTCAGTCTTTTACCTTCAGATGTTTCAATTATATAGGAACAAGCTGCATTTGCTATGTGCTTTGCTGTAGCTGGTTTCTATTTGCCATCTCAGCTATGTGCAGTCACCTATTTTTAACTTCAAAAGTACTTTTGCTGATTTGTCATAATGTAGCTTTCGATTTTATCTGCCTGCTTTTACTTGATCCCTGGCTGCTACCTGTGTAGCATTAGCCGCTGTTTTGGACCACAGTGACTTGGTTTTCAGTTGCTTGTTTTATTAGTACTTAAAATGGTGAGCTACATTCTATTACTGTAGGAGTATATCTGTGTTCTTTTGATTCTGAAATACAGAACATCTCTCCCATTTCCTTTCTTCTGTTTCCCCTTTAAGCGGTTTGTGCTCCTGGTTTGTTTTACTAAATCATTTGCTTGGAGGTTGATACAGTATATTTCAATTCCCACTCTCATGCAAACCTTAGGGATTCTTTTAAGTTGAAAGCTTCTCATCTGATCCATGTTTTGGATCAGAGATAAGAATTTGAATTGACTACTTATCTCCATTGCAGCAGGAAAATGTAGCTTCTCAAGATGCTTCCATAGTAGAAATAAAGAACTCTACAGTCCTCATATCATCTGTGTATACTACAGGAAGGTGCCTCTCCAATAGAAGAGCTTATTGTATTGTCCGTCAGCACAAAAAAAATGGATTAAACTATCTTGAAATCTGTTGACATGAAGACAGAAATTCTGTCCCAATTGATAAGTTAACTAACAGTAAGTAGCTGTCTCTTCAGATGCAGCTATGTAGATACATATAAATCTACTAATGTAGAGCTCCCCAGACATATCCCCAGAATATTTTACAATAATAACCAAAATACACCTCATCTTAAAATAAAGTTACTACCAGTTTTTGCACCCTAGGGTAGTGTATCTCTTTATTTTAAATGACTGAAATTACGTAACCATTTAATTTTAATTCTGCCACATATCTGGTAAATGTTACATATCAGTGTAATAAATGGTATGGTGATGTTTGCATACATTACATTAACCAGGTTGTACCTTTATCACAGTTATCAGTGACACAGGACTACCATAAACTGTGTGTAATTATCCTTTCACTTTACTCATGTGCATGTTAATATCACATGCAACCTATCCATTACCTTTTCATGCTACAACACACTTGAGACATTTTAGGGGTTCTTAGGTTTGTACTCGCGTGGTATAGCCTGGTTGGTATTTCAAGAGTGCAACTGCATGTTTACACAATTTGCTTTGAAATTGAATATCTTGGCAACATCTACCATGACTTCAGCTGAGGAGTTATGGCACACAATGTTTGGCATCACCATATGATATAGACCATATCTGGAAAATAATTTTGGAGTTAAGTTGTCATGGAACAATCTGTTCAATTCAATTAACAGCTGTGACCTTAATCCTCCAGGACAAATACAAATAATCTTAAGAAAATATTAGCTTCAAGATGTCAGTTTGTTTGTGAGTGAGAGGGCAACTAAGGGGCACATGCTCAGCTGATGTAAACTGTCATGACTCTGTTGAAGCCAATGGAACTATGACAGTTTGCACCAGCTGAAGATATGCTCCTAAAGGAAGACTTCTTTGTACACAAGCCAGAGTAAAGCACCCTCAGAACCAAGAATGTGTGTAAATTGAGCTCCGGGTGTGGGACTAGTTAGAGGTTAATTGCAAACCATGTACGTAGAGGGTAGCTAAGGACACACTCTTTAATCTGAAGAGAAGGCAAAGGAGGCCTGAAATCTGCTGCCCTGCTCATGTACAAGGAGCTGCAGACAGCTGTGCGATTTGTCTTTAGATGCCCCAGATCAGGAAAGTCTTGGTCTTAAAATGTATGGTGTATTATCTGATCTGGTCTCTCATTCTGAAATATGGTATATGCCTTGCTTTGGTGGTCTGGATTTTTATGTTGGGACACATTACACTGTTGTTCTTGATATTAATAAGTCTTATGCTATTTCTATATTCCAATTTTTATTCCATGTAAACAAATCTGTTCACAGAATTTGACGTGGTTCATCTGGTATTTCTTTGTCAGTTTCTGGCTTAATCTCATCTAGTTTGTGATTCCTCCCTTTAAGATTTTTAACTAGCATGTGTATTTCCTCATACATTTTTAACATTTGGTGTCTGTGGGATTTTCATGAATGTTCATTACATGTTCTCCTAGTTCTAGATTTACAGTCTTTTAGCTTTGGTCTTGGCTCTGAATGTACATTATGCTTTCTACAGTTCACACTGTTTTGTGTGTCTGTAGTACACACGTTTTCCTTTCATATTATAGGTCCACTTTAGGCAGAAATTACTTTTCCCTCATGGAAGCCTGTGGACATTTCTGTCATGCATTAAAACAGTCTTCTGAAATAACATTTTTCATATAGTCTTTGAAATCAGAGATGGAGTGATCTGTTCTTAAGTAAATTAGGGACTTGATCTTGTGTGGCTTAGAGATCTCCTGTGGAGTGTTGAGTACACAGAGCTCCAGCTGAACTCAGATGAGTTGCTCATAACCTCACAATATCAGCTGTCAAGTCTTTCCTTCTTCTTGTGCAGTATTTTCCCTATAGTGCTTTTTCTACTCCTTTGTCCAGTCCAGTTGTATATGTCCCAAACAGTGGTCTTCCACAGATGTTTTAGTCAGCTTTCCTGCATTCTGTGTCTGCTTTCAGCTTTGCCATGTTTATCATTGCATCTAGATTCACAAGGCAGGAATTACGTGACTAAACCATATTGCAATACAATAAATATTTCTTTTTTAATTGTGTATCAATAATATCTCTCAAATACTGTACCATGGCATGCATGCTGGGCTTCTTAATACCGCAGGACTGCACCTACATGAAATTAGAAGCATTTTCTAGCAGCCCATACTACCTGGCTCAGTTTTGGATTCTGACTAGAGCTTATTCACTTCTACTATGGACAGAAATGTTTCAGTACTTGTTTTTATTTACCTGCTCTGGGTTATGATCTCTTTTTCAATGGAGCTTGCTGTATAATTTACTAGTCAGAGTTTTCAAAGGTTGTTTTTCAGTGTCTGCTGCTCTGCACAGGAGAGCTATATTGTGCTCATGTAACAATCATGGTCTTGTCTTATCAATTATTTGTCCCTCTAGAATTTTATTATGAACTGTGCCCTCTGAAAGATGTTCATGCTTGGAGGCTTTAGAGATTAATAGCTAGTTTGTTACAAACTGATCAACTATTTAATCAGCATTTTGTCTGGAGGTGCTCAAAGGAAATGACTTTTTCGAGAGGGGTCAGAGGAGGGTGGAGGAGAGCAATAATACTCAACCAACTTGATTTAAAAAAAAAAAAACTTAACAAATCAATTAACTTTTCTAACATCAGATGGAAATGAACCAAAGCCAGTGCTCAGAATTCAGGCAGTGCAAATCTATGCAAACCAGATTTAAAAAAAAAATACTCAACGAAGCTCTAAATTAAGACCTCTTCATATAGTAGCTTGTTGCTCATCAGTAGGCAGCAAAATAGCACGTCTTCATACTACTTAAATGTCTTATCAGGTGGCATAACAATCTGTTTTGATTACTATCCGTTTTGTTGTATTTGCATGTATGTTATGCAACTTTCAGTGTAATTTGCATGAAAGTCATCTTCAATAGAAGAGACATATGAGTAACGTTTAGAATTCTAAAGAAGCAAATTTGGGTTTATCAAATTTTAGTTAATATTTTTTGCCACCAGTGGCAGGTAAACATTATGAATGTGATCTACGAATTAGTTAGTTACAATTTGTTTGACCGTAGAACATTCCAAACATTGTTAAAGGGGGCACTTAAGTATCCTAGGTTTTTAGTCTACAATAATATGGGGTAGGCAAAAGATTCATCAGTGACTAATGGAAATTTGAGTTCTTACTTGTGACTGTTAAGACTGTTAATCTTTTGTGGAACCAATGCATCATGATTGAGTGACAGTATGATGATGCAGAGGCCAAATGCTGAGAATAATTTGTTCTGATCTTTTCAAGGTGTCATCCCAGGTCTTACTCCTCAAATATGCACTATTTTTTCCTCCCACTACATTCATTGCAGTTTGCCTGTCTGCTAAGGGTTACAATGTAATGAGTACTTTCTAATAACCAACAGAGAATGCTTCCCTGGAATACATAGACTACATCTGTACATGGACCACGTCTACACTTGAAGGTGGGAGTGTGAATATCAGCTTGAGTAGAAATATGCTAGTGCACGAAGAATAGTCCAGTAGCTGTGGTAGCATGAGCAGCAGCATGAGCTAGCTGCCCCAAGTACAAACCCACAAAGTCTTGGTGGGTGTGTACTTGGGGAATCTAGCCTGTGCTGCTGCTACTTGCTGTTACCATGGCTACACTACTATTATTAGTGCTATAGCTTGATGAGAGCTAGCATGAGTATTTCTACATGAGTTGAGAATCAGACCCCAGCTCCAGGATTGGGACCCATCCTAGTCTAGACAAGGCCAAAGTCATTTGGCTTTCACCACCGCCACCTTCTCCTTTCCTCATATCCTGCTTTTGAGACAAAGGAAGAAAAGAAAAATTTGTCAACATGTAATGAAGGGAAGGAAATGAAAATTGAACTTTGAAGGCAGCAGAGGGGAGGTAGCACTGAAACACAGTACTGATTTAACTACAAAATAAATTATACATATTGTTATAAATTGTTCACATTCCTCATGTAGCTCTTGTGATTGAGACCATTCATTATATTAAAACTGTAAGCCTGGTTCTCCACTTACTTACCCCAGTTTTAGACCAATGTGCCTCCACTGACTTTCATAGTCACTCTTAATGTTCACCACTGTAAGTGAGATGGGAATCAGGCCTTGGGTCTGCAAACTTGGTTTTCTAAAGTGAAGTTTATGAGTAAACTCAAGAGCATGGAGGGAATAAAAATTTATGACTACATAAATTTGTAATATCTCAGTTTTAAATTGAAGTAGTTAAAACAAAGTCATCATGCTGCAGTCTAATAAAGCCAAAGGCACAGAGGTTATTGCATTCTTAGAAGTGTGATCCCAAATCAAGCAGTTCTTTTAGAAAGGTGTCTCTCCCCCCATTCACTAGAAAAGATAACTGTATAAAATAAACCTTAGAGCTTCTACTATCATCTTCTGTGAAGATCCTTTTAATAGTGATTGTAATAAATCCAATTATTAATCGCAGTTTTGTTTATTCGGGCCTCATCTGCTCACTGTCTCTTATTCTGTGTTTTGTGTAACACCAGAACAATTGGACACTATCCAGATTGGAGATGGATGCTCCCATAACACGGATAATAATAACTAAATAAATGTTGCTGTTGACTTCAGTGGCAAAAGGATTGTCCAAAATATTTTCATACATCTTGTCAGTTTTCTTTTTGCCATAAATATAGAAACTAGCAAAATACTAATAACTAAAAGATGAGAGCCGAACTTTGCTGGCGCTCTCGAAAGCCTGTCCCTTAGTGCTGAATCAACAATTGCTTTTTATAAATGTAGTCCTCCTATTATGATCTTCACTGTCAATGAAAATCAATAAAAACAATTTCCATCGACATTCATGATTTTGTCTTCACACTGGTGTCCCATTATTTTCTAGAGCTGTTCTATGAAAATGCTAAAGGACCAGGCAATATGGGATTTTATTTGCCCTCTGGCTAAATATATGACACCTAATTTCTTTTACATTTTAAATATCTTTGATGTCCGGCTTTGAGTGCATACTATATAGGAAACACTCGTATTCAGTCTTTTATGCTAAAGATTTCAGGACACCAACAGCTGGTGCTGATCTTTGTAGCATAGATATAAGGCTATTGAGCTCTGGATCAGAGGAGCCAAAAATGAGGTTAAATCAGGGCCCACATGCTTCCTAGGCTTTTAGAGTTCATTTGTGTGCCTTTCTGAGGGGAGACAGATGTACGATTATAAGAGAAAAAAGAGGCGGCAGCCTGTATTAGATGCAGTCATTTGCTAGCTTGCACAACAGCAAATATTGAAAAGCATTTATTGGAGGTGAACCCATAAAACACCATCAAAGTGTTTTCCATAATTGTAAAACTCATTTTCTTTATTATTATTTATTATAAATCTTTGGAAGTCTGATGCTGAAATCTGTTACTGATGATTTTTGCCTCATGTCATGTGCACGCTTCAGTTATCATGGTGGTTTCCCCCTGTTCTTCCCCAACCAAGGTACTAGACTTAATAAATTCAAAGAATGTAAATAGAAAAATCAGCAGTGGAATACTTTGGGGGCAGCAGAAAAGGAAATTAACTGGTTTTTTTTTCAATAAAATAAAATGATAGCTCACATGTTGAGTCTACCAACTGGAGTCTCTCTTTTAAAGCAGTCAGTATGTCAGAGAAACTAGAAATTTGACTTTTGCCACTTTCTGTAATCTTATGCTTGTACAGTAAGCATGCTGTATATTGGTCATAAATGTTAGTTCTGCATACCAGATTCAAGCTACTGTGTTCTGTGGTTAGTCATCATACGATCCAGAAGAGCTGTCTTATGAAGCAGGATATACAGCACCTTAGTGATATACTTGGGGTGAGGGTCAGGGAAGAGTTAAAACTAGATAGATGTTGACGAGAATGTGAAGGAATGTACCGTCAGCTTGGGAGAAGAATTCATTCATTGAGCTCACTCAGTCACATGAAACACCTCTTGCTGAGCAGCTGTGTTTGCTCTAACTTGCAGGATTGCTCAATAAGGAAGATTGAACAGCAAAAGAACGGATATTGTATAAAGAGATTTAGAGAATGTATTGGGCCAAATTTTGTGATATTTCCTGTAGAGAACAGGAAATTTAAAACATAGCAACATTTGGTCTTATTAAAGTCGTTATAGAAACTTTGTTACCTGGGAGTTAGTCTTATAATAAAACTCAGGTAACTGCCTAAAGCTCATACCATAACTGTATATTATGAAAAGTGGTATAACTTTAAAAAAAATATTCTATATAATACAGATGATTTTCCTGTTAATTCATTCAATTTTTAGAAAGATACAAATCAGCCTTCTTTTCCCTTCTTTTTTCCAAGAAAATATTGCAATATTAATTACCAAAGGTTTCAAAACTTTAACTTGCCGAGTTCTCTTTTGAATAGTTGGAAAGAAGTGAAAAGTAAATATTAAGGAGCAGCCACCAGATACTCCCTATGTAAGATTGCAGCTAATTTTTTTTCTTTAAAACGTGTGTCTGCGCCCATGTGTGCATGCATGCACATAGTGTTTTAATTCAGCATATCTTTAAAAAGAATAAACAATGAGTTATATTGTATCTGGTAAGTGAAAATAATTCCTGTAGATTACAAGGGTCACACTTTCTAGTGTTGGCAGAAGTACTAATTTACAGAGGTTCCACCCTCTGGTGCCAGGATGGATAAAAATCAATTATTTTTTTTAAAAAATCTTTTTTTTTAAATCTGATTTTTTTGATAAAATGTGTTTTGAGGAAAAAAACCCTATCTTTAGATACATTACAGCTCAAAGGTATCTCCTCATAGAATAGGGATTATAAATTCTAATTCTATACGATGAGACAATATATTTATGTAATGTTTAAGAAACATTTTGTAAATGAGTTCCAATAGTTGATGGATTAGGGACCCAATTTTGTGGGGTTCCACAGACTTCTTTATAGATTATTTAGATTAATCTTTCTATCTACTGAATGGGACTCAGTGCTCAGTCTAGAGGACACCATCAGACATGCTTAGTTTTGCAGTTCTCAAACTGTGGATTTGTGTCTCCAGAGGTAACATGCTTGTTAACAGCAAAAATGTTTTTAAATAAATTAATATATAGAGGTGAGAAATAACAGACCTCAATTCTATGGTCCCTCCGCAAATTTGAGTACACAGAGTCAATCCCTTATCTCTCTCTAAAAGTGCAAAGTTTCAAAAAGTTCAATGAATAGAAGATCGTTGGGGGCAGAATAGATCTGGACAAGGAGAAGAAGTCTGGCGATAAATGTGAGAAGCGAGGGACATGTGCTTGTTTTGTTAAAATATTATATGTTTGCTGTTCGAAGAAAAATACCGAGACTCATAACGTTGTTGTTTTAGTTAAATAAAACAATTAAAATGTCTGTCTGGTGGTGGTCTCCTCCTAAAACAGCATGGCAAGAAAATCTTCCAAATGTTAATGATAGTTCACCTCCCAATGACTTCAGAAATATCTGCTTCAATTACCTTTGGCACATGAAATAACCAAACAATCATTCATTTTTTGATATAGCTGTAAAACTAATCTGAAAGTTTTCAGAATAAATCACTGTTTAAAAATGTATAGTGTGTACCTTCTAAAAATGAAACCTATATCTATCTGAGTTGTGAAGAATATGTATTAAGGTTATGACAACCAACAAGAATGCACTTTTATGTAGAAAACCATGAGTAAATAGAGTCTTCCTGACAAGTGATTTGAATCAAATCCACCCTGTCTGGTGCTGTGCAGTGAGAACAGTAAGTCACAAGCAGATTTCATTGACACCTTAGTGGGAAACATTACACAGGCTATGAAAATTTTCAAGATTTCTATGGGGATTCTTTACAGTAAAGTCATCTTTTTCTTGACAGTTATATCAAATGTGTAATAGAAGCGTAAGCCTACAAGAGGAGAAATGAAGCTGCTATTGAGGGTAGTGCTATTTGATATAAGAAAAGAATGCTGAAATATAGCTCCAAGCTGGAAGGGAAGAGGGCTACATGATTATCATAAACTAATATTCCTGGCGACAACTGCTCCAGGATGTTTCTTATCCTGCCATATTATACATGATGATTCTTTTATTTCTCAACCAGACCTGGGAAAGCCACATGAATGGAGGAGGGGTAGTTCCTTAGTGAGGTTTGGGAATGGGGCTTTCATGAATCTGCCTGTGGAAGTGCCCCTTTTTAGCTATATGGGAAGTGTAAGTACATGAGTCCAATTACCCCATCATTCCAGCAGCTCTTCATGGGTGTCTTTTTAGCAGGCCACCGTTCAGCTCTCAGCCCAAGGCCTTTCAACTGTCTCAACCCCCTCAGGGTCCCAGATCCAACCATAAAATAGCCCACAATCAGCAAATGGGGTTAAACAAAAGAAAGAAAAAGAAAAACTTGTAGGCAGCTCCCACCAGGATATGCGTCTCTCTCTTTTATGTCCGAGGAGCCTTGAGAGTATCTCTGTCCCCTTCAGTGCCCCTCCTCCCCAGGATTCCAGTGCCAGTCTGAGTCCCTTTTTCCCCTTCAGCTCCAGGGTTCTGCACCCACCTGGGAGGGCAGGAGCTCTATAGGCTGTCTGTCTTCTCCTGAGGGCTGGAGAAGCTCAACAGTCTGTTCCCTTCCCAGGATTTCCCTCATGTGCTTGGGGTTCCTCCTTTTAACTCCTCTAGTCCTGGCATAAGTTCAGATGCAGTGGGGTGGATCACCAATCCAAAGAAGTTCCTTAACCCCTTCCATGTTAGTGTTGGGTTAATGAGCCCCATGACAGGCTGGGTGGGCCAACAGGGTTGTGCTGGGAGCAGGATCGGAGGAATCTGCCTCTACGTCAGTGATCTCAAACTCAAATCACCATGAGGGCCACATGAGGACTAGTACGTTGGCCCGAGGGCCACATCACTGAAAACTTTTCATATGATGATACAAAAGTATAGTAAAAATGGAAAAAAATGAAGAGTAATATAGTATGCTGTTAAAAGTCCCCCCCAACCCCATGATATTTGTCTCTAATTCACCTTCCCTTTCCCTCCCTCCTACTGTTAAAGGAAAAGGGCTTTTCCCAGTGACTGGTTGTGGCTGCTTTCCCAGCTCCCTTCTCCCCCAGCATTTCACACTGTGCATGGGATCAATGGGGACAGATTTCACTGGTGGGTGTGTTTGGCCCTCTCTTGAGGGAGGGGAGATTTGAAGAGTGGTGAAGGGGCTGGCTGAGGGTTGGTGTAAGTCGGGTTATAGCTTGAGGGGAGGACTGGGGATGCAGGAAGAGCAGGCTCAATGGCTTAGTCGGTAACGAGGAGCTGCAAGGTTGTTTGTCAAACTTGGGCAGTTTGACTCAGGTAAACTTCATTGAAATGTACACAGCAGACATCCCCATCCCAAGAGTGAGAGTGACTGTAAACACTGCCTTAAACAGCAGCTCTGAGAGCCCGCCCACCTGCCTGCCTGCCCCCCTCCCCAGAGCATGTGTATGGGAGCTGGCAGGAGCAGGGCCTGAGGTGTGTTATGTTTTGCTGATCCAACTAACAACGTCTTCCCTGCCCTGCCTCTCTCACAGCTTTCCCGCCCCTATTCCAACCCCTTCCCCAAATTCCTGCCCCAGTCCCGCCTCTTCTCCACCTCCTCCCATGAGCATGCCACTCCTCCCCCCTCCCTCCTGGAAAGTCCTAAGAGCAGCCAAACAGCTGTTTGGCAGCAGGAAGCACTGGGAGGTAGGTGGAGGAGTGGGGACATGGCACAATGCGGGAGGGAGGGAAAGGGGGGGAATCAGTGCCTATGGCAGGCTGCAGGAAATAGCTCCATGGGCTGCATGTTTGAGACCCCTACTCTACGTGAATCTCCCATTCTTTCCCTCTCTTTTCTCCTGATATAGGGAAGAGCCTGCTCAGCAGAAGAGTCAACTTCTGTTGTCGGGCTGAAGTGACTTCAACAGAACTGCTTTGCTTCCACTGTGCAGCAAATGGTAGAGAATATCTCCCCATTTCCCCCTCTGGAGATTCCCAATGTCCCAGCAATATAGCACCAAAACATTGTAATGTACTCGGGTCACCTTCTGCCCCATAGTCTATTAGTGCAGGAGCAAGTAGAAACAGGCGATTGATGACATTCTGCACCCATACCATCTGCTATGCACGTGGTCACACTTGTGAATTTATTACTCCAGTGATAAAGGACCAACTTCCAGAAGGCAAGAGGTAGTAGAAAAGAAAATGAAAGAACAATGATCTGAGGGGATCCCAGCTGCACAGAGGAATCCCTCCTCATTGTTCCTTGCCTCCCACATTTCAGCCATGACAGCATAGTAGGATTACTAATTTTGTTGTTTTCTCAGTGCCTGAAACTGTGCTCTGTAGCTGTTGGGGAGTTACAGACTGAGGCAGCACTAAGTCTGTCCGATTGCTTTTACCTACATATGTATTTGAGCGGATGGGAGAGGTCAAAATGCTTAAACTTGCTCTTCTCTTTTCCCCTAATTCTGTTACTTTTCCTACACTCTCATTGAGATGTGCAGATACATGCACAAAGTAAGACTGAAGGCTTTGCAAAGGAAGTGAGGGCAGCATTCTACTTAGCCATATTCCCGTTCACAGGGACCCACCAAAGTTTGGGTTTTTTTTGTTTTGTTTTTTATGAATTTGCTCCTCTCTTCATTGCACAACATGGGGGAGAAAACAGATCTTTGTTGTTTTTACTCCACCCAAGCAATCCTCAGGGGTCTGGATCTGCTGCTTTTCGCAGAATAATGTAAAGCAGCCAGAGCAAAAGCCAAGATCTGACTGACTTTATCCAACAGAGTGTAAATGACTACACAAAAATGCAAGGCAGTGTAAGACAGGGACTGGAAGAAGCTATAACTGTCTATTACACAGAACTCCCTCCAGCTGTGCAGTCGTTTGTTCCTTGTTGCTACATGTAGCACTTCCCGTATTTATAGACTTCATTGTTTCTTAAACTTTTTTATGGTTTGCCTGCTATATTTAATTGTGAAATTAACACAATATTTTGAAAACATAAGGGTACTAATATGTACATAGTTCTGATGCAACATGAAAAACATGGTGCTTAAGCATAAATAATGTATTGAAAATAAATAATTTACTGAACAAAATCCAGCTTGTCTCCTAGATAAAGTGTGAGGAGAGTGAAATATTAAGGGCAGAATTTTCAGAAGGGCCTAGCATATATGCTCAGGGCTAGATTTTCAGAAGAGCTTAACTTCAATAGAGACACCAAAATAAGTAGCTAATATGTATGTTGGGTACTGAGCTCTTTAGAAAATCTGTCCATAAGTGTCCCAATGGAAACTGCAGTGTGCTGAGCACTTCTGAAGTGACCCCATAGATGTAATCTGCATCTTTGAATGACAGGCTTGTAAATCGTGTGTGTATTTAAAGCTTCTATATGTGGGAAGGTCAGAGAGTTATGATTAGAGCTAGCTGGAAAATGGTATTTTCCATGAAAATTTTTGAAAAATGATTTTTTGTTTAAAAATATCATTTTCAAAACCCAGAAAGCTTTCTGTTTTAAGATGGAAAATTTTGAAAGAAACACAAATGCACTGCAAAATGTTTTGTTTGGAAAACAGATTAAAAAAGAAAAGCAGAAACTAGCTGTTGTGATAAGGGATATCTCATGTGGCAAACTCTTCTAAAATTTGCTTTCTGTTGCTCATGGCTATATTAGTTTATAAATCTGTATCTTTTGCTAATTTCATATGATGCATTCTATTAAAGCAAAGGTTTAGCAACCCCCTGCCTTTAACTGTTTGTTTGCATTTGTATTTCTGCTACCTGAGTAATAGACAAAGTCAAATCTATATTGGTTGATGTTCAGCTTTAGCTAATGAGGTTCCAGGTTCTTTGTCAAACAACAAAAATCAGATAATATGGAAAGCAGGGTTCAAAAATACGTAAGAGGTGATGCTTATGTGGTGTATGATTTCTGATAATACAAATAATGAATTAGATGCCAGGTAAATGATGTAGCCACTATCATGGCAGCAGCATCTGGAGACCTCAAGTGCATCCATCCTCCGGCAAGAGGATGAATAGAGCAGTCCGTGAGTGATGGTGTGGTTATTTAGTTAGTGGCTTTCTTCCCTCTGATGTCCCTCTATGATTTTAGAGAATACCAGGCATTGGAGTTTCAGTCTTTCATATGAGAATCCTGAGGACTTTGGGTCATTAAGGACCCTGATACCTGGTTCACCACTGTGTTGTTTGACTCTACCACTAACTTCAAAGTAGAAAATTGATGTTAATGGCACAAGCATAAAAATAAAGTATTACAGTGGTGAATCAGGCCCCTGGTTACACTTTATGCAAAATAAGAGCGTTAGTTTCAGCATCTTGGTCTAATTCTAATTCGGCTAATTCTACTTTCCCTGTACAATTTCTGTTGGATATTTCAGGTAAATGGCATATTTAATTGTGTATTCTACAATACTTTTCACTCTTGTGTAGATGGTTGTGCTTCACTGGTGAGGAAATCTGTATATAAATCCTGTCTATAGTGCAGAATGGGAAACCGCATTTGTGCACAAGAGTACACATGTGTCCAGTGAAGGCAACAATCCATCTTTGCAGGCCAGGGTGTTGAAAATAGGGTTGGCATATTGTGTTGCAGGTCACTGTTTTTTCAGCAGAAGAATCATGCTTTCTACTGTTGCTGTTGCTTGCTGTTGATGGCAGTCTCTAAATTCACCAGATTGTACGTCAGCCATGCCTTTCATCTGAATAAGAATATCTTTGCAGTTTCGCAAACCACCTTTTGTGAGGCAGACGTAGCTGCCAGCTCACCTTGTGCTTGAAGTCAGGATGCTGGCTGCACACCTACTCTATGCGCAATGTCACTTGCATTCAGAATATTTGCTTCTTTTTTCTGTCTGACATGTCTGTGCAAAGGTGGGAGTTATCTTATGATTTGTAAAGCACTCTAAGTTCCTTCAGGCTGAAAAGTGCTGTGTACTTATAAGCTAGATTCAAAAAGCATGTGAGTACTTACTGTACAGAAAATGTGCAAAATCTGAACCCAAACAAATGTTAAACTACTTTGAAGTATGGTTACAAAATAGACTAAAAAAATGGAAAGGTTGCTATGCCTTTTGCAAAAAAAAAAAAAAAAAATAGGGCGGGGGGGGGGGGGGTCTTTCACTATAGCCTCTAAAACAAACATATATTTGGTTAAAACATAGCCTATGTATGTACTGACTGAATGAGCTACAACTACATCAAAGGTCTAGTCTGACTTTCTGATTCTAGGTATTCTTTAGTATTAATTTATCTGGTAGGGTGAGTAATTGTTCTGTCACACTAACCAAATCAGTTACCAATGTAATATTTCAGCTGTTTCATTAAAGCGAAATGACCTTAAGTATTTAAACGGACACCTAGCAATTAATGCTTTTCAAACAAGTTGTGGAATGTTCATCGCGTTCATTGATCTGGCAAGATCCAATACCCAGGGTGCCTTTCTGTGTAAATTAGGAGTCAATGCAGAATGTTCTGGTCCATTAATAGAAAGGAATTGTTTGAGTTTCACACTGATGTTTTCAAGGGCATTGTCCTTGATGTGGTTAAAGCATGTGTACACACATTTGCCACAGTATAATTTGCAGGGTATTTTATTGTATTGGCTTGTTGTTATACATTCCTGATTTGTGGTTTAGCTCTTCATTTTTGTTATTTTTGTTTATATATTCTAGAGAACCGTCAGTAATAGCTAAGGTATGTTAAAGCATTTCTGTTATTGGCTGGAAAATATTGTAATAATGTATCAGTATATTAATTAAAATGTCACAATATTTAAGCTAGTTGATACCAGGGAATGACAAGTTTGGGAAAAATATGCAAATATGTGTTTTTCATCTGTGTCCTGAATTCAAAGGTCCTGTAGGTGTTACTCAATAAGCAAAGAAAGAGGCATCAAACAGTATTCCTTCCATATGATTGCAAACTTGACTTAAAAGAAACCTAAACAAAGGAAATTATCTAACATTTATCTGAGTCTCTGTTAAATGCTACAGCTGTCTCCTAGTCTGCCTTTCCTCTTTGAAAGAGAACCCTACTTTTATTGAAGCAAGAGAGCAGAAGCCTTTCTTGCCCTTATTTGATTTTAGAGACTTGCTCTGTCAGGTTGATAAATGGACTTTGACAGAAGCAAAGGTAATTCAAAGCCCGTTCCCAGGTAGAATGGTTTTAAACAAATTCCCACAGAACCCTCTTCCTCCACACCCCCTATTTCCTGCTGGAAAAAATACAGAAAATGTTTAGCATTAATCCAGTCTGTGTCAGTTATTCAGCCAACGTTGGAGACACACTCAGCTCTCTGTGGAATTGTATTTTAATGATATGAACTAGGTGTAAGTGTTTTTGTTAGTTACTAACAAGATGATATATTGATTATCTGAAATGAAATTTGCATAGGTGTGAAGGAAAATCAATTATTCAGTATGATGAGATGAATTTTATAGCACAAAGTACTATACAGTATTTGTATATAAGCACTGATCAATTATAAGACTCGCACTGTGCACATCCTTGACAACACGATTCCATAACTGCATAGAGCCAGAGAAAACAGCTCAGAGATTTCAAGAGTCTGAGTAAATCATGCTCCTTTATGCTCTGCAATTGACAGTCTACAATCAGTGTATTAGGAATTAAAGAATATGATAGACCTCCAGGGTTAATTCAATTTATTGTCATTGTCACACTTACTAGTTCATCGTGAGGTCATAGTTAGTCCATTTGTATGTGTGCATCGTTTCCTGTTACCCTTCCTAGTTCTAAGACTCTGTGTCAGTTACATTTCCAATAGCAGGTAATTTTTTTAAATTGCATTTCATGCTTATGAACATTCCCACTTATCAGACAGTCTTTGCAGTTCAAAACCAAACAACATTAATGAGGTAATAATCAACAACTGTTAATTTTGAAAACATCAATGCAGAGTTAGGTATGCTTAGTATTATGACTTCTTTTATGTTAGCTCATAGAAATAAAAAACAGCTTTTTCTAAACTTCTCTGGTATTTATTGCCTAATTTACTCTTCCTGTCATAATCAGCAAAGTCAGTTTGCTTTAACTGGGAGTCTTTTCTGTACATAGATGTTTTATTCTTAAAAAAATAAGGTTTTTTTTTTTATTTTATGTTTAGGGCCCAATTTTACTTACTGAAGTCAGTGGCGAAACTCCTGTATACTTAAATGGGAGGAGGATTAAATATATTAAATAAATATAGAAATTAGACTTGGACATAAGCCTCTTTGCATTCTCATTCTGAGAGAGTTATGTCTAAAGTCTATTTTATATATTTAAAGATTGCAATTCCCAAAGTGTTTGCTGTGAATAGATTTTGAACTCTTAAATATTTGTTTTGACTGCACTGGTATTTGATGCCAACAATGAGTGATTTATGGTCTGACAGAAATAATACATATCAGAAATGTTAAGAAGGAGGAAGTTGGATTTGCTTTTATGAATCTATGCAATTAAAAATTTTGTTAGCTTTCTTGTATATAGAACTCTGAAACTATGGTGAAAAGGACCGCATAAGTGCATAGATAAACTATATTAGATTAGGTAGATGCAAGTGTTTACCATAAATATAGCCCAGTTGTCCTGACATTAATCCCAGGACAAATCATTAGAATAACTACAGTAGAACCTCAGTCTTATGAAAAACAGAGTTACAATTAACCACACACCTCATTTGGAACCAGAAGTATGCAATCAGGTAGCAGAGATCCAACCCCTCTCCCTTCCCCCACACAAATACTGTACAGTAAACTACTATGTTAAACGTAAACTACAAAAAAATAAAGGGAAAGTTTCTTTTAAAAAAAAATAAGGAAACATTTTCCTTGCTTGTTTCATTTAAATTAAGATGGTTAAAAGCAGCATTTTTCTTCTGCAGAGTAAAGTTTCAAAGCTGCATTAAGTCAATTTTCATTTGTAAACTTTTGAAAGGTCATAACATTTTGTTCAGAGTTGCAAACATTTCAGAGTTATGAACAATCTCCATTCCCATGGAGCGCATAACTCTGGGGTTCTGCTGTACCTAGGAACATGGTGAAATCTCCATCAGTTGAAGTCTTTAAATCAATACTATGCCACAGCTCAAACAGAAGTTATGGTCTTGATGCAGAGATTAGTGACTGAGGTTCTTTGGTTTGGGTTACACAGGAAGTCACATTACATTATCATTATGGTCCCTGATGGACTTAAAATCTGTGAATTTGGAGGCAACTGCAAAAAGATAGCTACATAGTTTTGTGAGGTAGGCAAGCACTTGAAAAACCAGAGATCATGGCTCCACAGGAAAAGAATGGTCAAGCTTACTTTAAAACTCCCTTCCGCTTTCTCTTGTCCACCAGCCTCCAGCATCCAACTTCTAACATCCCACTCTTCATTATTCCCTTTCCTGGAATGGTACTTATACTGTATGTCTCAATGTGTCTGATTTCCACACACCCCCTTCCATCTGCCCCCATACACATTGTCTTTGCTGGTGCTGCACTGCATAGAAGAGTACTTACTAGGAGGGATCAGATGTGGTGTGCAGGAGGAGGGCAGCCACCATTCCGATGCCCTATATGGGAGAAGAATCAAATCCTCCAGGCTCCCAAGAATTGCAATATAAGATCTCTAGTGAATCCAGTTTGAGGCATGGGGTATACCCTCAACCTCCTCACCATATTCTTTATTGGGGAGGCTTGGAAAATAACCCTTATTTTTGTTAATTGCAGATGTTTGGAGTAGAGCTGGGAATAGAGTTAGGAATTGTAGACACCCATATCTTCTTTAGACAATACCATGGTTTTAAAATTCTTCTCTGTCTGACTAAAAGTCAGGAAACTAAGGAAGAACACACATACAGTATCAAACATTTCACATAGCTTGATCACAGCTACCACTGTCTGTGGAATATGCCCTATATTATTTTATGATTTGGCCCCTGGAAGTCAATAGGTTAGTCTCTGACTAATTGATGACTGTGTCTTATGTCTGGATTTTTGAGAGTTCTTGGTCTTAAATATTAGGAAAGGGAAATATTTATCATGTTTATTAGAAGCATGGTAAGACTTGTAAACATTTTATATTCCATTAACTTTTCATAAGGCGTGTGTATATATATATATATATATATATATATATATAATAAAATTTGGAGGTCATGGTGGATAATCAGCTGAACATGAGCTCCCACTGTGACACTGCAGCCAAAAGAGCAAAGGCAATCCTGGGATGCATAAACAGGGGAATCTCGAGTAAGAGTAGAGAAAATTTTACCTCTATATTCTGTATCCATATGGCCACTTTTGGAACACTGTGTCCAGTTTTGGTGCCCACAGTTCAATTTATCAACAGCCTTCTTGAAAAGGGCTCACAGAAGAGCCACAAGAATGATTAAAGAATTACAAAGCATGCATTATAGGGATAGAGTCAAAGAGCTCAATCTTTTGTAGCTTAAAAAAGAGAGGGTAAAAAGGTGACTTGATTACAGTCTGAAGGAACAGATATTTAATAATGGGCTCTTCAGTCTAGTAGAAAAAGCCATAACAGTATCCAATGGCAGAAGTGGAAACTAGACAAATTCAGACTGGAAACGAGGCACAGATTTTTAACGGTGAAAGTAATTACCCATCAGAACAATATACCAAGGGTCATGATGCATTCTCCATCACTGACTATTTTTAAATCAAGATTGGATTCTGTTCTAAAAGATATGTTCTAGGATTTTTTTTTTTTTTTTTACTTTCTATGTCTTATGTTAAACAGGAGGTCAGATTAGATGTTCACAATGGTCCCTTCTGGCCGTGGAATCTTTGAATAGATATAGTGAAGGGTGTCAGAACCATATTCTTTGGAACATGACGGCACACAACTCAAAGTTGCAGAGCAAAGGATGTTAATTTGCAGACTGTTGTTCAGAATTTATTTTATCTCTTATCAAACTCATTTCAATTTACTACTGTTAATCTTGCTTTCCAAAGAATCTATATTTTCTGATGTCTCAGAAGAAATAATTATGTAAGCAGGTAATGAATTTGTGAATCACATTATTCATAGTATCATTTCCTTTATTGACTCTTTTTTTTAATTCCCTAAAATAAGTAAACAAATGGTAACATATGGATTCTTGCTTCATCTAGCAAGACTTAGGTTTTGTATCGAGGATTCAATTTTTAATCATTTCATATACAATTGGAATTTGATCGGATTTCCATTGTTGTACAATGCATAAAAATGCACTAGAGAAAAAGAGGAAAATATATTTTTCTTCTAGTGCATTTTTATGCATTGCACACCATTTTTTATATATAAATAAAAAAATAAAATCCTACACACTTGTTGGCTGTAATTGGATGGTTGATTCATTTTCTAAATGATCAAAAATTAACTATAAAAATTATGGGGTTATTGCAAAGGAAGACAAGGAATAAACAATTGTCTCCCAGAAATATACAGTCTGCAAGGGAAATGCAAAATGAATAGTCATCCTCTTCAAGCAGTTTTTGTTGTGATTCAGTTGTGAAAGTAAACAATCTGTATGTAAGTATAGGGACTTGCTATTGATCTTGTTCTTGTCAAGAGACATTTTTTCACACTTAGGCGTATTTACTTCTCTCCCTCGGAGTTTGATGTGCTTTTATTGAGAAGAATGATAAAGTCAATCCTGGTCTTTCTGATTCTGCTAAATATTTTTATTTCAATACTAAGTTTAAGAAAGAAGCCCTTACTGCCATAAAATATTTTATTTTTGAAGGGAATGAATTAGCCTTTCGATTCTTCTGTGGTGCAATATGCCATAACATCATTTGAAAGTGGGAGTTGATGGGGATTTCAAGAGTATTACAACAGAGTATTTTCCTTGTAATAATGGAATTGTAACTAGCTTTTGAATCTTGATATGATGTAGGGTCTGTGATATTCAGACTTTAATTTCACTTTGTTTTGTTAATGACAATTAGTACTTTACTAGTGACTCTGTGCTTTCCTAGACAAAGTTGACCATGTGTAACCTTTGAAGAAGGGACTCATTGACTGTGGTCTTCCATACCCATAGAATCTATATCCATACATAACTTAGCAGTATTAAGAGGTTAGGAAACAAAGCATTAGAAACAACAAAAAGTATTTTCTACGTCCATTAATAAATGTAGGGTTGCCTTGAGAGCCAAGAGCTTGCAAGAGGAGGAGAATGCCTTTCATGCCTGAGTGCTGTGGAGAGGGGAGAGGCTGTGTACCTTTGTAAACATCATAATGCTGCCTAAGTTCTAGAGGAAGTGCCTTGGGCAGTGTCACTTGCGACATCTGTGTTATAGGTATTGTGTGCCTGGTTGGTGTATGGAGAGGAGACCCCCTTCTGTTGAATACAGTGCCAGTTGCAGTGCTGGCTACACCCTCCCCCCCCCCTCTTCCCCCCGCCCCATCTATATTCCTGGAGCAAAGGCAGCAGCATTATGGCTGACTCATGTGCAGGTGTCACTTCATCCTTTCCCCCCATCCTCAATGCACCAGCACAGAGGAACCATAATGGAGCTGGTAGACTCTAGAGCTAATGGTAAGCATCAAATGATTGATAAGCACCTACTTTCAGTTGTGTGGGGAGCTAATTATTGTATTAGTAATTATTCCATAATTTTATCAACGGCAACATTATCTAGTCTTTATTCATTTTTTATTTATCTCTACTTCACATGCACTTCAAAATAAATTTACCACATTGTTTGCAGAAACTAAGTGTAACAAGGAAACAAATAACATTCATTTGTATTTTTACCTCAGCAGCTTTTGTCTTAGCAATAACTTGTAACCTGAGATGTGGCCAAACTTCCATATTTTAAGATGTAAACATTTACCCGAAACTATTCTTTTTGTACATGGACACCTCTGTTTTTTGTAATTGTGGTCTGTTACATGCTCTGATAGCATTGGATGTGCTATTTTTTCAATTAGAAAAGCATCAGTGATAAAGCATAATAAGAACATCTGGAAGCTGAAGTCAGTTAAGTTCAAGCTGGAAATAAGATGCACTTTTAAATAGTGAAAATAATTAGCAACATACGTCCTTTTGGCAATGGTACTTAAAGGCTATCACTATCACTTAAAGGCTTCAGCCTTTAAATCAAGATTCAATATTTTTTTCTGACAGATATGCTCTAGTTCAGCCATAAGTTATTGAGAATCAGTGGGTGAAATTCCCTCATCTATTTTATGCAGGAAGTCGGACTAGATGATCTTTTAGCCTTAAGATCTATGTATCTCTGACGATTGTGAACCATTGTTTATTCATAGGTATCATTGTTTTACCCTCATAATACTATTTCATTATTAAGGAAACCTTTTTCCCTTCATAGAGTCAGTGCAAAATACATTATAAGTAAGGAAACTTCACTGCCTCTCATTCTGAAATTTACAAAAAAGCTGTTAATGTTAATGATTCAGTAAATGGGAGTGTGTGCATTCTCTGTCCAGTTAAAAACAGATATAGGCTGACTAGATTAATTCAGCATACTCTTCTCATTTGCAAAGTTTTCTTCTTAGTGACTGTTCCCTTTTTCATTACCTTTCTCTTGTTGATAAGGCATGGAAGTCCCTCTTTTAGCATCAGTCTTTATTTTTACCACATGCAGCCAGTATGAAACTACAAAAAGAACAGGAGTACTTGTGGCACCTTAGAGACTAACAAATTTATTAGAGCATAAGCTTTCGTGGGCTACAGCCCACTTCATCGGATGCACAGAATGGAACATATAGTAAGAAGATATATACACATACACAGAGAAGGTAGAAGTTGCCATACAAACTGTAAGAGGCTAATTAATTAAGATGAGCTATTATCAGCTGGAGGAAAAACTTTTGTAGTGATAATCAAGATGGCCCATTTAGACAGTTGACAAGAAGGTGTGAGGATTCAATCTAAGTATCCTCACGCCTTCTTGTCAACTGTCTAAATGGGCCATCTTGAGTATCACTATAAAAGTTTTTTTTTCTCCTGCTGATAATAGCTCATCTTAATTAATTAGTCTCTTACAGTTTGTATGGCAACTTCTACCTTCTCTCTCTCTGTGTGTGTGTGTGTTTATGTGTAAAATATATAAATCTTACTATATGTTCCATTATATGCATCCGATGAAGTGGGCTGTAGCCCACGAAAGCTTATGCTCTAATACATTTGTTAGTCTCTAAGGTGCCACAAGTACTCCTTTTCTTTTAACATAAGAAAAATGGTTCTTAGAGTATTTCTTTTCCAACCAAAACCCATTAGTACTGGAAAGCACCTGCATGATTGCATTATTTGTATGAACTTTGATTTCTGTGTGACGTCTCATTCCTCCCCCTTGAAAAAACCTGCTCCCGCAATCCTGACACAGGCAAAACTTCTACTGAAGCCAGTTCACCAAACTGCACTGAATATTTTCCATACATCTAAAAGGGAATTGCTTGCCTTAATCTCCAGTTGCCCGGAGAGTAGATTCGATCTAAAATGGCGCTCTCTTCCAATTGTTGAATTCACTACTCATTTTCATTCACACTTTATAATCTAAAGATTTGTGTAAGCCTTCTAATATTTCTTATATTCATGCTTTTCCATTAGTGCACATGACATGGACATAACTCTTCTCTATAAACTATTTTACTCTAGCTCTGTTTCCCTGCAATCCCAATACAAGAGAGTGACCTTATGCATTAAATATATGTATATCTAAGTGTGACTATGTTTGCACAGAAGATCTATGTATCTGAATGCATTTGGTTTCTCTTTAAATATATAGCTCTATACTGTTTATCTGTTTCCCCTCTGTATCTCACAGCATATTCTCACCTCTCTATCTCACTCTCACCATTTCAATTTTCTGTCTAGTATTTGCATCCTGTTTGTAAAAGTGATTCGCTGTCCCCTCACGATAACTTACAGTTTACTCATGCAGAAATTTAAATTAGAGGCACTGTAAAATGTTCTAACAAATATATAGGCAATTACTAGATGTGTGTGTTAATTATGCAATAACCCCAAAGTAGATTTGAAGGAATAAACAAGGTGAAAAAACAAATTCTCTGTGTCAAAGGATAAAAAATATTCAGTATGGAGTTCCTGTCTGAGCCTATTTTGCCTGTTTTTTGGCTGTTTAGACCAGTATGTTGAAGACCTTGTCTGTATAGGGATTAGAATGTCTACCGTACTGTTATTAATGACAGGTTTAAGAGTAGCAACCGTGTTATTCTGTATCCACAAAAAGAAAAGGAGGACTTGTGGCACCTTAGAGACTAATTTCCACTGAATGCATCTGATGAAGTGAGCTAAAGCTCATGAAAGCTTATGCTCAAATACATTTGTTAGTATCTAAGGTGCCACAAGTACTCCTTTTCTTTTTGTACTGTTATTAGTATCTAGAAGGGGAATAAGCATAAAGCATATCAGTGTTCTGATAGCTTGAGATCTCCTTGTTGTACAGTTGTTAACATCACTGTTGTAGATTCCCTTGATATGTGTTTAAATTACAGTAATTAACCTTGTGTCCAGGATATCAGATTTTAACTTCTTGTGGGGAAAATTGTTCCCCAAAAGGGATTATTTTTATACTTTGTTTAATTGGCTTTTGTAGCTTCTCAGTATAGGGAAGGGGAACAGATGAATGGGGAGTGTATCATGCTTTTGAAAATAGGGGGAAAAATTAACCCTGAAAATACCTTTTTATTTTTTTTCAAAAGGTAACAGTAACTCTCTGCTCTCCCTGGTGTCAGATTGATAAAAGGTTGGGTCTGTGTTGTAAATTACGTTGTGTTCATATTTGGCATTTCTAAAATACAGATATTGTTAGTAATGAGTCAACAATTTTACCTGAGGAAGGAACAAGGAAGGGCTTTAAAATAAATTGGTGAGTCTCTAAGGTGCCACTAGTATTCCTTTTCTTTTTGCGAATACAGACTAACATTGCTGCTACTCTGAAACCTGGCTTTAGAATGTGGCTCAGTACTAAGTTACTACATTTTGCACTCTCAAAGACCTTTTAAATCCTCAGCTGAAAAGGACTAATGAAGTTGGAGTAAAATAATTGTCAATTTTACAGATGGGGAAACTGAGGTAATGATCAATGATGTGCCCAACTGGAGTTCATGCAGAAAGTCAATGACAGTCAGCAATAGAGCCTGGGTGTTTTGACTCTTCGTTCACTGCTGTACCACACAGGAATTATACAGGGTACTTTTCAATATGATGGAGAGAAATTAGGCTTATATATTCAGCTATTACTCTCCCTGCCCTAAATCACAGTATCCTGAGAGGAATTAGTGCAATGAACCATTTAGGATGAGGTTTTTCAAAGCCACTGAAGGGATTGGGATGTCCAATTCCCATTAAAATTAACAGGGATTCGGCATCCATATCCCCAAGGTGGCTTTGAAAATCTCAGCCTTGAATGAAACCACCTTTTATCTGCAGAATGAATCTATCCACTTTGTTAACACTTAGTTGGGAAAAGCTGCAGCTGCTCCTAAAAATCAGACATGATATATCTATAAAATCTATATATGGTGGTGACAAATGTCATCTATGGTATGCAAAATGTGATATAATGAACAAAGTCACTAAGAAAATAAATACATCTCTCCCTTTCACTCTTTTGTTGTTGAAATAACTTGCACCAGGAAGGTAAGACTGGAATCAGTTTGAGGAAGTGTCAGTGAACCTAGTGAACTTCAGCCACTTTAGAGAGATTGTCATTTATTGTGTTAAAAGCTGCAGTTGTATGCTAAACAACTAATTTACAAGGGTAAAGAAGTGTTGGAGGGGATTAGAGTGTCATTAACACAAATAGGAACAGGCTCCACAGAGCCATAACCCTGGAACAAGTTCAAATCTCTCCTAATAATGAATGTACATGAATAATGATATTGTCTGTGCAGGCAAAATGGCCATGAAACATACATGAAAAGGGCAGGCTGGAAACAGACAGACCTTCATATCTATGAATCTATGAAATTTTGAAATATATGGCAACAAATATTTCAGAAAATGAAAGCGTGCTACCAAAACTGAAGAGGTTTATGAAATAACAGAAATAATGTAATCATGAGCTTAAGATCTCCAGAACCAACAGAGAATTTTGAATGATAGGGATTTACTGGCATTTCTAAAGCAGCCAGCCATGACTCCTTCCCTTCCCCGCCCCTCCTAGTGCACAGTGTTTTAAAGTCAGTAGATAGACTGCCTGTGACCTACAACATGATCTCCACTTCTCCAATCCCACACTACACAGCAGACATTGGGGGGCCTTTCTGTAGAGTGATGATGGTGTGGGGGCATAGCATATTATTTTCTCATAAAATGACTCTGCAAACTTTATACTGAATAGAACTGTGAAATAAAAACTATTGATGGATAAGAGCTAACTGGTCATACAGAAGGCTCTTTCGTACTACAGTGATGATCACAGTATAAATGTTTCAGACAAGTAAATAGGTCTAGTCCCTCCCTCAACTTGTGCAGTAATGTTCCCTACGATGTAATGACTAGCATTCTTCCAAGTTCTGCTGAAAATGTTCCAATCAACCCCCCCCCCCCACCACCACCCCTTTGGGTGGTTATTCCACTGTCTAGGAGATCTTAGGAAAAATATTCCATCAGTAATACTGTATTAGTACTACACAGTGCAGTGGATTAAAACCTACAGAAATTCATGACATCACTATAGCTAACTGTAATAAGCCAATATGTTTCTTCCAAAAAATAAGTACTGGAATCCTTTAGCAAATATAAACCATTTATTATTTTAAATAGTACAACAGCATAATTTTACGGACTAAGAAAGTGTTAGGAATCTGGCATGAAATGTAAATGTAAAAATATGAACTCATGATTATATATGAAGTTTCTATATCTTTGACAGTCTCCAAAATTGGTTACACAACCATAATTTTCTAGTTTGACACATTCCTGATACAGTATAAATTTCATTGAAATCTATTGCTTATATTTACTGAAAAAGTATAGATATAAAGAGGTGTTCTTTAACTTGTCCATTTTTTAAAATGTTGCCCTGTGTAATATGGTCTAATGCAGGGGTGGCCAACCTGTGGCTCTTCAGAAGTTAATATGTGGCTCCTTGTATAGGCACCGACTCTGGGGCTAGAGATATAGGCACCAACTTTCCAATGTGCCGGGGGGTGCTCACTGCTCTGTCACAGGCCTTACCCCAACTCCACCCCTTCCCTGAGCCTGCCGTGCCCTCCCTCCTCCCTCACCCACCCCCCCAAGCCTCCTGCACACCACGGAACAGCTGTTCGGGAGGTGCAGGGAGGGAGGGGGAAGTGCTGATTGGCAGGGCTGCTGGTGGGTGGGAGACACTGGGAGTGGGTGGTGGGAGCTGCTGGGGGGCTGCTGACTTATTACTGTGGCTCTTTGGCAATGTACATTGGTAAATTCTGGCTCCTTCTCAGGCTCAGGTTGGTCATCCCTGGTCTAATGCATGCTATTATGTGTGACTTTACAACATGGTATCATTTAAGGGCCTGATCCTGAAGAGTACCTTAACTCATGAGATCTTTGGAATAATTTACAAAGGTTCATCCTGGATTCTCCATCCCTGACAAATTTTAAATCAAGATTGGATGTTGTTGTAAAACAGTGGTGGGCAACTTGCGGCCCGTCAGGGTAATCTGCTGGTAGGCCACAAGACAGTTTGTTTACATTGACAGTCCTCAGGCATAGCTTCCCACAGCTCCCAGTGGCCGTGATTCACCATTCCCGGCCAATGAGAGCCGCAGGAAGCGGTGCAGGCCCCAGGAACATGCTTGCCACCACTTCCTGCAGCTTCCATTGGCCAGGAACGGTCAACTGCGGCCACTGGGAGCTGCAGGCAGCTGTGCCTTCAGATGGTCAATGTGAATAAACTGTCTCATGGCCCGCCAGCAGATTACCATGACAGACCACAGGTTGCCCACCACTGTTCCAAAATATAAATTCTAGGAATTATTTTGAGGAAGTTCTATCACCTGTGTCTTACGGGAGGTCAGACTAGATTATCACAACGGTCCCTTCTTGCCTTGGAATCTATGAATGTGTTAGTGGGAGCTGATTATGGGCAACACCTTGAAGGATCATATGGTTGTATAATACATAGTTAAGGTGCAGTATATTCTACCATATTAATATAGCCATAGAGGCTGCTGACATGATTTATTACTACTATATTACTGTAAAATATTACATTTTAGAATGAATGAATTGTGCCAAATAAATAACTAGTCCCTGATACGAGGATTTACAGTGCCAGATCCTCTTCTGCAAGGGGATTAGTGGCAGTGGCATAAAACCTGCCTTAAAAGGAATATTGGAAAATCCTTGGGTAAAACAGAGATGTCATAGCAACTCTTTCGTTACCCTTCTCCTTGCAGCTGGTGCTAGGAGAATGGTGCGAGGATATGAGTGTAGTACAAAGGTAGTTTGTTTGTCTCCTGCTGAGCTACTTCAAGCTGTGTAACGGCTTGTTGAATGAGACTGAAAAATTAATTATATAATATACACTTTTACATGAAGCCTATCAACTTATTCATCACTGCTGTCCAGATCTACAGAAGGGAAGAAAAAGCTTCCACAGTCTGTCTGATTTGGAGGATTAGAAGTTCTGTTGGTACAAATGCCTATTCTGTGACATACAGAAGTGCAAGTGTTTGGCTGTTTTCTGATGAGGAGCCCACATGTGTTAGTTCTATAAAAGTTCTCCATTTTACCACTGCTTCATAGTGTTATTGGTTATTAAATAATTAATAGGTTTATGCCTTCATCTCTGAAAGATCCAGCAACTGTGCATAGCCTTCAAACCTTGTTCTGAGCTTCAGCATTTGCAAGAGGTGAGAGAGAACACAAGAAAGAATATCCATTTGATCAACATTCACTTGCTGGCTAGGAGGGGATTGACAGAGAGAAAGATTAAATGCTCAGATATGCTCTGAGAAACCAAAGTAAGTGTACAGCCAAGACTACCATCTGTTGAATATGAAATGCTTAGATCAAGACATTACAGATACACTTCCCCAAACAGCAGGGACAGTCTTTCTGGAAACAGAATTGCAACAGGGTAGAGAAGCACTAATGCAGAGAGAAGTGAAAGTCTTTTTTCATTGAATTGTAGAGAACAAGTGTGTTTATCGGTATTCTGGACCTTTATGACTATATTGTTTATACACTGCAGGACCTGAATAGGACTTTGTAAGCAGGCTGTGAATTACTCTTAGATTTTATAAAACTAAATAAGCCTCAACATCTTGAATGATTTTTCATTCCCTATTCAGGACCCAATCCTGAGCTGGACTCTACATAGCTTGAGCAAAGGCAAATGTGGCTTTTCACCATCTTTACGCCCCCAGCCTCAGAGATTGTTTCATTTCTATTTGATTCCACGTTGTTCTTAAACTAGAGGATATTTGTTTGGTATAGAGACACCACAGCCACATTATCTGTCTTCAGGCAGCTCCCTAAGCTGTACAGCAGGAAATAGAGTGGTATGGGAGCTAATACAAGGACCTTTACCACCTACATGGGAAGAATCAGCAGTTGGGATAGCAGTACAACTGCTTTGCAATGCCAGAAGCGGCTGAGAATCTGCCCCTCACTTTGGCCCTTTGGAATAGGGTCTACTGCCACTTATTGCCTCAGAAGCTCCCCTGTATGACTGTGGGAGGGGACCTGCCATGTCCTGCTACTGTTTTTTGTTCCCTTCTTCGGGCTTATACTCCACACGGCCAAAATGAAATTTAAATATTACCCACCTGGGGTCCAGTTTATTCAGTTCTTAGGTCCCCTGGCCTTCCAGCCCCCAACCCCAGTTCAATGTCTTTCTCCTGATGATCCAGAATTTCACAAAGCCTTTGTTCAAAACAGAACACAAGCTCACACAGTCCTCAGCTGAGCACAGCCCTTCCTCCCTGAGTGTATGTCTTTCTGCCTCCAAACACCTCCTGCCTGAAGTTTGTCCTCCTATACAGGCTTTACCACTGGTGCTTTCTCTGCTGCTGACTCGGAAGCCTTTTTAGTCTTCCAGGCATATCCACTGTTCCCCGGACTTCTCCCTTTCTCGCAGCATTCTGGATCATCAGATTCCTCTCAGGTAAAGCTCATTCTGTAATCAGGGTTGGGTAGTCCCGACCTTCCAGTCATTAAGGGGTGAGCCACACTGTTACATCCCTATCTAGGAAAGAACTTAAGCACATAAGTTCTTAAGGGGGGAGGGATAGCTCAGTGGTTTGAGCATTGGCCTGCTAAACCCAGGGTTGCGAGTTCAATCCTTAAGGGGGCCATTTAGGGATCTGGGGCAAGAATTCAGCATTGGTCCTGCTTTGAGCAAGGGGTTGGACTAGATGACCTCCTGAGGTCCCTTCCAACCCTGATATTCTATGATAAGGAGGAAGAACTTAATCAGAAAAATGTGAATGGTAATTGGGAACTTGTTTAAGAAAATTTTACTAGATGCCAAAAAAGCCATAATTAAGGAAGCGAAGTCTGCCTCAAAGACCAGCTTAGTTTAGAGTGAAAGTAAAGACTGGTATTTTTTAAAAAGTGGAAGAAAGGGGAAATGAATAGTAATGAATATAAATCAGAAGCTAGGAACTGTAGAAAATTGATACAGGAAATAGAGAACCAAATAAATCTATAGTCCATAGAGTTAAGGACAATAAAAAGGAGGGTTTTTGTTTTGTTTGTTTTGGGTTTTTTGTTTGTTTGTTTTTGTTTTTAAGTATAATAGGAACCAAATGTATCCTAACTCTATGGTATTGGTCCATTACTAGCTGGAAATGGAACACTTATCAATAACAATGCAGAAAAGGCAGAAATGTTCAATAAATATTTCTGTTTTGTATTTGAGGAAAAAACAGATGTTGTAGTCATATTATATGATACCATTTTTTCAATTCCTTTCGTATCTCAGGAGGATGTTAAATAGAGCTATTAAAGTTAGATGTTTTGAACCAAGCAGGTTCAAATAAGTTGCATTCAAGAGCTATAAATGAACTGGCTGAGGGGCTCACTGGACCAGTAAGGTGTTGTGGTGGTGGTGGTGTTTTTTCAATTAGTCTAGGAACATTGGGGAAATTGCAAAAAAAAGTGGAGAAAACTAATGTTATGCCAACACTTAAAAAGTGTAAACAGGGTGACCCAGGTAATCATAGGCCTGTCAGCCTGACTCCCATTCCGCGCAAGATATGAGTGGATGAGAAGCTGGATATGAGTCAGCAGTGTGCCCTTGTTGCCAAGAAGGCCAATGGCATTTTGGGATGTATAAGTAGGGGCATAGCGAGCAGATCGAGGGACGTGATCGTTCCCCTCTATTCGACATTGGTGAGGCCTCATCTGGAGTACTGTGTCCAGTTTTGGGCCCCACACTACAAGAAGGATGTGGATAAATTGGAGAGAGTCCAGCGAAGGGCAACAAAAATGATTAGGGGTCTAGAACACATGACTTATGAGGAGAGGCTGAGGGAGCTGGGATTGTTTAGTCTGCAGAAGAGAAGAATGAGGGGGGATTTGATAGCTGCTTTCAACTACCTGAAAGGGGGTTCCAAAGAGGATGGCTCTAGACTGTTCTCAATGGTAGCAGATGAGAGAACGAGGAGTAATGGTCTCAAGTTGCAGTGGGGGAGGTTTAGATTGGATATTAGGAAAAACTTTTTCACTATGAGGGTGGTGAAACACTGGAATGCGTTACCTAGGGAGGTGGTAGAATCTCCTTCCTTAGAGGTTTTTAAGGTCAGGCTTGACAAAGCCCTGGCTGGGATGATTTAACTGGGAATTGGTCCTGCTTCAAGCAGGGGGTTGGACTAGATGACCTTCTGGGGTCCCTTCCAACCCTGATATTCTATGATTCTATGATTTTATAGACCTCTATCATATCCCCCTTTAGTCGTCTCTTTTCGAAACTGGAAAGTCCTAGTCTTATTAATCTCTCCTTATATGAAAGCCGTTCCATACCCCTATTCATTTTTGCTGCCCTTTTCGGAACCTTTTCCAATTCCAATTCCAATATATCTTTTTCTGAGATGGAGCGACCACATCTGCATGCAGTATTCAAGATGTGGGCGTACCATTGATTTATATAGAGGCAACATATTTTCAGTCGTCTTATCTATCCCTTTCTTAATGATTCCCAAAATTGTTAGCTTTTTTGACTGCCTCTGTGTTGTATCAACCAGGGAAGGTACTAACAAGCTTCAACAGGACTTTATTTTCAATATGGAAACCTCTTTACCAAGCTGCTGCTGCACCCTCTGTAGCTCTCTCCCAGCCTCTCAATTCCTCCCCATTCCTTGCTGTTTCCTGTCCTTTCTGACTCCCAACAGCCAGTGCTCCCAATCCTAATAATTACAAGCAACATCTAAATACCACATTCCCTCCTCTCTTAAAAAACTCTCCCAATTAAAATAAACGTTATTGTTCTAACCACAGAAACAAATATGAAACAAGACACTATACTGTTGGCAGAAATATTACACTGAAAACACTGTAGATACTACATAACATAGTCTCTAGTCCAGGCAGGTGGTCATCTGGATCTGACAGGCTGTCTCTCAAGCCCTGGTTCCAGTGCAATGCCATGTTGATACTACGGTGAAGTCATCCAATGTAGACTGGGTGTTGGCATAATCTCCTCTTGGTGCATAGGCGGTGAAAGATAAGAAGCATTCCATACCCACCCATCAGAAAGTCGATAGGTGTAAGGTCCCTTCTTCTCTATGATTTTAAGAGGAGCTGTGAATTTATGGTCCCCTTTGCGTAAAATTCCAGGTTTTCGTATTCTAACGAACGAACCACACTTGAACTTTGGTTTCTTAGCACCCTGCCGCTTGTCTGTGAAAGCCTTAGACTTTGCTTGGTTCTGTTCAACTGTTTTTCTCACATCGTCCTCCTTTGGCACATCAGGTCGTGCTTTTAACGATCCAGCAATGTTCAGTTTAATATTCATCTGTTTCCAATGCGGTAACTCTGCGGGTGAGCTTTGCATTGTGGCATGTCGTGTAGCCTGGTATGCTTGTGAGAAATCAAGGGTATCCACAATCGCCCTTTCAGTTTAGCGGTTTGCAAACTCTCTTTCAAACCTCGTTAAACCGTTTGATTTCCCCATTGGCTTGAGAGTAATATAGGGATGACCTTCTGTGTCAAATGTTCCTCTGTGTTAGAAAAGTTTCAAACTCCAGGGAAGTAAATTGACTACCATTATCTGAAACCAGTTCTTTGGAGTTACCTTTCCTGCTAAAAACTGAAGAGAGGAACTTAATTGCTGTATCAGAAGAGATTTGCGATGTAAACGCTACCTCAGGACATTTACTGAAATAGTCTATTAAAGTGATGGCATAACAGCAGTCAGTTGGAGCAGTATCAAAGGGTCCTACAATGTCAGTCACCACTTTTTCCCATGCAAATTCGGGAAGAGGAACAGGCTGTAATGGAGGGGTACATGTCACTACTGTCTTACCATGCATTTGGCAAGTGACACAGGATTTTAAGAGTGCTTCAGTTTGAGAGTCCATCCCTAGCCACCAATACAGATCCCGTAGTCATTGTTTGGTTCGGACAATTCCTTGATGAGTATTGTGTGTCAGGTGTATGAGTTTTCACTGTAGTTCTTCTGGCACCTCATAGCACAGTCATCGAACAAAGAAAGTTCATCCCGAACTCTAAAATAAGGCAGCAAAACTGGATCAAGGTTTTTAGGGTGACTGGGCCATCTCTTTGTCAGAAATTCCCATAGTTTTTGTTGAATTGGACACACTGAACAAGCAGCTTGAAATTGTTCTCTTGTAACTGCAGTGAGTGGGCTTGTAATAAGTGCAACTACTACATCCCATCCTCTGGTGGACCATCTGGTGAAGGCAAAGGCAGGCAAGAAAAACAATCAGCGACCACATTTTGGTTTCTAGGCTTATATTCCAGTACATAATTGAAAGAGAGTAGTCTTGCAGACCATCGAGCAATATGGTATCCTGCTCTTCCTAGTCCTTTCGTGGTGAGCAACGTCATCAAAGGTCTGTGGTCTGTGCGCAGCTTGAACGTGTGGCCCCACAGGTAAGTTCTCCATTTTTCAGTAGCCCAGACACAAGCAAGTGCTTCTTTTTCGACTGTAAAATATTTTTTCTCAGCATTACTTAGTGTACTTGAAGCAAATGCAACAGTCCTCTCTGTGTTGTCCTCATGCAGTTGTGTGAGGACAGCCCCAAGTCCATAATCAGAAACATCAGTAGTTACAATAGTGGACAATGCAGGACTGAATAGTGCAAACACTGGACTATGTACAATCAAGTCTTTGACCATTTCAAAACTAGCTTGTGCATCCACTGTCCACACTAAGGTTGAACTTCTCTGTAGCAATTCCCATAACGGTTCAATGACAGAAGCATAATTGGGAATTAATTTTGCATACCAGGATGTAAGACCCAAAAGGAACGTAAGGTTTGTAAATCTGTTGGAGAAGGAGCATTTGAAATTGCCAGGATATGATCTGGATCATGTTTAAGTCCAGGCTGTGAAATTGTGTGCCCCAGAAAGGAGAGTTCAGTTTGTCTAAATTTTCATTGAGCTTGAGGCCTGCTTTGCTGATGCAGTTTAGTACAGACTGCAGGTTATTGTCATGCTTCTCAGAAGTATTTCCAAACATGATAATAGCATCCAGATAGTACTGAACTCCATGATGATTCTTCAGAATCAATTACATCATTTTTTGAAACGCATTAGGGGCAGATGCGATACCGTATGGAACATGTTTAAAATGAAATAGTCCCTCCTGTGTAATAAATGCTGTGAGATCTCTGCTGTCTTCATGCAACATAACCTGGTGGTATGCGCTCTGCAAATCAAGAGTAGAAAACATCTTTGCTCCACAGAGTTCTGCAAATGCTTCTTCTATGTGAGGAAGACGATGGCTGTCAATCACAATAGCTTTATTTGGCTCCCTTAAGTTCACACAAAGACGAATGCCTCCACCCTTCTTCTGCATCACTACTACAGGTGAAACCCATTCCGAGGAGTCGATCTCTTCAATAATGTTGTCAAGGTTCCTTACCCACTCTGAACTCTAGGGTACAGATGTGGGGACCTGCATGAAAAATCCCCTAAGCTTATTTTTACCAGCTTAGGTTAAAACTTCCCCAAGGTACAAACTATTTTACCTTTTGTCCCTGGAATTTTTGCTGCCACCACCAAGCGTCTAACAAATATATAACTGGGAAAGAGCCCACTTGGAAACGTCTTTCCCCCAAAAATCCCCCCAAGCCCTACACCCCCTTTCCTGGGAAAGGCTTGATAAAAATCCTCACCAATTTGCATAGGTGATCACAGACCCAAACCTTAGATCTTAAGAACAATGAAAAAGCAATCAGGTTCTTAAAAGAAGAATTTTAATTGAAGAAAAAGTAAAAGAATCACCTCTGTAAAATCAGGATGGTAAATACCTTACAGGGTAATCAGATTCAAAACATAGAGAATCCCTCTAGGTAAAACCTTAAGTTACAAAAAGACACAAAACCAGGAATGTACATTCCATTCAGCACAACTTTATTTTATCAGCCATTTAAACATAACAGAATCTAATGCATATCTAACTAGATTGCTTACTGACTTTTTACAGGAGTTCTGACCTGCATTTGTGCTCTGGTCCTGGCAAAAGCAACACACAGACAGAGAGAACACTTTGTTCCCCCCCCCCCAGCTTTTAAAGTATCTTGTCTCCTCATTGGTCATTTTGGTCAGGTGCCAGCGAGGTTGTTTTAGCTTCTTAACCCTTTACAGGTGAAAGGGTTTTTCCTCTGGCCAGGAGGGATTTAAAGGTGTTTACCCTTCCCTTTATATTTATGACAAATGTCCTTTTGAACAAGTTTTCTAAGTTCCTCTGAAACAGCTTCCCTGACTGAAAATGATAAGCGCTATAATTCCTGTCGTACAGGCATCACATTATTCCGCATTTTAATTTTGTGCAGAAACCCATAAGCACAGCTGAGTTTCAACTCAACCTGGTGTTGGGTCCCAGCTGAAACTGGTGTGTGTACCACAAGAGTGGTTTGCTGAGGAAGATCAATTCATCCATAAACTACCCTGAGATTTAAAGCAGCCAATAAATCTCTGCCGAGGATAGGAGTGCCTTTGTGGACAATGTAGAACTTTGCAGTTACACAGCAGTCACCAAAAGTAACTATTACTGGCAGGCAGCTCTGTACTGGAATATGGTTTTTCAAATAGCACACCAAGTGAAGTTTGGGTTCAGTAAGAGGCTCATCTTTAAAGTAATTCAGATAGATGGAATCAGGTAGTATAGATACTGCTGAGCCAGTGTCCAACATTAGCTGAATAGAGTGTGGTTTGCCTGAGGGTATGGCAGAAACATTTACAGTGCACTTTATCTGTTCTGGAATATGTACAGTAGTGATTTTGTCCACGCTCAGCCAGTAACATCTGGTATTGTAACTGCATGCACCTGTTGCTTGAACTTTTACCAGACATCGTGTGTAGCTTGCAAGGTGTTGTGGGGAATCCACAGCAAAAGCATGCTTTTACTGTATTTTGAATTTGCTGATTTGGTGGCTTTTCATCAGTTTTCCTCTTGCAATTGTGTGTCTGCAGTGGTAGTGAACTTTTCTGCAAAGGAGTCACAGCCTGGACTGTGCCTCCTGTATCCATGCTCATTATTTTGGCTTCAGCTGTAGCTGACTCAATCTGAGTAGCAACGATTATTGCTTTTTCTAGTGTAAGTTGTGGTTCTAGAAGTAAGTGTTCTCTTACATGAAGCACGGTTGTTTTCTCAATAGCTGATCTCTAATAATCTCATCTACCATATTCCCAAAGTCACAAATTACAATCAGACTCCTAAGGGAAGCAATATACTGCATTATAGTTTCCCCTGGTTTCTGCTCACACTGGTGAAATCTGTAACAATTTGCTACTATATTCACTTTTGGCACAAAAACATTCTTTAATGCAGTGAGTGCAGTCTCATATTTATCATCTGCAAGGGGAAAAGTGTAAAATATACGCTTCCCTTCTGCTCCAAGCCAGTGGATTAGCAGAGCACACTTTCTTACTTCAGAAATCTCTGTAGCGCTGATTGCAAGCGGATAAGTCTCAAACATATGGATCCAGGTAATAAAAGCAATTGGAGGCTCACCTAGGCTTTGCAGAAAGGGTGCAGGTGGGTTCAGAGGCAGAAGATCCATCCTCGTCACCCAAATGTTGCATCAACCAGGGAAGGTACTAACAAACTTCAACAGGACTTTGTTTTCAAATTGGAAACCTCTTTACCAAGCTGCTGCTGCACCAACTGTAGCTCTCTCTCAGCCTCTCAACTCCTCCCCCCTCCTTCCTGTTTCCTGTCCTTTCAGGCTCCCAACAGCCAGTACTCACAATTCTAAAAATTACAAGCAACATCTAAACACCACACTCTGGACATTGAGTGGATGTTTTCAGAGAACTATCCACAATGACTCCAAGATCTCTTTCTTGAGTGTTAGAAGCTAATTTAGACCCCATTATTTTATATGTATAGTTGGGATTATGTTTTCCAATGTGCATTACTTTGAATTTATCAACATTGAATTTCATCTGCCATTTTGTTGCCAATCACCCAGTTATGAGACATCCTTTTGTAGCTCTTTGCAGTCTGCCTGGGACTTAAGTATCTTGAGTAGTTTTGTTTCATCTGCAAATTTTGCCACCTCACTGTTTACCCCTTTTTCCAGATTATTTATTAATATGATGAATAGTACTGGTCCCAGTACAGACTCCTGGGGGACACCACTATTTACCTCTCTCCATTCTGAAAACTGACCATTTATTCCTACCCTTCGGTAACTGGTTAAAAGATAAGAAACAGTCTATGAGAGAACCTTCCCTCTTATCCCATGACTGCTTACTTTGCTTAAGAGCATTTGAGGTACCTTGTCAAAGGACTTCTGAAAATCTAAATACACTACATCCACTGGATCCCTCTTGTCCACATGCTTGTTGATGCCTTCAAAGAATTCTAGTAGATCGGTGAGGCATGATTTCCCTTTACAAAAACCATGTTGACTATTCCCCAACAAATTATGTTAATCTATGTCTGACAATTTTGTTCTTTACTATAGTTTCAACCTGTTTGCCTGGTACTGAAGTGAGGCTTACTGACCTGTAATTGCCAGGATCACCGCTGGAGCCCTTTTTAAAAATTGGCATCACATTAGCTATCCTCAAGTCATTTGGTACAGAAGCTGATTTAAATGATAGGTTACAGGTGACAGTTAGTAGTTCTGCAATTTCACATTTGAGTTCCTTCAGAACCCTTGGGTGAATACCATCTGGTCCTGGTGACTTATTACTGTTTAGTTTATCAGTTTGTTCCAAAACCTCCTCTAAAGACACCTCATTCTGGGACAGTTCCTCAGATTTGTCATCTAAAAAGAATGTCTCAGGTTTGGGAATTACCCTCACATCCTCAACCATGAAGACCAACCCAAAGAATTCATTTGGTTTCTCTGCAATGACCTTATCATCCTTGTATGCTCCTTTAGCATCTCAATTGCCCAGTGGCCCCACTGGTTGTTTAGCAGTCTTCCTGCTTCTGATGTACTTAAAAAGATTTTTGCTATTACTTTTTGAGTCTTTGGCTAGCTGTTCTTCAAATTCTTTTTTGGCCTTCCTAATTATGTTTTTACTCTTCATTTGCCAGAGTTTATGCTCCTTTCTATTTTCTTCATTATGATTTAACTTCCACTTTTTAAATGATGCCTTTTTGCCTCTCACGGCTTCTTTTACTTTGTTATTGAGCCACGGTGGCTCTTTTTTGGTTCTCTTACTATGCTTTTTTTAATTTTTGGTATACATTTAAGTTGAGCCTCTATTGTGGTGTCTTTAAAAAGTTTCCATGCAGCTTGCAGGGCTTTTACTTTTGGTGCTGTACCTTTTCATTTCTGTTTAACTAACCTCCTCATTTTTGTGTATTTCTCCTTTCTGAAATTAAATCCTGCAGTGTTGGGCCGCTGTGGTGTTTTCCCCACCAAAGGGATGTTAAATTTAATTATATTATGGTCACTATTACCAGGCGGTCCAGCTATGTTCACCTCTTGGACCTGATCCTGTCCTCCACTTAGTACCAAATCAAGAATTGCCTCGCCTCTTTTGGGTTCCAGGACTAGCTTCTTCCAGAAGCAGTCATTTAAGGTATCAATAAACTTTATCTCTGCATCTCTTTCTGAGGTGGTATGTACCCAGTTAATATGGGGATAATTTAAATCCTCTATTATTGAGGTTTTTTTATTTTAATAGCCTCTCTAATCTCCCTGAGCATTTCACAGTCACTATCATCATCCTGGTCAAGTGGTCTGTAATATATCCCTGCAATATTCTTATTATTCGAGCATGGGGGTTTATCCTGTGAAGATTTGGGGGTAGTGGTGGATAATCAGCTGAGCATGAGCTCTTGGTACAACTTGTGGTCAAAAGACCTAGTGTGATTCCTGGATACATAAACAGGGGTATTTAGTTATTTTACCTTTGTATTTGGCACTGGTGCAACTGCCGCTGGAATTCTGTGTCCGGTTCTTGAATTGTGGACACCAGAAAGATGTTGATAAATTGGAAAGGGTTCAGAGAAGAGCCACAAGAATGATTTAAAGACTAGAAAACCTGCTTTATAGTGATATATTGAGCTCTTCCAGTTTATTTTGCTTCACAAAGAGAAAGTTAAGGGGCGACTTGATTGCTATCTATAAGTACCTACATGGTGAATACATATTTGATACTGGGCCCTTCAGAAAGGTATAACGTGATCCAATGGTTTGAAATTTAAAGCTAGACAAATTCTAACTGGAAATAATGTGTAAATTAACAGTGCAGTTAATTAACAATTTGAACTATATACCAAGGATCATAGTGGAGTCTCCATCACTGGCAACCTGTAAATCAAGATTTGATTTTTGTTTCCTGAAAGATCTGCACTAGAAATTATTTTGGAGGAAGTTTTATGGTCTGTGTTATACAGAAAATCAGACTAAATGGTCCTTTTTGGTGCTGGCATCTATTATTCACTTTTAAGCATGAGTAGTCCCATTGACATCAGTAGGATCAGCATGTGCTTTTTCTGACCAGGACCTATTTTTCCTTATTCGATTAGGAATTGATAGTGAATTAAAGGGACACTCTCTCAATTAAATTTGGTCCAAAATATATTTTTTTGTAAAAACAAGCTTCTGCAAAACCAATAGAAATGCCCCCCCCCCCCACACACACACACACGTTCTTATATTCTGGTGAATGCAGTTAGTTTTTAAAAACTAAATGTTGCCTGAAATTTTTGAAACTGTGAAAATGAAATGGCTCAGAAACAAAAGTGAAACTGACTGCAGTGATTTTCATTTTCCAAGATGAGAGAAATCAGTAGTGCCAGATCCAGGCATATTACCAAGCTAAGGTGTTAATAACATCGGTAAAGAAATGTGTGTTTACAATGTATACGTTTTGTTCTTACCATGCCTGACAATAAAGATGGGTTTAAAAAAAACCCAAACAAACAAAAAACAGAAATGGATGAGTTAGGTTCTGCACTTCAGATATTCCTATGAAGTATTTTTCATTTAATTGCAGTGCTGCATCTGAAGGGAATCAAGGACTGTTTTCCCACTTCCTCTTACCTAGCAAGTTTCCTCTTCTGCTGTTGGTCTTCACCCCCTTAACTCTTTGCTATTTTTGTAGTTTTCTAAAGTTTTCTTATTTGCTACTTGTGACGGGGCAGAGTGGCCCTGCACTGGTACTGCAGGGGTTAACCCTTCCTTCCTGGCAGAGGAAGCCCCGCCTCGGAAGTCCAGCTGGGCATGCTGCAACTGGACAATAGGTATAAAAGCCTGCAAAGGTGCTCAGTCTGGGCTGACCACTGGAGGAGAAGGAGGCACACTGCCAGCTCCTGAGGGGGGACAGCCAACGCTCCCGGATCCAGGGGCGAGCACAGGGAAACCGGCCATTGGGCCACACTGCAACGCCCTTACAGGACAGGCGTGGGAACGTAAGAGTGGCGAGGCCCCAACACCACATCCACCCCTGCCACAAAGGGACGCTGCAGTGCCAGACCCGTCACAACTGGTGGAGAATGTGGGTAGTGATTAGGGCCTGACATAAGGACCCAGATTCATAGATTCATAGATTCATAGATATTTAGGTCAGAAGGGACCATTATGATCATCTAGTCTGACCTCCTGCACAATGCAGGCCACAGAATTTCACCCACCACTCCTAAAAAAGACCTCACACCTATATCTGTGCTATTGAAGTCCTCAAATTGTAGTTTGAAGACCTCAAGGAGCAGAGAATCCTCCAGCAAGTGACCCGTGCCCCATGCTACAGAGGAAGGCAAAAAACCTCCAGGGCCTTCCAATCTGCCCTGGAGGAAAATTCCTTCCCGACCCCAAATATGGCGATCAGCTAAACCCTGAGCATATGGGCAAGATTCATCAGCCAGATACTACAGAAAATTCTTTCCCGGGTAACTTGGATCTTACCCCATCTAAAAACCCATCACAGGCCATTGGGCCTATTTACCATGAATATTTAATTACCAAAACCATGTTATCCAATCATACCATCTCCTCCATAAACTTATCGAGTTTAATCTTAAAGCAAGATAGATCTTTTGCCCCCACTACTTCCCTCGGAAGGCTATTCCAAAACTTCACTCCTCTGATGGTTAGAAACCTTCGTCTAATTTCTAATCTAAATTTCCTAGTGGCCAGTTTATATCCATTTGTTCTTGTGTCCACATTGGTACTGAGTTTAAATAATTCCTCTCCCTCTCTGGTATTTATCCCTCTGATATATTTAGAGAGAGCAATCATATCTCCCCTCAACCTTCTTTTAGTTAGGCTAAACAAGCCAAGCTCCCTGAGTCTCCTTTCATAAGACAAGTTTTCCATTCCTCGGATCATCCTAGTAGCCCTTCTCTGTACCTGTTCCAGTTTGAATTCATCCTTCTTAAACATGGGAGACCAGAACTGCACACAGTATTCCAGGTGAGGTCTCACCAGTGCCTTATATAACGGTACTAAAACCTCCTTATCCCTACTGGAAATACCTCTCCTGATGCATCCCAAGACGACATTAGCTTTTTTCACAGCCATATCACATTGGCAGCTCATAGTCATCCTATGATCAACCAATACTCCAAGGTCCTTTTCCTCCTCCGTTACTTCTAGTTGATGCGTCCCTAGCTTATAACTAAAATTCTTGTTATTAATCCCTAAATGCATGACCTTACACTTCTCACTATTAAATTTCATCCTATTCCTATTACTCCAGTTTACAAGGTCATCCAGATCCTCCTGTAGGGTATCCCTGTCCTTCTCTAAATTAGCAATACCTCCCAGCTTTGTATCATCTGCAAACTTTATTAGCACACTCCCACTTTTTGTGCCCAGGTCAGTAATAAAAAGATTAAATAAGATTGGTCCCAAAACTGATCCTTGAGGAACTCCACTGGTAACCTCCCTCCAACTTGACAGTTCACCTTTCAGTAGGACCCGTTGTAGTCTCCCCTTTAACCAATTCCCTATCCACCTTTCAATTTTCCTATTGATGCCCATCTTATCCAATTTAACTAATAATTCCCCATGTGGCACAGTATCAAACGCCTTACTAAAATCTAAGTAAATTAGATCCACTGCGTTTCCTTTATCTAAAAAATCTGTTACTCTCTCAAAGAAGGAGATCAGGTTGGTTTGGCACGATCTACCTTTTGTAAAACCATGTTGTATTTTGTCCCATTTACCATTGACTTCAATGTCCTTAACTACCTTCTCCTTCAAAATTTTTTTCAAGACCTTGCATACTACAGATGTCAAACTAACAGGCCTATAATTACTTGGATCACTTTTTTTTCCCTTTCTTAAAAATAGGAACTATGTTAGCAATTCTCCAATCATACGGTACAACCCCTGAGTTTACAGATTCATTAAAAATTCTTGCTAATGGGCTTGCAATTTCTTGTGCCAATTCTTTTAATATTCTTGGATGAAGATTATCTGGGCCCCCCGATTTAGTCCCATTAAGCTGTTTGAGTTTCGCTTCTACCTCAGATATGGTGATGTCTACCTCCATATCCTCATTCCCATTTATCATGCTACCATTATCCCTAAGATCCTCTTTAGTCTTATTAAAGACTGAGGCAAAATATTTGTTTAGATATTGGGCCATGCCTAGATTATCCTTGACCTCCACTCCATCCTCAGTTTTTAGCTGCTCAAGATGGAACCAGAAAAGCTGCTGAAGTGGCTGCTGGACAACCAGCAGCAACAGGCTGTGCCACAGCAGCAGCAACAAACACAGTTGCTTCAACAACTAGCAGCCCAACAGCAACTGCAGGCAGAATGGCAGCAGGAGCAACAGCAGCACCTGATTAGGGAGCTGACCTCCCAACAACAAGCCAGCCAGGAGCAATTATTCCAACAGATGATCACGCTGTTAGGACACGCACCAAGTCCTTCCTCTGGTGCTGCTGGGGGTGGGGCTGGGGAGGGTCTCGGAGGGCTACCGGTGCACTTGACTAAAATGGGGCCTGGAGACGACCCCAGGCCTTTCTCATGATGTTCAAGAGGGTTGCCACCACCGTCCAGTGGCCCCATGCACATTAGGCCACTATACTAGCCCTCTACCTGACGGGCTCCGCACAGGCCACTTATCGTAACCTTGACCCGCAGGAGGTGCTGGACTATTCCAAGGTCAAGGCGGCCATCTTAGACCAGACTGGTATCAGCTCCCAAGACCTACCTCCAGTGACTCCACCAAGAACAATACGTGCCAGGGGCTAGAACACGAGTTGTGGTCCAACAAATCCACGACCTCTTCTGGGGGTGGCTCTAGCCAGAACGCTGGACGAGTCTTCAGGCTGCCGAGAAGGTGGCTCTGGAGCAGTTCCTGAAGACCCTCCCTACCGGGGGGAAGGAGTGGGTGCAGCAGCACTGCTCGAAGACCCTCGCGGAGGCAACCTCGCTAATGGAAGATTATCTGGTCGCGGAGGGAGAGCAGAAGGCTGGCTCAAAAGGGGGATCCCAGGTGAACGGAACCCAGCCCCAGGAAGGGGGGCCTGCAAGGCGGAGGGAGGAGCACCCGGTCATAGGCCAAAACCCTCAGGGACCCCACCGACCTGTGCTGCAAGGGATCCCCCAGGGGAGAACCCCATGCGGAGCCAAGATGACTCACGGATAAGACAGTATCCCTCAGGACACCCCACCCAGAGAAGGAAAACGGGAGCAGTGTTATGAGCGCGGACAGGGAATGACCGTACATGGATTGTAATTATGGACAGGTTTGGGCTGCCGGTCAACTGGCCAAGAGGTAGTAACTGGGTAAGATCCTCATTCCAGTGAGAGTGGATGGGACCCCGACCATAGCCTTGGTAGACTCCGGATGTAGCCAGTCAGTCATCCGGGCGGGGCTGGTAGAACCCACTGGTCCCGCCGGGGCCTCTATATGCCTGTAGTGTATCCATGGGGATGTGAAGCCCTATTCCACCAACTGGATGCAGCTCGAGATGGCGCAACAGGGAGGGCAGTGCCTGGTTGGAGTGGCCACACTAGACACCCCCTTGGAGGGGCCCAAGCTAGACGAAAAAGGCCAAGCCCTGGCTGAGAAACGGGTGAGGGAGAGTCAGGGATGGCTGGATATCGATGCTGATTTCCGAGAAGCACAAAGGGGGGACACCACCTTCAGCCGGGCCTGGGAGCAAGCAACGGGTGCCCTGGGGGAGGAAGACCCTCCCAGACACCAGCAGCAAGGCCCCCGCTTTGAGATCCATAACTACCTACTTTATTGGGTGGTCCAGGAACCCCAGTCAAAGGAAGAACTGCGCCAATTGTTGGTCCTGAGACGGTTCCGGTGGAACTTGCTCCACTTGGCTCACTCCATAACTTGGGCTGGGCATCTGGGGAGTGAGAAAACACTACAATGTGTGGCCCAGAAGTTCTTCTGGCTGGGCATTCATCAAGAGGTGTGGGAGTACTGCACCTCTTGTCCCGAGTGCCAGAAGGCCAGCCCGAAGGGGGTACCGAAAGCCCCCCTTGTGCCCATGCCGGTGATGGGAACACCTTTCAAGCAGACTTTTCTGGACTTGGTGGAACCCTTGGAAAAGAGCAGCTCAGGCCACAAGTACATCCTGAGTTGTGGTTGACTGTGCAACCCGGTACCAAGAGGTGGTACCATTACGGTCCACCACGGCCCCAATCATTGCCAGCAAGCTCCTACAGATCTTCACTCGGGTTGGCCTGCCACGGGAGATACTGACAGATCAAGGGACTGACGTGACCTCTAGATTGATGGCGGAATTATGCTGTCTGTTGAATATCCATGCGCTGAAGACCTCCGTATACCACCCATAGACGGATGGGTTGGTAGAGAGATTTAATGGCACTCTGAAAGCCATGCTGAGAAAGTTTGTGGACGACAATCCCTGGCACTGGGATAAGCTACTTCCAACACTCCTCTTTGCCATGAGAGAGGTACCACAGGTGTCCACAGGGTCCGCCCCTTTTGAACTCCTCTACTGGAGGAGACCAGAGGGAATTTTAGATCTCCTGAAAGAAACATGGGAAGAGCAGGAGACCTGGGTCAGAGGATCCGTTCAATATATTCTCCAACTACAGGAACTGCTACACATGTTGGGAGCCTGGGCACGAGAGAACCTGGTGAAAGCGCAACATAACCGGGGGCTCAGTATAACAAAGGAGCCAAGATGAGAAGTTTTGAGCCAGGAGACCGCGTCCTCTTGTTGCTACCTTCCTCGGAATCCAAGCTGTTGGCAAAGTGGCAAGACCCCTTCGAGATAACCAGACGAATAGGGCCTGTCAACTATGAAATTCGGCTGTCGGGACGAAGGAGGGATACGCAGGTCTACCATGTGAACCTCCTCAAGGCCTGGAAAGACTGCAAAGGCCTGATGATTGCCCCGTACCCACCAGAACCCGAGTTGGGGCCATTGGCCGGGTAACCCACGGAACCAGGGGCGGCAGCCATAGGCCCAGAGTTCGACCCGCCACAGCAGGAGCACGTACAACAGTTGATATCCAACTTCCCCACAGTCCTGTCAACCTAGCCAGGGAAGACCAGGTTGACTAGCCATTATATCGCCACCATTTCCAGCCACAGAGTGAGGGAGAGCTACCTCCTGCTCCTCAAGAAGATGTGGGAGACCGTGCGAAAGGAGCTCGAGATGATGTTGGCCCTAGGAGTGGTCATAGAGTCCAGAAGCGAATGGCAAAGCCCAATAGTACTAGTCCCGAAGCCGGATGGGACAGTCAGGTTCTGCATTCACTTTCGCAGGGTAAACACAATCTCTCGTTTTGATGCCTATCCTATGCCCCGGGTGGATGAGTTGCTGGAACGATTGGGTAAAGCAGAATTCATCTCCACCCTAGACCTGACCAAGGGTTACTGGCAGATCCCTCTGACACCCACCTCCAGAGAAAAGACAGCTTTTTCTGCACCATTCTGCCTCTTCCAATTCACAACGATGCCTTTTGGGTTACACGGGGCCGCAGCCACCTTCCAGCGGCTCATGAATCAAATGCTGAGCCCCCACAGTTCGTACACCGCAGCATATATCAATGACATCGTGATTTACAGTTCCAACTGGGAGGAACACCTCCAACACCTCGCGGACGTGATGCACACCCTGGGCAAGGCGGGTCTCAACACAAACCCGGCCAAAAGCCACTTGGGCCAACAAGAAGTGACCTACCATACAGCTATACGGTGGGCCGGAGGAGACTACGCCCTTTGGTAGATAAGGTAGAGGCCTTGAAAAGCTACCCCATGCCCACGACAAAAAGACAAGTTCGGCCGTTCTTAGGGCTGGCCAGATACTACTGACGGTTTGTACCTAATTTTGCCACGCTCACAGCCCCCCTCACAGACCTGACGAGAAGCTCCCAGCTGAAGAATGTCCAGTGGTTGAAAGCCTGTGAGGAGGCCTTCGACACCCTACACAAACGGTTGACCCGGGAGCCTATACTGAGACATCCTGACTTCTCAAAGCACTTTGTTCTTCAGACCGATGCCTCCGAGGTAGGGCTGGGAGCCATGTTGTCCCAGAAGGAGGGGGGAGAGGAGCACCCCATCTTGTATCTAAGCCATAAGCTGTTTTCCCGAGAAACCTGGTATTCCACCATAGAGCGGGAGGCCCTTGTGGTCAAATGGGCAGTTGAGGCACTGAGGTACTACCTGTTAGGGAACACCTTCTCCTTGGTGGCAGATCACGCACCCCTTAGATGGATTAACAGCATGAAGGAAGCAAATACACAGATCATGCGGTGGTATCCATCTCTCCAACCCTATTCCTTCCACGTGTCACACCGGCCGGGGAAGGCCCATGGGAATGCAGACTTCTTTTCCCACGTCAGGGAAGGGGAGGGGGAAGAAAAGTCCCAGGAACCACCGGCCCCAGCCACGGTTTTAAGGAGGGAGATGTGTGATGGGGCAGAGTGTCCTCGCACTGGTACCCACAGGGGTTATCCCTTCCTTCCTGGCAGAGGAAGCCCCGCCCCAGAAGCTGGGCATGCTGCAACTGGAGAATAGGTATAAAAGCCTGCAAAGGTGCTCAGTCTGGGCTGACCACCGGAGGAGAAGGAGGCACACCACCAGCTCCTGAGGAGGGTCAGCCAATGCTCCTGGATCCAGGGCCAGCCAAGCCAGGACGCACCCAGTGTCCCAGCTGGCAGTCTTGGCAGGAGGGGATGGACCGGAGGGACCCCTCCCCCCTGGAGTGGAGAAGACGACATTGAGGGTAGGAAGTGACCCAGGGGAACTTTAGAGACAAGCAGCGTTAAAGCTGCACTGACGCTTGGTGTGTTGCTGGCAGATCCACGCCGAGGCAACACACCAAGCGTGAGGAGAAACCCCACTAATAGGAGAGCCCTGAATCGGGACCCGGTGGAGAAGGCGGGCCTGGGTCCCCCTACCCTTCCGACCATTGGGCTACACTTCCCTGCCTGAGCGGGGTGAGTTATATGGACTCTGGCCGTTGGGCCACAATGTTCTGATACACTGGGTTAGTTATATGGACTCTGGCCGTTGGCCCACACTGCCCTGATACTCGGGGCGAGTTATATGGACTCTGGCCATTGGGCCATGCCGCCCTGATACTTGGGGGCGCGACACATGGACTCAGACAGTTAGGTCCCGCTACCCGACCAATGGGCGAGCACGGGGAAACCGGCCACTGGGCCACATCGGAATGCCTTTACAGGACGGATGTGAGAACGTAAGAGTGGTGAGGCCCCGACACACCATCCACCCCTGCCACAAAGGGGTGCTGCAGTGCCGGACCTGTCACACTACTATACAGCTTCTTTCTGTGGTGTCTGCTAGTACCTGTACTGTAGAATCACCCTCTTTGTTTTGTTTCAAGTGATTGATAGCTAGAGATGCTGCTTGCAGTGCTGCCAATTCTGGAGAATAGAAGATGAGTGTAGTAGAAGTTGCTGGAGCAGAAACTGCAGAAAGATTCTATTTTTAAACAATAGCACTTTAGAAAATTAGACAGAAATTTGGGGAACGAATAATTTATCCCCATATCTTTGTGGGTGATGTTTGTTGTAAGAAATATGTTCCATTGTAGTCAGTTCTGGTGCTTGATACAGGTAAAGATCAGGGGAGGCCAAAAGGCAACAGTTTTTATATTTGGGGTGCTCCATAAATTACATAACCTATCTTCGGGTGATTTTTCCCCCCAAGACTTTGGTAAAGGATTTGAAGAATGCATCTGTTGAAGGAACAGAACAAGGGGGAGAGGGGTGCCTATGACTGGGAGCCAACCCACTTGCTTTATAGCCCACCCTAACCCTCATTCGAGGGGAGGTGGGATGACAAGGTCCCACCTGCAGGTTGGCTGGGGATCAAGATGGCAAAGGCAGGGCAGTGGCTGACAGAAGCCCTGAGGTAGATATTGAAATGATCATGAGTTACCTGAACTGTACACTTTTTTTAACCTACTAGGTACTCCCAGAAATCTAATAATAAAGTTGTGGCCTATTTAAACCATATCCAGCGTCTCCGGTCCTCCTTCCAATATAGCCAATTAATGCAAAGTTCTCCAAATTCTGTAATAGCAGCATTGTTTAACCATTCTCTGCAGGGACTATTTCTAGGGGCAAAACAAGAAAGCCAGTGGGGCTCTGCCTACACTGCAGCAGTGAGCAAGCCTTCCAGCCCAGGTAGACAGACTCTCAGCAGCGGGGCTGGAGCTAGCAAACTAAAAACAGCAATGTGGATATTGGATATTGCAGCTTTGGCTGTTTTTGAGGCTGTCAAGCAAGTGCAAGTCTGGCTATGGGAGCTAGGAGACTTACTTCCAGCTGCAGCGTAGACCTACCCTGAGTGCCAATTGTAGTTGTGGTGTTTGTGATGCAAATATTTAATTTTGTTCCCTCTGAAGACAAAGAAAAATAATTCATTTCACATAGGTCATCAAGTGGCCATCTAGAAGTGTGCTTTGTGGAGAAGTGTGCAACTCTCTTAAGACTTGCAAAAAGCAACATTTATCTGCTATATTTTTAGTGAATCAGCCACTTACTAAGAATTCTGAAACATAAATCATACTGGATAATGTGACCTGAAGGGGCATAAATTATGGTGTTTGTATTTTGAGGTTAGTGGTTTTTTTTGTTTTTGTTTGTTTGGGATTTTGGGGTTTTTTTACATGTATACTCTCTCAAGTTATACACTTTTCTTCTTTGTAAAGTGAACTGAAGTTGGTTTGCCGTTTATTCCAGGTCTTTTGTCATGGAAAATTAGTCAGAAACATCCATGACTGCTACTTGTTTACATTTGTTAATGAATTCCAATAATCCATCGCCCTTCTGTGTTTGAAAAGCTGACTTTACAATAGCATTCATTTTACTTTATTAACCAGGAAGTGGACGACTCACATATATAATTAGAATAATTTCCCTTACCTGGGACTTTTTTCATATTTTAAGACACACAATCCAATCCAGGATTAAACGTAGTGCTGACTGTCATGAATACGAGGACACTAGAGTAGTTACAGCTGGAGCAGAAATTGTACTAAGATGCATTTTTAAACAATAGTTTTAAGTATAGTAAGCTAGATGGAAATGTGGGGAGGGGATATTTAGGGCCTCTGAAATCCATTAGTACTTAGCTTAAGTGCTACCACTGGTCATAGTTGCAGGATTATCCTCTGGGCATGAGAATCAGGCTGTCAGTTTACAACCTATGCTTCTCTGGAGAAATCCTCAACTGGCATAAATTAATGAAACTCTTGTCAACTTTAATGGAGGTAGGTCAATTTATACTAGCTGAGAATTGGGCTCCTTGTGCCAAAAAGGCTTCCCGATCACTTCTTTGACACTACTGTATTTAAGTGTAATTTTCCTGTAAAAGACTCTTCTGATCTTATTTATGACAGTGGAAAGCTACAGTTACTCTAGTGAATTCAGTGGGGCTGGAATTTACACTTGTGTAACTGAGATCTGGCCCTAAATTATGTCTTTTTATTCAAAAATATATATTAAAACCTATTATAATGTATTTTGATTCATCATTGCATTTTATTATACATTCTATTCTGTAACACAATTTAGGGCAAAATGAGCAAATTCTGTTTTGCAAGAAGAAAAGACGTTATTCCCTTGAGTGATGCTTAACTGGTAGGTCAAATTACTTCTGATATCACAAATATCTGAGTATGACACAACTGACTCAAAGTTTTGTATATTTCACAACATCATAACTGCACTGCTTCTTCTCCCTTCCTAAAAAATCCTTTAAGGTATTTATATGGCCAGATCAGTGCAATGTGCAGTCTGGCAGAAGACCTGGGTTTAGGATTGATTACTCAACTCCAACCCTCAGGTCAGCGGTAGAGCTACAATCTCTATAATGTACACAGCCCTTAACAACCTGGAAACAGGGTCCAGGAAATCTTTCTACATTTTAATCTACGAGGAAAAAATAACTCTGCTTAGGATACAACATATTGTACCGTAGTAGTATGTCTATTAATTAGTTGTATAACCCTGGTACTGAGAAAATTATAAAACAATCTCTAGTTCTCATCTTCCATTTTGGCATGCATTGTTCAATTACTGACGGAGCAGCAATAATTGAAATAAACTCAATATAAAAGGATCAAACTTTCACTCTGTGAATGACTTGAAAATGATAACAATATGGGGAATAGCTCAACAGGAGGAGGCTAATAAGAGTCAGTGGGCCATATCATTCCATCCATGCTTTTTAGTGCAGAAGGGAGCCCAACATAACATAAGAACACTGCATAGCCCCTCCTCATGCTTTGGAAGCTCCTTATTTGCATTGTATTAGGGCACTAGAGGACTGGAAAAATGGAGTGTCAGGTGTTGAGGTAGTGCTGCAGGATGGGCATCTATGCATTAGGATTGCACTCGCAACTCTTTGACATGTTCTGGCTGTGCCCCAGGGGATGGGGTGGACAAAAGAAGGGTACAACACACAACAAAGGAGCATATTTCCTGAGACAGTAGCAGACAGTCAACGCTTCTGTACTGAGACCCCAAGATTTCTGGGGCATCAGAACATATGGAGGGCCATGTTTCCTGCACCCCACACAAATTTCAGGAAAGCAATGGACTTAATTTACTCTTTCCTTCCACTTGTTTTACGATGGTGCTACTCTGTTGATAGCACTGTAGCTTCTCTTAGCTGGGCTAAGCTCCCAAGCCTCTTCCAGTCAAGCACATAGGCAGGGCCACACCCAGCTGCACAGAGAGCCGCTCTGGAAAGTTTCAGCCTTAGGGGCTTGCCCCAACACTCTGGTGCCCACTCCCTTTTTAAGGGGTACAAAACCAAAGGTTTTATGTAGTTTGCCCCTTCCCTCAGTGTGGAGGGAAATATGCACAACTCCTTCCCCTCTCCTCCAGTTAGAAATTACGTACACTGGGTTATGTTATAAATAAGAAATAAGTTTAACAACTACAAAAGGTGAATTTTAACTGAATATAAGGGATAACAGACAGAACAAAGCAGATTACTGAGCAAATAAAGCAAAATATGCAAGTTAATCTCAATACACTTAAGAAACAGGTTACACAACATAATTTCATACCCTAAATGTTGTTTTAGGCAGGTTGCAAAGTTTCTGTGATCTGGAGTTCCAGTTATGTTTGTTTTCAGACTGGATCCCTGTCTCAGTCTGATCTCTCTCCCCGACCCCCCCCCCCAACACCGCCTTCCCTTCAGGTGGCTTTAGCAGTCTTTCTTCTTGGGCAGACAGGCTATGGAGAGCAGGAATCCCATTTGCCTTCCTCCCAACCCTTAAATAGGATTTCATAAGACAGGAATACTTTGTTTCCCAAACTTGACCCTGCTTCACTTCCAATGGAAATTTACAAGAAGTCCCAGGTAATGTTTAGTATCAGGAGACAAGACCACCTGGCCTAATAGTGTCGCAGTCACATCCCCAGATGCCTCTCAGGAGGGAGAAAGATGAGTATCTTCATGGTTTTGTTGTTCCTTCCTGATGACCAATCAAATTTGATGGCCTGTCATCTGACGGGTGTCTTCCTAATACACACCCAGTTGTAATGGTTACATAGTCCATATTCCTAACTTCGGATACAGAAATGATACATGTATACAAATTGGATAATCACATTCAGTAAATTATAACTATTTTAAGACCCATCTTGCATAAAGTACATCTCAGTTATGTCATATCCATATCATAAGCATATTTCCATAAAGAATATGGAATGCAACATCACAGGCACCAACACAAGTGAGAGGAGAGTCGGGCTCTAATGGCTCAGACCTTTATGTAAAACAGCATAGATCTATTGCAGTCCATGGAGCTACACCAATTTATACCAGCTTCAGATCTGACTATTAATTTAAACATGTGCAGTTTCCTATGTATGTTATCCCCTCCCTTGGGTAAGGAGTTCATCTGGATCAATGTTAATCATTTATTTCATTTTTGTGCATTGTTCTAGGGTGTCTGTTTCCTCTAGAATCTGTCTGGACATGGCCTCATTACATCATGTCACTGAGGCCTACAGGCATTCATCTTAAGCCTGCAGATGGGTTGTGACCCACTAGCAGAAGTATTCTGTACCAGCCTCAGAAACAGTTACAAGTAAACAAATGCATAAAAAAATCAATTGAGAATGCATAATGCATTGCTTAGCTTATTTTCAATATGTTTTTTTCTTTTAATTCTGCATTCCAAGTAGCCTATATTGGAAGGAGTGTGCAGAAGTGATTCTTAATTCACTGTTTGAATGCTGGCTGGCACCCTTGGCTTAACTAGCAGATGTTACTACAGCCTCCCGAGCTCATACTGGAGAGATGGGACTAAAAAGTCATGGGAATACAAGACTAAAACAGGATTTAAAAAATTAAACCATGAGCATGAAAAAGTTAATTATCATTTAGAATAATCTGATATTCTGTTTGGATCTCTGTATAAACATTATTTTTCAGAATCGTATTAAATTTTGATCGTCTTCCCCATTTTATGAGAATTGCAAAACAGAAATCAATATTAAGCTTTTCTGTATATGGAATAGATTTTTTTTATTTTAATTATTCTGGGCCCCATTCATTCATTCCCAGAAGTATTTTACGAAGTTTATTCGTGCCTGTAACAGATGTTCAAGGTGTTTTTGTTTGTTTGTTTGTTTTTTTAAATAAAATATATTTAGTTTTGGTTTGTTTTTTGTCTCTCCACTCTGCCACTCTAGGTGGAGTAATAAAAATCTCAGTTGCATGGCCTCCCCTAGACAAACAGAGACGTTAGAACAAGGTATAGGTTTTCTACACACAATACCCAGTTCACAACAGAGAATATCTATATTCAGTAGTTTGTTCCATAGGAGCCATGGTACATAACATTCTGTCAAATAAATCACTCTTCTAGTACAAGGAGATTGCTCTTGGTAAAGTTAATTGTTTAGTACATCAGCCTCAAGATTTGTCATCTTAACACAGAACCACAATAAATCTGTTAAAATAGTGATATCATATTTTGATATATTAAAGGAAATGAGGGGGAAAACTATGGGATTTCTTAGGTGGTTTAAGTAAAATGTTCTACTAAAGTTTGCATACAAGCTTGAAATTCTTGATAGCAGTATCCTTTGGGGCTGCCTACGCATCTTTCCTATCCCCTCAGTGTCCTGCACCAGAAGCTATTTCTGAGCTCTATAGGCAGCAAGCAAGGCAGATAATGGTGTCCATTGCAATGCTCATGATACCCTTTCCAGGAAACTTTTTTTTTATCTCTTTTAACTTTTTTTAATTTAAATTACTGTTAGGCAATATTTGACAAGTTGTTGTCTCCATGGAGTTTTTCCCACATCGAGGTGGATTTCACTCCTTTGGCTTGCGGAAGGCAGAAGTCAAGGCCAGCTTTTAGCTATGTCCTTCCTCTGACGGCATCATGTCTGTGATGGACAAGTACAATTGTGCCTATTCAGGCTGCAACTCAAACTGCAGCTCTGGGTTCTGCATCTTCTCCAGGTTGGAAGAGCCATCTCTAGCACTGTGTATTGTTCATCAGTCTACGTCTCATATGGACCCCAGCATATCATCACCATGTTGATCACTTGATGATTATCTGTTCTGTACATTCCCTTTGAAGCACCTGGCATTGGCCACTGTCAGAAGAGAGGATACTGGGCCAGATGGACCTTTGGTCTCACCCAGTATGGCCATTCTTATGTTCTTATCTTTGAACTAAGCCTGCTTCACTCCCCGGTTCCAAGTATCTGGGGAATTTCATTTTGAGGTCTCTCTGTCCATTGAGTCTAGGCTCAACATATAGTTTCTGAAGCTTCTCGTCCCTAGACTCAATGCCTAGAGACTCCACAATGTTAAAGCATAAGGCAGATTCTTAACTTGTAGTGTGGCTTAGAATGACCTAAAGTTGTTTGACTGTTTAGTCTCACCCCCTGAAGTCTGGCACTGAAGATAAGAAGGAGTAGGCTTCACTATCAAATGACTCATCATCCACATAGCAGAGGGCTCAGGGCAGAACTGAGGTGTCTTTGAGTAATTCTGCTCTCTGGTACCACAATTCTTCATCAAAGCTGAGGACAGAGAAGCAGAGCCATAAATTCTATCCTACCCAAGACTGTGCCTAGCATGATGGTATCAAAGCTTCAGTGTTGTCTATTGTAGTCTATCTAGTTTCTTATACTGCACCTATTACCACAGTATTTGATTCCTAGGCATACTTTTAAACAGCAGAGCTTCAGACTTTCAGTGTGGGGGAACACAATTCAGGACTCCTGTAACTGTTAGTCAGGTGAGACTGTTCAAGTCTGTATCCTCTGTGTATAACATCTGCTTACTCATCACCTAAAGTGGCACCTTGAAGGGGAAAAACAGTCCATGCCATAGTAACAGTGATTCTTCCAGATGATTGCTGATCTGAAGCTACACTCACCTTCCTTCCCCTCTATTTCAGATCCTATTTTATGTTCTTGGTTTACTAGAGGAAACCCAGTGGCAGCTGGAAAGCTGAGCCCCCTTATGTATCTCCAGGAAGGTAGGGGGCATGAGGTGACTATTAGGGCTGCACATATATTCCACCTGACACTGCTATTAGGGTTGCCAGGTGTCTGTTTTTTGACTGGAACACCCAGTCAAAAAGGGACCCAGCCCAGTCAGTGGTGCCGACCAAAGTCCAGTCGTCAGCACAGCAGGACTAAGGCAGGCTCCCTGCCTGCCCTGGCTCTGTGAGGCTCCCAGGAAGCAGCTGGCACATCTGGCTCCTAGGCGCAGGGGCAGCCATGGGGGTTCCTCGTGCTGCCTCCGCTCCAAACGTTGGCTCCGCAGCTCCCATTAGCTGGGAACCACGGCATCCGTGGAGCCAGGATTTCACTCAAAGTAAAAGAAGCTCCAAGTCCCAAAGACATTACTATCTATAATCAATAAGCAAATAAGTTTTAAAAGCCAAATTCTCTTTATCAACACAAAGTATGAGCCCTGTGCACCTGAATGAATTTTATTCCAGTATATCCTGGTGCTCACACAAAGCACAATTGTTGTAAAGAATGTGTATGAGGGCTGAGCCACAAAATCATGACATCTTCGTTTCCCCAGGGTACATTTGCTTTCTGTGTTCTTATTCTCTGAGATGTGATAGGGACATATGTACAGTCCTATAATTATCATTATATTCAACAACTGCAGAGCACAGCATACTAACGTTTCTACGTTTTGATGTTAAGGATAGAAATTATTATTACTAAAAGCTTAACAAATAGAGCAGTCTGTGCCTTTTCTTCAATTACTAATCATCTGCTTGGCTGAATTGGACTGCTTTGTCTTAATGGGAGCTTGAACCTACATGTGTCTGCAAAAATAAAAAAAATAAAATTTGCCTTCCCTTTTTGAGATGCACAGTGCAGCATTCTTAATTCCCAAAGATATCACTAAGCCATCAAAAAGGCTATTCCCTTTTTTTAAACCATGAAGGTATTTAAATGTTTCAAGCAAAAGCTTTTGTAACCATTAAAACTTGCACCTCCTTGAGCTAGAGGAAGAAAGGAAATGTGAATGAAAGGGTCCCAAATGAAAAATGGCAGAAGGAGAAGGTTATTTTTCAGGTAGGGGTTAGGTAGGTTTCAGGATTTGAACTCGCTTGATTAGTAGACAGACAGTAGTGATATTTTTATTCTTGTTTCCCTCTCCAGTTCAGAAAGTTTTGTGGGAGAGGGGAATCTGCAGCCATACTTCATTTCCTTTACTATCTGATCATCCATAAAAAGGTGGGGAGAGGAATTGTAAGAGCAAGTCCTTAGAGAAGGTGGAGTGCTTCACTAAACCTGGGTTCTAGCTAATGAGAGAAAAGTGACAAGATCTCTCCAGAGATTTTCAGTGAAGTAGGAGATGTAGAGACAGTGATGCTTATAGTAAAGACACAACCAGACTTAAAAAATTAATAAAAACATATCAACTGTAGGCTGCCCTAGCCTTTACTTTGTCCCATTCCTGGCCATTGTTATCAAGGGACTGGATAGGAAAAGTAGCGTATGGGACTAATAGCAGTGTGTGTTTTGACATATGCTTGCTTGGCATCTGCTGTTCAGAATGTGGAGGTTGATAAACACTAGATTGTTACATAGCTGCCACAAAGTCCTTAAACAGAGATACCAGAGGAAGCTGCTTTATCCAATAGGGAAGAACAGCAGGTCAGGTAAATGATTAAAGGCTTTGAAAGCTTACAGCTAGTGGAGAAGAGCTGAGAATCATAGATGTTCTTTATTTCTAGGATGTGCAATTGCACAGCTAAGCAGCAGGCAAAGAGATGGTCAGAAAGGGTGACACACAGGCAAAGTCAGCCTGATCATCAAGGTCAACATTTTCTAACCTGCAAACCTCACATATTCAATTTAATGTTTCACAATAAAAAAAAGTTTCAACCTGAAGAAGATAGTTGTAGTGGCTCAGAACTTAAGGATGAATTATCAAAGGAGCAAAGAGAAGCCACAAGATGAATTAGTCCCCAAATAATTTGGGAGACAAGGTAAACAAAACACCTGCAGGACCGAAAAGCACCTATGTCCATTTGATGACTGGGGAATGAGTTACTTTTGCTACATGAAGTTTTTAGGAGTAATGCATTCTTTTTGTGATATGTAGTTTAAGATGTACTAAAGGCTACACTGCAGTCCACTAGCTAGCAAAATTCTGCTTTAAATCCTCTTCAGTTCCTTTTAAAGGCATCTGTAGAGCTGAACAGTAAACTAGATAAAAATCCTATCATGGACCTCGATATCATAGTTGGGAAACCAATCCATTCCAGAGCTTGGCCACTGGATTCTGCCCTTACAAAACATAGCCTATAAATGGTCAGTCAGAGATGCTGGCTTTAATGCTGAAATGCAGTAAGTATAACGTCAAAAGAGAGTATGATCAGTACCACCAGTAGCAGAAGAATGCAGTGCCATGTTGGGATCAGAATTAAAGTCAAGTGTCAATTTGCCTTGTAATTGTGTTGCTGTTTTGAAAAGACAAAGATGGAAGTCTGTACAGTAGCTGCATAGTTGGGTAAATCAGATCACTGAGGGGTAGTGTGATTTCAAATATGCACTAATGTGCTGCACCTTAATTTGTCTACATAGACCCTGCTGATGCACACTAAAGGCTTCCTACTGTGCTTTTGCATAGTGCTAACAGTAAGGACACTGTAGTGAACACCAGCACAGTCTGCATGGACCAATTAATGCACAGCACATTTGTGCACATTACAGATCACACCCCTGTAGTCCTCATTACTTCACCATATGACAAACCCTCAGTTTCAGCTGGAGGGATGCATGTATAACAAAAGAACAAGTGTGTGTTGTTTTCTGAGACTTTTTGTTTTAGGACATTGCAGTGACTTGTCAACCTAGAGTACTCAACATTCATAGGGCAGTTGGATGGGGTGTTCTCCTGGATTATATATTTGGATCAGCAATATTAACATGTTTTCTTCAAAAGATTGTATAGTGATTACACTAAGTTTGACCGTATAGTAAAGACACTAATTCTAATCTTTATAAGTCAATGTAACTAGGATCTAATAACTCTGGTAAGGTAAATAAAAATAATAAAGTGCCTGTGTAAGAACACTGAGGCTTTGGCAGAGGCAATAAGTTATGTAGATTTCAGCCAAAGCTACTGCAATAAAGCAGCTCTGTTAAGCAGCCTCACTGTTCTTCCTTTTTTTTTTTTTTTTTGTGATTGGAGTTCAATTTTTCCCACTCCATGCAGTGCAGGATTCAAGTTGCACAACACAAAAACTATTTTGAGGTATTATGGATGTAGTGGGGTGGGAAAGGAGGGTTTGTCCATCTACTCAGAAATCTACAATTCCCTAAGCATGCTATACATTTTCACTTCCCTTAGTCGGGGTGCACTGGAGTGTATCTAAATTTGTCAGTCATCTCATTAGATTTCAGTAGCCTTTCTTGTACTATGTTTTGTGTCTTGTAATCAACAAAGAACTAAAATATAGTATTAGAAAAATTAAAATGATTTAAAAGTCCTTTAGAAATAAAGCCTGATCCCGCTAGAGTTTGAGGCCCTTTGAGTCCCACTGAAGGACAGCAGTCCACACAAACTAATATGAAGCTGACAGTGCTTTAAAAATGTCAAAGGACACTTCACTAAGTAAGCTGGGGTAGGACAGAGGGAGTCAGTTTGAGACAACTGGTCCACTTTCCCCAGCCACTGGAGAGTAATGTCAGCGGGAGTTGAGGGTTCTCAGTGCCTCCCAGGAGGCCTCAGGTCTTTGCAATGTTGTGAGGTGCTAGGGTAATAAAAATCATTGCTTGCACTGAAGAGAGTAAGGAAGGAATGGGCTTGCCTGTATTGATAACTCTCATCCCCCTTTCTAGGTGCTGTCTGCTATACCATCTTTTGCCAGGAACTATTTTTATCTTAGAACTTACCAGGTACCTGTCATGTCAGATAGTTTTTTTTAAAAAAATTGGGGAACCTGCTTTGCATTGCATCACTATGTCATTTTGGTCATAGAGTAGACTTGAAGGATTTCCCTAGTGTAAGGGAGATCCTGTGGTAATACCGATATTTGTAGGAGCTCTTAAACCACACCCCAGTAGCTGCTTCTGTGTGAGCATGGCTATGACATGCCTAACTAAGTCCACCCTTGACTGCTGTTGAATTATCTAGGGGCTGTTAGCAGCCAGTGTATTTTTTTTTAAATCAGTTAGGCAGCAGTTATGCCTGGGGACCAGCTCTGTACTCAGTAACCCCAGGACTGGGGGAGTGCAAAGGTGAGTTTCATGCCAACTTTGCCCCACTTGGGGCTTATAGCATATGCTACTCAGCCATGTCCAAAGGTCTGACCCTTTATCTCTCTTCTCTCATGCAAATTACTCATTATACACTGGATAAAGTAGTAGATAATAGTGGCTCAGGCATAATTTAACTTGAATATTGAAAGCTCTTAATTAGGGCCATCATAATGGACAGTTACAGAAAATAATAACCCTGGGGTAATGGGAAAATTTCTAATGTGGATTAAAATCTTGTAAAATGGTGTTTGAAAAAACAAATAAATAAATAAAAGGAAAGAAAAAACAGGGAAATGTTTTTCAAAAGGGAGTGACTCATTCATAAAAACTATGACTTTTACAATATACAGTTGAAGCGGGAGGGAGGGGATGATGCTGATGAAGTTTGCTGCTGATCTTAAATTGTTTCCATTATTAAAATCTCCAGATGAATTTAATTGCATTGTGGATGGGTGGCTAGAGGAACAGTGGGAAGTACTTTACTATGATGAGCTTTTGCCCTCTCTTATTCTATTCATGTTAAGTATATTTTGTCAGAAGCTAGACCTGTTAGAATTAATTTGATTGATGGTCTTAGAATTATGGAAGGCAGAACAAAACATTATCTGTCTCCTTTCACTTTGTCCCAATACATGAAAACCAAGATGACACCTGAAAAAAAAAAAGTAGTATGTAGAAGATATATTTGTAACTACTTGTAACTATATTTGTCTACCTGTGGAATTCAATTGCTACTGAGGTTGGATTTTTATACAGGTTGGGTAATTTCAAAAATATTCTAAATGTCAACAGTGGGCCAAATTCTATTCCCACTGAAAACAGTGGTTAAACTCCTATTGACTTCAGTTGGAATAGGGTCCTTTCCAATACTTTTAACTGTGCTAGCTAGGAAAATAAATCATGATGATCTTGAAAGATACAAGAGGACTGAGGAAAGGTGCTTTTGTACTCTACATAAGGTACTGAGGCATTGAGAGAGGATGGGTGCTTATTTTGTAAAATGAACACAAGGGAACCCCAGACTGTTGCCTTTTTATTGAGCTATGCATTTCCTAGGGGTCACAGGAGAGAGAGAATCTTTCCTGTATATCTCCAGATTATGGAATTTAGATATGATATATTACCAACTTTTTGGAATCCAGCAGACCTTTGAAATCATACAGTGGCCAGATTCTGCCACCTTTACTCACACTTTCCTTACTTCTCTTATTCCACAAGTAGTCCCACTGCAGATGACAGAATCTGATCCTTTTGTGCCCTATCTGTTTTCTGTTCTTATGCTGAGTTAACTCTTATGCTGAGTTAACATTTTCTCCAATACAACTGATACATTGCTTTCATTTCTATGTAGGTATTCATACAAGTGAGGATTGCTACAGTTACACAGTTAAGAGGTCTACTCCAAATAAATGCTAAGATTGCAACCACAATCTTAAATCTGCCCTTTGGGCATGTGCACTATGGGTATAATTTTCAAAAACTAATTTTCAAAAACTGACCGAAGTTAGTCAGAAGTCTAAGTCCCATCAAAAGTAGTTTTTGTTTTCTTGAAGTTTCTAGACAAAAGTGTTGGTTTTTTCCTTTGTGTTCTCTATATTTACAAGAACAAATCAATCATTACAATGTACATGCATGTAGTAATTTGAATATCAGTAGTCAAACTACTTGGTCTGTTTGGTGAAAAAATGAGAAATATAAATCTGAATTCAGAGCTAGGATAACAAACACACATCCACTGAAGCAATGAAGCTGTGCTGACTTCCGAGTCCGAATATGGCCTTCAGTCAGTAAAGAAAGATAATACAAATTAGTTTTGGTCAAATAAATGTCCTTTTCCTTTTCTGTCTATGTAGCCACTGAATGTAAGACTTTTCCCCTTAATTCCATGACAGGTAGAAAATGGGATATAACTTCCAGATGGAATGTTTGTTTCAACCCTGATTGATAGGCACAGCTTCCTACAGGAATATTTGCATCAGTAAAATTAATTTTACTCACTATACCTGTGCTGGCAGTAATGAATTATAGTTTTAAGTCACAAATACATATACAAATGGCTACAAATGAGAGAAGGAAAAAAATGCATGTTCTGGTCTTCCCCAGATGTTTCAGTGTTCACTATCAGGTAGCACTAATTCCTTTCTGCCTGCTTAATTCTCATTTGTATGAAAATCCAGAAAGAAATGAAAGTACTGTATTAGCTGTATTGGAGAAAATGTTAAGTCAATTATACTACTGCAAGATTTATAAGAACTAAAACGAGTTTAAATTTGAATTGTCAAAGGAAATTTTACATGCATTAACCACTCAGTAAAATCCATCATATGTATTTAATTATGTACTGAGTTTTGAACCACCATCTCCAAAGCAGCGTAAAAAAAGAGTTTTCTTGAACTACTGTTCATAGGCATTGCTGTAAATTATACATGTAAAATACTCTGTTTTAAAGTTAAGGTCTCTCAAAAAAACACTACTGTCCATATACTTTTATTCCTCTCCTGGCAACGCATAATGTAGTAAGATAAACTTTCCCCTGTTAATGTTCAGCTAGATGTGTGTTGCCAGTCATTTAAGGAAATGTTTGATATTTAAAAGTGTGTAATAGACGCAGAAGAATATAATTTTGATTCTAAAAATTAGATAAATCAGAAATGCGGTTTTTTAACCCTCTTTTTGCAAGGAAAAACAAATATGGTCTGATTTTAATAACCTGAATATTAAACAACAATTAGTGTGAAGCAAGGAGAGTCTTATTAATGCTTCATAAGTATTATCTGTCAATCTAATGAATAACATTTGTTCTTAAATATACTTTTCATTTGTCTTCAGCTGCTTCCGTTTGCATACATACTCCCTTGAAGGTTCCAGGAAATCTTTCTGGTCTCTAAAAATAATCTGCAACATAAATAAAACTCAGCCAGCATGATAGATTCCTTTGTGTGCATGTATCTGATATGTCCCTCTTTGTGCAGGTCTTATCCCACTGCTCTATGTAATGTGAATTCTTGTGAGAAGGCAGGGTACTGCAGCGTATGTGCATTCTGCTGTTTAGAGTCCTGTTCCCCTCCAATTGACATCATGGCAAAACTCCCATTCAGTTGAAAGGGGAGCTAGATCACGTCCTTGCAGACTGGGCATCGCTGTATGTTTCAAATTAATACTCTGCCTGCTCTGAGAAGTGGAACAGAAAAGCAGAGTAGCGAGACAGCCACAAAGTAAAACTGACAGACTAACTGTAGGCCTCCCAACGTTGATAGCGGTCCTTTAGACATTTTGAGATTAGTTGATTAAGGTTCAGACAGTGAAACAGTAAATTAATGTTGATTTGGGCCACCCAAATCATAGCCAGGTACAATGCAAACTCATCCACAACAGATAGACCCAAAGAGCTCACTTTCTGAACAAGCTGTTTTGTTTGCCTGGATTTCGTAGTGAAGAAATACTCAAGTAAACTTCACTGTCCATTATGATAACTTTTTGTGTATGGGTTCACTGGGGATTAAGCTAAGAAAATTATGTCCAGTTGTATATTTGGTTTTTTTTCCCTGTGTTCTCTGAGGATTAAATTAAGAGAAGACAGGCTTGCTTTTTCTACTAAAGGCAAATGATGTATCATTAAACTGTTATGGTACCCAGTCCTTCTCGTTGCTGATCTCATTTATCATCCCAATGTTCCTTTACAGGAAAACATTACTATCTGTGTATAAAAATACATTACTGTGCATTCTGTCTTTGCAAAGCATTTTAAACAGCTACTTATTATGATTTAATTTGCAGGACTTCTGTGCCTAATAAGCTTTCTGTTTAAAATCCAAGCTCTGAGCTTTCTAAGAGCTACGTGGTCTACATGTTAACTCTTTGAAAATAGCATCTGAATAACAGGCAGAGACACACATTAGGAGCTGCCAGAATTGTGTTTGTTGTGGCTGCCCCGTTCGCTGATGCTTGAACAGCTTGAAGTAGAAGCGTATTGATCGATTAGTGCCAGCTCAAACAAGAACTATGCCAACCTGAAGGGGAGTTAAGGATGAATGCAGAAATGGGCTGTAAGAAGTGTGCATTTGTGGTGATGGAAGGGCAGGACAAAGCCATTTAATATGCAGTCATGAAATAAATGTTTGGTTGTGATGAATTTAGTTCACAAAGACAGTAGCAGGTTGTTAGTTTCAGGGTATGACAGTCAGATTATAGTACTCTGCTTTACATTATTTTATGGATCTTATACAAAGTTGTTGCTGTGTAAGATAAATTGTTTTCATGCATGGATTTGTAAAACATGGCATGTTTATAAAATGTTGATAAGATTAAAATATGAACGTTTCTTTTGCATATGGTTTCCCCCCCCATAGAGCTAAAAATAGTGATGATGTATTGTGAATGCATCAGGCCAAATTCATCCCTGTTGTAAACTCTGTTGCTTTAAGTGGAGTTAGAGCAGAAGCTGTACTGAGTGTGGACTACAGCTTCCAACATCCTTTATGTATGTGGAGAAAATCACCCTAATTAGGGAGAATGTTTAGATTCCAACTGTGGAGAACTTTTAATGGTATTTGTCTCCACAGTGCATTGTTGTGTTGGGAAACTACATGTCTCTTTCTTTTTTTTTTTTTTTTTCATTCTGTCTTTCTTTGCCTCTAAAGGAAAACAACCAGTTACTTTTTACTCAGAGCACTTGAATTTAATCAAGCATTATTAAGTAGAGAAGGCAAAATGTTGTATTGTTTAGAGCAGGAAAAAGAATTAAACAAGGAAATTGGCCAAAAAAAAAAAGTTTGGATCTTTTGGTGCAATATCCTTGAATCTGTTTGTAGTATCTACTAACATTACTTGAGTGGCATGCCTTTCATAATAACTAAACATCGGTAGTAAACAAGTAATGACATGAATGTAGAAATGGTATAATGTGGTTTGTAGGCTAAGTGGTTATTGAAACAGATCTCATATTTGTATTTTTTTCCACATAAAGTAGCAGGAAAAAAGTATTATAGAAATATATGATGAAAGGTCCATTAGCTGGCATACAAACTGTTATAGCAGCATTGTTCAGATCAGAAGGGGGAAATGGCATATCATGACATGGGAAAGTTAGTTTTTATAATTAGAAGAATTTTTAAAAACAAACACACACAACCAACAACCAGTAAGAAGCAATCTCCTGAATGCCTTTGATGGTGTGGAGGGAAAATGTTAATTTCCTGCCTCAGAGAGAATATCAGTCCTATTGATAAGAGATGCCAACAGATGATTCCGCAGTGTCAAGTGCTATTGAATTGCCCAACTCTGATTGTTTCTCAACTTCACCTACATTCTTCAAGTCTTTGAAAGTATTTGAATGTCCTAAGCAGTATTAGACCAATTTGTAAACCCTTCTGCTTGGTTAATGCAATGTGGTGCTGTGGCAAAATTGGAATTTTCTGTAATATTTATATGAATCCTAGGCATGCCTCTATACATTGCATTGCTACCCAGGGGGTGCCAAAGTGTTAACACTGCTCCTGGAGCCACACAAGAGGCATAAAGTGTGTGTGTGTGACCTCGCTTTCTGGGAGGAATGAATAAAGTCATTTAAAGAACTGGCTCAAATCAACAGAGTCCAGCAAGATAGAGAGATGCCCCAATGACTGAAAAATCAACATGTAACAGCAGGAAACTCTATCAGGAAGATCTTGGGAACTGAGGTGGGGAACAAGAAGTCAGGTGACTGGAAGAAAGGGGCTTTTTGGAGGGACTCAGACTGGGAGAGACAAGTAGTACAGTACAGACCCGTTTACGCACAAAACCGCTTAACGCGTGATAGCGCCGTGCCTCCCAGTGCTACCTGTTTTACATGCGAGACTCGTTAACACACAGCACAGGAACTTGCTATGTAGCGCTACAGATTTGCTCACTAACTCACTGACCTAGAAATCGACAGGAAGTGTGGAGTGGAAACGTGTTGTATGTCTTTACCGATATTGATAAAGAGATATCACGCACGCTTAGTCATTGTCACGCTAGAGAGATATATAATATATAGTAATATGTATACTACATTAGAAATTTTAACCATAGGCCTAATATAATGGCAGAGGGCAAGCATCAGTGTTCCTACACTGTAGAAGAAAAGCTAGCTGCAATAGATGGAGTAAATAGCGGAGAAACCCAGGCCAAAGTTTCAAAAGATATTGGGATTGCCGAATCTACTCTCTGAGGATGGCTAAAGAATGAATCTAAACTGAATGGCTTTGTACAAAATATCGATTCTGCCGCAGGGCTTAAGCGAAAACGTGTGCGCTATTCAGCAAAACCCACAATAGACAAAGCCATGTGCACGTGGTTTGCTCAGGAAAGGAAATGCTGCTAAGTGGGCCAATTCTTCAAGCCCAAGCGACAAAATTTGGAAATTTAATGGGGGACGAATCATTCCAAGCCAGCATAGTACTTTAAAAAAGCGTTATGGCATAGCGCAGGTATCGATTTCTGGAGAAAGCCGATCAGCCAATGAATCGGCTGCGAACACGTTTCCCGCCAAGTTAAAATCTATTTTACAAAATGAATACTACCACGAAGAATAACTTTATAACTGTGATGAAACAGCTTTATTTGCAAAACTGCTACCTGATAAGACTTTAGCCTTTAATTACGAGACGCAGAAAACAGATGGATTTAAAAAGATAAAAGATCCTGTGACTCTTCTTTTTTTGTAGTAATAAGATGGGCAGCCATAAGCTTGCCCCTCTTCTCGTTGGCCACTTTCATAACCCTCGCTGCTTTAATCACCTCAGTAGAGCCAAACTGCCAGTAATATATGCTAACAGCAAAAATGCTTGAATGACGAGACACATTTTTGATGACTGGTTCAACAACAGCTTTGTTCCAGCTCTTCGTAAGCATCTGCGGTCGAAGAAACTCGAAGCCAAAGCACTTTTGGTACTTGACAATTGTCCAGCCCATCCTCCAGCTGAATCACTGGTCTTGAGCAATGGAGAAATTCGAGTGCTATACCTACCATTCAACACAATATCAAAAATTCAACCTTTAGATCAGGGTATTATTCAGAATTTTAAAAACAATTATCGATGGGAGCTGATTTCGGCGATCGTGTCATACAAGTCTTCAAGCATTTCCAAATTCCTGAAACAGTTAATCATGAAGGGAGGAGGGGATAGCTCAGTGGTTTAAGCATTGGTTTGAGCATTGGCCTGCTAAGCCCAAGGTTGTGAGTTCAATTCTTGAGGAGGGCATTTAGGGATCTGGGGCAAAAATTGGGGATTGGTCCTGCTTTGAGTAGGGGGTTGGATTAGATGACCTCTGAGGTCCCTTCCAACCATGATATTCTATGAAGGAAATTATTTATTTAGTTAAAAAAGCTTGGGATGGAGTAAAACAAAAGTCCATTGAAAACTGCTGGATGAAAGCTCTTGGTGATGCCTTTTCTGTCAAAAACAGCTCAGAATCAGAAAACTCCAGCAGTGGCACTGATTCTGAGCCAGACTTTGAAGGATTTGCGGAAGAAGACGTCCTACAAAGTGCAAAAGAGGATAAAGGTAAACTTCTCTTTCAAATGATAAAAGATTTTAGTTTGGATACGTCACCAGAAATCATTACTGAATGGCGGGAGATGGATGAAGACTGCCTGACTTCAGAATTTCTGTCCAAGGAAGAAATATTAATGGGCTGCGAGGCTACGTCAGACCGCAAAAGTGATGGTGAGGATGTCATTGAAAAGGTCAAAATTTTGCCCACAGAAGCACTTAGTGCTGTAGAAACTGTTGTAGGATTTATGGAGGAGCAAAATGCTGAAAATATTGAAATCATTCATCTGCGGCGAATGACAGACTTCATAAGAGAGAAAAAAATGCGATCCAGAAAGAGCAGAAAATAACGGCTTTTTTTTCTACATGAATCAAATACTTTTTTCAGCATGGCCCTCTTAACCCGCGGTCCGTTAACATGCGGTCGTGACGGCTTGACTCCCGACGTCCACACATAAACAGATCTGTACTGTAGTTGTCTGGTAGTAATCTAGCTTGGTTGGATTCACTGCAGGGAGCCATGGAAAGAAACAGGGATCGCTAGTGCTGAAGACCTAGTTTGAGTCTTGGAGGTCACACGCCTGCCCCTATGGAACTGTGTGGGTCTTTGGGACCTGGCACACTAAAGGGGTCCCTCTCAGGAGACTGGTTACAAGCTGGGGCATAGACTAGACTCTGTGACTCCGTGACAGGGGCAGTGCAGTCCGTTCTGTTTCAGCTATGGTTACTGTTTTGGAAGGATAGAAACATGTTCCAGAAATGGTAAAATAGAGAAATTGTATTACTTGTATATACGGAATGTAGATGACATTTACAAAATATATATTGGGCTTGCCTATAAAAGGTATTAGTAACTTCTCATAGACAAGTTTTCAGTTGGCCGTAGTATCATAGTATAGCAGAGGTGTGCCCCAAACTGCAGTAGAGAACATACAAAAATTCTCTGGTTTATGTTGCTGATGTCAAAAAGAAGTCTGACCTGGGTTTCCCTTTGATCCTTTACCCAAAATGTAACTTTTAAATCAAAATTGATAACACTTTCAAAAACACTTAAGTGACTTCGATTTTTCCTGAAGTGTAAGATCCAATGGGCTTAGGCTCTGAAAGTCACTTAGAAGCTTTCAAAAATTTTTACCCAATAATATTAAAAAGGAAAGCTTGTTAAAATGCTATATTAAGAGGCAAGTAAAATTTGTCATGAAATACCTTACTCTCCCAACTTGCCACACGTAGTGTTAATTATTATCACAATTAATTATTTTACAGCACTTGAAAGTGTGCTATACTATATATAAACCATAAAAAGATGCAATTCTGTCTCTAGAAGAATATACAGTCTACTGATTAAATGTGATATGAATGAGGGTATCAAATAGTAAGAGAGCAGGATAGAGACACACAACACAAAGGTTACTTGGCTTACATGTGCACTTAGTGGTAAAGTTCTTTTTAATGTGTAAAAATAAAGGGTAAAAGGAAATAAAAAAATTATGTTTGCTGATTTCACTGCAAAGCTCATGGAAGAAGTGAGTTTTCAGGAGGGATTTAAATAGGGTTAGGTGAGTGGTTTGATAGAATGGAATAGGAAAGGCATTGGATGTCTAGGGTCATCAAATTTAAAAGTGGGATGAGTGTGTGAGAGACAAACAATGGTGTTGTTTGGGGACAGGACAAGGTGTGGACAACAAAGTAAAAGGCAGGGTAGACCAAATAGGGAGAGTTTAAAGTTTATGTGAAGCCTAGAATATGTAGACAAATTCCATATTTATATTGGATACAGGGGAGCTGTCCTCTTCTAACGCTGTTATTGTAAAGCAAGATTTTGTTAATTGTCAAGTCAGGGTTTTCTAGTGCTTTGATGTTCTGGGGTTTTTGGCTATTGGGGATACTAAGCACAGGATTTATGATAGTCAGCACAGTTAGTGGCTGCTATTTCTGAGACAGATGGGCTAGGCAAAATACTTGACCTTAGTCACAAGTCTCTAAATGCCCCTGGGTACATTAGTTTCACTGAATTGGCCTTGTCCCAATTCCCTATAAGAGGACAAAATTAACAGTGAGCTGTTAGTAATTAACTCAACAAGAAATATCTGTGGATTAAAGTAGAGGACTAACGGATATAAGCAATGAGACAGAATTTCTTTTCACAATACATAGCTGGAATGTGGTGCAAAGGTAGAGGTAGTGTCTGGAGCAAGTAGCATCAATCCATTCAAAAAGGAATTGGTCCTATTTCAGAATTCAAATGGGGTCCATTCCCTAGAGAGATTGCAGGAGTATGATTGTGCTGTGATTTCACTTTACGTAACCCTGGTACAATAAGAAAAAGATCTGTTAATAGTTAGTTATTGAACCCATTTTCAAAACCACTTAATATTGTCCCCAGATGGCATGACATATTTGTTGTATTTCTGCTGAACCGCTTTTCATTTATTTAATTAAATACTGACATTATAATGAATTAGAGCAAATAAATGAATTAGTGAAAGTTCTGGATGCTTAAATATGCATTCTGAAGGATATTACTAAACTAATGCCTCAAAATTTTGAAGAGTTAAAGAATGTTATGATGCTTTTCAGTGTAATTTCTGTCGCGTGATTGAGCAGACTGATCTGAAATATAAAACTAAGATCAACCTATCCAGACTGCTTCTAATTGTCTTGTAATTCATGTTCAATCATGCTGGTTAGTGAGACATTGATTAGTGTTGAGACAAGTGATGAGCAGAATAAGAGGGGCACAATAGTGAAAGGAATAGCAGAATAGGCACGTTGCATCTGTATCAATCATGTTGGGGACTCATTCAGATTACCTTTTGGAGACTAGCAACAAATTCACAGGATTGGTACATCAAAGAAAAGAGTTGGTCAATCAAATGGCTAGCATTTTGTGTTACTTGTATTTATAAGTGATTGACAGCCCTTATTTGCTTATAGCTATCACATCTTGGAAACCTATGGAAGGGTTTCATTTGTGCAATTATGGAAACTAGTGGACTTGAAATGCAGTCAGAAACAAAATGGAGAGCCTTGCTGTTCAAGCTGACAGATCTATAATCAATTATCATCTCACATTTACTTTCAAAGACTTTATTAAAGTGTACTGAATATTTTGACAGAGAATTAGAAGGCTCTGGACATCATACTATTAATCTGGTGAGAACAAGGTGATAATGAGTGAAGCTTTAATCATTTAAGGAGCAAGGATATTTATTAATACTGTATTTTTTTCAACTATATTTTTAAATCTTTCTTTATTGAAATGGTGTGGCAAAGATGTCACACCAATATCTTTAGGTTCCAATCTCAGATATTTATTTAAATTTTCAGCTCAATATTTAGTAAGTGCTTTTGAATTTAATGTGTCATCAACAGAAAATCACTGCCCTTCACTTTAAGCAGGGGGAGGGAGGTTTGTCTCGCTGGCCAGGAGAACAAGGAAATGCTTTCTGGCTTGCGGGGAGGAGGGGAGATGTAAAACTGCTGGAAAAGCAGTCAGCATGGTGGATGACTCACCACCTAGGAATGAGGGGTTTAAAAAGGTCAGTCTGGGTCTGGCCCCTCCCCCCATTCACTCGAAACAGGCATGAAACCTTGTGTTTTAAAGGGAGGATCATTTCCCCAGGGGGTTGCCACTTGTGTCATAAAGCAGCTGTAGACCCTGCCATGCCCCAAGGAAAACCAGGCATTTTGGCCTGAGCAGTGGTTTGGTTTTGACTGACACCAAAATAAGTGGCTGTGGGTAGTAATAGTGAGAGCCCTGGGCACATGGTAATAAGGGATCTAAAATATTTGGATATTAAAACTCTCATCACAGCATTTGAGGATGTGTTTGTGTGAGACATAGTCAGATTTGAACACAGAGCTCTTTGCCCTAATCCTAGTGTGCCCTAATCCTATGTGAGTTATTTTGCCATCTAATCTCCATATTCAGGAATGTAACTGTTGTAAGTAAATTACCCTAAAACACCATATCCTGTGTCTATGCAACTGCTTTCTCTCACAACAAGGAAATAACCCTTACCCTCTTGCTGACTGTACACAAGCTAGGACATTTTAATTGTACCTCTTGCTTTGATGTTACAATCCCAGATTTAAAAATAAACTAGGTCAGGGTTAGGGTTAGGATTTTTATTATAATAGAGACTTAATAACGGGAACTGTCATAAATATTCTGTTGCCTGAAATGCGCTTGTACAGGTATAAGAGTATGAACATAAAAATTTCTTCCTGCCATTATTATGCCTAGTAGAGTTTAAGAAAAATACACTTTGATTTTGAGAAGAAGTTAAGTATTTATGGTACTAAATCACCATGACTATTCATACATAAATAAGCAGGTCTGAAAATGTCAGATATTCTCTGAATCTGTAATCTCAGTATCTAAATATTTGCACAGAAGTGTCTCTCTACTTTGGGTGTGCAGTATGAAGTCTGCTTCACCTACACTTGCCCCGCATTTTTCAGGCTCTATGTATTTTTGCCTGTGCCAGCAGACTGACAACTCAAAGAACATTTTGGTTATGAGTCAGGCATTAGAAATGTGCCCTGTATTCCAACAGACATATCTTCCTCAAAGTTCAAACTGTAGTTTAAAAATGAATAGAAATGAGTTCTGTTTTACCAATAAAAGATTAATGTTTTCCTACCAAATTTAAGATTGCAACAGCTCAGTCCTCTGCAATTGCTAATAGAGAGCAATGCAGTTTTCATGACTTCCATAAAGAGCTGCATTTTGAAATAGGTATTTTTTACCTTTAGCAATGCTTTATACATGGCTGCTACACACTGTGAGGTCTCAATCCAAGATGTCTTCTAAAACATATGAAGCAGAGCCCTGTGATTTTTATAGGATTTAAAATAAATTGTTCAATTCTCTCTAGAATTGCTTCCTGTCGAGACGATCCTCATAATTAAAAGAGCAACTAGAATAGAATTGAAATGCAAGTATTTTGATGAACTGAATACCTGGTGGATTATTTTGAAATAAACTGACCTATAGTTATTACCGATACTTTCCTTTCTAACCAGGATTTGCATAACTACATAGAATTAGCTCATCCATATTCCTTTTTTGAAAACAGAGAATATTTAGTATGAAGGGGGTAATTATACTATTTGGGATAATAGTCAGGTTTACTGTCTCGGATAGCTATTGAGAATATTTCATTATAATTGCTTAGATCCTGTTTAGGGTAAAGCAGATTTCCTTTTAAACTTGTGTTAATGTTTTCTGTTGTTTTTTTAATAAGTAGGCATAATTTTATAAGCATGAATGCCTCATTTATGTTTATTTTAACCTTCTGTTGTTGTCTTTTAAAAAAAGATGTAAAAAGTTTAACTAATAATATCCAAGTTGGACAGAAGGAATATGTTCAGAGAGGAATAGCTTGCGATCTGTAGTGTAGGACTGAAAGTGACTATTTTGTTTTAATATACACTTACTGTTTTGGAGAAGGCAACTATTGAAGCTCAATAGTGGTTACTGAAGTAAAACCATATATATAGTGAATTCCCACTGCACCTTTATTTTCTATGAGGGCCCACATATGATTTATATATGTTCCTGTATTTAGTTAATCCCTGTCCACATGCAGGTAGGCACATAACTTGCAACTTACATTTTGAATAGGATGTATGTTTTGCAATCTGATATTTGTGGGAAAGAGAAAGGAACCCAAATGCCTGATCCAGTTGGTATTGATTTCATATTTATTGGCATATTTATTTCACCAGTTTCACATAAGTTGATAGGCATTTTATATCTGTAACATTGCTCCGTGGTTAAGGTGGCAACTGATTATAAGCTTCATTGTATCAGCTTTCAAAACTGAGAGGTTAGGCTTGTAGGCAAGGTCTGATGAACTTCCTTTGGTTCATCAGAATGGGAGTCAATGGTGGTGAACTACAGAGGAGGTTCACCAGATAGTTCTTCCCCGTGGCACTTTCCCTATCTCCACTCCTCAGATAGCTTCAGCTCTTGGAATACCACTCTTCTTGCTCTGTCCAGTTTCACTTGTCTCTGGTGTGAGTACCACTACTTTCAGTCCGCATTCCCTGACAGTCTAATATTTGCTTTTTTGTCTTTTGACTGTATCCTGGTAAAGCACATGTTGGAGAGTGAGTCAAATATGGTAACAGACTTAGCTCCAGTTTTAACACAGATTTTTGTCTGGTGAATATTTGTCATAGTGTTGAAAATTGTGACCCCATGTACGTGAATGTTGTTGATCCATCACTTTGTCCAGGGAGTTTAGAATTTGAGTTTTATAAAGCTTCATCTCCCTTGTCCATGGTAGCCAAAACTAACATAAATTAAATAAAAAAAATCCAAGAGACTCAGTCCTGTAATCTTTACATACCCCAAGTTCCCAGTTGAAGACATTGGGCCCAATTCTGATCTCACATACACCAGTTTTAGTGTGTGATGCCCCCCATTGGCTTTACTGATGTTACTTCTGATTTCTACATCGTTACATTGGTGAGATACAAATCAGACCTCAGTGAATGCGTAAACAATGCAATATCAGACCCTGGTGTGCTTTTTCATAATGTAAATGAAGTTTGTGCTTTTTCATAATGTAAATGAAGTTTGAACTGACTAGACTTCTAAACCTTGAGTACTAATGAGTTAGTGATTCTTATCAAAGCTGTGCCTTAGGTATGTATTTACTCTCCCAGAAAAGACAGATTAGGTCAGCCCTGCACCAGTGACAAAGTCTCTCAGACCTTTATAGATAGATTCATTGCTGAATTCTCTGATTATAGTTGGTCCATGGAGCTGAAGCCTTAAAAATGACAGCATGCATTTAAAAAGCTGCTTTATCCATAGAATCAAAGCAGAGGTTCCTCCAGTTAAATTCTTATAAAATATGAGAGAAATTAATCTAGAACATCTATCAACGGAGAAAAATGATACTTAATTTTTTTGTAATGTCAACAAGTAATGTGTTTTTTTTCAAAAACCTGAATTCTATATAAATCTTAATACAAATTATCAATCTTACATAATTTAAAAATGTGAGTGGAGAATGATTTTAATAGTTCTATCTACAGCATAGGGTTCCTAAGTAGTCTGAGACAGCTATTTTGTTGTTCTAACAGAAGATGTAATCATTATCCTAAAAAGAGTTTCAAATATAGAAAGGGTATTTTTTCTATTGAGTTTTGAACAGATGGCAATGTAAAATACATTAAATCCAAGGAATCATTGTCAGTGACAGACCAAAAATCCTTTTAATCTGTTGAAACTTAATTGGTGCGTGTGTCTCCAATGACTTTTATATTTAAGTGTTTTTAGGACATGGCATCAGTCATAAAAGTGAAGAAGTCTTGTTTCATTAATCTGTCTTTGGACACAGTATCCAGTGTTTTATAAGAGAAGCAATCATACCTATTCCAGGAAATGATCTCAGTGTAGAGTTATAAATTTACTTATGGATTTAAATAATTTTAAAGATCAGAGTTGAGCAAATTTTTATTATCATTTGAGAGTTATTTGGCTGGTAGTTGCACTCTGCTAATGTTATCTGCAGGTAGATCGTGGATGTGCACTCAGTACAACAAATCTAGGGGCTAAAACATTCATATTACATATTATATAAAAAGTGCTGAAATATGTCAAAGATGTGATAGCAGAGTTTATCTGGGGATCATTGACATCAGAAAGAAATGTGTAGCAAACCAGAGTAAAATTCACCCTATTAAGTCTGATCCCTTAAAGGAAAATAAAGAAGATCTATCTTTCATAGACTTTATTTGAAGCATGAAAATTGTTAAAGGGCATCCTAATTTAGCCAGTTCACAAAGCTATCTGTGATGGCAGGAAAAGATTCTTCCTTGAAATGGATGCTTCATTCTCTTTCTCCCAGTAGCTATTCAGAGTCTTTTTTTCTATTTATATTCATTATTGTTGCTGTAAGAACAGTGCTGTTTTTCATTACTTCATTGGCATGAGATGTGCTGATTCAGCTTTACTGTCAGTTCTGACCTCTTTCTCTCCCTCCCCCATTTTCAATGACTAAAAACAGTGGTAAAACAGAAAAAGGAATCATCATGACATGCTTATGCAGCAGCACAAAATAAATTTAATAACACTCAAGGCACACAAAGTTGTGGTGCATGGTATAAATTTGGTAGGGGACTGCATGAGATCATTTTGTTGTTTATGACACTACCATGCAGCCACTGAGTTTTCACATACCAAAAGTGTAAGTAAGGGATTTAAGAGTAAACAGAAATAATCCAATGAAAAATAAAGGTTCTCAAGACACCATATGAAACATTACTCTGAAGAGCAGAACCAAATGAATTTTACATCAATAGTGACATGATCAATGTAGTGTTTCCGAATTGTAAAAGTTTTGATGATGATATATGAAGCATTCCCCTACCCCCACATAAATACATAGATATTTTCTAGGTTTCTGATATTTTGCATTACTAAGCAGCCTCTCTGGTTTCAAAAGTGTATACATGATCCATAAATACTTTTTGTCTGCATCTCCTGTGTGGCATTGGTCTGATGCTAATTGTGAGCTGTGATCTCAAGATAGGAAAATGAAGTATCTAATTATATTCATTATACTATAGTACTAAATAATTTTGTAAAAATGCATTTAATTTTTCAAATGGTTTGCTTTTTAAATATTCATACTGAAGAGCAAAAGTATTTTTAAAGCATCTCATTGGGAGTCACTTGATTTAATTGGACTGGGAAAGCAGCTAGAATTACAAATTCCACCAACCCAAATCCAATCATCTGCCATCCACTACTGTGGATTGTGATTTGAATCAACCTCACACTAAACAGATGAGTGATGAGATGGTTTGTCTCAGTCTGATTTAGCAGATTGTTCTCTGAGGTGATTTGCTTACAAGGGGGCACTTAGTATGTTTGACAACTCTCACCGCTACTTCTTACTGTACATTGGTTCTGATACCTCTGAGGACTGTGACCTATTTGTTACAGGCAGTTAAGAGAATTGTAAAAGAACTTCAAACTGGGTGAAGCGGTTGATAGTTGGACATAGTCTTTTGTCTCTAGGTCACTGCTTCAACTCTGAAATAGGTTGGTACAGACTCTCCAGTGGTTTATAGGAAATATATTGATCACTGTCCGATGCTTACACAACTGTCTATAATCACGAGAATTACTACCCCAACTGCCACCCTTAAAGACTCTCTCTTGAAGGAGAACCAGAGACTGAAACAATGACTGCAGGAATTGAATTATCCTTTCCTTCCTCAATATGATCATTTTTAGAAGAGCTCATTTTGAGGTCTGTGAGGCTGGCCGAAGTGAGATGACAGAAGAGTGATTCCTGTTTTAAAATGTGTTTGCTGTGAGATGGGAGTTTTGTGATGAGTGGATGAACAGAGATGAGTGACTAACAGATGAGGTTTTAAATTGTTGGATTCAATTAAAGATTATGTCCCCTTTGAAATTATGTGCAATATAGTGGAATTTAAAATGTGTATCATGCAATTTGAAGGTATGCTAATTGAGAACGTTCATTAACAGGGAACTAGATAGAAAGTTAAAGATAGCTTGGACTCGCTTGTGGGCAAAATACCAATAAACCTAATTATATGGGCTAAAATCTAATTATTTTCACAGGGTGTCCAGGGGTGAAAGTAAGTCTAGGGACTTACCGTTACGGGGCTGGGCTGGGGCCGGCTCTGGCCCCTGGAAGGGGCGGGGCCTTGGGCGGAAGGGGCGGGGCTGGGGAGGTCAGAGCCAGCCCCGGTCCACCCTATACTGGCAAGTACCTGCTTCCCCCTCCCCAGGGAAACAGCGTCAGCCGGGGGCTCTGGCAGCGATTTAAAGGGCCCTGGGCGGTAGCGACAGAAGGAGCCCTGGGCCCTTTAAATCATCCCCGGAGCCCCACCGCTGCTTCCCCATGGCTCTGGCAGCAGGGCTCCGGGAATGGGGCTCCAGCCGCCACTACCGCTCCAGGCCCTTGGAATCATCCCCGGAGCCTGCCGGAGCCCTGGGGAAGTGGCAGCAGGGCTCGGAGATGATTTAAAGGGCTCAGGGCTCAGCCGCCGCTACTGCCCCAGGCCCTTTAAATCGCCACCCCAGCCCCGCCGCCGCTACCCCAGGGCTCCTGCAGCGGGGCTCTGGCAGCAGTTTAAAGCGCCAGGGGCTCTAACCACTGCCGGGAGCCACAGGCCCTTTAACTTGCGCCTGGGGAAGCCGATCCACCCTGGTACGGCGCACCGGCTTTTGCCCATACGCTGTACCGGGGCGTACCGGCTTACTTTCACCTCTGGGTGTGACTCAAATTGGAGGCAGTACTACCAATCAATATATACCAATCAATGTATATTTTACCTGCTTCCATTAAAGATACTGAAGTTATGAGATTTGTCATACAGTCAAGGAGAGAGTGAAATGAAAATAGGAAAAGAAAGGATCCAAAATGTTTCTGTTGAGACAGATTGTAAGCCCCCTGTATAAAAGATTATTAAAGATGGCTAGAGACATTGAGAATCCAAAATTATATCCTGAATGGTAATTAGATTTGTGTACATAAATCATGCCCCAATATACACAACTGGGACCAAGTTCATGTAAAATAAAATAAAAAAAGTCCCTATGCCCTTTATGCTAAGTATTTTAGGATTTTTCTTCTTTCAATAAATGGGGGGATATTTAATATGTTTTCTCTATTTCCCTTTTAAAAAAAACTGTTTTAATCTACATTAGTAATGTTTTATTTTTCCAATAATTAGTGGTGTCAGGTTCAAAGCAAACCAAAGCCTGTCATACCAACACACTTCTGTCTGTCCCAGTCACAATCTCTTTCTTCCCCTCTTTTGTTTCATTATGTCCCTATTCATGACTTAAATGTGACCTCTTAGCCTTAATTCTTTGGATCTCCTAGTTCAGATATTGGCTCTTAGAGGAGCAGCTGGCTTTCTTTTAGCATGGCTGAACATGGTAGCTGAGCTATGGTAGACCAAGCATGTTGAGATCCTGTGGGTTTACAGATTTGGCATAATCAAGAGGAGAATTTAATTTCTGCTGTTATACTTAAAACAAGGCACTAATATATTTATTTCCCCTTAACACCTACAACTTAAAAACTACTTAAACATGTTAATGTACAATACTTCATTCTTTTATGCTATCCTAGTAGATATGGTTACTTCTCTTCCACCTACTGTCAAGTATTTGTTCTTCCAGGGCAAAGGGAGCCATTTTGAAAATTTATCCATTTTAAAATATTTCATGAACTGCACTGAAATCAGATTGACACATAAATTAGTACTGGCAAGAGATTACTTGATCTTAAAATGAAAGGGAATATGCAAGATATGAGCCAATAACTTATTCTTGGGAATGGAGAGCAATGGTCACTAAAGTAGACTATAAAACAGTCCAATGTGTGCATGCTACACTTCTTGAGAAATCAGGGAAAGTCACCAATTGAAGCAGAATGGATTCCTCTATATATGTGTGTGTGTGTGTGTGTGTGTGTGATTTTTTTTTCAGTGACCCATAAAGTAGAGGGCTTATGCCACCACTCTTCTGCAAAGTTCAAGATAAAACACATAAATTATTAACTTTTACATATTTATTAGTCTGCATATAAGACAGAGGGGAGGTGCTAACATTTGTGGGTTTTTTTTCATTTTGATGATTTTGATCAGTCCCAACTCTATTTTTCCTTTTTGTGCGGGAATATCTTTCTCACTGGTAGCTGTAGGTCTGGAAGGGGCGTTGAGAGGTTTTATTCTGCACTAAGGCAGGACCAAGTATACCGAGATCATTCCTGATAGGTGTTTGGAGGTGTTTAAGAAAAGGTTGGACCATGACAGGGACGCCACAACCTCTGCTAGAAGCCTATTCAGTGATTAGCTAGCCTTATAGTTAGAAAGTTTTCCCTAAAATCTAACCTAAACCTTCATTGTTGCAGATTGAGCTGATTACTTCTTGTTCTATCTTCAGTGGACATGGGGTACAATTTATCACCGTCTGCTTTATAATAGCCCTTAACATATTTGGAAACGGTTACCAGATTTCCCTCCCTGCCCCAGTTTTCTTTTTTCAAGATTAAACTTGCCCAGTTTTTTTAACCCTTCCTCATAAATCAGGTTTTGTAAACCTTTTATCATTTTTGTAGCTGTCCTCTCTAATTTGTCCACATATTTCCAAAGTGTGGTGCCCCAAACTGGACACAATATTTCATCTGAGGCCTCACCAGTCCTAAATAGAGTGGGACAACTCCTTCCATTGTCTTCTCTATGACACTCCTGTTAATATACCGAGAATGACATTAACCTTTTTCTGTTGAAATAAGGTAAGAAACCTCCATAACCCTTATAGGTGTCCACTCTACTTAGAGATGGGGGGCGGCCCAAAGCTTAGGATGTTAGCCAGAGACTTGGGTTCTATTCCCATCTCTGCCACAGACTTCTAATAAGCCTTTGGCAAGTTCCCCATCTGTACAATGAGGATAATAGCACTTTCCCTACTTCACAGGGTATTAGGAGGATAAATACATGAAAGGTTGTGAGGCATTCAAATTCTGTAGCAACTGGCACCATGTAAGTACCACCATTAGACCCCATCAGAGTTCCACACTGCCCCTTAGGATGGGCCTTACAGTCACCAAAAGCCTCAGCCAGCTTTTTGTTTTTGTATTTGTTTTTTTTTTTCTGCCTGCCTTCTGTTTTTGTCTCAACAGATTAATCTATCTGCCCTATATTTTGAACCCAGCTCCTCTGACATTGTATCTTTTCCTTTTTCCTGTTCTGTAACAAGTTGATACTCTTCCTCTTGGATATAGTTAGCAGGTGGCAGTATCCCTTTGAGCCATTTTTATGGATATGCTACAGCCTGTCTACTGAACATGAGTAAGGGGAATTAGTGTCGTGCTTAATACTTAATTACTAATGGACTATAACCCAGATGAATCTGCCATGAGTCTGTAACCATGCTGAGCTGATGTTTGTAATTAATCCACATGCTGTAATCTGTACACACAGCTGAAAATCAATACAAAGCTAATGACAAAAAACCCTTTCAATGGAGTATCAATCAAAGGAAGAGATTCATTATCTTTCTTTGTTTGACTTTCCCATTTTGTGAGGTGTGAAGATTTTTCCACATATTTACTACAAAAAAAAAATCTGTCACCTTAGTAATAAAATAAAATTCTTAAATAATAAAACTACTGAGAGGCTCAAAACCCTTTCATGGATCTCTCTGTACTTTGGGACAGTAAATTTGGGGCTAGATTCCACCTTTGGGAGAAAGAGGCATGATGGAGGAGATGCAGTAGTGCTGAGCTTCAGCTTAAATCCTCAGGAGGAATTCTGGCTATTCAGCAGAATTCCCTTTGGGGCCTCCAGGGGGTGCATGCCAGAGTAAAGGCTCTGCCACACTTGGAGATAATGAACTTGCCTGCACCTCATCACTTCTTTTCCCATTTCAAGCAGTTACACGTAGGGCACTAGCAGGGAGCAGGACCTGCACTCCACAGTCATATTGTGGTTTATCCCTTCATGAAGGCAAATGAGAAAAGGGTCGTCTTTGTGTCCTTCCCTTTGTGCACCCACAGAAGGGTCAACCTTTAATAATCTATCTGGAGCCTTAATTTTATCACCACACAAAACTTAATCACTGTTGGCCCAAACTTTGCCTACCAAAAGCCCTCTGTAATTTAAATGGCATATATAGCATTCTTCTCTTTCTGTCCGAACAAGTTGCTATCTACTACTATGTGTTGCATTCCATTTCTTTTGAAATTCTTTGATGGCATTCTTATAATTATTATTTATTAGTTACCAGCTTCTGACTAAGTTGTATGGAAAAGCAAGGTGGATGAGGTAATATATTTCTTTTTGGACCAACTTCTGTTGGAGAGAGAGAGACAGACAGACAAGCTTTCAAGCTACACAGAGCTCTTCAGGTACCTTTCCCAGACTGGAAGAAGAGCCCTGTGTAGCTCAAGAGCTTGTGTCTCTCACCTAAAGAAGTTGGTCCAATAAGATATTACTTCACCCACCTTGTAGCCATGAAGGCTACAACATGGCATATATAAACTGTATATCCGTATGGTGTAGCACTGAGAATGGGAATATTTCCATTTATGTGTCAGTTTCATGACTTGTTTGTTATTTATCTTGTCTGTTATGCTTAATAGTGATCAGTAACCTCTTTTTATGTAATGTAATCAAATTCCTTTTGGACAGGCTTTTGTTAAATAATTACATTAAAACACTGTCAAGCTTGAGAAATTGCTTTTTTGTAGTACTTATCTTGATAGTATGTGCATAACACAAGAGGCATTCTCTTTTACTGACTGCATGGATAATGTATGGCTAGTATTCTTTTTCAGTTTACCATATACCAGTGCTCTACCTAAAACCTGACCATAATTTTGAATATGTCTGATCATACTAAATCCCTATGTACATTTTTGAGACACACAGGTGTATCATGGGCAGATAATTAGACCTCTCTCTTACTGGACAGGATTTCACACAATTAAATGAAGCTTCTTAATATGGCATAAAGGCTAAATTAATCCCTTAGGTCATTGCTAGTTTTCATTCTGCAAGGCAACTTTTTCTTGACAGTTACTTACAAAGACAAGTAGTCTCAAGATATTTGTTTTCCCCTTCAAATTCTCATGCTGAGTCCTGCATTATTTAGAGGATCATTCGTTTGCGAGCATGGAGAGGTTTCTTAACCCCCAATCCACCCCCATTTGAAGGTAATTTTAATACACATTAACAGGGATTCAGCACACTTTTTCTGCAAGTTTTGGACTAAACTATGTCTTGCAAAAAAAAATAAAATAAAAATTTGAAATCTACAGACACAGTCCAACCAAGAGATGAGTTAGAAATACTTCTGTTGGGAAATAATGGCTACTATTTTTTAATATGTCTGTTGTATAATATTTCTTAGTTCTCTTACACAAGAATAGCCTAGGATCTAAATAGTCCAGCAATAGGGAAATGAGTTGCTGTGCAATATAAAATTATTTCAAATGTTTTACTTTTAGCAAGGAAGTGGTCATGAACAGATAAGCAGTTTGATGAATGTCAGCCAGTAAGGGTAGAAACCATCTTCAGAAGATGTAACATGCTGAAAAATGTAGAAGAAAGAATACAGTATTCTCCCTCAAAGCCAATCTGTAATATTTTTAAATGATTTGACCATGATCCGTTGTTTTACTGTTCTAATCCTTATCCATCATCATACAAGTATCAGGTCTATTATGAAAGGTCACACACATTATTTTATTCTTCATTGTAAAATCTACCTAAACACTGAATTTTACATTCCTTGAAACTAGAATTTAAAGTCTACATAAAGTATTTGTTATAGCATTTAAGTATAGGTTAAACTTACGACATAGTTAGCATACAACGTTGTTGCTCAAACTATCTCCCTATCTACACAACTTTCTCACATAGTAAATGCTTTTAAAATATTTTTAAATCTATATTTCCACCTTTAATCAACCTGCCGGTAGAGGCTGCATAAACCAAACAAGATACGCAGGGGGCCTAATTCTGTGAAGTGCTGAGCATCTCCAAGCAAGAATCGAGGATGCTCAGCACCTTCCACGATTTGGCCTTTAATCTCTAAATGGAAATGCTGGCTTTGTTATCATACACTATGTCTACTGGCTCTATCTATAGAGCATCACTGAGAGAAATTCCAAGAGAAAAGTTGCTTTCGTAAGCAAAGAGCTTCAGAATAGCTGGCAGAACAATAGCTGGGTGTGGGATTTTTGTGCATGTGCACACATGCCCATGCCAAGAATGTGTTTTCCCTCCCAAGGTGCTGCACTAGCAAAGAAAATTTTAAAGCATTAGTCTGAAGATATTAAATGAACAGGGAGCATGTCCTGTAGTTGGGACAAGGTAACAATATCTGCTGGTCACTCTCTATTCCCTTCAATTTGCTGAAGTCCCATCATTTTGATATGATGATCAATGAAATGATGTTGACTTTTGAGCCCTGACTGAGACTTTTCTTAAGCTTGCTTCAGGAAGGATGACATTCTAATTGCACCAATGAATTGTTTCAGCCCAGACTTTAATCACAGACACATTTTACTGAATAATCTAAATGTATGTAATTTGACACAGTGACAGATTAATACTTAAGCATTAGACCAGCAGAACAATTAGACAGCTAAAACGTGTCCTACATCTTAATGTCTATATGACTTCAGGAAGTCATGTTAAGTCCTACTTTTCAGAAAGATCTGTCGCCACTTTAGTGATAGAAATAAATTAGACTATCAAAGGATTTAACTGGATTGCAAATGGATTTAACAATTACACTTAATTCTAGAAAATTAAAATCTAGGGAATTACTTTAAATTCTAGATGCTGTATTAAACTGAGTGTATTTAGTCCATTGTTATCACTGATGTTAGTACTTTTTAGTCTTAAACTCATTTTAAATTTGTGTTAAAAGGAATGAAATACCAAAGTCTGAGCTACAGTGGAAATATTTAAGAAAAAACATTTTAAAATACATGATATTGCTCTTTCATATTACTTAATCAGCATTATAAATTGGTGTTTATGTAGAATTAGGTTTCAGCTATGCAGAATACTGTATACAAGTCGTATTAGGTTGTCTGCTGACCACAAATGTTTAGTTTGGCCTCAGTAGTGCAGAAAGGGTCCTTTGTACCCTTTTAAACAATAAATGTACTGTGCTAATATAAATAATATTTGTCATACTCCCTGGGGAACTATGTATGCAATAGTAAGGGGCTAGTAAGAACACTAATTTAGAAAACACACATTTTCTGTATTCATTCCCTAATTAGATGAACACAAGATGATACATAACTTGCTAGGAGACAACTGTATCTGAATTTTTTCAAACATTGCTAAAGCCATGATTTTATTGCTTTGGTAATGATTCTTTGGTTTACCTGCCCAAAGACAGGTAGATGGCTACTTAGTCTAGTCTAGCTAATTAATTAAACTAAGAAGGAAATACCTCTAAATCTAGATGAATGAAGACTCTGATACTTCCTGTAATACAGAGAAAGCTTTGCTAAGATGCCAAATAAATAAAACTAGAACAAATGTATAATAAAAAGTACATATATTAAGGATTCTCCACTCTGTAACACCAGCGGTACATCCATGTAACTTTATGGACTTCAGTAGCATTACTCCTGATTTGGAATAAGTGAGAGCAAAATCAGGTCTTAGTTGATAGATAAGGCTGTTAAGTGGAGTGGAGTTGTTGGAACTCAGCTAGAGGGTACTATAAATTATTAAGTTACCATGCTGGGCCCTGAGGACATTTTGCTTAACATTACTGGCCTTTTGTTTCTGTTGTTTCTCTATTTATTTATTTGATTAACTCATGTCTTAAACGTTGAATACAAGGGGTTTTTAAACTGCATTTGTACTGGACTCTTTTTAGTGCAATATTTGGTAGGACAGAATTTTAATATAAATGTTATTCTAAAATGTTCTTTTAAAATTATTAAATAAGTGATCAGTAAAATAATCAGTAAAGTAGTTAAATCTTTCTAACACTATTTTCTTGAAAAGGAGGCTTTACTAATTTGCAGTAAGCATACACAGTCAGCTAAATCAGATCAATTCTCACTGGCTGTTATCTGAAAGTAGTTTTATTGCAGGCCCAAATTATCATTTGCCTATAAAAGGACTCTTTTATGCGTCCCTGCCACATGAGAAGGGAGAGGGAATCAGCCTTGCAGAAACCCTTGGAAGGTGCATCATGGGGCAAGGTCTGTGCTGGGGTAGTATGTAGAGACTGGTTGGGCTAAAAGAAGGCAAGGCTGGGAGGGTACAAACATTGTCATAAGTGAGCAAGGTGGAAATGTCCCAGAAAAGATTACAAACAGTAATCTTATTCTTTTCTGCAGAGAGAGCACCTATCCCCCAAAGGCCTTGGGTGCAACCATAAATAAGGGGAGATTTCCTTCCCAGAGTCTTCATCTCCAGCTTCCTTCCCAGATATGACTGCAAAGGCTAGGTCCACTATGTTTATTATTTTAGTAAAATATAGGTATGACCAGTTGCCCCCCGCACCTCCGCCCCCGTCCAGGGTGCCACCTGATGTACTGGGGTACCACTGAGCCCGCCTGTTCCGCCAGCCTGAGCTCCCTCACCCTGTCCAACTAAGCCAGGCCTTCTCTAGCACTCACACAGGTAGGAACACACACAGTTGCAGAAAGACATAGACACTGAAATCAGTTCTGCATGGGAAGACTTTCACCTAAGGAATTGCCCAGCACAAAAGTACTCGCCCTCTGGAGAGTAAACCCAAAATTGTATTGTCTTGTGCTGCACAGAGAACTGTACAGAGAACTGTACAGCATAAGCTAATTGAAATGCATCCCCTCCCTCAATATGGAGAGAGAGAGACACAATATTTTGCCCCTCTCCCCCACCCCCACCCCAGTTATGAATTACACAAACTGGGTTTAAAACAAAAACAAGTTTATTAAATACAAGAGGAAGATCTTAAGTGATTAAGCCAACAGGTCAAAGCAGATTACTTTAGTAAATAAACAAAAACCATAAACTGATTTTAACACACTAGATAGGTAGGATATAAATTAGCAAATTCTCACCCTGAGTGATAAACAGGCTGGCAGACTCTTAAGGCACAAGTTGCCTTGGCTTTCCCAGGTTTTCAGACACAGGCTAAAGATCGTTTTAGCCTGGCACCATCACTTCCCACAGTTCAGTCCTTGCCCCTTAGGTGTTTCCAGGTGTGTTGTTGCAGAGAGAGTGAGGACAGCCCATGATGTCATTGTCCCCCTTTTATATCGTCTTTCCACTTGCTGGAAAGCTCTCTTGCTGAGACCTGGGTCAAACAGTTCCCGCTGTGTAGTGCTAGCCCTGAGAGGTTTCTATTGTACACAGTTCCTAGGGTAATCCTTGTGCTTGTGTGCATTTCCTCAATAAGCTATTAACATGGTTTGGCCTTTTTATTGTTGTACCTGAAAGGCTGCTTGTGGATGCTTTCAACCTCACAACATGTTTCAGTAATACATACGTAGCCAAACCTTATAACTTCACATACGACAATAACACATACAATCCAATGAGATATTGATGTCTAGCAGATCAAGATTTTTAGAATGATACCTCACAAGACATACTTTGTACAAAACATATCCTAATTACATGGCAGTGGTGAATATTGGGGTGTCAGGGTGTCACAATAGGCATTACTGTGTTGTAGCAGACCCACAATCTAGTTACCGGTACCAGACACTTTTCCCTAAAGTGCAAGAATCCTTGTACTGGTCAGTAAGGGAAAGTGTCTTCCTAACCCCTTGTAGTTAATGATTGGTTTATGCTTAGAAGCATGACCATTTATGTAACTGTGATATTCTCATCCATATAAACATACAGGGTGAGATTTTTTTCAAAAGTACATAAGAGAACTGGGTGTATAATTCCCATTGACTTTCAGTGAAAGATGGGTACCTAATTCCCTCAGAGGATTTTGAAAATCCCATTTTTGAATCCTGCTAACCTTTGGAACTCAGTGATACCTTGTGGCAATGAGTTTCCCAGGTTAATTATGCATTGGGTAAAAAATATTTTTCATCACTTTTAAGTGGGTTGCTTTTGATTATATGTTCCTTTCATCTTGTATTACAAGAAGGAAATAATTTGCTATCTGATATTTTATATCCTTCTCTCATACCTCCTTCCTAAACTACACAGTCTTAATCATTTCTATCTTTCTTCACATATAAGCCATGCCATGCTCTGAACCATTTCATTAATTTATTTATTAAACACTTAAAAGGACCCTGGGATTTGGCACAATATGTATGAAATTATTTTAGTCCAAAAGCAATTAATGCATATTATTACTGTGGAGCAGTTTGCATGTCTCAAACAGAAGATTTGTGTTTGACTTTATTCAGCAAGACTGTTTTAGAGATGGCATGCGCTATCCCTAGAGAACACGATAATGCCACATTCAGAATGACAGCAGTCCAAGCCTTGGGGCAGTAAATGCTTCTTGAGATATGTTCAATTGCTGTTTAACTGTGTTTAGCCTAAGGTGCAGAGAAAGAAGTCGCTGATGCTTTCAAAAGTGTTTAAGTATTTTAATGGTGTCTTGGCATGTCAGAAAATGCCACAGTACTGACTGGGGTGCAGCTCACTGAATTGCTGCATTTAGGAGGTAGGGATTTCCAAGGCAGTAGTGCTGTGGCTACCATATATGTAGTTTGATTAGTTTTCTTAAATGTATTAGTATAGCGTGCATCATCTCAGTTACATTCTGCATTGTTTTTTCTCTAATAATATACGGTAGTTGATTCTTATTTCACAGTTTATACACCAGACTTTAATATGAAAACTATGTACATGGCTCTTGTTTAATTACACAAGCTTGGCACTCTCACATTTATGATTATAATATGCATCTCAGGTTGCAATATATTTATGCAAGGAAGGCAAGGAGCACATGTTGCAGGAAAGGGACAAAAATATATATTTTGAGCCAAGCTCAAACTCGGCATGCTGTCAATGAGAGAGCAAGGAAGAAATTGGCTGTTCTTTTTATGGCTTTCTGTAAACACTACAAGGACATAATTTATAGGACCTTGGCAGCTGGAACTACAGAGTGGTGTAAGAGGATGTGCTCATGCAGGGGAGGCAGCATAATCTGCTTGCTCATCTTCTGATATGCCCTTACATGGCAATGGCAACTGCTCATAACTCCACATGTACATGATTCCTGCTTTAGATATTATGGACTTAATGGTGTTATTTAGGCAAGTCCTGTGTTGCAACTAGTGCACAGCCAAATTCTCTCGGAAGAGCTCTGGGGCAAGAATTGTGCCTCAAGAAGCAGTCTTTCCCCCCAAAAAGAAAAGGAGGACTTGTGGCACCTTAGAGACTAACCAATTTATTTGAGCATGAGCTTTCGTGAGCTACAGCTCACTTCATCGGATGCATGCCGTGGAAACTGCAGCAGACTTTATTTATACACAGAGAATATGAAACAATACCTCCTCCCACCCCACTGTCCTGCTGGTAATAGCTTATCTAAAGTGATCATCAGGTGGGCCATTTCCAGCACAAATCCAGCACAAATCCCCCCAGTATCCCAATGCACAGTGGGTATGCACAAGCTGTACCATATCTTTTGTGCAGATGTGGGGGTAAGAAGGCAATTACTCCATCCATTGTGGGGTAATTTTACACTTCCAGGAGCAGGTGTAACTAGTGCATGTGAACCCTCGTGTACAGGGACTGTGACTGTCCCAGCCTTTTTGTGTGGTGTGTAAGAGAAGGGAGGTCTCCAAACATGTGCGTGAGCAAAGAATAATCTGGATTTATCTGGTGAGAAAACCGGACTATGACTCTGAAGACCTGGGTTCTGTTCCTACTTCTGTGCTGGCCTACTTAGTGACCTTGAACACATCATTTTGCCTGCCTTTATGCCTCTGTTTACCCATCTGGAAAATGGGGATAATGAAATTGACTTCCTTTGTAATGTGCTCTGTGATCGACTGATGAAAAGAGCTTCAAGAGCTAGGATTATTAATCTGGTGCTGTCTGTGAACACAGAGCTACCTAGGAAGTAATTGTGTGGGAATGGTATATCTATAGGAATGTCCACAATCTGAGTGGGTGCACATATTAATGGTACTTTTGCAGTGTGCATATCTGTGTCTTTAAAAGGAGGGTGGTATTACAGTGTGAGCTAGTTGATTTGTAGTGTGTGGGGTTTATGCCACTTTTTGTTGTTGCTTGCCAGAGTTTACTGCTCCATTCATGTTAACCTCCTATAAAAAAAAACAGAACAAAACAAAAAACAAAAAGTACTGCATCATTTGTTTTTATCTTAATGTGAATCACACTTTCTCTCGGAAGTGTTAGGTGCCTTGGTTTCCTGATAAATAAGCAATCCTTCTAGCCCTAAAGCAACAGCCGTCCACAATCTCATAAACATACACATGCATATAAATAAGTTCCCTTTATTTGCATACTCCTATACAAGGGAATCATGGAAAACACAAGACAAATATTTAAAAAAACCCTCATAAATTCAACAAATTTTTAAAAAAGTAATCAATAATTACATACATGATTATTATGCGTGTTGCTTTAGGGAGCACATCAGAACCCTTACCTAATTTAGACTCTCAAAATCAGTGTACCCCATACTTTTTAAACCCTCCCTTTAATGAAAATAACACTAATTCTGCCCCCCTTAACACCTCAATATGTTGTTATATGTGCATCATATGTGGCATCTCCCTCCCCCAATGGTCCTATGCACCCCTTCTCCCACCTGCACACAGAGAAACTGTGGTGTAGCTCTCCACAATGTGATATTTCATCACTTTTTGCATACGCTTTGCTGAGTTGCACCATTGTTTCTATTAGCATTTCATGTATTATCATTTGGTGTAGCTCTCCACAATGTGATATTTCATCTTTTTGCATATGCTTTGCTGAGTTGCACCATTGTTTCTATTAGCATTTCATGTATTATCATTAACAACTGAGTTATCACCTGTTGAAATGAAGGGGACCGTTCACAGCTCGAAGCTATTGTTTTAGGCTCTTGGAAAACTCAAGCAAATGACATTGTACATCATCTACACTGGCTTCCTGTTTCTAACGTTTTCTTTACAATCATGACAGCTAGAGACCTTCCCCTCTCACAACCACCCTCTACCTTCCCCCCTCCCCCCAAAGTGAGACTGCAAAACAATTGAGAGGCCTGTTTATGCATGCCTGGCTAGTCCTACACACCCACAACCCTTTAAACGGCACACCTTACATTTTGGAAAACACTCCTGTAAAAGTATCAACAGCAGGTCATACAAAAAGGTAATATTTTAAAAATACAAAGTACAGTCAGTGGGGAAAATGCAAACTATAGGAAAGATACATACTCCTGTTTCCTCTCCATAGTGCTGGGGACCAGGGTGATCCTAAGAGGCTGGGGAAGAGAACCTGAATTTTTATATTTTGTGTCATAGGCAAGGAGATAAGAGACAAAGAACAGCCAAGTGGGCTAGAAACTGAGCCCCAGGGTTATATATGTCCTGCATAATGCCTCAATCCTTTAACTTTTTTGGATGTATTAGCTGCATCAGCAGATGCATGAGTTGGATAATCTCCTTTTTTTAGTGCAGTTGTCGCTAGGTTGGAAAATAATAGGTAACAACTTGCAGCAGTTTAGACTTGGGCACTAAGGCTTCATGTTGTTAAAAGTGGAATATTTGACATTTTCTGGTCTCTTGCATGCCCAGGTACTCACTCACCTATATTTCCAATCTTCCTAAAGCAGAAAGCATAAGTGTTAGTATTATTTTAGTTGTAACCTGGTAATTGTTACCACATGTGCTAGGTGCTTTGCAAACATTGCCCTAAAGAAGTTAGTTTCAGTCCAAGATTTTAAAATGTGGCTACTAAATTTAGGCACTCAAGTAAGTGATCTGGCTGTCTAAAACTGCAAAATTTGCAGAAGCTTCCACTGAAGTTAATGGAAACTGCTGAGTGCTCAAGATTTTTTTTGAAATTTGCCTGCTTTTTTAGATGCCTAAACCTGGACACAGGAGCCTAACTTTAAGCATCTGGCTTTAAAAATTCAATGCTGAGAAGACAAGTGATATGTAAGGTGATAGACTATCTGCAGTGCATGGGAGGATAGAGAAACTGTTTTTTTTATTTTTTAAAAAAGTGAGATTAAAATGAGCAGTATATGCACAAAATAAAAACTATAAAAATAATAATAAATAAGAAAATCTATACAAGGAGGAATACTGTCCCACAAGGATCATTCTCTTACTCATTAGCACAGTGATTTTTTTTTTTTAATCATTGACATTTTAAAACATCTGTTTGAGTCAAAGGATATTTCTGTAGTGCAAAAAAGGACCCGGAGCAGCAAGTCTTGGGGCCTGGCTCAGCTGATTCAGGCTCATGCTACAGGGCTAAAAATAACTAAGTAGATGTTCAGGTTTGGGTTGGAGCTTAGACTTTGTGGGGAGAGGATGTCTGAGCCTGGGCTCCAGCCTGAGCCCAAACGTCCACACGGCTAGTTTCGTTCCATAGTACAAGGCCAAGTTAATTGACACCAGCTCTGAGATTCACTGCTGCAGGTTTGGGTTTTTTTGGGAAGGGGGGTGGTTCAGTGTTAGACATACCTATGGAGTTTTAAGATATGGGACTATGATAGAAATCTGGTTTAGTCTTTTTTGATATTTATCTTCCAACTATGATGACAAATAGTGCAATATGTCTTATCTGATTAGGTTTGTCAGTTAGCCGTGTGTAGTCTCCATTGAAGGGTTTAATTTTAAAAGAAATTCTTTATTTAAAACATGTCTCATGGCTGCAGATGTGTTTGGATGTGGATTATGCTGCAGACAAAAAGCAACTTTTATTTAAATGTAAAAAGTAGAAATTAGTCTCATCTGGGAGCTAGCAGCTTTTGATTATGAAGAGATAAAAATGTAAGATCACTGCATTTCAATCTGGACCTGAAATCAGTAGGAATAGTATTAATTACTTGGCAGGTGAAATAATTTTATGTGGTGGGTTATATGGAACGTAAGAGTAATGAACTTCATAACGAAGAAAAATATTCCTGAAATGCAGCATAATGTTGGACACCTTTTGATATGTCACATTACAGCAGCTAAATAAACAAGGCTCAATTTCAACAAAGCACTTAAACAACTTTAAACACATAACTAATCCTATTTAGCAAGGGTGGGATTTTGAAAAGCACTCAGCACTGTCCTAGCTCTACTCCCATTGAAGCCTGCAGTTCTTCTGAAAATTCCACCCCAAGGTACTCAAGCACATGCTTAACTTTTAACATGTGTCGTTCCATCCAATGGGTGTACTTGTCTGCTTAAAATTTAAGCACACTTTTGAATGCATTGCTGGTGAGGAGGCAATTGGAGGACAACCACAGTGTCCTTATGCTGCTTGAAAGGAGAGCTAGTCAAAAGGATGACTTTCAAATTACTGTATTATTATATCTCACTGTAACTTTCTGGATTTAGTAGCAAATATCATGATTTCAGAATGAAGAAATTGAAAACAAACTTTGCATTTGCCTGAAAGGGAGGAAGGGTTGCAATGGAGTGCCAAACAAAATGGAAAATCCTTGAAGTGCCTTATCCAATGTCTACTTATGTTGGCAGACTCTTTGTGACTTCAGTGGGCATTGGATCAGGCTCTGTCTGATATATTAAGGAAAAAAACAATAACCTAAAATATGGCAGTTTACTCCTGGGTAAATGCTGCGCCATTTTGCATGTGCATAATGAATGAGCCATGCATATTTAATTTTTTTGCACATAAAAAAGCTTCTGCTGGAAAGTTTGTTGCAGTTCCACCTCTTACCCACCAGAGGGCACTAGGGAAGAGAGAGAGCACCTGCCTCTTTCCCAGTGCCCATCGGGCCAGGTCAGGAAATGGGCTACGGGGAGATAGACAGTGTGGGGATGCTGGGGAATCAGACAGGAACTCATTAGGGCTACTGGGGCAGGGGCTGAATGGGAGTGGAGGCACAGGGCCATGGGGGAGGGAGGTGCAGGGCCACATAGGGAGAGGAGTTGGCTGAGTTGGGGCACAGAGACACATGGGGACAGGGGAAGAATTTTCAATGTTTTGGCTCAAAATTCCCCAAGATTAAGTAGTTGATTCTAAGTATTTGAAACTATGCTTTTACTTATTTATATTGCCATCTTAAATGTAAACAGATCAAATACTGCCATTCAGTAGATATTTAAAACTATTGTAATAATAATTCAAATAATATGATTATTTTGAATGGTCATTGATTGTATAATTCATTTTTAAACAATCAGAGACTTTATTAGGAGAAAAGATAGGTAGGAATGAGTTTTGCCTTGTTCTAAATAAAAAAAAATGATTTGCCTGCTTAAAAATCAGTATCATATGGGCCTCAGTAATAAATTATTATCCTTGCTTCTTACCTTTAGGGAGTGTGAGAGTAATTCTACGCTAACCATGATGAACAGTACAGTTTTCCTGTTATAGTCTCTGCATTCTCTGTACAACTCCCAGGCCACAGTAGTTTAAGAATTGATAGGCTGACAAATGACAATATTTCTGTTATCCATCACCAAAGAAGAAAACTGTGAGAGTCATAGCTGAGCCTAAATTGAAAAGTCTTTGAAAAGCAAAAATAAAAAAATAAACCTAACTCATTGTGAAGTACACATGAGTAACCAGGGTTGACCAATCTAGGATCCATTCCTGTTCTTATTGAAGTCACTGGGATATTGAAATGTTAAACAGTATACAACATTATTTTAATTAGAGAATCCTCTACAGTGTAAAATATTCATGAACTGAATATATAGTGTGTCCCATGAAAATCTTGACACTTATGGCTAGATTCACAAAGGGACTTAAGTGTTTGCAATGTCTAACTTTTAGGCATTGAGAAAATCACTGGGAATCACAAACCTTAAATGTTCAGGCTTTCTATACACTGAGAGGAGGGAGATAGGTGCCTAAGAATGGGATTCACAAAAGCCAGCATGCTAGGCAGCTCCCTGCCTCAGCTCGTCACTGGGAGATGTCCAGGAGAAGGGTGTGTTCTCAGCACTAACCCACTCAGGAGTTCAGTGCCTAAATCCAGGCTGGAGGGAAGTGCCTATTGATGTTTCAGATTCTCAGTGATGGTTTAATGAGGAAAACCACCATCACCCTTTATAACCTTTAGCTTAGTGGTTAGGATAATCACTTGGGATGTGGGAGACCACAGGTTCAAATTCCCCCTTTGCCTGAGTGGGAGAGAGGATTTGAACAGTGGTCTGTCTTCCCATCTCTCAGATAAGTACTCTTAACTACTGCGTTATGGGATATTCTGATGTGGAGCTCTCAATCTCACCTGTTGTAGCTTTATGTAAATACTTAATCATTGGGACAGAGAGAACAAGAGAGAGCACATGCATGAGAGTGACTCTAACCTAAGGTAGTGATTACAGCACTCATCCAGGATGTGGGCAACCTAGGATCCAGTCCCCCTGCTCCAAGGACTCTCATTATTTATACAATGTGGAACTGCTTCAACAGGAGAGACTGAGATCTACATCAGAATACCCTATAACTAGGTTTGGAAAAATTAGATTTTTATCAGTAAATCCAGGTAAACATCCATTACAAGTACAAACCAACAACAATATTTCTATCAATAATTGAAATTTGCAGCTGGGCAAAATTAAAAAAAAATGCTGCTGGAGAATTTATTAGAGTTTGATTTAAGGATATTTACTTTGTATATTTTGACCTACTTTGACGATTTGTGTGTTAGTGATAATAAAACTGTAATTTTTTGAATCAACATCTACTCTCATTAAATAGTCTGACCCTCTCCTATTGACTGACTCCCACATAATTTCCTGAAGCTGAACATTTAAATTGATAAAAATCTAAAAAAAGCTGTAAAATAAATACCAGTGTTATCTGTCTAAAAATAACAATCGAATTCTGTCAAGCTAATGCATAGCCCTGTGGTAAGGACACTCACCTGAGTTAGGAGACTCCTGTTCAACTCTCTTATTAGGTATAAGGGGGATGTGAACCAGGGATCTCCCACATTCCAGGTGAATATCCAAACCACTGGGCTAAAGGTTATATGGGAGGTTTCTCCTCCTGAGCTATTTTGGGTGAAATTAGGTGGCCTCTGAGCCCACCTACAAGATCAAGCCCCACAGGCAAGTTAGGAGAGGAGGAACTCCTCTCTTTCCCCAGTTTGTGAATCACACAGGGGTGTAGGTGGGAGATTGGTATCCAGATGCCTAACATAAGGCAGCAATGTGCATGTTCATAGGCAGGTAAATAGGCACCTAAGGAAGTTTTACTGCAAAAACATAGGTACCATGTGAGTTTAGGCACTTACAGGATCCAGGGGCAGTTGAGTGGAGGTTTTGTGAATACATGTGGTACCAAAATCTCTCTGTAAATCTAGCCCTTAGTGCTCTATAATAGTTAGTTGTAAGATGGTACAGTCTTTTCACTATTCCTCATAGGGAATTCCACAAGAAATCTTCCTCAGGTAAGCATCATGGTGGGATAACCATGAAGGGTGGGATTTCCAAAAGCACTGAGTGTTGGCGTAACTCTGCTTCCATTGAAATTGTGGACTGAGTAGGATTTTTTCCATTGATTGATGAATGAAGATTTAAGACAACACTAAGCATCTGTGAAAATCCCATACCAAAATCTTACCCACTGCGAATCTTTTCATACAACTGGAGGGAAAAATGGTTAGTTATGATAGAATTGAAAGTTAATTTATGTAGGGTTCTTTCTGAGTCATTAAACTGCAAAGGAATAAATATTTCCCAGTGGGATTTGATAGCAGTCAAAAAGATCATAGGGCAAAAAATGTTAAGAAAATGAAATAGTTTCAACTGACTTGCATTTTACTCTATTAAATTGTATAATAATATTTAGATAAAAACTGTGTAAAACCTACATATTGACATAAGGCCAGATTTTGCCACTCTTCCTCATGCTGAGTAGTACCTTACTTGAATTAGACTAGTAGTAACTGGGATTGCTCACAGAGTAGAGTACTGCTCAATGTAAACCGGGGTATCAGAATTTGGCCCAATTTTTGGAAGAGTGTGTGTGTGTGTGTGTGTGTGTGTATAATATAAAAAATAACATACTTTTCCTAATTTTAGTTGCAATTATGTAAATATCAAAATAATTTAACAACACCTGCCTCAAACAGGCTGCAGTACTGAGCCCTGTCTGAACCAAAAGCCCAGTTGATTTCAGTGAGTGGCCTATGTGTATAATAGCTGAAAGATTTTTGCTTCAGAGGTCAGGAACTACAGCATTCCACACAGCACATCGTAGTCACAAAACATTTTCCTTTCCGCCAACACTTCAGCAGTCAGGTTCCTACATGAACACACACAACACCTTTGACTGTACATATTAGACTGAAAAAGGGGGGTTGCATGCACTTATCCATTACTGGTTTTAATTTGCTTTTTTCATGTCCATGTACTTACAGCGTGGGCCCTGATCTTCAAAGGTATTTAGGCACCTAAAAGTATTTGAGGATCTGGGCCCTAGGCCCCAGTCCTGAGAAGATTTATGCACATGCTTAACTTTATATCAACAGAACTCTGGTGATGACAACAGGACTTCTTGCACACAGCATATGCATAAATGTTTGGAGGATCAGGACCTTAGATTCTGTTAATAAGATACTGAAATGTGTTTTACAAAGAATCCAAAAGAAAGGTTTTTTGTTTAAATCAGTTAAAGAAAGTGGGCAGCACAAAATTAGGCATCTGGCTGATTATGACCGTGTGAGTATCCAGTTAAGATTCACAAGCTAACTGGTCCCAAAAGTTGATAAAAATTATGCCTAAAATAATATCATATGTCAAGAAGTGCCTTTGTGCCCACACTTCTCAGTCATTTGTGCTGCCAATGTCTGGTAGAATTGCATACCTTGTTGTTGCATATGTGTTATTAAAGTTAACATGAGGTTCAGTGATTTTTAACTTTAAAGATTTTGCTAATGCAAAAACTTTAAAAAATATTTTGTTTTAAAAGTTCATTAATCACATTGAGGAAGAGAAGACATTTTCAGTACATTTTTAAAAAGGAAATTCTCCTCTGTTTTCAGACTCGAGGCCTCTACCAGATGTAGCCCTGACGGGCAAGTGTACTCGAGAGTGTGATGAATATGGCCACTCGGACTCCTGCTGGATGCCAGTACGCACTTCGCCTGAAAGGAAGCAGAAGAGCCAGCCAAAACTCTCCACCTTCATGCCCGTTGATGAACGAGGCAGTCAGGAAAAGCTGGCCAATGGAGAAGCCTCCCTCATGGGTGATCGCAACAGAAACCTCCTGAACAAAAAGTTGACCTCATCCTATGAGACCTTCAATGCAGCTAGCTTCAGCAAAAATGAGGAAGCCAATCCAGAGGATATCCCCCTTACACAGACAGGGGAATACAAGCCATCTCCTGTCAATACTCTAACTAGAAGAGAAGTTTACCTGTAGGTTATAAAGAAGCCACAACAAGGTTCATTCATGCATAAGAAGGAAAAGGGGCAAAAAAATCTTAAAATCAAAACAGTTTAGCACGAAAAAAGGAAAAAAGAAAAAAAGAAAAAAAAAAAAAAAGAGGGGGCCACCAAAGAGACAAAAGCTTTGCCTGCCACTTCTGCCTCCATATCAGGCGTTTAATTATATAGTCTGCCTGACTATACTGTACAATGTAGAAACCATTGTTGTCCTTGCATGTCTAATCCCCCTCACTGATTTTTATTTTCTTAAATTTATGGTTGCAAATTGCTTTCATGGTAACAAGCCTGATTAAAAGAACACAACACACTGTTGTTACCCCTCTACTGAAGCACGATTTAAGCCACTCTGATTTTGTTTGATTGTCATCTGGCTTGTTAAGGATAACAGGTCAGGGAAAATATACTCCAAGCATATCATCTGAACATTGCTGATCCCCAACAGGGATGTTCCTTCAGAAACCGTACAAATATAGAGGTAAATATAAAGGGATAACCATTAATAGGCACTTTGTGAAGATCACAGCTTTAATATTCTCACCTAAGGCTTGAAGCAAGAGAATTATACTCAGCCTGAGACTGCAGTCCAAAAGGTGGTATATTTCCCTATGAATCATGAACTCTGGGTTCTGTTTTCTCCATAGAATGAACTCTCTATCGGCTTACTTCAGCGTAACAAAATTAATGTCATATGTACCGTAGCATTCTAATGATAAACTGTTAAACTCATGTTATTTTGGACAAGACATATATCTAGTTGGGATGATCATAGTAACTAAAAAGGCCAAAGATCGTGCACTATGGATCGGGGAATTGCTAAGTATTTGGTCTTGGCTTAGAAATCCAGTGTACCCACAAACCATATGCATGCACACATAAATACACATTCAATTACATTTTGCACAGCAGCACAGGCCACAAGCCCAGATGACCTACTACTACTTCAATGGATTTTAGTAGAATGCCCAAAAGAACTGCTAAGATGTTTGCTGATAATGTCATAATATACAGCATCTGCTGTATGATATGATACTGCCAGTTCCAGGGAATATTTTCCAAAAGGTTACATTTAAAAAAAAAAAATCAGAGGTGTTGATGTCACCCAGAACACTTTTCGGGTAGGGTGGATGGGGGGAAAGTGGTGTGATGCAGTGACAAGAGTATATTGCAAGTCAAGTAAAAATTTTTCTTTTCACAGTGCAAGGTATGCTTGCTAAATCTTTTGTCATCAATGTTGCAGATTACCAATTGTGTTTGTCAAAGGTATGATGCAGGTTTTCTTGAAACACAAGTGCATTAAAACAGTCCTGTGCAATATGAAAAAATGTCAAGACTCAACACACTTAAGGAGGGTGACAAACGGTCGGACTGACTTAAGCATTGATACAATACTTTACACAGTAGCTTGAGAGAAGTCACAAGGAATCCAAACTAACATGATAGCAAAGAGCTATGGCCAGTGACAATTCTCACAGTGTGTACTACTTAAAGGGAATAGGAAACAAAACAGGTTTTTGTGCAATAAAAGCAACAAAATGTGCAGAACTTGATCTAGTTGCTTCGTAGCTGATGATGTAGTAATAATTGAATACTGAACTCAGACATTCAGATGAAAATGACAATCAGTCAACACAGTGGGGACAGTTTGAGAAGGGTGCAAACATTCAAATCCCTGGTTGTTTAACCTGGCATTAAGGCATGGTTAGATGGCTGTCGAGTAGACTGTAGTAACAATGTAGCTTTGGGTAGTTTCTTCCTTTTGAAGAATTAAATAGAGAATATAACATTAAACAGCCTGAAATATAGGTTAGTAAATCAGTATAAGTCATCACAACATTTACTTTTCAAATTCTCTTCTCTATATAGAGGGGTGCCCTTTTTGGCCATTGCATTCCCCTCTTAAGTTTAGTTTTCATTTTGAGGCTAGTTTGTGTGTAGAAGTTATGATGAATGGACACATGTTATGAAGAAAAACATATTAAAACAAAGATTAATAATTGAACTTTTTTACATTTAATTATTTAAATTATGGAGAGATGAAAATTAGTACTTTATTATGAGACTGTAAAGAGCAGTGACTGCATTGTATAATCTGTAAGTACCCTGTTAAGGAAAAAATAAAAGATTCTAAAGATGCTTATGTAATGTATACACAGTTTTATTGCACGCTTCAACAGAATACAAAATTGCATAACAGATGTTCAACAATTTTTTTTTTCTTTAATAGGAACTTTTTATTTAATACTACAGTTGAAAACCACTAGATGACTTGTTTCCATATATCTTTAAACCCTTTTTCTAAAAAGCTAATAATACAGGTCATACAAGACCTTCAGATTAAATGAATCAACAGTCACTCACCTGTTTTTGCACCATATAAGGCAGTCATGCCATAGTCATTTACTTGTGAGCAACTCCTTAGAACTAAAATGGGTGTGGAAAGAATAATTAAAAAAAAATCAATGTACTTTAAATATTCACAGTAATTCTAGTAGAACTACCCATCATAACATGTCAATTACTATTATGACCTGGCATGACACAGAAATACATTTTGTGTTTGTAGTTTTTTTCATTTGAAATAGGTTAATCTGGTGCCACTCCATATAGAGAGTGCTTTTGTAAAAATAAATACATAAAACAAAATGAAGTAAAAAAAAAAATTAGATCGAATGCAAAATATGCAACTGTGCCTTTTATACCTGTTGTTATAGTAGAAAGGTGATTGGGTTTGGGCACTGAGGGGTAATGGGCTATTCCCAACTTTCTTGAACCTGTATATTGATCCCTGTTTATTTTCTGATAAATTATAAATAATATATTTAAAAAAATGCCTTCTGCCAAACTCAGATATTGGACCAGTCTTAAGTATCTTTGATTATGAAAACCAGATTGTAGCTTAGCTATGCACTGCTTTTTTGTTTTCCTTCCAATCTACTGCCTGGAAGGCTACAGTATAGATTACAATAGATAAATACCATATAGTTATTTAGCAAGGTGTCATAAGTTCATTTTGCCAGGAAAATTGATGATTTAGTGTCTCTTAATTGCTTTTAGCTGCCATTCCATTTGGTTGTACAGTATAAAAAATGTCCTTTTTTTCCTTCCATGGGAAACTCAAATGAACTTTGCATGTATTTTACATTAGGACACATTTATAGATTGATGCATAACTATATAACTTTATATGTATTAGAGAAGTCTGTAGCTTCAGTCTAAAATCTAATGTTCCTTCTGAACGTCCAGATCTACTATATTATTCAATATGGTTTCTGACTGGCCTGCTGCCTGAGTTTCAGAAAAAAACCAAGGTAGACATTATTTTTATGTGAGGAAGAACTAAAATGGGATCGAAGATGCTTGGCTGAAAGGCTACCCTAGGAAATTGTCAAGTAGGAAATGTAGAGCAAGGCCAAATGAATCTGCCATAAATATTGCTGTTGCTAAAAGGCTTTTAAAGAACTTGAACAATAAAGCAGTTTATGTTATTATCAGTTATAAATATACAGTGTTTCCTTAAGAAATGAAAGACAACAGTAGAGGACAACAGTAGAAATGAGTGTAGTCCAGCAACTAAACTGAGTTGCTGCCCGAAAAGCATAACACATGGAAGAAGGCATCATTTTCCAGCTACCTGGGGTACACTTTCAAACAACTTTTTCCTAAATTTTAAAGCACTTGCATTCAGTGTGGTACGATCTGTTTGTAATATTAATCATTGACTATTGTTCTGCAACTTGGATGTTAATAGTGAAGCAGAGAACAATTGATCATTGTTTATTATGAGTCACTATGCACGCACCTATGCTAAACATGGCAAAATGTATTAAACGCTAGTCCACCTCTATTTATGAAATATTTTACATAATTTAATTTGCTTTTGTACAGTTTTATGTAAATAAATTGCTTGTCATTTTTGTCTCTGCAAATTAAAAATATAACATGTTCAAATGGTTGCCTGTTTGCCAGCGTACTTTCTCTGACAGGCTCTTCCACTTTGGTAGGAAGATAGTGAACAAATTCACAGGCTAGTCTGAGCAGAACATTCAGATTTATTTCATGCATGATAAAAAAAAAAAGAAAAGAAAAAGAAGAGTGCTGCTCTGGTAACTGGCCACTTCAGCTGGCAACGTAACTGTGGCATTACTTTTCTCTGTAGTGCAGTACACTGCGGATTAGTTACATTCCACACTTCAAGTTCTGACTACTTCGTGGTGTGTTTTAACTGGAGAAATAAAGTACTTGTAATGGCAGAGCTTCTTTCCCATTAACGTTGAAAGTGACCTGTCTTTTTAAAGCATTTAGAAAATACTTACATTAATGTGAAAAAAAAAAATCTAAGTAAAAGTACAGCTGTGTTTATTCACACAGTAAAACAGCAATTTACTCCTTGGGAGTCAAAAGACGGGCCTAGTTCTCTTTGTTAAAAAGTTCAGTAGCATTAACAATTGGCATGAAACGTCTGATCAGAAAGGATGCAGCGCCGGTGCTAACCCAAGGTTTTGCAGAGCAGTATGCAATAGCACATGCAGCTCCTTCCCACGTCTGAACCAGGTCCTTCCATCTACGCATACTCACTTAGGATCACAAATAACTCATCCTCAAGAAGGAAGAGCAGAAAAGTGAGAAGAATCTGATCTTGTAGCTACCAGGATCAAACAGTCTGGTTAAAACAAAGGAATACTGGTAGGTCCCAACTCCTCCTCTCCCCCATTTTATGTTTGACCAATGCAACTCCCAACTATTTAACTAAAAAGTGCACTTATGTACCTGATTGAGAGGTGAATTAGTCCCCTACTATTTTTCCTCTTTTTGTTTTTCTGCCTTTGATCCTACCATACAGAAACATTGTGATTTTTTAAAAACAATGTGCTGACATTTTCCTATAAACATAATATTGCAAGGGAGAGCTTGCAAAATGTTTCTGTGGAGTTCCACCGAACAATACAAAAAAAGTCAGATGAATCCCATTACCTTAGCTGCAGAATAGGCTTTGAGATTTTTTTAAGTCTAAATTGAATAGTACTCATAATGTTTATGGCTCATGTTGTGGTTATCGACCTCAGAGATGGTACTTTCCCTAACCTTGCCTTATCTCTTCAAGTGCATATGTCAAGGAGATGTCTACCTTTTAGCAGAGATCTAAAATGTGTGTGTTTGTGAAAAGGTTTCAAACCTTAAGCTCATCCTAAGGTTCTTTCACAGCTAGTCATAACCCCCTCCAGAGGCATCATTTTAATGAGTAGCTTCAATCAGTCCTTCATGTTTACTTTATACTAATTCTATACACAAGGCATGACCTTATGTTTGTTTATTTTGTCTTTTATTTTCACTCTTCTCTAAAACTTGTTTACAAACTGCATCTAGAAAGGTGATTAAAGCAAGATAAAATACATTTCCTGATCTGCAAGGAATGGTAAGAGATGAGAATGTAAAATGGAGAAAGCTAACAATTTATGCTCTCCTTTAACCCTGGCTTCATTTCTCCCTCTTGCTTTGCAGTAAAATGTAAATCTTGTGCAGTGACTGAACTGAATATGAGTGACCTAGGTAGAAGTAATTTTATGTCCTTACACAGCTTAATGTGGGAGTGTGTAGAAGATGCTTAATAGTTCATAAATGTGCAAGCTTGTACTGATCGATGAATCAACACCAAAATTATACCAAAGGCATGAAGGTTTAGTTTGTCTAGTGAAACACACTATGATCTCAGACAGACTGCTCGTAAAATGGGAGGAGGGAAGGTCCACTTGATACGGGGTGTGGGGGGCGATTGCTTGCAATGGTATGGTAATATGTATCATATAACAGGAAAATTGTTAAAGCAAGATGTTCAGTACTTGTGCACACAGAGAGGGAAAAAAGTTTGAGGCTGAGCCGGTAATGCGGAAGGAATATGCAATCATGGGTTACAACTGGAAGAAATGTGTTGATCATCATGGATACCTTAGTATCTCAAACGTATTTAAAAACCTTGCAACAAAATTGAGAGGCCTGTGCTATAAACGACTTATTTACTATAGATCTCCCTAATTACCAGTAGAAAAGACCTTTCTAAACAGGCTCCAAGGAATGGGAAAGAAGTGGAAGTGCCTTTATTCTGTCTTTGGTTGCTCTCATCATAGAGGCAGCCACAGGCTAATATAGCCCCCACAGTGCAAATTGTAGCAACTTAGTGCTGCTGTAACTTGCACTGCCTGCAACAGTTCCCTAGCAGCCAAAGGTTTCCAGAGCACAAGCAAATCCAGTGCTGTTCTCCTGACTCTGGAATATCCTGTATAATAGGGAATGACCCACGGCAGGTGCCATAAAGCCCCTATGCAAGGGAAGTTCTCAAAAGGCCATTTAACCCAGTTTTCCAGAAGGAACAGAGCAGGGCCAAAGGTCTGGTCCAATATTAGATTGGGGGAGGGGGATGTTTGTGTGTGTACACACGTGCTTCCTTCTCTGCCTTTTCCTTTCCTTCATTGATTTTCACATCATAGATTTTTATTTTATAATTCCTTCCTTCCTTTTCTGGTTTTCCCCCAGATTTTGTATTCCTACAGTGTATGTTTTCTCTTTCATTCTTTTTCCACCCTTTTTCCACCCATTCTTTTTGCTTTTTCTGTATCTGTTATTTCAGTCTCGCTTCTCTTAGTCTTTCTGTGTTCATGACCCTCCCCATGAACCTCACCACTCTTCCTTTTCCACCGCCTCAGACATCCGTATCACTTACCCCATCACGTAACCCATTTTTCTAGTGCTCATCTATATACTCTGAAGAGTTACACTGTGTCCACCTGACTCACACACACATACACATACACACACAGAGTGTCTCCAAGACAATTAAATGTATTCTGCCCCCCCACCCCCCCAGCAATCACAACCTGCTCCTCTATTCCAACCCCATCCATATTTCTTCCTCTGACCGAGAAAAGTGCTAGTGGTCAGAAGTCCTCTACTTGATCTGTTGTTCGTTTTTTGTTTTTTTGTTTTTTAAAACAATTGTTTAATTTTTGCAGCTCACTTAAATCTGGGAAGCTGCGCAATCTTTCTGTTTGAAGCTGGTCCTAAATATGGAGCCAATGTTATGCTGTGTGTTTGAAAGTGGAACAACAGCTAATTTTGCAGAGGTGACCTCTCTGAACCTTCGACCTGCTCTTGAAATAACCCGGTCCTTTCCCAGCATCAGGAAGGCTGGGTGGAACCAATGGCCAAGCTAAGGTGGTACTTTCATACAAATTATCAGAAATGTTCTACAGATTTTAAGTGATTTTGTCAGAGTGAAATAATTGTTGCACAGGGGAGAGAAAATAAGAGGCAGAGGCATGGGAGGAAAGACATCTTTTAAGATGAGATTTTGAAAGGATGGTGAGTCAGTGACATGCAGAGATACACAATGGCTCTTTCAGATGGCTGAAGACACTGAGGAAGCCCCCACCCCACCATCCCTGCAGTGGTAAGATTGTGTTAAGTAGAAAGAGAAGGTGTGTGAGGCTAGATGAGTGGAAACAGCAGTGCCAGGTGACCAGAGAGATTATATTGGTCAGGTGTATTGGATCGAGTCTGTGGAGAGTTAAAAAACCAAGCAAGACACTGCTCAGTGGTACTATAAACAGATGCTTGCTCAAAGACCATGTTCATGGCGCGCTGAAGGCACAGGAAGGATGAATAAGTGGAGAGCTATGTAGACTGTACAAAAACAGCTTCAGTCTCAATCCAGCCTCATTCTTCATTTCTCTTACTAATTCACTCCTATAAATAGCTGGAATGAATGTAAGAATATTTTAAACACCAGTTGACCTTTTTTTTTTCCCCCACTTGACATCTGCTTTGCTTTCTCCCACCTCATTCTGAAGCAGACATGAGCACCAGAACATTAGATGATTTCATATTCTTTTCCTGTCTGACCTTTGAGTATCTGGCAGGCAGCATGTTCCTATCCTTATTTTTAAGGAGCATTAAATCATGTGAGAAGCCCTCAACCACTGCTGTAAAGGTGAATCTGAATACTAAAGGGACACTTACAGGTGGGAAAACAAAGCTGATAAATTCAGGATATTTTTATTCAAAATCACTGTCTGATAAAGAACAGACCACATGTTTGCAACCCTCTAATAGCAAAACAGTGTATGTTGCCTCTCTAATTCCTGCCCAAGTAAAGGTAAGTATAGGAACATCTTGGGTTTTTGTAAAGTTGATGCACAGCCCGTAAATACGAAAAAGAAATAATCAAGTCCAGCTTAACCTGCCTGCCCACACTTTTTACCACACTTTTGTGTGACATATGTGCCTTCCATCACTGAAAGTGTCCCTTTAATGTGAAGTAACTTGATTATTCCTATATTTAACCCCCATTTTATGGCTAATTAGGGCTCCCATGATGCATTGTAGCAGCTCAGCCAGAGAGGAGGCTGTAGGACAGCATGGGAGATGTAGTCTGGCCAAGGAGCCTGACTCACAGGAGAGAATAAGGGAACGAGATACCCAAATTACAACCCCCAGGAGTCACCATAGCAGCTCAGGCAGATACAGATTAATGGTAAACTGACAGAAAATGAAATGTCTTGATTTTGTTCAACAAACTGGAATGTTTTGATTCAGGCTGACTGACCCAAAACTAAATAATTGTCTTAGATTGTTGGGATTAGAAAACATTTTTTTTAAAACGCAGTGTAATCAACATTTCCATGTGGAAAACTCCAGTTTTGTGGAAGTCACATTTTTTGTTTAAAAATCTTTTCAGTGGAGAATTCCCAACCAGCTGCAGTTGTGCTCTGAAGGGCTAGAATTCATGAAGAGCCAATGAGATTCCTACATCCTGGAATGATGGGGTTATGAGCACTGTACCACTAAACTCATTCAGGTTCCAGCATCATCAATAGGACAAGCCAATATCCCTGGTACCTTCTAGTGAGTGTAAAGATGTGGGATGAGAATAGCTGCAGGAGAGGTAGAAAAACTGAGCTGAAAAAAAATGGCAGCTCAGAAAACTGGAGTAGTGAGCAAACCTCCATCTACTTTGTCTTAATTCTGTATTATTTCAAGTTGCTCTTTGTTTGAACTTGAACAGAAAAGGAAGGTGGGAGAAGTGATCTGATTAACACAGTAGGTAATCAAAATGTAGTCAGATGGCACTTTTCATGCAGTGAGGTTTCTCAGCTTTGTGGCTAGAGTCTCTGCAGCTATGTTGGGTGTCTTGCTCTTGATAATCCTGTATTTAAAAATCAGCCAGACTGTGTAAGCATTTTAATTAGAACTTCACTTTGCATTCCCTGGGAATAAGCAATATTTTTTTCTTCGAAGAAAAATGTTTTTGCTTCAGAGAAAGCAATTTCTTATTAACAGGATTTAAATTTGGAAGAGATTAGAATCTTTCCGATTAATCTGCATTACACACTGGTCAGATGCACATGCTCAAACTATTTTTCTTTTAAAATCTGTTGTTTTAAGATCTACTGACAAATGGCTAATGTTACATGGACAAACTTTTTAGTGCCCAAGTCTGCTTTAATGTATAGGACCCAAGTATAAATCAGGCCCAAACACTGAAGTTGTTGGCATTATGCTAGCGTACAACAGAGCAGAGAAGCAAGTACCATGACGTTTGTCAGGACACATGATGACAAAGTCAGGGAAATGCAAAGCTAAAGCTGATATCTCATTTTTAACTTGTCGTAGTATGCCAAGGTACTGTATTGTAGTACATTAGGAATACTGGGCCAGTTGCTTAGCTCCTGAATATCAGCATATTCTAGCTCTATCAATGTTAATTGCGGGCAGAGTCTCTGGTGAGCTACTCCAGCTGATGATCTGCTTATATAAACATGCTCTACTACCCAGACCTATTTAACCTGATGAGTTAAAGGACACAGGATCACCTTCTGTTCTCAGTCTAAATCCATCTTTACCCCCAACACCCTCACCCACTCTCCTGTCTTGATCCACATGCATTTTGCAGGAATATAGGAGCTGGGTCACTTTGAAAAGGTGCAGGTGACTGTGTAAGGTGCAAGGCAGTGAAGACTCAGGCCCAAGGACTTAAATGATTAAAAGACATCAAAATCAAATAGATTCCAAAGAAAACAGAGCATTGACACTGGCCACCTTACTGGTCTTAGAGTCACAGGCTGTTTCTTGGAAATACAGTTGATTTCACTAGTGCCACTGTTCTGCTGAATTTTAGTTTAAAGGTGAAGGGAAAGGCTTTTTCCTGTCAAGCCCTGAAGTCAGTTTGATTCTTGTTCTAAATCCCTCATGCTATCATTGATAATGTCACTAAGTGCCCATTCCTGTCCCCAGTTAAGTCAATGGGAGTTCTGACATTAACTGCAATACGGAGAGGAGCAGTCCCTCTCCCCTTCATTCAAACAGCAGGGGGCACTGCATTTGCTGCAGGGCTATCACTGTTAGTTATGCAGGACAATCACAGGCTTGGTTACTCAGGTCTTCAGAGGTAACTTGATCGCATTTCAGGAACTGCCCAACTGCTGGGAGGCTGCAGTCCTTTCACTACATCCCTTTGTGGGGTGCAACTCACTCTCATTCTCAGCCCCTCCCCGCCATGAGGGAATGAAGCCATAGCCCTGTCTCCTTCAGTCCATGCAATGTGGTGAGGCTCCACCCCCTTGCTCCATACTATGTACCTGTATAAGGAACAAGAACCATCTGTCCATAAAGGAGGTCCTGACTATCTGTGTTTTATTAATAATTTGTTCATCTATTTGCACTGATTTGTGACACACACACAAAAAAAACACCTTGATATTAGCCTTTTAGAAAAAAAGGGCGGTTCAAGTGAGAAATCTTAAAACATTTAAAAATCCACACTAAGGCAGCAGCTCTGCTTCCAGCTTGATACAGCACAGTGTTACACATACTGTAGAACTAAGAGACCAAATTCTGCTCTGTTATACCCTTGTAACCCCAACTGGTTTGCACAGGGCTAACTTGGAACAGAATTTCTTCCATTTTGTTCATTTTGCACAGAAGGAGAAGAGGCCACTTTGCCCTGAAACTAGACTGACTTGAGATCCTCCGAGGATCCACTGAAATCCAGCCTTGTTTTCACTGTCTTCATGTATTAACATAAGAACAGCCATACTGGGTCAGACGAAAGGTCTATCTAGCCCAGTATCCTGTCTTCTGACAGTGGCTAATGCCAGGTGCCCCACAGGGAATGAACAAAACAGGTAATCATCAAATGACCCATCCCCTGTCGCCCATTCCCAGCTTCTGGCAAACAGAGGCTACAGACACCATCCCTGCTAATAGCCATTGATGGACCCATCCTTCATGAACTTATCTAGTTATTTTTTGAACCCTGTTATAGTCTTGGCCTTCACAACATCCCCTGGCAAGGAGTTCCACAGGTTGATTGTGTAAAAAAAATACTTCCTTTTGTTTGTTTTAAACCTGCTGCTTATTAATTTCATTGGGTGACCCCTAGTTCTTGTGTTATAAGAAGGAGTAAATAGCACTTCCTTACTTTCTCCACATGATTTTGTAGACCACTATCATATCCCCTGCTTAGTTGTCTCTTTTTCAAGATGAAAAGTCCCCGTCTTATTAATCTCTCTTCATACAGAAGCCGTTCCATACCCCTAATCATTTTTGTTTCCCTTTTCCAGTTCCAATATATCTATTTTGAGATGTGGCGACCACATCTGCATGAAGTATTCAAGATATGGGCGTACCATGGATTTATATAGAGATGATGATATTTTCTGTCTTCTTATCTATCCCTTTCTTAATAATTCCCAACATTGTTAGCTTTTTTGACTGCCTCTGCACATTGAGTGTATGTTTTCAGAGAACTATCCACAACGACTCCAAGATCTCATTCGTCAGTGGTAACAGACACCATCATTTTATATGTATAGTTAAATTATGGTTTCCAATGTGCATTACTTTGCATTTATCAACATTGAATTTCATCTGCCATTTTGTTGCCCAGTCACCCAGTTTTATTAGACCCTTTTGTAGCTCTTCGCAGTCTGCCTGGGACTTAACTATCTTGAGTAGTTTTGTATCATCTTCAAATTTTGCCACCTCACTGTTTACCCCTTTTTCCAGATCATTTATGAATATGTTGAATAGGACTGGTCCCAGTACAGTCTCCTTAGGCAGTGGTTCTATAAGGAGGGCCTTGGGATGTAAGGCCACTGGGAGGCATTCATGGACAGAGGACAGTTCTCTTGGGATGGACTTCATCTGAGTAGGGAAGGAAATAGACTTCTAGGATGGAGGCTGGCACAATTGATTAAGAGAGCTTTAAACTAGGAATTTGGGGGAGATGGTTGGGAGATGTCCAGGTAATCTCCACGCCGGATTTTACCATTGAGAGCGAAGAAAACAAAGTAAGAAAGGATACAGCCGTGGGTAGGATAATGTATATAAGGGAGAAGGGCAGTGTGGATACCAGTCTAATAGGTTATACTGGCTGTAGAATGACCGTGCCTAATAAGGTACAGAATTATTACAAAAAGCAAAAATTATTACAATTACAAAAAGCAAAAATTAAGATGGTTGTACACCAATGCGAAGAGCCTAGGTAACAAAATGGAGGAACTAGAGATACTGGTGCAGGAAGTGAAACCAGATGTTATAGGGATAACAGAAACATGGTGGAATAGTAGTCATGACTGGACTACAGGTATTGAAGGGTATGTGCTGTTTAGGACAGACCGAAACAAAGGTAAAGGTGGTGGAGTAGCACTATATATCAATGATGAGGCAGAATGTAAAGAAATAAGAAGCAACGGAATGGATAACACAGAGTCCGTCTGGGAAAAATTACATTGGGGAAGAAAACTATTAGAGCCTCCCCTGGGATAGTGCTTGGGGTGTGCTATAGATCGCTGGGATCTAATTTGGATACGGATAGAACCCTTTTTAATGTTTTTAATAAAGTAAATACTAATGGAAACTGCATGATCATGGGAGACTTTAACTTCCCAGATATAGACTGGAGGACGAGTGCTAGTAATAATAATAGGGCTCAGATTTTCCTAGATGCAATAGCTGATGGATTCCTTCATCAAGTAGTTGCTGAACAGACTAGAGGGGATGCCATTTAAGATTTGGTTTTGGTGAGTAGTGAGGACCTCATAGAAGAAATGGTTGTAGGGGATAATCTTGGTTCAAGTAATCATGGGCTAATTCAGTTCAAACTGAACAGAAGGATTAACAAAAATAAATCTGCAACTAGGGTTTTTTATTTCAAAAGGGCTGACTTTCAAAAATTAAGGAAATTAGTTAGGGAAGTGGATTGGACTGAAGAATTTATGGATCTAAAGATATAGGAGGCCTGGGATTACTTTAAATCAAAGCTGCAGAAGCTATCAGGGTATATAGAATATCAGGGTTGTAAGGGACCTCAGGAGGTCATCTAGTCCAACCCCCTGCTCAAAGCAGGACCAATCACCAACTACATCGTCCCAGACAGGGCTTTGTCAAGCCTGACCTTAAAAACTTCTAAGGAAGGAGATTCCACCACCTCCCTAGGTAACACATTCCAGAGTTTCACCACCCTCCTAGTGAAAAAGTTTTTCCTAATATCCAACCTAAACCTCCCCCACTGCAACTTGAAACCATTACTCCTTGTTCTGTCATTAGCTACCACTGAGAACAGGCTAGAGTCATCCTCTTTGGAACCCCCTTTCAGGTAGTTGAAAGCAGCTATCAAATCCTGCCTCATTCTTCTCTTCCTCAGACTAAACAGTCCCAGTTCCCTCAGCCTCTCCTCATAAGTCATGTGTTCCAGTCCCCTAATCATTTTTGTTGCCCTCCGCTGGACTCTTTCCAATTTTTCCACATCCTTCTTGTAGTGTGGGGCCCAAAACTGGACACAGTACTCCAGATGAGGCCTCACCAATGTCCAATAGAGGGGAACGATCACATCCCTCGATCTGCTGGCAATGCCCCTACCTATACATCCCAAAATGCCATTGGTCTTCTTGGCAACAAGGGCACACTGTTGACTCACATCCAGCTTCTCGTTCACTGTAACCCCTAGGTCCTTTTCTGCAGAACTGCTGCCTAGCCATTCGGTCCCTAGTCTGTAGCGGTGCATGGGATTCTTCCATCCTAAGTGCAGGACTCTGCACTTGTCCTTGTTGAACCTCATGAGATTTCTTTTGGCCCAACCCTCTAATTTGTCTAGGGCCCTCTGTATCCTTTCCCTACCCTCCAGCGTATCTACGTCTCCTCCCAGTTTAGTGTCATCTGCACTATCTGAAGCCTGCATCCCAAGAAAGGGGGAAAAATTCATAGGTAGGAGTTGTAGACCAAGCTGGATGAGCAAGCATCTCAGAGAGGTGATTAAGAAAAAGCAGAATGCATACAGGGAGTGGAATATGGCAGGGATCATCAAGGAAAGCTACCTTATTGAGGTCAGAACGTGTAGGGATAAAGTGAGACAGGCTAAAAGTCAAGTAGAGTTGGAGCTTGCAAAGGGAATTAAAGCCAATAGTAAAAGGTTCTATAGCCATATAAATAAGAAGAAAACAAAGAAAGAAGTAGTGGGACCGCTAAACACTGAGGATGGAGTGGAGGTTAAGGATAATCTAGGCATGGCCCAGTATCTAAACAAATACTTTGCCTCAGTCTTTAATAAGGCTAAAGAGGATCTTAGGGATAATCGTAGCATGACAAATGGGAATGAGGATATGGAGGTAGATATTACCATATCTGAGGTAGAAACGAAACTCAAACAGCTTAATGGGACTAAATCGCGGGGCCCAGATGATCTTCATCCAAGAATATTAAAGGAATTGGCACCCGAAATTGCAAGCCCATTAGCAAGAATTTTTAATGAATCTGTAAACTCAGGAGTTGTACCGTATGATTGGAGAATTGCTAACATAGTTCCTATTTTTAAGAAAGGGAAAAAAAGTGATCCGGGTAACTACAGGCCTGTTAGTTTGACATCTGTAGTATGCAAGGTCTTGGAAAAAAATTTGAAGGAGAAAGTAGTTAAGGACATTGAAGTCAATGGTAAATGGGACAAAATACAACATGGTTTTACAAAAGGTAGATCGTGCCAAACCAACCTGATCTCCTTCTTTGAGAAAGTAACAGATTTTTTAGACAAAGGAAATGCAGTGGATCTAATTTACCTCGATTTCAGTAAGGCGTTTGATACTGTGCCACATGGGGAATTATTAGTTAAATTGGAAAAGATGGGAATCAATATGAACATTGAAAGGTGGATAAGGAATTGGTTAAAGGGGAGACTACAATGGGTCCTACTGAAAGGTGAACTGTCAGGCTGGAGGGAGGTTACCAGTGGAGTTCCTCAAGGATCAGTTTTGGGACCAATCTTATTTTATCTTTTTATTACTGACCTCAGCACAAAAAGTGGGAGTGTGCTAATAAAGTTTGTGGGTGATACAAAGCTGGGAGGTATTGCCAATTTAGAGAAGGACTGGGATATCATACAGGAGGATCTGGATGACCTTGTGAACTGGAGTAATAGTAATATGATGAAATTTAATAGTGAGAAGTGCAAGGTTATGCATTTAGGGATTAATAACAAGAATTTTAGTTATAAGCTGGGGACACATCAATCAGAAGTAATGGAGGAGGAGAAGGACCTTGGAGTATTGGTTGATCGCAGGATGACTATGAGCCACCAATGTGATATGGCTGTGAAAAAAGCTAATGCGGTCTTGGGATGCATCAGGAGAGGTATTTCCTGTAGGGATAAGGAGGTTTTAGTACCATTATACAAGGCACTGGTGAGACCTCACCTGGAATACTGTGTGCAGTTCTGGTCTCCCATGTTTAAGAAGGATGAATTCAAACTGGAACAGGAACAGAGAAGGGCTACTAGGATGATCCGAGGAATGGAAAACTTGTCTTATGAAAGGAGACTCAAGGAGCTTGGCTTGTTTAGCCTAACTAAAAGAAGGTTGAGGGGAGATATGATTGCTCTCTATAAATGTATCAGAGGGATAACTGGAGAGGAAGAGGAATTATTTAAGCTCAGTACCAGTATGGACACAGGAACAAATGGATATAAACTGGCCACCAGGAAGTTTAGACTTGTAATTAAACGAAGGTTTCTAACCATCAGAGGAGTGAAGTTTTGGAATAGCCTTCCAAGGGGAGCAGTGGGGGCAAAAGATCTATCTGGCTTTAAGATTAAACTTGATATGTTTATGGAGAAGATGGTATGATGGGATAACATGATTTTGGTAATTAATTGATCTTTAAATATTCATGGTAAATAGGCCTAATGGCCTGTGATGGGATGTTAGATGGGGTGGGATCTGAGTTACCCAGGAAAGAATTTTCTGTAGTATCTGGCTGATGAATCTTGCCCATATGCTCAGGGTTTAGCTGATTGCCATATTTGGGGTCGGAAAGGAATTTTCCTCCAGGGCAGATTGGAAGAGGCCCTGGAGGTTTTTCGCCTTCCTCTGTAGCATGGGGCATGGGTCACTTGCTGGAGGATTGTCTGCTCTTTGAAGTCTTTAAACCATGATTTGAGGACTTCAATAGCTCAGACATAGGTGAGGTTTTTTGCAGGAGTGGGTGGGTAAGATTCTGTGGTCTGCGTTGTGCAGGAGGTCAGACTAGATGATCATAATGGTCCCTTCTGACCTTAGTATCTATGAATCTATGACACCACTATTTACCTCTCTCCATTCTGAAAACTGACCATTTATTCCTACTGTTTCCTTTTAACCAATTACCAATCCATGAGAGGACCTTCTGTCTTATCCCATGACTGCTTACTTTGCTTAAGAACCTTTGGTGAGGGACCTTGTCAAAGGCTTTCTGAAAATCTACGTACACTATATCCATTGGATTCCCCTTGAGCACATGCTTTTTGACACCATTAAATAATTCTACTATATTGGTGAGGCATGATTGCCCTTTACAAAAATCATGTTGACTTTTCCCCAACAATTGTGTTCATCTATGTGTCTGACAATTTGGTTCTTTATCAGAGTTTCAACCAATTTGCCAGTTATTGAAGTCAGGCTTGCCAGCCTTTAATTGCTAGGATTACCTCTGGAGCTTTTTAAAAAAATATTGGCATCACATTAGCTATCCTCCAGTCATTAAATGATAGGTTACAAACTACAGTTAGTAGTTCTGCAATTTCACATTTGAGTTCCTTCAGAACTCTTGGGTGAGTAGCATCTGGTCCTGGTGACTTATTACTGTTTAGTTTATCAGTTTGTTCCAAAGCCTCCTCTAATGACACCTCAATCTGGGACAGTTCCTCAGATTTGTCACCTAAAAAGAATGTCTCAGGTTTGGGAATCTTCCTCACATCTTCAGTTGTGACGAGTGATGCAAAGAATTCATTTAGCTTCTCCACAATGGCCTGATCATCCTTGAGTGCTCCTTTAGCATCTCAATTGTCCGGTGGCCCCACTGGTTGTTTAGCAGGCTTCCTTCTTCTGATGTTCTTAAAACAATTTTTGCTATTACTTTCTGAGTCTTTGGCTAGCTGTTCTTCGAATTCTTTTTTGGCCTTCCTAATTATGTTTTTACTCTTCATTTGTCAGAGTTTATGCTCCTTTCTATTTTCCTCACTAGGATTTAACTTCCACTTTTTAAAGGATGCCTTTTTTGCCTCTCACTGCTTCTTTTACTGTGTTGTTGAGCCATGGTCGCACTTTTTTGGTTCTCTTACTAAGTATTTTAATTTGGGGTATATGTTTAAGTTGAGCCTCTATTATGGTGTCTTTAAAAAGTTTCCATGCAGCTTGCGGGGATTTTACTTTTTGCACTGTACCTTCTAATTTCTATTTAACTAGCTTCCTCATTGTTGTGTAGTTCCCCTTTCTGGAATTAAATACTATAGTGTTGGGCGGCTGTGGTGTTTTCCCCACCACAGGGATGTTAAATTTAATTTTATTATGGTCACTATTACCAAGTGATCCAGCTAGAGTGGGCTTTTTTAAGCCCTGGTCTTCCTGAGTAGCCCGGCCCCCTGGTTAAGGGTTGATGGGTGCTAAGGGATCAAAGTCTTGTTAAGAAGCTCTCAGCTTTACTATTTATCAATATGCAGTGTTCAGGCACTACTGGATGTTACCAAGAAATGCCTCATCCCAGTGGACTGAGAGAAGCAATTTTCCTTTGACAAGTGTTGACAGTATCCTCTCTTGAACTTCCAGGACCTTCCTTGTCTTTGCTTGCTGGCTTTAAAGTCACTGCAGAGCTAGTTATCCTCTTGCTCTGAACAGCACTTAAAAAGTGCTTCCTAGGGAGAAGAAACAACAGCAGTCCATGTTGGAGTAACACTGGGAGGGTTGGAGACATACATGGCACCAATAACTCTATAGCCTTTTTTCCCCTTCTTTGTAAAGAGATAAAAATACACAGCAACCCATCAGCAGAAGTGGTATCAATTTACTTCAAAGAAGAAAAATACTGGTCCTGAGTAATCATAAGTGCTCACAGTAGCTATTTCATTAAAACATGCTGTTTATGGATATTTGAAAGTGTTGATTTGTAACCAAGCAGATTGCAATGAGTCTTATGAAGATAACTTGGCCACATACCCCCATACTCAACTTGTACAAGTCAGCATAGCTCTGTTGAAGTCAGTGGAGTAATATGGGGTTTGCAACAACTGAGGATTTGACCGACAGTGTTCAGATGCTTTTTTGCATTACTGACAACTGCAACTAAATTCCTATTTAAGAACTGTAGCAAACAGTTGGTTTGTTAGTAGATTTTATTTTTTAAAGAAGAGGATGTTCTCCCTGTTATTATTCTTGAAAATGGATTTCTTGGCGTGCATCCCTTTTTCTTAATGTTTTCAGTACACACAGTCTTAAATGTGTGCCAGTAGCATGTGCTGTCACAACATTATCAGAAAGGCTGCTATGCTCTCTCAGGTAAATGATATAGTTTTAAACATTATGTGAAAATATATATTATACTTACAGCATTAGGCCTTCAGCTGATATAAATTGGCACAGCTCCGCTGAAGTCAGTTTACACCAGCTGAGGTTCTGGCCCATATTATGTTTTATAATCAAGGTGGAGACATGAGGCATTTTCCAGCATTGGCCCCAAAACCAGAGGTTTGCTTTTTTAGATATGTTGTGCACCTACAGCTCCCACTGAAATCCCTCCCCGAGGAGCCAGCGCACAGGGCATTTTTCACCATTAGCAGCTTGCTCTCCAGCTTCTGCAGGGTGCAACCAACCCACTCCCCCCCAGCCTGGCTGATGCCTGGCAGGGCCAAACCCTGACTCTGTCTGTCTCCTCCCCATTCCTTTTGCAGCACAGAGGGAGCAATCCCTGCTCTCTGCCCGGTGTAAGATCTGCAACTGTAGCAGGTGCTTCCCCTGCTCTGCACCTGAGCCAGAACTCATTAACAATCTACACCTAAATTAAACAGATAGAATACAAGCAATTAAGGACCAAACATAGCTGTAGTTGGAAGAGAGATCAGCAATTGAAATCTAAGTGAAAGGTGCCATATCAGACACTAAGGGATGCTGGGCAGTATTTCCATATGCAGGTGCCTAACATTAAACACCTAAAACTATATTTCAGTACACAATTAAAAGTGATCTAGCCTTTAGAAGTGCTGAACATCAACAGCTCAGATTATAGTTAGTGGGCCCTGCAGAGGTTCAGCACCTCTGAAAATCTGATTTTTCATATGCAATTTGCAAAGGAAAGGAGAACTTGAGGGCATGCAGAAACACAGCCTGCATTTTCACTCACCTGTGAGTAACTGCATGTTCAAAATGAGTAATTAAGCATGCAAATGGGAAATTAGGCATGCACACCAAATAAGCAGGTTCTTAGCATTAGGACAATAGTGGTTACCTATAGGGAATATGGATTCTTGGCACCAGTTCTTTCATGGGGCCCTTGAAGCACTGTAAAGTGGCAGTCAGCTATCATCTTTAATTGTATCCTTCACATAGGCACTACATATAAGCCTTCTGGCCTGCTGTGGTGGGATTGCTGATCTTTGCGTCCCACTGTTGTTTTGTTGTCACTCATTTTCATGTAGCTTCTGATCAGCATATTCTGTGGCAGGTTTTATTGTCTGCTGTGGCTGATATCTTTGGCCTTCATGGAGTCTCACTGTTGTCCATTATATGATCTGTAAACCATTTTATGGACACTCCAACTCAGAGAAATTTCAACAATCCAAATTGTCTTGTAATTGCTGTCACATCATTGCAACATTGTCATTTATAATTTCATTCAAGAAAGGCTGCTTTCCAGACTGCCCTGGATTTTCTTTCCAAGGTCAATTTGCTGTTTCTCATGAATTAAGAAATAGTGCTACCATCCATCTAGCCAAATACTAGCAATTTTACTTAATTTTATTTTGTAAATTTTCTTATTCAGTAACGTATCAGTATGTGATTATACATTCTAGGAGTCAGCTGAGCTCCAGCCTCTAATTTGCATCTCCCCTTGACCAATTTGTATTCTCACTTGTCATGAAATCTGTGACTTGGAGGTGAACTTTCGTAGACCATTGTTCATGTTGCCAAATCATAAGCACACCTCATCTCCATTACCGTGTTATTCATCCAGTTTTTTGGAGACAGCCATTGTTCTATGCCTTCCACCAGCAGGAGTGCAATGACAGATGAAACAAGGCAAGATGAACAGAGCAGGGGCATTGTCATAAAGTCAGTAAGCACCAGACTCTCCAATAAAGAAAAGACACACATTCCCTAGCTTTTACTTTAATATAGAATTCATCTGAATCTGCGCAGTCTGACCTTTCTGATCCAGCATTACAGCTACTATTAGCAATAAAGTGGTCATTAGTCATTGGCCTTTATGAAGATCAGTTGATTTCTGGTGTGCTACAGCATGGGGAGATAGTTTAAAGGTAATTTTATTTGACCCCGGGCAAAAGTACATTGCTCCACTTAAACTTTCTTTGACAAAACAGGAATGGTATTTTTGTTGAGGAAAGGATGTCATGTTACAATCTGTTTTTCTGTAGGGTGAGGCAAATATAGAATCCCCATATTACATCAAATACTTGTCCTAAATATATGCAGTACATTGAAATATAAGATAGTCTAAGAGTTATATAACTGGCCACATTTCTGTAACATGATCTGCCCAAGGAGTTTATAATAAAAAATTGGGGCACAGGAGATGAAATTAAACATGCTGTATTTTTGCTGACAAAACCTGCATATTTATTTTTAAAATCTCAGTCAATTTATGAAGAAGAAAGAATGCAAGTTACAGTAAGGTTGCTTAGAGACTAAATTTTCTTATGTGTAATTGATAATTCATTCACTTTTGCTCAGATTTATCTATACAACACATGGCAACCCCTGCATAAATGGACACACATGCATCTCTCTCATATGAAACATGTTACCTTCCTGTTCCACACCCATGTCATCAGAGGACATGGATAATAATACACCATGGGCCAGATCCCAGCTGCTGTTCTGCTCACAGTACAAAGGGGCAGAAAATGGCCAGATTGTTCCAGCTGGGAAGCTCATCAATGTGGGCAAAAAGCTAACGTAGAACGCTTCTGGGCAACCCACCACCCACCTTTGGGAGCTGATACCAGGTGATGCAATTCAGAGCAGCTCTTGGGATGTACTGATCTCCAGTGGGTCTGGAGCTGGTTAAACTAGTTCCAGGATTACAGAGCTGAAACTGGCTGCTTTTCACCTGCACTCTGAAGAGACTAGGAATAGCAAAATATCTTGATTTATGCCTAAAAATTATTCATAGTTTATGTGAGTTTATAACTGCAAAATATTGTAGATGGGTTTAGAGGAACTTTATCTATCAATTAAATATATTGGGATGAAACATGTAGTCCATACATAGGGCCCTACCAAATTCACAGTCCATTCTGGTCAATTTCAAGATTATTGTAGTAGGGGTTGCGGTACTGCTACCCTTATTTCTGCTCTGCCTTCAGAACTGGGCAGCTGGAGAGCAGTGGCTGCTGGCTGGGAGCCCAGCTCTGGAGGCAGAGGATAGTATGGTATAGTATTGTCACCCTCGCTTCTGCACTGCTGCCTGCAGAGCTGGGCCCTCAGTCAGCAGCCACTACTCTAAGGCCACTCAGATCTGAAGGCAGGAGAGCAAAAGTGAGGATGGATGACATGATATGGTATTTCCACCCTTACTTCTGCACTGCTGCTGGCAGGGTGCTGCCTTCAGAGCTGGGCACCCAGCCAACAGCCACCATTTTCTGGTCACCCAGTTCTGAAGGCAACGTAAGGGTGGCAATATCGTGACCTCCCTAAAATTACTTGACGACCCCCCTGCAACTCCCTTTTGGGTCAGGACCCCAACTGGAGAAATGCTGGTCTCCCCCCATGAAATCTGGTCTGTTGTGTGCTTTTACCCTATGCTATACAGATTTCATGGGGGGAGACCAAATTTCCTGGTCTGTGATGCATTTTTCATGGACATGAATTTGGTAGGGCCCTGTCCATACGTACCATCCTAATCCACTGGGAAATAACCAGTAGGCTATCTTTTGTGTTTTAGGCACTTGACTTCTTCACAGAGGGAAAGGATTGTACATGGTATCAGTCAGTTCACCATGATCTGATATTTCACAATGTTTGTAGCGAATGGTCATGGGTTGTTTGGTTTCTACTCCATTATTCATGATAATTGTAAGTATAGTGATTCCTGTTGGAGGATGGCAGAGTATTATCAGACATACAATATCTATGTTTTAAAGGCCTTTTGCAAAATGAGAAAGTGTGAAGGAATGAAAACACAATCACTTCACTATGAAATATTGGCACAGATAGAGTATTCAGAATTAACATTATGAGGTAAATTCAGACATTTTATGCCTCCAAAGAACAGAGCTCAGGAACAAAGTGAAATCATGACCACAAAAATGCTCATTGATCAAAGCTGCTGGAGGAACATCTCCAGAATCCACACTACACCCAGTATTGTTATGTCCATGTCCCATAATCTATGTCATGTTCTACCACAACTAAACAGGCATCATAAGAAATATATTTCAATGCATGGACAGCAAGGACAAAATAGGTTATTACTTAGTGCCAAGACACACAGTCAGATAAAATTATATGCTATTTTCTGCTTTCTCAGACACTATTAGATAAATGTTCATTTGCATAAAATTATAGTAATCCTTTCCCTGACAACACATACAGAAAAAAAAAGTCAGATATCTGAGGTCATATGTGGAATTCTCAGTATTTCTGCTTATTATAAAGTGTAAAGATGTGGATGAGTTGCCACAGTTCTACACTTTTCAATGTCATTGATCAAATATAAAGTTCTTAGTGAGTTTCTAAGCTCTTAAGAGATGAGAGCTAACTAGTGAGCATGGAAGATCATGGAACATGATTGCAACCATTGTTCAAGATATTCAGATTTAACAACTACTAGCTCTGATATAGAATTTGGTGGTAAATGTGTGGAACCTCAAATTATAAACTTCTATCAAAGTGTGTCCTCACTCTAGAGGAAGGATGGTTCAGTGATTAGGGAGCAAGCTGGAGGCTTGGGGAACCTGGGTTCAACTCTATATTTGGCAACAGACTATCTGGGCAAACGTGGGTAAGTCACTTAAAAAAATGACTTGAAATCTAGGTACTTAGGCACTTTTGAAAATCTTACTATGTGTGTCTATAGGCACTTAAGTTCCTTTAAAAAAATCTGCCCAAGAGGCCTCTATGCCTCAGTTTCACATCTGTAAAATGGGGATAATAGCATTGCCCTCCCCCTCAAAGGTGTTGTGAGGATAAATAAATTGAAGATTGTGAGGCACTCAGATACTATTGTAAGGGGGATCAGACAATACCTACATAGATAGTCGATAGAAAGTGATGAACGCATAAGACAAGATTGTATGTAACCCTGGAGAGGCACATGGGTGGAAATGGAGCAGATGCAGGATGCCTCCCCTCCCCCATATATTGCTTGATCAGGAGTCTAGCTGCACTCACAGTACCTGTGCATTTACAGCTTCTTGTGCATGCCTGATAGGCTGTAAGACACCTCAAGAGATGTAATATCAGGCACATGTCTTCCAGCATGACTGAGAATTCATACAGCACAAGGCCAGAAGGGACCACTGTGGTCATCTGCTCTGACCTCCCGTATAACACAGACCATAGAATTTACCCAAAATAATTCTAGAGCACATCTTTTAGAACAACATGATTTCAAAATGGTCAGTGATGGAGAATAGTTGGTTACTTTCCCTGTTAAAACGTTACAGCACTGTTTTTTTCACTGATCCCACTGGGGCAGGGTTACTTCCACTGTAAGAAAGTAGCTTAAAAACACAACTGTGTGCCTACATAAAGAACATACAAGTTTAGATTATTTTTTTCAAAGTCCTGGTCAATAACACCCCTAAGGGTGACTGAGAAAGAGGCTTAACCTGGGAAAACTTGAAGAGCAAATCTGAGAATGCCAGACATAGGGACATACTTTCAGCTGGCGTAGACAGGCTCAGCTCTATTAGTTGAAGTGGAGCTCTGTGGCTTTACATGAGCTGAAAATCTGACTCAATTTATTCTTTCTGAATTTCACTCCTGTACCTGGTTGATCCTTCAGGGCTGCCATACACATCACTCTTGATCTCAAAGTCAGCTAAAAACAGTGTTAAAATTGCATTTGCTTCTTAAATTTTCCTTTACCACACACGAGCTGTCTTGAAAATAGGCTAGGGCTGATTTCCAGGTGGTTCAAGAAAGAGCCTTCGTGCCTCTCATGCTCGAAGGTCAGATTAAAGAAAGAATTCAGCCTATCTCCCAGCTTTTGACAGCTAAAGCACAACACTGCATACATATCTCAAATCTTATCTCATTGGAGGACTACAGGAAAAAGGAAGATTCAAAATAACCATGTCTGGTTACTGAACCACCAAAAGAGCAGAGCCAGGTAGATCTTTTTATGCTTGTAAAGACCACAATTAGAAATTGCAAGACTAATGTAAGGGCAGGCAAAATATTTTCAAGTGAGGTACGATGAAGATGATTGCTTCAGTGATTCTAAGATGTAGACACATTTCTAAATTAAACCAGAAAGCTGCTGTGTTTGGTTTGTGTTGTTATTATAGTTATTTATCATGGTAATGCCCAGAGGCACCCATCAAGCTCACAGTGTGTTAAACACTGTACAAAGAGACAGTTGTGTACTATGAGTAGGCACGGAAGGATTAATTTTTTAACTGCAAGTGTTGCTTTCACCATGCACACACAAACAGACAAAAAATATTGCCCACAATAATAAACAGAGGACTCTCAGGTAGGAGTAAAGATGTTTTTTTTTTTTTTCTGTGTTTGACACTGGTGTGACTGCTGCTGGAATAGTGTGTCTAGTTCTGGTGCCCACAACTCAAGAAGGATGTTGATAATTGGAGAGGGTTCAGAGAAGAGCCATGTCAATGATTAAAAGATTAGAAAACCTGCTTATAGTGACAGACTCAAGGCACTCAACTTATTTTGTTTCACAAAGAGAAGGATAAGGAGTGACTTGGTTACAGTCTATAACAGGGGTGGCCAACCTGTGGCTCTTCAGACGTTAATATGCGGCTTCTTGTGTAGGCTCCGACTCCGGGGCTGGAGCTACTGGCGCCAACTTCAATGTGCTGGGGGGTGCTCACTGCTCAACCCCTGGCTCTCCCACAGGCCCTGCCCGCACTCCACCCCTTCCCACCCCCTCCCCTGAGCCTGCCATGCCCTCGCTCCTTCCCCTCTCCCCCTAGAGCCTTCTGCACCCCACAAAACAGCTGACTGGGAGGTGCGGGGAGGGAGAGGGAGGTGCTGATCGGTGGGGCTGCCAGTGGGCGGGAGGCACTGGGAGCTGGGGCAGGGGGAACTGATGAGGGGCTGCTGATGTATTACTGTGGCTCTTTGGCAATGTACTTGGTAAATGCTGGCTCCTTCTTAGGTTCAGGTTGGCCACCCCTGGTCTATAAGTATCTACATGGGGAACAAAATATGTAAGAATGGGCTCTTCAGTCTAGCAAAGAAAGCAAAATCAGTGGCTGGAAGATGCAGCTAGACAAATTCAGACTGGAAATATTTTTGATAGTGATGGTAATTAACCATGGATTGTGGTGGATTCTCCATCACTGACAATTTTTAACTCCAGATTGGATATTTTCCTAAAAGATATGGTCTAGGAATTATTTGGGGGAACTTCTATGGCCTGTGTCATAAGGAGGTCAAACTGAATAATCACAAAGGTCCCTTCTGACCTTGGAATCTATGACTCCGTTGTCTGACCCCCCCACCGTCTGCATAATTTACCAGCACTGTGAATGTTAAAATGAATAAAAATACTTAAAACCCATAATTATGTGCAATTATGAACTTTTGAATTGAGGGAAAATGCTTAAAATAAACACTGAGGTGATCCATCAAAATTTGTACATATAAATTTTGCCAAGCCAAAAACTCTGAGGGAAAGGAGGTTGAGGAGCGTTGCACAGAGGATTAGATGCCTAACCTTAATGCCTGTTAAAGATGCAGATACATGCCTCATGACATTTTAAAAAGCATGTAGACAGGCCCCTACCTCCCATTGATTCTAAATATGGCTACAGTGGGTTTGGTTTTTTATGAGTATTAATTATTTTATGATATTAACTGAATGCTGCAGATGCCCACATTGTTATATTAAAGGCATCATAATTTTGAATTCCAGGGAACTAAACTGACATGGGAACAAGTGGACTTTGTTTTTATTTTAAGGCATCTACAACAAATTTTTGATGCTGGTTTATACCCAATTTAGCTTCACTGATATCAACAAGGTTTTGTAAGATGAATGAGTGAGTCCAAAATTTGACTCATAGTATATTTTCAGCAGATATTTAAATAATGTACTCGTAGAAGATACTAACCAATGACAACTGAAGACAGAAACTAATATTTGTATGTGTTACTAGTTAAGTGAGCAGCATTTTTAGTATGAATAAGAAGCACTCCCTCACAGCTCAGTAAACTGAAGGTTGTATGGAATGAATTTATTAATTACTAAAACTGAAAAGTCATTTCTGAGATTAGCCAATCCAGTCTCCCCTCAGTTGAGTGGGGGTGGCATAAAGCCAAGACTAGCTCACTGAGAACTGGCTGGTGGCGACACCCTGTCCCTGTCTCTGACCTCAAGGAACCTTTTGCTCAAGTGGTATCTGTGACCAAAAGCATCCCTATATTCACATCCTACACAATATTGTAATAATCTTTGTATAAAATATGCTTTGTGAGATATCATCTGAAAACTAATAACTCACTGGTCAATAATATCACGGTTAATATATATGTAGCAACATTATATGTAAAGTTATTAAATCCCCCTCTCTGGTGTTCTTAGAACACATTCAAAACCCACACAGCCCTGCCCAGTCAGAAATATCCTGAATGAAGAAATGTTTACCTCAGTTTACATATAAGTAGTAAACAGGGTCCTCGAGCCAGCAGGAAGAAGATATGGCAGGAAACAAAGCAAATTTGCATTTCAGCAAATACAGGTAAGAAGAAAGAACTGGAGCTTCCATCACCACCAGACTCCATGTTGCCTTCTTTACTGTTTGAATAAATTTTGCTTAGAGGGGTAATCCTCAGAAGACTCCACTTCAAAGGTTACTGGACTATAAAAAAGGGTACATGATTTGCCCAGAATTATGCAGCAAGTTAGTAAGAGAGATGAGGATAGATAGGATTCTTCACTCACAATTCTCTACTCTAGTCAGTAGATAGCACTCCCATTCTAATCTACCTAAGGTCAGTTCTTTATTTATTCATGACCAAAATTCATTACTATATAACAGCTGTTCAGTGATCTATGGAAGTTAGTTGATAGTTTCCATCCAGTTCCTAGCCTACAGAAATCTATATCACAAAACTGTTACCACTGGCATAGAAAATAACTTGGTTAGCTCCAGCTCAACAGAAAGGTTCCTACTTTCATAGGGTGTGTCTATTCCGCAATAAGAGAGCCCAAGCCCAAACATCCACACTGCAATTTTATAGCCCTGACGCCTGAGTCCTGTGAGCTCAAGTCAGTTGACCCAGGCCTCTCGGGGGTGTTAAATTGCAGTGAAGAAATACCTATAGGTTTAAGGCAGAAGGGACCATTAGATCATCTAGTCCAGTGGTTCTCAATCAGGGGTACATGTACAAATTCAGACTGGAAATAAGGTGTAATTTTTTAACTGGGAGAGTAATTAACCACTGGAACAACTTACCAGGGGTCGTGGTAGATTTTCTGTCACTGGCAATTTTTAAATCAAGATTGGATGTTGTGCTAAAAGCTATGCTGTAGAAATTATCTTGGGGAAGTTCTATGGCCTGTGTCATACAGGAGGTCTGACTACATGATCACACTTGTTCCTTCTGGCCTTGGAATCTATGGTTGGATGGGCAGTACCTTCTCACACTCTTAAAGAAGACTCCAGGGCATATTAGCAATGGGCAGCATGCAAAAACTGGTTTTCTTATCTGTCATACTGATCTATGAATAACTGTACAGCTTCCTTCCCCAGGATGGTCAGACGGCATTGAAATGACACACTTATAAAAACCTTATGGTTACTTAGCACATATGAGCTCCTATGAAAACATTTTGCATATTTAGACTTTTTTAAATAATAATCCTCATGCAATCTTGTGTTAACTGCTTTTTAGAGGTTGAAACCTCTAACACTTCATTTTCAAAGTAACTAAAAGAGATTAATCCATATCATTAATTTACCAAACCGTACTTTATAGATTGAAATGATGCAGTAGATGTTGACAAGTACCCACATGCATAAATATGTTTTCCTTTAAAAACCTATACAATTTTTAAAATGACCCAATATTCTATATATCTATATCTATATATGGATAAAATAAATTTGGATGATTGTGGGATAACTTGCATGCCAAATTTTTGCTTCAAGCAACTACCAGGATCAACTTCAAACCCTTAAGCATAAAGGTTTATGGAAAATGCCGACACAGCTGAATATGAGGTTATAATAAAATCAATATTTATTTATGTGCTCTAACTATGTGGCAGAGACGGAGTCAATTGAAGTGGATAGCATACCACTGTTTATAAAAGGCTTGGGATGTTATTGTTTTTTAAATAGTGAATTAGAAATTCTCCAGAAAAAATAGTCTCTTGTATCATCAAATAAGACACCTTTAATTCTCTAGAAAACAGTTGTCCAAAGCCAGGAAACAAGGACATATGGATTATTATGTATTTCTGGAAATAGCAATGGCATTAAACTCACACATTTAGATGCCACAGACCCTCAGAAAAGAAGACTCAGATTTAAAGCTTAACAGTTGATGGCAATAACTGTAGCTTTCCTATATCAACACCCAGTCAATAAAGGATGATCTCATTCATGGGACTGGGTTTATGGAGATTTGGGCTCAATTCACACTTTTGTCATAGACATTCATGGGATCGACAGCAAGTCCCTTAATCCCTTTGTACTCAGTTTTCCCATATAAATATCAAATTTGCATATTTTACATGTATACAAAGAGCTTGGTGAAATTTTTCAGACTAATTTTTTTCCCCAGAATTGCTGATTTGGGTCAACTAAAACATTTCACGAATTCATGTAAAATTTACTGATCTACTTCAGCTAAATCAAAAAAAAAAAAAGGGGGGGGGGGAATTTCCAAGAAAGTCAAAAAACATTTAAACTCAAAATGCATTTTTATTTCAAGTTTATCCTTGATTTTTGTTTAGAAAAGATTAAATACATGGAAAAAATGAAATGTTTTATTTCAGGTCCAAAAAAAAAAATGTTTCATTCAATTTGAATGTTTGTTGAAAAAAATCAAAACCTTTATGTTATGGGTGGATACAAAACAAAGTTTATTTTCAATTATTTGGTTCGACCACCACAAAAATATATAAAAAAATTTAAAAAAATTACTTATTGGCCCAGCTCAAATGAATAGATAATACAAAGAGGCAGGTAGTAACTTAAGTGACAAGAAAGAAGCTCTTGTCCAGGGCCTGCCTCCTAGAGGTCTCCCAAGCTGCAAATTTTTGCTAACAACTTGTGCCGACCCATTCATCAGTGAGTTCTACATCGAATGCATAGATATTAGTTTCCCACTGTTGGAAAAAGCCCCCTCTATTTGTGGGCTTGGGATCTACCTCACTGGAGGAATTTATACCCCTGCATCCAAGTACATCTAAATTGGGAGAGAGCCATTCAAAAAGATCAAACCCAAAATACTTTACTTCTTGAAGAAGTGGCAACTTCTCCCCTTTGCTCTCAGCATCATGAACTTCTACCTGCCTACTGGCTCAGATCAGTAAATAGGCTGCAGAAACCACAGAATCATAGTAATGTATGCTTGGAAAGGACCTCAAGAGGTCATCTAGTCCATCCACACCCTCCCCACAAACGCACACACTGCAGCAGGACCACATATACCTAGACCATTTCTGACAAGTGTTTCTCTAACCTGTTTTTGAAAACCTCCAGTGATTGGAATTCAACAACCTCCCTGGGAACCTTATTCCAATTCTTAACTACCCTTATAGTTATGTAAGCAGAATCAGGATGAGCTCCACCCTGACATCTGGTGGTGAGGTGTGGCAAGTTGTGGAAAAGAACTTCAGGGGCTGATCTCATTTGCATAGGCACACCCACCTCGCCTAGAATGAGGCCATAGCTGCCCAAATGGTCACTTTGGCTACAGTGGGATCCCCAGTGTCTCTGTTATTGGGGCAGGAAGAATAAATTGTTATTACCCTGATTATGGGAATCAAGGACAGTGGAACTGCACTTGGCCTTTTGTTATGATGGAGGGACTCGCCATCAACTAAGTAGCACTCGCTAGGCAAGGGACATGGGTTCCAAAACTCTGTGAATTGAGAGAGGTTGGGGATAGGTATTAATATCTGGTGGCATGGGCCTCTTGTTGAGGGCCTTACATGCTAATTGCACTTCTGCCTCTCTCTACTATAGAATGTCAGAGCTAATTTTGATTCTATTAGGAGTCTAGTTACAGGCTGCTGAGCTGAATTCCCGTTGGGCTAATGGTGCACCAGCAGTGAGGCTCCCCTACTACAAGGTAAAATCACAAAAGAGCTAAACTTACTAAGAGCTGAAATCACTGAGTGTTATGTTAAGTAGTGGGGGAGCCTGAAGATATATGGTGGAGCAGTTTGCGGGACGCAGAACTGAGCGGCTGGTGGAGCAGAGCAGTTTGCGGGATGGCGAGCAGCGTGGCTGGTGGAGCCGAGCAGTTTGTTGGATGCCTAGAGCAGCCCATGGGGTGGCTGGCAGAGCGGAGCCCCATGGAGAGGTGGGGCCATCATCTTTGGACCACATAAGGTGCCCCTTACTCCCCCGCCCTTCTCCACCCACGTTGGGAGGTAAAACTCTGCAGATAAACTTTTGAACTCTGGGGCTGCCCTGACCAGGGACAGAGACTTTTGGGTTGTTGGACTTTTGGGACTTTGGGTGATTTGGGTTGCTGGACTCAAGAACCAAAGCGAAAGGACAAGCCCCAGTTTGCTTGGGGTGGGATTTTTGCTCATGGGTTGTGTTATGAATCCTATTGGTGGTGTTTCCTCAACATAATGCCACATTGTTTCTCTCTGTTATTAAAAGGCTTTTTGCTACACTCAGACTATGTGCTTGTGAGAGCGGAAGTATTGCCTCTTAGAGGCGTCCAGCGGGGGTGGTATATATTTGTCCCAGGTCCGTAGGTGGGGGCTCGAGCCGGTTTTTCATTGTGTTATTTGAATGGAACCCCTAGATACTGAACCCGGCCCTTGTTGCTGCCAACTTTGACAGGCAGAAGGGTTACAGTTAGAAAGTTTTTTCTAACATCTAACCTAAATCTCCCTTACTGCCTTTTGACCTGGTTACTTTGTGTCCTACCTTCAGGGGACATTTTGATCACCATCCTCTTCACAAGCATTGACTTTCTGATTTCCCCAAGGGTGTGTGAACCCCCCTCGGCCCCAGGCCCCGTCCTCAAATCACCACTTCCCCCAAGGCTCCACCCCCACCACTTCCACCCCTTCGTCCAAGGCCCCCTTCCTCCCCACCCCCACTATGCCCTGGCCCACCTCTTCCTGTCCAGTTCTACCCCTCCCCCAAGTGTGCCCCACCCTCATTCCATCTCTTTCTGCCCCCGCTCCTCCCTCTCCCCTCCAGTGCCTCCTGTTGCTCAACAGCTGATCAGTGGTGGGCTGGAGGCACTGGGGAAGTAGGGGGGAGGAGTTGATTGGCAGGGCCCACCAGAGGGTGCAGAGCACCCACTATTTTTTTTCCATGGGTGCTCCAGCCCTGGAGCACCGACAGAGCTGGCGCCTATGAGCCTCTTTATAACAGCCCTTAACACAGTGGTCTCCAACCTTTTTTATGCGCAAGATCACTTTTTGAAATTAAGATCAACTCAGGATCTACCCCACCCCTCCACTCACTCCATTCCCGCCTCCCTCCATCGTTCGCTGTCCCCAGCCTCAGTCACTTTCACCAGGCTGGGGCAGGGGTGTGGGAGGGGATGCAGGCTCTGGGCTTGGGCCAAGGGATTCAAAGTGTTGGAGGGGGCTCCAGGTTGAGCTTGGGGCAGAGGGTTGGGGTGCAGGAGTGCGAGGTGCAAGCTCTGGGAGGGAGTTTGGCTGCAGGGGTCATATGGTCACACTGCACCTAATCTCATAGGATCCACTGGGCATTTTATGAGTTTTACTTTTTATTAGTGTCATTTGTGGTTTATAGATCCAAAATCCTTAAGGGAGTGTCAGAAATCAGTGTAACATTCTCAACTGTGGGGTGTGCATGGACTGAGCCTGGGGAAGAGGAATGGGGTGCAAGCTCTAGGAGGGGGTTGGGTGCAGAAGGGAGCTCCTGGCTGGGGCAGCAGTGTGAGGTGCAGGCTCCGGCCGGGAGGCGTTTACCACAGGCGGCTGCCAGTTGGCAGTGCAGCAGTGCTCAGGTAGGCTGACTGCCTTGGCCCCACGCCACTCCTGGAAGCATCCGGCTGCGGTCTCTGGGAGGTGGGAAGGGGGACGGTGCTGAAGGCGGGGGCAGCGTACAGCTTATGTAGTCACGGCGGAGCATTGAGAGAGAGCTCTCCCAGCGCTCTAAAAAAACCCACCTCCCCAAGGGGTGTAGCTACTAGCACTGGGAGCACTTTTTCACACCCCTGAGCAAGAAAATTGATGCACTGTAAAGGGCCAGTGTAGACAAGCCCTAATTCATTTTGCACCTTAGCCTTTCTGATTTTGTCCCTACATGCTTCTGCTATTCTTTTATATTCATCCTTAGAAATGTGTCCATATTTCTACTTTGAGTAGGATTTATTTTTGATTTTCAGGTCATTAAACAGCTCCTCATGGAGCCATATTGATTTCTTACTACTCTTCCTATTTTTCCTTTGCATGAGGATCATTTGCTGTTGTGCCTTAAATAGTGTCTCTCTGAAAATTGCCCACTCTCCTTTATTCCATTTCCCTTAGATTTTCTTCCCATGGAACCTTACCTACTTCTCCAAGTTTGTTAAAGTATGCTTTTATTGAAATTATATCAGGGAAAAATTAATTTGTAAATAAAACAGTCATAAAAATCAGTTTATTTTATTGTGTCTTTACTTTTATGCTGCTGTATTATGTTGTGTATGCCATTTCTGTCTGTGTTGGAGTTTTTAAGGTTTCACTTGATTTAGCCAAGAATTTAAAACATGGTTTCCTGAGCTCATAACCCCAAGGTGGGGCATGAGGATAGGAAGGGGAGGAGAAGGGGGCTGTCATGGAGTTGTGGCCAAAAATCTCTTCTTTAAAAATAACTTCGGGAATTATGAAGAATATGGAGAGATAGGGTTCAGCTGCCAGGAGCCTACAGTGAAAGGGAGAGACAGAATGTTGACATCAGAGACCTCTGAGGAGAGAAATGGGGGCACAGTGGCCATAGATCTGTGAAGGAGGTATGTAAGAAACTTCTGGTTTTGGTCTTATTTGGAATATACCTCTAAGGATTCTGGGATACAGAGTTATGGTAGGAAGGAATAGGTTATTTTGGTGTTATGAAAGATGTTGACAGATCTTTGCTTATTTAGAGGTGTTGCATGTTATGGAGATATGTGAACCATAGATCAATCTGGAAAGAGAAAAAAGTAGTAATATTCTTTCAGTCTTCACCCACAAACCAAACTTCAATCACAAGCCAGGCTACTCCCACATGGAATGCCAAAATGAGAGGCCATTCACAGGAGATAAAAATATGATAAAGGACACTCTGCTGGGGAACACAAAGCTCCTTGGACTTTGCTCCTACTTAGTGGCACTCAGATACTGTGTTGGATGCTGTTGGGCCTTTGGATTTGGTTCCAATTAAAGGAAACATTATTTTCCAGTGTGCTGCCCACTGGTAGCTCCAGAAAAAAAAATGTTACTGATTATAGATTGTGCAGATCTTCATAAAAAGACCAATCCTCTCTTTTCTAACATCCTTTAAATCAAGAGTGAAACAAACAACAGGGCTGAGTTATCACCATTGGACATCTAAGTGAACATCTCACTGAGATCAGTGGGGCTGTGCACACCTCCCAGAGCTCTTTTTCCAGGCTCTCTGAAAACTCAGGTGGATTTCACTGCATTCTTTTCAGTTGCTTTACAACTGAAACGATTAGAAATTGGATTTTGGAGCCCATGTAGCAGCCTGAGAGAGAGAGAATTTCCTCTCGTCCATCATATACCAAACAATTTCAGCCCTGGTGTACACATAAATAGCACATGGAAAGAGAAGTCAATTTGTTAAAAAATAACATCTCTTGTAAATGGATATTCAGCCGTGATGATATACGGTCAGTCACTTCTGCTTCATTTAACCCAATGTAAATTTGAAGTTGCTCCACTTTGAATTATTATGGATTTTCACCATTTTAATATACGGGCAAGATTTTCAAAGATGCTTAAGGAACAGATTTTTATAAGATATATAGGCCCTGAAGAGGTCATATAGGTGCACTGAAAAATCTCACTAGGTACCTAAATTGGTTAGGAATCCATCTGCATCTTTGGGGGTCCAAAATATTTTTGAAAATCTAACCCTAAGTAACTTAGGAGCTAAGGTCCCACTAAGGTCAGAATCTAACTTTTTGCTATTGAACTGAAATAATTAAGAAATATCCTCCATGTCATGACTGACGTATGTCTAAAGAGAAATAAGAAGGGCTTTAGCTTAGGCTACTTCCTTTAATATAACCAAAGAATGATGAGGATAAATGCAAATGAAACAATACTTTAATTATACAGACCTTCCAGGGTAAAATAAAGCTTTTTTTCTTAAAGCCAAAAAAAAAAAAATAGTTACTGTTGTGACAAAGTTCCTCCTCTGCCTTGGTGGGTCCTGTGTTTATTGGCAGATTTGCTTGCCTCAGAGGTTCATGGCAGCCCTCAGTCTGGCTACTTTTGTGGCTCAAATCTGCCGTTCACTCAGTTAGCCTCATCACTGGCCAACACGGGGAAAAGAAGAAGAACAATCCCCGCAGCCTCTGCTGATCCACCTAGTGGATCGGTGAACAGGCCAAAGACCTTCCCCTCTGGTGGAACCCGCAGTCCAGTTCAACTCCTCTGGTATCAAGTAGGGAGTTGGGGGGGATGGAAGGATGGGGGGAACCCAGGCCCGCCCTCTACTCTGGGTTCCAGCCCAGGGCCCTGTGGATTGCAGCTCTCTACGGTGGCTCCTGTAACAGCTGCGTGACAGCTACAACTCGCTGGGCAACTTCCCCATGGCGTCCTCCCAACACCTTCTTTATTCTCACCACAGGACCTTCCTCCTTATGTCTGATAATGCTTGTACTTCTTAGTCTTCCAGTATACGCCTTCTCACTCTCAGCTTCTTGTGCCTCTTGCTCCCAGCTCCTTGCACGCACACCACAAACTGAAGGGAGCTTCTTTTTAAACGGAGGTGCCCTGATTAGCCTGCCTTAATTGATTCTAGCAGCTTCTTGATTGGCTGTAGGTGTTCTAATCAGCCTGTCTCCCTTAATTGTTTCCAGAAAGTTCCTGATTGTTCTGGAACCTTCCCTGTTACCTTACCCAGGAGAAAGGACTTACTTAACCTGGGGCTAATATATCAGCCTTCTATCACTCTCCTGTATGGGGTTCTCTGCTCGGTGTCCCCGTCCGGTTCCCTTCGTTTGACCCTTTTACCGCACTCCCGTCCCTGTTTTTCATTAGTTGTCCCCCGTAATTAGTTGGTTCTCCAGGCCCTGTGGATCTCCCCCTTAGGCTGGGGGGGGATCCTTTTGTAGTGGACGAGCTCTGCCCGCCCACGTCCTGGATTTCCCAGTAGGATCACTCTCCTGTATGGGGTTCTCTGCTCGGTGTCCCCGTCCGGTTCCCTTTGTTTGACCCTTTGACCACACTCCTGTCCCTATTATTTCATTAGTTGTCCCCTGTATTTATTTGGTGTCCAGGTCATGTGGATCCCCCTCTTAGGCTGGGGAGGGATCCTTTAGCAGTGGGTAGGCTTTGCCCACCCACTTCCCGGATCCCAATAGGATCACTCTCCAGTAGCTACCTCGACCGGATCCTGCACGAGGGCATGTCCCGTCCACCCTTCACCCCAGGCCCTCTAGACCTTCTTATCGCGTCCCTACCCCGTGGACCCAACCGACCCCCCTGCCCCTTCACCGTGACCCGGCTGCACAATCTGCAGCCGGTCTGCTTCCAGACTGCGCCAAGGAAACATCTATACACACTCATGCTCCACAACCTTCACATCCTCACCCTCGCATCCCTCCCCGATAAAAAATGATGGGAACTCCTGCCACCTCTGGAGGGCAAGGAGCCCCGGTGGGCCAGCCTATACTCCACCCTGCTCCCAAGGCCCGCTGGGTATATCAGTTGGTGGCTCCTTCACGGGGCCACGAGCACGGGCGTGTACTTAGTGCGGTTCACCCCATCCCAGACACCTGCCCCTTTTGCGGCTTGAGAGAAACCCTGGCACACATATACTTGGAGTCTGCCAGGCTGCAGCCCCTATTCCGGCTCCTTATGAATAATTTGTTACATTTTTGGTTGCACTTTTCCCCTCATCTCATTATCTATACACTCCCTATCCATGGCCCCACAAAGTCACGGGACCTCCTGGTCAACCTCCTCCTGGCCATGGCTAAAGTGGCCATCTATAAAACCAGGGTTGGGAGGTTGGCCGATGGAGTCTCCTGTGACTGTGGGGCCTATTTCCGATCCTCCGTTCGTTCACGTATCCGGGCAGAGTTCCTCTGGGCGACGTCCACTGACTCCCTTGATGCCTTTGAGGAACAGTGGGCGCTGTCTGACGTTCTCTGCTCGGTGTCCCCATCTGGTTTCCTTCATTTGACCCTTTGACCGCACTCCTGTTCCTGTTATTTCATTAGTTGTCCTCCGTATTTATTTGGCTTCCAGGTCCAGTGGATCCCCATCTTAGGCTTGGGGGGATCCTTTAGCAGTGGGCAGGCTTCACCCTCCCACTTTCCAGATCCCAATAGGATCACTCTCCTGTAGCCACCTGGCCTGACCCTGTCACACTGTCATGAAAAAAAAACCATAATTAATTGAAGTGTTGAAGATCTGCTTAACGTTTCTTGGCAATTGTGCTTCCATAGTCTAATGCTGTTAAATAGTGTATTTGAATACCATAGTCATGTGAAATTTACTCAGCTGCTTTTAATTGTGCCAGGGTGGTGAAACAGAAGGGCAAGCTGCAAGCAACACAGCAATTGACAGGAGTCTGTACCACCAAAGCATCTCAGCAGGTTTTGCTGGCATAAGACATATTGTGTGTGAAAGTGTTGGTTCTTGAAACAGCGGATTCAAGAGCACAATCAATAGTACAAAAAAAGTTGGAAAAATGCAGTTAAAGTTATCTTGCAATTCAGCATTTTGCAGACAAGTACTCAGGGAAGTAGGCTTTCAACTCTAACATGTTTACCAAACATCATCAAGCCCTTCAGAAAATCCTGCTTGCTCCAGGGCTGCAGCTTGCTGTTAGTTACAAGAACTGTAACATTTTGCCCATGGTAAAAAGTGACTTGGTCTAATTATTATTGATTTTGTTATTACTACATTGCCTCCAAAATCATTAACATTTGATGGGCGGGGGGGGGGGGGAATTGTGCAGTGATTTTTAAAAGCTCGGTCACAATGACATTTCTTAAACACAGAAAAAATGTTCAATTTCTTCACCTTAACACCCAAGACTAAATCCATTGTTTTTTCCCTTTTCTGTTTTTGTTGCTAAAGACAGGTTACAATAAAGCTACTTCATCGCCAAATTCAGAATGAAAGGTAAATCATTTGTTACAGCGTTGAGACAATTTCCTTGCAGTTCTCTTAATCATTACTGTTTTGTTAAAAAGCTCCTCAAGCTAAGAATGTTGTGAGAAGGAGTATGTTATTACTAAGACCTGTTATCCATCTGTTGTCTCAGAGAAAGCTTGTATAACATCAGAGAATTATTTGCAAAGATCTTTGTACAGCTCACCTTTACATTCCTGTAGTTTCCTTTTCAAATTAAAACATTCCTACATAAAAACACCTCAAAATCTAATGTAATATTAAGTGAAATTTGTGAATTATGCTAATGCACGAACGAGTTTGACAATCCTAGAAGCTGTGGGTAAAATTTTCAATTTACCTCGGAACCTACAGTCCATTTTCAACTTGAGACTAGATTTTTAGAGGTATCAGAGTTAGGCCCCACAAACGGCCTTGCTGCATCTTTAGGTATCTGTGGGTATGTCTACACAGCAAAAAAGAAGACCCATGGGATCAAGTATCTGAGCCCAGGTTAACTGACTTGGGCTTGTGCTGAGAAGCTAAAAATAGCATTGTAGATGTTTGGTCTTGGGCTGTAGCCCAGGCTCTGAAACCCAGCGAGGAGGGAGGGTTTCAGAGCCCAGACCCCAATCCAAGCCCAAATGTTTACCTTGCTACTTTTAGCCCCTCTGGGCCAGCTCCATGAGTCCACATCAGTTGATTTGGGCTCAGAGACTTGCTGTTGTGGTGTTTGTTTGCTTGCTGTGTAGCTATACCATGAACACCTTTAAAAATGTGGCCCTTTGCTTTCTATGTGCATAAATGACTTTTGAAAATTAGACTTAGGAACCTAAGTCACTTAGGTGCTTTTTAAAAATGTTACCTCATGTGATCTGGTATCCATAGAACAGTACACACAGTGGTAATTCAAACTTTCTGCAGTAGCCTACCAATGTGACAATATCCTGGAATGCCTCGTGAGAATGTACAGCCCTGTTGGAGTTTTAAAATTCCACCTGGTCTGTAGGGGATTTCCTGCCCTCCAGGGTGAATTACATTAATTTAATGGGCTTCTGTTAAAGAAAAGACATTCCTTTCCTGCAGGGCAGATCCAGGATGTCTTTTCAGCTCCCAGCCCCATTCAGTCTTTAGCTTCTCTATGGAGATTGCCTACAAGGGTGACAATTACTGCTAATTGTGGTGGTGTTCATTGTTCTGGGGACACCTGGTCCATTGGGAACTGAACTGAATTAATCAGACAGCCAGCAGATGGTAAGGGATAGTTAAAACTCTTTGACTCTTTTGGCTCAGGTTCTATTTGAAATGGTGACCTAGAGGTGACAAAAACTTAATTATATTGAGATCCTCATGTGTGAATATAAGATACCACAGAACATCTAAGCTTTGAAACTTGAATGTTATATTTTGGGTAAGATGCCAAGTAAACCAACTATAGAAAGGGTGTTTTACATTTGCTTGGCAGCTGTCCACATTGTAAATGGAATTGTTTAAATATTTTTGCATTAGCAAATAAATATGATCAGCTCTCCAATTCAGTGCAGTTACATTTTTCTTTTTCATGCCAAACTTTAAATATGTCCTTGGGGATTTTCTGTTGTTCATTTTCCTTTCATTTACTTGGTTTAATGTCAGTTGCCAAACTCCCACTAAAATGCTTTGGCTCTGACCTTTGGTCCTGTTGAACTGTGCAAAGGATGGGTCAAAAGTGGCAGCTGGGGGAGATTGAGCCTTCAATATAGGTGAGAACAGCTTTGGGAGAAGGGGTGCATTAAATTATGCTGGCTGGCTAATACTTGAAGGGCTTCCATAAAAAATGATGGGGAAAAGTTGTTCTCTCTTGTCACAGAGGGCAGGACCAGAGGCAATGGGTTCAAACTACAGCATAGCAGATTTAGATTAAATCTCAGGAAAACTTCCTAACTGTAAGAATAGTAGCACAATGAAACAGATTGCCTTGGGAGGTTGTGCTTTCATGGGAGGTTTTCAAAAGGAGGCTGGATAGCTATGTGTGTGGTTTAGACACAACAAATCATGTATCTTGGCAGTGGGTTAGACTAGATGACCCTTGCTGTCTCTTCTAACTCTGATTCTATGAAAGCCCTCTGTTTAATTCACAGCTGTCTCCAGTCAGCTGTCTGTGAGCTACTCAGCAGCCCAGAATAGCTGTTGTGCAAAGCACTGTCCCCCAGATCCTCAAAAAGTATTTAGGTGCCTAACTCCCATTGATGTCAGTGGGAATTAGGCCCCTAAATACCTTTGAGGTGCAGGCCTTTTCATCATCAGCATGAACCCTTTACCCCGGTCTCTCCCCAATCTGTCCATTTACTAGGAGAGCGAGAAGTGGTGCCACACAGGACTGGCCCTGTGAATCTTGCTTCACTTTTTTGAGATTCATAAAGGTAAAGCTTTATGATCAACAAAACACAAATTGTCAACATCACATGTCAAAATATACAAAGTAAATATCCTTTAAATCCAACTCTAAGAAATTCTCAAGCAGCATGTCTCTTATTTTGCCTAATCTGTAAATTTCAATTATTACCAATGGATTTTTTTTTCCAATCACTTTGTGTGTTTACAGTGAAATCAACATTTACGAATAAAAATCTAATCCTTCCAAGCCTCCCTGAAAGGCTAGAGGAGGGGACAGAATTTGGCTGTCAAAATTTAGTCAAGTTTGTCTTAGGTTTCCAGACACAAAAAAAGATAAAGTATTGATCAGAATTGTATGACAACAAAAACTTACTTCATAGTAACATCACCAAATTTTGCCCTGCATCAGCCTTCAGTTTTAATACAAAGGTCTGTTTTCAGAGACTACAGGTCCCAGGCTGCAATATTCTGTCTTGCTCCATTGGCCGTTGCATGTCTAATCCCATAATCTCTCTAGCTACAGTCAGTTCAGTGGCACACTGATTTATTTTTAATTCTTAAAAGTTCATCAGTATATCTGGGCAAATACAGAGTGGTTAAAAGAACACTAGAATTAGTTAGTATATGGTAACTAAAACTTGAAGAATGGACTCAGCCTACATCCTATTCACGCTGTCAGACAAACACCTGACACCTAAGGTAGGCCTTACATTGTCCCAGAAGGTCCACAACTGAAAGAATAGATTGGAACCCCAGTATCAAATGCAGGTGAAGTGAGGCACCTCAGGTCACCAAAAAAGGAGGAGACGGAATAGATGATAGCAAGATTGTCAAATAGCAAACAAAGTTTTCTTGAATGAGGACCAAACTAACTCATTTGAGGGATTCTAGTATCCTTGGGAAGGCATCAAAATTGTCTAAGGACCCAGTACCCTTTTTGTTCAGTTTTACTGAGAATGGTGGAGCCATTACTCAGTGCCTCACCTTGCACATCTTGAATCAACCCAGAAATAGACTCTAGTTTGTTCAGATCTGGTGCATCTTTTGGACTCCTGAATTTCCTACAGGGGCAAAGTTTGGGATTGCCAATAGTGCTTGTTCTTGTCCTCTTCAGAGTAAAAAGGCTTTTGCAAACCTTCCTCCTCTAAGCCATGCTGCATTGTTTGGCTGTTACTCTTGGACACTATTGATGGCGAATCTGTGTCACTGACCTTACCAGGAAATTGAACATGGAATGTCATCCCAGAGGACATCATTTAGAAGTTCTCTCTGACACTTGTTGTCACTGTCACACTAACTATGAGGTAGTAATAAATTCTTAGAACTAATCAATGTTTAAATATCCTCCAGACATGTTGTACTGAAGGTTGCAAAGAAGGTTAGCATTTAAGAAAGACAATTAGTACGAAAGCATGTGTGTAATACACAAGAAAATAGCCGTAAAAAATGAGTTATAATGTTTCAGGTTTTACAATTAAAAAAAAAAAAAAAGACTATCCCCCAAATTCAGTAACTTCAGTGGGAGATGCCAAGTTCCCAGTAGTTTTGAATGTCAGATCATTAATTTTTGTGCCCAGATAAGAATTTAGGGGCCTAACTTAAGGTACCTATATTTGAAAAGCTTGGCTCATATTATTTGTTTTTATGTTAAAAGGGGGAAAGTATCTAAGCTTAACAGGAACATCACTGGGAGTTTTGCATGGATAAAGAATGTAGGACTGTGGCTTGTTTGAGAACCAGCTTCTTTGATGTCCTGCAATAACTATTTTCCTCACCTTTGCTATGTGTGTTGCTAAGACTCCTGGGGGCAATTTCCATTGTTCTTTGTGCACAATATGCTGAGCCTTTCTATGATTCTTTCCCAGTGAATTGTGGGACAATATAGCTGTGCTTGTTGACATATGGGGTTGTGACAGTCTTGATCACCACTTTTACAAGACTATGATACATTTTGTACCCAGCATGTCTTGTGAGGTATCATTTGAAACATCCTAATCTGCTGAACGTTATTGTCCTGGTAAAATATTTGTATCAATATTGTTTGTAAAGTAACAAGATTCTCGTATATAACATTGTTATAACATGCTGCAAGGTTAAGAAAAGCAAGCCAAATTGTGTTTTCAGAGTGTTAAAGAGCTATCACCGGCTTAAGCAGCCATCATGGGTGGCATGTATAACAGCCTGCTCTGGCACAGCTGCCACCACTGGTTGTGGGTTTGGCGGGGGGAATTTTTGATTATTATGCGCCATGCAGGTTCTGGGGAAGCTGAGGAGGCAGTATCTGCTATTCAGCTTCCTGGGTTCATCAGTAATCTCCTGGGAGTCCCCAGAACCTGCATGGCACATATCAAAAGCTCTTCTTCTGGAAGAGAGAAGAGCTTTCCCAACGGGGTGGCTAGAGGGCTGGGGAGAAGAGGTATGACTGGGAGTGGGGGCCTCTGTCTGGACTCTTCTGGCCAGGACTCCTCTGGCCATGGAGGGGGTGGGGGCTGAGGGCTTCAACTGACTCCAGTTGGCCAGGCTGGGGCTACTCCGGATGTTAGGGGAGTGTCATGGATCCAGCCACAGGGACAGCAGGTGGAGTGGATCCCCCATTCTCCAGCAATGGGAAGCTATGAATAAGAAATTTACATTCCATCACAGGGACGGTTCAGACCTCATGTCCACTAGAGACTACTTGTCGCCTGCTGGGGATAATCCTCAAAGAGGGGGAGAGTGGCATAAGAATGAGAGATAGTGGCCTCCAAATGACGTCTCTCTCTCTCCCCATGTCTGCTCAGAGCAGCTACAACTCTTGAAAGACAAAGAAATTATTATTAAACTGTAGGGAGGAGTGGTCCTGGCTAGAAGGCTTTTCAGCCAGTACAGACTGCTGTAAATATATTGTGAGACAAAACCTTTTTGCCTTTAAGTTCACTTAGCTTTTTAAGATAGTATTAGCTTGCATTTTACTCTTATTTCTTTTGTAACCAATTCTGATCTCTATGCATCATTACTTGTAATCACTGAAAATCTATCTTTCTATCTAACTTTTTTTTTTGAGTGTGGACAGGAGTAGGGCTTGAAGTAAACAACAGCTGAGTAAAAGCCCTCAAGTTAAGACATTCCCTTAGTAGACTTTACCTTCAGCCAAAGAGCCAGTGTGCTGAACGGAGTCAAAAAGAGCCACCACACTCCATGGGCAAGATTCTCTAGCTGCGATACAGCCCCTTTGCTAACCACTGAGATTACACAAAAGGGTTATAATCTGGCTGCTAATGATCAAGAGACATTGGCACATGGGAATCTTCTGCTGGCACATCTGTGCCTTGTGCCTCAGTCCCTTGCCTCATCCGTGTACAGGTGTTTTGTGTGGTTATTTTTAAAGAAGGAAACAATTGTGCACATCAAAATAAAGACAAAGTACACATCTACCACATGTGTGTGTGTGTGAGAGAGAGAGATTTAAACTGAACTTGACAAATACAAAAATTACAGGATTTTTCAAATGGGAGTTACAAATTATATATCTGTGTTATGTTACCAGCCAATGCAACAAGACATTCTGTCATCCAACCCTAAGTTAAGGAGCCTCAGTCAGCAGTTCTGGTTAATTGTGGGCAATGAATTGTGCTCATAACAGTGTGCAATAATTATATTATCTCTGGGTGTTGATCAAGTTGCAGCATTTTAGCACTGGATGGTGTGTGTGTCTTTCATTGTGTTTCCATTAAACAGAATCCAAACACTGAAACATTTAAATATAATCAAATCGAGTTTATCTATGACAGTCCCACCTGAATACCATTTCTGATGTACATCTGCCACATGCAAAATTAAAAGATAAGTAACATGATTACAATCAGATTAGCGAACCGAGGCAAGTAAATGAGATTGCAGAGTTCTATGAGTGAAAAACTGCACACCCTAGTGAGACCACTTTACATCACATTAGTCTAAAATGAGTTTTCAATCTACATATAAGATAGCAAGTGACTAGAAATTCCAACCCTTGTGTCACGGTTCCTCCCCCACTCTGAACTCTAGGGTACAGATGTGGGGACCTGCATGAAAAACCTCCTAAGCTTATCTTTACCAGCTTAGGTCAAAACTTCCCCAAGGTACAAAATATTACACCTTGGACTGGCCGCTACCACCACCAAACTAATACTGGTTACTGGGGAAGAGCTGTTTGGACGCGTCCTTCCCCCCAAAATACTTCCCAAAACCTTGCACCCCACTTCCTGGACAAGGTATGGTAAAAAGCCTCACCAATTTGCCTAGGTGACTACAGACCCAGACCCTTGGATCTTAAGAATAATGAACAATCCTCCCAACACTTGCACCCCCCCTTTCCTGGGAAATGTTGGATAAAAAGCCTCACCAATTTGCATAGGTGACCACAGACCCAAACCCTTGGATCTGAGAACAATGAAAAAGCATTCAGTGTTTTACAAGAAGACTTTTAATAAAAAATAGAAGTAAATAGAAATAAAGAAATCCCCCCTGTAAAATCAGGATGGTAGATATCTTACAGGGTAATTAGATTCAAAAACATAGAGAACCCCTCTAGGCAAAACCTTAAGTTACAAAAAAGATACACAGACAGAAATAGTTATTCTATTCAGCACAATTCTTTTCTCAGCCATTTAAAGAAATCATAATCTAACACATACCTAGCTAGATTACTTACTAAAAGTTCTAAGACTCCATTCCTGTTCTGTCCCCGGCCAAGACGACTACAGACAGACACAGACCCTTTGTTTCTCTCCCTCCTCCCAGCTTTTGAAAGTATCTTGTCTCCTCATTGGTCATTTTGGTCAGGTGCCAGCGAGGTTACCTTTAGCTTCTTAACCCTTTACAGGTGAGAGGAGCTTTCCCCTGGCCAGGAGGGATTTCAAAGGGGTTTACCCTTCCCTTTATATTTATGACACCTTGCGACTGTACTATGAGAGTCAAGAGGCTTCTCCTTTCTGTTACAGACTATGAAAGAATTATTTCCTGTCAGAACTTTTTACCTGGTACTTAGTACTAAATGAATGACTCACTGAGATTGATCTGTTGTTCACATCAGAAGAATTAGTTTTTTTAATGAGTAGAATTAAAGTGGGGAAGAAACCCAAGAAGAGACACTATTTTGCTTTCATTAGCAATTGTGAGATTGGCCAAGGGATAAATTCAAGAGAATTACAGCCAGGTATACATGCCATACATTTAATCAAAAAATTACCTGGATGGGGGCCAAGTGGCATTAACAATGAATGCATTAGCTAGAGCTGGTTTCAGATTGAGAACATTTCAGGAGCCAGAAAAGTAGGCTAGGCTCTCCCTCTTGGGCAAGAGGTTGATGTGAACTTCAGAGGATTTGGTTTCTTAGCAAGAATACAGATAGGCAGAGCTGGGCCTACCTTCAAATTTTATTGGAAACCGTTCACACATCACTAAAATTAACCCTGCACTTTTAGAGATCCCAGTTCAAATCTGATTTATGTCCTATGTAAAATGATTCTGGTAGTCTTCAACATCTATTTATCCATTCACTGAAATGCCACACCACTTGGCACAATTTTATATGAAACAAGTCTCTGCTCATGTCAGCAGTGAAAAATGCTAGAAACGACTTAGAGGGAAACACCTTATGAAATGCCATCGTGTACTACAGGATATTGGGTGCAATTGTTATGAGCCCCATTCACTTTTCCACAATAAAAACAAAACAAATAATTAGCAAATACAACAAAAGCCCACAATATTTTAGCTAAAAATGCATGTAGACATTTGAGGGCAACTCCTGCTAATGCAGATAGCCAGAATTAGACTAACAACCTGGCAAAGTAATTGCTGGGAGTTTCAAGCTGCAGCTCAACTCATCAGAATTCAGTTGTATTATGGAGTGTCAGTAGATTAATACCACGCTTAACGGGAAGCAATCATGAGCTTTCACCTTGTCTTCAAAAATAGGCAAATTCCCTCTAGAATTTTCACATATCACACCTCATTTCCAGCTAGTTTTTTTTTAAATGAGTTTTAATGATGTTTCAAAAAAATGGTGTTTCACTCTCCTTACAATGTGTGTGATAACCTTGATTGTGATCACTTTAGATAAGCTACTACCAACAGGAGAGTGGGTTTGTTGGGGAGGGTGGGGAGAAAACCTGGATTTGTGCTGAAAATGGCCCACCTTGATTATCATACACATTGTAAGGAGAGTGATCACTTTAGATAAGCTATTACCAGCAGGAGAGTGGGGAGGGGGGAGAGAAAACCTTTTGTGGTGATAAACACCCATTTTTTCATGGTTTGTGTGTATAAAAACATTTTCTGTATTTTCCACAGTATGCATCCGATGAAGTGAGCTGTAGCTCACGAAAGCTTATGCTCAAATAAATTGGTTAGTCTCTAAGATGCCACAAGTACTCCTTTTCTTTTTGTTAATATAAAAAGTTTATGATGAGTTTACATACTCCATACTAAGGTGTCATCAGTTCTTTCTTATTTTTTTCCTCTCCTTCTCTGTTCACTCCTAGCAAGTTATATGATAAAAATGGACAAAGTTATTAGAATGGAGGCCTTGAAACCCTTGAGAGAACTGAAGATATAAGATGGCCAACGTTATAACTTTACATTGTTTTGTCTTATTACTTTCTTGTCTTCTCTGGTTCAAGGGATCATTAATTCTGGCTTGAAACAGAAATTCTGTGCTCACCGTCTCTCTGTAGTTAGCAAGCAACTTATTACTTACTGAGGAGTCTATTTACCCTTGATTTTTTGGATAAATCCAAGGTAAAATGCTTTTGTGCAAAAATGCCATGCAGGTGTTTTTTTTAAACCCACTCTTTCAAATGAAAGAAATAGTTTTTATTACCTTCACCTACCTAGCCTCTTTTTATATTTGTTCTCAGATTATTACTCACTGGGGTATAGTATAGCCAGCAGCTTTTACCCTTTTTTTTTTTTTTTTTTAAACTTCACATGCAAGAAGAGAAATCTACATCAAAACATGTGCCTGTTACTTTTAGATATGTCATTGTTCAGACCTCCATATCCATTAAGGTTACAGATCTATAATCTCAGTTCTATGAGAGTGGGGAAAAAGAGAAGGCCCGCAAAGAGTGTAGTCCTTGTAAACATCAAGGAAAAGTGCATGCGAAATCTGATAGCTGTTAAGCTAGAAGACTGGCTACATCTCTTCAAAGATTACTTTTATGTAGACCTGATCAAGTTAGAACAAACTATATGGCCTTACATCTTTATTTATATAGCTTTTCTAAGTAAATCTCCCAACTATTCAAGTATTACTTTAAGTTTTTGGCAGAGAGCATATAGAAACATGTCTGGGCCTCTAAGAATCAGTACAGTCCCAGGACAGCTTCAAAGCAGACTTGGGTAACATGAATCTGCAAAAGAGAGCTCTTATCTCATGACTGAAGATTTATATGATACCTATTTTAAAAATCAGTGTCTCTCAAGTACTGTGGAACAGGTTTACATGCTTGATATCAGAGTACTCTGGGTACCTCATTCTGTAGTGTTGGAAGGCCAGACTTTTTACATCACTTCACAGTGGCAGGAAAAGAACAGTGACTGGAAAAAAATACACATAACAAAAGGAACCTATTGTGGACCCATGTACAGGACTAAAGCCTAACTTCAGAGTCATGTTAATTTATTGTTAGAAAAATACAACTTTTATATTTAAAGATAAGATCACAAAAAAAAACCTAGCAGGCTAGTCCAAAACTCCTACTACCTTTGTATCCCAGCAGATTTGTATATTTAGAGACTGGTGTGATTCTGTGTGTAGCCCACAATGGAGTACAATACAATTATCTTTTTACCATCCTACATCATAACTTAGACATACAAAGGCAGTCATTCGTATGCTAAAACGAACAGCAAGTATTTACATGAAATCATAAGAGGTTGTGGTTAAGAAGGAAGTTAGGACAGTTTTAGAGGTCTGAGTTCATGAAAACTTAAACCTTCAAAATGTGGAAGGGATACAAAAGTGGAAAGGCCAGCTGAGAAGGGAGGGGTGTGGAAAATGAGGTACCATGGAGGAAGGCTCTCACAGTTTTGAACACTAGGAGTGCATCTTTTAACATGACTTGGAGAACCCAGGGCTAACTTCCTAGATAGTGCACTACATGATAAGGGCACATGTCTTTTCAGTGTAATAGCATTTTATTCTGAACTCCTTAGAGTCTATACAGCAGAGATTTAGAGCAAGTCTTATAGATCTCCTGCCAAGTCTGATGACTCTCTGTACTGTAAGTTACTGTGTGTAAGGATTTATGATATTCCAGGTTGCATTGTTAGACAAATTATTAATGATAAAGTATTGTTTCTTATAATAAAGATATCATATTAAGGGATGTTCAGTCGGAGTCAGGGCTAAGACAAGAAACCTCTCCTATAGGAGTATGAATGCATTCTTGGGGCAGCACTGGCTAGAAATCCCTTAAACATGCAAAATTTGAATCTGGAGACACAGGGACCTAGCGGAAAGACACTGCAGCTGCTTCTTTGGAACTGGATGTACAAAGATTGGACAGGGGAGGGAATGGGACCCTGCTACCTGTTGAGGTATTGCCTGGAGCCTGTTTAGGAGACCTGCATGGAAGGTTTAAGGAGATTGATAGAGGATCTGAAGGAGGGATAGCTGTGGAATGGTGAGAATCTATGAGATTAAGGGCACTTAAAGAAAGGGCAAATACGATCATGCTGAGCAGTAGAAAGAAAAGAAGGTAGGTGAGCAGAAGTATCAGGGAAAACACAGCGAAGAAAGAGAAATCTGGCATCAAATGTTTGATTAAGATCTTCAGTTTAGCAAACAAACAAACATTTTAGTACTTATCCTAAGCAAATGGAACCAAATGTCTGAATCTTTTGCATTTCACGTAAAGCTACCCTTGAGGGTTTTTTTAATCCTGTTTTTTTTAAATCCCTTTTAATAGGAATCACATTAGACTTTAGTTGACAAGGTATCTTTTGAAGAAATTTTACTAGAAGGCTTCCATTTAGAGCACTCAGGAATGTATCTATAATATGTAAAATGGCAAACAGCATAAAAAAAGTGTCCATTCCCTTGGTGAGGGTTACTAAATAATTTAATAGGGTTACTAAATAGGTCAGCATGACTGGTCAGGGGAGCCAAAGTCAGGTGAAGAAAACCAATTCAGCATTTGGAGTTCATGTAAGCAAACATAACAGGGATGCTAATAGCCAGAGTTTATTAAAGTTCTTTACAGGCAGGGTTCCTCAGAATTAATCAAAAGGGCTTCCCGCAGCCAAATTTCAAGTAAAGATTAAAAGGGATTCTCACCGCCAGGATTCATTCAAAGACACAGAGAGGGGCTTCTTGCAATCAGCCCTTTCCCTCCTCTTACAGAGTATATAACTCTTTGATCACATTCAATATATTTAGAGAATTTCTGACTCTTATTCTCTTTACAGACCCTTTGGATTCATTAACTCACTTCACCTAACCCCAGTCTCATGTTCCACTTCTGTCTTAAAGCAGAGCTCATTGGCAAGCTCCCCTGGCTGTTCTAGAGATAGATGCACCAGAAACAATTGTTGAAAGGGTTGAAAAATTGCTTCTTTAAACCTCACGCCATTATGCCACATGACCAATTTATATGTGGATAGGATACTCTTTTATTAGACCTACTCCCTTGTTTTATCTTTCTCAATATTGCACACTCAGTATCCTTTTTTTTTTTTTTTCCTGACTAGGAGGTTGCTAGGATGATGTCAACAGAACTACTCACATGCTTAAAGCTGAGCACTTGCTTAAGAGCTTTGCTGAACTGGCCTCTAAGATATTTACCCACCACTATACAAATTCTATGACAGAGCCAGGAATTGAGCCTAGGTCTCTTGAATCCTAATCCAATGCCTTTAGTCTCTGACATTCTACTCCCAGTCAAAACCAAGCTCCCTTTCATCACAGACTCCTCTCTGCTTACTCTGTCAGAGCCCCACTTTCCCCTCTTTCAGGCCATAATGAGTCTTCTTTTTAGAACTCCATTGATTCCCGTCTATTTTCACAGAGTTTAAGGCCAGAAGGAGCCATTATAACCATCTTGTCACACCTTCTGCCAAACACAGACCATGGAACTTCACCCAGTAGTTTGTGCATCAAATCCATAACATTATGGTTGAGCTTTGCCCCCGCTCTGCCAGACAGACAACTAGTCTTGATGTAAAAACTTCAGGCAATAGAAACTGATGGCATGAGATGGGGATTACCTCGAGACCACCATTTTTTAGTTTGTTTTACATAAACTAACTAATTATCTGAATGGCTCCAGGAAGACTAGCAGATAGTCAGAAAATGAGAATATCAGGGGATTGTGTGAATTTAAAATAATCCTAATTTCAAATACTTAAGGTCTGGATAACCAGAAGGAAAATGTCTTCATGTTATAGCTTAAATGTGCTTTTAAATTTTAATTAAATTTTCAAAGACGAGGTTTTCACTTACGGATTTTTTTGGTGGAGGAGGGGAGGAGGAGGAGAGATGATATTTTGATGTAATTGTTTTCCTCACATGCTCAAGGGAAGGTTTGGCAGTGGAGTCATTGGATCAGTCCTCAGCATGTTCCTCTCATAATTTAGGCCCTAATTCCAATTCCTCTGCTCACTCTGTGTAGCACCTGGCTCCACAAGCACCATAGCTCCACTGAAGTCAGCGGGACTATGCATGGTCGATGGTGCTAGTCATCATGAATAGGTGATAATCACCTGGATCTTAGGCTGCTGATGTTAGATTTACTGGAAGAAATTGCTTTCCCTTGTTGAATAGTGCTAGGTAAAACTGCACAGGACATATTTTTTTCTTAACCTAGTTGTATGCCTTTTTAAACCCAGTTGCAACACAAGAGACAACATAAACCTCACTGGTTCTGCATTGTGTGTTCAGTTTCTCACGACTGCATGGGAAGAATGATGGAACTAAAGACACTGTAAACTCTCCAACCAGAATGCAGAGCTGATTAATCCTGTTGTAAATGTAATGAGCTAAAATGATATTACTGCTTCCTGCATTCATACTTGATTTATTTTACTGTACATTCATGAGGTTAGCAAAATGAAGACACTCTTCTCAAGTAGCAGCAGTGGGGAAAACTGCCTCAATTTTCTTATCAGAAGAATTCTTGTTTTGGTATAGCCCTGTTAGCTGGAAACAGACCAGGTGTGCTCTCTGCTGTGGCATGGACGCAATGACTGTCACAAATCCTGAAACCACATCTAGTCTCTTTTTCTCTGCCCCCTGTTGTTGATGAGGCAAATTCTGTTCTCAGTTCTTCTGGTGCAATCCCAATGATTGCAGTGAGGGTTGCATATGCATAAGTGTGAGCAAAACTTGCTATATATGTTATACTGGCATTGCTTCCCCAAGCCCTGCTGGACTGGCTAGTAGATAGGCTCGTATACTTTTTATTTTTACTTTGCCAAATGTACATTTACTGAAGGCAACAGAATCTGTGTATGCTCATATAGATATCGTTTCATTCTTTCAACTAGACTGAGCAAAACTACTCAGTGAATTCTCAAAGGAAGCCATGTAATATATAAAATATCCCTGGAGGGAGGAAATAAATGCTATTTAAGATATTGAATTGTTGGAATAAAGCCAGTGATGCAATTGTTGTTGAGTTTCATTTTTAAATGAATCATCAGATCTTGAGTTAATCTCTGGCTTGGGGCTCAAGGAGTCTGTTTGTTGTAGTATCCTGAACCCATGGGGGGAAAAGTCATTTTTAAACAGTAGCATTCTTTATCCCCTTAGAAATATTAGACAGGCATTCTCCAACTGCATGTGTTTCAAGATGTGGTGTCATAGCTTGTACCAATGATTAACCTAGAAAAAGGAGTCAATTCTGTAATTCTATTCCCTATTTTTTGCTTGAGGAAGCAGACATTTATTTGGCCTGACTATACCATGAAAAATGAGAGGGTGAACAACATAAAAAACTACTGCTTAGCTTAACATTGCTAAGGAAAATGGTCCCTATAACTAATTTAAAGAAATTATGTTTGGGAAAAGGAAAGCCCAGCTCTAAAAAGAATTTATTAAAAAACATTTGGAACGTATGTTTCAATCCTTGAGAATGCTTAATTCTGTGTTGGTGTCTTTTCCATTCTGTCCACTTGCTGTTCTGCAGTAATGCTTTGTCTTTATTTATGTGCCTACCTATTGTCTTTTAAGTCAAGCAATAGCTGCAAATCAAATAGCATCTTCTCATTCCCTGTCACATATATAGCCAGCTCCTCAATCACTAGACTAAACAGATCTGGCTTCACCAAAGTTGTTGTCAGCAATATCATGCCTTCTGTGCCAATAAATTTACCCATTAGTGATGCAGATAATAGAATTGGTCTTTTGCTCTTCCTCCCCCGCCCTCCCACCCAACTCTATTTTTAAGGCAACAGACTGTATCAACAGACACTTACATAGAGTTAGGCTTACCGTGGAAAGAAATCAGTCTAATCCATTTGCACTATACATGTTGCAAGGGAATGAAAAATAAATTTGCATCATTATTGTAAGAAAGGGCAAGGAAAAAGCACAACGGCGAAGAACACAAATTTCCTACAAGGAAATGACTTGGTGTTATTTCTAAAATTACTCATTTCTCCCACAAAATGTAAAAAGGGCCTGCTAACTAACTAAGGGGAGACTGTCGATACGTGATTTTAAAGGCCAAGATGGGAGACAGCTCTAGGGTAGATTTCCATGGTTTCAAGTAAAATGAGTTCTGCTTTTGTTAGCCAGTAGAGGTAAAGGGGGTACCTTTGCCTGGTGAATTTAACTACTAATTACCTGCCCACAAAGTGCAAAATTTTAGCATGTCTTGCGTGGTGGTGCTGGAGCAGCACAGGGAGCCCCTTTTCTTCACACACAATACTTGCAGAGGCACAAAGCGACAAGGAACATCATGCCACTTTCAGTGCTATAACAGGGTCCAGTTAATGAACTGAGCCTCAAAGCTCCTCTGTTAGCAGCATGCACAGAGAGAACACACTTTTTTTTTTTTGCCTTTTAGAGTGGCAGTAAAGAGAACTTTTCCAGTTCTGCTCCACCTCTTGGGCCCCTAAGCCCGTGGTTTTCAAACCATCAGTTGTGACCCAGAACTGGGTCACGGAATGGAAGGGACTGGGTCGCGGTGGCTCTAGTCAGCACTGCTGACTGGGCTGTTAAAAGTCCCATTGGCAATGTTGCCCAGGTAAGGCAGGCTAGTCCCTATCTGTTCTGACACCGCGATGCGCCCTGGAAGCGGCCAGCAGCAGGTCCGGCTCCTAGGTGAGAGGGTGTGGGGGGGCATGGGGCTCCATGCACTGCCCCCACCCCAAGCACCGGTTCCGCACTCTCATTGGCCAGTTCCCAGCTTGGGGGTGGGAGGGCAGTGCCTATGGGCGAGAGCCACGCGGAGCCGCTTGCGCGCCTCTGCCTAGGAGCCAGACCTGAGGCTGGCCACTTCTGGGGTGCAGTGTGGTCCGCAGTGCCTGGACAGGCGGGAAGTCTGCCTCTGCACCCCGGCTGCGCCACTGACTGGGAGCCACCAGAGGTAAGCCCACGCCCCAATCCTCTTCCCCAGCCCTGAGCCTCCCCCAAACCGAGAGCCCCCTCCTTTACCCCAAACCCCTCATTCCTGTCCCCACCCCAGAGCTTGCACCCCCAACCCAGAGCGCTGACCCCTTCCTGCACCCCAACCCCCTGCCCCAGCCCTGAGCCCCTCCCACATCCCAAACCCCTCATCCTCAGCTCCGTTGGGTAGCAGGCATCAAAGATTTTTTCAACTGGGTCACCAGAATAAAAGTTTGAAAACCACTACCCTAAACTATCTTTCATTGACTCCAATTGCTATGTGACCCCTGCCACTGTTACTTACATTCATGAAGCCAGAAATTTGTCTATAGGATGACACCAAACCAAAACTTTCTTTCCTTTTCCTATTTCCCATGCCCACCTCCAATTACAAAAGGAACAAAACCAAAACAAATCTACCCATTTAGGTACATACACAGCTCCTGATACCATAGTATCTGAACACATCACAGTCTGACATATTGACCCTCACAAACCCCCTGTGGAGGATTATTATTATCCCCATTTTACAGATGAGACACCAGGGCACAGAGAGAACAGGTGATTTGCTCAAGGTCACAAAGAAAGCCTATGGCAGAACAAAGAACTGAACCCATGTCTCTGAAGTCAAAAGTTAATGGTCTAACCTTGGACCATTCTTCCTTTCATGTGACAATTCTTTACTGTACTCATTTACATGTATTTTTTTTTTTATCTAGGGCTGTCAATTAACCACAGTTAGCTCATGAAATTAAGTCAAAATATTAATCACAATAAAAAAATGAATTGTGGTTAATCACAGTTTTAAATCGCACTGTTAAACAATAGAATACCAATTGAAATTTATTAAATATTTTGGATATTTTTCAACATTTTCAAATATATTGATTTCAGTTACAACACAGAATACAAAGTGTACAGTGCTCACTTTATGCTATTTTTGATTACAAATATTTACACTGTAAAAATGTTGAACAAAAATAGTATTTTTCGATTCACCTCAGACAAGTACTGTAGTGTAATCTCTTTATTGTGAAAGTGCAGCCTACAAATGTAGATTTGCTTTGTTACATAACTGCACTCAAAAACAAAACAATGTAAAACTTTGGAGCCTACAAGTCCTCTCACTTCTACTTCTTGTTCAGCCGACTGCTAGGACAAACAAGTTTGTTTACATATAAGGGAAATAATGCTGCCCGCTTCTTATTTACAATATCACCTGAAAGTGAGAACACATTTGTGTGGCACTTTTGTAGCCAGCATTGCATGGTATTTACATGCTAGATACATTAAACCTTCATATACCTCTTCATGCTTCGGTCAGCATTCCCGAGGACATGCTTCCATGCTGATGACACTTGTTAAAAAATTGTGTTAATTAAATTTATGACTAAACTTATTGAGGGAGAATTGTATGTCTGTTTTATCTGTATTCTGCCATATATTTCTTGTTATAGAAGTCTTGGATGATGACCCAGCACATGTTGTTGGTTTTAAGAACGTTTTCACTGCAGAGCTGACAAAACACAAAGAAGATACTAATGTGAGATTTATAAAGATAGCTACAGCACTCGACCCAAAGTTTAAGAATCTGAAGTGCCTTCCAAAATCTGAGAGGGAGGAGGCGTGGAGCATGCTTTCAGAAGCCTTAAAAGAGCAACACTCCAATGTGGAAACTACAGAACCTGAACCACCAAAAAAGAAAATCAACCTTCTGCTGCTGGCATCTGACTCAGATGATGAAAATGAACATGCGTCGGTCCACACTGCTTTGGATAGGTATCGAGCAGAACCCATAATCACCATGAAGGCATGTCCTCTGGAATGGTGGTGGAAGCTTGAAGGGACATATGAATCTTTAGTACATCTGGCCCATAAATATCTTGTGACACGGGCTACAACAGTGACATTGTAAACAAGAAGCAGGCAGCATTCCTCATGCAAATGTAAACAAACTTGATTGTCTGAGCAATTCACTGAACAAGAAGTAGGACTGAGTGAACTTGTAGGCTCTAAAGTTTTACATTGTTTTATTTTTGAATGCTGGTTTTTTTGTACATAATTCTACATTTGTAAGTTTCACTTTCACAATAAAGAGATTGCACTACAGTACTTGCATTAGAGTAATTGAAAAATGCTATTTCTTTTGTTTTTATAGTGCAAATATTTGTAATAAAAATAAATATAAAGTGAGCACTGTGCACTTTGTATTCTGTGTTGTAATTGAAATCAATATATTTGAAAATGTAGGAAACATCCAAAATATTTAAATACATGGTATACTATTATTGTTTAACAGTGCAATTAATTGTGATTATTTTTTTTTAATCTCTTGACAGCCCTATTTTTATCACCATGCCCTTTTCCTTGTGTCTTTAGATTTTAAGATGTCCAGGGCAGGTACGTTTCTCTGTGGTTGTATAGGAGCCAGCACAGTGATGGCCCAATCCTGATTTGAACTTGTGGGCACTACCGTAATAATAAATAAATAATTATAATAATCAAATAATTCTACAAGGTGTTTTAACTAGTATTTTGTGTGTGTTACCTGGCTTTTTAAATTAATGCATTTCACCATTATCACTACTGATGCTAAACCCAGTACAGTCTCATTGGGTCAACTGGGAAAGGTAAGCACTAAAGTGAGCACCTAAGACATCGGAGATATAATGTGAACACTATATTGTCTATTAGTACTACCAGGTCCTACAACAAGATCCAGGATGTGGAATCCTTATGATCAGACACAGCAAGTATTTTTTTTTTAAGGGACATGCAATAAGGAAGGGTACTGGACTTTTTAGGAGTAGTAGAGATAGGATATGAGTCAAGAACATGTGTAAATGAAAATTATGAACTAACTAGAGCCAGAGAGGAGAAGGGAAAAAAACCTCAAAAACATACAGAAGAAAAGTTAGCTCTATGGACACTGATAGACAAGGATCTAAAATAGAGGTCTGCATTTCCAGCAACCCCAGTTCCAGCACCAGTGTTTATTGGATAGGCTTCCAGATAGGCCATCGCACATGCACACATGGATGACCCACTCTCCAACCTATAAAAGCTGCAGCCGGTGCTATGACTCAGGAAACTCATTTTCTGAGTGCAGAGAAAGGTTAAACAAGTTCAAAATCCCAACAAAGGGCCCTAAGCTACAGGGCCCAGAAAACAAGGAAGGAGACGGGGGGGGGGGGGTGGGAAAGAGGAGAAACTATGTTGTAGCAAGTTATCACGCACATGCAGCAGCAGCACAAGTTATGACAGACCTGTTCCTTACCAGGTTTCTACATGCATGGTTGCTAAAATAAGTAACAGTGACTGAATAAATTAAATAGAAGGCTAATTAATGCAATAAACCCATGCAAAAGAATATAGTGAAACCACTCCCACCCACCCACGTGGAAATAAATCGTTTGTATTTGAAAAGCAGCCAAATGCATCAAGCAAGATCACTGAAACACTACACATAAAAGTTCATGGCTAAACATGAAGCATTCAAAAGTTAGGAAATAGCAGAAAAAAGTTAACTGCACAACTTTAATTCAGTCTCCTTGTGCATATCCATAATGATACAGTCTAATTACATGGCCACATAGTATTTTTTCCCATAGGACGCCTCTCTTTTTCGGTACACAGGTTGGATGCTGCTCACTGGACACAGCTTTTCAGTGTTTCCTCTTAAACCTTGTAATTCAGTATGTAGCCCATGCCAGATCCACAGCACAGACTTTTATCCTTGATAAAGACTTGAGCTAAAGGAGCAACTGAGAGCAGTAGTAGGCTGTAGTCCCCTACTCAGACCAATCACTATAGGGCAATGATCCCCAAACTCCTCCCTAGGGGGACATGGAGAAATGTTGTGGGTGGCCCTGGCTCCAGTGCCAGCCTCACTCCCGACCGCAGCCCCCCAGCCCCGACTGTGGCCCCACTTCCAGCCCAGCTCCCAACCGTCACTCCTTGGGGGGGCGTGGACCACATAAGGGGGGATGGACAAAGAAATTTGGGGACCGCTGTTATAGGGGGACGAAACACACATTACTAGTGGGTTACACAACTGTTAGCTAGAGAAGCAGTAGAACGTTGGGAACCAGGATTTCTGGTTCTGGAAGGGGTGTATGGTCTGGAGTTTAGGCCAGCAGGTACAGACAGAATAGCCAACTATATGGCTTTGGGACATAGATTCCAAAAACTATATAAAGGTTTGGGACATTGATTCCAAAAGGAAACAGCTCGTAAATGAGACTTGGATCTGCCATATTGGAGACTTGGGTTCCATTCAGACCTACCAGTGAGACATTGAACAACTTCTCAGTTACCTTGTCTGAAAAATGGGGGAGGAAGGGTGCATATTTTCCTGACTCTTAGGATTTGTGTTTGAAACATCGTTCAATAATAAGGGTTGTGGAAAGCACAATTTTTTTTTTACACCAGTCAGTGGAAGAGGTGTTGCCTGGGTTCCAGTGCAGTATGCTATCCGCTAGGCTAAATTGTATTTTGATGGATGAAAACAACTAAGCTGGTTGGCACAGACAACTAATGTGTCTTGGCAACATTCCCACTGCAATTAGAATGATCAGAAAATTAAGGAACAAGGGTAGGAAAAATTCCACTGGTATGTAAAAGTGGCACTTTTCTGGGATTTATAACATTACCAAATCTCAACAGATTTTCACTGGGAGAGTAAAAACACACCTGTATGACCTCAGGATGATCTCCTTGACAAACTTCAATATCCTACCCAAACCACTGAAGCCGTACAGCTATTCAAAAACATTAACTCTGGGAAAACTACTTATGTTTCCTTAATATTATTCTCAGGAATGGCTGAACTATTTGTGCTCAAACTTCCAAAAAAAAAAAAATCATCCTGATGCACGGAGCAAGCATGGACAATTTCAGCCTGAATGGTTAAAGTCACTGTAGACATGACCGTGCATGCCAACCAGCTTGAGGGACTTGGACAAATGGAGAGAGAAAGAGAGAAGAAATTGGCCAGCTATCTCTATGGTTCCCCTAAACCCCCAGTAAGATAAAAATAATGACGATGCATTGCATGTTCTGTAAAGTGAACTGACAGCTTACCTTGTCCTCTTGAGTACTATAATTTGTGCCTTGTGCAGAGCTGATTACTTAAATTAATAAAAAATATTATTATTTTGGGCAGAGACCTCATGATTTCAACCATCTACTCACAGTATCAACCACGTATCTAAGGTCACACAATGTAGCACATATCGGTGACTCAAGCTGACGTGACAAGGTGCTACTTGAGGTGAAAACTAAACTTCTCTCCAAAAGTGTGGTGACTATAAAATTAGGGCTTGAAAAAAGAACATATCAGTCACCATTAATAAATGGCTCTCAGTCACATCCAATGGCAGTGCCCTGACCTGCAGGGCTCTATTCGTCACAAATAACTTCAGGATGCCTGCTTCCTGTGCCACTGCAGAGCGGGCAGGCAGGGAAGGTGACACTTCTACTTAGTGAGGGATGAAGTCTTTTGAGACATCATTAACTGTTCACTAAGAAGAAGCCACAATAATCAATTCCCTGCAATGGGGAGTTAAAAAGGGTCTTTTAAGCAATAATAATTCTACAATGAAAGAGGGGGGATAATGCCAGTGTACAGACTTCTGGACAACATAATTGGTAGATATGGATTGTTTTCAGTCTTCATTATCCACAAATATAAGTGGAGTGACTTTCATTCATCTTTTCTTTCAGTCTGTGGGACAACATCTGACACAGTTATTTGAATTTATTATTAGCCATGTGGGAAGGAATATAACAAGAAGCACACACCTTCCTTGTCCATTCTTTTAGGGTTGGGTTTTTTTGGTAGCATAGACGGGGCCTTATAAACAAGTTTATCCATAATCAGTTTTAATGAGTTTAGACATGGTGCCTTAACTCAGTGTAATTCAGTGTGGATGAGACCCTATCTTACCTTGGGTTATCCCTGAGATGTGTAGCTGTATTTCCTCATGCACAGGAATGGTTCTGTAGGCCAATGGGTTGCTTTGAAATGATTATTTGTATAATTTCTTTAGGAAATATGGTCTTGTGGTTAAGGCACTGGTCGGAGATGGCAGAGATCTGGATATAATTATTAGCTCAGCCACAGTCTTCTTGTGTGACCAAGAACAAATCATTGAATTTCTCTGTGCCTCTGTTCCTTCTATATGAAATGGGGGTGGGTTTTTCATCTCTTTTACCTGGCCTTACATCCTTTGAAAATACACCAGTCTTTTATGACCTTGCTCTCCTAAACTTCCAGTTCAACCTCAGCTGTCCTCAAATTCCTGTGTCACTGTGACACTGGCAGACCATTTGACAGCTCCTGCCAAAGGCCCTCACTAAACACTGACAAATGCATAGCTGGAAAAACAGTCTGCACCACTCCGCAACCCCCCCTCCCCCATGTGTTAGTATTGTTAAAATAGATACTAGATTTACAAAAATGTGCTTAGTGTTTAGATATCATGAAATGCTTGTAGGATGCTGCATGCAGTAATTTCACTTGTAACATCTGTATCCCATGGTATAAAGTTATACTGAACATTCACATTGCAAACCCCTGTAACTATGTAACTCAACAAACAGGAGAGAACGATTAATAATGTAAAGTGCTACATACAAGAAGGCCCATTGAAACCAAATGAACCATGAAAAGGAGGCGGGTGCAAACACTCATCCATCACTTTGAACCCTGGGGGAAGGCAATAAAAATCCCTACCAGAAGGAACTGTATCATGATGTGGCTTCAAATTTGGAGAGGGCAATATATCTAAGCATAAGCAAGGGATCCCCAAGTTTGCTGTGATATGCAAGCTTGTATGTCCTCTAGAGCTAACCCAAATTCTATTACCTTTTGGAACTTAAGATTGTAACTCATTTGTGTGTGTGTATGTTTACCTGCTTCAGCCTTGTATATAATGCATCCCTTTTTCCTAGTTAATACATTTGAGTTAGTTTATTATAGGATTGGCTGCAAGCACTGTCTTTGGTGTGGGGTCTGAGGTGTAATTGACTTGGAGTAAGTGACTGGTCCTTGGGGACTGGAAGTAGCATGAATATTGTTCTGGTTTTTGATGTAAGGGGCCATCTATCACAAAGGCAAGTTTGCCTGTGTAGCAAGACAGACTGGAGTATGCAAGGGTACTGTCTGTGACTCCATGATTAGGCTGATATAGTGCTTGAGGAGTTCACACTTGTTTCTTGGTTTGGAAATCTAAGTATAGAACTCACCACCAATTTGGAGTTTGTGCCCTGCTTCTTGACAGTCTGCCCTGAGGCTAGCAGTCACCCTCATGAGCTACTCCAGAGAACTGGACAGTAATATTCCTCCCAGTCCAGGTAGCAGGACCCTAAAGAGCCCATTTCTCATATAGCTCACAGAGTATAGGGAAAGGAGTTCCTTCTTACGGCCTCTGCTCAGTCCCCCAACAGTCTCATCCTTCTCTTCAGGATGTTGTGATCCCATTCCTTAGGTGGTCTTCTTTCAGTCTGCTGCAGGGCAATGCTCAACCACACTCTTTTGCCTGGGCTGCAGCCTCTTAGCCCAGCAGTTGCTGGTACCAATTAACTGCAGCTGGGGAGAATTCTATTCTGCCTCTTAAGGGCTGTGGCAGAATGGGGTTTCTACTCTCTAACAGATTGGGAAATTAACACTTTCCTATCTCAGTGTTAGTGTTAATGGGATACATTAATCAGTTTTAGATGTAGTGAGATGCCCTGTAGAGGGGGCAGACACCTCTTCAGAAGAGCCTTAGAAGTGAAGAATGTGTAAAACTAATTATGCAGAGCAAAGCATAGAAGAGCAGAACAAAACCTGTAATTCCAGCTATTAGCAGTAGTAATAAGAGCCTGTCCATCCTGTGTCTTAGAGGGACTTACAAATCAGCTAACACAGTTTATAGAGTTACCAAGGCCAGTCAGCCTTTCTCAATTGCCTAATAATTGAACAGAAGCAAGATGCCTGCTGAGTACTTACATGTTGTTTCTGCCAGAAAGGGAGCTAGATCATATAAATCTTGAACAAACACAGTGCTACAAAGAAGGCTTTTGCAGGGAGACAGTATACATGAAGAGTCATAGGTAGAGTTAATGATCTTTCCTCTTTAATAGCTAAGTAGAGAAAATAACGTTTCCATAATAAATATTCAGTCTACACCCCATGCTCAGAGACCCACTAATTTCCTACTCTCCATAGACCCAAACCCACACTGCATACATAGACCCACTTGTATGCCACCTTCCTCATATAATCCCACACCCTCGACCCACATACATGTGCCAAAGACTCACCTTCAAGTCCCCCTATTCGCCTCCACATACACACAAGAGTCTCAGAGTAACATACGAAGCAAGCTGTAATCCTTACTCACAACACTTCCCTTAGAAAGATCTCATTTGAGTAATTTCATAGTCACCAGGGGTAGCTTTTGTTTGTGACATACCCTGTGGAGCAGTAAGCATTGGTGGTCACAGTCCGTGGGGAGAGATCAAAAGCTATAAAGAAGCAATGAACTCCTGCTGAAGTTATTATTGTTCAGAATAGAATATGGTACTTTTATGTCCAGCTAGAGGAAGGAATGAGAGAGTAGACAGTGATTTAAACCATTGTTTCTGTGAAAGTGGTAGCACCATGTCTAGAGGTGAAGCAGAAAGGGCTTTTCTGTTCAGTAGCTAGTAGCATCTATCTTACAACAAAGTGAAGTCACAATTTGCAAATTTATGGTGTTACCAGAGGGATTTCCCTATAATAATGCAGCATGTTTCTTGATGCTATCAATAAGACTGCCATTTAGTGGGTTTAACTGGAAACAAAATCTAATCTTTCAAATAACTAAAATGGGAAACATCAGCAACAAAAAAAAACACATCCCTTTTCAAATTATTGCAAATGTTGGTAAGTTAAGTGGGTTACTTCTAGCTCAATCAACTTGCCTTCGTAAGTTAATGGGGTAGGATTCAGTTTATTTATATCACTAGCCATTGTTAAAGGGTATTTTCGTGGCCCTGGTAAAAATGTCCATGTCTTTTCTTCGCACTGATACCTACTAGGGTTGCCAACTTTCTATTCGCACAAAACCGAACACCCTTGCCCCACCTCCTGCCCCTCCCCTCCTTTGAGGTCCCGCCTCCTTCTCCGAGCTCCCCCCCCCGCTCACTCCATCCCCCCTCCCTCGTCGCTTGCTTTCCCCACCCTCACTCACTTGCTTATTTTCAGCAGGCTGGGGCCAGGGTTTGGGGTGGGGAGGGTTCCAACTGGGTGTGCAGGCTCTGGTATGGGGCTGGGAATGAGCAATTTGGGGTGGAGGAGGGGGCTCTGGGCTGGAGAAGGGGGTTGGGGTACAGTGGGGGTGAGGGCTCTGGCTGGAGGTGCAGGAGGGTGCCCTGGGCTGGGATTGAGGGGCTCAGAGGGCGGGAGAGAGATCAGGGCTGGGACATGGGGGTGGGGCACAGGAGGGGGTCAGGAGTGCAGGCTTTGGGTGGCACCTACCTCAGGCAGCTCCCAGAAGCAGCGGCATATCCTCCCTCCTGCTCCTATGCAGAGGCACAGCCAGGTGTCTCTATGCACTGCCCCATCTGTAGGCACCACCCCCGCACTCTCTTTAGCTGTGGTTCCCTGCCAATGGGAGCTGCAAAACCAATGCTTCGGGCGGGGCAGTGTACAGAGCCCCCTGGGCTGCCCCTTCATGTAGGAGCCAGAGGATGAACATGACACTGCTTCTGGAAGCTGCATAGAGCCACGGCATGCAGGGATCCAGGCTTGTCCTGCTGTGCCGCTGATCAGACTTTCATCTGTTTCATCTGTTTCCCCCAAACAATCACCCCCTTTGCCCAAGAAGCTCTATGGACCCCACTTCTCACTGCATGTTCAGGGCAACACTAGGAAGATAAAATGTGTTGCCTTTCTGGTCTAATCACCATCTTATCCAAGCAAAGAAAATATACTTCAGACAGAATGTGCTAGCAACTGGAAGAGAGAAGAGCAGAATACTATATGAAGACCCCTGTGGATCTAGATATGCTGATCTAGTTTATGTGGGAAGTTCTTAGATATTATAGTGTTGGGCCCTGTAGAAAACCCTAAGGTGGGGAATGAGGATCTAGCCACTGGGCCCTATCCCTCCTAGATTCATTAATCCCAACCTGATTTTCTTTTTGAGGGGGGAGGTGCCTACTAGACACATCTCTCATCAACCACCTTTGATGTGTCACCAGGCAGTGCCATCTGCAACTCATTTCTACTGGTCACTACACAGGACAGAAACTGAGAAAAGATCTCCTTCTACAGCTACACTAAGCCTCATAAGCATATGCTGAATACATAAGCACCATAAGGCCTAGTGTGGTACCCACGAGGCCCCAGAATTCTAAGCAACGGAATGTTAGAAAATCTTGTGTGTTTCCAGTTCCATAATTACCTCACTAGACCTTATGAGGTAGAAGAGAGCATAGCCTGATCTATTCTGCTGCACTGTCTCAGCGTTAGAAATACATAGTATTGTTCAAGTTGATTCTACCTTGTGTGTTTCTTGTGCTAGGAACTGGAATTGTAAGACTCAGAGTAAAATGATCAGAAGTGCCTATGACTCGGGAGCAGAAGTCACCACTTTTTAAAAAATCCCTAGTCTTCTGTAGGAAGCATTGACAAGAGAGCAGCAAAGTGTTTCAAGCCTGAAACCGAAAATACTGAATAATAAATGCCCATGGCTGCACATCATATGGCAGAGACAAAATCAAGCCATTGAATAATTTCATCAGTGACAGGAAGTTCCCTCTAACTCCTAGTGTGCTTTTGGTGCAAGCGCTCTTGAATATTCAGGACAAAATAGCTTTCTGTTGGTATTTAAAAATATGTGCCTTGCTGATTAGGGCCAGTGCTCATGTATTCTGTTCTGTTATACTATGCACCCTCCTTAGCAGTGGTTGTAACACATTTATAATTTTTTGCTTACCATAGAGCATTTTCAAAATTAAAAATAAATCAAATTATATCTTCAAAATGGAGTCAGTTCTTCCATTACTTCATGATATTGCTCAGAATTTGGCCCAATGAGAAACCCTCCTCTCACAAGTTCAGTCACGTATTGATTGTGTTGTGCAGTCTGAATACAGAGCGAATGACACTAAACCCTTCTCAAACAATAGTGTTGTGTGGGTAAAAATCAAAGTAACATCTATCTCTAAATCTTATGGCATAGATCACATCACTGTGTTGTTTCATTGTAGGTGTAGGAAAATATCTTTACTTATCACTATAAAGTCAATATCATAATAAGCTAAGTGTTTACAACTGTCATATATTTACACAGAACAAGGGTACAAAATTTATTTCTCAGTACCTACTATTAATGATATGTAATAGCCAGGCATTATGCTAGTATTTTTTAAACATTGTAACCATATTAATATCCTGTTTTCATAATTTCCATACAGCATAAACTAAGTGCTATTCATTTGTGCAGAAGCAAATGGTAATTGGGTACCACAAGAATTAAATCCTCCTACTATTTCTAATTACTGATTTTCCTGTAGGTTTTACCTATACCTGATGCTGTTTAATTAGAAACCTTCAAAACCTATAGATAATATTGACCAGATCAGTATGAGCTCAGAACAAAAAAGGGCTGAAATAAGCCAGGGCCCTGACTGCTGTAAATTGTGGGGCAAGAGGAGTTCAGCAGACTGTTGCCTGCCATTTGGCTCAGCTGCTGGGAGGTCTAATTAGGAGAACACACAAATGTTGTGCATTGCTTATGCTTACGGCTAAGTCTGAGTGAACTGGCAACCAGAGATTAGAATAACCTTATGTGAGATCACTTGCAAAAGTTCAACAATTTATAAAACCATGTTAAAAAAATCCACAAAACTTGCCTCTGTGGGGCCATAAAATTCAAATGACTTTGAATGCTGAAACCCATGGGAATCACTGCTGTAACTACATCATGATCTTGTTTGGAATGGTACTGACAGAGTTACTCTGCCTATACTCAAAAAGAAAAGGAGTACTTGTGGCACCTTAGAGACTAACCAATTTATTTCAGCATAAGCTTTCGTGAGCTACAGCTCACTTCACTGGATGCATAAAAGTGGAAAATGCAGTGAGGATGTTTTTATACACACAGATCATGAAAAAATGGGTGTTTATCACCTCAAAAGGTTTTCTCTTCCCCCACCCCACTCTCCTGCTGGTAATAGCTTATCTAAAGTGATCACTCTCCTTACAATGTGTATGATAATCAAGGTGGGCCATTTCCAGCACAAATCCAGGGTTTAACAAGAACGTCTGAGGAACGGGGGGAAGGGGGGAGGGGGACCAGAGAGAATCGCGTGACCAGAGAGATTCGATTTCCATCCCATCATCAACCTCAGCCTGGACCGGTCCACACAAGAGATCCACTTCCTGGACACTACGGTGCTAATAAGTGATGGTCACATAAACACCACCCTATACCGGAAACCTACTGACCGCTATTCCTACCTACATGCCTCCAGCTTTCACCCTGACCACACCACACGATCCATCGTCTACAGCCAAGCTCTGCGATACAACCGCATTTGCTCCAACCCCTCAGACAGAGACAAACACCTACAAGATCTCTATCAAGCATTCTTACAACTACGATACCCACCTGCTGAAGTGAAGAAACAAATTGACAGAGCCAGAAGAGTACCCAGAAGTCACCTACTACAGGACAGGCCAAACAAAGAAAATAACAGAACGCCACAAGCCATCACCTTCAGCCCCCAACTAAAACCTCTCCAACACATTATCAAGGATCTACAACCTATCGTGAAGGACGACCCATCACTCTCACAAATCTTGGGAGACAGGCCAGTCCTTGCCTACAGACAACCCCCCAACCTGAAGCAAATACTCACTCGCAACTACATACCACACAACAGAACCACTAAACCAGGAACCTATCCTTGCAACAAAGCCCGTTGCCAGCTGTGCCCACATATCTACTCAGGGGACACCATCACAGGGCCTAATCACATCAGCCACACTATCAGAGGCTCGTTCACCTGCACATCTACCAATGTGATATATGCCATCATGTGCCACCAATGCCCCTCTGCCATGTACATTGGGCAAACTGGACAGTCTCTATGTAAAAGAATAAATGGACACAAATCAGATGTCAAGAATTATAACATTCATAAACCAGTTGGAGAATACTTCAATCTCTCTGGTCACTCGATTTCTGATCTCAAAGTGACTATCCTTCAACAAAAAAACTTCAAAAACAGACTCCAGCAAGAGACTGCTGAATTCATTTGCAAATTGGATACAATTAACTTAGGCTTGCATAGAGACTGGGAGCAGCTAAGTCATTATGCAAGGTAACCTATTTCCCCTTGTTTTTCCTCCCCCCTCCGTTCCTCAGACGTTCTTGTTAAACCCTGGATTTGTGCTGGAAATGGCCCACCTTGATTATCATACACATTGTAAGGAGAGTGATCACTTTAGATAAGCTATTACCAGCAGGAGAGTGGGATGGGGGAAGAGAAAACCTTTTGAGGTGATAAACACCCATTTTTTCATGATCTATGTGTATAAAAACATCCTCACTGCATTTGCCACTTTTATGCATCCGATGAAGTGAGCTGTAGCTCACAAAAGCTTATGCTCAAATAAATTGGTTAGTCTCTAAGGTGCCACAAATACTCCTTTTCTTTTTGCAAACTAACACGGCTGCTACTCTGAAATCTGCCTATACTATACCTTGAACTTTGTTAGCAGCAATTATACAACCATGATGGAAAATTACTTTCAATCATGGTTCTGTAATTGCTGATCGCTAGAGCAATTTTTGCTTTTGCAAGAACTGTCAGCTCGTACTAGGCCACAGTATACTGCCCTAAAATGTACCTAGCCACCAAGACAGTCTATGTCACAGTTTCTATACATGATTTTTTATTATGTTAGACCTTGATATTAAACATCTAACAACCATGCTTGGAAGTAACAATGGGGGCTACAACTATAAATCAGAGAGAGGGAAATAGTAGCATGTAATTGCATAAAGTGATATTCAATGCAAAAATTATGCTCACAAAAATACAACTCACAACTGATATAACTGAAATATATTTTGAAATGTTTGATTTTTTTAAGCATCTCAAAAGCACTTCAGCATTCATTTTTGCTCTCAATAAATTAGTTTTCTATTATTTTAATGAGCTGGATCTTGCGCTATCTAAAGCGAATCTGGTCCTAAAGAAAGCAAACATTTTTATTAAGTTATAATTTAAGGTTGCTGAATGCAGGGTTGCAATCCAAGATAAGATGTGCCACTGAACACAGCCTTCATTCCGCTTTTTAGGTAGGAAGACAGATGGCAGCAAATAATACCTGCTGTGTTCTGTACTCTACACTGGCTACCCATTCACTTCTAGGTGACTAGTTACTATCTGTAAAATCCTAAGTGACAAGTTATCTCAGAACCTGCCTATGCTGCTTTATGACATCTAAGCTTAGAATGAATGCTTCAGCTATCTGCCTCCTGGGATATGGAATTTCTCAGTAGTTTGCCATTAGAACTCCATCCTGCCTGATATACATCCAGGCCCAAAAGTTTTCACTAGACCTGGCTGAAAAGCAGAAAATACCCTTGCAGGTTTTTTTGTTTTTTTTTAATGTGTACTCTTGTTTGTCAGCTTGATTTGTCACCTTTAGAATGAGAAGCAAGACATCTCTTTGTTCGGTCTTTTTTGCTAACTATAGGCATTTGAATCCCCTGACAATTAGCCTACTGACAGCTGTGCACCCACTCCGTTCCTCTCAGGGAAACTGGTTTGGTTGATTGCTGCACAGAGTCACACAATACATGCTCCTTATTTTGAGAAGGTTATTGTTTTCATTGAATCATAGAAATGTAGCTGTGCCTGGAGACCACAATGAGGAAAACCTTATAAATACCTGAATAATGCTAGATATTTAATTGGTTTCATTTCACTGTACAACAGTCTTAGGCAGCAAAAGCCTTTATGAATCTGCAATGGAAAAAAAACAACGTAGAATGCATAAGTGATTTACATTTGCATTCTTAGAGATTTTCCATCTACTGTTTTCATGTTGTAGAATTTTTCATTATTTATTCCTGGCCTCACATGTTCTCCACTTTTTAATTCTTCATTATCTTTAATGAAGCTCTCTTGATGTTTGTGAATTAACGGAATGTTAAAAATAGTTTGCTTACCAGACAGGTGTTTGCAATTTTTCACAATTCTATGTTTAACTCCAGTGTGTTCTCACCCCTCCCAAAAATATAAGAAATATAGATATTTGTGCATGAGATGACACAATCTTGGAAATACATCATTCCACTGAAAACGCATTTCAGTTGACTGATCTGTCACTCCATTTGCAAATATGCAACTTTAACAAACCTGCGCCATCTCTTTTAATGAAGCAGGACTAATCGCTAATAAGAGCTTGTTGTGCCTTGGCCCAAGTGGTTTGTCAATATTTGCGGCCTTGCAGGTTTGTTTCGGTTAGGATAAGGAACTGGGGATATGAGTCATGTATATTCTTGGTGTAATCTTATTTATTTACTAAAAATTTACAAAGTCCAGTTTCCCTGGACACAGTAGAAATAAACAGCTTCCTTACTCAGAAATCCACAAGTTTAACACTCCAGCAAACTCTGTCTCTCTGCTTCTACTCAGGGTCACACCCACACCACCTTTTGCTGGTTTTTGTTTTCCAGCACACACAGTCTATAACCAATACCCTAGCCGCTGCACTTGCCACCAGGAAAATCCCTCTTAGCCTCCCTGGGCTAGCTCTTGCCTGCCATCTGGTCTGTTTCCTGGGGCAGTCACCAGTATCATGTGCATTAGTTTAAACTTGTATAAAGGGGCTTGTTTGCTCTTTTTGTTGAGCCTTTTTGGGTATGCCAAACTTTCTCCATTGACTTTAGTGAGCTCAGTGATTTTCTTTGAGCTTCTGGCAACCATTAGCCACCTTTCAGCATAACACTATTATAAGAGACCAAGGATTCTATGTATATGGCTTTTTCAGAGGAGCCCAGCTCCCATGAATGTCTTCAGTTAAAATGTCTAACTTTTGGTAACCATATTTGAAAATTTTGACTGAAGCTTGTCTTCAGATTCCAAATGCATAACAGGGCTCCACAATTCAACAGACATATCTGATGACAATTTTCATGACGGACACTGATAGAACAGACAGGGCCAAAATTTATTGCCGGTTTAAGTCAACGGAGAGAAACTCAGCTCATACTTTTTAAATACAAACACACAGAGAGAAGTAAATATTTACCCAGTTCTGTTTTAGAAGGTCATCAGATGCCATCTGATTTAGTGCAAAGTAGTCATGCCCTCTGGAGCTTGGAATACTTAGCAGACTAATTTTTATTTTTCAATTTCATTTCTTTAATTAATCTATGGACTGTTTGGCAGACTGTGTTCCATTCATCTGTGCTAGTTTCTCTCCCTAGGTCACGCTACTATTTTTGCTATAATTTATCCAATATTCTGGTTCAGTCATCCTGCAAGACTGAATGAAACCTTGAGAATGTTCTGGTGCCCCTGCCCCAAATCCATATCAGTTCTGCTGCTGAATCTCCTCATTATCCCTCCTACCTAATCTTGTCTCACTGAGTACTTTCCCTTAAACTGGATATGAGGAAATAAAATTAAACCTCAATGATTATAAAAAGGACATGTATCTATATAAACAATGCACAGGATGTTGAATGTAAAAGTACAATGGTAAATAATCTTCTAAATGAAACTGCAGCAGGGTGGCTTTCATGTAAGCTAGAGAGCCTGGAGGTAAACCAATCTTGATTACAAGTCAAGCCCTTCCTGAGGGGGAATCCGGTATTTCAGCTATAAAGACATTAGGAAACTGTAGGTAATCAGGATTAGAGAGAAGTAGCTGAGATTGTCAGAGGTAGAAGGCCTTGCAACAAACTAGGCAAGAGATTGTGTGGTGCTAGAACTGTTAAAAATATTTGTTTGGACAAGCTTTGTTGCTAGATTTGTGAAGAATGAATTAGAGGATTTGGGGCTCAGAAGGTGGCTGGAATTTTTGTGAGCTCCCTGGTGAAGGGGAAAAGGAGGCGGGTGGTGGCTATGGTATGACAATGTGTATATTTGGCAGGATCTCTGAACCCCCTCTAGCTAAGAAGGCAAATAATCCCACAGAGGCCAACCCTAAAAGGTTGATGATGGAAGAGTTTATTTGTCTATTAATGGAGCAACAACAGAAAACTCAGATCTCCTCCTGCAACTACTGCAAAATCAACAGACACAACAGGAAATATAGTTTATCTCCCAACAACAGTGGTAGGAGATGCAATATCGGCAACAGGAGAAGTTGTTACAACACTTGAGCAAACAAGCCTCAGAAACTCAGGGTGGTGGGTAGGAGAAGGCAGGGAGATTGGACAAGGTAGACCTGACCCAGTACTAGTGAAGTTTGGCCTGGGGCACAATGTAGAAGTATTTCTCTACTTCTGAGTGGCTTGCGCAGGTTACTGGTTGCAAAGAATCTACCTAGACCACCAGACTGCACCACTTTTAACAGGAGAGGCCCAAGATGCATACAGAGCCCTGAGTGATACTCAGTCAAGCTCATATCCTGATCTAAAAGTGGCCATCTTAGATCTGCTGGGGCTTACAGTGGAGGGTACCAACAGACGTTTTGGACAGAGTTGTTCCTGCAAGGAGCATAGCCCTGTGCAGTAGTTGGCAACTATGGGACTGGTGGCTGAGCCTGGACATGGATTCCTTAACACCAGCAATGGACTTACTTGTGTTAGAGCAGCTCCTGCACAATCTACCTGGGGGGACACGATCCTGGATAAAATGGTTTTGATACCAAGGGTGGCAGAGGCCAATTTTGAGGCAAAGGGGCTGGAACAATGAGCCAAGGACAGAAGAAAGGGTTGTGTGTCTGCTACTGGTGTGTCTGCTATTAAAAGGAAGCCAGTACCTAGGATACTGTGAGGGAAGTCTACAGAGCAAAAAGGTAGGCGCTAACCTGAACTATCATGCCTTGGATGAGCGACCACTAAAAATCTTATTTTCATTAAGGGGCAAAGTTTCCTGGTGCAGGGGGGATGGTAGAAAGGCCACACTAGTGAGCTTTTGCTGAAGAAAAGCAGAGAACATCCAAAGAAAATGTCCCCTCAGCAGCGTGAATTTGTGGTTGCTATTTTAGCCAGGAGGGGTGGTTGGGGTCCCTTCCAGAGAGGCTATCTATATTGGGTATATATATATATCTATATATATGACCCCGGAGCTCTGTTTTTATTGTGGGAGAAGAGGACTAAGCAGAACGCTGGCCCTCTTATGGACTGGTCTTGTGAGGGGTAGAAACCATGAGCCAAGGACAGAAGAAAGGGTTGCATCAGGAGTGGGATGTAATCCACAGAGCAGTTCAGAGAATGCTGGCATAATACTCAATTTGCTTGCAAGTATTGGTGAATTCCTATGTATCAGGAAAGGGACTGGAAGAGGGACAGGAAGAGGTTCTGGCCTACTCCATAGAGGAGGGAGAAACTTTGGGCCTACCTAGCACCCTAAATCAGTGAAACAAAGGAAGCTAAGCATGCTGGATTTACTCCAAATGGAAGGAACTCTTGGAGTGCAGGTGCTTATTTGGGAGCTAGGGGGAAACATAATCAGAGCCCACAAGGGAGGAAGTAGGAACCCAGCTGTTTGGATTTCAGACAATGCCCAGTGGGGTGATTGTGGGCACCCAAATGATGACCCCTGGGATGGCAAGGGAAGCATGGATAGCCCAAGCTCCTCCTCAGGGTACATTAGAGCAGCTAATGGTTTAATTCCAGGCACCTCTTGAAGAGCAAGATTGCTTGCATGTGATTGGTTAGTGAACTTCAGGGAGCTGGAAACTCTATAGACCCAGACTGTGTTTTCATGGGGCTGGTGACATAAGTAAAAGGGGTGGGAAAGGCAGGGTGAGATGGAGAAAACACATTTTTCTGTTAGAACTTGCCCTGGAGTGTGCATGGTTCTAAGGGGAGGGTGTATAATGTAATAAAGAGTCTTATCCCTGGGCTGGAGAGTAGGGTGACTCCCCATCCCTTATTTCAAGATGTATTGAGGTATATGAATATTGGTAAGTACCATTTAAAACATTAAAATAAAGCTTATGGTTATTGCATTTTCTATCTGAGGGCAGTAGAAAGGTACACTCGAGAGAAAAATACATGCTATGGAAAAGGAAATGTCCCTTAAAATAAAACATTGTTCCTTATTTTTTGTGTGTGGCTTTCCCCTGCTTATTTCCATCCACCAAAGGTGTTCACCATACTGGACAGCGTCAGGGTAAGCCAGCACTGATTGCAAGATGAACCCCACCTGAGGGGAATCAGGTATTTCAGATATAAAAGGCAGCAGGAAGGTCCAGGAGAATGGTGTTGAGAGAACTGCCAAAGGCAGGTGATCTGTCAGTAAGATCTCTGTTGAGCTTGGAACCGATGAAAGATTTTGTGCTTGTTTTAGGACTTTTTTGAGTTCTGTTTTGGACTAGCTCTGTTGCTAGTTTGCTGAAGAATGAATTAGAAGATTTTGGGCTGAGAAAGGAACTGGAACTTTTGGGGGGTCTTAAAGGGGCCTGGGTGAATTGGGAAAATAGAGGCCGATCATCATCACGGTACTACAGAGACCTAAACTCAGGTTCCAGACACTTGTGGTAATTAAAGTTCCATGGTCTTTTTCATAAGAGTAGGGTTATTAACTAGACATGAATGAATCCTGCACAGTTCAAATTGTGCAAGTGACACAATTGTCCTGTAAGGTCTATCAACAGGGGTTGGCACCTAAGGAATTGAAACAGATTAATCAGGAGATCTGGGCTGTGCAGCATTCAGATGTCTTAGAACCCCACTCCCATACCTAACACACACACACACACCATGTCTTTCAGAAAATCTCTTCCAACTTTACCTGAGATGTCTCGGGGAGGATGTTGGGTTGCCCACCTTTCCTCTGCCTGAGCCACATTGGCCACTCAGTAGGTATTTAGAAGGCCGGTAGGAAGGTGCTTCAGAGGATTTCCCCTGTTGTAGCCCCATTTTGGAACACAAATGCCATATTTTCACTTTCACTTCATCAACAATTTAATAAACCATTCATTTGCAAAAATGAAAAAATTGATCATGTAATAATGATAATTTTATATTGGCCTCTCATTCCCCCTCCCTGTCTCTTTAACGTAAACCTTTGCCCAGGTCTTTTGGTCTTCTCACTCCATTTCAGTTGCCCCAACCGCCATCCCTCTCATTGTAGTATAGGGATGCTCCAGGTCTGACCCATCTTCTGTTTTGAAAGTCAGGAAAGATTTTTTTCCTACCGAGGCCAAACTTGGCAGAGGTCTGTTAGATTTTTTTCACCTTCCTTACAGGTTGGTTGGCACAGTTAGGTTAAATAGGAGTAGAACTTAGAAGATAATGTTAGTAATTGGTAAGAATGGTTAGTTCATTGGCATTTGCAGCTAATGTACATTATGGAAAAAAAAGGCCAAAGGGCCATCTCCCAGAATTAAGAGAGATCTGGGATTCACTGGTGGTCCTTGTGTCTCTGGGAAAAAGGAAAACTTGAAGCCGTCACAGTCTGAGATTTGGTTTTTGGTGGGGGCTGGGGGAAGAAGTGATGGTTATGGAGGGAGGGTGAAAGGATTTGTTAGAGTGAGATGAATCCTATGGATAGAGTTAAGAGAGTCTATCCTGAGTTATGGGTTGTGGTGGGAGCCCTGTAGCACACCTGCACTGGATCCACTTAAATGCCTGGTACACACAAGTTGGGGGACACAGGGAAGAAAACTTAGTAACCCTCCACAAAGTTAATAAAATTGTGGCCTGCTGCTTATATCTATCACTTCATCTGTCCTTATACAGCTGCATGTCCTGATCAAGTAGAATGTAAAAATAGAGGAAGAAAGAAAAAGTCCGAAGACATGCTGACTATCAACATTTCTCAGTCATTTACTTTTTCAGACCCCATCCCTACTCTGTCAATTGTCCTTCCAGATGTTGCTTTGTAAAGTGGCTAGTACCTTTTGGAGACTATATAAATTAGGGCTATCAAACAATTTAAAAAATAATTGCAATTAATTGTAAGATTTAAAGAAGTCTTGATTAATCACAGCTTTAATCACACTTTTAAACAATTATAGCATACCAATTCAAATTTATTATAAATATTTTTGGATGTTTTTTCTACATTTTCAAATATTTTGATTTTAATCACAACAAGTCAACTCATTATGGGTAGGAAATCTAAGTGAAACCATTAACTGGACTCTGCTAGATCTCAAGACTGGAGTAAGCTCCTTAAGATACAGAAAGCAACTGAGCTAAATCTGACTTCCAAGCCCAAGTGAGCTTCGGAGTTATGCAATGTTCCCAGGCTGAAAGGCGCTCCTATGCAATATTAAGTTCCCAGTCTGGAATAAACCTTGATCACTGAAGCAGGCCTCAGCCTAGATTGCATTCCAAACCAAGTCAGAGCCTTAGAGTTAAAGCAGACACCTATTAAATAAAATTCCAAATTAGGCTGAGCCCCTTAGGGCTACAACAGACTTCATAGTTTCTGATCCAATCCTCTAGTATGTTCTGGCTATCGGTCCCCTTCACCTGCCTGAGAATGGATCCTCACAGCTATAAAGCCTCTCCCATGCCTACAATAGTTAGTGTACTTAAATCCCTGTTATACAGAATCAGGTCAAGTGATACAAGGAAAGAAGAAAAGGAGTACTTGTGGCACCTTAGAGACTAACCAATTTATTTGAGCACTTCATCGGATGCATACTGTGGAAAATACAGAAGATGTTTTTATACACACAGACCATGAAAAAATGGTTCTCTCCCCCCACCACACTCTCCTGCTGGTAATAGCTTATCTAAAGTGATCACTCTCCTTACAATGACAGATTTCAGAGTAACAGCCATGTTAGTCCGTATTCGCAAAAAGAAAAGGAGTACTTGTGGCACCTTAGAGACTAACCAATTTATTTGAGCATAAGCTTTCGTGAGCTACAGCATCCGATGAAGTGAGCTGTAGCTCATGAAAGCTTATGCTCAAATAAATTGGTTAGTCTCTAAGGTGCCACAAGTACTCCTTTTCTTTTTTCTCCTTACAATGTGTATGATAATCAAGGTGGGCCATTTCCAGCACAAATCCAGGGTTTAAGAAGAATGTCTGAGGAAAGAAGAAAAACCCTAAAAAACACATCCAGTCACTGGCCTCTACTTTCCCATTTCTTCTTAGAAATTAGAGGGCTTTGATGCAAACGTATTTTGTTCATTTAACTCTTTTTTGTAAATCAGCACCCTGAGACTCAGTACTTTGTGTGCTGGACAACTCTGTCACAATTCTGTAGGGCAAAAACCTGAGCCATAATGTCTGCCAGATTTATTGGGTAGAAAAAGCATCTAATCAATTTCTATTGTGGATGTAGTTTTCCCAGTTTTGGGTCTAATCCTGTGTAGTGCCAAATGTCTTTTGAGACGTGCTGAGCACCCACAGCTTCAATAGAAACCAAAGTATTTTTTCCTCCAAGATGTTTGGCAGCACTGCCTTGTAAACAAAATAGAAGGCAGGTGCAAATGATGGGGACTAACAAAAGCTTTGGAACACATAGTGAAGAAGTAGTGGTGTTAAAATACGCAAATAAAGGGAGAATGAGAGTCGATCATCCAAAAGGGCAGTAATATTGGAGGTTGGATTAAAGATATTGAAGAGTAAAAGAACTTGACTTCAGTGACAGTACTCAGTTCTTGGGGTGAGGTGGTAAATACAGTATAGTTATTTTATTATTTTAAATGGTCATTGGAGATTAAAACCATAACAAATTTAACCTGTATTAAAACTGTTGTAATGTGATGGGTAAATTCTCCAAGTGATGAATATTTTCCTTTAAATCTACCTCAGTTGCCAATAAATAAGTTAAAAGAGCAGTAACATCAGAATACCTTTTGTAGACCCTGTAAAAATGCAATGTTTTGTGCTGCCTCTAATGTCATTGGAGTAGCTGTAAGATAGCAACTGACATTATTCCCAGAGCTGATAGGAACCAATGGCAGTGCTGTATAAATAATGGTGTCTTGGCACAATGAAGACATAGCTAACTTAGTGCAGATGCAATTGAAGAGAAAATAACCATGTACATTTCAGCTGCGTTCCAAAATAAAACAAAACACCACCATTAAATATTGGAAAGAATGGATAATAAAGTTATATAAATTCAAGATACCTTTATAGAATCATAGAATATCCAGGTTGGAAGGGACCTCAGGAGGTCATCTAGTCCAGCCCCCTGCTCAAAGCAGGACCAGTCCCCTATTAAATCATCCCAGCTAGGGCTTTGTCAGGCCTGACCTTAAAAACCCCTAAGAAAGGAGATTCCACCACCTCCCTAGGTAACCCATTCCAGTGCTTCACCACCCTCCTAGTGAAAAAGTTTTTCCTAATATACAACCTAAACCTCCCTCACTGCAACTTGAGACCATTACTCATTCTTCATCTGCTACCACTGAGAACAGTCTAGAGCCATCCTCTTTGGAACCCCCTTTCAGGTAGTTGAAAGCAGTTATCAAATGCCCCCCATTCTTCTCTTCTGCAGACTAAATAATCCCACTTCCTCAGCCTCTCCTCATAAGTCACATGCTCTAGCCCCCTAATAATTTTTGTTGTCCTCCACCGGACTCTTTCCAATTTTTCCACATCCTTCTTGTAGTGTGGGGCCCAAAACTGGACACAGTACTCCAGATGAGGCCTCATCAATGCCAAATAGAGGGGAACAATCACGTCCCTCGATCTGCTGGCAACAGTCCTACTTATACAGCCCCAAATGCCGTTAGTCTTCTTGGCAACAAGGTCACACTGTTGACTCAAATCCAGCTTCTTGTCCACTGTAACCCATAGGTCCTTTTCTGCAGAACTGCTGCCTAGCCATTCAGTCCCTAGTCTGTAGCAGTGCATGGGATTCTTCCGTCCTAAGTGCAGGACTCTACACTTGTCCTTGTTGAACCTCATCAGATTTCTTTTGGCCCAATCCTCTGATTTGTCTAGGTCCCTCTGCATCCTATCCCTACCCTCCAGCGTATCTACCACTCCTCCAAGTTTAGTGTCATCTGGAAACTTGCTGAGGGTGCAATCCAGGCCGTCTTCCAGATCATTAATGAAGATATTGAACAAAACCGGACCCAGGATCGACCCTTGGGGCACTCCACTTGATACTGGCTGCCAACTAGACGTGGAGCCATTTATCACTACCTGTTGAGCCCGATGATCTAGCCAGCTTTCTATCCACCTTACAGTCCATTCATCCAGCCCATACTTCTTTAAGTTGCTGGCAAGAATACTCTGGGAGACCGTATTAAAAGCTTTGCTAAAGTCAAGGAATAACATGTCCACTGCTTTTCCCTCATCCACAGAGCCAATTATCTCATCATAGAGGGCAATTAGGATAGTCAGGCATGACTTGCCCTTAGTGAATCCATGCTGACTGTTCCTGATCACTTTCTTCTCCTCTAAGTGCTTCAAAATTGATTCCTTGAGGAACTGCTCCATGATTTTTCCAGGGACTGAGGTGAGACTGACTGGCCTGTAGTTCCCAGGATCCTCCTCCTTCCCTTTTTTAAAGATGGGCTCTACATTAGCCTTTTTCCAGACATCCGGGATCTCCCAAGATCACCATTGGTTTTCAAAGGTAATGGCCAATGGCTCTGCAATCACATCCGCCAACTCCTTTAGCACTCTCGGATGCAGCGCATCCAGTCCCATGGACTTGTGCTCATCCAGATTGTATGAATAGTTCCAAACCACTTCTTTTTCCACAGAGGGCTAGTCACCTCTTCCCCATTTTGTGATGCCCAGTGCAGCAGTCTGGGAGCTGACCTTGTTCGTGAAGACAGAGGCAAAAAAAGCGTTTAGTACATTAGCTTTTTCCACATCCTCTGTCACTAGGTTGCCTCCCCCATTCAGTAAGGGGCCCACACTTTCCTTGACCTTCTTCTTGTTGCTAACATACCTTTATGCTATGGGGTAACTTATCAGAAGGGCACCGTGTCTGTTGCAGATTTAAGTTATGCCTACAAGTCTTGCACCTATTGCAGCTCTATTTTCACTGCAGTCACAAATCAGAGAGATACAAAAGGAATTAGATTAGTACCATCAGTTTATCCATGGACAGATTCTGCTCGGAATTACACTAGTGCATAACTGAGTTCCTCCAAATACATATACTTGTGCAAATTAAGGCAGAAGCTAGTGCTTAGGAGGTAAAATTACACCTGAAAACAGGGAGGGAAAATGTAAAATATCTTGCAGTTAAAATAAAAATAATTGAAGCAAGGCAATAAATACTGTACAGATCTAGGCACACCCACAAGCAGTTGTAGAACTGCATGAAGTAACATAGGCTACACTGTAATCCATAAAAGCTTTGCTGCTTCCAGCACAATGTTCCATGGAGAACCAACCAGGTTTCCCTAACCAACCTTTTCATTGTGTGGCAAATTGCTGACACTACTTTGATGGGTCTCATGTTTTTTTCTTCTTGGGGAGGGTTCAGGGCACCGTTTCTCGCCCCTGAACTGGGGTATTAACTGCCCCACTAGAGTCCTAGAGGAGGGGAGTGGAGAGGGAGGGACCCAGGCCCACCCTCTATTCCAGGTCCCAGGCCAGGGGCCTTAGGGATAGCGGTAAACCGCTTGAACTAGAGGTTCCTTCCCCTGGGCTACTTCCCACTCCTGCCCTTCAGCTTGTGGGGCTTCCTGCCCTCCCTCTGCACAAACCAGGTGTCCCTTTATCTAGGGCCTTGGTCTTCTTAGCCCACTGCAGCACTTCTCCAGACTCTCCTCTGCTTCCCTCCGAACTGCTCTCTGCTCCAACACCAATCCACTCTGCTTCAACTCCTCCAAACTGCTCTCTACTTCAACACCAATCCACTCTGCTTCAACTCCTCCAAACTGCTCTCTGCTCCAACACCAATCCACTCTGCTTCAGTTGCTTTAATTAATCTATAGCAAACTTACTTCCCTCTTCAGGGAATAAGGCTCCCTTCTAACACTCTCCTGCTGCCCTCTGGCCATGCTATATCACAATTGATTCATCCCCCACAGGAGTTGCTGTTCATGCACCACTTTTGGAAATTAGAGGCCTATAAGCATGCTAATATCCCCATCCATTAATACCATTCTTCTCCTTGGAAAGAGAAACACATGTCAAATTAAATTTTATGTATCATTGCCAAATATTATACATCAGTTAAATAAGAAGGAACAAAGTATTTTTTTAATATCTCACAAAACACAATTGAAATCCAGGATCAGAAATGCAAAATATTTGTTATTTCTTACTCTAGAGTTCAGTGTTAAACTTTCAGTGTTCACTTCCAAAACAACTCTCCCAGGATGCATTACATTGCAAAAATCATGAACTGAAAAGTTGCTTGCAGTTTATTTCTGTAGCTTTGTATGTAACACTTTCATTTGTAACTTCGGAACCATTGTTATATACATTGTTTCCAAATCCCAGGACCAGCATAATATACCGAACAATACCATACAGACTTTCACAGGGTTAGTATGATCCCAATCATCACAGCTGAAAGTTTCCTTCATGTTTTCTCCTGGCAACCCTTAGTTTTCAGTTTTCCCAAGACTCTCCGAAGAACAAAACACATAGAAAATGATTAATTTACAGTGGTGTAAAATCAGAAGTAAATCCACTTCTGAAACCAGAACAAAACTGGTATGGCAAAATTAGTTCCCCAATTTAAAGCACAATACAGCTACAATACTTTTAATTTACTGTAGTTATTTAGCACGTCATACAATATTTTTACTCTGCATCAAAATGTATTAGTCATTTATTTTTTTAAATGTTTTCTCTCATTTGCCAATGGCTTCACTGAAGACATTTTGGATTTACACTGGTGTAACTAAGAGCAGACTTTGCCCCTTCATTCTCCCCACAGTTGTAGTCTTTCCGATATAGCAATACACTACATCCATTTGTGTGTCAAATGGCAGTATAAATACTTTATGGATACTGCTTCCCTACATCTCACACTAGGATAAAAACTATAAATGCTTGGAAGGTGCATAGATTTTATTGAGCTGGAGACCACAGAAGTAGCTGAATAAACAGGCAAATTCTTCCTAAGGTCTCACTGTAGTGGTGCAGCTATGCCAAACACCACAATTTGACTGTACATTTTGAGAGTCAGACTGTGGCCAGGCTCTATGTTGGTGTATGACTCTGAGCGGACCCAGGAAGCCCATCCTGCCCAACCCCTACTTGTGCTTCCTGTGCTGGACCCAACCATAGTTGCAATTTTTGTTCTTCTAATAGCACTTACCCCCAGGAGAATGACTGAACAGTGAGGAGGAGATGATTGTGTCATGGACCCTCCTCCCTCACAACGACCAATAATTCTGGCCTGCTTCAGAGGGAAGCATAGCATTGCCTCGAAGGGGACATCTCTCCTTGCACACAAGACTACCCACAGGGCAGAACTTTGGCTTATTGTCAGAACTGCAGTTTATATATGTTGTCTAGGAGCAGAAGAATAAAAGTGGATGTGGATAGAAATCAAATCAGTTCAGGAGTTGCCAAGAAAATGAATCTGTAGACCTAGAACTAGCATTTCTGGTCCCAAACAACAAACTCAACCCTTTGTTTCAGAAATTCTAACCAAATAGTATCAAAACTATTTTTCCATGACTGAAAAATTTAGTTGAATTTGTTTTTCCATTTTATGAGCCCCCAGACTTCCTGTCTGTAGCTGAGATAATAATGAACACCAACAAAATACAAGTTGTAACCATAGGCTTTACACACATGCGTAATCCAGATGATTTCTATGGGACTACTTGCATAACAAATGTTTGCAGGATTGTTCTTGCATCATTTCCTATCTAGTTGAAACCAGGAAATAACTAGAAATCTTATGAGACAGCAAAAAGAAAAGGAGTACTTGTGGCACCTTAGAGACTAACCAATTTATTTGAGCATAAGCTTTCGTGAGCTACAGCTCACTTCATCGGATGCATACTGTGGAAAAAGGTGCCACAAGTACTCCTTTTCTTTTTGCGAATACAGACTAACACCGCTGTTACTCTGAAACCTGTCATTATGAGACAGCCTGATTTAAAGGCCCAAGCTGTTTGGATAAATTTCAGAAAAGAATTTAAACTGTTGGATCCTTTCCCAAACTATATCATTTGAGTTTTAGCAATCACTAATTGTAATCATGAAACTGAATAGAACAGAACACATGATACTTCCCTGACTCAATAAGTGAATGAAGTGTACTACCATTCTATGTTAGGAAAAGCTTTATACAAGTGGACGCAGTTAATTGCCAGTGGTCTTTGGCTAAAGTGATCCCAAACAGCAAAGAACCCAATCCTCTGAGATACTCACGCTTATCATCTCACCGGAGAAGGCCCTAGAGGGTGAGAATCATATTGCCAGCAAGGTTGGAAATCATTACTTCACTTGATTAAGAATAATACTGGGTCTGACACCTTATCACATACGCTGCTGTTCTACGATTCATTTCCTTGCGCCACCTGGGAGCCAGAGCAGCAGTCAGTTTGAATTTTAAGGAATATATTAAAAGGACATCTTTTATTCTCGTCATACTTTCTGGCTGTTTATAGGAACTAGAGTTGTGTGAAAGCAGGGAGTCATTTTGCAAAATTTTGCTGTTCCATCACAGATTATTTTGCACCCCTAAAATGTTCCTAAATTGTGAATGTTTGGGAGTCTTTTCTTTTACATTAAAAAAAAAACACCTTGGGAGAAATGCAAATGCAAAAGTCCACTCTTGCTCAAAATATCAGTCTATGAAAGGCCAAATTTACTGCTCAAGCCTCTTCATTGCAGAGCAAATCCTCTCCTCACTGACTTGCCTGGGTGGCTGGGAGGGGCACTGCACAGATTCAGAGTCATGCTCAAGCATTACCATTACTCAGCTTCAATCCCAGCTAAGGACTGTGATATGCAGGTGAAGCACATTGCTCATCCCTTGTGCAGTCCCTGTCAACCCTAGCTTCTCTTTTCATGTAGTGTAAATGCACCACTGTGCTTCCAGGAAAGACTCTGCAACTACGAATGTAGGGGCAGGATTTGTCCCTATGTAAAAAAATGCCTCTAATGGCATGAGAGATGAGAACTTTATCTCCCTGCAGGTGACTTCTCTCTATAAAAAAGTATCCTGTTAATATGCAATAGATGAGACTTAGTTCAATTCTCAAATAATGAGGTGGAAAAAAATCAGTTCCCAGACTGTACAAGTAGTGGGAATAAATGGGGCAAGTCGTGTCAGGGAATGCCTCAACAAATAGACAGACACTGATGTCACAACTCAAAGGAACAAATTCTTAGGGAGCTGTTCCCTCTTTTTAAAATAGTATACAAATATCTGAGCTCCTGAGCCACCAGGATAGACTTCAACTCTAAAACTGAGTTACTTCTTAGTTGAGAGAGGAAGAAAAGTGGGTATGAACTATTTCCTAGTGTTTTGCTTGTTTTATTACAACATCCACATAGTTCCTCTTAGCATGAATAAGGACAGCGAAAAAAAAATGCAACATTAACAATAATACGGAATTAACACTCCTTTCAGAAAAACAAGCAAGAATGTCCACCAGCTTTCTCCAGACCATTTTAATATTCCCCGTGTTTTCTAATTCCTCCCTGAACAGATTGAACTATTGTTGGTAGAAGATGTGCCTGGCTTGTCAGTCAAAATCACTACCCCACCAGACAGCTGGCATGTGTCATTTACACAGCCTCCCTGAGCTTACAGTCAGTATGTCTGTAGGTGTTGGGCAAGCATGTTGTCCTCTTTCATCCATTCTTCTCTCCCAAAGGAATCCCAATAAAATTCAGTGAACGTGTCTATTAAATAAAATGCCTCAAGTGTCCCTTGGTGGTTTGTCATCCTGTTGGTGAACTAATGGTTGGGCCAGATGTTAAGCTGTGGTGAAAGGGCACATGGTGCAAGCTGAGAGGTGGGGCAGGAGTGAGTGGTGCATTAGTGTCAGAAAGCTCAACTTTGTAATTTCTTGATGCTGGGATACTGTTCAGGGCTGATTACTTTAAAAGGGCCAAAATAGCATCTAGTGAGCAGTCCAATATAAAGGCATCCCAGCTGCCCTTTCTTTTTCTCTGGCCATGCCTACTATACTGCCAGCATAGAAGAGGTGGTAGAGGAATCTTTGAAATGGTTCTACACCATAATAGGATCTCCATATACTGGGATGATCCTGTTGGATCCAGATTTGCTAACTTTCTCACAAGAACACTTCACTTCACATCACTCTGTCAGTGCACCAGAAACTGTGGTCCTGAATATGTATCTGATGAAACCATTAGCCTCTTCTGTGAGTTCCCTGTCAAATGTGTTTTTTCAATCCTGTTATTGATAGCCTAATTGTACCACCTTTGCTACACTATTAATAGGCTTGGAAGGATTTTTTAATTGGTAAATGTCAGCAAATGTCAATTTCACTAAACCAACAGAAATATTTCCATTGATAACAGAAATTTACAAATAAGCAAAGTAAGAAAAGTGATGCTCAAGAAATTAGTAGAATTTGATTTAAGGACATTTATGTTATATATTTTGATATGTGATGTTGACAATTTGTGATTTGATCGTTATACAGTTTAACTTTTTGAATCTTTAAGTCTATTGTTATTAAATAATTATTGTCTGATTCCCCCAGAATTTCTTGCAACTGTGAATATTTAAACAGATAAAGATGGAAAAAATGCTTAAAACCCATAATTTTGAACAACAGTGAAAATTTAAATTGATAAAAACCTAAAAACATGCTTACAAATAAACATTGATGTTATCTGTCAAAATATAAAGAAATAAAAATTGAATTCTGCCAAATCTAAGAATAAAATTAGTGGACTGCTTAATCGCAGATATCAGAGAACATGAGTTTGTAGGAGTTTCAGTTGCAGAACTATAGAATGTCTAACATAATGGAAAGACACAAAAAGATAGTTTTTTTCGATCAAAGTGGCTTTTGATGATCCTGATGATCACATGAGCTAGGTTCAGCCAATAAAAAGAAGAAAATTATGATTTCATCCATAATCAAACTCAGCCTACATAGCCTGAAATTAAAAATGCAGTATAAGAAGTTGCACCGATTTCTTCAGTGACATTCAGGTAGTACCCAAAAATGGAATGTAAACAGATGAAAGTCTTGTACAAAGAAACACTGCATTTCCAAAGAAGTGCTGCAAATATGAAATAGCATGTCTGAACATTTCAAATTTTAAACTGAAAGTCTTGCAGAGCTAAAATAGGGCCCAGTTAGATATTTCAGTGTAAAGCTGAGTAATTCTGTTTTTTTTCTTAAATCCATATTGTGCATATACTGGTTTCTTACGTAGGGTTGCTTGTGAGTGTTGGGTTTCTGACACTGCAGGGCTTTATGAAAGAAATGAGTTCTGAAGTGTAACACTACAGACCCTAGTCATTGGCGGGTGGGATTGAACCTGGGAGCTCTGGAGCTAAATATATGAGCCTCTATTGCATGAGCTAAAAGCCATATGACTGTTAGCTAAAGCTATTGCAGACTCATTACTCTCTAAGTGGTCTCAGTGCCACTAGAGGGGACAGAGCACCACACCCAGGAGGTGTGTGGGTTACATACTTCCCCTAACCAAGGAAACACATCCCAAGCTTTAGAGACTTCCCAGTTGAAGTCCCTGATGAGCCCCCACTTGTAATGCTGACAGATGCTGGTTGTTGGTGGGTGGGATTGAACTGGGGACCTCTGGGGCTAAATGCATGAGCCTCTACCACAGTGGTTCACAACATGCAGCCCACAGGCTGCTTGTGGCCCAGTCAGCACAAAGCTGCTGCACATGTAATAGCCTCAGGGCCACACAGTTAGTATTGGATGCAGCCCACAATGGTAAATAGGTTGAGAACCACTGCTCTACTGCATGAGCTAAAAGCCATATGGTTGTTAGCTAAGGCTGTAGCAGATTTATTAATCTCTAATTGGTATCGGTGCCACTAGAGGGGACAGAGCACTGCACCCAGGTGGTATGTGGGTTACAAAAGTATTTAACAAAAACAAGGAGGAGTCCTTGTGGCACATTAGAGACTAACAAATTTATTTGGGCATAAGTTTTTGTGGGCTAAAACCCACTTCATCAGATGCATGGAGTGGAAAATACAGTAGGGAGGTATAAATACACAGCATATGAAAAGATGGGAGTTGCCTTACCAAGTGGGGGGTCTGTGCTAACAAGCCAATTCAATTAGGGTGGAAGTGGCCTATTCTCTACAGTTGACAAGAAAGGGTGAATACCAAGGGAAAAATCACTTTTGTAGTGCTAATGAGGCCAATGCAATCAAGGTGGCCCATTTCTAACAGTTGACAAGAAGGTGTGAGAATCAGCAGAGGGAAATTAGTTGTTGTAGTGACCCATCCACTCCCAGTCTTTATTCAGGCCTCATTTGATGGTGTCCAGTTTGCAAATTAATTCCAGTTTTGCAGTTTCTCCTTGGAGTCTGGTTTTGAAGGTTTTTTTGTTGAAGAATTGCCACTTTTAAGTCTATTATTGAGTGTCCAGAGAGACTGAAGTGTTCTCCTACTGGTTTTTGAATGTTATAATTCTTGATGTCTGATTTGTGTCTATTTATTCTTTTGCGTAGAGACTGTCCGGTTTGGCGGCAGATGGGCCATTGCTAGTACATGATGGCATATATCACATTGGTAGATGTGCAGGTGAACGAGCCCCCAGCATTCAATTTAATATGGCTTTATGTGTAGTGGATGTAGCTTGACTCGTTTTGTTTCTTTGCAGCATACAAAGAAACAGTGAAAGAGTTAGTGCAAAGGAGGAAGAGACCCACAACTCCACTCCAACTATCACTATAGACCTTTAGAAGAACCCAGACAAGCAGAACAGCATCAATTTCTGCACTGAAGTGGTACTGAATGAGAACAGAGAGTTAAATATAAATGGAGATTATTTGTTTATTTTTCAATGGCCAGAAGACCAGTGTACTGGCTGATTAAAATAAGACTGAAAAGAGAAGGTGTGCATGCTCGACATTTGCGCTGTTTGAACCCAGTACACTGAGAACTTTGTCCAAGAATGTTCAACCATTTGAAAATATGACCCCTATGATGTTGCCAACATCTGTGCTAGCAGCGCAGGTTAAAGATGTACAGAAGCTGCTTATGCAGTTAATCTAAAATGTCCATGATTTCAGGAGTGTTTTGGAAAATATATTTGTGTGAACCCTCTCGCTCCTCTTTTTCCATTTCCTTCATCATGCTGGGACATATGATCTCCTTTCATGTGCCTGGCAAGTTTCCACAGATACATAGCACATTCAAGGAGGTAGGATGCTGAGTTTGGAGAAAATGTTAATATGGAATCCCATTGTTAAATATTTAAAGTCAAATGCCAAAAATGAAGAAGCACTAAAAGTTAAGTATACAGAAAAACAGCCTGAAAAAGAACTAGAAGAATTAATGTTTTTGTATTACATGACAATTATTTTAATTGTTTCAGTTTTTCTGCTTGTACAATCATAATGGTTGCTTCTGGCTTTCTTAAAATGTATGAAGAAGCAAACATTTACAATGCAGGCCAGCCCTTGGTGGAATGTACAGCTTGCATAATCTCTGAAAGTCCCTAACCATACTTACGAAAATAGTGAGGCTACTCATGTGACTACGACTTCTGAATTAATAATGGTATTGCTGTCAGTTGGTAATGACAACAGAGGCTAATTGCTCTATGTGGTTTCACACTTTCAGAATGCATGACATCAGCTACATTCACTGATCTATGGCACTACTTGATATTACTTACCACAAACCCTGTATAACAAGTGAATACTTATAATTTGGGAGCTAATAAATAGATCTAGTAAAATGCTGTTCATATAATAGCATTTAAAGTCACTGTGTGGATAATAAAGATGTTGACAAATAAGTAGGGTTTTTAATGAAGCACTTGACTTGTGCTTTTATTCTAGAGGTGGGATTTTCAAAAGTGCTTTGTATTGGCCAACTCTGCTCCTACTGAAGCCAATGGTGAAATTTCCACCCTTAGCTTCAGTGGGAGCAGAGTTCGGCCAATACTAACCACTTTTGAAAATCCCACCTCTAGAATAAGCATTAGTCAAGTCCTTCATTAAAAACTCTACTTGTTTGTCAACATCACTAAGATGAGTCCACTCTTTTAGATAATCATCTGTTAACGAGGCATCATTATGGTTAAACAAGACATCTGAAACATTTATTTTTCTACCTTTGCATTTAGCTATTCTATTTACTCCTGAGGGGAATTCTGTGTCAAAAATTAATAACTATGCATACAATATTTTAAAATTCTGCATATTTTTGTCAAAATAACACAATATAATCAGTTATTTTGGTAATTTATTTCCAAATACCTGTCAGTTAGTATGTCTGCAACAATACAGGCAACAAAAAAGATTTCTGCCAGGAATAGAGAGTTAACATGACAACCCAGTTCCTGTTTCTCTGTTCTGCTTTTGTTTGGAGCCTCATTCAGAATGTGTCACAGGTGCCAGCTGGGCACACTTTGGGGGAAAACTCTGCTCCTTTGTTTTTTTAGTCAATTCTTGTTTTTTCTCATTGTCCCCATAGGGTTACCATATAGAGGTTCCCACATAGAAGAAGGAGGGGAAGAGGGAGCTGGAGAGGGAGGTACAGTTGGGGGTGCTGGCAGGGGTAGTTGGGGTGCTGGAAGGGTGTGTGTACTGGGAGGCGGTATTTGGGGGGTGCCAGAGTGGTGTGTGTGTGTGTGTGTTTTGGAGGAGGTATTTGGAGGGTGCTGTAGGAGTCTGTGTGTACAGGGAGAGGGTACTGGGGAAGTGCTGGAGGGGGCTGTGTGGGCCCCCTCAGCCCATACACCTTCCCTCTGCCCCCCAGAGCCCAGCTGTGGGGCCAGATACTTGCCCCCCACAGCCCAGGCATCCACAAGAAGAAACGGCCTAATGCTGGGTCCCAGGTTTGTATAGAGTTTCCTGCATGCCGCCTCCTTCCTTCAGGGCATGTTGGGAACTACAGCTGCAAGGAATCCTCAATCTCCCCCTACCCCTGGCAGTGTCCTCTATTTGTGAGCTGGGGAGCCAGGCTCTGTGGTGTCCAGCAGCCCCTGGTATTGGCCAGCAGCTCTGCAGCACCAACTCTACAGGGAAAAATGAAATTCTGTGCAGAACATTAATTATATACAAATTCTGCATTGCACAGTGGTGCAGAATTCCCTCAGAAATATATTCCTCACTATAGAACTTCAAAATAGAGACTCATTTTTTATTCTTCACTATTCAGTATGTATAGTACATAAGCTTAAGTGATTGATCAATCCAAATACCAAGATATTTGAAAGATAAAACTGTCCAGAGGATAGAGCTATTAAACACGTAATGTTTAACTCTGGGTCTACTGCCAGAATTTCTATTTTATGATTAGCCTGAAAACGAAAGTCTGTTTTTCGTAATGGCAGCTTATTTATTGTGCATTGCTGAAGTACCAGCATGTATGGTACCCTTCAAGATTTCAGTGGAATGCTGGTGCAAAACTGTGTGCTGATCCTATGGCCATCAAGAAAGTTAATGTCATTATTGTGTATTCCATCAGGATGCAATTTAATTAAAAACAATAACAATAAAAATGTTACAGCTGAAGGTGACATTAGAAAGTGATAGCAAACAGTGCTGTCTATGAAGCCATTGTGGACATGTGAGGCATTGTTGCATAAGAAGCTCTCTCTGAGCATGTGTACCTAAGTATTCATTCACCAGTGGCATGCATTCAAGCATGAATCAGGAACAGAAAGCTTATAATCTTTGTAGCAGCCACCAGGCAGCAAGTGGACATCCAGATGCTTTAACATCTATGCTTTGCTAGTGACAGCAAGGGGAAGTCTATGTGCAAAGATTAAAGTAAGGGGAATGTGGGGAGGAGACCAGCTTTCCTTTCTCTGCTAAAAGCAAAGGGAGAGCATCTTCTTCTCTCATTGGTTTGGCTGAGCAGCATTCCCACTCAGATCCCTCTCTTCCTTAACTGGTCCTGTGAGAGAAAGAATCATAGAAGATTAGGGTTGGAAGAGACCTCAGGAGGTAATCTAGTCCAACTCCCTGGTCAAAGCAGGACCAAATCCAAGTAAATCATCCCAGCCAGGGCTTTATCAAGCTGGACCTTAAAAACCTCCAAGGATGGCGATTCCACCACCTCCCTAGGTAACCCATTTCAGTGCTTCACCACCCTTCTAGTGAAATAATGTTTCCTAATATCCAACCTATACCTTCCCCACTGCAACTTGAGACCATTGCTCCTTGTTCTGTCATCTGCCACCATTGAGAACAGCCTAGCTTCATCCTCTTTGGAACCCCCCTTCAGGTAGTTGAAGGCTGCTATCAAATCCCCCCCACTCTTCTCTTCTGCAGACTAAATAATCCCAGTTCCCTCAGCCTCTCCTTATAAATTATGTGCCCCAGTGCCCTAATCATTTTCATTGCCCTCCGTGAGACTCTCTCCAGTTTGTCCATATCCTTTCTGTAGTGGGGGCACAAAAACTGGACACAATACTCCAGATGTGGCCTCACCAGAGCCAAATAGAGATGAAACAAACAATCACTTCCCTCCATCTGCTGGTAATGCTCCTACTAATCCAGCCCAATATGCCATTAGCCTTCTTGGCAACAAGGTCACACTGTTTACTCATATCCAGCTTCTTGTCCACTGTAATCCCCAGGTCCTTTTCTGCAGAACTGCCACTTAGCCAGTCAGGCCCCAGCCTGTAGCAGTGCAGGACTCTATACTTGTCCTTGTTGAAACTCATCAGATTTCTTTTGGCCCAATTCTCCAATTTGTCTAGATCACTCTGAACCCTATCCCTACCCTCCAACATATCTACCTCTCCCTGCAGCTTAGTGTCAACTGTGAACTTGCTGAGGGTGCAATCCATCCCATCATCTAGATCAGTGGTTCCCAAACTTTTCCACCGCTGGTGCAGGAAAAGCCCCTGGCAGGCCAGGCCAGTTTGTTTACCTGCCGCGTCCAGAGGTTCGGCCGAGGTTCGCTGTTCCAGGCCAATGGGAACTGTGGGAAGCGGCGTGGGCTGAGGGACATACTGGCCACTGGTTCCAGCAGCTCCCATTGGCCTGGAGCAGCAAACTGCAGCCACTGGGAACCACGATTGGCTGAACCTGCGGACACGGCCAGTAAACAAACCGGCCCGGCCCGCCAGGGTCTTTCCCTGCACAAACAGCGGAACAAGTTTGGGAAACACTGGTCTAGATCATTAATGAAGACATTGAACAAAACAGTCCCCAGGACAGTCCCCTGGGGCACTCCTCTTGACACTGGCTGCCAACTAGACATTGAGCCATTGATCACTACCCGTTGAACCTGACAATCTAGCCAGCTTTCTATCCATCTTATAATCCATTCATCCAGTCCATACTTTAACTTGCTGGCAAGAATACTGTAGGAGACCATATCAAGAGCTTTGCTAAAGTCAAGATATATCACATCCGCTGCTTTCCCCCATATCCACAGAGCCAGTTATCTCATCATAGAAGGTAATCAGGTTGGTCAGGCATGACTTGCCCTTGGTGAATCCATGTTGACTGTTCCTGATCACCTTCCTCTCCTCCAAGTGCTTCAAAATGGATTCCTTGAAGACCTGCTCCATGATTTTTCCAGGGACTGAGGTGAGGCTGACTGGTCTGTAGTTCCCCGGCTTCTCCTTCTTCCCTTTTTTAAAGATGGGCACTATATTTGCCTTTTTCTGGGACCTCCCCCAATTGCCATGAGTTTTCAAAGATAATGGCCAATGGCTCTGCAATCACATCCGCCAACTCCTTTAGCACCATCTGATGCAGCGCATCCAGTCCCATGGACTTGTGCTTATCCAGCTTGTCTAAATAGTCCCAAACCACTTCTTTCTCCACAGAGGGCTAGTCACCTCCTCCCCATGCTGTGCTGGCCAGTGGAGTAGTCTGGGAGCTGACCTTGTCTGTGAAGACTGAGACAAAAAAAGCATTGAGTACTTCAGCTTTTTTCACATCATCTGCACGAGATTGCCTCCCCCATTCAGTAAGGGGCCCATACTTTCCCTGAACACCTTCTTGTTGCTAACATACGTGTAGAAATCTGTAGCTTCCCCTCCTGTCTGAGTCTACTTTAATCTCTGCCCCCCTCACCCACCGCGCTGGCAAACTATGCTAGCTACTCCCTCAATGACTAGGATCAAATGCTCTGCTTTTAGCCTGCATATAAAAATGTGCAAAGAAACACAGATTTTCAAAGACCATACCATGGCAAAATGTACATCACACACATCCTCTAAATGTTTCTTACTACATACCTGCCATACTGCCGGGCCACTCTGAAATGTCAAACCCAACCAGTGTTTTCTATAAATAGATCTGTTATGCCCACCTACCCGTTGAAATGGAATCATTTCTTTGTTGTGATAGGGCTCCTTCAGCAGGACATTAGAAGAATTAATGTTCTTTTATAGCCAAGCTCTACGATACAACCACATTTGCTCCAACCCCTCAGACAGAGACAAACACCTACAAGACCTCTATCAAGTGTTCTTACAACTACAATACCCACCTGCGGAAGTGAAGAAACAGATTGACAGAGCCAGAAGAGTACCCAGAAGTCACCTACTACAGGACAGGCCTAACAAAGAAAATAACAGAACGCCACTAGCTGTCACCTTCAGCCCCCAACTAAAACCTCTCCAACGCATTATCAAGGATCTACAACCTATCGTGAAGGATGACCCATCACTCTCACAAATCTTGGGAGACAGGCCAGTCCTTACTTACAGTCAGACCCCTAACCTGAAGCAAATGCTCACCAGCAACCACACACCACACGACAGAATCACTAACCCAGGAACCTATCCTTGCAACAAAGCCCGTTGCCAACTCTGTCCATATAACTATTCAGGGGACACCATCATAGGCCTAATCACATCAGCCACACTATCAGAGGCTCGTTCACCTGCACATCTACCAATGTGATATATGCCACCATGTGTCAGCAATGCCTCTCTGCCATCTACATTGGTCAAACTGGGCAGTCTCTATGTAAAAGAATAAATGGACACAAATCAGATGTCAAGAATTACAGCATTCAAAAACCAGTCGGAGAACACTTCAATCTCTTTGGTCACTCGATTACAGACCTAAAAGTGGCAATTGTTCAACAAAAAAACTTCAAAAAGAGACTCCAAGGAGAGACTGCTGAATTGGAATTAATTTGCAAATTGGATACAATTAACTTAGGCTTGAATAAAGACTGGGAGTGGATGGGTCAATACACAAAGTAAAATTATTTCCCCATGTTTATTCCCCGCTGCCCTCCCCCCAAGCTGTTCCTCAGAAGTTCTTGTCAACTGCTGGAAATAGCCCACCTTGATTATCACTACAAAAGGCTTTTTTCCCCCCACTCTCCTGCTGGTAATAGCTCACCTTACCTGATCACTCTCATTACAGTGTGTATGGTAACACCCATTGTTTCATGTTCTCTGTGTATATAAATCTCCCCACTGTATTATCCACTGAATGCAGCTGATGAAGTGAGCTGTAGCTCATGAAAGCTTATGCTCAAATAAATTTATTAGTCTCTAATGTTCCACAAGTCCTCCTTTTCTTTTTGCGGATATAGACTAACAGGGCTGCTACTCTGAAACCTATTTAAATATGCTTCTCTATCCATTACCATGCCTAATACTAATTAGCACTTATGGAAAGTATGTGAGAGGCATGTATTAGGGTTGAAGTCATACACAACAAGGCATTATTCAGAACCTGGGCATTCTGTCAAGATGAAAAATGCTTTATAAACGTGTGTTATTTATTTGAATTATTGTATGTGATACTTAAATTATAACAGCGGATTATGATGCATCTAAAAATGTAAAAGCTAAGGCACCAGAACTGATCAATGAGTAAGAAAAGAACATAGACAACCAAACTACACACCAGAAATAGCATTTTATATTTTTATACAGTACAGTAGAACCTCAGATTTATGAACACCAGAGTAACGAACTGACAGGTCAAACACACACCTCATTTGGAACTGGAAGTGCACAATCAGGCAGCAGCAGAGACAAAATTAATTAAATAAATAAAAAGCAAATATAGTACAGTTCTGTGTTAAATGTAAACTATTAAAAAAATAAAGGGAAAGCAACATTTTTCTTCTGCACTGTAAAGTTTCAAAGCTGTATTAAGTCAACGTTCAGTTGTAAAATTTTGAAAGAACAACCATAATGTTTTGTTCAGAGCTATGAACATTACAGAGGTCCTACTGAAAATGAGCTGAATTTTAATTGATAAATAAACATACATCCTCATTCTACTATTGGCTATTTTTCAAAACTCATGTAATGTAACATGTTAGATTGCAGTTTGCAGTGTTGTTGTCTTTTATTGGAACAACTTCTGTTGGTGTAAGAGATCAGTTTTTGAGCTGCGCAGAACTCTTCTTCAAGTCTGAGATATTACTTTACCCACCTTGTCCCTCTAATGTTTGGTTGTAATTACAGTCACAGTGAGAGAGAGAGAGAGAGAGAATCACCTATAGAAACATTCCAGTGGCTAATAAGATTCAATGTCGTGTTATTCTGTTCTGTCAGACAAAAGACCATAACTGGTAAACTTGTATTCCATCCATAGTTGTAGAAGGAAATATTCAAAGTGATTTGCTAATTAATTTAGTTATACAATATATAGCTTCAGTGACATCTGTAACTGAAATAATATATAGGGACCTAAAAGACATGACTGAGTGAAATCACAACACAATTTCCCCACATTTCCACACCCAAGCTGGTCACATAACCCCCCCCCCCCCAAAAAAAAAAATCAGGACACACAATCCAGAACACTAACACCATAAGGCTCCTCAGGCCTTACATGTGTGATCCCCAGTGCTGCTGCAGGAATGCAGGGGGATCTGATGGAGTCCTGTGCCTATGAAGTTCTGGCCTCTTGAGGTAATAAGCGGGAAGGGAGGTTTGGCTAGCTTATTCCTCCTTGCATTTTGGTGTTGTAAGCAGCCTCTGTCTGGTGTTGTAAGCAGCCTTCTTGTAGCCAAGAAGGCCAATGGCATTTTGGGATGTATAAGTAGGGGCATTGCCAACAGATCAAGGGACCTGATCATTCCCCTCTATTTGACACTGGTGAGGCCTCATCTGGAGTACTGTATCCAGTTTTGGGCCCCACACTACAAGAAGGATATGGAAAAATTGGGAAGAGTCCAGCGGAGGGCAACAAAAATGATTAGGGGACTGGAACACTTACGAGGAGAGGCTGAGGGAACTGGGATTGTTTAGTCTACAGAAGAGAAGAATGAGGGGGGATTTGATGGCTGCTTTCAACTACCTGAAAGGTGGTTCCAAAGAGGATGGATCTAGACTATTCTCAGTGGTAGCGGATGACAGGACAAGTAGTAATGGTCTCAAGTTGCAGTGGGGGAGGTTTAGGTTGGATATTAGGAAAAACTTTTTCACTAGGAGGGTGGTGAAACACTGGAATGTGTTACCTTTGGAGGTGGTGGAATCTCCTTCTTTAGAAGTTTTTAAGGTCAGGCTTGACAAAGTCCTGGCTGGGATGATTTAATTGGGGATCGATCCTGCTTTGAGCAGGGGGTTGGACTAGATGACCTCCTGAGGTCCCTTCCAACCCTGATATTCTATGATTCTATGTCATTGCTTCTGCTGATTCTTTCCTTCATGGAAGATGATAGGTCCTTTTTAAAAGGCCACTCCTCCTCGGTAAAATTCTCTGGAGGACTATATCCAATAGATACTTTTAGGAAGGGAAAGAGGTGACTGCTGAGGCTATGTGCCCCCAAAGTCCTGGCTATGCTATGGAAAAGGGCAACCAGGATGTTAGTGAGCAGCAGCATAATATCATCCTTTCTTCCCTCTCTCTTCTCATGTTATCAATCTGGGAAGCAGATGCTTTAATGAATTTGTGAATCAGGGCTTGTTATCGTCATAAGAGGGAGAAAGCATTTGGTACCTGAAATAGGGCATGCTGCAGGATATCAAACACTTCTTTAATCATTCAAAAGGTGATTTAAGGTTAACTTTCCAGAGGTACTGATTTTGTTGCAACACATTAAATTAAATTACTAACCATTCAGCATAGTGACTACGGTAGACCATGAATCAGTAACAACTTTGTGGCTTTGTAAAGTAATTACTAGGAAGAACATAAAGGTTCCTAACACAAGGATGCGATTGGCCCATCAGTTTTTATAACAGTGGGAAATGTACATTTACAAAGTAGTTTGAAGTCAACAGAGAAAGTCTTAGGAGCATTCACAATCTCCACAACAATTTGAAAGGAATAATCTTTTTTGTTCTTGGGTCTTAGCTCTTTAGTGTGAGACCTGCTGGATTTCCCTTAGATCTCAAAGATTTTTGGCCTTGAGTCACAGACTGGTATTTCCCCTATAAATCCTCAAAATCAAGGAAGTGAATTGTTGAGCCTCAACATCATACATTTACTCAACCAATCACACAACTATCTCCCTACACATCCCTGGCACTCCATCCCAGCATACACAGAGGCACAGTCTGGTGTCAGGGACGTGCCTTTTGCTGTCTGTGTGAAAATATGCCCAAAGTTGTACAAAGTTGTACATCTGAAAAATCTCAGTTTGCATATGCACATTCGACTCTTATTAGAATTTGGCATCTAAATCCTCTGAAGATAGTAACTCTACTAAATATTTTCAGCCCCCTCACAGCTCATGGTGCTAACTAGGCTGTGCATGTGCCATTCTCACAATGTGACTAAGCATGCTCTATCCCAGGGCGGAAGGGCATGAGCAGGACTTTGCCTGAAATGTCTGCTCTTGGCTGCTGCAAGCAGCTGTGGCACCAGGCCCAGAAACTGGCAGAAGTGGGGTGACCCTATCTCTCTCATGCTCTCAGGGCTCCCCCTGGTTGTGTCCATGCAAGTGGGGGGCGGGGGCGAAGCAAGCTGCATTGCAGAATGGGCAAACTGAGAATGGTTGGGCTTGGGTGTTGGGAAAACAACTGGGAGCTGACTTGTGTTTGTGTGTAAAGGGGAAACTGGAAGTGCACAAGCAAACTGGAGAGGGGCCTGGCAGTGCATAAGGACCTGGGAGGTCATGGGGATGGACTGTGACTAACTGAACAAAGAGACTGGGACTGAAATGAGGAACCCAGGTTGGATGGGCACTTGGACAAAGAGCCTGGAGGGAGGGGGGCATGAAGACTGGGACTGGCTGGATGAGGAGACAGGGATGGGCATAAGCTACTAGGGTTGGGGGAAGACTGGAATGAGGATCTGAGGAAAAGACAGGATTTAAATTGGGACAGGAACAGACTAAAGGGGACAGGGGCAGAAGGGTCTGTGACCATTACAGAACATTCCCTTCCAAGATTTCTAAGTCTCAGCATTCATCTGCTGTCAGCATATATCTGTGAAATTAACTCAGGTGTTTTGTCTCATTCCTCTCTAGTGACTAGTCCACATAGCAATAGTAGGTTGTCAGCCTGTCAGTTATTCTGTTATCTTAAGTGGTAGAAGTCTGTGCTGTGGATTTAAATGTTCCAGACCTTCTGATGACTCGTGGGGGACAATATTATATCACATGCTGGAATTATTCATTATTATTAATTATTAATTATTAGTTACTACTATTTTTCTTTCCTTCAGCTTGTCAAAAAACCTTGGAATGAGAAGGGGTCCTTTGAGGAAAAAATGTGATTATGTAATTAAAGGCTGAATGTATATATGTAAGCAGGCTGCATGGACAGCCTACATTCTGTCATTTATTAACTTCTGAGTGCTTGATTTTGCAACTTTAATATTCTTTTAATGTAGTGTTTGGTGTATAATTTAATGTATATTGGAAAGTGGTGGTGTGCAGGAGGGGCAGGGTGGGTTTTTAAGCCAGTCTTTTAGACCATGTTGCTCAGCTCTGGTTTATTACTTACTGTTTGTCCAAGCTACAAAGGTTTTTCTAGATCTCCTTGCCCATTCCCTATTCATACACGAATGTCTAAACCACCTAAAATGTAAGTGGTACTATATCTATACTTATTATAGGAACATGCTCGCCAATTTGAACATTCAAAGTAAATCTTCTCCCCTACACTATGCAAGGTTAAAAGAAAATATGCAAGCCCTGACATATGACAAGGTTTCTTGTTAAAGGCATTAAGCAGTGTCTTGACAATAACTATAATTAATGTTGCCATTGCTTTGACCTGCCTAAACACTGAACAATACTACTGCCACTCTGTGACTACCTTAGGCCGGTGAGCATCTGATGATACATGATATCTTTTGGCAGCCAAGTTAATTGTAACATAGCTGAGTGCATTTCTTTAGAGGGAAAATATTTAAAAAAAAAATAATGGGAGAAGGAATTGTAATGAAAGCTGTCAGAATAATTACAAATATCACTAACAAGCATATCTAATACCTCAGAAATGTTAACTTTTCTTGAATTTTTTCCCCATTACTTTGTGTTCTTATCACTTTTTTTGCAGATTATCTGAGACATTTGCAGCCAATAGATGAACATTTACACGTACTGCTACTGCTTCTGAGCTGTACAATGACAAAGGCCATACCATTTCTCAAAACGTTCACAGGAGTCAAAGGCTGAGATTTTTAGATGCTTAGGGAATGTGGATACCAAATTCTCATTAATCTGGATGGGAACTGGACAGTCAAATCTCTTAGGTAGCATCGAGAATCTTAGCTAAAGTGGTGGTTTCAACTCTATGTAACAAAATGCTGACACTGACATTGTAAATGTATTTCTTACACTGAAACATTAGCAGATGGATGGGTGAGGTGTGTACAAAGCAATTATACCTAGTTAACAGTAATGAATGCCACTGTTACACACCATTTTTTCAGGGTACTCTGTCACATTTTGACTGAGGAGGTTGAGATTTAGGAAACATACATCACACATAAGTACCATACATCATAGAGGTGTGTATCTACATGCTGATGAGCACCGAATGAAGAGAGATTGCCTCCTTATCATTGAATGTATCACAGTTAAATAGATACAGCACTTGAAGAAATATAAACTATTGTCTGTGCGGTTTTCATAAACAAAAGCTCTGCCTACAGCTTCTAGGATATAAAGTGAAAAGTCCCCTGAGGCAGACGGACAGTCTCTCTGCCTCTGTAATAATTAAGAAAAGAAGCTGTAGAAAGCTATACACAACCTTTAACATATTTTTATTTGCATTTTGGTGACCATTTGGCCTTCCTTCTGCAATACTCAGTCTGTAATTCACAGTGGAACAATGAAAGGTAAGACAATCTGTTGTACCAATAAAATAAAAACCAGCAGGATCTTATTAAAGGGAAAAAGGCAAAATACCACATTTATTGTGAATACAGAAAGAATCATAGTAAGCAGTTAGTTATAGCTATAACATTCCATTCAATCTCATATTTATTCACACATTCATTCATACAAACACACACACACACACACACACACACCCACACACACCCACACACACCCACACACACAGGTTCTGCAAGGTTGTTATCATAGTTACCAGCCTTAGAGTTGCTCATGCCAAGCCACTGGCCAGGTGGCCTGGACATGAGGAGGGAGCAGGGCCTTGTCAGATGCTCATCTGATGCTCCTGGAAGTTGGTTTGCAGAATCAGACCCCAAAGTTCTCACTTTTTAGAGTCTATTTTTATAGGAATTTCTTCCTATGCCAGTCTATGGGAATTGCTTCATCATGCTGTTGCTGAATCAATCAGCAGATAGCACATTCCTGACGGCTCCAAGATGTTATCTTGTTCTTTGGTTCTCCCATCCTTGAGGCTGTTGGGTGGATTCCAGTCTGCCCTCCGGGGGGGGGGTCCTCTGGTTATTTCCAATTGACGCCTTCTTCAGCCGATGGACACTGGATTCTTAGGCTGGCACCTCCCTGATTATTCAGTTATTATCCACACCAAGCGTCCATCCACATGCATCCTCTATCTCTATTTTAATCACAATTGTTAATACAACAAAAGGGCGGGGAGTCTCTGGGTGCTGTTTCTGTTGTTAGAGTATTGCTTTGAGTCTCTCTCTCTGTGTGAATTGCTTTGAGAACAGACTCTGTCTTAGAATGTACTAACACAATTAGCAGCTTGCAAGTTTCACACATAGAGGGAGAGAAAGAGTACCAAAAACCAAGAGACCTCTTAATTAGTAATACCCTGGAATTTAAACTCTGGGGAATCAAACTCATTTGTGATTTTAATACAGAACTTCTTTAATATGATCCAACAAATCTGACAAATAAATTTACCTATTTATTTCTCAAAAGGTTAAAAATGCTTTTTGCTATGGTTCTTTTCAAAACAGTTCTGAAATAAGACCCTCAGACTCTCAAATTCCTTTCCAAAAGTTTATCCTCAGATAGAATTAGCCTGATTCTCCACTATCTTGCACCTTCTGTAGTCACTCAGACCTGTGCAATGTAGATGTGCCTTTCTGGTTGGCTAACATTTTATACCAACTTTGCACAGTTGTAAATGACTTCCCTAGCTGCAAGGCAGTGGAGAATCAGGATAATTATTTTCAAGTTTCCCTCCTAGGATATTTGTTGCTCTAGACACGCTTGAAAATGCCAGCATTCCTTTTTGTATGGCCATTCACACAACAAAGAGTCACTACACATTTTTCTGATCCAAACAGTTTGCTACCATAGGCAACTGCCTGATAAGCCTGGATGCAAGAGCTAACAACAGTGACTTTTGTCTTTTCTTCCTTTGACAGAGGAATTGTAGGGAAATAGCATGACACCATGCAAGTTGTGTTCCAAATTATTTATAATTATGTATATAATAGACATTCTAGTTTTAAATGTCCCAATGTCAGGGCTTCCCCAAGGATTTTTTGGGATATTGTACCATAACAGACTTCACTGTCAGGAAGTTTTTCCAGATATTCAGCCTATATCTCTTCATTTAAAATTTCATCAAATTACTCCTAGTACTAGCTTCAAAAATCACTCATTTTTTTGTTTAAATTATCAAATATTTGTAGACATATGTCCATCATTTAATCTCTGTGCAGCCATAATAAATATTCTAGATTCATAGAATATCAGGGTTGGAAGGGACCTCAGGAGGTCATCTAGTCCAACCCCCTGCTCAAAGCAGGACTAATCCCCAATTTTTGCCCCAGATCCCTAAATGGCCCCCTCAAGGATTGAACTCACAACCCTGGGTTTAGTAGGCCAATACTCAAACCACTGAGCTATCCTTCCTAAAAACAACATTCAAATTAAATTAGAGTTCACATCAGTAACTTAAGGGTAAAATTATTATAGGGATGTTACAATTATCCCCAAATTAGATTCATAGGCCCGGAAGTTGAAAATTAAAATTAAATTTAAAAGAAATCCAAATATGTACTCTAACTATAAGGATAGTTAAGCTCCAGAACAGGTTACCAAAGGAAGTTGTAGAATCCCTGTCACTGGCGGTTTTCAAGAATGGGTCAGACCAACACTTTTTAGGGATGATTCAAATATTCCTGTCCTGCCTCAGTGCAGGAGGATGGAGTAGATGACCTCTCAAGGTCCCTTGCAGCCCTATGTTTTTTATGATTACATGTTAGAATATGCAATTGCAGAATTAAGGCATCCAAACAACCTTAACTCTGTCATGAATTGATGCCAATTAATAAATATGGAATTCTATTAGTGCATAACAGTACTTATAGTCCCCGACTGGTTTCTTTTCCATTGGGAACAGTAAGAGGTAGTGACTATTTTGACTTGGATCACCTTAACAACTGAGGACACCTGTGGCCTCAGTCTTATTGAAAACAATTGGAGACAGCAACCATTTTTAAAATGGCATTTTTTAATGGAATGCTTAATAGAAGAACATTATGGCCCAGTTCCTCAAAGGGACTTTGCTGAGTGCAATGTTAACTTTAGGTGCCTAGCAACCCATTGGAATTTGCAAAGTCTGAGTTAGGCACCTAGGCTTTCTATACAATGCATGGGGAGATATTTGTGCCTGAGAATGGGGTCCACAAAGACCAGCCACTAAGCAAGGAGCTGTCTAGGACAGCCAATAGCAGGTGTCAGTGAGAAAGGGGTGTTCCTAAGTCCCACTGCTCTCCTGGAGTCAGCCACCTAAGTTATTTCTTGCAAGAATGGCAGCAGAGACTGCCTAATCACACAAAATGGCTAAGGAGGTGACCTCCCTTATAACCTTTAGCCTAGTTGTTAGAGCAGTCACCCAGAATGAGAAGAAGGGATTTGAACAGAGGTTTCCCATCTTTCATGTGAGTGTCCTAACCACTAGACTATGAGGTATTCTAATGTGGAGTGCCCTCAATCTCTCCTGTTGAAACCACTCCAAATAGTATAAATAAATATGCAATGGACCAGAGAGATTGAGAATGATTTTATAGTTTTGTGGTTAGGACACTCTCCTGAGTGAAGACAATTCAGTTTCAATAAAATTCTTCCAGAGACCTGGCTGGTTTCCTTCCAGCTCACTTGTCCATCTCCTTGGCAGCCCATTTGGCAGACTACTGAGGGCCCCAGGCTCCTAGCTGCTCTTCAGCCTGTCTGGTGGGCTGACGAGGAGCTGAGAGTCTGGGAGCCCTGACTCCCAGATTCATGACTTCTCACAAGTTTGGACTCCTGGGACTTCCAGGTTCCTTTGGCAGTCCACTTTGGGTCTGATGGCAAGCCTGTAGCCTGAAAACCCTGAGAGTCCCAGCTACCAATCTCTCAGGCTTTTGGGTTAGGGCACCCAGCTGAGCTTGGTGGAGAATGATAATTCTATTTCATGGAGAATTTGATAATTTTTTAAATTGTGCAGAATCAGAACCAAACCAAATTTTGAAATTTTGGAATCTACCATGAAATGGGATTGCCAGTTTCCGCCCAGCTCTATTTTTTTTCTTTACTTAACAAGAAGAAATCATATAGAAAGTCAATATAGAAAATTGTTGAAAAACTTTATTTCCTGTTTGGATTGCTCAGATACTGCAGTACTAGATCCCAGTATAAGGACTAGATGGATGGGTGGATAGAGTATGAGCAGGGTTAAGTAGCTGATAATAACAGCACAGAATGAGTATATAGGCCCTCTCAAAGTTCAACAAGGACTTAAATATGCATGAATGATCCATGCAGTAAATTACATTTGGCAATAGCTTTTCTAATTTTCCTTTTAGAACCTCTTTTAGCATAATTGGCGAGAATAGTAATTCTTCCGTGCCCCCCCCAGTACATCTACACCAGGGTCTCAAAACACTACTATTATTATAGCTAAAAAATAATTTCTATCAACTGTCAGTAGTAGCAGAATTTACTGTATATCTTCTTTCAATCCTTCAGTCTCTAAAGAGCAAAACCAGTACACACTTCTCCCATCTTCAGCAAGCCATTGGATCTGCTGAGCATAAATAAATACAGAGAGCTTTCCCAGCATAATATGAAGCCAGCGTTCATCCTAGCTACTGCATAAAAGGCTTCATCAGGCTCCACATAAGAAGGTTCAAACTGCACACACACTGCAGATCAATACAAGAAATATGACTCTTACTTGAACCATGTACTCTCCAAAGCACAATAGCAGTTGCAGCACTTGAATTAAATGAAAATGTACATTAGCTGCCAACAGTTGCAATCACTTTCAAACTTCTACTCATGAGAGGAGGGGGAAAAATCATAACAATGCTAAGCTTACCGGCCTAAGCTTCAGTGGTGAAATCTGTTCTACTGGAGTTAATGGCAAAACTACCATTGATTTTAAGGGGGGCAAGATTTCACTACAGATTTTGAATATGGTCACTGGCTCTTGAAGATAATGGGGACTGCATTAGGTTTTGGGGAAGAATCCTGGCCTGGTCGAAAAAGATGAAAAACCCCACCTGCTAAAGGAATGATTCAGGAGAAATTACATAATGGGAAGGTTGAGGGAGAGGTGGTTAAAAACTGGCAGAATTAGAAATTCTGGAATTGTTTCCATTTTTCAGGTTTTGAAATGGATAAATATTTCATTTTTGTGATTTTTCCATGCCATTTTTAGTTATTGTTTTTCTTAACATTCTAATCAAAACAATTTTCAAAACAATAAAGTAATTACTCTTTTATCAAAATTATCTTACTGAAAACTGGCCTTTTGGCAAACAAAACATTTCTGAAATGATTGTGATAAAAACATTTTTACAATTTCAATTACAAATGTTCCAGAAAACTGTGCAAAAAAATCCAAAAAATATCCATAATGTCAACAGGTTTTAATGTAAAGTTTTGTTTTTGATAAAGACCTTTTTTTGTGAAAGAGCAAAACAAAAACAAAACACCTTTTGCATGAAAAATTTCATACAGCTCTATTGAGTTTTCCTCCACCTTACCTCTCACTTAAAAGCCCATAGGACAAGGAGATCCGGTCCTTATCATCTGCACTGGCATGGAAAAGAAGAATCTCAAAGTTGCTCCAGATTTATGTTTTCTGTACTACATCCCTGGGCAATGACCTGAGTCACACTGAATTCTGTAATAGAAATAAATTTCATCTCATCAATATTTTAGATAATTATTTATTTTCATAGAGAGAATGAATACCGAATGACAACTTGGTTCATTTCCACCTTAATTTGCGTTGGTTTATCCTCTAAAATTGTTGGGTTTTTAATATTTGTATCTGCAGAGGCTTCTCAAGACAATCTGCTACCCCAGGCAAAACTTTAGCGTGCCCCGTCCCCCACACTTAAGAACAGAGATTCTCAACCAGAGGACGTCTCCTGCCATCAGATTTTCTGAGGGGTCCTGGTGAGCCTTCTGATCGTTTGGTGCCTATGATAGAAAAGTGGGGGAGCCAAGTGCCAGGTTTCAGCACCATTTACTTAGTTTTTGCCTACTTGCCCCTCCACTGTGACAGGAAGCGACCAGGCCAAATTTGAGTGAGTGCTGCTGCAACATGGCACATGAGATTGAAGCACTGCTCAAGTTTGGCCCCGTAACCCCAGGTAGAATTTGCTACCCTAGGGAGCTGCCTAATCTGACTATAGCTAAAGCGATTGCTATATAGATTGCTACAGTTCAGTGTCCCCTGTGAATGGTTTTGTATTACAAGGGTGCTGGTTTTTTTGATTAACAGACTATAGTATGACACTGAAAAGGGACTCATCCTAAAAATAATCAATAAATAGAAAAGGAGGGGGATTTTTGTCTTGACTGGTGCAGAAAGTGGGGAGTGGGGTTTCAGAGTTGGTTGCTGCATAATACTTTTCTAGATTAAAATTATTCTTTGCGTTTGATCTTCTAACATGAGGCTGCTCATTAGAGACACCAGTACTATCATTCAGTTCATTCCTGGTTTAACAGTTGTGACTTACTTCTGTCATCAATATTGAAATAAAAAAAAATTGTACAGGAAATAATCAAACTGAATAACTCAAAGCTGGATAAAATTGGTAATTTTTTTGAAGGGACTGAAAAGTACTAAGATCTTAATTTGTTGTGGCGGGTGGGAGTGCAACCCATGTAGGGACAATTGTAGAAGGTGTGAAAAAAGGTAAACAATTTCTGCAACGCTTGATCATTTTGGGGAGAGCAATCACATCAGGCCAATAAAGTTGCATGTAGTATGAGAGAAAGCAAAATTTGTCCACTATTTTCCTTTGTAGTTTTAGGGTTGATTTTATATTTAGGTAGGTTTATTTTCATAGGTTTCTGAATGGTTAAAACAATTAACCCATGGCCGGGATTCATTTTAAAGTTGGTTTTATTTTGCACAACTCAAGAGAGCTATTGGCCTGATTCACCTAAGTAATCTGAATGTAACCTTGCTGCCTGTTCCATGCAAAACTTTAACAAGCAGAATCTCAGCATTCAACCTGAATAACTCTAATTTATATCTCTTGTGCCAAGTTCCTCTCCCTCACTTCAGTGGAGTTATTCTCACTTCCAGGGCTCAATTTAGCACTTTGTGCTTCTAGGGTACAATTTTCCCATTTCAATAGGCCTCTGCAAGATCCTATGCATCACTTAATCCACAGGTCAACCCTCAAATCAGCATTGAAGTAGGATGTAAGGGGTGCACAATGCATTGTGCAGTCCACCTGCAATAGGTCATATGTGTGGTACAGTAAAGGCAAACAGGAACATGTTCATTTTGAATACCATGAATTTATTCCAAAGTAAGTAAAATTCTGTGGAATGGTAGTTTTCTATGAGAAACCATTGATGTGTGAACTCAGGAAACAGGAATACACATGACAAATATATGAATAAAATAGATCTTTTCTTTGCTGATACCCACCAATGATTTTTTATTTTTTGTACCAATGCAGAATACGTAGTATATAGTTATATATAGCATCTTTCATACAAAAAAAACATTTCACAATGCTTTATTAATAGCTAATTGCATATGGCAAAGGGAGGGCTTGATTAGAGATGCACACACGCAGTAAGAGGGGAAAATGATGCTGTGCTCAGACCATTTTAATAATTGGCCGCACTGAGATAGGATTGTAGCATAGGCACATACGCCCCTCTCCCCCAGCATACAAGTACTCCTGGGATAGCTGATCTCCTGATTTTCTAGACTTTTGCGCCTGTGCTAGAGCAGTGACTGCTGTTAATGAATTAAATGTATATATTTCTAAACGAGCTTTTATTTGGTGTTTTGATTGTGATGTGTCATTGGGAAAAAAAAAAAAAAAACAATGTGAAAACAAACATTCCTACAATCAAATAAGAGAAAAGTTGTGGAGTAAGCATTCTGCAAACAAAGAACCTGACCTGCTTTCATGGTAGTCAGTGCCCATATTGACCTCCATGGGAGCAGGGCTGTAATAATTTCACAAACATCTCCTAAAAAGGCTTGACACTGCCCAGAATATTTACAAGGAATATCAGGCAATAAATAAGGACTTGCCACAGCAGCATAAAAAATTACTGTGTCTTTAACTTTATTATAAATTATCTGACAATGTGAACTTAATAAGCATATTCAGTTTTCAAATCTTCATTACTATGTTGCAGTCCCAGCAGGTTTCTGTCATAGAAATTTTGAAGACTCATTTGCAAGTAAAATATCAGCAAATAAGGAAGCTATAAGTAGATTTAAGAAGGCCAACTGTGTATATGTTGATAAAAGCAGCAGTCAAATTTTTCATTTCCAGGCACTGCATGACACAAAGTTGGACCACTGAGAAGAATGCTTTATGCTGCCATTTCTGGTTTGGAAGACTTTTCCCTCCATATGATCAAAAAGGCAGCATGAAACTACTTTCAGCTAATTGTCAGTTGAGAGAGCTTCTTGTGATTTCTAGGGCCTGATTTTCTTCTCTATTATAACAGTATAAAAAAAGCTAACTTCACTGAAGGCAACAGAGTCACACTGGTGTGGCAAGGAGAAAATCCAGCCCATCAGTTCAGTTACACTTTCTTGATACAGGATAATAATAGCTACAGCAGCCAACCAAACTCACAGGATCAAACCCAGTTGTTTACATCTTAAAATATGTGAAAGGGCAGGACAGATTGTGAACTACCACCAACTTAGAACCATGCTCTTGTAGGTAGGACCAACAGCGGAGTGGATATAAGAAAGGAAATGGTCAGAACAAAGATGTGATGCTGAGATTGGCAGGAAAGAAACTCATGGAGTCTTGTCCTTCTGTTGGGCACTACCCTGCCTCTCCTTGGGTCTCCTGGTAACTACCCTTTCTTTGTAGCATTGACACATTAATCACCTGTACCTCTCACCATATGCATACAGAGAAAGGACTCCACTTTACAACCATCTCTCTTAGTTCTGTGGGAAAGGGTTTCATCACAACATCTGTAGGAATCAAAGGTGGAAGAAGCAAATGGGCAGGCATAGCATTACCACAGAGCCACCTTTGATGTCTATGCAGCCCCTCAACAATTCTCTTGTGTAAGATTTGGCATTTTAGCTCCCCTCTGTGCTCATACCATGGTATGGTATTACCACCCTTACTTCTGTGCTGCTGCTGGAGGGGCGCTGCCTTCAGAGCTGGGTGCCCAGCCAACAGCCGCCACTCTCCAGCCACCCAGCTCTGAAGGCAGTGCAGAAGTAAGAGTAGCAATACCGTGGCCCCCCATAATAATCTTGTAACCCCCCTGCAACTCCTTTTTGGGTCAGAACCCCCAATTTGAGAAATGCTGGTCTCCCCTGTGAAATCTGTATAGTGTAAAGTAAAAGCACACAAAAGGCCAGATTTCACGGTGAAAGACCAGATTTCACATTCTGTGATGCATATGTCATGGCCTTGAATTTGATAGGGCTCTAATTACAGCCATGGTTTCAGCTGCAATAGAATTTCTTCCTATAGTTTCAGTTTTGCATTCTTCCCCTCATCTTTGCATTTCATTTAATATTTTATGTCTCCCTTTCTTTAACTGGGCCCCTCAAATGAAGGCAATTACATGAAGAAAAGCAATATCTGGGTAATTTTAAGGTTAAGATGACTGTAGTGAAGGGGTAGGAGCCTTGGGACTCGTATAACCACTAATGCCCCCCGCCATGCTTCCCAAGATGAATCCTGTTCTGGCAAGCCAGGGGATCCAGTCTAAAGCACAGTCAAAGCACAAAGCAAACAAACTTGAAATAAAAAGGTATATAAATATTTGATGATGTATCAGTTTAGTAACCTTTCATGATACTTAGAACTACACTACGTAAAACTTCATGGCTGTGATTCTTCTGGGACAAATTCTGCTCCAAGTCAAAAGGAGAGGCACTTCCATGTCCAAATGCAGAATTTGGCCTTTGACGTTCACTCTTCCCTATATGCCACACACATCATAATAATCTTCAAAAACTTTTATCTAATTGTTTTTTTAGAGTAATTTAGCACAAGTCACTAACGATAGGTTTCTTCTTAAGCTATGTTCTTGTAAGGCTCATAAAATGGTATTTGTTGCATATGATGTGCATGGAGGAAACAGATTTTTTTTTCATTTTTATTGTGTACTTGTTAATCCATTCAAAAGGTATTATGCTAATTATAACAATGTGCTTCACGTTCAGCATCTGAATTGCTCATTTTCAAGTTTTTTTTTTCTCCAAATTGTAATCTGTTAATTACTTGTTTAATGGAGTGTGTAATTACCTACTTTAAGTTAGGAAACTGTTTCCATTTCAAAGTGAGAAACCCATTCTCAGAATGAAAGTATGTAAATGCATTCCTTCCACATACAGTATATAGCTTTAGCTTCCCTAATGGCTTCAGTTGGGTATGAAAATAAATTGTTTCCTACCCTTTCTCTATAACTATAGTGTTCTAGTAGATTGGCTCATTACACAGGGAAGAACTATTTATTAGAAAACCTGTGAAGAGGGGTCTATAGTCAGAGAGAACACCTTTTTAATTAGAGCTAGGTAAGAAATGCTTTTCCTGCAGCATGAGAATTTGAGGTTTAAACATATTTTCTCATATCAGATTGGGATGAAAGGTGAAATCTCATAAATTAGCAGGAACTGAAAATCTGGAAAAAATTATGAATTGTTGAATCAAAACATTTTGTTTTGCTAATTTTTGTTTTATGGTTAGTACCAGACATGCCAAACCCAGGGAAAAAAACACAGAAATTGGGCTTGTTTTTGGCTTAATTGGCTTGTGAGTTCCTTGTTGGCTAGTTTATGGCTTGTACCTTGTTGTTTCTTTTGTTTTGATCTGCTTGAGGCAAGCAGGGACAAGAGGCAAGCAGGGGTGAGGGGGGAAGAGAGTCAGGGGTGCACAGCAGGCCCATCACAATCCCAGACTGCATGCCAGGGGGAGCTAGTCACGAACAGTGTTGGGGTTTGTCAAGGTTCCTTCCCCACTCTGAACTCTAGGGTACAGATGTGGGGACCTGCATGAAAACCTCCTAAGCTTACTTTTACCAGCTTAGGTTAAAACTTCCCCAACGTATAAATTAATTTTACCCTTTACCCTTGGAATTTCCACTGCCACCACCAAACTTTAACTGGGTTTACTGGGAAACGTAGTTTGGACACGTCTTTCCCCCCAAAATCCTCCCAACCCTTGCACCCCACTTCCTGGGGAAGGTTTGGTAAAAAATCCTCACCAATTTGCATAGGTGAACACAGACCCAAACCCTTGGATCTTAGAACAATGAAAAGCATTCAGTTGTCTTATAAGAAGACTTTTAATAGAAGTAAAGGAATCACCTCTGTAAAATCAGGATGGTAGATACCTTACAGGGTAATTAGATTCAAAACATAGAGAATCCCTCTCGGAGAAACCTTAAGTTACAAAAAAGACACACAGACAAGAATAGTCATTCTATTCAGCACAGCTCTTTTCTCAGCCATTTAAAGAAATCATAATCTAACACATACCTAGCTAGATTACTTACTAAAAGTTCTAAGACTCCGTTCCTGGTCTATCCCCGGCAAAAACAGCATACAGACAGACAGACCCTTTGTTTCTCTCCCTCCTCCCAGCTTTTGAAAGTATCTTGTCTCCTCATTGGTCATTTTGGTCAGGTGCCAGCGAGGTTACCTTTAGCTTCTTAACCCTTTACAGGTGAGAGGATTTTTCCTCTGGCCAGGAGGGATTTTAAAGGGGTTTACCCTTCCCTTTATATTTATGACAGGGTTCCTAGGGATTGGCTTGTTTTGGTCTTGTTTTGAAATGGGACTAGCTTGATTTTTGGCTTATTGTGAAAGTCGGGGTGCTTATTTACCATGTGAAAGTTGGCAACTATGACTAGTATTCATTAACTTAAATTTTGAAACAGTCACTTCGAAAGGCAAAGCAGATTTTTTTTGTTTTGAAAATGTTGAAATGGGACATTGAAAATTTTGAAACTTTTTTTTCCCTCCCCTCACCCGTCCCAAAATTGGCACTTTATCAAAACTGATCCCTTCCCGCAACTGGTTTCAGTTTCAATGGATCAGTGTTTTCATGGGAAAATTACAGCTCTACTTTTTAATTTCAGCATTTTCCTTCATTTGTTATGCCCCTAGGCGTTGATCATTCATCCAAACAAAGGGCACACAGTGTCTCTGTTGCTATTGCGTGGAGTTTCTACTGCCTGTAAATTGGAGGGGGAGCTTTATTTCCCAGCAGGATAAACATGATATTCACTGACAGGAGCATCTGAGGGCAGGTACTGAATTAGTACTTATCTGGCCAGGGTCCTTTTCCAGCTCACACCACCCACTTTTCAGACTGCATTGGCCCCTGGCAGCCATTTTACTCCCCTGCATATCTGAGGTTGCTGCTGCTTGTGCTGTCACAACTTGGTCTCCAGGCAGAGTTTCCACCTCCAGAACTCTGCTCTGAAAACCAGTATTTTGAATTAATCTTTTTAATTGTAATTCTTGTGCTTCTTCACCCCATCTCTGATCATTCAAAGACTTATAATAGAATCATAGAAGAATAGGTTTGGAAGAGACATCAGGAGGTCATCTAGTCCAACCCCCTGCTCAAAGCAGGACAAACCCTAATTAAATCATCCCAGACAGGGTTTTATCAAGCCGGGCCTTAAAAACCTCTAAGGATGGAGATTCCACCACCTCCCTAGGTAACGCATTCCAGTGCTTCACCACCCTCCTAGTGAAATAGTTTTTCCTAATATCCGACCTAAACCTCCCCCACTGTAACTTGAGACCATTGTTCCTTGTTCTGTCTTATGTGCATGACTACCTTTACATTTTGTAGGTAGTCCCATAATGAAGTCAATGGGTGAAATCTTGGCCTTATTGAAGTTAACAGAAAAACTCCCACAGACTTCAGTGGAGTCCAGCTTCACCCAATGTGACTACTCAGAGATTGTTATCTTAAATATGTGCTTAAGTGTCTCTTTGCTTGCTGCACCCCTCATCCTCTGGCTCGCGTCTAAAATTAGTATGTAAGTGACTCAGGGAAAGGAATTTGTGTTTCAGTTATTCTTTAAAATTTCTAGCAAAATAAATAGTAACACAGAAAATCCTGGAGTGTTTGTGTTGCAGTATCTGTTAGAGTAGAGATAGCCTTATAAAAGGCAAAAGAGCAATAACAGGGGGTTGCAGAATTCCTTTGAGAAAGCAAGATACCCTAAGATATCATCCCAGACATGGACATTGCAGCCAGTAAGGAATAAACAATTATATGGTTAGAGTCCAGGTTCTCTGAAAAATATTCAGAGTGGTAGCCGTGTTAGTCTATATCAACAAAAAGAACGAGGAGTACTTGTGGCACCTTAGAGACTAACAAATTTATTTGGGCATAAGCTTTCATAGGCTAAAAGCCACTCCACCGGATGCATGCAGTGAAAAATACAGTAGGAAGATATATCTATACACAGAAAACATGAAAAAATGGGTTTGCCATACCAACTCTAACGAGAGTCATCAATTAAGGTGGGCTATTATCAGCAAGAGAAAAAAAAACTTTTGTAGTGATAACCAGGATGGCCCATTTCAAACAGTTGACAAGAAGGTGTGAGTAAGAGTAGGGGAAAAATTAGCATGGGGAAATGGTTTTTAGTTTGTGTAATGACTCATCCACCCCCAGTCTTTATTCAAGCCTAATTTAATGGTGTCCAGTTTGCAAATTAATTCCAGTTCTGCAGTTTCTCGTTGGAATCTTATGCCCTAATAAATCTGTTAGTCTCTAAGGTGCCACAAGTACTCCTCATTCTTTTTGCTGACAAATACTGTACAACTTTAAATATTTTAACTCTTGATTTCATATTATTTTTATTCTTTTGCATCCCCTTATAAACTTCTATATTGCAAGCCTTAGTAGTAAAACCTTTTTGATTGTTTCACCACATTTTTATGCTATCAAGGACTTCAACAGTTGAGGGAAAGTCTGATTTATGTAGATATTTGTCACCTGAATATTTTAATCTGTTAATTGTATGGCAGTCAATCACTTCTTGTGCTCTTTTGTTTCATTTTGTGCTCCAAGGTAGTTTTCTTTGTGATTCTCTTTCCCTTCTTTAAAAGCTATTATTTTTAATCCTTTATTAACCTCAGTGTCATGTTTCTCCCACACTGTAACAAGATATTTTGAGAGAAACAGCTCAAAGTTTACTGTGAAGGGCTGTTTCCTGCATTTACATAGAATCATCAAAGTGGATACAGAGTTTGACAGCTGGAATGTGGCTGAATCTATTTGTTTCGCTTTGTTGCCAGTGCTACAAAAAATATCTTTAAAAAAGCACCACCAGCTTAATGAACAAGCCTTTCACCTCTGGAGGCCTAGGTCCAAATCCTGTTAAGGTCACAAATGAGTGAGTTTTGGTGGTCTCTTTCTAAATCTGAGTGAATATCTGTCCACATCACTGAGCCCTGCACATGATTTAGCATGATTGGCAGTTCTGTCCAGAAGGTTCTAGTACTTGGACAGCATGAGTGTTGCAGATCAGGCTGAAGGTGCATTGAAGGTATGTGGGAGTTTGCACAAGGCTTATTTGGATTCCACTTAGCTCGATTAAATCAAAGACATATGAGCAACCAAAGAGTAACTTTTTTGCTATAGGTGACCATCACAGTCATACAAAAATTAAGAAGAAGGAAAAGTATTCTGAAAGAGTAATTGGATAGAAGGCTAATATTAAAGAGTGTAACTTCCATTTAATGTCTGCACATTTGACTGAATCCTAGGTCTGTTTATAGGAATTTGTGCATATATTTCTTCAACCATACATATCCATCAGCCAAAGTTCAAATGTGGGAGGAAACTCAACATTAAAAACAAATGCCCCAATTTGCTTGAGGTGGATTTTTTGCTCATGGGTTTAAAAAAACAAAAGAGCAATGGTAATAATGTGTGAATACAGGAAAGTTAGCATGATGTGGATCAAATTCTTTACCATTTTCAATAACCTCACTTTTAGGATTTAGCATTTGTGAGCATCTCTGCTAATGGTGGAAATTGAGAAGTTAGAATATATGGGGCACAAGCCTGCAACCCCTTGTTCACACTAGCTATCCTTATGCATATGAGTAGTCTCAGAAGCGTGAGCAAGGGGTTGCAGGATCATGCTGATAGTATAAACAACAATGAGATTGCATGGTCTTATTGATTACCCCTTGGCTCCCAAAGTACTTATGTTAAATTAATTCCATAAAAGTTCCATATTGATGTAAGCAGAGTCAGGATGAGCTCCACCCTGACATCTGGTGGTGAGGTGTGGCAAGTTGTGGAAAAGAACTTCAGGGGCTGATCTCATTTGCATTGGCATACCCACCCCGCCTAGAATGAGGCCATAGCTGCCCAAATGGTCACTTTGGCTGCTGTGGGATCCCCAGTGTCTCTGTTATTGGGGCAGGAAGAATAAATTGTTATTACCCTGATTATGGGAACTGTGCTTGGAACTGTACTTGGCCTTTTGTTATGATGGAGGGACTCGCCATCAATTAAGTAGCACTTGCTAGGCAAGGGTCATGGGTTCCAAAACTCTGTAAATTGAGAGAGATTGGGGACAAATATTAATACTTACTGGTATAGGCCCTTGGTGAGGTCCTTACATGCTAATTGTACTTCCTCCTTTCTCCACTGTAGAATATCAGAGCTAATTTTGATTCATTAGGAATCTAGTTACAGGCTGCTGAGTTCACTTTGGGCTAATGGTGTACCAGCACTGAGGCTCCCCTACTACAAGCTGAATTCCCCTAAGAGCTGAAATCACTGAGCATTGTGTTAAGTAGTGGGAGAGCCTGAAGCTATATTGTGGAGCAGTTTACAGGATGGCTGGAGTGCCCTGTGGACAGGCTGGTGGAGCAGTTCATAGGACGGTGGGAGCTGCTTGTAGGATGCGGAGCGGAGCAGTTCATGGGACAACGGGAGTTGCTTGTGGGATGCGGAGCGAAACAGTTCATGGACTGGCTGGTGGAGCAGTTCGTGGGACGGCGGGAGCTGCTTGTGGGCCACGGAGCGGAGCCGAGCGAAGCAGTTTGTGGGGTGGCTGGTGGAGCGGAGTGAAGGCCTATGGAGCTGCGGGACAGTCAGCTTCAGATCAGGTAAGATGCCCCTTACCTCTCCCCCCGTCCCCTATCTCCACCCAGGTTGGGAGGTAAAGCTCTGCAGATAAACTTTCAAACTCTGGGACTGCCCTGACCAGGGACAGAGACTTTTGGGTCATTGAACTTTTGGGACTTTGGGTGATTTGGGGTTGCTGGACTCAAGAACCAAAGGGAAAGGGCATGCCCCAATTTGCTTGAGGTGGGTTTTTTGCTCATGGGTTGTGTTATGAATCCTGTTGGTGGTGTTTCCCCAACATAATGCCACCTTGTTTCTCTCTGTTATTAAAAGGCTTTTTGCTACACTCAGACTCTGTGCTTGCGAGAGGGGAAGTATTGCCTCTTGGAGGCGCCCAGTGGGGGTGGTATATGTTTGTCCCAGGTCACTGGGTGGGGGCTTGAGCCAGTTTGCATTGTGTTATTGGAATGGATCCCCTAGATATTGAACCCGGCCCTTGTTGCTGCCAACTCTGACGGGCAGAAGGGTTACATTAAAAAAGAGAAAAAAGTTTCCTTTTGTGATTAAAAATATACAATCAGGACAGTTACCAGCCCTCAGAATTAAATAAATAAAGTTCAGAGGTAGCAAATGGTGATCCTGGAAACATCTTTGTGTATTTTTCTTCCTATTTTTCCACTTGAAAAAAATAACAGGGGTCTTTGGGAATTTCATTGTTTTGTTCCCCTTCACAGAAATGGATGTTATCCTAAATAACCAGGCATGCAATTTGATAAAAGCAGTACACCGGTATAGCTATATTTAAAACAACTCCTGTTTAAGACCCAAATTCTGTATCATCCGTTTCTTTCCTTCTCCCTTCTCTTTCCCCCACGAAGACAAATATTTGATCTAACTGGAATCTTCTAAATAGTTTTCATCTGATAACAATAGAATTCTGGTTATTATTTAAATATATAGGGCTAGATTCTCCCATATTTTCATGAAATGCTATCAAGACACATTGTACAAGAGAGGTTTCAGAATAGCAGCCGTGTTAGTCTGTGTCCGCAAAAAGAAAAGGAGGACTTGTGGCACCTTAGAGACTAACAAATTTATTTGAGCATAAGCTCACGCATAAGCATGGAGCTCATGAAAGCTTATGCTCAAATAAATTTGTTAGTCTCTAATGTGCCACAAATCCTCCTTTTCTTTTTACAAGACAGGCAGTGAATGAGACTCAGGAACACTGCACCCAAGACCAATTCACAACCCTCTCCGTACACAATTCCAAAGTGTGTATGGAATGAGGCAGGGGCCCATGGAAAGAATAGTAGTATGTGACTATGTAATAAAAGACTGCATAAAATAATACGTATACACAAGTAGGGCTGTCATAAATATAAAGGGAAGGGTAAACCCCTTTGAAATCCCTCCTGGCCAGGGGAAAGCTCCTCTCACCTGTAAAGGGTTAAGAAGCTAAAGGTAACCTCGCTGGCACCTGACCAAAATGACCAATGAGGAGACAAGATACTTTCAAAAGCTGGGAGGAGGGAGAGAAACAAAGGGTCTGTGTGTCTGTCTATATGCCGGTCTTTACTGGGGATAGACCAGGAATGGAGTCTTAGAACTTTTAGTAAGTAATCTAGCTAGGTATGTGTTAGTCTATGATTTCTTTAAATGGCTGAGGAAAGAACTGTGCTGAATAGAATAACTATTTCTGTCTGTGTATCTTTTTTGTAACTTAAGGTTTTGCCTAGAGGGGTTCTCTATGTTTTTGAATCTAATTACCCTGTAAGATATCTACCATCCTGATTTTACAGGGGGGATTTCTTTATTTCTATTTACTTCTATTTTTATTAAAAGTCTTCTTGTAAGAAAACTGAATGCTTTTTCATTGTTCTCAGATCCAAGGGTTTGGGTCTGTGGTCACCTATGCAAATTGGTGAGGCTTTTTATCCAACATTTCCCAGGAAAGGGGGGGTGCAAGTGATGGGAGGATTGTTCATTGTTCTTAAGATCCAAGGGTCTGGGTCTGTAGTCACCTAGGCAAATTGGTGAGGCTTTTTACCAAACCTTGTCCAGGAAGTGGGGTGCAAGGTTTTGGGAAGTATTTTGGGGGGAAAGACGCATCCAAACAGCTCTTCCCCAGTAACCAGTATTAGTTTGGTGGTGGTAGCGGCCAATCCAAGGACGACGGGTGGAATATTTTGTACCTAGGGGAAGTTTTGACCTAAGCTGGTAAAGATAAGCTTAGAAGGTTTTTCATGCAGGTCCCCACATCTGTACCCTAGAGTTCAGAGTGGGGGAGGAACCTTGACAAGGGCAGAATTAAGGTTGTGCAGGCAACCTTAACTGTATCATTTCTAATTGTCCATTTTATGCAGTTTTTGCATGGACTATTTTCAAAGGTATTTAGATGTCTAAGGAGGCTGATAGGTGCTTACTTGGATTTACAAAAATACCTGTGTGAGTTAGACGTCTAACGCTCATTGACTTTCAAAATTTTGTATGGACATACTGCATTGTCAACTGTGGTAATTATGGCTTCTGAAGAAAAGGCAGGGAGGGACAGAACATGTAGAGACATTCCTGCAAACATAGTAATAATACCATAAGCCACAATTCAACAAATCACTTAAAACACATGCCTAGTTTTAAACACATGACGAGTCCTATTGTGCTCAAGTGCTTTGCTAAATCAGGGACACATATTCTGTTCACATACATACAATGAGTCAGGTAGGGGCAGAAGGGGCCAGAATGTAGGCACCGTGGGTCAGTCTCCAAAAGTGGCAAGGAGATCTGTGCTAGGTACTTCCTCAACAAGATCTCTCATTCAATTAGGGAAGAAGATGAAATGGCAAGGCACTGAAAGCTGTGAAGGCAGGAGTTTCTAAGTGGGTAAAGAGAATGTCTCAAATGCAAGCCAACTCCTATTTTTTTTGTGCTTGGTTTGTTCAGCATGACAGACACCGAAGAGCTCTGGGTAAGGCGGTGTGTTTTGGGGCAATTGCCCCACTCCTGGATAGAAGGGGTTAAAAGCAGCCCTGTAGAGGGCTGTGGCTGGGGATGGCTGATTGGGGAAGCAGTCTCAGGGGGGACCAGAGGACTTGTTGGATGGCCTGCCAGCCAACCAGTCCTCCAGCTCCAGAAAGTGTTTGTCTCTCCTAGCCTATCCTCTCTTACAGAGCTGGGTCCTCACATATATCTTCCAGCTGGGAATCAAAGCCAATCATTAGCTGCTGCTTAGCTGGATCAGCTGGTTTGCAATACCTGCCTGCTAGGCTTCTCCTTAGCTGCTCTCTGGATCCACAGGCCCTGAAAGGGACAGATTGCCCTCCTAAGCTTCTGAAGTGGTTAACAGAGGCACCTTCTGCTCTTCTTCCAGTACTATTACTGGTTCTGCTATCATTAATTATAACACATCTGAACTACAGCTGGTCAAAAAATCAGAATTTCTATCCTGCAGGAAATTCTGATATTACTAAATATATTTTCATCCTGAATTGGGACAACATGTTGAAATAATGAAGTTTTTCAAGGAACTCCTAAACACATACACATGTTAATTAAAACACTTTCTTTTTGACATTTGTGATTGTAACAAAGCATTTTTACATTGCTCAATTGAAATGTTTTGTTTCAGCTTGGTTCAATATTAATATGTTCCTGCAAGCTGCCACAGTGCCTCATGAGAGCTGCATATCTGGTGCCTTATGTTCCTCACCTGAACTACATCTTGTATGATGCACCATGGTCACAGTACATTCTTAATGCACCTCATCAGTTCAACCAAAGGGGAGACTGCAGTGCATCATGGGAGATACAGTCCAGCCAGGAATGCTAATCCACAAAGAAGAATAGGGCATTGGTATTGTTAATGGAAACTTTTTTTTTGCAAGATTTTTTTTTAATCCTGGAAATTTTTAATTTTGTGACAAATTATTTTCCCTCAAAAAACTGAGATTTCCTGACAAACTTGAATCTGAACCTGAAGCTTTGTCTTGAATCTGATCTGTAGCCTAAATCAAATCTCAATCCGGATCCTGACCCATTTCTTAGCCAATTTCTAAGTAAACGTGTACTTTCCCTTATGTTGTAAATCTCTCAATATTTAGAATAATGTGAGCAATGATCACTCTAAAATGAGCATTCCTTTGCTTTGCATGTTACTGAAGCCCAGTAACTTCACTTCCTAAAAGAGCTGGCACATTATTGAAAATATAATGCAGTAAAATTAGCAGCCACGCATGGTTTTAAACAAGCAAGGACCCTTGGGGCTGCCAAGGTTTTCATAAACATATGGATTTTGTATGCTCTGACATGCAGTCTGAGCAATTCCTTGAACTTTTGCTGCCTCAGTAAATCATTTATTGAAGCATCTTCGTTATAAAATTCCTTAAAACTTCATAAAATATATTTACCATGAAATACTGTGCAACTATCAGCAGTCTTTAAACTCACATATTCTCTTATTTACAATGAAGTGTTGCATGGCTCCATAACAGCCAGCATTAAACTAAAAGAGTTAATAGGAGATCCCAGAATGTGAAAGGTTTAGAAACAGTTTACCAACATGGTATATATCATGTTCTCCAGTGCTGAACACCTCTTCCCTTTATTTCTATATCATGATAGGTGACCCTCAAAGGGCTCAGAAGCTTGGTTTGGATAAGTACTCAAGTCTGAACATTTCACATTTGAACTATTTTAAATGTATTATAAAATATCTATTACTTTTCACTAGAAATTTAGAATAAAATTCTCATTTTTTAAAAAAAATATGCCCCTGCTGTTTTTTCTCAATGTAAAAACTAAGCTAGGATTTTTTTTATTATTTATTTACAGAAGTATTTCTGGTAGAAAATTCAGTTTCTGATTTTTCATTGAAAAATGAACAAAATTCAACCAGAACGAACATTTCTCAAAAAAAAAAAAAAAAATTCAGTTTGGCGAAAACCATTTTTCATCCAAAAAAAATAATGAAAATATTTTGACCAGCTCTGCCCCAAACAACATCTTTCACAGTTTTTCACTGATGCCTTGGCAAGTAGATAGCATTACTCTGGTGTTCACAATATTCTCTAAACTTCTTTAGACTTCATATAGGGAATACTTAAAGAATACCATGGAAATGTTATTTAATTACAAAGGCCTTTCCAATGTTTTTAGGGACCACCATTGTAATCTAATACACTTCCAAAGCATGCTTGGAAATATTGTGAGAAATCCCATGTGATTTCTGGCATTTCCTACTTCTTGCAAAGTGGGAAATAAGCTGGGTCCTGCATTAGTGAAGCCATGGAAGTTTTATTATTGAATCCACCAGAGAAAGGTGGTACAGAAGACTGTTCTCAGTGTTTTGGTATCTGATTCCACCTGCATGCTTGGTGGGATTCCAAAATAAGACATCATAATGTAGGGGGAAAACTTTAACACACACATGCAGAAGAGAGTTTGGGAGTGGAATATTTTGCTTAAGGGAGTAAGCATCTCTGCAGTAGTACTTTGATCTACTCTTAGAGGTCTCATCACAGCACCACTAGGGTCCTACGTTACTTTCACCAGCCTCACAGGAGCATAGCAACTAGAAGGCAGAGATTACAGCAGCTGCATGAAGCTCTAAGAATATTCTGCCTGGAATAGTTTCTGATATGCACTTCAGTGGAAAAGTCTTTTCCCGCCTGTACTTTACCATTTAATTTTTTTTTTTAGTTATTTTTTTCTTTTCTGGGAATAGACCTTGACACCAGAGTACATTATGGTTAGAGGATGTCCTGCTCTGGAGGAAGAGAAGAGCAGGATGCTGGCAAGCTAGTTTGAGTCTTCCCAGGGACAGTAGGATGCTGGTATATGGGGGTTTCCCTTGCTGGGGAAAAGAGGAGATCAAGAGCATTGTGTCATAGTGTAATAATAGGGCCTACAAATTTATTCTAATTGTGAGTTCACCATTCATGAAAAGGTAGACAAAAAACCCCTAAATTAATCCAAACAAAAAGGCCTGCTGATATAATATAAGAACTGTGTTAAAATCATGCTTGGTAAACCAAAAAAAGTGTGGAACCAAAAATCAGTAAACCAAAATTGGTGTGTCAAAAACTAGGCCTAGTTGGTAAACAAAATAATGAGAAGATGGGCTATTCCACCCACCATTCCTTTTGTGGGGAAAATGAAAGACTTTGGGAGAAAAAAATTGGCTACTGGAGCAAGCTTCACCATGATGGCTGCCATGCTCACCACCTCCTGGGACCTTGGAAATTTGTCATCCTTATCCTGAGAAGATCGGGCCAGAGAGAGGGACCCAGATGATGTCATTGACTCTTATTAGCTCCAGATGAATCCCAACCACCACCGGGGATGAATGGGGTCAGACTTTAATAATAGCAGCAACAATTTCTACTTCTGCCCATCTCAAATAACTTCTTTTCTCCAAAAGGACAGTTATTACCATCTTTAATACCATCTTAAAAACCTGTCAGTCAAAGGGGTTTTTCCTTCTAAAAACTCTCTCCAGATAAAGGGAAAAGGAACATGGAATGTTAAAATGAAAGCTTTATTTAATACTTTACATTCTAATGCTTTAACTGTTTCTCCTTTTTTACGGTGTCTTTAATACACAGTTATATGTTTTAGTTGTGTGTTTGCCATGGTACTCAGCAGTCTAAGATCTCTGCATACTAACCCCAAAACTTAGTTAATACTTTTTAATGTTGGACAATGACTGGGTCATGTTAACTCCTTTGACCCATATATTCCATCTAAATCAATACAACAGCAGTCAGAGGGACATGTGAGATGTGCAGAACTGGTTCAGTGATAGTGAGGCTACATAAATGGTAGGCACTGCTATGATCATAGCAGTAAGAGAGAGACTTATGGTACCACTCTCATAATAAAGGACCAATGAAGCTGTACCATTTTATAGCCACTGAGCCTCTGACCCACAGGTTTAATTTATCCAGTCTGGTTTGCTCATCCCTAAGGTTGTGTTACTGCTAATTTGAATAAATTACAGTGGTAGACTTCATAGACCAGGGCAGTAACTGGTACAGAAGACTATTAAAAAATCAAAGACTAGGGGACAGATCAAAATCTGATCAAGGCCAATGGGAGCTTTGTTATTGTCTTCAGTGGGAGCAGCATCAGGTCCAAATTATCTTTAACAGCAGTGCAAAGAAAGTGGGGACAAAATAATTGAAAGCATTTACATAGGATTTCAGTGAAGAGGGATGAAATAAAATTATATTTAAACAAATTCTCTCTTGCCCTTTACTGAAATTAAAATGTAATTTTTTGATTGATCACTCACCATTGTTTTTGAATCTTCCTTTTTGTTTTAAACGTTACATTTGTATATTTTTGTACAACGGGATGTGTTCCATTATGCAATGGATTTTTGAAATTCTATTTGTCATACTATGTATTATCTTCTCTTTTTGTTGTAAGCGATAATTCTTTTCTCATTATATATTTCTGCTTCATTCTTTTGTTTTATACATACACACATAATTGACTTTCACTAAGGGAAAATACAAAATGAGTTTATGAAGTAAACTGCCCCCCAATTCATTTGTACCTTTGGACAGAAGAAAAGGGCACTCATGCTTACACTGAAGCAAGATGCTATACAGTTTGCCTATTGCCCGAGTTGTAGTAGGGAGTTGTAAGGATAATAGGTAACTTTTTTTTTAAAATAACACCTAAATGACTTAGGAGCCTAAATCCCACTAAAAGTCAATGAGACTTATGCTTCTAAGTTATTTAGAATTATTTACCTAGTGTTCAAAATTCAGTTTTGGGATAGATAACAACCCACAATTCCAGAACTCAGTGGTTCAGTTGTTAGAGGTCAGAAGGTTTAGCATTCCTTGGGGTAGAAAAGAAGGCAAGACTCGGTTGTTCTCTCTTACTGTGTTTCAGCCTAAATAGGGTCTGCTCCTGCAAAGAGCATAGTATAGTATCTGTGTAGTGCCCTGTTGAATTAGTTGGGTTTCCCCTCAGTTACTGAAGTCCACCTATAAGGTACTTATGGAAGGATAAAGGCCTGAGACTTTGGGTCAGGTATTATATAATATTATGTGTATAAAATACATAACACTAAAAGTCCCAGATCCTGACGGAGGCCTTTGGTGCTCCAAATTAAAAATGCATACATAGAACAACTAATATAAAGATGATTCTTTGTTTTAGCTGCTCAATAGAGAGAAGCCCCTGTAGTTCTCTCTACCTCTCTAGCTCCTTCATGAATTATTCACAGCCTCCACTATCTAATCTCAGCACATAGCCTAGTTTAAATAATCATGGAAGGGATTTCTCGCTACACCACAGTGGGACAGGACAAATACCTTCTTTGGATTTGATTCATACACAGACCCATTAGTGGTTCAAAAATGTGGGTAACAGGTGATATTACAATATTTTACTTCAAATACAAGATTTTGGGCTTCCTGAAGGAACCAATGCGTGAAATTCTAAGGTTTATGTTATATGATGGGGGAAGTCAAACTAGATGAGCACAATATTTCCTTCTGACCTTCAAATTTGTGAGAGATGTTGACCATGGCATGACATATCCAATCTTTTAAGTCTTGCGACTAGCATCTAAACATTCCAAAACAGAGAACCAGCCAGGTAGGTGTAATGAAAGTCTGATTATTGACTCTTGTGGCTACCATTTTGTCGGAAGTCCTCCATTTTTGTTCTTTTTAAAAATGTACACACTTCTATTTGTTTGTGTTAGAGAAGGGAAGGTCTGAGAAGTGTTCCTTGCACTCGAAGCAGCATGGGGTGAGATTTGTGATGGTCTTTACTTCCTGGGAGGCTTTGTTCCATAGTCTTGGACTGGACCTCAGGAAAGTGCTGTCTCCTGCACAGATTAACTTAACCTGTATGATGGAAAGTTCCATTTTGTCTGAGAAGTAGAGTAGTTGATCATAGATTTCATCCTGGGTTTTAGGTGATAAATCAGTTTTGCTGGGTCCAGGCCATTGAGCACTTTGAACAGAATGATGGAGTTCTTGAACTTCATTCAATATTCTATTGGAAGTCAGAGTACAGGATGAAGGACAGGTTTTATGTGTTTACAATAGACCATATTACTGAGCAACATGTGTTGCAGCCTTCTGTACTTGTTGGAGTTTCCTGGGAGCTGATGACTTAATGCCTAGATATATTGCATTGCTGTAGTCTGGAAGGGAGGTTACAACGACATGTATAAACCCAGGCCAGGTCACTGTTCACTAGGATGTGATAGTCTTCTAGCCAAATTGAGATGGTAGAAAGTGGCATAATCTACATAGCTTATTCATCCTGTATACATGTCAAGGAAGCAGACACGATGAACAATTAAGAACTGCATCACCATGGAATGGTAGCCATTTCTTGGATTTGATGGAGATGAAGGTAGCAGGGCAAGTAAGGGGAACAGGAGTTCCATCTGTAGCTCCAGCATTGTTTGAGAAATCCACAGGTCAAAAGCCTCCATGAACTCTGACAGTACTTGCATTTCCATTCACCTGTACCACACAGTCATTTTCGGAGTTGACAAGATAATTGGATAGGCACATTATACAAAGGATAGTGTGAGCAACATTAAAAGAAAAATCATCATTATTGTTATCAGCTATTACTTTTTTCGGCGGGTGGGGGGTTGTATCCCTAGTATGCTAACAGCTTTATAAACAGGCATGAAACATAATTCTTACCCCAGGAAGTTTATAATCTAAATAGAAAATATACGAACAAAAAATGGGATGGCTTACCTGACTGAAAAATTAAATTGAATGCATACCTGGCTCGTTCCACATTGTTGTATTTTGTATTATATTTTAATAACAGTGTGTTGTCTTTTGCTTTGGCTTTGATTTTTGATTCAGAGTCATCTGATTAGTTAATATTTTTTCTGTGGAGGGAGTTTAAAGTCTGGGATTACTTGAACAATCATACTTCACCAAAAATTGTTCCTGTGAGTGCCAGGTATGTTGGAGTTAACATAACACATGGTTTAATGACTAATACATGCAGTGCGGAATGTTTTGCCTCAAGAGTATGTTACAGCAGCTCTCCAGAAGAAACCTTATGGCTACAAACTGATCTGTGATTTCCACCACTCCTGCTATCCTTAGGCTGCCTGACAAAGAAAGAGAATTAGTCTTGGCTGCTACTCAGCTCATTGAGGATGTTATGGCCAGAGAATCTTCTGAGAAATAAAGTGGATCTCACCGCCTGTTTTGGATGATCTTTGTATCAACCCATTGACTCAGTTTGTGGAGTCTTACAGAGATTTTAATTCAAGTCTTGGAGCCATTCCAGGATCCAGTCCATGAAACTAGCTCTAGCCAGGCCTACATTTTTGTGGTGAGCCCCTTGTCTGAACTGAGGGACTTTCTAAGAGAAAATTGTGGAATGAAGGTGTCAGAATAAAGCCTTTGGAATCTATTGCAGACGAATCCAACCATTCTAAAACAAAGCAGGGAAATACAGTTGCCTGTGTTGCTGGGCCCTCATTTAAGATACCTCATTTCTGAGACACACTATGCTGCTGTGAAGGCTGCCACACTGAAGCTAGCAGAAGAAAAACATGAACAGAAAAATCAAGAACTGCAGAGTGTAGAATAAAAAGTGGGGGTGAGGCAGAGAATTTTATAAAAGCTAGAGTACACTGGCAGTTGCTACAATGATTCTCTGACTCTGGTTAATCACAATACCATGGAGAGGAAGCTTACCCTGTATGTATCAGAGCCATCTGTGCTCCAAAAAGTTCATGGTTTAGACTGGTGAAAACAAAATGTAATCAGATTTCCATGTCTTTCTCCTTCTATGATGCCTTTCCTAGGAGCTCTGTCCAGCTGTATACTGGCTGAGTGGCTGATCATGAATATATTGCTATTCTGGTCACAGGTGCAAAACTTTGTCCTCTATCAAGCAAATCCTGCCCCACTCCCGGTATAGCCATATATGGTCCTGGACTTATTCTATGATTACATGGATCTAGTGGAATATCTCATCCTAAAGGCATTATCAGGGTGAAGGACACTGAAGTCCTCAGTCTGTAATAACAGCCATAACATATCATTGCTGCCATTATAGTGATTGAGGATATGTCTACACTGCAATAAAAGACCTGTGATGCTAAGTCTCAGAGCCCAGTTCAATTGAAATCAGGAAGCCCAAATCACACCTGGAGTTGCAGCTAGCAAGTGATGTTAAGAGTAACAGGAAGGATTTCTTCAGGTATGTTAGCAACAAGAAGAAAGTCAAGGAAAGTGTGGGCCCCTTACTGAATGAGGGAAGCAACCTAGTGACAGAGGATGTGGAAAAAGCGAATGTACTCAATGCTTTTTTTGCCTCTGTCTTCACGAACAAGGTCAGCTCCCAGACTGCTGCACTGGGCAGCACAGCATGGGGAGGAGGTGACCAGCCCTTTGTGGAGAAAGAAGTGGTTCGGGACTATTTAGAAAAGCTGGATGAGCACAAGTCCATGGAGCCGGATGGGCTGCATCCGAGAGTGCTAAAGGAGTGGGCGGATGTGATTGCAGAGCCATTGGCCATTATCTTTGAAAACTCATGGCGATCGGGGGAAGTCCCAGACGACTGGAAAAAGGTTAATGTAGTGCCCATCTTTTAAAAAGGGAAGAAGGAGGATCCTGGGAACTACAGGACAGTCAGCCTCACCTCAGTCCCTGGAAAAATCATGGAGCAGGTCCTCAAGGAATCAATTCTGAAGCACTTAGAGGAGAGGAAAGTGATCAGGAACAGTCAGCATGGATTCACCAAGGGCAAGTCATGCCTGACTAATCTAATTGCTTTCTATAATAAGATAACTGGCTCTGTGGATGAGAGGAAAGCAGTGGACGTGTTGTTCCTTGACGTTAGCAAAGCTTTTGACACACTATTCTTGCCAGAAAGTTAAAGAAGTATGGGCTGGATGAATGGACTATAAGGTGGATAGAAAGTTGGCTAGATTGTCGGGCTCAACGGATAGTGATCAATGGCTCCATGTCTAGCTGGCAGCCGGTATCAAGTGGAGTGCCCCAAGGGTCAGTCCTCGGGCTGGTTTTGTTCAATATCTTCATAAATGATCTGGAAGATGGCGTGGATTGCACCCTCAGCAAGTTTGCAGATGACACTAAACTGGGAGGAGAGGTAGATAGGATACAGAGGGCCCTAGAAAAATTAGAGGATTGGGCCAAAAGAAATCTGATGAGGTTCAACAAAGACAAGTGCAGAGTCCTGCACTTAGGACGGAAGAATCCTATGCACCGCTACAGACTAGGGACTGAATGGCTAGGCAGCAGTTCCGCAGAAAAGGACTTAGAGGTTACAGTGGATGAGAAGCTGGATATGAGTCAACAGTGTGACCTTGTTGCCAAGAAGGCCAATGGCATTTTGGGATGTATATGTAGGGGCATTGCCAGCAGATCGAGGGATGTGATCGTTCCCCTCTATTCGACATTGGTGAGGCCTCATCTGCAGTACTGTGTCCAGTTTTGGGCCCCACACTACAAGAAGGAGGTGGAAAAATTGGAAAGAGTCCAGCGGAGGGCAACAAAAATGATTAGGGGTCTGGAACACATGACTTATGAGGAGAGGCTGAGGGAACTGGTATTGTTTAGTCTGCGGAAGAGAAGAATGAGGGGGGATTTGATAGCTGCTTTCAACTACCTGAAAGGGGGTTCCAAAGAGGATGGATCTAGACTGTTCTCAGTGGTAGCGGATGACAGAACAAGGAGTAATGGTCTCAAGTTGCAGTGGGGGAGGTTTAGGTTGGATATTAGGACAAACTTTTTCACTAGGAGGGTGGTGAAACTCTGGAATGTGTTACCTAGGGAGGTGGTGGAATCTCCTTCCTTAGAAGTTTTTAAGGTCAGGCTTGACAAAGCCCTGTCTGGGATGATTTAGTTGGGGATTGGTCCTGCTTTGGGCAGGGGTTGGACTAGATGAGCTCCTGAGGTCCCTTCCAACCCTGATATTCTATGATTCGGGTTTGTGGGGTTCGGGCTGCGGTGCTAAAAATAGCAGTGTAGACATAGGGTTTGGACTGGAGCCTAGGCTTTGATACCTGGAGAGCGGGCTGAGTCTCAGAGCCCAGGCTCCGGCCTGAATGTCTGCACTGATATTTTTAGCATTGCAGTCCAAGCCCCACAAGCACAAGTCAACTGACCTAAGCTCTGAGACTTGGTGCCGTTGGTTTTTTTTTGTTTGTTTTTTTTTGTTTTGAAGTGTAGACAAATGGGATTCCTCACCTGATTCCCTTGCAGTTAACCTGTACTCAGGCTTGGTGAGGGGAACAGGATTTGCACCTCAGTATCTTAGAGCATTTAGTATGGCATGCTAAATTCCTTGCATAGCAGTGCCATTGACTAAAGGGGAGATTTTCAAAGGCACTGATTTCAAAGATTTTCAAATCGGAGTTAAGTACCAACTCCCATTGTCCTTCAATCTTTGAAAAGCTCCCCTTGAGACTGTAAAGTGTTACTCTGTAGTTTAACTGTATTATTTTTTAAAACACTGCTGGGATATGTGAAACTCTTAATTTGTAATTTTCAAAGTATGTGCATTGTGTTTTATAATCCAGCTTTGTAACTAGAATCCATGAAATGTCAGCAATGCTGGTAATTCTTTAAAAAAAAAAAGTAGATTCAAAAGGTCCCTACATATTCTTTAATCACTTTTGCAACAAAACATCGGTGCTCAAACACACCATCAGTGGCACATCACTTGTAAAGACCAGTAATCCGATGGAAACATGATGCTTCAAAAGAAACATCTCCGTGTCCTCTGCAGTGGGATGCAGCAGCAGAAGGGTTCTTTGCTGAGTATCTGGTGATTAAGGCATAAAACTAGAGTTTTTTAGTCCAGTGTAAAATAATTTGTGCACTGGAATTCATATCTCTGGAGATGAGCTCAATATTCTTTGGCTGCTACTTGTTATTGATGGCCATTTTCTCTGTCAGGTTTACTCTCAGAAACTGCCTTTAAAGAAAGATGTATTTGGTAAAGAGAGATGGGTTTGCAGTACACAGGGAAGTGAGATCTACTTTCTTCTTCTTTGTTTCTTTCCAAGCTCAGACTTTCTACTTTCCTAATTCACCTTGGCTTATAGAACTCATTGATGTTGGCTTTCAAACTGTGTTTTTGGTTTCGCTTCTGTAATGAAAAGAGCTCCAGAGGAATGAGTGTGCATTGTGTTTGTGGAATCAGATTTTATATATTTTTTAAAAATTCTATTTTGCAATGCAAGGCATTGCTTTAGATTAAGAATGTTTTTGTTAACAGTTATGTTTCTGAACATTGTGCTGTACAAAAATGACCTTTCTATCATAGAGTGGGACAGTCAACAAGTTTAAACTTAAAATTAATTGTAAAAGATGTTTACTCAAACATGGGCCAGATCTTCAGCTGGTGTAAAGTCCCACTGAAAGCCCATGGAACTTTGACCATATCTATACTTGGAAAACTGGCAAAGCATTCTTAGCATGGCTGCACTTGTATGGGCAAAGCTCCACTTTTTATTGTATAGTTTATTCCACCTCTGCTCTAAGCAAAACAAGCTATATTTATAAAAATGCAGTTTTGCTGTTTCCACTGAGGCATTTCTGTCACAGCTATGTCCGTCAGGGATCACACCTCTGACCAACATAGCTATCCCAGCAGAAGTCTTTATTGTAGATGTGGCCTTAGGCTCCTAAGTCACTTAGGTGCAGATGCTCAGAAATATTTAGGTGTTGAATTCCCATGGAAATCAATGGGAGTTGGGTGCCTAAATTTTTTTGAGGATCCAGGCCTTAGGCAGTTTTGAAAATATTACCCAAGAACTCACACAAGTTACAACAGACTCATTAACTTGGGTCAGTTTGCCCTATGGGCTCATGGGAAAGAACCTTCACAGATTCTTCATATATTTGGTCACTAGCCTCATTCAGCTGACCCATTCCCCACCTGCAGATCTGGGTCTTGTAAGATTGCAGGAAAGTGAGGAATAGGATTTGAAGCTTCCTCCCTGCACTTTCTTGTCACTCTTAGCTCAAAAATGTGGAGTTCAGGCTTCCACTCATAGAAATTGAAAGGAACCTGGGATCCTAAGTTTCAGTTTCCTCTTCTGTAAATTGTGGATCATAAGTCTTATGTAAAGGACATGGGATTTAGTGAATATTTGTAGATCACTTTAAATTCCTTGGATGGCAGGCAGTATACAAGTGCAAAGTATTATTTTATCACATTACTATCAAAAAAGTTATACTATTTAATATAGAAGTCACCATCAGCTTCCCTTTATACAATATGAAGAAAAATACTTTTTTTTCCCCATCTCACTGGATAAAGGGGAAGGTTTGTTTTTCCCAACTGTTTTTTTCAACTTAAACGTTCCCCTGCACTATGAACCCAAACTACGATGACAATATTCCATAGTGTAACAACCAGAAAGAGGTACTGCTGAAACCAGTAATCTAACCGTAAGACAAAGTGAAACTGAGAATCCTGTGTTCTCTGTGTAGGATGAGAGAGATTCAGAAACTAAATAAACAGCATAAATGATGAAAAGTTTATCAGACTTTAAAAATTCTTTCAGTTGCAATCTGATATGATTATAACCTAGTCACAGTGAACACAAAGAACTTGATATGGTTTTGATTAGTATTTCTGCTCACTGTAATCTGCTTATGTCTCTATTCCTTTTGCTATATCTTTCTGTTACCTGCTTCATTTTTGTGCACTTTCCTCTTTCTGTTTAGTCAAGGATTGCTGCACCCTGCTCACTCTGCATACTGTTATTTCTCAGTCTTAAAGCAGTTTGTGCTTTTCTTAGGAAGGACACTATCTAAAAATAAATTGTATTTTGACTCTGAAATGCTGACATGTATGTTGCTAATAGAGGTTATTATACAGTTAGACAATGCATCTTAGTTATTTGCTACCTTGGATCTAGGGTCTGTACGCATGTTTCAGGGGTCTATATCTGACTGTCGGAACACAGATCTGAAAAGGAAGTTGTGTTTACAAGGTAAATTTTTAAAATAGCACCTCTCAGATAAAAATGAATGAACAATATACCATTTAACAAAATAATAGAAGACAACGTAACTAAACTAAACTTAACAAAACTATATAGCTGGAATTTTCCCATCAAGCATTTCTGTCAAAATTTGATTTACTTTATTGAATACATACCTGCGAGGAGAACCCACAAAACAAGGGACAGCAAATACTGTTTGCTCAGTCTTGGATTGAGTTCTTTGGGTTGGGGAAAGAATGGTAGATATTTTTCAATCTAATGGGGCATTTCTTGATCCTTTGTATTTAAGGAAGAGAAGATCATTGAAAACTGAATTGAAGTGGTGTCACTTTGGTATGAAGAGGGGGCTAAAGGACTGAGCAGAGCTTTGGCAGCTAAACAGCAATTGGCGCTCTCTTCAAGAGAAACACAGATATACAGTCTAGTTGGAGAGATTGATAGAGTTTTGAAAATGATGCACTCCTGTACATCAAGAGTTATAGGCATCACTTTGCTTCTTCTGTCTCAAATCACTGTTCAAAACTGTACATAATTGTAATAAGTTACCTATGATACAGTACAGTGTCAACTCAGTCATTTCTTTCCCAACAAGATGCTAACTCACGAGGGAGAGATGAGCATGACAGGCAGGGTGGGTTGGGGGTCTAGCTTGATATTCTCTAAGAAGAGAATCGGCTCTAACAAGGTCTTCCTCTTAGGCCCATGTTTTTAAAGGAATTAGACATTGCTCCACTCAGTGTTGCAAGGCCTAAGGGCCAGAATTTTAAAGGTACTTAAGCATTGCTATGCTCAGCATTGCAAATGGTAACAGATTTAGGATCCCAAATCTCATTCTCAAAATGAATTTAGGAGTCTAAACTCTATTGACTATCAATGGATTTAGGCTCCTAAATCCCTTTTGAAAATGAGATTTTGGCTCCTAAGTCAGTTAGGTATTGCAATAATGAGCAGAGCCAGACCTAAATACCTTTAAAAAACTGGTACGGATGCATATAAACTGAGTAAAAAGATTGACTGATTTGTTGTTGTTTTTTTTTAATTCAATCCAAAAATCTTCTTGACTTCTTGGAAGCTATGTCAGTACCGCTGATCAGAAGCTGGTGCATCTGTCAGAAAAATTGGTTAGAAGTCCCTTCTTGTTTGTGAGACAGCTGCCAGAATCCTGAAAATTAATTGCACTGATGTGGAAAAGCTTCTTATACACATTCTAGAATGTGTATAAACAAATTTTCGTTTGTGAGATGGTATGAATGAACTAATTTTCCATCTTTCAGAATTGAAGGACAGAAGTACCATATGTCATTAAGTAGTCAAGTAGTTAGATGTCTTTTCCTTTACACACTATTGGTTCTTTTTGTCGCATCATTAGCTCAGTTTATTTTGTTTGCACAATTTTCTGTCTATTTTCCTTCCCTCATTTCTCTTCAGGCTATATACAAACTCTAAATCTGAAAGTTCTATTTCCAGATGTCCCAAGCACAGTACCGGAAGAATGGAAGGTGAAATCAAGTGCTGACTTGCCAGTGTGTTAATGACAGACTAGTTTCAGCAATATTCTAAGGAGATTTGACAGACTGAGCAGAGCAGCTTGTCATTAACAAATTTCTACGCACCTGTTGTGATTATTCTTTTCCATCTGCAAAGAACAGCACTATGATTTCAGTCTGAACTACCTTTATTTTATATCGAGAGCAACACAAAATACGAATGAACAAAGTAGAGCCTCCATGAGAGAGCACAGTTTGTGTCTCCCCTCTTCTCTAAGGCTGTATCTAAATGTCAGCTGCCACAGAAATAGGGAGGGAGAGTTTCTCTCCATTAAAAAGGTGCAGTACACTGAAAACAAGTAATATAACATCCATCCTGCACACACCACACCTGGGTTTTCAAACTGTCTTGATTCTGTGAGCATGTAAGTAGATCTTAGTATCTATTCTTTGAAAGGAGTGTGTTTTTGTGGTGGGGAAGGATATTAGCAAGATGGTGATGATTTAATTGATACAAAGATAAAAGAACAATTTCAATGAGCTAAAGAAATACCTTGCAAATATATGTGCAACTTTGTTTTGGAAATGAATAATGTCCCATTGTTTCTACTTAAAAAAAGAAAATAATCAGATTAGTTCTCTCTCATCTAGGTTCACAAGCACAAACTATTGGCTTCAGTGATTTAATAGGGCCTTGTTCATTCACATTTCACCGATCTGCATACCCTGTCATTCCCACCTACAAATAAAGGTCATTTCTCCAAACTTCTCAGCCAAAATTTACAGGACCATAATGTAGGCAAGTCTAATATCAATACTATTTCATTTTACAAACCACCCTAGAGAATATAAATATCCCACCAAATAAATAAAACTACTTATCAAGTAAATGTACAGGACATGTGATCAATTATCCCTGCTATTTTTATTGTTCATTTTCTTTGGCTTCAACCAGACTCTAGTGCAAGTCCATAGGAGTTTTACCATTTATTTCAATTTGAGTTCAATTGGGTCCTCACCCTCTATGCACAAACATCCACCATTTGCAATAGGTTTACAAGTCATTAGTGTGAATTAATAAGGTTCTGTAGTATTGCAACAGAAGGAATGAATTTATGCCTTGGAGTATGCAGTTTGAGTGACCTTTCCCATCCTTTCTGTATCTCACATACTAACCAGTGTTTTTCTTTCTGTATTTTCTTTATTTTATCATTTGAATAACCTTGATATATAGATAGAAATCATTATAATTGTGACTGACCATCTTAATGTAATTAAACATTGAGTTTTAATTAATTATATTAGGCTTGGCCCATTCTTTTTCTCTGGAAAAAGAACCAAACACTTATGTAAACTACTGTGCAAGATATATTTCCACCACTTGCCACATGAACAACAAAAACAATGACTATTGTTGCTCAACCTAAACATAATTTGGTGTCTTATATTTACTATACTAAACAATGTGGAATACATCAAAGGAGGGTGTAATTTGACCAGGATACTGAGGGATACTGGATCATGATTCACAGGTTTCAGAGTAGCAGCCATGTTGAAGTGAGCTGTAGCTCACGAAAGCTTATGCTCAAATAAATTTGTTAGTCTCTAAGGTCCCACAAGTACTCCTTTTCTTTTTGAGGATCATCATTCGTTTTCTAGTCCTCAGAGTACAGCAGGTCAACAAGCTATGCCTCTGGCCGCTGCTTATTTTTCCCCATCTGTTTTTGCTATTCCTTTCCCCAAAAGACTAAAAGACTTTTCTCTGTGCTTTCCCCTTCTAGAAACTTGCTTTCATTGCTTTGGGCACTTTACTGGCAATTCTCTACTGTCAAAGATCCTACAGACACTGTCACCATATTGTCAGAGTCATGGAAACTGAACCTGTACCTGTATCTTCCCCTGTGTGGTCCCTTAAGGATTCAGGCCCCCAGACATTACCTCCGGTGGTTAGACACCTGCATCTCTCTCCCTACTAACTAGGGGTTTTAAGATTTCATAGCCCCTTGCCCTACACTCTGATATCCGCAGCAAGCCAATCTGCCTAAAGGCCAGTATCTGAGCTTCTCTTTTTCGGTGTGGGCTATGAACAGTGTATTGTCAGAAGTTACAATTTACCACACAGCTCTTTGTACACAAGAATGTTTATTCTTAAAGTATTATACAGAAAACAATTAAAGATTTACATGCACTAAACATAGTCACCCATTATCCATATGGGACCCTAGTAGGCCAAAGTCTTTCCAAACCTTCCACAAGGGTTAAGGACCCTGTAGCGGGGTCGTATTGGAAAACCTGGGAGGTGGGCGGGCGCCCACTGCTAAAGGCCCCTCCCCCAGCCTAGCGGGAGGGACTACTGGACTCAGGGACCAACTGATTGCGGGGGACAAAGAATGAAAAACAAGGGTCAGAGTGAAGGTCATAGGTTCAAAACGAGGACACCGAGCAGAGAACCCCGGACAGCGCCCACTGCTCCTCCAAGCTGTCGAGGGAGCCAGCGAACACTGCCCAGTGGAACTCTGCCCAGATGCGTGAAACTAAAGAGGAACGGAAATAGGTCCCAGAGCTGCAGAGCACCCCCTCGTCCAACATCCTCCTCCTGGTGTTTTAGATGGAAACTTTGGCCAGGGCCAGGAGGAGGTTGACGAGGAGGTCTTGCGACTTCGTGGGGCCACGGATAGGGTGTGCAAAGAGGAACAGGTGCAGGGAGAAGTGCAGCCAGAACCTCAACAAGAGGTTCTGGAGGAGCCGGAATAGGGGCTGCAACCTGGTGAATTCAAGATAGACGTGTGCCAGGTTCTCCGTCATGCCACAAAAGGGGCAGGCCTCGGGTATAGGGGTGAACCATGCCAGGTGCATGCCTGTGCTCATGGCTCCGTGAAGGAGCCACCAACCAATGTCCCCGGTTGGCCATGGGACCAAGGTGGAATAAAGGCTTGCCCACTGGGGCTCCTCACCCTCTTTAGGTGGAAGATAGTCCCACCATTTGGTGTTGGGCGGGATGTGAGGGTGAGGAAATGCAGTGTTTGGAGCACGAGCGTGTACAGATGGTTTCTGGGCATGATTTGAAACCGGATCAGCTGCAGGGTATGCGGCCGGCTCAGTGTGTGGGAGCGGGGAGGCCGGGAGGGGCTCGCGGAACAGGGGCCGAAGAAAAATGTCCGGAGGGCCAGGGGTGAGAGGTAGGTGGGGAGCACCCTCTCGCAGGGCTCACCGCAGGAAAACGAGAGAATCGGGTGACAAGGCAGCCTCCACCTCCTGGAGTACGCGCCTAGGGGTCGGAAGGGTGGAAAGCCCCATGCGTTGACCGAGCACGCGGGGTGCCACCCAGTTCCCCCCTGTTGTAGTCCAGGAGGTCTCCGACTCTGGTGGTTTCTTCCAGGACCAACCTCCGATGACCGAGGGAGACTCTGCCACCTGCACTCATAGATCGAGGTTGTGTAGCAGGGGCTCTGCAAGGAGGTCTGCCCCTTCAGTGGCCACAAAGGACCTGGTCACCAAAAAAAGCTTCCAGGTCTGGAGGAGGTTCTTACAGAAGACTGGCAGCTCAGAGAGGTCTTGCAGAAGAACCTGGCCAGGATCCTCGGGGCTGGGCTAAGTGTGTTGAGCATGGACAGGACTAGATGGTTCAACACCAGCGCCCTCCCTTGCAGGGAGAGACACCGGAACAGTCCTGTCTATCTCTGCAGCCGTTCACCCATCCTAGCCTCCAAATCCTGCCAGTTCTCCGGCAGAGATGGATGCATGGCGGATAGATAAATGCCAAGATAGAGCAGAGGACCCACTCTCCACAGGATGGCTTGAAGTGCGGGTGGGAGGGAGCTTGCCTGCCACCTGTCCCCAACCACCAGGCCAGAGCTGTTGACCCGGGCGGAGAAAGCCACTGAGTAAACAGCCTGGCAGGCCTTCACCCGCACAAGATCGTCCGGGTCCTGGACCAGGAGGAGCATGTAGTTGGCATATGCCGACAGGACCAGCCACAGCTCTGGCTCCCAAAGCACCAACCCCATCAACCTCCTGTGCCGCGCTTCCCCTAGACGAGCACCCTGCCCTCTGAGGTGGAAGTGGAGGGCCGGTGGGCAAGGGCGATCGTTCCAGGGCTCGGGGCGGCAAGGGTGGGACGCCTTAATCCTTCCCCACACACACGTACACACACTCACTGTTTTTAGTTCCTGGAGGAGCTAAAAGTAACATCTCTCAGTGGAACTGCATAGAATCCCTCACCCACAGTGACTCAATACAATATGGTCCACAAAATCATAGCATGCAATTGCAAAATCTGTCATACTTGCCATTAGATTTAACATAGACCCAGCTACAGCAAAATAGCAAGAGTAACTCTTTTCTACTCCCCTTTGGGAGACTATTAGGTCTTTTCTTGGTCTTGCAGCCCACAAGAAACCAGTGGAACTGGGTGAGGAGCGTTCCTGCCTGACAGCTGCTCTTCCATCTTCTCACTTTAGTGGTGCTATCTAGCACCTCATGAAGTCACTTGCCTGTTCTGAATAATGTCATTGGGGGATTGGTGGGCTGGGACAGGCTTCATGAAAGCGATCTTCCCTTAGAGGTTTGAATTTATGAATTCAAATCTCTAAATGTACATTAAGGAGTTAGCTCAGAGCCAACTCCTTGCAATCAGAACTGTAGAGTTTATTAATTACACTGAATCCATCAGTGTCTGTACAGTTCTGCTCTCTTCTTATACCACAAGCCTTTCAGCACCTCTTCTGAACACAGGAAAATATCAATGGAATGTGTTTATAAAATTGCAGTTCAGTTCACAGCTGCATGCAGAGGGCAGGTTGGAATCAACCAGGGCATTCAGTAATGGATGGTTATTTCAGACATGAGGCTGAGTCTCCAGACTGTTTGCAGAGTCACTCCACACCATATGAATCATAGATTCATAGATTTCAAGGTCAGAAGGGACCATTATGATTATCTAGTCTGACCTCCTGTACAACGCAGGCCACAGAATCTCACCCACCCACTCCTGTAACAAACCCCTAACTTATGTCTGAGCTATTGAAGTCCTCAAATTGTGGTTTAAAGACTTCAAGGTGCAGAGCATCCTCCAGCAAGTGACCCATGCCCCACGCTGCAGAGGAAGGCGAAAAACCTCCAGGGCCTCTGCCAATCTGTCCTGGAGGAAAATTCCTTCCTGATCCCAAATATGGCAGTCAGCTAAACCCTGAGCACGTGGGCAAGACTCATCAGCCAGACACCCAGGAAAGAATTCTCTGTAGTAACTCACATCTCACCCCATCTAACATCCCATCACAGGCCATTGGGCATATTTATCTCTAATAGTCGAAGATCAATTAATTGCCAAAATTAGGCTATCCCACCATATCATCTCCTCCATAAACTTATCAAGCTCAGTCTTGAAGCCAGATGTGTCTTTTGCTCCCACTGCTTCCCTTGGAAGGCTGTTCCAGAACTTCACTCCTCTGATGGTTAGAAACCTTCATCTAATTTCAAGTTTAAACTTCCCGATGGCCAGTTTATATCCATTTGTTCTTGTGTCCACATTGATACTGAGCTTAAATAATTCTTCTCCCTCTCCGGTATTTATCCCTCTGATATATTTAACTACCTATCTATCTATCTATATATTTATAGATAGCAATCATATCTCCTCTAAGCCTTCTTTTGGTTAGGCTAAACAAGCCAAGCTCCTTGAGTCTCCTTTCGTAATACAGGTTTTCCATTCCTTGGATCATCCTAGTAGCCCTTCTTTGTACCAGTTCCAGTTTGAATTCATCCTTCTTAAACATGGGAGACCAGAACTGCACACAATATTCCAGATGAGGTCTCACCAGTGCCTTGTGTAACAGTACTAACACCTCCTTATCCCTACTGGAAATACCTCGCCTGATGCATCCCAAGACCACATTAGCTTTTTTCACAGCCATACCACATTGGCGGCTCATAGTCATCCTGTGATCAACCAACACTCTGAGGTCCTTCTCCTCCTCTGTTACTTCCAAGTGTTGCATCCCAAGCTTATAACTAAAATTCTTGTTATTAATCTCTAAATTCATGACCTTGGACTTTTCACTATTAAATTTAACCCTATTACTATTACTCCAGTTTACAAGGTCATCCAGATCTTCCTGTATGATATCCCATCCTTCTCTGTATTGGCAATACCTCCCAGCTTTGTGTCATCCGCAAACTTTATTAACACATTCCCGCTTTTTGTACCAAGGTCAGTAATAAAAAGATTAAATAAGATTGGTCCCCAAACCAATCCTTGAGGAACTCCACTAGTAACCTCCTTCCAGCCTGACAGTTCGCCTTTCAGTGTGACCCACTGTAGTCTCCCCTTTAACCAGTTCCTTATCCACCTTTCAATTTTCATATTGATCCCCATCTTTTCCAATTTAGCTAATAATTCTCCATGTGGAACTGTATCAAATGCCTTATTGAAATTGAGGTAAATTAGATCCACTGTGCTCCCTTTGTATAAAAAATCTGTTACCTTCTCAAAGAAGGAGATCAGGTTGGTTTGACACGATCTACCTTTTGTAAAGCCATGTTGTATTTTGTCCCAATTACCATTGACCTCAATGTCCTTAACTACTTTCTCCTTCAAATTCTTTTCCAAGACCTTGCATACTACAGATGTCAAACTAACAGGCCTGTAGTTACCCGGATCGCTTTTTTTACCTTTCTTAAAAAAAGGAACTGTGTTAGCAATTCTCCAGTCATACGGTACAACCCCTGAGTTTACAGATTGATTAAAAAATCTTGCTAACAGGCTTGCAATTTCATGTGCCAGTTCCTTTAATATTCTTGGCTGAAGATTATCTGGGCCCCCAATTTAGTCCCATTAAGCTATTCAACTTTGGCTTCTACCTTGGATGTGGTAATATCTACCTCCATATCCTCATTCCCATTGGCTGTCCTACCATTATCCCTAAGATCCTCATTATTTTCATTAAAGTCTGAGGAAAAATATTTGTTTAGACGTTGGGCCATGCCTAGATTATCCTTGACCTCCACTCCATCCTCAATGTTTAGCAGTCCCACTTCTTCTTTCTTTGTTTTCTTCTTATTTATATAGCTATAGAACCTTTTACTATTGCTTTTAATTCCCTTTGCAAGGTCCAACTCTACATGGCTTTTGGCCTTTCTCACTTTATCCCTACATGTTCTGACCTCAGTAAGGTAGCTTTCCTTGCTCATCCCTCCCATCTTCCACTCCTTGTAGGCTTTCTGCTTTTTCTTAATCACCTCTCTGAGATGCTTACTCATCCAGCTTGATCTACAACTCCTGCCTATGACTTCCCCCCCTTTCTTGGGATGCAGGCTTCTGATAGTTTCTGCAACTTTGACTTGAAGTAATTCCAGGCCTCCTCCACCTTTAGATCCACAAGTTTTTCAGTCCAATCCACTTCCCTATTTTCCTTAATTTTTTTAAGTTAACATTTTTGAAATAAAAAACCCTAGTCACAGATCTATTTTTGTTTATCCTTCCATTTAGTTTGAACTGAATTAGCTCATGAACCAAGGTTGTCCCCTACAACCATTTCTTCTATGAGGTCCTCACTGCTCACCAAAACCAAATCTAAAATGGCATCCCCTCTTGTTGGTTCAGCAACTATTTGGTGAAGGAATCCATCAGCTATCATATCCAGGAAAACCTGAGCCCTTTTATTATCACTAGCACTTGTCCTCCAGTCTATATCTGGGAAGTTAAATTCTCCCATGATCACACAATTCCAATTAGTATTACTTCATTAAAAACATTAAAGCGGTCTCTATCTATATCCAAATCAGATCCCAGCGATCTATAGCACACCCCAAGAACTATCCCAGGGGAGGCTCTAGTAGCTTTCTTCTCCAATGTGATTTTTGCCCTGACAGACTCTGTCTTATCCATTCCATCACTTCTAATTTCTTTACAGTCTACCTCATCATTGATATACAATGCTACTCCACCACCTTTGCCTTTATTTCTGCCTTTCCTAAACAGCATATACCCTTCAATACCCGTACTCCAGTCATGACTATTATTTCACCATGTTTCTGTTATCCCTATAATATCTGGTTTCACTTCCTGCACCAGTGAGAATCTAGCCGTATCATTTGTTCCCATATGAAGGATAATCAATGGATTCTTTCCCACTCCCTTTAAGATCCTCTTCAACCTCAGGTCCACATCCCATATCTTAGCACCCAGCAGACAGCACACCCTTCTGTTCTCTGGATCAGCTCTTGTTATTCTTCTCAGTAATGAGTCCCCAAGCATGTAGACCTGCCTTTTCCTGGTGATGGTGCGATTCTCCTATCTATCCCCTGTTCCATCTGGCTGCAAGTCCTCTCGATTCCTATTGTCCCTTGCAATCCTCTGCAACCCATCCCATATCCTCCTGGGGCTCATATTTGGTGTTATCTCCATTGACTCTTACCTTCTTCCTATAGGACTACCTGCTCTTTTCTTCTTCCTTGCGCTCTCACCTTCAGTGACCACCTGCTGTGCCCCTTTTTTCATTTTCCAACTCCGCAAACCTGTTTCTGAGCTCTATTTCTCCTTCACTAGCCCGTCTTTTTCTCTGCCTGGTTTGCTTAGTCACATGCTTCCACTGTCCACTTTCCACACCCAGAAGTCTCCCCTCAGAATTCTTTGGTCCTGCTTCCATCTGAAAGTCTGAGCTTTTCCCTTCAGCCTCCTCGTGTCTTTACTCAATGATCTGCTCGAATCCCCTTTTAAACTCAGCCAGAGTCTCCACCTGCATCTCCAGTCCTCAGATCTTCTCTTCCATCAGCTCTATCAGGCAGCACTTCATGCAGACAAAATTCTTTTCAGGTACCCCCTCCAGGATCATGTACATGCTGCAGCTTCTTCATCCAGTCATCTTCATTGTGTCTTCCACTGCTTGGGTCACTACCACTGCTGCCTCTATATCTGTCATCGCCTTCTCACCTAAGTCCTGTTAGTCTGGGAAACACAAACCAAACCATTCATTCTTTACTGTCCACCCTATGCATCTGCCTCTAGACTTGCCCCATATGACTACTCATGCTGGGTACTTGGCCTTTCATTACCTTACTGTAGTAAACTGTTGACTCACTGGTGCAGCGCCTCCTGCTGGTCATCTCGGGAATTAGCTCTTTCCAGCCTTCGGAGCACCCTCTGCCAACGGGTGCCTCGCCTGCCTCAGGTCCCATGTCCCTCACAGACCCCAGTGCCCCTTACCCTTGGGTTTCTGCCTAGCACAGAAACCCCCAGTCTGGGCTACTCCCAGGGGAAACCCCAACCCTCTAAACCCACCTTGCCTCACTGGCTACTGGCAGTCATCATCTTGTCCCCGCTCACTGGGGCAGACTGCAGTCTGTAATGGCCACTCATCATTGGCAAGGGGTTAGGACCTGCTGCCTTTCCCTGCAGCCCAGTACCTCTCTTTAGGCCTTGCACAAGACCTGCAGCCTGGGAAGTTGCCAGGCTGGAGCTCCCTAGCTCCTCTTGCCTTTCCCCAGCACTACTCTACCTCAGGAACCCTTCTTTCCCAGGCAGCCAGGTCTTTCTCTCTCCAGAGCTAGAGAGAGACTGCTCCAGCTCCTGGCCCCAAGCCTCCTATAAGGGCCAGCTGGGCCCTAACTGAGCTGGCCAGAGCTGTGGCTGCTTCCCCAATCAGCCTAGCTTGGCTGCTTTTAACCCCTGTTCTCCAGGAGTGGGGCAGCCACCCTACTACACTTACAGAATACACTATAAAATTGAATCTTAACATAAAAGGGAATGTCAGAAATTTCAAGATACTCATGCTTGAAAATTATTTCCTTTTCATTCATTGATGTGGAAAATAAACTTGGCAAGGCCATTCTAATTCCAGTTTTAATCCCCATTTATTTCATCATAAATACACACAGCCCTTTTGTCAGATATCAATAGCAGTAAGAAGGGTCAGGATTGGTGATATTTAGGGAAACCTCTTAATTCAAATAAAATGCTGGGTTTGAGGCCCATCTAACATTTATCCACTGCCAGGTTTTAGGGATTAAAAAATTAAACACTGTGAGATACCTTTATAAGTTTTTTTTCGCTACTCACAAAGCACTAGGGTGTACTTGGCAATACAAAACATAAATGCCTTTTATTTGGGAAACAAGACAAATAGCTATTTACATAGTAAAATAAAAATAGTAGAACCAGGAAGTGGGTATGGTCATCTCCATAGTCTTATTTGCTATTTATTGCCCATTTATTAGGGTCCTAGAAATCTTTTATTTACAACACTGTCCTCACCCACCTCTAGAATCATAGAAATGTAGTACTGGAAGGGACCTTCTACTCTAGTCTCCTGAGGCAGGACTAAGTGTTATCTAGAGTCTAGACCATCCTTGACTAGTGTTTGTCTAACCTGTTCTTAAAAACCTTCAATGATGGAGATTCCATAACCTCCCTAGGTAACTTGTTCCAGTGCTTAATTATCTGATTCATGAACCCAATTATATTCAGTGATGACCAATTGTCCTCAGGAGGTGGCTTTGTTCAGCCTATCTTTTCTAGCCCAGTGAAATCCACACCACTAGATTATGCTGCAACGTGGTGCTGCCAGGTCAGATCCTAATTAAGCCTTGGTTTGATTAAATCAGTTCTACAAAGTCTGATAGTGCCAGGTTTAGAGTTACAAAGTCATCTCCCTAGCTCTGCTACAGTATGGTCATGATTTTCTAAAGTCAGCAGCATCAGAATCCATAACTATGAAAGGAAACCTACAGCAAGATCTTCATACAGAGTACTCCTCTCATTTATTTTGGGCTCACTATCAAATCCAAACCCACCACTCATCAGCAAAGCTTTCTCTAAGGTATATCTTTCCTAGTTTATAATTTCATATGTGTTGTTCCACGAACAGTTTGATATCCTTCCTAAAAACAGAATAAGCTCTGAAAATAACCAACCTCCCCCTCCAAATACTGCATGGAACTGCTGGAAGGTAAAATCACAATGTATACAAATTAAACCTCACAGTTAGCATGCTTTCTCCTTTTTCATATCTTGCATTTGAATGCAGTGAAAAATTAAAATGAAATACCGGTTAGTTACTTTCACATGTGCACAAAGAAATAGGAAGACTGCATGCGGCAACTGCTAGAAAATGTGGCAAATTATTGCTTGGCATGTCTAGTGTTGGAAACTGTATCTTTAAGTTGTTTAGCTTCCCAGACAAGAAGTCAAGGGGAGAGGTGCTGCAGAAGCCTTGATTCTTTTATGCAAAGGCAACTGGGCAACTTCATCACTGAATATAGAAGATTCCTTACAAGGACTTTGGGCCTGAGTGATTACTGAACACTACAGCATGGAGGGAAAATAATTTCACTACATGAGAAACTCATTGACCAATAGAACATAAATAGACTCATGCCCTTGGGGACAGCTACAGCTTGTAGAAAGTCCTGTTTTGACAAGGCATCTGTATTAGATTTAAAAAGAGTTACTTCAATCTATCCCATTACACAACAGGTCCAGAAGAAAACACACTGAAAGGGCTACATTGCTAATTAGTTCTGTTAGATACTGTGGATGCTGATATATAAGCTCTTTCATGGTATTTGCCTTTTATATGTGTGTGGAAAATGGCTTCCAGAAATATTTTCAGAGTGAATAATAGCTTTTAAAGTAGATAAAAACTGTCCAAGAGGGTACAACTACAATCAGGGACATAAGTGGACCATTCAACAGGACACAGATAATCATTAGACAATCATTCCCTGAAGCAATGTACAGTATACAGTGTATAAGATTCATGGCTTGAACACAGCAAGGATTCACTTTTGTTCTATGAGACAGGTTGCCAAGAAGTCTGACACTACCAAAAAGGGTTATTTAGCATTGAAGTCATCCATAAACTCCATAATAGCTCTCTCACAGAGCTGAAAGATGATGCAAACCTTCTAACTGAATATAATGATGATGAACCCATTGACAGGATGACATTCACTCCAGCAGCAAGCAATAATAGATGGATAGATGAGTCAGACAGATTTCTTCAACTGACAACAGGCAAAATATGAAGTTGTAATCACTGTTTTGGAACAGACTCCCTAATTTGACACAGATGCAGAGAGGTTTCCATGCTGCTTTTCATGGGACTTTGTTGTCACATTGGCATCTCTGTGTGTAAAACATGCTGTCATGCTCAAAACCTCTATTGCTAACTGTTGACAGGACTTCACTTATTTGCAAGTCATTTTTGAACAGGAGAGACAATGCAGAAACCACATTTTCAGTTCCATCTTGAAGTGAAGTGTCAAATTCAATGAGCATTGAGCAGTCAGTTTTGGGAGCCTAAAGAAGACAAACCAATCAGAAGAAACAGTAGTCCTTCTGATCCTGACTAATAGAGAGAGTATTTGCCCACATGCTATTTAGTTTTCTTAGACTTTATTACAACTCAATATCAGGGACAATCTCAACATGCCATTTGGGGGACAAAGACTGACATTCCTTATATAATTAAAGAATAGTTATAGTCCAGATATATTGGAATTGGAAAAGGTTCAGAAAAGGGCAACAAAAATGATTAGGAGTATGGAATGGCTTCTGTATGAGGAGAGATTTATAAGACTGGGACTTTTCAGCTTGGAAAAGAGATGGCTAAGGGGAGATGATATGATTGAGGTCTATAAAATCATGACTGGTGTAGAGAAAGTAGATAAGGATGTGTTGTTTGCTACTTCTCATACCACAAGAACTAGGGGTCACCAAATGAAATTAATAGGTAGCAGGTTTTAAACAAATAAAAGGAAGTATTTCTTCAGACAACGCATAGTCAACCTATGGAACTCCTTGCCAGAGAATGTTGTGAAAGCCAAGACCATAACAGGGTACAAAAAAGAACTAGATACATTCATGGAGGATAGGTCCATCAATGGCTATTAGCCAGGATGGGCCTGGATGGTGTCCCTAGCCTCTGTTTGCCAGAAGCTGGGAATGAGCGACAGAGGATGGATCACTTGATGGTTATCTCTTTTGTTCATTCCCTCTGGGGCACCTGGCACTGGCCATAGTCAGAAGACAGGATATTGGGCTAGACGGACCTTTGGTCTGACACAGTAGGGCCATTCTTATGTCAGAAATGTGTCTATAAAACAAGCCCCTTGTTACTACACATAAAAGTTTCCCTAAGGAATGTAGCTTCTGAGTCATATCTGCTTTACTAAGGAGGAAAAAAGTTTCATTACTGCAACCATGGCAGAGCCAATATGCAGTAGGTGTAGAAAAGCACAGTAGCTGCACAGTAGCGATATCCCGTTCATCCTTATTCCTTGACAACTGTAATAGTCAACAGTTCTTCTTTCAGAATCTTAACCCAGTACCTGCTGATTTTTAAGTGTTGGGATTGAGGCTGATGATCAGGACTTGGATACCAAGGAAAAATATGATTTAAAAAAACAAACAAACAGAGCAATAAGAGTAGAGATTGAGTATTATAAACTAAATTTTGTAATATTCTTCATAGTTTTAAATGAATTCATTTTGACAATGTTTGCATCTCTTTAGTGTTCACTTTCGCCAAACATGCTCGCAAATGAGGTTAGGGGCAGCAATATTCACTGAAGCAGTGAATTTTAAATGAAGGTTGCAGGGTAGTCATGGAAGGCAAATTCTGAATTTGTGATCACTGTAATCACACCACAAACCTCATTCTAAGCTCCTTAGTGAGTCAGAAACAAACACACACCGTGACACTCGTGTGTTCAGTCAGAGCTTGAATTTTGAATACTAAATACTCAGAATAGCTCATAAAGCATTGTTCTTTTCAGAAATGAAGGCTCCAGGCCTGCAATTGTATCGGCAGAGTGTAGAAACCCATTGAAATAAATAGGACTATGTGAGTACACAAGAGTCTGCCTGTGTGCTCTTGATCTTGTCTGCACTCAGACACTAAGCAGTCCTAGGACTGGCTAGTACTTGGGACTGGAGACACCTGAGAATCTTAGGTGACATGGGAGTCTACACCTATGTGTTCAGAGGCAGGATTGGGACCTAACTGCTGAATTGTTTAGAATGATGAATACATATTAAAAACAGCTGTTTGCTGAGGAGTTGTTACCAGAAAAAGAATGAAATTAATCAAATAGATAATTATGTATAAATTATTCACTCAGTTGTAGCTATGATGGATTTTCTGATATTAAGATCTTCAAAAATAAAATAAAATGAAATAAAATGTTGTTTTTACTTGTTACTGAATGAATCTGATATGAACAGCATTAATTCAGAATAAATGTAAGTATCTCTTCCACATATTAAGGTAAAGTGACTTTGGAGTATTTTTCATGGTTTGGTAGAGACTGACACATTATAAGTGAACTGCTGATATGGAGATGCAAGGGCCAGGGACAATCTGTCTCTACAGCATGAAGAGGTACACTTTTCTACCTGACCTCCAATTAAAATTGTACAAAACTGTGTAGTACATTTTTGCACTTGCACTTTTCAGGTGCAATTACCTGCTACTGATTCCTAATACTCTATGCACCTACTAAGGAATCTACCATTTAGTTCAAATAGGTCAGGTATAAATGGCATAACAGTTGTGTGTACACAGGTGATGGATTGTTTAAATGGTTAGATGGTATACTGGAGACACAAATAGGTGCACACACAATTTGACAAATGTACAAGGCCAAGAACTGAAGCTCCAGCCCTAAATGTCCATAAAAAGGACTGTGAAAAATAAGTGGGATTGCCATTAAGGAAAATATGTTGAAAAAATGTGGTCATAAGGGTGAAAAAAAGCAACTTCTTGGAATCTTGCTGAAGAAAACAAGAGAGTAGTTATTCAGAGAGGAAGGGAGAAGGATTTTTTTTTTAACCGGGGTGAAATAAATTTTAAATGAGAGTGGGAAGAGCCTATAGAGATAGAATAATTGATGACTGGTGATAAAAAGTAGAGAGGTTGAAGGGGTCTGAGGAGTTCTGTTTGTTCATGGAGGAGATGAAGTCAGTGATTATTTCAATGGAATAAAAGAGAGGAGGAAAGAGGTAAAAAATGCCCCACCCCAGAATGATCAAAGGAAAAAAATAGGTACTTGGTCCAAAACAGCAATGAAGACATGTCTGTTTTTTAAACTTCAAGAGGATGAACATAGCAAATTTCTCACAGTGTTAAGTGAAGAAGATAGAGAAGCCTTAAGGAAGATGGATGGATTAAAGTGGAATCAAAAGACTGGAACAGATACTTTGTCACTTTGTCTAAATGAGATGAATATTAATACATCTGCATATGGTTCACAAAATTAAAACAAAGATTAGTATACAATTGTACTAAAGTGTACATCGTATCTCATGTAACAATGTGTTGCTTAATACCTAAGCCATGGTCATTATTCTATCTTTGTTACCTTTTGTTTGTCAACTATGGGCCAAATTATGGGCGACGGAAGGCCTGCAAGGGTGGGGTGGCTAACCCTCCTACCCCATGGCCCGAACCTCCCGGACCTCCCCACCCCAGTCTCACCTTTTCAGAGCCCCTGCCACCGCAGGACCTCTCCCCCCGTCCCATCCTACTGGAGCCCCTGTCCCTCTCACCAGCCCCACCCCGCCAGAGCCTCTGCACTCCCTCTTCCTCGCCTTCTCTTACTCTCCCTCCTGACCAGCCCAAAGCTCTCAGGTGATGGATCCTTCCTGCTTCCCAGACCTGGCGGGTCCCCAGCACACATAGGAATTTCCACTGCATAGGAATTTTGGTAGCTAATAGATGAGGGACCACCTGCCAGCATGTGTGACTCAATGCATAGGAGGACCCAGGTGCTGGCCAATTGGGACAGGTCAAAGTACGCTCACTCCCAGCTAGGTTTTAAGGGGTATGGCAGAATGGCTCATTAAGTGCAGAAACCTTTTTAGAATCGGGGATTGGGGGAGGAGGGAGGCCAAAGTGGCGGAGTAATTAATACTTAAATATCCCACAGAGAGCACATATGTTCCTTTTGTTAAAAAGCGGGGAGGCATGGCCCCCTGACTACTCCAGTTCCAGCACTGGTGGGCCAAATTCACTTGTATACTCCAGCTGCTTTGAGCTGCAGATGCAAAGCAGCTGTAACATAGCAGGGAGGCCCATATTTTTTTCACTGCAATTATTGAATCAGGAATTCTTGATTGGCAGTTTTTTAGACATGTGAATGAAAGCTTTCAAAATAAAGTCACGCTGAACCTAATTATGAACTGCTTGGAATCAGAGGTCTGGGTTCTCATCTGAAACAATAGAATCCTACCTTTCCACAACAGTTCACAACATAGCATCTGGGTGTCTTGAGCTGCAATCAAAATACAGTGTCAGAGTGATAAATTGCTGTAGAGCTTACAAAGTGTTTACCAATAATAATGCAGTTGCTCCAGCAATTTAGAAGTTACTGCAACCTTAAATGAGCTCATATTTTTGGATTATAACAAAATTATTTATAACTAAAAAAGTTGTGATTCTCACTCTTTTGATTCAATGCTTTGAATTGCACCTTCTTGTACATATCCATTAGAAGTCTTATTATGGAAAGAACAAACAGGCATCTGGGGAAAAGTGTGTGGGGAGGACAGAGGGCAGAACTACAGAGTACTCTTATTTTGAAGGAACTCTAACAGTGAGGTGGAAGGGAAGGTTTTTTTGTTTTTTTCTTAAAATAGTATGGAACACTGCATAATTGGAAGAGAAATAAAAAGGGCAACAACACTCACTGCTATTTTACTGAAGAACATGAAGGAATTTTCATTTAGTGGGACAAATTCAGATCAGGGTATCCATCACCTCCAGTGGAGTTGCACCCAAACAGAATTTGGCCTGAAGTAATTGATGTAAAACCAATGGTGACAACATTTTTAAGGCCCCTGACTCCCATTAACAGGAGCCCAACTGTCATTTATGCCCCTGAAAATCTCTCCCAGTGACATATTACGTTCGGAACGTAGGACGAAACCTGGAGATGAAATTAGCACAGGTGAGTTTCTTCAGATCCTTCCTGTTTCAAATGGCAGTACAGTAAGGAGAAGACGAATACATATGCTAATATGATATAAAAGAGAAGGTCTGAATTCTTGATATGTTACAGTGTTTCCAAGTGTCATGCTTTGCTTGCGAGTCTCTTTTTTTTTTTTCCTTATGGCCCCAGCAGCTGAAATTAAGAGATTGCAAAAGAATCACAGCTTTCATTTTTTTTTAAAAACAGTAAGTTTCTAGCTTTAACGTTAGGGAACAAAGCTTGAAAACAAGAAGTGAGTCCATCCTAATGGCTTAGTAACCAGAAGACAAATAAAAAAAGAACCTAACATTTATTGCTTATTTTTAAAAAAAGTCTCATGATCTTTAAATTAGTCTTCTGATTTTGGGAAGGCCTGACTCACAATATTTGAATGCCTAGCACTGGCAATACCACATTGAAATTAGTTCTGACGAGTGGAGACCATTAGGATTACATACTACTTTGCTCAAGTAGATGGGTTACAAATTTGCTAGATTCAAAACCAGTAGGGATTGTTAAATAGGAATTAAAATAGTAGGAAAGACCATTTGTTTTCAAGGTGGAGACTGAGATCCATAAGAGGGCTGTAATTGGGTCCAAGGAGTTGCAATTGCAACTTCTTGCCCTCCCATTTGTTTATACCTTCAGTGACAAGACTTATTTTTTAAAAAGAAAACTATTTATTCTTGAAAATCTAATCTTTCCTAGGAGCTTCCTGCAGGCCAAGTCCTCACAGTCCCCAGCTAAAGCTGAACTCCCAACACATCAGCACAGACTGCTCTGAGTGCCTCCACCCAATTCGTAAAGATCTGCTCTCATTTCTCAAAATAGACAATTTATATAAGTATTAACAAAACCATACAAACAATACAAATGCAACAGAAAGTAAATATTCAACCTAGATTCAAAATTACTAGGGCTGTCAATTAATTGCAGTTAACTCAAATGATTAAAAAAAAATTAATCACAATTAAAAAAATAGTTGTGATTAATCGCTGTTTTAATCTCACTGTTAAACAATAGAATACCCATTGAAATTTATTAAATATTTTGGATGTTTTTCTACATTTTCACATGTATTGTACTCTGTCTTGTAATAAAAACCAAAGTGTATATTATTTTATTACAAATATTTGCACTGTAAAAATGATAAACAAAAGAAATAGTATTTTTCATTTCACCTCATACAAGTACTGTAATGCAATCTCTTTATCGTAAGAGTGTAGCCTACAAATGTAGATTTTTTTGGTTGTATAACTGCAAAACAAAACAAAACAATGTAAAACTTCAGAGCCTACATATCCACTCAGTCCTACTTCTTGGTCTGCCAACCGCTAAGACAAACAAGTTTGTGTTAATTTTCAGGAGGTAATACTGTCGTCTTCTTATTTACAATGTCACCGGAAAGTGAGAACAGGTATTTGCATGGCACTTTTGTAGCTGGCATTGCATGGTATTCATGTGCCACATATGCTAAACATTTGTATATCCCTTCAAGCTTTGGCCAACATTGCAGAGGACATGCTTTCATGCTGATGATGCTCATTCAAAAAAATAATGCATTAATTACATTTGTCTCTGAACTTCTTGGGGGAGAATTGTATGTCTCCTGCTCTGTTTTACCTGCATTCTGCCATATATTTCATGTTATAGCAGTCTCAGATGATGACCCAGCACGCTTTCACAGCAGATTTGACAAAATGCAAAGAAGGTACCAATGGGAGATTTCTAAAGATAGCTACAGCACTCAACCCAAGGTTTAAGAATCTGATGTGAATTCCAAAATCTGAGAGAGACAAGGTGTGGAGCATGCTTTCAGAAGTCGTAAAATTGCAACACTCCAATGTGGAAACTACAGAACCCAAACCAACAAAAAAGAAAATCAACCTATGCTGGTGGCATCTGACTCAGATTATGCAAATGAACATACGTCAGTCTGCACTGCTTTGGATTGTTATCAAGCATAACCCATCATCAGCATGGACACATGTCACCTGAAATGGTGGTTGAAGTATGAAGGGACATATGAATCTTTAGTGCATCTGACATATACATATCTTGTGACGCCAGCTACAATAGTGCCATGCGAATGCCTGTTCTCACTTTCAGATGACATTGTAAACAAGAAGTGGGCAGCATTATCTCCTGAAAATGTGAACAAACTTGTTTGTCTGAGCGATTGGCTGAACTAGAAGTAGGACTGAGTGGACTTGCAGGCTCTAAAATTTTAGAGAGTGTTTTATTTTTGAATGCAGATTTTTTTAGTAAATAATTCTACATTTATAAGTTCAACTTTCATGATAAATAAATTGCACTGCAGTACTGATATAAGGTAAATTGAAAAATACTATATCTTTTGTTTTTTATAATGCAAATACTTGCAATCAAAAATAAATATAAATGAGCACTGTACACTTTGTATTATGTGTTGTAACTGAAATCAATATATTTGAAAATGTAGAAAACATCAACAATATTTAAATAAATCTAATATAGTTTAACAGTGTGATTAATCATGATTTATTTTTTTATCATGCGATTAATTGTGATAATTTTTTTTAATCACTTGACAGCCCTAAAAATTACTACTACATATAAACCATGTGAACTAGTTTCAAAAAGTATCAGTTCTTGGGTCCTCACAGTTTCTTTATGGGAGGTGGAACATATGGTATGTTGTAATATGGGGTCAGAGTACGGAAAAGGATGAGAGTCACGGAGAAGAAGAAGAATATTCTTTCCTTTTAGCTGAAAACATTGAATTGAAAGGAATGGTGGTAGTGAGAGGGGAAGTATTGAAAAAGGATGAGGAATCCATGCTAAAATTGCAAAAGTATGGGAAATAAACAAGATGAGCTACTGACCACTGCACATCCTCACATGAAGAAGGACAGAATTTCAACATTGTGTTCAGGAGAGCATCCTGGAAAGGAACTTTCTATGATGCCACGTGGCACAGTGTAACTCCAGGGGGGCATGGTCTTTTGAAAAGATGGGTAGAAACAGGTTCTCAGCTGGCTGTTGCATATTTTGCACTGAGGGTGTGGCTGCCAACCCAGGGCCACCCTGCATTGCTTCAGCAAGATTCTAACTCTCTTGGCACCTTTGCACTTCCCGCCAGCAAAGGAAGGATTTTGCTTCATATAAATTTGGAGCCCTTGAAAATGAAGTGACATGCTGATTTTCAAAACGTTATAGTGTAAACAATATAACACAAATCAATAATACCAAAAATGCAGCAAGAAATATTTTATATAACAATGTTTAGCTGTAGGCGTTGTGTATTTATATGCCTATAGACTTCCTTATTTATATTTGCAATGAACAATTTTATCATTCTGGTCTGATTTGGATAAGTGTGGAGTCACTTAAATTCACTTTTTCCTGTAGGTGTGTACGCTATCAGAGTCCACTGGATAAAAGCTTTGCTATTCAATAAAAATAACATCTAAGAAATTGAAAGCATTTCACTCCCGAGGCACAAGTTAACTGAGGAAAATGTGGAGAGATAACAGGACTGTTCTAAAAAACGGAGGAGAAAATAGTAATTTTGTATTTCCTATGTGTAGCTATCTTTGCTCAAAAATAGGCCCATTTAATTAAAAAGATCTCCATGTTGGGAGGGAGAAGATATATGACTGATGAGAAGCTCATGAAAACAGTCTTGAGGATGGGGTTGATGGTCTGTTACACTGGGATTTAGAGTTGTTCCATGTAGCAGAGAACAAGGCATGACAATGGAAGAAGGCAATGAAAGTTGAAGTGAGGATGGTGTTGCTGATGGAACAAAAGAAAGCAATAAGAAATATGGCCCAGAAGATAGGTGAGAGGGAGGTGTAAAAGTCATTGGGAGGATGGCATGGATTGCACCCTCATCAAGTTTGCAGATGACACTAAACTGGGAGGAGTGGTAGATATGCTGGAAAGTAGAGATAGGATACAGAGGGACCTAAACAAATTAAAGGATTGGGCCAAAAGAAATCTGATGAGGTTCAACAAGGACAAGTGCAGAGTCCTGCACTTAGGATGGAAGAATCCCATGCACTGCTACAGACTAGGGACCAAGCAGCTAGGCAGCAGTTCTGCAGAAAAGGACCTAGGAATTACAGTGGATGAAAAGCTGGATATGAGTCAACAGTGTGCTCTTGTTGCCAAGAAGGCCAACGACATTTTGGGTTGTATAAGTATGAGCTTTTGAGGGACGTGATCATTCCCCTCTGTTCGGCATTGATGAGGCCTCATCTGGAGTACTGTGTCCAGTTTTGGGCCCCACACTACAAGAAGGATGTGGAAAAATTGGAAAGAGTCCAGCGGAGGGCAACAAAAATGATTAGGGGGCTGGAGCACATGATTTATGAGGAGAGGCTGAGGGCTGGGATTATTTAGTCTGCAGAAGAGAAGAATGAGGGGGGGGGGGGTTGATAGCTGCTTTCAACTACCTGAAAGGGGGTTCCAAAGAGGATGGATCTAGACTGTTCTCAGTGGTAGCTGATGACAGAACAAGGAGTAATGGTCTCAAGTTGCAGAGGGGGAGGTTTAGGTTGGATATTAGGAAAAAACTTTTTCACTAGGAGGGTGGTGAAGCACGGGAATGGGTTACCTAAGGAAGTGGTGGAATCTCCTTCCTTAGAGGTTTTCAAGGCCCAGCTTGACAAAGCCCTGGCTGGGATGATTTAGTTGGGGATTGGTCCTGCTTTGAGCAGGGGGTTGGACTAGATGACCTCCTGAGGTCCCTTCCAACCCTGATATACTATGATTCTATGACTGAGGCAAGGTAAAGAAGTTCAGTATGACATGTACCAGTATGCCAGTAAGAATTCTGAAGAGTTAATAATATGGTCTGATTGACAGACAAGGAGGATAGCTATAATGGTTGTATTTTGGATAGCTGGAGAGGATGGAGAAGGGAATCAGGGAATCAGTGAGATGGGTTGCAGTAATCAATACAGAAGATAGGTAGGGTTCAGAGAAAGTTTATGTATGTTTGGATAGAAACTAAGGGCTAGATTTTCCATATGGTGTTGAGGAAGAATTGGCAAGAGTTGGAGACAACCTCGATAGGAGTAAAAGTCTCTGATAGTTTTCTAAGATTTTAACTTTTCTCCTGTGTAGTACTTATAAAATAGAAAAACCTATTTTGGACTAGAAAATTCTGTCACACGGGAAGCCGTTTTGTTGCTTTTGTTCAAAACTATTTTCTCGAATACACCCAATTATTTAAAAATCTGGAAATAATTTTACAACAATCTCCCCACCTTCCCACTCCTCCATAGTTGGATCTGGTACTGAGCACAATTTGGGCAACCCTTAGATTTAGGTGCCATAAATTTAAAACCACTTCTCTGATTTTTTTTCCAAGCCTTTCTGAATAATTCTACCTTGAAGTGAGATGTAACATGTAAAATTTCAGGAGAATATGTTTTCTGAAGCGAGGATTTGGTGTGTATGCCAGAGAGAGAGAGAAAGAGAGAGAGCACACAAACAACCTTTTACCTCATATATTATGTCAATTGACTCAGTGTGCTCTGACATTTTACAACAGTTAAAGATCTTCCCTAAAGTGGTTAGAGTGCTCAGTAATACATGGCATCATGACAGGCCCCTTTGTAAAACCATGGCAAAACTCTACAGATTTCAATGGGAGTGGAAGCAAACACTATATTAGCTCTTAAATATCACAAACCTGAGAGCAGGTGATAAATTAAAAAAAAAAAAAAAGATTCAGATGGTTTTGAGAGAGAGTGTTAGATTACAATTGTTCCCATTTACAATTTGGACAATGCACATAGCATTACAAACACAACAGAAAGAACAAAGCTTCACAAGTACTATATTTCACTGAGACTTCAACAAATTTAAAAGTCTTTTAACAGTTCCATTATTCTCTCAGCGTGACCAAGCCCTATAAAAGTGTTTGATTTTAGTGAACATAATGAGAATGTTGTTAAAAGACCCAGCTATAATAAGTGGTCTACTTTACACCAGGTCACAAGGGTCTTTTGTTACTAAACAAACCTCATTGGTGTCATCCTTTAATACAATTAGACAAAGTGCACTCTCCAATTTCAGATATCTATTTACTTTAAGGCACTTTCTGCCTTACTTAATCAAATTTAACTTGGGAATTTTTTTCCCAGCTACATAATCAACATGTAAATTAAATTGTGAGAGGATTTTAAAAAAAGATAATTATTTCATCCATTAATTTTTCTGTATGATCTAACTCAAGCAATGCTTAATTAAAAAAGAAAAAAACTCAACATAATATACATATTTCACAATTGTTTTTTCTCTTTCTCTTTTTTCTGAGTGTTGCTTTCATTTACATTATAATGACAACCCAGAAAATTGTTGTGTTTTTTTTTTATTTTAAAAAAAGGGCTTATACTTATTATAGGATGCCAGCATTTTAACAGGAAAAGATGATTTGATGCAGATCTTTTAGTGCTGCTAATGCTTTGCATTATATGCTTCATTAATTGTATGTGCTATGTAGCTTACATTTAAGCGTACACAATTACGTCAAGCTCATTTACTTAGCAATATGCACTGACATACTGAAGAGCTGTTATTTGTCTAATCTAAAATCTTCAGACCATTTAGTACACTGTTTAACGCTGGATTTATACACAACCCCAGCAGCTACTGTATAGGAGATTAAAGCAGGAAAAATGAGAACTCATATGGTATTTCATCAAGGAAGTTCAAGAACAGTTCATTTGGAGTTTAGTCCACGAACTGTTGAAGGGTAGTGATGAACACAAGACATGAGCTATTAATCTAACAGCCACACAGTCTCTTTGGGATAGTTGTGAGCAACTTCATTTACAAATATTAAAAAATGCCCTTTGCAACCCTTTGACCATATAATGTATGTTCCAAAATATGGGTATTTTTAAAGGGAAATCCTGACAGTTTTCTGCCTCACTCATTGAAAATAGTATAATTCAATTCACAATGATTTTATGCCAGATTCTGCTATGGACTCACTATGCAAACTTGGGCAAGTCATTGAGATTGTTTTTTGTCTCCATTTCAATTATGGCTATAGTAGTCTGTATACCTATCATAGAGCTGTGAGACTAAATTCATATTTGAGAAAAAAATGGCCTGAGAACTTTGGAAGAAAGATACAATGTCCAGTTAGTGCAATATGTATTGTTAGTATCAAGTATCGTAATTATAATTTTTTTAAAATTGCGTTTTGTGGAATCAGCTTGAAAATGTCTATTTATGCGTTACATTACAACCAGATGTTAAAAATACTGTGGTGTTTAAATGGGTTACTGTAATAATTTCTTCATTTACTGCACTTTGAATGGAGTTGCTTCTTGTTGAAAATAAATAAATAAAGCAGTGCATGTGGAATCCCACTGACTTCAACAAGTTGTCACGTAGGTGTATGGGGTCAGTCCCTGAAGTGCACTAATACATCTATCCCTTAGCAATAGAGGAGGGTAAATATAATTGGGTATTGCCCATTTCTCTATTTTTAAAACATTATTAAAGTGACTTTTTTTGTCTACAATCAGGGGTTCAATGTATATGGAGTAATAGATAAATGCACAAAGAGTCTGATATGTATTCTTCCCAGTGTATGTTGGTTCTGAACCATGTCCACGATGTAAATTTGAGCCAATGGCTTTAGAAATGATTACACAGTAAGGGCACACAGCACAGGTGCCAGCTTCCAACTTTCCCTGGCAGTGCTCAACCCCTGCTCAACCCCAGGTCCTACCCTGACTTCATCCCTTTCCCACCACCCCCACCCTGCCTCTCCCCACCCCCTTCTGTCGCCTCCCTCCCAGCACCTCCTACATGCCTCAGAATAGCTGATCCGCAGTGGGTGGGAGATGCTGGGAGAGAGGGGAAGGAGTTAATCGGTGGGGATGCCGGTGGGCGGGAGGCACTGGGGGTAGAGGGAGCTTGGATGCCAGTGGGTGATAAGCACCCACTCATTTTTTTTCAGCCCTGAAGCACCCACAGGGTTGGCGCCTATGGCAAACAGTACATCTGTTGTGGGGGCTAGTCATAGAATCCAGATCCCAACTCCTATTCCTGCACCTTAAATATAAGAGAATCTCTCCCCTCTTAGGACCTAACCTCAAAGCTCATTGACATTAGAGAAGAATATCTAGAAAGTTAGGATGCACAAACTATTATAGCTAGTGCAACAGTGATGCCTATAGATGAGGTTGACTCACACTTTCTTATTATAATCCTCTCTTTTCAAAAAAAGAACAGGAGTACTTGTGGCACCTTAGAGACGAACAAATTTATTAGAGCATAAGCTTTCATGGACTGCAGCCCACTTCATCGGATGCATAGAATGGAATATATAGTAAGAAGATAGATAAATATATATATATACATACAGATAAGTTGGAAGTTGCCGGACAAACTGTGAGAGGCTAATTAGTTAAGATGAGCTATTATCAGCAGGAGAAAAAAACTTTTGTAGTGATCATCAAGATGGCCCATTTAGACAGTTGAGAAGAAGGTGTGAGGATACTTAATTTAGGGAAATAGATTCAATATGTGTAATGACCCAGCCACTCTCAGTCTCTATTCAAACCCAAGTTAATGGTATCTAGTTTGCATATTAATTCAAGCTCAGCAGTTTCTCATTGGAGTCTGTTTTTGAAGCTTTTCTGTTGCAAAATTGCCACCCTTAAATCTTTTACTGAATGGCCAGAGAGGCTGAAGTGTTCTCCTACCGGTTTTTGAATGTTATGATTCCTGATGTCAGATTTGTTTCCATATATTCTTTTGCGTAGAGACTTTCTGGTTTGGCCAATGTACATGGCAGAGGGGCATTGCTGGCACATGATGGCATATATCACATTGGTAGATGTGCAGGTGAATGAGCCCCTGATGGTGTGGCTAATGTGATTAGGTCCTATAATGGTATCACTTAAATAAATATGTGGACAGAGTTGGCATCGGGCTTTGTCGCAAGGATAGGTTCCTGGGTTAGTGTTTTTGTTGTGTGGTGTGTGGTTGCTGAAGAGTATTTGCTGCAGGTTGGGGGACTGTCTGTAAGCAAGGACTGGTCTGTCTCCCAAGATCTGTGAGGAATAATTTTTCAGGATAGGTTGTAAATCTTTGATGATGCACTGGAGAGGTTTTAGTTGGGGGCTGAAGGTGACAGCTAGTGGCGTTCTGTCCCTAAGTATCCTCACACATTCTTGTCAACTGTCTAAATGGACCATCTTGATTATCACTACAATTTTTTTTTCTCCTGCTGATAATAGCTCATCTTAACTAATTAGCCTCTCACAGTTTGTATGGCAACTTCCAACTTATCTGTATGTATATATATAGCTTCTTACTATATGTTCCATTCTATGCATCTGATGAAGTGGGCTGTAGCCCATGAAAGCTTATGCTCTAATAAATTTGTTCGTCTCTAAGGTGCCACAAGTACTCCTGTTCTTTTTGCAGATACAGACTACACGGTTGCTACTCTGAAACCTCTCTTTTCAGTTGTTTGGAACTTTAAAAATACTGTAATCTTTTTGGCTGACATGTTCCATGCTTGTTTCCTTCCTCAGGTTGGATGGCAAAGTCAAATACTCAAAAGTCAGGGAATACCAGAATTAGGATTGCCCACAATATTGAATACTGTCCCCTCACGTGCAGGCATTATAAATTAGTCTTTAAATATTTAATGCTGATAAAATTTGCATATGATACAAAGATTGGCAGAGTGGTAAATAATGATGAGGAGAAAGCATTCACACAAAGCAATCAAGATCACATGGTAAGCTGGGCCCATCCAAACAAAATGTATTTGCTAAATGCAAAGTTATATATCTAGGAACAGACAATGCCGGCCATACCTACAGAATGGAGCAACTGTACCCTGGAAAACAGTGACATTGAAAACTATGTAGATGTCATAGTGGACAAACCACTGAATGTGAGCTCCAAGTGTGATGCTGCGGAAAAAGGGATTGATGTGATTCTTGGGTGTATAAACAGGAGAGAAGTGAGTGGGTATCAGGAAGTAATTTTATTCTGTATACTTAAATAGTACATCCCATTCTGGAGACCATATTTTAAAAAGGATGTCAAAAAATGGAAAGAGTGCAGTGTATAGTCACAAAAATGAATCAAGGGCTGGAAAAAATGTCTGATTCCAGGTTTATATTCCAAAATTTTGCTGGACAGCAAAATCTCCAGTGTGCTTCTGATGGCATAGCTGACATTGTCAAGGAGGTGGTGTTACTACACTGACCAAAAAACTCCTATTGGCATAGTCAGTATCTTCACTAAGGGCTCTACTGGTACAGCTATACCTGTACAGCTGTGTAGGCAAAACCCAGGTAGTGTAGACTATCCCTACAGGGAGAGTTAAGGAGCTCAAACTGTTTAGCTTACCAAAAAGGAGATCAAGCTGTGTCTTGTTTACATTGTGTAAGTACCTTGAGGGGGAGAAAATAGCAGATACTAATGGGACTTTTAACTCGAACCAGTGGCTAGAAGTTAGAACCAGACAAATTCAGATTAGAAAGAAGGTACTCATTTTTAACAGTGGGAGTGAGAAAATCATTGGGAAAAACTATTAAGGGAAGAGGGAGATTCCCCATCTCTTTATATCAAGACTGGATAACTTTTTGACAGATATGCTTTTGGCAAAAACAGGTTATTGGACTCAGTAAGAGTACCTTGGTGAAATTTTATGTCCTGTGTTATACTGGAGGTCAGATTACAAAAATCTAATTGTCCATTTTGGCCCTAAAATCTATAAATAATCACATGCTATTTTTTCATTTTGATCCCTGCCTCATTTACTGCACAGAATGGATGGCAAATGAGGCTGTCATGTGAAGTTATCTGATCTCACAAAAAGATTTTAAAAAATCTTGCTACATTTGGCTTATTCCAAACAGGAAGCAGAAAAATGGCCCTTTTGATTTTTAAATCCAGTTTGTAACCAAAACCAAAGAGATGGGCATAGATTTAAAGGGATCTCAATCCCAAACCATCCATGCCTGACATATGAAGGTGTTTGGACCTGAGGTTTTAATTTTGGACAATCTGTAATACATCCTGTATTTTTTCATTGACATTTTCCCTCCGACTCTGGTCTTTTATTCAATCTTTTTTTTTTTTTTTTGCACATGGTTTCCACTCTCCATTCTATTTTTCACATTATTCTTTCCTTGGCTCTTTTTTCTTTGTCCACTCTCTGTCCCTTTTTCACAGTTTCTTGTAAGCAGAAATGCTCTATTATATTCAAGTGGGTTTGAAATTCAGCTGGACAAATTCACCCAACCTAATGAATATATTTGCATGATGACTTACTATGAATTACTTTTTCAATTAATCAACTGAGACAGACATCAAGACATGTATGTGGCAGGCAATTATTTGTTGACCCTCATCGGTTATGGATTAAAGCATGGTTGAATTAGCCCTGTGCTTGAAAGAGGGCATTCTCACCCCTTATGCTTGTTTCATCTGCCTTCCATCCAACCAAATTTTTCCCCAGTGGCATTGTTGCTGTGTTCAGCCTTAATCCATTTCTGTCCCCTAATATTAATGACTATGTTAAAAGTGTAAACCAAATCTAAGTAACTACTACTACATCCTTTGAGAACACTCCTCAGAACTAGAGATGTGATAAGCATTGCAGGTGTTTGATATCTGAATCCAAGTTAAATAATTGCCTTTAAATATGAAAAGAAGGCAACATTTTCTGGAATTCATGAAAATAGGACATATCTGCAAACAACCTGCCAAGGTACTAGATGACATTTCTGATCTGCAGAAAGGCAGTTGTAAAGCAACCAACAGCATCTAATGATAAGGTTGTTTTGAAGTAAACAGTTTAGACATGGCAAGTTCTGGCATTTAAAAAATAAAATTTCTTAAAGAAGCAAATGTAAGCAGAAAATTTCATGTCCCAGAAAAAAAAGGTGAAATTTCATACCAGTACTGAAGTACTGCAATTTTCTTTTCTATTTGTTCATCATTTATCCTCATAAATATTCATTTCCTTCTGAAACAACACTCATGGCTGGGAAACAACATGAAGAAGTCTTTGTTTGCAATTGTGGTTAATTGAGTAAGTCTACAAGTGCTTTGGTAGATGCAGGCGACATTAATCAATGAGTCATTTGTAAAGCAGGATCCTATACAGTGCACTCACTGCCCCTTTCATTACAAGTGCTTTATTTTCAAAGATATCATGCTGGGGCCATGGTGTTAACACATAGGGTTAAACGGTGACCTTTTTCAGGAGCAAAGGAGCAGAATAAAAAAAAAAGCTTTTGTATTATTTTTCCAAAGAAAAACACGTTACATAGCAGAGAAAATAGGCAGGTTTTCTAATGATAAATGTAAGTTCAGACTTCATGGATAATTCATAAAGTGTCTTTTGCCACAATTGTTATTTTTTTGGGTATTTAGCCTTAATGAAAAGCATCTTCAATATTTATTAATGCTGAATGGGAAAAATAATGGTCTGGCTGCACTTCTTAACTGAATGAGGCCTGTTATGCTTTAGATTTACAAGAATATTTGTGTAACAGTGGAAAATTTAAAACTAATTGTATAACTGTGTTGGTTTTTCATAAAGAAAAAAACAACCTAATTGCTCCATAAGAACAGAATAACCGACCTAACTCCCCAGTGAGCAGACATTTTTTGTCCTTTCAGGAGGTGATTGTTCCACCTGGTCTAAAACCTGGCCCAATAGCCTTCTATAGAGTCACTCCGTCCTGGGGTTTGACTTTATTACAAACAAATGATCAATATGACAAAAACAAGTCATCTCCCTTGGTGTGGTTGCTTGGGTTCCTACCTCAGAGCTGCTTACTTAAAGTATTTCTCTGACTCAATCCACAAATCTCTCACCAGCCTCCAACGCCTGCTTCATCTCTTTTTTATTATCCTCATTTGGAATCCTTCCCCTTTCGCCACTCCACATCAGACTTGATATTACCCACAGATGTTATGGGGTAGTCTAGTTTCAGTCCCTATCTTCAGGGCAGACCATTCTCAAAAGAAAACTGGAGAAATGTAGTCAAGATGAAAATGATTTAATGTGGGTGCATAACTGGTTGAAAGAAGTACTTGTTAGGAAGTAGAATTGCATAGAAAAAGCTCTGAGGGCTATAGTGGATTAAAAATTCAGAATGAGCCAACAATATGATGCAGTTGCAAAAAAGGGAAATATCATTCTGGTCTGTACTAACAGGAGTGTTGTATGTAAAATGGAGGAGGTAATTGTTCCATTCTACTTTGCACTGGTGAGGCCTCCACTGGAGTACTGTGTCCAGTTCCAGGGTGTGGACAAAAGGCATAGATTAATTGGAGAGAGTCCAGAGGAGAGCAACAAAAATGATAAAAGGTTTAGGAAAGGTTAAAAAACTAGGTATGTTTAGTCTTGAGAAAAGCAAAACTGAGGAGGATCTGATAACAATCTTCAAATATATTAAGGCCTGCTATAAAGGGTACAGGAATCAATTGTTCTCCAGGACCACTGAAGATACGGTGAGAAACAATGAGCTTAAAGTCAGTAAATGACATTTAGGTTAGATTTAAGATATTATATAAATATCCTAAATGGACTATAAGGTGGAGAGAAAGCTGGCTAGATCATTGGGCTCAATGGGTAGTGATGAATGGCTCCATGTCTAGTTGGCAGCAGGTATCAAGCAGTGTGCACCAAGGGTTGGTCCTGGGGCTGGTTTTGCTCAATATCTTCATTAATGATCTGGAGGATGGCGTGGATTGCACCCTCAGCAAGTCTGCAGATGACACTAAACTGGGAGGAGTTGTAGATACACTGGAGGGTAGGGATAGGATACCTAGACAAATTAGAGGCACCTAGACAAATTAGAGGATTGGGCCAAAAGAAATCTGATGAGGTTCAACAAGGACAAGTGCAGAGTCCTGCACTTAGGATGGAAGAATCCCATGCACTGCTACAGACTAGGGACCGAGTGGATAGGCAGCAGTTCTGCAGAAAAGGACCTAGGAGTTACAGTGGATGAAAAGCTGGATATGAGTCAACAGTGTGCTCTTGTTGCCAAGAAGGCCAATGACATTTTGGGCTGTATAAGTAACAGCATTCGAGGGACGTGATCATTCCCCTCTGTTCGGCATTGATGAGGCCTCATCTGGAGTACTGTGTCCAGTTTTGGGCCCCACACTACAAGAAGGATGTGGAAAAATTGGAAAGAGTCCAGCGGAGGGCAACAAAAATGATTAGGGGGCTGGAGCACATGATTTATGAGGAGAGGCTGAGGGCTGGGATTATTTAGTCTGCAGAAGAGAAGAATGAGGGGGGATTTGATAGCTGCTTTCAACTACCTGAAAGGGGGTTCCAAAGAGGATGGATCTAGACTGTTCTCAGTGGTATCAGATGAAAAAACAAGGAGTAGTGGTCTCAAGTTGCAATGGTGGAGGTCTAGGTTGGATATTAGGAAAAACTTTTTCACTAGGAGGGTGGTGAAGCGCTGCATGGGTTACCTGAGGAGGTGGTGGAATCTCCTTTCTTAGAGGTTTTTAAGGTCAGGCTTGACAAAACCCTGTCTGGGATGATTTAGTTGGGGTTTAGGTCTTGCTTTGAGCAGGGGGTTGGACTAGATGACCTCCTGAGGTCCCTTCCAACCCTGATATTCTATTATTCTATGAATGCTTGTATGCGATTAAGAATATCCTGCTCTGTTTCTCCAGGGATCCTCTTCATTTTGTTCATGCCTTCCCTACAGTAATACACCCTAAACAACTCTTTTGCCACCTGCCCTAGGATTAGAAATGTATTTGCCAACCCTGCCACATTGATACCCAATGTGCCCCATCCCAATAGGATGTGCCATATGGCCACCTGATCCTCTCGAGTTAAACCTCCAGCTCCATGCTCACTTGCACAAGCCACAGCACAAGCTGATCCCAGTCATCCTGGGGTATTTTCCCCAGCTGGTTCAACAAAGCCTTATGGTACTTTAAGGGAAAGGGGTGAATCTCCACCTGTACTACTATTTGTGGGGCTTGGCCCTGTCCTCAACCACCTTTAGGGTCTACTATGCCCACCCCCTGAAGCTTCTGCTTGTCTTGCAGGAATTGTAACTGTGGATCGCTGACTTGCAACGTCTACTGGTTGTGAATTCAATATAGTCTCAGGGTAAGGGGGAGGGGATACTTCTTTAAATGCCATCAGTGGGACAGACGGCTTAGGGCCCCCTCGCCCACCACTCCCATACTTAAATTGCTTACATAGCGACAATCTATGCTCTAAATCTGACATTCTCCCCTCCAGTTCATTCCTCTCTTTCTGAATTCCTTGCAGGACTTTTCTGCCCATGCAGTGTCCCATGTCTTTAAATCTGCCATCTCTACTGCAAGTACAGATTTTTCTCTTAGAATTCTTTGCTGATCCACTATCTCCTCCAGAGACTTAATATGCTGGAGGAGCTCAACCTCCCGGTTTACCAGTGCACTATCCTAGTGCATAATCTTGGTGACACCATCACTTTTTTTTTAATATTCCTTTCATAGAATCATAGAATCATAGAATATCAGGGTTGGAAGGGAGCCCAGAAGGTCATCTAGTCCAACCCCCTGCTCAAAGCGGACCAATTCCCATTTAAATCATCCCGGCCAGGGCTTTGTCAAGCCTGACCTTAAAAACCTCTAAGGAAGGAGATTCTACCACCTCCCTAGGTAACGCATTCCAGTGTTTCACCACCCTCATAGTGAAAAAGTTTTTCCTAATATCCAATCTAAACCTCCCCCACTGCAACTTGAAACCATTACTCCTTGTTCTGTCATTAGCTACCACCGAGAACAGGCTAGAGTCATCCTCTTTGGAACCCCCTTTCAGGTAGTTGAAAGCAGCTATCAAATCCCCCACATTCTTCTCTTCTGCAGACTAAACAATCCCAGCTCCCTCAGCCTCTCCTCATAAGTCATGTGTTCTAGACCCCTAATCATTTTTGTTGCCCTTCGCTGGACTCTCTCCAATTTATCCACATCCTTCTTGTAGTGTGGGGCCCAAAACTGGACACAGTACTGCAGATGAGGCCTCACCAATGTCGAATAGAGGGGAAGGATCACGTCCCTCGATCTGCTCGCTATGCCCCTACTTATACATCCCAAAATGCCATTGGCCTTCTTGGCAACAAGGGCACACTGCTGACTCATATCCAGCTTCTCGTCCACTGTCACCCCTAGGTCCTTTTCTGCAGAACTGCTGCCTAGCCATTCGGCCCCTAGTCTGTAGCAGTGCATTGGATTCTTCTGTCCTAAGTGCAGGACCCTGCACTTATCCTTATTGAACCTCATCAGATTTCTTTTGGCCCAATCCTCCAATTTGTCTAGGTCCTTCTGTATCCTATCCCTGCCCTCCAGCGTATCTACCACTCCTCCCAGTTTAGAATCATCCGCAAATTTGCTGAGAGTGCAATCTACACCATCCTCCAGATCATTTATGAAGATATTGAACAAAACTGGCCCCAGGACCGACCCCTGGGGCACTCCACTTGACACCGGCTGCCAACTAGACATGGAGCCATTGATCACTACCCGTTGAGCCCGACAATCTAGCCAGCTTTCTACCCACCTTATAGTGCATTCATCCAGCCCATACTTCCTTAACTTGCTGACAAGAATACTGTGGGAGACTGTGTCAAAAGCTTTGCTAAAGTCAAGAAACAATACATCCACTGCTTTCCCTTCATCCACAGAACCAGTAATCTCATCATAAAAGGCAATTAGATTAGTCAGGCATGACCTTCCCTTGGTGAATCCATGCTGGCTGTTCCTGATCACTTTCCTCTCATGCAAGTGCTTCAGGATTGATTCTTTGAGGACCTGCTCCATGATTTTTCCAGGGACTGAGGTGAGGCTGACTGGCCTGTAGTTCCCAGGATCCTCCTTCTTCCCTTTTTTAAAGATTGGCTTTGCCTTGGAGTCCCCTAACACCTTGCCCACCTCCTTCTCAATCTCATTCCATTTTGACCCCTGTACCTGGTATGGGCCCTGATTCCTCCATATCTACCCATTTAAAAAATCCGTTACCCCAGCTTGTGAGAACCTGCAACTCTCTTCATGAGAGCCTGCCATACCCACATCAAACAGCTGCACGGACAGTTAACGCAGGGGACTTACCTGGCTGCTACTGTATTACTTACCCATCCAGCGAAATGTATCAGTCACGGCACCAAGATGTTGGCCGGGGTCCCGCTCCCTCCTCCCTTTTAGTTCCCAGACAGTTTGTCAGAAAATAAAGTCCAGAATCCAGTTTGCAGGCAATTTGGTGGGTTTATTGGGGCTAAACAAGCAAGCATATTCTGAAGCTGTCAAGGTTCCTCCCCCACTCTGAACTCTAGGGTACAGATGTGGGGACCTGCATGAAAAACCTCCTAAGCTTATCTTTACCAGCTTAGGTCAAAACTTCCCCAAGGTACAAAATATTACACCCGTTATCCTTGGACTGGCCGCTACCACCACCAAACTAATACTGGTTACTGGGGAAGAGCTGTTTGGACGCGTCCTTCCCCCCAAAATACTTCCCAAAACCTTGCACCCCACTTCCTGGACAAGGTTTGGTAAAAAGCCTCACCAATTTGCCTAGGTGACTACAGACCCAGACCCTTGGATCTTAAGAACAATGAACAATCCTCCCAACACTTGCACCCCCCCTTTCCTGGGAAATGTTGGATAAAAAGCCTCACCAATTTGCATAGGTGACTACAGACCCAAACCCTTGGATTTGAGAACAATGAAAAAGCATTCAGTGTTTTACAAGAAGACTTTTAATAAAAAAATAGAAGTAAATAGAAATAAAGAAATCCCCCCTGTAAAATCAGGATGGTAGATATCTTACAGGGTAATTAGATTCAAAAACATAGAGAACCCCTCTAGGCAAAACCTTAAGTTACAAAAAAGATACACAGACAGAAATAGTTATTCTGTTCAGCACAATTCTTTTCTCAGCCATTTAAAGAAATCATAATCTAACACGTACCTAGCTAGATTACTTACTAAAAGTTCTAAGGCTCCATTCCTGGTCTATCCCTGGCAGAAACCAGCATACAGACAGACACACAGACCCTTTGTTTCTCTCCCTCCTCCCAGCTTTTGAAAGTATCTTGTCTCCTCATTGGTCATTTTGGTCAGGTGCCAGCGAGGTTACCTTTAGCTTCTTAACCCTTTACAGGTGAGAGGAGCTTTCCCCTGGCCAGGAGGGATTTCAAAGGGGTTTACCCTTCCCTTTATATTTATGACAGAAGCCCTTCACACCAGCTGGGCTATTTTATATGCTGATAGAGTATTCCTCTTCCCCTCCCACAACTACAGTTTTATACGCTGATATAACTGCCTTCTTCTCCTCCTAACCCCTAGCTTTGAACACCGAAGGAGCTTCCTCTTCTGCCTCCTCTTCTTGGCAAACTTAATTATACTTGTAGTGCCCCTCCCCTGGTACCACCCCTTCCAATATATGGTCATGTTCCGTTCTAGGGGTCCTGAGTCTGGAGTCGATAAGACCACCTCTTTTATACCTGATGGGAGGGTAAGGAGCGGGGTTTCTTTTGATCATGGTTACTTTTTTTGCAGACTCTCAGTCTTCTCCTTACACCCTCCCGTCTCCTCCAGCTACTTGGTAACCATTGCAACCCCTTGCTCGATTAGCCGCTTATCTTCAAGGCTACCAACTGTGAGGAAGGAGTGTGGGTACAGCCTTGTGCTTTCACTTATATTCTTTTACTTGCTTATTTAGCCTGTTTAAACTAAAAGCAAGGCCAGACGCAAGATTATTATTGTTTTGTTTTACCCTATTTACTTCACATTCTTCTAACACAATCCATGGGGCAGAGCTAGTCACTGTGGAATATAGGGTGTTAGGGTATCCTTTTATGTGGCAACAAATGTTGTATAAGACTTTGACTTTTTCTGCCTCAAAATTCTAAGTAAGGGTTCAGACAATGGAGTTCTGATAGTATTGCTTATAATATGGTAGAACCTAAGAGCCCCTCTCATAGACATGGACCCCATTTTGCTATGCACAGAACAAAGGGTATACAATCTAAATGCAAGGGAAAAGGCAACAGGTGGATACACACAGATGGGGGAGCACAAGGGAAATATGAGACAATATTGGACAGTATGAGAAGCGACAACCTCAGAACACCAGCTGCCTGACTACTGTCAATTTTTGTATGCTTTGTGGCAAATGGGAGTTTTAAAGTTTTCTTTCATGTTTCATAGGTATGATTATTCAGTGTGATCCTTAATTCACTTTTCAGCCAAGCTCATTTGCTGTGAAGAATAAGCTCACAGGGCAGGCAGTCTGTGACCTTTTCAGGACTTGTTCAGAGTTTATAGCTCTGGCATACAATTGGCGGCTGCTTTATAAAGGATGGTGATTGAGCCGTATATCCCTTGGTTTTGCAACTTATGTCACAGGGTTCATATCATGTGAATGCAGCCATTTTTAGTTAATTTATTTATGAAGTGTCTAATGTCACATCCTGTCATGAGCCTGCTGGCATTTATTTATTCTGAAAGGCAGGGGTGCATATATTAATTATTGGCTCCCTCCATTCCCCAAGCATTGTGTTTTGTGTGAATATTTCAGTTTTGAGGATAATGTGACTTGAAATTCCATGCCTCGCTTTTGCTGTCCACCCTCCCAGCCCCGACCCTTACATAAGATGACAAATATGTAGTCTTCTCTTGCTGTAAGATGCCTGGCTTATCATATTTACTTCTTCGTCACTACAAATATTGAAATTCCACTTGGCACATACTGAGGTTATGAAAGGTTAAAATAAACATGCATATTCGCATCATAGTATATAAGGCTCATAAGAAGACATTTCTTTTATTGTGCCGTGTAAAATTCCAGAAACAATTATGGATAATAACCGAATGTCACTAATTGCTTGACGATATTGGATGCTCAGAGGCAGAAGTGGAAGAGAGACTGCTCCCCACTCAGTGCCTAAGTGGAAACAAAACAGACAAGGAACCCCTGAGTGTATCAAGAGGATCAGCAATCCCTGGGAGGTTCATCCCTGATGATAAAGTCATTGAAGAGGCAGATTCATCTAGCAGTTATCACTCACTCATTAACTCCCTCTGGTCTAGCATGCTGAGAGTCCTGCCAATGTATTTAGTATGGCCAACATTATATGGGCTGAAGAGGCCTTTGATTAGCCGGGAGTTGAGGTATGCTGAGATTGATTGATGAATTGATTGATTGGCTTCTGGCATTTGAGAGGATATTTGTACCTTCAGAATCTTGTTTGCAAATATTTCAAGGTAAATATTAATGATACTTTAACGCAAGGAAAGACTGTCTAATTAATAAAGTAGTTCCTATAAGCTCTGCTGCAGATTAGGGCTTGTCAGAGTGTCTACAATAGTTTAAGCAATACAGTCCAAAAATCTGTTATGCTTCTAGAATATCCCAAGACTATTAGTATATTTAGAATGGCTAGTTAGTCCCACAGTAAGGTCCTTAATATTTAAAATATTTTTAGTGTCTCATTCATTAGCCACTATCCCTGTATTCAGATCTTTAGCTACATGATGTGGCTGTGTAGAACGGTATAGAGAAGGAGCCTCATCCTTTTCTGCACTCTGCATAAGAGAAAACAGGTGTACTGCAGCTCTTTGTGAACATGCCAAAGGTGTTACTTTTCATTATTTTGTTGACTGCACGATTATTTGTTACTTTTGCAGCAGTGAGATTGTATTTACCCATTCCTCTGCACAAATGATGAAGTTCTAGCCAAACACTTCAGCAGACATGAGCAGCACCAGTGGATTGGAAAAGCAGTTTAAAAACTGGCAAAATATTCACAGTGCCTGGAGAAAATCCAACGCCAGGGTGATGACCTACCCAAATTTGCAAAATTTTAACCTTGGCAAAATGACTCAAACCACCCTCCCGCATCCAAAATTACAGCAAAGATATTTGAACAATTTGTCAGCCTTTATTTGTACTGAAAAGTGAAAAGTCATCTACTCCAGTGAATTTTTCTCCTTAATGAAATTTTTATATCAATCTTATTATAGTAGCACCTAGATGCACCAACTGAGATCAGGGCTTCCATGTACGATAAACTGCTGACATATAATTGGAGACAGTCCCTGCCCCAGAGAGCTTAGGGCCAGATTTTAAAGGCATTTAGGCACGTAAAGATATAGATAGGTGCTACATGGAATTTTCTGAAGTACCTCGGGGCCTGAGTCCCTCTGAAATCAATGAGAGTTAGGCATCTAGGGACTTTTGAAAATCCCACTAGAGATCTATCCGCATTTTCAGGCACCTAAAAACCTTTAAAAATCTGTCCCTTACAGTCTAAATATTTATTTTGTTCCACATCTTTCTATTTGAATGTAAACTTTGAAATTGTCCTTAGTCCACATATATGAGCTAATCTTCACCATGATATATAATGCACTTAAGTGACATCATTCCCTTGTGACACTAGCTAAAAAGCAAGCAAGCTAACTGTTTGGATTCTATCTGGGTAGAAATGGGGTATGTATCTTTTAATTCCTGTCTAACATGGTTCAGGGCAACCAATGGTCCATTTAAAAAAAAATCCTCATGCAGTTCTTTCCTTGATAGCTGTGGAAATTATAGTCTGTCATTAACCCACAGAGCAGGTACACACAGAAACAATGACACTTCTCTATATTCCTCATCACATGTATTCATCCTGTTCTGGAGAAACAGCATCAATTTGTTAGTTTCTTTGTGTTTTTTTTTAATTTAAAACAATCAGTTATCCAAGGCTTTAGGCTGACTACTGTGAGAGGACACTCAGTCTCCATAGTTCACTCAGTATTTTAGCATCTGATGAGAGACTGCCAACAAAAGTACAATTAGCATCATTTTTGTGCCACGGACACTTGTCCTTTAAGAGCTGCATTCAAACCAACAATTTATTGCACATAGTACTCTAAACACAGGTGCACTGTATCCAATAATTGATATCCCATTATATAATTTCTATGCTCATAACTAATGTGTAGTTACACTTCTTATGCAGCAAGTAAACTGGTGTTCATCGCATAATATTATATCATATCAATGTGTTGCTAACATTAATTCTTTTTTAAATAAATGCTAGTAATATTACTTATCAGTAACCAGCAGCAGCTGCAGATCACTGCAGACATCACAAAGAAGTTGATCTGAAGTGAAACTGGAACAGTTAAGCTGATACCAAATAAGCTACATTGCTCTCTGGCATTTTAACAGGCTAGAAAAAAGAACTATTATTTTCCTCCTTGTGGAGAAACAGAATACATAATAAGGATGTGTAACACTGTGTGGAATCGATTTAACTTGAGAACAAACACATTTATAACTCATTTGTGATGCTGGCTTCAGCTGAATTATAGGGTGTTCCCATTACTTATGGAATGTGTTTGATACTCTACAAGTGACCATTCACCCTAATGTGTGTGTGCATCAAGCCCTGGTGCTCATCAAATGAAATGCCACTGATTTAGACTATAGGCTAACATGTCAGAAACACTTATTTACCCTTAAAGAATCAAAGATTGATAACTAGTTTAGTGTACCCATGGCAAGGCCTTTATTAGATATAGTAGTAGAAGAGTAGTAGGAAATTACATATGGATATTAATATAAATAACATTTTGTGCTTGACTTTCAGTTGAGGAATTCAGGATCTCAGCACTTTGCATACTCTCTTTAACAAAGCCCTTAGGCACATGATTAATTTTAGGCACATTAGCACATCCTTTGACTTTCATGGAACGACTTACATGCTTAAAGTTAAGCACACACTTAAATGGTTTGCTGAATAAAGATGGATTTACTCGTGTGCTTAAGGTTAGCATACTTAGGTATGAATTGTACAGCCTGAAAATTCAGTTAAAATGGACAATTTGGAATAGCTTTGTGCACCCAAATATTACATGTGGTGCTTAAAGTGACACTTAAGCACCTATCACCCATTTCATAGAATTTTCAAATAACTGAATAAAACATTCATTTAGAAGAACAATATAATCATCATTCTTGAGAACAGAGCCCTTTTCCCCTAATTCAGACCACTACTGAAACAGATTAAAAGCAATACAACCTTACAAGTTAAGAGCAAAAGCACAGTTTCTTAGCTGGTGTAAGTGGGCACAGTTCCATTGACTCAGCAGAGGTATGTCCATTTATGCCACCTGAATTCTGGCTCAAAGAAGTGCTCTTAATTTTAGTGCATTGTGCCCTTTTTGTGTTTTGCCAGCAGTTTAGTTATGTTTGTTTTTACAATTTATGATAGAACTTTGGATAGTGCCAATTTTTATTTTTTGTGTAAACCTGAGTAAATAAATAAGTAAATATCTGCTTCCTAAATATTCAAAACAAAGGATGTAAGTATACAAGACACTATTTACATGTCATATTTAGTAGCTTCAAGGACGCAGACTAGTCAGAAATCATATGCTATATACTTTCCTCTGATGGAGGGAAATGTTTCATTAAAGAACAAAACAGAAGCCAAGGCCTCTCTGCAGGGAGACATAGGGCATGGTGTGAATTTACAGTGATGCATTACTCACATGATGCTTACTAACTCACCAAGTGGGCCCTGCTACTATGTATTAAATTTCAGGGCACACTAAGGAATTTTGAGTGTGTAATAAAGGGTCCCCATGGTGAGTTAATGTGTGATATGCTAGTGCACTGTAGAGCCATGGGTTGCTGTCTACCAAATTGCCATGTAGACAAGCCTCCGAAAAAACTTTTATTGGATGTATTGCATTACTAGAATATTTAAAATGTTCTTTATCTCCTCCCACATACACACTCCTCATGACCTCCATTTTAGACTCAGAATATCTTGCTTTGAATCTTTAATTCAAATTTGGTTTTGATTTGCAGAAACACAAAAATGTGTTCTGTTTTCATTTTGTTTTCCCACTTAGCCAAGTAGTTCATAAATGATTTTTTTTTTTCAAACTCGGAAAAACACATTTGTTCCTCGGCTGGGACATTCCATACAGTCTTTTGCAGCTGAGATATAAAACCTTTGAAAAATGTGAGATTATTTCTGTAAGTGCTGACACAATCTTAACAGTAATGGCCTGAAGGCACCTCTACAATAGTTCAGATACACCAATATATTAAAGCCTTCTTTCTTATTTTACTTTTGTATGTTCTGAAAAGGGTTTTTTTTCAAACTTTACGTTGCTTCCATAAATTGTCCTTTCATGTACTCTATTACTAAGAAATACATAGGCAAATGCTATTTGTCTCAGATCTCTCACACTTTCATACAGTCAAAAGGTGTGAGTCACACTTTGATTTCAATAGAATCTCATCAGCAGCATGCACTGAAAACAATTTCCATAGGACTCTCTCCTTCTTGTCACTTTTCTATTTATGGTAGTTACCAATAATGTGACACAAACATAATTTTTTTCTCTACGGCTGACAAAGACAGACTACTCCACAAGCAGCTAATATTCAAAGACTAGGGGGAGAGGAAGAGGGAGAACTAAGGTAGCACATTGAACTTTTTAATAGAAATGAAAGTAAGTAGAAGCCATGATTATATCAGTGTAAATAAGAAGCAACGTCATAATTATGGGCTTTGTGTCACAGAAATTCCATTTCTACAGCTGCCAACAATGCAATTTAATCCTAAAACAGGAGACTATTCAAAAATCCACTTTAAAGGAAACTACAGTTCTTGGAAAATTGGGTGCTTCAGTGTGAGGGACAATGTAGAGTTGAAATGAGGTCTAAAACAATTTTAATAGGCAAAGAGACCTGTGGTAATGTGGTTAGAGAGGCAAGAGACCAAAAGTGTGGAGAGAGTCTGGCATGTTCCTTTTCTGGATGATAAACCCAAACCTATGCCGGCCCCCCTTACTCTTTTATAAAGGTATACTTCATTTCCCCATAACCACCTTTTTTGGTAGATTATATCTTTAGGACAGATATTCCATATACTTCAAATGATGAGAGCTATTGGAACAGTTAATATCTCTCCAAACAGAAGCAAGTTTTTAGTATGATTGGCATGTAAGTAGGTAGGTATATATATGGTTATTCAATGGGTTCATTTGTATTTCTTATTATATATATGGCATGTACAGATAGGGGATGGAAAACTTCAAGACAATTATCCCTTGATATAAAGAACCCTGCAATTATTAATAGCTACAAAAAGTATATACATTTTTTCCCACATGGAAAAAGTTGTGCTGGGGCAGGGGCGGGGGGAAGAAAAAGAAACTCAGAGATTGAATTGTGGTATAATGCCTATATAAGCACCAGCAGTCTACCTATCTGAGGTACATATGTGGAACTCATAATTGTAATATTTAAGGTTATGAGATGCTCTGATACATTTATCCTCACAACACCCCTGAGAGGTAAAGTACTAGTATTCCATGTTACAGATGGGAAACTGAGGCACGGAGAGGCTAAGTGACTTACCCTAGGTCACACCCGAAGTCTGTAACAGATAAGGGTAATTTGAACTGACCTCTCCCAAGTCATAGATTAGTGCCCGAACCATGGGCCCATCCTTCCTTTCTGCCAAGATTTGATACTGTTTCATATTATGATGATCTTTCTGCAGCTGAGGTTTCACTTTATGATCTAGATAACAACTCCATTTGGTTGGTACCTCTATCTATATCTAAATTTCTGTTTGGTTGGGTTCTATGGCTCTTACAGCTGCCATGTTACTTTGTGAGTAAGCAAAATCCTACAGATGGATACATTCCCAAAAACAAAAAGCTACGCCAATTTCTTTCTAAGAAAGTTGAAATGGGAGTCTGTGTAAAGCTTTGGAGCCTACTGATAAAGGAAAAAGACCACTGCTGCTCTGAATGGATCTGAATTTTATTAGATAGTAAGCTCTTCCAGACTGGCACCATGCCTATCTCTAGCCTATGGATTCTGACCCTGTTCAGGCCTCTAGACACTACTGAATTATATATAAAAATAATGAACTAGTGTCTCTTGGGACAACTAAGTCTAGGAAGAAGATATGTACTGGACTTTTTAATGAACCATAAAAAAACAAAAGTCAAATGCTAGGAAGTTCAGGATGTGACTTTGGCTCTATATGATCAAAGATCATTGTCCATTTGCACTAAGGCAAGGTCCATATGCCCTGCATAGGGTCAAAGTTGCACCCAGCCCTTCCGAGGGATCACCTTCTTTATTGGATTGTAGGCTTCTAACCAACACATGCCCAATGAAATTTATGTCCAACACTTACCATTCTGGTGAATTTCAAACAGGTAGCCATTTATTACTCAGTGGTATAAGAAGACATGGACCATCAATGTGGCTCTTTATTTTAAATGGGAAAGGCACCAGTTTTATATCAGGCCTTGGAATGAACCATCAAACCTGCTGTCCTGGACCTGTAAGGGAGCTCGGAAGAGACACAACAATAGAGGATCTGAAGTAAGAACTAGTCCCTATGGGGGCAGATGTGCACACCTTCATACAGCATTTGATGAATTAGGCAACTCATTGGTTCAAGCATGAGCCAAGGACAATGAGAAAACTGAACAGTACTGCCTGAGAGGGTACAGACTTGGGTGTACCAGCACTAATCATCCATATTGGCAGAGTTTGTGCAAGAGACTTGATTCCTTGAAAAATCAGCTTAAAAATGCCATGTCACAGTTGCAGCCAAGGACCTATTATATGAAAAAGTGAAGGGACTTAGAGATTCCAAAAGGGAAGTTGAAAAGGACAAGACTGCTAGACCAAGTCATATCTGGGGTTTCTACCCTTCCAGTTGTCAATGTTTCATGTGTTCAATAAATGCACATAAAGAAGGTGTGTCCCTATAGGGAGTGTGACTATAAGGAGGGATTTTGATTTTTCTCATCCACAGGTTAGGTAGTTTGTAGAGGTTCGGTACCTAGTAAATTCAAGATGTGCCCAATTGTTAGTGTGATGTGATTTTGTAAGTTCTGGTGTTATTCAAACCTTTTCATTGAATTACAGAATATCAGGGTTGGAAGGGACCTCAGAAGGTCATCTAGTCCAACCCCCTGCTCAAAGCAGGACCAATCTCCAACTAAATCATCCCAGCCAGGGCTTTGTCAAGCCTGACCTCAAAAACCTCTAAGGAAGGAGATTCCACCACCTCCCCAGGTAACCCATTCCCGTTCTTCACCACCCTTCTAGTGAAAAAGTTTTTCCTAATATCCAACCTAGACCTTCCCCACTGCAACTTGAGACCATTACTCCTTGTTCTATCATCTGGTATGTGATACAGCATGGCCAGAGGGCAGCAGGAGAGTGTTAGAAGGGAGCCTTATTCCCTGTAGAGGGAAAAAGTTTGCTACAGATTAATTAAAACACCTGAAGCCAATTAAAGCACCTTAAGCCAATTAGAGCATCTTAAGCCAGTCCTGATAACACCCCCCCCCCGCTCCAATCAGACAAGGGAAGGAATTGAAGCAGAGTGGATTGGTGTTGGGGGTCGGACAGCTTTCCTAAGCTGGGTGCATAAAAGCTTGGCAGAAGGGCACCTTAAGTTTAAAAAAGCACTAAAAACTTTTAAAAATTTATGTTGGTGGCCAAAAATAGCAGCTAATTTAAAGTCAGACTAGGAGCACTGCTTAGATTGTGCTAGGGACAATCCACCTCAAAAAATTTAAAAACGCTTAATAAAACAAGCCCCACAAAAACCTCAAAAAAGTGATCCTCTTCTCAGATACAATAAATAGTTGCCAGTATGCTAGTCGTTTTGTTTTTGCCTTTGTTTCACTTTATGTCATGGAACTGATATCTTCATTTCTTCTTTTAGAGCAAGTTGCTAAGCTCTCTGGCCTAGATCCAACAAAATACTTAATCATGGGATTTCAATAGCAATACTCATGGGCTTAAAGTTAAGCATGTGCTTAACTGATTTACTGGATGGGGCCATAGTGCTTACAGGATCAAGCCACTATACATTGCTTTCAAAGGCTCTGATTGCAAGCTTATCTTTATGGATGCAAATAGTCCCATTGATTTCAATGAGACTGCTCAGGTGCTTAAAGCTAAGCACATACTTCAAGGACTTTGTCGGATTTGGGCTCATGTTTTCAGTGTTTTATGACATTTAAGGCACGTATTGCAATTCAACCTGTCTTTTTAGCAATAAAAGGAAAGGAGGAACTTTGGTTCTTGCTTTTCACGAATGGTTCGTTGTTCATTTACTTATTTTGGCACATAAAATCTATGGGTGTGAACTAAGAGTCAGAGGGTGGATTTCCTGCTGGAGAAATAGCTGGTACATTGAAAATACTTTAACAAAGTGACACGCTTGGGATCAGGAGAGACAGTGTATGTGAATGAAACTGTGCCTGGATGCTTGGAAGGAGAGTTGTTACTGTGAAGGGAAAAAAAGATTGGACCTTGGCCCCTGCACCCTGGTGAAATAGACTAACTTTTTGGTGTGTACATAATGGATGGGCATGAAGATAGGTAACCAAGTAGCTATGTATATGCAGTGTGTAGGACTGGATACAGCAAGGAATGTCCTCAGGCTCTTTCCTGACTTAATGGAGTCCCAGTTGTGAGATATTTTAATGGCTTTTGGTTGCAGTGTTTTATCAATAAAGAGAATCTGAAGGTGTTTCTTTGTTGCAATTGCATTTTTCAGGCAATCTGCAATCGTTGCTTTTTCATTTTTCTCTTTTTTTGTAAATATGCATTACTGTTTTGTTTACATGCAGTGCTAAGACTGCAGTATTATAAGCTTTGCCAAAGTGCTAACTCTATGAAGCGCTCCTGTGTGTCAGAATCATTATTCTGTGTAGGTAATGCACATTTAAACTGTAATCACTATTACTTGCTAAGAACAGGTACAGCTATTAAGAGTGTTTCAGAACACAATAACTTTCAACACATTCAAGCAATAACATAGTTTATAGCAGTATTTACAAGATTTTTAACACTCATGACTCCATTTCTTCCTTTAAGTAAAAGACTCTATCTGTTTTTATACCTTGCTTGTAATCCTGGCATGAAGCACCTTCTTATTCGGAGGCCCCACTGTTCAGCTGCAGCTGAGGAATCCATGGTGTAGGACGTGTGTGTGCATGCTTGCGCATGAAAAGGGAGCTTTAAACCATTTTTATGCCCCCTCACTCCTGATCCACAGCTCAGTGCTGTAATTTACTCTGCCTGCTCTTGACACCAAAGGGACATTGCACCAGTTTGGGATTGCCAGGACAAAGTCATGCCTGAACCACATTTCCTTTTCTTTGGCCACATTTTCTGTTCTGGGTGCAAGGAGTAAGGTTCGTGTCACTATGACAACACAGTGCTATCAGGTAACCACCTCTTCTCCTCAGCAGCTGTTATCCTCCCCAGGATGGGACATGCCATCTTTAGAGTTGATTTATGCACGCAGAGAAACACAGATAAGCCCTAAATCTACTCCAAACACATGACCTGAATGTATTAACCACTGCCTTTGGGGGAGGAGGGATAGCTCAGTGGTTTGAGCATTGGCCTGCTAAACCTGAGGTTGTGAGTTCAATCCCTGAGGGGGCCATTTAGGGATTAGGACAAAAATTGGGGATTGGTCCTGCTTTGAGCAGGGGGTTGGACTACATGACCTCCTGAGGTCCCTTCCAACCCTGATAGTCTATGCTCTATGCCATAGCTCACTTATTCCTGTAGTCATATCACTTTGCTCTGTGATTGCTCAGTGTTCTAACTATGCAGGATGAGACCTGACATATTCAATTATATGAGAGACTTTTAAAGAGAAGTTGTGATTGAAGATTCAATAGGTGGCCCCTGAGCCAATACAACAGCATGGTGTCAGGAGAACAATACTGTTGGAATTGCTGCCTTCTGTATAACTGTAATGTTCTGGCCACATGTGGCCATTAAAGTTCTTAGCACACTTTTTGCAAGAGTAGGAGAATTAGCAGCAGCATTGCATTATTCTGGCTAAATTCTAATTGAGTGATTATACTCTGCCTCCCTACATTCCCCCTTCTGTTTCAACCGGATACAAATTCTTTACTTTTGGCCTTGTGGGATGTGATTAAATTGCAGATGTTCCATACAAAAGAGGCAACTGCATTATACTGGTGAGTAAAGTGATCTTTATAATGAGATAAAAAATTTTATAGAGCACCTCTGAAACCCTGGATAAAAAGCACTCTGGTCTCTTTTTTAAAAAAAAAAATATGGATTTATGTGGCTATTTAAGACAATCCTGTAAATGCCTATCATGATTATTCTGTTAAAATATGAATTAAATGATTTAATAGTCCAGTATGACAAAATGCACATGAAAAGATAGCTTCAAGTCTAGTGTTTGTGTTATTCACAGAGTTTGTATTATTCATACCTGGACCACCAGATCATCCAATCTGACCTCCTATATATCATAGTCCACCAACAACCACCCAGCACCTGCACCCTAAATCTAACCACCAAGATAAGTCCAAAAAGTATTATAGCCCAGAATTTCTGGTAGAATTTCTTAGATTTTTTTCTGTAGTTGAAACAAGAGAGATTTAATATCTGTATACCTTTCATTTAGTGCTAATGAAAAGTGACTGATTAACAGTCATGGCAAATGAGGTTATATTTATTCACAGAACAGACACACTATGCACAGTGGCAGCTTTCTTTCACATTGCCTTACCAATATGTCTGTTCCCTACTTGGAGGATTCCCCCTTATGGATGACTCTTATATTTCAATCTACGTGTCAATTCGACCTTTGGAAAAATCTACCAATGCAGCTAATAAAGGTACAAATTAATGTAATTTCTGGTGTAACTGCTTATCTAACAATTGCACATACAATTAAGACTATTTTAATAAACACACACACAATCAGTGAGATAATTAGCAAAAACTGCTTATTAGGAAAAGAGGATGTATTTAAAATAATCTAATCTGGGGAGATCATTTTAATGAAGTGACTGGTTTCATAGTGCTGGAGTTTTAGTATTACAAGAAGTTCAAATACAAACAGAAGAGGTAACAAAGTGCTTATAAGGAAAAATAAAAAAAACCTCAAAGTTATTGAAAAGTGAGGTTTGAAAATCTAATGATACCAAAAAGTGATTATATTAAGGTTTAAGCTTTCTACATCATTCTGAATTCTGGTTTTTGCATGCATTCCAAAGATCTTTCATTACACAATATATATGGTGCCATATTCTCAGCGGGTGTAAATCAGTGTGTCTCCTGGATATCAATAGAATTGTGCCAATTTACACCAAATAAGGATCTGACCCATAGACTTCAATAATATAAACATAGAGGCAGACCAAGCCATGTTGGCCTCCACTTCATTTCTGTTTTCAAGTAGTCAAGAACATTTTCCTATCTCCCTTAGAGTATTCAATTATGCCTATAATGCAATAAGTTATTTGATTCCCAACATATTTTGAATTCATTCAGTTTCATTGCTGACTGAAAAAACAGACTGTCAAACTTTTTAGACCTTTTTAAGTTCTGGGGAAGGGATGAATAGGGGAGAGGAAGTAATTTTGGAGACTGAGAAGTAGGGGACAAGGACAAGGGAGGAAAATAAGGGGAGATGAACACTGGGAGAGAGATAGTTACAAGGGGAGAACTGAAATGAAACAATTGGAACAAAATCATGCTTCATATGAACAGGGTGGGATGAGACCTAGTGTGAGACATAGCAACCCAAATAATATTTTTTTAAGAAGTTAAAAGCAACTGAAAGTAAGGGACTGATATAAAAGAAACATCTTGATGTTAACTCTAACCTTGCTACTACAAGACTATAATCAATTACTTGGCAACACCGTTTATGGTAGATTACATACACACCTATCTGACAAAAATAAATTCCTGGTTGTTAGGAAGGTTGTGTAGTTGAGACACTAGACTGGGTGTCAGGAGATCTGGGTTTAATTCCCAGGTATACATCAAACTTCCTGTCTGAATTTGGGCAAGTTACTTAGGGTCTGCTTTTCAGATGTGGTGAGCACTTACAGACCCCATTGTCTTCAGCTGGAGTTATCTGTGTTCAGCACTTACAAAAATCAGGGGTGAACTCCTGGCCCCACTGAAGTCAATGGCAAAACTCCCACTGATTACTTGTCACGGAGGATACTTTACTAGGGAAATACAGGCAAGTGAGTAGTATAAACTTAAAATCTACCTGGTTTGGTTGAGCCTTTAAGGCACAGCCTGTTTTGGGAGGTGGTGCAAAGGGAACGCTGCCCCAGTGGGAACATGGTGTGTATGGAGTTTCTGGCAGCCACAATGCTACCCATCACTGTGAGGTGCACAGGAAGACTATGGCGAATATGCTCATCTGTTTCAAGAACAAGTACGCTCTTCTCCTTGCACATCCCATTCCCTGACATCTTTGGAGAGGCTAAAACTGTGGTGGATGACAACCTCTCAGACATACACACACACATACATATACATCCCGGCATTCACAGAGAGCAGGGACTCTGATTATACCCAGCACCTCTATCACTAACTATGTAGAAGTGAAAAGAAAAGGAGTACTTGTGGCACCTTAGAGACGAACCAATTTATTTGAGCATGAGATTTCGTGAGCTACAGCTCACTTCATCGTACTTAGAGACTAACCAATTTATTTGAGCATGAGCTTTCGTGATCTACAGCTACTTCATCAATGAAGTGAGCTGTAGCTCACGAAAGCTCATGCTCAAATAAATTGGTTAGTCTCTAAGGTGCCACAAGTACTCCTTTTCTTTTTGCGAATACAGACTAACACGGCTGTTACTCTGAAACCTATGTAGAAGTGAGTGAGTGAGAGAGAGAGAGGTACTGTACTCTCATTCTTCTGAGAGGCTACAGGGGAATGTTTCTTTCCTTCCGGTTGAACCAAACATGCTAAATAGTATGGACCATATGATAAGAGAAATTTATCCTCACTTGTTATGCTTAATATCTTTATAAATCTTCCATTGTGGATTAGCTCTCATTACTGAGTGAGAGAGATAACAATATATTGCTTGGGGAGATTTTAAGAGAATTTCTTTGCTACTCCATCTAATTTTCAATGCCTTTATGCTAGGAGCAGTATGTAAGCAAATCCCTTCTGTTACACTAAGTGTTCTAAGTGCAGTACATGATAAAACTGGTAAAATAATCAAACCATAAATTAAAAAAGGCAACAACTCCCGACAGTGGTCTCTAAGGGAATGTATCAAGCTTTTGGGTCTGCATGCTCCTGGCAACCAGAGCCAGGAGGAATCATCATTTGAAGAGTTTTTCTTACTAGTGCTGTCACCCCTATTTCAGCAAATGGGCAGACCCTCCATGAGACACTGGTGGATATTCCAAAGGTGGCTTCTGACCTACCAATGGACGACAATGATGCAGGCTTGCTGACACTGCTTATGACTCTTGGTGTAGTCACTGATGCAACTTATGTAGACCACAAGCATCGAGTGGTGGGATCACATTGTCATGCACCCAGAAGAACTTTCACATGAAGAAAGATACATTTCTGGAGCTTTGTGAGCAGCTTACTCCAACCCTCCAGTGCCACTACACATGGATGAGATGGCCACACCAGTACAGAAGTGGGTTGCTATAACAATCTGGAAACTGGCTGCACCAGACAATTATAGGTCCATTGCTAATAAGTTCATCATTGGAAAGTCAACCATGGCTAAAATGGTTCTGGGAGCAATCAGGTGTGTGATTTACCATAGGTGGTGGCCATAAACAATATCCCTGAAGTAACTGCCAGTTTTAAGAGAATGGGGTTTCCAACGCTCACTGGGGCCATTGATAGGACTCATGAGTCCATAGTTTTCCCTCATCGAGGACCACATGAGTACACAAACTGCAATTTTATATACTTCACTCTGATGCATGCCCTTGTGGACCACACTGATTTATGGATGCCAACATGGGCTGCACAGGAAAAGTTGCTGGAATTCAGAACCATCACAGAGGTCGAAATATCAGAGCTTGAACGTCCTAAAAGCAGACATCAGACAACATTTCAGTGCTTCACAACAGATTCAGTGCATTCCCATGCAAAAGAGCTTTGTGGAATCTCAAAGCCAAAAATGATAATTTGTGAAACTGAGCTTCAATATATACTGGGAGGAAAGTTTTAGCTCCCAGAAGCACCTTGGACAAATCTCAGTTAATCACAGTGAGAAGACAACCCAGACAATGGTAAGGTACAATTTACATCTCTTTAAAAAATTGCAGAGCACCTTGGCTTTTTGGAAAGTGGGGAGAAAAGAGCATTTATGGTGACAGAGCAGAGCAGCATATCTCTCAGTGGAGTGGACTGGTGACCTGCAGAGGGGGGCCTGAGAAATCTGACTGCCTATCTGGACTTCCTACTAAGGGAAAATTTTGCAGCTATCAGAGCCAGGATTGGCTCAAAATTCATGGGGGCAAGGGTGTGGCAAGGAGAACAGGATGGTATGTAAGCATCCACATGGATGACTGCATCCCTATGGCTTTCAGAGCATCCTATGTCAGGACCATCTACCCATAGACTATATGCAAACACACGATAATATAGACTCTCAAAGAACTAAACAGTCATCCTCCCCTATCCTGGGGTGTTTCTGGACTGCAAACAACCAGCTGGACATATTCTGGACTCTAATTTTGTCACCCATGGACTATATTTAATTTTCCACATACCCTGGATCGTGTTCTGTTTGCAGGTTGATCATTATGTTGTAGCGTGCCTGACTTGTATAGCATGGCATATTAAAAGGGAAGGCAATATAAGGTTGTTACTTTAAACACCCTAGCAAATCTTTTAGAATGTGAGAGTTTCTACTAAAATTTTTGAATTTAAGTGCTTATTTCACTGTTTGTGCTTCCCAGTCTCCATTTTGAATTCCACATTGTTGTGGTGGTGGGCAATGCCAGGATGCTGGCATACAAACTGCCATTAGCGAATACAAACTCCTACCCATGGTACAATAAATTTTGCATTGCATAATAAATCAGAAATCGCTCCCATCTCTGTATTAATAACAAACATGAAGCTAGAAACTTACCAGGCTCATGGGTTACTTCTGCCTCTTGTATTTCTGATGCTGGTTTTGCGGTGGGCAGCTCCTCCAGGCGAAGCATCAAAAAAGCTCCTTTGAGTAGGGATCCAGAATGTGCTGCAGCTGCTCCGGCAGCAAAGCCTCCTCAGGGTCTAGTCTGAGTACAAAAATCACTTCAGCAGCCTCATCCAGCGCTTGTTGTCTTCCTTCCACTCCTATACAGGATTCAGAGGTAGGAAGGTCACCATCCCTGATGATGAGGCTATCATGAAGGGCTATTGGCTCAGTGCCCTATGCAGGTCATATGCCTCGTAAAAGGGGCAGGCTGATCATGAGTTCCAATAGGTGTGGTTCTCCTCCCTAGCTTTCCAGTCATCAATTGTGAGCAGCTTAATTCATTCTCTGCACTGGTCGGTGGCCTGGTGAATCCCCCAATGCTGTCAGCTTCCTCACTATTAGCTGGTATGCATGGTCAGTCCTAATACTGTTGCTAAAGTCATACAGTTAAATCTGGCTGTGCTTCTGTGATCAGCTAGTAGTTCACTTGGCAAAGGACTTTTTCATGTCAGTGACCATTACAAATGAATGAGAAGGTTCACTTTCTTGGGTGTCCATCAGCCAGTTTTAGGCTAAAAAGGAGAAATAACACTGTTCCATGGGATTGTGGGATAGCATCGGTGGACTCAGATCCTGAGTCTTGTGATACCTGGGCCCATGCTCAGTTTGCAAAACAATGGAGTTTGGGCCTGAGCCCCTGTGGAACTCAGGTTTGAAGCCTCCACCCCCATTGGGTGCAAGGGCCTGGGCTCAGATTAGTCAGAATTGTGTGTAGATCCTGTCAGCATAATTACTCCACCTCTGTGAGAGGTGGAAACAATGTTGGCAGAAAAGCATCATCCACCGACATAGAGCCAGTGTGGACAGCACTTAGGTCGCTGTAACTTGCATTGCTCATGGGGGTGTCTTTTTCATACCCCTGAGTGACGTAAGTTAGATTGACTTAAGCAGCAGTGTAGAGCTGCCCTCAGATACTCTGGTGTGGTAACTTTATATTTTAGAGGTGTCCACCATATGTTCAAAATTGGCTCTTCAAGTGTTAATACAATGGGCCAGCTTCTTTACTTGTGTACCTTACAGCTAGGCAGAGAGAGTGCAAAATGGTTATAAATGTGCCCACATCAGAATGGTAGTATTTTACATCTTCTTTGAGCTTATTTTATCTATAAGCAGATGCTTGGTATCCTTATAACTGACCCCCATTACTATGGGAGCTTTCATGATTGTACCAAAATTACAAGACTGGCTTTTTAACCTGAGATCTGTCAAACAAATTGAATTGTTTAATATATTTTGGACTCTCTGGATCTTTAAAAAGTAAATCTACCTTACACCTTTAATATTCTAGGAGTACAATGTGCCTCACATTTTGTAATAATTGTTTCATACATTTCTTGTCTTCCTGTAAAGGTCTTATAGACATCAAGTGCATCTGAACCTGTGCATCTGAATCTCTCTGTTCTAATAGCTGGAAGATAAAGATCAAACTTCTGTCTAAAACTTCTCTAGTTACAGTCAATACTTCTTTCACATTTAAGTTCCATGGAGAGTTTGATTTTGTTCCCAATTTCAATGCACTGCTCACTTTGAACCTCCCAGCTAAGGCAAGGGAAACAAGGATTGTCCGTTAACCACTGTATAGGAGATTATGCTCATCATGAGGGAGTCCCTAGCTGACAGAGCTGGCAGAGTCCCGTACTCACCAGCACAATATGCTCTGGCAATTCCTGGTTGGCAAAAGGTCCAGGCTGCTCTAACCTGTGTCTGGAGCCTGACAAAGAATCAGGGAGCATAACCAGTTGCATGACAGTGGCAGCTTTATGCAACAGAGACTCTGGTGCTATTATCCACAGTTCATTTCTCATACTATGTATGTATAAGGATGGACAAGCTCCTGGGAGTTTGCAAATTTCTCAAAAAAAAATTAGGTTTGCAAAACTAGTTGAGTTTTGACTGTAGTTGACACATTTCCTGTAGTTTATATTCATTTTCATAAGGGAGATTCAGTTAAAGGACAAACATTTTTCCAACTCTGGGTAAGTCTATGCTTTAAAGGAAGTGTGCGTGTGTGTGTGTGTGTGTGTGGCGGGGAGGTGGGGGTGGGGGAGAGAGAATAGATCATGGCCTCTTAAATGTGGCTCCTTTAATACTGTTGTCACTTTTTGCTGACACCATTCTGACATCAGTGTTGCTCCTTTGTTGAGCTATAGCCAGTGGCCAAGGTCTTACAGGGCACTTCCCAGTGGAGGAGAAATTTGTGATGTAAGGTGCTTTATTTCAACATCCACACCAGTTCTGGATCAGAGGTGGTCACACCGCATGCTGGGCAATCCTTTCTTCCAGGAATCTCAGTCCAACACCAATGTCTACTTTCCAAAACACAACTCTGCCTCAAAAATTGATTCTGAGCTGAGAACAAGGTAGAAACCAAATTCTCCATCTGCTTGCACAGCTACCTTGAAGCTGCCTCTACCCTTGTATAACCCTGAAAACCCCACAACATTCATAGCTTCCCAAGTGTCAAAACTTGCTTGTCCCTGCAGGAGACATGGAAGACTGTTATCAGTACCACCTGTTGTCATGGGCATCACCAAAATACATAATGTACATAATGGTTTTGTTTGTTTTTAACTGGCTGTTCTCTCTATCTCTCTGGTCCTATTCTATTGGTTCCTCTGTATTTGGTTTTCTTTCTCCTCCCTCTGGGAGGAGGTCCTCAACTATAGACTGTCCTCCCCCTGCCATCCCTTGGTTTATCCTCATTTTTCAGATGGGGATCTCAGGAACCAAAACATTTAGTGACTTGCCCAAGACCACATAAATCTGTAATGGAGCCAAGAATTGAACTCATACCCTGAATCCCAACCCAGTGCTTTAACCCAATGAGACAACCTTTTATCTCAAATTGTAAATTTTGCTGTTTCAGTTTTGCACCCCTCCCCTGCCCAAATAGTGGAAATCATTGAAGATGTAGGCTATGCTACTTGTGGAGACAATTACTATTGTAATCCTTGCCTTTTGTCAGTGGGTTCTGCATATACTTTCAAAGGAAAGGAAATATAAACATGGAGAGAAAAGAAGTAATGGAATCATTTCTGTGAAACTTTTGAGAGCTTCCAATAGGAACAATAGTACAATTTTTCACCTTTGGCAGATTTCTGTACAGATACGCACAGAATTGATTATCTTGCATATGCATGCGTACTCATACGCAACCCCTACTGCTGCGGAAAGAAAAACAAAAGGAATTTCTCTTACACGTGGAGGATGGAACTTTGAGACAAACTCTATAAATTAGGAATCAAAACATTTCACATTTCTCACTGTATATAATATACTCTGATACTGATAAGAAGGAATTTTTGTTCTAAACTGCCTGCAAGTCATTTTTAATAATTGAAACATTAATTGCTGTTCTGAAATTTCATATTCAACTGTGATGATTGTTTTAAAAAATGCAAATTTAAAAAGGAGAGTATATCTTGGATTCTTCTAGCTGAGCAAATTAAGTGAGATTTAGAAACAAAATTTTGACCAAGATTAGGTTCATATGCTCTATGGGATTCACACAATTCATGGACCACTCATAATATAGTAGGACACAAAAATACATTGGGTTACTGTAATACAAATAAGTACATAGAACTGGTCAGAACATTTTTCAGTAAATGCATTTTGGTCAGAATGGGTTTTTGTTTTTGTCACAGCTGAAATGTTTCAAGGAGATGGGTGGATTTTGGTAGAAAAAAAGAGCTGAATCGAAGCCTGACCTTTTCAATCTGAAATCAGATGTTTACAGATAATTCTGTTTTGTGAAAGTGTTTGAAAGCTTTTGGTTTTGTTCTAGTGGAATAAAAACAAATTTTGAATCCTTGAAAGTTGTTGAGAAACAGTTGTCATTCTCTGGCCAGCTCTATAAATAGATCAATATCTATCAGGTAAGAGGGCATCTACTTACCTAAAACAAGGTGCTGAAGTGAGGGAGGCATGCATGCACTGAACTCTATTACAAAAATCCAGGTAATAATGATCAAGACCTCAGTTCAGGATAGACTCAAGACGTGCTTAAATCTATCTCTATTCAGGACTGCACTCACACATGCGCTTAACTTTACATCAGCTTAAGTCATATTGATGTTTCTGGTTGGGGTCCAAGTGCACAAAATGGATATGAGCAAACAATAGAATGGGAACAGAAGAAAAAAATCCATACACTGAAATTAGCTACATGAAGACAGAAGTAAATGAGATGCATCAAAAGAAGGAAGAAGAGTATGCACAAAAAGAAGGGCAACGTTAATGTCATCATTAAATATATCATCATATATAGTGTCTGATACAATTAACATATTGCATGACTTTTATATACTGAACTTGGTCCCAGGATTTTAGACAGACAAGATGGTTGAGGTAATATCTTTTACTGGTCTGACTTTGGTTGGTGAGAAGGACAAGCTTTCAAGCATACAGAATTCTTCTTCACTAACAGAAATTGGTCCAATAAAAGATATTACCTCAACCATCTTGTCTGTCTAAAATCCTAGGACCGACATGGCTACACTTACACTGCATGATGTGGTCAGTCATAATGACAACAAAAGAAACATAGTGTACAGATCTTTAGTGGATAGGAATTGGATAATATCGCTTTAATTAGTTTCCAAATCCTCTAGCGGTCCTCACTGTCATGGATGTTTCAGAAGCATCCAGAACTCTTAACACATCAGCAAGGCAATATATAGATTTTTGTACCACATATAGTAAGTTAGGCCGTGTGGTTCCTTCATATTAAATTTGCTATGTAAAGTATAAAAGACACAAGGGACAAGTTTTCTTCACATGTAAGCATTGCATTAGCACATACAAAGGACCACAGAACACGCTTACCCGTTTGCATGCACAAAAGCTTGTTTACTCATGTAAATACAAGACTTGCATACACAGATTAACAGGCCATTCTGAATATTTACCCTCACAATGGTGGAGAGTAGTTGAAATAATTTAATGTTTGGATTCCACTAGTTATATCAATATTTGCATAGCCCACTAAGGTAATGGGATAGGGAGAGTTCAAGGTGATGTTTAGGGCACCCTTTACCCTTCATAATATTGGGAAAAAGTGTTGCCAACTCTCATGATTTTTTTTAAACCAATGACATGATTTTGGCTGCAGCAGGAGCTGATTATGTGAGAAGCTCCAGCCTTCTAGTGAATCTTAGCCCTGTGACAAGATGCCTGCCTCACTTTCCCATTTCCTGGGGCAGAATAATCAGTCAGAGCTGCTACAGGAAAAACTCTTGCCCTCCCCATAGCAACCTAAAAACATACTCACAGGAGGGAAGGGGAGGGGAGGAGGGAATTAAAGAGCCCAGCAGTTTAAGATAACTCTACTCACTCATCCACCCTCCCCTCCTGTGAGTACCAGAGAAAGGAAGATGCCTCTGTTCTTCCCCTCTCCGTCCTTGCAGCATCTGGCTTGGGCAGGGATGTGTGAAGAGCTTCCCCCATAGCTTAAAAAGTAGAGAAGGGACCCCCATTGTAGCCCTCCCAGGCCCAGGAGAGGGGCATGAAGCAATTTAACAGGAGCGGCCAAACTGATAGGTAGGGGTTGAATTTATAGGGTTGGTGGCTAGGTGGGGTCAGAATTAATTGATGGAGAGATGTGGGGGTGAGAGCTTCTTCACCAAAATGAAAAAAAAAATAATCTCAATAAATTCAGGAGACTGAGCAACACTAATTGTCACACATTCTGGGGATGGGCAGGAAAGTTTAAAAGAAATCAAGAGAGACCATAAACTTCAATATTATCATTTTTTTTTAAAAAAATGAAACATCTTTTTGGCTAGACTCATATTTTGGATCTCTTGAGGTTGCCAACATTGCCTAAACATACCTAGAGAGATACAATTCTTTTGGAAAAGGTAGATCTTTGTTTAGATACTGAAATGTTTAATGCAATATTTTATATTTTTGTTTTACTTAAGTGGTGCATTAAAATGGCACCTCTGATGAATGAAAATGAGAAGAGAATCTGTCATGGAATTTTTAGAAACACATATACTTACTGTACCATCCAGTTCTCCAATGATATTCGTTTGTTAGTCATTCGCCAATCACTTTTATTGCCAACACATTTAAAATAAATGGAGGAATAAACGGGAATTGCTTGAAATGCTAATACTACAGCTGAGGCTATCAAGGTAAAATTTTAATCTTATTTTCTATTGTTTTATAGGGTGCTTTTATAATCCCTGATTCAGGACAGCACTTAAGCATGTGCTTAACTGAATAGGGATGTTTTCCTTAATCAGGGCCAGAAGCTGGATTTTTCTGAGAAATACAATCAGTGAAGTAAATTAATCTGGATTTTTATTTTCAGATGAAAAAGTGAGTTCACAGCACCAATCATTATTTTAAAAGCCCATTTCCCCCTATTTTTAATTACAGGAGAAAATGTGCATTCACACTGTGAACCTCTTGCATATTTCACCCTCCTATACCTTGAAGCTGGTCAAAATCAGCCTCTTAAAACAAAACAAAACAAACAAAAAACTGTTTTGTTTTGTTTTGGTGTGTGTAACGAGTTGTCAAGGTTCCTTCCCCACTCTGAACGCTAGGGTACAGATGTGGGGACCTGCATGAAAAATCTCGTAAGCTTATCTTTACCAGTTTAGGTCAAAACTTCCCCAAGGTACAAAATATTCCACCCTTAGTCCTTGGATTAGCCGCTACCACCATCAAACAAATACTGGTTACTGGGGAAGAGCTGTTTGGAAACATCTTTCCCCCCAAAATACTTCCCAAAACCTTGCACCCCACTTCCTGGACAAGGTTTGGTAAAAAGCCTCACCAATTTGCCTAGGTGACTACAGACCCAGACCCTTGGATCTTAAGAACAATGAACAATCCTCCCAACACTTGCACCCACCCTTTCCTGGGAAATGTTGGATAAAAAGCCTCACCAATTTGCATAGGTGACTACAGACCCAAACCCTTGGATCTGAGAACAATGAAAAAGCATTCAGTTTTCTTACAAGAAGACTTTTAATAGAAATAGAAGGAAATAGAAGTAAAGAAATCATCTCTGTAAAATCAGGATGGTAGATACCTTACAGGGTAATTAGATTCAAAACATAGAGAACCCCTCTAGGCAAAACCTTAAGTTACAAAAAAGATACACAGACCGAAATAGTTATTCTATTCAGCACAATTCTTTTCTCAGCCATTTAAAGAAATCATAATCTAACACATACCTAGCTAGATTACTTACTAAAAGTTCTAAGACTCCATTCCTGGTCTATCTCCAGCAAAGACAGCATATAGACAGACTCACAGACCCTTTGTTTCTCTCCCTCCTCCCAGCTTTTGAAAGTATCTTGTCTCCTCATTGGTCATTTTGGTCAGGTGCCAGCGAGGTTACCTTTAGCTTCTTAACCCTTTACAGGTGAGAGGAGCTTTCCCCTGGCCAGGAGGGATTTCAAAGGGGTTTACCCTTCCCTTTATATTTATGACACGAGTCTTTTGTCAAGATGATTGTATAAACACTGTTTCAACATGGGTCAAATTTTGCAGGTGTATTTTGAGCTGCATAATGGCAACTCAGAATTCCAGCTATTGCTAAACAGATGTTTGTGCTGCAGCAATGTGTAATGTGTTCGATAGATAAAAGAAGAGAATCAGTGGCACTGAAGCCCTTTTCAGTTTGGGAGTCCTTTAGTCTCTATCAACCTCCCAATGGAAGAAAGTGTTCAGGTCAGGATCAAGTAAAGGACGTTTAGCCATTGCCTTTTCAGTACTTCAATCCCTCTCAATGTGGTCTGTTTTCATGAAAATTGTCAGTGCTTTGCCTCTGTTACCTTGGCTAGTAGGCTAGTCTAAATTTATAATTTGGTTAGAAAAGTCTTTGCTGATCTCTCTTCTGATTTTTCTTTATATATATATATATATATATATATATATATATATATATATATATATATATACTACCTTTTAGTTTATCTGTGTTAAACAAATTTAGTTACTTAAGATGCAGTTACACTAAAACAGCTGACTTTTGCCACATAGAAGTATGAAGAAGCATCATAACACATATTTTTTGGCTTGCTGTACAGCAATGGATCCAAACGCTAAGCTTATTTTGAAATGAAATCATTGCCCTTATGTTATGAATATTAATGCATTGTGAGATAACACATCTACTTTCTTTTTCACCTTTAGTAGTCTCTGTATAACATTCAACTCATCTGAGCTTTATGTCTCAGGCAGGTTTCCCCCCACCCCAAAAATAAAATCACCTATTCTGCTTTGCTGTGTACCTGTTGATTGATATATAACATAATTCATTGGATCAGAGAATGGTATAAGAGTCTAACTTCCATAGGCTTATCTTCAGTTTTTCAGATGTGGATAATAGTATGTATATCTTGGCTTTTTAAGTTACTCCTCCATTTGGCAGTTAGTAAAGAACCATCATAACTCTGTGGTCCCGCCCAAGGAATCATTTAGTTTAGTTTATTTAGGTTATTAAAGCTAATATATGGGTAAGTCTCAGAACTAGAAGGCTTAGAACTCATCTCCATGAACAATTAGTTCATGGAAAGCTGAAGTGTAAATCTACCCTGAACTATTTACTTTAATAAAAAAGCATAAGGTATAATTTAATAGTATGCTGCAAACAGTAAACAACAAAATACAGTCCCCACAATTCCTTTCCTAATGACTGCCAGGCTCCCATAGAAGCACTTATATAGTGTGACTTTTCCCACCCAATGTCTAATAAATCAGTACTCTTGTATATAAATTTTAGGAGCCTGATCATCCTCTCTAACATCTTTAGTGACCACACTGCTCTGGTATATATGACTGCCCACCAGGCAGGACCCACTGTTGCCTCAAACGCTGGATGATTTTCAGGTGACTTTTCCCTCAGCAGGGAGCTACAAATGGTCACTCTCTGGGCTTCATTCTGCTTTCATTGAAGTCAATGGAAATGTTGCCACTGCTGTCAGTGTTTGTAGGATCAATCTGTCTGCTGCTACTGGTTCACAGGGAAATAGGGAAGAGACATGCCCCATAAGTCTTTCTAAGTGGCTGCCAGGGAATTTGTATAGTGTAGACCAGTTCCAGGCAGGGAAAGGGCATCCTAGCAGTTCCTGTTGCCAGCCCTGCTTATGACCCTCGTAAACCCTGCCCCCAACCCTCTGGGAGGTCGCAACCCCCACATTGAGAAATACTATTGCACAGCATCTCTTTAAACATTGCTAATGCTTTGCTATTATCCTGCTCCTAAGACATGAGTTTGGAGTTGAATTTGTTGGGGTTTAATTCATTGCTTTAGGTATACTGAATTCCTTACTAAGTAAGCATGAGAAACTGGCATTTATACTCAGTACCTTCAACAGTTTCAGAATGACAAATTACTATGTATTTCCAACCAATTACTCATGTGAGAACAATATTATCCAATTATCAAACATATATGCTTGTTCCTTGATTTTCTCAAAAGCACTCAAGTGTGACAGCTGTGATACAGACGGACAAGTTCAGTGGCCTAATTAGCAACTGATAAAGAAAAGAAAATATTGTTGAGGGCCCTCTTGACTGCAAGCTCATAAACTGAAAGTTGTAAAGATCCACTTTTGTCTCTACTAAAATATTTGTTTATTTCCAGAAAAATTCAACAGTATAACACAAGTTAATTGAGTAGGCAAAAATTTGGAGTATAATAAATATCTGATGCTTTGTATTTGATAGTATTTGCTATCCTATGATTTGTAATAAAAATGTAAAGAGTCCATCTGAGGTGGTAATGATAGCCAGAGCCAGTGGAAAAATGAAAACAAATGTTCCAACTGGATAAAAAGTCAGGGAATGTTCTAATATTTTGTAGAATATGCTTGACGTTGTGTCCTTTTTTCAGGACCACTGAGGGGAGGTTTGACACACATCATATCATTAAGTCTTCCGCAAACTGTTACATAGCTTTTATTTTTAATGTACTGTATTACTAGCTGTTGGGCAAACCTAAAACTGTAAAAGTCTGGAAGAATTCTGCTGTGAATTTTGCTCTGATTACACAGAACTGAACAGTACATCACTGTTATGAAAACTTTAAAGACACTGATTATTGAAACGATATCTGCTGAATTTAAGGTCCACTGGCTGCCCCTTGTTCCAGCTGGTAGTCATGATATCTCCAATATTTCTGCTGGGAAGTCCTCAGAACGATATGCCATAATGCCTGTGATGCCCTGTCCAACTGATTGAAAACCATAGAGTAGCCAGCACCCTGTCTTTATAGAGAGGGTTTGAGTATCAGCAGGGAAATCCCTGGCCATCACTGCTGGATGTCACTATTCTGGAAAAAAGTGTATGATGATCAAGTTGGGCCATTATCATACACACTGTAAGGAGAGTGATCACTTTAGATAAGCTATTACCAGCAGGAGAGTGGGGTGGGGGGAGAGAAAACCTTTTGTAGTGATAAACACCCATTTTTTCATGCTTTGTGTGTATAAAAAGATCTTCCGTACTTTCCACAGTATGCATCCGATGAAGTGAGCTGTAGCTCACAAAAGCTTATGCTCAAATAAATTGGTTAGTCTCTAAGGTGCCACAAGTGCTCCTTTTCTTTTTGTGAATACAGACTAACACGGCTGTTACTCTGAAACTATTCTGGAACATCTCCAATTACCAAGAAGAAAGACAATAGCATTTCCCTCAAAGCTTAGATGCCAGTTGGATTGAATTTTCTCCTGTAAGAGGTCCCTTGCCATTTGACCCCACTTTCAACTGCTTAGCTGGCATCCCACCAAATCATTCAGCTGAGCTCCCCATCTAGCCAGGCCTGGTTATCGAAGATAAACGTGTTGAATACAATGTCTGAAAAATGAATCCCATTGGGACAGAGCAATCCAGTATAATTACAAGTAATACCAGCCTACATCAGGGTCTCACCAATGAAATCCAGGGAACATGTTTCCATCTCATGATTTATTTTTTTCCAGAGCTTATTCTGGGTAAGTTGGCTCCCTTATACACCCGTTGCGATAACATATCTGACCAGACAGCAGAGGGAACTGAAACTATAAGCCTATTCAGGCTTTTTTTTTAAAACCTGGACTCACTAACAAAGTCATTTCCACTGAAATATATGGTAATCACACCAGATGACACAAAGCACCACCAGTACATAAATTGGTCCCATCCTATATTACAAAAGCTGCACCACCTAAAATGTGTACATACAAAAAAATGGGTAGTGTATAAACAAGTGCCTATTCTACATGCCCAATTACTCATTTTGGTTTCCATGCACAAATCAGACACCAGTTTTGAAATTATGGCCTTTACTGTATATAGGAAAAGAAAACACTTGAAGAGCAGAAAGAAATGGAAGGGAGGAAAAAAGGAAGTTATGGGTAGTTCTGATCTTCTAATAAAACAAGCTTTATTTAATGTGAGTGAATGAGATGCTTGTGACAAACAATGATTATCTGTGTCAAAATATATGTATGTGGAAGGTACAGCTACAGGGTAACCTGTGTCAGCCCTGACACCTGGGGACACACTGAACCACAAATAAGTGAATCTGAAAAAAAGAGCAAGTCTCAAATTGTGTAATTGCTGCTTGAAGACAGCAGTTAGCCAACAAGAGAGCATCCAATTCTTTTTCCTATGGGGCAAAAGAAAATAAAAACCTTTGTTCTCTCTGCTTGGAAACAGCCCTGATAATATAGAGGACAGGCAAAGAAGAAGAAAGAACAGAAATAGATCATCTGTGTCTTTCTACTATTGCCAATTAACTGGAGTAGATTAGTAGCTTGGGCTGGGCTAAAACATTGGCCAGGCTATGGATTTTTGTTTTTAAGTGCAGCACAGGCTAGTATAAAGCAGCCTGTGCATTTCATTTTCAGGATGATGTGTTATAGTGATGTAGTAAGTCAGCTTCTAAGAGGCTTTCTGCATTAGTGGACATCACTGATCTTGTTCAGTATGAAAGTCAGCGATGGCCTTCTTTCATAAATAGATACGTCGGGTGCATTGATTTTAATTCTGCATTGGTCACAGAGCTGTTGTCAAAATCCTTAACAATGTACCTTGAATAAGAGGAATATGTTCTGTGCTTTTTGAACCACCATTAAGTTACATGCACCTGAGTTCCTGCTGCCAAAAAATAGCAAATAGCTAACGATGGTCAATCTAAGAATACCATGATAATTAGTGAATCAAAGATGCATTCTCTTTGTTGAGCTGTCAGAACGTTCTGGGAGTACTCCCTTTTGAAGTAAATATTTCACAAGGATGGTAATAAGTATAAGTAGTTTGAGTACAGAGCAATGGTGTTTAAATACAGGAGAAAGAAAAAAGTGTTAATAGGATAAGTACCAGAAAGGATTAACTATAGCTAAATAGCAGAGAGGATTAGCTATTATCCTGTCTATACAGACACCTAAGTTTCATATGGCCAAGTAGATAGGATGCACAAAGTCAGCACTGCAAGAATAGGGTTTTATTATTATTCCCAAGCCTGTATTGAAATCAGGTTTACTAAAGCACATAGTTAAACAGTTCACATAACCCATAAACTCTAACCTGGATAATCTATAAGAAAATTTTAAATTCTTACACCATTTTTTTAGGAAATGCTTAGATAAATAATTGTTTCCAAAACACAGATTTAATATATGCAGTTAAAATGGAGGTCTATAGAAAAAAAAATCAATCCTACCACCCATATATACCTGCTGCAATGTGCCAGCCTGAGTCACTAGACACTTAGGTGGTTGAAGAGATTTTGCTTCCTTTAATTGTGGGTTGAAGCAGGTAGTGTATCCTGCTATCAACAAATTCTACATTACAGCATAGACACTGCCAGATCAGATATCTAATACAGGCTCCAGTTACCAAAAATGGTCTGTATCAGAGACTTCAGGAGTATATATAAGAAACATAAGGGACAATTTTGCAACAAGCTTCAAATACAAGAAGTTTCTTCCTAAATCAAAAGAATTAAAGGTGGTTCAAGCTTTCATAATCACACTTTAGATAGAATAAGAATGTATGCAGGTACGTTATATGCCATACAATTTTTTTACCCTATCTTCTTATAGCCCCAACCTTCCCATCATTTTAGTAGTTCAGTTCCTTCCAAATATATAAAAAATATCAATAACATTTTTTCTTCTTCCCAGGCTCTAGGAAAACAGCTTGAATACTTGAGAGTTTTTGTTTGTGTTTATATTTATATTATATTTGTGTAAATATACTTTATATATTAGGTTTCAGAGTAGCAGCCGTGTTAGTCTGTATTCGCAAAAAGAAAAGGAGGACTTGTGGCACCTTAGAGACTAACCAATTTATTAGAGCATAAGCTTTCGTGAGCTACAGCTCACTTCCTCAGATGCATATCGTGGAAACTGCAGCAGGCTTTATATATACACAGAGAATATGAAACAATACCTATTCCCACCCCACTGTCCTGCTGGTAATAGCTTATCTAAAGTGATTTCCAGCACAAATCCAGGTTTTCTCACCCTCCACCCCCCCACACAAATTCACTCTCCTGCTGGTGATATATTATATATATTTATATATAATATATATTAAATATATAATATATTTATATATTAGGGCACTAGCCTGGAGTTTGAGAGGTCTGCATTCAATTCCCTACCATACCAGAATTCCTGTTTTCCCTTGGACAAGTCAATTAGTTTCTCTAGGCCTCAATTCCCCATTTATAAATTAGGAATAACAGTACTTTCCTACATAAGTGTTGTGTGTATAAATACATTAAAGGTGTTCAGATACTAGGGCAATGGGGACAAAATATGTGCCTTAGATAATATTTGAGTAGGTGTATTGTGTGAAGAATGTATTGAGAGGACACTAAGACAAAATGAGTTTTGCATTTACTTCTGAAAGTGGTTAGTACTCTGGTTATTCTTATCTCTTGTGGGAGTGAGTTCCATGATCTAGGTGTCCATCCTTTCACAGGTCTTTGTCTTTCATTCAGTCTTTCCCCATATAGGCTTAGAGTTTCGTTGATCCAATACAACATAGCTACTGGCAGAAGTCAGTCACAGAAGAGACAACAATCTTCCAGGCTACTACAGCCAATCCTTCCTTAGGCTTTGCATATCAGGATAGAGACCTTGAACATATCTGTATATTCAGTGAGGAGCCAGGGCAGAGAGTAGAGCATGGCGGTGATAAATTCATAACAACCTGAATGTCTAAAAAAGCAGACAGGCTGCTGTGTTTCATGTTAGACCCTCACTGGTGAGTTTGGCTTTATTCCTGGATATCATGGGTCAGATCCTCACCTGCTGTGAATTTGACATAGCTTCATAGGCTTCAGAGGAGCAAGCAGATTTACTCCAACAGAAGATCTGACCCAATGAGTGGCAATAATTAAGCCTATTGTGAACGTCATGTACTTGAAGATCTTTTACAAGTGCATACTCATAGCATTTCAGAATCTGAACTATGCGGATCTTATAATGTAAGGCAGGTTAGGCCTAGGCACATACTTTGGGTTGGACCAAAAATGTTCAAAGTTTTCTGTGAATCAAAAAGTTAGTTTGAACAAAAATGGAACATCATTTGACCCTGTCAAGGTTCCTCCCCCACTCTGAACTCTAGGGTACAGATGTGGGGACCTGCATGAAAAAACCTCCTAAGCTTATCTTTACCAGCTTAGGTCAAAACTTCCCCAAGGTACAAAATATTACATCCGTTATCCTTGGACTGGCCGCTACCACCACCAAACTAATACTGGTTACTGGGGAAGAGCTGTTTGGACGCGTCTTTCCCCCCAAAATACTTCCCAAAACCCTGCACCCCACTTCCTGGACAAGGTTTGGTAAAAAGCCTCACCAATTTGCCTAGGTGACTACAGACCCAGACCCTTGGATCTTAAGAACAATGAACAATCCTCCCAACACTTGCACCCCCTCTTTCCTGGGAAATGTTGGATAAAAAGCCTCACCAATTTGCATAGGTGACCACAGACCCAAACCCTTGGATCTGAGAACAATGAAAAAGCATTCAGTTTTTACAAGAAGACTTTTAATAAAAAATAGAAGTAAATAGAAATAAAGAAATCCCCCCTGTAAAATCAGGATGGTAGATATCTTACAGGGTAATTAGATTCAAAAACATAGAGAACCCCTCTAGGCAAAACCTTAAGTTACAAAAAAGATACACAGACCGAAATAGTTATTCTATTCAGCACAATTCTTTTCTCAGCCATTTAAAGAAATCATAATCTAACACATACCTAGCTAGATTACTTACTAAAAGTTCTAAGACTCCATTCCTGGTCTATTCCCAGCCAAGACGACTACAGACAGACCCAGACCCTTTGTTTCTCTCCCTCCTCCCAGCTTTTGAAAGTATCTTGTCTCCTCATTGGTCATTTTGGTCAGGTGCCAGCGAGGTTACCTTTAGCTTCTTAACCCTTTACAGGTGAGAGGAGCTTTCCCCTGGCCAGAAGGGATTTCAAAGGGGTTTACCCTTCCCTTTATATTTATGACAGACCCCAAACAACACAATTTAGATTTCAAGCATTTTGTTTTTTACCTTTCTAAAAATAAAATTAAAGAACATTTCAAGATAAGAAGTCATTTTGAATAAAACAAATTGAAATGTTTCATTCTGAAAATATCAAGACAAAAATGTCTCATTTTTCCATATTTTTGTAGTTTTCTTCCTTTGACCAAAAGCATTCAGGTGAATGACATACATTTGCTAAATATTTCAGTTTCACCAAATCCGCATTTTTCATGGAAAAAAAGTTTGTGTTTGAAAAATTAACCTAGCTCTAATCAATAGGTCATCCTTGTCCATCTTGTTGGTACTGAACCAATGTTTTTTGCAAAATGATAGGGGACACTGCACTGTTAGAGTTGTCATTTAGATGACAAACATGCTCAAGTCCTGGTTACTTGGAGCCATAGTACTTTTTGTAAGAGAAGGTATATTAGCCTCCGTGTCCTGACCAAACTGCAATTTGGAAATTGACTATCTACATCTTCCATGCAATTTAAATGAGACAATATCCCTCCTTACTTCATCCCCTAAAATGTTGTGTAGTATTGGTGTGGACTCTGGAGAACGCTGCAGGCTGTGCAGTTCCCTTGAGCACAGAAGGATGTGGATCTGGATGTGGACACTTTTTGTGAACATGATCTCAAAATTTCAAAATGTTTCCACCAGCTCTAATTCTAAAATATAGATTCGGAGTAAGTCTGGGAGTGCTTAAATCACAGACTGGAAACCAAGAAATTTGGGTTCTAGAGCTGAGATTATTCACAATGAATAATTTATTCAATTAATTTCATCTTCTTTCTGTTCATGAATTGAGTTGTGATTTTTGTGAATTTATTATTCAAAGTTATGTGACAAATAATTATAGTGATTAACTAGAGCTTTCATAAAAGAAGCTAATTTCAAATATTTCAAACTCTGCAAGGTACTGGTCAGTTTTGTTCCTGGTTCAATCGGTAATAAAATTTTCAATATAAATATTAAGTATTGAGTTTTCTTTTCATAAATACTTGCTAATGAACATTGAGGTGGGATATTCAAAAGCATTCAGGATTGGTCTAATTCTGCTCGCAAGAAAGTCAATGGAAGTTAACCTCAATGGGAGCAGGATGGCCAATGCTGACAGCAATTGAAAATCCTTAAAAATTCTCTGCTTCTCTAATCATTTAACTGGCATAGTCACAGAAAATGAAAGCACCAAACATAGCTGACTGTGATTTGATTTTTTTTAAATATGAGGCATTTACTCAGTTCTACTGAGTTCTATTCCTGACTCACATTTTCTTACTGTGGGCCATTAGGCAAATAACTCCCTACACATTTGTTTCCTTACCTGTAAATGAAGATATGTTCCTCCACACAGGTGTTTTGGTAGGTTTCACTATTCTAAAGCACTTGATTCTCACTAAGTGTATATTACATAACACAACATTAAATACCAAAATTAAAAATATTGTGGTTCTGTAGTGTATAATAAATTCAAATAATCTCAGAGTCCACCCTGTGTATCCCTATATAGGATATATTTTAGGTTAGTGGTGTCCCACCTTTTCAGCCCCAGTGTCAAAAGCAATATTTCAAAATGGGAAGGGGCCATAACTGGGATGGTAGTAGCAGTTTAAGCAGTTTAAACTTTGGTAATTCCTCTCCACTCCCCTTCATAGTTCCTTGAGAATCTGAACTGGGAGTCTAAATGCAGCTCCTAGCACATGTTCACAATCCAACTTTTAGGTTCAAAGCTACTTTTTCAGCACACCCATCTGGGATTGGGATAAAGTGTAAAGTGGTGGATTACTTGTTCGAGTCCTGCTTTTAGTGCTCCATTCATCTGAAACACATCTCTGCTTCCTTCAACCCATACTCTTTGGAACCACTCTTCTACAGCCTGGACCCTGTTTCCTTCTCCAGGAGCCTCTTCAACCAGCCCTCCATTCTTCTACACCCAATGCTACCAGGAATGTGCCCTGACCTCCAAATCTCTTGGTCCTTCCTCTGCCTTCATCCCAGGCTCCACAACTTCTAAAATTCCCTCCCTTCTGCACCCTTTCCCCCCAATCTATCCCTTCTCCCAAATCAAAGTTCCCCTTCCCCAAACCAATTCAAAACAATTTCTGAGGCTTCAGAATGCTCCTAAAACCAATTACAACACACAGCAACCCACATTTAAAACCAATTTTTGCTGCAGCTTCATCCCTGTCTTAATGGTACCTCTGCTACCGTTCCCAGAGCTCTCATTTTGGAAGGCCCCACCTCCTCCTGCACCAGCTGCTTGCATGTCCTCCACCTCCAAAACCTCGTCCATTTAAGTTACTTGTATAGTCCCCCACTACATTTGTACCTGAGCTCCTCGTAGTCATTGAGGTATTTATCACAACAATGCACCTGTGGGGTAGGGAACTGCTATTATCCTCATTATACATGAAGAGCTGAGACATCAAGATTAAGAGACAGGTTTTTAGAGGTATTTAGGCACCTAGAGACAGATGAGTGACTCATGGGACTTTCAAAAGCACCTAACTCCCATATATTTCAAATCTGGCTGAATGACTCGCTCAAGGTCACAAGAAGTTTGTGGCAGACCAGGGAACTGAACCTGGGTTTCTTGCATTCTAGGCTATTACAGTAACTTCTGAACAGGCCTCCCTCATATCTTTACATTCAGAGACAATATTTAGGCATATTTTTATTCCATTGCTTATTAATATAATTGTTTACACAATAAATGTGTATAAAACTATTAAATGAGGTGTTTGGGGGGGATTAACTTGCGTAAGTGTTTTAAAATGGATTTTTGAAATATAAATTTGGGGCATGCATTTATAGGAAGCAAGGTTAGTGCAAATGATCAGCTTTGTTCAATGAAATTTTGAAAGTCCAAATGGCACAAAAACATTAATTCCTGCACATTCTTTTAATTTTTGGTTGTATTTTCAGCTAGTTTTCATATTTCAACATATTCTGCATACCACAGAGCCTTTAATAAGATACAGATTCACCATTATGACAGAGATTTAATAATATATAATAGGATACAAAACACTGTTCTTATCACGCCAACTCCATTTTAACCTTATCAGGAAAAGTCAGATCAAGACAACTATTCAATGATTTGAAACACATGTAGCATACAATCGAAATACAAATTTCCTTTCAGTGACCTAGATGAATAGTACAAGGATCAGTACCTTGAGTTAGAAGTAGCAGCATTAAAGCAGTGGAAATAATAGCCCATTGACTTCAAAGGAGTAGGAACTATAATATTATGTTTCTGTTCTGATATTTCATAGCAAACAGTTCATACTGAAGTGTATAACATTTATTGACAGTGTGGCTCTTTGAAAGACACTGGGACCACTTCGCTGTTTCCATCACAGTGTGCAAGGAGAACAGAAGTGATACCAGAAAAAAAAATCTGATTCTGAGACCAGGATATGCCGTTTACTTTAAAAACACTACTCTCAAATTCTCTGCCATAGTTCCATGGACAGAAAGCACTTATGCATGAGGCAAGTTGAACTCAGGTTGAGGACATTTAGCAAGCTCAGCACAGAGACGATGGAATGTGTGAGACTGTCACCCTTTCCTTAACTACTTGTGGCCTATAGAGTCATACCGTCCATATGATGTGCAACCTGAGAGCCCAATCTTACATTCAAAGATGCCAGTCACTTTTCTGTCTCAGTTACCTGGACAATAGGAGGTGGGGACAGGGAAGCAGTGTTGGTGTTATTTCTTTTTGCCTTTTTCCACTTGCAAAGTGTCCACACATAGACTGACTTCCTTGAATTTATTTGTTATAGAAAATTTGTCACTAGGTAATTTTTCATAAGGAGCAAGTTGCAAACATTTGATAGTCAAAATTCTACATTTGAGTTGTGATTATTAGTTTTGATGGAAACTTGCTCTTTGATTGGTTTCTGATGCAAATACTTATTTATGATTCAAATATTACTTTGAGTATTCTGCAGTATTCACTATAATTGAGTTTCTGTGAATTCTTAGTATACTTTGTTAGAATACAAACGTGAAAAGCAGATAAGGCAAAACAGTCCATTAACACATTCACTGTGATTCACAGGAATATTTGAGAAATGTTGTGCAATATTTGGTCATTTTTCAGAGAGCCTTCACTGTGAACATGACTGGTGTCTTTTTTGTCATTTATAGCTGTGAATTAAGAGATCTGATTTGCATGGCTCACAATGTGCTTGTCACTGCATTCCATATATTACAGACATCTCTGATATTATTGGCAGTTATTGAAAATATTAGCTATTTTCCCTTTTTTTGCTGCAACTACAGTGTAAGGAAGCTAAATTGTTTAACATTTGTGCTGGCTTGGATATGTTCTTATCTGATTTTATCTGTATGAATAGTTAAGGTTAACTTCCCTGAACAATCCAGTGAATGGCTTTGCAACCTACTGTTTGCACATTGCCTGTGAAAACCTTCTCACATAACCACATCTGTGAGGTATGTGCTCTCCTGACATCACACTGTATGAATCTCGGAGGAACTCTTTCATCATCTTGTCTATACTGTAGACAGCACCAAAGCAGTATGACCCAGCTTCTCATTGTTCCATTCCGAACTGAATGGAGGAAAGCTATGATTGAGTGCTCCCTTCTGAATGTTGCCAATTTAGACATGGTTTTCAGAGGAGTTTAAGACTTGGTTCTTTCCTTAAACTTATTTGGAAAGTGGCACATCTCATTAATAACTATGCTGGCTCTCCCTAAGTCAGCATCTGGAAAGGAATTCAACTGCTGTAAGACTAAATTTATGCCTGTGCCTGTAAGTAGCCCAGGGTAGAGAACATGAAGGGAAACCTTGAGAGCTGCCTTAACTTGCACACCTTCTGCAATGACCCTTGAGGGCTGTTGTACTACAGCAGAATAGCCAGAGTATAGATGTACCTTGTCCATTCCCCAAATTCCCGTGGAACGCCTTCAACAAAGAGTTCTAAAAGGGTTTACACTGAGCTGGTCATGCTGCCTCCTCATGTATGCAAAGGGACCACAGGGCAATTTAACTTTCAGGGACTGGTGTCAAAATACCAGGGTAAGGCATTTGAAAGTTAATCATTTTCTTCTTCCTCAAGTGGTCCTGTCAGAGAAGCAAGGACTTCTCATTCTTCCCCTATGTACATCCCCCCTTGAGGACCCACTTTTGTTTGGGGCTCTTTTCACGAGCCATAATGCTCCTTTTCATTTGACAGAGCCAAGAGATGAAAGACAACCTCTGGACCCAGAGGTGACTGAATCCCAGTGAGCAAGAGACCAGAACCAGGATTCTATACCCTCTCCCACCTATACATGACAGTACCAAGCCCTGCTGCTAATTATCCAGGATAGCAACCTGAACAAGACTGATCATCTTTTGTATTTTCCCATTTTGCTGGATAGTTGCTTATGAACTCACCCTATAGGCTACCTGAGCCAATCAGTTACAGCTGTGTAAATCTTGAGGAATTCTGTTGCCTTCATTAGTATGAATCTGGAGCTAGTCCACAATGTAATTGAGATCAGAATCTGGCCCTTTGTGTGCGCCTACAGAAATTATTCTAAATATAAGTTGTCTGTCTAAGCTGCATTTGATATTTTAAGGGTGAGATAGCATCTCTCCACCATTCTAAAACAACTGCTCCTTTACAGCTTTAGCAATGCCTAGAGAAGAACAGTCTGATCTTCCCCTTCATCTTAAGGAGGTGTCATTACTCTTTTTTAAAGAGATTTTTCACTCAAACTTAAGTTTGTACAGTGTCTCATTCTCAGTTGGCTAGAGGTTAATGCTGACTTAAATGCTTTAAAATGATATGCTCTCATTCTAATTCTTATGGGGGAAACTACAGTGTAATCACAGTCTCTTTTATATCTTTCCTTGTGGCAATGAAGTTTTCATTTTTAAAGTAACTGGTAATGCAGACCTTCATGGGGAGTGTGCTCCCTATTGTGCCTGTTTATGTAGCACATTTAAGGCTAGGTTCTGCTCTTAGTTGTATGGGTAGCAACCTTTGTTGCCCACTGTTTTGCTATTATGGCCTGCTGAGACTTAGCAGCAGATCACACTAATGGGGAATGGCAACAAGTGGAGCCAGCCAGAATACCTTCTGGGGAGTGCCTGCTTGGCTGGCAGTGCTACCAACCTGGCAGAGGGTGTGGCATCCTCCACACTCAGTCAATTCTGCTGGTCTTTGTAGTTCTGGGGGTGAAACTGTAGTTCCACCGTCACCTCCTGCATCTTGTGGAGGCTAGTGCTGTTGACAGAGTTCACTATGCATAATTCCTGCGCTCTCCGCACTGAGTCATAGCTGGTTCTTACAGAGAAGGCAAAGTCCCTCCCTCTTTCCTCCTCCTTCCCCCTCTCCACATACATACAGCTGTGTAAGGCCAGCCACACTCTAGCCCCTGGTTTCATATATGCTTTTGAGGACTTCACATTCCAATCCAAAGCCACTTAATATTAAAGCATTTTGTTTGGGTGTTTTTCCATCCTTCCCTCATCACTTGAAGACAAGTTAGAAAAAATAATAACTGAATGTTTTTTAGAGAGCAGTTAAGTCCACTGAAACGGCATGGTTTAATTGGAGAGGGAAGATTCCAGTCCTGTCTGGTTTCATGAAACTTTACACTCCGGATCTCCCCTGCAGGATATCTAACTACAAACATTACATCGTTAATACAAAGTCTTATTGGCAGATCAGGTGCTCTGACATTGTTGCTATCTGCTAGTAGCCTTATAGGCATTAAGCCTTATAGGCATTAAGCCTTCCATGAAACAGATGGTGTTGCATTGGTGCAATTATATTTAGAGCCATTTATTCATCCATGATTGACTAGAGTTTACCTACAGAGAATTTGACAGATGACTGGGTTACGTAGGCTATTTCCCTACAACTGTACTTAGCAGTGTACAATGTTGCCCCAACATCTAATTTTTCACTTTTGAGATAATACTGACTTCAATGTTCAATGCTATTTTGACATGCAGTTGTGAAGACTAAATGTGTTTTCTGTAGCTACTGATATGCTTAGCCTCAACAGACTACAAATCATTTAGCTGCTTGTACTTTGTTTTTGTTTTGTACTTTAATATTCTAGGCTTTGGTTGTACATGCCAATCGGATATTGTCTTGGGACACTTTGAAAAGGCTTTCATACTCCTCTGGGTATCATGACCAGAGAGAGAGAGGCTGGTCTTTCTGTTTCAAGATAAAATATGTGGGGTTTGATTTTTTTTGATATGATGGTTTTCCCAGTCACAGGCGCTGGTTGTTTGTTTCCTCCACCCACTGTTCTTTTCTGATTATTTATTTCCCTGCCTATACCTTTTGTTATTCATCTACTACAATACGTCTATTCCTTTTTCTTGTGGCTAAGATGTGATCATCAGTTTGTTCTGTATTAAATCACCCTTATTGAATGAAATGTAAAATACTTTTCCAACTTTAAAAATTAATATTTCTCTTGCATAATTTCCATTTGATGGGATATATTGACTGATAGACAGTTGTCATCCCAATATCTCAGACTAACTGTGCAAAATATTAAAAAAATACTCATCTTCTGAAACATAGAATCTTTTAAAATATTCATTCAGCCACATGTGATGAATCCTTTTAAATATTAAGGGCTACATTCTATCCTCAAATGAATACACGTTTCTCACACATACATCTGAGGGTAAAATCTGGCTCATAAACAGGTAATTCCCACTACCTTCCAGTTCTGTTATTCAAGAGAATTAAAAGGAATGGTACCAGACAACACTGGGGGCAATGGGTGGGATTTCTGACTTCAAAAAGGAAGAGTGTTGTGGGGGGGTGTTGGCAGTTCTAATTGCTCTTTGAGAGGCTGGTATAAGGGCTATAGTATAGGTGGAAGTTATTTAAAAATATGCTACGCTAGCAGTTCCATACATACCTGGAGAGGGATGGAATGTTACCATATGTCAATGTTTATCCTGCTCATTGAATGAGCGTATTTACTCAGACCCATATGCTATTTTATCATTTGGACCTGTATTTGGTGTTCCAAACTCCCTTGCAGGACATTTTATCTTGTGATACAATGTTTTTTGCAATTTCAGACCCAATGCAGCTTCATTGGCTTCACTGTTAATGTCCCAGTTCCATTGTCCATCAGAGTGCGGATATAACTTCAATCTGCTAAAAGATCCAGATGCAAACTATTAAAAAGGGGTACAGAATTTAAGATTTTTCCATGAACAAAACACAGATTATGTCTCCTTTCTCATGACTTTTTGGAAGGCATATAAAGGAAACTGACACTACGTACTTCATAGGCTATGCCCCTAAAGCACCTCCTAGGATACAAATGTGCACTTACTCTGTCTCCCACACTGGCTTTGGTAGCCAATATTACCACAGAATAGTCTGCTGCAGATACATGTCCCTCCAGAAACAAGTCTTAGGAGCAGTTTCCTCCTCTTTCTGGTGTTTTTCAGTAGTCCAAATGGAAAGAGCAACAATTTGTCAGTCTCATTGTCCCCCGCTCAGTTTGACTTCACCCCATGACACTTGTAAAGCTACAGAGAAATAGTCATTGAGCAAGGGATGGGTTGCTAATGCCTTTCTACTATGAGTAGAAAAAAGAGAAAAGAAACAAAGTGAAGGTCCCTTTACTTACCTAGAGAGTCCAGGCAGCAGATTACCCTTCAGCAGCTTTTTTAGCCAGCCATCTCCACACTCTGGCTTTTAGAATCTCTGTTCTGTAACTCTGCTTTGCTCTATGTGCTATTTCTCACTATGCTTGGATCCTCCCTTACAAAGAACCACCCCTCTTTAGATGGCCCACACATCATACATACACCCACTTTGAGCTGATTGCCACCAAAGGAGCTCATTAAACCCTTCCTGGCTGGGATGGAATCTTGTCTCATCACAAATACATATTACTAGTCTTTGTGGTAAATTGTTTAAAGGAAAGCGAGGAAGTAATTGTGGAATTAAAGGCAAAGCTCAAAACCTATTTACTGATATGACCCCCCAGGAGCAGATAACAAAAGCAAAATTGGCCTTCAATTATTTAACAAAAAGCCAAATACAGCATGTTTGTTTTAGATAGTGTCAGTAAGATTATGAACAGAGGAAGCAGATGGAAAACTACAATACTTGCTGTTAAATTTGTTTCTTAATAATCCCTTAAGACAATCCACAATAGGAAAGTCTTGAAGGTGGATTTGTCTGTCTAAGTAATTGGATATTTCAGTTCTGTGATTTTTATTTTGCCTCAATAGTTCTGTCTATTGGACCTCCTGAAGCAGTAAATCATGTAACTTTCATAATTGCCCTTCCCATCCATTGAGAATTTAGACAGGAATATTTAGAAACACCCATCTCATTTGAGCAGATCAATGGATCTCTTAAAAGCTTGGATTCTAGTAAATCATCAGGGAAAGATATTTTTCCCTCCCTGTTTTATAAATTATTTGGTTTTCAAACTTGTTCTGTTTTTCAGAAGTCTCCCCACCATGGTGAAGATAAAGTTTCTTAACACTTAATGAGATCAGTACTTTGTTTAATGTGCCTAAGAGACCATTATCTGAGACCTATCTCATTGATTAACTTGGAATTGAAGATATTTCCAAAAATACTGATCTGATAGCTTACAAAAAACCCAATTCCACAGTTGATTCATTTCTGTCAGTCCAATATTATGACTGGAAAGTCCGCAAGTAAACTATACTGGGGCAATATTCAGCTGACTACATATTAAGCAGCGTTTATCAGAGGATGCACATTATAACTCCACTCCATAGTGTAGATTGGCTTCCAATTGGTTTCTAGATAAAGTTTTTTGGTCCAACCTACCTTAGTGACTACCACTTCCCTAGGTAATGCCGTAAGTATAAATTCTCAAGCTAATAGCCCTCTTGTTTAAATGAGAAGGGAAGGTGAGGAGTTCTCCATACTGGAACATATTGTTATATGGGTCATGGAAGCTGGTGGGCATGTGGAGAAATTGGAGAGAGTCCAGCGAAGGGCAACAAAAATGATTAGGGGACTGGAACACATGAGTTATGAGGAGAGGCTGAGGGAACGGGGATTGTTTAGTCTACAGAAGAGAAGAATGAGGGGGGATTTGATAGCTGCTTTTAACTACCTGAAAGGTAGATCCAAAGAGGATGGATCTAGACTATTCTCAGTGATAGCAGATGACAGGAAAAGGAGTAATGGTCTCAAGTTGCAGTGGGGGCGGTTTAGGTTGGATATTAGGAAAAACTTTTTCACTAGGAGGGTGGTGAAACACTGGAATGCGTTACCTAGGGAGGTGGTGGAATCCCCTTCCTTAGAAGTTTTTAAGGTCAGGCTTGACAAAGCCCTGGCTGGGATGATTTAGTTGGGATTGGTCCTACTCTGGGCAGGGGGTTGGGATTAGATGGCCTCCAGAGGTCCCTTCCAACTCTGTTATTCTATGATTCTATGATTCCTCTAGGATAAAAGTAAGAAGCAGTAAAGCTTCTTTTGAAATAAGTCAGCTGAAACAATTGCAGCCAACACTCAAAATGCAGGCCACATGCAATGTTGGACAGGAGCTGAGCTAAATGGGTGGAAGCATTACACGGGGAGCTAAATGCAAACACAGATTACTGGGTATATTTTGGTGGAGTTGTGAGTGTTTATGTCTGTGTCTGTAGCCAGAAACAACACAGAAGAAGACCAAGATGGCAGCACGAACAGGCAAGGACAGTCAGAGAAGCACTTGTATAGTGACCCTGGAAGAAAGCTAAGAGAGAGATCTTTTTGTGTGAAGTGCTGGAAGAAAAAAAGAGGCTTTGAATACTGAGCAATACAATTGTCTCCCGTTGTTGATTCCTATGGTGTTCAGGGAAACAGGACTTTGTATAGAATGCAGGGAAAATCTGAAAGATTCAGGCACAAAATGAGGCATGCCTAGCAAGGAACATAAAAGGCAATAACAAGAGGTTCTATAAGTACATTTAGCCCTGGTCTACACTAGGAGTTTAGGTCAAATTTAGCAGAGTTAAATTGATTTAACCCTGCACCTGTCCACATGACGAAGCCCTTTTTTTCTACTTAAAGGGCTCTTAAAATCGATTTCCTTATTCCACCACTGACGAGGGGATTAGTGCGGAAATCGGCCTTGCTGGGTCGAATTTGGGGTACTGTGGACGCAATGGTATTGGCCTCCGGGAGCTATCCCAGAGTGCTCCATTGTGACCGCTCTGGACAGAACTCTCAACTCAGATGCACTGGCCAGGAAGACAGGAAAAGGCCCGCGAACTTTTGAATTTCAATTTCCTGTTTGGCCAGCATGGCAAGCTGCAGGTGAGTGCAGAGCTCATCAACAGAGGTGACCATGCAGAGCTCATCAGCAGAGGTAACCATGATGGAGTCCCAGAATTGCAAAAGAGCTCCAAAATGGACCGAACGGGAGGTATGGGATCTGATCGCTGTATGGGGAGAGGAATCCATGCTATCAGAACTCCGTTCCAGTTTTTGAAATGCCAAAACATTTGTCAAAATCTTCCAGGGCATGAAGGACAGAGGCCATAACAGGGACCCAAAGCAGTGCCGCATGAAACTTAAGGAGCTGAGGCAAACGGACACTCTGGGGCAGAGCCCCAAACATGCCACTTCTATGATGAGCTACATGCCATTTTAGGGGGTTCAGCCACCACTACCCCAGCCGTGTTGTTTGACTCCTTCAATGGAAATGGAGGCAACATAGAATCAGGTTTTGGGGATGAGGAGGATGATGAAGTTGTAGATAGCTCACAGCAAGCAAGCGGAGAAACCGGTTTTCTCGACAGCCAGGAACTGTTTCTCACCCTGGACCTGGAGCCAGTACCCCCCGAACCCACCCAAGGCTCCCTCCCAGACCCTCCAGGCGGAGAAGGGACCTCTGGTGAGTGTACATTTTAAAATAGTATACATGATTTAAAAGCAAGCATGTTTAATGATTAATTTGCCCTGGCATTTGCGGCTCTCCTGGATGTACTCCCAAAGTCTTTGCAAAATGAGGGCAGCCTTATTCCGTCCACCATGATAGGACACTTTACCACACCAGGCCAGTAGCACGTACTTGGGAATCATTGTAGAACAAAGCATTGCAGTGTATGTTTGCTGGCATTCAAACAACATCCGTTCTTTATCTCTCTGTGTTATCCTCAGGAGAGTGATGTCATTCATGGTCACCTGGTTGAAATAGGGGGCTTTTCTTAAGGGGACATTCAGAAGTGCCCATTCCTGCTGGGCTGTTTGCCTGTGGCTGAACAGAAATGTTCCCCGCTGTTAGCCACGGGGAGGGGGGAAGGGTGAGAGGCTAGCCACGTAGTGGCAAAATGTGACCTTGGAATGAAAGCACACGTGCTATGTATGTAATGTTAACAGCAAGGTTTACCATGAAAGAGTGTACCCATTGTTCTATAAAATGTGTCTTTTTAAATACCACTGTCCCTTTTTTTTCCTCCACCAGCTGCATGTGTTTCAAGGATCACAGGATCTTCTCCTTTCCAGAGACTAGTGAAGATTAGAAGGTGAAAAAAATGCACTCGTGATGAAATGTTCTCTGAGCTCATGCTGTCCTCCCACACTGACAGAGCACAGACGAATGCATGGAGGCAGACAATGTCAGAGTGCAGGAAAGCACAAAATGACCAGCAGGAGAGGTGGCAGGCTGAAGAGAGGGCTGAAGCTCAAATGTGGAGGCAGCGTGATGAGAGGAGGCAGGATTCAATGCTGAGGCTGCTGGAGGATCAAACTAATACGCTTCAGCTGCAGGAAAGGCAACAGGAGCACAGACCGCCGCTACAGCCCCTGTGTAACCAACCGCCCTCCTCCCCAAGTTCCATAGCCTCCTCACCCAGACGCCCAAGAACGCAGTGGGGGGGCCTCCGGCCACCCAGCGACTCCACCCCAGAGGATTGCCCAAGCAACAGAAGGTTGGCATTCAATAAGTTTTAAACTTTTAAAGTGCTGTGTGGCCTTGTCCTTCCCTCCTCAACCACCCCTCCCGGTGCTTCTCTCCTCCACCACCCCTCCCGGGCTATCTTGGCAGTTATCCCCCTATTTGTGTGATGAATGAATAAAGAATGCATGAATGTGAAGCAACAATTACTTTATTGCCTCTGCAAGTGGTGATCGAAGGGAAGAGGGGAGGGTGGTTAGCTTACAGGGAAGTAGAGTGAACCAAGGGGCGGGGGGTTTCATCAAGGAGAAACAAACAGAACTTTCACACCGTAGCCTGGCCAGTCATGAAACTGGTTTTCAAAACTTCTCTGATGCACATTGCTCCCTCCTGTGCTCTTCTTACCGCCTTCATGTCTGGCTGCTCTTAACCAGCAGCCAGGCAATTTGCCTCAACCTCCCACCACGCCATAAACGTCTCCCCCTTACTATCACAGATATTGTGGAGCGCACAGCAAGCAATAATAACAGTGGGAATATTGGTTTCGCTGAGGTCTAACTGAGTCAGTAAACTGCGCCAGCGCGCCTTTAAACGTCCAAATGCACATTCTACCACCATTCTGCACTTGCTCAGCCTGTAGTTGAACAGCTCCTGACTACTGTCCAGGCTGCCTGTGTATGGCTTCATGAGCCATGGCATTAAGGGGTAGGATGGGTTCCCAAGGATAATTATAGGCATTTCAACATCCCCAACGGTTATTTTCTGGTCTGGGAATAAAGTCCCTTCCTGCAGCTTTTGAAACAGACCAGAGTTCCTGAAGATGCGAGCGTCATGTACCTTTCCCAGCCATCCCACGTTGATGCTGGTGAAACGTCCCTTGTGATCCACCAGTATTGCAGCACTATCGAAAAGTGCCCCTTGCGGTTTATGTACTCACTGGCTTGGTGCTCCGGTGCCAAGATAGGGATATGGGTTCCGTCTATGGCCCCACCACAGTTAGGGAATCCCATTGCAGCAAAGCCATCCACTATGACCTGCACATTTCCCAGGGTCACTACCCTTGATATCAGCAGATCTTTGATTGCATTGGCTACTTGCATCACAGCAGCGCCCACAGTAGATTTGCCCACTCCAAATTGATTCCCAACTGACTAGTAGCTGTCTGGTTTTGCAAGCTTCCACAGGGTTATTGCCACTCACTTCTCAACTGTGAGGGCTGCTCTCATCTTGCTTTCATGCACTTAAGGGCAGGGGAAAGCAAGTCACTAAGTTCCATGAAAGTGCCCTTATGCATGTGAAAGTTTCGCAGCCACTGGGAATCGTCCCAGACCTGCAACACTATGTGGTCCCACCGGTCTGTGCTTGTTTCCCGGGCCCAGAATTGGCATTCCACGGCATGAACCTGCCCCATTAACACCATGATGCCCGCATTGCCGGGGCCCGTGCTTTGAGAGAAGTCTGTGTCCATGTCCTCCTCACTCTTGTCACCGAGTTGACATCGCCTATGCACCTGGTTTCGCTTTGCCAGGTTCTGGTGCTGCATCATATACTGCTGGATAATGCGCGTGGTGTTTAATGTGCTCCTAATTGCCAAAGTGATCCTGAGCAGGCTACATGCTTGCCGTGGTATGGCATCTGCACAGAAAAAAGGTGCAGAACGATTGTCTGCTGTTGCTCTGATGGAGGGAGGGGCGGCTGACAACATGGCTTACAGGGTTAGCTTACAGGGAATTAAAATCAACAAAGGGGGTGGCTTTACATCAAGGAGAAACAAAAACAACTGTCACACAGAATGGCCCTCTCAAGGATTGAACTCAAAACCCTGGGTTTAGCAGGCCAATGCTCAACCCACTAAGCTATCCCTCCCTCTGGTATTTCAGGCAGGACTTCATGGAGGGAGGGAGGGGGGAGCAAATGAATACAAAACAAATCTGGTCTATTTCTTGTTTTGATCCACTATCTTTTACATCTTTGGCTGGCAGCAGACAGTGCAGAAGGACTGCAAGCCATCCACATCTCCTGGCTGCTCGGCAGAAGATGGTACAATAGGACTCCTAGCCATCCACATCTCCTGCCTGCTCACGATAAGATGGTACAATAGGACTGTCTACAGGACTAAAGAGAATGACCTGGTCGAGTCACTCCTAATTTAGTCCCTGCACCCATATCTGCCCAGGCGCTCCTGACCGACCTTACTGAGGTGGCCAGGAGCACCTCGGACATGATGAGGATGGTTTTCAGACCTATTGTACCATCTTCTGCCACAAGACAATGGGTTGCTGCTGCTGTGTAGCAATGCAGTACCGCATCTGCCAGCACCCAGGAGACACACAGTGACAGTGAGCTGAGTGGGTTCCACGCTTGCTGCGGTATGGCGTCTGCACAGGTAACTCAGGAAAAAAGGCACGAAATGATTGTCTGTTGTTGCTTTCACAGAGGGAGGGAGCGGGGGAGGGCCTGATGACATGTACTCAGAACCACCCGCGGCAATGTTTTTTGCCCCATCAAGCATTGGGGTCTCAACCCAGAATTCCAATGGGCAGTGGAGACTGAGGGATAGCTACCCACAGTGCAACACTCCAGAAGTCGATGCTAGTCTCGGTACTGTGGAAGAACTCCGCTGAGTTAATGCACTTAGAGCATTTTGTGTGGGGACACACACAATCGACTATATAAAAACGATTTCTAAAAAAATGACTTCTATAAATTCGACCTAATTTTGTAGTGTAGGAAGAGCAAGAGAAAATACAAAGGAAAGTATAAGTTTATACTTATCAGGGGAGGAGAGTTAATAACAGACATCAAGAAGGCTGAAGTGTTCAATACCTATTTTACTTCAGTCTTCACTGAAAGGTTAATGGTGACCAGACACTTAAACACAATTAATATTAACGACAAAGAAAACAGGCCAAAATAGGGAAAGAACAAGCTAAAGAATATTTAGATAAGTTAGATGTATTCAAGTCTACAAGTCCTGATGAACTTAAGGAACTGCGTGAAACAATCTTGGAACCATTAGCAATTATCTTTTGGAACTCCTGGAGGACAGGCATGGTCTCAGAGGAATGAAGAAGGGCACACATGGTAAATATATTTAAAAGGGGGAACAAAGACGACTTAGGGAATTATGAACCAGTCAGTCAACTTGGTTACCTGGAAAGATAACAGAAACAATTATTAAAAAATCAGTTTGTAAGCATCTAGAGGATAACAGAATTATAAGTAGTAGTCAACAAGAAAAAATCATGCCAAAACAAATTAAATTCTTTCTTTGTCAGGGTTACTGGCCTAGTGGCTAGGAGGGAAGCTGTAGATATGATAATATCTTGATTTTTGTAAGGTTTTTTTTATACCATTTCACATGACATTCTCATAAGCAAAATAGGGAAATGTGGTCTAGATAAAATTATTAGGACATGGGTGTAACACTGCTTGAAAAACCATACTCAGGGCATAGTTATCAATAGTTCACTATCAAACTTGAAGAACATATCTCTTGGAACCCCACAGAGGTCTGTCTTAGGTCTGGTATTTTTCAATATTTTCATTAAGGACTTGGATATTGGAGTGGAGTTGTCATAAATATAAAGGAAATGATAACCACCTTTAAATCCCTCCTGGCCAGAGGAAAAAAAAAACACTTTCGCCTGTAAAGGGTTAAGAAGCTAAAGATAACCTTGCTGGCACCTGACCAAAATGACCAATGAAGAGACAAGATACTTTCAAAGCTGGAGGGGGGGAAACAAAGGGTTCTCTCTGTCTGTGTGTTGCCTTTGCCGGGACCAGAGCAGGAATGTAGGTCAGAACTCCTGTAAAGGGTTAACAAGCAATCTAGTTAGATATGTGTTAGATTCTGTTTTATTTAAATGGATGATAAAATAAGTTGTGCTGAATGGAATGTATATTCCTGTTTTTGTGTCTTTTTGTAACTTAAGGTTTTGCCTAGAGGGATTCTCTATGTTTTGAATCTGATTAGCCTGTAAGGTATTTACCATCCTGATTTTACAGAGGTGATTCTTTTACTTTTTCTTCAATTAAAATTCTTCTTCTAAGAACCTGATTGCTTTTTCCTTGTTCTTAAGATCCAAGGGTTTGGGTCTGTGTTCACCTGTGCAAATTGGTGAGGATTTTTATCAAGCCTTCCCCAGGAAAGGGGGTGTAGGGCTTGAGGGGATTTTGGGAGGAAAGACGTTTCCAAGTGGGCTCTTTCCCTGTTATATATTTGTTAGATGCTTGGTGGTGGCAGCAATAAAGTCCAGGGACAAAAGGAAAAATAGTTTGTACCTTAAGGAAGTTTTAACCTAAGCTGGTAAAAATAAGCTTAGGAGGGTTTTCATGCAGGTCCCCTCATCTGTACCCTAAAGTTCAGAGTGGGGAAGGAAACTTGACAGGAGTGTATGCTTACACTGTGGCACTCTGTATCTCAAATCAACACCTTGGAACATCCTTAGTCGCCACTGTCATATAATTATGATATGTTTCATACAAGGTATGTCTTGTGAGGTATCATTTTAAAAGTCTTGTTTTGTTGAACATTAATATCCTGTTGGATACTATGTGCTATCATTGGATGTTAATTTATGAAGTTTGGTTGAATTGCTTGGGAAATCTCAAATCAGTTTACCAAGGCTAGTGTGTGTCCTCTCCACATCGAGGGAGAGGTGGACTGGGTAATGAACTTACACTGGTCAGAAGCCTGACCAGTGCAGGATAGTTCTGGGGTGGAAGGCTGGGGAGCTGGGGGGAATTGGCTGGAGACTCTCTGTGGTTGGGAGAGGCTGGGAGATGCATTTATGTAACTCAGTTGGGTATATCCCTGTCTGTGGATGTCTGTGTAAGTGCAGTACCTGCCAGAGATTTGTAGCTTGGCAACAGCATCACAGAGTGAGAGGGACACCCCAGGTTGGTGGGTCAGAGGGCTCAGCAGTCCCGCAGTCTAGGTTAAAATGTAGCGTAATAGAAAACTGCTTTTGTGTATGATTTAACCTATACTTGTGTTAAATTTGCAAAAAAATAATTTTATGCTATTCTGTGAAAGGTGTAAGCAAAGTCAGCAAAATCATAACACTTGACTCTGAAATTTAAAATGAAGTATTAAACTGAGGATACCAAGAGATACCCTAATCAGTGTACTTCCATAGGGTGAACCGAGACAAGATTACCTACTGTGAGCCATTTCCATTTGCAAAGGCCTAATACAAGAATGGACAATTACTATAAAATTGGCTCCTGCTTAAGTTTTGCCATTTCAGGATCAAGAAAAGTAATTTAATTTCATGCAGTATTGATTTTGTAATTGGATATTTTGAACCTAATGATTTATTGTTTCCATTTTAATTGTGATTTTGATTTCATCATTGTATTGTTTGTTTCTAATTAGCTAAGTGATATGCTTATTTAGATCTATATTTGCTTGCTTACTCTTATAATAAAATCTGTAAAAATATACAGAGCTGGTTTATGTTATCAAAATTGCATCAGGATCACAAAACTCTTCCTTAAAGACACAGGTGAATACATATGGTATTTTAGAGCCCTTTTGATCTTTCCTTGAATTAATACCTATGTCCCTTACACAATACTTTACCCCACTGGCTAACTGAATTCTACTTAATGATGTTCAGGGCACACTGGAAGGGCCTTCCATGAACAAGTGAGTAGAGTAGTTTCCAAAGGGGGGACAAGTCTCTTATTAATGGAGGGTTATACAACTATTGTTCCAATATATATTTATAAAAGCACCTGCTAAAATCGTATAAGTACTTTGAGTTTGTACTATTAGCATGAGAAAGAAAAAGAAAGAAAGACTAGACATTATGTGGAGCATAAGAAGCTCAGGCTGCTGTGTCATCCCCATTTCTCAGGACACAGTTTGTCCAGACAAAAGATAAATTAGGATATTTAATTTAAGGGTAGAGCTTTCTGTGTTTGTTTTGGGTCCTTTTTCCATATAGAAGATTAGACATCTATAATCTAATCTCTCTGAAGCAATCTCTCTGTAACTGATGAGCATTCCTTTTTCTTTTTTGTCACATCAGGATTGGCCTCTCTTTCATACGCAATCCTTTGAACCACTGTCTGTGACAGTTCAAAGTCCTCAGTCCTATCTGGGTGAGTAACAAAAATGAATCGTCAAGTGAAGCTTGTAGCAATGATTTGGTACTGGCAGGTTGTAAATTTGTGAGAATGCAGCAACTCAGAGGAAAGCAAAATAAGAGATATAAATAAACACCAAGAACCCTTGATCGGAGAAGGTCATATAGGAAAACCAAAGTATAGGAGCTATGTTCATAGAGAAAAATCAACAAATCAGAATTAACCAGAGGATGGACAGAGTTTTATCAGAAAATGCTGATTCATAGAACCTAAAATATTTCACAGAAACATCTTGGGTTCAACAAACTTTTGGTAAATCAAAAGCGGGGTTCAATCACACTACTGCTGACTTGTTATGGAACAATATAAATATTAAATGAAAATATAAAAATAAAATAAATAAGACTAAATAAATTTCAACATCATCTTTTGAGTTTTTTCAAGATGAAAAGTGTCTAAACACTTTTTTTTTTGAGGGGGGAAGGGATTTTTGTTTCCTGAAAAGTTTCAAAATTATTTAATTTTGTTCCATTTTGCAACATAACCAAATTTCAAAATGTCAGAATTTCCTCACAAAACAAAAATTTGGGTTTCAACCAGTTCCAGTAATAAGACTAATGATATGGATCCTGCTCTCATCCTTGAACTTTTTCCAGGAGTTAACATTGTTTGGTCAGACATGCTTCAGCACAGGGTCTAGTCTGGAGCCATGAGCCCCTCCCCCCCCCCCAGGGTGGACAGGGCAAGGAAGTATGCAAACAGGGAGGTAGCTAAATTCCTTGGGACCACAGAAGGGGCAGTAATTTCACATCCTGGCATAGTATATGGAGGAGCAGAGTTGTTTCGGGAGGATGGGGTTCATCTGTCTGACGTAGGTGCCGTCATGTTCTTAACTGAAATAAAAGATGGCATTAGGAGATGTCTGGGAACCCAACTGGGTGAGGGGAGGAGGCAGCCAAGAGAATTGCTGGCACCTACTTGTGGCGGATGTCCAGTGCAAGTACTCCATAGGAAAGGTATACAGTGACCGGATAAATGGCTTGGAAAAGGACTTAAAAAGGGGTGTTCATTAAAGGAATGAAAGGGGTGGGGAGGGGCGGTTGGGGACTCCTATGATTGGTACAGCAGGGAGCCAACCCCCCATTCTTATAGCCCACCTTATCTCTCCTATGAGGTGGGGTGGATGATAAGGTCCCAGCAATGGATTTTCTGGATGGAAAAATTGGGAGAGCTGGTAAAAGTCCCCTGGGTAATTACAGAATAAACATGGGGTTACCTGCACTGTACACTTTTATCTGGCAGGTAGTCCCAGACATCTAATAATAAAGTTGCAGCCTGATTAAACCCACGTCAAATGTCTCCTGTCCTTCCTTTGGCATAGCCGGACAACAAAGTAATAAACAACAAACAAAACAATACAAAACAAAAATAACAAACTATGTAGAACTGTCAATGCCTGACACAGTAATGTGAAAATGAATTTATGATTTTACTAAGGTTTTATGCTGTTTGGTGAAGCTTTTTAAAATTGTGTCTTTCAATTGCATCTTTAAACTGTCTTTCTTTCAACGATACCTTGAAAGATTTCTATGCTTGTGAATTTTTAAATCCATCAACAGCCTACTTGTGATCAGAAGTATAATTGCACAGAAGCCCTCCTCCCCCAGTCACTCTTCTGTTCTCCAATATATTTTGTAAATTATTTGATATTTTGTCCCAGGCTGAACTTGAATGAATAGGCCCAGATATAAAAAGCCAGTTTGTGTTCTGCTAGGGCAGATGCCAAAGGGAGCCTATATCCTCTAGATTTTTTTTAGCTGTCCTGTATATTCTTTGTGCGATGTATGATAGAAGTTACAGACTGCAGCTGTCAAACAACTCAGTGGTAAATATCTTGAGTACCCGTAGGTTTCATTTTTGCTAGGCTGCACATTAAAAATCAAGCTTTTTTCATTTTCAAAAAAATCCCAGCATCCGGAATATTTTTTCACTGAATTGATCCCTTTTATGTTCTCATCCTTCTTCTGTTATAGAAAGACTTGCCTCCACTTTTCAATAAATAAATTTACTGCAGACAACTTTCTCTCAGACACAGTTGATTTCACAGATGATCATAAAATGGCCAGGAGAGGCTGGAGTAATGGAAAATATGACTGCCTGACAGAACACTATTGCTGTACTTGTTCATAAATAATAGTATATGATTAAAATGCTGTGGAGGAGATGACCACCATTACATTCAACTAGCAGAGAGTGAGTGTTACCAGAACTCATCTATATCTTTCATCTCTCATTTCTCAGATATGTCCTCTGTTTCTATACCTCCTTGGTTTATCTGATACTTTCATTTCAGCTACACATTATAAACATTCCATGCTTTTCAAATGAAAGCACTCACCTTTTGTATTTTTTTTAAAAAAATATCAATTTAGTGATATTATAGACGAAGCTTTATGTTAGAAAAATCAAGAGAAGCCTTGTAGTGAGCTGAAATAAAGAATAAATGTCCATTAACCCTTTGAGACAAGTATATGACAAGTTGATTGCACATGTCTGAACTTCACTTTGGAATAGTCACTGCTCACTGAAAGAAGCAACAGGTTGGTATTAAATTATTAGGTCTGATGTTTGCAAAACTATCAACTCACAATATGAGATATTCAGTTTAATTAAAATTAGACAACTCAACTCTATATCCTTAATAGTTAAGAAGTAATTTTGTTCAGCACTTTAAAACTCAGCATTTACACATACTGAGTGAGCATTTATCTGGGCTTGTATGAATTCACACAGTACAAATGTGTACACAGAACATCCATTGAACTATATGAATAACTAATAAATTAAATATAACAACTGTGTAATGTATTCATGCTTATCTTCAGTTTGTTTCCTGTTTATTTGGCATTTTTAGCAACACTAACATCTATTATGTTAGTTTTGTTTAAAGGGAATAAATGGGACAGTCAAGAAAATGCAGCACTTGGGTTCTCACCATTTACTTCCTCCTCTGAACCTGTTTAGTGTACATTCTTGTGAAAACCATGCACTGTTTTGAGTTAAATTTTAAATAAACCTGTCCATAGATGTTTGACCACCCTGCTGCTCAAGACACCTGATTCTGTGCTCAGTGAAAGTCAGTTAACTTAATTTACTTCAATCAGTGAATGAACGATCTTTAAAAACTATATTTTGTGAATGTGAGCAAATTAATTCAATGATGTGACTAATATCAAAACTAATCATATCATAGTTGGAAAATATGTTCTTCACAACATTGAACTTCAGAGGTTAAGGAAAACAAGGTAAAAAAAGAAAACAAATCAGATCCAGCTACGTCCTTGAAAAAATTGTTTGAAAACCAAAACAAAGCTGAAAAGTTATATCCATCACATCAAATGCTGACGACAGGTTTGGATATGCACAGAACAGACAGACCATGGCCCACCTAGTCTGCAGATTTTCTAATATTTGTGTGGAAGTCCTGCAAATCTCCTTGAAGGACATTTGGCTCATCAGTCATATTTCCTGGGCTTGATCTGCCATAGTCTTCAGTTCACCCTGGTCGAACCTATTCCACACTCAGGTTTTTGAAGGCATGAAGTGAAAGTTCCTGCAAATGAAAGCTGACATCTAAAGCAATTTGTTTATTCAGGAGAGCGCCTTGTTTTTTTCCAAGAGGATAATGCTGTGGAAAGTAGTTCTCCAAATTCCATCTTTAGCCCTAAGCTTCCAAAAGCCATGCATGCTTGGCTATACAGAGTGAAATGTTGGATTTTTACTGGGTTGGAAGAAGAATACAGTATGACTTTAATTCCTCTTTTTCTGACAGGGTTTGGTCTAAAGAAATACATATTCCACTCCTTCCATTCTCTTCAGGATATATCAGAAGAAATACTTTAAAACAATATAATATCTGTATTGCATGAATCCAAAAAGTGTTCTTTCAAATAATAAACATTGATTGTATTTTTTAACACCTAACCCCCACGTTAATTCAGTTTTATGGTTGCACAGCTAAAACTCACAACCTTAAAACTGCCTCCTTATACACATTTATATACTATTGTTTCAAAACTGCTTTTGCTTATGCAAAAGTTAATGACTTCCAAATTTTTATGTAGTTAAAAAACAAAACAAAACAAAATCCTTCAAACTTACAGGTAGTATGTAAGAGAAAAGAAATATACAGTTATATCCAATGATACATTTGCACTTTGACCAAAACGATATCGTCTGTTGAAGAGAGATGGACTATTAGATTTTGACAGAAACATATTCACTAAAAGGGAGTTGAAGAGAAGGTGTTTTTGGAGACTAGATCTGAGGAACGTCTGAAAGTGCATCTGAAGTGTGTACATGTGTGCAGGATGCAAAGAGACATGTTTAGCTACTTCAATTTAGCTGTGCATAGGAAGAATGTCTGTGTTTCATTTCCCAGTAAATCACTCTCATTCACTGTGCATCATATCTTTTAACAGCTTTCCAATAGTGAAAAAAAGTAACAGTACACATACAAAGGTGAGGAGAAAAGAGTCCCTTAAGGCTAAACTGTTCTGATCCCAATGCCAATTGCACTATAGTGATAGACACTTTTCACCCAGCAGCATAGATGATGAACATGATTATATAACCAGTTTTAAAAGAGGCCATTTTGCAGTTGCTTGGTGGCTTATCGCAGATTTTTTTTTTTTTTAATGCTCCACTTTTAATGCTGACCATTCAGTACATGTAGTGCAAAGGAGCTGTCCTTTCAGGCCTGTTAGCTGGGGTACCTGGGGACGGCTTTTTAAAAATAAAAATAACTAAGGAATGTTCCTCTTTCAATAGTGCAGCTATACGACTCATTGCATAAGGATGTCTAGAGTGAAGTCCACTTAAAATTTGCCTAAACTGTGTGAGATTGTGTGTCCTGCAGGGTGATTTCTATTGAATTCCATTTAACTCCTGAAAGAGAAGCTCCCTTCCTACAGGACAGATGGGATAGACATTTAAATGGGATAGACAGTACATTGTCCTAACAAAAAAAACCCTTCCTGCCTAAGTCATAATTGGCACAGCAGCTATTTCAGGATTCTGCAAAAAAAAATGTGTACATTGTCAATATGCAATATGTAAAGATGGTGGCCAAGTTAGCCACATACTTTAGCCATGAAGAAGTATGATGGTCCAAATAAATAAAGATAGAAACTATGTGCAATGTCTGAATTTACCAGTTATCCTATAGAATAGGTGGTGTCCACCAGCTGAAATAGTCTGTTTTTTATGTCTCTTGGAAAGAGGAAATTAATGTATATACTTTACTGGACTGGTCCTGCTTCACTGAAGTCATGACTGCACAGGATCGAGCTCATTTGGTATTATAGCTAAATTGCTCAATTTAAAAAAGAGAGGCATTTTAGGATCAAAATTCTGATTTTTTAATAAAAGGTTTACAAAATTTAAGCTGAAGAAAAAACACTAAACAGGTTTCAAGTTTCATAATTTAGCCAATGCTCTGTAAAGTTCTAAAGTCAAACTTTGTACTACTGAGAATTAGAAAGTGACTATATATTGATCATAAACAAAAGTGATATTCAGCAGTCTGTTTTCATTAACCAAGCTGAATCTATTCAGCCTAATCAAATCTAACCAATGCATTATACAATGCTCCTCAACGTGGTATCTGATGCAAAGAGTTAACTAGCAATTTAAGTAGTAAAATGTAAATTATATTTTTTAATTATTCATAATAATCTAAGGAGTTAATAGTAAGAGGTATGACATTTTTCATTTAAAAAGAGTTTTATGGCAATGGAATTCATTTTTATCATTAGGCTTTATTGTCTTCACAATTATTCCAGTGCTTCAAAATAAGGCTTTTAATTTCTAATCTAAATCAGCTCAGAACTTAAATAGACCTGAAACTAAACCTCTTTAATGGTACAGATCAGTCTGAATAAATACCCTTGTCTGTATCTGAGCATAATGTGCTTTACCCACAACAATCTGAACTAATTGTGCAGACAAATTAATCATGAAACTTTATCAGGTTTGGATGGCTTTGCTAATCTGGCTACCATGTTGGTATCTCATGCTCGGTAGACCTCCCTTAGTATCAGATATACATCTATGCTGTAGGGAAGCCTTGGGATGCATGAAGTTTGAAACAGTTGTAGGCTTAAACTCAAGTCTTGCTGAGATCTCGCGGTGGAAATATTAACGACTATTTGAGAGCCAGAGTGAGGAAGGAAGAATAGGAATCACTTGACCTAGATCAGGGTGATCGTTCAGAACGTTGCCTTTACAGTATGGAATGAGGAGGAAATCAGAGTTAGTGCTGATGAAAAGGAAAATATAGGTCTAGTATTTGGCCCATTAATCTGGTGATTTGGGAAGTGTTACACAAAGAGGCTGAAGTATAAGAAAGAATCAGACCTTATTTGTGTATTCAACCAGAAGGCATTTTCAGAATGTATTTTCCTCTGGACAGGAACTGAATCGTCATTTGTGTTTTGCATAGGATCATTGGTGCTTAATAAATAAATTCAATAACTGTACTGGGGCAACCTACATTTTGTAGAAAACCTTGAAAGGCAGGGGAAGATATCTGAGGGGAATCTTAGAGAGCTTTCTCCAGATCTAAGTGGTGGGATCGTTGTCTTCTCTCTTGTGGAAGAAGCAGGGAGTCTGGCATCAGTCAACAGGTTCTCTGAATTCTATGGGGGTCTAAGACAGAGGTGGGCAAACTATGGCCCGCGGGCCACATCTGGCCTGCGGCACCCTCCTGCCCAGCCCCTGAGCTCCTGGCCCTGGAGGCTAGCCCCTGGCCCCTCCCCCACAGCCTCAGCTCACTGCGCCACCAGTGCAAAGCTCTGGGTGGTGGGGCTGCAAGTTCCTGGGGCATCGCAGCTGTAGAGCCCAGCCTGACGCAGTGCTCTGTGCTGCAGGGTGGTGTGGCTGTCTCCAGACGGGCAGGGTGGCTGTAGCACTGCCCACCACCAGTGCTCCAGGCAACGCGGTAAGGGGGAAGGAAGCGGGGGGATTGGATAGAGGGCAGGGGAGTTTGGGGTGGTGGTGGTTGGGGGTGGGGCTGTGGATTGGGGTCGGGGCAGTCAGAGGGCAGGGAACAGGGGGGTTGAATGGGGGAAGGAGTCCGGAGGGGGCAGTCAGGAAGGAGTGGGGGGTTGGATGGGGCGGCAGGGGGCAGTCAGGGGCAGGGGTTCCAGAGGCAGTCAGGGAGAAGGGGTGGTTGGATGGGGCAGGGGTCCTGGGGGGGGCAGTCAAGTATGAGAGGAGGGGTTGGATGGAGTGGCGGGGGGTACTCAGGGGTGGGGGTTCCAGGAGCGGTCAGGGGACAGGGAGGGGGGGGGGGTTGGATGGGGCAGGAGTCCCAGGGGGAGGGCATCAAGGGGTGAGAAGCAGGGGAAGGTATAGCGGGCGGGGGCTGGGCCACACCTAACCAGACCTCCATACAATTTCCAAAACCCGATGCGGCCCTCAGGCCAAAAAGTTTGCCCGCCTCTGGTCTAAGGGATCCACTGGAGGCCAGTGATCCTACTCGGACATCCAGGCAACGTGGCTCCAACAGAACATTGCCAGGGAATGCCACTTAGGTGGTTATGGCAGGAATTTCTCCCTTTTCAGTTGGGCTTCATGCAGGGATGTGGGCAGAAAATGCATAATTCCTCAATGTCCTGATCTAGGCCCACACTCTTCATCCCTATCTTATCGGTTGTAAGGAACAGATTCTGGATGCTCCAGACATGCTGTAGGGTCCCATGAAGGTGGAACATAGTGCAAAGGAGGCAGGAGATTCTTCCCATTTTCAATGGGACTAGGTGGAGAACCTTCCATGGTTCTTATCTATGTTCTGATGGGGCAGGAAGAGAAGAGTCATTTGTTGACTTTTCAATTAATTCCTTCCTGGATAAAAAAAGCTTTTAACCTGATTTCCAAGACCATTTTCACATTTCTACCATGTTTTGTTGTATAGCATTGTAGAAATACCAATCACCATATCTGATTATTAGGTCAAAGTCCAAACAAATATTGACTGCTTCTTCTTTATGCACCGTTTTGCTAATACTCCCAAAAATGGTAATAGATTGAAATCATGATTTTCCTCTGTAAATGTTAATATTATTGAAGTAAGTATAATTAAACAATAATGTAAAGTATCAAATTCAGAAACGAAGATGAAATTTTAGCAGGTGCTAAATTAATGTGCAAAGTTATTGAGGGCAGCATGTGGTATCTGAACTTACATGCTTGTCACTGACAATGTTAAATCAATTTGATTTAAATTATGAATGCTGGTTTGTGCCTTCATATTTGTAGTCTCTTTAATGCAAGTTTCTGATAAAGCTTTGATTCATGTCAGTTGTTTTGTGTCTATTATTTCTGTCAGTATTTCTAACACGGATTTTATAGGTCTTCATTGGATTTCATGAGACTTGGTTTTCAAAAAAAAAAAAAAACCATGATCATGTGATTAGTATATGTAGATTTCAGAGTAGCAGCCATGTTAGTCTGTATTCGCAAAAAGAAAAAGGAGTACTTGTGGCACCTTAGAGACTAACCAATTTATTTGAGCATAAGCTTTCGTGAGCTACAGCTCACTTCATCGAATGCATGCATGAAGTGAGCTGTAGCTCACGAAAGCTTATGGTCCAATAAATTGGTTGGTCTCTAAGGTGCCAGAAGTACTCCTTTTCTTTTTGAGTATATGTAGAGGCATGCAAAAGCTTCCTGAGGGGAAGGTATGGAGAAAAACTGGAGATGAAGTCCTGTCCTGAGAGATTGGCCATTGACATCCTTAGGTGCAGGATTTCATCATCAAATGATATAATTTAGAATGGGAGCAAGTAAAAGGCTTATGATATAGATAAATAAAATGAATAGTGTAGGAAAACTCAATAGACAACTTGTATTTTCCCCCTTCCTAGCACCCCTCAAAGGGCTTGCACTACCATGTGATCCCCTGACAAAATACACTGTGGTTTAAAGCTACAAAATAGCTCTTAACAAGCCTGATTAAAAGACTAATCCAGCCCCTACTACTGACATAATATTGTTTAATCACAGCAAACTGAATTAACAGTCATGCTGTTTTAATATTTATTCAGGGTGTTAACATTTTTGGTTTGCGTGTCTGGCTGTGTCTTTTAAACATGTGGACAAGAAACTCATTCATCATGATGTTAAAATATGATGACTGCCCGTGGTTCCTTTTGTACTTCTGCTTCTGGAGGCGAAAAATCCTGAAGGGTATATACACAACCCTCTTTGTGCTGTTTCTTCCTTATTTCTTAGTCCCTGAACAATAACTATTTTTTCCCAGTAAGTTTACTTTGAACATGCTGTGGGCTTTTATCTTCAGGTATGTCTCAAGGATAACCAAACTCAGTTCTTGTTAAATATCCAAACTTAAATTCCCTAACTCTGGCACTTTGCTCGAGGGATATATGGTTAATGATTTATACCAAATAACTTGCAGACCCAGAAAACTGGATTAATTTCCAACTCTTATTGTATGAACAGAATTTTAAAGAGGGCTCCCTTCAACCTCAAGGTTTTTAGTGAAGTTTTGCATGTATAAACACTTACTTGTGCAAATATTCAAATTTAATTTATGCATTTATTCTTTTGTACATCTACAGAGCCTATAAACTAATCTTTAAGTACATTTTAAAATGGTATATAACCAGTGATCAACATACACAACTGGAAAAGATGTGAAAGCACTTGTAAACTCGTTTAAATCCACCCAGAAAACATAACCCTACCCTCTCACTCCATCGCCTCTCAAAAAGACTAAGTAAACAGAAGAGATCTGTAGTTTGCTCAAAAGGTGAACAGATTCTGAGTGATATTCTGGTCGCATTGAAATCAATGACAAAATTCGCATTGATTTCATTGTAGCCAGGTTTTTACATTCTGGTGCTAGCAGGCAAGGATAGAAATATATTCCAGAGTCAAAGGCCAAGAATTCCCAGTCTATATCTCCTAATATAAAAATGCAGGGTCTTCAAGTAATGCATCCTAATTGATCTCAGTAGAGGGGGTGACACACTGATCTTGCTAAAAGCAATATAAAAATCCATTGACTACCTTGGTTTAATTATTAGGCATTAAGAGAGAATGTTTTTAGGTACTTAGGACCCAACCCATAACAGAAGTTCTAAATCAAAACTACTGCACCTGGAAATAAAAGCCGTTGCTAACTATGGAGCAGTCATGTGTGAGACTCCCTGTACAGATGCATTCTGTGCTAATCGAAGGAAATGGGAAAATGGGTTCTAAACTAAATGAATTTCTCAAGCAGTCTTGAAATATAGCCCCACTCAGAGCACTTTATGGTAATCAAAGTCAAAGATCATGTGTTACACACTTCATGTGTCAAGCTCTGTTTCAGAAAGAAATTGTTAGTCTTGTGCTACCTGTAAATAAAAACAATGCAATGATGAGTATGGTCACATAGAGGTAGCAGAGGATCCTAAATAGTGACCTAAATAGTGACTGAGCCATAAACATCAGGAACAGACCATCAGAAGAAGGATCATATACCCCCTCTGCCTCCTATTGTTTCCCCTAAACAAAATTTGGTAGTTATGATATCTGGCTTCCCAGTAAGCAAGTACAGATCCTATTTGCAGGTATAAATTCCATTTTACTTTCTAATGACTACATACTAAATGCTGGACATCAATTTAGAAGTAGTTTGTGGGGTTTTTTTGGCCCGGGATAACTATATGATTCATAAATTTTGGGCTCAAGGAAGAAACTTAACCCTTCATCCCTTATTCAAGCAGTTCAAGCCCCTCACTCCTATGATATTTATGCCAGTGTTGACATCCACGGAAACAGTCCTGTGCCATGCTTTCCCTTTGCTTTGCCTTCCAGCTTCTGTGGGGGTCATCAGACCCATGTAATAACTTTTTTTTTTGTTTGGTGTGGGGGGGAGGATTCTAAGATGTATAGAAGTTCAAATATGCTCCTATATATGCTCATCAGGAAATTAGTTTTTAAGTTTGTCTATTTTTATTATTTTCTTTCTTTACCTCTGAAATAATAAATCTTGTCATGCCCTGTCCAGCTAGGAGCTGGACTTTCTCCCTGCATCTTGCAAAACATGTCAAACTTCTCAAATACCTCCCTTGTGGAAGAGAGTTTTCTGAAGAGAAACTAATCTTTTATTCAATATTTAATTATTCTTGATGATCAAATAAAAGAGTTTCTGCAAGTCAGGTACTGTACAATTTATACCTCACTCGCAGATGAAAAGGCCTTAGTAAATGTCATTTGTTTCCTCACTCTTTGTTGACGTAAGCTGAAAAAACATGCTACTCCATTGAGGCTTCATTTTTCAGCATAATTGCTTCCCTGAGCAGGGGGTTGGACTAGACGACCTCCTGAGGTCCCTTCCAACCTTTATAGTCTATGATTCTACCAGTAGCAAGCAGCCGATATTAAATATAATCAAATGATCTTAAAAATATAAACAAAAATCTGACCAAGACAAAGAGTATTATTGCCTGCAAAAAAGTTTACATTAAATGTCCTTAAGAACCCATTTAATCCTTTCCCCTTCTATTGAGCTCTAATTCTTTTTTGGAATTAATGAATCATTTCATTTGCTACTATGTCTCCCAAAATAATCATTCAGTCAAATCATGCTTTTTGTGGCTCTTAAGGTATTTTCAGTGGATCAGAACAAGAAAAAATAAACAATGAAGTGAAACAGTTAGGAGTAGCCCTTCTCTTTTCCCATCCAATTCCTATTTATTTCTTCATTTACAGCATCAACTATATCTCGTTCGTGTTTTTTGAACTCCACCATAAGGAATGTCCTGACTAAGGGATGGCCATAAGGTGTAATAACCACAGAAGGGGCCAGTCAAAAGTCAATTGAAATCAAGGGGGACCTTGATTATTGGAACTGGTGAGCAAGTGGATTTTTTTGTCTGATCAAAAATTGGGATTCTCGGGGGGAGGGGAGAGAGGAGGAGGGAAAGACATGATACTGAATTGGGGAAAAACCTTCTCTTTTTTTAAATGAAATGAAGTTAACGTATTCAGGCAAAACTTTTTTGTTTTTTTTTTGTAAATTTGAAACATTGTTTTAATTTTGACGTACTTTTTTTATAATGTAAACTTCAAAACAAAACATCAGTTCAAAATGAAAAATCAATACTTTTCATTCTGAAATTGTTGGAATGGAATATTTTGACACTTGAAATTTCCCATTTTTTCTTCTAAATGAAAATTTACCCAACTGACACAATTTTTCAAAAAATTTTAGTTTCTCGGATATATCTTTGTCAACAATTTTTTTCAGCTAGCTGTGATCACTACTGTCTTCAAAGCTACATAAGTCCCTAAGTGTGATTTATAAAATGCTGATTACAGGCAGTCATTAGGTACATCCATAAAAATGTAATAGTTTGAAAAAATAAATTCAGCTATTGCTACCCTTTGCATCTGATGACAAAAGTTTAAATTGAAGTATTACAAAAGAAAATGACTAGTTATACTCTCCAGTGAATGGTAATAGTGATAAATGAAATAAGATCTGACAGGTTAAATTTAATCAGCATGTCTCTGTTTTGTCCTAATAGAAGAAAATCATCCTAGGTTGAGTACTTAATTTACTATCAGCAGTAAGAGTGGGGTAATGAAAGCAGAAGTCACTCACTAGTTGGGTGTAGAGGGTCTGGCAATTAGGGCTGCAGATAACAATTCAAATTAGATTTGAGTGGCTGTAGGCCTTGCTAATTTAGTCAGGTATAAACTTGGAAAGCACTGTAACCTCACATAACAGGTTCAGCGCTGAATATATTAGATACTCAATTGTATTTTTTCCTCTGTTCTTTTCTGGCACATGTGGCATTCTGTACTTTATTGTGAATATGAAGTACCTGCTATGCTATGCAGTGAGGAAATACAATGTTAAGGTGTTTGTGTGTGTGTTGGGTGGGGGGTGGAGGATGGGGGTGTGGAAGAGGGAGAGAGAGAAAATAAATACCTGTCTTCCCTCTTTTTGTTGACCTAGTTTGGTTTCTAGTAGAACTTATGATTGCCATTCTGATGAAAGTCACCATTTCCTCAAATTATTGTAGGCAAAAATGGTTACACTGCCTACAGTTAAGGTACCCACTTTAAGCCACTTCCCATAAGACCCTCGTTTCAGTTGCTCATCACTTTGTACCAGGAACCTTAATTTGGTTATTTTATAACTTTTGGATGCCTGATTTTGTAATCTCAATGTTCTTTTAACTTAATTTTTTGTATGTAGTTACTAATATTGTGGGAGCACCCTGATCTGGGTCAGAAATTGTTTTGGGGGGTATTGTACAGCAAAGCTAGATACTGTCCCTGCCAAGAAGGGAAGAGGCTGGGGGGGGGGGGGGAACAGAGGGGGTGGAATCTTGATCCTTGGACATCTGAGCGTGAAAAATATCATTTTTGTGGATGTTTCAGAAATTATTGTCCAGAGGTCATCATGAGGAACTCGGAGGGCCGGCCCACAACATTTTGGCATCTGAGGCGGGGAGCTCAAATGACACTCCCATCCCTCCTCGCTTGGACCAAAACTTTGAAAGGTCTCAGTTCTGCCTTCTTCCTGTTCTACTTCTCTCATGGTACTGCTCTGCTACCTTCCCCAATAAAGGAGAATTAACAACTTAAAATGCCTTGTTCAAAAATTTTAAGTAACACTTAACTTTCAAACACCTGAACAGCAAATGTAACTTTTCTTGTCTGCATAGTAAACACTGGCATTTTTATCCGTTTGAACAATCAAAGTGGTGCTTTTCGTGCCTTCTTGGTTGCAAAGATTTGAACTGGTTCCTGAAGGTCCACAGTCTGGGCCAGCTCATGCTCTGTTGAGATGGTTGCAAGGCTAACCAGCCTCTTCTGTGTCATTGTGGAGTGCAGATGTGTTTTTATTAACTTCATCTTGGAGAAATCAAGCCCGTGTCTCGTAATCAAAATGTCTTCTTCTTTGGTGACTCTTGTATTCTTGAATGGGTGGGAAAATAGCTTCAGTGTAAAGTTCCTCTGCCAACTTCTGTGCACTCTTCAGAATGTTTTGAAATCCCTCATCTGACTGGTAAGACTGTAGGTATGACTTTGCTTTGTTCAGTTGTTCCATTGCTCCACATATATCAAGGTCAACATCTTGTACTCTCTTGCTTACAACATTTATTTCAAAGAGTATGTCATGCCACAACACTAAGTTATGTTTGCTTCTGGTGATTCCATTTCCCTCTGCCACTGTTCTCCCATGAACAATTCCTATCATAGCATTATCCTCCATAATGGTAATTATGGCATCATCTATCTTCCCAATTTGGTGTTTGATAGGCTTTATCGCCTCCACTCGACTTTCCCATCGTGTGGCACTCAGTGGTTTCAGTGTCAGAGAGAATGTTCCTAGATGTTGCTTCAAAATGCACTGATGCTGCATCACTGACCACCAAGTTCAATGAATGAGAATGGCATGGAACAAAAAAAGCTTGAGGGTTTAACTCTCAGATCCGTGTCTGCGCTCCTCTGTTCTTTCCTCTCATGTTGGCACCATTATCGTAGCCCTGACCTCTCATGTCAGCTATCACAATTCCCATATCTTCCAGCTTTTTAAGAAGCACATTTGTCATACTCCTGTAGTATCATCAATGCCAATCAATTCTAGAAAATTCTCTGACAGTCACCATTGCAGGGACATTTTCACTAGGTTCTGTTGTTGTTACAAAATGCACCATTAAAGTCATTTGTTCCATATGGCTGATGTCAGGTGTGCAGTCCAGAACAACAGAGTAATATCTTGCTGACTTCAGATCTGCCACAATCTTCTGTTTGACTTTTGTTGCCAGTAACTGTATGATCTCATTTTGAATTGTTTTTCCAAGGTAGTCGTGTGTGTACATTTCTTGGGTGGTGACTCTTCTTAGATGCTCCTGGAGTACAGCATCAAACTCAGCCATCAGCTCCACAATTTTAAGGAAGTTTCCATTGTTTGGCACATACAGCTGATCTGAAGTGCCACGCGGTGCTAGGTTTTGTGTAGCAAGCATTCTCACAATGGCAATGAGCCTTTTCAGAACATTTTGCCAGTAAAGAGACTCTGAGGCAATCTTCTCTTGATGCTGATAATCTATGGTGGCCTTTTACCTTAGTCTCATCTCAAGCTTACGAAATGCTCTCTGGTGATTTGCTGCCTTCTCATGGCATGCCAGATTTCTAGCCAGATTTTTCCAGTCCTTTGTTTCTGTAGAACCCAATGTGGCTGGAACATTAGACTGGAAGAGTGTGCAACAAAAACAATACGTAGCATTCTGGGGTTTTGAATACGTAAGCCATGGCCTCTCCACTTTGTCACCATTGGGGATTTCATGCCAGTAATGTGTTGGATGGAAACTTCTATTTTCATTGTCTTTGGGGAACAGGATGTTTTTCACTTGCTCTGGCCCGTGCAGCACAAGGAAGTCCCTCAGGCTACTGCTCAAGTGGGTCCACAGTCCTGGATCATCTAGACTTAAGGAACTAAACTCAGCAGCAGCTGTTTCCTGTGCCTTCTCTGATCTGCACTTGTCTTCAGGAATGTGCATGGTTATGTCCATTTGAGATGGAGATATGGGTGCTGCAGTAGCTGCCAGGTAACCTGCACTCTGACTAACTGGAAGATCAGGCATCTCCTGACCAGTCATATCCTCACTGAGGCCAGAAAGCTCACTGTGAACATTTGTGTCTATGTATCTCAGGAGAGCTCCTTCCTGCTTAGATGGAAAAGCTTCCTTTGCTTTCTTTCTTTTTTTGAATGCTGCCCCAGAGGGGCGTTTTCTTCTTTCACTCATGACTGGTGTTCCGTGCCAGCTATAGTGACTCTCAACACTCACTTGAATGGGACAAATAAGCCGGCTAGTAGCAGGGCCTGAGTGAGGGAATATATCAGTGTCTTAAGGACCTAACTGGCTCCTACTATTTCAGTCGACTGCCTGTTCTCCTCAAGTGGGTTCAGGGAAGCAGTGGGAAATAGGAAGTTCCCCAAGAAGCTGGTGTTAATCAGCCCAGGCTCCTCCTCCTCTCTTTCCCTGCAGCTCCTGCTGCTTTCTGTTATTCCCTCTCACCTTTTCTCCTGCCTGCCTGTTATGTCTCTTGTGCCCTCCTTCCTTCAGCCAAGCACTCCACCATCTCTGTGCATCTAGAGCAGAGAGAATACATATGCACCAGCACAGACATAATTTTCTACACTCTGGGTCCTAGTGGTGCCCCCTCACAGTCTGGCACCTGAGGTGGCCACCTCAGTTCACCTCATGGTAAGGCCACCCCGGAAACTAGGAGTCAGGACCCTTTGGTTTTGCTCTCAGCTCTGCCAGTGACTTGTGAGACCTTGGGAAGTCACTTAACTTCTTGATACCACAGTTTACCCATGTGGGAAGTGAATATAATCATATTTCCCCACACCATATGTGGAGATAGTGCAGTAAAAAACTATAATGAAACATACTGTAAAACAAGATATTTAAATAGTCTAAGTGTCATTTTAAAAGTGTGCTCTACACAGAGGCTGACAGATTGCAACAGAAAATATTAGAGGTGGCTGGAAAGCAAAAATTCCATTCTGAGATTTGTTTTTTTCCCCATTCCAAATGGGAATGAAAAGTTTACATTTCTAAATTTCCCACAAAACAAAAATTCTGATAAGGGATTATCAAAATGTTTTGTTTCAATGTTTATTTTTTTGATTTCATGGAATCATAGAAATGTAAGGCTGGAAGGGACCTCAAGAGGTCATCTTGTCCAACCACTGATGTGATGGGATTCTTTCCATTATCAGTGGGTGATGATCAGGCACTAGATGATCATGAATGAGACTGGTAAATTGAAATTTTGAGGCTAAGAGGGAAGAAAGGAGCAAAGTTGTTACAAGTATTTCTCCCAAAAGAAGGGGGATCATCTTTGGGTCTTTGATTTTTGCCCAATAATTCTACAGATTTGCTTCTGAAAGATGCCATGCTACAAATAATCCAACACTGGAGTGGGGTCTGATACTATGAAATGCAGGTCATGTTGTTTGAACAGTGAGTGTGTATACATTTCTCTGTAATCCTTAGGTCTGAAAAGCTAAAATTTGTCATCTCCAGTGGAAAATGCAGTGTTGTCAGGAGCCTGAGCTATCTTCATGTCAGGTGGTCTTAGAATATGTTTGTAGCTTAATTATACAAGAGCATAGGCTATCCTGAGACTATTGACTAGGGCATATTTGACATGTAATTTAGCTCATTAGGATGTGTCATAAATATAAAGGGAAGGGTAAACTCCTTTGAAATCCCTCCTGGCCAGGGGAAAGCTCCTCTCACCTGTAAAGGGTTAAGAAGCTAAAGGTAACCTCGCTGGCACCTGACCAAAATGACCAATGAGGAGACAAGATACTTTCAAAAGCTGGGAGGAGGGAGAGAAACAAAGGGTCTGTGTCTGTCTGTAGTCGTCTTGGCCGGGGACAGAACAGGAATGGAGTCTTAGAACTTTTAGTAAGTAATCTAGCTAGGTATGTGTTAGATTATGATTTCTTTAGATGGCTGAGAAAAGAATTGTGCTGAATAGAATAACTATTTCCGTCTGTGTATCTTTTTTGTAACTTAAGGTTTTGCCTAGAGGGGTTCTCTATGTTTTTGAATCTAATTACCCTGTAAGATATCTACCATCCTGATTTTACAGGGGGGATTTCTTTATTTCTATTTACTTCTATTTTTTATTAAAAGTCTTCTTGTAAAACACTGAATGCTTTTTCATTGTTCTCAGATCCAAGGGTTTGGGTCTGTGGTCACCTATGCAAATTGGTGAGGCTTTTTATCCGACATTTCCCAGGAAAGGGGGGGTGCAAGTGTTGGGAGGATTGTTCATTGTTCTTAAGATCCAAGGGGCTGGGTCTGTAGTCACCTAGGCAAATTGGTGAGGCTTTTTACAAAACCGTGTCCAGGAAGTGGGGTGCAAGGTTTTGGGAAGTATTTTGGGGGGAAGGACGCGTCCAAACAGCTCTTCCCCAGTAACCAGTATTAGTTTGGTGGTGGTAGCAGCCAGTCCAAGGTGTAATATTTTGTACCTTGGGGAAGTTTAGACCTAAGCTGGTAAAGATAAGCTTAGGAGGTTTTTCATGCAGGTCCCCACATCTGTACCCTAGAGTTCAGAGTGGGGGAGGAACCGTGACAGGATGTTTTTTAACTAAGTTTTGGGTAGTGTACAAGTATATATATATCTATATGAAGTCTCTACAAATATTTTTCTCTTTCCTTCAGTATACCCATCTGTCAATTTGTGGGATTGTTATTTCATAATGTTGTTGTTTTAAACCAGAAGCATAAATAATGCATAAGTAACAGAATACATAGATAAATAATAAATAGAAATAATGCATAATAGAAGCATAAATGTTATTATTTAAATAGAAGCATAAATTAACACTTTTTTTCATCAAGAACAAGTAACCTTTCTCTAACACTCAGGTTCAACCTATTTAACATAGAGTTTGGTTAAATTTCAGCAAAATACTTCAAACAGTTCTGAATTATTTGTGTAAAGTTAAGAAACTTACAATATGGTCAAAAATGTGCAATCATAACACAAAATACCTTAATATTTTTGCTCCACTCTTGGCTTATATAGACCTTCTAATTGTTTTTATAAATCTCAGTGCATCTAAGAAAAAGCCAAATTTGAAGAAAGTTGATTCAGCCATTTTAAAATTACAAGTAATTAAGTATTTTCACATATGTACATATGGCCCAGAGATTTTTGCAATGAATCCCAGACAATTTATGCAGTGTTCTGCCATTAAAATAATCCACATGAAAAAAGTCAGTTATAACTTTATGCTCCTCTTTAAATCAGTCCTATTGGATTGTTGGATAGTAAAGGTTACAGTTTTGGCTCACATATTAAAATGACAAGTATTATGGGCAGAATTATATGTGGTGCTCAGCAGCTCACAGGGTCTGACCTGAATAATTAAAAAAAAACAAAAAACACTTTACGAAATCAGAAAGAACACAAATCCAACTGTTGATCTCTTGTCAGTTAGTTAGACCTCTCTGTCTAGGAATGTTAGGTCTGGCTGAGTGGGTACAAAGTGTTAACCACTAAAATGGCATTTACACTGCTGGGTATCAGAAACTGCAGTGACCGGTATTGATTCACATATACTAAGAATATCATCTCTGCAAGAAGAGATGGATTTACATCTGTTTTTGCTGGTGGAGTCTATCTATAGAGCTTAGTTTCCCTCAACCCCCTCTCTTAGCTCACTGTTAGAGAGCTTATTCCTTCACTCTTCCACTTCTCTGGTCCTTCTTGCATGAACAGAGAGCAACAATACCCGAAGTCCAAAAGTGCAAACAATTCAATGTTTATTGGGGTGACCTTCCAGCAAGCTTAAATCCAAGTTCCTTTTTCCTTATTTTTGAATCCCAACTTACTGCATGTTTGCTCATAATTTATATAGTAATATTCTCAGCTATACTTTAACTAATTATTTTACTGAAATTTACCTAACCAATCCTAACATATTGTAACATGATTAGCTAATCAATTATATCCCACCACCTTAATTAGTTTACACCCAGCAAAATTAATTATACAGCAGACAGAAACAATCACAGAACCAGACAGAGACCATGCAAATAAACAATAGCAAAGTGGGAACTATAATGACAAAACAATACAGAAGTGAGGATTTCCCAACTACCTCTATAAAGACATAAGGGTTTCCCAGCTGTGTCTATTGATAAGTGAGTTCTTACCAGACAGAAAACTATCAAACTAAATTTCCTTTTACATCTTCTAGGTTCTTCCCTTTCTCTGGAGGTGATAGATATGATCACCTTCCTAACACCCCCAAATTAACTAGTTTGGAGTGTGAGGATGTGACCATACGCTTCCCAGCTTATGGCTGCCTCTGCTGCTTAGCCAAAGGCATTGGCCTAAGAACAGGGCCTCAAACTGTCACAGTGAGAGCAGGCCCTTACACAGATTCTTTCTTGTATACCTCTATTACTAGCTAAATGATAAACATATACCTACATTCTTAAAGTATAGGTCTTTACAGACAGGCCTGAATAGCTATATCCTAACACTCACATTAGAGCTTCTGGGCTTATTTCTAAAAGGTGGCAGATTTAGAAAAGCCATTTTAAATCAGATGTGTTATTCTTTCTGATATGGAGTTAAAACACTTTATAAGCCGCATTAGATAATTTGACATTGCTGCTGGCTAGTGTTTAAAATCAACTATGGCATAATTAAACAAATGCAAAATGTATTCATTCTACTGATTGAAGTGAATGAAATATATTATGTTCAATTGCACTAGGAATATGGTGGCTGGAGGAGCTTATAGATATTGTTGAACATATTGGCACCATTACTTTGGTGAGAGCTACATTATTTTATGAAAGAAGTCATGCACAATGAACTCCATGTACACTGTGGAAGTCAATATTTTAGAAACAAATGGCTTGCCCACAGACTCAGACATTTGAAACATGATTTTTTGCAAGTTACATACCTCATTTCCTTCTTTTAAGAGTCCTTTTGTTGGAGCAGCAGGAGTTGATTAAACTTTACTGCTGCATTTTAAATTGAAAAATGTTTTTTTCCTCAGCAGGCGTGATTCCATTTACATGTACTTACCATGTTACCATTCCTAATGGTTAAAAAAAAAAGTTTTTCCTTTTTAGAAGTAATTTTGCTGTGTTATGGAGATAACACACCTACAGATTTTATTCATACACTGTATTAATCAAATATCTGAAGGAAAGAGTAATAAATGCATTGAAAAAAGCCTGCATTTACAAATGCACCTTGGAAATTGTTCATAAGAGCCACAAAATGCATACCTAAATATATGCTAATCAGTTTTCTGATTAGTAGGTAGTACTTTTCAAATGTAATGTGGGTTTTTGTGGGTATAACAAATGTGCAGCTTTTTTTGCAGTCAATCCCATTGCAATCTCTGTTTTAAGTGTGGCTGGTGTATGTTAAGCCTATATAAATAGCCAGTGTGTTTGACTCAATGGCAACCTCTGTCATCAGTCTTCCTATGGTAGAGGTCTCCATGCATACGTTATATCAATTACCTTGCAGGCAGTACCAAGACACAAAGACGGTTTGAAGAATGGCGAAAATGTAACCCAAAGTTTGAGCAGGTAAGATTCACATGCAGAAGTAGTCCTAGTCCAAACACAGAATGTGTAATGCACATATAATTCAATGATACTATGTAGTAGCAAGAAGCCTCATATTAGTAAAACATAATGAAAATATGCAACCAGGATTCCCATTATTTACAGGATTCACTTTGTAGACAAGATGAACTAAAATTAACTTCAGAGTAAATATGGTCTTCTACCCACAAGATTTTGTAGGCTTTTCTGGCGTACTACCATGTTGTGTTGTACCAGGCACCTCTGCCCTGTGAAATGTAGTATCATCCATCAGATCTTTAATGACATTATTTTCAGTTTTTAAAATATATGTTATTTAAGATGCATTTTTTTTTAAAACTAGTATTATAGGTAGAAATTTTCAACTGAAAACAGACTGACTTCATGGCTTGCCTGTACCTTGTCATTCCTAGGAAGTCCCAGCCTCTTGGCCCACAAATTACTCCTGGGTGAATTGTACATCACTGCACATGTGCAGAATTTATGCCCCCTGCAGATTTTCTTTGCTTCCCTGCAGAAAAGTGAAATTCTAATGGGGAAGCAAAGGGATGCCATAAGAGCAGTCATGCAACCCACCCCACCAGTATGTTTCAGGTGCCCAGGCAGCCAGTAGAGAGGTAAATCACTGTGGGGTGCAGGTGGGACTGGGGAAGACCCTGCTGGTGGCTCCTCCCCTGCGCCAGGCTCAGCTGCTAGTCCCAGGTGGGCTGGGGAGGACAGGACTTCCTTTCCCCCTGCATGGCATCTGGGGCTGTGTCAGACCCACCACCAGATTTCTCTCCCAGCAGTCGGAAACACTGCAAACTCCCTTCACCTAATCCCCCACTTTCCTGCACCGATCGCTCCTCAGCTGCAGGGGGAGGGATGACTGTATAGGGAGCTGGTCCCCCATCCATCCAGCCCCCATGAATCCAAACCCCCTCATACCCAGACCCTCCCACCAAGCCTCACCCCAACCAGATGCACCTGGATCCCCACCCTACTGAGCCCCACTACCCCAGCATCTGGACCCCCCCCACTGAGCAACCCACACCCAGACCCCCTTCTGAGCTCTATCTCTTGCACACCCAGACACCCCCTGCTCAGCCCCAACCACCTTCCCCTAGACCCCCCCTGCAGAGTCCCATAACCATTGCACCCAGAACCCTCCAACAAGCCCCTGTGCATCCAGTTCCCCCCCTGGACCCAGATCCCCCACTGAGTCACCCATACCCAGATTTCCACAAACAGAACCCTCTCAATCCACATCTGGATCCCCCACACAAAGCCCCTTGGATCCTGCTTTGCTAAGTCTGCCTGCCCACACCTGGTGCACCTGGCACAGAGGGGCAGGGACCTGAACTTCCACTTCTGTGCAGCCAGTGGCCTGCTCTCCCCAATGGCATGCTGGAGGCTCCACATTTATTTAACAAATAAAATTTGCAGAATTTTAAAATATGGTGCACAGAATTTTAATTATTTTGGCACAGAATGCCCTCAGGAGTAACAAATGCCTACACAAAACAAAAGAAAGGAATTGAACCCCATATATTTCTTTCAAGCTGGTTAGGTTAGTAATTTTACAGTAGTGTAAAGTTATATCATTCCATTTTTACCATAGATTGAAAATCTTACCCTTAGATGTATAAATAACTGATAATATGCACCCCTATTCATAACTATGTGTATTATTCAGCTCCTAATAAATTCAAAGACACCTAAGTGACTTAGAAACTTAAGTCTCATCAAAAGTAAATGGCAGTTAGGCAATTTGAAAACCCAAAACAAAACCCCTATAGTAATTAGTGATTCTGAATTCCTCAGTTTTTAGGTGCACTGATGATACTCCTGAAAGAAGAGTGATTTTTAGTGTGCAGATACTCAGCACTTTCTGAAAATTGGGTATGGTTTAAATTTTGCACCCACCAATTATGCATCCAACTAGTCACTTCAGAAAATTTAAGTCAAGGACATAAGCCTTCTTGTGTGAAATACAGGGAACTCCAGACAAGTCACAACAATCTAATAATGTCTAAAAGTGCAAAACAGTACTATTTAGTAGTTTAGGAAAGGAAACAGTGAATCTGAACCCCATATCCACAAGATGGAAATTAGGCTGACAGAATATAACTAAGATGGCATATGGCCAAAGCACTGGAATTAATACCCCTTTTCTGCTGCAAAATCCCATAGCACCATTAATGTTCTTATGAAGTCAGGGACCTCAGTTTTGGATCTCATGTGCAAGGTGGCATAACCAATTATTGAGTGACTCATGGCATCACACTGAGTTACTGATTAATTAATTACAGACCCAGAAGACAGCTCCTGCAGAAGTATGTGGTTTGCTTGAAGCTCTGTCACAAAGCACAACAGTCCCAGATCACTCCCTAATGGCTCACCAGGTCCATAGTTTTTACTGAAACCTGGTCATCTGATCATGCTCCTGCTAGCGTCAAGACCCTTTCAGTGTTATAGTATCTTACCTCATCAATCCAACCTTTGGCCACCACTGGAACAGTCCTTCAGCCACTAGGGTCTCTGATTCACCACTTCTTCATGCTGGGCTCCTTATCCCCTCTCCCAGGCCTTTGCCCCATAGAGACTGATTAACATTAATCCTGACCTTTTCCTTCCAAATCCCACTGCACAGGAATGTTTGGTTTCCATATCTTTTCTTTAGTCCTGCCCTTTTTTCAGGTCCCACTAATCAGGGGAATTTACTTCCCCTACAGTCTAACTACCTTCAATCTCTCAAGACTTGTCATCCAGAGAACTTCCTTTTCTATATGCCTCCAACTATCTTTGTTCCTGGCTTCTTTCTTTCAGTACCATTTTCCCTTTTCAAGCTCTAGCACTTTGTTTTCCTAACTTCATTCTCCCCAGATGATAGGAATCAAATAGGCAAAAACCTTTCAGCTGATACTTATGCCCCAATTACTATTCAGATCTCTCTTATTAGCCCTAGCTCACACTAATTCCACCATCTCTGGGAGATAATCTGTGGCACCTAAAAGGGATCATGCCACTCTAGAACACCCACCCTTCCAAGTATAAAAGAGGCCCCTGCTCTTCTTAGCTGGTGAGATCTGTTGAGATCACAATCTGAGATGGGTTGACTGTGAGGGAGGCTTTCTAAACCCCAATTTAAAATACAAATCCATAGTAAATTCAGGAGCAATGCAAATTTTCTGAAGGATCACAGGCTGCCACAGTTTTGGAGAACTTTGAACAAGTTAATAACTAGGTTTTATTAATGCCAACTCAACCTCAAGAAAATAGTAATATTTAATTATATGAAATGTCAAAAAACTCTGAAAATCAGGTATTATAAATAGCAAAGGTTTCTGTAACTCAGGATTGTAGTCAATCTACAGCAAATGCTGTCCTTTGCTGGGTTTTTGAATTATATAGTATTTGGCACAACCATAATATATCTGAACTTTAGATATGGCTATGGATGCTAATCACAGTTACAAGGAAAGTGCACAGTCCTTAATTTTGCTGAGGCTAAAACAAGATGTCTAGGTAGGAGACATTCACTATTTTAGATGATTATTTATATGTGGTGTTTAGGGCCTGAGTTCTATAGACACTTGAAGTTCCAATCATAGTTAAGTAAATAGATGATGATGCTATTTAAAGCTCTTTTTATAGTCTGCTCTTTAGGCAAATGAAAATAATAAAGAAAATAGTCTCTAAGGTGGCCTGTTATTTTGTTAAATTACAGACTCCATAAAAGTAAACCACAATATTGGCAGGATTGCATGTGACTAGCATTTGAAGGGTTCATGCAAAGTAGGGTCTGGTATCTCTACATATGGCAAATAACAACAAACACATATAGTCTCTTCCCCTGGGGTTCAATAAATTGATCAATTGACAAAAGTATGTTTAGTCACTCTTTTTGAAGCACAACAAAACAGATTTAACAAGATTTCTGCTGTTGCTAAACAGGCTGAATGTATTTAAGCCAAATGGCAAGAAATATAGATGAATAAGTAATAATCCACAATTACGGAGCGTAACATCTTTCATTGCAAAGGATCGCAAGCTTTTTACAAATGATTCACATTCACTACTGAAACATAGCCATCTCAAACATGCTGTGCGGCAAGCCAAAAAGACAGTTGGTACACACCATACTTGACAACTGTTGAATATGTGTAGTCTTGAATATGAGTCTTGAAATTACTCTTGTCTTGCAGGGTATTTCTTGTCCTACACAGTCTTCTTCTTTGTATGGCTGATGTAGATGTAGAGCAACAATTATAATTGTACATTCCAGTGGTTAAGCCAGACAATTGTGTTGGGAGTACTAGAGTGAATGGTTGTGATGCCTCCTTCATATTTGTGAATCGGGCATTGAGCTGTTATATGCTCCATGGTCTGTTCTGGGTGATGACAGTCACACATTGGACAGTCTTTAACTTTCCATTTGTGCAGCAGGTATCCACTTCTGCCATGATTTGTGTGGATGTGGTTAAGGGATGTCCATGAGCATCACAGGAGACCAAAGCCAGGGCATGGACAAGAATCCTCCATCCCTGCCTACCCCTGTTTGAATTTCCTCTATGTTTTTTAGTCCCATAAATTTTAGCTCTCTGAGTAATGTTCAGAGGAGGGATTCTTTCAGGGCTCCTTTTGTGTGTTCCTCCTGCTGCTAAATGGCATGCCTGGCATGACAGATGCTCTGGCTTCATTCATAACACAAGTCCCAGATATTTCCCATTTTTTTTTCTGAATAATTCTGGAGATAACAAATTGTTGAACTTTTTGAATTTATAAGAAATACTGAGATTAGTCATTCTATTTAATACTTAGTATTTTCCTGAGGCACTTTCTTCTGAAGACATAGTGATGTCTGTCTATATTTATAAGTGAACTTTTGGGAGAGACTCATCCTTAGGGATGACAAGTTCAATTATGGAGATTGAAGACTGAAGATTCAGATGGTTTGGACAAGAATCTGAACTTATTCAAATTGGACCTCTGCAAGTTTCACACCCTTCACTATAGCTGCTGGCTTTTCCTGTTGCCCCTGGGTTGGCTATCCTTTTTCTAGTTTGGATGCTATTTGAATAATTACAGGCTTGAGCTAAAGAAAAAAAAATGGAAGAGTACGTTTGGTATTGTATGTTGTTCTACAGCAGCCTTTTCCTGGTCTTTTTCAGCAATTACTGGCGCTACTCCTGATCTGACTGCCTCCAGCTGGCAGCCCAGCTCCAAATGTAGATGTTGAATAGCAGCAGTATGAAGCTCATGGCTAGGGGAATAGAGATCAGGAATGGGGACTATTTTATTATTTTCTGATTGAAAATCGTTGGCTCTTATCAGGATTATTAGAGTGCAGAATTTCCATTTGGTATTTTATCTGAATAAAAATACACTGGGGCATGTGTTTTATAATATCGGGTTATGTATGGATTCTGCTTTATCTCTAAAAATCATATTTTGCATGTGCTAGAGCTACATTTTGCCAGTGAAAGACTTTGGCTTCTATCTGTTCTTGCTTGGATGATTCTGTTGCTGCCACTTCCATGTGATACACATTTATGCCTTTTGCATTGAACTGTTAAAATTCTCTGCTGATGGACAGCCCTAAAATCTATCATTATATGCTGGAGACATCTGGAAATATCCCTGTTCACCTGTCTTGTTTAATGCCATGGTCCCTTTTCACCTTCCTCTTCTTTTACTTTGCAATATTTTATTGTGTGAGGAAGTATAATATATTTAAACACCATAAAAAGGTAACTTTGCTTTTTAATTTTTCTTCTTTGGGAGAAAAAGTCACTGATTCCTTACAGTAAACTGCATGTACAGATAATATTTATATGTCATATTTCAATTCCACTTCCTGCCAGGTGTACTGAAAGGGGTAATTTCCCAATCATAAAATCCTTGTTCCTCAACTGTGTCATGTCTAGTTCTTCCTGCTGCAGGTGATACCACTTGAAATCATAATAATTATTTGGTGACCTTACAATTGCATACTGTGGTACAGTGATTTCTTGTTTCATGACTGGGGCTCCTAGGAACTTCTACCATCCAAACAATAATATAATTGGAGAGGAAGATAATGTCACAAGCTGAGAATTAAGACTTAAAGTCATAAATAAGTATGAGGGACAAACCCTAGGAATCAATAGTGTTTTTAAGTAACTATCTCAAGTAATAAATAACAGTGGAAGGATGTCCAACAGCAAATAATACACATAGTGTTCTTCAAAGTTCAAAGTTCTTCAAAGTTCTTCAAAGTTCTGTGTAAACAAGCAGGACACACACACACACACTCCACACACATTCCATCCACCGTGGACTACTTTAGAGTTATAGTGTTTAAGGCAGGAAGGTACTTCCAGATCATATAGCCTGACCTTCTCTATTTCACAGGTCACTAGCTACTACCTAGCCTCCCCCACATCAAGCCCAGCAACCAAAATTAGACCAAAGGAGACTAAACTATTGTGTGCCACAGGCAGAGAACAGGAACACTGAGGTTCATCAATGCCTGAAGCCTTTGCAATGGCAGGCATTCCAGATGATCCTAGCCAGCGACTTGTGGCCCATGATGCAGAGGATGGAGAAAAAAAATCCAAGGTCCCTGCCAATCTGACCAGGGGAAAATGTCTTCCCAACTTTGAATATCACAAAAAGTTAGATCCTGAGCATGTGAGCAAGGCCCACCATACAACCACCTGAGAGAGAGAATTCTCAGCACCACCTCAGAGCACTGGCTTACCTTATCCAGTGCCTCACCTCCAGTTGTGGTCATTTCTGATGTTTCAAAGGAAAGAGTCAAAACCCCCAGAGCACATCGGGGAAAAAAATATTCCCTTCCTGGCCCCTGCAGGTGACCTCCTGAAACCTTAAAGCATGAGATTTTAGGAAAGTAATGCATGAACTGGAAGGGTCCACCAGAACTACTGAACCTAGCCCCACACCACAGCAGGGAACCCAGTCATATAATCCCACTCATAAATTCTGCGTGTGTGTGACTTGAACTCCCATCATGATGTGTATCTGAATTTTGTAAACATCTGTCACTTTTATAATGTGTTAAATTAAAACCAGGTTTAAAATATCTTCTAATCTGGGGGTGATTGAAATCCGATCCAAACATCACAATTTGAGTCCAACTTTCACAATCATAAAACCTCATACACAACTTAACCAAACATATAAACTAGAAACCATGGACTTCTCAGGCCTACTCTTTCTCTTACACCTACTTTATATTACATAAAGAATAAAGGCCACAGGATGGTAAATCCCAAAGCTATTGTTTTTGCTATTTGGGGGAATGTTAATACGCTATTTTTCCCTAATCCGAACTCTATCCAATCCAACCTAATCTTACACGGATCTCTGTACAGGCAAAGGAGTCCAAAAGGCATTTTTATTTCCCATAACTTTTTTTTTAAAAAAAGAATTGTCTATAGTTTGGTAAATAAATCTGTTTATTCTCTGTGAATTTTAGCCAGTATGTCATCCGGAACAGCTGAATTGTATACTATATTTTCTTCATTCCAAGTATTTTATTTGCTTTTCATAAATAGTTATATTGAAAAAAAAATCCTTCCTTCCCTAATTATCTTAATATCTATGATCTCATTCCCTCTCTACTACAGAAACATGAAGCATGTTGTCAGAGCTATATTTATATTCCTTGGAATTTTTGCAATATATTTTAAGTTATCAATTACTTCAAAAGATAGCTGTAACAAGAATGTTGCTACATGGAAACTCCAGAAATACCCATTTTTGTTAGAGAAGGGTTAAAAGTGAATTCTGTAAATGTTGTTTGTAGATCACCCACAGAATAGGCACACATGAGATGAAATCTTTATTAATAAGATACAAATATTAGCTCTTGACCTGTTATGTTGAATGCCAGTTCTGGATTTTAGCATTACCCTATTCCCTTCCCTTTTCAAGGACTGTGCCATTCTAACTTCCTCTTGAAAGTTATGTATGTATGATGGACAATATGGTAAATATCATGTGGATTCCATTGAATATGATTAGGAACTGCACACGTGTGTATAAGAAGCCAGGGGAGGAAACAGTGCCAGCACTATTTCAAAACATTTAAAATGTTGAAATATTGATTGAGGGCTTCTGTCAAATGGAGAAAGACCCCATATTTTTTAATTAAACCAGAAGAAAGTTTTCCAGCTTTGCCAGCTGAGTACTTGCACCTGGCTGACAAGCTACTGATGCAGATGGCAGTTAATGCAGCATTTGGCCACATTATCCATTGGCTACAACAAAACTACTTTAAAGGGGGCATCAAGCTAATAATAAACCAGAGAAAAGATCCAAAGGCAGAGAGAAATACATTTGCATAAAAGGTCCACCTTTGTGCAGCTTTCCATTGGTGGAACCAACAAAAATAGTCCTGAATGGCTCTACTGCATGGCAGATTTCTTTTGAATAACTTGATCAGATACAGGGGCACAATTTTGTAACTCTGTGCAGAGTCCACAAGCTGTCTAAAGGTAGTGAGCTAACAAGAGCTACTTGTGATCAGGAAGGCCTTTAAAATATGTTTGATGCACAATTGCTTGGTTAAATTATTACAAAAAAGTGAGCAAAACAGCAGAGTTCCTGCTTTGCTACATTTCCATTCTAATATTAAACTTCTCATGCTTGTGTGTGTTTATATATATATGTCAGGAAAGATACTGCAAGACTTAAAAGGTCTCTTGTGGAGCACTGACAATTTCTCTGCTTGTCAGAATACAAGACAAATGAAAAGAAAACAGAGACATGTTAGATATTGTTATAAAATGCAAAATACTAATCTTTCATTTTTAAGACACAAAGTACAAATGCTCAAGAGGCACATATGATGTCGTAAACTGATGCATCATCAATTGAATGCACTGCAGTGCGTAATACCATAGTATGCACTAATTAGAAAATGTACTATACTCCTATTTCTTATGTAACTCTGGTCCCTTGCTGCTACTACCACTGCCTCAGCCAAAATTTCTAATGTGACGAAGAAAGTGCTATCTGCAGCAGAACTGAAAGTCAATAGCCCATACTTTATTTTTAAATGGTAACCATCACAGACTCATATCGTTCTTTGTGCAGGAAAATATCATTTAATGATCTATATCAAGCTTATTTACATAGCAATAGTGAGACTAAATCTAATCTATGAGAAGACAGTGTGGAGTCCACTAGAAATACAACTATGATGGAAGAATTTGCGCCCATGGTCAATTACCAAATTAACTGAGATAAAAGTGAAATTTATTACTCTCAAGGACTGGTTCAAGTACACCATTGATTGAATGGCAGCTTCAATGTATCCAAAGAACTATGAAAGACCTAGATTTTCTGTTGAATAATGGAGTGGAAATCTAAAGAAGTAACAGCTAACTAGTTAGTTAAATAAAGTTAAATCTATCAACACAATAACCTACAATCAGTTTTGTTTAATTGAGGGCAAGTTATCAATATGGTAGTTGCTTATCAAATAAAGTATTTGTTTAATACATTGTCTTTTCATGATTTCCATGAAGTTATCCTTGTTTTTAAGTGGTGCAACTACGAGCAGAATTTGGCCCTCTGACTCCAGTGCATACGATTAGGATTCTACAATGATAAATCAGTGTCCTTATGTTCAGAGGGGCTAAGCAACCACAGCTTCCACTGAAATCAGTATTCACCAATGTTTATCAACACTGGAGTCAATAGAATCTATGGGTGCTCAGAACCTCAGAAAATCAGGCATTTATTGTGGTGTCTAAAAGTGGATTTACAATGGGAGAACAGAACACAGTTTATCCCTGAACTAGTTTGGCATTATTGCCTAAGCCATTAGACCCCAGTGCTTAATTTTTTCCAATTTTCAATTCCAATTTCAATCCAGTACCACATGTAGCTGATTGTCCCAGTTCTCTGAGACCATCAATTTGGCATTGATCTATCACCTTCCTTCAGTCATACTACTGAATAAACTGAATACAATGTGTGGGGTTTTGGAAACTGTACTTATATGCTATGAGATTTTGCTGGACACTGCAGCAGTATTGTTTTCCCTCCTCCTTTTTCTTATTCATTTTTTGTCTCCCAGGCAGACATAGAGGATGTGCTAACACATATAATGACAGGTTTCAGACTAGCAGCCGTGTTAGTCTGTATCTGCAAAAAGAGAAGGAGTACTTGTGGCACCTTAGAGACTAACAAATTTATTGGACCATAAGCTTTCGTGAGCTACAGCTCACTTCATGCATGCATCCGATGAAGTGAGCTGTAGCTTATGAAAGTATATGGTCAAATAAATTTGTTAGTCTCTAAGGTGCCACAAGTACTCCTTTTCTTTTTGCTAACACATAGTGTCTGTTGTCTGATAACTGGTTCACATGTCAGATGTGAAATGAATTGTGTTTTACACATAATTCCCCATCTCAACAAATAAGAATGCCACTAAATTAAGTTCCAGCTCTGCATTCAACAGAAGAGCCAAGGGGTGCATATCTTTTTTCGGGTTCGTAAGTATATTTATCCTACCTTTTCAACTTTGGAAGCTGAGACTGAGAGAGGTTAATTGACTTGGCTGTTGGCCACCATAATATTGTAAGTGTGGAGCTGGGAATCAGGAGGTCCTACCTCTGATAATGACTTGCATCTGACCTTGAGTTTGTTATTTAACCACTTGCAGATTGGATCCTCTGAGTGGTATTGTGGGGATAGTTGTATAATGTTTGAAAAATGTTGAATATCATTCAAAATATTGTTAAGGATGGTGAGTGGCTGAGCGGGATGTAGAATGTAGGAGTCCCTAGCTTCTAACCCTGTATTCTTTCCTCTAGATCATAAGGGGTCCAGTCAATTTCTCCTGGCTGCACTATAGATATTACAGTAGACTTTAAAAAAATCATACCAGCTTTAATTCACAGTAAAATACTGCAGAATTTCCCAAATTTCTAAACTTCTACAGCTTGAAGTCAATGAAAAAAATCCAGCAAATTATATTGCATTTGCATAAAAATCACAACTACAGAATGGATTCCCTTAAAGTATTTATTTTTTCTTAGATCTCAATAGGATCTACTAAGTTGAAGAAAAAAAATTGGGTCATTTTTGAGTTATGCACGACTGCAATTCTTAATCAGAATGTATTTCAGAAATTTTTTCTCCCCCTCAAAAATGTCAGATTATATTTTTCTCAGCCTTTCAAAAACACACAAACAAACAAACAAAAATATCAAATCTAGGCTGAGACCAAGAAGATGTTAGAATTAGTATAATTTGTTTCTGAACTTTATGAACAGCTTAAAAAGATTTATTTTCATGAAAAAAACAACCTTGAGAATAACAGATTTCAAATGTGCTCAGCACCCAGGAGCTCCCATTGGTCCATAGTTTCCAATTATAATGATACCTAACTTAATAAAAATGAAATGTAAAACCTTTTTTTTTAAAAAAAAAATCTTCTACTATAACTGAACCTTTCCATATTTCTCCTGCGTACTTGTCCAGACAGAATAATGCTGAAACCCTGTAACTTTGTATGACACATAAACGTCTTTCAGAAATAAGATAAAATCACTCATGGCCATCCCAGATCCCATGGAATTTTTCTAAAGATGAAAGATGGAAATTGTGGCCTCATAGAAGTCAATGGGAGTTTTGGAATTGATATAAATGGAGCCAGGATTTCACCCTAGGTATGCTAACCCTTATGTCCTGTCCAAATTCCAATTTAGCTCAGGCAATTGCCTAATACTTATTTAGTTTCCTCCTGTAGATTGTAATAGAAAAGCTATTTTTCACTAGCGGTCTTAATCCACTACATAGTATTGTAGATTGTGAAACATTTACCAGGTTTCAGTGCTGAGCTGGCTGCATTTCATTTGTGGATGAAGTGGTCCCTGTGCATACTGCTGTTTATACAGTAGTTCTGAAAGCCCTCGGGACACTTCGGGATGAAAGGTGCTATGAAAAAAGCAAGATCATTATTGTTCTCATTGCCTACTTAGGCCAGTCAGTAAAACCTGACTGAAAAGAGCTTTGATAAATATTAACGGAAGAAAATCCCAGACTATGAGTTTATCAGTTTAGTTAAAGAAAGGGATATATGACAAAGCTAAGCAGATAATAGCTTTCCATTATAAATGTTATGCCTGTTCTATGATTCTGAACTAATGTCACATCCTTGTAATACTTGAAGTTGACAAGCATACAAAGTCAGGTCTTCGCAGCATTACATTAAGCTCAGTTGCAGCCTTCTAATCTCTAATCAAAAGATGATTACATGGAAAACATATGGGCTGATACATATTTCAAGACCCATTGTGCTCTTTTCTCCTTAATAGAAGGCTGAAATGCCTGTACATCATGGGAAAAGCCAACCCTGACATGTACAATTAATATTTACAGTTATTTGAATAGGTCCCCTGTGGAGCCTGTTAGGAAGCCTACTCTCCACATGGCAGCAGGTTTTCTTTTGAGAGGACACATGCTTGGGGCACTGATGAGCCTACTCCCCACGTACAGTGAGATTGGTTGAGCACGTTTAATTCTTCCTTCTCACAGGGAATGGCTCAAGTGACTGATGATAAGGGCCAGGTCTCTGAGAAGAAGTTGCCGGCCAAGCATCAGAAAGGAGACAGCCAACAATTAATCTATATTATCTTGAAAGTTCTGCCCTCTACAGTCAGTCCGGGTGGTCAAGAGGTGTTCCAGGCCTTGAACGGGGTGTGGTATATTCTACACTGGAAGTTCATGATGTCAAATTTTCCTGGCAGCAAAAGCAGTCCTTTCTTTCCTGTATTTTAGAGTCTCTATGGATGATTTTTCTCTCTTACACCAAGGTAAATCAGAAGTAGATCCACTGAGGTTAATGGAATTACACTGAAATCATTATTTCAGACTGTCTAATACGCCTCATCTAGTGTACAAAAAATCAGTGTGATGTAATACCACTGTGTAGACCAGCTCTAAGGGATAGTATAACTGGCTGTGACAGAGTGCTGAGAACCAGTAATTGAACCAGCACTTTGGTCACTCTTCATCCAATTATTTCCCTGAGAGGGGGCCTAATTGAGGGAAGGAATGGCTAATTACTTGGTACCCTGCACTGGGGAGAGCTAAGGAACAAATTCACCTATTAACTGTAAGAGTAGAAAAGTAGTACAGGAAGGAAGAGCAAGGGGTAGGACAGGAGTGAGTGAGTGTGTCAGTGAGTCAGTCAAGCAGAGCCAAGGTGCAGGGAGATCTCTGCAAAGAGAGATCTTTTCTGTTTCTTATAATTGTATGACACAGTTAAAAGAATTGCTGCACAGGACTGTAAGATGGTGGTGGTTGCTAAAAACACAAAGAAAGTACACAGTAGTAGTTACAAATTGGAGGTATCAAAGTCATTCATAAGAGAGGATAGTTCTTCATTAAGAGTTCTTTTTTTTTTTTCTCTATTGGTGACAGCAGAAAACCTCTTACCTTGTGTCTAATAAGTCTCATCATGGTTTTTATTTTCTTCACGTCCAAACCACAGCATCCCAAGTAAGCAGGCAGTGGCACACATTAACTAGTTGGAATACTGCAGTTAAGATTCTGCCATTTTGGATAGTTTGTCGAGGAGAAGATGACTATTGTAAGACTCCCTGGAGACCTGTGGAAGAGGGAGAAAGGTGCTGCTAATTATAAAAGGCCAGATTCTCTAATAATTTAAATTGGTGCAGCTTCAATGACTTCAGTGGAGCTTTGCCAGTTTCCCACAGAAGAAAATTTGGCCTAAAAAAGAAAAGCTCTACATAGGAGTAGAATTTAAATAATCGATGCATAAGCAGGACCCCTTATGTCCCTTTATGCATAAATTTTGGTTTTGGAAAACTCACCATATTCACTTTTCTTTAGTAAATAGAATCAGCAAAATCATAATGCATCCAGCTTGTTTTTTAAAGTAGAGAGTAAGAGACTTGTTGGGTGTCATGTATTATCAAAAAGTATACACATATATATGAGATGTTTCTTAAGCATTTTAGTTTTATTTATATTTCCCTTTATTTTAGATTAAAGTCGCCCCTTTGTAGAGATCCAGCCAGGTTCCTCATAACAGGATGCACATGGGACTTCACTGTTATGTTGGCTTTCTGCTCAGGGATGATATTAATATAAATAACAGTACTTTTCTTTTATATAGCAGTGCACCTTTCACCTAATGATCTCAGAACAGTTAAAGAATGTAATGAATTAACTCCAACACCCATGGTCTAAGCACTAATCCACAATCCCTCTTACATATGTGATTTTTGCAGATTTCCTTTCAAGCCCTCTGAATAAGATTCTGATCTTAGTCTTAGTCTTCACCAGACCTGCTAAATCGACCGCCGATGCATCGATCATCGCTCGTCAATCCCCTGGTTAAGTGTAGACAAGCCCCCAGTCTTGCTTCTGGCATATCCTCCATGCCATGATATGTGAGAGGGGATACTTAAAAGGCAGCCTCACAGTGTCTGAGCTGGGGGTATTCAGAACATGGGCTTTCTGGACCCCTTTACACCAGTGTTTGCAACAGACTGAAATATATGCCAAATGTCTTTAATGTAGGCAAGGAGTCATAGTTTAAGGCCAGAAGAGACCACCAGATCATCTAGTCTGACCACCTCTATTTCAGAAGCCACACCAAACCTCACCCAGTTACCTCTGCACTGAGCTCACTAACCTGGGTTAGGTTAAAGTATTACAGGCCTCTGGAGACTAAAATCTTGGTGTCACAGGCAGAGAAATGGAGGGGCTGAGGTGCACCAATGCCTCTGGTCCCAGTAATGGCAGAAAATTGATTTGGTGACATGTACTCAAATTAACTTTGCAAGCAACTCATGCCTCAAGCTACAGAGGAAGGCAAAAAAGAAAAACAAAAAAAACCATGATCTCTGATAATCTGACCTGGGAGAAAATTCCTTCCTGACTTTGAAAATGATGATTGGAAAACACAGTGAATATGCTTGCTTTCTATACCGTTTCTGTGTCCCTATTTGTTACATAAATCCCAAAGTACCATATGTGTGTCCTTAGTAGAAATTTCACATTTATCCTTGCAAATGAAACATGAAATTTAGCAGATTTTTTTTCAGAATCCCAAAATGTAATATTCTAGATCAGTGGTGTTAGCAGTAACTGAATGTCAGGATCTCACAAAATTGCTTCAAATACTCATATACAGATGGATTGTGCAACTCAGTGAATATCCCTGCAGCATGGAAAAACAGAAAGAGATCATTATTACCAGTCACCTTGTTTGTTCTGATAGCACATGTTACTAGATCAATTATATTGTTGGCAAGGCTCTGCATTACAGAAACTTGCAGTGGAACTGAAGTGGATGATCAGAATAATTACTGTACCTGCTTAGGAATGGATAGGGAAAACATTTTTAAAAAGAATGTCTGAGGAAAGAGTTATAGTTGCATGTAAAAATGAAAAGGAGAAAAAGGAAACAAATTAACAAATGTGGGCAGAAAAAATGGGTGGAAAAAAATAAGGAAATGAAAGAGTGGAGACAGAGACACCGATCAAGATGGGGAACCAACAGAAGCAAAGAAGAGCGAGCAAAGGCAAGAGAAATGAAAGGTGGGAGAAATGGGAAACAGAATAGAATAGCTGAAGGGAACCACAACAACAAAATCTAGAGAGATGGAACTTTAGGGCCTGAACAGTGTTTTTTTTCTTATGTGTGTTATCCCACTTTTGGAACTGGCTTATACCTGTATGATGTGCAAACAGGAAAGGGGCACCTCACATGCTTTGGACGGTTCCAAAGTTTCCTGATGCTACTGGTAGGTGCCTGAATCCTCCTTCTAGTGTGCTAAAGAATAAAGCTACTTGGAGGTACCTCCAGTGAGACAAGGGGTTAGCCACACTAGGGCAGTGGCTACCACACTTGAACTCACAAATAATTCAAACTCACAAATGCAAACAAATCAAAAACAATAATAAGAACCATTATGTAATGATTTGATTAAAGAGAAATAAAAAATCAGGACAAATATTAAATTATTAAAATTATTAGAGATATCAATACTGTTTCTTAATTATTAAACAGAGAATAATTCTAGGATATTGATGTACAATTTAGGTCTTGTTCTGTGCATTTTTGTTTGTTCATTTTTGTGAATTAATGAACAGATTTGCATCAAAATGTAATCTACAAATTAATCCAAAAATGAACCCAGGAGAAAACAGGTCGGTGACATTAGAGGAAGTGAGACTTGCAGTAAACAGTTACAAAATGATAAAGTACATGGTCATGACAATATTTCATCATTGCTAATGAGTAGAGGCCCAAATTTAATTCACTGGCTTCACAGAATTGTCTTTCAAGTTTGGGAAACTAGTTACATTCTAAAAAGATTAGAAAAGGGACTACATCATCCCTTTTCAGAAAAAGAGTGAAAGTAAAAGATTAATCTTTAGAGGATCTTCAATATGTGGGTGATATTGCCTTATTTGGAAATACTACAGATCAGTTACAGCTAATTCTGGGAGAGCTCTGAAAAACTACAGACTCTATCAGACTTAAGATCAATGGTGAAAAAAAACCAAAGCTATGTATGCTTATTATACAATGGAAAAGAATGACCTGCCAATGCTACTTGTATATGGCAATGGCACTGAATGGGTGAATTTCATCTATCTGGGTAGTCAGTTGACAGCAGGAGGTTTTATATCCGAAAAAGTAACATCTTATTAGTCTTGCATCTATGGGATTTAAGCATCTTCAAAGGCCTCTGTTAGGGTGGCAGGATGTCTGTGTGACACCTAAGATATCAGCGTTCAATGTGACAACTCTGTTATGTGGAGCAAAATATGGCAGTTAAAAACAGAGGAGGAGAGGAAAGTAAACAGTTTTCAGTGTCAAAAGTTCTGGCATATTCTTAACATCTGTTGGTTTGATTTTGTCACAAATGAGGAAATACTTAGATGATCCCAGCAAGTTTCAGTCTTGCACCAGTGGAGAACAAGATGACTGCTATGGTGGGGTCATATCCAATGTGCAGAAGAAAATACATTTTACATAAGGCTTATAGAGTGAAGGTCGAAAGAAGTAGAGCATGAGGCTGACCATGAATGAGGTGGGAAGATGCAGTTCTGATGTATTTAAGCAATCAAAATTCTCCTGTGCTGATTCTTGTTGGAGGAAGAATGACCTATATGAAACTTTCAAACCTTCAAACCATTCAAAATGGAAATCCCTTCTATGCACCAGAATGGCTACATCATAGCTATGTGAATCTGCTGCTGGCTTATTTCCATGCTGTCATTTGTAGAACTGGCCAGAATTGTTTTCCTCATGGAAAATTTTGACTTTTTATCAACAACCCAAAATGTCAAATGTTTTTAGTCAAAAGGTGCAAACTGAAAACTTTTCAGTTCTTCAATTTTCAGATTATTATCAAAAAGTTAAAATTTCAATGTAAAGCAGAAACTTTATGTGATAGGTTTTATTTGATAAAAAAAAACAAATTTTCTGTCAAAACTCTTGACAAAAAAGAAATTTCTATCATTTCTAGTCAGGGTGTCTGCTGATAGAATCAAAGTATGTGTGTGCATAGCTAGTTAATGCTGCTATGACCTTCATGAAGTTAACCCCAGTTTTAGGCAGACTTAATTCTGAGTAGACAAAACTGCTTAGAGCTGTTGTTTTTTGGCTCCTCTCCCATTTCTTGGCCTCTTCTCCTGTGTCAGTCAGAAGTTGTAGATGCAAGCTGCCATATATGGAAGCATGAACACCCCATATTGTTGCCCTTTTTTTTTATGTTTTGCATTCTTGCCATGCCAGGTTTTTAATAGTATTTCTGTGCACCAAGTTGCATAATGTATCCACCCAGACTCAGAAAGGTACTTTAAGCAGATGTGTAACATTAAGCATATGAGTAGTTTCATATAGCTCATTGGCTCACTGGCTTTCTGAATTGGGACTATGGACTTTTATAATTTCTCTCTCAATCGCCTAGAAAAGGCTGATTGTTTTCTCCTTGTTTGGCTGGGGTTTATTGGTTCCTTATGAATTGTGGCTTTTTTCCTAGTGACATGTGGTGGCGGTTTGTAAAATCACACAACATAGTTCAATCTGTTTTTCTGCAAATTCTTTCCCTGGAACTTTGTTACCATTTATTGTTGCTGTGTGGAGCAGAAACACGGCCAAATTTACCTAAATTACAGCACATTAGCTAACGGTCACAGAAATTTGTCATAAATTTCAAACTGAATGATTTTTCTGGCACTACAAATGATATTCTTGTCCCTTTAGTGTTCTGGTCTATGTTAGGCTCCCATAAATCAGTCGTGTAAGAATGACTGAAGAACATAAAGAGAAGTTAACTGAACACTGAACCATGCCAAAAATTCCTGCAAGAGTCTAAGCTTTCAAAAAGTAAACACTCTTTATTTTAAAAAGAAGAGAGCTCCCTATCTCTCTTTCATTTTTGGTCGCTTTCCTGGGACTGTCTGGTATAATAATCCTGTTGAGTTACAACATCTAGTGTGTATTCAATCTGTAAAGTGCTTCCCAAGTGTCTCTAATTTTCAGCCAAGTCAATGATTTTGAAATAGACATTCTTAATTTTTTCTATTGAATGTGGCTATTTTTCCACAAGAACGTGGACAAGTACAATTTGAAATGATACATTTTAAAATATAAACTGTTCTGCTATTTACTTATTTAAGATTTTTAGTACAAGCATTTTTGGAAATTATATGTTGTGTGTTTTTTTAAGGTCACTGGAAGGAGAGTGACAGCAATTTATAGGGCAATTTGAGCTGGGAAAGTTCTGAAATTCAATCCTCCTATGAGGGTCAGTCAAAAATTAGAGCTACCAGGGAATTTAAGTGGTGCAATAGGTCTTATCCTTAGGGTGATCAGACGTCCCATTTTTAAAGGCATCTTCCTGTATTTAAGCCCTCCTGCAGGTGTCCCGACTTTTTCTTAAAAACAGGCAAATTTTCCCGTATTTTCTGTCTCCCCCTCATCATTACTGACAGATCCAGCTGCTCAACAGATTCCTGCTTGCCAGCCACCCATCGGCCTCTTGCCAGCCACCATCAGTGGGTGTGCAAAGCTGGTGGGGGGTGAAGATGCAGCGCGCGGGGCTGGCCGCTCCCCCTGCTGATCCATCAGTGCAGATCCTGCTGCGTGCTGCCTCTCAGCCAGCAGGGTCCCGCCCCCCGTCCCCTTTCCGGCGGGTGCTGGCTGCACACTGTGAGCTGCAGCGGCTGGTGTGGGCAGGTTCCAGGCAGAGGCAAGATACATGTCGGCTCTGCTGCCCACCCATCTGCCCTTTACGTGCTCCCCTCTCACTCTCCTCTCCTTGCTTTGCCCCTTCACCACCACCCCGAGCTCCACTGCTCCTCCATACTACCCCGGTGGAGCACGTCCCGCTCCCTGTGCTGTGCAGAGAGCCAGCCCCTGGTCGGAGCGCTCAGCTCACAAACAGCCTGGCCAACTGGCTCCTTCCTTCTCCCACTGCCTCTGGCTGGGCCGGTTCTCCAGGAAAGCCCAAGACCCTCCAGCCCAAAGCACTGGCCAGGAGGAGGCGAGCCCTGCATGTGCCAAAGCCACGCACAGCGCTGGCATAGGGAAGCCTCTCTGCACCTCAGCTAAACTCTGGAGTGGTGGGGTGGGGAGAAGTGATTTCCAGCCTGTTCACACCCCGGCCTTTCAGGCTCCACAGCAGCCCCCCGGGTAGGGACTTAGTACCCTCTTCATCTGCCCCCGCACCCTGGGTCCTGACCCTAGGGAGCGCGGGGCTGCTCTGTCCCCTAGGTATCCTCCCCTGCTGAGCCATCTCTCTGGCCAGGTTCTCTGAAGCCCCTGTAGTCAGGTTCCCTGGGCCCTGGTGCACAATGCATCCTTAGAGCTTAACTCCTTCCTACCCGTGCTGTAGCCGAGGGACAGGAGGCAGCTGGATTACTTCAGGTGGCCAGCAGCAGCCTGGAGGTGTTAGCTGCCTTTTGACACTGTATGGGCAGGAAGGGACAAACTGTTTCCAGACACCGGGGGAGGAGGAAGAGCAGGGAGGAGAGATGAGCTCTGAAAAACCATGGGCCAGGTCATACCTTAACACACACACACACACACACCCGCCGGCCTCCCCTGCAGGTGGAAGCAGCTCCCATCCCCTCCCTCCCGCACAGTGCCGAAAGGCTGCCGCTGGCCATGTTCTGGTGTGAACCCTAGTATAAATCTGGGGGAGGAGGATGTGATCCTACGTGCCCCCCCCATTTTGCTTTGGGAAGATGTAGCACCAGGTACCAGGAGAGGTGGGTCTGCCCCTGGGGTCCAGCCAGGCACAGAGGGCGGAGAGTGCCTGGCACGGATGGTCAGGTCAGTCAGTCACCCTCCCTGTGTGAGAGAGGTATACGAGACTGTATGTGTGTATCACCTCTCCCCATGTGAATCCTAAAGCCTTAAAGATAAGACAGTAAATAAAAAGTATCCAACTACACAGTATTTCTTTTTAACAGGGCTCAGTCAACTTGATGTTAATTTGAATGTTTGTACTGCATAGTTCTGACTGATTGCCATTGAACTCGCTTGAATACTAGTAATTTTAACCAGTGTCCTGTGTTCAGCATAGGGAAATGTGGTCACCCTGCTTATCCTGGCCCTCTGTCCAGAGGCAAATTTCACCAAGAAAAACTGTAATGGTAAGACCTCAGTACCGATGTAAAATATTAATACGATTATATTTTTTTTAGTTTATTGTAAACTTTTGTGCCTCTTTAAATATAAATATATAGTTATACGAATGTCATAGCAAAAATGTTTAAAAATATAACAATATATATTATGTCTTGTTATGTGGCAAAAATATTAAAGCTAATCAAATAAATTTGAACAGGTTTCTACCTTTGTCTCCCAAGCAAAAGCAAGTTTCATAAAACACTAGTAGTGTTATACAAACCTGTATTTAAACTTTATTTTGCTGTAACTTTTATACAATTTTCCTTTGTGCTACATTTAAATATATGTCTGCTACAAAGTTTGTGCTTTCTATAAAATATTTAACAACAGTTAACTGCAATAACAAAAAAAGTAACTCCAAAAGATCAGGTAAAAATTCTGTAGCTGGAACTCTTGCTAAAAAGAGAACTCAAGCAGGGGAGCACTGGACTTTCTTGCATAAGACTGTGAATGCTTCTGTTAGCAGTTAGACTTATGTATTATTATGTATTTCTTATGAAGAACTAGTAATGCACATGGTAAGGGAATAAAAATGGCTTTCTTTATGCAAAAACTGCAAAAGCATCCAAAATAGGTACATTTGTATGTAACTAAACAAATAGGACATTCAGAAAAAAAGCAAACATATATTTTAACGAAGTAAATATGTAAATAGAAAAACATGTCATGCTTCTGTCATGTGCTGTACTGAAGCATAATTTGTATAATAAATTACTTTGTCTGTATTATATTTTAAATCTGTGTATAAATTCAGGTTGCTGAAAACAAGAGAAATGTGGGGAAATTTCTCATGTTAACCAACTAAGCAGGTTAAGGGTGCATCACACAGAGTGGAAACACTAGAATATGTCAGAGCACAGTGAAGAAACCCCCTGGGCATTTGAAGGAAAAAAGATAAATCTACAAGTAACAGACTAGTCAACTACATTTAAATATGCAATTGCTTATAGAGACATTATAAAGATCACGAGGCTGGTCAGATTTAACACTATTTAAACTATACATTGTTAAGCCATTGTTAATGTGAGTTTATGCATATACCTGTTGTTTTAAATCTCTCTCATTGGAATATGGCTGTATTTGTTTATTGCGTAAAAACAAATGTATCATTCTTGTATAGTTCTTTGTTAATTGATATAATAGCATTGTATCAGGAACGTTTACAAGACCTAATACCTGGGGAAGAGAATATTTCACAGTCTGATATCTTTCAAACTGTGCAACTTAAAATTTTTGATGGAAATATTGGTTCCATTTCATGACTATTTGGACTGAAATATCCATGTGGAACAGGGCAGATAATGAAAATATAAAAAGGCATGTTAACTATTTTGAGCATCAGGTAGTGAAAACAATTTCTAAATCCATAATTCATGGCACTGAGGGTCTGGGTACTGAGCAACAGTATATGTATAATGTGCTAAGCTGTTTAACCAAACACAAGTAAAAATTAATGAACTGATTATAGAAAACAATAAGAAAATGAGGGGAAATTGTGTAGGTAGCAAAATTATTTGCACCACTTATGGGAATTATGTATTAACTGCCATAATTATTTAATTAGAGAATACCTGGATGTGCCTCAGCTACTGATGCATCACTCAGCAACGCAAACCTGGAGGGCATCACATTCAGCTTGTTGTTCCATTAAGTTACATGTGTAGATGTCATGTCTTTGCCATCTTGACTTCAGGGGGTGGCCACACCACTCTGGATCACTATAATGAGACTAAAGCGAGCTGATTGGTCTCCTGTCCTCTGAAACTCACCAAATGGCAAAGTCCAGCAGTAAGAGTGAGTTGTAATATGGATGCACAGTACTGTGTAGTAACTATTTTTTTTAAAAAATTATGTATGGAAACTTCATATGTAATGTCACTACTCCAAATGTCTCTTTTATTCCTCATGTATGCAGCACTGTGAGTCTTACTATAATAATGCCTATTCCATTTTTTCAAAATGAATCCAAGATTCAAAGTAAGCTCAGCTCCAGGATAAAGTTTAAAAATACAAACCAGTTTTTAACACACACATTGATTGAAAAACATTACTAGATCACTCACATTAGCAATGACATGCATAGCAGAAGAAGCCCTGAATGATCGTACCCAGAATGGTAATCTTGAAATATTAATATCCTATTTTGAATAGAAGTTATATGTAAAGCTTTGATTATGTTATAGGGTGTATTAGATTTAATTGTATTAGTCTTATACTGCCACTTACACAGTTTGCTAAAACAGTATAGATCTCACATGACTTCTCTGACCTTTGCTTCATATATACATTTAGCAAAGGTGTTGAGGTGATATAGCAATTATGGCACTAAGCAGGAGACTGTTAGTCAAGACGTATATGTTATACATACCGGACCCTATATTATTATGTATTACACACCCCATGTTAATATGTACTACGCATGATACTAGTATAGTATCTACATTATACATATATGGGGAAGATATGCTAGATGACTTTGTATTATGCTGTTCCTAGAAGCCTGTTCACTTATGTCAAGATATATAGGTCACAATACTCTACAATGGAACACTTCAGAATTGTCACAAGTGAAAATAAAACCTATCAGAGATAAAATGCATTTGTTCTTTGTCCTGGTACAGGTTGAAAAGTACCTCCCCAGTGCATTGGGTCTTGGAATATGGTATCCAAAACAAAATGACACATAAAAGCAAAGTAAAAATCTGATTGGTGGATTTAAATGTTGGGTGAGGTATAGCATGTTCTCTAATTTTCAAACAGTCATAAAATAAAAATAGTTAGTTTGAATACATAATTGGTAGCACACCAGTGTAAGGTGAACTGAATGCTGTGAGTACTCTTTTCTAGGGTTGGTAATGTATTTACTTTCCCCTTTATTTATTATACTGGTTTGTCTTTAGACAATAAATTGTCTAGGCTTGGTTATTTGGTCTCTTGAGCACTTTTAATATGGAAGCACAAATGTAGTCAAGCAATTGGCTATACTTTACACAAAACTCTTTTTCTGTGGACTGGTCACCTCTTCCTTCCTCTTTCTTCTATTTCTTTTTCTGTACAGTTGGTGGGAAAGCTTCACAGAAACCCATATAGGGAAATCTAGCTAGAGTATATGCAAAAACCAAGGGCTCAAAGTGAGAATGTGATTATATATATGTTTAAAGAAACAAGGCCTTATGGGATCCACATCTGGAGCCATAGGGTCTGCTCTCCCCAGATACATTAGTTGGGTGAAAAGAGTGGTGAGCGTTGATATTAAGGTGGTCAGCTGAGGAACATAGAAAAGAAGTATTTTAGTTTGGTTATTTATTGCTGGATTTTGTATGGTCTGCTACTGAGATAACGATCAGTCTTTTCATCCACTCAGCATATTATAGAATGCAATTTGCTTAAAGTAAATGAATTACACTGTACTGTGGATTTATGTAACATTAACAAACAGCTGAACTCAGTAAATGACTGTCATATCGTAAATTCTTAGTCACCTTGTTTACTCAGCCTGATTTTTTGCAGAGACTTCCAAGATTATACACTTCTGCTACACATTAGGAACCTGCATTAGCATGAACAGGTGATTTCAATATGCAACAGAATCTGTGTTTCAAACACTGCCTGTTGCTTCACTTGGGCTAGAAATATATCTGTGTTTAGTATGCATAATCTTTTTGGTAACTTGGTTCCTTGAGATGCACTATATACTCATAACATGATTAAAATACAAGAACTTTTTGTGGTCATTGTCTCATAGTCTCTGATATAATATGTATCTGTTAAAGAGTTTTATATTTAACTGTTCAGCAAGTCACAATATAGAAGTATAAAACGGTATGAAATAAAGTGCTGCTATCTCAAAAATAAAATTTTCATTTCTCAGCCAACTACTAAATGGATAGAAATGTATCAGAAATTTAAAAAAAATAAATGTTTGAAATTTAGAGATTTTCAATTTTGAAAATAAATGTGTGTGGGGCAGGGGGAGGTACTGATTTTGAAAAAAAATGGTCAACTTCCTCTTGCCTTTTTTTTTAAACCAGCTTTAGTAAATGCCCAATATAAAGGAGTCAGGACAATGTGAATATTGTTTTTCCTCTCATTCTTTTAGTTCAGAGAGCTGTTGTAGCTAAACCCAGTCAGCATTCAGAATGTATGTCTACTTCATGAAATGTTGCCAATACATGTGAGATGAAAGCAGGAGATTTTCAAGTAAATGGATGGAAAGCCTGACAAGTATGCTTTCAGCTAAAAGATCCCCCCCCCCCACCCAAAAAAATGCACTGTAAGTAAGGCTTGGCAAGAAATCTTAGGGCAAAATTGGGTACTTTTTAGAGCATAGATTTTTGAAGAAAAAGCAAAACCAATGGAGACTGCTTTCCTTTGTTCCTTTAGATGTGGTGATTCAAACTGTGCTGCAATTTGACTTCTCCTTACATGGCTAATGCTACCTACAACCACTTAGTTCAATGGATGCATCTGATTCCTTCAACCTAGTGTCTGTGTTAATACCCCATGTACTTGGCTGGATTTTAAGTGGCTGTTGCCATTATAAAGTATGGCTGACTGCAGCAATAACCATCACAAAGTTCAAGCAGAGTGCTCAAGAGAATGGCAAAGGCAAAGACCTAAACCCTTAAAAAATCTTTTGATTTCTTGTTATGCATATACAATTCCACAAAGGAAGCTGTATACTGCTCTGCAACTCCACAAGGGCATTCCAGTGGAAAATCATATCTACTTTAATATCAGTGACACACATGGGTCATATCTGGAAAATATCACTAACAGAAGAAAGTCTTATTCACATAAGGTGACCAGGTGTCACGATTGTATAGGAACAGTCCTGACATTTGGGGGTTTCTCTTATATAGACACCTATAACCCCCATCCCCTCCCTATTTTTCACACTTGCTATCTGGTCACCCTATACTCACACAGGTAGTTCTGTTGAAGTCAATAACAAGTGTGGCAGAGCTCTGAAGGTCCTCTGTGAGGTGAGTGCAAGAAGCTTAAACCTCCTTCTCTCAGGGGAAAGAGAGACATTGGTAGGATTTGTACAACATCAGGATGACAGGAAAGGGACATGATCTTAGCAATGTGCTTTCCACTGACTGGAAATGAGGGATAAGGGTTTGTGACATTATTTCTGTAAAATGCACCTCTCTCTTTAGTCCTAGCATTTTCATTATGCTCAGAAGTATGGTACTTCATGGTTGTATATTGTTGTGCAGATAGGGCCCAATCATGCAAGGCATCAGGCACAAGCAGGGCCGGCACCAGAGTTTTTGCCACCCCAAGTGGCAAAAAAACCAAAACAAAAAACCTTGTCACCAAACACAGAGGCAGAGTGATGGCAACCGAAGAAGAGTCGCGTCCCCGCCGCCGAATTGCCGCCGAGGGCGAAACGTGCTGTGACGGAGCAGCCACCGAATTCCCACCGCCACCGAGGGCGGATTGCCGCCCCAGAGCCCGACCTCCTGCTGCCCCTTTACATTTGCCGCCCCAGGCACCTGCTTGGTTCACTGGTGCCTGGAGCTGGCACTGGGCACAAGACATCCTTACCCATGCGGAATGTTCCATCGATTAAGGATTTCTCACATGAGAGAGATCAATACATTTTAAACTTATAGATTTATTTGTTTTCTGAACATCCTAGCTGTTCAATAGGTCTTTCCCTAAATAGTCCAGGGTGTCTTTTCTGAGGATTTAGTCCAACAAGTTTGTTTAATTTTTAATCCTTTTAAACTTTAGTTTTTGGCTTACCATAAACAATCAATATGTATTTGGTAATGTAACTGAGAAAATATAAAGGAAAATTAGTTTCACACTAAAACTTGTCCACATTTGGTTGCTATTGTTCTTAACTTCACAACAGAGTTCTTCAAAAATGGGATAATTTTTGAGAAAAAAAAAGTATCACAAAGCATTTGTTCAGGTTCATTGGAAAACATCAAAAATTAGATTTTTTTATCAGCTCTATAATCAGACAATTATTTTGATGGAATTCCATGTACAGTTTTCTAAATTTGTTTGGGATAACTGTAGACCCTGTGGAGTCTAGCTCAGCAAAGATGAAATTTCCCACTGCCCATAGGAGAAGAAGACAACCTATTCTCCACTCAGATCCTGCTTATGTCCCTCAAAATAAAGCCAAACTGCTTATTTAGTTTGAAATTACACTGTTGAGCAGGCAATATGGATTTATAGCTTAGTGAATACAGACGTATGGTACATAGAGCATAGACTTGACTCTTGAGTGAACTGAGCTATTCCTTTGTCTGCACTAGCATTCATTGTTACTATATCTGCTGCAATTAAAAATACTGAATGTCTTCAAAAAACATAATATCTTCTTCATAAGGCTTATTTTAAAAATCCTTTTCATACTTACTGTCTGTTTCCTCTGCAGGGAGAGACAGGATATAATGACCACGAGATGATTTAGAAACAAGAAATATAAAAACATGTCTACACGGTTTCTCTTATTAATTCAGTTAGTCAAAATAATAATCAAATATGCAAAAGATATTAAAACTATATATTAAAAACAACATTTTCCTCTGGAACTCCCAGAATTCATCTCTATAGCTTTAACAATCTGTTGCACTGTTGCTTAAGCAAAGTCTTCTTTTTCTTTTTGGTCTTGCTAACTTTTCCGATAAAGAGTCTTTTACAGAGTTTTCTCTTGAAGTTGTTCCTTTCAGTTCTCATTATTCTGTCTTTGCAGCTGTTTATGCTGCAACCCTTAGTTAGGGTACTTACTATAACTCATTGATGTAGTACTTGGAAAATTCAGTGGGTGAAATTTTGTCCCACTGAAGTCAGTGGGAGATTTGCCATCGATTTCAATGAGGCCAGGATTGCATCAGCTGACTTCAACTAAGAGTGACTGTGAGATGTTTAGATTCACTTGAACCTCTGACTTTAAAGGGATTTTGCCTGAGTAAGAACTGAGAAAACTGACAAAATGGTAAGGACCATAAACATAGGACAATATTTATTTTTTATCTCTGCTTAGGTACATTTAAAATGGAAAGTTCTTCTGCACATATGAGATTAATAGATTCATAGATACTAGGGTCAGAAGGAACCATTATGATCATCTAGTCTGACCTCCTGCACAATGCAGGCCACAGAATCTCACCCACACACTCCTGCGAAAAACCTCACCTATGTCGGAGCTATTGAAGTCCTCAAATCGTGGTTTAAAGACTTCAAGGAGCAGAGAATCCTCCAGCAAGTGACCTATGCCCCATGCTACAGAGGAAGGCGAAAAACCTCCTGGGCCTCTTCCAATCTGCCCTGGAGGAAAATTCCTTCTCGACCCCAAATATGGTGATCAGCTAAACCCTGAGCATATGGGCAAGATTCACCTGCCAGATACTACAGAAAATTCTTTCCTGGATAACTCAGATCCCACCCCATCTAACATCCCATCACAGGCCATTAGGCCTATTTACCATGAATATTTAAAGATCAATTAATTACCAAAATCATGTTATCCCATCATACCATCTCCTCCATAAACTTATCGAGTTTAATCTTAAAGCCAGATAGATCTTTTGCCCCCCTCACTGCTTCCCTTGGAAGGCTATTCCAAAACTTCACTCCTCTGATGGTTAGAAACTTTCGTCTAATTTCAAGTCTAAACTTCCTGGTGGCCAGTTTATATCCATTTGTTCTTGTGTCCACATTGGTAATGAGCTTAAATAATTCCTCTCCCTCTCTGGTATTTATCCGTCTGATATATTTATAGAGAGCAATCATATAGGTCAGCTCCCAGACTACTGCACTGGGCAGCACAGCATGGGGAGGAGGTGGCCAGCCCTCTGTGGAAAAAGAAGTGGTTCGGGACTATTTAGAAAAACTGGACGTGCACAAGTCCATGGGGCCGGATGTGTTGCATCCGAGAGTGCTAAAGGAATTGGCGGATGTGATTGCAGACCCATTGGCCATTATCTTTGGAAACTCATGGCGATCGGGGGAAGTCCCGGAAGATTGGAAAAAGGCTAATGTAGTGCCCATCTTTAAAAAAGGGAAGAAGGATGATCCTGGGAACTACAGGCCAGTCAGCCTCATCTCAGTCTGTGGAAAAATCATGGAGCATGTCCTCAAGGAATCAATTCTGAAGCACTTAAACGAGAGGAAAGTGATCAAGAACAGTCAGCGTGGATTCACCAAGGGAAAGTCATGCCTGACTAATTTAATTGCCTTCTACGATGAGATAACTGGTTCTGTGGATGAAGGGAAAGCAGTGGACGTGTTATTCCTCGACTTTAGCAAAGCTTTTGACACGGTCTCCCACAGTATTCTTGTCAGCAAGTTAAAGAAGTATGGGCTGCACTACAAGGTGCACTACAAGGTGGGTAGAAAGTTGGCTAGATTGTTGGGCTCAACGGGTAGTGATCAATGACTCTATGTCTAGTTGGCAGCTGGTATCTAGCGGAGTGCCGCAAGGGTTGGTCCTGAGGCCGGTTTTGTTCAATATCTTCATTAATGATCTGGAGGATGGTGTGGATTGCACCCTCAGCAAGTTTGCAGATGACACTAAACTGGGAGGAGTGGTAGATACGCGGGAGGGTAGGGATAGGATACAGAGGGACCTAGACAAATTGGAGGATTGGGCCAAAATAAGTCTGATGAGATTCAACAAGGACAAGTACAGAGTCCTGCACTTAGGACGGAAGAATCCCATGCACCGCTACAGACTAGGGACCAAATGGCTAGGTAGCAGTTCTTTAGAGAAGGACCTAGGGGTGACAGTGGACAAGAAGCTGGATATGAGTCAACAATGTGCCCTTGTTGCCAAGAAGGCCAATGGCATTTTGGGGTGTATAAGTAGGGGCATTGCCAGCAGATCGAGGGACATGATCGTTCCCCTCTATTCGACATTGGTGAGGCCTCATCTGGAGTACTGTGTCCAGTTTTGGGCCCCACACTACAAGAAGGATGTGGATAAATTGGAGAGAGTCCAGCGAAGGGCAACAAAAATGATTAGGGGACTGGAACACATGAGTTATGAGGAGAGGCTGAGGGAACTGGGATTGTTTAGTCTACGGAAGTGAAGAATGAGGGGGAATTTGATAGCTGCTTTTAACTACCTGAAAGGTGGATCCAAAGAGGATGGATCTAGACTATTCTCAGTGATAGCAGATGACAGGACAAGGAGTAATGGTCTCAAGTTGCAGTGGGGGAGGTTTAGGTTGGATATTAGGAAAAACTTTTTCACTAGGAGGATGGTGAAACACTGGAATGTGTTACCTAGGGAGGTGGTGGAATCCCCTTCCTTAGAAGTTTTTAAGGTCAGGCTTGACAAAGCCCTGGCTGGGATGATTTAGTTGTGATTGGTCCTGCTCTGGGTAGGGGGTTGGACTAGATGGCCTCCAGAGGTCCCTTCCAACTCTGTGATTCTATGATTCTATGATTCTATATCTCCCCTCAACCTTCTTTTAGTTAGGCTAAACAAGCCAAGCTCCTTGAGTCTCCTTTCATAAGACAAGTTTTCCATTCCTCGGATCACCCTAATAGCCCTTCTCTGTACCTGTTCCAGTTTGAATTCATCCTTCTTAAACATGGGAGACCAGAACTGCACACAGTATTCCAGGTGAGGTCTCACCAGTGCCTTGTATAACAGTACTAAAACCTCCTTATCCCTACTGGAAATATCTCTCCTGATGCATCCCAAGACCGCATTCACTTTTTTCACAGCCATATCACATTGGCAGCTCATAGTCATCCTATGATCAACCAATACTCAAAGGTCCTTCTCCTCCTCCGTTACTTCTAATTGATGCGTCCCCAGCTTATAACTAAAATTCTTGTTATTAATCCCCAAATGCATAACCTTACACTTCTCACTATTAAATTTCATCCTATTACTATTACTCCAGTTTACAAGGTCATCCAGATCCTCCTGTATGATATCTCGGTCCTTCTCTAAATTGGTAATACCTCCCAGCTTTGTATCATCTGCAAACTTTATTAGCACACTCCCACTTTTTGTGCCGAGGTCAGTAATAAAAAGATTAAATAAGATTGGTCCCAAAACTGATCCTTGAGTAACCTCCCTCCAGCCTGACAGTTCACCTTTCAGTAGGACCCATTGTAGTCTCCCCTTTAACCAATTCCTTATCCACCTTTCAATGTTCATATTGATCCCCATCTTTTCCAATTTAACTAATAATTCCCCATGTGGCACGGTATCAAACGCCTTACTGAAATCTAGGTAAATTAGATCCACTGTGCTCCCTTTGTCTAAAAAATCTGTTACTTTCTCAAAGGAGGAGATCAGGTTGGTTTGGCATGATCTACCTTTTGCAAAACCATGTTGTATTTTGTCCCATTTACCATTGACCTCAATGTCCTTAACTACTTTGTCCTTCAAAAATTTTTCCAAGACCTTGCATACTACAGATGTCAAACTAACAGGCCTGTAGTTACCCGGATCACTTTTTTTCCCTTTCTTAAAAATAAGAACTATGTTAGCAATTCTCCAATCATACGGTACAACTCCTGAGTTTACAGATTCATTAAAAATTCTTGCTAATGGGCTTGCAATTTCGGGTGCCAATTCCTTTAATATTCTTGGATGAAGATTGTCTGGGCCCCCCAATTTAGTCCCATTAAGCTGTTTGAGTTTTGCTTCTACCACAGATATGGTAATATCTACCTCCATATCCTCATTCCCATTTGTCATGCTACGATTATCCCTAAGATCCTCTTTAGCCTTATTAAAGACTGAGGCAAAGTATTTGTTTAGATACTGGGCCATGCCTAGATTATCCTTAAGCTCCACTCCATCCTCAGTGTTTAGTGTTCCCACTTCTTCTTTCTTTGTTTTCTTCTTACTTATATGGCTATAGAACCTTTTACTATTGCTTTTAATTCCCTTTGCAAGGTCCAACTCTACATGGCTTTTGGCCTTTCTCACTTTATCCCTACATGTTCTGACCTCAGTAAGGTACATTTCCTTTCTGATCCCTCCCATCTTCCACTCCCTGTATGCTTTCTGCTTTTTCTTAATCACCTCTCTGAGATGCTTGCTCATCCAGCTTGGTCTACAACTCCTACCTATGAATTTTTTCCCCTTTCTTGGGATGCAGGCTTCCAATAGCTTCTGCAGCTTTGATTTAAAGTAATCCCAGGCCTCCTCTACCTTTAGATCCATAATTCTTCAGTCCAATCCACTTCCCTAACTAATTTCCTTAATTTTTGAAAGTCAGCCCTTTTGAAATAAAAAACCCTAGTTGCAGATTTATTTTTGTTAATCCTTCCGTTCAGTTTGAACTGAATTAGCTCATGATCACTTGAACCAAGATTGTTCCCTACAACCATTTCTTCTATGAGGTCCTCACTACTCACCAAAATCAAATCTAAAATGGCATCCCCTCTAGTCGGTTCAGCAACTACTTGATGAAGGAATCCATCAGTTATCGCATCTAGGAAAATCTGAGCCCTATTATTATTACTAGCACTCGTCCTCCAGTCTATATCTGGGAAGTTAAAGTTTCCCATGATCATGCAGTTTCCATTAGTATTTACTTTATTAAAAACATTCAAAAGGGCTCTATCCGTATCCAAATTAGATCCTGGCGATCTATAGCACACCCCAAGCACTATACCAGGGGAGGCTCTAATAGTTTTCTTCCCCAATGTAATTTTTGCCCAGAAGGATTCTGTCTTATCCATTCCATTGCTTCTTATTTCTTTACATTCTGCCTCATCATTGATATACAATGCTACTCCATCACCTTTACCTTTGTTTCGGTCTTTCCTAAACAGCACATACCCTTCAATACCTGTAGTCCAGTCATGACTACTATTCCACCATGTTTCTGTTATCCCTATAATACCTGGTTTCACTTCCTGCACCAGTAGTTCCTCCATTTTTTTACCTAGGCTTCTCGCATTGGTGTAGAAACATCTTAATTTTTGCTGTTTGGCCTCGTTCACATTCTGTACCTTTTTAGGCATGGTCATTCTACAGCCAGTGTAACCTATTAGACTGGTGTCCACACTGCCCTTCCTCCTTATATAAATTCTCCTACCCACGGCTGTATCCTTTCTTACTTTGTTTTCTTCCCTCTCAATGCTAAAATCTGGCGTGGAGATTACCTGGACATCTCCCAACCATCTCCCCCAAATTCCTAGTTTAAAGCTCTCTTAATCAGTTGTGCCAACCTCCATCCTAGAAGTCTATTTCCTTCCCTACTCAGATGAAGTCCATCCCAAGAGAACTGTCCTCTGTCCATGAATGCCTCCCAGTGGCCATACATCCCAAAGCCCTCCTTATAGCACCACTGCCTAAGCCATCTGTTGATAGTCATAATCTTGTCACACCTTTGTTGCCCTTCTCTAGGCACAGGCAGAATCCCACTAAAGATTACCTGAGCCTTGATTTCCTTAAGCGTCTTCCCCAGCCTACCATAGTCTCCCTTAATACTTTCCAGCGAGAATCTAGCCGTATCATTTGTTCCCACATGAAGGATAAATAGGGGATTCTTTCCTGCTCCCTTTAGGATCCTTTCAACCTCAGGTCTACATCCTGTATCTTAGCACCTGGAAGATGTACACCACAAAGTAAAGTAATACTGATTTGTGACATGAGGGGGAAAATAAGTCACTTCTTTTTGACCCAGTCAGATTGCAGGGAATTATAACTGCATACTGATATTTGTAAAGCACTATACAACTGTATGGAAATAACCCAAAACAGCACAACCGCTAGAGTATGAAATAAGTAACTATAAAAGCTTAGTTCTAACGAACTTGAAATGATATATGAATGATATACTGTCCGTCCATACACTTGTCAAATCTACTTGAAGTATACTAAAAGTACACTACTTTTTCATAAGTGTTCTCAGGCATGAAATAGAATCATAGATATTTAAGAACATTGCTTTCTAACAAATTTATTTCAGGATATGCACATAATTAGAGTTGAAGCTCTGTATAATAGTCTAGATTATATCATTATATGCCAACCACTACACAGTAAACAAGATGTGCCATCTCAGTGTGAATCCTATTTCAACATTTTGCACACAGGTACACACACACAAAGAAGGAATATTTGAAAGTGAGTGAGGCATTTTTTTGGCAGACATCAAGGGTCAGATACTGATAGGATCATGTTGATAGTCATTTCTGTGCTTGATTAGCTTGATTAAAACAATAGAATTTTGGAAACAATTAGAACTGTTACACTGCATCTTAGATAAGATGCTGCATTTGTCTTGTGCTGGTGATGTGAACTTATCAAGACTTCAATGTATTTTCTTTTTCTGAATCGGTGCTACACAACAGATGGGATGTCTAACATCCTTTTCTATTTAAAACATGCAAGTTCTAATCAACAAGAGGGTTTAGAATGTTAAACCAGCCAGCCATAAGAAATGTGTCACACAGTTTGCTGTCATCCTAATTAATTAGATAGCATTATTTGTTGTCCCCAATGCACTCAGATGAGCTCAATGCCTGATAATAGCTTCATTCTTTTCAGGGGGTTTCTTTTAATTTTATTCACTTTGATTTGAGATAGAATACTGTGGGGGGAGTGGGGGGGGGGGAACTACCACTACATAGGGTTATCCACAAATACATTATACTTGTCGCTTATAAATATGACTGAACATGTGTCCTCCTATTAAAGTCATTTTAATTTTAAATTTTCCAGGCTAATGTTTCATGAGTAATTACTATTTCAGCAATTATCTTGCACTTTCCCAAGACTTTTCTGGACATGTTTTGTGATACAGTTCCTGCCCTTGCAGTCTCTAAAAGGGTTCAGCAAAAATTATTTGAGCTTCATTTATAGTCTAGGACAAATGCTATGCAGCTACCTGTAAGGGTTAACATGACACAACAATTCTTCAAATCAATGTTAAGTAAAAATGTTAATGGGTTGTTGTCGCTCAGGGAAGCATAATTAATAGCTCTTTGTGCACTTAATACTCCAACTTACACCGCACAAGATGGACAAGATGTGTGCAAGATAAAATAGCAAGAAATCTTCAGCTGACAGAGAGAGGGTTAGCTCCATGACATTTGATCTTCTCATGGAGACTGGGGAGAAAGCTGAAGATGACAGCAAAGAACCATGCATACAAGGGCTTGGAGTTAACTGATTATAATGGAACAAATGAAAAAAATCTGTCTATAATACATGAAGGAAAGATTCAGTTTGAATATGTGGTAGAAGTTCTGTTACTATTCCTAATTCAGCCAAGTATCTAAGCACATATATAAGTCCCATTGAAGTCAATGTGATTTAGCCAAGTATTTAAAGCTTAAATGTTTTGCTGAATAGGGCTGAACTGGGACCATTGTGAGGTGCTGTTTCATCTTCTCCAAGGTAGTATTGAGGAGTCTCATCTTCCCTTGACTTCAATAGAAGTTGTCTTTAGGAGAAGCACTTGGCACTTTTCAGATTGCCTGTGACCACCAGAAACTGAAAATCCTGGTTCTGGTTAGAGGTCAAGTTAGAAAGAATACTACAACTGCTTTCTAAAAGGACTGGACTTGATGCGGAATTTGTGATATCTGTGACAAATGGGGAATTTTTCTGTATTATTTGTTAAGAATCCTTATTTTAGGTGCCCAAATGCCACTTTTTGGCTCCACTGTGATTCCCAATACCTCCTGCCAAGCCCTGTAGGCACTTAAAGTCACTGAACAACTAATTTTCATGGATAAATTTCCCTAAGTGCCTAAGTTTTCAGTGTAAAGTGACCTCAGTGCCTCAACTTCCATCTGTGGGTATGGGTACAGCTATCTCACTTCAGGTGTGCAGATGCCTATCTCATGCCTCAGGCCCAGGGTGATGCTCAAAGCCCCTGGGATAGGCATGCACAAACCTATCATGTCTACAGGGCTGAATCTGGTAGGCATGCTCAGACCATGCTTAGTACCAGATGCCACCCTCCTCCCCAGCCCAGGGGCCAGAATGCAGAGCGCTGATGGTGCATGGCTCTATAGTCCATGCATACTAACCATGCGGGAGCCACAGAGAAGTGTAGGGAGAATGAGAGAGGGGTGTCCAGCACGAGCAAATGAGCATAGATGTGAGTAGCAGAATGTAGACATCAGCATAGGGATCAGATTAGTGAAGCACATGATTAGTTCGTGGGGCATCTAGTGGGTGACAGAGCAGAGGTGTGGGGTAAACAGACAGGAAAGGGGAACCACCGATAGCCAGGGCAGGGAGGGAGTCAGGACCAGGATAGGTAATGGGGAGGGACACCTGTGGATGGAAAAGGATGGGGGAGAAGGAGCAGCTGCTGGGCAGGGTACTCTTTGTGTACTTAATTCTCCAACTAATACTGCATGGGATAGGGTGGCTGGAGAACAGGAATATACACCAATGATAAAAAAACAGCTTATTTATGCTGCAGTACCTTCTCTGCCAGCAGCACCAAGAGAATGAATGAAGGCAGAGGCACCCCAACCTGAGCTCCAGGCCTAGGGCAGCTGGCCACATGTCCCAGTCAAACCTACAGACTCTGCCATAACTTCATGGGCTTTTCATGGTGGACATGTATGCAGCACTACTGCCTGGATCCAGACACACTACTGTACCTATATGAGGTGCTACACAATGATCTCACTACTGCACATGCAGAAGCCATGCACTCTCCAGCCCCACATGAGGGTATTTAGTCTTAATATCCATTGACATCAATTGTAGAAGCCTATATACCTTTGAGAATCTGACACCCAGCCACAGCTTGTTTTCTTTCTGAGCATCACTTTGTAAGATGCCTATCTCCCTGCCCCATGCATTGTATAGGGGCCTACAAGGCTGCCCCACACTTTGAACATCTTGGCGTTTTTCCTGTATTTTTTTTTATCTGCCTAATGGTTTCAAGCATTCTGACCATGATTTACATCTTGGTTTTCCTGTTCAATTTTATGTTGCTGCCTGACTGAATGCACAGAGTTAAATCAAAAAGAGGCTGTAATGGAGGATTGTTAAAGTAACCAGAAAGGGTAAAACAATGACAAAGATTAGACAGCCTCTCAGGTACCCACTTGAAGGGACTTAAGACAACAGTGGCTGGGTCATCAAGGGGAGTGGGAACCTATGTGGCTGGCACCATTCAAATAGGATGTTTTTCTTTTCCCAAGGCTAAGGCTGACATCAAAAGACCATGGAGGGTTAAAAAAGTGCCCCAGCAGAAAGGGAGTGGAGAAGTAGGCAGCTCAGTTGGAAGCTGACAGAGACACAAAGTCAGCATGCAGGAGGCTGACATACAGAGTGACTTGAGAGCCAGAGTCTGCAGCAAGCGAGCTGTAACTTGGAGTCATGTCTATTTAAGGGCCTGAGGGAAATGTCAAGCATAGGTAAGACAATATGCACATCAGTCTTTGTTATTTATAATTTTATTTCTATCAGCTCTGTGTACAATTTGGCCAAAATAAATCATACTGTGTTTTGGAGAAACTGCTTCTATGTCACTGCATACTATTATTAAGGAGAATTCTGTCAGGGTCCAAAGCCCAGTTGGACCTGCTAGGTATCAAAGACGGTGGATGGTACCCAAGAAGGTGTAGCCTGAAGATGCAGTTGAAGAGTGATTGGATTGCAGGATCCCATCCCAAACTAAAATAGAAGAGCAGGCCTGTAACTCGAAAGGGCTGCACTCGGGGGACTGGAGAAGGGTGTCATATGGGGTAGCCTATCCAGGGACTGGAGTGGCTCACGACCATGAATGCCAGCCTCAGGGCAGACTGGCAAGAACCAGGGCAGAAACCCCAAACTGGTGGTATGTTCTATAATTAGATTTCACCAACCCAGTAACAAGTGTGAACTCCTAAAGCACTATAACAGTCTAACCATAGAGTCACAGACAGTCCCCTTGGGCATTCCAGTCTACCTTACCATTCAGGCAGACTGGACTCAGTGACAGATGATCATATCTGATGATATGATGATTATACACCAAAGATCACAAAATATTCTGGTTGCTCCCAGTCCCAAGAGACAAGTCACTTACCCCACGTCAATTTGTACTTTAGATCTCACACCAAAGACAATGCTGGTAGACAATCCTATAGTCGGTGAGCTGGAGCTGGTTTGCACTGGTTCGCTAGAACCAGTTGTTAAATTTAGAAGCCCTTTTAGAACCTGTTGTTCCGCTAAATTTAACAGGCCAAAAGTGGCGCCTTAGGCGCTGACTCCAAGGGTGCTCCAGCACTCTGCTTCTCTGCTCCCCCTTCCCCCCTGCTTCCCGCGAATCAGCTGTTCGCACGGGAAAGCGGGGCGGGCTGAGAAGCAGGCAGCAGCTTTACACTCAGGCCCAGGGAGGCGGAGGTGAGCCGGGGTGGGGGGGGCATGAGGAGGGCCGCCCGCGCCGCAGCAGGTAACCCCAGAGGGGCGCGCAGGGGAACAGCTCTCCACCCCAGCTCACCTCTGCCACCCTCGGCCTGAGCGGTAAGTCGCCACCTGCTTCTCAGCCCTCCCTGGCTTCCTGCCGAACAGCTGATTCCCTGGAAGTGGTTGGGGGGGGGGCGCAGAGAAGCAGAGCTCCCCCCCAGCTATGCTCCCCTGCCTCTAGGAGCCAGAGGGACCTGCCGGATGCTTCCTGGGACCTGACCCAGGTAAGCACCGCCGGGACTCCCCACTTTGCCCCCTGGCAGGTCCCTCTGGCTCTTAGGGGTGGGGTGGGCACCCACTACAGTGGCCCACGAGACCCTCCTGCCCAGTTGTGGGAGCAGTCAGGAGACAGGGGAGGAGGGTGGATGGGGCAGGGGTTCTGGGGGGGGGCGTCAAGGGGTCCCTCGTGGAGTGAGGAGGGAACTGGTTGTTAAGATTTTGGCAGCTCATCACTGCCTATAGTAAACTATCTAACGATTTATTAGCTAAGAAAAGAAATGAGAGCGTTATTACAAGGTTAAAGCCAGCAAACATAAATAAACATAAATGAGTTACAATCTATGGTTTCAAAAGGTGACAGAGTTGTAGCAACCTGTCAGCTCTGAATGTCTTTTAGGGCTGTCATAAATATAAAAGGAAAGGTAACCACCTTTCTGTATACAGAACTATAAAATCCCTCCTAGCCAGAGGCAAAACCCTTTCACCTGTAAGGGGTTAAGAAGCTAGGATAACCTCACTGGCACCTGACCAAAATGACCAATGAGGAGACAAGTTACTTTCAACACTGGAAGGGGTGAAACAAAGGGTCTGTCTGTCTGTGTGATGCTTTTGCCGGGAACAGATCAGGAATGCTCTTCAGAACTTCTGTTAAATTAGTAAGTAATCTAGCTAGAAATGCGTTAGTTTTTGTTTAAATGGCTGGTAAATAAGCTGTGCTGAATGGAATGTATATTCCTGTTTTTGTGTCTTTTTGTATCGTAAGGTTTTGCCTAGAGGGATTCTCTATGTTTTTAATCTGATTACCCTGTAAGGTATTTACCATCCTGATTTTACAGAGGTGATTCTTTTAATTTTTCTTTAATTAAAATTCTTCTTTTAAGATCCTGATTGTTTTTTCATTGTTCTTAAGATCCAAGGGTTTGGTTGGTGTTCACCTATGCAAATTGGTGAGGATTTTTATCAAGCCTTCCCCAGGAAAGGGCGTGTAGGGCTTGGGGGGATATTTTGGGGGGAAGATGTCTCCAAGTGGGCTCTTTCCCTGTTCTTTGTTTAACACGCTTGGTGGTGGCAGCATAGGATTCAAGGACAAGGCAAAGTTTGTACCTTGAGGAAGTTTTTAACCTCAGCTGGTAAGAATAAGCTTAGGGGGGGTTTCATGCAGGTCCCCACATCTGTACCCTAGAGTTCAGAGTGGGGAAGAAACCTTGACAAGGGCTAATGCAGTTTGACCTTGGGGGCTATCTGCTTTTGTTTTGTAGCTCTTGCCTTGTGAGAGTCCAAACAGCAAAAAATATTTTAAAAATAGCTGATAAAATGTATTTCCTTCTTCGAGAATTCAAGCAGATGGACCAAGTCCTTTTGCATGTAGCCTCTTCATGGATGTAAGGGGACAACTAAAGCCTTTGTATTGTGATGTCCCACCAAGGCCCATTTAATTTTGATAGACCTTCTTGATGGGCAGATGATTCCTCCTGACTAGGTTCACAGTTTCAGAGAGAACATTTTTGCAGTACAAAGCAAGAACTTAAATATTACCTTATAGCACGTGATAAAGAAATTATAAGCAAGATTAATGGGTGCAGCAATTTACAAGCATTTCATGAGTTCTAAACACTAAACATTGTTGTAAATCCAATACCCATCTGAATCATACTAACACAGAGATTAAACAGACTGGTTTCCAGCTATGCATTTGTGCTTGGGTGAGGGCAAAAGCCTTGGCAAGAACTCGTACCTGGTCTGTGAGGGTCACAGGGACCACATCAATATCAAACACTAACACTTTATTCCTATTGATTTACAGCTTTCATTGTAATTATTTTAACATACATACATACTGAGGAGAAATTGAGAGAGCAATCCCTCAGGATACACCATACCCAGACTTAAAGGCATTCTCTTTCAATGTAGAAGACTCAAGTTCAGATTTCTTCTCTCTATTGGGCAGGGGAGGGGGACTGAACCTAAGTCCTCCACACTCTAGCTAAGTGCCCTAATCATAGGATTGAAAGTTATAAAGGGGCACCATTACCATCTTCTCTCCCCACTTTTGTAAGAAAGGGCTTAGGAACCTAATTTAGGAGAGATTCATGGCTGTGAAGATAGGCATTTGCCTCTGAGCTTGACTTAGGCAGCTAGCTCCCTTTGAGGGATGGGGCTTAGACCACATCTCTCTCAGCAGCATTTCCTACTGGCTTGTTTATATGGCTTTTGTGGATCTTATTCTTAAGGGCTTATCTCTCCCCATGTGTGGTTTAGGGAGACTTTGCACCTATGTTAGGGCTGTGGGATTCCACTGGGTGGCAAGGTGCCTAAAAGATACACCGTGTATGCTTTGGCTCACTTGCATTGCTCCAGTGATGCAAAGCAGATATAGACATATTTTAAATAGCCAGATTTAAATAGCTGCACTGTAATCTGAAACCTGATGTGACAGGGTGCTGGGCAAAGGGTTGCAGATTCAGCTCTCCGTCATGCCCGTTCCTTGTTAGGGGAACAAATTAGAGCAGGCTGGAGCTAACCTGGCCTTAACTGGGAGGCAGAAACAGCTGCTACCTAATTAGCACAGAGCTGCATAAAAGCCTCAGGTGAAGGCAGCCAGGGGAGAGCAGGAGGAAAGGGAAAAGGCAGGGAATAGAAGCAGGGAGGGAACTCTCCCCTCCCTCCCTGCAGATGGTGAAGGGTTACTTGTACATGGTGAAACAGTGGTGGGAACAAGCCTGAGAATAAAGAGCACCAGTGGTTACAAAACGCAGGGTCTCAGAGTGATTTTGTGAGCCTAGCAGAGGCAGAAGCCATGGGGGCCCTGCCACACACTGCTACACCTGAGTATACTGGTGAATCTGGCCCTTTAGTTTAAAAGGAATATAAATATTTGAATTTTTAAGAAGAGATATCTACTCAAATGGTTTTGGAAGGAAGATTTAGTACATGTGGAAAAAATATCAACATTTTCTCTTTAACGGTTTATAACCTTAGAGAAAAGAGATTAACGTTCTAATTAAAGGAATATGCAGAGAACAGTTGAAATAATCAAAGTCTTGAATCTTCAGTTCCTAGAGAGGCACTAGAGATGTTTTGAGGTGGATGTTATTAAAGGCAGAGTGATCTTTTTGAGTCATGGGGTTTCTCTCCTAGGACCATGACTTACTGTTGTCTTTTTATACAACAAATGTAAAGCCAAAGGGGTTACATATTATTAAAATATGTAGTGTTTTCGAAACAATATATTTTTGTATTAAATCATAACTGAATCTTCTTTTGGATTCACTTCAGGTTTGCTGCTAAAATCCTCAGCAACACTTATTAAGAGGCAATTTCCCTTAAAACACCACTTCCTTTCAGTCCCTGGAGTGATCACTAATATCAGGCTTCACTCTATGCTCATTGATCCCTAAATGCTACTGAGAGAAGGTTCAAAAGCGTAAATTATTCTTGCTAGGATTAGCCATAATTTATGCTCAGTAATTTGGCTTCCATCTGCCTATGCCAGAGAGCAGCATAGGAAGAAGTTTTCTATTTCCTAAATCTGCTGCCAAAATACCTCTCTTCTGAAAAAATAGGGAAACTTGTAAATGTGACTATCCACATTTTATCCAAATCTTTGTTTTCAAGAAGTATATATATATATGTGTGTGTGTGCGTGCGCATACATGTACAATTGAAGAAATCCTCCCCCTAAGCAATGGAGCAGCAGCAGCCCTCTGGCTCTTCATTTCTTGCTAGGTGAGGTCAGTATCATGGCAAAGCAACTAGCCTTGCCCTCTCTCTTTACCATGACCTGCTCCCAAGTGATGTGCAAAGGAATGTGTCAAGTGTTTTTTCATCCTTCAGTGGATCAGCAGAATCATTGTACTGACTAGTAAAAGTATATCTGTCTAATTATTTGCTGGTCCAGGATTATTTTGAGAAGGCATTGACTCTTCTTTGAGGCAAATATGTTTCCATGTTTGCTAGAGATATATTTAGGCAGATAGAGGATTTTGGTAGTTCTTACACCAATTCTTCCATTCTTACTTTATTAATGTACAGTTTCATAAAGCACCAGAAGAAAGTAGGAGAGTTAGGTTCCTGTATCTAAGAAAGAATACCAGTTATGACATCTATAAATAAGACTATATCCCAAAATAATAAAAAATAGGGAACTTGTAATCCTTTTTCTTTTCTTACAACTTTTTCTAATTGCTACTGCAAAGAAGAAGAATCATTCTGTGAGGGGAAAATCCTGACTCTCACCCCACATACTGGGGACTTGAAAAGCCCTGAATGCAATGGACCAATTTTCTTCTGAGCAGGGCAAAGTGAGGAATGTATTATGGAGAGCCACTGCATGAGATCTGCACCCCCATGGAACTGTGTTCTGTGAGGGATCTTTTCATCCCTGGATAAATCTGGGGAGGTTTATACTCAACTGAGTACATGACTATATGGATACAGCAGCAAGCAGCTTCCATGCAGGACAGTGAAGCCACAACAGAGGGGCACCTTCATTTAAGAAAAAGCTCCTTACCTTCAAATATCAGATATGGAAGGGGCAGAAGTACAGGTTTTAGATGTCAGAATGGTGGCTGTGTTAGTCTGTATCAGCAAAAAAACCGAGGAGTACTTGTGGCACCTTAGAGACTACCAAATGTATTTGGACATAAGCTTTGGTGGGCTAAAACCCACTTCATCGGATGTATGCAGTGAAAAATACAGTAGGAAGATATATATACACATAGAACATGAAAAAATGGGTGTTGCCATACCAACTGTAATGAGACTAATCAATGAAGGTGGGCTATTATCAGCAGAAGAAAAAAAACTTTTGTAGTGATAATCAGGATGGCTCATTTCAAACAGTTGACAAGAAGGTGTGAGTAACAGTAGGCGAAAAATTAGCATGGGGAAATAGTTTTTACTTTGTGTAATGACCCAATCTTTATTCAAGCCTAATTTAATGGTTTCCAGTTTGCAAAATTGTAATCTGTCAGGTCTGATTTATCTATTTGTGGTTTATATGGCTCTAGTTAGCACCATTCCGATTTCCTGCCTTTTTGCCCTCTCTCCACCTACCTAGTAGGATTATAAGTAACAGAAATGTAGTTCCCACTTTACTCCAATGCTTGCAGCTGAGGTGTTGAGAAGCCATGGAGGATCTTAGTCCCACTTAACGTTCCTGAGCAGTAACATAGGGCCATGCCGTAATCTGGCCCTTAGCTACTGAACAGATTTTAGACTGCATTTTATGGCAGAGCAGAAGAAATCATGGCCAAATCTATTTAAGGACTAAGTCAACTTGAGTATCTGTCTGTACAACTTATGAATTCTGTCTGATATTGTGAAAGTGTATTATGAAATTGCTCCACTTCTGAATGCTTCTGAGAATGTGAATTCCACCTCCACTGGCATGGATTGTATCAGGTCCTCCTAGCACTGATACAGCAGGTGGTGCTTAGGAATGAAGAACCCTATTCAGGGGTAAATACCGGGGAACAATGGGTGAGCTCATACTGTGGAAATCCAGTTTTAGTTTATCCCTCTGAAGGGCGAGGTGCGGTGGGATGGTAGAAGCAGTGAAAATGTATAGGCAAACGAAGGAAGCCAAATGACCAGGAGTGTTTTAAATAAGGAAAAACAGGAACAGAGAGCTAAAGAGGAAGAAAAAGTGTGGCACAGGAGAGAGAGAGGGATTACAAAATCTGGGGAACGAACCCCATGAGGGAGAGACCACCCACCATGTAAGAGCCCGCTTGAGACAGGGGCACCTTGCCAGCCTTCCTTCTATCCTGCACAATGGTCCCCAAGGATTCCCCAGGGAAGGGCGAGGGAAATGCATGTACTGTTTATTGTTTTCTGTATGATCTATACTTCCTGTGCTTTATACAATAAAGTATAAAAAGAGAAAATACCTTCAACTCCAGGCAAAGTGTGTGGGATGCTACTGGTTGCTTCCAGAGGGCATTAAATTCTAAACCGGAACTTTCATATCTTTGGGGGATTGTTCTGGGAGGGGATATGTTTAAGCATGGAGAGTCTGAAGGGTCAGCCCTGTGCCCAGAGGGAATAGGCAACTAGGCATTGGGTTATGGCTCTCAAGAGGGAATGTTAAACTGCAGGTCTATACTAAATGTTTAGGAACACCAAGACTGGGACAGTGGCTAGACTCTGTTCAGGCTCTGTTGCTTAAAACAGCTTGGGATCAAAGGACAAAGGTTTGGATTCCCCACACAGATTCCCAGTGGGTGATTGGAAAGGAGTGGCTGAATCTGTGACAACTTGTCCCACATCATGTTGTCCTAGTGAGAAGAAAAAAAAATACACTCTCTATACTGAAGAAATAGCTTCAGGGCTCTTTGACTCCAAACAGTTGACCCTTTTGATGCCCCTTGCTGCAGTCAAGCAGATAGGGGTTTACCACAGCAAACATATAAATTTTGTATTGAATTTCTGAATTTATAGAGGTTGCATAATGTTATCTATATGATCAAATATGTATCAAATAATTTCCTTAGCACATGTTCTTACTGAGTCAAGTTAGGCAATTTTTGAATTATCCTGCTTTGTAAGAGACATGTAAATTTCCCCTTATATCCCTTTGGTGTCTGATCTTACGTCTGATTTGCTGTGGGCCATAGATTTTTCTGGTGATTCAAGAGGCACTGTTTTTCGTAAAAGTAAAAATGCAATAACTGAGTCACTTGATTTGAACCCACATCTCCTGAAGTTAAAGATGAGTAAGTGTTCTAGCTCAATTTTGCAGATTCAAGAAGTTCTAAATTGTGTGTACTTATGTGAACCAAACCTCTGAACCTTTTGACGTTTATCCATCAATATTATAGATCAAAGTAGCTCATTAAGAGCCATTCCAGTCTTGGGTAAATAATAATATTCTTTTAAAAAATGTATAACAATGTATTTAACTGAACTGGGGTATTTGGGTTTACAGGGGGATATATGTGAAATTGAAGATCATGCCAATCATGTTTTCCTATATATTATATACCTGTTAAGTTTTTTAAAAAAACTAATTAATTTCAAGCCTTCTCTATTTTACTAATATTAAAGTGTTATATGTGATAAAAAGAATTACCAGTTTACAAGTTTTTAATATTTATAAGTTTGTCAGTGCTGCTTCTCTAATCTTCCCCACTCCCATTTTAGTAGAATCAGTTTGTCTTTTGTTTGACAGCTCTCTGAATAATTTCATTATATTTGTTATTTGCTTAAACAAAATAAGGATAAAATGCTTAGGTAATTTAAAATGCTCTTGGCAGGTTTCAAAGAAGTGTGAAATATCAAGAATTTCTGAAATTCAATATTGATTTATGCTTTTTATGTTACCTTGTTAACTGATTTTTCCCAGATATGTTAAAATATATTTTTATTATTTGGATGGAATTTTGAATGCTGCTGTATAATGTTAAAAAGCTGCTGAAACTTCCAGAGCAACGTGGAAAAGTATTTTCTTTAGAGACAATTCTTATTCTGCTTATAACAATATAGTGTATAATTTCTGCATTTCTCCCTCACCAGTGATGTTTGCATGGAAAAAGGAGCTTCATTTTTTTCCCCAAGAGCTGAGTCCTGGTTCCACAAGCTCATTGTACATCTGAAAATTTAAAACAATGTATTCATTAGCCAAGCTTCTAGAAGCCCATGTGCTAAAATGTTGATCCACTTGTATGCTTATATCCTCCCAAAAGGAGTTTCTAATGGAGCCTGCCCTCAATGGCTGTTGGCCTACAGAAATTGTATGCCTAATCTTGCTCCATAGATTTCAACTCTTGTGGGACGAAGTGGCAATGCTTGAAGAAAAGATTCTTGGAGTGGAAGGCCTAGTACATACATTACAGAGCGTCAGAGAGCCTGAGAAGTTCTTGGACAACCAGATTCAGGAAGCACCACCACCTAGTTTCAGGGAAGAAAGTAACAGGTCACCACAGAAACAGAGACAGAAGCAATCAGAGTAGATCTGGCATTTCATAACCAATAAAAGCAAAAGGATGAGGTGGCATTCCACACAGCTTCAGCCTGTGATTACCAGACAGAAGAGGACCATGAGGAATTCCACACAGCTAGAAGTTTCCAATCATTACCCGCAGCTCCTCATGGAAACTACAGAAGAGCCAGAGGTGTATGAGACACACATATGGATGACTGCTCAGCCCAACCCACAAGAAAAATCAAGAGTGCCCCAAAGGAAATCACCAACTGCCAAAGGAAAATCCTTGTTGTGGGTTTTATACTAAAAAGAATGGAAAGAACATTCTGAAAGGGAGAGGCAGGGAACAGGATGGTATGATCTCTCAGACCCAAGACATAAGATGTGACTGCCTCTAATATTGGGTAGGCTTTTGAAGTTAGAGGGCAAGAATACTGCATGTCAGCACTAACAAAACTGCCTTGTAGGATACCTTACACATTATAGATGACTTCAGAGAATTTGTAAGGGTGATTAAGGAGAAGAATGTTCAAGTGATCTTCTTGGAGATCCTTCCTGACCCGTGAGTGAAGGAACACAGAAGGCAGAAGATTTTGAAAAGAACCACTAGCTAAGAAAGTAATGAAAAGTAGATAGGTTTGATTTTTGTGGAACATTGGTCCACCTTTTATGGTGAGAGGAGGCTGCAAAGTTTGGATGGCCTCTGTCTCAGTAGAATCAGCCTTCTGGGGGACAGGCCAGCTAGAGTAGTCAGGAGGGCAGTGAAAAGGGATGGGTGAGAAGAGGGAACAAATAAGCACTCATTTAACATAAAATCAAGATGCTGGAAACAAAATGAATCAAGACATCAAAGGACGTGAAGAGAAGAAATTCTTTAATTTCCTATATCCGTGCAAGAGGAATTGAAATTGCTCGTATACGAGTATATGTTGTTGGCGTCACTGAAACCCAATAAGAAGATTCAAATGACTGGAATATTAAAGTCAATCATTATAATTGGTTGAGGAAAGAGTGAGTGGGCAAAAGGGGAGGGGGATGGCACTTTAGGTCATCTGTGGCAGTAATTCTCAAAGCCGGTCCGCTGCTTGTTCAAGGAAAAGCACCTGGCGGGCTGGGCCAGTTTGTTTATCTGCTGTGTCCGCAGGTTCGGCGGATTGCGGCTCCCACTGGCCACGGTTCACGGCTCCAGGCCAATGGGGGCTGCGGGAAGGGCAGCCAGCACAACCCTCATCCCGCGCCACTTCCCAAAGACCCCGTTGGCCTGGAGTGGCAAACCGCAGCCAGTGGGAGCCACGATTGGCGAACCTGAGGATGCGGCAGGTAAACAAACCGGCCCGGCCCACCAGGGGCTTTCCCTGAACAAGCAGCGGACCAGCTTTGAGAACCACTGATCTATGGCATTACCTGTTTGAGTCACACAACTCAGAAGCATGTGATCTTGAATACATATGGATTAATAGTCTACCATATAAAGCAGAAGATCAGATATTAGTTAAGGTCTGCTACAAGCCACCACACTAGAGAACAGGATGACTAACACCTTTCTATAATGCGTAGGGGAAAAAGCTGTGTTATCATGGGGCACTTCAGTCTCAGTGACATTTGCTGGTTCTCATACTGCCAGTATGAAAACACCTTTGGAATTTCAAAAAAATATAGTTGGCAATTTTCTAACTCAAAAAGTGTTGCATTCAGCTAGTGGGAATTCTACATAATCTGATCTTGACTAAAAGAGATGTTGAAATGAGAATTAAAAGTCAGGGGTAGTTTAGGTACAAGTGATCATGATGATTGGATTATATTTGTTATGTGCAAACAGAAAAGTCTAAAGCAGTAATGTATATACTTTGCTTTAAAAGGGCCAGCGACACATAGCTGAATATAGGTGTGAAAAATTAATTTGGAGAAAGAATTTAAACAGAAAAATGTGACTGATAATTGGGAGATGTTTAAGAATATTTTACTAGATTCCCCCAAAATTTATCACAACTGAGAAAAGAGACCAAACTGGTTAAACAACCAACCTGGTTTAGAAGAGAAGTACAAGAAGCTATAGAAATAAATAATATATATATATAACAAGTGGAAGAAAGGGGAAGCTGATAGTCAATATAAATCAGAAGCTAGGAATTGTAAAATATGAATAGGTGAAGCAAAAGAACACGTGGAGAAACCTATGGCCACCAGAATTAAGGATAATCCAAAGGAATTTTTCAAGAGTATTAGAAATAAAACAAATCCTAACAATGGAATTGTTCCATTACTAGAATAAAATGGTTGAATTGTCAACAATAATGCTGGTAATGCAGAAGTGTTCAATAAATATTTCTGTTTTATATTTGGGAAAAATCAGATGTAGTGATATCATACAATGGCGTTGTTTTCTATTCCAATAATCAGTAACTGTGGAGGATGTTAAACAGCAGCTACTAAAGTTACTGCCATGTGGAGAAAGCAAAGAATTCTTTCACTAGCCTTGCCTCCAAGAATTCTTTCACAATGACCCATAACTACCACATCCCCACTGATAGCCATAAGAAAAAAGAATCATCTGACTGGACACCCAATAGTGAATGAAACCACACACTTGAACATTACGTTGACTTCTTCAGGAAAAAAAATTGAATGACATCTTTAACAAATATCTCACCCACCACAATCTCTTCACCACCGAAAGGACAGCTATACAGTATCTGCAATTCAGACACCACCAGAGAGTGATCAAGTCAACAGACAAAGGGGGTGCATTGTAGTTTTCAACTGTGGTGTCTACATCCTATATTTTTAGGTGATTATAAGTTTGGTTGATAAAGGTAGTAGTGTCAATGTAATATACTTAGTCTTCTGTAAGACACTTGAAAAGGTACTGCACCATATTTTTATTAAGAAATTAGAATACAAAATCAACATGGCACATATTAATGGATTAAAAAGTGGCTGTTAGGTCTCAAAATGTAGTTGTAATTGGAGAATCAGCAAGCTGGTGTATTTCTAGAGGGGTCCCGTGGGGATTTGTCAATGACTTGGGAGAAAACAGAATAATTACTGATAAAGTTTGCAGGTGACTTCTGCTTGTGATTCACAGCCAGGAATCCTGTCCTGGTGTCATGCACCTAAAGCTGTTTCATGCAAAACAATGACACCACCACATATCAGCTGGTGAGGGGGGAGGAGGATGAAGATGCCTTCCTTGAAAACCATAAAATCATCACTGATAAAATTTTCAGACAACACAAAAATTAAGGAGGTGGTAAATAATAAGACAGGACACTGATGCAGAAAGATCTAGATCACTTGGTAAACTAGGTGCAAGAAAACAATATTCATTTTAATACAGTTAAATGTAAATGTATGCATCTAGGAACAAAGAATGTAGGGCATATTTATCAGATGGGTGACTCAATCCTGGGAAGCAGTGACTCTGAAAAAGTTTTGGGAGTCATGTTTAGCTGATTATCCACCATGAGCCCACAATGCGGTTTGACTACAGTGGGTAGTGTGATCGTTGGATGTATAAACCAGGAATATTGAGTAAGAGTAAGGAGGTTATATGACCTCCATACTTGGCATTGGTGCAACTGCTTCTGGAATCCTACACCTAGTTCTGATATCCAGTATTCAAGAAGGATGTTGATAAATTGAAGGGAGTTCAGGAAAGAGTCACAAAATGATTGGGAAACAGGCATTATAGTGATAGACTCAAATACCTCAATTTGTTTACCTTAACATAGTTAAGGGGTGACTTGATTACAATCTATACGTACGTATGTGGGCAACAGAAATTTGCTAACAGAGGACTCTTCAATCTAACGAATGTATTATGAGATCCAATGCCTGTAATTTGAAGCTAGACAAATTCAGATTAGAAAAAAGGCATTTTTTTTAATACTGAGGGTAATTAACCATTTTATAACTTACCAAGTGTTGTTGTAGTGGATCCTCCATCATTAGGAAAGTTAAAATTGAGATTGGATGATTTTTTTAATTTGTCAAGGTCAGATTGTGGACAGCCAGACCTTGTGGTCAGAGTGAGAGTCCACAGTCAGGAGTCAAGAGTCAGCTGAGTCAGGATATCAGGAGATCAGAACCACTAGTTGGTAACCAGAATCAGGGTGGGTCAGGAAACCAGAGGGTTTAAGGCAGGAGATAAACCAGAGATCAGAACTACAAGTCAGAGGACAGGAAATCAATCTGCAGAAACAGGTGGTGGATCCCAGTTATTCAGACAGCTTCCTGTTGCTGGCTTAAGTATGGCCAATGAGCCAATTGGCTGCTCTGGGACTCTACCAATGGGATGTCAGGGGAGGAGCCTCAAACTGGGGCTGGGCTTCATGAGTCCTGGATCAGCTTCTGTCAGCAGTCTACCAACTGGAGGTTCAAAGTGTGGCTGCTTCTTAGACCTGGGTTTGAAGCCCATAGGTTGTGACAATTATATATATACTGTAGTTCAAATAAATTAATTCAGGGAAGCCCTATGGCCTGTGCTATACAGAAGGTCAGACGATGATAGGATGATAGATGATAAGAATGGTCCCTTCTGGCTTTATAATTTATGAATCTCTGTGTGCAAACTTAGCTATGCAGGTAATTATTACTTAATAATTATTATGATGATGGTAGCACCTACGAACTTTAGTTAAGGTAGGCACTGTACAGAGAAGATAGAAAGAATACAGTCTCTGCCTAAGAAAGTTTGCCACCTAGGGTAATAATTTAATGCCAATTGAAGTCAATGCAAGGGTGCCCATTAGAGTCATAGAAAGGTGCTCAATGATTTCAGATGGTATTGGATTACAGGCTCCATGTTAGACAGGATACAGCAGTTGGAGAATGCATACAAGTGAAAAAATGGGTAACAGTAAAACAAAGAAAATTTAGCACAGAAACAGAAGTGTTGTCTTGCTCAGGTGGGAAAACTGCTTCTTAAATAGTAGCTGAGGAATGCTGGAACACATTCTCCAGTCTGCAACCACCCCTTTAATCCAGTCACATACTTCATACAGCCTGCTGGCTATATGGTAAATTGCCTTATGAAAATCATGTTAGGTCACTCGCAATAATATTAATAAGTGACTTTTCATGTTGGATTGGACTTTTTTTCATTTTCTTGCCTTGCTTTATGTGATGTTACAAAAAATGGATAGTCTGCATCAGAAGAGTATAGTATATTTTTAAATGGCAACTTTTATTATTGATACTATTTTATTATTGTATTATTTATATTATCATTAATGTTAACATTTAGAGATCCCTAACATCCCCTGAGGCTATAGCAGAATTGAATGGTATGGGATAGATTAGAATGTAAAAGGTGTCGCCATTTTTCAGCTATTGCTATTTTTCCTTCCTAAATGGGATGATAAATCCATAGTTTACTTTGGAACTCGAACTCTCTAGTGACATCCTACGTTGAAGCTGTAACAGTGTTTGGACAGTTGCCTGGAATTTCAGAAATGGAACTGATGCTGCTCGCTCAGTTTCTTTGCACTACTATTGTATCCAAATCTGAGAGCTTGGACCTCTACTGAGACTCTAACCAGATGTTAGATAGCAGGAAACAATGTTATGAGCAAAATCTCATACTGTGAATGCCAGGATCAAGTAGAATTATTTTAAAATGATTTGTGCATTGTTTCAGCTGTTGGGCATTAGCTACATAGTGTATTCAGATCACTGTGACCTGTAACTTTCCTGATGGTGGTTGGACATCATGCTTTAGCATATTTGGTTTGATTAAAACATTGTTCTTTTCTCTCAACATTAACAGCAAAATATATCTTGTGTAGGTTGTGTGCTGGAGAATATACCTTTGCTACAGTAGGTGTTTTATTAAGATAAATTGCAGCAATTATAACAGATTGCTTATGGTAAGCAAAAGTACTTTAGTTGACCAGACTGCATGATTCTGAACATGCAGTAGAATTCTGTTAGTAAATTAATAGGTTTATATAAATTATTGCAGTCAGCTTTGATTAGTGTACAAAGAATATAACAAAGAATGAAAATATTATTAGTGTTACTATTTTATTACTATTAATTTTCATTCAGATTCTGCCCACAATGTGCTAGATTGTGCAAAAAAAGAAGACAGGGTCTTTGTCCCAGATAATCAAAACACGCAGAGAAGCAGACAAAGGAAGGAGATACAAAGTTGTCAAGACAATGATTAGTCAATTTTTAATCATACAATAGTTTGATATATTATATATAATGTGTACATACTAAATGTGGTTTATTTAATTAGAGATATTGAGTATCCCAAATCATTCCTTAATCTCACCATTATTAGTCACCAATTATTTTTTCTTTGTAGAAATAACAAATCACTGGAATTTACAAAGGATTCTGGTGGTTTCTTCATAACTGGAAATGTTTAGCCAAAGACTGGATGCTTTTCTAAAAGATATTCATGCCCCAGCTCAAGCACAGGCATTGGACTTAAAAAAAGGATTTAAAACAGAGATGTCATATGGTGTGTATGTAATGGGGTTCCTAGGGTGCAACCTGGACGGTGGGACCACAAAGCTTTTTTGACCCACCAACCTGGGGTATCCCTCTCATTCTGTGATGCTGTGACAAGCTACAAACCTTAGCAGGTACTGCACTTACACAGACCTCCACAAGCAGGTACACCACCCAACTGAGTTACATGAATGCTTCTCCTAGTGACTCATAAGCCAACAGTAGAGAGGTTCCAGACAATTCCCCCCAGCTCCCCAGCCTTCCACCCTAGAGCTCTACCATCTTGCATTGGTAAGAAGCCTGACCAGTGTATGTTCATTACCCAGTCCACCCCTCCCTTGATACGGAGAGGACATGCACTAGCCTTTGTAAATTGAATTGAGATTTCCCAAGCGCTTCAACCAAAACACACTGTTTTAGGTAAAATATAAAAGGAATGTATTAAATACAGAAAGATAGATTTTAAGTTATTATAAGTAAGGATACGTTTTGGTCATGGGTATTTTTAGTAAAAGTCATGGACAGGTCATGGGCAATAAACAAAAATTCATGGCCCGTGAACAATTTGATTTGAATCTTGGAGGGGTGGCCCAGGGCACCACGGGTGCTGGGGGGAAGCAGTGACTTCAGGCAGAGGCAGCATGCAGAGCTGCCTGGCTATGCCTCCTCCCAGGAGCTGAGGGTTGTCACTGCTTAAGGGGAGCCCCCCAAGGTAAGTGCAGCCCAGAGCCTTTACTCCCTCCTGCTCAGGCAGCCCCTGGGCCAGTCATATTGACTGCTGCAGAAGTCACGAAGGTCCTGGAAAGTTATGGAATCCATGACTTCCGTGACCTCCGTGGCAAACTCGCAGCCTTAATTATTAGCATAGAGATCAAAGTTGGTTACTTAAGAAATAAAGGGAAATTCAGTCTGAATTCTGTAAACTAAACAGGATTTGACTCAAGCAGTGTCTCACCATGATCATAGGTCAGAGATCTCAAAATACAGGATGGAACTCTCCTCCAGCTCAGGTCTCTCTCCCCAGTTCAAATTCTTTGTCCTTCAGATGTGTTTCCAGGTGTTCAGTTGTGGGGGAGTGATGCCAAGTCATGATGTTACTTCCCCTTCTTTTATAATTTCTTCCAGCTTGCTGGAAAGATCTATGCCTGTGACGTGGGGGGTCTGCCCACACTGGTCAAGTATTCTTCACTATCTCTGTGCAGTCTGTGAGAATTCTTTGGGGATGGTCTTTAGGAGTGTGTATTCCCTTTAATTGTCATCAGCACATCTGACTACTCCACTGTTGTACCTGAAAGGCTCTCTCTGGGTTTTCGCAACCTCACAACATATTTCAGTAACATACACATAGCAAAACTTCATAACTTCACATACAATGATAGCACATACAACCCAACAGGATATTAACGTTCAATAGGTTAAGACTTTCAGAATGATACCTCACAAGGCATACTTTATACAAAACATATCATAATTATGTGACAGTAGTGAATATGGGGTTCCGGGGTGTTGCTTTGAAGTACAGAGTACCATGGTGTATTACTCAGGAGATCAGACTAGATGATCTCAATGGTCCCTTCTGGCCTTTGTATATATATATATATATATAATATAACTTAATAATATAGAAAAATTAGAACATGCTACAACCTCTTCCTGTCTGGTCTCCCTTAAAGTACAGATTGCATTTTTCAATGGATTGGAGGGTGGGAGAGGTTGCTACTAAGATCATTTTCTTATATATATATATATATATATAATATATATAAAGTAGAAGTGAATCTTCAGGAGGGACTGAGGTGGGGGGACCTGGGACAGTGTTCTTTTGGATCATCTCACAAAAGAGCGCTGCCTGTGTAAGGAAAGGAAGCACATTGAAATCTGTGGATGAAGTGACAAACAGTGCATTTTTGGTGGAGTGTAAGTTATTGGTGAGGAGAGGCAACCCAAAACCACACAAATGAAGGGCAGAGCAAAGCAGGGCCTCAAAGGCAAGGACAAGGAGCGCCACCATTGTTAGGTAGAGGAGGAGAAACAGCCAGGTCAAAAATGTCAGAGAAGGCTCATGACACGTTCAGGTTCACAGGTAAAGAAAATGATCTTAGTAGCAACCTCTCCCACCCTCCAATCCATTGAAAAATGCAATCTGTACTTTAAGGGAGACCAGACAGGAGGAGGTTGTAGCATGTTCTAATTTTTCTATATTATTAAGTTGACACTGAAGACCAAATTCTGTCCTCTTTGCCCTGCAACATGGAAGTGAGTGAGAGCAGAATAGGCATGAGGAGTTGCAAAGATCATTATAAAATCATTAGAAGTTTAATTAAAAGCTGAGGTTATATGATTTGACAATAAATGCTTAGCTAGTGATACAGTACATTAGATGCTGCATAATTAAGCAATACCCACACTGTTGAAGCACTACTGCAACATAACTGCTACGAGGTGAGCCAACCCAAGCTGAAGTGGGAGCATATAACTGAAGCCTGGGTCAATTACTCTTCCATTGATGCCTGAAAGGATAGATATCATCTTGGTTTTAATACAGTGGAATACCATTATTTACATGGTTTTTTTTTCTTTTTTTATGAACTACATTTACAGAAAGTATGTGAACAACTTTAGAATCTTTGATTTTATCCTATTTACTTAGCTAAATATTTTCCATTTTAAATGCACCTATTTCTGCTGATTCTGCGTAAACTATAGATCTTAAGATACAAGAATTAATAAGAAAGCCTAAAGACCAGATGCTTATACCCTAGGAATGGTCCCACTGAAATCAAAGCTACTTCTCAGTATGAGTAAGGATATCAGATTCTGACTCTAAATAAACAGAAAAGGTGAAGTCTGTGGCCCATTAAAATCCATGGTGAAATTCCCATCAACTTCAGTGGGGCCAGGATTTTGCCCACGATCTTTGCACTTGACCATAACACAACAAACAATTAACTCTGATACTGTCACATCCAAACAAATTCCAGAGTTTAGGGTTTCTTCATATATAGGTTTGCAAACAACCCGCCGACATTCAAATCTAAGAATCTTAGCATGAGAACGTCAATGTTGGTAACTGTAGACAAGTACTACCCCAGGACACTCCCTCATGGCCTGGAATGGTCTTTCAGGTACCCTCACTTATTTTCCCTCAGTTCTCAAAATAATTCATTAACATCCCGAGTCTTTAAAACAGGGGTGGGCAAATTTTTTGGCCAGAGGGCCACATCGGGGTTGCAAAATGGCATGGAGGGCCGGGTAGGGAAGGTTGTGCCTCCCCAAACAGCCTGGATTCCGTCGCTATCCACCCCCTCCCACCTCCCACCCCCTGACTGCTCCCCTCAGAACCTCTGACCCATTCAACCCCCACTGCTCCCTGTCCCCTGACTGCCCTGACCCCTATCCACACCCTCGCCCCCTGACAGGCCCCCTGGCACTCCCACACCTATCCAACCCCCCGGTTCCTGTCCCCTAACTGCCCCCCAGGACCCCATCCCTAACTGCCCCCCCAGGACCCCACCCCCATCCAATCCTCCTTGCTCCCTATCCCCCCCGATCCCCCAGGACTCCACCCCCATACAACCCCCCGTTCCCTGTCTCCTGACTGCCCCCCCCAAACCTCCACCCCATCCAACACCCCCGTCCCCTGACTGCCTCCCGGGGCCTCCTGCCCCTTATCCAATACCCCCTCCCCCTTACCCTTACCCATACCCTTACTATGCTGCTGAGAGTGGCAGGACAGGCTTATTTGAAAGCCAGGGAGGTGGGCAGGTGCATGCTGCCCATGTGGTGGCATTGCTGCAGGGGAGGGCCCGGGGGTGAGCCTCCCTGGCCAGGAGCTCAGGGACCAGGCAGGACAGCCATAGTTTGCCCACCCCTGTTTTAAAACAATATTCCCCCTCTCTTGGGATCTCATATATTCAGATCAATCAGCAGTCCCAAAAAACTTCCTTTTAGGATTCAGGGTTTCACAACCTCCCTTTTGTAGGCTGTGGATGTTCTTTTCCTTTTGTCTTCTCAGTCTGCAGACTCTCTCCGCAAATTCAGGGTCTTTGCAGTCCTTCTTTTTGGGTCCTGTGTGATTCTTAGCCTAAAGACACCCCGTCAAGTTCAGGAATTCCCAAATCCTCCTACTTGTGACAGTAAGCTTCAGATCCCTGCCTGCAAACTCTCCCTTTAAGTCTAGCGTTTCACAGCTCTCCTTCTAGGGACTGTCCTAGCTGAGTTTCAACTCTCTTGATCCTCTTCAGGTGGGTCTACTAACCACAAAAATCTGTTTGTGCTGGCTGAAAGAAAGGGGAGCCATGTCCTGCCCCCTTTAAAAGCCTCCTGGGACCAGTCCATTAAAGGAACAATAGTCTGGAATGACCCTATTCCTTCCATCTCCCAGAGGCTACCCATTCCTTTCTCCCCCTGGACTGCTTCATACACTTTCCTGGACTCCTGGGATGGGGTAACTGGCCTTTTCTGGCTTGCAATAACCAGAGAGAAAGAGGAGGTGTTTCAGGCAGAGAGGACCAAGACTACAAGAAGCATGCTGGCACTTCCTGTGTCATGTTCTAAGGGCTACATAGGTTTCTCCTTTTTAAAACACCTCAACACTGTCCCGCAGAGATGGACAGTTCTGTCATGTGCTCATTGTTTTTCTAAAAAGGTAGCAGCTCCTAGAAATGAATTCTGGCTATCTGAAAACAGTTATGTTTGCTAAGTGCTCTTAGTTTATATTAGTACTAAAAATTACACATACTATAAGCTGTTTGGTTTGCAGATTTTTAATTAGCACATTTTGTATATTGTATTGTAACGTGACACTTTCATTTCATAACCATAGTTTCAGTAGTGTGTTTATTTAAGTATCTGATCACACCTCCTCTTATTTTCAACTCAGATCACTGTCTTTGTGGCTACAGGAAAACAGTGATATGTTTATTTAATGTAGAAGTAATTGTCTTTCAATGTGTGGCCACTCTAATGTGTGGCACATTAAAAAAATGCATGTTTATTTAAGTAGATCACATACGTCTACAAGAACATCAGAATGTGTGATTTAGCGATCACACATTCAGATAAACACAACTCTGATTTTTTTTGTTCTCTTGTCTCTCTCCTTTCTTGTATTTTGTAAAAGACCCCAAGGAAATATTTGTGTTCTTCAGTTGCTCTGTGTATGTTTTTTCAATCATTATGGTAACACTTGAAATATTTTTTTACTATTGAAGCCATTATTTTATATTGTTAAGCACCATGAGTTGTTCTGCCAAAGGCTCTATAGAAAGAAAGAAAGGAAACCAAAGTGGAAAAAAAGAAGAAACAAAATGCAGTACTGCCTTGGAAAATATCAAGTCAAAATTTATCTTACATCTTGATTTACTTGAAGTTAGACATACAAGATCAATAGTGTGCCATTAAAAATGCAGCTGTGCTATGCTGAGTCATCTGAAAATAGCTTGGATTTCTTTGTTTTTTATCAAACATACTTAATTGTAGAATATGAGTACATTCAGTGATCCATGAAGGGTAATATCTATCCATAAAAGTGATGTGCTGGGTCTAACCTGTAGAGACATCTACAAGTTACCAGGAATGTTCCAAATTGGACTAAATTGTCTAATTCATTCCAAAAGTAATACAGTCAGCTTTTATCTGCAGGTCAATGGATGGATATTTAAGTGTGCTTAGAGGCTATTTTAGTTTTCTACTGATGTCTTCCAGACAGAATCTTAACATTTGAAAATCTTTTAGGGCCAAATTTTTCCAAGGCATTTAGGCACCTAAAGATGCTAATAGGCACCTGATGTGATTTTCAAAAGTACATAGGTGCCCAACTCCTAATTGCCTTTGGAAATCTGGACCTTAATGTTTCAATAATATTTCAAAAATAAATTATAATTTTTTAAATAATTATCAAGGCAAGTAATCAAATGTCCATGGTCTGTGGATATACCTGCCTTAAAGGTATTCAAATGTTCATGTTTGATTCCATATCTGATTTGACTCCTCATTGTCACCTGTAAAACACCATGCCTCTATGTAGCAATGGATCAGCAGGATTCGAGGTATCCTAAACAAGAGTGCCACACATTCTATAACATGACACAACCAGCTGATAAATCTGATGTAATCTCCATTATGAACTCATTCAGGAGTATGATACTTTTAATAAGCCAACCTATGTCATTTAGGTACTCTGCCTTATGGGACGCATTGTGTGAAATCCGGACCCCATTGAAGTCAATGATAAAACTCCAATTGACTTCAGTGGATTTTACTCTGTATCCTCTCCTGAGCTATCCAGTATGTAAAGGGACAGTGCAGGCTGACTCATGCTTCAAGTTCTATGTCCCCATCTTCTCCCATCCCCATGTGGTGCAGTGTGTGACTATGGAGGCACCCTGAGGGAACAGGCCTTGAGTTCTCTCTAGCACAGGACTTCAAATACTCCTGGTCACTAAATGGGGCAAGCATGGGGGCGGAGGATGAGATTAGCCTCTAGTGTCAACCATACTGTATAAGTATGGTTGACAATCTGGCCCTATGCTATGTGCCACCCATAAAAAAAATAAAATGCATGGAAGTTCATTTGTTTAATTCTCTGCCTAGCTGCTGGATCCAGGAACCTGGGCACTCCACAAATGTTCAATGTGGGTGGAAAAATCCTTCACTAAGCGTCAGAACCACTCCATGACAGCTACTCCAGCTGATGACTGCAGTAAACTCCACAGTCTCATGCAACCTCCTTTCTTCTGAAGGAGGAAAGGATGGTTGAAAAGAAAATGAAAGGATCTACTCAATGGAGGATTCCTAATTCCACTGCAACCCTTCTCATGGACTCCCCATGGCACATCCACATAGAGATGAACTTCATACTACTCAGGGAGGTTGAACCTCCTTGTGTGCCTCCTGGAAAGCTGACTCCGCTTGTGCAGACAAATCTGCAGAACACGCTATGTGTCAGAAGCATTCTAGCAGGGAAAAGGGCATGATTAGAACATTGCTGTTGTCTGGTGATCCCCAGTTCCTGAAATGACTCCTCAGAGGCTGTTGCAATTAGTGTTAATTAGAGGAGCTCTGAGGCTTCTCTAATTTGCTATGGAGGCTGAAATGGTCCATGGCTGCCCTTATGATTAGGACTGTTATATGTGGATAATGGCCACATTTCCCTCTCCCACTCCCTGGGTTCTGTGTGGTGAGGAGTTTGACCTGGGCTGAAGATTTAGCCCCATTTCTTTTTCCAACTCTTCTTTTCTAAAAATCTCTGTAGACTTTTGAGGCACATCAAAGTTAGTGGCTTGAACACAGTTTAGGATCTATCATCCGTTGGAAGAAAGACTTAAGTAAAAAGATGGGATATGTAACAAAGAAGGTATTGTCATTTTAAAAGTACAACTTTAAAGTACACACAGCAAAGTTATGAAAAACAAACTTCACTTTGTGCTTTAATTTCTTTTATCTGGCTGACAATTTCCATAATCTTGGGACTGCGTTGAATATACTCTACTATATTCATCCTTGGTGTAACTCCAGTGAAGTCAACTTGAGCTGAATTAGAATTCTGTATGCTCAATTAAATATAAAGGAACAAATAGTATTTAGAATTGTTTGCTCATTTTGTTTTCATGTTGGTCCCATACGCTATTTCTGGGATGTATAAATAGGAATATCATTAGTGCCTCCCTCAGAAATCAAAGACATTTTTAGACATTTGTTTTACTTCTCTTCTCTAAGGCTCCAACAAATGTGCATTTTACAATATACATTATTTTTTTTCTGTAAGTTAAAATTCTCATGGGAAAAGGACTCTTTCTTTCATTTCCTGCATATTTACATTTTTATTTCTCTTCCAAGTACCTAGAGATAGGATTAAACTAAAAAAAAAAAAAAGAATGAAAAACTGCATTCATCTAGGGGTACTGTGCAATCTAAATAAGCACTGAGAAATTAAAATAAATTGTGATGGATGGCAGTAGTCTTGGTCTAAATCACTCTGAAAACTAATTTAATTACACAAATTTTTTACACCATTGTATTTTACATTTTGAAACAGATGCAATAATCTGCCAATTACATCAGTGAACACGGAGGAGAAAGTAGGACCAAATCTGAACTGCACTTTGAAAAACAGACCTCTGCCTCCAAGCTGAAAGCAAAGTAGACAGTTTTGCCCCCATCCACCATTTTTTCAACTAATCATATGCTAATTGACTCAGTAAGGAATGTGCTGACTGTCTAACTCATTTAGAGCAATCTCTCCAGAACTGTCTGTAAGACTACAATGGTCTTTCCAAGACAAACAAATTGTTGCTAAGTCAATACGTCTGTTAAATATGGCCTCGTTGATGACATAAATGTGTCATTTTTTCTTATTTTGCTCTTTACAGACACTTTTTAAATGACCGTGAAATGAAATTGATTTTAAAAGTCCTAAGAATGGTGAATTAGTTTTCAGGAAGCAATTCTTATTTTTGGCACTGATTGTATTTGACTTTACAAAGAGCTGAAACCACTCAGTGAATTGATAATGAGGAAATGTTTACTTATTCCAAACATGAGGTACAGATTCAGTCTATGTTTTATTTGCAGCATACAACCCTTTTTATTTTCAGTTCCCCAATTAACTCCTCAGCTCCAAGTCACACAGAACTTTTCAGATGATAGAACTGATGGTGGCATGATTAGAAAATCCCTGTGATGACTTTAACATTTTGTGAAGACTTGGGAGTCAGGAGAAGAGAAACAGTGTTTTTATTAAAGGGATAATGTGTGCTGGAAATGCTGGCAGCTTTTTTTTTAAAAAATAGTTAAATGCAGTTTCAGGTAATAAACTGCCCCCTCACTTCCCCATCATTTTTTGTGGCTTTCCATGCACCTTTCCCTATTTTTTTTAAATGTTTTTTTTCCTCTTTCTGCGGATATGGAAAAGCCACACACAAACAGCAGGGGAAACTGAGTGTTTATGCATAGGGACAGGAAAGTTGACTATGTACAAAGTTTTGTCAAATGCACAAAGTATGTGACGGGTTCCCCATGGGGTGCCACCTGGAACTGGGGTTCCACTGAGCCCTTTGACCCACCAGCCTCAGCTTCCTCTCACACTGTGCTGCTGTGATAAGCTGTAGATCACTCCCAGTCCTACACTCCGGCAAGTATTCGCACTGGCATGGACACACCGTGCTGCAGTTACATGTAGGCTCACCAACCACTGCATGAACCAACAATAGAGAGGCTACAACCAAGATATCCCCAGCTTCCTAGCCTAGGATCCCAGAGCTGTACTGCCCTGCCCTGTTTGAAATTCTGACCAGTATGAATTTATTACCCAGTTGACCCCTCCCTCAACGTGGAGAGGAATATGCAACAAACTTGTATTAACCAAGCTGAGATTTTTCTGCAGACACTTCACTCAAAGGTACACTAGGTTAGATGAAGCAAAACCAAGTTTATTAACTACAAAAAGATAGATTTTAATTGATTATAAGTGATAGCAAACTGATCAAAACAGATTACCTAGTAAATAAACAAAACCACAAACTAAGCCTAAAATACTAGAAAGATTGGATATGAATTAGCAATTTCTCACCCTGACTGATGATACAAGCAGGCTTCCAGATTCTCAAAGCACAGGCTGCACTTGTTTTGCACCCCACCCCAGTTCCAAGTCTTTTACTTTCAGAGCTTCTCCCAGGTGTTGAGCTGTGGGGGAGTGAAGAGCAACTGATGATGTCACTCCCTGCCTTGTATAGCTTTAGAATATGGCAGGATCCCTTTGTTTCAAGCTCAGTTCCCAAAACAGTTTGTGGAACAATACAGGTACCCAGAATGGAGTCCAAAGTCATGTGGTCTGGTCATCTGCCCTTGCAGAATCATGGCATCCCTTACTTACAGGCTGGCCCAAACATCCACAGGAAGGCTAAGCTATTTCACAGCCCATTGTCTTTGTTGATGAGCCATTAGCACAGTCTGGCTTCTTCATTATTGTATCTGAAAAACTGGCTGTGGGTGTTTTCCAGAGTAAGCCCATTTGAAATACAGATCCATAGTCAATATTTATAACTTCAGATAAAAAATGATATATGCATATAAATAAGAAAATAATATTCAGCAAATCATGTTTCCAATGACACCTTACATGACCCATCTTTTACATAATGAATCATAATTATGCCATAATCATATCATAATAATATTATCATGACAAATTTGGGTGTAGTGTCACAATATATATTAGAAAAAATGGATGAGTTAATTTTCAGTGGTGCTGAGCATCTTTCTCTCCTATTGATTTCAGTAGGTTTTGTGTTGCTATAGAAGTTAAAAAGTAAATTAATTAAAAATGTGATTTTTAAAGTTACTGGCATCCATTTAACTCCATGACCACATATCCCATTCTGAATTTGCTCCTGTCTTCTGGAAACAACTAACATGCCCAGACGTTTAGCACAGGTGTTAGCCTGGTTGTAGATATACTGGTATTATATAATCTAATTTGTATAGTCACTCCCATACTATTAATTTGATATCCATCTTTAAAATGCCAATGCTTATCCCTGGACTCATAGAGTGATTAACCTTGAAGGATCATTTCATTTAATGCCCTGAGACCCAGACTTAATTAGGCTATAATTCCCAACCCATTGGATGATGCCAGGAATCTGTCAATCATATCAATAGCAGATGGACTTCTACTGTAACTTGTAGATTTTTTGGAAGAAATTATTATAAGTAGAACCACCTTGTAAGTAAGTTAGGATAAAGCATAAAAAAAAAACAACCCCCCCTCCAAGGTCAATGGCCTCAATCCAGAAAGAGACTTGAACATTGCAACGCTGAGTGTTGCGATTCCTAAAAAATCACAGGAATATCACTGTGATCCAAAAAGCCTGAATTAAGTGTCTATGCTCCTGACACAGTGCCTGGAGAGAGATAGGCAACTTAGAATATGATCCACAAAACCAACTTTCTGGGGGTGAGATGCCTAAGCTAGTCCATGGAAGATGCTGATGCCAAGTGTGTGAGCTAAGCCCCTCCTCTGTCATGGAGTAAATCTAGGCTGGAGGAAGGCATCTATTTCTGCTTACTGATCCAGAAATGGGAACCTGCTGCTTGGAGTCAGGCAATGTTGAAGTCTAATGGGTGGAAATAAGAGGTGCCTGTCTGCTCCATACAAAACATCCAGAGATGGAGATGGCACTGTCTAAGTTGTTTCTGGTGGGAATGAGTTAGGTGCCTGCCTTCCTCGAGACAAAATGTCTGGGGGTTTGGGTGTCCACTTTATAACTTTTATCCCAGTGGTTAAAGCACTCACCTGGGCTGTGAGAGACCCAGATTCAGTTCCACTCTGCCTGAGGGGGGAAAAAGGATTTGAACTTAGCTCTCCCACTTTTCAGGAGTGTGTGCTAACCACTGACCTATAGAATATTCTCAGTAGGGGCTATTTGATGGCTTGTCTTCACTACGGGAAGATCAACACCGCTGCAATCAATGCAGCAGTGGTCGATTTAGTGAAGTCGATCTAGTGAAGTCCCACTAAATTGATGGCAGAGCCCTCTTCAATCAACCCCGGTACTCCACCTCTCTGAGAAGCGTAAGAGAAGTCAACCGGAGAGTATCTCCCATCAACGCAGAGCAGTGAAAACACCGGCGTAAGACTACCTAAGCTATGTCAACTCCAGCTACGTTACTCACATAGCTGGAGTAAAGTAACTTAGGTCAACTAAGTCCCATAGTGTAGACAACACCTCAGTTCTCCTGTTGAAGGTTTTCCACTGTGGCTAAATACTTAAATGTCAATGGGTCAATAAGAGGGAATGACACCGTATCATATCCCAGGGGTTAATTTCTACAACATAATATGGCTACTTTATAATCCAATACATTATCTTCACAACTATGCATAAACAAAACAAATTAAATCTAACCAGGTCAGTCCCCACAGAAACACAGTGAGAAACAAGTAACTCAGTTCCCAAAAGATTAGGTTGAGTTCATCTGAGTCTCAGTTACAGTCTTTGATCACCAAAATCTGTACAGTCTGCTGAGTCAAAAACACTGCAACAATATCTTCTCTACTTTTGCTTGCGGAAACCTCCACCTGGAATCCATGCAGACTCTTCCTCCTCCACTCCTGAAATCACTCAGTTAGCTAGTCAACTAACTAAATAACTAACCATTCTGTTTAAGTACATACATTAAAACAAAAACACCCTGCTGCAAAATGCTTTGGAGTTAGGGAAGTTGAGTCCTGTGGCTCAACTTCTCCCAACCCACACAGGACACGTGGGCTTTGTTAGGCAGCTATCTTGACTACTTGTCCTCATGAAGTGTGAGTCCAGCCACAGGGAGCCTATTGAGCATACCTAAAAATATTAGGCCCAATTTCAGAAACTTCTGAGTGTGGAGTGCTAACTGCACCTGCCTAGCAATAATGAACCAGACACAACTCATTTCTACTCCCTGCCTTCTCTTTAGCTCTCTTAAAGACATATCTCCCTATTAGGCACATGGGTTATACAATATCTAAATGGCGTGGTCTGGTGGTATCAAATAACCTCCCTCCCCTTCATGATTTAATAATATTATTTTGTTATGCCACAACTTTGTTAGCGTAAGTAGAAGGTATTCTACTGGAGGTATATAAACAGGAGCACAATGACAGAGGGGCAGTGGGGCCAACTTCCTCACCCACCTAGGCTTGTGATCAGACTATGGAGGGGAAGCCAGGCCAAATTTAAATGAGTGGCATTGTGACCCTATGTGCCAGGTTGCAACACCACTTTCTCAAATTTGCTCCCCCCGCATTCTAGTCATGATGGATGACAAGTAACTCTTCCCCTCTAATCTGCATGGATAAAGCCTCAGCTAGAGTATTATCTCCAGTTCTGGGTGACACATTTCAGGAAAGATGTGGACAAATTGAGGAAAGTCCAGAGAAGAGCAACAAAAGTTATTTAAGATCTAGAAAACATGACATATGAGGAAAAGTTGAAAAAAATGGGTTTGTTTTGTCTGGAGAAGAGAATACTGGGAAGGGGGGAGGACATGATGACAGTTTTCAAGTACATAAAATGTTCTTACAAGGACAAGGGTGAAAAATTGTTCTCCTCAACCTCTGAGGATATGACAAGAAGCAATGGGCTGAAATTGCAGCAAGGCAGGTTTATGTTGGACATTAAGAAAAACTTCCTGATTGTCAGTGTGTTTTAGCACCAGAACAAATTTCCTGAGGGAGCGTGTGGATTTTCAGTCATTGGAGGTTTTTAAGAACAGGTTAAACAAACACTTATCAGGAATGATCTAATTATTATGTAGTCCTTTCTTGAATGCAGGGGACTGGACTAGATGACCTACTGAGGTCCCTTCCAGCCCTACTCATTTATGATTCTATGGAGAGGTGGTTGTCGGAGAAGGTAATACAGAGATAGAGTTGGCTGATAACCAAAAATCTCTTTTTGCAAAACATTTAAAATTTTCAACTTGATTTTTTTTTTCATTTTGAAGCTTTCAGAATGGATACATAGTTTTGAAAATATTATCAAAATGGAATTGTTTGTTTACTAAAATCCAAGTCTTAGGTAAATACATAACTTCGATAACCACATTAGTAATGTTTTCAATACATTTTAAAAAAATTTGAACAAAGAACGTTTTTATGTGAAAACCTAAAGATTGTGACAATGTCAACAATTTCACAAAAAAATCCTTTGGTAAAAAAGCCAGTTTTCAATTTTTCAATTAAATGTGCAAAAAATATTGAACATCTCACAGATTGGTAACTGGGACAGGAACCATTGGCACAGAACATGGGACTGCGGGAAAAATTGTAACAAACGATTTAACAATACACTCTATAAAGTATCTTTGCATGGTTTCAATTTGCATTTGTTTATAGTACCGTATCAAAATTAACTTCTGGTCACAATCGACACCAGATTCCTTTGCATTCTAGTTAGAATGGGAATCCAAGTCTCACCCACCATATCTGGATTGATACTTCTATAACTTTTACCTGCCTCTCAAACCCATCTAGCTAACCTATTACTTGGTATTAATTTAAAATTCATTTTGTGTTATGCTTAGTTTTCATTTCATATTAACCTTCCTTCAAATTATTATTAATATGTAATGATTAGATATGATTTATAAATGGGTGAAGAAAGCAAGTGTACAACAAAAGAGCTCAGGAAGTATTGGCGTGGCCAGGAGAATCACATACTATGTCTCTTCAGCAATGAGAACTTCATGTTCTATGGCAATAACAATATTTCTGCTATGAAGTATACTGCCCTTTGGAGCATTCTATGTCTTTTATATTATTTTTGCCATGCCACAATCAGCAAAAAAATAAAATAAATCTTTTTAAAATGGGAAGATGTGCAGAGTTGGGAGCATTCCTTTGTTTTCACTTGGTGAATGACAATGGTCAACTCCAAAATCTTGATAATTACTATTTTATAAATAGCTTTTCTTAATTATTTAGAGCATTCCTACATTTTTAATGTCCTTGGAATGTGAAATAATGTGGAATGCTGCAAATACCAATGATGTCCCAAACATTACAGTGATTGTCAGTTTTTAAATTGTTATCACCTGCGTGCATGCTTAAATCAGAGTTTGCCAAAGGAAAATGTCATACTAGTTGAAAAGGCAGCTCAGAGCAACTATCAGCAGGAATGTAATGACAAGACAAAGTCAGAGGTAACTTTTCAAGTCTCTAGTTCTCTGTTCTGTGACAATGGTTTTGATTTTTGAGTTGTTTGTTTTTAAATGAGAATAATATATTTATTTCCCTTGGACATCATGATGAACTATATTATTATTAGTTGCACTTTCATAATAACATCCACCAAATGATCTCAACTAGAGCTGGGTGACTAACTGAATTTTTTGGTTCCCTGGTAGTCCCATGTATTTAAACAAAATGGTTCTGATTGTTGTCATTGGAGCAGGGACGTGAACTTCTCATATCCTAGGTGAGAGCCCTAAACCATTGGTCTATAGAGTGACTCTCATGCCCACCCACTGGTTCAGTCACTATTCAAGTACTTTATACCCAGTGGAACAGCTTCAACAATCAAGACTGAGACAGCCCCATAGAGGAAGAGCCTATAGTCCAGTAATTAGGATATTTGTTGAGAAACTGGGAGATCTGTGTTTAAGCATTGTTGGAAGCTGGAGGGTGTAAGGAGTCCTGCTTATCACCTGCAAGTGTTACTGGCATTGCCATTGGCTTTCTATTCCCCCTCCTGCTTAGGTAATCAGGGAGTGGCCAAAAACTTCACTCTGCCCCTTGCCCCCCCACCCCTCACCCCCAAGCACCCTGAGCCAAACATCTGAGCTGTCACAGAAAGGGATATAGACTGTGTCAGCAAAGGGAGCTGTACTGATTGCCCCTTCCCTGAGAAAGGGGGAAGCATGGATCAGATTGTAACAGACTGTAAAGTTATAAGCCAGCCCTTCATGAACAGGAATGATAAATGGAATGTTATTTTTTCCTCTTTTGCTTGTGTATGTGTCTTTTAAGTGTTGTGCTAAGTTTTGAGTATCTGATTGTTGTTGGGTTTTTTGTTTGTTTGTTTGTTTTTGCTGTTGCCCCTAGCACATGGAAGACTCTTTTAAGAAAATATATATTTCAGATTTTTCTTTAAATAGATTCTGCAGTTTGTGGATATTATTGTGCTTACTTTTTCCCCGTAGAGCCAAAAGCCTAAAGTCAGCATGGGAGACACCCCGCTTCCTGGGCTAGCAGGAACAGGGAGCAACACAGAACACACCATCCCTGGAGGAGTGATGCATCTTACTCTCCATGGAGTGGAGCTGACATGTTCTGGGGGCAGCCGTGTCCACTTCTCCCTTTTGATGGGAGGTTTGCTGTAATTTACTGCAGGATTTATGAATGAGGAGAGAATAAAATGGTATTGGGGGTTGGCAGAATCCTCAGAATTTGGAATCCAATTTTTGACAGTCTTATAGGTACATGAGTTTTCATAGTAACTACTTATCAAATATAAAGCTTCCAAACTAGAAACAGTTTAAGCAACCTCATATATGAAGGGAAAAAACTACTTATCTGATTTACACATGCACTATTCCAAACTGACCTATAACACTGAAAGATACAGGGGGCAACATATATCAGTTACATACCTACTGGAATCTATGCAACTATTGTCTGTGATCAGGAAAATAATATAACTTAAAAATACCCTTAAAATAGACATCAGACACTGCTATTGACAATTGTTCTACTTATGGGAACTGAATTCTGTTCATTAAATAGTTTATTTGATCATGTAAAAAAATAATCCTCTGCTGTTCACAGAGTACTTTATTGTGCTGCATTTTACACCCCTGAGAAAAAACTGTTTGTTTTTTCTCTTTCCTTAAACACAGTGCATGCTGCTCACACAGTTCTTAAAATTTAAACGTGAATTCTGCAGACTATGGAGTGTTGTAAAGTATTAACACTTAAACCCACTGCTAATCCCTGAAGAGTACAGTTATTTATTCCTCTATATCTGTATACTATATTAGGCACAAAGAACTGTAAAACTGAGCAAGTGGCTGGCTCAGAGGATATAAATATGAAGTGTGCTAAGTAATTATAGGGCTGCTACTCATGTCAATATAGTTAAGGTTGTCTCAGCTGTGGCACTTCTATTACAAGCAACACTTTCCTATAGCTGATGGTGTGATTGTGAACATTTTGCTCAGAGATGAAAATTGGCATATAAGGTCTGAGCTGGGAAGACAGTAATATTTATTTAAAAAGACAACAAAAACAGATTTTCAAAACAGTTTGTCCATTTTTGAAGGAAAGGGAATGAAAAGAGAGATTTACACTGGAACACTTTCCCCCCCCAATCCCACGCCTTCCCATAACTCAAAAGCAGCATCATTTTCAATGAAATGCAATGAACCACAAATGGAAATTTGAAAGCTTTTACTGCATATTGTACATCAGGGCTTCCTGTTATGATCTTCATTTTTTTAAAGAACAAGTTAAAGCATCCACATTATTAAAATCTAAAATAGGCTATGACTAATGTCATTCAAATATAGAATTTTTTTTGCAATTAATGGAGAATTTCTTTACAGAAACTGTAACTCACATTTTAATTCCTCCCCCCTTTTTTGCTGTCTGCTATTAATATACTGTATACCTTGAGATTTGACAAAGGAACAAGAAGCACTATACAGATTTTTTTTAATATCTCATATGTTTCAGTGTCACCATTTTTACCTGCTACTGATGAGGGATAACACTACTATGCAGAAATATGCAACTCCATGTAATAGCAATGGAGTAGGAACCCAATAACTTGCAGTGATTTTCCTGCAGTTGTCCCATTCAGAGTCCACAATATAACACTGACAACATTCAAATCTAATGCCAGAAGCAGTACTGAGAAGCTTTAAAATGCATCCTGAAATAAATGTTGAAAATGTTGATTTATACATTATACAATACCCGTGTGTCAGGGGTGGGCAAACTACTGCCCGCAGGCCACATCCGACCCATGGGATCGTCCTGCCCAGCCCCTGAGCTCCCAGCCAGGGAGGTTCACCCCTGGGCCCTCCCCCGCTGTCCCCCAGCTCAGCTTGCACCCACCCACCTCCCAGGCTTTCAAATAAGCCTGTCCTGCCGCTCTGAGCGGCATAGTAAGGGTAAGGGTAAAGGGTGGGCTGGGGTTGGATAAGGGGCAGAAGGCCCCGGGGGCAGTCAGGAGACAGGGTGTGGTTGGATAGGGCGGAGGTTCGGGGGGGCGGTCAGGGGACAGGGAACAAGGGGGGGTTGAATGGGGGTGGGGTCTCGGGGGGTCAGAGGGGACAGGGAGCAGGGGGGGTTGGGGTCCTGGGGGGGCAGTTAGGGACAGGGGTCCCAGGGTGCAGTCAGGGGACAGGGAGCGGGGGGGGTTGGATGGTTCAGGGATACTGAGGGGGGCAGTCAGGGGACCGGAAGTGGGAGGGGGCAGATAGGGGGCGGGGTCCAGGCTGTTTGGGGAGGCACAGCCTTCCCTACCCAGCCCTCCATACCTTTTTGCAACCCTGATGTGGACCTCGGGCCAAAAAGTTTTCCTACTCCTGCTGTATGTAAATTAACATATCGGTAGCATATATAAATCAATGCTCCTGACATTTATTTCATAATGCATTTTAAAGCCTTTCAACTCTGCTTATTGTCTTTTTTTTACCTTACTCAAATGAGCAAATCTTGAAAGAGAATTGATTTTCTCTTGTGGAAAACAAATGCCTATCTAATTATAAAAGAAAGCCCATGTTAACTCTTCAGTTGCCTTCGACACACAATATACACATACCATACACACCAGCTCTCGTATGGCCCTAAATTTATACTCACCCTGTTTCTGCTGTGCTGAAAATAATGGATCAACCTTTAAAAACATCCATCTGGCTTTCACAAAGTACACAGATGTGCAGTGTATGAAAGGAGTACACTTGCTAGAATAAACAAATTCTATGAAAATATCATTTGCAACATATCTGGTTAATAAATGATTTTTTTGATATCTATAGTTACCTTTCTCATCACCCTGGCACAAGCCAAATATAAGATACAAATGTATCATTTGGCAAGAACATTACATATTGTAACTTTTTCAATGAAAGTACTATAGGAGGAATTAATTCTATTGAACCGATTGATCTAAGAATTTAGAAAAACTGTGCTTACTTTTGGAAGGGATTGATATTTTAATTCCAGTTTAATTTCTATTAGAGGTGAGCTAGAGATGATGTTAAGATCATCATTAGGGGTAGGCTGTGGTTTGGTCAATTTCTCTGCCAAGGGGGAAGGACACAAAACAGGCTGTGACACCCACCTAAAACCAAATGGATACCAAGGGACAAATGGGAAGTAAGATCCAACTGTAGAGATGCTTTGTGGATCTAATGTTTGGATCTTACTGCAGGAGTATGTATGTGTTAAATAGAAGAAATGGCTTTATAATGGGCTGCTGTGTTCATGTGCAGAGATCTAATTAATCTACAGAAATCTTCCTGACAGTGGAAAATCAGTACACAGAATACAGCAAATAGGCCAATGATCAACATATAATAGTGTTTCATGACAAGCCCTCTCTTTCAAGTACAACATGTTACAGATCCGTGGAAAAAGGAACTCCGTATAAGTTGCAACAGTAAATAATATTTTTTGAATAATTTATGTTGAGTTTTGTGAAGTACAAGGAGAAAGGGGCTTAAACTTAAGTTAACAAGGAGAAGGGCACAGAGGCTTTGGGGCAGAAATTAGTTAAGAACATAAGTGACAAGCCTTGTGGTGATAGCAACAAAAGCAACTATACATATTTTTAAAAAGCAGTTAAGTCCAAAGTATTAAGAAATAATTCTTTTAAAAGTGTTAAGCCTAGCGCTGGGCCAAAAATGTCCTTTTTTCATCAAAAAGTTTTGTTGTTTTCCAGATAGCTCTAGTTCCCATTCTAGATAGTGCTTTAAGTTCCTTCCCTTTCCAAGTCACACAAACTAAAAAAAGGAAAAGGAACTGTGGGGAATAATATTGCTGTGGCAAGTTAGCAAGAAAAGCTGCATCTTAAAGAATTATTGCCACAGGTTTGGCAATGCAGTGGCTACTTGTGCAGGGAAAAGAAGCCAGCTGTAGGCTTGGAGAGTAGCCCACATCACAGAAATACATGGCTAGTTCAAGTGCCAAAGTAAAGCAGACTACTCTGTGTTAATTATTGAGTCCAGGCTACAATCCTCTAAAGGTTACATTAACAGGGTGTTGAAACATTGAATGTTGGAATGCCTAACTTTTAGGTGGGAGAACACATAATTTGTGAAGCTCATTGAGTTTTAAATGTGAGTTAGGTGCCAAGCAGCTCCATGGTGCCAAGACATAGGAGGCTGTGTGTATGCCCACCAGCAGAAATTTAGGCAGGGGATGTAACTGATGGAAACAAAGGTGCCTAGGGACTTTAGGCACCTACAGGATTAGGTGGCAGCTAAGTGGGGGATGGAGTGCCATTGTGAATGCCATTGTGCCTAGTATGAATAGTATGAATAGTATGAATGCCATTGTGCCTAAATATTGGACATGGGTGCCTAAGTCCCCCTTGTGAATCTAGCCCTAAGGGATAGGTGAGGTGTGGCTAAACCCAAAGAGATTTAATACAACAGCCTAATCAAACTACCTACTTTTTGGGCCTTACAAGAAGCTGATTTATATCCTCCACTCTCTGAAAACCAGGCATTTTTTACCAATTAACATACAGTCATTAACATCCCCTGACTGAACGCCTTATTCTTAATTAGGCTAGCTGTTGGACTGCAAGCAACTCAAGCCTCAAGTGATTGCTACTTTCTATAATTCTGGCAGCACTTGTAGGGGTGTCTGGCTGCACTGGATAGGATCTGTGTAGGATGCATCCACCCAATCACAATTATCTGATTTACTGTAATTGTAATTTCTTTTGATCATAAATGATTGTAAAAGACATCAATACAAATTTACAATGTAGTGTGCCTGAAAAAGTGGTGTATCTTGTGAGGCAAACTTTGAGGGTCAGATTCTGAACTCAGAAGTTATTAAATATTTTTAAAAGAAGTGACCTGAAATGGAGAAAATAAATTGGGTCTGTGCCCTTTTTTGGCTTCTCTATGATGCATAAAGTTGGCCTGATATTTGTAAATGCATTTTTTCTCCTTATTTTTATCTTTTAAAAATATCAGGATTGTGAAATCTGATTTTGCTGAAGGATGCATCGGGTATAAGAAATTTGTATTGGGAGCTTTCTCTGTTTTTTATTGAAGAGGAAGGTGAACTGAATCCTTGCCAGAGAGCTTTTTGTCCACAGGTATTTGAGTAGAACAGGTTTTGAGAAACGCAGAGAAAACCCAAAATTTTAAGAAGTCACAGTAAAAACCACTTTGCTTCTCAATTCATCAGGTAGCACTTCCGTGATACATCTAATGTCACAGTTGTCCTACATCTCCAGCCAACCACAGCATTCCAAGGAGTTCTGAATTTCTAATAAACAAATAATACATGAATGAAAAACAATAGAAACAAACTAAACTTTCCACAACTTCTTTATATAGCCTGAAGAAGTAAGCAAGGGTTTATACTTTTGTTTGCTTTCAGAGTAGCAGCCGTGTTAGTCTGTATTCGCAAAAAGAAAAGGAGTACTTGTGGCACCTTAGGACTAACAAATTTATTTGCCCATAAGCTTTTGTGAGCTACAGCTCACTTCATCGGATGCATTCAGCTCACAAAAGCTTATGCTCAAATAAATTTGTTAGTCTTTAAGGTGGCACAAGTACTCCTTTACTTTTGTTTGCATATCACCTTTAAAACCCTGATTCTGCAAATCCTTATACTTTTAGCCAGGTGAATAGGACCATTGATTTCAGTAGGCCTAACTCACGTGCTTAAAGTTACACACATTCTTCAATGGTTTACTGTATCAGGGTCCAAGGGAACATCCTCACCTGAGATATGTTTACTCCATCTGACATGTATCTCAATTAAATGTATCTCAATTTGTACTTCCTTATCTTTCATTGTTTTATGCAATCCAATTGCTCACACAGTAATCAGAGAAATTAGCTGAAAAATCTATTAAAGATTCTGCTTCATTTCCACCACTGCAGAGTTGTTTCCTGTGGAGTAGTCCTCAGGACAGACTCTACATTATTGGAGACTAAAAACAAAACTCTAGTACAATTGCTTAGTATCAGCCTTTTAAAGCCTCAGTTATCCAAAAACAATTTTTTTAAAGTTCTTTTAAAAAAAATGTGGGGGGGGGGGACCAGAGACCGCGCTCCAGTAATTTATGGTATAACCAATCCAGATGTTTTTAGCTAGTGGGCACTTCATTTAGCATAATGACTTCAGTACATTTGCATATTATTTTGTACATTTTTAATTTCTAATGACTGTGCTTAAACCTGTTTGCATTTGTGAGTTCCCAATGCAGCACGGCACAAGACTTACTGGTAGTTGAGCAACAATAAATTATTTGTTGTCATAGGCAACAGGAATGTTTTCCAAACATTGTTAGCCTGATGAGATCATCGAACTTTTGATAGCCTGATAACATGTTGTCCTTCTGACTGTTGTCATGGAGAAAGCAAAAATATTTTGATTGGTTGGCACATTATGGGTAGGAGTATGGACCTGTTTCTGGTGTTACTTATTAAAATGGAAGTGATAACTAGAGGGGTAATCTCTTCTGAAATGATTTTTGGGGGAAGGGGTAATCCTTCAGCTCAATGGAAAGCAAGTCTCTGTTTTGAATATTTTCATGGGTGCTATATATTCCATATAAAATCTTTGAGCATTACCAGTCACATGGTACCTCGTAATATCAATGATTATGCACAATAGTGCATATTAGGTTCTAAATGAAGTTCAGAGTGAAAACATAGGGCCTCATTGTTCAAGTCACTACTCAAATAAGTAGTCACCATAGTTTACTTCAGTTTACTTGCTGAATGGAGACAACTTACATGAGTAAAAATTTGAAGAATTAGGTGCATAGAGTCGGTGGGGAGGGATAGCTCAGTGGTTTGAGCATTGGCCTGCTAAACCCACGGTTGTGAGTTCAATCGTTGAGGGGGCCATTAAGGGATCTGGGGCAAAAATTTGGGAATTGGTCCTGCTTTGAACAGGGAGTTGGACTAGATGACCTCCTGAGGTCCCTTCCAACCCTGATATTTTATGATTCAATCAAATTCAAAGGGATTGTGTCTAAGTGCAACTAAACTTAAATATTAATATTTTAAGGTTTCTCACACTGGCTTCTGAATTCAGAATGACCTTCTTACGCATTTCATTATCTGTAGAAATTATAACTATCAGCTTCATAATTTAACTTACTGAATTTCTTAGAGCCCATATACTTAAGGGTCTGAAAAAGACCACTTAAGTCAGTGGTGCGCAACCTTCAGCCTGCGGGCCGCACACGGCCTGTCAGGGTAATCCACTGGCAGGCCATGAGACTGTGTTTACATTGACTGTCTGCAGGCATGGCCACCCACAGCTCCGAGTGACCATATTTCGCCATTCCCAGCCAACAGGAGCTGCGGGAACAGACGGCCAGCACGTCCCTGCAGCCCGTGCCACTTCCCACAGCTACCATTGACCAGGAATGGAGAACCACAGCCACTGGGAGATGTGGGCAGCTGTGCCTGTGGAAGGTCAATGTAAACACTGTCTTGTGGCCCGCCAGTGGATTACCCCAATGGGCCGCATGCGGCCCACAGACTGCAAGTTGCCCACCACTGACTTAACTCATCCATTCTGAAACCATAAGAGAGTGAGAGTTCCTGCCCAAAATACCCAATACTCTGGTAGTCGGGGCACTCAGCTAGATTGTGTGTGACCCAGGTTCAAATTGCTGTGCTGAACCAGAGAGAGTAAAGTTTTAACCTAAGTCTTCACATCCTACCTGAATGCCTTAACCACTGGGACACCCTCACTCTCATTTTTTATGAAAAATTTTCAAAAGTCTTGTTTTTTTTCACCATGCAGAACAAGAAAAAAAATGAAGTTGTGAAAATGTTTGCAGAATGAGGACATGTTTACTGCCCAGCTCTACCCCCTACATCATTCCCACTGTTTCCTCAGCTAGCCTATTTTGGAATATTTGCAGTGATAGGAGTTTGACCTATGGTACTCCACTTATCAGTCTTTCCTATTAAATTATTATTGGGTCAGAGTAGTCTTTCCTTGGTTAAGGTTAATCCTGACTTGCCATTATAAATCTGACTTTGACCTTCTCTTTAAAATCCATCAAAAAAAATATCTCAGGTTTAAAATTGATAGCATGACTGTGGTTCCAAGGCAGGGGGAATTGATGGGATTAGGCCAAGGGTCTCCTAAAATATGACATGCTTAAAATAGAGGCGTTCAATAAAATCCAAAACGTTTTCTAGATTGTCTTGCTATTTTATAGCAAAAAAAGTGAAACGAAGGTGAGAACATTCAGTTTATTGGGCACATCTAGTTAGAATCTAGTGTACCAGACCTAACTTTAGTTGATAGAATTCTCATTTTAAAATATATTACTATTTTAATTGGTAATGTCACAATGGCTTGTTGTCTCCACTGAGTTTAAAATATGCCACCAAATGCCTGCTAGAAATCTAAGCTTTCATTTAAAACAAAAAATCTCTAGCTCTTTTCCTTGCAGATATAAATAAAATGTAAACTGTTCACTAGGGAGGCATGTAAAAACAAAAAGGAGAGTTTTTCAGCCAAAACTGATGTTAATCAGACAAGCCTTTCATAAATTAGAACATATAAGGTTTGTCATGGGATCAGGCACTTACAGAGATGAAGCCCTAATTTTGTGCTTCTCCTGTGATCTGTGTCAAAGGCAAACCCTTCCTGTGTTTCTTAGGAAACCAGAAAGGCATAGGGAGTTTTCTCTCCAGTTACATGTTAGGATTATTTTAAAATTTCATGAAATTCCCAGAAAAAAAGTTTGTTAAATTGAAGTTCATGTTGAGAGAATATCTAAATAATTTATACATAAATATTTACAAGATCATTGTAGCTAGCAAACAAATAGGGAAAAGCCACAAAATTTGAAGTTTACTTAAATTGTACAAGAAACCAAGCAATGAGAGGCTGTCTTATCTTCTTCTAGGAATGCATTTTATTCTTTTAAAATGTTCATTTACTGTTGCTACCGAATACAATTTCAAGAGTTCCACCTCTCCAAAGTTCTTAACTTTGACTAGGAATGCATGGTGAGGGTGTGCTTAGTATCTAATATGTGACAAGAGTTCAACAAATATTAGAGAATGAAGAAGGGGTACTATGTAAATAAAGTGATGGGTTATACATCCTCCATTCATGCATAAATGGACTATCCTTCTGAATCCCTGTCCAAAAGTTACACTTCTGACTTGCCTTTTTTTTGCTTGTTGCTGTGTTTCTCAGACCTTCCACTTAAGCTTCTGGTTCTAGCTACTGTTAATCACAGGATATTAGACTTGATGAACCACTGACCAATATGGCTATACCAACATGTTAATTTTCTGAGCATGTTTGGATAATATGGGGTTAAGTGTATCTTGGAGAACACCTCAGGAGGATCTATTTTGACAGAATGCAATGTAAAGTTTTTCAGAACAAGGGTCAAGCTCTGCTGGAATGTGCTTTGATATAAGGAAGTGGACTTATCCCTCTCTTGCCATTTCCCACCTCCTATGGGAAGTCTAGTGATAGTAACAGTGACTATTCCCTGAGTGTAGGTGAGAAGCTTTGCATTGTCCATTGTGTACAATCAAGATCTTCTTTAGTAATCGTACACATACTTGTGACAGATCGGAGCAACCTATCTCATGCCACTGCCGTATGGCCTTCCCATGCCCACTTGTGAATGCCATCTGTTATTCCATAGCTCTGCACATCCATGGCTCAGCATCTGTCTAGAGATGAATGTTTTCACCAGCCACAATTAATAGGAACTCCCTGTGTTATGAGCATAGAAATTGTGGGAAAAGAAGTGTCACATATTCCAGAATGGAAGATGTGACAGATGTTGATTTGAAATGAGCGAGATAATATAAATCCACAAAATGCCTGGTTCCTCCACACTTTGCATTTTCCCTGGGCTCAGCTGTCACAAGAATAAATAATTATAGATACAAAAATTCATGATACAAAACAACAACAAAAGCCCATTGTGAAAGTGTCTATGAGTTACAGTACATTTTAAACTCTGATTCTGAAGTCAGACTTTTCTAATTCTGAATGCCTTTCTCCTGCTAATCACAATATATGTGGTAATAATCTGTCCAGACTCTGACATGGCTGTGCTACCTTAGGAGCAACCCGGGCAAGTAACTTTGACTCAGAGGCATGATTCCCACCCTACTCCCCTGTTATTCCAGTGAGGTAGTGATCTGCTAAGGCCCCATACCAGTAGCCATTTACTACCCTTTGAGCTGGTACATTAATGGTAATGGAGCGAGGCCTCTACCCATTCCCTCCCCACCCACCCAAATACCTGAACAGGAGGCTTACTGGATGATCAACAGGCAGACCATGAGGAACTTAAGGGAAAATCTTTCTTCCTTTTACAGATCTGCATGGTCTCCAGGCCAAGGCCACAATCTGGTGCATAATTACCACAGATAACATAGGTTGTGTTTGTCACTTAGGCTTAGGAAGCAACAGAGAGGAATAATACACATGCTAAATTTAGAAATAAAAATACAATGCAGATGCATTATAATTGTCCATTATTTACCATTATTTGTATAGTTCACATAGCATGGTAGATACTTTACAAGCCAATAAAGACACAAGATCTTTACATAAAGGAGTGCATAATCATTACTCCTCCATCTCTTCCCGAGACTGACTCTCTTTCTTACAACAGAGATGTCATGAGGCTTCAGTGGGAGTTCTAGGAGGCATTCTCCTCTATTTATCTATCTAGATTCTCATGAGGCTCTTTAATACTATAGCATCTAAACAGCCCACAGGTATTTAAAATGACAGACATCTTTTTCTCTCTCTTCCTTTCCAGCTTGTAGGATATATAGCTTGATTATTTGAGAAGAGGGTGGAGTGTGTGAAGGGGAGGGGAAAGGAAGGAACATGAGTGTTGAAGTTTCTGTGGGAGAGCTAAGTTTAAAGAAATGAGTTTTGAAATTATTTTCTTTCACTTGCACCACTTAGTGGGAATTATTTTGACATTCATAATTTGGAGAACGTTCAGAGAAGAGCTGTGAGAATTAAAAAACTTGCCTTATATTGACATACTCAAGGAGCTCAATCTATTTAGCTTAACAAAGAGAAGGTTGAGGGGTTAATTACTGTCTGTAAATATCTACATGGGTACAAATAATTAATAATGGACTCTTCAGTGTAACAAATCTAACATGATCCAATGTTGGAAGCTGAAGATAGACAAATTCAGACTGGAAATAAGGTGTACATTTAAAAAGATGACAGTAATTGGTACAACTGACTAAGGATTGTGGTGGATTTTCCATCACTGACAATTTTAAAATCATGTTGGATAATTTTCTAAAAAAATCTGCTCTAGGCGTTACTTTGGGAACGTTCTATGGCCTGTGTAATACTAGATGATCACAATGATCCTGTCATGCCTTTGAATCTATGAATCTGTGAATCACTGCTTGCTGGTTCAAAAGTGTCAAAAGTGTGGGGGTGTAAGGCCTTGCCCCACCTTGTCTCTACTCTCCCCCTTTTAGGGAAGGTAGATCTGCTATCAGCACTGCCTCCTTGCAATTGAGGAAGGGCAAGCAGTGACACTGCGGCTGGGCTGTGCATGGAGGTGTAATGTTTGGGAAAAGTGCTTCCTTCTGACATTCCTATCCTTGCACACTTGTTCCCTGAGCGGCCTGCTACCCTCTGGCCCTGAATAGAAAATAGGCACACAAGAAATCAGGGGGAAAATGCAATGAAATAATGTTACTTCACAAGTAGTTCTCTCTCTATCTCTAATGGTATAATGGTTAGTTCTTATGCTGGCAGTTGGACAACATGGAGGCCACCAAACATGCTATGTTTGGTCATTGGTTCATAGAAATGTAGGACTAGAATGCACCTCTGTAGATCATCTGGTCCATTCCCCTGCACTCAAGGCAGGGCTATGTAATAACTAGACCATTCCTGGCAAGCATTTGTTTGTCTAACCTGTTCTTAAAACCTCCAGTAATGGAGATTCCACAGCCTCCCCAGGCAATTTGTTCCAGTGCTTAACCACCCTGACAGTTAAGAAGTTTTTCCTAGTGTCCAACATAAACCTTCCTTGCTGCAATTTAAACCCCTTGCTTGTTGTCTTATCCTCAGAGGTTAAAGAGAACAATTTTTCACTCTCCTCCTTCTCATGATCTGCCCTGAGCCGAATCTGGTGTGTTCTAGCATAGAATGCCTGTGTGGGGCAGGTTTTTGTTAATGCCATCCAGCCATCATATTTTAGGTCTTCCAGTGGGTCTTTTCCATCCTGATTTCATTGGGTCAAAGTCAAAGGTGATCTTAGAATCATAGATTATCAGGGTTGGAAGGGACCTCAGGAGGTCATCTAGTCCAACCCCCTGCTCAAAACAGGACCAATCCCCAACTAAATCATCCCAGCCAGGGCTTTGTCAAGCCTGACCTTAAAAACCTCTAAGGAAGGAGATTCCACCACCTCCCTAGATAATGCATTCCAGTGCTTCCCCACCCTCCTAGTGAAATATCCAACCTAAACCTCCCCCCACTGCAACTTGAGACCATTAGTCCTTGTTCTGTCATCTGCTACCACTGAGAACAGTCTAGATCCATCCTCTTTGGAACCCCCTTTCAGGTAGTTGAAAGCAGCTATCAAATCCCCCCTCATTCTTCTCTTCTGCAGACTAAACAATCCCAGTTCCCTCAACCACTCCTCATAAAATACTTCTGGGGAAGTTGGTAGGGATTCGGAGCAGATGACCTTACCACTTTAAAGAGTGCTGAGACACTGTCTGGGGTGGGTGGGGGGGCCTAATAAGGAAACAGATCTCTTGTCTTGAATTTGTACCATTTAATATTTCAGAAAGATCATTCAAAGATGCTTCATCTGAATAGAGGCCAACTTATTTTCAGTCTTGACAGTGAGGGGCCATGTTTCAGTCCTATAGGTCAGAATACTGACAGCTGAAGCATTATTTAGCCTCAGCTTCATCTTTCTACTTATCAGGGTGTTCTGTTTGAGAAAGGTTTCTTAATGAGGCACCCCATTACTGACAATGCTTTTGTTGTGCAGGGTTCATGTTCTTTCTTGATGTTGCCCATATTATCAACAGCAGATCTGAGGTAGATAACATCACTGACAATCACTATCACCAGCTAAGATGTTAGAGCCTATGGGTTGATCGATGAGATGGTACTGAGCTCCTCCTGGGAGGTCATGAAAGTGTTCAACTCCCATTTATTTCACCATCCTCCAGGAAACACACAGCACATCACGGCCCTGGGGGGAGAGTGTGATTAAAAACTCAGCCCCCCCTTTTTGAAACATCACACTTTGTTTCCTGAGGAAAGCCCCAGAGGTCTTCATAGCTGTACCCATTTACAAACTGTGTTTCTGGTGAGAACAAGTGTCTAGAAATGGAAGCAGACAAAGGAGTCCAAAAATTCGGTAAGGAAACTGAATAGTAGTGTTTGGTGACTAATATGGAATCATATTTCATTCTTCAAAATGACAGAAAATTTCCCTCAGTGATTGATGCTCTTTTGTATCTTGATGCATATAATAAGTACAGTAAGTGCTGGCTTGAAATTTCATTGTAATAACCTACAATCTCATTGCCCAAATTCAAAGCAGATTTGTACAATAATGTTCATTTTACAGATGCTATTGTGATACGGAGACTAATTGGTTTTGCAGCCTTTTTAGCCAATTAAGTAAATAAGAGAAGTATATTGCCCAGTAAAATTCATGGGAAAATACATGTTTTAACTTTTATAAAGAAACAATGAAGATTTTTAGCATTTAAAATATTTTGAAATCAAAGCTGAAGTATTTTGAATAAAGATGCTTCAGGGCTTTGAGTTTAACCATATAGTTAAATATAAGTAAAAACTTAAAATGTTTCTTCCTGCAGTTTTGCTAACACTCTTCCCTTCTGCTCCTCCCTGTTCCCTGCCCATGGACCACACCTTATCCCAAGTTCTCTTGTCATGGTCTGGGGCAGTGATTTTGACATATGTAGTCCAGCTTGTGATATTGAGACTCAAAGTTCATCAGCCACGTGAATTTGGTCAGTTGCTACACAGCTGGTAAGAGGGCACTGATTAGGTGAATGGTTTGATATAGTCAGCATACTTAGAGCATAGGTCGGAGCTTCCTCATCTACTGCACCTCATTATCCTTGTGGGAAAAGGCAGGATGAGATCTTGATGTTGGAAGAAATGGGATATATTTTCTGTTTCTTTAAATCTGTAGCGGAAAACCAGATATGAGGAGGGCTGATGTAGATTCACTGCAGAAGATCTACAGTGAAGAAGAGACAGAGAGGCTTTAGGGATAATACTGTTTTCCTTATTCTAATAAACTTCCTCTTCAGTGTTAGATGAAAGCGGAAAGAGGGAACAAATAGTAGGTTAATTAAATTCACAGATGAGATTATACTAAACTGAGAAAATTTACAAACACCACTGAAGATAGCAATACAAAGGAATACATAGAGATTAGAAGCATTAGCAGAAAAAAAGTGAGTTTAATTTTGGAAAACTGCAAGCTAAAACATCTGGGGACAAATAATCCACACCATAGATGCACAGTGGGATGGAGAAGCCTGGAGAACAGTACTACTGAAAAGACACTTTAGAACACATTGAGTTTGAAATGCATTTTTGCAGAAAAAATGGCCAGTGAAATGCCAAAATGCATATACAGAGGCATCATTTTAAATAATAAGGTTTTGATAGTTCCTCTCTATACATTTCTAATAAGACGGCATAAAATGCATTATATGCAGTTCTGGGCAATTCCTGACCAGAAATTTACTCATAAAATGGAAACAATTAAGTGACAGGTAACAAAAATGGTTTGTGACTGTGATGAGAAAATAAATAGTTAGAGAAGTTATACATTTAACCTGATCCCCTGCATATTCAATTAATTTTTGTTGACCATGATGCTTGAATGTGAGGGTTTATCATGGTATGAACAGCAGTCCAGACTCCAAACAACTAGTAACAAGATTTTATTGAAATGTATATTAAATGTTTGCTGTTATGCTGGAGTAAGGATTTTGCTCTGTTCAATGATTAGAGATCATCCACAGAGGTTTTGTGTCAACAGGCCAATAAACAGTGGTAGTCAAACCTTGATACACAGCAGTAATATGAGATGTATTAATGGTTACCTAGAAGAGTGATTCTCAACATTTCCTACTATGATCCCATGTTACAAATGGAAAAAAAAAGTTTTGGACTCCTCCCTCAAAGGGAAGTGGTCACGACTCCCCTACACTTGTTCATACCCATAAGGGTCCACCCCCAGACTGAGAACCAAGGACCTAGAATGATAGAGATGCACAAGGGCCACTGATGCGAAAGGAAAACTTCTCATTCACTTCAATAGCATCAGTTGTGCACCAGAAAAATACAAAATAATTCCCTTTTGTGTGCGTTTGACAAGCGTGTTATAAAACTATGTAAATACACATATTTTCTAATGCAATGGCTCTTTTTTATACATATAACCCTAAAGTGTTATGATCAAAAATCAATCAAACTGTTTTTCACCAAATCTTCCCATAAAAACTAATTCTTTATATGGATGCTTAGTTACTTTAGTTAGTTACAACAAACTCCATTGTATGCTAAGGAACAATAACTATAAATAAATTATAACATGTTTGTTGGTAGCACATTTTTTTAATTAAAATAGTAACGTGAGTAAGCTGCCCCTACCTCACGTCTAGCATTGTGATGTAGCAAATACACAGCCTGAAATCTTGGATGTGAATCAGCACAAGTATGGGAAAAAATACTTCTTGTACATATAAAATAGGGAACACATCTGCTTCCCAACCATATCAAATTCCGTGAGTGAAAGCACTTCTAAAAAAACTAATAGACACACTGTGCATGTTAAGACTTATATTTAGTGACACCTGCAATTGTTCTGCTTGCAATATTCTACAGCCTCAATTCTCTGCTGGCACAACTCCTTTGAAGCCCGGAAAGTTACAGTGCTAGTGAATTTGGGCCTATCAGTTTAATTAGCCTAAAATTAAGCTTATAGCAGATTAAAAAAAAAAAAAGAAAGACCCAGAAATGTGGATCAGTTCTCCATAAAACATGTTTTCTTCCTATGTGCTCATAGAATTTGTGATGACCTTTTTTTTAAATAATAACCAGTTGGTACCTTTAAACCTTTTTCATTAATAAATAAATAAATAAAACCACTTTTTGTTGCTGTTTTAAAGTCTGGCAGCAGGTGGTCGGGTAGGTTATTTGGTTGCATTCCAACTCAAAATGACAGAAGCATTGCAATGTTGGAATTATTATAAGGCATCTTCTTTCGTACTAGCTGCACCAATAACACAGACAATGCAATGATTTCAATGCATTACAGCTCCTCCTGTGATTGAACAAATCAAAGTAGACTGGAATACTAGACTTACAGTGCGTGAGTCATGGACTTTAAATACCCAATTACCAAATGCTGTTTTGAGGGGATTTTCTATTCTGGAAAGTCAGAAATTTAGGGATTATGTTCCAAGGGGGAAAAAAAGACAGCATAAGAAGTCAACATTAGAATTCAATTTAAATACAAAAATGGGACTTTTCATATCACTACCAGAGTCTGCATTCATACTGTACAGTACTTCCATTCCTATTTCATAAAATGTTCCTTACCAAACTGCAAGTACAGTCCCTTGAAAAAGAAAAAAATAATGAACAGAATTGAAGGTTGTGCCCATAAACTGAAGTGGCACACATCCAAAATAGGCAGTATTATCAGCTGGTAATTTAGATCTCATACCATTGAATATTAGAGTATCTGACTAGATACTGGAGGCATGGATATTGTCAAAGACTTCTATGGTTTTTCCTCATATGAAAAATACATGTATTTATCTATTTTTGAATTGTCATGCATGGGCGGTCATACTTACCACATATCATGAGATATATAACATCACCTGATTTTGAATGAACATGGAGGATTTTTTTTTATTCACTGAAGAAAGCTTTTTGGCCCAAATGAATATATTGTAATAAATATCTGTTTGTTCACAATATGCTCTCAGTAACATGTATTCTTCCCCCTGAATCCATGCTGAACTCTTGTGCCAGCATTGTGCTAATAGCCACTGTGCTGCTGGAAGTGCCATATTTCACATTAGACACAATAAAACCATTATGATCTTTAGAGCACCCATGACATTTGGTAAGAATAGTAATGTAAACTTGATTTGGTGCCAAATTCCCATTCAGGAAATCAGATGGTTACTATGCAAATTCCCAAGCTTTTTCTACCATTCTTTACTTGAACACCCTATGGATGGTAGGTAATGCCCTTTATCTCTCTACTGCTGTGGGGTTGGACAGCCAAACCTCCTGAGGATTGAATCCACTGCTCTTGAAGTCAACAAAGATAAGGTTAGAAGGTACTGGGGACTTAGGTTGAGGTGAGGCAACTGGAGTTTTATGAAGTATCCTGGGGAATGAAAGGGAGGTTTTCCAGGACATGGGGTTCTCTAGTATCCCAAATTCAAAAGAAATATGCAGGCATTTGTTTGGTATCAACACTTGTGAGTACATCCTGTAGTTTCTAGTTTGAGTAGCCCAAAGAACCAAACCCTATGGACATTGTTGCTTATACCTTTATATTATGAGATTAAATGTTGTAAAGGGAAAAATACACCTCTTAAATTACTATGACAAAGATCATTACTCTTTATTGTTTTCTCAAAATGTGCTCAAAGCTAATACATCTATTAAAGATTTTATATGTTCAGGTCTTACATTAGCTTTCTCCCCTGAAAAACCCCCAGCAACAGCTATGTTTTCTGCCACTTAAAATAATACCTATTTTCTGCTGAACAAAAGTGGATAATTCTCAGTTATACTGATATAGAGCTGTACTGGTTCAGAATAGGTGTAGCCAACTGGGATTAGAGCAATCCCAGATCAAACACTGGAACTTGGCATATGCAAGCCATATTGTGTGAACAATATCACAATAATTGTGAAAAACAGGTGTGAAAAGCAAAAATTGCAACTTGTGACACCTCCAAATGTAATAGAATTATTATTTTACTCAATTGAAAGGAAGGAGTTACCAAAGGAATTCTATATCATATTAACAAAGCACTTAGCAATGTTTCACCACTCACATTTGACTGGTTAAATATTCCAAAAGCACCTAATTATGAGAAGCAATACAACAGGCAGAACGCTCTGTAGTGGTGGGTGAATTGCTTAGGAAGAAATACAGTGATCTGAAATGTTATTGAAAGGCTGAGATGAACCCAACCTAAAACTGTGACATTCACATATATATAGAGGACTTTGTTGTTGTTTTTTTAAACCCCTTTTTTCCCCCATGCCTTTAAATTTCCTTGTGTTGTCTGGAACCAAATTACAGTGAGAAAAGTTCACTTATCGCTATTGCATCCAAACTTTCAGAAATGCCCCAAATGTTGATTGCTTTAATTTTTGTGTGAATTGGGGCACTCTAATTTTGTAGGAGCTTTTGAAAATGTAGAAGTTAATGTAAAAATATATATATTGTATTGCAAATGCATTCTAATGCCTTAATTCAATTATTTTGTTTTTCAAATTTAACATATACTGGGCCTGATCAACACTTCAAAAAGAGCTGCCCACAACAGGCTAGTATGGGGGAGGAGATTTCCATGAGCTTCCTTGCCTTTAAGGGATTTCCTCCATTATTATTGCAATTAGGACAAAAGGCTTTGCTGCCTTTTCAGAACAGGCCACAGGTCAGTCTCACTAGCTTCACAAATACAAGGGGATCTGCAAGAAAGAAGGTCAACCATGTGAATGTCCTGTAAATCCTCTAGTAGAGTTCTTACCCACACCATTCTCCAACAGTGTGACTACATGCTGTACAGAGGGTGATCTGGAACGTACTATAACTTCTTGTTGTTTTATATTTCTACACTATTCTCCTTGTGTCTATTGAGCTATGGCCCATGAGCCACTTAAATCTCATTTAAGTCCTCCCAGTAAGACTTAAATGGAACTAGAGCAGTACATAGACCTTGTGTTGTCATTGAACGACATTCAACACATGTACCTTCTGGCTCCTTCGTTCCCTAGCCACAACTCACATGTCCCAACCACTGATAGTTGCTTCCCACTATGATGCTGCCTCTACTTCAGATACATGTGAGAGTTGGGAAAATTCATGTACAGAGAGGTCCCCACAGCATATATATATACTTAAGCCCATGAGTATTACTTATTGATTTAGGTAGTTCCTCCTCACACATACAACGTCAAGGCTTGTCCTTCTTAGCTAATGAGATTGTTACCTGGAGCCCCAATTGTTGCGGTTCAGTGATGAGACAGAACACAGCTTTTTGCAAGCAAGCAGGCTGGTCAGCGGAGATGGGCTGTTCTGCCCCCCCTGCCTTCCACCTTCTCCTTTTATTATATTTCTCCCCCTAAGCATTACACACTGCTACACAAAGGAATGTATGACGTTGATTCATATGCTTAGTTACCATCCTCTATCTACTACAATCCTGGTTCTCAGGCCTTCAGCCCAGGCTAAAAAAACCTCCCACAGTTGCTGTCCAAACAATCAAGTTCTCAGGGTTCATATCTAGCCCTTGTCCTTGGATAGAGCAATGTGTGCATTGCTCCTAGGAAACAGTCAGGGTGTGCCCCGCCTGCTTCCAGGTGGAATAGCTAGACATTAACCCTTCACCCAATAGTTATTTTGATTTGGTCCTGTGTACATGCTAGTCCAGTGGTTCTCAAACTTTTGTTTTGGTGACCCGTTTCACACAGCACGCCTGTGAGTGTGACTTCCCCATATAAATTAAAAACACGTTTTTTTTTTTAATATTTAACACTATTGTAAATGCTGGAGGCAAAGAGGGGTTTGGGGGTAGAGGCTGACAGCTCACAACCCCTTACATAATAACCTTGCGACTCTCTGAGGGGTCACAATACCCAGTTTGAGAACCCCTGTGTTAGTCATATCCTTTCATGTATCGACCTCACCTGTCAATAGTGGTAATGTCCATTTTTTATGATATAGTAAAAAGTCAACAGACTGAGACCACAAAAACAATTTAACAAAGGCTAGTGAATACTTATGGTAATAACATTGCTTGTTTCTTATTTAAATATTGTCACTAACTATGAACAGTCAGGAAAATGTTTGGCGTTCCCGATACTTATATAAAGTGAAATTAATGGACAAGGACGTGACATTAATTATATTACCTTTATTTACAGAGTGTATAGTTCCTTCACTTTGAGCAGAGATGGATAACTATTAAAGAGTGAAAACAGCACAGCTTGAGTCTACATACCCAAATCTGAGCAAGGTCTTTTTTAGGACAAATTGTCTGCTTAGCCATCATATTGACACTGACAGATTCAGAAATTCTGTCTCTTCTCTATTCCAACAAGCTCTGAGTTTAAGTTACTGACCTTGTCATGCTAGTGGAGTAACTTGAGTTTAACTTTCTTTTCCTGTTTATATTTACTTGTTAACACAACTGCATATGTGTTATTCCCCTTCTTCTCACCTGCTGTTTGTCATCTCATATGTCTTTAGACTGTGAGATCTGCTGGGCCAGGATCATGTTTATTTATGTTTGGAAAGTACTTAGCATACTCTAAGTGGGCTCTACAGGACTATACAAATAAATATAATGACGATGCTCCTAACAGAGTTAATAAGCATGTAGGCTTAGAAGCAAAATCATCTCCCTGAGCTCTTGTTGGTCCTGAATGCTATCTTATACATTAGAGGTTTATTTTACCATTGATAAAGGATTCCCCCTCTTAAAGAACAACTCATTTACTACAGCTCCCATAATTTTGCAAGAAAAGACATCTTCTTAAATGACTAAGGTAAAATTGTATTGTCCATATACTACTTTGTGTTGTTAAAACAATTGTGGCCCTTTTCTTTGAGGAACCCTATGGCTCCAATGCTTTGGTGCAGGGCCTTGAAATTTGGCAGAGAGGAGAGGGGTGGCCTTTGTGTCAGTAATGTACCTTTTACTATCATGAAACTATGTTGCAGTTTGGCCAAGTTATAAGCCTTTGAAAAATGTCCTGTGACCATTTGCACATGATGAGCAGAGAGTTGCCAGAGCTTTGCAGTTAAATTTCCTGAAGAGTCTGTCTGCATTGGGCATGTCCCAGCCTAAGGTTGAGCAATTCCCTGCAATTGCAACTCTGGGCTCCTGTGGGTTGGTTTGGGGCTGGGCACTTGAGTGTAAGAAGGCTTTCTCTCCTATGTTCTCAATGATCTCCCTGCTGGGCCCAGGAAGCATGGAAGATGAAGTTAACTGATTTCAATGCAGAAGTGGACAAGAGCCAATACTGGGGGCATGGGAAAGTAATTGATTGGGACACGGTGCCTGGGCAGGAGAGCAGTACTGGAGACTGGGAAGGGAAGAGAAGGAGAGGAAAACTTGGACTGTTTGTTAGTGTAGGATGGGATGGAAGATTGGGACTAGATGGACAATGAAACTAGAGCTAGAGGCAGAAACTATTGGGAGACAAGGTGGGAGACTGGGACTGGCTGAGCTGGGAGAATGGGACTGGAAACTTGGGGAGACATTGGCTGGCTGGATAAGGGGAGTGGGATTGGGAGCCAGGAGAGCAGAAACTGAGATGGGACAAGAAGATTAGGGAATTGGACTGGTCCTGGCAGCCAGCAGGGACAGGAGGGACAACAGAAGATGAGGAGGTCAGAGACAGAACTGATGACCTACCAGATAGGGGAAACTGGCAGAGATAGGCATTCAGAGGTGTGAAACTAGGACTTGTTGGGCAAGGAGACTGGGACTGGGATAAGAAGCCTAAGGAATGGAGACTGTGGCTGGCTAAATTAGGATATAATGGGACTGTCACAAAGTTCCAGAGGTGAGAAAGAGACAAAACTAGGATGGGAAGAGGATGGAGGTGATGTGATGTGAAGGGTCAAGGTTAGTGGTAATGAACAGAAGAGTCTATGTCCACTTCAGAATACTCCCCTCCAGAGCTTGGAATGGAACCCGAAATTCCTGAGTCTCACCATTCCTCTGCTGTTATCTGCAAATATCTATGAAAACCACTGCAAAAGTTTGTGCATCATTCCCTGCTAGTGTTGGGCCACATCAAGGATAACAACTTACCACTGCTATCAGTTACCTGGGGTGACAGAGGTCTATACCCTGTTGATGACTCTTGATGGAATTTGTTTTTTTTTTTCTATTTGCTTTTTTAATAGGAAATTACATGTCCAAAAAATTAAGTTATATTTTTGTTCCCTTTACTACAAGAGTTGGCCTCAGAATAGCAATAGCTGATATGTCAGACATTTCAATATGCTTTAGATTTCTGAAGAGACTTTAAGTCAGTAGGGCTGAAATTTAGGCATAGCTGTGAATGAGAGGTGATGCAGAGTTCCAGAGGCACACGCAATACTGGAACTCCAGGGAGTACAGGGACAGCACACATACTGTGGTAAATCTGGGATGGTGCAGCAAGCTCCCCATTAAGTTGTCAGTCAGCTTTAATGGCCAGTGCAAAGGAGTGGTGTACAACCATTACCCACCTCCTCCTTTGGTTTGATATGTGACCTGAGTGGACAAATGAAGGGAGTTCATCAAAGAGCAAGGGCTGAAACTATCCTTGGCTTCTTTCCCAGGGTGAACAAGGGGGAAAACAGGTGCCCACTCCTTTATGAACCTGTACACATGTGCTATAGATGAAATCACTGTTTCAACTGGTTGAAAAAACATGCTCCAAGAGTAGTTATCAATGATTCTGCTGTCATACCGGGAGGATGTATCTAATGGAGTTCTGATATTATTCAATATTTCAGTTAATGACTTGGATACTGGACTAGAGAATATGCTTATACAATTGTCGGTGACACCTAACTGTGAGGAGTTACTAGAACTTTGGAGGATAGGATTAGAATTCAAAATGAGCTTGACAAATTGGAAAATTGGTCTGAAATCAACAAGATGAAATACCATAAAGACAAGTGTTATTGTAGCCATGTTGGTCCCAGGATACTGGAGAGACAAGGTGTGTGAGGTAACATCTTTTATTTGACCAACTTCTGTTAGTGAGAGAGATGTGTTTCCAAAGAGCTGACGAAGAGCTCTGTGTAACCTTGAAAGCTCATCTTTCTCACCAAGTTGGTGCAATAAAAAATATTACCTCACCTACCTTGCCTCTCTAATTGCAAAGTGTAACACTTAAGAAAAAATCAGATGCATAAATACAAAATAACAGACTAGGTCGTAGTACTGTGGATACGGGTCTGAGCGTTAGAGTGGATCACAGTCTGAATATGAGCCAACAGTGTAATGCAGTTGCAAAAAAAAGCTAATATCATTCAGCAGTGTATCAACAGGAGTCTCCTATGTAAGAAACAAGTGGTAGTTGTTTCCCTCTACTCAGCACTGGTGAGCCTCAGCTGGAGTATTGAGTCCAGTTTGGAGAGATCCACTTCCTGGACACTACAGTGCTAATAATACAGGGCTTCTTTTCCATGGGTCCAGATGATGAAGATGTCATCAATATAGCGCAAGTAGAGTAGGGGCTTTAGGGGACGAGAGCTGAGGAAGTGTTGTTCTAAATCAGCCATAAAAATGTTGGCATACTGTGGGGCCATGCGGGTACCCATAGCAGTCCCGCTGATCTGAAGGTATACATTGTCCCCAAATGTAAAATAGTTATGGGTAAGGACAAAGTCACAAAGTTCAGCCACCAGGTTAGCCGTGACATTATCGGGGATAGTGTTCTTGACGGCTTGTAGTCCATCTTTTTGTGGACATTCCACACAACCTATCCTTGCAACAAAGGAGACAGGCCAGTCCTTGCCTACAGACAGCCCCGCAACCTGAAGCAAATACTCACCAACAACCACATACCACACAACAGAACCACTAACCCAGGAACCTATCCTTGCAACAAAGCCCGTTGCCAACTGTGCCCACATATCTATTCAGGGGACACCATCACAGGGCCTAATAACATCAGCCACACTATCAGAGGCTCGTTCACCTACACATCCACCAATGTGATATATGCCATCATGTGCCAGCAATGCCCCTCTGCCATGTACTTTGGTCAAACTGGACTGTCTCTACGTAAAATAATAAATGGACACAAATCAGATGTCAAGAATTATAACATTCATAAACCAGTCGGAGAACACTTCAATCTCTCTGGTCACGCAATCACCGACATGAAGGTCACTATCTTACAACAAAAAAACTTCAAATCCAGACTCCAGCGAGAAACTGCTGAATTGGAATTCATTTGCAAATTGGATACTATTAATTTAGGCTTAAATAGAGACTGGGAGTGGCTAAGTCATTATGCAAGGTAGCCTATTTCCCCTTGCTTTTTCCTCCCCCCCCCCCCCAGACGTTCTGGTTAAACTTGGATTTAAACTTGGAGAGTGGTCAGTTTGGATGAGCTATTGCCTGCAGGAGAGTGAGTTTATGTGTGTGTGTGTTCCCCGGGGGGGGGGGGGGGTGAGAGAGCCTGGATCTGTGCTGGAAATGACCCACCTTGATTACCATGCACATTGTAGGGAGAGTGGTCACTTTGGATGAGCTATTACCAGCAGGAGAGTGAGTTGGTGTGTGTATGGGATTGGGGGGGGGTGAGAAAACCTGGATTTATGCTGGAAATGGCCCACCTTGATTATCATGCACATTGTAGGGAGAGTGGTCACTTTGGATAAGCTATTACCAGCAGGAGATTGAGTTTGTGTGTGTGGTTTTTGGAGGGGGGTGAGGGGGTGAGAGAACCTGGATTTGTGCTGGAAATGGCCCACCTTGATTATCTTACACATTGTGAAGAGAGTGGTCACTTTGGATGGGCTATTACCAGCAGGAGAGTGAGTTTGTGTGTGGGGGGGGTGGAGGGTGAGAAAACCTGGTTTTGTGCTGGAAATGGCCCAACTTGATGATCACTTTAGATAAGCTATTACCAGCAGGACAGTGGGTTGGGAGGGAGTATTGTTTCATGGTCTCTGTGTGTATATAATGTCTTCTGCAGTTTCCACGGTATGCATCCGATGAAGTGAGCTGTAGCTCACAAAAGCTCATGCTCAAATAAATTGGTTAGTCTCTAAGGTGCCATAAGTATTCCATGCTATAATAGTGACTCACTGATAAGATAAGAGTTCGGAGTTCCTTTTAATAGGATTGAGATTGCTTGGTTAATTCACCAATTTCTAATACAATTTTTTCGCATTAGGTTTGTTAGAAGGTAGTTAAAATATATAGTTAATATTGAAAGTTCTAATGAATTCTTACCAAACTATTTTGTCCAGTGTTAAGCATAAGGATCCCAACTGAGGCCTTCATCACTGAAAATGAGAGGGACATTAAAGTTGTCCTGATTTTACCCCCAAATGCTCACACTCCCTTTCTCACACTTTTTCTTTGTAGCATCGAAAGAGAGAGCAAGTGTGAGCAGAGAGAGAGAGAGAGAGAGGGCACTTCAGAGTAAAATCAGGGTAACACATCAGCTGTATATATGCTATTTTATAATGATTAAAATTAGGTACAGACTGAGGTCTTATGGCAAAAGAAAAATAGCAATCCATGTGTAATGGAAATAAATGAGAAAAACATCACATCATCTTCTAGTCCATATGTGAATCCTGCCATGAATTCAGTGCACACCTCTGTACTCATGTGAAGCCCCATTGACTTCAATGAGGATCCATGCAGGCATAGGGATTTCTGCAACACAGTGCTCATTGTAAGGTCAGGCCCTACACATTACCTTAATATCCCATCCTCTTCCCACAGGCACAATACCGGTAACATCATTAACAGGTTTACTACTACTTTGGTTCAGTGGAGGATACCACTAAAACATGAGAGGCCACCCATAGTTTATGCCAAAAAGAGTGGCATTGGCCATTTCTGAGCTGCCTAAGGGCTGCATCCAATTTTTCATAAAATTGAGCAGGTTTCAATTGTTTAATCTTTAATCAGTAGATATATTTATAGGTCTCAGCATGAAGTACTTGTTCTTTATCCTAACTTGATGATTAGCTTAAACTGGGGTATTGCACTGTGGAATTGACTATATGAGCCTCATTTCACTGTAAAATATGAGAATGACTGTGGGCTATGTTGTTGAACTTCCTGGGCTACATTTGTCCCATGTTTCATATTTTGACCACCCCAGTAGTACAACCCACACATGAAATGTAAAGTTAAAACATCAACTTGAGAGGAATGAGTTCAGTGTTTGTCTTTATTGTTATTACAATGTATTGTTAATATCACTCAAAATGTTGCTAATGACTAAAATGAAAATAAGGTTTTCTCAAAAGGGGGAGAGGTGGCAGGGAATCTTTGGGAGCTCAGCATGTTGGAAAATCAGGCCATTTATTTAAATGTCTAACCATTTATTTAGAAGCTTACCTTTAACACATGTTTTTAAAAAATGGTGGCCTATGTTCTGTTTCTCTTTTTTGAACATTTTGGTTTTCTTTGTTAACATTTCTAGAAAGGCAGGACAAGGCTTTAGATTTCCTTAGAACTGGACACATTTTAACTTGAAGAGATTTTATCTAACAGGACAGTGGGAAGGAATAATCATTAGCTGTTAGTGATATTCCCATAACTCATTATCTACTAGATTAATTATTACACATCAGAACAGATCTGTGTGAAACTCTGGCAGCAAAACAGGAAACCATGAAAAGCCTGACCACTTTTGTATTTAATTACAAACTTTGTATTCAGACCATCTTTGCTAAATGTTTAACTAAGGTTCACAAATCTGATTGTTGGCCCAAATTTCAAGCAAGATTAGTCCAGTTTTGAAAATGATTGTACACACAAAGCTATGGAAATTGTGGCCAGTGGTGTAGACCATACAGCAGTCACAAGGGGCTGACATAACTTAGACAGAATCCCTCTTGAACTTGGTCTGCTTTGGGGCTGGAAAGGCCTCTGGAATAAATTAGATGGGTCTCCAAGAGCAGGGACTTGTCCAGTTCCAGAGCAGCCCAGGTTGAAGAGGAAGCAAAGGTGGCTTAAAGCCATTTTAGCTCCTTTCCCCTTGGGGTGCAAATTCTATCCTGTGTCCTTGGGAGGCACATCATAGAATCCCCCCAATATATAAATCACAGAACAAGAGTGCAAAAACTGATACTTATCAGTAAACATAGGGATTGCACATAAAACACAGAAAGATAGAGAGGTATGGTATTGCCAACTTCTAAATATTTCATAAATTGATTCAGACCCCATGAGATTTAAAACAAGAAAACATTTTTCATTCTTTGTATTGGTCTTCTGATTTTTGAGACTTTAGGTTGCTTTTGGGTCATGTTTTCAAGCTTTTTTTATGCAATCATGAGGACTAGATAGATATATTGAGAGACTCATGACAAATTCATAAGAGATGGTGACACAGCAGATGCCTAAAATGTTTTGTGTTGATACATTGGTAAAACTCAAAATGGAGTCTAATGCTAGTCAAGTTGTATCATGCCAATAGCAAGCAACCTGCTGTTTTATATTCCAGTATCTGAATTCTGAAAAGCTGTGCTCAGCTTTTAAGAAACATTTGCTAAAAACATGCATTATCAACAAGGTTTACGCCAAAACATTTCTGTATAGAGGTATCCACATATGCATGGTTGCCAGACATTTTCTTGTGACTATACTTACTTACTTTAACTATACTTACTTTAACTGTAATAATAGAGTGTGTGGGGTTTATTTATAGTGTGATTGTTAAAATGCTAATGAAATATAAACAGCAAATAACAATCTATAAAAAATTTCATACAGAAAGTGAGCTATGTAGGTGAAATATACATTATTTCAATTTAGTAACCAAAATGTCCATTTGTTGTCATAAATAAGGTTAAATAAGCCCGTTTCATGATTTTAGCACTCTTTAGAATTGTTGCTTTAAAAATTCTTTATTCATTGTTGAAATATACTATGCATTAATCAAGCACATAACAGTTGCAGTATAAGTTTTGATGGGCCTGGTCTCCAGCTAGTGTAAAACAACATTGCTCCACTGGTTTTAATGGGTGAAATATAACCCTATATAGAAAGCATAAAGTTTATGTCTAAGTCCCATTTAAATTATATCTACATCCCATTTAAGCTCAGAAAATAGCATTACACAGATCTTGTGCTGGCTATCTGCACTGGAGTGGCTTTCACCCAATTTAAATAATTATATGTCTACATTCAGTATGAATATTATCCATCTACAGGTTAAACAATCATTTTATTTTAAATACCCAAAGGAAAGGAATCATTTCATGTAGTATTTAATTTATTGTGCATAGGATTAATTTCAAGTGTGAATTTCACTATAAAACAGCTAGTATGCCTTACATCATAAGAAATGACTGAGTAGCATCAAATGAACTAAAATACATCAAGTACGTTTTAATATTAACCAAGGTATGCACTAAGTATAATAGTCTGATGTTTTGTCATATTGGACAGTTAGTAGCTTTAGCCTGTTCTCAGTATTGTAGGCATGCTCTTTGGGCAGAATATTTAAATGATTCCAATCCATTTTCTTAAATTATACATCCCTGAGTTTGCACACACAATGGCGCATGCTCTTGTTTTGCATGAGCAAAACCTTTCGATCTCAATGCACAAGCTAAACCTTCCCATGCAAAGTAGTAAGACCTCTTTCTGCCTTGCAAATGAAAATGTAGTTTGTGTAGTCAGATATTCTGTTCTGTGTGTGAAAAACTAGCAGTGCCATGTGAGAGGCTATTTTTGAAAATTTGGCCCTTTCTGCCTTTCATTTGAAATCTGGTCTTGCTTACCATGCCTTGTTTGATTTATTATGCCCTCATCCTTCAAATTAATCTAGCTTTCAAAACAAGTAAACAGGTGTCTTTGGGTTTCTCCTACTGATTTATGTTTACAATGTCACTATTATTGCCAGAGACAAAAGATGTTCACCTCAAGGCTCTAGTGATCTTCCAGCTTCTTAAATTACTGGTACACTGATAATGCTATTAACTGTGTTTTAAAACTTTGGAACAATAGATGATCAGTTATAGAAATATATGCTTGCTTATACTAAACCTGATGAGTTTCCTGGAAAGTTTGCAGTCTCATTAAACTTTTGTGCTATCAAAAGAGCTACCTGGAAAAAAAAAATATTTAGAACATCATGGCAAAGAAGAGGCTGAGTAGGTGTATTTGTTTAAAAATCCAAAATGTTGCTATTGGTAACAGAGGTTTTCTTAGAAGTACATTTGCTTTAGTCATTCAGATCTAGTGCTTATAAAATGCATTATATGGCTTGTAGAAGAAGTCACTTATTTTTTTAAATAGGTTTCCTGTTACCAGATTCAATTACCATAAACTTGCAAAAGTTTTTAATGTTTTTTACTAACTCATCTTAGTGCAATAACATAACAATCAAATGCTGATGAGCTGGTGCAGGAAAATCTCTTTCAAGTGAGGCAATCTAACTTTATCCATCATTGCTTGCATTTTCATTACTAATTACTTTAAACTTTAGGTGAAAATAACACTATACAGTATGCAAATAATTTCCTTATCTGTTTATTTCTGAGAAAATGTGGAGCTTTCATCGAATTAGGCCAATATTTCAGAACCAAATTGTCCTCGCAATTTACTTAATATTTGGCCATTCATAACTGAGTTTAAAAAAGACAGCATGCCTTTGTCTGGCTATGCCAAGAGAAGGACAGGAGACATTTGACACGAGTTTAATCAGGCTGCAACTTTATTATTAGATGTTTGGAACTATCCAGCAGATAACAGTGTACAGTGCAGGTAAACCCATGTTTATTCAGTAATTACCTGGGGTGCTCCCCCCCTTTTTCCATCCAGGCTCCTCCAGAAAATCCACTGCTGGGACCTTACCATACCCAGGTAGAGGGATTCCACCAGGTCCCCCTCTTTTTCCCTCTAGGTCCCTCCAAGAAATCGATTAGCAGGATTTACCATCCCCACATCCCATAGGAGTGTTAAGGTGGGCTATAAGAATGTGGGGGATTGGCTCCCTGCCGCACCAATCATAGGAGTCCCCAACCGCCCCCCATTCATTCTTTTAATGAACACTTCTTTTTAAGTCCTTTCCCAAGCCATTTATCCTGTCATTGTATACCTTTCCTATGGGATACCTGCATTGGACATCCATGACAAGGAGGTACCAGCAATTACCTTGGCTGTCTCCTCCCCTCACTAAGAGATCTCCTAATGCCATCTTTTATATCCATTAAAAACATGACAGCACCTAAGTCGGACAGGTGAACTCCATCCTCCAGAAACAACTCTGCTGCCCCATATATTATGCCAGGATGTGAAATTACTGCCCCTCCTATGGTCCCAAGGAATTTGGCCATCTCCCTGTTCACATACTTTCTTGCCTTGTCCACTCAGGGGGGGGGGGGGGGGGGGCTCATGGCTCCCCACCAGAGCCTGCGCTGAAGCGTGACTGACCAAACAATGCTAACTCCTGGAAAAAGTTCAAGGATCAGCCCCAAGTCCCTCCTTCCTCTGAGCATTAGTTCAACCCCTTTAAGCATTCCCAAATTGTTTCCTCCAAGATGTACCACAATTATATCTGGTGGCTGCTGACAGGCCCGCATAGCATACAGCAGCGGTTTTAGTTGATTCCATAACATGCCCCTCCTTGCATGCCAACTGAATACTGCTTCACCACCAAAACCCAGCTGCAAACCCTCAGGCAACCTGGATGCATGCCTATGTGCCCAAAATACAATACTATGCAAGCAGATCCACACCACTGTCTGCATGGCTGGTGGTCCAATATCTGTAATGAGATTACAACAAATTAATGCTGCCCTGAACCTCAACCACCTCCTGTAGCCTCTGCCCAAAGCAGACTCAAATACCCCTGCAATTGGGAACCTTTTTCTGTTGTTGATTTAACTCACGCCTGCCCACGGTGTCTCCCTCCTTTCCTGCAATCACCTGAAAAGAATGTCCTAGATCTGGGTGAACCATCACACCTTGTATGGCCTGCAAAGCTGTGGAAACAATCCTAAATCCATGGAAATTTGCACCCCATTTGCTTTATTAAGGTACTTGCAAATGAACAACCTTAACACCTCCCTCTGAACTAGAAATGGTGACCTTGCCAGCATAAGGGTGGCACTTTAGTTAACTCCTATATTGGTTTCCCCTAAAACCCTTCCCTTACCGCTGTGGCATGAACACCCTGCGTGTGCCCCAAAATCTAATCTGCAAACATGCCCACCCTGATGGATGTACACCTGTAAAAAAGAAAAGGAGTACTTGTGGCACCTTAGAGATTAACCAATTTATTTGAGCATGAGCTTTCGTGAGCTAAATGGCCTACATCAAGGTGGGCCATTTCCTGCACAAATCCAGGTTCTCTCACCCGTGTATGGGGGTGGGGGTGTGTGAGAAAACCTGGAATTGTGCTGGAAATGGCCCACCTTGATTATCATGCACATTGTAGGGAGAGTGGTCACTTTGGATAAGCTATTAGCAGCAGGAGAGTGAGTTTGTGTGTGTGGTTTTTGGAGGGGGGTGAGGGGGTGAGAGAACCTGGATTTGTCCAGGAAATGGCCCACCTTGATTATCATACACACTGTGAAGAGAGTGGTCACTTTGGATGGGCTATTACCAGTGGGAGAGTGAGTTTGTGTGTGGGGGGACGGAGGGTGAGAAAACCTGGATTTGTGCTGGAAATGGACCAACTTGATGATCACTTTAGATAAGCTATTACCAGCAGGACAGTGGGGTGGGAGGAGGTATTGTTTCATGGTCTGTGTGTGTATATAATGTCTTCTGCAGTTTCCACGGCATGCATCCGATGAAGTGAATTGTAGCTCATGGAAGCTCATGCTCATACAAATTGGTTAGTCTCTAAGGTGCCACAAGTACTCCTTTTCTTTTTGCGAATACAGACTAACACGGCTGTTACTCTGATACCTGTAAAAAGGAAGGCTTTAGGCACCAAGCTTCTCCTTTTAAATCCTGCATTCCCAGGGGATGAGTCAGCAACTGTGCTGACCTCTTTTTGCAGCAGTTTTCTTCCCCCACCCCCTCCGCCCTGCCACCAGCCATAAAGCACCATTCCTGTCACCCAGCCAGCCAGCCAGCCAAACACCCCTGCCCCCGCATAAAGGTGCAGGGCGGTCATTTACAGATGTAATTGATACCAGCAAAATTTGCACCACATTTTTACAACTTGTAATTGAATTGCAGGTATGAATCTTAGTCCTGGCACCTCTAGCAACCTGATTTCAGGCGTAATTTATTTTGCAGGGGCAAAAATCCAATTGTAAATTGCAGACGTTTTTAAGTTTACAATTTTAAATGTAATGGGTCAGATCTTCCAGAATGGCCCAATTGCACAGAGTACAGGTCTGGGGGTATTTTGCAAGTCTCCTGTACACATTCCTGATCGTCCTATTCTCCTCTGCACCACACTAAAACAGCCCTAGGGATGTTCTAATTTATGCCAGACTGCAATAGCCACTAAGGGTCAAAAACATAGGTGAACATAGCAGAATGGTGTCCTGGCCACAACAGCACCATGGAGGATGAGTTGCATAAAACACCGAACTCCACTCTATTTCTCCAGATACTTCCCCAGCCATTTGAAGATAGTTTTATGGCCAGACTGTACCATCATTGAAGGGCAAAATGTTCAACCCAATAGTGCCACATGTTTATAATAATGAATCTTTGATAGAGGGCTATATACTGATGTATATAACATGGTTAAAATATAGGAATTACCATACTGGATCAGGCCATTTGTCCATATAGGCCAGTCTTTTGTGTCCAACAGTGATCTCCATCAGATGCTTCAAAAGAAAGTGTAAAACCTTAATAATACATATTTTCTCAATAATGTTTCTGGGGATCATGTCTTCCTAACCATAGCAGATGATTATTTTATATGTTGAAAAATGAGTTAAGCAGGTGTCAAGGTTCCTCCCCCACTCTGAACTCTAGGGTACAGATGTGGGGACCTGCATGAAAAACCTCCTAAGCTTATCTTTACCAGCTTAGGTCAAAACTTCCCCAAGGTACAAAATATTACCCCTTGGACAGGCCGCTACCACCACCAAACTAATACTGGTTACTGGGGAAGAGCTGTTTGGACGCGTCCTTCCCCCCAAAATACTTCCCAAAACCTTGCACCCCACTTCCTGGACAAGGTTTGGTAAAAAGCCTCACCAATTTGCCTAGGTGACTACAGACCCAGACCCTTGGATCTTAAGAACAATGAACAATCCTCCCAACACTTGCACCCCCCCTTTCCTGGGAAATGTTGGATAAAAAGCCTCACCAATTTGCATAGGTGACCACAAACCCAAACCCTTGGATCTGAGAACAATGAAAAAGCATTCAGTGTTTTACAAGAAGACTTTTAATAAAAAATAGAAGTAAATAGAAATAAAGAAATCCCCCCTGTAAAATCAGGATGGTATATATCTTACAGGGTAATTAGATTCAAAAACATAGAGAACCCCTCTAGGCAAAACCTTAAGTTACAAAAAAGATACACAGACAGAAATAGTTATTCTATTCAGCACAATTCTTTTCTCAGCCATTTAAAGAAATCATAATCTAACACATACCTAGCTAGATTACTTACTAAAAGTTCTAAGACTCCATTCCTGTTCTGTCCCCGGCCAAGACGACTACAGACAGACTCTTTGTTCCTCTCCCTCCTCCCAGCTTTTGAAAGTATCTTGTCTCCTCATTGGTCATTTTGGTCAGGTGCCAGCGAGGTTACCTTTAGCTTCTTAACCCTTTACAGGTGAGAGGAGCTTTCCCCTGGCCAGGAGGGATTTCAAAGGGGTTTACCCTTCCCTTTATATTTATGACAGCAGGGCATGAGTTAATTTAAGATTCTTAAATGAGTGCAAATGATTCTTACATAAACGTTCACTTGTTTAACTCTAAAGAGAATTTAAATACCTCTTATTCCTGTAAATGTTTAGAAACATACACGTGTGTGATATTCATTGTCCATTCTTGTGTAATCATTTAGGGACAGACCTCACTCATATCCCTGAACACTTACTTACACAAATAGTAGTTTTCACTTGGATGCTGTACTAGTTGCAATGTAGGTGTCATGAAAACCAAGCCCTCTATATTTCCTTGATAGAAAAAAAATAAGTAAATAAGGGGCTTGATTTTTATTAGACCAGTGTAATTGAGGAGTAACTCTAGTGAGGACAATGGAACTACACTGGTATAACAGTTATGGTACATTTAGGGTTCTTTGTTTCTGAATATCCTGCTTGCTTTAAGAAAAAGCTGTCTGAAAACTTTAGTGAAAAAACAATGTGGTGCATTTTCTCTCTCTGAGAAATCCTGATTCCTCCCTGCACAAAACCCATATAAGTGGGCTTTGTCCAGAGTTATCTCTACAAGGATCAGGGGCAATGGAATCCTTACCACAGGCTACGGAGTATATGAATATCTGTTGCCCCTCAGCTCCTCTGTGTGAGGGTATGGCCAGTTGGTCCATAAAGTTCCAAGCCCACCTTTGTGTTGGCTTTAGATACTATGATGATGGACATGGCATAAGAACCTACACTGATTATATAGAGGGACAGATCATCTCTTGGGGAAGTTGTGCTACATTTTGGTTCTGGCATTCTTAGTCAAGGAGTGAACAGGTTATGTGCATTAGGGTGACTACTTAGCTATTTAATATAAGTTTTTAATCACTGCCAGGTACTCAGTGATGTTAGGCTGCCCCTTTTATTTGTTTTTCTCTGGTTCTTTTAAATTTTCTGATTCTTTTGAAGAGAGTTAATGTGGCAAACCAGATATTGCCTGAGATTTTTCTGCATGTGTTCACATTTCTTCTGATCGCTCTGACGCTGCTGTGAGGATTGCAAAACTGAAAACTAGAGAAAAGAGGACATGTAGAACTGGCATGGGAAAACATACTTACTGGTATGTCTGAGCTTTATATCTGGCACTCTTTGTATTTGGTTTAAACTAGGGCTGTCAAGCAATTAATCACATGATTTAAAAATTAATCCCGATCAGTGTTCCCTCTAATTTTTCCCACCCATGTGCAGAATTAATTTTGTTAGGTACATCAATATGGAGGTGATGTGTGACACATCACCTTCATAATGGTGCATATAACAAACATCATGTGGTGGGGGGTGGGGTTGAGGAATTCCTGTGGTGGGGGCTCAGGACTGGGGCAGAGGGTTGGCGTACAGGGGTGTGAAGACTCCAGCTGGTGGTGCGGGGCTCTGGGGTGGGGCCAGGGATGAGGGGCTCAGGGCTGGGGCAGAGGGTTGGGTGCAGCGGGTGAGGGCTCTGGCTGGGGGTGTGGGCTCTGGGCTGGGGATGAAGGGCTTAGCACTGGGGCAGAGGGTTGGGTGCAGGGGGGAGCAGGGAGAGCCACCCAGGCCATGCTTGGGTCTGGGTCATTTTGCACTGCCCTGGACCCGGCTTGGGCCGGGCCACTCCAGGGTCAGGCTGCTTCACATCGGAGACGCCTGGGCCTGATCCGGCTGTGGCTGGGTCCATGCTGCTCCGGCCGTGCCTAGGGCTGCACCTGGGCCCAATCTAGCCAAGGCTGGGTCCTGCCCACTCTGGCTGCAGCAGATGTAGGACACAGGGTGAGTTGGGGCTGCGGGGGAAGGCGCTCCCCCACCCAGCCACTGCAGATCCCCAGCTAGGTTCCCTAAATGCCTGCACAGTACTAAATAGGCTGCTGCACAGCTGCACAGCTTACAAGGAACCTGCAAGTCCACTCAGTCCTACTTCTTGTTCAGCCAATCACTCAGACAAACAAGTTTGTTTATTTTTCTGGAGATAATGCTGCCTGCTTCTTGTTTACAATGTTACCTGAAGGTGAGAACTGGCATTCTCATAGCACTGTGGTAGCCGGCATTGCAAGATATTTACTTGCCAGATTTGCTAAAGATTCATGCGTCTCTATGCTTCAACCACCATTCCAGGGACATGCATCCATGCTGATGATGGTTTCTGCTTGATAACAACCCAAGCAGTGTAGACTGACACATGCTCATTTTCATTATCTGATTCAGATGCCACCAGCAGAAGGCTGATTTTCTTTTTTGGTGGTTCGGGTTCTGTAGTTTCTGCATCGGAAACCATGGCTACATTACTATTTACACTCATCCTAGCTCGATCAGTATGAGTATGTGCACATGAGTTGAGAATCACATACTTAGCTCTAATGTAAACTTAGCCTTAATGGTTTATTATTTTCATTATGTTCCATCCCTGAATTAATTTTCTTTGCTGGAGTTTAAGGCTAGCCAGGCCACGTTGTCCACATTCTTTCAACAAGATGGTAATGTCTATGTCATTAAGCACTATTTGGGATTATTAATACTAAAAAAAAGCTATGTATTAAGCCCAACACTGAGCAGTTTAAGGGAAAAATTCTTTATGAGAATTAGAAGAGTGATAGGAGTGAAAAAAACAGTAAATGTCATTTCAAAGAAGTATGCTTTGGCTACCTTCTTAGAGACATAGGTCCTGACCACAGATGATAGTGAATGCATCCGGAGTGAGCCTCTTTCAATTTAAATTAGAGTTTCAGGCACTAAGCACCTGTCAACAGGCACTCAGCATCTTGCAGAATTGGGCACATAGAACATAAATGCTGACATCAATTTCAGTTGTGTAAATTTTAAGTAACCCATCCAAAGTTAATTGGATTATGCCAGATTTAAGACCAGATTTTGACCCATTCTTTACACTTATTTTTTCAGGGTTCAGTAAGGCAAACCTTTCACTAAGATAAGTAAGTGATCCTTATTTCATAAACAGTCCCATTGACTTCAGGATGGCTGCTGACCCGAATAAGAGCTTGCAGGATCCAGTCCTTTACGTTAAGCTGGATGATGCTATGGAATATGCTACAAGGAACAATCCTGAACTGTGTGGATGATGAACTCCCCTATCTCTAACATCTAAGGTAGAATTATTATATCTTATAATATACGTGCACGTTTCTCATTTTTAGTGGAAAATTATGTGAGCACCTTCTATGCCTCAGCAAATTTGGACTAAAGAAAGGGTTGACTAAATTGATACTGATGTTTTATATCTAGATGAGTTAAAACAGAAATGCCTTTAATTGCATATTTTATCTGCTAAAATGCTTCTGTGGTTTGAATTAGAAAAAGGATCTTTAGAAGAATCAGAACTCACTCTCCCACATGGGGCAAATTATCACACAGAAATATTCTTTTTGAAAACCGCACACAGAAATCAGATTTTACATGTAGATACAACAAACAGGACATTTTGTATTTCACAAGGGATTCAAGAAGTCAGACACTCAGGAAATATATAGTAGTTTCAATGGTAAAAATTGCAAAGTCTGTAGACTTCTTAACAGCAGATTTATTTCAACCAAAATAATTTACAGAAATTTTTCTGAGGAAAATGTCTACTAGAAATACATCAAATTTCAAGTGGCAAAGAGTCCTGTGGCACCTTATAGACTAACAGATATATTGGAGCATTACGTATTCCAAGTAGCTATACTGTCTGACTGTAATAGCAAGACATCTGTTTTATTGAATATTAAACATTTTCTATTTATCCTTAGACATGAGACCAACTGGAAATCTGACTCAGTCTCAAAATTAAAAGAAATCATTAAAGGAAACAAAAAAGATATGTAGATAAATAGATAAATACAGATATCTATATATTGATATGTTTGCATTGCAGATGCTCCTAGAATCCCCAGTCATGGACCACAACACCATTGTGCTAGGTATGGTACCAAACAAAGAACAAAGAGATGGTCCCATATAATTCTCTATCATCCCACTTTGAGCTGACATGCACTAAGGAACAGACCCAACATTACAGTGCAGTTGAGACTTCCCCTCTCTGAATGCAGTGTGGCTGTTACTAGTGACCATTGAATACCTCAAATTGTGCTCAAGTGTCTCCATTCATATCAGCCTTCCCTTACTTCTCACTTCCTGGGAAGTTACGTGGTGAATATTGGTGCTTCTTCTCTGCAACAGCAGTTTTTTAATAGCCACAACTCTCTTTTTCCAATTTTTTACTGGTGCCACCACAACAATGCATTAGAGCTGACTGTTCTGCTCTTGTTCATGCTCTGATTGCCTGAATTTTGCTAACACCAAGACCTTTTCAGTTTGCTAATTTCCTGGGGATAAAGGTAATAGTGATGTGTCAGTTGGTTGTACAAAATAAAGCTTGCCAGAGGGATAAGTCCTCTAAGAACATTGCAGCTGTGTTTAAGGGATCTGAGTTCCTTTTTTATTAACTATACCATTGTTTAACCTGGTTTCAGAGTAACAGCCATGTTAGTCTGTATTCGCAAAAAGAAAAGGAGTACTTGTGGCACCTTAGAGACTAACCAATTTATTTGAGCATAAGCTTTCGTGAGCTACAGCTCACTTCATCGGATGCATACTGTTAACCTCTAATTCAAATGCTCTATCACTTATGCCCAAATAAATGTGTCATTTTGTGGGATGAGATTTGGGAAATGTTAAGACCTAATAAGATTGTCTTCAATGTTTTGCTTGTTCTACGGCTGCCTCACAGTAATTTTTTTTAAATTGTTTGCTGAAGGTCAGCTGTATTCCCTCATATAGAAATACGATTTCGAGTAGGCACCAGCTCCTACTATACACTGAATGCAGGCGTCATTTAAAGCAACTCTATAAAGTGAATCTATGTTTTACAATGGATCTAAGGGTCACTGTATAGAAATAACTGTAATGGAAAGAGATGCCATTGCCATACCACTGCATTGGAAGACTGGCCTTTCTTTAATTGTACAGCTAAATCCTTTTGCACTCTGTTGAATATTTACTCTTTTGCACTTTTGTGATGATCAGTAGCCAGTTTACAAGCTTCCTTTATTTGAATAAGTATTTCGTAATCTATCGTGTTCAATGCTGTAGGACTTGCATTTCCCATGACAGTTTTAATCTGCATGTTTATCTTTCACTTCTTTTTTTGGCTGTCCCTTCTCCTCAATCCAGTCTGGAGATGTAATTTCTTCTTTTAGACATACTTTTCTCTGTTCTATAGATTCCATTCTCCTGCATGGCTGGATTTATCCCGTTTATATAAAACTTAATGCTAGCTGGTTAACTCCTTGAATGAGCTCAAAGGGTTCTGCACATTTTCTATTCATATATGTTTTTATGGGGTATGTGTAGTGGGGTGCTGTTTTCTTTTGTTTGTTTTTTTCTTGAAAGGTATCTCACTTATGCACACACCATTAAAAGAATCACTATACTTGTCAGTTTGGGGAACAAAGTAAATATTGTCTGACAGCTCTTTTTCTTTTTAGATGCAGCCAATCTGCTTCTCTGCCACATTGGTGCTGTACTTCCACTTCATTCTATTGTACACAGATTTTACAGCATTTGCTTCGTATAAATAACCAGACAATGCCACATTTACACTGCACTGCCCCAAACTATGCAGTCAAAAATGTCATTGTTTTAATCTCCTTTTCATTAGGCTCCAGGCTCAACTTTGTTTTCCAAACCTGAGATCAGTTCATGTCTTTTATAGACTCTTTCAAAAACAATAGCAATTCCTCCCCTTCTTTCTGAATTAACCTACTATATGTAGCATATAATCACTTTATGCTGTCTCATTTTGTCTGGAAGACAAACCACTGCCCTTTCGGATTACTGAAATCTCAAACTCCTATCATTATTCTTCTTGGGTGTCAATGGCTTTTGGGTCAGATGGCTGTCACAATGCCTTCCACGTGGTTTGAATCCCTGTTTGAGCTGCAATGGAAGCTATGGGCCACTATGCAGTAAAAGGGGTCTCCCCATTGTAGGGTGACCAGATAGCAGCTGTGAAAAAATGGGTGGGGTAATAGGCGCCTATATAAGAAAAAGTACCAAAAAAAGGTCCCCTATAAAAACGGGACATTTGGTCACCCGACCCACTGGCTTTGTAAGGACCTGAGAAAGGTCAGTGAAGGGGCAATGGGATTCTAATATCCCAGACATGTGATGTAGTGGGGCTGCACCTACAGCCATATGAATTTTCAATGTTCTGTAGCTTCTTTTTCACCTTGTCCCATCAATCAGAGTCAGTGATTCTTGTTTTTCATCTCTCCAAGTAAGTGTTCTTGTCAAGTACATCTTCCAAGCTGACACCAACCTTCTTCATGTCCTCCTTCTGCATCTTGAATCACCTTTTTCTAGGTCATCCTCATGTTCCTTTTCCCATGACTACTAGCTCTTGTGCTCTCTGACCAACATTTCCCACATCTTGCCATAACAGACAACCCTCCCATCTCAGCTGATACTCCCTCAACTTTTCTATAATGATGGTTATCTGCATAATAGCTTATAACATTTCACTTCCTAGCATATCATCCAATGTACACTTGAGCATCCTAATTTCAGCTGTGTGAAGTAGATGTTATTCTCTCTTCCTGATTGGTCAGCATTCTGATGCATACATCATGGCTGGCCTAATCAAGATCCTATACATTTTGATGTTTAGTTTACTTGGCATATTCTTATCGCAGAGAATTCACACAACTCCCTTCATTTACTCCCTTATTTTCCCATGTGCTGCTTGAGGTAAATTTAGCTTCACCTACCCACTTTTCTCACATAAAAACTGATTAGTCTGGCTTTACTTATTATGGGTTGGAGCTTGTGATGGGGTGGGGGAGGGGACCTGTCCAGTGCAGGGTGAGTTCACCCCATCCTTTGAGCTGCCCTCCGTCTCTAGGCAGTAGGACTTAAAGGCTAAAGCCCGATCTGCCAGGCTGTAAGGCCTAGCAGCCAGAGTCTATATAATCCCCCTGATCCACAGGGCAGTAGGACCTCATGGCCCAAGTCAATGGGGTAGCCCTTCTCCGCAGGGCAGCGAGGCCTAATGGCCAAGGTCCATAGAATTACTCTAGTTCAGAGGGCAGCAAGGCCTGGTAGCCAGTATCAGTGGAGCCCCTCTGGGCTTGCAGGGCAGTGAGACCTAGTGGCCAGAGTCAATTGGGATACCTCGGATTCACAGGGCAGTAAGGCCTAGTGGCCAGAGTCAATAGAGTTGCTCTCTGGGGTGGGGCTCTATGGACTACTGGACAGTTGGAGTGTGTGGGCCCCCACCCAGTTGGGGACCTGGTCCCTCCCTGCTTTACCAGGTCCTAGCCCAGGGCCCTGTCAATGGCGAGTATGTCTGTCACTGAGTCAGCAGGGGTCTGTCTGCAACATGCTGACTATTGTTGGGACAGTGGCTAGTTTCTCCCAGGGCTACTTACTACTGTGATACTCGCGGGGCTGATCTGTGCATCTTCAGGGTCTCTGGGTTCCTTGTCAGTTGCAACTTCCTGTAGCTCAGACCTCCCTACGGTGTCCACAGGTAGCTGGATGTCTGCTTGGGTCTCGGTGCCTCTGACTTTCGCAGTCCGGGGCTCCAGCTGCTCCCAGTTGGGAGCCAGCAAAGAGTGTCCTTCCTCTTCTGTGGTCAGCCCAGACTGAGCTGGACTGCTCCCTCTTATATTTATACACCCAAAGCATGCACAGTAGGGACGTGGGGGCATGGCTTCCTCCACCCACAGTAAGGAGTTTACCTTTCCCCATCTAGTGCGGGATGAGTTCCACTTGTCACAGAGCTATTGTTTTTAACTCTACTTTTAGTCTGTCTCTTCCATTCATGGCAACTCTTTCTTTTTTCTAGCACAGACATCATGGTATTTTTCACATTCATTCCAATTTTTCCCCCCTTGTACAGTATTTGATTCTTACAGTCTCTGTCTTGCAATTACAGTGTTGATTTTCATGTTGCAGTCTCCTTTTGTTCCCTTTTATGAGGACTCTGAGCCTGGTCACAATGTATCTGGGGATGATCAAGAACTAAATCTCCCCTTTGCTTCACTACAGCTCCCTTTTCTGCTGCCTCACCTTTGTGGGATGAAATAAGGCATGAAATGCTCCTTTGATAAATCTCTTCTATTCTCCTGAGTACCTCTACTCTTTTTCCTACTTCTCTCATCTGGCACATGTATTTTTTCACTGTTGAAAATATAGCACTTCTAAATTTGTTCCTGAATGGGCAGATGTTATTTATTAGATCTGGATAAAATAATGCAAAACCTTATCCATGCATATTAGTTAGAATTTAAATATGAATGAGGAGCCTCATTTGACCTTTCTGTGCGGAAGTTTGCAGGGGCTGCTTACCCTGATGATAGAATGGCCATGTAAGTACCTTGGTAACTCAGAGTACCTCATAATCTTTTTAATTACAGCTGGTTGAAAAATGGTGGGTTTGTTCACAAAAATTACAACTCATCAGTGAAAAAACAAAACCCAAAATGTTAGGCTGAAAACTAAAACTTTTTAAATAGGTAATACCACTAGGTTCCTCTTGGGAGCTGTAGTTGAGTGTCTCCTAAACCCATTCTCATTATGGATCAGAGTCTGAATCAAAATGTTTGTTTTTCTCTGATAACCTGGAAACATTTGTGGTTTTTTTGGTGGGATTTTTTTTTTTTTGGAAAAAATAATCTCTTTTCTTTGTGAAAAAAGCAAAAGCAATTTGTGAAAAAGTTTATTTGAAAATCCAATTTTTCATAACAAATCAGTTTTGACTGAAAATTTTTGATATTTCTAGTTTCCCGACTTCCCTGTGAAGCAGGGAAGTACTTGTCATCAAGCATATACTAGGGACCATTGGCCAGCCAGAATGACCATGGTTGGTGGTGTTGCATCAGGTATTGTAGAGTGAAGTTACTGTATCTGGTTAAATCCATGAATCTCTGAGGCGGCCGAGTGGGTCACACCTGGTCGGGTGAGGGTGTTACTCTCTTCTTGGGTCAATGGGAAATCGGAGAGTATAGTGTGCTGGGGTATTTTTGTTCAGCTGGGTGACATGGCTGAAGAGCATGCAGTGCAGCTTCTGAATATAATGAGCAACTAAAAGAAAGCCAGAACTTTGTGAATTGTGACCTTCTACACAAAGTCAAACCACTTTATGTTCATGATTTGGCACTGATAGTGCATGAATGTTACTAGTTGCTCCAAATCTATCTGGATCCAGGTTTCTAACACATATAGCAGTGCATGGGTATATTAGATCCTGAACTTTGTCTAAGCAGAAAGATGTTTATGCACCCATAAGCAAGACATAGACTTCATGCAGGAGATTGTGTGACCTATTTGATGAAAAATGCTCAGTTTGCTATGACCATTTGAACTCAGCTGTCAGCCCACGTAGATGAACTAATCAATGCTCTCCACACCTGCGTTGCAGGTTCTGGACCTTGGTCTTCTGTCATCAGATATTCACCCCCACTGTGTGGGTGGCATCCTGGAGACCTTGGAGGATGGGGCTAAAATTCTCTGATTTCTCCACAAGCAAAGTGATGCCATCAGTGTAGGCTTGGTCAGTAAACACTTCTTGACCAACCTTGATTCTGATGTGTTGAACAGTAAGTGCTAACACCAAATGGATAACTTGTCAGAATGGTGCTGGGACAATAATGCATCCCTGTTGCACACATGAGGTGGCACAGAAACATGGTAAAGGCCCTGTACCAATGCACATTCTTACACTGGTACCAATATGAAAGTTGCCCCTTCATTTCACTCTGCCTTCTTGGGACTGGGCAGACATAAAGGGGTTTTATTTTTGGGAACACCATTCCAGGCACTCTTCTGCCAGATGCCATTGATTCTTGTGGGTCTGGATGACAGTTATGAAGATTTAGCTCCTTTTTCTGCCCTATGTGGTCCATGCACCCACAGATGTGGATCATCCACCTTCACCACCATTGAGAAATGTGGCCCTCCTCCACTGGGTCCATCGTTGGCCTTCACTGGTTACCCTGAGCTGGGACCTTACCAGATACAAGAGACAGGGGTCAGTTGGACCTGAGGCTCATGTGGGCAGGGACGACCACACCCTAAAGTAGAGCAGCTTACATTACTACCTGCAGGGAAGTACTATTATCCTCATTTTACAGATGGGAACTAAGGTACAGATAGGCTAAGTGACTTGCCAAAGCTTACACAAGAAGTCTGTGGCAGAGCAGGGAATTGAACCTAGGTTCTTCATGTCTGAAGCATCCTTCCTCCTTCCTGCAATTTACTGAATATCAATACAGGTGTGTCTTTGGCCTTTAATCTATTTACCAAAATGTTGTGTTTTATTTCTGCAATATACTGGTCATGGTTGCCCTGCAATTGTTTTCACTTTCTGTGAACATTCCTGTTCAAATTTTAAGCTTTCATGCTTAAATGATCACAGAATGAAAATTTTAAATACAACATTAATAGACATTTGGGTCATTTAGTACTGGGGCACAATTCATACAAGTGACACCTTCTGGTTGCAGTACACTGCCATCTCAGTACAGGAGCTAGCAATTCCACTAATAAAGTGTTGTTTTGGAAGGATTACACAATCTTGACTAATATATTAATATTACAGCACAGGCAATATATTTGGTACATTTGAGAATACACGACTGGAGTCTCAGAAATATGCTAACCAAAATACAACCAACAGTCAAGAAGAGAAACATCCTGCAAGCAATACAGTGACAGAGAAAGGATGGAAATATTATGTACTCCTCATTCCTTCCCATGAATACCCTGTTATCCTAACATCTTTATAAGTCAGTTCAACACATGAAAATATTTCGGTACCCTATTTAACAACTCTTATCTATATTTCAAAATTTCTCTTCACATGATTGGTCACCTGCATTATGTGGTTTTGTTCTGTAAACCATTTGTAGGATGCCATATGGGTGGCAGGGTCGACCTTGGAAGGAAAAGACTAGCATCAGGTTTGACTGCATGGCAAGCTATTGTAACCAATCATCAGCGTTTTTCTACTTAAAAATGTTTTACCATGTGTCAAGGTTTCTTCCCCACTCTGAACTCTAGGGTACAGATGTGGGGTCCTGCATGAAAAAAACCCTAAGCTTATTTTTACCAGCTTAGGTTAAAACTTCCCCAAGGTACAAACTATTTTACCTTTTGTCCCTGGACTTTATTGCTGCCACCACCAAGCGTCTAACAAATATAACGGGGAAAGAGCCCACTTGGAAACGTCTTTTTCCCCCAAATCCCCCCAAGCCCTACACCCCCTTTCCTGGGGAAGGCTTGATAAAATCCTCACCAATTTGCATAGGTGAACACAGACCCAAATCATTGGATCTTAAGAACAATGAAAAAGCAATCAGGTTCTTAAAAGAAGAATTTTAATTAAAGAAAAAGTAAAAGAATCATCTCTGTAAAATCAAGATGGTAAATACCTTACAGGATAATCAGATTCAAAACATAGAGAATCCCTCTAGGCTAAACCTTAAGTTACAAAAAGACACAAAAACAGGAATATACATTCCATTCAGTACAGCTTATTTTATCAGCCATTTAAACAAAACAGAATCTAACGCATATCTAACTAGATTGCTTACTGACTTTTTACAGGAGTTCTGACCTGCATTCCTGCTCTGGTCCCGGCAAAAACAACACACAGACAGAGAGACCCCTTTGTTCCCCCCGCCCCCCAGCTTTGCAAGTATCTTGTGTCCTCATCGGTCCTTTTGGTCAGGTGCCAGCAAGTCTTAGCTTCTTAACCCTTTACAGGTGAAAGAGTTTTTCATCTGGCCAGGAGGGTTTTAAAGGTGTTTACTCTTCCCTTTGTATTTATGACACCATAGATGCACTTAACCGTTTTTTGTTTGGGTTTATTCTACTGTGGGGATTCAGAAGAACCATGGGTGAACCAGAGAAGAAATAGCACTGAAATAGCACTCTAACACATTCAAGTTGGTTTCTCTGAAAAAGCCCAGCCATACCATTTGGTATGCACAAACTTTTTCACTAGAAATAAAATACACTGTCATGATTAGTGCATGAAGTTCATGTAAATGAAACTTATGCCCATTTTAAGGTGCCTTTAAATTGACAGAGCAGTGTAAAGTGGCCTTAGTATATAAGAGAATCAGGCCTCTTATTTTATCAAATATGCAAATAAAAAATGTGCACAAAGGGTGTGTAAAATACTACCATTCTGATTTGGCAGCATTTAATATTTACTTTTCAGTCATTTTGCACTGATGTGAGTAGCTACACAAGTTGCAAGGCAACTATGGATTGGACCCAATATGTCTAAACAACTTTAGCTGAAGCTTTTAAAAAACTTCCATCTGCTGTCCTTAGAAGTCTTTTAAGCAAGTTTAAATCTGTATTCCCCAGTCCTTTATGCACTACACTTGAAAGATGGATTGATTTGTATTATGAAGTCTGTAGGAAAGCAATATTGCAATTTTCTTCCTTTCTTATTCTCAAATATATAAAATCCATTTTGTACCAGTCTTCTTTTCCCCATGTGCAGTATGAATAATAAAGCATTACAAGAAGTGAATCTATTCCCCCACCCATTTTATATAATCTGTTCCCATCTCAGTTCATGGTTAGAGTTATACTAGACTTCAAAAATAGCCATATTTTTGTGATGGAAATGACTCACAAATAAAAAACCAAAACAAAGTAAACTAGGTCAGCAGGGGTAAGAATTGTGTTCTCTTCTGAATTAGGCTTCCAGGTCACCTGGTTATATTCTCAAAGACCTCATCTTCTTCATAAATAAACAAAAGGCGACAGTGGAATTCATTATCAGTATTCGAATCCATGTAATTACAAATGGTTGATGATGTCTTTAACTACTGTTTTATGAAGGAACTTGGGAAAACAATCCTGTATTTGTGATTGCTTTTACCAGTTCTGGGTATCCCCGCATTCCTGTTGAGGTGCAGTAGCACAACAGCAAATACCCTACCGATTACACTTTTTTTGTAATTTGTAGGCTCCAGATACCACAATGAGGAATCCATCTTCTGAACTACCTAAACTGTGCCTTAAAGCCTCTGTGACGTCTTGCCATACTTTGCATTTTGGTATCGTTCAGGTATATTCACACGTGGTAGTGGTAACAGTTACAACATATTTGCATATCTGGTACAGGAGCTGTATTATGCCTATGGCGGATATTTAATTTTGCATTATTTTTAATGGTAATTGATGTGACATGTTGAAAAAGAAGTTCACTGTGAAATCCCGAGAACAATCAAGTGACAAACACTTATAAGCAACAATAAAAGAGAGACAAATATGGAGTTTAGATCCCAAAACTGATGGATCTTGTGTTTGTTAATTTGTTAATTTTGGCCAAGGACATCAGAGTAATGCTGTATTAATATGGAAAGCTCCATCCCATCTTTCATGTCCATTCAAAGCAAGGTGGACATTCATTGCAGAACCATTTCCTTTCTCTTCATCGCTTAGATGGGGTTGGGGTGGTGGATGACTAGTGATGTTTGTGGCTCCTGTCCTTCTAGTTCAATTTACTCAGAATGTCCCTCTCTGCCTGATGTGCATAGGTCAGGTAGCTTGGGAATGCTCCTCCTCTGACGTCTTGGTTACTTTATTTTGGATCCAGGCGGAATAAGTGTAGCATCAACTGAATATGCAGATCTTCCCGCATGTATGGTCCTCAATTGCAGCTCAAGAGCAATGCGTGTTGAAAAACTAGCATAACTTGTAACTTAGTTACTTGTCACCTACAGTTTAAGAAAAATTATCATATTACCTACTGCTATCACAATAGCATGAGTTTAGAGGTTGGTGAAAATTTAGTAAATTAGCTGATGCACCAACAATCAGCAAGAACCCTGAAATGGGCCTCACAACATCAAAAGAAGGGTCAGCCATTTGTGCAGTATATGTATTTTTTTTTGTTTGGAAATCTGATTTTTTTCATACTATCTGTAACTAATATTACAAAAAAAATAGTTTAAGCAGAGACAGATTCTCTGCTTCCTAAAGCACATCAGTCCTGTTATGACATCTAACATCCTGTCATCCAACACTGCCACTGAAAGCATCAACTGATTCTGACTGCGCTGAAAGGTTAAATGGCTTTGCAAATGAGACGGGTGTTGTTGAAGGTAGCAGAGTTACCACCTTTGACATCATCCTCACTAACACAGCTTTGTGTACTTTTCTTCCACAGTGTCTGCTGACAATGACATTAGCAGTGGAATACCTGGGCCTCTGCTAAGGGTTTGTTTTTGAATGACAAGAGTCCCACAAAAGAGACAGTTAAGATTTCAGCTGATATGAGAAAGTCACAATAATTCTCTTGGATCTTTCTCTAGAATAAATGTTTTGAATGGAAACCCGTCTGTAATAATTGCTATAATAATAAAAGTAGTAATACTATTTATTTCCATAGCTCCCTTCAACCAAGCTTCTCAAAATGCTCTACACACATTAATCAGGTACTATAAGGTAAATAAAGGATATACAGCAATGTGTGTGTCCATGGCTGAAGGTTGCTGCATTAGAATTGTGAAAAAAATCAGAGAAGGGCAAAAAAAATGACCAGAGTTATGGACAAGCTTCCATATGAGGAGAGTTTAAAAAGACTGGGACTGTTCAGCTTAAAAAAGAGATGACTAAGGGTGGGATAGGATAGAGGTCTATAAAATCATGACTGGTGTGGAGAAGATGAATAAGGAGGTTTTATTTACTCGTTCATATAACACAAGAACCAATGAAAGTAATAGGCAGCAGGTTTTAAAAAAACATAACAAAATACATCTTCATACAACTGCAAGTTGGCTATGTTAAAAGCTTTGATAAATTCCAGTTTGCACCTGCTCAGTAGAGTTTGGCAGATAAATTTTATGAAGAGTCTGTCTGTACTGACCATCCTCCATTCCAATACTGTAGGGGTTAAGCAGGACTTTCGCTGCAATTGCTGCACGCAGAGGGCAACAGAACTGAGAGAAGGAAAACTATCTCTCCTATGCTCTTAATGCTTCCCCTTCTGGTGCTCAGGCAACATAAAGAGGAAGCAACCTCAGTTGAGTGCAGAGGGAATAAGAATTGAGTTGTATGGGAGTGGTAGAGGGAACAGACTGGGACAAAGATACTATGAATGGGGAGAAGAGTGTGACTTGGGAGTAGGCGTAAAGAAGACTGAGACTGACTGGAAAAAGAAACATTTTTTTCACAGGAGCCCAGGTTTGTGGAAGTGAAGGAGACTTGGATTAGGGTTGTTTAGTGACGGAGATTATTATCTGTAGGACTTTTGCTTCACTTATTAAATGAAGCAAGGGTTTGCAGAAAGACAAAGGTTTCATGGTTAAGACTGCTCTAGAGAACTGGATTCTATCCTGGCCTATGTCAGAATTCCATGTGATGTTGGGCAAGTCACTTAAACCAAACTTTTTACGACTGGTCACTAATTCTGTGATGAGTACCACAGGAAAGCCCATGAGGAAATGAGTATTTTTTTTCCTCAGAGCAGGGTTTCAATAGTTCACCTTAGATAAGGCCAGGGGCAACAAACTGAAAAATGAGGAGAAAACAAAGGCAGCCTTAATTCTGGTATATTCTAACTTTTGAGTTCTTGCTTTTTCAACCTTAATAATGTTCTTTTAACATAGTTCTTCATTCATATAACACATATAACATAGTTCAATTACTTGTGGGTACAAAACAGTAAAGCTATACAACACTTTAAAACAGAAAGTAAAGACTGTATCTAATTGAAACAGCAGGGTGAATTTATATCCATTTCTTTTTCTTTCATGGAAAATGCTAATCCTCTGGACAGTCCTTAAATGTGCAGATATTTGTTCTAATTGGAGTTTATTGTCTTTGCATGGGCATATCATGATCTCAGGGGCAGTGTAGGAACCTGGATAGAAAAGAATAGAACAGATGCACAATAACGAAAACATAGCATTGTACAATTTACTATCGGGAAGCAGAGATGAAGAGGGGGAGTTGTGCTTTAAATAATAAACATGCATGCCAACAATCACACTTGGATTGTATGGTTATCACTGTTCCTTGGATTTGTTTATCTCCTGAAATGGTAAAGCAACTCCAAAGCACTATTGAAAATTGTGTGATCAGAAACAATATCACAATCTCAAGATCCAGTTTTTTTAAAAACAGAAAATAAGATTTTTAAAGTTATCTTTCTTATGGTGTGTGCACTTAAAAAAGCTCACTCCAGTTTTAGAGATATTACAAGTTTCAGAAACATTCCATACAGTGAAAATGGAGAATATCACTAGAATTGATGATATCTCTAGATCCAGAATGAACTTTTTATGCTCCTCCCCAGTACATGAACTTACACACTAATAGAATATAGCACTGCAAATATATATGTATATTGCTGCTAATCAAAGTAGTGTGGGCCTGCTTATAATTAACCCACACCCACACATTAAAAGTATGGCTGCAGTCAATAATTTTGACCAACACAGTTTTGAGGATCAACTTGAATGAGCACCTAAAATGTTTATTGTTTAATATTTTCATCCAAACTAAATCAATTATTGGGTCTTTGCAGTTTTCTTTTTTTCACAAGATTTCCTGTGGTATTTTGGCATTTCTACTTCTGGACAAAATCAAGAAGAACATTAAGTTATCCAAATTTGTTTGAATGTCCTCAGAAGTTTATGGGGGAAAATTTTGGATTAATTCTTAGTGTTGCCTCAAAAACTGACTCCAATCAGAGACCAGGTGAGAAAGCAAACTTTCCTGCTATACATAGAGCTCCCTCTACCTAAAACCTTGCATAACTAGGTTTATGGTTAACCTAGCAATATTACTGCAAGTCTTCCCAAGGCTAAACATTTGCTCAACCCCTAAGGAAAAATAACATGTGTAACAGCACCACCTCGCGACACCTATAAAATATTATTTTATCTAAACAAATTTATCTGTCACTAGCATTATACATCCCAGTTGGGATTATATTTTCCAATATGCATTACTTTGCATGTTTCAACATTAAATTTCACCAGCCATTTTGTTAGCTGTTTTGTGAGATCCCCTTGTAACTCTTCACAGTCTGCTTGGCACTTAGCTATCTTTAGTAGTTTTGTATCATTTGCAAATTTTCCCACCTCCCTGTATGCCCCCTTTCTCCAAATCATTTATGAATATGTGGAACAGTATTGGTCCCAGTACAGACCCCTGCATGACAGCACTATTTACCTCTCTCCATACTGAAAACTGACCATTTATTCCTACCAACTTTTTTTCACTGTAGAGCTGTGATTTTGATGGATTCCATTTATTTTCACTATCCTTCCCACAGACTGATTGTTCAGCAGCAGGGCTTTTAAAAAAATCAAAGCAGATTTGACATGGCTGACCTGTCACACAGACATTTGCAGGCTCAATTTGCAGTATAGGACAAAGATTAAATATTCTCAAGAAAGAGAAAGAAGCTTGGGAAAGTGTTCCCGTGGAAATATTTTGTGATTTTATATTAGAATTAAGAGCTTTGTAAACAACACAATAAATAAAACCTGATTTATTGTATTTTTTAATCTTTGGAATGACATCACTGGATTCTGAAATTGTGCCCAGTAAAAAGATCCTGCATTGAGTTCAAAACATATCAGAAAGAGATTTTCCTGCAGCTGACCAGGAACCTCCGGGTTTGCACCTTTGCTCGGTAAACAACTAATTTCCATTGTTCCTTTGGATTTTATTTCAGTTTGTATCTCTTCAAAGCTCTCCTTCCCCCAAAGGGAGTGCCTTCAGTACATTGGAACTCATTTTCATCCCCAAGAGACTTAGGCTGTAACCACACTTGAACACACCTTCAACACTAGAAGATGTTACTCTTCCTCTTTGTCTACTACCTCTGACTCTCTGGTCCCAAGGCAACTTTTTCAGAATATGCTGCATATATATGTTAGGAGAGGAGTGGTTGGGTGGTTTGGATGTTCCTAAACATATATATTTGAATATGAAGTACATGTGATATTGTATATTCATTTTCATCTCCAAGGTGGCTGAAATACCTGGAACAGTAAATATAATATAAATAAAAGTTGCAGACCAGTAGAGCAACAGATATGTAAATTATCCCTGACGTATTAAACAATCAAATGGAGAATTTTAGTGGGATTCTTCATTTTTAATACCAGTTAAATACTTTTATTGAGACAAACACAGTGGTTTTGCTCCTTGAACAGTTTCCTGGGCTGAAACAACTAAGTCATGCCTTCTCAAAAAATGGTCTAAAAGTTGCTTAGTTCGCAAACCATCTAAAACTTTTTGAATATCCTAAATGATTCATGAAACTCAAATACCTCAGAGTTATACATGCCACAGAGACTTATACTAAAATTCCTACTGCTGACAAAACTGGGAAAGAGACAAAACACTTTGTTGTTGTTGGTTTTGCCTTAAAATTTTCACAGAAACTGAAGGCAGTCCTCACAGGCAAAGAGAGAGAAAATAGTAAAAGGCCCTGGCATTTGTTTTCTCTATGTAATAATTTTTCCTTGCTTGGGACGATATGAAAATTCTTTTTTGTTTTTGCTGGGGGTTTTTTGGTTGTTGTTGTTCCAAGGGTAGAAATGTACCATTTTCATTACACAAAGCTATGTTTGCAGACAGATGGTTTGTCCTGGATCAAACTTGCAAATGCCCATGAAAAGATGCTTGTCAGGTCCCCTTACCTCAGAAAATTATCTCAAAGGGTATAACTGTGAACCTTTAATTCCATTAATGGGGAGTTACTCTCAGAAGTAGTCCAACTGAGGTCAATAGGACTTGCACTATAAGGTGATGCTAAGCATCAAAATAACAAGGGATCACTTCTGCCAGTTTTATCACCCTATAATAAAGACAGAGCTGTTGTCATCTTTATCATTCTAATGGGCCTTCTCTATAGTGTAACAGTGACTCTGGGTTTTATTACTTAACTGATAACCAGAAAACTCAAATATGAGTTTCCACATACTGACATCTGAGGTTCTATTCTTCTATTACAACACAGACAAGTTTTGAGCTTACACAGCTTTTTGAAAGGACTTACTGGTAGATTCCACTACAGTATTTCAAAGCTTGCACAGCTCTGATCAATATCTTGTTCCATTCTCTCAGGGGTCCTTAAGTTTTTCTTGCCTTACTGAGACAACAAGAATGATAAATGTCAGTTGGGGATGACTTTGGGACTGCAACACTTTTTATTTGATCCATCTTCCCACTCACAGTAATTCTCAGTTCTACAAGCTTCAGATACTTCAAACTAGAGTTCTTTAATAGGATCTCTCTCTCTCTCTCTTTTTTAATCTGATCTTTTTTCACTGTTCTTCCCCCATCCCCAGCCTAGTTATGAGGAAGAAAGATTTCAAAAAGCTGCTCCAATGGTGTTTAATTAGAACGGAAGGAAGAAATTGGTGTTCTCAATTAAATTAATAGGATAGAAGCAAATATAACAAATTCAGTATCTTTAGCTGGAAAAAAATAGAATGGTCTATTAGCTTAAAAAAAACGTAAACCTCATTATTTTTTGGAACAAATGAGTGGTGTGATCAGAAATATAATCAATTTTTTTCTAAAAGAAAGTGGAAGCAAAGACTGTCACTTTACCTACTGTACCATGACATATTGCAAAAGATCTGGATTGTCAATCACATGGACTGAAAACAATAACATGATGGTTGTTTCTTTTTTTAAAAAAATATATAAATTCCAAACTTCTATATTTCTAAGTATCTTTACATTATGCTCATTTTTCTTATTAGAATAATAAAACAAGAACAGGATTCCAGTTCTCAGTCCAGTTTAGAATTAGTGATAGGTGAACATTAAAAGGTTCAGAGTTTCGTTTCAAGTAAGTTTAGATGTTTGAACAAACTCCCAGTGCTTTTGTTAGCTGGCTCCAATATATGGGTCACATGCTGAAGAATTCGGTTATCCTAGTGTTAATCCAGAGCTACCCTGGTGTAATTCAGATGAGATTCTGTCTTTTTATATGCATATAGATAGAGTATGCAAGATATAACATTATGGCATGACAAAAAAAGAATTAAGTGTACCCAAGGTGAAATTTCAGGGCATTAAGATGTTTTTGTTTTATTGGATAGAGGGTTAATAGCCCAGGGGAAAAATCGGGCCTTGAAACAGCATGTGAAATGAATATGGTTTTTAATTCTGTACAAAGCAACAGGGAAGGCATTCAAATGAGTGGAAGGAACATGGAAGATTAAGATTAAGGTTAAACTGAGAGAAGTGAGAGGGAAAGAAACTCAGTGGAGAGTTTCAGACACAATGCAGAATGGAGAGTTTGTAGTGGATTCAAAAACTGACAGAAAGCCAATTAAGTTTTTTGAACATGGCAGTGGCAAGGGTGTCCAAAAGCTGAGTATCGCTTGCCCATCACACATTCTACCTACCCTTCTGCGGGTGCCCACCCCATCGCCCCAGAACAAGTAATGGCCAAACAGATTCCAGTCCCTTTTTTTCCCTGGAGTAGACTGTGGCCCTGTGACACAATTCAGGGTGCAAACAGGTGAGCCTGCACTCTGATCAGCTGGATGGTCTAAGGAACCAATTATCCCATCAGTCCAAGACTGATAAAGAGTTAGGAAGGAAGTGCCAAGAGGCGCCAGGGTGGGACCAGGACCAGGGACTAGCTGAGCTTAGTAACAGAGGCATCAAGGGAAGAAGACCTCTATTCCCCTCAGGTGATGGGGAGAAGGCCAGAGGTGTTGCGGGCACTGCAAATAGACGGTTGCATGGGGATTGTTGTAGAAATGGTAGAGGGAACTTAAAATAAAAGAATATGGGGAAGGCACAACCACTGCTGTTTCTGTGAGGAGCAGGCAGGTGAGGAGATACACCCAATGACAGGCCCAAAGCAGGCAAAGAGAATGTAAAAGAGACTGGGGCCATGGCTTCACACTATCTAGTAAGATTGGCTCTTGGGAAGTAAACTACACTCTACAAAATGGTGTAGAAGATGAAATTGAGCAGAATTCCACAAAAGGAACTTGCAGGCTGTGTATGCTTTGGAACTCTGGGCAACATTCTACCCCCATAAGGCAAGAAGCTTCCAGGGTCTCCCTTTAAGACACAGCAGCTGTGTGCTATCTGCATGGCACAATCGAGGCATTAAAAATGATCTTTCACTGCACTCTCTTAAATTTTCTAGAGGAGTGTTTAAACTTCTTTCTGCTTCTTATATCCTTATATTTGCACTTCTTTTTCCCTATGCAAAGAGTGATTTCAGATGGGATTTTCAAAAGTACCCAAGAGAATTAGGTGCAAAATTCACACTTGCAACAGGAACTGGGCACCTAACTGATTTGGTGCCTTCTGGGAATCTCACAAGAAATGCGGGTCTAAGATCAGACTTACTTGTACTGAAGTTCATGCCTTTTAAATCTTAGTGTAATGTAATGGAAGTGTAATGTAATGGTAATACAATTAGTTTATGTTTTCTTACTCTGAACTCAATTTATCTGGCCTTTTATTTCTAATGGAAGACAAAAAATTGTTCTTGTATTGACCGTAACAGATACACATCTAACAATCTGGGCAAAACTGAGTCTATATCATCAATGTTAGAATTACATGCTAGCTAATATTTTTTTTTTCTGAGAAGGCACCAGATAGTCTGTGGACATGCACGCTGCTAATTTCATATATTTAGAAGCCTCATATCATCTTTGCCATCTAATAAAGGCTCCAGAAATCAGGGCTGACAAGAAATTAGAATTGGATTTCTTTGGGTTTCATTAATATATTGTCTATAATCAATAGTGCAAATGTTTAGTATTTGCAGAAGTGTCCAGTTTTATTATTTTATGGGTAAGAAAATTGTAATTAAATATTAGAAACATTGATAATTGCACCAAGAATTGTTTTTTATTCAAAATGTGTGTCATTTAATTTTTCTGAGTAAATACATATGATTGTAGTGGCAGAGGATGTGGAAAAAGCTAATGTACTCAATGCTTTTTTTGCCTCTGTCTTCACTAACAAGGTCAGCTCCCAGACTGCTGCGCTGGGCATCACAGCATGGGGAGTTGTGGCGATTCAATGATAAGACAGAACACAGCTTTTAGCAAGCAAACGGCTGGTCTACTAACAGGCTTCTGCCTGTCAGCATTCCACCTTCCCCTTTATTCTTTCTCTCCACCCGCGCATTACATTCTCCAACAGATAAAAGGAATACACTGGCTTTGTTTAACATTCTTATTTACCAGTTTCTATCTACTGCATTCCTTGCTCTCGGGCCTTGAGTCCAGACCTGGGAGACTTCCCACGGTTCATGTCATCTGGGCGAGATTCCAAGGTTGATGCCCTTGAAAGGAGCTGTGTGTGCACAGGTCCTATACAACACTCTGGGTGTGCCCTGAATGTTGCCAAGCACATGAACCTTGTATGAATCCTACATCCCCTCCTTTTTTGTTTATTTGTGCTTGGCCATCTCATGGTAGCCATCAATTTGCTTTTGCAAGCCAATTAACTCCCGGACAGACGAGGTCATAACTCGTGGAGGCTGCCAAGGAGGGTCTCGACAAAGCCTTAACAAAAAGGAAATACATTGCACACAGCAACAGCAAAAAATGAGCTTAAGAAGGTAAAGTGTAATTGGCCGGGCCCCAATTAGCCATGCTAGAGTACTGGGAAGAGAGGTTTGCATAAGCAGCGAGCATCATCTCATTTCCAGTTTCCTCAGGGTGATGACATACTGGAATAAGGCATGTACCTAACAATTCTTCAGCTGCTACAAAATCAAATAAACAAAAGTGGGTAACATTTGCTATTGAAGCCAATCTTTCCCATAGGTTATATGTCATTCGGGCCCGTAACGGAGGAAGCGCTCCCGAGCCAACCCCTACAGGAAATAGCAGGCACAAAAGGCATACAGTCAATACAGAATTAGCAGTAATTTGGGCGAGAATTGCCACAAACAAAGTCTCAGAAGTCTCTGGCTGTTGGTTTACTGCCAGTCTTCGTTGAGCCACGGCGACCAATGCTTTTACTGCTCCCCATATCACGGGCTGGCTTGGGACGCTACGCCTCCTCCGTTTCCGTCCCGCCATTGTCGACCCGGGAGGCACCGCGTTCTCCTCCAAGGTCAGCTTAAACTCCGGTATAGGGTTCGACAGCCCCTGGTGCCACGCCATGCTGTTTCAGTGCCAGTCGCACACACCGGGCCGGAACCCACAACGGTCCTGCAGGGAGAGACACAGCAGCATATCCCCAACCCCAAGTAATTAAAGGCACTGGGCCCAACCATTGCGGATCGGGCAGCTGACGGTAATAGACACGCGGTCTTTCCAGTACCTCGGATTTGTGAAAATGCCAATCCACGGGGGTCTGCTGATCTGCGTTCAGCATTAAATTATTTAAAGTAAACAAAAAGATATGCAATTGCTGCTGAATGTCTCCTAAGGTTCGGAGAGCAGCTCCCCTTGTTTTAATTGTTTGTCAAGCAAGATTTTTAGCGTGCGATTTGCACGTTCAACAATAGCTTGGCCTGTGGAATTATAAGGGATCCCGTGTTTGAGACAGACGTCCCATTGGGCACAAAAGGTGGAGAGGGCTGTGGAGCAATAGGCTGGTGCATTATCCATTTGTATCTGGCTCAGGTGACCCATAATAGCAAAACAGGCTAGCAAATGGTGAATAACTTTGGGAGTGGCTTCCCCACGCTGTGGGGTCGCCCAGAGGAATCCTGAATAGGTATCAATGGAAACATGTAAAAACGAATAGGGGCGGAATTGTGGCACGTGAGTGACATCCATTTGCCACAGCTGATTCGCTGCGGTACCTCTGAGGTTAACGGCATAAGAAAAGGTAGGGGCAGCAGCGGCATGGTGGGGGCAGGAACGAACAATAGAACATGCATGATCAGCAGGAATGTGAAACTGTCAGGCCAAAACAGAGGTAGACTGATGAAAAAAGGAATGGCTTTCAATGGGGTCAGAAAAAAGGGAATTTACCTGACCACGTAATGCGCGATCAGTGCGCGCATTGCCTTCAATGAGTAGCCCAGGCAGAGGGGTATGACTGCGAATATGAGCAACAAAATAAGGGAAATTACGAGTGGTGATGAGATACTGTAAGGACAAAAACAGGCGAAGAAGGTCCGCATCGACCTGAGGGGTAATGAGGACAAGGGGTAAATGATCAGTTACCTGATAAACATAATGTATGTCCACGATCAAATTAAGGGACAATAAGCAAAAAATTGAAAGGCCAAAATAACAGCAGCTAGTTCCAAGGACTAGTGAGCTCTCCAAGCGCTGTGCATGCAAATATTGTTGTACAAGTGAACGAAGCGCTTTCAGCTTTTCTAGGGGGAGGGGCCACTGGTCAATCCATACGGGCTCTAAGGATTGCCATACCAATGGTAATGCAGATGGCAAGGTGGGTGAGGGAGGATTTTGGGCCATTATATATTAATATCGAGGGTGGTGTCCAGCTTTACAAGTAAGTCACGGCCCCAAATATTGAGGTGGATAGGGAGTACAAAAGGGCGGATTGTAGCAAGGGCACGGACTCCTGGTTTAGAGACCATGACCCAAGACAAACTTTGGTGCCCGGGTTTGCTACCCCCGATCCCTCACAACTCTTTAGAAGGAACTGTTGGCCAACCAACCAGCCACTCCGGATCACGAATCACTGTAACGTCAGCTCCAGTGTCCGCCAGCCCTGTAAAAGGAACATTATTTAAGAGAAGTGTTAACTGAGGTTTCAAGGGGCGGACCGACATTGTTAGAGCAACAAGTGGAGAGGACGTGTTGTGAGATGGCGACTGAGCCAGCGTCGATCCAAAGCCGCCTCCGCCCCGGGCTCGATCCTCTGCAGCTGGCACCTGATAGGGGACTAAAATCAATTGCGCAATTGACCGTCCAGGCGGGAGCGACTGTGGAAGATGGGTCCATACCTGAACCTTAATAACGCCGGTGTAATCGGCGTCAATGACCCCTGAGATGACAAAAAAAAACCCGTTTCCCAGCGTGTGAGCGAGGGAGAACCAGACCCACAAATCCGTCAGGGAGTGGTCCCGTCACCTGGGTAGGTATGGCGCAAACCTCCCCCGGCAACTGAAAATCAGCGTCCTCCTGCATAATCAAATCAAGCCCTGCACTCCCAGCAGTCACCACCTTCATGGAATCTATGGGTTTTAAAGCAGAGGAACAGTTGTCTGAGTGGCAAACACCCCCGTTTGGCCCTGGGTTCGGGGGGGACCCGTCGTGCAGTTTCCCGACCTGCTACAACACTGATTAGCCCAGTGATAGCCCTTCCGACACTTGGGGCACTTCTTTGAGGGATGGGTGGGCGCCGTCGATGAGTGGCACTCCCGCTGAAAGTGATCCTCCTTACCACAGCGGTAACAACGCTTCCCCTCCTTCCCGCTTTTCCGCAGGGCGGCGGCCATAACCCCAGCTTTATGTGCTTGTGTGCCGATGTTTTGGCATGCCCGCAGCATGTCTGACAGCTCTAGAATTCCAGAGGCTTGTGCAGCCTGGAGAACGCGGCGGCAATCCTCGTTCGCATTTTCAACCGCCATTTTTAACAGGATCTCCTGAGCTGCCGCAGGGTTCTCCACCTGTTGGAGAATAGCCTCCTGCAATCTGTTGGTAAAATCCATAAAGGACTCTGACGCACCCTGACGGATACTGGCAAAGCTTTTGGTAGGCTTGCCTGAATCCGGGACCTTCCGGAAAGCATGCTGTGCACAGGTGGAAATAATGGGGAAGACGGCCTGAGGGAGTTGAGACTGCATCTGAACAATAGCAAACTGGCCCTCCCCTGCCAACTGCTCATAAATGACACCTTGCTCTCTATATACCTGGGCTTGGTGTTCCGCCATCTGCCGATACTCACTAAGCCAAATAACATACTGACTGGCCGTCAGCATCATGCACAACAGCGCCTTCCAATCTTCAGGGATCAGGGTGTACCCAGTACCTAGCCCTTCAATGAGACCACTTACATACGTGCTAGTGAGGCCGAACTCGCGAATCGCTTTCTTTACGTCTCTGATCACCGAGTAGGGCAAACTGACCCAGTTTGCAACCTGGTTGCCCTGGCCATCATCCTGCCAGGTCACCGGACAAACTGAGACCAGATCAGCCAGCTCCTCTGCTGTAAGATCTGAGCGAGTCTTCGCTGCATGAACCATTTGTTGCACCAGCGAAAGCCACTGAGCAGATGCGGATGACCCCCCGGGGGGCCCCGGAGCATGGGGCCCCACAGGGGGAGGGTGATCACACACTGGCTCCGGTGGGGAAGGCCAGGGAGGCGGTGGTAATAGAGGCACTGGGGGCGAAGCAGGGGGAGGGATGGTTGCAGGAGCGGACGGGGGTGGCGGGATCGGCAGCCCCTCTATTGGTGCAGGAGAGGGCCTTTCCGAGGCGACACACTGTGTCGCATCGCCAGGAGGGGGCATGGCTGCAGGAGCGGACGGGCGTGGCGAGATCACCAGCCTCGCGAGGGAGGGCCTGTCCGAGGCGACATGCTGTATCGCGTCGCGGCAGAGGTGCCAGGCATGTAAAGCCTGCACGGGCACCCGAGGCTCTTTGTGAAATGTCTGGCCCAACCGCTCCCAGTCCGCTAGCTTAAGGGTTCCAGCTTCAGGGTACCACGGGCACTGGGCACTCACCTCCTGTAGCAGGAGAGTGAATTCTCGAGTGGGGCAATCATGCTGAGCCTTACACAGCAAATACTGTAGCTCATTGCGATGTTGCACTTGCAAAGCAGAGAGGGAGCTTCCCATACTTACCACAATAAAAAATACTCACCGGGATCCGCGAAGCGGATGAGTGACGCGTCTGAAACACTTGCAGGGCGAGGTGAGTGCTGAGGGCCCCACATTGGGCGCCAGTTGTGGCGATTCAATGACAAGACAGAACACAGCTTTTAGCAAGCAAACGGCTGGTCTGCTAACAGGCTTCTCCCTGTCAGCATTCCACCTTCCCCTTTATTCTTTCTCTCCCCCCACGCATTACATTCTCCAACAGATAAAAGGAATACACTGGCTTTGTTTAACATTCTTATTTACCAGTTTCTATCTACCGCATTCCTTGCTTTCGGGCCTTGAGCCCAGTCCTGGGAGGCTTCCCATGGTTCATGTCATCTGGGCGAGATTCCAAGGTTGATGCCCTTGAAAGGAGCTGTGTGTGCACAGGTCCTATACAACACTCTGGGTGTGCCCTGAATGTTGCCAAGCACATGAACCTTGTACGAATCCTACAGGGAGTAGATGGCCAGCCCTCTGTGGAGAAAGAGGTGGTTAGGGACTATTTAGAAAAGCTGGATGTGCACAAGTCCATGGGGCCGGACGAGTTGCATCCGAGAGTGCTAAAGGAATTGGTGGCTGTGATTGCAGAGCCATTGGCCATTATCTTTGAAAACTCGTGGCGAACGGGGGAAGTCCCAGATGACTGGAAAAAGGCTAATGTAGTGCCCATCTTTTAAAAAGGGAAGGAGGAGGATCCTGGAAACTACAGGCCAGTCAGCCTCACCTCAGTCCCTGGAAAAATCATGGAGCAGGTCCTCAAAGAATCAATCCTGAAGCACTTACATGAGAGGAAAGTGATCAGAAACAGTCAGCATGGATTCACCAAGGGAAGGTCATGCCTGACTAATCTAATCGCCTTTTACGATGAGATTACTGGTTCTGTTGATGAAGGGAAAGCAGTGGATGTATTGTTTCTTGACTCTAGCAAAGCTTTTGACACGGTCTCCCACAGTATTCTTGTCAGCAATTTAAAGAAGTATGGGCTGGATGAATGCACTATAAGGTGGGTAGAAAGTTGGCTAGATTGTCGGGCTCAATGGGTAGTGATCAATGGCTCCATGTCTAGTTGGCAGCCGGTGTCAAGTGGAGTGCCCCAGGGGTCGGTCCTGGGGCCGGTTTTGTTCAATATCTTCATAAATGATCTGGAGGATGGTGTGGATTGCACCCTCACCAAGTTTGCAGATGATACTAAACTAGGAGGAGTGGTAGATAAGCTGGAGGGCAGGGATAGGATACAGAGGGACCTAGACAAATTGGAGGATTGGGCCAAAAGAAATCTGATGAGGTTCAATAAGGATAAGTGCAGGGTCCTGCACTTAGGACGGAAGAACCCAATGCACAGCTACAGACTAGGGACCGAATGGCTAGGCATCAGTTCTGCGGAAAAGGACCTAGGGGTGACAGTGGACGAGAATCTGGATATGAGTCAGCAGTGTGCCCTTGTTGCCAAGAAGGCCAATGGCATTTTGGGATGTATAAGTAGGGGCATAGAGAGCAGATCGAGGGATGTGATCGTTCCCCTCTATTCAACATTGGTGAGGCCTCATCTGGAGTACTGTGTCCAGTTTTGGGCCCCACACTACAAGAAGGATGTGGATAAATTGGAGACAGTCCAGCGAAGGGCAACAAAAATGATTAGGGGTCTGGAACACATGACTTATGGGGAGAGGCTGAGGGAACTGGGATTGTTTAGTGTGCAGAAGAGAAGAATGAGGGAGGATTTGATAGCTGCTTTCAACTACCTGAGAGGTGGTTCCAGAGAGGATGGTTCTAGACTATTCTCAGTGGTAGAAGAGGACAGGACAAAGAGTAATGGTCTCAAGTTGCAGTGGGGAGGTTTAGGTTGGATATTAGGAAAAACTTTTTCACTAGGAGGGTGGTGAAACACTGGAATGCATTACCTAGGGAGGTGGTAGAATCTCCTTCCTTAGAAGTTTTTAAGATCAGGCTTGACAAAGCCCTGGCTGGGATGATTTAATTGGGGATTGGTCCTGCTTTGAGCAGCGGGTTGGACTAGATGACCTCCTGAGGTCCCTTTCAACTCTGATATTCTATGATTCGATGATTGTATTCTATGGACTAATTTCTAGTTAGCCTCCCCACCGCAGAACTCTGCAAAAGAAACAATAAAGCTGTTTTGTGAAGGGTAGAGAGAGAAGGTGTCTGAAAAATGCTTTTGCCTTAGAACACGTGCCCGTACCTACCCCAAGACTATAATCACAAGCAGATCTTGATAAAAGTCAATGGATATACAGCCATGAAAGAAAATGTAAATACAGTGTTTCAATAAGTATGCATAACTTTATGGAATATTCTGCTATTATCTTGATAGAATAGATACTGTGCAAGTATGGGAAAGCAAAATATTTTTTTTAATATATATAATAGTATAACAAAGCTAGACTGAGTCCTAAATGTGCAAATTTTTTACTAGGTTCTCAATACTCTTCTCCTTGCATTTCTGGCTTCACTTCCATATAAACAACTTGATCACCCTCTCTTCTGTATAGCATACTGTACAATTTAAGTCTTCCTTTTCATCCTGAGTCCAGTAAGTGAATGTCAGCCAGTGGATTCTCTAGGAAGCCTTCGGGAGATTTATTTTTTTAAACTGTGTGACAGACCGAGACCAGGAGGGTACAAGAGTCTGGTCCTATTGGGATCCAGGAAGTGGGCGGGCGGAGCTCGTCCACTACGAAAGGAGCCCCCCCCCCGCCTAAGCGGGAGATCCACAGGGCCTGGAGAGCCAACTAATTACGGGGGACAACTAATGAAAAACAGGGACGGGAGTGCAGTCAAAGGGTCAAATGAAGGGAACCAGATGGGGACACCGAGCAGAGAACCCCGGACAGCGCCCACCGCTCCTCAAAGGCGTCAAGGGAGTCAGTGGACGCCGCCCAGAGGAACTCCGCCCGGAGGCGTGAACGGATAGAGGATCGGAAATAGGCCCCGCAGTTGCAGGATACTCCATCGGCCAACCTCCTCACCCTGGTTTTATAGATGGCTGCTTTAGCCAGGGCCAGGAGGAGGTTGACCAGGAGGTCCCGCGACTTAGTGGGGCCACGGACAGGGAGTGCGTAGATAAGAAGGTGGAGAAAAGTGCAACCAAAACCGTAACAAAAGATTGGTGAGGAGCCGGAATAGGGGCTGCAACCTGCTGCACTCCAGATAGACGTGTGCCAGGGTTTCCCTCACACTGCAAAAGGGGCAGGTGTCCAGAATTGGGGTGAACCGCGACAAATACACACCCGTGCTCACGGCCCCGTGAAGGAGCCGCCAACTGATATCCCCGGTGGGCCTCAGGACTAAGGTGGAATAGAGGCTGGCCCACCGGGGCTCCTCACCCTCTAGAGGTGGCAGGAGGTCCCGCCACTTTGTGTCAGGGCGGGACGTGAGGGTGAGGACATGAAAGGTGTGGAGCACGAGCGTGTAGAGATGTCGTTTTGGCGCGGTCTGGAACCGGACCGGCTGCAACTCACGCAGCCGGCACACGGTGAAGGGGCGGGGGGGTCGGTCGGGTCCACGGGGCAGGGGCCCGATGAAAAGGTCCGGAGGGCCTGGGGTGGAGGGTGGGCGGGGCGCACCCTCTCGCAGGACCCGGTCGAGGTAAACCCAAGCAGCGGGTGGCAAAGCGGCCCTCACCTCCTGAAGTACACGCAGGGCAGTACGAGGTCTGGAGAGCCCCATGCGCTGAGCGAGCGTCAGGGGATCCAGCCAGTCTCCCCAGTCGTAGTCCAGTAGGTCTCCGACTCTGGTGACTTCTGCCAGGACCAACCTCTGGCGCACCGAGGGGGACTCCGCCGCCTGCACACGGAGCTGGGAGTTGTGTAGCAGGAGCTCCGCGAGGAAGTCTTCCCCCATGGAGGCCACCACAGACCTGGGCACTTCCAGGTCCGGAGGAGGTCCTGGTAGAAGACCGGCAGCCCGGAGAGGTCTCGCGGAAGACCCCTCGGGTGGAGATAAAGGAGCTGCCGGTCATATCGGAACCCTCGGAGGCGGCGCAGGAAGGCGTGCGCCAATATGCTCCATGCTGGACTACCTGCACCATAAAGGAGCCTCTGCAGGGCCTGGAGGCAGAAGACATGGACCTGGGTGCGGAGACACTTCAGGCCCTGCCCTCCCTCCTCCAGGGGCAGATGGAGAACCCCTGCAGAGACCCAGTGCAGTCCTGACCAGAAGAACTCCAGAATCAATTTCTGGAGGTTGGCCAGGAAATCCGGGGCCGGAACCAGGGTGTTGAGCCGGTACCAGAACATGGACAGGACCAGTTGGTTGAGCACCAGTGCCCGCCCTCGAAAGGACAGACACCGGAGCAGTCCTGTCCATCTCCGGAGCCGCTCTACCTCTAAACCGTGCCAGTTCTCCGGCAGAGACGGATGCGTGGCAGAAAGGTAAACGCCGAGATAGAGCAGTGGACCCGCGCTCCACCGGATGGCTTGAAGTGCGGGTGGGAGGGAGCTCGCCTACCGCCAGTCCCCTACCACCAAGCCAGAGCTCTTGACCCAGTTGACCCGGGCGGAGGAGGCTGCCGAATACACAGCCTGGCAAGCCTCCACCTGCGCCAAGTCGCCCTGGTCCTGGACCACGAGAAGTACATCATCGGTATATGCCAACAGGACCAGCCGCAGCTCCGGCTCCCGTAGTGCCAACCCCGTCAACCTCCTGCGGAGGAGACAGAGGAAGGGCTCGATCGCCAGAGCGTACAGCTGGCCTGAGAGGGGGCACCCCTGCCGTACTCCCCGCTCGAAGCTGACCAGTTCGGTCAGGGGCCAGTTGAGCCTGACCAGACACTCTGCGGAGGCATACAGCACCTGGAGAAAGCCCACAAACTGGGGACCCAAGCCAAACGCTCGCAGAGTGCCCAGGAGATACCCGTGATCCACCCTGTCGAACGCCTTCTCCTGATCCAGGGACAGGAGGGCGAACGACAGACCGTCCCTACACCCGAGTTCCAAAAGGTCCCAGACCAGATAGAGGTTGTCAAAGATGGTGCGGCCCGGGACGGTGTAGGTCTGGTCTGGGTGGATCACGTCCGCCAGCGCGGACCCTAGCCGCAGCGAGATGGCTTTCGCTACGACCTTGTAGTCCGTGCTGAGGAGCGAGACGGGACGCCAATTTCGTAAATCGCAGAGGTCCCCCTTCTTTGGCAATAAGGCGAGCACGGCTCGCCTGCACGAAAGAGGGAGGACCCCGCCCTGCAAAGACTCAGCCCAGACGGTAACTAAGTCTGGGCCGAGGACTCTGGTCCTATTGGGAATCCAGGACGTGGGCGGGCAGAGCTCGTCCACTACAAAAGGATCCCCCCCAGCCTAAGGGGGAGATCCACAGGGCCTGGAGAGCCAACTAATTACGGGGGACAACTAATGAAAAACAGGGATGGGAGTGCGGTCAAAGAGTCAAACGAAGGTAACTGGACAGGGACAACGAGCAGAGAACCCCGGACAGCGCCCACGGCTCCTCAAAGGCGTCAAGGGAGTCGGTGGACGCCGCCCAGAGGAACTCCGCTCGGAGGCGTGAACGGACAGAGGAGCGGAACTAGGCCCCGCAGTCGCAGGAGACTCCGTCGGCCAACCTCCTCACCCTGGTTTTATAGATGGCCGCTTTAGCCAGGGCCAGGAGGAGGTTGACCAGGAGGTCCTGCGACTTAGTGGGGCCACAGACAGGGATTGCGTAAATGAGAAGGTGAGGAGAAAAGTGCAACCAAAACTGTAACAAAAGATTGGTGAGGAGCCGGAATAGGGGCTGCAACCTGGCGCACTCCAGATAGACGTGCGCCAGGGTTTCCCTCACGCCGCAAAAGGGGCAGGTGTCCGGAATGGAGGTGAACCGCGCCAAATACACACCCGTGCTCACGGCCCCATGAAGGAGCCACCAACTGATATCCCCGGCGGGCCTCGGGACTAAGGTGGAATAGAGGCTGGCCCACCAGGGCCCTTCACCCTCTAGAGGTGGCAGGAGGTCCCGCCACTTTGTGTCAGGGCGGGACGCGAGGGTGAGGACATGAAGGGTGTGGAGCACGAGCGTGTAGAGATGTTGTTTTGGCGCGGTCTGGAACCGGACCGGCTGCAACTCACGCAGCTGGCTCACGGTGAAGGGGCGGGGGGGTCGGTCGGGTCCACGGGGCAGGGGCCCGATGAAAAGGTCCGGAGGGCCTGGGGTGGAGGGTGGGCGGGGCGCACCCTCTCGCAGGACCCGGTCGAGGTAAACCCAAGCAGCGGGTGGCAAAGCGGCCCTCACCTCCTGAAGTACACGCAGGGCAGTACGAGGTCTGGAGAGCCCCATGCGCTGAGCGAGCGTCAGGGGATCCAGCCAGTCTCCCCAGTCGTAGTCCAGGAGGTCTCCGACTCTGGTGACTTCTGCCAGGACCAACCTCTGGCGCACCGAGGGGGACTCCGCCGCCTGCACACGGAGCTGGGAGTTGTGTAGCAGGAGCTCCGCGAGGAGGTCTTCCCCCATGGAGGCCGCCACAGACCTGGGCACTTCCAGGTCCGGAGGAGGTCCTGGTAGAAGACCGGCAGCCCGGAGAGGTCTCGCGGAAGACCCCTCGGGTGGAGATAAAGGAGCTGCCGGTCATATCGGAGCCCTTGGAGGCGGCGCAGGAAGGCGTGCGCCAATACGCTCCACGCTGGACTACCTGCACCATAAAGGAGCCTCTGCAGGGCCTGGAGGTGGAAGACATGGACCTGGGTGTGGAGACACTTCAGGCCCTGCCCTCCCTCCTCCAGGGGCAGATGGAGAACCCCTGCAGAGACCCAGTGCAGTCCTGACCAGAAGAACTCCAGAATCAATTTCTGGAGGTTGGCCAGGAAATCCGGGGCCGGAACCAGGGTGTTGAGCCGGTACCAGAACATGGACAGGACCAGTTGGTTGAGCACCAGTGCCCACCCTCGAAAGGACAGACACCGGAGCAGTCCTGTCCATCTCCGGAGCCGCTCTACCACCCTGCCCTCTAAACCGTGCCAGTTCTCCGGCAGAGAGGGATGCGTGGCAGAAAGGTAAACGCCGAGATAGAGCAGCGGACCCGCGCTCCACCAGATGGCTTTAAGCGCGGGTGGGAGGGAGCTCGCCTGCCGCCAGTCCCCTACCACCAAGCCAGAGCTCTTGACCCAGTTGACCCGGGCGGAGGAGGCTGCCGAGTACACAGCCTGGCAAGCCTCCACCTGCGCCAAGTCGCCCGGGTCCTGGACCACGAGAAGTACATCGTCGGCATATGCCAACAGGTCCAGCCGCAGCTCCGGCTCCCGTAGTGCCAACCCCGTCAACCTCCTGCGGAGGAGACAGAGGAAGGGCTCGATCGCCAGAGTGTACAGCTGGCCCGAGAGGGGGCACCCCGCCGTACTCCCCACCCGAAACTGACCAGTTCGGTCAGGGGCCAGTTGAGCCTGACCAGACACTCTGCGGAGGCATACAGCACCTGGAGAAAGCCCACAAACTGGGGACCCAAGCCAAACGCTCGCAGAGTGCCCAGGAGATACCCGTGATCCACCCTGTCGAACGCCTTCTCCTGATCCAGGGACAGGAGGGCGAACGACAGACCGTCCCTACACCCGAGTTCCAAAAGGTCCCAGACCAGATAGAGGTTGTCAAAGATGGTGCGGCCCGGGACGGTGTAGGTCTGGTCTGGGTGGATCACGTCCGCCAGCGCGGACCCTAGCCGCAGCGAGATGGCTTTCGCTACGACCTTGTAGTCCGTGCTGAGGAGCGAGACGGGACGCCAATTTCGTAAATCGCAGAGGTCCCCCTTCTTTGGCAATAAGGCGAGCACAGCTCGCCTTCATGAAAGAGGGAAAACCCCGCCCTGCAAAGACTCAGCCCAGACGGTAACTAAGTCTGGGCCGAGGACTCTGGTAGAAGGCAAATATACTGGCCAGTGGCTGAATAGTTTTCTGTTCCCTGAGTGACCAGAGCAGGGGCTGTGCTAGAGCAACCAGGAACCTGCTAGGACCAGTTAAGACAGGCAAGCTAATTAAGACACCTGGAGCCAATTAGGAACATACTAGAATCAATTATGGCAGGCAGACTAATCAGGACACCTGGTTTAAAAAGGACCACCCATCAGTTAGTGGGGGGCATGCAAGGAGCAGGGAATGAGAAGGCGTGTTGTTGGAGGACTGAGGAGTACAAGCATGATCAGGCTTCAGGAGGAAGATCCTGTGGTGAGGATAAAGAAGGTGCTAGGGGGAGGCCATAGGGAAGTAGCCCAGGGAGTTGTAGCTGTAGCTGTCATGCAGCTGTTACAGGAGACATAGACAGCTGCTATCCACAGGGCCCTGGGTTGGAACCTGGTGTAGAGGGTGGGCCCGGGTTCCCCCCATTCCCCCAACTCCTGATCAGACACAGGAGGAGTTGACCTGGTCTGTGAGCAACACCAGAAGGGAAGGTCTAATTTGGAAAGGGTCCTGTCCCTGACCCACTACGTGGGACAACAGAGACTGGAGATTGTTCTCCATTTTCCCCATGCTGGCCAGTGATGAGGTTAGCTGAGTGTGCGGCAGGTTTGAGTCTCTAGCAGACGCAGCCAAACTGAGGGCTGCTGCGAACCTCTGAGGTGAGCAAATCTGCCAAAAAGTGCAGGATCTTATATATATATATTAGACCTGGTTAATTTTTATATTAGACCTAGTTAATTTTGTTTTGCCAGTTGATAGCCATATTATGATTGCTGAATTGCTGGCATAGTAAGAAAAAGTAAAGATGTAGAACTAATAAAGTACAAGTATTATTTTGAACCTTGCTCAGGTTTAAATTTTTATAACACTAAGTTATTAGAATACCTGTGGCTGTAGCCTATGACATTTGACAGGATGTTTAATGTTATTATTTGGAAGCTATTTAGAAATTTGACTGAAAACTTCAAGTCTTTCTATCTACCCATAAAAAGTAAAAAAAAAATCATCTATTAGTAACCTCTAAAAACACATTTTTTCTTCTTGAAAACAGCAGGCTAATGAAGTGTAAGATGCAGTGTTCAAATCCTCGTGAAAACTAAAAATAAATGCAGTCAATTAAGGAGCCTGTGCAACTAACTCTTCATGTATTAAAGCTGAATATGGAAGATAACTGTAATATAAGGTTATTCCCCAGGGAGTAAAACACAATGGCATGCCACTTCAAATGAATAGCTGCAAAGTCAGGAAAATAAATAGAAAACAGGGATTTTTAATAAGAGGCAGAGTTATGTTTGCTTTCCCTACTGTTGCAGAATAATGCAGAGCAAGTATTTATAATTTCAAATTCAAGAGCAATTGATTTTTTTTCAAGATGTCATTTGCAATATTCTCTTAGGGCTCTTCTCAGCCCCAATTAAAATTTTGTAATAAAATCACTGTGTCTGAGGAGACTGGGTAAAATATGCCTCTCATTCTAGCTGACCATTTTCTTCTTCTGACCTTGAGAGAACAATAAATACTAGTGAGATACTGTTAGTTCCTTGAGTTTCTGCAATATACACAAGGAGACAACCATAACAAATTCACCTGTTGACATCTGTGGTCTGACAGACCTGACTTACATAAGGGACATTCAAAATTTGAACTGTTTGGAAATTAATAACATATATACATATATATATACATATATATATATATATATATATATATATATATATATATATATATATATATATAAAATAAATGGCAACCTGCCATTAATACACTTCTCTAACTAAGGATTCTCCCGTGCCATTTAAACAAGTGACAAGCATTGTGGTGCTGAATGGTATAATCCCCAGAATTCCTCCAGAAACTAACTGGGCATGCATATGAAGGACATCTGCAGACTATACCCCTTCATGGGTTGCAGAAACTTGTTTGCATCCCCAACCAGCTCCCGCGTTCAGTGGATTGGGACTGGGCTGTGGTCTTGAGCCTTTCTTGTCCCTCCTTACCATGTCTTGCATCCAGGGAGCACACAGAGGGAGCAGTCCCTTCACTTCAGAGAACAAAGGAAATATAACTGTACCCAGCTACTCTGCAGGGTTGCAAGTGTGACAGCCGCCAATATGGCCATCATTTCAGGGGTGGAACTGGGAACCACCAGAGATAAAAAAACATGAGTTTCTACAACATGAGATAAAGATTTATATCCTCTGGAGATTGGGTATGTAACACACACTGACCAGTGGATGATACAGGACTGGGTGGGACATATTTTTAATGTAAAGTAATCATTAAATGTGGGGTGTGTCTCTAAGACCTAATTTACCAACCCTCCTCAAAATTGTTACGCTTTTTAGTCTGGCCCTCTACACAGTGGTGTGTTCATGGTGTGGAGGAAATGGCTACATCAGGTGGGGAGTGATGCAGTGAATATTGTTTGGTAGGCTCACTCAAAATTGCAAGTCCGCTTCTGTTTGTTAAAATGGTCAGACTTCAGCTGACTTGAGATTTGAGCTGTCTGCTGCTCATTAAGCCAATGGATGCACTAGGGCTGTTCCTGCCATTGTTGCAGCCACAGCAGTGCTGCAATGGGATAGCCCCTCATTTCTTTTCCATCAGCACCACAAGCCATGCAAAAGGGACATGCACACCCTACTGATGACACTCCAGAAGCACATGAAGAGGAAAGGAAGCAAGGCCAAAGTGTCAACTGACTGAGGGATAGGCCAGGAAATGCTACAGCCCACCTGTCTCTCAACCAGTGCTTGCCTGGGGTTTCAACAGCCAGTGCTGGGAGGAAGCCTTTCCAACCTGCACTCCACCACCAACACCTATCCTCTGCATTTATCCCATTCTCTGTAATATTTACAGAGATTAATTGAACTGCTGAGCTGTACATTGAATCATTAAACAAAAGAACTCACATGGATTAATCATATGTGCGCACAGATTATACCCATTGCCTGCTTCTGGCCACAGCAAACCTGTAATTTTAAATGAAAGATGGGATGAAAATATACAATTCTGTTCTGAATGCAAAAGTTTCAAAATCAAGTGTATTTGGATCTGATTCAAGTCCTGGCCCATTTCTATTTGAAACAAAAATATTTGGTCATATGGCAGATTACTTTACTCTGTGGCACTGCATTGTAATTCCTGACTTAATAAAGGAACTCTCAAATAATGTTTTGATCTTAAAAACTTATTTTACTGGTTCCCCTAAACAAGCTAAAACAAAACTAGTAGCAAGTAAGAACACAGAATCTATGAGTTAGCCAAGTCAGATATTTTAACTGGCACACCTCTAACTTCCAGATGAAGTCTCTTAAACTAAAATCTAGGTCTCTCTATATATATTTCATGAACCTTTTGCCCAGTCTGGAATGTAATAAATCATTCATTTACTTTGAACTTCCTGTGAAAATGGTGTTATGTTGTAGTCCTTGTCTACAAAATGGTACTTCTTTACCATTAACAGAGAGCTGAGGTGAACAGCATTATTTATGGGCTAAATTTGGATTATTGTTTGTTTGTTTATTTAAGACCTGTGCAGCTTTGAACATATAACCCAAGGAAAAAAAAGCTTGATTCTATTGAATAAAGTAGGCAATGTCTAATTCCACCATGACAGCAACAAACGTGATTTCCTCTTGCATGCCATATAAAGCAACACAAGTCTCAAGTTTCCATAATTCAAGTCTAGAGGGTTTCTGGTAGATACCTTGAGCAATGTACAAGGCTCAATGAACACTGTATTTTTGTAGGTTTAGGCTCAGAGATGAAAAAGGGGTGGTGTTGCAGTAAGCCTGGGAAGAATGCAAGGAATAGGTGCCAAGAAGAGGAATGAAGGTAGGTATATAATCCAAGAAAGTTATGTGGAATATTCATACCGATCAAATCATTTTTCTACATGTACAGTAACACACATCGTAACACAGAAGTTCAATTTAACATATAAAAAATAAGAAATGGATTAACCATGAAATGACCATTCGTTATGAAAGCATGCTCATGATATCATTAATATCTTTCTGGTGCAATTTCTTTCAGTACAAAAATTGTGCCCAGAAGAAGCAAGAAGCTGGGGAGGAGGGGAGGAGAAAAAGAAAAAAAAAAAACAGAAAACATTCAGAAATGAAAGGAAAAGAGCTTGCAAAATACAGAAGTGAAAACAAACTGTGTGAAACCAAGCACAGAATTATACCGTAAGGATTACAACTCCTCACCCAGAATTCTGTCTGAGTCTGTTAGTGAGCTCTCCTTGTTGTGAGAACTTGCACACCCTTTATTTGGATGTAGTGTGCAATCTCCCTTGCACCTAGGCAGCTGGACTGAGGGAAATGGAAATGGGGGCAATTAATGCCTATTTTGATCCCTTTTGGGGAGGTAGTACCTCCACCAGCATTCACATGGAGAAGTGGCTCTCTTTCCCATCCAACATGTGGCTGACGATTGAGGAAGGGCATTACGGCTAAGTAGGCTCCTTGCATGCTTTCCCAGTCCACTCGTATGCACCCATGCAGGGTCAGACATAATCTGGCCCATAATCCTTTGGAAGGATATCTGAGGCCTAGTCTACAGTAGAAAATTAGGTCAGTTTAACTATGTTGGCCAGGGGGTTGAAAAATTCACACCCCCGAGCGATGTAGATAGGCTGACCTAAGTCCCCATGTAGGTCAGTAGAAGAATTCTTCCATCAACCTAGCTAGGTGGTTTATCTACGCTGATGGAAGAACACCTCTTGCTGGCATAGATAGTTTCTACAGTGAATCACTGAACAGCGGCACAGCTACAGCTGTGCCACTGTAGCATTTTATGTGTAGTCAAGCCCTGAAACTGGAAAAAGAGGCAGGAGGAAGTGACACATTATAGATCAGTTAATATGACTTTGCACTTGCTTATTGTTAACTGTTCCATGTTCGGTGTAATCTGTACTGTAGAAATGTATAAAAGACCTACGTGAACAAAGCCCAAATTGGAAAAACACCAGGTGAAAAATTGAAAGGAAGAAGTATAGGAGGACTTCCCAGTGCACTGGAATGTGGTAACTTCAGCCCTTTACCAATTCTGTCTTGTCTGTTTTTGTTGTCTGCCTTAAATGTGTGTTCAGATGCAATAAGTGACAATAATTTTGTCCTATTTTATATAAATAAAGGCAAAAATTCAATAAGGCCAAATTGGGTGGATTTGTGATTCAGTTTCCACATTTAAACCCCAGCAAGTATGATAATTGTTACAGCACAATGTCAGCTGAAGTCCTAGGTGGCTACACATTTGTTAAAATACTGAAGGGAACCACTCTGGGAAAAAATGGGGAAAAGAGTTTTAGCTTAAATATCTCAATAGGAAAATTTAATTGATCACTAAAATTTTGTGAGGATACTACAGACAACTGCACGTCATTTCTGTTAGCAGTTAACAAATTTCACATCAAAGAATAATCCCTATACTCTTGGAATAAAGGTAAATTCATAGCCTAAATACTGCCTCATGGACAAGAAGCAAACAATAGCTATAACCAGAATGGTTTAAAGGAAAAATGAACCCACAGAAGAGGAACCATGGGAATTGGTGACAAGGTCTTATCTTTTTAATCCTTTTATACAGTAAGTGGTTTGGTTGGGTGACAATCCCAAAAGCAAAGCTTTTTTTTTCTTTTTTACAATTTTGCAGATGGTGCTAACTCGTTGGGCCCAGTAAATTATGAGGAAGAATGCAATTAGACACTGAGATAGTTAGATCTTTTAAATACTTGGGGTAACAGATGGCAAATGCAGCTCAATGCAAATAAATGCAGAATAATGATTCTCATAGCAAGGCGTGAGAAGATGGAATATTTGTTAAATGGAAAGAAATACTGCATACTGACCAGGAAAGTGGTTTGGGAGTTGTGGTATAAAAATCCCTAAAGCTTCAAGCCTGTTGAACGTTCAGCTGTAACAAAGAAAGCAAACAGGATGCTGGGTCACAATGTCAGAATAGAATATAAACCCAATGTGTTCTTATTGTTACTGTGTAACACCAAGTAGGTATTACACACTGTACTACATCAGAGGTAAGGATTAGCATTTGTGGCCTTGACTCATCCCATTGAGCCTAAGTACTGGAGGATCTTCAGAACTCTGGGGTTATATTCCATACCCTATATCATAAGTGTCAAGTCTCCCACATCTGGCTGCCATCATGTCACAGCTTGCTGCTTTGGGGAAATAATCTTCTGAATCTTGATCCTGCAAGGAAATGTGATCCTGCAAGATGTGGGCTTGCAGATCAAGCATTGCAGAGTACCTTATTTATGTACCTTATTTATGCAGTTTCTCTAACCTCATTGTGCTGCATTATTGTAAAATCAGGAAGTGCTGCACAGACACACAATCGTTAGAATGGCTGGCTGCAGGCTGAGCCATGAGCCTCGTAAGGAACGTAAGCAGCATGTTCATACTTAAAAGTGTTCAGTGAGAGGGGAAAACTGGGGGAGCTGGAGGGAACGGTGGAAAGAATAAGAAAGAGGAAACTGTGATGAGAACCACAGAAATAAGGCAAATGATAGATAGAGAAAGAAGTGCAGAGGTAGAACAGTACAGAATTTTATGGATTGCAATTTAAAAGGGAGCAAAAGCATCATTAAACAGTGGGATGAATCCGCTAAGCAGGAAATTAACAACTGTTCGCATCAGCCCCTTCCCTGGTGATTGTTGACCCGAAAAGGCAGAAAAGCAGAGCCAGTCCCCCCTTCCAGAGAGTACTGGAAGGGTGTAGATACTCTTTGAAAAGATTCAGCCCCAATAAGTGACCTCTCCTTGTATTTGGAAAGGCAATGATGTAGAAGAACAGATGTGAATTGCATGGTGAGCAGGGAAGTAGGAGCTGAAGGGCTGCTGGAGGGTCTGCGTAGTGTGCAGGGGACAAAGCAAAGAAGCAGGCTCCAGGGAATCTGAGAAATCACATGCACTGCAAGAAGCAAACCAAGGGAGAAGAAGCTTCATGTGTAGCAGACTGTGAATGCAGACATTACAGCTGGATACAGGTCCATGAAGAATTTATGGGAGGCAGCAGAGATGGCAGCTGAGGCTGAGTAGAAAGGGGCTTGAAGGGAAGTCTCAGAGACACAGAGCTAGCACTCAGCCCAGGATCCTAAAGGGACAGGAGCCTGAATATGGCTATTGCAGCCAGGGTACCCTAGACACTGGACATTAGCCTAGGAAGTGGTCATTGTGCTCTGACAGGGTGTTGGATCCAAGAGAATGGGCTACTGTCCTTGTAACAGAAGACCATCTTCAATTAGGGATGGAAAGTGGGGAGTGGTTTGTAGCCAAACAACATCCATAGTGAAGCAGCTGGAAGAATGTAAGAAACACTAGCAGGAGCAGTGTGACAAACACTGCCATGACAGCAGGAGGACAACTGAAACGCACAATGGACTTGTCCTGGCCAGGAAAGCATGCTACCAAATTGCTTCTAATGAGGAACAAACTGAATAGGGCACCCAAGCCAGAATGTGATTCATTTGTAAACAGAGACTTATAAAAAGAAAATAAAGGAGAATTCCATTTTTATCTAGAGTTTTAAAACTTCAAACTTGGCCTGATGATGCCTCCCATGCAACAATTGTTGAACAGCCATCTGTGAGGTCATGTGTTCTCTTTCTTTAAATTGGTACCTGTAACAGGATGGCAGGTAGGAACAGGCTTGGGACAGTTTTAAAGATCTGCAGTGAAGCAGAGGGAGAGAGAAAAGCAATAGCTTTTACAGTAATGGTGTTTGCCTGATTCAGATAAAGTTCTTTATTCAGTGTAAAAAGTAAATGACTTTCTATGATGCTTTACCATAGCCATATCACATGGTTTCAGAAGGTGACCTGTTTTGAACCAGCATAAATAATAGATAAAGAATATGCTCCAGTTCAGCCATGCACAAACCTTTTAGTATGATAAGCCATAGAATAGCCTGCCTGGATATGCTCTTAACCAGGTTCTGAACCACAATGAAATTTAATGCAGAAAGCATTAGAGTACAGGTCAGCTCATTAAATTATGCAACAGGAAGTGAAGCTGTAAATGGTTATACAGTATATCATTTAGCTTTGCTGAGGATGAAGATAACAATAACTCTGACACTATTCTTAAAAAAACTTGATGAACATTTCATTGTAAACAGGAATGTTACACACAAATATTTGTGCATTCACCAAAAAGGATAAAGGCTCTGATAAAGTGTTGAAGCCTTTATTTGGGTTCAGTGTTGAGACTCAAAACATTGTAAATTTTGATATGAGTAAGAGAGAATACATAAGAGCTTGTCTAATCAAGAGCAATGTGCATGTGGGTCTGAGCTAGTGAAAAGGTAAGTGACTTAACAAGGAATTAGTGAATGCACAGTGCATGAAATATGAAAGAAAAAATTCCCATGCAGAAAAAATAAGTACCATTAAAATGCCTCTTAATGGCACTGATTTCCCTGTCCAAAAATGTGGCATGTATGGCAAGAAAGAACACAGGAAAGATAAATTCTGTCAAACTAGCAGAAACATAAGAAATGGAAGGGGGAAAAGGAATAATGTGAGCATATCTTGAAGCACAGGAACAAGGAAGATAGCCTAAGGAAGGGTGAGACATGCCTTGTACCTAGCATCTCTATTCAAAGACAGAATTCATGAACAATTTGGGACTCTGTATCTCAATATTTGAAATACTGTTTATTAAATTTACAAATCAGTCATTTCTGGATCTGAATCAATTTTAAAGGAGAGGAGAGGAGATCTAGTTGTAAGTTGGAGCAGCCCAGAAAAATAGGAATGGGAAATTTTCTCATGGAAATAGAAAAATTGTCTGGGACAATTCAAAGTCCATATGAGCTACTAAGAGAAGGGGTATGTGTACAATTTTTTTGTCAGTAATGTGGCCACTGCATGTAGCCTTCTAGACAGAGCCATAGCCATTGAATTGTGTCTTGTGAGATTCAGAGAGGAAGTTGGGACCATGTGGGTGAAAGGGGTCTGCTTAAAGGACATCCAGTGGAGATTCGGGGTGGGGGGGCATCAGACCCAAAGTGTTACAAAAGACTGTCTGTGAATTCTTACCATTGTTATATAAGACACGTTGCACTGTTGCATGTTGAGTTGCTTGGTAGCTTGATAAGAAAACTATGACCGGTGATTTTTCTTTCAGGTCAACTTTTTGCAACAAGTAATTCAGAATTATATACAAATGTTTTATTTCATCATGGACCTGAGGATAATAAATGGAAGCAAGTCTGTGTCTGTTATTAGTTTGTTTCAGAAATTCTTCAAACTCAATGGGTGAAAACTGAAATCCACCCTTTGTGACTAGTTCAGTCAGCTTTCCATCACCTCTGAAAATTGTTAACAGGACCTTCATTACAGTTGAAGCATTCTGTCAAAGTCAACTTTGGCCATTTACTGGGATAATCAATATTAGTATTGTCAACCCCAAATGTTCAAAAAAATGAGTCAGACCCCCTCCCAAACCCATGACAGTGTCTTCAAAATCATGAGATTATTTAAATTTAATACATGTTGGGATATTTTTATATGCCTTCTGGTTTTTGAGCCTTTAAACTTCATCTTTCCAAGGTTTTCTCCATAAGCTTGAAGGACGGACACTATTTTCTAAAATGAAAGCTGACATTTTTACATAATCACGTCTCTGGTAGTTGGGACATTAGGAGAAACACCAAATATCATGAGACTTTTGACAAAATGACAAGAGTCAGCAACACTAGCATAGCCTGTTTATGCTGTTTCAAAATGTCCTGTTGTACCAATGCAAAATTATTTAAGGAGGTAAAGAGAGAGTCTTTAGTATATAATAGATAAGATTTGCCAATAGTTACCATAACTGAGAGATAGTTGTTTCATCCCTAATCAGAGAATAGGAAACAATTGTGCTAAGTTTATAGTAGCTGTGGATATTTTAATGGTGAACATTGTATATGAATGGCATACAAACTGATGGCATACAGTTAAAAACACTGGAAAGTAAACTCTGCTATCAACTCTGGGAATTACAGTACCTTGTCAAAATGAAAAGAAAAACAGCATTTCATTATCACAAGGTTTTTATTCTTTATGTTTTTCAGTGTAATTGAAGCACTTTGTTTCTATGTATGCTATTAATATACAAATGCTATTTAGGCTACTCCAAAGCTTGAGTGTTCATAATAAGGTTGACATTAAGGTTATGGAAAGTTTTGTAGAGGAAAACCAGAAGATATGCAGAATACTTATAGGATTTGTATTCACTGCTGGATTTACTCAAGGATGTAAGATGCTGAAAGAAACCTAGGAAGGATAGTGGATATGAAGGATAAATTAGATATGAGTTTGTAATGTGATATTCAGCATACGGGGCTCAGAGCTGGTGATAGGCATAAGGAGACTAAAAAATTGCTTAGGGCTCTGAGCAGCTCAAGGGGACCCCTTCTTAATTATTAGTTTGTGTTGTGATGGTGGCGGGGAAATATTTCTTCTTAGGGCCTCCAGTGGGCTATCACCTGCACTACAGAGGCCATAAAAGCCGCTGAATCTGAATAGGGAAGAATTTGACAAGCTCTGTTGTAAAAGCATAAGCAGTCATATACTGCCTATCCACAAGTCCTGGGTCAGTGGAGATGTGGGGCAGAGCTGCGTCTAGAAGGGGAATTTCTATTGCACTATGTGATAAGGTGGTGTCAGCTGGGTCCCACCTCCTGCTGGCCTTATACATAAAGCAGCAGTGATACCTAAGTCCCACCTCCTGCTGGCCACAAGAATACAGTGGTAGTGGCTCCTGGCTCCCACCCATGCTGTTTTCAGAGATAAAGAGGAAGTGCAGAACAGCCTATAATCAGGCCTACATTATGCCAGCAAATGTACATGCCATTAAAGCATCTGAGAACCTGAAGAAAACATGGATAAAAGGGAAAGCCACATTTGACCTTTGTTCCCCTGGGCTGTGTATTCTGTGTCCAGAACCTCTCAGTTAGGGAAGTTAAAGTCCCACTTTCTACAACATTTTGGAGACCACAGTTAGCATACTGTATTCAGAATTGAATAGACTAGAAATAATTTAGAAATGAGCAACCAAAATGATTGATTAAGGAACTGGGGGCATTAAAATATGAGAAAAAAATTAGAAAAGTATATATGCATACTTTGTCCAAACAACATATAAGTGAAGTTCTGAGAATCATGCATAAGTATCCAAAGCATGTAAATACCAAAAAGAAAGTACGAGACAGTTAAAACGGCATCCTTCAAAAATGGGAATTCAGATTTTACTGAGGAAAATAGAAAGGAGCATAAACCCTGTCAAGTCAAGTGAAAAAGTATAATTAGGCAGGTCAAAAAAGAATATGAAGAGCAAGTAGCAAAAAACCCAAAAACTAACAGCATTTTTTTTAAGTACATCAGAAGCAGGAAACTTACCAAACAGTGAGGCCACTGGACAGCCAAGATGCTAAGGGAAGACAAGGCTATTGTGAAGAAGCTAAATGAACTCTTGTGTCAGTCTTCATTACAGAGGATTTGAGGGAGATTCCCACATGTGAGCCATTCTTTTTCGGTGACAATCTGAGGAACTGCCCCAGACTCAGTTAGCAGTAGAGAAGGTTTTGGAACAAATTGGTAAATTAAACAGCAATAATTCACCAGGACCAGATGTTATTTACCCAAGAGTTCTGAAGGAATTCATATATGAAATTGCAGAACTACTAACTGTGATATGTAACACATTACTTAAATCAGACTTTCTACCAGATAAATGGAGGATAGCTAATATAACACAGATTTTTTAAAAGGGCCTAGAGGCGATCCTGGCAATTACTGGCCAGTAAGCTTAACTTCAGAACCACACAAATTGGTTGAAATTATAGTAAAGAACAGAATTATCAGACACATAGATGCACATGATTTGTTTGGGAAGAGTCAACAGGGCTTCTGTAAAAGGAAATCATGTCTCACCAGTCACTTAGAATTATCTGAGGGTGTCAGAAAGCATTTGGACGAGGGTGATCCAATGGATATAGGGTGGTTGGTCTTTCAGAAAACTTTGACAAGGTCCCATATCATAGGCCCTTAAGCAAAGACAGCAGCAATGGGATAAGAGGGAAGGTCTCCTCATGGATCAGTAACTGGTTAAAAGTTAGGAAACAAAGACTAGAAATAAAAGGTTAGTTTTCACAACGTTAAGGGTAAATAGCAGGGTCTCCCAAGAATCTTTATAGGGACCTCTGCAGTTCAACATATTTATAAATGATCTAGAAAAGGGATAGAACAGTGAAGCGGCAAAGTTTTCAGACAATACTTAATTACTCAAGATAGTTAAGTCCAAAACTAACTGTGAAGAATTAGAAAAGGCTCTCACTAAACTGGGTGACTGGGCAACAAAACGACACCATGAAGTTCAATGTTGCTAAGTGCAAAGTAATGCACACTGGAAAAAAATCCCAACTATATATATAAAACGATGGGTTCTAAATTAGCTGTTACAACTCAACAAAGTAATTTTGGAGTCATCCTGGATAGTTCTTTGAAAACATATATTCAGTGTGCACAGCAGTCAAAAAAACTATGTGAATTTTAGGAACCATTTGGAAAGGGGTAGATAATAATACAGAAAATATCATAATGCCTCTCTATATATCCATTGTACTCCCACACCTTGAATATTATGTGCATTTATGGTCACCCCCATCTCCAAAAAGATATATTAGAGTTGGAAGAAATAGAGAAGGGCAATGAAAATTATTACGGATATGGAACAGCTTCCATAAGAGATTAAAATTTACTGGGACTGTTCAGCTTAGAAAAGAGATGAATAAAGAGTGATATGATAGAGGTCTATAAAATTGTGACTGATATGGAAAAAGTAAATAGGAAAGTGTTATTTACCACTTTGCATACCACAAGAACCAAGGGTCACCCAACAAAATTAATAGGTAGCAGATTTAAAACAAACATAAAGAAGTACTTCTTTGCACAACCACAGTCAACCTGTGGAACTCATTGCCAGGGGATATTGTGAACCCCAAAAGTATAACTGGGTAAAAAAATAATAGATAAGTTCATGAAAGGTCCATCAATGGCAATTAGCCAAGATGGTCAGGGACAAAACTCCATGCTCTAGCTGTCCCTAACTATCTGAAGCTGGGAGTGGATGATAGGGGATAGATCACCTGATAATTGTTCTGTTCTGTTCATTTCTTCTGAAGAGTCTGGCACAGGCCACTGTTGGAAGATAGGATACTGAGCTAGATGGACCATTGGACTGACCCCCAATGGCCATTCTGATGTTCTCAAAGATGCATCAATATTTAAAGTGATTCAAGGAGGTATAACTAGCAGTAATGTGATGAACTTGAGTAAAAGAAAATTTAGACTCAGTAGCAGGAAAACCATACAGAGAGTGAGATCTATTTGATTGTAATATAACCCCCTAGGGTTGTTTAAAAGTGGAGGGGACAAAGCACTTGAGAATTTACAGTAGAAACAATAGGGTGATAGACTTTATATTTGGATAGGTCTTTTCATATTCATATGGTTCTCTGATGAAAGAGGTCTGTGGATTCCTTATTTTTGATTAAAGACTTATCAATGAAAAATGCGGGACTAGAAGCTCTCATTTCAGGGATTGCCCTTAGGTGGTGTTTGGTAAGAATTTGTTTTCTTCACGGACCTCTAGCTGAATGATGGATTGTGTAAGAATATATTTTCTGATTATCATCCAAGATAGAATTTGCTATAGTTTTCAGGCAAGGAAAGGGAATTTCATTTTGATTTATTATCATGAAAAAATAAACATTTTCTGATTACCTCTGCTCTTCTGTATGTTCCTCTAATGTAAATTAAAATATGCATAACAAAAGAATCATAACTGGAAAAAAATATTTTAATTAAAATGTTAAAAGTTTAGCCTTGGAACTGTAAAGAAAATCTATTTTCCTGTTAGACAGCAAATGTCATACACAAACAAACACAATCACACATGCATTAAGAGATCCTATTTTTTAGGATCCTTTAGGTTCACATCTTTTCCAGTTATGATTCCTTTGTTATGTAGATTTTAATTTGCTTCAGAGGAACACACAAAACTGTTAATCAGGAAATGTATATATATTTTTTGTTAATCAATCCAAATGAAATATCCTTGTCATGGCTGGAAACTGTAGCAGTAAATTCTATCTTCGGTAGTTACCTGAAAAGGCAGCTTGAAAATGAAATACCCTGATGACTATAGACTGAAATTCCTTAGTGGATATTATAAAAAATTGAAAGAAATAATTTGGCAAAAACTAAAATGGAAAGTTTAGGGATTGTCATTGTGCCTGATATTTGCATTTCGGAATACTTAGTATAGAGGGAAATAATTTTGTAACATGCATTCTATGTTTTACTGGACAGCTTGTGTCTATCCAAGTTAGAGTAACCAGGTATGAATGATTTTCAGTGATTGATTGTATCAGTATCTGCATCAAACTTTTCAGGAAAAGGACTGTTTCTGCTTTTTCTAATCATGTTATCCATCTACTGCAATGTAATTGAGATGAATGGCAGAGGAAGACTGGGTCTGGAGGCTGCAGTGGGGATTGGGTGGGGAGAAGGAAACTGAAACTGGGAGTTGGAGGAGAAACTGGGACTGGATGGGCAAGGAGACTGTAGTTGGGAACCAGTAGGACAGCAGTAAGGAAGTGAGATCTGATGAGGAGCCAGAGTATGGGGGAGAAATGGTACTGGCTTGGCAAAAAGACTGAGAAAAGAAGGTGAAGAGGAGGACAATGAGATTGGATGGGGAGCCCAGGGAGGGAAACTAGGACTGGAAATCAGTAGGTAGAGGGAATATAGGTGAGGAGGGTGAAGGCATACATAATATGAGGAGTCAGGAGGGGGCAATTGGAACTGGATGAACAAGGAGCTTGGGATTGGCATGGGAAGACAACATAAGTGAGGAAACTGCCACGAGACGCCTGAGGAATAGAAACTGTGACTTGCTAAGTGAGGAGAATTAAATTGGAATGGGGTAGGAGAGAACAGACAGGTCTGGAACAGAAACAGGCTGGAGGGGAGGAGCAGAAAGGCTCAAATTTGGGGTAAATAGACAGAAAAATCTGTAGCCACTCAAGAACACTCCCTTGCAGAGTCTGGAATGGAACCCAAGATTCTTGACTCTCACCATTCCTCTTCTGACAGCAAATATCTGTGAAATCCTTTGACAGTGTGTCCCATTCCCCTCTAGTCCTGATCCACAAAGAGGATTACCACTTTCTATTGCTAATATTTGCTTCATAAGTTCAAATGGTAGAGGTCTGCATGGTGGATCTAAAGGATGCAACCCTGCTGATCAACCGTATGAATTTCAATATGATACCTCATTACTGAATGTTTTTTTCTGTTTGTTTTCAGTTTGCTTTTTTATAAACCTAGTAAATTAAATGACAAACTATTCTAAAAGAACATAATTCACGTTGGAAAGCCAAGCACTCAAAAGTTAGGAAATGCCAAAATGATGGTTGCCTCTGCGCTCTTAATTTGACTTCCTTTGTACGGGGAGATTTTGGTGGACTAATAACATATCTGGACCACTACCGATAACTGGAATATCGATTTTCATGCTTATGGCCAAAAGCAGCTAAATCAGTAGATCTTAACAGGCCTCCGCAACAACCTTTAGCATATGTAAGCAAGAAACCAGGAGGGAAGGGGCTAAGAGGGGAGCCAACCCTATGTCCTTCTTGATAAGATCTCTGCTGAGATTGTTGAGATATGTGTTTTAGAAAACAGGAAGCTTATCTATAGCTGTCCTTTGGGATGTGTTTGTCAGGATCCTGAAACATACGGGCCCTGAAAATAACCAAAGCTGTCTAACTAATGGTTTGAAGAAACCTCTTGCTTAACCTTTGAAATTGTTTGCTTAACAATTTTTTTTATTGACATATTATTGTTACAGTAACCCAAATAAATAAGGGGAGGAAGTATGAGGTAGGTGGACTCTTCAGGGGCACTTCATGGACACAGTTTAAGGTTCCCAATGGCAGCTGAAATATGAGCCAATAGGATTACTGTCATTATACCACTCAAAGGCTGCTCCCGACTTCAATAATTATTGATTTTGGGGTGTTTTAGTAACCAGTTGCATATATGTGTAAGTGCTTGAGACTAAAATAAAGTGCACCCCTAAGAGAAAGCACTCTTGTATTGTACTATTTATGCAAGCCACCTATCGGTTGGATGGCCATATCTCCATTGATTTATTTCCTGCCACCACCTCACCAAGAATAATAGCTACCAAGAGCTTTGGGTTTTAAGAACTATGGTAACACCTTATGCATATGCATTATGGTATAGTCTTCAATTAAATAATCACATACTTTTCTTCCTAGTACCACAGCCACATTCAGTGGACTGAATGGATGGTACTCATTTAGTGAGAAGCTATTCAATATTTTGTTTTCTTCTCGTTGTTCAATGTGTTAATTATTAATTTCCTCCAGGGCTTTTCTACAGCACTCATAACTATAGTATGTGAATGTTTCACAAACATTAATTAATTTATTTTACAACAGTTTTGAGAAATGATGAGGTATTATGGTCACAAAGACAAATAAAGGTCTAAAGTAACCGTTAATTTTGGGTGCCAAATTAGAAAAAAACTTAGAACCTGATTTTCCAGAGACTGTAGTGTTATATAGCTCTTTATATATTCAAGCACAGGTCCCATGGATTTCAGTGCAGTGAATGTTCAGCATTTCTGCAAATTAGATTACCTGGTCTCAAGTCAAGAAAACAGAAAATGAGGAACACATAATCAGTAACAAGATGTGAAAATTTTGATTTCAGCAACTTGTCCAGCATCACATAGGAACTCTGTGACAGAGGCAATGATAGAATCAAATTCCCCAGGGCAGCATTCAGATACCAGAGACATTCCCAAGACTCCATTTTGGATTCCTGGCTTTTATTTTAAATGAGCAAGAGTCTTTTCACAATTGGATGGAAGCTGTAGGTCACATAGCACTAAAAATATAATTGGTGGGAAAACCAAAGTAGGGCAAAGGTTAGCAGATCATAAATCTGAGGTAAACAACGATTGACAGATAACAGAAATAATGGTCAAATGGAATGACTGACATATAACTGCCAGTGGAGTAGGGTATAAAAAAGCAGCGGCAGCTGACAGCAGAGAGGTTGAGAATGCAGCTGAGCAGAGCTGAGAAGGCCGAGGGTGAGAAGAAGAAGCAAGCGGAAGAAGAGGAGGATGCAGCAGAGGAGTGAGAAAGGAAACAAGGGAAGATACTGTGCTGTCAGCTGAGTAACTCTATCAGACAAAGGAATAGTTAGTTATAGTTACAGTATAGCTAGTATAGATATATGGAGGAGGGGGTAAATACAGATATATGTATGTGTGTTGATTATGAGAGGGTTATAATGAACTTAATGAACATCTAAAAATTGCTGTCAGCTAACTGTGAATGACTGATCACCATAAGCAGGGAGCAACCAATTAGTATCATTTCAAACTATTAGGCAATGTTGTTTGAGGTGTTCTTTAACTTGTTATAAGGGATTTGTGTTTAAATTGTTATTGTGTCAAGGAATTGTTATTAGTATCAATAAAGGGTGCCTTGTTTTGGAACACTGCTTGTGTCAATCATTTATCAGAAGGTTGTATCCGTGTCCTCCAGGTATTTCCTTAGCCACCCTGGAGACCCATACCTAAAGAGAAGAGATTGGTTAATACATGGTCTGTTTTGAAGGAATCCTTAATAAGCCTGAGAGGAAGCAATAGATGAGCAAATCTGTGGGTACTAAATCTGTAACAATTCAACTGCCTTAACATTGAGACCATCCTTTCTCTTCTTGCAATCCCCTGTCTCATTCTCTACTACATGTGGGAGTATTTCAGGGCTGCCCGCTGTCTGTCCAGCTGTATATCATTGCCATTGAGCCCACTATAAGTGGATGGCAGAGTTGATGCTTCGAGAGACAGAATGCAGGTAGTCCTATCAGTGTATGCAGACAATGCACTCCTCATGATCCAGGACCAAAGAGACCTGGCATGGGTGGTTCTTGTCAAGCTATCAGTTCAGCAGCCTTCTCTACCCAGGTCAACTAGGTCAAAAGCTTTGGCGGGATGGTCAGGGATGGGTGGCAGGTGAGCTCCCTCCCACCCCTTCTCTTTGCCATCTGGTGGGGTGTGGGTCCTCTTCTCTAGCTGGGTGTGTACCTTTCTGCCACTGATCCCTCCTCACTCTAGAACTGGATTGATCTAGAGGCCAGGGTGACTGACCAGTTGCAGAGATAAACAGGGCCACTCTGGCGCCTTTCCTTTTTTGGGAGGGTGCCAGTGCTTAAACATCTAGTCCTGTCCATGCTCTGGCAGCAGTTCAACACCTTGTGCCTCTCCCCAGGGACTATGGCCAGCCTCCAGAATAAGATCCTGGACTTTACCGGCTGGGGATGTACTGGGACTCTGGGAATTTCCTGAGCTTACTCCTGGGAGGCTGGACAAAGCCTGGTCTGCATCCATAGCCAGGTCCATGTGTTCTGCCTTAAAGCCCTGCAGGGACTTCTTTATAGTACAGTTAGTCTGGCATGGAGCTTGCTGGGTACTCCTTCCTCTGCCATCTCCAAGGGCTCGAATATGACAGGCAGCTCTTTTATCTCCAGCAAAGAGGTTTGTCCTAAGACCTATCTGAGCTGTGCAGGGAACCCTAACTCTGTCATTTCCTAATTTTTAAGTTTTTGACATTGCAACCGTAATAATGTTTCTTAATGTAGGGTGTGTGTGTGTGTGTGTGTGTGTGTGTGTGTGTGTGTGTGTGTGTGAGAGAGAGAGAGAGAGAGAGAGAGAGAGAATTGTCTATTGCCATATATATATATGGTCTTGGAAATTCAAGTGCAGAGATTGGTCACTACAGTACACAGGGTACAGAACACTAGATATAATCCTGAATGCATTTTTAAAAATTCTGTTTGATGCATTTATGTATGATCGACATAGGTTGCATATCATAATTATCATTGAATTTCATCTTTTAGCTATTATTTCTATGACAATTCCCTCACAAGAGAAACCTCTAAGGCAAATCAACATTGAGTAGGTAATTCATATTACAACAAAATTACATTAGAACTTTATTTTCCTACATTTATTTGCCATTATCACAGCATCAGTTCAATCAGTTACTTAATTAAATTCGTACTTAGTCTCAATTACTAACAAAGAATTGTCAATTTCATGTATGATAATGAATTAAATTGTATTATCATTGTGGAGTAACTTGATATTAATGTCATTCAGCTGCAAAAATTAATATTGGTGTCCATGTTTGACAGAGGTGACTAGCTGGTTGCTTATTTTCCTGCTATAATGAAAATAAAATAAGGGCATGTTTTCCTACTGATGGTTTTAAATAGTGGCAATTGAGCAGAAAGTGAATGGTGAGGTAAGAAGAGAAAGATACTCATAAAAAGTAAGACCTCTATATTACACATCAGTGCACAGGGAGTAGAGCTGGGCATGTTTCAGCCTAAACTTGTTTCCCCAAAAATAGTGATTTGGATCAACCCAAATATTCTGAGAATTTCTGTCAAATTCATCAAATGTTTATGGTTGGAAAAAAAAACCCTTTAAAAAATCTGAAAAATGGAAACATAAAAATTATTTTCATCGGAAGGGGAAAATATTAAATATACATCTACATAATATACAACATATTCATTTTATAGGCCTCATATACTTTCCTAAGGCATGAGTATTTCACTTGGCAGGAGTTTTTGAAAGGACATTGCCTGCTTCTTTCAAAGACTAAAAAAGTCTTGAAGAATTAGCAGCAGCACCCTGTTGTGTGCTTCTAAGTATAGCAGTAAGTGGCAAACTAATGAACAGTATGCCTTATTGATATAAGCCTTAGCCCTGGTCTACACTACAGGGTTAGGTCAATTCAGCTGCATTATGTCTTTTTAAAAATGAATGCGTCTACACAACCAACCCCCTTCCATTGACCTAAAAGGCTCTTAAAATTGACTTCTGTACTCCTCCCCTGCAGGGGGAGTAGCACTAAAATCAACCTTGCTGGGTCGAATTTGGGGTAGTGCAGACACAATTCAACGGTATTGGCCTCGGGAGCTATCCCAGAGTGCTCCAATGTGACCGCTCTGAACAGCACTTTGAACTCCAGTGCACTAGCCAGGTACAAGAAAAAGCTCCGGGAAATTTTGAATTTCATTTCCTGTTTGGTCAGCGTGGCGAGCTCAGCAGCACAGGTGACCATGCAGTCCCCCCAGAATGAGCTCCAGCATGGACCGAAAGGGAGACACTGGATCTGATTGCTGTATGGGGAGAAGAACTTGTGCAGGCCAAACTCCGATCACAAAGAAGAAATGCTAATATATATGACAAAATTGCACAGGGCATGTGGAGAAAGGCTACAACAGGGACACACAGCACTGCTGCATGAAAGTTAAGGAGCTCAGGCAAGCCTACCAAAAGACAAAGGAGGCAAATGGCCACTCTGGGTCAGAACCCCATACATGCCACTTCTATGATCAGCTGCATGGCATTCTAAGGGGGGACCCTACCACTACCCCACCACTGTCCGTGTACACCTGCAAGGGGGGAGTCTCACGCAACGGGGAGGAGGATTTTGTGGATGAGGAAGAGGAGGAGGAGGAGGAGAGGAAGAATGCACAGCAGGCAAGTAGTGAATTTGTTCCCACCGGCAGCCAGGACCTTTTCATCACCCTGGAGCCAATACCCTCCCAAGGCAGGATCCCTGACCCTGAAGGCGGAGAAGGAACCTCTGGTGAGTGCACATTTGTAACTACACTACAGGGTTTAAAAGCAATAGTGTTTAATGTTTGATTTGCTCTGAAGAATTGGGTTGCATTCATGGCCAGTACAGCTACTGGAAAAGTCTGTTAATGTGTCTGGGGAGCAGGAATCCTCCAGGGACATCTCCATGAAGCTCTCCTGAAGGTACTCTGAAAGCCTTTGCAGAAGGTTTCTGGGGAGGGCTGCCTTATTTCGTCCTCCACAGTAGGACACTTTACCACTCCAAGCCAGTAGCAAGTAGTCTGGAATCACTGCAGCACAAAGCATGGCAGTGAATGGTCCTGGGTTTTGGTCGCATTCAAGCAACATTCGGTCTATATCTTTCTGTATTAGCCTCAGGAGAGTGATATCATTCATGGTCACCTAGTTGAAATAGGGCAATTTTTGTAAGGGAACAGTAAAAGGACCCCATTCATGCTGGGTTGTTTGCACTTAGCTAAAAGGGATCATCCCAGAGAATAGCCACACAGTGGGGTGGTGGGAGGTGTGTGCTGCACATCCACCTGAAAACCACAGCCCCTCCTTTTAAATGGGAAACCCAACTGGCATTGCTTGCTATGGGAAAGGAGGGCGCTGCAATTTGAAACCATTCCCATGTCTTATGAAGGCATAAGAAGCCAACCCTGCGTACCCTTTGGCTTACCATGGCTACCTGGAAACCAAATTCTGTTGCCCAGGTGTGTGTGATGTGTCACCATACCAGCAGGAGCTCAATATAAAAGGCAAAATGGGACCTTGTATCTAAAGCACATGTGCTGTCTGCTGTGAATTGCTTGATTCACTGTGAAAGAGTCTCCCTTTTGTTCTCAGAAATGTATCATCTTAAATTTTACTCTCCCTTTTTGTCCCCCATGCAGGTGCAAATGTTTCTATGCTCCCCCATCATCTCCATTATCACAGATTAGAAGGCGAAAGAAATGCACTTGTGATGACATGTTTTCCAAGCTCATGCAGTCCTCCCGCACTGATAGGGCACAGCTTAATGTATGGAGGCATTCAGTGGCAGAGGCTAGGAAAACATTAAGTGACCGTGATGAGCAGAGCTGGGAGCGATACTGAGGCTAATGGGGGAGCAAACAGACATGATGAGGCATCTGGTGGGGCTCCAGGAAAGCCAACGAGAGCACAGATCCCCGCTTCATCCATTGTATAACCGCCTGCCCTCCTCCCCAAGTTCCATATTGTCCTCACCCAGATGCCCAAGAATGTGGGTGAGGGTGGGAGGCTCTGGACACCCAGCCACTCCACTCCAGAGGATGGCCCAAGCAACAGAAGGCTGTCATTCAAACAGTTTTGATTTCTGGTGTGGCTACAATAAGGCTTCCCTCCTCCCCTACCCCATCCCACCCGGGCTACCTTGTCAGTTCTCACTTTTTTTAAAATTAATATAGAAAGAATGCATGGTTTCAAAACAATAGTTACTTTATTTCCTTTGACACATGTGATTGAAGAGGGGAGGGTGGTTGCTTACAGGGAATTAAAGTCAATAAGGGGAGCGGGTTTGCAGCAAGGACAAACACACACAACTGTCACACCGTAGCCTGGCCAGTCATGACACTGGTTTTCAAAGCCTCTCTGATGCGCAGCGCACCTTGCTGTGCTCTTCTAATCGCCCTGGTGTCTGGCTGCTCAAAATCGGATGACAAGCGATTCTCCTCAACCTCCCACTCTGCCATAAACGTCTCCCCCTTACTCTCACAGATATTATGGAGCACACAGCAAGCAGCAATAACAGTGGGAATGTTGGTTGCACTGAAGTCTAACCTAGTTAGCAAACAGCACCAGTGAGTTTTTAAATGTCCAAAGGCATTCTACTACCATTCTGCACTTGCTCAGCCTATAGTTGAACTGCTCCTTACGATTGTCCAGGCTGCCTGTGTATGGCTTCATGAGCCATGGGAACAAGGTGTAGGCTGGTCCCCAAGGATAACTATTGGCATTTCAATGTTCCCAATGGTAATTTTCTGGTCTGGGAAGTAAGTCCCTTCTTGCAGCTGCTCGAACAGCCCAGAGTTCCTAAAGATGCGAGCGTCATGCACCTTTCCTCGCCATCCCACATCTATGTCAGTGAAATGTCCCTTGTGAGCCACCAATGCTTGCAGCACCATTGAGAAGTACCCCTTGTGGTGTACGTACTGGTTGGCAAGGTGGTCCAGTGCCAAGACAGGGATATGCATTCCGTCTGTTGCCCCACCACAGTTAGGGAACCCCATTGCAGCAAATCCATCCACTATGACCTGCACATTTCCCAGAGTCACTACCCTTGATAACAGAACGTCAGTGATTGCATTGGCTACTTGGATCACAGTAGTTCCCACAGTACATTTGCCCACTCCAAATTGATTCCCGACTGACCGGTAGCAGTCAGGCCTTGCAAGCTTCCACAGGGCTATCACCACTCACTTCTCAACTGTCAGGGCAGGTCTCATCTTGGTATTCCTGCACTTCAGGGCAGGGGAAAGCAACTTGCAAAGTTCCAGGAAAGTGGCCCTACACATGTGAAAGTTTCGCAGTCACTGTGAATCATCCCATACCTGCAAGACTATGTGGTCCCACCAGTCTGTGCTTGTTTGCCAGGCCCAGAATCGGCATTCCACTGTATCAACCAGCCCCACTGCCACCAAGATGTCCCAATTGCCACATCCCGTGCTTTCAGGAACGTCTGTGTCCATGTCCTCCTCACAATCGTCCTCGTGCTGATGTCTTAGTCAGGTTCTGCACATACTGCAGGATAATGTGCGAGGTGTTTACAATGCTGGACACAGACGTTCCTGAAAGCACAGGATGTGGCAATTGGGACATCATGGCGGCAGTGGGGCCAGTTGATACAGTGGAATGCCGATTCTGGGCCCAGCAAACAAGCACAGACTGGTGGGACCGCTCAGTTCACTGCTGCTCCATGCTTGCTGTGCTATGGCGTCTGCATGGGTAACCCAGGAAAAAAGGCGTGAAATGATTGCATGCCATTGCTTTCATAGGGGGAGGGAGGAACGGAGGGGAGACTGATGACATGTACCCAAAACCACCCATGACAATGTTTTTGCTCCATCAGGCATTGGGAGCTTAACCCAGAATTCCAACAGGCAATGGAGACTGTGGGAACTGTGGGATAGCTACCCACAGTGCACCGCTCTATGGTTCAATGCTAGCCACGGTATTGAGGACACACTCTGCTGACTTAATGCTCTTAGTGGGGACATACACAATCAACTGTAAAAAATCGATTTCTAAAGATCGACTACTATAAAATTGACCTAATTTCGAAGTGTAGACATAACCCTTAGTGGCAGTGTACTATGTGTAATACTTCTCTAATATGTTTATTAGGAGAAAATAGATTTGGTCATACTCTACAGAGTAGGGAAAAACAAGGAAAGTGATTTCCTCTGTGATATTTTACTCTGTCTCTATTGACTATGCACATAGGGCCATAATAGCATTTAACTAAAGATCCTCTGATAAAAGAAAGAGCCCCATAAATTCTAAAGCAGAGATATGCCAGCAGCAGAACACCTGCTACAGACTTCTTTGAATGGATAACTGTAAAAGACTCACTGCTTGTAGGTAATAACCCACAGGCAATGAGTGCTCAAAAATAGCTTTTGAATTTGATAACTTTGTACAAGACCTGATGCAACGTGATGTGTGCACTACATTGTGTCATCAATTTAAAGAAATGCTGTGAGGTTTTTTTTTTATGTATGCAATTATGTATTTCCCATAATAACACAGTATATTTACCCAGCTACTTGCATTTTAAACAAACATTAGGCACCTCAGGTGATAAATGACTGTGGCTTTAAAGACCACATAATAATTTACAGATGCCTCAACTCAATGACATTATGAGAGTGGATTGGTAGAAACAGTATGCACATGAGAATACTTTTTGTATTATATTATGGAATTATTTTAGTTCTCAGATGATCACAATATATTTCCTGATTTATTGAATCGTATGATATGGACAATGAGAGGTTTCCTCAGGAAAGATGACTTATGATGCCAGCTCTGAATCTTTCCATTTCACAGAAACTATTTTCAAATACAGCTCCAGGGCTGGCCCACAACATTTTGGCATCTGAGGCGGGGAGCTTAAATGACTCCCCCATACCCGCTTGCTTGGGCCAAAATTTTAAAAGGTCTCAAGTCTGCCTTCTTCCTGTTCTACTCTTCTCATGGTACTGCTCTGCTACCTACCCCAATAAAGGAGAACTAACAACTTAACATGACTTGTTCAAAAAATTTAAGTAACACTTAACTTTCAAACACTTGTACAGCAAATGTAACTTTTTTGTCTGCATAGTAAACACTGGCATATTTATCTGTTTGAATAATCAAAGTGGTACTTTCCGTGCCTTCTTGGTTGCAAAGATTTGAACTGCTTCCTGAAGGTCCGCAGTCTTGGACAGCTCATGCTCTGTTGAGATGGTTGCAAGGGCGACTAGCCTCTCCTGTGTCATTGTGGAGCGTAGATGTGTTTTTATTAACTTCAGCTTGGAGAAGCTGCGTTCTCCACTGGCAATTGTTACAGGAAGTGTTAGAAGTATATGTAGAGCAACAAAAGAATTTGAAAGAGGGTGATCTTATTTGCACACATATATTCCAGAACAGCCTTTGAAGTTGTTCCTGATTAAATGCATCTTGAAAGGGCTTTCATTTCATCACCTAAATCACTTTCATCAATATCGCGCATGTCATCATCTGTCACTGTCTCTAGTGCCCTGCATTGCTGGTGTAGGTCTTCTTCAAGTATAGTGAGGAGTTTTGGAATATCATACAACATCCCAAACATACTGCTGTGTTCCTTGAGCTGCATGAAACTTTCCTCAACTGACTGTATTGCACAATCTAGCATCTGGTTAAAGAATTCAACTTTGAATTGTTGTTTGGGGTCTCTTATGGGATTATTCCATGCCTCATAATCAAAATATCTTCTTCGGTGACTCTTGTATTCTTGAATGGGTGGGAAAATAGCTTCAGTGTAAAGTTCCTCTGCCAACTTCTGTGCACTCTTCAGAATGTTTTGAAATCCCTCATCTGACTGGTAAGACTGTAGGTATGACTTTGCTTTGTTCAGTTGTTCCATTGCTCCATATATATCAAGGTCAACACCTTGGACTCTCTGGTTTACAACATTTATTTCAAACAGTTTGTCATGCCACAACACTAAGTCACACAGAAATTTGAAGTTATGTTTGCTTCTGGTGATTCCATTTCCCTCTGCCACTGTTCTCCCACGAACAATTCCTATCATAGCATTATCCTCCATAATGGCAACTATGTCATCATCTTCCCAATTTGTTGTTTGATAGGCTTTATCGCCTCCACTCAACTTTCCCATCGTGTGGCACTCAGTGGTTTCAGTGTCAGAGAGGATGTTCCTAGATGTTGCTTCAAAATTTGCCATCCATGAGTTGATGCAGAGAAAAATACATAGATGCTTTGAATTACATTAAAAAATTCAGCAGCCTCACTAGACGCTGATGCTGCATCACTGACCACCAAGTTCAATAATGAGAACTGCATGGGACAAAAAAAGCTCAAGGGTTTAACTCTCAGATCCGTGTCTGCGCTCCTCTGTTCTTTCCTCTCATGTTGGCACCATTATCGTAGCCTTGACCTCTGTCAGCTATCACAATTCCCGTATCTTCCAGCTTTTTAAGAAGCACATTTGTCATACCAGCTCCTGTAATATCATCAATGCCAATAAATTCTAGAAAATTCTCTGACAGTCACCATTGCAGGGACATTTTCACTAGGTTCTGTTGTTGTTACAAAATGCACCATTAAGGTCATTTGTTCTATATGGCTGATGTCAGACATGCAGTCCAGAACAACAGAGTAATATCTTGCTGACTTCAGATCTGCCACAATCTTCTGTTTGACTTTTGTTGCCAGTAACTGTATGATCTCATTTTGAATTGTTTTTCCAAGGTAGTCATGTGTGTACATTTCTTGGGTGGTGACTCTTCTTAGGTGCTCCTGGAATACAGCATCAAACTTAGCCATCAGCTTCACAATTTTAAGGATGTTTCCATTGTTTGGCACATACAGCTGATCTGAAGTGCTACGCAGCACTAGGTTTTGCATAGCAAGCATTCTCACAACGGCAATGAGCCTTTTCAGAACATTTTGCCAGTAAAGAGACTCTGATGCAATCTTCTCTTGATGCTGATCATCTATGGTGGCCTTTAACCATAGTCTCATCTCAAGCTTTTTTCACCTATGGAATGCTCTCTGGTGATTTGCTACCTTCTCATGGCATGCCAGATTTCTAGCTGGATTTTTCCAGTCCTTTGTTTCTGTAGAACCCAATGTGGCTGGAACATTAGACTGGAAGAGTTTACAACAAAAACAGTATGCAGCATTCTGAGGTTTTGAGTACACAAGCCATGGCCTCTCCACTTTGTCACCATTGGGGATTTCATGCCAGTAACGTGTTGGATGGAAACTTCTATTTTCATTGTCTTTGGGGAACGTGAAGTTTTTCACTTGCTGTGGCCCATGCAATACAGGGAAGTCCCTCAGGCTACTGCTCAAGTGGGTCCACAGTCCTGGATCATCTAGACTTAAGAAACTAAACTCAGCAACAGCTTTTTCTTCCGCTTTCACCGCACTCTGATCTGCACTTATCTTCAGGAATGTGCATGGTTACATCGATTTGAGATGGAGATATGGATGTTGCAGTAGCTGCCAGGTCACCTGCACTCTGACTAACTGGAAGATCAGGCATCTCCTCACCACTCACATCCTCACTGGGGCTGGAAGGCTCACTGTGAACATTTGTGTCTATGTATCTCAGGAGAGCTCCGTCCTGCTTAGATAGAAAAGCTTCCTTTGCTTTCTTTCTTTTTCTGAATGCTGCCCCAGAGGGGAGTTTTCTTCTTTCACTCATGACTGCTGTTCTGTGCCAGGGATAATGGCTCTCAACACTCAATTGAAGGGGACAAATAAGCAGGCTGGTAGCAGGGCCTGAGTGAGGGAAGAGATCAGCGTCTTAAGGGCCTAACTGGCTCCTACTACTTCAGTTGACTGCCTATTCTCCTCAAGTGGGTTCAGGGAAGCGGCAGGAAACAGGAAGTTCCCTGAGAAGCTGGTGTTAATCAGCCCAGGCTCCTGGGGGTGCTAGAGAGGTACATAAGAGGCTCCTACTCCTCTCTCTCCCTGCAGCTCCTGCTGCTTTCTGTTATTCCCTCTCACCTTTTCTCCTGCCTGCCTGTTATGTCTCTTGTGCCCTCCTTCCTCCATCACAGCACTCCACCATCTCTGTGCATCTAGAGCAGAGAGAATACATATGCACCAGGAACAGACAGAATTTTCTACACTCTGGGTCCTAGTGCCCCCCCCATCCCAAGTCTGGCACCTAAGGCAGCCGCCTCAGTTTGCCTCATAGTAAGGCCAGCCCAGTGCAGCTCACTCTTGTATCTCAATGTGAAAGACATTCTCTGCAATGTAATATATATATTCACTGTGTCAGCATATTTAGTGAGGTTTTTCAATTTTTGCCTTGCAAAGTATGTCATGTGCTTAAGATGTTCCTGTTCCCAATTAACCTGGCCATATCAATCATCTCCAATACATTTATACACACAAATATGCACACACTTCTTTTAAGAAAAAAATAGGAAAGGACTGATGAACAGAAAGGCCAAAGCAATGTGCCAGAGAGGGTATTAGATTTCTTTTCTAAGGAGATATAACTGACAGAGTAAGAGACAATCAAATAAATACATATGAAATAGATTACAAGCAACTGAATTATGGGACTATATTCAATTGAGAGGTTCTAATGACGTAAACCATGACAGTAAAACCAGATTGCTTTACACATTCCCTGGAATCCCAAATTGGAATTATAGCCTCATAATATAATATTTTGCAGTTTGTTACATAACATTTCTCTGTCTAACTCTTGGATCCATGACCTGCAAAGTTCAATCTCTCTTTCAGCTCACACTTCTAACATCACCCCTCTCTTCTTCCCAGATATTTATATTCAATTCACTTTTACTCATGCTGCTCTTCCTCTCTCCTACGCTAGCTCCTCCTGTTCCTTTGCTCTCTGCACTTCTTTTACATCATTTTCTCTCTTCTTTTTCTCTGCTGAAGCTTTCTTCTCCTCCTTGATCACTTCCAGTGGTTGTCTCTCAAGTGGGCCTCTTCATCACTAAACTGGCTTTTATTTGACAGCTTGGCACTTCCTCTGGAAGTGGTGGAACAGCCCCTTTCTCCTGCCCAATAGCATCTCCAAATGCTCCAGAATGGCTTTGTGTCATTGTTTGAGTGGCTATTGATGCAACTTTTCTAAAAAAATCTCCAATGGGTACATTTCATAGTCTATATGAGGGATATCCCATCTGAATTGTAAATCATATGCACAGTGTTGTTGTAGTCATGTCAGTCCTAGGACATTAGAGAGACAAGGGGGGTAATATCTTTTATTGGACCAATTTATGTTGGTGAGCAGGACAAGCTTTCAAGCTTACACAGAGCTTGTCATAAATATAAAGGGAAAGGTAAACCCCTTTAAAATCCCTCCTGGCCAGAGGAAAAATCCTCTCACCTGTAAAGGGTTAAGAAGCTAAAGGTAACCTCACTGGCACCTGACCAAAATGACCAATGAGGAGACAAGATACTTTCAAAAGCTGGGAGGAGGGAGAGAAACAAAGGGTCTGTGTCTGTCTATATGCTGCTTTTGCAGGGGATAGACCAGGAATGGAGTCTTAGAACTTTTAGTAAGTAATCTAGCTAGGCACATGTTAGATTATGATTTCTTTAAATGGCTGAGAAAAGAATTGTGCTGAATAGAATGACTATTTCTGTCTGTGTGTCTTTTTTGTAACCTAAGGTTTTGCCTGGAGGGATTCTCTATGTTTTGAATCTAATTACCCTGTAAGATATCTACCATCCTGATTTTACAGAGGTGATTTCTTTACTTCTATTTACTTCTACTTCTATTAAAAGTCTTCTTGTAAGAAAACTGAATGCTTTTTCACTGTTCTCAGATCCAAGGGTTTGGGTCTGTGGTCACCTATGCAAATTGGTGAGGATTTTTACCAAACCTTTCCCAGGAAGTGGGGTGCAAGGGTTGGGAGGATTTTGGGGGGGAAAGAGGTGTCCAAACTACGTTTCCCAGTAAACCTAGTTAGAGTTTGGTGGTTGCAGTGGATATTCCAAGGACAAAGGATAAAATTAATTTGTACCTTGGGGAAGTTTTAACCTAAGCTGGTAAAAGTAAGCTAAGGAGGTTTTCATGCAGGTCCCCACATCTGTACCCTAGAGTTCAGAGTGGGGGAGGAACCTTGAAAGAGCTCTTCTCCAGATCTGGGAAAAGTACATGTAGTCATCTCAGTCGATGACTACATTAATGAGGCAACTGAAAGCTCTCTGACACAACCTACTATACAGAACTCAAAGAAAACCTCATACCACAAATGACCCAAAAAATTAAGGATATAATCAAATCCTTCCCCAAACAACTCCAAGAGAAACTCTACAAATTCATCCCCACCAAGAATCCACCCCAGCAACCTTTTACATGCTTCCCAAGATACACAAACAAGGGAACCTAGGCAGACCCATCACATCTGGGCCTGGCACTCTTACTGAAGGAATATTGGGACTCATAGAAATCATCCTCAAACCCCTCACCATACAAAAGACCAGCTTCCTCCAGGACAGAAATGACTTCCTCCATGAACTCCACAACATTAACAACCTCCCACAAAACACCATCCTTGCCACAATGGCTGTCACTTCCCTATATGCTAACATCCCTCACAATGACAGCATAGCTGCCTACCTCAAATATTTACAAGATAATGGACAACCTTCAGATGTACACCACAAACACGTGGCCAAACTCATCCAATTCATCCTTACCCAAGATAAATTTACATTCAATAACAAACACTTTGTCCAAACCATGGGAGCAGCCATGAATTTCTGGACAAATCACCATGAAATCAATGATATAACTGAGATACATCAGTGATATTTTCATCCTCTGGATGGACAATTTAAACTCCCATATAGATTTCCACCACAACTTCAACAACCACTACCCATCCATTAAACTCTCTCTGGAATACTCCGACACTAACATCAACTTCCTGGACACTACAATCAGCTTCAAAAATGAAACCCTACAGACAATTATATACAAGAAACCCACTTATCGCCATATCTGCCTTCATAAAGCCAGTAACCACCCAAATACGCCAAAAATTCTGTTATTTATAGCCTGGCACTTAGATACCACATAATATTCCCTGAGGAGAAAGTCCAGGATATACATTTTAACACATGCCAAACTGTCTTCACCAAACAAGGACACTCCACCACAAAAGTAGATAGTCTCATGAACAGGTCACCCAAATATCCCAAGAGAACCTGCTTCAATATGAAAATGAAACTGCCTCCGACCACATACCCCTAGATGTCCCCCACAACACCATATTGGAACCCATACAGGGTATCATCAAACAGCCACAAATATGCTCATCCTGAAATAAATATTTGCCTAACCCCCGTTTTTGGCCTTCAAACAGCCTCCCCAACCTCTCCAAGCTCATCATCAGAAGCAAGCTCCCCACAGACCTAAGACTCACAAACTCAAAATGGCACCAGACCCTTCCAGAAAAACAGATGCAAAACCTGCAGACATATCTCCACTGCTACAATGATCAACACTCCCTACAACACACCTTTAAAGATCCATTGGTCCTACACATACCTATCACAACATGTGGTGTACATCATCCAATGCACCAAATGCCCCAGTAGCAACTAAGTGTGTGAAATCAGACAATTACTATTTTCTCCAAAGAACTCATACAGAAAAATTATAAAAAACAAAACTACCATATTACCTGTAGGCGGACACTTTTCACAGAACCATCACTTTACATCTGACCTATCAATCCTCATTCTCAAAGGAAACCTGCACAACACTTTCAAAATAGGAGCCTGGGAACTTAAATTCATAACTTTGCAAGACTCTAAAAATCATTGACTGAATAGAGACACTGGATTTATTGCTTATGTGGCAAATTGCCAGTACAATTATGATGGGTCCCTTGCTTCCTCTTCTTTGGGGGGGGCAGTTCAGGGCACAGTTTCCTACCCCTGAACTAGGGTATTTACTATCCCACTAGTAACCCAGAGAAGGGTAGTGGAGAGGGAGGAACCCAGGCCAGCCCTCTACTCCAGGTCCCAGCACAGGGGCCCTGGGGATAGTGGTAAACCACTTGAACTTCACTTCACACTCAAACACACTTCAGCTTGTGGGGCTTCCTGCCTTCTCTCTCTCTGCACAAGCCACATGTCTCTTTACCTAGGGTCTTGGTCTTCTAGCCAGCCATGGCACTTCTCCAAACTCTTCTCTACTTCAACTCCTTCAAACTGCTCTCTAGTCCAACTCCAAACCACTCTGCTCCAACTCCTTCCCCTGGCTGATTGAAGCAGGGGGTTTTATCAGGTGTTCTAATTGGCTTCAGGTGCTTTTAATTAATCTGCAGAAACCTTTCTTCTTTCTACAGGGAATACGGCTTCTCCTCATCCTGGCATTTACATATCTCTCCTAGATCACTATCATGCTGCCTTCTGGCCATGCTGTATCATACTTATTACAACAACCTATAACACACTAACAACCCTGCCCCTCCCCCGCCCCAAGCCCTCTTTCTTCCCCTCCCTTCATTTTCTCCCTATGGTAGGAGTGGTATTAATGGGTCACTTCACCTTGAATGGTCCCTTGAAATATATGTTAACTACTTACGCTAAACAATCTGTTCCACCTTGTTTAGCTGTGGCACTCTCAGTGCATTTCCCAGACCTGAAGAGGAGCTCTGTGTGAACTCAAGATCGTCTCTCTCACCAACAGAAGTTGGGCCAATAAAATACATTACCTCACCCACCAACTGTAAATCATGTCAGTCACAGGTATGATGATGGCACTCAAGAATTTTTTTCATGGACTGAGGCATGCCCACTTCTTCAATCAATCAATTGAATATAGATTGATTTCACACAGTAAAATACCAGCTTTTCATATAAGGGTAGCACTTCTATTCTGCACACTATGGCTTATTCCTGCCTTCTGCATAAAAAGTAGTGACTGAAAAGCTATGCTAAAGAGTCATAACATTCTTGAAAAGATTTTTTTTTTTTTTTGCATAGTGGAATTTTAAAAATCACCTAAGTGTTTTAGTGCACAAGTCCCATTGAAAATTAGTTGGGCCTCTGGTTCCAAGCCACTTAGGTTCTTATGTTGATACTGTAGAGACACCTATATTCCATAATGGGTACATTGTTAGCTAATTAATTAGCCAGTTAGATCTGTGAACAATACTATAGAGCAGGGATCGGCAACGTTTGGTTTGCGGCCTGCCAGGGTAAGCCCCCTGCCCGGCCGGGCCGGTTTGTTTACCTGCTGTGTCCGCAGGTTTGGCCAATTGTGGCTCCCACTGGCCGCGATTCGCTGCTCCAGGCCAATGGGGACTGTGGGAAGTGGCATGGACTGAGGGATGTGCTGGCCACTGCTTCCCGCAGCTCCTGTTGGCCTGGAGCAGCGGACCATGGCCAGTGGAAGCCGCGATCGGCCGAACCTGTGGACACGGCAGGTAAACAAACTGGCTTGGCCCACTAGGGGGCTTACCCTGGCGGGCCGTGTGCCAAACATTGCCGATCCCTGCTATTGAGCTTGCTTAAGGCTACACTTTTTTGAGACAGGAGCATTGAGAAAAATCCACAGCTGGCATAAACTGGCAGAGTGTAAATATGTCAATTTACTCTAACTGAGCATCTGGCCTGATATCTCCCAGACCATACTTTTATGGAACATAGTCCATCACTGTTGCTCTGCCTTAATTGTTTTCTATAGTACTATTGATATGAAGTATCCAAAGAATCTTTCCTGGGAGAAATATTATTTAAAATCTGAGCATGTCCTCCCACTTGAGGAAGAGTACCAAAAGACTTTTCAGGCATAAAGATACGTTGCTGAAGACTATAATGTAAATGACAGATAGTATTAAGGTATTAAAGCCTGTTTTGTGGGTTTCATAAATATTCAGGGGTACTGATGACTTGATAGATTTGGATCAGTGGGGGAATATTGCAAGTGCGACCCAATTAAACTTACAGAATTTGATGTTCAGAGTCACAGGACCTAAGGGGCAAAGTATCTTAGAGAATGAAGCAAACTAATAACTTGTCTTTTCCCTTTTTCTTCTTTTCAGGTGTCAGAGGAGCAGAAGGAATGTTAGAAGGACTGGGAGCTGATTGTTAGTGACACAGTAAAGATTAGCATAATACAATTTAATTAGAGTAAGTTTAAAGGACAGCATTGAAAATCATTGTTTACAAAAAAGATGTATTATGTGTCATTTCACAATTCTGTCTGCATAGTTAATAATCTGTACAAAAAATCTTAAATGCCAATTTCATTTTGCTGATTGGTTCTAATTTGTTAGTTCTATATGCTTTGCGTAGTGACAATTATTTTACTAGATATGTGTTTTGGCTGTTAATGTGAATTTTAATATTTGGGGATGTGGCATTCCTGTGTGTTTCCTAGTTAAATCCTAGTATTGCTGTGATTTATCCTACACATTGTCCAAAGTTTCCTCCTGCTGCTGGATGGACTTTGGAGAAAACATGCTTATAACTGGTTGTACAATTGAACAAGTGGGAGGGTTCATTCAGCTGGAGGTCCAGGAGTTCAAAACTGGGACAATTTCCACAGAAACTTCAACACAGCAATTTCTTTTCATACGGTTCATTTCAATCATGTCCATTTATAGAACCCTGCCAAATTAGCTACTTTAAGGAACCTCATATCTGCTGTCTATTTGGCTTTTCAATGTGATGACCCTCAGCTGAGCAATTGTTGTAGACAGTAATCTTCCCCAACAGCTCTACTTTTCCCATGTTGCAAGAATTACTGTTTCCTATTCTTGGCTAGTGAGAATCCATATTTCTAGTCTATTCAGCAGCAACAAAGGCAATTAATATTGCCAAAAAATTCAACAAGGCAGACTTAGCTTTGAAATTTTCTTGCAGACTGTGTATTTTAGTGGTTACAGGAATAGCAAGATACCTCTTCCAATATCTTGAACATATTGCAAAAGGAAGAGGGTGTAAATTACTCTGAAATAAAGCATCCATTACTCAGTATAGGGGAAATGATTAATTAAAAGGCACAAATGGGAATTAAATGCTCCACTGACACTGATTTCCAAAGGTAGTAGGGTGACAAACTCCCCTTTGTGTCTTTGAAAATCTCTTTGCCCTCTGAAGAGTCATAGATGCACGGCATGTTTAAGAACTGAATACTGCAAGGTCAAGCATTCTCCCTATACACTCAATTTATGTATATATTTTGAGAACTAAATCTAAAGTGAAAGAATCAAACACAGAAACAAAAACAGCAGTTTACTTCTGTAAGGTGATAAAGTGGATATTACTGAAAGTTAGATAAAGAATAGCTGTGGAGAGGACAAGGTCAAATGAACTATGCAGATTTAATGACAAACCCCTCCAGTGTCAGCAGAATCAAAGGACTTTTTTTTTTTTTTAATTTGTGAGAGTGAACACAGTCAAAATGTCAAAATCTTTGTTCCTAGAAATCAAGAGCAATTGCTTTTCAAATTGTCTAGCAATGTTGGGCTACAATTTTGAATGCTTTCTAAGCCAGGGGTTGTTAATATAATCAACAAATGAGACTGCCTCATGCAAATGCAGGCAAGCACATGGAATTAGACAGGGTTGGCATATTTAAATAGAGTTCAACTTTTGACACATATAAATATTGTGGAACTGCATAAAAAATAGATGGTGAGCACAAGAAATACTCACATGTTTACTATTTTCCACAGAAAATTCTGTGGGCAAGTTAATAATTTGAGGGAATATTAAAATAATAATATGCATAATTAATTCAAATGATAATATCAGGGATAGAATACAGTTTATTTTATGGTACCAGTGTCTCCATTCCAGTCACTTTTCCACAAAAGAGTTCAAAACCATTAATGTGAACTGCAAATAAAGAGTTCAATTATGGCCACTAAGAACCTGAGTCTCTGGAGAGGAAGAAATGTCACTTCACTTCTCCCAAGCACTGATGCCTTTATAAGACGTAATATCTCCAGACACACTATGAGAATGAGCTGGACACTTGCTACTGTGGAAAATAGGTAGTTAATGCTTTCTCCAGGGTAGCTCTGCCAATGCACAGGATGAGATGGATCATAGCAGGTCCCTTGCTTGGTTATGGCTAAGGCTACGATTCAGTCACGGGTATTCTTAGTAAAAGTCATGGACAGGGCATGGGCAATAAACAAAAATGCATGGCCCGTGACCTGTCCATGAGTTGTTCTAAAAATATCTGTGACTAAATCTTGGGTGGGAGGTGTGGGGGATCGTTGGGGTGGAGCCACTGCTGGAGGGGGATGTTTGGGTAGGCCAGAACTGGGTGGGCACCCAGGGGCACCCAGGGCCAGCAGGACCAGCTGCCAGGGGCCAGTGGACTGCAGCTGTGAACCATGACTGCTCTGGCCAGCTGCTGGGGGACTGCTGCTGGGGCCAGTGGACTGTGGCTGCTCCGGCCGCCCCAGGAACGCTTCTGGGAGCTGCCCAAGCAGTGGCTGGTGTGGCTGTCCCTGGGGCAACCTGAGTGGCTGTCCCCATAGCCAGCTGCTGGGCAGCCCTGGGGTCAGCAACACTGGCTGCTGCAGAAGTCACAGAGGTCTCAGAAAGTCACGGAATCCATTACCTCTGTGACCTCCGTGACAGACACGAAGCCCAAGTTATGGCTCCTTTGGGGTTAGCTAGTACTGCTGTCTGTACTAGCTGCCTGCTTCAGCAGTGAGATCCTCAGCTCAGATTCCTGAGTTACGTCTGTTTCCTACATGGGTGTGCTAGGAGTTGGATGGGTTTTCTATGCATTCTAGCTCATCTATTCAAGGCCAGCAAGAACCAGACTCAAAACTTAGAAGATAAAATAGGTACATGTGTAACAGAAAATCATCTCACTCAGTGATTCATTTTAAAAGAAAGAATCATATGGAGTGAGCTATTTTTTGCACATAATTATAAAAAAAACTATGGCCTCAAGGTCTAAAGAGCAAGAAGCTCTCTGTCACTGTCTGTTGGCGACAAGCAGAAAGTACAGCCTTAGAGAAAAAATTATTTGCATAATCTTTCTATCCAGAATTCCTTGAGTGATATTTTGAGAGCCATCTTTTCTGTACATAAACTCAGAACTGGTCAGATAGTGAAATTGAGAAGTGGGGGAGGGATGGAGCAAGAACTCTGCTCAAGGGTCCTGTATGCTAAAGAATCCTCTCCACAGAAAATCCTGCACTGTTAAGAGATCTTTACAATGAGAGATGACACAGAGTGAGGACTTTATTATAGTAGATGACACAGATGTGGCACTTTGCTGAAGCCCCAGAGAAGAACAGCAGAGATGAGTGAATTCTGGTGAAGCCCCTTTTATCCAGCCAATAAATGAAGTTGAAATCACTACGTTGGGTTAGATGGAGGATCCTCAGTCCCTAGGGACTCAGACAAGTTTGTTTGAATGTGTCTGAGAACTCTGGGGCTACACTACCCCCTGACATTTAATTGTGAATGGGGTTTAGTAGATGGGGAAAGGGAGAGTGGTGAGGTAAGGAGACATTTGCCCCTTGGATGTTCACACCAGCAGATGGGAAACTCAGTTAATTGTCCACTGCCAAAGTTATTGTGAGAAAGTATGTTACTTATTGTTAAAAACGTAAGAGCGGCCATATAGGATCAGACCAATTGTCTATCTAGCCAAATATCCTGTCTTCTGACAGTGGCCAGTGCCAGGTGCTTCAGATGGAATGAACAGAACTGGGCAATTATTGAGTGATCCATCCTCAGCCCAGACCCTTCTGCCTGAGGCCCCGCCCCTTCTGTGCTCCCCTGCCGGAGCCCAGTACCCTCCATCACAGCTGCTGATCCCTGCCCCAAGCCCCAGGCTAGCTCCCCAGGTGCGGCTGAAGCCCCCAGAGTCCCAGAGAACCAGGAGGGCAGGCACTGAGGCTGCAGGTTCCGCAGTCCTGGAGCACTGGGAGGGTGGGCAGCATGGTCACATTTCCCCCAGTCCCAGAGCAATGGAAGAGCGGGCTGCACGGCAGCAGCCCTGGAGCACCAGTAGGGAGGGCATCATGGTCACAGCCCCGCCCAGCCCTGGAGCGCCAGAAGGGTGTGTGGCATGGCTTTAACTGGGGCCACCCCACAGGGAAACTGGAGCCGCAGTGAACAGGAAGTGTGTGGGGGAGGTCTAGGAGTGGAGCATGGGCCTATCTGTTTGGGGAGGCACAGCCTCCCCCAGCCTTTGATACCCACTGCCCATGCCCTGCCGTCCATTCCCAGTTTCTGGAAGTCAGAGGTTAGGAACACCCTGACCATGTTGGCTAATACACATTAATGAACCTACCCTCCATGAACTTATCTAATTTTTTTTAAACCCAGTTATACTTTTGGCCTTTACCACATCCCCTGGAAACAAGTTCCATAAGCTGATTTTGCATTCTGTGAAGTATTTCCTTTTGTTTGTTTTAAACCTGCTGCCAATTAATTTCATTGGGTGACCCCGAGTTCTTGTGTTATATAAAGAAGTAGATAACACTTCCTTATTCACTTTCTCCATACCATTCATGATTTTATAGACCTCTACTATACCTCTTTCAGTCATCTATTTTCCAAGCTGAAAAGTCCCAGTGTTTTTAATTTCTCCTCAGATGGAAGCTGCTACATACCCTTAATAATGTTCTTGCCCTTTTCTAATTCTACTATATATTTTTATTGATGGGAGCAACCAGAACTGCATACAGTATTCAAGGTGTGGGCATACCATGGATTTATATAGTTTTCTTATAATTTCTTTCTTATTATCTGTAGCTTTTCTAATGATTCCTAACATTGTTAGCTTTTTTGACTGCCATTGCACATTGAGTGGATATTTTCAGAGAACAATCCACAATGACTCCAAGATCTCTTTCTTGAGTGTGAACTGCTAATTTAGATCCCATCATTTTGTATGTATATTTTGGGATTATGTTTCCCAATGTGCCTTACTTTGCATTTATCAATATTGAATTTCATCTGCCATTTTGTTGCCCAGTCACCCAGTATTGTGATGTCCCTTTGTAACTCTTTGCAGTCTGCTTTGGACTTAACTATCTTGAATAATTTTATATAATCTGCAAATTTTGCCACCTCATTGTTTACTCATTTTTACAGAACATTTCTGAATATGCTGAACAGCACTGGTCCCAGTACAGATATCCAGGGGTCACCACTATTTACTGCTCTCCATTCTGAAAACTGAGCATTTATTCCTACCCTTTGTTTCCAATCTTTTAACAAATTGCTGATCCATGAAAGGAGCTTCTCTCTTATCCCATGACTGGGTTACTTTGGTAAAGACCATTTGGTGATGGACCTTCTCATAGGCTTTCTGACAGTCCAAGTACACTATATCCACTGGATCAAACTCATCCACATGTTTGCTGATGCCCTCAGAGAATTTTCATAGATTGGTGACGCATAATTTCCCTTTAAATTCATTTAGATATATTGTTGCTGTGTTTCCCAAGTTGGTGCTGTGATCCTTTTTCTGTCCAATAAAGTTTTCCTTGTTTCATACAGACTCAGTGGTTGTGAATGGGAAGTACTGTTATTAAAGACACCCAGGGAAGGTATTTTATGATTCCAGAAATTCTGGGTGATGGCTCAAGCTGATGGTGTTCCTTAGGTTTAAGAGGGACACCTGTCTATTTGAAACTGGCCCTTGTTGCTGCTGACTGCACTTGGTGGTAGGGTTATGTAAATAAAAGCAGGAAAACCTCTTCTTACTCACTTTCAACTACTAAGATGCTTCTAGAGGTTAGTATTATGAGGAGAAAGGAGGAAGATTCCTTACAATTCAGTTCTACGAAATCAAATGTCAGGACCCATAAAATAGCTGTTCCCTCATGGTACTCCAAGAGGACCAATATTTAAAAAAACAACATGACAACAAACCATTTTGACATTTAAAAACATCAGAGTCATATGAGGTGTCCTTTACCTTTAATTAGAATTGGCCCAAAATGGCAGCAACAACAACAATCACCAAAACTGTAAATATTTCCTCAGAAAATTGAATTGTGGACAATTCTCACCAACACCACCTGTAAAGGTAAAGATGACAGAAGCCATAACATTTTAGCAACATGTTAACACTATGACACTGTCATTTATTTTCCTAAGGAAAATCAAGTAATTTGCTAGTGAGTGCGGGCCCTGAAATGAAAGATGTCCAGTGTCCTTCACTCCCATGGATTTCCATGGAAGTTGAAGGCACTCTGCACCTCACAGAATCAGGCCTCACTTGCTTTCCTCTTTCCATGTAATGGAAATAGCAAACCTATGAATTTTAGTAAGCCTTGCTACTTTTCTATATGTTCTAGACACTACTGCTTTTAGCCATATAGAGCTTTGGCTCTACCCCAATCAACCTGTTTCATCACATATCAACCATTACCCACCCCTCTTGTCTTCACCGCACCCCCTCACGTCAGCTACCTTCCCCAAATAAAACCTCCTCTCTCTGCCTCCAAGCACCCCACCCCTCCTGAGTTCTTTATTCCTCCTATACATTCAGTGGAAAATTTACTGTCTGGAGCTACTTGGGTGGAATGAAATTCATTCTCCTCCCTTATATTCAAGGGAGGATGTTGCAGGACCTGATTGACACTGCAAACTGTTGATACAGGGGTGGAGACAAGTCTTTGTTTCACACCTACACCTAGTCCCAGAGGAAGGGGAGTTGTCAGGTGATTTACTGCCCCATAGAAGGGATAAGATGAAGCGTGCAGAGGTGCTGGCAGACAGATTAGGCTACCAGTGTCCTCTGTTTCCCTGAAAATTGGCTGGCTAACCAAATGCTTGCTGCCGTCTCTTCAAAGCACTGAGTTCTCAAACAGTATCCTGGGGAAACTACATTTGATTGCATATTTTATATGTCCCCTCAGGACCAACTGTTTGAAACCAACAAAACTTACCTAGGGAATTGTTAAGATTCATTTAACCTGATACAAAGCATATCACAAAGATGGGCTTGGCTTGGTTTTGAGTTCTGACTGGGCCTGCTCTATCCAGGTCTATTCTCATAGATTTCACACCCATCTCCAGTAGCCCTGGGCTCCTATCTATTGAAGGATGCTGTCTTCTTTCTTTTCTGCTATCTACTCAGCATCACTATATGCTGGTACCTTCTCTTCTAGCTCCCTGCCCACCACCCCCAAATATTGGGTGAATACAGAAACCAGATAGGCTACTGGCATCATAAAGATAAAGTAATGGAAGAAAACAGCATTGCTGCCATTCAATAGTCTCCACCCACAGCTGCCTTACACTACCCATTATATAGACCATTTATCTGGGCCTGGTGCGGAATCCAGGAATTGATCCCAGATGCGTAGACTCTTATGCAGGAGTTTATTCATTGAATAATGGACTAATGGATATAATGGAATAATTCTTCAAGCTATCATGACTTTTAGGTGCTAGTATATTCATGCAAGACAGGCATATGCAATACTTTCGAAATCTAGCCCAGAATGACTTGCTCACAAACGTTTGAAAATACTGCCTACTGTTTTCATCTCATACAGTGGTACGTAACATTAGGTTACTGAAAAGATCAGCTAGAAAACAACTGTTGTATAACAAGCAGGTCTTGCCTTGATTCTGAAAATTAAATTTAATTGAAAGGCTTGAGATTAAGACAATCCAGAGAATCAATTACTGAAAAATGGAGTCCACTGACAATGTAAAAGAATAAAGAAGCAGAGAGAGAGTAGCTCTTGTCTTTGTGGCTGCAGTACAGCCCTATTCACTTCTGTACACCTTTCAGTGAATTTTGCACTGCTCATTGCAACACAAATGGCTAATTTATTTGAAACTCAGTTATTTCTAATGTCTTTCCTAAGTACAAGGAACTATAAAAGAAAGGACAAAAAGAATAAAATATCCATTTTTGTCATGTAAAGCACAGGGGGAAAGAGAAATGAGGATTTAGGAGAATGCTTTGCAATAGATTTAAATAATGTTAAACATTAGCTCTGCTTTGTGGGAGTAAGAACCATAAAGCTTTTGGCCAAAAGGCATTGTGATATAATGACACTGGGCTATGTTTTCAGAGGATGATGTTTTAGGAGAACTATAGGTTTCAGATGAAATTGGGGAAGATAAAATATTCAGAACAATACACAGCATTTTTTCTGTTTTTTTTTCTTAACTCTGAAGTAGCTCTGATGATATCTGGCTCCTTCGTACTGTGGTCATGCATTTTCACTTGTCCAAAACATTCCCAATCTTCCAAATACTGTGTATTTAAAAAAAGTCCTGCTTTTACTAAAATAGATTGTTTGGCACCAATACTGAGTCAACTCCATGATTTAAGTGTCAATATGCAGGGAAGCTATGCCATATGATGCTAGCTCCCCTAAGATGTAAAATTTCATAATCAGTGCTGCAGGATACAGGCAATGAGGTTGTGTGCTCTCTCTGCAGTCACAGAGCCTCAATCTTTACAAGGGGAGATATTAATTAAGACAATTTTCACAGTGATTTTCCATATGCTTCTTACTTTCAGTGACAACATAAATTTATTATGTTATATTTCAGTATTAAATTAAAGCCCCAGAGATGTTGAGTCCCAAGTCATATACTTTTTGGCATGATTCCTCTTTAAAATCACTTTCCCCAACAGAAGGTCATAGTACTGTACAACCTGCTGTAAAAATAACTTGTTCTCCTGAGCAGTGAAAGGAAAATTAGGTTTCTTCTTTTCACTTCAATTGTTCCTGAATCACAGACAAGGAATTAATCCTGCTGTTTCAGGAATTTATATCAGAAATCCTAGCAAGAACATTTAGCTGCTGAATAGATAGTAACTATTGCAGAATGATCACCAGTAGGACCAATAAAAATCTCAGTAGTGGCATGCTATTTCTCCCCAAAAGCATGTGAAAGCCATATCACTATGAAACACCCAAAGTGCTCTGTGCTAATTATTGTACCTGAACATTTTATTTGTCTTGTTACTAACATTAGTACAGCAGTGGGTACTAGACTTTAACTACATATTGACAGATAGAGGCATCAGTATAACAAATAACCTTAAGACCTTAATGCAAGGTCTTTCATTTCTTACACCATTTGTTACTGGTCTCTAAACACAGATGCATTGACTTCCTTGAACCAGTTAGAATCAAAGGCTATGAAACAGCTATTTCAAAGTGTACTGAGCTAGGTGTCAATAGTCACTGATAAAATGATATATACAAAGAAAATATGCTTGCATTACATCAAATAATATTTTACCAGGTGCTATTTTCAGGAAACAGTAGAGTTCTAAATCGCAACAAAACCAAATTTCAAAATATTGAAATCATCCACAAAATGGAATAACCTTTCTCTGCCAATTATAATGACTAACCACTGGAACAAACTAACAAGTGAAGTAGCGGATTCTCCATCTCTTGATGTCTTCAAATCAAGACTGGATGCCTTCCTGGAAGACATAATTTAGCCAAACAGGGTATGCTTTACTCACTTTATGTGGTTGAATATAGGGGTAACTGGGTGAAATATAATGGGATATATGTGAGGTCAGACTGGATGATTTAACATGATTACTCTTGGCCTTAAACTCTATGCATGAATCTATGAATCTTTATTTATTTGTGTAATTTCTACCCCCTATTAATAGTGAAGTTAATCTCTAAGTATGATTCCAATGGAAGTCAATGCAGTGCTGCCTTTGAGTCTACAGGCAGTCTGAAATAATGGGCCAAATTCTCTGCTGATGTAAGTTTATGAAGCTCCATCGATGCAAAGAGAGTCTCGCCATTTACATAAGTAAAGAATCTGACTCAATACTTCTAAGAAAACTGTGAAACCAATGGTGGTTAACTGAAGGCTAACTATATCAAATGGTATTTAATGAGGTATTTAGCAGTAAGGGTGGAATGAAATCAATGAATGATCCCCATGACTATGCCAACAGGGTAGAGTGGAAAGAATTGATACCAGGGCACCATTGACATAGGCTGACAGGAGTACCAGGACAACTACGAAGTGTGAAGGGGTAAAAAAAGATTGAGAGAGAGAGAGAAGAAACAACAAGATATGTAACTGATGTCCCCGCATGTTTGCCTGTCAAAGGTTTATATTGTTTTTCAAGTGTTGTCTTAGACAAGCTCTAAGCAGTTTGGGCCAGGGACCACATATTTCTAGATACTTAGATAATGCCTGGCAATAGAGTCCAGATCCTGAGATGGTCTCTGTGAACTATCATAATACAAATAATAATAAAGAATAATATTTTTTTATGGAAAAAGTGACAGGATTTAGTGACAGTCTTGAGGTGGGAAGAGAAAGAGAGAGGAATTAAATATGTTGAGGTTATGCATTTGGGAAAAAGGATGACTTTTGAATTATCAATAGTGATGGAAAACCCAGGATTTAAGTAGGAAAGATGAGGGACCAAGTTAATCCATGTCTAGCTAATGCCTAAAGGTACTTATATGATGTCCATTATCACTGTTTCTGAGCTCCTCACAATCTTTAATGGATTTATTCATGGAATAAGAAGGTTCAATTCTAATAAAGTTGAGAGCTAAAACAGAATTCCCCCCACAAAGATTTCAATGTTCATCATGTTATGTTTGAACTGGTAGTGGGACGTACAGGATGATATGTTGGAGAGACCAAAATGCAAGCCTAAATGGAGCACTAAGCTCAGTGGTGAAAAAGTAGATGATGTGTAGGGGGGGGGTTTAGTGATGAGATACTGTATTTGAAATAGATAGTCACAATCTATAGTGCATTAAAACAGTAAGGAAGGGAAGGCATGCTTTATATTATGCTTTTCTGGGTATAAAAATAGAATTTTTGTGAATGCTGATTACCCAATCCTTCTTGAAAGCTGATGAATTCTTATCTCAAAAACTGAAACCAACCTCTTTTCAAATAGGGTTTTTGTTTTGGTTTGGTGTTTTTGTGTGTGTTGAGATAGGCTATTTAGATTGATGATTATTTGGATACATGGAACACTGGTTTGAGTTTGAGCTCATTGTAAACCCTGTTTTTCCCAGGAAACATTATTGATTCATTTCAGCCTTTTTTTTAAAAAAAGTGTTTTGTGCTTGCCGAAGGGTAATTTGCTTGCATTGTTTACAGACTGGAAGTAAAATTGAACAGTAGGCAATTTGATTATTTTTACTTTTCAATAATATTTAGGGCATTTCCAGACCTGCTATTTTGTTACAACCAAAGATTTTTGATAATACAAAAAGCTGAAAATTGGTTTTGACTGCTAAATCTGAAGTATGCCAAACCACATGGAGCTGGTCATGAAATGTCTAGTTTGCAGATACTTGTACAATTTGAAATGAGACCACATCCACTGGTTCATTTAGGTGTACTTTATGTTGAGTTTGTTAGTGCCATTCTCAAAAATATACAATGGAATATGACATCATATTTTTACTTTGTTATGTCCAAAAACAATGGCAAAGCCATACTTTATATTTATCTACTACTGTAAAAGACTTGGTTCTTTGCCAGCATCCTAAAAGGAAGATAAATGGGTGAGACTTACTCTTCAGTGAACTTTGAACAAGAACAGAGAATACATAGTCTGTTATTACTAGAAACAAAAGAAATAAACAAGCATTAACTACTTTCTTGTTATTTCAGTATACATAGTACAATTTAATGGACATAAATATTTGCCTTTTTCAGAAATGTCAAAAGCATATCCCAGGGCTGGCCAAAAAAAACATTTCTGTTTCTTGACAATTCAAGGTTTTGTTTTTGTTCCAATGGACAATGCAATAGAGACCTTTTTAATTGTTTGTGAAATGAGGAGAAGGAGTGAGAGAGAGACTGACTCTATAGCAGTGGTGGGCAACGTGCGGCCCTGGGCCGCAGGTTGCCCATCAGGATAATCCCCTGGCAGGCTGCAAGTCAGTTTGTTTACATTGACCGTCCACAGGCACGGCTGCCCGCAGCTCCCCTTGGCCACGGTTCACCATTCCTGGCCAATGGGAGCTGCAGAAAGTGGCAGCCAGCACATCCCTGCAGCCCGTGCAGCTTCCCGCAGCTCCCATTGGCTGGGAACGGCAAATGGCAGCCACTGGAAGCTGACAGTGGCCATGCCTGTGGATGGTCAATGTAAACAAACTGTCTTGTGGCCCACCAGTAGATTACCATGACATGCCGCAGGTTGCTAACCACTGCTCTATAGCCTAGTGGTTAAGGCACTAGCCTGGGATGTGGGAGATCTCTTTCTCTCCTCCCAATGAAAATTTAATTGAAACCTACCTGGTTCTACAAAACATTTCCATTTTGATGTATTCCATCAGAGAACTGTTTAATCAAAAATGCTCCAACCAGCTCTACATATCAAGTAGATTCAAAGCAGTGGTTTTGGATCAATTCTCTTTAAGCCTTGATTTTCCACAGCACATAACTTCCTCCTCTTATTTTCTACTATTTTATAGAAAATGGAGATTTTGCATTCCTCAAAGGGAGTCTCACAGCGCCTTTCTTTACTTTGGCTTGCTGCAGCTGTCACTTTAGTTCCAACAGGGTCATAAATATTGGAAAGCAGAACTTCTCTCATCTCCTGAAGAAAACAAACATTGAAAGTCTAAATGAAGTTTTATAGGTTTCTCAAGAAAGATCAGTCGGGAAGAAAGCTGAATTTGGAGACATGGTTTCTGGCATGGCTATTAACTTGTCCCCAACTTTTCTCTGTGTCTTTGGGTATATTACTAAGAGCCAAATTTTCAGAAAGTTGCATATACAATTGCACATATATTTGCATACCTAATAAGCACATGTAGCTGCTATAAGTGCACATGAAACAGTGGCAGATGCATATGTAAATGACCAGTTATGTTGTGACAATCTGTACCCCAAAGCAACACTCTGGCATGCACACACACACACACATTTACCATGATGATTATGATGTGTTTTGTGAAAAGTATGACTTGTAAGGTATAATTTTTAAGTTTTAATCTGTTGAATATTAACATCCTGTTGAATTGTATGTGCTATCATTGTATGTGGAATTATGAAGTTTTGCTATATATATATATATATATATATATATAGCAAAACTTCATATATATATATGCTATCTTATATATATATATTACTGAAATATGTTGTGAAGTTGGTAACACCCACAACCAGCCTTTCAGGTACAACAATAGGGCAGCCAGACATGACAAAGTTTGTTTTGCACAGACAATTCTTGACTGCTCATAAGCTTAAATCCTTGCTATCAAGGCTTATTCCCCACTCTGGCACTTTGAGTGCAGAAGGTGAGGGCCCGTAAGGATTCTAAAAATTAATACTGGCCACTTCAGGCTTGTATTAAACTCCCAAAATTACAGCTTTTCTCTGACCTTGGATGGGTGGATGCTGCCACGAACCAAGTGCCAAACTTCTTTGAGGACTCTGGAACGAGCACTTGGGAATTCCTTCCTCAAGCCTTTTCACACCCCCCTCCAGGGAAGAGCTGAGAAAGTAAACAAAGGAAATCAGCTGTTTACCAGCTAATTAAACAACATTGCACAAACCTCTTAGGACACAAAAATCCAATCCTGTTCTTAAAAAAGTTAAATTTTATTAAAAAACTAAAAGAAAGAAAATACATTTGGAAACTCAAGCTATTGCTATATTTAAAAAAACAAACAAACAAACAAACAAAAACACTTACAAGGATTAAGCATCAAGAATAACGTTCTTGAGGTCCAGCTTAAAGGTTATAAGCAAAACAAAAGCAATTGGGGTTAGCACAGAGGAGTCCACAACCCATAAAGATATAAGAAGAGATAAACCTAACTGCATCTTCCTAGACATTTCCTGATCTACTTACATATCCAAGATTTCAAATGAGTGGTATCTAGGTATGATACTGATGATTTTTCATACCTGGCCTAAAGCTTCTTACGGCATAACTGCAGCCATCTGCCTCTCCCTGAGAACAACAACAGACAGACAAAAGGGGAATCTTGTTTCAATTTTAAAAAGTTCTAGCCTTCCCATTGGCTCTTTTGGCCAGGTGTCCACTCACTTCCTTTTACCTATGCATCACAGTGGGACTTTTAACCCTTTACAGGTAAAGCAAGTAGAGAACTAACTGGGATTTTATATCTAACTGGCTTGCTGGATCCATAAAAGGGAGCTACCCCCTCCCCACCACCTTCATTTATCACACTTGCTTCAGTTGCCAGCACACAACTCACATACTCATGTCAAGCATACAGCATTTATACTAGGCCCATATGGCTTATAATGTATTACAGCATATACTACTATATATCCCAACAACAGCATCACAGTGTGCTGTTGTTGGGATATATAGTAGTATATGCTGTAATACTATAGGTTGGTATGCCAGAGGGCTCAGCAGTACCCCAGTGCTAGGTTGCACCCCGAGGAACCTGTCACATATGTGATCTACATGCACAGTTACTTCAGGTAATATCAGTAAGTGCATGTAAAAATTACCCTATAAAAGTTTCCCTATTGATTTTCAAAAGAATGAAACCATCCTGTAGAATTCCATACCAGGACTATAATTTTCTATTGAATTCTATAATGTGATAAAAAACCACACACAAACAACTATGGAACAGTTATGATTTTCTATTAAATTCCATAGGAATTTTCTACAAGTGTAGGCATTCGAGTCTGCAAACAGTGTTTTGACAATTCTGCCCTTATTCATTTTGCCTCTGTTTCCTACATAGAATCATAGAATATCAGGGTTGGAAGGGACCCCAGAAGGTCATCTAGTCCAACCCCCTGCTCGAAGCAGGACCAATTCCCAGTTAAATCATCCCAGCCAGGGCTTTTTCAAGCCTGACCTTAAAAACCTCTAAGGAAGGAGATTCTACCACCTCCCTAGGTAACGCATTCCAGTGTTTCACCACCCTCTTAGTGAAAAAGTTTTTCCTAATATCCAATCTAAACCTCCCCCACTGCAACTTGAGACCATTACTCCTCGTTACATACCTAGCTTGAGATGTGTTGAGGATCAACTAATGAATGCATGAGCTGAAATGTATTAAGGGGTAGGAAAATGAAAAGCATTATATAATTGCTAAATATTATTACTACTTGAATAATTGTCTCAGTCCTCACACAGTACTCTGCCCACTTCTACAAGACTTCATGGCTTTATGTGACTGGAAAAAAACATTTTTTTTTTTAAGTTGCAAAGTTAATCCATCTCAGAAATGGATTAGCAACAGCACATTACTTTAGCAATGGCACCAAAGCTGATGAAGGGCAGCCATGTCAATGTCCCCAGCTGGGATTATGGCTTTTTAAAAACATATTACAGCCACATAAATGTTGTTTTGGCTGCCTGCATTGAGGACCATCTGTTTGGATGGCTCGATGCCCACTTACATGTTGGTAGGACCCCTGCCACTAGGCAGAGGCGCCAGGTAACAATGGGTTTAAGATGGGCAGGCCTGCAGAATGCTACATAGGGCATCTGTTCTATAGGAACAGAGGAGGGAAGTCCATCTTCTGTGACAGCCCCCCACAGAGGCACAACATGCCTGCTTGCACTTAGTGACACCTGTTCGTAGTTGCATGCCAAAAAAAGAACAAAGACAAAAGTGTTCAAAAAAGAATCATTCTTAAACAATGAGAAAAGTAAAACTGTTTACAGGCATGTCTGGCTGGCAAAAATAAAATAGGGGTTGCGCTGCCGTGGTCATTTGGGAAACCCGTACTGACCATATGGGATGTCAAAATGAGAATGCTGCCCACAGGTGTTTTTTCGACTAGCAATCCCCCGGAAGGCTGTCTAACTGGGCAATGAACAGAACTACAAAGAGTAAATCAGACACAGCTATAGCCACAACTTCTGCATTTTACAATAGAAATAGGCAACACATTTCTGATCCCCAACTGAGTTGTAACAGTTTCTTGAACATTATGGACCATATATTAGAAAATAAGCAAAAATTACATGAACCTTCTGTTATATTGGCATAACCTTGCTAGATTGGTAGATATTATTCTACTGAATGCATGACCAAACTATTTCAGTGTTTATGAATGCTTCAAACTGAAATAGCAGTGTAAAATCTACATGAATAACAGATATGCATTTACGTTGTTTCACAGTCCTGTACATATTAAATGAACAGGGAAATTTCAACATGCATGTGCAAAACTGATTTTCAAATCTTCTATCATTTAAAATACTTTGTAAGTTAGCCTGTAGCTGTCATCAGAAACAAGTAATTTCAGAAATGTCAGTGTGATACAGGAGGGCCAAAGAGGAGTGGGAGAGTGCTAGATAGATAAGCTCAAGGCTAATTAAGGTGTGGTTCCCTGTAGACTAGGAAAGATGGTTTATTGGAGCACCTGCAGTCAATTAAGGCCCTGATTGGAACCTAATAAAACCCCCTGTGTCAGGCAGACAGAGGTGGAGGAGGAAGGCGTGGCGTGGCGTGGCGTGGCGTGGCGTGGCGTGGCGTGGCGTGGCGTGGCGTGGCGTGGCGTGGCGTGGCGTGGCGTGGCGTGGCGTGGCGTGAGATTTGGAAGACCGGAGAATTGGAGTAAGGGAGACCCCGCCCAGTGGGACAGGGAGACTCCCTTCCCCCCAGCATCTAAGGACTGAGGGTAACCCCACCTAAGTGGGATGAGGGTAAGAAACCCACAGGGATTGAGAGGGGCTGGGACTCAGAGCGAGGAGCAAACCTAGACCCCTCCCCTGCTTTCCTCCTCTAACACCTTCCTGGGCTAGTAGTGGGGTCCTTGGTACCCAAGAGCAGGGGCAAAGGCTGCATCTTAGCTCCCTGCCAAGAAAAGCCCAGGACCCACCAAACTAAAATTGGCCATCTTGCCACATGTGGTGTGAAAGTGGAATTTCTGTGATGTGAACATAGTCCAGGGAGGTCACACCCACCCTTCCTCAAAATGGAGGATGTGGTCAAAACATGGGTGCAAGCCACTGTGGCCCAGCAGGAGGCTTCCTGGGTCCAGGCAGCTGCTCAGCAGGAGGCCATGTGGCTGCAGCAAGAGACCAATCTCCTGCTGATGACCCAGGCCATCCAAGGTTGGGCCATGATTCAGGAACTAGTGAACCAGGTGAAGGCCCTTATGGAGAGGAGCTGTGGGTATGATGGGATGCAGACCATATGGGCCAGCTACTGTCTGCAGAAAATGACTCGGAAGGATGATGTGGAGGCATACCTCCTGGCCTTTGAGAGGACAGCCCTGTGGGAGGCCTGGCCCAGAGACCAGTGATCAGGCATTCTCACCCCATTTTTGTGTGGGGAGGCCCAGAAGGCCTACTATGATGCAGAGGAAGCAGCAGATTACCCCCTACTGAAGGTGGAAATCCTGGCCAGGGCAGGGGTAATGATGGCCCTGCAAGCCTGGAGGTTCCATGAATGGCAGTACTGCAAGGACAAGACACCACAATCACAACTGTTTGACCTAATTCACCTAGCCTGGAAATGGTTACACCCAGGGCTCTCAGCTCAGAGAAAATGATGGAGCTTCTGGTGCTGGACCACTATATGAAGGGACTACCCTCGGGCCTCCGAGCCTGGGTAGGCCAGAATGACCCCACTACCTATGATTAACTGGTCACCCTCATCAAGAGACAACTGGCAGCTGTGAACTGTTTGAAACCCCAGGAGGTGGAACATGGCGTTTCAGGAAACTAGTCCTGACCCCAAGGACCCAGATCATTGAGAATGCCAGGAAAGCCATAGCCGGAAGAGCAGTCCCCAAGGAGTGACCTGAGGCCCCAAGATAGGCATAGAGCTGATTACACTCTTTGTTATATATGATATTCACTTGGATAGTCATTTTGACACTCTTACTCTGAGTACTACATTACTGTGCAATTAGAGTGTGACCCAGCATCCAGTGAAGTCAGTGGTGGTGTTACTGAATGCAATGGGTAAAGGATCAGCTCTTTAGTCTCATTGGTCTGATTGATAAAGGTATGGGCCAATTTGAGTAAGCATCAAAACTGGGAGTCCTTGTGGCACCGTAGAGACTAACAAATGTATTTGGGCATAAGCTTTCATGGGCTAAAACCCACTTCATCAGATGCATGGAGTGAAAAATCTGATGAAGTAGGTTTTAGCCTACAAAAGCTTATGCCCAAATACATTTGTTAGTCTCTAAGGTGCCACAAGGACTCATCATTTTTGCTGATACAGACTAACATGGCTACCCCTCTGACACCCATCAGAATTTGGAGGTTCTTGCAAACCAATCACAATTTCATTTGAATCCATTTGTTATTTGCTGAACAGTTTGGACAAATTATTTTCCAGACTATTGTGTTGGTTGCAGACTGTTCACTTTGGCTATTCACGATTCATACTCATATTGTGTGGTTGGTCTTCTAAGTCACATGACATTTTTCCTGCTTCCAGATTTGATGACTGAACATTTTAAAGACGAAAACTAAGGAAAGGTGAATAGTGACTTTCTGGTGCAAATTTTTATATAAATAATAACTTGTGCTAAACATTTGGGAAACTTTTGGTATTTAGAACACTGCCTTTAATTCCCAGTAGTATTTCACATACCTATGAATAACAAATAATATGATGCTACAGAACATAGTAAACCAAATTCTGTGCTTTTTTACATGAAACACATTTGAGAATATTTAATGTATAATTAATATAATAATTAAATATAACATTGAAATATTAATATATATCACCATTAGACTAGTTCTAGTTCAAGCATGTACAAATGAGTATATTATAGAAGCCTGACTGTTAGTTTAACTGCAACATTCAATACTAACTCTGTATTAATGAAGTTGTCGGGAAGAATTTGAGAGACTTCCCTGTATGTGGTGGTTATGCTCCAGTGAGTTCTTCTGACTTTATCAAACTAGACACACTTCCACATCTGAGGGAAATTTGGCTTTGTGCTCCATGGCTGTCCTTGGGGGGTGGCATCATCTTCTTTGCCCGAGTACTAGTCCCTTTCTCACAACATGTTCCAAGTTGACATAGGTGCTTTCATGAGTTGAAGATCATTTTTCTTCATGGACTCAATCATAATGTATCCATGGTTTCATCCATGGTGAATTCCTTTGTATGAAACTCACTCACCCTGTCTTAATTCCAGTTTCTTATCCCAAAAGCTAAATGACCTCTAAAGACTTTGCTAACTTTCTACACACTTTCTACAGGTGCTAGAGTGAAGCTTCTTCTTTTTTTGTGTGTGTGGGGAGAGGTCATGGGAACTGGCTAAAATACACAGATATATTACAATTGTCTTCTTAGATGAAGCATCTTTCAACTAAAACACCTTTTTCTGGTGAAAAATGCTTTTTAAATACCTGTATTAAATTACTATACTTCATTTCACCCAGCTCACGTGGAAAACAAGTTAAGTACTGCAAATGTTCACTTTTCCAATCAGAGTTGATTTGTTACCATTATTTTTAATAGAATTTGCTGTTAAAATTCTAAATTTCTATTTTATATTTTACATCTTTTTTTATTACATGGGAAATGTCTACATTTATGTAAGTGGCCATTTTAATTCTTCCACTTTTCTTTTTTGTCTTTTTTCCACTTTCTGAGCCAATTGTTTATGAGATTTTTCTTATGATTGGAAAAATAAATATACTTAAATCTAACATTTATTTTAGATAAACAATAAAACATACAGAAAAAGATAAATAATATAAAGTCTACCTGGGAGCATACATAGGGTGACCAGATGTCCCGTTTTTATTGGGACAGTCCCATTTTGGGGGACTTTTTCTTATATAGGTGCCACCTACCTCCCACCGCCTGCCCCATTTTTTCACAGTTGCTATCTGGTTACCCTAAGCATACAGTATATGTGCTGAAATAAACACAAAATGGCTACCTAGCTCTGTAGACCTATGTGACTTAGATGATCATTCGTACACCATAAAAATTTAACAGTGAATAATCAAAGTGATCCATTTGTCTTTAAACAGCCTGCCCACCTTCTCTCCCCATCAAAGAAACCCCACTATCTGGCAAATACTGTGCATACAAATAAGGAGTACAGTAGCTAAACATAAGATTGTCTATTGGAAATTCTGCAAACATACAGTTTAAATAAAATAGAGCTAAATTCACATGAACAGACTTGCACCAGATAATTCTCCCTCTTCTTACTTCTGGCTTCCTCACTGACCCTGGTTCCAGAGGGGTCCCAGAACACTGGAGCAGACTGACTCTTTTCAATATGCTTTTCAATGGTAAGATTTATGTTTTTATAGTATAGCTGGTATATGTGTAATGTGACCTCTACAGGCTGGCTCCTCATTTATTCCTTGGGATTCCATATTATAGCAAAAGGAGGCAGGTGCCATTTAACTAATATCCTTTTGGGGTTTCACCCTTAAGTGTCTGTCTGAATTGGACCTTACATTTAACTATCTTTCTCCACACATGAAACTATATGGACATAACTAGGTGGATACTTCTTTGCATGTACATGATACCACTTTTTAATTAATGTTTCATTTAATTATATTAAAACACTAATAAAAACATTAAACAAAATTGAAATCTCTTTTAGATATGGGGAGGTTTTTGTTTTAAACTATGCAACTAATTTGTCCAAAAAAGCAGTATTTATCATAGGATAGTTGTTGGAAAATATATTTCATGTTTTTTTTTCTCAGACAGTTTTAAATGGCAGATTTTATCCTGTGTGGTCTTAATCTCAGAAGCATCACCATCAAGTCATTTAAAAAAATAAAGAAGGTTATGGTATATTAGTTTGGGAATAATATATTGTGAGGTACCCAGTTCTTCTAATTCTAGGTAGAGATGATTGGATACCATTAATTGGGTTTACTCCACACTATATTAATTACAATTACTGCAGTATTTTTGGGACCACCAATACAGTACTTACAATGGTAAATACACCAAGATCTTTGACAACTGTGGGTGGTAACTATTCAGTTTTTAATGACAGCAATTGTATATACAGCACACATAGCAGACCATTTATAGGCATGAGGTGTTCAAGGCCAATATATTGAATGACATTATTGGAAGAACTGCCATCCCTAAAAGTGTTTTTTAGCCAAGAATTAAGTGACTAGAAGAGAAATTGTAACAAACTTTTTCTTCCTTCCCCCCTTGTTCCCTCTCCAAAAAAAGGGGGTGGTGGTGGATAATGCAGCTTTAATGAACAGAATCATAGAACCTTAAGATGGACCTTGAGAAGTCATCTAGTCCAGCCCCTTGCACTGAGGCAGGACCAAATAAACCTAAACCATCCCTGACAGGTGTTTGTCTAACTGGTTCTTAAAAACCTCCAGTGATCGTATTCCACAAGCCTCTTTTAATACTTAACTATTCTTATAATTAGAATGATTTTCCTAATATTGAACCTAAATCTTCCTTTTTTCAGAGTAAGTCAATTACTTCTTGTCCTACCCTCAGTGGACATGGAGAACAATTAATTTCTGTCCTCTTTATCACAGCCCTAAACATATTTGAAGACTCTCTCAGGTCCCCTTTCAATCTTATTTCCTGAAGACTAAACATGACCAGTCTTTTTAAAAACCTTTCCTCATAGGTCAGGTTTCCTAAACATTTTATCATTTCTGTTGCTCTCCTCTGGCAATTTGTCTCCATCATTCTTAAAACATGGTGCCCAAAACTGGACCCGATACTCCAGCTGAGGTCTCACCAATGGCAAGCAAAGCAGAATGATTATATCCTGCTTCTTAGATATGACACTCTCATTAATATGCCCCAAAATAACATTAGCAGTTTTAACAACTATATCACATTGTTGGCTCTTTTTCAATTTGTGATCCTCTACAACACCCAGATCCTTTCCCACAGTACTACTGCTTAGCCAGTTATTGCCCCTATTGTATTTGCTCATTTGATTTTTCATTCCCAAGTGTAATACTTCACACTTGTCTTTACTGAATTTTAAATCTTTTATTTCAAACTAATTCTATAATTTATCAAGGTTGTTTTGAAGTCTAATGCTGTCCTCCAAAGTGCTAGCAATCCCTCCTAGCTCAGTATCATCCTCAAATTTTATAAACATACTCTCCATTCCATACCTAAGTCATTAATGAAAGTATCCAACAGTATCAGACCCAGGATAGACCCCCACAAGATCCTACTGGATATGTCATCCATTTTGACAAGGAACCATTGATAACTCTTTGAGTAAGTTATTTCAACCATTTATGCACCCACTTATGGCAATTTAATCTAGATCACATTTCCCTAGTTTACTTATGAGAATGTCATGTGAGACTGTCAAAAGTCTTACAAAAATCAAGATCTATCATATCTACTTTATCCCTTGAAACCACTAGGCCTGTAACCCTGTCAAAGCAGGAAAATAGGTTGGTTTGGCATGATTTGGTCTTGACCAATCTATGTTGGCTATTACTTTTTACCTTTTTTATCCTCTAAGTGATTACAAATTGGTTGTTTAATAGTTTATTCCGGTATCTTTCCAGGTATCAGACTGAGGCTAAGAGATCTATAATTCCTCGTATCCTCTTTTTAAAGAGAGGTACTATGTTTGCCCTTCTCCACTCCTCTTGTACCTTACCTGTCCTCCATGAGTTCTCTAAGATAACTGCTAATTGTTCTGAGATTGCTTCAGCTAGTTCCTTAAGTACCATAGGATGAATTTCATCAGGTCTTGCAGACATGAATACATCTAATTTACCTAAATATTCTTTAACCTGTTCTTTCCCCATTTTGGCTTGTGTTCTGGCTTCCCCCTTGTTGTTGTTAATAATAATTGTGCTAAATATCTGGTCAAAATATTAGTGAGGTGTAGTGTAGTGAGGCGGTGTGGTGCCCCACCAGCCCTCAGAGGAAAGAACCTCCCTAGACACAAAGTGGGCGGAGCCAGTGGATCCTCACCCACCCCCCAGCGGTCAAGGCTCAGGACAGGAAGCATAAAAGCCCAACCCCAGAGCTCACTTGGGCTGCAGCCAGTGGAAAGGCCAGAGGCATGTGGCCTGTCTCTGGCTTGGGAGACCCCGGCAATCCGCGGCCAACCTGAGGACTGGTTGGACCAGCCAATGCCTAATGCCGACTGGTGCACAGAGGAGCTGCCAAGCCTACCCCATGCCAGCTACCCGGAGGAACCCATGGTGCTGGAACCCTCCGAGGACACCACCCTGACCCAGGTACCCTACAAGGGGGAGTCCAGAAGTAGCCCGGGGGCAGACGACCCTAGTCTGGCTGCAGCACTACCAGCCAATGTCAGTGTGTTGCGGCCAGGATCCCCACTGACACAGCAGCGGGCCTTCTGCCACTGCTAGGGCCCCGGGCTGGGATGCAGTGGAGTGGGTAGGCCTGTGTCCCCTCTGCCACCCACCTCACAGGTAGCAGTCTCCACCTCTCCCTGCTCACTCAAAGCCAGGAGCCTGGGGTTTGCTGTTGAACTATTTGCTCAGTCCCTGCCTGAGGGCCAGAGCTACTGACTGTTTGTTTGCTGCCCTGCCCTGATCCAGAGCCCGGGCTTATATTGTACTGCTTGCACGGCCCTGCCTGAAGGTCTGGGCCATAGACTGAGTATTTCTCAACCCCGCAGAGAGGGTGTAGCGAGGTGGGGTGTTGCCCCACCACCCTGCAGAGGGCCAAGTCCCCTTACATAACCCTTTCAGTGAAGTCCAAAGCTAAATAGGCATTGAACACCTCAGCCTTCTGGATATCATCCATTATTAGATCTCCTTCCTCATTATGTAGTGAACCTACACTCTCCTTTTCCTTTTTCTTGCTCCTATTATTTCTCTCTTGTACTTATAGAACCCCTTCATATTGCCTTTTATGTCCTTTACTATGTATTACTCATTTAGTGCCTTAGCCTTTCTTACTTTGTTCCTACATGGTTAATTATTCTTTTTAATTCATCCTTATCACTTTGTCTATATATCCACTTTTTTGTTAGGGTTTTTTTTTTTAAAAAATCAGGTCATTAAAGAACTCCGGATAGAGCCATATTGGCCCCTTTCTATTTTTCAGATATTTCCTTTCCATTAGAATAGTTTTGTTGTATTTTAATATTGTCTCTTTAAGAAACTAACAGTTTTATCACAGCAGTTTTATTGATTAGGAGTGATTAATGATTACCTGATTTGCCCACAAAACTATTACAGTTTTTGTGGATAAAATCTGCTGCATCCCTTTAAAAAATAGCAGATCAGCTATCCGATCTCCTTTATCCCTGAAGATAAGCACTTGTCACTACTGTAAAATAATTGAGAAGGTAGGATGGTAAAGAAAACAGGACAGACTCTTTCAATGAGGTAGAGAAGGATAAAGCTGAAAATCAAAGCCTTCCCAGAGATGTTGCTTAAAACCTGTATTCTGAGAAAACCATTAGCATTCTGAATAAAAACAGTAGTGCCAATTAATAGAATAAATGTTTTCCTCATTAAATTTCCAAACATTGTGAGAAAATGCTAGATTGAGCCTTGGGGAACGAAATTTATTATGAGCATGAAAAATGTTTCAGTTCTGATGCTATTCTTAAATGAAAGCATAATATGTTCTGGATCATTTGATTTTTTTTTTGTATGAAAATGCTATCCAGTGCCCAAAAAGGCATATGCTGCTAACGGCATGTGTTGCAGTCCTTTCTTTATGACATCTGGCAACTAACAAATGCCAGGCAAAACACAAAATGTCAAGCAGAAACTTTTTCAATAAAAGTATTAGTTCAGATAATAACATAAATAAGCTTCAGTAAATTGCTTTCATTAATCCCAGAACACACTGTGTATAAACAAGCTGTAATTTTAACCCCTGAACATTGCGTAAGAAGAGACTCATAATTCATTACAGGAATGCACCTTTTGCCCCTACTCTTGAGTTTATTATCAACTTAGAATAGTGGTATCCAAAATTTGCCCAGCCAAAGGCTGCACTGTCATTTTGTCAGGAGCCCAATTTGTCTGGTCATCCTTACTTTTCTATGAAATAAGGGAAACTATCATTACTCTAAATTATTCAAAGTATGTCCTGTGAAGAAATTGGTCCCAATATGCATTTCTTTGTCTGGATGCACTACATGCTGGAAGTTTTAGTTTGTATTGTCTATGTGTGCATAGTCAAGCTGTAGGTAGCATCTTTCTCAGGAGCCACACAGCCATTTCTGCATTAATAAAACTATTCAGATCAGTTTCTTTCTTAATAGGTGACTTGTCACTGGAAAGTTTATTGTACAGGAAGTTCTGCTGAGCAGATTTGTCTTTCTATCGCTGAGTTGCAAAGTTTGAATGTTATCCTTTTGTGCTGCATTAAATAGTTCCTATGAATACATTATGATTCATGGCAGTTCTGCAATTTTATAATTTATTAGCAGTGGGAAGAAACCCAAACCTACCTGATGAGAGAGAATACTATTTTTTTTTTAAAGTCTCAATTACTCTTTTTTGCCAATTCACTTAAAAGATAGGGTGAATTCCAAAGAGGAAAGGGTAAAAAATTAGGGTCTTCAGAAAATTAAGTACTAAAATTGTAAATGCAGTAATTAAATAGCAGTAATAAAAATAGTTGGACAACAGGAAATGGACCAGGAGGAGCCAGAGCTGCCTCATGCTTATCTTCCTGGCTTTTGAAGGATAAAGTATGTTAAAGATAGGAGATTGCATTATCATAAGGAAAAAAAGTGAATGAAGTTGGATTGTTGCCAAATATGTAACATGATCATCTTAGACTGGAAGCAGATTAGATTCTAGTAAAAGGAAAAAGTGATACTAGAGGGACTGAAAGGAAGTTTCCTGATCTTTGACATGTGTGGGCAGTTTTTGAGAATGTAGAGTGAGGTGCTGACTAGCTTATCTTGGCTCAATATTATCTGAGGGTATTTGGAGACAGGAACAGACCTAGCCATGTTGATGACCAGGCAGAAAATATTCTGGGCATCCCGCAGTGGCCTGCCAATCAGCAAAGAGAACCAACAAACCAAACAGCCAAATGGTATTATGCCCCCTGAAAGCTGGTACCCAGGGTGGTGACTTCCCAGATCATCCACACCTAGAACCATCCCTATGCGTAGACTAGAATGAAAGTTTAAAATTTAAAATTGTGTTAGAAAATAGAGTGGTTACAAGTTGTATTTTAATATATTAACTGGTCAAGATAAACCCTTTGGGGGAGTGTAACAGAGTTCCCCCACCACAGGGGTGTCTCCTGCTCGCTGTCTTGGGAATTAGCTCAGTGCCTCTCACCACCATCACTCCTGCTCTAGGACCCACATTTCTCCTAGGACCACAGCATCCTCTCCAGCAACGCAGCCCTCCGGCCATGCCATACACTGTGCTCCCCCGTTCCAGGGAACCTGCCGTCTGTTGTTCAGCCACTTCCCTTAGTGGCTACTGCACTTAATTGCCAGGCCACTTGCTCATGGCACCAGCATCCTCTTTGCCCTGGCCTCAGGGCCTCAGCTTGCAAACCCCTGGTATCACCAGGAGCTGTCTCTTGCTTCCCCGATCCCTGCTAGCAGCACTGTTCTGTCCAGGGTGCTGGCAGTTCTCTCAGCCCTCCAGAGACACAGTCCTTCCTACCTGGGTTCCCAGCAGAGAACTACCTTCCTCTGTCCTGCATTTCCCTTTTTATTTGGGCCTGCTTGGCCTGACTGGCTGCTTTCTTCAGGCATGTGTATAAATCTTTGCAGGACAGGGGATAAAAGAGGAAGAATTATTAAAATTTAGAGAGAGGATATATCATTTTGTTCCTGGCTCTGCAGCAGGTTTCCAGTGGAATCTGGGCCAAGTTACTCAACATCTCATCTGTAACAGGGGGGAAATCAGACAGTTGTCATCCTTAGAAATTCAAAGTTCTCTAAAAGTTATCACAACTTCATATCCGAGATGCCATAATTGTTTTTTTATATTTAGGTGAGAAAAAAGTGTGGTCTAGTAGCCTGAGCAAAGAACTGAATCTTAGGAACGTCAGACTTCTAATTCTCACAAAAAGAACAGGAGTACTTGTGGCACCTGAGAGACTAACAAATTTATTAGATCATAAGCTTTCGATGAGCCCATGAAAGCTTATGTTCTAATAAATTGTTAGTCTCTAAGGTGCCACAAGTACTCCTGTTCTTTTTGCAGATACAGACTAACACGGCTGCTACTCTGAAACCTAATTCTCATACTAATTCTAATAGAACAACAACATCAAGCAGTGTAGAAGTCTTTACTAAGCCAAAATTTCCATTGATTTCATTTGGAATTTGTTTCAGTAAAAAAATGAATGAAGATTTCAGGAGTGAGTCTGCTTTATTTCAGAGCATGCCCTCTTTCCTGTTTCTTCCTTAAGGCCACAGTTCAAGAAAGGGCTTAAACACATGCTTAACTTTATGCAAAGGCTTAAGCCTTATTGACTTCAATGGGTTTGAAGCACATCTTTATAGTTAGGGATGTATTTAGGTGCTTTCCTGAACATGAATGTTTTCTTGAATCAGAGCCTTAGGATATGTCTACACTGGGGGTGGGGGGGAGAACAGCAGCACCAAGTCTCAGAACATGGGCAGCTGACTCAGACTCATGAGGCTTAGGCTGCAGAGCTATACAATTTCACTGTAGACATAAAAGTTTGGCCTAGCGCCTGGGATCTGAGACTCTCCCACCTGACAAGCCCAAGGCAGCTGACCTGGGCCAGTTGAAGCTGTGCCACTGGTCTTTTATCACAGTGTAGAAATATGTACCCAGAGACCAATGGCCTAATTCAGCTCTTATTTAAGTTAATGTAGCCTTCCCATTGGTCCTGCAGACTTTACTTGTGTGAATATTTCTTATTCACATAATTAGCTCCATAATATCATTAGGAACATGTTATGGTTCTAACCTCTCTGCAACACACTTTGGGGTGTGATGGGGTTATGCTCATGTTCTGGTAATTTGGACTGAGGCACTTAGAAGTAATGGGCTAGGGATGGAATCTCATCCCACTGGCTGAGTTCCTCTGTGATATGGCTGGAGCTAGTAGGTGTGATTCCCAGAGTAGGTAGACAGACTCAACAAGCTCTTTTAGAGCTAGGCTGCTAAACAGCAATATAGATGCTGTGGCATGGGCAGCAAGTTGGGCTAGCCACCCAAGCTTGGACTCAGTGGGTCATGGTTGGGTGAGGGAAACTATATGTTTAGATGGAATCCTGTGAGTTAGTATGATGTATTGTAAAATTTCACAAGTGCGGTATTCTGTCAAGAGAGTAAACTCAACATTTGGATCTAGGACAGGTAGCTCCATTCCTGTAGAGTGAAAAAGCAGTATGCTTGCTATGGGTGTTTTGGGGCATTGCTCAGAAAGGGCAGAGTTAAGGTTATACGGATAGGACAGTCCAAGTCTTGAACTTGGGTGGTTCAACTGAGCCACCATTCATGAAACAAGGTCCATGCTGCTATTTTTAGCATGCTAGTTTAACCACAGATACTGTTAGTGTGTCTACCTGCCCTGGGAATCACACCTCCAAGCTTCAGTGTGAAGATATCCCTGGAGTTTACTACCAATTCCATGAGTTCAGGGTAACAAAAGAACAAAACTAGAAAAATAAAGCGAAAGGAAGACAAACAGTCCTAGATGAGTCTCTGGCCTCTCTTCTGTCAGAAGGACCTTAGTCAAGTCTCAGTCCAGCTCACTGTGCTTGTTAGCCACCAGAAAAAGTATAATCCTGCCTACTTTCACTTCATGGAGCTTGGACTTTCAATAGGCAAAGGAGGAAGCTCTGTCTTCTGTCACATGTCTCCTTGAGAATTGGGGGAAAAGTAGCAATCTGTCCTCCACAGCTGCCTGCTCCTGAACTGAGTTTCTTTCTTTTTGAACACTTCCTCTATGTTTGACATAACATGTTGGTCCATCAAGGCAGAGCCACTCAAATCCAGAGCAACAACGTAACCCTTTCCTGGAAAGTGTGGGGTTTCTACGCCCCATCATAGGCCAATTGTGTGAATAAGAATTGTTCACCTGTATAAAGTTTTCAGGTTTTGACTCCCAATGTGGGCAAATTTTGAAAAATGCTGTAAATAATGTTCGTATTCATATAATCCCAGAGTTATCGTTACAAATTCAGGAGCTGGTTAAAATTTTCAGAATTGATCAATGTTTTCAGAACACGGCAACAATTTGTGCGGTGTCTTGATCTAATTAGAATTGAAATTGATTAACATTTTTTGAAATTGTGTAGAAAATTGCCATGTAAAACAAGATAACCTAATCATACTATGGAAAAATATACAAGAATAGAATAAAATTAGTGGGTTACCCTAATGAAGCATATGAAAATCATATGAATAAAGAGTCATAGTTCGGTTCTAAAAATACTATTTTAGTACCTTCATAACATTAGAAAAATATATGAATGCACAATCATCACCATCATGTAGCAAACTAACTCTGAACATTGTTTATGAACAACTCCCATATATGATTCAGCATTTTAAAAACTTGTTGCATGTGAATCAGGATAGGATCTCTAAAAACTATATTTATTTCAGGTATCATTTATGGAAGTTTTGCTCTTATGGCCAGAGTTTCACCTGGGTGAATTGTCACAGACCCACTATTTTCACGAGTTTGAATGGAGCTATATTGAGTAATCCTAGCTTAGGATCTAGGCATTTGTAAGTAAAATGGCACAGTTAACATAGATAAGGTTTCCCAGTGACAGTCTGTCCTTCCAGAATGTTGAATTCAACAGAGCTCAATCTTTAGAAAACCAGTAAATACAGAGTTAAGGTACATGTCCACATACCCTTACCTCTGCTCCCCACAGCTATCAATAGACACTGGGAATTATCTGCCTACACTGCCGCTGCATTCAGTGTGTGAGCTGTAGCTGTATTGGATGCTTTGAATGGTAGATGTGTTTGTAAGTTGAGGAGATGGAGATTAGTTTGAGGAGTAAAACGTGATTTTGATATCAGGAGATCAGGGTCTGCGCCTACCCAATGCGTGCAATGTCCCAATGGAAGCCTTTGTACCTGGAAGAGAGAGTTTACATTATTTTATTGCAAAATTGTGTAGGTTGTGTCAATAGCAAGGCAGTGTGTGTGCATGGGGAAGTGTATTCCAAGAGGCATTGTCAGTATGAGGGTGGGATAGGACAGCAGTCTGGGTTACTGATGGGTGGGGGAAAGCATATGTTTAGATGGAATCTTGTGAGTAAGGTGATGGGTTGTGAAACTTCATAAGTGCGGTATCCTGTCAGGAGAGGAGGCTCAGTGTTTGGATCTAGGGCGGGTAGTTCCTTTCCTGTTCAGTGAAAAGGCAGCATATGAGTTATAGGTGTTTTGGGACATCGCTCAGAGAGCAGAGTTCAGATTTTCTGGACAGGTGCCTTAACTCTGTATTTTCTGATGCTTGAGTTTTTCTGAACTTGATATTCCTGAAGGACACAAGCTGTCACTGGGAAAGCTCAATTCTGCATAAAAATCCTTTTTGGCATTTAAAATCCTAACTTGTGTAAACAAAAAACAAAAAAACAAAACAAAAAAAACCACTACTCCTGAGGGAATTCTTCACCAAAAAAATTAAAATTCTGTGCCAAAAAGTTCAAAATTATGCACACAATATTTTATAACTCTGCACATTTTATTTGTCAATAAATAAATGTGGACCCAGCATGGTAGTAGGGAGCACAAGCCACTGGCTTCATTGAGGTGGGAGATCACCCTGAAGCACCCACTTCCCCCGGTACAGGGATTTGGCAGTGAGGCTGCACCTGACCCTGACACAGTGCAAGGGCTAAGCCTGCCCCAGAAACACCCGAGGGCACTGCCCTTCTCTGCCAGGTGCACCAGGTGTGGGTGGGCAGGCTCAGCCCAGCAGGATCCAAGTGTGGAGAGGCTTACTGTGGGGGGATCCAGGTGTGGGGTGGAGGTTTCTATGTGGGGCAGTTTGGGTGCAGGTGGCTCAGTGGGAGATCTGGATGCACAGAAGCTCATTGGGGCGTTTTGGGTGTAGGGGCAATGTGACTGCATGGGATTCAGGTGAAGGTGGTTTGGGCTCAGGGTGGGGGGGATCTCGGTGTTGGGACATGGGGCTTGGTGGGCGGGTCTGGGTGTGGGGGACTCAGTTGAGGGGTCTGGGTGCTAGGGAATTGTGGCTTGATGGGGTGTGGGTCCAGGTGCAGCTGTTTAGGGATCAGTGGGGTGGTCTGCATGCAGGTGGCTTGTAGTAGGGGTCCAGATTTGGGGGGATAGGGCTTATTATATATTAGGGTGAGGGTTTATGGACCCTGTGTCAAGGTTCCTTCCCCACTCTGAACTCTAGAGTACAGATGTGGGGACCGGCATGAAAACCCCATAAGCTTATTTTTACCAGCTTAGGTTAAAACTTCCCCAAGGTACAAACTATTTTATCTTTTGCCTTTGGACTTTATTGCTGCCACCACCAAGGGTCTAACAAATATATAACAGGGAAAGAGCCCGCTTGGAAATGTCTTTCCCCCAAAAATCCTCCCCAAACCCTACACCTCCTTTCCTAGGGAAGGCTTGATAAAAATCCTCACCACTTTGCATCGGTGAACACAGACCCAAACCCTTGGATCTTAAGAACAAGGAAAAAGCAATCAGGTTCTTAAAAGAAGAATTTTAATTGAAGAAAAAGTAAAAGAATCACCTCTGTAAAATCAGGATGGTAAACACCTTACAGGGTAATCAGATTCAAAACATAAAGAATCCCTCTAGGCAAAACCTTAAGTTACCAAAAAAAAAAAAACACACAAAACAGGAATATACATTCCATTCAGCACAACTTATTTTATCAGCCATTTAAACAAAACAGAATCTAACACTTATCTAGCTAGATTACTTACTGAGTTCTAAGACTCCATTCCTTTCTGTTCCCAGCAAAAGCATCACATAGAGAGAATCTTTGTTTCTCCCCCCCCCCCCCCGCTTTGAAAGTATTTTGTCTCCTCATTGGTCATTTTGGTCAGGTGCCAGTGAGGTTCTTAGCTTCTTAATCCTTTACAGGTGAAAGGGTTTTTCCTCTGGCCAGGAGGGATTTAAAGGTGTTTACCTTTCCCTTTATATTTATGACAGCCTGCTTAACAGGGGTAGCTCCAACTGCTGCTGAGGGGATGCCACATGCCAGGCTCCAGCTTGCCCCTTCCTTCCCCACTACCTCTTCCCTCACCCCTCTTCCCTCATTTTCTCCAGCCCCGCTTAGCCATCCCCACCAGAGGCACTCACTGTTGCACAGAATAGAAAACAGTAAGGCTCCCAGTACACAGAAGGGGAGCACGACTGGCACTAGGACCCAGGAGGTGGGGTTCAGCTGCAGAGTCAGTGGAGCTGAGGCACAGCCTCCTTTGGCTGGGCAGCTCTGTGCTGGCAGAATGAGGGGGGCAGTGGCATGTAACCCTGTGTGCCCTCCATGCCTCACCTCTGTTTGGAAGGGGGAAATCCCCCCAAAAAACATGTGCCCATGGTCTCCCCCCTTCCCCATGCAGCTTCCCAGACATTTTCTGCAGGGAAACACAGGAAATCTGCAAGGAACGGGGAGGGGAGATGCATTTTCTGCAGGTGTGCAGTCCTCCAGAATACCCCCAGGAGTAAAAAAAAAAAGAATTGTTGGTAGGAGTTACTTACCATTATGGCAGTTGTAGGTAGCATGCAGGCCAAGTGGATTATGGATCTTGCTCTACACCCTTCTCCTCTCTGCAGCTCAACCCCACAACAACAAGCCCTATCTCTTCCAGTCCAGCCACCCTCTCAGCTGACTCCCACCACAATATTTTCCCCAGATTTCCCCCACTCCAGATGGTGGCGGGGAGTGCCATGTGCCTGTAACCGTGCCTCAGTGGGCCACAACTGAGAGTGCCAAATTCAGGACAAACGGCTGAGAAATATGGCAGATACACCCCAAGACTGGTGGCTAATCCCACCTAGGATATACCAAACCAGCCACAAAAGTAAACTTCTGCTTCACCACACTGGCTAACAAGAAGTCATAAAAGCAGTTTCCTTAGGCATTCCAGTCCTTTTATTAGCACCGAAAACACTAGACTTAGAGATGAGGGGTTCTTTAAAACCAGTCTCTTCAAATAAAAGGTTCTTCTGATCCCAAAGGACCAGCCACACACCCAGCTCAATATATAACTCCAGTCTTACCCAAAAATCACACTGTTGCCAATCCTTTAGTATCTAAAGGTTTATTTATAGAAAGAAAGGTGAAAGTTAAAATTGGTTAAAAGAATCAAATACATACAATAATTGCATTGCATAGTTCTTGCTTCAGGCTTGTAGCAGTGATGAAATAAACTGCTGGCTTAAGTCAAGTCCCTGGCCGCTTCCAAATCATCCTCCTCAGAAGGTCCTCAGTCCATTGGTTAGAATGCTCCCATTAATATAAATTCATAGTCCAGAGCTGGAGCAGGACAGAGGCAAAATGAAGGCTTTTTCAGGGCCTTTTATATCTTCTGCCATGTGGAGGGCATTCCATTGTTCTTACTGTGGAAAAGTACCATAACAAGATGGTGGTTGGAGTCACATGGACAAGTCACATGTCCATGCATTTTGCCTAGTCATTGCAGGAAGCCATTACCTATACTTCAGATGGAATATCCACAGGGCAGTCCATTCAGTGGAGACGGGCGTTTCCCATGGTCCATTGCAAGTTAAGCATTTCTTCATGAGCCACTTAATTTAAATAGTCCCTCTAAGATGTGTTTGCTAACTGCTTTGTGGGCGTTACCCCAGGAGCAAACATTTGAAATGCAGGTATATCGCCAATACTCATAACTTCAAATACAAAAATGATTCATGCATACAAATAGCATAATCTTATTCAACAAATCATAACCTTTTCACAGACATCTTACATGCCACATTTTATTCAAGATTTGTTGCAAATATATAACAGTGGTTGCAACAGTGATCTATATGGTCATATTTTAACCAGATAACATCACAGTGCCTGACTTATCTTGTTGGCAATGTACCTAGGCTTCCAACTGGACTCACCTTGGAATCCAACTTCCCTCTTGTGGATGATGAGAACCACCACCATTTTCGAAAAAGAAGCTATATTCTGTGCACTATTTGGCTAGTCCAGATGTCCCTTCTCATCCTCCCACCCTGTGTATTCTCAGGTAGGAGCAACACACAGCTCTGCATCTGAAGTATAGGATGCTCAGAGAGGTGTGAAATAGCCCATTCATCTCAGTATGATGGTCTCATCTGAATGAGAGCACCTCAAGAGATAAATACAGCCTGAAATAGCTCTGAGATGTGTGAAGTGCAATATTCATGTCAGTGGGTGTTCCCATCCCCTTTAAAGGGCTGGAGCATTTCTGATATTTGTCAAACATGCCCATGCTCAGCTCCTCGCTCCCGTGTGAGCAGTGTGTTCTTGGTACATGTCTGTCCTAAGCTCTCCTCCCAGGGGGGCTGGGCTTCCCTGAACTTGGCCTCATGTGGGGGGGGAAGGGGGGAGGGGAGGGGAAGGGGAAGGTCAGACCCTTCCTGTAGATGGAAAAGGGACCCCATATCCTGGCACACACAGAGGTAGCAGGTCTCACATATCCCAGGATAAGGGACCCCCCAGATCCCAGCTCAAATGAGGGGAGGGGAGGGAGAAAGGCTCAGACCCTCCCGGAATGGCAAGCCCCCCAGAACCTGGTTTCACATAAGTCACACTCAGGAGGTCAGATCCCAATGTGTGCGTAAAGGCCCTCCCATATCCTGGCACTCATGCAGCAGGGCAGGGAATGGGGTTTAGACACTCCTGGAAGGTGAGAAACCCCATATTCCAGCATATATATGGGGGCTCGGACAACCCCAGATCCTAGCATCCATCAGAAGGGGAGAGTATGTGGCTGACCTACCATCCTCCCTGATGTGTCCCTCCCAGTTACTTGTTCCCCCAACCCCTCTCAGATACCCTGTTAACCACCCCCATTTATCCCCTTGGTGCACCCTTGAATCCCTCTCACCTCTATTCTGCCCAGTGCTCTACTACCTAAAATGTCCTCCCTCTGCCAGCAAACATTCACGTATCTAATTTCTTTTTTACAAAAACATTTTGCTTACACCCTCCCACCCCAACGCAACCCAAACAAAACTGGGAAGGAATTCTATCCCCCCACACATACCACCCCCATTCAGATAGATAAAGTTCACAGGGGTGCAGGGTGTGTGTGTCCCATGTTACTCTTCAGTGTGGGGCACAAAACTTATCTGTTTGCACCAGAGTAAATGGTGGGCTCTTTATAACTTGAACTCTTTAAATCAAGATCTGAGGATTTCATTAACTCAGCCAGAAATTATGGGCCTATTACAGGAGTGGGTGGGTGAAGTTCTGTGGCATACAATGCTCAGGAGGTCAGAATAGGTGATTATATTGGTCCCTTCTGGCCTTAACATCTTTGAGTCTTTAAAAAACAAAAACAAACATACAAAGAAAAACAAAGAAAAACCACAAACTGGCAGACAGATTTTAGCAATACACCATCCAACCTTTTCCAATTTTTTCCCACTAACAATGGCTTGGTGGGTGAAATTCAAAAGAATACCATTTCTCCCCTTGAGCTATCCATCTTTTGGGAGACTTTGAAGACTAACAATCCTGTTAACTACTCTTTCTGTACATGTTCAATATACTCCATTAGGTGCACAAATAAGCTTGTGCATCTTAACATGTCTAATTGGAAGAGCAAAATCTTTTTCAAATAACATTTTAATATGATTTCCCCCAAAGGCTGGTGGGATACCCTACTCTGCTGAGCATTTGAGAATCTGGTGAGATGATCTAAGCAAAAATAAGTTACCAGAATCTGTTTTATTTCAGGCCTCTATCTCAGGAACCCTTTGGTCAAATCAAATGACTCCAAATTTGTATAACTACAAGAACACTGTGACCCCATGAAGTGAACTAAACATCAAGGAAATCAACTTAACCTTGTTGATTTTAGATCACTTAGAAAGAGAAAGCTTTAAACATAATGCTGGTTTTAATCTGAACTATAGTAAAGCTGTTGCTCTGCTATAAAAAATAAGGAATGTTGGTACTGGAATTAATTAACCTATCAAAGAGCTATTGGTCCTCATGTACTGCCCTCCCCCCCCCTCCCCCACCGCCTGCTGCCTGTTCACTGGCCCAGTATGAGGTTGTTCAAGATAGGGGAAGTCTGCCTTGAAGCTTTTTACACACCTTTGGAAAACTAGGCCTGAGGCTCTTCTCTGTGCTCTGCGCTATGTGTCTGTGTGTGTTCACCTTAGACCAGACGCAGACCATGAGGAACAAGATTTTATTCTGAAAAGAAACACCGAACAGTCCAGCAGCCTCCTCTCTGCTTGCTTGTCTCATGCTCTCAGCTTTAGTCAGTGCTGAAACTTCCTTCTAGAAGGGCAGAGGGTAGTTCCTAGCAGGAACCAGGAAGTTCTCCAACACCTTACTGTTGGTAGTCAACAACTTGTAGTTCCCACTGCAGTTGCTGAAGCACACCAGAGCTTGGACTATACCTACATAGGCATTCAGTCAGTCATATGGTTAGTCAGTGTATCAGAATTTAGATCAACACTTGTAGCTCCCATTTTGTGGCTTTCTCCACTCTGACATTGCAGCTCCCCGAATACAAGTGTTCTTTGTGCTTTTCTATACACATTTTAAATTATGAAAAGATAAGGAGGACAATGACAAACTAGTAGTGAATAACAATATACAATACCATGGAAGAAAGCTTTCTATAAAAGCTATTAAATTACAGAAAGGAAGTCAAACTTTCAAAATCAAAAAATCTCATGTGAAATTTCACATAAACTCAAAAGGGGATAAGCAGTACTAAAAGTATCTTTGCTAATATACAGACTAGCTGTTAATGATTGCATCAGCTTAATTGCACATAAATGATTAACTTAAAGGGCTATTTATCTCCTTCAGTCAATTTTCTGAATTCCCATTGGTACCAGAGGAATTTTTGTCCATATATTTAGGGAATTATAAGTCATATTATTTTATCCTGTATTTCTCTCAGTCAGTGAAACAATTGATTAAAAGCACATGATATAAAGAATAGGCATAGCTGAAAATTGAGGGGGGGAAATATATAAAGCTTATGGAATGCCCTGTGGATTTTTACCAGTTTTGTGGAAATTTAACAAAGATTTCCTTATTTCTAAGCAGAGATTTTCAGTTTAAGGGAATCTTTTAAAATACTTTCCCCAATTTTTTCAATGGCCATTCACATACTGCAACTTAATAGAAAATTCTAGGCAGGGCTGCCAGAAACGGCAATACAAATATGCAAAATTGGTGGTGAATTTCCCCAGTTTATTGTACCCTTTTGCAGTCCACTTAAATACTTGCACCCAGTAACTTACATACTACTGACACTTCAAAATAGCACTGAGAGTTCCTATGTACAGTAGCTACAACAAGGAGCAAAGTGAGATCCATTCTTAGGTCTGGGCTTAGTCTTGCCCCCTGACAGTCTTTAAGGCATTGTATCCATTTCTATTTTTAAACCTCTAAAAGGGAAGTAAAATGGTTTGCATTATACCACACTCTTCTTGTTTTTGTTTTTTGCAATATCAGTGTTTGAACTCTGAAAGAAGATAATTTTAAACATGATTCTGGTCTACTGAAAAATGAGCACAGCAGCCAGTTGGAAGACAGGAATTGCAGTTTCTCTTTGAACCACTGCCTGGAAGAAGTGTTAATAACAGCACTTGAAAGGGAAAACACTGAACAAAGGTAGCCAAGCTGCTTCTGACTAAACTTGTACTTGAAAGGTTGAACCAGGAGCTAGTTTAAGTCTTAGATGTTGGTCTTTAAGAACATTACAACTTTAAAGAAGTTTAGATTTGGGGAAAAGGGCAAATGGGACAAATGAGGGACCACGGTGAATCGAATCAGCTTGTGGGGAGGCAAAGAGACAGAAGGAAATGTGTCTAGTAACTCCATGAACCGTAAATGCTGCAGTGCATCCAATTTTTTGAATGGATTTTTAAAATGAAATGTAAAATTATTCAACTGTATTTGAATAGCAATAAACCATGCCAGGAAATAATAATGCATGTATGGATTAAGTGTCTACAATGTATCTGACATTGTACAAGACACAAATACTAAGACAGAGTGCAATTTATAGTCCCAGTCCTTCATAGTGAAGTCAACGGGGCTAAGTGAAATCAATGAGGAGCCATGCAGACACTAGGTGTGCTGTATTCCTGAAGCAAGCAGAGAAGGAGATAGACACACAGGTGTCTGCTGTGATTGTTTTATTGTCTGGCTGCAAAACTGAAACTAAAACGAAAGTGAGGCTGTGTACTGGAAAGGGAAAGAGTACTGAGCCCCCTGAACATTTAAAGGGACAGGATATCACAAGGCGCATCCCACAGAGGATGAAAGATATAGTTTTAGTCTAATAACTTTTTAATTTTTATATTCATGGGCTAACAGGAAAAAGTGGATCCCCAGGAGAAATTTTAATAAAGACAGCATGAGGCTTGCTAAGAAGGCATAATTTACGTTAGTAGGCTACTGGCCTCTTGCTGAGGTGACTGAAGGCACTTAATCTCGATCCTCACAATCATAGAATATCAGAGTTGGAAGGGACCTCAGGAGGTCATCTAGTCCTACCCACTGCTCAAAGCAGGACCAATCCCCAACTAAATCATCCCAGCCAGGGCTTTGTCAAGCCTGACCTCAAAAACCTCTAAGGAAGGAGATTCCACCACCTCCCTAGGTAACCCATTCCAGTGCTTCACCACCCTCCTAGTGAAAAGGTTTTTCCTAATATCAAACCTAACCCTCCCACCACTGCAACTTGAGACCATTACTCCTTGTTCTGTCATCTGCTACCACTGAGAACAGTCTAGATCCATCCTCTTGGGAACCCTCTTTCAGGTAGTTTGAAAGCAGCTATCAAATCCCTCCTCATTCTTCCTTTCTGCAGACTAAATAATCCCAGTTCCCTCAGCCTCTCCTCATAAGTCATGTGCTCTAGCCTCCTAATCATTTTTGCAACAGTGGTATGTGCACCAAGGATCTTATCCAAAGCCACCCAAAGTTAATGGAAAAATCCTTATTTATTGCACTGGGTTTCGGATTAGACCCAATAGCCTATTAATTTCAGCACATACAGTTGGGTCTTTTGCAGCATAATTGTCATACTAATTGTTATTATTAGCTATTTATTTTATATTATAGTAACCCTTAGACCAGGGGCCCATTGTGGTTGGAGCTATTCAAAGTGTATCAACAATTGCAGGCTGGAATAAAGAAATGGCTATTATATCATCCCAATCCCTAACCCCCTTCCTAATTCCAAACTGTTCCCACAAAAATTCTACTTCACCATAAAAGTAAAAGCTGACATCAAATTATTTGCTACCTGTCAGGTGTATCACAGCTTTCAGCTGTGCTGGAGAGAAACCAAAAGATTTTAACAAAAGAGCCCCAAAGCAAAATTCCTAGTGGAACATTTGTCCACGTCCCCTGTGTAGTGCACTTGAATAACATGCCTCTGCCAAGGCATCCTAACATAATGTTTCCATTGTGAAGCATCCTGCCCAGAAGCCTGATCCTGACTGGTTATGACTGCTGCATAGGATTTTTCCCTTGGTGGCACTGCAGGAGTTCCTGGCTGGAAACACGTACCTCAGGTCCTTCCTTATTGTCACTACTGCTCAGCTGCTCACTCACGACAGATCTTTGTGTTCCTTCGTTAGCACTGGCCTTTCTCTTTCTGTTGCTGGGAACTTCAGGGTGAAATAAAAAAAAAGACCTCACTTCAGATTTTTAAAAAATGCCTCTTTTCTGCCACTTTTTCCTCTGTTTGACTCCTACCCTTAATAATCCTCTGACTGGAATCCCTTAAAGTGAATGGAGCCTCTACAACTGAGGAGACAACAGTAACAGCCCCCTCTCCACTTATTGATGAAGGGGAAGTCAGAGGTATGGCTGCTAAACTGCCCTTTACTCCTGCGTTTCTGATACAGCCTGACTGTGGCAAAGCTACCCTATATTCCTTCCCCTCTTCAAGCCCCCATGCAGTATTTGAAATGCAGAACATGCCTTACTAACCATTTCTCACAGTCAGGGACCTTAGTTCCACCCCCTCTGTACCCAGAGCTCCCTCTGACAGCTGTTCCCCATCACAGGAAGCTGTAGCAATCTCTTTTTTCCTTTTGAACACATACTCCTATTGGCTATCCCTTCACCCAGAATCCTTTCCCACCCTCCAATGCACTTTCCAAATCAGCTTCCCCATAAGTAAATTTGGGCCTGGGGCACAGCCCCCAGGTGCCACAGGAACACGGCTGATAGCCACATTGGCAGGATCCACCAGTCTACACACAATAACTTCTCCATCAGTCTGCAAACAAATGGACTCCTCCAAAATCACATCCAGAGAACATGCTGGAGCTAAAAAGTCTCCTCCAACTCCACCAACTGAGGCTGAAGCCATCTTGACAGGACGAGGAAGTGAGAGCGCTCACTCCTTCTCTTGCTGGATAGACATCCTTCCATAATAAAATTCAGACAAATATTACATAATTTATTGATACTCAGTGCTTGCTCTTGAGTGGGAGCTTGCCATTGACTTTTATGGCAGAAGGAATGTATCCTAAGACGTTATTACTTTTAAAACCTACAATATTCATTTTACAAACAGTCACATGCTAACAGCTATGCAATAATCCTCCCGCCCCCTTTCAGTTAAGGCATCAACGAGGCAAAGTTAAGGTTAAGTGTGTGAAAGATATTGGATTGGGTATTATGACCACTATTCTATTAATAACAATTATATTAGAATAATACCTGGAAATCCAATCAGGATTAGACCCCATTGTGTTAGGTGCCGTACAAAGGCACTTGTACATAGGCACAGTTCCTACCCTAAAGAGAAGACAATCTAGGGTAAAACATTAAAAATGGGTGTAACAAGCAAACAGAAGGCACAAAACAGGAATGGAGAAAATGGGGAACAATTGTTTTATATACAGTCAAAGGGTACATGATCACTGGTAGTGAATATTTATTTATTACATGTCTTAAATGCACATTTCCTTTCTTTCTAATGTTTGAAGTTAGGGAGCTATATATGAGTATGATATGAGGTTTAAAATATTTGGTGGGAAGTTACTTCAAAATATATTTATTACTTTTTTGTGGGCAAATTTCCCAGCTTTGAATGTCTAACATTTTACAGTATATTTTATATTTATAATATTGATGGTCAGATCATGCCTCTGTGATCTGGCCCTTCTCAACACAGAAAGGAGGGCCAGATGTTTCCATGGCAATAGTCCCCCACGTTCTCCTGCCCACATGGAGTGCTCTTCAGAGGTCTGGAATTTGGCACAGGGATAGGGAGCAGGTCTGGGGAGGACTGAAGAGGCTAGATATATATTTTCCCCTGAACTATCATTAACCTGTTCATCCTGAAGTATTCCTACACTTATTGAAATAAATGGCACATTTGTATTGACTTCAGTGGGTGAAATCAAGCCCATAGAAAGGACGTAGCTTCAGCCTTTATCATGAAGAGGCAACACATTCTTTCATAATCAAACATTGACTGATTAATTGGATTATTTTAATTTACATTTTCTGCATCAATTTGCTTTGCTTCCTTATTCATGATTATAAAGTAGAGCTGCTTGTTAGTGCCACCTTCAGTTAAGCATCTTGGACCTGCTGTAGAAACCTTATCTTTGATAGAAAAGGGAATATTCATTTGAGCCAGGAGTACTCATGTGAATCAGGCTTGTGGGCACAAACCTGTGGTACATAGGCAGATATTATGAAACTTTCTCCATCCATGACAATAAATTTAGTCCTGTTCTAACCTAAACCTCTGCCTTCATTCATGATGCCTCTCTTGATGAAAGAATAATCGCTGTGCCAAATTAGCTCAAGGAAGCCACTTAGATGGACTTCGTAAGTTACATCCTCATTTTAGACCAAAACGTACCTCTGTCTTGCATGAAGATAATCCACTTTTTATTACAGTTGTGTACAATTTAATTACCTCAGACATGCTTAATCAATAAATTATACTTATGGGAAAATTTATTTATGTTGAAGTAATTAATTTCTGATTTAAAGATTACTACTTTGGTGTATTTTATTGTCCCACTCAATTTGAGATCTCTTAAAAAATTAAACAATTGTGGTTTTGCCTTGACAGGGTGAATACTAGAAATAGGAAGTTTCTAAAATAGATTAAAACAGAGGTGAATGTCTGCTTTTTATGTCCTCATTTTCTCCATCCCCGGTGAATCCAGCTCAATGGGAGAATGCAGAAGCTGAACTTCACTCCCCAGGTGCACCATAGCAGCATTTTTTAATTGAAACGTTTGCAGGCTTGGGTGTCCTTGTTTGATGAAAGGTTGACATTTTTATGGAAAGCACATAGATAATTTTTGCAAAAAAAAAATATTTGAGTGGTGTGATGCCACAATCCCATCACTCATGAATGTGCCGATCACAGAATAACCGATGAGAAAAGGGAAGTAAAGAAGAAGAAAAAAGAGAGGACGAAGAGTCAAGGAGCAAGGAGGAAAGGAGCTCCTTCCAATAATTACAGTTCCACCATTCGTGATAGATACATGATTTTATGTAAGTTAAGTATGTATGGAAGTATGTGATCTATAGACAGAGAGACATTAGAGCTTCTGTAAATAATTCACATTAAATTTATTATTTATTGAATTTTGCCTTCTTTTTAGTTTGCAATTTGTCAGTGAATTGATTTCAAAATTTTCCAAGTTATTATTATGTTTTCAAATACTGATCTCTTTAGTTAATAATTCTTAGTCTGCATAATGTTCACTGATGGTGAATTATAAATATTCACAATTTGTCTTGTATTGTTAGGGCTTGATTCAAAACTCAAAGTCAGTGAGTTTCCACTGATTTGAATTAACATAGGATCAGCTGGTCATAGAGTATTGTTTCTGTTCTCTGATTGGATGACTTATGTAACTTACTAAAAATAGTGCACATTTCAAGTTAAACATTCAGATATAAAATTCAGAATCTGTAATTAATAAATGTGAAATGTGTACACTTGATTAGTTATTCAGTATGAAATACACTTTTGGCAAAAATTTGAGCATTCTGGCTAAAAAGTTACTTTTTGTGATTTTTATCTAGCCAAGATTTTTTTTACATTATGCCAATCATCACAATATCCTGATGCAGCCAAACTGGCTTCCAGCAGCCCTGTGGGAGGGGGAACACAGAGATAAAGTCACCCTTGGACTCTCCCCAGGGCCTGAGGACTGGGAACTATTACTATTAATTCGTATGGTTAAATAACTTCAGAACCATTTTTTTCAATTGAGGTTTTTGATATAACAGCCATGCTAATGTTTATAGACAGAGAACTTCACAAAAGTGAAGAAAAGCTTATTCAGTGTTGCTCTAAATGTCTAAATTGCATCGACATATTATTGGCCTGTAATGTCATGTACTGTGTCCCATGTTCTTGTTCTATATATGACCATTCCACAAGACTTGATAACTTCTGATATTTTCTAATTCTTTTGTGCATCAGTGTCGTCCTGTTTGGTTGTATTATACATCACCTGCTTGTTTTTCAGCTCCCCAAACAGCAAGGTCATATTTTAAAAAAGGTAAAAAGCATGTGGGGTTTTTTTTTTTTTGCCCCTTCTTGTCAGTACCTTCTAAAAACTATAGGTAGAAGAGCTGTCAGAATGTAACCAATACTTGAGTCTGCATGTTAGTCAGAGTAACCATTTGTTTTTATTGTGATTCTGATATCATATGACTGCATGCCTTTAAAGATATTAAAATAGGGAAACTACTTAGATAAATTAAGTGATGCAGTGTAATCGGTCTGCAAGCTATTTTCAGTGCTGGAAGCCTTGTCTTTGAAGTACTATTATTTAAGGAGACAGAAGTCTTCTTTTGTATTACTGTATTAATTTGGAAACAAGAAAGCTTAGTTCTTTCTGCCTACCCCTGACAGTCCTCCTTACTTCTAAAAAATTACAGTATTTAATTTTATTACCTGATTACATCTGATTTTTAAGCATCCTCATATCTAAAACATGAAAGAAAAAATAACTCATATAATCTTATGTCATGTGCAGGCATATATTACCCTCTAAGTAGTATAATCCTGTTGAATTACATCATGTCAATTTTTTTTTCACTTGGTTTGCCCCATCTTTAGCTTCTATAATGTTGGCATTTTTGCTGGTGTACATATCAGTTCTTAAAACTATGTGCCAAATTCCTAGTTGAATATGTAGATGAGCTGTATGGCTGCCATTGCATTTTTCTCTAGGGTACCGCTGAATAAGACAAGCCAGGAATATCTTGTTCAATTTGGTTAGAAACAAATTGAACAAAAGTGAAGAGTTGAGGTATATATTTCCTCTGATTATATAAAGGAAATGATACAGTATATAGGAGCAGCCTGATATTTTGATTTAGGGGTATATATCTTGGAAATATGTACTTAAAAGTATGTGAAGAGCCTGTTTTAGTTACTTTAGCAATGCATGGTTGTTATTTGGTTGTTATTGTTATAGGAAAGCAGACTTCGACTCCCTCAGGGAATGGATGGCCAGGATCCCCTGGGGGACTAACTTGAAGGGGAAAGGATTCCAGGAGAGCTGGCTGTATTTCAAGGAATCCCTGTTGAGGTTACAGGGACAAACCATCCCGATGAGTCGAAAGAATAGTAAATATGGCAGGCGACCAGCTTGGCTTAATGGTGAAATCCTAGCGGATCTTAAACATAAAAAAGAAGCTTACAAGAAGTGGAAGGTTGGACATATGACCAGGGAAGAGTATAAAAATATTGCTCGGGCATGTAGGAATGATATCAGGAGGGCCAAATCACACCTGGAGCTGCAGCTAGCAAGAGATGTCAAGAGTAACAAGAAGGGTTTCTTCAGGTATGTTGGCAACAAGAAGAAAGTCAAGGAAAGTGTGGGCCCCTTACTGAATGAGGGAGGCAACCTAGTGACAGAGGATGTGGAAAAAGTTAATGTACTCAATGCTTTTTTTGCCTCTGTTTTCACTAACAAGATCAGCTCCCAGACTGCTGCGCTGGGCATCACAAAATGGGGAAGAGATGGCCAGCCCTCTGTGGAGATAGAGGTGGTTAGGGACTATTTAGAAAAGCTGGACGTGCACAAGTCCATGGGGCCGGACGAGTTGCATCTGAGAGTGCTGAAGGAATTGGCAGCTGTGATTGCAGAGCCATTGGCCATTATCTTTGATAACTCGTGGTGAACGGGGGAAGTCCCGGATGACTGGAAAAAGGCTAATGTAGTGCCAATCTTTAAAAAAGGGAAGAAGGAGGATCCAGGGAACTACAGGCCAGTCAGCCTCACCTCAGTTCCTGGAAAAATCATGGAGCAGGTCCTCAAAGAATCAATCCTGAAGCACTTGCATGAGAGGAAAGTGATCAGGAACAGCCAGCATGGATTCACCAAGGGAAGGTCATGCCTGACTAATCTAATCGCCTTTTATGATGAGATTACTGGTTCTGTGGATGAAGGGAAAGCAATGGATGTATTGTTTCTTGACTTTAGCAAAGCTTTTGACACGGTCTCCCACAGTATTCTTGTCAGCAAGTTAAGGAAGTATGGGCTGGATGAATGCACTATAAGGTGGGTAGAAAGCTGGCTAGATTGTCGGGATCAACGGGTAGTGATCAATGGCTCCATGTCTAGTTGGCAGCCGGTATCAAGTGGAGTGCCCCAAGGGTCAGTCCTGGGGCCGGTTTTGTTCAATATCTTCATAAATGATCTGGAGGATGGTGTGGATTGCACTCTCAGCAAATTTGCGGATGATACTAAACTGGGAGGAGTGGTAGATATGCTGGAGGGGAGGGATAGGATACAGAAGGACCTAGACAAATTGGAGGATTGGGCCAAAAGAAATCTAATGAGGTTCAATAAGGATAAGTGCAGGGTCCTGCACTTAGGATGGAAGAATCCAATGCACCGCTACAGACTAGGGACCGAATGGCTAGGCAGCAGTTCTGCGGAAAAGGACCTAGGGGTGACACTGGACAAGAAGCTGGATATGAGTCAGCAGTGTGCCCTTGTTGCCAAGAAGGCCAATGGCATTTTGGGATGCATAAGTAGGGGCATAGCGAGCAGATCGAGGGACGTGATTGTTCCCCTCTATTCGACATTGGTGAGGCCTCATCTGGAGTACTGTGTCCAGTTTTGGGCCCCACACTACAAGAAGGATGTGGATAAATTGGAGAGAGTCCAGCGAAGGGCAACAAAAATGATTAGGGGTCTGGAACACATGACTTATGAGGAGAGGCTGAGGGATCTGGGATTGTTTAGCCTGCAGAAGAGAAGAATGAGGGGGGATTTGATAGCTGCTTTCAACTACCTGAAAGGGGGTTCCAAAGAGGATGGCTCTAGACTGTTCTCAATGGTAGCAGATGACAGAACGAGGAGTAATGGTCTCAAGTTGCAGTGGGGGAGGTTTAGATTGGATATTAGGAAAAACTTTTTCACTAAGAGGGTGGTGAAACACTGGAATGCGTTACCTAGGGAGGTGGTAGAATCTCCTTCCTTAGAGGTTTTTAAGGTCAGGCTTGACAAAGCCCTGGCTGGGATGATTTAACTGGGAATTGGTCCTGCTTCGAGCAGGGGGTTGGACTAGATGACCTTCTGGGGTCCCTTCCAACCCTGATATTCTATGATTCTATGATTCTATTTTGATATATTGCATATGAAGCCTACAATGACACATAACATTCTTTCTAGAATAAAGTTATATTTAATTGAAAGTTTAATCAGTCTTCAATAAGTTATGATGGCTCCTTCCAACACATTTTCTCTAGGATTACTGCAGTACTGCAGAGAAACATTAGCCAATCATTGGCAAACAAGTCATTTGAAATATTAAATTTGTTCCTTTGATGTATCAATTTCCCAGTTGTATTAAACCCATACAAGAAATACACACATTTAATATTATTATTGAGTTTACTGCTGTCACAGAGGCTCTAGTCCCTGCAGTAGTTCTTGTTGCACATTTTCCATTTTTAGTCACCTTCAATACCTCAGAACTACATCGCTAAACTGGACATTTGGCATGTCCTTCCATTTGTCCAGGATTGCCTGCAGTCCCGCATAAACAGTACATGCAGGAGTAGCAATGGGAGATTGGTAAGCAGCTGGGAAAGCAAGAAAGAAGAGAAGGAAGAATTCATTTTGAATTCTTTAACTGACAACACTGCTTTTAGAAGACAAGAAAGTATATAACCTCCATAGCAAAATGAGAGTGAAGTCATTTGCTTACAGGACAAAGTGTTGTGTTTGTGACAGAGATGGTATAATAAAGTTCAATAAAAAAGTAAATCACTTGGATATGTTGCACCAGTCCTTCCCTCATCAAGCACGGCTTGCTGTTTCAGTACAAACCAGGCAAGTATCTGTGTGACAGAGAGCACCCAGGGTAATTGTAAATCTTCCAAGCTCACATTGATGGAGAAACAGGTGGTTTCCAATGCATTTCCCCCCTAAAATACTATCCTTATGGAACACTGAATATGAATATTATTTATTTGCATGAGCAGGAGCCAGGTGAAGTGATTTGTCGGGGGAGACACCTGTTTTTTAACGAGACTTGGGTTTGACTAGCAACGAAGAACATATCGTGGGTTTTGGAGACCAATTAAATATCTTGAATGCCTATTATACAGCAGGAAAAATATGGTCTGAACACAGATGTGCCTGAGCTGACAAAGGACTGCTGTTGGGTTAAAAAAACATAGTTGCAATGGAAGAATAAGATATAGTTAACTTGTCACTGTCACAAGACTGCTTGCCTGTTTTGTGCTGAAAGAACAAGCAGTGCTTCATGAGGGGAGGACCTGTGCAACATATCCAAGCAATTTACTTTTGTACCACAAACCATGTAGTGTTGAGTGGACTCAAAAAGTTTTGATAAATCCATAATTTTTCTGACTGACATCTGAACGTTTTCAAAACATTCTAAACTATGTAACCTGTTTAGATTGACTGTTATGGTGCTCTATTAGAATACCACCCTCTAATAGACCACCTGGCCTATTTGTATTCCAAGTTAAACATGAAGGGCCACGCTCTACCATCATATATGTATAGCCAATTGACTTCAGTGGGAGCTGGATGTGTGTATCTCTCACAAAGCATGGCTGGAAGGGTTTTACCATTTTTTTTTTTTTTTAGTAATTCCTTGTGCATCTTGAATACCACTTTCTGCAGTTTTAATTTAACATTTATTAGGCCCAAGCCTCTCTCTTTATTTTAAAGCAGTTTTGGAGGGCATCTCATGGCATCCACTTACTCATTACCAAATATTATGGTATTCAACCAAGGTTTCAAGGTTGAACATCCAAAATGGTAGTTCCCCGTGACAAATTCAATAGTTTGATCTTGCTCTTTCCTTATTGTTGCTAGCAATCCCATAAACTCTACTCACTTGAAATGAAGCTTTGTTGTCTCCATCAACAACAATAAAAAGATTGGAACAGTTAATTTTTTAAACTGAAACACCCATAAGTAAAGAGTAGGGGACTGTTATAAACTGTGAGGATGGAAGCTGAACCAGTGGATTTAGCAGCAAGGGAATTGTGCTGATGGGGGGAAATTTTGCATGCTGTCTCCACCAAATAAATCAATTATCACAGGATAACTTGGCCAAAACCAGGACAAGGGGAAACAAACTAAAAGATATATTTTAGCATTGTGAATAGAGCTTATGGAATGAGTCTACTGGCCTCACACTGAACCAGAGTGGGGAGCTGAACAAAACTGGGCTAGAGAGGCCCTGCCCCTCAGTAGGTGCAACACATGTTCCCGATGAAGGGACAGTTTAAAAAGAAGACTGATAGCCCAGGAGAAGGGAGAAAGATCTCCATGTGGCACCAGGAAGCCAGGGTGATGTGAGGAGATGTGCGGCATGGGATGAGGGGGGAGCAACAGCTCTGTGAAGGCTGCTTTAGCTGCAAGGTACCCCTCACTTTGGGAATTGAAAACCCTGAGAGAGATTGACTAACTGAATTGGAGAGTCTAAAGAATTGGAGAGTCTGAAGAGAGTCTAAATAGCCTGTGACCATGCCCCATTCTGAGGAGCTTAGGCTGGTAGGAAGTGACCCAGGGGATAACAGAATTTGAAGTGGCTCAGTAACAGGGCTAGATTCTTTGAAAAATGCCCTGGGGCCTTGGGTTGTGAGCTGGTGGAGTGGGATGGCCTGGGTCCCCCTACTCTTTGTAATGACGAGCTCTGGGGGAGCAGTTGGAACATAATGGGACAATTGAGGCTGCAGCTTGGACTCCCACAGGGAAAACTAGATTGGCAGAACCGATAAGGCCATGAGCTGACCACTAGGCCTGCTGATCACCAGACCTTCCTGCAACAGCTCAGATGAAGACTGAAAGGTATAATTACTGCAAAGGAATTCTGGCCCTGGCCTTGACCCTTCCCTGTGTCTTTGGAGAAGGCTATTGCTCACAGTTGTCATTGACACAATTAGTCCTTGTTAGGTTTCTTGCACCCTCTCCTTGCACACCCAGGCAGAGGATGTGCACAAATGAGCTGGCTCCCCCACATTCCACCTTTTTCTCTGCAAGCTAATGAGCTTGACCTCCTGTGAAGCAGGCACAAATGGATTAATGAAGAGAGATGCTGTGAGTTGGCTGTGGCTGGCACATGTCCCCTAAACTGCTTTATGTGCTCAAACTCCACTGGCCTGAGGAATGCTCTTTACATACACAGATCACCTCCTGCACAATAAACTGCATTAACATGCAGTAGCTGCGCCAAGAGGGTGGCCCTTCTCCTTTATTAATTTAAACATGTTAATATTCTCTATATGCAAAACATAATTAGAATTAATGGACTTTAGTGCTAATGTGGCACTTGAAGCTAGCTAGTGCATTAATCTTCTGCATATGATAAACATGAATTTTGAATCCCTTTACCACCAGCAAGGCTAGAAGCTCAGCTCAGTCTGCTGATGTAGTGTGTCCAGATAATGATCATATCAACTGACAGAGAGAGGGAATCATCCTCCTTTTGATGAGATAAGCAATTGTTCCTCCAGGGAGGAAATAAAACATGACTGAGTTGGAATGATTGTTAAACAAGATATTATTATTAATCTCTGAAGACAGAGCATTACCATTAGTGGGGCTTCAGTATCCTGTATCAGACAAAGAATGGATATGGGTTTCTACATACCCTCCAACATACTGTACCCGAATGGTCTCTGACATTTTCCTGATGAAGAATCACCATTTGCAAGAACTGTTAGTGCTTGCACCTAGCTTGCTATTTCCAATTGTCCTGGAGAGAGTTGAAAAGGAAACATCTGTATTTATGGAATATGTTAAAAATTCTGTTTCACAGCGAATCTGGAAAATAAGGGGGGAAAGGGAAGGGTTTTACAGATCTTACCAAGTTACCACATTGCATATACTGCAATATTTCCTCATTCTTAGAACAGGAAATAACAGCAGTAGCTAAGGGCTCATTTACACTTAAGACGCTAGAGCAGCAAACTACTGCATCTCTGTAGTGCTTTAGTGTATACATTACTTACACAGATTGTTCTCCCATCAGCATAGGTAATCCACATCCCTGAGAGGTGGGAGCTAGGTAGAAAAAGGAATTCTTCTGTTGGCGTAGTGTTGTCTACATGGAGACTTAGGTTAGCTTAACTACGCTGCTCTAGGGTATGGATTTTTCACACCTGTGAGTGACGTAGTTATGCTGACCTAGTTTTCTAGTATGGCTCAGGCCTAAGATACAATGCTGTGTCTATTACACAAGCTGGAGATTGTCAGAGAGCAGCAACTCTCCATCCATGCATCTTCCCCTCCCTCTGAAATATACCCTTTATGCTAGGGTTTGCGAGTCTGGCAAAGAGTTAGTACAAAGAGGTCAAACCAGAGGCCAAGGTCTAGTCCAAAACATATCAGCCTACCCTCACTCTCTTATCACTTTCTGTGACATTCTCTCACATGGCAGGTCTGGCTCCTATCAGCTATTTTGTCTTATGGGAAAATCCAGCTGCAGTTATTTCTGACATTAGTCTTCAAGGGATGATCGGGAACCTTGCTGTTCTACCCAGGCTTTGCCTCTATTTTTCATGGATAATTTGTTCCTCTTATTCTGGTTCCTCATCTTCTGTGAAGGGTCAGATAGCCTGTTCCCTACCTTTAGCGTAGCAGGAAGCAGCAACCCTTTTAATGGTGCCCACTGGTTTTCTACTTTCACACTGAGTGACACCCAGGAGTGTTGTTAGTGCTGTGGAATGTTGTTGCTGGTGCTGCAGTATTGTTACTGCTGCCAGTGTTGTGGTTCTTGGAGCTCTGATGCCAGCTGCACTGACTGCCAGTGCAGCATGTTAATTCAGCAGACCTCAATGTCATTCACTAAAAAGACCACAGGCTTGGTTTTCTGGATAAGGTGCTTGGCCAGGTTTATTGTCAACAAAGCACAGTACTAACACTGCATAGAAGCTACAGATACACTAACACATGTATGCCCTCCACAGTGGGACCTGCTCAGTCAGCACACCTAGATGCTGTTAGAGAGCTTATTCCTTCACCCTCCCACTTCCCTGGTCCTTCTCGTGGGAACAGAGAGCAAAAATACCCGAAGTCTGAAGGTGCAAACAATTCAATGTTTATTGGGGTGAACTTCCAGCAAGCTTAAATCCAAGTTCCTTTTTCCTTATTTTCGAATCCCAACTTACTTCCTGTTTGTCCCTAATTTATATAGTCATATTCTCAGCTATACTTTAACTAATTATTTTACTGAAATTTTCCTAACCAATCCTAACATATTGGTACATGATTAGCTAACCAATTATATCCCACCACCTTAATTAGTTTACATTCAGCAAAATTAATTATACAGCAGACAGAAACAATCACAGAACCATGCAAATAAACAATAACAAAGTGGAAACTATTATGACAAAACAATACAGAAGTGAGGATTTCCCAACTACATCTATAAAGACATAACCGTTTCCCAATTATGTCTATTGATAAATGAGTTTTTACCATAGATAGAAAACTATCAAACTAAATTTCCTTTTACATCTTCTAGTCTCTTCCCTTTATCTGGAGGTGATAGATCGGATCACCTTTCTAACAGCCCCAGATTGCCTTATTTCAATATGACTGGTTTGAAATGTGTGAGGACATGACCATATGCTTTCCAGCTTATGGCTGTTCCCACTGCTTAGCCAAAGACCTTAGCTTAAGAACAGGGCCTCAGTGAGAGAAGGCCCTTACATAGGCAGACAATGATTTTGATTCTTTCTTTTATACCTCTATGAGTAGCTAAATGATAAACATATACCTAAATTCTTAAAGTATAGGCCTTTACAGACAGGCCTGGATATCCATATCAGGGATCGAACTGGCAACCTTTGGCACACGGCCCATCAGGGAAAGCCGTTGGCAGGCCGGGAAGGTTTGTTTACCTGCAGCATCCGCAGGTTTGGCCGATTGCAGCTACCACTGGCCTCAGTGGCAAGTGGCGTGGGCCGAGGGATGTGCTGGCGGCCGCTTCCCGCAGCCCCCATTAGCCTGGAATGGCAAACTGAGGCCAGTGGGAGCTGCAATCGGCCGAACCTGCGGATGCTGCAGGTAAACAAACTGTCCCGGCCCGCAAGCAGCTTTCCCTGATAGGCTGTGTGCCAAAGGTTGCTAGTCCCTGATCTATATCCTAACACTCCACCCCTTCTTTTTTTTTTTCCTTTTGGGATCCTTCTGCCCAGGTATCCCTGGAAAAGCTTAGGACATATGGCGACACACTTCCTGATAGGGCCAGGCAACAAGATGGAAGGTGTCAATATTACATCTGTTCCACTACCCCTTGTGTAGTACTGTGCCCTGCACCTTCCCCTCAGAAAATACAAAGATGCCCCTCCTCTGGCTTCTCCTTTTATACATTGATACAAACAAGTTATGTATTATACTCCATATGTTTTTAGTTACCACCCTTATCCTTGTACCTACTAGTTCAAACAAAACATCCTCATCCATTATCCTGTCATCCCATCCTTATCTTACAAGGTTTTGGTGTGTTCCTATACACCTTCTTGGGAATTTGCTTATGTAGTTTCATGAGAACTCTGGGTGTTGTACCATTCTCTCTGTCAGGAATGTGCTTACTTGGTTAGCCAACACCTGGTGTGGTACTATTCTGCCAAAGCCAGGCCTACTCTGGTTCACAGCCTTTGGTTCATACTGCTAGTTATGCCTAGGGCCCCTGCAAGGCCTACAAGGAGTACCTATGTCCCAAAGTGCTTATCAGTACTGCAAGATCTCTCTCTCTTTCTCTCCCTGTGAAAATTTAGAATTAAAGATGTGCCTAAGCCTGAACCTGAATGTAAATCTAGATTTATAGCCACCCACAGTGTAAGGTTGTGTAGTTATGAGGTTCTGGATTGGTTCCATCTTTATTTCTAACCTAAAACACATACCCTTGATATAATGGCATACATAGATACAGCACTAGAATCATGTCATAATTATATAGCAAGAGCAGCAGCTGGTAGAAGCCCCACACAGAACCCCCCCTTTACTTCCTTACATCAACCTTGTTGATACTGCTTTTTGTCACAGCTGCATTTAAGGATGGAGGGCCTGATTCTCCACTCCCTTATACTTTTTGTATTCAGTGTGTGAAGTCGGTGCAAAATGACACTACTGCATTGGGACCACTTGCCTGAGTAATGCCAGTGGGATTTGTCCCACAGTTTATAATCCATCAATGTGCTGATTTCTTATACATAACTGATTGCAAAACTCTTTGGTTTGGTTATTTATTTCCCTATCAGAGTAAAACTCCACAGATCCATAGAGTCCTGCAAGTGCACCCTTGGGATCTTCAGTAAAATAGCAGATATTTTTTGTCTTTTATGTAAGTTATAAATGCCACAAAAAAAGTCATGAATGCTTTTTAAGAATGAAGGAGTTGGACATGCTTATTTTAGGTCTGATCACCACCCCCTCAAGCAGACATGCAACTTGGTGCACTTCAGAGGGCTGTTCAGGTTCTCTTCTTTATAAATTGCACATATTCCTTCATTATTGATAGGCTGATTATTTCTTTGTGGAAAAAGTCTTTCAGGAACAAATTAAAGTACAATTTTAATATGCAAATTTTAGTTTTTTAACAAACGGGGGTGGAGTGCATCTATATGAACCATTAGGTCATGGAACAACTGAAAAGGCAGGAACAGAACAATTTAATATGTACAAGTTCCTAAAGTAAATCTGTTATTCCCTCTGAAGCAGTTATCCTTAACATCTTATGAATTCTATAAAAATTAACAATGAAATCACAACTACATATTACTTACACTTTTTTTCTGTCTTCATCTTCAAAATTTTAACTATAGTGTGTCTGATTTTCTAGCAATTTGGAGATTGTGCTTTGCAAAATACATTATAATTCTAAGCAAAATTTCACACATGCAGATTTGACAGTCCTATTTGTACATTTCAGAAGGATCTCTCCCAACTCTGAAAAGAAACAAAAGGGATTAATTATAACGATGAAAAACATGGAATGAATAACAAATTACAGACAAGCAAACACAAAATGCAAGCTCCCCTAGCCTATATATGGTAAGAACTAGGAATGTTATCATACATTATCTCTTTTACTACAATATTATGGTAATTGCCTTATTTTCTTCATAGGTGCATACATGTAGAGTTAAACATTGGTGAAATGTTCACAAAAATGGCAGAATTACAATGTCCCATGACAGAGATACATACCTTGGAGCTTGTATACAGATATATCAAAATACACCACTGACGCTTGATCCTGCTCCTTACCTCTGTAAGCACGGAGTTAACAATGTATTTTTTCCCTTTTTTTCTCTCTCTTCTTTATTTCCTGAAGATATATTAGTGTATGTGTTTTCGTGATGTGGCATTGTCATGATGCTTATTTAGCACTGTATGAATCAAGTATTTCTTGTATTATAATTGCATCAGAGATTTCAATATAATAAAACTTGTATATAAAAATAATCACGTCCTGGCTAATAATATGCATAACAAGTTTCAATTTTATGTGAGCCACAATGGCCAAATTATAAACCATTCAGAAATGGGAATTTTTAATGAAAATGTTGACAGATCTATAACCATCTCTGGTTAGTGCCTTCATGCTTTAGTACCAAAACCTACTGAGGTCCACTAACTCTTTGATTATTCTTATTCCCACATAATGGATACTGAACTTAGCTAGTATAAATAATCAGTTGCACATGCATCATTCCACTTAACCAGGATTTCACATATTTGATTAATAAATTTTCTTTCTGTGCTGAGAACATTTAATAATGAGCTGTAGCTAGGAACAGAAGCAATGGAAATTTACTTTTCTAGTCATAAAGATAAATATTAACCAGTATTAACAATTGTATTGTATATGGTTAAGTACAACTTCCTAAACTAATGACCAATATATAAACATACTAGGTTTTTTTTTTATTTTTTGGAAAGGGAAGAAGCATTTTTTTTCTTTAAAAAGTGGCTGAGTGTGAGGTGACAAAATGCAGCACAGCACTTAAGCAGTGTCTTTCTTAAATTCCAGCAGAATCTTTTTAAGAACCTAATTTCAAACATTAATTTTGGCTTGCTCACTTATTATGCTGCAGAAATAGGTTTCTAAATCTCTAGAATCCTTTTCCAGCACTAAGTAAGTGGTGTCCCTAGCCTCTGTTTACCAGAAGCTGGGAATAAGCAACAGGGGATGGATCACTTGATGGTTACCTATTCTGTTCATTCCCTCCAGGACATCTGGCATTGTCCACTGTCAGAAGACAGGATACTGGGCTAGATAGACCTTCGGTCTGACCCAGAATGGCCATTCTTATGTCTTATGTGTTAGACTTGTTAATACTCATAGCTTTAAAAGAGAGGATACTTTCAAAATGGCAGAGCCCTAAAATATGCATAATTCAATATCTGGCCTTCAAAAACTATCTTAAACTTGACCACAATAAAAGACAGTAAGTGCCAGATGCTCAGCTCGTGTAATTTGGCATAGCTCCACTGTTGTCAATTGAGCTATGACTATTTATGCCAGCTGAAGATCTCTTGCCCAATTGTTCTCAGAAATCAAAATGTCTCTAAACACCTCTTTAGAATTTCAAAATCAACTCAGGGCAATGCAATGCAACAAAATGTAGTATGTCCCACTGGCAAGTGTTACAGGTCCCCCTCTGTGCCTGTTCTGCTCTAATGCCCCAGATGTATATTTTAGCTCTAGTTGTCCCCGGTTTGTTGGCCAAAATAGCAGCATCACAATATCACTGTGTGAACTGGCTCATGGAACGTTTCCAGATCCAGAAAAACAAAATCAACCACACAGAGGACAATGCAGAAAATATTGAAAAGAGATGCTACAAAATTCATGTCTGACTCAAGGGACTTCCTAAAGGAGCAGAACCCAAACCACCAAGATATTTTTTTTTTTGTGGATCTAAAGATCTACTGGATCTGCAGGTAAAATGAAATAAATTAACAATTATGAGTTCTTCAGACACCAAGCATATAAAGGACTGACCCTACCCCCAACTTCTGATTATACAGCTATCTAACTTTAAAGACAAAAAGTAAAATTCTGACACCCCCATCCCCAACCCAATAAATCAAATTTAAAGGAAAACTAACCTAAATATTTAAAACACCTGAAGATCTGAAATTTGCAGACTCAAGAGAAGAAATACTCAGAGTGTGAAAAGATTTTGTTTGTGTTTAAATTAATGCTAGTAAGTAATTAAAATGTCAGGATAATTTGTTGAATGAACAACACTTAAATTATTCATTACTTCAGTGATATGTGCTTAGCTTCAATAATTATACATTAATTAATAGGGAACTTATCCTGCAATAATTTTATTTAGGGCTGTCAATTAATCACAGTTAACTCACGCAATTAACTAAAAAAATTTACTGCAATAAAAAAATTAATCACGATTAATCATACTGCTAAACAATAGAATACCAATTGAAATTTATTAAGTATTTTGGATATTTTTCTACATTTTCAAATATATTGATTTCTATTACAATGCAGAATACAAAGTGTACAGTGCTCACTTTATATTATTATTTTTATTACTCAATATTATATTATATATTATATAAATATTTGCTCTGTAAAATGATAAACAAAAGAAATAGTATTTTTCAGTTCACCTCATACAAGTACTATAGTGCAATCCCTTTATTGTGAAAGTGTAACTTACAAATGCAGATTTTTTTTGTTACATAACTGCACTCAAAAACAAAACAATGTAAAACTTTAGAGCCTACAAGTTCACTCAGTCCTACTTCTTGTTCAGCCAATTGCTAAGACAGGTTTATTTACATTTACAGGAGATACTGTTGACTGCTTCTAGTTTACAATTTCACCTGAAAGCGAGAACAGGCATTCACATGGCACTTTTGTAGCTGGCGTTGCATGGTATTGATGTGCCAGATATGCTAAACATTCATATGCCCCTTTACACTTTGGCCACCATTCCAGAGGATATGCTTCCATGCTGATAATGCTAGTTAAAAAAATAATGCATTAATTATATTTGTGACTGAACTCCTCGGGGGAGAATTGTAAGTCTCCTGTTCTGTTTTACCCACACTCTGCCATATATTTCATGTTATAGCATTCTCAGATGATGACCCAGAACACGTTTGTTTTAAGAACACTTTTACACCGGATTTCACAAAACACAAAGAAGATACCAATGTATGATTTCTAAGGATAGATACAGCACTTGACCCAAGGTTCAAGAATCTGAAGTGCCTTCCAAAATCTGAGAGGGACGAGGTGTGGAAAATGCTTTCACATGTCTTAAAAGAGCAACACTCTGATGTGGAAACTACAGAATCCGAACCACCAAGAAAGAAAATCAACCTTCTGCTTGTGGCATCTGACTCAGATGATGAAAATGAACATGCATCGATCCGCTCTGCTTTGGATCATTATCGAGAAGAACCTGTTATCAGCATGGACATATGTCTTCTGGAATTGTGGTTGAAGCATGAAGGGACATATGAATCTTTAGCGCATCTGGCACATAAGTATATTGCAATGCCAGCTACAACAGTGCCATGAGAACAACTGTTCTCACTTTCAGGTGACATTGTAAACAAGACATGGGTAGCATTATCTCCTGAAAATTGTTAACAAACTTGTTTGTCTGAGCAATTGGCTGAAAAAGGACTGAGTGTCTTGTAGGTTCTGAAGTTTTACATTGTTTTATTTTTGAATGCAGTTATTTTTGTACATAATTCTGCATTTGTAAGTTCAACTTTCATTATAAAGAGATTGCACTACAATAATTGTATTAGGTGAATTGAAATATACAATTTATTTTGTTTTTATAGTGCAGATATTTGTAATAAAAATAAATATAGAGTGAGCACTGTACACTTTGTATTCTGTGTTGTAACTGAAATCAATATATTTGAAAATGTAGGAAACATCCAAAAATATTTAAATAAATGATATTCTATTATTGTTTAACAGTGTGATTAATCACAATTAATTTTTTTAATCTCATGACAGCCCTAATTTTATTACACACTAACCTTTGAGAGTTCTGATAGAAAACAGTCTACAACTTTGCTCCTATTCAATGGTAACATTAAGGGACCCTACACAATATGTCATTTATATCCTTTTCATATGGAAGAGACCTGAGTAATTCCATTTTTTTAATATATGGTCCAGATATTCTGAGTTATTGATCATTTTACTTGACTGGGCCCCAACCCTGCAAGCACATGTTCTCCAGTTACTCATGTGTACTACTGTATGTCTAATGAGAAGCACAGATTGTTAAAGACCATATACACAGATAGATTCAGAAATTAAAACACGAAGAAAACATTTGAACATTGAAACATTGAACATTGTTCAATCAATCAATGATCATATATGGTAATACTGTCAAATAAATGACAATGGGGTCAGTATCCTAATAGGTTTCATACATACTTTAGGAATAATCATTATATGTATATATGTGCCAAACACCAAAGGAGCCCTGTTAACAGATCAATTAATCTTGGGAGAGAAATTAAAATCTCTTCAACAAAAACAATCATTGATACTTCTCAAGAAACAAAACATCAAGCTGAAGAATTTCGGTAGTAACATGACATCATTATCACTTCTAAATTACAGACAGCTCTCTCATATGCCTGTCAATGTTTGTTTTGCAATTTGAAATTAAAGACACTCATATGTCTTCCAGATAATGTTATCCCAACCATTATACCTGTAATTGTAACAGAAGAAAAAGAACAACAGATGAAAAAGCAATAAAACATTTTAAAAGTTCTATTTCTTTCACATTCAACATAAGCACATTGTTTTGTTTTTTAATACCTTAGGATATGTCTACACTACGAAATTAGGTCAGTCTTATAGAGGTCGATTTTTAGAAATTGGTTTTATACAGTCAATTGTGTATGTCCACACTAAGCGCATTAAGTCAGCAGAGTGTGTCCTCACTACCGTGGATAGCATCGACTTTCAGAGCGTTGCCCTGTGGATAGCTATCCTACAGTTCCCACAGTCTCTGCTGCCCATTGGAATTCCGGCTTGACCTCCCAATGCCTGATGGGGCAAAAACATTGTTGCGGGTGGTTTTGGGTACATGACATCAGTCACCCCTCCCTCATGAAAGCAACAGCAGACAATCGTTCCACGCCTTTTTTCCATGCAGACATCATACTGCTGTCAGCAGATGGTGCAGTAGGACTGCTAACCATCATCATCATCCACCGCTTCTGCTGCAACTCTGCTCTCCTGGTGCCATGACTCCACCTTGCAGGTTCTCTCGTCGTTCTGTGTAAATATCTGTTCTCGTGGCATCCGTCATCATCCACCGCTTCCACTGCAACTCTGCTCTCCTGCAGATGCCATAGCCCGGTCAGCTCACCGCTGCTGTTGTGAGCATTAAAAACACCTTGCACATTATCCTGCAGTATGTGCAATACCTGCAAAAGCAGGCGACAACAGCGTGATCACGATAGTGATGAGGACATGGACACAGACTTCTCTCAAAACACGGGCTCTGGCAATTTAGACATCATAGTGGTAATGGAGCGGTTCATGCTGTGGAATGCTGATTCTGGGCCCGGAAAACAAGCACAAACTGGTGGGACCACATAGTGTTGCAGGTCTGGGATGATTCCCAGTGGCTACGAAACTTTTGCATGCGTAAGAGCACTTTCATGGAACTTTGTAACTTGTTTCCCCTGCCCTGAAGCGCAAGAATACCAAGATGAGAGCAGCCCTTACAGTTGAGAAGCAAATGGCGATATCCATCTGGAAGCTTGCAATGCCGGACAGCTATTCATCAGTTGGGATTTAATTTGGAGTGGGTAAATCTACTGTGAGGGCTTCTGTGATCCAAGTAGCCAACGCAATCACTGAGCTGCTGCTATCAAGGGTAGTGACTCTGGGAAATGTGCAGGTCATAGTGGATGGATTTGCTACAATGGGGTTCCCTAACTGTGGTGGGGTGATAGACAGAAAGCATATCTCTATCTTGGGACTGGACCACCTTGGCAGCCAGGACATAAACCACAAGGGGAATTTTCAATGGTGCTGCAAGCACTGGTGGATCACAAGGGACGTTTCACTGACATCAATGTGGGATGGCCGGCAAAGGTACATGACACTCACATCTTCAGGAACTCTGGTCTGTTTGAACAGCTGCAGGAAGGAACTTACTTCCCAGACCAGAAAATTACCATTGGGGATGTTGAAACGCCTATAGCTATCCGTGGGGACCCAACATACCCCTTAATACCATGGTTCATGAAGCCATACACAGGCACCCTGCATAGTAGTAAGGAGCAGTTCAACTCTAGGTTGAGCAAGTGCAGAATGGTGGTAGAATGTGCATTTGGACATTCAAAAGCTTGCTGGTGCAGTCTACGGACTAGTTTAGACCTCAGTGAAGCCAATATTCCCATTTTCAGGTTTCAGAGTAGCAGCCGTGTTAGTCTGTATTCGCAAAAAGAAAATGAGTACTAGTGGCACCTTAGAGACTAACCAATTTATTTGAGCATAAGCTTTCGTGAGCTACAGCTAAGTGAGCTGTAGCTTACGAAAGCTTATGCTCAAATAAATTGGTTAGTCTCTAAGGTGCCACTAGTATTCCTTTTCTTTTTGCGAATATTCCCATTGTTATTGCTGCTTGCTGTGTGCTCCACAATATCTGTGAGAGTAAGGGGGAGATGTTTATGGTGGGGTGGGAGATTGAGGCAAATCGCCTGGCGGCCGATTACTCAGAGCCAGACACCAGGGAGATTAGAAGAGCACAGCTGGGTGCCCTGAGCATCAGGGAAGCATTGAAAACCAGTTTCATGACTGGCTAGCCTATGGTGTGACAGTTCTGTTTGTTTTTCCTTGATGAAAACCCGCCCCTTTGGTTGACTATAGTTCCCTGTCAGCCAACCGACCTCCCCCCTTCGATCACTGCTTTCAAAGGCAATAAAGTCATTATTGTTTCAAAATAATGCATTCTTTATTAATTCATCACACAAATAGGAGAACAAATTGCAAGTTATCCCTGGAGGGGTGGGTGAGGAGGGAAGCACCAGGCGGGGTAGTGGATGAGGAAGGACAAGGCCATACTACAGTTCAAAACTTATTGAATACCAGCCTTCTGTTGCTTGGGCAATCCTCTGGGGTGGAGTGGCTGGGTTTCTGTATCCTCCCCCCCACCGGCGTTCTTTGGGATCTGGGTGAGGAGGATATGGAAGTGGGGGAGGAGGGCAGGCATTTGTACAGTGGATGCAGCAGCGGTCTGTGCTCCTGCTGCCTTTCCTGCAGCTCCACCAGACACCTGAGGACGTCAGTTTGCTCCCGCATTGGACTCAGCATTGCATCCTGCCACCTTTCATCGTGCTGCTGCCTGTTTTCATTGTGCTCCTCCCTCCTCTCATGGTGTTCATTTAACGCTTTCCTGGACTCTGCCATTGTTTGCCTCCATGCATTCTGCTGAGCTCTTTCAATGTGGGAGGACTGCATGAGCTCTGAGAATATTTCATCGTAAGTGCGTTCTTTTTCACCTTCTAATCTGCACTAGCCTCTGGGACGGAGATGATAGGGGGAGCGTAGAAACATTTTCAGCTGCGGGAGGAAAAAAAAGGGACAGTAGTATTTAAAAAGATACATTTTAGAGAACAAAGGAAAGACTATTTCACACTGAATCAAATGATTCACATTACATAGCACATGTGCTTTTGGTACAAGATCGCATTTTGCCTCTTATATTGAGTGCCTGCCAGTTTGGTGTGAGACATCACACATGCTCGGCTGGGCAACAGGATTCGGCTTGCAGGCAGCCATGGTAATGCAAAGGGTTTCAGCTTCTTCAACCTTCATAACATGTGGAAACGGTTTCAAACAGCAGCGCCCTCCTTTCCCATACTAAGCAAAACCCGTAGGGTTGGCCATTTAAAAGGAGGGGCTGTGGTTTTAGGGTGAATGTGCAGCACAACCCAACCCCCCCACACCCAATTCTCTGGTATGATTGCTTCACTCTGCCCCCCACCACCATGTGGCTAGTATCAGGGAAGATCCCTGTCAGCCAAACGCAAACAGCTCAGCATGAACAGGTCTCCCCCTATGGCGCGGCTAACAGCGGGGATGATTTCTTTTCAGCCAAAGGCAAACAGCCCAGCATCAACGGCCACCTCTGAATGTCCCCTTAAACAAATTTCCCGTATTTCAACCAGGTGACCATGAATGATATCACTCTCCTGAGGCTAACACAGAGAGTACCTCCAGGAGAGCTTCATGGAGATGTCCCTGGAGGATTTCCGCTCCATCCCCAGACACGTTAACAGACCTTTCCAGTAGCTATACTGGCTGCAAATGCATCCTAAGTCTCCAGGGCAAATTAATCATTAAACACACTTGCTTTTAAATCCTGTATTATATTTACAAAGATACACTCACCAGAGGTGCCTTCTCCAACTTCATGGTCCAGGAGCCTACCTTGGGAGGGTTGGGAAGGTATTGGCTCCATGGCGATGAACAGTTCCTGGCTGTCTGGGAGAACGGTTTCTCAGCTTGCCTGCTGTGCGCTATCCTCAAGCTCCTCCTCATCTTCCTCATCCACAAAATCCTCATCACTGTTGTGTGAGACTCCCCCCTTGCAGGTGTCCATGGACAGTGCTGGGGAAGTGGTTGGGGCTCCCCCCAGAATTGCATTCAGCTCATCATAGAAGTAGCATGTATGGGGTCTGACCCGGAGTGACCGTATGAATCCTTTGTTTTTTGGTAGGTTTGCCTCAGCTCCTTAACTTTCACATGGCACTGCTGTGTGTCCCTGTTGTAGCCTCTGATCATCATGCCCTTGGAGATTTTGGCAAATATACTGGCATTTCATCTTTTGAGTGGAGTTCTGCCTGCACGGATTCTTCTCCCCATACAGCGATCAGACCCAGTACCTCCCGTTCGGTCCATGCTGGAGCTCTTTTGCGATTCTGGGACTCCATGGTCACCTGTGCTGATGAGCACTGCATGGTCACCTGTACTGAACAGCTCACCACGCTGGCCAAACAGGAAATGAAATTCAAAAGTTCCCGGGGCTTTTCCTGTCTACCTGGCCAGCACATCTGAGTTGAGAGTGCTGTCCAGACTGGTCACAATGGAGCACTCTGGGATAGCTACCGGCAGCCAATACCGTCGAATTGTGTCCACACTACCCCAAATTCGACCCAGCGAAATCGATTTTAGCGCTACTCCCCTTGCCGGGGAGGAGTACAGAAATTGACTTTAAGAGCCCTTTAAGGCAACAAAAGAGGCTTGGTCGTGTGGATGCATGCAGGGTTAAATCGATCTAATACTGCTAAATTTGACCTAAACTTGTACTGTAGACCAGGGCTTAGAAATCCCACAGATCACCGAAGAAGAAAGGGTAGATTTTAAAGCAAGAGATGTCAACAGATAAAGTTCAAAATGCTAAGAGGGACATTCCAAATGACTGATGTCCATGGCTGGTAGGCTGAAGCAGTGCATTCCAAAATCCTGTCAGGTGTTTCTGGTGCCTTGCATGTTTCAAACATTGTGTCCTTTTGAACAGGGAAAACTGATAGTTTGGAAGCTGTTATAACAACACTGCTTTAAAAAGGTAAAAAAAAAAACAGACAAATGACTAATGTTAAATCAATCTAGACTATAAAATACTGGCAAAAAATCTTAGCAAGCTGTTTATGCCTAACCCTATCATTACTAATTCACACTGGCTTTACTCCTTGGACAGCCACAAATCATTATAGTTATAGATGACTAAAAACCATTCACCATATTAAGCAAATGAATACTAGCAGCTTTCTAGCATTAGATGCAGAGAATATGTTCAATAGAATTCTTTGTGACCAGGTTTTATAGAACGGGAAAAATTAATTTCAGACAACTATTTATAGCCCCTGCCAAAATGTTCTTCAATATTCCGTGTGTACTCTTTTATTTGAACAACTCCCAATCAGACTTTCTTCTTAAAGAGCAGCACAAAGCAAGGGTGTTTTTTCTCCTCTTCTGTTTGCTCTATACATTGAATTACGTGCAATAACTATCAGAGTCACTCCAGAGATTCAGGGCCCCACAATCCTTGATAAAGAACTAAAAACTTCTGCTTTATCTCAGTGAAACACCAGAAGCCTTACAGGCCTAAAGAACTATATCTAGTTTTCATGTAAATATGATCAAGTCAGAGGCAATACCTTAGTTCACCCATCCAGAAGGACAAATATCACCCAATTTAACTAAACAAATAATGCTAAATCTGAAGCTCTAAGCTCTGACATACATCATATGTCATAAACTAGCCATTATCTATGTTTGTTTAAGTCAACTTGGCAAAAACAAATGTCCTTCCTTGACAGTTGTATTTCCAGCCCAATCTACAAGTACTTATAGCTGCTTCGTATAAATAAGAATATGCCTGGCTAGAATATGCAGCAATTTCAGATATATTGAAAGAGATCAAGAATCAGTTTGTTGATGCTCTAAAGACAGAAAACAAAATAAAATATTAGCTATATAATTCAATGTAATGTTTGTAATTGGTTACATTTGACAGAAAATCAAAACAGTCCTACATAATGAACTAAATAAGCATATTGTTCTTTTATTCTTTCCAACCTGATCTATTGCTTCCTCAGGAGTAGTAAACTACATCCTGTCTTAAAGACCACTCTGCAAATGTGGAAAAGGGCATTCAGTTCCTTAAGTATAGTACCCACACTGATTTCCCACATACCAGATTTTCCTCCGGAACAGGCTGATGCTAACTTTAAACAATAGGATGCCAAATGGTGATTAAACGTTGGTAGTGAAATTCTGGCCTCAGTGAAGTCAATAGCCAAATGCCCATTGACTTCAAAGGGGGCAAAATTTTACCTTCAATTTTACTTCCAGGGCACAACATTAAGGAAATGTGAACTGCTGAGAATTAAATATAATACACTATGTTAGGATTTCAGTATTTGCCTACAAGTTAGACACTTTCTCGCTGTATTTGCTAAAGGAAAAAATGTATAACTGTGGAAGAATTGATTAGAAGAAACACTCAGATGGTAGCTTAATCCCAAAAACCTCCTATCTTTACTGCACAACTTCTTCATAGAGAAACATTTGCAAATGTATACCCAAAATTTTATATATAGCCTCTATACAAAACATTAAAACTTCATTTTAAATTAATTAATGGGAGGAAACACTGCAATATCCTTTTTTGAAGCTTCTATTTCCAACATGTACAAACAAAAGCAGTATTTCATGCTGCAATTTAATATTTCTTTCAATGTTTGAACTTATTAAATTTTGTGCTGGGGACTGCTTGAAACTTAAAACAACTGGAAGAATTTTGAGTGTGAATGATGCCAATGTCCAGGAAAAGTGATCCTGTTTTTCAAAGGCAACCTCAACATTTACATTTCAAAATTTAGAAGGTTCAGTTTTAATATCTGACCACTTTCTACAATTCTGCAGAGAGTGAAATTTCTGGGTCACTAAGGGCCAGATCCTCAGGAGTTAGGTGCCTAAATACCTCTAAGGATCTGGCCCTGAGTGCCATAATGCAAAAATAAAAATAATTTTCACAAACAATATATTGTCATAAACAATAAATAATTACATGAGGTTTAAAATTTTCAAAAATGACTAATGACTTAAGAACCAAAGTTAAAGTAACTGTACCCTAAAACTCTAAGTACCTGGTTGCTGGGTATAAATTACATAGTTAGAAGTACAATAGTCACATTTGCGCTTACATTTCATCATTGTGGGGGCAACTATGCACCTAATTTCCATGTATAAATCAAGTAACTGAGCACACAAATCTCCTTAAGTAGATGTGCAAATGTGAAAATTAAACATTTAACTTATTTAAAAATCAGTTACTTAGAATGGAGTTTGTTACACATAGATATTAATCATCAGAGGGGTAGCTGTGTTAGTCTGGATCTGTAAAAGTGGCAAAGAGTCCTGTGGCAACTTATAGAGTAACAGACGTATTGGAGATAAGCTTTCGTGGGTGAATACCAATGCATGCATCTGACTAAGTGGGTATTCACCCACGAAAGCTTATGCTCCAGTATGTCTGTTACTTTATAAGGTGCCACAGGACTCTTTGCCGCTTCTATAGATATTAATGTATCAGACTGATTTTCTCATTTCCCTCATTATTAGTCAAAAACAACTCTGATTGACAAATGTAAGGAAAAGGGAAAAAAGGGATTTTGCATAGGAGCACACTGTTTCATCTTTCTCCTCTTTCAGTTCAAATATTGTTGAGATACCAAAAGTTAGTTTAGAAATAACAAGGAGCTTGGATATAGTCTTAGTCATGGAGGTGCAAAGTATTAAAATAAATCTAAGATCTAGCTAAATTCTAGACAAAACACTGTCCCTCTCTAATGGTGAAGGATGACAGAGAATATTACAGCTAAGGTGGAATGTGTGCACACACATACACACACAGCCTATGAAATAATCCATCTTATTCACTGTGGAGAAGCTGGGTTTTCATAAATGAAGGAGTGCAGTCCAGTACGAAAAAAGACTAAGGAGGAGAGTCATGAGGCAGATAGCTGAGACTTTCCTCTCTTGGGCTAAAGGAAGTGAGAAGCCTGGAGCCAAAAACAAAGGGTTTGGAGCTAAGAAGAGGCTGAGTGAATCCTGGGGCCAGAAGCAGGTTGTCCTGAGCCAGGAGGAAGCGAGAGGCAGTCCCAAGAAGCAGTGATTGTAAAGCTGAAGGAGCAGCTGAATTGAAATTTGACAGACTGCAGCGTGAGAAGGAAGAACTCTGTCTGCAGTCATTCTCTTAGTAGCAGAGAGTGAGGAGACCTGAGAGGAACAGGAAGGCTCCTCTAGGACAAGGAAGAAACCTGGAAGTGAGGGAAAGATACTTGGGAGACACAGGAATGGAGTAAGCTCCTGTGTCTGACGCTGACACAAAGGTAGGAACTGGGCTCCTGAAGAGAAGCTGTGAAAGGTCTTTCTTGTTACAAATAGGAATTTGTTGGGGGAGGTTGGGGAACAGGCCTGAAAAAAGGCTAATGGTAGGAAGGCAGCAGCAAAGTATCTGACAGAGCTGACCTTGGTTGCTTTTGCTAGAGTCCCTGGACTAGAACTCAGGCTACAGGGTGGGCCTGGGTTCTCTTACCAGCCAGTGGGGAAGTGGCACAAAGCCCCCTGATATAAGGGTTAAGGGGAATTTAAAACCTAAAAGAAGGTTGTGAGGACCTCAAAGACTAGACTTCAGGACCAAAGACCAGACTTAATGATTGGGACTATTTGTTAAACTATGTTACCCTAGAATGGTTGTAACTACAATTTGATGTGGCTGTAGGGCCAAGTCTCAAGAAAAGGCCACCACAGGACCATAACAATCAGCAATGGGTGATTTGGGGGGGCTAGAAAGAACTGCCACCACAAGAGGGATCAGTAACATTGAATCCTCCCTTCTACACTATTTGACCCATTGTTTCCCCTTCTTTATTGTTTTCTCTTCTTTATTGTTTTCCCAGCTGCCCTGTCAGTTTCACCCAGTAGAGGCATACAGTAAACTTCCCAGTAACTAGGTCAACACTCAGTATTCATAAACTATTACCAAGCAGATCACATTTGTCACAAAAGCGATATGAACAGAAGACATGAGGAAAGAGAAGCCATATAATAATTAAGGTATATTTCTTCTTGCTAAATTATTTTAGCTTCCTTCTGTAAAAACATCATATAGATTAAAAAAATCCACAAATCTTCAGGCTCCAACTGACAATTCAATGGTGCATCTGAAGATGGAAGAAATAATACTCTTTGAAAACTCAGCCTATATAGATGGCTCAGCCAGCAGGGTGTCAAAAGTGTTTATAAAAAGCACTGTATCTAACATAATAATAGCATTCTTTGAAGTATTGTGCTGTGTCTTTTTAATATATTGTTCCACCCTATTGGTTCTCACTGTGGCAGCAGCTTTTGAAGCCATTTAAAAGATATTTTGTGGGTAACTCAATTGCTGGTTAAATAGGATATTAAATGAAGGAGAATTAGATAGAGATTGAAATAATTTTTTTAATGATTCTCTCATTGTTGGTTGAGATGTCAGGTGTTATATGTGCACTTAAAGACATATGGACAAATATTGCCCTGACTTACTCCTCATTCAATCCCATTGACATTATTAAGGATACCTCAGATGTCAGTCCCCATAAAATTTGTCCCACAGTTTGTCTGTAGCCTGCTACTTTTTTTCCCTCTAACAAAGAACATAATGGCTAAAATTTGTCCTTTTTTTAGCCTGATTCCACAGGCACAGTAAGACCAAATATATGTAACTTAAACTGTGTGTATATGTGCATGCATACATTTTACAGAACACATTGTGACAGATATGGCAATTTCTTGCAATGTCCTGCAAAAACTTCACTGAATTAAGTTAAAACTTACTGAAGTAAATTTAAGTATTTTCAGAATGCATAATATTATTGTGGGATTATATGTAATGTTGCTGGGGGTGGGGGAGTGACCTGACTAATGTAAACCCTGGGAAGTGTTATGAGCTTCAAAAAATATTTGGAAGAAAGTGAACTCTTAAAGTGAAGTGGGTTTCCCAGGAAATCCCTAGGGGGAGATGTATGCAAATGTAACTCCTCTGGTTATGCAAACCCCACCCCCCAAAAACAATCAACCAACTCCCCCCCACCCCCAGCTTTTTGAAGCTATGCCCTGAAGTGACATCCACTGTCTATGAATTCTCTATCCCCAGAACAAAGACCCAGGCTGTATAAACAAGGCACTAAATGTTTCATGAGTGTGCTTGTTCTGAACTAACAGCTATTATGACCTTATGAGCACAGAAAAACCCCTTTGTGGGATATGAAGAACTGTTCACTGGCCAGAGGCCTTGTTGGAGTTGGGGCAATCTCTGATAAACTTGTTAGTATGTGTGTAGGTTCTTTTATTATCTTTAATATATTTTATTAGCAATGCTTTCACCTTAAGAATAAATGTACTTGCTTAGGAAAAGCTGGGTGGTAACTAATACCTATGGGCAATTGCTCAGTTTATGACTTCTGAGGAGAAAGCAAAGCAAGCTGTTTAGATAGTCTAACTTGCTGAGGGATTCATAGTGTAGACAGGAGAATGACACAGCATGGACAAACTCCAGTCAGAATAGCTGCATCCACGAAAGATGATGGCTGGGGAGCCAGAAGCCTGAGAGTGGGTGCCCTTGGTGGACTATAGAGGGGAAATACAGGTGCAGTTGACCTGAATGGTGACACTCATACTAAGACTGGGGCATGTACGCAGTGCTGACGTTGTAGTGCAATTGAAGGATGCTGAATTGTCAGATGTTTTTCTTCTACTCATCTCTAGTAGTTTTAAAATCCTATTAGACTTTTCAAAAAGATTAGTGGCGAAATTCAAGGTACTGATTAGTATTACCTTTTTTCAATAACAGACTGTAACGTGCAAGGCCGTATGTGAACTATTGCTGAGCATTTAATGGATGCAGCATTTGGCTATATAATTGCATGAATTATTGGTATCTACTCACTACTTAATAGAGATCTTACACTACTTTACTGAGAGTATGAAAGATTCTCTATAACTACAGTAAAACCAAACTTATCCTATTATAGATTCTACTATCAGCTGCATCTCCATGTCCTGAAGCCAGGTATGGTTATAATTGCCTTCTCATCTATCTGAATGCCAGTATTTCCATAATGTGTGGCTGCATTATTTTTATACACACACTTACACACACACACTGTAGAATATATAAAGTGCAAGCTTATTGAGACAACATGATAATGCAAGTCCCTTGCACACAGTGTATTGCGGATATCAAGGCTGCAATTAACTCTGTTGGCAGGGAATAACTTTGGCTGATCTTGAAATTTGAGGCCTTCCTGACAATCTCTAATATGTTCCATCTTCTTTATGTTGACTGAAGCTGTGTTCTTGTAAATGGGAAAAGAACCACCTTCTTCCAAATTAGGCTGGGCATACAACAAGGATGTGTTGCTGCCACAGAATTCTTCAGTGGCATTATAGACTAAGTACTTGACCAAACACTAAGTAGCTGCACTTTAGGCATATGCCTTGATCAGAACCTCACTGATGTTGATTTTGCTAATGACATACTGCTAATTGTCAAATCAACAGACACACTAGTTTGAGCATTTAAAGCCCTGGAAAACTCAGCGGCAAACACTGACATGAAAATAATTGAGATAAAACCAAAATTCTTCTGGCCATTGATTTTGAAGACATTGCAGTCTCAGACATCTTAGTGGGTAACTGAATGTCAAGAATGTCAATGATTTCATCTTCTTTGGCTTTGTTGTTGATAACATAGGTGGTACCAGGAAAGAACCTGAAGATCATACTGCTAAACCGTTGTCAGTAATGGGGTACTTCATTAAGAAAGTCTTTCACAAACCAAAGACCCTGGATAAGTAGAGATATGAAGCTGAGGATACAGAATGCTTTGCTAGTCAGTATTCTGACTTATGGGATTTAAAAATGGCTCCCTCACTTTCAAGAGTGGTGTCCAATTTCTATTGTTTAATGAAATATCTTCAAATGATTGAATACATCAAATAGTATGATTTCAAGTTGAATGAAGAGGTCCATTTTCCAAGTAAATATGTCCTGCTCTCTCAAATGGTTACCCAATACTCTCTAATGTCATATGGTCATCTATTCCAAATACCTACCAATTTCTCTGCAAGAATTATCTTTGACTTTGACCCAATGAAAGCAGGATGGAAAAGACCCCCTAGAAAACCAATAGCTGGATGACATCAAGAGAATCCTGTCCCTCACAGTCATTTTACCCCATAATGCAACACATTTGTTTCATAATAGAACATCCTGGAGGCACATAAGACATCTGGTGGACTCAATGCAATCCAATCAAGAGCATGAGAACTAACTGACCAAACAGAATTAAGGTTACAAAATCAAACATTCAAAAGACAGGAATTTTCAAAAGTTAGGCTCTCTTCTAAAATTGGGTTAGCCAGTCTGTATATCCTTTTTATTTTATGGAATATATTAGCACTGGTTGAATTTAAAAAAAAACAGAAATATAAGCAGTTCAAATATAATACAGTTCAATTCATGGGGCCATGCTATTATTGCCCATTACTATTTGGATGACTAATGATATCCATCAAAGTATTTGAGAATATAAAATTCTCAAAAAATTGTGCCCAAAGTATATTGTTACCCGGTATTCATTATCTGCCATCCTTTATCTACTATTTATCATTCTTTTTCCTAGTTTAAATTTTTTAACCAACTGTTTACCATTGTTTTTGTCATAACGAATGAGTGATTTTATCCAAATAATCACTCATGTATAAAAGTTAAACATTTAAAATTAAACTCATGAACTCTCTGGTGATCAGAATAACAGCTCTTTATCGGATGTGTATCAAGAGCAAACTTCTCCTCTCTCTCTCTCTCTCTCAGCTTAGTCCAAGAACAAATTCTCTCTCTGTTGCATTTCAAAAGCTCATGCCATCTAGCAGTGTACAGTACAATATGTAATACTGCATACCAGGTCTCACATTTCTCTGGAACATATTTTATAAGACCTTCACTCTTCCCTCCACACACACTGAATTTCTTACTTCCTCTACCTCTTTATTCCTTACTACATTCTATTTTTGTGGTCTGATGGACAACAAAGAAGGGTTCTATGACCACTATGTTCCATGTTTGAGAATCATTGGCCTTGCTCACATTCTTCATTCAGCAGACTTAGGTTCATTGGTTATACACAGTTAGATTAATCATAACAGTGCTGATAATAAACATGATATTAATGTTAAAAACCTGCATATACATAGTGTGGTATACTTTCTGATTACAACTATGTTCACAGTGGAGTACTGGTGAGGTCTTGACACTTAAAATAAACTTTATATGCCCTTTGTGTGTGTGTGTCTTTCATTCACTGTACTCATCCATTTCCCAGGACTACTTTGCTAGAAAGATTCATTTCTAGCTGAAACAACCTTGCCAGTCTCAATATAAAGAAATCTAGTTAATGTTCTGTATTATAATAATTCAAAACTAATTTCTGTAAGTGTACTACTAAAATGTTTTCATTTATGATTTCAATGTTTTTTCTAATATATATTTTTCCAACAGGGCAGCCAAAAGGTTAGAAATTACAAATTGGCGGACCAAGAGCTATGCTAGATTGAGTATGCCTCAGATACATTTGTTTTTGAAAACAAAGTACCCATCTATATATGGCACAACTACTTCTGCAAAAAATCAGGAATTTCCAGACCCATTAGATAAATTAGATAATCTGTGGGTATTTCCCCTTACCCCCTTTCTCCCACAGCAATGTCCTTATTTACCTCTGAACACAATTTTCTTCCCTGTTATTTCTAGAAGTATCATGTCTGGAATGTTATATCTTGGAGGATGACATTCTAATGTAGCAGATTAGTCGTGTATATTCCTCCACTCTTTCAGGGATCCTTCTGAAGCCCTGTTGTTTATGAATTACATAAACAAAAGCCAAAGACTCAGGATATACAAAATTCTGATGGCCGAATATCCTCCAAACTCTCAAGCCACAAATAAAATCTTCACTTCCCACTCTGAACCCAGAGAAGCAGCCCATCACAATAGAAATTGCCTGAGATAATAACTATGTCTCTACCACATGCCTGAAGCTCAGCAAATCTGGATTCTGACAGACCAATGAGCAAGAAAGTTCCTCAACTGAAGACTCTCTACCAAAAATGCCCACTATCAGTCCTCTTTTTGATTAAACCTAAGAAATCTGTCATCATGACCATGTATTTGCTGCTTGTGTATACAGACATTCTCTAATGTAGCCAAATCCCACTTCAGATTTTATAGGATAAAACTAATCACCTGAGTTTCAGTCTTGCCTGGTTTGAGTTTCAACACCTCCCCAAATAGTAACCTGAAATGAAGGAGAGTGAAGAAGGACTCCTGCAGAACTCCACAGATGAGGATTTTGTGAGAAAAAGAACAGTTGCCTATCCGCTCTCTTTGGATCCTATTGGAGATGAATTACTAGAGAGTCCCTGTAGTGTTGTACTATTTTCTCCAACTATGTCATATAGACAGGACAATAATGTCTTTTCACTGGCTATGTCAGAATATTCAGAGAGGACAAGCACAATGATCACTAAGATGTGGCTTCAAGCTATTGCCATGAAGATGGCCTCTTTGAGTATTAGAGCTCTCTTCTCTGTGTCATAGTCTGAAATATGCAGGAAGCGATAATATATAACAATCTCAAAGTTGGTCACAAGTTGACTTAATGCCATATGCAAAACATCTGCATGACAATTTTGCCTATGTACTGGATTTAGAAATGTGCATATGAATTTGATCAATAAGATTTTCAATTCCAATTTGTCCATACAAATTTACTTTTTTCCATGACAATTGTGTTAAAGCACACAAAGGAAACATTTCTCACATAGGCAGGTGCCTTTGCATTTTTGCAAGCAAAATATTAAGGACCAGCTCTGAGAATATGGCCCTTATCAAAAAAGCTCAAATGTTTTACACAAAAAATGCGTTAGTGAAAGTGGATATTTTAAATGAAGGTATAACATGGTGTATTGCAAAAAATTCCGCTACACTTTCTCAATTTCACTCATATTTCTAGGGGTGTATCTTCTTTCAGTATTGCCTTGTAACTCTCATTAGCACTAGATAAGGACCCGAACTGGACGACTAAATCCATTTTCTTTCATGAAACTGCTCTGTTGGTAGTTAAATACAATAAAACTCAAATCAGAACAACTTGTGTAAGTGATGTTTCACAAAATAAAAATGGCCTCGTGTGTTTATACAGTAGGGACAAAAAAGCATTGGGTCTGAGTCTCCACTGTCTTGCAACTTTGCAGCCATTTGCACCTACAGTGCAAAGCAGGTGTAAAACATTTCTATTCTGATTTGATTGTTTTACATCTCTTGTATGCTCTACACAGGTGAAAATCACTATGCAACTTATAAGGCAGAACCAAGCCTAAAATCTTTAGCCTACATTTCCTGAACTACAAAGATTTAGACAAAATAGTAATAAGCTCTAAACCACTGTTTGGTTTGGGGCTTGGATTTACAAGACCGTGATCATTTGCAAAGCAAAATAATGGCTTCTAGAGCACATCTCTTAAAATGCTAATTGGAACAATATGATCCTACAGCAAATCAAAAATAAAATAAAATACAAAAACAAACTTATTTTCCTTAACCAGCCCCACAATCATTACCACCGCTTCTAGAATTGTCCATGTTACATAAATACAGGAGAATGCTGAGTCAGCACAGAAGTCCCTGGCAGCAAAAATAACTGTTTAAATGCTCCAGTAAAAGGGTTACTTAATGTGGCTATTAATATGTAATGATTTCTTTAGGACACTGATCTTTGAACAATACATTTGCTAATTAAATTAATTCATAATGTCCCTTTCATCCTGAGGAAATGGTAAAGGCTTGTGAAAAAGTGTGATAGATACTTCCACATAAAAATCACTCATCAGAAGAAAAAGGAAAGCCTGGACTTTATGCTGATCTAGTGAAATGTCTCAGACAAAGCATGCAGTAGACAATTCTTCAACTGTACAATTACAGATAGCTAAGGGCCTTGTCTATGATTGTATTCATTGCTCAAAGGACAATCTTACAGACTATTTCAACTCTGTTGCCAGAAATATTTCTACTATAATTTAACAATTTTTTTTTCGTTAACTGCCTAATGTAATTGTTGCATATGTGTAATTTTCATGACCATGTGGGTTGTATGCATAGAATTGCACATTGAAAGCAATGGCTGCCAAGTATATGCAATAACAATGGCAGATGCAATGCAATTTTAATGAGAAATTGTTCCTACCATTGTAACTGTCTGTGAGAGTGGAACTGTCTCCTGGAGGTTCTGCTGTTTTTCCTGAAAGAACAGCTTTTTTGCTGTCCTTTTCAGCATTAAACCAGTGTGCCTTGACTCTTGGAACTTAGGCTCTTCATTTATACTTTCATTTGCTCTGAAACTGCCGCCTTTGTTGTTCTTGAAGAAACTTGCTGAATAAAAAAGAAACCCTTAGGTAGCAGGATGCATTAACAAGATAATTCTTAGATTTATAAAAAATAATGTAATATTGGTGTATAACTTTCATGCAGAATTCTGTTATTGAATTAAGTGCAGGAACAATATTGAATTTCAATTGTTTTGTTTACAGACTTCATTCCTGATATCCAGCCTTATTTTTCTTTTGTTTGGTTTCCTCAGCTTGTTTCTAAGGGCACCTTTTGGGGTTACCCTTATTATTATTATTATTATTATTATTTGTATTAGAATAGAATCTGGAGGCCCCAAAGAACACCAAGACCACATGTAACACGGCTCTGTTAGCCCAGCTCCAATTAAGAAGCATTATTTGGGGCTGGCTGAGTAGGCCATGCCTAATTGATAGAAGGGAAGCCTCATTAGCCAGGAGGCTATATAGAGCTGTCCCCCAGGTTGCTAGTTTGGAGCGGTCTGTAAATAGAAGGCAGTGGGAGCTGACACTGTAAATAAAAGGCACTGGTGATTTCACCCAGAAGAAGTCTCTGGCTGATTTGTGGGTGCAGGGGTCCCATAGTGCGAGGGCAAACAGAAAGAGCCCTCGTTACATGTGGGGGCTTGTCCAGGATCCAAGAGCCTGCAAATGTGGTTGGCAGCCCGGATATAGAGGAGAGCCTGCAAGGGCTGGTCAAACAGCAGGAGCAGATGCAGCAGGCCCTGCAAAGTTTTCAGCAGTCCCACCAGGCCAAGAGACAGGCTTTATGGACCTGGCAAGCAGAGCAACAGCAGGGTCTGCAAGAGTTCATATGGGAGCAGATCGATGTGCAACAACAGCTCCTGCAAAGACTGCTGAGTCCTGCAGGAGGGGATGGCACCTGTCTGCCAGGCTGAGGACTCTGTAAAATGAGCCCGGTGGATGATCTGGATGCCTTTCTCGGGACCTTCGAGCAGGTAGCCATGGGCGCTGGGTGGGAGAGGCCAACCTGGGCCCTCCGGCTGGCTCCCTACCTGATGGGAGAGGCTCAAGTGGCCTATATGGCCTTGAGCGATGACCAAGCCCAGAACTATGAGGCAGCGAAGGCAGTCATTTTAGACCAGGTGGGCTTGTCAACAGAACGGTACCACCAAAAGTTCTGGGCTGCCCAGTAGACGGTGGCAGTGTGGCCCCGGGCTTACACCCAGAGACTAATGGACTGGGTCACACGCTGGGTGAGGCCGGAGATGCGCATGGTGGGCAAAATGATGGACCTGTTGGTCCTAGAACAACTGCTGCAGAACCTCCCCGAGAACATAAGCGTCTGGATGAGGCATCACCAGCCTGTCACCATCGAAGCAGCGGTCCGGTTGACCGAGGAATATATCAAGGCAGAGGGTCCCTGGAGGGAGGACCGACCCCATAAAGACAAGGAGTCAGGACAAAAAGAGGCAGAACCTTTTTCTGGGAAAGGCCCGGAGAGCAAGGGGGAGCACCGAGGAGCACCTGAGAGGCCTGCCATGCTTGTTTGCTGGCCGTGTGGGAGACCTGGACACACAAAATGTGACTGCCCTGATATGGAGTGAGGTTGGGCTGAGTTCTGTGGCTGGACTCAGGTTGGGGGGCAAAAAAGAGGGCAGAAACTGTCCACCATCCCGGTGAGGATTGGGAGGAGCCCCCAAACAGGCCTGATAGATACTGCGTCAGCCTGTTCACTCGTACAGAGGGAGCTGGTGAAGCCACACTGGCTGATCGCAGGGGCAAGGATGGCCCTCAAGTGTATTCATGGTGACAAGAGATCCTGCCCGGTGGCCCAGGTGCCCGTCAAAGTGAGGGGCCGCTTCAAATGGAAGCAGGTTGGGATGCTAGAGGAGCTACCATACCCGGTTGTGTTAGGTAGGGACTGGGGCCACTACCTAGGAAGAAGCGGGGAGGTGCCCCAAAGGATATCCCTAGACCGAGGATGCCAAGTGGGGAAGACAAGCAAAGTCCCAAAAATACCCTAGACAACAGAGAACCCTAGACAACAGAGCCCAGATCAAGCAGACCTGGGGAAGAGTATATGGGGGAGCCGGCCAGCCTGAGCCCCTTGAAATGGGAGAGGGGGCAATTAGAGCACCCCACAATACCACTCCCCGGGGAGGGGACCCAGATCCCGCTGGGTGGTGTGGGGGAAACTGAGGCACGCAGGGTCCTGCAGGGTGGTGGGATGGATCCTGACCCCCTACCAAAAGAAAAGGGGGTACAGGAGATGCGACGTCTGCAGGGGTGCGACTGGTGTGATGACCTGTGGGCAGAAGCAGAACTATGGGGAAGCCACCCCCTACATTTTGTGGGTGGGGAAGGGAGAAAACCCCAGGAGAGGATGCCAGGGCTCCCCTGGCCAAGAGTGGGAAACTTCCCTGGAGGAGCCTCCTGGACAGAGGGTGGAGGGGCCGAGGTCAGTCAGATCTTGCAGTTCATAAGGAGGTCCTGAGCCAGCCCTCCGTTAGCCCAGCTCCAATTAAGAAGCATTAATTGGGGCTGGCTGAGTATACCATGCCTAATTGATAAAAGGGAAGCACCTGTGGGCCTCATAGCCTGGGGGCTATATAGGGCTGGCTGGAAAGGAAAGGAAAGGGCTGTATATCCTGGCTTGCTGGAGAAGCTAGCTGTCCCCCAGGTTGCTCATTTGGAGTGGTCTGTAAATAGAAGGTGGGAGATGATGCTGTAATTAAAAGGCACTGGTGATTGCACCCAGAAGAGGTCTCTGGCTGATTTGTGGGTGCAGGGGTCCCATAGTGCAAGGGCAAACAGGAAGGCCTCGTTACACCACATTACGCTATGCATGAAAAAAAGACATAAGAAGGCCTGTTTCTTGCCACAAACATCTTAGCCTCTAATTTAATCCTAAATACCTTTTTCTTTTATGCATGTAGGTATTTATTATATTTTGCTTTAGTCACCATGTAGGTTGGTTACACCTATTTAATTATCTTAATCTCCATAAATTAATCACTCCAGTTTCTTAATAAACTTTATTCTTTTTCCTTGAACTCCTTCCAGTTTTTCTACCTCTTTCTCATATCAAGGTTCATTTATGTTGTACTTTACTTACTGTATGTAATAATTTGGAAACATTGGTCTAGACCCTCAGCTGATGTAAGTCAACATAACACGACTGAAGTCAGAGCATCTGCACTGATGGTATGCTAGTTGAAGATCGGAGTTATTATTTCATTAGCTCTTTCCCCATTTTACAGATGAGTTAAGAGACTCGGGGGAAGAAGAAAGACAGTTAGAAACAGAGACATTGAGCCAGAACCCCAGTTGGTGTAAACTGTCATAGTTCCATAGACGAAAGTACAGCAGCCAAAGATCTGGTCCAAAGTTTCTAAATTTCAGTTATGATGTGTCATACTTATGTCCACTAAATTATATCAGTAACACATCTAGCTTATTTCCCATACTCCTTGCATTTTAATTGATGGTTTAATTAGAAAACTAATACTTTTATTGTTATTTGTTTCACAATTATTCCATCTTTCACTTTATTTATGTATGCTGGTAGAAAGGCATGTCAGGTTATTTGGGTTAAGTACAGGCTGCCTTCTCTGCTATTCTATATAAGTCAAAGTTTGCCTATGAAACCTAGGAAGCTAGTAGCCCATCTGCTTAAGATGAGATCATTTAGGGTGAATTCAAACAGTCATCCTCTAATGTTCTTCAAATCCACTCTCTTTCTCTCTCCACCTTTGGTACATGCAACAACTGGCCTTCAGTAGAACTAGGAACATGGCAAGCAAAATTGTTTACAAACATTTTGGTGACGTACAAATAGAATTTTTCCTTTAACAGTATTCATTCCTTTAAAAAAAAAAAAAAAAAAAACTTTTTTCCAAACATTTTTGTGTTCAAATTTTATTCACAGAAATGTTTCCAGAAAGTGAATTTTGGAACGATAAGCCAAAAATTGTTCCAAATGATAACAAAAGTAAAATGGTTGTATATTCAAAGTCAAATATATAATTTCCAGTCAAGAAACTGAAATAATAACAATCACAGTCTGATTATTGAAAGAATAGTCTTCAAAAAGTTTACAAATAAGCTATCAGCTAAAATTTGTTGACAAAAAATGTACAATTATGAATAGTGAAGACATTTGTAAAAGTTAGTTTGTTTGTGGACAATTTGCAAATGGACAAAGGTCTAAATTTGTTTAATGCATTGCTCATTATGAATTGTTCACCCAGCTCTAGTGTCCATTATCAGAGTTCTCCTGACTTCCTCTCACCTTTGATATTAGAAGTATCTCTGAGATCACCTGCATCAATCCAAATTTTGACTGAATATCAAAGTCCTTGAAGTTATCCTTGGTTTTAATCAAATCTGACATATTCATGCATTTTTGGGACTTAGGACCCCCAGGGTCATAGTGTCCAATGAGCGTACATCAGAATCTTTATCCTCACAACACCCCTGTGAGGTAAAGAAGTTTACCCCATTTTCCCATTTTACTGATGGCAACTGGCAGGTTTTAAAAGCTATTTAAGTGCCTAAAGATGCAGAGAAGCACCTAATAGGATTTTCAAAAGCACCTCTCGCCTGTACTTTAGAAACATCTTTCCAATAAAATAGATTTTTTTTTCCTGAAGCCTCTGGGGCTTTCATTGTGCAAATAGTAACTGATTCTGCATAAATGTCCATTCTCCAGTCCAGGATCATAACAAGATGCTCGTGACACTGCTTGTCCTGTAAGGAGAGATTTGTATGTAATGCAGAAAGATTACATACGGATGATAAGTCTGAACAAGACTTTTTGTAACTACAAGGAGATCAGGAGGAAAAAATGTTGGTGATTTGCCATCTTTATAGAGCTGTACAAGAATGCTACTTGGGCTGTTCAAATATTCCAAAGAAAAACTTTCACAGAAGTAAGCTGTCTGAAATAATTTGATATGCAAATAGGGTATCAGCATCACTCTTCTACAACACATTTTGCCTGGGATAGGATAACCTATAACTCTCAGTAGTTGCTCATATTGCCAGCAAGCCTTACATTTTGTTTTAAACGGGTGTTTAAAAATGCAAACAGGTAGGCAAACTCAGGCCAACTATTAATGTTGTGAAGCTGTTGAAAACATTCTTCAACTCTCTTCCTAACAGTGTGATTTTTTTTGTACTGCTCTAATGATAAAGGAAGATCATTAGAAATACAAATGTATAGTCTCTGTTCCTGGACTATGGTCTATAGAAGAGGCGGGCAAACTACGGCCCGCAGGCCACATCCGGCCCACGGGACTGTCCTGTCCGGCCCCTGAGCTCCTAGCCCGGGAGGCTTGTCCCCTTCCCCCGCAGCCATAACACGGTGCAGGCAGCAGAGCTGCGAGCTCCTGCCGCTCAGAGTGGCATGGTAAGGGGGAGGTGGTGGCACGCACAGGGCGGTGGGGGGGGTTGGGTAGGGGGTCCTGGGGGGCAGTCGGGACAGGGAGCAGGGGGTAGTTGGATGGAGAAGAGGTTCTGCAGGTCAGACATCAGGGAACAGGGGGAGTTGGAAAGGGCTTGGGAGTCCCAGGGGGCCTGTCAGGGGGCAAGGGTGTGGATAGGTTGGGGCAGTCAGGGGACAGACAGTAGGGGAGATTGGATAGAGGGTGGGGTTCCTGGGGGGCGGTTGGGGTGGTGGGTCCCGGGAGGGGGTGGTCAGGGGACAAAGAGCAGGGGGGAGGGTTGGATGTGCCGAGGGTTCTGAGGGGGACAGTCAGGTGGTGAGAAGCGGGAGGGGGCGGTCAGGGGGCAGGGAATGGGGGGTTGGATAGGGCATGGAAGGGGGTGGGGGTGTGGTTAGGTCAGGGCAGTCAGGGAACAGGGAGCAGGGGGAGTTGGATAGATCGAGAGTTCTGAGGGGGACAATCAGGGGGCAGGAAGTGGGAGGGGGCAAATAGGGGGCGGGGGCCAGGCTGTTTGGGGGAGCACAGCCTTCCCTACAAGGCCCTCCATACAGTTTTGCACCCCGATGTGGCCCTTGGGCCAAAAAGTTTGCCCACGCCTGGTCTATAGGGTCCCATTGCTAGACAGCTATCCAGGAACATGTGGATTAATTTGTCACAGTGTCCATATGTTCATTTGCAGTCAGTACAGTATGCTAACATTTTTTGCTGTTCCTGCAACTGGTGCCAATGTGGCTGTTGTTATTTTATTAGTCTCTTTTGTATTTTGGGATGTTCCAAGATATTTGAAATCTGTTGCATGCACTGTATTTAACTTCCTGGGATCTGAGGAAGAAGAAGGTAGAGAATAGCATGGCCAGCAGCACTTTATTTATGAAAACATCTTTCTGATGTTCTTGGTCTGCACTGGAGGAAGTATGGTTTCAATTATTCCCCTGAAACATGGATCAAGCACACTTGCCAGCACATATTCTTTCCCTTCAAACATTTCACTGTTAAAATCTGCAGACAGCTTAAAAGCTAGGCCCTCTGCCAGGGTTACTACAGCACTGTGCCTCATTGCTTCCAAATTCAGTTTGCATTTGTTCAAACCTGATGTGCAGATACCTTGTAATTGACAGCACCTGGATTAAACTTGCTTTATCAGCACCAAGTTGCGAGAGAGCAATTGAAAATGGCGTAAGGTGATAACCAACCCAAGCAAAAAGAAATCAGTGGCTGGAGATGAAGATATTCCCTTTCCTATCTAGCAATTGCTAATATATTTATGTAGAGTGTTTTGTTTTGTTTTTGAAGCCTCCCTGACATTTAGTAGGAAACAGAATGAAAATTTCCATTTAGATAATTCCTTTCACCCTGAAACTCCCCAAAAGTGCTTCACAGACAATCTACATGACACATGGCATTGCAGAAATGCTGCCACTTCGGGGGGCAAGGATTGCAAACACCACATTGTACAAGATGTGGAGTAGATGGGAAATTATGGCCGGGGTAAACTCTGATGCTGAAATAAGTGACATGGGATATTTAATGCCTATGCAAACTACATGAGATCTTAGATCTTAAGATATCATCTGAATGTACATACAGTCTTTCTAGTTTGGAATGCATTTTCCTTGGCATCTAGCTATTTCAAACCTTATACTCAGGTTATTAAATTCTATCTTCCTTCAATCCAGGAGTAGAGTTTACCATTGAAGTAACCTATTGCTGCTGATGGTTGGAGAACGGAATCCTTTCTGAAACTGGTTTAAGATTTTTCTTGCTTGGGCCAAACAAAGCTAAATATCACGTATTCACAGATTTTATATTAATCTCCTAACTTTTTAAATACACTGGCTATTCTGGTGGAAGTCAAAGTATGGTGGATGGCCTGCATTATGCAGTGCGGACATAATGGTATATATGCACAGCTACCAGTGCAAAGAGTACCTTGACATCATTTTCTGATGTACAGATCACAGGAGTGCATTCAGGCAGTTATGAGACTGGATGATTGGCCAAAGTGTGATTGATTCCACTTTATTTAGAAATATCAGAATACTAGACTTGATCTCTTTCAGATACTGTACTTAATTCCACCATGATTTCAACAATTTCCATCCCACCATCAACCTCAGCCTGGACCAGTCCACACAAGAGATCCGCTTCCTGGACACTACGGTGCTAATAAGCGATGGTCACACAAACACCACCCTATACCGGAAACCTACTGACAGCCCCCCAACCTGAAGCAAATACTCACCAGCAACCACACACCACACAAAAGAACCACTAACCCAGGAACCTATCCTTGCAACAACCTGCACATCTACCAATGTGATATATGCCATCATGTGCCAGCAATGCCCCTCTGCCATATACATTGGACAAACTGGACAGTCTCTACGTAAAAGAATAAATGGACACAAATCAGACGTCAAGAATTATAACATTCAAAAACCAGTTTGAGAACACTTCAATCTCTCTGGTCACTCGATTACAGACCTAAAAGTGGCAATATTTTAACAAAAAAACTTCAAAAACAGACTCCAACAAGAGACTGCTGAATTGGAATTAATTTGCAAACCGGATACAATTAACTTAGGTTTGAATAAAGACTGGGGTGGATGGGTCATTACACAAAGTAAAACTATTTCCCCATGTTTATTTACCTCCCCCCCCCTCGCTGTTCCTCAGACATTCTTGTCGACTGCTGGAAATGGCTCACCTTGATTGTTACTACAAAAGATTTTTCCCAGCCCCCGCTCTCTTTCTGGTAATAGCTCACCTTACCTGATCACTCTCGTTACAGTGTGTATGGAAACACCCATTGTTTCATGTTCTCTGTGTATATAAATCTCCCCACTGTATTTTCCACTGAATGCATCCGATGAAGTGAGCTGTAGCTCACGAAAGCTTAGGCTCAAATAAATTTGTTAGTCTCTAAGGTGCCACAAGTACTCCTTTTCTTTTTCCTTAATTCCAGACATGGTATATTTTAATTGTATAAAATAGTGGGATTTTTCCTATAAAAATATGAATTTCTGTTGTTAAATGTAGCAATATGGGGCACACCAAATATCTGATCCATTTCCATAGCTGGTTGTTTCCTGCTACTAATAAAACATTCCTTACTCAAGGAATAGAAACAATAGAAATGCTCAGTTCCCTGTGATTCCACTTGTGTTGTCTAGCATGTAGAGCTATTGCCAGCATATGCATTTTTTTCTATTCAACTGCATATATATGGCCACAGATTAGCAAATTCCAAGCCCCTAAATTTATAAGTGAGTATGTCCTTGACTTCAATGAGACAAATGCCTTAATGGCATGATAACTGGAGTAGTATGATCTAGAGAAAGTGAGAGCTAGTCAAAATCTCCCTGCAGAGGTCGTGAAAATAATGAGTAACTTCTGAGGATTGAAAGGCCAGAGAACCGGAGGAAGGGAGACCCTGCCCCAGTAGGGCAGAGAGACTCCCTCTTCCAGAGTCAAGTACCAAGGGTAACCCTACCCAAGGGGAAGAAGGTAAGAAACCCACAGACACTGAGAGGTTCTGGGGCTCACAATGAGGAGTAAACCCAGACCTCTTGCCCGTTTCCCTCCTCTACCACCTTCCCGGGACACTAGCGGGGCTGTCAGCACCCCAAGAGCCGGGGTAAGGGATGGCGTCCTAGCCCCCCACCAAGAAAAGCACGGGACCCACCATACCAACATCGGCCATTTTGCTACAATATATAATCCAAGCAGTTACACATAATTTCAGAGAGATTGGGTTAGTGTCTAGATTAAATGGGAATTAGATATTGTTTGTATCCCTAGTTATAATGTATATACACCAATAAATGACCAGTTAAGCTTATTAAAGCAATCATGTCTATATTTATATTAGGTTTCTCTCTAGCCCTGATGCCACTGTAGTATCTAAGTTTTGGTTATGGGATTGTCCGCTTTCAGTTTCTCTGATATCATGCATTACTTGGGTATGCAGAGCCTCATCAAGCTGTGCACGAGCATTTCTGCAAAAGAACGCCTGAAAATGAAGAGGAATATTATCATACTATGGGTGTCCAAAAATCAGCCTTGAATGTAATGAAAGGTTTGCTGGAAACCATGACAAAGGGCAAAACATTAGTCTCCAATCAACTCTGCAATGTGCTTATTCCAAACATATGCAGCTGGGTAATTTGGAGCATATTCTTTGTTAAGTCCACCATTTAAGGCACACCCCTCCTCCAGTCCTGTTTAAATGTTCCAGGTGATATTTCACCATGGAAGTGAAGAGAAATAGCATGAAAAGACTCAGATTGATTAAAACAGAGATATATAAAACATTTTCAACATTGTGTAATGTTTACATTTATAATACAATTTTTGTACACATTCCTTTTGAGGAACATTTTTTTCTCTCAACAAAACCCTATCAGAAAAACAACAGACTGAAATAGTAAAATAACAAGGAGAAAAAATGACAAAGTCAAGATACACTCCCTGGAAAGGAGTGAATGACTTGACAGTGGTTAGGCAGTTTAGGTGCCGATTATGCTGATCAGTAGTGTCTTATTGTTTCCTTGTGCATTCCTGTTGGTCCAGCTGTTATCTCTTGCCTTATGCTTAGATAGTAAGCTCGTTGGGCCAGGTACTGTCTTTTTGTGTTGTTTGTACACAGCCTAGCACAATGGAGTCCTAATCCATGAATAGCTTTTTAGGCACTACAGAATATAACAAATCAAGAATCTAAATGCCAACTGCAATAAATACAAGAACTAGAATACAAAAGAAACATTGAAATCACTGACATCCTTTATTGCCCATGGTGTAAAGCCGTTGCTGATCTGTTTGAAGTAAACAGTAGAGATTACCTCCTTTTTAGGGTCTACTTTGTGATATTATTGACATGAACTGTGACTGTATAGATCATTGTTGCAACCAAGGTCCTATTGTTGCACCAAAACTTGTACAAAGGAGGTCAAGTAAGGTGTCTATGGAAAGGTTATGATTATGCTGTTTCTGCGTGTGTATCATTTTTGTATTTGAAGTTATGAATATTGGCTATGTACTTGTATCTCAGTGTGTTTGATTCTAAGTAACCTCAGTGAAGCATTTGGTCAGCTTCTTCAGAAAGGACTTTTCTCAGTAAGTGCCCAATCAAGAAACACTTAACTGACAATGGACTTTGGGAGACGCCAATCCACATCTGAGCTTTCCTGGGAATCTTCAAACTAACATATAAACAATGGTGTCAGCCTGCAAAAAGCTGAAACATTCATGGACATGTAACTTCCCCAGGTGGCTACAAACTCCATCTTGTTGCTGTGATTTTTGCACAGAAGAACAAAGGGGTTTCTGCCCACAAAAGAGAGACTATAAAAGGCCCTGGAAGCCTCTCCATTTTGTCTTCAACTGGCTCGTGAAATGGCCTCTCCACCCCAAAGAGATGCCTGAAAGAAACTGGAACAAAGGACAGTAACTTCGGAGTTGTGAGTGATTGCTGGACTCAGGCCATAAACCACTGTTGGTCAGAAAAGGATTGGGCCCAGACTAGGAAGGAGTCCTAAATTTACCTGTATTCAGTTTCCTAATATATTAGGCTTACACTTGCATGTTTTATTTTATTTTGCTTGATAACTTTGTTCTGTCTGTTTTTACTTGAAACCACTTAAATCCTACTTTTTATACTTAATAAAATCACTTTAGCTTATTAATTAACCCAGAGTAAGTAATTAATACCTGCGGGTGCAAACAGCTGTGTATCTCTTTCTGTCAGTGTTATAGAGGGCGGACAATATATGAGTTTACCCTGTGTAAGCTTTATAGAGAGTAAAACGGATTTATTTGGGGTTTGGATCCCATTGGGAGCTGGGTGTCTGGGTGCTAGAGACAGGAATACTTGCTAAGCCGTTTTCAGTTAAGTGTGCAACTTTTGGGGCGTGGGTCAGACCCAGGTCTGTGTTGCAGCAGGCTAACGTGTCTGGCTCAACAAGACAGGGTTCTGGAGGCCCAAACTGGCAGAGAAAACGGGCTCAGAGGTAGTCTCAGCATGTCAGGTGACAGTCCCAAGGGGGTCTCTGTGACCGAACCTGTCAAATACTTGCCACCCACCCACCCATTTATATTGACCTGCTGCGCAACACACTGTGTAATAATATATTACAAATCACTGTTTGTTTGCCATGGGATTTCAGATGAGTTTATCTGATAATCACCCACAAGTGGCTCTATGATAGTTCCTGGGGTACCCAGGACTGTGAGTTACATGAGGGCATCTTCCTTCTGGTAGCTGAATGTTAACTCCTTAACATTACCAGTCTGTCAACCACCCAAGCACTCTTTTCTCCAGTATGCTAGCCCTGTCTTTGCCTTCCATGTTAAAAAGAAGGTGCTCCAAGTGCCCTTAAAGTGCTCCCCTGTGAAATCCAGCCCCTGACACTGGCTACTCACCAAAATTCCAGATCCAGTTTATTCTTCCTGTTTACCTTAACATATACATGAATGAAGTATTTTGTCCTCTCAGATTAATTTTTTTCTACCACTCTATTTAGTACAATAGGATTGTGTTATGGTTGCTATAGGAACCATCACTTGAACTTAAAATTTCATAATTTTCTTCTTTAAAATGTCAACTAGTACACCATGCCCCCTTTCATTTAATTCCCTTAATTAAAATAAACACTAAACCCACCCAAAATGAGTGAGTACACATTAAAATAAACATAATAAAAATCAGTATTATGAATTCTGTGGGTTTGAATTTCCTGAACTTTTCCAGCAGTAACACTGCATTCATGTAGTTTTCCCACATTTAATATGCAGTTATTACCATTAAAAACTCAACATTTTGAGTCAGAAAGAGTGAATATTACTACACTATATCACACTGTGTGCAATATCTTCTTGTAAGAGGTGGTAAGCAGTGCTATCTCTGTCCCTATGCAGTGGCAATGGCTGATGGCACTTACTACAGTAAAATCAATATAATGAATATGAAGATCTTGCATCTAGAAGGCCAGCAGGCAATATTCTTAAGATTTTTTGTAAATGACTCAGTTCTCAGTTTTTCTCGCCATTTTTAATATGGTATAAAGTACAACACCTATTTTTTTTTTGTAGGTCTATAATTGACACATATGCCATACAGATTAACTAAATGTAATTTAGAAGAATGATGTACTAAGAGTTATAACTACAAAAAACTCTATAGTAGACTTTGGAGTCTTCTGAAATTACTTAGAATATCAATTTATTGTGCAAATATAGTGCACATACCTGATGACCTCATAGAAAATGTTCCCCTTCATGCTATGAAAGGCATGGTGCTGAGATGTGGCAGTCAATGATTTTAAAAGATAAATGCATTTTTACTGTGTTTTTGTAGGTTTAGAAATATTCAAGGATAAACCCAGTGCTCTGGGCACTCATTTAGGCTTCCAATCAAAACACAGCATGAGCCCTGACCAGGGCGCAAGTTAGGGCGGAATATTATGAGTGCCTATGGCTTTGTTCTGCCACCTCCCAATTTTTGAATAACCCTTTAAATCAAATTCAATCATTTTTTTTAAAAAAAAGTATCCTTACAAAATACTTTAGCATCCTCAGTTGTATTTGACTATTTTGTAGGGCCTATGTGTGTATGAGTCATTAAAATAAGCTCCATTGTTAAATAATCACAGGGCTTGGAGCTTCAAAAATACCAATAAATCGTCTCCCTCCCCCCCCCCCCCCATTTGGCATTTTAAACTGAACAATTGAACTGTAATAGCTGACTGGGGAGAGGGGGGGGGACCCACCGATTGAGACAGGTCTCAGGGAGGAATTACACCAGCTTTGTACCAGATGTTGACCAAAATCTAAAGCAGTACTTACCTACTCCAGTGTTCGAAGTGTGCCCACTGGAATGCAGTCCTCTAACGGAGAAGACAAAGTCAGAGACAAACCAAATTTAGAAGACGGAGAAGCCTGAAATTACCTGAAATTATTTCTTGCAACAAAATGTTTTCAATAATCTTATTTTTTATAAATCAGCATTTCCAGTTTGAATAAGTTACAGTCCTGACAAGAATGTGAACATGAGGTAAGATATGGAGGGATATGTACAAAGGATGATAATAATACTTAGGGATGTCACAGTGTGACTGGCTCTTTGAAGTGGAATCAGGGTCCAGTACATTTGGACTGATTTCCTGCTGTTCAGCTGGGCTAAAGGGGAGAACAGAAGGAAGTAACTTGTGCTTGATCTTTATTCATAATAGGAACATGATCATGTTATATCATCTCCTTAGTAGATATTGTAGCATATTAGTACCAATGCAGCATGGCCCACATATTCAAAAGTGCCTGGACCAAGTTGTCAAACAGCTGCAGGTGGTTGGCAGATGGCAGGCAGTAAGAAGGCTGCTGCACAGCCCTGAGTCAGAAGGAGGAAACAACTGTGGAAAAGGCCACACTCCAGGCAAGAAGCGTTTAGAGAGGAGGAAGGGCTGTGCCCAGCTTGGGACTGAGGTAAAAGAAATGAACTTTCTAGAGGACAGACCAGCAGGGAGGAAGGGCTGGGCCCAGCTGAAACGGGCATGAAGACTCTCCAGGTCTCAGTTCTGTTTTTAAAGACTTTGTGCAGGACTTAACACATTGGTGCTCAGAAGGTGAATGCTTTGAATAACTGTGTGGACTTTTTAAAGGAACCTCTGTGGAGGGAAAACTGAGACAGACATCAGCAGAACAACAGTGGCCAGTAGGGAGTGTTACAGGACAAGAATGCCCTTTGATAAGGGGTCAACAGAATGACAGAGGACTGTAAGGGACCTCCTGGATCCTCAAGTTTAGTCCCTGGCTATTGCAGGCAATCCTCGTTATAAATTGGACAAGTTTCATCTTAAATCTTATTATACAAATGAAATACTGACCTTTAAAACAAATATCCAAATGGAACTGTCAGCCACCTTACCTTCCCCTCCTCCTCAGACCTACATGCTTTCTCTGCCACGGGGATGTTCACATATTGACCCTGCATTGGTTGGAGGGCACATACATGGGGGTGTGCTAGTCACCTTAACCCTTAAGAAGGTCTGGGTTCTTCTTTGCCTCCCCACAGTGGTTGGAGGTGGACCAGGAGACCTTCTTCCACTCCTTCTCATAAGAGGGGAGCCATGAGGAACCTATTTTCCCTTTCTCTTTGCAAAAGGTTACCAGCAGAGTGGGAAGCCAGAAGGTTTTCCCTATGGAAGGCACAATAGAGGTATTTTTGTGATGGGGAAAAGTAGTCAGTAGTCTTTTCTTCTTCCCACATGATTAGGCAAATAAAGTGTGCCTATCTGACTAGCCAGACATGCAGAACAAGGAATAATAGATTTTTAAGCCCAGAAGGTACCATAATGATAATCTAGGGTGACCTCCTGTAATAACACAGGCTAAATAACCTCACACAGTAACTTTTGCATGAACTCCATTAAAACAAAACAAAACAAAACAGAAGTATTCTCAACCTGTCTTCAGCACTCAAAAAACTTCTGCCAGGAAAATATTACTTGTGTTCAGACACGTCCTCCCCACCCCCCTGCCCTTTACACTTTTAGAACATTTTTTTTCCCAAATTTAGATGCTTCAAATTAGGGATTAAGGAGACTAGTTAAACACCTAAACATAAGATGCTTCATGTTGGACACACTAAACTGAGACACAAAAAATAGTTAACATGCCAGAAAATGTTGGTCTTAGTGTATATTTAGTCTAAAGAGATTGAAAATTAGTGGCTTGAAAATGGGAAAATTCTTCTATGAGATCAGCAGCAGAAATGGTGCCAAACCACTCTCAGAACAGAAATTATTCTCCTCTAATGACTTCCATGCTTCAAGTACTGATGTGTAATGGTTTTAGGGGCCAAATATTTTGAAAAGCAAGAAATAATTAGGCAAAAGAGGGTTATTTATGCATCAGTGCTTCCCATTCCAAATCTTTCCAACCCAAATCTGTCCTGAAATGGAAAAAGTGTCAGGTGAAAAATATATTCCTATTCTGGGCTGAGCTACAGCAGCTGTGGAGACATGACATATCTGCAAAGCTAAAGTTATATGTGGTAATAGAAGTGTCACAAAGCAAATGGGAAAAAATCAGGCAGATACATCCTGGAAGATACAGTTTGTAGCCCTCTTTCTTGGTGCACATATTTAGTGTATGCAGATATATATGTGAAAATGCATAAGACTAAACTTTGAAAGTGCTACCCATGATCTACGTAGTGGTCAGTCATTTGACTGATGGGCACTGGAGATGTCTCTGATTGCTATATTCCTTTCAGCAACGGATCACCACCATATTGTATGCCGTGGCATTCCTCCCATCCTGATATGTTGGCAACCATTACTGTAGGCAAGTGTATAGGAAAGTGTGCAATTTCAGTTTTCTTTACAATTTTCTGGGCAATTCACTGTGCATATTGGGATGACATGGGGTACATAGGGATTTTGCTTGGCTCACCAGTTACACTCACCATACAAGTTTATTTTTGTCCACTTGTTTTTTTTCTTCCCCATTGTGACAGATTTTCGTTACCAATCTGCCTTGGACCACAGTTGATCAGGCTGAGGCCAAAGGATCTTTTTGGGGAGGAGATGATGAGGTACACCAAGTGTCTAAATTTTAAAGCTTTATTAATAAAATAACAGCAGAGAGTGCTGGGAACGCTCCCACATCATTCAGGGGAAGAAAGAAAGTGTTAATGCCCCAGGCCCTAACCCACTTTCATACTCATGCATGCAGACTGGTCAAGTCTGGGTGTAACATCAGAAGATCAGGGGGAAGGTGGATGGGAGTGCTGTCCTGGGCCCAGGGTGTCCAAGTCTGCTGTTGCTCTCCGAGTTGCTCCAGCTCTCAGGAGGGTTTTAAGTCCTGGGCTCTTTGGGTGGGGTATTCCATCAGGGACCTTTGCTTCTGGTGCTCTTTGTGCCAGTCCAAATCAGCTTGCTGAAGCCTCCTTAGTTTTCCAAAACATCCCAGCTCCAGAAACTTTGTTTTCCCTTCTATTGGCCTTTGCTGTCGCCGTCTCATTTGCTTTCACTGTTCTTGCTGCTATCTCTGCAGCTCCGCTCAACTTAGTTCTCCTCTTCTCATGGCTGGGCAGCTGCTGATTTCTCATCACGCCCATGACCTTGGGCCGGTGCCTGCGTCTTTTCTTCACATGGAGCTAGCTGAAGTGTTGAGTTAACCCGTTCTCTGCTCTTCTTCTTTCTCACCTCCCCCCCCGTCCCCGGCCTCTCGTATTCTCCAAAGGAAACTTCCACTCTCCACTCACACATCTTTGACCCTCCCCAAAATGCTTTGCGATGCTTGCAACAGTGTTAGCCACATACAATGCTGATCTGCCTTCCCTGGAGACACTGAGGGAGGGAGGGCCATTGGGGTGTGACACCATAACTCAATGCACATCGTATTTTTTTCTTTGATAATTGCCAAATCACTCTGTAGAAATGAAGGACACTTTGTTTTCAATGCAACTCAAAATAAATTCTGAAACAAGTGATAATGAGCTTCTCCTCTGTTTTATTGCACTTCTGAGAAGTCATGATTTCGTTAACTGTGGGAATTTCATTTGCATCACAAGAATAATGAATTAAGAGTAACTGTGTTTTCTTCATGTTTTTCCTCCCTACACATTCTACAGCACAATACCCCCTCTCTCCCCTCCCCCCGCCAAAAAAAAACTTCCTTTGAGTAGTACAGCAATCAACCAACATTTTCTGGGGAAGCAGCTTCTCTGACTGAGAATTTTAGGGCAGCCTTAGATTACTTTGCAACCCTGAATGAAGCATATTATTAAAAGTCAGTAGTAGGACTCAGGATCTGACCTATGCAATCCATTAATTACAGTGGATTTACTCCTGATGTACACAGGGATAAGTGAGCTCTGAATCAGGCCCAAATGGCTGATGGACACAAATGCAAGAATACCAAAACACAAGGAGAGCATCAGGATAAAATCAGAGAGGATCAGCCTATTAGTTTCATCCCATAATAAGCAACTCACCCTTCATCAAGTGTGTGTGTGGGGGGGGGGGGTAGAATAAAAATTACACCATTTTTAAAGGGGAAAAAATCAAGCAGCTCCAATCAGGGAAGCCAGTGAAACTGTTAAAATACAGTGACTGCTTCATGATTCCTTTGGAACATAATTCCAAAACAATAGGGACAGCACGTTTAAATCCAAGGCAGAGTATGAGGTTTGCATCAGTGAACAGAAACACTGTCATGGCAGTCACATTAACTAAACTGGGTAGGGAGCAACAATCAGCATTCCATAGCAGAGGATAATCATTATGATGTGCCTCCTCTGTGTAGGGAAGTAGAAGGTAATAAAAGGGGGGAAAGAAGACTTTCCAATAAGCACTGTTTAGATTTACATGAGCCTACCACCACCTTCACACTCCTGCCTATGTGATGGATGCCACACTGTAACTATAGTAAAAGTTGATGAAACATTGTGGGCAAGTGTTTCAGTAAGAACACCAGAAAGTGCCTTTTGCTTGATCTTTATTCATAATGGGAAGTTACCATGTTAGAACACCTCCTTAGTAGGTATTGTGGCATATTAGTACCAGTATAGCAGGTCCCACATTTTCAAAATTGCTCAGAACCAGAGATCATCAAATACTCAGCAACCACAACTAGGAACAGATTTCAGAACAGTTCATCATCCATCATTACAGCTCCCACTATTCTGAACTTTTACAAAAGGCTGCCCTGAAGAACTTGCAGTCAAAGGTTAAACCTAGTACTTAATCATACAAGTAGTCCTGTTCACATCAGTAATGCTACTAACAGTGAATAAAAGTTGGAGGATTGAACTCTAAATACAAAAGGGTGTGAGTTAAAGGCAGAATGGGTCCAATGTAGACATGTTGCTAACCTCTCTGTTTGTGTGTGTTTTTAACTTTTAACTGACTTGACATACTGGTTTTAAATCCATTCCAACTTTCCCTTCTCCTCTCAATTGTTTGTTTGTTATATAACTCATGGGCAGTTTGACCCTTTCTCTTCATCCAGTATAATGTAAACAGAGTACATTTCTCCCTCTTTCTGATGTTCTATTACTTCTTATATAACAACAATAATATAAATATCCTATTCACCAAGGGCCTGGACTAGAGCTTAGTCAATAGGAGTCTTTTGTTTTCATTCAATTCAGTGGGCTTTGGATTGCCCTACCCATAAAGATCCCACACCTCCTCTTTCATCCTCATCTCATTCATTCCCCTCCATGTCTAGTGGCACACGCCACTGAATATGAGTTATATCCTGCACATCAGTTCACCACCACCATCACACCAAAGGCCTTGCCTCTACAGGAAAGTTTTTTTGCATTTTTTTCAGTATAGCTTAATGCATGAAATTAAACCAATATAGTTATATTAGTGGAACCCCTATGTGAAAACCTCTTATTCCAGTATGAATGCCCTTTTTTTGGTTTAGAACATAAGAACAGCCATACTGGGTCAGACCAAAGGTCCATCTAGCCCAGTATCCTGTCTTCCAACAATAGCCAATTCCAGGTAACCCAGAGGGAATGAACAGAACAGGTAATAACCAAGTGATCCATCACCTGTCACCTATTCCCAGCTTCTGGCAGAGGTTAGGGACACCATCCCTGTCCATCCTGGCTAATAACCATTGATGGACCTATCCTCCATGAACTTATCTAGTTTTTTGAACCCTGACATAGACTTGGCCTTCACAACATCCTCTAGCAAGGAGTTCCACAGGTTGACTATGCGTTGTGTGAAAAACAATACTTCCTTTTGTTTGTTTAAAACCTGCTGCCTATTAATTACATTTGGTGACCCCTAGGTTTAGCTTATGTTGCTTGAGAGAGCATTTAAGCTAAACTGAAAGGGACACTTTTATATTGGCATAAGTGTCCAGCTGCATTGTCATACTAGTATAACTATATCTGTATAACTGGTAAAATTTTCACATGCAAGCAAGGCCTAAATCAGCAAAACAGATGCTAACCAATATCAGTCCCAACTGTCTGATATTGCCTCCAAGACCCAAGAAACAGGGTCATTGACATGACTGCTGACTTTACCCTGACAAGTGTTTTTGTAGCCATGTTGGTCTCACCATATTAGAAAGACAAGGTGAGTGAGGTATTATCTTTTATTAGACCATCTTTGCTTGATGAAAGAGAAGCTTTAAAGTTACACAAAGCTCTTTCAGGTGTGGAAAAGGTACCCAGTGTCACAGCTCAATACAATATGGAAAAGATTGTTTAGCATAATTAATTAACACATATTCTGATAAATCATTCAAGGTGAAGTGGCCCATTATCACCCCTTTAGCCACAGGTCAAAAAAGGGGGTTAACAGTGTTAGGGGGCTTATTCCTTCACCCACGTCCTTCCCTGGTCCTTCTTGCATGAACAGAGAGCAACAATACCCGAAGTCCAAAGATGCAAACAATTCGATGTTTATTGGGGTGAACTTCCAGTAAGCATGATTCCAGTTTCCTTCCTTAGTGTCCTCCTTCCCAGCTCTGACACCACAGAGCCTTACACCTGTGTCCTTGTTCCCATTCCTGCCCTTAGCCAAACATGATTCCAATTTCTTTACCCACATTCCCTGTTCCCATCTCCCCTTTTAGCAAAATATGATTCCAATTTCCTTACCCACATTCCCTGTTCCCATTTTCCCCACACACACCAACCCACTCACTTCCTGATTGACTGCAGGCTATATCTTAAAACTTGAGTTCTGCTTTGCTATAGCTTAACCAATCATTTTCCTGAAATTTAACTAACCAATCCTAACATACTGTAACATGATTATGTAGCCAATTATATCCCACTACCTTAATTAGTTTACATCCAGCAAAATTAATTATACAGCAGACAGGAACAATCACAGAACCAGACAGAGATTATACAGACAAACAATAGCAAAGTGGGAACTATAATGACAAGACAATACAGAAGTGAGGATTTCACATCCCAGCTATTGATAAGTGAGTTCTTGCCAGACAGGATGCTATCAAGCTAAGTTTCCTTTTACATTTTCTAGGCACTTCCCTTTCTCTGGAGGTGACAGGCACTATCAGGACAGGATTGTATTCCTAACAGCCCAATAGCACCTTATTTCAATGTGACTGTTTGGAATGTGAGGATGTGACTGTTCGCTTCCTAGCTTATGGCTGCCTCTGCTGCTTAGCCAAAGGCCTTAGCCTAAGAACAGAGCCTCAGACTGTCACAGTAAGAGAAGGCCCTTACACCAGCAGACAGTGATTTTGATTCTTTCTTTTATACCTCTAGAACTAGCCAAGTGATAAGAATACACCTAAATTCTTAAAGTACAGGCCTTTGCAGACAGGCCTGAATATCTATATCCTAACAAACAGGGTTACAGATGATTCTAATAAGCCATAAATCCAGTGTCTTTATATAAAAAACCCAAGATCTCAGTGTCTAGCCAAGTTATTAATTTAAGCTCCCAGGCTTCTCTTTTGAAGGTGTTGTGTAGGTTTCCTTTGAGGATGAGGACTGAGCGGTCAGATATGGAATGATCATTTTGTGGAAAGTGTTTGCCCACGGGCAATATTGTTATTTGCCTTTTATCATTTCTCTGTGTGAATTCAGTTGAGAGCATAGTGATTCATGAACTTACACAGAAAAATGATAAAAGACAAAAAGCCATATCATCCCTTGAGCAAACACTTCACAAAATGATCACTCCATATCTGACCTCTCTGTCCTCAAAGGAAACCTGCACAACATCTTCAAAAGAGTAGCCTGGGAACTTAAATTTATGACTGTAGTGTCTAGTAAATTTATGGTCTTAATAAAGACACTGGATTTATGGGTTATTATAGCCATCTGTAACCCACTAACACCTCTCCCTTTTTTGTCTTTGACTGCAGAGGTGTTAACAGGCCACTTCACCTTGAACAGTCCCTTAGAATGTGTTAACTACTTATGTTAAACAATCTGTTCCACCTTGTATTTAGCTGTGACACTCTGAGTACCTTTTCCACACCTGAAAGAGGTCTGTATAACTTCAGAGCTTCTCTTTTATTGGACAAACTTTGGTTGATGAAAGATAATATCTCACCCACCTTGTCTCTTGACTTAACCATGACAAAACAAATACATGTAAGCAGCTTCTTCTTTTTCTTCCTAATGGATTGGAAAGCAGATGTTCCAATTCAGGGGAAGGAGCCTGGTGTGGTGTATGGTCTACAGTGAAAGAGTGGTATTTATACAAAGCATAGGCAAATAGGTTTGGGTAGTAGTAGTAATATATATATATATATATATATATATATATACACATTAATAGGTAAATACACCAATAGAAAGGATATAGAATAGGTTATTGTTGCTATAGAATTCTATATCCTTTCTACTGGTGTATTAAATTGTATATGGTTAAATAGAGAATCTGCGTCCACATTAGAATTATATAGTATGGTTCAATAAAACCAGTAGAAAGTATCTCATTCTCAATAACAATATAGAATTATTTTTAAGAATAATTTCTGTATAAAACCTGTTACATTTTCCACACTATCTATTGGTTTCTCCCCTTTTATATTCTTTAAGGGTTTCCCACTAGAGTACAAAAATGCTCCATAACCACAAACAATTAGGTGATTTAGATTTCAACTTACTCAGGTTTTCTGAACACCCAAATATTATTGGTTCTTAGTTTTCTTTTCAACCAGAATTTTATTTAAACTCATGTGGCTCATTAACTCAAGTAACTCACACAACTACTTTAAATAAATTAAAGGAAACTTTGCTAGTCTGTTAGTTGCATGGTCCCCTTGTCCTACTCAAAACTTCTCTGTGCCAAATCATGCCTTTGGAAACCTCAAACAGAGGAGAAATTCTGAATGGAGCTCCCCACTCCTCAAGGATAAGGGGATTAGTCACCTCCTCAGAACCATCTTCCCAAGCCCTGAAGAGATTGTTCTGTCCCCAAAAATCCATGTATGTGGAATCAAAGAATCATAGAACAGTAAGGGACCTTGAGAGGTCGCCTAGTGTAATCCCTTGCACTCATGGCAGGACTAAATATTATCTAGACCATTGGGCAGAATAGGGGGCAGAAGCTAGGATTGGGGAAAACCTTTTATTGTGCATCATCTCCAGTGCAAACACAAACCTAAACAGAGGGTATGATCTAGCTCTCTTGGTCTAATTTTCAAAGGTGATGGGCAGCTGCAACTCCATAGGCTCTGGCTATTCACCAAATCACAAGAAGGAGATGTTCTGATTTTCTCATTGCACAGTATGCTCTTGGCTTCTGAGTTTAAGTAATTTTGTAATAAACTAACATTTTAATTCACCATCAACGTTTGTCATTATTAGTTGTTATATTGTGTCCAAAATTTACTTGGAGATTCAAAATATTTAGGGTGGGAAATTAGCAAAAGAGCTGTAATGGTTAACGTGTTCCTGAAACAGTCCAGGGAGTTATGCTTACAGTTATGAAGTTTGAAGAATGAAAACCTCTCTCAATAAATCTCCAAATACTTTACTGCAAAGGATTTATTTAGGGTTGTTGTTTTTTTCTAAACCAGGGGGATAAAATGATGGTGATTTCTTTCAGCATCTAGTTCACCTTACCTTACATTGCAATACAAAATGTAGGATTCTTTTTTATATATTTTTGCTGATGATCTTTGTGCAGAACAGTCACTTAGGCAAAACTGTGAAATTGAACAAAATAATGAAACCAATGAGGTTAATTGATCAATGGTTGGAATAAAGGCTGAATCTTCACAATGTCTGTATTGATTTTTTTCCCAAACTTTCTGTGTGTGCATGTTCTTATAGAATGCTAAACCAGCATAACTTAATTGGAGTAAGATCAGAAGGACGCTTAAAATCTTTTAGGTATACAGTATACACACAAATAGGCAAAATTTGGATATTTTGCACTATTTGGGTGACCCAAAGCAGCCGTGAACTAACTTTGTCTACCAAGTTAAGTAGGGTTTATAGTTGCTTCGCATCAACAGCACTGCACAAAACCAGTAAGTGTATTAATGAATCTGGCCTGTATTATTAACATATTCTTTTTTAAATTATAATTCCAATTAAACAAAAATATATATCTGTTTATTATTGGATTATTACCAAGAACTATATCATGATCACATTAAAAAAAAATAAAACTCCACTATGTCATTCAGTATAGAGTCTTTTCTTTCTTGGAAGAGGCGAGTTTTTCAGCAAAAGGACACAAAAATCCTAAATTATGGATCAATTTTAACTACCTCCTACTGTGTGCTCTTTGTTCCCATTGAGTTTACTACCTGACAAATCTCTGTATGACTCAGCCTTTCATTCCTGCCACAAATGTTTTGCCCTCAGCTTCAACAACTGTGGTCTTATTTTGTTAATCAAACTGACATATTTCCCCTTTGGTACCTACTTAGATGGTCCTTACGGCTTTGTACTGTGACCCAATCTATTGATTTAGACATGTTACTGAACTCAAAAGATATGATACACTACTGTATGGTACAGTCTCTTGGCAGTTAAGCGAGGAACACGCTTTTCAGGAAAAACAGACCCATTATCATTTGAATCCTTGATCAAATATTAACAGTTCTGATAGTTCTTTACTGTACTGTATACATGCCTAATACAGGGGTACTATCCATTCAAAATGAATGTGCTTCTGGCAATAGTGAAAAATGAGTCTGCTGCTTCTGGGGAAAATGTAAAGGAGTTTACTTTGTGGTGAAGTAAAAAAATCTAAAATCCTATAACACCCATAGCCCTGGATATTTTCTGGGGAGTTAATGAGCAGCTTTGCCTCAAGCAACTTACCCTTCCAAATGGACATTAATTCATTAATCCCCAGGAAATGCCTTAGGCTGCATTCATTATTGCATAAATATCTCTCTATAACAGACATGACAGTCATCTGTTCTCTAGCCTGAATAAGAAGTTTAACTTTGCAGGGTTAAGATAATTCCTAGCACCATTAATTTAAGATTGCTTAATTCAGATTTCTGTTTTCTGTGTAATCATAATAAAATACTTATATTTCCACAATATTTCTTTAAAGTAACAAAAGCTGAATGCTTCAACAGCAAAGTCTGCTCTACATAAAAAGAGAAAATAATGAGTTAATAATACCAAGCTTAGCAACTTATTTTATGTTTTCCAATCACTGTGCAGACATTAATTACACTCACAGCATCCCAATGACATTGTTAAATGTTATTCTCCCCAGTTTTGTAAAGTGACACAGAGAGGTGAAGGCCCGGTTCCTTAAGGTACTTAGGCACCTGCTTCTTTTGGTAGCAAAGTCCAACACTTAAGAGTCATTCATACCTTCAAATCTGCTGCTCGGCTGCCACCTGACCGCACAGGTGCCTAAGTCCCTAGGCACTGAAAGGCAGGTCTATACTGCAGCTACCAGCTCAAGCTAGAGGCAGTAGTGTGGACATTGTACCACTGACAGCAGCTCCGGCTAGCTGCGTGAGCTGGGATCTAGGGATTAGGTGGGCTTGAACTTGGACAGCTAGCCCAAGCCCCTGCCAGTGCTGCAATGCTCACACTTCTATTTTTAGCATTCTAGCTCAAGCTGAGCTAGAGTGAATCTGTCTCCCAGCTAGTGTATAGATACACACCCTCCATATATCACTCAATATTCCCAAAGCCACCTAAGCGCTGATGCCACCCCACGGCTGACAAGTCACTCAGAGCCTTAGCTCAAGCCAAAGCCCCAGAGCAGGATTCTCAAACTATGTGGGGGAGTGCCTGTCTCACCAGCAGGGCCTAATCCAATAGGTATGCTCATTGAACACCTAACTGTCAGGGGCTGGGACATAGGTGGTCATATCCAGTAGTCGGAGCAGGAATTAGTAGCCAGGAATAGGAGCCCAGGGTGAGAAACAGAGTCAGAGCCAAGGTTAAGAGAGGGATTAGCTACACTAAGGCAAAACAGGAGCAGGACTATGAACAAGACTGGAGCAAAACCTACCATAGCCATGAGCAAATGCATCAAGCAGCTACCAAACTACTGCTGCCATTGGCCTTAAGATCAACTGATCTGTGGACTCTTTCTGCAAATCAGTCAGTGTAGCCAATCAGGCAGCCTACTATAGGCCAGTTACACTCATTAGGTTGCCTGGAGACTGACTTTCCTGCAGGCCCTGTCCTACCTAACACCTATTATTGCCAGCCCCCTCATCAGGATGCCCATTGCAAACCACCAATAAGTGGAGGCAAAATAGCTTCAGCACAAAAGAAAACTGGGGGTACAGGGACACATAGCACAAACCTGAGATATGTACTGAGTGTGACCAGAAGAGAGAGAGAGAAGGGGTTTCAGCTGCTTGGGCATAGGCTACTTAAGCAGCTGACCTAGTGTAGGTATCTAACTCCAGAAGCTGAGTTGTGGCAGAAGATTTTGAGTGGAGGCATCTATCTCTGGCCCATCATCCAGATGCACCCGATTGGCTTCTTAGGCAGCTATGACCCTCTCCTTTGTATTTCACCCCGTGAGGTTGTGTGGCTTGCCATTCAGCTTGCTGATTTCTGAAAAGCCCTTTCTTACATGCCTAACTCTCCCCATTCATTGTATGGAGTCTGGGGGCCTACCTTGGGGATGAAAGTTCCTGTGGATAGAGGGATACCTGGGGGTTAGGCATTGCTCAATTCAGCACTGCAATGTCTAAGTATATTTAATGATCTGACCAAAGGTACTCAACCAAGGCCACAAAGCAAGTAAGTGTCAAAGGCCCACACTGGTAGCTTTTACAGATGTATCCATGGGAAGGGTTTCTGATGGGAGGAAAATTCCATGAGGAATTATTCTGGGATCAGTTTACTGGAATCTAGTGAACCTATGGTCTTTTCATATGTGACCAGGGCTATTCACATAGAGACCCCTTTTCTCTACATTAGCTCTGAAGGCTTCTGTTCCCATTCTGGCTCTCTGGCAGTACAGCTCTAGTAGAATCATGTGGCTCAGAAATCCCCAGCAAGCAGCTGCCCCCAGCAAATTCCACCTACTGATAATGGTTCTTCCTGAGAGAGTTTCCTAGCACAAAGCACTGCAGGGATGGGGGTGGGGGTGGGCTAGTGAATATTTAAGTCAATCCCAGTCTCCATTTGGCATAGAAGTGACCAACCACACCCACACCTACACAGAGTAGATGGAAGAGTTAGGTGTAGAGGTAGAGGATCCCCATTGTGTTTCTTCTATTGGGAGCCCTACTGGACCCACAGATAGATTAGACCTAAGGAGTTTGTGTAACCAACTGGTGAATATGTTACAGGTTCCCCTTGGTGCCAATCTGCAGCGGTTACGAGTTGTTACAGTGTGTGCCATGGTGCTTTAATGCTTTAGTTCAAGCTTTGGCAGCTCATGTTTTTTGGCTATGGAAGCCTCTGGTTCAAGCGCCAGTGTGTCAACTAAGAGTCTGGCCATCAAACTTGCGCTCTTAGTTTCTTCCTCAGTCCAGCTGCAGTTGTGTGAAAGATTTTTCAGGCAGTGTCATGGCTGAGCAAGAGCCTCATTCATCCCAGAGGGAGTGTGGTCATGCAGCTGTGAGGAGGGAAACAAACATTTGCACGGTCTCACTTTGGATGCCAAAAATATGCCGAGTTTAATATATTCAAGTTGTCTTCTTTTTGCGCAGTTCTTGCTGTGGTACATATGCTTCAAATCAAAACCAGAGCTTTACTGCTAAACGGTGTCGGATGCCTATTCCTACACTTGTTTCCCCTTCGGACTGTCAGAACTTGTTTGATTGTTGGCCTATTACTCCTGAGCAATTTTTAAAGCCAATAACTTTTGAACCCCTGCCAAATGAAGTCTCTGTTCTCTTGATGGCTTGTGCAAGCGCCAGAAAGAGAAGACTTAATCTCTTTTCTCAAAGCTGGATTCAAAATGTAGGCTCTCAATAAATAAGTAAAGAAAGAAAGAAATGACAGACAACAGACTAAAAGCTCAATCTCTTTGAACAGAATGGATGAGCTTTACTGTAATGGGACTCCGAAAGCCGGAGACACCCTACACTCCCCCTTGTTTAATAAAACAACTTCACAATTGAAACTGTCTGATATATAAATGCATGGCATCCTCCTGTGACTTGAATTTGTTGCTACCCTTTTCTAATGGCAACAGATTTTTTTTCTCCAAACGGAGCTTAAAAAATAAATAAAATCACATTATCAGTACAAATCAGAATTCATCTGAAAACTGCCATTCTTTAGCATTAAGAGTGAGCTACCATGCATCACTGGGACTAGGTGACTTATAACGTGTGACTTTTGGGGGGAAGAAGTTATTACTTGTTCACATATATAGCGTGCAGTTATCTGGCTGTAGTATTAAGCCACTGCCTCTAAACCATTATATTAAATTCTTAGTCTGAAGGCAGAAAAAGTGGCTCTCTGTTACACCGGTACAAAACCAGAGTAACTCTAGTGTAACTGAAATCAGAATCTGGTCCCAAATGCCCATGGGCATCAGGATCTGGTTCTTATTCTGTATTGCAGATGAATACATTTTTAAAATATCCTTGAATAGGCTCAGACCTGCCTCTTGAACCAGATTCCAATTGACCAGCTGAAGTCAGTATAAACAAAACCAATATATTTGACATCTTCCAACTAGTTAGGGCTCCATGACATCAATTATAGTATATTACTTGATGAAAAATGATGCCATAAATGATGTTGCAAGCTATAAAGTAGCAGAATAAATAAAAGCAGAGTTCAGCAGAGTTCATTTTGTTTTCTTTGAACCATTAACCAAGCGTTACTATTATCTTCTCTAACAGAAACTGGTGATTACAAAGGGTTTGTATTTTCTACTGCTGAGCTGAAGAGACAGATTAGAATGCCAACAGATTCTGGTTTTTTTGGTTTTTTTGTGGGGGTGGGGGTGGGGGGGGGAGGTTGGATGGAGAGAGCCTCATTCTGCTCTTCCCAGGGGTAAATATCCTCATAGTTGTGAGATTGAACAGGGTACACAAGAGGATCACTTGACTGGGAAGTGGGAAGAGGTTTCAAGAGCAGGTTTACTAACAATCTTAATCCACTGCACTGCCAATCCATTTGCATCCTTACAAAAGCAAAATGAAAGAAAAAAACATTGCACAGCTAAAATAATTTCACAATCTCCTACTATTCCTTTGTATGTACTCGTGACTATCACTTTAAATGATGCAGCATCTCAGCATTAGTAGTGTAGTAAAAACATTGAAACAGAAGAGCTCTTTTGATTCATTCCACTTCTTTCTGGCAACAGGAGTGCAGCTACTCCATTTTTACTCTCTTTATTTTTAGCTGTTCTCAGGGGAAAAAAAACATACAGGAATGAAATGACCAGAGGACCTGGTTTATCTCTGAAAAAAACAAAACAAAGTTGATTTGAAAAGACATATATTGTGATCCACTTAAGGAAGATACTTATTTCTGACATGTTGCTGACTAGGCTTCTGATATATATTTTGATATTTCACAATGAATTATGTCAAATTATCTGCACCACTACACAATGTAGTTTATTACATAAAATTATGGCAAGTCACATCACAAAAGAGTAGATGTGAGAAACACGCTATTTTGCATAATGGATGCTACATATCAATTAGAGCTGCATGGATATTAAAATACCCACTTCTGCCTTTAACCCAGTGCATTTGACTGTGACTGATAAACAGTCCCAAATTGTCACATCCAGAAGATGACCCCTGTAGGAAGTTAATTATATGAAACAAATCACAGAAGTTTCTGAGTATTGTAAAGTCAGTCGCAGAAGTATTTATCTTTTAGAGGCACTGTTTCAAGGAATGATGAATGTCATACATTTGAGTAAATAAATGCATGATAATCAAAATAACTATCCTGTCTCTGAGAGTATATCTTGCATGATTACAAACACCTGCATCAAATTCCCCAGCAACTTATATGGGGGTGCAGCATCAGGCCACATTTCTCCAATGTCATGTTGGATACCAAATATCTCATCCAATAAATATATAGATTATGAATTTCTCAATTATGTATCTTGATAACTAGCAGTAGTTATAACTAAGATAGCATCTGAGTTTTCATGATAAACTCTTGCTTAAATTGCTCATAACTATCATTTGACATTTTTTTTTATTTTAAAATTTCAGATTTTGACATGAAAAAAATGATATTGGACTGAATTTTTCCACATTTTTCAATTTTCCAGAGCTAAAATTTCTGGGGTTGGTCTCCGCCTCGAGGTATATTTTTGCTGGAAAGTTTGATCAAAAATAGTTCAGCCATTTTTAAGTCCAAGGACAGTAAAAAGTGAATACAGTTTTCCCATTTATGCAGGAAAACTGTATTTACTTTTCTCTGTCCTTGGACTTAAAAATGGTGAACAATTTTTGATCAGACTTTCCAACAAATATATGTATAAACTTTCTTCCATTTCTTTAATGTCTTTCTAATATATTCTGAAGGAAATGAGGCTGAGTTGTACATGTTTATGCAGCTAACCTAGGTGTGCTAAGAACAACTCAGTGCTCGGTACAAGTTCTTCCCTTGATGAGTGTGTTGCTTCTGCAAGACAGAATATTCCAATGGCACACAGCCAAACAGTCATGGATTATGGAATTAAAAATAAAATAATAAAAAAATCAGGAAATTCCATCAAATAATTATGTTAAGAGATTCTTTAACATTACAAAAAAGACTTGCAAATCAGGAACGGCAAAACTTAAAATTGAATGCATTACCTTAATTCTCTTGCATGTTGTTTATGATGCAATCTTTTACTACACTATCACATGCCGCTTCTCAAAATGCACTGTAGCATATCCTACACCCCCTTCTAAAATGCTTCGTGCATAGTGAGTGGTGGATTCACTGCTGCTATAGCATAGCACATACTAATGTGGCAAGGTCCATCCTCATTTTTGCAGTTTTTGTACAGTCAGTTTGCCTATGTAGTGTAGTGTGCATTAGCAGAAAATGCTGAGCTATTCTTTTTCTGTATATGTAATTCCTGGTTTTTTTATCAGACGGACTGTGTAATTTACAATCTGGTTAATTTGGGGGCAGGGCACCCCTGGGATAGCTTTTATATACTGGGTGAAAGGGCCAAAGTGACATAAAAGGGTCTAAAACTATAAGCCCCAGATCCAGCGAAGGGAGATTTCTCAGGAGCAGGAACTGAAAAAGACAGCCATAGGCTGATTTATGAGGACGCCCTCATAAACTCTGGAATGGTGGTAACCTGAGGGCATGTCTCAGGAGGGATATATCAAGAGCAGGGCTTCAATAGGTACTACTTTGGGGTTTCTGGGCAGCCCTACTGCATCTAGGAAGCTGGGGACAGGCTGCTGTAATTTAGAGAGGCTCTGCTATAGCAGCCCAGAATTGAATTGGAAGGGTGCAAAAGTTGTATAAGTTACCTTACCACACCCCTCTATGTCTAGCTGTGTGCTGGTCCCCTCAGAGGTACAGCACAGAATCTCACTCTTACTATTCAAGGAGTAAGATACTACTTAGAGTAAGGAAATCACAGTCTGGGCCTTTGGGATGATTTAGACCCCTGGGAGCCCTCTCTAGGGGGAACTGTTCTATATGTTCTGTGTTGTGCTCAGTCCTTTCAATGGTGTGCAAAGGGGTGGGAAGGTTCTTTTGATCCTACTCTCTCCCCAAGAAACTCATGCAAGGATAAGTCTCAGTCTAGCCCCAAACATCAGAATTAATTGACGGGTTATGAAGACCTCATTGACTATATCAGGAGGGGGAACAGCCCATTTGGATTTACTAATTTAGACTGACTCCAATTAAAATAATGTTAGTTGGCGAAGGTTAGTGCTAGTGTTATTATTGGGTAGTTACCTCACTGTATATGATTCTTCCTAGTCTCTTATTGTACTTTCAGTTAGGAAGTCAATAACTTAAATTGGATTTGCATACAGCCTATAATGAATTGTAACTACTACAGCTGTTTGGACTGAATGGGAAAAAAAAAAAAGGATTTTTACACTGTATAATACCGTAGTCTTTTATTTGCAAGGTAATGTGAGATAGCCAATAGTTAGGCAGGGCTTGTGGGAAACAGAGAGAATAGGCCCTGTTATTGCAATGAGTTCTATGGGGACAGACTCTGTCCCATGGGACCTTGCACAAGTGTAGAGACCCAACCATATGTAATTTGTTGTGGTATTTGGGTCCCCAAGTTCCAATAATGAGACATTGTATATTAATGAAGCAGAAGTCAAACTAGGTAAACTGTTAATTCTGTTTTGTGGAGGCTTTTGGAATGAAAACCAAAACACTTAGACACTCTCTGCTAAACAGAATTACCATTCAGAGCCCCACCTTCAAGACCTTGGAGCAGTGGACCCTGGGCTGTTGAGGAGCCATGAGTTTGGGCTCCCAAGGCTCTGATTCATGGCTCCCGCTCAGCTCACCAGGTGAGAGACAAATTTGTGAGGTGAATTCCGTAGATAGACTGCCCCAAGGCCATCTTGTAATCTGAGACACAGTATTGTTATATTTCTAGAAATTGGCAAATAGTGAGAAATCAGCCCAGTTCAACATTTGAAAAGAGAGTTTGCTATAAGTACAGAAATTTGGGAATTAACACTAAAACTCTTTGTTATTCATCCCCTTTTCAATTAACTCTAATGGCATTTGTCTTTTTCTTTCTCAATTCTAAGGGCAACGCCTGAAACTTTGTATTTACAACAGTTCCAACACTCACTTTCCTGATATTGGCTTTGAATCTCAGCATGTGTTTAGATACTTGGGAACAAACTAGAGGAGCTCACAGTAGCTATTGAAAGAGGGATTAAGTAATTCATTAACTCTGGTTTCAAGGAATGGATGTCTAATTTTTGTAATCTTCTTAAGTGTAAAGGGACAGCAGTCCAGTTTCAGAAATGGCTGCTTTCTTTGATTAAATATGCATTCTTTCTTACAATGTTCTTAATGTTCATTCATTTAACAAGCCAGGCAGAATTCATCACCAGCAAATTGTATTTATAGACACACACAAATAATCAAAACTTTTGGAATCTTCACTCCAATTTTTTTATTTGCTTGCAAGTTTAGTGCCACATAATATGTGCACAAAAAGTGATTAATAATGACAGAGAAATATACCAAAAAAAAAAAAGGCTATTGATTTTGTTCAGCAAAAACTAAACCTGTAATTCATATCTTGAGAAAGAAGGATTTGATGTTAATAGCTTTTTCTTTCTTTAAAACTCTTGAATCAAGTCTCCATAATTATTTTTTAAATACCTTTGCTAACCAATAATAAAAGAAGTTAAATTATATCCACTATATCCTTTGCAGTTTCATGTATACGCTAAACGAATCTGGATGTTTGGGCTAAATCATCAGATGAGGGAAATGAAAAGTTCATCATCCCAGATCTCCCTGATAGACATAGCCTCCTGGTTATCCCAGTTATTGCTAGTTTTTGGTACTGAACTAGGATTCACCTTGAGTTTACGGTGATGTATTAGTTAGTGGTTTATTGGGTGAATAACCGTCTGAAACCCAACTTATTTCATTAGCCTGTAAGGCTGGATTAGGGCCTCCACCTCATACTTTACATTCATTTTGCTCTCATTTTGCTTAGCTGGCATTAACCATGCCAGGTGCGAGGCAACGTAGACTCAAATCCAATATGCACATTGTTGTGATAACGGATTTCTATACAATAAACACAACCTGGAGCTTGATACTGCAGACTTTACTCACATGAGTAGTCTCATTGACTGTAAAGGGAGTAAAGACTACATATGAAAAAGCCGTCAATATTTAGCCACCATAATAGAATAACTAACGCTCTCTTTTACCTAACTATACTGATAGATTAAAACTGCAATATTATATTTGTCAGACTTTATGAGAGCACAGAACTTACAATTTGTTTGCATTTTTCATTAAAGAGGGAAAGGAATTGAAGCAGAACATTGGTAATCAAGATTTCTGAGTTCTATTCCTGGCTTTATCAGCTAGTCAGACTATGGTCCTGGACAAGTCACTGGACATATTTGTATCTCACTTTCCCTGTCTGTAAGTTGGAGATAATACTTACAGACCATGCTTATCAATGTAGTGTCTGAGTTACTTCCAGTAGTGCATTAAGCAATGTGACTTAACATCAGTCATGTGTTATTTCTTCTCTCATCCTTTCCCCGATGGAAAAGCATATGCAGTGGAGTGTTTTGTTTTGTTAGTTTATTTAACACACACACACACACACCACCTGTTGCTATGTGTTTATATTAGAGAAGCCAAGGTCAAATAAATACACCTTGCACTTTGAGTGGAAAGTGGTGAGGTTTATGATAGTCTTTAGTACCTGGGGAAATTCATTCCACACTCTCAGACCACTGCCAGAGGAAGTTCTCTCTCCTGCAGAAATGAGCTTTACTCTAATTGTTGACAGTTTCATTGTGTCAGAAGAGTTTAATGGTCCAACACAGTCTTGATACATGATCTATAAGATATCCTGGGCCCAAACCATAGAGTGCTTTGAAGTTAAGGACTGAGATCTTGAACTTGATTCAAAGTTCTATGAGAAGCCAGCACAGAGAGCACAGGAAAGGTGTGACATACTCATGGTAGTCTGTGCTTCTGAAGAGATGTACTGCAGCATTTTGTACTTGTTATAGTTTCCTGAGTGCTGAAGGTTTTATGGTCAGGTATATCATATTGGTATAGTCCAGCTGAGAGGTGACAAAGATATAAATAACTGAGGCTAGGTGTGAGTCCTCCAGGATGGGATGAAGTCTCCTAGCATTACTCAAAGTCATTGCCAATGTGAGAGCTCAGTTGTTGGCGAGCAATCCAAAAGTACTCCTAGAATATAGATTGAATTGACCTATTGTGGATGGGAACTTTCAATTAAAGAAGACTGCACCACAGCTGCAAACTTCTCAAAATACTGTTCTCTGCCCACCAACATTACTTCTGTTTTGCTCAGGTTTAGCTTCAGCCAGCTGTTCTTCATCCATGAGCTAATCTCATCCAAGTACTTGGCCATCTTGGTGGTAGTTGTGTGGTCGTATGTGGTGAAGGATAGGCAGAGTTGTGTATCATCTGCATATTGCTGGCACTTGAGTGCTTGTCATATGACTGTAAAGCACCATCAGATAATTAATATTTAAACTGCAATTGTCAAATTAATGGAGACAATCAATTTTGAAATATATTAACCTAGTTTTTTGTTGTGTTTGTTCACAACAGATGCAATTAACCTGGCTTCAGAGGACCCCACATGGTGGCAGCATTCTGTTGTGGATCTGCACTGGAGGTTGAGGGACGCTACAAGTTAAGTAGCTGAACAAGGAGGCCCCTACAGCCTCTATATCCCATGAAGGATATGGGCTTGAAAGGGACCAAGGGACGGACAATGACATCTTGATTACATATGTCCGTTGGCCTTCAGACCCTATATGAGGGTCAGAGAGGGACTACAACCTCTATTCCAGCCCAGGTAATGCAGTGGCAACCACAAGAAGTGGGGCTGTGCTGCTCTTCAGTGCCCCGGTTCCAGACTGGGAGAGGATTTCACCTCCCAATACCCTTCCCCCACCCACACTCTCACAGTTCATCTGGACTATATACAAATGGAATTAATTTACTTCAAACTTTGAACACTTGATTGACTAAAGGTATGCATCTAAACCCACATTTATAAGTCCCAACTGAAAAACAGGCTGATATTTTAAGGCAAATTGAAGTAAATGGAGCTACACCAGTTTACACCAGCTGAGAGTCTGGCCCCCGATTTCATAACTGGAACAGGATACAGATGTCCATATTAGATTCTCTACAGTCCTGCTGTGTAAACAGAATTCTCTCTCTGTCCTAGGATTGAAGGTTTCGTGCTCCAGCTTCTATCACTAAGGGTTCTATTGTGCAGTCTTGATCTAACACCACACATAATAAAAAGGAATCACCCACTCCCATCACATATGCCATGTTGAATTTTATAATTCTGCAGTGTCCTGAGGCACACAGCAGGGATTATTCTTCAGAGTCCCATATCCTCTATGTTGTTGCTTATCTAATAAGTAATATCAATGCAGTAACACTGCTCCAGGCTGCTTTACATCAGAGAGTTGATATTTCAGCACAAAAGCGAAGTGGCATATCTTGAGTTAACAATAAATATTTTAAAATAAATTGGCTATTTCCTGCATCCTCCCTCACATAAACAACGCTAAGCATGAAAATATGATGCTATAATTGTTGGCCTTTGTAAAAAACTGTAAAAACATTTAGAAACTTAAGCAAGATTTCATGAAATGCTGGCCAAAACAAAACTTGAAACCAGTATGTTGTATCTGCGGTTCACTGAGCCCAACACAGAGAACTTCCCAAGCTTAACAACAGACCCATTTAATTCAAACAAATATTCTTTCATACACAAAATTGTGTGATTATGTAAATATACAGTAGAATAAAGGCAGTGCATGACATTTAATATTTTGTGCAATATAAAATGGGAATTATGTGAGCAAGCCGTCACATAGATTACACAGTGAGATCTAGGGCCAGATTCTGAACTTATATATACTTGTAAATCAGAGGAAAGATGGTCCTAGGCACTACGCTAGAATTTAATAGACTTGGGACCAAGTCCCTGCTCCACCACCGACTCGTATGACTTTAGGCAAGTCACTTAGGGCCAGATTTTCAAGGTATTTAGTCTCCTAAAGATGCAGATTGCACTAGGCTCCTATCTGCATCTTTAGGTGCCTAAACACCTTTAAAAATTGGGCCCATAGCCTCTGTGGATATGTCTACACTGCAACAAAAAACCCACAAAACCACAGCAGTGATCTCAGAGCCCAGGTCTATAAAATCAGGCTTGCATTATGGCACTAACAATAGTTGTGTAGAGGTTCCGTTTCAGGCTGGAGCTCAGGTTCTGAAACCCGGGGAAGAGGGTAGGTTTCAGAGCCTGAGCTCCAGCCTGAGACAGAACATCTACACAGGTATTTTTAGAGCCATGAGGCAATCCCAAGTCTGTAGACCCAGGTGATGAGTCTGGGGAGAGGAAGGGGGTTGGTGGCAGAGATGGGGTTAGCTACATAGACGAAGGGAACTGAGGGACAGAAATCTATCTATCTATCTATGAAATGGGGAAAATAGTACTTATCTACTTCAAGGGGCTATTGTGAGGATAACTACACTAAAGATTGTGAGGTGCTCAAATATTATGGTAATAGAGGGCCATGTAAGTACTTAAAATAGTTAGAGAGACAGAGTAAGCATACTGACATTTGTTATGTAATTTCAGGCTTACATCTCTGAATTGGGCCCCTCATTCCTAAACTACAGCAGCAGTAGTAACTAAAGACAGGTGCACACCAAAACCTCAGGTCCAAACACTTGAGAAATTGAGGCCCTTCTCTTATTAGCATACATGCCTTGAGAATTCAACTTCTCAGACAGAAAAACTTCCTTAAGATTAAAAACCAGTTAAAACCTTAAGTCCTTCTAATGTTAAGAAAAAATTGTACACGGTTTTGGAATCACAGAAGCAAGCTGTAAATGATATATGAAATAAAACAGTTCCACTTAGCACACTGCTATACTGTTTGCTGTGTCCTATAGACATTCCAGCAGACAATATTCAGCCCATTGACATACAGTCAAAAATAGCCACGGTAACACAAAATCTCAAAAAGCAAAACTAACAATATCTTTTTTAAAGTGTTCAGTATATATTCTGTTCTACCCGACTCACACCCCTCTCTCCCTCAAGTTTCACTCCCACCCTTGAAGTGTCTTGCTGACTGGAGCCTAAAGAGACAGCAAAAGGGAGGGAGAGGAGAGCTTTCTTTCTTTCTTTCTTTCTTTCTTTCTTTCTTTCTTTCTTTCTTTCTTTCTTTCTTTCTTTCTTTCTTTCTTTCTTTCTCCAAATACAACTCCACATACACTTTACCATGTTTAAAACATCCTTTAAGAAGTACTGTGTACAGGTTAATATTTCATTCTTCCCTGTTGCAGTTCATAGAGATTGTCCAACTCACACTCAGAATAAGATGACTTCCAAAACAAAGAAACAACAATGGAAGCAGTTTCTAAGCAAGTGGAACCATTCACTGTAGCTTTAAGGTCCTGTATAATCAAATAACAGCAGCATTACAAAATGACATACACCTTCTTTAAACACATTGTCACTGATTCCGTCCTCCCACAAGTCTTACACTGATATCATCCCGCTGAGTTCAGCTGAGTTATTTCTGATTTATAGAACCAGGGCCAGTGAAACAAGGCACCTAACAATCATAGACCAGGTTTAGCTAATCTCTCATAAAGATTAAGAATTGCCAGTCATTCAGTAGTCCCAACTGTGCTGCAAAATTTACCAGTAATTCTGCATGAGTTGCCCAATTCTTGTTTGAACAATATGTTACATCAAAATTCTACTCAATCTATAACTCTTTAATGTATTTATACTTTTCAGTTAGTGCCAACATGCATGATAATAAAGACTTATGCTCTATCTTTGTATCCACTCTCTCCTGTATTCACCTGGCAGTGCTCCTTTTTGGTGGAAAGGTTGTTTTGTTTTGTGTTTTTGCATGATTCATCAGAGTCCATAATAAATTAAACCCAGCTGTTCCAGCTTGTTAAACTACCTTTTTGTTCTGCTGCTGGAACATGTATGTGTTCTAACAGTAATGTCATATGGCATGGTCATTCAGATGGATGGGACATTAGGAAGTACCAGGTGTACAGCTAGCAAGTAATTCAAAGTGAAGTGACTAGGCAGGTAGCCAGCAGGGATTTCTGATATCATTTATATTTCAGCTGAAGTTGTAGGTGTTTGCAGGTTCTTAGCACCTCTTAGGATTTTTCCTAGAATCAGTAGCTCAGTAGTTCTTAATTTGTATAGACATGGTAAAACATTCAAGGTTTGGGGGATGAAAAGAGCTGTAGGATTCAGGAATAGAAAGATGTAAAGATATAATAGGCTGTCTGGCTCCAAGGCTGACCAGTAATCTGAACAGTTTGTGTCCCTCTACTAGCACACAGCAGGCCTACACCTAATAGATCTGGTGCTTGGCAGTTCTGCACTGCATAATGGGATACCAGGAGATGTAGAGCTAGTATAAGGGGCATGGTTGGAGAAAAGGGAGCATGGCTGGGTTCTCCAACTCAGGGATCTACTCCAGTTATCCCAGAAGCCACATAGCCTGTTGACAGCTGTAAAGCTTCAATGGAATCAGACTGGCCGTAAAATTGGAACACCTTAAAGTCATTTTTGCACTTGCTCTTTAGGTAGGCCTGAGTGTTCCATGTCCACAAAGAAAGGTTTGAGCCAATATTTAATACATATTGCAAAACATTAGTCTGATTCTCCTCTGCATTGCACTTGGTGTCATCATTTACACCTGTACACAATGAATGGAAAGCACTTCCAAATCCGAGTGGTAGCACCATACACCCACTTCACACAAGGGAGTGGAGAATCGGTCTGAGTAACTTTAAATGATTGCAACTTTTTCTGTTTCTAAAGTTCAAATACAAGGAGCAGCATTCCTTGTGCTTCCATATAGACATTTGCTTTTACTGTATTCTGAGCTCATGTTCGTTACCTTTCACACAGGTTCAATTTCTTAAAGGTTCAATTGTCCTGACATCTGCACACTTAGGAAAGTTTGGGGTGAGATTCTGAGCTGCCTCTCTAAGGAGCCCAGCACAGAACTCATAGGACCGGTGAGGTGGGACTATGGTGGCTTTAACCTTTATCTTGGGCTATTCCAGGGGCCGGAGAGGCCTCTGGCTTAATTTAGGCTCTTTCTGGGGGGCTGTCTAAGTTGTGGGAGTCTCCCTGGGCTGCCGTATGGGCCTCAGCACTCTCCAGAAACTCTACAGAAGCCCCATCCTCAATATGCTCCTCCTGTTCCCAACATCATACCCAATATGTCTCCTGTACAGAGGATATCCAATGCTATGGGGTCCTCAGAGAATATCCTTAAAGCTATCTTCTACCATCCCTGCACCAGGGACTCTGCTGAGGTTTTAGGGCCCCTTTACACTACTCTGACCCTTTTGTCCAAGGTAAAGAGACCGGAGAGCAGATTAAGATCTCACTTTTGAACTCCAGCAATCAACAGCTTATTTCTTTGTTAAGAGAAAAAAAATCCAAAAACGACTTTTATGTACTGTTTATACGTGTTCTGCAGCATATGAATGGAGATATTAGGTAGCAAAACAAAACACAACTGATAACTCTCAGACAGCAGCTATCCAGAGTCAGTAAATGGGAAGCCATTGATCGATTTTTTATAGCTCAAGGATTTGATCCCACAATGAGCTCAGAATGGGGGCAACACCTGCACCCATGTGAAGCCCTAGTGCAGACCACAGGGCTTCATGTGGGCATTCAGTTCTGTGTGAATCCATTTGCAAGTTCAGGGCCCAAAAAGATAATTATTTTCAGGGCTGGATTAGGGCACAAGCATTATAAACCCATGCCTAGAGCCCCAGGTCCTAGAGCACATGATTATATCAGAATGTCAACCCTTATTCTTATGAATGAAAGCACAGACATAAACATAGGGAATTCTATGAGCAGACATAGCAATGAGTCTGTGGACAGCCTGAAACTGTAACTCTGAGGGGTGTGAAATGACTCATCCACGTCAATGGGATGTTAAGTCTGACAACCACTACTCTCGGAGGCCCCACCAAGACCCTCCTGTGTGTGGCATGAGAAGTATGAAGCAGACCTGGACCATCAACCCACCTATCCAAACAGATACACCATGGCTGCAGGTAAGTACTGGCTGCCCCGATGCTACCCAATTAATAATGTAGGGAGTTTTTAATCCGTGTCTCAATTTCCCCAATAGGCACATTTGCATTGTTCTCTTTCTTTCCCTCTTGCTTTGTTAACAGAACAAGGCAGTAATAGTGAGAGCCCAGGGACACCCTGAACAGGAATGGTGGGACCGCTCTTGCTCTTGCTGCTTCAAGCCTGCAAAATTCATCAGGGCAAAACAATTTATGCATGGTGGTATTTTTCTATGGTAATTCTCAGGTGTCCGAAGCTTTTGTCCTCCTTTGTTAATTTTACCACTGTTCAAAATTGGCCATGGTAAAAAAAAACGGTCAATTATCCATTGGCGAGGGGGTGGGGGGAATTGTGGCTTAGCATCCTGGGAATTTGGCATCAAGTATTATCTGGGATTGGGAGGTCCATCGCAATGTGTGGGAGGTGGCTCCCCCCAAAGACATGGCTAAGCGGTATGTGCTGACCACATCTTCTGACTATCAGCACATATGGATTGCAGAGGGAAACACTTAGCAGCTGTGGCCTACGGAGCGCCCTCAAAGGATGTGTAGAGAAAAGGCAATCCCAGGCCGCTTTTATGAGGTAGGTCAGCACGCACTAAGGCCCATGTGTTTACCAATACCTCTGCGTGTGTTTGGAGGACCTCTGACTCCTTGATTTGCTGTTACAGTGTCAGGCGCAAAATTTTTCAGTGCATTGGCCCACAGTTCTGCAACAAATTGTTAATGTTTCTAACTATGTCTTGTTTAATTTTTCATAAATAACGCCCAATGTGTTTCTCCCATTGGCACATACCCAAGAGCAACTTTCCGTATTCCAGACAGATGCCTCCTCCTTCATTGTGTTACAACACACATTTAATCTGAAGAAAGCTGCCTTTACCACCACCATTCGAGTGGGGCATCTATGCCAACAGGGAAATGTGTTATGCTATGTTCCTAATAAAGCCAGAAACCACTACTGGCTAGTGTATGCAATTCTTGTGGTCCTAACAATTTTGTGCATGCTGTATTGCTGTTTATGTAAAAAACCAACAGTAACCCTTGCCAACATATCAGAGGGAGGGTAGAAACCTAAGTGGTGACCCCTCACAACAAAATGTTGATTCGGGGTCAAGGGGGAGAACGTCACCCCCCCCCCCACACACACACACACACAAACACATCCCCGGGGGTTCCCTGGGAAGGCAAATCAGCACTGTATGTTGCTAACGCTGTTGTAGGCATTTCAAAGTATTTTGGGAAGGCTTAAAGGTGTGAGTGTGGGTGAAAGTTTCCTTTACAGGTTGCAAAAGGCCAAAGAGGGAGGGAGAGAGCAGAGAACGAGTTAACTCAACACTTCGGCTAGCTCGGTCTGAAGATAAGACGCTGGTTCCAGCTCAAGGTCACAGCACACAACCGAGGTTCGGTGGCCTGCCAAGAAAAATGGGGTTGGGGCTGGGTTCCAACTCTGACCAGCCACGAGAAAAGAAGATTCAACTACATAAACCTGCAGCAGCTCCAAAACCAAGTGAGACAGTGAAGGCCGACGATGGGGAAAACAACTAATGTAGCATCCCTAAAGCCAGAATGTTTTGGGAAAACCAAAGAAGCCATGAACAGCTGGCTCGGACTGGTACAAAGAGCACGGGGGAGCAGAAGTCCCAGACCGAGATGCCCCCAAAGAATCCTAAGGTTTAAAACCATCCTAAGAGCTGAAGCAAATTGGAGATTGTCAGCGGACCCTGGACGATCTGTGCACACAGGACAGAACTCCTATCCACCCTTCCCCCTCTTCTTCTTACGTTACACCCAGGCCTTGCCAGCCTCGGGTAGTGCGGGTGTGAGTATGAAAGTGGGTTAGGGCTTGGGGCACTAATGCTTTCTTCCTGCCTCTGAGTGATGTGGTGAGCATCCATCACTCTCCACTGTTATTTTATTCTTTTATCAATAAAGCTTTAAAAATCAGTTACGTGGTGTGCTCTGTCATCTCCTCCCTAAAAATCCTGTGGCCTCAGCCTAATCACATGACGCCCCATGCAAATTGGTAACAAATCTGTCACATTGTGGCTGGGGTGGGGGGGGGGGTTGTTATCACTCCTGGGAGGGGAAAAAACGTTCCTGTGCTGCTTCCCCTGCATGTCTGAGACAGGAGAGGACCCATCACTCCAGGTAAGAGGAACAACAAGGGTACCTGAATGGTGATGTGGTGAGAGCACTAGGTTCATCCAGATTTTCCATTCTAACTCACACCATCTCAAGATAACCTCCATCTGTTAAGGAATCTATGCATTTCTTATTATAATTTTCCACTACTGCTATAGTATGTAGCTCAATAATAATTTTGCACTTACATAGTTCATTTTTGCTCATACATTGCCAAGAGCTTTAAATCAGAGGGCAATGTAATGTTTGCTGGCTTTATATTTTGTTTGCTTTGTAAATAGTAATATCTGTCAAAGTATTAGGTCTGAATGATTTATAGTAATCATCAAAAGTGTTTATTCAATATTGACTTGACTTGATAACAGGGAGGGAGATTGAAATAGGTAAAATTACAGCAATGTACCTTAGCAACAAAATGACATGTATCCACTAACTAAGGCCTCTACAAGTAGTGATGGAAGGGTTTAACAAAACTTTGAATAACTTTTAGAATCTGCTCAATTCACTGTAGAAATTATGAATAGCAAAGGTATGTGAATAGAAAAGTACATGTGGAGTCCAAGCCTTTTTTAAATGGATGCGTAAAGTTAGACTCCTAAATCCAAGTTTACACACCTCAATAACTGGTCTGATTTTCAGAAGTTCTCATTGACTTTAGGCACCTATTTTTGAAATTCATGGTCAGTTAAAATAGTCAGGCATGACACAACATCAGTGCATCAAGTTCTGACTTAAGTTTATGTAACTTCCGCTGACACCAGTCAAGTTCCAACAGCAAAACTAATGGCAGAATTTGACTTACTACTCTTTTAATCATTATACTGCTAGCAAAATTGTACATAGTTACGGCTATAAAAAATGAGCACTACTTAGCCCTTTCAGACCATGTTGTGAGTCTGGCCAGAATGTTTTAGGAACTGGCACTGCCTGCTCTAGTATGAACAAGGCCAGAATGTATTACTTAAGTAACAAGTACAGGGCATTTGGCACAACTACTTAAAGCCATTTATTGTCAGAGGTCAGTGCCAGCACTTTTCAAAGGCAGAGAAATTAGATTATTTCAATCACAGATGATACAAATTCTCAATGAGAAACTGTATGAAATATTTTTTAAAAAATAAACATAAATGACGTTGACACATTTAGCCTGGAAATGTAATATTAGTGAAAAACACAGTTCATAATGACAAGAAAGTGGGATCAAATTTCCAGTTATATTCTTTAGGTGCAAAAGGTAGCAACATTTAAAAAAGAGAGGGAGGGGTTCCGTACTTTTCTAAAATTATCAATGTGAAATATCCAGTATTTTTATTTTCTTTTACTTACATTAATACAAATTATTCATAAAATTGTACCTAGTCATATAGGGGTTGTAGTTTAGATACAGAAATAGTACCTTTTGTTCTAGGATCTCAAACGACTTTTGGGAAAATGTGTTGTGACAGATGTCACCAGGTGGCACTGTTACACAATCTTCCAAGTTCTTTTTGATAGTGTGTGAGCAAGTTTTGACTCTTGGGATGACATGCAATTTTATTGTTAGTTTGGGGTATGAAAGGTTCTGTTTAGAGGAAGCTTTGGTATCAGGGGAGTTTTGTGAGTATTAGGAGTATTTCTTGTTCATCTTGGGCTCTGATTAAAGTCAATTCTTCAGGCAGAGTTGCTCCCTGGGAACCAGCCATTGATGTTGGACTGTGATTCCTGTGATTCCTGGCAGACAATATTGCCTAGCATGCTGTATGACCATCTGGATAAAGGCTAATTTAGTGCCCATCTTTAAAAAAGGGAAGAAGGAGGATCCTGGGAACTACAGGCCAGTCAGCCTCACCTCAGTCTCTGGAAAAATCATGGAGCAAGTCCTCAAGGAATCAATTCTGAAGCACTTAGAGGGGGGGAAAGTGATCAGGAACAGTCATCATGGATTCACCAAGGGCAAGTCATGCCTGACTAATCTAATTGCCTTCTATGATGAGATAACTGGCTCTGTGGATGAGGGGAAAGCAGTGGATGTGTTGTTCCTTGACTTTAGCAAAGTTTTTGACACAGACTCCCACAGTATTCTTGCCAGCAAGTTAAAGAAGTATGGGCTGGATGAATGGACTATAAGGTGGATAGAAAGCTGGCTAGATTGTCAGGCTCAACAGGTAGTGATCAATGGCTCCATGTCTAGTTGGCAGCCGGTATCAAGTGGAGTGCCCCAAGGGTCGGTCCTCGGGTCGGTTTTGTTCAATATCTTCATTAATGATCTGGAAGATGGCGTGGATTGCACCCTCAGCAAGTTTGCAGATCACAATAAACTGGGAGGAGAGGTAGATACGCTGGAGGGTAGGCAGAGGATACAGAGGGCCCTAGACAAATTAACCTAGAATTCAGAGTGAGGAACATGTCAAAGTTCCTTCCCCACTCTGAACTCTAGGGTACAGATGTGGGGACCTGCATGAAAAACCCTTTAAGCTTATTTTTACCAGCTTAGGCTAAAACTTCCCCAAGGTACAAACTATTTTATCTTTTGCCCTTGGACTTTATTGCTGCCACCACCAAGCGTCTAACAAATATATATCAGGGAAAGAGCCCACTTGGAAACGTCTTTCCCCCCAAAATCCTCCCCAAACCCTACACCTCCTTTCCTGGGGAAGGCTTGATAAAAATCCTCACCAATTTGCGTCAGTGAACACAGACCGAAACCCTTGGATCTTAAGAACAAGGAAAAAGCAATCAGGTTCTTAAAAGAAGAATTTTAATTGAAGAAAAAGTAAAAGAATCACCTCTGTAAAATCAGGATGGTAAATACCTTATAGGGTAATCAGATTCAAAACATAGAGAATCCCTCTAGGCAAAACCTTAAGTTACAAAAAGTCACAAAAACAGGAATATACATTCCATTCAGCACAGCTTATTTTATCAGCCATTTAAACAAAACAGAATCTAACACATATCTAGCTAGATTACTTACTAAATTCTAAGACTCCATTCCTTTTCTGTTCCCGGCAAAAGCATCGCACAGACAGAGAGATCCTTTGTTTCTCCCCCCTCCCCCAAGCTTTGAAATTATCTTGTCTCCTCGTTCGTCATTTTGGTCAGGTGCTAGTGAGGTTATCCTAGCTTCTTAACCCTTTACAGGTGAAAGGGTTTTTCTTCTGGTCAGGAGGGTTTTAAAGGTGTTTACCCTTCCCTTTATATTTATGACAGCCCTAGACAAATTAGAGGATTGGGCCAAAAGAAATCTGATGAGGTTCAACAAGGACAAGTGCAGAGTCCTGCACTTAGGATGGAAGAATCCCATTCATCACTACAGACTAGAGACTGAATGGCTAGGCAGCAGTTCTGTAGAAATGGACCTCGGGGTGACAGGGGATGAGAAGCTGGATATGAGTCAATAGTGTGCCCTTGTTGCCAAGAAAGCCAATGGCATTTTGGGTTGTATAAGTAGGGGCATTGCCAGCAGATCGAGGGACGTGATTGTTCCCCTCTATTAGACATTGGTGAGGCCTCATCTGGAGTACTGTGTCCAGTTTGGGGCCCCACGCTACAAGAAGGATGTGGAAAATTTGGAAAGGGTCCAGTGGAGGGCAACAAAAATGATTAGGGGACTGGAACACATGACTTATGAGGAGAGGCTGAGGGAACTGGGATTGTTCAGTCTGCAGAAGAGAAGAATGAGGGGGGATTTGATAGCTGCTTTCAGCTACCTGAAAGGGGGTTCCAAAGAGGATAGATCTAGACTGTTCTCAGTGGTAGCAGATGACAGAACAAGGAGTAATGGTCTCAAGTTGCAGTGCGGGAGGTTTAGGTTGGATATTAGGAAAAGCTTTTTCACTCGGGGGGTGGTGAAACACTGGAATACGTTACCTAGGGAGGTGGTGGAATCTCCTTCCTTAGAAGTTTTTAAGGTCAGGCTTGACAAAGCCCTGGCTGGGAAGATTTAGTTGGGGATTGGTCCTGCTTTGAGAAGGGGATTGGACTAGATGACCTCCTGAGGTCTCTTCCAACCCTGATATTCTATGATTCTGTGATTCATCTCATTTCAGGTTTGGTGTGTATTTCACTTAAGAATTTACCTAAATCCTGAGTCAGTGATTTTTCCTCCATTGAGAAGTCAACCTGCGGCTTCAAGGCCCCCAATATCTGTACCACTTGGTATCAGAATGGGACAACTGTATTCAACAAAGGGACAATTTTCTTTTCTTTCTTCTCTGTTATTCAAAGTCATGCATTACAGATACACATTTTCTGGCTTTCTGGTGTGACTGTAAATATCCTCCACCCTGGGGCTTTTGTGTATAGCATGAGGCTCTTCCTTTTTCTGGGTGTACTGTTTCTGTAGAAATCCCAGCCTTTGCTATCTTAGGAGATAGGAATAAAGCTTGGGTCCCAAACTCTGATCCTCAGATATCAGCATATTGTATGACTATCAGGCTGCCAGTGACAAAACAAATTTTAACAAGCACCATTTTCACATTCCCATGGTGGCCCAGGAATGTAGATGGGCCTATTCTGAAATCCTGATCTCACTGGAAGAGGACAATACCCCAAATACATGTGAAAGGGTCAATGTGATCATTTCCTTTTAATACATATACATGTAGGTTTGGTGCTCCATTTTTTTGCCACTAAGGTCTCATCATGAAGTCTTGATCCATAAATGTACTTAATTAAAAGAAAGACTATGGGGGTAAAGTAATCTGTCATAAATGCCTGTTGAATTACATAATTTTATATTGCTTTTAGGCACACAGCATGACTATTTTTCAACAACCAATGTCTCTCTCTTATTGCTTATCTAATAAATAACATCAGTGCTGGAATGCTGCTGCAGGCATCTCTACATCAGTGAGTTGACATTTCAAAATACCGACAGTGTCATATCTTGAGTAAACACTTCTAAATAAGTTGGCTATTTCCAGCATTCTTTCTCATATAAACAACACTAAGCATGCAGTCTTTACTGGCATTTGCAAAAGTGCTACAAAAATCTGGAAACTGAAGCAAGATTGCATTAATACTACATCATCATGACCAACAGAAACCTTGAAATTTCCACTGGTCAAGTTAGATTTGAAAATGAAAGAGAAATAAACCCTGAAAAACTTAAATCCTAAGGCAATAATGCTTACCACTAAGCAATTTTTAATAGTTTCTGGATAAACCAGTACGAAAATGTACTTAGCTTCTGGACATTCTCTTCTGCAAAACAGTTAAATTTGATTCTTGACCTGAACAATCTTGCAATAAAGCAATGTTATATGACACAAAAGATAGCTGAGTGTACACAATAGATTAGGCTATAGTATGAGAGACTCAGCGTTTTCAAGACAAAAAAAAGTTATTTGTTTTTATGGCTGGATTTTATTTGGTTTATAGTTTCATTCACTCTCTCAGACTACTTCTGCTTTTCCTTTTAACTCTACAATGGCTGTAGTATCTTTCTTCTCTTCCAGCTTCTAAAACTTAAATTAAGAACTTATAAATATTTCATTTAGAGGTAGATCAAATTGCTTCCCAGGTGGACAACTGCAAGGGTGCAGAATCATTGGGGCACAGGTTTTTGCACAAGAAGGGAATCACATCAGTAGTACACACTAGGGCCATTCACTAGAAGTGAGGTTTAAGGCATAGCTTTACACAGGCTCAGCCTTCCTCGTACAGTGAAATGTAGTGAAGAATTAAGCCCATTTAAATGTGCAATGTAACTTCAGGTTTTGCCATATTTCCCTTTTGTTTATCATATATATCAAATAGCCTTGGCCATATCTGTCCTGCTAAATCTGAAACATTCCAGACATCAAATATTTAACTTTATGATATTCTTAAGCAAGTTTCTGAATGATCAAAAGCTTTCTATCTTTTTATTTCATTGCATTTTGGGGTTGGGAGGCAGGAAGATAAGGGCATTATTTCATATGCCTCTTCTTTTTAGAAGGTTCCAATGGAACATTTGTTTTTACCTCAGACTCAGAATCTGGGGAATAGATGGGGATTGCTGGGTTTAGACTGTTACCAGGACTGCTGCTGCTATCAGGAAGAACAGATGCTGCAAGTTCTTAAGCTCCTGCTATTTCTAGCACAGCTTTTCTTTCACAGTTTGTACTCTTTTCCCAGTTTGTTCAGCAAAAGAGTAGAGGGAGGATTGGGTAACAAATCTGCTTTTGGTTTTGTTCAGAAGAATGACTGATTTTTCCTGGCCTGCCACTTGACAGCCAGCACTAACACAAGTTTGGGAGGTGTTCCTAATGATTCTGTGCACTTTCTGTGCACTTTCTTAGGGGAGAGTCTAGGATCAGTCATGACCTGCTAACACATTTTTAAAGGTGTTTAAATTAATGCTAGCTAACATATCTTTCAAAGCAACCTATTTTCATAGTCTGGAAAAAGCCAGGACATTTAAAAGATTATCTAATTTAGATTCTGAGCAGCCATAAGGTGTTGGTTAAAACAAGGTGGGAATCTTTAACCTAAACCTTATTTTAGCCCACTCAGCAAGTAAATTAGACTAACTTAGACTCCATTACAATTGGTAGAATAGGTTCAAGTAAGAGAGTCTAAATCAATGTAAGGAAATCTAACTTGCATCCTCTTCTGTATCATATCTATATTTGGTCCACTATATTAAAAATGTTTGCATATTACATTTGTATGAGAAAAGAAACTTGCTGGCTATTTTTTTTTTAGGATAATTAGTGAGACCCTGACAATTATGCCATGCAAGCCACTGTATGTTTTCTGTCTTACAATTAACTCTGTATTGTTTTTTTTTTAAAGAAAATCATGTTGTCACTAAATTACCCAATAGCACATATTAATCCATTGTACAGTAACTTTCTAGTTAAATAATGTCAGATAAGAAATTAAAGGGACACAAATTTGGCTCCAATTTTCTTTTTAAAAACAAGCTTGTATAAAAGAAGCCTGTATGAAACTTAAAACCAAGAGACATATATTCATGGTTTTTAAATATTCCCATGGAAACACCATGACTTTATAATATATAAATATTCCCTCGCTTGTTTACAACCTATATACTACAGCATTCAGAACCTGTAAATGAAATTGACAAGAAACTGGTAATAGCTTGAGTTACGTACAACTATTTAAAAAGCAAAAAAGTAAGAGTACCTTTTATTTGCAAAAGAAAATCTTTCATTTGAGAAAAGTTATTAAGAAAATACATATTTTCCATTTAATTTTTAACTTGACGTTGTAGCTTTAATCTTTAAGTTTTCAAGGTAGTAGTCTTTTCCCAATGATTTCCATGTTATGATGACTGATTTTCAATACCACAGTTATCCAAAATCCAACATAAAAATAACAAAAATTCCAGTATTCTAACTAGAAATATTCTAAGTAGTGAAAAAACTAATCTACTCAAAATATTTCCATAATTTGTTTATTTTATATTATGGAAATTAACAGATATAGCTTGCATTTATACTGATTGGTGGAAGTAGCAAATCTACATGTGCTTTGCAAGAATTATATTCAATTCTCATTTCCCAATACTTAGGGCAACTAACAATTTCTATATTTGTTATATATGCAGTGTTGTTGTAGCCATGTTGGCTCACCCACCTTGTCTCTCTGTATTTGTTATGATAATATATTGATTTATTACTAATAATAGTAATACATTGCACTTATGGAGTGTTTTTTAAACCATAAGTCTCAAAGTTCTTTACAAAAACACATAAGAATCATTAGCCCCACTGTACAGATGAGGAAACTGAAGCACATACTTGTTAGGGGGCTTATTCCTTCACCCACTTCCTTCCCTGGTCCTTCTCGCATGAACAGAGAGCAACAATATCCAAAGTCCAAAGGTGCAAACAATTTGATGTTTATTGGGGTGAACTTCCAGCAAGCATGATTCCAGTTTCCTTCCTTAGTGTCCCCCTTCCCAGCTCTGACACCACAGAGCCTTACACCTGTGTCCCTGTTCCCATTACTACCCTTAGCCAAACATGATTCCAACTTCCTTACTCCCATTCCCTGTTCCCATTTCCCCCTTTAGCAAAACATGATTCCAATTTTCTTACCCCCATTCCCTGTTCCCATCTCACACACCCACATGCCCATGCCCACCCACACCCACTCACTTCCAGTCACTTCCTCATTGACTACAGATTATATAGTAAAACTTGAGTTCTGCTTAGCTATACCTTAACCAATCATTTTCCTGAAATTTAACTAACCAATCCTAACATATTGTAACATGATTATGTAACCAATTATATCCCACCACCTTAATTAGTTTACACCCAGCAAAATTAATTATACAGCAGACAGGAACAATCACAGAACCAGACAGAGATTATACAGACAAACCACAGCAAAGTGGGAACTATAATGACAAGACAATACAGAAGTGAGGATTTCACATCCCAGCTATTGATAAGTGAGTTCTTGCCAGACAGGATGCTATCAAGCTAAGTTTCCTTTTACATTTTCTAGGCACTTCCCTTTCTCTGGAGGTGACAGGCACTATCAGGACAGGATTGTATTCCTAACAGCCGAATAGCACCTTATTTCAGTGTGACTAGTTTGGAATGTGAGGATGTGACTGTTTGCTTCCCAGCTTATGGCTGCCTCTGCTGCTTAGCCAAAGGCCTTAGCCTAAGAACAGGGCCTCAATCTGTCACAGTAAGAGAAGGCCCTTACACCAGCAGACAGTGATTTTTTTCTTTTATACCTCTAGAACTAGCCAAGTGATAAGAATACACCTAAATTCTTAAAGTACAGGCCTTTGCAGACAGGCCTGAATATCTATATCCTAACAATACTTTTTAAGTGGCTTTTTTGCAGGATCACATGACAACTCAGTGTCAGAGCAGGGACAATAAACCACGTCTCCTGACTTCCAGTCCTATGCCCTGGTTATTGAACCACGCGATTCGATTTTTTTAAAAAAGCTACACACATTCTGGTGAATTCAAAAGTGATGTTTTAAAAGTGTTCATGGTGAACTGGGATAATTTAGCCCTATTATCATCTACTTCTATAGCAGATTGCTGGGACAGCATCAAACATTGGCCTGCTAGGAGACACCTAGGGTGCACTCAAGAAGCAATGTAAAATTTCTCTGAGTAGTCCCTTGAGTCTGTAGTACAGTGATGGTACTTTTAAAGCTGAGAAGTAAGCAAGCAGAACCTTCATGTTCTTCTAGAGACTGTTTCTTGTTCCCTATCCCAATGATTTCTTGTACTTTCTGTAATTTGACATGTTGAAGAATACTGAATTTATCAGATCACATAAACATTCAAAAAGAGTGGACTAAGCAAAGACCTGCCTGCCTTAAAGATTGTTGTACCCTGCCAGAGTGGAGCTCTGCCACTATTGTATGTGAGTCCTGTCTTGTTTAGATTATAGGCCCACTTCTTCTTTATAACAGTGAAATGTTAATATCAATATCTTTCAGCACATGTACCACCCCAACCTGTGGTTGTAGATACACAATCTGCTCGGTAAATACATGCACCATAAAAACCTAGGAGGAATCAGATAGACAGAAAAGCACAGATGCATTACTCAGACTTACAACCCAAAATAGATTGAAAAGGGTAGAACCATAATTGTTTTTGTTCATTTGTTTTTATTCTTGATCATCAAGAGAATATCTGAAAAAGATCTGATGGCAAACAACTCGGGAAGCATATATATTTTAATGAGTTCCCTGTATAGTGTGCAATTCCTATAGATATCCCTATCCAGTCATTGTTAGGATCAGAGTGTCATTCTTTAAATTAATTACTATTTAAAAAAATTCCCTGTGAACCTCTGAGTTATGAACACCAGAGTTAAGAAAAAAGAAAAGGAGTACTTGTGGCACCTTAAAGACTAACCAATTTATTTAAGCATAAGCTTTCGTGAGCTACAGCTCACTTCATCGGATGCATCGGTGCATCCGATGAAGTGAGCTGTAGCTCACGAAAGCTTATGCTCAAATAAATTGGTTAGTCTCTAAGGTGCCACAAGTACTCCTTTTCTTTTTGCGAATACAGACTAACACGGGTGTTACTCTGAAACCAGAGTTAAGAAACTGATTAGTCAACCATACACCTCATTAGGAACCGGAAGTACGCAATCAAGCAGCAGCAAAAACAAACAAACATACAAAAAAGCAAATATAGTACAGTATTGAGGTAAACATAAACTTCTAAAAAAATAAAGGGAAAGTTTTAAAAGAAAGATTTCACAAAATAAGAAACTGTTTCTGTGCTTGTTTCTTTTAAATTAAGATAGTTAAAAGCAGTGTTTTTCTTCTGCATAGTAAAGTTTCAAAACTGTATTAAGTCAGTGTTCAGTTGTAAACTTTTGAAAACACAGCCCTAACATTTTGTTCAGTTACGAACATTTCAGAGTTACGAACACCCTTCATATAAGCATATGGGACTTTGAGACCCAAGCACAATTACGGTATCAGAGTAGAAATGTAATATGTTTGAATACCAAAAAACAGCTTGCACTTTTTCAATTATCCAAAGTCTGTGGTTAATTTTATGAACCCCTTGGGACCAAGGCTGGCTGAGTATGTTAATAACAGTCCATTCCTCATTCAGATACATTTCACAGATTGTCTATGACATGATTACTTTTCTGTTTATAATCTTTCAGGCTGCTCTTGTTTATAAGAAGTATGTAGTAGCTTTCTGAGGAAATAAAATTAACAATTCCCTTTGGAAGACTGTCTCATTGAAAAAGGCTAATTGTGGTCCAATCACAAATCCTGCCATTTTTAAAGTATAAATTTCCATTAGAAATCAATACTTATCCGACTCAGTAGACTATGTTGATAATTTTGCAAATGACGATCAAATGAGGTAATTATTTTTCCCAAGGATTTGGGACTCAAATATCAAGGACATTTCCTGAAAACAAACTATTTGAGTAATAGCAAATTAATCCCATCCCTCCTCTCTCCTGTCCCTTTCCCACCCTCCAAAAACCCACGATGTTAGCAATCTAATGCCCCAGTCCCGAAAACTCTTATGAATATGTGTAACCGCACTACTGTAAGTAGTCCCACTGATCACTGTAGTAAAGTTAAGCACACAAATAAGTATTTTTAAGATCGGAGCCTAAGGGTGTGTCTACACAGCAAAGAAAAACCTGCAGTTGGCCTGTGCTGTGTTCACCTCTGGAGCTCTGGGACCTTTTCACTCCACAGGTCCTAGAGCCCGGGCTCCACCCTGAGCCCATAAGTCTACAAAGCAATGAAACAGCCCTGCAGCCTGAGCCTCGTGAGCTCGAGTTGGCTGGCACAGGCCAGCTGCGGGTTTTATTTTGCTGTGTAGACAGACCCTAAGAGACCTATTCTTTTGATATCCAAGGACGTGTCTAGATGGTGAGTTAGTACACAGCAAGCTGGGGTGTAAATGAATAGCACGTAAGCATGCTGTGCATTAACTGGCAGTGTGGAACCTCCTATCAAGCACTAAAAGCTCCCTAGTGTGCTTTGATATGCCACTGTTTGAAACAGAAGCAGGTCGAGGCACATTAGGGAACATTTAATGGGTAACAGGGTCCATGTGGTCAGCTAGTGTGCAGCACTCTAGTGAGCTGTAAATTCACCCCAGCTTGTTTCACAGTAGCTGTCCATCTAGCCAAGCCCACAGTGTAACTTTCCCTTGCGCTAAAGTGAGGTAGGCATGCACATCACAGGAAAAACAGACCCCCTCAGTTTGATATACTCATTGTCTGAAAGAAAAAGTAAAGTAAGAAGCATCAAATATAAACTGCTCAGTTTTGACTTTCCTGGCAGGCGCATCAGTAATATTGCATCCCTCTGACAACAGATTGATGAAGAGAAATTGCATCTTCACTAGAATCCTGGCATTTGATAAAGGGGAGGACTAGAAGTGACAATAGGAACAGCAGATGGAGGACAACTTCAATGTCATTAACTAAATTGGGAATAAGTGCTGTGATTTAAAATAATTGTTTCTCTGTTCTTAGGATAAAAGGATTGCTGAAGATTTTCTCAGACACAGATAACCAGGAATGCTATGGCTTAATATGGTTTTATTCGTTTCCCCTGAAAACTGTCAACCCAAGGCAAACCCAGACATCTAGTAACAGAATAATATACTTCCAGGATAGGGATCTAAGTTCATGACCAAGATTGGTAACTTGTTCCCTGGAGTGTTATGGCCTGGAAAGCTACAGAGGTAATGTGCTTAGCTCCAAGCAAAGGTAAAAAGAGGACATGGAACTGCTCTGATTACCTCTGGACAGAGAATCTTCTGGCCACTTTTGGTTGTTGATAAGATTCCAGTGGTACAGGACCTTCATGGGTGGGAGAAGGAATAAAGAATAGAAAATCAGAGCTAATCCTAGAACGGTCCCTAGATAGTTAGCTCTTTTTTCTAGTTTTAAACCTATGTCAGAGTTGATTCTGTCAACCTTACTCATGCTGAGTAGTATCTTACACAGCACTGATTTGAATATGACTGTTAGCAGTGCTATTCAGCATGAATAAAGATTGGTAGAAATGAGATGAAGATCTGCACATTTTCAGACAAAGAGGCAGTCAATTCTGCGAAAACCCTCAAAAATGGAGAGAGAATGAGAGATTTAAATTCTGCTCTTTGACTAGACTCTTTGCAGAAGTAGGTGGGTCTTGTGATGCATCCCATCTGCCCCTTTCAATTATGCTTATACTTAGGCTAAAACCAGACATAAGAAATCATTAGCAACCATGTTCCCAACCAAACTATCATCAAAACTGGGAAAGAGAATGCTAAAACAACCAGCAAAAGGCTGGAGAGTGACTTCCACAGGTGCAGCAGCTGGGGTGGCAAAAGTTCTGTCAGGAGACATTTCTAACACTTGAATGATTGAAAAGATAATTGCAGAAATCACCACAAACCTAACAAACACCACAGAGGTAAAACTTGAAAGACTTGAACCTAAAATTTCTGCATGGTGCTTTGTTGTTAACAATCCAGTAATTAATTGGAAGGAGCAGGCATTTCAGACCGGTGAGATGGCATGAAATACTGAACCCAGCGTACATCAGGAAATATTAAGCTGCCTGTGAAGAGTACTCTTTATTTTTAATCCCGTCCTGGACACATTTCTGGCTGGCCCTCGTGGCTCATCCTGCTGTCAGTTTCTTCAGTGCAGCTCCAGATGAGGCACTACTTCCCCCTGACAGTCTAAATAATCAAAAATGATAGAAATAGCCATTCCATACATCATATTGCTTTCAGTGGCTGGCATGAAAGCACCTATGCCCTGCTTTCATCCCATTGCATCCATTTCCTCTCCTGCTCACTAGTGCACAAGTTCAGTGTAGACATTGAGGTTTGGTTACAGTCATGACCACGCTGCACATTTCACTGCACTATAAATGCAGAAGCTTCTTCGCAGCTACATCCTGAAGAAAGCATCCCTACTCAGGAAGGCACTCATGTACATTTTTAGCTTTGAATATGTACCTAAGTTTTAATATGAACGAGGATGGACTTAAGAACATATGTAAGTGTTTTCATGCTCAGGGCCTTAGTGCTGAACAAATACTGAGTTCTGAACACTAGGGCCGAGGGCTCTAATCGCTGGGGTATTAGGTGTAAGGGGGCACTACCACCTCCTCTGTGTTTTTGTTGTTGTAATAGAGCAAAGGTGGCTTAGACTCTAAACTCCAACGGATGGTTCACAGCTGTGAATCCAGAGTGGAGGTTGTTGCCTCCCTCCATCCTGCAGTTAAACACCTAATTCCCTTTGAAGGGTGGGGCATAAGCCACACATGTCTCCTTGGCATTTCCTATGGTTAGTTTAAGTGGCTTCTTCCTCAGTGTCCTGGCTTCTGGGAATCCCATTTTTAGTCACCCAACTCTCCGCATGCATTGTATAGGAAGCCTGAGCATCTAAGTCAGGGTTCTGAATTACACTCAGAGGCAGGGCCTCTAAACATTAGGTTTTGAATCACTCAGTCTAAGTCCCCCTTGCACTTTTCTTTCAGCAGTTGACAGGATTGAGCCCTAAGCACTGAGGGTGGGGGGAGAGGGGAGGAGTATGCATATTAAACCATAAGAAAACTGTAATGGCAGTAGAACCCCCTCCCCCCACACAAAATCCTATACAGTACTAAAGAAAGAACTCAGCCAGTGGTCAAGGTTATATAAAATAACATTTCTTTCATGTCAGCTACAGCATATGTGCTCAAAGCCTTGGAGGGGGAAAAGAAACCTTCTGTAAGAAAGGACCTAGTGAAAAAAATACAAACCTGTCATAAAAAAGTTCTTCAGATGCAATGCCTATGTTATTTGCACTGGAAACTTTAATTGTCACACAACCAGGCTTCAATCTCCAAACAAACAGGGCTTCAAACCAAAAGAACAGGGAAAACAAAATCCCCTAGATTGCACAGATGTTTGAAGAAAAGAAACCCCCATGGAACCATTTTTAAAAAACATTTCATTCTCCTGCTTGTGAAGTGTATTTGAGTATCAATTATTTCTTAGTCTGAAGCAATCTGTTATAAAAATAATCTATTTGCAAAGATAGGAAATATTGGTATATTAGCCACAGAGGCACAGATAAAAATATTTATTTACAAGACTAAAGTGCTTGTATAACTTACTTCTTCTTGATCCCTTTTACAAACCAACATATGTTTGTCTATAAAATTTATATAAAATTTACTTAAGACAAACACAGAAATATCTTGAACCAAACAAGAACGATGACACATCTCTTTCTTCTCTCCTGATCTAGGAAGACCATAAAGTTTGGAGAAGACATACTATCTTTTGCTGCACACAATCAAATGAAAACCTGGAAGCACAAAGAACACTTAAGAGCAAACAATAAAAGCAAGAAAAGGAAGATTACAAAGTAGAAAAGTAGAAAATGAAAACATTAGCAAACATGATTTGTGCACTATAAAAACATACTTAAAATGTTGGGGTGAGTTAGAAACCTTTGTGTTTCAAAAGCACAGCATAATTTTACTTTTGTTAAGCCCAAATATTAGCAGTAAAGGCTGGAAGCATTTTAATAGTAAAGACCCGCAAAACTGAGTCTGTTCTCTTGCTTTGATTTAGTGAATGGGTGAGATTCTGTACATGGAACTCACTTTCCAGGAGAAGAGTGGGCTAAAGTAGTTTTGTGTCCTTCCAATACCAGACATCTTCGGGGTAGGATTGGTTCCTGGTGTACTTTAGACAGTACTTTAGACAGTGTATGTGGGCTGTCAAAGTTACAGCAGCGTACTGGTGTTGCACTGTGGGCCACAGTGGTGCCTGGAATCTGTGCAATGCTCAGTGCTGCAGACCCACTCCTGACAACTTGGAAACTTATAGTGTTGCATGCTGAAACCCTACCCCTGGCATGTCCCTCCCACTAGCAGACCTACCCCAAGCACACCCCTTGCACCAGGGCTTGCAAGGGAGTTCTTGGAAGACTGTCCATCAGTTCCTGTGCAGGGGAATCCACCAACACCTTTTAGGGCTTCTTAATGGCACCTTGGCACTTTTACTGTCGGCCAGAGCTGGGATAAGTATCTCACCCAGTGGGAATTTAGCAGTTGAATTTAATGGAAGCAGGATGTAGTGTGAAATAATTAAGTATACAATCTTAAAAATAATGAATTGGAAGTACCAGTAAAAATAATTGAAATGTTGAATATATTAAAAAAAAAAAAATCTCAGTAATTGCATGTTTCATCCTATGGAAAGAAGGATGTAGTAGAAATTGAATATATTATCACACACATAAACAGACACAGCCAAACCCATAACTATGTTAAAAGACCAGTATTAAGGTTGCAAAATCAATAACTCAGAAGTTTGGAACCAGCATTGAGGTTGCTTTTGTAACCTGAATGCATCCCCCTTTTGTTGCATTTCAATACAGTCTTTACTTATATGGCCACATACTATTTATTTCCACAGGGCCCCTGCCTCATTCAATGCACAGTATGTATGGTGCTCAATTAAACAGCAGCTATTCTATATGTTTTCTCCTCATTTTTCAAAGGGTGGCACCATGCCTTATTTATTGCACACTATTCTGAACACTCTGAAGACAAAATTATTAATTCATAATGCTCTTTTCTATGGTACTTATTACTATAGTAAATGATTGCTTCACAATACCCCTCAGGGTATTATTCTCCCAATTTTACAGATGGAGAACTGAGGCACAGAGAGATCAAGGTCAATATGTTGGGTTCTCGATCTGAGACACCTAGGATCTGATATTTTCAGAGTACTTAGCATGATATAACACTTTATATGATCAAAGCACAGCTCCCATTGACCAGTTGCAGCTGTGAGTACTGAGCATTTTAGCAAATGGCCTCAGATCAGAACACCCAGAAAATGAACAACACACAATTAGTGACCACATGTGAAAAGTTTTATTTAAGTGACTTGACAGCATCACATAGAAATTCTGTGGCAGAAATAGGGATATAATCTGGGTCCTGGCCTTACTCATTACTGGCCTTCTAACTTCTCCAATGAATGAAACAAAGGTCCTGTAGACAGCCTTCTTCACTACACAATCCCAATTCATGTCCAGAGCATTTAGGTCCTCTGCACTGAATGAAGCACTGGTCCTCTGAAAAAAGGGTATGTGATTATGTAATTAAAGACTGTACAATAATGCCTGTGCAAAAGAGGACCATACTAAGGGCAACTTTTGAGTGCTTAACTTTGCAACCTTAATAAAGTTATTTTAATGTAGTTTTTGTGTGTAATTTCCAAGGTTTTACAAAAAAGGCAAACTGAAAAAAACAGAAATTCCATCATGCAGTATCACATTGAAACCTACATGGGTTATCAGCAGGATTCAAACTTTTAACTCCACCTCACATGTACGGGGAGACTTTGGCAAACCAGTAAAGTGCCTGAATCCACTATGGCTTAGTGTTAAAAGCAGCCAAGTCAGCAGGCTGTAAATTGGCCATTCTGCACTCTCAGTTTGACCAAGGCAGGAGGGGAGGGGGGAGTTTTGGGTGCCACAGAAAGGGCAGCTTGACCCTGCATCCTTCCTGATAAGAGTTGTGTTGAAGTGGCTGATACATACATTTTAGAAGAGCAGGATGTGCCCCAGGAATGTCTATTGGGGCCTCAAGGCTGCAAACTCTGGAAAAACCCAGACCTGGTTAATCGATAATCAGAAGGAATTCTTGCTTGACTATTGAAACTGCTCACTTAACAAGTTTTCTTTAAGGGACATGTCATTTTATTACTAATGTATAAATAAGGGGGAAAAGTTTGAGGTAGTTGGACTCTTTTTGGTCTCTCCCTCTTGATACATCTTGCAGTCCCCACCGGCAGACGGAAGATTTGGCCACCAGAAGCCTGCCGCTGTGCCACTCGAGAGCCACACTCAGCTTTGGTAATTATCAAGGGTTGTGGGGTGTTTTACTAACCTTTTGCGGACGTGTGTTAGTGCTTGAGACTAAGTAAAGTGTAGCTTTAAGTGAAAGCACTCTTGTGTTGACCTGTTTGTGCCAGCCATCTATCGGTCGTACTGCCGTGTCTCCCCTGATTTATTTCCTGACACCACCTCGCACAGAGTAAAAGTTACCAAGAGCTTTGGGTTGAAAGAACCCCGGGTAACACACAGACCTCTGTCACTTGAGCTAACCGAGTAACTGGTAACAGTAACAGTTTGTCATCCTCTGAGTACACCAGCACTAAAGGGGGATGAAACACTTTGCCAGTGAGTTTCACAGATGTTTGTTGACATCAGAGGAATGGTGAGACTCAGGAATCTTGGCCTCCGATCCAGGCTCTTGAGGTGAATGTGCTTTTAGGTATGTTTAAATACAACCTAAAATCTAAGGCACTGTTACCATCCTGAAAGCTATATCATTTTACTCTCCTTAGAGACCAATTTAATTGGTTAATAATGTTAATAGCAAAAATATAGCAGAAAAGTTTGCTATGATCTTTCCCAGGCTAATAGACAGTGAGCAAGCATGAAACCTGAAACTAAGGTCAAATCCAGGACAACCCAGAGGGTACCCTGTTTGAGAGGGCCCTCAAGCCAAATAGCATTGCAACCTGGTGCACGGGGGTCGCAGCACCACTTCTTTCCCTCCATCTCCATTTCCATCAACCAAACCCCCAACAAAATGTTATGTCTTTTCTTAAAGATATGCTGTAGTTCCACCCCAAATTAATGGGACTGGTGTAGGAATTACTGGATGAAATTCTGTGGACTGTGTTATGCAGAAAGTCAGATAATCCCTCTGGTCCATTCTGGCCTTCAAATTTATGAATCTACTGGAAGGGACTCTTTTCACTCTGTAGTATATCGGTGATGGCTGAGGCAGAGGTTAGGTTAATGTGTTTATCTAACTAAGAGAAATAACTTGGAAATATAGTATTGATGTTTCTGTACGTAGATTGGCTGTAATTTCTGTCACAGCCTCTGCAACTGGCTCCTATCTCTGTGTGTGAAAGTTTGGTCTTATTTACACCAAATTCAGTGAAGTTACTTTGTATTTACACTGAGGTACCTAGGAGAACGGAATCCGGCCCCCAGGGCAAATGCTTGTATGTATGCATATAGGATGACTTTATTCAAGCATTCATTACTTATTATTGAGGAATAGCAAAATAATTTCTGAATCCCCAACAAGTTTTTTTCATAGCTGGCTGATACAAAATAACTGCAGCTCAAGATTACTGCATCTATTTTCAAAGGGTTTCTTCTTTTCATGAATACACAATTTTTTTTCCAAGCTCAACTTCTGAATGCCTTTTTTGCCTTCCAGTTCCACCATGCTTTAGACATTATTCATATCTCTGTGGAGCGAGCAGAGAGCGAGCGAGTCAATTGCACCGAGTCATCTGCAGAAAAGCATATTTTATTCTGTAAAAGTGCATAACACATTTTCCCCCTTCCTGCATTATATCATAATCACAAAAGCAGTGATTTATTCATTTATTTATTTATTATGATTAGGGCCTTTTAACATTAGACTTCTTTCTACTGGAATGGATTAGCATCATTGTCACTGAGAATCGGACTATAAGGTCATAATGTTCAAGAATAAACTTCTCTGAAAAGGAAATATGATATTATGGCGGCACATGCTACAGCCATTATAGGTTTTTTTTTTACTCTTTCTTAATCAACTCTCTTTTTCAAGCATTATATGGCTAAGCCTATAAATCCACTGTGTGCTGAAACTTCTCAGACAAATGCTCTTAACCTAGCAGTAATTTGTTAAAAAAAATTGGAATTAAAAACAAACCTGTATAATATGTGGGCATACCTCTCAAGTTATGGGAGAACCAAACTAATGTAGTCAAATATAGTTGTATTTTAATTTTATTTTGTGTTGAGCTCCATATGCGGCGTAGTAAACCAAAAAAAGTTTTGGAGTTTTTTTTCTAGTGATTTTTTATTCAAATAGCCTAGTAACATCTGAAACATGGAGTTTTGTTATAGCTGAATATTGGTCCAATCCTGCAAGACATTGAGTGCCTACTGTAAAATACCACTGAGATCACCGAGGTTAAGAGTTTAGCAAGATTCTATATATATTCTTGTGTTATATATATATAACACAAGAATATCCAGAGTTACAATAGTAATTATTAAAATAAATAAACCTGAGCTTTGGAAAGGATATAAGCCCATAGAAAATCATAGAGTTTAAGGAGAAAAGGGACCACTAGAACATCTAATTTGATCTCCTGTATGTCACAAGACACCAACACCACTCAGTATCCATACACTAAATCCAACCAGCAAAATGAGAGCTAAATATTACAGCCCACAGGAGATTAGACTATTATGTGCCACAGGTAGACAATAGGAGGAACTGATGGACACTTTTGCTAAAAGTCTCCTAAATTTCAGGAAAAGATTAAGTGGCATAAACTAACCTCTAACTCTGGGGGGTTAGGGCTAGGAAGGAACTTTCCCTGGAAGCAGGGTATCCCATGGCTGCTTGTTTCAGGTTTTCTTGCATCCTCATTGAAGAATGAAGAAGCTGTCATTGTTGGTGACAGGATATGGGACTAAACAGACTGCTATTGTGGTCCAGTGGTGTCTTGTGGGAATGAATTCCAAAGACTAATTTTTCACTGTGTGAAAACATATTTCCTTTCATCAGTTTTAAATATGCCACCTTTCAATTATATTGCATATCCCCTTGTAGAGCAATGGAAATATTTCAACCAGTTAATGCATTTAAAACTAGAAGTGTTTGCTCCAGAACATCAGAAATTAAATCTCTAGTGAGCAAGATCTCAGCATCTACAGAAAAAATGAAGTACATTATTGTTAAAAGCTTGATAATTTCAGGTCCATCCTGTTTACCTTGTTCACGTGAATAGTCCCACTGAAGTCAACACAAGTCAATAAGACTATCCACAAGGATAAGAAAAAAGGATGTGGTCTTTGAAATTAAGCTATTTATTCTTGTAATTTCCCCCAGTCTATCTATAGTTGAACCAATATATACTAAATATCCTGAAACTTTCTCTATCCTCTGGAGATAAATTAGATAGATTTCATAGATCCAAGGAATAATTAAGCTTTGTAATCTGCCTCCTCTGAGAGTTTATAAAGATTCACATAAAATGTTTTAAACACTGTATGTGTTTCCTCAAAAGAATTAAATAAATTACCTTCTTGGACTCTGATTTCCCCCAATTAACCTCAGTGATTCTTTTCTTTTCATCAGGCATGCATGTAATCATCCAGCTCATATAATAAAGCCATAGATCAAGTAATGAACTTTTCTACTTTTTCCATGTTATTTCATTTGCATTTAAGCCCAATTACAGAATCACAGAAATCAGAAATGAAAGACTTGTTAGGTCACCTGGTTCATTCACCTCCCTATGCAGTATTGATCTCTACAATTTATTTACGCTTGTGAAAGTGAGAGTAAATACAACCAAATCCAAATGGTCTGGCATTTTAAATCCAGTTTACATTTCTGTGCCATAGATGTAAATAACTATACAAGAGTCAGGGCAGTGGAGTGCCAGACCCATAAGGAGGGGTTCTCTTTGTGGGCCTTACTTATACTGCATTGTAAACCCAGGTCTGTGAGACCTGTGCTTGTGAACTCATTGTTTCCAAGCCCATGACTGAGCATCTACACTGTGTTGTAAACCTGAGTTTACAGTTGCTGGATCCAGGTCTCACAACCATGCTAATGCATCTATACTGTACTACGTAGATCTTTTGATTCAGGTCTTCAGCATGAGCTGCATCCACACTGCAAGATGACAGGGCTTGAACCAGCATCTCGGTGGAACTTGGGCTCAGACCAACCCCCCTGGGTGAGTTCTAGGAGCTGAGTTGTGCATGTTTGCTGACCCAAGTCAGACAGATTTGTATGTGGATGATAGGGTATGTAGGGAGTTGGACTCAAACCTGAGTCTGAGCTCAGGTTTATAAAGAGGCGTAGACATACCCATAGAGGCTGGTGCACAGGGTGACATTAGGGAAAGGCCAGCAGATCTCTGAACAGGCCTGTACTGGCCCTGAACTGGCCCAAGGCAGATCCCTGAACAGGCCTGAACTGGCCCTGAACTGCCCCAAGGCATTTATTTAGGTGCCTAATGCCCTTTGAAATCAATGGAAGGTCGTCATCTAAATACCTAAAAATCTGCCCTAAGTGCCTAAGTAACTGTGAACATGGGACTTATGATCACTTAAATGCTTTTGCAAAAAGAAAAGGAGGACTTGTGGCACCTTAGAGACTAACCTATTTATTAGAGCATAAGCTTTCGTGAGCTACAGCTCACTTCCTCAGATGCATAACACGATATGCATCTGAGGAAGTGAGCTGTAGCTCACGAAAGCTTATGCTCTAATAAATTGGTTAGTCTCTAAGGTGCCACAAGTCCTCCTTTTCTTTTTGCGAATACAGACTAACACGGCTGTTACTCTGAAACTTAAATGCTTTTGAAAAGTTTATCGGTAAATAGCTTGCTGCACATATATTTGACCAAGCTGTAGTTTCACTTTCCATTTCCATTGTGGTCTCTTTAACAGGCTAAATTACAAGCATAAATGTGTAAAATTAAATCTTGTCAGCCAAGTGATTACATTTAACATCAGAATGGGTGAGTGTGATGGATTCCCTGCTATGCAACCTGGAACTGGGTACCACTGAGCCCTCCATCTTACCAACCTGGGCTCCCTCTCACATTATGATGCTGTGACAAGCTGCAAACCACTCCAGGTCCTGCACTTGCACAGACATAGAATCACAGAATCATAGAATATCAGGGTTGGAAGGAACCCCAGAAGGTCATCTAGTCCAACCCCCTGCTCGAAGCAGGACCAATTCCCAGTTAAATCATCCCAGACAGGGCTTTGTCAAGCCTGACCTTAAAAACCTCTAAGGAAGGAGATTCTACCACCTCCCTAGGTAACGCATTCCAGTGTTTCACCACCCTCTTAGTGAAAATTTTTTTCCTAATATCCAATCTAAACCTCCCACACTGCAACTTGAGACCATTACTCCTCGTTCTGTCATCTGCTACCATTGAGAACACTCTAGAGCCATCCTCTTTGGAACCCCCTTTCAGGTAGTTGAAAGCAGCTATCAAATCCCCCCTCATTCTTCTCTTCTACAGGCTAAACAATCCCAGCTCCCTCAGCCTCTCCTCATAAGTCATGTGTTCTAGACCCCTAATCATTTTTGTTGCCCTTCGCTGGACTCTCTCCAATTTATCCAAATCCTTCTTGTAGTGTGGGGCCCAAAACTGGACACAGTACTCCAGATGAGGCCTCACCAATGTTGAATAGAGGGGAACGATCACGTCCCTCGATCTGCTCGCTATGCCCCTACTTATACATCCCAAAATGCCATTGGCCTTCTTGGCAACAAGGGCACACTGCTGACTCATATCCAGCTTCTCGTCCACTGTCACCCCTAGGTCCTTTTCCGCAGAACTGCTGCCTAGCCATTCGGTCCCTAGTCTGTAGCGGTGCATTGGATTCTTCCATCCTAAGTGCAGGACCCTGCACTTATCCTTATTGAACCTCATCAGATTTCTTTTGGCCCAATCCTCCAATTTGTCTAGGTCCTTCTGTATCCTATCCCTCCCCTCCAGCGTATCTACCACTCCTCCCAGTTTAGTATCATCCGCAAATTTGCTGAGAGTGCAATCCACACCATCCTCCGGATCATTTATGAAGATATTGAACAAAACCGTCCCCAGGACCGACCCTTGGGGCACTCCACTTGATACCGGCTGCCAACTAGACATGGAGACATTGATCACTACCCGTTGAGCCTGACAATCTAGCCAGCTTTCTACCCACCTTATAGTGCATTCATCCAGCCCATACTTCCTTAACTTGCTGACAAGAATACTGTGGAAGACCGTGTCAAAAGCTTTGCTAAAGTCAAGAAACAATACATCCACTGCTTTCCCTTCATCCACAGAACCAGTAATCTCATCATAAAAGGCGATTAGATTAGTCAGGCATGACCTTCCCTTGGTGAATCCATGCTGGCTGTTCCTGATCACCTTCCTCTCATGCAAGTGCTTCAGGATTGATTCTTTGAGGACCTGCTCCATGATTTTTCCAGGGACTGAGGTGAGGCTGACTGGCCTGTAGTTCCCTGGATCCTCCTTCTTCCCTTTTTTAAAGATTGGCACTACATTAGCCTTTTTCCAGTCATCCGGGACTTCCCCGGTTCGCCACGAGTTTTCAAAGATAATGGCCAATGGCTCTGCAATCACAGCCACCAATTCCTTCAGCACTCTCGGATGCAACTCGTCCGGCCCCATGGACTTGTGCACATCCAGCTTTTCTAAATAGTCCCTAACCACCTCTATCTCCACAGAGGGCTGGCCATCTCTTCCCCATTTTGTGATGCCCAGCGCAGCAGTCTGGGAGCTGACCTTGTTAGTGAAGACAGAGGCAAAAAAAACATTGAGTACATTAGCTTACATTAGTACATAGATGTACATTAGTACATCTATAGGCAGGGACACATGCAGCTGAGTTACATGAATGCTTCTCCTGCCACTCATGAATTAACAATAGAGACGCTCAAGCCACTTCTCTCAGCTTCCCAGCCTAGGGCCCAAGAGATGTACTATCTTGCTCAGATCAGAAGCCTGACCAGTGTAAGTTTATTACCCAGTATGCCCCTCTCTTAATATGGAGAGGATATGAACCAGCTCTTGTTCCTGAGCAGATTAAAACCCACTGTTTTAGGTAAAATATAAAAAAGATTTATTAACTACAGAAACATAGATTTTAAGTGATTATAAGTAATAAGTGTACAGATCAAAGTTGGTTATCTATGAAATAAAAGTAGAATCGCAATCTGAGTTCTATAAACTAGACAAGATTTGAATAGGTGTTGCCAACCATCTAACTGCACAAAACCAAACACCCCCTTGTCCCAGCCTGAGCCCCACCCCTTCTCTGAGCCCACGCCTCCATTCACTCCATTCCCCCTTCTTTCTGTCGCTCACTCTCCCTGACCCTCACTCCCTTTCACCAAGGTGGGGCAGGGGGTTGGATTGCCGGAGGGGATGTCGGTTGTGGGCTCTGGGAGGGAGTTTGTGTGTGGGATGGGGTTTGGGGTGTGGACACTGGGCTAGGGCAGAGGGTTGCAGTGTGGGAGGGGATGCAGGGTTCACACTCTGGGAGGGAGTCTGGGTGCTGTAGGGGGTGAGGGGTGTGGGATCTAGGAGGGAGCTTGGGTGTGGGCTTTGGGCTGGGGCAAGGGTTTGATGTGCGGGAGGGGATGAGGTCCGGCTAGGTGGCACTTACCTTGGGCAGCTCCCAAAAGGACTGGCACATCCCTCTGGCAGTGGCACCTAGGTGGGGGGGATCAGCGGGTTTCTGTGTGCTGCCTCTGCCCACAGGCACTGCCCTGAAACTCCCATTGGCCGCAGTTCATGGCCAATCGGACCTGCAGAGTAAGCGCTTGGGGCAGGAGCAGCATGCGGAGACACCCTGCCCCCACCACGGGCCGCAGGGATGGGACAGCCACTTGCAGGAGCAGCATGGAGCCAGGGCAGGTAGGGAGCCTGCCTTAGCCCTGCTGCGCCACCAGAATTTTAGCGGCCTAAAAATCTCCTGGTTTGGCTTCAGTAGCTTTTGGGAGATAGAACTGATTCAGGCAGATTCCCAGCGAAACCGGGAGAGGTGGCAACCCTTTTTGAATCAAGCAGTGTCTCACCTTGCTGGTATAATTCCTTCCTAAACAGCTTGGATTCCTCTTTTCAGCCTGGGACCACCTTCCCCATTCAAAGTCTTTGTTCTTCAGACATGTTTCCAGGTGTTGAGTTGTGGGAGGAGTGAGTCCAAATGATGATGCCATTTCCCCTCCTTTATAGGTTCCTCCAGTTTGTTGGAAAGATCTTTTGCTATGACATGAGTCAAGCAGTCTCCACCGTCTACCTGCTCTCTCTGAGAGGTCTCTGTTGTATACAGTTCCTGGGGTACTCCTTGTGAGTGTGTATTTCCTTTAATGGGCCACCAACAGTGTCTGGCTACCCCATTGTTGTATCTGAAAGGCTGGTTGTGGGTGTTTCCAACTTCACAACATATTTCAGTAACATACATATAGCAAAACTTAATAATTCCACATACAATTATAGCACATACAATTCAACAGGATATTAATGTTCAACAGATTAAGACTTTTAAATTGATACCTTACAAGGCATACTTTACACAAAACATAATAAATATGGGAGTGGGGTGCCAGGGTGTTGCTTTGGGGTACAGAGTATCACAACGAGGTAATATATTTTATTATACCAATTTCTGTGGGTGAGAGAGACAAGCTTTCTACCCACACAGAACTCCTCTTCAGGTCTGGGAAAGGTACTCCAAGTGTCACAGCTAAATGCAAAATGGAACAGATTTTTTAGCATAAATAGTTAGCATATATTCTAAGGGACCATTTAAAAAATAGTAGCCCATTAACTACACTGCATACATCTAACTTGTCAATCAGTGAAGTTACAGCACAGATAGAAAACTCACATCTAGAATCTGCATTATTTATCTCATTGAAGATGCTAAAATAAATATGAATTCCTAGTTTATTTTTTTCTTGCAGTTGAGCAAATGTGATAAATTAACCTTTTATATATAATTCTGGCAATTTAGTTAGTACCACTTTTTAAACTCCCTACATTTCAGTCATCCTCAAAGTCCTAGTTTGCTCTACAATGGTGCATCAGAGACTACAAATGAATTAATTTTGCTTTATCAAGTGTTTGCATACTTTCTAAAACACTCTTTTACACTGGGTAAATAAATGTTTGAATGCATATGCAAAGTTTATCTGAAACTTTAAAATTCGTCCCCATGTTTCAGGGCATCTATTTATTGGCACTGGAGTAAGAAAGGTCATTTCCCCACTGCCAATATAGTGTAACACAGTTGGTGTAAATGTTTGATGTGTTTTCCCCCTCCTTCAGGCATTGTACATTGCCAGAGGCTTGGTCTGATCAAGTTTGCAAATTCTATAATCTCAACCAGGCCCTTAAACTCTTATTCTACAATTCTTCTTCCCCAGGAAAATCCTTACACTTTACTACAAGTGTTGTCTTCCTGGGAGTAGGAGACAGTTATAGACACTGACAAAATTCTTTTTCTGGCCCATTACCTTCTTTCCTTAGTCAAACCTGGGTTCCCTTTTTCATTTTCATAAATCACTAGTTCATATGCTTCTCTTAATTTGCTATGACACAGACTATGCAACTGCTTTTGGTTTCTGTAGAGCATTCATGGCTTTGACTTTGCCACTGCTGTATATTTAGGCTTAGATGGATTAGACTTTCATCTGTTCATGTTGGTAAATGTCAGTGTCACTAGATAAACACAAACTGAGAAAAAATATCTCCATTGATAATACAGATGGGGAAATTACCAAAAAATGCTTCTTGAGAACTTAGAGTTTGATTTAAGGATAATTAGTTTACATATGTTGACAATTTGTGTTTTAATGGCCATAAAGCTTTAACTGTTTGGATCTCAATGTCTACTGTTATTAAATAATTGTCTGAAATCCCCATAATTTTCCACAAATGTGAAAATGTAAATAGATAAAAGTAGAAAATCAGTATTATCTGTCTTAATTATAAAAACAAATACAAACCAAATTATGCTAAGCCTATGTAAGTTCTGTGCAGGACACTGAGTTTTCCTACTTCCTTCCTTCCTAAAATGAAACAAAAGAGTCCCTTTCTGACTTTGGAATAAGGGTGGAACCATAACCACTAGGAACAGTCTACATCTAACTCACCAATTAGGAATACTTTCATAATTGGAATAACAGAGACTTGTGATTGGAATAACAGAGACTTGGTGGGGAGTCACAGTATGGGGAGGAGGTGAGCACCCCTCAATGGTGAAAGAACAGGTTATGGAAATGCACAAGTCCATAGGGCCAGATGCAATGCATCCAAGGGTGCTGAGGGAGTTGGCTGATGTGATTTCAGAACCATTCACCATTATCTTTCAAAACTCATGGCAATCGGGGGAGGTCTGGATGATTGGAAAAAGGCAAATATAGTGCCCATCTTTAGAAAAGGAAAGAAGGAGAATCCGGGGAACTACAGACCAGTCAGCCTCACTCCAGTCCCTGGAAAAATCATGGAGCAGGTCCTCAAGGAATCCATTTTGAAGCACTTGGAGGAGAGGAAGGTGATCAGGAATAGTTAACATGGATTCACCAAGGGCAAGTCATGCCTGACCAACCTGACTGCCTTCTATGAGAAGATAATTGGCTCTGTGGATATAGGGAAAACAGTGGATGTTATATATCCTGACTTTAGCAAAACTTTTGATATGGTCTCCCACAGTATTCTTGCCAGCAAGTTAAAGAAGTATGGATTGGATGAATGGACTATAAGGTGGATAGAAAGCTGGCTAAATTGTCGGGCTCAACGGGTAGTGATCCATGGCTCGATGTCCAGTGGCAGCTGGTATCAAGCAGAGTGCCCCTGGGGCTGGTTTTGTTCAATATCTTCATTAATGATCTGTATGATGGGATGGATACCCACAGCAAGTTCACAGATGACACTAACCTGGAGGGAGAGGTAGATATGATGGAGGGTAGGGATAGGGTCCAGAGTGACCTAGACAATTGGAGGATTGGCCCAAAATAAATCTGATGAGGTTCAACAAGGACAAGTGCAGAGTCCTCCACTTAAGATGGAAGAATCCCATGAACTGCTACAGGCTGGGGACCGACTGGCTAAGTGGCAGTTCTGCAGAAAAGGACCTGGGGATTACAGAGGACAAGAAGCTGGATATGAGTCACCAGTGTGCCCTTGTTGCCAAGAGGCTAACAGCATATTGGGCTGCATTAGTAGGAGCATTGCCAGCAGATCGAGGGAAGTGACTATTCCCCTCTCTTCGGCACTGGTGAGACCACATCTGGAGTATTGCATCCAGTTTTGGGCCCCCCACTACAGAAAGGATGTAGACAAATTGGAGAGAGTTCAGCAGAGGGCAACAAAAATTATCAGGGGCTGGAGCACATGATTTATGAGGAGAAGCTAAGGAAACTGGGCTTATTTAGTCTATGGAAGAGAAGAATGAGGGGGGATTTGATAGCTGCTTTCAACTACCTGAAAGGGGGTTCCAAAGAGGATGGATCTAGATTGTTCTCAGTGGTAGCAGATGACAGAACAAGGAGTAATGGTCTCAAGTTGCAGTGAGGGGAGGTTTAGGTTTGATATTAGGAAAAAACTTTTTCACTAGGAGGGTGGTGAAGCACTGGAATGGGTTACCTTGGGAGGTGGTGGAATCTCCATCCTTAGAGGTTTTTAAGACCTGGCTTGACAAAGCCCTGGCTGGGATGATTTAGTTGGTGTTGGTCCTGCTAGATGACCTCCAACCGTAATCTTCTATGATTCTATGAACACGTGGACAGGACTTGGATTCTGTGTTCTACCTTGCCTCATTTCCAATTAAAATTGTCACTCACATTCACAAAATCAGTTCCAAAGCTGAAACCAGCAGACTTCCCTTTAAACAGGAGATATTTTAAGCATCTGATGCCAGAGTAAGCTTGAAGTCAATGGAGCTATGCCAATTTACATCAACTGGGAATCTTACCCCTGGAACATAACTATTGATCATCAATATTTGTCCTACTCCTAGTTTTCTATAAATTACAGTTCATCTCCTTCTATCGTAGGAATGAGTTTCATTAATGAGTAACAATTAACCTTGCATAACTTCTGCATCTTAAACAGCTGCTGAAAAGAAAGCTGCATCAGTTTCCCCAAACTAATTTTGCCTGTTTTTATCAAGTGTATTACTGATAATAAAAGAAAGTCTAGTTTACATTTCCTTGAATAAACATTTTCTTCAAATCTCTCACTGAGTTCTTCTTGATCCATAATTAACTCTTCATGCTACTTATTAAACTCTACATAATTGTATATCCTAACTTCCCCAAGCAAGCAAAAATTCCCCAAACAAACAAAACCTAAAAAATTAGCTCCATACATAAGTCATCAGAATTTACTCATTCCCTCAATTTGTCAGCTCCTTCCTTTTCAAAGCAGCTTGTTCTCCTGAGTCATTAACAAAACCCCACAATTCCATTCCCTAGTTGAAGCTTTTCTTCTCTTCCAATTTGAAATTCAGGTTTCTTAGAACTTTCCTGATTGTTTCCTCCTGAACAATAACCACACAATATGATTGCTCTGGAGAAAATCCTAAAGTGCTTCCTTTCCTTGTAATAACAGATTAACTACTTTGATGCTGGTACACTGAGACCAAAGATCATAATTTTATGCATCTACAGAATTAAAGAACAACTGAGGTTTTCTTCCTATCTGAGTTAGAGTGTAAAATCATTTGGGCAGGAACTATATCTCATTATGTTATTTGCAATATCTCCCCCTCCCCAAAATAGTGTGTCCCTAATCTTGATTGGTACATCTGGGTGCTATTGCAATACCAATAATACAAAGTAATCTTGCTGCGTAATGAACTCTAGGTATGCACTGTCATATGAAATCTCACAATTCTGCCAAAATAAATTGAGCAAATCCTCCTCTGCTGCTGAGGAGTTGACAGAAGGGTTTGGTGTGGGTACAAAAATCTAGACCAGCTATGTGCTGGTTTTGCCCCCGGGGTCTCCTGAATGCTGTAAATTACACTGGCTACCAACTAAAATAGTAAGTGGTGCTAAAGAAGATCTAACTACATCCCCATTGCACTATCCACTCATACTCTGTGTTGGCAGCAGGGAGATGGTGAATGAGCCATTAGGTTGGTTTTACACCCACAGGGGACCCCTTACCTTGATTCAGTCCTCCAGTAGCCTGCTATGCTCTCAAAGTAGCTGCACTATATGGGAGACTCTGAGCCTTCTCGTGGTTGAATGTCTTGTGAGAATGTCTGCTGAATGGATGTCCTAGCAGTTTGAAAAAATATTCACTTTCAATCCAGCCAAATTTAGAAGTCCTTCAAGTTCAAAGTCTTCACAGTTATTTGCCTATGGAGCAGTCCTGGTATTAACATTACAGAATATAATACCTAGTCTATAAGTACTTTCAATAACTAATGAATTTCAGAAGTTTCTGGTACCCAAAAGGACACTTTGCAAATGAAAGTCCTCCATGTTAGAGCTTTCCATGCCCTTCGAGATGCCAATTATTCAGAAATTATTACATCTCATCCAATTCTGCATACTGTCAACCTGAGCCTGCTGATATTCTATTAGCCTTTGCATTTTCTCATTACATTTTTCTAACATGTGAACTTTGCCTTCCAATTCTCAATTTTTTTTCCACTCTGACAGCTCATTTTCAAATTTACCCCTTTTTTTTTTTTTTTTTTTTTTTGAGTAGGTGGTTCCTCCACTACTGCATTTTATAGTCAGGTAAAATCTTAATTTTTCCTGTGGTGCTGAAATATAATTTGAACCGTACATCTTGCTTCTGGTCAACCTACTATGCCTGTTTATATTGCAGGTTTTTCTGAACATCCAAACTTCTTTCTAATTAGGTAGAAGAGAGTGAGGATGTTCTAGCCACAGAAATAACAGTACTCTTTTTTTTCATTTCTGTCTTTCCTTCAATCAAATCTGGATTCTGTGTGTATTTCTCTGCGTCTCCTAAGCAGCTCTTATTTTTACCAGTTCTTCCCTATCATTATCTCTTCTTTCAATGACCCTTATCCACCCCTTATGAACTCAGCAAATATCTTTTTCTTAGCATCCCTCTAAAAAAAATAAACAAAAACAGAAACAAAAAACAACAACAACAAATCTCATAAAATGTTGGCAGGCAGAATACCTGCCAGAGGAACAACTGGAAAAAGTGGGGAAAAAATGTGCGATCATCTCTCAAACTATCTCCTTGGGCCTGCTACACGTCAACTTCATTCTGGCAAAAAAGTATAAAAGACTGTGGCTTCTGTGCACACCAGAAGCATGTCCTGCCCTCCCTAAACACCCACACATGGAAATGTTGGACTCTAAACAAACACTCATTATGGATCACTTCTGGTACTTCTTGTATATAGTGTAGCTGTAGCTATGTCTGTTCCCGTTTTGCTGTGAGAGTGGGAGTTCCTTTCCCAGAGCTGAAGAAGAGTTCTATGTAAGCTCGAAGGCTTGTTCTCTCACCTACAGGGAGTTGGATTAATAAAACATATTACCTCACCTACCTTGTCTCTCTGGTACTTCTTAGCTTTTCTGCACAGGGTTCTCCTTTCCATACAGACTTCAGCCAAGGCTTAATTTGCCCTTAACTCCACAGTCTGCCTCCATCCATTCTCATATTCTGCCAAATAGGAGCTCCCCCAGTAGTCAACTTTGGAACTGACTCCCATATTAACTTTCAATTGGGACAATTTGACATTCCTCCAGTATATAAAGATATAAAGAACATAAACAAATGCTGGTGCTAAAAATGTGTCCTTGTGCTTCCACAGCCCTACATAGACACACTGGTTATCCACAGCAATAGCAACATCAGCTTGCTTCACTACAACAAATGGGAATACATTTGTAAAGGAAAATTAGAAACTTAACTGACCACAAATACCAAAGGGCTGAAAAATAAACACTTGGTTGATGAAGGAACCTAACAACTGTTTCTGAGTTAACAATGAGGGAGTGGACAGCACACCAGTTGTTCAGATATTATACAGCCAACTGCTCACCACACACACAAACATACACACAGAATCACATACACTTTGATTCTACCCATCATACGGTATAATCAGTAAAATTTGTGTATTAAATCATAAAAACTAGGAGAATTAAGGATGGAATTTTAATAATTATAAATGTCCTGACCATTGCGAGTGTAACTCACATTCTTATAATTTAAGTATAATAGGCCAGATTTAGCCCTGGTGTTATTCTAGTAATTGTACAGTCATGTGTCACTTGTTTTGAGGGATGCCATTCATTTTAGTCCCAAAGTTACCTATGTTCCCCCAAAATTGGGTTCCTTTTTGAAAATGATGTACCAGTATGATTAACAATAAAGGGGGGAATTAATCTCATAGCATTTTGTGAATTATTATTTTGTCTCTCGTTTTAGATCTTTGTCACACACTGCATGCCATGCTTGGGCCTTTACATATTTAGAGATATTTTAATAGGCGCTGACTCCGTGGGTGCTCCAAGGCTGGAGGGTTGGGCGGGGCGGGACCTGCAGCAGAGTGGGGTCGAGCAGCTCCCGGCACATTAGAAAGTCGGTGACTCTGGTATGTTCTAGTGTAGGCAATTCAGTTACATCAGAAATGGATACAACCCAAAGATTCTAGTCTTTAAAATAGTTTATGTAGCACATGAGAAAAAAAACTATGCATCTCAGTACCTTTGTTTCCAGTGTTACCTGAATAGGCAATCAGATATTACTATGAGGAACATGGTATAAGAAGATAGACTAGATTAGAGACTCTAGAATAGAATAGAATAGAATAGAATAGAATAGAATTATCAGAGAGATGAAGTCAGCATAGAGAATAAGCTACCCTCTTATTCCTTAAAGGTGATCCTTCCAGATCAGGATTGAGGCACATTAGTAGATCCATGTCAGAAGCTTGCACTACTTGCACCTTTTCTTGGCAGGATACTAGAGGATTCATTGTATGGCACCATTCACTAGCACTTATCTGATTTAACTTTTTAATGTAAGACAAAACGATTCCCACCCTCACCCCCAAGGCACTGAGATAAAGAAGTAAAATACAATATTATCAGATATTGTCACAGTGCATTAGCAAATTAGTATAGAAAAGCAACTTACTTAGTGTTGATATTGACAAGTACAGGACAAAAGGGACACAGCAGGGTTAAAATTTCATAGCATTTTATGAAAAGCTACATTTCATTGCAGTTCACCCTCTAAAATATTTCTACCCTGAGAGTCATTTCATATGTTCTAGAAGCACAACCACCCCTTAAAGAATATTGGGGGATTAGAATTATAGTTCTGGTGTTAACTGTAAAAAAAAAAAAAACAAATGGAGGGATAACAACAGTTGTATTCTGCAAATCTTTTCTGGTTGCTCTTTGCATTCACCCTTGCTATCTGCTGTACCTTTCTTTCCAGTTAAAATTGTACAAATCACAAATACCTTCTAAAGCTGGCTGATAGGAAAATGCTGCTCTGGAATGCTTAAGCAGCTGTCTATGAAAATTGGCTCCTGTGGTTTAATGTCAGCACTTTGTGTGTCTGTTCAGTTTCAGCAGTGACAGATATTTCAGTTGGAAAGAATCCTTAAGGTAGGAATAAGCTACTTAATTCACACACACTAAACTAAAGATGGAAGAAAATGTAAAAGAAAGGCAATATCTATCTAATCTATCTATCGTGAATTTCACTTCAAATATGTAATGTGTATATAATGTGAATATTTTATATGTGGTTTAGTTGTGGTTTCTTATCCAACTCTGTCAGGAGGGTGGTTCTTTCAAACTTACTACTTTAAAAATAGCTGATGGGAGGATTCTAGTATAGAAAAAGTTGACTTATACCTGATCTGATCCCCAACAGGGAGCTTAAATGGCTTCATGACCTGCACTTACTCCAGCCTCAGGCTTTCCCCTGTCCTGTGAATGGCGATGTAGAAATCTCGCAATAATATTGCTTTCTCCGTAGAATCAGTGTCTACTGTTCTGTGTGGCAAACATGAAGCAGATATGCCAGCTAGAGCTGTGTGAAACTCAGCTTCTCCTCAGGGAACTTTTTTCAATTGAGTCAAAAGTCTGAGTTTCTTTCTGAATTGATGTTCATCTTGATATAAAAACTGATTCAGATTCTCAGTCCAAACTAGAGTGGTTGGAAAAGTTGCCAAAAAACAAACAACCAAAAAAACCCCCAAAAACCCAAAGCGCACACACACCCCAAAAAAAAACAAAGAAATTTAATAAGACATTTTTAGTTTATCTTTGAAATTTTGAATAAATTTCAACCAGGTCCAGTTGAAATCACTATGTTATTTCACATGGTTCACACCTCTAAGCGTAAGTCATGAACATCTTCTACCTGGATACCTTCCTTCAACAGGTCTGCTATCCTATTATGTTTTGTTGGGGGAAATGAAGGGAGGGGCAGATACACTACAAATTCCATTCCCATACTGTTAACATCGTCAAGGCCAGCCAACTGTCATCATAGGTGCTGGAACTAAAGGTGCTGCAGCACCCCGGCTTGAAGTATTTTCCATTATATACAGGGTTTACAGTTAGGTTCAATGGCTCTCAGCACCCACACTATAAAAATTGTCCCAGCACTCCTAACTGTCATTATTCCCATCTCAGGATCTACAGCAGGGGTCTCAAACATGCGGCCCAGCTATTTCCTGTGGTCCGCCAAGATCCCTGCGCCCGCCCTCACGTCAGAGGTGGGCAAACTACAGCCCACAGGCTGGATCCGGTCCTCTGGATTCCCCCCTGTGGCCCCACGAGCCCTGCACCACTCCCTGAAGCAGCCGACAGCAAGTCCCTGCGGCCGGGGGATGGAGAAGAGGTCTCAGTGCATTGCTTTCTCCTCCAGGCACCGCCCTCCACAGCTCCCATTGGCTGGGAACAGGGAACCGTCGGCAATGGGAGCTTCAGGGGAGGTAACTGGAGGAGCGGCAAGAGCAGCGCACGGAGCTCTCTCCCCCCGACCCCTGCCGGGGCCGTAGGGACGTGGTTCCGGCTGCTTCCCTGAGCGGAGCGGGGCCGGGGCCAGGGCAGGCAGGCAGGCAGGAAGGATTGGAATGGGGGCAGGGCAGGGGTGGGGCCTCATGGAAGGGGTGGAGTGGGGGGGGGGTCAGGGGCAGTGAGGGGTGGGGGTGTCAGTGATGCGGCCCTCTGGCCAATGCACTAGTCCTCATGTGGCCCTCATGGTCATTTGAGTTTGAGACCCCTGATCTACAGCTAGCTCACTCCTCTCAACTTCAGCCTTTGAGGAAATAGGAGACCAACAATGTAGGTCCAGTTTCTCCCCTGTAAAAAATCCTTTCTCTTTAGGAGTGGGGGCAACCTGCCCTCTCCTAATCACTTGCAGCAGAACTCAAAAATACACAGTCACCTCATTCTGAGAGTGAGAGATCCCTCAAAATTCATCATGAAAACAAAGGACTCGAATTATGGGACCTGAACAAAATTGAATTTAAGTCAGATTTTCAACTGAAAAATCAACGCAAATGCTTTTTATTTTTTTTTTACATTTTCACATTTCTAATCCAAACTCTTAATTTTCTAGCCTGACCTCCTGTAAAACACAGACAACATAACTTCCCCAAATAATTCCTAGAGCATATCTTTTAAAAAACAAACATACAATCTTGATTTAAAAAGTGCCAGTGATGAAGAGTCCACTATGACCCTTGGTAAATTGTTCCAATAGTTAATTACCCTCACTGTGAAAATGTTCACCATTTCCAGTCTGAATTTGTCTAGCTTCAACTTCCAGCCATTGGATCATGTTATATCTCTCTCTGCTTCATTGAAGAGCCTATTTCCTAAATATGTGTTCCCTATATAAATACTTACAGACTGTAATCAGTCTTCCTACCTTAGCTTCTCTTTGTTAGGACAAATAGATTGAGTTGTTTGAGTCTATCACTATTAGGCATGTTTTCTAATTCTTTAATCGTTCTCGTAGCTCTTCTCTGAACCCTTTATCAACATCTTTCTTGAACTGTGGGTACCAGAACTGGAAATAGTATTCTAGCAGAAATTCTACCAGTGCCAAACCCAGAGGTAAAACAATCTCCCTACTTCTACTCCAGATTCCCCTGTTTCTACAACACAGGATTGCATTATTTTTTTTGGCCACAGCATCATACTTGGAGCTCATGTTCAGCTGATTATCTACCATGACCACCCCAATCTTTTTCAGAGTCATGGCTTCCCAAGGCAGATTTCCCCATTTTATAAGCATGGTCTATATTCTTTTTTCCTAGGCTTACACATTTGCATTTAGCTGCATTAAAACATATATATTTTGCTTGTGCCCAATTTATCAAGCAATCTGGATCACTCTGAATCAGACACCTGTCCTCCTAATTACTTACCACTCCCCTATTTTTTATCTGCAAACTTCATAAGTGTACTTCAGGTATTTATGTAGACCCCATTACCATAGCATTTCAGCACTTCACAATCTTTAGTGCATGTACCCTCACAAGAGTCCTGTGAAGCAGGAGAGTAGTACTATCCCTATGTAACAAATAGGGAACTAAGGCACAGAGAGGCTCAGTGCTTTGCCAAGGTCACACAAAAAAATCTGTTGTAGAGTAGGGAATTGAACCCAGGTCTCCCCAGTCCCAAGACTCCTAACCAGTAGACTATCCTTTCTCCCTTTTTGAGAGAACAAAAAGCTACACAGATTTCTTCTCTGCAGTAAAAATGTATCTATTAAATGTTGACATCAGCAGCTGTAGAAAACAGGTTGAGACTGAGAAAATCTTCAGTCCTGTAGCAAAATGCTAGTCTTGATTTACATTTTTTAAAGAGAGAACAATTTATCACTGCTGGTATTTCTTGTACTACAGCAACAGACATCATGAAAGCTTGCAATATAGATGTGCTTTGCAATGGTCAAATGTCACCTCAGCAGTTTCCCATTTTTCACAATAGGAGCTGAAGGAAATTCTCAGGCACCAGAAACTCAGGGTTTTTCCTCATCCTTTTCTGATTCCGATTCTGAATTATCATTATAAATAAACGTGTGATGACCAACCATCCTGTTTATCTTCATCACCCATTGCAGTCTAGGAAGTAGGACCAATTTTATTTTCTTCCCTAAGACAGAGGTGTTGCCCGTTTTTCTGAGCACAGAAGGAAGGGTGGGATTTTCATAGGGCCTAAGCAAGGCAGGCACTCAACTCCAAATGAAAGTAACTTTGGAAATCCCATCCTAAAAGCACAGGAACTCCAGAGTTCTAATATTGATTTTAATTCTGATTCTTGACAATGACTCTCAATGTGGCCTTAGACAAAGCATTGAAGCTTTTTGCCTCAGTTTCCTCCATTATAAAATGGAGATGATACCTACCTCACAGCAGTGTTGTGACAATTAGTTAATGATTGTTGAGCTTTTAGAAGAGGACAGAGCTATATCGATGCTAAATAGAGTTTAAGGCCAGAAGTGACCACTAGTTCATTTAGTCTGACCTCCTGTTTATCACAGGCCACTGACACCACCCAGCACTGGCACACTAAACCCAATATAAATAGTATTAACTTATGCCAGCTGCTCTGTTCTGTGTACAAACGTAAATACACACATGCTCCCAAATGACTTCCATGAGATTTTAATCAGGCCTTTGATGTCTCATGCAGTAATACTGGCCTCTTTACAGGAGAGGTGCTCACAATGTGTAAAGTACTAACTGAGGTGGGAACATATTTTTTTTTTAATTTCCAACCATGGCCATAATTTAAAAAGAAAAATGTAGCTAAAATGATGCCATCATGGCATCTGAATGCAGATAGTCTCAAAAGCCTTCAAGTTTGCACAGTCCTGCAAAATAAAATTCCAGAGATACTGTGACCAGGCGCATGTGATGGACCACATTGAGAATGCCATGCTCAGGGCACACTTCAAGCAATAAGAAAGACAATCCCCAAAGCTAGTGGTTTATTCTATAATTAGATTCACCAGGCCAGAAACAAAAGAGTTTCTGTAGTACAACACCGGTTAACCAGAAGCCAAACACAGTCCCCTTTAGGTGTTCCAGATCTTGGCTCCCATCCAGACAAACAGATCTAATATAGTGCGGGGTTATGGATAACCTAATTCAACATATGCAAGGTTCTTACTAATCCCAAAAGATCAGGACACTTACCACCAGATCAATATGTATCTCAAATCTTGCCCAAATACCACACTCTCAGTCAATCCTTAGTAAACTAAATAAAGAGTTATTAATAAAATAAAAGAGAATTATAAATGGTTAATAGATCATATACATTGAAATTATTTCAAAGTCCTTATATCAGGTTTGTAGAAGTGATGGAATAAACTGCTGGCTTGCAAAAATCTCTCTGGTAAGTTCCAAAAGATTTCAAAGTCCTCAGTCCATAGTTCAAAATACTCCTTTTGGTTGTAAATCCATAATCCAGAGAACTGGAACAAGAAAGATCAAAATGGAGGTGTCTTAGAGGTCTTTTATATCCTTTGCCATGTGCATGTAAATTTATTGTCCCAAGATGGAGTCCAATGTCACATGTCCACACACCCCCATGCCTTTACAAGTTTGCTGAATCACAGGAGTGGCCATTGGCCCCTTTTGCTGTCTGAGGCATCCTCAGGGAGAGCTATCTGGGTGGGATGAGTTTCTTCAATGGCCCATTGTAAGAGTAGAGTGTCCTTAATGGGACATTAACCCATAGCTGCCTAGTCCTGATATAAATCTATCTGGAGGGTGTCATGTTACCCGGGATTTTGCTGAACCCAAAGCTCTTGTGAGGTCTTTACTCTTTGTGAGGTCGTGGCAGGATGTAAATCAATGGGGACACGACCCATCTGGCCGATAGATAGTTGATGCATGCAGGAAAACAAAAGTGTTTTCACTCAACACTTCCACTTTATTTAGGCTACAGCACTTGCACGTTTGCAACAGGTCAGTACAGGACTCCAAATTAACCCCCTATTAATATTTACACAAGGTCTTGAGGAGGTCTCGAGTAGATATCTGTAGATGTCCAGTGGCCAGCCTTCTATCTGCAGCAGAACTTGAGAGGTGTTCAAGTGTCCAGTGAGCTCAGATCTTTTCCTCCTTTTATACCCAATTTGTTAGTATTACATGGCTTGTTCATCAAAAAAAGCAAAACAAAAAACCTTCTGAGCAGAAGTTGTGTGTGGAGTTTCCCATCAAGGAATTTTCTATCAGTTAAGCAGTTGTATTTCATATAGCAATAATTAGCTATTGTCAGACTTTCCATCTTGCAAAATCTTGTGCTTCAGCAAAGCTCAAGTCAGGCGGGCAAAGGGTCATGTTTACCCATCGTGGTCACTCACTTCCCCCCTCTACTTCTGATCTATTAGTTATGCTAATGTCTCAAAAAGGACTCCTTTTAGCTGCTTTCAGGAATAAGCATAACAATTGGTATTCCAGCTGCTGGAAGTGGTCTAGGCATGTTGTTGGGCTCCTGGCTATCAAAAATCCACACCCCTCCCCCCGAAAAAAGCCGGGAACAAAACACAAGTTGGACATACAAATACAATATTAGACAATATTCATAGCTTTAGATACAAAGATGATACATGAATTTAATCAGGATAATCATATTAGATATATTGTAATTTTTTCATTATCACCTTACATGACACACTTTGTGTAAGATTTGTCGCAATTGTATAAAGAGGTAATATTAATTATATAAATGGTCATCTTTAATCATACAGCATCACAGACACATAGATTGTCGACCAGAAAGGAAGATTAGATAATATAGTCTGGCCACAGAATTTCACCCAGTTACTCTTGTACTGAGCCAAATAACTTCGGTTTGCCTAAATCATATCTTCCAGAAGGAATCCAGTCTTGATTTGAAGATGTCAAGATATGGAGAATCCACCACTTCCCTTGGTAGTTTGTTCCAACCGTTAATATCCCTTGCTATTAAAAGTTATGTTTTATTTCTACTTTGAGTTTGCCTGGCTTCAGCTTTCAGCCTTTGTTTCTTGCTATGCTTTTCTGTACTAAAGATCCCTTTAGTACTTGGAATTTTGCCCTTATGGGAAGGTACTTGTACATTATAATCAAGTCACCTCTTGATCTTCTTTTCGTGAAGCTAAACAGATTGACCTATTTAAGTCATCTATTCTTTGGCATTATTTCCAGCCTTGACTCATTTTTTTTTATTTTATAAGAATCCATTTGTTAAAAAAAGGAGGGTGTTCTTTAAAAAAAGGAAGAAAGAGAGTGACAAAACTAAGAGAGGACAGGATGATAGGAATCAGTGTATCTGCCATAGTTGTCAAACGATCACACAACATGACTGGAGATGAGCAAAACCAAATATTTTTCCTCTGCTGATACTGCAAGAAAAATATAATACTTTCTAAGCAGGTCTGCAAATCAAAAGTTATATTTCCTGAATATGATACCTGCTCTTCCCACATGAACGTATATCATACCCTTTAAGCCTCTGAGATCACTTAAATCCAATCTTGAAGAAATGAAAATTTTTCTATGGGTATCACATGACTTCTGGCGTGTTTTTCTGTAAATTCCCCTTCCTCCATCAAGATCCTACCTTATAAGGTAAAAAGATTTTTCGCTACTGGGCTCATGCCACCCAAACTAACATTTGGTCCTGCAAAGATGTAGGCACATGAGTAGTTTTATGAATATTAATATAGCCCTTTTTCGGAGAGACTCACCCTTGCACTGGTGCTAGTACTAGGCAGAAAAAAGGGGTAAGCTTGCTCTTCTCCATTCACGGGCTTCTTGGTCGGATCCACCTTTCCTCTGCCCTAATTTGCACTCCTGTCGTAATGGCCCCTATAAGCCACTGCTGTGGTGTAGAATTGCCTGGATGTAAGGAGAGCCTGGCTACCTCCTCTCCCATTCCCTGATTTCTCCAGTTTGGCCTGCCTCTGCCCAAAAACACCCATCCTGGTGGTTCTGTCCCTTGTATAGAAACACCCTGTCTGGAGAATATTTTCCAATTACATCTGCCCTAGGGCTAGTGCAAAGGGGCCACAGGACAATGATGAGTCAGACCCAGGGAGTTCATTGGGATTATTAGAATAAGTAAAGCTATGCATGTGTGATATGTAATGTTGGTCTAATTTTGGTTGTAGTGAGTGGTGCTAGTAGCCTGATGATATACAGGAGGTCAGACTAGATGATCTAATGTTTTCTTCAGGCCTTAAACTCTATGACTCTATAAATATATATTTATATGGCAGTAAAGAGAGGCTAAACTAGGCACTTTCCTTACTTGCATTAAAATTCCTACCAATTCCTTCAATAAACACAATTGAATTGAGACGTGTGCTTCCTTATTTCTGGCAACAGACAAAGAAATAAAGGAGAAACAGGAGAGGGTTGAGAGTTAATAAATACCTCTTCTTAGAGGAATTTATTGAATGTGAGGGGTTGGTAAAAAAAAATCTTCCTAAACCTTTCTAGATTTCTTTTGCTATGAAGTTACAAATTACACTGTGCTAGCATTAAATGGGAAGGGGGGAATGTATTTTTATTATTCTGTGAAAGGTCACCTAATTCTCCTTCTAATATGTGAACCATGGTAAATAAAGAGAAAGTAAGTATAGATTGAGAGGGCAGATGATGAACAACTTTTTGACCCTCTCTCTTAACCAGTCAAATGTGTGACATGAAGCTTAATCAATGACTGAACTGGCAGACAATGCACAATGTAATTTGGAACAGAAGGGATCTTTTTTCTGAGTCATAAAGGAGAAAGAATAATGAAAATAAAATTTTAGAAGTTTCCACCAACCTTTCCAGCAGCTTCCTCTGCTTATTGCTACTGCTTTGAATTTTATGAGTTGGCTTCTATCTTACATTATCTTCCTCTTCTTTTTTGTAAGTGACTATAATTCTGTGCAATGATGCTGTTTAGAGATGTCACAATAATGTCAATAGTGACCAGTTGATAAGAATCAGAACTATCACTCACGCAGCTCAAAAAAAATACCTATGAAATTTTAATTAAAGTTCTCCATAAAAGGATCTAAAGAAATTCAGAATGATTCAGATTCATCAGGAGAAAATAAAACTTAGATGGTAATAACAAGAACACAATGCAAAAATGTAGGAAAAAGGGTAATAAATACACTATTAAATTTGTGGGTCCTTTGGGAGACCCCTGGTTAGTGGTATTGTTTGAATTCTGCCCCAAGAGCAGGTGGGGATAGGAAAAGAAGAAACTTTCATTTGGTTTCATTGTCTATTTAAAGTAGTTATATGACTTCCATTATCTTAATGTATTCATCCTTGCAATCTTGCAAAGTCAAGGAGTACTATTATCCCTATGTTACAAATGGAGAACTGAGGTACGGAGGGTGGGCTCCATAAAGGTACTTAGGCATTGAAACACTTAGTGTCATGACACCTAACTTTCAGGCACCTAGAAAATCATTAAACAACACTGTAATTCTCAGGCCAGGTTAGGGGAGAAACAAGCACCTTAGAATGTGATCCACATAAGCCAGCACGCTAGTGGGAAGCTGCCTGTGCTAGCCAATGGGAGATGCCAATCAGCAGGGTGTGTGCTAAGCGCCCCCTGCCTGAGATAGGTCCCTAAGGCCGGGCTGCAGAGAGGTGCCTATCTTTGCTTAGAGATCCACAGATAGTAACCAGCCACCTTAGGCACAGCAGGATATGTCTACGCTGTGATTAAAACCCACAGCACTAAGTCTCAGAGCCCAGGTAATTGACCTGGGCTTGGACTGCAGGGCTATAAAATTGCAGTGTAGACATTTGAGCCCCACAAGCCAAGTCAGCTGACCCAGTCAGTGCTGTGGGTTTTTATTGCAGTGCAGAAATACTCTAACCGGCTTCTTGAGGGAGTGAATTATGTTCCTGCCTACAGTCAAAACAACTGGAAGACGAGGCATAAATGCCCATTTTATAGCTTTCATCCCATTGTCTAAAGCAGTTGCCTGAGCTCTAGGAGACCCAAGTTCAATTTCCCCTTTCTGCCAAGGGACAGAAAGGACTTGAATAGGGGTGGACACCCCTTACGTTAGGGCTCTAACCACTGAACTGTGGGATAGAATGATGCCGGGTTCCCAGAATCTCTCCAGTCAAAGCTGTTCTAATGTGGCTAGGTAATGAAAGAGTGATTGGAGCCAGAGGACTGGACCAGAGTCTCCCAGGTGTGTGACCTAACTGCTGGGTTAAAGAGTTGTTTTCTCTGGCCCAATGACTTTGCTACTGTGAATAAATACTTAAATAGTCATTGGCCTGTTTTGTATGGCAGCAAGCACTGTCATAAGTATAAAGGGAAGGGTAAACCTCTTTAAAATCCCTCCTGGCCAGAGGAAAAATCCTCTCACCTGTAAAGGGTTAAGAAGCTAAAGGTAACCTCACTGGCACCTGACCAAAATGACCAATGAGGAGACAAGACACTTTCAAAAGCTGGGAGGAGGGAGAGAAACAAAGGGTCTGTGTCTGTCTGTATGCTGCTTTTGCTGGGGATAGACCAGGAATGGAGTCTCAGAACTTTAGTAAGTAATGTAGCTAGGTATGTGTTAGGTTATGATTTCTTTAAATGGCTGAGAAAGGAACTGTGCTGAATAGAATGACTATTCCTGTCTGTGTGTCTTTTTTGTAATTTAAGGTTTTGCCTAGAGGGATTCTCTGTGTTTTGAATCTAATTACCCTGTAAGGTATCTACCATCCTGATTTTACAGAGGGGATTTCTTTACTTCTATTAAAAGTCGTCTTGTAAGACAACTGAATGCTTTTTCATTGTTCTCAGATCCAAGGGTTTGGGTCTGTGGTCACCTATGCAAATTGGTGAGGATTTTTACCAAACCTTTCCCAGGAAGTGGGGTGCAAGGGTTGGCAGGATTCTGGGGGGAAAGACATGTCCAAACTACGTTTCCCAGTAAACCCAGTTAGAGTTTGGTAGTGGCAGTGGATATTCCAAGGACAAAGGATAAAATTAATTTGTACCTTGGGGTAGTTTTAACCCAAGCTGGTAAAAGTAAGCTTAGGATGTTTTCATGCAGGTCCCCACATCTGTACCCTAGAGTTCAGAGTGGGGGAGGAACCTTGACAGGCACCAAACTCATTCCTCAAAAAGACACTTAGGTGCCTAAGCTGCCTGACTCCAGGCAGCTGGTTCCCATTTGTGGATCACTCTGCTAACATAGAGGCCTCCCTCTGGCCTGGACTTAGACACCTATCTCCAAGAGAGGGGAGGGACCTATTACACATTCTCTGATGTTTTCCTCCCTAGTGTGTTGGCTTTTGTGGACTGCATTCTTTAATGCCTGTCTCTCCCCAATTGTTGTATAGGGAGCCTACGTGCCTAACTTGACTTTGTGTATCACCGTGTTGTTCTTGTGATTTTCTGGGCACCAAAAAGTTAGGTGCTGTGAGACTCAATGTTGCAACAACTAAGTCCCTTTGTGGAAATCACCCAAAGTGATTTGCCTAAGGTCACACAGGAAGCCTGTAGTAAAGAATTGAACTTGGGTCTCCCAAGTAACCATTGTACAATTCTGAAAGGTGTTTCTGAAATCCTGCTATCTGCTTTTTCTGATCAGACCCTAGGACAATGAAAGAGGAATTAGTCTCACCTGTCATTCAGTTGTAAGTGTGAGAGCTGCCGTCCTCATGTGACATTGCCATTTAGATCTTCCAAAAGTACTAGAGTTCTCCAGTGAAGATAGGGAAATGAGTATTGGACACTTTCAGTGTAAAAAAAAAAAATAAGCAGAAACCCTGTTTTGAGGGTAAATGGTGGCCGGGGAAAAACTTAGAAGGCTCTCTGTATGTGCCATCAGAAACAAGAAAAGTACAATTTTTAAAATAATTTGATTTTGCTTTAATTTGTAAGCAGATATTTGCAGGAGTGCAGCTGTTTATTTCAGTTCCCCATTCATTTAAATGGGGAACAACTTTATAATTTCATTTTTAATGTCCTTTATCAACCTAGTTTATTGCCAGTAGAGGGCCACACAGCCAATTTCTTAACAACCGGCCATTCATTTAGCTTAAGTTTTGCTTGGCTGGAGAGTAAAAGACGAGAAGTTGAAGCTGGGTCTCATATCTCATATATCACTGCATAGCCCAACCATTATTTTTTATTATTTTAGTCTTTTCTAGTCAGAGTTTCCTATCAAGGCCATCATCAGTTTATCAGAGCACCATGCTGGTCTCATCGATGGTTATTTTAAATAAAAAATGTTTTAATAAAGCTACGACATTAAATCAACATAATATACACTTAACCCATTCCATAGCCTTGCAATGCTGTCAGCAACAGTTCCATATCAATTGTTGAGAATTTGCACTGAAAAACCTAAATTACAGATACAAAGGGTTTAAGGAAGTATGTGACATACACCTTGTATTTGTTGTTTGTTGGGTGTTTTTAATGCTCCCAATTCATACATCAGTGCATGGGCAAGGATTGAAAACCTATTATTATAAAAGTACTGTGATGAAGTACAATTGGAATGTTATTTTATGTTGTGTTATACACAGACATTCAGAGCTATGCAAGTGGTCCCTTCATGTTCTGTATCACAACCAAACAAAAGAGTTAATAAAATACCTAATTTCTTACTTGATTACTTTGCATAAGCTATGGAGAAAGGGCATTCAGTTAGGCAATACTGGACCCTGTACTTAAGCAGGGAAAAATACAAATGCAACTAGGAACTGCAGTAAATTGGAGATTGCATGAGAATACAGTAAATATGACAGATGTATAAAGTGGTGCTTCTAATTATCAACAGAAAACATTTTTCTTCAATAAAAAATACATTAATATTTGTGTGAAAGCCATGGATTGGACACTTTACTCTCCAGAGTGAGAAGATTAATCAGAGCTTGTTCTCTTGCTGGAGTAGCAGTCCCTCATCCTGAGCTCTAAATATCATGATTAGAGTGAAAATCTGCTTTTTGACTGCTTCGGAGTGGTTTCACATTGCTGAAGGAATTGCTCTCTACTGACTCACCAGTGTCCACCTCAGCATTTTCTTCCTCTTGGGCAGGCTGTTGGTCTTATTCATAAATTGAAAACACAAGGAAGAATAATTAGAGTGAACTGTAATTATGATTGAGATCCAAAGGGAACAAAACTAACGCGGAGTGTAGGCCTTAGGTTTCCTGTTGGTGCATTTAGGATTAGCTATAAAGTCTTGTTAAACGCAAATAGTTCATTAGAAGGATTTTTCCTGTTAGAGCTGGATAAGTGGCTTGACTTTTAGAACTATGCTGTTTGAGTTTTTCCTTTCACTGCTATTCGGTTGAACTGCAATCTGTCAGTTTGAGGAGATTTCTTCCCCCCCAAGAAAAACATTGGAAAAAAAAATCCTAATTGTATGTTTAGAGCACTGTGTGTGTGTTTTTTGTTTCTTTTTTCTCTGTTTTCTTTTTCCATGAATGATAATTAGAGATTTGTCAAATGCTGCAAAGATATGCATACTGTGGCACACTCTGATATTTGTTGGTTGATAGGACACCTTGGCATTTATGCTGTTTTTCTCATCTAGTATCTGTTTTACTAAGCCTGGATCACACGCTTGCTATCACAATTTATAGTGGGTATCAGATCAGAAAGAATTGGTTTCTTTGTAATGTCTGATTTGTCAGGGATACAGTCTGATGTGTTTTTTTCTGCACTATGTCCTATCCTAATCTTAGTAGCCGTGTGACACTATAAAATTGTGTTGAATGAGGCATTGTGCACTTACTGCACTAGAAATATGGGACTTGTCAAATATTAATAGTGTAGTATCCCAATTGACTTTCATGAGGAAATTCTGAAAGACTGCAGGAACATCAGTAAAGGTGAACCTTTGAGAAAAAGACACCCCCAAATATTTTAGGATCTGAAAGGGCTGAGCACTCTGGCCAGACCCAAAAAAAGTGCTTATCCCCATTCTTAACTTTATGCATGTAGGCACTACCATTGAACTCAGTGGGTTTCAAGCACATACTAAAGTGGTTTCTGAGAAGGGATAGACTTCTGTCATGCTTTAGTGTTTGCTGAATCAGGGCCGTCATGCTGCAAATTTTTCACATCTGACTCTAAGGCCAGGTCTACACTAGACATGTACTTTGTGAAGAATCCACACCCCTGAGCAATATAGATATACCAATCTTGCCCCCAACCCACTGGAAAGACAGTGTTGGTGAGAGGTGAGATGTTGGTGAGAGCTTCTCACACCAGCATAGCTACTGCTTCATGTGGAGGTGGAGTTATTAAGCCGAGAGGAGTGCTGTTTCTTGTTAGCTCAGTGCATCTTCACCAGAAGCTACAGCTAATGCAAGTTTGTAGTATACATCTGCCTTGATGATGACTCTCTCTGTGCTTTGGACAAATCCTTTTTTACTTCAATTACTTCTTCTGTATAATGAGGACAAAAAATCAGAGCAATCCAAATAGGTACAGAGCTACGGCTTGATTCACACTGGTTACTTTACACTAGTGATGCCTCATCCCTCTCACCATTCCTGCCAAGAGAGCTAGATGGGAATACTAGAAGAAAGATGTTACACCTACTTAAATTAGTGGAATAATTCCCCTTGGAGCCCACCCTAGATAAGTCTGGTCCGCACTACTCCCAACACTGGCCTGTGCCTATCTGGCAGTAAGTCAAAGTGTATAATCTATCATAGAGGCACTTATAATAAATGCCTAAAATACATTTTTCAGGCACCTGAATGCTGATTTGAATATTTAGAAACTAGAGGAGCACCCCTGGAGGGACTTAGGTGTTGCAACACTGAGCTTCACTGCACCTAACTTTTGTGTCTTGAAAATTATGGGAACAACACAACAATCCATAATCCAGAGTTAAGCATTTAGGCTCCCTCTACAGTGAATGGGGAGAGATAGGAACCTTAGAATGCACAGCAGGCTAGCCCAATGGGAGATGCCAACCAGAGGGATATATCCTACGTTCTGCCTCTCTCTTGGAGATAGATGCCTAAGGGCTTGTCTACATTTACAGTGCTGCAGTGGCTTAGCTGCACCTGTGCAGCTGTGCCACAGTAGCACTTAGTGAAGACGCTACCTACGTTGATGGGAGACCTTCTTCCATTGGTATTCCAACTTCCCAAGAGGCAGTAGCTACATTTACAGGATAAGGCTTCCCATTGCCAGAGCACAGTCTACAGTGGGAGTTATGTCAGTATAGCTATGTCGCTCAGGGGTGTGGATTTTCCACACCTGTGAGTGACATAGTTATACCAACATAAGTTTGTAGTGTAAACCAGGCCTATCTACAGACTTGATCACACCAGCTGGAGTCAGGCAGCTTAGGAGCCTAAGCTGCTTTTTTAAAGGAAAGAATTAGATAGTTGCCTCTCTCTACATAAAAGAGCCAGAGGAGGAGGTGCCCACCTTATAACTTTTAGCCTTGTGGTAAAAGCATTTGCCTGGAATATGGGAGACCCTGCTTTAAATCCCTCCACCAACCTTCCAGTGGAGAAGAGGTGGTTCTCCCACCTCTGAGGAGAGTGCTGGAATCACTAAATTATGGGCTAATGTGATCAAGGGGTCCCTCAATCTCTCCTGTTGAATATGATGTACTTTTGGATAAATAATGAAAAAGTGGTTGAAACAGAGAGACTGGACCTCTAACTACTGGATTAGAGTCATTCCCATTTTCTATCTCTCTGGACCAAGGACTATTTAAGTATCTGTCCACAGCTGAACAGTCACTGGGCCAGAGAGAGAGACAGAGACAGACAGATAGACAAAGGAGCAAATGGGAATGACTCTGTAGTCCAGTGGTGAGTCAATGACTCAAATGACTCCCACAACCCAGGTGAAAGATCTAACTACTGGTCTATAAGGTTGACAGCACTTTCTCTTCTGGCTGGATTTTGAATGTTACCCAGTCCAGTAGAAGACCTCAGAGGACACCTGTCAGATCAAGCCACACCCATGCCTTAGGTGGCCAAATGCCTTTCTTCCCCTGCTCTGTAAATCACTCTGGAGCTTAGGCAGGAGATAGTGTCCAGAGGTCTAGAGGGAGATAGTAGTGCATATGTCTAGAGGCAGAAACATAGGCACTAAAGGAAGTTTTCTTCTTAAAAACTTAGGTGCTGAGTGTGTTTAGGTGCCACTAGGATTTGACAAGATTTAATGGATTGCAGTGGAGCCAAACCTGGGATTTAGGCACCTAAACCCCACACTTAGGTGCTAAATCTGGGGTTTAGGTGCCTGTGTACCTTTGTATATCCCATCCTATATACCTGAATTTAGGTGTCCAACTTTGAAAACTGAGCTCACAATATGCAACTCCACATGTTACTGGATGAAATCACAAGGTGAAATTCTTTGGCTCGTGTTATTGCTAGGCTTGGCCGAATTCAATTTTTGTTTTTGTATTTTATAGATAATATCAGTGTTTATTTTTAAGCATTTAAAATATTGTTATTGATTTAAATTTTCACAGTTGTGGGAAATTATAGGTGGGTTAGATAATTATTTAATGACAGTAGATGCTGAGATTCAAAAAGTTAAAGTTTCAGAACATTTACAACACAAATTGTCAGTATCACACTATAAAAGTCAATATTCTCAAATTAAACACTAATAAATTCTCAAGCAGCATTTTTCATATTTTGACTATCTGTAAATTTTGATGATCATCAATGCAAATAGTTTGTCATCGGTTTGTGTATATGGTGAAATCAACATTTATGAACATTTACCAATAAAAATCTAATCCTTCCAAGCCTATTCATTATTCAAGAGGTCAGATGAGATGATCTTAATGGTCCCTTCTGGGCTTAACATCTATGCCCTTTCTTAAATGCATTTTTATAATCACTCCTGTCCTCATTGCAATAGTTAAGCCTCTAGTCTGTTAGCATTTCCATTATAAATTCTGTTTTGCAAAGGGTGTATAAACTCAGTTATAAAAAATATGCTCTGAGCTGAAACTTAACTTCTTGTTACAATCTTAACAATCTAATTTCATAGTTTTCCTTCGATACCATTCTGTTTTTCTCCTACACTATTGGAATTTTACACATTTCTGGACAGGTCCTGAGAGGTGCTCAGCCTATTAGTTTTTAAATTCTGCAAGCACCATTTTTAAGTTGTGTGCAACCAACTAATCTTATTCAAAATATAAAAATAAAAATTATGTATTACTTTATAAATAAATAATAGACCACCAACCACATATGCCCCAGGCTCCCTGTGGAGGTTTCAAATAAAGATGAGATGCACAACTACATTTCAAATGCCAAATGTGCTTGCTTCATTATTTCTGTCAATTCTATTGTGCATAATTATCCACCCAACTTTTTTCCAATAATTTACACTAAGAATTCTGTCTTTTTCATTATATTTTTGAAATATGAAAAAGGTTTATTTTCAATTTTTACTACAGTAGAAGGCCTTTTAGTACACTGAAGGTATACACAATAATAGAGGCAAGATAATTCAAAAAGCCATTTCCTCAAATATACTCTGCTCCTCTATTGATTGAAATTTATTGAAGACAGCAACCTCTATCACAGTTCATAAGAAAACTCCATCAAACCATACTTCATTAAAAGATCACCAGCCTAAAATACCATTATAATCCAGAAATAAAGAAAATAATCAGACCCTCTATTTACTATCATATTGTGTGAACACTATTTAGACTGCTGCTGTTATGCTGAGCTTGCCAGTTTCAAATTCCTTCTGGCTGGTCGGGAACTCTAACTTGTAGCATATATTTGGTCCTTAGACACTAATGTGATGTGTCTTCTAGAAATGTTTAGAGCATGAGCTAGATAGCCTTACTATAGAAAGTATTCAAACTTGTTAAGAAAAATAGTCCTGAACAATTTTGTAAGCCATGATACTGCAGCCACTTGAGAGAGGTGCTGTTTCTGAGTTAGATGAGGCTAAGACCATGGGTCTCCAGATACTGGCAGAGTGACACGCCGAGCAGTGAAAATTCCACCTATTTAAAGGCATAACAAGAGCTAATTTTCACTGTAATTTCTCCTGTGTCCAGGAGTAAAAACCATGTCCAAAAATAATGCCTCCAAGCACCAACTTATATTATGCATCTCCTCACCACTATTTCTGAGCTTTAAAAGAGGTACCATTTGGCCCAATCTTCTTTAAGGAAAAATTTAAGGGACTAACACAGGCACATCCAAGAAGCAAAATGAGGAGGATACCCAAACATACTATCCAAATTATGTGCTACTCATTGCAGCTGTAGATAGTCCCAAACCTGATTCCTTCTAATTGGGTTTGTCGGGGTTGACCTTTAGAAAACACCATAGCATTAAAGGGGCATATTAAAATATATATTTTTCACAGGATTTTAGGAAAGACTTGTCTATAGAAGATACTTCTGAAGAGACAATGGTGAGCCTAGCAAAGACAGCCTGAGTCGTAAGTGAGGGTGAATATACTGTCAGTGTCACCAGGGAAAGTTCAGTGTTTCAGCCAGTAGTCTGACCTGAAAATAACCTGTAACTCCTGGCTGAACTTAACATTGGTAGATTTCCTAATTCTATAGGCACTTTGGAGGAGAAAAAACAAATGAACAAAGGGACAATAATCAACTGCACCAATTCTTCCCTGAAGTCTAGAATGCCAACAAGAGCAATGTATGATACTTACCACATTTGTATATTTTGATAACAGCAATAATACGAAAAATTAGATTTCTATCCTCTATACGTATTTCAGCTGCAAAACATCACTCTCATACTTACGATTTTAGTGTCAACCTTACTACTAAGCATATATTTTACATGTGACATGTAGAACGTTGAATGCCTCACTTGATACTTTAATCTAGGGATACTTTCTCCCTAACTATAATGAATGTGTGAGATTTCCCTTAAAGACACTTTGCTTGGCACCTCATCAGAACTCTAGAAGATGGAGGAATATGTAACTGGGTGAAGCACAGACACTAAACATGCTGATCTCCATGCTTTGCTTGCATGGATATTTGCAGTGCTTTGAATAACACAGGGATAATATGCTACCAAATATTTCTATGCAATTCAATTGCAGAAGATGTCTCTTAGTTTCTCTCTTGAAATGACCTGGAGTGTCCCTGGACTTTTTAAAAAGTTGCTAACTTCCATCTGTAAGTGGCTGCCTTTCAGTGATGGGTGAAATGATTCTTTTCTAAAGAATTTGTGATTCACGAATACAGTTTATTCAGTGTTTTGGTGTCTCTGGATGAAGGTTATGAAGTATTAGTTATTATTATATTATTATAAATAACTTCTCCTCCCTTTGGTGTGAATAAATCAATGGTAAAATCTACTATAAAGTATTGAAGTTGACCTCAAGCTGTCTTTTACCACAGTAAGTGAAGGAGAGCTCAAAGTGATCCAAGAGCCCAGTAGCTACACATACAATAAAATAACTGGAGCTGAAAAAATCTGCTGGCAAAAGTTTGCTTAAAGTAACATATTTGACCTTTAAAACTATTTTTACAATATAATTTAAAATAAATGTAAAAACAAATTGGAATCTTAATGTCTCCTGTTTGTAACCAACTCATATTGTAGTGTTATCATTAATGAGTAAGCTTTTAATTGATTTATTTGGACTTATGGTTCTTACATATTGTTATTGTAATATTTAAAGTGCTTATTATAGGTGAGACATAATTAAAACTAAAATGACCTACCCTTTCCCACCTCAAATTCTGGATAGGCGTTCAACATAGATTCAAAGTAGATTGGGTTCTGGTTCTAAAGCTTTCCAACTTTAGTTCAGATATAACTGAAATCACACAAGAACTTGGGATATTTCAGCTCATGATGATGGAGAAATCACAAGATCTTATAATCTTTTACTATTTTCACTAACTATGGACCAAAATATTGCAAGAGCAGATCTAAACTGGAGGTGCAGACAGGGCCAGAATTACACTTTATGCATCCCTATGCACAGCATCTTCAGCGCCTCCCCTGCCTACCACTAACTTTCGTGTTTTCCATAAAAAATGAAATAAAAAGAAATATAAACGATAATTTAAATACAGTAGAACCAGTAAAACCTCAAAGATATGAACATGAGAGTTATGGACTTACTGGTCAAGTAGACAACCTATGGAACTGGAAGTCTTCAATCAGGCAGCAGTGCAGACCAAAAAAAAAAAAAAAGAACAAATACTATACTGTCTCGGGACTTTAGCCCCAAGACTCCGTTCTTCAGGGCTTCAGCCACGGGGGGCTGAGGCTGCAGCTCATGGCGGGATGAGAGGGCAGAGGGCAGGGCTCTGGGTTTCTGACTCTTGGGAGCACCGGGGGTCAGGGCTTTAGATGGGGAGCAGCACTGGCTCTTGGGGCTTCAGCCCCATGGCTCTGCTCCTGGTTTTAGCCCTTTGGGGGCTCTGAGGCTTTAGCTATGAAGGGAGCGCTGGTTTCACCCTCCCCCACACTGAAACAGGGAGCAGAGCCCATGGGGAGCCCTGAACCCTAGCACCCCCATAGGGCTGAAGCTGGGTGCAGGGCTGAAGCCCTGAGCCCCAGTGCCCTCCACGAGGCTCATACCAGGAGCAAAGCTGTGGGGCTGAAGCCCCGACTCTAGCACTTCCCCCAGGTCTAAAGCACTGAGCACTGGTGCTCCCATGGGGCAGAAGTCCTGAGCCACCCGCCTGGAGCCCTGGTGCCATAAGGGTCAGAAGCCCTGACTCCCACACCATCTGTCCAGAGCCATGACCCCCACCATCCTTTGGCTGAAGCCCCATGTGTCTGAAGTCTGTAACTTCTTCTTCAGAGTTACAAAACATTTCAGAGTGATGGACAACCTCCATTCATAGAATCATAGAGCATCACAGTTGGAAGGGACCTCAGGAGGTCATCTAGTCCAACCCCCGGCTCAAAGCAGGACCAATCCCCAACTAAATCATCCGAGCCAGGGCTTTGACAAGCCTGACCTTAAAAACCTCTAAGGAAGGAGATTCTACCACATCCCTAGGTAACGCATTCCAGTGCTTCACCACCCTCCTAGTGAAAAAGTTTTTCCTAATATCAAACCTAACCCTCCCCCACATTACTCCTTGTTCTGTCATCTGCTACCACTGAGAACAGTCTAGATCCATCCTCTTGGGAACCCTCTTTCAGGTAGTTTGAAAGCAGCTATCAAATCCCTCCTCATTCTTCCTTTCTGCAGACTAAATAATCCCAGTTCCCTCAGCCTCTCCTCATAAATCATGTGATCCAGCCCCCTGATCATTTTGTTGCCCTCTACTGGAATCTTTCCATTTTTTTCACATCCTTCTTGTAGTGTGGGGCCCCAAATTGGACACAGTACTTCAGATGAGGCCTCACCAATGCCAAATAGAGGGGAATGATCACGTCCCTCGATCTGCTGGCAATGTCCCAACTTATACATCCCAAATTGCCGTTGGCCTTCTTGGCAACAAGGTCACACTATTGGCTCATATCCAGCTTCTAGTCCACTGTAACCCGTAGGTCCTTTTCTGAACTGCTGCCTAGCCATTCGGTCCCTCGTCTGTAGCGGTGCATGGGATTCTTCTGTCCTAAGGGCAGGACTCTGCACTTGTCCTTGTTGAACCTCATCAGATTTCTTTTGGCTCAATCCTCCAATTTGTCTAGAGCCCTCTGTATCCTATCCCTACCCTCCAGCGTATCTACCTCTCCTCCCAGTTTAGTGTCATCTGCAAACTTGCTGAGGGTGCAATCCACATCATCCTCCAGATCATTTATGAAGATATTGAAAAAAACGGCCCAAGGACCGACCCTTGGGGCACTCCACTTGATACCGGCTGCCAACTAGACATGGAGCCATTGATCACTACCTGTTGAGCCTGATGATCTATCCAGCTTTCTATCCACCTTATAGTCCATTCAACCAGCCCATACTTCTTTAACATTCTTGAGGTGTTTGTAACTCTGAGGTTCTTCTGTATTAACTTTGTAACTTTTAACCCACTTTTAACTTTTAGGCACCCCTAAAATGCCAAAGCCCCTAGGCATGTGCCTACTATGCCTAATTGGAAATCTGGCTCTGGGTGCAGATCAGTGTGACATACACATTTTGATCCACCACAAAGCAAAAATTACTATAAGAGTAGTTGAGAAGAATAGGAAATATTTTGTCACAACCACAGGAATGTATGAATATTGAGAAAACAACAATTAGGACTAGATGATACATTTGCACAGGGCACCCGGGTTTCCCTGGTAAATGAGAGTAATTTACTAAGGGCTTGTACTGTGATAGCTACAAGTGTTTAGAAATTGATACAGTTAAAGTAGTACAACTTTCTAATGTGGATGCTGTCATACTGGTTGTCATAGTTCTGGGTAACTGCACCTGTATTTCCTCTCAGTGGTCCAGCCAGGGCAGCCAGTCTCAGGCTTTCGGTTCCTCTGGACATCACATGTCTTGGATGTAGATCCGTGTCTCTCTCCTTTCTGATCAAGGCACCAGACTCAACAGTTCCTGGCCTTCACTGTGTTATACTCCGCAGAGACAGGCTGTCTAAACAAGACTGGTTGCTTTCTCTTCTGAGATCGTCAACAGGGTCACCGCTCACAGTTCCAAGTTTTTTCACAGTTCTTTTAAAGAGTCTATTTTATCTTAAGGTAAAAAGTATTAGAGAAAACATACTGAAAACAACAAAATAACCTACATTAATACTAATAAATCTACCAGAGAATCATCCTGATCCTAACATGGGCTCTGGTGTTACCCCAGGAACACAGTCAGGAATCTTAGAGTAGCTCTCCTATTGCTTATTTCCAGGTTCTCCAGATGTTAACCTATTTATCTGGTCTTGGAAGGTGAAAGGAGGAGGCCCACCCATGTAGAATTTTCGTGTTCTGCACATGGTGATCAGTCATATACAGGACATTGACAGCAATCTTAACAAACTCTAAACTTTATACATAGTAACATAGACATACACACCACAGACACCCATCTTTATTATACCAAACATATACATTCATTAATCCTATTTCTATTCTAGGGTGACCAGATGTCCCAATTTTATAGGGACAGTCCCGATTTTTGGGTCTTTTTATTATATAGGCTCCTATTACCCCCCACCGCCTGTCCCGAACTTTCACACTTGCTGTCTTGTCACCCTATTCTATTCTATACCCCATACTATTGTTACCCGGGGTTCTTTCAACCCAAAGCTCTTGGTAACTTTTACTCTGTGTGAGGTGGTGTCAGAAAATAAATCAGGGGAGGCACGGCCGTCTGACTGATAGATGGCTGGCACAAACAGGACAACACGAGTGCTTTCACTTAAAGCTAAACTTTACTTAGTCTCAAGCACAAACATATGTCCGCAAAAGGTTAGTAAAACACCCCACAACCCTTGATAATTACAAAAGCTGAGTGTGGCTCTTGAGTGGCACAGCGGCAGGCTTCTGGTGGCCAAATCTTCCATCTGCCGGTGGGGACTGCAAGATGTATCCAGAGGGAGAGTCCAAAAAGTGTCCAACTACCTCCAACTTTTCTCCCTTATTTATACATTAGTAATAGAATGACATGTCCCTTAAAGAAAACTTGTTAAGTAAGCAGTTTCAATGGTCAAGTGAGAGGTTCCTTCTGATTATTGATTGAAACCCAGGTGTGATTTTTTCCAGAGTTTGCAGCCTTGAGGCCCCAATAGACATTCCTGGGGCACATCCTGCTCTTCTAAAATGCATGTATCAGCCACTTCAACATAATTCTTATCAGGAAGGACGTGGGGTCAAGCTGCCCTTTCTGTGGCACCCAAAACTCCCCCCTCCCCTCCTGCCTTGGTCAAACTGAGAGTGCAGAATGGCCAATTTACAGCCTGCTGACTTGGCTGCTTTTAGCACTAAGCCATAGTGGATTCAGGCACTTTACTGGTTTGCCAAAGTTTCCCCGTACAGTATAACTAGCACACCTAATCTCCATAGGCTTCTCGCCGTCTGTTCTGTCTATGGCTCTTTCTGTTCTCTCACTGGTGCTGTAGATGCTGCTTCTTCTTTCAGGTCGTCTTCTTTGCTGTTCTTCACTCTTTTAGGTTTCTGATCTTTTCCTGACTCCCTATCTTGACTGACTGTCTGTTTCCAGCCACTGGGCCCCTTCAGTTTGGCTTGTTTCTTAATCCGGACATTAGCATACTCTATCCCCCAATCACCTATAAATGCTCTCTGATTGGTCCATACTTATAGACCAATCCCAACTGCTAAATCTGTCAATCAAAGCAGTTACACAACAAGTCTTAGTACTATGGTCTGTCTACTATTATGGTCTGATTTGTTACTGAGCATGCCTGAATGACCCCTCCCTGCAGTATTAAAGTGACCTTTACTTGGTCCCAATCTACACTTATCTGACTATGAACATGCTGGCCATAGGCTAATAGTGAAATTGCTAGTTACTGCCCCACTGACATAGTTAGTTACCACCCTTTACCTTGTATATGTTGGTTCGATCAAAACATCTCTCTCCGTCACACTGTCATCCTGACCTTACGATTAAGAGCAGGTCAGTGTGTCCCTGTATCATCTTTAGGGAGAGCATTTACACTGTAACCCTGTATTAGGGTGTTCTGGTATCACCATTTTGGAATGTGCTTGCATGAGTATCCCATGCCTAGTACTTCTCACTCCACTCCCCCTCTCCTTGGAGCCGCCTATGGCCAAGCTGTTCCGGATCAGGAACCTCCCTCCTGTCTGGTGTGCAGAACAGAGACTGGGGGGCTGAGGTTGGGGTATCCCCCTCCCCCTGCCCATGTATCCAGTTGCCACTGAGCTGGGATCAGTGAACAGGTAAAGCCTGCCTGCTGCTGCTGGCTAAGGAGTGAGTGCTGCCAAAAGCAGCTGCTACTGGCTGAAAAAGCATCCAGGCTCCTGAGTCATCTGCTGAAAGAGATAGCGCTTCCCCAACACACACACACACATTTCCCCCTAACACCAAAATTATTTAAATAAATGGTATTATATTATTGTTTCAGAGGAAAATTAAAACTATAGAAAGAGAGAGCCTAAGACATGAGAACCTAAGCCGAGTATGAGGGGCCTGGTGTGAGGCCTAAGACCTGAAGTAAACTCCGGCCCTGCTGATATAAAGCAAAATGAGCAAAGTCAGGCTGTGAGCAGAAGTCAGGCACTGTAGTAAAATATGTCTACTTGCAAGTTCACACAAACTGGGAAGAACAGGATTGGCATTGCAAAAACGCAAAGAAGTGGTATGCACAGGACACTCATGTAAACACATTCCAACAGGGTAGTACCAGAACACACCGATTCCAAGCATGGTATAAGCACATTCCCCAAAGATAATAGGGACACATTGTCCCCACCTAAATATAAGGTCAGGATGACAGCATGATGGATAGAGATGTTTTGATCTAACCAGCATGTACAAGGTAAAGGCTGGTAACTAATAACATCAGAGGGGTAATATGTAATTTGTTTGTATCACTGTATAAAGAGGGATCTCAGAGGGGGTTTCTTTGTCTGACCGAGAGTGGAATGGTAAATCCCGCCATGTACTGAACCCTATCCACTGTCGTGGGCATACAGGTGTTAGTGTAACTTAGGCATTGATCTGGGGAGCTAGCACTGTGCTTCATCGACACTAAACTTGGCCACGTGCCTTCGCTATGGCACCGAGTCTGTAGATTTTTTGGGCAGTTTGATCAGAGTCAGCTATATGGACTATCTGGCCAGAACCAGTGCAGCATGCAGAGAGAACACACACACAGGCAACAACTGACTACAATCATGACTACTTTTTTTAATCTCATGACTAATCACAATTAATTTTTTTAATTGTTTGACAGGCCTACATTTAAAATGTATCCAATTGTTAATTTATGCATCTTAATGTTAAGATCTGTTGCCACCCTATTTCTTACCAATTTAGTTAATTTATTTTAGTTCTTCTAATGGTGGCAAAGCAATGTTTTCAGTGCTGTGCTTAGGAAACAGCTCAAAGCAGCTCAAAATTCCTCACATCAGTGGCAAGAGCAGTCCTTCAATATCCCACCCAAGGGGTTTGCTTGTTGTTTAAAGTTTATCACAGTTTCAACTCAGAACAATCTCTGAGTCTTATGAGGCCTCAGAAGGCCAAGTCCTTCAAACCCTTCCGTATGTATTGGGCCCTTCATAGACAAGGGGTTATGTCCATTTGCTGCATAGAGAAGAAGTCCCTGAGCCCTGTTTAAAACCAGACTATTTGTCAAAAAATCCTTTCTTAGTCTGTTGGTCTCCACAACTAGTATATCTTTCCAGGGCTGACGGTCTGATTGGAAGAAGAAGATAGCAGGATGGTTCTTAAGCCCAGCAGCAATTTGTTGGCTGCTCAATGTGCATGCCTGTGTTGTCTTTGCCTCCCTGTGCATGCCTCACTCCAACCCCTGCTTTGTTTCTCCATTGCTCCAGTCGAAACCCTGCCCTCCATCCAGTCTTGTTCTAGTCCTATCCTAACCTTGCTTCAGCTGTGGAACCTGCTCCAGCTGTGGAACCTACCCTGACCCTGGCTTCTGTGAGTCCAGTCAATTCAGTTCTGACACTCAGCTCCGATTCCTAAGAACATAAGAACGGCCATACTGGGTTGTACCAAAGGTTCATCTAGCCCAGTATCCTGTCTTCCGACAGTGGCCAATGCCAGATGCCCCACAGGGAATGAACAGAACAGGTAATCATCAAGTGATCTATCCCCTGTTGCCCATTCCAAGCTTCTGGTGAACAAAGGCTAGGGACACCATCCCTGCCCATCCTGACTAATAGCCATTGATGGACCCATCCTCCATGAACTTATCTAGTTCTTTTTTGAACCCTGTTATAATCTTGGCCTTCACAACATCCCCTGGCAAGGAGTTCCACAGGTTGACTGTGCATTGTGTGAAGAAATATTTACTTTTGTTTGTTTTAAACCTTCTGTCTATTAATTTCATTTGGTGACCCCCTAGTTCTCGTGTTATGAGACGGAGTAAATAACACTTCCTTATTTACTTTCTCCACACCAGTCATGATTTTATAGACCTCTATAATATCCCCCCTTAGTCATCTCTTTTCCAAGCTGAAAATTCCCATTCTTATTTATCTCTCCTCATACAGAAGCCATTCCATACCCCTAATCATTTTTGTTGCTGTTTTCTGAACCTTTTTCCAATTCCAATATATCTTTTTTGAGTGGGGCGACCACAATTGCATGCAGGATTCAAGATGTGGGCATACCATGGATATATAGAGAGGCAATATGATATGTTCTGTCTTATTATCTATCCCTTTCTTAATGATTTCCAAAATTCTTTTAGCTTTTTTGACTGCCGCTGCACATTGAGTGGATGTTTTCAGAGAACTATACACAATGACTCCAAGATCTCTCTTGAGTGGTAACAGCTAATTTAGACCCTATCATTTTATACGTATGGTTGGGATTATGTTTTCCAATGTGCATTACTTTGCATTTATCAACAGTGAATTTCAGATGCCATTTTGTTCCCCAGTCATCCAGTTTTGTGAGATCCTTTTGTAGCTCTTCACAGTCTGCTTGGGATTTAACTATTTTATATAATTTTGTATCATCTGCAAATTTTGCCACCTTACTGTTTACCCCTTTTTCCCAGCTCATTTATGAATATGTTGAATAGGACTGGTCCCAGTACAGACCCCTGTGGGGACACCACTATTTACCGCTTTCCATTCTGAAAGCTGACCATTTATTCCTACCCTTTGTTTCCTATCTTTTAACCAGTTACCAGTCCATGAGAGGACCTTCCTGCTTATTGCATGATAGTTTACTTTGCTTAAGAGCCTTTGGTGAGCGATCTTGTCAAACGCTTTCTGAAAATCTAAGTACACTGGATCCACTGGATCCCATTTGTCCACATGTTTGTTGACCCCTTCAAAGAATTCTAATAGATTGGTTAGGCATTATTTCCCTTTACAAAAAACAGGTTGACTCTTCCCCAACAAATTATGTTCATCTATGTGTCTGACAATGTTGTTCTTTACCATAGTTTCAACCAGTTTGCCCAGTACTGAACTCAGGCTTACCGGCTTGTAATTGCCCTTTTTAAAAATTGGTGTCACATTAGCTATCCTCCAATGATTTGGTACAGAAGCTGATTTAACTAATAGGTTACAAACTACGGTTTGTAGTTCTGCAATTTCACATTTGAGTTCCTTCAGAACTCTTGGGTGAATACCATCTGGTCCTGTTTAGTTTATCAATCTGTTCCAAAACCACCTTCTCCTTCTCCTCCTCCTCTTCTTGGTGCTGACTGTCCACAAGTACTCCTTTTCTTTTTGTGAATACAGACTAACACGTCTGCTACTCTGAATTCTGACCTTTGGTTTTGATCACTGGCTTTGATTTTGCTTTGACCTTGGGAGTTGGCATCTGTACTCCAACAACTATGTTTGATTCCTGCTGTGACCAGTAGGCCTGTCCACCTAAAGCATAGTCCTCTGACACTATCCAGTGGCCTCTTATACTTAGATTCTCTAGAAACAGTAAACCGGTTTTCCAAGCAAAAGCAGGAAATTCCTACTCTATGCTAATTAAACCAGTCCTTTCCAAGGCAACAGCCACACCAGGGCTATTTCTATACCAGAAAAATGTGTAGCCAGTGCTTGCAGTTGGGTAAGTTGTAGTTTAGACCAGGCTCAAGCATTTGTTGCACCCTGACTGAGCCTTAGCCTGCTGTTACTCACACTATAGTTACCACTGATGCAGCTGGAAAATGGGTACAATATTCTAAGGAAAATGTGGGTCTAACATTGTTAACAGGACCAGGAAGTCACCTCTTGACAAAGGAATTGCCAGTCACTACCTACAACCTCCACAATGAGAGTGTCTTTAGTAGCTTTGACTAAGTCAGACTGGGTTGGATGGTGAAGGCAGTGTCCGACTTTCATGCAGAAACAAGTAACAGATAGGAAAGTAATAAAAAATAATAATAGAAACTACATGAAAAAGACATAAGATACAATAGCCACAATGCTTCGTATACAAGTGGATACCATGACACTATGGTGATGGAATCACATCTGTACCCTAGAGTTCAGAGTGGGGGAGGAACCTTGACATACGGTTTCAAGGGATAGCATATTACTTTATTTTCATACAGAATCTTAATTCAATTGTAGTGAAAACTTCCTCTATTCCTTTTTCCAAGATACCGCTGAAAAAATAATTTGAAAATAGAACAATAGGACATCAATCATTAAAAGAGATGTTACTGATGTGTTTGCTTTGAAAATTTTGTAGATTAAAATGAGTAAAATATTGCTATTCTTTTTCTATTATAATTAGTACAGATGTGATTTAATTTGAATGAACTCATACAATGGACAATCATGTATGTTTCCAGAGTTAAAGTACAAAAGGAAGAAATTTGCTCTTTTAGATCTTTATTATGCTTAATTGTATTGTGATGAGCTTTTTCCTTAAATTACCTGGCAACCAACTTATGCATGTGATCCACCTCCTGTCCAACATCACAGAAAGAGAAGCTGGTTAACAATTAATAAGAAAGTTTCAAGTTATTAATAATTTTGTTCTGTGTAAATTTCCCCAAAACAACTTAAGATCTCACTGTTGGTGTTTATTTTGTGTCCTTTGACATGCAAATTGCTTATTAGAGTTCCTGAAGCCATGAAACACAATTCAGAATACCTGCAAATTTTTGAATGTGTAAGGATATTTTTCAAATCTACATTAGAACCTCAGAGTTATGAACACCAGAATTATGAACTGACTGGTCAACCACACACCTCACTTGGAACCAAAAGTAATCAATCAGGCAGCAGCAGAGAACAAAAACAAAAAAACACCCCAAAAGGGCAAATACAGTGTATTTGTACAACAAGTACTAGTTAAACTTAACATACTAAAAAATTTAAGGGAAAGTTAAAAAAAAATATTTGAGGTAAGGAAACTGTTTCTGTGATTGTTTCATTTAAATTAAGACGATTAAGAGATTTTTTTCTTCTGCATAGTAAAGTTCAAAGCTGTATTAAGTCAATGTTCAGTTGTAGACTTTTGAAAGAATAGACAAAACGTTTTGTTCAGAGTTATGAACATTTCAGAGTTATGAACAACCTCCATTCCCGAGGTGTTCATAACTCTGAGGTTCTACTGTACTGTTTTTCATTTGGAAGGCCTATAAACGTAAAGGGTGAACTTTTGGCCATGCTAAAGTCAATGACAAAACTCTCACTGAATTCTGTTGGGCCTGAAATTCACCCCAAGAGTCGTTGTCCAGCCACAGAGCTTGTGACTATAAATCTTATAATAATAATTAAAAGATATAACTGCATACTCTTTATTAAAATTCTATCAAAACAGCAGTATATTACTAATGATTTGATGTCAGCAAACAGTAAAATAAATTTTGCAAAATAAAACTCATTATTTTTCTATCTCCTTACTTTATAGTTTGCAAATATCAAAGCATTTGAAAGATATTTCTTCTAATCTTAGGAGAAATTCTTGTGCTTTATATTCTTTAGCCTTGATTACAGTTGCAGCTCTGTAGCTCTCACTTTAAACTTTTATATGTGTTAGCTGTAAATTGTAGTATGTGGAATTTCTTCAAGAAGCGTGAAATCAAGTTCCAGTTTTGCAAGCTAACATTTTCCCCCGGAGCTGCAAATGCAATGTAGAGGATGCATGGTCAGCACACCAATAAAAGTCTGCAATTTTTACAAGCAAGAGTGTTAAGACATACAGCAAAATACCCTATTATAAACATGATAGTTCAAGGCTAGCACTGAAATCTGCATTTTGTTTATTTAATGCAAAAAAAATTAGTTCATAGATCCTTCAGGGTGGTATGTCCATGTTTCAGAATGCAAAAGAGTCATATCTGTTTGACCTAACATTTGTTTTCCTACAAATTGTTAGAGATGTCAGAGAATTGGCTATTCACCTCTGAAATCACAGTTGAAACATAGCCCTGAGGTTTGCAGGGTAGTGACTCTGATGGTTTTAGTGTAATCTGTATTGGCTAGTAGTATATATCCCCAGACTTGCATATACACTTGATTATTTTTTCCTAACTAGCAGTCTTGCTAAAGCGTTAGTTAGAAAATTGCATTTTTCTTTCACGTGCTGGGCTATAATGGCCAGGAATGACCTATCAAGGTTAAATTTGTATTACACAGGCTCCTGCTTTTGTACCTTATCTGTAATTTCAATTTTGCACACAGAATCTCTTGCTTGAGCTGGTTGAATACACCAAATATTGCAAATAATTATTTGTGCAAATTAAATTATTGAATGCACTTTGTCAGTATTCATGTTCCTGTGAATATGTAATATTAATTATTATAATAGTGCTTAGGGGGCTGTGACAGAGTGAAGGGAGTTAGGAGGTGACACTGCACTCTGATCACTCCGCCACCAATTAGTCCCCCAAGAAGGCTGATTGGTTAATTGAAGTTAATTGCTTATTCAGGTGGGGGTGGTGTGTGTGGGGGTAAACTAAAAAGCCAATTAGGCCATCAGATCAAGTCTGATAAGAAGGTCACAGGAAGGAAATGAAGAGGGGGAAGGAACAAGGCTGGCTGAGTTAAATGTTAGTGAGATCTCTGAGAGGGGAGACCTCTTCTCCTCTCAGGTCCTAGGGAAAGAGCCAAAAACACAGGGGATGCTGTAAATAGAAATGCAGCATGGGACTGCAAAGGTATTGGTGGAGGGAACATAAACAGCATGGTGAGGAAATGCAACCAGTGGAGACTGAGCAGATTTCTGTGGAACAAGAAGACAGGAGCAGACAGCTTGGGATCTGGGTCCCCCAAAATACCAACCACTACAAACCCACAGTAAGAAAAAGCCTCTGAGCCTTAGAATTTACAGTGTGGCCAGAGGGATGCTGCAATTTCGATATTCCCTGCTCTCCATGGTCCATAAACTGGCTCTGAGTCTGCTCTAAATGATGACAGGAGCCAGATAGGCTTCTGGCAGGGACTAGGATATGAAGAATAAATAGGAGGCTTTAGTACAGTTGAGTACAGTAGATGCAAGAGTGCAGAGGGGAAGAACCATAGTCCTACTCTCTTTTTTTCAGTCCTTTCCTCGTAAATTCTAGGCCTACTTCTCTGTTTCAAGTTTCCTTCATTGCTCTCTGAGCTCTTCTGAAACCATTGACCTTGCTGCAAAAGGTGAGGCCTCCCGACATTTTTTCCAAGTTTTTGTTCACCACACTTGCCCTTGCTACTAATATTTCTGATGCCACCGCTGTGGATTACTAAGTAAGCTCTTGAGGCCTTCTATTCATCAACTCTGTTTTCATCTCCCCCTCAGCAGGAAACTGTTATTCAGAAATGAAGTCAGTCATAGTCTATCTCTCAACTAGGCTTAAAGAAACAGCATTCAAATAGGTGACAAGCCTAAAAAGTTTCAGAAGAGGATAGTAATATTCAGACTAACAGAGCAAGGTGGTGGAGTTAACCTGTATTTGCACACTGAGAAGGTAAGAAAGGGTGACCACTGGTGTCACAAAATTGTTCTTATAAACTCAAATGGAATTGGGGTATTTTAAGACATATTTATATCATTGTGGGTCATTTTCAGGCAGATTGTTTTAACAACCATCTAACATTTTACTATGCCTTCTCCCAATAGGTAACTTCTGAAATGTAGAGGTGAGTGAATTAGTCCTGACAAATTTGGGCAGGTATTAGGTACCATGTGGCAGAGTCCTCTGTGGCTTTGTGTCATCCTCACTAGTAATGCCCACAAATTTCTATTTTCAGAAGTTTTATAATACTTAATGATTGATAGTACTTTTTACTTTTTATGTGACATCTACATTACTGGAGGTTTGCCATCAAGGTAGCCCATTCTGTATGATCTTCTGCTAATCTCTTTGTGGATGAAAAGTTCTTTTGATTTATCCAGGATACCACATTGTCCACTTAAGATCTTCTTTTTCTGCCTTGTGTTCTTCTGCCATCAAATTTCTCTTTCAGTCTCTGTAAAATACATGGCCACTAAACCTCTTGAAGAGCCCTGCAAATCAAGTCTTTCTTTTCATAAGATCTCTGACTGCTAAATTCCAATAATCTCCAATACTTTTTCATTGGTTAAGCAGCCTATCCATGATATTTTCAGACTTCTTCTATAACACCATAATTCAGAGGATTGTAGTTTCTTTTATCAATTGTTTGAATATCCATGTTTTATAGCCATAATTTAACAGGGTCAAAATTTAGTCTTCAGATTTATGTTCCTTCTCATCAGATGTGTGTTCTTCCACAATGTCTCTCTCACTCTTATTATTCTGATGCTGATTTCAGTATCTGCTCTTCCATCTGCTGTAATGATGCTGCCTAAGTAGCAATAATTTCTCAGTTGCTGCACAGCTGTGCATTTTGCACTTACATCTTACTTTTTATGTATAAGTCTTAAAGCACCTTAAAATGGGTAATTATCTTCACCCTCATTTTACAGATGGAAAAATTGAGGTGCAGAGAATGTACGTGAGTTGTACAAAACACAAAGGCAGTGGCAAAGTTGGAAATAGAAGCTTGGTGTCCTGACTTGTCTTCCAGTCCTGCATACAGTCTACTAGACAACAACTATTATTGCTAACATTTATATTATGGTATGTGATACAGGAGGGCCAGGGAGCAGTGGGAGAGTTCTAGAGGGGAAATATATAAGCTCAAGGCTAATTAAAGCGTGATTCCCTGTAGACTAGGGAAGGTGGCTGCAAGTTAATTGGAGCACCTGCTGTCAATTAAGGCCCTGTTAGGAACCTAATAAAACCCCCTGCTTCAGGGAGACAGAGAAGGAGGAGGAAGGAGAGAGGACTGGAGCTTGGTGGTGTGATGTGAGACTTGGAAAATTAGAGAACTGAAGTAAGGGGGACCCTGCCCAGTAGGGGAGGGAGACCCTCTTCCCCAGCATCTAAGGACTGCAGGTACCCCACCCAAGGGGGAAGAGGGGAAGAATCCGCAGGGTTTGAGAGGGGCTGGGGCTCACAGTGAGGAGCAAACCGAGACCCCTCCCCTGCTTCCCTTCTTTACCACCTTCTGGGGCCATTGACACCCCAAGAACAGGGGCAAGGGGTGGCATCTTAGCTCCCTGCCAAGACAAGTGCACGGCCCACCAGACTAACATCGGCCATCGTTTCACAGATAGCACCTTACAAGACTCAACCAGACCCTGTGATGCTAGGCACTGTATAGACATACATAAGTAAATGACTGTCTCTTCTGGAAAGAGTTTACAATTTGAAAGGAACACTAGAGATGGCCATATGTTATACAAACAATATTCTGTTTGTCTGTGACTTGTGTATTTCAGTGCAGGACCATTTTTAACTAACTGATTTTTTACTTTTAAATGCAATAAGAAAACACAGGGACAGACTGTGCCCCTTTACTCATAATGCTGAGCAGAAATCAATGGGCTGCTCATGGGAGTAAATGTTTGCCAGTATGCGCACAGGGCTCATAATCTGACCCCTAGTAATGGCAGCATCATATCAATAAATCATCCCATAGAACACTGATCAGACTATATGATTTTGAAGTTTTCAATTATTTGTGACAAATCAGAATTCCATGCTTCCTATAAAGAGGAGAAATCAATAAATAATATGAGGAATAAGAGGGAGATATCTTTGTCTCCCAAGTGTGTAAGAAGAAAGAAATAAGACTAAGATAAAGAAGGACCAGGTGACATTTAGAGGGAACAGAAGTAATTTTTCTTTATTTGATATTTGTTATGAATTAAAATGCAGCTGATGGCTTTTATATATCATGGGTTTATAGTATTGTATCTGTAGGAATACGTGTATCTGAAGTTCACTTTTAACTGTGCTCATTAATATAATTATCATGGGCCTAGTCCTACTCCCTGTGAAATCAATGGGAGCTGGATAAGGCCCCATTCCTTGTAATTAAGAAACAACATTAAAATGCAATGAAAAGAGCTGTTGGGTCTTATTTTTACACTGTTTCAAACTAGTAGCCCTCCTTGTAATAGGTACTGGATAACAGCATGAAGAATGTGTTTGAAGATCTCAAGTGAAATTTGATGCACAAATGTTTATTTCAGAAGATCCATTAAGCCCCTACTGCATTTTCAAATCAAAGATATCCTGTGGACAACTGACAGACTTAAGCATGCAACACAGGTGATTTGCTCTTTTAAGTGCCTGATTCTACCTGATGGTTAGCATCTCCAGCATGATTCCTCGCATCCTCAAGTTTCCTGTATCATGACAAAATATATATGATCCAATCGTTGACCCTTACTCATATAAGTGACTCTTGTAAGGAGTCTCAGTAAAGTATCCTACTAAGTGTTGGACACTTAATGGGAGTTGAGGGTGCTCAGGATGTTATGGGGTTATGACTTCCCAGGCTTGCTGTGGGTACCAAGGGTTCTATCCAGCAGGATGCTAAGTGTCCATTTTGACATATTAAATCAAGACTTATTGCCTGGGAAAGAGCTATCTGAATGAGTAAATGGTGCAGGAACAGGCCTATGATGATTCACCAACAATGATAGCTTCTTTCTTTAAAATATTAGAGAATGTTTTAAAAAAAGATACACATCATGTTTTTGGGGGTGCTCCACGGCAGAAATACCTGTATGTAGTGTATGTCATAAGAATTGGTGATAGTAGGCAGGAGTCATTATCATATTCAAGGACTTTAAAATATCAATAATAATGGGAAACTAAAAGTATTAAGTCTAAAGTGAATTTAATACTGTTCAAAGATAACATTAACAGGCCCGAGGTCCTCTGTTTATCCGAAGAGCAGGCAAACCATAGGCAGTAGCCAGTGTTGAATTAAGGTAATCTAGGGACCTAGACACATAACAACATGGGGCCCATCTCTGATCCCATCCCCATGGTCTGGCCTGGTTCCCCACTTAGTGTAGCAGTGGCAGAAGGATTCCTCCTTCCCCAAAAGGCAGGAGCTGCAGCATAGGGCCCTCTTCTCCCCTTCCCTCATCTCATGAACAACTGAGGTCCCTTCTGTTCCCCAGAGAGTCAAAGATAGCGGTGTGGGGGGATGGAAGGGGCAGGCAGTACTTAGCTCAGCAACTGGGTTGTATCTCCTTGGGTAGATGGACTGGGCCTGCTGGAATAGTCTTGTAGCACTCCCAAGAGAAGTGGGTCTTGGAGTTAACACCTATAGAGATGAATGGGCCAGGTCACTCTCTTTTCTGAGCTATATTCTTACACTGGCTACAAACTCAGGTAGATGTCTCTGTGTCCTTTACACTTGGGTCACATTTTCAAGATTCTCCTCACAAACATGAGGATTATAAACCTTATTTTTTTTTTGTTGAATGAAAGCTGAGATTCTGAAGAAATCCCATGACCAAAAAGAGTGGGCACCCTAGTCATGGGTTAATAGTGCCTATGTCTTACTCTTTAATTCTGCCCAGATGCTAGTGGTGAAAGCTTTTCTTTCTTATCTACTGCTGATACCCCTTGTGATGAAGTGGGAATGTTCTTAATGTTTTCTCTGAATACTGTGTGGGTGCCTCAGTTTCCCCTAGGCATTTCTTAAGTATTTAGGTGGTGGGATAAGGGTATGTGATTGTTACAGAGCCCTAGAGAGCCAGTGTGATGGTGTCCACACAGAGAATGGCCGACACCCTGTCTCCTGACAACTGATGGCCTGGGCCCCTCCTCTGCAAAGGTAGAGAACAAAGAGATCAGTTGGCCTCCTGGCCCGGGAAAGGGACAAAGGTGAGAGGAGGGGCTGGAGAGTTTCAATTCGGAGCTGGCTGGGGAAATGGAGGGAGACCCAGATGAGGCTCTGGCCTCCCTGTCCCCCAAGGACCTGACTGAGGGTTCCTGTCCTCGGTACCTACAAGCTCTGTTTTAGACCATGTTTCTGTCATCTAATACACCTTCTTCTGTTTTACTGGCTGGCTGAGAGTCACATCTGACTATGGAATTGGGGTGCAGGACTCACTGGCTTCCCCCAGGAGCCCTGCTTGTGTGGACTCTCTGTGGGAAGCACACAGTGTGGAAGGGGATGCTGAATGCTCACCGAGGTCAGGGTGAGCTTCTTGCCCTGGAGACAGTCTGTTCACAGAGAGGAGGCTCCCTCAGAGTCCTGACTGGCTTCGTATGGAGTAGTTCCAGAGCATTGCCTGGTGACTCCGTGACTCCCCTTAATCAAACCTGAAGGACCGAGGAATGAGAGGAGTTTAGTCTCTATGAACATTGCATTGTTGGGAAGGCAAAATAAGCAAAATTCAAAAATTCAGAGAAATTCAGTCTGTGTAAACTTCAAGACATGAAGTTGCTGGGTACTCTTCTCTGTTGTGAGTTTTATAATAGTCAAGTGAAATATGTAATAGCTGACTTTTTTTCTGCCATCTCTGGTCAAATTATTGATTGGATTTCTCTGCTGACAGCTTTTTTTGCTGTTATTTCATTGTAAACAGTTGCACTTTGCTGGCATTATTTCTAAATTAATAGACTCAAAACCAAGACAGTGAAATCTTCAAACAATCAGTAAAATAAGTAGAACTCACATGCAGAAAAACTGCTGGATTTAGCCACTAATGACCCCATTTATAAAAGAGTTGCATGATAATTATTTTACTAAATTTTAGTAACCTGTTTTCAAAAAAGCATCTCGTACTATCACTTCCCCACTAATTTACACTTAGTAGTGTATTGGGCACAGTGTATTTCTCAATGAAACAAAGCCCATTTAAAATAAACCCTTATTAAGCTCTTTTGCTGTCACTTCCCCTTACCTGAGTTTTCTGCTTTGCACTGTGCAGAATTTCATTTTTTGTCTTTCATCAACATTTTAGCAATAATCGTTAATTATTTACAATTTTCCCCTGAAAAATTGTGATTGTCATTTTATCTATAGCCATCTCCAAAGAGGCCAACATACAATTAGTGGTGCTCAGTGATGGATAAATCCATTTTGTTTTCCTCAGAGCCCCATCATACTCAGAGGATGAAATTAATATGGGGCTGAGCTGTATTTTTGTGAGTAAAAATGGCATTTGTTATACTTCTCACTCCTTGCACAACTGGGGGGTTGGGGGAGGAAGTAGTAAACCACCTTCAAGGATAATTTAAAAGGAAATAAAAACCATGTTTTGTGATGCAGACAAAAATCTTCATTCTTGATTGGTTAAAAATTGGTCCTTACAGAAGTGGTAAAGACCATGGAATATTCAGTACTGAGCATTCCGTTCTGATCCACCAGAGCTAGTCATCCATACAGTACCCTGAACACACAGTCAATGCTCTAGAAAATAGAGAGCTTGTAAGTTTTTTTTTTTTTTTTTTCTAATTTTAAAAGTTTATATTTTTACTAGGAACTGATTTGTCAGTCTTTACTCATTAACCACTTATTACCTAGAATATTAAGCACTTGGACTAAATTTGTAATTTCCCAGAACTCATCACTTAACAGAATTAGGCCTCCTATCCTGTGGCTAGTCACCAGTCTGTGTATGTATGTGTGGATTATTAGGGCTTTAGTTACACCATTCAGGTTATCATTGACTCAGCTGTCTGCCTAGAACATGACATCCAGGTCATGTCTAAATCTTCCTTATGAATAACTAGGAATTGCCACTATGAATGACAATAGATAGTCATTGGGCTAGGGTAACAGACTGAGAAGCTTTCTGTAGCCATGTCATTAGGCCCCTCACCCCAGCTGTGGGAGATCCTGGTTGAAGTCCTTACCCAACCTCCCCATGAGTGTTTAATTATTCATAAAAAGAGCTTCAACAGGAGAGATTGAGAATACTCCCAGCTCAGACTATCCCATAGCCCAGTGATAGCAGCTCTTCTCTGAGACTATAAACACATGTTAAAATCCCTTCTCCTCATCAGACAGAGGAGGGAACTGAACTGGGATCTCCTACATCTTTGGTTAATATGCTAAACCCTGGGCTAATATATAGGAATATAGATTATAAGGCAATCTCCCCCCGGGGCTGTTTCTTGAATCTAATTTTCCTTAGTTGTTGTCAAAATGCCTCAAATAAAAATGAAAAGTTTTGAGTCAGATTAAAATGAAACACTTATTTTAAACCCAAGTAGCAAATGTCAAATTATTGTTTATCTGGATTCCTTAAGATGCCTGTATATATTTACATTTACACTAGCAGCATCCAAGGAAACATTATTTCTATTATGGAATGATTTGGGGAAGCTGTGTATGTTCAATTTATTAACTCTGTGTGAGATTATGCATTCATTGTATGTATCTTTGTCAAGGTGCAAATCTCCATTTTGAATATGCAGGTTCTTTGCCTTCTCTGTGGGTTTTTTTACCTCCATGTTGGACTTAAATTCCAAGGAGTGGTGACACAGGGCTGGCAATGCAGATTGTTAAGCTGAATGTTCATCCATTGCAATGGCACTCACTCAGGAAAAAAAAAAGATACAGCCACCCAGGACACACCAGTTTTTTCAAGTCTGAATTCTTGCAGGTAGATAAGCAACAAACAGCTTATGAAGTTAATCAGGGAGTTACCTAACAAAGGGGACTGGAGGTTATAAAAAGAGTCTCTCAGCAATAATTTTAAAAAGAAAAGATGACCTAAGACTAGATGTTCTGGAGGAGAGGCCATGTGCAGGTGGGAAGGGGAAGAGGAAAGAATCTGGATGACTCAGAGGATTCTGCCTTAAGCCCAAAGAACTCTCCAGTGTGAATGGAAACTGAGGCAGGGTAATGCATCCAAAGGTGGTTATTTTGTCCAGATTTGCGTATCTCTTGTGCTATCTAAGTAAATAATAACTAGTTTTAGATTCTGCATAAAGCTGTATCTGTATGTCTGTTTTCTTCATTATCATGTGCTCCTGAGAAGTTGAACTGTAAACCTAGAATGCTCCATGGCTGGAGTTCTAGGAGAAGATGTGTTTATGCTATATGGGAGAATGAGGGGTCAAAACTAGTCCCGGGGCTGGGAAGTTGAATTATGGGGTTTCAGCTCTCAGAAGGGAGCGTTAGACAGAGAAGTTTCAAGTGTGCCAAGAGACCCAAAAGTGAGAAATAGAGCCTCCCCTCAGGCCTTGTCTACACTACCGCTGTAAGTCGACCTAAGTTACGTTACTCCAGCTACATGAACAACATAGCTGGAGTCGATGTAGCTTAGGTTGACTTATTGTGGCGTCTACACCATGCTCCCATTGACTTGCCTTAATCTTATCATTCTGGTGGAGTACTGAGAGTCGACCGGAGAGTGCTCTGTAGTCAATTTGGCAGGTCTTCACTAGACCTGCTAAATCGACCCCCGCTGCATTGATCGCACCAGTGTCAATCCCCGCTAAGTGTAGACATGGTGTCAGGCTCAGGAAGCTGAAAGAGCATATTGGGCTCAGTGAGGTGTGCAAACAAAACAGCCTGCTGAGTGTCCAGCCAAGAGGACCTGTACCAGGGCAGTGTGTATGTGTGTGACATATTAGAATTACAAATCAGTTTCCCTACATGTGTTTAATATTGTTGTAGCCTTTCTTGAAATAAAGAAAAACAACAATATTAAAAGCTACTCTTCAATTTCATTGTGAAGAGTAAAGTGAATAATTGGAATATTGGGTATTATTATAAGCCACATCGCTCATGTTTTTCACAATGTTTTTCAGCTCTACAGTGCTTGTTTATTTTCATTCATGGGGAGAAAACAACAAATTTAGTAAGTGCTTTATTAAAATATTTAAAACACTGTTGAGTTCTACAGACCTTACAGATGATGCCTAAACACATGCATAGCAGATCTTTGAACTCTTATACATTTTATACAAGTCACTTGCACTGGGCTTCAAGCATTACACTAAAGAATTTTCTGCCAAATTGCATTAAAAGAAATCTGATTTCAGGTATTCACTTTCTCACTGCGGCTGCTCTGCCTCTCTTCTACTTTTCAAATTAAACTGACAATAAGAGAAGTAGAGGCTGGAAACAGTTCTAAAATATTTATATTAATGAGATTATGAGACAAACTCTTACCAGTCCTCATCCAAAGATCACTGAAGTCAATGCAAGGAATACCATTGTGCTCAACGGATTTTGAATCAAGCTGATAACAGCTTTTGTAGGGTGAGTGAATGGGGGATGGAGGAACTGGGGAAGCGAATGAGAAGTCTATGTAAAGTGACCATTTGGGTTTCTTTTTCTGAGTTAATGTCAACAAACATCTTATCTATCTATTTGTTTACAGATTATAAATCTAGAAGGGATTATTGTGATCATCTAGTCTGAACCCCTAAATAACGTAAACCATAGGACTTCTCTGAATTAATTCCTGTTTGAACTAGAGCATATCTTTTAGAAAAAAAAATCAACCAAGATTTAAAATTTTCCAGTGATGGAGGATCCATCACAAATCTTAATGTGTTGTTTCAGTGGTTAATTACCTTTGCTGAAGAAAAATGTGTGCCTCATTTCCAGTCTGAATCCATCTAGCTTCAACTTCCAAACATTGGATCTTACTATTCCTTTGTCTTCTAAGTTGAAGAGCCTTCTGTTATTAAATTTCTATTTCCCATATAGGTACTTCTAGTCCACGGGTAGTCAATTATTTTTTTGTCCAGGTCCAAATTTCTTGGTCAAGATATAGTCAAGGTCCAGACTTCAGAGAAAACCCCAATAATGATGATAATAAATACATAAAAAGATTCTGAGGTCTTTTCAAAGTGTCTGGTCCAGATTTGGCTATTGACTATCCCGTTTCCAGTTTATGATCAAGCCACGCCTTAACCTTCTCTAAACAGATATAGTGATATAGATATAGATAGGTTAAAGGAGTTCAAGGACATGTTTTCCAACTCTTTGATCATGTGGCTTTTCTGTAAACCCTTTCTAATTTTTCAACATCCCTCTTGAATTTTGAACACCAATACAGTGTCCAAATTGCACCTGTGCAAAATACAAAGATAATATAACCTCCTTACTCCTACTCAAAATTCTCCTGTTTATACATGCCAGGGTCACATTAGGCCTCTGGGTGACAAGATTGCACCGAGAACTCAGGAACTGCTGATTATCCACCATGACTCCCAAGTCTCTTTCAAGCACTTCTTCCCAGGATACTGTCTTCCATTGTGTATGTATGGCCTTCATTCTTTGTTCCTAGAGATATGACTTTAAATGTGCCCATATTAAAAAAGCATATTCCTTGTTCCCAGTATACCAAGTGATCCAGATCTTTTTGTATAAGTGACCTGTCTTTTTCTCTATTTACCACTCCCTCAATCTTCCAATCATGTCATCTGCAAACTTTATCAGTGATGATTTTGTTTTCTCCCAGGTCATTGACAAAATGTTAAATAATCTAGGAGCCCCACTAGAAACAAACTGGCTCACTGGTTCCATATTTATAATTACATTTTGAGACCTATCTGTTAGCCATTTTTTAATCCATTCAGTTCGTTCCTTGTTGATTTTGTATTGTGCTGGCCATCTTCATACATGTTCTTGATTATTCACACAGTGAGCAAATAATTTGTAGCCAATAATGTATTTGCTGAATTTAGCCTACTTTTTTCTGTTTCTGAGCATCTTACAGTTGTGTTAAACTTTTCGTTCCTCCAAAATTATCTGGCAAATTTCTGTGAATAACTTTTGCTGTGAAAATCATTTGCAAGTAGTTCATTGCAAGAATTCAGTATTTGACATTCAAGCTGCCTGGGTTAGTTTTCATTAGATACATAGGACACAGGCTATTTTCCCTGAATGAAACCAATCAATTAATCTGATTCTTAGAATCCATTTAATGTGGAATCAGGTTTCTAGTGCAAATACTGATATTTTATGAGTTTAAAAATCAATGTCCATGAATATTCTCTGATATTAGCTTACTTTTACTGTTTCTTGGTGAAATTGGCTTGTGGAGTACAGCAGAGCACCAAAGTATTCTGTACTTCACATGCAGTACCTATAGGAATGATTGCATAGGTGGAGAGACAAAGTAGAGTTGTACACTGCCTAAAGGGTCTTCACCGTGGCCTTGTGTAGAGTGACATGATGGCACGTACTGGGGAAAACCCTGGAGATTGAACCTCATAGTGTGTTAAATTACAAACTTAAACCCTTCAACTATATTTGCACTGGAACATGTGCAGTTCCAGGATCAGAGCCTTAAACTTAATTCATTGAAAGGTATTGCATCAAAATCAAATTCATTGCTGAAATGATTCAAGTCTAGGTGGAATCTTACACTTTTGACAATGCCATTTTTATCTCAGTGTATGAGCAAACCAAACATTTGAAATCTATATGAACTGAAAGTTATAGAATTTGCCCAAACTCTTCAAGCTGCTACCAATTTTCCTACAGTTCTAGAGACAAGAGGATAATATGATTTCAGCCAAGAATCATTTAATGTAAAGGTGAATCCTGGCAATATAATTGAAGTACTGGTGGATAGATTTACAAACATTGGATATGTGGAAACAAAATTAAAGGGATTCCAAGTTTCCTGACCTTGGAAACTAAGTTAAAATTATAACCCATAAATAATAAAACCATAAATATGGGACAGAGGACTTTTTACCCAGAAGCACCTCAGTTTTTCTAGCAGAATTTAGTCACCGGTTATAATATAATGAGAAGTTGGCCCACTCAAGACTGAACAATTGATATTTTTTTCTTTTCCTTTTGTAGAGGTCAAGACCTTTCAGTAGGTTCTTAGAGGTTCTATGATAATTTGAAATGTCTGTTTTCATGCTGATTAATAGTTCACATTGGATGTGCAAAAATAGACTGAGTTACTCAATAATTCATGTTTGTGTTCACAGTGGCTCATGTTTATACAATCAACTTACAGTTATTGTGTGCAGTATTTTGATTGATCTCTGCTAAAACAGTCCAAATGGACCTAATCACTAAATTTTCCACTTGTGCTGACATGTTTTGTATATGTGCGGTAATTTTTAAATCTTCAATAAAACTTCAGTTCTCCACTCAGAATCAACTGAATGTTCGATATGTGCATCCATCCTTCCTATTCATTCTTAATTGTTTACTTACCCTAAAGCCCATAAAGCTTAATTTATTTCTTAATACCTTGACAGTATCTAAATCTGTAAATACAGCAGTGAGGCTATCGTGAGTCTGGAAAATAAAGGTACTACACAGTTGATTATGGTGAGTAAATGATTACAATTTTTATTGATCCAGTTATGCAAAAATTACCCAAACTGTAACTTGAAAGCTCAACCAAACTAATGCAATCTTCCCTATTTCTTCATAATCATAGTTCCCTCAACCAAAGAAGGCTTCTTTTAAACCTCATAACCATTTGGATTCAGTCTCAAACTGAAATCCCAAACCTTCTCTCTCCTCAAATTTAGGCTCTGACAAGAGGTGTCTCAATTTTGCTTTATGTGGAAGCCCCTTTCCTCATTCCACCTTTCATATCATATCATGGCTAAACTCACTCCCAGCCCTTTTCTTGGGATTAGGGTGAATTAAGGCCACACTGGTACAGTGCTATAATTTTGGATTTCTCCCACCCATACTTTAGTAGTTGCTCAATATCCATTCCATGTATAATCCTAAAAACTTGGTCAAGCCTATGAAGTGCTTAGAGGAAAGTGAGGGGGAAGAAGAAAGAATAAAAAGCTGCCTTAACCAATCTGCAACAAAGGAAAAATCATTTCATGAACCCAAATTGACCCAAACATCACCTGTCACTTAAATATTATTGTACTGTTAATATAACTATAAGCAACCCCACCATTTAATCAAACCAGAGGCAAAAAAGAAAGTGGGGAGGTGGCAAAGGACTCTTGTTCATGAAGGAATGGTTTCCTTTCAGCTCATGGGATCCTATATCCCATAGACCTGTGATGAGGAAGGAGGTCAATGAGCCATTGAAGTCATATACCCTGCTCTCTCAGTAAATATGAGTGTCAGCACAGGAAATTAAGCTCCAGGCGTCCCTTCTCTAATCCCTCTCCTCATGGCGCTCAAAGTGTCACCATACTAAAACAGGGTAGATACTGGCTGGTATCCAGGTTTCAGCTCTCTCTCCAAAAATACCATAGTGTCCTGGGGCGAAAATAGTATATCAATATTAAATTATTGTTTTTGCATGATCTCACAAATAAATGCAATGAGAACGTGAGTATATGTTTGTGAGATGCAAAACCTTAGATACTTTATTCTCCTTGATGCATAAAGGCATTGCAAAAACTTTTCCAGGAGTCTGGAATCATCATGGAAATATCTCCAGAAAACAAGGGATTTAGGAATTTTGATGGCCGAAAATAAGTGAACATGTAGCTTCACATGGAATTGCTGTGTAACACTCGTTTTCCTTATGACCTTCCTATACTATATAAGTTGTTCTTTCTTTTATCTGACATTACAGATGTTCATATTCCACTCTTGTATTTTTAGTTTAAACTGTAAATGATTTGCTGTTCATCAATGAATCTTGTATTTCACTGCAGTCCCTATAACAGAGGTTCCCGTTTTCTCCTTGTGTTTGTAAACCTTGTAGCCTGAAGTTCAAGAGAGGGAGAAGCTCTGTGTCCATGTATTGGTGAAGGGAAGGGAAGTATGGTTAAAAAGAGAGCTTCATTTGAATAACCTTTCTACCTAGACATCCTCCAGTGACACTTTGAGAGTCATCATAAATGTATACAAATTCAGAATTGGTTGGTGTCAAGGTTCCTCCCCCACTCTGAACTCTAGGGTACAGATGTGGGGACCTGCATGAAAAACCTCCTAAGCTTATCTTTACCAGCTTAGGTCAAAACTTCCCCAAGGTACAAAATATTCCACCCTTTGTCCTTGGATTGGCCGCTACCACCACCAAACTAATACTGGTTACTGGGGAAGAGCTGTTTGGACGCGTCTTTCCTCCCAAAATACTTCCCAAAACCTTGCACCCCACTTCCTGGACAAGGTTTGGTAAAAAGCCTCACCAATTTGCCTAGGTGACTACAGACCCAGACCCTTGGATCTTAAGAACAATGAACAATCCTCCCAACACTTGCACGCCCCCCTTTCCTGGGAAATGTTGGATAAAAAGCCTCACCAATTTGCATAGGTGACCACAGAGCCAAACCCTTGGATCTGAGAACAATGAAAAATCATTCAGTTTTCTTACAAGAAGACTTTTAATAAAAATAGAAGTAAATAGAAATAAAGAAATCCCCCCTGTAAAATCAGGATGGTAGATACCTTACAGGGTAATTAGATTCAAAACATAGAGAACCCCTCTAGGCAAAACGTTAAGTTACAAAAAGATACACAGAAAGAAATAGTTATTCTATTCAGCACAGTTCTTTTCTCAGCCATTTAAAGAAATCATAATCTAACACGTACCTAGCTAGATTACTTACTAAAATTTCTAAGACTGCATTCCTGGTCTATCCCCGGCAAAGACAGAATATAGACAGACACACAGACCCTTTCTTTCTCTCCCTCCTCCCAGCTTTTGAAAGTATCTTGTCTCCTCATTGGTCATTTTGGTCAGGTGCCAGCGAGGTTACCTTTAGCTTCTTAACCCTTTACAGGTGAGAGAAGCTTTCCCCTGGCCAGGAGGAATTTCAAAGGGGTTTACCCTTCCCTTTATATTTATGACAGTTGGGTAGTAGAAGGGAACAGAGAGGGGGGAAATGGCTTTTACCTGATTATGAATCCTCAAGAATGAATATGCTACTAGTTCTCCTTTTCTGAGGATTTTACATTGTTGAGAAGACTCGGCAGCAAAAAATAATGCACACTGAGGACTTTGCAATAGGAAACGACAGAAAAAACAGCTCTTTGGCAGGTTTCAGTGTAGAGAAGGCTCTTTGCTGAAGCCACAGAGGACCGCAGAAGAGATGAGTGAACTCTGATGAGAGTATTCCTATCCAGCCACTAAATAAGGTTGAAATCACTATAGCTGGGATAGGTGGAGGAGCCTCAGGACCTGATAGAATTTCCCAAGGGATAGGAGGCAAGCCTGACTGAATCCACCTCTGGACTCTGGGGATACTCTACCCACTGACACAAACTGTAAGTGGGGTTTACTGGATGAGAAAGGGAAAAGTGATGTTGTAAAGAGACATTTGTCTGTTGGACACTCAAACCTGTGGGTGGGGGAACAGAGTTAATGGACTCCTGCCAAAATTTGTGTTATTTATTCATTGACAGAGAAACATTTTGCTATGTTTCCCTAGTTGATGATGTGTTCCCTTCCACACCAGTAAAATTTTGTCTGTTTCATACACAGACTGAGGGTTTGCAAGTGAGACCTATTGCTTGTTAAGGGCACCAAGGAAAGGCATTTGGTGATCCCAGGAATTCTGGGTGGGGGCTTGAGCTGGTGGTGTTTGTTACTTGTAAGAGGGATCCCCAGATACCTGAACTTGCTGCTGCTACCGCTGAAATCACCTGGAAGAAGGGTTACATTTTGAAAAAAATTCTCCACCAAAGATACAAAAATTCTTACGACAAAAAGATTTGAAAAAAGATTGTGTCCTGATCAGGCAGGTAAACTTATCCTGCAGTATAGATTTGTTTTCACTTCTCGTCTTCCTGTGGATAAAGTAGAGAGACAGGTGGGTGAGGTAATATTGTTTATTGGAAATTCTGTTGGTGAGAGAGAGAAACTTTTGAGTCACACAAAGCTCTTCTTCAGGTCTGGGAAGGGCACTTCCAGCAACACAGCAAAATGCAATTTGGAACTTAGATTCAAAGATTCATAGAACAGATTGTTTAGCATAAGTAGTTTGCACATATTGCAAGGCAGAGTGGCCTGTTAACACCTCTGCAGTCATAGGACAAACACCGGGGGGCTTGTGTGTTATAGATTGTTATAATAAGCCAGGAGCGGCCAAATTTAATAACCCTCTGAGCCGCATACAATAATCTTCAGAAGTTCAAGAGCCTCAAGACATGAACAACCTGGCCTGCAGGGAGGCACCTGCCAGAGCTCAAGGCTAAAGCCCTTAGACCCCTGTTCCCTACATGACAGAAGCCCCAAGTTCCACCACCCCGCCACAAGGCATAAGCCCTGAGCTCACTCCTGTCCTGCCCAATCTGGTAGGCGGGGGGTGAGGTGCGTGAGGAGCTCCGCGATCTGCACTTTAGCTGTAAAAGAACTGCATGTGCCTCATGAGCCACAGGTTGGCCACATCTGTAATAAGCCATAAATCCAGAGTCTCTGTTCAGTTCATGATATTTAGTGTCTAGCAAAGTAATGAGTTAAAACTCCCAGGCTTGTCTTTTGAAAATGTTGTTCAGGTTTCCTTTGAGGATGAGGATTGATGGGTCAGATATTGAGTCAATGCTTTGTGAAAAGTGTTCACTCACAGAAGATAGAAACTGATAAAAGACAAAAACAGCCTATGTGAGTTCATCTGAGATCATAGTGATTGTCTGGTTTCACCCACACAGGTGTTGTTGGGGAATTTAGTGCACTGGATGAGGTACACCGAATGTTGTGATAGGCAGGGGTAGGACCCATGGATCCTGAAAGGTGTGTTGTGAGGGGTATTGATCACTGTAGCAGTGGAGATGTCTGCATGTTTTGCATCTTCTGTTCTGGCAGGGTCTGGGGCTGCTTTGAGTTGATGTGTCCTGGTCTGTGGGGAGCTTGTTTCTAATGATGAACTTGTAGAGTTTGGGGTATTGGAGATAAAGTAGTCTTGTCACTGGTTAATTATAGAGGGCCAGGTTCTGTAGTCTTAAATGCATCAACATTCTCATTGAAGTCAATGGGTGCTCAGGTCCATTAATCTATTTTAGGTATTTGTGTCCCCATCATCCTAGTAGCTGAGTGGCTCACAATTTTTAATGTATATATCCCCATAATACCCCTGTGAGGTAAGGATTACTATTATTCCATTTTATAGATAGGGAATTTGAGAGGCAGACTAGATGACTTGCCAAGAATCACATAGGAGGTTCATAGCAAAGCGTGGAATTGAATGCAGGTCTCCCAAATGGGGTATCATTTGAGAAAGATCAGGAAAAGAACAAATGAAAAAGAAAGCACTCTGTGATGTGATGCTGCCAATACCAGCTCTGCAGGAACAGGTGCTGTTGTGTGAGGCATCTAGACATATTAGAAAAGTATTGTTGATGTGGTCTTCCCTCCTTCTCTTGGATACGTTGTAATAAATTGATAGATTTAATTTGTATTCCATCTTGTTTGAGTGTTCTTGGTTTAGTATGGCCTGCACTATGTGACCCCAAATATACAAAAATGGTAAGTCTGGCCCTAAATATTGAGCTTTAAAAATCTTGCAATTTAAATAAATATTTTGATCTTTTAGTTTACCCTCTGTCTTTTGAGTCATTCCTGTTTGCATTTTCAGGCTTTTTTCCATAATGGTGGGGATTAGAAACTTACTTTGATTTTTAAATGAAATCTAAAATGTGTATCTAATCACATGGCTCTAAGAGTGGGGATGTTAAGGAAACCCCTAAATAGCATGAGATTTAAGATTAAAAACTGCAGGCGTTGGCATGGTTGGATTTGAAAATGTTTACTGAAAGCTGTGAGATATTGTGTGTGTGTTTTCTTGGGGGTGGGGGCTAAATCAAACTAGTGAGTTCTACATGTCTCTCTGAAATCTCTACAAGCTATACTTGTTCTGATGTGTTCAGAACACGGTGAGTTTCATAATCACAGTCATCCCCTGCACTCGGGATTCTCACGCTTGGGGCTAATAATTCAAGTGTTTCATTGATAGGTAGCTGTTGTGGACAGTCATAATCATTTAGGGCTCAATCCAGTGTCCCGTGAAGTCAAGGAAAAGACTCCAATTGACTTCAATGAATATTGGGACACAGCCATCAAGACAGATTCCGCATGCATGCTGTTCTTTATAAACTTTTTAACAGAGTTTATACATTTACTTCAGAGTAACAGCCGTGTTAGTCTGTATTCGCAAAAAGAAAAGGAGGACTTGTGGCACCTTAGAGACTAACCAATTTATTAGAGCATGAGCTTTCGTGAGCTACAGCTCACTTCCTCAGATGCATATCGTGGAAACTGCAGCAGGCTTTATATATACACAGAGAATATGAAACAATACCTATTCCCACCCCACTGTCCTGCTGGTAATAGCTTATCTAAAGTGAATTTGTGTGGGGGGTGGAGGGTGAGAAAACCTGGATTTGTGCTGGAAATCACTTTAGATAAGCTATTACCAGCAGGACAGTGGGGTGGGAATAGGTATTGTTTCATATTCTCTGTGTATATATAAAGCCTGCTGCAGTTTCCACGATATGCATCTGAGGAAGTGAGCTGTAGCTCACGAAAGCTCATGCTCTAATAAATTGGTTAGTCTCTAAGGTGCCACAAGTCCTCCTTTTCTTTTTGCGTATACATTTACTTGTTTGTAAGATAATTAGTTTGCTGTTCCTATATGGCCCATGCATTGTAGTAATGCATTGACAACTGTATTTAAAAGATCTATTCTTTTTCAGGTACATTTTCTATTTCATTTTATACTTTCTTTGGGCATGGTAGAAGTTTACTCTTATGTGTTTTTTTTTGTTTGTTTGTTTTTTTGTTTATGAGGTTTAATCTTTTAGGAAATTTTAACTAGAAAGTCTTAGATTTGGGCACAGAAATTCAATTACTTATTTTACCATGTCTAATGCTTTAACAGGTGTTTTAATCTGCTACAGTATACTAAGCAGGAAATAACAGGAATCCATGTTTTTAGTCCTTACTCCAACAAAATTCTCCTTGACGTTAATTAAAAAATAAATACCCCTCTTTCGCCCCTCCTCCCCCCCAAAAAACTACCGTACATCCAAAAAAATCTAGACAATACTTCTTGTGAATTATTTTAAGAAAGAGAACTGAAAGTTTTCTAACAGACAAACCAACAGGGCAGACAAATCATTGATCGATAGAAGGACCATTTGTCTTGATTTGGTAAAATTTGCTGCTAAAAGCAAAAACCAGCTTCTATTGAATCTAAAGTGTCTATATCCATGGGAGTTTCTAGTGGACTCCTTCAACTTGAACCATGCCAAGATATAGTGTACAGCCTTGCAGATCCAACCCTCGCTGATTTTTTTGCCAGAGTTTGGCCCATAGGAATAAATTCTGGCAGCTCAAACATAGATGCAAATACAGGAAAGGGTGTGGGGAAATTGCCCCCTTCATGCACATGTGCCCAGGGGCAGCTGGAATGACTTTGTTTGAACTCAAAGGGTGAAATTCACTCTTGTGGTGACAGTCTGCAGAAAACCATGCATAAACCCGATGCTAAAAATTTAACTAGGACTAACTGCTGTATAGGGGCTTTATGCAGGACCTCTGTAGTGAGAATAGGATAGTGTAGCTTAAAATTTGATCACATCCCAAGCACAAGCAATAGCAGCTGGAGAACGGTTAAGAACCCTTTCAAAAGGTGTAGTTTTCACTTCTAAGAAAGCTTCCCTACTGTCTCCAGAAGTGAAATCTTAGCACCATTGAAATCAATGGGAATTTTGCCATTGACTCCAATGAAGAGGGGATTTCACCCATTATATCTACTTCTCTTCTCCCAGGCAGAAAGATTCAGATAACTGTCATTAAGGTGATACTCTTTCACATCCCCTGAAGCACGTCACTGGCTCTCATTTCCACAATGGAGCCCAAAATGTTTACAAATTGAAATGAAATATGAAATCTCAGTTTGTAAACAGTGAAGTTCTGTGCATTACTGATTTACAGTTTCATTCCTGGTAGGCTTGGTAATCTTTCTATGGAGACAAAATGACTTTAAATGAATAAATGCACTCAGTGGCTTGTCATATTGCACTTTACAGGGAAATATTTTGATAATTAGAATTCAAAAGGGTGATATCTTAAATTTATGGGCTACATTATCACTTTATGTTCATTTTAATTTACTACTTGAATTAGTAGCCCACATTATTGTCATTAGGAAAAAAATGAAAAAGTACAAACAATTATAAACAGTAAAAGGGTTTGGATAAGCATTTTTGTTAGCCCTAAAGCTATCCAGATAGTTTTACTGTTTTAATCAACTTAGCCAACTCTTTTTATTGCTCTTTTGAGGTGACTGTTGTGAAAACTTGCTGGGGTGTTAGTTCACTGCTGCCAAATTAAAAATAATTCTCATGTGTGAAATAACTGCACGGACTAATGACCAAATTTCTGCATAATTTAAGCCCCAGTCCCAGCAGGAGGCAAAACAATTACACCTTTATAATACAATATATCCCCAAAGTGTTTAAAAAAAATAAAGCCAGAGGAAAAGAGTTAAGCAGAACATTAAAAATTATTGTCACACTATTTATTAGGATATTATAAAAACATTCATATCTTTCTAGTGAAAAGAATATTAAAATACATGATCATTTTGTTTGATTTAGGGAATATAGACAAGAGCCTGCTTCCACTGAAGTCAATGTCAAAATTACTGTTAACTTCAGTGGAGATGGGTGAAACCTTATGAGCTAGTTTGAGGTTCTTAACATCTGGACATTTTAAGTCAAAATCCAAGAACCAAGTACCGTATATACTCGTTCATAAGCCAAATATTTTTGGTAAAGTGATGCATCAAACAGTGGGGTCAGCTTATAAACAGGCCTACATCAAAATTTGATGATTTTAAACTCTATGGAATCATTGAATTGAATATCTAATACCTTGTTGTTTTGTTTACCTGGAGGGTCTGCAGGCATGGAGCCCCTCAGCTCCCTGTGGCCTCAGTTCGCTGTTCCCAGCCAATGGGAGCTGCGGGAAGCAGTCCGCCAGCGGCTTACCCTGGCAGGCCGGGAGCCAAAGTTTGCAGACCCATTTATTGATGTCCATACTGCAGCTTTTTAAAGTTACAAAGGCTTTTTTTTCGTGGACTAGATTGGCTTGAAAGGAATACTAAAAGAGCAGTGCTGCAGATCTGCATGATATTTAACCCATGCATTTCACAAAATGCTGTGCCTTACAAGCCAATCTGAAAAATACAATGAATGATAGTACTATAGCACTGGTGTCAGTCCGCTACTGTGTAATTTGATCTCACATGCTTTTCCACCAAGGGACCTCATAAGTCTCGAGCCAATATGAAAATATAATGTGTAGAATCGATGGAATCTCTAATAAAATTAAAATAGCCTGTTATCCCCACAGATATGCCAATCTACAGGGCTGCTTTCAAATAAACAAAGAACAATAATAATTTGATAGTGATAAAGCAGGTGACATTCCTATATAAAGTCCTACAAAATCTATAACTACAATAATAATCTATTTTCATACTAGTATTTAAAATGAACAATAGTGAAATCAAAAGAAAGGTCTGCTTACCACGCAGAGTTCAAACTTAAAGTTGTTGAATATACAGAAGCAAACAATAATTGTGCCACTGCTCGTGAATTCTGTATCAAGGAGAAGCAAGTAAGAGAATGGTGAAAAAATAAAACACTAAAAGACATGCCAAGAAGCAAGAAAAAATGTCCAATGAGCTGTGCTTCATTTTCTAAGCTGGAGAAAGATCTCAATAATTAGGTTGTTGAATGTCGACAAAATGGGTACATTGTCACTAGAACTGGAGTTCGTCTGCAGACGTCGAAAGACGATAAATACAAGTCAGTAAAGCCATCAATGTTTGTCGTATCAGTGGGTAGGTGTACTCGCTTCATGAACTGTCATGGTCTCTGTCTTTGTCAGTGAACAAAGATGGCACAAAAGCTGCTGAGAGATCCGGAAGAAAAAATCAAATCTTTCTAAAGGTTTGTTATAAAATATCGAAAGGAATATGGATTTGAACTGTCACAAAAAGGAAATATGGATGAAACACTGACATTCGATCTCCCGAGCAACAGAACAGTAACCAGTGTTGGTGAAAAAACAGTTTTAATTAAACACTGGCCAGAAAAAAAAAAACATTTTATGGTGTTTTTTATCATGTCTGGGAAATGGATCAAAGCTCCCTCCTGTTATTTTTAAAAGAAAAACCTTGCCTAAAACCATGAAATGTCCTGATGGTGTCATTGTACGTGCACATGAAAAGGGATGGATGGATGAAAGTGGAACTACTGAATGGCTGGCAGAAGTGTGAATAAGAGACCAGGAGCACTTTTCAAGAAACCTGCTATGCTGGTTTGGGATGTGTTCAGGGCACACAAGACTGATGCAGTGAAAAATGTGTCCAAAAATATGTAAACTACTTTGACTATAATACCTGGAGGCTTAACTTCGGTTCTACAACTGCCGAACAAACCCTTTAAAGACAGGCTACACAAAATGTGGTCTGAATGGATGGTCAGGCATGGCGAAGTTGACAAAAGGCAGAAATCTTATGAAGCCCAAAATCAATCTTGTCGCCCAGTGGATCAAGGACGTGTGGGTGTCCATTCCTTCAGAAATGGATATTAGAGAGAACTTTTTCACTAGGAGGGTGGTGAAACACTGGAATGCGTTACCTAGGGAGGTGGTAGAATCTCCTTCCTTAGAAGTTTTTAAGGTCAGGCTTGACAAAGCCCTGGCTGGGATGATTTAATTGGGGATTGGTCCTGCTTTGAGCAGGGGGTTGGACTAGATCACCTTCTGAGGTCCCTTCCAACCCTGATATTCTATGATTCTATGATTGAAATGATAGAAAAATAATTTAGGAAATGCTGCATCAGCAATGTACTTGGCGGGTCAGAAGATGATGCCATATTTGATTATGACACAACAGAGGCTGATGATGAGAAGGAATCTGAGTCTGAAGACAACACTGCCGACATCTGCGATGACAATGTAGGTGCAGCTGTGACTGAAGCCAAATTTTAATGAACTGTTTGGTGAATCAGAGATTGATTCAGACTTTGAAGGATTTTAAGACTTTTTTTAAAGTCTCATACTGTTTTGTTTTAAATATCCATTTACTGATTTTAAATATTGACTGTAATTTTGAAGGTGAATACATATTTGTTCAGTTATTATAACAGGTTTTTCATTAGATTACATTAAAATAATTATAGCAAAACTTTTTCTAGAGTGTTTCTTGTGATGCCAGCTTTTAAAATATAGCAGGGTTTGGAAAACTTTGGCTCCCAGCACATCAGGGTAAACCGCTGGCGGGTTGGGACGTTTTGTTTACTTGGAACATCTGCAGGCACAGAGCCCCTCAGCTCCCAGTGGCCGTGGTTTGCCGTTCCCAGCCAATGGGAGCTGCGGGAAGTGGCGTCACTTCCCGCAGCTCCCATTGGCTGGGAATGGCAAACCGCAGCCACTGGGAGCTGAGGGGCTCTGCCTGTGAATGCTTCAGGTAAATAAAATGTCCAGGCCCACTAGTGGCTTACCCTAACAGGCTAGGAGCCAAAGTTTGCCAACCCCTGAAATATAGGGTCGGCTTATGAAAGGGTCATACAGTTTTTACTGTTTTTACCTATCCATCTTGCGGGCTGGGGGGTTGGCTTATAAACGAATGGGCTAATAATGAGTATATATGATATCTACAACTTTGAGAAATTTTTTAATTCAGATCTGAATTTCCAGCTATTTCCAAGGTTTCAGAAAGTTTGTATTCAAGCCTACATTTTGTGGTTTGGCCCCTCTCATATAACTAAAATTCCTTTTTCTATTCTTTGATTGAAGCAATAGACAGGAGTTTTGAAAGTGTGTTTCTATGCAAATTTCTTTGCAGCCACTACTTAGTGGTATTTGCAGACATTTGAATTTGTTTTTAAAAAGCAATACTTGAGCCACAACTTCCAAGCAGAAACTCATTTTATGCACATCAAATGCACTCTTAATATAAGTAGATTTTTCTTCTTTCCAATTCAGGAACATGAATCACCTTTGGAACCAATCCTGCAACAGTTTGCTAATACTAGTGGTTTGGTATTGGCAACTGTTTGGGTTAATGCAACTACTTGTTAGGCAATCATATCCCACAGTGATGAGTACAGTAATAAATCAATAAGTTAGATAATTATATGTTTTGGTATCAATAGATATTGCATATCCTAACTGAAAAACAACCAAAGTAGAACACAGACTGGCCCGAGTCCACAAAATATTAACGTTCATACTTAACTTTAAGTTCCTGAGTGTCCCCATTGACTTCAGTGCAAATTCAGTGGGATTACTCATGTTCTTAAAACAATATATACTGCTTCAGCATCTTGTTGGTCTAGAGCAGTGGTTCCCAAACTTGTTCTGCCGCTTGTGCAGGGAAAGCTCCTGCTGGGCCGGGCTGGTTGGTTACCTGCCACGTCCGCAGGTTCAGCCGATTGCAGCTCCCACTGGCTGTGGTTCACTGCTCCAGGCCAATGGGAGCTGCTGGAAGTGGTGGCCAGTACGTCCCTCGGTCCACGCCGCTTCCAGCAGCCCCCATTGGCCTGGAGCAGTGAATCGCAGCCACTGGGAGCTGCAATCAGCCGAACCTGCGGACGTGGCAGGTAAACAAACTGGCCTGGCCCGGCCCGGCAGGGGCTTTCCCTGCAATAGCGGCGGAACAAGTTTGGGAACCACTGATCTAGAGTTTACAACAACCTAAGAAACAAGTGATATATAGAAAATGAGAGTATAGTCAAATATATACTATATAATTATGTCGTGTGTGTGTGTACATGTGTATACATGTATGATGTATATAATTACATCATATTGTATATACACGCACACACAAATGATGTAATTCTTATATTTAAAGAACTTACCAACTGTTTATCATCTCTTCCTAAATTTACCAATTGTTAATATTTTGAATGACCTTTTATTTTAGAGTGAGTCTGCTGTTTTCTCAAGAATAAGTAAAGGAAAACTAGAGGTGTAATGACCACTTTAGAGCTAAGGTTGCCATATTTAAAGGGCTAGCTCAATGAAGGCATGCTGGGAAAATAAGTTAATATATTAAGGCAAATGTGTACTAGAGTGGGAGAGTAGGGACCAGACACAAAGGAAGGTGCTTCTATGGTAGATGATGCTTTGGTATGTTGCACGCTCCCTTTCCTTCTATCACAGTAAGGGAATATCAAGCAAGTGGTAAAGTGATTTACTGTGATTGTAGAAAAGCAGATAAAATATCAGATCACAATTAGTTTCTGGTCATCCACCATTAAAAATAATAAGACCTTTGCTATTTACTTCAATAAGTGTAGGGTCAAACCTTAATGTACCAAAATATTGCAGACAAATTTCCCTTCTTGGTAACCACTCTACTTATCTCCCTTCCCTGTTTCTTTGGCCATGTCAACACTACAAAATTGTGTCAACCTAAGTTACGTTGGCATACAGCAGCTGCAGTTATTACATCATTTGTGAATGTCCAGACTACATTCCTTGTGTCGGCAGTATGTGTCCTCACCAGGAGTCCTTGTACTGATGCAGAGGGCAGTCCATTGTAGCTATCCCACTGTGCAACTAATTACCATCCAGTGCAGGGTGTTTTGGGAAACTTTTGCAGTGCCTCATGAGGCCAAAATGAGCCATGCAGGGGTGCCTAGGAGCATTGATTCAACATCCCATAATACAGTGTTCTTCATCTCATAACATTTTGTACCTCATTTAAAAATCCCCACAAACCCATGAATCTCTCTTTGCTGTTCACCATCTGTGGCAGAAGCATAGATCCTGAACAGCTGTGCACTATTGTGATGAGCATTGCAAGCATGAGGCACCTGATCCTGCAGTATTTTCAGAGCTGCAAGAGGAGCCGCAGGAAACATGATGATTCCTTGTAGGCTAGCTTGCTGTGGGACATAGAAAGAAGCAATTCAAAGTTGCTGACAGCATTAATGGAGCAGCTGCTGGTTCTGGGCCCAAGAAACAAGTACTGACTGGTGGTATCACATTGTTGTGCAGGTTTGGGATGATGAGCAGGAGCTGCAGAACTTTCAGATGTTCAAGGCCAAATTCCTTGATATCTGTGCCAAACTCTCCTCAGCCCTCTAGCCCCGGGACACAGAAATGAGAGCTATATTGACAGTTGAGACATGAGTGGTGGTTGCACTGTGGAAATGTGCAATGCCAGATTTCTACCAGTCAGTTGGGAATCAATTTGGAACTGGGAAATCAATCACAGGGCCTGTAGTGATGCACATGTGCATGGCCATTGTCTCCTGCCATGAAGGACTATGACTCTGGGAAATGTGCAGGACACAGTGGATAGTTTTGCAGCAATGGGGTTCCCAAGCTGCAGGGGATTGGGGAGGGAGGGTTGATAGATGGAACAAATATCCCCATTTTAGCACCAAACCACCTTACCACAAAGTACATCAATAGAAAGGGCTAACTTAAATGGTAATGCAAGCACTGGTGGATCACCAGGGGCACTTTACTGACATCATCGTGGCCTGGTCAGGGAAGACGCATGATGCATGCATCTTTAAGAACACAGGACTGTTCAGAAAGCTGCAAGCAGAGACTTACTTTCCCTACCAGTGGATTACCATTGAGAATGTTGAAATGCCAATAGTGATCCTGAGAGACCCATCCTCGCTCCCATGGATCATTAAACAATATTCTGGCCACCTTAACAGCAACAAGGAGAGCCTCAGCTACTGGCATTCAGCAAAGATTGACAGTACAATGTGTTTCTTGGCCATTTGAAGGGTAGCTGGCATTATCCTCTTATAAGATTGTTTTTTTTTTTTTCACTGAAGTCCAAATTTATAGCTGCCTGCTGTGTCCTGCATAATATCTGTGAAGCAAAGAGGGAAAAGTTTCTCCTGGGGTGGAGGTGGAATGGCTGTCTGCTGAATTTGAACCAGATACAAGAGCTCAGGGAGGCATTGATAGGCCATTTTAATAGTGAGAAGTGTGTCTTGCTGTAGTGTGCTCTACATGGCCTTGCTCATACTCTGGTATGAATCTTGTAGTGAGTGCTGTGTGTGTTGAAATATAACATTGCCAATGCACCTATTAATATTGTCTGAATGATGGTATGGATTCTGTGACAAAATGAAGTTACAGGAAACTGAGTGTCAGATGTTGTCAGCATTGGACAGCATATGTTGTGAACTAATAAGAATGAATTTTATTCCAAAAAATATAATTTTATTCTGTAACATGAACCAGGCCATTAAAAAAAATGAAACATAATAAATTAAGGGAACATAGCTTAGGAAGGGGAAAGAACAGTCATTTCTATTTCACATTGATATATTCTGATCTGTGAAAGACATGGTTTAATGTCCCCCTGGGTGCAGTGGCAAGGGTAGTGTACCAACCCATGATGCCAGATGGAATGTTGAGGGAAGGTGTAGGGAGGTCCTGGTACAGAATTCTCTATGGGTTGCACAGGGAGGCGAGCACAGGATGTTGAACCTGCAGGCTCACCTGAGTCTATAGCATCTCTATATGCTGTATGAGAAGCACAAGCATATCTTGCTGCACGTCACTCTCCTTTTCTTGTGCCTTTCTTCTCTCCTCTCTATCCTTGTCCATGCTGTCTGCAAGGGTGATCCTCCAGGCCCTGTGCTCATTCTCTGGTGCAGCACTGGCTTGCAGGATCTCCTAGAACATATTATCCCGAGTCCTCTTCTTTCTTCTCTTTACCTGGCTCAAGTGTTTCACTGGTGTAGAGGGGGAACCCTCAAGGCAACAATACCAGCAGCTGAGGATACAACAAACCAAGGTATCAAGTTATGTCAGTGTATTCATGACAGAAATAAAAACCTAGGATACTGAACTCACTCCCTTTTGTCCACACAAATTGTAAGCACTACATTCTCAGGTCTCCTTGGGACTGATACACATGGTGCCAGTCAGAGCACCAGCCATGGTAAGTATGGCCCGGGGTTGGGTGAGGTTGGTGAAATGAGGGATACTTGGGGATAGCTCACAGGCACAAATATATGTGTATAGAGCAATGGCACTGAATACTCACACCATTTTCCACAGGCAGTGATTATTTTAGCTGATATCTCACTCCTGAGGGTGGCACACACAGAGAGAGCACAACTGCTGCTCGCATCCCGATCATGCCCAGGTCTCTATGCTGCTAGTCTTTGTACTGCAATGATGCCTGCTGAAGTGATTGCTGAGTGGTGTGGGAAAATCTTCTCCCACAGAAGAAGAAATAAGGCAGCCCTCCCCGGTAACCTTTGGCAAAGGATTGCAGAGTACCCCATGAAAGTTTAATTGAGATTTCTACAGAGAATTCAGAGGACATCCCAGTGCACATAAATTGCTCCACATGGCCGCCTCTGAAAAGGGAAAGGAAAAGCGGATAGCAGCGTATCCATGGGACTCTTGGGGTCTGTACTGAGGATGGCATGCAGCTCTTAGTAAAAGCAGCAGGTCTGCAGCCCCACACCAGATAAATTGTTGGCCTCCCTTGCCTTCTGCTCCTTTGCTTTCATGTGGCACTACTGCTGATCCCTGTTGTAGCCCTTCTCCTACATGTCCCAAGCAATCTGCTCTTAGATGTCAACATTTCTGTGGCTGGATAGGTGCTGTGCCTGAATAGCCTCTACTCCCTACATACCCAGGAAATCCAACACCTCCTGTGTATTCCAGGCAGGAGCACTTCTGCAGCATGTAGTCGGCATGGGCAGCTGGGCAGATGCATACAACATTACAGAGTTGCTAGGCATTCAACCAGGAAAAGGCATTTTTTAAAATTGCGGGGCTTCAAAGGGGGGAGGAGGGGCAGCTTCCCGTCCATCTGGCCCCTAGCTAGCGGAGTTTACAGCAGTGACCAGAGTGGTCAGGTAGGGCATTGTGGGACGCTGCCTGGAAGCCAGTAACAGTAAATGTAAGTAACGCAGTGTCTACACTGACATTTTGTCAACATTAGTATATTGACCTTAACTCTATGCCGCTTAGGGAGGTGCTGTTATTATATCAGCATAGTGGGCTAGTTATGTCGGCAGGCATGACATTTAAGTCTAGACACACCCACAGCTAGATCAACATAAGCTGCCTTGTGTCAATTTAAGTGTGTAGTGTAGACTAGTCTATATTTTTATCTATTGAGCTCAGCAAACCATACATTAACACATACTAACTTACAAGAGTAGGAAATACACATTTCATTTGTTGACATCATTTTTGCTTTAACTTCCAGTATTTTGGCTACAATAACTTTATCCGAGAAACTTGCTTTATCAGAGAAACTTGCATCCTTCCAGCTTTATTGCCTCCTTTCCTGTTATCTTTAGTGTCAATGACAGGGGGAATTATATTTTTAAAACACTCTTTTTTTTTTTTTCTTTCTAGACTACAGATACCCTTTCAAACTGCTTCCCTTTTTCCAGTTAAAAAGTCTGACTACTGGAAATCCCCAACAGGAAACAGCCAGGAAGCAAATATGTTGTTGTTTGTGCCCCCTTTAACTTCAGCTCACCCACTCCAGTGATTCACTCATTTAATTTTCAGAAAGCTCAAAGAGATTGTGTTGATGAAATCTGAATTTTGCTTTTGGTAAAGAAAAAAGAGAAGTGGGGGAACAGGAGGAAAATGACTTCTTCTACCTATCTACAAAACAGTCAGCAAGGCAACATTTACCACTTTTGCGTTGTGTGAATCTTTTTGCATGCTAATAGGTACAGGCATGAATTACTTATGTGTACTTGGGGCTATTCACAGATGTAATAACCCTCCCCCACCGTTCTGGAAAAAAGATTGCATGAAAGGTTTGTGCAATGCGATTTGAAGCCTTCCCCTATTGAAATTTATTAACTTAGACTTCCTTAAATAATGTTTATTACATTTTGCAATTACATCTGTTTAGGATCCTTAATATGAAGTCCACAGGAAACAATTCCTCTGCACTCTACAAGATATTTCCTGTTAAGTTATGTCCTAGATGTATGGGAAAGGTGTTCAGGTGCTTACATTCTCAGGTAAATGTAAGAATGAAAGGCTAAGGCAACGTGAATACAGGCTCTTCAAACTTCAAAGGAGCTGTGAATCATTCTTGCTGGCTTTTGCCATCCAGAATTGGCCTATGCTCGGGGAGCAATTAAAATTAAATAGTCATTGAACTGCTAAAAGTGAAGGCGACAGCTCTAGGCATAAGCAGATTCTTATAAAGTCTCCTGTCTAATCCATATCTTAGTGTGTTGGTGAACGAAGAAATCAAATGAAAACTGGAACCAACTATTAAGTGAGCAAAAGACAACTTTTTGATTATCACTACAAAAGGTTTTGGGTTTCTTTTCTCTCCTGCTGGTAATAGCTCACCTTAACTGATCACTTTCATTACAGTGTGTATGATAACACCCATTGTTTCATGTTCTCTGTGTATATAAAATCATCCAACTGTATTTTCCACTGCATGCATCCAATGAAGTGGGCTGTAGCCCATGAGAGCTTATGCTCAAATATATTTGTTAGTGTCTAAGGTGCCACAAGTACTCCTGTTCTTTTTGTTAACCTTGCACATAATGGGCCAGATCCTCTGTTCCAATCAAGCTGTGCTTGGATTACCATGGCAACCCCCTTGTGATGAGGTGAAATTCCATCCTAGGGTAGAGAAGGTTAAAGGTCATACTTGGGCTCAAGTAGCTACACCTGTGCTAGATTTGTTTTTTTAAAAGTGGGTAGTCCAGGGGTTGAGGATAGAGAATTCCTGCCAGGACCTAGTAGCTTGCTAGGGGATAAGAAATTGTCTGTAGATTATAGCTGGTCAGAGTTGGTTGCTGAAATGAAAGTTTAACCCAGAAGATGGTGACTTAACCTGAACTATCTGTCGGAGACGTGTGATGCCAACGTGTAATGACTGAACAGGGACTGGAGATAGAGCCCAACAGTGTAGAAGATTCCTTTGTTTTGTAGCTTTTGGGACTTTATTTTTGAAGACTCCTTTCCCCTGGAAGGGGTTGGACACAAGGAGATAACCTGGCTTCAGGGCCTTGCGGTTGTTACAGCCTGATAGGCCACAGGATGTGGGAGGAAACTGAGGCAGAATACTCACAGGACCATCCTGTGATGCAAGAAGATGTGCTTAGGGGCTGTGCCTAGTTACACCCTTAATCCAATGACCATTTTGGCACTGGCCTGCTGCCACCACAGGTTAGAGAATCCTCTGAGTTGCCCTAATCTATGCTGTCTTCCAACAACCCCCAGAGGAAATTATGGCAGCCATGGATTGCTGAGGCTAAGGGATGCCCTTGCAACATCTCCTTTTCCCACCACCTGTTCCCAACACTAAGGCCAGAAGGCTGGTGTTGTAGGGCTTGCTATGTAGTTCATACCACAGGAAGATACTTCTATACATTATCACAATGCCTAACTCCCTTTGTGGATCCAGGCCAATGTCCATATTCAGAATGTAAATCAGCGGCAGAGGAGGCCAATTCTTTGAAGACCCCTCCTCCATTGACTCTTGGTGCTCCTTCCATTTTTTTTTCTCCACTAAATCAGATCACAACAAATTATTGATTACATTCTGCCCCGCCCCCCTAGTGCTGATCTATTTCAAGCAGTCAAAGTTTTGGAAAGAAATAAACTATATAGAAATGCTGCTTTTATTTGGGGGGGGGGTGTCAAGGTAATTCAGGGGGAAAGTAATGATCTCTTACCATTTTCATTAAAAAGGGCTGCTTTATTAACTTTAGCAGGTTCAAAAAGTTCAGAAATTGTGCTTGATAGGCAAAATTTAAAATCTCCAGTTGGAACTGGGTGCTAATAAGGCCAATAAATTAAAAGATTATACAAAATAACAATTAACATTCTCCCCAATATTTTTTCTAATTTTGAAGCTATTAACAGCTATATGAATATGTTAAAGGTGATGTACCTAACAAAAGGGTTTGGACCAGGATTCACTTTATTGCTGTCGCTGTTTCCACCTCCTGTTGTTCCACCAGAATACTTGCAGTTCAAAGGCAGGAGCCGAGCAAACATACAATAGCTTGGGTGAAAGCACTAATGTGATAAGCAGAGGAGGATTCCAACCCACATAATTATCATTGAAAGAACACAGACATTAAGACTACATATAAGATTGCCACTCCATGTATTTTTCAGTTAATGAATATCTGCTGCAATTTCCTGTTAGGTTTTTGGGGTGGATGGGGCAGAGGAGGCCTTCAAGTCCTAAATGTAGGTGATAGCTCTATTTCTCCTTCCTGTGGGGCTGTGATCTGTGAGTGGCACCAGTTGTTACCACTGTGTCTGGTGGAGTTCCGAAAGAACACAATGATTCCATTGGAGAAAATGGTAATTACATAGTAACCTGTGTTACCACTACTGCACCATCTCTGGATAATTACACAATTAACACACATCTCCTCTGCATAATTGTTGTTTAAAAATCAGCAAGAGGTCAATTCTCCTTTCCTGAGGCCCACATTGCTCTCATTCATGTCAATGTGTACCCTGGCCCAGAAGACCCCCTAATCTTGAGTAATACATTTCAGTGAAAATCACTGTGTGGCTTTTGTCATCTTGTTAATGTGTCAGATATTTATTATACAATAGGAGGGTGCATAGACTCTGCTATGCTTCACTAAACCCTCTCTGTACTGGAGGTGTATCTTACTGCTGTGCTGTCAGTCTGACCCTTTTCTTCTTCCTGAGCATATAGAGGAATATTGTAATCTCCACAAACATAGTTTAGGACAATCACTCTTGTTATAAAAGACAGTGAAATCCCGCAAGAGAGACTGGAGGAGGCTATTTTGCTGATATTCAGTCCTTATCTGTCCGAAAGCAAGTCTTTTAAGATAGAAATGCGTTTAATTCTGCTTGCTTGTCAGCTATGTCAGATTTCTTTCTTTTTTCTCTTTTTTTGCTGGACTGTGTTTTCTCTGATTATGTTTTCCTCATTTTCTGCTGATTATGCTGCTGATGGAAACGTTTTTGTACGTTGTGGTTTCTGTTTGACAGCAATCTTAATAACACATCAGTATTCTTGAGACTGGTAATGAGTATCTCTTTTTAGGACTCTGCCATTCTCTTCTCTACAGAAAAGATTCTAAGCAGAAAATTGCCTCTTTGCAGTGTACTGCTGACAAGATTCACCACCCTGCATGATCACAACTGTGAACGTGACAGTGAATGAAAGGTAGAGAGAGTGTGAAAATGCACACACAACAGTTATTTAGTCAGAGATGCACCAAATTTATATACCTTTCACAGTAAGGGCCTAATTCAAAGCCCCTTGAAGTCAATGGAAAAAACCTCCCATTGAAATCATACAGCTTTGGATCAGGAGCCTAGTACAGTAGGGATAGCACAGAACTATCTTCATTATTTACATTAGATGCTGATGACATCTGAAAGCAGATATAAAGAATGGACCTACAAATGGGAAAACACTGAACCTGTTCTAAACAAATCACACTTCCAACAAGGTAGAAGAAGCTACTGTGCCAACCCTATGGACTTACTGTTGCCACTGAAATGTTAATATACCTAGATTTTCAGCAGAAAGCCTTACAGATGGAAATATTTAACAATTATGATAGGAATTTTTTTTATTCTGCACTGCTAATTTAAATATAAGAGGTCTGTAACTTCGATTCTTCCTAGGTTTCCTACTCCATTTTTGTCTTTACTGAAGTATCAACTATACCTGCATGCTGTACTTATGTTACAACCTTCCAATAAAAATCACCCATTCTGCAAATTATCATTTCAGTATTTCTATCAATTGTGCAAATCTCTGCAACCACAAGTTAATTTACCCAGAATATTCAGGAAAACTTGGATCCAACTGCCATCATGGAAAAGATGAGATGGGCTGGTGTCATAAATATAAAGGGAAGGGTAACCACCTTTCTGTATACAGAAATATAAAATCCCTCCTGGCCAGAGGCAAAATCCTATTACCTATAAAGGGTTAAGAAGCTCAGCTAACCTGGCTGGCACCTGACCCAAAGGACCAATAAAGGAACAAGATACTTTCAAATCTTGGGGGGGGGGGGAGGTTTTTGTTTGTGCTCTTTTTTTATGTGTTTGTTCTCTCTTGGGCCTGAGAGAGGCCAGACAGAAATCCATCTTCTCCAACCCATCCTAATCCAAGTCTCCAATATTGCAACCAGTATAGGTAAGCCAGGCAAGGTGGATTAGTTTATCTTTTGTTTTATGTGAATTTTCCCTGTGTTAAGAGGGAAGCTATTCCTGTTTTCTGTAACTTTAAGGTTTTGCCCAGAGGGGGATCCTCTGTGCATTGAATCTGAATACCCTGTAAAGTATTTTCCATCCTGATTTTACAGAGGTGATTCTTTTACCTTTTCTTTAATTAAAATTCTTTTAAGAACCTGATTGATTTTTCATTGTTCTTAAGATCCAAGGGTTTGGGTCTGTGTTCACCTGTACAAATTGGTGAGGATTATTATCCAGCCTTCCCCAGAAAAGGGGGTGTTGGGCTTGGGGGAATATTTTGGGGAAAGACATCTTCAAGTGGTCTCTTTCCCTGTTCTTTGTTTAAAACGCTTGGTGGTGGCAGCATACTGTTCAAGGCCAAGGCAAAGTTTGTACCTTGGGGAAGTTTTTAACCTAAGCTGGTAAGAATAAGCTTAGGGGGTCTTTCATGCAGGTCCCCACATCTGTACCCTAGCGTTCAGAGTGGGGAAAGAACTCTGACATCTGGTGTAACAATGCTGGTTCTGGTGGGACCCAAATGAGAGTGCCAATTCAGTACAAATTGCTTAAAGCAGGGTAGTTACAGCCCAGAGGTGGAAAAACTCCAACATTAAGACAAACCAAACCAGCCAGACAGAGAGGACTTTGGTTTTACCCCACTGGCTAACCACAAATCACACAAGCAATTCCCTTAGACCCTCCAGTTTCCCAGTATCACCACCAGTGCCACTCGTTAAGGGGATAAATGGTAATGGAAACCAATACCCCAGTAAAAGAAAAAAGATTCTCTCAATCCCAAAGGACCAAGCCCCAGACCCAGGTCAATATACAAATCAGATCTTACCCACAAATCATGCTGTTGCCAATCCTTTAGAATCTAAAATCTAAAGGTTTATTCATAAAAGGAAAAAGATATAGATGAGAGCTAGAATTGGTTAAATGGAATCAATTACATATAGTAATGGCAAAGTTCTTAATTCAGGCTTGTAGAAGTGATAGAATAAACTGCAGGTTCAAATCAAGTCTCTGGAGTACATCCACAGCTTGGATGGGTCTTTCAGTCCTTGGTTCAAAGCTTCAGTACAGCAAAGTCCCTCCAGAGGTAAGAAGCAGGATTGAAGACAAGATGGAGATGAGGCATCAGCCTTTTATAGTCTTTTCCAGGTGTAAGAACACCTCTTTCTTCTTACTGTGGAAAATTACAGCAAAATGGAGTTTTGAGTCACATGGGCAAATTCCTGAATACTTTGCTGAGTCACAAGGGAATCTGCCTTCTCTCAATGGTTCAATTGTATAGCTGATGGTCCTTAATAGGCCATCAAGCAGGCTAGGCAGAGCTGACACCAACTTGTCTGCGGTGTCACCCAGAAGCATAGCATACATTTGAAATAGAGACAGTATAGCGCCAATATCCATAATTTTAACTACAAAAATACACTCATATAGACAGCATAATCATAACCAGCAAACCATAACCTTGTCATAGACACCTTATTTGATCCCCTTTATACAAGATTTGGTGCCACTAAAGGACCTTGGTTGCAATAGTGATCTATGGTCCCAGATTATGACAATGTCACAGCTGGAAACAAGAGTTGCTTGTAAAGTTTTATTGTGGAAAGCTTTAAATTGTGTTCTGAGATAGTTTACTTTTATGAAAAGCTTCATGGGATGATGATGAGGGAAAGCTTTAAAAATAAAAATGACATGCTGAGTTTTAAATTCGCCTTTAAACTAAATTGTGACGATTTCTTAGTCTGGTTCAATATCATATAGTTTATCTAGCTCTACGTCTTCTTCAAATAAGTGAAAACATTTTTGTGAGAAAGAAACTTAGATAGCTAGAATATAGTTGAGGATATAGTTATTGAATTTTGTAGCTGGAACTGTAAAAATATTAGGGCTCTTACATTTCTTTTTGAAATATCTGTTGTAATCACACTAATTCACCATGAAAGCAAGTGTTGTCCAAAAGTAAATCATATTATACAAATATAAATAAATGAAGGGATTTTAGGATGTATGGGTATTTCTTACAGATTAATCTGACAGTTAAGGGAAAGCAGAGCTATCTTAGGGTAAGATTCTTTTTTTTTAAAAAAGTCAAGTATATAAGTGTCAGTGGACCATTTTCAGTTATGAAGAAACCATTGTGTATGGTGAAGGCTCTGGCAGGTGAGACCTGAAGGGATATGCAAAAAAGATTGCATCTTCACCTAAGGCTCAAAAGAGCTTTTGAAGTGATATCTGAAGTGACAGAAGATGAAATATCTAGGGCTATGGATTTCAAGTCAGTATTGGCTGATGTGCATCATATCATTTTACATTGTATCAATCCCAATGATAATTTCAAAACCTATGGTTTATTAGAAGTTGTGAGATAAGAGTTGTTCACATAAATTCCACAACTACCTAACAGCATAACTGAGAGGCTTGTTTGGCCTGCGGGAAACGGGGCTTTGCCAACCAGAAAGACTAAAATACATACACACTTTATGAATGTAAGGATTTTACTGTTATGTTTAAACAAGCTTATAACAACAAGCTTTCACCCTATGAAATATGACTATTATCCATCTCAGGTCTTGTCTATATTGAAAGTTGTAATGGTTTAACAAAGGTTATTTTAAGCTGGTTTAGTTACAGGTGCAAAATTGTGTGTAGACATTCTTAATTTGATTTAGCTGAACTAGATTCCTTATTTAATTAACCTAAATTTAATATAAACCAGGTTTAAACTAAATTAAGAATGTCTCTTCCCTTACCTATTGATGGATATGTCTACACAGCAAAGAAAAAACATGGAACCAATTCTCAGAGCTCAGATCTACTGTTTGGGGCTCATGGGGCTAAACATAATAGTGTAGATGTTCCTACTTGGGCAGGAGGCCAGGTTCTGTAACCTACCAACTAGGGAGTGTCATGAAAACTGGACTCCAACCTGAGCAGGAACTTCTACACTGCATGTTAGCCCTGCAGCCAAAGCCCTGTGAGCCTGAGTCAGAGAACCCAGACTCTGAGACTTGGTGTAGCACATTTTTCTTTGCAGTGTAGACATACCCTTAAAGTTTTATAATGCCTCCCATTACTGTAGTATATGAGCACCTTCCAAGTAAAAGAAATAGTAGTAGCAAATTCCACATGGTACTTCATGGAATCTCTGGCACTTCTTCTTGGGAGTAAAATTTCTGCTTGGGGTAAAGTGTGCATTTTGGATTCTTCTAGATTTTGTTGGTGGTAGTAGGAGTTCATGGGGCAGAGTTTTTGCACCATTTTCTAAAGCCTATCAGAATTTATCTGACTCTGGAAGTTTGTTTCTTAGCCAGATCCTCTCTTTATCTATGCTTTATTTCCAGCAATTGCGTGCTTTGTCCTGGGCTTTGTGATCTGCTTTGTCCCAGTGGAGTGCAGTTGTTACAGTGGTTCATAAACTGAAAGGCTAAAGTCTAATTAGTACCAATATTTGGTCTTTATTGTGACTGGGGCTTAATCCATTAATTGCTTTGAAACTTAGGACCAAAACCTTGAACATGGGAAGTTTACTGGGAGCCAGGGGAGGGATTTGAGCCTGGTGAGCTCATAGCAAATTAAGTCACGGAGAAAAAAATTAAACCAATTTAAAACTTACATGGGATTTTTCATTGGTGTAACTCTTTACATTGGTATAAAAATTTATAGTTAAAATGACAGGTTTCAGAGTAACAGCCGTGTTAGTCTGTATTCGCAAAAAGAAAAGGAGTACTTGTGGCACCTTAGCAGGAGAGTGAATTTGTGTGGGGGGTGGAGGGTGAGAAAACCTGGATTTGTGCTGGAAATGGCCCAACCTGATGATCACTTTAGATAAGCTATTACCAGCAGGACAGTGGGGTGGGAGGAGGTATTGTTTCATATTCTCTGTGTATATATAAAGTCTGCTGCAGTTTCCACGGTATGCATCCGATGAAGTGAGCTGTAGCTCACGAAAGCTCATGCTCAAATAAATTGGTTAGTCTCTAAGGTGCCACAAGTACTCCTTTTCTTATAGTTAAAATTATACAACTTTGAGCCTAGAGATGACGTTACTTTTTCTTTTCCCTTTTGATGTTTCAAAAACACTACTTTTTTTGTAAAGTTTGACAGAATCTGTGGGCCACTCTTGGAGAAGAATAAAATAAATTCTGCTGTTTGCAGAGAGGCAAAAGATAGGAAAAAGGTACTCAAGGTATTCAGCATTTGGTTCCAGATATGGGGAACCATATTTCCATAGGGTTCTGCAAAGCTGTGCAGCAGGAAAAAGTTCAGTTTTTTCACAAATGAAGGTTTATCATTTCGCCTTTGTATGAAGACTATGCTTCTTTGGGTAGGTCATATGTATAATACTCATTTTAATCAAATCAGTCTTAATATTAATGTTCTGAAAAACAACAACCCACAAGAGTTTCCATCGAGGCTCCCTAACCTATGTTTTAAACCTCTGCCATTTCTCATTAACTCCTTTCTCTATGATCTATATTGTCTCCAACATGGCCTTGATGTAGCATCATTTTCTGTAATCATATGGTAGATGCTTATAGTTTGTGATATCAGCTTATAGTTTGTGATATCATATTTTATAAACTTATCATGAGAGCTTGTGAGAATATACTTTAAAGTACAAGGTTATAAAAGCCTATAAATGTAATTATATACTCAGTACCTATACTATATGGGACACATTTTCAAAAGTGCTCAGCTCCCACAACTGGGATGAGATTTTCAAGAAATCTCAATTTCTATTTAAACATCTAAATGAAGTGGCCAGATTTTTCAAAAGTGCTCAGCAGTTTCCTTTGTTAAACACTTTTGAGAATCTGTCCTGATAATTTAGTGTATGTGTAACGACCAAACTGGAACCCTTGTTCCAAATCTCCTAAGTTTCCTGGGGGTCAGGGACATTTGCAAATGTCCCTATCTGAACCTGACATCATGGTTGTGATTTGCTGCCAGACTACAAATTAGAAAGTGCCCATTTTCTACATAGTTTTAGATGTTGGCTAAGAGGACAGAAGTCTTGTAATGAAAAGTTCATCAAGAGATTTCTGTCTTATAGCTAGAAGATTTTCCTAATATCCAATTTAAATCTCCCTTGCTGTAAACTAAGCTGATTACTTCTTGTTCTACTTTTATGGACATGAGAACAATTGATCACCATCCTCTTTATAACAACTTTTTACATTTTTGAAGAATGTTGTGTCCCCTCTCGGCCTTCTCTTCTCTAGACTACAAATGCCCAAGTCCTTCAAGCTTTACTCATAAGTCATGTTTTCTAAATCTCTTATAATTTTTCTTGCTATCCGCTGGATGCCCTCCAATTTGTTCACATCTTCTTTAAAATGTAGTACTCAAAACTGGACACAATACTCAAGCTGAGTACGGTAATGTTGAATAAAGTAGATCAATTACTCTGTCTTACATATGGCGCTCATGTTAATAAATCCCAGAATAACATTTGCCTTTTTCACAAGAACATCATGCTGTTGACTTACTCAATTTGTGATGCACTCTATCCCCCAGATCCTTTTCCGCTGAACTACCACCTAGCCAGTTATATACCATTTTTAATACTTTAATTAATGGATTTATGTTTTGGAAGAGACCATTGGGTCATTTAGTACGATCTCCTGTAAAACACAGGCCATAACTTTGTGGTCAAATAAGAGATATCCATTCTGGATTTAAAGACTTACAGGGATGGGGCAGTACAAGAAGCAGCTGGAAAACCACCCATCAATCAAAATCATCATAACAAAAATATAAGCCCCATAAAATATGAGTACACCAAATTTTCAATTTTAAACACTCACTAACATCCTATTATGTTCACTTTATTTGTCCAAGTGAAAATCTACAAACTAAATAAGGACCCAAGCAGATTTAAATGAATGTTCTAACAATTTGCCCTAGCATTTTTCCTCAAAATTGTTATGGCAAATCACTTTTCCTAAAAGCAAATCCACCAGATTAATATTGCTCTTCATATACAAGGAGAGAACAGTAGCATTGTGTGAAATGTGTTATTAAAATGTTACAGTGAAAGATTGGAAGCTGCCAAAAGATTACACGTTTGTTTTTCACAGATTTAGTGTTGAACAAATAAAATCAGAGAAACACTAGAGTACATCTACCATTTGTGACTCTTAACAACATATCTCTAACAGTGACCTCATTATATATAAAGTCCATTAGGATTTAATAGGAATGAGATCAATAGAAATGACAGGGTTCTATAGAAAAGACTTTGAAACATATAATTTAACAGAATTCGATCCATGAGTGCAGGGGACTGGACTAGATGTCCTCTTGAGGTCCTATCCAGTCCTGCAATTCTACGATTCTATATATTTTTAAATATCATATAGGATTTAATATTTATTCCTGTTAAAGAATACTATAAATTGGTTTAAACTCTTTTTTGAAAGATTAATCTACTCTATACATCTCACATAAACTGAGCCTGTTATAACCTTTAAAATCCTCACTAAGTTATTAAAACATTCTTAATGAAAAGACTTTTCATTGGTTAAAGTAATAAAATGCAATGTATTCAGTTTTAAATACCTTTCAGCATTTGAGTTCCAGCATCCCCTCAAGGAATATTAAAATATTGGTCCTTCTAGATGAGCATGCATCTTGCGGACTATTTCTGCCTCAAGTTTTAATATAGAAGTAATAAAATACTCTCAGAAGGACTGTGTTTTAACAATCAAGACAGTTAATTCCTGAGAATCCGGTCTTAACATAATAGATAATACGCCTTCTGCACACTCTGTTGTAATCCATTATCCATGCAACCTGAAGAAATTCTTTAATTGGAGTTTCTTTTGATCATGAAAAATGGATCCATCCACTGCGATTTTGTTATACTGAAAGAAGTTATGCAGAGGGATTTGCTGACACAAGACATTCCCATGCTAGGTACCGGGATGGCTTCTGTGAGTTATATTTACAAGCACCCATAAAAACAAGCATAGTTTATTCAGTACAGCTATAGACATGTATTGAGTATGTTTAGACTAGGCAGTTAATAGAACCTGGAATAGAGAGAATATATACATGTCAATGTTATTTCGTACAAACATAGCTGAATGGAAAATATGTTTCAATTTCAAGCTTCCATTTTGAGTATGGCATCAAAAAGGAGACGACAAGATATCAAATTATATCCACCAGAAATTGTCATGAGATCAGGTTAAATTTCTAGCATTCCTCTTCTCATTTACAGATATTATCACAAGAATGGTTTCACGTTCTGTCACTTTCAGTTCTCATTACAGTCATTGTCACTGAAATGTAAAACCAGAATTTCAATGCCCTAATCTGCAGAATCTGGTTGCAAACTGCACTACCCTGACCTTTTTAATATGCTGCTGTTTGATTTTCTGAGCATTCTTATTCTTCATTTTCTGTATAAATAATATGCAATGGAAAAGTAGAAAGTGTTAAAATTTCAATAGTGATTTCTGGTATCCCTGGTGATTCAAGAAAGCATCCCTATTTATACATGTGCTGAGCTTTAAACATGTGCTTTAAGCCTCATTAAAGTCAATGGGCATCACACATGTGTTTAAGTGCTTTCCATAGTGAAAGTGCTTCACCTGGGTCAGGGGTGGCAGCATAGAAGGGAAAGCAAGCTATAGTGGCCTACTATTTCCTCCCTATCTCCCTGCAGGTGAGTAGGAAGGGGAAGGGAAATGGTGGAACCTTGACTCCAGCCAGAGCAACTGCAGGAGTGTATGTACTGTTTTGGTATAGCACTAACAGTGCATGTTATCCCCTATTGTGGGAGGGAGGTATGGGTCCAATCCAGGGACACCACAACTGTCCAGTACTCCATAAAAAGGGCTTTTGGCAAAGTTATATTATATACATTTCCCAGACCTGAAGAAGAGCTCTGTGTGGCTCAAAAATTGTCTGTCTCACCAATAGAAGTTGGTCCAATAAAACATATTACCTCACCAACCCTGTCACTCTCATACTTTAGCAGACACTTACACAAAATTAACTGCAGGAGAGAACACCTTTTCGGCCTCAAGTTTTTGGATACATAAGCTTTTGGGCACAAAATTCTATTTTAAAGATGCCCAGGCATAACCACAAACTGAAAAATAAATAACACTCTCCTCTAAAGAGATTCACCTGTCTTAAAAATCAAGGCAAAGTATTTTTCTTATATATTTTTGATGTTACTTAACCAAGATGTTGTAATAAGGTTAAATGATTAAATGAGCAGTACCTTTGGGAAGAGTAAGAATTGAAGACACATGGTTCTGCTCCACTGGACCCATAAACAAATATTCAGCTTCATCAGAGATTGCAACTAACAAAGAAGGTCAACCTTAATAAAACTATCAAAGTCAAGATTATCTAACATGAAGTCAGCAGAGTTCTTGTATCAGCAACTAGTTTATTTTCCTATAGAATATGCGTATCTATATTCAAATGCATATTTTTTAATAGGAAAAGGGGAAAGAATCAAGGTTACATAAGATTAGTAAATATTAGATCCCACTTGGATTGCATTTTGAAATAACAGAGAACAAATTACAGTAAAATAATTTCAAAACTGATTTATTTGGTAGAAATATACCAGACAGATTCAGAGAAATGATCAACTAATCCAGGTTATTCGTGAAGGGCCATATCGAGGTCTGGTATAAACAGGTACAATTCCATTCCATTTGGGAGAGTTGTTCCTTCCATCTGTTTATAAAAGGTCTGAATATCACCTGAGAGAAACCATATCAGGTTAGGGACATTTTTCCCTAGTTTATTCAAGGACTCGTAGTATTCACAGATTTGTCTTTGTGACCTGGCTTCTGGATTGGAAAGGACTTTCAGCTTCTGTAATGGATGTGTGCAATTAGAGCCTGATCCAAAGGCCATTGAAATCAGCAACCCTTACTGCTTTTACAAAAGTTGTCATAACAAATAAAACAAACTGAGCTGTACACAAAGAGGATTCATTAAAGACATTTTTATACTGTTAAGAACAAAACAGTTTTCAGAATCTGTAGGCGTTGTGGCAGAGTGAGCTACTAATGATCAGTGATGATGACGACAACGTATTTATTACTCATCTTTATTTTTACCTCTGATTTAATTTTAGTCCATGTGTACAAAACCCAAATGTAGTTATTTTCACATCAAACTCAAAGTTTTCCTACATCATGGACATCAAATTAAGGGCACTTTAACATACTCTCCACAATGCCTTTAGGGTTTTTACCACTGCACTCTTCCAATGGTGCTCAAAAGAATAAACTGCCATAGAAACCCTTAGGCTTACTTCACGTAAACATGTTGGGTCAAGGATTTGAATTGACTTAAATCTCAAATCACAGCTTGCTACTCTTAAGAGAGGCCACGGGGTCAGGAACATTTTTTTTCTCTCTCAGTACAATAACGAAATGCCAAAAATGGACTAGCTATTTAAGTCCCTTTTCTTCAGACTGATCTCATGGGAAAGAATTATGGCAGCTGGGAGAGCCTGTGTGTCACCAAATCATCCATCATTCCTGTTCTGTATTACAGATGGAGGCTCTGAGTGTCATACGGTGGTTGAGGCATTTTCCCAGACTATTCAGTAACTGGATTAGCACAAACTGTGTAGCACCAAGGCATTTTTTCTTAAGGTACTTTGCAGATGATCTTGTCAAAAAGGAAACTGTTGGAAAAAACAGAGTCCCTGTTTCTTCTCTGAAATGTAGAGAAATGCTCCCTGCTGGCTTGAAAGCAAGCCTCTGGAATCAATCAGGTCAAAACATTGGTCTGGAGCATACATTACTACTGTACATCCTGGTTTTAGGTAAACCTTAGCTCATATAACCGTTTGAAGAATATTGACTTGGAGACTCAAAGTGTGATGGGAGGTTCTTTTAGTAAAACATTAAATGCAAAGAACAATCATGTGACATAGTATAAGATGACAAATCAGAACTTCCAGTTTTTCTGTTCTTTCTAAGCACAATACTTTAAGTTGATTTTAAAAAGAAATGCGTGTCATATTCTTAGGTCCCTACCCAATTGTTATGCTGCCAAATTTCCTTTGGATTGACTGAAGTTTTCATGAGTGTTTCTGTAGTTCTTAAAACCCAAAGCTCTTGGTAACTATTACTCTTCGTGAGGTGGTGGCAGGAAATAAATCAGTGGAGAGACGGCCATCCAACCGATAGGTGGCTGGCACAAACAGTACAATACAAGAGTACTTTCACTTAAAGCTGTACTTTATTTTAGTTTCAAGGACTTACACACATCTGCAACAGGTTAGTAAAACACCCCAAAAATCAATAATTACCAGCATCAGAAGCAGTCTTTGAATGGTACTGTCCTTCCGATAGGCCAGTCTTTCAGCTGCCATTGGGAACCCTAAACTGTGTTCCTGAAGAGTCCACCTTCCCTATACTTTCTCTCCTTGTTTATTTGGGTCAGTGCAGTGGTTCTTAACTCTGGTCTACCACTTGTTCAGGGAAAGCCCCTGGCACGCCGGGCCGGTTTGTTTTCCTACCGCATCCTGAGGTTCGGCCGATCGCGGTTCACTGCTCCAGGCCAATAGGGGCTGCAGAAAGCGGCACAGGCCGAGGGATGTGCTGGCCACCCTTCCCTAAATTTGTTAGTCTCTAAGGTGCCACAAGTAGTCCAGTTCTTTTTGTTTCTAGTGAGTTTCTAGTCAGCTTCACTTTCAAATTTGGCACATATAATGGTTTAGTTAGAATTGGGAAGAAATGTTTTACCATACCCAGAGAACATCATTGACCCAACTGCAATACCAGTTCTGTTTCTAGTTTATCATCCCAGCCTGACAAAACAACATATCAGAAATCTTTCCTTTAAATAGCTTCCTAAGTAAAAAATTCTAGTCCTTTGTCTCTCCTTGATCCTCTGAAAGTCTTGTGTGTCTCCTCTTGTTTTGCATTTAAACTGAGATATTTGGATTAAATAACTCTCAAGAGGACTGAGATTATAATGCAATAGTCTTTCAAATAGTTTATTCTGGAGTGCATATTGCTATTATACAGTGCAGATATGAAATCTGTATTTCATAAATGTGTGTTTCAATGAGATCTGCTCAGGAGATGAATATCATGGTCATTGTTCCTGACACCACTGAATTATAAATAAAGTGAAGCCTAAATTGTTTGTTTGCTGTGGAACAGCTGTATGAAAATCTCAGTTATTGATGGTATAGTAATTGCTTCAGAGAGGATATCCTTCAAATTATAGTGCATTCAACTTGAGATAGGTACTCTTAAATCAGATAATCAGTTAAAATGGACATAAATCAATTCCCCCCCAAACTAGATATACAATAGTAAAACAAGTACATGCACTCTTAATTGAGACACCAAATCAGAGAGTGGGGGAATTATTCAGGTGTTAAGTGGGGTTATACATCAGATTAAGTTCTAACTAATTAGTACTGTATGAATGAGACCAGGTATAAATAACCTGAACAATACCCAGCTTTCTGTTCAGCCTGCTTGCTCTTGCTCATTATGGTTTCCAGGAAAACCATTCTTCCTCAATGTCAAAAGATCAAGATAATTATAACAGAGATTCTGATGAATGTGAGGGAGACATGGTAGTACTCTATGGTCTGTCCAGTTTGACCGATCTATTTTTGTCATTAAATTTTACTCCATTGCTGCCATGCTCTCCTTATGACTATCTACATGGTTGCTTAAATTGAATTTTGGAGAGGCATTCCTGTCTGATACAGACAAGTCTCTTAAAATAGATTTCACAAAATGTTCCTTTCTCTGTTGCATGCTCAATGAGTTTTAACGTCAGAATAAAGAATATGAATGATGGTTGTATAGTTAGAAAGGAATGCAAATCCCTTTTGAGAAAAGTTAGCAACAGAAAAACATAGTCCAAAAGATACGAATACAAAAGTGATTGCTTATTAATTCTTATTAGATATTAAATCCACAGTCCTAGAAAGACTTCAATGGGGCTGCTCACAGAGTATAAGGGAATATATTTGCATAAATGGACAATGAGGAAGAGTTTAAGTATATTAGGAATGAAAGGAAATCTCATCAAAAGTATACATCAATTATTGGATGGTGTGACAAGATATACCTGTCCCACATAGAACAGGAAGAGGATAATCCTATACTTTGGGCTGAAGAAGCCATGCCCCATCGCCTGTGCTGGGCATGCTCCAACTGGAACCACAGTATAAGTGGGAGCAGCTCAGCTTAGTCTGGGCTCGCTGTGGAGGAGAGACAGCATGCGCTGCAGGCTTCTGTTTGGAAGGTGTCAGAGCCCCAGTTCTCAGAGACCAGGCACCCCAAGACCCAGGCAAATACCAGGCTGCCAATGGAACCCCATGAGGGGAAGGAGTCATTGGGACCTCTGCCTGACAATTATCCTGGAGAACCGGAGATCCCACAGTCTATGGAGCAGGAAGACAGTGTAGGAAGTAGCCCAGGGGAACCAGACATTGATCTGGGAAAAGAGTCAACATATTTCAGAGGGATCCCCGCTGACCCATTGGTGAATACACTCACTGCTGAGAGGGCCCTGGGCTGGGACCCAGTGGTGTAGGGAAGGCTTGTGTCTCCCAACCCAAGCCGTTGACCCACCCCTGGGTGGCCCCATCGACTCCAGCCCTTAGGCCATACTGTCCTGAATCCGAGGACAGTCCTATCATCTCTGACCATTTGGCTTTCCCACAGTGAGAAGAAAAGCAGTTATTTGAATTTGACTGTGGGCTACAGAACCCAAATTGGCGATGGGATATACCTGACCCATGACAGATGGAGATAGTAACATTTTTAATAATAATGATGGAACAAAGGCAGAAGTGTTCAATAGATGTTTGTGTTATGTATTTCCAGTCCATTGGTAACTGAGGACTGGAAATATGATCTACTAGGGATAAAGATTTTTAAAACAGCAACCTCATAAAACATACTAAAAAGTCCTAAAAGAGTTGCCTGAGGAAAGTTCTGCCCTTCTGATATGTTTTAATAAATCTTGGAATACCAGGGAAACTCCAGAAGGCAAGTGGGATAACCTAAGTAACAATAAACCAGTTAGCCTGATATCCATTCCAAACAAAATAATGGAAAAGTTGATATAGGATTCAATTCCTACAGAACTAGAGGATAGAGATAACACAAATACCAGTGAACATGATTTTATGGAAAATAGATCTCATCAAACACCCTGATTTCATTCTTTGATTAGATTATGCGTTTGGCTGAGAAAGATAACTGTGTAATTCAATAGACTTTGTAAGGAATCTGACACATTACCACCCAACTTTCTAATAAAGAAATTAGCAGTACATTATCAATAAAGATCTCAAAAAGTAGTCGTCAATGGGTAAATCAACCTTGAATGGAGGTTTTTCTAATGGGGTTCTGCAGGGATCAGTCCTCTTCAACTGTTTCATCAATTTCATATTTATCAATGATCTGAAAGTAAGTATAAAATCACTGCTCATAAAATTTGTGGGTGACACAAAGATTGGCAGAATGGTAAATTTGAGCATTTAGTTACAAGAAATTCAGGCCACACCTACAGAATGGGGGATTGTATCCTGGAAAGCTGTTACTCTGAAAATGATTTTAGGGTCATAGTGGAGATGCAACTCACCAAGAACGCTCAATGTGATGCTGTGGCAAAAAAGGCCAATGTGATCATTGGCTGTATAAACAGGGGAGTAGGGGGGAAGAGGAGGACGATGATTTTACCTTGGTATATGACATGGAGAGATCAATTCTGTAATACTGTGTAAAGTTCTGGTGGAGAGGGTGCAGAAAAGAACCACAAAAATGATTCAAGGGTTGGAGAAAATGCCTTACACTGAGATACTTGAGAGCTCAATCTGTTTTATCAAAAAAAGAATAAAAGGTAACTTGAATTCAATGTATAAGTACCTTCATAGGGAGAAAATATTGCTTACGAAAGGGCTTCTTAATATAGCAGAAAAAGGCAGAACAAGAACCAAGGGCTGGAATGTAAAGCCAAACAAATTCAAATTAGAAATAAGACCCAACTATTTAAAATAACAGTACTAACCACTGAAACAAACTACCAAAGTAATTGGTAGATTCTCCATCTCTTGATGTCTTCAGATTGAGACTGGCCATCTTTCTGGAAGATGTGCTTTAGCCAAATACAAGTTATTGGGCTCAGTATGGGGATGAATGTTGAAACAATGTCCTGGGATATGCAGGAGGTCAGAATGGATGATGTAATGCTCCCTTTTGATCTTAAGCTCTGTGTCTAAATCTCTGCAGGATCAGTACCTGAAGCATATGTGTATCTATCTTTACTCACGTGATATATACATGTTTAAATGTTTGCAGAATGGGGGCCTGAGTTTTTAATCAGAGCTTCATTAAACACTTATTTTTCAGTTGTTTGCCATATTGGTGTAGCCATGTTGGTCCCAAAACACTAGAGTGACAAGATAGGGAGGCAATATCTTTTACTGGTCCAACTTCCATTGGTGAAAGGGACAAGCTTTCGAGCTTCAGGTCTTCAGACTTGATGAAGAGTTCTGTGTAGTTCAGAGCTAGTCTCTTTCACCAACAGAAGTTGGTTCAATAAAAGATATTACCTCACCCACCTGGCCCCTCTTTTTCAATTGGTTAGTTATTCTTTGCTTATCTAATAAAGTTTTGAAAGATTTAAAAAAGTAGATTTGCTTTTGTTATGCCTTCCATGATGTCACACTTTTTGCATATAGCCAAATGAATTTACATAAAATAATTCAAAATGTACAGCAGCAAGGAAAGTGATGAGATTCTAGTTTTCCCACTGCAAGAATCCCTAGTTTATGCAATTAAAAACATTCACATGCAGTTTGTAATTTTCACCTGTTATTGAAGTTTAATGTACCAGTACTCTCTGCTAACAGGGGAAGGGATTGATGAGGGTTTTTTTCTCCCTCTGTAACAGAAATTATTTCTTCAGGAAAAAATAAAAGTGTACATGAGAGAGTATCCTGATTCATCTATCATAATGGTCCAGTACTGAAACTGATTTACTTCACTTTCACCAATCCTTCATCATTTTCCCTCTGATTCCCCATGCTATTAAATTCTCTTTTTACTTGACCAAACAGGAACACTGAAAAGAGCATTTACTATAGAAGTACATGAATGGACTGGGGCCATAAGAAGTACTTGTGTCACTTGAGAAATATTCGCTATTATAAAAGAGAGGTGCATCAAATGTCAAAATCTCTTTTGGATGTAACTCACAAGTAACTAAAATAGTGCTCTGATTTTACAGCAGCCTCTTTTTATTTTTATTTTTTTTATCTTACTTGCCTATTCTGATAGTACCACCCTTGGAAATACAATAAGGGGAAAACAGTTTGCTTCTTTCCTCCCTTTTGTGGTCTGTCTGACAGCTTATTCAACACATCTCCCACCACAACAGCTGTGCACCAGGATTTTTAACTTCACCCTGGCTTTGGTGATTCATAGATATCAAGGTCAGAAGGGACCATTATGATCATCTAGTCTGACCCCTTGCACAATGCAGGCCACAGAATCTCACCCACCCACTCCTGCAAAAAACCTCTTACCTATATCTGAGCTATTGAAGTCCTCAAATCATGGTTTAAAGACTTCAAGTAGCAGAGAATCCTCCAGCCAGTGACACATGCCCCATGCTACAGAGGAAGGCGAAAGACCTCCAGGGCCTCTTCCAATCTGCCCTGGAGGAAAATTCCTTCCCGACCCCAAATATGGCTACCAGCTAAATCCTGAGCATACGGGCAAGATTCACCAGCCAGATACCCAGGAAAGAATTTTCTGTAGTAGCTCAGATCCCACCCCATCTAACATCCCATCACAGGCCATTGGGCCTATTTACCATGAGTATTTAAAGATCAATTAATTACCAAAATCATGTTATCCCATCATACCATCTCCTCCATAAACTTATCGAGTCTAATCTTAAAGCCAGATAAGTCTTGTTGTGGAAAGGGAAGATGCAAAAGTCCAGTTAACAGAATTCTTTCCATCCTGTCACAACATAACAGGTGTGCAAGTACCACTTTCCCTGCTGCTTCAACTAGGGCATCTGTTTCGCTGGATTGAATGTTGTGCTAAGAGACCAGGGTTCTATTCCCAACTGCCATTCAACCACAGTATAGATCTTGAGAAAGTCTCCTAACCTTTTAGTGTCTCACCTCTAAAGTAAGGATAATGATTACCAGGCCTTTCAGGTCTATGGATACAAAAGTATCTGAAGTATTTTTATTTACAGCATCATATCTTGTATTACAAAATCAGGATTAAAACAAAACGAGCACAACATACAATTTTGGTTTAATTAAATTAAAGTCACATATGTGACTATTTAACTTGCCCTCCTTTTCATCCTCCCAAAAGGCTTAGCTGACCCTGCTTGAGTCGCCCCGTTCAATATTCAATACTCTATTGACAAGTGATAGTGATATTGTTTAGTAGATTGTATTTAATTACTTTCTTAATCATTCCCAACCTTCCACGCACTACTAGTGAATGTTAAAAAATGTGAATTTGATTAATAGAGTGCACTATGTAATATATTTCTATGTTGTCAGTTGAATAAGGTCAGCAGTTTGGGGTTGAGATTAGATATCTGATCAATAATTTAAAAGATTATTCTTTTGTCCTTATGTTAGCCTGGAAGGCTTTTCTTTCAACAACAAAAACCCAAGAGAACTTAAATTACACTGTACTGTGATAAAGTTACTTCATCCCATTTTAATGCAAGTTAAAAACGGAATGACCTTTTAGCTTGTCTGCTGAGCATAAAAATGAGGTAATTTATTGTTTTTTAGTATGGTATCAGGTGTATTTAAACAAAAGGTTTTCTATTTACCAAGTAGTTTCTACAGAAAAGAATAAAGAATTTCGTATTTAATTGAAGTTTCTAATGGGGAAACATCTGAGTGCACCAATCCCTACTGTAATCAGACCTGTTTGTTACAAATGAATACATAAAGTCGTAATGATTTACAATCAGGAAAAAAAAATAAAATAAACAAAACCAATATTTTAGGCTAATCTGGACTCTAGTTTTCTTCCTCAAAGAGAAAATACTAAACATACACTGGGCTTACAGCTGGTGTAAATCTGCATAGCTCCATGTAGTCTAAATACATTGTTACAAATGGTTTGTAATAAAGTATTTTGGTCTGCCTCATATTGTGGTCAAACATGAACACTGGGGCAAGGAAATGTGGCAAGGGGTAAGGCAGAAACAGGCTCTACACAGGTGCTATGTGTGCCCATCCTGCACAGATGGATGGGGGTGGTGGGAAGTGGATGGATCCTTTACTCCCCCAACATATCTTGCAGTGTAGGTAAGCTGCCATGCCAGGGAGTGTACTCCATCTTCAAAGCTGCAGGGAGACTGCCAGGGACATCATTACTTGGGGAATCATAATCTCCCTCCCTGGCTGCTTCATAGTACCTCGTATGACGGATAAGATCGCAAACTGATCATCTAGGCCTTCACGATGGATAATTAGTTTCTGGAAATTTAAGCAATTAATCCTCTTACAGTTTTTTAGAATATATGTTTAGAAACTATCTGATATATTGACATAGTTCACAGTACTTCAGTTAGCTCAAAAGTAGACCATTTTGTCGTGGATATAATCACTTGGTTTCTAGTTGTCATGTAGTTGTGCCGGACAGCTCAGTGTTATTTAAACAAATTCGTTACTTTGGCTTTCACTGTTTCTATGAAAATAGATCAATATCCCAACAAATACATAGTTAATCATTTAAAAGAATCCCATGAATACTTCTCTCATTTCTCTTTAAGTATATTCAAAATATTAATTCTTCAATTTTCATGAGAAACATCTGTTGTTGTCTAACATTAAATTAAAGCTGTGTCACCTTTTGCAAAAGTTACATTCAATGACCATACTATAATTACTAAAACAAATGCAATAAAATTATTCTCAAGAGAGGATGAAAAGACAATGCACTAATCCTGTGTTCTGAATGGGTCCCATACTGCAACCTTGCTCTACACAATACTAACTCACAGAGCTGTCTACTGTAGAACATTATTATGCAACTCTGTTCATTTAATTTTGTTTTAATTGAACAGTTCCAGAATCACAGGAATAACTACATGGCAGGGGAGCATGTACTGAGCAATATCCATCTCCTGTGATGCATAAACTACTCATCCTGAAGTCTTCGGCGTTTATCACTCAGTGGTTCTGGAGATGTAAATTAACAAATACTGAACATGAGTATTTTACCAAATAGCTATCACTGCAAATATTCTCCTTTATTTTTTCTCTGCAATTTATTTCCTCTATTACTAATTTTCATTGAGATTTTAGATTATTTTACTTTATAGTACACGTCAGTGTCTTTAACGTTATACAAATCGGCCAAATTCAGACACTACATTATTTTAGTGCCGAGTAAATTTAGCAAAAATGAATTAGCAATAGTTTACAGACACTTTTTTCAATAATTGACCTAAACTGAAAACACACACACAAAGTGTGAACAATGTCAACAAATAGACTAGACATGAATAGTGTCTAAGGCCAGGTCTATATTACTGATCACTGGTATAACTACATTGCTCAGTGTTATCAAAAACTAACACCTTTGAGCAATGTAATTATTCTGACCTAACCCCCCGGTGTAGACAGTGCTATGTTGATGGGAGAGCTTTGCTTCTCAAGAATGTGTATTAACTATGCCAATGGGAGAAGCTTTCCTGTTGGTGTAGGAGTGTCTTCATTCAAGTGCTATAGCGGTGCAGCTGCCTCACAGTGGCTGCACCAATGCAGTGTTTTAAGTGTAAACCTGCCCTGTGTCTCTTAGGAAAGAATTTTTAGAGAATGATATAGAATATCCATGGAGGATGGAATTAACTACACCTGCATAGAATCTGTGTGGAACGTGCAGAGGATGGGAGATGATATTAACTTCTTCAACTCATGGCCAATCTATGTGTTTTCTGTGCAGCTCCCTTCTGGCTACTACTGCAGTTTATGGGCTGGAACGGTAGACACAACTCCTTTCCTTTGGTTCAGTGGGTCACCAGTGTCACTGGTTTTGCATAAAATCCATGATCCTCCCCCAGTTCACCCTGTAAACACCTTTGTCTCTTCCACCTCTCGTTATTCTTCTGCACCAGCATACATAGGCTGGCACAGTAACCGGTTTTGCTGCATGCAGCTGGTGTGCAGGCACCACCATTAAGCCACTCAGCATCTGACCCTACCAAAAAAAAAAGGCTAATTGGAATAGAGGTAACTGGTTCCCACTCTTCACATGAAAAGTGAATTTAGCCTTGATAGTGAATTTTGAAGTTGTAATCACAAGGAAAATTATTCATTTTAAAAGATTCATTTATCCAATCAGGGAACAGAAATGTCCTATGTGACCTATATTCCCAATTAGAATCACAAGAGTGTTGAACTATGTATGCTGACTACTCAAAGCAATACTCACAAATCTAACAGTTTCATGAGCAATCCACAGGCTGAAATGTGTTTTGTAGAAAATATTCATCAAAACATTTCAAATAGTGTAAATTAATGGGAACATTTTATATTTTTCAACAGGTGTAAATAAGCATAGCTTATTGGCCTCAATGGGTTTGTGCCACTTTACATCACCTGAGTACCTGGATAATCTATTCTTGGACAATTCACAAACAAGAGAAATGGCCGAATACACTGAGGGATGGATACTGCTCCTCTTACTCATATTGAGTAGTACCTTGCTTTGTAAGCAGAGCTATTTATTTCAATCAGACCTACTTTCTGAACTTTTAAAAAGAAATGTTACTAAAATATGTTCTGAAGGTAAGAAGGATTACTTAACACAGGCTTCAGAACCTCTTAGAGTAGAATTATACATATAGGTCTGTCAAGGTTCCTTCCCCACTCTGAACTCTAGGGTACAGATGTGGGGACCGGCATGAAAACCTCCTAAGCTTACTTTTACCAACTTAGGTTAAAACTTCCCCAAGGTACAAACTATTTTACCCTTGGAGTTCCACTGCCAACACCAAACGTTTATCTGGGTTTATTTATTAGGAAAGTGTTGTTTGGAAACATCTTTCTCCCCAAAATCCTCCCAACCCCTGCACCCCACTTCCTGGGGAAGGTTTGGTAAAAATCCTCACCAATTTGCATAAGTGACCACAGACCCAAACCCTTGGATCTTAAGAACAATGCAAAAGCATTCAGTTTCTTAAAAGAAGGATTTTAATAGAATCACCTCTGTAAAATCAGGATGGTAAATACCTTACAGGGTAATTAGATTCAAAACATAGAGAATCTCTCTAGGCAAAACGTTAAGTTACACAAAGACACACAGACAGGAATATCCATTCTATTCAGCACAGTTTAACTTCTCAGCCATTTAAAGAAATCATAATCTAACGCATATTGAGCTAGATTACTTACTAAATTCTAAGACTCCATTCCTGTTCTGTCCCCGGCAAAAGCATCACACAGACAGACTCTTTGTTTTTCCCTCCCCCCAGCTTTTGAAAGTATCTTGTCTCCTCATTGGTCATTTTGGTCAGGTGCCAAAGAGATTATCCTAGCTTCTTAACCCTTTACAGGTGAAAGGAGGGATTTTAAAGGTGTTTACCCTTCCCTTTATATTTATGACAATGTCTGATTTTGCAAGGAATGTATTTTAAGTACTTTAAAAGGTGCATAGGAAATAGAAATGTTTAAATAAGATTAAATTAAGTGAATGGTTTATTTGGAAATAGGGAATTTACATGCACAATTATGTATCCAACTGAGACCACCCTGAGCAAAAAAAATATAACTTACAGAAATCTTTTTGTGCTCATAATTTCACACAGATCACTACACTTATGTTTATTTAATATACACATCCCTTTCTTATTTGTGCCCTTATTTCTCCTATGTAAACAGATTCTAACAGCCCTTTTCCCCTTTCACTCTAACAGTGACTCTAATATTTGTCTTGCTTAGCAGTAGAATTGGGTTTACACACTGAGAGTACAGGTGAGAGAATCTGCACCTATGTAAATAGTTTGTTGGAGATTGTTCACCTACTGTAGTTCTGCTTTTGAAGTTAATCCATCAGCTACTGTTAGCATGCACGTGGCTTGCCAGTGTGCTCTAATAAATACTCATCTATTTCACTGAATCCTGTGTCCCTTCTTCCTTCAGTTAGTAATTTCCCAAGGGGTGGAGGGGGCTGTGTGGAAATTCTGTCATATATATTCAACTAAAATCAAAACTATGTGTCTTCCTTCCACATTTCCTAATTAACAAAGATATTTTTGTTTAGAAACTTTGTCTCAGCAATTCTTTGTTCCTACTTTTCATGAGATGAAACTATAATGCAGAATGTATGATATCATAAGGATTTTCATTACATTAGATTTTGTAATGGGCCAAGAGTGAGAAGAGTTACTTAACCCAATCAGTTTCAGAAACTGCAATGCTGTAGGTGGTTAAGCCTTACATTCTCTCCCCCCCCCGACCAAGACCGTCTGTTCTTATGCTTGCCTATTGAATTTCCACCCCCTGCCCTCCCCCTTCTGATTGAGTGTGAAGGACAGAAGTATGCGGTCACTGGACTCCACAAATTGGACAAATAAGATGGCTGCTTCATCCATGTCCTTTCCCAGATGGAGAGGTTACTTTCTTGGGATCCAGTGGTAATTGGGTTCCAGCCACTGGGCAGTTAGCAAAGGAAGGGATCAGGCCCTAAATGGTTTTCCCAGCATCTTGCTCTCTCGTATGGGTAATACCTAGACTTGAATAGCCTCTAATGGACAAGCACAAGCCCTAAATAGTCTCCATAAATATCAATGCTTCTGACAGGTTTTGACAAGTTGCTAACACCATCTCCAGCTTCAATTGACACCTTTTTTTTTAACTTTACCACACAAAATACTGCAGATCTTATTGGTGCTATAACTACGTACAGTTCTTAAACCTCCACACACTGTAAAGTGGATGAGCAACAGCTAAGCATCAACAGTTTTTTAAAAGTTGAACCATGGAATCTGGGAAGCTGGATGTCTACTATCTAACTTTAGGGTTGAAAATTCAAACTGCTCTGCAGTGTTTCAGCTGCACAGTTCCCACTGACTCTATTAGGATTCACACAGCTACCCACACAATTCTGTACTTTGCAAATTGACCTATAAGTGACAAAATTGGAGGGGGGTTATTTAGAGCAGACATTCTAATGTATACACCTCCTCCCTTCTAGTGACACTTTTTTCTAAACAAACTGCAGGTTTCACTGCTGCTGTCATTTGGAGCTAATGAGAAAAATATCACATAATGAAGTTATTGGATTTGTTTTGATTCAAGTTGCTTATTAATGATGCATGTGGACAAACACCTGCCTCTTTCCAGACCTCACACCTGCCTCTTTCCAGACCTCCTCATTATTAAAATGACTTTAGATATTTTCTATGTGCTTTATTGCTTCCTAAGTGTTTATTTTTGTCCTGGAAGAATGGTTTAATGGCTAAAGAACTATACTGGGGCTCTGAAGATCTTGGTTCAGCCACAGGCCTCCTGTGACATCTTGGGCAAGTCACTTCATAGAATCATAGAATATCAGGGTTGGAAGGGACCTCAGGAGGTCATCCAGTCCAACCCCCTGCTCAAAGCAGGACCAGTCCCCAATTAAATCATCCCAGCCAGGGCTTTGTCAAGCCTGACCTTAAAAACTTCTAAGGAAGGAGATTCTACCACCTCCCTAGGTAACGCATTCCAGTGTTTCATCCTATCTTATTCCTCAATTCCTGATCTGTGAAATGGAGATAGATAGGGAAGAACTTGCAGAGGATATATTTGTGGATGATTGTAATGTACTCAGATATTATGGTGATAACAGCCATAAAAATACCTTGATAGATGTGATGCAATTTTTACCAATTGGGTTTTTATTTCAGGCTCTTTTGAGACTTTTTGATCTTCAATCTTGTTTGCAGTATTTTTGTAGCTGAGCTGGTCCCAGGATATGAGAGAGAGAAGGTCAGTGAGGTAATATATTTTATTGGACCAACTTCTATTCATGGAAAGGACAAGTTTTGAGCTTCATAGAGGTCTTCCTCATGTCTGGGGAAGATAACCAGAATGTCCAAACTAAATATATGGTGGGACCAATTGTTAAACTTAAAGGGTTCAAAAGTTAGTAAACTGGAGGGAAGTTATTTAAAGCAGGTGTTGCAATGTATGCAACCTCCTCCACTTGCAAGCACCCACGTGGTCCTCTACTTTAATCTGTCCTACTGTCCCCCACCTTCACTTTCTGGATTAGAAAGATAATTATATTTGAAGCAAGAACTTAAGCTCCTACTTCTGAAAACCTTGACTTTAAATCTTCCAATGTATTATAAGATGTCTGGAGTTGATTGTTTACTGTTGATAGGGATAGCCATGGTCAGACATCTAGAGAGAAGTAACGTAATGTTCCAACTTTATACATGTGTGTGATAATGGTCTTTAAAAATGTTAATCTCATCAACTATCTGTCTCTATTTTATCCCATTGCAAGATTAGGGGGTTATATACCACAAAACATGTAATATGTATCATATGCAATATTACAATATATCATTAATCAACTGCCTCAGTTACATGCAATGCAAAGACAGTGGTGACAGTTTCATCCCCTATAATTAAAGGAAGAATTTTCTAATCTTTTTTCTAGACCTTGACCACACAACATAGTATGTCAGATAATAATTAAGATGGGCAAATCTTTATCCTCTCTAAAAATAAACAAGGACAATTGGAATTTTAATATTCTGACATGGATGGGGGGGAGGTGTTTTTCCTGACCACTTCTTGTATTTTGAAAGCAATATAAGTTATAGTAACTCTTCAAGATTTTAATCTACTTTTACTCAATAGCTTCAGTAAATTAATTGAAATGAAATGTAATCCTTTCACTTTTTCAGGTATTGTTAGAAACCACTGTTCCTGAAATATACATTAAATTAACTCCATTAGTGAATCTGTCTTGAGTTCATATCCATTCCAGATATCTAAAATATTTCCAATATGGTAGGACATGGCAAACACATTATGATTCAATTTCATGATCAATATTCAAAGCAAATATACACAAGTTTTATTATTTGCCAGAATTACAAGCCATTCATAAAATGGTTTATATAAAACAGATTTTTATTTTTTTTAAATTAGGTTATTTTCATTCCTTTATGACACAGTATTTACACTTGATTGAATTCAGAGGCTGAATAAGCATAATATTTTTAAATAATTCAATACATTCTCCTAAGTGTCAAAGAGACAGTGTTAGTGATGATTAAGTAAAGGGATATTGTACAAGTTAGTATTGCACTGGAATTAATTATTGAGATATGTATATCAGTACTCAGTCAGCACACATTAAGGGAGTATTTGTGGGGTATCACATTAATCCTTTCAGTCCAGGATCAATGAGAGTCAATAAAGGGTCAAGGAGGGATAGCCTTGTAAGCTTTTTAAGATATGAATTATTATATGGGGGTCCATAGGCTCCACAAAGAGAACAATGATAGTTGGTAAAGCATTTGCTGAATAAAATGTGATCATTATACAATCTTTGTGTAAAGAAGGATAATTATAAACTTAATGGGCATAAGTGATTCTGATATTCTTGACAAATCTTATCATAATTAATTAATTAATTAATTAAAATAATAGCAAACCATATGAAATAGATAAGAAACACTAAGATAGAACAACTCTGCTGCTCTTTCAGGAAGAAAACTCTTCTGGAGACATGCACAATACTAATCTTATAGTTTTCACTGTCTTCTCTTTATACATTTCAACATCAAAAACCATCTGACTGAAAAAAATTACATTTAATATAATTGTAAAAAAGGTATTTTGTATTTCTAGCAATGTAATTTGACTACTGAAGTGAGTGAGGACTATATTCAAGGATGGGAAAGCCATTTACTTTCTAACGAAAGTTGAAACGGTGTGTGCCACTCTAAATATACATTCTAAGTGTTTGTAACAAGGTCAGGCTTAACTGCCAAATGTTCAAAAATCATAAATCAAGTAACCAAAAATATTTAGGTTGGCTTAAAAATACTGAAATTAAAAACAAAAACAAAAACCCTAATGTGATTTCTTTCATTGCCCTTTGGTTTTGGGAGATTCAGGCTGCACTTGGGGCAAACTTCTCTCTGCAGTGCTGAGGTCTAGAAACTTAACTCTCTTTTAAAAATAAAGTGAAGGATTGTTACATAATCAATTGCCTCTAGGAGCTGGGGCTTTAAGTAAACCATACGCTATTATGTGACTTATGATAAAATTGTAAGAATTAGAAACACTGCTTTATGCATGTGTGGTACCATTGAGTCCATGATGCTACTTAAATCTGGAATTCAGTGAATCTATACTTATACATAATGTTATTCACATGTACCTGTGCTTGCAAGATCATAAGACATCAGAACAACAAGAAAACATAAAAAGGGATGAGAAAGGAGCAGGGTGATGGGGATGATATGTGGTTAAATACAAGACTAATGCATGTGCCCTGTTGGTTATTGTTTCTGTGTCAGTTAATATAAATTGTTCCCATGGAATTAGAGCTATAGAGCTTGAAGAAGTGGGATCTGGAGAAAGGACATAAAGGACATGATTAAGGCTACATTGTAGTCACGGGTATTTTTTGTAAATGTCACAGACAGGTCCATGGCAGTAAACAAAAATGCACAGCCTGTGACCTGTTCATGACTTTTACTAAAAATCCCAGTGAATAAAATGTGGAGGGGTCTGCCCAGGGGTCCTGTGGGTGCTGGGGGAGGGCAGCCTGGCTGCTTGCGGGGGGGCCCGGTGTACGGCCCGGGATGCCTGGTAGTGCTGGGGGGGGGGGGTTGGCGGGGCTGGTAAGCTCCTTACCTGGCTCTGCACCTCCCCCTCCAGCAGCAGCAGAGTTTGGGGACAGGGGATTGGAGCACAGGATGGGGTGAGGCAGGATCTGGGCAGTGCTTACCTGGGGGGCTCCCCAGAAGCAGCAACGTCCTCCTCACTCAGCTGCTAAGTGGAGGCATAGCCATTGAAGCTCTGCATGCTGCCTCTGCCAACAAGCACCGCCCCCACAGCTCCCATTGGCTGTGGTTCCCAGCCAATGGGATCTGCGAAGACAGCACTTTGAGCGGAGGCTGCCTGGCCACACCTCCACCTAGCAGCAAAGCAAGGAGGATGTTGCTGCTTCTGGGGAGCCCCCCTCGTAAGTGCTGCCCAGAGCCCGCCTCACCTAATCCCATGCCACAACCCCCACACCCAAATGGCTGCTGGGGGTGGGGGGAAGGCAGTAGCCTGAGAACTGCCACAGAAGGAGCTTGTGCATGGGCTGCCTGAGCTGCCCCTGAGCCAGGTGCACCAGTCACTGCAGAAGTCATGAAGGTCATGGAAAGTCATGGAATTTATGACTTCCATGACCTCCATGACAAACTCACAAGGAATCATAGAATCATAGAATACCAGGGTTGGAAAGGACCTCAGGAGGTCATCTAGTCCAACCCCCTGCTCAAAGCAGGACCAATCCCCAATTAAATCATCCCAGGCAGGGCTTTGTCAAGCCTGACCTTAAAGGAGGCATCTCCAGGCTGGTGGGGCAGCCTGAAAGAAGGGTCAGAGGTGAGAATGGAGAAGGACATGCAGGGGACATCCAGACAGGTGGCTTGGGCAGAGCAACATGGCCAAAATCAGGAGCAAGGAGCCAGGAGCAAATAGGAGAGGGAATCTGAGCTGTGGAGTCTGTAAAATTTTAATACAGATATACACTTTTCACAAACAGGGATATTGTAAATAGATTCCCGTGCTGGGTGCTACATTTTGGCTTTTTCCCCTCCCCCTGCCACTTCTAAAGCACTCTGTCAAGAATGTCAATTTCTTTCTTTAGGATAGCCCTTATATGAGAAAATATTGATGAATTTACAGTGCAATGTCTTTCTAGGAGAGTTTCCCATTTGAAATGTAAATGTTAGAGCAACTTTTGTTTAGTGGAAAAATAAATAAAGCTGGGATCCCTAATGCCGTAATAGATTTGTTACACAGATGGCTTAAATAGATACTCTATTTTGACTAGTGGTTTTCCACAAGTGCCACATTTTCACTTTCAGTTAATAAATTTGTTTGCATTTTAATTTCTAGTCTCAGTTGGCATTTTACTGTTTTGTGAATAATTAATAACCCAAAATTATTCTTAAGGAGCTAGCCAGAGATTGGTCTTGGTGTGCTGGATCTGCAGGGAGGGTTTGTCCTTTTGGGATTTGCCATGATGATGATAATGTGAATGAATGAACATTTTGGGACAAATTCTGTCTTCTAAAGCTAAATATACAATCCCCATTTCAGGAATATCCAGGGCTAAAATTTGGCTTTTTTTAGGAACTGATCTTACAAGGGGCCAAAGACCATCTGCCCTCTTTAACTTCAGGGTCAATGGAAAGTGTGGAGTGTCTTTCAGGAAGCACTCAGACCTTTGCACAATCCAACCATTACTGTCAACCTGGTGTCAGTTTAAGGCCTGGTCTGTACTTAAAACTGAGGTTGACCAAATTGTAACTCTTAGAACTGTGAACAATGTTGCACCCTGTGCAACATAGTTAGGTCGACCTAACACCCACTGTAAGTACAGTTAGGGTGATGGAAGAATCCTTCTGTCAACCTAGTTACCACCTCTCAAGGGGATGGATTTATTACAATGACGTAAAACCACTTCTATTGCTGTAGTAAATGTTTACACTACAGTGCTACAACAGTGTACCTGCAGCACCACGAGTGTAGCACTCATAGTGTAGACATACCCTAAGAAAGACAGGATTCTTTCTGAGATTAAAAAAATGATTACACTATATATTTCTCATTACTATGATGAACTCCATTGATTTTTGTTGTTTTTTTGTTTGTTTTTTTGAGATGGGCTGATTAGAACTGAGCATAATATTCCAGACAAGGACATAATATTGATTTATATACTGGAATTATAATTTTATCTTTACTTATAGCCCACTCTTTCTGCATCCCAGCATCGTTTGCCAGCATTTTCTAGTGGTTGCAACAATGTTTTGGGAATCAGGAGGCTTCGGTACTAATTACAGCTCAACCACTGACTTGCTTTGTGACTATGGGCAAAAACACCTCATGCTGTGCCTTTCTTTTTCCCCCACAACCCTTTGCCTGTCTTTTACTCTGTAAGCTTTTTGGAGCAAGGACTCTCCCTTAGTATGTCTATATATAGCATCTAGAACAATGGGGCCCTGATTTCAGTTGGGGCTGCTAGTCACTACTGTGATACAAATAAGTAATCATAATAATAACCACCACCACTGCATAATGAACCATGGTTTTCAATCAAGCTGTCCACACTGATGTCCTTAGTGGTTATAGTTAATTTAGAATCCAGCAATATATACAAGTAGTCCAAATGATTGCCTTCAATATTCATTACCTTGCATTTTGAGAGGATGTTTCATAAGTAAGTAAGTTTGCAAAGCTCATCACCCAGGTATTTCCTCTGGTTGCCTCTTGCTGGTTTCTCTCTGGAAGGGGTGATCTGTCCCTTGGATAATAGTACCAAAATGGCAAAAGATTCCCTCAGGAAGTTTTAAGTCAAGTCCTTACATGAGATAATATTTATAGCAAATGCTTTAACTAAGTCATGATTTAGGAGTCTCTCAATTTGCAAGTTTTACCTCTTTTGACACTAGAGCTGCAAAATGATGGTAAAAAGGGATCAACCTGCTTTCTTAAAAAGAGTCTGAATTGATTCTGAAGACTTATGAAAACAGTGGGATAAGATAGTTCTGACTCACTAATAAGCATTACCCATCAACTGCCAGGGTGCCTAAATTGGACGGTGATGTCATTTTGGGACACTGGTTCAGCACCAATTATAACCAGTCATAGCTATCATAGGAGATGAATTTAGTACTTTTTTTCTGTTCAGATTGATCATACAGATCATAATGATTACAAGTTTGTTTTTCAAAACCAGTTAATGAACAATTTTAATTAACATATTTCATCTAGGAATTGTTCATAATGAATATTGAGTTGATTATTTTCTATGCAAAATTTAGAGATCAAATTTTGTGACCTGCCATCTAAATCACATGGTTCACTGATGGGAGGATCTAAAATTAATTCAGCTTTCATGTGAAAAAATTCAGTTTTGTCATTAAACAATCTTTGTTTTGCGATTAAAACTTTGTTTGGGGAATAGATGTTTGCTTTGTTCAAATACTCACATGGAAACTTTGCTTCCATTAATGCTCTGAAACAAATAAGTAGATATGAACAAGTCACATCAAAACCCAGGATGAAGTCTGGGCCTCCATTGAATTCAACCACAAAACTTCCATAGACTTCAATGGCACCAGCATTTTATCTAGTTTTGAATTTTATCCAGCTCTGTAAGAAGTAAAGGCAAAATGTATTAAATCACTAATAGTATTTCTTACAGCTCCCTTTATATTTCTTATAAGTGTCCCCTCCAAATATTAACGGGACTTATCTGATACAGCTGGAGACTTGGAACAAAGAATGTTAATATCTCTTCTTATTCTTGTTTCAAAACAAAATCTGAACAGTCCAGAGATGACCAGAGACAACATTCCAGTTCAATTCCTGACATCTGAGTATTGCATGTTTTACTGCTCTCTGCACAAATGCATCTTCAGATGTCATAGAATTCTCTCTCTCTAAGTCTTAAAGAATTAATATCAGATGCACGTCTTCAGCACAAATGTGTTGTTTGTTTTACAGATGATTTCCCAAGGCTCATCTGCACAAGAGGTGTGTAAATTCTGTTATGCACGAGTGTGTCACACACTAACCAATGCAAATGGATTCTGCTGGCACACAGTAAAAATTACCTAGTGCACATTAACTAGTACCTTTTGAAACGGGACTACATTAATGTTTTTATCACATGAGCCAGTTCGTGCATGACATGCTACTGCACACTAGAATTAACACTACTCTGATGCAGAATACTGCACCATGTAGACAAGCCCTTATATAATTTTTGTAGGATTTATAGTGTGCTGTGGAGTCATACAGAAGCCAGGACAAAAGTCAGGGGAAGGGGAAAGCTAATTTGCGATCTGTCAATGAACTACTTTCTCATTTTTTTGTATTAAATCAGTTTAACTTTCCTCCCTTGCTTTACTACAGAATTTTTAAAAACAAAAATCCTATGGTTTTTTCACAGCTAACCTCCTTGATGAGTCTTCTAGAACAAATGGCTTGTTCTGTAAAGTCATCCTTGTTATTTCATTTTAACGGTATAATGTGTACTTAATATGGAAATGCATTCTTCTTTATTAAGACTGTTTCTATACAGAAACAATGATCCCACAATCATTGATAGCTAATACATTTTGTTCTCATCTGCTTCCAAGTTTTGCTTATTGTATTTTAAGGATTGGCTCAAGTGACAGAATTTGTCACTGGAATCCATTTCTTCATCATCATTTTCCAATATTTGGGGTGTTTGAATCTCAAGGTTTGGTTTGACATGCATGGAAAGAGGCCCTTTGTGAAATTCATATCTGGTTTTTGAACCTCCCCCTGAGTTCTGGCAGAAAGAGGTTTGGATTTTGGGATTTGTTTCAAGGCCCTCTGCTGTATCAATATGCTGAAATAATTTCTGTATCCAGAGATACTCCCATTTCAGACTTTCCAACCATAAAGTAAACAACTGAAACTTTGTTAGATAACAGACCCATTCCCAGTAAATCTAATAGCATAAAGGGCGATGAGAAAAGATAGATATATATATCACAGTTAAACAATGGGTGTATTAAATATTCTCTTTGTAAAAAAAACAAAGCTAAACACTATTTTGTTGAGTAGTTTCTAAAACAGTTTAAAGGAGGAATGTGTACAAGAGTGAAATAGGAAAAGGGTGGAAGAGCTTTATTTAATCAAGGACTCCTATAAAGATAATTGTGAATAATCTGATATTAGTAACTTTTGGAACTTGATTATCCCAAAATATTCCCAAAAGGGGCTATATTTAAGTCAGACACTACTTTGTCCACCCTACAAAACACAAGACCCAGAAATGAGGTAAGAAGTTTGTGGATGTCAAAGATGATTATGCACTGAATGTTAATGCACTGTATTAATAATGTAGGCCAAAAAAATTGCAGTTCAGAAGCTTGGGAGGAATGCTATTCTTCAGTCCTGAGTACACTGTTCCATCACTCAGATTCTTCAGGGCAATTTAACAAAAAACACACAAAACACATGATGTTAAAATTGCTCATTAGTGGATGTAATGAAATAGGATTAAAATGGTGTGTACAAGGCAGCAATTAAGAACTACAACATATTTCTCTCACCTTGAAATTGTTACACATGGGAATAAAACTCCAAAAACATAAATCAACAACAACGCAAGTCCTTACAATAAAGGTGACTTATATGCTGGTGAGATAACAAGTGTCTTCTAGCCACCAGCAACACCAGAAGTGTTGAAGGAATGTCTGCCTTTCCATATTTGTATCTCTTCAGAGCCTCAAGGGTAAAGAATGTGCAGATCAGAACACATTATGTCAGACAAAAGACAGGTGTATATCCTAAGCTCTTCCATAGAGATATTTTTATACCTTTGCTCCCAGATGATATAGCATCTGTCAAATACAATAAATCAGATGGATTTATGGACTACTCTTTGAAATTATAAATGCAGTGTGAAGCAGTATGCTCAGTAGAATTTGTATTCAAGTGCTCATTAGACACACGATATTTGAATAGATTAAAAATCTACAGATTCCCAAAAATTGGATAGGTGAAATCTATATAATGGGAAATAAGGTGTTTGAAAATTGTGCCATTCCTTTAAATTTTATCCAAAACAAAATTTTGCCCGTTTGCTCACCTCAAGTTTATACCTTGTTTTGCTTTGTCTGTGCTTCCATCTGTGGCCTTTGAAAGGAATGCATCCTATGCAGTGGACTCCCAAAGAAGAAGCCCTAGCAAAACCAAAATCAAAGTACACAAGCTTCTGGGATTCTGCCATCTCTGTCATACTTCATACTCTGACATTCCTATAGTGATTTCCTGAATGCTGAGGAGGTACTATGTCCTGCATCGCAGAGCATTACTGAGTCACCTTCCTCCAAATTGACCTCTAAGGACTTGATTCACAAGGGGGAGTTAGGCAGTGCAATGCCCAGCTTTTAAGTACGGTGCCACTTAGCAACATTTACAACCCTGAATTAGGGGCCCCATACAATGCAAGGGGAGAGTTAGATGCTGTAAAGGGGTATATACTTCATCCTGTCTTTAAAAGAGGTATTGTGGGACTGAGAGGCTAATTTACCCATTTAGCTGCACCTGGAAGGTGGGCAACCCCAATTAAAGATGAGTCCCAGCTGAGAAAGGAACTGGGTGGTTTCTATAAAGGTAGGAAGCCTGGAACAGAAAGGCACTGTAGGGAGAGAAATTCTACAGCTGTTCTTTGGGACTAGCAAGTAGAAAGATCAGGCTGGTCAAGGTGGAGTCCTCTACTGAGTAGTAAAGTCTAGCTTGAAGAGATAGTTAGCCACTGAGGTGGAGGAAGCTCTGGTGGTGAGGTCTGATAATAAAGAAGGCTCTAGACTTCTGGTTGAGAGTCCTGGAAGGTGTTCATCTGAGGAACAGAGGGGATGAAATGTCAAGCCCGAGGAGGGTAGAAATGGGTTTAAATTTTCTCTTGTGGTTTGGGATTTACTGGGGGATTCTGAGGAAGAGTCCTGCCTCTAAAAAACAGGGTAAACTTAGAGAGGTGGTGAGAAAAGCCTACTCTCAGGAAGTAGTCCAGGGAAGTGACAGCAAGGAGTTTAGCAGAGTGAACCTTCATTGTCTGTCCTGAGGTCCCTAGATAGGGCTCAACATACCCAGTGGGACTGGGTTTCCCTATCAGCCAGGGCATGAAGCTTGGAGAAGGAAATAAGGATCAGTGAGAGAAGAATGTGGGGATTAAGCGGCACACAGGGCTGAAGGCATTTTGTAAGGACAACTGAGCTGTTGTTGGACTCCCTTACATTAGAAGGGGTGGGACTAAAATGTGATCGGGCCAGAGGCCCAAGTCATAAGAGGCAGATCACTGCAGGAACAGAGCAACTGTCAGGAGAAGGTGCTAGAGAGGAGGAGAGCTAGCTATGCCTTACCCAGGAAGAAGATGGTATTCCAGCAGTGATTCAACCTTTTTATAGGTGTCAAGAAAGGCTCACAAAAGCCAGCACACTGAGTAGGGAGTGGAAGCTAGCCAGTAGGAAAGTCCAAGGAGATGGACTCAGGCACCCGACCCCATGAGAGATTTCACAACTTTGAACCCAGAATAGAGGCAGGTGCTTCCCTTCTACCTGGGAGATCCCTAAGCTAGGTCAGACCTCTCTTGTGGAAAAAACAGGGTGATAGTGGTTTCCTAACTCCTGGGCTAAAGTTTTCTCTCGGTGTGTCTCTTCCCATATTTAATTATTTATAGAAGGTAGAACAGTTTTTTCAGAGACCCCCCCCCCCCCTTAGACAATAGTCCAATTACAGTTAGGTCACTCATTTAGGAGATCTTAGTATTCAAGTCCTAGTTTAAAGCTCTTGTGCCAGCCTGGATCCCAGAATGTTAATACCTCAGGCACTCAAGTGGGGACCACATGTTAAGAGTCGTCTTTCTGTGAATTCCTCCCGATCACTGATCATCCCAAAATCTTCCTCAAAGTACAGAGGTGAGTTCAAGGTTCTTTCACCAATTAAGCACAATGGTGATTTAAACCTGAGTCTCCTATATTGTTACTGAGTGCTCTACACAATGGGCTATTGGGTAAAAAGGGCTACCTTGACTGTCTTTTTGTGAGAATTAGGCATGTTTTGAGTACAGCTACCAAGTCAGGTCCCACAGATGAGATGTACAGGAGAATGCCTAGTTTGAGTATCCCATCAGAACTTATGTGTGAGTTAGGCACTGAGCAGCTCAGTGATGCAGGGAGTTAGGCAGCTGTGTGCATTCCCACCAACAGAAATTTAGATGTTTAGGGAAGTTAGGTAGCGGATGGACAGGGGTTTGTGAATGCCAGTGATACCTAAATGTTAGATTTAGGGCTAGATTCTAAGACCTAAATTGCCTACATCTTCTATAACCACACTCCTGGTGTGGTGCATACCCCATCATTCCAACAAGACATATATTTTGTACAAAGTTCTAAAATGCAAATCATTCAGTAGTTTGGACTGTCAAAATAAATTGCAATCAGACTGCTGGGTATACTCTTGCACATGCTACTCTGAAGTATTCTCACCAGGAGAGATCACATTTAGCTGAACAATAATTGTTAGCTATTGTATCTGATTCAAGCTCATGAAGAGCTTGACTGTTTGCCACAGCTTTTCCTTCATTGTCCTGGGAACAGATAAGTTTTGCTAGTCACACTGAATTGGTAATTATGCATTCACATTTCTGTTTTAATATATCTGCTTCTATTGGATTTGCAGAAGAAATGTTTTTAGTTCACTCTATTGATTGGTGAACCATTAAGGTTCCAATTCAGTAAACATCTGCTAGGTAATAGACCACAGGGGTCTTCCTTGATTAGCTGTTAATACCTTTATTGATGCCAGATTATCATTAGTTCTCACTTAACAAAAATAGGGGTTAAATCTGCCCATTCATGCCAGAGAGTACATTCAACCAGGCTATAAAACCCCTTGAATAAAGACACAGATGAGAGAGAGAAAGATTAGTTGTCCCAGAGTAGTCTCATTAGACCACTGTGGAAGACTGAGGTAATCAGGCATAACTGGAGATTCATGGAGCTAGATCCACAATGGGTCTTTATGTTGTACTACCTAACTTTTAGGCATTGTGCTAAAAGTACTGAGGTCCCCTGTATCAGGGGGACAGTTGGACACTTAATTATTCACAGAAGCTGGCAAGCTAAGCCAAGAACTGACTAAGATAGCCATTAGGAAATGCCAAGGAGAAGGGTGGGGCCTCTTTAAGAGCTTGGAGCATCTGTCTACTTGGCATTCTCAGTTGTGAAGTCTCTCCTGAAAGCTTCCTCACATGTCCCCCTCCAAAAAAAAAAAAAAAGGAGAGGGAGGGAGGACCCTCTTGTACCTAAGACCCCAGTGACTAGAACAATCACCCAGCCCATGTGGGAGACCTGGGTTCTAGTCCCTGCTCTAAATAAAAGATACTGGGGATTTAAAGCAGAGTCTCCCACATCCTGGGTGAGTGCTGTGACTACTGGGATATTGGGTATACCGGTGTGTGTGGGGGAGACTATGGCACCCCCTCCGCTGTCTTCTGTGTCAGTTTGGCATGTTCTGCATATGCCTATTAGATTGAGTCCTGCAGGGAAGATAATCTGAGACCTGCTAGGATGTAGGCATGAGTTTGGCACCAAGCAGGTGCCAGGACTTTGGCAGTTTTGTGCATGCCCATCAACAGAAATGTAGGCGCCCAGTAGAAACTTTTGATGCCTAGGGAATGTAGGAGCTTACAGGGCTGGGTAGCAGCTAAGGAAACTGGAGGAGCTCCATGGCATCTAAATGTTGGATTTAAGTGCTTAAAATAGTAGTTAGGGGCCTAAGTCTCTTTGTGGATCTTGCCCATCCTGGAAATTGTGAAATGAACATTAGTGGTGAAATAGATTCCCAATGTTTGTCCTCATGAATGCGTAGTCTGTGTGGATCTGAGAATGCCCGGATAGCACCTTGTTTAACAAGCACCTACAACCCACGAGGTTTGGTAAAAAGAGATCCTCATGACTGTTAATAGCACTGTCTACTGCTGAACATTAGTAGAGTTAAAACACTAATGGCATGATGTGAAACATTAGCCAACATTTTCAAAATGACTCCTAAATCCACATTTTGGCACCTAAATAAATTGCCTAACTTATCTCTAATGGGGGGCTGGTGAACATGTAGCTACTTTGAAAATACAATACTGTATATAAGATACAACTTGTAGCTGTGTTAGAGTCTATATCAGACCGTACATATTATTACAGAAGACAAAGACACAACATAGCAATGCATTTAAACAGAAGTTCTGGGATTCATTGCCAGTTACCTCTAATACCCTAAGGAATGGTTAAGAGAGCAGTAGATTTTGATGAATCAGGCTGAGTAGTTAAATGCCTAACTCTGAAGTTAGCTTCTAACTTTAGGCACTTATTTTTATAAATCTCAGGCACCACGTTCAGTGACTTTTCTACAAACGTAGACTGGATGTTGAGTGATGGCGCTCCACATGGTCATTTATTATCTCCAACTGACTGTACATAGTAAGAACCATTTTAACAAAAACAAATAAAAAAATCTTGTCATAGGAGAGCCAAAGAGATTTGAAATTGAGTTGGTCAAATACTTCAGTACAATTTCCATATTCTCTTGAATAAAACAGCTAGCTGTTTTCTTGCCTCTTTTAGTTTTCTGCAAATTGTATAGTTCTAGACTGTGTTATAGTATAATATTCTAATTTAGAGCTATCGAGGCAAAGAACAGTCATGTGGCTGTGGCACTGGAATGGCAGAGTGGCAATGTGGGCTCGCTTCCCAGATATGCCACAGACTTCTAATGAAACCTTACATTACTTAATCTTTCTGGGCCCCATCCAGCTCAAATTAAGGAAAGTAGAGTGGCTCCCATTGACTTTAATGGGAGCTGGATCAAGCCCTATGTACCTGAATCCCCAATTTATAAAGCAGGAATAATTGTTGATGTTGACTACTTAGAACTGTATGCTTTTCAGATCGGAGACACTGTTTTCTATGTGTTTATACAGTGATTAGTACTATGAAGCCTTGTTTTGGCTATGGCTGGACCTAGATGCTACTGTAATAAAAATAAATAAGAATATTCTAGCAAATGCATTTGTTGGCGGAAACTATTTGAGATTTATAAAAATAAGTGCCTAAAGTTAGAAGGAAAAGTGAACCTTAAGCTAATATTAGAGATTATTCATAGCACATGTAGTTTGAACTAGGGTATGTAAATTTAATCTTATAAGAGGTCATATTTCAGGTCTTCCATCTCAGTTTCCAGTTGAGTGTCCCACACTTGAAAAACAAGGGGTGAATACATGGAAAATGATGCAGGGTAAAGTTTACTAAATGCCAAAAAAATAATAAATCTCAAATTTCCTTCAAGTTCAGCTCCGATTTTGAGATAATGTTCAAGGGTGGGAGGTGTTCATTAATGCAAATTAGCTTGCTGATTTTTCTGTTTGAGGAAGAGGCAAACATAGCTTCCTTAACTTCATCACTGTGTGCTATGCAATATACAGTTTGAATCTGAGGGAACAGATACCTTTCAGAAAATGAAGCTATGAAAATCTCCATAATGACTTCTGTACAGCATTGTTAGTGTTTCCATTTGCACTAAGTGATTATTTCTTCCATGTACTAACTGTAATAATATCCTGCACAGACAGGCTTTATATGTATCTAGATCTAGATCTATATATATGAAGAAAAACTCGATAGCAGGCTAATAAGAATAGATTGCTCTCCACTGCAAACATGCTAGATTTTTCATCATAAAAATGATCAGTCAGAAACTGGAAGCAAGAATGCTTCCAGTCATTAGAATGATTCTTCTGTAGTCTAATGAACACTGGGATAATATGGTATGTCTGACTGTACAATGGGTCTGTTTTTGTTTTCTAAAGGACATACCTGTCATTTTTAATAGTTTTTTTTTCCAATTACTATTTTAATACTGTTATCAGTTAATAACATTGTTAAAAATACATCGGTATCCATTCTTGTACTTAACTATTAACTAAGTTGTTAGGTAAACTATGTGTAAAGCAGAAGTAATTTTTTGCTGCAATATTAATTATTATTAATGAACATGAATGTTTGCTTGGATCAAATCCTTGCCAGTTCAAAAAGCTAGATCTTTCTCAAAGCCCACTTTCAGGGTCAAAGGTTGCACAAAGGAATAGTCTTACAAGATGATTCATATGGACTTACTGATTTAAAAAGACCTTGCCACCACTAGTCAACTGTCCATCATAAATAATAATGCTATGCTATTTAGAGAAATACAAAATAAGTGATTTATGGTCAAACAGGGTCACATCTATGGTTCTTTTTACAAGAGATATGGCCTTCTGAAATCCACAGAATTTAATTGGAATAAGCTGTCTACAAATCTAAACTTCACAATTGTTTTATATTAAAATGTCTCAGGTGGGATTGTGTGTGTGTGAGAGAGAATGTCTATAGTGTGATGCTGGACATGTATCCAGAACTAGACCTATGTTGCCTGTGAAGAACAAGATAGCTGAAGGAAGACAACATCCATTTTTTTGTCCCTTCCAGAAGCTCCAAGACAGAGCAGAAAGCACCTCCATTTGGAACATACTGTCAACCTCAGCAGCCATATCTTCTTGCTGTTGAACTGCAAACAAATCCTGACTGATACACTGTAGTGCTCCAGCTGATTTGGTTATCAGACTCCCCTCTTAAGTTGTACATAAGACTTGCCTACAGTAGAAAGTTTGAAGTATGGATATTCCCTTCCAGGGGCATGCACAGGAATTTAAATTTCACCGCTTTTGGAGGGACACCTATGTCCCTGCCAGGGCTGAGTTCAACTCCATTTATAATTATAATGTCTACAGATATGGTATATTTTTATCCAAAAAATATTTAAAAGCAAAAAGGTCAATTTTTACTCAGACCCATAATTGTGAATATCCAAAATTAATCATTGACCTTAAATAATAACCTCATTTAGCCAAAGCACACATCTGAGTCTACCAGATTGCACTCTGCTGGCTAGTATTGTACATATTGTTCGGGCTTAATTTTGATCTTACACTGGTGTAAATCACATGTACTTCCAAAAAGCAATGATGTTACATTGATCTAAAACTAATTAGAGAGAAGACCCAGAATCAGGACCTGGGTCTTTATTGCATACACTATGGAACTGCACAAATGACAATGGGATCAAATTATTATTAGAGCAGAATGAATTTACACCATTGGGATTCTTAAAATTAGCAACAAGTTAATTTATCAAGGAATCCATAAATATCAGGAACCCATCCAAAAGATTCCTACTAAGAGCACTATTAGTAGCAACAAACTTAATAGCATTTATAAAAGCCAACTAATATCTGCTTGATGTTAGGGACTGGATTTATTGATATTTCTTCCTTCAAACAAATATGGTATAAAATGTTGGGTAAATGGGGCCAAATACATTCTAGTGTAATTCCATTTTCTTTCTCCTAGGATGAATAGGTCCAAGTAGCTGTTCAATGAGCTAGTTTGCATCCTCCTCCGCAACCCAGGAAGAGATGTGCATGTCAGTCAGTGATGGTGTAGATAATACTTGATCCTATCCTGAGTGCAGGGGACTGGACTAGATTACCTCTCGAGGTCCGTTCCAGTCCTATGGTTCTGAGGACTCATCCCATCAGCTTGAACTCTGGGGGAAGGGAATACAAATCTTTGATCAGAAGAAACTAGGTCTTTGTGCTGTTTAGACTTTGGGAGGACAAGATTTCTAAGCATAAGTAAGGGATCTCCAGCTGCTTAGCCTGAGTTTAGCCCTAGAGAACTTAGAAACTGCTGTAATATACAAGCTCTATATCAACTTTTGAAATCTACCACTGTAAATCATTTTGTGTGTTCACTTGCTTTAACCTTGGAAATAACTCTTATTTCTTTTTCTTAGTTATAAGCATCTTTGATGTGGGGTCTGAGGTACAATTGAATAGGAGTAAATGACTAGTCCTGTGGGAGTGAGTGTAACCTGAATATTGTTGCGAGTTTTTATTTACGGTACCATCTATTACAAAGGCAGACTTACCTGGTAGGCAAGAAAGAGTGGAGTATCTAAGAGGACTGTCTGAGTCCATGGTTAGGCTGTTCTAGTGCTTGAGGAGTTGACACTTGGTTGGTGATATCTAAGTGTAGAACTCACAACCAATTTGGGGTTTGTGCCCTGCTTCTTAACAGTCTGTCCTGAGGTTGGTACCCATGCTCCTGAGAGACACTAGACAGCTTGACCCTTGTTAGAAAGACATTGGTAGCTGATTATTTCCCCTTCTCTAGTGATAAAGAAACATTGGCTGCTGGACTGGGAGGGGAAGAAGAATTGAGGATCTCCTTCTTCTCTGAAAAAACAAAAGGAGTACTTGTGGCACGTTAGAGACTAACCAATTTATTTGAACATAAGCTTTCGTGAGCTACAGCTCACTTGAGCATAAGCTTTCGTGAGCTACAGCTCACTTCACCGGGATGAAAGCTTATGCTCAAATAAATTGGTTAGTCTCTAAGGTGCCACAAGTACTCCTTTTCTTTTTGCGAATACAGACTAACACGGCTGTTACTCTGAAACTTCTTCTCTATCTCCACCAAATCCCCACCAAAATAAGGGTGGACTAGTGGCTCTACAGAGTTGGGTGTCCACTCCACATGTTGATTTTGGAAGACTAAACAAGATAATAAGGCGAAAGTCTTCTGTCCCAGTAACTCTCCTGTATGGCTACATCGAACAAGTAATAATTTTTGCCCTAAATAGTTGCAATAACAGTTTTGATCATACATTTACATAGGGAAAAGAAAGATAAGAAGCCAACGTATCCTCACTTATTAACATTATAATAACTAGTAAATAATAAATCTAAGATAAGAGAGAACAATATTAATACACTTTGTTTATAAATAGTTAAAATCTTTGCTTCAAATCTCCTTGAATATATAAAGCTGTGAAGGTAGTGATGCCTATAGGTAAAGCTGCCCAGTGCTTGCCATTATAAGGTGCTCTTTTCAGTTGTTTGTAATTTTGACAAGCTGTTTGGTCTGAAATCTGCCATGCCAGGTATCTGCCTGAGACTGATATTTTGGAAAGTTTTTAGTTGTAATGGTTTGGTGATTTCTGTGAACAAGGACAATAATTTAGTTTGCCCATGGTTTGTTTGTTTTTAATTATACTACAAATTTATTGAGAAGATCTAGTGCACTTGTGCTTTGGGACAAGGGCTCGAAATTTTGCAGGGGTGTCACTATAGTGTAAAGAATGTCCAGCTGTATCTACCACCTCTTTCCCACTTCTCTCTGCCCCCTTTGGGCTTGCTGGACCCTGATGTACAACTACTCTCTTTTTTTTCTTTGACACTCCTCCTCCCCCATTATGCATAAACACTCACCTTAAGTCATGATCATGGTGGATGGTGCTCTATGCAGATAAATGGCAGGTTTGTGGTGGCTCAGTGCACGTGAATGAAGCTGGTGAGAAGTGAGGTGGTGAGGAACAGGAGGGTGGTTAACACAGGAGTCAGGTTCCGTAAATGTTCCTATCTGATCATTGTTTCTAGGATCAGTTCTTTTATAGTTTACTGGTCCTGAACCATTTGTATTGTCCCCCTCCCCCAAAAAAAGTGTTTATGAACAAGTTGTGAAACCATAGTCAATAAGTTGTAGGTGATATATAACTTATTTAATGATATTTTAATGTTTATCTTTAAGTGTTAATTATCTGTGCACAATCTGAAAAGTTTTGAGTCTCTTGGCTGGTTCCTCACCCAGCAAAGTCTGAGAGGATGATTGGGTTCCATACTGATACTGACATCACAAGCACATCCTCTTTCCCCATTCATTGGCAGCTACCATGGCCAATGAACTCAAACAGAGAAAAAAACTCATTTCAACATCTTCATCATCTTTTCTTTTTTTTAGTTATATATTTTCTCCATTTTACTTTATTTAGCCCATTTAGCTCCTCTTGAATGTAGAAGCAGGAATTGCTAAGTCTGCTAGACTTATCTTGACTTTAGCAAAGCTTTTGACACTGTCTGCCACAGTATTCTTGCCAGCAAGTTAAAGAAGTATGGGCTGGATGAATGGACTATAAGGTGTATAGAAAGTTGGATAGATTGTCGGGCTCAACGGGTAGTGATCAATGGCTCCATGTCTAGTTGGCAGCTGGTATCAAGTGGAGTGCCCCAAGGGTCGGTCCTGGAGCTGGTTTTGTTCAATATCTTCATAAATGATCTAGAGGATGGTGTGGATTGCACCCTCAGCAAGTTTGCAGATGACACTAAACTGGGAGGAGAGGTAAATACGCTGGAGAGTAGGGATTGGGCCAAAAGAAATCTGAGGTTCAACAAGGACAAGTGCAGAGTCCTGCACTTAGGACAGAAGAATGCAATGCGCCGTTCCAGACGAGAGACCGAATGGTTGGCAGCAGTTCTGCAGAAAAGGACCTAGGGGTTACAGTGGACGAGAAGCTGGATATGAGTCAACAGTCTGCCCTTGTTGCCAAGAAGGCCAATGGCATTTTGGGATGTATAAGTAGGGGCATTGCCAGCAGACCGAGGGATGTGATCATTCCCCTCTATTCAACACTGAGGCCTCATCTGGAGTACTGTGTCCAGTTTTGGGCCCCACACTACAAGAAGGATGTGGAAAAATTGGAAAGATTCCAGCAGAGGGCAACAAAAATGATTAGGGGACTGGGACACATGACTTATGAGGAGAGGCTGAGGGAACTGGGGATGTTTAGTCTACAGAAGAGAAGAATGAGGGGGGATTTGATAGCTGCTTTCAACTACCTCAAAGGGGGTTCCAAAGAGGATGGAGCTAGACTGTTCTCAGTGGTAGCAGATGACAGAACAAGGAGTAATGGTCTCAAGTTGCAGTGGGGGAGATTTAGGTTGGATATTAGGAAAAACCTTTTCACTAGGACGGTGGTGAAATACTGGAATGCGTTACCTTGGGAGGTGGTGGAATCTCCATCTCCTCCTCCTCCTGAGGTCCCTTCCAACCCTGATATTCTATGATTCTATTCTGATGACCTATGGTCTGAACGAGCTTTTGATAAGACCCTGAAACTTTAATATTTTTCCCATTTCAAAATTTGGATTATGTCTGGTCAAAAATTTTCTGATGGAATATTTTTTGTTGTAAAATTCTATTGTCAAAATCAAAACTTTCAGCAGGAATGTGTAGATATTGAAATTTCATTTTTAAAAAGAAAAAAGCATTTTGATGAAGTTGAAATATTTTGACTATCAAACCATTTTGATTTTTTGTTTTGAATATTTTTCATTAATTTATTTTCAAAAAGCCAGCAATGGAGTGGAACATTCCAATTTCTCCAGTCTGTCCATCCCAGTCTGGTATGCGGAAAAAAAATAGGGTGTTTTTGGCCTGTATTCTGAATCAGAATGAAAACAAATGTTCAAATCTTGTAACTTTTCACAGAATGGAAATTCTGGTTCCTGCAGAGCTCTAATTGGGACTACAAGCTTTCAGAGTGTATAGCTATATGGCACCTGTTCTACTTACAACAGTTCTAGAGAGGGCAGCCACTAAAATCAGTTTGTAGTCTACGTGTGTGGTCATAATTATGTGATTCTTTGGTCAGATATTTCACGAACTACCTATGCTAGAAAAACCTACTGTGACAATTGAATCCCCAGTTTCAGTGGAGTGTAGCAATAGTTTCTGTCATTCATGTATCATAGGATATTAATATTTAAAATAGTCATTGACCTATAACTAGGGCTCATGATTCACTCTGCCAGAACCACTGCTTTCAATATGGTCCTGACTGAGCTTTGGAGAATTCCCATTGACTTCAGAGGACTTTGGATTAGGCCCTAGTTCACCAACTTTTTTCTCCCAGCAACTCTAAGAATGTCAGATTCTCTGACAATATCAACAGCTCTGGAAGACTGTTTTACATGGAATTTGACAGAGTTTAGCTCTATAGCAAAAGAGAGACAGATATGAAACTACTGAGGTACCAGAAGTAATACAGGGATAGGAGGAAATACCTCTGGCATTCCCATAGGTAGGGTCAGCACTGTATTTATCCCAACATAAACGTTGGCTTCCTAGGTTATCCTAAAAGTAAAAATGTGTAATTGGGTTCTTATTGGGTCCTGAGGGGTGGATTTTTTTAAAAAAATTGCTATGTCAGTAACTCCCCCGCCCCCCCAAGCCAATGTTGTCTGACAATATTAGTGAGTGATATTGAGTCATAGATTTCAAGGTGCAGAGACCATTGTGATTACCTGTTCTGACCTCCTGTATAATTCCTAGAGGATATGTTTTAGAAAAAGATATCCAATTTTGATTTAAAAATGGTCAGTAAAGGAGAATCCACCATGACCACTGGTAAATTGTTCCAATGGCTAATTAATGATTTACACCTTATTTCCCGTCTGAATTTGTCTAGTTTTAACTTACAGACTTTGGATCATGTTATAATTTTCATGTTATATACTCTATACCTGTTCCAACTTCTTAGCTGTCAGGGAGGACTTAGACTTTTGGTGCAGTTGAGTTCTTTGTTGGGAGAAGAATGAGTAGATACAGGCTAAGAATATTCTTTCTTACTCTGTTTCCATTTGCAATAGGCATGTTGTTCTTTCAATAATACAGCAAAAGCACCAGCGGTACTTGTCATGTGCAAATAGTTGTATTTTCAATCTGTCAAAGTCACAGCTTTTGTTCAGAAGGTTGCTATACATGCCCTAAAGCCAAGGCCCTGTCAGCATTAGACACATTTTCGCCAACACTAGAGTAAACCCCTAACATAGACGTGCTGCACAAAATATACGGCTGACTTAAAAGTCACACTAATGCAACTTAATTCAATAAGTTACCAGAGTAAGACTCATGAATGCATAAACTTCACTTTACATCTATGCAGGTCATCTACATTAGGAATTTGCACTGTTGTAACTTCACTGATCTAATTACACTGATGTAAAAGTCTCTCATATAGACAGGGACCAAGTGTTACATCACATAGGCTGAAGCTGGGGCACCTGCATTGGCAACACAAAAGGAAACCATTGAAGTTTAATGACTCCTCTTCTGAAACACAAGGGCTCAAATCTTGGACCCACTTTGACTGCTTTTCAACATTTAATTGGCACAAAGTAGTGATACCTTCAGGGGCCCAATTCATTGGTTCTATTTCTATGCTGTAGCTGGGAATGTGTGAGTAGATATGTGCTAGAAAGAGTAGAAACACAGGTCTGAAGGGAATCTGTCCCTTTATTATGTATGGGGCGGTACAGTTGAGTACAGAGACACAGGCAATTCAGAGCTCTGTTACTACTCTTTCTTTAGAAACCCCAATGGAGTGCATGATTCCATCATTATTACTGTTCAATTTTATTTACAGGTTACAGGAAGGAAAATGCAAATTATTTTAACAGGGGAAAAAAGGGTCCCTTGAGCCTCTATCACTACATAATCACATTGCTTCACTTAGCTGCTTTACTAAATTTTAATTTTTTTGAAATATGCAGAATAAAGGTACATGTCATTGTTATCCTTCAAAGGAATTGTAGGTTAGAAAGAGCCTAAGGCATGAGGGAGAAGGGTTCCAGCATATAATGCATGCTTGCACGTCTGTAATTCAACATGTGTTATTGTTGATTTTCTAATATTGGTTAAAGTAAATGGGATTAGACGTGAACTATTGGTGTTTCTTTTCTCCAGAGCCAAGTGAAACCATTTTAGGTTGGGGGGGGGGGGGCAGGAGGATGAGGATAGGGGACCATAAATTGTGAGTGGGTGGTCATCATAAATTAACCCCCCACACACAGAGCAAGATACCGGGCAATAATTAAAATAGGCCATAATGCTATGAAATTTAAACTGCCAAAAAAGGCTTAAATCACCTTAACTACTTAGCTGGTAGCTGTCCAATGCAGGTTCCCAGTATTGGACCGCAACCCAAAGTGTTGATTCCTATAAGTAATCAAAGCTATAGACTATCCAGCTGCTCTTTCAAAATTTTCATGATAAATTCACCTTCTGCCCTTACTTCTTGTGAGTGCTAAGAGCTCAGATGAGAGGAGATCCAGGCTGCATAAATACTAGGAGGTATACCAAGCCCCCAAGCATCTGCAACCTAAATAGGATATCAGATGAACCTTACAAAGCTCAACATCCACACTGGACTTCTGCAAATGTTGCACTGTGGACATTAGCATGGACTTTAGGAACACCAGATCTCTCCTGGATGATGAGGGGATGTTGTGGGGTGGAAGGGAAAGGGGGACACTCAGTGTTGCATTGTGTGGTGGGGGCAGAAGCCCCTTGGCATTCCCAGAATTTTAGCATCAAACTATGGCTGTAAAAACAAAGAACAAAGAGGAAAGGTAGTTTAGCAGCTGATGCAGAATGCCTCCTTGTTCAGCTCCTCCATTGGTCCTTTGGACAAATCAGGATCCCCACATCAACTAATCTCAGGCTGGATAAGGACTGCAGAGCACCATATCCCAGCCCTTCCCCACTCCTCAACTGCAAAGAAACTAGGATGAGGGGAGGGAAGCCTCCACTCCTCTCACCAGGCAATGGGACTGCACCCTAGGAGCAGTGGTTTTCAATCCATGGATCGCGACTCAGAATTGGGTCACAGAATGGAAGGGAGTGGGTTATGGCGGCTGAAGGGGCCATTAAAAGTCCCATTGGCAGTCCTGCAGAGCTAAGGCAGGCTAGTTCCTATCTATTTTGACACCACGCTGCGCCCCGGAAGCAGCCAGCACGTCCGGCTCCTAAGCAGGAGGGTGGGGATCCATGTCCTGCCCCTGCACCAAGCACTGCCTCTGTGGCCAATGGGAGATGTGGGTGAGAGTGGCACATGGAGCCTCCTGCCGCCCCCCGCATAGAACCCGGACCTACTGGCTGCTTCCAGGGCACGTGTAGTGCAGTGCCAGGACAGGCTGCCTTACCCTCCACACTGTGCTGCTGACTGGGAGCCACCCAAGGTAAGCCTGCACCTGAACCCCAAGCCCCCTCCTTCACCTCTATCCCCTAATCCTTGACCCCATCCCAGAGCCCACACACTCAAGCAAGAGTCTGTACCCCCTCCTGCATCCCAACCCCTTGCCCCAGCTCAGAGCCCCCTCCCACACCCTGAATCCCTCATCCCCACCCTCAACCCGCAGCCCCCTCCCACATTCCGAATCCCTTGGCCCCAGCCTGGACCCCCTCCTGTACCCCAAACCCTCATCCCCACGCCCAGCCCAGAGCACTCACCCCCACTGAACGCCAACCCTCTGACACAGCCCAGAGGCCCCTCCCATACCCTGAACCCCTCATCTCCAGCCCCACCCCAAAGCCCTCACCCCCTCTTGAAACCCTCACCCCACCTCAACCCGCAACCCCTTCCTGCACCCCAAACCCATCATCCCCAGCCCCCACCCAGAGTCCATACCCCCAACCAGAGCCCTTACTCCGGCCTGCACCCCAACTCTCTGCCCCAGCCCAGTGCCCCCTCCTGCACCCTGAATTCTGCATTTCTGGCCCCACCCTAGAGCCTGCACCCCCAGTTAGAGCCCTCACCCCCTCCCACACACCAACCCTCTGCCCCAGCCCAGTGAAAGTGAGTGAGGGTGAAAGAGAGCCACAGAGGAAGGGGGAATGTAGTGAGCGGGGGGTGGGGCTTCTGGAAGGGGCAGGGTCTTGGGGAAGGGGCAGGGTTAGGGTGTTCAGTTTTGTGCAACTAGAAAGTTGGCGATCCTATTCCTAAGCCCTGCATTCCTGCCTGCTTCCAGTTCCTGTCCTCCCAGACCCCTCTCTACTCCCAGTTTCTGCTGTCCTGCCCTATGGCAGGCCCCTGCACCTCTGCCTTACCCCTGACATGTATCCAGTTCTGACCCTTGGCCTGGCACCTAACTGTCTCTGACCTTTGGCTTGGTATCTGATGCTGTCTTGGGTTTTGACCATCTGCTCTGATAATTAGGACTGACTGCCCATGCCCTGGGCATTGCAGTCACTCAAACGCAAAATTTTGAGCACTAATTTTGGTCAAAGACCAACAAAATAATTATTTGCACATACAATTCAGAATGTATAAAGACAATCCTATTTACATTTATCATTTGAATGCATACATGGTTGCATAAAGAAATAATGTATGTGCAGAAAGTTGTGTATGCACACATAGAGGCAAGACTCGGGACTCTGGAATTTTGTCCCCTTCCGTTAGTATTCCCTATTATAGAGATATCCAAACTGGGACCACTGGTGGCTTACAAAGGGGGTCCAATAAAACTTGACTTGTCACATGATGACCGTTTCTTCCTATTTCAGCTTTTGAAATGCATTAAATACTTTCCTACTGTTTTTTTTTCCATGGAAGTCAGAAGTTGCTATAGTTGTGTGTCTCGTAATATCCTCATATGACTGGGAAGCAGTAGCAGCCTTAGCCGCTTTGTCAGCCAAGGCAGAAAATGTTTCCAGCACACCGCCCCTTCTCAACCCCTCCCCCCTCTGCCTCCCAACCAACCACCACCAAGACTGAAATAGCCAGCCAATCCGGAAGACAGAAAAAAACCCAAAAGCCAAGAAGGGCAACACATAGCTTGATAGTGTCCCCTGGAAGTTTGTGCCCAGGGAGACTTCCTGTTTGCCCACCCCTAAAAGTGGTCCTGATGAGAAGTCAGAAGGTCCAGCCAGCCATCTTTATATTACAACGTAGTCCACATTAAAAAGAAACATTTGGATACCCCTGTCCTATCAAACATAGGTCATGAAAACAGAAAACTTCTATGGACTAGCCTTGAATGAGCCTCCTGCTTTGTTGAAGAACACACACTATGTACTTCTCATTTAAAATTTGCACAGTTCTTTTATGTGGCTAGAGTAAAGTAATTCTCACTGCCCATATTTTAATTGAGCAATCAAGTAGTACGTGGTCAGCCAAACTTCATCAAGGAGCCAGTATGTGGTCATGTTCTTCTAAGTATCTCTGAAGACTGTTAGACCATCCTGAAACACAGACCATTAAGATAAAATAAAGATAGGCACACATAACATTTATAACAAGGAATAGAGCCCTAAGGAGTTTTTATCATTGCAATCTGTAATGGGAACAATTTCACTCTCCATCAGCCTAGATAGTATAAATTATTTTTTGGCTGCTGCTACTAAACACACTTTGGAGAGGATTTGAAAATATAGATGCTATTATCTTAATTTTTTTTTTTTTTTTGCTTTTTTATTATTCCTTGTTTTAAACATGGATATAAAATGGGTGTGAACCACTGATTTTGAGCACAACTCTTTACCTAAAAAATTAAGACCATTTTATCTGATTCTGTATAATAAGTATAATAAGGAATTGAACACAGATTGTTCCTCATTCTCTTGACTAAGTAATATATAAAACTAGAACAGAGCCTGTAACTTCAGAATGTTCATAGTTATCTGTTTGAAGGGTTATAGCCTTTTGAAACATTTCCATAGATCTTTTATAAAATTGTAGGGCCAAGTTTTGTCATTGGATCCCTTGAGACCCCAATGTTCTTAGACTTTCTATCATTTTAGTTTTTAGAACTTCTCCTTTATCTTGTAATTATTTGCTAATCTCTCAACAGCCTATCTTTCACTATGTACATATACTTTCAATTTACCATCCTTCCCCACAAAACAAAATACACTGTATTTAAAAAAACAACCACCACCATGGGATAGATCCAGGGCCATGCTAGATAGATAAAGTGTGAGATCCTGCTTCAGCATTCATAATCAGTGAAGTGCTTAAGTTCCTTTGACTCCATTGAGCCCTAAGGGCCTGCTTAAAGCACATGGGCAAATGCTTTGCTGAATTAGGTGGGGACTCACATTAAGCATCTCTGAAACCTCTAGCAAAAGCAGGCTTGTCACAAAGAGAAGAGAGAGTCTAAAACAAAACAATACCTTCCAGGCTTCCTTTATATGACACAGAGAAGCACAATAAGACTAAGTCTATACCAAAAAAAAAAAAAAGGATTTGTATGTCACCTTTAAAAGTGCAAAAAAACTGTCCTTTTCAAACATCTGCAGCTCCTAGCGCTTTGGATGGTCACTTCATCAGTTGAAATAAATAGAAACCCATAGCCTCAAAAAAGCTACTGTTGAGATATAACTGGAACACTTATGTCTGTTTGAGTCAATGAAACATAGTCATGAGCCAGTTACCCGGGGTTCTTTCAACCCAAAGCTCTTGGTAACTTTTACTCTGTGAGGTGGTGTTAGGAAATAAATCAGGGGAGACACGGCTGTCCAACCGATAGATGGCTGGCACAAACAGGATAACACAAGAGTGCTTTTACTTAAAGCTAAACTTAGTCTCAAGCACTTACATACGTCCACAATAGGTTAGTAATACACCCCTAACCCTTGATAATTACCGAAGCTGAGAGTGGCTCTCGAGTGGCACAATGGCAGCCCATCTGCTAGTGGGGAACACAAAATGAATCCAGAGGGAGAGTCCAGTCCTGAAGAGTCCCCCTGCTTCAAACTTTTTCCCCTTATTTATACATTTGTAATAGAATGACATGTCCCTTAAAGAAAACTTGTTAAGTAAGCAGTTTCAATGGTCAAGTGAGAGGTTCCTTCTGATTATCGATTAACCAGGTGTGGGGTTTTTCCAGTGTTTGCAACCTTGAGGCCCCAATAGACACTCCTGCGGCACATCCTGCTCTTTTAAGATGCATGTGTCAGCAACTTCAACACAATTCTTATCAGGAAGGACGGGGGGAGGGGGTCAAGCTGCTCTCTCTGTGGCACCCAAACACCCCTTTCCCCTCCTGCCTTGATTAAGCTAAGCCTGCTGACTTGGCTAATATACAGCCTGCTGACTTGGCTGCTTTTAGCAATAAGCCATAGTGGTTTCAGGCACTTTACTGGTTTGCCAAAGTCTCCCCGTACACCACGAGTCACCTCTCTGCAGACTGATTTTCTCCATCTCTCACAGCTCACAGAAACTGAGCTACATTTAACATTTGTATTTCTCATTTGTAAAAAAAAAAAAAAAAAAAATACTAAGAAAACTCCTGTCATGTCACAGTTCCCAACTTAATGCTCCAATTTCACTGAATTGTGGTGTTGCAGTTGCAATTTAAGATCCTTTATTGCAAGGAGAATCAGATACCACAATGCAGACTTAGTGGAGGAAAGACTGATTTCATCGCATGAAATTGTTATTGTAATAGTGACAGGAGCCATGATAGCTAATAGCTGAAAAAATGTAACAAATAGTTGATTAAAAGATTAATGGAAAAATCTACCTTCTGGGAAATGTGCTGAATCTGTAAAACTAGATTACATTGAAGTACTCTGACTGTGACATTTGGTTTTACTTTTTGTTAATTTCAAATATCTAATGGGTTTAATGGAATATACACCAAAGGCATGTCATAGAATATATCTCATTCCAAAACTTTCAGGCATGTGGTTAAGTAATAGGTAAGAGTAAGTCCTCTATAGGCAATGGGACTTCTTACAGCAGTTACCAATACGCTAGCAAGAAGTATGTGAAGGACAGAGGCCACAGATTTCTTTTTATCACTAGTATCAGAGTGGTAGCCGTATTAGTCTGGATCTGTAAAAGTGGCAAAGAGTCCTGTGGCACCTTATAGACTAACAGACGTATTGGAGCATAAGTTTTCGTGGGTGCAAGACAAGCCCAAGAAAGAAACCAACAGAACTCCACTGGCCATCACATACAGTCCTCAGCTAAAACCTCTTCAACGCATCATCCATGATCTACAACCCATCCTGGACAATGATCCCTCACTTTCACAGGCCTTGGGAGGCAGGCTAGTCCTCACCCACAGCCAACCAGCCAACCTGAAGCATATTCTCACCAGCAATGACACGCCGCACCATAGTAACTCTAACTCAAGAACCAATCCATGCAACAAATCTCGATGCCAACTCTGCCCACATATCTACACCAGTGACACCATCACAGGACCTAACCAGATCAGCCACATCATCACTGGTTGATTCACCTGCACGTCCACCAATGTAATCTATGCCATCATGTGCCAGCAATGCCCCTCTGCTATGTACCTCAGCCAAACTGGACAGGACCTACATAAAAGGATAAATGGAAACAAATCAGATATTAGGAATGGTAATATACAGGTAATATATGTAGGAGATCACTTCAACCTCCCTGGACACACAATAGCAGATGTAAAGGTAGCTATCCTGCAGCAAAAAAAAAAACCAAAACTTCAGGACCAGTCTTCAACAAGAAACTGCTGAGCTTCAGTTCATTTGCAAATTTGACACGATCAGCTCAGGATTAAACAAAGACTATGAATTGCTAGCCAACTACAAAAGCAGTTCTCCTCCCTTGGTGTTCACACCTCAACTGCTAGAAGAGGGCCTTATCCTCCCTCGTTATTTCTAGCCTGATCTTGCTTGCATATTTATACCTGCCTCTGGAAATTTCCACTATATGCATCTGATGAAGTGGGTATTCACCCACGAAAGCTTATGCTCCAATACGTCTGTTAGTCTATAAGATGCCACAGGACTCTTTGCCATTTTCATCACTAGAAACCCAATGATATTATATTTTTATTTTACAGCATATAAATGAAGCAGCACTTTGTAGTATTTTATAACTGACAAGTGTAGATATATGGATATTTGGAAATGATTTGTTGGTCTGCCATTGGAAAAAATCAGAGAATGAAGGATGCAGATAAGAGGAAAAAAATACAAACGTCAAAATGCAGGACCATTATGATATTCATTACACTAAGCCCCACTGGCAGTGTATAAGAGTCACATTTATGCTCACTTTGAAATTTTACTGCTAGGAGTAATGTAAAGAGCTCTTGGTGTAAATGAGAATCGGCTCCAAAAGAGTTTATTCTATATTTTATTTACAAATTGTTTTTGTTGAAACATTACAGAAATTTACAGCGGTGGGAGATGACCATGATTATCAATCTTTGATAATCTTTAGCTCATTTTATACTAGCATAGATTATTTTGTTCAACAATCTTTGCAATGAAAGAGAAGCATTTCAATTGTATAGTGCTTCGCACAATGGAGTACTAACCCATGACTTGGTTTCTGGAGTTTTATGATAATACAAAAGATAACCAACAAGCTGGGTTGTTTTGTTTTTTTTACAGTTTTCTTTTCACTAGATATTTAAAAGGGCTGGTGACTTATCAGACAGGGTTATGTACATGATAAATAAGATATACTTTCTACAGCAAAGATCCCACCTGTCACTATTTAAGATGACATGATCAGTATGTCAAACACACGAGACATCTTCAGTCTCAGCTTACATTTCTACCTATTTCAGTTTTTCAGTGGAGCTTTTCAAATACAGAATTATTCAGACTGGAGTATTATCATGTCTACCTATCTGTTTTTTTAATAGCTAATATTTTCATTTAGTAAAACAGCGGTCAATATTGTTCAAAACAGTTTAGTCTTATTCTGAACAGAGAGTGTTTGTAAAGGTAGTAAACCTGTTTAGCTAAAAAAAATGATTTTATATAGGTATTGTAATTATTTTTTAAAATATATTGATACCTAACAGATTACTCAGTTGGAAGATCCTCATTCTCTTCAGAGAGAAAGTTCAGATGTGACTTGATCACAGCTTAGAAGTACTTACATGTGAGAAATATTTCTGATAATAGAGGACTCATTAATGTAGAGCACAAACAAAACAAGATCCAATGTTAGAAACTGAAGCTAGACAAATTCAGACTAGAAAAAAAAAGGCTCACATTTTTAACAGTGAGGATAAGTAACCATTAGGACAACTTACCGAGGGATTCTGTGTACTCTCCATCACTTGAAGTCTTTAAATCAAGACTGAATGAGTTTCTAAAAGATATGCTCTAGCTCAGCCAGAGGCTATAGGCTTGATACAGGAATCACTTGGTGATAGTCTTTGTTCTCTGTTATGCAAGAGGTCAGAGTAGAAGATCATAATGGTCCCTTTTGGCCTTAAAACCTATGAAACTATGAATTTATGAACTGCCATCCTACTTAATATAACCATTTAAAGATGATAGGCCCAAATGCTTCCATCACTTTTGAAGAAGAATTTGATTCAACTCTCATCGACTCCATTGGTAGTGGTGCTGTTGTTTCTAAGAGAAGAATTTGTCCTCAATGTTACCTCAGACAAACGGTCTATTGAAACATACTTTAGATTTTTCTTATCCTTTGCCTCTTTACTTCTTTGTTATTTTTATAACATTTATTTTCATATACAATATACCATGTACTGTATCTTTGTAATAGCAATGCTTTCATTTAAGGTAAAATAAGGATGTGCATGGGATCAATAAGGTACAGCACTGTATTCAGTAGCATCTTTAGAACTCATTCTATGAAAGCGCAGCATGATAGATTTTATAAAGTGATAATACAATGGAGGAAAGATTATTTTTAAAATGCATTTAGGACTTGCTGTTCTCCAGGTTTCAGGCAAGTCATTTAGGTTTCAAATTGACCAACTGTGTACAGCTGAAAAAGAGCCTCATTGCCAAAAGGATAATGTAGAAAATAATAATAATAATTACCATTTATAAAGTGATTTACATCTACTAACATTAACTAATTAATAGATAGAACGGGCCTGATGTCAGTGCTGATAATCTGCCTATCTGGTCATGTAAATTTGTGCAAACCTCTGTACAATTAACCAGTCGAACCATCAAGCCTCCATGCCTTCGGGAGATTGACCACCCTGCACCTTTTCTGGGTGGTCTGGGGGGAATATTTGGCTGGTTAGCTGAATGAAGGGAACAGTTCTTTATGGCTGGGGGGGAGGGGAGAGATGAAAACTGCTGCAAAAGGGTCAGCGTGGTCACTGACTCATCCCATGGGAATGCAGGGTTTAAAAGGGGCAGCTTCCCTTTCACATGGAGCAGGCTGAAGCTAAAGGGCTATTCATATCCACACAACAGTCTTAACCCAAAGGTTGCTGGCAGGGTGGTTGTATTCCAGTGGCCCCATGTAGCAGTCTTGGAGGCACATCACAGTTAACATTCTCAGGGATCTAAGCGGCCTTGCTTTGAGCAGCATTCTCAAAAACAATTTTGGCGCTTTTGGGATTAGCGAGCTAATGCCTGAATTATGCATGGGCACTGTCGGGGGGAGGGCGGGGCGGGAGGCTTGGAACTCTGTGATGTACACTGGCAAGGGCAAGCAGGGATATTAAACTTGTGATGGTCAATAACTGATCAAGAAGGCTGGGGAGCATTAGTTATTTTCCGGAAAGGCTGTGAGCTTGGTTCTGCCCCATGGAATTTTGTTCTCACTCATTGGCAATCAGAGGCCATAATAGCAGCGGTGCAGCTGGATACGGGGGCACAGGCAATTCTGACAAGTGGGCACTGGCATTCAGAAGCATGCAATATGCGTGTGCAAGCTCAGGTGGTGAGTCAACATTAATGTGCCTGTGATTCCATTCCAGATGTTGGAAGACCAGGCATGGAGGCAGTGGTGTGGATCTGTAGGCACAGGATTGTTTTTCTTATGCACACAGGTGCACGTCCTAGTTGCCTTGAGGGTTAGCAACCAGGGGTCCAGTGATGGGGCAAGTCTGTGTTGGCATGGAAAGAGAAGCATGTAAAACTTACTTGTCCATATGCAGGCTGCTGGTCATATGACAAGTAGTGTTGTAAATAATGTCCCTTAATGCGTAGCTATTGAAAACCAATGTACGATAGACTAATATCAGAGAAGATATTATGCTACACAACATGAAGGTTTATTAGTTGTGTGCAATTCATTATCCTTTCCTTAGGCAGACACACAGAGCCTAAGCATTAGAGCCATCTAAGTTCTAGAAATAGATTTTAAATTCGGTGAGAGTATTTTTCCAGATAATTTGTAAACACGTTGGTGTTCAGATTCAATCATTGTCACTGTCTGACTTTAATATTAAATATGTTTTGTTAGAAAATGCTTTTCCAATCACCAACCATATCTTCACATTAAAAATATTTCATAGATATTGCTTTTCCACCCCGCAGCTTAAAATGTTATATATGTTTTTAAAGCAGGGACTGTCTTTTTTTCCCTCCCAGACACAAGTTTTAAAATAAGTTAACTTTTTATTGATTCACAAATAAAAAGTACAGTGCAAGATTTCAGTGTTGCCACTGTCTCGTTTAAAAATATCTGTTTTTTCTAAGTGAACGCTGCTATGCAATGTTGATGTAGCAACAATACACTGTGTTCACATTCCCATTACAAAAAGGCATGAATCTGTATACAACAAAAACAATCTTAAGGGTTTCATTTGCTTGTGTTTCCAGATAGCAGTTCAATCAAACAAAACAAAATGCTATCTAAAATGCATTTCATATTGTATTTGTATTCCGTGACATACTTTTGCAGGAGAAGAATAGAATGTATGTCTCTGCATGATAACATAATCATACTTTAAATGCTCTTTTGAAAAATGTCTTCAAATCACAAATGATCTGCTCCACAAATATAGAGAATCTACTGTATCACTCAGAAATTTGTCATCATTATGGTCATAATGTAATAGTGCACAATATTAAAATATTAACTTTCTAAACCTTTCTGAGAATGCTTACACTGCAGGTTATGTATTTTTCCCCCTCCAATTTCATAAATCTAGTAAAGTTTTAACAATTCTGCATGGATAGAATTTCAGTTGCATATCTGTGCTTAAAGAAAAATCCAGTTCTACATTTTAAAAGCATTTTGCCGGGAAACACAGTCATGGCTTCCTGAAAACTGCCCAAAATATAGCTACAGTCATCTGGATTCTGTTCTGAAAAGGCTATAGTACTTGTTTCCTGACATTTTCAAAGTTCAGGTGATCCTGAGCCATGATTAAAGGTTATCTCTAGAGGATATTGGCGATGACAGTTTCACCATTTTGCTATAGTTCAGAGGTAACACACATACTTTATTTTCTTCCCCAATCCAATGCTCTATTTCACAATTTTATTTTGTATTTTTTCTCTCTTAATAGCTTGACTCAGCTCTGAGCATTCTACTTGTATATGGAAAGCAGAACAAGTTGCCTTTTCATAAGTCAGCTTCAATGCACAACCATGTCAATTGACATGAAATCTGAGCAATATGAAAAACATACTGTTTGACAAGAACTTACCAAACTTTCCTTTGCTGTTTCTTGTCCTCTCCTTGAGCCAAATACCATTCTGGTGATCACTTTTCACAGAACTTTAACTATGTCTGGAAAAAAACAAAACTCAGTAATGCTCAAAGATCCGTGACATCAGCAGATCTAACTATGATGTAATAGTGTTGGTTCCTATAGCGATTGATCTTACTATTTTTACTTTTTGAAGGTTGTTTCAGTTCTTTTTTCTAGTTTTGTATATTTTACAAACAACCTATTCAGTAAATAAATGTTATCCTGGTAGCCATTTTCATAGATTCATAGACTTTTTAAGACCGTTCTAGTTTGACCTACTGTGTAACCCAGGCCAAAAAAATTCAGTCAGTTATCTGTGTACGGAAGGTGATAACTTATGTCTGATTAAAGCATGTATTTCAGAAAGATATCCAGTTACATTTTAAAACATCAAGAGATGGAGAATCCACCACTTACCTTTGTTTGAATGGTTAGTCCTCCTCACTGTTAAAAATGTATGCCTGGTTTCTAATTTGAATAGGTCCGGTGTTAACTTCCAGTCATTGGTTCTTGTTATGCCTTCCTCCACTAAGTTATAGAGCCCTTTAATACCTGCTACTTTCTCCTTTTGAAGGTACTTTTACACAGTAATCAAGTCACCTCTTGATCTTCCTTTCAGTAAACTAAGCAGATTAAAGTCCTCAGATATCTCACCATAAGACACTTTTTAAAGCTCTAATCATTCGTGTGGACTCTCCCCACCCAGTGCAAATGTCATTATTTTGACTAACAACAGTAATACACCAAAGAGGGTGAGGAGAAGAGAAAATTGTTAGAGGGCCCTCTTTGAAGCATGCTAATCAAAATTACAGAAGGATCCTGGGAGATGATCTCAGCCTTCCCTGGTCAACTTATACACCAAAAACTATGGTTAATATTATGGCAGCGGGGAAAAATAACTCATTTTACCCATATTTTCACATAATGTAGGGGCAGCTGAATAGGCAGAGGTTTTCACAAGGCTTATAAAACTCGATGTTGTTTTCCCAAAAAGAATTTCCCCCCTTATAAAATGTGGTTTATTCCCATCTAGGGCTCAATTATACAATATGCTGAGCAGTCTGGGCCTGATCCATCATAGTGGTTCAATATGTCCTTAATATTAGGTAGCTGAGTATTCCTCTCATTTCAATGGGTTTTATTAGGTGATGTGAAGTATCATACTGGGAAGAAAGCATTTATTCCCAAACCTTAGATCAAGACCTAGTCTGTAGCACAGCCACCACATAGCTACTACTCCAGTTTATGGGCAGGGATAGCAGTCATAGATACTTAGCTTTTCATGAATCCATTAATCCTATCCCATGGACACCTCCTAAAGCCACTCTCCGCACTCGCGTGTGAAAGGCAATTGTAGAAGCACCTTCCACGGAGCATAGGGGGAGCTTCCAGTTCCAGTTGTGAAAGTTCATTGAAAATGAATAGGGCTGCACTGAGATAACTAAGAACAAAATCTTCCCTCTTATTTTCTAACCTACCCTTTTGTGCTGAGTCTCTTGAATTTATAAAACCTGGGTTTTGGTTGGTTGTGGGGGAGATAGTCTTGCGACCCATTTCTCTCCAAGCTCCCCTCTTTTGTGCTGGAATCTTTAAGGATAGTTTGTATTACATTTTTTTTTCTTTTCTATTTCTTTTCTTACACATGTAGTTTCACTCTCACCGAAATGCTTCAGGGGAGGAACTCCAGTGAGAAGATGAAAATGGGTTCTCTGTTCAGAGAGATGAATTATGAAAATGGATAAAACTGGCCTTTAAAAAGAACATGATTTTTTTCTCTGTTGTGTAAATGAATTCTAATATATTAGTTTACACGCCCCTCCTTCCTAAAATGAAAAGACATGCCACCAGAAGCAGTGGCTAATAGGAGAAAAATACTAGTTTAAATAGGGTATCTGGGCAGAACTCTAGACCATTTGCATTCTCCTTCTAGCTGCATGGTGTATGAAATTCTGCCTGCATTAAGTCAATGACAAAACTCCCATTAACTTAAATGGTCCATGATTTTAACCAATGTGTTAGGGAGCGAATCTAATGAAAGAACTATTGCAGCTCCCTCCCCCGCCCAAGAGGATGAAAAAGATAAAGTGGCTCATTGAAACCTCCTTTCTCCTTTTCTGAAGAGTATGTTTCTCCTTGGTTCCAGGAGGAAAGTGGTTAGGCCAAAGGTAGCGAGGAGGAGCTGCACTAGTCCATATATTCCCGCCTCAAAACTTCACTCCAAACTTCAAGACTGTTTATGAAAGGAAATGCCAACTAAGCCAGCATTACTTCCTGCTTCATGCTCTGTGATGCCTTTAGTGGAGCAAGAGTGTAGGAGTAGTGTCAACAGCCAGTAACAGCATGGTGTCCAGTCTGGCTTCACTACAAGAGCACCACAGGAGGACACAGAATAGATTCCCTTTCTGCTGATTGTTGCCCATATACCAGTTCACCATTTATTCTTTCCACACACCCACTACCTACTCTGTTCTCCTTGAGTTCTGTTTATTCTGGTCCACTGAAACTGCACAATGATTTTTTTTTTTTAAATTCTCCCTGTACTCTGGCACAGGATTCACAGTATTGTCAATACTATAAAAATGTATGGTTGCAGTGTTTTTAAGAATAAGAACATCTACTCTTGAAGGAGATAGCAGTATATCAGAGTAAAGAGTAATATTTTTATTTATTTTGATAAAATAGTTTCTGGAATTTACAGGACTGAAACTTTCACTACCATTCAACGGTATAAATATAATGCTTGCCATTTTAGCTCTCTCTGTGCACTCCTGTGTATACTTTTGGCTGTAGTAAAACTGCAGAGGAAGTCATTCAAGAAACTAAGCGATGTGTGAATAACTAGGCATCATAACTTAGCTGTCATATTCTGAGTTGTCACACTTACATTATGATATATAACACTCCATGATTTCAATTTTATTTGTCATAGTAGTTTACAACATGAAAGAGAGTGTACGTTTCCCATGGTTTAACATGACACTAAACTTAAATTTAAGCCTTTGGATGGAATTTTCAATGTTATCTAGTTTGCATGGCTGTAAAGCTGCAAAATAGAAACAGAATGAATGTATGTCTATCTACATTAATCAACTATCAGCATTTATTTACATAAGATTTGCCATGTGGTTCAGCCCTTCAGATCATCTGGGGCCAGATTTTCAAGAGCTCAGTTTCCATTGTGACCCAATGTGCTGAGCTCTTTTGAAAAGTCAGTCACTTATTTTGGTGTCCAAATGAGAGGTCAGACTTTTTGGAAAAAAAGGGTTCCAAGTCTTGTATCCTACCTCCAGGTGGAAACTATACTTGAAAGTAAAGCCAGTGTAATTCCGTATGTGAGAAAACATCCCTTTTGCTCTTTGAAGTAAACAGTTTACATGTTGAAGAATTGGAATTGCATCTTATAAATTGTCACAAAATTATACCGCCTTTTTAAAAAATCCAGCTACATTATTTCTCAGTGACCTCACATGGCAATAAATTGAAACAGTCTCCTTTTATATGTTAGTTGATATGATCAAAGAATTATAATAGATTATGGAGACATGATTTTTTTCTGTATGAGCTTTGTTCGTGACAAGGTTAATCCCTGTCAGTTATGGTCATCTAAATGTTTTATAATTCTACTTTGAATTGTTTCAATCAATCAATTTACCTTTCTGAAGTGCAATGGACCAGTTTTAATCCATAGCATAGGACAGATCCTCGGTTGGTATGAACTGGTGAAGTTCCATTCACTTCTATGAGCTATGCTGATTTACACCAACTAATGTTGTGTGGCCCTATGACTTTATCCTCCCTCCCACCCCACACACAGATATATATATATATATACACACACACATACACACAACCAGAATGTTTGCTGTATATATTAAACAAAATCAGCCTAGTCTTCCAATGGAAAATTCAGAGTTCTTTTCCCCCAGAATTTATGTTCAAAACTTGCTAATTGTCCATATGTTAAGAGAATATATTTTCAGTAACCCTGTTTATGATAAATTTTGATAATTAAAATGTACTTTAAAAATTTGCAAATTACATAATATTTTTAAAAAATATAGAATTCTTTCCCAAATATAATAAAGCACAAAGAGTAACATTTTCACTCAGTTATAATTATACTATGATTTTGTTGCAAAACACATCCCTCTGGCCTAAATATGGAGTTTTACAGTGCGCTCAAATGAAATCTTTATAAGTTTAGTTTATTTCTTCTAACCTTGTCATAGTGCTAAAAAAAATTGCAAAGTCTCTTACTTGCAAAAGTGATGATGCTGAGGCAGTGGCGGATTAGGCAGTGGCGGATTAGCCACTGAGCCAACAGGGCCCGTGCTATGGGCTCTGCCAATTGGGGGGGCCCTGGAAAAATGGGCACCCCAATGGACCCTGACCTGCTCCACCTGCCCACCCACCTGGCGTTCCTGCTGGGGAGTGGGTTCCGCCACTTCCGGCAGGAGCGCTGGGTGGGTGGAGCGGGGCAAGGCCCCGTGGCCTAATTCTGCTCCCCAACTGGACTGATAGGTGAGGGAGTGGGGGGGGGGGAAGCCCCCATACCCTGACCTCATTTCCCAGAGGGGTTGGAGGAATGACTGCAGGTGGAAGGGGTGGGGAGGGGCCCCTACTTGATCTGGCCCTGGGCCCACAAAACTGTAATTCGCCTCTGTGCTGATGAATAGCACTTAGAGATAAGAGAAAAGGTGGTAAAGCAGCGTGTGTGCATGGAGCAGCTATGGGAGATAGAAGTGGAGAATTTCTGTGCATGTCACGATAAAAAAGGAAAGATTTTTCAGAGACTATAAGAGGGCCTGAGTCTGATCGCACACTGGTATAATTTAAAAATAACTCGGTTGAAATCCATGAAGCCACACAAGTGGGTAGCCATTAGAGAGATCAGAATCAGATCTAAAAAATGGGAAAAAGGTTACTTGGACTATAAACACTTTGGGGCAGGTGCCATATTTTTGTAGTGTGTTTGCACAATGCTTAGCACAATGGGATCCTGATCCATACTGGGGATCCTCGGTGCTAACTCAATACAAATAAATAATAGTACTAGTCCAGGGGTGAATAATGGATTTTTCTACTCACTGGTAATTCTGGGAAAAAAATAAAAAAATAAAAAAAATCATTTCACATCAAACCAAAGCAAATCTTTAGTAAATCAAAAAGGTTAAAAGAAAACATTGTGTTGAACTAAATTGTTTCAATTGTGAACACTTTCAAAATTTCCTTTTAAAAAAATAAAAGTGTAAACAAACATCAAAATGTTTCAATTTGAAAACTTCAAGGTGATTTTTTTTATTTTTTTAGGGGAATTTGTTCTGACCCAAACAGTTTGGTGTAATCTACATGAATTCAGTGAATGTCTTAGTCAAAAAATGTCACTCAGCTTTACTCACAAGACACTTAGTGCCCAGTTCAGGTCCCACTTCCACCAGTATAATTTGGAAAGTAGCCCACTGAAGTCAGTTGAGTTACACTGTAATATACTAGACTAAGTAAATGAGATCAGAACTAAGGCACTGAGCTCCTTCTTTTCTGAAATCTTTTGAACCAGTGCCATTGCAGGATGAGAATTACAGTGGTTAGAGACAGGTGGCCTCTTCCTGGAATAGCATCTGTCATGAAACACTTAACTAGAATTGCCTCTCAAACTGTAGCTTGCTGAAAGGATTGTAAAACAGAATTTACACTAGATACTGGGATGGTGGGTGATTGGTAAAATTTTGACAAAGGAAAGGTTGCACAGTAAGTGACTCAAATTTTGAGATTTTGAGATTTTGAGATTTCAATGTAGGAAATATAACTGTACCATTATCTGTCATAGTATTGGCTGATTATTTGATTTAATGCTAAGCGGCAGCAACCAAGGAAAAGTGCTGTTGATACTAAACTGTAAAGATTAACAATCAGTAAGAACTACCAGAAAAACTAGAGCAACAGAAAGTCTGTGCTTCACTCTTAACTGCTGTGGCTCATTTCAGCATATTGCACCATGTCAGGGGGCTTATTCCTTCACCCACTTACTTCCCTGGTTCTTCTCGTATGAACAGAGAGCAACAATACCCGAAGTCCAAAAGTGCAATTTCCACACTTTTGTTTTTCTGAAGTTTTAATGGAGGGTACTTTGGATACTTATGTGAGATGTTTTTGGTTATTTTGGACAAAGTATGACAAAGGTCTGCTGTATTCCACTGGAATTTTTGGAGTAAAAGATCCATGGGCATCCATAGAGACACAAATGTTTTACTGCCTCTTTGAACAGCCTTAGGGTAAAGACAGCACAGATTAAGGCACCTGTGTGGCAATAATTGTACTTGGTGGCTAAGTTGTTACAGACAAATTGCACTACCTTAAAGAACTAAATGTAGGAGTAAGTGATTTAATAGAAGTGAGTGAAAACTTACAAATAGCTTTTGTAAAAAATGATGATACAGGGTTTGCAGAAACGTAAACATTTGGGAGTTGTAGAAATGGTAAAAGGTAACAGTTGTGGTGTTACAGGAAAGAAGTTTTTGTTTAATGATAAAACCCAGTTATATAAATGTAACTGTATGTGCAATTCTGTGCAGTCACATTGGATGGAAGCTTGGTAATTAATTTATCCAAGGGGGTCAGGTAGAGTGGCTACTACCACCACTATGCTTCTGTCCCCAGAAGCCTTTACAGCTATTCTGAGGGGAAATGGGTCCTTTTCCCACAGAAATGGTCTATAAGGGACTGCTGCTGGCAGCAGGCAGAGAGATAATCTGATCAAAATTATTTGACTATTGGGTAATGTAATCAAAATCATTAAAGGATGTAAGGGGTTTCTATTGGAACTTAACTTGGCTGCCCCTGGTTGTGTCTAGTTGTACAAGATGGAAGTGTAATTGGGGTACAGTTGTGTAAAAGAGTAATCACAGTGCAAGGGATGTTAGGCAAAAGAGAATTTTGTGTGTGTGTACAATGCTAAAATCTGAAGCTGTGTCTCAGCTATTACCTGAGAATAAACGTAAAGTTTGGTACAGCAGAGAAACTGTTGCAAACATGGTCTGTTGTACAAGAGGGGAAACTGAGGTACACCACCTCATGAATTTCATAAATGACCAGTGAGTGGGGTAATTCACTAGCCTGACTATAGAACGAAATAAGGACAGCCTGGAGGAAATTCTTCTGTTTTTCCTGTAATTAGCAAGGAAATTTGTAAAAGAAAGTGGTATTATTATTAAGCAATAGTCTGTCCCCACCAAGGGGGTGGAAATTGTTTCTTCTGTTTTTCAGACACTCTACAAGCAAGCTGGCGCCAGCGGAAGAATAACTCAGAATACCATGGATCTATGTTTTGTGGTGTTTGTCTTCTTGCTAGCATTGTTGTGTTTTAATGAACAGAAAATCTCATGATGTGGGTGGGGGATGGCTTCAAAAGGCTGACCTTGAGGGGGGGGAGATGTGTATGAGAATGCAAAATGCTCAGCTAGGATGCCAGCACCTGTGTAATAGCTACCGTGGTACCTGGAAATGGAATGGCAACTAAGGTCCCCACAAGCCCTGTGGAAATAATGAGAAGGGGAGGAGCTTACTGGGAATCAATGGAGGGGTGTGTAAAATAGTATAAATCAACAGAAGATGTTTGGATGTGCCCCTCTCCTGTGACTACGGAGGAGCAGGATCAATGGCCTATGCAAGGGGTGGACAATTGGGTGTACTGTGTATAAGGTGTTTTGCTGGGAACGTAGATATTACTGGGGGCACAATTACACGAGCCCATAACCAAACTACACACATCTACATGCTGCTATCTGGACTTTGGTGCACAAATGCATCTGTGAATCTTATTGCTGTGAATAATCAAACCAGGGCCTACTGCCTGATTCCATACCAAGTGGTCAAGCTGGTTTGGACAATATCCCATTTCTCTGTGAACATTCAATGGACTTATGATATGGACAAAAGCAAGTAAAATCTGCAGGGGCAGCTTGTTGCAACTGCCAGCAACTGGACACATCAGACTGTGACCCTGTCGAAGGAGGAGAGGCAGTGTTCTGGGTGTGTCTCGGATGTTGGACCATACTGCAGTGGTCAGGACTCGGTGTTGCTGTGGATTCTGTATTGGTAACTGTACTTGTGTTACGTTGCATAGGAAGATAACTTGTAAGTAAGTAATAAGCCCTCCAAACCCTGCAGTGTACTAGACAACCCGGACCCAACCTTCTCGGGCCCACTCTAATGGGAAGTCTGGAACATTAATTGGAATAGGTGTGGTATGCCCGTACGAGAGAAGGTGCAGGGCACTATACTACACAAGGGGCAGTGGGACAAATGGAATATCGACACCTTCCACCTTGATGCCTGGCCCTATCACGAAATGTGTCGCCATATGTCCTATGCTTTTCCAGGGATATCTGGGCAGGAGAAAAAGAAAAGGAAAAAAAAAAAGGGGTGGAGTGTCAGGATATAGAGATATTCAGGCCTGTCTGTAAAGGCCTATACTCTAAGAATTTAGGTGTATTGTTATCACTTGGCTAGTTGAGGTATAAAACAAAGAATCAAAATCACTGTCTGCTGGTGTAAGGTCCTTCTCTTACTGTGACAGTCTGAGGCCCTGTGCTTAGGCTAAAATCTTTGGCTAAGCAGCAGAGGCAGCCATAAGCTGGGAAGTGAATGGTCACATCCTCACATTCCAAACTAGTCACATTGAAATAAGGTGCTATTGGGCTGTTAGGAATACAATCCTGTCCTGATAATGCCTATCGCCTCCAGACAAAGGGAAGTGCCTAGAAGATGTAAAAGGAAACTTAGTTTGATAGCATCCTGTCTGGCAAGAACTCACTTATCAATAGCTGGGATGTGAAATCCTCACTTCTGTATTTTTTGTCATCATAGTTCCCACTTTGCTGTGGTTTGTCTGTATAATCTCTGTCTGGTTCTGTGATTGTTTCTGTCGGCTGTATAATTAATTTTGCTGGCTGTAAACTAACTAAGGTGGAGGGATATAATTGGTTACATAATCGTGTTACAATACGTTAGGATTGGTTAGTTAAATTTCAGGAAAATGATTGGTTAAGGTATAGCTAAGCAGAACTCAAGTTTTACTACATAGTCTGCAATCAAGCAGGAAGTGAGTGGGGGTGGGGGGGAAATGGGAACAGGGAATGGGGGCGGGGAAATTGGAATCATGTTTAGCTAAGGGCAGAAATGGGAACAGGGAATGGGGGTGGGGAAATTGGAATCATGTTTTGCTAAGGGCAGGAATGGGAACAGGGACACAGGTAAGGCTCTGTGGTGTCAGAGCTGGGAAGGAGGACACAAAGGAAGGAAACTGGAATCATGCTTCCTGGAAGTTCACCCCAATAAACATCGAATTGTTTGCACCTTTCGACTTCGGGTATTGTTGCTCTCTGTTCATGCGAGAAGGACCTTACACCGGCAGACAGTGATTTTGATTCTTTCTTTTATACCCCTAACTAGGCAAGTGATAAGAATACACCTCAATTCTTAGAGTATAGGCCTTTACAGACAGGCCTGAATATCTATATCCTAACACACCATATCATTACACTAACCTTGATGGAAACGTATTAGATGTTGGATTATTAATATCAGACTAACCATTTGGCCACATCTGTGTTTTAAAATTTATACTGCAGGGCACTATACACACTGGGCATAACAATGGGTATCTTTGCACCGGGGAAATCATACAGTAATTCAATATAGTGCAAATAAAAACTAAAACCAGAAAATCTGTAAGAAATCTCACCCAAACAAACCTTATTTTTGGTATAGCTAGAAGTCACAGGTTCGCTGCAGTCAAATTAAAATGCTGTAAGAAGTCCCTCATTCCCCAGAATACCCCCTGGTATAAAGGTCCTCCCTGGTAGATATAGAACCAGCTGATCTAGTTCTATGATTCCCAAAGAAGACATATATTCACAAAATTCCATGTTGAACTGAGTGGCCATGGAATGTTCCAGCTATCCTGTAATGCTTCAGGGAGCCACTTCAGCAGGGACACAAGTTAGGGCAGTGTTCAAGGATTGCTAAATTTCCAGGGGCTAATCTGACCCCAACAATCATTCCCACGCTAGTTGGGGTTTATGCTGCTGCAACGCTGCCTGTGGTGACTCAAGGGCATGGGTACCAACCTCAGGTAGACTGTTAGGAGCCAGAGCTCCACACATCAGTTGTGAGTTCTATACTTAGATTTCAAAAACCAATTGTGAAGCGTAAACTCCTCAGGCCCTATAACAGCCTGAACATGGAGCTACAGACAGTGGGCACTTGGATCTATCTCTCCACCCAGATGAGCATACCTTTGTGTATTCTTACACCAAGAATCACAGCAATATTCAGGTTACTTCCAGTCCCAAAGAACTAAACACTTACCCCAAGTCAATTGCACTTTAGATGTTACATCTGAAACAACACTTATAGACAATCCTTTAACTAACTATATAAAGATTTATTAAATAGGAAAAGGAAACAAGACACTCAGCTCTTCCCAGGTCTGAGGTCCCCTTTTGCCGCTCACTGTACAGCTTCCTGCCACTCTCGCTCTCTCACTCTGTGACTCCAGGTGCACCCTCTTCATGACTTGGCCCTCTAGTCAGGTCACTATACATGTTCCCCCCTTCTGGTGTATTGAAGTCTTTCCTCACCAGCAATCTTAGGCAGTCTTCCCATTTACTGCCTCTACGGTGCCACTTCCCCAGTGGATGATAGGAGAACCCAGACCCACCCTTTACTCTGGGCTCCAGCTCAGATATCCTCAACTTAGCAGCCAAAGTCTGTACAACTGTGACCCTTGCTGCCACCTCCCTGAGCCTCTCCTACTCCTTCTGGCTCCACCCCCTTCTTGGGGTTTGCCAGCCCAAACTCCCTCCTCCCAGGGAGTAACTGGAAACTAATTTCTATAGCCAGAATCACACCTCCCTTCCCCCAGGAAGTGACTACAGACTACTTCCCTACAGGCCAATTCTGCAATCATATCCCTGTCTTTACATAAGACCAGCTTGTTCCTGCACAGGTGAGCTTCCACTAATTATGGCCTTCCTCTCAGCCTTAATTTCCCCCTCTTGCAGCCTGATAGGTGAATTGTCCTATCTGGCATCCATTAACCCCTTTGGGGTGACTGTGGGGTCAACATCCCTCAGAGTCTAAGCAGCACTGAGATAACCAGTTCCTTCTTGCAAGGGGTTTTTAGTTCCTTCTTGCCATGTGCTCTGAGCTGCTGTCTCAGCTGATGGGAGGAATCCACTTGCATGAGTAACCTTAAAGTGATGGGGAGAAAAGAACAACAGAGTCCTTTGTCATCTTGTCCCACAATAGACCATCTGGTATGGATGGACCTTTCCTGTTGGGCAGAACATAACACTTTCAGTCAAAGATCAGCACTTCACACTACTTAATTTCTCTCTCCTGTCTTTCAGAGTAACAGCCGTGTTAGTCTGTATTCGCAAAAAGAAAAGGAGTACTTGTGGCACCTTAGAGACTAACCAATTTATTTGGGCATGAGCTTTCGTGAGCTACAGCATCCGATGAAGTGAGCTGTAGCTCACGAAAGCTCATGCTCAAATAAATTGGTTAGTCTCTAAGGTGCCACAAGTACTCCTTTTCTCTCCTGTCTTGTGATTTATACAGTCACAGAGTCTCACAATACAACTAGTCAAATATTACCTTAAAATATATAGAGATGCTATAAGTGAGATTAAAGCATGCAGTAAGACACAAGTATTCAATAAAGTCTAAACACTAAACACATTGTTATAATTCAGAGACCTGTTTTATTAACCATTCTAACACATACAGCCAACTGATCACAGCTATGTTTTTGACAGTGTTTAGCTGAAACATGGGGACTTTGGGATGAGCTGGCAACTGGTCTGCCAGCGTCACGCTTCATCCCCTTTATCCTGTGCCAGGCTTTTCACTTGCACTGATATGAATCTGACTTGTAGTTGGTTATGTTTAATTTATCATATTTAATTTCCCTCCTTTCCCAAAGAGGACCAAAGAAGGAAAGAGACAGATGTGAACATAAATAAACCATTTGAGATATCTGTTTAAATTAAGGGGAGCCATACAATGTCTAACAATACTTCCTCTCTTCAGTTTCTGTATGTTTGGTACTGTGGGGTTTCTTTGCACAATGCATTCTGACACTAGTCTTATTCAATATCATTATTAAGGCTCTACTGTGGCCAGTTCTGCACTGGGCACAGTAAGAAGCCTCATCAGCAGTGCTTCCTGGAGCTTGCAGGCATATGAGGGGAGCACATCTTCTGCCACGCTGCTCCTGTGCACAGCCAGCCGCTTCTCATGAAATGTTGTGATCACATGGCATACTCCTAAATTTGGGTTTGGTTGTGTTTGTATCCTTCATTGCAGTGTTTGTATCTATGGGAGAAATTAAACCCACATGCATTTCAAATTCAGAAAACAATGCTAAATTTAAGGTCCGCATCTCTGCAGTTTGGCTTCTTTCTTTCTTTCTTTCTTTCTTTCTTTCTTTCTTTCTTTCTTTCTTTCTTTCTTTCTTTCTTTCTTTCTTTCTTTCTCCAATTTATACTAGGCTTTATATTTAACAGCCACCCATCAGCTTACCTTGGAGAGTCTTTCACTTAAAATCAGTTGCAAAAGTGAAGTCCCTTGTGTACTTTATGGAGTCTTTGGCAGTTCTTCCTTTCAAGTGTCAAAACTCTGCTTTCACTCAATTTGTGTGGGGTTTGTGTTAATCTTTACATACATATATGAGAATATATATTTTTGCTTGATTATGTGCTGGGGGTTTAGAGGTAGATCTTCAATTGGCATAAATCAGAATCATTTCACTGAAGTCGGTGGGGCGACACCAGTTTATGTCATCTGAGGAGCTGCCCTGATGTTTTAAAAAACACTGATATAGTATTAAAAATAGTATTTTGCCCTGCTGCTCAACTATAGAGATTGTACACTTACAAGGTGTAAAAGTGATGACCTTAGCACATCCCTAGCATTAAGTTATGAGCTTAAAGAATGATGGTAACAAATAGTGCAGTTTGAATTATTTACAATATTTTTGCTTATGCACCAACTTCAGTATGCTGTGGCATTTCCTTATGTGGCTTAGTATCCCCAGTTACAACTGTTCAGGAAAAGAAAGCTGCTCTATTAAAGGGATTAAAGACAAAGGCATTAACTTAATGATCTTCTGAACAAGGACATGGAGGACAAGCAAAACCTGTATAGAGGTTAATTATAATTAAAAACCAGAAGATACTTAATTATGTCAGCTCCAAGTTCAAGGAACTCAAATCTCTTTATAAACCCATCTTCTTTAACTGATTAGTGCAAACACTGTCTTGAAATTAGCATTCATCACCAATTTATAATATATTTTAAGAGATCTCTCTAATTTATGGCACAGGTAAAGACATTGCACTAATTGGTTAAGTGTAGACTATGTTAACAAAGGAGAGCTAACTACTGTACCCATGACAAGTCTTCAGAAGTTAACGTTTTGAATATAACAAGTGAAACAAATTGTTATACAACATTGTGGGTTCTCTCTGTGTAACTAATTAGCATAATCACATTATTCATACTAAAAGTGTACAGGCGGGTGTCTAATGCTGCAGAGATTACTACATGTAAAAAAAAAAACAAAAAAACAAACAAAAAAAAACAAGGACCAAACTAAATATTTTTAATGCAGGTTCTTTGAGTTGGATGCATAATTTCTACAACTCTTTCTCAAGAACTTCACTATAAAATGAAAGCATAAATGACATTATTCTGGATGTGCATAAATAGAGTTGGCTACCTGTTAACCATGGGCAACATTTTGAAAAATCACTAGTGATTCTAAGGACCAGATTTGTAAATGTATTTAGGCTCCTATGGATGCAGATAGGTGCTTTGGAAAATCAAACTAGAAGCCTATTCACCATGTAAATTAGATGCCTAGATACTTTTGAAAGTCCCACTAGGTCTCTCTATGCATCTTGAAGCATTTAAAAATCTGGCCCTAAATTCCTAAATTTTTGGAGGCCAAAACTGAATTGAATTAGCTGGGTCTGATTTTCAGGAAGTGGTAAGCACCTGTCCTCCATTATTTAGGCTCTCTATAATCTATCTCAGGTTGAACACTCAAAGATCAAGGCACCCAACATCACCAGCCCCTTTTAAATATCTTGGCCTATAAACTTACCCTAGCAGATATTCAATATTATCTTAATAGATTAAGATTTTGAATTAAAACACTCAAAAATCAGGCAATAATAATAATAATAATAATTAATAATAAAAAAGCTAAATTTCTCAGAGGGTTTCATTGTGGCTTTACCATGAGACTTGAGCAAGGGGTATCACATTGTTCCACTACCCCAGGAGCAGAGATTGTGACTCAGAGTCATATTTGCCTCCTGTTTTTTTCCTATGCCTGTACATCCCATCCAGAGCACAGCATAGACCCCCTGGCATCAGAGTGCATTGAGAGGGTGCAGCAAAGACTCTCTCTATTCACTTCCCTCCCACCAGTATGTACAGGGAGTGAAGAAAGTAATGGCTACTCCATGCTGCCTCATATAGCTACCCATAGTATGAACAGCCAATGCAGGAGAATAAAGGGGTGCCTTTCATTCTGCACACCCATCTTCTGCCTGCTATTTCGCCTCAATCACAGGATGGGCTACAATCTGGTGCAGAGTAATGTTAGCATGGCCATGTTACTCACTTTGTGCATTTTATGGCATACTTTAATCAGTGCAAATATGAATATAGTAATGCTCATATTGAAAAAGCAAGACAGAAATAGAAAAGGAAAGTATAGATACTACAGCAACTTCACTAAAGCTGTTGAAGACTCATTGCAATCAATTTAGTTGGTAAATTTAACTGTATGCTTTGTCTATGACTAGATCATGATTTTTAGTAACATATTGATGATTTCAAATTGTCAGATAAAGAATTTGTGAGAACAAGACTAAAACTGTTTATGAACTCTCTGTAGGAAATATTGTTTCAAGTAGGCACTATTCACATATCAATATTTGCACTTTGTGAGTTGTCATTTAAGTCCCAAGGCATTGTTTCTCTTCCCCATCTCAATGGCTTAACCTCTGGAAATAACTTTATCTTCCTCCTGTCACGCATGTTCTCCTCAAACAAACAAATCTCGGGTAATACTAAAATTTGACATCAGTGAACATTCACAGGAACAGGTTTCAGAGTAGCAGCCGTGTTAGTCTGTATCCGCAAAAAGAAAAGGAGTAAAGTGAGCAGTAGCTCATGAAAGCTTATGCTCAAATAAATTGTTAGTCTCTAAGGTGCCACAATACTCCTTTTCTTTATTCATATGAACCAAACTTTGCTCATGTCAATGCAAAAACCAAAATGAAAAGCATATGTGTAACAGGGCAGCCTCCCCCTGTATGGGACAAGAGACCTCAGGCCTGTCACCTGTTTAGCTAGCCACACCCAGTCTCACCTATGCAGATATCAGACTTAAGAGGAGGAAAGCCCAGCAGGTGACTGCTGTCTGGGGAGAGAGCAGATAAGCTTGAGGTTGCATGAGAAATTGAAAAGTCTGAGAGAGGCTAAGAAGTCTAAAAACAAAGCTGTGATGCATGGGTCAGGAGGAAGTGGGTAAGGCCAGATTCAGGAAGCTGTGTAAAGACTATGCCCACGAGGAGGCAGAGATTTGTGGATTGAACTACAACTTGGCAACTGAGGAGAAAACCCGACAATTAGGGGCTGGCTGTCAGGAGAACAGAAGGAAGGAGCTCAAGGAAGGCAGAGGCCCACTGAAGACTCAAGGTAGAAAGGCCGGAGCAGGAGAGAACAAGGAATAATCTAAAATTTGGGTCACCTGGATCCCATGTAATAGCTTCCTAATCTGACAAATTGGGAGATCATTCTTTCATGTCAATAGCAATATTTTGTATATTGAGATTATGGGGAGAATTAGAAATTTAGATACAATTATTTCTAAAGAAACATCTCTCTGAATAATAAAAGTTTCAATATTCAGACGAATGAGGGAAAGTAGGCACTTATTGCTTGCTGTTCCATGCAGAATATCCAAATTTCTAGTTGAATTGGATACCATGGCCTCAGAGTAGCTGATTAAGTGCATGTTGTTCATATCATGGAGGAAGTACTGGAGTTATTTTGTGTATTATTAACTGCTGCCTAAGGATGACCAAAAAGTGCTTCTAGCATCAGTTGTAGGGAAAACTTTGTACATGGCTATATTAGCCCAGTAGCTGGTGTCACAGAAAGTGACTGAGCAAAGAAGAGATACATAGAGGAAATATAGAATAAAATGTAAAAAGCAATGAGTATTTCCCTAGGGTAAGTTCAGAATGATTTGAGAAAACAAATATATTAGCTTCAGACAGTTTAAAGAGTCAGTCATGTTAAAAATAATATACTGTTAATCACTTCTAAGTATTTGAAACATAATGGAAATAACACCTTTTTAGTGCTCTGTGTGCCCTTAGCATAATTTTAAAAAATAAAGCACCATAAAGCCCGCAGCATCACCAAAGGCAATAACCAACTCTTGATATCTAATCAAAGAGTGTCCAACATATTCTTCATAGATTCACAGAGTTTAAGGCCAAAAGGAACCATAGTCGGACCTCCGGTACATCACAAGCCATTCAATTCAATACAGTTTCCCAAGTTTTGAGCCCAAAAACTAACATTTGGCTAAAGCATATCTTCCAGAAAATCATACAGACTTGATCTGAAGACTCCAAAAGATGGAGAATCCACCACTGCCCTTGCTAACTTTTCCTGTGGTTAGTCACCCTCACCAATAGAGCTGGCCAGGAAATGGAATTTCAGTTCTATGAAAACTTGAGTTTTCAGAAACTCTTTATGTTAAATAAGCTTGTCTGGCTGCTCCAGAGAGACTTACTCCTCTCACCAGATTTCAGAGGCAAGGAACTAAAAAATAGGTGCTCTAACATATATGCCTCTTTGTGGGTCTATCCAAGGGCCTCTCTGGGTATGTCTACCTGACCCCCCTCCCCCAAAACCCCAGAACAACTATGACCTTGAGTGCCAGAGCCCGGGTTGAAAGATTGGGCTTGTGCTATGATGCTAAAGATGGCTATGTAGACATTCAGGCTCGGGTTGGAGCTTGGGCTTGAAAGTCCAGGGAGGGGGCTGGGTTTCAGAGCCCAAGCCGAAACATCTGCATGGATATTTTTGACATTGTAGTGTAAGCCTGAGTCTCTAGACTCAAACTCTGAGATTCACTGCCATGAGTCGGGGAGGTTGGGGGACGAGGGGCTTGGCCCATCCACTTTTTGTCATGGGCCTGGCCCACTGACCCTCCTCTTCCCCCCAAGGCCCTTCCCCACAACCAGGTCAGAAGCTGGAGCCTATCCCGGAGTCCAAGCAGCTGTGGGGAACTGTGGACACTCCACCTGCCTGGGGTGGCGCCCCTGAGAGCAGACTCCAGACTGTGTCCGTTTCCCCTGGGCCCCACTCCAGGGCAGATGGAGGGACCATGGCTCCCCACAGCGGCCTGGGTGGCCCTTACCGTTAAATAATCATTGGTCCAGAAAGAGTGTCAGAATGACTGTGTTGGCCAGTGGTTAAGGCAGCCACCTCGGAGGTGGGAGACCCTGGGGCCAGTCCCCCTGCTCCAATCACTCTTTCATCCCACATCTTCCATCACATTTTCCCATATGCCAGGCAAGTACTCTAACCACTGGACTACAAAGTTAAAAAGGTGGGCTCTTCCTGCTCACAAAACTCCTCAGATGCCTAACCCCAAAGAGAGTTCCTGGCTGTGAATTGCAAACAAAGATAGGTACCTATCACAGAGAGAAGTGTGAGAATCATTGCCTAGATTAGACTTTTGTGAATTGCAGTCTAAGGTGCCTGTCTCTCCCCATTCATTGTATAGGATCTTAGGCACCTAACTCAGGCTTAGTGGATCATAGAGATTTTTCCAAGCACCTACCTCCTTTTGTGCATTCAGGCCTGTGTCAGTAAAGAGAGAAGTAATGAGATTAGCATGTGAAATACTATCAGCAGGTATAATAAACTGTCTGACACCATGCAGGGGTGCCTAATTAACCAGTCACAGGAAGACTTTCTTTCTCAGGAAGCCATTAATAGGAATAGAACTGAATGGCAAGTGAGAATTCTGTTGTAAGAATATGGACTCCCAGTGGGCAATAAAGCATGCAACTGCAAACTGCATTTCAATCTGCTTTACAGTGATAAAACAATAAATAGTATATTAACTCATGTGGATATTCTTATCAACTGTATAGGGAAATTAAAATATTTGGCCACAAAGAGGTCAGATTAAGGCTGGAGATCTGTGGGCTCTGTCTGGTGCAGTGGCTAATTTAGGTGAATAGGGGAAATTGGTGATTCTAGTCTCAGTGGATATTGAATAACCGCCTATTCTGTCGGTGTTTACAATCTGCATTGGTAGGCTACAAAATCTAAGGACCTTCTAAGCTAACCTATTTCTCTGTGAGTGTGCGAATGAGTGGTGTATATAGACTATATTTCAAAATTCAAAATTTTTTCCTTTGCTTTGGAATCCAAACTTCTCCAAAGAATTCCTTCAAAAAAATATGCCACCATAACTTTCTGCACTGGACACATTTACATTCCAACCATGCATATAGGCAGGTAATACAGATGCCTTTCACGGCTGATGGCTAAAGAATTTAATTTTCTTCCAGGTTTAGATTATTACAAGTTGTCATGCCCATTATGGTTTCCATCTGTCTAATTCCAAATGGAGCAATTAGTTTAATTTTCATTGACAGTCATCATCTTTTCCCCCTGCATGTAACAGATTCTAGATGGACCCCAAACACTTGATGTCAGCAAGCCTGCAACTGCCTATTTATATTGAATTTCTGGGGAAGGGAATCTTCTCCACAGAGAAATAAGATACTTAAAGGTTGTATCATGTAGACGTTCCACCATCTTTCCCCTTCTCCATCAACTAGCTTTCTGACAGCCATCCAGTGTGACAACTCAACTATGTAAGGATTCAGAATACTGGACCTGAAAGAGCTAGTATCATCTTCCCTGATAAGTATCTTCCTAGATCAGAACAATGGCCAGAGTTTCTGGAAAGAAGTGATATTGTCTTTTTGTATCAACTAGAAACAGCTGCCACTGTAGCTTGTCTTGAGAAAGAAGGACAGTTGTCATTGGACTGGGGGTTGACTGTAGACAACAAAGTAAGGAGGGAGGAGATTCTGGGGAAGAGTTTGTATTGCACAATTCTCATCTTATTTTCTGCAGAGGCCACAAGGCCTTTCAAGTTACATGGAATTGCATATTAGTTACTTGATGTTTTTTTAAAATGTTTTAATCTTGATGAGTGAGCCCTTTGGACAAACTGTAATTTATATGTGAGCACTTTGTCAAGGAATGTTTTCGTTTGAATCCATTTCAAAGGAAGCACTTGAAATATCTATCTATTGGTGGTACTTATATGGCCCTCAGTAATATAATATCTAAGTGTCTCATGATCTTTCAGTGTATTTACCAGCAGATTTGAACAGAATAAATTTTCTAGGTGAATTGATACCTGCAAATGTTGGACTTGCGCGTTCACACACACACACACACAAACACACACACGAATGTATGCACTGAATGGTCTCCATTGCTTTATGCTTCCATCTCTGTCTCTGATCAAAACCAAGGCCTAATCTACACTACAAAGTTAGGTCAATTCAAGGCTGCTTACATCAACCTAGTTGTGCATGTGTATCCTCATAAATTTATCTCCCACTTATATAAGGGCCCCCTTATGCCGACATAGTAAAACCAACAACCTGAATGGCATAAAGCCAAGGTCAATGTACTTAGGTCAACACAGTGCAAGCATAGATACTGCATTACTTATGTTGACCCTAGCTGTCCTCCAGCAGATGTCCCCAAATGCCCCATGCTGACTGCCCTGCCATCATTGTGAACTTCACTGCCCAGGTATCATGGAGACTGGAAACCCTCCTGCCCCTTTAAAGCCCTGTGAATTTTTGAAATGCCTTTTCCTAATTTCACAGCTTGAAAATCACACCTAGCAGTTCTTCACTGTTGAGTGCAGCTGACCATGCCATCTATACGTTCCAGACGTGTTCCTGCCTGAGGTACACAGGAGATATTGGATCCCCTGGGTCTGTAGGGAGAAGAGGCTGTGCAGGCACAGCACCAAATGAGCCATAGCAAAATGGACATCTATGAGCAGATTGCTCCAGGGATGCAGGAGAGAGATCTATGACAAGAACCAGCAGCAATGCCGTGTGAAAGCCAAGGAGCTGTGGCTGGCATGCCAGAAGGTCAGGGAGGCCAACAATCGATCTGGGGCCAAGCTGAAGACCTGCTGCTTTCACAAGAAGCTGCTGCCATGGACACTTCCAAGGAGCCTGAGTCACAGGGCCATGCTGTGAATGTCGAGGAGGAGGATGTGATGGATGAAGAAGAGGAGGAGAAGTATGCAGGACAGGAGATCAGTGGGTCCAGTTGAGCAGTGACCCAGGGACTCTTTTGGACTCCACTGGAGTCCAGTCAGTCCTGGCAGTTGAGCATGGGCAAGCCCAGTGCTGGGGAAGGATCCCTGGGTAACTGTGCAGATAAATTTTCAATTACAGGGATAGCACCCCCAAAGTATTAGGATATATCTTTTGACATTTTATTAATTTATTTGTGCTAGAAAAAGTAGTGGTACAATCAAGAGAGGTATAGTTGTTATTTACTTTTCTTTCCCCTCAAGCATTAGGCAGGCCAGGCCATGCAGAGCAGTTTGTTTATGTGCATAGGGATGTTCCCTGAATCCTCCTGAGAGATCTTGATGAAAATTTCATGGAAGTATTCTGCAATCCTCTGCTGAAGGTTTCTAGAGAGGGCTGCCTTATTTCTTCCTCCACCGTAGAACACTTTCACATGCCACTCAGCAATTACGTCAGAAGGCACCATTGCAGTACACAGACTAGCAGCATACCAGTCCAGGCAGCTTTGGGATGCCAGCAGCTAGTGTGTATTACCCTCAGGAGTGAGATATCAGCTGCAATCACCTCAGTCTGGGGCAAACAGTGCCAGTATTCAGTGCTATGGCCCTATACTACTAGAATCAGGCAACCAAGAAATTCCCTCCTCAGTTGCCCAAACCCCAGTGGGCCATACTCACCACACAAGCAACCCAAGCAGAAGTGAGAAAACTTTAGGTGAGCAAGGGGAGTGAGTTCAGCATTTCAGGTTTCACTTTCCATAGTGAATAAGCTGACAATGGTACCTCTGTATATTTTATCTGCAGCTGCTGCCATTGCGGCCTTCGGAATCTCCCCCTCCACACCTGAGCCAGATAAGGAGGAGAAAGAAGAGGACTCCGGATGACATGTTGCAGGAGGTCCTGCAAAACAGGGAGACTGTGAGCACAGGGCCTGGAGGATGAACACTGACAGCCTAGAGAAGGAAAGAGTGGAGAGAAGAAAGGCCCAGGAGTCCTAGCATGAAAGGGAGAGGGTGATGCACCAGGACATAGCCTCCCGGTGCCACCCTCAACATTCCATGTGACATCAGGGTTTGCTGCATTACGTCTACCACTCCACCCAGGGGGACATTAAAAAACTATCACAGCTTCACATACACTGACATGTGAAAGCCACAGTTGCTGTAAGTGTATCTGAAATGGACATGAATGTTCTTTCTCCTTCACAAGTTCTGGTCTCTTAATTTATTAAGTTTTTAATATATTAGTTTAAAAATTGCACAGGGATTCCCCCCCCCCTTCTTTGCACTGATTTTGTTACACAATAAAATTCTACTATTTTGAACATAATTCATCTTTATTAGTTCGCATCATATGCTGCTAAGTACTCAGAAGTTGTGAAAGCAACCAATTACCTGTTACTGCACAGTGTCACACAGACTTTAAGATCATTCACAAACAAAATTAATAGGTTCATTGCCAGTGTTATATTCCTACATGTACAGCAATCACCACATTGCTGACCAGGCCACAAACGAGTAAGGTCAGGTACAGCACGCTGCAACAACACACACTTGTGATGGGGTGTTCATCGCAAACCATCCTCAAAGGGGGTTAATGAGGCTGAGGAGAAACCAATTAACTACATAGGCCACAGCTGAGGGAATTAGCTGGCCTAAATAACCCCTGAACAATGAGGGAACCAAGCTTGGAAGGAACAGGTTGGGGCTAGAATAAAGCAAGGAAGCTGGCAGTAAAATTGGGCTGCAGTGAGGGAGCCTGTAGCCGCTCTCTGGGCAGTAGAGAGGAAAAGGAGGGAAACTAGGTGGAGAGGATGCAGGAAAAGGTCAAGGGAGCCATTTCAGATTTTGGCAGGGGGACTTTAACCATGATTCCAGGCTACTTACTAAGCCCTGGTCTACACTAGGACTTTAGGTCGAATTTAGCAGCGTTAAATCGATGTAAACCTGCACCTGTCCACATGATAAAGCCCTTTATTTCAACTTAAAGGGCTCTTAAAATCGATTTCCTTACTCTACCCCTGACAAGTGGATTAGCGCTTAAATCGGCTTTGCCAGCTCGAATTTGGGGTACTGTGGACACAATTTGACGGTATTGGCCTCCGGGAGCTATCCCAGAGTGCTGCATTGTGACCGCTCTGGACAGCACTCTCAACTCAGATACACTGGCCAGGTGGACAGGAAAAGAACAGCGAACTTTTGAATCTCATTTCCTGTTTGGCCAGCGTGGCAAGCTGCAGGTGACCATGCAGAGCTCATCAGCACAGGTGACCATGATGGAGTCCTAGAATCGCAAAAGAGCTCCAGCATGGACCGAACGGGAGGTACGGGATCTGATCGCTGTTTGGGGAGAGGAATCTGTGCTATCAGAACTCCGTTCCAGTTTTCGAAATGCCAAAACCTTTGTCAAAATCTCCCAGGGCATGAAGGACAGAGGCCATAACAGGGACCCGAAGCAGTGCCGCGTGAAACTTAAGGAGCTGAGGCAAGCCTACCAGAAAACCAGAGAGGCGAATGGCCGCTCTGGGTCAGAGCCCCAAACATGCCGCTTCTATGATGAGCTGCATGCCATTTTAGGGGGTTCAGCCACCACTACCCCAGCCGTGTTGTTTGACTCCTTCAATGGAGATGGAGGCAACAGGGAAGCAGGTTTTGGGGACCAGGAAGATTATGATGATGATAATGATGAGGTTGTAGATAGCTCACAGCAAGCAAGCGGAGAAACCAGTTTTCCCGACAGCCAGAAACTGTTTCTCACTCTGGACCTGGAGCCAGTACCCCCTGAACCTACCCAAGGCTGTTTCCTGGACCCGGCAGGCAGAGAAGGGACCTCCGATGAGTGTACCTTTTTAAAATAGTATACATGGTTTAAAAGCAAGCATGTGAAAGGATTACTATGCCCTGGCATTCGCGGCTCTCCTGGATGTACTCCCAAAGCCTTTGCAAAAGGTTTCTGGGGAGGGCAGCCTTATTGCATCCTTCATGGTAGGACACTTTACCACTCCAGGCCAGTAACACGTACTCGGGAATCATTGTACAACAAAGCATTGCAGTGTATGTTTGCTGGTGTTCAAACAACATCCATTCTTTATCTCTCTGTGTTATCCTCAGGAGAGTGAGATATAATTCATGGTCACCTGGTTGAAATAGAGTGCTTTTCTTCAGGGGACACTCAGAGGAGCCCGTTCCTGCTGGGCTGTTTGCCTGTGGCTAAACAGAAATGTTCCCCGCTGTTAGCCACAGGGAGAGAGGAGGGTTGAGGGGGTAGCCATGTGGTGGGGGGAGGCAAAATGCGACCTTGTAACGAAAGCACATGTGCTATGTATGTAATGTTAACAGCAAGCTTTACCCTGAAAGGGTGTAGCCACTGTTTTATAAAATGTGTCTTTTTAAATACCGCTGTCCCTTTTTTTTCTCCACCAGCTGCATGTGTTTCAATGATCACAGGATCTTCTCCTTCCCAGAGGCTAATGAAGATTAGAAAGAAAAAAAAAATGGACTCGAGATGAAATGTTCTCCGAGCTCATGCTGTCCTCCCGCACTGACAGAGCACAGACGAATGCGTGGAGGCAAATAATGTCAGAGTGCAGGAAAGCACAAAATGACTGGGAGGAGAGGTGGCGGGCTGAGGAGACTAGGTGGCGGGCTGAAGAGAGTAAGTAGCAGGCTAAAGACAGGGCTGAAGCTCAAATTTGGTGGCAGCGTGATGAGAGGAGGCAGGATTCAATGCTGAGGCTGCTGGAGGACCAAACCAGTATGCTCCAGTGTATGGTTGAGCTGCAGCAAAGGCAGCTGGAGCACAGACTGCCACTACAGCTCCTGTGTAACCAACCACTCTCCTCCCCAAGTTCCATAGCCTCCACACCCAGACGCCCAAGAACGCGGTGGGGGGGGCACCGGCCAACCAGCCACTTTGCCACAGAGGATTGCCCAAAAAAAAGAAGGCTGGCATTCAATAAATTTTAAAGTTGTAAACTTTTAAAGTACTGTGTGGCATTTTCCTTCCCTCCTCCACCACCCCTCCTGGGCTACCTTGGTAGTCATCCCCCTATTTGTGTGATGAATGAATAAAGAATGCATGAATGTGAAGCAACAATGACTTTATTGCTTCTGCAAGCGGTGATCAAAGGGAGGAGGGGAGGATGGTTAGCTTACAGGGAAGTAGAGTGAACCAAGGGGCGGGGGGTTTCATCAAGGAGAAACATACAGAACTTTCACACCGTAGCCTGGCCAGTCATGAAACTGGTTTTCAAAGCTTCTCTGATGCGTACCACGCCCTCCTGTGCTCTTCTAACCACCCTGGTGTCTGGCTGCGCGTAACCAGCAGCCAGGCGATTTGCCTCAACCTCCCACCCCGCCATAAATGTCTCCCCCTTACTCTCACAGATATTGTGGAGCACACAGCAAGCAGTAATAACAGTGGGAATATTGGTTTCGCTGAGGTCTAAGCGAGTCAGTAAACTGCGCCAGCGCGCCTTTAAACGTCCAAATGCACATTCTACCACCATTCTGCACTTGCTCAGCCTGTAGTTGAACAGCTCCTGACTACTTTCCAGGCTGCCTGTGTATGGCTTCATGAGCCATGGCATTAAGGGGTAGGCTGGGTCCCCACGGATACATATAGGCATTTCAACATCCCCAACAGTTATTTTCTGGTCTGGGAATAAAGTTCCTTCCTGCAGCTTTTGAAACAGACCAGAGTTCCTGAAGATGCGAGCGTCATGTACCTTTCCTGGCCATCTCACATTGATGTTGGTGAAACGTCCCTTGTGATCCACCAGAGCTTGCAGCACTATTGAAAAGTACCCCTTGCAGTTTATGTACTCGGCGGCTTGGTGCTCCGGTGCCAAGATAGGGATATGGGTTCTGTCTATGGCCCCACCACAGTTAGGGAATCCCATTGCAGCAAAGCCATCCACTATGACCTGCACATTTCCCAGGGTCACTACCCTGGATATCAGCAGATCTTTGATTGCGTGGGCTACTTGCATCACAGCAGCCCCAACAGTAGATTTGCCCACTCCAAATTGATTCCCAACTGACCGGTAGCTGTCTGGCGTTGCAAGCTTCCACAGGGCTATCGCCACTCGCTTCTCAACTGTGAGAGCTGCTGTCATCTTGGTATTCATGCGCCTCAGGGCAGGGGAAAGCAAGTCACAAAGTTCCATGAAAGTGCCCTTACACATGCGAAAGTTTCGCAGCCACTGGGAATCGTCCCAGACCTGCAACACTATGCGGTCCCACCAGTCTGTGCTTGTTTCCCAAGCCCAGAATTGGCGTTCCACAGCATGAACCTGCCCCATTAGCACCATGATGCATGCATTGGCAGGGCCCATGCTTTCAGAGAAATCTGTGTCCATGTCCTCATCACTCACGTGACCGCGCTGACGTCGCCTCCTTGCCCGGTATCGCTTTGCCAGGTTCTGGTGCTGCATATACTGCTGGATAATGCGTGTGATGTTTAATGTGCTCCTAATTGCCAAAGTGAGCTGAGCGGCCTCCATGCTTGCCTTGGTATGGCGTCCTCACAGAAAAAAGGCGCGGAACGATTGTCTGCCGTTGCTCTGACGGAGGGAGGGGCGACTGATGACATGGTTTACAGGGTTGGCTTCAGGGAGCTAAAATCAACAAAGGGGGTGGCTTTACATCAAGGAGTATTTCAGGCAGGACTTCACGGAGGGTTCCAATAAGAAATGGTGCACCTAAGTTATTTTTCTTATTGGAACAAGAAGGTTAGCCTGGCCTCTGATTGATACATGGCTAGATTTACCTCGCTGCACCTTCTCTGTGAGTGACTGCAGTGTGACCTAGAGGAATGAGTCCCCTTGAAGGGGAAGCAAATGAGTACAAAACAAATCTGGTCTATTTCTTGTTTTGATCCACTCCATCTATCTTTTACATCTTTGGCTGGCAGCAGACGGTGCAGAAGGACTGCATGCCATCCATATCTCATGGCTGCTCGGCAGAAAATGGTGCAATAGGTCTGCTAGCAATCCGTATCGCCTGCCTGCTCACCATAAGACGGTTCAATAGGACTGACTGCAGGACTAAAGAGAATGACCTGGTCAAGTCACTCCAAATTTAGTCCCTGCGCCCATGTCTGCCCAGGCGCTCCCAGCCAACGTGGCCAGGAGCACCTCGGACATGACGATGACGGCTACCAGTCGTACTGTACCGTCTGCTGCCTCAAGGCAAGGGGTTGCTGCTACTGTGTAGCAATGCAGTACCGCGTCTGCCAGCACCCAGGAGACATATGGTGATGGTTACCTGAGCGGGCTCCATGCTTGACGTGGTATGGCGTCTGCACAGGTAACTCAGGAAAAAAGGCACGAAACAATTGTCTGCCCTTGCTTTCATGGAGGGAGGGAAGGAACGGGGGCCTGACAATATGTACCCAGAACCACCCGCGACAATGTTTTAGCCCCATCAGGCTTTGGGATCTCAACCCAGAATTCCAATGGGCAGCGGAGACTGCGGGAACTGTGGGATAGCTACCCACAGTGCAACACTCCGGAAGTCGACTCTAGCCTCTGTACTGTGGAAGCACTCCACCGAGTTAATGCACTTAGAGCATTTTCTGTTGGGACACACACACTCGAATATATAAAAGCAATTTCTAAAAAAAGACTTCTATAAATTCGACCTTATTCCGTAGTGTAGACATACACTGAGGCACCTGAAAACTCTAGGGTTTTGGGTTTTTTGGGTTTTTTTTGTTGTTGTAGTTTTTCTTTTTTTTTTTTTTTTCAGATAATAGCTTAGAAATTAGCTGACAGGAGCTCTGTATCTAATTCCTATGTAAAGAAAGAAAATTAATAAACACTAGACCTACTCAACTCTAATACTAATAATATTCTGATATCTTTTGTCAAGTCACTTAAGGGATACTGATTAGGTTTAAAATTTTAATGTATATTCTTACTTTGTTACTAATTCTTGAATACAACAATCAAAACCATTGTTTAAAATATACACTATTTTCTAGCATTTATGCTACTTACTTTTTGCAGTTCCCCAAGCTTGTAATAGATCATTTAACTTTCAGAAACATCCTACTAGGGCAAGGGCCCATGAGTTTATAATGCACCTGACTGGGGCTCTAGCAGTGTTACCATACTACAAGTTGTAATAGACTGGAAAGAGGAGTGAAACTGACTTTCGCAATATTGCCAAACCCAAATGTTCAAAAAATCATCAGTCAGGCTAACCAAAAATCATGAGTTTGGCTTAAAATCAGGAGATTATGTAAAAATAATAGATTTGGTATTCTTTTTTATTTTCTTTCCGTTTTTTTGAGCCACTGCAGTCACGTTTTGAAACTTTCTCCTCAGCCACGAGGGCTATAAACTTACTTTTTCTTTAAGAAAGAAGGTTGAAATCATCACATATTCACTTGACTCCAGGAGTTGTGGCTTTAAAGAAAACAATATTATCATGAGAGTTTGCAACACTATATTCACCTCTGTTTAAAGGTTAGTTACTTTCCAGAAGGCTCTTAAACACAACACTCCAGTGATTGAGTTGCAGTTCTCACAGGAGCATATTTAAAAACAAACACCAAGAAAATTCCACATTTTAAAGTTGATTGAGTATTTAAAGGATTGAGTCTTCTGAGGTATATCAGGGCCATTGCAGGCGGGAAAGGAAAATAAACAGGCACAGGAACTCTGGGCAGCTCTTTCTCTTAAAAAAAAAAAAAAAAGTTGGAAGGTCAAATCTTCCAGTCCTTAATCAGGCAAAACTTCTATTGCTATCAGTACTTCTACTCATAGATATTAATGTGTGTTCAATAAGTATGCACTTATACTTAAATATCTGAGCCATCTTATCCAGTGCTCCAAACATTATGCATATTGGCTCAGGGACTACATTTTCTAGCATATTCTGAATAGTGCTGAGCACACAGAATCCAAAAAGTCGATTTGTCTTATTCAATGGGCACCATCTATGGATGCAATTTCTGTTTTTCTGTTATGGAATTAGCATGAATATAGCTGAAACCCTAAGAATTTGAGGCATAAACACATCTGATACTCATATCAGACTTTCTCGTTCCTTCCTTTTCTCAAACTCAGAACAAATAAATGACAAAAGAAAATGATTTTCAGATAAAATGTAAAATTGCACAGCTGCCATTGCTCTACAACCCATCATGGGGCAGAACCTGCCACTTCTTGGGATTAAGTGATCTCCTCTCCTCTGACTCTCGTTATCTTTCTTTCTCCATCCTTCCTGACCTCTGGGCAGCTTTTCATGCAGTCACCATGACATCCATCCCAATCGCCTGGGACTGTATGTGAATAACGTAGCTGAAGTCGACGTACTTAGATCTACTCACCACGGTGTCTTCAATCCGGTGAGTCGACTGCTGACACTCCCCCATTGACCCCGACTGTGCCTCTCACTTTGGTGGAGTACAGGAGTCAATGGGAGAGTGCTCAGGGGTTGATTTATCACATCTAGACTAGACGCAATAAATCAACCCCCGCTGGATCAATAGCTGCCTGCCGATCCAGCGGACACTATAGACATACCCTCAGAGAACTGGCCTTCTTGGTTTTGCTCCCATCTATCAGAGGCCTCTTTTTTTTCTCCTTCAGCATGGAGCAGAGAGATAGAATGATCCATTGGATAGAGAGCTAACCTTCAGAGACCTGGGTTCTACTTCCCAGGTATGACCTCGGGCCAAGTGCCTTAAGAACAGAGTTTCAAAGGTTTCTAGGCATCCAAAGATGCAGCTAGGCATCTTGTGGGGTTTACAAAGCACCTAACCTCCTAAGCGCTTTTGAAAATCGCACAAGGTGCCTAACTATCCTTGAAAACCCCTCTGCTCCCCCTAAGTGGCACCCCTGGAAAAGGCTCAGGGAAAAGTAGCAAGGTTTAAGATGGTACAGTCCTTGGCTGATAATTAGATAGTTCCTGAGCTGGAACCTGGAGTAGAGGGTGGGCATGGGTTCCCCTCCCTGCCACTGAGGAAGTGGCACTGGTTTGGAAGTGATGGGAAGACTGCCATCTTGGAGGAAGAAACTTTCATAACCCAGAAGGGGAAAACAAACAGTGACCTGGTTGGGGTGTCAAGCCATGAAGGCAGGGCACCCTGAGTCACAGAGAGGCAGGGTGTGCAGCAGGGGTAGACTAGGTCCCCCAGGATCACTATTAGGATTTTAACATTCCCAATGGTAATCAACCATTTGGGAAATAAAGCCCCTGCTTGTAGTTTTCTGAACAGTCCTGTGTTTTTGAAGATATGAGCATCATGCACTTTTCCTGACCAACCCACATTGATGTTGGTGAAGCATCCCTGGTGATCCACTGATGCTTGCATAACTATAGAGAAGTAGCCCTTTCTGTTGATGTACTCAGTGCCAAGTTGATCTGGTGCTGTAATGGGTATATGCACACTGTCTATTGCTCCATCACAGTTCAGGAACTCCACTACTGCAAATACATTTACACTATATCCTGCACATCACCTAGAATCACAGTTCTGCCTAGCAGGAGATGATTAATGTCCCTGCACACTTGCATCATAATGGCCCCTGCAGTGGACTGCCTGAATCCAAAATGATTCCTGACTGACTGGTAGCAATCTGGCAATGCAAATTTCTACAGTGTGATTGCCACTTACTCCTCCACTGTCAGTGCAGCTCTTATTTTGGTGTCCCTGTGCTGGAGGGCTGGGATAAGCTCAGTGCACAGATCCAGGAATGTGGCCTTGCACATCCCAAAGTTCTGCAGCCAGTGCTTGTCATCCCAAACCTCCATTATGATGTGATCCCAACAGTCTGTGCTTGTTTCTTGTGCTCAGTAGCAGTGTTCCATCATTTGCCGCTGCTCTGTGAACACCATCAACAACCTTGAATTTGTTCTTGCTTTGTTCCACAGTAATCTGTCCTCCAAAAAATCGTCATGTTCCCCACTCCTACGGTTCTTTTTGCAGCTCTACAAATGCTGCAGGATCATGCAACCTGTGCTTGCAACACTCAGGAAAACAGTGCAGAGCTGTGCAGGTTCAATGCTGCTGTCAGAGATGGCAGACAGAAAGAAGGGTCGCACCAGGTTTGTGGGACTTTGAAAAAAAGGTGTGAAATTATGAGAATACAGATAACATTATGGGATGGAGACAGTTGCAAACTGAGAAATTGATCCTCTTAACTGGTTCTCAACCAGAGATATGCATAACCCTAGGGGATACACAGACGTCTTCCAAGGGGTACTTTAACTCTTCTAGATAGTTGCCTACTTTTACAACAGGCTACATAAAAAGCACTAGCGAAGTCAGTACAAACTAAAGTTTCATACAGACAATGACTTGTTTACACTGCTCTTTATACTATAAGTACAATATTTATTTAAGTACAATATTTATTTTCTAATTGATTTATTTGATAAGTATGTGGTAAGAATGAGAAAGCAAGCAATTTTTCAGTAATAGTGTGCTGTGGCACTTTTGTATTTGTTTGATTTTGTAAGCAAGTAGTTTTTACTTGAGGTGAAACTTGGGATATGCAAGACAAATCAGACTCCTGAAAGGGGTACAGTAGCGTGGAAAGGTTGAGAGCCACAGCTCTAAACCCCTGCTCAATAGCTGCCTAACCCTGAAAAATCTGCAGTTTAAGCTCATCTAACTTCCATTGTAGACAGTGGAAGAATTCTTCTGTCAACTTAGCTATTGCCTCTCAGGGAGGTGGATTAGCTTCAGTGACAGGAGAACCCCTCCTCCCTCTGTAGTAAATGTCCCCACTGAAGTAATGCAGCACAGCTGCAGCTATGCCACTGTAGTGTTTTAAGAGTGGGCATAGCCTTAGGCACCTAAAATGACAGTTAAGTGCCCAAGTCCAAAATTTAGACTCCACTTTGATCCTCTACACTCCTGCTCATTTCCCACTTCTCAGGTGCATGTCTAGACCACTGGGCAATAAAATCATTCTCATTTGTTTTCTGCATATCTAACTATTTAATATTAAGTAGAACAGCTTCAACAGGCAAGAGACTCATAATAGAATGTCCCATAATCCGGTGGTTAGGGAATTCACCTGAGCTGTGGGAAATCCATGTTCAATTTCCTTCTCCTCATCAGACAGAGTGGAAATTGAACTAGAATCTCCCAGACTCACTAGTGAGTACCCTAACCACAGGGCTAAGCGTTACAAGGGAGGCTCCTTCTCACTTTCCCCCACCTGTTTTGTGTTGGATTAGGCATGCATTGCTACTGTTCTTAATAGAAATAGCTTAGTTGCTGTGGATCCCAATGGGAGGCAGGTGCTCTGACAGATATTGCAACCACATACAATTGTATTAAGTTTATATATCACTGTGGGGCAGGGATTATATGCATCTGCAGGGGGAGGGTTACCCGAGTTCCTCCAGGAACAAAAAAGTGTGTGGAGAGGAGTGATTAAGGTGAAGCACTCACATTTATAAACCCATTCAGACAGGTACCATCTGCTGGGAAAGTTTGCATATACTGGTTCAATCTGGGTTTTCCAGAGTCCAACAGACAAAGAAAGGGATTTTTATATAAAAAATCTGGGTTTAAACTGACTCAGCATTCTTTCTGGTTCAGCAAATGAACAGGACTGTCTGTCTGGGGATGGCAGGTGTGGAGGGGGAAACATTATAGAAGGGTTGGAAAGACTTTGCCCTATTAGTGCCACATAAGACTGATGGGTGACCTCTGAAAAGCTTTTTGCGTATAGCAACTTATATTTTTTTAAATGTTTTTCACTTTAATGCTTTTACTTTAAGAATAAATGTGCATGCTTAGAAAGGGCTGTGTGGTAACTTGTAGCTGCTGGCAATGCACTGTTCATAGCCCTCAGAGAGAAAGCAAAACACAAGTGCTGGCCTTTAGGCAGAGCAGCTTTCTGAGGATATCACAATGTAAGGTAGGGAGCTGTGTAGCCAGAGACAGGTGATGACTGTTCTGAAACCTGTTCTGGGCAATCCTGGAGTGGACCACAAAGGGGTGTGTGTGTGTGTGTGTAGTTACCCTGAAACTGTGAGAAATGCCTCCCTCTAGCCTGGATATAGGTGCCTAACTCCCTTAGAGGGCAGGGATTAAGACACCTCTCTCTTGTCATTATCAGCTACTGGCTACCCTAACTGGATAGTTTTTCTGGATATTTTTCTTAGGCCCCTAAATCTCTCCATGCATTGTATAGGAAGCCTAGATACCTGCCCCAGGGTTTGTGGATTCTACTTGGTGACTAGGCACCTATGTCCCTTTGTGGGTCTGGGCCATAGTCCCTATGAAATATTTACTCCCAGGTGATTCAAATTTTAGGATGCTTCTCAGTTCCTCAAAGACAGTTGTAGAATATGGAAGCTCGATTTATGCTGAGCTTTCCAACATTATGTGAATGAAGGCTGCTGGGAGGAAGTGTGGACCCCTGATATTACCCTAACTTGTAGATGAAAATGCTTGTGGAACCTGGGAGGGAAGGACAGGAGGCATAAATCAGCTCATGCAATGTTTGATTTATGCACTCATTATTTTTCTGCATACCAACGTTGCGTAGGTTAATCTATGCATTTGTGACAATTTGTGTTTCATCTGTTAAGTAAAAGATCAATGGTGTTAGAATCCTGCACAAAACGTTAGTGTACTACATGCTTCATAACCACCACAAGCTTCCTAAATTACTTAAACTGGAACGTTTGGTGGCATTCTTGGAGAAGGTATGTTTAATCTACTGGGGTATGTTGGGGTCAGCACTGTTCTGGGGGCCTAAGGCCAATAGGCCGAGGGGCTCTGTTTCTGTGAAGGGGGAGCAGACTGAGAATCAGTGCCCAGAAAATATTCCAGAGAGACTAAGGGAGGAAACAGTGCTGTAGCCTGCTGTGACCCAGGGAAGCTTGAAACATCTGGGGATCCAAAGGCTTGAATTCCTTCCCATCAGTCTGGTGGTTGGCTGGCATGACCTGATCTGTGAAAGCAATTAAATAATTCAACATGTGTTTTATGCACATAACAATTTTCAGAGCGAGAGCGAAATAGAGACCCCTCCCACTCCCAGAATAGTCAATAACCTGAGAGTTTGGTCCCTCACCTGGGATGTAGGCAGATGTCTGTTTTGGAGTAGAGCCTTGAATCTAGGTCTCTCATATCCCAAGTGAATGCCCTAAACTACTGGGTTATTGGCTAGGTTATTGGCTATTCTAGGGTTTGTTTGTTCTCTCTTTCCCCTGCCTCCCCACCCCCTTTTGTGTGTCTGTGTGAAATTTTTTGGAAGGTCTTCGTTTTGTCCTGATGTGGAATGGGAACATTTCTGAAATCTTGAAAATTTTCATGGGATGCAAAAAACCTTGTCCACCCAGCTTTAATGGACAGGAGATTTATTTTCATCTGGAAAAATTAATAGGAGTTTGAATTAAGGGAAGAACTGTGGTCAGTCAAGAATTGGTCGGTCATTTGCGGGAGTCCTGGAAGAACCATTTGCAGAAACTGTAAGTCCTGGAGGAGCCTAATTTATGTTCATATTTGTTATAACATGTCTAACAAACCAACAACTAGGAGGAGTGGGCAGATAGTTAAAGGAGATGTATAACTACCTAGTTTGGCTTTGTTTATTGTTGGTAACTGCAGAAAGTTGGGGGCCAGACTGCAGAACCATTGAAGATTTATATGAGTATTGCCTGAATAAAGACTGTGTGACAGGGTCAGGCCAGATGGCTACAAGAGAGTGGTCAAAGGTAGATACATTAGTTCCAGGTTAAGCAGGTCCCTTTTCCCTGGGTAAGATAACAGGGACTATTCCAGAACACTCAGGAACTTTCTAGAACTAATTAAGGCAGGCAGGTTAATTAGGACACCTGTAGCCAATTGGGAAGCTGCTAGAATTAATTAAGGCTAATCAGGACACCTGGTTTAAAAGGGCTGTTGCTCCAGTTAGTGAGGTGTGCACATAAAGAGATGGGATTGAGACGATATGCTGCTGGAGGACTGAGAAGTACAAGTGTTAACAGACATCAGGAGGAAGGTCCTGGGGTGAGGACAAAGAAGGTGTTGGGAGGAGGCCATGGGGAAGTAGCCCACGGAATTGTAGCTGTTGCACAGCTGTTCCAGAAGGCACTCTAGACAGCTGCAGTCCACAGGGCCCTGGGTTGGAACCCAGGGTAGAGGGCAGGCTCGGGTTCTCCCCAAACTTCCCCACTCCAGACCCAACATATGAGGTTCCACCAGAGGGGAAGGTCTCTGAGCTGTTCCCTGACCCACATTGTGGATCAGCAGAAACTGAGGGGATGGTTCTTACTCTTTTTCCCCCCATGCTGGCCAGTGATGATGTTATCTGGGTGAACGGCAGATTTGAGCCACGAAGATGGCCAAACTGAGGGCTACTGTGAATCTGTGAAGAGAGCAAAATACACCAATAAATGCAGGACTCACCAAGGTAGAGGAGGAACTTTGTCACAACTGTTAATACATAAAGAATGACATAATTTTTTTGATGAGACAGTACATATGTTAAAATAAAACCATTTCAGCCCAAAAAGTAATGAAATAGTAGAATGATTTAAGTTTATCCTCTGCTGAGGAAAGCATGGGAGACAGTAAGGGAATTTGTGGCAGAGCTGAGGAAGCTCTCTCAAAATTGTAATTATGGTGTGACCCTGACACAAATTCTGGTAGGCAGATTAGTTTGTGGAATTAATTATGACAAAATGCAAAGGAGATTACTGTCTGAACCACAGTTAATGTTCGAAACAGCTCTGAAATTGGCCCAGGCTTTGGAATCGGCAAATACAAATATACGCAACTTACAAACACAAGCGACAGGATCCTGGAGAGATGGAAATAGTACACAGAAAACACAAAGTATGGTGTATAAAATTGCAAGGCAATCTGGGACACAGATTCAATCAGCTAACAGAGAGGGTTATTGTTGTGAAAGCAAACGCATCCCATTGGGCTGCGGATTTAAAACTAAGAAATGTCACATTTCTTGACAGGACACATTTGAAGAGTGTGTTTAAAAAATAAACAGGAAAGAAGACACGAAACTCTGATTAAAAAGCAACCCAGTAATTACTTTCAGAATGGTTACATTACAATCAGAATTATGGGCTGGTAAAGATCCAGTACTTGCAAAAGTTAGAGAATTTGTGCTAAGAAGATGGCTTCAGACCAAAAGCTGATCAGGAGCACACACTTTGTTGAACTTCGTATGCAAGATGGGTGTGTATTCAGGGGAACACAGGTCATCATTCCGAAGTAAGGATGTGAAGTCATAATGGATGAACTCCATCAGACACATCCAGGTACTATTAAAAAGAAGGGGTCAGTTTATGGCTTATGTGGTGGCCAGTGGTGGATACTGATATTGAGAGTAAGGTACATTCCTGTTCTATTTGTTAAGAGAGTTGAAAAGTTCCTACTGTAGCTCCACTCCACCCTTAGGAGTATCCACATAAGCCTTTGAGGAGAGTACATATTGATTATGCCGGACCATTTCTGTGACAAAAATGTTTTTAGTACTAGTGGATGGACATTCAAAATGAATAGACATACATCCCATGACTATATCCACTAGTGAAGCTACCATAAGAAAAATATGGACCAATTTTAATATCCATGGTTTACCTGAAATACTTGCATCAGGTCTTTTACTAGTATGGAATTCCAAAGATTTATGAAGGAAAACATTGTTCAACATGTTATATCAGACCTTACCATTCAACATCAAATGGGTTAGCCGAAAAAGCAATTCTGTCATTTAAAGAGAGTATTAAAAGAATGCTTGGCAATACTATAGATACAAAAAGAACAGGAGTACTTGTGGCACCTTAGAGACTAACAAATTTATTTGAGCATAAGCTTTCATGGGCTACAGCCCACTTCATCAGATGCATAGAAAGGAACATATAGTAAGAAGATATTTATACATACAGAGAACATGAAAAGGTGGAAGTACCCATACAAACTGTAAGAAGCTAATTAATTAAGAGGCGCTATTATCATCAGGGGGAAAAAAACTTTTGAAGTGATAACCAAGATGGCCCATTTCGGACAGCTGACAGAAAGGTATGAGGATACTTAATATGGGGAAATAGATTCAATTAGTATAATGACCTGGCCATTCCCAGTCTCTGTTCAAGTCTAAGTTAATGGTATCTTGTTTGCTTAAAAAGGATTGTGATAAACTCTGGAGACTTGTGTACAACAACAATGGAATTGCCACTAGAGCATGTCCAATTAGATTCAGCATCAGTTTTTGGAAGTCTGGTGTGGCAGTAGCCTGACACAAGGTCAGCTACTACTTATAGACCTCATGGACAGATGATAAGGTTAATATTTCACAGAATGACAGGTTTGAACCAAAAGTTGTTGTTGAAAAGGCAGCAGTGATGGTGGAATTACCTTTTCTAGAAACCAAACTGAGGCGTACTATATGAAAAACATTCACTTGCATACTTGAAATATTATAGCGTGTAAGAGTCCCTGCATGTTTGTTTGTTTATTTTATCATTATTTGCAATTTGAAATGCATTATTAATTATTATTGTAAGTTGTGTCTAAATACTTAAAAGGTAGGAAATGTTATAAGTGTATAATAAACCAGCCACTAAGGAGTGTGGCAGATAGTTAAACAAGGGAATGTGGGGCTGTCTAGTTTTGGTTTTGTTCATCATTGACAACTGCAGGAAATGGGAAGGCAGCAGTACCATTGCAAACATATATGTGTGTTGCCTGAACAAAGACTGTTAATACCTAAAGAAGCTGCCATATGTTTGGTTCACAATATAACATATAATATATATTTCTTTAAAACAAATGAAAATCCCAGGCAAAATCAAAAGAAAACATTGTTTTTCTTAAAGATATAGTTGCTACAGTAAATAAAAATAGTTTTGCACTGGTAATATGAATTTATGAGCTTATATTTCTTTAAGAAAAAATCTCAGAAAAACTTTCTTAATGTAAATTAAGATTATGACAGTAAAAAGTTCTATTCAACTTTTCGTGTGTACAGATTTATTACACTTTGATTCCACTTGTTACTTGTCAGTAGAATTGACATCCTCTTCTTGTATACGTACTTTGTCCTATGTAATGGAGAAAGTCAAACAGAATTCACAGATGAAAAATTTTGAATCATAGAATCATAGAATATCAGGGTTGGAAGGGACCTCAAGAGGTCATCCAGTCCAACTCCCTGCTCAAAGCAGGACCAATCCCCAGGTAAATCATCCCAGCCAGGGCTTTGTCAAGCCTGACCTTAAAAATATCTAAGGAAGGAGATTCCACCACCTCCCTAGGTAACCCATTCCAGTGTTTCACCACCCTCCGAGTGAAAAAGTTTTTCCTAATATCCAACCTAAACCTCCTCCACTGCAACTTGAGACCATTACTCCTTATTCTTTCATCAGCTACCACTGAGAACAGTCTAGATCCATCCTCTTTGGAACCCCCTTTCAGGTAGTTGAAAGCAGCTATCAAATCCCTCCTCATTCTTCCTTTCTGCAGACTAAACAATCCCAGTTCCCTCAGCCTCTCCTCATAAGTCATGTGTTCCAGTCCCCTAATCATTTTTGTTGCCCTCCGCTGGACATTTTCCAATTTTTCCACATCCTTCTTATAGTGTGGGGCCCAAAACTGGACACAGTACTCCAGATGACACCTCACCAATGTTGAATAGAGGGGAACGATCACTTCCCTCGATCTGCTGGCAATGCCCCTACGTATACATCCCAAAATGCCATTGGCCTTCTTGGCAACAAGAGCACACTGTTGACTCATATCCAGCTTCTTGTCCACTGTCACCCGTAGGTCCTTTTCTGCAGAACTGCTGCAGAGCCATTCGGTCCCTAGTCTGTAGTGGTGCATGGGGTTCTTCCTTCCTAAGTGCAGGACTCTGCACTTGTCCTTGTTGAATCTCATCAGATTTCTTTTGGCCCAATCCTCCAATTTTTCTAGGTCCCTCTGTATCCTATCTCTACCTTCCAGCGTATGTACCTCTCCTCCCAGTTTAGTGTCATCTGCAAACTTGCTGAGGGTGCAATCCACACCATCCTCCAGATCATTTATGAAGATATTGAACAAAACCGGCTCAAGGACCGACCCTTGGGGCACTCCACTTGATACCGGCTGCCAACTAGACATGGAACCATTGATCACTACCTGTTGAGCTCGACAATCTAGCCAACTTTCTATCCACCTTATAGTCCATTCATCCAGTCCATACTTCTTAACTTGCTGGCAAGAATACTGTGGGAGACAGTGTCAAAGCTTTGCTAAAGTCGAGAAACAACACGTCCACTGCTTTCCTTTCACCATTTGTGCTAAAGATGAATTTAAATCAATAAAAACATCCTTTAGTACTTAAGATTACTTAGTCCTTTCACCATTCTAAAACTATTTTAATAAAGATATCATTAGATGCTTAAGGCACTTTTACATTTTTCAAGGTAGTCTTAAGAGCTTAAGGGCTCTTAACTGTTAAGGTTTGGCCCAAAAAGGATCTCCGAGAAAATCTTTAGGAGTAAGAGGTATGTCTACACAGTAAGTCTAGAGTTAGTGGGACTCAAATTAGCTGACTCGTGTCAGGGAATCCTGGGCTTAAATGTCTACATTGCATTTTAACCCAAAATTAAGCATTTTCTGACCCGTGCTCAATCCTAGGGATCTAGCATATACACTGCAGTGCATAGACCCGAGTCAAAGTAAACATATCCCAAAGTGCCTAGTGCCCCCCCCCGCCTCCCAAATTTCGAAACCCTAGTCCTAGGAACACTACAGGAAAATTCTACTCCCCATCCTGTTTCCTAAATGTGGAAGTACTGTTGATAAGGCACTCGTGAGTACATAAAATGCATAATTAGCTCATTGGATGGCTGTCTCTATAACATAACTTCAGTTTGAGATGGCTTTATATTGAACTACCATCTAATCTGAGAATTGGGCTCTCCAGCTCTAGGCTGAGTCACATTGGCAGGCAAACGCCGATGTGGACCTGTTTTGATGATGGGAGTACTTGTGGCACCTTAGAGACAAACCAATTTATTTGAGCATAAGCTTTTGTGATCTACAGCTCACTTCATCGGATGCATACTGTGGAAAATACAGAAGACATTTTTATACACACAAACCATGAAAAAATGGGTGATTATCACTACAAAAGGTTTTCTCTCCCCCCACCCCACTCTCCAGACTCCAGCAAGAGACTGCTGAATTGGAATTCATTTGCAAATTGGATACAATTAACTTCGGCTTGAATAGAGACTGGGAGTGGCTAAGTCATTATGCAAGGTAACCTATTTCCTCTTGTTTTTTCCTACACCCCCCTCCCCCGACGTTCTTGTTAACCCCTGGATTTGTGCTGGAAATGGCCCACCTTGATTATCATACACATTGTTAGGAGAGTGATCACTTTACATAAGCTATTACCAGCAGGAGAGTGGGGTGGGGGGAGAGAAAACCTTTTGTAGTGATGATCACCCATTTTTTCATGGTTTGTGTGTATAAAAATGTCTTCTGTATTTTCCACAGTATGCATCTGATGAAGTGAGCTGTAGCTCACGAAAGCTTACGCTCAAATAAATTGGTTAGTCTCTAAGGTGCCACAAGTACTCCTTTTCTTTTTGCAAATACAGACTAACACGGCTGTTACTCTGAAACCTGTTTTGAGGATTAGGACATCCGTCTCCAGGGCTGTCAAACTATTAAACTGAAAGTTTGCAATTCTTAATTTTTAAAATGGGTCATTCAGTGAAGGTGTTTTCATTGGCTTGTTTTTTAATTTATTTTTGTCTGCTTGTTTTCAAGTTTGACATAAAATGTGTTACCCAGGGTTCTTTCAACCCAAAGCTCTTGGTAACTTTTACGCTGTGCGAGGTGGTGTCAGGAAATAAATCAGGGGAGACACGACCGTCGACCAATAGATGTCTGGCACAAACAGGACAACACAAGAGTGCTTTCACTTAAAGCTAAACTTTACTTACTCTCAAGCACTTATATACATGTCCGCAAGAGGTTAGTAAAACACCCCCAACCCTTGATAATTACTAAAGCTGAGTGTGGCTCTCTAGTGGCACAGCGGCAGCCCATCTGCTGGTGGGGAACACAAGATGCATCCAGAGGGAGAGTCCAGTCCTGAAGAGTCCCCCTACCTCAAATGTTTTCCCCTTATTTATACATTAGTAATAGAATGACATGTCCCTTAATGCAAACTTGTTAAGTAAGCAGTTTCAATGGTCAAGTGAGAGGTTCCTTCTCATTATCAATTAACCAGGTGTGGTTTTTTTCCAGAGTTTGCAGCCTTGAGGCCCCAGTAGACATTACTGGGGCAAATCCTGCTCTTCTAAAATACATGTATCAACAACTTCATCACAATTCTTATCAGGAAGGACGTGGGGTCAATCTGCCCTCTCTGTGGCACCCAACCGCCCCCCCCTTTCCCCCCTTGGTTAAACTGAGACTGCTGAATGGCCAATTTACAGCCTGCTGCCTTGGCTGCTTTTAGCAATAAGCCATAGTGGTTTCAGGCACTTTACTGGTTTGCCAAAGTCTCCCCAAACAAATGAAGATATCAAAGGAAAAACAAACACACCCACACCAGCCTGGCTGCTGCCAGTTGTGAAGTGGTGATGTGCAGCCCCTGGGGCATCCTTATCCTTGCCCCTGACACATGAGGCTGCATTGAAGTTTTGGGGCTGGCTCTCACTCACCACATTCATGGTGCACATTGCCTAGGCACTCCTGTACACAAAGCCCCAGAGAGTGCACGTTGGGGTTGGATCTCAAAGGCAGAGAATGGAGCGGGACCAAACAGCTGCCCTGCAAGGAGTGGGAGCAGTAGAGCTCCCAGCACAGCACAGTTCCCAGCTCAGCACAGCCAGGAGAGAGATGGTCCCCAAAATCCTGGCAGCTGGGAGCCACCTCCCTCTGTCATCTTTGATCCCTGCTCCGGGCAAGCACCACAGAGCAGCTAGGAGGAGCTGGCTCAAGAAGGGGAAGCACGCTCAGCCAGGCAGTAATGGTGCTTCCAGCTGCTGTGCTGGCTGCCTGCAGCACCACTCCTCTGCTCCCAGGAATTCTAGTATATGTCCGGAGCACTTCAGGGACCCAGTCAAGCCAGGGCCTCATGCACACAGGAAAGCAATCTGGTTCAGACACTAGGTCCCAACTTAACATGGGCTCAGACATCCCAGCACTTCAGGGTCCTGGGGCCCTGAATCCGAACCCTAGGTTAGAACAATTGATGTGTGGATGCAAGGGGGATTTGGCTTGAAACTGGGCTTACATTGCTGTGTAGACATACCCAAAGATGGTTTAGGCAGCAATAACAATTTATTATTATTTCATTAAGGGTGTGATGAATCATTGAATTGGGTTTGATATGTGTTATGGCTGGATGTAGGCAGTCTGGCATAGTAGTCAGAGGAGTCATGTTTAGTGGGCAGAGCAGGCATCCAGGTTGGGAATGAAGCCAAGTGTCAGCACCAGAGTCAACTTCCAATTACCAGAACCACAGTCAAGCAAGAGTCGGAACCAGGAGTCGAAGCTGAGGGTCAGAGGCAGGACTGCTAACTGGTGATTGCAGGAGAGGTGTAAGGGGAGGAGATGGAGGAGAGGAAAGGATCAAACATGGAACAGGAGTACACTGGGAACAGGAGTGAAGACAGGGTGAGGCATGTAGCAGAATCCAGGAGCAGAGCAGGAATCAGGAACAGGGTTGGGTGGAGAAGACAGGCACAAGCAGGGTCCAATGCAGCCACAACAGGAAATCACCTTGTTGCTCAGACAAACTTCCTGTGCCGCCTCCTGTCTTAAATAAAATGGTTGGATCAATCAGTGGAGCCAGGCAACCATCTAATGAAGTCTCCCATGGGTGGAGCCTTAGCTTAGGCTATAGTCTTACCAGCTCCTCGGCCCACCAGGTTTCAGCAGGCACTGCGTGGTGACCAGGATGCAGCAGCTATCTATGGACTCCCGTCTTGGTTTAAGACCTGGAATATCACATTTTGTACACAAGTCTCATGTTCCCTGAGACTGTTCACTTGGATAGAGCCCTGAAAATATATGTATCTCAGGTGGATGAGGTAATACCTTTTATTGGACGAACTGTTGGTGAAAGAAAATCTTTTGAGCTTACACAGAGCTCTTCTTCGGAACTGGGAAACTTACTCAAGGGTTTGTCTACACTAAAAGTGGTCCAGCTGAACTGCTGTAGTGCTTCATAAAGATGTTACCTCTGCTGACGGGAAAGATTCTTCTGTTGGCATAGCTACTCCACCACCCCAAGCGGCGATAGCCATATTTACAAGAGAAATCCTTTCGTCAACATAGCACATTCTACACTGGGGTTTAGATTTCCCACACCCCTGCGCATCGTAGTTATATGAACATAAGTTGGTCGTGTACACCAAGCCTTTGAACATCACAACTAAATACAAGGTGGAACAGATTGTTTAGCATTAGTAGTTCATACGTATTTCAAGGGACCATTCAAGGCCTGCTAACACCTCTTCTGTCATAGAGAGGAAAGGAAGAGGGCGGTACATTTTAGGGGGTTGTTAGTTGGTTGCAGATTTTTGTTATAAGCCAAAAATCTAGTGTTTCTATTCATACCATGATTTTTAGTGTCTAGGAAAGTTTTACAATCTTTTTAGTCTGTGACTGCTATCTAACACCCTGAATCCCACACTCACAAAACCAACTGGTAGCAGGATGATGAGGCAATCCTTTCTGGCAGAAATATGTGTGAATGAGCATGAATATTGAGATTCATACAAATGAATATCTTCTCTAAATATTCATGAAGTCAAAACCCACTCACATACGTATTAATTGACAAACAAATTAAAAGGGACATGAATGTGGAAAAATCAAAACATGACTAGGAATTGACAAAAATGATTGAATTTTCATGCTGTTCACCTATCACTAAATAAAACTAAGTTGGCTTCGGTGCATTTTCTTTTTCATAGTTGAGTTTTTTGGCATACCCTATGAATTTTCTAATTCCTGTTGGAAAGGAAGCTTCTGAACTAACTGCCATCAGAATTTATTGATGGTATGAATAATGTGAAGCAAAATAAACTATCACATAACCACAAAACACAGAAATAACCTAGGTCCAGCTGTTTCAATGTCTTTGAATGTCAAAAAGCCATCCGGATGCATAGAAAATTGATATAATGAGATAAGTAGTACACTAATAAGATCTATGTTTCCCTATAGACAGTGTTAGAAAGGACAAAAACTGTGTTACCCAATAAATAAGTAAAAGACAGTTTGTGTGCAAGACTATGATTCCTGTGATGTTATTTTGGAAGCTTTGGATCTGATTTACAGGAAAACCAAAATCTAACTAGGTGCAAAGATGTTTAAAAGACATCCCTTTCCATAAGGTTTTTTTTTTTTTAAATCTTCCTCTCATTTAAAAGAATTTAACAGAATTGCTAGGAAAATATACATTATATTCCCTTTGTTCTATCGCAGCTATAGCACCACATGCATGTTTACTTCAGAATAAGGTATACCGTATCATTAATGCTTTTATTATACTTCTTTACTCTATATCATTATTAAAATGATTTAAAAAAACATGTATGTTCCCTTAATACAATTCCAGACTATCAGTGATAGCTACTCTTATTCTGGGAGTTGCATGGTTCTCAGCAATCGTTTCTTTGATCTATGGGCAGTCACAGACTGCTGAAACTGATGGGCGTGCTCACTGCCTTTCATTCAGGCCAAATGAGGGAACAATTAAATGCCCCTTTGTTTAGTGATAGCTGAGACAATGGAAGCCACCACCAAAAGAATGCAAACATAGGTGCTGAGGATTGGCAGAGGCTGTGTGCATCTGTTTGTCAGAAGCAGCCAGGAAGTAAGCAAAAAAAACAGTAGACACCGAAAGACATGTTAGTAGTGTGGCTCTATGAGAAAGTGAAGAGAAAGGGCTTTTGGGACAGAGTGCTGCCGGGAAAGACAGGCTTAGACTTGTGAGCAAGAGAACTGCTTTCTGACATTTGAGCCTACTGTGTTGAAAGAAACAGGACTTTGTGTATATTCATTGTAAATAAACAGGACTGAATCAAAGAAACACCTGATTAACATCAATTTTTTCTTCTAATGGAAACAATTTGAAAGGCCCGTATATTCCCTAACCTCTCAAGCCAAAAGGAGTAACAGTTAATTTTACATTTGCTTAACTCTCACTAACTTCCTTTTCTCTGTTCTTAATTTAAAATTAGTTCAAATGCACCTTAGTAAAAGTTTCAAGTCAAATATGAAGTCACGGATACAATAATTTACAGGCTTGCTGCAGGAATGAGTCGTGTGCAGACGAACCCCTACACCTGCATGGCTCATTGTAACATCAGGGCCTAAATGTGCTGCTTTTTTTGGCGTGCATTACATTTACTATATTAATTGTATTAAATGATTATGTGAACTCATTCACTTTTCACGCTGCTTTCCAATGTGTTAAGAAAATCAACTGAACTGTACTATTACAGTCCTCATTTGAGCATTTGTCTGTGTTGTCATCTTACAAAAATTTGAATCAGATCTGTTTCTACAGTTCCATTATTTACTGTTAATATTTTATATTGAGAGCACAGAAGGGTATTGGTGCCTCATAAAAATAAATAATCCTATTATCTAAACTGAACATTAAACAACAAATGTATGTCATAAACAGTGAGGGATAGAAGGGAGGAAGGATAAAGGGGATGATAATTTTACCATAGAGTTGTTCAATAAGGTCATGATCCTGCCAAGTATTAATCTCAATTAGAGTACCCATATGAGCTAAATTCTGCATGTACTTTTAAGAGCCTTATAGTATCAGGCTACTTACCTGGATGATACACATCTTGATGTGGTTTTTGTTCTGTTATCTAAGGAAATTAAAAAAAAAAAAATCTTTTTCTACATGCACCCTGTTCACTAACACGAAAGGATGGCAAAAGTGAAGTTTTAGGGTAGTTTTTTTTAAAAAATGTAGTGAAGCCCAAAACTAAATTAGCACGGGACACATATTGTCACCCAGGCAAGAGGTGATGCAAATGGCTTCAGACATCACCCAGCAAAACTGAAGATTGATCTTTCAAGACAAACAGGGCTTGCTGTATATCAAAAGACTCATTGTCCCTGAACATTGGAAAGACCTAAGCTATTGTGTCCAATTTTTATCCTTTTGATGGGGGACTACACTGGCAGTGACAGGGTTAAGGGGAATTGGAGAGCCCAGTGAGGTCACTCTGTGGTACGTGGATGGGAGACAGGTACTTAAGGATTAGATCCAGCTGGAAGAACCAGACTGGGTGATTCTTATAAAAGAAGAACTGCAGGGCAAGAGGAAGAGGAAGCCAATGAGAGAGGTAGTTGAGTTTCTCTCTCTGGAAAAGTCAGCACAGAGGGGACTGTAGAAAGGAGCTTGTACTGTGGGACTGTCCTTGAAGGCATAGACCTGCTTTAGCGGAGAAGGAGAACCATACAGCAGGCCTGGGATAACAGAAGAAGTCCTCAGGGTCAGTGTCTTGGGAGGAGCTGGCCCTCCAGTGGGAAAGCCCTGAAACCTGGTACTCTATGACCAAGTGAAAAAGAACTCTGCAGAGGCTGGAAGAAACGTGGAGAGTCCGTGGAAGACTGATGAGAGGAAGGATGGAACTGTTTCGCTCTCTTGAGTTTTGAATTGTAACACTGTTACTCTGGAACGGGTGGGACTTTCACTGTGAGCTGGTCAGAGGGCCAAGTCACCAGACAGACCACTGAAGTTTGTTGCTGCAGATTTTTTTCTATTGGGCAATCAACAGGAAAGAACAATGATGGGGGAAGAAGGACTCACTGGAATATATTATCTGAAGGAATTATTAGTTCTCTCAGCTGTAAATAATCATGCCTTCACACAAAATCAGGTAAACAGATAATGATTAGAAATGACATCAAACATGTTTTGACAAAATAAGTTTTATTTGTTTGAAAATCATATATAATGACACTGGTATGGGAACTTAGTTGTGGAATGAATCTGCCATGTCCTTCTAGATACAGTGAAGGAGAGACACAGAGCCAGCTCTTTATCATCATCACATCAAAGAGTAATAATAGATCTATTCTTTCTGTTTTCCATATCATGCTGTACTAATCTATGATTGATAATCTTTTATTAAATAATTTCAATTGAGCCTGTTATTTGACAATCTTAAGTCATCATTAACTCAGACATGCAACACTACCAATAAATTATTAGAACAGTTATAACAGAGAAATATTCACACTTGACAACTTTTACATGGCATGTGCTATGGATTATGAAATACTGCATTACCAGAGCAATATACTATACAGTATATCTCTACGTGATCAAGCAATAAACAGCTTTCAAGAAAACTTCTGATAGGCAAGCACTGGAATGGTATAACTTTTTAAAAAACAGATGGTTCCTTTGAGGAAGTTGTAAATTATTCATTAAATTGGTAAATTAGCATAATGGCACTACATTTCAACTACCATATCTCTGCAAAAGTCAAGATTGCTGAACCAGAAGTATCCTGTTATTATTTGAAAGGATGCCGCTACTGTAGCCCAGTTGCTTCAACAAAATTACCTCCAGTTTTATTGGTGCCAATTTTGAAGTTCAGAATGATTTGTCTTCTATGAGGCACAGCTGTCAATATTTCTTGATGTCCACTTTGGCTTATCTTTTAAACAGCATAATTACTTCAGATGCGATGCTATCTTGCCTAATTCAGCAGTTCTGCTCATGGAAGAAGATGATAAATGACATTTGCAAAGCTTTGCTCTTTTAAAAATCAAATTGGAAATTAAATTAAATGCAGGTAAAATAAATTAATTTAAAATAAATTGTTTAATTTAGCTTTGATTATTACCAGTTCAATTATTATCAGTTCCAATTCTACTTAACTTTGAACTCTAACAATTGTGTTTAGGAAACTAAAAATATTAACATTTGAATGAATGTTATTTTTAGTTTCCTAAACATAATTGTTAGAGTTCAAAGTTAAGTAGAAATGGAATTGATAATAATTGAATTGGTAATAATCAATGCTAAATTAAACAATTTATTTTAAATTAATTTATTTTAGCTTCATTTGCTGGAGTTTATTCATAATTTTAATTTGGGATACCATGGAGGCTAAAGGTGTTGTGAGGGAGTGTAATAACTTTTAAGTTTAAAAACATGGCTTTAAATCCTCCTTACATTATAAGAGAAAATGAATTTGTTAGTTGCAACCAATATTCCATCAATGATATTTGTCCATATGCCAGAAAAGAAATCTCAGTACTCATCCTGTCAGGAACCTGCACAACACCTTCAGGAGGAGAGCCTGGCAGCTTAAATTCATAACTCTGCTATGAACTAAAAAACATGGACCCAACGTACACACTGGTTTTATGGCTCATTACAACAGTTTGTAACACACCCCACTGCCTACTAATCTTTAATTGCTCACTTTATTTTAAGTGGCTTACTATAGAATTGTAATCCACTTATGCTTAACAATCTTTCCCAATTTATATTTAGCTCAGAGACTCTGGCTTCCTTCCCTGAGGTAGAGCTATGGGAAGCTTGAAAGCTTGTACCTTCTACTAATGGAAGTTGGTCCAATAAAAGATATTACCTTACTGACTCCATGGGTGCTCTGGGGCTGGAGTATCCATGGAAAAAAATAGTGGGTGCTTACCACCCACCAGCCACAGCTGTTTGGTGGCCCCTCTGATCAGCTGTTCAGTGGCTGTTGGGAGGTGCTGGGAGAAGGGGTGGAAGGAGGGCAAGGCCTTGGGGGAAGGGTTGAAGTTAGGGCTGGGCCTTGAGGTGGAGCAGGGGTGGAGGACCCACTGGGAAAAATAAAAGTCAGTGCCTGTGACCTTACCTACCTTGCCTCTCTCATGTCCTGGGACCAACATGTTTACAGTAACATTGCCAAAAAAATAAAATCAATCCAGTTCTCCACTCTTGAATGCCTGAGGGCCACGGTCAAGCCCATGTTTGTGCTTGCAAGGAAGGGGGAAAGAAGGAGAGGGAAGATGAGTGGATTTAGCTCCCTCCTCTTTATAACTGGTATCTCCATTTCTGCATACCCAGAACACTTCTCCATCTTTGTTTATGACCTGACTGCCAGTGACTACCTCCTCAGGCTGTGCCAGAACCCTGTCCTTTCTGCTTATTTATCAACTTCTGTAGCCTATATTAATTTTACTTTTCCCACCTCCACATTTACCCTCCAACACAGTAAGCAGAGATCCAGATGATGCCGTTGAACACAATTTTGCAAGTCAGCAGGGGTGTAGACAATGCCTTTTTATTTTGGGGAGGCTAGAATTAAACTATAACAAAGCAATAGCTGTTGAATATCACTTTAATGAGTAGTTTGTACCATGACTAAATCTGTCCACTTTTAATAAAGTAGACAAACAAATAAGCTTGTGTTCCTAACTCAGTGTTTCTTTTTTTTTTTAATTCAAACCATTTTTGAGGGTGGGGGGGAGCTCCTCCAAGCCTTAAGCTGTGTACCCCATAGTTAGGGAGGGCATTTGGGAATTCAGAGCCTGATACGCCTCTATCATTTACACTGGTAGAAATCAAAAGTAATTCTACTGAAGACAACTGGTTTACACCAAGGAAAAATCAAAGTTTGTAAGAAGAAAACAGGCCATCAGTCTCTCCAATAGCCTTCTCATAGAATCATAGAATATCAGGGTTGGAAGGGACCCCAGAAAAAGCTAATGTACTCAATGTTAGAGTCAGCTGGGACTCTGATTACTGGGTTGTGTGTGTGAATGTGGTATATTATATAACCTCTGGGAGAGAAGGGCCTATGTGTTCTCATAGGCCTCAGATCTGCTCTGTTCAGAGAATAAATTTTGTCTAGAGCAGGAGTTCCCAAACTTCATTGTACAGCGACCCCCATCTGATAACAAAAATTACTACACAACCCCAGGAGGTGGGATCAAAACCCAAGCCCCAGGGATTCAGCCCCAGGCAGGGGGCCTATAATGTGAGCCCCACAACCCAGGGCTGAAGCCCATGGGCTTCAGCTTCAGCCCATGGGCTTCAGCTTCAGCCCATGGGCTTCAGCTTCAGCCCTGGGTGATGGGGCTCGGGCTTCAGCTTCGGCCCTGGGCCCCAGGAAGTCTAAGACAGCCTGGCGACCCCATTAAAACATGGTCGTGACCCACATTGGGGTCCCAACCCACAGTTTGAGAACTGGTGCTCTAGAGAATCCCAGGACTATAATAATAATGGTGATTTTGTTGTCGGCACCCAGTGCCGAGAGGCTAAACAACAGCTGGAGTTGGTTCGCTACCCAGTGTGCTACACCCAATAATCACAACGGGGTGGAGAAGCAGAAAAGTTTATTTGCAGCTGCAAAAAGGTACAGGGAGAATAGAATCTCAAATCCTGCACACAGAGCAGGAAGTTACACAGGCTTTTATACATCCTTTCTTCAGCATACTTATCCAACAGCAAGCTGCCCTAAGTATCCATATAGCCAGCCAATCCAGTTCCCAGCTAGTTCCCTTGTTCTCTGTATCATTTGTTAAACCATACATAAAGCTGCTTTATTCAGCATTTTTCTTTCATATCTGCCCTGTTTGGCCTTGCTTAGTTTCAGGCAGTCTGACTCTGCAACATATTGTTGCAGATCCTCAGCATAACTGCTGCGAGTGCCTCCAGGCGGGGGGGCCAAGGACACTTGGGCAGAGCTGCTGCAAGTGCCTCCAGGCGGGAGGGGAGGGGGCCAAGGACACTTGGGCCTAGTGCGAGGGGGCTTCATCGACACTCGTGGTCTTCCATCCCCTCGAGTTACCTAGTGGCCATGCCCCAGTGTCCCCAACACTTTGAATCAAGGTGGGAAGACTTGGGTTTTAAGAAATAACCATTGTCCGCTTGACTTGGGGCTGTGATGAGGTATTGCTAAATAACAAACATGTATCTATGCTATAAACTAAGATTCAAGCTCCAGTATTTGAGAATTCATACACTCCTTAGTTTATTGTAAATATAGGTTAATATACTTGAAGAGTATAGCACACAGTTACCTTGTTCTGCCTCTGACAATTGAACTAATTATATATTTGTTGTAGTGGACAGCATTATCCTGAACATTTTAATAAACAGTGGTACGTTCAGTCTACCTATGTTCCATATATTTAAAATTAAGATATACAGTCAACGTGCAGTGTATGCTTCTTCTAACTCTGTTCACAATGCTTGCTTTACATGCACAGTAAAGAAGTAAGGAAACAACAGTTGAACAGTTATATTTTTGAAACATTATGTTTGAAGGATTGTTTACATGATCCAATGCCCTAGATAAAGCTTTGTGTGGTTATAGTTACAAAAGCAAAACCACAGTTTGAAAGACTGAAATTGTTGCCCTGAATTTGAATATTCCCTCCCAACCCCACTGTGTAAACAAGGTAGAAATTAATTGCCTAGGACCAAGAATGTTTGTTTGGTTTCTCTCCCAGCTTCCATCAAATTCAATTAGAGCCAACTGGCAAATAAAAAAAAATATGTTTCGTGATTGTTTTGGCCTAAATTTCATTTTGATGGAAACTGAAAACTCATGGTTGCTTAACCAGCTGCATCTGAATATCAGAAAATGGTGTGTGTGTGTGTGTGTGTGTGTGTGTGTGTGTGTGTGTAATATGGCTGTTCCCAGCATGGCCTATTTGATTCCTGTTTGTGTACTTTATTCATATTATACCTTGTGTCTGCAAGGTATAATATTCACCACTTAAGACACACTTCCTCCCTCTCTAATAGATATTCTCAGCAGCATGCACTTTTACATATCATCGGGTTAGAAGGGACCTCAAGGGTCATCTAGTTTAACCCCCTCTCAAGAAGAAGGATTTGTTGTGGCTGATATCCAAGATTGATGGTTATCCAGCCTACTTTTGAAAACTTCCAGTGAAGAAGCTTCCACAACCTCCAGAGGCAGTCTGTTCCATTGTCCTACTGTTCTTACAGATTGAAAGTTTTTCCTGAGTTTTTATCTACAAGTCCTACGCTGCAGTTTGAACCCATTGCCTCTTTTCCTGCCCTGTGTGGCACAAGAGAAGATCTTTTCTCCATCTTTTTATGGCAGCCTTTCAAGTATCTGAAGACTGCTATTATATTTCCCCTTAATCTCCACTTTTCAAAACTAAACTAAACCAGTTCCTTCAGCCTTTGCTCATATGGCATGCATTCCATCCCTTTGATCATCTGTGTGGCTCGCCTCTGCATTCTTTCAAGTTTCTCTACATCCTTTCTATACATTGGTGACCAAAATTGAAGACAGTAATCCAGCTGAGTCCTAACCAGCGCCAAATAGAGTGATATTATTACCTCCTGTAACTTGCATGCTATACCTCTGTTAATGCAACCTAAAATTGCATTTGCTTTTATTGCAACTGCAACACATTGCTGACTCATGTTGAGGTTGTGATCCACCACAATTACCAGATCCTTCTCAGCAGTGCTTTTGCTAAGCCAGTTTTCCCCTTCTGTATTTGTGCATTTGTTTTTTCTTCCCTAAGTGTAATACCTTTCATTTGTCTTTGTTGAATTTCATTTTGTTATCTATAACCCAAGTCTCCAATTTATCAATGATCCCTCTGAATTTTAGCTCTATCTTCCAAAGTATTGGCAACCCCCCCATAGTTTAGAATCATCTGCAAACTTGATCAGCATGCTCTCTATTCCTACATCCCAGTCATTAATAAAGATGTTAATCAACACCGGAACCAGAACAGATCCATGTGGAGCCCCACTTGAGACCTCCCTCCAATCTGACATCATTCCATTAATAGTTACTCTTTGTTTGGGTTTTAGCCCACAAAAGCTTATACCCAAACATCTTTGTTTGTGGTTGTTTAACCAATTATATATCTACTTAATGATAATTCAACCGAGCCCTCATTTCTCCAGCTTACTTATCAGAATGTCATGTAGGACTGTGACAAAAGCCTTGCTGAAGTCCAGGTATATTATGTCCACCACATTCTCCCTATCCACCAAACCAATTACCCTGTCAAAGAAGGAAATCAAGCTGGTTTGGCATGAATTGTTCTTGGTAAATCCATGCTAGCTGCTTGTGATCACCCCTTTACCCACCAGGTGTTCTCAAATCGAATGTTTTATACATTGCTCTAGTAGCTTCCCAGTTATCAAAGTCAGGCTGACTGGTCTATAGTTCTTTAGCTCCTCATTTCCTCCTTTTTTAAAGATGAGCACTACATTAGTCCTACTCCAGTCTTCTAGAACCTATCCTGTCATCTATGAGTTTACAAATATTGCCAGTGGCTCCAAGATTTCAGTACCATTGGATGAATAGAATCAGGCCCCAATGATTTGAATTCATTGAAATTGGTCAGAAGATCTCGGTGTGTTCTTTATTTATCCTGATCTGTATCACTTCCCCGTTATTGTGTATGGTAACTTCACTAATCATCCGGTCACATGTTATTTTTTTGTGAAAAGACTGAAGCAAAGTAGGCATTTATCAGCTCTGCCTCCAATCATTTCCCATTACCAGCTCACCTTCTCCACTGAGCAGCGGACCCACACCATCCCTCATCGTTCTTTTTGTCTGACATGTTTGAAGAAACCCTTCTTGTTGTCTCTAACACTTCTTGCCAGCTATAACTGATTATTTGCCTTGGATTTCCTGATTTTGTCCCTACAAGCTTGTGGTATTCCCTTGCATATTTCCTGGGTGACATGCCCCTTCTCTATTTCCTATATATATCCCTTTTGGTTTTTAGATTGCTAAAAAGTTCCGTGTGCAACCAAACATATATTTTCGATAATTCAGCAGTCCTCAAATACAAAATCTTAAACACTTGTATCTTCCATGCAGATTGTAAATACTCTGAAGAAAATTTCTCCTCAGGCACAGTAGGGCTATCCACTATAAGGGTACAGTTTGTAAGTGCAGGACACAGAGCTTTCTCTGTGGCTGATGCAAGTCTGTGAAATGAATTCCCACAGAACCTAAGAACTGTGTTAAGCGCCGTTATGGACACAAGAACAAATGGATATAAACTGGCCATCACCAAGTTTAGGCTCAAAATAAGGTGAAAATGTCTAACCATCAGAAGAGTGATGGGGTATGGGTTGCTTGAAGGTTTAAACTAGTGTAAATGGTGAATTCTCTGTAACTTGAAGTCTTTAAACCTTGATTTGAGGACTTCAGTAACTCAGCCAGAGGTTAGGTGTCTATTTCAGGAGTGCGTGGGTGAGGTTCTGTGGCCTGCAATGGGCTAGGGGTCAGATGAGATGATCACGATGGTCCCTTCTGACCTTTAAAGTCTGAGTCTAACTACGTCAGACATCACCATTTTTTGGTGCAAAGCATGCTTCTTTGACATTGCCCTTAACAATAAAAAAAATACACACAAAAGACACATATGTAGCACAGAGGTGAGGAGGGCAGTGTAAGAACCTAAATAGAATAGCTAGATGCTAATTATAATTTAATATTAAATATCAATGATTGCATTATTCTTATCTAGAAATATATATTTTTCATCTGACATATATAATAGTGATATCCTTCCTTTAATAATTAATCCACAGATAATGTAATGCAAGTTGCTAATGTACAAATAGTTTTCATTTTACTTGTTTCAGAATATCATGTGTAAAAGAAAACAAAAGGATGGACTTTGCTTATACAAAAGATGCAATAAATATTAGTGAGGAAAGTTTTTTGCTGGATTTAATACATTTTGTGACATTATTCTGTGTGTTTAAATATATTTCTTCCAATTGTCATGCATATGTTCAATAATCATTTTGGACTCTGCCATTTCAGAGGAATTGTTTTAGTTCATATATAATGCTAACTACAGTTATTCGTGATTTTCTAAGCTCTCTGCCATACAGAATGTGAACAGAAAGCCATTACTGAATTAGATAGCTAAAGTGAGACATGGTAGATAACAATTCTTAAGTATAGATTTGTAGACAGACAACATATTTGGCAGAAATAAAAATCTGGAAACTTTGTGCATACTCAGAATCTCAAACATAGATTTTCCAATTCAGTTATCAAATGGAAGAATCTCAAATTCTTCTACTTTGGTTGTAAGTAAATATCACTAATGTGTGAAAGTTGGATTATTTTGTCTTCAAAAGGACAGAATTTAGCCCTAACAATATAAAATTCCTGTACAGATTTTGACTAGAAAACTTTTTATATAAATACTGCGAGTGGTTTTACTGCTCTCCTAACCTCCAGGGTTGTTTTAACTGATCAATTTTCTTTCAGATAAATAAACAGTTAAGTGAAGAATAAACTTCTTCCTCAGACATGTAATTTAGAATATTAAGTTTAATCTCTAATATATAATTAACAAATCCTAATGAAAGACCTTTACTGGTAAAGTGTACATTTTCTAAATTGTGCATAATACTGAGAGCGTTCCAGTCGATCACTTAGACTAAACAAAGCAATGGAAACCTAAACCACTATTTTGAGCTTGCAGTTCACAAGGAATATCAAAGAGTATAGTGCTAAAGAACAGAATGGTATGTTATTTGGCATAAAGCCATTCTACTAGTATAATGAAAATTGCACAGGCATAATGCTGTTTCAGGAAATATAAAAGACCAAGATGAGAAAAAAATTGCTACTACTCAGGCTCCACCATGGTTTTAAAAATAACCAAGATTTGTGGGATCAGAACAAGAAGAAGCTTCCACTCTTTTTTACAAATAATTTTAGAGAATGTAACCACAAGGTCATGATGTTGTATGATTGCATAAAATATTTAAAATTAATTTCATTTGTCAGCTTCCTTTCTCATTAATAATTTACCAGAAATCATTTCCTTGAATTCATAAGGTCCCTCTTGTCTTAGAAAGGCTTTTCTGCTGGAACTACAGTACCTATTTTACATGCTCCACAAGACTAATTATACTTCATACTATTCCCTACAACTATCTTACCAAGCTTCATTTGGAGTAAGTAACTAACATGATTTTTTTTAAAGGAATTCAATAGCATTGTAACGAAGTGAAATAAAATAAATGTTTAACAGCTAAACAAAACAAAACCAAAAACAAGCTTAGTCTTGTGTTTATTGAAAATACTTCTTTGGTAATTAATATGAACCGTAAATTTGCTTCATATGTAAAGACATTGCTTGCACTTGAAAAGTCTAAAATTTTCCTGCCTTCTGGCAGGCCCAGATGACATAGATTGATACTTTGACTCCTATAATGCCATCCATTTCAGCTGTATTTTATCAGTACAGAAATACATTTAGATATACAATAGTCAAACAGCAGTTCATAGCATGGTGGTTTCTGATATTAAAATCAGATATAAGAATACAGTGTTTTGGGTTTTTTTTCTTTGTAGATGAAATTGTTGTTTTCTTACATTTTTAATCATTCCACCATTCAAAGTTAGATGTCTCCGAACAGCCACTGTTGCAAATCTCAACCATTTTATACAGTGCATTGTATTTTTTAGGCACAGAGGAAAGTAAAATAATGGAGCCTTCGAAAAGTTATGTTTCTTATCTTGGTTGAATACCAGATAATTGCATTAAGAGAGAAAAGGGAAATGTGTTTTTACAAACAGGAAATGAAAATCATTGTTCAGTAAAGGGGAAAAAATGAAACCTGAAAAAGAGACTAAAATGGTTCATGCTGAATTATCTGAAACCAACATTTCATCATGCACGTATCAGAAAATGCACAATAGACTTCTGTCAGAAAGATGGAAAATAGGAAGAACAGTTACCCTGCCCATGCTGCTTTGAGAGAGAAATGCTAGGGATTTTCTTTACCTACAGTATCCAGGATAGATTGGGTTCCAGTATGGAGGCCTTTACAGTTTTAGGTACTCTGAATGTTAAGAGATATTTGGATACAATACAGCAAGTGTAGAACACACACACACACACACACACATATGTATTTTGATGATAGTATTACACCTGTCTTTCATAGATAAATACAGATCTATACATGCTGTTGAAGTATCAGTTCTAGCCCCTATTCTGACCATTATATACTGGTCTGACAATATATAAGGCTGTAAATCAGTGGTGCGCAACCTTGACCTGTCAAGGTAATCCGCTGGCGGCCTGCCAGACTAGTTTGTTCACATTTGCATGGCCGCCCACAGCTCCCAGTGGCCATGGTTTGTCATTCCTGACCAATGGGAGATGCAGGTAGCAACACGGGCCGCAGGGACATGCTGACTGCTGCTTTCTGCAGCTCCCATTGTCCAGAAATGGCGAACCGTGTCCACTGGGAGCTGTGGGCAGCTGTGTAAATGTAAACAAACTGTCTGGCAGCCCGCCAGCAGATTACCCTGATGGGCCGCATGCAGCCCAGTAACAAGTGAGAGTCAGGGCTGGAAGGGAACATGTTGAGAGCAGGATGGGGATTATCTGTAGTCATGCGGACTACAGAGATTTTGAGCTGGAACACAACAGACAGGCAGCCTGTAACAAGGTGCTGTAGGTTGTGAGATCCTCTCTGGTTGCTCTAATTTAAGACAGGCGCCATTTTAGTCCATGCAGTTGCACAGAATCTGGGTATGAAGCCAGGTTTTTTTCCCCTCTCCTCTAGGCTGTTCCTCCTCTAGACTGTTGGCCTCCCTGGCTTCTTGGTATGCCTGCCTCAGCTCTTTTGCTTTCATGTGGCACTGCTGCTGATCCCTGTCCTACCCTTTCACGTGCATCCCCTATGTTATCTGCTTGTGGACCTTCACATTTCTAGAACTGTTCCAGAGCTGTACCTGGACAGCCTTTTCTCCCCACGGGCGCAGGAGATTCAATACCTCCCATGTACTGCAGGAAGGAGAGTGTCTGGAACTTGTAACTGGCACGGTCTATTGGATAGTTGCACACATCAGTTGTTAGCAGAGCAGTCAGTGTTAGGATTGGGGGACAGCTGCTGGAGGACTGTTAGGGCTGATATAGTCACACAGTGTCTACACTCACTCTGCACCAACCTCAGTACGTCAACCATGGCTCAATGCTGCAGATGAGATTTTACTGTGTTGCTGTAAGGGGGACACTTACATCAGCAGGAGATAAATTTGAGTGTAGACACATGCATAACTGGATCTACGCACAGTGATTTATGTCAGCCTGACTTTGTAGTGTAGACCAGGCCTTACTTCTGCTACAGGATAGCATGCCCAAAAGCTAGGGGGACACACTGTATAAAATTAAATTGACCAACAAACTTTCTGCATGTCCAGAAGTTGTGGCCCTGTGGAGATGCTTACTGAAGAAAAGCTCTTGAAACCAAGTTGTGTACATCCAGTGCTGTACAATGACATATGCTAGACATATCTCACTCTTTCTCCCTGAATTGTGTAAACAGGTACAGTAACTCCTCACTTAAAGTCATCCCAATTACTGTTATTTCATTATTACGTTGCTGATCAATTAGGGAACATGCTCGTTTAAAGTTGCGCAGTGCTCCCTTATAATGTTGTTTGGCAGCCACCTGCTTTGTCCACTGCTGGCAGGAAGAGCAGCCCGTTGGAGCTAGCTGGTGGGGGCTTGGAACCAGGGTGGACTGGCAGCCCCCTTATCAGCTCCCCGCCCCCCTAAGTTCCCTGTGCAGCAGCCACCCAGCAGGCTATCAATTGCCTGCAGTTCAGCTGTCCCTCCCCCACTGCCATGTGCTGCTCCTGCCTCTCCCTTGGAGCTACTCCCTGGAGCCTCCTGCTTGCTGTGCGGGGGGCAGGGGGAAGAAGGGGGCTAATATCAGGGTGTCCCCTTCCCTCCTGGTCCTGCCACCTGCTTACCCTATCTCCACAACAGGGCTCAGGATGGAGGGAGCTTGCAGGCAGAAAGCTGCTGTCTCTAATTCCTGATCTAAAAAGGCAGTTTACTTAAAGAGACAATGTGCATCTCTCTCTCTCACACACACACACAGGGTGTGTGTCTCTGTTTCTGCCTGACATGCTGTATCCCCTCCCTCCATTCGTGCTGCCTTGTAGAGTATGAGGCTACATTAACAACAATGTGTTAACCCTTGAGGGCTCAGCCCAGTGCAGTCCATCATTTAGCAATAAGGAATTCCCTGGGAAATATCCCCGGGAAATACCTTCCACCCTCTGATTCCACCACCTCAACCAAGCTTCAAAATCATCATTGCTGTGTACAGTATTAAATTGTTTGTTTAAAACTTATACTGTTTATACATATATATATAATATAGTCTTTTGTCTGCTGAAAAAAATTTCCCTGGAACCTAATCCCCTGTATTTACATTAATTCTTAAGGGGAAATTGGATTTGCTTAACATTGTGTCGCTTAAAGTCGCATTTTTCAGGAACATAACTACAACATTAAGCGAGGAGTTACTGTATAATTCTTCCGTTACTGTGTGGTAAGTGCTAGGGCTATGTTAGGTGGGCTTTTTTGTTATGTTTTGGTTTTGTTTTCTTTGCTGTCTTAGTGTATTTACACAAATGTAACTGCAGTCATGCAGTAGTGTAGTCATGCTACTGCAACATAAAAAGTGACTTGCACTGGAATGGCTTACCTGTTTGCATGGCTGAAATTATGGTGAAACTTCTCAGTTCTCTGGAGAACTGTCTGATAAAGCCTGCCATTTTCTGGATTTTCAAGATGGCCGGAGGTTGGTCTGTTTCCCCCATCTAGAGTCTAGGTTCGGGTCTCAAAATAAGATGAAAAGCAAAGCCATGTGATTTCTTTTCAGACAAATAAAATTTATTTGATAAAATGCCATTTTGGTCAACACAAAACTATTAGTGAATTTGAGATAACTATTTTTTCCATTTACAAAGTAGCTGGAGAAGGAGGTGATAATGCTGTCACTTTTCCCTCCCTCCCTCATAACTTGTAGCTCAGTGATTCTGATACTTACTTGGGATGTTGCAGACCCAGGTGTGAATACCATTCTGGAATGGACCTAAAATGAACTTTTTCAATTCATCAAAAAAATCTAAAAATACAAAACCAGATTTTGTTTTATGCCAAACCAATTCTTTAGAACTACTACCAAACCAAAAAAGCTAATTATTCTCCTAGCTCTATTAAAGAAACTTAGAAATGGCAGAAGCCGGACTGGAGCAGCATTTCCCTTTCCTACAGCTGATGAATTAAAAGCATACAGGGAGCTCCCTCCTCTGAAAATGTCAGCTATGGTCTGGGATGAAGTTCCTGGGCTTGTGGGAGAATGAGTGTGAGGGGTCCTCTTGAGACAAAAAAAAAAAAAAAAGTATGAAAAGAAGGGGGTGGTGAAACTTGACACTTTCATCATGAAACTCATTGACTTCACTATTGTGCATCCAAGATTTGTTTGGAGTTTGTTGTGGTCCCCAAACTGCAAGTAAAACTCAAGGAGTGAAGACCAAGCCCAGGATTAGAGTTGACTAAACACTCAAGCCCAAAATGGGTTTTGTACAGGCCTATGAAATACTGGCGTTTGGTAGGGCTGCAGTGAGGGCAGCCTATACAGAGGCTGTTTTGTACCTAATAAAGCCGTTACTGAACTGGCTGTTTCAAGTATTTTCCCACTCTAATGTTACATGAGTTCTGATTCTAAGGCCAAAGAAAAAAAAAAGTTTTAAAATCTTCATATTTTAAAAAGTCATGCCTTTGGGGTTTTGTGTAGTAATTTGAAGTTTTAGGATATTGTATATCATTTATCATTCCATTCCTTCTAATCCCAAGAGATTTGGTTATGAGATGGATCTGCCAGCAGAATGCTGACATTATTTAGCTTTCTTTCCAGAAGATAAACTAAATGTAACAATCAGATCTGAAATTAAAGGTCATCCTGTAAACATAAAGTGACCTTTCTTCCAGGAATCCATTAGGCTAAAATTTGTAAAATGTTACTTATAAAAAAGAGACTTTTCACTCATAGATGAGTAAACAAAAATAACTATACTCATGTACTGGGATAATATTAAAACCCAAAAGACTGAAATAGGAAGGAAAGAAATTTCATAAATTGAATAGCTGAGTGCTAATAATTAGACATATGCCTATCTTCTACTGGCTGTGAGTAAAAAAATATGTGAACAAAATAGCTGCTTTTTGCAGTTTCTGGTTCTAAAAGTAGGAGGCTTTTACTTTAAGTGCTAATTAAATTAACATTTGAAACAAATTCATTTCTGTTATATTTATTTTAGCAGTCATGAAAATTCAGGTCTGACAGTACTAGAGACTTAAGTTCTCTGTTTACTCATAGCAACAACAGTACAGTTTTCCCATACCACTTTACTTGAGCGGTGGCCTGGAAGAATCAGCTCTCAGGAATAGAGGGCTTTTCAGTTTCCATCATCATTACATATGGAACCTTACTGATGAAACTTCCACAAGAGTGCTAACAAAGTGATATTTAGTTTTGTGATGCCGGCTAGAAAATGAAATGAGGCCACCACCTTTCCCACAGACCATCACAGATCCATCAGCTGTTACAAGGTTTTGGTTGCTAGTACTAAATCTGGTCTACATAAAAAGGATAAGCATCTCAATCCCTTAAAACATCCAATCCAAAACTAACAATCATACTTAGTGATGAGGAGGGATTTTATGTGTCTTGCCTAACTATATAACAAACAATATTACTGCTATTACCGTTAACCTACAGTGTACTTTTCATTTTACTCACAGGCCTAGTCTTCATTAGGAAACAAGGTGTGTGTTTTTAATCAAGTTAGCTAACACATGGTAACTAACATGAGATAAAATCCCTGTGAAACCAAGACAGTTTGTAGTTTTTAGATGAGGAAACAGGCCAAGATAAAAGCTAGGCTCTCCCACAGTCTTTAACTTGACCTGATATATGGACAGAGTTAACATCCAGGCTGAGATTTTCAAATCTGCCTAAGTGATTTGAACACTAGAGGTAGTCAATTTTTTTGTAATTTATATACAGCTTTTTTCATTAAAAAATAATGTTTGTTTGTTTTTTTATTTTACATTTTGACACATTTTGTGGGATGGGTCATAAAGAAACTGAATAATTTGGGGGTTTTGGCTATACTTTTTAGTTGCAAAAATGAAAATGTTTAGTTTTTTGGTAAATTTTTGATGAAAACCAGAAAGCTTTTGAAGACAATTTTACAGAACAAAGTATTTTAGTTTTTATCAATTTTTAATAGAAACAAACAACATATCCTGACCTGCTTTATTGACATCCAATTCCTATTTAATTTCATGGAACTGAAATGGAATGAAACTATCAACTTTTACTCAGACCATTAGTAAGCCAGAACATGTTACATGATTTTTGGTTACTACTGTCCGTTGTCTAGAAATAACAGTTCCACATCCCACTTGCAGTTTCATAAATTTAATGGGCATTCTGTGTCCAAATTCCTTTGCTGTTTTGAAAATCTCAGATTCAATTTAATATTATTTAAATACATTTCTAAGACATTAATATTATTCTCCGCTTTCACTCTCGCCACCACCAATTTAAAAATATGACTCATTCTTCCATGGCACTATAGATAGTGTGTATATATATATATATACACACACAAATAGCATAACTGTATTTTTTAGTTATTGTATTTTGGCCACTTTCTAGTGGCTTCTATATTACCAGAATTGATTATTCTCTACTGACTCTTAAACAATGTAGTCAGAAACAGCCTCAGATTTGCTAATTCTGATCTTTGCACTCTTTACTCAGCTTCACTATTTAAGTAGCTGTTAGTAGACTTTGTATGGTATTTTTTATTCATAATATCATTGTTAGATTTTTCTCTTCTGTCTTCTTTTAGAGCTTTTATCTGAATTTTGATCTACATCATTGCTTTCTGTAGCAGATTTCCAAGTCTACTATAGTTCTCTGTTACATTTTTCATTTTCAATTATTTTATTTTTTGTTATTTTGTCTTGAGTTGAGCTATATGCATTTTCTCATATCAATATTTACTTTGTTTAACACAGCTATGTCCATGACAATGTCAGGTAAATATGTGATAAAGATGTATACTGAAATCTTTGTGGGCCTGTTAAAACAGCATGATATGCATGATTTGGACATGAAACCATAAATCATCACAAGGTTCACTTGAAAGGTTTGGAAAACTTTCAGTGAAACTGGGCTCACTTTCAATTTTGCAATCAAAGAAATAACTAGGTGAATTTTGCACTGTTTAGGACACTGTTGCAGACATTTCATACATTACCCTTTATTAACCTGATTCCTCTGTTTTTTAAATATTCCCAAAGTCTCTATATACTTTATTTTCCTCTCATTTTTAAAATAATATCATCTTATTTTCTCCTTCTATTTTATTACTAGTTTTGGCAATCCTACTTCCAATAAGGGTGAAGTATTGTGTCCTTCCTTTCTCTTGAATATGACCTAGGATTTGGTCCTGCAAACTGTTACTTACATGAATAAACCCATTGACCTAAGATTAATTAATCTTCTCATGAATAAAGGTTTGCAAGACTGGATATGTTTCAAACAGCATCAGATTTCTGCTCCTTGGGGACATGGGGTTAATTTGATTCAGAGGTAAAACTGGAAATGCATACCAATATGGAATGAAGTGCAATGATTGTCTCTCTTAAGTTCCCTGTCCTCCTTCCCTCCCCACCCCCCCGGCAATGCATAGGTCATTATTAGTCCACAGGGATAACTATACAAATCAATTTCTATAGTTAAGAATATTTTTATTAAAAACTTTGTTTTTGAAGGAAAGCATTTAAACATGCTAGGCTAAATATTCAGAGGTTTTGTGCAGCCACTAGTCCACTGGTCTAGTGGGTATTACTTGTGAGTGCCCTTTGCATGATCAGTAACTTTCATGATTTGGTTCTCTGATACTTCAACATCTCTCTGTCTATACACCATATGATAAATGATAACTGAATTAAATATTATCCTAGAGTTCAAAAAACTGGAAAATGTGAACTAATACATTAACAAAGAATTTACTCAGTTAGAGGAAACTTGATGAGCAGTAATGCTAGAAAGGAACTTAGAAGTGATAGTGGATATCAAATTAGACAACACAGAAATAATAAAAAAAAAAGCTGATGTGAGTTTTGGCGTGCATGTGAAAAGGCAACAAGTTCTGGAGCAGGCAGTCAACAGTTCATCTCTGTATGGCTCTGTTGCAGTATTACTGGAATTTTTATTCAGATCTAGGCATAGCATTACCACAAAGATACTGACAAATTAGAAGAGACTGAAATGACTACCTTATGGGCAATGAGTAAATATGTATAGTTTGACTAAATAGTTATTAAGAGGGGACAAAAGTTTATAAATATTTCGAGGCTGTAAGTTTAAAAGATGAAGAGTAATACATATGGGACCAGAAGAAAAAAATAATGGGATGAAACTAGAATAGGAAAATGATATCATGAGTATCAGGAAAAAATCTAAATGTTGAGATGTATTAATCTGTAGAATAGCTTCCCAGGGATGTGGGGGAAGGTCCATTATTTGTGAATTTTTAAATTTTGGATCTATTAAAAAAATCAAAATATGTATATAGAGAACAATTCCTCACTGGAAGGGTGGTGAGCTGGAAAATGATATTCCATTTCCATCTCAGAAAATACAGCATCACAAAACAAATCTTATCTTAACTGTTTGTCATATTATTATTCATGTTTATTATGGTAGTAGGGACCAACCAAGAAGGGGCCCCACTTGGCTAAGCACTATATAGACAGAATATAGTCCTGGAGAGCTTACAACCTAAATAAGTGTTGCCCATGTTTCTTCTCTTCTTCCTTTGACATATGTGCTCTAGATACTTTATAGTCTTCAATGTATTGTTCATTTTGATTTGTTCTTTTGCCCGTATGTTTGTTCCCCTGTCTACTCACAAAGTAGTAAGCAGTATACATCTTTCCATATGCCAGCAAGAAGCTTTAATCTTTTGCTCCATCTTCTGCTCTATCTATTATAACAACAATAGCTTTCAAGACTTCAAAAAGTAGGAACTACTTCCATAGCTTTTGTATAACTTCATTTTAGATTAACTGATAATGCCAAACAATGAAATTTAGAATGTTGTGAGTGGGTCACTAGCAATGAAGAGAATTGGTCATTATTATTGCAATTAAATAAGTCTGTTCTAAATAATTATTTATGTACACTGGTAAATGGGAGTTTGCAGCTATTCAGAATTCAGCAGAAGGTAAATGTAAACTCATGTTGCCCAACTTCCTCCCCTTTGACAAACAAGTACTGTTTTAAATGATGTTTTGCCTAGAAACAAACCCTCAAGTATTAAAGTAAAAATAACATTTCTGAGTTTTTTTCTTCTTTTACAGCTAAAAATGATGCAGCCTTCCACATACATGGAAACATAGGCTAACTAATAGATGAATATCCATAATGTCTGTTGCCTAGAGCAGTGGTTTCCAACCTTCAGGCTATGCTGAGCCAAATAAATTCTTTCTTGGGCTTGGAAGAGCCTAGCAGCAATTATGGAAGTCTCCTGTAAATACTAATACTCACACTCACACAGGTTCTAAACGTTTACAGCAACCCTTTAAAGGACACCTGATATCATTTTCACTGTTAAAAATGGAGGCATAAGATACATAAAAGACATTTCATATCCTGGTTTTGTTTTTATTGTTTTTTAATAAATTCATGTTTCCAATTCATTATCTCCCTCTTCCTTTTGTTTTAAAAAATGTTTTTCCTCTCACTGCTCAGAGTGCTCTCAATTTTTATTAAAATAGCAGAAGTTGAAGGTGCTCAATGCCTCACTCCCAAAGACCAATGGTCACTTGCAGAAGGAAGCAAACACTGGCTTCCTGTTTGTAGAATCTGACTGAGCTCTTAATTTCATATTCACCTCCCCTCCATTCCATTCTCCTGACCCTTCTCAGCCTTTTGATTTGCCATCATTAGGAGGATGAGGAAATCCTGCATTGTCAATGCCCCTGATCCCTTTTAGAGGTGGCTATTAGGTACATTCCCAAGCCTTCTGAGTGGTTAAGAGGGGCTTGAAGAGAAACACAGACTAGCAACCAGTTCCTCCTAAGAGCAGATCAAAGGGCCAATAAGGTAGAAAGCAGTGGTAGGTGGTAAGATTGCTGGGCTTACACACAAGTGGTTCTACAAGAGAGTAAGAAGAAACACTGAGCTTGCAGTTAAGAGTGGTTGTCAGTACATAATGGCTGGTCCTGAGAGCCACACCAGTGCTGCCCCACTCACATTTCTGCCCCCCCATGGATTTTCTTGAAGAACTGTAGCATCAATTTGTCTTTAGGCAAAGATGTCCCTTGCTGGTGCCTCCATCTGCCAGGGATCATAGGTTTTAAACCATAGTTTACAGGGCTCTTAGGCAGTTGGCAGTTCCAACCTGCCACCTACTAACTGGTGTTAACATAGAATCTAAATTCTGACAGAGGACTCAAGTGCTGGGATCAGATTGGTGGAACACTGGGGGTCCTGATTGGTTCCCAGATCTTATTTAAGCCAAGCACAGGGACAGGAAGCTGTCCATGTAACTGGGTTCTTTTGGCTTTAGGACTGTTTCCTTTTCCCTGTATGTGCCTACTGTCTGCCTTTGATTTTCTTGTCAGCCTGACCCTGCCTACCTCCTGACACAGGACTTTCGGTTTGCTCTCTGGCCTGGCTCAGCTTCTGAATTCTTGGTATCTGACCCAGTCTGATGACTAGATCAGTCTTCCCATGACCTGGTGGTGACCCCTGTTGTTTATGATATACTGGTCAATGTTTCTCCCTTTGATGTCAATAGCAAATCTCTTTGACTGCAAAAGGAGCAAAAGTAAGCCCATGGTTAACAATTAACTGGATGACTACTGTATAAAATAATTTATAGTGTAGCCCTTTTTTCTCTGAATGAATGATCTGCAAGCAGATTTTTATGAATGTATATGAAATCCTTAGTTGAAGTTGTTTGCAAATGATGTGATTGTACTGCACCCTGTGTGCTGTTTGCAAACTCTTCTCTTTGTCTTCCACTGTTAACTATTCATAATTTGTGGTATGTGATTAGTCAACAAAGCCACATAGATGTTTTAGATTCTCTATATGTAAGTGAAAGAATACTCAACAAGAGAGTGTGTTTGGTTGCTGAGCAGTGCTCTTTCAATTTCTCTTTCTTAGTTTGGGTCCTCTTTCATCCTCAAATTACAAAGATAATGCTTTCTAGTTCAGTCATATCTCTTTCAGTTATGCTTAAATTACCATTATGCAAACACTAAAAAGAGAAAATTCAATAGTTTCTGGTTTCAGAGTAGCAGCTGTGTTAGTCTGTATTCGCAAAAAGAAAAGGAGTACTAGTGGCACCTTAGAGACTAACAAATTTATTTGAGCATAAGCTTTTGTGAGCTACAGCTCACTTCATCAGATGCATTCAGTGGAACTATTTTGTACATATATAACAACTAACTGTATAAGGCTAAAATTCCAGATAGGTGCTGGGGATTGTGACCACTGGATCTGGGTGAAAGTTTTCATCCAAACCTTTTCACCCACAATACATAACAATGTACACTCCGTATTATAAACAGCATAGGCAGTGATGGCTATTGTTAAGGCTGTCCCACACATTCCATTTTAAGGCCCTGTTTTCAAATGTCAAACTTAAAACATTTGAGCTAAAAATTTCCATGCTGAGTGTCTGCCTCAGGCAGATTTTTTTTTCTCCCCCTTTTGGAAAGTTTCATACCACATAATGGAATGTCTTCACAAACACAGTGGTAGTAGTTGCCCAGAAAGAGGCCCGACCATAGACTCACATTTGCTTCACTGGGCTATGATCAGGCTGAAAGGCACCAGTCCAGCATTCAGATCCATGCAGCCCACACTTACACAGATACAGAACACTACTGGAGTTATGCACACATTTCAGATTTGCCTGCATGGATTTCATGACAGGATTGTGCTGATGTCAGTAAGCCTATAATAGGCCACATATAGCCTCCCTCAACCCAATTCCGCCTCATTTTTTTTTCTTTCACCCAGTTTTCTAACGGCCACTCTATCTTTCCTTCTTGATTTTCTCATTGTGGATATTACATTAAAATGTGACTTTCTTCTCATTAATCCCTTTGCTCTTGCTCTTTGGTCCCTGAGATTTTTATTTTTTCTCCAATTTTGCCTCTTTTTCTATATACCTATATATGCACACAAACAACTTTGACAAGGATAACATTAACACAAAGTATTTCTAAGGAATCTTCCTCACAGCAAAGATAAATCTATTTTTACAGTCCATTTGCTGTGCCCTGCACCATCTGCACTCCAAACAAATGTAGCAAAAATAACACTGCTACCCAGCAAATGGTGAACTGTACAGTGCAAGGAAACTTATCGAATGCTGGCATGTACTATATTATCTAGCCCTCACACAGCATTACACAGCTACTCCAGAAATTTCATCTAAAGTGACTGCGTGCAGACCTGAATCCCTAAACTTCAAGCGTCACACACCTGGGGTCAAGAGGGACTGAAGCAGAACCCCACATTTCATGATGACATTCCCATGATGACTACTATCATGGAAAGGAGTACTTGTGGCACCTTAGAGACTAACCAATTTATTTGAGCATAAGCTTTCGTGAGCTACAGCTCACTTCATCGAATGCATACTTTTCATGCTTTGTGTGTATATAAAAAGATCTTCTACACTTTCCACAGTATGCATCCGATGAAGTGAGCTGTAGCTCACGAAAGCTTATGCTCAAATAAATTGGTTAGTCTCTAAGGTGCCACAAGTACTCCTTTTCTTTTTGCGAATACAGACTAACACGGCTGTTACTTAGAAACCTGTTACTATCATGGAGTTACATTTGACCATCATCATAGCTCTTCCCATGGATATTCTGAAGTTGCAAAGAAAGCCAGACAGGGAAAGAAAGAGTTTGGGAAGAAATGAGTGAACAATAGACACAAACATTAACTTACAGACAGAAAAGTCACACTGCTAAAATAAAACTATTCTCAATTTAGTAGCTATAGTGTGTGTGTGTGTGAGAGAGAGAGAGAGAGAGAGAGAGATTTCAAAGACCTCAGTGTGCCACATTTAATTTTGTTTGTGAGGAAAAGAATTTCAATGTGTTTTTTTTAAGCTTGTATTTTCGTATACTCTTCTGCATATTAGGTGGACTTACACCTGGAAGGAGATTCCATGAGACTGCACAATTAGCATTGCCTGTATCTTTTATTGTCTTTTTAATAACTTTAAGTTTTGTTTGAGTTTAGTTGAAATAAGCATCCAAAAGTTTGGATGTGCATCAGCAGCCTCTTTGAATTATCCAAACTTTTTGGGAGTTCTGCCAAAATGCCTAGCTCGGAATATTGCAGAAGTAGCACTGAGTGCTCAGCCCTGGGGGAAAGGCTCCTCTGGCCAATTATGGAGCTGCATGATGTGCTGAGGAGCTCCAGTGGGAATCTCATATTGTCTTGCTTGTCCTGAGGGATGATGGCTGTGATATGGGGCCTTGAGGGTAGACAGTTATAAAAAGCCCAGGAAAATGAAGAGCTCCTCAGAGCTTCAAAACGGATGTTTGTGATCCTTTGGGGGAAAGGAGGGAATTATGAGAGAGAAGAGAATAGGAAAAATAGACATTTCTTTAAAATGCATTTCTAAACAACTTCTGTTTTCTCTCTTTGTTTCAAAACTAAGTAAATTAGATTTGCTTTCTGCCTCTCTCACTTTTCAGCCCTTGATTCTCCTCACATAGACAAACAGATCCAGTTGTAGCACATTTCCATTTCTCCCATCAAGTGGCTATTAGACCAATCAGACTTTGATTCCATCACCAGCTCTTGGAACACAATCTAAGGAAAACTGATGATGTCCAATCTTGAAAGGTAAGAGAAAATCAAGCACAAATAAATACCAATGCTATGCTTTTAATGATTTGATGAATTTCTAATCAAATAAGTTCAAGTAAGACCACCCAAAATCATTCTAATTGAATGGGCTCACATTTCTGTCTGGCTTGCTCACACAACACAAATCCAGTTCCCTAGATTACTTCTAATCCTGTCTGTTTGCTCATGCAAAGTTTAAAATTTACCTATAACTATATAGGAGAATATCAATTAGCTGAGGGGTTAAATGGACACTCAGGTAAATATGTTAGATGAAGAGGACAATAATTCTGAGAGACAATCACTTCCCTTTCCCTACATTTCTGCACAAATATTACTGCTAATAACAACAACAATAATAATTAAGGGAGGAAGACTGACATTCTGTTTTATAGACAATAAATAATGCTGCAAACTTAAAAGCAGTCAAGTTATTGTTACAAAATGGGTTGCAAGGCATATTGTTTAGAAAAGACAAAGTAACCATGAAGGAAAAAAGCACAATATAAAAATCTTCTTTCTAAATGTATATTGTGAACATAAATATCACTTAGTTTAGGTCAAAAATTGTATTTATAAAGCATGAAGGAATACAAATAGTGGTGATTGAAATTGGTTTTAAGGTTTAAAATTTTAAAACCACATTTTAACTACCAAATTGTCCATCTGGTCTTTTAAAGATAAATGTATTAACTGCATGAATTTACTTCAAACTAGTGTATAATCTAATTTCTATAAGAAAGTGCCATGCAAATGTGGGACAAGGCAGACTTGTATAAGCTTCTTTATGTTCAAGAATAAAGAATGCCAGGGTAAGGAAGTTGGAGAATTTCCACTAGTATATTAAATTTACATAATATTCCCTTTGATAAAATCAGTTGTGAAACCAACAAAGTTTCTTCTGTTTTGTTACTGCAATCAAAATATATTTTTTCACATTCATTCTTTTTCTGATTCTCTGGTAAACTGCATTCAAACTATTTACTCTTTAGTTGTGCTATGTTTAACTGTATCAGAATTCTGTTTATGGCTATGGTATTGAGATTAGGACTAGTAATGCAACAGAGCTTCCTTAAAAATGCCTCTGAAATGAGAAAAGGAGTACTTGTGGCACCTTAGAGACTAACCAATTTATTTGCGCATAAGCTTTCGTGAGCTACAGCTCACTTCATCGGAATGCATCCAAAGATGTACAGAACAGAGCACCACAGCTGAATACAACGCACAAAGTAAGTTTCAAAAGAAGAAATAAAAGAATATATTGGATAGTTTTATATATCAAACTTTTAATGTAGGTTTTTCTTTGCAATATATATTGTGTACAGAAACAAGGGCATTTTTATTGTTGTTTTGTTTGGCTTTTAAAATTTTTTATGGAGGTTGCAAGACACTCATACAACCTTAATTTGTCTCCTTTGTGTTTTCAGTCTGCGCACTGAATGAAGCAGGTATCCTGTGGAAAAAATAGTATCTGATAATGTAATTAAGTATTGTATTGTAATGGAAACAAACAAGTGGCTGGAATAAGGTTGCAGAGTTGTCTGTGCATCTGGTATTTCCTAATTTCTGAGCGCTTGAATTTGCAACCTAAGAAACATTCTTTTAAATTTCCTATCCTTTTTCAAAGGCTTAAAAATAATCTGTTATGTATAACTTCTCCCATGATGCCTGATTGAGATGTAGTCTAGTCAAGGACCCCACTTTATAGAGAAGAGTAGGAATCATTCTAATCTGGGCATTTGTACCACTCACAATCTCTGTGGCACCATAGGCAGATGAAGCTCAACATTGAACTGATTGAAAACTAAATATTTTAGTTTCAGTTCCATACAGCAAAATATTTAGATTCAGCTCAAACCTACCCAAAACCAAAATATTTTGTTTCAATTTTCCATCAAGAAAATTGAAAAAAAAAATGACAGCAAACTCAAAATTTTACCACTGAAATGTCTGACCAGCTCTTACATAACGAAGAACATCAAGGTTACAAAGGCAAATACTCAAAATTTAGGAAATGACAAAATTAGGGCTATCCATGCAGCCTTGCTTTGGTCCCCTTGTGTTTAAGCATTAGATAATTTTGCTCAACATCACATTGGACCTCTGCAGAACAACTGGCACCAACCTAAATTCTGTCTAATGCCTTAACAAGAGGAAAGTGTTCTTACTGTCTGTATAATTAAAGACTAGAGTAATGGACTTCTTAGCCCACCCTCTTTTACATAAGCCAAAAGGATGACTGCTACTGCTGTATCTTATCTTGAACACAAACTCAGGACCAGTGCATGCTCAGTGCAGATTAAAGGTCAGTGGAGCAGGGGAATGGTGCAGCAGAAAGGAGTCAGAGCACAGCAAAGAATGTTGCCCAACTGATTTAAAAGTTGTGATATTTTAATATATAGTAAAAATATCTGAAATTATTTATGTTTTCTTTTACATCTGCCTCTGAACTCTCCATGGTTGGACTGATGGTAAGTGAGGTTCCTGACTTTGCAGGTGGAGGGCAAAAAGAAAAAAAAATAGTCTCAGTAAATATTTTAACATTCTGAATATTATTCAAATTATTTCTCAGGACCAGTGCATGCTCAGTGCAGATTAAAGGTCAGTGGAGCAGGGGAATGGTGCAGCAGAAAGGAGTCAGAGCACAGCAAAGAATGTTGCCCAGCTGATTTAAAAGTTGTGATATTTTAATATATAGTAAAGATATCTGAAATTATTTATGTTTTCTTTTACATCTGCCTCTGAACTCTCCATGGTTGGACTCATGGTAAGTGAGGTTCCTGACTTTGCAGGTGGAGGGCAAAAAGAAAAAAAAATAGTCTCAGTAAATATTTTAACATTCTGAATATTATTCAAATTATTTCTCAGTAATGAGTGACAAATACAGGATTTGTCACTTGTCAGTAATGCAATTATCCAAACCTCCTGCTTATAAAAGCTTTATACCAAACCGTCATATATTCTGTCACCCTGTTTAATTTTATGTATATGATGTACATGTGTACAGATACATACACTTAGCTATCTACAGAGGCCCTAGAGGCTAAATTAAAGATGCTATAGCTGCTCTGATTCAGAGTTTTTCAGTGATATTGGTTTGTTATTGATTTGGATACCATTGTGATGCAATTGTGTTATGTTGGCATATAGGTACCAAATGCATGCAACCCTAGAAATGCTTTGATAGATACACTATATGGGAATGACACTGTGAAGGCAGCGATATATAAACCTAATTAGATTGTTTCATTTAGTTGGTTGGTTTTCAACATCAAGAGTTTTATTTGTAAAGGTTGTTACATATAGGGCACTAATATCTGTGATTTTGTCTCTTAGCTCATTCAGCATGCTTAGGTAGTACAGGAGTAAAACCCTGTTCTACCAGGAATACATGTTGATGTAGCCTTGCAGTGATATGCCTATTCTACTTTCTCTCTCTATCTAACTACTTTAACTTTTTTCCTTTACACCCACTGGTTAAAGAAGGCTGAGCTGTAAGGAAGTATAGATGGCCCTACACTGCTAAATGAAGGGGTAGCTCTCTGGCTCTGTTGCAGTCTGGGAGTAAGAAGTAAGTCAGACAGACTCTGTTTGCTACAGGGTTCATAGCTCTATTAGAAAGGCTGCTTGTCAGCTAGTCTGACACATTCAGCCACGCTAGTAGACACAGATTCCCCAATACAGGAAGCAGAAACTATCCATATAGTCAGATACCATAAAAATAGTATTTGAAGAGAGGGCATAGTCACACTGGATACAGAAAAAAGAAAAGGAGTACTTGTGGCACCTTAGAGACTAACCAATTTATTTGAGCTGATGTTATTAGGCCCTGTGATGGTGTCCCCTGAATAGGGCCTAATAACAGGGCCTAATAACATCAGCCACACTATCAGAGGCTCGTTCACCTGCACATCCACCAATGTGATATATGCCATCATGTGCCAGCAATGCCCCTCTGCCATGTACATTGGTCAAACTGGACAGTCTCTACGTAAAAGAATAAATGGACACAAATCAGATGTCAAGAATGATAACATTCATAAACCAGTCGGAGAACACTTCGATCTCTCTGGTCACGTGATTACAGACATGAAAGTTGCAATATTGCAACAAAAACACTTCAAATCCAGACTCTAGCGAGAGACTGTTGAATTGGAATTCATTTGCAAATTGGATACAATTAACTTAGCCACTCCCAGTATATATTCAAGCCTAAGTCATTATGCAAGGTAACCTATTTCCCCTTGTTTTTTCCTACCCTCCACCCCCCTCAGACGTTCTTGTTATTCTTGGATTTGTGCTGGAAATGGCCCACCTTGATTATCATACACATTGTAAGGAGAATGGTCACTTTAGATAAGCTATTACCAGCAGGAGAGTGGGTTTGGAGCGGGGGGGGGAGAAAACCTGGATTTGTGCTGGAAATGGCCCACCTTGATTATCATACACATTGTAAGGAGAGTGATCACTTTAGATAAGCTATTACCAGCAGGAGAGTGGGGTGGGGGGAGGTATTTTTTCATGCTTTGTGTGTATAAAAAGATCTTCTACACTTTCCACAGTATGCATCCGATGAAGTGAGCTGTAGCTCACGAAAGCTTATGCTCAAATAAATTGGTTAATCTCTAAGGTGCCACAAGTACTCCTTTTCTTTTTGCGAATACAGACTAACACGGCTGTTACTCTGAAACTGGATACAGAGACACTGTGTCAGCTTTTCTGCTATCCCCTAACAGATAGATCCAAGAATGCAATAGGCTTACATCTGAACTTGTTCCACACACCTGCTGATTGGTTCTTTCTCTGGTCTCATCTCACCCTGCTTCATCACCATCTCTCCATGGCTTGCCTCATTGTCACTGCTATCCATGTCTCCCTTCTTTCCCTCCCCACTCCAGTGTCACTCCTCCTTTGGTCAGCATTCCCCTGCTCCCAGGATTCAGCCCAGGGTAGGCTATCCAGCAGCCCACCCTACCCACCTGAACTAGAAATGGGAACCCGGCCTGACAGATGCTGCAGGTCTAGTTAATTGACTGTTTAGGGGGCCAGGAAGGAATTTTTCTCCCATAGGCCAAAATTGGCAGAGGACCAGGGAGATTTTTGCCTTCCTTTCAGCACCTGCAAGTTATAGTGGATTAAGCAGGAATGTGCTTAGTACCAAACTACGGGGGTGGATTTGTTTATTCATTGCAATTTGTGGCCAGTTTCCAGTGCACTTAAGAGAATAAAATGAACAGTTTTGAAAGGTAGAAGACCTGGGATTTTGGTGATAGGCTTTGTGCTCATGGGATATGTCACGGTTCCTCCCCCACTCTGAACTCTAGGGTACAGATGTGGGGACCTGCATGAAAAACCTCCTAAGCTTATCTTTACCAGCTTAGGTCAAAACTTCCCCAAGGTACAAAATATTACCCCCGTTATCCTTGGAATGGCCGCTACCACCACCAAACTAATACTGGTTACTGGGGAAGAGCTGTTTGGACGCGTCCTTCCCCCCAAAATACTTCCCAAAACCTTGCACCCCACTTCCTGGACAAGGTTTGGTAAAAAGCCTCACCAATTTGCCTAGGTGACTACAGACCCAGACCCTTGGATCTTAAGAACAATGAACAATCCTCCCAAGACTTGCACCCCCCCTTTCCTGGGAAATGTTGGATAAAAAGCCTCACCAATTTGCATAGGTGACCACAGACCCAAACCCTTGGATCTGAGAACAATGAAAAAGCATTCAGTGTTTTACAAGAAGACTTTTAATAAAAAATAGAAGTAAATAGAAATAAAGAAATCCCCCCTGTAAAATCAGGATGGTAGATATCTTACAGGGTAATTAGATTCAAAAACATAGAGAACCCCTCTAGGCAAAACCTTAAGTTACAAAAAAGATACACAGACAGAAATAGTTATTCTATTCAGCACAATTCTTTTCTCAGCCATTTAAAGAAATCATAATCTAACACATACCTAGCTAGATTACTTACTAAAAGTTCTAAGACTCCATTCCTGTTCTGTCCCCGGCCAAGACGACTACAGACAGACACAGACCCTTTGTTTCTCTCCCTCCTCCCAGCTTTTGAAAGTATCTTGTCTCCTCATTGGTCATTTTGGTCAGGTGCCAGCGAGGTTACCTTTAGCTTCTTAACCCTTTACAGGTGAGAGGAGCTTTCCCCTGGCCAGGAGGGATTTCAAAGGGGTTTACCCTTCCCTTTATATTTATGACACGCCCCCCAAATCTCAGCTAGGGTGAAACACTGGCTGGGATTTCTTCCTGGAGCTCTAGGAAAACAGAGTTAATAAGACACATGCATCTCTAAATATACTACCAAGTACATAAAGACTAACAATATTTTCCACATCTCAAGGACGATTTTAACCAGTTGATTCTGGGAAACTTTCACGGGCGAGTGCATCAGCCACTTTGTTAGAAGCTCCTGAGATGTGTTGGATGTCGAAATCAAAATCTTGGAGAGCTAAACTCCACCGAAGAAGTTTTTTGTTAGTTTCTTTGACGGTGTGAAGCCACTTTAGTGCAGCATGGTCGGTTTGCAGGTGGAAACGCCGTCCCCAAACATATGGGCGTAGCTTTTCCAGAGCGTAGACAATGGCATAACATTCTTTTTCAGTGACTGACCAGTTGCTTTCCCTCTCAGACAGTTTTTTGTTGAGAAACACTACAGGGTGGAATTCTTGATCAGGTCCTTTCTGCATTAAAACTGCTCCCACACCACGCTCGGATGCATCTGTGGTTACTAGGAACGGTTTGTCAAAGTCTGGGGCCCTTAGTACAGAGTCAGACATGAGTGTCGCTTTAAGCTTGTTAAAGGCCTTCTGACACTTTCCGGTCCACTGAACAGCATTTGGCTGTTTCTTTTTGGTTAGGTCTGTCAGTGGGGCAGCGATTTGGCTGTAGTGCGGTACAAATCGTCTGTAATAACCGGCCAAGCCTAAGAAGGATTGAACCTGTTTCTTTGACTTTGGGACAGGCCACTTTTGGATAGCATCCACTTTGGCCTGTAGGGGGCTGATAGTTCCTTGACCCACCTGGTGTCCAAGGTAAGTCACTCTGTTTAGGCCTATTTGACACTTCTTAGCCTTAACAGTTAGTCCTGCCTCCCTTATGCGCTCAAGGACTTTGTGTAGATGTTCCAGGTGGTCTGCCCAGGAATCCGAAAATATGGCCACATCGTCAAGGTAGGCGACTGCATATTCTCCTAATCCCGCTAGGAGACCATCTACAAGTCTTTGGAAAGTGGCGGGTGCATTTCGCAGCCCGAAAGGGAGTACATTAAATTCATACAGCCCGAGATGTGTGATGAAGGCTGACCTTTCCTTGGCAGATTCATCTAGCGGTACCTGCCAGTACCCCTTGGTTAAGTCCACGGTAGAGATGAACTGGGCCCGTCCCAGTTTCTCTAATAGTTCATCAGTGCGTGGCATTGGATAGTTGTCTGGGCGAGTTACAGCATTTAGCTTACGGTAGTCCACGCAAAAACGTATTTCCCCATCTGGTTTGGGAACTAGAACCACTGTAGATGCCCATGCACTTTCAGAGGGGCGGATTACACCCATCTGTAACATATCCTGGATCTCCCGTTCTATAGCAGTTTTAGCTTGAGGAGACACCCGGTAAGGGTGGACCCTAATTGGGTGAGCATTACCTGTGTCAATGGAGTGGTATGCCCGTTCAGTCAGTCCTGGGGTGGCTGAGAACGTTGGCGCGTAGCTAGTGCACAGCTCCTGGATCTGCTGTCGCTGCATACGCCCAAGGGTCATGGAGAGGTTCACCTCTTCCACACCACCAGCACATTTCCCTTCGTAATAGACACCTTCAGGCCACTCAGCGTCGTCTCCTCCCTGGGCTGTAAACTGACAAACCTTTAATTCTCTGGAATAAAAGGGCTTTAGAGAATTAATATGATACACCTTAGGCTTTCGGTTGGAGGTGGGGAATGCTATGAGATAATTAACAGCTCCCAGGCGCTCCTGGACCATGAATGGCCCTTCCCATGATGCTTCCATTTTATGGGCCTGGAGCGCCTTTAAGACCATGACCTGGTCTCCTACTTTGAAGGAACGCTCTCTGGCATGTTTATCATACCAGGCTTTTTGCTCTTTTTGAGCATCCTGTAAGTTTTCTCTAGCAAGGGCTAAAGAGGTTCGGAGGGTGTTTTGTAGGTTGGTTACAAAGTCCAGAATGTTAGTTCCTGGAGAAGGTGTAAATCCCTCCCAATGCTGCTTCACCAACTGCAATGGCCCCTTAACCTCACGGCCATATACAAGTTCAAATGGGGAAAACCCTAAACTGGGATGTGGTACAGCTCTGTAGGCAAAGAGCAACTGCTGCAATACTAGGTCCCAATCATTGGAGTGCTCATTTACGAATTTACGTATCATGGCCCCCAAAGTTCCATTAAACTTCTCCACCATGCCATTTGTTTGATGATGGTAAGGAGTGGCAACCAAGTGATTTACCCCATGAGCTTCCCAAAGGTTTTTCATAGTTCCTGCCAGGAAATTAGTCCCTGCATCTGTGAGGATGTCGGAGGGCCAACCTACCCTGGCAAAAATGTCTGCTAGTGCCTGGCACACACTTTTAGCCCTGGTGTTGCTTAGAGCTACTGCTTCCGGCCATCGGGTGGCAAAATCCATGAAAGTCAGTATGTACTGCTTTCCTCTGGGTGTCTTTTTCGGAAAAGGACCCAGAATATCCACAGCTACTCGCTGAAATGGAACTTCAATGATGGGGAGTGGCTGGAGAGGAGCTTTGACCTGGTCTTGGGGTTTTCCCACTCTTTGGCACACCTCACAAGACTGGACATAGGTAGAAACATCCTTGCCCATTCCCTCCCAGTGGAATGACCCCCCCAAACGGTCTTTGGTCCTGTTCACCCCAGCATGGCCACTAGGGGGATCATGGGCTAAGCTCAAGAGCTTGGCCCGGTATTTAGTTGGAACTACCAACTGTCTCTGAGGATGCCAGTCTTCCTGGTGTCCCCCAGAAAGAGTTTCCTTGTATAAAAGTCCTCTTTCTACAACAAACCTGGATCGATTAGAAGAGCTGAGAGGTGGTGGGTTGCTCTGTGCCGCCGTCCACGCTCTCTGGAGGCTTTCATCTGCTTCCTGTTCGGTCTGGAACTGTTCCCTTGATGCTGGAGACATCAGTTCCTCATTGGATTGGGGACATAGGCTTGGTCCCTCTGGAAGCGATATAGGGGATGGAGCTGTTTCTGTTGACTGTGAACCGCTCTCCGCTGGTGCACTATGTTGGGATTCAGGCTCCGGCTGAGCCTCTTGTGTAGGGTTATCGGCTGCTGCCAGTTCAGGTTCGGTGGGGCCCTCTGGTGTTGAGGTTGCAAGTACTGGATTCAGTGCTGGCACGGGGTCTGGTGTTGGTTGTTTGGCTGGTTCCGGTTCTGGGACTGGTTCCGTCTGGGTCTCTGGGACTGGATCCACTACTGCTGTTGCAGACATTGGCCTGGGGTCCGGGTCCATCACCTCTGACCGGGCCCTGATAGAAGTTTCCGGAACAGAGCTAGGCCCCACGGCTTGTTTAGCCTGGCTGCGGGTGACCGTTCTCACCCTCTTGGCCTGCTTCACGTGATTGGCCAAGTTTTCCCCCAACAGCATGGGGATGGGATAATCATCATAGACTGCAAAAGTCCACATTCCTGACCAGCCCTTGTACTGGACAGGCAACTTGGCTGTAGGCAAATTGAAAGAGTTGGACTTGAAGGGTTGAATCGTCACTTGGATCTCTGGGTTGATTAAATTGGGGTCCACTAAGGAAGCATGGATAGCTGACACTTGTGCTCCGGTGTCCCTCCACGCGGTGACCTTCTTCCCGCCCACACTCACAGTTTCCCTCTGCTCCAAGGGTATCTGGGAGGCATCTGGGCCTTTGGACCTCTGGTGTGATTCCGGTGCAATGAACTGTAATCTGTTGGGGTTCTTGGGGCAGTTGGCCTTTACATGCCCCAGCTCGTTACACTTAAAACATCGTCCAGCTGACAGGTCACTGGGGCGAGGAGGGTTGCTGGAGAACGGGGTGGTGGGACGATAAGGGGTCTGGAGGGTTCTTTGGGAGGTAGGTGGGGCTTTGGGCGGCCCCCGGTAATAGGGTGTGGTCTGGGGTGGTCCCTTCTGGTCTCCGCTCCAACTGCGACCAGTTTTCTTCTTCTCTGCCACCTCCACCCATCTGGCTCCAATCTCTCCTGCCTCGATTACAGTTTTGGGTTTCCCATCTAGGATGTATCTTTCTATTTCCTCAGGAACACCCTCTAAGAATTGTTCCATTTGCATTAGGAAGGGCAAATTTACTGGAGATTCAACACTTGCTCCTGATATCCAGGCATCCCAATGTTTCACAATGTGGTAGGCATGTCGGGTAAATGACATGTCTGGTTTCCACCTTAGGGCTCGGAACCTCCGACGAGACTGCTCGGGTGTTATCCCCATTCTGACTCTCGCCTTGGATTTAAACAGTTCATACTTGTTCATATGTTCTTTAGGCATTTCAGCTGCCACCTCAGCTAAGGGTCCACTGAGCTGCGGCCTCAGCTCTACCATGTATTGGTCAGTAGAGATATTGTACCCAAGGCAGGCCCTTTCGAAGTTTTCTAAGAAGGCCTCAGTATCATCACCTGCCTTGTAGGTGGGGAACTTTCTGGGATGGGAAGTGGTACCTGGAGAAGGATTGCTAGGGTTTGTTGGTATATTCTGCTGGGCCTTTATCCTCTCCATCTCCTCCACATGCTTCCTTGCCTCCATTTCCCTCTTGTGGGCAGCCTCCTGTACCTCCTTCTCCAGCCGCATGAGTTCTATCTGTCTTTCATGTTCCCTTTGTTTTTCCTCAGCCTGAAATTTGGCTAATTCCAGCTGTAGTCGAGCCGAGGATTTGGCCATTCTAACCTCTCTGTTTTTAACTAACTTTACACCCGAGGTTTAGAAATAAACAAACAAAACTTGGCTGTAAAATTTTGCTGTGCTGGAATAGAATACCTATTCTCTGATAGTGATTGTCAGCCTACAGAAAAAGACAATTCCCTTGTCTCTGCTCTGGGCCCAAATTAAAGCAAAAAACCTCCAACTACTTGGAAACCTGCTTACCCAGCCCAAAGAAAAAAAAAATTCTTTTCAAACCTGTGCTCCTTGTAAAACAAAAAAAAATCAAAATCCTAAAAAAAAACCCTGCCACTTTTGTCTCCAGGCAAATGGGTAGAGCACACACCCCCTATTTACTTTTAGGAAGAAAAGAAAAAAAAAAACCTCTGGGTTGGAAGACTGTGAATTTCCCTGCAGGAGTTAAGTACCCTGCCTCCAGGCAAAGAAAACCTGCAATTCACAAGATAATCCCCTTTTGTCTCTGCTTGGCCACAAAGCAGAGAGAAACCAAGCTGCTTTCAGTTTCAAAGCTGCTTTCTGGAATTCCTAAAAATTCCTTTTTAAAATCTGTATTTCTAGTTCAAAAAATCTCAACTGGATCTCAAAATGATTTCAGGTTAATCCCACCGCTGCGCCACCATGTCATGGTTCCTCCCCCACTCTGAACTCTAGGGTACATATGTGGGGACCTGCATGAAAAACCTCCTAAGCTTATCTTTACCAGCTTAGGTCAAAACTTCCCCAAGGTACAAAATATTACCCCCGTTATCCTTGGACTGGCTGCTACCACCACCAAACTAATACTGGTTACTGGGGAAGAGCTGTTTGGACGCGTCCTTCCCCCCAAAATACTTCCCAAAACCTTGCACCCCACTTCCTGGACAAGGTTTGGTAAAAAGCCTCACCAATTTGCCTAGGTGACTACAGACCCAGACCCTTGGATCTTAAGAACAATGAACAATCCTCCCAACACTTGCACCCCCCCCTTTCCTGGGAAATGTTGGATAAAAAGCCTCACCAATTTGCATAGGTGACCACAGACCCAAACCCTTGGATCTGAGAACAATGAAAAAGCATTCAGTGTTTTACAAGAAGACTTTTAATAAAAAATAGAAGTAAATAGAAATAAAGAAATCCCCCCTGTAAAATCAGGATGGTAGATATCTTACAGGGTAATTAGATTCAAAAACATAGAGAACCCCTCTAGGCAAAACCTTAAGTTACAAAAAAGATACACAGACAGAAATAGTTATTCTATTCAGCACAATTCTTTTCTCAGCCATTTAAAGAAATCATAATCTAACACATACCTAGCTAGATTACTTACTAAAAGTTCTAAGACTCCATTCCTGTTCTGTCCCCGGCCAAGACAACTACAGACAGACACAGACCCTTTGTTTCTCTCCCTCCTCCCAGCTTTTGAAAGTATCTTGTCTCCTCATTGGTCATTTTGGTCAGGTGCCAGCGAGGTTACCTTTAGCTTCTTAACCCTTTACAGGTGAGAGGAGCTTTCCCCTGGCCAGGAGGGATTTCAAAGGGGTTTACCCTTCCCTTTATATTTATGACAGGATAGGATCAGACTTTGTGGCTCTTCCAAGGTCCCAACCTTAGTGCACCCTTTGTCCCCTTTGTGTGTGTTGTGGGGAAGATGCTAGGACTCAGAGAGAGTTGAATCCTGTGTGGTAGGCTGAGAAGAGCATACACTGCATTATGGGTAATACGGTAAAGAGCTCTGTAAGCCCAGCACTGTAACCAATTAAATAGCCGGTATAGGAGAGCATGAGTGATGGGCAGGTAATACTCCTCCCTTGTGTTAAAGTTTAATCAAAGTTGCGGCTTGCCACTTAATTCCATGCATGTGCCTGTCCTCATTTTGCTTCTGTGTCCACATCAAAAACCCCAAGTAGGAACAGCTACTGTTATTTATGGCACTTAATAAAAGAATTGAGGCACGATCTCATATTTAAAAAAAAAACAACCCAATTTAGAAGTAATAGTATCAGCATTTCACTACACTGTCAGAAACAAGGCTCTCAAGTTTTTTGCATCCTGCAGAATAAGTGAAATCCATGGCAGTTTTACTAGTTGTCTTATTGCTTATGAATAGAACAGGGGTATTATATTCACTAGACTTAAATCACTGATTGCCATGTCATCTTTCCTCACTCTTCAGCATTCTCTTCCTTTTCCTAACTACAAAGAATTAGAACTGATCATATCATAAAGAGTGTCTAGGAGCTGGCCAGAAATGATAGTCTGGTCTCTAGAAGCTAAAATGAGGTTGAAGATAAATATGCATATGGCTGATAGTGAGAAGGGAAGAAATGGAAAAGAGAAAGAGATGATCTGATCCAGATCTCTCAACTGTACTGCATTTCTCACTACATCATACAATGGAGCCAATTTTGGCTCCCTCCACTGGATTTCTGTCTTCATATACTCAGTGATGAGCTTCCAAAATCTTAACAACCAGTTCCCTATATAAAGTTCTGGTTTAAGGGATGTGCCCCAGTATGTATTTTTTGTACCAGTAGGGTTACCATACGTCCGTATTTTCCTGGGAGGAATTTTTAAAATTTAAAAATTTAAAAATTCCTCACGGATGGCGAATTAAGAACCAAAAAGCCTGACATGTCTGGGAAAATACGGATGTTTGTTAACCCTGCCAAAAGTTCTTTTTTAAAAAGATGGGCCTGAACTAGAAATGAGCTCCGTTTCACATATGTAGGTCCCTGCCACTCCCTGGGGGTGTGCTAGGGTGACCAGATGTCCCAATTTTATAGGGACAGTCCCAATTTTGGGGTCTTTTTTTCTTATATAGGCTCCTATTACCTCGCACCCCCGTCCTGATTTTTCACACTTGCTGTCTGGTCACCCTAGGGTGTGCACGTGTGGGTCCCAGTTACTCCCTGCCCACCTCATTGAAGCAGGTGTGCAGGTTACTGCCCTGGGAACTGCAGGGCACCAGTGGACGTGGGGCCAGCTGCAGACAGGGGCGTGGGCCAGGGCTAGCTGGAGGCAGGGGGTGCGGGGCTGGCTGCGGCAGGGCAGGGGTGCGGAGCTGGCTGGAGACAGGAGGGTGCGGGGTTGGCTGGAGGCAAGGGGGTGTGGGGCTGACTGGAGGTAGGGGCTGGCTGGAGGAAGGGCAGGGGGGTGCGGGGCTGGCTGGCTTTGGGCAGGGCTGAAGGGGTGTGTGGCAGGGGTTGGCTGGAGACGGGGGGTGTGGGGCTGCATAGATTCAGGTGGGGGGTGTGGCAGGGGCTGGCTGGAGACAGGGCACGGGGTGCAGCAGGGGCTGGCTGGAGACAGCAGGGGGTGAGTGTGGCAGGGGCTGGCTGGAGGCAGGGCAGGGGGTGGCTGGAGATGGGGTCTGGCTGTGGGCAGGGGGTGCAGGGCTGGCTGCAGCAGGGCAGGGGGTGCGTGCAGCAGGGGTTGGCTGGATACAGGGCAGGGGGTGCAGCAGGGGCTGGCTGGAGACAGCAGGGGGTGAGTGTGGCAGGGGCTGGCTGGAGACAGGGCAGGGGGTGGCTGGAGACGGAGGCTGACTGCAGGCAGGGGGTGCAGGGATGGCTGGAGACGGGGGCTGGCTGTGGGCAGGGGGTGCAGGGGCTGGCTGGAGGCAGGGCAGGGGGTGCGTGCAGCAGAGGTTGGCTGGATACAGGGCAGGGGGTGCAGGGGTAGTTGGAGATGGGCTGGCTGTGGGCAGGGGGTGACTGGAGGCAGGGGCTGGCTGCGGGCAGGGGTTGCGGGGGTGGCTAGAGGCAGAGCAGGGGATGGCTGGAGACAGGGACTGGCTGCGGGCAGTGGGTGCGGGGACGGCTGGAGACAGGGGCTGGCTGCGGGCAGAGTGGTGGGTGCTCACGGGGAGAGCAGCAGGACACAGCCCAGGCCCAGCAGAGCAGCCGGGGACCCACCAGGCAGCATCGGGAGCCCCAGTGCCAGGGGAGCAGCAGCAGCACTAGGGCTCGTGCCCAGGGCCAGGCGGCAGCCCATGTGACTCCCGCAGCGCCCCCAGCAGCCGGAGGAGGAATTACATCACTTCCCGGCCAGAGCCCATCAAAGCCTCAGCGCCCCCTGCAGGGAAGCGGGTTAACAACCAGTTCTAAAACCGCTTCAGAATTTAACAACCGGTTTGTGCGAACCGGTGCGAACTGGTTCCAGCTCACCACTGCATATACTCGGTCACCCATCTGAGGCTACCTCCAGGAAGCAATAGGCAGTCATTTGACATGGGAAGAGAAGCAAGGAGTAAGGAGGCTTGCCTGAACATAAGTGACATCAAATCATCCTGTTCTACGCATTCTTTGAGGGTATTTTAATGATACTCAACGTTTCCTCTTATGAAACCAAGCAAAAACCTTTAGGTATTTGGAGAACTTAAAGAAATATCTTAGAATGCTTAATGTATACCATCATATATATTTATTAGAATATCTGTTTATTTCCAGTGCTGTCTAATGTTTTCACTCACTGCATGTATGATAACAAGTATTCTGAACTGCAGGAGAGAAAAATTCTTTCAGGATAGAAGCAGTTATAGATTAAAATGATTTACTTGTAAAAGAAACCATGCTTAGCTTCACCAAAGCCTTATTTAATCAATATGCTGCTTGCCCACACTGAAGAGATTACTCTCTGAACAAACTGATAGTGGCAATGTTCACAGCCGGTGGATCTACACTCACATTGTAAAAACTACTTTTCCAAATCGGAACCTGAATATGTACAGTACATCTCCACCTTTAATTGGGTGTATGAAATGGAAGATGGCAGGACTGATAATAATTAGATGAATGATAGTGGTTTTGGACAGTGGCTTTGGAGACTATTGCAAGAACTCAAATCTAATAGCTGGAAGAGCATGCAATGACACTTAAATGACAAATCATGTTAATGATCCTTGTAGAAAATATGCTAAATTATACTACGACTCATTACTTTCAAATCAATATGAATCTATGAATTCCCAAACCACACCCTTTCAAGAATGTTTTTAGTTAGTTCCTCTCCTGTTCATTTTATCCTCCCAACCAAAGCATTTTCACTGGAGCTGGCTCTGAAAAGTTTTGAAGGGAAAAATGAATTTTTTTGAGCTTCTAAGATTATTACAAACAGAAAAGTGTAAAAGAAATGATCATAGGCTTCAATTTCTGGAACACATTCTTTGGCGTAGTTAATATTAAATTCCAATTGTGACTCACTTCTATTATCTTTAAAATAGGATTCTCCAGTTCATTGCCAGCAACTTAAACAGCAGTTCGCTATGCATCCTTAATTCAGGTTTCTTCTGTTTAGCAAAGATTTTCCAAAAAAAATTACTTATATTTTAAGAACTTTTCTTTACCTAATAAATTGGATTAAATATTTTTAAAAGTAACTACTCTATAAATTGTTCTACACTCCACTTTCTGCATTCTATTGACATTTTACTAAAACCAAAGGCATGCTGGGACATTCAGAGTGTATTCATGAAAGATCTGCATTCTTCAGGTATATTAAACAATGTTAAGTGCGTGTATTTCCTCTTTTTTAACAAAACAAAAATCCTATCTTTTGTATTTTTCTTATCATTTTAGACGCTAGTAACTTTAATTTTCCACATGACTACATCACTTTTTTTAAAATTTGAGGGCCAGATCCTTAGGTGCTGTAAATTGAAATCAATGGAACAATGACAATTAACACCAGCTAAGACTCTGGCCTGGAGTGTATGTCTACACTGCAATTAAACACTCATGGCTGGTCCATGTCTCATAGACTTTAAGGTCAGGAGGGATCATCATGATCATCTAGTCTGACCTCCTGCACATTGCAGGCAACAGTTGATTTGGGATTGTGGGACTCAGGCTAAGGGGCTGCTTAATTGCAATGGAGAGGTTTGGGCTCAGCCTGGAATCTAGACTCTGGGAATGGTGGTACTAGCTGGGTAAGGAGAACCAGGGGACCCCCTTATGAGTAGTTTGAGATCCACATTTCACCCATACAGGTCACAGAAAGGAGACACTGACAGATTTAGAAGCCATAACTTGTGAAACAGGTTTTGTCTGTGAACAAGGGATGAACCCTACACTGAACAGTGCCTACAATCAGATTAATGCTGTGAATGATCAGGTGGTAGAATCTTCAATGCCAGTGGCAGTGGCCCATTTTTATTCTCTGGGGAGAATGCCTATACTGTGTTCAGTGTGATAAACCAGAGAGGTAGGGACCCAATTGCTAATACTCAGGTACTCTTGTGCATAGCACACAACATCCCTTGTGCTGGACACTTAGGCTAGGAAAAGTCCTAGTCCTGAGTATTGTCTCCTTTCTACTGGCCTGGCATCCACCAGGGTCAGAGAATATTCTGACTCTTGTCCTTAGTGCCAATTAACTATCCCAAAGGACTCCTTGATCCCATTCCCTTTGACCAAGTTGACATGGATATGGAAGGCCACCTTGAAAAAAGTGTGGTGAGACATCAATACACTCTTGTGACCATGCTACGCACTCCTCTGCATGCTGCAAAGTTGTTCCAGAGCACCTGGAATCTCTTTTCTCAAGTAGGGATCTCCGAAGAAATATTCACAGATCAAATAATGCAGGACCTATACTGTTTAATGAAGATCAAGTTGCTGAGGACCTCTGTCCAGCATCCAGAAATGGGTGGATTATTTGAATGATTCAACCCTGAGGGTGATGCTAAAATGATTTGTGGACACTGACCCCAAGCATTGGGACCAGTTACTTCCTCCTTTTTCGTTCACTATATGGGAAATACCACAAACTTCCACAGGATTTTCTCCCTTCAAACTTCTGTATTCCAAGATTGAGGAATATTAGCCCTCCTACTTGAGGGCTGTGAAGAGCAAGACTCAAAGGCATCCAGCATAGTCCAGTATGTTAGACAACTCAGGGAGAGCCTCAAGGTGCTAGGGGAGGTTGCTTATGAAAATCTGTTGTGGGCCCAGCAAGCACAAGAGTAAACATGCTATCAGGATGACCTGCAGACTTTCCAACAGGGGGATCAAGTACTGTTGTTGCTTCCCAGCATGGAATCAAAGTTGTTAGCTAGATGGCCAGGAGCTTTTTAAGTGGTTCCTTAGATTGGCCCTGTGCACTAAGAGGTCCACCTGCCCAGGAGGCGGAAATAAATAAAGCTTTACTATGTGAACCTCTGAAGCCTTTGGAAAACCAGAAAGGGGATGTCAATAATTCCTTACTCACCAGAGTCAGAACTGGAGCCTTAAGCATCCATTCACCAAGAGCCAGCACAAGTGAAGATGGGCACCAAACTCCTATCCGAGCAAAAAGTTCAGATTTTACATCTCATTGAAGCCTTTCCCCATGTATTTTCCTCTGCCTCCTCACTGATACATAACCACATCATGTCAGCCCTTACCTCAGAAGATGTGGGAAACACTCTGGGAGCAGTTACAGGCTATGCTGAATCTCGGGGTAGAAGAGGAGACCCAAAGTGACTGATGAAATCTCATCATTCTCTTTCCCAAACACAATGGATCAACATGTTTCTGTACAGACTTCCGAAAAGTTAATAAAGTCTTGAAGTTTTATGTGTAGTTGATGTGATGAGTGGATGCGCTATTGGAATGTTTAGCATACTATAGTAGGTATATCTACTTTAGCTCTTACAAAAGATCCACTTGTCACTTGCATTGCAGTAAACAGCAGAATTCCCAATATGCTTCAGACTGTTCTGCTTCAAGGCAATGTCCTTTGGCCTACATGGAGCAAATCTAAAGTTTTGACAATTAATGGACAGAGTGCTCAGACCTCACTGTCAGTATGCTGCTGCATATTTAGATGAGAGTTATATATAGCAACAACTGGTATGATCATTAATGATGGCTCTGAACAATCCTACAATTTCCAGCTGAGGCAGGCCTTACAGCCAATCAAGCAAAATGTAAGTTGGAGAATCAGGAAGTGACTTACCTGGATTGTATCATGGAAGGAGGTCCACTTAGGCCAGGTATTGTCAGCATGTCCATTCCTCCAAGGAGGTAGATGAGGCACTTCCTTGTACTAGCTGGCTAATGTAGGAACTTTGTTCCAGTGTTTTGCCACCATTGCAGTCCCTCTGATGGACCTGATAAAAGATGGGAATGTGAAGATGGTTCAGTGAGACAAGGATTGGGAGGAAGCCTTTAAGACCTTTGAAAGACTGGCTGTGCCAGGTTCCTGTCCTCTTCAATACAATTTTTTCAAAAGAGTTTGTTTTACAGATGGAATCCTCCAATGTAGGCATGGGGATAATATAGTCACGAGAGGTGAACTTCGAGGAGCACCCAGTCTTGTATCTAAGTTGGAAGTTGTGCCCCACGGAAAAGGCCTATTGGGTGGCTGGGGGAGAAAAATGGCAGTTAAATGGGCCATAGAAGCCCATAGATACTATTCATTGGATAATATTTTCTTCCTCATTACAGATCACACTCCATTTCACTGGTTAAATACAATGAAGGAAAGGAACTTTCATGTTATGCAATGCTACTTGTCTCTAGAACACTGTAGTTTTAGAGTACAACATCACACAGGAAAGAAACCCAGCAATGCAGACATCTACTCCTGGGCAGTGATGGAATCTCTGGTGTATGGAATCTCAATCTCTGTGTTTATGGAATCTCAAGGCAGATCACACCCCAGGCAGGAAGAGGTTAAAGAGCTTCTCTGAGCACAATCAACCTCAGCCTGGCATACCTCTAAGCCATGTCAAATCTGGAGATGGACAGGATCTTAAACGAGAGACTCCCTGCTCAGTGCAGGGAAACATTCTGAAGAAGCAGGGCTCCAACTCAGTATTCACCAGTCCCTGGAAGCCAGGGTTGCTGACCAGGAAAATTGCTTGAGAGACTGGGCTGCCCAGACCCTCTCGAAAAGGGGAAAGGATGGTACTTTTCTCTTTTCATTTTTTTTCCTTTTGGCTATTTTCAAAAGGGATTTAGCCACTTACGAGCCAAAATCCCATTGACAGTTGATGGGATTTAGACTCCTAAGTGCCTAAATAACTTTAAAATGAAATTTAGACTCATAAATAAGTTAGGCTGTCATAAATATAAAGGGAAGGGTAAACCCCTTTGAAATCCCTCCTGGCCAGGGGAAAGCTCCTCTCACCTGTAAAGGGTTAAGAAGCTAAAGGTAACCTCGCTGGCACCTGACCAAAATGACCAATGAGGAGACAAGATACTTTCAAAAGCTGGGAGGAGGGAGAGAAACAAAGGGTCTGTGTCTGTCTGTAGTCGTCTTGGCCGGGGACAGAACAGGAATGGAGTCTTAGAACTTTTAGTAAGTAATCTAGCTAGGTATGTGTTAGATTATGATTTCTTTAAATGGCTGAGAAAAGAATTGTGCTGAATAGAATAACTATTTCTGTCTGTGTATCTTTTTTGTAACTTAAGGTTTTGCCTAGAGGGGTTCTCTATGTTTTTGAATCTAATTACCCTGTAAGATATATACCATCCTGATTTTACAGGGGGGATTTCTTTATTTCTATTTACTTCTATTTTTTATTAAAAGTCTTCTTGTAAAACACTGAATGCTTTTTCATTGTTCTCAGATCCAAGGGTTTGGGTTTGTGGTCACCTATGCAAATTGGTGAGGCTTTTTATCCAACATTTCCCAGGAAAGGGGGGGGTGCAAGTGTTGAGAGGATTGTTCATTGTTCTTAAGATCCAAGGGTCTGGGTCTGTAGTCACCTAGACAAATTGGTGAGGCTTTTTACCAAACCTTGTCCAGGAAGTGGGGTGCAAGGTTTTGGGAAGTATTTTGGGGGGAAGGACGCGTCCAAACAGCTCTTCCCCAGTAACCAGTATTAGTTTGGTGGTGGTAGCGGCCATTCCAAGGATAACGGGGGTAATATTTGTTACCTTGGGGAAGTTTTGACCTAAGCTGGTAAAGATAAGCTTAGGAGGTTTTTCATGCAGGTCCCCACATCTGTACCCTAGAGTTCAGAGTGGGGGAGGAACCTTGACATGGTGGCACAGTGGTGGGATTAACCTGAAATCATTTTGAGATCCAGTTGAGATTTTTTGAACTAGAAATACAGATTTTAAAAAGGAATTTTTAGGAAGTCCAGAAGGCAGCTTTGAAACTGAAAGCAGCTTGGTTTCTCTCTGCTTTGTGGCCAAGCAGAGACAAAAGGGGATTATCTTGTGAATTGCAGGTTTTCTTGCCTGGAGGCAGGGTACTTAACTCCTGCAGGGAAATTCACAGTCTTCCAACCCAGAGGTTTTTTTTTTTTCTTTTCTTCCTAAAAGTAAATAGGGGGTGTGTGCTCTACCCATTTGCCTGGAGACAAAAGTGGCAGGGGTTTTTTTTAGGATTTTGATTTTTTTTTGTTTTACAAGGAGCACAGGTTTGAAAAGAAATTTTTTTTCTTCTTTGGGCTGGGTAAGCAGGTTTCCAAGTAGTTGGAGGTTTTTTGCTTTAATTTGGGCCCAGAGCAGAGACAAGGGAATTGTCTTTTTCTGTAGGCTGACAATCACTATCAGAGAATAGGTATTCTATTCCAGCACAGCAAAATTTTACAGCCAAGTTTTGTTTGTTTATTTCTAAACCTCGGGTGTAAAGTTAGTTAAAAACAGAGAGGTTAGAATGGCCAAATCCTCAGCTCGACTACAGCTGGAATTAGCCAAATTTCAGGCTGAGGAAAAACAAAGGGAACATGAAAGACAGATAGAACTCATGCGGCTGAAGGAGGAGGAGAAGGAAAAAGAGAGGAAGCATGTGGAGGAGATGGAGAGGATAAAGGCCCAGCAGAATATACCAACAAACCCTAGCAATCCTTCTCCAGGTACCACTTCCCATCCCAGAAAGTTCCCCACCTACAAGGCAGGTGATGATACTGAGGCCTTCTTAGAAAACTTCGAAAGGGCCTGCCTTGGGTACAACATCTCTACTGACCAATACATGGTAGAGCTGAGGCCGCAGCTCAGTGGACCCTTAGCTGAGGTGGCAGCTGAAATGCCTAAAGAACACATGAACAAGTATGAACTGTTTAAATCCAAGGCGAGAGTCAGAATGGGGATAACACCCGAGCAGTCTCGTCGGAGGTTCAGAGCCCTAAGGTGGAAACCAGACATGTCATTTACCTGACATGCCTACCACATTGTAAAACATTGGGATGCCTGGATATCAGGAGCAAGTGTTGAATCTCCAGTAAATTTGCCCTTCCTAATGCAAATGGAACAATTCTTAGAGGGTGTTCCTGAGGAAATAGAAAGATACATCCTAGATGGGAAACCCAAAACTGTAATCGAGGCAGGAGAGATTGGAGCCAGATGGGTGGAGGTGGCAGAGAAGAAGAAAACTGGTCGCAGTTGGAGCGGAGACCAGAAGGGACCACCCCAGACCACACCCTATTACCGGGGGCCGCCCAAAGCCCCACCTACCTCCCAAAGAACCCTCCAGACCCCTTATCGTCCCACCACCCCATTCTCCAGCAACCCTCCTCGCCCCAGTGACCCGTCAGCTGGACGATGTTTTAAGTGTAACGAGCTGGGGCATGTAAAGGCCAACTGCCCCAAGAACCCCAACAGATTACAGTTCATTGCACCGGAATCACACCAGAGGTCCACAGGCCCAGATACCTCCCAGATACCCTTGGAGCAGAGGGAAACTGTGAGTGTGGGTGGGAAGAAGGTCACCGCGTGGAGGGACACCGGAGCACAAGTGTCAGCTATCCATGCTTCCTTAGTGGACCCCAATTTAATCAACCCAGAGATCCAAGTGACGATTCAACCCTTCAAGTCCAACTCTTTCAATTTGCCTACAGCCAAGTTGCCTGTCCAGTACAAGGGCTGGTCAGGAATGTGGACTTTTGCAGTCTATGATGATTATCCCATCCCCATGCTGTTGGGGGAAGACTTGGCCAATCATGTGAAGCAGGCCAAGAGGGTGGGAATGGTCACCCGCAACCAGGCTAAACAAGCCGTGAGGCCTAGCTCTGTTCCGGAAACTTCTATCAGGACCCAGTCAGAGGTGATGGACCTGGACCCCAGGCCAATGTCTGCAACAGCAGTAGTGGATCCAGTCCCAGAGACCCAGACGGAACCAGTCCCAGAACCGGAACCAGCCGAACAACCAACACCAGACCCCGTGTCAGCACTGAATCCAGTACTTGCAACCTCAACACCAGAGGGCCCCACCGAACCTGAACTGGCAGCAGCCGATAACCCTACACAAGAGGCTCAGCCGGAGCCTGAATCCCAACATAGTACACCAGCGGAGAGCGGTTCACAGTCAACAGAAACAGCTCCATCCCCTATATCGCTTCCAGAGGGACCAAGCCTAGGTCCACAATCCCATGAGGAACTGATGTCTCCAGCATCAAGGGAACAGTTCCAGACTGAACAAGAAGCAGATGAAAGCCTCCAGAGAGCTTGGACGGCGGCACGGAACAACCCACCGCCTCTCAGCTCTTCTAATCGATCCAGGTTTGTTGTAGAAAGAGGACTTTTATACAAGGAAACTCTTTCTGGGGGACACCAGGAAGACTGGCATCCTCAGAGACAGTTGGTAGTTCCAACTAAATACCGGGCCAAGCTCTTGAGCTTAGCCCATGATCACCCTAGTGGCCATGCTGGGGTGAACAGGACCAAAGACCGTTTGGGGGGGTCATTCCACTGGGAGGGAATGGGCAAGGATGTTTCTACCTATGTCCAGTCTTGTGAGGTGTGCCAAAGAGTGGGAAAACCCCAAGACCAGGTCAAAGCTCCTCTCCAGCCACTCCCCATCATTGAAGTTCCATTTCAGCGAGTAGCTGTGGATATTCTGGGTCCTTTTCCGAAAAAGACACCCAGAGGAAAGCAGTACATACTGACTTTCATGGATTTTGCCACCCGATGGCCGGAAGCAGTAGCTCTAAGCAACACCAGGGCTAAAAGTGTGTGCCAGGCACTAGCAGACATTTTTGCCAGGGTAGGTTGGCCCTCCGACATCCTCACAGATGCAGGGACTAATTTCCTGGCAGGAACTATGAAAAACCTTTGGGAAGCTCATGGGGTAAATCACTTGGTTGCCACTCCTTACCATCATCAAACAAATGGCATGGTGGAGAAGTTTAATGGAACTTTGGGGGCCATGATACGTAAATTCGTAAATGAGCACTCCAATGATTGGGACCTAGTATTGCAGCAGTTGCTCTTTGCCTACAGAGCTGTACCACATCCCAGTTTAGGGTTTTCCCCATTTGAACTTGTATATGGCCGTGAGGTTAAGGGGCCATTGCAGTTGGTGAAGCAGCAATGGGAGGGATTTACACCTTCTCCAGGAACTAACATTCTGGACTTTGTAACCAACCTACAAAACACCCTCCGAACCTCTTTAGCCCTTGCTAGAGAAAACTTACAGGATGCTCAAAAAGAGCAAAAAGCCTGGTATGATAAACATGCCAGAGAGCGTTCCTTCAAAGTAGGAGACCAGGTCATGGTCTTAAAGGCGCTCCAGGCCCATAAAATGGAAGCATCGTGGGAAGGGCCATTCGTGGTCCAGGAGCGCCTGGGAGCTGTTAATTATCTCATAGCATTCCCCACCTCCAACCGAAAGCCTAAGGTGTATCATATTAATTCTCTAAAGCCCTTTTATTCCAGAGAATTAAAGGTTTGTCAGTTTACAGCCCAGGGAGGAGACGACGCTGAGTGGCCTGAAGGTGTCTACTATGAAGGGAAATGTGCTGGTGGTGTGGAAGAGGTGAACCTCTCCATGACCCTTGGGCGTATGCAGCGACAGCAGATCCAGGAGCTGTGCACTAGCTACGCGCCAACGTTCTCAGCCACCCCAGGACTGACTGAACGGGCATACCACTCCATTGACACAGGTAATGCTCACCCAATTAGGGTCCAACCTTACCGGGTGTCTCCTCAAGCTAAAACTGCTATAGAACGGGAGATCCAGGATATGTTACAGATGGGTGTAATCCGCCCCTCTGAAAGTGCATGGGCATCTCCAGTGGTTCTAGTTCCCAAACCAGATGGGGAAATACGTTTTTGCGTGGACTACCGTAAGCTAAATGCTGTAACTCGCCCAGACAACTATCCCATGCCACGCACAGATGAACTATTAGAGAAACTGGGAAGGGCCCAGTTCATCTCTACCTTGGACTTAACCAAGGGGTACTGGCAGGTACCGCTAGATGAATCTGCCAAGGAAAGGTCAGCCTTCATCACACATCTCGGGCTGTATGAATTTAATGTACTCCCTTTCGGGCTGCGAAATGCACCCGCCACTTTCCAAAGACTTGTAGATGGTCTCCTAGCGGGATTAGGAGAATATGCAGTCGCCTACCTTGACGATGTGGCCATATTTTCGGATTCCTGGGCAGACCACCTGGAACATCTACAAAAAGTCCTTGAGCGCATAAGGGAGGCAGGACTAACTGTTAAGGCTAAGAAGTGTCAAATAGGCCTAAACAGAGTGACTTACCTTGGACACCAGGTGGGTCAAGGAACTATCAGCCCCCTACAGGCCAAAGTGGATGCTATCCAAAAGTGGCCTGTCCCAAAGTCAAAGAAACAGGTTCAATCCTTCTTAGGCTTGGCCGGTTATTACAGACGATTTGTACCGCACTACAGCCAAATCGCTGCCCCACTGACAGACCTAACCAAAAAGAAACAGCCAAATGCTGTTCAGTGGACCGGAAAGTGTCAGAAGGCCTTTAACAAGCTTAAAGCGACACTCATGTCTGACTCTGTACTAAGGGCCCCAGACTTTGACAAACCGTTCCTAGTAACCACAGATGCATCCGAGCGTGGTGTGGGAGCAGTTTTAATGCAGAAAGGACCTGATCAAGAATTCCACCCTGTAGTGTTTCTCAGCAAAAAACTGTCTGAGAGGGAAAGCAGCTGGTCAGTCACTGAAAAAGAATGTTATGCCATTGTCTACGCTCTGGAAAAGCTACGTCCATATGTTTGGGGACGGCGTTTCCACCTGCAAACCGACCATGCTGCACTAAAGTGGCTTCACACCGTCAAAGAAACTAACAAAAAACTTCTTCGGTGGAGTTTAGCTCTCCAAGATTTTGATTTCGACATCCAACACATCTCAGGAGCTTCTAACAAAGTGGCTGATGCACTCGCCCGTGAAAGTTTCCCAGAATCAACTGGTTAAAATCGTCCTTGAGATGTGGAAAATATTGTTAGTCTTTATGTACTTGGTAGTATATTTAGAGATGCATGTGTCTTATTAACTCTGTTTTCCTAGAGCTCCAGGAAGAAATCCCAGCCAGTGTTTCACCCTAGCTGAGATTTGGGGGGCGTGTCATAAATATAAAGGGAAGGGTAAACCCCTTTGAAATCCCTCCTGGCCAGGGGAAAGCTCCTCTCACCTGTAAAGGGTTAAGAAGCTAAAGGTAACCTCGCTGGCACCTGACCAAAATGACCAATGAGGAGACAAGATACTTTCAAAAGCTGGGAGGAGGGAGAGAAACAAAGGGTCTGTGTCTGTCTGTAGTCGTCTTGGCCGGGGACAGAACAGGAATGGAGTCTTAGAACTTTTAGTAAGTAATCTAGCTAGGTATGTGTTAGATTATGATTTCTTTAAATGGCTGAGAAAAGAATTGTGCTGAATAGAATAACTATTTCTGTCTGTGTATCTTTTTTGTAACTTAAGGTTTTGCCTAGAGGGGTTCTCTATGTTTTTGAATCTAATTACCCTGTAAGATATATACCATCCTGATTTTACAGGGGGGATTTCTTTATTTCTATTTACTTCTATTTTTTATTAAAAGTCTTCTTGTAAAACACTGAATGCTTTTTCATTGTTCTCAGATCCAAGGGTTTGGGTTTGTGGTCACCTATGCAAATTGGTGAGGCTTTTTATCCAACATTTCCCAGGAAAGGGGGGGTGCAAGTGTTGGGAGGATTGTTCATTGTTCTTAAGATCCAAGGGTCTGGGTCTGTAGTCACCTAGACAAATTGGTGAGGCTTTTTACCAAACCTTGTCCAGGAAGTGGGGTGCAAGGTTTTGGGAAGTATTTTGGGGGGAAGGACGCGTCCAAACAGCTCTTCCCCAGTAACCAGTATTAGTTTGGTGGTGGTAGCGGCCATTCCAAGGATAACGGGGGTAATATTTGTTACCTTGGGGAAGTTTTGACCTAAGCTGGTAAAGATAAGCTTAGGAGGTTTTTCATGCAGGTCCCCACATCTGTACCCTAGAGTTCAGAGTGGGGGAGGAACCTTGACATAGGCCTTGCGATTCTGAGCACAGCAACACTCTAAATATGTCTAAAAATCTGGGCCTGGGACTCTGCTTTTTGTGGGCTGCAGAAACCAATTGTCTGTGTGTTTGGATTGCTTTAACTTTCACCACAATGGGGCAGATGTCTTGAACAGCACAACCAGAGGGTTGTGACCTGCCTGCTAAGAAAGGAGTACCTCCCCTCTCACCAAGTGGGTCTTAAAGAGGTACACCTTCCACAATCCCTAAAATTATGTTCATAGCCTATGCAGTTAAATTGCAGGATATGGAACCTAGGTCCTGATCCTACAAACACGTAAGTATGTGCATCACTCCACTCAAATGAGTGGTGGTGGGGAGGGTCGTATTACTGCTTATTGCATTTATTAGCACTTAAATCCCCAAGTAAGAGCAGTACACACACACAGTAAAGAGGATGTCAAATGTACAGGCTACGTAAACAAGACAGACAAAGCATGGGAGAGAGGCAATATTATTATCTCTGTTTTACAGCTGGTGAACTGAATCACACAAAAAATAGCAAAAACAATGAGGAGTCCTTGTGGCGCCTTACAGACTAACAAATGTATCTGGGCATAAGCTTTAGTGGGCTAAAACCCACTTCATCAGATGCATGGAGTGAAAAATACAGTAAGCAGAATAAATATTAAAGCACATGAAAAGATGGGAGTTGCCTTACCAAGTGGGGGGTCAGTGCTAACAAGACAATTCAATTAAGGTGGAAGTGGCCTATTCTCAACAGTTGACAAGAAGGGGTGAATACCAAGGGAGGGAAAATTACTTTTGTAGTGCTAACGATGCCAATGCAATCAAGGTGGCCCATTTCCAAAGTTCACAAGAAGGTGTGAGTATCAGCAAAGGGAAAATTACTTTTTGTAGTGACTATCCACTCCGAGTCTTTAGTCAGGCCTAATTTGATGGGTTTTGCTGATACAGACTAACACTGTTACCACTCTGAAACAGAAAAATTAAATTATGCAAGATCACACCAGAAGTCCGTGGCCAAGCTGGGAACTGATCCCAGATCTCCTTGTGCCCAGACCAATATTTTAAAAATAAGGCCATCCATACACTCTAAGGAGGAAGTCAACACCTACAGTTTTTGCAGCAGCTTTTGTCCTCCTTCCCCACCCCCACCCATAAAGCACTGCTATCCTTCCTCCTGCAAACCTGGACAATGCCCTCCCCCACTCCCTGGCTTCATGTGTGGTGTGGTCATTGTTGTAAGTCCTATACATATGCTGACCTGTACAAGAAAGGAAAATGCTTGTGGTCTGCCAATCTCAATCTTTCAGGAATTGAATGTATTTAAATGTATTTACACCCATTTAAAAGAATGTGTTAAACAACTCTCACTTTTTTTTTTAAATTTCAGGTATGTAGAATGAATCACAACCATACCTAGTTTCAGCTATATCTGATAATGGCAAGATTCTGATGCATTCCACAGTATCTAGAATTGTAGGGATTGTTTATTGTACTATCTGTAACTCTACCCATAATATATTCACCAGTGTTAATCTGTATTAAATGGTCCAAGGAAAAGGGCTTCCAACACTTTAGGACATTCTTCAGTCTAAATTTTTCCCTGACATTGAACAGTATTTTTCCCTTTGCTCAGTTATAACCCTTTTCAGATAACCATTATCCTAATGCTCTTCCTTCAGAAGAGTGAGCAAGTGGATGTCTTTAAAATCTGACAATATTTCTACTCAGAATCAGGCAAATTTACATATGAAACCAACAAACAAAAGGTAGGATCATGTACTTCAAATTGCTGTGTGATTTGTTTATTTGATTATTAATAATGTTATTATTATTATTATTTATTATTTTTTATTATTTGCAGTTTGTTCTGCTATGGACAGTTGTTGTGGTGCTGGTGATGCTGCTATGCTTCACAAAGGATGCATTTGTACCTACATATTATAGTAGTAATAAGACGCCGTCACCCTGGTATATCTAATATATCCTTGATGACTCTCTGAATAGATGATTGTCAGGACAATCAATTATAATTTCCCCACTGGTTTCAGTGGGAGCAGGATCAGGTCCAAGATCTTAAAAGCAGGACTTTCATCTGCTTTCAGTGACAGTAAGATCATTCTTACACATTTTGTAACAGATGAATAACTATTCTTCAAAATTGTTTGGCAGCTCTAATTGAGACTTAAAAATCAAGCCAAGATTAAAAACTGTATGCAACAGAATATGTTATATGTATGGTTACATAAGTAATTCCATGTTGCATTATGCTATATATTGCATTAGCTGATAAATAATTTTAAAAGATGTAAAGAGAGAACTTACCGCACAAGGGGCACAACTTTCAACCTTATGCCTTCATTTGAGTTCTTGATTCCTGAACCTTAATATTGTATGTATTGCTCCATTTATTTTTACATGGGATATTGCATATTATTATAGGATATTACTATACAATGCAGCACAAGAAAAACGGTGGCATATGTCATCCTGACATGTTGTGAGAAAAGCTGGTAATAGCATGAAAAAAGCTTCTTTTCCTACTATTTTGGCAATTATACTTATTATGGTGTTCCAGCTAGCTGAAGTGGAAAAAGATCTCGGGCTTTGGGTAAGCTATATACAGGGTGCATACCTCTACTCTGACATGTGGTTTGTGATCTGAGTAATCTGTTCTTAAATTACAATTATAATTATAATGGATGAGCATAATATCAATCCAAAGATGGCCAGATGGGTTTTAGCTGGCCTGGTTCTAGGGAATGAAATGGGATAATTGCTCGTGTTATCAAATTTTGACCTAACTCAGAGTCATTTTGATTTTTAATGTTCAGGAACCAAAACCTTCAGAATCCAAGAAATTGCTTGATTTTCTGGGACTGCTTACATATACAACTCTTTTTATCATAGTTAAGCAGCAAATATTGTGGCATTTCTCCAAATGTAGAAATTTATCAAGTTTCTAGGACACTTTGAGCTCAGGATAGTTCTAATATCCCTTCAGATTCCCTGCTTTGAGAGTGGTAATAATCTTACACAAAGTATATTTAGCTCAGTGATCAGATATTTAGTGGAACTGATCTGCAAATGAATTGATCTGTTGTGGGAGAGGGATACTCTTTGTAGTTTTGTATCATCAGCTTTCACAGGGAAACATTTGGAATGAAAATTAGGGATTGTGTAGAAGAGTGGGAAAAGGAAAAATTATTTTGATGTGTTTGTGCTATTTAAACATAAAAATGAACATACAATCTCCACCCCAACCTGCTCCCATGTTAGAACAATGATATTCGGGTTACAATATGATCCAGTTTTTAATACATGAACACACACTTCTCTTCCCTCCCCATCCTCCCAATCCCTTCCTAATTCAGTGCACAGGATGGACAGTGATCACTAAATGAGGAAACTGTTCAATATTCCTTTTTTATTTGAATTAATAAGTATGTAATTCCCATGCAAACTTTCTTATTTCTCAAAGATCCCATTTATTACTTTGACAAAAAGTTATTTTTTTACTGGTTACTTGTAAATAAGTGATTGGTTTGATATAACAGTAGCTGAAATCAGTCAATAGATTAACAGTGACAGGAGCGTGTGAGAATCAGTCATACTGATCATTTGATCAGTTGGGTTTGAGTTCCTTTAAGAGACAAATGTTATCAACCCAGAAGACCATTTTCAACCTTTAATATTGGAAAATTGCATTTAAAATATGTTGTAGCTGCTATAAACATAGAGTATGCGTATTTATCCCTCTGACATGATATGAAAAATGCAGTCATATTTTCTGTTTCTGCAAACTATAGTATAAAAGGATCTCTATTTATCCATCAGTGCACAGAGTGGGAAAGTGGTAGTACCATTTCTTATCAATGAACAGTCTGGCTTTTGCCCGAGTCAGTCATGTATTAGACAGCTTTGGGTTTGACATAACATATCAAAGATAATATGAAAGATGATTGATTTCAGGAGCAGTGTTTGTTGATCTCTCAGTTGGCTATGAGATAGTCAGTCATTGTGGATACCTTGCCTAACTATAATTGATAACAAAGAACAAATTAATACAGACCATACCAGAGAACAAAAGATTGTGAACTTATGTGTCAAATGGAGCTGAAGACAACAGCAGGAGAATGCCCTCACACAAAGTATTGTCTTAGCACCTATATTATTCAACATCTATACAAATGACCAGCCAAGCTACCCTGACACAACATGTTTACCTACACAGATGATCTACGTGTTACCACACTGCACAAGGAGCATATTAGAGAGTAATATGGTGAATGCACTTAACACACTAGACAAGCACTATATAGCCAAACAACTGCATACAAAACCAGCGAAGATGCAAGTCAGTGCATTCCATCTCAAAAACCAAGAGGCCTGATGCAAACTCAACATCAGCTGACTTGGGACAAAACTTACTCCATAAATCCTGGGTACCTCGGGTTTACTCTTGATTTCACTCCCCATTAGAGCCCACGTCAAGAAAACTAAAGCCAAGATTAGCATACAAAATAAGCCAGTTACATCAAAGTGGGGCACAACCTATCCATTCTGTGATCCACTTTGCTAGTCCTCTGCTGAATATGCTGTGCAGTGTGGGCATAATTCCCTCACACAAATAAGCTAGACCCTGTACTTAATACTGCCTGCCACTATATTACGGGATACCCACTTACATCAACAGCCTCCTCATCCTTGTAGGTATTGCTCCTCCTGAGCTTGTAGAGTAGAGTGCATAGGGCAATTTGCAGATCCCAGACACTGCTATATAATACTGATGCTGAACCAACTGAAGTGCCGACTAAGTTTTCTCACCACCATTAAATCCCTAACATTATCACCCAAACAGACAAGGGTTCAGTTATGGCTAACATGGGTAGGGAACAATACTGTAGCCTGTGCACTCTGGGTCCCACCAGTCAAGCACCTACCACCCAGTGCTGATCAAACCTGGACTATGTGGGGTTGCCTTAATCAACTACAGACTGGAGCTGTCCAGCCTAGAGACTCAGTGGGAAAGTGGGGCTACATCAGTGGCCCCAATACTTGTGACTGCTGCAAAGAGAATCAGAAAATGAAGCATCACCTTCAATACCAGCTGCTTGACATTGAAAAGTGAATGCTCTTCCAATGACCTGAAAGAGCGCAAACACTGGGCAATCACATGTGCACAGATCTGTCAGGAAGCAGTATGAGGACACAAAAAGAAATGTGCACAATGAGAGCAGCTTTCATGAAAGAACTAGAAGTACACCTTCTAGGGTGCATTAGCCCTCAAGTTTTAAGTTCATGTATGTTGTACAGTGGAGAATCTATAAAATCATGACTGGTGTAGAGAAAGTAGATAAGGAAGTGTTGTTTACTACTTCTCATAACAAAAGAACTAGGGGTCACCAAATGAAATTAATAGGCAGCAGGTTTAAAACAAATAAAAGGAAGTATTTCTTCACACAACACACAGTCAACCTGTGGAACTTCTTGACAGAGGATTTTGTGAAGGCCAAGACCATAACAGTGTTCAAAAAAGAACTAGATACATTCATGGAGCATAGGTCCATCAACGGCTATTAGCCATGATGGGCAGGAATGGTGTCCCTAGCCTCTGTTTGCCAGAAGCTGGGAATGAGTGACAGGGTATGGATCACCTCATGATTGCCTGTTCTGTTCATTCCTTCTGGGGCACCTGGCACTGGCCACTGTCAGAAGACAGGATACTGGGCTAGATGGACCCTTGGTCCGACCAAGTAGGGCTGTTCTTATGTTCTTAACTTCCAGGAAGGAAAAAGAAATCCTGGTGGAAGAATATATTCTAAGCTATCAGCTATTTCAGAACTTTATGGGAATGAAAGCTGGCTTGTTTTCATGCTGTTTTTGAGAAAGAGAAGGCCTGTTTGATAGCCCACAACCCACCTACTGCAAGGTCAAATGTTCATCCTGCTATAACTCTGGTAGTTCCCTTGACGTTATTAACTTTAAAGAAACTTTTATGTAAATTCCATTGAAGAGACTATCCTTTTCTAAATACACTTTCTGCCTCACATTCCTTAACAATTAGATACAGAAACATACTGGTGTATCAAAGGAAGTTTCAAAATAGTGATGTATTTCTCCTCAGGTTCTTAACTCATGTTCTGATGTTGAAGTCCCACCTTATAGTAATTCAGAGTAGTGGTCAAATTCAGAAGTATAGTTGTACTGTAGACCCCCTTAATCTCAGTTAGACTCCTTATATTCAGATTCCCTTACGTGCATTCTCCCGATGTCTAACAGTCTAAGGTGGTCTTGCATACAAACCAAATGAAAATTTAAGAATGAGATATTTTAAATTACTTTTGTACACCTCCTCCTGGCTCCTCAGTGTGTAAATGAGACCAGCTTAGACTGTATCAGTCATCAACAGAGCAGGTGTAAATATGTTTCAGGGAGTCTGAATGAATAAAGAAAGTCTGAGTATAGGGTGTCATACAGGTTCATCTCAATTTGTAGCAACAAAGTATAACAAAGTTATGAAGTAGTAGCTGAATACAAATTTATGTAAACACTTACTATATGCTATAGACTATTAAATGACTGGAGAGCTCAGTGAACATCTTTAGATGTTATATATCCTGCTGTATAGACTTTTAATGTGCCATTGAAATATAATTAACTGTTACAGCTCTGGCTGATCTAAATAGGTGAGTTGTGAGGAAAAATATGTTTTCAAAATTGAATTTATTAAATATAGGAGAAATTATCTTGGATTTAAAAAGAAAAATGTTAGTGTCAAGACTCTGATGCAGTAAAGTATGTAAAGGTTGTGCCAGCACCTCCATACATTTAAAGATTTATATCTCTGGACTAATGATTCCCTTTGGATTAAAAATTGGTTGGCTATATATATATTTGTACAAATAAACTAAACCACAGAGAGTTTCACTGTCCCTGTCAAATAAACTATGAAACAATATTCGACAATGTGAGACTAGACTGGGAAAAGAAAGTGAATAAATGAATCTCTCCAGAGGATACGAGGGTTACAGTGCTAACCACTATGAGTATTACAAATTTCAGGCTCATGGAGAGAATACCAGTGGAGAATTATGAGCTGATATTTTCACACACTGGACTTGCAACACAGACAGAAAATGCACAGCAAAATGTGGGAGGGAATGCATGCTTTGAATTTGGGAATATCTGAACTTCTAAAACTTTATAGAATCATAGAAGATTAGGGTTGTAAGAGACCTCAGGAGGTCATCTAGTCCAATCCCCTCCTCAAAGCAGGACCAACCCCAAACTAAAGCATCCTAGACAGGGCTTTATCAAGCCGGGCCTTCAAAACCTCTAAGGATGGAGATTCCACCGCCTCCCTAGGTAACCCATTCCAGTGCTTCACCACCCTCCTAGTGAAAAAGTTTTTTCCTAAAATCTAACCTAAACCTCCCGCACTGCAACTTGAGACCATTGTTCCATGTTCTGTCATCTGCCACCACTGAGAACAGCCTAGCTCCATCCTCTTTGGAACCCCCCTTCAGGTAGTTGAAAGCTGCTATCAAATCCCCCCTCACTCTTCTCTTCTGAAAACTAAATAAGCCCAGTTCCCTCAGCCTCTCCTCATAAGTCATGTGCCCCAGCCTTTCTGTAATGGGGTCCCAAAACTGGATGCAATACTCCAGATGTGGCCTCATCAGTTCTGAATAGAGGGGAATAATCACTTCCCTCAATCTGCTGGCAATGTTCCTACTAATGCAACCACATATGCCGTTAGCCTTCTTGGCAACAAGAGCACACTGTTGACTCATATCCCGCTTCTCGTCCACTGTAATCGCCAGGTGCTTTTCTGCAGAACTGCTACCTAGCCACTCGGTCCCCAGCCTGTAGCAGTGCATGGGATTCTTCCTTCCTAAGTGCAGGATTCTGCACTTGTCCTTGTTGAACCTCATCAGATTTCTTTTGGCCCAACCCTCCAATTTGTCTAGGTCACTCTGGACTCTATCCCTACCCTCCAGCATATCTACCTCTCCCCCAAGCTTAGTGTCATCTGAGAACTTGCTGAGGGTGCAATCCATCCCATCATCCAGGTCATTAATGAAGATGTTGAACAAAACCGGCCCCAGGACCAGCCCCTGGGGCACTCTGCTTGATATTGGCTGCCAACTAGACATTGAGCAGTTGATCACTACCCTTTGAGCCCTACGATATAGCCAGCTTTCTATCCAGCTTATAGTCCATTCATCCAATCCATACTTTTTTAACTTGCAGGCAAGAATACTGTGGGAAACTGTATCAAAAGTTTTGCTAAAGTCAAGATATATCATGTCCATCACTTTCCCTATATCCACAGAGCCAGTTGTCTCATCATAGAAGACAATCACCTTGGTCAGGCATGACTTGCCCTTGGCGAATCCATGTTGACTTCTTCCTGATCACCTTCCTCTCCTCCAAGTGCTTCAAAATAGATTCCTTGAAGACCTGCTCCATAATTTTTCCAGGAACTGAGGTGAGGCTGTAGTTCTCTGGATTCTCCTTCATCCCTTTTTTAAAGATGGGTACTATATTTGCCGTTTTCCAATCATCCAGGATCTCCCCCGATCACCATGAGTTTTCAAAGATAATGGCCAATGGCTCTGCAATCACATCAGACAACTCTATCAGCACCTTTAGATGCATTAGATCTGTCCCCATGGTCTTGTGCATATCCAGCTTTTCTAAATAGTCCTTAACATGTTCTTTCATCACAGAGGGCTGCTCACCTCCTCCCCATACTATGCTGCGTAGTACAGCAGTCTGGGAGCTGCCCTTGTCTGTGAAGACCAAGGCAAAAAAAGCATTGAGTACTTCAGCTTTTTCGACATCATCTGTCAGTATGTTGCCTCCCCCATTCAGTAAGGGTCCCACACTTTCCCTGACCACCTTCTTGATGCTAACATACCTGTAGAAACCCTTCTTGTTACCCTTCATGTCTCTTGCTAGCTGCAACTCCAGTTGTGTTTTGGTCTTCCTGATCACACCCCTGCATGCTCGAGCAATATTTTTATACTCCTCCCTAGTCATCTGTCCAAGTTTCCACTTCTTGTAAGCTTCCTTTTTGTGTTTAAACTCACCGAAGATTTCTCTGTTAAGCCAAGCTGGTCGCCTACCATATTTGCTATTCTTTCGGCACATCAGGATGGTTTGTTTCCTGCACCCTCAATAAGGCTTCTTTAAAATATAGCCAGCTCTTCTGGACCCCTTTCCCCCTCATATTAGCCTCCCAGGGGTTCCTGCCCATCAGTTCCCTGAGGGAATCAAAGTCTTCTTTTCTGAAGTCCAGGGTCCGAATTCTGCTGCTCCCCTTTCTTCCTTTTGTTAGGATTCTGAACTCGACCATCTCATGGTCACTGCTGCCCATGTTGTCACCCACTTCTACTGCCCCTACCAATTCTTCCCTGTTTGTGAGCAGCAGGTCAAGAGGATCATGGCCCTAGTTGGTTCCTTCAGCACTTGATTTTCATATCTGTTAGAAAATCAGTACAATAATTATTTCAGTGAATTATTCCTCAATTTTTTATTTTTATGGTGTTAAGTAACTGTCCAGATGTACTTAAATTAAACAAAGAGGAATAACAGTTTAGGATCCTTGTAAATGCAGCTAATAAATGTACTTAATTGCTTGAGTGGCATAAAAATGTGGGTGAGGAGAATTAAAGCATTAAGAGAAATGGATAAATTTACTCTCTGTGTTTGATTAACAACTGAATTATTTGAGGAAAGATGGACCAAGTGTTGTCTAATTAAAAAAATGTCTATAAGAACACTATGCATGTACTGTGACCAAAAATCTTGGTTGCCCTGATTCTGTACATTGCATTAGCTTGTATATCTGACACCATCCCTTTTGCTGCTTATATAAGAAAATAACTCGGGCTTCCAACAATTCTGTGTACCTTTAATAAAAAATTGGTAATGAAGAAGATTAACAGACAGCAGAAGAAGAGGTGGCAGACAGAGATTATTTCTTTTTAGTTTCTTTATCTTCTTAACTCTTCTACTATTACATAGGATAGGACTAGATTTTGTGCAGCTGAGATCAGCAGAACTATTTTCACTTTAAGATGCACAGGAAAAGGACACATTTCTTATTATTATGGTCTTTTGGCTATCACAGTTATGTTCTGCTGATCCCAGGAGGAACAATACTTTTGTATGTGTGTGTAATTTTTATATAATCAAACTAGGGTATTTTTTATGTTTGTAAGAGGTGATTCCACAATCTAGGCCTTCGTACTGTCAGGATGATTTTCTTGCTATTCAGGCTGAATTTTCTCTTGTTCAAACTCATGCCATTATTCCAAACTGTAACCTCTTTTGTTACGCTAAATAATCACTTTCCCTTGTTGGGGCTTGTACCCTTTCAAAACACATGCATCACTTAAAATTTATTTCATTCAAATGCTGCATTGTCATTCTTTTGGCCAATCATAAAGCAAAGCCCGGACAAATTGTGAATACAATAGATCCTGGCCACAACATTGTTTATATTAAAATCTTAACATGTTTCTCCTCTTTCTTCATAACTGTAAAATGTTTGTTGCCATATAAAATGACAGACAATCCTCTTTCATGCTCAGGAATCATGGCAAATATAATTGAATTATGTAAGCAGTATTGTGGAATTTTGAATATGTGCCATAAAATAGTATTGTGGTTTAATATGTCTGCATTCCATTATTTCATCCATTAGGTGACAGCCATACATCTGCCAATAAATAAATACATAAACTAACTGTCAACTCAGAAAATGCTTTTTAACTGCATGTCCTAAAGCCTTGGGTAATATTGTTGTATGGTGTTAAACAATTACAACATTCCTCCTCATGTGAGGCTGCATTATGATGATGGGTAAATATTCCTATATGCATGGAGTTGAATTGTGCTGATAGGCACATCCCTGCATTGGAGACAATGGAGAACTTCACTAATTCATGAGGAACTCCAGGTGTCTCCTCAGAGATCTCCCGGATGTTCAGAGGAGGCCTGTGGGATGTTTCAGTATGTTATGTTATGTTCCCCTTTCTTCAACTGGCCAGCAGGGTATGCAAAAGAGTGGGAGTGGGGTCTGGGTCTTGTGGAGTTCTACCCTTCCATCAGAGGGGTAGATCATGCCTCCCCATCACTCCTGAATGTTTTGTGAGTCCCAAACTTAAGCCTGATGACTCTCTAAGGAACCATGGGAATTCAGGGCCATCCATGCAGAGGGGTTCTGTGACTCTGCACCAGCTCTGGTTCCCAGTGATCCCCATTTGCTCCCTGACAATGGAGCTGCACTGAAGTCATGCTACTAAAGACTCTGCCTAGATGAGGCTTTCCCTAGCCAGGAGGAAATGATAATACATTCCAGGCACTGTCTTTGGGGAAACCCCACAGAGCCACAGGGTGGATGATGAGTCTCTCCCTTCATCCTACTGGCACTTCCCCACTATCCAGTTCTCTCCCTTCTCCATGCCACAGACTCTGGAATGACCTCCATAAATTCCATAGGAGAAGGGGCAAACCTTCACTGACTCCTCCCCCACCCTCCTTTGTCTCTGCTGACTCCCCAGTACAGACTCTGTAAGGCTTCCCTAGGATGTAGAGGGGTGAATCAGGTGTGGGCAAATATGTGTCATCATGTTTTGGCTTGTTATTCACCAAACTGTTCTGAATACCAAATAGGTATTGGTCTGTGAATGCATCATGAAGCAACAACCATTTAAAGTTTCACTGAATATAATATTTAAATAGTCCTCTTCTACTAGTTCTAGTAAGACCTAGAAACAGAATAAAGTGAAAAAAAAAATATTAGGATGTCCTCACAACTGTCTGTTGCTTAAATCCTTAGATCCATCAGAGCTGAAGTCCAGAGTGCACACCACAAACGAGAAAAATAAATATCTTTATTTGCTCAGAAAACTCCTATAATCACACAGTGGGAGAATTTAGTCTGGGGGCAGTGCTATCCTGTTTTTTTCTGTAAGACAAATGCATTGGCATGAGATTGATGTAGCCTGGTAGAATCTGGCCCGTTAAGAGCAGGTAAACTGATGTCCCAAGGAACCCCTGGACTTTTCCAAGCTGATTATAAAAATAAATCCTTTTGGCTGCTGGGTGTAACTTTCGTTTGGTTGAATGATAATCAGCAACTTATGGCAGAATGGGCTTCCACTGGTTGATAGTTGTCATGTGATTTTTTTTTAAATATAACTAGTTTAATCACTGTACATTAGTGTTCCAGATTTGGGATTTCCATCTTCCATTGCTAAAGGGATACCGATATCCATGTAGCTGTTTTATTGGGGATGGAGGGGTTGGGGAGGGACGGGAGAGCTGGGAGAGGGTAGCACAATTTTAAACTTTATAAAATATAAGATGCAGAGTATAGCAGTGAGTAATGTGGTTTTTTGCCAGCATTATATTACTGAGTAGTAGTACATCATCAAAGTCATATCATTTGGATGATGCATTATACTAATAAAGCATAAGTGTGACTATCCTGATATATTTGTGTAACACAATACATCATCACAACAGTATCACTCTAATGATTTATCATGGCAGTTCATCACTGAAGTGACGTTGCTCTGATGTTGTAATGCCAGCAAGAATGCATAACTCAGAACGAAGTTGCCTATTTTTGTTAATTATTAAAAAATATTATTCTAAAGCAGAAATTTATGAAGAAATGGAAAGGAAAGAAATAGATAGGCCAAGGAATGCTCTAAAGACCTCTCAAGGCTTTGGAATGTTACAACTATATAGTTGTGAAATAGACAAGGAAACAGAAACAAAAAAATGAAATTAATTCCAAAGTACAGTCTGTATATCTCTATCTATATATGCACACAAAAGCATTTGGCTTCAGTGTCCATTATTGAAAGCCTCTAATTATCTTCAGAATTGATTCAACTACTATTTCAAAATTGTTTCCAAGTTATTTTTATTATTGACTATTAGACGGACGGCACTCTCAGTATGCCCAAAGCATTTCAAAGACAAGGAGCCTGTTTCTGGTTATGCTGGTGTAAATTTAGTCACTCCATTAGAAGTTAGATGAACTCATGTAATTTAGAGCAGAATATGGTCCCAGATCTATTCACCAAACAGTTTGTAATATAATATATACATTAATAAATACAAAACATAGGACACATGTTCTAGAATGAGCAGGTACAGAGAGACTATTGTTGAGGAGATTAATGTAGGCTCTGAAAAAGAAAGGTAGGTGCTGGCACACAGTGAATAGAATACTGACTGTCTTACACAAATACAATGTGTCCACAAGCCACAGCATCTTTACCTTCCATTTCACCTCCATCATGCCTCTTGTTTAAAAAAAAAAAGGCCAGAATTTGGCACAAAAAAAGAGCAATCAAAAGAGAAGCTATTGCAGCAATGGATAAACGTACAGAGAAAGTGGGGAGGTATGTTGAAATCAATAAAGTGATACATTCAAGGGTTTGTAACTGAATATAAATCCACTTCAGTGACAACTGAATATCAATGGGGTCCATGACTCAGCTTCCAAGGTGCTACAACAACACAAATAATTCATAATAATACAATTTTCAGAAATGACAGGCTGAATTTGTGCCAGAACTCACTGCTAATGTTCATTTTTACCATGGTACCAAGGACATATATTTTAATTGAAGATCAAATCTCACATTTGCACAAAACAGTTTTTCTAGCAAACACTGAATCTGTAACAACCGTAGTCAGGATCCCTCTCAGTTAATTGATTTTATATACATTGTCTCATACTGCACTACTTTGGTGCTGTCAGCTCTTGCATGATTTCAGTGTGAACAATTCCTTCTGTCCATTTGTCTTTGTGCCTTTGGCTTATATTTAAATCTTATTTTCTTATACTTCATTTTTTATCCTTCCTTTCAGATGTCAAATATTTGAACTTATATACTTCAAAGGTCTTGCATTATTTTCCCAAAGATTTTTTTTAATCCATTATAAGCTTTGAAACATATTTGAATGCTAGTTCTGTTTACTTTCACATCTCACTTTAGGTGAACACATGGGAAGAGATTTTCTTTGGGCACATTCATCATAAAAATGTTACATTCTCTTAGCTTTCCATGGAGCCCTCATCTTACTCTCCCAGTACCTCATAGGTTGAAACATATTGCAGTCAAGGAAGAACACACTTAGATCTGATAATGCTCTCACAAAATTTTGTACCAGTGTAACTACTTTGATTATAGTAGGGTTACTCCTGATTAACACAGGTGCAAGTAACAGGAAATCATGCCTACTCTGTTTGGGACATAGTACACGAGGTGTAATTTTTAAAAAAGAATTCATTTATAGAAATGTAGAAGTGTCTGAAAAGAACATTTTGAGCTACTTTTATACTCTTGGTTGTTTGTTTTTTTTAGATTAAAAATGAAACATAAATTTCTGGGTAATATATAACAAAGTTCTGGGAAATTAAATACCAGCAATCATTTATCAAGACATAGTCTAAATCTATACAACATGGGCTATCACTTGAATAACTGGAGATTTTTAATCACCGTTCTCTTCTAGGTCTGCCTTTTCTGTGCTTGATCTTCTCCTGCCACGTGTGCACAAATAGACAGCACTTGAATAGAATTTTATCTATTCTCAAACACAGTGACTAAGCAGCCTTTTTACTGTGTCAGCCTCTGCCAGGCCAGGAAGTAAATGTTCCAAGGTCACTCCTACATTCCCGTGGCACCACAAGACACTGTCACTACCACAAACCATAGTCTAGAGAAACACAACGTCTTCTCACCCCAAAACATCTTTACAGACAGGGAGAGCAGTTCAGTGTCATCATTCATTCCTGCTCATGGCTTGTTCCTCCATTATTTCTAGCTTGGTCCGATTCCTGCATATAATGTCCCTCTATCTAGCCAATGGCGCCAGCCTGTACAACTGATTGACCTTGGTTGTATTTGCATTATTTTCTTTGGCAGCCTATCATTTGTTTGTCTTTTACAGTCAACCACCATGGTAATGATTACAGTCAGTCTTTGTTCCTTGATATCACATCCTACTCTCCTTCTAACTTCTCGTTCAGTTCTTCGGAAGAACTCTGATCTCTGCTGTTTCCAGCCTTCTGTTATCTGTTTCAGTGCAGCTCACATTGGAGTAATACTGTTAGTACAGTGGTTTGATATATTTTCACTTTGGAACCAAACATGTTTTTATCAGTTCATAATTTAGCACCCATCAACCCTTAACCTGGGGGTGGGGCTACTCAGGAAAAGTGAGCTTTAAAAAGCCCGCTTCTAAGCAATCAGAAGAGCTAGCAAACAGGAGCTGCTAATGGGAGTTTTGCAAGGGAGTTTAGATTGGAAGTGTGAAGGGGGGCTAGACACACTAAGTATTCTTTAAAATGAAAGCCCACAACAGCCCCTGATAAAGGCAAAACATCAGGAAACAAATTGCAGGAGTAAATAAAGAATGCAGGCAGAAGTCCAGCAACAGAGTTGGCGCTATCTGGTTTATTGCATCCAATGCAGCATGTATGATGACCTGCCCTATGGGCAGATGACATGTGTGTGCATACGGTGCAAGGAGCTCCTGGCCCTCAGAGACCGTGCATGGGCTTTGGAGACCAGAGTGGCTGAACTGCAGGACCAAAGGTAGATGGAGAGGTACATAGATGAGACTTTCCAAGACACAGTAGAATGGTCCCGTCCCACACCGGTCTGACAGTCTGTATGCTGTTGAGGAGGATGAAAGTCTCAGGGAAAGAGACCATCCAACTGGGAGAAAGGGAGGCGATCCCATAATTGGGAATCTCCTTCCTGATGATGGCATGATATCGTCTCAGACTGAAGATACCTCTCTGGGGGAGGGAACTCCAGTTATTGGGAAGAGACAGGTAATAGTAAGGGGTGATTTGATCATTAGAAACACATATACCTGGATTTGTGATGACCGGGAGAACTGCACGGTGACTTGTCTGCCTGGTGCGGAGGTTGCAGATCTGTCAAGACATCTAGCTAGACTTAGGCATAGTGCTGGGGAGGAGCCGGTGATCATGGTACATGTAGGTACCAGTGACATAGGGAAGGATATGAGAGAGGTCACGGAGGCCAAATTTAGGCTGATAGGTTAGGTAAGAGATGGAAGTCCAGGACCTCCATGGTAGCATTCTCTGAAATGCTTCCAGTTTCACGTGTAGGGCCAGTTAAACAGGCAGAACCACAGGGTCTCAATGCATGGATGAGATGATGGTTGTAAGGAGGAGGGATTTAGATTTATTAGGAACTGGGGGAACTTTTGGGAAAGGGGGAGCCTATACAGGAAAGATGATCTCCATCTAAACCAAAATGGAACCAGACTGCTGGCACTTAAAATTAAAAAGGTCGTAGAGCATTTTTTTAAACTAAGGGCTGGGAGAAAGCTGACAGGTGTGGTGGAGCACATGGTTCAGATAGAGACATCCCTTAGGGGAGGATCTATTAATGGAGATTCTCTATGTCCTACTAAGGAGGAGAGGATAGAAGATTATAAAATATGGTAGGATCTGATGAGAAACAGTCAAATGTATCGGAGAAAAACACAGTTCTCACTCTCAGGTTGAGTGCAGCAAGTCAGATACACTTTATTATCTCAAGCAATTGCACAGAGAGAGAGAGTGAACTGGGACACAGGGTTTCCTCCACCTAGGCAGGTCTCTGTCGAGATAAACAATTAGAGCAAGTATTTATACGTTTATTACAGACAATAATAAGGAACAGCTGCATATTCTTTATACATATTCCTTCATGATATCTGATTTTTCTCAATTTCTCTTATTGTCTACATTCTATTCTTATCTAATACAAGGTCACAACAGCCTCTTTAACAGTTCTTTTCCACTTGCTCTGCACTATCCCCACTTCTACAAATCTCGTGTTATTAAAGCTAGAGTTAGCCTGACTCCTGCTCATTTCAGAAGCCTGCATCCAAATTCCCTTTATCTATTTCCACAAATGAAAAAGAGTGCCATTCAATTACATCATGTAATGGCAGACAACTAAAAAGTGACAAGTATTTAAAGTACTTATATACAAATGCTAGAAGTCTAAATAATAAGATGGGTGAACTACAGTGCCTCATATTAAATGAGGATATTGATATAGTAGGCATCACAGAAACTTGGTGGAATGAGGATAATCAATGGGACACAGTAATACCAGGGTAGATAATATATCAGAAGGACAGAACAGGTCATGCTGGTGGGGGAGTGGCACAATATATGAAAGAAAGCGTAGAATCAAATGAAGTAAAAATCTTAAATGAAGCAAACTGTTCTATAGAATCTCTATGGACAGTAATTCCATGCTCTAATAATAAGAATATAGCAGTAGGGATATATTGCCAACCATCTGCCCAGGATGATGATATTGACTGTGAAATGCTCAGGGAGATTATAGAAGCTATTAAAATAAAAAACTCAATAATAATGGGGGATTTCAACTATCCCCATATTAACTGGGCACATGTCACCTTAGGACGGAATGCAGAGATAAAGTTTCTTGCCACCTTAAATGACAGCTTCTTATAGCAGCTAATCCCGGAACCCACAAGAGGAGAGGCAAGTCTTGATTTAGTCCTAAGTGGAGCACAGGATCTGGCCCAAGAGGTGAATATAGCTGTACTGCTTGGTAATAGTAACCATAATATAATTAAATTTAACATCCCGGTAGCAGGAACAACACCACAGCAGCCCAACATTGTAGCATTTAATTTCAGAAAGGGGGACTACACAAAAAATGAGGAAGTTAGTACAGCAGAAACTGAAAGGAACAGCACCAAGAGTGAAATCCTGGCAAGCTGCATGGAAACTTTTTAAAGATACCATAATAGAGGTTCAACTTAAATGTAACTCAACTCAAATTAAAAAAAAAAAACATAGTAAGAGAACAAAAAAAAAATGCAACCATGTCTAAACAACAAAGTAAAAGAAGCAGTGAGAGGCAAAAAGGCATCCTTTAAAAAGTGGAAGTTAAATCATAGTGAGGAAAATAGAAAGGAGCATAAACTCTGGCAAATGCAGTGCAAAAATATAATTAGAAAGGCCAAAAAAGAATATGGAGAACAGCTAGCCAAAGACTCAAAAAGTAACAGCAAACATTTTTTAAGTATATCGAAAGCATGAAGCCTGCTAAACAACCAGTGGGACCCCTTGACTGAGATGCTAAAGGAGCACTCAAGGACTATAAGGCCATGGTAGAGAAACTAAATTAATTATTTGCATCTGTCTTCATGGTTGAGAATGTGAGGGAGATTCCCAAACCTGAGCCATTCTTTTTAGGTGAAAAATCTGAGGAAGTGTCCCAGATTGAGGTGTCATTAGAGGAGGTTTTTGAATACATTGATAAACTAAACAGTAATAAGTCACCAGGACCAGATGGTATTCACCCAAAAGTTCTGAAGGAACTCAAATGTGAAATTGCAGAAGTACTAACTGTAGCCTGTAACCTATCATTTAAATCAGCTTCTGTACCAAAATGACTGGAGGATAGCTAATGTAAAACCAATTTTTAAAAAGGGCTCCAGAAGTGATCCTGGCAATGACAGGTCAGTAAACCTGACTTCAGTACCGGGCAAACTGGTTGAAACTATAGTAAAGAACAAAATTATCAGATACATAGATGAACATAATTTGCTGGGGAAGAGTCCACAAGGTTTTTGTAAAGGGAAATCATGCCTGACCAATCTACTAGAATTCTTTGGGGGTGGGGGAGGCATCAATAAGTATGCGGACAAGGGGGATCCAGTGGATACAGTGTACTTAGATTTTCAGAAAGCCTCTGACAAGGTCCCTCACAAAAGGCTCTTAAGCAAAGGAAGCTGTCGTAGGATAAGAGGGAAGGTCCTCTCATGGATTGGTAACTGGTTATAAAATAGGAAACAAAGGGTAAGAATAAATGGTCTGTTTTCAGAATGGAGAGAGGTATATAGAGGTGTCCCACAGGGGTCAGTACTGGGACCAGTCCTATTCAACATATTCATTAATGATCTGGAAAAAAGGGGTAAACAGTGAGGTGGAAAAATTTGCAGATGATACAAAACTACTCAAGATGGTTAAGTCTTAGGCAGACTATGAAGAGCTACAAAAGGATCTCAAAAAACTGGGCGACTGGACAACAAAATGGCCAATGAAATTCAACGCTGATAAATGCAAAGTAATGCACATTGGAAAACATAATCCCAACCATACGTATAAAATGATGGGGTCTAAATTAGCTGTTACCACTCAAGAAAGAGATCTTGGAGTCATTGTGGACAGTTCTCTGAAAATATCTACTGAATGTGCAACGGTAGTCAAAAAAGCGAACAGCATGTTGGGAATCATTAAGAAAGAGAGAGATAATAAGACAGAGAATATAATATTACCTCTATATAAATCCATGGAACACCCATATATTGAATATTGTGTGCAGATGTGGTATCCCCATCTCAAAAAAAATATTTTGGAATTGGAAAAGGGTCAGGAAAGGGCAACAAAAGTTATTAGGAGTATGAAACAGCTTCCATATGAGGAGAGATTCATAAGACTGGACTCTTCAGCTTGGAAAAGTGATGACTAAGGGGGGATATGATCAAGGTCTATAAAATCATGACTGGTGTGGAGAGAGTAAATAAGGAAGTGTTATTTACTCTGTCTCATAACACAAGAACTAGGGGGTCACCAAATGAAATTAATAGGCAACAGGTTTAAAAGAAACAAAAGGAAGTATTTTTTCACACAATGCACAGTCAACCTGTGGAACTCCTTGTCAGAGGATGTTGTGAAGGCCAAGACTATAACAGGGTTCAAAAAAGAACTAGATAAGTTCAAGGAGGATAGGTTCATCAATGGCTATTAGCCAGGATGGGCAGGGATGGTGTTCCTAGCTTCTTTTTGCTGGAAGCTGGGATTGGCAACAGGAGATAGATCACTTGATGATTTCCTGTTCTGTTCATTCCCTCTGGGGTACCTGGCATTGGCCACTGTTGGAAGACAGGATACTGGGCTAGATGGACCATTGGTCAGACCCAGCATGGCCATTCTTATATTCTTATAATTTCATCAACTTCTGTTGCAGTTCTTGTAGCTAAAGCACATCTCCTTTTAACCTCATCTTTGATCGAACCATGGGCACTGATCTAGGTACACATAAAATTATACTTCTTCTACAACTTCACCACTGCTGCATTTCAACACTTTATCTATTATCCCTTTTCCAAGATACAACAACTTCATCTTCTTGGCATTTGCTGTAAGTCCAGGTTTTCTACATGATGTCATCTGCATAAACTAGAGAGCTTAACTCCAGATCACCAAATGTCACACCCTCCAACTCATATAACATTCTTAACATGAAATTTAAAAATATGATTAAAAGTGACAGTGATTCCATGTCCTCTCGCCTCACTTCAGATTTTGACTTCAAATAGTTGCTTATTTTTCCACAAATTCTTACAGGACTACAGAAATCTTCATATATAACATCTATAATTTCAGTTATCCCATCTGGAACTTCATCTGAGTTTCCTACTTTCCATAATGCTTCCCTCCAAACCTTGGCAGTTTTACATACTGAACACAACTATTGAAATTAATTTACAATATAAAATTAGAATAGTACATTATGTGTCAAATTGTCACTGATTTTTGCACTGGTATAGAGTGGGAGACATGTCAGTGTGCAAGGAACCTTGTCTTCCACTTACACCTCTTTGCTCTTGTCATCTACTACTTCTCAGGCCTGAACAGGTTAAAATGTATGAATTAACCTGGCCTTATGGGCTACAGTGAGAGGGTCTGATAAAGTGTAACTGAAGAAGTCCAGCTGGGGCTTGTAGAAAGCCAATACGTTGAAAGCAGGAGGGCTATAGGGCAGAGGCACTGACTTTCTAATGTGCTGGAGGGTGCTCGACCCTCAGGCCCTGTCTCCACTCCACCCCTTCCCCCAAGGCCCCACCCCTGCCCTGCCTCTTCCCATCCCTGCTCTGCCTCACTCCACCCCCCACTCCATCCCCCAAACCCTCACCCCCCCTTCCTCTTCTCGCCCCCTGCACTGCCTCTTCCTGTTTATGCCCCACCCCCGCTCCACCCCTGCCCAGCATCTTCCCAGCCTGTTTCACCCCCTCCCCAAAGTGTGTTCTGGCTCCTTCCCCTCAGCACCTCCTGCACATTGCGGAACAGCTGGGAGGGAAGGGGAGGCGCTGATTGGCAGGGCCGCCGGAGGGCGGGAGGTGCTGGGGTGGGACCTGGTTGTGGTGGGTGCTCAGCACCCAGCATCTTTCTCTCGTGGGTGCTCCAGCCCCTAAACACCCATGGACTCGGCGCCTATGTTATAGGGAGGCACTCTGCAGCCACTCCTTAAATAAAAAGGGAGTTGACTAAGGACAAGGAGCATTTCTAGGGAAGAGTAAGCACTGAGGTCCTGCCCTTGACTACAAATTCAGTCAAAAGCAAAGAGGAGGGGAGTAGACACTGGGAGTGGAGGAGGTTTGGGCTGGTAAACCCAGGGGTGTTTCAAGAGACAGAGAAGTGAGGTAGGAAGGAGATCAGGGAAATAGCAATTGGGTCTGAGTGTTGCTTTGCAAGTCAGAAACAAAGGTCCTATGGTTAAAACTCAAGACTCTTAGCCATGAGAAATGGGTTCTAATCACTTCCTGGGTGGCCAGTCAACTTCCCTGGGACTCAGTTTTCCCATCTATAAAATACTGGTAATACTTGCATCGGATGGGATGTTGTGAGGCTTGATTCATTATTGTGTATAAAGTGACTTGAAATCCTCAGATGTAAAGAGATATTGAAAAGCAAGTTATCATTATTATATGTGTCTTAATGAGTAGTATTCAATGAGACACTTTTTAGATGTCAGCATACGCCCATGCAATTTGAGAAATAATGCTGGAATGATTGAGCACTAATAGTAATTAGAAGAGAGCAGACTGGACATTTTTAATGAATACATCTGCACTAAGTGAAAGACAGTATCTCTAATGAAAGAAATGATAAGCAGCAAACAGAGAGAGAGAGAGAGAGAGAGAGAGAGAGAGAGATGATGTAAAAGTTCTGAAAATACACAAATAGGAAGAAAACTGTAGTGGTCTACGGTGTTTGCCAAATAGCTCTTACAGAGGTATTGCCCTGAGGGTAAAAATATTTCACAAACTGAACCTCATGGAAATGGAGGTTTTGTCAACTTCTTGAAATATTTTTTGGAGTTTCAGAAGGTTTATACAACTTACCATAATTCAGGTTTGAGAATGATAATGTAAACTTATATTTTTGGAATAGGTGATTGAGTGAGCCTTAATTGTTTCTCGGCTTAAGGGAAGCCTGTTGTGTACTCGTGATAGAATGGGTTCCTTTGCCCTCAAAACCTAGGCTGGCAAAAGTAGGTGCTTTCTATGCAGTTCTTTATTTGCTTTTTGTTTATCTTTTTTCCTATTCTCTGCTCTTCGCCCCCCCCCCCCCCCAGTTCCTCTTAATTCTTCTTTCTCTCTACTCTTTACTGCTGTGTTTCCATTTGATTTTTAAGGCTCTACACAATCTATTTTTCCCAAATTTGGGGGATTAGACATGTCAGTGTGAATCAAACTTCCATACCTACAATGCTTGTCTCTCCTTAATTGGAAATTTCTGTGGATGTGCATGAACTGACCTTCCTTGAAGGATAACTTTATTTTTATTTCTGTAAAAAAAGAATGCAAACTTCAAGTTAGAAACTCAGTAAATCTCAGTCTAATACCATTGCTTGTGTTTTGTGACAGATTTCTACTGAGAACTTTAAGGTCAGGATTTTTTTTTAAAAATGAGAGCCTGTAATTAGGCTCAGACTAACATTTTCAAACCCTGGGCCAAAAGCTGGGTTATCTGCCTAAAGTGTGGTTCCCTATCTTTAGGAGTTGCTGAGCATCTCCAGCTCCACTGAAGTCAAAGTAATTTGCAAGAGTTCAGCATCTTTGAAAATCTGGACATTTCTTCTTAGGTGCTTAAATATGGATTTAGAAGCAGAACTGTGCAGAGGGAGTTCATCTTTTGCTCTGGATACTGTTGTAAACTAGTCCTTCCTTCCAGGAAAATAATACTTATATTTAACTCTGATTTATAGGGATCTGAAGAGCTAACTTTTTGCCTTTGGAATGCATCAAAGTGCAACCATGGCAAATTAAAATATTCCATTTGAATCCTTTCCTAGGAAGACTTTTACTATTATCTCAACTATTTTTTGCTTAATATTTTGGGGCCAGATCACTGATATCTGTGGGAGTTTTGTCTCTGTAAGTGTAATGCACTTGTCAATGTGATCTAGGTGTTCTTCTCTGTGCTCCATTCAGAGAAGATGCAGTTCTCAGCTTGAGGGGTTGTCTTTTTAGCTCAGACTGTAGTGATTCATCTGTTTAGCTTAGCACATTTCTGGTATCAACCAAGATGACGGTTACCACTCAGGGCTCCCATATGAGAGCCTTCTAGGGCTGCTCAAACAATATTTCCTTAGTTGCTTCGACTAGTGAGGCAAGCCTTGAGATCAATGAGATGATAGAATTAGGGCCGTACCAAATTCACAGTATTTTGGTCAATTTCATGATCATAGGATTTAAAAAATTGTAAATTTCATGATTTCAGCTATTTAAATCTAAAATTTCACAGTGTTGTAATTTTACAGATCCTGACTGAAAAAGGAGTTGTGGGGAGGGGGAGGAGGGGCCCACAAGGTTATTGTAGGGGAGGAGGAGGTACTGCTATCCTTACTTCTGCACTGCTGTTGCCAGTGGTACTGCCTTCAGAGCTGTGCAGCTGGAGAGCAGCAGCTGCTAGTCAGAAGCCCAGCTCTGAAGGCAGAACTGTAGAAGTAAGGGCGGCAATTCCATGACCACCCCTTAAAATAATCTTGTCACCCCCCTGCACCTCCCTTTGGGGTCAGGACACTCAATTTGAGAAACGCTGGTCTCCCCTGTGAAATCTATGTAGTACAGGGTAAAAGGACACACAAGATGAGATTTCACAGGGGGACACCAGATTTCACGGCCCGTGATGCATTTTTCATGGCCGTGAATTTAGTAGGGCCCTAGACTGTAGGCCATAAGGCCAGTTTGCTAGGTTCCTATATTGCACAATATGTTTTCTTTTTATTTGATACATATTATTTTGTTATTATATTTTATTATTAGTGAATCATAGTATTTTCTTGGGTTTTCTTTCTCTTGAATTCCAGTTTATGGTATTCATAAGAGTTATTAATGGTTATTCATAATAGTTGGCTGTAATGCAAATAACCTACAGGCCTGTATCCTGTATGATTAGCTAGAGCAAGTTAGTATGAGTGTTTGCAACCTTTGGCATAGATAAATGGCCTACTGGTCAACCCCGTTTACTGTGGGGAACTGAATGGGGAACCGAGCAAAGAACTGAATCTGTTGACCTTAGGTCTGGAGCAGACCGGTAGCCACAGGGTACACCGGAGGACATGGAAGTCATGAATTAGGCAAAAGGTAACAGTTTCGGGAATGAGATACTTGATACTAATACGTATGAATATTTGTTATAACATGTTAACCTATAGAGTAAGTGTACCTGAAGATTTATGTGGGTGAGGAAATAAGATTTGAGTATGGTAGGTTGGGCCGAGATTCTGGCAGTTGGCAGTACCGGCACCCTATAAGAGGACAAACAACCGTGCAGGAGGTTTGCTTTTTCCTATCTTCTATCAAGCTATCAGCTCAACTTTGCAACACAGCCTAGCTACTCATCACTCTAACCTAATCCCTACTAACTTGGGAAGACTGGACCATCAATTATTTGTGCATGCCAGAAATGAGGCTCGTCCTCTATCTCCTACTACCAAGTCTTCAGGGAAAAGTGTGAGTATGCTATCTTAAGTAGTCTTTTAGAATAGAAATATTACCACCAGGGATCATAGAATTATATTACTTCTTTGTGACTCTGTGTTTTGTAACATTTATTCTTCTTTCATTCATTTTAATAAAGATTTTAACAAGTTGGTATTGTCCTCAGTATAAGTATCCTTGCCATACACCCCAAGAGTCCTATCATGATATTGAATTTTCTGTGTTCTCTATCCCTGTAGCCTGAATTGGGACAAGAACCTAAAATACCTTTTGATCAGATCAGTGATGAGCCATAATAAACTAGCCCATAAATTCAGGTCAACAAGACATAATTATTTCAATTCATTTAGGATGAAATCAATAACATAATTTTGCAATGAATTGGGTATGTATCTTTTATGAGCCTGAAATTTTCTAAAATAAAGACTAAAAACCCCTAATCCTTTTATATCATTTATACACCATTATTATTTTGTGCTACTAAATCATAATTGTTTCTTCTTTTGATATTATTATTTGCAAGGTGATTTTAAAAAGCACTGTAGAACCATCTTGGGCCCACAGGATAATTTATTTTTACACTGCATCCTTCATGCAAAGTATCACAGAATGCTTTATGCAAGGAGACAGAATACAGACATGATGCTTTGAAGGCATGGAGCAATTCCAAATAAATTAAATCCATAGAACAAGCAGAAGCTCTTTAACCTATGAGTGACCTTGAACTTAACATGTAAAGGAAATAATTAACTGTATGTTTCTGAGAACAGTTAATATAACCAGACACAGGCTGTACTGTCCAGAAGGAATTAGAGCCCAGATTATATTAATCACTGTCTCCATCCTCTCAACTTTCTGACACAGATATCAAGGACAAAAAAAATTAAGGACAAAGGACTAAAAGCAGACACTATCAAAAAAAAAATAAAAAAAGGAAAAAACAAAGATAATACATTTCCCAGTATTGATTATTATAAGACACTTTGAATAAAATACACTTTAAAATTAAATTTCCATCCAGCGTGCATACAGGACCTGATTCTCATTTACAGTCCAGCCCTTTCACACCACTTTAGTGATGGAAAGGGGCATCTGTAAATGAGAATCAGGTGCTCAACAGTTTAGGATAGAAGAAGAGATAGGAAAAGCATTTTAAACTCAAATCAATTAAATAGTACAGCTCATTGTCAGCATTAAGCAAGTGCACTCACAACAGAGCAGTGCAAAAATTGCCAGTGTTTTCTTCCTGAATAGAAATGGTTGAATTAGTCACTATGGATAATTCTACTTTCAAAGTTAGACCGTCCCTCTGTTTGTGAATTCTCCAGAAACAGTTGCTGGTTTTTCACATATTTGCCCTCCATTTTCAACTGTAATTATTAAATTTTGTGCAAATATATCTTATCATGTGTATATTCATGGACTGTCTCCTGTGAAATATTCATTATTCACAGTTAGGTCACATGAGGAGAGATCTTCACCCCACTGTGGACAAGTGAAAGGGCCAGGGCAGTGTAAAGGGCCCCTCAAAGCCCCAAATCCAGAAAAGGGAAGATTTTCCTCATTCAGGTGTACTGGAAGACAACAACTGGCTGTCCTTTGAAGGCCCCCTACAACCTCTGGTATTGGAGTGGGATGCCAAGGGTGGGACTGCAGGCTAGAAGGTGCATGTTGAAGGGGTTATGACACACAGTGCTATGGAGAGTACTGCTAGAACTAAAAAGAAAAGGAGTACTTGTGGCACCTTAGAGACTAACGAATTTATTAGAGCATAAGCTTATGCTCTAATAAATTCGTTAGTCTCTAAGGTGCCACAAGTACTCCTTTTCTTGTTGCGAATACAGACTAACACGGCTGTTACTCTGAAACCTGCTAGAACTAAGACTCATAAAGCATTCAAGGAGGCTGCAAGTACATGAGTCTTTCTCTAAGTTTGTCAAGGTTCCTTCCCCACCCTGAACTCTAGGGTACACATGTGGGGACCTGCATGAAAACCCCCTAAGCTTATTTTTACCAGCTTAGGTTAAAACTTCCCCAAGATACAAACTATTTTCCTTTTTCCCTTGGACTTTATTGCTGCCACCACCAAGCGTCTAACAGATATATAACAGGGAAAGAGCCCACTTGGAAACGTCTTCCCCCCAAAAAATCTTCCCCAAAACCTACACCCCCTTTCCTGGGGAAGGTTTGATAAAAATCCTCATCAATTTGCACAGGTGAACACAGACCCAAACCCTTCGATCTTAAGAACAATGAAAAAGCAATCAGGTTCTTAAAAGAAGAATTTTAATAGAAGAAAAAGTAAAAGAATCACCTCTGTAAAATCAGGATGGTAAATACCTTACAGGGTAATTAGATTCAAAACATAGAGAATCCCGCTAGGCAAAACATTAAGTTACAAAAAGACACAAAAACAGGAATATCCATTCCATTCAGCACAGCTATTTTATCAGCCATTTAAACAAAACAGAATCTAACGCATACCTAGCTAGATTATTTACTAAGTTCTAAGACTCCATTCCTGTTCTGTTCCCGGAAAAAGCATCACACGGACAGACAGAGCCTTTGTTTCTCCCCCGCTCCAGCTTTGAAAGTATCTTGTCTCCTCATTGGTCATTTTGGTCAGGTGCCAGCGAGGTTATCTTTAGCTTCTTAACCCTTTACAGGTGAAAGGGTTTTTCCTCTGGCCAGGAGGGATTTTAAAGGTATTTACCCTTCCCTTTATATTTATGACGAAGTTACAGTGGGGCTAAACAAGAGGCTGCAAGGGTTGCTGAAAACAACCATAGCCCCTTCAGCTGTGAGATCTTTCCCATGGCATTGTTTTTGTTTCTTGATCAGATGGCCTAAGCTTTGCACACATGAGGAGTACCTTTCTCAGTGTGGAGATTATGAACATTTGTGACTGTTTGAAATGTCTGTTGTGTATTTTCAACATGGCCATAAGAGGAAAATATCTGGCATGAATTCTGTATCAGAATTGGACACTATTTTTTATGAATATGGACTTGGTCAATATTTTACATGAATATGCTTCTTTATGTGATTATTCACATGTAAGTAAATTACAGGGGACTTTGATCATCAAGGTGAATCCACTGTTTTTATTTGCAAGAATATTCTTAAATATTTTCTGCTGTATTATCTCTATTCCTTAGTACTCGTGAAAACATATTTTTAATGTTAATTCCCTTTTTCCTCACTGCCTTGTTTTCACAGAAACTAGTCAAAATAAAATGAAAAGGAACCTAAAAAATGTTTTGTTAAACTAGGAAAAGGTGCTCTCTTTTTTAAGGAATGTTGCCAACAGTGAGAAACTTTTTGCACTTCCAATAGTACAATCTGTTGATTGACCACTCTTATCCATGCTATTCATAGATCATCCACATGGAATGCCAAGCTAGTCATCTCAATAAAAATGGAATTTCTGTAATTAGCAATGAAGAGTTCAAACCAAAACAAAAAGTAGTAGTGATTCAGCTTTAGTTTAGGTTAAATAATCATTGATTCCAAACATTTTTCCTCATTTTTTGGATTAATGTTGTTTCATAACATCCCACTGGAGAGCTTCAGTAATACATTATCTGGGAATGAAAACCAGACTGTCTTTTCATCTGTTGTCTGCTTCTAAGCATGCCACACCTATCTTTTTTCCCTCTTGTTTAGAAATTTATTATTCTCTTAGTAATCATCACTACTACAGAGCTTTAAAGTTACAGTTCAGCATCATGAGAAGATTATTGATAAGAGCAAAGTATCCCTCCTTGCTCTTTTTTGTGTTGAGGGCCAGAGAACAACATAAAAGAGATCAGAGAAATGCTGTAAGTGGGAGACTACATTTAAGTTTCATTATTTCCTCAGTCCTCACTCGCCAGAAGCTGTAGAAGGCCCTATATGCAGGCCCTCTGAGCAGGGTTAGGTGACAGACATCAGCTACCTGGAATCAGGCTTTATTCTAGTGCTTCTAGTGGAAAACTGTAGCATACCTCGTAGATGTGTTTGCAGCTCCCAGGCTTCAGGATTGAATGAGAAAGGAATATACTAAGAAGAGCCATTCTTCACAGCACCATCGGCCTTCAAGCCCATAAAATAACACATTGTTAAGATATGTGGATTTTTCAGTGTTAAACCACTACTTGTCATATCCTTTTCCTACCTTGGCACAAGATGAGGGAGAAAGGAAGATCTGAGAAATTCTTCCAAATATTTTTGGGCATTCATATTTTAGGAGGACCATACCCTCTGTCTCCTCTGCGTGGGACAAAACTATGCCCTACTTATGTGGTGTTTCAGAGGAAACTCTATAGCCTCAAGGTTGCAGAGTTTTCCTCTGAACTTTTGTCCCCCTAAACTTGCCACTCAAGTTGCAGTGGGGGAGGTTTAGATTGGATATTAGGAAAAACTTTTTCACTAAGAGGGTGGTGAAACACTGGAATGCATTGCCTAGGGAGGTGGTAGAATCTCCTTCCTTAGAGGTTTTTAAGGTCAGGCTTGACAAAGCCCTGGCTGGGATGATTTAACTGGGAATTGGTCCTGCTTTGAGCAGGGGGTTGGACTAGATGACCTTCTGGGGTCCCTTCCAACCCTGATATTCTATGATTCTATGATTCTATGACATGTTTTTGCCCTCAATGCATTGACTAACATTTTGAATTAGTCCTGCCTCTTGAGATAATCTGCTAATTCCCATTCATTTAAAGGTCCCAATTAATTGTGACTCAACACTCTAAATATGTTACAATTAAAAAGACCTGAGAGTCGATTAGCTAACACCACATTTCACATTTTGCTTAGTTTGGAATGAAAACAATTGTATCTGCCTTTTACTTTAGGAACATGGAGTTTCTGTTGGAGCTGTGATAAGGGTCGAGTGAATATACATAGGCATAAAAAGGGCTCCCAAAGGGACAGTGAATGTCTTTTCATGCTTTGTTGGGAAACTAACAGCATTCTAACATTTAAGTATATAGGGCCAGATCCTCAGCAGATGGGTGCTGAAGTCAATAGAACTATGCTATTTGCACTGGCTGAGTATTCGGTCCATAGAAGATGAGAGAATGATAATTTAACATTTAACTTCATAATTCATTAAAATTACTTTTAAAATTTCCTTGCACATGCTGGTAACAGTGAAAACTGAATATTTAAAAAGGAATGCAAAGTCTATATGTAAACAGTGTATCCCTCTTTCCTAGCTGACAAAATCATCTATATTGTATAAGCAATTCAGATTTACTATAATTTATATGATAGTCAGTTTTATGTTATTCAAACATGATACTATGTTCAGCTTGAAACACTATTTGGCTTTTCCCAAGAGCCATGTCTGGATATGATTTCACATTCTGGCACATAAGATTTGTTTGCTCAAATTTGTGGACAAAAAATATAATTCAAATCTAAAACTAAGAATGTTCAGAAAGGTCATTCAGATCAAGTATTGATGGAAGATACCTCTGAAAAATAGCATCAGGAATGGAATGAATCTGGAATACTTGGAATGATATTGTGATGTGGGATGTATAAAAGTAACCTCTTCTTGACCTTTCTCTACAAATCTGGAACATCTGGGAATTCATCAGTAGAGCTAAGGAAGCTTTGAAAACTGTTTGTATGAACACCTGAAGTTGAGGGTTTCTTCTGCTCTTTATACTCAGATCTGCATGATAAACATACTGTGTTTCTGAGATGTGGGTGTCTTTAATACCATGTACTATACTGACTTGATTAAAAAAATTAAATCACTCAGGCTCAGAAATTCTGGGTTCAGTTCATGGCCCAGCTCCATCTATCATTGGGGACCATGGGAGCTACCATCACTTCCTTCATCTATTATTGGGGACCATGGGAGCTACCACAATACCAATAATGAACTAAATTAATAATAGTAAATGAAAAGCCAAGCAACTGCAAACTAAAGGCCAAATCCCTCCTCTTGCTCACTTAAACTGAGCTAAGCCTAAGCAATTTGGCTTGATGCATAAAATGGGGAAGGGATACAGCCACTGAGCAGCAGTGAAGGTGCTTTGTAGCTACTACTAAGACAGAGTGATAGATATTCCTGCTACTGAAACCCGCACTTTACAGAGGATGAAGGAGATAGAGCAATTGAAAAGTGGACATGTGTAGCATCAGATCAATCACCCAAACTCACCTGGACTTTGCACCACTCCCAGATCCCACTGTGCAAGTACTTGGGAGGAGTCCCCATGGAACTGAGCTCCAGAACATGTAGGGGGTAAACATCCTTTATATGAGCTCTCTAACAAATGCTGCTCTCTATTCCATTGCAGGCGGGGTCATTCCTGGTGTGATAAGGTCATTTACCACTTAAGAGGAATGATGTTAAGCAGTTAGTTCACTCCTAGAATGTGGCATGGCCCCTTAGGGTTTTTGAACCTTCTGATGCATAGAAGGACCTAAGAGATAGGAACAGAAAGGAAGGAGTCCAAGAATAAGTGTTTTGGGAGGAACTCTCCTCACTGTTTCTTTAAGGGGCCAGGACCAGACTTGCAGAATGAGAGAGGCAGATCCCTTCTCACTCAACTAACTGGGGATGAGCTTGAGGAAGGGGACCATCATATATTGTCTTTTCCCTCATAGCAAGACAGACAGTAGCAGAAGGAGACTGGGCTACTGAACCCTCCTAGCCTGTGGGTGAAAGGACTGACTGCGGAAAAGGGCCAGCTGGAGGAGAAGCTGTCTGAGGCTCTATAACTATCCTAAATTATGACTCCACCTCCAGGGAGGAGAGCTGGAGGCTCCTGTCTTGAGGGACAAAGGGACTGTCTGAAGTACAGCACATCTCTGGGACCAGGACTCTTAGGTGGTCCAAGAATGGGTGTGAACTTGTATGGCTAAATAAGTGAACTAGCCCTTGTAGAATCAGTGTATAAACCAGACCCCAGAAAGGGTGGTATAGGTTTGAACTAATCTGGTCTGGGTAATTGCCTGAAAGGACTTGAGGGGATACTAAGTGCAATCTACCTGTAGGGCTATGAGGAGCCACAAAGGGAAGTCTTTGAGCCCCCATGACATCTGGGTGTAGGGCAGGGACAGGATTTGCCCCATTACACATATTTATATCTGAATCTTCATAGTTTATCAAGTGTTTTGTCAGAGCAATATTTAGGAACATAGCAACACAGGCATTTCCATACAATATCAGATCCAGCTACTCCCATTTATCCCATCTTTGACAATAATCAGTACCAGATTTTTCAGAGCAAGCTGTAATAAATCTCATAGTGGATAGTTGTTTACCCATCTGAATGAAGACAGCGTAACTAAGCTGGAAGAGAAAAAGTTCTGATTTTTTTCCTCTTTAAAACTCTATGCTGCATTAAGTCTATTCTGTGTATATTTTTACGTTTCTAATTACCTGCAAATATCCCTATAGATTACAAATGAACATTTTAAAGAAAATAAGATGATTATCTGATCAAGGAAGAAGACAAAGGGTACAACTTATTTCGAGAAGAATGATGTAATCAGAGTAATTCTCAATAAGTTATTTGTCAGTAGATAACTTATTTTTCTGGCTGTGGTTGCTTGAAGTTCTCTTAATTAAAGTGCTGATAACTTTTCTTAATAAATACTGAATTTTGCTCATTATGTCCAGTGTTATGCCTTTAAACAAAAGCTTAAACAATGAGGTTATTCTTAACTGTCAATGCAATCTTTAAAATACAAACTCTTTGACAACTCCATGGTCTAAAATCTTATCCTCTAAAAAGGCATCTTTATCACTTCAGTGTTGCTTCTTAACAAAATAGCAAGAGAATCTAAAGCAAAATAGTGCTTACAACTTTTGTTTTTAAAAAAGGAAAACTGAACTAAAAGCAAAAGACTCACTCACTCTTCTTCTCCCTTCTTGTAAAAGCTGTGCAACTGGAAGACCAAGTTGTAAAGATAAAAAAACCTGAAATTGGATTTTTATAACATTCTATTCTATCTAGTAATCATTTGGGGTTGACATATCATGGGTACAAACTCTCCCTGGACAGAATAAACTGAGAAATATAATGGAAAGTGAGAATAGCAACATAAAAGATAGTGAAAACAGAAGAATCCCTGGTGGTGCTACAAATATGTACTAAAAGGAAACTGACACTGTCAGATACGGTGACTGTGAAAGCTGTGTAATCTTGTTTCATGTTGGCACCAAGGGCATAGCACTGCCAGCGATGCCCAGTGCTGTATTCTGTTTGGAGACTGGAAGCCCAGTTGTGTCAATCTGGTACCTCTCAAAAGCACGAAAATGTAGTTTGAGTGCAAAAGTGGGTACATTTAGGTCTTGCTGCTGCTCCCATTGAAGTTAATGAGATATTTGCTGTTAACTTCAATGACAGCAGGAACAGAGCCTTATTGAGGAGAATCTGACATGTTGAATGTCAAAGTGAAATATTTGGGAGGAAATGAAAATGTATGAGAATTAAATACTAAGATCCTATCTTAATATCTATATCAGATATAATGGAAGCTTATGGAGAAAAAATAACCTTATTTAGAGTAAAAGCTGTGGGATATAATTGTGACCAGCCATGAAAGAACTGAATGTGAAGAAGTTTGAAAAGAAACTGTTAGTATTTGGAGAGGCCATATTTAAATTACATAAATTGGAGCATGCTAAAAAGCAGGGATGTACTAAGCATACTTTGGCTTTCCTGATCCAGGCCTTTTTTAATTTTATTTTTTAAAGGAGACAAGTGGAATGAGACCAGCTATGACTTCATTTTAAAATATATTTAAATCTGTTCTTCAGAGATGAGGGAACATCTGAAGGAAAACATTCATCTTTTAGCTGAGTATAACAGGGTAACTGGCCCATTAAATATAATTGGGCCCGGGTCTCTTCTGGTCCAGATGTATCCTAGTTTGACACAGTGAGGAAAGTGAGACTGCTTCAGAAGTTATGAATGAAAGACAGTCCAAAGATGAGGGTTTGGAACCCAGAGTGGGAGAGTCCTGATTCTCGAGAACAGTCCAGAACCCAGAATCCAGAGAGAGGAGAGTTTTAGATCCCAGAATACTGAAAGTAGAAAGAACTGAGAAGAACAGAGCTTCAGGGCAGAAATGTGCCTGAAGGATGGAGAGTGATTTCCCCAGTGATCAGTGGAGCCAGATCAGGCTGGTGAAAACAGAAGGCAGTTAGGCAGTTGAAGGGTCACCTACAAAGTTCCCCAGGCCCTGAGAGCAGCCTAGGGAGATGCCTGCTGGCTCTCTAAGCTGGAGATCTGAAGCTAGAAGGCCAAAGGGCTGGCAAATAATGTGGGGGAGTGAGCCCAATGGTGTCTCTGGACAAGAGGTGGAACCATGCTGGGAAGGAAACAAGGTAAAGAAACACCCTAGCTGGAGGGGCTGGAGCAAAGTGTAGTGAGGGATGCTGAGCTATACTGGGGTCTAGTGAGAGATGCAGGAGCTGTACTTGGTGTTGGTGGACATTTGGAACTTGAGAGATTGAATGTACTGTTTGAATTATCCTGGGGAATTCTGAGTTATAGTTGTGGGACTTTTATGACTTTCATGCATGGTATTCTTTTAATAAATGAACCTTGCAAAGTGCTCTTAATATTTGGAAAGTTGGTGTGGAGTTATTTGGGACTCTAGAACAAAAGTTGGGCACACTGATTTTATTGCAGCCTGCCACAGGAGGATGCCCCAGAAAGGGGCTACCTATTACATATGGTGGAGGCAACCAATTGAAGTAGCAGCTGCGAGTGCCCAGAAGGGGATAATTGAGGTAGAGGACTGCTTTCAGTGACCCTCTGGCCACAAGGGGAAGCATCAGAGGTGCCATCTTTTTACATTGGCTTTTTAATGAACACTACCATTAGAGCAAAAGGGAAAAGGAAAATAATAGCATTTCAATTGGTCAGGGTTCATTTTAAAATTTTCTTTTACTGATTAACCAAATAAGACATAGCAATGGAGGGGAAAAGGCCAAACAAACTTTTAAAATGTACATAATTCATGTTTCAGAGCAGCATTACTTCATGCTCCCTGCTTCACATATGTATGCACACTAATGCACATTCATTCAAGAGAGACTTCTGTCCCTCCATGGCTGGGCCCCCAATGGGAATACTCTCCATGAGTGTGTCATATAGCCAAGCCAAGCAAAGGAAGAAGCCAGGCAGAAATACAGAATGGCTGGCCATACATGTGAATGAAACCAGATTATCAAGTGGATCTCAGGTCATCTAGATTTTATTTATCTAGTACCACATTCTCCTCCTGCATAACTCAACATTATGTAGTGCTGTACCCTATAAGTAAAAGTAACACAATGCAAATACTATCTGAGTAAGATTTCTCTATGTGAGTAAAGGTGTGTGTGTGTGTGGAGAATTTGGCCTTGGTGGTTTATTTTAATAATTTCTTAGACTCTCAAACACTAATGAATACATGGGACCATTCCTATAACATCAAATGTATCACTTCAGAAGAGAGGATACTTTGAAAACTCTGGCTTTATCTACACGAGGGTTCTCTGGCATAGATTTCCCACCATCCCTGCAACATGTGCAGTTTTAACAGTAACAACAGTGGTAGACCTAGAGAAAGGAAAACTCCTGGCTCTAGCATTCTGGGTATTTTATTTGCTTGTTTTTTTTGTTTTTCCCATGCAAATTCTGTCTAGGGAAGGGGAAATTAGTATCTGGGTCTTCTTCCCCTGGAAGTGGCAAATAGCCTCTTTCCATTTCTATCTCCCAGAAAGTAGGGACAACAGCATGAGAACAAGTCTTTCCATAGGAGAAAGGAAGTCGATAGGGAACTCCTAACTCAAGCAGTCCTTCTTCCCTCAGGTGCCAGTGATGCTTTATATTTGTGGAAATGTTTGAAGCCCTATAACCCCTTCCAGACAGGCAACAATTCCTCATACTGGTCCTACTTTTCATGCCTAATATGTCATTCCACCAGCCAGTGAGAACAAAGTCGGATCTCTGAGCAAGCAGAGCTCCCTCACACCCAAAGGAGGAAAAGTTGGGGAAACTCTAGCTCTGCTTTTAACAGAGGAGGGAGAATTCTCTTTTACTTTAACCTCTGCACATCATCTCTACTTTGCTGGACTGATGAATAGTTACAGGTCTCTGAGATCACTTGCTCAGTAACTCTTGATTTTCAGGCTTTCTGGGATTCCCACATTGGGGTCCTTGTACCTTCTTCCAAAACATCTGGTATGGGGCACTTTGGGAGACAACACACTGGAGTGATCTGCTATGTTTATATAGGTTTCAGAGTAGTAGCCGTGTTAGTCTGTATTCGCAAAAAGAAAAGGAGTACTTGTGGTACCTTAGAGACTAACCAATTTATTTGAGCATAAGCTTCCGTGAGCTATAGCTCACTTCATCTGATGCATAAAGCTTATGCTCAAATAAATTGGTTAGTCTCTAAGGTGCCACAAGTACTCCTTTTCTTTTTATGTTTATATATTGACTTGATATAATAGCATCAGCTTCTGTGTGATTAATGTCTCAGTACCTGTGATGATGATGTCAAGGGAGAGGCTTTTAGGAGGGGAGTAGCTAGTTCTTTGTGCTGATTTAGGAAGTTTAATCATCACAGAAACATGGACAATATTAATTTGAATAGTTATGAACTAGTCTCTTCAACGTGGTTGCCAGAACCATCAGTTTGCATGACTCTATGGTCCAAAAGGACAATAGGAGCGTTTCACGACAGGAACTTGAATTGGGCAAAAGCTTTATTTCTAGAAGAATGGAAACTAGACTAAAAGTCTAGCAGAGGAGAATGACACGTAATACACCTTTACTTTTTGAGAAAACAGATGCTTGCACAGGTTCTATACTTGGAGGTACATTTCTCCCAAACTGCAAAAATACCAGCAACTTATCATTGAGTTTCTGTTCAATGTGTATTTTTTTTCTCTTCCAAGATATAGTAATGTATTTTTCACATTATTTCATGAATTTCTTGCTGGTAAAATCAGGGTAGAAATGTTCTCAATAGGCTGAAAACCATGTTTCTATTTATAGTTTTTAATTCTATTTTGTTTTGTTTTGTTTCTCCACTGTCTTATTTGTCTGTAAATGTCATACACAGCTATGATGCTGCTGAAATAATAAATCATAATATAATTTTGGACTAGAGCTGCATGGAAGATTTTGCATTGCCAGCAAAACTTCCATAAAATCACATGCTTGATAGCTCTGTGAAAAGTCTGTGTTTTAGCTTTGAATTTTGGTTTGAATTTTTTTGTTGCTTTGAAAATGACAAACAGTTCTTGAAAGCAAAAAAAAAAAAAAACAAAAACAAAACCCTGCCATTTATTAATGATATAGGGAAAATTATCAGATTTTGCCTGTGGATAAACTGATACCAGTATCAACTTTTTTTCACTGATCACCACAAATACTGTTCTATAAAATACACACATCTTAGTGTTTGACTTTAAAAATGTAAGCTGAGTCTGACTGGACCTCCATATTTTGGGACAATAAGGAAACTGCTTATTTTTCCTGCATTGTCACTACCTACTCACTCTCTATACTTGACTCACAAGCATTGGAAGCAGCATCTGTCAATCAATTACAGAGATAAGTTACCAACAAAAGATTTTTCCATGAGTTTGCATACAATGAAAAGTGTTTTTTAAATTTTACAACAAGTAAAGGAGGTCACAGAAAGACATCCTTTAAAACAAAATTGCTGGAGAGACAGATTAGATAAGAAGAAAGTGGCACAGTGTATATATTTTCACAATAAAATGGTTCTGTTACAGTGGTGATAACTGCAAATCTTTTACTGCTAATACAAGTTTCCTGTAACTAGCAGCTTTCTTAAACTTAATAAAGAAAACTCCTTTTGTAGTTTAAATTTAGACTGTAATCATACTCTAATTATTTCAGAGACTCTAATGAAGAATACTTCAAAGAATCCATAAACAACTGAAGATCAAATAAATCTCCATGCTATTATTCTCAAACTATTCTGTATTTCTGAACACTTGTAAAAGGTCAGCGTTGTTTGAGTTCAGTTCTTTAACCTACTACTAATTGGTGTGGGAGACTTGAGATGATCTGATTTCACTTCAGTAGCTCTATAATTTTTTTGATGGCCCAAACTGCATATGGCTGTCACGGTTTCCCTTATTCTTCTTCTCTCCCCCCACCCCATTCTTTCCTGTGATTCCTTACTCACTTTTTATGTTTTGTATTGGCTTAAACTGTAAGCTCTTCAGGGTTATAACTATCATCTAGTTTATATGGTGTCTACCATAATGGGGCCCCAATCTAGAAAGGCATTTCTGGGTACTTCAATAATACTAATCCTAACACTAATTTAGTAGTAAATAGCAAATGCATTGGTAATATCCGTTCAGTTCCTTGTGCATTTGTGTTCTGTGTCACAATACTTGAGAAAAGCCTTGTTATCAGTGTCAGTAGAGAGGTCAAGAAGTAAGGAGACCTTTTCTCTGTGGAGGAGCTTACTTCAACGCAGTGATTAAACACAATCAGGGGGAAGCTTGGGGAAACTTGGACTGCTTCTTCCAATACTTATTTCTTCTAAGGGTATGCAGAAAAAATTGGTCTACAAACTGTCAGCATGATTTTTTTTCATAAGCACTGCATTTCACAAGTATATCAACAATAAAAAAAACTGTAGCTTTATAGATTTGTCATAAAAACTTCTTGGAATTTCTTTGTTCCCTTCTTTATCCTATCAGGAGCAAAAGGAACCCTGTTTGTCAGAGGGTGGAGATGGATGGCAGGAGAGAAATCACTTAATCATTGCCTGTTAGGTTCGCTCCCTCTGGGGCACCTGGTGTTGGATGCTGTCAGCAGACAGGATACTGGGCTGGATGGACCTTTGGTCTGACCAAGTATGGCCATTCTTATGTTCTTAAAGACCCTAAGAACCCCTGAAGTGAGCAATTCTGGAATAACCTATCCAAAAGGAGCTACAAGGAAACTTTCTGTCAGTCAGATACCAGCTTATGCTCTGAAGCATGAAGGTTCTCTCCTTTGTTGAGGTACCTAATTGTCTAGATCTTTATATGCTTCCTATCCTTTTATGTCCAAAATGCTAAGGATCCAATAATTGTCTGACCCAACACAGCTTTAAAGGAGCCTTTTAACTGAAAAGTTAACTGTAATTGTGGTAACTACATACACAACTTTCAATGCATAATGTTCAGGTCTCTTTGAAGTTCTGTTTTGTGGTCTTGCCATCTTTATTATTCCCACTGCTGGTCCATGCTCTGTTGCACCAGTGACAAATTGGTAACAACAGCAGGCTTTTCAGTTTAACTGTGAGTCTATAAATATTCAACATATCTTCAAAAATATTCTAATTACCTAAATATTTAAAATTAGAAATAAAGCCATTTACAAAAAATGAACCATTCATTTCCATAGTTTATTCTTAAGAGAAATCCTAGTTGTGGCTCAGAACAGCTCTGTACATTCTTTTTGTTCCTTTTATTCATATTCCCCAACCAGGTTGAAGATTTTTTCTTAACTCTACTTTAACCCCATTATTTAAGAAGGACAAAGAGAACTTCTCAAAATTCTGCCTATGTTCTTGCAAAATGTCACTTGTTTGGCAGGGCTCCCAAACAGTAGCACAGCTTGATCCCCCTGCACAGCCCTCCACAGAGCTAGACCTGACATCAGGAAGCTCTTTCCATGACAGGCATAAATTAAGCTGAAACTCAGTTGTAGACTTATGGATTATGCTTTAAAAAATGTACAGTCAGGAAGGCAAAGTCTGATGTCTCTTTAGCAAGTCAGCTTTTCTCTTCTAAAAGGGATGGATTTGTTGAAAGGGGATTTTTTTTTAGTACAGTTATTCAATGGAAGCTCAGAAATGTCTTACTGCAAATGATTCAAGATAGTTTTTTGGCCATGTCATGGGTTTTGAGTTTGAATTTAAGCTTTGCACATCTTGCAGAATTGCACTGAAAAGCATCTTGGAAAAATGACAGTAAAAAGACCAAGATCTCATCTACCTAGGCATAAAGAGAGGGGGTACGGTAGTAAGTTCTCCCTCCTACTCTCCCAGTCTGTTGTCATCCATCTGTTAACTGACCTTTTACAATTAGAAAATCGTTCCTGCCAAACATCTTATTTAGAGATGTTTAAAACGTTAAATATTGGTTGGTCAATACCATAGGGGTTAGTCCAGATGGTAGACATCTGGGAGAAATAAACCTAGCACTAAAAGGGAGTGATCAAACAGAAAACCATAGTTGGGAGGATAGTGGGAGGTAGTGAACAAAAAGGGGTTTCATGATAGGAAAAAGCAATAGATGAAATGCCCTGCTTCTTTTTAGGCAATATCCTTTGTACAGCTATGCACGTCTACTTACATGTTACATCATAACAGCAATATATCTGAGTAGACTAATTGTTTTTAAAATGAATTATTCAGATATTGTGCAGCTTTCTTATGCAGTCATTATGAAGCTGAGGGTTTTTGAGCACATAATTCATTGTTTTGTATCATAGGTTACGCACACTTTAGCTTAAATGTACAATAATGACTGGAAATACCCTTTTTTGCCTGAAGAAAGGTCAATGTCATGTTCATGGTTGGAATCTGAGCATAGTTCTGTTGAAAGGAATCATCATTTCCCATTTCTAGACATGGATACAACCAAGGCCACTGACTTGACTGCTTCCCTTGTTTTCACTGAAATATTAGACCATGAACTTCCTTCTGCATGTAGTAGGAATTTCAAACTTCTGGGGGAACATCATTCTCTTTGGAACTAAGGGGGCTTTTTTAGTACCTTGGGGAAAGACACACCTGACTGAAGCTAATAGGGTTGCATGGGTCTGATGACAGAATTTGGCCCATAGTGTCAGCATGAGCTTCTTGTTTTATTGCACAATGCTTGCCTTTCCATTGGTAGAGTGAATTTAATGTAGTAAAAATACAGACAGCCAGAGAAGGAGAGACTTAGTTTTTGATGTGGTGGGGGCCAAAATCCAAAACAAATAATGTCAAGTTAGGATAACCAATGCTAGTAATTAGATCATTTTCTGTTTTGTTGTATTAACATACTTACAGGGTAAGCCTCTTTTGCAGCTTTTATATGTTTAAGTTTCTTACAAATTAGTGGACTGCTTTAAACTCTTAAATTGTTTTAACTAGGGATTTGTGTGGGAAGCCTTTATTAGTTGGGAACAAGTATGTTGGTCTACAGAAGCTAATTAAGTATTAGTAAAATTTCTTTAAAACACATGAATAATTGGGGCGGGGTGGCATGAACACTTAGGGCTAAAGGCTTTAGTGAAAACTTTAATTTTATGTCTGAAATGTTGAGCTCACTATCGTCAGGCACAATGAATTTAAACATCTAACCACTTGATTGCACCCTCAGATGAAGCCACTGGAAGCCTACATCACTTGTAACTACAGTCATTGTTCTGCAATATTACATAACTGTTTTTTGGAGCAAACTTAAAAAAAAAAAACTTCCAGTTTAGCCATTAGAGTTAGTTTTGATTAACTTATCAGAAAGAATGTCAAGCACTTACAAATAATTTGTAGGATCTTCAGCCACTGGGTGCAGCATCATTAGCCGTAGCTGAGCATTTGGCCCATAAACCATCGTAAGTGTACTGGAAACTAAATAATTGTTTTCTGTTTTACAACTTTGAAATTCCAAACTGTGCTGCTGATTTATGCTTCCAGTTGCAAGACTTCCAGAGAGTTGTGTTATTAATCACTCTATAAAAACAATGAGGGGTCCTTGTGGAACTTTAGAGACTAACAAATTTATCTGGGCATAAGCTTTCGTGGGTTATAACCCACTTCATCAGATGCATGGAGTGGAAAATACAGTACACAGGTATAAATATACAGCACATGAAAAGATGGGAGTTGCCTTACCAAGTGAGGGGTCAGTGTTAATGAGGTCAATTCAATCAAGGTGGATGTGACCCATTCTCAGCAATAGACAAGAAGGTGTGAGTAACCTATAGAAACCTATATATAGCTTCTATTTCAGCTATAAAAAATTGTTTTTTGTAATTTTCCCTCTGTTGATACTCATACTTGTATCAACTGCTGGGAATGGGCCCCACACACTTTGATTGAATTGGCCTTGTTAGGACTGCAAAAAGTAATTTTCCCTCTGTTGATATTCACCCCTTCTTGTCAACTGTTGGGAATGGGCCACATCCACCCTAATTGAATTGGCCTCATTAGCACTGACCCCCCACTTGGTAAGGCAACTCGTATCATTTCATGTGCTATATATTTATACCTGCTTACTGTATTTTTCACTCCATGCATCTGATGAAGTGAGTTATAGCCCATGAAAGCTTATGCCCAAATAAATTTGTTCATCTCTAAGGTGCCACAAGGACTCTTCATTGTTTTTTCCTGATACAGACTAACACGGCTACCCCTCTGAAAATAATCAGTCTATGTTTGTGTACCTATATGTACTATGTTACATAAAAACTATAGCAAATTCATAGTGCTGTAACCAAAGTTCCTCAAACTCCTTTCCACCTACGAATTGACATTTGGTCTCTAACTAGAATATTATTTTTATGGAAAATATGAAAGTGCCTGGACGTGCAGCAGCTGTGCACCCTTACTGTGTATGGATTATTTCTTCCCATGAGGCTGGCCAGCTCCACTGGCCAGTGCTTGGCTATAGACTCATAGCCCAGCTTCCTGTCCACCCCACTTGAGGCACAGTGTGCTGTTAGCAGAGTAGGAACAGAGCAGTCCCTGTGTTCACAAAGCCAGGAGACTATAGTTCTGATTGGCAGGCTCCTTACACCCCCTGCCACACACAAACACAGCACATCCAAAGGGACCAGTCAGAATCTAATGTTTATTTTAAAATGCTTTGAAATGAGAGAGGGAGTAGAATTGATAGTGCCTGCTCTGTCTCTGAGAGAAGAAAGGCAGTCTCCATTATATCTTTCCCTTATCTACTCTCTGGAAGTTCCTTCTTCCCATCCCTAGAGAAGCAGCAGGGATTCTTCACCCTTCTGGTCACCTGAGAGGAAGTTTCACTGAGTTTCTCTAGTTACTGGAACAGCACACAGAAACTTACCCCAACCCCCATATGCCTGCAGGAAAGTAGGACAGCTACCTTTCAGGGAGAGGTGCAGGATTGTAACAGTGCCATATGCTCAAATCTACAGTAAGCTTTCCACAGTCCCCATTCCAGGCACTATGGATCTGTCAGGTCTTTCTTTGTAACTGAAGCTTCCCCCTCACACACACACCACCCTGGCTCCTTCGGACTTTGATCCATCAAGTTTGAAATTATATTTCAGTAAGATCCCAGCAACTCAGACTATACAATGCAGTATTTAATTTTTCACTTCTCCAACTCTGATTGTTCAGCTATAGAAAATTAACTATGAAATTACCGGTATTAATCAACTATTTGATATCTAAGAGACTACCTTAAAATCACATGGTCTGACTGATGTCAGAAGATGAAATCTAAGGTAGATGAGTTGGAAGTAGCAAAAACACAAGTTTTAAAGACTAGTGCACTCAGGATTGATAATAAATTGAATAGAAATGGTGGAGAGTCAAGTGAAGAGTGTCAACTTATTCACTGCCAGGTTTCTAGAGGGAACAGATGAAACTATTCTCTGAAAAACAGATTCCAATACTTGTGGTACTAAATGCAAAGGATGATCTAATTTATATGGAAATGGCTTTTAAACCAGTGGGAGGTAGGAACCATAATAGCATGGCCAAGAATGACAATTTTAAGGGCAGCTAGAGAAAGAAGGAGTAATGCTAAAAAAAGGAAACAATCCATTTCTTTGAAAGACCCTTTGCCTCAGTCAAAAGAAAAGTGCTCTTTTCCATTAACTACAGATGATGGGTCTTGAGGGCAAATTATTATTAGCCAAATTATTTATCCGACAGAAGGAGAAAGTGTTTTTTTGTCTTTCTGGGATCATGAATCAACAGGATTTTTGGATGGATTTTGATATGCATGCACATAGGACCTCGCTCACTCTGAATTGTCCCTCACTCCAGAAGTAGTCAAATTTACTGCCACGGGACTACTTGTAGTATAGGAATTTTCCCCTTCTATATTTCAAGCAGTCCCATGGAACTCAATGGAACTACTTTTGGAGTAAGTGACTATTCAATCTGATGCCCTGTATTTCTATGTGTAGCAAAACTCACCTGGAAACTTTTCTATTTTTTCATGATCATGCGGAAAAACCAAGAGTGGTGTCTGAGAAATAATTTGGCTACTCTGTACAGTATCTCTAGAGCCCTTTTCTGTGCTGCACTTAATAGGAAGGAGAGGTGGCACAAAATTAAAGGCTACGTTCAAATCCAGCTGAAAGTCAGGCCCATAACATTTACTCCAGTAAAATAAATAAAGGCAATGGAACTTGGTCTATAGTCTTTAATTACCCAATTACAAATGATCTTTCAAATAATTCAATATTTTCTATAACCTTAGATACACAGCTATAGCATTTTATAACTGTGTCCTTATTTTTATAGTCATTGCCTGAGGCCCAGAGTTTTTAAGAGTATTTAAAATATTGCTGCACTCAGCATTGCAACACCTAACTGATTCAGGTACCTAAATCTAATTTTCCAAAGGGATTTAGGCACTTCAGGAGTCTAAAATTCCATCAACAGTTGATGGAATTAGATGGTTAAGTGACTGAATCCCTTTTGAAAATGAGATTTGGGTTCGTGAACCAGTTAGGTGTTGCAATGCTGAGTGCAGCATTACTTTAAATAACTTTTAAAATCTGGCCCTTAGTCTTAATAAACAATACAGACAACATATGGGAGAGTAACAGAGGCAGAGAGAAGTGAAAGGATTGTCACAGAGCTGGGAATAAAAACGAGGTCTTCTAAGTCTCAGTTGGCTACTACATAGACTGAACCACACTGCTTCTTTGCACTATTACTCTGTGCTGTTGTACTTAATCTGTAGTATGCTGTGTACGTACAATTTACTATGTGGTTTTTTTTTTTCAAATAACTTTCCTGGCCTCTGTTTCTATGGCGTAAACAGAATAGTGCTGTACAAAGCACTTCAACATGCTATGTGTGTATATTTACAAAGTGTGCAGCTATGGGATGGTTTTGCAGAGTGTAATATTATAAGGGCTGAAGTAAGGACCCCAAACATCAGTTTTGACTTTCTGTTATATTTGGACCTAACAAAGAAGGAGATGGACAGATACCATGGGAGCTGAAACAAACACAGCTGTCTGAGTCTCTGCAAAGGTTGGTTTATTATCCTGGCTGCAAAAATGAAACCAAAATGAAAGTGAGGCTTTGCACTAGGGAGGAGGGAGTGATCCAACTTTTAAAAGGACAGGACACCACATTTATATTTGAGACTTTTCACTACAGAGTTCAAGTAGGAATACATACATGTGCAGCACATCATTCCTTAGTGCATACTTTATGACCTTAATGAAAAAAAATATACACTGTAAATTCAATATGTGACTTTTTTTCAAATGTTCATACCTCAATCAATTTTTTAAAAAAAATCTCTGGAGCAAGCAAAGGCCCTTCTCAATTAGGGCTATTTTCCCTGCCAGACTTCAGCTTTATGTTGCCCTATTAATTTTAAAGTTAAGTGTTTTACCAAAATTTTACCTTCAGATAGATACCAACCCTTAAATATTCAGCTCACAATATCAATGTTTCAGATAGTTACAAGTGACTGAAGACTGAGATTAGAATGGAAACAGTTATCCATTCTTAGCTTGCCCATAGTGAGAGTACTAATGTGTCTGCAAATCAGTTTGTGCAAACATAACAATTTGTAAGAACTGTGTAGCTGCACTTGTCTGTCAGAATACCCATTGCTGGAATACTTTATGCCAGTTTTGAATAACTCTTGTGCACATACCTTTCACAGTCAGCAACGAATATACAATAGAATGGAGGACAAGTGGTGGTAAAAGTGAAAGCAAGATTGTGCCATTTAGAAATAACATTTCTTATTTCTAATCTATAACTGTTCATGATCCACCCTTGCAGATTCCATAGCAACACAGGGTTTTTTTAAAATTTTGACATTGAAAAGACATGTGGAAAGGAATATAATTTTAAATGCACTCAAATTATGAAGCTATAAAGTCAGTCTGGAAATGGGTATAAAATAGAGATGTAACAAACTGTTCTTTCCTTTAGCAAACAAGTGACTCAAAGCTCCCAATCTCAATAACAATTCTCTGCTAGCTTCCCTCTTTATCAAAAGGCTGAATGCCCCTACCAATCTCACAATGAAAAACAAGGCTAGGAAAAACAGCCAAAAATTGCACTGTTAAGCCTGTAGGGACTTTATACAAAGCTGCTGAAATATAAGGTAATACAGAACAGAAGCACTGAATCACGATCACTGTCTGGGCAAGAATTGTGATAGTATAACACACACATGAAACTGGCAAACTCTGGCTGTTTTGTCTATTTGGGGAAAACCCCCACTGAAAACTGTTTTATATGCTTTTGCTAGTGATAAACAAGCCTCAAGAGTTTTGTTAGGTTTTGTTTGCTTGAGGAAAAAGCAACTCTTCTGACCTTTATCAAGTGGATGACCAAATACCTTCCATTCAATAGAAAAACACCCATTAATTAAGTGGCTCAGGTCCTTAAAGTGTGTGTGTACTTAATACAAAAGCCAAATGTTGCCCCCTCCTTTGCCCTTGAATATTCATCTGATCCGTAAGTTGACCACACACATCTCAGCTTCAGTAGAAAAACCTCATAGATAAACCTTTTCATTTTTCACTGTAGTATGATGTTCCTCCCCTTTAAATCCATCAAATTATTAGACCAAAGGATAAAGATAGAAAGTCCTGGAAAGTAGAAACACTGGGAGACTCTTTGGAGTGGAGCATAAATTAAGAAAATCCTATTTTCCTGAAAAAGTCCAGTTGAGAAGCTGGCACCTGTTGTCCACATATTCAAGGATGTGTTGGGCTGTACTCTTGCTACATTACCAGATCCAGTATGCTTCAGCTCTTCAGCAATTTCAAATGCTTCTGAATGTAATCAGGTCAAGAAACCTCTATAAACACTAAACTCAGCTGATTGTATGAAGACCTTCACAGTGTATGGCCAAATAGTGAGGGACCTAAGCCACAAAGTTCATAACCAGAATCAGTTCTGACTCCTTATGTTTTCAATATTTCAGGGTGTCACATTCTGGTTGAGCTTAACTATAATTAAGGGCTACCATGAGGATCTGTGCTCATTCTAATACTCTTCAGCATCTACACAAGAGAGACAATGATTATAATAACACAGAAATTTACATGTGCTGATTTGGCACTTGCTACTCAGGCCTGTAGCTCTAAAGAGCTTGAAGTGACCCTTACTTCTGATCTTAAGATCATGGAGGAGTACTTCCAAAAAAGGCAGGTGAGACCAAATCTAAGTAAATTGGTAGACTCTACTTTCCACCTTAACAGTTTTGAGTTTTGTAGTGAAACTGTTTTATAACACAAAGCCAACATTTCTCGCTATCATTCTTGACTGCCTACTCACCTTTCATGGCCATCTCAACCAAGTAGCCTCCAAAGTGAAGACTTGAATCAATATTATCCAAGTTAGCAGGAACTAACTGAGGATCACCTGCCCCAGAGCTACAAACATTGGCTTTCGCCCTCGTGTACTTGGTTGCAGAGTACTGTCTGCCAGTGTGGACAAGCGGCTGCCATGCCCAACTTGTGGCAGGCAGCTGAATCAGACCATGCAAATCATTAAAGGAACTTTAAAATCAGTGTCTCTACTTTGGCCTTCTGAATGAGCAAACATCGAACCTTCAGCTTTCAGTTGAAATATAGCTACAGCATGGGAACTTAAATGCACCAAAGACGACCCGGAACTTCCCATCTGGCGGGTTATGGGCAACATACTGCAATAGCACCTGAAATCGAGAAAACCACAATGGACAACATGTGACCACCTCTCATCTCAAGGTCTGGCAAAAGGATGGCAAAGTGTCTGGACCTCATCCATTGGTCCTAACAAGCACTCTATCACTGACCCAACAAGCCACCGTCCCAAGTCATGTAGACTTTGGACCACATCAAATTGCATCTGAACAAACCATGGAAGATGCAGCTACTTTAGCACAAGTGAAAAATCAAAAACTCCCTTTTGTGCAGCTGTGGTGAGAACATCCAAACCATTGGAGATAGCGCAACTGAGTGAATTTGGAATCAAAGGTGAAATGGATGATATTCACATCATCACAGAGGAGGTCTTGAACCTATGACTACAGAATGATTATGGACTGTGAATATAGAATGTTGCTCTGCAGAGGCCATATGGGTGTGAAAGCTGAAAAGTTGAAATTTTTCTTGAGGGGAAAAAATAAATAGCTGAGCTCTCCTGAGAAGCCAGTGGAACAAACCTCTATAAATACAGCTTGCTTTGCATCCCTTTCTGATTTCTAAGTAGATATCTGAAAATAACAAAAAAAAATTAATATCTGTGACAAAGTCCTGACAGGTATAGAAGAGTGGTAAAAGGCAAGTATATCAGAACTATAATGGTAAAAGCCCTTTTCCCTCTGAGCTGAAAAGAGGTTACTTTGGGTTAAGTAGAGACTCCTGAGTCCAATTAAAGGCTACCTGTGAGCTTCTGAAAAACTCCTCTTCTGGTATGGGGGAAGTGGAGGAGAAATGAGAGACAAGCTGCAGCAGGGTTAATGACTGCAGGAAGAAAAGACTTGTCCTGGGTGGAAGGCTGCATATAGGGCAAGCAAACTATCTAGCCACTGTTGGGGGCAGAACTGGCACCAAGCAGACAGCATAATAAGGCAATGCCCTGGAGATGGGACAGAGAAAAGTATTATGGTTCTCTTTTTGTGTTATGAGTTTGTTTCTTTTGTTTGGCTGAAGAGTACTACTTGGGCCTACCCCGAAGCCCACTTTTTAAATATCAAAACCAGAGGTGAGGAATAAAGAAAACCCCGTGGAGTTGCAGTGACTTACTTCAGTCAACACAGCCAATGGGAGAAACACTGTGGCCAAAAAAGTAATGTGATCCTGGGATGCATAAACAGGAGAATCTGGAGTAGGAATAGAGGGGCTACTTCACCTCCGTATTTAGCACTGTTGTAACCACTGCTGGAATACTTTGTCCAATTCTGGTACTTGCAATTCAAGATGGATGTTGAAAAATTGAAGAGGAGTTCAGAGAAGAGACATGAAAATGATTAAAGAATTAGAAAACATGCTTTATAGTGAGTGAGCTCCTTAAGCCTACTTAGTTTAATAAAGAGAAAGTTAAGGGATGACTTGATGTAGTCTATAAGTACCTACATGGGGAACAAATATCTAATAATGGGCTCTTCAATCTAACAGAGAAATGTTTAACAGAATCCGATGGCTGGAAGCTGAAGCTAGACAAATTCATATTTGGTATAAGGCATATTTTAACAAAGACAGCTATTAACCTTTGGAACAATTTACTATGGGTCATGATGAATTGTCCATCATTTGACTACTTTTAAATGAAGATTGGATATTTTTCTAAAATATATTCTCTGTGAACTACTTTGGGGAATTTCTGAAGCTGTACTATACAGAAGTTCAGACTAAGCGATCACAATGGTTCAGTCTTGCCTTAGAATCTATGAAAATGGATCCAAACTCCCATCCCTCTGGTTCTTCAGACAGCTCCCTCAGCTAAACACTGCTCTTTATAATATTTAAATTATTCTTCGTCCATATGCCAGTATTGTCATATAAGCTAATTATCCCTGTTACAGGTTGTGCACCCATTTGTTACTTTGTAAAGTGTCTTGGAATCATTTGAGATGAAAGAAACTAAGACATTTAAGTGACTGTTGTTCTGGCTTTCAAGGTCAACTACAATAAACGCTATCCTTGGGCATTTCTTTCCTGAAATATACAACCTGACAAAATTTAGAGACCTTTCCCAGATTTTTCTGTTGTAAAATGTGTTAAAAAGGCTGATGCTCCATCAGTACTGGTATGATCATCATAGCATGGAAATGTACCTCACTTTTAGTGGCATTAGCTACTTTTAGAAATTGCAACATTCTATCACAACTGTGAAAATGTACATTGATGCTATGATATCCAAAGGATGTCTTGTATTAAATGTAGACTATTCCCTATTCCAGAAGAAATCCCACTTTTCTAATCACCATTTAAACATTTCCATAAACTACATGATTACGAATCACTGGGGTTGGGTATTGAAAATTGGCATACTTTTATTTCTTTAGCTTCTTTTAAATTTGAAACTTTCTGAAGGTTCAACCAAATAAGACCTGACTGATATTCTTCTGTGTATCAGAATTCAGAAAAAAATTGATCAGACATTCCTCAGTTATTCCCATAACAGAGAATGATGTTGGGATAACAAGTTCTTTGCTAGTTTGCTTATAGAAATGGGGTGGGGGGGAGATATATACCAAAAGATGCTATTCAGAGAATAAGGGACACAGGAAAGATAGAGTTCCCCAACTTGTACATCTAATATTGAAGTAGAGACCAATGGCAGCATGTTACATGTTGTCATTTGACAAGCTGGCCCTGCAGAGCCACAGAAATCTATAGACTGCTGAAATTGCACTAGTATTAATGTGTCCTTGAGAGTTAAACCCCAAAGTAACAAAACTAGCACTCATTGACTAGCACTAAAGAGAATTCTTTGGAAGTAAATCCTCTCATTCCTCTTCACTCCTCCGAATAAACTCCTTGTTCAACTCCTGTTCATCTCTAGACTCAACTACTGTGTCTATCTCATCTATAGCATTCTTGCCCCATCTGCCTCCAGAGCTTTCAATCCATTTGTAATGTATCAATCAAATAATTTATCATGTCCATCACTCTAGCCATGCTTAGCTCCTCTTAATATCTACTCACTGGCTCCTCTGTGCCTTCTGAACCAAACAACATTTATATTTTTATCACCTGCAGTTTTCTGCTCTGACCCTTATCTTGTTTTGCTTCCTCATCTCATCTTTTTTGCTCCATTCAAACCATAAAACTAATCAGTCCCTTTGTGACCTTCCACTCTCAGTTAAATGATGGCGATTTTCCTGCTTCACTTCTCCAAATTTCTTAAAAGTAGGAACTCTGTTCTTTAAGGCCACAACCCTATTCTATACATACAGTAGGAATTTTACTCTTGATTTCAGTGGGAGTAGGAGCAGGCATTGAGAAATGATCTCTTCTAATGATCATATCCTAACCAAACTAGAAATCCTCTCTTTGTGCCATCATAACCACTGTCATAGAAACCCAGTAACTAATATCACAAAGGGGGTTATTTCTTTAAATGTGGACTAAGAATAAGCAATTGGGGCAGATTAGCAAAGATGCAATTTTTATTTAAATGCCCTTAACATAATGAAAAATAAAAAGAGCTGACTTCTGCAATTTGTTTCTAAACCCTCTGGAATGTTTTCCAATGGTTTTCAGCAGATCTGTAAGGGGCAGATTCTGATTCCCTTATTCAGGCTGAGAAGTATCTTACTGTGTGCGTGTAAAATGGTTTATGTGCAGAAACCAAGTACAATACTATTTGTGGGAAGTAGCAAAGTAACAAGAAAATACCTCTCTGCCCCTTCAGGGTGCAACATGTTTCTGCCACAGACACTGTTGGTAAGTGAAGAAGAATAATAGAAATCAGGGATGTTGAGATCTATTAGGTCATCTGGTTCAACCTTCTGCCAGTACGTAAGTGTCACTTATTGTTTAGAACTGTTTTTGACTAATTATTTATATTTTTACATTGGGCTTCTCTACACACAATTTTTGTACCGTTTTAACTATATCAGTAAAAAACTACATAGATGCAGTTATAATAAGTAAAGTTGCTTATAGAAATATGATAATGTAAATTTATAAAAGTAATATATACTGATAGAAACACTCTCTAGAGTTGCATCAATTTAACTATTTATTTCTAAACCAACACAGATAATGTTGTACAAAAGTTATGGATACACTAGTCTTTCATATTTCATCAGTTGACAATAGGAAATTATAGGCATGATTATCATTTGTGTAAATTAGTATATCTCCATAGTCTTCAATGGAGTTATGCTGACTTACACCAGTCAAGGATCTGGCCTTCTATATTTAAGTCTTTGTTTTCCTTTGTGAGAAGTGGGGAATGGCACACTCCTATTCTTGTTCTGTTTTATTTACACTAGAGTGGTAGATGGGATCAAAACATCGTCTTTCTAGATGATGATTATTTAGCTGATTTCTTTGGGTTTGAACAACACCTATGAATGGTGCCGTTATCTGTTAATAATATTACATCTTTTGAAAGATAAGGTGCATATGATGGATGAAAGAATCTTAACTGTTCACACAGAGTAATACAATGAACTTAGTATCCATGAGAAAAAAAGTGAATTTTTTTTCTATGTGGTCTTCTGTTGAGCAAAGATTAAATCCTAACACAATTAAGTCAATTGCAAAATGTGCATTGGCATCAGTGGCCAAGTCTCTTTTTCATTCATAAGTCTCTTTTTCATTCATTCATTCATTGTCTGTCTTGGGCAATATAATGTTTTTAGTTTGTTGTAAACTGGATTAGTCAAAATCAACACTTCTGTGTAAGTTATTTCACCATCAACAGTAATTCTGTACAAGAGGCTGTTCATATTTTGTCTTGATCCTTTGGCAGACCTGATTGCAGGAGCTGGGCCTGAAAGACAGCAGCTAATTTTAGGAATCTAAATTGTATTCCATATTTCATGGAATTCAAATGTTATTGAGGATTTTTAAAAAGTGTATTGAAACTTGGTGTATCATGGAGATGCAAAAAATAAATAAATAAAGCATTCTCATGATCTGCATGATGTTTATTTTAAAGGGTAAAAAAAAATCCAGCTTTTTTTCCCTGTGTTTTATTGGAAACTGTTCCCGACACAGTGGGCCACCTTACCCACTTTGTAACAGTTACTTCTTTTGTTTTTGTATCTAATCCATTAGATTCAGCTGTGTACTTTTCTTGGAAAATGGCTCAGGGACTGTCTTGATTTTCACCATATCAGCGTTGTTACTTTATGGTTGAATTATCACAGACTTTGTATTGTATACTGAAAAATGATAACAGGAAGGATTAAAACTTGGTCAGAACTCCAAGTAAAGGGTTTTTTTTTTATATTTTCTACCCTTGTTCTGAATTTCATTCAAAGATGTAAGAGATAGGAAAACACCTAATTTACTACCACGTTGCCCTCTCAACCATGACAACATGACTAAAATATGTGATGCTATATTTATGCAAATAGATATTTAGATTGCTAATAGAATTTAGATTGCTATTTTGGAATAAAAACAGATCTTATATTATCCATAGGGAAAATATATACCTAGGAGTCACCTTCATGTCACTTGATACTTGGTACAACTGAAATAACACTGTTTTAAATATACATCCTACCAATTCGTTGCAGCTGAGAAGATAATTACTGTATCTTAACTGACAGTGACAGGATGGATTTCATATCTGGATGGGAACTTTCTGCCGCAATCATACCTTTTTAGGGTGGGTAGGTGTAATCATCTCTGAGTGTTCAAAAAGCAGGATTCTGAACAGCAACAAAGCCCTCATGAGGTTGTCCTACAAATAATGATGCTTTGAAAAATAATAAATGTGGGGTTTTTTTCATTTATCATTTGGTATTTGAGCCTTTACAGTCACATTTGCAAGATTTTAACCATGATGATCAGAAATATACTGCATTTTATTATTTGATTTTGTTTTTTTATGTTTTTTTTTAAAGATTCCCCATAGAGCTCCAGGAAATGGTGTTTAAAAAAAAAATATGCAAAGTGATGAGATGCATGACAACATTGTGAGAGTGGGAACACTATAATGCTGTTCTTTGTGGATATATATACGTGTGTATATTTAGCACAATGATTTTCAGGAAGCTTCAAATACATTTTTAGTTGACCATCTTAGAGTTATTTTGATAAACCCAACCACCTCCCCTCCCCAAAAAACAACAATCTTCACCCCCCCCCCCAAAACACCACAAATAAAAAAGCCAACAAAACAAACAAAAACAAAGTAAAAGGGGGTGTAACAAAAATTCAACACCTCTGAAAAATATATTCTGAATTTTTTTCAAAGAAAAAAAACATTTCAGCCTTGGTTAAATGGAAACAAACTTTGAACTTCAAAACATTTCATTTTTTCCCCTTTAACAGCTCCAGTGGTCATGTTGAAAATCAACTAGCTGAGTGCAGAACCATAGACATTCTCCATCATTGACTGTTTTTACATCAACAAAATTTCTTACAGCAAACAATAGAGTTTAGACTGCCTAATTAAACCTTAAGCACTGCAGTGATGTAACTCCCAGCATGCAGCTTGGTCAGGGGGAGAGATGCAATGCGATATGGCAGATGTAGTCCAGCAAGGGAGCCTGGCCCCAAAAAGAGAATGGGGGATTCAGATGCCAAATTACAACTCCCATGAAGCAATGCAATACCAAAGGAAAATGCAGTTGAAAGCTGAACTGACTTGAAACAACACATTTTGGGTCAGTTCAATAAACTGAAATATACCAAATGATCATATCAAATCATACCAGATCGTACCAAATTAAGAAACAATACTTTGCTTTCCACTGATTTCAGCAAAAAAATGAATTTTCCAATGAAAAGATTCATGCTGTGAAAAGTGCATTTTCCATAAAACCATAATCTTGGCCAGCTGTGATGCAGTGCTAAACACCATCCTGTAACATCCACTAAGGAGTTAAGAGACACAGTAACCTATCTTCTAAGCTGCAGTGAATTGGTGGGCCATCAAGAACTGGAGACCAAGCAGATAAAGAATGGCTGCCGGGGGTATGAGGAGGCCTCTGCTTCAACTGGCAGAAAATGGCATGATAAGCTGGAGACTCTAGGGAGAAAGCCTGAGAAGGATGTTCTTTAAGAAAAGGATGTAGATGAAGGTGAGACGTAGCCCAAGAATACAGCAGTGAATCAAAGGAAGCAGACCTTATCCGCTTAGTACAGGGTCCTTGGGCTAAAACCCAACGCAAAGGCCTTGTCTGGGAGCCCCTACTGGTTGCCAAAGAAGGGGATACAAAAGCCCCTCTGACACAAGGAGACAAGGCCTATTGACCCCAGAGTGGATGAAGGTCTGGCATAAGGAGTCTGGGGTTTTGGTCTGTTTCACTCTTTGGATACAGACTAGCTAACCTAGTGAGGCAGGCTTTAGACTAGATTCAAAGGGGGCAGGAGACAATAGCCTATAGGTAAATCCACTCCTGCAGAAATTTCTCCCCCTTAGCTTCACAAATATTATGCAAATCATAACATGCTGCTTTGACCATGGGAATGTTTTCCGCATTGCGGTCTAACCTGCCAAAAAGGTAGGCCAGTGCCCCTTTAAGCAACCAAAGGCAGATTCAACAGTTATTTTGCATCTACTGAGTCTGTTGTTGAAGTGTTTCTTGTTGCAGACAAGGTTACAGGTGTAAGGCTTCCTGAGCCACAGGAGTAAGGGGTAGGCTGGGTCTCCAAGGATCACTATGGGCATTTCAACATCCCAAAAGAAAGTCTGGAAAGAAAGTCCTGGCTTGCAGCTTTCTGTACAGGCCAGTGTTCTGAAGATGCATGTGTCACGCACCTTCCCTAACCAATCAGCACTGATGTAACTAAAATAACCCCAGTAATCCACCACCACTTGCAATACCTTAGAAAAGTAGCTCTTTCTGTTGATATACTTTGTCACAAGATGGTCTGGGGCCAACATGGGGATATGTGTTCCATCTATTGCTCCACCACAGTTGGGGAATCCCATTGCTGCAAAATCATTAATTATGCCATGCACATTTCCAAGAGTATAGTCATTCATAGTAAGAGGCGATTAATGGTCCTACACACTTGCATCACTGCAACCTCCACAGAGGACTTCCCCATTCGAACCTGATTCATGACTGATTGGTAGCAGTCTGGTGTTAGCTTCCACATAGCAACTGCCACTCGCTTCTCCACCAGTAGGTGCAACTCTCATGCTGGTGGCCTGGAGCTGGAGGGCAGGAATGAGCTCTGCACACAGTTCCAAGAAGGTGGCTTTGCGCATCAAAAAGTTCTGCAGCCACTGATCATCATCCCATATCTGCATATCGGTGCAATCCGACCACTCACTTCTTGTTTCTTGAACCCAGAACCAACAGTCCACTGTGTGCAGCTGCTCCATGAATCCCAACAGCAATCTTGAATTGTTTCTTTCTATGGCACACAGCAGGGCAGATACCATGGTGTCGTCGTCATCAGATTCACAGCTCATGAAATACTACAGGATCAGCTATGTTGTGTTCATAATGCTCATCACAGTACTGAAGCACTGCAGGATCCATGATTTCTGCCAGCAATGGTGGGCACACAGGTAACATGGTCTGCGTCAGTTCACTGGGTAATTTTTACATCCATAATCTAGATGTGGACTTCATGCAGAAGGTGGCAGGACCTATTTGCTGAAGAATATCTGGCTTGCTGCTAGCGTTTGAGCTCTGCCTGTAGATGAACTCATCAGCACTGTCAATGATACTTGATTCCTCCAGCACTGGGGATTCTGGTGGCCTGTCTTCGAGGTTCTGGACATTGGTCTTCTGCCATGAGATATTCAACCCTATTGTTTAGGTAGCATCTTGGAGATCTCAGGGTGGGACTGAAATTCTCCAGCTTCTCTTCAAGCAAGTCAGCATAGTTTTGGTTGGTCGGCCTGGATTACATGTGTTGAAGCAAGTCCTAATATACAGTTGATGGCTCAACAGAATAATTCCGGGCAAGAATATATTCCTGTCACACACCTGCGGTTGTGCAGAAACGCAGTGAAAGCCGTGAACCAATGTGCACTCTCTTACAAGTACTGGTGCAAAGATATTGCACCAGATTTAGAAAAACATCTGGAACACCAACTCCTTTCAGAAAGAGTGAAAATTCAGAACTGTCAGCCAAATCAAAAGCTGCTTTGATGTCAATATATGCCACATGAAGCAGGCAGTTAAATTCTCCATGCAGCTCAGCCAGAAGCTGGAGGGCAAGGACAGTGCCATTGTTGACCGCCGTACAGTAAAACCTGATTGTTCTGGACAACTAAGTCTGTTAACAAGCAGCTGCATCCTACCAAGCAGAACATATGTGAAGAACATTTTAGGGACTGATAACAAAGAGATTGGCCTACACTTGCCACACTTGGGTGAGATCCTTTGATGTTGTACAGGACACTATGATGCCATCTTTCCATTGTGCTGCTACTTTACTTGATGCCTACACCTTTAAGAACAATTGATGCAGGCCGATGCTCACTAGTTTCAATGCATGTTTGAGCAGCTCAGGTAGACTAACATCAGGTCCAGCAGCATGTCTATTCTGTAAATTTCTGACGGCCTTTTGTACTTCAAGTGACAGAGGATCAGTGCTCATCCATAGATCTGCAGTTTACCAGGTCACATAGCTCTGGATAGTTGTCAGCAAATCCTTGGTTCAGTATGCTTTCATAAGGTGTTTTCCATCTGTTCAAGACCTCAACCATTGATGAGCAGGGAGAGACATCTGGTTTCCTAATGAGGATGTTAGAAAACTGTTGCTTGCAAGCTAGAAGTCTACCAAAAATACAACATCCAGCACCTTTCTCAGGATCCTGTTGAAGCTGTGAAATAAAGCACTAGCAATCCAGGATCACAAATGTAACCTCAGTACTGTCTCAAATAACATAGGGAAACATGCCCAGATGGGCATGTCTAGACAAGTCCCTGGGTATAGATCTCCCGTCCATATGGGTCAGAATAATCAATAGTCATTTATAGTTTTGTTTTTGCTCTTTGCTCTTTTCCACAAAGTATAACAGATTCTATTATAAATCAATATGTTCATGTTCAATAATACAATATGTTCACAAATGAATTGGAATATCATGACCATATGCCCATCACTGCAGGGAAAGACTATCAGAGGGTTGAGGTTGGATGGAACTGAGAGTAACTACTCTCACAATTACAGGAGAGTGAAAATTAGATGTAGTGACAGAAAACAGATTTTGGGATAATTGTTTAAAATATTTGGGATTAACAATACCGGAAATGGGGTGGGGGGACCACCAAAAGTATATACAGTATTTGGATATTAAAACTAAACAAATATTTTCCACACAGAGCAATAGATTTTAATTTTTTTTTACTCTCTTTTCCAATAGATGAGAAATAAAATAAATAAATTCCAAACACAAAAGATCTGAATCATAATTTGGGGTGAGGTTAACATCTTCTAAAAGCTGCAAATTAATGTTAACAGATCAAAATCAATTAGGTCTGCCAATCTGTTCACAAATAATTCTTTTTCAGATTTTATTGCTAGACTGACAGTACTACTTAAATCTTGATTATGCTATCCAATATTCACACTTAGTAATCCCATGCTATTATTTAATTTGTTTGTTTTGTTATTAGGGATATGTTTGTGTAAAGGAATTTCTCACTGCATTGGAGAGTCATAAAAAAGCACACTAAAATGAAAATCTTATAATCAATTCTGAATTTCATCTGCCATCCTGAACATAAGAACGGCCAAACTGGATCAGACCAAAGGTCCATCTAGCCAAGTATCCTGTCTTCCGACAGTGGCCAATGCCAGGGTCTTCAGAGAGAATGAACAGAACAGGTAATCATCAAATGATCCATCCCCTCTCGCCAATCCCAGGTTCTGGCAAACAGAGGCTAGGGATGCTTCAGAACATGGTTTTGCATCCTTGCCAATCCTGGGTAAAAACCTTTGATTGACATATACTCCATGAAATTATATAGTTCTTTTTTGAACCTGGTTATAGTTTTGACCTTCACAACATCCTCTGGCAAAGAGTTCCACAGGTTGACTGTGCATTGTGTGAATAAATACTTCATTTTGTTTGTTTTAAATCTGCTGCCCAATCATTTCTTTTTTTGATTCCTAGTTCTTGTGTTATGAGAAGGAGTAAATCACACTTCCTTATTTACTTTCTCCACACCAGTCATGATTTTATAGATCTATATCACATCCCTCCTTAGTCATCTCTTTTCCAAGCTGAAAACTCCCAGTCTTATTAATCTCTCCTCACATGGAAGCTGTTCCACACGGCTAATCATTTTTGTTGCCCTTTTCTGTACTTTTTCCAATTCCAATATATCTTGTTTTAGATGGGGCAACCAGACCTGCAGGCAGTATTCAAGATGGATTTATATAGAGGCAATATGATATTATCTGTCTTATTATCTATCTCTTTCTTAATGATTCCCAACATTTTGTTCACTTTTTTGACTGCTGCTGCACATGGGTGGATGTTTTCAGAGGACTATCCACAGTGATTCCAAGATCCTTTTCTTGAGTGGTAGCAGCTGATTTAGGCCCCATTATTTTATATGGCTACTGCTGAATATTTAACATGATATTTTTGTCCCTCTGGAATTCATCACAATATTCTTTATTTGCTATCTAAATTTTGGGTCATCTGAATTTTTTGCTACCTCACTGTAAAATAATTAAATAATGTATTAAACAACACAGTGTTTAATATGGATCTTTCCCAAGATGAACATTGATAATCTTTTGGTATCTATATTTAGCCACTTTTTAATTCATGACAGCACTTTGCTCACCGCATAACTACTTAGTTTCCTGAATAGCATTCTAAAAGGAACTTTGTCTAAGGCTTTTGAGAAGTTCAAGGGCCCAGTTACACAAATTTACAGTCAAGAGAAGGAAGCACTGAAAGTTGAACAGAAAAGGATCTACATTATAACTACAGACAATTTTTTAAGAGTGTGGATATTTGTGGTGCCTCATGGAGCACAGCATGCCCATATAGGATTATCTATTGTAATATTGTAATTATTTCAAATGCATAGAGGACAAGAGCACAGGAAAGCAACCATTAGTCAAACGATACACCCACAATCAATGCAATGATATCTGCTGGGAGAAGGGTTCTACAGTAATCTGTCATAACATCCAGGCCAGGTATAGGTAAAAATGTGAGTCTTTGAGCCTCCTAACCATTGCTCCAGGGTTTCTGAAGTACATTACGTGCCCACAGATAACAGTTCTGATGTTAGTATAGACACCCACATGTCCCCAATGATTAAAGGATTTTGTCTCCCAGGGGATTTGTGCTTGGTTAGAGTTTGGGTTTATAATGAATCTTCTCAGTGACTCAGGGTATGTCTACACTGCAATTAAAAACCCACAGATGACTCAGGCTTGCAGGGCTCAGGCTGCGGGGCTGTTTAATTGCAGTATAGACATCTGGGCTGAGGCTAGAGCACAGGCTGTAGGACCCTGTGAGGTGAAACGGTTCCAGAACTTGGGCTGAGGCCCAAACCAGAATGTCTACACTGAAATTAAACAGCCCCTCTGCCCAGGCCCCATGAGCCCAAATCAGTTGGCATGGGTGAGTTGTTGATGTCTAACTGCAGTGTAGTCATACCCTTAGAAAACAGTTTACCACTGTGTTGGTTATAGACAGATAATGTAGCTATGTTTGAAGACCCTCCACCCGTGAGTAATACTATATTTACTCTAGAATATAATTAATGTAGTCAACAGTGCTATTGACAAAAGCTCAGCATGTATCAATGAAAGTGGACAATGAATAGCACAACAAACACATATGTTAGGGAAGTCTACTGCAACTTAATCCTATGCTCCTATGCCTTTGCCAAGCAGTTTTCTGTGGGATATTAAAAAAAAGTTTTGAAATTACAAGCTATCACTTTCAATGTCAAGGGTTTTCCTGGACCTGCTTGCAGGCTAGAGGACTGTGTAGGGAAGTGTGTGATCTGGGCCTAGTAGAGTCAGTCTGCAGAGAACCGGCTAGAGTAAGATGGGTAGAGTAGTTGAATCTCTGTTTGTTTTGGGTTATTGTTTTGAGTTCTAAGAAAAAAAGTAGTGTTATGTTGCAACATTCCAGCAAGAGTATTTCTATTTTTATCTAACTTCTCTGTGTGTATGGCATGAACATAACCCTTTCTCCTTTACATTGGGGGGGGGGGGGGATATAACTCAGTGGTTTGAGCATTAACTATAGATAAAGGGCTAAATTAACCCCTGATGTAATTTGACAGCTGTCAGTCGAGTTGCATCAGGAAAGAATTTTTCTGAATATCTGTATCTGTATATTTGCAAAATCTGTCTCTGTCAATTCAAAGTACCCTGTCACACCTGGATTTACAACTTTTAATTGAAACCGTCTGCCAGCTGGTAACAAATTTCTCTCTAGCACCTTCTCAAAGCGTCTTTGGAATTTTCCTGTTTGTAAAACTTGGTAAGGAAGTTCCTTTAGTCATAATTAGACTGTAAGGGGAAAAACAAGAAAAAAATATCTATAACTCTACTGTGAGTAGTGTACTAAATCTCATAGCTACTCATCTAGAATTAATATGGTTTAGGCCATTAGTGGTTAGAAAATTGCTATGATGCCAGCTTCTCATCAAGTATCTGAAAGATTAGAAAGCAAAACCAAGCAAAATGTTTTTATTGGCATGCCACTGTAGGCCAAATTAGTCAGCTCAGAAGAGGGGCTCTCATTATTCCTCCAGTTGTATCACCTATTACTATTGGTCGCTCACTTTTAAGTAATGTGGCTATTAAGCATCAGTCACAAACTTTTTTCTCTCTCAGACCCACAGTCAGTCAGTGCTTATGAGATAGGGAGGGGAAACAAGGGAAAATTGGTTACAAAAGTCTATGGGCTAGATCTCAGCTTGATGTAAATTGATTTCGCTCCATTGACTTGATTTACACAAGCTGATGATGTGACACTAAGTATCCACTGTTTGCTACTTCCAAATTTAAGGCTCTAAGACAAAATTGGAGGTGTGGCACAGTAAGCCCAAATTAGCTGCATATGTGCTTGTTAATTATAAAATCATAAACATTTAGGACTAGAAGATACCTTGAAGCCATCTAGTTCATCCCCCCGCACAGAGGTAGGACCAAGTAAACCTAGACCATCCCTGACAGGTGTTTCTCCAGCCTGTTCTTAAAAAACACCAATAATGGCAATTCCATAACCTCCCTTGGAAGCCTATTCTAGAATTTAACTACTCTTATAGTTAGGTTAGCTATTAGAAAAAAACTTTCTAAATCTCCCTTGCTGCAGATTAAGGTATTCAGTAGAAAACAGCATCTGTTCACATGGAAAAATCAGAAATAGAAACTTTATAATAGCCCATCAAAGGGCTTGCTTTTTATTATACAATAGCAATATTTTCTAATAGCTCTCAAGCTTTTACTGAGTCTCCTTAGTACTGAAGATACACTGTCAAATCTTATGGAACTTTTTAACATGAACCTTCTGCTTCTTTAGGAAAATTTCTAAACAAAGTCTGTTCAGTCTAAATACAATTCATCATTGTTAACATTAAGCAATTAAACATTTGCTCTTTATTTATAGAACTATATTTAGGTTTTAAATCCAAAATGTTTTCAAAAAGTGAATACACTAAAACTGATACCTTGCCAGGCAGCATAATCAAATGTCTGTGTGATTGTCATAAGCACCAAAAGTATAACACATGCATGTAAAAATCCAAAATACAACTACAGATTTCCTTATATAACAACAAGTTAAGATCATAATTGTATACAAAATGATTGTAAGCCATAGGCGCTCAATCCCTGTCTAGCGGTGGCTACATCAACTAGAAGTCGAAGAGCCTGCTACAGCCTTTTTTAACAGGTAGACCTTTTAGCTCAGGCAGTAGAGACTCTGGTGTTGTTAAGATCCAGAGGTCCCAGATTCAAGCCCTCTGCTGACAATCCAGTTGGGATAGTGCTGTTACAAGTGGTTCAAGCCCCTCTACGGGCCACCACTTGTAACACTGACTCACCTGGCTGTGGGTTGTCAGCAGTGAGAACCAAACCTAGAACCTCTAGGTCTTAACACATGAACCTTTACTGTTTTTTTACAAGGCTGTAGTAGGCTCATCAGTCCCTAGATGGCCTAGCAGCACAAGAAGGGGAAAAAGTACCACAATGAGAAGCCATGGCTTACATACTCCCCTTGGTTGGGGACACACATCCTAAGCTTCAGGGATTTCTCAGTTCAGTTCTTCTGGGCCACCACTTGTAAGTCTGGCTCCTTTGGGTGTGTTGTTGGCAGCAGGGATCAAACCTGGGACCTCTGGATTTTAACACATGAGCCTTGACTACCTGAGTTAAAAGACCCACCGTCTCTATTAGACTAGGATGTAGCAGGCTCATCAATCTTTAGTTGGCCTGAAGGGGGACAGAGTACCACACCAAACCGTCATGATTGACGTGATCATTTCCACCTTTAGAATGACAATAAAAGATATTTTTAAAAGGACCCATAACATATTAAAGTGTTAAAAAACTTATCCTGTTAATTTATTGAAGATAAAATTCAGTTCCTTAAGTGGATGGGATGGGATGGGATGGGATGGGATGGGATGAATGAAAGCACACTGAAAACAAGGCCAGGTTAGTACCCTTTCCTTGAGTGAATGGGAATCAGGGGCGGGGGAGGGGGGGGAGTGGGAGGAGGTGGAGATACAGTTGCTGCAGTAAGGAGGAAGAAAGTTGTAAATAACTTTACTACACATCTCCTCTCTCTTCAGTGGAATCATCACTACATTTTTAAGGATTAACAATCCCCTTTCAGATTTATTGAAATAGTCTGATTATACTAACAATACAGATGTTGGATGAAAATGAAACCATGGGATGTGAGTTATACTTCATATTTATAAGTCATCTATTATTATCTTAACATCCTCCATACATATATATTGTGTTATGAATGCACTGTCTTTTTCCCAGTGGATCCAGAAAAGTGAAAAATTCCACATTGGTTTTTGACATTTTTCTCCTTGAGAACCAGAAATTCATGCCACACATTATCTGAGTTGTTTCCATTTTTCTAGGAGGTTTTCACAGTCTCAGTTCATTTTGGATGCTGGAAAGCCAGTAGCACTTATTCTTATTTATGATGGCATCTAGAGACCGAGATCTCTACCACATTAATTTAGTTTATGTTAGTTTATGTACAAATATGTAGTAAGAAATAGTGCCTTCCTTAGAGATCGTACAATCCAAATAAGCAAGACAGACAAAACATAGGAGGAAAATACTATTTTCCCCACTTTGCAAATGGGGAATTGAGGCACACAGAGATAATTAATTTGCTCTGGGTAATATGGAAATCTGAAATTGAACCCAGGTCATCTAACTTCATTTAACAGCAAAGCAACCTTTCCTATTTATCACTGAAAATTAAGGCAGCCAGTCTATTCACTCTGTTTCTGACACTATTAAAAGTTCTACTTTAATTATGAATAATTGGCTGGACAACTTAGTTCCAATTCCTTTATTCTGTTTCTAATTTTAACATATTGTCTTATATTGGCACCCTAAATATTTGGCTGTCAAAATAATGCAATACATCACTAATAGTAAAATGGTCAGAGAAATGACTACAGCAAAGTAAATAAACAAGTGTCTGTTTTTCACTTTGTTGATGACAGACGCATAGACACGTAGGACTGGAAGGAACTTCTATAGGTTATCTAGTCCAGTCCCTTGCACTGAGGCAGGACTAAGTATTATCTAGACCATCCTTGATAGGTATGTATAACTTTTCTTAATACTTCCAATGATGTAGATTCCATAACTTCTCTGGATAATTTGTTCTAGTACTTGGCTATTACCCTTATAGTTCCGAAGTTTTTCCTAATGGCTAACCTAAATTTTCCTTGCTGCAATGTAAGCCCATTAGTTCTTGCCCTGTCTTGTCCTCACTGGATAAAAAGAACCATTTATCACCCTCCTACTTATAACAACCTTTTACGTACCTGAAAATTTTTATCATGCCCCCACTCAATCTTCTCTTTCCAGACTAAATTTTTTCAGTCTTTTCCACTAGGTCATATTTTCTACACTTTTCATCATTTTTGTTGCTCCTGTAGGGACTATCTCCAATTTGCCCACATCTTTCCTGAAGTGTTGTGCGCAGAACTGGACACAATGCTCTAGCTGATGCCTTATCAGTGCTGACTAGAGTGGGAGAATTATTTCTGATGTCTTGCTTACAACACTCCTGCTAACACATCCCAGAATGATGTTCACTTTTTTTGCAACAATATTAAATTATTGACTCATATTTAGTTTGTGATCCACTATAACCTCCAGATCTTTTTCTGCAGTAGTCCTTTAGTAATTTTCCATTTTTATTTGTGAAACTGATTATTCCTTCCTACGTGCAGTACTTTGCATTTGTCCTTTACTGAATTTCATCCTATTTATTTCAGACCCTTTCTCCAGGTTGTCAAGATCACTTAGAATTGTAAACCTGTCCTCCAAAGGGTTTGCAACTTCTCCCAGCTTGGTAACATCTGGAAACTTTGAGTATACTCTCTATGCCACTATCCAATTCATTTATGAAGATATTGAACAGAACTGGAACCAGAGGAACCCCACTCCATGAGCCCTTCCAGCTTGACTGTGAAACATTGACAGCTACTCTCTAAGTATGGTTTTCCAGCCAGGTGGATGCACAACTTATAGGAGGTTCATCTGAGCAATAGCTTCCTAGTTTACTTATAAGAAGCCTTACTAAATTTGAGATAGTTCACATCTTCTATTTTCCCTTATATACAAGGTTTGCTACCCTGTCAGAGAAGGCTATTAGTTTTGATGTGATTTGTTCTTGACAAACCTATGTTGACTGTTACTTCTTGTTGTCTTCTAAGTGCTTACAAATTAATTGCTTGATTATTTATATTATCTTTATGGGCTCTGAAGTTAAGATGACTGGTCTATAATTCCCAGGGTTGTCCTTATTCCCCTTTTTTTAAATAGATAGATATGCCCTTTGCCAGTGCTCTGGGATGTCTCCCATCCTCCATGAGTTCTCAAGGATAATTACTAATGGCTCAGACAATTCTTCATCCAGTTCCTTAAGTATTCTAGAATTTATTTATCAGGCCCTGCCTATCTGAAGACATCTAGCTTGTCTAAGTAATTCTTAACTTGTTCTTTCCCTATTGTAGCTTCAGATCCTACCCCATTTACACGGATGTTTACTATGTTAGTTGTTCAATCACTGCTAACCTTTTTGCTGAAAACTGTAACAAAAAGGCTATTTAAGACTTTGGACATAGCTGCATTTCTGTCATTTTCTTTTCCTCTTCATTGAGTAATGGGCTTACTCCATCCTTGCTCTTATTCTTGCTTCTAATTTTTTGAATAATGTTTTCTTGTGACTAATTAAGATGAAAAATAGTAATCTGAATGGGTGTAAACTTTAGCCTGGATTCATTTAGGGCTGCTTAAACACTTCTGAGTTCAGTTATAGGTTAAAAAATTGACATTTGAATCATGGAGGTTAGCAAAGAACAATGCTGCTGATTCACTTAAAACTTCAGTTTCTATTGGAAGATCCCTATCTATCCTGTGCAAATATTGTAGAGTGTTACCTGTGTTAGATGGGTGTGGTTTAAAAAGTGGGACTGTTTTCCCAATTTAACATGTTTTATTGCAGGGACAAGTTAGTTTTCTGGCTCCTAGAAGACTGTTCCAGGAATGGCTTTGCATGGCCTTTAGAAATTTCTAGAGAGTGAGAAGTAGAAACTTATCACACTCAAAAAAGTATAAGGAAGCCCCCAGCAGGGCACGCAGCATGGCAACAGAGGAGGAGCAGGCCTTCACCCTTGTAGATATCTGATTGTGAATACAGGGTACAGAAAAAAACTTGACAGGAAAGGAGAACCAAAAGCATGGGGGCAGGTAGGTGATGTTGTGAAAGCATGAGATGAGGTCCATTGAGATGTTGTGGCTTTGGGTTGATCTCCAAGTTTAAAATAAGACCACAAACACTTCACTGTTCCTTCTACAGCAAATTTTCACACAACCTAATTTTTAGTCGTTATGAAATACCCCTGACTCAGGAGAAGACAACAGTGGAAGATGATCCTTTATTTCTATCATTTTATAAATCTTGCTCTGAGGCTTCGAACAAGACCGTCAAAATTAATATTGTTTCATTTTTTGTTTTTTTTTTTGTTTGTTTTTAATGCTTCCCATTATATAATTTTGAGATCTGTAAAGCCGACCGCAAAGTAAAATTTTTAAAATACAGAAGGCTTGATCTTCAATCTGTGACACATTGGTTGGGCTGCAGAGGTGAAAATGCTTATAAATTAATGAAACCAACTACAGCTTTTGTATATTTACAGTGTTGCCAGTGGCACAGATCCGATACCCCCTAGTAGCAGACTACTTCATGTAAGTACTTTTTTTTGCAGTCATAAAGACGCTATATTAGAGCTGCTGCAGCTGGGGCTAGAGGCACATCAACAAGCCAGTTTTATGACTTTTACTTGCAGAGGGAGCTTATTTTTACTTTATGAAAGCTCCTTCATTCCTTCTCTCCACTGAATAATACAATGTTAAAAATCTGAGCCATACACTTGCTGTCAACTCTGATGTAAGAGAGAGCACAAAGCCTATTTAAATTATGAGAGAGGGTGGTTATTGATCAGTTCAGAAGATTTTTTAATTTCAAATTAAGGCTATTTCCTCTTCAAGGGTTGAGAGAACTAGCATATGCTGACTGTCACGCGAACAGACTGCAGACTACGAAAGCACACTGCAGCAACCATATGTTGGAAAGCATATTATAACTGCATATAAAAGCTGACAATTCTCTCTGCCTCCCTCTGTCCTCCACTTTCTTCAAAAAAACATACAACTGATACATTAAACATTCATCTCCTATATCGAGAGGTTACCTGGCATCTTTCAGATGACTGAACATGATAGCTGAAATAATCTGTAGAAAATGGTGTGGGAGGGATGGGATTCCTAATATAATACTTTGTGATTTTCTTTGATTTAACAGACACGGATTGTTTTTTTTTAATTTGGTTGGAATCATAAGTACATCACATTTTAGTCTATAAATACATTCTACTTCTGATTATTCTTTTAACTGAATTACATTAAATTAAAACTGGATTTTGGCAGAGTTTGGAGAGGAAAAATCAACTTTAATTGCTAAGAAATTTACAAACAAAGTCCTTTAAATTTGGAAAGCAAAGATATTAGTTGGTGTTAACTTCTGTGAAGCATAATGTGACAGATGTTTCTATGATGCTAGAGATGTAACAAACTATCTGTAAGTAATTTGGATAACTGGTGAAGCAGGTTATATCTGACAAAACCAGGAATTTATGAGCATGATGAGGGGCATAGCATGACCCCTGTGACTAAGTATGAGGGATGGTGTTGAATTGTACTGCCATTTGTTTTTGGTTTTTTCCCCCTTAAATCCAAATTATAGTGCAAGTCACGTACATGACAGATGTATTAAAAAGAAAGAAAAATGATTTTCTAGTTGCAGACATTTCTAGTTGCATTACCTTTGAAACAGGTAATGGTGAATTGTCTATAGAACCAGGGTATTCAAATGTCCATGTTTATCATATTCACTTTTACCACTGTTTGTTATAACTTCCAAAAAGGATGTCTAGTCTAATATCTAGTCATTACTCAGGTCACTTTGCTTATATTTTGTACTTCTTTCCCCACCCTTTTTTTACTTTTGGAAAGTACATTTTTTTCTGTATTCCAAAGTTCAGAAAACAAATAGTCGGACAACACTTCTAATCCTTATTTCCTATAAAGTATTATTCAGTATCTCAACATTTTGCATAATCTGAAATATTTAATTAGTTTTTCCCAACTCTTTGTGGAAATGCATAAATTTAGGTATAATCAGTTTTGCATCTCAGTTTTATTCCTGACTTTTCTATAATTAAATTTCACCTATATTTATTGTGGAATATTAAATTTGCATATTAATCTAGGTCAGTTCTGAATGTGTCATTTTAGTTTGCATATACTCTCTGTTGTTGCAGTCTTCTTGATCCAATATCCTCAGAGATATATGTTAGGATATAGATATTCAGGCCTGTCTGCAAAGGCCTGTACTCTAAGAATTTAGGTGTATTCTTATCACTTGGCTAGTGATAGAGGTATAAAAGAAAGAATCAAGATCACTGTCTGCTGGTGTAAGGGCCTTCTCTTACTGTGACAGTCTGAGGCCCTGTTCTTAGGCTAAGGCCTTTGGCTAAGCAGCAGAGGCAGCCATAAGCTGGGAAGCGAACGGTCACATCCTCACATTCCAAACTAGTCACATTGAAATAAGGTGCTATTGGGCTGTTAGGCACTATCAGGATAGGATTGTATTCCTATCACCTCCAGAGAAAGGGAAGTGCCTAGAAAATGTAAAAGGAAACTTAGTTTGATAGCATCCTGTCTGGCAAGAACTCACTCATCAACAGCTGGGATGTGAAATCCTCACTTCTGTATTGTTTTGTCATTATAGTTCCCACTTTGCTGTTGTTTGTCTGTATAATCTCTGTCTGGTTCTGTGATTGTTCCTGTCTGCTGTATAATTAATTTTGCTGGGTGTAAACTAATTGAGGTGGTGGGATATAATTGGTTACATAATCATGTTACAATATGTTAGGATTGGTTAGTTAAATTTCAGGAGAATGATTGGTTAAGGTATAGCTAAGCAGAACTCAAGTTTTACTATATAATCTGTAGTCAATGAGGAAGTGAGGGGGTGTGGGTGGGGATGTGAGATGGGAACAGGGAATGGGGGTAAGAAAATTGGAATCATGTTTTGCTAAAGGGGGAGATGGGAACAGGGAATGGGGGTAAGAAAATTGGAATCATGTTTTGCTAAAGGGGGAAATGGGAACAGGGAATGGGAGTAAGGAAGTTGGAATCATGTTTGGCTAAGGGCAGGAATGGGAACAGGGACACAGGTGTAAGGCTTTGTGGTGTCAGAGCTGGGAAGGAGGATACTAAGGAAGGAAACTGGAATCATGCTTGCTGGAAGTTCACCCCAATAAACATCGAATTGTTTGCACCTTTGGACTTCGGGTATTGTTGCTCTCTGTTCATGCGAGAAGGACCAGGGAAGTAAGTGGGTGAAGGAATAAGCCCCCTAACAATATACATTGGTGACTGACAACAGTGGCCATGCAAGCATTTTTGCAACAGAAAAAAAAAAAGAAAAAGAGAAGAGTCAATGTTGAGCATTTATCCAGTAGCATGTGATGACTGAGCAGACAACAGTGCATCTAAGGTTTTTCATCCTCTAAGGAATTCACTTTCACCTACTACATCAAAACTGGGATGTTTACTATTAGATTTTTGGCTTGGTACCAGGAATCAAACTACATTTTTCAAGTTCTTATCCTGCAATGTGATGAGATATGACATTGGCCTTTAATGTACTTTAATGCAGCACTTATCATACATCCTGATTTCAAAAACAGACATTAAAATACATAAAACCCATGGTAGTGGTCTAATAACTTACTTATTCAGTAATATGTTTAATCAGAGCATTTCAAGAATAAATCTCTTACTTTTGTGAAAAGTAATTAGAAATAGACATTGCTTTGAATGTGATAGGTATTCTCATAAAGCACCCAGGAATATTCAAATTTACTTCATAGCTTCAAATATGTTTCAACAGAATGAAAGTAGAAACAGAATCCCTGACCATACAGTCTCCAACTAAAGGTGGAGTGGAAATTGTCTACTGTTTGTAGGTAAAGGAATTTATAATTCACTGGTCATTTGACAAGTGTTCAACTTTGCTCTGCTTATAGCTAAGTAGGATGCTGGTTGATACAGTGTCTGTCATCTCTTTCATTAGTATTTCCATTTTCAATTTATCTTCTGTGAGATGCCATATATTTTATACATCTTTGTTAGCCTTGAGGTTTCAGCCTCCACTGCATGCTAATAATGCAGATTGAAGATGCTATGCAGGATTGTATGTACTTGATTAGTAAATATGATCATGTGGAAGTGTTACGTAGCAAAATAAATCCTGGTCACTGGTTTTGAAGGTAATGGTTGCACTTTGCTTTGTACGATATATCCCACTCCTCCTTCATGCATATTTGGATACAAAAGTGAAATATTTGATGTTCAAAATGTGCCCATCCAGCAATTTTCAGTCAAGCCTCTTGATATCTTTGTGTACTTGTTCTCCAGTAATTCCATTTTCCCTGCTTGATAGAATGTTTGATGCTTCCTATAGGCCATATCATTATGTTGTTTTCTTGTTCAGAATGAATGGTGACCTTAATCATGGGTTTTGTTTGTGCACTTTCCATGAAAAGCTTCATGGGCTTCTGAATACTTTGGAAATAGTGATATCTCCTTCTAAAATAGATCTGACATTGTCATTAGTCATTCTGAGGAGTCTTAGCTGTTAACCTACTTTGTTTTTACACTGGATATCAAGAGCTTAAATTTACCAGTAGACTTTGCCTTTACTTTGGTTGAGTTGTCTACATGTTTTATAACAAATCTCATATTAGTAGTTTTTGTAAACATTGCTAGAATAATTATAATTACTTACCTTTTTCCTATTCAATTTATACTTATATAGCACCATTCAAACCAAGGCTAAATATTTATTCTATTCCTTTTTACACAACAGAATTACTGGATAACTCTGTGGTGTAAAAAATTACTGAATTACTGGATAACCCTCTCCGTGGATCACCACCTTGTAGTGGTGGAGAGGCTTGAGTCTCTCAATGACCCCGAGAGTGATGCTGCCTGGAGTCATGTACTCCCTTAGGGCTACCCATGGCAGAACAGTCAAGGGCGAGGTTCCAGACAAAGTGTGATCCAAGAAGTCCCTAACAGCAGAACAGATGGAGGATAACTGCACAATGGAGGTGAAACTGTTGTGTAATGTTACAACGACTGTGAAGGTGGATGAAGGCTGCAGCAAATAGAGGATCTCCAATCGTCATGGTGCCCATACAATTGGTTTCAAGTTCTCTATCTGTCAAAGATAGTGTGGTGACTGTTGTGCACCAGTCTCCCCACTTTAAAAGAAGTCCCACACAGGCATCTTCCAGTTTTGGGGAAAAAAATATTGCACAAGTCAAAAGTCCGGTAGCGATCTGCGAGTGGTGATGAGAACAGGACAGTGAAATCCAGAAGTTCCTAGTTACAGACCGACACACAGGCGGTGGGTGTGTGATACAGTTGTCTTGCTTGAGGATTGAGGCAGGTTGAGCATCTCGGCAGCTGCACCCATGTCTGAGCAGTCCTTTTCAGGATCCACTCTGCTCACCGCACATGGGGACAGGGTTAGTAAAGGTACTCTAAAAATAGTCTTGCCTCTGTTTTTTCCTGGCTGGATAGCCACATCCAGCAGGATCACCACCTCAGTGGTCGAAAATGTAAGAAACTCTTAAACTTTGGAACTTGGAACGAATGGACCCTGATGGACCACTCGAACAGCGACTGCCCAGAGCAACGTACAGCCATTATTGCTCGTGAATTAAGTAGGTTTAACATTGATATTGCTACTTTGTCCAAAACTAGAAGAGCTGATGAAGGACAGGTGAGGGAGGAGAAAGGAGGATACATCTATTTCTGGAAGGGAAAATCTATAGATGAATCCCGATTGCATGGAGTGGGCTTTGCTATAAAGAACATGCTTGTAAGGTGCCTCTCTGAGGTACCAGTTGTCATCAATGAGTGGTTTATGACACTCTGATTTAGGCTCACCAAAAATCAACAGGCAACTATTGTGAGCGCCTATGCATCAACGCTGGATGCTGATGAGAATGTAAAGGACGATTTTTAATCTCAGTTGGAAACCATTTTGTCAGAGACCACTACGTCTGTTAGTCTGTAAGGTGTCACAGGACTCTTTGCCATTGTTACCAGTATTCCTCCAAGCAATTCCAGAAAAGAAAGATAAGCCCACTGGCTTCAAAGAGGCTAGAAGAAGAAACACCAAGGGAAAATGACACAGATATAGAGAACAGATAGTGGATTGCTTGGCCCAGTTGCCACACCTGTGCAATGGCATGGGCTTTCTTCTACTAGTACTGAAAATAAAGTGGTAAACATTCAACATAATGCAGATATTTTTTACATCAATACCATTAATAATAGGATTAATGGAGAGCTAATCCCATTGAGATGCATCTTACAGTAGAGCTTGACTAGTCAAAATAGGATGTATATATTACATGGGAGAATCATACACTCTGCTGATCAGGAAATAGATTAGAGTTTGCTTAAATCAATGAAGTCATCGGCAAAGTTTCTCTGCAGTGTCAAAACAAAATAAATCAAACCGAATTTTGCGATAAACCAGATCAGGACTACAATAGGAACTGGATTATCCTCATCTAAAATCATTGGACCAAATACCTCCCTGATGTAATTTATTGATTCCTGTGGAGTTACACCAAGGATGAGTTTAGCCTATTCTTCTCATATTTACACACCTGTATGTACATATGATATTGCCTTATGAAATATGCACAAAGAGGGTTCTAAATGTTAAGAATTTTCAACACAAGGAAAGGCTAAACTTTTCCTGGGGTGAAGAGCAAACCATAAACCATATTTTCCAAACAGAAACATTATGTTCAGATTTTTTAAGTGTTAAATGACATTGAGTTATGTCAAGTGTTGTTGCTTTCAAGGGATTCAAATTTAGTGCCCTTTATTCTTTTAGAGAAAGCGAGAGAGAGAACAATGAAACAGAGACAGAGAAGAGATATATTTGTTGAAAAACCTAGTGCAGATGGAATTGTTCTATACACTTTCAGCAAATCTTTATTTAGTTATCAGCAGAGCTACACATTTTTGGATCAGGTATAGTCTACTACTAATATATTTCATGTGTAATCTGGCCATCAGGATATGAATATCTCACAGCCTAGGTGTAATACTAAATGCAAGAACAAGGGTTCAATCAAAAGATGCATCATATTAAGGGAATATGATGCCTTTATATCTCACAAAAAGACATCCTTTGTGATACGATAGAAATGAGCCTTAGATATCCTTCCTGGGCTCAAGACCTCCAACATAAGAAGTCTGACTTTGAAACAGCAAGCATCAGAGAGTTGAAAGATAATAGGTTTCTAATTTAAATAATATATCTCTTTAAAAAAGATAAGGAAGCCATGATGCAATATAGAAACAATTAAAATAGCCTCTGTTTTTGCCATGTTTACTGTTCATAGAATCATAGACTCATAGAATATCAGGGTTGGAAGGTGTCAAGGTACCTCCCCCACTCTGAACTCTAGGGTACAGATGTGGGGACCTGCATGAAAAACCTCCTAAGCTTATCTTTACCAGCTTAGGTCAAAACTTCCCCAAGGTACAAAATATTCCACCTGTTGTCCTTGGATTGGCCACTACCACCACCAAACTAATACTGGTTACTGGGGAAGAGCTGTTTGGACGCGTCTTTCCCTCCAAAATACTTCCCAAAACCTTGCACCCCCACTTCCTAGACAAGGTTTGGTAAAAAGCCTCACCAATTTGCCTAGGTGACTACAGACCCAGATCCTTGGATCTTAAGAACAATGAACAATCCTCCCAACACTTGCACCCCCCCTTTCCTGGGAAATGTTGGATAAAAAGCCTCACCAATTTGCATAGGTGACCACAGACCCAAACCCTTGGATCTGAGAACAATGAAAAAGCATTCAGTTTTCTTACAAGAAGACTTTTAATAGAAATAGAAGTAAATAGAAATAAAGAAATCCCCCCTATAAAATCAGGATGGTAGATATCTTACAGGGTAATTAGATTAAAAAACATAGAGAACCCCTCTAGGCAAAACCTTAAGTTACAAAAAAGATACACAGACAGAAATAGTTATTCTATTCAGCACAGTTCTTTTCTCAGCCATTTAAAGAAATCATAATCTAACACATACCTAGCTAGATTACTTACTAAAAGTTCTAAGACTCCATTCCTGGTCTATCCCTGGCAGAAATCAGCATATAGACAGATACACCGACCCTTTGTTTCTCTCCCTCCTCCCAGCTTTTGAAAGTATCTTGTCTCCTCATTGGTCATTTTGGTCAGGTGCCAGCGAGGTTACCTTTAGCTTCTTAACCCTTTACAGGTGAGAGGAGCTTTCCCCTGGCCAGGAGGGATTTCAAAGGGGTTTACCCCCAATATAAGAAGACTGACTTTGAAACAGCAAGCATCAGAGAGTTGAAAGATAATATGTTTCTAATTTAAATAATATATCTCTATAAAAAAGATAATGAAGCCATGATGCAATATAGAAACAATTAAAATAGCCTCTGTTTTTGCCATGTTTACTGTTCATAGAATCATAGACTCATAGAATATCAGAGTTGGAAGGGACCTCAGGAGGTCATCTAGTCCAACCCCCTGCTCAAACCAGGACCAATCCCAACTAAATCATCCGAGGCAGGGCTTTGTCAAGCCTAACCTTAAAAAGTTCTAAGGAAGGAGATTCCACCACCTCCCTAGGTAACCCATTACAGTCCTTCACCACCCTCCAAGTGAAAAAGGTTTTCCTAATATCCAACCTAAACCTCCCCCACTTCAACTTGAGACCATTACTCCTTGTTCTGTCATCTGGTACCACTGAGAACAGTCTAGATCCATCCTCTTTGGAACCCCCTTTCAGGTAGTTGAAAGCAGCTATCAAATCAACCCTCATTCTTCTCTTCTGCAGACTAAACAATCCCAGTTCATAGAATCATAGAATATCAGGGTTGGAAGGGACCTCAGGAGGTCATCTAGTCCAACCCCCTGCTCAAAGCTGGACCAATCCCCAATTTTTGCCCCGATCCCTAAATGGCCCCCTCAAGGATTGAACTCACAACCCTGGGTTTAGCAGGCCAGTGCTCAAACCACTGAGCTATCCCTCCCCCAATTCCCTCAGCCTCTCCTCATAAGTCATGTGTTCCAGTCCCCTAATCATTTTTGTTGGCCTCCGCTGGACGTTTTCCAATTTTTCCACATCCTTCTTTTAGTGTGGGGCCCCAAACTGGACACAGTACTCCAGATGAGGCCTCACCAATGTCGAATTGAGGGGAATGATCACATCCCTCAATCTGCTGGCAATGTCCCTACTTATACATCCCAAAAAATCCATTGGCCTTCCTGGCAACCAGGGCATACTGTTGACTCATATCCAGCTTCTCATCCACTGTAACCCCTAGATCCTTTTCTGAAGAACTGCTGCCTAGACATTCAGTCCCTAGTCTGTAGCGGTGCATGGGATTCTTCCATCCTAAGTGCAGGACTCTGCGCTTGTCCTTGTTGAACCTCATCAGATTTCTTTTGGCCCAATCGTCTAATTTGTCTAGGTCCCTCTGTATCCTATCCCTACCCTCCAGCATATTTACCTCTCCTCCCAGTTTAGTGTCATCTGCAAACTTGCTGAGGGTGCAATCCACACCATCCTCCAGATCATTAATGAAGATATTGAACAAAACCGGCCCCCTAGGACCGATCCTTGGGGCACTCCACTTGATACCGGTGCCAACTAGACATGGAGCCATTGATCACTACCCGTTGAGCCCAACAATCTAGCCAACTTTCTATCCACCTTATAGTCCATTCATCCAGCCCATACTTCTTTAACTTGCTGGCAAGCATACTGTGGGAGACTATGTCAAAAGCTTTGCTAAAGTCAAGGAACAACACGTCCACTGCTTTCCCCTCATCCACAGAGCCAGTTATCGCATCATAGAAGGCAATTAGATTAGTCAGGCATGACTTGCCCTTGGTGAATCCATGCTGACTGTACCTGATCACTTTCCTCTCCTCTAAGTGCTTCAGAATTCATTCTTTGAGGACCATGATTTTTCCAGGGACTGAGGCTGACTGGCCTGTAGTTCCCAGGATCCTCCTCCTCCTTCCCTTTTTTTAAAGATGGCACTACATTAGCCTTTTTCCAGTCGTCCGGGACTTCCCCCGATCACCATGAGTTTTCAAAGATAATGGCCAATGGCTCTGCCATCACATCCGCCAACTCCTTTAGCACCCTCGGATGCAGCGCATCCGGCCCCATGGACTTGGGCTCGTCCAGCTTTTCTAAATAGTCCCGAACCACTTGCAGAACATTGAAAGTCATCCAGAATGTAGTGTGTTAGAAACAAGGTGGTGAGGAAATGTCTTTTATTGAACCAACATCTTTTGGTGAGAGCCAAGCTTTTGAGCTTAGAAACAGACAGACAGTGCTCGACGTACTCCAGGGATGGAAGGTCCTAAAGAAAAATGTAGCTGGGTACTAGTAGCATACATGTGGAGTCTCAAAATTTTAACTGAGGATCAGTTAACAGTTATCGCTGACACTGGCCGCATGCAGATTAGGAATGGTTCTGTCTCAACAAGGGCACCTTTGGGTACGCAGTACCCAAAATCAGCTTCTGGAAAGCTGAAGTAAACTGCAGAGATTAGCCACAGACTAACAAATGAGCCATAAAGGGAAGAATTGGTTCCAAAAGGGCTGGGGGAATCCTTTGACCTATTAAAGATGCATAAACCATAGTTCCAAGGGTATTGATGATATCTAAGGAAAACAGAAAAGTAATAGAATCTTAATCACAGTTAATTAATATGTAATTAAGCATTTGAAAGAGGGCCATCTTGGTGCTGTGTACTAGATTACAGCAAAACAAAGAAAGTCTGGTAGACAATGAACTATATACTTTTGGGGCACTGACAAATACAATATTCTTAGTTATTATGAATTACAATAATACATAGCTGTCCTGGTTATGCTTGGGGCTCCAATCATGCAATTCATTGTGAGCAATCATATTGCAGCATCCAAACATATCTTCATTAATTTCATGCAGAGAATTGTGGGATTAGGTTCCTAGAAACAAACATGGCCCCTGTCTTGGGACCATAAAATATTAAAAGACAAGCGACACAAGAAGGTTGGAAGAGAGGGAAAAGATCAGATATACACTATTTTACATATATATTACAAACAAAAAGCTGTGTTAAAAAAAGAACATTATTAAGGTTGCAAAATCAAGCACTCAGAAGTTAAGAAATACTACAATTAAGGGTGCTATGGAACCTTAGTTTGTCCTCCTTAAGCCTATGCATTTTAATACAATCTTTAATCACATGATCACATACTATTTTTCCCCACAGGAACCCAGCCTCATTCAGTGTACAGGATGGATGATGCTCACTAAATGAGCACTATCCAATGTTTAGTTTAGTTTTGTTTTGTTTTTATCCTCAGTGTTCAATGGCTGGCTCCGGGCCTTATTTACTGTCCACTATTCACACCCTGATCTTCAGACAGAGTTATTAATTTCCCCATGAACATTTCTAGGATGCCCGTTACTATAGTATCAGTGCTTCACAGAAATTAATTAATTTTCACAAGACTCCTGTGAGGAGTATTATCATTCCCATTTTACAGATGGGGAACTGAGGCACAAAGAGAAAGAGAGGACCCAAAATTGTCCACAAATGTTGTGTGTCCAATTTGAGATGACTAGGACCTGATTGCTCAGAGTACTCAGCATTGTATAGAACTTTATATATTCAAAGGACAGCTCCCCTTTGTTTCACTTGAATGCCTGAGTGCTCAGCTCCAGGGTCTCAAACTGGTCATCTGTAAAATGAGAAACACACATTAATGGCCACCTGTGAAATATTTGGATTAAGTGACTTGCTCAGTAACACAGAAACTCAGTGGCGAAGACAGGGGTAGAATCCAACTCTCCAGGGCAACATTCCACTGCCTTAACCATGTGAACATCCTGTCCCTATAAATGCCCTGCCTCATTCATTACACACATTTCAACTTCTGTAACAAATGACAGGTTTCAGAGTAACAGCCGTGTTAGTCTGTATTCGCAAAAAAGAAAAGGAGTACTTGTGGCACCTTAGAGACTAACCAATTTATTTGAGCATAAGCTTTCGTGAGCTCACTTCATCTGATGAAGTGAGCTGTAGCTCACGAAAGTTTATGCTCAAATAAATTGGCTAGTCTCTAAGGTGCCACAAGTACTTATTGTAACAAATGAGACATTGTTTCTGCAGACACCTTCCTTCACTGAATCATTGCCAGAGCAGTCTTTCTGTGCTTATTCCCTCCATGCCTGACTCCTCTTACCCACGTCCCCTCCAGAACCTCCCTATGCCATTCCTGTCTTTCCTCCATCCCCTCAAATCCTTCTAGTTTTCCCCATCTCCTCAGGTCCTCTCTCTCAGTTTCCTCACCAAGCAAGTGCCAGTCTCCACTTCTTGGGCTCCTCATCTGAGTTGCAGTGTCTTTGCCCATCTGGTCTCATTCTCCACTGATGTGCACAGTTATATCGGTGATTCATATCTAAGTGCATGAGACCAAAATTAGGCCACAGAGAGACATATACCAAAGTTTTACAATTTGGATGCAACACCTAATTCTGGATTTAGGTGTTTAATTTTAAGAATCCAAATTGAATTCTTTTCATTAATTGATTTATCAAGTTAGAAGAATCAATGAGTTAGAATATATGTTGGGAATGTAATGGTCATCATTTGAACATTTACTGGGACACTTATAGTACTACAAAGTTTCATTCTATTCTACATAAAAGCTGTTTTGGTCATGATCCTGCCACCTGTTCCATGCAGGAGATGTCTCCCCAGTGCAGACCCTCACTGAAGTCAATGGGACACTATGTGTTTACTTGGATTCCCCTATATGGAACAACTTGCAGGATATAGGTGTAGTTATCAGGGTGAAATACTGGCCTTATTGAAATCAATTGAGTTTTGCCATAGATTTTAGTCCAGGAGCTCAGTGGCAATATTATAGTGATGAAACAGGCACCCCAATTAACTGTCCTTGAGAGTGTTAATTTTCTGTAAGTACATAACATCCCTCTACCTTCCCCCATGAGGTGTAAAACTTCAAGAGGAGTTATCTTGTGGCTGAGGAATTGGGCCCTTGTCCTGTATTTACAGAGATAAGCTTAAGGCATACAACTATTCTTACTATCTTTATCTATCTTTGGTATTTCTAAAGTTTCTATCCATGGTTTTTGTAAGTGATGGTCAATAATTACTGCAATTACAATCATTACTGTTAAGATAACACACACTGTATTTGTGTTGGCATTACAAATGGAAAAATAAAGGTCGTATTACTTATAAAACACTGACTCTGACTTTTTTACATTTTTAAAAGAATATTTCTATTACTTTTGTCCTATTCACCATTACAAGGTCAAGACCTTCCACCCAAACACTGACATGACAAAAAACAGCACTAAATATAATCATCAGGAGACCAGCAGGGGTAAGTAATTTTATTTCACGGTGAAAAAGGAATATTGAACGGAAACTATGTTGATTTTTTCTTTAGCATTTCAGTGAAACCAAAACTGTACAAACTCGATTCTTCAAGGCTGAAAAATTTATGTTAAAAAGTTGTTAAATTTGAATAGTAACTTTTATAATTTTGTTGAATTAAATATTGCCTGACTTAATTAAAGAACAATGGAATCCTATGTATCGGTTAATTCTGATTCTAGATACTGGCTCAACTACTTCACAACTTCTGAGCAGTACACTGTATAGATAAGTGTGGGAAGTGCATTGGTGGCTTTCACTTAAATCTTGGGACATGTGTGTTTAAGATCAATCTTCTGCCATCACTTAGGATATATCTACACTGAATCTGGGAGCAAGCCTCCCAGTCCAGGTCCATGGACTTGTGCTAGTGGGTCTCATGCTAGTGCACTAAAAATAGTTGTGTAGAAGTTGTGGCTCAGACTCTGAAACCGGAGGGGCGGGCTTCAGAGCCTGAGCTCCAGCTCTAAAGGTAATGTCTACACAGCTATTTTTGGAATGCTAGTGTGATCCCCATTACAACAAGTCTGTGGTCCCATGCTGGGAGCTTGCTCCTAGATGCCATATAGACATATTCTTAGAGCTCCAATGTCCCCAAAAGGCTGATATGGCAGCCAGAGATGCTGTAGTGAAAGTTCTGGCCACTCCCTTTTCAACCAAACAGGCCTCCTACATCAGCAGCAAAAGGGGCAATGGTACAGGAACTGCTATTCCTGTTCTATAACACCAATGGTGATTTTTCTGTGGCCAGCTACTCTGATTTTAGCAATACTTTCACTCACAGTTTGATGCAAAACCACGGTATTTACCATGTATTTTGGAGTGTATTGATAATTTAAGAGGGAAAGCCATTCAGGTATCTTTTCTCACTTAAATTAACATGTGGCTGAATTCTGATACTGGGGATAAATGTATAGATCATATTGTATATCTAAGGTCTGTTTAGTAAAGTTTAATAAACAGTTAATAGATGTGATATGTATGTTACGAACATAGGTAGTGTCTGTTATAATAGATAGAATCACATAACAGATGATCTGGTGTTCCTTTCTGGCCTTAAACTATATGACTATGTATTGTATTTGGTTATAAGCCAGGGTTTTCAGGAAGCTATTGAGCTCTTGGACTTATAACAATCTGTAATAATTGTTCAAACAAAAAATAAAATATTTAAAAGTGTGATCACTATGTATGACTCAGAGGTTTCAGGGATAACCTATTTATTGAACAAACAACAACAAATAACTTAGAAAGTAAACATAGTACTGATGCTGATGTAGACTAGCCTGGTCTGTGCAAATGATTCTTATCTCTTTGTGAGTAAATAGGAAACATGACACTGTCAAGGATGTATGTCAACTCTAAAGTTTCTCTTCAAGTTTACCCATTGGTAGCACAATTTTGAATCACTCTCAGTTAAAATGCAAGCTGATTCAGTTAGGGCCAGTTTCTACCATCCTTAATCATGCTGATTAATACTAATACTCCATTGGTAACCTCTTTGAACTGAATGAGGCTATTCCTGGATTAAAGTATGACTCAATGTGAGCAAAGATGTCAGATGACTGGTGGTAGGAAGTGGGGAATCTTGCCCTACACTTGCCTATTTGAACATAAGCCAACAGTATTATCAATTCCAAGCATTCAAAAATCATAATTCAGGCCTCAAAAAAATCATGAGATTAGCTTTAAAATCACAGGACATGTTTCATAATAATAATTTTGAGGTTCTTTTTCTTTGCCTTCTGATCTCTAAATCTCCACATATATTTGGGTCACATTTTCAAGCTTTTTTTTCACAATCATGAGGACTAGAATCTTACCTAAAAAAAGAAAAAGATGAGTTTCTCATGTAATCCCTTGACTCCAATTCCTGAGGCTTTAAGAAAATCACCATCTACTCTAGATTTATGATAACATTTTGAGAGTTGGCAACACTGATAATGCTTACACTCTAAACCCAATTTAAGCTTACTTAAAACTTTATTGCTGGCTTTCGCTTTCATCTGATATTGACATAACACCACAGATGATTACATAAGTTTCTGGGGTGGTGGTGGTCGAGTGAAAAAGTAAAACCGCCAGTATGTGCTTACCAAAGCTTTTAAGAGAACTGCTATGTACTTAAATAATTTAAAATCACTCTCTGGGGGACAGCTGAACTTAATGCAGGTACAGTCCGGTAAGTAAGTTTCCTTAGCTCAGTATTATACACCCTCAATCAAGTTCTAGGTAGAATTAGTATTAGCAATTACGTCTTCCTCTAATAAATACAAATGGTAGCAAAAACTATCAAATACTCACAACTCAATTTGCTACTTTTTCTGTTTGTCCTGAAAATCAATAACATGTATTTGTGCTATACCAAAATGCTGCACATGCTTCTTTACTAAGTTGGTACTATCTTGTAAATAAAAATATCAACATTTATTTACTTATTTTAAGAGAGAATATTCTAGCAGAGGCTTCATTCCTTTTTTTACATGGTCAGACATAAAACAGTTTACATTAGTCTTCACTAGAATGCTCTACCAATGTGTCTTAGAGGTCTCTTAGGTACTGACTTTTGGGCAGCATTGAAGGACAAGTTGATATTCTTATGCAACTGGGTCACATTGCTTTCACATTTTTTTTCTCAAAAGTTATACCACAAATGTTATACCCACGCTTTAAAGAAAAAAAACTTACTGTGTGCTTGTGTGCATGCTGTTAGTGGGTCAGAGTTGCATTTTTGACAAGCATAATTCAGCATCCTTCTCATGATGTTTAGAATCCCAATTAGTTCCAGAAATAACCAGGAACCCATACATCAAATCAAAATAAGCATTGCAAATGTAGTTTTATTCCTGTGACTTTAAATAGTAGGCTCAATTTCTCTATTTACACAGAGAGGGAATGTCAGGAAGTGGTTAGAGAAAAAAGCAGTATCAGTTCTTGACTCTGCTACTAACTTGCTTGGAGACATTTGAGGTATCTTTTTTTTTTCCTGTACGAGCCTCAGTATAAATATATTATAATAATTTATAATATCCACAAGGGTATTACGAGGCTTAATTCGTAGTTCATAGAACTCTGTAGATGAAAAGTGTTATGCTATAGAGAGACTATTTTGGAGTGGAGTGTGGATCACATTGTATGCATACAGTAAGTTCTACCTAAAGATGTCAGGGTGTGAATCTACATAAAGAAAAAAGTAATATTAACACTTGCATACAGAAAAATCATACTTGATTTATTCCAAAATAAACAATTGCAATAATAAGAAATGCCTATGTATCTGACTTCATTTTCTTCTTTTCCATTTTTATACACTATCCAAGGTTCTGACTTGATTGCTCCATTTCCTTTTTGTCCACTTCTGACTTTATGCCTTCTTTCATAATTTTTCTTTAATGCTTGGAATAGCCCGCATTGAATGTAGGCCAAGTCCCACTGTTTCTCTTCAGAAATCATCTGAAAATGCAGCTGTTTAGAGAAACATTTCAAATGTAAGACCACATGCCACTTGTGATTGGTATTGTGTTGGTCCCATACATACCTTTAGAGTTCAGTTCTTCAGAGCAGGGAGCTCATTGTTTGTACAGTTCTCTGTATCTTTAAAGTAATATAGAAATATTAAGAATACATCACTGGGAATCAATGAACTTCTGCATGTTGATTAGGAAAGCCATTGCTTCCTATTACAATTTATACAACAAATTTCAAAATAACTATTTCAGTTTTAGGAGCACTTTGAGGATCTTTAATCATGGTCATTATGATAGTGCCCAGGGACCAGCTGAGAATGGGGCTGCATTGTGCTGTGCACAATACAAACTCAGAGCAGTAAACAGTCCCTACCCTGAAATGCTTACATTCTAAATAGACAAGAGAGATACATATAGCCTGATCTATAAGGAGATATTTAATTTTATCTACCATGCAGTGGTCTGAGAGTTCTGCCTCCAGATCAGCTACAGTGATGAGCTTGTCATTAGAAGGAGAACCCCAAGGAGCCCACGAGAAACACTCCACTTCATGTTCTCTGACAAGCAATGTTATAAACTTTATTAGCAATACAAACAAAATCACAAACACTGTAGAAGGAGACAGAGAGCAGGGATTTAATCAGAAGAGGCTTAGCTGGGCAGGAAGAGATGAGGCCTTATATAAGCCAGGAAGCTGGTAACAGAAGTGGCTTCAGGGAAGAAGTCTGCAGTCAATCCCTGGGACAAGGGAAGTGTGTCTGGGGCTAGAGGCAAGTAGGCTATGCTACTTCCTGAAAGGGCGGAGTTTGGGCTGGCAAATCCAGAGAAGAGGGAGAGCCAAAGAGGTAGGCAAGGCTCAGGAGAAAAGTAGCAAGCATGGGGTAGGTCAGACCTTTCCTGGGACTCAGGAGTAGAGGATGGATCTGGGTCCTCTACCAGCCATTGAAGGGGTGGCATGGTTGGAGCAGTAGAAGGAAGACTGCCATTTTGCATGGAGAGACTTTAATACCCCATCTCCCGGAAGGAGAAACACATGTGGTTACCTGGCTGGAGGGCCAAGTCATGAAGAAGGAACCCCCTGAGTGTCAGATGGTGAGAGGATGACAGGAGATATACCGCTGGAGGAGGGTGCAATGCCTGGCCAGAGCTAAGCCTCAGGACAGCCAGGAAGAGGTGTCACTAGCAGTGAGTTCACCTAGTTGCAGTCTCATCCACCTGTTACCTGTTGCCCTTTATAATGTCAGCTTTTGGGCCCAAGGATTTTGTTTTTACAGTGCCTAATGCACTGGGGTCCAACCTGGCTGTGATTTTTAGGAGCCATTTCAATGTAAATGTTAAATCATAATGTCATCATGCATTTTGTGTAAGGCCTGGCACACAATGGCTTAACTATCAAGTTCATTTTCCTTTAGAAAAGTGTTTAATAACTGTTATGAATAGTTTAAAAAGTACAAAAGGAAAACAAACTAAAATAAAGAGCCAAGTATTTAAAAAAAAATCGTAGAAGAGTCTTTACTAATATCAGGCAGAGTAAAAATGACCTTGACATTTTATGGAAAAAAATATCCCTAAGTGTCACTCACATAATACCTGTGACAAAGCCAGATTTAATATGAAGTGTTCACATGGGTACAAATTCAGTATAATTGTCAAAGTTCTTAGACAGTGACCAACATTTTCAAATTTGGATGTCTTATGTTATATATCTAAATCTACATTTAGGCAGCTAGATAAGACCCTGATTCTGATACTGGATTCACTGGCGAGGGAGGGTGGGGGAGTTGAGATAAGAGGGGAGAAAAGACAAAACATAAAAAAACAAATCAATATATTTTTGTATTTTCCTTTTTAAAAGAATTAGAAATGAACATTATATTTTTAATTGTGAAAGAGGTACCATTTTTTTACCAGACATTATGTCATTAGTCATTATGTATGTAAATAGATACTAGTATTACTGTCTTACGTCATTTTGAAACAGATGTTATGCAAGTCTTAATTAAATCACAAAGTAATCTCGCTCTCTCTTAATGAAACAATTGGTACCACTATTCAAAGAGGGACATTTAACTTGTGATAAAAGGAAGTCCTTTTATTCCAAGGTTAATTTGGGTATTTCTTATGAAATTCCTATCTTAGATTGCATGCCTGTATTCTTTCCCCTTCATCACAAGTTAAACATCCCTCTTTGAATAGTGTAACCACCATTTCAGAGAGCGAGAGAGAATATTAATACATAAGGTTTTTAAGACTTGCACCAGGTCTACACTACAAGTTTTGTCAGCATAGCTTTGTTGGTTTGGGATGTAAAAATCAATCCTCACCCCTACCTAGCATAGCTATTCTGGAAAAAAGCAAGTGTAGCTGCAGCTATGCTGACGTAAGAGGACTTCTGTTGGAATAGCTAATGCCATTTGGGGAGGTGGTGTTACCATAGGCATTGACTCCATGGGTTTTCCAGGGCTGGAGCACCCACAGTAAAAAAATGGTGGGTGCTGAGCACCCACCGGCAGCCCCTCTACCAGAACCTCCCCCTCCCCCCAGCGCCTCTGACTGCCGGCAGTCCCCATCAATCAGCGCCTCCCCCTCCCTCCCAGGGCCTACCGCCTGCTGCAGATCAGCTGTTTTGAGGAGTCAGGAGGCGCTGGGGGAGGGGAGAGAGACGAGCGAGGGTGCAGCACGCTCAGGGGAGGGGGTGAAACGGGATGGGGGCAGGAAGAGGTGGGGAAGATGTGCGGTGGGGGTGGAGTGGGGGTGGGAAGAAGTAGGGCAGGGCTGGGACCTTGGGGGAAGGGGTGGTGTGCGGGCAGTGCCTGGGCAGGGCCGGGGGAGTAACCCCCGACAAATTAGAAACTCTGTGCCTATGAGTGTTACTATGCCAGCAGAACTCCTTCTGTCATCTTACATTGTTTATACACTAGGAGGTTCTGCCAGTATCGCAGAGCCTATGTACTTCAGACAAGGCCTTGCATAACTTCTGTTCAAAACTCTCATACAGCAGTAATTCTGCCATCCATTTGTGTTATGGCTTAAGGGTAGAGACAGCTTTTGTTTTGCCTTGGAGAGAAATCATTCTGTTCAACAAATGTTGAGTAAGTGCTCAGCTACTTACCCACGTTGCCTTGAAAGCTTCCTGTTTGTCATCTTGCTCAGATATCATGGCAGTATGCACTGTAGTGGAATCCAGATAGAAAGATTTGCCAAATGTAACATTTTCATAGAACAGAAATTATTTTGTAATCAGTGACTCAAAACCACTTCTGCTTTATGGATATTTTATGTGTTTGTTTCAAATTTTGCATATTATAGCAAAAGTGGAAAGGATTATGTAGCAGGACAGCCTGCTTCTTTAGTGTCCAAGAGGCCTTGAGCCAGTCAGCCCACACCTTTCCTCACCCTGCTATACCAAGGTGTGGGATTTAAGAGGAGGAAAACCCAACATCTGAGTCCTGGCTGGGGAGGAAAGCAGATGCATTGACTGAGGAGGACAGTCAGCTATGTGGGGAAGGAGAATGGAAAGAAGCTGGTCTTGAGCTAGGAACTAGCTGATGGCTGTGGCCTGCTAGAGGCCCTTGATAGGAGGGTAGACCTGACCTGGATTGTTGGCATGATTGTAGCCCAGGAGCTTATGGTCAGGCAGGCCATTGCTTCTGGAAGCTTGTCTGTGAGGAAGGGAGGTGAAGAATATTTTGTGTTGATATTGTGTTGGACTTGGACTAAGGAACCCTGTTACCCGGAAGGGGTGGAATTCTTTAAAGTGGTTTGGTTGGAGGGCCAAGACACTTCTATAGTGGGAGTAGGTTGACAAGTATTGTGGGGAAAATGAGGCAGAATACTTCAATGGTGGATCTTGCTGTGAAGGGGTGTGCTGAGATGGTATAGTCACAGAATTGATTCTGGGGAAAAGCAATCTACTTTTTGGACAATGGTGTTCTATCAGTAGTAGACAGAGGGAAAATGGTCCTTGAGTTTTATTACTGTTGGTGGAATAGTAGTAGTCATTTCTGATGACTTAACTAAAGAATAGTACAATACAAAGTTACAGTGTAATATCAGAGGACATGACAGTTATTTAAGCAAATTAAAGTGAAAATAGACAACCTTTCATCCTAGTTGTTACAGTGCTTGCTACTATCATATCAAAGCAAATAAAACAATAATAAATATTGAACAAAGAAAGTGAATCTGCCTCTAAAGTTTATTAATACACATAAACAATATAGCTCGGGCCCACTGGAATTTGTCAACTCTTGCTTCTATCAAAGGTTTTTTTTGTTCCAGATCTTAATATGTAGCAACATGAAGTAACTTGTTTATTCTTTATTAATTATTTTGTGTCCCAGTAATATTTTCCAAATCCAATCTCATGTCTCAATTTGTCAGATGTATTTTCACAACTGTCCTTTATGCTGTGTTAAGCTGAAGTGAGCTAATGCAGAGACTTTGATAAAGTTCTTCAGTACACAGAAGTTTCTTCCATTGACAAAAATAACAATAAAGCAATCATTTGCAGTTAAAGAGATTTACAAATTGTTTGGGATGGTGATGTGAGATGTAGGTGGCTTTTTACTCCTAGAGATATGTTCAAATTGACCTTGGGTCTCAAAATTCAGAGCTAGATGGTGACTATATAATCTGCCCTGAGCAAGGCGCAGTGCACTGTCCCTGAAACAGCCTGCAAAGGAAACTGTGACTCAGGTTCCCACACTGCTCTATGCCCAGAACAGCTCTGCCCCCTTTTGTCCACCTTCCCCTCCTGCACTCTTATCTGTATTGCAGTGCCCACTTACTGCCATGTCCCACAGCCCAAGTTGGGCCATGATTTGGCCCTGAGTTTGCTGGTCTCATCCTACTTCCTAGGAGACCCCATTCTTTACGTGTACAGGTTGGGGCTGAAGTGAATTGACAATGCACTATGAGGAAATTTCATTAAAGTCTACCAGTTTGATCTGCTCCTGAATACCATGTCCCATACTTTACAGAGACATGTACAAATTTTCAGGACCTCATACTTTACATAAAGCATAAACATTGACAATAGAGCTTCCTGGTGAATGGTCTTGGGTATGAAAAAAATATCCAAATTATAGGATTCAGGATTCTTTAAATTTCTGTTTGTGTTTGTAACAGAAACATGGCAACATGGAATACCCTAATTCAACCAAATCATTGGAGAATGAGTATTTATACTTGTTCCTGAGTACTTTTGATTGCTAATCCCTCTGGATCCAGGGGGAGTGTAGGCCTGTTTGCAACAACCCTCTAAGGTTCTTGCTAGTGGAAGAACAAAATCATGTGCAACATTCTCAAAAAATCAGATTGCCAAGAAAAGCCATAGAGAATCCCTTAGAAAGGTACATTTGGGAGGAGGTTTCTGTAAACTAGAGGAGAGTACATTTATCAGGGCAGTAAAGTAAACAGAAGCAAGATGACTTAAACATTATACTGAGAGGGGCTATTTATTGGGGGATTATACAAGTAGTGAAGGGTCAGTGCAATGGGACAGACCAGGGTTGAAATTCTGGCTCCACTGAAATTAATGGCAAGACTCAAATTGATTTCAGTGAGACCAGGATTTCACTCTAGGACTCTTCTGAATAAGCATGAAAAAACTTGGCATTCCTGTCATTACTCTCTGCACCTGCATCACCTGACATTTGCATTAACATTCATATATGAAAGAAAAAAAAACACTGTTTAGAGATGATTGGGTCCAGAATTCAAACAACTCCTCTCCCCTCAAAGATTTCAGATTTTGCTTTGGGCCTATCTCTACAACTGCTCAAATTTAGATACCATGGGAAATTCTGCCCTGTTAGTGCACATGAACAGGAAGTGTCAGGAGATACTTCTTTAGCCTTCATCACAATGAATGTGCCCTCACAGCAGCCATGAAAGGAAAGGAAGAATTGTTATCCCCATTTTACAAACAGGGAATTAAGGCAGAGAGATATCAAGGCCCAGAACCATAAAGGTACTTATGTATCTAAGTCCCAGACTTAGGCATCACTGCAATCTACAAAATTCCTGGTTAGCTGCCATAGAATTCTGTGCAGATACCTGAGTTCAATGGGTGATTACATTTTTGCTGTAAAAGTTCCCTAGGAGTCTAAGTTTCTGCCTATGCATTCTGCTGCCTCATTGTAGACATCCAGATGCCTATATGACACGTAAGCCCCAGAGTAATCCACAAGCAAGGGAAGGTAGATAGAGGATAGTCTATCTTTGTCAGGGGGCCCAATCTGGTCAACATGCTCAGTGGCTGCCTATTGGATTGGTCCCATTCAAAGTCTAGCTCCTGGAGGATGAGGTGTTGTCCCTCTTATAACTTTTAGCCCAGTGGTCTGAGCACTCACATGGGAAGACACCCAGGTTTCATTCCCAATCTAACTTATAGGGAGAGAAGATTTTGAACACGGGGTCTACCACCTAACTGGCGACTATTGTAAGCACTGAGCTGTGGGATACTTTTAGTCTCCCTGTTGAAGCTGTTCCACTGTGTATAAATAATCAAAAAGTCATTGGCACAAGGCAACTGGACATAGGGCCTCCGACATGGGTACCCAAACCATCAGGCTCTATATTCATTCTCTTTCTCTCTCTCTCTGGCCCAATGATTCTTTAAGTATTACAACTTCAACTGGAGAGACTAAGGGAGCCCCCCAACATTCAAATATTCCTTAGCTCAATGGTTGGAGCCCCTCTCCTATGAGGTAGTAAACCCCTATTCAAATCCTGTATCCCCATTAGGCACAAGCAGGAATTGAATCAGGATATCCGCATGTGTGGCACGTGAACTGCGGGCTGGGGGAGGCTAACCCCCAGACCCAGAGCACTGGGAGGGTGGGCAGTGCATGGCCCCAGCCTCCCCGGCCCCAGAGTGCAGGGGCCACCATACAGTGGGGCTGGATCCACACTGCCGCACGCAGGAGTGGGGGGCTGGAGACGGACCCTTGGCGGGACCATACCAGGCTGTTTGGAGAGGCACAGCATCCCCCAGCCTATGGTTCCGGCTGCCCATAGATATCCCACATCCCAGGTGAGTGCACTATCCACTGCGGTAAAAGATACAAGGTGGGCAGCAGTACTATCACCTTCTCTGGTCATTTTGTTTTGTATTCTTACAATAAATCACTTAAGTGCCTAGGCCACCTGACTGCAAGTGTGGGATCCCCATTATGGATCCCTAACAGAGAAAGGTTCATCTCTGCAGACTGGTCTTAGGCACCTATTTCTGTGAGAGGGGTGAGGCTTATTATACATCACTTCTGTCGGCGTCTCCTGTTGGCTACCTTAGGTGAGAAGCCTCCTAGTGTGCTGGCTTTTGTGGATCATTCTCTCCCCATTAATTGTATAGGTAGCTGTTGTGATAATTAAACCTACAAATTTACCTTAATTGTGAGCTTAACTGTGAAAGTTAATATAATATCACAATAATCTATAACAACAAATGTTGATGGGAAAAGGTCTGAAAGAGAGAGATAGACTGAATTAGTCCGAACAAAAAGGCTGACTGATATAACTCAAGGACTATGTTAAGATTGTATTGGGTAAACATGAATATTGTGAGACCGAAATTCAATGAACTAATATTGGTGTGTGAGAAACTAGGTCTAATTAGTGGACAAAATAATGAGGGGATGGGCTGTTCCTCCCATCACTCCCTTTTGGGGTCCTTCAAGAAATAAACTTTGAGGCAAAAAATTGGCTGTGAGAATGACAGTGAGCTTCACCACCATGGCACAGCCCTACCATATGCTGGGACCCCAGGCCTTCTTCTTGATCCTGAGCAATGTCCAGATCAGACTGGGCCAGAGAGAAGGACCCAGATGACATTGCCACCTCCAACTGAATCCCAAACATCCCCTGGATGTGAGACTGCCTCTCTCCTTTCATACCCACAAATTTGTCCTTTTCCTTCCTCATCTTATTTTTTCTGTTTTCTATCCCTCTCCTTTCCTTTCCTATCCCTCTTCTTTCTGTCTGGCTTAGCCAGCCAAGACTACATAATTTCAACACTGCTGTAAGCCAGAGAGGCAGCTAAAAGCAATGCCTGATGCTGGTAGAAGTTTGCCAGGTCTCGGAGTGGCTGATAAGACCTTGTGCTGTGCGTATGGTTTCTTCCAGCAGTGAGGATGAAAGTGAAAGAAACACCAAAGAAAGAACCTGCATTTTCTATCTTTCTTGTTCTGTTGTTTCCCCTTTTGTGTATGTTTGTCTTGTTTTGCCTTCTAGGAAATGGGATCGGACCTTAACAATAGCAACAACTGCTCTAGCCCATCTCAATTCTTCTCTTCTTCCTAAAAGGACATTAGTTACTATCTTTAATACCATCTAAGGAACTGTCAAACACAGGGATTTTTCCTTCTAAAAACTCTCATCAGCAAACGGAAAGAGGAACAACAGATGTTAAAATAAAAACTTGATTTAATATTTTACATTTCAAATGTTTGAACTGTTTTTCACTCCCTTTCAGTATCATTAATAAAATGGCATGATTTAATGGTGTGTTTGACATGGTATTAAGCAGGCTGAAATCTCTGTGTGCCAGACCCTGAACCTTGCTTAAAACTGTTCAGTGTTGAACAGTGACTCTTATGGTAACCTCTTTGGACAATATATTCCATCTAAATTAATACAACAGAACTAGGCACATAACAGTATTTTATATAAAAATGTATAGTGCTGTGTGCTATCTGAACATCTAATTTCCTGTTTTCCTCACCTCACCTTGCTTTCTGCATGCCCAAATATTTAGTGAGTTTTGATTTGCATACATTTTGTAGAATTTTGAATCCATGATATTTATTTAAGTAAGATATTTTATATATTTATCATTAAATATATGCCAAGCAAACCGCTTCTCTTGCCCACCAAATCTGTTTAGGAAAATTCCAAGGATAGAACTCAAGTAATGCCGATACATACACATTTAAACACATTATTCATTGTATCTTGGTAGGTAACTTTAATTGGAGATTTTACCATGTTGAGTCTTCAATGAGGAACTTAAAATGCTACCATGAATCCTAAAAATTAAAATGCACTAAAAGATAGCCGGTAATACCTATATATAATAAACTAATGATTCATAGAGTTTAAGGCCAGAAGGTGTGATTATGGTCATCTAGTCTGACCTCATGTATAACACAGGCCAAATAAACATAAGATAGGTAGGTTTGCCAACTCTCCAGGATTGTCCTGGAGTCTCCAGGATTTAAAGATTAATCTTTAATTAATGATTATGCCATGTGATGAAACCTCCAGGAATACAACCAACCAAAATTGGCAATCCTAAATGTGGGCCAATGAATTAATGTTTGCTTCAGGGGTTATGGAGAATATAAGGACTTACTACTTACCCCCCACCCCACAAGGATAGTTTTATGTATTAGAAAGGAAGAAGTACCAGAGGGGAGGGGGGAACTCTATTAGGTCCGAATTCAGCAAGATACGTAAACGTATTCATAACTAGAAACATGTAAGTAGTGCCACAAATGAAGTCTGTTGATTAATCACATAAAGATAAGTACATGTTTAAATACCTTGCTAACTTAGTGCCTAAATTAAGAAGGGGTGTAAATAAGTGATTAATCAAATATGAGAGAGATCCTGAACTTTTTTTTATTTGTATTAAAGAAAAAAAACAGATATGGAGTTTTTAGACATTTGAGAAGTGAGGACACCTTTGGGAAATAGCTGTTGACTGGAGTTGATTGAATAATGGAAAAATAATTTGCAATTATTCATTAAATACTCCATAAAATGTATTGAATATACATTCAGGAATATAATTCAACCATATCTACTGTTAATAAACAAAAGGAAAGTGAATATATGGAATATTTGAACATGTACAAGTCAACTGGCCCAAATAATGTATATCCTACATTATGAAAAACTGGGAAGACTCTGAAAGACTAGAGGAAAACAAATGTAGTACTAATATTCAAAAAAGTAAACAATAATGATTCTGGTAATTACCATCTTATGAATCTAATTTCTCTCCCCAGTAAAATAAATAACGAGAGAGTGAAAAATCATTAAACATCTTTGAGGATAATGAGCAATAAGCTTTTTTAAGGAGCAACTGAATGGGGGAATAGGATCCAAATTGACTTAGATAAGGACAGTCACATGATTGAAAAGTGTCTGAAGGACCCTAATTAAGATGACAGTAAATGGAGAATTTGTCAAGACAAGGAAGGTGTCTAGTGAGATATTGAAGGGATCTGTGTTAGCTCTAGCCTTAGCATCTTTATTAATGACGTAGAAAAGGAAATTAAACAGTGCATTAAGTGAATTTGCAGATGACACTAAATTTGAAGTGATTGTAAGCACTAATTAGGACAGAGAGATTGGAAAGACAGGCAGAAAATAGAAACTTCTTGTGAAAAAGCAAATTTACTAAGAAAATATAATCTAAAACAGACACTTCATGATAGAACAGGAATTCATCCATGCCTTTGAAATACTTGGAAATCTCACAAAGAAAGAATGCATGGTGGCTGCCAATAAATGCTTTACAGTTGTCACTTGGAAATAAAATGAGAGTGACAGTCACAGCATTCCTTGTACCCTGTGTTATATACCTAGATCTGGTTAAAAAAAATCTGCTGGAAGTCTTCTATTGGAAAATGACAATTTAGCAAAAATCAAAATGTTTTTGGGAATGTGTTTAATATCATCAAAACTTTTGATGGGAACCAGGCAGGCAGCCTGGACAGCTGGTTGGCAGTTCATTTGCCTGGCTTGTCTGTTGCTTGAAGGGCTGACCAGCTCCCCAGCTGGTGAATTTCCAAATTGCTCTTTGGCTTCCTGGGTGCCTATCAGGTGAGTGCATTGACTGCCCAGATGACTTGCTAAGCAGGCGAGGAGCTCCAGGGTTCTTCTGATCCTCAGCTGGCTTGGCTGCTGGCCATCTCCCCAGTGCCCAGCTGGCTACCCGGCAAGTTGGCTTGACTGCTAGCTGGCTGGCCAGTTGGTGGGTGGGTTGCCTGGCTGGAAAGTAGTCTTCTTGGTAGGTTTGCACATGCCAAAATGGATTGTGGAATTTCCACTGAAATGATACAATGTCATAATTTCAGTCAGATGTGGAACAAAATGAAACATAGACAACCCAGAATTTCATGCAAAATGGAAAATTCTTTTCCCAGCCCACTCTGCTACATAGCACATAATGCAGATTAATGCAAATACCACAGCAATATTAATAAGAATTTATTGGCAACCAATATATGAGTATCAGTCAAACATAGCAATTGTTTGGAGAGTATAGTATGTGTGAATGATTTATGCATCTTTAGCACAGCTTACAGCCATACCATCTGTGGCACTGAATTATTATATCATAAAAACAAAGCATGGCCGGTTCATGGCTATGAGATCTCATGCTGCATTAAGTATTGTTATTCAGTAGGTAGCATGTCTTCTGCTGAACCAGTGCAGCAGCACGGTAGTCTGGTGTAGTGAGAGTGTGCTGTTGGTTTCATCATTGGTCAATCATTTCATCATTGGTTAATCATAATTAAAATGGTTAATCATTTCACTGAGAAGTAAACAGAAGACCTTACTTTTTGTGGTCATTAAGAACACATGGCAACAGAAATTACTAAAGTTAGACATTTTTAAATCAGTAGGTTGAGACAACATGCAACCAAGAGTTTTAAAACAGCAGGATGATGATCACTGGACCATTAATGTTGATTTTTAATAAGTCTTGGAGCACTGGGGAAGTTCCAGAAGGCTTGAAGAAAGCTATCGTGCCAATTTTTTAAAAAAGGTTCAACTTGACCCCTGTAACTTTAGGCTTATTAGCCTGACATCAATTCCAGGCAAGATAATGATGTGGCTGATCTAGGACTTTATTAATAATGACCGAAAGGAGGTTAATGTAATTAATCCATTAATGTAATTAATGCAAATCAGCATGGGTTTATGGAAAATAGATTCTGTCAAACTATCTTGATAACTCTTTTTGAGGAGATGACAAGTTTGGTTGATAAAGGTAATAGTGTTGATGTATTATAATTAGACTTATATAAGGCATTCGACTTGGTACCATATGACATTTTGATTAAAAAACTAGAATATAAAAATAACATATCATACATTAAATGGATTAAAAACTGGCTAACTGGTAAGTCTCAATATAATTGTAAATGGGGAATCATCATCAAATGGATGTTTCCAGTAGAGTCCCATAGGCATCGTTTTTGGGCCTAAACAATTTAACATTTTAATCAATGATCTGGAAGAAAACATAAAGTCATGACTGATTAAGTTTGCAAATGACACACATTGGGGGAGTGATAAATAATGAAGAGGACAGGTCACTGATTTAGAATGATCCGGATTGCTTGTTAAACTAAGCACAAGCAAACAATACATGTTTTTAATGTGGCTAATTGCAAATGTATAAATCTAGGAATGAAGAATGTAGGCCACACTTGCAAAATGGGGGACTCTATCCTGCGAAGGAGAGACTCTGAAAAGGATTTAGGGGTCATGGGAAACAATCAGCTGCACATAAGCTCCTACTGTGACCAAAAGAGCTAATGCGATCCTGGGGTGCATACACAGGAGTACCTTGAGTAGGAGTAGAGAGGTTATTTTACCTGTGTGTTACTGCTTCAGGAATACTATGTTGATAAATTAGCAAGCATTCAGAAAAGAGCCCGGAAGAGATTAAAGGATTAGGAAACATGCCTTATAATAGTCTCAAAGAGCTCAATCTATTTAATTTAACAAAGAGAAGGTTAAGGGCTGATTTGATTACAGTCTTTTAGTACATATATGGGCAACAAATATTTAATAATAGGATCTTCAATCAATCAGAGAATGATATAACATGATCCAATGGCTGGAAGCTGAAGATAGATACATTCAGATTGGAAATATAAGGTGTAACATTTTGACAGTGAGGGTAAATAACCGTTGGAACACTGTACCAAGGGTCGTGATGGATTCTCCATCAATGACAATTTTTAAATCAAGATTGGATGTTTCTTTTCCAAAAGTGATGCTCTAGGAATTATTCTGGGGACGGTCTGTGGCCTGTGGTGATCACAATGGTCCCTTCTAGGCTTGGAATCTATCAATCTATAATTCCTGTACATACTCTGCCCTGAAGTGCTCCTTTTGCATTGTTCATGATGTATAAATGGAGCAGAAACTTCCTGCACATGTGGTATTAGAAAAACAAACAAACAAACAAACAAACAGGCGTACTTGTGGCACCTTAGAGACTAACCAATTTATTAGAGCATAAGTTTTTATGGGCTACAGCTCACTTCATCGGATGCATTGAATGGAACGTATAGTAAGAAAATATATATATACACACAGAGAAGGTGGAATTTGCCATACAAACTGTAAGAGGCTAATTAATTAAGATGAGCTATTATCAGCAGGAGAAAAAAAAATCTTTTGTAGTGATAATCAAGTTGACAAGAAGGTGTGAGGATACTTAATATGTGGAAATAGATTCAATATGTCTAATGACCCAGCCATTCTCCTGCTGATAATAGCTCATCTTAATTAATTAGCCTTCAGATCAGCGGCACTGCTATGGGTACCCGCATGGCCCCACAGTATGTCAACATTTTTATGGCTGATTTAGAACAACGCTTCCTCAGCTCTCGTCCCCTAAAGCCCCTACTCTACTTGCGCTATATTGATGACATCTTCATCATCTGGACCCATGGAAAAGAAGCCCTTGAGGAATTCCACCATGATTTCAACAATTTCCATCCCACCACCAACCTCAGCCTGGTCCAGTCCACACAAGAGATCCACTTCCTGGACACTACAGTGCTAATAAACAATGGTCACATAAACACCACCCTATACCGGAAACCTACTGACCGCTATTCCTACCTGCATGCCTCCAGCTTTCACCCTGACCACACCACACGATCCATCGTCTACAGCCAAGCTCTGCGATACAACCGCATTTGCTCCAACCCCTCAGACAGAGACAAACACCTACAAGATCTCTGTCAAGCTTTCTTACAACTACAATACCCACCTGCAGAAGTAAAGAAACAGATTGATAGAGCCAGAAGAGTTCCCAGAAGTTACCTACTACAGGACAGGCCTAACAAAGAAAATAACAGAACGCCACTAGCCGTCACCTTCAGCCCCCAACTAAAACCCCTCCAACGCATTATTAAGGATCTACAACCTATCCTAAAGGATGACCCAACACTCTCACAAATCTTGGGAGACAGGCCAGTCCTTGCCTACAGACAGCCCCGCAACCTGAAGCAAATACTCACCAACAACCACATACCACACAACAGAACCACTAACCCAGGAACTTATCCTTGCAACAAAGCCCGTTGCCAACTGTGCCCACATATCTATTCAGGGGACACCATCACAGGGCCTAATAACATCAGCCACACTATCAGAGGCTCGTTCACCTGCACATCCACCAATGTGATATATGCCATCATGTGCCAGCAATGCCCCTCTGCCATGTACATTGGTCAAACTGGACAGTCTCTACGTAAAAGAATAAATGGACACAAATCAGATGTCAAGAATTGTAACATTCATAAACCAGTCGGAGAACACTTCAATCTCTCTGGTCACGCGATCACAGACATGAAGGTCGCTATCTTAAAACAAAAAAACTTCAAATCCAGACTCCAGCGAGAAACTGCTGAATTGGAATTCATTTGCAAATTGGATACTATTAATTTAGGCTTAAATAGAGACTTGGAGTGGCTAAGTCATTATGCAAGGTAGCCTGTTTCCTCTTGTTTTTTCCTACCCCCCCCCCCAGATGTTCTGGTTTAACTTGGATTTTAACTTGAAGAGTGGTCAGTTTGGATGAGCTATTACCAGCAGGAGAGTGAGTTTCTGTGTGTATGGGGGTGGGGGGATGTGAGAACCTGGATTTATGCAGGAAATAGCCCAGCTTGATTGTCATGCACATTGTGTAAAGAGTTGTCACTTTGGATGGGCTATCACCAGCAGGAGAGTGAATTTGTGTGGGGGGGTGGAGGGTGAGAAAACCTGGATTTGTGCTGGAAATCACTTTAGATAAGCTATTACCAGCAGGACAGTGGGGTGGGAATAGGTATTGTTTCATATTCTCTGTGTATATATAAAGCCTGCTGCAGTTTCCACGATATGCATCTGAGGAAGTGAGCTGTAGCTCACGAAAGCTTATGCTCTAATAAATTGGTTAGTCTCTAAGGTGCCACAAGTCCTCCTTTTCTTTTTGCGAATACAGACTAACACGGCTGCTACTCTGAAACCTGTCATTATGCAAGGCACTGCATTTAGCCGTATGGAGTGGAAATCTATCAACTGCATGAAAAAACTTGTACAGATACAGACAGACATCATCTTCCTTTCCAAATGCAAACAGATGGACATCGTACCAAAAGGACTGAAGGTAAAAAATCCATTACAATCTACATACCACACAGACTATGCTGACAGCTTGTGCCACACGCTCTCAAAGAAACTGCAGAATAACCTGATCAACATCCTCTACAGCAAACAGGGAAAGATTAAGAATGAGCTCTCAAAAATGGATACTCTCATAAAAAACCAACCTTCCACACAAACTTCCTCGTGGCTGGATTTTACTAAAACTAGACAAGCCATTTACAACGCACATTTTGCTTCTCTACAAAAGAAAAAGGACACTAAACTTTCTAAACTACTACATGCTACAAGGGGCCACAGCAATGGTTCCCTCAACCCACCTAGCAATATTGTTAACCTATCCAACTATACTCTCAGCCCAGCAGAAGCAGCTGTTCTATCTCGGGGCCTCTCCTTCTGCCCCTCCACCCCCACGAACATGATACAGTTCTGTGGTGACCTAGAATCCTATTTTCGACGTCTCCGACTCAAGGAATATTTCCAAAATACCTCTGAACAGCATACTAATCCACAGAGGTCTCCCTACCAACACTACAGAAAGAGGGATTCTAGGTGGACTCCTCCTGAAGGTCGAAACAGCAGACTGGACTTCTACATAGAGTGCTTCCGCCGACGTGCACGGGCTGAAATTGTGGAAAAGCAGCATCACTTGCCCCATAACCTCAGCCATGCGGAACGCAATGCCATCCACAGCCTCAGAAACAACTCTGACATCATAATCAAAAAGGCTGACAAAGGAGGTGCTGTTGTCGTCATGAATAGGTCGGAATATGAACAAGAGGCTGCTCGGCAGCTCTCCAACACGAGTTTCTACAAGCCATTACCCTCTGATCCCACTGAGAGTTACCAAAAGCAACTACAGCATTTGCTCAAGAAACTTCCTGAAAAAGCACAAGATCAAATCCGCACAGACACACCCCTGGAACCCCGACCTGGGATATTCTATCTACTACCCAAGATCCATAAACCTGGAAATCCTGGGCGCCCCATCATCTCAGGCATTGGCACCCTGACAGCAGGATTGTCTGGCTATGTAGACTCCCTCCTCAGGCCCTACGCTACCAGCACTCCCAGCTACCTTCGAGACACCACTGACTTCCTGAGGAAACTACAATCCATCGGTGATCTTCCTGATAACACCATCTTGGCCACTATGGATGTAGAAGCCCTCTACACCAACATTCCACACAAAGATGGACTACAAGCCGTCAAGAACACTATCCCCGATAATGTCACGGCTAACCTGGTGGCTGAACTTTGTGACTTTGTCCTTACCCATAACTACTTCACATTTGGGGACAATGTATACCTTCAGATCAGCGGCACTGCTATGGGTACCCGCATGGCCCCACAGTATGCCAACATTTTTATGGCTGATTTAGAACAACGCTTCCTCAGCTCTCGTCCCCTAAAGCCCCTACTCTACTTGCGCTATATTGATGACATCTTCATCATCTGGACCCATGGAAAAGAAGCCCTTGAGGAATTCCACCATGATTTCAACAATTTCCATCCCACCACCAACCTCAGCCTGGTCCAGTCCACACAAGAGATCCACTTCCTGGACACTACAGTGCTAATAAACAATGGTCACATAAACACCACCCTATACCGGAAACCTACTGACCGCTATTCCTACCTGCATGCCTCCAGCTTTCACCCTGACCACACCACACGATCCATCGTCTACAGCCAAGCTCTGCGATACAACCGCATTTGCTCCAACCCCTCGGACAGAGACAAATACCTACAAGATCTCTGTCAAGCTTTCTTACAACTACAATACCCACCTGCAGAAGTAAAGAAACAGATTGATAGAGCCAGAAGAGTTCCCAGAAGTTACCTACTACAGGACAGGCCTAACAAAGAAAATAACAGAACGCCACTAGCCGTCACCTTCAGCCCCCAACTAAAACCCCTCCAATGCATTATTAAGGATCTACAACCTATCCTAAAGGATGACCCAACACTCTCACAAATCTTGGGAGACAGGCCAGTCCTTGCCTACAGACAGCCCCGCAACCTGAAGCAAATACTCACCAACAACCACATACCACACAACAGAACCACTAACCCAGGAACTTATCCTTGCAACAAAGCCCGTTGCCAACTGTGCCCACATATCTATTCAGGGGACACCATCACAGGGCCTAATAACATCAGCCACACTATCAGAGGCTCGTTCACCTGCACATCCACCAATGTGATATATGCCATCATGTGCCAGCAATGCCCCTCTGCCATGTACATTGGTCAAACTGGACAGTCTCTACGTAAAAGAATAAATGGACACAAATCAGATGTCAAGAATTGTAACATTCATAAACCAGTCGGAGAACACTTCAATCTCTCTGGTCACGCGATCACAGACATGAAGGTCGCTATCTTAAAACAAAAAAACTTCAAATCCAGACTCCAGCGAGAAACTGCTGAATTGGAATTCATTTGCAAATTGGATACTATTAATTTAGGCTTAAATAGAGACTTGGAGTGGCTAAGTCATTATGCAAGGTAGCCTGTTTCCTCTTGTTTTTTCCTACCCCCCCCCCCAGATGTTCTGGTTTAACTTGGATTTTAACTTGAAGAGTGGTCAGTTTGGATGAGCTATTACCAGCAGGAGAGTGAGTTTCTGTGTGTATGGGGGTGGGGGGATGTGAGAACCTGGATTTATGCAGGAAATAGCCCAGCTTGATTGTCATGCACATTGTGTAAAGAGTTGTCACTTTGGATGGGCTATCACCAGCAGGAGAGTGAATTTGTGTGGGGGGGTGGAGGGTGAGAAAACCTGGATTTGTGCTGGAAATCACTTTAGATAAGCTATTACCAGCAGGACAGTGGGGTGGGAATAGGTATTGTTTCATATTCTCTGTGTATATATAAAGCCTGCTGCAGTTTCCACGATATGCATCTGAGGAAGTGAGCTGTAGCTCACGAAAGCTTATGCTCTAATAAATTGGTTAGTCTCTAAGGTGCCACAAGTCCTCCTTTTCTTTTAGCCTTTTACAGTTTGTATGGCAAATTCCACCTTCTCTGTATGTATATATATATATATCTTCTTACTATATGTTCCATTCAATGCATCCAATGAAGTGGGCTCTAGCCCATGAACACTTATGCTCTAATAATTTTGTTAGTCTCTAAGAAAAAAGAAAAGGAGGACTAGTGGCACCTTAGAGACTAACCAATTTATTTGAGCATAAGCTTTCGTGAGCTACAGCTCACTTGCCACAAGTACTCCTGTGTTGTTTTTTGAGGATACAGACTAACACGGCTGCTACTCTGAAACATGTCCTACTAGGGATACCAGAGTAGGTGTAACGCTCATAGAGGTAGCTCCTATGCTTCCCTTCCTGTAGGCTTTAGCAGTTAGAGTTGGGGAGCTGTGCTCCTTCATTCTTCATTTCTCTATGGTACCTGAGTTGCCATAGCCATCTGGAGTATGCACAAACCTATGCTGGGGCCTGAACAGGGGCACAAAATTAATGAGCCATAACTACATCCCTAATTTACTCTGCTCCATGCAATGGAAATCAGATGCAGCAGAGAATCTTCCTCATTAATTCTGCAAAGCACTCTGGGATATTTGGGGATGACTAATGCTATCTAGTAAAAGATAATTATTTATGAACAAATTTTTTTTTCACAGTAATGTTTTAATGACATAGATTTTGCAGTGTTATTGTAACCATACTGGTCACAGGATAGCCGAGAGATAAGATGGGTGAGGTAATATCTTTTATTGGATCATCTTGTGCTGGTGAAAGAGGCAAGATTTCAAATGACAGGGGTCTTAAGAAGAGTTGGTCCAATAAAAGATATTACTTCACTCATCTTGTCTCTTTAATGACATACAGAAAGTTAACAACAGTACTGGTTTGTGTCTTATTCAAATTATGCACTTGAGGGTGGCTATCCCATTACCAGTAGTCTGTGGAATAGAGAGAGTGCTGAGGAAACACTCCTCTCTCCTCTTCCCTGATAACGTGACTTACTGCATTCCCTGAATACAAGGAGGGCCTGATAGGGTGACCAGATGTCCCGATTTTATAGGGACAGTCCTGATTTTGGGGCTTTTTCTTATATAGGCACCTATAACCTCCTACCCCCTGTCCTGATTTTTCACACTTGCTATCTGGTCACCCTAGAGCCTGATATCACTACTTGTAGATCACAGTGCCCCAGAAGACAACTAGAGACATAGTCTCACCTCCTGACACTGTCAAAGGACTGCAGGATTGTTCTGGGAGGGCGAACTTGGTGTACTGTAGCAAGTGTCATTAACGGGTGTGTCCTCTTTGACACTCCTGGTGGAATTATGCTGGCTGTTGCCCTAGATTAACATTATAAAATAATTTCTCAGCTGGTGTAAATGGGTGCAGCTTCAGTGGATGTTTGCTCCACTAGCCAAAGGCCTTCCAACACCACTGCTTATTGACACATCTCTTCTTCTCACTGCAACATGGCTTAAGCTGTTGGAGTTATAATATAACCCTCTAATACATTGTGTCTACTATAATATGAAATTCCAGTGGTTTGTGGAGGATTGAGATGAATAAGTATTCATATAAAAAGAAAAACAGAGGCTAAGGTATATTAGAACAAGCGTATTTTAAATCCTATACTAACAGAAGGCCCATTGACTGGGATTCTGTTTGTTTTATAATAACACAGAAGAGGAAATGTGTGTCTGTTCCAGCTTCATTTGGGTAACAGAATAGGTCTGTGCTTTGGGTTTTATATACACCTGAAACTGGAAATGAAATGTTTTTAGAAGCACCACATTTGGAAGCCAGGATGGATGGCACTCTGAGATATAATCCTTTCCTGTTTAATGCAACCCAAGCCAATCTACGTTCTAAAAGTCGTTTGATTTTTCTCCTCAGTACAGTATTATCAGATAGCAAACTTCTCTCTGGGGATTCCATTCATGCTGAGATTGCACCAACTAGTGATTGCATTGCTGAATCAGTCTGTAATCAATCTTACATCCTACAGATCTCCTTTGGTATTTTCTCTTTGATCGCCGCCTAATGGAAAAAACAGCACGTTAAAGAATAATGAAGTTTCATCTAATTGTATCTATGCTGAAGAGCCTCCAGGCACCCTTTTGTTGCCTCTAATGAAATGGTTCATAATAGTCTATGTTTATGTGCACAGTGTAGATTAATACTATATGGTTAATACAATTCTTTTAACAAAAATAATTTACTAATTTTCAATACTTTATTTAATTCTCCATCCAACAGTTTTTCCCATGATGCCATTTTTAGGATATTCTTAATTCTTTAGTTTCCCTCTCCATTTTAAATTTCTTATTGACAATACTCCAGCAGGACTTTTTATTTCTCTGGGAGGAACTTCTTGTTGTGCTTTCATCAATGCTGCTCAGTGAATCAGCCAGCAAAATTCATCTTCAGAGTATGTTCATTATGCAATTATCATAAAAACGCCTTCCAAAATACATTATGATTTGTAAACCTAAATGATAGTGAAATTGTGTCTCTGAGTTTGCTGCATTTAATACTATCTTAGCTACTGCATTACAGGCCTGATCCAAAACCCATTGAAGTCAAAAGGAATCTTTCCCATGACACTTTGGGGATTTAGATGAGTCCACCTCTTTGCTTTTTTTTAAACCTTTGTTGTCATGTACATTTATATGTATATAGTTTGTGCAGTTAGTGAAGGGAAAATGAATTGCATAGTATTTCACTTTGGAAATAACAAATATTCCTTGGGAAAATGAAATTAAAAAAAACCTTTTCAACTGACTATCCCCAATAACAATGCCAAATGTTATTTCCTCACTCCTTAAGAAATCCTCATGTCTGAACTGAAACAGTAGTTTAATAAATGAATGCTTAATTAATTGTGTGTAAAGCACTACATGAAATGGTTTGCTATGAACCAGATTTTCAAAAAATGTGCACAGTCAGAGCCGGAATTTTAAGAGAGCTCAGCACATTCGGGTCAAAGTTCTTTTGACCATCTGGCCATAAGAATCATAATGGGAGGTCCTGTGCTGAGCACTTTTCAAATGCCAGCCCTTATTTAGGTGTTTAAACTGGAGCAAAGCTTTTTTGAAACTCTGGCTCCAATTCTGGGTCCCGAACAGGTAAAAATCTGGCCCTATCTATGCAAGTTATTATTTTTTGTTATTCAGAAAAGAGAGCCTTGAAATTTAAGTCACTAAAATTATGAATGACTATAAACTCTAAGTATTCACTTCACAGTCATTTATTGCTTGATCCAATTTCCATTCAAGTGAACAGGACCCTTTCTTTTGATGGGCGTTGGATGAGGCCTTGAGATAGAAGTGGAAAGCCAAACAAATAATATAATCATTCCTATGAACTGATATTCTACTGATTTTATCCCAAATGACACCTGTGCTAATAGGACCGTCAAACATTCCTGAAAGATCTTTACAAACATACTTTACTTAATTTATTACCTCACCTCACCTTAAAAAGAAAGAAAAAGAACAAACCCTAGTAATGGAAACAGATAACACATGACAAACCATAAAAAATTCCATAGACTAATGAGATAGATACTGTACTTTGAATAACCTTTAAACTGAATTGCATTTTAAAAGGCAATAACCACAGTGCATTTGGGGCAGTTCTTAGGTTTTCTTTGCACTTCCAAAGACACCACAAAATAGTTAAGCTCTGTATGAAAACATACACTATATTTGAAGGCTAGTCTAGCATGCCTTGGCAATCAAGTCTCAGGCAATATGACTTTTATTTTTCATTCAGTTGTGGATCCCTGTCATTACTGACACAGAATACGGAACAATATACACTCTTTAACAGATGTTTGTGATGGGCTGCGATTCACCACACTAGCTCCTCCTGCTGGTCATCTTGCAGATCAGCTCCACAGGTCAGTATGCTGACTCCTGGTGGCGTATCACCTGCCGTCACTTCTGCTTCTGGACCCATGTTGTTCCAAGGGCCACGGCATCCTCTTCAGGACACAGCCCTATGACTGTGCCACACTCTGTGCTTCCCCCTTCTGGGGGACAGTATCACAGTGCAATGGTCCAGCCACTTCCTTGGTGTGAGTGCAGGTTCAGGGGGGAGCCAGATCTTCTTATATGGGCCTGACTGGCTGCTCCTCACAGCCCCTCTCCTATTGGCTGCTTTCTGCACAGCCTCCCTAGAGCTCCATTAACCCCTTACAGCCCAGTGGGGGTGGACACACCATCATAAGGTTACAGAAGGTGTTTTGTGACAGAAAGGCAGGAGTAGTCACATTTCAAGTAAATGGACCACTCTGAGGTTACTCTATATGTCCTTGTTTTATTGGAGTGATTTCTTTATCCTAGTGCTCAGTGAAGACATGATCTACATGTCTCCTGTTACTAGGATCCTTCCTCCTGGTGCTGAATTTCCTATTCAAAACTTGTCTTGTTCCTCCTCTCCTAGAGTTCAGAAAGTAACTCTTTCAGATGGTAATAAATCAGGAAGGAATAAGGTGTTTGTAGTCTGCATTGCTGAGAACACAAGGGAGACAAAATTGTTAAGGCAAGAAGAAACGGAAACAGTTCCACTAGGTCATGAATATCCGAAGCTGCTGGGGAGAAACTTTGCTTTCAAGATCCAAATTTTAAGAGACCTCAAAGCAGCCTCTAGCATTTTACCTCCAGTTTTTCATGTTTCCATTTTGTGCAGAACTAGTGTCACACTAGCATAAAGTTTATGCACAACCATATGGATATTAAGAAAAACTGAAAACTCAGATATGAAAAATGGTGGGAACAATTTTCCAGGTCACTAAACTCTCATTTTGGTGAAAACTAAGGATCAGATCTTTAGCTGGTATAAATCAGAGTAGCTCCATTGATTTCAAAAGCAATTGGTTTCAAAGGAGCTAATCTGATTTTTACCAGCTGAAGATCTGACCCTAAAATGAGTCATCTTAGATTAAGAATAATATTTCAGTTATTCCTTCCACCCAAGAACTACCCCAGGTCACTAAATTGTTTGATGTGATTCTCCCTTAGTCATTATTATTTCATGAGAGAGCCTATTTCAATTATTTTGAGAATACAAATCTTCATGTTTAACAATGAGAATATTCAGGAGAGGTGTACCTTTCTTTTTAATTACATTTGGTTTCTTCATCAAAATTACATTATAAACGCATTTACAAAAAATAAGATTATATAAGGAAAGGTCCTAAACAGCATGACTCCATTAAAGTTGCTTGAGATGCTAATTTACACTAGTTGAGCATCTGAACCTATGATACTTGCTTTCTTGAAAAAAATACCTATCAAAAAAGAGAAAAGCAGAAGATGTGGTATATCTTGACTTTAGTAAGGCTTTTGATACTGTCTCGCATGACCTTCTCATAAACAAACTAGGGAAGCTGGAGCTCCTATAAGTTTGGTGCATAACTGGTTGGAAAACTGTTTCCGGAGAGTAGTTATCAGTGGTTCACAGTCAAGCTGGAAGGGCATATCAAGTGGTGTCCTGCAGGGATCAGTTCTGGGTTTGGTTCTGTTCAATATCTTCATCAGTGATTTATATAATGGCATAGAGAGTATATTTATAAAGTTTGTGGAAGAGTATATTTATAAAGTTTGTGGAGGATACCAGCTGGGAGGGGGTCACAAGTAGGATTAAAATTCAAAATGATCTGGACAAACTGGAGAAATGATATGAAATTCAATAAGCACAAAAGCTAATTATACTCCATTTAGGAAGGAACAATCAGTTGCACACATACAAAATGGGAAATGAATGCCTAGGAAGGAGTACTGCAGAAAGAATTCTGGGGGTCATAATGGATCACAAGATAAATATGAGTCAACAGTGTAATACTCTTGCAAAAAAAAAGCGAACATCATTCTGGGATGTGCAGGTGAACATCTACTAATGTGATATATGCCATCATGTGCCAATAATGCCCCTCTGCCATGTACATTGGCCAAACCGGACAGTCTCTACGCAAAAGAGTAAATGGACACAAATCAGATACCATGAATTGTAACATTCCAAAACCAGTAGGAGAGCACTTCAATCTCCCTGGACGCTCAATAAAAGACTTAAAAGTGGCAATTCTTCAACAACAAAACCTTCAAAAACAGACTTTAATGAGAAATTGCAGAACTGGAATTAATTTGCAAACTGGACATCATCAAATTAAGCCTGATTAAAGACTGGGAGTGCATGGGTCATTACAAAAAGTAATTTTCCCTCTGCTGATACTCACTTCTTCTTGTCAACTTTTGGGAATGGGTGACGTCCACCTTTATTGCATTGGCCTTGTTAGCACTACAAAATAATTTTCCCTCTGTTGATATTCACGTATTCTTGTCAACTGTTGAGAATAGACCACTTCCACCTTAATTGAATTAGCCTTGTTAGCACTGGCCCCTCCAACAGGTAAGGCAACTCCCATCTTTTCATGTGCTGTAATATATATATGACTTACTATTTTTTCATGCCATGCATCCGATGAAGTGGGTTTTAGCCCATGAAAGCTTATGCCCTAATAAATATGTTAGTCTCTAAGGTGCCACAAGGACTCCTTGTTCTTTTTTAATTGTTTGAGATACATGCGAGATGCAGTGAGTTATGTTTCACTCTGAAACAGTATCATTAAATGGTACAAAAGATTGCACTCTGCCATGAAACCACTTCATTTTTCAGTGGTTCATGTTTCAGTTCTAGTGTGATATCTCATTTACCTCTGTGTCTGATCTCTGAAAACCACCTCTTCTTCTCTGCTGGTACTGAAAAAGTCATGTCAGCCAGAGAATGAGCAAGACATCAGCAGGGTTTTTCAGCTTTGTACTTACTGTGAGAACCTGCAGAAACCAGTGAAGAAAAAAAAAAGCATAATTGTTTAATAGGCAAAAATGTCTCTTTTGACAGAGAGACTTTGGATCAGCTTCAGCCCCCCTGAGCCGTCCTGAGGGGTGTGTAGGGCCTGGAGTGGAAGTGATGAATCCTTCACTTCCGGGACCGACCCATCACTTCTGGGACTGACCATGCTGGCCAATCACACCAATCCATGGGGCCCTCCAATGCACGGGGCCCAGAGTGGTTGCCCCGATTCTCTGTGCCTAAGAGATGGCTCTGCATTGCTGGCTTAAATCCTCCTGAACCCTGCTGATGCAAACCACATGAGGAAGTTGCTTTTCCCCATAGATGTAGGGGAAGTCTACACTACAAAATTAAGTTGATCTAAGTTATGTTGATGTACAGCTGCCACATTAATTAAATCTCTTTTGCATATGCACATTATGTTCCTTGTGTTGACAGTGCAATGCTTGCATCAATGCAGACAGCAGTACACCTCGGGTAGTTGTCCCACTGTGTAACTCGCCATTGTCTAGTGCAGGATGTTTTGGGAAAGGTTTGCAATGCCTCATGGAGGCAAAGAAGTTACATAAGGGTGACTGGAAACATGCAGTTATGTAGTTTTCTCCATCCCATAATTTTATTGGCATTCCATAATGTTTTGCACCTTTTTTCAAAAGTCTGGCAAACCCATGCATTCACTATCTCTGTGGGAAGCATCGATCCTGCACAGCTCTGCACTTCTGTGATGAGTGTTGTGAGCACAACACAGCCAACCCTGCCAGAGGAGCTGCAGGAAACATAAGAATTCCTTGATAGCTAGATTGCTGTGGGACATAGAAAGAAACAATTCAGGGTTGTTATTTTTATTCATAGAGCAGCTGCAGATGCTGGAGTGCTGGTTCTGGTTCTGAGAAACAAGCACTGACTGGTGGGATTGCATCGTTATGCTGGTATGAGATGATGAGCAGTGACTTTTGGATGTGCAAGGCCACATTCCTGGAAGTGCAATGACACCCAAATGAGAGTTGCACTGATAGTGGAGAAGCGAGTGGCAATCGCTATATGGAAGCTGGTTATGTCAGATTCCTACTGATCAATTGGGAATCAATTTGGATTTGGGAAATCAACTGTGGGGGCTGCTGTGATGCAAGTGTGCAGAGCCATTAATCGTGCTATGAAGGCCTGTAACTCTGTAAGTGTGCAGAGCCATTAATCGTGCTATGAAGGCCTGTAACTCTGTAAGTGTGCAGAGCCATTAATCGTGCTATGAAGGCCTGTAACTCTGGTCAATGTGCAGGACACAGTGGATAGTTTTGCAGCAGTGGGATTCCTGATCTGAGATGGGGCGATAGATGGCACCAGATCACCTTGCCACACAGTACATCAACAAAAAGGTTACTTTTTAATGGTACTGCAATCGCTGGTGAAACATTTTAATAACATGAATGCAGAATGGTCAGGGAAGGTGACACACACTTCTTTAAGAATACAGGTTAATCCAGAAAGCTGCAAGATGGGACTTTCTTTCCAGACCAGAGGATTACCACAGGGGATGTTGAAATGCCAATACTGATCCTTGGAGACCCAACATACCCTTTGCTCCTATGGCTCATGAAGCCATGCACCGGCCACCTCAAAAGTAGCAAGGGGCACTTTGACTACAGGGTCAGCAGATGCAGAATGACATGTCAATGTGCCCTTTGACATTTGAAAGGCTGCTGACACTGTCTATGCATGAGATTAGACCTCAGTGAAAAAAAATATCCTCATTGTTATAGCTGCTTGCTGTGTGTTTCATAATATCTGTGAAGCAAAGAGGGGGGGGGGAGGGAATTTCCACCAGGGTGGAAGGGAGAGGCGGAATGGCTGTCAGTTTATTTTGAGCAGCCAGATACCAGGGCTATATAAGAAGAGCTCAGGGAGGCTTTGACAGACCATTTTAATAGTGAGCCACAGTAATGTATGTTGCTGTAGTATACTGTGCCTAGAATTGTTTTTGCATCCCAGTATGAACCTTGTAATGGGTGTTGTGTGGGTAAACAGTAATATAACATTGAAAATATACCTATTGCTATTATCTGTGAATGATGTCAACCTCAGCTAATATATGTTGTGAACTAATAAAGATGAATTAAGTTTCCCTAAATAGACTTTTATCCCAAATCCATTCAACCAGGCATATTTAAAACTGAATGAAACTTTAGAAATACAGGAAAAAGACCCTTGGAAGGGGAAAGAATAGTCATTTTCATTTCACAAACACATACACCAACTGTGTCTCGCACAGGTCAGTGTATGGGTGGCTGTGATTGTCTGTACTCTCCCCCATGGTGGAGTGGTAGGTGTAGTGTAATGCCACAAATGCTGAATGGAATGTTAGGGGTGTATGTGTAGGAAGGTCCTGGAAAGTGGCTCTCTATGGCTTGCAGAGGGAGGCGAGCACAGGTCGGTTGAACCTGAAGGTCAACAGGAGTCTCCAGCATGTCTGTTGAAGTTCCACTTGAAGTGCTAGCATCTCCTGCAATATGTCTCTCTCCTTTTCCTATGCTTTTCTCCTCTCTGCTCCATCTCTGTTCATACTGTCCATGAGGGCAATCCTCCAAGCCCTGTGCTTGGTATCCGAAGCACCAGAGGCTTGCAGGATCTTTTGGAACATGTCATCTCTTGTCCCCTTCTTTCACCTCTTTATCTAGCTGAGCTGTTCGTATGGCTGGTGTGTATGGAGAAACCCTCAAGGCCACATTTCCAGCTGCAAATGATACAGTGTATAGAGGTACTACTATGAGCGAATTCACAAGATAAATGGAAATGTGGTGTACTGAACTCACTCCCCTTGATCCACATACATTGCAAGCACTACATTCTCACTTCTCCTTAGGATTCATAGAGGTGTGCAGTAGTATCAGCCATGGTGAGTATAGCCTGGGGGGAGGTGTTGGGACAATTGGTGGGGAGGGAGAGGTAGTACACAGGCATGAGTATATGCAGATAGGGCAATTAAACTGAATACGGGCACTGTTTTCCACAGGCCATGGTGATTTTAGCTGATACCTCACTCTTAAGGGTAATGGAGGCCGAAAGGTAACAGCTCCTACACATGTCTGGCTGCAAACTGAGTCCCTGTGATTCTGCCTGTGTGCTGCAATTGAGTCTGCTGAAGTAATTGTTGAATGGCATGGGAAAATGTCCTACTGTGATGGAAGAAATAAGGCAGCGCTCCCCAGAAACCTTCGGCAGAGGATTCCACATAAACTGTTCTGCACAGTCCCTTCTACATAACTGTATAAGGTAAATGAGAAACAGATAGCAACTCTACCTCTATTATTTATTTTACTACTTCTTCTAGTATGATTAAAAAAGAGTAAATGAACAGATGTATCCTGGAAATATCAAAGCAAACTGTGTAATTACCAGAGGTTCCTTCCCCTGAATCAGGCTTGCCTGTGCTGGATTATAGGGATTGGTTCAACTGCTCGGGGGTCTAAAAAGGTCCTAGCTCATGGCACCACCGGGTCCCCAGTCATCTGTCCCCCATACTCCTCCTCTTCTTCCTCATCCAACACCTCATCCTCACTGTTCACTCCAGGGGCCTATGCCTTCAACTCCCCCAAAGTATCCACAGGGCCCTTGGGGATGGTGATGGGGTCTCTGCGAAGGATGGCATGCAGCTTTTTGTAAAAGTGGCATCTCTGTGGCTCTGCACCAGAGCAACTGTTAGCCTCCCTTGCTTTCCGGTACACCTGCCGCAGCTCCTGGGCTTTCACGTGGAATTGCTGTGGGTTCCTCTTATAGTCCTTCTCTCCCATGCCCCAAGCAAACTGCTCATATATATTGACATTTCTACAGATGGATCGGAGCTGTGTCTGCACAATCTCTTCTCCCCACAGACTAAGGAGATCCACCATCTCCTGTGTACTCCAGGCAAGAGAGCATTTGCATCATGGAGCTGGTATGGTCAGGTAAGCAGATGCTAGGTCAGCTCTCCATGCCAAGAAAACAAGAAATGGAATTTCAAAAATTCACAGGGGAGGGGCATGTACCTGTGTGCCTGGCTGCTGGGCAGCGGAGTTCGAATCGGTGACCAAAGCAGTGACAATGGGGCATTGTGGAAACTTCCTGGGGGCCACTAAAGTTGATGTAAGTAGCACAGTGTCTAGAGTGACATTGCATTTCCCTAACTATGTCAACTTAAGCCTCTTGTGGAGGTGGACTTATTAAGTCAGCGTAGCGGGTGAGTTACATCGATGGAAGTGACATTTTAGTGTAGATGCTTACAGAGTTAGATCAATGTAAACTGCCTTGTGTAGACCAGGCTGTAGTTTCCCACACTGACTGCACCCATCCCCAATGACTTCTCAGAGCAAATGGAGGAGCACTCTTCCCAGACTCTGATCTTCAACACAGCCTCAGTCTTTGAGTGCCTGACTGCCAATGGTTGAGCAACAGAAAACATAGCAAAGACATTGGAAGCAAGATCTCCTCTGGACCACTGGATGTTTGTCTATATTATCTCCCTCAGAAGCTCTGGTTCCCACATGTGATAGAAGATTCAATCCTAATGGAAACAAGTACATGAACTGCTACAGCATTCCCAGATTGTCTCCTCTTATGGCTGGAGAACTATTAGAAATAGTTGGGACAAATACATTCCAGAACTCATAAAGATGTTAGTTGGGTACCATTCTGTTTTCACCTTCCTGTGGATTAGTCTACCCTACTCAGCTCACTACTGCTAATTTCAGTCTCAGGGGCTTTCTTATCAGAGGGGTAGCCGTGTTAGTCTGTATCCCCAAAAACAACGAGGAGTCCAGTATCACCTTAAAGACTAACAGATTTATTTGGGCATAAGCGTTCCTGGGTAAAAAAAAAAACACTTCTTCAGATACATGGAGTGAAAATTACAGAAACAGCCATAAATATATATTGGCACATGAAGAGAAGGGAGTTCCCTTACAAGTGGAGAACCAATGTTGAAGGCCAATTTTTTTACCCATGAAAGCTTATGCCCAGATAAATCTGTTAGTCTTTAAGGGGCTTTCTTCTATATCACATGGACTCCTTAAGAATAGATGATGGAAACTGTCCTTACACCTAAGTTATCTGACATCCAGGTCAAACTTTGACTTTCTGGCTTTTTTGACACAAATGTGTCAAGCAATCTTGGATACAATTTCAAGCACATTCAAGCTGTTTATTTTCACTGATATTTCTTTCACTTCTTTCCCAAACAGATATGGTGTGAAATGAAAAATCTGGTTCCATTTCAAAGTGGCTGGTGACACTTCAAGTTCTGCTGAGTTTTGGTGATGAATTGAAACAGAGAGCCAAGCACACATAAAATTATTAAAACCCCTCTTGAAGTTCCAAGTTCCAGATTTCTCTGCTATTGATATTAGCAATAGGAGAATTAGAATTGTCTTAAAGATACAAGCTGTGCAGATTGCATTTTTATCTAGAATCATCTTTAACAATCTTGAACAAACACAACGAAACAGCTTTTTGCAAGAGTGCTCAAACTTTTTCCAATTGAGAGCCTCATTTGGAGCTTCTTGGGAGCCACAACTTATTTGTATATGTCATCCATTATCATGTTAATGGCTGCTGAGATGAAGGAGCATTGCATGTCAGGATCTGCAGTTTCTATAGGTCACATCTCAATATGATGGTGGCCAAAAAGCTCATTTTAGACTTTTGTGGTCTCTATTTGAGCTGTAGGCCATATTTTAGTTATTTCAGGCTTTTACACTGAGCAAGCAATTTCCAAAAAAAGATTTTTTTTTTGTCTTTCCCAGGCGTGGTAGCCATATAACACTGTGTTGGAGGGCATATAAGAAGATAGGGTGATTAGTTTTGTAGTATCAAGGTCAATGGAGTTATGCAAATTTATGCCAGCTGAGGATCTGCCCCAGGATAATTTACCCCAACTCAACACAAAAAAGGACCTCTTTTTTTTTTTCAGTTTAGTGATTGGTCCTTCAAAATTATGATAATGAGCTAATTTGCACTCACATCATTCTCACCTACTTATGGATGATTGATTTTTCATGTTCACTATTCAGCAACCAGAGGCAGCTAGGTAAAGGCTGTGAGTGTGAATGCCGTCTATTTCCTTCCTTACCTCTAAGAGACGGTTATTGCAGCTCTTACAATTTTGAACAATGTGTTGTTCATAGTGTAGCTCTCTTCTTGTGGTGGAAAGGAGTGGGAGAAGAAAGAGGTGCAATGTATGTAGATCTCTCACTTTAAAATAAGTACAAAACCACTCAGTTCTGCTCTTTCTTTGGCAAGAACCATTTTAAAATAACAAAGTTAAATTCTTCTTAAGGTCAGATGTTTGGAGAATTTTTATTTTTTTTAATATACTGTCTGGGTAAGTTTTTAAAGATACTATATATTCCAAGGGTTCTACTACCTAAAAACCTCTCCACCATTTTCATCTTCCATACCTTCTATACCTCCCATCACTCTCTCTGTCCCAATATTTCCCTGCTTTAATTCATCTATCTTTCTCCTTATCCCACTGGTTCCCACTCCCCTTCTTTCCCAGTTATCTATCCCCTCAATCATTCATTTCCATTTCTACTGCCATTTTTCTCTTCTCCATTTGAAAAATTTCTAAAGCTTCAGCCTTCCAATAAAAGGCAGGAAAAAAAAGAGAAAAAAGAGCTTGGCAAAATCCCATAGGAAGATTACATGTTAAAAGAAGAGATTAAAGGGAAGACAAAATAATTCACTCAAACAAACAGCAATAATAGAAAAGTTCAAATGACCCTCAAACTCTGAAGGAACTATTTCTTGTAGGTATTGACTCAAACTCTTAGGGGCAAGGAACTGAGTGCTTCCTGTGAGCAGCCAAGTACATTCAAATCCCATTAAGGTCAATACCAATTAAGAAACATGATATGAAAGTATCAGACTCTTAATTCCCTTTTCTCACTCCTTTATTTCTTTAGGTCAACAAACCCCCAAACAAAGCGATTTATACTTATTTTTCTTCCTCTCTTGAGAAAAGCCAGCATCTACAATGTGAAATTCAGTCTCTCAATCCATAATCTGATCTTGTTCTTTTTGGCATGATATTTTAAAGGGTATGTAGTATTTAATGTTAGACAAGTGGACACAACACAAGTATGATAAAATGTTTTGCCTTGATACATCAGCAGTTGTAGTGTTCAGTTTTGTGGGAATCAATATAGAAAGCCAACATATTTGTTTTGTAAATGGCATTTGTTTATTGAATTCATTGGTGATTATTGTTATAGGTATTTACTATTATCAATTCTTGACTCTGTGCTTGGCATTGTACTAGACAAAAGATGAAGTCAGCCTTTTCCCCAAAAAAGATTGCAGTCTCATAGATGAATTGGAGAGGTTCTATCATCGTGAGGTGTCGAGGATTACAGTTGAGAATTGTAGTGTTTTTTGTGACATTATGTAGGCATCAAGGAAGAACTGATGATACCCACATTTGTTCATGTAAGAAATTTCTCAAAGTGTGGTTCTAATGATTTAAATTTTAAGCTATTAGCCTTTTAACAATTGTGTAATCATGGAAGAACAAGCTTCTAAAATGAACTTAGTATATAAGCAGTCAGAAATATCCAGAAGCTATCCTGTCCAATTGCAAAAACAGTCCAACTGGAAACAGTTGAATATATAGCTATTAGCCAGGATGGGCAGGGATGGTGTCCCTACCCTCTGTTTGCCAGAAGATGTACATGGGTGACAGGGGATGGATTACTTGATGATTACCTATTCTGTTCATTCCCTCTGAAGCACCTGGCATTGGCCACTATCAGAAGACAGGATACTGGGCTAGATGGACCTTTACTCTGGCCCAGTATGGCCATTCTAATATTCTTAACTTCCCTTTTTCTTACAATGAAAACAAAATTTATCTTCTTGGATCCAGTTTAAGTACTAGATTAGTCATTTCTGTATCATAACCATAGAAGCTATGTGCCTTTTTTACCCATATTTCCAGCTCCAGAAACTCTTAGCCTATATTTTAGATGGATTTATCTACCTCTGGGATCTGTTGGTCCCCTTTTGCATTCATTTCTCACCATCTAGTAGTATTCCATTGTTTTCTGTCTTAAACACAATTATTATCTCCAGGCCTGTGATATTCCATTTGATTTACATATCTTCTGCCCTCATTTTTATTCTTGGAGACCACAATGTGGCCTGGACTACTCTTAGTGCTTTGTTTGAGCTACAATATTCATGTCCAAACCCAAAATGTGGCATTTGGAATATTCTGTTCGTGGTCTGGTGCGTCCTTCTAACCAACTATTCCCTCTAATGTTCAGTACTTGTGTCAGAGATGGTCTCAGAATATCTAACCCTAACCGTAAACATAGATTCCTAAATTTTCAGATTTTAAGGCTAAAATGAACCATTATGGCATAACGAACCATACAGCATAACACAGGCTATAGATTTCACCCAGTGATTTCTGCAAGAATATTTAATAAATATTTGTTATTGATATAATTTTTTTTAAAAAATACATTCTTCCTGCCCTAACGCTGGTAGAATAACTGCACATTTTGCAAAGTGCCTATGCATCTATATTAATAATATATATATATATTAATATTAATATGACAAATTGCAAATTTCTGTAGAGTAGAAATACAGTGATTTCAACATTTCACATCATGTGATCAAAGTTCTATTATGCATCTCAAATGGTTTTAGATGCTTGATTCATTAGGAAGATAAAGGAGGAATATTTCTAGAATTTCATATTGTACATTACCTAGCTATAAATTACAGGTATACAAATAAATATTGGTGAGAACTAAAATCATGCAGTTGTTGCTGTTAATGGTTGTTATGCAATTATGCAGAGTATCATTCATTTCTCTCTGATGAGCAAGAATGCTAGGAAAATCTAATTTTAATGTATTTTAATTAATTGCTATGGATAAATATTATTAATTGTTAAATAAAATACTGATACATATCCACTTAATTCTATATTCTTAGGAGTTTATTCTAACCCACTAGCTTTTATAAAGCCGCTGTGAAGAAATAAATTGTTTTATTTTGCTTGATTACAATTGTCCTTTTAGATATAATTTTGTTTTGGCTTTAAACAAAATAGCATAAGGGCTCTGTGCTGCACTAAATACACCGAGACTGCTCTCTCTAGAGCTTTGACTTCAGCACACAGAGGTTACGAAGCCACTTCTTCAAGTGCTAGTTGTAAAGATCAAGAGGAAACACTTGCATTGTTTAATGAAGACACTGCTGTTTTCAAAACAACTTGAGTGTGTCATCCACAATAATACCAAGACTGTTAGGGAAGAAATGGGCTTATTTAATCAAATAAAAAAAATAGCATGAAAAAGTTAATTTCATGTTCCATTACCATTTGCATTCTTTTGATAAGGAAGTGCCTGCACTTAATGGGCCATATCCTACCTTCTGCTAGATGGGTGAACTAGAGGGGAAAAAGAGTTGCGGGGAACCTCTTTCCCACCCTCTGTACCACAGCAGAATTCCAAGTCTAGCATAGGCAGGGAACAGACATCTGCACAAGTTGGCATTCCATGTCCCCAGGATGGCTTGGTCTGGTGGCTTGGAAGACATGGTTGAGTTAAATGCTGTATAGTATATGTGATACACAGTGCTTTTTTTTGGACCTCAGACTGCTTTCCCAAGTTGAAAATAACTCATGGATGGTGCAAAATATGCTAGTATCAGTTATTCAAGGTTTAATTCAAGGAAACTGTATCTACGTAAGGACACACTTTCCATGCATATTTCATCTTCCATGCATGACCCTTGTATTATGAATGTCTGAGCCTAGCACAATAGATGTTAATGGTAGTCCTTATTCAGGAAAAATGAACACAGCAGCTAAAATAAATTTTCTCTGTGTAAGTACACTATGACCCTTGGACTTTCTGAAAATGGGAGGGGGAGGTGGGCAGAGAACCCAGGAGACCATACAAGGCTAATTTACTGGGGTTAAACCCTACTGAAGTCAAAGCTAAAACTCCTGTTGACTTAAATGGGGCCGAGAGTTCATCCGTGGAGTTTCCTCTGAATATTTTTCTTGGGAGATAGGAGTTTAGAGGTATGGATAGAGGCAGGGGATACAGCCTCTAAACCCTATGGTTACCTGGGGAAAGGAATCACCTATTATATGTAAGATTGCTTCTCAAAGCTGTTTTTCAGCCTCCTGTCATTCTGACTAGCAGCTTGTCTCCCTGTGACCAAATGCACCTCTGTAGTCACACCTTACACAGTACTGTAATAAGCACTGAACAAAATATGTCTTGTGAGGTATCATTTAAAAACTAACAACTCACTGGTCAGTAATATCATGGTGAAATGTAGGTAGCAACATTATATGTACAGTTATGAGAATAAGCTGAATTATGACTGAAATGTGTTCACCAGACAAATCTGGGGACGGGGTGAACCTGTTTCTCGATGGACATGCTGATGCCTCTAGCCAGGTGTCATCAAAGTTGATGGGCAACAGCCTGTCAAGTTGTCATTGTTTGGCAATGGAGGGAGGTGGGAAGAGACTGATCTCTATTTTAGCATACAACAGCATGGAACCTCTTTCCCCAGGAGACTCCATGTCACAGTGGGAATGAACTTTGTCTAGGGATAATCCTCAGGGAAATGCTTTTCAAAGGGTTACTGGAGGGGTAAAAACACCTCAGGTATTCTTTCTTTTTTTCTCTCTCTCTTTCACCTAAGAAGACAAAGGAATTAGCCTTTGGACTTTGGTAGGAGTTTTGACCTGAGAATTTAGTCAGCCCTGTTGTTGGGAAAATATTTTAAGGATTTTACCCTGTACCAAGTCTCGTTTGTTAAGTTTTAGCTATTAGAAGTCGTTTTGTCTTTATTTCTCTTGTAACCATTTCTGACTTTAATGCCTTACTTATACTCACTGAAAAGCTGTCTTTATAATTAAATAAACATATTTTCTTCTTAAGTCAAAACTAATGAGGTGTTTTGTTTAAACGGAATTGTTTGGTAGCTCCAGTTAGAGTAGCAAACTGTTGTATGTTGACAGGGGCAACAGACCTCTAATATCTGAACCATCCAGGAAAGGTCTGGAGAATGCAGAACACACATTTTTGGGGGAAAATTTGGGACTGGAGTGTTTTGGCCAGCTGCAGCTCTACATAGACACTCAGGATGTGACCTGCATACTGTTTGGCTGTTTGTGAGGGGATCAGGTTGGGAGCTACAGCAGCAAAGCATTATGAGGGTCAGTTGCAGGGCAGGTGTTGACACAAACCCTCACTAGTCTAGATTACACTCCGGAATGTGATACTCCCTTAAAAACCCTGAGTTCAGTCTGTATTTGGCTCACCTCTGCTTACAAACTACTCCCTTTCCACAGGCAGTGGATGACACAGCATAGAAGAAACTAATGCTGCTTCTAATTGAGTTAACTTTCACATGAAAATCTGGTAGAAATACAGCCCATTTTGCAGCAGAACATGCTGCATGGGCAGGCTGCTCACATATCCTAAGATGCCCCTCCTGCCTTTCCTCAAAATTCTCTGCCCTGGCCTCTGGTGACTGTGCAGAAGGGCTTCTTTTGTCTCTTCTGGTGGGGAAAAGGGCACTGCGATGCTACCTCACACAGTTAATATAAAAGGCTGAGGGTGAGGTGAGGTTCATCATTCAGCAGATAAAACCAGTGTCTTCATATCTGCAGCCCAGTTGCATTGTATAGAGACATTATGTGACTTTTTATTGCCAACATTTTTATTTTTACCTCCCTATTTTAATAATGGAGCGTTTTCCCTCAAAGGAACATGGTCCTAAATATGTTTCAGAGTAACAGCCGTGTTAGTCTGTATTCGCAAAAAGAAAAGGAGGACTTGTGGCACCTTAGAGACTAACCAATTTATTTGGGCATAAGCTTTTGTGAGCTACAGCTCACTTCATCGATGAAGTGAGCTGTAGCTCATGAAAGCTTATGCTCAAACAAATTGGTTAGTCTCTAAGGTCCTAAATATATAAGCCTATATTCTTCTCTCACTTATGTAGGTGTAAATATGTAGCCTCTCCATTAACTTCATGGGAATATGATTTAAATTGTATAAGATGAATAAAATAGAGCATGAATACAATTTTGTGGCAGATCATTTCAGTGCATATGCACAAAAGTAAAAAGAAGGAAAGAAACCCAGAAGCACAAAAATATTGATTCCTGCCTTTACTTAAACACTTCACATGAAATTTCTCATGCACTGTTACACAATAACTAACTAACTGTCACAACTAACTGTCTTTTTTCAGTGTGTGGGGTTCCAGCTATAGTCAGGCTTAGGTGTGTTAATATCATGAACACTGTACACTTTGGGATGTTACCAAATGAAAAATTAAATGGTGCTTGTGGAAAATGTAACATCAACATTATTCTTCTGATTATCACAGGAGAGAAGAAATTGGTTTTAAAGGTTGTTGTTGTTGTTTTTAAGTTTTAAAGTTCCCTTTAAGCCATCAGCATAGCAAATAATATCTCTTCAGCAAAACAAACAAAAGAGAAAACCATCACCACTACCAGCACCAACAGCAAACACAGCATATTGGAAGAAGGAGGCACTGAAAATGCCACTTTTAATTAAAAAATATCAAATACATTTCTTACTCTAGGAACAATGAGTAGAGTTTCTTACTAAGTGAGCTTCCAAGTTGCTCTGAGAAAAAATGAGTATAGCTTTATTTTAGATGGTACACTGGTTGAAATCCCCCTCTTTTTAATAATAGATGTATTAATCTAAAACAGCTTGGCTTTGTATATTTTGTGACTGAAATTTGCCAATTGTTGGCAAATAAATGAAAGAAGCTAAATGGGGTCACTTAGTAAACAGGAGAGAAAGAAACATAGATCCAGAAGGATGGAGAGAATTTTAGAAGTTAAATATTTTGCAAAGTTCAGAGAATCACAAAACTAGTTAGTTTTTTTAGCATTCTTTTTCCTTGCTTTACTTCCAGAATGATCCAAACTGAAAAAAAGAACTTCTTCTTCTTGCTAAAGGGAACCATATGTTTGAGAAAGTGATTTTCTTTGTTATTCTGGAGGTTAGACTAGATGATCATAATGGTCCCTTTTGGCACAAATGTCTAAGAACCTATGAAGGAACACAAAAGAAGGTTATACAAAGAGTGCCCTGTATATGTTACTGTAGATGTGAAGCCTGATTTTCACATATGCATGTGCAATAGCACACTAACTTGCACATGAAGCTACAAAAATTGTGTGTGCCGGTAGGATGGAATATGGAAAACTGCATGCACATACAATTTTTATTTCCTCATTATTTTTCTCTCACACTCCTCTTTCTCTTCATCATATTATTTCGGCCTCCACCCCATTTTAAAAACATACAATTTTAATCTGGCCACTCTCTGCTCTATTTTATACTCTGACTTCTTTACAGAATTAGCTTTCTCCACCCCTTTTCTGTTCCTTCTGTCACAGTCTCTTTTAAGTCGAATGTGAACCAAATAATATTAAAATTTAAGTCAAAATTTCAAACCTCTCACATTTTAGTGTGTTCACCTATACAATGTCTTATACTCACCTGGCACAGTTCTTCACTGTGTTTCAAAACAATGTTTCAGAGATGAGAACTTGGGTACATCTACTAAGCGTTCTGATAAATCTTATGCTGTCAAACGTATATCACTTAAAGGTTTGTTTCTTGCCAGTTGGAATAAAACTTGGTAAATGGTCAAGGAAAGCGCACCAGAGATTCTGCTGGCTTGAACTCAAGATGTTGCTGCTTCAGATCAGTTGCAAAACATTCACTTTGAAAGCTGGAGGTGGCTGTGTTCACAGCAGTGCCTTGTCTGAGTAATTAATTTTATGAGACATGTCCTGTAGTACATTAAGCATAACTTTGATGGCCTCTGGAGCCTTTATGATGTCCCAGAAAATGTCAGGCACTGCAGTGGTACAATCAACACTGCATTGTGGTAGAAGCATCATGAGGAATGATACTGTAGCTGTAATCATTATAATCATGCTGTATGGATAGTGACATTGTGGAAATATTTCTCATCTGCCCCTAAGGATTGTTTTAATATTGTGTTCTATACAAGATTATATGGGCATATCTGAACTGACTCCTATAACATGTTCTTACAGTCAACGTGGAAGCCAAAGAGGATATATAGAATGTGCACCTACCAGAAAGCTGATGACTTTGTAAAAACTGTTTCTTTGGGATGTTTGTTGTCCATGGCGACAAATCAACATAAAATGTAATATGAAGTTAATCCTCTATGACGTCTTTCTTTCTGTGTGCACTGTGCCCAGTGCAGTAGATTATAAAGAATGTTATTTAAGGTAGGATTTATCATGGACAAAGGGACAAAGAAACAAGCCTTAGCAAAATGCAGTGCTAAACAATGTCCACACAGCCTAGGAATTTTTAAATTGGAAAAACAAAGGTTCTCAGCTGGGGTAAGAAATCGCCTGCCATTGTAGTACAAGCTTCATTGTATTTGGCTCAAATTAATTAATTTCCAGGGAGGGAGAGGGAGAAAAATGAAATTTCTTAGCTTTTATATCCTCATTCAGCCACCATAATGTCTGTCCAAAGGAAGCTCTGTGGGCCACTCAGGTGACAAGTGTGGGCACTGCTCGTTTTCTGGTGGTAGCTGTATAATACCACATTAAGCATAAAACAACCACTGATAGTTTCCTTCTTCAAATGAACACAGTTGAAGGCTTGGCAATTAACAAAAGTTACTAGATCACAGGCCCTGGTTCTCATGGGGGACTTCAATAACCCTGATATCTGCTGGGAGAGCAATACGGTGGTGCACAGACAATCTAGGAAGCTTTTGGAAAGTGTAGGGGACAATTTTCTGGTGCAAGTGCTGGAGGAACCAGCCAGGGCCAGAGGTCTTCTTGACCTGTTGCTTACAAACAGGGAAGAATTAGTAGGGGAAGCAAAAGTGGATGGGAACCTGGGAGGCAGTGATCATGAAATGGTCGAGTTCAGGATCCTGACATAAGGAAGAAAGGAGAACAGCAGAATACAGACCCTGGACTTCAGAAAAGCAGACTTTGACTCCCTCAGGGAACTGATGGGCAGGATCCCCTGGAAGAATAACATGAGGGGGCAAGGAGTCCAGGAGAGCTGTCTGTATTTTAAAGAATCCAAGAAATTGCTGAGCTTGAATTAATATGCAAACTAGATATCATTAACTTGGTTTTGAATAGAGACTGGGAGTGACTGGGTCATTACACACATTGAATCTATTTCCACATGTTAAGTATCCTCACACCTTCTTGTCAACTCCAAATTTTTTTTCTCCTGCTGATAATAGCTCATCTTAATTAACTAGCCTCTTACAGTTTCAGAGTAGCAGCTCTGTTAGTCTGTATTTGCAAAAAGAAAAGGAGTACTTGTGGCACCTTAGAGACTAACAAATTTATTTGAGCATAAACTTTCGTGAGCTACAGCTCACTTCATCGGATGCATTCAGTGGAAAATACAGTGGGGAGATTTATATACATAGAGAACATGAAACAAAGGCTGGTATGGCAAATTCCACCTTCTCTGTATGTATATATATATCTTCTTACTATATGTTCCATTCAATGCATCCAATGAAGTGGGCTGTAGCTCACAAAAGCTTATGCCCTAATAAATTTGTTAGTCTCTAAGGTGCCACTAGTACTCCTGGTATTTTTAGTGAAATCCTTGCTGATCTTAAACACAAAAAAGGAGCTTCTAAGAAGTGGAAGACTAGACAAATGACCAGGGAGGAGTATAAAAATATTGCTCGGGCATGCAGGAGTGATATCAGGAAGGCCAAATCACACTTGGCTAGCAAGGGATGTTAAGAATAATAAGAAGGGTTTTTTCAGGTATGTTAGCAACAGGAAGAAGGTCAAGGAAAGTGTGGTCCCCTTACTGAATGGGGGAGGCAACCTGGTGACAGAGCATATGGAAAAAGCTACTCAGCTCCCAGACTACTGCACTGGGCATCACAGTATGGGGAGGAGATGACCAGTCCTCTGTGGAGAAAGAAGTAGTTCAGGACTGTTTAGAAAAGCTGGACGAGCACAAGTCCATGGGGCCAGATGCATTGCATCCGAGGGTGCAAAAGGAGTTGGTGGATGTGATTGAAGAGCCATTGGCCATTATCTTTGAAAACTCATGGCGATTGGGGGAGGTCCCGGATGACTGGAAAAATCAGTCCCTGGAAAAATCATGGAGCAGGTCCTCAAAGAATCAATCCTGAAGCACTTGCATGAGAGGAAAGTGATCAGGAACAGCCAGCATGGATTCTCCAAGGGAAGGTCATGCCTGACTAATCTAATCGCCTTTTATGATGAGATTACTGGTTCTGTGGATGAAGGGAAAGCAGTGGATGTATTGTTTCTTGACTTTAGCAAAGCTTTTGACACGGTCTCCCACAGTATTCTTGTCAGCAAGTTAAGGAAGTATGGGCTGGATGAATGCACTATAAGGTGGGTAGAAAGCTGGCTAGATTGTCGGGCTCAACGGGTAGTGATCAATGGCTCCATGTCTAGTTGGCAGCCGGTGTCAAGTGGAGTGCCCCAGGGGTCGGTCCTGGGGCCGGTTTTGTTCAATATCTTCATAAATGATCTGGAGGATGGTGTGCATTGCACTCTCAGCAAATTTGCAGATGATACTAAACTGGGAGGAGTGGTAGATACGCTGGAGGGCAGGGATAGGATACAGAGGGACCTAGACAAATTGGAGGATTGGGCCAAAAGAAATCTGATGAGGTTCAATAAGGATAAGTGCAGGGTCCTGCACTTAGGACGGAAGAATCCAATGCACCGCTACAGACTAGGGACCGAATGGCTAGGCAGCAGTTCTGCGGAAAAGGACCTAGGGGTGACAGTGCACGAGAAGCTGGATATGAGTCAGCAGTGTGCCCTTGTTGCCAAGAAGGCCAATGGCATTTTGGGATGTATAAGTAGGGGCATAGCGAGCAGATCGAGGGACGTGATCGTTCCCCTCTATTCGACATTGGTGAGGCCTCATCTGGAGTACTGTGTCCAGTTTTGGGCCCCACACTACAAGAAGGATGTGGATAAATTGGAGAAAGTCCAGCGAAGGGCAACAAAAATGATTAGGGGTCTAGAACACATGACTTATGAGGAGAGGCTGAGGGAGCTGGGATTGTTTAGCCTGCAGAAGAGAAGAATGAGGGGGGATTTGATAGCTGCTTTCAACTACCTGAAAGGGGGTTCCAAAGAGGATGGCTCTAGACTGTTCTCAATGGTAGAAGATGACAGAACGAGGAGTAATGGTCTCAAGTTGCAGTGGGGGAGGTTTAGATTGGATATTAGGAAAAACTTTTTCACTAAGAGGGTGGTGAAACACTGGAATGCGTTACCTAGGGAGGTGGTAGAATCTCCTTCCTTAGAGGTTTTTAAGGTCAGGCTTGACAAAGCCCTGGCTGGGATGATTTAACTGGGAATTGGTCCTGCTTCGAGCAGGGGGTTGGACTAGATGACCTTCTGGGGTCCCTTCCAACCCTGATATTCTATGATTCTATGATTCTATGACTAGAAAAAGGCTAATGTAGTGCCCATCTTTAAAAAAGGGAAGAAGGAGGATCCAGGGAACTACAGACCATTCAGCCTTACCTAAGTCCCTGGAAAAATCATGGAGCAGGTCCTCAAGGAATCAGTTTTGAAGCACTTAGAGGAGAGGAAAGTGATCAGGAACAGTGAGCATGGATTCACCAAGGGCAAATTATGCCTGACTAATCTAATTGCCTTCTTTGATGAGATAACTGGCTCTGTGGATGAAGGGAAAGCAGAGGACGTGTTATTCCTTGACTTTAGCTAAGCTTTTGATACGGTTTCCCCAGTACGTTTTCCCACTTGCCAGCAAGTTAAAGAAATATGGGCTGGATGAATGGACTATAAGGTGGATAGAAAGCTGGCTAGATAATTGGGCTCAATGGGTAGTGATCAATGGCTCCATGTCTAGTTGGCAACCAGTATCAAGGGTTGGTCCTGGGGCCGGTTTTGTTCAATATCTTCATTAATGATCTGGATGATGGCGTGGATTGAACCCTCAGTAAGTTTGCAGATGACACTAAACTGGGAGGAGTGGTAGATACACTGGAGGGTAGGGATAGGATACAGAGGGACCTAGAGAAATTGGAGCATTGGGCCAAAAGAAATCTGATGAGATTCAACAAGGACAAGTGCAGAGTCCTGCACTTAGGAAGGAAGAATTCCATGCACTGCTACAGACTAGGGACTGAGATGCTAAGAACAGTTCTGCAGAAAAGGACCTAGGGATTACAATGGATGAGAAGTAGGATATGAGTCAACAGTGTGCCCTGGTTGCCAAGAAGGCTAATGGCATTTTGGGCTACATTAGTAGGAGCATTGCCAGCAGATCGAGGGACGTGATCATTCCCCTCTATTCAACATTGTTGAGGCCTCATCTGGAGTACTGTGTCCAGTTTGGGGCCCCACACTACAAGAAGGATGTGGAAAAATTGGAAAACATCCAGCGGAGGGCAACAAAAATGGTTAGGGGACTGGAACACATGACTTATGAGGAGAGGCTGAGGGAACTGGGATTGTTTAGTCTGTGGAAGAGAAGAATGAGGAGGGATTTGATAGCTGCTTTCAACTACCTGAAAGGGGGTTCCAAAGAGGATGGAGCTAGACTGTTCTCAGTGGTAGCAGATGACAGAACAAGGAGTAATGGTCTCAAGTTGCAGTGGGGGAGGTTTAGGTTGGATATTAGGAAAACCTTTTTCACTTGGAGGGTGGTGAAGGACTGTAATGGGTTACCTAGGGAGGTGGTGCAATCTCCTTCCTTAGAGGTTTTTAAGGTCAGGCTTGTCAAAGTTCTGGCTGGGATGATTTAGTTAGGGATTGGTCCTGTTTTGAGCAGGGGGTTGGACTAGATGACCTGCTGAGGTCCCTTCCAACTCTGATATTCTATGATTCTATGATTTATGGAAATTACTTGAGGGATGCACTGAGTCCTATTCAAGAGCTCAAACAGGTACGAAAGAAAACCCATCAGAGAAAAATTGTCTTCTTAGACTTAAGGATGAAATCCTCCGTTGTGTAAATTGCATGGATCCATTGACTTCTCTGCCTCTGCCATAGACAGAATAGAGCACCCAGTTTTCAGGAAGGAGATTTTTTTTAAAAAAATCCCTCCTTTTAAACTGGTCAACTCTCTTTTCACTGTACCACACAAGGTTGCATCTCTCACCTTTGGGGAAGAGGAAGTCTGATGTAGTACTGGGTGCTGTTGAATGTGAATATGATATGATTAAATATACACAAGTACATGTATGATGCTGGCAGACCAGGTGCCAGCTCATGCCAAGGCCCCTAGCCTCGTTGAACACTGACAAATGCATAGCTGGAAACAAGTTTGGTTCACTTGTGTGTTAGTATTGTTAAAATAGATATTAGAGTTATAAGCATGTATTATTCTTATTTATAACATCTGGACCCCATGTTGTAAGTAATATTTAAATATTTTCTCTAAAACTGGCTCATGGCCCCAGTCATGAGAGAAGCATTACCAAGTGTGAAATACTATCAGAGGGGTAGCCATGTTAGTCTGGATCTGTAAAAGCGGCAAAGAGTCCTGTGGCACCTTATAGACTAACAGACGTATTGGAGCATCAGCTTTTGTGAGTGAAACTAGTTTCATGGGTGAAATACTAGTTTTCCACAAGAGATGCCATCTCCTCCCCAACAAAAGAAAGCCTCTAGGCAAGCCATTGTGGAACATCAGACAAGCCACTGTGGAACATCGGTGGATAAAAGAATTTGTTGATTGTTCCCCCCAAACTCATGAAGAGTAGACATGCACAAACACTCATCCCATCAGTTTGAGTTTAGGGGGAAGGGAATAAAAATCCCTGATGGGAAGAAATTGTTAATCCTATGCTGCTTGGACTTCGGGGAGAGGGCAACATTTCTAATCATTGACAAGGGATCCCCAGCTATTTAGCTTGGGTTAACCCTAAAGAACATATAGAGCTTGCACATTACCACAGCTTCTATTACTCTTTGAATTCCTAGACTGTAACTCATTTGTGTGTATACCTTTACCAAAAACCTCATACATAATTCTTTTATTCCTTTTTTAGATAATAAATCTTTAGATAATTTAATATAGGATTGGCTGCAAGTGTTGTGTTTGGTGATAGATCTAAGGTACAATTCACCTGGGGTAATTGATGGGTTCTTTGGGAAAGAGAGTAACTGAATATTGATGTGATTTTTGGTGTAAGGGACCATCTAGCATAAAAGCAGGCTTGCCTGGATGGCAAGACAGACACCCAAGAGGACAGTCTGTCACTCTGTGTTAAGGCTGTTATTGTGTTTGGGGAGTTCACACTTACTATTTGGTTGGTAAAATTGAAGTATAGAACACACAACCAGTTTGGGGTTTGTAACAGTCTGCCCTGAGCTTGGGACTCACTTCTGTGAGCCACTCCAGATAGCCTGACAATATGAAAGGACATTTTAGGTTGTCAAAGACAAGCAGGAACATAGAAACCCTCTTCTTAATCTAACGCACTGTGCTGAGTTTCACATGGAACATAACAATAAAGGAATGTAGCTGTCAAACTGCACAGTATGCACTGCAACAGAAGGCGTATTGCCCAAGTATCAGGTCCTTAACAGTAACAGAGAGTCCAGACTTGATTCTGCATTTTCTGGCTCTGGAAGTGTCAAAGCATGCTTGATGCAGAGCATTAATGTCATGTTAGCAAGATCATAGTTATAAGTATTTTTAGAATATATTTATTTAAAATTTTCAAGAAGCATCACTGGGAATTAAGGAATATACAGGAGCGCTCAAAGGATGCAATTCTTATTTCTTATCGCTAATGCTTTCAGTAAGTTTCTTGGCTATGAAAACATTTAAGTTAAATTACTTAATATATTTTTTTTTATTTTTAAAAGGAATGAGTTTAGGTTTTTGAAAAAATCTGCTTTTCTAAAAAGAGACAGTTCTATGTCTTTTATCTGTTGCTAGAGAATAAGTAAACAGATGCAAATTATTTTCTCTGAGTTAATATATCATAGCAATAGCTTGTTGAAGAAGTCTAGCCTTTATGTGACATCGTGTATATGTCTGTGTGTATCTGTAGGAGTGCTCAGCTACGTGGCCCTCTCTTCACTTTTCTCATGTCATTCAAGCTAATGATGCAGCAGGATGAATCACTTGTTTTTGTTTTACTTTAAAGAAAAAAAGCTCTCTGATTTTTGAAAGGACATTGTTTATATATCCATAGGGATGTACACGTTGTCTCAAGATGTATGTACGGAGCATGTCCATGTGCATTCAAGTGATTAAATGTTATCTTGGGAAGCAAAGGATATATCATTTCAGTAGAGACCCTCTTCAAGAAAACTGTTCCTCTTAAGAACAAAAACTGTGAACAACAAACTTGAGGAATCACATTCATTCTGCAGATTTTGTGGGTTTTCCAGTGATTTACATCTATTAATTTCCATGGAGCACTGATGCTGGCTGGTCCTTGGATAGCATGTTGCTATGTAGTGTGAGTTTCTCCATCTAAGCAGCGCCAGCATTAGGGCGGGTCTCCACTGATGCATCTGTGCCACTGTAGTGCTTCAGTAAAGATGCTACTGTGCTGATGGCAGAGCTTCTCCCGTCAGTGTAGTTAATCCGTCTTCATGAGCATTAGTAGCTTTGTCGACGGGAGAAGCCCTCTCATTGACTTTGCTCTCTCTACACCATGGGGTAGGTTGGTATAATTGTGTCGCTCAGGGGTGTGGATTTTTCACACTTCTGAGCCATGTAGTTATACCAGTGTAAGTCTGTAGTGTAGAACTGGCCTTACAGTCACCAGCACCAATGTCGACAGCAATTGCATTTGTGCAGCAGCAGCACATGCTCTCTTCTTCCACCTTCCAATGCAGCAAGCAGCAGCAAGGTGGAGCACGATCATTAGCAAACTGCCCATAGTCATATGGGGAAGGGCTTGCTTAGGTAACCCTTGCTCACATTGGTGAACACTAATTCATGTTAGTACTCCCATTAAAGTCACTGAACTACCTGCTAGACTACTTACATGAGTAAGGTTTGTATAACCAGGCGATGTATGTGCTCCAGACCAGTGTGATCATCTTCATCTATGCTTGCAGAGCAGGGGAGCTAGTAGAGACTGTCCGCAAGCAAGTAACATGTAAAAAGGAATGTTCTGCACCAATTTAGTTTGGGACTATTAATAAAAAGGAGATATGGGCTCAACCAAGATATAAGAGGCTAGATTTTCAGCTAGTGTAAATTTGCACTGCACCACAATGAAGCAATGACAGTTTATACCAGCTGATGATCTGGTCCCTTTCCTGAAAACATCATAACTTTGCATGTTTCACTATCCAAACCTGGACCGAGATCCAAGTCCTAATTTTGGGGCTGATGGCTATCTCTATCATGGCTTGAATACAATACTCTGGATCCAAATAATGGAGGAGGGATCACATCTGAATACAATTTCACATTTAATGGCTCAGCTCCATCTTTGACATAAAAATATTTTCAAATCCACTACCATTTCAAACACAAAACCATCACTCAGCCATCAGGATCTTCAAGATTTTACTCTGCTCAAGATGTTTAAAAAGTGAAGTAACTACAAAGCAAAATTCTATTGCACATGTGCAAAAATTCCTACTATACATGTTCCTAGCTTTAATGCTTACTAACCATATTCATCAAACTTTGATTTTATTTTAGATCACTATGGGATTGATTTCTATGGCCTTTACTTGAGGAGTAAGGCTCCCCCTTCTCTTCTCTGCCCTGGTCAGATTGCAAATCCAGACACTGGGGAAAGAAATTGAGAGTTACTCACCCAATATTCACCCTTAAGGTGAGTAGGTGAGAAAGGGGGAAGGGGGAAGTGGGAGAAAACCTGGTTCTGCCCCTCCTATTCATTGATTAAAGCAAATTACCAGGTACACTGAGGGAAGAAAGCTGTACTACAAAAAGGGTGTAAATAATTCACTCCTCACTATAGTGCAGCATAGTAGGAGCAGGGAAAGGATTGTAACTCTCACCCCAGTTCATTCTCTTATCTACTCCTTGAGAGGTTGCCTACCACACCTTATTCAGGGCAGGCTATAAAGTTACACTCTAACTCAATTATTTTAGGAAAAGAAGCTAAAGGCCAGATTATGAATCCTTTACTAAATACTGATTAGGAGTTACATGAGTAGTCCCAATATTTCAAAGAAGAAGATACTGCAGTGATATATTGTAGGAAATGTCTTGAATGCAAACTCCCATTGCTCTGTACAAAACAGCCTTTATCTGGAGTAGACAAAAGTTTCATAACAAGACCTGGAATCAAATCAAACTTCCTTGGTGTGAGGTTTTGTAAGGAATCTGAACTGAAGGCACTGTTGCTGTTCATGAAACTCAGAGAAAAATCCAGCTTTTGTGAGCACACGTAAATCCTAATGACCTCTGTAAGCATTTGTCAGGCCACCATGGAACAATAACATTTGGATTCACATGACTGTATTTATCATTATGGGGTATTTTTGTAGTAAGAAGATTCTGTGTAGTTTTATAGAAAGAAATGCGGAAAAGTAAGTCAAACTATAAGTGGGCAGGCATTCAAAGACTTGCAATTATGAATGTCTACCCACAAATTGAGAAATGGCTCTCAAGCATGCTGAGTAACTACAGTTATTTCCAGGTAGTTTTCAGGCACCATGGGTGGCTGATAATTATGATACCTATTGACCCAAACACTGTACTACTTTGACAATTTTTAATTATCAATTTTAGATTGCAAAAATCTCCATAATTGCTGATTGCCTGCTTACCTACAAAGAATGAGGATAGCTAAAATAATACTCAATAACGTTTTTCTGTTCCAGTTGTATAGACAGGTTCTGAATGAGATTTGATTTTCATCAAGATGGTCATCAGGACCCAGGCTGCTGTCATTTTCAAGTCTCTAGGAAAGCAATCATGACTGTTGACATTTGAGGATTTTGTGTTAGTGGCCTAGAAATAAGTTGAACAAACCTTGTGGTGAGTCATGATTTTTGCAAAGCTAAACTCCAGGTGACATGAGAGACTACAGACAGCAACTATATGGTGACCTAAAGCACAAAGATGCTACACCAAAGGTGCCAGGCTTTCAAGAGGACAGGCACAGATTTTCAAGTCTTCAGAACCCAGGATTGTCAGCAGAGCTTAGACCCAAATCCTCAAAGGTATTTAGATGCCTAATTCACAAAGATTTATCTGGGAGTTAGGCACCTAAATAACTTTGAGGATGTGGACCTCAGCTCCCACTTAGGCACCTAAATGATGGACAGATTTTTAAGAATTTGTCACCCAGGAATTTATGACCAGATGGCCAGATTTTCTAAATAGAGAAGCACCCAATGTGCTGAGTTCTTCTGAAAATTTGTATTTGGTTGTGGGCGCTGAGTACTTTTAAAAATCTAGCTTCAAGTGCTGAGGAGTTGTGAGTGGTCACTATCTCATAACAGATAATTAGCAAGTTTCAGGCGAACAGCAAAGAGGCTAACAGAGGGCGTTTGCCTGGGATCTGTCTGAGAGGAGGTATTCTAAGGACTGCATTAGGGAGACTGTGTTGGTGAGTATCTGAGTGTCTGTTGTGGGGACAGTTCCAGGTGAGCCTTCAGTGGGCCTGACTGTTATAAAAAGCCAGTCATTTGCGAACCAGGTGAGCGGCAAACAGCAGAGAGGCTAACAGAGGGTGTTTGCCTGGGAGTTCGCCTGGGGAGAGCCCACTGAGGCTTACATCTTGCTGGTTTCTCTGAGTAGTTACTACAACTCCTGAGGAAGCTCGTAGAAGGAAGGTAATATGGATGGGGAGTGTTCAGCTGTTGTGATCTGCACTGGATGTGCCATGTTTGTCTTTCTTCCACAGCACAGAAGCGACTTTGTCTGTACAAAGTGCAAGCTGGTCTCCGTATTGGAAAAGAAGGTTCAAGGTCTGGAGAAAAAAGTATTGACCCTGCGTTGCATAAGAGAAACTGAAGATTTCCTGGACAGACGTCAGGATATGCTTCTACGGACACAACGTTCTGAAGATTCAGAGCAGACTGCACTGCGGGGACAGGAGGACGGTGAAGAAATTTGGCAGCATGTGACCTCCAGAAGAATAAAGGGGAGTGTCCATGTACCAGCAACACAGATACAGGTAAGCAACCGTTTTCATGTCCTCTCCACAGGTACTAATGCAGAGAGTGGACCAGAGGATACATCTGAGGGAAGGGAACAGAAGGAGACTCCGCCGATTGGAAGGCATGAGATGCACTGTCCTAGGGATGGGGCGACCATCGCTCCCAAGAGAAGGAGGTGGGTGGCGGTGGTCGGGGACTCTCTCCTCAGGGGGACTGAGTGATCTATCTGCCGCCCTGACCGGGAAAACCGAGAAGTCTGCTGCTTGCCAGGAGCTAGGATTCACGATGTGACAAAGAGACTGTTGAGACTCATCAAGCCCTCAGATCACTATCCCTTCCTGCTTCTCCACATGGGCACCAGTGATACTGCCAAGAATGACCTTGAGTGGATCACTGCAGACTACGTGGCTCTGGGAAGAAGGATAAAGGACTTTGAGGCACAAGTGGTGTTCTCATCCATCCTACCCGTGGAAGGAAAACACCCGGGTAGAGACCGTCGAATTGTGGAAGTCAATGAATGGCTCTGCAGTTGGTGTAGAAGAGAAGGCTTTGGATTCTTTGACCACGGGATGGTGTTCCAAGAAGGAGGAGTGCTAGGCAGAGACGGGCTCCACTTAACGAAGAGAGGGAAGAACATCTTCGCAAGCAGGCTGGCTAACCTAGTGAGGAGGGCTTTAAACTAGGTTCACCGGGGGAAGGAGACCAAAGCCCTGAGGTAAGTGGGAACGTGGGATACCGGGAGGAAGCATGAGCAGGAGAGTAAGAGGGGGAGGGCCCCTGCCTCATACTAAGAAAGCAGGACAAACAGCAAGTTATCTCAAGTGCCTATACACAAATGCAAGAAGCCTGAGAAACAAGCAGGGAGACCTGGAAGTCCTGGCACAGTCAAGGAATTATGATATGATTGGAATAACAGAAACTTGGTGGTATAACTCACAAGACTGGAGTACTGTCATGGATGGATATAAGCTGTTCAGGAAGGACAGCCAGGGCAGAAAAGGTGGGGGAATTGCACTGTATGTAAGAGAGCAGTATGACTGCTCAGAGCTCCGGTATGAAACTGCAGAAAAACCTGAGAGTCTCTGGATTAAGTTTAGAAGTGTGAGCAACAAGGGTGATGTCGTGGTGGGAGTCTGCTATAGACCACCGGACCAGAGGGATGAGGTGGACGAGGCTTTCTTCTGGCAACTAATCGAAGTTACTAGATCACAGGCCCTGGTTCTCATGGGAGACTTCAATCTCCCTGATATTTGCTGGGAGAGCAAAACAGCAGTGCACAGACAATCCAGGAAGCTTTTGGAAAGTGTAGGGGACAATTTCCTGGTGCAAGTGCTGGAGGAACCAACGGAGCTCTTCTTGACCTGCTGCTCACAAACGGGGAAGAATTAGTAGGGGAAGCAAAAGTGGATGGGAACCTGGGAGGCAGTGACCAGGGGATGGTCGAGTTCAGGATCCTGACACAAGGAAGAAAGGAGAGCAGCAGAATACGGACCTGGATTTCAGAAAAGCAGACTTTGACAACATCAGGGAACTGACGGGCAGGATCCTCTGGGAGAATAACATGAGGGGGAAAGGAGTCCAGGAGATCTGGCTGTATTTTAAAGAATCCTTATTGAGGTTACATGGACAAACCATTCCGAAGTGTAGAAAGAATAGTAAATATGGCAGGAGACCAGCTTGGCTTGACAGTAGAATCCTTGGTGATCTTAAACACGAAAAAGAAGATTACAAGAAGTGGAAGCTTGGACAAATGACCAGGGAAGAGTATAAAAATATTGCTTGGGCATGCAGGAGTGAAATCAGGAAGGCCAAATTACAGCTGCAGTTGCAGCTAGCAAGAGATGTTAAGAGTAACAAGAAGGGTTTCTTCAGGTATGTTAGCAACAAGAAGAAAGTCAAGGAAAGTGTGGGCCCCTTACTGAATGAAGGAGGCAACCTAGTGACAGAGGATGTGGAAAAAGCTAATGTGCTCAATGCTTTTTTGCCTCTGTCTTCACGAACAAGGTCAGCTCCCAGACTATTGCACTGGGCAGCACAGCATGGGGAGGAGGTGACCAGCCCTCTGTGGAGAAAGAAGTGCTGAGGGACTATTTAGAAAAGCTGGACGAGCACAAGTCCATGGGGCCGGATGCGCTGCATCCGAGAATGCTAAAGGAGTTGGCGGATGTGATTGCAGACCCATTGGCCATTATCTTTGAAAACTCATGGTGATCGGGGGAGGTCCTGGACGACTGGAAAAAGGCAAATGTAGTGCCCATCTTTAAAAAAGGGAAGAAGGAGGATCCTGGGAACTTCAGGCCAGTCAGCCTCACCTCAGTCTCTGGAAAAATCATGGAGCAGGTCTTCAAGGAATCAATTCTGAAGCACTTAGAGGAGAGGAAAGTGATCAAAAAAGAGTCAGCATGGATTCACCAAGGGCAAGTCATGCCCGACTAATCTAATTGCCTTCTATGATGAGATAACTGGCTCTGTGGATGAGGGGAAAGCAGTGGACGTGTTGTTCCTTGACTTTAGCAAAGCTTTTGACACGGTCTCCCACAGTATACTTGCCAGCAAGTTAAAGAAATATGGGCTGGACGAATGGACTGTAAGGTGGATAGAAAGCTGGCTAGATTGTCGGGCTCAAAGTGTAGTGATCAATGATTCCGTGTCTAGTTGGCATCTGGTAACAAGTGGAGTGCCCCAAGGGTCAGTCCTGGTGCCGGTTTTGTTCATATCTTCATTAATGATCTGGAGGATGATGTGGATTGCAACCTCAGCAAGTTTGCAGATGACACTAAACTGGGAGGAGTGGTAGATACACTGGAGGGTAGGGATAGGATACACAGGGACCTAGACAAATTAGAGGATTGGGCCAAAAGTAATATAATGAGGTTCAACAAGGAAACGCAGAGTCCTGCACTTAGGAAGGAAGAATTCCATGCACTGCTACAGACTAGGGACCGAATGGCTAGGCAGCAGTTCTGTAGAAAAGGACCTAGGGGTTACAATGGATGAGAAGTAGGATATGAGTCAATGGTGTGCCCTTGTTGCCAAGAAGGCCAATGGCATTTTGGGATATATAAGTAGGGGATTGTCAGCAGATCGAGGGACGTGATCGTTCCCCTCTATTTGGCACTGGTGAGGCCTCATCTGGAGTACTGTGTCCAGTTTGGGGCCCCACACTACAAGAATGATGTGGAAAAACTGGAAAGCGTCCAGCGGAGGGCAACAAAAATGGTTAGGGGGCTGGAACACATGAGGAGAGGCTGAGGGAACTGAGATTGTTTAGTCTGTGGAAGAGAAGAATGAGGGGGGATTTGATAGCTGCTTTCAACTACCTGAAAGGGGGTTCCAAAGAGGATGGAGCTAGACTGTTCTCAGTGGTAGCAGATGACAGAATGGGGAGTAATGGTCTCAAGTTGCAGTGGGGGAGGTTTAGGTTGGATATTAGGAAAACCTTTTTCACTTGGAGGGTGGTGAAGGACTGTAATGGGTTACCTAGGGAGGTGGTGGAATCTCCTTCCTTAGAAGTTTTAAGGTCAGGCTTGACAACGCCCTGGCTGGGATGATTTAGTTGGGGAATGGTCCTGTTTTGAGCAGGGGGTTGGACTAGATGACCTCCTGAGGTCCCTTCCAACCCTGATATTCTATGATTTTATGAACATTCAGTGTAGCAGTCTCCATGGGCAGATTGTTATTTTTGTTAGTACTGTTAGAGGACTGGAGAGCCCCCATTCAAACAGCACCCTAAGAAGCTGCTGTTTCTCCAGGGTGTGGTACCCTTCTTGTTTTAATGTTTATCTCTTTAGCATGTGTTTTACATTTTCCAGCAGCAGGGGGAGCTCTGGTGGGGCATGTCTGGACATATGTATCTGACATGTGAACATCACAGAGATCATCCATAATTTGGGATATGAGGGGGTGTTAAAAGCTTTTATGTGTAGTGTGTTGTGGAGAGGTGAAAGACTCTGAACAGAGAGGAAGGTTTTTCTGCCTCAGCAGACTACCCAGCAGGGAGTGAGATTGTTTAGTTTACTTGCGGTAGAGTAGCCGAGGATCACATATTTGGGTTCTGTTGTAGTTGTCAATAAATGGTTAAAATCCACCTGGTCTTTCTCAAACTTAACTGAATTGCTCTAGGGGGAAGGGCAGTTCATAATAGTACTGAAACACTGCCCGTATTGTTGTATCCCTATTGATTTCAGTTAACAACACAAAATATTTTATCTTAAGCACCTGCTGCCATTTTCTGCTCTATCTGTATACACAGTGGTATTCTATAAAGAGACAGACAGAACTCCATGGATGTCAGAATGAAATATCAGAGATGGCACTAAAATTGTTATCACTGCAGTTGTTATTTAATGGTGGTGCATTTCGCCTTATGTACCAGACATATAAAGTAGCATAAGGCAGTTTATTTGTTTGTTTTAAGTGTTGTATTTATTATTCCCTGTATCTTTTCATGTAAGCTCTGCCCTGAGAGGTGTTCTCAGGGAATCATGCCTCGTGCTGTGGTTTCCATTTGTTTTAATAGTCTTTTTATGACACAGTTTTGGATTTATGGAATGCCCTTCTGGATGTCATTGTGACTTTGCCGAGCCTCTTTAGCTTTAAATCCAAAATCTGGGATTATCTCAGTCTGAGTTAAGGCTGTTGATTGATGAACATAATTTAAAGTTCTCTTTTTAATTGAAGCATTTTGGCATCTGTTGGTTTGAACTTTAACTTATAATTTTAAATAAGTAATTTAAGTCTTTGATAAGTTTATAGTCTGTTTAAATTTAGACTTTAAAAAAAAAATCTCTCCACAGTAGTGCTGATATTATTGAAATGTTTCTGCGGAGGAACAGACTAAATAAATAAATAAACAAACAGTATTAGTATTGCCACGAGAGTTAAATTTATGATAGCACTTACATCAATACTATCCCTTCTGGATTTGGGAGAGGAGTTAGTATTAGTGATAGGATGAAATTTAATAATGAACATTATTTGGCTGAGGGTTTTTTTAGAATGGCTTCTTGTCTGACTTTTTTGCAATGTTTTAATCAATCAGAAACAGCGTTTTACACAATTTTAGATTGGTGAGTAGGGGAAAATGACTTCATTTTAAAAATGAAAATTGACATATAACATAGTCTAGTCGAAGATTTAGATTTTTTAAGTATCTTGAAAGTCCATCAAAATGGATGAGATATTTCTTCTTGAAAATTATCTATTGCCTGTGGGGCTCAAAATATTGACCTAGTGTCTATGAAATGTGTGATTGCCTCTGGGGTGGACATACTTAACAGAAGCTTTGATTTAGCTAGCATGACTAAAAGTGACACAGGCTTCAGTGCAGGCTAGCAACATGAGTACATACCAGTGCTTAATTTGTGCTGGGGCTTTCCAGAGCTAAGGACCAGCACCTCTAGGCTTGGCAGTTCATAGCCCCAGCCCTTCTGTGCCCCCAGCCAGTACCTGCCACTCTCTGGTTGCCCAGCTTTGAAGGCAATGCCATTGCCAGCAGCACCACAGAAGTAAGGGTGGCAATACATCATATCATGCCACCCTTACTTCTGTGCTGATGCTGGTGGTGGCACTGCCTTCAATGCTGAGTGCCTGGCCAGTATCAGCCGCTCTCTGGCCACCCAGCTTGAGCCCTGGCACCTCTTTCATGACAAATTAAGCACTGGTACATATTCAGGGCCCAGGATGGGCATATATAACCCATGCCCCTATATCTAGCTGCAAAAAAAATACCCACGGCAGCATGTCTCAGAACCTGGGTCTACTGACTTGGGCTCACACTACAGGGCTAAAAATGGCAGTGTAGACAGTCTTTCTCATGTTGGATCCCAAGGTATGAAACCCTACACTGAATTATTAGCCCCAAAATGCAATCCTCAGTCAATTGACCCAGGCTCTGTGACTCACTGCCATGGGGTTTTCTTTTAAGTCTTCACTGCTATTTTTTAGCCATGCTAGCTAGATTAAAGTTATCCTATTGAGCTTCAATCCGAACTTCAATTGCATTATCGACATACTCACACTTATACCAAATTTATTTCCAAAGCTCCGTTCAAAATTCTTCATTCCCAGGGAAAACTCCATTTACTCCTGTGGGAATTTTACCTGAACTGGGATTGCTGCAAAGGGATCAGATGAAGAAGATGGAAGTAAAAAAGCCTTAAACCAGAATTTACTTCCTTACTGCTGTGTCTGTCCCCTTCTTGCTTTTTTAAAAATCGAATCTCTTCAGTTTCTGTAAAACAAACAAACAAACAAACAAACAAACAGAACTATCAGTATAGCTATTAGAAGGAATTGAAACATTTACCATATGTCTAGCTGTAGGGTCCAACCTACTAACATAAAACCTGTTTTTTGTAGGAAAACTGAGTTTTCAAGTAATTTAAATTTTTATTTTTCACCAAAATAATCTGTTTTCCATGGAAATTTTGTTTTTTTGTTGTGGAGTTTTTTTGGTTTTGTTGAAATATTTCAGATAAAAATGAAATATTTCAGCCAAAAATAGGGATTGCAGTGCCTCATAGGAGTTGTAGTTCCCTTTTATTCCCATTCTTGTTTATGGACCCAGATACCTTGCTGGACTATATCTTCACTTAAGTACCATCACTCCAAGATGCACAGCTTCCCCTCACCAAGAGCTGGGAGTGAAAAGAATTATGGGAGATGTAGTCCAATTATGGGGATCTCAAGAGAGGAGAATGGGAGTATACCGCAACTTCCATTTATTGCTGAAATATTTTGGTTTTGAGGTTTTGGTGAAAAATCAGAAATTTCCATGGGGGGAATTTTGTGGGGGCAGGGAGGGAACACTTCCAATTACCATACTTGGCAACTTTGTAGGGAAAGTGAAAAATTCCAAGCATGGTTAAATAATTGAACTATATTCTTCAATATAACTTCTATGTCTGTGTACAGCTGTGCATGTCCCAAGGAGAAAGCCTTGGATTTAACAAGAGCCTCGTAAATAAGATATTTAATTATTATTATTTAGGCATAGGCTAGCTCTGTTTGATACATGTTGGGTATCTCTGAACACAGGAGCATATAGGATACAAATAGATCAGATATGTACCTTTTTCACATCATCTCTAGTAACTGTTATTTGTGGTCAAGTAATTGATGCTGCATATAAATACATACAAAAAATTCTAATTCAAAACATGTTAGGAATAATTTTTAAAAAATAATATATTGAAGACAAACCATTTATGACCTACAATTGATTGTGATAAACCATTTGCAATGTCTGAGGGCTATTTGAAACAATCTAAAATAGTTCAATATATTATTACACAGTAATTTTATCATGTTGCCTGAACTGTAATTATGAATATTCAAATTTATGATTATATCTAGATGCATCTCTATATTACAAAGCATTTATGTCCAGCTCACAGTACTGGAAATCCTTACCTTTTCCTCATCTCTCATTTGTCGTTTATACTTCATGCGCTGCCTCTCTTTGCTTACATGAAATTCTTAACACTTATCATTTTGTTTCTTTCTTGAGGTCAAAGCCACTTTTTTTTCATTTTTGTTCCTTGTCAGCCAATTTTGTCATTTTTGTCTGACTTTTTATGATTGACCTACACATCCTTTTAGGTGGTTGACCTACACATCCTACCCCTTCCTGCTTCTTTCTGTGTGAAGCTCTTTCCTTGGTCTTTTATTATTTTTATTTTTCAGGGTTTTTTGTTTTGTTGGGTTGCGTTGGGTTTCCTAACCTCCAACTCCCATTCCTTTTCTGACAGGTCACAAAAAGCCTCCTTATTTCTGACTTGGGGACAGAGAGCACTATTTTGGAATTATGTTCACTGTGGTAGCCCCAGGCAAAGTCTGATTCTGAGCGTCCATCTTTTACATGGCAGTCTAACTCACTGCAGCCTTCTGTCTGTTTTTTTCCATCACATTTCTTTTTATCTCTGCTTTTCCCTCTAACTCTTTCATTTATATTTATATTTTTTTCTTTCTTTGTAATCTATATTCTTTTTAGGAATTCTCTTCTTTCCATCCCTGGCCAGCTTCTTCATGCATTCCCCTTCTATCTTTTTCAAACTGCTGTTATTTTAACCTAATCCAAAACTCATTCAAGCCAATGGAGAGTCTCCCCTAGATTGCTTCACTGACTTTGAAACAGGCCTGTCATCTGTGAGCCCTGATTTTATGTTTTATACTTTATTGTCTGGTAGGCTGTTTCATTTTAACATGACTCACTTCTTCTTATATAGCCTTCTAATAACAACATTTAAGAGCTCTACCATGTTTTTAGGTAAAAAGTGAAAATATCTTAAGAGGAACCAATCTTGTTTAAGCCTGGTAGCACACACTTGAGTATTGTGAAGTTATGCTGAACCATCTATATTTCTTATTTGGCAGGAGCTATTTTATATAACTAATAAACAATAACAATGTGTAATTTCATTAAGCATAAAGTGATGCAGTGACATACTGCATGAACAACAGTAGTATTGCCAAAATTTCTAGCATAAATCATTTGCTTTTATATTATTAGAGCAGAGTTTGAGTTATTTTGTATTCTAAGTGAAAGTGTTTTTCCCCCCAAGCAAATAAAATGAATTTTCATACGAAGTTTACATGCGCATAATCTATTTAAAAAAGTCAAAGAATTAACATGAACCAAATATGATTCTTTAAAGTATCTTCATGTTTACCTAGTCCAAGACTGACCTTTTCTTGTTCTCATACTTCCTTATAGGTAATGTTAGGCTTTTTTATTGGGTTCATGGAGATGCAGCATTGTCTCTATTGACATAAGAAGACTATGTTCAATATGCTTAAAGTACTATGAAATTTTGACTGGGATATGATGCAAGCTTGGATATTTTCTTAATAAATGTTAACTGACCATAAATTATATTTTACATGGCAGATTGATGTTTGTATTGCAGGAAGAACTTATGTGTCATTTCAGGAAGATAGTATTTAAAAAAAAACTTTATGCAGAACTTCTGTGTAGTTTAATAAAATGAAAAGCATATAGAAACAGAATCACAGAACACTTTACATTACAGTCAAGTAAACAAAGAGAGATGTTCAGTATTATTCCAAATGCATAAGTAGAATTTTTAAAATTGATATCAAGTTCTAATCCCAAATGAGCTTTAAAAACTCTTAAGCTCCAGCTGTGGTTTTTAATATATTTAATTTAATTTAATATAATTCAAATTTTTTTCCAGTTGTATAATTACTTTCAGAATATCTTAAAGTGTTTACAGATAATATGTTCAAGAAACAATTCCCCTATCCAATAAATTTGGAAACATGGCAGCAACTGTACATAGCTGGGTTTTTAAGAGAGAAAATAAGGAATCTTGTTATCTAGTTGAAACTAAAAGAGGAATTTAGGTAGGCAGAATGAATTACCAGAATTGGATGTTTACCAGCATACTAGGGATGATCATCCCTATTTTTGTGCAAATTGATCTGGGGTATCCAAGCCAATAAATGATGAAGTTTGATCTGGTGGTTATTCAAAAGATAACCTCTCTAGGGAACCCAAGCATTAAGTAGGTTTTAGGGAGAATTTGGACGTTTTGGCTTTTTCTTGAGGTCAAGTACTGTTAGGCTTCCAAACCAGATTAGATTTTCTCAGTTGTTCTGTAACATATAGAGTTTTTAACCATAAACATAATTAGCTGGGAAAAAAAACTAAAAAATTATAATCACCTATAAGAAGTACTCAGTTAGTACATTAATGAATTTCATTTCATTCTCTTCAGTCAGCTTCCCATATCATTTATTCTCTTTTATGTGAATTCCTGGATCTTATAGCATACTATAGTAATCAGACAAAAAGTCTATTCAGTTTCTATTATCAATATATATATCTGAAGGCCTTGTCATAATGGGGCCCTCTTTTTGTGATCCGGCCTAGAGATAACTTAGGTTTCTGGATGGCTATCAAGGGAAATTAAGTATCCACAGATTAAAGTCTTTGTCATGTTCTTTAAAGCCCATTGGGCTCTCTTAAAAAATTGTTCAGTAGCTGGAGATGTTATCAATTACAATTAAGAATATTTCTTGTCTTCTCTAAGCCACTATGGATGTCCTCTCCAGCCATAATTGTCTAACTATTATGACAGAGAAAGAAAATTGCTTAAATTAAATAGTCCCTTTCTGGTGCTTTGTGAAAACTCAGATCTTGCCTATAAACTCAGAAGCACCTTCATTGTACACTTTTTAGTGGTGAAGTTGTGGTGTGATGTAGTGTGGTGTGATGATCCTTCAGGACAGCTCTTCTGCTCCTCTCTCAAAGACACTTTTCTTGAAATATATTTTCTAGAGACTTTTTTCTTAGCCGGTGCTGTTCAGAGGCTCCTATGCCCATACCCACAAAGGCATGTTTACACTATAGTTAGGAGTGAGCCTCCCAGCCCAGGTAGATAGACATGTGTGAGGGCTTGAGGTACTATGCTCAAAATAGCAGTGTGGATGTTATGGCTCTGGTGGAGACTTAGGATAGCCACCTGGGTCATATCCAGAAGGTCAGGCTCCCAGCTGAAGTGTAGACAGGCCCTAAATCCCTTTGTGTATCTGGGCCTTAGTAGATACTAATTGGAGACGCTAGTGTAGGTCAGAGCATGCTGCCTTTCCTGCTCTGTGGCAGAGTCCCCCAAGATCAAAGGGAACTTAAGCACATGCTTAAAGGGAAGTGGTTGATTGAATTGGGTCTATAGTAAACTCAATACTTTTATTCATTACTTTTATTTTTTGGGATGTTTTAAATTATACAAATCTCACATTAAGGTTAATTCGTTACAAAATGTATAATTTATTTGGAATTTCAAAACACATAAAACCACCTTAAAATTTACATCCTTTAATTTACATATTTTACTAAAAATGGAGAAAAATATACCCTGTGCATTTTAGTCCTTTTTTTTTAAAGCATATACATTATACAATGTAATATCAATAACTTAGCGGTAGCATATATAACATCTTTATTCATGTTATGATTCTTTCAAAACCTTTTGAAATTATCTCATCACAGCCTTTGAAAATCCTCCGATGGGTATTCTCATTTCATTAGAGTAACCTTTTTTTTTTAAGTCTAACAAATGTTATATTGAAGTATGAACATGATAAATCTTCAAAGGCACAAAAAACACCAACCCAAGGTCAACTTTTCCACAGCTTTAATCTATGAAGAAGAGGAAATATGTGGTTCTTATTGCATCTCATTAAAAATGTAGGTGAAATACTTTGACCATGGTGTTAGATAAACCAGTGTATTATTATTGCTATTACTTCTAAATTTAGGAGTTAACAATATGTTTGTCTCTACTGAGGAAACAAATATAAAAATTGCTGAGGTATGTCTTTTAACAAATTAAAGCTATCTTTCACTAATTAAAAAAGTGCATATTATTATCTGACATCATATATATATATTACAGGAAGAGTAACTTACATTAATCTTAACCCTTTAAAGTGTTGTTCTACTCTGACAAGTTACCATAAAAAAATTGCATCTTCTACCCAAAGAGACCTTCTGAATCATATCTGATTGGAGTAAGCAGAAATAAGTATTTATTGCTTTTCAATCTTGCTAATCTCATAGAGCTAACATGGCTAAAAATCATAGAATCATAGAATATCAGGGTTGGAAGGGACCTCAGGAGGTCATCTAGTCCAACCCCCTGCTCAAAGCAGGACCAATCCTCAACTAAATCATCCCAGCCAGGGCTTTGTCAAACCTGACCTTAAAAATATCTAAGGAGGGAGATTCCACCACCTCCCTAGGTAATGCATTCCAGTGTTTCACCACCCTCCTAGTGAAAAAGTTTTTCCTGATATCCAACCTAAACCTCCCCCACTGCAACTTAAATCAGTGAGCTGAATTTAATTCTTATATGCGCATGAACAGAACTGTTAACTAAAAGTATGTCTACACTTAAACTGCTACAGTGGCACAGCTGCATCACTTGCAGCTGCGCTGCTGTAGCCCTTGATCGTAGACACTACTTATGCCAATTGGAGGGATTTTCCCCACTGGCATAGGTACTCCACCTTCCTGAGAGGTTGTAGCTAGGTCAATGGAAGAATTCTCTATCACTCTGTACAGCAGAGGTTAGGTTAGCATAGCTATGTCTGAGGGGTGTGAATTTTCACACCCCAAGAGACATAGCTATGCCAAAGTAAGTTCCCAGTATAGCCCAGCAAAATCATTTTTTATACCTCTGCAAAACCACTGAAGGCAATATGATTACATGAATTTTAGTGATGGCATAATTGAAGATGATGGGACTACACAGGTGTACCTGAATCTTTATTGCTGAGGATAACATCAAGAGGGAAGGAATTCATTTTGACTTTCAGAGCCTAGGATGTGTGTATAGGATTTGCAAATTAAAAATTAAAAACAACATCTTTCATGTTTGAATCGAGCACCTTGATACAGAACTTAATGGCTGCTTAGTTTTGCTTCTTAGAAGATCTATATATTGGAAGTAGTTCACAGCTCCGTTGCCTATGTGACTCTCCAAAAGGGGTTTTGTTTCTGGGGACTCAGAATGCCTCCCACATTTCCCAGGTGTGCAGCCTGTATGCTGCTGCTAGTACCTCTCTTTGGCCCCAATTCAAGAAAGCACCGGAGGACACATTTAGCTTTAATTATGAGCTTAAGTCTCATTGGCTTCTATGAGAGTTCAGCATGTGCTTAAAGTCAAGTACAAGCTTAAATGCTTTCCTGAATAGGGAACTTAAAGAGGGGTAGTTTATTATCCCCCCTCCCTCCTGACTACCTACACTGTCTCTTCTGATTAATGTGCAGGGGAGCAGAGCCATATACCAGCTCGGTCTCCATCCACCCTACCACCCATTGTGCAGCAATGCAACCTCAGAAGAGAGAATACCCTGCCCCCCAAGAGCATAGTATTATTGAAATGAATGTAAATGACATTGATAAATCAATAGTTAGTGATTTGGGAGATAGTCTGGTAAACATCAAACCTTGCACTACTAACATAACTAGTTTCAATTTGTACTGTTACATTTGTGATTAGCATTATTCTAGGAGGTAACAAACCAATAAGATCTGGTTTTAATAAAAAATGATGAAGTGTGTTTGGTAATCTATTTTTCATCATATTAGCAACTATGCAATGCACATGACATGCAGATTATAGTCTCCATAGAAACATCCATTACACAGCATATTGTTACTATTAACATTTCAGAATGCAACATCATTATAATACTGCCCAATAGCAACATAGTAATGCTGGATCGGTCAGCATTTCCATAAGAAAACTTTATCATCAGAAAGGGTTTTTAATATATCCATAAAATTTCTATCTTGGCTGAACTTTACTATGGAAGGTGTCAAACAGGGTTCGAATATAAATTAACTGATTTTATTAAATCTTCAAAAAAATAGAAAAAAACAACAAAAACAACAAAATACTTCTGGTTTGAGATTAAGTATGAGAAACTTCAGCCCCTAATAAACTCGTTCTAAGAAAATGATGAGGTCATACAACAGGAGTTTAGAATGGAGTCCCATATGCTTTGTGGTAGCTTTGACATCACTCAATTTAATACAGAAATGAAGTTTTCTGATTTCCTGGCTATACAGGCCACTCAGCCCTTTTGAGAATATAGATTGAGTTTCACTAATCCAGGTAAAACTGCAACCTCAGCCAGTTCTTGCTTATTTGTGATTTGAACTGAGTATTTCACACAACTCTCATTCTCACTCTACCTATTGATGGATTCATGATGGATTTTACTGTTCTTCATAGTTGGTCACTGACTGCTTTGAGGGATTTTTTTAAATTGTCATCATAAAGGAAGGTCAAACAGCTAAACAGCTGACCACACACACACACGCACACACACACATCCCTCTACCTTTATATGGTAAAACCCTATTTGACTTTTGCTTTCTAATATAAAAATGGAACCAAAAACTGCCATAATATTGTTCTCCACTTACCTTTTAAAATGGAAAATGAAAACATGAAAGTTTGTTGCAACTTGTGGTTGTATTTTATGTCTTTTGAAAGATATAGGCAATCAGCAATTTAAATTTTATAAAAGACAGCGTAAATAAATGAAACATTTTAAATGTTCATAATGATTTTGTATTATGAGACTATAAGATGTTGAAAAGATCTTTATGCTGCAATAGGGATATAAGGCATTTATTTCATCATTAACAATGCATCCCGTTACTCCTAAAGTTTGTGAAACTACTTGATTTGGGATCTCTCAGGGATAATTCACCTCAATTAGCATTAGCTTTAGTAGGGAGCTGTGATCTGAATACTTCTCCCTTAGTTTACTCCAACATAACAATCTAAATTCAATTTATTTAGTGACCTTTGTAGATTTCAGGCTTGAATAATTTTCTTTCATTTCAGTCTTTGGCAAAGACATCCATATCTAAATGACAGGTTTCAGAGTAACAGCCGTGTTAGTCTGTATTCGCAAAAAGAAAAGGAGTACTTGTGGCACCTTAGAGACTAACATATTTATTTGAGCATAAGCTTTCGTGAGCTACAGCTCACTTCATCAGATGCATACTGTGGAAATTGCAGAAGACATTATATACACAGAGACCATGAAACAATACCGCCCAGCAGGAGAGTGGGGTGGGAGGAGGTATTGTTAACAAAGAATCAGGGAAAGGACCACTTGGAGTTCCTATTTCCCCAAAATATCCCCCCAAGCCCTACCCTCCCTTTCCTGGGGAAGGCTTGATTATAATATCTTCACCAATTGGTACAGGTAAACACAGACCCAAACCCTTGGTTCTCAAGAACAATGAAAAATCAATCAGGTTCTTAAAAGAAGAATTTTATTTAAAGAAAAGGTAAAAGAATCACCTCTGTAAAATCAGGATGGTAAATATTTTACAGGGTAGTCAGATTCAAAACATAGAGAATCCCTCTAGGCAAAACCTTAAATTACAAAAAGACACAAAACAGGTCTACACATTCCCTCCAGCACAGTGAATTTCGCAAGCCAAAAACAAAAGAAAATCTAACACATTTTCTAGCTAGATTACTTACTAACTTTATAGGAGTTGAATTGCTTGTTTCCTTGTTCTGTCCCCAGGCAGAGGCATCACACAGACAGAGAGACAAAGCCTTCTTGCCCCTTCCCCCCAGATTTGAAAGTATCTTGTCCCCTTATTGGTCAGGTGCCAGCTAGGTTACTTGAGCTTCTTAACCCTTTACAGGTAAGAGGATTTTGCGACAGGCCAGGATGGATTTTATAGCACTGTATACAGAAAGGTGGTTACTCTTCCCTTTATATTTATGACAACATTGATTATCTGTCTCTATTGGAAATGAAAATAACACATGGCAGATGCCACCAGTTACTTCCACACTGTGTCACCTAATACACCAATAAATTTGACGAAACCAAAATGTAGATCTGGAGGAATATAAATTTTGAGCAATTGTAGTTATATGTATCTCCTATTGTTCCATTCTATTCAAAGGCATCCATTTTGTATTACACTTGAAATACATTTAATTGTCCAATTAGAGACAATCAAGACATTGATTTCCCCCCATTTTTGAGTGATTGAAACTAGATCTAAACACTGAGATTTGCATAAAGTAAGTTGTAAGGAGACAGTAAAGACTTATTGAAAGCCCACAGGTTACGTATAACTGAAGACAAGAAAGAATGAACATTCCAGTTTATTTACCTCAACTGAAAACAGTATGTTTTAGTCACTTACAAGTCCTAAAGACTTGTCATCTCTTACATCTTATTCCTGTCTAATCAAAGAATTTTCTAATTCAAATTCTATTAAGTTGTTCAAGTGAAAGGAATTTATATAGAATGCAAGAAGCATCCCGGGGGGGGGGGGATTATATTCAGTAATCATTTAAAACTTTTAAATATCAAACAGTAGGCAACATACTTATATTCTATAACAGCAATTATTATTCTTGGGGCATACCTACAAACAAGGCAGTCCTAGCATTAAACTTGCAACCAGATATGGCTTCCTTAACATTAAACAAGATTTTGTTTAAAAGAAAGGAAAACAAACCAAAGGGGAAATACTTTTGCGGAATAATAAATAGCTAACAGTGTCTTACAATTTTTCTTCAAATGTTTCAGAGTGAACTTAATCAGTTTTAATTTTCTTGTGTTTGACATCAGAATATTATCAGAACTTTGCCAAGGTTTTCCTTGAGCCTGTTTAACTTTCTCTGAAGGATCACAGTTAATGTCCAAAGATGATATGGAAATAGTAAAGACAATCCAAAAAAAAGATGTTTGATCATACATTACTTTGACAAAATGTGTTCTGCAGACATTTGTGTGAAACTTAGCAGTTTTGCTTCACAGATGGTCATGTGAATAATTTCTTAGGTTTTGATCCATGTGGGTTGGCATTTTCTCCCCCCCCCCTCCCTTCAAGGTTCACTTTGAGTTTTCTGGTTCAAAGAAAAGTATAAACTCAAAGTGAAAATCAGTCAAAACCACTGAGTTTCTCTTTGTTTCACATCAAAACTGTGAAGTGTGCATGATGTTCTCAGGCAACCATAAATTGTCTCATTTTAACTCAAAATTGGGGCTAAATTTTCATGAAAGATTCATGAACCTTAGTAAACCCTTTGGTGAATCTAGTCTCAGTTTCAAACCGGTACTGAAGCTTAAAACCACATCCGGTTTGGACTTTGTTTCTATCAGTATGTATTGCAATAGCACCTACAGGCCCCAACCCAGATTGGGAAACTATTTTGCTAATCCTTCTACATTCACACAATGAATGTGTGACCCGAGAAATTTACAGTCTAAATAAATGTATTACTATTACAGTTTAAAGTGAACATTTTTGTAGGTCTAGAACTGTGGTTCTCAACTTATTTAACATTGTGGGCCGCATATGTAGCACTCTATGTGTTATGTGGGCTGCATCCACACAATATATATGCCACCTGTATGGCCCAGAGGATTTCACATGGGCTGCAGCTGTGTGCTGATTGGGCCGCAAGAGGCCCATGGGCCGCTGGTTGAGAATCACTGATCTAGAATGAGGCTGTTTCTCTAATATACTGTTGTCCCTGAGACACTCTAAGTTACTCAAAGAATCTGTTTCAGATGGCCAGTATTATTAAAGACTCTAACTGCAAGGTTTCCTCAAATTTAGATTGAGAAACATTGCAACTATAATACTAAAACATTTTTTCTTAATTCTAGCAGTCTTACACTGTTAATAAGCTGTGTCAATGTCTGATGCAAACCAGTTTTAGCTGACATTGACATCAGTTTGCTTACAACTGAAGGTGTAAGTAGGAACAGAAATTATTGTCTCTGTTCTTAGCAGAATCCAGTGTAGTCCTATCTCAGAGTTTTGTGTGACTCTGTTTCATCACTGTGGAATGATTTTGTCAGTCATTTTCATCAAGAAAATTATTGCAAAGCACCAGTTACATTATGTCATATGTGTGTTAGTCCTGTCCTTATTCTCCTTACATTTTTCAATTTTCTCTCCTTACTGGAGCATTTTTTTCTGGTGTTACTAGTTCTATTTTGTGTAATTTCAGCTATTGCTGCTATTCCTCTTTTGATTGTAATACTAGTAAGTTTTGGAGTGGTAAAACCTTTGCTTCCATTGAAGTCTATGGGAATTTTGTCACTGTCTTCAGTATGTCACCCTTAAAGTGTGGGTTACTGTTCTTTATTTTTGCCACAGTTTGCCGAATTTGCTTTCAATTAGAGCAAGAAATAGCTGATATGCTTATTTGTATGGCTTTCCCTTTAATAGTCCTCTGTTTTTAGTACTATGGAAGTTTACATTAATAAAATAGTTATCAATAAGGGTCATTGGTATCTGAGCATAATTTGATTAGTGTTTCTATCTGGCAAACACAAGATGAGAGCAAATTCCCCAAGCACCCTAGAACCGTGTTTTGGAGTTGCAGAAAAATAATTTTGCATTAAAAAGGTTAATATTTAATTTTATTGGGATTCGTGGTTACAAGACCCCTCTAATCAACTTTTTCACTTACTAGACCTATAGTTTTGCTTTTTTCCATTATGCAGTTAAACAGCCTCCACTACATGACCTCACACTGTCATGGTTTAACACTGTAGTATGAGTGGGAGAAGAGCTATAAAGCAGATATATGCACTATTGTTACCAATAATGGAAATTCTTCTTGAACTGAAGTGGTCCTTGATTCTGGTTCATGATTTCATAGATTAATAGATGAGGTCAGAAGAGACCATTATTATCATCTAGTCTGACCTCCTGCATAACACAGGTGTAATTTACTGTAGCTGATGATTATATACAATTAAAATAGTATCTAGTTAGAAAAAAGCCTCAGGTAGTTTTTAACACTGATGTTTCCCTGATGTGTACCTGCCTGTAATATCTGACTCTGTTGTCATGATAACATTGATACTAACAGTCAAGACCTCATCATGGCAGCACCATTGTTTCACAAATGTTGATATTACACTCTAAACAATGATTAAATACTACATTCAGAGAGGACCACCAGGTGTGAAAAGGCTAAAGTCTCAAGCAGTCAAAGTTTAATACACATTAGATATCGTAAACAACTCGCAACCAGCTGAGAGATTTGATGAAAAACTCACTACATTTGAAAATCAGACACACTTCTACAGTAGTGGTGACAGGAGTTAATTTTATTCCCATCACACTAGAGCTCATGACAGATATGGTACATAGCAGACTCAATACTATCTATGTATAAATGGCATTTTTTTAAAAAATGAAAAAAGAGAGCTTCCTCATCAGTAAGAGTGAATGCTTGTCACAGCAGCTGTCATGAGAGTCCTGGATTCTGTGATTTCTCTGACTTTTTCTTTTTGTATCTATGACTTCTGACATCTTGAGATTTTTGCTTTGGTAGGTGAATGAGCTGGTGTACAGCTGTGTGCTGCAGACTTACAGGAAGCCTTAAGATAACAACTCATAGGATTGAACAGGGTGCTAGCAGGGAGAAGAGAATCAGCATCAGTGACAAGTCTTCAGGGACACAAAGGACCAGATCAGGGGACTCACTAGAGGGGTTCTGCACATTAGACCACAGCAAAAAGGCACAACTGGAAGACATAAAAGAGCTGGCAGCAAGTCACCCCCTATAATTTGAAAGCATGATTAGTTTAGCAAAAGATTAAAGACAGAGAAGCCTGATCCTATGAGTCAGGCTGCATAAATGAGAAAGGGAAAGTATAGCATATACTTTCAGGAGGTCATACTGCCAAATATTTAAAATGAATATATGCAAAAGCGCGGGCCCAAAAGAGTAAGCTTGTCATTACAAACCACAGCTGATTCTTTTTGCCGTGATTGCCGTGATATTATTACCGTTACTCCAGGACCACTCCCAAAGTACAGTGACAAACATATAGCCCTACATATAATTTATTCTTTGTTTTATTTGTCTGTAATGGTGGACAGATTGACCTCTGTACATGGTTTGCTTTTTTGAGTTCTGGATTCAAAGTTACACATCGAGGTGAAAGCTTTTAATATTGTTTGTATTTCTTATTTATAACACAATAGTTACATGTAAATCCAGTAGAGCACCCTATATACTTGAGTTCAGAAACCTCTAAACCCCAAGTTTCTTTATATTGTATACATTTTAATAACTGAAATATGAAGTGTAATGTTACAGTTCTCCTGATCCGATATAGAAAGTATGACTAATACCCTAAAAACCACTTTATTAGTAAGTTGTTTCCTCTGATGTCTTCATTGAGATAAAGAGGAAATATAGCATAATACATTCATTTTTATATTAGAATGAGGTATAATAGCTTGGCAACTGTTAGTTTTAAGTTTGCCATAAAAAAGTTGGATAAATTCGTTAACCAAAACAACCAGAGTTGTTGCCTAACTATGACTTTGTCTCAAAAGCTTATGCCTAAATAAATTTGTTAGTCTCTAAGGTGCCAGAAGTACTCCTCATTTATTTATTGCAATCTCAACTCTGTCTCACATTCCCTATACATGAATCTGAGGATATAACTTTCAGTTTCATTACTCTGATGAACACATGCATCATATCTTCTGCTTATATGATAAAAACTGGCCAGCTTTTTTATGGTTCTATAGAATTTGTTATTACATTGTCTATGTGATGTGACAATGAGTTGAAATCCAATTTTTGTTTTAGTCATTTATTTTTCAGTTGTATTTGTCTTCTTCTTTTCATTTCAGCTGTGGTTAACCTTTGTAACTTGTTCAATGAGAAACTCCATTGAACTGTATCACCATACACAATTAATGGTTGAGCTGACTATAATAAATGAAAATGCCACCACTGCTTAGCAATTAGTGTATGGATCATCTGCAAAAAACTTACACCCTCTTCTATCTGCAGCATTTAACCATGCTGTGTCATTTAAATTATACTCAAAGTGAATGGCAATATTCAATTACTATGCCAGTGCATTCTGGGAAATTGTCACTATTGTGATTAATAGCCCTTATGGAAAACAATTTATTTGGTGTCCTGCTGCTAGGTCAACTATAAAAGATAATTTCCTTGAGGAAAGAAATATGTTCATCAGCATATACCTTTTTTGATGTTTTGATCTGAAACACTGTATTTTTCACTATAAAAAGTTTGATTCTATATAAAATAAATGTGCATTTGTGATTCATATAAAAACATGTCCAGTTTGTTATTCCTGATTCACAAAGAAAATATGGTTGACTAGTAAGTAAGTCCAGGACAAAAACATGAATTCTAATAGAAAATGGATAAAGTTCTCTTAGATTTTAACACTGTCTTTGGGAATTGTGAACATCTATTGGCAGTGGTAGCAGCTAGGTAAAGCAGTCTGAAGTACAGAACTAAAAGTTTTAGCTTGTACGTAGTGAAACAAATGTGTTATGCCCCCTAAAAACAGATTAATTTAAAGAAGCAAATTAAAAAGATCTCCCCTCATCCAGTAAGTATTTAAAGGCTTTATTCTGTCATAGTGCCCTGAGAGGGAGAGGGAAGAACACTTGTTTGTTCTTTTCCCACTAGTCTCCCACTATCTTTTTCTTCCTGTCTTAGAGCTCCTTCTTTGTTCTGGTTTACATTCCCTCTTGAAGGAAGAGGGTCTTGCTACCATTCCATCTGTATAGATCATGCTGAGTCAATATTCTTTGTTAAGGCATTGCAGTCAATCATCTGGTCATTCAGTTACCATCCTGGTAGCGTTTTTTAGAGGCATCTAGTTTCATAACACCATCCATGCTAGATTCTGCATGGGTCCATTCACCCCAATAAAGGAACCAAGAATACTGAATATTTGTTAAAAATAGGTTGATTACCATTCTGTTCCCTTACCGTAGTTACTGTAAATGGGCCTAATTTCAGAAAAGGCCAAAGGAGAGAGAAAGGCCGATGGCAGGGACTTTAATCAGATTTGAGTGTACAATCATTAGAGAATAATCCTTTGGAATGGAAAAGGATTCAGCATGGCATGTTTCCAGGCTGAATATATTGTTTTTACACTTTTAACATTTCCAAGTTTTCCTAAACTAGTGAATTTGTATGAATAAAAACAACAAGAAAATGTAGTTTTTTGGCAACATAAAATTAAATAATATTATTTTGTATTGGTATTTCCTTTAAATCATATTAAGTAAAGAATGTTATTGTTACACACTAGGATTCTATTGATAAACACAACAGAGTGAACAATGAAAATGCAGCATATACTGTAGTTGCTAATACAATACAATGGATCTCTCAAAAGGAAAAAATAATAGAGTTAGATTATCCTGTTTATTCAGAGCCTGTTTTCAGTAATCTTGTTCACAGAAGACAAATATGATAGTATTAGGGGGGAAAAACTTCTTCACGTAATCCTGCTACTGTTTCTAATTTGGATTACAATATAGCTGGTTCAATTGCTATAAAGTTTGCACTATATTATCTGTGCCAAAACAAGTTTGAATTATAAAATAGATAGAGGCCTTTTTCAAAGCGATAGGGATTTTTGCAAAGGGACACTCATGAAACAAAATGGTAGCTGCATCCCTGTGTGGGTCCTAACTTTAAACTACTTATATCTCTCAGAAATCTGAATTGTTGTATAATATTGCCACCAACAAAAACTTTTTTAGACCCAGTTAAAATTATTTATATACCAAACCCACCCACATAAATCTGTAAAGGCCAAAAAAATGACCAGATAGGGAACTTTCCTTACCATCTGTTAAAACCAACACATCACATTCACCACTCATACATACAGACTCTGCACCTCCAGTTTAGTAACAAGCAAAACACACACCATAATTATCTAACTTTTACTGAAGTACAAAATCTTAACTCTGACTTCAGCAACATTAATCTTAGGGCTGCAGGTGCTAAGGGTTTCCCTCTAGATCTTGGGTTGTCATACCTTCCTAAATGGCTATGCTCCAAACATATCAATCTAAAGGGAAATCCTTTCTGATTGGCTGCCTTTCCACCACTCCACTGCCTCCTAGGGAAGGGCAGCTAGTCAAATTTTCTGTATATGCTGAGGATCAGGCATTGCTCTCTCTCTCACCCTTTCCTTTCTTAAAGGGTTAGGAGTCCTGCTTCACACTGCCCCCTCTACTCATCCCCCCAAACTAAGAGCAGGGAGAGGTGAAAGAAGGTAATAAATAGAATGTACAAAAGCTTAGGAGAAAAGAGACAAAAATAAATACCTTCCCCTTTCACAAAATTAATAAAGTGTTCTCTGAGGTGGGGTATGAGGCTCATTCTTCCTAAATTCTTGTTACTTTTTCTTTCTCATTTGTTTGACCTACATATTAATTCTCTCCTTCCTTCTGGTGAGAGAAGCCCAAGGCAGGCAATTCTGCCCCAGGAAGACCTTATTCCTGATCTAGACCTTTTTGTCATGCCCACCACTGCTGCTGTTACTCCTTCCTCTGCTTCTTTTATCCTTCTGGGGCTCCAGTTATCCTAGAACTGGTTTCATTTCTTTTCTTTTCTTCCATTTTTAAACAATTTTTTTATTTACCAACATGAAAATATTCTGTAGAGTTGGTCAGAAAATGGAGATTTCTCTGTGGAAAAAGTTGGACTTTTGGACAAAAATGAGAAAATGCTTTGAAACCCCTCCCTCCCGCACATCCCACCCCGCAAAAAACAACAACAACAAAAACCGCAAGAAGAATCATAGAAGATTAGAGTTGGAAGAGACCTCAGGAGGTTATCTAGTCCAGCTCCCTCAAAGCAGGACCAACACCAACTAAATCATCCCAGGCAGGGCTTTGTCAAGCCAGGCCTTAAAAACCTCTGAGGATGGAGGTTGCACCACCTCCCTAGGTAACCCATTCCAGAGCTTCACCATCCTCCTAGTGAAATAGTTTTTCCTAACATCCAACCTAGACCTCCCCCACTGAGATAATTGCTTCTTGTTCTGTCATCTGCCACCACTATAAACAACCTAGCTCCATTCTCTTTGGAACCCCCCTTCATGTAGTTGAAGACTGCTATCAAATCCCCCATCACTCTTCTCTTCTGCAGACTAAACAAGCCCAGTTCCCTCAGCATCTCCTCATAAGTCATGTGCCCCAGCTCCCAATCATTTGTGTTGCCCTCTGCTGAACTCTCTCCAATTTGTCCACATCTTTTCTGTAGTGAGGGGCCTAAAACTGAATGCAATACTGCAGATGTTTCCAAATAGAGGGAAATAATCACTTCCCTTGATCTGCTGGCAATGCTCCTACTAATGCAGCCCAATATACCATTAGCCTTCTTGGGAACAAGAGCACACTGTTGACTCATATCCAGCTTCTCATACACTGTAACCCCCAGGTCCTTTTCTGCAGAACTACTGCTTAGCCAGTTGTTCCGCAGACTGTAGCAGTGCATGGGATTCTTCCATCCTAAGGGGAGGACTCTGCACTTGTCCTTGTTGAACATTATCAGATTTCTTTTGGCCCAATCCAAATTTGCCCTCCAATTTATCTAGGTCACTCTGGACCCTATATCTACCCTCCAGCATATCTACATCTCCCCCCAGCTTAGTATCATCCGCAAACTTGCTAAGGGTGCAATCAATCCCATCATCCAGGTCTTTAATGAAGGTGTTGAACAAAACTGGCCCCACTTGATACCGGCTGCCAACTAGACATTGATCTGTTGATCACTACCCGTTGAGCCCGACGATCTGGGCAGTTTTCTATCCACTTTATAGTCCATTCATCCAAGCCACACTTTTTGAACTTGCTGGCAAGAACACTGTGGGAGACCATATCAAAAGCTTTGCTAAAGTCAAGATATATCACGTCCATCGCTTTCCCCATATCCACAGAGCCAGTTATCTCATCATAGAAGGCAACCAAGTTGGTCATGCATGACTTGCCCCTGGTGTATCCATGTTGACTGTTCCTGATCACCTTCTCTCCTCCAAGTGCTCAAAATGGATTCCTTGTGGACTTTCTCCATGATTTTTCCAGAAGGAGGAGAAGGAAGTGGTGGTGATTTGGGGGTGTTTCAGGTTTCCAAACAAAATATTGAATTGTTTTGAGTAAAGCAAGCACTTTCTCTGAATATTTTCATTTAGTCAAAAACCAAATTTTTGGTTAACAGCAAGTTTAGCTGGAAAATTTTCAACCAGTCCCATTTTTCTATTAATATTTTCTGTTTGATCAAAAATTGTTTTAATTGAAAACATTATTTGTTTTGCTTTTCCTGTTCAGCTCTAAATCTAGGGCTAGGATTCTGGGGAATGCTGCAGTGATAAGGGAGTTGTTAGAGGGGGGTATGGTAGGGTGGGAGAAATAGGGGATAATTAACATGGGATGGGAAGGAAAGACAATCAGTTAACTTGTAGCAATAGAGAAAAGAGGAACTCCAGAGGATAAATGCAAGGAATAGCAAGAATAAGATATCATAGGAATAAAAAAAAAAGACAAACTAACATTTAGAAAGAATTCAGGAATTAGATGTATCAAGAGAGAAAACTCAGCACTTTTATAACTACACACATACTCTGCTCAAACACATTTGGCAAACTCAGAGTCTTAACACGGACGTTAGCACAATCACTCCCATCTCAACATTACATCATCTGACTTGCATATTCATTTCCATGTTAGTGTCTCAGCACCTATTCTTTCAGAGGAGACCAAATTCCAACTATGCAGTTCTCTATCTAAAACTGATTCTAGCATCAAATTTACGACACCCTAAAATGCTTAAGGAAATCAACAGTGGAATCTAATATCCAATATTGCTTTGCCCACCCTGCAAACCCACTTTAAGTATATTTCTTTCTTTAAGGCAACCCTAGACTGCCTTACGTGACAAAAATCATCTTGGATACAATTACTAAGAGTAGTTGAATTGTACAGATCTGATTCTCTGACATGCCAGGGAAGGAAGCTTCTCCACTCATGGAATACAACAGATAAAAGTAATCTTCCTTTTAAACCTGACTGGCTATCATTCAAGTACAGACTTCATCTTCATAAAGACTCTGTTTTGATCTTGGAAATTGGGGTGAACCAATTTTCTTTCTATTATCTATGCATCATTGCTTATTGTAGGTATTATAGAAAACTACACCATTTTCAAATGCCTGTCAGCACATTTTTCTCTCTCTTTCAGAAATGGCATGTTTCAGTGAAAATTATTTGACATAAGAAGTTTCTTCATTTCATGTTTTGTTTCCTGGTATGAGAGCTGCTGATTATGCTACATATTAAAGACCTCATTAATAACAATCTGTCTCTCTTGAGTGAGCTGAGATTTTCTAATAGAGTATCTAAAGTTTAGATATAACAGAAAGACTTTGTAAGCTTTTATTTTTTCAATAAAGTTTTTGCTTTTTAAAAGAGAAATATCAGTTAGTAAAGTCAAAAGGAGTCTTGGATGAGCACGGAATGCAGTATTGGGCCCTAAATATTATGTGTTATTCAATGTGATTTATTATTTTCTTATTAAGAAGTGTAAATGATTTTGATATACATCCAAAATATTGCAACAAAATTGTGTATCCTAACTTTTCTCCTTATAGTAACAGAAAAAGAAATTAATAATGTAGGAGATTAATCTTCATGTATAGTAATGTTAATAAGTCTCAAAAATGTAATCATTATATTATTATTCATTTATGCAATACGGTTAATCAGAAACTACAAAGGATTGTTAGTTTTGAACCCTTAAGCAAAAATTATGAGGTCAGATTTTAAGGAAATAAGCCTCTGTGCTGTAATTAGTATTTTGTAGTATATGCAACCTGATGTTTTTGTACTAGGCAATTTGAACATCTGTCTATATTATTTGAAAGAAGACTTTCTCCTAAAGGAGCTTCTTATTTTATGTTAAATAGTGCTGCACATTAAACAAAAATAAGGAAAATAGAAGCACTCATTCACATCACATGTGCAAGCTGAGAAACAGATAACCATGGAATTCTTTGCTTCTGATTGTATTCAAGTCATCATTTCACTAAAAGTAGCATTTAAGGGCATTTAAGTGCAAGGACTACAAGATCAGTCCCAAAATAAATCAAAATTAATTTTAGAAGTAGCTCTGCTATTTAGTACATATTTTAGGGTTCTGGTGTTCACATTCTGAAAATTGAGTTAAAACAAGGAATGTAACAAAAACAAATAAACACCTACCTTAGTGTAAAATTCAGCAGAATTCAATATATGCTGTAAATGGAAATCATAAATCACTGGAAATTAATTTGTGTTGATCCAAAAGACTCCTGGAATTTAGCAGTATATAAACCTCCACATTGACACATCTTTTATAATTATTCAGTGCATAGGTCAAAGGAGAATATAATTCATTATTATTTTTCCCAAGAAGTTTGACTAATATTGTAGACTGGGACATAAGAATAAGAATCTTCAACTTTCATGCTGTCAAAATTGCCTGAGAAGTAATGTACAATTTGTGCTTCCATCTAGATTCCAGTCCTCCCTGATAGTGTCTCTCTTCTCAATGGGCAGATATTCTATTCTGAAAAATAAAATCTGCTTCATGAGAAGTGATATGGCAATACAATTCCGTTCAAGCTACTTGGAGGAACATACACATGTCCTTCAATGGCATCATTCTAGCACCAAGTGAATAAAAGATCCCACTCCCATGCTACCCCTTGGTTCCTCTCTTTTTGACAGCCTGAGTGTAATGCTTCCCAGGGGTATGCAGGATTATGAGGCACCTCACTATCTTATGCCCTTGGTGTGAGGAAGCCTTGTTTGTGCCAGAGTATGGCAGGATCAGTCCCGTCCCTCCCCCTACCCCTCCCCTTCCCCGTCCCACTTGACACTGGGAAAGTGGCAGAAATTGGGCTGAGAGACCTTGCCCCCAGCAGGGGGAAAAAAGGATGGTGACATGGCTAGAGGGCTGAGTTATGAAAAGAATGCTGCAGTTCTTGGACTGAGGCAGGTTTGTAAGTGGAGAGGAGAATGGGAGAGGCATCACCAGGATAGGGTGTGTTGGCTGACAGAGCTAATCCCAAAGACAGCCAGCAGAAGTCACCACTCTGATGAGTGAAACCTCATCACAGGGAGAAGACCTGAAAAGACGTTATGACAGGAAGAAGTCCAGGGAGGCTGAACGGTGATCAGTCACTCGTGTGCTAGGCTCTAGCCAATCTCCAAGCCAGGAACTGGTCATGTGACTCCCAGACCAGATATATAACTTACAGAGAAGGAACAACATCTCAGTCTGCTCAACATCACTTCACTGCTTGGAACTCACTCCTGCCTGACAGTGGCAACAGACTCCCCAGCCCTGAGCCTGCTCCAGCCTTGCTCTTTCTTTGTTCCTGTTCCTAGTCCTCCTCCAGCATTGCTCTTGCTCCTGCCCTGCTCCTAGTCCGGTTCCAGCCTTGCTCCAACTCTTCCATGGACTTCTGATTCTGGTTCTGGACACTAGGCCTGACTGCTCTAGCTCCAACCACTAGGCCTGATCATCCCGATCACAGTTTGTGACAAAGGCAGCAGCAAGAAGTCTGAGGGAGCAGACCTTGGCTGATAGTTGTACGTTTCCTGCATGGAACTCAGTGTAGTGGGAGGGCCCGGATTCCCCTACCAAGGGAAGGTGGCAGGAGATTCCTAAGAAGGGCATAAGGATAACATAAAACCCTGAGATAAGGGTGTAGGTACCCTGGGGACCAGAGATGGGGCTGAAAGATAGTGGACTTCTATCTGAATTTCTTTTATCCTGGAAGGATGGGATTACAGTAATCCCAGGTCTTGTGATTTTATCATGACCATAGCAAATTTTGGGTGTTATTTTACTTGTCATGTGAAAACATGCTGAAAGTCTGTCAACTCACAAATTTTCCCTGTGTAGAGCAGGTGGCAGATCTAGGAGTTGCATGTGAATGAGATACAGGGTGATCTGGGGCAGGAGGAAGGCTAACTGAGGTACAGAGAATAGTGATGGGAGATGGAAAGATAGAATAGTAGCTCCCCCAGCCTGGAAGCAGTGGCGAGTAAGAGGACTCCATTCAGAGAAGCCAGAAGAAGGTGGTAATGCCAACTCTCACAAATTGATCATAAGTCATGGGATTTTGGTACCTGCAGGAGAAGCTCACACCCCAGGACCAGCAACAACACTTACCTCCTCCTGCTACCTTGGGTCTTCTCCTCTACTTGGAATCTTGGCAGACGAAAAGCAGGAGAGTGAGAGGATGGTGGTGGGGGAGCTGGGGAGGTGCTGCTGCAGCTGGGGAAGGGGGAAACCCCAGGGGCAGTGGGAGGCAGGAGATGGGAGAAGTCAGGGAGATGGTGCTGCCAGACCCAGAGAAGGGGACAGGAACCAGGGAACAGTGAGCTGAGTGAGGAAGTCAAGACAATAGGAGAACTACCATATATTTCCTATTTTAGGGGTGAGGAAAGGGTAAGTTGAATCTCCATCTTAGCAGACAGAAAGAGGTGTGCATTTCATATTCATTAAAGGTTGATATTTCAACCTGAAATTCTGAGACACACATATCCAGAGGAGTAAAACAGAGTTAAAAAATCAAAATACAGACTGAAAATATGGTTTGATTATTTTAAAATCTCATAATTTTTTGAGATTTTTATGAGGTGGTTAGAAAGCTGGCTAGATTATTTGGCTCAACGGGTAGCGATCAACAGCTTGATGTCTAGTTGGCAGCCAGTATCAAGCTGAGTGTCCCAGGGGTCAGTCCTGGGGCTGGTTTTGTTCAACATCTTTATTAATGATCTGGATGATGGGATGGATTGCACCCTCAGCAAGTTTGCAGATGACACTAAACTGGGGGAGAGATAGATACGATGGAGGGAAGAGATAGGGACCAGAGTGGCCTAGACAATTTGGAGGATTGGTCCAAAAAAAATCTGTTGAGGTTCAACAAGGACAAGTGCAGAGTCCTGCACTTAGGACGGAAGAATCCCATGCACTGCTACAGGCTGCGGAACAACTGGCTAAGTGGTAGTTCTGCAGAAAAGGACCTGGGGCTTACAGTGGATGAGAAGTCAACAGTGTGCCCTTGTTCCCAAGAAGACTAATGGCATATTGGGCTGCATGAGTAGGAGCATTGCCAGCAGATCCAGGGAAGTGATTATTCCCCTCTATTCGGCACTGATGAGGCCACATCTGAAGTACTGCATCCAGTTTTGGGTCCCCCACTACAGAAAGGATGTGGACAAAATGGAGAGAGTCCAGCGGAGGGTAACAAAAATGATCAGGGGGCTGGGACACATGACTTACGAGGAGAGGCTGAGGGAACTGGGCTTGTTTAGTCTGCAGAAGAGAACAATAAGGTGGGATTTGATAGCAGCCTTCAGCTACCTGAAGGGGGGTTCCAAAGAGGATGGGGATCTAGACTGTTCTCAGTGGTGGCAGATGACAAAACAAGGAGCAATGGTCTCAAGTTGCAGTTGGGGAGGTCTAGGTTGGATATTAGGAAACACTATTTCACTAGGAAGGTGGTGAAGCACTGGAATGAGTTACCTAGGGAGGTGGTGGAATCTCCATCCTTAGAGGTTTTCAAGGCCCGGCTTGACAGAGCCCTGCCTGGGATGATTTAGTTAGTGATGGTCCTGCTTTGAGTAGGGGGTTGGACTAGATGACCTCCTGAGATCTCTTCCAACCCTAATCTTCTATGATTCTATGATAATTTGTTGGACCAATCTAATGTTATTTTTGGGATATGAGTCATGATTTTAGATCTCTTGAGGTTGGCAATACTAGTCAGACTAGGTGTTACTTGGCCAGATGCCTGAACCATAAGTAGAGACGGACCATCAAAGGGCCAGAGAGGCCATACATGGGGGTGCTAGATAAAGGGAAAAGCTGCTATGTCATGCCCAGCCTCAAGAGGGTGTTCCAGCAATGAGTCCATCCTTGAACATTTAGGTATTTAAGTTAGCTAATGCCGAAGGTGGTTTGATTATTATTTTTACTTTCTCTTTATTAGGGCTGTCAAGCGATTAAAAAAAATAATCACGATTAATTGCATGATTAATCGCTCTGTGAAACAATAATAGAATACAATCTATATAAAAATGTTTGGATGTTTTCCACATTTTCAAATATATTGATTTCAATTACAAATACAGAATACAAAGTGTACAGTGCTCACTTTATATTTATTTTTTTATAAATATTTTCACTGTAAAAATAAAAGAAATAGTATTTTTCAATTTACTTAATACAAGTAATGTAGTGGTATCTCTTTATCATGAAAGTTGAACTTAAAAATGTAGGGTTATGTGCAAAAAACAATTGCACTCAAAAATAAAACAACATAAAACTTTAGAGCCTAAAAGTCCATTCAGTTCTATTTCTTGTTCAGCCAATCGCTCAAACAAATTTGTTTACATTTGCAGGAGATAATGCAGTACGATTAAAACAGCAATTAATAGCATTTAAATTTTTAATTGTGATTATTATTTTTTAGTTAATCAGATGAGTTAAATGTGATTAATTGACAGCCCTAGTTCAAATCAATTTACTTCAGAGATTTTACACCTATGTAACTCAGGGCAGAATTAACGTTAAGAAATGTAAAATTCAGATATGTTATAATTGTGTTTAGAGGATTGCTGAATAATGTGTGTGCAATGTAACTATCACATAAGACAAAAATAATGTGTGGTGTCACCTATAGAAAAATGCTTTCTCCAGAATATCTCACTGCTATGGATAAGCATAGATTAGTATCCTGATCAAGAGGACACTAAAGGAAATGGAAAGACTCTCATTGATTTCAATGGGCTTTGCAACCTGCCATAGCTGATACTAATATTGTTTGATATGAATGATAATGGATTATAGCTACTAAGTAGTCATTTTTGGCTATTGTAGACATTGAATGACATTATTCAGAAGCATGTTAATCAAAATCTCAGCATTTTTTTCAGTATTTTATATTAATTAAAATAAGTGACTAAACAGTTTCAATATTTGCCCAACTTTCTAAAGCCATTTTGTAATTAAAGCATTTCAGTATGACAGAGCATGTTTTATGGAGCTGTTAATACATATCTCATATGCATTATCTTGTACCCTGGAGTATCTAAGAGTAAGTATAATATCAATCTTCAACTTTTTGCATCCTCTTTCAAAAAGCACATATTAGTCTTTTCTTTTTATAGCTCTTAATAGTATGACAGGAGGCACAGAAGGGGATGACAAGTGCTGCCCTGGTCATCTACTGCAATAGTACAGGTTTCTCTGCTATATACTAAATTCCCAAGCATTTAGTATATCTATCTATATAGTATATATATCTATATCTATCTATCTATATAGTATATATATAACTTATCCCAAGATAAGTACATTATCTTGTATAATGTACTTTCTACTGACGGCAACACAGTGACTCACCTTGGAAATCATTCCATTTTCTAATTGACCTTAATGTTGAAAATATTTTTCTAATATATAAGCTACATTTTTTCTTTCCTAATTTCAGACTATGACTACTTTAAATCCTCCCTATGTCTAATCTCCTTAAAAAGTAGTCAGAAAAGTTATCATATAAAAATGGTACCTTCTTAACTCTTCATTGGCTTGTGCATCTTCCAATAACTGACATCCCAAGCCCAGCCATGGTCATGCCATAAGGCTTTTATTCCCATGTAGACATACATTATGAGTCCTGACCTGCTCCCCTCCTCCACTCAGGAGGTAGGAAAGCAAAGATAAGGGGAGAGCCACAATCTGCAGAAGACACAAAGAGACACTTGCTCACCATTCATTACTGTGCTCATGATCAATGCCTGGGAAGCCATTTTGTTACAGGGACCTCAACTGGACACTATCTAACACACTGACCCATGTTGGAATCTGCCAAAGTTGTGACAATTGTAATTTACCATCCCCACCCCAAAACCCTACTTTGATGCTAGATGGAAGTTGAAAGAGCCTAGCTGTGACTTTAGGGGCCAGGAAGAGTGCTTCACTCTGGCCAAAAAAACTTGAAGGATAGCCAGAGTTTGTTTTCCGGATTCATTTTGCTTATCTGGATTTGCAGGGATAGAGAGAGGACTTAAGAACCTGAACTCTGAGATAAGGATGAAGCAAAAGTGGCCAGATAAAAGGAGACCCTGGGAAGAAGCAGCAACCAAATGGATCGAGTTCTATGTAGCTGCTGTTGATAGGGTCCCTGGGCTGGAACCCAGAGTAATGGATGGGCCTGGGCTCCTTACCAGCCACAGGTAAAGTGGTGTAAACCTCAAGAAGGAGACATGCTTAGTTGGGAGTCTGAACAAAGGGGTGATTTTAAATGGCCCATATCTGGGACTGGAGACCTGAATGAGGACTATTTAACAGACTGTGTAATACCATGGAAGGGGTTCATTTGGAGTTTGACTTGGCCAAAGGGCTAAGTCACTGAAGACCAGCCAAGGTCATCTGGGAGCCTGCAGGGATCTTCAGGGGTGAGAAAAGGAGTGTGGTACCACACCGAGCTGCTAGGAGTTGCTCAAGAGGTGAGTGTCCTTTTACAGTGCACATAAGCCACAGAGGAGAAGATGATACTGTAACTTTTAACATCAACATTCAGCACACAATCTGCAGTGTGATGTAAACAGAAGCAAAGCACACATTATTCTACCAGGAGACGGATTATCAGAGTGTAATTATCAGATCTCTGTGTAACTGGGGAATGTTTTTCAATGACTCACATTCTCAACAATTCCCTTGGGTAATTCTATATGCGTCTATATCAGTGGTGGGCAACCTGCGGCCCGCAGGCCACATGCGGCCCATCAGGGTAATCTCATGGCGGGCTGTAAGACAGTTTTTTTACATTGACCATCCTCAGGCATGACCTCCTGTAGCTCCCAGTGGCCGCGGATTGCCATTCCTGGCCAATGGGAGCTGCAGGAAGCGGCAGACAGAATGTCCCTGCGGCCTGTGCCACTTCCTGCAGCTGCCATTTACCAGGAACGGCGAACCACAGTCACTGGGAGCTGTGAATGGCCATGCTTGTGGATAGTCAATGTAAACAAACTGTCTTGCGGTCCTCCAGTGGATTACCCTGATGGGCTGCACGCAGCCTGCGGGCCGCAGGTTGCCCACCACTGGTCTGTATTGTGTTTTGTTTATCTCTGAAATATCTATTTTCACACTGAAAAACATGTAACATTTGCATTTTTCAATTCCAAGCAGGTTCATTTTAGAGCTTGGATTTTGAAGCCACTTTTGTCTTGGATTGTTTCCATTTATCTATGAAATTGACTCATTTTGACCGGAAAAGGGGCCTACTTCTAAGTAAACAACTTATAAAATACAACAGATTTCTTATTAAAGTGCCCCTGCTAAAGATTGAAAGTTGAGCATTTTTCAAATTATAGATAGCTTTGCTATCTTTGGGCCAGATTGAGCCAACCTGGCTGATTGTCAGCCACTCAAAGAAGAGAAACACATTGGCCAACTGTGACTTCTGGACAAGAAGCAATCTCTCAAGTACTTTGGACCTAGTTTATGAAGTATGTTATAAACTTACAGTAAGCCCTTTAATACAATATAGGGCAGTGTTGATTACTGATGACAACTGGCCTGACTATCTTGTTCCTATACTAGGAAGTAAATGAGCAGCCATGCTCTACTATCATTGAATCCTCCATATTAATATCAAGGAACATCCAAAAAGCAAGATGTTACAGTATTCTAGTCCAGGAAGTTTCAAAGATATGAATGACTGTGGAGTGGTCTGCATCTGAGAGAAATGGAGGGACTTGTAAATGAGCCTGAGATCATAACAGTCATTCTTGACCACCATTTCAAGATCGGCACTCACACTAAAAGACAAGCCAAAGGTTAGCCCCATATTTTATTCAAATTGCACTGCCTCATCAATGGCGTCCATATTATCTAAATAAAAGGGGTGAATAAACTGCCAACAAGCTCTTCAAATTTATTTTGTTCTCAACCATTGTATATATATTCTCTTTTCCTCATATTTAAATCATTATGTGACAAGCAAACTTCACTATAACAACCATAAAATACATTTAACATAACTCTGACAGTATATATATTCTAATGAAGGGTAAACACTTGCTTCTATTGCTCTTTATTGGACTTTATTCTGGAAGAATATATATTTTTGGTGTAGAATTAGTAATTTCCACACTAGGTAGGAAAAGAATAGACTATCCCAAAGATTTCTTTTAGAACTGATTGGCAAGTCTGAATTGGACATGATGCTTCCAACATGGACCAATTACATGGTAGAGTTAAAAAGTTCATACACTGCTATAACTTCCCTAAAACTAATGGAAGTCAAAAGATTCTTTGCTGGGAATTATAGAAGTTCTTGGTTCCAAAGCCATAAAATAGTCTGACAGGGTAAAATGAACTGAAATTGAATACTCTGTCAAGGTCCACTGGAGCCTATGTAACAACAGTGTAATGGATTAGCAAGGTAAGCAGAAACAAAAGCATCTTCTAGTAAGGTAGAGAAGGAGCTACATGATAAGCAGAAAACAGTGAAATTGTTTATGAAGAAATTAAGTACCCTTCAGGCAAATAAAGTACCAGATACATATTATGTAGATCTGTGGACAATCTAAGTGCATGTGGATATTGTAATAGTAAAATATCCACATACACTTAGATTGTCCACAGATTGTAATAGTACAATATTATATTTATTAATGCTGTAATTCTGCCCTTAGATACACATACAATGTTCTCATTGAAAGCTATAGGACAAATCTTTACCTGAAGTAAAAATGAACATCTCCAATGATTAAAATGGTGTCATGCAATGTTTGCACTAGGGCTGATTTGCCCTAAAATTCACATAATAATTTTCTAAAAATATATTCACAGTAACTATCACAAATGAATTTTGAGTGTGGACTAGAGTATTCATGGCTTGAGCAAATGGAAAATAATAGGGGCAGGTAGAGTACAGAGCTAGTAGACTCCAGTTGTATAGGTATGAAACAGAAGAGTGCCAGCTTCATGACTTCCATCAAATTCCATTTAAGGTACTCCATGGGTGCATCATAGAGCTGGGAGTCTCTGCATTATTCTACTCTTCCTCCATGGGCAGCAGATATCTGCATCTAGCTTGTCACTGATTTAATCAGCAGCAACTCTAATTTTGCTTCTGCACCCACCACTCTTTGGAGTTTTGCACAATATATCCACCCGATATCAGAGTGGTTCCTCTGGAAGCCATATTGTTAAGGGAATGGGCCCAGAAAGGTGGCATGATTGGATAACCCCTGCTCATAAATATGGGCTGTCCTTCTTGAGATCCTCTGAATGCATAGTGGTGAAGATGTGTTTCTTGTACCAAGTGCTGGGTAATAAGATGAGAGGACTCCATGTTTCTAAAAATAAACTGGGTCTTTATTATGACAATTTGCAGAGGTGTTGCAACTACATCTAGCATTCAAGTCATGTGCATAGAAACTGTTTTCCCAGTGCCTCCTCCAAACGCTTCCCTACTGCAGGTTTGTTCCTCCTTCCAATTGCCATGCAGGTTACTACAAGCTGTTAACCCCTGCTGACTCCTTTGTAACTCTGCAAACAAGGAGAGGATTTCAGGAGAACTTTGCACAGTAAACTTCATGGAGTTTCTAGCCCACCACTGCCACCGAATTTCCTGTTTAGGGTATCTCTTCTTAATGGCAAATTGGTCTAAAATTTCAAATGCACTATATCTCCTTCTCTACAGTGTGGCCTATGGTCTGATGGTCATGAGCTAGAAAACACAGTCAGCTACAGTATAACTCACACTGGCAGTTCAGGTGACAGTTTATGATGAAGCCCCAGGTCAATTCACTTGTGTATTAGTATAGATCAAAATAATTATTACATGTATAAGAGTGTATTTGGTGTTTAAACTTCATGAAAGTTAATGGGTTATTACTTGCATTGTTTTCACTTATCTGTATCCTGTTATAATGTAATAGCAAACATTTACATTTTAAATAACACTGTAACTAAATAACCTATCAAACAAGCCATCAAATGAAAAAGAAGCCTTGTAAAATGCAAATGAAGAATTTTAACAAAAAAGTGCTAATTTCAAAGCAAGTGGTCATTGTATATGATGATGAGAGGTCAAAGAATCAAAATGCATTCCTCACTCTCCATCATCAAACGAAAAGCCCACATGTGTAGTGACCCTGTCAGCTTGTTTTCTATGAGAAGAAGCTATGGATTCAGGGAAGAATCCTTCATCTCTGGATTATTCAGGTTCTAACAGGGCAGAATAACTGAACAAGAAGACTCGGATCCCCAGAGTTATTGTGGATAGCACTGAGAGACACTTGGGAAACTAACAGATTACTACAACTCTGCTACCGTTTATAGACTGTCTCATCCATACATATATTTTACCTGCTTTAACCTCTCAATAGCTCTCATTTCCTTTTCTTGGCTAATAAACCTTTAGTTCGTTTACTATAGAATTGGCTGCCAGGATTGACATTGGTGTAAGATCTAGAGAACCAATTGATCTGAAGTAAGTGACGGGTCTCTTGGGACTGGGAGCAACCTGATATGGTGTGGATTTTTGGCTTAAGTGAGCTTTTATCACAAAGTTCAGTTTGCCTGGATGGAAAGATAGATTAGAGAGTCTAGGGGGACTATGGTGTGACTCCAGGGTAAGACAAGTATAGTGATTCAGGAGTTCACATTTGTCACTGTCTTGGTGAAATCTAATTATAAAACACACTCCCAGTTTGGGTGTGTGCCCTGTTTTCTGATAGTCTGCCCTGTGGTAAGCACTCACAGTCACGAGCCACTCCAGACAGAGTGACAATAACATTTAACCTTTCTATGATCAAACTATAACATGAGGTTTATGTGTGCATAAGACCCATCAACTTCAGTGGGAGATACATATGCCTACCGAAAAGCAGAATTTAATCCAGTGCCTGTATACAGCAAATAATGACAGTATGTTGTTTCTGAATTACAAGATTTTAGCACATTTTACACTGGTGAGATTTTTTTATCTTGACTTAATGGACAACATGGGAGACTTCACTTTCAAAAGAGATTTGATTCCTGTTTATAGACCTCTAGTTGCACACATGTTGCTATGTCAGCAGCAGAGGGATGTCAGGGGAAATGAACAAAAGTGAATGGCAGAGGAAACTTGGTAAAGGGGAAAATGAAGAGTGAAAACAAATTACCGTATAAGTGATAGGCATTGACCTGATAATGCAGGTCCCTTGCTGATTTCAATCTAATGGCTCTGTGACTATGAGATACACTTAGTGTTATGCTATAACTACTTGGAGGAAAGTGTCAGTACAAAAATGAGAACTTAACCATAAATGACAGTGGCTTTTAAAGTGAGGAAAAATATACATTTCTGGTTTAACTTTTCATTAATACAAATTTTTTTGCTAGTAAATTAACATTATTTTGACATCTGCTGAGTCTTGTGTACAATTGCTTGGAGGAGCACATTATATTCTTGTTGGGGTAATAAATGCAATGTGTGAACTTTCCATTTCAGAAGACTGGAACATATCTAATTTCGCACTATACTGCCTGAGCCAAGTGCTTGTAGATGAACTAAAACATGATTCCAAGGCCTTGGCTGAAGGGCAACTCAGCCCTCCCTCACCTTTCTTAAAGATAAGTAGCTTTTGACTGTTATATAGGGGCGTCCATTAAGAAACTAAAGCTGACATACAGTAGATGCAAAGTTCAATATGTATTATAAATCTTAAAGATCATAGTTGTAAATTAAAAACCGTTTCAGGAATAGTTAATTGACTGTATTCTGTCAAAAATATCCTCATACACAATTTCTGTTTTTGCTAAATTGAGGTTTTTCTACAAAGATGACTCAACTGCTTTGGTTTTCATGGGTGTGAGGGACAAGTTTTAGGCAAAATGTTAACCATTGCACAGTATACTTTTTGAAGACAAAACAATTGTATCTTCTTTGGTACATGTACCTGGGAAGTACTGAACTAGATTGAGCATGACTCACTAGACAGAATAACTATCCCATTAACATTTCAAACCTGGTTAAGCAGTGGTGATCTTCCCCAAATAACCTGACACCCGAGTGAAGCCCATACCATAAAATTCACTGTAATCTTTTAGTTTGCTCACCACCTTGGTCTTGAACTTAGCTCCTCAGGTTCTGAATACCAATGATTAAAATACCGAAAGGAAAAAGATAATAAAAAATAAATGAGAATAGAATGCTCCATTAGATGAACGATTATAGAACACCACTGGGGTAGTAAAGGTATATTTAACTGCATGCAATATCTATTTACTTAACATTCATATTTTTATTAACAGTTAGGGGCCTCAATCATGGCTCCATCTTGCTGGGTGTACAGACTCAAATAAAGACACAGTATGAGCCCCAAAGAGCTTATATTTTAAAGCCCTAGCCTGATCCTGCAAGTTTTTCCTTGTGGGTGAACCCCTGCACTCATGTATAACAAGTTAAAGGACTGGAGCCTAAGACAATGTATGAAGAGTGGAGGGAGAGGGATATAGTCAAATATAATAGAATATATTCTATACCTTTGCCATATATATATATTATTAATTTATTCATTATTAATTATATTATTAATTACTATTATTATTATTATGTCAGCTATCTTCATCTGCCCCTCCAAGTAGCCGTCTCTAAACTATGACACTAGTTTTACTAATAGATGGCAGGAACATATTCTTTTTGTGTGTGCAAAATTCCACCAGTTGCACTTTTACATAAGGCGGAAGGAGAACTTTTATTAGTATAATTAATAAGAAATTAAAACACAATATTTTAGATTCTCATAAAATTGTAGGTATGTCTTTATGACTTGGTCTGAATGAGGGCTAGGTAGTTCAGAAATAAGTTCACATGTGTGCGGCTGTTTAATTATTCCTTAGAGTAATTATAAGCTTATATAATTATATTAAGGGTTTAATCAGAGAATAGGTCACAGGTCTACATTTAAAGTAGACTCAAGGAAGTTCAGTAAAGTTAGTTGTAAATGTGGTCAGTGAACTGTAGTTGAATGAAATTGCTGGGTTATAGTAAGTGATTTGGAAGCTGAATGGAATAAGGTCCAAGTACTTAAATATTTGTTCTTTATTTTTAAATCAAGACTAGAACTTTCCTACATACGTTAACATTAAATCATTGGTCATACTTAGAGTTCAGAAGATGCTATGCTTATGCAAATACTCTTTATATTTTGTAGTAGGATATCCCCATAATTGACATACTTTACATTGATCCATACTTCTATAGCAAGAGTGAGAAAATCAGACCTACTACTGCCAATACCAAATTGCTCCATTATCACATGGATAGATTGCACCATTTTTACAGTGGATTATTTAAATATGTAAGAGAGAGATTTTCAGTATTCACTGATGCTAAACCAAGAATACATCATTCTGATCATTAGAAAGACAAGGTGAGTAGGGTAATATCTTTTATGGGACCAATTTTTGTTGTTGAGAGAGAGACAACCTCTTGAGCCACAGAGAGTTCTTATTCAAGTCTGGAAAAAGAACTCCCAGTGTCCCAGCAAAATGCAAGGTGGAACAGATTGTTTAGCATAAGTAGTTAGTACATATTGTAAGAGACTATTCAAGATAGATCAATGCAAATTTAAGGGTATGTCTACATAGAATATTCTAAATAACATGGACTGATAGAATAAGGGATGAATAGGTCCTAGAATGTACACAACTGACCACAACAATACAAATGATTTGGAAAAAGAGATGAACATATTTTGGACATCTGTTAAGAATGCCAATAATAGGCTACCTAAACAAGCATTTTTTTTGGCAACCACAGGGCAAGAGAAGAAGAAGCCAACGTAGAAACACGGTCTGCAGCACAATTGTGGCAGAAATTACATTATTACATCTGAATATAAAAGACTTGTAAATTGAGCCTGGGAGAGGATGGATGCTATATGACTTCTGATTTATCCACTTGATGGTGAGGGAAGGATGATGATGATATCATAAAAAGGTTATGTACTACCAGTCCCCATTAAACCATGACAGCCATCTTTCTTTTACCCTTTATCTTGTGTGCCCATACTGCTTACTGGAATATTGCTAAGGTGTATATTTTCAAATAATTAACATTTTCAAATTAATTCAAATTACATTTTCTTTGAAAATGTAGGAGTGTAGTGTCCTGATTTACTTTCAAGTCTATGAAGAACAGAGTTAGTGAAAAGGAATTTCTGTTCCCATCACTTTGTTCAGAAGAAAATAAATAAATGAAATTCTCCCTTGGTTGCTACAGATAATAACTGCTCACATGTGGAGGGACAGGAAATGGCAGAAACCAAACAACCAAGTTGATCTAAAAGTTTTATTATTCCACTTTCCCATTTTATTAAGAATGAAATGTGGCGAACTTAAAGTACTTTCTACTGCTATATGGTCAGTGTCAACTACCCCTTATTTACTGGGAAACATTACTGTCATATTTACTAAATGCTAATCCTTTATTTACTTGAGGTTGTACATTTTCCAACTCACTATAATATTATTAATATTATTTAGTTCTCTCTCCATGGACTTTGAGTTGTTGGTTGTTTTGGCTGTTCTGTTTCCTTAAACATCTTAGAACTCCATTATCAGCGGGTGGAGTGTTGATGGAACTGACTACACAGATAGTGTAGCTGTATAGCTAGTAATTATTTAATCTTCTATTGACAAATCTTACTGTATATTATTTTCATTTGAATCATGATAATGCAAGAAAGTGATTTAGTGTATACACTCTGTATGAGGATGTATGTACTGCACAAACTTATTTCTTATAGCCTCCCTATGCTATGCATTCTTATGGTTAAAATAAATCTGTACACACACCTCTATGTAGCTATTAACAACAAACATGTTAGAATTATGCAGGCAGTTAAGTACCACCCTGTGGCAATACCTTCACTTGCATCTCCACTCCATAAGAAAGAAAACTCTATAACTTTACTTGCCTAAATTACACCTGAACAGATTGGAGACTTCCTACAGATAGCCAGCTGGAACAGCTTGAAGACCTTCTGCAGGAAACAAAGTAAACCATCCAGGGTGCTGTAAAAGGAGAAATGGTGTAAGTTTTTGTGTTATTTCCTTCTATTTCTGTTTTATTTATACTGTTTATAAAAGTAAATTACTTATGTGGAGTGCTGTTCTTGGAGCTGCCAGGTTCTCTATAGGGAAGAAGTCTACCAAATCCCTTTTACTTTTATAGACAGAAGTTGAGCTTTAGCTCAGGGGATTAGATCTGCAAGGTTAAAAAGCTTTGCTTTCGAAGGGAAGAATCAATCTGATTTGAGAATAGGGACAGACTTGCTGGAATGAAGCAAGTGGAAATTACCTGGACTAGCACTGATTTGGAATAAATAGATTTACTCAGAGTAGCTGTGCTTTTGTAAACAGCAGTGCATCTCCCTCCTTTACGATGTAATAATCACAAGGGAAAAAAACAGGTTTTGTAACTTTAAAACATCCTTATATGATGCACTGTTCCATGAAACATCACAGATGTGACAGGAAACTTCACTTGATAAATATCTTACAGTGAAACTTTCATTATTGGTATGCTCCCTGGGCCCCTTCAGTTAGGAATCAAACAACTATTGCTGGCTGATTACTAATTAATCAGAGACAATGTGTTGCTTTTTTTGGTAGTAATTAAATGACCATCCTATAGATTATGGACACACCGTGACAGTATTCTTCTTACTTCCATCCATCTACACCTAAAGCTACCATACATAATAGCACAATAGAAGCAGTCTTCATTCTTCAGAGGCACTTGAAATAACACATTTCCCTAAAAGCAATATTCTCATCTCTGTCAGTGCTCTCAGTTAGTCAAAATCAGAATTTCCATCCTCTGAGAAATTTCAATATTCCCTTCCCTACCAAAATGGGATGAAAGTTGAAATATCATTTTTTTTCCATGGAAGGGAAAGTTCCAAACAATTTTGACATGGAAATATTCCAAATTAAAATACCAAATGTTGGTTTGTTGAACATAGTCAAAACAGTTCATTTCACCTTGTTTCATCATTAATCTGTGTCTCTCCCCCAACAGATGTTGCAGGGGCTTGTGTCTATTCCCCTTCATGAGCCTGGCTACCTCTACATAATATACTGCAGTGGTTCATCCACAAGGGGGACTGTGGTGCATCACACCAGATGTGGTCCTGCCTGGGAGTCCAGCCTACAGAGATGGATGGAGGCCCATGGAAAATTTCAGTTTTATGGAAACTGCATTTTCGATCAACACATTACTCAGTTGCAACATAAGTTAGAGCTGCTGTGGAACAGCTCTAACATAACAATGGCATAAGTTCTCTCAGTGAATTTACACCAGTGGAAGACTGTGTTCAGAGGATCTCTATTCTGGCACTTTCCCACCACACCCCTTCATAGATTCAGAGATTCCAAGGCCAGAAGGGATCCTTGTGATCATCTAATTTGACTGCCTCCATAACCAGGCCATAGAACTTCCCCGAAATAAATTCCTAGAGCAGACCTTTTAGAAAAACATCCAATCTTGAGTTTAAAATGGTCAGTGATGGAGAATCCACCACAATCCTTGATAAATTGTTCCAGTGGTTAATTACCCTCACTGTCAACAAATTTCACATTATTTCCAGTTTGAATTTGTCTAGCTTAAACTTCCAGACATTGGATTGTGATATATCTCTGTCTGTTAGATTGACGAGCACATTATTAAATATTTGTTCCACATGTAGGTTCTTATAGACACTGATCAAGTCACCCCTTACATTTTTCTTTGTTAAGCCAAAAAGATTGAGCTCTTTGGGTATGTCTACCATGTAATTAAAAATGCATGGCTTGACCCATGCCAGCTGACTAAGGCTCATGGGATTCAGGATAAGGGGCTATTTAATGGTGTTGTAGCTGTTTGGGCATGGACTGGAGCCAGGGCTTTAACACCCTGGAAGGTTCGAGGGTCCCAGAGCTCAGACTGCAGCCTGAGCCCAAATGTCTACACTGCACATAAACAGCCCCTTAACCCAAGCCCTGTGAGCCAGAGTCAGCTGGCACGGACCGGCCGTGAGTGTAGACATACCCTTTGAGTCTATCGCTAATAGGCATGTTTTCTAATTCTTTAATCGCTCTTGTGGCTCTTCTTTAAACAGTCTTCAATTTATCTTCTTGTGGTGCCCACAATTCGACTCAGTATTCCAGCAACAGTTGCACCAGTGCCAATTATAGAAGTAAATTAACCTCTACTACTATTTATCCAGTATTTGTCCAGTTATCACAGTGTAGGTACAGCTGCTGATGGCCAGCATTCTGTCATAGTCATCAAGTCATGATAACTTGTACCTAAGCTACCATTAATGTTTATTTCTGTGATCAGTTCCTCTTTATCTGTTAGGACAAGATCTAATAAATATTTTCCCCAAGTTGGCTGCAACACTTTGAGTTAAGAAATTGATACCAATAATAGTTAGAAATTCCAAGGATGTTCTAGTACTGGCAGATGAGACCTTCAGCATATGCCACTCAAACTGAAGTTCCCCATGATCACACAGTTTTATCTCCCCTATATGTAATAGATCAATTCATAAAGATCCAGTCGTCCTCTTCCCTAGTATGATTTGATGGTCTGTAGTAGACACCAACTAATATCCATCTTGTGCTTTATCTGTTAGTCCATTGATCCAGAAGCATTCAAGATAATTGTCTTCCAAGTTATTGGTGACTCAGAAATGGGTAATGCCATTTTTGACATAAAGTGCCACTCACTTGCCCCATTTTGCCCACTGTCTTTCTTAAATAGGGTATAGCCATTGATTTTAACATTCCAGTCATGCCAATCATCCCACCTGATTTCACTAATACCAATTAGATTGAATTTACTGCTTATCAATGAGCAATTCCAGTTCCTTTTGTTTCCTACCAGGTTCCCAACACTGATGTATAAGCATTTCAGGAATTTCTTCTCTACATGTCCTTTAGTTCCTTGATTAATTATGGTATCAACACTTAATTTTCTGATGAGTGCTTATATATTCCCTCTTCTTACCTTCTCCTTTTGCTATTTAGTTTAATTCTCTCCTGACTGCTCTAGCTAGCTTGTCACTGAGAAGATTGATCCCCCTTCTACTGATGTAGAAGACATCCAAAATACATCCTATTGTCCCGCAAATAATGTGTCCCCCAAATAATGTAGAGCAGTTTTCCACAAAACCAAACCCATCTACCCTACACCACTTAGCCAGCAGTTCATTTCCAGAATCTTCTGCCTTCTGTCTTCCTTTGCTCATGGGACAGGAAGGATCTCAGAAGATCCTTTGGACTTTCTTCTTTTTCACCATGCTTCTGAGTTCAGTGAAGTCATCTGCTATCTGTGAGACATCCTGCGACAGTCATTAGTGTTGATATGAACTCTCACCAATGGACCCTTGCTCGTCGACTTCTGAAACCTGATGCTCTCATATATTAATAATAAAAAAGTCTTAGAGTGATATCTCATGTCTTGAATCCAGGAAGGCAGCACTCCATCCTGTTTTATGCCTGGCCCTTGAAGAATGTTCTTTCTATTCTTCTGAGTATTGAATCTCCAAGAATGATCATCTGTCTTTCTTGGACAAGTCCATGTTGAGGACTTGGTATTGACTTGAAACTTCTGGTTCCCCCTGGATCAAAGGTGGGGTGGCAGGAAGCATAAGAGCTCTGATGCCTTTGACAGCTTTATGTCAACAAAGATTTCTCCTGCCCAGGGTAAATTATCGACTTGCTGTTTCTGCTCAGTCTCTAATTTGTGTTATCTAAATAGCTCAATGTGTACTTAGTAGACTAGAGAAAGCAGCCCTAAGTACTGAAAAAAAATATTGTGCCTACCTTACAGTTCTCCTCAGTTTTATGAAGAATATTAAATATAGATTTTGGAACTATTTTTATAGCTTAAAATGGAGTTGTTTCTGTCACAGCATCATATTCTGAAAAAAGTTAATCTTGTTACACACTAATTTTAAAATGTCTCTTTTTCGAGTTTCTTTTTTTTAGAATAGATAGTGGAACAGCCTACCTTAACTACATAAGATCCACCTTAACTATATAAGAGCTAGATATTATTAACTATCTGCGATACATACACTTAAAAGTACATTTTTATGGTACTGACAATCAAACAACTAGCTCATATCAAGTTATATCAATTATCTTCATCTGATGGCCTATTTTCATCACACTTCCCTTTCAACTGAACACTCCAATTCTTACCTAACACACTTAAGGTTCTTAGAAGCTAAATTCTCCCTGAAGTCTGGAGAGTTAAGTTTGCACTGGGTCTGTTGGACTAGGCAGTATGTAAACCCTAGTAAATAATCATCAACCATATATTTTTGTTCTCAGCATTTACTATTAAAAACTATTTTTTCTTTATATAGTAGCCGTAATACTATAATATGAAATCTGTATTAAAACTAAGGCATAACAATCACAGCAATCTTCACTGGGTTATTTTATTTTGAACAAGAATACATTATTGCTATAATAGACAAATTATTTCATGAATCCTTTTAGTCATCTTTTTTTCCAATAATTGCCCACTCATAGTCAAAAAAAGTCTGATGGCTAACAGCCGACCCAAGGTATGGAACATACCAGCATGACAAACATATCCCCTGCCACATATTTTTGCTGCAACTTTGCATTTGTCTTTATTGAGTGTTAGTTTATTATTTTTGATCCATTTCTATGATTAATCAAGAGATTATTGGATTTTATGCCATTATAGCATTCTTTTTTCTCTGCTACATCTAGCAGCTCAATAATGACTCAGAATCTTAGACTTGTAAAATTTCCACTCAATACTATCTGCTCTTTAGACTCTTGATCCTTAAGATTTATTCTCTGCATTTGATTTACTTTTTACCAGTTAAACAGTTCCATGGCCCAATAGTTTAAGTATTCTACAGTTTTATTATTAATATATGAGAGCATCATGTTGAACTAGATGAGAGGACTTAACTCTGTAATATGGTCTGGTAGGGAATAAGAATGGTATAGCACAGATCTTTGATTTAGGACACCAGTGTTCCCTATTCTGAGATAGTTCCTATGTGACCAGTTACATGGCCAGTTACATGACAAGTTACATGGTTTGATCATGCCCCACTAAACTCAATGGGAGTTTTGTCATTGACTTCAGTAAAAGCATGATCAAATTCAAACTCAAAATTTTCTCGTTCTGCAAATGGGTACAATGTTACTACTTTACATAGGTATTGTGAGGCTGATGATATTCATGTGTGAGAAACACTTTTAAGATTCTCAGATGGATGGCTCTGTAAGAATCAAATGGATAGTAAACTATTACTATATAACTTACTCTTAGACATATGCATTTTTTTACACAGTAAGCTGATTTCCTTTCAAAGGAAAGAAATTAAGTTAGTTTGGTGTGTTTCACTTTTATACATCCATGTTACTGACTCCTCTTCAGGTTATTGTTGTTTGATTGTAAGCAGATTCTCAGTCCCCATTCCTGCAAATTGACTCAAGCAGATGAACATCTGCAACCATGTAGAGCACCATTGATTTCAGTGAGGCATCATGCAGAATAAAAGTCCCTCATAGGGTACTTCCTGCAGCTCCCATTGGCCAGGAACGGTGAACCGCGGCCACTGGGAGCTGCTGGGGGCCATGCCTGTGGAAGGTCAATGTAAACAAAATGTCTCATGGCCCGAAAGTGGATTATCCTGATGGACCGCATGCTGAAGGTTGCCGACCCCTGGTATAGAATGTGGTAGAACATGTCTCTGTTTCTTACTGTGTCCTTTGGGCCCCACTATCCTATAGGTATTGAATAGTAGTGTTAACAATCATTAGAGGTTAAGAGGTTGACAGTTTTATTATATTTCTTACATCTTTCCAAATGTTAACTTACTGGTCTGTTATTTCCTGACACTTTTCCCTCTCTGAAAAGTAAGTGTAATTTCCAGTCTCTTCAGTACTCACCTGTCTTCCAAGTTCTCAGAAATAATTGCCAATTTCTATTTAAAATCTGTTTTTTATCAATAGTTGACCTTGAAGCATCTGCCATTGCCATATTGTTTCAGCTCTACTGTTGGCTGATTTAGCTGCATAGCATTTGAATATTTTATTCAGTCAAGCACTGACAAGTAGCAAAGCTTTGGTCCTAGAGGAAGGATGAAGTGGAGTTTTATGGACCCACATGAAAACTCAATTTTATTTATAGGAAGCAGCTTCTGTAGAGTTCTGGAGTGAGAGTCAGGAGATCAGACTTCTATTCCCATATCTGCCACTGAACTGCTGTTACTGAAACTAGTTGTCTCACTTTCTCCATCTATAAAATGAGGGTAAAATGTGTTGCAATCAACAGATATAAAATGTTATACGAGAGTTAAGTGTATTTATTTTCTTTTTGAATGTTTGATAAGATAAACTGTATATGGACCAATAGCGACAGTTCATTTATTTTCATTAACTTCCAGATCTGTTTCTGTAAAGAAACTCTACTGGTACCTGTGGCAGTGCTGGTAGTTTTGCAAAAGTAGGAAAGAATTTAGGAGAAGAAATTTTAGAAGACCACCACTCACAACCTGGAAATGTGTCTTCTTGGCTGTAGTCAGCATCCTTATTTCCAATTGTGCTAAACGTCATCAGTGAATAATTCACTGTCTCCAGGTTGTTTGCATACAATTCATAGTTAAATATTCATTACATTGAGATGTAGCTTTGCAAACATATAAGCATGTAATTTCACTTATGTGCTTTATTTATTTATGTATTTATTTATTTATCACAGAATTGGTCCTATGGTGAGTTACATAGTCACATGGTATCATTTCCATTCCCTGATTGGATGTTTTTAACCACAGCAGGGGTTTTGAGTGTAAAGTTCAGTGTTAATAGTTTGAAACTGACACTGCTTTTAATTAGATATGAGATTCTTAATTGGCTTTTTGGCAAATTTGCAAGTTTAAAATTACATTATTGTATCCATACATTTCATATAGTAGTAAATCTAATATTCAGTATATCTAGTATGCCAATGCTACCAGATTTGACCACCTGCTTGACACCACCATTGACACCACCCTAGTCATACAAATCCTAGTTCCATGCTGTCCCTTATTCATGAAACATTTTCCTTCAGCTTTTCCATATGGCAACTACCATATTGGCCCTTTAAATCCTTCCTCAAGATTCACTTCTGCCACTATTCCTAGAATAAATCTGCCAACAGATGTGTAAGCTAAGGGTTTGTTAAGGAAAGAAAATGTAACATGTATATTTATAAATAAAAAATGTATATAAAATTTCCTTCTCCTTTCCACCCTCTGAGTGTCACTTGTCTTAGGACTCCAAGCCTGCAGATACTTCAGTACATGTGCAACTTGATTCAGGAAAATAATCAAGTGACATCACTGGGACTCATCATGTGGGTAAAGATATCAGTGTTTCCATCTCTTGTGATTTTGATCATAGATCTTATGATGTTTGGTGGGTTTTTTTCTTAAGGCCTCATTTGTTAGAATCAAGAGATTGCAGGAAAATCTCAGCTTTCATTTAAAAAAAAACATGGACAAAGAAAGAAGAAAGATCCCTAGTTAGTTTCTAGCCCTCATGGTTGTGGAGAATGGCTTGAAAACATGACCTAAGTGCATCCTAACAGATCAGAAACTAGAAGACAAATAAAAATAATCCCAACTGTATTATTTTTAATATCTCATGATTTTTTTTAACTCTTAGAATTGGTAATACTAAATTATTCATGTGTTAATATTGGATCCTTAGGACATAATCCTGCCAGTTGTTCTATGCAGGCAGAACTCTGTGCCTATTAAGAGTCCCATTATAGTCAATGGAGCACAGCAATTTGCAGGTTTGGGGCTATAGACTGTAAATTTTCTTGTGCAATGACAGTGCTTACCTCTGTGATTGTAAAATGACTACACCATGGAGCCCTGAATACTAACTATAATATAATTCTTCAATTGCCTATGCACCAATGCTTGGAGACTGGATAGCAAACAAGAACTGGGACTGCTCATTTATGAGCATAAATTTAATCTAGTTGGTATTATTGAAACTTGTGCAGATGATTGCCGTGATTGGAACGTTAAAATCAGGAAGGGGCCAAAGTGGAGAGGGAGTGACACTCTATGTCAAAAACAGTACTAACTGTTTCCAAGTCACTGATAACTCAAAAGAAAATGATATTGAATGTTTATGGATTAATGTCCCAACAGATAGAGCACAAGATGTGGTATTAGTTGGTGTCTGCTACAGAACACAAAATCACACTAAGGAACCACATGACAGGTGCAAAAGGAGCCAATCTATAGTGTATATGGGTGGGGGAAAGCTTTATGGTTATGGGGGACTTCAATTTGAGTGACTTATACTAGAGGTCTCTTGCTCCCAGTACTAAAATATCCTTGGAATTTCTAAATATTATAGATTATGATTCCCTAACTCAAAAAGTGTTGCATCCAATGAAGGGAAATTCTATATTAGACCTTGCATTGATAGATAAAGAGGAACTGATCACAGAACTAAAAAAATAATAACTTAGATACAAGTGATCATGACTTTACCACATTAAAAATGTATATAAAGAATAAAGTCCTGACCTGGTATGTCTACTTGGTGTTTTAAAAGGGCCAATTTCACAAAGCTGAAAATAATTATGAGACAATTTAGCTGGGAGGAAGAATTTAATCAGAAATATCTGAATGATACTTAGTAATTGTTTAAGAATAACTTACTAGATGCCCCCAAAACCACAATGGAGGAAGAAGGCCATGCTGGGGTTTTTTAACTGGTTTAGGGGGAAAATGAAGTCAGCTATAGAATAATATATAACAAATGGAAGAAAGGGGAAGTTGATAGCAATTAATGTAAATCAGAAGCTAGGAACTGGAGACAATGGATAAGGGACAAAAGATAAACTTATGGCTAGCAGAGTTAAGGACAATAAGGAATATTTAAAAATAGTAAGAACAAAAAGAATCCTGACAATGGTATTTGCCCATTACTAGATGGAAATGGTAGAATTATTAATAATAAGGCAGACATTTTAAAATCAGTTCTGTAGTTGGGTGGAAAAATAGATGATGTAGGCACATCATATGATAACTCTTTCCATTCCACTAGCATTGCAGGAAGATGTTAAACATCAGCCACCACAGTTAAACAGTTTCAGTCAGCAGGTCCAGATAACTTGCATCCAGGAATTTTAAAAGAGCTGGTTGAAGAGCTTTATACAAGAAGACCATTAATGTTGATTTTTCAATGTTTTGGAACACCAGATAACTGGAAGGAAACTAATGTTGTGCTTAACATTTTGTTTAAAAAGAACTAGAAAGATATTAAATTAACATGACACGTATTAAATTGATTAAGACCTGACTAATTTATACATGTCGAAATGGAATTATAAAATGGAAATCATTATCAAGTGGGTGTGTTTTCAGTGGGGCTCTGTAGTGATCAGACCGAGACCCAATATTACTTAACGTTTTTATTAATGACCTGAAAGAAAATATCAAATCATTATTGATAAAATTTGCATGTGCCACAAAAGCTGAGGAGTGGTAAATAATAAAGAAGACAGGTCACTGATTCAGAGCAATCTGGATCACTTGATAAACTGGTCAAAAGCAAACATTGTGTGTTTTAATATGCTAACTGTAAATGTGTACATCTATGAACAAAGAACATAGACCATACTTACAAGATGAAGGATTCTATCCTGGGAGGAAGGAACTCTGAAAAGATTTTGGGGTCATGGTGGATAGTCAGCTGAACCTGAGCACTCAGTGTGATGCTATTGCCAAAAGGGCTAATGCAATCCTGAATCCAGAAACAAAGGAGTCTTGAGTAGAAGCAGAGAGGTTATTTTATCTCTGTATTTGGCACAGGGACAACTGCTGCTGGAAATACTGTGGTGCCCCTAATTCAAGAAGGATTCATAAATTGGAGAGAGTTCAGAGAAGAGCCATAAAAATGATTAAATGATTTAAAAATGCCTTATCATGAGAAACTCCAGGAGCACAATCCATTTAGCTTAATAAAGAGAACTTTACCATTTATAAGTACCTACATGGGAAAGTTCATGCCAGCAAGTTAAAGAAGTATGGATTGGATGAATGGACTATAAGGTGGATAGAAAGCTGGCTATATCATAGGGCTCAAAGGATAGTGATCAATGGCTCAATGTCTAGTTGGCAGCCGATATCAAGCAGAGTGCCCCAAGGGTCGGTCCTGGGGCTGGTTTTGTTCAATATCTTCATTAATGATCTGGAGGATGTCATGGACTGTACCCTCAGCAAGTTTGCAGATGACACTAAACTGGGAGAAGTGGTAGATATGCTGGAGGGTTGGGATAGGATACAGAAGGACCTAGACATATTAAAGGATTGGACCAAAAAAAAATCTGGTGAGGTTCAACAAGGACAAGTGCAGAGTCCTGCACTTAGGAAGGAAGAATCCCATACACTGCTACAGACTAGGGACCGAATGGCTAGGCAGCAGTTCTTCAGAAAAGGACCTAGGGGTTACAATGGATGAGAAGCTGGATATGAGTCAACAGTGTGCCCTTGTTGCCAAGAAGGCTAACAGCATATTGGGCTGTATAAGTAGGGGATTGCCCGCAGATTGAGGGACGTGATCATTCCCCTCTATTCGACATTGGTTAGGTCTCATCTGGAGTACTGTGTCCAGTTTTGGGCCCCACATTACAAGGATGTGGAAAAATTGGAAAACATCCAGCAGCGGGCAACAAAAATGATTAGGGGACTGGAGTACATGACTTATGAGGAGAGAATGAGGGAACTGGGATTGTTTAATCTGTGGAAGAGAAGAATGAGGGGGGATTTGATAGCTGCTTTCAACTACCTGAAGGGAGGTTCCCAAAGAGGATGGATCTAGACTGTTCTCAGTGGTAGCAGAAGACAGAACAAGGAGTAATGGTCTCAAGTTGCAGTGGGGGCGGTTTAGGTTGGATGTTAGAAAAAACGTTTTCACATCTTCCAACCCTGATATTCTATGATTCTATGAAAGAAATATTTAATAATTGGCTTTTCAATCTAGCAAAGAAAGGTATAACACAATCCAATGGCTGGAAGTTGAAACAAACTCAGACTGAAAATCAGGCATAAATTTTTAATGATGAGCATAATTAACCGATCGCCCAATTCACCATGGCGAATGGTAGATTCTCAATCATTGACAATATTTAAATCAAAAATGCATGTTTTCTCTAAAAGTTCTACGGCCTCTGTTGTACAGGATGTCAGACTAGAGATGATCACATTGGCCTCTAGTGGTCTTGGGGTCTATGAATTTACAAGTGTGTAAGAAAGGTTGATTTAATAAATAGGGCTCTGGCCTGGGACTCACATGATGTGAGTGCAAGTCCCTGCTATACCACAGACTTCTTATGTGACCTTGGGCAAATCGCTTTGTTCTCCATTTGTAAAATTGGGATAATTTCACTTCTCTGCCTCACTGGGGTAGTGTGAGAATAACTGCATTAAGAATCATCCGATATTTGGATACTACAGAAATGGGGGCCAGTTCTGTGCCTCAGCCAGAAGAATTACAAATAATATTTACTAGAATATTTATAGGAAGTTAATAGGAAACGGACTGAAACAATTTGTTTAAAAATTCAAGCGAACGTTTACTGAAATTACATTTTTCTGTGGTGTTCACCCTATGCTAATCTATCTTTCCCACCTTCTAAAGGCTAAAGCCTGTGAATAAGCTCGTCACCAAACTGTGAATTAGCAGCTATTGGGGTTATGTGGTAGATGGCTGATACATATTACACTGTCTCATCACACCTCACAGTTTTTACATACTCCAGATAAAGTGTTTAATAAAGATTATAATGATTGGAAAATGTTATCAAATATGATTGGAAAATCTTTTCATTCTGCTACCAAAAATAAGGGCTAAAAATTAAACCCTAGCATGAACATAATAAACCTGCCAAGTTGCTCTTGAGGAAGAATTGGGACCATTTCCACTTGAAGGAATCCAGTATTTTCTGAACATTTCCCAGTACCAGCATTTAGTGGTGATTTTATTCTATCAAGAATAACATCCTTAGGCCCTGTTCCTGTAGGTCAATGGGAGCACATTCACGTGCAACAACTTGCAGGATCAGTATAAATCTTTCTTTATTTTTTGTTACAGGTTTAATCTTGTAGTGTGATATGCTTGTTGGGGAAAGGAGTGAGAAAGAATGTGTGACCTCCAGCAGGCCCATGATCAGAAATCTTTGATAGGCTGAATGGTATAAGAATGTTTGCTAAGTTGTGTTTGCTTCCTTCCTTCTGAGTTGTTTCGTAAGTTGGTGGTGCAAAGAATGCCCCGGGGAAGAAAAACAGTTGGTAAAGAAAAAGGGAGTAGGAAAAAGAAGCTTATATAGACCTTGTGGATTAGAAACCTAGTCTTTGGAATTGGAAAAGACTTTAAAAAAAATTCTTTGTTTAGATCTCTTATAAATTACTAATAATGCTAGAAAACTGTAAAGATATAGCTAAATATTTCAACCAGGAATATTATAAATCTCCGGGGTACTTTATTATTAATCCCAATAAATCACTGCAACATTCCATATAGCTAATCCAATCTTCCCCAGAATACAGAGGGGTTTTGTTTGTTTGTTCTTTCTTTCTAACTTCCTTGTATTGCATTCCTATTTAACAAGTAAATAGAAGAACGGTAACATGATAACAACTGGAAGAAGAAAGAAGAAAGAAGTGTCATATGTCTGCCCTCTTCTTTTTTCCCCAGTTTGTAGAGATTGGGGCCCTTTATTTAAAGAGGAAAAATAATTGTTTGCTCTCTCTCACTAATATTCATAATTAGTTCTTAATAATTGATTTTAATTAGGCCACATACAGGGCTGCACTGCAATAATTTAAGGGGAAGCAATAACCAATCAACAGCAGATTGTGGGTAATTCTTCTGTAGAAAAGCCCAGAAATTCTGCAGAATGTTAAGGAAGAACTCTGAGAATGGTGAATGTAAGTATCTAGTAAAATCCTCCAAATGTAGAAGTCAGGAATACAGGAATGGTCTGAAATTGGGGAAACAATACTGTGCCATATTTTTTTTTCTGTTTACCCATTTTATTTAACTTATTCTGAAATATCCTTTTGCCAACTAAACTCAGTTTCTCAGCTGGCGACACCCAGTTAAGAAGCAACCTAGTATTTTTAGTGATGTTCTGATGTTGGATTCAATCATTGCAGTCACCAGGTGACTTTTTTCTTAAAACTAATCACCTAACTTCAAATGACCCTGTCAGAGTAAAAAAAGTATTTCTGTTTCCTAAGAATATATAATCAGATCAAATGCCACCCAGACATCATGTGTGTATGTGTTCTTAGTACAAGATAAAGTACTATCAGTTTACCCTAAACCTGGCAAAAAATAATCGTGCAAGGTATGCAGAGGGTTGTTTGAGCTGGATTTTCTGACCTTTCAAAATGGAATTCAAATATAGACAGGACAGGCTCCATTTTCAGTAATGTTGGCCTATTTTTAATGTTGTTGTACTTCTAAACAATATGGCACTTCTCAGTTCGCTTCCAAAAATCACCAGACACAAGGACTTAGTTTAACAGAATTTGTGGACTAGCAATTGTGCTAGTTATCTTTTTTCTTCAATTTTGAATTGAAATGAGCAGCTAGGGTTTATTTTTGTAGTGGTGTACAAAATATACACTAAACTAAGGACAGTTAGTAGCTAGCAGTAACTAAGGACATCAGACCTTTCTAGGACAGTATGAACTTGTCAATTTAGAGATGGGTTAAAGTGTGAATACCGAAACAACTTGTTTGCATATTAGTATCCCCAAATGAAAGTTGGGAATGAAATTTATAAAGGGCCTCTGCTGGTGATTTGAAATGTAAAGGCATAAAAAGTTAATAAAGCCAAAAAGTCTTGGGGGAATAAGAAATGTTTATTAGAGGCAAAAGACCTATAGGGCCAAATTGTGTAAGCACCAAAATCTTTACCTCTAAGGCAAAACTTGGCTAATAGGTAGAAAATAGTCTCATTACAAATGAAAGGGAAGGCAAATAAACTGTGATTTGAGAATGGTTTAACAGTAGGTGTTGATCTACATAATGCTGTATCTTTTCAATTTCTAACTTTTTTTCCTCATTATTATTTATATCATGGAGTCTTAATCTGAGGCTTGTGATCCCAGCATGGTTGCAAACTTATGTCAGGTGGTTGTGATCATACTGAATTTCCCATTTTGGTATTTGAGAGAAGGGTCTTGTCTAGATTGATGCTAAACGGGAGTGGATCCCGATATCAGAAATGTGGGTTTGATATGGAAAAAGTTAAAAAAGTATTGGCTCATGCAATGCTCTTACTGTACTTTATAGTAAGATAAAATAAGTGGTCACCTCTCTGAAGAACTGAAACAGCTCAGTGAGTGAAAACAACAACAAAGAAATGGCTAGAGAGAAAAGAAAATGGATGTTAGTCACAAGCTCACTCCTGTGGATGTCCTGATGGCTGTATACAAATATTGATGATTCATTTTTAATATTAACAAAAAGAAAAGTAGTACTTGTGGCACCTTAGAGACTAACCAATTTATTTGAGCATAAGCTTTCGTGAGCTACAGCTCACTTAGTCTCTAAAGTGCCACAAGTACTCCTTTTCTTTTTGTGAATACAGACTAACACGGCTGTTACTCTGAAACCTTTTAATATTAACTTTAACATTATTAGAATTAATTAGTATTGATTGAGATAAGAGCTAATGAAGAGGATAATAGGAAAACACAGCTTAGGGAAGGAAAAAAAGTGAGCAAGTTTACAATGCATTGCAGAGTTTTATATATATTTTGGCAGAACATTTTCAACAGTCCTTGAATTAAGGTTTTTGGAAGATAAAGTGGCTATGTTCTGGAAACATCCCCAAAGGTTTGGCTCATTTAACTTCTATACTGGATGGTATTTACTGTTTCTGGGATGTTCTTGACAGATATTTTGTGGGAGATTTTATGTGTGTATTTGGTTTATATGTTTATTCAAAGATAAGTGGTGACTGTATTACTTTATATAGTGAGAGAGTGATATTGCTGCTTGTTTGTTGATTTAAAATATAACATGTATTAAATATATAAAAATATAAAATAATCTGCCTTTGAAAAAATATCTGTCACTCTGCTTTTACTGTATTTTAAACATCTTTCACACTTCATTTATAGTGTTGTGTCAATGGCAAATTATTTTTTCTCTCAGATTCACTTTGGAAGATGCAAAGCAATTTATGATTTTGCATGATTTAGTATTTATCAATAAGAGAAGTAAGTCTCTCTAATTGAATATAATCTACCAGCATTTAGAAGGCATCTACCACCATAGTATCAAAACTACATGAATATTCCAAACTCTAAATATTGTTATTCAGTGCCCATTTATTTTATTTGCAATAAACTAGTATTCTGGGAATGACAAGTGAAGGTAGCATTTTTTTCTCTTTACTTTGCGGTCTGATAGTACCACACAATTATTTCTGTGTGTTTAGAGGTAAGAGAAACTTTACACTGCTTACCTTTAAAATGTCTAAATTACAGTGAAGCAATCATAACCAATTTCACCATTTTTGTGGAGGGGATGCTTTAGTGGTTCATCCTGTTACTGTCAATAGGCTTACAGAACACCATTTCCATTCTTTCCCTCAATTTTGAAGTCTATGTTTCCTCTAGGTGTTGTTGTAATGTCTTGTGTTACAGGTAGGGATGGCTGAAAAACAACAATTCAATTTCATGAAAAATGTCTTGGGTTTGGAATTTGTTTTTGTTTCACATTGGAACAACAAAAAAAGACTTTGAGAAGGCGATTTAGAGCAGGGACTTGAAGCTGGTCTTTTACCTCCTTGGCTAGTTCCCTATTCACCAGGCTATTGGCTATTCTAGCATTGTAGTAGTGTCTCCCTCAATTCCACCCAGGACCCAATGGAAATTTTGTCAAAATTGGCATGTTTTCACAAAACACCAATTTCAATGAAACGACATTTTTGACAGAAAAAAATGTTGAAAATGTTTCAACCAGCTCTAGTTATAACCAGCCCCTGGCTATTGTATAGGTGTTATTAGCTCTTAGTGTGCACTTGAAGTGGACATTCTCACAGGGTATGTCTACACAGCAAAGAAAAACCTGCCACTGACCCATGCAAGCAGACTTGGGCTTGCGGGTCTCGGACAGCAGTGTACGGTGGAAGTCCGAGCCTGGAAGTCTATACAGCAACCAAACACCACTGTAGTCTGAGCCCCATGAGCCAGCCATGGGTTTTTCTTTGTTGTGTAGACATAACCTTACCATGTGTCTGGGTGAATGTGAGACCATATGTTTCTCTTGGATATCTGCATATCTGAGAAAGGTAAGTAAGGCTGGTCTTGTTTCCCGGGTCCATTGTCATGGGAGAGGGCTTCTGTGTTCCTAATCTGTCTCAGTGGATCCAATTTAGGCTTTTATGGCTTAATTGATTTTTGGGACTTATAGATTGTTACCATGCTTAGTCAATGTCTGGAGTGTGCATAGTGTCACTTAGACAAGCATAAGTCTCTTTAAAAAAACCTAGGAAGCTTCCAGTGATTGCTGTTGGTTGCAGTCAATTCAATTAACATATATGGAGATCAAAGTACCTGCTTATACTATTAAGATCTTCATTTGATACTCTTTCATGTTTATACCTTTCCCTGCAAATCTATACTTCATCTGCTAAAATGTACACTCTAATAAAATGCTTGAAAATATGTATACTTGAAAAGTAGTATAAAGGAAAACTGCTACTTTTTGAATAGATATAACTTCCCTCTAAATTACTCGGAATAGAAAACCTCTAATTCAGAGGCAAATCAGAAAATATGCAAATTGCCTCTTTAAAGTCCTCTCTGGTAAAGTAGATTGTTAGTGTCAGGATGACCTTGTACCTTGAAAGAAATTATACAGAAAGAAAGTATTAAGTTTCAGATAATTTCAATTCCAGGCATTTTAGAGTGCACCAGGATGGGTTGGCTTTACATAAACTACTGTAGATATTCACTTATTAATTTTATGCACCGTTCATAGTAAAAAAAGACAGAAAAAGAGATTATAACTGGTATTCAGTATTGTAAGATGTCCTTATTTTGAAAAGAAGATTTAAAACTGGCAGATTAATTTATGGAAATATCCAGAACAACTGCATTTTTATGAAGTACAGTTTTAAAGTTTGTGCAATACATTTCTTAACAATTTCATTCACAGAGTCAGTGCAGTCAGCCATCATAACTCCAGCAAGCATCACTTTTTCATTTGATTTTCAAAAAATAGTTTTTTTCTGAGATTGCATGTTTTTGATGTTTGATATTGTTTCCCCTAAAAGGTTACAATACTTCCAACTGGTACTCCTCCAAATGTCATGAAGATGTTGTCCTCAAGGGTAAGCATGACACAGCAGCTATTAATGTATAATGGGCCAGATTTTTAAAAGGGACACTCTTGCATTTGTTTTCCTCCTGCAAAACTGTCAATGAGTATATGTACAATATAAAAATGTATCCTATTTATGACATACCTCACAGCTCATGTACAAAAATGCATGTATTAGGTTTAGATAGATTTTTTGCTTCTAATTTTAATAGGAGAATGAAAAAGAAACTTTCCCTTCAAACCTTCCTATCAACTGAATGCTTGAACAAAGAGATGGGACACACACTGAGATCTGTGTGTCAACTGACTTGGACCTTCTCAGGTAAACAGAGAAAGTAAATTCCAGAGAAGAGGGATTTCCACTAAGAATGCCATCCACAAATCCTATATGTTTAATTCTAGGTCCTGTTAGCTGTGAATATTTCTATAGATTTGTAGATTCTAAGGCTAGAAGGGATCATTGTGATTATCGAGTATAACCTCCTGTATAACACAGGCCATAGAACTTCCTCAAAATAATTCCTAGACCAGATCTTTTAGAAAAAATATCAAATCTTGATTTAAAAATTGTCAGTGATGGAGCATCTACCATGATCCTTGGTAAATGGTTCCCATCGTTCATTACCCTCACTATCAAAAATTTACACCTTATTTCCATTTAGAATGTGTCTACCTTCAACTTCCAGCCATTGGGTGGTGTTATTCTTTTCTATGCTAGATTGAAGAGTCCATTATTAAATATTTGTTCCCCATTTAGACTGTAATCAAGTCACCCTTAACCTTTTCTTTAAACTAAATAGATTGAGCTCTTTAAGTCTATCATTATAAAACTAGTTTTCTAATCCTTAAATTGTTCTTGTGGCTCTTCTCTGAACTCTCTCCAATTTATCAACATCCTTCTCAAACTGTGGACACAAGAACTGGATACAGTATTTGAGCAAGGTTGCAACAGTGCCCAATATGTAGGTAAAATAATCTCTTCTCCTTCTCAAGAATTCTCTGTTTATGCATCCCAGGACCATATTAGCTCTCTTGGCCACATCACACTGAGAACTCATATTCAACTGATGACCCACCATGAACCCCAAATCTTTTTCAGAGTCACTGCTTCCCCATCCTGTAATCATTGCAGAGGAGAAGGCCTGAGAAAGACTAGATTGAAAGCAGTTCAGGGAGATAGCAACAACGAGTTATGCAGATCAGACCCTGACTGCTGGTTATACGGTCCCTGGGTTTGAACTCGGTATATTGGGAGGACCAGGATTCTTCTCCCAGCCACTGGTAAAGTGCCATGAGGCAGGAGAAGAGAACAAGGATGACAGAGAACCATGAGAGAAGGGCATGAAGAGCATAGGGCTTAGAGGTAGCGCCAAAGACATTTTTGTAAGGACAGTGGGATGGATATAAATATGACCGGTGTGATGAGTTGGATCACAGAAAACCCCTGGGGAACTGATGTGTTGAGATTACTTCTGCCAGCTTGGGACTTCAGTGCCCTGCCTGGTTTGAGCCAGACACACTAGCCTACTGCAAGGCCCAGGTCTGAACAACGTCCCCCCAGACTACAGGCTTAATTGAAAACAGCTTAAGAAGTGTTCCTGTCTCCAACACTCAGATGCCCAATTCCCAATGGGGTCAAAACCCCAAATAAATCCATTTTACCCTGCATAAAACTTATACAGGGTAAACTCGTAAATTGTTTGCCCTCTATAACACTGATAGAGAGATATGCACAGCTGTTTGCCCCCGCCCCCCAGGTAGTAAACAAGTGTACAGCCAATATTGGTAACTTCAAATACAAAAATGATACATGCATACAAATAGGATGAATATATTTAGTAAATCATAACCTTTGCAGAGATATGTTACATGGCATATGTAGCATAAAACATAATCCAGTTATGTCATATTTACATTCATAAGCATATTCCATAAAGCATTAGGGGTGCAATGTCACATCCAGGCTAGAGGGCTCAGTTACAGGAAAGAGTGTAGTTGTAGCCATGTTGGTCTCAGAATATTAGAGAGAGAAGAAGGGTGAGGTAATATCTTTTATTGGACCAACTTCTGTTGTTGAGAGAGACAAGCTTTCAAGCCACCCAGAGCTCTTCTCCAGGTTGGAGTACTTTTCCCAGACCCGAAGAAGAGCTCTGTGTGGCTCAGAAGCTTGTCTCTCTCACCAACATAAGTTGGTCCAGTAAAATATATTACCTCACCCACATTGTCTCTTTCTTACAGGAAAAGAGACTGCCTCAGGATGCCAGATGGAGAAAGAACCTGCAACACCATGCCCAGCTGTGCGGGGACATGCCAGTGGTGGGGTGCACTCCAGTCTGACAGGGCTGCTGGGGCTCACCTCCCTGCTCCAGGCATTGCAGTCTATGCGATCCCAGCACCACTCAGGTTTAGCCCAGTCATCATGATGATGGGACTCTGGGTAGGCCAAATTAGAATGAAAGGCACTGCAACCCCAAGAACCAGGTTACCATTCCACTCACACAAATTTGGTCCAGTCAGGAGGGCTAAGGCCAACATGAGAGGTGCTGCAGAAGAGCAGAGAGCCAAGCCCAGCCAGCCCCACAGCACAGGAGCTGCAGCAACTGCCATTGTGGGGTGAGTCCAGGCAGGACCCAACCTCACAGAGGGCAGAGGAGTGTCTGACTGACACCACCCCAGGACCTCCACCCCCAGTCTATTTACTGGATCACAATAGGCCATAAACATTTACAAATAGGTCCTGAGCCCAAAAAGTTTGAGGACCACTGCTGTAAATCATGATTTTCAGTATTATAACAGAGCATGAAAAGTTACCCTGGACTGCAGTTTCCCCACACACAGTTAACCTGGGCACACTTCTAAAAAGAGGACTGGAGCTTGGAGATGTGTTGAGAGATTTGGAAGACCTGAGTACTGAAATAAGGGAGACCCTGCCCCAGCAGGACAGGGAGACTCCCTCCCCTCAGCATCTAAGGACCGAGGGTAACCCCACCTAAGGGGGATGAGGGTAAGACACCCGCAGGGGTTGAGAGGGGCTGGGACTCAGAGCGAGGAGCAAACCTAGACCTCTCCCCCACTTCCCTCCTCTACCACCTTCCCTGGCTAGTAGTGGGGCCCTCAGCACTCAAAAGCAGGGGCAAAGGGTGGCATCTTAGCTCCCTGCCAAGAAAAGCGCAGGACCCACCAGACTAACATCGGCCATCTTGCCACACCACCTTATAGTCAATTCATCCAGTCCATACTTTTTTAACTTGCTGGCAAGAATAATGTGGGAGACGATATCAAAAGCTTTGCTAAAGTCAAGCTATATCACATCCACCACTGTCCCCATATTCACAGAGCCCATTATCTCATCACAGAAGGCAATCAACTTGATCAGGCATGACTTACCCTTGGTGAGTCCATGTTGACTGTTCCTGATCACCTTCCTCTCCTCCAAGTTATTCAAAATGGATTCCTTGAGGACCTGCTCCATGATTTTGCCGGGGACTGAAGTGAGGCTGACTCGTCTGTAGTTCCCCGGGTTCTATTTTCCCCCTTTTTTAAATATGGGCATTATATTTGCCTTTTTCCAATCATCCGGGACCTCCCCAAATCTCCAAGAATTTTCAAAGATAATGACTAATGTCTCTGCAATCACATCAGTCAACATCCTTGGATGCATTAAATCTGGACCCATGGACTTGTGCATGTCCACCTTTTCTAAATAGTTCTTAACCTGTTCTTTCACCACAGAGGGCTGCTCAGCTACTCCCCAGGCTGTGTTGCACAGGACAGCAGTCTGGGAGCTGCCCTTGTCTGCGAAGACCAAGGCAAAAAAAGTACTTCAGCTTTTTCCACATCATCTGTCACTATGTTGCCTCCCCCATTCAGAATGGGTCCCACACTTTCCCTGACCTCCTTCTTGTTGCTAATATACTTGGAGAAACCCTTCTTGTTACGTTTCACATTCCTTGCTAGATGCAACTCCGATAATGTCTTGGCCTTCCTGATGACACCCTTGCATGCTCTAGCAATATTTTTATACTCCTCCCTAGTCATCTGACCAAATTTCCACTTCTTGTAAGCTTCCTTTTTGAGTTTATGCTTACCAAAGATTTCACTGTTAAGCCAAGCTGGTCGCCTGCCATATTTGCTATTCTTTCTGCAAGGATATTTGTTCCTGCACCCTCAATAAGGCTTCTTTTAAAATACAGCCATCTCTCCTGGACTCCTTGCCCCCTCATATTAGCCTTCAAGGGGATTCTGCCCATCAGTTCCCTAAGGGAGTCTAAGTCTGCTTTTCTGAAGTCCAGGGTCTGTATTTTGCTACTCTCCTTTCTTCCTTTTTTCAGGATCCTGAACTCAACCATCTCATGGTCACTGCTGCCCAGATTGCCACCCACTTCTACTTCCCCTATCAATTCTTCCCTGTTTGTAAGCAGCAGTTCAAGAGGAGCACAGCCCTTAGTCATTTACTCAAGCACTTGTACCAGGAAGTTGTCCCCAACACTCTCCAAAAACTTCCTGGATTGTCTGTGCACTGCTGTATTGCTCTCCCAGCAGATGTCAGGGTGATTGAAGTCCCAAATTAGAACCAGGGCCTGTGATCTGGAGATTTCCATTAGTTTTCCAAATAACATCCCCTAACTACTTTCCGGAATGGCAGGATTTTGGATACAAGTTAATAAAGGCACCTACTAATAGGTCTATCTTTATTCAATAAGATAGAGGTAATAATTACACTTTTTATCTGTGACCCTTCCCTCCCTTACCACCTCTGATGTGGAAAGATATAATAGAACTTTTTTTGTCCATTTTGCAGATGGTTTCTCTAAGTCTATGGCACTTAACAAAATCTTTAACACATTTTTTTTTTCAAGCACAAAAATCACCGAGTGATTGTATTGAATGAAACATTGTTTTATTGTTGTAGCTCCTATGTGTGAGCATGAAATGACCGCACTGCAGCACTGAATCTTCTTTCCCTTTCCTACATCAATGCTTCTGAGACCAACGGAGAACTATGTGAGAGATGGCAGGAAAGATTGAAGTGGAGGAGGGAATCACTGAAAGAAAACATTCGGGAAGGGAGTAAACAATGTAGGATAGACAAAGAGAGGCATTAGAAAGAGATGAATGGAAACATAGAAAATGGGGGAAAAATCATAGAAAGTAGACTGGAAAAAATGTGTTAAAGAGGACAGAAAAAGAGACACCATATTATATAGCAGAGGAAAAAGAAAATGGAGTGAAAAGAGAAAAGTGAAAAATAATAAAAGCAAAGGAGACAGAGTAGGTATTTTTATTTATTTAAATGGCAAATTAACAGCACAACTTTGTAAAAATATAGAAAACATTAATATTTGATTACATATTGGTTGCTCCATGTGGTCTTTAACTCGCATTATCCATGTGGTCATGGATAAGTATTTTATATTATGGATAGGATTTTTGAAATTTGTGGGGAGGGGGGCTAAAGTTAGGACCCAAAATCCATATTGAAGCACTTAAATAAGTAGTCTCCTTCTTAAAAGTGCTGAGCTCCCAGCAGCTCCCATTCACTGATAGCAGAATAAACATCAGCAACCATATTTAAGGCTCAGATAACATATTATATTTTATTATTTTAGGAAAAAAAGCATTGCAAATAATTCAATTAAGTAGTTGATTATAAAATAAACGATGGTATTATATACACAGAAGGAGGTAGCATTAAGGTAGCACATGAAACCTATGCTGTTATTTCTTGACTTTTAAACACAATAACAAATATAATATTCTGTTAATGTTGGTTATTTAAACCAAATATTATAAAATTATTTGGAATTGGTATAGTATTCTAAGTAGGGAGAATGCAATGTATTATATATAATACATTTATATTTCAGTTGTAGGTGTGGAGATGGGCTTATTCGAGGTAATAGCTTGTGCCTTGGTTTTGGTACCCTCTAAAGCTTATACCAAATCTCCAGGTACTTTTGGAGGTACTTAGGTAGGAATGGCTGCAAACACCAGGTACTTCTGTTTGTATGTTTGTATGTTGTATGTAGAAACTGTATGTCGACGTTTCTCTTTTCTATTGAATATTCTGATTCTCTGTGGATTTTCAAATATCTGTTAAGGCATCTGCTAAAGGACTGTCAGGGCATAAGCAGTTGTCCAGGTAACAGAGAACTTATCAAGAAACATTCTGAGCATTATGAATGGGTGACAGGCAGTGGAACAGTGATGTTTATTGGCTCATTCTCCTGATTTTTTTTTACTGCACCAGGCTTCAGAAAAACAAGTTTAGAAAGGTTTGTTAGTGAAGATCTCATTACCCTCATCAGCATAAAGAAAAGCAAATGTTATCATCTTTGCGTTGTTCTGTACCTCATCCTGCAGTATCAAGGTTTGTGGATCTGCCAGATAGTGGTGTGGGTAAAGGCTTCTTCACTGCTGGATGACTGTACCCTGCAGTGAGTAAGATATGTTCATATTTACAGAAGTTGCTGATGGTACCTGAGTATGCCTGCAGCTGCAGGTAGATGTGGGTAGAAAGCCTGAAACAGTCACTGTAAATTTCTGATATTCCACAGTGCAGTGGTGTGCTGGGGGTGGGTATAAGGGGGTGAGGAGAGGGGGAGAAATAAAAACAAAAATACATCCTTCCTTAGGAAAGATTTCAAGTTTCTGTAGCTATTACCAGCCATATACAGTACATGCCATATGGTGTTTGTCAAGTATTGCTAGCAGAGGTGGATAAATGCTTTAGGATTTAAAAGTAATCATCCTGAATGTTTTTTTCCGGATTAATTCATATTTTTATGAGATCCAGATAAGATTTCCAAATAGGTTTTTTTTCCCATTATTTTTCATTCTTGCAGCTTTGGCACCAGTGCTGGGCAAACCTTGCTGGGTCTGGTTTGATCTCTCGTGGATACAAAAGGATTACTCACATTCTTCTCCCCAAGGACACAGACCATCTATTGTCTCCAGACCTGCAGATACTTAGATGTCTTTAGGCAGCTCACCCTTTGTTCTTCTAGCTACCAGAAACAGGTACAGATCCTTTGGTTCTTCAGGCTTGGATAGTATGTGGAGTCAAAGGGAGTGGTGGCTAAAGTGTTTTTTTCTTTCTTTCACTGCAGTTTTCAGGGTAATTCCACCTACCCCATCAAGGGATCCCCAATGGACTTGTAGGCAGGATGGACAGTGGCCACACCAGCAAAATAGTGGCCCTTTTAATGTAGGGTTCTCAGGAGCAATAGGTGTGAATGGTTCTGTAGAAACATACAACAGGACCACAAGCCTTGTTTTTTCTTCAGGTTCATAGTCCGACAGAAGTACTGGTAAGAGATGGAAAAGGACTGCAAAATCATTTGTTCATGACCCTGCAATTTTCCAATTTTCAAATATCTCAAAAAAATGGACTCCCACACTTTCCTTGGGTGACCATTCAGCAGGTTAGTACGTACCATTGTAGGGACATTTTTCTTGGTAGTCAGCCTAAGTTTTCCTTTTTTAGATTTCATTCTATTGCTTCTGGTTACTCTTTTTATTATCACCAAAAGAATTTCCTCTATATCCTTGGTGTTTTCACACTTCAAATATTGATCAACAATATCAGAGACTTTTAGACATAGCTTGACTAACCAATGGCTACCTAAGTACTGTCTTTCCTTTTAAGTCAGTCTCTCCTTTTTAGGTCAATCCCTCCAGTCCAATGAAAAATGTTGTTGATCTTCTCTGAACTCCTTCCTTTTTGTCTATATTTACTGTTACCCAGAATGGAATAGAGTATTCTGGGTGAGATCACATAGACAGAGATTGTTGCATCCCAATTCCATAGCATGATGCCTCTGCATATGTAGCCCACATGTTTCCTTTTTTTTACCCTTTCATACCACATTACAAACACATGACATTTACTGTCAGCAATAATGAGTGGATGATTTTTCTCCTTCCTACGGAAAGTTCACATTGTTTTCTGGATTATTTTTCTGTGTCTTCATTAGCTCTTACTTTTTCAGGATGAATCTTATTTTCTTCTTGCTTGACCTTGTTTCTTATTTCTCCAAGGCTATGTCTACATTACAATATATGTCGGCATAACAGAGCTAATGCCTCTCATGGAGGTGGTTTTATTATGCTGACAGGAGAGCTGTCCGCATACAGCTTCTTCACCAGAGCGGTGAAGCTGTAGGGTTTCTGGTGTAGACATGCTCTAAGTGCCTTTGAATTATTTCTCTGATCTGTCTGTTACTTACCACAACTCTCAATTTCAGATTATCTCTAAATTTCTTTAACATGATTTAAACAATGCATATACCATGTGATGGCTCTCTGCACAGGGGGTTGGATTTTGTTGTCTTTGAACTCATCCTTTCTTATGATGAATTCTAATAGCGTCTGGATCTTGTTTCTAAGCTTCCCTGTTATTCTCACATTCACAAGAAGTTTTTTCCCTATGAGTGGGAAATCAATTCAGTATGGCTTCTCTTCTTGTTGGCTTCTCTGCTTTCTTGCCTTAAAACCCTGATACAACAAAGTACTTAAGGGCACTCAGTTCATTGCTGAATCAAGTACAAAGTTATCTTCTAAATAACTGAAGACCCTCCTTGGCTATGCATATTTGAGTCTCCTTGTTACCCAACAAATACAGAGAAATTTCCCCTGGGTGCATCTTCATGCAGCTTAAAGTAAAGTCATCCAGGTCTTTTTTCCCCTCACCCTCCACTTTTATTGGTGGTCTATAGCAGTTGCATTTTTCCATCACATTCTTCATCATCAAAGAGTAAATACTTTTGATGGAAAGGGGCAGTTTAAAATGGCTTACCTTTCAGTATATCATACTGAGATACAATCCATCTATATTAACATTCCAGTTATAAGAATAATTGCATCAAGTTGCTATTGTATCTGCCAGATCAGAATCTCCATCATTTGATAGCATTTCTAGTTCAGGTTTCAGAGTAGCAGTCGTGTTAGTCTGTATTCGCAAAAAGAAAAGGAGTACTTGTGGCACCTTAGAGACTAACCAATTTATTTGAGCATAAGCTTTCGTGAGCTACAGATGTAGTCTCTAAGGTGCCACAAGTACTCCTTTTCTTATTTCTAGTTCACTTTCTTGTTTCCCAGACTCATATTATTTTTCATTGTTTTGGAACTCTGTTTTTCTGCACACTGCTGCCAAACATTTATCTGGATACGAGGGTCAGAATGACTGAGTGTATTCTCCTCAACCTACATGACATGTTATAATTGCAATCATAAAGAATTATTAAAGTTCAGTTTCAAGTCTTGAGACTCAATCACCTATGGTTTTTCATTAGCCCTGTAATCAGGACCTAGCAGACACTTCTGGATCACTGATCTCGGAGAAGCAACAAGATTTTTGTGCCTTGCCACTAACAAATATCAGAATCTTCACTGTTAGAGCAGAGGGCAAAGGTAAAGACTATTTAGATTCTCTTTAGAATACTTTTAGTGAAGGTGTTAAGGAACTTCTGAAGATCTGTTTCAAACTTTGAAGTACTAACTAGAGTCAAATTTGTTAAGTCTTCTCACTATACTATATATTTGATTTATAGCAGTTTTCTGATTAGCACTCATTTTTACTATGAAAATATCTCTACAGAAAAGTAATGATGTGTGTGTGTGGAGGGGTGGGGGTTGTTTTGTTGGTTTGGGGTTTGTTTTTTACTTCTGGGTGGATTAATAAAAGGGATAACCAAACCTGTACTTAACCTAATATTAATAAATAAAGCTATGTCTACACAATGGACCTTAAAGTGGCACAGCTGTACCGCTGCAGCTGCACCGCTGTAAGGTCTCCCGTGTAACTGCTCTATGCCGGCGGGGAAGTTCTCCCGCCGACATAATTAAACCAGCCCCAATAAGCGGCAGTAGCTATTTCGATAGGAGAGCATCTCCAGCCAACATAGACCTGTTCACTTCAGCACTTTTCTCGGTGAAACTTATATCAGTCAGGGGTGTGGTTTTTTCACATCCCTGATCGACAAAATTTTGCGGAGAAAAGTAATAGTGTAACAAAGCCTTAGATACTTTTCAGAGTAGCAGCCGTGTTAGTCTGTATCCACAAAAAGAAAAGGAGTACTTGTGGCACCTTAGAGACTAACCAATTTATTAGAGCATAAGCTTTCGTGAGCTACAGCTCACTTCTGTAACACAAGTACTCCTTTTCCTTAGATACTTGTTAGAGACAGGGTGACATAACAGTATGTCTACAGTTCTTAGCCAATAAAGAGCAATAATCACAACTATATCTACTATAAGATAGACAAGGTGATGAGGTAATATTTTTTTTTATTGGACCAACTTCTGATAGTCAAAGAGACAAGCTTTTGAGCTCCACAGAGCTCTTCTTGAGATCCAGGCAAGGTAATCCGAGTGCTACAGCTAAGTACACTGTGGAACAGATTGTTGAGCATAAGAAGTTAACACATTGTAAATAACCATTCAAAGTGAAGTGGGCAATTAACACCTCGGATATTATAGGACAAAGGAGACTTAGTGGGTTACAGATTGTTGTAAGGAGACATAAATCCGATGTCTCTAGTGAATCCTTGATTATTATTATTTTTTGTGTGTGTGTGTGTGTGTCTAGGAGAGTTATGAAGCTCCCAGGGTCATCTTTTGAAGATGTTGTGCAGATTTCCTTCTAGGATGAGGACTGAGAGGACAGATTATGGAGTGATTATGTTGTGAAAAGTGTTCACCTGTGGGTAATGGGGTGTTTTTGCTTTTTTTCATTTGTTCTGCCTGGGTTCAGTAAAGAGCATAATGACTGTCCAGTTTCACCTACATAGTTGTTGTTAGGGCATTTGATGCACTGGATGAAGTACACCATATTGTGATAGGCCCATGTAAGACCCAGGGATCTTGAAAGGTGTGTTGGGGGGTGATATTGATCATCATAGTAAAGAAGATGTGACTGCAGGTTTTTTCTTCTATTTTTATTGCAGGATCTAGTGTCTGGTCTGTTCCTGGTCTGAGGGGAGCTTGCATCTGATGATTAGCTTTACAAAGTTGGTGGGAAGACTGAGTATTTGAATACCAGAAGAGGAAATTCAGGAAAGATTTCTTTCAGAACATTTATTACAAGATGACAGATTTTGTATGTTTTATAAAAGATGACCATTACAAATCTTATAGCCCTTTTTGCAGAAGCAGATGTGTACACCCCAATGTCGTGATCAAACTGCCGTTGGCGTCATTAAACTTCACCTACTTAAATTCACCCTGCAGGGTCATTTAAATGCAGTATTTTATTTTACTCCATTTTCTGTCCTAAAGCATTTTTCTGTGCTTTGTTAAACTGCTTTTGTCTCACCCTACAGGTGGCTGCATTTCAGTGTCAGGTGATGTGATCCCTTATATATAGTCTGTGTAATTTGTGGATGATGTTGCTGTATAATGGTAAGATCATATTGTTTACTAATAAATGCAGTAATTACTGTATGTCCACAATAAAAAGAGCCATCTATATCTACCAGATTCTGCTGTGAACAACATACCTGACACTGTACATTCCATCTTCTAAAAATAGACTTTCAATGTGTAGGTTTAACAATGTGTAGGTACCTGTTTAAAATTCAGAAGTAGCTGAATAAGGAAGTTTTTTAATTTACTAAAGCTTGGAAAACACTGTATCTGTCTGATACATTATTATGTATTATTACTGAGTATTCAAGTCCTTGTTTCCAACTGTGACTGTATGCCAAGTCTAAGCAACATCCATTTGCCCACATAACAATGCTTTCTTAGTCAGCACGTGCAATGACATCCTTTGAGTGTGTTTTGCTCACCCATGAGTTTAGCCCTGCTTCAGCAGTTGTCCTCGCCGACATGGACCTGGGCCAGGATGCATCAGGGGCTAATCAAATTTGTCCAGTTTAGTGGAAGCAATTTGATTTAACTAGCTGTTGTTACCTTTCTGTCCGACCTCCTGACTGGCAGATATAGAGCCTTATAAAATCCACACAGGCTGAGAGACAGAGTTTCACTGTCCTAAACTGCACTGATTCACCCTATGGGAAGCAAACATATTATCATTTCACAGTCAAAATGTTCAACAGTAGAATAACAAATCAAATAGGTTAAATAGAATGATCTTCACTAATCTGGACACTAAGGGCTAATCTACACTAGGAGCACTACATGGCACCGCAGTAGTGCAGTTTCCACTATATTTTGGTGTACATAAAGGCTGTTACATATCTGAACTGGCTGGGCAATCAAACCACCTCTGTGAGCGACGGTAGCTATGTTGGCAAGTGAAGCTCTCCCACCGACGTAGCATAGTCCACACCGGTAGGGAGGGTTCATCGGGGTTCGTCCCCCTCTGGGGTGGCAGGGAACCACACCGCCTCCTTACAACACCAGTACTTAGGTTGGTGTAATTTATATCACTGGCTCCTGGGGAATCAGTTGGGCCACAGGAGTCTGTGCTCAAGTTGTCCGGCAGGGCTGAGCAAACACAGGTAACAGTTAGCAGATAACAAGCCCAGGCCCGAGGTCAGGGTGGAGCAGCAATGAGTTCAAGGCTCAGGCCCTCAGGCAGGAGCTGAGCCAACACAGGTTACAGTTAACAAGCCCAAGCTTCAGGCTTCAAGCGGCCTGAGAGAGGGGGAAACTGCCACCCATGCATTGGGTGGCAGCGGGGGGACACAGGCCCTTCAACTCCACTGCATCCCAGCCCAGAGCCCTAGCAGCAGCCAAAGGCCCGCTGCTGTGTCAGTGGGGATCCCGGCCACAACACACTGACATGGGTTCCAGCAGTGTTGCAGCCAGACTAGTATCGGCTGCCCCCGGTCTACTTCCCAGCTCCCCCTCTGGGAGTACCTGGGTCAAGGTGGTGAAGAAAGGTAAGCAGCAGGATACGGACCCTGGACTTCAGGAAAGCAGACTTTGACTCCCTCAGGGAACAGATGGGTAGGATCCCCTGGGGGACTAATATGAAGGGGAAAGGAGTCCAGGAGAGCTGGCTGTATTTCAAGGAATCCCTGTTGAGGTTACAGGGACAAACCATCCTGATGAGTCGAAAGAATAGTAAATATGGCAGGCGACCAGCTTGGCTTAACGGTGAAATCCTAGCGGATCTTAAACATAAAAAAGAAGCTTACAAGAAGTGGAAGGTTGGACATATGACCAGGGAAGAGTATAAAAATATTGCTCGGGCATGTAGGAATGAAATCAGGAGGGCCAAATTGCACCTGGAGCTGCAGCAAGCAAAAAATGTCAAGAGTAACAAGAACGGTTTCTTCAGGTGTGTTGGCAACAAGAAGAAAGCCAAGGAAAGTGTGGGCCCCTTACTGAATGAGGGAGGCAACCTAGTGACAGAGGATGTGGAAAAAGCTAATGTGCTCAATGCTTTTTTTGCCTCTGTCTTCACTAACAAGGACAGCTCCCAGACTGCTACGCTGGGCATCACAACATGGGGAGTAGATGGCCAGCCCTCTGTGGAGAAAGAGGTGGTTAGGGACTATTTAGAAAAGCTGGACGTGCACAAGTCCATGGGGCCGGACGAGTTGCATCCGAGAGTGCTAAAGGAATTGGCGGCTGTGATTGCAGAGCCATTGGCCATTATCTCTGAAAACGCGTGGCGAACGGGGGAAATCCCGGATGACTGGAAAAAGGCTAATGTAGTGCCAATCTCTAAAAAAGGGAAGAAGGAGGATCCTGGGAACTACAGGCCAGTCAACCTCACCTCAGTCCCCGGAAAAATCATGGAGCAGGTCCTCAAGGAATCAATCCTGAAGCACTTACATGAGAGGAAAGTGATCAGGAACAGTCAGCATGGATTCACCAAGAGAAGGTCATGCCTGCCTAATCTAATCGCCTTCTATGATGAGATTACTGGTTCTGTGGATGAAGGGAAAGCAGTGGATGTATTGTTTCTTGACTTTAGCAAAGCTTTTGACACGGTCTCCCACAGTATTCTTGTCAGCAAGTTAAAGAAGTATGGGCTGGATGAATGCACTATAAGGTGGGTAGAAAGCTGGCTAGATTGTCGGGCTCAACGGGTAGTGATCAATGGCTCCATGTTTAGTTGGCAGCCGGTATCAAGTGGAGTGCCCCAAGGGTCGGTCCTGGGGCCGGTTTTGTTCAATATCTTCATAAATGATCTGGAGGATGGTGTGGATTGCACTCTCAGCAAATTTGCGGATGATACTAAACTGGGAGGAGTGGTAGATACGCTGGAGGGCAGGGATAGGATACAGAGGGACCTAGACAAATTGGCGGATTGGGCCAAAAGAAATCTGATGAGGTTCAATAAGGATAAGTGCAGGGTCCTGCACTTAGGACGGAAGAACCCAATGCACAGCTACAGACTAGGGACCGAATGGCTAGGCAGCAGTTCTGCAGAAAAGAATCTAGGGGTGACAGTGGACGAGAAGCTGGATATGAGTCAGCAGTGTGCCCTTGTTGCCAAGAAGGCAAATGGCATTTTGGGATGTATAAGTAGGGGGGACGTGATCGTTCCCCTCTATTCGACATTGGTGAGGCCTCATCTGGAGTACCGTGTCCAGTTTTGGGCCCCACACTACAAGAAGGATGTGGATAAATTGGAGAGAGTCCAGCGAAGGGCAACAAAAATGATTAGGGGTCTGGAACACATGACTTATGAGGAGAGGCTGAAGGAACTGGGATTGTTTAGTCTGCGGAAGAGAAGAATGAGGGGGGATTTGATAGCTGCTTTCAACTACCTGAGAGGTGGTTCCAGAGAGGATGGTTCTAGACTATTCTCAGTGGCAGAAGAGGACAGGACAAGGAGTAATGGTCTCAAGTTGCAGTGGGGGAGGTTTAGGTTGGATATTAGGAAAAACTTTTTCACTTGGAGGGTGGTGAAACACTGGAATGCATTACCTAGGGAGGTGGTAGAATCTCCTTCATTAGAAATTTTTAAGGACAGGCTTGACAAAGCCCTGGCTGGGATGATTTACTTGGGGATTGGTCCTGCTTTGAGCAGGGGGTTGGACTAAATGACTTCCTGAGGTCTCTTCCAACCCTGATATTCTATGATTCTATGATTCCTCGGGGGGGAGGGGGGTCGATCACCATTGGGTCCTCGGGGTAGCTGGCAAGGGGTAGGCTCAGAGATTCTTCTGGGTAGCTGATGAGGGGTAAGCTCAGCAACTCCCCAACATGCTGATCCAGGTCAAGTGTTGGCAATTCAGGCCAGTCTCCAGGTCTGCAGCTGGTTGCTGGAGTCTCCACTGAGGGAGCTGGGCCAGAGGCATTTGGCTTCTTCAGCAGCTGCCTCCTGAGTGAGCTCTGGGGTTGGGCTCTTATACTTCCTGTCCGGCCTCTGACCCTTTGGAGGGTGGGCTTGGTTTGCTCTGGCTCCACCCACTATGGTGTCCGGCAGAGCTCTTCCCTCTCCGGGGCACCAGGGAACCACACCACCTCCTTATATCACCAGTACTTAGGTTGGTGTAATTTATATCGCTCAAGGGGGTGGCTTATTCACAGCACCAAGCAACATAAATTATACCAACATAAGTAGTAGTGTATACAGGCCCTTAATCTACACTGCAATTAAACACCTGCAGCTGGACTGTGTCAGCTGACATGGGCTTGGGCTGTGGGGGTCTAAAATTTTGGCATAGATTTTCGGGTTTGGGCTGGAGAGGGAAAAGAGTCCCAGAATCCAGACAACAGCCCAAGCCCAGATATCTACACTGTAATTTTGAATCCTGAGCCCCACAAGCCCAAATCGGCTGACATGGGACAGCTGTGGGTGTTTAACTGCAGTGCAGACATACAGTAAGGTAAGCATCTTTTTTCTTTGTTATTATCTTTAATTTCCATCCAGAAGGCAGTTTGTGAGCCTACAAACTCATATGCATACAAACTCAGAAAATACACACTCCAAATCCAACATACATTTGTCTGTACCACAATGCAGCCACAAATTTACAACAGCATCTGAAAATGGTTAGCTGGTAAGCATCTTTTAGTGTTTAACATCTTTTAGTGTTAATGCTGCTCCTACCAAGAATTGTGCTAGAAGCATTGGCCAAAGACTTAACTCCAGCACTCAAAATAGTCACTGCCTCCGGTGGTTAAAGATAGTACTTACAACTAGACTGGCCAGAAATTTTCAGACAAACATTTAATTTGGAAAAAAATGCAGTTTCAGGTGACTGGAAACAAGTAATGAATTGACATAGATTTATCTAACAGTTCGGGGAAGGGGGGGAATATTTTTTGGACTTACCTTCCATTTACAAAATGGGCAGATGCAGAAATGCCCATCTTACAACTTTTAGGCCAATGGTTAGGGTTAAAAGACTCTCCTGTTGAAGCTGTTTCACTGTGATGAAATAATTAGTCATTAGAGTAGGACATGAACTTGGGTCTCCTACCACCCAGGTGAGTGCCCTAACTGCTAAGCTAAATCACCTCTCTTGCTCTCTTGTCCCCTCCAAGAGACTACCCTATAGCCCAGTGCCTCAGTCACTCTGCAATCTGGGAGACCCAAGTGAAAATCCCTACTCCACAATAGGCAGAGGAGGGAAAGAACTGAGATCTCCTAATCACTGAGCTAAAAGTTATAAGGGGCACCACCTCCTCCAGATGACTTATGAGTCTAGGGCCCTAATTTCCTTGATTTTTATGTGAATAAGTTCCTGGAAACTTAAGTTTTGTGGGGAATTTCTGGATTGTTTGACAAGAACCAAACTCTATTTATAATTGCCAGGGTACTGAATAATCAGTTATTCACCCAGTTCTACTTAGAACTAACTAACACTATCATTGACTGCTGAAGCTTTGATTATACTTTGGTGCACATAAAGGCTGCTGGTTATCTGGACAGACGGGCTATTTTGAAGCTTCTTGGACTTCAGTCAGCAGTAAATGAGAAGGTGTGGTAGCTATCAAAGCCTCCCAGAATAGCTTGATCATTACTTATAGTTGATAAACCAGACTGCCCAAAACCAAACAAAGTCAGAAGTCACTGGAAATTGTTAAATTAGGCATCATTGTCAGCCTATATATGCCGAGGAAGATATAGAGCCGACTTCTCTGTTTATTACAGTCATATAGTGCTCCTCCTCATAAACTAAGCTTCTCTTAAAGACACAGTCTATTACAGTGAACAATATTCAGAGTAACAGCCATGTTAGTCTGTATTCACAAAAAGAAAAGGAGTACTTGTGCACCTTAGAGACTAACCAATTTATTTGAGCATAAGCTTTCGTGAGCTACAGCTCACTTCATCAGATGCATACTGTGGAAAATGTAGAAGATCTTTTTATACACACAAAGCATGAAAACCAGCAGGAGAGTGAGTTTGTGTGTGGCGGGGGGGAGAAAACCTGGATTTGTGCTGGAAATGGCCCAACTTGATTATCATACACATTGTGAGGAAAGTGATCACGCCAAGCTATTACCAGAAGGAGAGTGGGGTGGGGGGAGGTATTTTTTCATGCTTTGTGTGTATAAAAAGATCTTCTACACTTTCCACAGTATGCATCCGATGAAGTGAGTTGTAGCTCATGAAAGCTTATGCTCAAATAAATTGGTTAGTCTCTAAGGTGCCACAAGTACTCCTTTTCTTTTAGTGAACAATATGAAATTGTAAAATTAGGTCAGTTTGATTTAAATTGTATTAGGTTCCAAGATTATCCAGGAGGTTTATGATAAATCACAGATCAGCTAGATGTAACCTATAGTAAGATGTATCCTTATAGTAAATGAACCAGTTGGAATGGATTAAAGGATACACTAATGAAAATGTCTGGAGATAATCTGGAAGAGCTTGGACAGGGCCTTATAGGTAAGCAAGCTTACTTCAAAACAATTGCTTATTTTGTGAGCCTAGAAAGAGTTTAATTAAATCTCTGTATCTGTCTGATATTCAGAAGAAAACCAGCACTTAAACTGCTGTACTGGGCAGGCTCCATGCTCTTCCTCTTTTCTCTTTCTTGGGGTTATTTCTGAAGCTTAAGGGAAAGAATCTCAAGTTTTGAGGGGAATTGACTATAAACTTATATATTCTCTTCTCCCCTCTCCCTCATATTCATCTCAATATTCAGTTTACATATACACCAATATTTGGAAATGAAAATATGACCCATCATAGGCAACATACAATCAGGAGCTTCACTTTGACAACTGTTTAATTTTTAAAATGCCTTTATTTTCCTTTCTAAAATGAAGAGATCATGAATTATGGAAGACTGACATCTTCAAACTAGACAATTTATATATATAACTGACTATATACTGAAGTTATATATATAGTGTAAAACAAAAATGAAGATTTCCCATAATTATTCGTGAAACACTACTGACGTTTCTGAACCATTCTGCCTGGAAAGATCTTTGGGACAGTAAAGGCAGATTTAAACATAAGAACTACCAGACTGGATCAAAATTTTGGTCCATCACCACAGTATCCTGTCACTAAGATGTGGGGAGAGGTAGATATGCTGGAAGGTAGGGATAGGGTACAGAGTGACCTAGACAAATTAGAGGATTGGGCCAGAAAATCTGATGAGGAAATCTGATGAGGTTCAACAAGGATAAGTGCAGAGTCCTGCACTTAGGAAGGAAGAATCCATGCACCGCTACAGGCTGGGAACCAACTGGCTAAGCAGCAGTTCTGCAGAAAAGGACCTGGGGATTATAGTGGATGAGAAGCTGGATATGAGTCAGTAGTGTGCCCTGTTGCCAAGAAAACTAATGGCATATTGGGCTGCATTAGTAGGAGCATTGTAAGCAGATTGAGGGAAGTGATTATTCCCCTCTATTTGGCAATGGTGAGGACACATCTGGAGTATTGCAACCAGTTTTGGGCCCCCCACTACAGAAAGGATATGGACAAATTGGAGAGAGTCCAGCGGATGGCAACGAAAATGATCAGGGAGCTGGGGCACATGATTTTGGAGAGGTTGAGGGAACTAGGCTTGTTTAGTCTCCAGAAGAGAAGAGTGTTGGGGGATTTGATAGCAGCCTTCAACTACCTGAAGGGGGGTTCCAAAGAGAATGAAGCTCAGCTGTTCACAATTGTGGCAGATGACAGAACAAGGAGCAATGGTCTCAAGTTGCAGTGGGGGGAGGTCTAAGTTGGATATTAGGAAACACTATTTCATTAGGAGAGTGGTGAAGCACTGGAATGGGTTACCTATGGAGGTGGTGGAATCTCCATCCTTAGAGGTTTTTAATGCCCGGTTTGACAAAGCTTTGGCTGCGATGATTTAGTTGGTGTTGGTCCTGCCTTGAGCAAGATATTGAACTAGATGACCTCCTGAGGTCTCCTCCAACCCTAATCTTCTATGATACTATGATTCTATGATAATAGAGACTAAAGTAGCTGGTGCTGGCCAATGTCTGCACTTATGTTGGTGAGTAGTGTATAGCAATGTAGATGGTGAAAAGCTCCTTAGGCAAGTAAATACAGACATGCCAGAACCCTAGGTAAATATTCTGCACAACCAAGCAGTGAGTCCCCCACAGAACCTTTCACTTCTGCAAGTAGCTACACGTCACAGTGTGGACACAACCTGCCTTTCACTATGTCATGTAGCTATACTTACCTTATATGCCTCTGCCAGTGTAGACAAGGCCTTAGAGAAAGATACTAGAACCCCACAGTAGTAGAATGTGCAATAACTGCCCTGCATGTAGATCTCATCCTAATCCCTAACATTTAGAAATTTATTTAAACCCTAAGCATGAGATTTTTATATCCCAATCTCAGTACATATTAAATCACAATCATGATTTGAACCACAATAGTAAACAAAGAGCACTATCATGCCCGTATGCACTGGATCAAACATCAAAGTTAATCCTTGGCAGTTTCCTGGTATTACCAAACTTTGGAATTCGATTCTGTCATATTTTTGTACAGTCATACAATATTATTTTAGTAGCTGCTCTATTTCTCTATTTATGGGAAAAAACTATAGCTACAATGCAGTGACATTATTTTTCTTCCCCCGCTCCTTTTTAAAGAAAGAAGCAATTTGTACATTAAATTAAGATCTAATCCTGTATTTCAACAGAATTACAAACAGAATAAAGGTTTCAGAGTAGCAGCCGTGTTAGTCTGTATTCGCAAAAAGAAAAGGAGTACTAAAATTCACCCTGCAGAAAGGGGTAGCATGAGGCCTTATTCACCACTCAAGTCCCACATCAGACTTAAGTTGAGGTCCTTCTTCATAGGCGTACATTTCAGTCCTAATAAATAATTATTCGTTACTCTCTCTTTCTCTAATTTGGAATTTGCCAACCTGCTTTTGAGGAGTGGGCGTTCAAAAGCAATGAGAAGTGTTTCCTGGCTTTGTGGCTAAGGATAGCAGAGTTTCTGCAGCACTCTAAGCCCCTGCCAGCACCTAGCATTTTCTATTTCTTAAGTAAATCATTTTTTCATGCTTCACAGTAGGTCAACAATGCTATTCCACTGATAATCCATATGTACCCCAGGGAAGAGGATTCAATGTTTGCTGCAAGTTATACAAAACAAAAGTCTTTTCTCTCACAGTAGCGGAAGCTAAAAACACACAAAGGATTTCACTGTGGGGAAAAAACTTGGTAACATGTTGCCAACTGATAATCAGAAAAGGCAATGTATAAACCTCTGAATTCTGCTCCTCAACAGCTGAGGCAAAAACAAAAAAGCAAATCATGCCAAGCTCCCCATAAGTTGTTTTAAAATGTCCTGTTTTTAAGTATGTGGAATGTCCATCAATAAAAAGGGCCAAATTTTGTCCAGACACATGTCCTGTAAGACTTCACTGATACTATTGGGATTGCAATGTGAAGGGCATAAAGTAGAATTTGTGCTGAAGTGTTCCCTATGAGCATTTTTACATAGTGTACTAGTGCACTGAAGTTGGAAACAGATTTTTTTTTTTCAGTAGCTGGACATTATTCAATTTCTCATGCTAACCTAGACATTTGTACTGCATTTAACAGTGTGGTATCCAAGATTAAGGTAACAACGAGGTAAGATGGGAATATGGGCTATAGGGCCATAATGCATTTCCTTGTTAATGTCCAATGCTGTGACCCTATAATGTGTTCCACATGCATGTTGGGGTCCACCCACAGAGAGCTCATTGCAGGATTGGGGTCTGAATCATTTTAAAGAATATAATGATATATCTGAAAATATTGTTAGAATTGGAATCCAAGGTATACTGCACTTGTTCCTAGTCATTACAACAGCATCAGTTAAAACTTGTGATACACTAGTGATGTCACATTTTGATAACTTTTAAAACTCTAGTACTGAATGCGGGGAAAAAGCTTAGGTTGCCAGAACTGGGATTACAGTGGATGGATATGTTTTAAACTTAATCATTTTAGCAACTTTCCACCATATCTGGACTGTGTTTATAGTAAATTGATTGGAAATTCATGTGCTTCAAATCAGATCAGGATCAGAAAATGGTATGTATTCTAGTTTTAAAGCAAAAGATCATTTCCTTCCACTGGAAGCTCTTCGGGGCAGGGACTGACTCTCATTCCATGTTTGTATAATGCCTGGCTCAATTTGGTCCCAATATTAATTTGGGTCCCTAGGTGCTACTGTAATACAAATAAATGATTTTGTATACGATATTGCATATCCTTTTTTGTGCCAGTGAGCAAGAGTGCTAAGCGGGTAGCAATGTTTCATACTTGGAAATGTAATTCTTCCTTTTTCCTTGGGGAATTCATCACAATCTGAGCTTTAGATATGTTCCCTCCCATAATCCCCACAGGACCTGAAAAATATTTCATTCTAAATGACAAAAAGGAAATCAGGAAGAACAGTGAGGAATATCTGTTGCAGGAAACAAATGGGGGGGGAGGCGTGGCAGGAAGGAAAATCATCTCTTTTCTAAGTAAAAAAATGAGGAGTACTTGTGGCACCTTAGAGACCAGCAAATTTATTTGGGCATAAGCTTTCATGGGCTAAAACACACTTCATCAGAGGCATGCAGTGGAAAATAGAGTAGGGAGATATATGTACACAGAGAATATGAAAAAATGGGTGTTGTCATATCGACTGTAACGAGACCAATCAATTAAGGTGGGCTATTAACAGCAGGAGAAAAAAAAAACTTTTGTAGTGATAATCAGAATGGCCCATTTCAAACAGTTGACAAGAAAGTGTGAGTTACGGGGGGGGGGGAGGAATTATCATGGGGAAATAGTTTTCACTTTGTGTAATGACCCATACACTCCCAGTCTTTATTCAAGCCTAACTTAATGGTGTACAGTTTGCATATTAATTCCAATTCTGCAGTTTCTCATTAGAGTTTGATTTTGAAGTTTTTTGTTGGAGAATTGCAACTTTTAGTTCTGAAATTGAGTGACCAGGGAAGTGTTCTTCGACTGGTTTTTGAACGTTATAATTCTTGATGTCTGATTTGTGTCCATTTATTCTTTTGTGTAGAGATTGTCCAGTTTGGCCAATGTACGTGGCAGAAGGGCATTGTTGGCAAATGATGGCATATATCACATTGGTAGACATGCAGGTGAATGAGCCTCTGATGGTGTGGCTGTTGTGATTAAGTCCTATAATGGTGTCCCTTGAATAAATATGTGGACAGAGTTGGCAACAGGCTTTGTTGCAAGGATATGTTCCTGGGTTAGTGTTTTTGTTGTGTGGTGTGTGGTTGCTGGTGAGTATTTGCTTCAGGTTGGGGGCTGTCTGTAAGCAAGGACTGGCCTGTCTCCCAAGATCTGTGAGAGTGAGGGATTGTCCTTCAGGATAGGTTGTAGATCCTTGATGATGCATTGAAGAGGTTTTAGTTGGGGGCTGAAGGTGATGGCAAGTGGCGTTCTGTTACTTTCTTTGTTGGGCCTGTCCTGGAGTAGGTGACTTCTGGGTATTCTTCTGGCTCTGTCAATTTGTTTCTTCACTTCAGCAGGTGGGTATTGTAGTTTTAGGAATGCTTGACAGAGATCTTGTAGGTGTTTGTCTCTGTCTGAGGGATTGGAGCAAATGCGGTTGTATCTTGGAGGTTGGCTGTAGACAATGAATTGTGTGATGTGGTCTGGATGAAAGCTGGAGGCATGTAGGTAAGTATAGCGGTCAGTAGGTTTCTGGTATAGGGTGGTGTTTATGTGGCCATCTCTTACTAGCACTGTAGTGTCCAGGAAGTGGATCTCCTGTGTGGACTGGTCCAGGCTGAGGTTGATGGTGGGATGGAAATTGTTGAAATAATGGTGGAAATCCTCAATGGCTTCTTTTCCATGGGTCCAGATGATGAAGATGTCATCAATGTAGTGTAAGTAGAGTTGGTGCATTAGGGGACAAGGGCTGAGGAAGCATTGCTCTAAGTCAGCCATAAAAATGTTGGCATACAAAAAAAATGTGGGGCCATGCGGGTACCCATAGCAGTGCCGCTGACTTGAAGGTATGCATTGTCCCCAAATGTGATGTTATTCCTTCCCAACCAGGACATACGAAGATGTCTCAATAGATGGTTATTGTATGAAATCTGAATTGAGGCTTTAGAAATTTAATTTATAGATGTAGTTAAAATGTTGGGATACTTTGATCCCTAGGATTGCAACATAAGCTTTGGCTCACTAGAAGAGGAATTATGACTAGTTCATTTATTTAGGGATTTGGGGATATGGAGAAGAAGTAATTCTAACTTTGGCACTGATCTATTGTCTACTGAAGTCATGGAGGCCTTTCCAATTATTTCAGTATGATTTGACTCAGAGCCTAACTGTAAAATTCACAGTTTTAAGATTGGAGAAGGTTACTAATTCCTCACAAATGTATAATACTAGGGAATACTATTTCAGTGTCATGGATAAGCAAAAGCTATTATAAAATGCAATTCTATTGTCCATTCTTTCTGGAAAAATCATGGAGCAGATCCTCAAGGAATCAATTCTGAAGCACTTAGAGGAGAGGAAAGTGATCAGAAATAGTCAGCGTGGATTCACCAAGGGCAAGTCATGTCTGACTAATCTGATTGCCTTATATGATGAGATAACTGGCGCTGTGGATGAGGGGAAAGCAGTGGACGTGTTATTCCTTGACTTTAGAAAAGCTTTTGACACGGTCTCCCAAAGTATTCTTGCCAGCAAGTTAAAGAAGTATGAGTTGGATGAATGGACTATAAGGTGGACAGAAAGCTGGCTAGATTGTCGGGCTCAACGGGTAGTGATCAATGGCTCCATGTCTAGTTGGCAGCCGGTATCAAGAGGAGTGTCCCAAGGGTCGGTCCTAGGGCCGGTTTTGTTCAATTACTTCATAAATGATCTGGAGGATGGTGTGGATTGCACTCTCAGCAAATTTGCGGAGGATACTAAACTGGGAGGAGTGGTAGATACACTGGAGGGTAGGGATAGGATACAGAGGGACCTAGACAAATTGGAGGATTGGGCCAAAAGAAATCTGATGAGGTTCAACAAGGACAAGTGCAGAGTCCTGCACTTAGGATGGAAGAATTCCATGCACCGCTACAAACGAGGGACCGAATGGCTAGGCAGCAGTTCTTCAGAAAAGGACCTAGGGGTTACAGTGGACAAGAAGCTGGATATGAACCAACAGTGTGCCCTTGTTGCAAAGAAGGCCAATGGCATTTTGGGATGTATAAGTAGGGGCATTGCCAGCAGATCGAGGGACATGATCGTTCCCCTCTATTCGACATTGGTGAGGCCTCATCTGGAGTACTGTGTACAGTTTTGGGTCCCACACTACAAGAAGGATGTGAAAAAATTTGGAAAGCATCCAGTGGAAGACAACAAAAATGATTAGGGGACTGGAATACATGACTTATGAGGAGAGGCTGAGGGAACTGGGATTGTTTAGTCTGTGGAAGAAAAGAATGAGGTGGATTTGATAGCTGCTTTCAACTACCTGAAAGGGGGTTCCAAAGAGGATGGATCTAGACTGTTCTCAGTGATAGCAGATGACAGAACAAGGAGTAATTATCTCAAGTTGCAGTGGGGGAGGTTTAGGTTGGATATTAGGAAAAACTTTTTCACTAGGAGGGTGGTGAAGCACTGGAATGCGTTACCTAAGGAGGTGTTGGAATCTCCTTCCTTTGAGGTTTTTAAGGTCAGGCTTGACAAAGCCCTGGCTGGGATGATTTAGTTGGGATTGGTCCTGCTTTGAGCAGTGTGTTGGACTAGGTGACCTCCTGAGGTCCCTTCCAACCCTGATATTCTATGATTCTGTGATTCTATGATATTGCCCTTTGATGACTGACTGGGCCTTCTCTTAACATTTAGGCCAAATGTTCAATTGTTAGAACATAAAGAAGAGGGGACTGACAATTCTAGATGAGTTTATCTGTATGGAGTAAAATCAATGGTAAGACAAACACCATTATCTTGAATATTATTTTCAGACCTTGTATACAAATCCTAAAGCATGTTAAAATGACATATTCACCTATCCATTCTCTTTGACTGCAAAAAGAAAAGACCACTCCACCCAACTAAGACTTTCTCCAATTTATGTAAAACAAAGGAAAAGAGGAACTTACCAGCTGGATGAAATGGAGAATTTGTAATATTCTTTGGATATTTATAACTTTTTGGCTTGTTGTGATTTTTTAAAACCTGTTTGATCTTTATGAATTAACTTAAGCATAAGGTTTTCCACTCAGGTGTCCATTTTTAATCATATTATTGTTAATCAGGGAGATGAGTCAGTCTGATTTGCATAATTAAGCCCCCCTTCTCCTTTTCATTAATAATGGAGACTATCACTTCCATCATGAATGGTGGAATTAACCTGAAAATAAATATTTCATTCAATAAATAACTCCATACATTTCTACAAATTGTACAGGCATGATCTACAATAGCACCATGTGATGATGCCCAATAATTAAAAAAAAAAAGTCTGTTGAAAATCTCTAATGAATCAAATAATTTGGATAAGCATCCAGCTGCCTGAGGGCTTGTATCAATCAAACCTTCTGACGTTTGTCATCAGTAGTATCTATTTACTCTTGGAAGCTTACTTACTGTATAGTTTTATGTATAGGTTGGCTATGTTAATGCTAATATGTTTTTGAGAGACCAAGTTATGGTAAATTGATCTCCAGAATAATGAGTACTAAGGAAGAGAACAAATATGAAAAAGGAAGAAACCTGATGTGGAGCATTCATTGTTAAGAAGTAAAATGTACTCACTATCCAGATGTGTTGTGCTGAGTTGTCCCTTGTTGATTTATAAATATCAGACTGTGTGTTTGCCAAGGGGAATTTTTCTGCTAGAGATTTCAGATTGAAGTTTTTCTGCACTGTGAATTTTCTTTCATAGTTGCCTGTTTTAGTGGCTGGAAGGCATGAACCAATATAACTTTAAAAAAAAAAAAGGCATGGGGTGAAAGTTGACTTTGATGCAGATGCCTTCTCTGAATCAATACATGAAAATAGAAAAGGAGTACTTGTGGCACCTTAGAGACTAACCAATTTATTTGAGCATAAGCTTTCGTGAGCTACAGCTCACTTCATCGGATGCATACTGTGGAAAATACAGAAGATGTTTTTATACACACAGACCATGAAAAAATGGGTGTTTATCACTACAAAAAGTTTTCTTTCCCCCCACCCCACTCTCCTGCTCGTAATAGCTTATCTAATTTTCATGGTCTGTGTGTATAAAAACATCTTCTATATTTTCCACTGTATGCATCCAATGAAGTGAGCTGTAGCTCACGAAAGCTTATGCTCAAATAAATTGGTAAGTCTCTAAGATGCCACAAGTACTCCTTTTCTTTTTGCGAATACAGACTAACACGGCTGTTACTCTGAATACATGAAAATGTTCCTCTGTTTGACGATGACAAAAACTACCTATTCCAAAGATAATATCTAACTTGAGAATAATGTTGTCAACTAGTGCAGATTTGTAGTAAATGTGGTCATGACTCCAATATGGACAAAACAAAGTCATTCTATAGTAGGTTCCAAAGAAGATTGGACCATATTTCTATATAGGAATCCAGGGCATAATGACAAGAGAGACAAGTACAATTGCAAGACAACATTTTATATTCTCATAAATATGGCCCATTAGTTACATACTTTCTCTTTTCCTTACAAAATAATTACCAATGAAGAAATTAAATCACAACACACCTCATAGATTTCTATTAGGTCGTGTGCTTCTCCTTGAGTTTGCACTTTAGAGAAAAAAGCTGATTTTTTTCCTTTCTGTTCTATTCCTTTGCTATGCACAATCAGATCTCTAATTAGTAATGTAATTTCTATATTTTTGCTAGTAGCTTCTACAAACAAATCCTCTCATTTTTAAAAATGACCCTCGAAAGTGTGTTTGTGGGGTTATTTTTTGGTTGTGTGTTTGTGTTTTCTGTTTTTTAAGATGAAAGAAAATGGTTTAAAACTACAACCTTTGCTCTATGGTACTAAGGAAATATATTGTCTGCAAATTTTGCTGCATGTGGAAACAATAGACTTGTTGGTTAAGTATACTCTAGCATGTCCATAAATATCATTCATTATAAGCACTGGCATTGTATGTCAAAGTAATTTGCTTTTCTAAACTTCATGGGAGTCTATGCCATAACTAACTTTTATGCTCATATTCTTACCTCTATACAAGTTCATAAGTAGTGAATAGCACAATGAAGTATGTACATATAGCTTTGATAAGCTAAAGCAATTTTTACATTCTCTGTTTAATCTGAAATACTCTAGACTTATTTAGGTTAATCAATTATAAAACAATTGCTATTGTTTTAAATGCTTACTAGGTATGTTTATAGTACTATAGCAGTCCTGGTGAAATATGGTCCATGAGTGCTATTATTTTTCATGTTAGAATTTTACAAAATTACTCTACTGGCTTCAAGAAAAGACTGGTATATCTTATCTCCAAGAGAGATTAATTCTGGGAACTATGAGTACTGCTGTCCATTCAAATAATGTCGATTTTGTTGGAATGGGGGATCTTTGACTATTGGTTTTACAAAATTTACTAGGTTTGTGTGCTTGAATCTGCAGCAATTTGGCAGAAATATTTCATTCAGAGTGAAAATGGTGTATGAAATGTGGAGGAGGTGTTGGTGTAAGAGGCCACATAGGTTATAGGAATGTATTCAGTGCGTCAAACTGCTGCATTCTATTTCAGTCATGGCCACTGATAGGTGAATGATACTTTGCTCTTATATAGCACCCACAGGAATTATTTATACTGTTTGAAGTACTTTTGCCTTCCATCCCTGATTTCCATCCCAGAGTTTCAGCTGTTTATTTAAAATTTAGCAAACAAAACAACCAAGAATAGTTAATGGACAATACTTCATTGTTAAAAGGAGTACTTGTGGCACGTTAGAGACTAACAAATTTATTTGAGCATAAGCTTTCATGAGCTACAGTTGCATCCGATGAAGTGAGCTGTAGCTCACGAAAGCTTATGCTCAAATAAATGTGTTAGTCTCTAAGGTGCCACAAGTACTCCTTTTCTTTTTGCGGATACAGACCAACATGGCTGCTACTCTGAATACTTCATTGTTGTAACTCTCATTCACCTTCCATTTGTCCCTTATCTATTTACATTTAACTTGAACTGGCAATTTCATTTGTCTGTAACTGGTGTAATACTACAAATAATGGATATATACAAGTATCCCCATTTTATGGATGTGGAATACAATGTTCACAGAAGTGAAGCCCAGAATTTCAAATTGGGGGCCACAATTTAGGCATCTAAATCCATATTTAGGCAGCTAAATAAGCTGCCTGATTTTCAGAGTACCTGAAGGTCCCATTGGCATCAGTGGAAGTGCAATTATGGAAGGCTAAGCCACTTGTGCCTGACCCCTTTACACATATTTTATCACTCTAGTTGTTGTTGTTTATTAGTATTAGGGTGGCACCCAAATGCTTCAATCAGGGTCGATGCCTCATTATGCAAAAGAATGTATATACATATAACAAAGACCACTGCACCAAATGTATCCTTGCTGATTGCAGGCAAAACAGAGGAATTACCGCCATATTTTTTTGTTTGTTTTATAGGCAGGCCAGGTGTTAATGGCTTTTACCTTTATTGGTTAGGTAATTTGTATTAACAGACGCTTTTTGGTTTGCTTTTGGATTTAAAGCCATTAGCAGTTTAGAGATTTTGTCTTAAAAGCAGTTAATTTTTACCAGAGTTTTGATTACTTTTTACTTTTGCTTTTAAAACATACAAAAATTTGAAAAAGAAAACACAATGTATTGTGGCTCCCTTTGGAGCCCTACTAGGATTTTAATTAAGTAGCATAGTATGTTTGCATTTCTTTTACCCCTTTTACAATACACACTGCTTTGTTTTTACATACCTGTATATAGATTACATTTTTTATATATACATTTGGGGCAATTAAGTTTTAATAGAACCCCCTGTAGTTTTTTTAGCAAATTTGACTACATTGTTTATAGTTAAATTATTTTAATAAGATAGGTATTTGCCTGGATTATTTACAGACTTTTTTTTGGAAAAGGGCCCATTTTTTCTTCAGAATGGCTACAAAGAAGCCAAGATTTTTTATAACATTTTTTTAAACATTTTTACAGAGTTTAATTGCTTAATTTTTTTTAGCCTTTGCAGAGTTAACTTTCTACTTTTTTCCACTAAATTACTTGCTTATTTCCCCAAATGACACCTTTAACTTAGATTTTACCATTTTACGATTTCAAGTACTATTTTAGGGATTTGAATTTTCCATGTTTGCCCTTACTTTTTTACTTACTTCTGCCACTATGCCCTTAAGGCTTTCCACCTGTTTTTTAATTTTTTTATCTGTTGCCTGCCTTCTTGTTTGGGCCCGATCCTTTTTTTTCTTGTTGAACCGTCCCTTTCCATGAGCACAGACTTTGTTCCTCTACCAATTTAGCAAGGATAGTGGGCTTCTTAACTAGCCCCCACCCCTCCTGGCTCCTTTCCTTAAACATTTATTTTAAAATTTGAAATTACCACAATACTACTTACAAGAAATACTACACTGCCCAAACGCCTATATTTTGTAGAGTTTGGTTTAGCAGAGCAAGGTTTGTTTAAAAGGAGTAATGTTTTGAACAAATATTATTTTTAGATTACTTTTGGATTGGGTTTTTTTAAACATTTCCTACACAGGTGCTACCACTATTTGCCCACACTTTTATATCCATTAGAGCTGGGTTTTATATAGAAAATACTGCCTGAACATATTTTGTTATGATTTTTTTTTACTTTAATAACTCTTTTGTGGCTTCCATCACAATCTGTTAGTACAGCTTTTAAGGGTTTTTTTAATTACATGAAATTTTACATTGCCCATGCTGGCACCAGGGCTTACAATGTTTACCCCCCTGGGCTGGAGGCAGAGACATTAAGCCTCCCTTCATATTACTCGGCCTTTACCACCAAGGGTTCATACACCAAATACAACCTCCCCACCCCAGGACAAGAAACCCTAAGTTTTTCTTTTTTGCTTAGTTATGCTATGGCTGAAGGTGTATGCACCAAGGATTTTTTTTGTTCAGCTTGAAGTGAGGATATTTAAGTCCTTCTCTTATTACCCGGCACTTCTATGGCCGGGGGTAGACCCACCTGCACCCTTCCCCCACCGACGGGGGTGGAGAGAGGAATGCTAAACCTCCATTCATTTCTTTGCCATGCTACGACTAAGGGTGGGGCATACCATTAATCATAAAATCCTCAACATGAAATACCAACTGTGCCGGGCAGAACAAACATGAAATACCAAAGGCAGGCCAGTTGGTGCACTCCGCAGTGCCCCCCGCCCTCCCGCGCAATTCTCCACCAAAACTGTGACGGATTTATGTTACCAATCTGCCTGGGGCGTCAGGCTGAGACCACAGGATTTTTAGGGGAGGAGATGAAGGAGCACACCAAGTGACTAAGTTTTAAAGCTTTATTAATAAAATAACAGCTGTGAGTGCAGGGTGATTCCCACATTACTCAGAGGAAGCAAGAAGGCATTAGTGTCCGTACCCTAACCCACTTTCATACTTACACACGCACAACCCAAGGCTGGCCAAACCTGGGTGTAACGTAAGAAGAAGAGGGGGAAGGGTGGATGAGAGTTTTGCTCTGTGCACAGGCTGTTCAGGGTCAGCTGTTGATCTCCGACTTCCTTTGGCTTTTGAGAGGATTTTTAAGTCCTTGGGTTTTTTTTTGGGGGGGGAGAGTTTTGTTCAAGGACCTCTGTCCCCCATGCTCTTTGTACCAGTTTAAACTGGCTTTTTGTGGCCTTTTTAGCTTTTTCAAAACACTTTAGGGGCGCAAGACTGTTGTTTTTCCCCTCATTGGCCTTTGCTGTTTTACTAGTTTTTGCAGCCCCTGCAGCTCTGTTCAGCTGAATTTTCCTTTTTTACGGCTGGTTGAGATTGGCATTTAGGCTCCCATCTTTCTTGGCAGGCAGCCAAGAGTTGGTTGTGTGCCATGGCCTTGGGCTGGAGTTAATGGGTTTTTTTCGGACCTAGGTGGAGCATTGGGTTAACCCATTCTCTTCTTCCCTTTCTCCCCCTTCAGCCTCTCACAACCTGCAAAGGAATCTTTCGCTCCACACTTACACCTTTAGCCCCTCCCAAAATCCTTTTTCGTGCATATGAATATATTGTGTTATCAATATACAATGCTGGTGCTTACCCAGGGGACTCCATGGGGGGGCAATTTTACTGTGACTGTGACAATTAGTCCTGACATACTTTCATACTTGATATTCAAGGAGCCAAAATGTCATGAATCTGTATGAAAATATGAAGTTAGAAGTGGAATTAACTGGCCCAATAATGTTTGAAATGTAGGAATATAGTTGTATCACAAGAGTTGCCTAATACCTCCAGTTATTGAAAACTTTCTATAATACCACATTCTTGTGCTGATGGCCTGTGTAGTGATCGATAGCTCTCTGAATATACAATAGTTTATTAATCTAATTTAAGCATTTTAAGCTGCAGAAATAATTTATTTCATATAAATTGTTTGATGTAGTTAGTATAGTATATATTCACTAACTCCAAACATATCACCTGCAACCGATCTGCCTTCAGTTATGCTTCTGGAGATGGCACAAGCAAAACCCATGAGGGCATGTAGTTAATAGCTAAAGATGAGAGAATCTTGGTAGAAAAACTGGCTTCTAATAACACTCAAGAAGTGTTTCCATAGTATGTTCGTATAGAGTTTTCTTTCTGTCCAAGTGAAAAATAATTTTGAAGTTCAACTTTACATTTATTGATTTTTGCTACTTATCTGTATTAATATATATGTTGCCTGGAGCTTGTAAGAGTTTACAGACACATTAACATAGTTTTTGTGTGATTTCAAAATTATAATCCTGTCTGGAGGTAGGAAAAAAGTTCATTGTGCTTTATTGACTAGTAAATAAAAAAGCTTCCTTCAATCCTGTTAAAAAAAATTACTAATAAAAGTATTCCCCCTCCCCTTTAAGGCCAGAGAGTCAGTATTTTAAGGAGATTTATTTTGTTTTCTGAGTAGGGCCTCAGGTGAAAGAATCTGTCTCACTCCCATTTTCTCAGTTCTGAAAAGAACTGAGAATTTTCACCAATTCTGCTATTCCACTCAGTCTTCTATCATGTCAGACAGTCTTCTCCTAAGTTCCATTAACTTGTTTTAATTCCTGTCTCATGACACCTGCACCTACTGCTTGCATAATGGGTGAGTAGTTTCTACATAAGCCACTGGCATCTGAAAGACCAACTAATGAAACAGTAAACCAGTTTTGAAGTAGAGACCAACAACTTCTGTCATTTGTTGGCTACATTATTCAGGAAAGATAAATATGGGGCCTAGTTTTTCTACTGTGGTATTTAATACTGAAGACTCAGATCTATTCCCATTGGGCTTACAGATTGGAGGGTCTAAGTCTGCCAAAGCTAAAAGCCTGCCTTTTCAACTGAGGGACAGGAACCTTTGAATCCAGGCCACAACTGAATACTGAGGAAAACAAACAAAAAAAAACAGGACAGAGAAAGTTAAACGTTAAAAATCAAGGATCAGAGAGGAACACCTAGCAGAGAACTTTTAACAATGCCCATTGCTTCTCAAAAGTGACTCAGGAGTCAGTGGATGCTTCCCAGAGGAACACTGCCTAGAGACATGATCAGATGAGGGACTAGAAATAGGTCCCATAGTCACAAGCACCACTGTCTAGTTTCCTCTTCCTGGAATGATAGATGGCCATCTTGGTGAGCACCAGGAGGAGGCTGATGAGAATGACTTGCAAATTCACAGGGCCACAGCTAGGGTGTCCAAGGATAAGTAAGTGAGGAGAAATGTGCAGCCAGAACTTCAGTAAGAGGCTCTGGAGGAGCTGGAAGAAGTTCTTCCACTGACACACTCTACGTAAGTGGGGGCCAGGGTCTTCCTCATGCCGCAGCAGTGACAGTTATCAGGCCAGGTATATGCCCGTGCTCATGGCTTCATGGATGAGCTGCCAAATAATATCCCCAACGGGCTTTGGAACCAGAGTAGAGTACAGACTGGCCCACTGGGGCTCCCCTACCTCTGTAGGTGGCAACAGGTCTCACCCCTTGGTGTCAGGGCAGGAGACGAGGTTGAGGATGTGAATAGTATGAAGCACAAGGGTGTACATATGTTTCTTGGGTGTGGTTTGGAGATAGACCAGCTGGATGGAATTTAGTCTAATCAAGTTGTGTGCTGGGGGCAGCTAGTGAGGCTCACAGGGTCAGGGCCCCTTGATGAGCTCTAGATGACTAGGGGTGGGAAGGGAATGCCCTCCCACAGGACCCACTCTTGGTAAGTGAGAGAGGTTGGGGAGCAATGCTGCAGTCATCTCCTGGAGCACAAGACAGGGGACATATAGAGTGGGCAGGCCCATTCGCTTGCCAAACTAATGGGTCCACCCAGTCCTTCCAATCGTAGTACAAGGGGTATCAGAGACTGGTGCCACCAGTAAGGACCATCCTCTGACACAAAAAAGTGGGACTCCTCCACCTGCACATGAAGGCGGGGTTGTGTAGGAGGGGTTCTGCAGGGAGATCATCATCTTTGGCACTCACTGTGGACCTGGTTGCTGGAACTTTCTTCTGGGTTCTGAGGAGGTCCTGGTGAAAGACTGGTAGCTCCACGCAGTCTCAGAGGAGAACTCTTGGGTGAAGACAGAAGAGCTGTCAGTCCTATCAAAGCCCTCAGAAGTGGTGGAGGGAGGTGTGTATCAGCATGCTCCACTCTGGAATATGTGCACTGTAAAGGAGTCTTTGCAGAGCCTCAAGGTGGAAGGTATGGACCTCGCTGCAGATACAGACCAAGCTCTATCCACCCTTCCCCATGACACAAAGGGGAGACCCAGTGCAGCCCTGGAAAGAGAAACTCCAGGATTCTTTTCTGGAGGCTGACAAAGGGTGGGCTCATGGTGTTGAACTAATGCCAGAGCATAGACAGCACCCTTGCCCAACAGGAAAGGAACCAGAGCAGCCACCACCTCCACAACAAGTCAGACACCCTGCACTACTTGGGTTTGATAAGCCATAATTTCTGTGCATTTAAATCATTCATAGGGAGGAAGTTGGATGGCATAAGATATTATAAGTGTTTATATTACACTGGTCCTAGGAAAGATGTATAAAAGTGATGTAAAGCCAAATTTTCTCCTTCCTGAGAAGTGCTTAGAGAATCTTGTATTCAGAGACTCTTGAATTAACTATACTGTGAAACCATTTTTAATAACAAACCCTCAATACATAGTTCAAGCCTGTATCATGCCTTCCTGTAGGGGGGGGGGGAAATGTGAGGACCCTGTGATGGAGGAAATCTCAATGATGATTCCTTTGTGGAGTTCAGCTGAATAGGTCCTCTCAGGTGCAATGTTCCATAAAGAGCTATTACAGTGCTGGGCTATATTATCTTTTTGGTACAAATTCCATAGGGCTAGATAAGTAATGAGGCATGTCCCTTTCTGTCCCAGTCTGTCTGTTCTCCACCAACTTCATTACATTGTTCCCTCCCCATACCATGGATTGATAGAGGTCCCTCTACTGTGGTGGTAAGGGGAGGGAACAATGTAATGAACATGGCTAATCCCTTAAGATTTGGGAGATCTTCTCACAAATATGAACTTCTTTGTGCAAATTGGGCATAGGGGAAATGAACTGGGACTCAGCTATTAATTGGTCCTTTGTAAACTCCTCTTGCCTTTATGTAAGTAAAGTTTTGCTTGAGTAAAAATGGAGGAGGAAAAAAACTCTCAGGATTAAGTCTTTTACAAAGTCATTTATTTTCCTACTGAAAAGCTTAGCAGTAAGCACAGGAACACTGTAATGTGAAGAGAAGTTTGCACATTACAATACTTTGAAATAAGAAGATGGAAGTTCAAAATGAACAATACATAGTTTCACTGTATCTAAGCTCACAAAAAGTAGGTTCGACTGTATTCCCCTGCAGTCTTCTCCCTAGCTTGAGCGTGCTGAAGCATTAAGTGTCTTTGAATTTTTTTTATCCTCTTCCTTTTGTGCATGGGCTCTGTTTGTTTAGCTTCTCTGCAAATTCAGGCTCCTGTATGGTACTTCAGGTAAAGAGAACAGAAAGTCAAATTGTCCTCCAGCATCTCTATCATAGCAGAACTAATTGTAAAGGTGAAGAAATGCTGCAAACACCCAGAGTGTTTCACTGAAATATTCTGTTTCCTTTTAGCTACTGGCACTTAGAGCATTCATACACTGAAAACATAGGGCGAGTTCCTTCTTTTTTCTTATACTGGTATAGGTCCAAATTTACACCAGTATCAGTGAAAGCAGAATTAGGCCCATGATTCATTCTCCTGTTCTGCTTTTGGATATGAGTCTGCCAAAATGAAAACAGAAATTTCCTATGGAACACGGGTGACCTTGTTAGTAGACTCCTCATTTGGGTTATTTAAATAGAAACTAGAATTAAAGTTTCGAGTTGCTTCCTTCTGCTGAAGACAGAAAAAACAATATGAAAGTTACTAAGTTTTTACCTGTAAGTAGTATCTTGAAACAAATTAATTCAAGATGTCATCAGTGAAAAGGTTACATGCTGGTGTGCTATCATGATGATTCTCAGAACCAGGAACAAGGGAGCCTTTTGACAGCCAATTGTCCAACCAGTTCTAAAAAGGCTTTTGACAGTAGAAGTTTTAGAGGCTTTAGTACAGTTTTGTGACTTAGTCCAAGAGAGTGTATACTATGGGAAACATATTAAACAGGTTAGAACATGTACAAGAAAATTTAGACATATTTTAGGACATTGGGGGAGGAGGAGATTTTTCTTTGCTTAAATCACTGTGTTGCTTTTTGTGTTTGTTTTTCAGTATTCGTATCTTGCAGAGAATAAAATAATTAGAAAGGACTTCGTCAAGACATCTTAATTTGAAAAGCTGGGGATGAAATATGAACAGATAGCTAGGTAAATGGGCATGTGCAATATTTCTATGAACTAAGCATGTAGTGGGGGATATTAATTTGATCATTCAGAAGTCACCAATCACATAGTGTTTCACTGTGCTATGTACATACATTCAGAGCCATGGCCCCTGCCCTGAGGAGCTTACAATTTATTTTCAGACAAGACATTGTAAGTGGTTGTAAAAACAAAACAACAACAACAACAATAACAAAAGGTACCAAGCCTGCAAAACCTGACTCGTGGGCAGTTTATACACATGAATTGCCCCATTACTGTACGAACATGACTGGTCCCATCACATTCAGTGAAAGTACTCATGCAGCATACATAACTCAGGTATGTAAGTATTTGCCTTATTGAAACGAAAAGCAGAAAAAGGAAGAAGGGTGTATAAGGATAAGAGGAGTAGGAAGAATGTGCTATTATGTAGGTTATCTAGCCCTGACCAAACAAAATAATTAAGCATGTGCATAGCTTTAAATACATGAATAGGTCAACTAACTTCAATATTTGTGTGCATAACATTATGCAGCTGTTTAAGTATTTGCTGGATTGGACCCTATATACCCAACTTGCTGGTTCTGACTCATATATTCCTTTCTCTATTTAATTAAATGCAGGCTATAAACAAACATATATCAACAATACCAATACCTTAGAATGCTAGATCTTGACCCTGAAGTTATTATGTTTGCAAAACACTCTTCAAACCTTTGAATTTAGATGTTTTTATCCAATACTCTAAACTCACAAAATCACTTTACAGCAGAACTTAACATATTTTAGGAAGAATATGATATTAATACAGTAGCCAAATTGCACTTCTGCCTGTTATATGATACACATGAATTACTCTTTAGAAATAAGTATACCATGCTGTTGTAAAGGAATATACTGTCATTTTTAAGTTTAGAGTGCTAATAGGAAAGCAGAAGAGACAGATATGTTGAAATTGATTGTCCTTAATTTGGAGTGTCCATCCTGTGAGACTTCAAAGGTAAATAAATGCCTGTTTTTTATTCTTCCCTTGCAGCATATGTTCCCAAGCCACATTCTGAAATCCCATTAGTGATATGTGTGTCCATCTACACTCAAGCTGTTTGCCTTAGGTTATTGTTTGCTCTTGTTCAATTGTCTTTTTGTTTCTTTTATTCAGCTTTATCTATAGGCTATACAGCACACAATTAATTTAAAAGTACACAAAGTATCTTAAGTCCTTAAACTTCTATTCTTCTTTCTTTCTATTGCAACTAAAAATTGCAACACCAACTACTCTCCCTACAAATACAAGCCATCCATCCCATCTCCAGAGAAGAGTTTCCTAAATACCAGCTCTGTTGTTTTAGCACCTTTCTATGGACATTGTTTGCAGGATTTTCCAGTTTGGGAGTCAGAATTTGCAGGGTTATTTGCAGTTGTGTCAGCAAAATGCAGATTCTCTAAATCCCTCTATCTGGTATCGTGCCTTTGGCTTCTAGGTGTCAAAATCAAGAGTTTGATCCTTAGATTTTATGTAGTACAGTAATTTTTCGCAGCCTTTCAAATAGTGACTTTCACTATCTCGGAAAATCATACATTAATGGTTATTTGAATAGTGATGGGCTGTTGACTAATGCAAGAAATAAGCTTCCTAATTTATAATTTCAGTGTGAGTTCATTATTTCCGTCTTATGAAATCTGATTCAATGCCAACCCAAGATAAAGATTAAAATCTGACTGCTAAAATGGAAAAAAAATGTTATCCCAATATCATGATTTTGCATAACCTATAAGCGAAAGCATAGGACAAACTTTTGTGTGTATGCATAAATCACAACTTTGACCGATCTATCAAGTCACTTTTTTTTCCCTTTGCATCAGGGAGAACCAATGAACATTAAATGAAGGCAAGGCCAGAATCTCAGAAGCAGCTGTCATGTTTCAAATAATAAAAAATCCAGTTTAACATGGGATGCAAATTGTGGTGTAAATGAGATGCTATAGTAATGGATCTAGTGGCTTGAATTAATTCTTTTCCATTTTCACTGCTAACCTGATACTTCAAACTCCACAAATTAATACTGTAACACCTTGAGTTGTCCATGAATACCCCACTGCCTAAAGAATCTGCTGTTTCATGCAGAATACTTTACTCTTTCTCATTTATATTTCCATTGTATCAAAAGTATTCCTTAAATTGAATCTGATGCCTATTTTTAAATGTATGCAATGTATATAATCTTCCCTTCTTTGGTAAGGTGTATATAATAATTATGTAATGAGCTTCAAACAGGCCATTGAAGAGGTAATATCAACTAATATTAATGTCACTGCAAGCTACTCTGTTATTCAGAATTGCTCCTACATCCATTTTACACTTGGAGAGGGAAAAAAAGCAGGGAGATATGGAGAGAAACAGTCGTTAGATGAACTGGAAGTAGCTGAACCCAGGAAAATGGGGTTCTACAGCTTACTACAAAGCTTAGTTAACTTCCAAAGCTGAACTTCCCTGTATGATTTACAATCTCCAGCTACATGGGCTCTGGATATGGTCTTCCAAAGTACAGAGCTGGCTACTTCTCCCTTATTACACTTTTATTTGTTTTAGTTTAGTTTTTTTTTTTTTATCTAGAAACAAAGGTTCTAGCAGACAACAGGAATAAATATGGTTCATTTTTTATTTTTTCTTAGGGAAGAATACTATGCATGTTCTAGTTGATACTTTCTATTTTTACCAGCCAGATTCTCCCCTGCACTTATTATTCTCTGAGTGCAGCAAGGACCTATTCAGAGTATGTCTACACTGCAGCTGGGAATGTGCCTTCCAGCCCAGTTGAACAGAAACAGGCTAACTCCTCTAATGCTAGCATACTAAAAATAGCAGTGTGGATATTGCAGCATGGGTGATGGTTTGGGTTAACTGCCTGAGTACTACCCTGCCAAACCTCTTCCCCACCCCTTGCCCCAGTGTCTATACTCAGGTGGATAGCCCTATGCATCAGTGGCCATACTGCTATTTTTAGCATACTAGCTTGAGAAGAGCTATCACAAGTCTGTCTCCCCTGGTTGGGAGGCCCGCTGTGTAGACATACTTTAGAGTAGCCACAGGACTGCTGTAATCTTGACCTGCTGATCATGGCTGCAGAGTGGTTATTTACCAGCTAGAGAGTGCCAGAACACACTGCACTCTGTGCCTTCCCTTTTCCCACCATGCTGTCTTCTAGGAGAGTTGCAGGATATGGTCTAGAAGCCAGTTAGGAGTTTGACTTCACTGGATGAATCCCCACCTGGAGAACAGCACCCGTTTTTTTGCCTCCCTTACATTTTTAGAGAAACATAAAGGACCTGGCGTGACTAAGTGTTGTAATCTTTGCTTTGGACCTTATTCCTACAAATACAGTGGTCTCACTGTGCACCTGTGTAAAGTTAAACATGTATGAAAGTGTTAGGATTGGACCCTGTGTTCTCCCAATGTACCCATCCCACTATACAAAGCAGTTTCTGCCTGAGGTTCTAGTCCTTTGTGCATTTCATATGAATTTCAAATAGTTCCTCATTTCCAGCATGGTTGCTACACAAAGCATTAAATCAAATATTGCAATAATTCTGTCTCAGGAATGATATCATCCCTTCTGTGGTAAAAAAAATAAAAATAATAAAAAAAAAAAAAACCAAAAAAACAAACAAGAGAATCCCCAGGATAATGCTGAGAATATGGATAGACTATCAAAGAAATACCCACACAGCAGTAGACATGCAATTTAGGCATTTTGTTTTTTCACAAATAACACAAAGAAGGCAGAGACTAACTCATGCTTTAAATATTCCCCAGATCACTACAACTCTAGCCAAGGAAGATACTTTTTAAAAAATAATGGGCCAGCTGGTCTATATCAGTGTAGCACCACTGAAGTTATAGAGCTATGACACTTTGCAGTAGCTGAGGATACAGAGATCAATACTTACATGCACAGGGTCAAAGAAATGGAAAGACCTATTAGCTATCTAATTCCATTCCTTTGCCATTAGTTTGAATGTGCAAAGTGAGCCTGCTTCAGTTTGCATGTCAACAGAGATTATTAGAATGTATAATTTTAAGTCAACTTCACAAATGTTAAATAAAATAGCCATGTCCGTCTCTGCACCTCTCAATCTCATTTTTTTCCACAAAAACTTTCCTGACCTCGAGGGGACAGCAGAAGTCCCTGGGGCCAGATGCACTGCATTGATCCATTTGGATCAATCAGAGAGCTATCCATTGAAAAAGTACCGGAAGAAGCAAAGACTTCAGTCCAGAAGTTGAGTAATGAAGGCATTTATATTGAATCCTTAAGTGAAGAGGACAAGAAGTGTTTGTTAAGACAACTGAAAAAGTACACAGACTTGATTCTTAAAAATCTACAACAGTGGCTTCTAGATTCTATTCAACCTCTATGTAGCTTTTACAGATCTCTGTCTTATAAAACACAGACAGTTGAGTGGAGTGAAGCACTACCAGCAATAGGGCTGCCACGTGCTGAGGGCAGAATAGAGAGCTTGAACACAGAGTGGAATATCATACGACGAATGAATGAAGATTTGACTTCAACTTCTTTTTTATCATCACTAGTGGCTCGACCTGATCTTTATGCTATGTTTTTTCTGGGCTGAAAGAAGCAGGAATTCATCTCTTGTCACTCCCAGTCACAGCAGCTATAGTTGAGCATTCTTTTTCATCATTGAATCAAATTTTGTATTTTGAAAGAAGTCACTTTCTGCCTGATCATGTGAATGAACTAATGAACATATCAGTTGAAGGAATGGAAGTACCAGACACACAAGTAGCCACCAAAGATGAACACATTGCATTCAAGGAGTTCATTAACAGAGTTGTGCAGAATTATAATAAGAATCCAAGAAGGATGTAGATGTAATGCTTCATAGAAGGCTTAAGTAGCCAACTTTAATTTGTGTGATGATTTTAAAATCTAATAAAATAGTCATGAAACATTTTTTATTTTTTACTATGGTGCCATACAGCCCACCTTCACCTTCACCCTCACGGTCTCACCCCTCATCGGCCCTGACCCCCGCCCTTGTAAATTTGAACACCCTCCCCCCCTCATTTCAATTCCTGGGGAAAACACTGTTCCTCATAATGAGGGGGTATGTATGCATACATATGCGCACACCCCACCCCAAGCTATAATTTGGCTTTTCAAAGGGATTCTTTCAAAGTGTTCTGTGACAGATTTCATCTCTACTTCCCAAGAAGGGAAAGTATTGGAGAAAACAACACATTCAGTGCATCCTCTAAGTAAAAATGCCATTTAAAAGTCTGCTTGACTATATGCTCTCTATTGGTCCTATACTATGCTTGTGTAAGTTGAACAAGACACTGGATGCTGGATTCCTTTTCTGCCTACTTTCCCAGTGGCCAGGGTGCATTTTCCTTGCTGGTGCACTTTGTGTGCTCACCTGCTGCACATATCACCACATTACTGCATCTGAAGGATGGGAGCTTTTCAGTAGATGCTCATTTGCATAATTTGCTACTTTCTAGGGAGGTTGGCCCATCTGCATCTCTAAGCAGAAGAGTGCCATGTGTATATCAACTTCATGATAACAGTTTTCTTGATTTATTTAATTTATTTCTTAAATTTTGATTTTCTAAAAAAAGGTGAACGTTTTCCTCCGACAACAAATTCTCCAAGGGAGGAGGAGGTTGTACCATAGCACCTATGGAATTCTCACCATAGACTGGGAACATACTGTTCATGTGATTTGACACCCGTATACTGTTCTATGTTGACTGTTTATAGCACTTTACCTCCTCGAGAATCTAATATATTCTGTTAATAAAGATCATTAACCTTGCACTTTAAGGACTTCCTGTTCTCCAATTAGACAAGTTGCAAAGATGTTAGCAGCTTAGAGTTCAGGGGCTGGTTCCATACAACAATTCTGGCAGTGGTGAAGTGGTGTCTGATGCACAGAGTAGAGTTGTAACTCCCTGGCAGGCAGTGTATAGCATAGAGTTAATTCTAATGGACATATGTTGGGCATGTATAGTTTATTTTAGGGGTGTGAACAGTATGTAAGTGGCCTGTGAACAGCCACCTCTCTTGAAAAGGAAACAAAAAAGCTTATTGTTTTTCTTTCACTGGAAAAATGTAGAGTGTTTTTTCATACGAAAGAAGATTTTGAATGTATCTTTATTTTTTCGGAAATTATAAGAAAAAAATAATAAATTCTAAAAGGCAGCTAAGGTATTTGTATCCATGTTTGTAGTCTTTAAACTTTCAGACTTTATAGTCTTGTGAATTTGGTATATGTCTTTGATATAGTTTTGTCTTTAAAGAAGATTTTTTTTTAAAATGGTTTCATGAAAGAATCCCCAGTAAGCAAAGAAGGTCTGAGAGTGAATTCCAGGTGGAATAATGGACTTGTCTACTGAAACAATATTAATTTAATTTATCCTTCTTTGGAATGAATGAGGCTACTCCCCATAAAAAAAAAAAAAAAAAAAAAACATAAAAAGACAGATCCTCAGCTAGTGGAAACTGACATCTCCTTTAACTTCAACCTGTCTTTCTCTCTCTTTTTCCCCCCCAGGAATTGGTCAGGGTACAGTTAACCATAAAAAAGAGGTTTTGGTTCTATTTAATTTTCAATCACAATAGATGCAAATTTATGTACCAATCAGGTTTTAATCTTTAGCAATTCGAGGTCTAACATACAAAGGTACAATACACTTTTCTAAAATATGCAGCAGACACCTATATTCTAGAGACATGTAACCTTTTAAGTCATGTAATATATCAAAATAATAACATTTTAATCTATTATCCTCATTTGGGTATGTGTAAGTATTCTTGTTTTACTAAATATTTTTGACCATGTCGTATCTCAGATTAGTGTTTGGATCGATTCCCACCAGTGTTTGTAGTTGATTTAATTTTTCAAGGTGATAGTACAAGAAATGTATATAAGCTAGCAATATGATTTGTGGGCATAGTTCCTTTTTTACACTGCTATTTATTTAATGCATCACTTAGTATTTATCACTGCTTGGTTTAGATAACTTAACTTAGAAATTGCTGAAGCTATAGGATTGCTTACTACTGCTCTCTTTTGGTTAGATGTGTGAATCATGCATTCTGGTATTAGAAACAATATCACATGACTCTCCATATGTAATTAATTCATTTATCTTAAATTTCTTCTTCCTTCCCCTTTTTGATTTTACCCTAAATTCTGTCACAATTTTGAGGTAACTGCACCTGTATTCCCCCCACTGTGGTCTCTGGAGGGCACCTCACTTTAAGGTTTCAGACTCCCAGCCATCACTTCTCCTGGACAGAGACCTTCTGACTATGTTTTTTTTTTTAAATGATTGCACAGTCCTCTGTTTTACACTGCAATATCACCAGCAAGCCAGACTACCTAAAAGCATGTGCTTTGTATTTTCTGCCAGATCAGTTACAAGTTGCCACACAGCTTCTTCAAAGCAAGCACATTTATTTTTAAGGTAAAAGCATTACAGAGAAAGTGTATTAAAACAATAAAAAACTAAACACATGCTAGCAAACATATCAGAGGTCACCCCCAGCTCCAACATTGGGCTCTGGTAGGAGTCAGTCCTTCAAGCCCACAACTGGGTTTACCCTGTGGTTACAAATTCATATCAGTCTTGTAGATCAGCAGAGAACCTCATTTTGTGTGATAACCCCCACCAAAAAATTCTTCAATAAAAAAACATAGAAGTCCATGTTTTTTTCTGCAATTGAAATGAAACACAACTTAGTTTCCTTAGCCACAATATAAAGTGGAACCCCAATTATCTGATCAAATTTGGACCAGGGCCAAATCAGAGAAGCAAAAATTCAGATATTCTGGAGAATGGGCTTGGGCTGTCAGCCCTGGGTAGCCCAGGATTGTCAGATGGCCCGAGCTCAGGCTGTCACCCCAGGGCTGAAGGTCTTTGCCCATTCTCCAGATTATCTGAATTTTTATTTAACCAATCTAACCCTGGTCCCAATTAGATCAGATAAGTGGGATTCCATGGTAATTAATATGTTTATTTGTTCACAAAATGTAAAAACTAAATATTCTCTGTAAAAATACAAATTCTACATTTTTCTATGGCAAACAGATTTCTAGGATCCCTGGAGATCAGGAACTAGAACGAAGCTCCCAAGTCAGTTTAAGATCAGGCTATTTATCCAATCATCATTTTTGTCTGTTGGTCTGTGGAGAATCCAGTTTGAACCAGAATATGTGAGCCTCCCCAGGAGCTGGTACCTCTCCAGTGGTATTATAACTTGAGTGATTTGCTTTAATAATCTCTTATTGTTTTTACTTCCTGGAGGAAGTAAATCCCCCCTTGTGAGGTATATAAAATCCCCGTCCCCCAAAGATAAATAAGTCATTCATACATGCAATACAATCTGATCTCCCAAATATATTCCAGGAAGTTGCTCTCTGTCACACAGCCATTCTGTCATTTAAAACAGTTTGATATTTATGTCATTCAACTCATATTTCCTGGAAGATACAAAGTGATTTAAAAAAAAAATCTCAGGTATTTTACATATTCAAGACACTGGAAATCAAATCTTATCTATTCTCAGGAAATAGTCACATAGGCAGGTGTTTTATTAACATCTTACTTGTGTTTTTTTTTATTGAAGGTCCTTATGTCCTTGGTAGAAATAATTATTATAACTTAGTTTCTTTAATATTGGTTTGTCTCTTGTATCTGAAAGAATCTAGTGGTTTTTTGTTTTGATAGTTGACATTCTACAAAGTTAAGTATAGCTTTAGGGCTGGTGGAAAAATTCTGCTTTGTTTTTGAATTTTGTTCTACTTGCGTATTTAATAGTGTTGGTTGTCAATTTTCTGTTTTTAGGAATTATTTTCATCTCTGCACTTGCAGGCAGTCATCCAGAAAGAAAGGAAGTTTTCCTAAATTATAGACTAATTTTGAGCTGTTTCTCCAAATGCAGGCTTATTTCCCCTATTTCTATAATGCAGATATTTGAATATTGTAAGGTAGGGCTCTTCAGAGAATTTTTTTTTTAAATATAAGAATTTGTTCAGTGCTCAAGTCCTAAAAAGAAATTTAAAGTGCCAGAATACAAGCATATGAAGCAGCTATTTGGAAAGGGACTCTGATGAAAATTCCAATGTTTTTAGCATGAGTAATCATTGGTTTACTTTAAAACTTTCAGAAGTACTAGAACATCATTCCAACTCTCAAAAAAAACCCCACAAAACAAAAACAAAAAACACATTGGAACAGTGTTCTGGAGCATTCTAGAACATCTTTAGCCCTTGTGAGGTTCTTGTTAATATTACCTTGAGTCTGACCACCTAGATAAGAACATCTTCTTTTGAAGGGATTATTTCTTTCCTTTTTAGACTTAGGCCATGTCTACACTAGTGATCTTACAGTGACACAGCAGCTGTGCCACTGTAAGAGCGCTCGTGTAGCCGCTCAGTGCTGATGGGAGAAGCTCTCCTGCCAACATAGCACTGTACATACTGCCACTTATGCTGACAAAACTTATGTCACAAGTAGTGGGAGAAGTATTTTAGGTACTATTTCTGCTCTCCCATAAGCACCAGGGTTGTAATTCTGTCTGGCCCTTACATAAACCATGCAAGCAGAGGGAAGCCCTTATTCCTTACATAGGGCTGAGAAGGAGAGAGAACAGTCCAGCCCAATGCATAAAAACAACCCCAAGAATCAGAAATAAATATGCCTGCTGAGCAAACTTGAGTTTCTCTCTCCCCCCCCTCATTAATTAAAAATTGCCAGGTTATTAAACCTAATCCATCAATAGAGACTTTTAAAGCTTGTCTACACCGTGCATTAGACCACATCAGAGAGGTGTAAATTCAAGTACACACCAGAGTGTCATGCACTAATGGACCCTGCTAGCATGCAATAAAGTTCTTTAGTCCTCATTAATTTAAGAGGGGCACAGAGTAGCTTTGGGCATAACATTTTTGATGCATGTCCAAACTATCCATATTCCATGAGTTCAACAAATTGAGATTGAAACCTTAGAGATCTGGGAAATATGTATACAGTTTTTCATGAATATTGGAAGCTCTAAGAGGGAACCACCAGGAAATGAAACAATGGCAAATATAAACAAGGAGTCTGGTGGCACCTTAAAGATTAACAGATTTATTTGGGCATAAGCTTTCGTGGGCTAGAACCCACTTCATCAGATGCATGGAGTGAAAATTGCAGATGCAGGCATTATATAATGACACATGAAGGAAAGGGAATTACCTCACAAGTGGAGAGCCAGTGTTGACAGGGTCAATTTGATTGGGTGGATGTAGTCCACTCACAATAATACATGAGGAGATGTCAATTCCAGAAGAGGCAAAGCTGCTTTTGTAATGAGGCAGCCACTCCCAGTCCCTATCAGGCCCAAATTAATGGTGTTAAATTTTCAAATGAATTTTAGTTCTGCTGTTTCTCTTTGCAGTCTGTTTCTGAAGTTTTTTTGTTCAAATATAGCTACTTTTAAATCTGTTATAGAATGTCCAGGAAAATTGAAGTGTTCTCCTACTGGCTTTTGTATGTTACCATTCCTGATGTCCAATTTCTGTTCATTTATTCTTTTATGTAGGGACTGTCCGGTCTGGCCAATGTATGTGGCAGAGGGGCATTGCTGGCACATGATGGCATATATAACTTTAGAAGACATGCAGGTGAATAAGCCTCTGATGGTGTGGCTGATGTGGTTGCTAGAGTAGATATGGGGACAGAGTAGGCAATGAGGTTTGCTACAGGGATTGGTTGCTGGGTTCGTGTTTCTGTGGTGTGTAGTTGCTGGTGAGTATTTGCTTCAGGTTGGGAGGCTGTCTGTAGGCGAGGACTGGCCTGACTCCCAAGGTCTGTGAGAGTGAGGGATCATTTTCCAGGATAGGTTGTAGATCATTGATAATGTGCTGGAGAGGTTTTAGCTAGGTTTAGGGGCTGTACGTGATGGCCAGGGGTGTTCTGTTATTTTCATTGTTGGGCCTGTCCTGTAGTAGGTCATCTCTGGGTACCTGTCTCACTCTTACCTGGATTTGTGCTGGAAATGGCCCAACCTGATGATCACTTTAGATAAGCTATTACCAGCAGGACAGTGGGGTGGGAGGAGGTATCGTTTCATGATCTCTGTGTGTATATAATATCTGCTGCAGTTTCCACGGTATGCATCCGATGAAGTGAGCTGTAGCTCATGAAAGCTCATGCTCAAATAAATTGGTTAGTCTCTAAGGTGCCACAAGTACACCTTTTCTTTTTGTCTCACTCTGTCAATCCGTTTCCTCACTTCCCCAGGTGGATATTGTAGTTTTAGGAATGCTTGATAAAGAATTTGCAGGTGTTGGTCTCTGTCTGAGGGATTAGAGCAAATTTGCTTGTATCTTAGGGCTTGGCTGTAGACAATGGATCATGTGATGTGTCCTGGATGGAAGCTGGAGGCATGTAGGTAAGTATAGCAGTCAGTAGGTTTCTGGTATAGGGTGGTGTTTATGTGACTATCACTTATTTGCACTGTAGTGTCCAGGAAGTGGATCTCTTGTGTGGACTGGTCTAGGCTGAGTTTAATGGTAGGGTGGAAATTGTTGAAATCCAGGTGGAATTCCTCAAGGGCTTCCTTCCCATGGGTCCATATGATGAAGATGTCATCAATGTAGCACAAGTAGAGGAGGGGCACTATGGGAAGAGAGCTAAGGAAGCACTGTTCTAAGTCAGCCATAAAAATGTTGGCATACTGTGGGGCCATGGGGGTACCCACAGCAGTGCCACTGACTTGGAGGTATAAGTTGTCCCCAAATCTGAAATGGTTGGGGATGAGGACAAAAGTACAAAGCTCAGCCACCAGGCGTGCCTTGGCCTCATCAGGGATACTGCTGTTCTTGACAACTGGTAGTCCATCCTCATGTGGAATATTGGTGTAAAGAGCTTCTACATCCATGGTGGCCAGAATGACGTTCTCAGGAAGATCACCAATGCATTGTAGTTTCATCAGGAAGTTGGTTGTGTCCCTAGGATAGTTAGGAGTGCTGGTAGCATAGGGTCTGAGGAGAGAGTCTAAACAGCCAGATAATCCTGCTGGAAGAGTGCAGATGCCTGAGATGATGGAGCATACAGGGTTTCCAGGTTTATGGATCTTGGGTAGCAGATAGAATACCCCTGGTCGGGGCTCTGGGGGTGTGTCCATGTGGATTTGTTCCCATGCTGTAGCAGGGAGTTTCTTGAGCAGCTGATGTAGTTTCTTTTGATACTCCTCAGTGGGATCAGAGGATAGTGGCCTGTAGAATGTGGTGTTGGAGAGTTGCCTGGCAGCCTCCTGTTCATAATCCAACCTGTTCACTATGACTACAGCACCTCCTTTATCAGTCCCTTCAATAATGTCAGAGTTGTTTCAGAGGCTGGGAATGGAGCTGTGTTCTGTACAGCTGAGGTTATGGGACAAGTGATGCTGTTTGTTCACAATTTCAGCCTGTGCACGTCTGCAGAAGCACTCTATGTAGAAGTCCAGTCTGTCATTTCAACCGTTAAGAGTCCATGCAGAATTCTTCTTCTTGTAGTGTTGGTAGGAGGGTTCCTGTGGGTCAGTGCACTGTTCAACGGTGTGTTTAAAATATTCCTTGAGTCAGAGAGGACAAAAGTAGGCTTCCAGATCACTGCAGAACTGTATCATGTTTGTGTGGGTGGTGGGTCAAAAAAAAAAAAAAAAGTCCCTGAGATAGGACAGACTTTTCTGCTGGCCTAAGTGTGTGGTTGGATAGATTAAAAATATTGTTAGGTGAGTTGAGGTACCACAGTTGTAGGCCCCTGGGGCACGTAGGAGTTTAGACAGTTTACTGTCCTTTTTCCTCTCTAGAGAAGTGAAGTGTGCATTGTAAATGGCTTCTCATTTTTGTAAAGTCCAGCCACGTGGAAGTTTGTATGGAAGATTTTTTTTGTGGATAAAGACAAAACACAGCTACCCCCTGATAAGTGGCAAATATAGTTGTTTGAAATCTATTTCTTTGAGTTCTGGGCACCTTTTGGTAAATAAATCATACTTTATGTTGAAGGAGATGCTTCTCTGTCATGGCAAACTGTTACTGTCCACAGGCTCCTGAAAGGAATTCTTGGAGGTGCAAAGAATGTTGGGCTTGCTAGGTATCACAGTTGCAACGAAAGAATATGACCAAGAGACCCAGTCTCATAGACTTTAAGGCCAGAAGGGACCATCATGATAATCTAATATGACCTCTTGCACATTGCAGGCCACAGAACCCCACCCACCCACTCTTGTAATAGATTTATAAGCTCTGACTTAGTTACTGAAGTCGAAGGGTGGTTGGACTATTGTATCCCATCCAAACAATGTCCAAAATAATTTTATCAGTTATATTTTAAAATATGTTTTAAAAAGTGGGGTCATAGGCTCTGTACAACACAGCTATCAAATCAATTTTATGCTAAATTGTAGTTATGCCTAACATACTTCATTTCTGTGCATTTAGATAATCTGTCCCCACTATTATTCTAATTACAGAGCTTTCCTCATATCTTTAGATATGAGCACATTGTGTGTGTATGAGAAAGGGACTGTCATTTACATCCAGCGCTCCCTATGTTCACCTGAGAATGTATCTTCTCTTTTTAGTAAGGCAGCACTGAGGTTCAATTCAGAGTGACAATGACCATGGGCATGTTATTTAAAGTTTCTGGATTCACAGTTAAGCAGGAAATTGTTATCTGAACAGAGAAAGGTTCAGATTTAACTGATTTTAATTTATCCCATAGACCCTTTCTTGTATTTAAGACTTTATTCTTTTAGATTAATAGAACAGATTAAAAGTATTTGCATAAGGATTTCAAATGCATGGTGCATTTATTGACACCTTATGGCTCATTAGGTTTTTTTAAAAACCCTACATTCGGAATTAGATCGGTTTTCCCCTAAGTAATACCTATAATCTATTTAGAAATTCTTAATAGAAAACTGTGTCCTCCCCATAAGACTCTATAAAAAGAAATTAGTCTTTTTTCAAATTTGATCAACTGTTCTGTGTGCTATCTATTACTAAATATGGAATTGTCTACTGCAGCTTGCCAATGATTTACACTGAGGGATTGTATGAAGAGTTTAACATTCTATTCTGAGGTATCTACTTTCTCTAACCACAGCCGTAATGTATTTCTCCCAATTAATCTGTCACTTCCTGAGTCAGTATAATATGCTTTGCCAATTATGATTCTAAACTGTAAGAAGCCAGTATCGGCAAATGTTTTAAAATATTCAATTTTTGAAAATTCACACACAGCAAGACTGAAACTCACTTTAAAGCCAGTATGTCAGAGAATTGGTTTTTGTGACGTGGTTTACTAAATTAGCTTTGCCACAGTCCAGCTAACTTCAAGGGTTCCCAATCCGATGATAAAAGGCCAGTTCCTGCATTCAGGCAAAACTCCCCATTGACTTCAATGTAGTGTTTTGCCTGAGTTATGATTACAGCATCAGGCCCCAAAAGCATACTTTAGGCATGCATTTTGAGAGCACATCATCATCGTGTTTCTTATGCTAAGATTACAATGGAATAAATGGGCACCCCATTGAAGACTGGACATTTACCACACCATAGTACTTTTCTTCTTTTGCAGTATTTTTCACTCTAGATGGGGGAGGGGGGATAACAGTTATTTAACTACTATGGGTGTTAGAGGGAAATTAAAATGAGATAATAGACTAAGCTAATTCTCTCAATTTCTCTAATATTCTGATTTTACAGTATATCTAGGAATTCCATGGGCCTGATTCCCCATTGCATTACGTTAACAGCTATACCAGTGTGAAACTGGTGTAAAGCAGTAGTAAACCAAGGCTACTGATTTCAATGGTGTTATAGCAGTGTAATGCTGAAATAAAGCAGGTGAATCAGGTCCTGTACTGGGAACAGTTAATCCTAACGGAATTATTTGACAAATATAAAACAAAAATAAGACCCAGAAAATAGAATTAATTATTCATTTGAACTCTTTAGCATCAAAAGATCCTTAAGTGGATGGTAATCTTGTCAAAAAGTTTGAATTTGGTTAAGATGGAATAAAAGTTCCTAGGCCTATTCCATTGAAAATCCAAACAGAAATTCAAGCAAATTCTCACTATTGTGGGTTGCGAGAGAGATTAGATGCAAGCATATTTTTGTAGGCATTCTACTTCTCTAAGTTTTGTAAGAAGCATTTTAAACAAGTATTTATTGATGCTAACACTAGAAAAAAAGAATACAATGCTTATGAGAATATAGTGCTGTTAGCCAGGTAGAATATTGTGGGGTTAATTGGGAGATCTGAATATGAAAGTTGATTTGAAAAAGGGTCCCTGAACAGTTGAGGCTGAATGTATTGCAGATTGTTCTTGGTTCTCTCATCACATGAAGATGTGCTCACTTGCAAATGTAGACATATGGTTATATATGAAAACATTCAGAAACAAAACCCATGAATTATGGAGATCAGGAAAAAACATTGTATAGTGAATTTGTTGCAGTTTATAGATAAATCTGTTGCAATATATTCATAAATTACCCATTATATGAGATGCTGTTCCAATTGAATCAGATATGTTGCAGTTGAGTCGGTTATATTTCTTACTGAAACACATATTCCGACTACTAGATCACCCACTGAAACCTGCAAATAAGATAGATCTCATATTGCAACAGATATTGTATTTCAACTGCCAAACCAAAAACATTAAATTAGAAATGTCTCTTGTTGTAACAGGTGCTTCACATTTTTTGAAGTAGACATATTGGCTACTCTAAATATGCTGGCTATGCGATCAGATGCACTGCTTATAGAAAAAAGATTTCTTTGAAATATGCCTTATAACAAAAAACAGCAAGAGGATGTATTGCATTTGTTCAAATATATAGTCTTTAAAAGAAAAAAAACTTATTGAAACCAAAATGAGCCTGTAAATTCACTCACCTTCTAAAGAAATATGCCATACAATTGCAGAGAACTAAACAGACATTACATTAATCAAATGTAGTTCTGTATACTCAGACATAGCTGAAGGCTCAAAAATAGAGTCATGTACTTTTGGGTAAATCAAGCCCACATGACCATCATATTCAAAACCCCAAGGCTATATTTCAATCAATAATACGAACTTAGTAGTCATCCTTCAGCATTACTTTTAGAAATGATCCCCCCCAAGATTTGGAACCTAATTTTACTCTGTTACCCAGAATAAATCAGGAATAATTCTGTTGAGTATGTCAAAGGTGTAAAATCAGGGTAACTGAAGGTGGAATCAGGCCCTTGGACATCAAGATTACTTTGAAAGTGCTACAGTCTTTCCTCTGAATGCGCTATACAGTTTTCCAGACACATGTAGCTCAGTTTTACACATAAGTTAACTATGCCTGAAATGAATTTATCTTTGACTACTGGCCTTTTCCATGTCTATTCTATTCCTAACCAAACCCTCCAGTTAAGTAAAGTCCCTGATTCTTACTGCAGTTTTTCCAAGGATTGATGAAGAGGGAGCTCTTCTCCTACAAATTCCACATTAGAATTAGCTACGTCCTCCAGCAATCTTCCACACACACACCCCCCACACCTCCCATCTGCCTCATTGTCTTATTTATCTCCTGATCCCCTCTGTTTCCACACTTTCTGTATCCCCAAGCTCCCAGTGGGGCACATTGCCCCCTAACTGTGGATTTACAAAGATATCTGGAGCTATTCTAGTGATTTATAAGTTCATTATCAAGTTGTTAGCTATGCATGGGGAAATCACTCCTTACAAGTTTGGTCTTCCATCATTAATATAATGGGAGTTCATCTGCTGATTTTAAGGATGCTGGAAAAAGCCATAGGAACATACTTAAAAAGCTTAGTATCTACAGAATTCAATATCCAAGCAGTCATAACTCAGTCAAGAATCAAATCAACTCTACCCCTCTGTCCCTTGGCAAAAAGTATTTTTGTGCCAAATTGCCTCTTTCAAACCTTAGCCATTTGAGTAGTTGGGCTGCATAAAACAAAAGCAGCAAAATACTTGTTTGTTAAGTGCAACAAGTAAAAACCCCTCTAATTTTTAATACCTCGAGAGGAAAAACACCCAGAAAACAAAGCAAAAATTCAACTTTGGAAAGAGACTAAGCATGTACAATTTCAACTTTAAAAGAATATTTCATAAATCTGTGACTACATGAAAACTTGGATTTGTTGGAAATTTTCTACCATCTGACTACACAAGTAAGGAAACAGTCCCTTTTTAAATATGACTACCTTCACCACAGGTAGATAGATCAAGACTGCCACATCTAATCTCCTTCACAAATCAATGATGAAGGAAGAATACATGTCTGCTTATTCAGTAGATCTAATATTTACTGGAGATGCAGGGGATTGCTGTTAGAGTTGGCTCAATGTCCAATATCAACGTATTTGATGGTCCACTAGTAACATATTGCATTGAACCAAATTGTGGTATGGAATGGATTATGTATAAAATGGAATTGTTGTCACACAAATTATGGATTCTGTAGGGTTTTTATAAACTACCCATATTTTGACCTTCAAAGAGTTTTGCATCTGAGTGGATGAATATGAGGGTCAACAAATTAAAATTCACCTAGAACCTTGCAAGTTAAACCATGGGCTTGCACAGAAATTACAAAGAAAATGGAAATGCAGAGGTAACACAAAGGGCAACTTCTAGTAAGCTATGGTGATGGGATTTTCTCTCACCCAATGTAAAAAACAAAGAAAGTGTTTTTTTAATAACTGAAAAGAAAGGTGTTGAGTTAGAGGTTGGTGCCCTAGGGAAACAACTTTGTCCATATCTGACTCTGCTATCTGACACTGTTGTAGTAGCAGTTTGAACTAAAATGGAAAAAATACAGGTTATTCAAAGAAATAGGAAGCTGTTGTAACTTCCATACTACTTAAGGATGGATCTCTGATTAAGGCAAACACAGAACCAGGAGATCTGGATTTCTGCTTAATTGTTTATTTATATTTCAATGGACAGTATATGCAAACAGGACTACAGTAAGAAATACAGGAAAATATGCAAGTCCAACTATATGGGTAACTGCTATGCACAACTTTTCATACAGATTCAAAGTACAGAGTTAAGTTTTAACTAAGACTAATACATGTCTAGGGAACATTTGGGTCAGCAACATTTTGTTACAGTTATAGTATAGAATTGTTGAGAGTTAGTACACTAGCTGATTGTTTTGATGCAGAACGATTATGCATCAATTATATTTATATATCCTGCAAAAGGCTGAAGTGCATGGAACTATTTTTCTATGCAGACGCCAGAAGGAAAATCAGTACCATCTAGAAGGGCTCTGATAAAAGCAAGCTGAAAAAAATGAAGTCCTCCAAAACATCTTTATGAGAAGACATATGTTCTGTATGCCTTCATCATTTAGCAAATATCACTGTTATGCTTATTATACTTCCCCAACCATATATATTATTATTAATATACCACCAAGAGTGTACTAGGTTTTTTAACTAAAAATGCTCATGCTTCCAAAACTGCCTGATTCCTTTCTATGTTATGCTAAATAATTTTAAATGAGTCAGACATGCCATTTTTCTTCTGTGCTTTTGTAACAGAACATTTAGCCCATTGAAAAAACATGGGTTTTGGCTTTTACTTCTAATAGTTGTGACTGCAAATTGCTGTCGCTCAGGTCTTTTCTTTTCTTTCATAGTTATACTTCTGCATACTATTGCTGCTCATTGCGCATATCTGAAAAAAAGCAGGCAGCAAAAACAGTGTAGCAGTAACACTGCACAACTACTTGTGCTGGAAACAACAATGGGAGTTTGACATTAGTGATAAGATCAATGGAAAAGTCTGAGGAGAAAAAAAAAGGGACAAAAAGTTAACCAGTCTCAACTTAAAATGGTTTTTATTTGAGGTTTTTGAACCTGTGCTCATTCTGTCCAGATGACTTCTCTGAGAAAGCCCCAATTATATATCATTTAACATACATTTTCAAAAGTGACTAGTGATTTCAGTTGCCTCAGAGTTGGCTACCATTTTGGAAAGCGCTAGGAAATGTACTGGAGATCTTGAGAGCTAAAGAATTGTTCCTCTGCAGCTTTCACTAAGAAGCCAACTGGAGAGCTGTAACCAACCCATATTCTTCATGGACAGCCATGGAGAAGGGCCTGCAACACTTGCTGACCAGTGGGCTACAACATATTCAGTAGGTGTTCAACATTTTCTAAAACTTAGTCTTATGTAAAGTGCCTGTAGATGGCCTATATTCTCAAGAGCAACTGGTAATTTTGTGGTGTCCATCATTGTATATTTAAATAAAAAAATATTTAAAAACAGATATGCTTACACACATGAGTATAGAGAAGCAGTGGAGCCTACACGTCGAGAGGAAGAGACTATATATCATTGTGCTTTTTTAAAAAAAAATTTCCACCTCCATTTCCACTTTCAGAACTCCATTATAAAATGTATGCATTTTCTTTGTACCTGTAGATAGGTATGTCTTTTTTCAAAATGCAGATGTGCTGTATTACTTTATGGGGGAATACAATTATTTCCCTAGTGAATTCTTACCTTTCTATAATTTTAAGTAGCAGCCTCTGTATTCCTCCTACTTTTATACTTGTTTTTCAAAAGTATTACCTGACATCTAGCTGCTCTAGCCTTCCTTCATGCCCAGAATCATAACTGGGGCTTAAGTATACTATGGCATTTCAGGTTTCAGAGTAGCGGCCGTGTTAGTCTGTGTTCGCAAAAAGAAAAGCTGTACTTGTGGCACCTTAGAGACTAACAAATTTATTTGAGCATAAGCTTTCGTGAGCTACAGCTCACTTCATCGGATGCATTCAGTTCTTTTTCTCCTATTTAACCAGTGAAATGACTATTTAAATGATTAAAGATAAATATTGTAAAACTACATCTTTAAAGTATGTTTGTTATTTCAGCTGTAGCTTTTTATCCTATTCTTCCCATAAACAATACTGAAATCAAGTGAATGTATGTTGTCAATTAAGAGAAGACTATTATCTGAAAGAATGTAGGATTAAGTGATGAATTTTAAACCCTCTGCAAATCTTTATGAAAAAAGAGTTAGGTTTCAGTGGTTATAGGAACAGTTTTATTTCATAGCTATAAAGTCAGCAGACAATTCAGATATTTCTGTATGCACTCACCAAGTGTGTCATGTCCTCCTCTATTGACTGGTTCATATGTTGGGTAAGAGCCTTCTACTACTTCCAGTTAACAGAGTTATTCCTTCATCTCAAGTGGTAGAGGTCTATGCTTTTACTGCTGAAAATCTTATTCATGACTTGAGGTGGGAGCTATTATATAACATTATATAGCTGTGACAAAGTCAGACCGGACGGCTACAAAAGGGTCTTGGAAGGCGGATATGTTATTCCTCGAATGTTAAAGGCTCTTCCCCTCCCCCCACAAGCTTAGAAGGGGTTATCTCAGGTCAATTAGGGACACTTGATCCCAATTTCAGGCTGCCTGAGGCCTTTATAAACCCCTCCTCTGCTCAGAGAAATGGGGAAGAGAAAAGCTGCTGCCAGGCTTGGGGCAGTAGGGAAATACGCTTCTCCAGGTTGAGAGGTTGTGCTCCTTCCCATAGGGGAAACAGTCCCACCCCTAGCAGACACTCAGGTTTGGGCTGACATCCCACAGCAAACCAACAGGCTGACACCTTGCACCAGAGAGGTGGTGGTGAAAGCTACCCCAGGGTTTTTTAGTTTATGAAACTGTTTCCTTTGTTTGGTGGAGGATCACCCCTTAGACTGACCCTCAGGCCTACTGAGGAAGTATGGCCAAAGGATCATAGAAGTAGAAAGGCAAACCCTGCCCTGGGTGGAGCTGATTACCCTAGGCCTGCCATCACCAGAGGGGGAAGCGCTAAGCCTGGCAAGATGAGGGAAGTGCCTTGCCACATAACAAAAAGTTGTGGAGGCTCATCCATCCCTCTGACTACTTACTTCATGCTGATCATGTGTGTGGGTATGAATGATAGTGCCCAGCTGTCAAGGTTCCTTCCCCATTCTGAACTCTAGGGTACAAATGTGGGGACCTGCATGAAAGACCCCCTAAGCTTATGTTTACCAGCTTAGGTAAAAACTTCCCCAAGGTACAAACTTACCTTTTGTCCTTGAACCTTTATGTGCCACCAAAGTGTCTAACAAAAACAGGGAAAGTACCCACTTGGAAACGTCTCCCCCAAAATATGCACCCCAAGCACGACAGCCCCTTTCCTGGGGAAGGCTTGATAAAAATCCTCACCAATTTGCATAGGTGAACAGACCCAAACCCTTGGAGCTTAAGAAGAATTTTAATTAAAAGTAAAAGAATCAACTCTGTAAAATCAGGATGGTAAATACCTTACAGAGTAATCAGATTCAAAACATAGAGAATCCCTCTAGACAAAACCTTAAGTTACAAAAAGGCACAAAAATCAGGAATATACATTCCGTTCAGCACAATTTATTTTATCAGCCATTTAAACAAAACAGAATCTAATGCATATCTAGATTGCTTACTAACTCTTTACAAAAAGAAAAGGAGTACTTGTGGCACCTTAGAGACCAACACATTTATTTGAGCATAAGCTTTCGTGAGCTACAGATGCATCCGATGAAGTGAGCGGTAGCTCACGAAAGCTTATGCTCAAGCAAATTGTGGCACCTTAGAGACCAAATTTATTTGAGCATAAGCTTTCGTGAGCTACCGCTCACTTCATCGGATGCATCTGTAGCTCACGAAAGCTTATGCTCAAATAAATGTGTTGGTCTCTAAGGTGCCACAAGTACTCCTTTTCTTTTTGTGAATACAGACTAACACAGCTGTTACTCTGAAACCTAACTCTTTACAGGAGTTCTGACCTGCATTCCTGCTCTGGTCCCAGCAAAAGCATCACACAGACAGAGAGGACCCTTTTGTTTCCCCCCCGTCCAGCTTTGAAAGTATCTTGTCTCCTCATTGGTCATTTTGGTCACGTGCCAGCGAGGTTATCCTAGCTTCTTAACCCTTTACAGGTGAAAGGGTTTTTCTTCTGGCCAGGAGGGATTTAAAGTGTTTACCCTTCCCTTTATGTAACCCTTCTGCCCATCCGAGTTGGCAGCAACAAGGGACAGGTTCAGTATCTAGGGGTTCTATTCCAGTAACACAATGCAAAACCAGCTCGAGCCCCCACCCAGTGACCTGGGTCAAATATATACCATCCCCGCTGGCCACTCCAAGAGGCAATACTTCCCCTCTCGCAAGCACAGAGTCCGAGTGTAGCAAAAAGCCTTTTAACAGAGAGAAACAATGTGGCATTATGTTGGGGAAACACCAGCAACAGGATTCATAACACAACCCATGAGCAAAAAACCCACCCCAAGCAAATTGGGGCATGTCATTTCCCTTTGGTTCTTGAGTCCAGCAACCTAAAATCACCTAAAGTCCCAAAAGTCTCTGTCCCTGGTCAGGGCAGCCCCAGAGTTCAAAAGTTTATCTGCAGAGTTTTACCTCCCAACCTGGGTGGAGATGGGGGAGTGTTAAGGGGCACCTTACGTGGTCCCAAGCTGATTGCCCCACCTCCCCATGTGGCTCCGCTCTGCCAGCTGCCCCCCTGAGCCGCTCCAGCCATCCCGCAAACTGCTCTGCCATATATCTTCAGGCTCCCCCACCACTTAACACAACACTCAGTGATTTCAGCTCTTAGTAAGTTTAGCTCTTTTGTGATTTCAGCTTGTAGTAGGGGAGCCTCAGTGTTGGTGCACCATTAGCCCAAAGTGAATTCAGCTCAGCAGCCTATAACTAGACTCCTAATGGAATCAAAATTAGCTGTGATATTCCACAGTGGAGAGAGAGGACAGAAGGGCAATTAGCATGTAAGGCCCTCACCAGGGGGCCCATACTACCAAGTATTAATACCTGTCCCCCAGCCTCTCTCCATTCACTGGGTTTTGGAACACATGACCCTTGCCCAGCGAGTGCTGCTTAGTTGATGGTGAGTCCCTCCATCATACCAAAAGGCCAAGAACAGTTCCACTGTCCTTGATTCACATAATCAGGATAATAAGTTTATTTCTGCCCCAATAACAGAGAAACTGGGGCTTCTACAGCAGCCAAAGTGACCATCTAGGCAGGGTGGGTGTGCCTATGCAAATGAGATCAGCCCCTGAAGTTCTTTTCCACAACCCACCATGACTCGCCACCAGATGTCAGTGTGGAGCTCATCCTGACTCTGCTTACATTTATAATTAGGACACCAGTATATAAGAACAGGCATACTGGGTCAGCCCAGTCTCCTGTCTTAGGACAGTAGCCAATGCCAGGTGCTTCAGAGAGAATGAACAGAACAGGTAATCAACAAGTAATCCATCCCCTGTTGTCCATTCCCAGCTTCTGGCAAAACCAAGGCTAGGAACATCACTCCTGTCCATCCTGGCTAATGGCCATTGATGGACCTATCCTCCATGAATTTATCTAGTTCTTTTGAACCCTGTTATTAGCCTTCACAACATCCTCTGGCAAAGAGTTCCACAGTTTGACTTTGTGTTGTGAGACAAAATACTTGTGTTTTTTTTAAACCTGCTGCCTATTAATTTTATTTGGTGACCCCTAGTTCCTGTGTTCTGAGAAGGAGTAACACTTACTTTCTCTACCCCGTCATGATTTTGTAGACCTATATCATATCCCCCATTAGTCATCTTTTCCAAGCTGGAAAGCCCCCCCTTTTTTAAATTTCAAATGTAAGCTGTTCCATGCCCTCAATCATTTTGTTGCCCTTTTCTGAACCTTTTCCAATTCCTATATATATATATTTTAGATGAGGTGACCACATCTGCATACAGTATTCAAGATGTGGGCATATCATGGATTTATACAGAGACAATATGAATTCTCTGTCTTATTAGCTATCTCTTTCTTAACGATTCTCAACATTCTGTTAGGAATTCTGACCCTAAGCAGATCAATAGTTTCTCTGGGGGCTCAGGGATTGAGGGTGAAGGAGCCAGGATCTTGTTCATCCTCTTGGTTGAGACTGAGAGCTAAGGCTGAGACAGTCATATACCAGAGATGACTACACACCATGGGCACTGTTTCAGTAAGGACTGCTGGGAAGATAAGAGGCTTATATTACCAAGAAGGGAAAGAACATCTTTGCACATGGACTCACCAAGTGAGAAGATCTTTAAACTAGATTCAAAGGAGGGCGGGTGACAAAAGTGTATGGGTAGGCATAATAAAAGCCAACTTTAACAAAAGGTGAAATGTTGGAGGGGGAAATGGAGAAACAGGGTGTACTGGAGCAGACTCACCTAGCAGCTCCTCCTGCTGCTCATCTGCAAGAATTAGTATATCAGTCTCTGGAGTGCCCTGTGCCATATCTGGTGATCTGCCTTGGGACTGGGCCCAGTCCCTCCTCCCACTGGGGTGCTGCCTCCTGGCAGTAAACCTCAACAATCCTGAGGGTATCCCCTCCCCACGGAGCCCCCACCCACTACCCTCACCTCAGTCTTGGCTACTGCCAGTCATCACTTAGCCCCACTCTCCAGGGCAGACTGCAGTGTATCAGCCACTCATCACCAGCCGGGGGGTGGGGGGCAGAAACCTGCTGCCTCTGTCTACCCATGGGTTGCCCCCTTGCAACTCCAGTACCTAATAGGCCTTAATCTAGGCCTTATAGCCTAGGCCTTTCCCCCTCAGCCCTACTCCAATCTAGGTACTCCCTCAGATCTCTGCAGCCAGGCCCTTCCCTCTCTGAACACAGAGAGACACTAGCTAAGCGTTCTGCCTAGCAGCTCTTTTATAGGCCCAGCTGCGGCCTGATTTGGGCATGGCCCAGCTGCAGCCATTTTCCCAATCAGCCTAGCTTTTCTTTCCCTCAGCCCCGGCCCTCTCCTAGGGCTGGTTGTTAAGCCCTACAGGGCAGGATTGCATAACCACCCTGCTACATAGGGCAACAAGATGGCAAGCAGTGAGGGGAATATGCTTGATATCTTAGATGTCAATACACATATGCAAAGAATATAGGGAATAAACAGGAAAAACTGAAAGTATTAGTACATAAGCTAAATTATGACTTAATTGGCATCAGACTTGATAGGATAAATTTCATGTCTGGAATATTGTTTGTTTTGAAAAGACAGAAAGGGATAAAAGGGAAGGGTTTTGCACTATGTATCAGAAATATATAAATTTGTTCTGAGATCCAGAAGGAGATGAGAGACAGACCAGATGAAACTCTGTGGGTAAAGATAAAATGAAAAAAACCCAGTACAATATCATAGTAAGAGTCTACTACATACTTCTAAATCAAGAAAAGGAAGTATTTTTAGAACAAAAAAAACAGAAATATTCAAAACACAAAACCTGGTAATAATGGGGGACTTTAACTACAAGATACCTGTTTGGAAAAATTTGTGAAATGTCTGGGAGACAACTTTTTATTTCAGAAGGTAGAGGAAGTAGCCAGGGGGACAGGCATTTTAGATTTGATTCTGACAAACAGGGAGGAATTGATTGCAAATCTGAAGGTTGAAGGCAATTTGGTTGAAAGTGCTCATGAAATGATAGATATCATGGTTCTAAGGAAACGATGGAGTCAGAGCTGCAGAATATGGACAATGAACTTAAAAAAGCAGAATTTAACAAACTCAGAGAACTGGTAGATAATCTGGGATGAAAATTTAAGGGAAAAGGGAGTTCAGGAGAGCTGGCCATTTCTCAAAGAGACAATATTAAAGTCACAACAGAAAATTATCCCAATGTGAAGGAAAGATAAGAAGAATACTAAAAGGCCAATATTACCCTATTAGGAGCTCTTTAATGACTTGAAATCAAAAAGGAATATTACATAAAATGGAAACACGGACAAATTGTTAAGGGGGAATACAAAAGAATAGCACAAGCATGTAGGGACAAAAGCATAAGGGCTAGGGCTCAAAACAAGTTTATACCTTGCAAAGCACATACAAGCTAATAAGAAAATGTTCTGTAAACACATTAGGAGCAAGAAAATGAAGTAAAGTGTAGGTCCTCTCCTCAGAGGGAAGAAGAGCTTATTATGAACAAAATCAACAAGGGTGAGGTGTTTAATGCCTATTTTTCTTAAGTCTTCACTCAAAAGATAAATTGTGACCAGGTAATTAACAACTAATCTGAACAACAAGCGAGAAGGAACCCAAGCCAAAATAGCGAAACAATAGGTTAAAGACTCTTCAAATAAGTTAGATATATTCAAATTGGAAGGGCCTGATTAAATGCACCCTATTGTACTTAAAGAACTAGCTGAAGCAATCTTGGAACCATTAGCAAACATCTTCGAGAACTAATAAAGGACAGCTGAGGTCCCCAAGGACTAAAGAAGGGCACATATACGACCTATCTTTAAGAAGTGCACTTTTGATAGAGGTAGACATGATATATCTTGATTTTAGTAAGGCTTTTGACAAAGTCCCACATGGTATTCTGATGAGCAAGCTAGAGAAATGTAGTTTAGATGAAATTATTATCAGGTGCGTGGAAAATTAATTAAAAAGTAGTTGCCAAATGTTTGCTGTCAGACTGAGGGAACATATTTCATGGATTCCCACAGGATCCAGTCCTGGGTCCATAACTAGTCAATATTTTTGTTAATGACTTGGATAATGAAGTGGAGAGTATGCTTATAAAATTTGCATTAGTCACCAATTTGGGAGGGGTTGTAAGCAGTTTGGAGGACCCGATTAGAATTCAAAAAGATCTTGATGAATTGAAGAACTTGTCTGAAATCAACAAGATTAAATTCAATAAAGACAGGTGTAAAGTACTTCACTGAGGAAGGAAAAATGAAATGAACAATTACAAAATGGAAGATAACTGCTTAGGCAGTTGAACTGCAGAGAAGGATCTGGGTGGTTATAGTTAATGCTGTGATTCTGTCACAGAGGTCACAGATTCCATGATTTTCCATGGCCTTCATGATTTCCGCAGCTGCTGTGGCCCCGGAGACATGATTTTTTGTTTATTGCCTGTGACCTGTCCATGACTTTTCCTAAAAATACCCATGACTAAATCTTAGCCTTAGTTGTAATGGATCACAAAATGAATGTGACTCAACAATGTGATGCAGTTGTGAAAAAGGCCAACAGTCTGTGTATATTAATAGACATGTTATATGTAAGACACAGCAGATAAATATCCTGCTCTACTTGTCACTGGTGAGTCCTCAGCTGGAGTACTGTGCCCAGTTATGGGTGCCACATTTTAGGAAAGATGTGGACAAATTGGAGAGAGTCCAGATATAGGAGCAAAACTGATTAAATGTTTAGAAAACCTGGCATATGAGGAAAGATTTTAAAAAATGGTTATATTTAGTTCTGATATAAGAGAAAACTTATAACAGTCTTCAAATATGTTGAGGTCTGTTATTAAAAAGCATGGTGATTGTTCTTCATGTCCACTGAAGTCAAGACAAGAAGTAATCAATTTAGTTTGCAGCAAGGGAGATTTAGGTTAGATATTAGAAAGTTTTTCCTAACTATAAGGGAATTAATTTATGGAACAGGTTACCAAGGGAGGTGGAATCCACATGACTGGAGGTTTGTAAGAACAGGTCAAAGAAAAACCTATCAGGGAAAGTCTAGATATACTTGGCCCTTCTTTAGTGCAAGGGGCTGGACTAGATGACCTCTCAAGCTCCGTTCTAGCCCTACATTTCTATGTTTCCATTATTTCAATTTTCCTTTTCATTTTACCCCTTCTGCCCTGCACCTTTCTTTTCTTTTCAATGGAAACGTGAGATGGGTATTGCTTTAGGAATACACGTAGCTACTTTGAACATTTATCAACAGACGGTTTCTCCCTCAAACATCTCTGGTACTTTCTCCCATCAATCCCTATTAATTGGGGTGGGTGGGAGGAGAGAAATTCCCTGCAAGAATCCAGAGAACCACTAATGTATCTATCGTTTTGGCCAACCACTTTTCAAATCTGAGTCTAGTACCCAAAATCTTTCTGGCCACAATTGCTCTGCCCCACTCAACTTCTGCATATGCTTTAAAAATCAGGTGAGTCTGGTCTGAGTTAAAGGTGAATTTCACACTTTTTCTTTTATACAGCTCCACTAAATTGAGAGAGGGGAGCAGGGGACACAGAAGATCATGCCCTGCTATGAGAGATATCTTGGCTATTGGAGGAAATTGAACTCATGTGTGGAGCTGTGTGTGGTTGATCTGACAAAGCCTGTTGTGTTTGAATGCTGAAGCATATGTAACACCCCAATGTTTGACTGAAACCTTTGTATCCCTTCAGATGCAGTCATGAAGAGACCTATCCTACAGCAAGGCAGAAAGAGACCTGTGAAAAGCAGGAGGGAATGGATATTAATCACTGCATGAAATAATTCAATCAGGAAAATGGATCTGAAACCTTATTGCAGTTAAGCCCTGTAGTGCCTAAAGCCTGTAGGAGCTCCGAATCTTACTTCCTTTAAACCTGAGCAGCTGTCACTCTGCTGGCAGCTTTTTTGAAGTTGCCTGTAGCTCATAGAGAACGGGGCTTTTTCAGCATAGAAGTTTTTCTAACTCCTCCGTCCCCCTTTCCCTTCCCCCTGCCCAATCAGAAATGCATTTTTAAGGTCTTCCCAACTCAACACTGATATTTTTAATAAAAGGGATGGGAAAAAATAGAGAGAGTGGTTTGTTAGAAAAGCCATTCTGTGAAAAAGGCCCATTCTCTCCTCAGCACATCTGCTTCCACAGTAGCAGAGTGAGAGGAACATCAGGATTCAACAAAAGTAAAATGAGAGCTCCTCCAGGTGTTAAGATTTGTAAAGCCTGGAATCCGGCAGGATTCTAGATATGTTACATTTGTGCTTTGCAGGCCGATATATTTTTTGTTATTGATAGTAAAGTTTTGCTTCTTTAAATGAGTGTAAGCATATGATTTAACTAAGCAACTTTTGGTAATTTCATCTGTGGCATAGCAATGTTGCTGCCAGTGGATTACAATGCATTTGACACCGTGTGGTTATTGTTTTCCTATTGGCTTAAGTGTCTGTATTCAGCCTTATTGCAAATAGTTTGTGCCCTGCTCTGCTGAATAAATAGTCCATGAGCACAGTGATAAATTGGTCCTGAATGTATAACTAGAGAATATAGTTTGTTCCAAAGCTTACCGAAGTCAGTGAAGGACTCCTGCTGACTTCAGTGGACATTGGATTCAGGCTCCATATTGCTGGCCTGAGATGATACTGAACTGTTTCACTTTCTGACTCTTTGTGAACCACCTGTTTGTTTGCTTCGATTAGAAACTAAGTTTTGAAAAGGAAATCCAAGTGGGCATTTCAGATGCTTATGAAAATAAATTGTATCAATGGTAGAAAGTTGTTTTAAGAATATATCACTGATATGTCATATGCAGTATTTACTCAAAGTCGATAAGATTTTCTTGTGCCTCTCGGGATTCAGTTAAGTTTAAAATGTCCCTATTGAGAGTAAATAGGTGCTTACCTAATGTGGAAATTCTGTCACAAATAGTAGATTATCTAGGATCACATTGAAACAGGCTTTTAGTTCCCATATAATACAGGACCAGTTAACTTTCAGGGCAAGACTTACTGTATCTGAGTATCTTAATGCAGTCTGCTCTCTGCTGGGTTCATTCTCCATGGTGACTCTAGATAGCTGATCACCAAGGCTGAAAAATAGGCATACAGGATTTTTTTTTAATTTGACCACTGTTCTTTGCTTCTCTTGGCACTATATTTGCAACTTTATGCTAACCTCTAAGAAGTTTCCACAGCAAACCTAAATATTCTGGGACAACAGCATGCTTTTTCCTTTCAAAAGCACTTATTAGCTCTTGTGATCTTCTCATACACTAAGGAAAGCCTTAAAGTTCTACACACTTTTGTGCTTTCATTTTGCAGTGTTCTAGTAGTCTAATACTCCAGTGAAAATAATGAATGAAGTAAGAAATCACACATTCAGTAGAGCTATGCTGATTTACATCTGCTGAGGATCTAGCTTACTAAGTCTTTTCTGTCACAATAGTTCTTCAAGCAGTCCAGAGCCTCTCAGTTTGTCTCTGTCTTCACTTCTATTTCCTTTTCACAAAAGATACTTTCCTCTCTCAAAAATCTGATGATCTTTTCAACGCACCAAACCTTTTATTCCAACCCTGAGGTCTCTTCTGCTAGTTATGCTCTATTTTTAAACCTGTGTGCTCAAAACTTTGATCAGATGTCTGATATATCCTGGACTGATATTAAATCATGGACAGTGGCTATTGCATATTTTTCTTTCAACTCTGCTGAGGCTTTTTAAGCAAATTGACAGCCCATTTAACATATATCCAAGTTATGATTCCAAACAATATTGGCATATGTATTTTTTCAGTCTACAGTGGGTCTCCTTGATATCAAATGTGGTTTAATGCATGGATTAAGAACAATAAATGACTGTTGGTTAGAACAAAATAACTTCTGAAACTTATGAAAAAAATTCTCTTCTCTTATAAGCCACAATGGTTTTAAAAAATACTTTACAAACAGAAATCTGCAGAAAGTAAGATCCAATAAAAGGAGGTCATTTAGTCATGTAAGTGAGTATATTAGGTCATCAATGCAGGGAGCTCTGACTGAAGTCAGTTTTAGGGGTGCTAATAAGAAAATGTCATAATTTAAAACCTTTAGTGGGCCTAGAAAGTGTATAAGTAGGGGATTGTAAGAGTGTGTTATTAATAACTATAATACCTGCACTGTTCCTCATAGTTCTCAGATAGATCATGTAAGCCACTTACCCCTATCTGTTGAAATATCACCTGGTCAAGGTAAGATTACTTCAAGCTATTTATGTTCATTTGTGTAACAATCCACTAGAGTAATGTGAAATGAAAAAAAAAAAAAACGTAACATTTATATAGAACAAAAAAATAACTGATATATAAAATATCCAAGAACGTGATGTACGGAACATGGATGTTTCCTACAGGGAAATGACGAAAATAAACACACATTTCAAAGTATACCACCCTAAGGGCTATATTCTGCCACTCTTACTCATGTTGAGGAAAACTTTAATCTCTGAATAACTACATTGAAATCACTGGAACCAGTGGCTGAGCAAGGTACATGAGTAACAAAGGCAGAGTCTAGCCTTAAATTACTAGGTAGGCCAAAATCTACTTTTAAAATGGTTTAAATGGATCTCAAAGATATTCTGATTTGAACTGGTGTCAAGTACCATGATTTTGTTCTTGCTACATTAACCTTCTTCCCAGCATTCCACAAAGGTCTCTCTGGTTAAATATCCCCTTTTTAAGCTTCCCCAGAATGGGTGGTGCATGAACCTCCTGTTCAGAGGCTCTCTCCGAGCCTGTCCCTTTATGCCAGAGGTCCTGCCTCTCTCGCCTTTCCACACCGGAGCCAGAGGAGCCTTACCGCAGCCCCAGCCCCAGGCTCGCCAGGCGGCCCCAGCCCTGGAGCGCCGGGTGGCCCCAGTACCGGGCGGCCCCAGCCCTGGAGTGCTGGGTGGCCCTAGCAGCCCCAGAGTGCAAGGTGGCCTGAACTCTGGGAGGCCTCAGCCCTGGAGCACTGGGTGGCACCAGCCCCAGAGAGCTGGACAGCCCTAACCCCTGCTGGCTGGTTTGAGCACTGGCCCCAGCTGCCCTGAGTCCTGGGTGGCCTGCTAGCTGGCTCTAGCCCCAGCCCTCAGCAGTTTCAGGGGAGAGATTGAGATGGCAAGAGGAGGAGCCTAGGCTGGGGCCACTATGGAGGAAGAGCAGAATGCAGAAGAGGGTCTCGGGGAGGAGCATGGGTGGGGCCATGTCTATCTGTTTCTGGAGCTTAGCCTCCCCTGGCCTGCGATACCCACTGCCCATGCTCCCCAGGATACATGAACTGCTAAATTTTTAAAGCACTCCATGATCTGGGTTCAGGATACCACCCTACCTGGGTTCAGGATATCACCCAGGATATCTAAAAGATCATCTCAAGTTCTGTCACAAAGATCATGCTCAACAGCTATGTTCCTCTGGCACAATGGCATAGTAACTGTAAGAGTTTATCTATGCAGAAGACAAATCTTTCTTAGAGGGCAGTCTCAGACTGTGGAATGAACTCCTCCCCATGCTATGGACCATCACCGATCTTAACACTTGGTCCAAGTGCAAGGCAGGCTTTTTTGACCTTGCCTTCTCTAATATAAACCCATAACAACAGGTATATTTATATTAAAAATACACACTATATCAAAACAAGAGACACCACTGCACACACTTTTCCTTCTGGGGAGAAGATGAGAGAACAAACACATGATAGAGGTGTAGTCATGTTACTTAATGCTGTACTGAAAGGTGCTTAGATACTTCAGTGATGAGCATAGTGTAAAAACTATATAGAATAAGATACAACTCCAAGCAGATGATCCCAAATATAGTTCTGCACCAATTGTCCCCCAAACCACTGATTTCACTCTTCCCTTTTAACCCCTTAAACTCTATCCTGATATTATCTTGGCAACACCTTGATCTCCTAGGACTGCAGGCCTTAATTTTATCATAGACAACATGTCACTGAATAGTGTTATTTAATTTGCTCAGAAACATGAATATGAAATGTATTTTCAAGGAATTGCTTCAGCAAGAATTACAATTGTATGATTGTCTCATGCAGCACTGATCAATTAATACAATTTGGACTGGAAGACAGTTCTTGCTTTTGGGAAAGAAATGAATAGAGAAAGTAAACTGGGTTAATGAAATATTCTAGTCTACTTCTATTTAGGAGAAAACTGCAGATATTGAAAAGTACCACCAATTTACAGCAAAAAAAAATAGTGTATTACAGTGTAATACAAATCATTTTGTCATTATTTAAATGAAATTTGGAAAGCAACACATTTTGTTTAGTTAAGGTAAAAACGTTTTGTTTCAACTTTGTCATTTCAACTTCAATATTACATGTAATATTACTTTTATTTAATATAGAGTATTATAATGTTTAAACAGTATCAAAACAAAGCATATTTAACTTCGGTCTACTCTGCAGCCCGATAGAGAAGCATCTCACCTATGTAAAGTCCATGTTAAAATTCTAATGATCTATTGACCAGATTCAGAGTCCACTGAAGTAAAAGGAAGGGCACTCATTCACTTTAGTGAGTTTTGGATCAGGCAATTTATTTATAATTTCTTCCCAACATTTTCAATGACTTTTTTGTTTTTTTTTTCCTACTCAACCATGAGTTTTCAAGTTTATAGTAGAACTTTATGTGTAAGGTTGGGAACCACTGATTCAAATTATGTTCCCATTTATACCCATGCAACTCCACTACCTTTGTATCCTATATCAAAGACCCTAAATCTCCAACTCTCAAATCATTCTGACAGTGTTAACTACATTTTCCCAGGGCAGCCTAGCTATCTTAGTGGATAACAGAGACAGTATTTGATGTATCTGGGCTGAAGTCCATTGAGGCCTTGAAAGAATTTAGACTAGGGCCAAGAACTGGGACCAGGATAAGTGATGATACCAATGACACCTTGACATTTTCTGGTACTTTGACAAACTGAGGGCACATGCTTTTGATGGAAGGGGAAGCCTATGTACTGGTGAGCTTCTGCAAAATGTTCCATCTTCCCATTAGCACCACTCCCCTCTTGTCTGGGCCAGTTGCTGGTCATTCCAATGCACATAAAACCATAATGGTCTCATTCTGCCAGGGTATGATGATTTTATTAATTAAAGATTTATTAATCTTTGCTAAAAACCTTGTCAGATGCTCACTGACCATGCTTAAGTGGATTATTTTAATCCTCAAAAAGAACGTTCCATTTGATGATACAGACTAACACGGCTACCACTCTGAAACCTATTTTAATCATGTAATTTTTAATATAGCTCTTTCAAAACCAAGCAGAGAGGCTGGTTTTCTATGAAAATGTGTTTGTTCCAGGTTTCAAATACCAGAACAAATATGGAAAATTTCAGCTTAAAATCATACACAGTTATCAGCCTGTGGTTTGTTATGGAAAGTGTTTAGCAATCTGGATTTAAGTGGGCACTATCAGGTGTCTGTTGAAATATGCCCTGTATCAATTATAATGCATGATTACATAGAGTTAACAGCATTTTAAGGCTGGCTGCTGATACTGGTTGTTATTGTTTTGGGATTAGGTCTGTCGGTGGTTGAATATATGAAGTTTTTTAGTTATTTCTTATCACAAATCTAACTTATTTAAACAAATAAATCTGCCTTCTTTGCAGCACTGGAAATTGTTAATTTCTCATTTAGCACAGGTTTCTCCAACTGCTAATAAATTTTACTTTATAACTTTGAGCAATAACACAGTAAAATGAGCTGTTAATCTGATTCATGCTTAGTCCAGTAACAAGTGTCAGTAAGTGACTTTGAATGTTTTGGAAATACTTGCAGGAAGGAATTTAGTCTGTTTCCCTCCTTTATCCCATTTTCTCGCTCTTGTTTTGTGTCACAATGCATCACTACATACTGATGTTTGCTTCTGTATGAGGAAGCAAAAAGGGGATTGCATAGTACATGTTGGCCTCTTTTCTTTCTATTAAATGCGTCAGCTTTGATTTGTTACAATTTTAGAACATGTTTGGGCATTGCCAGCTTTGGCAGTTGCTTCTTTATATATAGATATATTAGAATGACCTTTGCTTGATATGTGGTTTATGGACTCTGATTTATTTTCCTTTATTATTTCCTCAAAGATGCCTATAAATGATTTTAAACTGTAGCCTTGATCTTCATTAAATACAATTTCTTTAAGATAATATAAGGTATACTGCAAAATGTGGAATACAGATTTTTCATGAGTCTGCTTTGATCTATGACAATGACAAGAAACTGCCCAACATTAGACAGGCTGAGTGGTAGCTGATCTGCATTCATTTAATTTAAAAAATCTGAAATAAAGAAGTGTGTGTGTATGCATGTGTACACACACACAGAGGCATATAGCACACATACTTTGTCCTGATAACCAAAAACACAGACGTGCTTGACTTTACTCAAATTGATCGCTCTACAGGGCATATTGTTAGCTGAGTGAAGTTTAGAACTGGTCAGCATTTTTTTTGTTGTTGTAACTATTTTCTATCAACAAATGCAGTTTCATCAAAATGTTCTGTAGGAAAGTGTAAATTTCAATGAAATTTTTAACAGGGAAAAAGTACCAGGGTGGGATACTCAAACTAGGCAAGACATCTGAGCCGATTTAAGCAACTTAAATTTAGGGCCAGTCAGGTCACACTTTACTCATTCAACGTAAGTGAAGGTGGACTTAGAAAGAGTTCCTCATTGGCTAATGCACATGTAATGCTGATACAAAACAGGCGGCAACTGGGAAAGGAAGTGATCATATAGATAAAACTCTACTTTTGATAGATGGGTTCTGCAGGAGCAGATATCTCACATACTCCAAATTGTAGACAAGCCTGTTTGGGAGACTAACTTCTGTGTGGATGAATTGCCAGGCCAGAATGCCATGCGGTAGGTCAGAACCTTGTTCTCTTCCAGATTCATGTCTATGAAGGTTTATCAAAGGATAAAAGGTAAGTGTAGATATTTCTTCCTTCATACAGATGTTTTTCTCTCTTGCCACCTCAGGATCATCTCCAGTGTCTGCTGGAGTTCCTGGCTACTAAACACTGCTGGCTGTTATGGAGACCTTTTGTTGCTGTAACAATCATGTTGTAAATGTATCCTCCTGGTGGAAATCACTTCCATCCTTCCACCACTGTTGACCTTTTTTCCTGCCTCTGTTTTTGATTGAATTGCTACTGTATTTATTGGGGAAAGGAAGGCAAGGGCGGCTGAAGAGGATAGGACACTTCAGTGAGTTGAGTAGGTTTTGGCGGATGGAAAGATACTGGGGAAATTTGGAGAGGAAGTGGGTTGTGTTTGAGGATGTGTGAGGCTGTGATATTTAATCTCTCTAGCATGTGCTAGTATTTTGTTTAATAAACAAAACTTAATAGCCCTCAATAATAAAATGCCCCTTGGTTGCTTCTCAATGACATCCCAAGACACACTATGCCAACTAAAACAACAAGGAGTCCTTGTGGCACCTTCACTCCATGCATCTGATGAAGTTGATTATAGCCCACGAAAGCTTATGCCCAAATAAATTTGTTAGTCTCTAAGGTGCCACAAAGACTTCTTATTGTTTTTGCTGATACAGACTAACACTGCTACCCCTCTGAAACCTTTGCCAACTATATCTTCAAGTTCCTGACATTACTGGCTTGTTTTGCAGTTCTCCTCCGCTTTGTCTAGAGATTCCAGGTCAAACCTTGGCCTCATTGAAGTCAATGGGAAAACTCCTATAAATTTCAATAGAGCCAGGATTTTACTCCTCCTCCCAGGCTGCAGCCTGGTCAGATTCTTTTGATCTAAAATTGAACTGAGGACCCTGTGCTTGTTTATGTACTCTAGACCCTTCCAATGGCTGCCCAAAGTGTCCACTGGTCCTATAGTTCTCCCATTTTCCCCAATATTTCTGGTAGGAGAATGGGTTCATGGTGTGGCATCGACAGAGTAGCATGTCAGCCTGTCCTTTGGTAAATTTTGCTTTCTAATTCTGAGCTCCATCATCTTGCCTGGCCACAGTGTTATCACAATCACTGTCAGCAGCTGGTACACATACAAGTGATACAGGTGGGAGGAAAAGCAGTAAACTGCTCTTCATGCAACCATTCAGGACTAACTTTTGAAAATCATTCCAGTCAAGCAAGTACTCACTGACATACATGATCTGTGATAGTACGTGTACTCACATATTCACCATGCTCAGCCAATGGGTCCTGAGCTACTGACTTCTCTGTGTGCATCATTGCAATCAATCTGGACACAGTGGACAGACAAAGCTCATTCAGATTTTGCAGCTTACCAAAACACTGTTTTTTAAACTCTGGATGTCCCACTTCCCTACAAAATATTCATATCAAACTTTTCAAATAAAGCAGTTGCCTAACTTGTTTTAAAAAAAAAATCTGAGAAAGCAATGCATATTTCTGGGTGTCCAATACATATAGGCAGGAACTCATGAAGGCTACTTTGAAAATGGAAAATTGTGGTGAAATCCTGGCTCTGCTGAAGTGGGTGGCTTTAAAAACGTAATCAGCCCAAATATATTGAATGTCAAATTCATTTTTGGCAGGTAATAAAGGTTCAATATTTTCTGATTTGATACAATATAACTGAAGAAAAACAACAATTTGTATCCCACTCCTGTTATATTTTTGTTAGCTTTTGTGCTATAATGGCATAATTGTTAAAGTAAATTATGTCTCAAAGTCCTTCACTTTTCAGCAAAGTTTTTCCTTCTACATAAAAACTGAGAGGGAATAACTTACTTTTAATGAAGTCTGGCTTAAATGACTGCCTTTGGCAAAAAGCAATTTAAGTACAAAGAATAAAATGAAACCTTAATATGTGTCACTAATCAAGAATGTACAAATGGATCCTGGTTTTGACAAGAGCTGGTACAAACAGTTTGTTGCCTTAGGAAGATAGCACTCTAACCAAAATTCATATTGATAACTCTAGTGTTATCAGCATGGCTGCTTTATATCATAAGCATTTTCCTTCTGAGCACTCAGGCTCAGGTCACCAAAGGGTTGTGCTGCAGCTCTTTGTATTTATTTTTCTTCAGACTTCACTAAAACCAAAATGTGGAGCACATTATTTTCAAGTGTGCTTGCACATGTGATGTTCCTTACCACCTTCTCCCCCTCAGTATGCTGTAGGCGATGATCTCATTTACTGAAGACCAGAAAACAAGTACTTATGTTTGGTGAAAGAAGCTCCGTGCGGTGAACAATTGACAATTTTTTACTTCTGCTACTGCCAAGGCAAGTTAAAAATAATGAGGTTTTATCTGATAACACAACTGCTCACCTGACTAGCATGGTAGTGTGCTAGGATGAAGATAGGTTCACATTGTGTTTTAGGTGCAAGTGCATGGAATCAGAAAACACATGAACTGTCTAGTTCATTTTTCACTTGCAAACAACGTTCAATAAGTTCATTTTATTTAGAAATTATAAGAAGCCATTATTAATTATACCTTATTCCATACTGAACGTAAGTTCTCAATTATTCAAAAGAGTTTTTTCTTTTTTTCATAGGTATGAAAAAAAATACCACTTTACTTATGTTTATTTGAAAATGAATCATGAATCAATTTATACTTTACATATCATAAAATGAACCACGTAATTTTTCTAACTCTGGCTTCCCAGTGTAATTAAGGAAGTGCGTGGGTAATGTTAGAAGATGGAATCTTTGAACATGGATCTACCACAGACAATAAGGATTAGAACTTATGAATAAATGTGAGTCCTCAACACTCACCGATTCCCATGGGACTTCCATGCGCTCGGCCAAAATCCAGTCCTGCATATCTATATCTCAGTCTACCTACCTTCAGCAATTCTCAGTGGAAGGGTGAAGAATATCTACTAAACAGTTAAGATACAAATCAACACAAATATTTGCTTTGGTTCTGAAACCAAGAAACCAAGAAATGGATGAGAAAAATTAGGGCCAGGTTCTTATTTATGTTATGGCATCCTGAGAGAGCCATAAATAGGGTGTAAATTACATTAAATTACTTGCTCATTCATCACAATGTAGGAGATATCAAAAGTTATACATCAGTGGTGATTGATGGAATGATTGAATAGAACTGTCCTATTTCCCCAGTATCAGAGGCTAATTTCTATTTTATCTATACATGAAATCAATTGCCCACTTTAGTTTCAAAATATTAGCTGTATTGTTACTATTTTTATTAGTACCAGAAGGTTTCACAGAACATGTCACAACACAGGAATAAAGGAAAACAAAGCACTCCCTTAACCCTCCTGTACTGACAGTCTGCATCTCAGGTAGCAGTACAGGAAGTCTCAACAAAATTGCTACTCCCCCTCCTATACAGGTAGGTGGGAAGTGGAAGGATGGGGTCAGAGTGTGTGCGTGTTCTTTCCTCCTCACACCCTTTTCCTCCACCCTAATACACAGGCCAATGCAGTTGCACTGTCCACCAGAGGAGACATATGCTGCACTAGGTACAGGGCTGGTGCAAGGTATATCCCTCTCCACAGCAGGCAGGTAACCAGAAGGCAGTCTCTTTGAATCACAGTCTGCTTCCCAAGATGCTCCTGGGGTTACACAGCACACAGGGCATACACAGGGCTTGTGGTAAACCCATGATTCAGCCCTCTAAAGGTTTGCAGATGAGATTTGCTTTTAAAAAGGTCTATTTTTTTTTTGTAAACTCAATAAAATCATGACTGTGTTTATTGTGCTCATAGTTGAGCAATTATTTGCACATATGGGACATTGATCAAACAACTTTAAGATGGTGGGATCAATAGGAAAACAAATCAAAAGAGAAAAAACAAGAAAAGATATAAAATTTCCTTCTAAAAGCAACCTATCAATTTTTATAAATGGTGTTGGTTATTTTTAATTGCCTGTCTGTACTCTTATTTTCCAGGTGTTTGTTTTTTCTTGATTTTAATCCTGCTCTGAACAAATATCTTGGACAAAGTTTTCAATGCTAATAACTAAGTAACTTAAATAACAGGTCTGACCTACATAGGTGCTGAGCATTGCAACTCCCACTTTAGTCAATGGAAGCCGCAGGACACAAGTCCTCTGAAAATAGATACCTAAATATGGACTTGGCTGCCTAATTTTAGGAACCTAAATTGTAAAATTTGTCCTGTTTCTATACTGATTCGTAATCCCCCTCTTTCTCCTTCCATGCACACATACTCAAACGGTCCCCACATAAAGTGCATTTATTCACAAGCAATTAGGAATTGCACAAAAATCAAATGTAGGTAAGGAGAAATGTACTTTTTTAATTTATGTGTGTAAGAATTGATTATAGAGCCCACATTCAGTTGCTATATGTATAAAAACTGCAGAAGCCATTTTCCACTGTTCTTCCAGCAAAAAGCAAAGTAATGGCAAGCAGGACACTTCAGATCCATTTCAACGATAGCACCATTTCCTTGCTTCATCAACAGAGAACATTGAATAAGTGTCTGAGTGACTGAATGCTCTCCAGCAGAAAATCTCTGAAACTTCCCCATTGCCTGAATTACTGCAGAACCATTTGGCATACTTCCAGTTTCAACATTTCTCTTTCCCAATATGTACCGTTTGAGGCTTGAATTATTCCTGCTAGTCACTAGGTAATAGCTAATGGGTATTATCTATGAACATACCTAAAGGTATGATGAACAATTTAAAGGTTTATTTGATTCATTCAGTCAGAGCATAGCTTATCATGTGCTTTTTTTTATGCTAAGACAATTTATCAGAATTTATGATTTAGCATTTATCAGAAAATATGATATTAAAGAACCTCTTAAACATCTGTAATGAATATCTTCCTTAAAGGCTTACAGAAAACACATCATTGAAGCATATTAAGCCCTTAAGATGATTATACATGAAATATATAATTTACATGTCAAAATACAACATGCAGAATGGCCTGAACAAAGATGAGTTACATTGTGTATCTCTTTACTGTGTTTTAGACACTTATTTGTTTTGTTTTTTTGTTTGTTTTTTTTGGGGGGGTTAGAAATGAATTCTAAGACAATACCATTTCTCTCTAAACTTAGCACCACTGTAGTGAGGAAATCCATTCATTGCTTGGATGCTAGCATGGTGTCATAGTGCAGTGTGGCTAGTGCTTAAACTTTAATAATTTTTTTCTGAAAAGTTCATTTTAAACTCAATTTTCTCAGTGCATATCTTTCTGATTTCTTCACCCAAACACCTGTTTAAAGATATTCAAAGCTTTAAATGGGAAGATCTGCATTGCACCTCCATATATTGATCATGGTTCTTTCAGAGGTCCAGAGAGGCCCAGGCCACTTCCAGGTTTTGAGGCCCCTTTCAACACACACTTGATCCAGCACCAGCAACTGATAGTGGTTTGTTTATATAATCAGCTGATCTGAGGACACATTCATTGCAGTCTAATCTTGTGCCATCAGAACTGATATATTTGTATTAATATTTATGAATATTTTAAACTCTTTAATATGACAATCTATATTAGTTAACATATATATATATGTTGTGACAAAGCTCTGTCTTTGCCTCCGTGGGTCCCACGTTTCCTGGCAGATTTCACTAGCTTCAGAGGCTCACTGTGACCCTCCATGTAACCCTTCTCTCTCTAGAGACAAGGGTCACAGTCTACTGAGCCATTTTCGTCATAAGCTAGCGAGGGAGGTGAGGAGAAGTTATCCTTCTTTGCACAGTCTCTGTTGTCTCCCAGTCTCAGCGATTAATCGGGGGGGGGGGTGGAGGAGCCCAGGCCCACCCTCTGCTGCAGGCTTCAGCCCAGAGACCCTAATAGTATCAGCTATGGTAGTTGACCTTTTAGAAACATGACATGTACAATTCCCTGGGCTACTTCCCCCACAGCAGCCCTCACTCCCTCAAGTTCCACTTCACCCTTACCTCAGGGCCTCCTTCCTTGTACCTTATATGGTGTCTACTACTCAATCTCTCCAACAGCACAACTTCCTCCCACAGCTCCTGACATACACACCGACCTGAATGGCTGCGAGGCTTTTAACTAGTTTCAGCCAGTCCCTGATTGGCTTTAGGTGTCCCAATCAACCTAGCATTCTCCCTGCCTTCTGAAAAGTTCTTAATTGGCCCCAGGTGTCTTAATTGACCTGGAGCAGCTGCCATTTCACTTATCCTGGTACCAGGGATTTGTTGAGCCTGGAGCTAATATATCTATCTCCCACTACTTTTTTACAGACATATGGCCTTGCCCCATCACTATATATATATATAATGTCTTTTACCAAATCACATCTCTTATTTGCTTCAACTTCCAGCTCTAAGCCTAGAGAGTGTGTCACATTTTGGTCAGATAGGGATGCACATAAAAACAACTTGTGAAACTTATCAAATGCCAAAAAATTAACAAGTGTCTAAATTTGAGGCCGTCTTTGAGCTTGAGGCCCAGGCCAAATGGCCCTCCTGCCCCTCCCCCTGCCCCTGCAATCGGCCCTGTGGCTCTTTTCTGACCAATTGACAATGCCTCACTCTCAGAAGCACACAATATTTTCAAATGATATTATTTCTTATAGATTTTTAATGAGATAAAGAAACTTTTAGATTCATCCTGGAGTCTAGAGGAATAATGTGGGTATCATTGCCCAAGATACACATGTACAGGGATGCTTTATATGTGGATTTCTTCCTTCCCATGGTGACGGGAAAAGTTAGCCACTCCTGAAGCATCCTTCTCCTTTCCCTTTGAGTACTTTCTGTGGGTCTCTGTGAGGGAAGGTGGAGCGTGAATGGGACAGGTTTCATCACCCTGACAATGAGCTTTATCTTCTGAAGGCAATGCAGCCTGAGCCTGAATTAACTTGTGTGATGAGTCACCTCTACACAAGAGTATTATAGGGACAGTGGTATATAGGGCCTATGAACTAACTTGATTCACAGGGCTTTTGCATGGATAGTCTGTATCTCTAAGGTATGTGTCACGGCATACGTACAGAAGTTAAATACAAACATAAATACTCTTGCTGAAAGGTTGCAGCATAACATTACTTTATTTCTTAAAATTCAGAACAATAACATACTAGAACCCCAAAACAGAGAAAGGTAAAGCAGGCTGCTCCCTAAAACAGAGATGCACAACTCATCTCACCTTCCTAAAGGCTAGCTGCTGCAAACTGACTGTTACTAGGCCCAGATCACACACTTCCCTACGGAGTCTCCTCTCTGAAAGGAAGACTAGGAATTTAAAGTGATATAGATCACAATTTTAACAGAGTTTTAAATTCACATCTTGCAGATCCTCTGGGAGCCACAGATTGTCAAGAGCTAATCTTCTGGTTTCCTGGTGGGCAAACTGCACCCATGACAGAAGAATCCAGAGGAAATACTGCAAGTAGAGCTTTCTTCCTACCCAGATGATTGGGATTTTTCCTGGAAAGAAGCAATCCCATATCTGGTTCTTAGTTATTGAGCACCAGTAGTGTGTTTACCATTGTACAGAACGTTGTGGACAACACAGTCCTTTCCCCAAAGATTCAGTGAGAGTTTGGCCATTCATATTACCTATTTATCAATGAAGTGGTCAAGGGGTTTTCTGAAGGAAGTCCAATTAAATCATAAACAAATTAATCACATTATCATGCTTTCTTTGGCTAGATAATAATATCATGGAGATGTGCTGTACAGAAATGGGAAGAAAAAAAAAGTGTTGAAGATATTTTCTTTGGTTGAATACCTGTAGGGAATAATACTAATAAACAATATTAGAACAAAGCCCACATAAAATATATCATGTATAATTAGCTATTAAAGAGGGAGAGTAATAAAGGCAATGTGTCTGGCAAATCCTCATCTGTTTTAAATAAGATAAATGTTGAAATTTTACTAGTTTGGATCAGATGTACAGGATCAATTTCCCTCATGGCCTACATAAATTCATTCCTAATCTAACAGTAATTGACATTCAATGGTTAGAATTTTGTTCTAATGCTTATTTAAAGAGGCCACTTTTAATGAAGGCAAAAGGTCATTTTTAGTAATCTTGAATTAGAAGAATAAATGAGACAATAAATTGATGCCTTCAGTTTTCATGCTCCACCAGTTACTCAGGTTGTAACATAAAGGTTACCTTGGAGTGGAAATGAGCCTAAACAGTTCTGACATCTTTGGCCACCTTAAACAAAATGAGGATAATTAGTGACTTATGGTACATCCCCTCCTTACCTCTCCACCTGGAGCTCTGCTGTTTTTCATCATTCCTGAAAACATTGCCATGGAAAGCAGCATTTCAGGAATTATGCTGCAGTATCAGACCCTGGGGCTCATTCTCCACTGCCGTGCACTCTAGATAGTCATTTATACCTGTGCAAAGTGGGTATTCAGTGTGCTTGGTTGTGTTCTTTCACCCTGTGTTCAATTACACATGACCAACACAGTGGAAAATCAAGCCCAGTGACCAGTTTAGAAACCTTATATAATGCTGCATAAGGAATCCCCCAATAGATAGGGCCCCTTTATGCCACTCCAGACCTTTTACCTTATGTAAAGCATCTGAAGCAAGGTGGATGCAGATTTCAACCCTAACAATTTTGTTGTTTTCTGTATTTTCTCCAAATCTTAAGTATATTTCTGGCAATGAGTTTCTCAGAACTGAATGCAAAATTCTAGGTACAGTTGCACATGGGACAGACAGTTTAGAGTGGGATTATTGCTTCCCTACTCCAGGGTGTGACTAGAAGGAAAAACAATATTATTTCTGATGCTCTAATGCATTGCAGACATACACATAATTTGCTCTCTGCTGCCAAACCTAAGTTTCTTTTTGCATTATTGTTTAACTCCCCCTAAATATCTGTATTATATTTCACTAGAAATATTAGCTTGCATTTTTTCAATTAGGTTATTTTCTGCCCCTATTTCGAACCTCTCTCAGCCACCTTGCATTTATTTCTGTCCTCCTTGAAGCTCAGAATACTTTCCAGTTTACTGAAACTAACAGAATTTATTAATCTGTTTAACCCTTCTTCCAAATCATTAACAAAGACAGGCATCATGAGAGTTATCACAGTAGAGATATGATTTCAACTCCTTTCCTCAGTAAAACAAACCTCTGGTAACAGTTATACTAAACTCTGCCAGTTTGAAAGCCCAAAGGAAGCTAATGAAATAGGGCTATTGTAGCTGTATTGCAAGACTTAACACAGTCAAAGGAAGAAACCCCTATGAGAAAAGGAACACTATGGTAGCTAGGGAAAACCTGTTTTGCCCATATTGACAGCCTGCCGAATGTAGTGGTGTCCAATGGATAATTGAGGCAGAACAGATTGTGCATTTTTGCAAAAGAAGATATACATATTACATGTGTAATAAGGTGATATACAAAATGAAGAGTTAGATGCTGACATCGCAATGACAATTAGCAATACAAGCAAATATAGCAACTGTTAACCAATCAGCAATGTGAACATACAACGTTGGACACTGGAATTTGTGTTACTGACCCAAGGATTAAAGGACACTTGGATTTTTGTAAGAAAATGCTACAAGTGCTTTAACTGCCACATGAACACCGATTTTCATGTGGAGAGGGGAGCCTAGTTTAAAGATTCATCTGGAGGGATATCATCATTAACAATGTTGGTTTCTACCATCAGTATTCAGTGTGAACCTGAGTCTCATTAATCCCTTGATCAGAAAAGATGGCACTGCACGACTGGTTTATCTCCAGCCGTGCATATCTGATTAGAAAGTAATCTTTGTAACTAGATGTCCTTCACTACTCAATACACTTGGTGGTAATGGGTAGTTCCATAGCCAGTAGCAAAAAGAGCTATGGTCAAGTATAATATGTAAACAATGTCCAATGCTTTAATACTTATCACTTTCATGGTAATTCATATCTCCAATACCCTAAATACATGAATTAATTATTCCATATAACATACCTTGGAGGTAATTATAATAACCTCCATTTTACTAATGAGGAAACGAATATACAGATGGTTACATGACTTCCCCAAAACAAAACTGTGCCTAATGGTTCTGTCTTTCTGTACAGTGCTAAGTCCACAAATTGCTGTTTGTATGAAAACTGTTGCCATAAATATAAAGGGAAGGGTAACCACCTTTCTGTATATAGAAATAGAATGAGGAGTAATGGTCTCAAGTTGCAGTGGGGGAGGTAGATTGGATATTAGGAAAAACTTTTTCACTAAGAGGGTGGTGAAACACTGGAATGCGTTACCTAGGGAGGTGGTAGAATCTCCTTCCTTAGAGGTTTTTAAGGTCAGGCTTGACAAAGCCCTGGCTGGGATGATTTAACTGGGAATTGGTCCTGCTTCGAGCAGGGGGTTGGACTAGATGACCTTCTGGGGTCCCTTCCAACCCTGATATTCTATGATTCTATGATTCTATTAAATATAAAATCCCTCCTGGCCAGAGGCAAAACCCTTTCACCTGTAAAGGGTTAAGAAGCTAAGATAACCTCGCAGGCACCTGACCAAAATGACCAATGAGGAGACAAGATACTTTCAAAGCGGGGAGGGGGGGAAGGGTTTGTCTGTCTGTGTGATGCTTTTGCTGGGAACAGAACAGGAATGGAGAATTAGAACTTGTTAGTAAGTAATCTAGCTAGAAATGCATTAATTTCCTTTTGTTTAAATGGCTGGTAAAATAAGTTGTGATGAATGGAATGTCTATTCTGTTTTTGTGTCTTTTTGTAACTTAAGGTTTTGCCTAGAGGGATTCTCTCTGTTTTGAATCTGATTACCTGTAAAGTTTTTACCATCCTGATTTTACAGAGGTGATTCTCTTACCTTTCCTTTAATTAAAATTATTCTTTTAAGAACCTGATTGTTTTTTCATTGTTCTTAAGAGCCAAGGGTTTGGGTCTGTGTTCACCTATGCAAATTGGTGAGGATATTTATCAAGCCTTCCCCAGGAAAGGGGGTATAGGGCTTGGGAGGATATTTTGGGGGGAAGATGTCTCCAAATGGGCTCTTTCCCTGTTCTTTGTTTAACACGCTTGGTGGTGGCAGCGTAGGGTTCAAGGACAAGGCAAAGTTTGTACCTTAAGGAAGTTTTTAACCTAAGTTGGTAAGAATAAGCTTAAGGGGTCTTTCATGCAGGTCCCCACATGTGTACCCTAGAGTTCAGAGTGGGGAAGGAACCTTGACAACTGTGTACAAATTTGAGTATCATTTCATAGAAACAAATTGGATGGTTATTGATTGAAGTTAACCATAATACCAACAATCTTGGATTTAGATACCCTTCAACCATAGGAAGGAAATCTTTGGCAGACATCACCTCTCACTGGCCTTTCAAAACCAGGGAATAGAATTTTGAATGGCAAAGTTTTCTAAAACAAACCTCTGATAGCTTGTATGCAAACAAAAGGAGACAAAGTCACATCTCTATTTACAAGAAGTAAATAACAGATTGATAGAATTTGTAGATCATACTGAACTGGGAAATATTGTGAGCAACAGAGAAGACAAAAATAAATGATAAAAGGTTCAGACACCTAATACCTGATCCAACTCTTATTGACTTCAGTGGGAGCTGGCTCAGGAACCTACTGCTTTATTTTAACCCATTAGTGAATTAATAACAATTCCATATGGAATCTAAGTCATTGTCTTAGCATAGACCCCTGTGCCACATTCTTTAACATTAAAAAATATGTTTCTGTTTGTCAAGGTTCCTTCCCCACTCTGAACTCTAGGGTACAGATGTGGGGACCTGCCCCACTCTGAACTCTAGGGTACAGATGTGGGGACCTGCAGGAAAGAAACCCTAAGGTTATTTTTACCAGCTTAGGTTAAAACTTCCTCAAGGTACAAACTATTTTACCTTTTGTCCCTGGACTTTATTGCTGCCACCACCAAGCATCTAACAAATATAACAGGGAAAGAGCCCACTTGGAAATGTCCGATGAAGTGAGCTGTAGCTCACAAAAGCTTATGCTCAAATAAATTGGTTAGTCGCTAAGATGCCACAAGTACTCCTTTTCTTTTTTCTCTCCAAAATCCCCCCAAGCCCTACACCCCCTTTCCTGGGGAAGGCTTGATAAAAATCCTCACCAATTTGCATAAGTGAACACAGACCCAAACCCTTGGATCTTAAGAACAATGAAAAAGCAATCAGGTTCTTAAAAGAAGAATTTTAATTGAAGAAAAAGTAAAAGAATCACCTCTGTAAAATCAGGATGGCAAATACCTTACAGGGTAATCCGATTCAAAACATAGAATCTGATTCTAGGCTAAACCTTAAGTTACAAAAACAGGAATAGACATTCCATTCAGCACAACTTATTTTATCAGCCATTTAAATAAAACAGAATCTAACACATATCTAACTAGATTGCTTACTGACCTTTTACAGAAGTTCTGACTTGCATACTTGCTCTGGTCCCAGCAAAAGCAACACACAGAGAGAACCCTTTGTTTCCCTCCTTCCAGCTTTGACAGTATCTTGTCTCCTCATTGGTCATTTGGGTCAGGTGCCAGCGAGGTTGCCTCAGCTTCTTAACCCTTTACAGGTGAAAGGACTTTTCCTCTGGCCAGGAAGGATTTAAAGGTGTTTACCCTTCCCTTTATATTTATGACAGTGTTACATATCACAAATGGATAAAAGTAGGAAATGATACATAAGCAGTAGTCTCTTTCATTAAGTATGCAAAGATATTGCACATTTAAGGGTTGAACTCTTCTTATTGTTTTTGCAAAATTAGAACTTTGTGAAATTGGTGCAACAGAGCTTATTTACAATTTTATCCCATGCCTGTTTCAGTTCATAAAGTTTGCAATAAAATAAAACGAAAACAACTTTTTCCCAGTCACTTCAAGATAACATTATAAAGTCATTTAAAGTAGCTTAAAATTTGTGTTGTATTTTTATGGAGTTTTAGAAAATATATTATTTTTTTATGATCCTTTATGAAGTTAACTATGTAGCATCTCTTTTATGGCATAATATTGAATCTTTATTGTGGGATCATTACCCAAAAACATCTAAGTTCAATTTTACTACTGAAATTTGGAGTTAGTTCAGAACAATTATACTCCTTGAGTCCACAGTGTTGAAATCATCTTTGGCTTCTTCTACTATTCGATTCAGGTTCTTAACTTCAGTGCAAAATGTTGCAGCTAAAGAATGTATATTACAGGTCATGGATGGTGGTGGTTCAATTAGTTTGTAATCCCTTGGTTTTTCAACAATCAGGAATTTGGACTAGACTTTGATATTATGATCAAATAAACTACAAATACTCCTTCTAAATGTTTGCAGCTTTTCAGCTCTACACCATAGAAATCTGGGCCTTGAGTGTTCCCCCTGTAGCTGGGAAGATGGGAGGGAGTAGTGCTACAACCACACCACCATTTCTCCTCTTTGTGACTCTGAGGTAACTCTTCTCCAAGTATATACAGGGTTTCAAGGACATGGAACAGGAGCCTGATTATTCTTTCTGGCACAGATACTGGTTAATTAATTGTATTAATCTACCCAGGATTAATACAATTATGAATTTATGGATGGATTAATACAATTAAGAGATGCACCATATCCTTCCAGGTCACCATCAACAAGCACAGAGTGGACCAAGTGAATGAAAGTCACAGGCTTCATCCCCACAAACTCCATAGCCTTGGGAAGATGCTTAGCATGAAATTCCATGAAGGGAATCTTGTACAGCTTTCCTACCTCCCTAGTCCCCAGTGTTGCCATGGGAAAGGGTGATCAGAGCCCCACTCTTCTAATTGGATATAGCTATGGCATTTTATATATATATATATATATATATATATATATATATATATATATATATATATATAGTATATAAAGTGAAACCCCTGGACTTAAATCCTCAAGAGTTTCTGCAAAACTTTGAAGCAATTTATAAATCTGTAATGACCTGATATTTCAAAATTGTCACACTGCATATTTCTAGACAACACTGATGACTAATAAAGATTCTTTAAATGACTCAAAAAATGGAAGCGAGAACTCCAGTGAGATTTTGTTTTGAACTGCATGTCTCTGTAGTGTACATTTTGTTGTCATACAGTGGCACAGTAAATGCTATTGTTATTAAGAATGATTATTCCCCTTGTGGAGTTGATTCTGCTGGGGGGGAAAAGCATTTATTGATTAGTAGTCAGTGGCTGTGGGAAGAAGATAACTGCATTTTAAAAAGTGACATGTATAAAATGACTTGTTTCAAAGTTGCACGTCAAAAACAAGAGGAAGCAAAAAAAAAAGCAGATTTTTTTCCCAAAAGTTGCCCTAAAATAGAAATCCAAGGCTTTTGGATATTCAGCAGTACAAGATTCCTACAGCATTGTGTGGAGCATTCTATTCAGAATCTCATTTGCAATGAGGATGCTCCTCAGGCCTGTGGACTAGAGGAAGATTCTATTTTAGATTTTATTGTACATTTGCAGTACTGAAGTGAAGGAACTGTCAAGCTCATGAATTGCAGCTTTTCAGATTTAGAGGGAGTATTTTCAATTTTTTGAGAAAACGTAGACATGTACTTTGGAAATTTATAATTATGTAAGAGGGGGAAAAAAGATCCCACAAATTAAAAAGGTTTTAATGATATCTCCAGTTACTCCTTACCCTAGACAATGAAGAGTCTGTCTAAACAGAGGTATTGCAGACATTGTCTCCCCACACAATTGCTTGTGTATTGGTTGGCTTGTGTTTACCATTTTAACCAGAAAAAAGGGACTCTGATTTTGTAAGTTCATGTAACATATTGAGCTCTGACAATTGAGTTTACTTCATGGGAATTTGTTCATCCTGCAGGACTGGACCCAAGGAACATAGCTGTCTACAAATAAGCATTTGTATTGTTCATAGAGAGTTATTAGTGTTGGGCCAAAACCAAAAAATCAGGTCTAAACAGCCCAACACTTTACAGTGTTAGGATCTGGATGCAAATTTAGCATCTGGTTACTATTGCTATAATAAGCCAAACCAAAATCAAGAATCAGAACTTTGTGGCACTCACTGATCTCTAGTGCATGCTTCTTGGCTGCCCTTTCTTATGTGAGCTGGTCCTCCATTACAAAATCTTGTAAACCAGGAAAAACTGATGGAATTGTTTTAGTTATTGTAATGTATTAACTATGGAAATATGTCCTTGTACAAATAGCATTGCATAAATACATTTACTGGGCTGAAAGCTATCGAAGGATTATGGAAATTCACTGCTTGAACAATGGAAAAATCTAGACTCACAGGATCACAGTCCTAGGAAACCTCAAAAACTATTGAAAATGCAGGAATAATCTGTCCATTTTTATTGTGTCAACTGAAATCACTGAAGCTTACAAGAACCTATCCCAGAATTCAGTCATACTCTCACCTCCCATCAATTGCTTTTAACCTTTTAAGTCACAGCATTTTTATTTTATAACTTAAGCTAACTTCCTGTGTTTGCTTCCTTTAGAACTGCCTTCCTGATATACTTTGGTATGTATATTACCTAAGTGGCTCCTAAACTATGGATTTACAGAGCCAGATTCATCATCCGTGGTAGCATCATTGAAGACAATGGTAACAATAAGGATGAATTTTCCTCAAAATTTTGTAACATTTTAGGCCATATAGTGTCCAGGAACAGCCTACATGAGGAGAATGTTCAAAGACAAGCTATTGATCCTACATGGATTAATGTGCAATATAAATCTTTAAGCACAGTGTAGGCTGTAGTTAAAAATGTAAGCATCCCAAGGTTTTGAGCAGGCTTTCCGGTAACATTTTTTAAGTTTCACGGCAGAAATGCGGAAATTTGATGCATTTGGCAATATAAAATATTATTTTCAGACTTGTAATTCAGAGAAAGTGTGCCGCAAACTGCTTCATAGAGTCAAAGCCAAAGTTAGCATATGAAATAATAGGGAGAGAGAGATATTAAAAGACTTATGGAAGGCCCATGGGATGCTTCTCAATGTGAGTTTGATAAGAGTCCACCATAACCATATTGGCTGCTTGATGCACCTAGAAGGAAAAGATGTACCTAGCTTCCCACCACCTTTCTGTCCTCCTACTACCCCACCTCACCAACATGGAGGCTTATGGGACTGATCCAGACTTGTGTTGGTGGATAACAGCCCTTCAGGGAAAACTCCACTGGGTAGCACTGACAGAACACAATGTACTCCAGCTCCATTCCTACTACCCCAATAACTTAATTCCTGTAAAGCCAAAGCCAGCTTTAAGTACCCTTGGTACAATTGGAGAATCACAAAGGGGATTTAGGAGGGGCCAAGGATCTGGCCTCTTGAAAATAGAAATGATCATCAAGGACATCCTTCTGTAAATCTAGACAGAGTATATAGACAAACAACATCTCCTGTACCATATACAATGAAACTTGTCAAAATGAAGTGTGGTAGATGGGAATCATAGAATATCAGGGTTGGAAGGGACCTCAGGAGGTCATCTAGTCCAACTCCCTGCTCAAAGCAGGACCAATCCCCAACTAAATCATCCCAGCCAGGGCTTTGTCAAGCCTGACCTTGAAAACCTCTAAGGAAGGAGATTCCACCACCTCCCTAGGTAACCCATTCCAGTGCTTCACCACCCTCCTAGTGAAAAAGTTTTTCCTAACATCCAACCTAAACCTCCCCCACTGCAACTTGAGACCATTACTCCTTGTCATCTGGTACCACTGAAAACAGTCTAGATCCATCCTCTTTGGAACCCCCTTTCAGGTAGTTGAAAGCAGCTATCAAATCCCCCTCATTCTTCGTTTCTGCAGACTAAACAATCCCAGTTCCCTCAGCCTCTCCTCATAAGTCATGTGCTCCAGTCCCCTAATCATTTTTGTTGCTTTCCACTGGACTCTTTCCAATTTTTCCACATCCTTCTTGTAGTGTGGGGCCCAGAACTGGACACAGTACTCCAGATGAGGCCTCACCAATTTCGAATAGAGAGGAATGATTACATCCCTCGATCTGCTCACAGATCGGTCTTCTGGGAAGATAATGCTACACACACTCTTGCCAGAGCTATGCCTATATACAAATAAAAAGAGTTTGTATAATAAAGAAGGATTCCATGTGAGACTAAAAGATAAGAGTGAACCTGGTTTCTTGTCTCTGTGAGTTTTCTTAGCATAATGTCGTCCAAACGTGGTGTGATGGGTTCGGTCACAGAGACCCCCTTGGGACTGTCACTTGATATGCTGGGACTTCTGAGCCCATTTTCTCTGCCAGTTTGGGCCTCCAGAACCCTGTCTTGTTTAAACAGATTATGCTAATCTGCTGCAACACAGACCCAGGATTCTGGAGGCCCAAACTGGCAGAGAAAATGGCACAGAGGTAGTCTCAGCACATCAGGTGACAGTCCCAAGGAGGTTTCTGTGACCCAACCTGTCACAGTGGCATAGTTGGCAAGATCTGTGCACAGCTCATTGCTCTGAGACACTTGTAGTGTTTTTAAGTGAGTTTTAGGTGTGGAGGCCGGAAAACAGACAAAGTGGTTACTGGTTTGTTATTTTCTGTTTGTTTATTTTGGGCGAGAAAAATAAGCACAAGAAAGTAGGAAAATTACTACCAGTGAGGCAGCTACAAAACTAGAGCTGGTTAACTGGAAGCAGAAGAGAAGGCAAAGGACTGTGAGTTTCAAATGAGGCTCAAAGAAGGAGAGGCAGCCAGGGAGGAGACTGCACACACAAGGGCTATGGAGGCCGAGGCAGCCAGGGAAAAAGCTGATCACAATAGAACCATGGAAACCCAGAGGTTAGCCCTAGAGTTAAAAGATGGAGAAATACAGGTCCAAATTGAGACCCAGACTCATGAACTGACTGTAATGGAGTGGAAGAGACAAAACCCTTCAGCAGCTGTCTCCACTTACCCAAAAATCCACAAATGGGAGTGGTTATGTCCGCAGTATGATGAATCCAGTGATATTGCCTAATATTTCATCACCTTTGAGAGACTGTGCACTCTCCAGGCAATTCCAGAAGATCAAAAGATTACCCCTTTAGTTTCAAAATTAACTGGGAGTGTTCTGGACATATTCAATAAGATGCCTATTGATGATGCTTTAAACTATGGTAAATTTAAGGAACTGGTTTTGAAACAGTTTCAGATTACACCTGAAACCTACAGGGTTAATTCAGGAGTCTTAAGAGGGCATCTGGATTGAGTAATGTGGCTTATGTAAATGAAACAATGATTTGTTAGATAAGTGGGTTAGGGGAAAAGGCATTGCAAGCTTGGAAGAAATGTGTGATTTGGTTACTCAGGAACAATTCCTGAATACGTGCAGTGATGATGTAAAACGGCATTTGTGGGACAAAAAAGTGACTGCAGTGGGGGAATTAGCTGGGTTTGCAGACTCTTACAAGCAGTCACAAGCTGCAATTAAACACAAACCACTGGCAGCGGGAGACAGGGTTGAGGGAAAGCAGAATCACCGTTTTACCCCTGGGGAAAAGGAGGATGGGTGTTCACGTCCCCATTCTCCTGTTACTCGTCCCAAGTCTCCTGTACACGCAGAGGAGCCCCAAAGGTGCTCTCATTGTAAATCCACTGAGCACCTGAGGAATAAGTGTCCTTGGCTGAGTGGGAACAAGCAGCAGGTAACACATGAAGCTGCTGCTTCTCAGAGCACAGGGGTATCCCAGGCTACTACCTCTTTCCACACAGGATTTGTAAAGGTTGGTTCTTCACAATCAAGCAGTCAGCATATGCATGCTGTTAAACTTAATGGCAAAGTGCTCCAAGGATGGAGACACACTGGTGCAGGAATTTCTGTAGGGACCTGATCCATGAGAAGGATCTGTTACTAGGGAAAATGGCAGAATTAGAATCGGTGGGAGGTTACAAAGTCCTTGCACCTTTAGCTAAGGTACACATGGAAACTGGTGATTTGCAGGCTGAGCTGACTGTTGCAGCAGCGGAACACAATTTTGCACCATTTCTACTGAGGAGTGATTTATTTGATGTAGAAGAATCAGTCCCAGGGTTTGTTAGTAGCAAGAAGGAATGTTATGCTGAAAGCCCCCGGGAGGACGCTGAAGTCATATGTGCTGCTGGGGGAATAGGAGAGTGTCTCTTTAATTCCTCTGTGGCAGTGGAGAATGCAGTTTTGGGGGCTGGGATGGTTGTAACCAGTTCCAGTAGCCCTGGGGCTTAAGACTGGTCCCTGCAGGAAGGGCTGGATAGAGCCAATTCCTGTCCTGTCATCATCTCCCTGGGGGAGGGGGATGTTCCACCTTGTAACAGGGAGGCCCTCCCAGCTGCTGACTGTCAGGAAGTTGCAGGTCAGCTGGGGTAAGTCCTGCCCTGGGGTGCACAGAGACATGTATCCCAGAGATGAAAGTTGGGTTCCTGGTAACTGCTGTGGCAGAAACAGACCCCAAGGACTCTGTAGCTGGAAGCAAGCCCAACCTGAGTGAAAGTAGTGGGGAGGATTTTGCTGGCCAGTAAAGGGTCTGTCATAGCTGGATTAGGGTCACCTTCCCTTTTGGGGGGCACAGGAGTGTCTGCCTCAGAGGGAAGCCGAGAGAGTGAAGTTGCGATGGAAGGTGAGGGGGGACTGGAGGGTCTGCCCACCTTTTGTAGTGAGGCTTTTCCCCAGGAGGAGGATGAAAAATCTGTACCTGAAATGCCAGACCCCTCACCTGTGGATCAGGTTTTAAGGAAAGGCTGCGGGTCAGATCTCCAGGAGGGGAGAGTTCACCCAGCTGACCTGTTGGGAACAGAGAGTGGGGTGGCCGAGGGGATTTTACCAATCCAAAGCACTCCATTAAAGAATGTTATTCCTGCTATCCTTGTGAAAGATAACACTTTTCAGAGTAGCAGCCTTGTTGTGAAAGATAACACTGTCTCTTCAAAGCTGGCAGAAGAAAAACTTTGCATTTGGGAAGCTTCACAAGGGGCTGGGGTCCAACCCAAAGAAATTCCAGAGGGAGGGGCCGAGGGCAGGCTTGGTTGTGGTGCACCCTTTCCTTGCCAAATCCTCAAAAACATGCCTGAATTGAGAGCCTTCTCCAAAGAGACAGGAGACTCCGTGTCTAAACCCCTACCATGGTACACAAAGGAATGGGGAAATGCAATAGACACTGAACAAGCTAAATTGTGTGAACAGAGCCTGTTCACCGCCGAAGATTTGCTGTTAATCTTGTGTCTTTTGCTACTTCATCTAGTGGTCAAGACAAAGGAGTTAATACTAATGGTAAACCCTTTAAAGCCACACTATCAGAGGCTCGTTCACCTGCACATCTACCAATGTGATATATGCCATCATGTGCCAGCAGTGCCCCTCTGCCATGTACATTGGTCAATGCATCCTTCCAAATGAAATTAACGAAGGAAATGCACAATGATGAGAATATTCTTTCTCCTTTATTACTACATTATAATTTCCCCAATTATACAATGCAGTACTAAAGAATGAGAGGGAAACTCTTCCCATTTCCACAATGACTATGCTTAGAAGCTTGGAGGTGGCATTCTGATTATCTTTAGATATCCTAGAAATATCTAAGGAAGACAGAGAGGCAACAGACAGATTTTGAACAGAAAGCCTGGAATGCTATTTTAAAATCAGCTAAGTATTTTTCAGTTTTTCCATACATCTGGAAACCCAATATTATCATCTGTAATATCATGTCAAGCTATTCTCCACATAGGATGCATAGAAAGTGATATGTGCTGGCATAACACAATTGCTAAAGACTTCTTTTGTATGTGATGATCACTAGTGATCATTCCACCAATGGTAGCTGGGAAATTATGTTTCAATATTTAGAACAGATAACTTACTCTTATCACAGGCTCTTGTTAGGGAAGCTAAATTGGCCTCACTGGGGTTCAATTTATAGATTACACTACTCTCTAATGCCCAGACTCACCCAATTTTTGCCATTGGATGCTGGATGAGTTTAGCCAATTTGGAAGTCCATGCACACATCTAAATTGAGCTAATAGTTCAAAAAATCTGGAACTTGTTTTGGAAAAAAGACTCACCTTAAAAGAGGAAACTTACAGTAAGCAATCAGGATCTTAAAGAAGAATTTTAATTAAAGAAAAACTAAAAGAATCACCTCTGTAAAATCAGGATGGTAAATACCTTACAGGGTAATCAGATTCAAAACAGAGAGAATCCCTCTAGTCAAAACCTCAAGTTACAAAAAGACACAAAAACAGGAATAGACATTCCATTCAGCACAACTTATTTTACCAGCCATTTATACAGTTTATACAGGGTAAACTCATAAATTGTTCACCCTCTATAACACTGATAGAGAAATATGGACAGCTGTTTGCTCCCCCCCCCCCAAGTATTAATACATACTCTGGCTTAATTAATAAGTAAAAATGTTTTTATTAAATACAGAAAGTAGGATTTAAGTGGTTCCAAGTAGTAACAGACAGAACAAAATGAATTACCAAGCAAACCTGCAAGTCTATGTCTAATAAAACTGAATACAGACAAAACCTCACCAGTTCCGGTAAGTTTCCTTTTATAGACTAATCTCCTTTTAGCCTGGGTTCAGCAACCACTCACACCCCCTGTAGTTATTGTCTTTTGTTCCAGTTTCTTTCAGGTATCCTTGGGGGTGGAGAGGTTATCTCCTTAGCCAGCTGAAGACAAAATGGAGTGGTCTCCCACGGGCTTAAATAGGCTTTGTCTTGTGGTGGAGACCCCTCCTCTCTCCTATGCAAAGTCCAGCTCCAAGATGGAGTTCTGGAGTCACCTGGGGAAGTCGCATATCCATGCATGACTCAGTTTTTACAGGCAGAAACCATTGCCCACATGGTATCTTCTTATATGGATTGGAGCATTTCAAGATGCATTGTTCCTTAAGTGTTTCTTGATTGGGCACTTAATTTTGCGAATTCCTTTTTCCAGGAACTGACCAAATGCTCTACTAAGGTTATTTAGAAATCAAGCTAGTACACGGCCAATATTCATAACTTCAAATACAAAAATGATACATGCATACAAATAGGATTAATAGATTCAGTAGATCATAACCTTTACATACATATGTTACATGGCATATGTAGCATAGAACATATTCTACTTATGTCATGTATATTCATAAGCATATTTCCATAAAGCCTTATGGGGAGCACCGTCATATGGGGAATACCCCTGTTTGGCTCCAGCTAGGCTGGCAAAGTTTACTTTTCCCAGACTGAATCAAGAATCAGAGGGAATACTAAGACTTTAAAGATCCTGGTCTAGGGAGAAATGGAGGGATCCATAGAGTTAAGTGAGAAGCTGCCCGAGGAGTGTCAGTGAGAGCTGACAGGGATGCAAGGAGACAGAGAGAGATAGAATCAGAGAGCATACTGCATCAGAGAACTCTGCTTCTCCCAATCCACAGATAGAAGTAACTGGTCTGAATGAAATTTATCAAAATTTGCAAGGAAAGATTAAGGGGAAATATGAGTATAGGCCTTGTTTGTTTGTTTTGTCCCTTTACTCTGAATGCTGAGTACCTTTGGGTAATTTTGAAGAAACTGTTTTTGAGTCAATTTAATCAGCTTCTTTCACAGGCTCTTGGAAGAAAAGGGCTTACAGGTGGCAACAGTTGGCCATTTCAGATAGCATCAGGTTAACACAGTTAGTAAACAGGATAGCTGTAAACCAGAAATATTGACTAGGAGTGAGCTGTGTGGTTCCATCTAGGAAGGGTGAAAATAGTGAAGCCTGTTCCCAAAGGAGTTCACTTGAGAGGAACTTAAAGGACCTGAAAGCACAACTCTCCTGTAACTGAGACACTAGGTCACTTGATTTTCTTTGGATTTAATTGAAAACTAGTCTTTTATTCATGTTATTTCTCCTCAATCCTACTGACATTAAAAATTTCTTTACCAAAAGATGCAGTAAATGAGTCTAAGTTTGGAATGGGAAGCATGGGACGCAGAAAATAAATTAAGAGAAGACCAATGACTTTGTAAGTATTAACCTTGACTAAACAAAGGAACCCCATCCCCAAATATGTTGCCAGAGGAGACCCTTTGTGTATGAATCTCACTCCATCCCACATGGAATGGGGTTCAGCCATTCATAAGGTCCTCTTTACTGATCTCTTGTTCCACACAAGGATAGGGGTGTTGACTGGGCAGACTGGTGATGGGATTGGTAGATTCATATAGTTCTCCCTCTGGCTCTGTAGAAATTGCAAGCAAAAAGATAATAGAGCACCAGACTGTACTACCTTTGCCACAGATACTCCTTCTCTCCCTTTATGATAAGGGTCACTCAGAATGATTCCCACATCAACTAAGGTTAACTTCCTCATGGAAAGAGAGCAATAGAAGTAGAGAGCTGCTATGGAGACACTGGACCTTCATATGGATTCCCCTGGAATCTGTGGTATTTAGTTCTCACAGCTTATTCTGTAAATCAGCACACCCTGCTCTGCACAAGGGAAAAACTTGGAGGACTTCTCCTGGAGGGTTTTCATTTTACCTCTTGAGCGTCCATCCTGGGATTTTACTATGTAAGTGAATGATCCAGCCCCGCACCATTTTAAATTGCCCTAATGCTGAAAGCCTTATGAAATCTGAGATAACACATAGTTTGAGATATCTTATTCTGGGGGTAACTCGCCTTATTAAGAAAATAGGAAAATTGTCTATATTCTTAACTGAAGCTCTTAGTAAATATATAGTTTGAGAAAAACATTTTCACAATACCTTTCTGAAATTAGATGTAGTGCCTAACCATCCTACATTATTTTGTGGGATTTTACTTTTATAATTTGTAAGCAAGAGTTTTAGTAGCTTTATTATTATGTTCCTAATATGTTTGTGCTGTTAAAGAAAGTGAATGACCTGTTTTTCAATTAAAAGATTATTAAGACATCCCCTAAGACTAAGAGTAATAAGTTGAAAAACAACATTTGGGGAGTTATTCTTATAAATTTCTCTGTGTTTCTAATTTCTAAATCAGTGCAATTTGTTCCCAATGAGTTCATAGGAGAAATTGAGACAGATTTATGTTTCACCATTAGTTGCTTTAAGTGTTCCCCATGAAAAATATGAGTGGGCATCTGGAGAGTCTTTAAATGCAATAGGGTTGATTATACTGTCTCTAACTTTATTAAGAAGAAGAGAATCCATCATAAAGTAAGTTTTCAAGGCCTGCTTCAAAGCCCAATGAAATCAACAGAAAGACTCCACTGATCTTACTGAGCTTTGTATCAGGCACTCAGCTTCCTTGAAGACTGGCTTTTGCTAAGTGTATCAAGTACTTTTATTAATGTTAAACATAAATGAATACGTAACTAAACTTTGTGAGGGTAGGAACAATAAAGTATCCTTTTCTGCTGTGGGTTGCAGAGCTTTCCAAGCATCCATCATTAAAGGTCTTTCATAAGTTGACAGAGTGGAATCCCGATTATCCAGGACATTATTAGAGGCTTGATAAAAACCCTTCTATTATTATTTCCTGATAGAGAAGTTAAGAAGGCTTGAAGAGGCCATCAATGTACAACTTGGCCTGATTTTTGGTGTATACAAATCAATTATACTATTTTATTTGTCAAGTATTTTTCCTATAATAATTACCATTTTCTTTCTTATCTCAGGCACTACAATATTCCAGGACCTACAGTAAAGAGCCCCATGTAAGTCATTTGTCCCTGCTACAGCTGTTGAAGTATCCAGAGGAGGAGTGAACTGCTTTCACTCACCCCTTCCAAAGACTTCAATGTTCTGTGTTATTCAAATGGATCTTTTGGAAAATAAATGAATCAATAAATAATAACAATAATATGTATCCATATCTCCAATCCATCCAATGCTTTCATTTTTGACTTTCTCCAAGTCCCTTTACATTAATAGTAACTAGTTTAAGAAATCCCTATTTCACATATTTAAAGTAGTTGTAACGTTTATTACTGAACTATAAAAGTGAAATGATACAAAATATGACAACAATGCATGCTCAGTACAATATTGGAAAGAAAAATATTAAAATACTGTAGATTAATTTACCTGAGCTGTATCTTGTCCCAAGTATCCAAACACAAAACATCCTTTGCTGAACCATTGTTGATAATCAGTAGTTCAAATTCTTCTCTCAGAGAGAAGTTGTGGTAGATTTGACTTAAATCAGTTTTAAAATCAATTTAGTTAAGCCAGTTCAAACCCCTGTGTGGACACATCTGTTTTTGGTATGAAAGTGGTTAAGTTTGGTTTACCTTTATTTTATATGCAATAAGTTTAAACTAAACTGAAATGATCCTGATTTAAACTGCTATAAGTGTATCCACAGTTCACACTGCCTTTTGATCCAGGTTAATTATACTGATTTAAATTATGCCTTAAGTTAAACCATTGCAACTTTCTCCTGTAGACCAGCTTTATAGATATCATTACAAACATATCTGTTTTCAGATTTTGGCTCCCTCCTCCCCTTCCTTGAATAGTCTAATTTAAAACTGAAAGAAACTTTTCTGACAAAAGGAACAAGTGAGACATCTTCATTAGTAAAGTACCCACTGCAGGCTTCCTGGAAAATGAGGCTGATAGACTGATTCCACACTAGAAAGAGAAGACAATGAGCCCTATTCATCATTTCCCTGTGGTCCCTTTAAACCATCAATGTTTTGTATTATGCTACCTCAAAGGGCTTGTAGGGTAATGTAAGTTCTTGTTCCTCTAACCCCAAAGTATAAGGCCAGTATGCCATTAAAAAGCCAGCTCTGCCACTTCTGTGTCACGTCTGCTGAAGCAGCCAGTGTTCTGAGGTGGGCCAGGAATGGAGGTATTTTGAGGGCATTCCAGAGGCGGGAATGGAAATATTGTTGGGAGTGAGAGGGTAGACCAGTGTCCAAACAATTTTGTATGTCTCCATAGGGCACTGTCCAAAGAGAGGCAGCCTCAACTGCACCAGGGAATGTAGAACTTGTCTCACATTTAGCTGTATGCTAGTCCAATGTGGCACATGATAATTAAATCAAACAGATTTAAGTTTTTGTTTTTATGAAAAGAGAAACCAGCATCATTAGCTTTTTAAAGGTTTTTCAGAAAAATAGCCTTTTATTTCCTGTATATTTTTACATCTGAATTATACTATTATTATTAATTTTTTATCATTATTCTTTAGAAAGCCAAAACAGTTCCTGCCAGCAAAAGATACTTGTATGCCTGGCAGCATGGGACTATAGAAAGACTGGCTGGGAGAATAGGCAGGCAGTAGTAGCAATGAAAGTCAGGAGCTGAATTTTTCAGTATCACAGGTTCTCATCCTGATTGTGATCAATAATAGTGTCACATAACAGAAGCTTTGGAAGGGGAGAGTGGATGCTTAGATGTCAGAATAGTCAGAAGGAAATTCTCAATGACCTCTGTGTCAGATACCGGGGGAAATTATAAAGTTCTTTCATTTATTTCCCAGGCCTTTTAGAACAGACACTAAAAAAATCATTGTGTTAATTCTTTCCCCCATATCTTTAGAATGAAAGAAGGAATGTGATAGAGACATTATGGGCATGGAAACCATGCAGGAATAAGAAAAAAAAATCCCACAAAACAGGAAAAGATAACATGCAGGAATTTAGGAAGACAGAGTTCTGGATTAGAACAATACAGCTACCATGAGCAAAGGTATGTCACTATACATATTTTTTTTGTATAATATGCTAAGTGCATAGTATCTATTCGGAGGATAGGCCAAGATTTTCAAAAGTGTCTGCTGATATTGGGTGTCTGACTTGACACTCTAAAGGGATTTGATTTCTCTCTTTGAAAATCAGACCCTTTTAAGGCATCTCAAGTTGGCTGACCAAAAATTCAATCATCCAGAATGATTAGTCATTATTAAAAATCTTGGTGGCTCAGTATCAAGGAAAGGAATAGAAATAGGAGGAGTAGCAACTCACCTATTTGCATGACACAGCGTATGCAAGCAGTAATGGTAATACCATCATGCATAGTATGTGCACATATATATGAACACCATTTTTAACATTAAAATAAATTAATATGTGCCCTCAGATAAAACACGTACGTTTATCTTTATAGCAGAATTTGGGTCTCTCTGTTTTTCTCAGCAGCTCCATTTCATTTCACCGTTCATGATAAATCTTTCACTTTATGTGAGAGGGAAGAAAAGCTGACAAATGTTGTTGCTAGGAAAGGAATGATTTAGTTTCCTAAGCTACTCTTCTCTAAAAGTTTCTTTCTTTCTTTAAAATCTTAACATTCTGTGAATGAGGGAGACTAGAGCTTTACTAACTAAACTGTGACATGTCATCCTTTATTAATATAGACCACAGACATTGAACGCATGATATGATAGTGCCTGCCTAACCTTGCATGGAAAATAGTCTGAAAGGTATAAACTAGGACGGGTTGTTTTCTCGGTACAGCATCCTATTGTTTATTACATTGTCTGGCAATAAATTTTATTTATAAATAAAAAAAAAATCACCTTTTTGTTGTTAATGTTATAGCAAAAAATATTAATGCAGTGGTACATTTGTTGTCTTGTAGCTACACTGGGGGCTTCAAGGTAATTGCTTTTGATTAGAGCGTCTGTTAGCAGGCGGCACAGTCAGAAAATGCTCTCTTTGTGTAAAAACCTCTGAACTGAAGATCATATTTACCCTCTGAGATTGCTTGTTGGGCTAGGTAGCAATTCACTGTGGAAGTCGACCGCATTTTACATTTGTTCCTGGAGGACAGCAGAATGTTTGCAAACATTCCCACTGGACAGCTAAGATACTTCTGCTTTACAAAGCACAGTGACTGAGGTCAGTAACCGGGAGATCTAGAGTTGAGCGCTTCTGTAAATGAATGTCAATGAGATGGAGCCCATTAGACACAAATTACAGATGCCTGCACAAGTGAGGCCTGCAGCACTCAAGAAGATTCATCCCTGGCGGGGAAGGTAAGTGGAATTTTGATCAACACCCTTTCTGAGGGGTTATGCCAGGTGAAAACCATTTGACATTCTGATGAGGGGCCTAGATAAACCCCTGAGATTAGGGCTGTTGGGGTATATACTGAATTAGTGCATCCTAGGGCTGCCCTGTCTATCCCCTCCTCAACAACTCTCATCTATATTGGGTTGGCCAATTTTTCCCTCCCTTCCCACAGAAGAAGTAAGATCATGGCCACCTTCTGCTTGTACAACCGGTACACTCATTCCCAATGTGGACTTTCTAGTGGTGGGGGTCCTGTATGTAGCATAGTATAAGCTGCTGGTTAGACAGGATCATGATGAGTGGATAATAGATAAGCCAGTAAGCATACCCTGTAAAAATGGGATACATTTACCCTAATGTAGTTACCAGCAAATAAAATTAGTTTGGGGGAAAGATGAGGATTTCACCAGATTCCCTCAGATTCTCCCTCCTCCCATTTTTTTCTTTTCTTTTTTCTTTTTGCACATGGACTTTAAAAATTCTCTTCCCTTTTCCTCCTTGGAATAGTCCTTTCTATTGTGTGGATTCAGTGATCTATCTGTAAAATCACAGTAATATGGCACAAAATAGCAATTGCATATTTCCACTTATTTTTTTGTCGACCTGTCTAATAATCATTTCCTACAGCTGTGCTCATTTCTCAAACTAACCTAATATTACTTAAACTGGCATTTAATTTAGATAAGATACTCTCTCCTTCTGCCAGTTGTTTTTATAGAGTTATTGTAATGCTGGTGGCGGGGGGAGGGGAATCACATCACCTCCTTGAAACAGTTGGCCAAAGGGCTAATGGGAAGTTTTCTGATGAAACAGAGTTTCATTGGGAAACACCAGCTCATCAAACCTGAAATGGCTTGCAAAAGTGAGCTGGATTTGATAGACATCCATCAAGCCTCAGGCAGGGTACCAACAAAAGCATTCTCACCTGCCCAATCACCTGGAGGGCTGATAAGGAACTTGGGTTTCCAGAGATTGCAGCTCTATTGCACCTCCTCCCGCACAATGTGGACAACTCTGGGACTGGGGACCCTGAGCTTGCAGGGTCTGTAGCTTGAGAGCAGCCTTGCCACATGGATTGCCTTAGGGCCAGGGACCTTGGGTTTCCAAGGCCTATGGCCCTGTGAAAATCCTGCTATACCTAGGCTCCCTGTCATACCTAGTCTCTCAGTTCTGCGTGATGGGGCAGGCCTAGAGCCACAGTTGTGGAAGCTAAGAGTTCTTGTCAATCATTAGCAGTGGTGAAACTGGCAAGAATATCAGTTGTACTCAGCAGCTGCTGCTCTATTTCATTTTGGAAACACCAAAACTATTTCTTTTCTTTTCTTTTTTTCTGGTTCACAAGAAAAAATGTAAAAGATTTGTTGTGATCTAAATCCTGAGTTTCAGCCAGCTCTAGTTGGGCACAACAGCTATGTTCCATTTAGGCTAAACAAGGGATCAGCTGAAGCAATACAAAACCAATGCCCCAGGACTAGACGGCATGCAAGTACCATTTCTGACATAATATGAATGATTTCATTTTGTATTAACAAATGGGTGTTTTTTGTGTTGTATGTTCCACTTTCAATTTTCGTTTATCCATGTCACTGCATTTGATTATTAGAATCAGGAGGACCAGAAAGTTTCCCTTGTCATCATCACTGCTTTCACTCTCAACTTTTCCTATTTCAGCAGTCCCCCAGACTGCAGTAAGTCCCAGAACATCTACCACAACTTCAACATACATGTGATTCTCTTGCACTAAAGAAAAATATGTGTCAGTAATTTGCAGCTGAACTGAAAGACCATTACCTTTTGACTGAGTATCTTTGAATAAAGCTAACACTGCTTGACAACTCTTGTGATTTTTTACCATATTTATGCTGTAAGAATCCTGCATCCTTTGCCATAGCTTTTTTCCAGATGCTAAGGCCATTACCAATAAACCCAGATTTTTCTACAGCAATGGACCTTGAAAAAAATCTACACAAAAAGCAATAAGCTGCATTCATTATTTCTGTGTATTCAGCCTAGGGATATAAACTGAACTACGCTCTTTTGAAACTTCTCCAGTAATTTTTGAATTTTTATTTGTGTTTTAGACTTTAGCTGTGGCTGTTTCTGGCCATCAGATACAATTTGTGCAATATCACTTGGTCCTGGTAGAATCTTACTCTCTGGGTTTAACTTATTACCAGGTGGGTTCTCTTCCAGTTTCCATTCATTGTACCATGTAACCCAATCATTTCCTTCCACCTTTTCTTCGTCTGATTCTGAATGTTCCACTTCGAATTCTTCTGAGATATAATTGTCATTATTATCTAAGCTGCGGAGTTCAGAGGTAATATTGAGAGAGTACAGTTTGTACAGTACTAATTTGTCCAAAATTATGCCTATTACTGAAATTGAGGGTAAGTCTTGTCAAATTTTGGTGTGCTTGCTTTTCTTTTATGTATTTTTCTTTGCTGAAAAGTTCTGAAATTGTCAATGATCATTTGCTTGACATTTTTAAAGTTTTTTTTTTTTTACTTGTGTTCAGAAACTGGGGGGGCTTCACAGGCAGGGGCCTAGGTCAGACCCCTCTTGAGGGCTACTGTTTTGGCTTAGTCTACGCCAGACCGCTTGGGCCACTTTCCTCTTCCTGGATGAGTCCATGCAACAGGAAAGGTGTGACGTTGCACTTTATATGATTTTATAAAAATATGCTAATGAGTGTGAATATAATGTAACTGGAATGTGCTTCATGCAAAAGGTCTCTTGTAAGTATCATTACAAAGCTTATAATCTACTGAGTGTGGTCATCCTATTTGTATAAATGTATCACTCTTGTATCTGAAACTAGAAATATGAAATATAACTCTGATGTCCTATTGTAGTAATGCAAAGTGTGGGCCATTAATGGTGGTTTAGAATCTTAATGGCTCCCATTAACCAGGACAATTGACTGTAGATGACTCTGTTTTACTTGTAAGTCTTCCTGTATACCTGTGGGCTGGCAAGTGGGTAATGAAGTCTCACAGGACATGTGATCATATCACCTGAACTCTAATCCATCTTTAACCTGGTGCTCTTCCATTGAGAAGGAGGGGTGGTAACCCAGAGGGACAAAGGATTCCTGCCTTATGCAAAAGATATATAAGTGGGTGGAACAGCACAAAGGGAGGGGCCATCATGAGACATCCCCTAGCTACTACCTGAGCTGGAACAAGGGCTGTACCAGGGGAAAGGATTGTGCCCAGACTAGGAAGGCATCCAGTTTGTGAAAGAAACTTATTGAAACATCTCTGAGGGTGAGATTTTATCTGTATTCAGTTTCTTACTGTATTAGACATAGACTTGAGTGTTCTATTTTATTTTACTTGGTAATTCACTTTGTTCTGTCTGCTATTACTTGAAACGACTTAAATCCTACTTTCTTTATGGTATTTAATAAAATCGCTTTTTACTTATTAGTTAACCCAGAGTATGTATTAATACCTGGGGCGGGAAAGGGGGGCGGACAACCATCTGTGCATAGCTCTCTATCAGTGTTATAGAGGGTGAACAATTTGAGTTTACCCTGCATAAGCTTTATACAGGGTAAATCAGATTTATTTGGGGTTTGGACCCCATTGGGAGTTGGACATCTGAGTGTTAAAGACAGGAAAGTCTGCAGCTTTGGGGCACATGGTTCAGACCCTGGGTCTGTGTTGGAGCAGACTGGTGTGTCTGGCTCAACAAGGCAGGGTGCTGGAGTCCCAAGCTGGCAGGGAAAGCAGTGGCAGAAGTAGTCTTGGCACATCAGTTGGCAGCCTCAAGGGGGTTTCTATGATCCAACCCATCACAGTATGGAGTGATGCAGTGCCAACCCCAAGACCAAACCTGAAGGGAAAGATTTCCTGGAAAAGGAAAGGATCCATGCACAGCATCCCTCTGCATGTGGACTCGACAGGCCCTATCCCTGGCCAGGCAGCTAGGGGGTCTGACCTGTGGGAGCAACCTCCCTCCCAGGTACGTTCACTGGCTCCTGCTTGCTGGGGTAGGGAGAGAGAGACTGTGACTGTCCATTGCAGCCACATCGCTTTGGGAATATTCCCCAAGCAAGCAGGGACACAGGATGGTTTGAATCTCACTTCTGCTGGTGTGTTTCCTGTAGACTGTATACATTCCAGCAGAAATCTCTCTGAGGTAAGGAGGTACCTATTTTTATTTCACTAATCACTTCCACAGTCACAGCTCACACACTATAGTAAGGGAACATACCACCTCTGCTGCTATTCTGCTTCTCTGGTCAGGTTGGGTAGCAAAAACTATTCTGGGGGGAATCCTGCTACCCCTTGGCCTCAGTCAATGGGACCTGGCATTGAAAGGCCTCATTCAAGAGTGACTTCATTCATTAGGCTTTGATGAAACCCAACAGCATTGTTGAGGAACAATTCAAATACTTACAGAGCAAGGAACTCACAGGCTGCCTTGATTTTTTTTTTTACTATTATTATTTTATTTTTATTCCTTTAAAATAAACAAAAATATTAAGGACTTTGCATTCAAAATGTCATCTGGCATTAATGTATCAATAACATTGTTTTTTGTGTCTTTGCACTCTCAATGTTAGGACTAACAGCACATGATATTTTTGCCATCTTCTACTTCTGTCTTAAAATATGGTCTTTATGCTGTCATAAAGGGCAATATAAAATACAAAACAGAAGTCCTTATCCATCTTATACATACAGTCTTGGTTTGATTTTAAGTGTACTCATGGGATGAAATTCAACCCTGAGAGTAGAGCCAGTCTACGCACCACATAAGTCCACATGTGAATTTCACATGTGGTGCTTATCTAAAGCCTTCTCTGCAATGTTCCATAATGCTATTCATTACTTCTGGCAAGGTGTGTAGAGAACAAGTTACATAAGTTAATTCAGCATCCTGCAGCAATAAGACCCAGGCAGATATCTAGCAAGATATTAGCAGGGAAAGAATTAGAACATGTCATAGTGACTGCTCCCAGCTTCACATACACAATTTAATCTGGGCATATCCTTCTTGATTTATGGACCCTTGACACCATAGTGCACTGGAAGGTATATGGAGGCTGCTGTGAAGATGCTGATTTTATATACTGTACAGGAATTGGGTATACAATTTGCCTTTCACACACCCTATACAGATCTGCCTTCCTTCCATTTACATTACTGGAGGGAAGCAAGTGGCCTTTAAGTATTGGCAAATAAATGGTTGAATAAAAGTAAAGTCTATTTCACTATGATTGGGTTTTTTTTGTTTGTTTTAATTATTATTGACTAAATATAGATTTCTTGGGTTGGAAGGTCAGGGCTTTGTACTCAAAACATGGCTGATTGTATTCAGACTTGAATGAAAGAGAGTTTGGGTTTATAGTTATTTGTATTTTGTTACTTAGCGGTAGAGGCAATTAAGATATATTATCCCTTATCAGTATTCTAGAGATTGGAAAAATAGTATAAAAATATCAAGAGGGATTAGTGGAAAGGGAATGATCCAAAATATACAACTAGAAAAGAGCTTCAAATCAATGTAGCTCGGAAAATAAAACTACCAACAGGAAACATACTAATTTATTTCTGATTGTTTCATAAAATGTCACTTTTTATTTCATTAAGATAAAATGACATATACACACAGCATAGTGACCTCTGTGCACCTGTGTACTGCCAGATATGTTTTCCTATTCATTAACTAGAGTTTCTGTTTCCCTTAAGATGAACAGAAAAAAGAATAAGCAATTCACTTATAAATATTAGTAACCAAAAGTCATACAGTGATAAAAGGAGAATTCAGTTAAAGATATATGAGGGGGATGAGGTGGATGAGGCTTTCTTCCGGCAGCTCACGGAAGCTACTAGATCGCATGCCCTGATTCTCATGGGTGACTTTAATTTTCCTGATATCTGCTGGGAGAGCAATACAGCGGTGCATAGACAATCCAGGAAGTTTTTGGAAAGCGTAGGGGACAATTTCCTGGCGCAAGTGCTAGAGGAGCCAACTAGGGGGGGTGCTTTTCTTGACCTGCTGCTCACAAACCGGGTAGAATTAGTGGGGGAAGCAAAAGTGGATGGGAATCTGGGAGGCAGTGACCATGAGTTGGTTGAGTTCAGGATCCTGACGCAGGGAAGAAAGGTAAGCAGCAGGATACGGACCCTGGACTTCAGGAAAGCAGACTTCGACTCCCTCAGGGAACGGATGGCCAGGATCCCCTGGGGGACTAACTTGAAGGGGAAAGGAGTCCAGGAGAGCTGGCTGTATTTCAAGGAATCCCTGTTGAGGTTACAGGGACAAACCATCCCGATGAGTCGAAAGAATAGTAAATATGGCAGGCGACCAACTTGGCTTAATGGTGAAATCCTAGCGGATCTTAAACACAAAAAAGAAGCTTACAAGAAGTGGAAGGTTGGACATATGACCAGGGAAGAGTATAAAAATATTGCTCGGGCATGTAGGAATGTTATCAGGAGGGCCAAATCGCACCTGGAGCTGCAGCTAGCCAGAGATGTCAAGAGTAACAAGAAGGGTTTCTTCAGGTATGTTGGCAACAAGAAGAAAGCCAAGGAATGTGTGGGCCCCTTACTGAATGAGGGAGGCAACCTAGTGACAGAGGATGTGGAAAAAGCTAATGTACTCAATGCTTTTTTTGCCTCTGTTTTCACTAACAAGGTCAGCTCCCAGACTGCTGCGCTGGGCATCACAAAATGCAGAAGAGATGGCCAGCCCTCTGTGGAGATAGAGGCGGTTAGGGACTATTTAGAAAAGCTGGACGTGCACAAGTCCATGGGGCCGGACGAGTTGCATCCGAGAGTGCTGAAGGAATTGGCAGCTGTGATTGCAGAGCCACTGGCCATTATCTTTGAAAACTCGTGGCGAACCGGGGAAGTCCCGGATGACTGGAAAAAGGCTAATGTAGTGCCAATCTTTAAAAAAGGGAAGAAGGAAGATCCTGGGAACTACAGGCCAGTCAGCCTCACCTCAGTCCCTGGAAAAATCATGGAGCAGGTCCTCAAAGAATCAATCCTGAAGCACTTGCATGAGAGGAAAGTGATCAGGAACAGCCAGCATGGATTCACCAAGGGAAGGTCATGCCTGACTAATCTAATCGCCTTTTATGATGAGATTACTGGTTCTGTGGATGAAGGGAAAGCAGTGGATGTATTGTTTCTTGACTTTAGCAAAGCTTTTGACACGGTCTCCCATAGTATTCTTGTCAGCAAGTTAAGGAAGTATGGGCTGGATGAATGCACTATAAGGTGGGTAGAAAGCTGGCTAAATTGTCGGGCTCAACGGGTAGTGATCAATGGCTCCATGTCTAGTTGGCAGCCGGTATCAAGTGGAGTGCCCCAAGGGTCGGTCCTGGGGCCGGTTTTATTCAATATCTTCATAAATGATCTGGAGGATGGTGTGGATTGCACTCTCAGCAAATTTGCGGATGATACTAAACTGGGAGGAGTGGTAGATACGCTGGAGGGGAGGGATAGGATACAGAAGGACCTAGACCAATTGGAAGATTGGGCCAAAAGGAATCTGATGAGGTTCAATAAGGATAAGTGCAGGGTCCTGCACTTAGGACGGAAGAACCCAATGCACAGCTACAGACTAGGGACCGAATGGCTAGGCAGCAGTTCTGCAGAAAAGGACCTAGGGGTGACAGTGGACGAGAAGCTGGATATGAGTCAGCAGTGTGCCCTTGTTGCCAAGAAGGCCAATGGCATTTTGGGATGTATAAGTAGGGGCGTAGCGAGCAGATCGAGGGACGTGATCGTTCCCCTCTATTCGACATTGGTGAGGCCTCATCTGGAGTACTGTGTCCAGTTTTGGGCCCCACACTTCAAGAAGGATGTGGATAAATTGGAGAGAGTCCAGCGAAGGGCAACAAAAATGATTAGGGGACTGGAACACATGAGTTATGAGGAGAGGCTGAGGGAGCTGGGATTGTTTAGCCTGCAGAAGAGAAGAATGAGGGGGGATTTGATAGCTGCTTTCAACTACCTGAAAGGGGGTTCCAAAGAGGATGGCTCTAGACTGTTCTCAATGGTAGCAGATGACAGAACGAGGAGTAATGGTCTCAAGTTGCATTGGGGGAGGTTTAGATTGGATATTAGGAAAAACTTTTTCACTAAGAGGGTGGTGAAACACTGGAATGTGTTACCTAGGGAGGTGGTAGAATCTCCTTCCTTAGAGGTTTTTAAGGTCAGGCTTGACAAAGCCCTGGCTGGGATGATTTAACTGGGAATTGGTCCTGCTTTGAGCAGGGGGTTGGACTAGATGACCTTCTGGGGTCCCTTCCAACCCTGATATTCTATGATTCTATGATATATAAGCTATCCAAAGAAAGTATATAGAATTAAATGTTAATTTTAACAAACTTTCGTAATGTTGACATTCCTTTTTTGTAATAACTTAAGGTGCAGATTCCTTTGACTGACAAAGGACCACAGGATTTGGCCCTGTGTGTTTTAATTTATTCATTAAATGGACAGTCTACTGATGATGTGTAAAGTGGAAAAAATATTTTTAAGTATTCCTGAAAAGTTTAAACTGTTAACTGTGTAATGCTGTGTCATAAATATAAAGGGAAGGGTAAACCCCTTTGAAATCCCTCCTGGCCAGGGGAAAGCTCCTCTCACCTGTAAAGGGTTAAGAAGCTAAAGGTAACCTCGCTGGCACCTGACCAAAATGACCAATGAGGAGACAAGATACTTTCAAAAGCTGGGAGGAGGGAGAGGAACAAAGGGTCTGTCTGTATTCCTCTTGGCCGGGGACAGAACAGGAATGGAGTCTTAGAACTTTTAGTAAGTAATCTAGCTAGGTATGTGTTAGATTATGATTTCTTTAAATGGCTGAGAAAAGAATTGTGCTGAATAGAATAACTATTTCTGTCTGTGTATCTTTTTTGTAACTTAAGGTTTTGCCTAGAGGGGTTCTCTATGTTTTTGAATCTAATTACCCTGTAAGATATATACCATCCTGATTTTACAGGGGGGATTTCTTTATTTCTATTTACTTCTATTTTTTATTAAAAGTCTTCTTGTAAAACACTGAATGCTTTTTCATTGTTCTCAGATCCAAGGGTTTGGGTTTGTGGTCACCTATGCAAATTGGTGAGGCTTTTTATCCAACATTTCCCAGGAAAGGGGGGGGGTGCAAGTGTTGGGAGGATTGTTCATTGTTCTTAAGATCCAAGGGTCTGGGTCTGTAGTCACCTAGGCAAATTGGTGAGGCTTTTTACCAAACCTTGTCCAGGAAGTGGGGTGCAAGGTTTTGGGAAGTATTTTGGGGGGAAGGACGCGTCCAAACAGCTCTTCCCCAGTAACCAGTATTAGTTTGGTGGTGGTAGCGGCCATTCCAAGGATAACGGGGGTAATATTTTGTACCTTGGGGAAGTTTTGACCTAAGCTGGTAAAGATAAGCTTAGGAGGTTTTTCATGCAGGTCCCCACATCTGTACCCTAGAGTTCAGAGTGGGGGAGGAACCTTGACATGCTGTTTAATTCAGGTTATAATTACATTGCACCTTTACTAAAAGTCAGTTGTGAATAATACAGTTGCTGTAATTTAAGAAAACAGGTGCTATACAAAACATGAGGAAATTATCAAATGGTGTAAATTGGCATAGAGCTATTGAAGTCAAAGTGTCTCGGAACCTACTGTATAATAAGCAAGCCTACAAGCCAGTATAGGGGAGCAAGGTGGATTACTTTCCTGCATGGGCCACATACATAATAGGGCACAATGCTGGAGTAAGAATAGTCACTAATGAGCAGCTATTTCCCTCTTCCCAGTCACCGTAGACCTTGGCTGCACCCCCAACAAAATGCTGGCCAGTACAGCTGAGGCAGGTACATCGAGGATTTAGTCTGCATCAGGAAATGTGCTTGTGCCACCATCCCCTGGCCGTGTTCCTTGGGCAATATGATTACATACTGCCACTTCCTCAGAGCACAGCCCTTAACATTTTCTAAAATACTTTCAGAAGCTTTGCACTCTAGGTCATTTTCTGACTTTCATTCTACATTGCCAACTGTCAGTCACATAAATAGCTCTGTATTTGCACTGTCAGTAAATGTTAAAATATTTCCTGCCAGCACAGATACTGTGGAAGTACTATCAAAAAACTATAATTTACATCTTTTAAGATTAAGAAAGTGACCAAGTACAGCAGGAGTAACAATGAAATCTCTCAGAATCTTACAAACTGCTGCTTTTAGAAAATAGCACTTTGCAGAATGTTTGATTGCTGTTCATTTGATGCTAAACTTTTGCTTTTCAGTAAAAACATAATGTGTCTAGGGGTCAGGATGCTCAATTTATTACAGGCTAACATGTTGATCATGCAAGTTGCAATTTGATTGCTGTAAAGAGAAGTCTCTGGGAATCACAGCTGGGGTAGAAAACAAATATCTGCTCTAAAAAAACAATCCAAATACCTTTGGAAGGTTTAGAGAAAAAGCAAAAGAACCACATTTTGTATCAAATTCTGCCATACAAACACATTAATTTGAATTGAATTAATTGATTTCAAGAATGTAACAGAGATAGCATTTATCACTTCAGTAATCATTTGGTGCATTTTCTTGTTCATGTATTATCTAATCTCTGCCTCTCTACTTTGAAACAAACTGACTTGTACACAGTATGAAGCATTCTAAAAAGCAAGAAAGCCTGTGCATAACTTCTATTAACATTTATATTTTGCAAAGACAGCAACATATCAACTAATTATACACAAATGACTTAGGAATTTTATAGCAGTTGAGAATATGGGATTATATTTCTTCAGGCAACTTGAATTGTTTCCTCGTTCCCAAATTTGATTTACATATTCTCCTAAAGTTTATCCAAGAGCCAGTGAATGTATAAGTCTGCATTTTTTCTTATGAATCAGGTGCCCTACATGCAACCTACTGCTGTTTAAAAGATCCATAACTCCTTGGAATATTAGTTTATAAATTGAGCCCAAAAATAGCATGAATTCTCTGGAGTCATAATTACCTGGCAGAGTGTTGGGCCAAAGCTTCATAAAAAAGAAAGTGAGTTGAAGAAGAAGAATGCCCTGCAGATTTTCAGGGTCTGAACTACCAAAATCAAACATCTTATTTCTTTTTCTCTCTAAAATTTCTGTCTATTCTGTAAGCTCTCACAGTAAAATGGATTTAGTACACTACATTTACATGTTTTTGAACCACAATGTACCTTGTTTTATCACAATATGTGTAAGAATTATTGTCAAAGATTGGAGACATTATGTGACTGTCAAATAAAATTATGTAAAGTTAAAGTATTTAAAGGCTTGGACTCAGTCTACAATATCCATGTCTGGTGGGTCAGTATATATCAAAGGGAAGAAAGAAATAAACAAGGTCAACTTTTTTCCTACCAGTACAAAGTATAATATTTAAAAATATTTTAATGGTAACTAAGAGGAGATTGAGGGAAAATTATTACAGCTTTTCAAATATTTTTAGTTATGACTTTGTTAAAACAAGGATTTGAGGGAAAGGTCTTCCAAAAACTAGATAAACACAGGCTTGAGGACTAGCTATAAATCTTCTCAACTATCCAGTGATGAACCCAGAAAGCAAAGCAAAAAGGCGACATACACCAATCCTTTAATAGAGTTTCTATAGCACATTCATTGTACTATTTTACAAAGCTATACATTTAAAGGGGCACATGGACAATGAGAGATCTTCTGCCTTTTGGAAGTAAGCTTTTTGTGTGTGTGTGGGGGGGGGGGGACCAGAGTTAACAAGGAAGGGTGTTAAGTATTCTCTGATAAAATGTTAATAGTAATACTTTGCATTTTCACCTAAGGATCTCAAAGTGTGGACCTGGTCTACTCATTTTTTTGTCCTGAGCAATCCTCAATATACCCAGTCTCCCTCCTGTTATATCCCATGTCATTTTTGACTTAAGCTCTGGTACTAAAGATTCTTGAATATGGGTTAGACTGCAATGCCCATGAAGTCAATGGTGCTCTGTGGGGGCAAAGCAGTCTGCACACCTACTACAAATTGTAGGGTTGAGGTTGTATTTATTGCAGCACTTGTAGTAATTAATGTGATTTTTTAAACTTGGACTCCTTTGCATTTTTGCATTTGTGTTACTATATATTGGTATAGGTTTTCCTTTATCTTATTCACTGTCCCTTTCCCTTAATCTCTCTAATTACTCTTTTTGTACAACAAAGGTTTTGACTTTCATTAATTCTGTTTTGCTCCTTTCATATCTCCACTACTCCTTTCAGTTCTTTCCCTCCTACTCTCTTGTTCTTTCTGCCTCTTGCATTCTCCTCTGCTTCCCCATCTCCATAAATCCCTCCATCAGTTTTATCCTTATTCCCCATCCTCAGAGTCTCATTACTTTCTCACACCTCTGTGCTCTCATACACTGCCTGACAGAATCATCCCCTCCTGCCCATTACTATTACCCTTTCTTGTTGTCCCCATGTTCTTCAGCCTTCCATCATTTATACCGTTTTTTAAATTGAGATACTTGACACTTGATCCTCTTCTTAGAATGTATAAATTTCAGGTGTAATATGAAACTATTTCAAAACCAATTCCTTAAAATTTACCATAATTGGTAAAAAATCACTAAAAATCACCACCTGTGTTTCAGGGCAATAAGCTGTGCACATTATCCTGCTCAACTACCTCAGGAATCACGTGGAGCATACACAGCTTCTCAAAGGTGATGAAGTACTCGGCAATGTCCCCAGATTCTGTTTTATGAGGTGGTGTAGTTCTCAAGAGCCATAACTTTAAAGCACGGACAATTTTTCAGAAAAAATCTTCTCAGAAATGAAGGGGATTAAGTTACCTCACTTTTGGTTTGTTTTATGTGATTTTCAAAAGATATATTTATATACTTAAAATGCCAGAAAGAAGCTCAATTCTTCCGTTTACAAACGGGAAAAAAGTAGAGAAAAAAAGTCCTCCTTGCTTTGTCAAGCATTTAATTTAATTGTTGCTTTATAATTCTTGAATGGTTGCCTTGGAATGAGTTAATTTCCCTAGCTGCAATTTTATTTTAAAAGATCATAATTAACTCAAAAGTTCTGCAGTGAGTGCCATTGTACTGGCAGGCTAGGTACTATTTTTTCTCTGTTTCTTGGTAGTGTTATAGTACAATGCTGACAGGGCAGGATAAGAAAAGCAATATGTAGATTTTTAATCCTGATGTTGTAGTTCAACATGCAAGTACAGTTAACTTGTTCCCAAAGGCTGGATCCACACTAGATTGTGCTTTAACCTTGGTCCTACCTACTCTGCCTAGCTATACAAGAGCTGCAAATGCTGCCTTTCAACCTCTATTCTTAACACACTATTCAGGGAGATTGGCTTTTATTGTGTCTTATTCATCCTTTTAAACTGGTATGGGAAGGTGATAAGTACTGCTCCTATGGTATTATTTAGCTTTTAAAGAAATAATTTTGCTTAAAGTTTTATAGTGTTTATGTTCCTTGGGCAGAAGAATAAAGAATTTGAAAGATGAAAATGGATTGGCTGATGGAAAGAAGTGCAGGGGAAATATAAATGATAAAACATGTCCTTTCAACTTTGGGGAAGCAGCATCCTTTGATGTCCAGAATCATCTGAAATACTCTTTTTATCCCATGGCACCACACTACTGTTATCTTTAAGCACCAGTAGCGATAATGTTTCTGGCAGCCTAACACCTTTTAATCTTGTTAAAGCCTACTACTTTGCAACTTAGCACTAAGTTTATTAATAGTTCCTCCTCCAGTCTTGAGAAAAAGGTGGTCTCTGGGGTTTAGGCCATGCTATTGTTTGTTGTTTCTAACTAAGATTTCTCTAGTTAGATACTGAATTTACTGGAATTTTTTTGGTTTTTGTTTTCAAAAAACTTTTAATAGAAAGGAAATAGTAATATACCACTATTGACCAGTTACTTACATTATTCAGAGCTCTGAGGTTTTCAAACAGCACACACATCATATTATAAACATGCTGACACCAGATAACAAGGCAAACATCAACCTCTGGCACTGAAACAATAGTGTAACCTTGAAAAATGGTCCAAAGCATGAAGGGTATTAGCTATAAATATATTAATGGTAATTCCTGCAATGTTATTGGTCAGTTACTCTAACAGGTTCTGTCTATTAGAAATGAAGTGTCATTCACCATTCAGAAAACAGAACTTCTCTTTTGGGTTGGGTATGACATTTGTTATGTGTTTGTACACTCCCTAGTACAAATAGGCTCTGATCCTGCTTGGGGTCTATGAGTGGTAAACATAAAGTATGTAATAATTTTTTAGAAGGTTTCCTAGTTGTGACATTATCCAAAAGTAAAGGAAAATCAATTAAAGTGGAGTGCTTTTCAAAGATATCTTCCAATGACTGAATAGGTTTCAGAGTAGCAGCCGTGTTAGTCTATATTCGCGAAAAGGAGGACTTGTGGCACCTCAGAGACTAACCAATTTATTTGAGCATAAGCTTTCGTGAGCTACAGCTCACTTCATCAGATGCAAGTGAGTTGTAGCTCACGAAAGCTTATGCTCAAATAAATTGGTTAGTGTCTAATGATTGAATAGTGACACTTCAGGGGAAAAAAAAAGGAAAGCTATATTAACGATTTGGGAAACATTATTTTAAAGGCAGAGTGTCAAGTTAATTTGTCAGTGTCTCTGCATCTTTCTCAACTTAAATGCAGATCTTATTCACAATGGTTGAAGGGCTGGGTTAAGTAATGCTAGAGATTACAAGCAGTTTTGTCATGCCAGACATTCAACATTCAGCAGTTAGGTCCCCAAAAATAATGGTTTTGGCTTAAAAGTCAATGGGATTTCTTAAAGAAAGAGAGGGAGAAAAGTGTTCTTTTACAGTATTCTGGCCTTTGACCCTTTAGAATTCACATTTTCAAGCTTTTCTTCACAACAATTAACATTAGAACCTTAATTTTTTAAAATATGTACATTGAGATTCTCTCATACTCACAGGATTCCAGCATTTGGAACTTCAAGAAAATATATCAAGTATTGTGAGATTTGTGCTAAAATTATGAATTTACAGCACTGTATGACTGAAAGTGTTTCTATATTTCTGAGTGGAAGCAGAAGAGGAGGAGGTGATTGTCTCCCATGTTTATACAGCAGACAATAACATTTGAAAGTTTTCTGCTTTTAATGCTAATGGCTTCTTCAGACAGAAATATCAGTTTCCTTAAAGTTTATATGGTAATTTGTACTAAACTCTACCATCATATATGCCCCTTTAGGAAATCTTGTGGATCAAAACCCACCTGAGATTTGGGGAAACTCAGAGTTAGAACTGCTTGTGCATCCAAATTTCACAGCTGGCCCCTCTGCAATATAATTGTTTGACATCTGTGGGGCCAGGTTTTAACTCTTTGAGTCAAATGAGAGTTGTTTATCATTGACTTCAGTGGAGCCAAGATTTGTGACTCAATTTCACCTTTATAATACACAATACAGAGTCAACCACACAATGTGAGTATGTAGCTAGGCTTCCTGGCATACTTGTACAGCTGGTGGTGAAGCAAGTGGTGCCCACACTACACTATTTTAGCAATGCTAACACAAGTAAAGCTAGACCAGGTTTGCAATCACACCTCAGACTGCAGGGTAGACATACCCAAAGAGAAAACAAATAGTGCTGCAGCAATAACAAATCCACTGCATGACTAAAAATAACCTAAATTCCTACTAGTTCATATTCTATGCTGCTTTAAGATAGCAGTACAACACCTATGTAAATGTGGACAAGGGTTAGCTTGTGAGGTGTTAGTTCCACAAAGGCATACATGGAATTCTCCACCCAAACTCAAAGTAAAATATCATAGAACATACTCCACAGGTTAATTCTGATAGAGACAATATTAACCTGCTCTTCCCTGCTTCTGGAATACCATAGATGGGCCAAACACGTGCATTGATGGAGAGTGAACCAACGGTAAGGTACCAACACAGATGACCTCGGTGACAACTCTAGGAAAACTTGAGGACCAGAGTAATAGAAATGGGATGAAATTTAATCGTACAAAGTCATTCGCTTATGGACTAATAACAATATTTTTTGCAAAAGTTGGGGTCTCATCAGTTGGAAATGACAGAGGAGAAGGACCTGGGTGTATTAGTTGATTTCAGGATCACTATGAGTCACCAACGTGATGTGGCTGAGAAAAAGGCAAATGCAATCCTACAATATATCAGGCAAGGTGGACCAGGGTCCCAGGGGAACCACACTGAGGTTACTCACTTAAGGCAAACTGCAAAGAATGGGGCAGACAATCCCCAAAGCTCGTGACTATTTTAGTACTTAGATCCATCAAGCTAGCCTCAAAACAGAAGCCAAAACACAGTTCCCGTGAAGCAACCCAGCCTAAGACTTCCACGCAGACACCTGCATGAAATATGATGAGAATTACTGAAAATCTTATTTATCATATAAGAAAGTTCTACCAATCTTAAAGGATCAGACATATTACTTCCCAGGTTAATGAATATTTCCAGTCTTACCCAAATACATGCTTACAGCCAATTCCTATTAACTAAACTAAAATTTATTTAAAAAGAAAAGAGAGAGAGTATTGATTAAAAGATCAGTGTACATACAGACACAAGTACAATTCTGAGATCAGATTTATAGTGGAGATGCTGAGCTTTGTAGTTGCAAAGAGTTCTTTCATAATTAGTTGTAGTCCAATGTTCATATTCAGGGTGATCCAGATGGGACTAATGATCTCAGTCATAGGACTCAAGCTTCACCTGCATAAAGCAGATCTGAGATAAAAATTATCAGGACCCAAGACATCTTTATATAGTCCAGGCCTTCTCTTGACTGCTCGGAGTCCTTAGGTGAACACTAGACAATCATGGAAACTTTGAGGTAGACCTATTTCTAAGCCTCACCAGTAATATAGCTACAGGGATTAACAAAAGGCAATTGCCTGTTTTCCACCATTCACAGGTGATTTGCTATAAATTTCAAAGAGAGATGAATACAATGATATCACTATATTTACAGTTCATTTAAATGTTAAGTTTCAGAGTAACAGCCGTGTTAGTCTGTATTCGCAAAAAGAAAAGGAGTACTTGTGGCACCTTAGAGACTAACCAATTTATTAGAGCATAAGCTTTCGTGAGCTACAGCTCACTTCCTCAGATGCATATTGTGGAAACTGCAGCATGCATCTGAGGAAGTGAGCTGTAGCTCACGAAAGCTTATGCTCTAATAAATTGGTTAGTCTCTAAGGTGCCACAAGTACTCCTTTTCTTTTTGCGAATACAGACTAACACGGCTGTTACTCTGAAACTTAACATTTAAATGAACAGCCGTGTTAGTCTGTATTCGCAAAAAGAAAAGGAGTACTTGTGGCACCTTAGAGACTAACCAATTTATTAGAGCATAAGCTTTCGTGAGCTACAGCTCACTTCCTCAGATGCATGCTGCAGTTTCCACGATATGCATCTGAGGAAGTGAGCTGTAGCTCACGAAAGCTTATGCTCTAATAAATTGGTTAGTCTCTAAGGTGCCACAAGTACTTCTTTTCTTTTTAAATGTTAACATCTCCTTTTGATCTCTGAATTAACACAATACAGCATAGACTGGAACCCTTTGGTTACACTGTTAACCTCTAACAATATATATGTAAACATACAAATCCACAAACATTATATAATAATATGTCCCAAGAGGTGAAATTTGGGCAATTTATCCTGCAGGATGCTTAATCCTTTCTGGCCATGTGTCACACAAGGTATTTTCAGAAGGGATAGGAAAGTCTTAATGCCACTGTACAAGGCAGCGATAAGACCACACCTGAAATACTGTGTTCAAATTCAAATTGGAAGAGATACAGAGAGGGCTATTAGGATGATTAGGGGAATGGAAAGCCTATCTTATGAGATAAGCCTAAAAGAGCTTCGCTTGTTTCATGTAGTAAAATTTATGCTCAGAGATTTATCTCTTTAAATACTTCAGAGGGGTAAACAACCGGGGGAGAGGGGAGGGTGTCAGAAAAACTATTTAAGATAAAAGACAATGTTTGCACGAGAATAAATGTGTATAAACTTGCTTGAATAAACGTACGCTGGAAATTAAAAGATGTTATCTAATCATCATAGGAGTCAGATTTCAGAGTAACAGCCGTGTTAGTCTGTATTCGCAAAAAGAAAAGGAGTACCTGTGGCACCTTAGAGACTAACCAGTTTATTTGAGCATAAGCTTTTGTGAGCTACAGCTCAAGTTCTGGAACAATCTTCCAATAGGAAGAATGGGAGCAAACAGCCTGGGATGATATGATGGGGTTTGCTTCGATAGCAGGAGACTGGACTTGAGGGTCAAGGAGGTCCCTTCCAGTCCTATGTTCCTACAAATCTGTACACTTCACCTTTATTCTTTGGGTAAAGACTACAGTCTGTGTTAGTCTATCTTAGCTTTTACAAATTCCTTCCTTTCCCCACCACCAAGTGAGTCAGAGCACCAAACACCTTCTCCATTTTTTTCCCAGCTGAAGCCATCTAACACTAACTCACAGCACCTCTTCTGTGTGCCATCCAATACCAAAATGAAGGCCCAGACATATTCTCCAATCTACTATGCAAAGGGAACCATTCACACACGAATATGGAAGGCAAGGGGTCAGCTACTACCAGGCAAACGTCTCCTCTTCCACCAGAACCCAGGGAAAGCATTTCTCAGGTCTGGGGAGAAATGCAGTGGGAAGTGGCAGTCATTGCACAGGCTAGGAAAGGAGTAGTTTGGTTAATGCCACTGGAACTATTATTGGCCCTTACACCAGCACTGCTGAGATTTTCCAAGAAATATAATCTTAATGGGTATATTTGAGATATAAAAAACACCTTACAATTGAGGATGGATTCTAATTTCTTCTGTGGAGATGCCCAGGACTGATATATCAGAGGTGGGACATACCAAGATAAAAACATATTGACAGAAATATTTTCTGGATGTTAGGAACATTGGATGTCATCATAGGGCATGCATCTATTTTCCAGCAGATGTTAAAGTGCAATCACTAAATTGATACCTTTTGTTGGGTATAAAGAGAATGAGAAAATCTGTGACGATATAATTGAATACCTTTCATCTGCAATTTGATAAAGAGTTGTAGAAAACATTAAAAAGGAAAGAAGGGCAAACATTTCAATGTCGATTGATGAGTCAAAAACATTAAGTGACTAAGCAAGCAGTTCTAAGTGATTACTTTAAGGTTCAGCTGGAAATATCTCAAAAGATGTTTTTTTTTTTTCTTGAATTGTATTAGTTTCTTAAAATTGCTTACTCCACTATAGGAATGAAATGGACTTTCTTCAATTATGTTGATTTAAGATTTTTTTAATTGATGCTTCTGTTTAACTGTGTAACCACAGATTGGAATTTTCTGTTTGCAACAGAGGGTGTAAAGAGGATAGGGTTAAAGCACTGCAGTTTTGATTGGCTAAGCAATATGCTGTTTACCAGGCTGCTATCAACTTTAAACCACCTATCTGTACATACTAAAAACTTAGAGCAACGGCCCCAGTTGTTTTTTTGTTTTTTGTTTTTTGTTTTTTCAAAATTGGTATATTTTCTGGGCATCTCTATTACAATCTCTGGCGTTCACATACAAAGCTGAATAACTGCTCTCCTGATACTCCTCTGGATGTCTGAGGATTAGAACTATCCTTATATAACAGTAATATGACAATTTAGTTACTATGCATGGTTTTTACTCTGTAATCTATCAAAACAATTGCATGAAAATAAAATAATGAACTTGAAACTCATTCTTTTCAGTCAGGGGATCTTGTACTGTGTCTTCTATGATGACTGACAATTCAAGACCATTTATTAATGGGGTTGTCAATGCCATTCACAGCCTGCCTTTAAAAGAAAATTGAAATCCCTGAGTGCAAAATTGTTGCACTGTATTAAACATTGTTATTCTCAAAGTCATGGAAAACCCTAGTTCTAAGATGTTGAGAACTTGGGATTTCAGGACTAACTGTTGGCTACATCATTAATACAAGTTCCTTTGGGATAGAAGTACATAATCAAGACCTAGATTCAGTCCAAAAGGAGTACTTACTAAAATAACCAGATTGTAGGAGGGATTTGGTGAGAAGGGAAAATGATCTGGTGTTCATAGCTTAGTCCTTAATGGGTATCTTTTGTCTTGTGGAATCCTTACAATTGTGATATCTAATTTCTATTAAAGGTATGCCCAGAACTTGTTACAGATGAAGTGTATTAACAGAGCTGTGTAAGGAAGATTGAATAAAAAGAGTTTTCTGCTATGTTACAGTAGTCAAATTCATTCAAATCTGTTAAGCAAAATATAAACACACATATTTGCATGGATAAACTTTAATATAGCTGAAACCAGAGCTGGACAAATCATTCATACCAGATAACTTTCAAATTTTGTCTCTTTTTTCCATTTTGGAAGCATTCATAAAAGAATCACTATATTATGAAACTCTAATTATTTTATTTGTAAATTTCTGAACCATATTTTTCTCTATGTGACTATGTTTACAAACTGTTAAATGTATTTGATATTCAGACTTAAGCTAGTTAGAGAAAATTTGATGGACTCATTTTCTGTCAGAGAATACAGTTCTATCAAAATCCCACCAATACCCCAAATTATGCTTATTTTGCTGAAATTTCATTACTGAGAAAAAAGGGGGGAAAGTTCCAACAATGTCAAAATGCCTCATTTTGACTTTTTTTTTTAAATCTGTATTATAGTGTATCATGTATTGTTTTGTTTTTGTGGAGAATTTTGTAATTTTTCAAGTTTTGTACCTAATGGTAAAAAAATATCAAATCTCAAAATCCTCCATAAAATGGAATCTCCACCCTTTGCATAGCTTTAATAGAAATTTTAAAATTCTTCCTTATTGATTACTTAAATTTTAAAAAATCTAGTATTGTTAATTTGTTCCCTATACAACTTATGCTACTGAATGACTCCTCACCTTTCTAGTTAGTGCAGGTTTTGAACTGACCGATGCAACTGGCCTGTTTAGTAGTATTATATCATGTTCTAGGGTTCATTTTCCAATCAAGCACTTCTGTGCTTTCTATCATGCTGCCCCCTGTTCATAGGAGGAGCTGCACTTAAATATTTGAAAAGCTATTTCATTGTCTTTCTTCACATCCCCCCTTAAATCTTTTTCTCTGCTGCTCAACAATGCTTAAGTAGCTGGTGTGCTGAGACCATTGCTTATCATGCTGACCAGTATTGCCTCATTGTTATCTTGTGCTCTCCCTCATCTGTTTGTTGTAGCCATCTGTTGTCTCTTGTATGCTTGTATTGTAAACTCTTCAGGACTGGAAGGACAGATTCGTAGGACTGGAAGGGACTTTGAGAGGTCATCTAGTCCAATCCCCTTCACTCCTGGCAGGACTAAATATTATCTAGACTTTGTTATGTATTTGTTCAGTGCCTAGCATAATGGGTCCCTGATCCATGATCGAGGCCCCATAAACATAGGTGCTGAAACTACAGGTTCTGGGAGTGATGCCACACCCCCTGGATTGAAGTGGTTTCTATCATATACAGGGTTTACAGTTTGGTTCAATGGCTCTCAGCACCTCCACTATACAAATTGTTCCAGCACTCCTCCGCATAAACACAAATAAATAATAATCTCCTTTAAAGTTTAATTACAAAAGTTTAATTACAAATCATAGTTTTCTCTGCCCCTGAGTCAATTTTAAGTTTAATAGCAGTATTGTAAATCTTGAGATAAACAGTCTAAGCCTATTCATTAATACACCCTTTGGACATAGATTCTAGGACATAGGCATCACTCACCATTGCTCGGTCAAGATTCTTGATTCCTTTGCTTCAAGAGACATGCATCCAAAGTGCTTTATCATTATGTCTCTTGAGCATACTTCCACTGCCTGGACAGACCTCCTATGGCAGTGATGGGCAAACTGTGACCCACGGCAACCTGTGACCTGAGCCTCTTCCCGCAGCTCCCATTGGCTGGGAATGGCACACTGCGGCCACTGGGAGCTGTGGACAGCTGTGAAAATGTAAACAAAATGTCTGGCGGCCTGCCAGCGGATTACCCTGATGGGCCGCATGCGGCCCACTGGCCGCAGGTTGCCCACCACTGTCCTATGCCCTATGATCTCTCTGGCCATATTTCTACACAGGGAATTCCATGCTCATAAAAGGCATATTGACTTCCATGGAGCTATGACACTTTACGTCAGCTGAAGGGCTGCCCATGGTGTTTAAACCATGTCCATCTGTGTATTGGAGTCCTATCTGGAACAAGAGGCTTATCAAATTTCTTAAAGAATGGTGACATAGTAAATCTTCTCTCCTTACTTCAATTTAATTGTGCATAATTTATCACCTGATCTGCATTTCACTGCTGTCTGTTTAAACTTGTTTGGAATCTGGTGACACATTCTTTCCATTCAGGACATCCCACAGGCTTATCAAACTGAAAATCTTATGGAGGGTTTGGCATATATTCCTTTTCTACTTATTCTGGTTCAAAGTGAGTCAGCTATGAGACTTTGTCATGTGACAGTGATGGGGAACCATAGAAAGAGTAGCTTTCTTTGAACCCCAAACATTAGAATAAGGATAAACAGTATTATATCTAATGCTAATTTTTCAGCTTCTTTCTTTGCTTCATTGTAGAATTTCACCTAGGACTATCCCAAACCCATGTAACTTTCTACTACATTTCTAAAGAAACAAGCACAAGCATTCATAATATCCACCGTACATTCATTCTGGGAATTTTAACGCAAACCTGAAATTATTGTTTAATTAGCTGAAAAAATGTGTATGACTTAATCACCTACAATGATGAAGAGCATTATAACCCTAAATATTATAATAGCATACAATATTTCCCAGAAAGAAGAAGAAAGAATATGATTGTGTGACCTGATAGCTAGAGAAAAATCATTCATGGCACCTCCTTATGTTATTGAAATATTTTACATTCAACCAATGATATTAGCCTATCATTATTTAGAACTGCTTTCTTTTTTCCCCCTCCAATGGGGTTGATGCACTACACTCCTTCCATAGCTTCATTATGTGCTATGTGTAAGTGTAATGTTATGAGCGATTTTAGAGCAATGCCATTTTTCTTAAGACTCAAGGCCATGTATCATCAGAATATATCATTAATTCACAAGCTCTGTATCTAGTTATGGAGGAATGGCAGTAAAGTCAAATACTAAAGTTCTTGCTATGTTGATCTTCACCTTCATTTGTCTAACATAGTTCCAGAATAGAAAAGAGCTGTGTTATTAATCTTACAACTTTTAAAAGGACTACTCTTTCCTGCACTATTGCAATGATATTTTTCTCATAAATAATCTTAATTGATTTTATTTTAAATACTTTATGATGATTTTCACATGTTTTCAATGATAAAAGAAAGGAATAAGATGGATATCTTTTTTTCCCTGTTTCATCTTAATAAATGTCCAATTTAAATGACTTTCAGCAACCAATGCTGAATAGAATAATTTCAATGAAAAATAAAGCAAAATTTAAAAGGAATATTTTGTTCTATATTGTATAAGGAAAAGTCCCTAGAAATTATGGAATGATTAGCATTGTACTGTACTTTTTTCAAAGATCACCTAGACTCATCTAACAATGCTGAAACTCCCCCTTCTGTACAAGCAAGAAAGCAGTATTCATGAAAGCCTTGGGCTATGTATTATACAGCCACTCATTCCTACTGTGTCACTGAAAATAATGGGGTCATTATAAATCACCCAGCACCGAAAATGTCATTGCATGATACTCACCAGGTTAAACAATTCCATTTTTAATTAATTGAAAGAATGAGGTGAAATTTTGGAAAAAGACAATAATGTTCTGACCTTACCACTGGTTTCTTTTTTACAGTCAATGCAAGTCATGATGACTTGACTTTGAATTATTAGCTTCATGACCCTTTATGATGGGAAGAGAAATCTGGAAACTTGTGTCATCAAGAAATCTTTACTGGCACTGGCTCAAAGAAACTTTGTAAAGGATATCATAAGAGTCCATCAGATTTGTTCTTTTTGCATTACATGCCTCAAAATGCTGTCAAATTGTCTTCAGGGTGTGCTTTTGAATCACTCACTATATATATTATTATTTTTGTGAAAAGGACAATTAGATTCCTATTGTTAATATTCAGTAAATAAACTTTTTAAAATGTGGCTAAAATAATCTCTACCATTATGTTCACAATAGGAGGAATACACGTGCACAGAATAGTTAACAGTGGCTTGTGAGATATGTCTAAATTATTGGCTACCTTAACATGAAACAGGTTATGAACAGGAGTTCTGACATTTACATAAGGAAATAACTAAGGCCATCTGGAGATGGATAATCAAGAGCCAGAAATTCAATTAGGGAGGTGAGTGTGACAAATCTTGTCCACATAATTTAAAGGATTATATTCTGAATTTTATTAACTTAATGGTTTTCAGACTTTTTTCAAGCCGTGAACCACTTTAAGACAGAGCATATTTTAAGTAACTCTTCTTGCAACCACTTAATCGCAGTCTCCCACTTTTCCTGAGATCACTGTGGCTCCAGTTTGCTGTGTATTTGCAGAATTCCAAGCATGTCCCATTTACTTCAGTGGGACTATTCATTTGTGTATTCAAAGCCTATTGAAGTCAATGGGATTCTTTCCATTGACTACAGTAGTGTTTGGATCAGTGCTATAATGCTCGATTACATAAAAAGTAATAATATTTTACAGCTGCATTAAAAGTTAAGTTGAAAATAAACTTACCTTAAATTGATAAGTATGGCTATTTTTTATCTGTGTGATTCATTTTGTCTTATCAAGTGTAGGATTTATTAGATCTGAATCTCCCCTCACTGCCTAAAGCTTATACTCCTCTATTCTCTTATGCTGTCTTTCCAGTTTGTTTCTGTCAATGCTACTCCCACCAATTAGGGTGTCATCCAGAGCTTTGAAAATAATTGTTTAGGACAGATTCTGATACCTATAGTCATGCTGAGTAGCACCATTTAATGTGTAGCGAGGGAGACTACTTGTGGAGTAAGATGGTACTCAGTAAAAATAACAGTATCAGAATATGGTCCATAGTAATTTTAATAGCTCATTGGCTCCTCCTATCTTTTGGACTAGGATCAATATTGTACTCTCTTTTTAAGTATTATATACCATTTTAATGATAAGAAATGCATTTAATATTAAAGTGGTACCATATGTAGAATTGTATTTCATCTTAAATTCCTATGGTTTATATTACAGTTTTGTATCAATGTAGCACAGCAATTTGTTGACTTTATTAATTGCTTCTGTGAAATGTATACTGCTTTTTAATATCTCATATTACTTCAAGGTCCCTTCAAAGTAGTTCTATTCTTGTTCAATTAAATTCATTCTGAATTTGTGTTTATCGGTTTTGAGCTCAGTGTGTATCTAGCACTGATTAGAGTGGACTGTGCTATATGCTCAAACTGTTCTAGATTGTGTAATTGACCTTAGCATTCCAACATCTAAAAATAAAATGGAACATTAAAAATTGCCCAGCAACTAATTCTGTTCTTTAAAATAAATTTTAAAATTTTCTCCTTAAAGGGCAAAGATTATCAAACAGATATCACTTCCTATCATATTAAATCACCAATTATGTATGATACATCTACCTCTAAATATTTACAGGTATAAAAAAGTATTTAATTACAGACTGGAAGGAAATTTTCCATTAAGCAGCAATGACATGTTCAACCTGTTGAAAGTCAGGGTTTGTTTTCTTTGTTTTGTTTAGTTTGATACAATATAGTCACTTACTTTGCAGGTTTATTTCACTTTGTGTGTCTGAATGGGCATATTAACTTTGTGAGAAAGAGTGGAGGTTGAGAGAACTGATGAAAAGGAAGGCAATCTTTGCTGGACTCTCTATGTCAGTGTGATGAACCTATGTCATTGCATAAGTATTGTAACCTTCTTCCCCCTCCTGTCCCCTTTAAACTGACCATGTGCAAAGATAAGACAGAGTTCTTCTGGGTAGAAATTACTTTGTGTTCTTATTTGGAACATTTAATGACATTTTGACCATGATTTGTTATTTTAAACCAAGCTGAGACTCTGAGCTATAGTCACAAAGAAACTTAGTCATGGAGGTGCCTAGAAAATCACCCAAATTCATAAAGACTGAGTTCAGCTCATGGGCTCCCTATTCAAGAAATGGGGAGAGACATGCACCTCAGAATGGATTAAAAAAAGCCAGCATGATAGGCAGCTCCCCACATAAGCTAGCCAATGGGAGATGCCAAAATGTGGTGGGTGCTAAGTTCCACCCCTCTCGTGGAAATAGGCACCTACATCTGGGCTGTAGTGAAGTGTTCCCTTTACTTGAGAGTCTTAGCTGCAAACCCACTCTGGGTGTTAGATGCCTATATCATTTCTGCAAGAATCCTGGGGGTGGGGGAGAACCTCCCTCATAACTTTAAACCCAGTGTATAGTGTACTCACCTGGGATGTGGGAGACTCACCAGTTCAAGTCCTCCCTCAGGCTGAAGGGGAGAAGAGATTGGAACAGGAATCTGCTACCTCCTTGATGAGTGTCCCAAACACTGAACTACAGAATATTCTGATGTGGGGCTCCCTCAGTCTCTTCTGTTAAAGCTATTCAACTGTGAATAAGTAATTTAAAAAATCACTGGTGGCAGGGGAGTGGATCCTAGGTCTCCCAACTCCCGGGTGAGTGCTGTAACCAGCAGCACACAAAGTCATTCTCATGCTTGCTCTTTTCACCCCCACAGGTTGAAGCTGTTCCTCGGTAGCTAAACAATGAAAGAAACATTGGGCCAGAGAGAGAGAAGAATAAAGTATGAGAATGACTCTGTAACCTGCAGGAGAGACTGAGGGACCCCTACCCGATAAGACTATCCCATAGCCTAGTGACTGAAAGGTTGCAGATCTCTGTTCATGTCCTTTCTGAATGAATAATAACAATAATCAATTAATAAATAATTATTATTACATCCTTCTCATGCCAATGTTGGCATATAGGGCAGAAACTATTGTCTTCCATTTCCCTCCATCATTAACTGCTGCTTTCACCTGCTCTATGACATTGACATCACTCTCCTTGTTAAGAGTTCTTCTTAACGTTGCTCTTGGGCATCCCTGGTTCCTCACACCAGTTGGTTTCCATTTGACATTTTCATTTGGGAATCTCTCTGTTGACATCTGCAGGACACGCCCAAATATATCACATTCTTTCTTCTAGGGCTGTCAAGTGATTAAAAATTAATTGCTATTAACCATGAAATTAAAAAAAAATAATCATAATTAATTACGCTGTCAAACAATAATAGAAAACCATTTATATAAATATTTTTGGATGTTTTCAACATTTTCAAATATATTGATTTCAATTACAACACAGAATACGAAGTGTGCAGTGCTCACATTATATTTTTTTAAAGAAATATTTGCACCGTAAAAAAAATAGTATTTTTCAATTCATCCAATACAAGTACTGTAGTTCAATCTTTTTATCTTGAAAGTTGAAGTTACAAATGTAGAGTTATGTACAAAAAATAACTGCATTCAAAAATAAAACAATGTAAAACTTTACAGCCCACAAGTCCACGCAGTCCTACTTCTTGTTCAGCCAATCTCTCAGACAAACAAGTTGTTTACATTTGCAGGAGATAATGCTGCCTGCTTCTTTTTTACAATGTCACCTGACAGCGAAAACAAGAATTCACATGGCACTGTTGTAGTTGGTGTTGTAAAATATTTACGTGCCAGATGTGCTAAAGTTTCATCTGTCCCTTCATGCTTCAACCACCATTCCAGGAGACATGCATCTATGCTGATGGTGGGTTTTGCTTGATAACGATCCAAAGCAGTGCAGACCAACACATGTTCATTTTCATCATCTTAGTCAGATGTCACCAGCAAAAGGCTGATTTTCTTTTTTTGTGGTTTGGGGTCTGTAGTTTCTGCATCAGAGTGTTGCTCTTTTAAAACTTCTGAAGCATGCTCCACACCCCATCCCTCTCAGATTTTGGAAAGCACTTCAGATTCTTAAATCTTGGGTCAACTAGTGTAGCTATCTTTAGAAATCTCACATTGGTACCTTCTTTGTGTTTTGTCAAATCTGCTGTGAAAGTGTTCTTAAAATGAACAACATGCTGGGTCATTGTACAAAATTGATATAATGTGAAATATATGGCAGAATGCGGGTAAAAAAAATAATCGCTTGAGTTAACTGTGATTAATCAACAGTCTTACTGCCTTCTGATTCTTGTGGAAACGAACTGGTGGTTGGTGATTTCTCAGATCTTTTCACTGATAATGAAGACTTCCCAGTCAATGAGCAGAATCTTTCGTAGGCACTCATTTTTGAAGGCATCTAATTTTCTGTCCAATGTTCTGGTAGATCTCCAGCTGTGGAACCTGTATACTGAGATTATATTTAAAATTCTTGGTTTTGTTCTGATGCAAGATCTTTGATTGCCATATGGTATAAGTTTAGTGAATATCAGGAATACCTTTCCTATATTGAGGTCATTTCCTTCTTGACGTCTCCATTAGCCAGTATGGTGCTGCCGAGGCAAATTAACTGTTCTACTTCCTTGATATTTTTGCCTTCTTAATATGATGTTACTGCTTGATATCTTAGTTTCAAGGATGTTTGTTCTAGCTTATCTGTTTTTGAGCCCTGTTTGCTCTGCTGTTTTTGCCAGCTTGTCTGTCTATGTTTATAACTTCTCAGGAGTGTTACTTAATAGTGCAATATTATCAGTAAAATTTAGCTCTTCTAGGCATTTACCATCTACCCATGCAGTACCAGTATTTGTGTTACTAATACATTTCTTCATTATCCAGTTTATGTGAATGGCAAACACAAGCAAAGATAAAATGCAGCCATCTTTCTCACCAGAGTCCACATTGAGCCATTCTGTTATATGGCTGTTCACCCTTACAAAACACTTTGCATAGCTGTACATAACTTTGATGATGTTAACAACATAGGATAGAAGACTATTTCACAACATATGTCTTTGCAGGCTATCAAATGCCTTCTGAAAATCAATGATATTGAGGATATGAGGAGCTTGCCAGTCTATACATTCTTCTATGATGGTCCTTAGTGTGAATATCTGGTCTATACAAGATCTCTTGGGCCTGCATCCAGCCTGTTCTGCTCTAAACTTGGAATCCACTGCCTCTGTGTAATATCACACTGCAAAAAGCTTCCCCTACACCAGAGAGTAAGGTAACTTCTCTCCAGTTGTTACAATTGGTAAGATCAACTTTTGGGGGTATTCTGACAATGATTTCATGTTTCCACAGCTCAGGAGAATGCTCTTTTTTCCAGACATCATTGGACAGCTCTCCTTTATTTAGATGATGGTAACAAGTGCATTCAGTATTTCTGCTGTGATTTGCTCCTCTCCCACTGCTTTGTTATTTTTCAGCTTCTTGATTATGGCCTGTACTTCTGACATCTCTGTTGAACCAGCGTTGATGTTAAGTTGATCAGGTTCACATTTCATTGAAGTCTGGTACTGAAATAAGGCTGTCTTTGTGGAGGACGTTTTGAAATGCTCTGACCATTTATTTTTCTGTTCTACCTCATCTGTAAGCATTTTCCCCATCGTGGTTTTTTTTTTTTACATTGATATTAACTGCAAGTGTTCAGTTACTACACAGAGACCATTGATCTTTGTACAAATTTCAAAGTGACATCATAGGAATTCCACTGTGGACTGAGTCCTACAGGTATACTACATCCCACGGACCACCATTAACAATACAATTTGGCCTTCTCCTCAGAATGAGTTTGATACATTTGATCTACATAATCTCGGTGGCCCTTCTCTGTGCTCTTCCTATTCCAACCCAAGTAATCTCTTCTCCTAAGTTCCTGTTTGTAGAAAAAGGCAGAGAATTCAGTAGAGTCAGAGTTAGGGAGCAAAATAAAGGAATATTTTTTTAGATAAATTACTCTATTATGGAAGAATATTATTTCTCTCTCTCTCTCTCTTTCTCACTCACACACACACACGGGCACTGAAACCTTCCCCAAAATGGGGGCAGGGGAGCCTGCCCGAGACCTCACCGAGGCCCACCTCTGCCCCCCTGAGGCCACTCCCCTGGCCAAGCCAGAAGCCATAGCAGAGACTGGAAGCCTCAAAGTTTCAATGAAGTCACACAAATGAGGGTCATTCTTGTCAGTTGCCAGCTTGTGCAGATCAAGGAGTGACTGGTTCACATTCTACCCAGGGTGTGGGGGGCAAAAGCAGCCCCCTGCCCATGTCCCGGGCCCCCGACCCAGGGCAGGTGGATGGACCCATGCTCCTCACAGCTGCCCATGCAGGTCTCCCTGACCTTGCTCCAGCCAGGGATGGGGAGCCTTGCAGACACAGCTCTGCCATGGTAAGAGTTGGGCAGGCAGCTGTGGGAATCTGCAGCAGGCCCGAGTGCCACCTGCCCAAATGCAGGGATCCGAGCAGCCCCTGTCCTCGCCCCTTGGGTGCCCTGCCCAGGGCAGGTGGAGGGTCCACGACTCTGCGGCCTCTCAAAGCTGCCCGCATGGCTTTTACCATGGTGGGGCTGTAGCTCCGAGGACCCCACATCTGGAGCCGGGTCAGAGAGAGCAACGGGGGCAGCTGTGGGGAGCTGGGACAGAATTGCAGACTCTCCACCTCTACCTGCCCTCAACCAGGTGGGGAGCCCAGGGGGTGGAGACTCAGGCTGGGGGCTACTCTCAGCCCCCCCCATCTCCCACCCCCCCCAGGCAGAGTCTGCCATGGCTCCTCACATCTGCCCAGGCTCCCTAGCCGGGCTCTGTGCTGGCCTGGCTGGGGGGTGGGGCCTTGGGGGGAAGAAGGGGGTGGGGGCAGGGTCCATCCCAGCGAAATGTGGATGGGCCAGGCCTGTACACTTTCAAAAAGTGGGAAGGCCCTCATCCCCTGAACTGCACCTCCCCACACACAGCTTTCTGATGTCACTGCACACTTGGTCTCTCTCTCACTGTGTACAGCAACAAAAATATGATTTTCTTCCACATCCCTGCAAAAACTGAACCCTTCTGGATATGCGGCATGTTAAAAATCAAATGTGTGTGGCACAAATGCAAAACTGTACTTGTGCCACTGCTGCTCTATGTCCAGCGCAAGCCATATGACAGGTGATTTCTCTTCCAGTGGGTTGAAAGGATAAGCCACGTTACAGCTGATACTGATGTGCCAGTTACTTTTTAGCCATTGTGCTAAGTTTATTTTGGCAGAGAGAACAATTTCATTACGACTGAGCTATGCAAGACAGAAATGCTTTTGAAGTCCATGAGTTCTATTTCTCTTACCTCCTACCTTGCATTTAAAAGGACCAGCTCTGTGAAGGTATTTCCAGCCTCAATATACAGATATGAGGTATCAGGCCTCATGTTACCGTGCTAAAAATATCTATGTAAATGTTTTTTTTTTGACATTAAGGCTCTGGCTGGAGTCTGGACACTCAAGCCCATCCCCCAGTCTTGAGAGCTCTGCAACATCTAAACAGCTATTTTAGCATGCTAGCATGAGCCCTGCCAGCAAAAGTTTGGGAACCTGTGGTATTTAGATGTTGCTTGTATTTATTAGAATTGGGAGCACTGGCTGTTGGGAGTCTGAATGGACAGGAAACAGGAAGGAGGGGGGAGGAGCTGAAGCAGCTGAGGGAGAGCTACTGAGGGTGCAACAGCAGCTTGGAAAAGAGGTTTCCACTTTAAAAAATAAAGTTCTGTTGAAGTTTGTTAGTACCTTCCTTGGTTACTACAACATTTTGGTGACAAGGAAGGATCTTCTGACTCTGAACCCACCTACACCCTTTCTACAAAGCTCAGGTGAGCCTCCAATTGCTTTTACTGCCTGAATCCATATGTCTGAGACTTATCTGCTTGCAATCAGTGCTGCAGAGATTTCTGAAGTAAGAAAGCGTGCTCTGCTAATCCACTGCCTTGGAGCAGAAAGGCAGTGTATATTTTACACTTTTCCCCTTGCAGATGATAAATATGAGACTGCACTCACTGCATTAAAGAACTTTTTTGTACCAAAAGTGAATGTAGTAGCTAATCGCTACAGATTTTGCCAGCGTGAGCAGAAACCAGGGGAGACTAGAATGCAGTATATTGCTTCCCTGAGGAGTCTGATTGTAACTTGTGACTTTGGGAATATGGCAGATGAGATGATTAGAGACCAGTTCATTGAGAAAACAACCATGCTTCTTGTAATAGAACGTTTACGTCTAGAACCACGACTTACACTAGAAAAAGCAATAACCATTGCTACCCAGATTGAGTCAGCTACAGCTGAAGCCAAAATAATGAGCATGGATACAGGAGGCACAGTCCAGGCTGTGACTCCTTTGCAGAAAAGTTCACTATCGCTGAAGACAAACAATTACAAGAGGAAAACTAATGAAAAATGACCAAATCAGCAAATTCAAAATACAGTAAAAGCATGTTTTTTCTGTGGATCCCCACAACACCTTGCAAGCTATACGGGATGTCCTGAAAAAGTAGCTCAGTGCAATCATTGCAAAAAGATTGGGCATTTTGCTAAAGAATGTCGCAGCAACCATTCAATCAACAGGTGCATGCAGTTACAATACCAGATGTTACTGTGCTCAGCATAGACAAAATCACTACTACACATATTCCAGAACAAATAAAGTCCATGGTAAATGTTTCTGCCATACCCTCAAGCAAATCACACTCTATTCAGTTAATGTTGGGCACTGGCTCAGCAGTATCTATATTGCCTGATTCCATCTATTTGCATTACTGTAAAGATGTGCTTCTTACTGAACCCAAGTTTCACTTGGTGTGCTATTTGAAAAACCATATTCCAGTATGTGGCTGCCTGCTAGCAATAGTTACTTTTGGTGATTGCTGTGTAACTGCAGAGTTCTACATTGTCCACAAAGGCACTCCTATCCTTGGCAGAGATTTATTGGCTGCTTTAAATCTCAGGGTAGTTAGTGGACTAATTGATCTTCCTCAGCAAAGCACTCAGTTTCTGCTGGGACCCAACACCAGGTTGAGGAGAAACTCAGCTGTGCTTATGGATTTCTGCATAAAGTTAAAATGTGGAATAATGTGATGCCTGTAGGACAGAAATTACAGCACTTACAATTTTCAGTCAGGGAAGCTGTTTCAGAGTAATTTAGGAAACTTGTTCAAGAGGACATTATTGAAGAGATTAACTCCTCAGAATGGGTTTCACCTATAGTAGTGATGCAGAAGAAGGGTGGAGACATTCGCCTTTGTGTGAACTTAAGGGAGCCAAATAAAGCTATTGTGATTGACAGCCATCCTCTTCCTCACATAGAAGAAGTATTTGCAGAACTCCGTGGAGCAAAGATGTTTTCTACTCTTGATTTGCAGAGTGCATACCACCAGGTTATGTTGCATGAAGATAGCAAAGACCTCACAGCGTTTATTACACATGAGGAACTATTCCATTTTAAACATGTTCCATACAGTCTCGCATCAGCCCCAAGTGCCTTCCAAAAAATGATGTAATTGATTTTGAAGAATCAACATGGAGTTCAATGCTATTTGGATGATATTATTGTGTTTGGAAATACTTCTGAGGAGCATGACAATAACCTGCAGTCTGTACTAAACTGCATCAGCAAAGCAGGCCTCAAGCTCAATAGGTCCAAATGCAAATTTAAACAAACTGAACTCTCCTTTCTGGGGCATACAATTTCACAGGCTGGACTAAAACCTGATCTGGCTCATAGCCTGGCAATTTCAAATGCTCCTCCTCCAGCAGATTTGCAAACCTTATGTTCCTTCTTGGGTCTTACCTCCTGGTATGCAAAATTAATTCCCAATTATGCTTCTGACATTGAACCGTTACGAGAATTACTACAGGGAAGTTCAACCTTAGTGTGGACAACGGATGCACAAACTTGTTTCGAAACAGTGAAAGATTTGATTGTACATAGTCCAGTACTTGCACTATTCAGTCCTGCATTGCCCACAATTGTAACTACTGATGCTTCTGATTATGGACTTGGAGCTGTCCCCACACAACTTCATGAGGACAACACAGAGAGAACTGTTGTATTTGCTTCAAGGACACTAAGTAATGCTGAGAAAAAATATTCTACAGTTGAAAAAGAAGCACTTGCTTGTGTCTGGGCTACTGAAAAATGGAGAACTTACCTGTGGGGCCACACATTCAAGTTGCACACAGACCATAGCCCTTTGATGATGTTGCTCACCACAAAAGGACTGGGAAAAGCAGGATATTGTATTGCTAGATGGTCTGCAAGACTACTCTCTTTCAATTATGAACTGGAATATAATCCTGGAAACCAAAATGTGGTCACTGATTGCCTTTCTCGCCTGCCTTTGCCTTCACCAGATGGTCCACCGGAGGATGAGGATGTAGTAGTTGCACTTATTACAAGCACTCTTACTGCAGTTACAAGAGAACAATGTCAAGCTGCTTGTTCAGCGTGTCCAATTCAACAAAAACTACCTGACTTTCTGACAAAGAGATGGCCCAGTAACCCCAAAAACCTTGACCCAGTTTTGCTGCCTTATTTTAAGAGTTCGGGATGAACTTTCTTTGCTCGATGGCTGTGTACTCACCGGCTACTTGTGCCAGAAGAATTACAGTCAAAACTCATACACCTGGCACATGATACTCATCAAGGAATTGTCAGAACCAAACAATGACTACGGGATCTGTATTGGTAGCCAGGGACGGACTCTCAAACTGAAGTACTCATCCACTGAATGCATCCGATTAAGTGAGCTGTAGCTCACGAGAGCTTATGCTCAAATAAATTTGTTAGTCTCTAAGGTGCCACAAGTACTCCTTTTCTTTTTGCGAATACAGACTAACACGGCTGCTACTCTGAAACCTGTCATAAAATTCTGTGTCACTTGCCAAATGCATGATAAGACAGCAGTGACCTCTGTACCTCTCCATTACAGCCTGTTCCTCTTCCTGAATCTCCATGGGAAAAAGTGGTGATTGACGTTGTAGGATCCTTTGATACTGCTCCAATTCACTGTCGCTATGCCATCACCTTAATAGACTATTTCAGTAAATGGCCTGAGGTAGCGTTTACATCGCAAATCTCTTCTGCTACAGTAATTAAGTTCCTCTTTTCAGTTTTTAGCAGGGAAGGTAACCCCAAAGAACTGGTTTCAGATAATGGTAGTCAATTTACTTCCCTGGAGTTTGAAACTTTTCTAGCAGAGAGGAACATTTTACATAGAAGGTCATCCCTATACTACCCTCAAGCCAATGGGGAAATTGAACGATTTAACAGAAGTTTGAAAGACAGTTTGCAAATGGCTAAACTGGAAGGGCGATTGTGGATAACCTTCACTACTGATTTTTTGCAAGCGTACCGGGCTACACAACATGGCAGGCAAAGATCATCTGCAGTTACTGCATGGGAAACAGATGAATACTAAACTGAACATTGCTGGATTGTTAAAGGTAAGACCTGAGGACCCAACCAAGGATGATGTGAGAAAAACAGTTGAACAGAACCAGGCAAAGCCTAAGACTTTCACAGACAAGCAGCAGGATGCTAAGGAACCAAAGTCTCAGTGTGGCTCCTTCATTAAAATATGAAAACCTGGAATTTTACGTAAAGGGGACCATAAATTCACAGCTCCTCTTAAAATCATAGAGAAGAAGGGACCTTACACTTATCGACTTTCTGATGAGCGGGTATGGAATGCTTCTTATCTTGCACCTGCCTATGCACCAAGAGGAGATTGTTCCAACACCCAGTCTGCATTGGATGACTTCACCATAGTATCAACACAAGATATTGCACTGGAACCGGTGCTTGAGAGATGGCCTGTCAGACCCAGCCGACCACCTTTCTGGACTAGAGACTATGTTATATAGTATCTTTAGTGTTTTTAGTGTAATAATTCTGTCAATAGTATAGTGCTTTGTTTCCTATTTGTTCCTGTGGTTAGAACAACAATGTTTATTGTAACTGGGAGAGTTTCTTAAGAGAGGAGGGAATGTGATGTTTAGATGTTGCTTGTAATTATTAGAATTGGGAGTACTGGCTGTTGGGAGTCTGAAAGGACAGGAAACAGGAAGGAGGGGGAGTTGAAGAGACTGTGGGAGAGCTACTGAGGGTGCAACAGCAGCTTGGAAAAGAGGTTTCCACTTTAAAAAAATAAATTCCTGTTGAAGTTTGTTAGTACCTTGCCTGGCTACTACAACAGAACCCAGACGGGGATGTTCACTCCAAGATGCACTGTAGACCAGTGGTTCTCAGATTTGGTATCAGGACCCCTCAGAGGGTTGCGGCGTTATTACATGGGGGGGGTCATGAGGTGTCAGCCTCCACCCTAAACCCCTGCTTTGTCTCCAGCATTTATAATGGTGTTAAATATATAACAAAGTGTTTTAATGTATGTGGGGGGTCACAGTCAGACGCTTGCTATGTGAAAGGGGTCACCAGAGCAAAAGTTTGGGAAACACTGCTATAGACACACTTTAAGGCGCTGCTCTTCCTGAGAGTTTCTGATCATCCACAACTCCACTCATTTTCGTGGTGCTCATCACATTGCAGCATAGCGCCCACAATCACCTAATCTACATTACAGCCGTTGACTGGTGCTCACAATGGGTGACAGCATTGTGTGCAGCTGAACCCATGCTGAACAGTTTGCCTGTGTGTATAGCCAAGGACAAACCATGTTTGACATCATTTGGTTTTAACATCAGTTCCTGAAATAGTGCTGAACATGACTTGTACTTGGCTATGCTTGCTGCTAAATTGTAGTCAGCACATGTGGATTTCTGCCGACTGCTGACATCTGTTGGCCGCAGAGGGCAACTCTTGTAGTGTAGGCAAGCAGGATGACTGTCATGAGGAAGACCCTCCATTGGAATTTTTCTTTCTTTTTGGACTTTCAGATGACTAAGTATTTTATGCATGTGATCATACTTCTTAAAGTTACCCATTGAGGCACCGATTCAAACAGTTACTGAAGCATGTGAGTAGCCCCAATCATTAAACACCTTTTTAAGTTATCTTTAAGTACCTTGCTGAATCCTAGCCTAAGAACCTAACCAATCTGCAGAGCTTTTTCTTTGTCTAGAGGGAATGATAAGTGTGTTTACATTTATTTTTGAACAAACTGTTGTATCTGCATAACTAAAAGTAGAATTTGGCTGTGTGTTTTCAGTACTCATAATAGGCTGAGTTTGGGCCAAATCCTGCACTCACTTACACCACAGAACTTCTCTGGAAGCAACTGAGTAACCTGGATGTAATTTAGAGCAAAATTTTGCATGAAGGGAGAAATCTTGATCAAAATAGTTACTGAGCAAAGGTTTGTTTGTTTTTTTCTGTGTATAATGGGGTGGCCTTCTCCTTTAATGGCTAGAGCTTGGAGCTGGCTCTGCCTGCCACCCTACAATGAGGTGTTTGCTTTAATTAGAAGGATCAGGTACGGAGGAGCTGATTCCCTATAAAGGGCAGGAGGAAGCTGCAGAGGGAGGGAAGCACAGGAAACTGTAGAGAGAGACTGCACAGAGTGAGAATAGGGGATTTGCCTCAGCTAGAAAGGCCTGGGAGCTGGGCCGGCTCCAGGCACCAGCGAAGGAAGCAGGTGCCTGAGGCGGCCAATAGAAAGGGGCAGCAGTCCGTCCATCATCGGGGCAGCATGTCTGGGTCTTCAGCAGCAATTCGGCGGCAGGCTGGGCTGTTTTTTTTTTTTTTCCTTCACTGCTTGGGGTGGCAAAAAAGCTGGAGTCAGCCCTGCCTGGGAGTAGCTTGCTAAAACAGAGAAGACACTGAGACCCAAGGGGAGTTTGGGAGCTGGACCAAGCTTAAGGCTGGGAGACAGACTTCAGTGTTTATTTTTTGAACTTTAAGTTAGTAAACCAGACCCTAAGGAGGACTGCTGTTACTGGACTTTTAAAAGTCTTTTTTGAGTTTATTGAGGAATCAAGAAAGGAAACTGAGGCTGCTTGCAGGGCTGTCCTAAGGCTGCGACGGGATGCCCAGGAAAGGGTTACTTGTTGATAGTCACCCAGATATAGTAGTCAGTGTATTTGCTGTAAAGACTCAGACATTTTCTTTACTCTTAGGAACACAATAAACATATCAGAGTGAAACTAATAATAAACCCTAACAAACAAGATAATTCATAATTTTTTGTAAAGCTAGATTTACCATGCTAACATTACAGTGACTAAGTATTGCATTAACAACATGGGCTAAAGTCAGGATTTCTTTTATATGAAGAAATTAATTTGATTACTGAAATGAATGATATATTGGATTTTGCTTTATACTCTATACTCCTTATGTTAATATGTTTCATTTTCATCTTATGAACTATCACTTTCTTCCAGGGATATTAAATACTGTAAGACGAAAAGCAACATGGTGAAAGAAGAAACAAAAATACAAGTAAATACATATGTAAAAAGAGTTATGATTCTAAAATTATAATATACTGAAATGAAACAAACTTTAAGATGGATACAAATAAACAGTAGGCAGATCAATATCACATCCCTGACGTTTCAGTTCTACTCTATGGTATCTGGATGCATTGTTACAGTTGTTGAAAACTTTGTCATTATGCACCTGAAAGTAACCTTAAAAGCTTAAGGCAGCCTGGATCGCTGACTTGGGTTCAGGAATTCCTCTTTTGCAGTGCTTATACAGATAGATGTTCCATTAACCATCCTCACTGGCAGCTTTGCCCCCCATTTTGCAGATGAGGAATCTCAGGCTCTAAGAAGTTTAAATGCCCTACCCAAAGTTGCATAGTAAGTCAAAGCCAGAATAATCAGAACTCAGCAAAAGCATAAGTCAAAGTCAGGACAATCAGAACCAAGGTCTCCTGATCCCCAGTCACATACATCATAAACTTGTACACAGTGCCCTACTCATATCATTAAACTTCTCTGAGCTTTTGTTTTGTCATTTAAAATGGGCACACTGATATTACTGACTTGCAAAATCCAAAAATATAACATGCTTAAGATGTCAGTCACATATAACTAATATAATTACCATTTTATAGATCTGAAAACTAAAGCCCCGATTTAGTGAAGCACTTAACCATCCGCTTAACTTAAAGCACAGGTTTAAATTCCATTGGTTTCAGTGGGACTGCCAACATGTTTTAAGTGGAGCTCATCCTTTAAATGCTATTTTTGTTTTCTCTTTCTCTTTCTGGGGGGTGGGGGGAGTAGGGAAGGGGAAGTGTATTCAATGCAAAGTTTTGGTCTGTATTTTTTTTTTCAAATATATATGTGTGTTTGTTTAAAAAAAAAAAAAAAGGAAGGTTCAAAGAAATGTGCCCTGTACTTAAAACAGAAGGTGCTGAGGATTGTGATAGATGTAGGGCTGATAGTAGGAAGAATTTATGACAATTTCTGTTCTCAGTGTCAACAGCTATGCTAGATTTACACACATGTAACTCCAAACCGGATTTGGCCATTTATTTCAGATTTTCAATCTGACAATTTAGAGCTTGTTTTGGTTGAGTTAATTTGATATCATTTTGTATTCCATAATAAGTGCTATGATTAGGGTCCTTTTTCAAAGCCTTTGATCATTACATTTTTATGATGTTAACCTTTTACTCAATTTACTACGGGGAAGATTGTTTGTCCCACCCAACTCCATTATACCCCTAAAGTGGCACAAAAGAGGGCAGAGACTAGCCACTAGACCCCTGGTAGGGATTCCCCACCATAAGGAAGTCTCATGCTGGTGAAGAGCAAATGTGGCCAGTTACTCTGTCATTCTCCCCGTGTAACCTAGTACAGGGGAGCTTGTCAGAGGAGGTAAAGAGTGGCAGGAATGTAATGTGGCTGTTGCAAACATCAGTTGAGAGACCATTACCACCTGACAAATCCTGGAGCAGAACCAGCTCCTAATACACATCCAGGCACATGTCTGAGCCAAGGTAGAAATTGGGGAGCGTAAGCAACTCCCTGACAGCCCCCTTCTTTGTCACACTCACTGGACACTGGATTCAGCAGAGAATCTGGTTCAAAACATGCAGAAAAAATTGCTGCAACTTCTCCTCTCCCTTTCCCCACACCGGATATCCACTTATTACTTCCTATGTAAAATGGAGTGTATATAGCTAAGCTTTGTAGCAGCTGTGGAGACGATGGAAGGAGCTGTGCAAAGAGGAGAGGATGTACCTTGTAACATACTTTGCCCTCTGAGATCCCCCACATACTTTCCATGATTTTCCTGGTTTGTGGCTCCTATCACTACCATGCAGCAGAAGGGACATCTGGGCCTTTATTTTTAGAATTCTGAGATTAGACATTTCCCAAGACAATAATGGGGAGATTCTTTCCTGATGCTTATATTCTCCATTCCGAACACTTACCCAGTATATTCCTCCAACTTCTCAGGAACATTCATAAAATAAGGCAGTTTCCATGCTGCCTATGAAACCCTTCAAGCCCTTAAAACATGTTTTTAATAAAAAAAAAAATAGCTCTCTAAACTGATAATAATGAAGTAGGTTAGAAATGTGTACAGAAGGAAAAAACTTTACTAACTTGATTGAAACAATGTTCGTTTGTTTTTCCTTTCACCTGGTGTGGTTAATTAGAACTCTCACACCAAAACAGATTAGTATTAACTGAGAATTTCCATGTACTTTGAACTTATCAGACTTGTAGTGTGATAAATCTTTGTCCTGTAATTTAATGGTCCTACTTACTAAATATTTGCACATTTCTTTTGCATCTTGGATGCTGAAAAATTGGATGTTGATAATTTGCAAGTTGAAAATAATATATGCATCTAACATATACGTTTTTTCCTTATTTGCATATTCCATCAAAAAAACTACACTAAGAGAACAAGTAAGCTTGCACAACTAACTTCTCAGAAGGCAGGAAAGGATAAAATTATTGTTATACACACAAGCTTAACTTTGGCTCATTCTGTGTATGCATTACACTAGTCTTTAAATAATGTGTTGTTACACAAGTAATCAAATTAAATATTTTCACAATCTTAGATAATGTGTGTGACATCTTGTCCCAAAAATAATTGATCTGTAAGGACAATGATATGCAATCAGAATATACTCCTTAAAAATTTTCAAAAATCACCAGCAATTTTGGGGAGAGCTGTGCAGAGAAAAATATTTCCATTTTGTAGAGGATCTTGAAATTTGGTTTTGTTCAGATTTTGAATGAAAATTAAAAATTGTCCACAAACGAGACGGAAGCCCTGTCTAGCAAGGTTGCCCTAGAGCTGGGGTCTCTGACTCTGAGGCTGTCTACATCGTGGGCTGCCTTGGAACTGCACACTACAGAAGTTCTGCCTGGTGGTCTTCCACGTACCTTGGGGAGAGCTGGCAGGAAATCAACAGGAACTTCATCAAAATGTCCTCAAAAATCGAACCACTTCCACAAGCTTCTTGATTTCAACAGAAGAAATTCTAACAATTTTTTTTCTTTGGATTTTTCTGACCAGCTCTTATTTTGGGTACATAAGAACATGAGAGCGACCATACTGGATTAATAGTTTATCTAGCCCAGCATCTTGTCTTCCAACAATGGCCAATGTCAGGTACTTCAGAGGGAAAGAACAGAACAGGTAATCATTGAGTAATCCATCTCTTCTTGTCCACTACCACCTTCTGGATTCAGAAGCTAGGGACACCAAGAGCATGGGGTTGCATCCCTGACAATCTTGGCAAATAGCCATTGATGGACCTATCCTCCAGGAACTTACCTAGTTCTTTTTTTTTTTTTTACCCCATTATAGTTTTGGCCTTCATGACTCCCCTGGCATTGAGTCCTACATTGACTGTGTGTGGTTTGAATAAGTACTTCCTTTTGTTTGTTGTAAACCTATTGCCGATGAATTTCATTGGGCAACTCCTGGTTTGTGTGATATGTGAAGGGGTACAGTCACTCTCTCCACACCAGTCATAATTTTATAAACCTATATCATATCCCCTCTTAGTCATTTTTTTTCTAAACTGAAAATTCCCTGTTTTATTAAACTCTCCCCATATGGAAGCTGTTCCATAGGCTTAATCATTTTATTGCCCTTCTCTGTACATTTTCCAATTCTAATATATCTTTTTTTTTCACATGGGGTGACAAAAACTGCACACAATATTCAAGATGTACCAATGGATTTATATATTTTCTGTCTTATTAGCTATCTCTTTCCTAATTGTTTCTAATATTCTGATAGTTTTTTTGACTGCTGCTGCACATTGAGCGGATCTTTTCAGAGAACTATCCACAGTGACTTCAAGACCTCTTTCTTAAGTGGTGACAGCTAATTTAGATCCCATCATTTTGTATGTATAGTTGGGATTATGTTTTTCAAAGTGCATTATTTTGCACTTATCAGAATTGAATTTCATCTGCCATTTCATTGCCAGTCACTCAGTTTTGTGAGATACCTTTGTAATTCTTCACAGTCTGCTTTAGACTTAACTATTTTGAGCAGTTTTGTATCATCTGCAAATTTTGCCACCTCACTCTTTACTCTTTTTTCAAGATCATTTATGAATATGTTGAACAGTACAGATCCCTGGGGGACATAGCTATTTACCTCTCTCCATTCTGAAAACTAACCATTTATTCCTATCCTTTGTTTTCTGTCTTTTAACTGGTTACTGATCCACGGGAAGACCTTCTATCCTATACCAATTATCTGTATTCAACTTGAAACATCATAGAGTGTGTGATTTTTCAGAAGGTGAATGCTCAAACTTTCTGAAAACTAGACCCTTTTAAGATGGCTCAAGTTGAATATCCTAAAATTGAGGCATCCAAAATCATAGAATCATAGAATCATAGAATATCAGGGTTGGAAGGGACCCCAGAAGGTCATCTAGTCCAACCCCCTGCTCAAAGCAGGACCAATTCCCAGTTAAATCATCCCAGCCAGGGCTTTGTCAAGCCTGACCTTAAAAACCTCTAAGGAAGGAGATTCTACCACCTCCCTGGGTAACGCATTCCAGTGTTTCACCACCCTCTTAGTGAAAAAGTTTTTCCTAATATCCAATCTAAACCTCCCCCACTGCAACTTGAGACCATTACTCCTCGTTCTGTCATCTGCTACCATTGAGAACAGTCTAGAGCCATCCTCTTTGGAACCCCCTTTCAGGTAGTTGAAAGCAGCTATCAAATCCCCCCTCATTCTTCTCTTCTGCAGGCTAAACAATCCCAGCTCCCTCAGCCTCTCCTCATAACTCATGTGTTCCAGTCCCCTAATCATTTTTGTTGCCCTTCGCTGGACTCTCTCCAATTTATCCACATCCTTCTTGAAGTGTGGGGCCCAAAACTGGACACAGTACTCCAGATGAGGCCTCACCAATGTCAAATAGAGGGGAACGATCACATCCCTCGATCTGCTCGCTATGCCCCTACTTATACATCCCAAAATGCCATTGGCCTTCTTGGCAACAAGGGCACACTGCTGACTCATATCCAGCTTCTCGTCCACTGTCACCCCTAGGTCCTTTTCTGCAGAACTGCTGCCTAGCCATTCGGTCCCTAGTCTGTAGCTGTGCATTGGGTTCTTCCGTCCTAAGTGCAGGACCCTGCACTTATCCTTATTGAACCTCATCAGATTCCTTTTGGCCCAATCTTCCAATTGGTCTAGGTCCTTCTGTATCCTATCCCTCCCCTCCAGTGTATCTACCACTCCTCCCAGTTTAGTATCATCCGCAAATTTGCTGAGAGTGCAATCCACACCATCCTCCAGATCATTTATGAAGATATTGAATAAAACCGGTCCCAGGACCGACCCTTGGGGCACTCCACTTGATACCGGCTGCCAACTAGACATGGAGCCATTGATCACTACCCGTTGAGCCCGACAATCTAGCCAGCTTTCTACCCACCTTATAGTGCATTCATCCAGCCCATACTTCCTTAACTTGCTGACAAGAATACTATGGGAGACCGTGTCAAAAGCTTTGCTAAAGTCAAGAAACAATACATCCACTGCTTTCCCTTCATCCACAGAACCAGTAATCTCATCATAAAAGGCGATTAGATTAGTCAGGCATGACCTTCCCTTGGTGAATCCATGCTGGCTGTTCCTGATCACTCTCCTCTCATGCAAGTGCTTCAGGATTGATTCTTTGAGGACCTGCTCCATGATTTTTCCAGGGACTGAGGTGAGGCTGACTGGCCTGTAGTTCCCAGGATCTTCCTTCTTCCCTTTTTTAAAGATTGGCACTACATTAGCCTTTTTCCAGTCATCCGGGACTTCCCCGGTTCGCCACGAGTTTTCAAAGATAATTGTTACCTTTTGAAAATAGAGGCCATAATCTGTGTTAATGTATCTGTTTTATCTATTGTATCTATAATATTGAAGTGTTCCAGTTGTAATAACCACTCATCACTCTGTATTTGTTCTCTTACTGTGCTATGCTTTATTGTCACATCTCTCTTGCCCTTTTAGATTGCAAATTCTTTGATGCAGGGATTCTGTTCTTTGCTCAGCATACTTTATCTGTGTCATTTAAACTTAAGGCACTATGTAAATAACTATCCTTTTCTATGATGAGAGATAATCAATAAATCATGTGCCACTTGTGGTTATTTTGAATGTCAAGTCATATTTCTACATATTACAGTGATCTTGTGTGTTTTTGTTCGTGTACATTTCCACCACCTCAGTGATGATTTAAGAGTTGTTATTCTTGGCTCATAGCAACTGCATTACAATCAAATTCCATCTGTCTCCACCAGAAGGAGGAAATGGAAATAGAGAATCAACACAAAATTTCACTTACTAAAAACCTTTCTCCCCCATGTTTTTGCAACTCTCCATATTCCTTCTTTATCAGTTTTCCCGAGCTGCCACATTTTCTAGTACTTTATAAACATATCTTTATACAAAGTTTTGCCTGTAAGCCATCTATAGCGATGCTGTGGAAAAGACGCCCTGCTCAGGTGAGTGTGAGAAGTAAACAAACTGCCTTTTTGGTAAGAAATACACATTACCTATTGGTAGATCATGTTTTTAGTCATCAGTTGGACAATCTGAACAGAGCCAGAGCCATTTTTGAAGGCTACAATTTAGTGTCTTTTGTAATCAGTTTAATATAAAAAGAGTTTCAGTGGATAACTGTGGACAGTAAAACCTTTATTATAGGTACAAAACCATGAAGGGTTAGATTATCCACAACCCTAAAGTCAACATGAAGCAAAATAGCCACGAGTAGGCCCTTCTACACTCACTTCTCCAATAAGCCACATCAGGGCTACCCAGACAACAGTTTGAGATCCCTTGTGGAGTGAACTTTTTGTGTTGTCTACGTTTCCCCTCATTGCTCATCGAACAACTGTATGAGGAAAGGGCATGAAATGGACACAGCCATGTTTCCACTCTCCTGCCATTATGTCATTTAGTGAATCAGGTTGGGCTCAAGGATGAAGTATACTGCACCCTTTTCAGAGCTGTAGTATATTATTTCCTCCAGCACAGCCAAAAAGGAGTAGGGGGAAAAATGTGACTCACAGATTCCCTATTCCTTCCTCATGTTCCTCCTGGAGGACTGTATGTATGCACCACTCCTCACTCAAATCTGAGATTAAAGGCACAGTCTAGCCCGTCGTGAATAATAACAATCTTCAGAATAGCCAAATTGATTTTCGTGGGGAGAACAGGAAGTGAGTTAGTTCAATATTAAATTCTGCTAAACACAGACCTCAGATGGCATGAGTGATTTTTTTAATAGAATTTATAATCTCCATAGAAAGTGGGATTTATTATAGAAATGCTAAAAAACCCTTGCACACCGTATAGCTATGATTAAAAGCTCTTTTATTTTATTTAAATGTTCTTTAAAATCATGAGAAGAACGGTAGTACAACACAGCTCTGATCTGAAAATTCTCTTTTCTATGGCTTGATGATTTTTCAACTGTGAGTGGGGCAGAAAGCAGTCCTGAACAATGTCTGAAAAGAAATAACAAAAGTTCTAAGGGCACTAGCTCAATTTCCCTGTTACTTGCAGTATAGCACGTGTGCCTGGAGTTCTTGAAGCAAACTCACAGAAGAAATTGTGTGCAAGATACCAACTTGCCTATGAAGTAGAAATCCTGCAGAACCCCGTAGAGCTCTCATTTTCATATTTCTCTCAGACAAGAGACACTCTGTGGGTCTGTAAGAGCATGCCAAGGGAATATGAGACTCTAAATGAGTACAAGGAATATTCTGACTTTGACTAAAGTGAAACCTTGTCTCTTGAAGTTCCAGTGATCGCTCCACAACTGAGTGGATATCCAGGACAGACGATGCCAACAACAATCAATTGTTCAAATAAGGAAACACCAACTCTCCTTGTTTTGTCAAATGTATGGCCGCTGTCAGTTTTAGTCTGATGAGTATCCTGAAGGCCAAGATTAACCCAAAGAGCTGGGTAGAAGAGGTGAAGATCAAGAGTCCTGAGGCAAAATCTGAATTACCGATGATACTGGCCTGTTATCAGCACAAGCAGTTAGCTTCCTGAAGATCTTATGCGGAAAAAATATTACCTTCAGCACCAGCTAGGACAGAGGTAGTCAATAGGCGGAGTGTGAGCCAAAGCTGAAACACCAGACACTTTTGAACAGACTGTGAAATAATTTTATTTACTTCTTATTATCATTATTGTTATTTTTTGGTATTATTATTTTCACTGTAGTCTGGACCTTGACTATACCTTGACCAAGAAGTTTGAACCTTGACAAAAAATAATCAATTACCCCTCTCAAGGATGATGCATCTGACTCCATGGTTTGATTCTATTTTTAATTAACTGGTTTAACTATTTCAAATACAAATATAGGTTGTCTCACTCTATCCACTTCTGAAACAGGGGTGGGTGATATCTATAGTGTCAGTTGTGAGTGATGACTCTTCGAGGCAAGATTATCAAAGGAGTTTTGCAAGTGCTGTGGAGAGAAGGTAAACAGTATTTATGATGTTGTTCTTTATGGGAACAGACAGAGTCAAAAACTGTTGTGACCTTGACAGATGGGTCTCTGGAAGGCATAAGCAAGACCCTTACCTGTAACTAGCTTTTTTTGGGGTGCGGAGGGCATGGGTGTCTTGAGTTCCCCTTAAGCTATTCTAAATGAAAAGGTAGCGAGGCTGGAGAATGTTTCAGAAGAAGGACTGCTATTCTTTGCACTCTGTGACAAACAGAGGGAAACTGGAGAGTTTTGTAGAGACTGTGTGGTGGTGGTATCTACAATATAAGCTAAACATTTTTTAGTTTAATTGGTGCTGGTTATTCATTCTGTGATGGGGTGAAAGCAAGTTGTGGACTTTAACTGGGTACAGTAAGAAATTCCAGTTCTTATATATTTTCATGGCTAAAAATAGTTCAGAGAATACAAAAGGAATTACAATCTGGAAGTAGAAAAGGCATTTTCTAGTATTTATAATAATGTTTTGCTCTTTAAAAACACATTACCTTTTCTCACTTTTTGAAGATTTCTGAAATTCCTTGTCAGTTCTTCCCTTCTATAGCACACCTGCCACATACCCTAGTGCTTTGTAGACACAGAGAATTCTTTTAACTTTCATTTTCATCCAATCAATCAATCAAGCAGAGGTAAGACTCCCAATTTAGCTTTTCTGGTTGTGGGAGGGGGGAACCCACACTGAAGGGGCATCTGTGAAGTTACTGTAAATGTGATGTCAGCCACTAGGAAGCTTTTGAATGTAGCGTAGCCTTTGAAATGTGAGCAGTCATTAGTTCCTCAGAGGCAGAAGGGCTCTATTCAGTTTTTTGGTCCAGTTGTAAACAGCAAAAGCAGAAACAGTTTAACAGAAATTGTAGTCTGAAATGGCAAGACCACAGGACTGATGAGCTAAAAAATAAAGATCAACATGCTGCTCTTGTTGCAAACCACAAAGGATAGTCTTTACACATTAAAATAGTGTGTGTGTGTGTGTGGGGGGGTGATTTTAACTCCCTTTATTCTCCTTTTAGATGTAGGACATCTCTCATAGGCCTGATTCAGCAAGCCATACTCACAGTGAGCAGTACTTATTCAAGTAGTCTTTTCCTGCCTCTCTTACAGACAACAGTATCTTCATACAATGTACATTGTCCTCTCTCTTTCAGTGTTGCAGCCTGCTAACAGCTTCAGCTTTAGTGACTATGCCTATCCCTTTGTATGACCTCATATGAGGCCTGATTCTGTTATCTCATGATGTGTAGCTATGTACGCTGGAGTGAAGTGAACACTGAGAATGTAAAACACTATCATTTTGCTTTGGTAACATTTGACACCCACTTTGCATGGAATAAATGACTATCCGAGGTCTAGGGCAACGGAGAAGGAGGCCTCTATTTTCTAGAGTCTTGCAAAATGATGTATCTATTCCTCTGCATACTTTTATTTAAAAAAATAAATAATGCCTTCTTACAAACAAGCCATTAATTTTGTTCCCCATCACATACATTTTATTCCTGTGTTGACCTGTGAGTGACTCCAGAATGTTAACTCTCAGCTCCCGTTGATCTGGTTAACCCTTGACATGCCAATTAGTTATCAATAGATTATTTTTTTAAAAAAATCCACATCCCTCACCAGTTGTGAGGGAACTGAAACAATGGGATTATAGTTGCAGGGAGAATAATTCAACATTTTATGACAACCACATACCCAAAAGCCTCCTGCATCAATTAAAGAACATATCTTAACCCAAAACAAATTGCTGTGTGTTTCACTTCTGTATTAGCTTTGGTGTTATTTCCATTTTTTTTTTCATATATTTTAAAGTTATACCAAATTTACCACACCCATTTATTACATTTTCATTTGGTTTTTCAAAGTTTAGTCTCTGTTAAACTGCTACTTTAGATCACATAACATGCATGCACATAGTTTCAGATAAAATAAAAATTCATACTGTCCGCAGTATAAATATCAGTCTCAGTCCTTCCAGCATCTTATTTTTTAGTCCTAGTGGATCTCATAGTGGGAGTTACTAAGCCCTGAAGGCTCAAAAAAATATGGACATAAATAGCTATTTTAGGTGCCTAAGTTCCAATTTGGGCTCCACTGCAATGAACAAAATCCCTGCCTAACCCCTGTAGGCTCCTAAACTCATGCAGTGCCTAAAGTTTCAGGATAAAAGTTCTCTAGGTGCCTATCTTTCTGCCTCTGAACATGTGCATTGCTGCCTCACTCTGCACATCAAGGCACGTGTCTCCCACCTAAGCCCCACAGCAATTGACACCCAGGGAAGATAGGCATTAGGCCTGCTATGTTGTATGCAGGGCTTGATCTGGTCGGCACGCTCAGACTGCCTACAGGATTGTGTCCTATTCAAAATGTTGATGGAGGAGGAGCTACCACCATCCAACTTTTAGCTTTTGTCCCAGTTTTAGAGCAGTTGACTGGGTTTTGGGAGATCCACATTCACTTACCCTTCTCTGCCATAGGGGGGATAGGATTTGAACAGGGGTCTTACACAAATCAGCAGAGTGCTCTAATCACTGGGAAATTCTGATATGGGGCTCCCTCCATCTCTCCTGTTGAAGCTGATCCACTGTGGATAAATAATGAAAGAGTGACTGGAGCAGGGGGACTTCATGCGTCTCCTACCTCCCAGGTTGGTGCCCTAACAATTGGACTACAGAGTCATTCTCTCTCTCTCTCCTTTTCGACTCAAGGCCAGAAGGAAAAAGGATTTGAACAGAGGTCTTACACAAATCAGCAGAGTGCTCATTGCTGTCATTGGGCTAGAAAGAGAGAGTCATAGAGTTAAAGGCCAGAAGGGACCACCAGATCATTTAGTCAGACTTTCTGTATCTCACAGGCCACCAACATCACCTGGAATTCACCTTTCAGGACAACTCATTGCCTTCTCCCCTTCAGCCAGTTCCTTATCCACCGTACAATGCTTGCAATGATCCCCATGTGTTATCATGTCAAAAGCTTTACTGAAGTTCAAGTTGTCACACTGTCTAGAGTGACTCAAGACCGTGAGTGCCTACCTCGTAGCAGACTGTCAAAACAGGGCAGACACCCCAAACTGGTGGTGTGTTCTATAATTTGATTTCACCAAGCCGGTAACAAATGTGAACTCCTGCATCATATAACAGTGTTACCATGGAGTCACAGACAGTCCCCTTAGACCCTCCAGTCTATCTTGCCACCCAGACAAACTGGATTTAGTGATAAAGATCACTTACATAAAAAATCACACCACATTCAGGTTTCTTCCAGTCCCAAGAGACTGGTCACTCACCCCAGATCAACAGGTATCCTAGATCTTACACCAAAGACAATGCCTGTAGCCAGTCCTGTAATAAACTATCTAAAGGTTTATGGACTAGGAAAAAGGAATAAGAGAGCTATTTAAAGGTTAAAGCAAGCAAACATATACACACAAATGAGTTACCATCTAAATCCTGAATGATTCAGTTGTAGTGACCTGTCAGTTCAAAATGTCTTTCAGGGCAGCCCCTGCAGATCTCTGGCTTCAGTTTAGAGTCTCTGGCCCCATCAGAGTTCAATCAGCTAAAAAGATGGACCTTTTTTCTGTGACTTTTTGTTTTATTTCCTTTGTTCAGCTGCCAAGTCCACAAGACAAGCTTCCTTGCACGTAGCATTCCCTAGGTGCAGTAAGGCCATTAACCAATCCTTTGTACTGCCATATTCTTTGATGGCCCATCTGAGTTTGATAGTTCTTCTAGATGAGTGCCTGGTGGGGCGGGGCAGGGCAGGGTAGGGCATGGCAGGGTGGGAGGATGATTCCCATGCTTGGGTTCACAAGTTCAGAGCAAATATTTTCAAAGTTATAAAGCAAAACATACATATTTTCTTATAGTACTGGTTACAGACATTGCAACTGAGATTAATGTGTACAGCAATTATGAAGCATTTCATAGAGTCTAAACATTAAATACATTTTATAAGACTAATACCTATTTTGAGCAAAACTAACATACTGGTGAACTGGTCTGATTTCATTCTATGAGCTTATTAGTTCTTATATTATGCCTGGTTTCACAGTAACAGCCGTGTTAGTCTGTATTCACAAAAAGAAAAGGAGTACTTGTGGCACCTTGGAGATTAACCAATTTATTTGAGCATAAGCTTTCGTGAGCTATAGCTCACTTCATCGGATGCATGCTGTGGAAAGTATAGAAGATCTTTTTATACACACAAAGCATGAAAAAATACCTCTCCCCACTCTCCTGCTGGTAATAGCTTATCTAAAGTGATCACTCTCCTTACAATGTGTATGACAATGATGATTATCATACACATTGTAAGGAGAGTGATCACTTTAGATAAAAAGAAAAGGAGGACTTGTGGCACCTTTCCTTTTCTTTTTGCGAATACAGACTAACACGGCTGTTACTCTGAAACCTGTCACTTTAGATAAGCTATTACCAGCAGGAGAGTGGGGTGGGGAGAGGTATTTTTTCATGCTTTGTGTGTATAAAAAGATCTTCTACACTTTCCACAGTATGCATCCAATGAAGTGAGCTGTAGCTCACGAAAGCTTATGCTCAAATAAATTGGTTAGTCTCTAAGGTGCCACAAGTACTCCTTATATTACGCCTGCCACCTGGGCAAGACTTTGCATCTGGCTTGCCAGCATCATTCATACGCTAGATTCATTGCACTTTCCTTATTTAAAAAAAGCTAATTATTTTCTCAAAGAAGGATCAGGTTTGTCTGGCATGATCCACCTTTGGTATTCTAATGTTGTATTACATCTTCTTTACAATGCACAAAACTCCAGCTTCGCAAAATGGCAGAGGCGCCCATGACACTAAGGCCAATTGCAAGCAACTTCTCTCTCAGATCTGACAAACTCACTACAAACTGACTACCACTTTCGCTGAAATTTATTTCACTTTCATGAAATGTATTATTTCATGGTATTTTTCTATAAAGGATAGCATGTGAGATCTCTGCTGAAAGCACGTAACTTATCAATACTCATAATGACATAATCATTATAATATTTGTGTATGGGTAATATTTAAGGAATATTGCAACTATATATAAAACTATTCCCTTATGTTCTAGGAGTGAAAGTGAGTCACTTGGGAGTCATATGTCTCAGTGATGGCCCATTCAAGTTGAAAGGAATTGTCATCCCTCCCTGGCTATCCAATTAAATAATGTATTCCTCAATTGTCCACTGTTGCAACAACCCAGAAAAGTCAATGTAAAACCATTAAAGATAAACATTGAAACAACTTGGTGGTAAAAAAGGAATATTATAAGAGAAAAAAGACCGATTCATTATATCACAATGTGGAGAAAGATACTCTGCATCCATTCACTGAGGAGACATGTTGTTGAGCAAGGTGTGTATTGAAAGATTGGATCCTGGTTCCTGGGAAGCCAGACAGCTCTGCAACACATTGAACTTTGGGAGGCAAAACTACTTTATTAGATAGGAAATGTAGCTATTAATAAAGTGTAGCCCTAGTTCGTGTTTTATTATTTTGTTTTGTATTGTAACCATTTGTTTAAATCACTCTCTGTTGTTTCTAGTGGAACCTTTATTCTTTCTTTTCTTTTCTTTATTATAAGTGGTCATAAGTGTTTTGCATTATACATAAGCAGTGATTTAAGGTAAAACTGGTAAACTGAGGTACATTGCTTCCTTAGGAGCAGAGGATCTGGGATTTCTGTGAAAGCCAGTGTCAGGGGTTAGATATCAGAGGGGAATGCTTTGAGGGGACTTTGGGACTGGGGTGCACCACTTATTAACCTGTATGACACAAAGACCCCTTGATGAAGGATCCCCTGTCCTTTTGCAAACAACTCTCACCTCATACCTGACAAACTCACTGCACCAAACATGTCATACAGGATATTTATCTATAAAAAGTAACATATAAGGTAGCAACAGATAGCTCATAACTTGTCAAGACTCCAAATCATTGAAAAATATATTTATGGAAATATTTAACTAATGATGTATTTATATTGGAAGTATGCTTCATGGACTTGGAGTAAAGATTAGTCACCTGGGGAAATGTGATCCATTCAAGCAAGAGGGAGATATCACCTCTTCCTAGTCAAGGTAATGCAAGATTCTATTGTCTAACCCTGTCACACTCTAGAACAGGCAACGAAAAACCATCAAAGACAATTGCAAATTATCTAAACCACTTGGAGATGAAAAGGAATATTATAGCAGGCAGGAGATTGCCCTGGCTATGAATAAAGACGAAAGAGTGTTTCTGTATAACAGGGTGTAGGGAAAGGTATCTATTCACTGAGGAAAACCTCTAAGGTGTGGATGGGAGGGGGTTCTTTCATAAATGTTTGAATCCTTGTTTTTGTGAAACTAGCCAGCTTTGCAACTGACTGAACTTTTGTGGGAAAAACTGCTTTATTATATAGGAAAGGTAACTAAGCATAGACCCAGATTCACATTTTATTATTTAGTTTTGCATTGTAACCAGTTGTTTCCATCATTGTCTTTCATCTCTAATTCAATCTTCATTCTTCCTAAAATAAAGCCTACTTTTATTTTATTATAATTGTTTATTATGGGATTATTTAGTTGGGGATTGGTCCTGCTTTGAGCAGTGGGTTGGACTAGATGACCTCCTGAGGTCCCTTCCAACCCTGATATTCTATGATTCTATGATTATAAATGCTGTGTGGTTTACAGGAGAAGTGGTTAAGGTAAAATTGGTAAACTGGGGTACATTGCCCTTTTGGGTGAAGACTATCTGGGATTTCTGGGATTAGCCAGTGTCAGGGGCTGGATATCACAGGGGGATGATTCAAATAGGCTCAGGGATTGGGGTGCCCTCGCTCTTAACCAGCAAAATGAAGTTAGGATTGGCACATCCCAGACGAGAGTGCTTGAGTGTCTGACAGGCTGATGGGGCTAGAGAGCTCGCACCCAGCTACCACAGGAAAGACTCCCTCTCCCTAAAGGCGGGGACTCACAGTCCTGAGTACTCTGAGAATTGTGAGAGAACCTAAATCCAAAGCGGGTTCCTGGCTGTGAATCACCAAGCAGAAAAAGGTACCTTGCTGCAGCCTGGACTTCAGGACCTGTCTCTGTGAGAGGGGTGGAGCTGAGCACACTCATGACACATTCCCCATGTTGGCTTCTCCCATTGGCTAGCTTGGGCATCTCCCCACCTAGCATGTTTGCCTTGGTAAATTGTAGTGTAAGGTGCCTCACTTTCTCCATTCATTGTATCAGCAGCCTAGGCCCCTAACTTCTACTGACTTCTTATGGCAGAAACAATAAATCAGTTGTTGGGTAACTGATATAGCCATACTGTCATGGCAGCATCATCTAGAGACATCAAGCTGAACCATCCAGCATCAATATGATAAAGGGGGGAGTCCATAACAAGATGACATGCTGTTTGTTCTTGTGCTCCATGGGGGCAGAACAGGGAGCTCTAGAAGCCCCAACGGTAAAGATGTAAGTTGAAAACCACCCGTGACCACAACATCTCCCATTGTAACAAAGAAGAATGTTTTAGTTCATATAGTTGTTCCGGGGGTGATGTGAGAACTGATCCAGAGAGACTAGGAGATGAAGATCTGAGTTGTCTATCTGCCAAGAATTGCACCATCAATCCAAAATATAATTCTGCACTTCCTCTTGTGGTTGTTCCTTAGAAAGATTGTGCCTGATGTACTGTCTGAGAGGCTCCACCATTTCAGAAAAAGGGCTATCACAATGCCTAACTCCTTTTGTGCATTCATGATTGAGTTTTTCTTCTCAATTTTTAGTCAGGCAAACTCCCATTGAACTCTTATGGTGAGTTTCTGTGTAAATGCTGAACTTTTGCTGGTAAGATGATACCTGCTTTTAAAAAAAAATACTTATAGTTATAAAGGAAACATGTATGTTGAAGCTAATGTTTCTGTAGGAGGTAAGGAAGTGCTTTAGTAAGCCAAATATGAATTTAAGAGTTAAGAGAAGCTGATCATTTGCTTCAGAATTTTAGCCTGCAATCAAATAGGAAGAGGAACCATTCACCTTCATCTAAACAGTCTTAGAAGAATTACCCAAAGGTTCTTATCTCTTGATACTTCTGGTGCCACTTTAACCTAACTAGAAAAGGAGTACTTGTGGCACCTTAAAGACTAACCAATTTATTTGAGCAGAAGCTTTTGTGAGCTACAGCTCACTTCATCGGATGCATTCTTTAACCTAACTGTGATTCAAAGAGTAGTTCAAACAGAATGCAGAGTAAGAAAGTAGCATTTCATTTCTTTTTCAGAACGGATCATGTGTCTTGAAACTGAATTTCATTCCACTTTGGGGTTGGACCTTACAGTCCTTGGGAGTTATGCATAGTTATCTTTAATCCTTTCCAGTGCTGACTCAGAGCTGCCTCTTTTCAGTTTGCTCTCCAATCTTTGCTTATTTAAAAAGTACAGGTGAGTAATCTATATTTCAAAGAAAGATGGCCTTTACTTCATTTAAATGGAATCTTTCTTTCAATATCTGAAATGAGAAAGTGATTAAAGCTTTGGTTGATAGTCAATATATATTTTAGGGACAGATAAACTTAAAGGTCAGACACTGTCATAAAGGAGGATTTTTACTTTTTAATTTTTTAAATACTTCATACGAATCATGGTTTATGCATGTCTGCCACATTTTTAAAGTTCTAAAATAAAATTGTTCTGCATTTTCATAAGATTCACCATTCAGTACCAGCCAGAATTTGATATGGATGAGAAATTACCCCAATATATTTGGTCTTTGTGTTGCTGTTGAGACAGGATGTTTTTCCTATGAAGTCATTTTAAAATAAGCTGTATGAAACGTTACCTCTGCTTTCACAGAATTGTTTGTTTTATGGGTACTGATGATCTAAACAAAGAATATTTATATCTAACCAATAAGTTAAGACCAGGCTTTACCTGAGTGTTGTGGATAAGTAGAGTTGCAATCTTTGTTTGAAAAAGAACAGTAGGGATGGGCAGAAAACAAGAATTCAGTTTCATGGGAAAAATAGGTTTAACATTTGTTTCTTTCCTCAGCAGAACAGAACTTAGGCCTTACACACACACACACACACCAGAAAACAGAGACCACCTCAGAATAGCCAATAGCCGGGAGGTTATTTAAATATTCACTGGTCCAGAAAAAAACAAGTCTAATGCTAATGCCTGATGGTTGGGGCACTCATTTGGGAGGTAAGAGTGCTTGGTTCACATCCCTGCTTTCCCTATATCTTTCAAGTTGGAGTTGTTCAACTTTGTATAAATAATTCAGTATCCATTGGGCTACAGAGCAAGAGACTAGAAGAGTGAGGTCTGACTGATCCTTCTCTGACTGATTCAAAGCTGGACTTGAACCTCCACCTTGCCCGCCATACCCTAACCACTGAGCTGTTAGATGCTCTAGTCTGGGATTCCCTTGTTTTCACCAAAAATTCCATTCTGGACCTGAGGCACCTTCCTGATAAAAGTTTTGTCAAAAACAATATATTTCTGCAAAAAGTTTCAATTCTGAACAAATTGGCAGTTTCCAAGGGGGGGGGGGGGAGTTTCTTCAAAAAATTCCCATTTGGCTTTAGAATATAATCATATGTATAGTTGTTTGGCCTAATGGATAATATACAAGTTTCTCAAATCTCACACTTTTCTTAGAATATATAACAAATAGATAACTTCTTGAACGCAATATGTTCATCTTTGGTGGCTTCTTGTGTGTCCGGTACTTCCATTCCTTCCATTGATATGCTCATTAGATCATTCACATGATCAGGCAGAAGGCAACTTCTTTCAGAACACAAAATTCTATTCAATGAGGCAAAAGACCGCTCAACTATAGCTGTTGTGACTGGGAGTAACAAGAGATGAACTCCTACTTCTTTCATCCCAGGAAACATAGCACAAAGATTGGGTCAAGCCACTAGTGATGATGAAAAAGAAGTTGAAGTCAAATCTTCATTCATTCATTGTATGATATTCCACTGTGTGTTCAAATTCTCTATTCTGTCCTGAGCACATGGCAGCCCCTTTGCTGGTAGCGCCACACTCCACTCAACTATCAGTGTTTTATAGGACAGGGATCTGTAAAAGCTACATAGAGGTTGAGTAGAATCTAGAAGTGGCTGTTGTAGATTTTTAAGAATCAAGTCTGTGTACTTTTTCAGTTGTTTTAACAAACACTTCTTGTCCTCTTCACTTAAGGATTCAATATAAATGCCTTCATTACTCAAGTTCTGGACTGAAGTCTTTGCTTCTTCCAGTACTTTTTCAATGGATAGCTCTCTGATTGATCCAAATGTAGCTTCTATTGCCGGACAAAGATCTACTACTGTTGTAGCAGATGCCTGGATGGCATTGTGTAATGACCCAAGTGGTTTCAACAGTAGACTTACAAGGGAGAGAATGCCAATAGTCTTCTCTGAACGTAGTAGCAAAAGTAATCCACCAGCCTCACTACTTAGATCCATCCCATCTTGGTAGATTCTTTCCAAAGCCAGTAATAATGGCTGCAGTAATTTTAAGACAACAGCCAAGGATCACTCATGAGAAAGCCAGAGGGTTTTCCCAGGTTGGACTAATCCGAAATTCAGTCCCAGTGTATCTTCTATATTTTCCAAGATATTCAGTCTTTTTGGATTCTTGCTGAAAAAAGAATAAATGAGGACATTAAATTTATAGCTTTTTAAATGTTTTTTGAAGAGTCTGCAGTTTGTATTAGCTCTAGATGGAGTAGATGGCCTCTGCAGTGTGTATAGGAGAGATTAGGGTTATGCTTTTCTCTGAGCAAAGCTTATACTCCACCATGTCTTCCAGAGAAGTTTGCAGCTCCCTCAAATGCACAAGCAGCCATCTATTTGGGGTCCCATTGACAAGCATGTAACTCTTCTAACATGTGGGTTCTCACAGATGCAGCTGATGTGTCTTCTATAACTTGAACATCTAGAAATGCATCTACTGGCCTACCACTGACATCAAGATAACGTACGCAATGACTTAATAGTTGATGCTCATTTGCATTGGTGCATTCATCAGCCATGTATACAATTTTTTTTTTGTGGTGAGAGACTTCTTCACTTTTTCAACTGTTGAGTCTTTCACTGTTGCACTGTATGCTTCTAGCCAGATAGTTGAGTTTCTTGCAGAAAGATAGTGAGCATTTGTTGGTCTTGTTCAGAATCAGTGTTCAACTTCAGGATGAACAAGTGACAATGCACTTAACATTGGCCTCCAGTTTGTAGTGTGTGGTATCTCTTGCTTAAATAGAAAGTATGATGCCACAGCCATGTTTGTTCGCATGAACTGTGTTGTGTCTCCAGCATTCTTAACAGCCTCATTAACACTCACCGGTGTTGTCCTTGGTCAGTGGAGACTCAGAGTTCAGCACTGCTTTCACATGAGTTCACCTCCCAGGTGGGAGGGCGAGAAGGCACCTTGCTCATTCCTCCAGCTGCTCACTGTTTGCTCTGGCCACTGTTGTTCATTGTGCCAGTGTTCAGTACATTGCTCTGTTGCCACTGGCCCTGCGCTGTCACCTACCACTGTGACCTCTGTGAGTTGGTCTCTTGAGGTTCCACCCACTCTCAGTGATTTTAGCTGAGCTCTCAGTGGGGGAACCTCACTGCTAGTGCGGACTGGGCCATCTCTTCCACAGAAACACTGTCCCACAGCAGGTCTAAGCCCTTAGACCTGATTATCAGTGATTTCAGCTGTAGTGGTCACTTAACAGAACAAAATGCTATCTATGGAGCCTAATCAGCTCTGTCTTTAAACAGTGGAGAAGGGTAGGTCAAATAGTACTTGTGACTCAGGCAGACCATCAAGCAAAACACCTGTCCCCACACTCTCTCTTGATGCCGTCAATCAGCAAGTACAGTTCTACTGCCCTTTAGTCATACAATAAGAACAACAACATTTCATTCCCCCCACAACCACCCCTCCTGCATTCAAGTGATTTGTAACCCAACCCCAGCCAAAATCTATCACTTGGGCAATGCACCTCTGTTTGCTGGATACCTAGGTAGATTAGGTGTGAATGTAAATACAATCTGGTCTTGAAGTCTTTCCCCCCAGCCCCCAGCTCATCACTAGCTGTCAGGGAGAGCTCATTTAGACTTTGGTTATAAATCATAATTTGAAATTATTACGTTGGCCAACATCACCAAAATGAATGCACTGACATTGTCATAAAAAAACAACAGCAGTGTAAGGAAGCTAGTCTATGTTTGTACTTTTCAAATCTATTATACTTTTTCAGTTACCCACATTTTATCATACACTGTATATGCTTTTAAAGTGTTTATTAACATTTCAATTTCAATTCAAATTTCCAAACAGTCACTAGAGAGGCAACACTGCATGTAACTAGTTCACAAAACTGGGGTGGGGAGTGTTGGGGAAATTCGGGGGGGGGGGAAGGGGGAGGAGGATGGAGTGGCAAATCCCTGCCCAGAACTGATGCACAATAACCTGTGATAAAAGTGCAGGTCACAATATCCCTCTCACTGTTCTTTCATATCACTTTTCACAACTTTCTCTTTTTTTTCTCTTGACTTTTTCCACTATGTTTTATTCCTCCCCCACTCTCTCTATTTCCTATAACTAACAATGCCCCATCTTGATCTCTCCAACTCCCCCTTTTATTTATTTTCCCTCTTTGGTCCTACCCATAGTGAGATAGTCCTGCTCCTTGAACTCCCATGCTAGGTTCACTTGTTTCTTCTCGTCCGTTTCCGTCCATGAAAACTGATTACTTTCCTTGGAAACATGTTGATCAGACATTCCAAAGGAACTCATGTTTAAGGAAACTCTCATTGCCTTCAAAGGGGTCAGAATTTTACCCCTAGTTTGTTTGTTTTCTGTGTACACAGCTTATAGTACAATAAAGGTAAGCTAAAGAATTTGAAATAGGAGAATAATGCTCAGGTATGGTTAGACTAAGTAGTAAAATAAATGCAGGACTTAGGCTTTGAACAAGCCCTGAGTTAAGGGGCAGTGGGTAGCTGTGCTATCCTAGAAGCAGAGCAGGAGTAAGACTGTGATTCAGTCTGACTCCTGGTTTCCCCTTGCGCCAGGTTTTGTTGTTTCATTGGTGGAGAGGAGGGTGTTACAGTGTGTTCTGTGGCTGTGGGAGGGAAGCAATCTGTGTCAACCTTATCTTTGGTGCAGTTTACTTTGCTAGTACACTGGTTTATATGTGCCACCTGATGAGAGAGGTGGAGCCACAGCTGACCATAATAAAGGTAGTCCAGGCAAGCACATTGTTGCTCTGTATGTCCTATTGCATGAGAGCTTAGCTAAGGTCACAAGCTTCTGCACAATAATTGGGTATATAGACAATTAATTCTAAAACAAGAAGCGGGGTTTTGAAAGTAATTTTTGGGGGTCCATATTCATTTTCATATTCATATTATTTAAGCAACTATAAATAAGGTAATTTGGAGGAGGATTTTTTTAATGTGGCTCTTTTATTTCTATCTAATAATCATATAAAGCATAACAGAGCTACCTGTGAAGTCCAATGATAAAATATGCGGCTAATTACTCATTTAATGTATAGGAATGCATCCCTTTTGATCTCAACAGTCAATTTTATAATGCGTATTCTTGGCTCTATTTATTTTTTTATTTTTATTTTTTGTAACCTGAGATCAACAATTGAATCTAAGTACAATGATTTCTGGGGAAAGATGAGAAATCAGTGAAGGGAGAGGGTAAGAACAACCTAGAGTTTAAACAGGTCTAGTAGTAATAACTATCTAGGTAAGAAGAACAATTGCTTTGAATTAATAGCATGGGACTGTTCGCCCATGTTCTTCTAATTAAAAAAAATGTTTCCATTCACTAGTAAAACTATTACCAGTTCAGGAGAAAGATCAAAAGTCTCCTTTCTGTGAAACTCAAAGGTCAAGATTGCAGATTGTTCCTATTTTCTATGTCACTTTATATAACGCTAGAATTTTATAACTCCAGACAACTGCAGATTGGCTTCAATAGTTTGTAGAAATAAGTAAATACATGGCAAAGGAACTAAGAAGCCAATAGCACAAAGATCAATGTTGAGACTGAGTGGAAATGTTATTTACTTGCAAATCATTTTGGTTTGTTTGTTTTTTTGTCTGATACAAACAAATACATTTGGATCTGTTATGAAGCCCACAAATGCATGGAAATTCAGATGGCTACCTCAGTGCTTAAGGAGGTATAGTCAAGTCAAGTGAACAAACTCATTTCTCCTTAGTCAGCAGTTTCTAGCTACCTCTAAAGAGAAGTTCCTACCAGACACTTAAAAAGATTTTTTTTTTGCAATTTTTTTTAAATCCAGATGATACAGTATGCTACCTCTTGAGCAGGACATGGAATCAGTTTTATCAATGATCCCCAAAACTCTCTGCTAGTTCAGGAAAATAAGCAAGATTTCTACATCCACTAAAACTCCAGGAATCAATCAGGTAAGTAGAAAATAATTACCCAGATAGGAAAAGTGTTCAGCACTCTGGTTATGGGATCTTTTATGACTACCAGCAATAAGCATCTCAGCTTTATTTTCAGTCTGAAAGATGCAAAATCCTGGAACACAGTGCCCCAAAATAGTAACTTTTCTTATACTTTCATGTATGTATTTACAGTCCTGTGCTTGATGTCCATGATAGAAAGAGTAAAATGTTCTCATAAGTTTATGTTTACTATGATTAAGAACAGGTTTTTGTTGTTGTTTAACATTTTATGTCCTTCAAACATGTAATTAAATAATGCATATGAATCCCATTGAAGTCAATGGGACAATTTACATACGTAAAGTGTTTGCAGGGTCAGGATGTAAAACATCAAAAGATTGTAAATAATTGAAGTTAAAAGTCAGTTCTGTGTTTATATGTCTTATGACATCTTTTCTTCTGAGCTGGGCTCTTGATTTTCCCCCTCACATTTGTCCTCTTTTCTGATTAGCTCTAGATATTAATTTATCTGGCACCCCACGACAGATCGAGTGTGTTATATGACATGGCTACTCAATGTAATCCATTATGAGGTAATCTTTCCTGTTTAATTCAGTTTCACATACTGTTTCCTGTATTTATTACAGATTTCACACTTACATATGTTCTGATAGCATTAATAACTGGACAGAGTAAAAAGAAAAAGAGTACTTGTGGCACCTTAGAGAATAACCAATTTATTTGAGCATAAGCTTTCATGAGCTAAAGCTCACTTCATCGGATGCATACTGTGGAAACTGCAGAAGACATTATATACACAGAGATCATGAAACAATACCTCCTCCCATCCCACTCCCCTGCTGGTAATAGCTTATCTAAAGTGATCACTCTCCTACAATGTGCATAATAATCAAGGTGGGCCATTTCCAGCACAAATCCAGGTTTTCTCACCCCCACCCCCACAAACTCACTCTCCTGCTGGTAATAGCTCATCCAAACTGACCACTCTCCTTACAATGTGTATGATTATCAAGGTGGGCCATTTCCAGCATAAATCCAAGTTTAACCAGAACGTCTGAGGGGGGTGGGGGGTAGGAAAAAACATGGGGAAATAGGCTACCTTGCATAATGACTTAGCGACTCCCAGTCTCTATTTAAGCCTAAATTAACAGTATCCAATTTGCAAATGAATTCCAATTCAGCAGTTTCTCGCTGGAGTCTGGATTTGAAGTTTTTTTGTTGTAAGATAGCGACCTTCATGTCTGTAATTGCGTGACCAGAGAGATTGAAGTGTTCTCCGACTGGTTTATGAATGTTATAATTCTTGACATCTGATTTGTGTCCATTTATTCTTTTACGTAGAGACTGTCCAGTTTGACCAGTCGGAGAACACTTCAATCTCTCTGGTCACGCAATTACAGACATGAAGGTCGCTATCTTACAACAAAAAAACTTCAAATCCAGACTCCAGCGAGAAACTGCTGAATTGGAATTCATTTGCAAATTGGATACTGTTAATTTAGGCTTAAATAGAGACTGGGAGTCGCTAAGTCATTATGCAAGGTAGCCTATTTCCCCTTGTTTTTTCCTACCCCTCCCCAACCCCTCAGACGTTCTGGTTAAACTTGGATTTATGCTGGAAATGGCCCACCTTGATAATCATACACATTGTAAGGAGAGTGGTCAGTTTGGATGAGCTATTACCAGCAGGAGAGTGAGTTTGTGTGTGGGGGGGTGGGGGGGTGAGAAAACCTAGATTTGTGCTGGAAATGGCCCAACTTGATTATCATACACATTGTAAGGAGAGTGATCACTTTAGATAAGCTATTGCCAGCAGGAGAGTGAGGTGTGTGGGGGGGTATTTTTTCATGCTTTGTGTGTATAAAAGATCTTCTGCACTTTCCACAGTATGCATCTGATGAAGTGAGCTGTAGCTCACGAAAGCTTATGCTCAAATAAATTGGTTAGTCTCTAAGGTGCCACAAGTACTCCTTTTCTTTTTGCGAATACAGACTAACACGGCTGTTACTCTGAAACCTGGACAGAGTAAGACACCTAGGACTCTGTTCTCAGACTTTTCAATGCCAAGATTCTCACTGTGAATTATGCTTAGTATTTCCAACTGCATGCTCTCCGCAATTATGACATGATGTCCTTTGTACAGAATCCCATTGCATAGAGCAATTTCATCTTTATAGTTCCAATATGGATTTGTGCTTGGAGATGTTTGGCCACCCCTCTAGAATTACTTTGTTGAAGTGTTGCAAGATTGGGACCTCTTGTGTTTCTTGTTTTGAGCTTGTCAGATATTATTCTGGAATCAAGTCATGTTCTCGTCAAACTCCTCTTCAGGGTGTAAGAGCAATAGTACTGCCACATGACAAGCAATCACTATTCAATGACATTGATGGATATTGTTACACTGAGACCCCTAGAAGTAAAGGCACAATAGGATGATCTATGGATACAGGGCCACATCTTCAGATGGCTGTGAGTAGATTTAGATCCTTTGATTTATGTGGAACTATATCTATTTACACCAGTTAGGATCTGGCCTGTATTTCAGCCTGAACTCTATTTCCTTTCATTAGAAATTAGAAAGCAGACCCTTAATGTTTTAATATTTATGTGTGTTTTATATTTCATTTTATTATAGCATTATTTTAAAGGAAGGTTAATAACTTATTCTGCAGCTTTTGGATGTGTAATAACCACTAGTATCATATCAAGTTGTAGCACAGCGGTACATTTATTTCATTAAATTACAGACTGACTAATAGCAAAACAAAACAAAAAAAACCTTTCATACAGCCACATCTAGCCATAAAATACTTTCAAGCTACCTTTTTGTTGCTAATGTATAACAATTTCAAACAGCAGTAGTTTAGATTCAGGTTATATACTGCTGACAAATTATTAATCTCTGAAAAAAATGACAGTAAAAGCCATATTAACACAGCTTGTCATCAGTTATGTAACTCAAAGAGATGCACTGCCTGAGCTCAGACAGAAGACTTTTCAACTTGCAAAAGCATCAGGAGAAGCAGTAACTTACCATAAACACTGCAAAATCATTTAATTGCTGACTATTTCTTCTCTTCATCATAGTATAATATTGAATATAATACAAATTATGGGTGCACTGCAGCAGCATGAATACTGTAGGTGCATATTCCAGATGTCACTTTCTGTTACTGATAGAAAGAAGCTGGACTAACTTTGGACTGAACAATTAATCATTCTTCTAAGTGTGTAGTTCCCACAAGAGAACATGTAATTAAAGATGAAGGGCTCAGAAGATGTACGTTTTAAATTTTCAAAAGCGATTAGTGATTTTGGAAGCCACCATTTTTGGGTGCCCAATTTGAGACACTACAGGGGCTTGGTTTTCTGAAAGTACTGATCACCCAATGTCTGTAAATCAGGCCTCTGTAAAGTTGGAGACCTAAAAATTGAGACACTCAAAATCTTTAATCACTTTTAAATGTTTAGGCCAATGGTCTCTGATTCCTCCAAAGACTAAGTTGTGCCATACAAAGCAGCAATAGAGTGATGTTTGTGATCATGTGACTCTCCCCCCCCCGGCAGAACTATCCGTGATTCATTTCTGTTTGTCTACATATATTATACCTCCTTAGTCCTGAATCTGAAATGTGTAGTTATAGTAACTACAATATTTAATGTTATTTAAATATAAGCTTCTACTATACTCTCTTTTTTATTCTAATTTGGATAGTTTCCTGGTATGTAACCTGGGCAAATCATTTTCCCTTGCTATGTCTCCATTTTCCTGTCTATAAAATTAGGATGTTATTTATTACAGGCAGTTTATAAGGATTAATTAGCTATTATTTATGCACTGCTTTGCAAATGTAAAGAGTTTACATTACTATTAGGTGTTCCAAATTGAAGGGACTTGAAAGAACAGAGAGAAGGGCTACTGAAGGGAGAATAAACATTTATCATTCTAGTGCATTTGACAGAGTCCAGAAAGGAGTGAGAGTCACTCACATTATACAGACCAAGAAGGAATAGGAGGGACTAGAGGAGATGCAGACTTTAGCAGAAAGTATTTTCTTCAGAGATTCAAGTGAATTTAAAAAGAATTGAGTGAACAGGTACATATAGTAACCGTGAAACTTTTACCTACTGCAGGATGGGATGGCTTAGTGGTTTAAACAACTGGTTTGAAATGTTTATCTTCCCTAGAGCCACAGGATCAAATCTAGCCAGAGTTAGCTCAGCCCTTCATTCAAGGTAAATAAAATGAGTTCCATGCAGCTTACTCTTCACTTTCTTTTAAGAAAAAAACCTTTAAAACTGAACTCTCTGGTCTGTGTATTATGGTGTGTTTTGCTTGCTCACTGTGGGTCTGGTACTATGTGTATGATACACAAAGAGTTTGGGGATTAAAAGTATTATACAAATGTAAAATATTAGTCATTATACATAACTAAGATAGGTTGAACTGGGACAGCTGCTTCCATAGGTGCTGAAACTTTGGATACTGGGGTGCTGTCACTCCCCCTGGCTTTAAGTGATTTCCATCATATACAGGATTTACAGTTTGGTTCAATGGCTCTCAGCACCTCCGCTATAAAAATTGTCCCAGTACCCCTGGCTTCTTCATTGACAGATCCCCCAGAAAACTGATTTAGTCTAATTCTGTTCAATCAGCAGACTTTGACCATAAGTTTCAGTTAATGGTGATTTATTTATCTAGTGCCAAATAGTTAACCAGGTATTAATTAGGTATGAAATTCTAAATCCATTTTCTTAAATGACAAGATGCCAAATAAAGACTAAGGGTGGAATTTTCAAAAGCACCTGGAGAGTTAGGTTATCAGCTCCCAATGAGAGCCAATGGGATTTGGCAATTAAATACATCATACTTTTTTTGAAAATCACACACTGAGCCCTAGATAGGCAGAAACTGTTTTGTTATAGGTGTCTAATTCATTTTTTTTTGTATTCAAATATCTGTTCCACTATCTTATTAATTCACACTTCCTCATCATTTTAATCTTTGCCTCCAAGAGTTTCTCTTGCACTTTTACTTTGGATATGTCTACAATTTAGCTGGGAGCATGCTTCCCAGCTCGAATACACACACACAAACTGTGCTCAAGCTAACATGCTGAAAATAGCAGTGTAGCTGGGGGTAGCATGGGCAGCAGCTCAATCGAGCCATCTAAGTACTTACCCATGGTGGTACTCAGGCAGCTAGCCCAAGCTGTCACTGGTGCTATTTTTAGATCTTGAGTAGACAGAGACTCCCTTGGCTATTTTTTGAGCACTAGCCCAGTAGCACAAGGGAGTCTCTGTCTACTCAAGATCCCACCTGAATGTAGATATACTCTTTGACTGGGTGTTCATCTCAGTGAAAAACAAATAATTCAGATTTCCTTATGAAAACATCACTGAATTTTCCTTTTTGAATCAATGATTGAACAAATGGTTTTAACCCAAAGTAACCAAAGATAATAACACTGTAACTTTGCCAAGACCTAAAGCCGATGTCAATTATTGGTGACACTTTATCAATATTTTAAAATGTTCTTCTTAAACCATATTCTAGTTCAATTATTTAATTCTTTATTGATTTTAAGCAAATTCTTCAAAGTGTTTCTATGCATCCCAAGCTTATCAGTATTTTTAAAATACTGATTAGACATCTTTTGAAACCCAGGAGAAAGACTTACTTGATAACCTATCTATACAAGCCTTATTTTAGTCAGAGGACCATAGTCTGACATCATGTCTACATAGAATTATCTTTCAGTGGTGAATATCAGGCATAGATCAATAGCAGGGTATAGTCCTGAGTCTGTAAAGGGTAAATCAAGTCTAAATACTGATAGTAGAGGTTAGACCATCTGGAATCTAAAGGCAAACATTATCTTTATATAATACACATAGATACACAGAGATTAAAATTTGATTTGTAGTGGTTTGGTAATACTGTGGCCACTAATAATAAAATCATGAGACAGGAGTAGTCAAGCTTGTTTCCCTTTATTATTTAAGAATAGTACACAATAAGAATAGATATATAATACTCAATATTTATGGAACCAAAACTTGCATCCAATGACAATCTGATCCCACTCCTGTCTTGTTTGACCAATAATTCAAACCTTGCAATCTTTTATAGGCAGGTAATCGAAAATCCATAACTTCCTTTTCTACACACAGACAGTTATGCATATCCCCTTTCGTCTGGTACATGTTGCTAATTTCCAAGCACACATTGCAATATCCAGACTTTCCATACTAATATGGTTAATACATTTTGCATTTAAAAGCACTGGTTTTAATAATCTGGATGTATTATGATAAAACCTAACTTTCCACTCTTACCAAACTCTCAGTAAAGGTTATACCACTTCATATTTTATTACAAATTATTGTTAAAGCTTGTTAGTGGGGTAGTTCACTTAACAATTGGGTTTTTCTTAGCAATAGGCCCTCTGACTTAATGGTTAATAAAAATAATGGACAATATTTAAAAAAAATTTGCATACTATGTGATACTGGCAAATATTTTCCACCTTCATTTCTAAATAGAAAGCAGATATTCCTTGGACAAGGGTTTTAACTTCAAAGATGAAAAGCATATAGGGTGAATCCTTATTAATAGGCCGCTGACCATGTCTGAATCTATCTTCAGGTCCAAGTATGCAAAAATAAAGGGTGTGTTATGGCGTATGAAATCTGCTTAAATGCTTTGCTCTGGAGTTTTGTAGTGACTCGCACAACTCAAACCTATAAAGGCTGTCATCAGTGAGGTGTCTTCAGATGTTTGGTCTATTCAGTCTTTCTCTCTAGCTTTCAATCAGCTGAGAAGGATCTCACATTACCTACTGGACACTGTTACAATTCTCTAGTGCTCTCTGCATTGCATAAAGCAGTGAGGAGCTGAAAACATTGACTCTGCCTTTGGGAAGAAAGGCTAACTGAATTGGCTCAACACAGACACCCTTTCTGCTCTCCCCAATGATATGTGTAGAACTTTGCAGTTCCATAGCCTGGCTTCCATGCTAGCTATGTACCAGGAACAAGATTTCCGGGCTCCTTTTGTACCTATGCATATAATTAAAACACAAATTAATAGAGAGGCAGTGTGGATAGGGCACTGGCCTGAGATTCATGAAATCTGCGTTCTATTCTGAGCTCTGCAGATGACTTGCTGTCACCTGAGGCATATCTATTCACCTTCTGTTTTCACTCCCATACTTTATTTATATTATAAAGTCTACAGAGAAGAGACTGTCTTTTATAGTGTGTTCATATAGGATTTAGCATAATGGGTCTTAGATCTTGATTGGGGCACCGAGGCTCTGTCATAAGTTACATTCTAAATAATAAAGGAAAATGAATGATGATGCTCTTTCAAGAATGTATTCACATATGCTCACTTTGTTAGTGATTTTCCCCTGTAATATTGTTTGATAAGGAACAAGTGAACCCATGAAGAACAGAAACAATTGTGTTTTCCTTGACTGATGTTAGACTGAAATTTATAATTCATATATTCCACATTCAGTGATCAGCATAATACTACTTCAGTGATTCAGTGGAAGGACAGTATTTTCCATTCCTGTTGAAATCTTAAGCATGAGGGTTTCTCAAACACCTCTTCCTATTTTCAAAGAAATTATACTTTTTAACTTTTAAATATTGCAGCTAAAGAATATAGTTACTGCAATATTGCATTTACTTCACAGCAAGCCTTAAATATGCATGTTCTCTCCCAGCCTGTTGCTATTTCTAGGTCAGAAGAAGAAATTGTATGCCTGTGAACTATTTCTGCAATATCTGTAAAAAAGCATATGAATAGATGAAGGGTTTGAGTTAAAATAGCATGAAAAAGGATCATATGCAAATGTAGCAAATTAACTTTTGAGCTGTTTATGTCAAAAGTCATGGTCACAAGAATAGGTCATCAGGCTTCCTGATAATGAGGTCTTATTTAAAAAGGCAATGGATTGTGCGTGTGTTTTAATGAATATTATTTCATTTTCTCTATTTTTACAAATGTTCAGTTTCTACGGCCGTTAAACGTAGCTTAAAACATCATTAATTTCAGAATTCCTTGAACTTGTCCTTTGGATGTGTAATTTGTGCCATGAGAGTTTAGAGTCATACAATCAGATGCCATTTACATTTTTCAAAGTACCTAATGTGGAGTTTTTCAGGAATACTGTATTTTTAAAATTATATTTTAAGATTATTATACAAAAATATTCCTGTTTCATTAACTTTTCCACTAAACTACTGATTGTTTTTAACAGATATGATCATCCAAACACACAACCTTATAACTACATTAAGGTGTTTAATAACATATGCATGTAATTTTGCAAATTCCCATTTCATGTATTTTGTTCAACTTACATAAAACTTAACATTGCAATAGATTTAAGTATTTTAAAAATTTAAAAATGCTCATATGATGGCTTTGGACATATGCAATGCATACCTGCTTCTCTTCTAATAGTGATTCAGCAGTAAGTAACTAAAACAAAGTAAATGACCGCTACAACAATGACTTTGTCAATCAGCTGTAGAAAGTTTTTTTTCTCAGATTGGTTAAGTTGATCTTAAATACGGTGACAACATTGAAAATAATTAAATGGTTAAATAGTTAGATTCCTTTAGAATGCTTTTGCTACCAGTTTCTATCATGCATTCCATTTTAATGAAGGGATATTGCTTGTTATGTACCTTTCTTCTATTCTACTTCCAAACTGAGTAGGCATTTTCATCAGGCTTGATCCAATGGCGTGGAAGTCCTACATTGACTTCAGTAGGCCTGGATCAGTCCCAGACTGCTATTTTTTTTAACTTTGATTGGCAATTGAAATATTTATTGCCACAGCATCTAGCAGGACTTGCCAACCTTGAAGAAAACAATATTCACCATAGTGGCTGCACCTACAAACCTGTTCTGTTTCCATGCCTTCAAGAGCTATTTGAAAAATGGGTCAATTCTTCTACAATCGTTTTCACAAAATTTTGGACCTTTTCATCAAAATTTAAAAGAAAATTTTCATTAAAAAATTCAAGCTTTGAAATTTTTCAACCTGCTGTATCAATTGTTTCAGTCCTGCTAGAAAAGCTGTATAAAGAATAGATACTCCTTTCAATCTATTCTTTGCTATTCCGCAGTGGACCAACACTGTCCAGGGGCCAACACTATTGCCATAATATACATTAGCTTCTTCAAACCACATGTGAGTTTGTAGATAAGCAAATCCCTTCCAGCTGACTTTTACTCATCAGAGTAGTTTGACTTGCCCAGAGACATACCATCTCCTGTCACAGCCATTGAAGCAGCACAACCAGGAGAACCCAAGAGCTCCTTGACGTCTACTGGTAAAGTTGGTAAATACTGAGAGGTGTCTTTCTATAGCATAAATACCCTTCATGTGCTTTCTGTACCATAGTAATGTTTTGCTCTTATGTTGGGTTTCCTTTTTTTTGTTTGGAGATGGAATTTGCCTATTTTGGGTTTGGGGATCATGGTGTGATTGGTTACTGCCTGTGTGACTATAAGATTTGCTTCTATTCTGGTTTACTGACATTCTCTTTGAGGCTGAGCATAGCACATGATTTGGTCCCAAAGCCCATTTCTGTCCATAATACCTGTGTAACCCATTCAAACTGGGGGGGAGGGATAGCTCAGTGGTTTGAGCTTTGGCCTGCTAAACCCAGTGTTACAAGTTCAATCCTTGAGGGGACCATTTAGGGATATGGGGCAAAAATTGGGAATTAGTCCTGCTTTGAGCAGGGGCTTGGACTAGATGACCTCCTGAGGTCCCTTCCAACCCTGATATTCTATGATTCTATGAAATTGGAACTCATAGGGCAACTTCATTGATTTCAGTTTGTTATGAGTAAATAAACAGAAAGTACAATTTAGCCCATATTATGCACCTTGGATTAGATTCACCAGTACACTCTAACTGCTTTGTACGGATTCAAAGCAGACAACAACTTAATTGAATTAAGTAATATATTTCACTGGTAAGACCTCATCTCTGTACAGCTCTGGTCATCCATGTTCAAGAAAGATGAATTCATACTGGAACAGGTATAGCAAAGGTGTACTAGTGTGATCAGAAAAAATGGAGAACCTATTTTAGGAGAAGAGACTAAAAGAATGTGGCTTGGTTAAGCTAGCAAAATAGATGCTGAGAGGGATTAGATTGCTCTCTAAATATATTCATTTTATAAAAACCAGGGTTGGAGAAAAGCTATTTAAACTAAAGTGCAATGTTAGCCCAAGAAAAAATGGGTACAGATGGCCATGAATGAACTTAGAATGGAAATCAGAATCATCAGAGGACTGAGATTCTGGAAGACCCATTCCAGTAAGAGCAATGGGGGCAAACAATTTAACTAGTTTTAGGATAGATCTTGATACCTTTATGAATGGGATTATATGATGTGGTAGCCTGTGATAGCAAAGGCCTGGACCCTAACTCTGTATGTCCTATTTCCCTATAGCACATATTCATCTAGCTTTTGTTTTCAATATACATGATCAGGAATAAATAAAAGTGTAAACATTAAATTATTCTAGATCCTTACTTACATAAAAGTATAGTTTTTAATTACCTGTGCCTAGATTTGGATCTTAATTACCCATTTCACTGGGATTGTATTTGTGTAACTAAGAGGACAGTGTGGCCTATTATGAAAAGGGCTTCATTTTATTTTGTGAATGAAGCTTTGAACTTAATATATAAATAAGCAATATTTGATCTACTTTGATGTGGTTCCAGTCCAAAAGCCTCCAATCACCTCAATAATGGAGAAACTTTACACCTCCAGTTCAAAAGCCTCCAATCACCTCAATAATGGAGAAATTTATTTACAAAATTTACATTGAATTTGGCTTGTTTCTTTCAACTCTTCTATTTTAATTAAAATGGAAGATCAGATGATTAAAGGAAACTGGATTTTGCATTACTTTACCTTACATTGTGCCTCTTCATTGAGAAAAAATGCCAATTGTTGATGAGAAGCATTCTTTTTATCAAAACTATACCTCCGAATTCATTGAGCTTTTATGCTTCACTGAAATGTCTTCTCTACAAGCGCATTAAAGCCAAAGAACATCCGATAAAATAAATACTGGGAGATATGATGGCCTTTTTGATGTACTGCATATTGTATTCAGAACAGTTATTTTAGAGGAAAGGAAGTTATCTGGTGAGAATTTACTTTATACTGTATGAAATATTCAGTGCAAAAGTATCAGTGCAGGTACCAGCAATAAGCTTTAGGTAAATAAACTGTAAGTATATTTGAAAGCTGTCTTCCATATCTATCTGAATCCTTACAGATTATTCTTTCATTACAAATTAAGCAATGCTTGAAACTGTTTTTCAAAAAAACAAGAACTATCTTCTCTTCCTGGTGAAAATGGAATCTGTTGGGAAGGATCAGAAGAAATTCAGTCCACAGGGGTTCTCTCTGTTCTCATGGAATTAGTAGCCATCAAAGTAAAAATGACAAAGAAAAAGTATACAAAGTTTAAAATTATTTCTTGAGCTCTCTGATATTCATGCCAGATTGGATAAATCAAATAATGCTGAAAAAGACCATATATCTACATTTTATCCTTCCATGTCAGAGTTAAAATAAGAATTCCCTGGTCCTGAATATTTCATAACATTAGAACAGGTACAAAGAAAACTGTTTCTTTTTTTTTTCTTTTTCTTTTTTTTAATTTCATACATTTCATTTTCTCTGAATTTGAGATCTGGTTTGGGTCATAAGCAAAGTATCCAAATACTTGAAGATGGGCTGTTCATGTGATGTGATATCATATGATATGGTATGATATATGATATGATACCAGCCCAGATAGAAGCAGGGGAGTCTTTTTCCAGCTAGATTTCCATTTCAATTCAAAAGTCTTAATGAGATTTGCACAGATTAGGTTAAACTTCACATAATATTTGAAACATTTGAATGCTGATCTGAATCTGAGATATATTAAAGAGTTGAACCTGCAACCTTTCCAGTTGAGAGACATCTTTACTTATGTGTGCTACATAGGGGTACCCATAGATAACAGGCATGAGAAGAACAAGTTACCCCCTATATTTTACGATCCTCTGACTGTCCTCTTCAACACTATTGTATAACTCATTCAATCTACTCCTATTTCCTCCTACTTTCTGAGATTGTACCTCTTCTGAATAGTCTCACTGACATCAATAGGTCTATTTGTGTGAATAAAGGTCACTCATGTCCATAAGGATTTGCAGGATCAGAAATCCAAATCTCCAGAAGTTTTGAGGTTCACCCATCGTGAATTTAGATGTTGTAACTCTGGAAAATAAAATAAAAAAAAACCTTATGATAAAAGATAATCCACAATATTTGACCGTGTGTGTTTGAAGAAATAGACATTATAGAATAAGAACCTATGAGAAGTTCGGGCAACTGTTCGCTGAAACATACATTGTGTGCTAATATTTTTTCAATATCAAGTTACATTACAGTAACCAAATGTGAGTTATCTAACTCACCTAGAACACTAAAAATGTGACCTATGAAATTCAGAGTATTAATATAATTCTAGGGATTGAAACAAGTTTGATAAATATGATTGTACGTGGGTAGCACATTAAATTTAATGAGCATTGAACCTGACACATTAGAATCACGAGGGACAACACAAAAGTCAACTTTAGGAATGATGACTTTAAGTAAATGAAATTTCACAAAGGAATTTAAATTAGGATTATGGACAAGAAATGTAATGTGGTATTTTCTGACAGCAATTTGTTACATAAGTTGTTTCTTTGACAGTATTTGGTCGAGTGTTGCTTTTAAAGCTAGGTGGAGAAAGGTAAGGTAATTCATTTCACAGAGAATTTTTATATTTCAAATTTTGGTTTCATTCCAATTAGGACTGAAAACCAAATACTTTGAAATTTTCTGCAAAAGGGAATGAGACCCCTGGGCAGTCTGTCTAGTGGGCTATTCTGAAGCTGTATACATTGACATTTCTAAGGCCTCCAGCCCCTGGAGAGTATATATGGACTCTGGAAGTCTGGGCTACCAAAGAACAAGGCATTGAGCTGGAATGAAAGCAGACAAGTTTCTCACCTTGTTCTTTTGGAAATCATGGAACACTTTGATTTTGCTGAACTGGCAAATTCCAAAAAAAAATTGTAAATTTTCCAACCAGCTCTCGTTGCTTGCTTTTCATTTCCCCCAAAGGGGATGGAAAGTTATAGCCGGGTGACTAAAATACCTTGTGTTGTTCTAAAATGACCATGTGTACAGTTATGTATACTGTAGAAATGTCTTCATGTTCTTTTCCCATTCAAGTTCTACCATAGTTCCATAGGTCTTTTTTGAATAATCTGTTACCTTACAGGCCACATATCATGCAGTACATCATCTTGCTATATGTAGTCCTGTTCTGCACCAAGCATTCACCTATCAAGTGCTTCATGATTCAATTCATGCAACAGAGCTAATAACTTAGTTTCATGTGACACAGATCCAGAATAAACTAAGCACATAAAATAGCTGTTTTGGTCAAACACAAAAAGATGGATATGAGCTTTGATCTGCAGAGCAGGGGAGACATTATAATTTACACTAAGCTAACTAGGATCTGGCAGAACGAAAGAAGTAAGGCAAGTGGAACCTAATGCTTTTTAAATGTACATACACTATTTTGACAGTAGGCTTGGACCTTATTTGAACGGACAGAATATATTTGGCTTATCATATGTCAGTTTTCAATTTGCCTAAATAAAGCTTCAGACTGCTGTTTGAACTTCAAACATTCTTGTTACAATGTAGAAGATATATACCACTGAAAAGCTAGAAATAGCTAGGAAACACTTACAGAAAATACTTTTGGAAGGAATCCAAATGAATTCTAATCAGGGTAATAGCAGAGTTCAGCAATGTAGGAAGAAAAACAAAAAAAAACACAAGCTTTTTTTCTTTTTCTTTTTCAAGTGGCGTATTCTCTTGGCTTCCTATAGCTCAATTGCTTGCACATTAATAAAAATAATCTGTGCGTAAAGCAGATTAACTGATAGCATAAGATGGTACGGAAGTTGTGAAATTTACTGTAGCTCTGTACAGTTCTTTTAAGTCTCTGAGGCTGGGCTATAAGGCCTGTCTCTACATCAAGTATGCCCAAGAAGCACTCCTGCTGTAAAGGAGTGTCAGGTAATAAGTGGATTGCTAAACATCTGGAAACTCTCCTTATTAACTAGATGGTCTTCAGTGGCACTATACAGGTGCTTCTAAAGCAGTCTTGGGATTTCCGGAAATATTTCTGGAGTTTGACGAGGCTGGCAATGTGCTAGTGAAGTGCTGCATCACCAATTCTGGGACAACTGAAGCGCTGCTTCTTAACTTAATTCAAAGTAGGACTGAAAGGGGCTTCTCAGATTTCCAGTGTGCTGATACTGTTTTTTTTCAAACAGCAGTGAATTATAATGGACTTCCCTGCTAGTGGTTGGAAAGAGGATCTGAGTTGTATCACTGCTGAGAGCTGTTAAATATTGTAGTTTAACTCAAGTTTTGGAGCTACAGCTGTTGGATCCAAGGAACCCTATATTAAATCCCAGCAGGGGCAGATTCTTCAAAGATGGAGGGGTACTTTCCAGATTGAAGAGATTCTTTTAATACAGGCATTTTTTTTCTTAAGTTGGTTTTTATGTGCAAAGGTTCTGCTTTACAACCATGGTAGAAGAGAGGTTAGAGCTGGTTCCTGTAGGAGCCTGTCAGGTTCATTACTTGCATTCACCAGGGAGAATTGTTGTAGTTTGTTTCTTTCCCAACAAGCAGGACACTCTCGCTCTCTCTCTCCTGCACTTTTAGCCCTTGCTACACCAATACAGATACATCAATATTAGGTCCTGAATTGCAATCCCGGTACAGTAGAGATGCAACTAGACAGTAGGACAACCCATGTGTCAGACATATTGCACTAATACATTGCATGATGACTTTCCAGTATGCTAATTGGACTGGTGGTAAAGATCTACTGTAGGGGGCATTCTGGCATTGATGTGCCTGGAAACTTCTCAGTGTGCAGTTCCCTTACAAGTTCTTTAACATATGTGGGATTCCATTTCAGTTACTGAAGTTGCTCTGCTGAGGGCCAATATTTTTTTTCCCCTGGGATTATTATATTTGGGACTTCTTTAGGTCCCTATGAGACATGTTTCATTGCAGGATTTAAATAACTGAGGTGCAGTGGAACAAATGGATATTTTGTCCTGGTTTTGATCCTCCACAATCCAAAAAATTATACCCCAACTGTAACTCTGACAAATTCTCTGCTTAACAAAACAAATTCTGGCTATCTGATTTGGACACCTTAGCCACAACAGGAAAGTGTGCACGTTCATTAAACAATATGATAAGTAAGAGGATAGATTCTTCAGCATTGCTCTCTTCTAAACTGGAATGATTTCAGCTTTTATCTTAAATGCCCCATTCCTCTGCATGATTAATTGAACTCCATTAAATATAGACTTGAACAGTTTTGCTCTTCCCTCACTTCTCCTGTTTATGTAATGATAACTTTTATATGAACTTATCTTCAACATCAACAATAATGGTATGTCACCTTTCAGTAATGCATACATTGTGTACATTTAGAATCTTTTGTTAGGCAGCGTATTATGCAACCCACTGTCAGCATCTGATTTTCTTGCTTTTAGCTTTCTCTAGTTGGTCTTGATACTCTATCATTTCATTCACAAACAAAGGGATAGCAGACTATAGTTTCATAAATTGGCGACATAACTTATTTATCATGTTTCCACAATAGATTTGGCATTCTGAAATTTTCCAATGGAGCCATTGTACAGTTAGCACAATGTCATATATAATTTCCATAACATTCTGCTCTAGGTTATAATTGTTAAGCTGTTGGTTATAAAACACCTTGTATCATTCTTACACAATCCCATATCTTTCCTGCACATATTTGACATGTGACCACCACAGTGACATATCCATGGATTTGGTTACATACTATAATTCTAAATTATTTTGAATTCATAACTATGGTGTCACACACATTCATGAGGCATGTTCTATTTGTACTGTATTGCTTTGAATCCAGAATGTACTTTTTAATTCCATAGATTTCTTATCAATGGACTAGCACCTAATTATGCCTAAGCTAAATTTGGCCGTATGTCATGATTGAACAAGAAGTAAGACAAAAAACAAATATGGCTTTACTATACAGATCATATTCCTGGTGTTGAATACATGTGGGTGAACTCCCTGTCTGACACCACTCATTTCCAGGGTAGCACTGTTTTACAAGACTGACGAGCCATTTCCCTTACTCCTAAATGCAGCGATTTGTAGGCAATGGGAAGAAAGAAGGGAAAGAGCTGCTGTGGGACTGGGTAGGGATTAGACAGGAACAGAGGGAAGAAGAGGAATGGAAAGTATGCAAGCTGCTTCTTCTGTGACCTGGCACTCATGGTATCTTGCTGACTTTTCTTTTTCGCCATGGGTGGGTATGATCCTTCTCAACTGACAGGAGTCAGGTGCACGAGCTGAGAAGGCTTGAACCAGAACATGCTGTACAACATGCCATTTTTAATCCAGGAAGATTCTAAAGGACTTTGCAATCTCTCTGTACATATAGGAATCACTTCACCCACCAAAGAAGGCAGCTATCCATGAGTGAAATGTGGAAACTATATTTAAAAGTACACAGCAATTTGGCAGGATAGATTGGGTCAGGAAATAACTAATACTTTGTCCAAATAGAACTACAAAGGTATTGCTTTATAGAAGATGCACTGTAGATGTACTCTCTGTGTGTGTGTAAATAGTTTTAAGTTTGCAAGCTACCTTTGGTAACTAGAACATCATTGTTGATATAAATGCATCTAATTACCTTAAATTACTTGGTTGGCCTTTTTCTTTCATGCACTAGATTTTCTCTCTGTTTTCTCTCAGACAAGGAAAAGTGAAGTTCTTGTGTGATCACAATAATTTCATTTGTATAGCAGTTACGAGCAAGACATTCACTTAGCTTAAATATCAATTGCTGGAGCTCAGCGGGAACTCTGAGATCCTTAATCCTAAAGTGGAAGTTTATTACAGGTTTTAATTTGTTTTTATAACCTGCCAAACAAGTTAAGGTATGTTTAAGGCAGTGTAAGGAAAGGAATGATTTGTTACTTTCCCTTGCAGCTAGATGATTTTGCAGACTAAATGGCACTGAACCTGTTTATTCAAAGTGCTGATGAAGAGTATTAACTAATTGACTGCTGAGTGAAGCGCTCACAAAGCAGTGTAATCGTCCAGTGGTATGTGGGCATATTTGCTATGGATCTAGTCAGTTTTGGCTGTTTGGACAGTGTGGGTGGAGAAGTGAAATAGGATGGTGTTCTCAGGAGAGAAATCCATGATTATAGAAAAGTCATGCCAGTGTCAGATGGATCAAATCATGTAATCATGGTAATTTCATTACAATCACAAGAAAGACTCCACTTTCTTTAGTGTTAGCTCTCATTTGTTGTTCTGTTTCAGAGTAGCAGCCGTGTTAGTCTGTATCCACAAAAAGACAAGGAGTACTTGTGGCACCTTAGAGACTAAGAAATTTATTAGAGCATAAGCTTTCGTGAGCTACAGCTCACTTCATCAGATGCGTACAGTGGAAAATATAGTGGGGAAATTTTATATACAATCTTTTTATAACCCTTTTTCCCTCCATCCCCATACATCTGGAACCATAGTGAATTAGCTCTCATCTCCTTGCCCATGTTTGTTATTCCAAGGGACCATAATTAGGGTTCCAACTACTAGCAAAAGTTATTTGAGTCCCTACCTTTCTAAGTGGTTTTAATATGAAAATGCAGTTACTGCATGGTTACATATATGAAAAAGACCCTCTAAAATCTGTATGCAGTGTTTGTAGCCCAGTTGGTCCCCAGTTATTAGAGACAAGGTGGGTGAGGTAATATCTTCTATGGCACCAACTTCTATTGGTGAAAAAGACAAGTTTTCGATCTTATACAGAGCTCTTCTTCAGGCTTGAAGTACTCCTAATATCAGGTCAAGGGTCAATATCAGTGACATCTAAACATGTTTTCCCAGATTCATAACTTACCTCATGCTATTTGTTTTCCTCACTTACTGTGTCTTGCCTTGGATTAGGGCCTAATCCAAAACTCACTGAAGTCAAAGGAAAAATCCCCATGTACTTTACTGGGAGTTGGATAAAGTCCTTAGACTTCAATCTCTTCAGGACAGAAATTCTGCCTTCTTGTGTGTTTGTACAACGCCTAATGCAATGAGACCCTGGTCATATTTGAGGCCTTTGGGTACTCCCTCAGAAGAAAAAAATAATAATATTCTACTGAGGTCCACTGAATCTTCTGCTGGTAAAGTGAACCCCTTTTAAGTTCCTACAATGACCCTTCAATATTCCCATAATACAAACTCTTAATACTACTAATAATAACATAACTTTTTATTTTGTGTGAAGGTCTCCTTTTCTGACCTTGGCTTGCCTTCCTATAATGTGGTGGAGTTGTCAGTGTTATGGAATGCCACATGTTCTTTTCTTCCAGTATTAAGTTATAATTTTGCCACAATTATTGCAGATGTAAAGCAACATGCGAGGCCAATATGAAATTGATGTCACAAAGAAAAAACTTGTATGTCCAGCAGAAAAGATGGCATTTGCAATTTTATCCAGGCTGCCAATCTAAACCAATCAATGTCTGGCACCTGTGTCCTAGTGAAAAAGACCGACATGAATGCAGGCTTAATGCCATCTGAGCAGATGGATATGAGTAAAGATATCCAAGACACCAACTATAAGCATGAAATGTTTTTGTGAAGGGCAGAAATTTAGCCAGGAAATTCCAGATGGTTGTCTATCCTGAGGTTATGGGCATATGGTTAAGGGGATGTACCATTGCTAATCCATCTTTTGCCTAGATTAAATTCTAAAAATAAAATAATAATGATAAAATGTTTCCATTATCATAAAAAGAGGTTTTTATTTTATGTGTTTAGATCAGTTGAGTTGAGCTCAGCACTGAATTATATTGTCATTGGGAAGGGTGTGCTAATGGAAATAGGTCTCTACCTCCCTTTGTCTCCTTATATGAAATCTCTGTTGAATTTGCAAAAGTAAATTCTGCAAAACCAGATCCCCTTCAGATGAGTTGGGGTGTTAAATTGATGGGAGTGGCCTTTAGTGAGTTGAGTGAGAAGCCCTGCTCTACAGCATGTTCTGCCCTCCCGAACTGGTCAGATTAAGGTTTGTAAAATATCTGCAGAATACGTAAATGACCATGGTCTTTAGGGAAAAAAAATATTGAAGTTGGGCCCCCTTAGTTTCCAAATGCCATTCATTACTGGGGATGGATGAGGTTGGTAAAATGAAGGGAGCCAGGGCAAAAGAAGGGAAAAAAGGAGGGGGAAGAGGAGTCCCTCCTACTTGCCTTTTTTTTTTTTTTAACTAGAATCAACTGATGGGAAATAGCAGAAGGCAAGTGAGATTAATGCTCCCTGGTGATGTGACTGTTTACTTATGGCAGCAGTTCTCAAACTTTTATACTGGTGACCCCTTTTATCTAGCAAGCCTCTGAGTGCAAACCCCCCCACCCCCTTATAAATTAAAAACACTTTTTTACATATTTAACACCATTATAAACACTGGAGGCAAAGCAGGGTTTAGGATGGAGGCTGACAGCTCATGACCCCCCATGTAATAACCTCATAACCCCCTTAGCGGTACCAACCCCTAGTTTGAGAACCCCTGATTTATGGGTTTACAAGAGTAACTGCATAAATCTCATTGTCATCTGTAAATTTTGCTGAATGAATTTAGGGACACTTTCTGTCCCCATGAAATGTAAAGTATGCCTGAAAATAAGAGACCATAGCCTGGATCACAAAGGGACTTGTACAAACCTTGAAAACCACTAGAATCCACAAATCCTGTGTGAGGAACTTAAGCTCCCTATATATTGCGTGGGAAAATATAGACACCTGACAAAAAGCCAGCCCACTAGGTTGGGAGCTGCTTAAACTAGCCAATGGGACACACCTACAAGAGAGATGTATCCTAACGGATTTGGACACCTAAGTACAGGCTGGAGGTGGCACCTGTTGTGATAATTGAGACTATACATTTACCCTAAGTGTGAGCTCAACTGTAAAGAGTGAGTGAAAGTTTCTAAGATGTCACAATAACCTATAACAACAAATGTTAGTGGTAAAAGGTTGCAAAAGAGATGCAGACTGATTAGTCTAAGCAAAAAAGCCTATTGATATTATTCAAGGACTGTGTTAAGATCATGCGTACTAAACAAGAAAAGTATGGGACCAGAAATAAATGGACCAAAATTGGTGCGTTGGAATCAGGCTGATTTGACAAAAAAAAAAAAAAAAAAAAAAAAGGATATTCCACCCATTATTCCCTTTCTGATTTATTTTTTTTTTAAATAAAAGACTTCTGGGGGAATTAGAAGAGGAAGAAGCTGTCTGACAACAGATACATGAACAGGAAAAAAGTGTCACCATCCTGGCTCCAACCCCCACTATCTCCTGGTACTCCAGGATCTACCATGTCACTGCTGGGTCTTCATCATTCAAATCCCATGAGATGTCCTGGCCAGAGACAGACCAGGCCAGAGACAGAAACGGACCCAAATAATGTCACCACTTCTACCAGCTCTGGCTAAATCCTAATCATCAGCTGCAATGTGGGTCTCTACTCCCCATCATGTGTCCTTTTTCGTCCCCACTTTATTTCTTCTCTTTCCTATGCCTCTAATTTTCTGTCCATCTGTTAAGATGGTTTAGCATGCCAATACTGTGTATTCTGCAACATTGGTGTAAGCCTGTGACCAGAGAGACAACTAAAAGAAATACCCTAAATAGCTCAATGGTATGGCATGAATTTGCCAGGACTTGGAATGGTTAATAAAATCAAGTGCCTTACCTGTAGTTTTCCAGCTGTGAGGTAGCAAGTGACAGTCAACACCAGAGACAGCAGCTGCATTTTCTCTCTTTGCTGTTCTTTTCTCTGCCCTTCCGTTTGTATGTCTCTTGTTTAGTTTTCCAGAAGATGGGGTTAGACTCTAACAACAACAGCAACAGCTTCAGCCCAGCTCAACTTACTTTTTCCCCTATCCACAAAAAAGGACAATTATTACCATCTAAAAGACTGTCAAACTAGGTGGGGGTGGGGGATGAAGTGCAGGGAGCAGACAAATGTCCTAAATATTCCCTCCAGATATATGGAAAAAGAACAAAAATGTTGTTAAAATGAAAGCCTTACTTAATACTTGTATGCAGTGTTGTCGTAGCAGCAGCAGTCCCATGATATTAGAGAGACAAGGTGGGTGAGGACCAACTTCTGTTGATGAGAGAGGCAAGCTTTCAAGCTTACACAGCTCACTTAATGCCTAGATAATTTGAAACGTGTTTTCTTCTTTTTCCACATCTTTAGTAAAGTTTTAAAGGATTTTTAGCAATATTTTAATGGTGATAAGCAGGCTGGGGCCTCTATATACCAAATTCGGAGTCTTTTTTAAAACTGTTTAATGTTGGACAGTGTCTGGGTCATGTTCACACCTTTGTCTCTTTGGGCCTATATATTCCATCTAATTTAATACAGAATGCCTATCTCTGCTTGTGATCCACAGACAGCAGAACCTTTTCCTGGAGTCAGGTGCCTTTCTTATAAGAACTGTTTTCGGCATTTGCCTAACTCACAGGAAATGGCCAGTGGGGAGAGTATGACCAGGAATCCCTATATTGACATCCTACACACTACTGGAATAACAATTATACAAAATATGCCTTGTAAGATATCAAATGAAAGCCAATAACATTCCAGTTATTAATATAATTGATAAATACATGTGTTAACATTATATGTAAAGTTATGAATTACTTCTGTACAACATTATTGGAACATGTTTAAGACCAGACAGCCTAGGTAAGGGAAATAAATAAGTCTGTCCTAGACAAAGAAATGTGGCTTTACCTCAGTTTACATATTAACAGTAAAGAAAGCCATCATGCTGAACCAGCAGGCGTAATCCTGATCCTGAACTCAACAGAATTAACAAGACTCCTGCATCCAGAGAGATACAGGAGACTGAATCTCCAGGAAGCCTTCCTGACTTGTAAGATGAAGACATCCCATTGGGGATATAAGGAACAGAGACTCCATCTTTATCCTTTGCTTTAAGAGACAAAGTAACCAAGCTATTTAATCTGTGATTGGTCCTTTCCAGGGCAACCAGTAAAAGCTGGAAAGGAGACTAAGAGGGTGAGAGAAACTACCTTGAACAAAGACTGTACTTTACTAGATGACTCTTAGATGCATGTTTTCACTTTTACTTGCTTATAACCATCTCTACTTTGATCTCTTTTACTTGTTATCACTTACTCCATGCTCTTTTGTTTAATAAAAAAGTTTTGCTTTCACTATAAATCATCAGTGCTGTGTAAGTTCAGTACAGTGTGTGCTTCTAGAAAGCAAGCAGGTTGAAGGGTTTTACTGTCCCTGTAAAGGAAGTGAACCTAACACTTTCTCTGTGAGGGTTCAGTGAGAGGGACTGGTCTCTGCAGTAGGACTACGTTGGGGCAAATTAGGGTCTGGAAGCGAACTAAGTTTATCCAGCAAGTAATTAGGTTGGGTAAAGCTAGGGTGAGGCATGTCAGCTGTTGCCAGGCTACTGGGGGTCAGAGCTCTGGACCAAAGCTGCATAGTCACAAGACAGCCAGGGTCACAAGGCAGAAGATGACTGAACCCCTTGCAGGCCTGGGTAGACCCCAAAATATCAGAAAGGGAAAGGAGGAAGTAGCATTCTCCCTTAACTTTTAGCCCACTGAATAGACCACTCACCTGGGATGTAGGGAAACCCGGGTTCACCTCCCCACTCTACCTGATTAGCAAAAAAGGGTTTGAACAGGAATTCCCCAGTTCTCAAGTATATGCTTGACTATGGGATATGCTGATGTTGATATTTTTCAGTATTTCTCATTGAAGCCATTCTGATTTATATACATATGCATTGGATCCAAGAGAGTGAATGACTCTTTAGTCCTGGGAGGTGGGGAAACCCCTGCTCAAATCCTTTCTCATCAAATGGGAGGGGGGATTTGTTGCGGTTCAAATACAAGACAGCACAAAGCTTTAAGCAAGCAAGCAGGCTGGTCTGCCAATGGGCTGGTCTGCCTGTCAGCTTTCCACCCTCTCTTTTATTTCTCTCCCTCCTGCGCATTACATACTCCAACAGATAAAAGGAATACACTGGCTTTGTTTAATATTCTTATACCAATTTCTATCTACCGCATTCCTTGCTCTCAGGCCTTGAGCCCAGTCCTGGGAGGCTTCCCACGGTTCATGTCATCTGGGCGAGATTCCAAGGTTCATGCCCTTGAGAGGAGCCGTGTGTGCACTGCTCCTACACAACACTCCGGGTGTGCCCTGAATGTTGCCAAGTTCATGAACCTTGTATGAATGCTACAGGGATTGAACTAGGGTTTCTCACACCCTGGGTGAGTTTCCTAACCACTGGTCTAAAGGTTGCAAGAGAGACCACTGCTGCCCACTCTCTTTCTACCCCCTCAGCCATTTTGTGTAGAGTTAAGCAAGCTGGAAGCATGCTTATTTATTGGCAGGGCAGCACCTATCTTTACCTGGATTGATGACCACATTTGGACTTTGCTGCTTTAGGCTGGCACCAGGGCACCTATGTGCATGCCCAGAAACAGAGACTTGTGTGTCTATGGTACTTTTACAGTGGAAATATAGGAGACAAGTGTGTTAAGTTGTCTACAGGGCTAGACAGTAGCTGAGTGAGGGTTTTGTGGATTGCAGTGATGCTTAAATCTGGGGTTTAGACTCCTAAATCCCTTTGTAAACTTGGGTTCATGATTCTTTCCTTTTTAGTCCTCCTGTCTTCTGACTGTAGTGCATATATGTATAGTTCTCTTAGTGAAACAAACCTCACTTTTATAAAGCTACCCGATATACAAGACAGGGTGTCTCTGTCTTATGTTTTCCTAAGTTTTTATTCTAGACTTTAAGCCCAATAACATCAGTATTGCCATAATGGATTAGCCCCATGGTCCATCGAGTCCAGTTTCCTGTCCCTGTCAATGGCCAGCACCAACAGTTACCAAAAGTAAGAGTGTAAAGGCCAGAGTTTCAGCTTATGTACATTGGTATAGCTCTATTGACTCCAGTGGAGCTACACCAATTTATACTAAGATCCTTTAACTGCAGTGACTTAAATGAAATCACTTGGGGTTTATGCCAATATAACAAGGTCAAAAACTGAGCCTGTATGTGCAATGGACTTCAAACATAGCTTCTTATGTGCTTTAATCTTTATGCCTCAAGTCCTTTAGTATGTGTTTATATTTTAATTAGCGTCAAATCACCAAACTCCAACCCTGAAGAATGGAATTTGTAGAACTTATGATCTAACTTTTTGGCTTTGGGCAAACAGTTCCTGTACTACTTTCTGTCTCTGCACATGATTTAATGAACACAGTGCTACAGTGTTCCCTCTGCCAAAATGTTCTTGAAAGATTTTCACTGGTAATATTCAAGGTCTGATACAACTGACAAGATAATGACAGGGGCAATTTTAAGTGGTTAAGGGCCTTGCTATATTAGATGCTGGCCAATGCTGACTGCAGCAGAAGTGGAGAAACAATGTTTATTGTGTCAGAAAAAAATGGAAAACAGAAAACACGATGCCAGTTTCTTAACCTTCAGCAACACAAGCTACTCCTCTGAAATGACAGGAAAATGTCAAATTATGAAAAGGAAAAACAACAATAAGTAAAAGGAACAAATAAAAGTTAATGCTGGTTGATTACAAACTGGAAAAGCGAAAGCAGAAGTTGTATTGTCACCAAAACTTTTCTATTTTGCAGTTCCCCAAAGTAACACTGACAAATACGAAAAACATGAAGGAGTTTAATAACTTACCCATGTCTGTCACAGAGGGAAATTTCCTAAAATATCCTTGAAAAACCTTATTGAATTTTTAGTTTCTTTTTGGTTCATTGTATTAAATGCAAAATGTAGATATTATTGTGGGCTGGGATTGCATATAACCTCTCTAGAGGAGAGATGTTATTTGAGGCCTGGGAGTTCAAAGGATTATATTGAAATTGTGCCAGGCAAGAATGGACTTTTGGGACAATAATTGTGAAGTGGATTTCCTTGGGAATACTTTCCTGAGGAATGCAAATCCCAACCGCTGGTTATGCAAAATATCCAGCCTTTTGAAGCTGTGCTCTGAGGATTGTGTCATTGTCTGCTGATTAACTGTTCACAGAGACTGGAGATCAAAGATCCAAGCTATATGAACTGTCCAATTTATTCTTCTGGTTCTGAATCTCAGACAGCTATGAAATGTAACCATGAGGAAAACCCAACTGTGGGTTTTGAAGGACTGACACCTAGTAGAGACAGGGGGTTGAATTTGGGGGGAGGTGACTTCTTATAAGCTTTTTAGCACATGGGCAAGTTCTTTTGTTGTTCTTAATGTTTTCCTTGTAATGCTTTCACCTTAAGAATACATTTGCTTGCTTAGAAGACCTGTGTGGTGACCTATAACTGCAGGCAATACAATGGGCATAGCCTCTGCTGAGAAAGCAAAGTGTAGACACTGGCCTTTTAGGTTGGGGATATCACACTGTAAATTAGGGAGATATGGAACCTTAATATACCAGTTGGCAGTAGGAGAGATATGGGTATCTACCAAAGAGAGGTGAAAGCTGAAAGGCAGCAACCTCCACTGGCTGCTCTTTGTAGACTTTCAAGGGGGAAATATGGGTGCAGTTGCCCTGACCTGTGACATGCTCCTATTACTTTTCTATTGTCACAGAAGTTACAAAGTTCAAGTTAATGAAAATCTTAGAGAGTTGCATTTTGATTGTAACTGCATTTTCCTTTTGTTTGGAACAGAGATGACTTTAATATTTTAGGTTTCAGAGTAACAGCCATGTTAGTCTGTATTCGCAAAAAGAAAAGGAGTACTTGTGGCACCTTAGAGACTAACCAATTTATTTGAGCATAAGCTTTCATGAGCTACAGCTCACTTCATCAGATGCATACTGTAGAAAGTGTAGAAGATCTTTTATACACACAAAGCATGAAAAAATACCTCCCCCACCCCACTCTCCTGCTGGTAATAGCTTATCTAAAGTGATCACTCTCCTTACAATGTGTATGATAATCAAGTTGGGCCATTTCCAGCACAAATCCAGGTTTTCTCACCCCCCCCCCCCGCCCCCACAAAACCACTCTCCTGCTGGTAATAGCTTATCTAAAGTGACCACTCTCCTTATAATCTGTATGATAATCAAGGTGGGCCATTTCCAGCACAAATCCAGGGTTTAACAAGAACACCTGGGGGGGGGGGGTGTGCAGTTGATAGATTTCCACTCCATACGGCTAAATGCAGTGCCTTGCATAATGACAGGTTTCAGAGTAACAGCCGTGTTAGTCTGTATTCGCAAAAAGAAAAGGAGTACTTGTGGCACCTTAGAGACTAACACCCCACCCCCCCCCGCGACATTCTTGTTAAACCCTGGATTTGTGCTGGAAATGGCCCACCTTGATTATCATACACACTGTAAGGAGAGTGGTCACTTTAGATAAGCTATTGCCAGCAGGAGAGTGGGGTTGGGGGAGGTATTTTTTCATGCTTTGTGTGTATAAAAGATCTTCTACACTTTCTACAGTATGCATCTGATGAAGTGAGCTGTAGCTCATGAGAGCTTATGCTCAAATAAATTGGTTAGTCTCTAAGGTGCCACAAGTACTCCTTTTAATATTTTAATTCCTTGCAAATGACAATGTGGAATCAATCATGTAGACATATTTTCATAACTGCCACCACTTCGTTCAGCATAATAATAAAAAAGTCAGCTAAAATTCTGAAGATTTTAGCAAAAATAGGGAATTTAGGAGAAACAGCTCTAAAATAGTCTGAATTAATATTTAGATAGGAACTGTGTGCATTTAAAACATCAGAGTATTAATTTCAGCAACCACATCAGCAAAAATCCCAGTGTGTTTTAACCAGTGATGTTGACTTTACTGGTGAAGATTAGACTTCCCCTGATTTCGATGTACTTTGAATCAGGCCCTATTAGAATAAAAGGTCTGATCCAATTTCCATTGAAGTCATTGGACTTCTTCTCCATTGACTCTAATGAGATTTCTATTGGATCCATAAAGGACTAGTAATTCTCCCCTATCACCTTTGAAAATCTCACTTTTTTTCTTGATTGCATATGTCATTATTATAGCACACATTATAATCCACATAAGAAGCTGGCTGTCTCGTTCCACCTCTCAACAAAGATTTAATATCAGGGTGCTAATGTGAAGCCTCATATTATGGAGACTTTACAACTTTTTACAAAATATACTATCAAACTAGTATATTAGAACATTATGACATAAATATTAAATTAAACTTCAGTTGCCACAGTATATTTTGGGCTACTTAAAATTGCTTTTACAGTGTGTTCCCAAACTCATATATTCACAACATTCAGTAGTGCACAATGGTTCTGCCCTTTGAATTATATGTCCACAGTACAGGGGAAAACAACAAGCTGTAAAACATAAATTGGGTCATATCCCAGAACTGGATGTGCATTCCTTTCAGGAATCAATGGAAGGATATGAACACAATAGTCCAGATCTTCTTCTATAACTGACAAGTGCACAGTGCAGGATTGGGGAGGGGGGCAGCATGCAAAGTTGGGCTTTAATAAATACTGAGCCAGCCCCAGGGCACAACAGAGTAGTCAGGGGGCCATTCTTATGTCTTCCAGATGTCAATAACCTAGGGAGCCTATAAGTCAGATTGGAATCAGCAAGGTTTAATAGGGTTCTGTCCACAACCTTTTTTTCCTAGTAATTCCACCTACACTGGTAATAGGGAACAAGTTTGTACAGGAGCCCAAATTCCAGCTGTATAGGACTTAAGAATCTACCTATGATGAGGTGATCCTGTCATGACATATAGATTCTTCTGCTGCATTTCAAAGTAGCTGCCCTGCCACTTAAGATCAGGTCCATCATCTTTTTTCTCTTGAACAAATCTGAATTCATGTTTCAAGTGTTTCCATTTCTGAAACGGCACACTGTAACATTACAAATGTGCCTAGCGTTCCCATTAAGGATGCAAAGCATTTTAGTCTTTATTTCTTGATGTAGCATTGGAATGTAAATTATGCCTGTAGGAGGTATGGTTCACTGACGGCAGTGCATTAAGAATATCACCAAATGCTGTTTGTTCCAAAGCTAACCATTTCTAAAGGATTAAAACCATTTCAACACTTTAATATATTCTTTCATCCAAAGAAATATCTTAAACATCAGCAGACTGAACATCATCTATTGAGGCTTTGTTCTGTTAAAATTCGTTTAAATTCTAACACAGCATAAACAAGGAAATATAGATGAAGGACTATCTATCATTTTTATGATCTTCCTCACCGTACAAGTTCTTTTATAAAAAAAAAATGCAATGCACTATAACAGAATAATTCCAAGCTTTCAGAATTGTCTTATCTTAAGAAAACTCCTTAAACCTGATGCCTGCCAGATAAGAAAACTCCTTAAACCTGATGTTTGTCAGATAAGAGGATACAATACATGGCTTTTAAGCCATGATTTTTATACTTATGTTAATCTGCTTAGAAATAAAAGTAGCATCAGGAGATAGCAAAAGTGGCTGAAATGTCTTTTGTATAAACATTTCCGTAGTACTACTGTAGCTAAATATTTACAGAAATGGACACTTTTCAAATGGTCTAATAGCTTTTATATGCACTGTAATAGATCAAAAATATACTTTTGGTGATTAGATGCACTAAATGTGTTTGTTCCAAATATTTAATGTTGCAAGGGCGACCTTGATTCCTAAACTGGTTCAGACAAATACAAATGCTAACTAGTATACACTTAAGATCATTCACTTTCTACACTATAGAGGGTATTAAATTCTGATTGAATGAATGAATCAGCAAAATTAACTTAGTTATAGGAAATGAATTAGTAAATTCTGTACCAAAAGAAATTTGGGAATTTTTTTCATTAACACGTCCAATCTTGTGTAGCTCTAAATATATTTAGTTTGTAGTCTAACAGTTAAACTCCACTATCAGGTGGTCTGAAAAATGTGTTAAGTGGAAAAATCCCATAATATGCTCTCTTACTTGTCCTACTCCAATATGTCACAGAGTCCCCCGGCGATGCTCTGGAACTGCTCCCTATGAAGCCAGTCAGGAGTCTGGGGAAGTCTCCTTTCTGTGAGCAGACTGTCTTCAGGACACAGAGCTCACACAACTTCCACCTTCCTGGGTCTGACCTCGGAGCATTCAACACCCTCTGCCCCTCTGTGCGCTTTCCACAGCGAGTCCGCCCAGGCGAGCTCCTGGGGAAGCCAGAGGGTCCTGCACCCCAACTTCGCAGTTGGACCTGACTCTCAGCCAGCCAGTAAAATAGAAGGTTTATTAGACGACAGGAACAAGGTTTAAAACAGAGCTTGTAAGTACAGAGAACAGGAATCCTCAGCCGCATCCATTTTGGGGGGCAGTGAGCCAGACAAAAATGTCTGCACTTCACTCCATGTCCCCAGCCAGCCCCAAACTGAAACTCTCTCCAGCCCTCCTCCTCTGGGCTATGTCACTTTCCCAGGCCAAGAGGTCACCTGATTCCTTTGTTCTCCAACACCTTTAGCTCTCACCTTGAGGGGGGAAGGGGCAGGCCACCAGTTGCCAGGTAACAGGGTGTTGGCCTTTCTCTGTGTCCAGACCCCTGCACACACCTGCCCTCTAGGGCTCTGCAATGATTATACACCCTTATCCCACCACCTAGATACTTAAGAGCTGCATAGGGGAAACTGAGGCACCCCCACAATATTCAGAGGAAACATTAAGAACAGTCCCTCTTTGTCACACAATATTACTTGGGAAACATGTTAGCTAGCTTCTCCAGCCCAGTCTCTGGCTGCCACACTCTCTCTTCCAGGCATACAGCTTCCCAGCTTGCTCCTTTGTTTCCCCAGCTCCCGGGCTGAAAACTGACCTCTGGATTCCTGACTCTCTGATTTCTGGTTTCAGAATAGCAGCCATGTTAGTCTGTATTCACAAAAAGAAAAGGAGTACTAGTGGCACCTTAGAGACTAACAAATTTATTTGAGCATAAGCTTTCGTGAGCTACAGCTCACTTCATCGGATGCATTCGATGGAAAATAGAGTGGGGAGATTTATATACACAGAGGACATGAAACAATGGGTGTTACCATACACACTGTAAAGAGAGTGATCACTTAAGGTGAGTTATTATCAGCAGGAGAGGGGGGGAGGAGGGAGCTTTTTGTAGTGATAATCAAGGTGGGCCATTTCCAGCAGTTGACAAGAATGTCTGAGGAACAGTTGGGGGTGGGGGATAAACATGGGGAAATAGTTTTACTTTGTGTAATGACCTATCCACTCCCAGTCTCTATTCAAGCCTAAGTTAATTGTATCCAGTTTGCAAATTAATTCCAATTCAGCAGTCTCTCATTGGAGTCTGTTTTTGAAGTTATTTTGCTGAAATATGGCCACTTTTAGGTCTGTAATCGAGTGACCAGAGAGATTGAAGTGTTCTCCAACTGGTTTTTGAATGTTATAATTCTTGACGTCTGATTTGTGTCCATTTATTCTTTTACGTAGAGACTGTCCAGTTTGACCAATGTACATGGCAGAGGGGCATTGCTGGCACATGATGGCATATATCACATTGGTAGATGTGCAGGTGAACAAGCCTCTGTATTGTGGCTGATGTGATTAGGCCCTATGATGATGTCCCCTGAATAGATATGTGGACACATGTCTGGCTCCATTAGAGTTGCCACCTTTTAGGGGAGGGAGAAATATAGGAACACTCAGTTACTATCATGTGAATATTTCAAGCAAACTATTTAATAAGGTCAATTTTTAATATAATTGGCTTATCATAAACCTCTGGGGGAGGGAATTGGAACATAATGTTTCCCTTTGCCTGTTCTCTCTCACAGTAATATTGAATATTGTTCTGCTGTGTGTCAGGCCATGAAAGAGGTCCACCCATCCTGTCTTTAACTGCTCCAGTCTAAGAGATAAAGGTGAGTCCTCTCCTTGTCAAAACACACATCAGAATAATGCTAGTCATGGTTATTGTTATGAAGGATGAAGGACAGGCAGAAGGGAAGCCTGGCTGTTTAAAAATAGCCAGAGCTTTGCGAACCAGCTGAGCGGCGGAGAACCAGCTGAGCAGCGGGGACAGCAGAGCAGCACACAGCAGGAGTTTGCCTGGGAGTTCGCCTGGAGTGAGCCCAGTGAGGCTTACGTCTTGCAAACTTCTCTGAGGAAGCTCATAGTAGGAAGGTGATATGGAAGGGGGGGGTTCAACTGTTGTGACCTGCACTGGATGTGCCATGTTTGTCTTTCTTCCACAGGACAGAAGCGACTTTGTCTGTACAAAGTGCAAGCTGGTCTCCATATTGGAAGAGAAGATTGAAGGTCTGGAGCAACAGATAACAACCCTGCGTTGCATACGGGAAACTGAGGATTTCCTGGACGAAACTCAGGATAGGCTTCTAGGGGCACAAAGCTCTACAGATATAGAGCAGGTTGCACAGAGGAGCCAAGAGACCAGTGAAGAAGCTTGGCAACATGTGACCTCCAGAAGAGGTAAGCAGAATGTCCGGGTTCCAGTAACACAGACACAGGTAACTAACCGCTTTCATGTTCTCTCCACAGGTATCGTTGCGGAGAGTGGACCAGATGATATGTCTGGGGCGAGAAAGCAGAAGGAGACTCCGCTGGTTGGAAGGCATGAGATGCGCTGTCCTGAGGTTGGGGGTTCCACGACCACCACCCCCAAGAGGAGAAGGCGGGTGGTGGTGGTCGGGGACTCTCTCCTCCGGGGGACTGAGTCATCTATCTGCCGCCCTGACCGGGAAAACCGAGAAGTCTGCTGCTTGCCAGGGGCTAAGATTCGTGATGTGACGGAGAGACTGCCGAGACTCATCAAGCCCTCGGATCGCTACCCCTTCCTGCTTCTCCACGTGGGCACCAATGATACTGCCAAGAATGACCTTGAGCGGATCACTGCGGACTATGTGGCTCTAGGAAGAAGAATAAAGGAGTTGGAGGCGCAAGTGGTGTTCTCGTCCATCCTCCCCGTGGAAGGAAAAGGCCTAGGTAGGGAGCGTCGAATCGTGGAAGTCAACGAATGGCTACGCAGATGGTGTCGGAGAGAAGGCTTTGGTTTCTTTGACCATGGGATGGTGTTCCATGAAGGAGGAGTGCTGGGTAGAGACGGGCTCCATCTTACGAAGAGAGGGAAGAGCATCTTTGCCAGCAGGCTGGCTAACCTAGTGAGGAGGGCTTTAAACTAGGTTCACCGGGGGAAGGAGACCAAAGCCCTGAGGTAAATGGGAAAGCGGGATACCGGGAGGAAGCACAGGCAGGAATGTCTGTGAGGGGAGGGCTCCTGCCTCATACTGGGAGTGAGGGGCGATCAACAGGTTATCTCAAGTGCTTATATACAAATGCACAAAGCCTTGGAAACAAGCAGGGAGAACTGGAGGTCCTGGTGATGTCAAGGAACTATGACGTGATCGGAATAACAGAGACTTGGTGGGATAACTCATATGACTGGAGTACTGTCATGGATGGTTATAAACTGTTCAGGAAGGACAGGCAGGGCAGAAAAGGTGGGGGAGTAGCACTGTATGTAAGGGAGCAGTATGACTGCTCAGAGCTCCGGTACGAAACTGCAGAAAAACCTGAGTGTCTCTGGATTAAGTTTAGAAGTGTGTGCAACAAGAGTGATGTAGTGGTGGGAGTCTGCTATAGACCACCGGACCAGGGGGATGAGGTGGATGAGGCTTTCTTCCGGCAGCTCACGGAAGCTACTAGATCGCATGCCCTGATTCTCATGGGTGACTTTAATTTTCCTGATATCTGCTGGGAGAGCAATACAGCGGTGCATAGACAATCCAGGAAGTTTTTGGAAAGCGTAGGGGACAATTTCCTGGCGCAAGTGCTAGAGGAGCCAACTAGGGGGGGTGCTTTTCTTGACCTGCTGCTCACAAACCGGGTAGAATTAGTGGGGGAAGCAAAAGTGGATGGGAATCTGGGAGGCAGTGACCATGAGTTGGTTGAGTTCAGGATCCTGACGCAGGGAACAAAGGTAAGAAGCAGGATACGGACCCTGGACTTCAGGAAAGCAGACTTCGACTCCCTCAGGGAACGGATGGCCAGGATCCCCTGGGGGACTAACTTGAAGGGGAAAGGAATCCAGGAGAGCTGGCTGTATTTCAAGGAATCCCTGTTGAGGTTACAGGGACAAACCATCCCGATGAGTCGAAAGAATAGTAAATATGGCAGGCGACCAACTTGGCTTAATGGTGAAATCCTAGCGGATCTTAAACATAAAAAAGAAGCTTACAAGAAGTGGAAGGTTGGACATATGACCAGGGAAGAGTATAAAAATATTGCTCGGGCATGTAGGAATGTTATCAGGAGGGCCAAATCGCACCTGGAGCTGCAGCTAGCCAGAGATGTCAAGAGTAACAAGAAGGGTTTCTTCAGGTATGTTGGCAACAAGAAGAAAGCCAAGGAATGTGTGGGCCCCTTACTGAATGAGGGAGGCAACCTAGTGACAGAGGATGTGGAAAAAGCTAATGTACTCAATGCTTTTTTTGCCTCTGTTTTCACTAACAAGGTCAGCTCCCAGACTGCTGCGCTGGGCATCACAAAATGCGGAAGAGATGGCCAGGCCTCTGTGGAGATAGAGGCGGTTAGGGACTATTTAGAAAAGCTGGACGTGCACAAGTCCATGGGGCCGGACGAGTTGCATCCGAGAGTGCTGAAGGAATTGGCGGCTGTGATTGCAGAGCCACTGGCCATTATCTTTGAAAACTCGTGGCGAACCGGGGAAGTCCCGGATGACTGGAAAAAGGCGAATGTAGTGCCAATCTTTAAAAAAGGGAAGAAGGAAGATCCTGGGAACTACAGGCCAGTCAGCCTCACCTCAGTCCCTGGAAAAATCATGGAGCAGGTCCTCAAAGAATCAATCCTGAAGCACTTGCATGAGAGGAAAGTGATCAGGAACAGCCAGCATGGATTCACCAAGGGAAGGTCATGCCTGACTAATCTAATCACCTTTTATGATGAGATTACTGGTTCTGTGGATGAAGGGAAAGCAGTGGATGTATTGTTTCTTGACTTTAGCAAAGCTTTTGACACGGTCTCCCATAGTATTCTTGTCAGCAAGTTAAGGAAGTATGGGCTGGATGAATGCACTATAAGGTGGGTAGAAAGCTGGCTAAATTGTCGGGCTCAACGGGTAGTGATCAATGGCTCCATGTCTAGTTGGCAGCCGGTATCAAGTGGAGTGCCCCAAGGGTCGGTCCTGGGGCCGGTTTTATTCAATATCTTCATAAATGATCTGGAGGATGGTGTGGATTGCACTCTCAGCAAATTTGCGGATGATACTAAACTGGGAGGAGTGGTAGATACGCTGGAGGGGAGGGATAGGATACAGAAGGACCTAGACCAATTGGAAGATTGGGCCAAAAGGAATCTGATGAGGTTCAATAAGGATAAGTGCAGGGTCCTGCACTTAGGACGGAAGAACCCAATGCACAGCTACAGACTAGGGACCGAATGGCTAGGCAGCAGTTCTGCAGAAAAGGACCTAGGGGTGACAGTGGACGAGAAGCTGGATATGAGTCAGCAGTGTGCCCTTGTTGCCAAGAAGGCCAATGGCATTTTGGGATGTATAAGTAGGGGCATAGCGAGCAGATCGAGGGACGTGATCGTTCCCCTCTATTCGACATTGGTGAGGCCTCATCTGGAGTACTGTGTCCAGTTTTGGGCCCCACACTTCAAGAAGGATGTGGATAAATTGGAGAGAGTCCAGCGAAGGGCAACAAAAATGATTAGGGGACTGGAACACATGAGTTATGAGGAGAGGCTGAGGGAGCTGGGATTGTTTAGCCTGCAGAAGAGAAGAATGAGGGGGGATTTGATAGCTGCTTTCAACTACCTGAAAGGAGGTTCCAAAGAGGATGGCTCTAGACTGTTCTCAATGGTAGCAGATGACAGAACGAGGAGTAATGGTCTCAAGTTGCAGTGGGGGAGGTTTAGATTGGATATTAGGAAAAACTTTTTCACTAAGAGGGTGGTGAAACACTGGAATGCGTTACCTAGGGAGGTGGTAGAATCTCCTTCCTTAGAGGTTTTTAAGGTCAGGCTTGACAAAGCCCTGGCTGGTATGATTTAACTGGGAATTGGTCCTGCTTTGAGCAGGGGGTTGGACTAGATGACCTTCTGGGGTCCCTTCCAACCCTGATATTCTATGATTCTATGATTCTAAGGGAATCTTGACCTGGATGTGTGTACCTGGTGGTCAAGAACTCTGTAGGCAATGCAAGCAGTTTAGTCTTCGGAGCCACCTGAGCCTTTTGTATCCCCAAAAACACATCTCACAAAAGTGGAGCAATCATGTCCAGAAGCACCAACAGGGAAACTGCATAGCCTATAGTCAATCCTGAAGTTACAAGCTGGACCAACAGGCGGTCAGCAGTCCCTGTGGTCAGAGGAAGCTTGGAGTTATGGTGGTACCTGGTTACCTTATCTTTAGGGACAGGACCTGGGACATTTCTCTAATTTCTTTCTTTCACAAAGAACAGTTGAGGGCTTTCAGTTTGTAAAGAGATATGGCTACAGCCATATGCTGACCAATGCACTCAGTAGCATCCCATTATTTACTGTTTCTAGCAGTTGATTAACACCCACACACCAAGCAAGTGTTTCTCACACCATAACTGGTAAGCTCCCTGAAATTACACTCAATGAAATTACAGCTGTGATTACTGAGGAAACACTGTTTTAATACAGCCTTCAAATCCAGGGCCCTGCCTACCACGTCCACATTATCACCAGTGCATGAGCATCTCTGGTACTTCTTGCTGGGTCCAGCTAACAGATTTGCATCTGTGTAGGACTCTAAACATGTTGAGTGAGCCTGTAACTACACCACTGAATAACTGGTGGGGTCACATGATATGATAATGTATCACTAATGTCTTGCTGGTTACTGTGCCTGTGACTACAGAATGACCTTCCTGTTCATTACTGCTATTGTCCAGACACAGAGAGCCCCGTTGGTACCTATTCAACAACGTTGTTACCAGGCTCAGTAATTACCTCTGTACTTACTGCTTGTGCATGAGACCTGTAACTCAAGTCTACTGTGTCAGCTGTTTCTCCTGTACCTATACTAGCCTTTAATATTCCCCTTAGGTATCACCACCCCTACTCCAGGAGAGGGTTGGTATTGTGGTTCGTTATCAATCATGTTAAGCCATAATGACTCGGGTATCTTACTGATAGGAGCTGGTGTCACCTTCCAGAGCACAAAGGAAGGATCTACTACAATGTGTTCCTGCCTTTGGCCTAACTGACCGGTGTCTAAAGAGACGGATAACATCGAACAAGTTTCCTGAGAGGCAGACTCCTGCGTTAATAAACTATTCATTTCAGTATTTGCTGATTATGATTTCCCTATGTACCTTGTCAATGGAATGAAAGTTTGGAGAGAGATCTATCCTGAGCGTATAGCATAGTTACAACATTAAAACTATTTCATTTTCTTTGCAGGAATAATGGCAGACTCATGTGTAGCAAGAAGAAAAGGTCTAATATGTAGTAACAGCTGAGGCAAAATAACTCTGACATTTAAGTAGGCATGTTTAGAAATAAATAAGGTCACTGCATTTAATTGTTTAATATCAGCTATGATTTAAACTCATTTTCAGGTGACCTTGAAACTATTCAAAGTTATTATATTAAAGGGGAGCAGCCTATGTAAGTAGGGCAAACAAACATCCTTTACCCCATACCTTAAGAAATCTTCATGTTTAAATCTTTTTGAAACCAATCCCTCCTGACAGCTGAAATCTAAGGAAAAAATACATGGTTTTGTGAAATAACCAGTAAATTAAAAGGTTCCTAGCAAACAACCGTGAAATTGTGTCATGTCAGAGGGTCAGTGCATTGCAGGTAGCATTGGCTGAGAGTTAGGAAATGACTGGGGCAAAACAAAAGCAATGTTTCACGCGAAGAAATAGAGTTGGTGTTGAGAACCATAAAGTGTCAGAGAGTCATTGTGTACATTGAGCCTCGACGCAGCCTAGAAACATATTATAAGGCATCATGCCGGACTATGGAGCTGCACCAATTGGGCAGCTCAGACAAAGATTCTCAGCACCCACAATGGGAACTCATTTGCTTTAGGCTGAAGATTTGAGGTGCTCTGAGCTAACCCTGTGTAAGACCCACTGAGGATTCAGAGAAAGGCAGATGGGCTGTCAGGTATTCTTTCTGAAACTTAGTGATTCACAGTGATGTTATTGCTTTATTACTATTCATTATTTCTACTCTGATAATGACCACAGTGGGTCCCCTCACTGCAGCAGGTATTGTACAAACTTTGAGGTAGACACAGTCCCTGCCCCATGACAGCTCAGAACCCTACCAGTCATGGTTCCACAGAATGCACAATACTTGTGCATGTCTATAAGATGCTCAAATTTTAGTCAGATATGAAATGTTTCTTTAAGTCTCTGAGGTGTTGTCCTCCATCCATAACTGAAAGACATGACAAAGAAGCAAAGACCAATGAAGCACTAAATTTAATAAAGGAAAAACTGTGCAAAAGACAGAGTAAAGAATAAAGTGGGGTTAAGGGCTGCAGCAAAGCCATTGAGCATTTCCACAAACTATAACAAAGCTTGGTTTATGAAGTAGTGAAGATTCCAAGGGAAGCTTTGTAGTCAGAAAGGAGCTCACAAAGGGAGAGCCAACAAATAGTACTGTACTGAAATGTGCCCAATGTAGCTCGATGGCTCCATCAAAGCTTCAAAATTTAAGACTAAAGGACTTCCAGCATGGAAATCAATACCCAGGAATGGGAATCCAGACAGATTGCGGTCTTTGGGAAAAAAGAAGTTTTGACTGTACAAAAATGAGCCCAGAAGACCTCAAATTACATTAGTTTAGATAAAATCTAATAAATATTCTCTAATTAAAAGAAAAAAAACATTGAATTCTATAGGTAGCAGTTTTCAGGATCATTGTTTTTTCAAAGTTTGTAAGTTTTATAACACTATTGTGCCAAATGTTGGCTGAAGATCTTCACATGAACCCCTGTTTTCTCCCCAACCATCATCACTCACATAGTCAAACTGTCATTTTACTGGATAGTAAGTCTAAATGAACACACAGCACAATGTTTTCATCAAATATCTTCCAGACATGACTGAGAATGAATTATTGATATGCCTGTCACACTTCATTATTTACATGTTCCACTTAAACAAAAATAAATAAATAAGTAAATAAATAAATAAACTATTGCAAGCCTTGTCATGTCAGGGAAATAGCTAACAAAAACACAACTATAGAGGGTCCCCAAAGCTTAACATCAGCTAAGATATCACCAATTAAAGCAGTCTGCTTTTTTAAAAAAAATCTTCTCTGAAACAGAGCCATATGATGGACTTTGCTGATAATTAGCACTTCGTACAATGTTTTAAATTACTGACTGAGTTTACTGAAACTTGTCATAGTTTTGTGCAAGTTGATACCATAAGAGAGAAATTTCAGAGTAACAGCCGTGTTAGTCTGTATTCGCAAAAAGAAAAGGAGTACTTGTGGCACCTTAGAGACTAACCAATTTATTAGAGCATAAGCTTTCATGAGCTACAGCTCACTTCATCAGATGCATATCGTGGAAACTGCAGCAGACTTTATATATACACAGAGAATATGAACCAATACCTCCTCCCACCCCACTGTCCTGCTGGTAATAGCTTATCTAAAGTGATCATCAGGTGGGCCATTTCCAGCACAAATCCAGGTTTTCTCACCCTCCACCCCCCCCCACAAATTCACTCTCCTGCTGGTGATCTATGATAGTGATAGATCACCAGCAGGAGAGTGAATTTGTGTGGGGGGGTGGAGGGTGAGAAAACCTGGATTTGTGCTGGAAATGGCCCACCTGATGATCACTTTAGATAAGCTATTACCAGCAGGACAGTGGGGTGGGAGGAGGTATTGGTTCATATTCTCTGTGTATATATAAAGTCTGCTGCAGTTTCCACGATATGCATCTGATGAAGTGAGCTGTAGCTCACGAAAGCTTATGCTCTAATAAATTGGTTAGTCTCTAAGGTGCCACAAGTACTCCTTTTCTTTTTGCATAAGAGAGAAAGATGCAGAGCACCAGACAATTAGTTCTCATCTCCTTCTTCCTCACCCCCACACCCCGTCCAAGAATTTGGATATCAAAACCAGATTTTGGATAGTAATGACTAGAAAATCCATTTTATAATGAAATTCCTATCAATAGAACTTAAAGATGTTGGAAGCAAAATGTAATGTCAGCTTTCAAATTCCTTTTCTGCTCTCACTCTTCGGGCATTTCAGTGCTATTGCTCTGAAATGCGGAAGCAAAAAATGGTTTATGTGCTGTGCTGTCACTCTGACTGTTTTTATTTAATCTACAAGCTGTGGATATTCTACAATAACTGGAGGTGTTAAAGACATGGGAAAATCTACAAAATTAGGTTGAATCCCTTGGTCAGAGGTATGAAATAAGTGACTTTGATTTTTCTACTTATAAAATCATTTAAGATGTATATTACTGATTTAATGTGAAGGACTTGTAATTTTTCACATCTAATAATGGTATTCAATACTGTACTTTAATTCAAGTCAAGTGCTTCAAGAACTATATTGATTGTCAGTTCATGAATACCAGTTGAGACCTGCACAAAAAATATAAATTAAATAACCACTTATCAAACTGATATAACCAACTCAAGAAAGGGAAAAAAGAAATGTGGGGAGGGAAGGAAAAAAACTGATGATTAGATAGCTTTGGCACATGATTGGAACTTGGAAGTGTGAATTCTCTCCACGTTCCTGAACAGACCACCAAGTCCTCGAGATTTATATTAAAGGGTGTGATGGGTTCGGTCACAGAGACCCCCTTGGGACTGTCACCTGATGTGCTGAAATTACCTCTGAGCCTGTTTTCCCTGATGGCTTGGGATGCCAGAACCCTGCCTTGTTCATCCAGACACGCTAGTCTGCTGCAACACAGACCCAGGTCTGGTCCATGCCCCCAAAGCTGCAGGCTTTAACTAAAAATTGCTCAGCAGGTCACCTCTCTCCAGCACCCAGACACCCAGCTCCCATTGGGATCCAAATCTGTTTTACTCTGTATAAAGCTTATACAGGGTAAACTCATAAATTGTCCTCCCTCCATGACACTGATAGAGAGATATGCACAGCTGTTTGCTCCCCCAGATATTAATCACTTACTCTGGGTTAATTAATAAACTAAAGTGATTTTATTAAGTATAAAAAGTAGGATTTAAGTGGTTTAAGTAATAACAAACTGAAGAAAGTAAATTACTAAGCAAAATAAAACAAAACACGCAAGTCTAAGCCTAATACATTTAAGAACCTGAACACAGGTAAATCTCACCCTCAGAGATGTTCCAATAAGTTTCTTTCACAGACTATAGCTCTTCCTAGTCTGGGCCCAATCTCAGGTGGTAACTAGAGGATATCTCATTGGCCTGGTGGCCCCCTTTGTTCTGTTCCACCTCCTTTTATATCTTAGACACAAGGCGGGAATCCTTTGTCTCTCTCTGAATTCCCACCCTTCCTTCTAAATGGAAAAACACCAGGTTTAAGATGGATTCCAGTGTCATGTGACATCTTCACATGTCCTGTGAGACTTCATTACCCACTGGCTGGCACACACACGTGTACAGGAAGGCTTACAAGTAAACAGAGCCATTTACAACCAGTTGTCCTAATTAATAGGAGCCATCAAGATTCCAAGCCACCATTAAGGGCCCACAGTTTGTATAATTACAAAAGGGCCTCAGAGTAATACTTCATATTTCTAGTTTCAGATACAAGAATGATACATTCATACAAATAGGATGAATACACTCAGTAGATTATAAGCTTTGTAATGATACATTACAAGAGACCTTTTGCATAAAGCATATTCCAGTTCCATTATATTTACACTCATAAATATATTTCCATAAAACATATAGAGTACAACATCACAAAAGGAGCTAGCTATTTCAATAAATTGCCCAAACTAATTAATCCACTGATGCCCTTGGGCTCAGAAAACTTCTAGAGATCCTGTAACAGAAAACCACCCAACCAAAGCTTTTACCAGAGCTGTTAGAAAAAATAGTGGTAAGAGGATAAATTGTCATTACTCCTCCCTTTTATAACATAAAATATGAAATTTTAGTTTAAAGCATTGTTGACATTTCAACTTAAAAAAAGAAAGAAAATTGAGCAGTTCTGCTAGTTTGTAAATGCTAGAACACCACAAATGCATAGGACCAAAACAAGCCTTTGCCTCCATATGTGACTATGCTTCTCTGATGAAAACTATAGCAAATGAAGAAGAAAGAGAGACACTTTGAGAACTCCTGGCGCAAGACAAGCTCAGCTACTGCTCATAAACAGATAAAAACCCATCTGCAAAACAGAATGAAAAGTTCAGTTCTTAATCTATTAAGCCCATACTGGACTAGGACTGATCTAACTCAGACCCCATCCCACCTTTTGCAATCTTCCAAGACAGTTACTCTACAAGCCTAATGCAACTGAAGAGAACCAGACATCAAAAATCAAAGTGACTTCTATATAAGTGCCTAGCTTTAGGCACCCATGTTTGAAAATGTAGTCCTTTCTGCCACTATGTTCTATGAAAATTACTTTGCTTCTACATGTTATTTTATAACCTCCTAAAGCATATCAGACACAAATGGAAATATAACACAATGCAGTGAGATAACAAACATTGCGCATATCTCATTGTCATTTTGAATAAGAACTATACAATCTAAAGACCCATTCTGCTTCCATTATGCTAATGCCAAAATCCATACTGACTTCAATGCTCAGAGGATTAGATCCTTAAATTGTGTGGTAATAAGTAAAATATGATGTGCACAAAAATTCAATTAAATCAGTTCTTTTGCTACAGTTAAATAAAGGTAGATGAGAACTGAATTTATAGAATTTCAGTTCTGATGTCTTACGTTTTATATGGCTGAGAGAATTATAGCTATTCTGTTGAGACATTTGTGTGTTTGTACATATCAGTAATGTCGCTTAAATGAATTATCTGAGCTAAAATCCAGGCATTGTAATTGAGTTTTCAATCCTCTTTTGGATCAGAGTGACCTATTTACACGTATAATGGGGAATATAAGTAGTTAGTACTTTAAACAAGTGTAAAATTTGAGTTAGACCACCATACATTTATTTCCTATATTTTGTAGGAAACGTCTAGTGAAGCCTAAGATCTTATAATGCAGGACGAGTCAGAGGGTAGAACTCCTATAAACCAAGGGGGGAAAAGCAATCATGATTTTTTTTCCTCACAAATACTATTTCAGTGATTATGTCAATTCTGTCTTGATTTTTATAGTAAAATTAAATATGATTTCCATTAATTCGTTGAAATCTAATATTAAAGATCTTTCTCCATCTCAGCCACATTTTACAAAAAGTTTATAACAATTACAATATTACAATTACAATTACACACAGTTTAGGAGTAATCATACTTTGCTTTTTCACATGTAAATATTATTAACTTACATGGCCAAAAGTTTAACTACGTGAATGATTTTGCCCTTTGATATTCTTCTTAATGCATATATTATTACAATCCTGACATATGTATTACATTGTATTTATACTATAATTATTCTCAATGGTAAACTTTCCAGTTAAATGGGTTAGTAATTACTGGAGCAGAGGTGGACAAATTGCAGCCCGCAGGACCATCCTTCCCAGTCCCTGAGCTCCTGGCCTGGGAAGCTTGCCCCCAGCCCCTCCCCTGCTGTCCCTCCTCCCCCGCAGCCTCAGCTCACTGCGCTGTGGTGCAATGCTCTGGGCGGCAGGGCTGTGAGCTCCTGGGGCAGTGCACGCTGCCAGCCACCTGTGCGCTAGGCAGTGCAGTAAGGAGGCAGGGATGGGGGGGGTTGGATAGAGGGGCAGGGGAGTTTGGGGGAGGTGGCCAGGGGGCGGGGGTGTGGATAGAGGTCGGGGAAGTCAGAGGGTGTGGAACAGGGTGGTTGAATGGGGGCAGGGGTCCCGGGTGACAGGAAGGAGAGGGGGGGTTGGATGGGTTGGCGGGGGGCAGTCAGGGGCACGGGGTCCAGGGGCGGTCAGGAAACAGGGAGAAAGGGTGGTTGGATGGGGCAGGAGTCCCTGGCGGGGGTGGGGGAGGCTGTCCGGGGGTGAGAAGCAGGGGGAGTTGGATAGGGGACGGCTGTTTGGGGAGGCACAGCCTCCCCTAACTGGCCCTCCATACAATTTCAGAAACCCGATACGGCCCTCAGGCCAAAAAGTTTGCCCACCCTGTGACGCAGGAGGGTGGGGGAGTGTTGACTTGAGAATGTAGCAGGGGAGTTTCACTGGAGATGGGATACCTGAAAGCCTATAACCTGAGCCAGGAGTGGGAGGTGGGAGGTAACACCTCTGCCCGGGAAACTGGACAAGGGCTGCAGTAGAGACCCTGCTGGTGGGGGGGGGGGTTGGTTTCAGTTTCGTGCTGGGTGGTGGAACGCAGGGAACCCCAGGGCTGGGGTCTAAGTTCCCTGCCTCCCAGAAGAACTTGACTGAGGGGTCCTGGTTGTACCCACAAGCTCTGTTTTAGACTGTGTTCCTATTGTCCAATAAACCTTCCATTTTACTGGCTGACTGAGAGTCGCGGTGAATCCCAGGAAGAGGGGTGCAGGGCCTGGACTCCCCCACACTCTGTGACATGCCCCTGTACTAGAGGTAACAAAATGCAAATACACCATGTATTTGCATTGTAATTATACCATAACTGCACAATAATGGGTTTCCTTATGTGTAATGCTTCTTTGATTATATTTATTTATATGAGGTAAAAAACCTTTCAGTTGAATTATTTAAGTAAATTTTTATGGCTAAATCTTGCAGGCCTGAGGATGTAAATTGGAAAGCTGATAAATTATATAGTGACAGCAACTCTGTGTTTTGTTGAGTGTAACACAGAGAGTTAAAAGAGGTGAAGAGAAAGGGAAAAAAGAATGAATGAAAGCCAGGTAAGCAAACAAGATGAAGAAGTGACACTATGCATTTAAAAATCTGAATGACAAATATGCAGCACTAAGATGAGACAAATGAAAGAAGAAAATGTCTCATGACTGAAGCAGACAAATACAAATGTCACGCTGGACTAATGTGATGAACAAAAGACAAAATACATTACAATGACACATTAACTAAAGTGTTAACATGAAGGCAGGAAATGAAAGGGAAAGTTCTTCAATACTGAGAAACCCCAGGGTACCTCAATTCAAAGTTGATTAGAAATAATAATATCTTGCTTCTTTCCACTTCTTTTCGTTGTCTCATCTTATTGTAAATAATATAAATGGCATAAACCTTTTCTCTTTCATCAAGAATTATGCAGCCTTGTGGTTTAAAAAAAATCACTGAGTGCCTTTTAAGCCCCAAAGGAAATGCTGACACAAATAGAAATACATTCAAAGAATTTGATTAATCACAAAGTCTGTGTTCACTTTACGTTATTCTTGTTGTAAGCCAACTTGAAATGAAGCAACAGGATATGACACATCATAAGTGATTTTATGAAAGTGGTTACACCGGGTCATGTTTGAAACAAACAGAACTTTAGCTAACAGCACCTGTGGATCTCTTAAGAGGGTGGATAGTTTGCTAATTGCACCAATTTCAGAGATTTTTAAATGTGCCAGAAGAACTAGGGTTTTAACAATTATCTCTGTCCACCAGTTAAAGATTTCTGTAACCATCACTCACATTAATTGTATCAAAAAGAAAACCATCCACTTTGTGGTTGTATTCTACAAACTCTTCAACATGAAGTATTTTTTAATTAGTGAAGAAAGTATTTTATCTTGTTTTCTCTGTCTTTCTCTGTCTTTGTCTTTCTTTCTTTGATCTGAGATGATTATGACAAATTAAAACATGCCTCTCTACGAAATCAGTGGAAGCTAGATAGAAGGGGCCACAGTTTATATATATATATATATATATATATATATATATATATATATATATATATATATATATGTTTATTAATTATACCTTGCCTATTCATTACTTCCATTCCATAAGCTTACCACTGGGGCTGAATTGTGCCAGTGACCACCAGTTTTTAATGTGAAAGTAGTTGACCCAGGTCTCTCCTTCTTTGCATTTCAGATTACTTAAAGTTTAGGTCTGCAGCAACAGCCCATTTTAATGGTCCCACTTAGCTGCCAATGAGGTGGATTTTTGCTCCAGTTGGATAGAGAAAAAGTAGAGCAGGATAACTTGATTTTAATTGTATACTTTATATATTGTAAAGAACATCACTGGATCATACTCTAGACCTCCTCTGCTTTCTATTCATGGCTATCTCAGCCACTTCAGCCAGAGGGAGAGCATGTGTGTACAGGAAGATGAACAAAACAGGAAATATATGGGTTGGAAAACTTTATTTAAAGGTAATTTCTGTTGGGAAAAAAAAAGAAGAAACAAACTGATCAAAAAGAGGGATGCTGGAGAGAGGCAGAAGACTGAGGGAAGAAAAGAGTAGATTGGCAGAACACTGAATTGGACAGGAGTGGGCACTTCTACTACTAGTCTCAGGACCATTCACTGCTGACTGTGGCCCTGTACATTTGGTCCATCAGAATCATTCTTTCCCCCACAGGAAATGACCTTGTAACACCATTTCTATATATTTCAGTAAAATCTGGTGATGTGCATGTTTAACAGCTAAAACTCCCCTAGAATTAAAAATTAGACTAGAAAAGACACATTAATTATTCAAATATAAAATCTGTTCTACACAAAGGAAGACAAATTTGTAAACTATTTTTCAAAAGGTAAAACATCCTTCTTAAATGGGAGGTATTAATTTTTAAAATACTGATGAAATATTTACTGGTTATGAAGTTAAAAGAAATTTGTAAATGTTTTCAGAGTTGGGCTAAAAGCCTTGGAAGGAATTTGGTGAAGAGGAATACATTTACTTAAGCTAATACTAGTATTTTACCTAATTAGTGCATTAAATATTTAGAATGCTTATTTTTCTTTTGGAGGAACAGAATTTTCAGGAAAAAATAACTTGTAAAGTAAAAAGGTTAGAATGATTAACTTATATTGATATAATTATTTTCATCCCTAAGCATCCCAGATAACAAACTTTACTATCATTCCTTCTCTGTCTCCTAGCCACTTGTGTTGGGTCATGGAGAGTGTGTAACAGCACACAAGAACATTAGACAATAGTTTAGGTCAAGAAGTACCACCACACACAACTGAAACTGTAGAGAGAAATGCAGATAGGCAGAATGTAATTATCCCAATGGCATTTAACCAGAACACTTGGATTAAGTCCTCTGTGTCTGTAAAAGTACCATGGCATCTTTGATTAACATAGTTCTCCAAATTCAGTTCTATATTTTCAACCAGCCCAATTCCCTATAACACATTAATGCCCTATGCTGGGCATTAATTGAGAACTGATTTGAGAGAAGTGTGCTACCTACTGCCTGCCTCATACCTGAAGTGGTGGGGACATTTTCCGGGCTTACTGGAGGAAACTGGCAATGCTTTACATGGGGGGAGGGAAAGGGAGGGGAGGGGAGGAAGTTAGAAACTGCTGAAAAAAAGATGTGTGGGAATCAGCTTGGTGATGCTGACTCATCCCCTAGGAATGTAAGGGTGGAAGGTTTAAAAGGTGGAAGCCTGGGCCTTCGAAGCCCTTTCTTCAGGCAGCAAACAAGGCAGTACCTGCCCTCTTTCCCCTTGAGATGACGAATATCAGGTTTGGTTAGGATCTGCTGTGGGCATTGCACGAGTTGTTTCTTTTTAGGGGCGCTGGGAAGGAATTTTTCCTTCACCATCATGTTGGCCTAGGTAGAGTGGGGTTTTTCGCCTTCCCTACAGCACGTCAGGTGGGACCTATTATGGCGATGAAAGGAGGGAGAAGTAGATATGCTGGAGTGTAGGAATAGGGCCCAGAGGGACCTAGACAATTTGGAGGATTGGGCCAAAAGAAATCTGATGAGATTCAACAAGGACAAGTGCAGAGTTCTGCACTTAGGACAGAAGAATTCCATGCATTGTTACAGGTTGGGGACTGACTGGCTAAACAACAGTTCCGCAGAAAAGGACGTAGGGATTACAGTGGATGAGAAATTGGATATGAGTCAACAGTGTGCCATTGTTGCCAAGAAGGCTAACAGCATATTGGTCTGCATTAGTAGGAGCATTGCCAGCAGATCAAGAGAAGTCATTATTCCCCTTTATTTGGCACTGGTGAGGCCACATCTGGAGTATTGCATCCAGTTTTGGGCCCCCCACTACAGAAAGAATGTGGACAAATTGGAGACAGTCCAGCAGAGGGTAAAAAAAAATGATTAAGGGGCTGGGGAACATGACTTATGAGGAGATGCTGAGGGAACTGGGTTTATTTAGTGTGCAGAAGAGAAGAGTGAGGGGGGATTTGATAGCAGCCTTCAACTACGTGAAGGGGGTTCCAAAGAGGATGGAACTAGACTGTTCTCAGTGGTGGCAGATGACAGAACGAGAAGCAATGGTCTCAAGTTGCAGTGAGGGAGGTCTAGATTGGATATTAGGGAAAGCTATTTCATTAGGAGGATGGTGAAGCACTGGAATGAGTTATCTAGGAAGGTGGTGGAATCTCCTTCCTTTGAGGTTTTTAAGGCCAAGCCTGACAAAGCCCTGGCTGGGATGATTTAGTTGGGATTGGTCCTGCTTTGAGCAGGGGGTTGAACCTGAGGTCTCTTCCAACCCTAATCTTCTATGATTCTAAGGAGTTACAAAATGAGTTGTGACACATGGCCTAAGTATGGGTAGCTATCCAGTGGAGGGTAAGGTGCGAGCCATGGGTTGGCTGGGGGACCTAGATGGATTATGACGGGGGGCTGGTGGAAGCCGGGGAAGTTATTTGAGTTAACATGAAGTTGCCTGTACTGTACACTTTTTATCTACCAGGTAGACTCAGACATCTAATAATACAGTTTTGGCTTGATTAAATCCATATCAGGTGTCTCCTGTCCTTCTTTTGGTATAGCCAGACAATGTTATTTCCTGTAGCACTCTGAATTTTCCACTGAAAACTCCCTACTGACTGTTCATTTTCTTTCCTAAGAGTAAAACACTTTCCCAGAGCTCTTGTCCATTAACAACAGAATCTTTGATGAAGCAGGCAGCTCCATTGGGGGAGTGAGGAGGGGAGTGACTCTTGGAAACTCGAGCTCCATCTGCTGATAGTTTAAAAAAATCAGCATCATAAATTAATTCACACTATTCACAAATACTACCCTTTTCAGGGCTCCAGGCTTGCTGAGTTTATGGTGGGGATAGGACACAGCAGAAACAGTTAATGAAGACAAATTATATAGAACATAAGGAGTAAGGAAGCAGGCTCCCACTCATAAACTAGGGACTATATAGAGTGAGTTGAAGAGCTCTATGTAAGATCAAAAGCTGTCTCTCTCAGCAACAGAAGTTGGTCCAATAAAAGATATTACCTCACCCACTTAGTCTGTCTAAAGTGAGCTATATAAGACATGGTAATATTAGCTTAAGGTTTCATTATCCTATGCAAATGATATACAGATTTAAATTTCTTTTTCTGTGTTTCCTCAGACTCTTGCTCTCTGTTTCTTGTTTGCTGCATGACGTTCGACTGGTTTTATGGTAATCTCTTACTATAAAACATGGATAAGACAGAAATCCTTTTTTTTTTTTTTTGGCACTGTTCAACTTTTTATGTTCAAGTCATCATAATTTGATTTCTTCCCACATTTCTTCATGTTATACAGAGTATGAACTTATATTTTGATCTTCATTTATTTGTTTCATTCTACTTTATTGCATTCCCTTTTATTATTTCATTCTATTTAATCCCCATATTAGTTCTGTGACGAAATTCTTGATTATTAGTGTTTCATTTTTTAGTCATTTTAGAAATCTTATTTGACAGCTGCAATAGTTCTTTCTATTTACAATTTTTAGCCTCCTGGCAAATTTATTAGCCAATGGTAACCGAGTTGCAACTTTTTCAAAACAATGTAGCTCACTTGTTCTTTTACTATTTATGCTCTTGTGACTCCATTGCTACAACCTCTTCATGGGGGTTCATGTTTTTCTATGCATGCCATCCTACTTTTGTAATTAACATATATTGGGAAATATTATTTCCCATATTATTCTTCTGCAAGTGTATTCACCTGCATCATTAAGATAATGTCTAGTGAGGGCACAGGGATCTCTCATTCCAAAAAACCTGAACTCTCCTCACCTGGGAGAACTTAACCTCCAACTATGAATCAAACATAGTATCACATGGATTCAGATGCAGCTTTGGGAGCAGTATTAACTCTGCTCAACTTAGATGCTTTCAAATATGGTTGATATGAAGTACGTGGTCTTGGACACATCTTCACTTCTGATCATAACCCTCTTTCAGCCCATCTCTGTAACAATACTTCTGTTATGAAGACTCTTGGGGACACATTCTGGGAAAACACCACCTCAGCACTTCATCCTGCACAACACTCTCTTATGAAATATTTGCAGGTAGCTGTGAGCACAGGCTCCTTCTAGCAACAAAATCTGAAACTATTTTCATTTGATGGTCTTCTTCCTTCTCAAGAACTCACTTAAATCTATTTGTATCACAGGGTTTAAAGCTCCATTTCTCTATGTTCACCCCTCCCCCCAACCCTGATAATATAATGTAGGCAGAAATGCATCCCAGAATATAGAGGAAGAGAAGTTCTGATAGGTTTTAAAGACCAAAGGCCTTAAAAGCTATTCAGAATGGAAAGCTATTAGGATGACGGATAGTTTCCATATTTGCAGAGCCCAGGCTCACTAAATTTACTATCTGATTTTAAATCTCACCCCCCCTAAGGCTCTTTAAAAAGATTCAGCAGTTGTTCACTTGTTTGAAACACATAAAAGTGATTTTCAGCAAAGGAGATTTCCTTGCCCACCCTTCACCCCCCGAAAAAATCCAAAGTTCCTGTCAACACTGCAAGCGTCCAAACTGCGAACAGTATCTAAATTCTTCCTTTAAAAGTGTGTTCTATCAGTGGAAAGTAACGAGGTTTTAGTCTGTTAATTCTTTTTCTCCTAAAAGTCAGGAAGGTAAAAACTATACTTAAGTAATATTTTGAATGTAGTTAAATCAGAAGAGCCCTTAATAACTCATATTTTAGGTACAGAATGTAGTTGGCCAGGGTTGTTAAGTTTAACAAATGAACAAAAAAAACCCAAAACAAAACACTAAATACTTTCTCCCACTTTAGACATCATAGGATTCACAGGGGGACTATGGAAGTGATTTTCAAAATCACTCAGAAATGGACTAATTCTACTTTCAATTAATTCAGTTAGAGTTTTACCTTTGACTGTGGGGGAGCAGAGTTAGGCCAATGCTAGGTGCTTTTGAAAATCAAGCCCTAAATAGCTCAACGAATAGAAAACTAAGCCAATAGAGTCTAAAACCTATCTTTTAAAACAGTACTCCTTTCTCTCTCACTGTCTGCATCCATTTGCCAAACATCTTCTTCTCACAAACTTCCTCCATTCTTTCTCACCTAGAATGTCTCCTATCACCCTACTTTCGAGTCTGTTTCCCCTTAGATCAGTGGCAGACAGCAGACCTCAGAGACCTGTTCATCCTTATGCACAACTGTTCTCTGTCACTCCCAGCTACTCCCAATAATAATAGGAATGTTCACTATATATATCACAGCAAAAACTTAGCACTAGTCAGTTGAATTGAGACGGAACAAAACTCATGAGCTGCTAACATTCAGTCTTTTATGTCATGGTAGGAGAGGAGCAGAATTATTACTATTCCTTATTTTTAATGCAGAAACTCTTAGAATCAGGAACAGGGATCCCTCATGCTAAGGGCTGCATACGTATAAAACAAAATGGTGGTCCTAAAGAGCATAGTAGGTGAAAAAATTGTTTTGCAATATCTCCTGGCCTGTTGACAATATCTGAGTGGTTTAAGCATTTTGCAACATCCATGTGAGTAATGCATTCATGATTAACTTTCTGCCATTTGCAAATAACAACTTTGTTATTTCTAATCCTGTTTTTTTTCCCCATAATTTTCTAAACCACACTCTGCTCACTATAGGACTGCCCATGCCAATTTTCAACTTATTTTCTGAACTTTTAAAGTTTTTCTTTGTCACATAAATAATAACTATCTTTTTACTCCCTTCAGTATTGGGGGATAGTCTGCTTTTTGGGTTGATTTTTTTTTTTACAATCTCTCTCTCTCTCTCTCACACACACACACACGCACACGCACACACACAACAACCACCTTAAGCAGAAACCAAACATTGAAAATGTCAGCCCTAAAGATGAATGCTTCAAGAAGTTGTGAGGTGTCTGAATCCAAGGAGTTATAACTTACCAGGAGTGAATACTGCCAGCTATAATATGAATATATGCTGTACCACATCAAATTAAGGCCATCACATCAAAATGTCCTTTGGTGCCACCATACTTAATTGTCAGTGAAAGACAGTGTGATGTTCTGAAGCCTATCCAAATATTTAAGAAATTTTAGTCTTGTCCTCCACCCTCAGGAAAAAAAGTAAACTTTGGGATTTTTTTGGGAAACAATACTAAAAATGTATTTTCAGATGAAAGAAAGTGCCCGCGTCATTGTGAAAAGTGACAGGAAAAAGCTCCCTTTTGAAACTGTATGAAGTAATTAGCCAGTTGGCTAATCTGCCTAAAAAGTGTGCTTTGAAGGTGTCTGAGATCTACTGAGAAGTGTTTTCAAGTATTCCAATAGGCACAAATGGGTTTGTTAGTTAATTATTTGTAGGTTGGTGTATCCATAGATTATTTAGTTTGTTGACTTATAGTGAAATATCTGAACATTGTATCTGTCTCATCTCTTCTCTTCTAATATCAATTCAGTTGAATGGTGGAATAAATATTTTTCTAGTTTGTACTCATTTCGTCGGCATATGTTATGCCTGTTTGACTCTAGGAATAAAGGAGATGACGACCCCGGAAGGTACCAGAACTGTACAAAAAAGTACAATAGGACTCTACAAGGAAATGTACCCTGGGGAAAATGGTGAGGAATTGCAATATGGAGTTACAGCAATGATAGAGTGAATCTGAGCCCTATTCAGGGAAGTTCCAAAGCACACCTACCGAGTCTATTGAAGTCAGTTTGATTGAGGCATATATGCTTAAGTGCTTTGCTGAATTGACTTAAGTCTTTGCAGTCTAGTACGGGAGATAACTTCAAATTTTTAATTCCATCAAGGTTTCAGGGGAACTTGCTATGTAGATGCAATTTTCTGAATCTTATTAATTTTAATTTGTAACTGCTATGATGGAGGATATAGAGTTCATTTCTGAACAGAAACCATTCTGAGGCCAGGTGCTAGCTGTTGCTTGCACCACAACTTTATTTTCATTTTGGTAGCACTATACGCTATTTAACCAAACAAAATGGGTTTTGAGGTAAACTGCAAACTGACTGGCTGTAGAGGCTTTCCAATCATGTAGTTATCTTGCACTGAATTGAAACATCAGGGTGATTATAAAACCACTTCAGCAAACAGGGAAACATCATTTTAAAAATACTTTACCTGTTAAATGCAAATAAAAGGAGGTAAATTTATTTTAATTTATTTTAACTGTCTGGAATGGATTTGGAGAGGTCAGGAAATTTTGAAAATTTTTTGCTGTATTTTTCTTTTGTTGGAGCAGTTGGAGGATATTTAGCTCTTGCCTAACTTCTTTATAAATGCTGCAATCATCCTTTAAAATGTACTAATTGTCTTAAATAATAAAATATCTTGCCCTAAATGTATATGGTAGTTCAGTGGACTTCATGTGTGCGGGCCATCTACTTAAGCACATGCAAAATCCATCCTGATTCAGAGAGAGCAAGTAGGCAGAATCTTTCCTAAATAAGGATGCATTTCTGAATCAGGCCTTAAGGAATCATGCAGACGAGATTTGCTTTGTGAAGCATTGTCTTTCATCATGTGGATTGGTAGGATTTTATTTTAAATACATTTTATTTATATTGATTTTTATTTTCAAAAATAAGGGGAGAACAGAAAAGAACATAAAAAGCAAAGGGATTGGAAGGGAGAAAAAAATGGAAGGAAGGTAAGAGGGAAAAGGAGAGCAACATGTCTGTTTCCATCTGCTAGGAGTTAATCAAAGGTTTCTGAAACATCAGACCAAACCTTTTCATATTTGTCTGAGGTCCTTTTTCTCCAAAATATTACCTGCTCTTTAAATGGCAGGTCATATAAGTTGCTGTGCCAACCTTCTATCCCGGGAGGCAGTCTACTCTTCCCTCTAAGCAATATGCGTTGTTTGGCTATAAGCACTGCTCTAGTGAACCAAGCTTTCCATGAGTTGGAGAGTTTCCAAGATGTTGCAATATTTCCCAAAACAAAGTTCTGGGAAGTAATTTTTAAGAAAGTTTCCATAATCATATTAATCCTCCTCCCTACTTTTAGATCATACCCTGGGAAGTACCAAAATATGTGAGCCAGTGAGGCTCCCAGAGAGCCATATATTCAGCAGCAGTATGTTTTGGCAAAGCCCAAGCACTGTAACATGTGGGTACTAGTGTGAACAAATTATAATTTTCTGTGGGATGAGCCTTCATCATAGATTAATAGTAGAGTTTTTAATGTTTTGCAAGGCACTTCTCCATTGGATAGTGTTGAAAGCTGCACGCAAATCCTTGCCTGCACAAGGCCTCAAGCAATCTAAATTAGGGAGGTGGGTTGTTCTGATTTTGTTTTGTTTTAATTGTGTATAGGCCAGGAGTATTATATTGCATTGGGTAATATAGAATAAGAATACTAAAAACTCTAGCTGTTTACGAAGTATTGATTGATTAATGCTTCAGTTAGGGACAATGCCTACTTCAGAGTTAATAATTTAGTGCTTGTTCAAAGCCGCCACTCAAGACAATCAGATTCTGGCCTCCCCCTCCCATCTACCCCCATTTACTTCAATGGGATATGGATCAGGCCTTATAGACAGACTTACCTTCAAAAAACACAATTAAATTCCTGAATAAAAATAGTGTTGGTATTTAAAAAAATCAGAGTTCTAAGAAAAAAAATAAAATTGTTTTATATGCTTTATATTACATTTATGAAAATGATGACTTTCCATATACACTAAGAAAGCTGCCTACTACTTGAAGTCATGAGAATTCTACTTTTTATTTCTCCTCAGCAAGTTTGTTGGTGATGTAATTCTCATTACTAAATAGTTTTGCTAAATAAACTCACAGCCTGTAAAATCAGAACAGAATTGTCAAATAACTTGTAAAAGATAGCGTTCCAGATCCTTTCCTCCTAGATTTCAGTCAAACTTTAAAATTTATTTTAACTCAAGAATGAAAGTGAGTTAGAAGATTTTAAGAATCTTGACCAACGCTAGTCTGTCTCTAGTAGCTGTCATAAAATCACTGCCCATTTATCAATCCATCAACTCTGCAACGCTTGATTGAAATAATTTATCTCATCTCTTCTCGGACAAAAAAAGGACCATTAGAACAATTTTCTGAACTATGCCACCCTAGTTTCCCAGATTGTTTGCTCAGAGCAACCAGAAGCACTTTTCTGAGTGGGAGGTCTCAGGATGTAGCTTGCTTGACTTTCAAAATCAAATGGAATTGAGATTTTATATAATCTAAAATGCATTTTTAAAGGCAGAAGGAATACAACACATTTTCTTTCCAATTAGAATTATGTCTGTCATGTTCCCCTCCACATAAAACACGTGCATGTATACTTAAACATTAAAAAACTGTAGCATGGACTGTTGTGTTGCTTAATGTAAACTGTCTCCGCAATGCCAAATTTCACACCACTGCAATGTAGATACTGGAATGAGGGGTCAGAAGAGACTATTAAAGTGTAGTTTTCCTCTGAAAGGTGACTTTCTAAAAGCAGCATTGTGGGTTTCCTGGTTTGTGTCTCAATCACTCCATAGCAAAAGTGTTCAAATTAAAAGATTTTGTGACTGATAACTTTGCACACTCTTTGTGTATCAGCAGTAAGCTTGAATTAACTGAGGTGGTTTTTAGTGTGTTAAGGTGCAATAAAGAGCATACTTATGTGCACTTTGATGTAAAAGTTATGCATTTGAAATGTAGTTAACAATTTTCTTGATGAGTGGTCTAGAGAAAATCTAGCGTACTCGACCCTTGCTGAATTGGCTCTGTAGAGCTAATAAGATTTAAAAAAAAAAAAAAGTGATGCAAAAGTAAGCTGATCTACTAACTACTTGTGGATTCTCCTAGCATAGGACAGCATAGCCATCTTTTCTCCACCCCTTCCTCAATCCCAGCATTAAGAGCACATGATTGATGAAAAAAGGTGTGTGGCTAGAGAGGCACTGAGCTCTCGAGATCAATGAAGCAAAAAAGGTAGCTTAGGCATATGCTTAATTTTAAAATTGATTAAAAGTGAGTGTTTGTTTTAAGTGCTTTGTTGCACCAAGGGCAAACTTAAAATATGAGGTCAGAATCTCTCTCCGTAGAAAAATACCACTGCTCCAATCCAAACTCTCTAAATTAGATAGGCCATTTCTGTTTGTTTTTAAAGATCATGATAGAGAAACCCCTCAGCAACATTCTTTGCTTATTATTGCAAGCCCTCTTGAAGTAGAAATGTAAAGTATTCAGTAGTGATGGCTAACATCTGACCATCAATGTCAAATAAAAGATTCAGGGTCTCTGTGAGGTTTTGTTTGGTTGGTTATTTTAATCCGGAACTATCTGATAATGGGTCTCCAAGTTCAGTTGAGGCCCAAGTTCAGTTATGTGACTGCTGAAATATTTTGCTCTCTGATGGGTCTGCATTTCCATTCTTCTTTTATGGAAACCAGTGGTAATCAGTAGAATAGTATAAGCTTCAGAAAAAGCAGGAGTCATCTGAATGTGTGCAAGACAAGTAACTAATGTACCAACTAATTAGGGTCGGCAATATTAAATTTTTATCAGTTAATGTCAATAAATGCTGATTTCACTATATGCACACAAACTAATGAAAACATATTTCTATTGATGTTTATCAAAATGTGCAGATTGGCAAAGTAAGAAAAATGCTACTTAAGAATGTATAAGAGTTTGATTTAAAGATATTTACTTTGTATACTTTGACGTGATATGCTATACTATACTGACAATTTGTTTTTTAATGGTTATAAATCTTTAACTTTTTGAATCTCAGCATCTGCTGTCATTAAAAAATTCTGACATCTCCCTCCACAATTTCCTGCAACTGGGAAAATTTAAAATCACTAAAAATAGGCAAAATGCATAAAAATAAATATTGATATTATCCACCTATTTTTCCTCATGAAGACTGTAAAGTACCAAAAAGGAAAAAAAAATGTTTATATGATATATCTGAGTTCATCTTTTAGAATATGCTCCAACCTAGAACAAGCATCTCAAATATTAATTGTCACTTGATAGCTTTGATAAGATATACAAAATCCACCTATGAATCTGCCCACTGTTGCAGGACTGACTACCACAGTTTTGGGGAAACTTTCACACTTGGGGTAAAGAAGAAAATATGGCTCTGAGGTTTGGTTCGCTAAAGTAACCCCTGGAGAGCTGAATTAATGGACAGAAGACAGGTGAGGTTCATGATAAATGCAGGTTATCACAAGGCCCACAATTTATTCAGGAAGCTGTAATGTACCATCACATTTAATGGAGTAAATATTGTTATCACATTTTGTGGGTGTGTGTGCATGCATGCGTAAGTATAAAATATAAATAATAAATGAGGTTACCACAATAATAAGTAGTATAGTCCATTTAAGATGTTTACTCTGAGATAATATCTTCTAAAAGATAAACCCAGCTATGTCAGGAAAACATTCACTTCTTTTCAAAGTCTTACACTTTTCTCAAGGGAAAATAGTTTGCTTAAACTTCTCTCCATGCTGGTGCATAAATGCTTGTCACACCAATACTCACTTTTGAAACATACACTCAGTTTACACACAAAAGATCCACATTAGTATAGACTCATGGACTTAAAGGTCAGAAGGTACCATCATCATCATCTAGTCTGACCTCCTGTATATTTGCAGGCCATAGAACCTCACCCACCCATTCCTGTAGTAGACCCCAAACCTCTGGCTGAGTTACTGAAATCCTCCAAGCACTTTTTTTTTCTTTTAATCCATCTTTTTTTTTTAAACTAAGCTTGAAATCACTATAGCTGTAATGTTTTTTCTTATCCCTACAAATACCCTGAATCACCGTTAAGCTTGCAATGAAAGGTGGTTAAAAACTGCTCACACTCTAAATTTCAAATCTTCAGACAGAGCAAGGAGATGAAACCTAGAGGAATGTAGAAAGAGATTGCTGTGATCATACTGAAATGATTATTTTGGTGTGTTAGTGAAACTGTCTGAAACTACCAATTTTCACTTCAAGTTTCAGATATGAAAACTGTCTTTCCTTTTCAGAAAAAGAATCTAAGGTGCTGTAAAGTGTTCACAAACTGAGGAAACGTGATTTTTCAATAGTTTCCTCAATGGAGGGAGCATATTTTCAAAATTCAAGGATGTGTGAAGTGGACCAAAAAGTCTCTCAGTCAGATGGAGACTGAGAAAGGAAGTGAGGGGAGAGAAAAAATTAAAAGGACCCTAATTCATAATACTAAGGACATAACCGCTGTAAAGCCTGATTGATGTGGCAAATATTTTTATAGGTAAGAACAACAGCCTTTACAAGTATTTACCTTTTCTTTTTCTTTTCTTTTTTTTTAATAACACAGTATGCCGAGGACCGAGACATAACAGGGCACTGAACATACAATATACAATAAAAGAAGGGAATAAAAGAGAATAAATAAATAAAATCAGAGAAAACTTTAAGAGTAATAAAATACCTAAAACATCATTTGTGACTGAAAAAGAAATCTTTGAATTCATCCATATCCTTTGGTGGTTTGCAACTGTGGGAGTCCATTCTGTACAATCCTCTGCTCATCTTATTGTGGATGAATAATCTTTTTGTGCCACCCAGGATACCACATCATCCATCCAAGATCTTCTTTTTCTGCAACATGTGTTTCTGCCATCAACTTTCCCTTCTAATGCTTGTAAACATGTATTACCCTACAAATCGAATCTTTCTTTTCATAAGATCTCTGAGTAGCATTTGCTGACTTCCAATCATCTCCGATACTTTTTGGTTGGTTAGTGTGGTCTATCCATGGTATTTTTCAGAATTATTCAATAATATGATTATTCAAATGGTTGTAGTTTCTTTAATATTGATTGTTTGAATGTCCATGTTTCACAGCTGCAATTTAACATAGATCAATTAAGATTTTGAATCAGAAATTAATCTTCAGATTTGTCTTCTCCTTGTATACGTATTCTTCCACAGTGTGTCTTTCACTCTTGCTATTCAAGTGCAGACTTCCATATCCAATCTTCCATCATCTATAATGACTATTAAGTAATGACAGGTTTCAGAGTAGCAGCCGTGTTAGTCTGACTATTAAGTAGCAAGTTTCTCACTTGCTGCATAATTGTGGGGTACACCGTTTTCCCAGGATACTTGCATAACACCAAAGTTTTTATCTTCTCCACATTAACTCTAGACCATGTTTTTTGCCATATTCATATACAATTTTATTAACTTTATCAGACCTTCTTCTCAATCAACCAGCAGCTCTCTATCATCTGCATAGCAAGTGCTGTTCACCCATTTTCCATTAATATTACTACCTCCTTCAGTTCCTTTGATTAATTTAATCAAATGCTTGCTAGGTGTAAATTGGTGTTCCTTAAATGGAGAGCGATGCTAATTCTCACTAGCTCAGGATCTGGTCCTAAAGGGTCAAGAATGGGAAGTTCCACTGAGCAACTTTTTCTTTCTTTTATGTTTTTCATGAAGTGGGAGTTGAAAGGGGGAATATTCAAAATGACTGTTAAAATAGTCACAAAATGACCCCACAATATGACCACAGATAGCAAAATATGAGCTATTTAGCTGTATTCAAGTTTTAGCCTTAAAGTATTTCCTAATTTTTGTCCTCCATTGGACCTTAAGCTTGCCCTAATGCTCACAGGCTCGGAAGATTTCCTTTACAGAGGACAAAAGATACTTGTTCACTATGCTGGTTTCCCTTACAGCCAGCTGAACTGTGCAGTAGGTTAAAAAACAAAACAATCTGATTGCTTTTGTCATAGTGGATAATTACTGTATTCTTGGAAAAACAGCCACTCCAACAAAATCCAGTATTACAAGGAATGAAGTTGTGCTGGAATAGGCATACTATAGAAAATTGATAATTGTAAACTGTAGCTTTAGAAACTAACGTTCATATACAGAGCTGTTCCACCTCTGCCTCCCCCCAATCATCTATCCATTCTGATGAGATTTCAGTCCCCTAAATTATTTTTACAAAAATCATTTTAAATCTGGGGGGATGGATAATATAGCTAATGTTCTGAACATGGGTGTCAAAAATCACAGAAGGAAGCTGATTATTTTGGAAGGATTATTGACATTTTTTTCTGGATCCTGTCAGGTAGATCCCATTATGGATTCTTGAAAACCACAATATACACTGTGGAAAATTAAAATATTGGTGCATTGTGAAGCAGACCTCTCAAATTACTGGTTTAAGGCATGGCTCTTTTTAGGGGTTGTCAAGGTTGATTCCCCACTCTGGCACTTAGAGTGAAGAAGGTGGGGGCCTGCAAGGATTCTAAAAAATTAATACTGGCCACTCCAGGCTTGCATTAAATTCCCAAGGTTACAGCTTTTCTCTGATCTTGGATGGGTATATGCTGCCACCACCCAAGTTCAAAACCCCTTTGAGAACCCAGGAAGGTGCACTTGGGAATTCCTTCCTGTGGGGTACACTCAAGTCCTTTCACCCACCCCACGCCCCACTCCGAGGAAGAGCTGAGAAAGAAAAACAAAGGAAATCAGCTGTTGCCACCAGCTAATTAAACAACATGTGCACAAACCTCTTAGGACACAAAAATCCAATTCTGTTCTTAAAAAAGGTAAATGTTATTAAAAACCAAAAGGAAGAAAATACATCTGGGAATTTAGGCTATTGCTAGATTTAAAAAGAGCAACTACAAGTTTTAAGCATCAAAAATAGTTTTTTGAGGTCCAGCTTACAGGTTACAAGCAAAACAAAAGCACCTGGGGTTAGCACAGAGGAGTCCACAAACTGTAAAGAAATAAAAGGGATAAACCTAATCCCATCTTCCTAGACATTTCCTGATCTACTTACATATCTGGAGTTATAAATGAGTAGCTTCTAGGTAAGATTCTTCATACCTGGCCCCAAGCTTCTTATAGCATTGTCTTTGCCCTGTTCGCCTCTCCCCAGAGAACAACAACTGACAGACAGAAGGGGAGTCTTAGTTTCAATTGTAAAAAGTTCTAGGCTTCCCATTGGCTCTTTTGGCCAGGTGCCCACTCACTTCCTTTTACCTGTGCATAGCAGTGAGACTTTTTAACCCTTTACAGATAGAGCAATTAGAGAACAGCTACGAAGAGGGATTTTATAGCTATTGGCTGGCTGGGTGTCCATAAAAGGGAGCTACCCACCCCCCTTCATTTATCACAGGGGTGCTGGACCAATATGTATAGTGGGGTGTCCTTCGAGCTATTTCACTAAACTGTAAACCCTGTATATGGTGGAAATCATTTCTAGCCAAGGAGTGTGGCAGCATCCCCAGCATCCCTAGTTCCAGCACTTCTGGCTCTTTTTTATGTTGTCACACTATATAGTGTCTGAAGTCGATGAATCCCGCTCTCTGATGGATTAGTAAGGGAAAGAAAAGAGATCCCAGACTGTCAGAGGGGTGAGCAAGTGGGGAAAGTGGAAAATCAGGGAGACCTGTAGAAGCTGCAGAAAGAAGGGACATCCCTATCTCAGTAGCAGTAATGGAGCCCATAGTGCAAATGACTGTTCGTTTGGTTTTTGGCAACTTAGGCAGCTGGTCTTGCTGAATCCAGAGATTTGAGTGATTCCAGATGGTTTCTGGTTTAACAAGTGAAAGCACAAGAATGCCATGTAAATACCCTGATATTTACCATGGGTGATATTGCTGATGACATCCTATGTGCCCTATCCCTCGCTGATGAGGGAAAGAAAGAATACTCCAAAGTGAAAATGGCTTTTGATTGCTCCTTCATAGGCAGACAGAATATTATATCTGAAAGAGCTAAAGTTATTAAGAGGTGCCAGGTATAAGGGGAAGCAGCTCAGGCTTTTATATTGTTGCAGTTCACAGTCTTGCTGAGTATTGCAAATATGCAGTGTTAGAAGAACTAATAAGAGACATGATATTTGTTCTTGTAAGAGACACCAATTTATCAGCACAGCTTTTAATAGAAGGGAAGGATGGAAAAGCTGGGGAAGATGTGGAAGACACCCAGTCAGCAAAAAAGGCAGAATGTAGGAGACACTTTGATAATAGCATACAAATCACCAAGAATAGTGGAAACAACCATAGGGAAGATTTATCGTAAGATGACAATGAGTCTATACTTCTAGGGACTATAACCTCAAAACAACAAGCATCATCTTAATACACAAACATGAATCTAAACAGTCAAAACCTTAAATTTAGACTTGATAACGGGGAAGCAGTCACTGCACTTCCAAAAAAATATTATAATCAATCCCAGGATGCTGCTCTGCAAAGACAAAATGTGATTTTACATGCAGCTAATTACACTAGCCTGGATGTTTGTGGCCAGTTCCTTGGGAAACTGGAGAAAGGATGGCAAGGTCTTCTACAAATAATACATGGAATACAAGGACTGACAACTCTCCTGGTAGGGTTGCCAGAAATACAAAGACTATAGCTAACAGAAAAACTGGAATGCACTAATGACTAAAAACAAACTATACAGAAGAGGTATCCACACATGTTCACAGGGCCAGGAAAGCAGTCAGGGGAATACAAAATAAAACTAATGACATCAGCAACTGCCTTTGTTCTCACAGCCCCACACCACAGCCTTACACCCTTGCTAGGGAAAGTCAAAGAAGACTTAAAGAGAATAGAAAAAGATAGAAGTCTCCCCCGCTGACTGCTGTGTGGGTTTGCTTCTAGTACCAAAGCCCAATGACAAAATCTGCACTTGTTTGGACCTTACACAACTTATTTAAAAGCTTGTGAGGTGACAGACACATGCTTCCAACAGTTGATTAGACATTAGCTCAGTTATCAGAGGCCAAAGTGTTCTCAAAATTAGATGCTACAGCAGGCTCTGGCAAATTTCCCTTGCTAAAAACCTATACCATTAACTCCATTCATCGCCCAATTCAGAAGGCTTGTTTCAATCAGCTTCCCATTTGGTATATATTCATCACCAGAACATTTCAAAAACAGAATATCTCTGATTGTGTCAGGTGTGCCTGGCATCCTTTGCCATGCATATGATGTGTTGATATATGGGAGAGATAAAAATGAACTTGATGAGCAGCTACATGCAGTACATGAAGTGAGTTGTAGCTCACGAAAGCTTGTGCTCAAATAAATTTGTTAGTCTCTAAGGTGCCACAAGTACTCCTTTTCTTTTTGCGAATACAGACTAACATGTCTGCTACTCTGAAACATGCAGTTGTAAGACATTTCTAACAAGCTGGTATCACCCTGAATGTGAAATATGAATTTGAAAAGGAGCAGGGCACATAATTAATAAACAAGAATTTGGCTAGATTCAGACAAACTGGAGGCATTACTTGCATATTTAGTTCATCTAACAAAACCCTTAAGAGATCGACTTAATGGTCACAATATGTAGATGTAGGGATGCACATATCAAAACACTTTTAATAAAAGAACTACTGTCTTCTCCACCTGTTTTTGCATTATACTCAGTACATTAACCAACAACAGTAACTGTGGGCACATTTTCCTATAGTTTGGGATCAATGCTCACACAGAAGCAGCAGCCAGAAGGAGAGTAGAGATCTGTTGCGGGTTATATTAAGAATCCTCATAGAAACCAATCATTAGTATGCTCAAGTGGAAAAGGAAGCTGTAGCAGTGTTTTAGATCTGTGACCATTTCAGTGCATATCTGTTTGACTAGGATTTTAACATAAAAACAGATCACAAGCCCTTAGTTGCATTACTGGATTCAAAACCATCTGATGACCTTCCACCAAGGATTCAAAGATCTTGACTATGGCTGGTGTGATTTTCTTTCACCATTGAACACATACCTGGGAAAATATGCATAGCAGCAGATGGTCTATCCCCAAATAAATGGCCACCAATGGAAGAAAAAAAAAGGCTTTCGGGAAATGCTTCAAAGTCTACATTGACCTTGTTCCGGCAGCAATTCCAGCATGTGCTAGCCAACATCAGCAACTCCGAGGTGAAAAACTAAAAGATGGGACTTGCCAGTAACTTACTCAACTCTGCCAAAGATGGTGGGGTCAAAGGCATCAACTTCCAAGAGACCTACTCCCATATTGGCAGGACCAAAATTAATTTTACATGGATAAAAGCCTGCCTCTGAAAGGATTTTTTATTTTTATCCCTACCTTACTTACGAATTAGATACTCCCCAAAATCCATGAAGAATGACAAAGTATAAATAAGTGCAGGGCATGAACACAAAAAGCTGTATGGTGGCAAGGTCTGAGATTAGGCAAATTCAGACTTTAGCAGAAGCTAACAGGCATGTAATGTGGGACACAATTTTTGCAGTCTATTCTTTCTCCAGATATATTAACTTTGCTATACTTACACAGATTTCATCAGCACAGGAGATTGACTGAAGTCTATATTTGATAGACATGAAGTTCCTGAAGTCTTCATATCAGATAATGGACTTCAGTTTACCTCTGAAATTTTCCTGGTGTTTGCACAGGGCTTTGATTTTGAACAACATACTACTAGTCTGCATTATCCCCAGAGCAACAGGATGGTGGAGAGAACTGTGCAGACTTTAAAAAACTTCTACAGATATCAGTGGACCCTGAATAAAGCACTCCTGGCATATCAGTCAACACTGCTTGCATTTGGACTGTCTCCAGCAGAACTTATGATAGGAAGAAGACTAAGGACACCTTTATGTGTGGTACTGATATAACTTAAGCCTGAGTGGCACAACTTGAAATAATTTTTAAAAACAGGATGTTGAAATAAAAATTTGGCAGCAACAAAATTTCAGTGTTCATCACAGGACAAAAGCACTACCTGAACTAAAACCAAAGTGCAGAGTATGGCTCTATATCTCCCCAGCATTTGAAGTATTTGGAACTCAGTAGGAACACCCATATCTTCCCTAGCAGAGACTATAAAAAGACTTCTCCACTAGGAATTAGGATCATCTTCAATATTTACCAACACAACAGACATAGAATCTTGGACCTATTGGTACTATGTCAGGAAGTCATCCCGCTCTACAAGGATCCCCGTTTGCAAACTCAATGCAAGTGAGAACACAGTCTGGAAGACAGATCAGACCCCCTCAAAGAGTTGATCTTTAGAATAATGTTCAGGGATTATTTAAATAGCATTGAAAAGGGGACACAGTAGTGTAAATAGATTTAAGGAATTTGAAGTTTATTTTGAAATGGGACATGTGTATACATTGGTTTACAATTTAAGTTTTAACATGTTATTACGAGGAAGGGAAGATAATGGAGTGATTATAGAGTTCCTGGTCCTCCAAAGTTACCAGAGAGGACCAAGATGTATTGCAGGAGGTGCTTAAGAATCAGAGGGACTTCACAGTCAGGTAGCTCTTTTGTTGTCACTTAAGGCATGTCTCTTTTTTTTATGTCATGACATTATATACCTCCAAATGATCTGTGTTTAATAGAACACATTTTTCAAGAGCAAGTGTTGATTGACATTTCCAACTGGGTAAAGTTGAACAGAAGTCTAACAACTGACAAATAGTCAGTGATTCCTGTTGGTAAACATAATTGTCACATTACCCACGCTGGGCACTTCTTTGAGAGGAAGGTGATTTATTTGGGATATAATAACATTTTTATATTCAAATAGATTCCTCAAAATGATTTTTAAAATTTTTCTTCTGGTATATTGAGAATGAAAATAGATTTCCTCAAGATGATTCCTTTTTTAGCTTGTCTATTATGTTTCCATTCAGTTAAGTAGGGGGATGTTGATTCTTTAATGTAAAATAGCTAAGTGGACAAGAAATCAACTAACTAATAAGAGAAAAGCTTTTTTACAACACAAGACTGCTGATTGGTATTCAGTGTACATTATATTGATTGATACGTATAAATAAATGGCTACTTGAGTCAGATCTTACAGTTAGTTGAACTTTAAATGTTACTCTATACAATTTTTTCCATTCGGTAAAAACTTCTCCTTTGTATCTCATATTTGGACAACATTATCTTAGTGTTCAATGTAGGGTTCAGATTTCACTCAAGGCAGGTTGATCTAATCAGGATGGCTGTTTTTGGCATGTTCTATGTTGTGAAGTTTATCCCTTTTCTCCCTCTGTTCCTTTTTCTGGCAAAAGTCATCCCAGATACAAAGACAGACATTTTCAATTTATTTGGAGGGACTTATATCCATGTAATTGTCTTTACTGTAGTATGTAGTATTGAAACCATTTTGGTCCCAAAATATTAGACAGACAAGGTGGGTAAGGTAACATATTTTATTGGACCAACTTCTGATGGTGAGAGACACAAGCTTTCAAATTTACACATAACTCTTCTTCAGGTCTGGGAAACTAATCTTGTACTTAGCAGTGACACTTTGAGTTATTTTCCCAGACCTAAAGAAGAGTACTGTGTAAACTCAAAAGCTTTTCTCTCTCACAAACAGAAGTTGGTCCAATAAAAGATATTACCTGACACACCTTGTCTCTCTAATTACTGTCAAGTGGGAGTCATGCAGTTTGTTTCCTTTTTGAAATGTATCCTGAATAATATTTCTTTAGCACCAGAAATGTATAAAAAACCCATTCTTTAGTCTTCAACAAATAAGATAAGAATTGTTAATCATCAGATTGTCTATGAAAGGAAGCAGTAAATTTTGGGAGAAAAACAAAATACTTCTAGATCATATAAATGGTGCTGTGAGGTACTTATTTTATAAATAGTTTTGCTCTAGCATGTTTGATATTATTCTTCTTTCAAAATCTGTAGTGAGAGGTTTTGCAATAGAAGATAGTCTTCATCAGTATTTTCTTAAATGTTTCCAATCCGAATTCCTTTTTAGGATTAATGTTTGATCCTTGAATCAGTTTTTCTTCCATCAACTTATTCTGCTTCTTTTGAGTGTATGTATAATACACAATGTCATATTTTATGTCCCAAACTACGTTCTATAAACTACCAATGTCTTTGCAGAACACTTATTAGAGGTTCATAGAGACCTGGTTTGTCAACTGGTGCTAGATACATTCCATTGGGATCTAGAAATTCATTATTTTCATAATATTATTTATCCATATAAGCAATTGTTAAAGATACCACAGGGATTTTATTTATTTAACAGTGACATTTTTGGCTCATTTTTTTAAATAGACTCCTACAATCAAACTGAGGTTTAATGCCTTCCTGTAGGTAGAATGAAAGGACGATACCTAACACGAGTAAGAGCCGTGAAATACTTTGACTGACAGAGGGACATAGGTGATGGGGAAGGGGTTGTTTTGTGAGAGGAAAATGAGGAAAAAATTACTGTAATTTTTGACAATTGCTTATTTGTTATTTGTCTCTCTTTTCCTCTGACTTGTCTTATAGAATGTAAACTCTTCAGGACAGGGCTATCTTGTCTTCTATGTTTGTGGAGTGGCTAGAAAAGTGGGGTCTCTACTATAGTGGGGTCCTTTAGGATTACCATAAAATAAATAATTGTAATAATGGCAGGGGAGAAGATCATTATAGTCATGAATGGGAGAGAAGGTGTTCCTGAGACAATATCAAGTCAGTTTTGGTGAAAATCTTGTATTTACTGTAGCATATGATGATTGCCTATGATAAATCACCTTCAGACGGAAGACAATGATAGAAAAAAGGATTGCCAAGTTTTCTGTCACAAACCCAACATCTTCATAAATCAGGCAGAGATTGCTGATATCCTCAAGATAGCTAATATAGCTAGTTCAGAATTTTCAGTTTAAAATATTCTTTTTTCGACAGAAAATGGTTGTCTTGTTTAAATGAATACTTCCATAGGAAATGCCAAATTTCAATTCAATTTTGAGTTTTCACTGAAAAAAAATAAAAATTGCCAAATGAAAGCTGAACAAATCTACTGTCCCTGAAAATGTTTACTGCCCAGCTAGCTGAAATCTTTAAATATTCTGTCAACCAGAAACCAAATTGTTTGTGGGTTTTCATTTTCTAGAAGACTTTCAATGCAAATGAAGAAAAATCATTTTCATCTAAAGCTTTCACAGGAGAGAAACCATTTCAAAACCATCTCTACAGGTAAGGCCTAAACCTGGCACAACTCATGACCTAGTAAAGGGGCTCGTTGCCTCTAGAGCAGCACAAAGGGAGTATAAAAATTCGGATGAACATTTGTAACTATCAGTTAAAATATATGTCTACCTTCACTAACCAGATAAGTACTGCACCACTGATTTACTTTCTTCTAAGTATTGACACAACAGTACCTAAAGTAAAGCCAGGATTAGCCCCATTGTGCTATGTGTTTTATAAACAGTATTGGAAAAGACAGTTCCTGGCCCAAAGAGGTAACGTTCTTAGTGGGCAAGTGAAATAAAGTGTGTGTAGTTGGTTGGCAGTGGTCCCTCCCCCTCTGGCTCAGTGGGAGGCCGCTCCGCCTCACTGCATCACTGTGTTGCTGCTCTCATTAGGTATTAGCGCTCAGGCCCTTAGGCAGGACAGCACAATCCAACAGTCTTAAGGAGCCCAGGCCCTCAGTCATGGTAGGGCAGGGCAGACCAACAGCCCTAAGGCTTGGGCCCTCAGGCAGGGTGGAGCCCCAAACAGTCTAGGAGCTCAGGCCCCAAATAAGCAGACAGTCGGATGTCCTGGCTTTGACAGATGGCAGACCAATTCAGGCCTCTTGACCTAAGGTGGGAAGCTGTCACCCCCTGGGGTGAGGGTTGGCAGTAGGGGACAGAGGGATCTGGGCCTACTCCACTGTGTCCCAGCCCAGACCCCTAACAGTTGTGGATGGTTTTGCTACTGGATGAGTGGGGATCCGGCCAAAACATGCTGACTGGTGTTCAGGCGGCCAGACAACCAGGCTATAGTTGGATGCCCCTGCACTACTTCCTACTTTCCCAGCATACGGTTCCTGTGGTTTGGGGTTGTCCTCCTTCTCTTTGGGGTCCCGGAAGCTCCTCTTCTGGGTTAGTCTCCTCCCTGGGCAGAGTGTGGTGCAGCACAGGTTCAGCTCTGGGAGTCTGCAGCAGCCTGTAGATGTATGCTCCCTTCCCTGGCTCAGACTCAACTGGGTTATAGGCTCCACCTTTTATACTTCCTTCCCCACCCCTTTAGCTTTTGATGGGAGGGGTGAGCATGGCCTGACTCCACCCACCAGGGACTAGAGAGTGGCTCCTCCCCTCCGGCTCAGTGGGAGGCCATTCTTCCTCACTACCTGGAGATAAAAGAGAAATATAATCAAATACATTTGCCAAGGAACCCCCCATCTGCCCATCAAGAAATAATTAATTGGCTCATTTTTCAAAGGCATCATACCAGAAGTGGATCTTGAGAATGGCTTTGAAGGACAAGATGGTAATGGATTATGGCTCACCTCAGGGCAGGCATTCCATGAATAAGGAGAAATATGGGGAAAAAAAGCACAGAAATGATTGAATGATAACTTGAGAAAGAAACAATGAGATTAATATGCAAAAGAACATCCGATTTTCAAGTATTTTTATTTTAAAAGACCTAAGTGGAATGGGGGAGATTAAATGGAAGCCTTTATGGCTTCAGCTGGTTAAACAAGGGTAGCTGCATTGACTTGCAGTATGTCTCAATGCCATTTTATTTGCCTGATAAATTCATTGGAGCCACAGAGGTTTATGCCAGCTGGGGATCTGGACCTACACAAATGCAAACATACTGATTTCTTAAACCATTTAGTTGGTATTGCTCATCTTTGCTACTGTGTAAAGCTTTTCACTAGTTACGTTCAACAGTCCTTTTGGGCAGCAGTTTTTTTATCTTGGAAATAACATAAGGCTTTGAAACATTGCACAAGATCTAAAGTAGCATAAATCTCTTACATTCCTGTGGAGAACTCCACTGATTTAACAATCACGCAAAACTTCACAGTTGCTCAGGTTACCGTTGGGAGGGTCACTATCTTTTTACTGCATCCGATGAAGTGAACTGTAGTTCATGAAAGCTTATGCTCAAATAAATTGGTGCCACAAGTACTCCTTATCTTTTTACTTGTGACATCTCGGATAATTAATTAAATTATAGTTCTGTCCTTGCTCCCAATACACTGTGAGCAAAAACTATCCTTGGACATTATCAAAAGGCAAGTATGTATTAAATCTCTTCTGACAATTTCACATCCTTTAAGAACATGCAAAACTGCAGATATTATTCTCTATTTGTCTGCAGAGAAAATCTGAATTAAAGTTTTGCATACATTATAATGGGTGACCTCCTTGCTCCACTTTTTAAAGAACTAGAACGTTTTCATACTTGAATTTCATTATTATGCATTACTGGATGTTTGCTGTGTAATATGGTTCTTATTTTCACACATTTCTTTATTTTTATAGGCTAGTGATCCAGTTTTGTTTTTCAAATTTTCAGAAGTGCTCACCACCCAAAGATTCCATGTGACATTTATGACGTCAAGTAATCCCAGTCAAATCAGTCACTCACTTTTTTATAACGCTGAACCAGGACCAACTGATTACTGCTACAGTAGTCCCAATAAAGGTATCAAAATAATTAATGCACTAAACCCTAAAATTGTTAGAGCTTCTTTCTTCTTCTAGATGTTTATATTTCACACAGAAATTAAACCAGGAACTCACAAAATGTGCAAATATCTTGAAATAGTACATAGTCATTAAACTAACAAATGAATGTAAATTTCAAAGTGGTCATTATAAGCTGTTGGAGTCATTGTTTATTCTCATTTCTGTGGTAACAGCACCACTTGACATCTTCACATCAGACCTCATCTTAACGTACAAATATAATGAGCTTCCAAATGATGTGCATGTATGTAGAGATTATACACTAAGTTAACCAAAGGGGTGTTGTCTGCCACTCACCTTTGTAATATAGTCTAACCTCCTGCAGGAAACAGGCCATAGAAGTTCCAAACTTCCCGTTTGAATTAGAGTATATCTTTTTTTTTAAAAATCCAGTCTTCCTAATACTTCTGTCTCTCCTATTACAAACAGAAATGTTGTTGAGAAGAGACACCAGAGGACTTATCTTCCTTTATAAAGGAACCGACCACCCACCAGTACATTTACTGCATGACACCATAAAGTAAAGGGAAAACTATATGGATTATGTAATGGTTGCAATTTGTGTGCACATTGACATATATGGAAGCTCCATGATCATAGTGAGGGTAGCATATGGCCTTGTGATAGTAATTTAAGAGTGATGTTTACTCTCAAACAACATTTATTTATATTTTCCTTTAAATGTAAGTGGCAGCAACATGTACAGCGGTGCATGCCAACCTGCAAGAACCCAGTCTCTAAAGCTTTTTCAAATGGATGGCTTTGCAAAGGAAAAATAATAAAAGGGACTAGTTCTACAATGTAATGCCCTCCTCTCCCAAATAACATGCTAACTGTGGCAGAATTTTTAGGGGAGGAAATGACATAATCATTTTTCAGAAGTGCACTCAACTGCCACATAATAATGTAGGTCACCTATTGGATGTCTATTATGACAATGGAAAATTCAGTGGAACAGAAAGATATTTGATATAGATCTATATGGGCATCTAGGAGTCGCTTTTATGACATACACGGAAGGTCCATAAAGAGCCAAAGTGACTAATTAAGAAGATATTTAACTCCGGTATCATTACAGTTGCCAAAGGAAAACAAAATCTCTGCTCTGTGCTGTAAGGTGTAATCTTTTAAACAATATTGAGTCCCCAGGAAAAGCTACCATAAACTCTAAAGACCACAACTCTCAAATATATATATTTTTAATTTGTGGAAACTTAAATGTTTTCTATAAAACTACTTAAAAGGGTGAGGGGATTTAAAAGACAAGTCTTAAGCGTCCTCAGTCCTGCCCATTCAGTAAAGAGCTAAATGCCAGCACTCCCACCTTCCACCCCTCACCACCATCCCAACATGTTTCCAAATCAATTGATTTATTTTAAAAATTAACATTGTCAAAACTGATGTTGGCTTTGATGGTTATTTTGCACCCAAAACTCTTGAAGTGATCTTATTTGAAATCATGGAAGCCTTGAATGAACTCTGAAATAAACCAAGTAACAAAGGGACTGGTTTCTACTCTGAGGGAATAAATATAATGCCCAGTAGACTCCCTTTCTAATAAATGCCCTTTTTGGACAGTCTGAATTGATTCTCCAGATTACTGAAACAATCTGAAGTACATATTTGTGGTACAGCTAGGAGAATATCAGTTCTGTGTGAGGTCCTCAATATGCTGATGGACTTCAGACTATTTTAGTTTGGTGTGTTCTTACAATAAGCATTATATGTGCCAAATGACGATGACCTTACTGAATTTATACATTTCCTTCTTTTACACAAACTCCTGTTGAAATCAAGGAAGGGCTGAGAAGGGCCCTGAGGATTTGTCCTGAAATATATATACGTATCTAATTCTGTGCTCTGGTTTACATGCTCATGTTCAACATGTGATCCAAAACTTTGATTCTATGCTAGTGTTAGAAAGTAAATTCCAGACAAGGAGGGTCTAAAAGGTACTAAAATATATCTCTAAATTTTCATCAGCGTGTTTAACTGATGTGACATTAATCCTTTCTTGTCACCCTCTACAAGTCACTGGTCTTATTAGATTGTAAGTTCCTTGGAACAAATACTGTGTATTGTACAATAATGATCCCCATCTGGGTCACTTACCATAACCTTCCCTGACCCTAAACTATTCTGGAATGTGATTTACGTAGTCCAGGGGATAAACTGCATCCTATAAAGGGATACAACATTTTGTGTGATCCCTCTGCCTGCTGGGGAGTTCTGAGGGTGTGTCTACACTGCAGTTAGACACCTGTCAGCTGACTCGGGCTCACCTGGCTCATGTTAAGGAGCTGTTTAATTACAGTGTTTAATAAAGTGTTTACTGTTTAATTACAGTGTAAATGTTCAGGGTTGGGCTGCAGCCTGAGCTCTGGGACCCTCCCAGCTTGCAGGGTCCCAGAGCTCATGCTCCAGCATGAACTTGAATGTCTACATTGCAATTAAATGGGTCCTTTGCCTGAGCTCTGTGGGCCTGAGTCAGCTGGTACAGGCCAACTGTGGGTTTTTAATTGCAGTGTAGACATACCCTAAGAGGTATTGTGCAGAATGCTTTCCATGCTCCTCTTTTGTTGATATGGCTCCACCGTGCCCTACACTATATGTTGAGCTTTGAAGCAGTGATTTAGAACATAGACTACAACAGTGTACATATCATAAAGACTTGTACATTAAAACTATTTCTATCTCCAAAACCACTATCAATCATCCCTCCTAAAATGGACACAGATTTGTGTAGGAATCAGTGTGGTATGCAAGCTTACAGTAAAATACGGACTTCAAAAACTGAACAAACATGGCTTCAAATGTTGCTTGTGTGCATTTGATGTACTATTGTATGGAAAATGGGCTTCTGTTTCAAGAATGGAATCTGAAATCACTGTACAGTAATTGGTTACAATTATAATGACTGGATGACAAGGGATAGATCACTTGATAATTGCCCTGTTTGGGCCATTTGCTCTGAAGCATCTGGCACTGGCCACTAGCAGAAGACAGGATGCTGGACTATGTGGGGCATTGTGCTGACCCACATGGCCATTCTTATAATGCTTAGTTCAATTAGAAGAACACTGGCAGGAAAAGCATGCAATTTAAATCAATATGATGGTAATAAATTATCTACATCTTGCTGTCTCTGTTTTTTCTGTAACTGTGTTTGGTTCCAGGATATGAAAGAGACAAGGTGGGTGGGGTAATATCTTTTACTGGACCAACTTCTCTTTTTGACTCTTCCTCAGATCTGGGAATGGTAACCAGAGTGTCCAGGCTAAATACAAGGTGTGGCAGATTGTTAAGCATCACGTATTGTACATATGTTGTAGGGGACTACTTTAAAAAAAAAGGTAGGCAATTAACACCTCTGCAAATCAAGTGACAAAAGAGGGAGTAGGCAAAAGGGTATCTTAAAAATTGTTGTAATGAGCCATAAAACAAGTCTCTGTTAAGTCTGTGGTTTTTAATGTCCATCATAGTTATGAATTTAAGTTTGTCTTTTGGAGATGTGGTGCAGGTTTCCTTTGATGATGGGGACTGAGACATCAGCTATAGAGAGGTTGCTTAGTGAAAAGCACCATTTTTCTATGTGTTCACTTGAGAGCATAGTGCTTGTCTGGTTTCACCCACATAGCTGTTGTTGGGGCATTTGATGCAGTGGATGAGGTACACCACATGTTATGATCGGCACATGTAGGGCCCATGGATCTTGGAAGGTGTTTTTTTGGGGGGATTTATAATTTATAAATTTATAATTTCAAATGAATAATTGTAGCAGTGGAGATATGTTTGCAGGCTTTACATCTGTTGTGCTGGCACCGTCTGGTGCCTCTCAGAGTTGTTTCCTGGTCTGTGGGTGGCATGCTTTTGATGACCTTGGCAATTTGGGGGCAGGGGGGTTGTTTGAAGTGTGTTTAGGTGTACAGCATGGACTTTCTTTTTAGAGTGTATTTTATGGTATCTGACTGCCTGGCTGAAGATAACAGATTTCTTGGTGTGTTTTGGGGAGTTACGGGATCTGTGGAGGTAAGTGTGGCAATCTATTGGGGTTTTTTGTATGTAGTTGTCAGTAGGGTTCCATTGTTGAAGCTGATCATAGAGTCCAGGATGCTGATGTGGGAGTGTGCCAAAGAGAGTTTAGTGGACAAGTGGTGGTTGCTGATGTTCCTGGAAATATGAAGGAGTTTAGGTCATCTGTCAAGAGGATGAAAATATCATGGACGTTGTGACATTACACCCCATAATCTTTGTGGAAATATGCTTATGATATGGATATGGCATAACTGAGATATATTTTGTGCAAGATGGGTCTAGTAATGTGTCATTGGAAAGGTTATAATTTATTGAATGCAATTATCCAATATGTATGCATGTATCATTTCTGTATCTAAAGTTAGGAATACTGATTATGTAACAATTACAACTGTGTTTTCACCTGGGAAACAGCCATCAGACAGTAAGCAAAGAGCCTTGGTGGGCCATTAGGAAGAAACAATAAGACTTTGAAGATACTAATCTTTCTCCTTTCTGAGAAGCATCCTGAGACATTGTTTTGACACTACAAGGTCAGGCGGTAATGTCACCTGATACTAAAAACAATCTTGGACTTGTAGTGATTTTCCACTAAAAGGAGGGGGAGGTCAAAACTGAAAAACAAAAGGTTCTCACCTTATGTACATTCTATTTAAGGCTGGGGAGTAAGATGATCTAGGGTCACTCTTCACTGAATCCCCAACCAGGATGAGAATCAATCATAGAATCATAGAATATCAGGGTTGGAAGGGACCCCAGAAGGTCATCTAGTCCAACCCCCTGCTCAAAGCAGGACCAATTCCCAGTTAAATCATCCCAGCCAGGGCTTTGTCAAGCCTGACCTTAAAAACCTCTAAGGAAGGAGATTCTACCACCTCCCTAGGTAACACATTCCAGTGTTTCACCACCCTCTTAGTGAAAAAGTTTTTCCTAATATCCAATCTAAACCTCCCCCACTGCAACTTGAGACCATTACTCCTCGTTCTGTCATCTGCTACCATTGAGAACAGTCTAGAGCCATCCTCTTTGGAACCCCCTTTCAGGTAGTTGAAAGCAGCTATCAAATCCCCCCTCATTCTTCTCTTCTGCAGGCTAAACAATCCCAGCTTCCTCAGCCTCTCCTCATAAGTCATGTGTTCCAGACCCCTAATCATTTTTGTTGCCCTTCGCTGGACTCTCTCCAATTTATCCACATCCTTCTTGTAGTGTGGGGCCCAAAACTGGACACAGTACTCCAGATGAGGCCTCACCAATGTCAAATAGAGGGGAACGATCACGTTCCTCGATCTGCTCGCTATGCCCCTACTTATACATCCCAAAATGCCATTGGCCTTCTTGGCAACAAGGGCACACTGCTGACTCATATCCAGCTTCTCATCCACTGTCACCGCTAGGTCCTTTTCCGCAGAACTGCTGCCTAGCCATTCGGCCCCTAGTCTGTAGCGGTGCATTGGATTCTTCCGTCCTAAGTGCAGGACCCTGCACTTATCCTTATTGAACCTCATCAGATTTCTTTTGGCCCAATCCTCCAATTTGTCTAGGTCCTTCTGTATCCTATCCCTCCCCTCCAGCGTATCTACCACTCCTCCCAATTTAGTATCATCCGCAAGTGGTGGTTGAAACATCTAAGGAATAAGGACAAAGGAAAATGGGAGGAGTACTGAACCCAAGCTGGAAAAGAGATCTGGTCTGGCAACAAAATACCTGAATATCTAAGCTGCAAGCAAGTAGCTAACCTTCAAAAATTCCTGCTACCTGCCCCAAATCAACATTTTAGGTGAGAAATAATTACTTGTAACCAGTTTCTTTAAGATCTTAATCTTAGTATGTGTGATTTGTTTTATTTGCTTAGTAATTTGCTTTGTTCTGTTTGCTATCCCTTATAATCATTTACAATTTACCTTTTGTAGTTAATAAACTTATTTCTTATTTATAACATAACCCAGTTTGTGCAAATCATATCTGAGGGGGCAAGAAGCTGTGCATATCTCTCTTCACATTGAGGGACGGGGGGATTTTTATGAGCTTGCGTTGTGCAGATCTTTCTATACAGCACCAGACAATATTATTTTGGGTTTATACCCCAATGGAGGTGCACTTGAGTGCTGGGCAATTTCCTAGCTGAGACTTCTCATAAAGAGTTGTTTGCAGACTTTGTGCGATTCTAAAGCTGGTGCTCCCTACCTATGTGTGTGCGCTGCAAGAATCCTCAGAGCCTGATTGAGCAAGACAGAGGGAAAGTGGGACCAGGCTTGTGGAGCAGGTGAGCCCAGTGAAATCCCAGTACATCAGGTGGCATCCAAAAAGAGGAATCGAACCTGTCACGGATGTATCTCAGGTATATTGTTGATTTTGTGGTGTATTTGTTTGGATACTCTTCCTCCCAGGTGGCCCATGAAGAGTTTGGAATATTAAGGAGCCATCCTAGTACTCATGGTTGTTACTATAGTTTGGACAAAGTGTTTCATAGAATCGTAATACTGGAAGGGACCTCAAGACATCATCTAGTCTAGTCCTTTGCACTCATGGCATGACTAAGTATTATCTAGACCATCCCTGACAGGTGTTTGTCTAACCTGCTGTTAAAAATCTGCAGTGATGGAGATTCCACAACCACCCTGCTAATTTATTCCAGTGCTTAACCACCTTGACAGTTAGGAAGTTTTTCCTAATGTCCAACCTAAACTGCCCTTGCTGCAATTTAAACCTATTGCTTCTTGTCCTATCCTCAGAGGTTAAGGAGAACAATTTTTCTCCCTCCTCCTTGCAACAACCTTTAATGTACTTGAAAACTGTTATAATGTCCCCTTTCAGTCTTTTCTCCTCCAAACTAAACAAACCCAGTTTTTTCAATCTTCCCTCCTGGGTCATATTTTCTAAACCTTTGATCATTTTCATTGCTATTCTGTGGACTTTCTCCAATTTGTCCACATATTTCCTTAAATATGGCACCCTGAACTGGACACAATATTCTGGTTGAAGCCTAATCAGCATGGAACAGAGCAGAATAATTACTTCTTGTGCCTTACTTATACCACTCCTGCTAATAATCCCAGAATGATGTTTGCTTTTTTTTTTTTGCAACAGTGTTACATTTTTGACTCATATTTAGACCATGAGCAACTATGACCCCTATATCCCCTTCTACAGTACCTCTTCCTGCATAGACATTTCCCATTTTGTATATGTGCAACTGATTGTTCCTTCCTAATTGGAGTATTTGCATTTGTCCTTATTGAATTTCATCCTGTTTCCTTCAGACCATTTCTCCACTTTTTCCAGATCATTTTGAATTTTAATCTTATCCTCCAAAACACTTGCACCCCTCCCAACTTGGTATCATCCGCAAATTTTATAAATGTACTCTCTGTGCTATTATCTAAATCATTGATGAAGATATTGAACAGAACCAGACCCAGAACTGATCCCAGTGGGTCCCCACTCTATCTGCCTTTCCAGCCTGACTGTGAACCAGCGACGATTACTCTCTGGGAACTGCTTTCCAACCAGTCACGCACCCACCTTACAGTAGCTCCAACTAGGTTGTATTTTCCTAATTTGGTTATCACAAGGCCATGTGAGATGATATCAAAAGCCTTAAAGTCAAGATATACCAAATTTACTGCTTCCCCCCATCCACAAGGCTTGTTAGCCTGTCAAAGAAACCTTTTAGGTTGGTTTGACATTATTTGTTCTTAACAAATCCATGCTCACTGTTACTTATCACCTTATTATCTTGTAGGTGTTTGCAAATTGCTTGCTTGATTATTTGCTCCATTATCTTTCCAGTACTGAAGTTAAGCTGATTGGTCTGTAATTCCCTGGGTTGTCCTTATTTCCCTTTTTATAGATGGGCACTATATTTGCCCTTTTAAAGTTCTCTGGAGTCTCTCCCGCCTTCCATTTCTTTTTCAAGATAATCACTAGAGATATTTCCTTAGTCAGCTCCTTGAGTATACTAGGATATATTTCATCAGCCCCTGGTAACTTGTCAAAGTAATTTTTAATTTGTTCTTTTCCTATTTTAGCTTCTGATCCTACCTCATTGTCACTGTCATTCACTATGTTAGATATCCAATCATTACTAAAACTGAAACAAAAAACTCATTTAATGCTTCTGTCATTTCCACATTTTTTCTGATGTTATCCCCCACCACTCTCCATTGAGTAATGGTCCTACCCTGTCCTTGGTCTTCCTCTTCCTTCTAATGAATTTACAGAAAGTTTTCTTGTTACCCTTTATGTCTCTAGCTAGTTTAATTTGGTTTTGTGCCTGGGCCTTTCAAATTTTGTTCCTATATATTTTTGTTATTTGTTTTTATTCATCCTTTGCAATTTGACCTAGTTTCCACCTTTTGTAGAACTCTTTTTTTTTTTTTTTAGTTTCAGATGATTGCCATACCTCCTATCTTTCCTACGCAGTGGAATTGTTTGCTCTGGTGCCCTTAATAATGTCTCTTTGAAAAACTGCCAATTCTCTTGAACCATTTTTCCCCTTAGACTTGCTTCCCATGAAATCTTACCTTACTAGTTCCTCCCGATTTGTCAAAATCTCTCCTGTAGTAGTGTTACCCACCTTCTGAACAACAACAACAAAAAATGTCTCCAATATGTTCCAAGAACTTGTTGAATAATCAGTGCACTGCTGTATTATTTTCCCAACAGATGTCTGGGTAGTTGGAATCCTCCACCACCACCAAATCCTGTACTTTGGGTGATTTTGTTAGTTGTTTAAAAAAAGCCTCATGCACCTCTTCTTTCTGGTTCAGTGGTCTATAGTAGACCCCTACCGCGATATTCTTGTCTTTTACCCCTTTTATCCTTACCGAGAGACTTTCAACAAGTCTGTCTCCTATTTTCAACTTAACCTCAGTCCAAGTGTACACATTTTTTATATATAAGGCAACACCTCCTCCCGTTTTCCCTGCCTGTAATTTATGAGCAAGCTGAATCCTTCTATACCAATATTCCAGTCATGCATATTATCCCAAGTTTGTTATGCCAGCTATGTCATAGTTATGTTTGTTAACTAGCATTTCAAGTTCTTCCTGCTTATCCCCCCATACTTTTCACATGAGTATACAAACATCTAAGATACTGATTTGATTTTTTCCCTATGTTCTCTCTTGTCTTTCCCTTATCCCTGCTATAATGACCCATGCTTCCTCCAGATTATGACCTTCTACCAGGTCTACATGTTTTTGACTTACCTGCAGGCTTTTGTCACCTGCCCCTTTCGAACCTACTTTAAAGTCCTCCTCACTAGGTTAGCCAATCGGTATCCAAATATGCTCTTCCTCTTCCTCGATAGTTGGACCCCATCTCTCCTTAGCAGTTCTTCTTCCCAAAACAGCATCCTGTGGTCAAGGAAGCTGAAGCCCTCCTGATGACACCATCTTCACAGCCAGACATTCTTTCCAGGATGCATCTATCTCTGCCTGGGCCCCTACCCTTGACTGGAAGGATTGAAGAGAACACAATCTTCACCCCCAGCTCCTTCAATCTTACTCCCAGAGCCCTGTAGTCACTTCCTATCTCCTCAGGGTCATGCCTGGCAGTATCATTAGTGCTGTGGTTAGTGTTCGTTGTTAAATAGGAAGTTGTTATAGGTGGGGATGAAATGGATGAATCTGGTGGTTTTCTAAGCATACTCCATTGTCTTATAGATATTTGTTTATTTTTATGACAGAAGTGACTATTTTAGAGCAAGCTCACCTGCCAAAACTTTTTCAAAAGCAATGACGATGATAATGGAAAGATGGATAATTGAAATGATTTTGGAAAAGAGCAAGAATAAATTATACCCATGACATCACTGAAGGCAGCAAAGTAAATATCATTATAGTTTGACTTTATATATAATGTTATAAAATGTGATCCTGTAAAGTATTTAGCTTACAGTAATGGAATAGATTTTTACACAAATGATAAAATGTCTCCTTCCCAATGAGATAAATTTCCAGATTAAACAATATTGGATTCCCATTTTATAGGACTACGTTGATTGAAACGGTTTTGAAAGTAAAATAATGTTTTTGTTATTTAGTTAGTTAGATTTCCTTCAGGGTTTCCCACAATTCCTGTAGGGTGTAAAAAAGTTGAAAGGTCAGGAAAAGATATAATGTATAAAAATGTTTGGGGATTCTATAGGGGTATGAAAAGTATTAGCAATACTTCACTGGAATATAGGATGTGTGTGTATAGTGCTTAGCAAAATGGGGTTGTGGGACATCACTTAGGATCTTAGGTGCTAATATAATACAAATAATAATAATAGGCTATCACTATTCTCTGTGACAAGGTTCTCTATAAAAAGTATCTCTTCTCAATGTAGGTCCATGCTAAAAGCCCTTAGTGCCATTGGCACAGGTCTTCTCACATGACCAGTGAGTCCCACCTGGGGCAGCAACACTCAATTGCTCAGTGCAGTGTTGTAAGAGCCCCTCAAACTGTATTCCCATTATCACAGTTGTGGGTGGATGCCCACAACTCAAATCTCTTATTTGATTCTAGGGGCAATGGAAAAGACCCTCATTCCAACACTGCCCAATATTACTTAAAAACAAATGAAAATTAAATATAATATATAGGTGTAATAGAAAATGTAATAAACTACATTGCAGCAAAAAGCAGATATTACTGTTTTTAAATAAGTTAATTAGAAATCTCCAAGTCTGTGTACACACAGCACTTGCTGTATGAGTAAGCTGGTCTGTCACTCCCTCAGTGACGGCCAGTCCTTCCATAGCATGTAGACATAAGGTATGCAGTTCTAGGTTTAGACATAGTGGGGCTGGTCCTGTTTGTAGTTTGTTACTGTCATGGGCAGCTTCAGTGGGAACATGCAGAGATCTATGCTAATGTCAGGCAAGGTGGCTAATATGTGTTTACTATATAACCATAGTCATTTCAGACACTGATCAGGAAGATACCTAAGCATATTTTTAACTTTACTAATGTGATTAGTTCCATAGACCTCAATGTAACTACTTACATGCTTAATGATGAGCGTGTCCTTAAGTACCTTCGTGAATCAGAGCCTTAACATGTAATAAAGATAAAGATAATAATAGCTACTCTATTTAAGATGCTTGGAGAGATAGGGTTACTGCTAGTGGTTCTTTTTCTTATTTTGTCATCGACCTAAAAGTACTATGATAATAATTTTCAATATATTTCTTGTCAAGTCTTACCTTTCCAGTGTGGACAAAACTTGCTGAGATGTAGCACAAACATGAGGTTTTGATAGGCCTGAAATAAATTTCAGTGAAAATCCTTAGAGGGAACTAGGGGCAAATCTTACAAACATCATTGCTTCTTATAGAAAACTTAAAAGCCTCTGGGATATATAATAGTATGAAATAATTACACAGTCCATATATTTCACATCTGATACATGAACTATTCATTAGCTTTCTTGCCTTTTACATAAAAAGTGGCAAGGCTATAGAAAGTATTTTATTGGGCCATATGACAGTCATGCTCCTCAGCCACAGAGGTACTTGTATTTGAATGGCTACAGCCAGAGCCACTCCCCACCCCTCTTTTTACTAAGATTTACTGCAAACATTTCTAACTTGGATGACTGGAGTAGCAATAATTGTCATACAGTATCCTTTCCTGCATTTCTTTCCCTGTTCCCTTATCCACAATGGCTCTTGCTCAATTATTTGTCTCTTAGACACTAGAGCCTTCAAGTCTTGTGTTCACTATGACAGTGGACTCTTTTTGCTAAATAGAAGGCAGTTATTGTCTGTCTCTGCTCAACTCCAGAGGTGGAGGAATACCGTGTTCCCCATGTGTTCAGAGTAAGATGATGATTAGACTCATCCATTTTGGGTTAGATTGTGACTTTGGGTACAGCCCTGAGCAAGGGGTAGTGTGGAAGCTTTGTGACTAGAGATGAACAGGAAAAGTGTTTTTTTTTATTATTATTTTTGTTTGTTTGTTTCTTTTACAGTTGCTGAAGTAGGGGTCCATTTTTTTCCAGCATTTCTAGATGAAAGCCCCCCAAAACTCACTGAAAATAGACATTTTCTGCCAGAATTTTCAGTTTGATGAAAAAGCAATTTGCCATCAAAATGTTTCAAGCAAAACATTTCAACAAACTTTAATTGTGGCTGAAACACACACTTCTCATGATTCCTCCCCACTTCTTCTTTGCTCCTGGAAGATGATAATTTACTTCTGGCTTATGGCCATTTTACATTACTATCCCCTACTTGCTCTCACACCGCACTGGCTCAGCTACTCCGAGCTACTCAGTTAGTGGTGGGACTAAAATGAAGTCTCTGAACATTTCTTGCCCACCTGCTTCATGGAAGAGCAAGCAAATAACCTTTCTTATTTCAATATACCTGGAATTTAAGCTACTAGCTCTGGGTAGCCTGAGTAGAGGGGTAAACAAGGGGATGGTGTCAGAGTACGTCTTGTTAAAGCTCTTGCATGTTGCACAGTGTAGAAATATTGGCCTATAGTAGGCCTGGGGGGAACTAGGACTCTAAACTGAGTTTGGATGTTAGCATGAGTAATGGGCCCAAAGCACGGGACCAAAAATAAAATGAAATCAAGAGAAAGGAGAACTGTTTGTATTAAATTTGTAGTGACACTTGAAATTCCAGCATTGTCTTTTTTTAAGTTTTGGGCTGAGGTACTAAAATAAAGAAAATATGGTTAATTGGCTAACAGGTGCAGTAAATAATTGGTCATACATTTGTTTAATTTATTATAAAGAAATGCTTAATCCAGTAGTTATAGAGAAATATGGCAAATAAGATAAAGAGGAAAACATTGAAGAGAGGATCCCAGTCATTAATCTTGGCTTAACAGGGCCAGAGGACAAGGTTCAATCCTAAACTGCCTCATCTGGCTTTAGCTTAAAGACCAATAACCACCAATGACATCATTTGCTTATTTTAGAGTATAAAAGGCAAGGTTTTTCTTTATCAGAGCTGTTTCTTATCCCTCTGGAGTCATGTCATGATGGGATGGCATCTCCCAAGCCTGATCCTATTGTGGGTATTTGGCCAAAGCTTATAACTGTATTGTTGCTGGGCTATAGAATGTAAATGTGTATATGGTTGTATTTGTGTTTTGGATGAAACCAATATCATGTGGCACCTGGACTAATAAGGAAATACTTGTGTGGAAGCTGATTCATGATAAACCTTAGTAAATTTATTAGGGAAATTATTTCCAACAAGGAGAATTCCAGGAGATCCCACACAGAAGTTCATCATACTGGTAGTCTTTACACTCCTCTGAATGCAAGAGTACCTGATTGGTGCTATGAACTCTGAAGGATAGGGCTATTGTCATATTGCCCCTCTGAGCCAGCCAACTGGGCTGGCCTTGAGTATGGTGGGTACATACTGAATACAGTCCCAGTGTGGCTCAGCAGCCGCCCTCTGTGATCCAGGAGGTATTGTGTCTTACAGAGGAAGGATACCTCTAAGAGTTCATACTGGATTGGTATGCCTTCCCATTGCTCCCTACAGCTGGCTGCAGTGTACTGCCACAACTGAGCCTTTAATCTCTACCCTACTAATGAGATTTTTAAAAATTGCCTTCCTCTGGGTAATTTACTATAAAGATGTAAAAGCCCATTTGTGAGTTTCAGAAAAGGGAACTAGAGTTGACAGTAGCAATAATATGAAGCTTTGTTGTATGTGGTAATAATATGACCTGCAATTGTGTAATTATAAATATCATATGCTAGTAATTTCCTAGTAACTGAATCTACTGTAAATACTTCAGACCTGCTACATCTGAACAAGTTTCCATGCAAAGTATTTACAGTTCCTTATGCATTCCTAATTTTAATTACTGACAGCTGATGCATTAAATATAATTGTGTGTTTCCTGGAACTTTACGGTCCATTTCTGTTAACCCCCATCCACTCACCCCTCATGGTACATTCGGATATGAAAACTTCTGAGTCTGGAACAGGGAGCATACATACAGATCCAGGATTTTGCTCATATTTTAAGGAACAGTGTTAAAATGTCTTGATTTGGGCTCCCAAAACAATACTTTTTCAAGTATAGTGATTACTTGAATGGGCAATGAAACCACTTACATCATCATGAAGCTATAAGAATCCATGTCAACTCAATTATCATTAACTATTTAGCATACATGTGATAAAGGAGAGGAAAGAAACTAAAAGGGATATTTTATTTTATGAAATGCAATCAGGTGCAGGTAATAGAAGCTAGTGGACAGTTGCACATCTGGGAATGATTAAGGGAGATGAGAATTTTCTTCCAATTTGGTTTAAGCCTAAATACACTTTTTCATGAGTGAGTTTTGCAAATTAAAAATATTGTAATTTCCTTTATTCAGCAATTAAAGTGGAGCACAAGTAATAAGTATCTCAGTTCCAGGTTTTATTTCAGTGTTGAGGGATGCTTTTATTACAAATTTTTACTCTTTGTTTCAGTAGCCTTGCTGACATTTTACTGGCATCTATTATTGTTACCTACACTAGCTAAATAAAAGCTAGTGTGTGTATGTGCATGCTTACCAGTGCTACCGTCATTTGCTATGTAGACCTACTCAAAACCAAAGGGGGTAACTGAACATTGTGTTGATTTCACAAAGCAGTTAGAGTTATAGGCTGCCACAAAAGTTGCAAAACAGAGGAAAAGTGCAGAGGAATAAGAGTTTGAAACCTCAGTGTATAAGAATGTACTTTACCAATTTCTCCCTGTGTGACCTTAGGCAAATTAATTCAATTAACCATGCCTCAGTTTCCCCATCTATAAAATGGTTTCTAACTGTCTCCCCGTATTGAAGTCATTGATTTTCACAAAGCATGAAGAGAAGATACATGTCACTTTCCCAGTCCCACAAAGAAGCTAGATCTGCTAGTGTGGGCAACCCACCCCCGCCTATAGCCCGCCAGCCATCTTCCTCCTACTACCTCAGATAAGCACCCCTCTCCTGCAGAAATCTCTATTGAGTGGCAACTACTAAATTATATATTCCTTTTCTACAGCCACCCTTGTTGCCCTTATTTTCCATTGGGAAGACTGTCAAGGTTCCTTCCCCACTCTGAACTCTAGGGTACAGATGTGGGGACCTGCATGAAAACCCGCCAAGGTTATTCTTACCAGCTTAGGTTAAAAACTTCCCCAAGGTACAAACTTTGCCTGGTCCATGAACCCTATACTGCCACCACCAAGCGTGTTAAACAAAGAACAGGGAAAGAGTCCACTCAGAGACGTCTTCCCCCAAAATATCTCCCCAAGCCCTACACCTCCTTTCCTGGGGAAGGCTTGATAAAAATTCTCACCAATTTGCACAGGTGAACACAGACCCAAAACCTTGGATCTTAAGAACAATGAAAAAACAATCAGGTTCCTAAAAAGAATAATTTTAATTAAAGAAAAGGTAAGAGAATCACCTCTGTAAAATCAGGATGGTAAATACCTTACAGGGTAATCAGATTCAAAACATAGAGAATCCCTCTAGACAAAACCTTAAGTTACAAAAAGACACAAACCCAGGAATATACATTCCATTCCGCACAGCTTATTTTACCAGCCATTTAACAAAAGGAAATCTAACACATTTCTAGCTAGATTACTTAGTAACTTAAGGAGTTACGAAGCTCCATTCCTGATCTGTTCTCGGCAAAAGCATGTCACAGACAGACTGACCCTTCCCTCCCCTTCCCCCCGCCTCCAGATTTGAAAGTGTCTTCTCTCCTCATTGGTCATTTTGGTCAGGTGCCAGCGAGGTTATCTTAGCTTCTTAACACTTCACAGGTGAAAGGTATTTTCCTCTGGCCAGGAGGGATTTTATAGCACTGTATACAGACAGGTGGTTACCCTTCCCTTTATTTTATGACACAGACAAACTAGCAAACTCATCCAATAGCAATACCAACACTGTTTCACAAATCCTCTGGAAAGCATCAATAATAGAATATCCTAAATGTCAAATCTATATGTCTGAGCTCTGTAAATACACCATACCAGGTTCCTAAGTCTCATGGTTCGTGGCCAGTTCCAATTAAATTGCTGGTTATGATACCAACTACTAATAGTAACAGAGATTAACTGCCTGCAAACATTTCCAAGAAGAAAACAGAAGGAAGAGGAGCCACCTACCATGCAAATTCAACTAATAGCAGTTTGTATCTGGTTTTTATGCTGGGAAAGCAATTATATGCTTATGAGAAGTTCATCTTTTTATTAAGAAGCCAGCATTTTGAGATTTTTGCCATGTTTCTTCACGCTGCATATGACAACATAATGATATAATTGTAGTTAAACACATTTAAAGTGATATGCACTTATTGCTTGGACAGATACTGTCATGCTAGAAGTCTTTTTTAATTAATCTGTTAAGGGCTTTCATTACAGGCAAGCTGTAAAATAGACATTATGGAAAATACTGAGTCTGGATAAGACTCCAGTATAGGTGTTTATAAACTGGGAATCACAAGTAGCTTCTGTCTGGTTAGAGTTCAGAAACAGAGTGTGGGAAAACCATATTCACCTTGCCCAGACAATTATTCTGTTAAATTATCTTATTGACTGGCTATCAAAATGTATGCATGCATTTGAACATTTTCATGCACAAAACAGGTAATTCATTGCATAACTGCATATTTCCGTGCACAATTGTTTGACTTTGGTTTGCACAAACAGGACTGAGCATAAGATTTGCAGATGTAATTTGGAAAACACCGCTGAAAATCTGTCTCTCTAAAATCAAGATACAGGTATGGACAACAGACAAAATGTAAGATAATGTAAATGTAGGTTCAATTTCATTATGTGTGTGCATTGTGTAAAATAATGAGTGTGCATTGTGTAAAATAAATACTTGTGAGATTGACTAGATTGACAGGAAAGAAGGCTATAGTCCTCTGTTTTTTCCCAGTACTGGTATAGAATGAGAATCTGAAGTGCAAACATTCCCATCGCTTACCGTGAATACACTCTGCCTTATCAAAGTGCTTTAGTTCTCACCAAGAGGGACAACTTCTAGGTGTTTAGGTCTCGCAAAATTCAGGCAATTTCATGTATATTTCCCCTCTATAATCCTTGAAGGCACCCATTCTAGGTTCCCTGCTCCAAATAGTCACCTTGCTTGGTGAGAGACCCACATCTCTCTCTTTCCTGACTGGAGGTTTTCCAGGCTGCATAGTTCCCTGCGCACACTGCAATATTCCCAGAAATTTGGACCACTTAAAAGACCAGCATGTGCACACTTTGCTTTCTCTCCAGAGGCTATGAATAGTGTAATGCCCTCAGCTACAAGTTAACACACAGCTCTTTATAAGCAAGAACATTTATTCTTAAGTTGCAAGTATTACCGAGAAAACACATTAAAAACAAAAGAACATCACGCATGCTAAAAAGCGTACTAGAGGTCGCCTCAACTCCAACCTCAGGTTCTGGCAGGTTTCAATCCTTTAAAACACAGAACTATTTTTCCCCCATGCTTACAAGTTCATAACTCTTTCAGATTCATAAACCAGAACAGCCATGAAGCTTGAGCCTTTGATCTTGAGCTTATGAAACAAGTGGTCTATAGCCAATAACCCAATCTTCAGGGCATAGTTTCAAAAGGCTTGGTTTTTGCATAACCACTTAATTTTTTTTTCCCAAAAGTCCATTCTTCCCTGGCAAATTGTTCAATATGCCCCTCAAGTCTCCCATCCGTCACATATCCCCCCCCCCTCAAGAGGTTCTATTCAATCTCAACCCGCAATAATGCATTAAATATTCATTTAATACAATGAACCCCAAAGATACTTGAATTTAATTAAATAAAGTCTCCCAATACAGTGGGAAGTTGCCATATGTCATGAGGTCTACATGTCTATTCAAGCTTTGGTCACTTTGCTGAGATATTCATTTGAACTCCTATTGGCAATTTGGAGGAGATTTGGCAATACAGATACATCTTAGGGGCATTGCCAGCAGATCGAGGGACGTGATCGTTCCCCTCTATTCAACATTGGTGAGGCCTCATCTGGAGTACTGTGTCCAGTTTTGGGCCCCACACTACAAGAAGGATGTGGAAAAATTGGAAAGAGTCCAGCAGAGGGCAACAAAAATTATTAGGGGACTGGAACACACGAGTTATAAGGAGAGGCTGAGTGAACTGGGGATGTTTAGTCTTCAGAAGAGAAGAATGAGGAGGGATTTGATAGCTGCTTTCAACTACCTGAAAGGGGGTTCCAAAGAGGATGGCTCTAGACTGTTCTCAGTGGCAGCAGATGACAGAACAAGGAGTAATGGTCTCAAGTTGCAGTGGGGGAGATTTAGGTTGGATATTAGGAAAAACTTTTTCACTAGGAGGGTGGTGAAACACTGGAATGCGTTACCTAGGGAGGTGGTGGAATCTCCTTCCCTAGAATTTTTAAGGTCAGGCTTGACAAAGCCCTGGCTGGGATGATTTAGTTGGGGATTGGTCCTGCTTTGAGCAGGTGGTTGGACTAGATGACCTCCTGAGGTCACTTCCAACCCTGATATTCTATGATTCTATGATCTCTGTAGTACAGTACCGCACAGAGGGCCTGATCTAACTCCCAGTGACTTTAGTGGGCATTGGATTAGGCCTTTAGACCACCACATTCATTTTGATCCAGGTTAATTGTATATTTTTCATCAGTTTGGTTCGTATTTTTGCTTCTCATAAGATACCATTAAAATCAAAATAATCCTATATCATGCAGTTATTCCTTGATAAAATAATTGTCAAAATCTGCCATTCAATGCCAGGAAAACAGATAGAATGCACACTGAGGTCTTGCCTCAAGTAGGCTTTAAAAAGGTATGCTAGAACATATGAGCTAATGTGGTCTAAAACACTAGTGTGAACAGGGTAATGTATACATTGGGCATGCGTTCACTACACAAAAGTTGTGTTTTTACAGGTAGAAAACTGACATACATTAGCTATAGCACTCTAAAATCTGAGTGGAGGCGAGGGACCTGTAGTTTTTACCATAATATAGATAGGTGAGATCAACTGTGGATGGGTGACTTCAACAGGTTACATCACAGTAAAATTACATGTTCCTTGTCTCCACTAGGAATTTACAGTAAGATAACATACTTATCTCAATGTAAAACAACACTCATATTTTCTGGTACAGAAGATACAGCCTTTAACACAGGCTAAAGCTGGTCATACTGAAGCCTAAGATCCTGTGACAGAGAGGTCCTCTGTTGCCAATGGGTAAAGGGTTCACTGTTCTTTATAAGCAACTGACAAACTCACTACATTTATTACACCACTTCAATGGTATTTATCCATAAGAGGTAGCATGTGAAGTCTCTATTAAAAGCTTGTAACTTACCAATACTCAATCATTATGAGTACTGTATACTTAAGGAATAATTGATCTATATAGAAAGTTATTCCTTATTGTCTTGGAGTAAAAGTTAGTCACCAGGGAATTGTATGTCTCAGTGATGGCCAATTCATGTGAGTAGCTCCTCCCTTAGTTAGTTAGTTGGTGATGGAATGCCCTTGCCTTGCTCCTAACAGTCAAAAACAACTTCAAACAATCAAAACCACATGGAGAAACATTACAAAGGACTGGGGATCACCCTGTCTGTGAATAAAGACAAAAAGTCGATTCATTATATCACAGGGTGGAGAAGGATACTCTTTGTCCATTCATTGAGAATACATCTTGTTGCGCTAGGTGTTCATAAAAGATTGGATCCTGATTCCTGGGAAGCCAGCCAACTTTCCAACAGGCTGAATTCTGTGGGGGAAACCTATCTAATTAATTAGATAAGGGGAAGGTGATTATTAATAAGTGTATGCCTCATTTTGTATTTTATGGGGTTTTTTTTTGTATATTATTGCTGTATGTTTCCATCACACTCTTGTTTCTAGTAGGATCTCTACTCTTCCTTAAATAACATTTATTTTGTTTGATTATAAATTCTCACAAGTTTTGTGTGTTATACAAGAATGTTGATTTAATTTAAAATGAGTGAACTGGGAAGAAGTTCCTTTGAAAGCAGAGGATCTTGGATTTCTCTGAGTAGCCAATGTCAGGGGCTAGATATCACAGGGGAATGCTTCAAGGGGACTTTTGTACACTTATTGTTAACCTTCAAGGTAAAGTTAGAGCTTGCATAGACCACAAGAGAGTTCCTGAGTGGCTGCCAGGCTCATGGTGTTAGGGAGCACCCAGCTACCACTGGCAAGACTCCCTCATGGTAAAGAGATGGGGTAACAAGGAGACTCAGTCCTGGGTACTCCAAGAACTGTCAAAGATCCCCACTAGGCTCGAAGAATGACTTAGCCTAAGGCCCACCAGGAACTTTTGCATCCTTGAATAAATGTTTACGGAAGTGTCCAGCCTAACATTCACAAATGTGTTAACTACCTCAATTTATCAGCCAATCAATTAACCCAAGGTTAAAAAAAAACCTGTCTGGCGTATACAAGCCCTTAGGGATTCTAAAGAGAATTTGGTTGTGCCTAGAACCTTGTACAGTTCCTCTACAGTGGAGTGAATTTCCTTTTACAACATGTAGGATTAAGATTCTGGAAACAGACAATAGTACTGATGAGAAAGATAGTTGCCAAAAACTGCACAGTATGGCTAAATAGCAATGAAAGATCTGAAATCCATGTGTGGACTCTCCTGTACCAACCGGAATTTATTAAATTTCTATGTATTTGAGCACACTTAGCAATTATATCTGCGCTGATTTCCTGACTACTTTGATGTAATACAGAAAGTCTTAATTTGGGGGATATATGTCCTTTCTTCAACATACATTTTTAATGTTAAAGAATTGTAAATTGTAATTCTGCAAAGAGTCTCCAGGAATTCTGCTAGATTCTCCCTTCCCTGTTGACTACCTACCAATTTACATGCTGAAAATGTAATCAGAAGAAAAGCTGTACTACACAGATGACACTGTAAAATGGCCAAGAGGAAACAACAGAGGCAACAAAACCGAGAGTTGGTGATGATTTTACTTTCACTAATGAGCAGATGCTGAAACACAATGAGGAAAACAAATGAGCAAACAAAGTAATCAATGAACAAGCAAAGAGGGGAAAAACCACAATCATTCACAACAAAGAGTACATCCATTCCCAGCTTTAAAAGGCCTAACAAAATATGTAAAATGCATCCAAGCAATTCCTTTAAAGTCATGTCACTGACACAGTTGGGGCTTTATTATACAATACAACTGTTTTTGCTACCGCTATCCCTTCTTTACTCCCAGCACACAGCTCATGGGAGATATTTGAGAAATAAGTAAAAATAATATGCCATTGCACAGTCTTGGCACCCAAGTTTTTGGTCACCCTGTCTTAGAAGCTCAATTTAGATGTGCTTTTTAAAAGTTTAATTTCTGCATATCAGTGTGGTTTGTTTACTAAGAGTTGTTGGATGGCCTCAAAACATAAGCTTCTACACTTGGGTATATAAGGCTGGGTGACCAAAACATGTGTGGGACATAACACCTCTTTGCATGCACCACATGCACTTGAGGAACTATTATTTTGATAAGCCAGACACAACTGTTATTTGATAAGCCGGACACAAACTCTTATTCCCCATAAGCACGCCCTCAGAGGTGAGTTCAGTATAAAGCTGGCAGCTTGGAACCTCAAATCTTTATGAGAAGAGCACAGTATTTTTCTTTTCTGTATTATGGTTATTACATTTTCTTTTAACTTGGCTTCTAATATTCATGGCATAGAAGTATATTCACAACAAATGGATTTTAAGATTAACATCTGCATCAGCATTGCTTTGCATATTCCCTATGCACCAACATAATCCCTTAACTATACAACATGTTCCTGTCTCTATAGAACTGCAAAGTCATATGATGTTATCATATAATCCACAAACTCCACCTGGATCACATAGTCACAATGTAAAAATATCTTTGTTCTAAAGTAATTTCTCTTCCTGGTTTCTATACTATTATTGGTATAGGTAATCATCTAGTGGGGGGAGGAAGGCTGGACTAGAAAGTCAGCAGTGCAACAAATCTCAGCTTTTGGCATGGAACAGGCATGTATCATGGGAAAGAGAAGCTTGGAATTAAAAATACAGTGTTTTGGCCTTTCTATATTGGTGTTAACATTCAGAAAAAACCTCAACTGTTTATTGAAAATAGTTTAGGCAGATTTCCCTTACTTTACCCTCTGAAAAACTGAAACTGAAATATGTGAAGCAGCTAAAAATGTAGCTAAAGATGATTATAATGAGAGATGAAAATCTAATCGAGATCAAGAGAGGAGTGAGACAAGGTTGTATAATGTCACTGACTTTATTCAACATTTATAGCGAGTGTTTGATTAAATTAATTGAAGAAAGAGAAACATGTAATGAGATGACTGGAAAATGGAAGAATAGCATTAGCTGTTCAGATGATATTGTGCTGTTGGCTGATTCAGAAGAAAGTCTGAAGAAATTAGTGGAGATTACATATGAATACAACAAAGAATGTGGTCTAGAGTTTCATATGGACAGGACAAAAACTATGGTGATATGAAAGGATCATGGGAAAACATGAACTACATGATTTAGAACTACTGTAGTTCACTGTACTACTACAGTGAACTACACAGCTGTATAGCAAGTGAGAAACTACTAGTATATATATATATATATATATATATATATATATATATATATATATATATAAAGCATTGTTACAGAAAATGGAAGATTGGATACTGAAGTTAGCACCAGAAGAGGGAGAGCGAAAGAGACATTCTTGAAGAATAAACATACAATGAGAAGGGACATAAATCTGAAGACTAAATTCCAATTCTTAAAAACTTACATCTGCTATGTGTTAAATTACAGTTATGTAACATGGACATTTAAACAATTGATTAAGAAACTAAAATTCTCTGAATCATGGTGTTATAAAAGAATTCTGAAAATATCCTAGATAGACTGCATAACCATTGAAAAAATATTGGAGATGACAAATTTTGCAATTGTCAAATATCTTATGAATAGAAATATTTTATGTGCAGGGCACTTTCAGGGGTTCAGCAACTGATGCATGTTTACATACAATAGAAGGGAAAATTGGTGGTAGAAGAACATGAGTAACCATTACCAATTATTATTAGGAGAAGAAGAGGTGCCTTGTGACCATAGGTGGAAAGGGCTTCCAGGTGCATGTCTGTAATGGAGTACACTTGCTGCTGAGGCAGCCCCTTTTGTGGCTGCATCTGGGGACTAGCTTTGCCCTGTCTGATGCCCCCTTTGGTCACTTGTTCACTCTGCAAACCCTCCTGCTGTCTAGAAGTTGTCTAGTAGCTTGGCCCTTCCCCTTCATGGATTGGTCAACCAGCTGTGTTCCTATACACCCTGTAGACTTGATGAATGAAATTGTTTTTAATTGTTCACTTTACTAATATAACTTCATAAGCAAAGTTTTATGAATGAAACCACATTCATTCATAAAACTGGTTATCCCAATAACTGGCTAATTGAGTTTCACTTTCAATCCAATTGCTGCTTACATCGCTCTAATTTACACAGTTTCAACATTGTAACTTCTGCTCACTGTTTGTCATTCATTATACTTGTCTCTATTGTAACTTCTGTTCACTGTTTGCTATTCCTTACACTTGTCCATATTGTAACTCAAACTCCATTTTCACTTGTCCCAAACTCCATTTTAAAATGCTCACTTCATTTTGTAAAAGCTTGCTGCAACCTTCATTTTTGCAAAACTCTGCTGTAATCTTATTAGTTTAGTTTAGATGTGTGAATGAGGTATGTATGGATGATGGAATCAACCTCCAGCCCCAGCCTGTCCTGATGAAATAAAGTGTAAACATCCAACGGCTGAAGATGCAGACAACAGCCCCGACAAAGTAAGAGGAGTCCACCCTCAAAAGAAAAGAACAAAAGTACAATTGAAGAAACATTAAAGCCAGGTCCTAGGCTGAAAGTCATGTCTGCAATTGACGGGTGATCAATCACACCGGACCCAGAGGCAGGGTGGCACAGCAAGACCTATAGACTCTGGGTTCAAACTAAAGCCTACAAAAAGGATGGGTGATATGGAAGACTTTGAAGGGTAACATTCTGCTGCCAACATGGAAGGGCATCGGTGCATGCCCAACAGAGACCCAGCTCTTCCTTGTACCTGGCTTTCCTGGCCAGTTAGCCACCACAAACTATGAAGCCAAGCCACGAATACAAGCTACATTCGGGACTGGAAATTACACAGCAGCTGCAGAACCTGTGTGTGTGTATGAACGAACGTGTGAATGAATGTGAAACTGAATGAAATGTTTTAGCTATAACTGACTGCCTACTATGGTTCTTTTTGTATTCACAATAAATGTGACATTTTGTCTTGTCCCCTTTAATAAGATCCTGCTGGTTATTATTTTATTGGTATAACAACCCTTCTTAGGGTTATGAAGTCTCATTGTGGACCCACTGTCCAGGTACCAGTCTAGGCAGTCTTCCTACTCAAGACTGTGCCACTTTCCTAGTTGCTAGTAGAAGAACCTCGGCCTGCCTGCTACTCCAGGTTCCAGCCCATGGACCCTACAATCAGCAGAGAAGGTCTGCACTGTATCCACCATTGCTGCCATTTTCCTGTCTTTTTCCTACTCTGTTCTCCACAGGCTTGATTCTCCACCACTCAGATGGGAAAACCCTTCCCTCAGGGTCAGAATCCCAGGGCTACTACTTCCTTTCTGTTTTTCTCCTTTCCTCACTAGCTACCGAGAGTGACTACAGACCTCCACACTACAGCCCTCTTCTGCTCTCACTTTCTGTCTGTATACAACCCTTTCTACTGCTGCCCAGATGCGCTGCATCTTCAATAAATGCTTGTCATTCAAGCCTAACTCTCCCCCTACTGGGTTAATTAGCCCCTTCTGAGTCAACTTAAACCCTTCAGGGGTGGTGTGGGTTGGGCACCCCATCACAATGTTCAAAGAACCCAATGGCACAGTGATTATATTATTTTCTTTGAAGTTTAATTTCCTTATCACAACAATAAGACGGAAAAAGGCCTAAGAGCACAAAGCCTCTAACCTATTTATGACTTCAGTGGACTTGGGCCCATAATAAACATTACTTCATATTCATATTTATATAATAATGGTGCACTGCGTTAAACCGTTTTTCACTGGAGAAATAGTTGGATTGTTTGGTCCCTGTAAACATTTGGGAAGCAAATCTCTCCATAAGTTTTAACATTTTTGAAATGTGTGGAAGAAAACAGTATTTTCTGATTGTTCCAGTTAAGATTAGGATACTCAGATATACAACAAAATAGATCAGAATATGGATTAGGAAAAAATGAAAAACTATGTTCAGTGAAAAGGAATTTTGAGGTGCATTCAATAGCTGTCATGTTCAAAGATATAGTGTATTAAGATAATTATTACCAGATTAATAATGTATATATATATAAACACACACACTATGAAAAGTGGGAGGGAGCACAAAAAGAAAGTTACCAGCCACCTTTCTTTTCACATACACTATGATTATAGCCCTGGTTACAGTAATTATCGAGTTTTTTGTGATAAAGAATATAAGCCACATTGGCCTCTTGAATATAAAGAGCAAAAAGATAAAAAAATATACCAGTATCACAAAACTATATTAAACAATGTTAAATCCACTATTTATTCATCGGCTAATATGAGATTGAAAAGCAGTGGATCAGTTAGTGGCAATATCTGAAGGCCATTTAAAACACTTTAGAGCTGAAATCAGACTTAAAGGAAAATGAAATCTCTTACCAAAGCTAACACATTCAAACAACTATGGAAATAAATGACTGTTCCCAATATACATACTTTGGGCAGCAGCTACAGCTGTGGAGATGTGGTGCCTGAGAGTTACTTATGAGAGGACTTCTGCCTGTCTGGGATAGTGTGCCTATACTAGGCCACTGCAAAAGCATGTTCAAGAATGGCAACTATTTTAAAAAGGTGTAACATGCATTCCCCCTTCATGCCCTGAAGTAACCACTAAGCAATTATGGTTGTGGAAAGGTGGCAAATACAGCACAATATCAACTACCTAGCCCCATCCCCAGCACTCAGCTAAGTAAATGCTCCTCTCAGTTATTTAAGTGTAAATCCAGAGAAACTATATGGAAATCATTGGAGTCACTCCAGATTTACATGGAAGTGGCAGAGATCAGGACTTGCCCTGTGAGGAGTAATTGTTATTCTTTATGACTATGCAAAGGAAGGGGATGCTCCCTGCTCCTTCTTGTTCCTTCCACACCACTGCAAGTAGAAGCACTGTCTGCCCCAGCACATATTATTATGAGTACCTAAGCCAAGCTGCACAAGAACCGGTGAATGTCCCCAAGTTTTGTTGTCATTGCCAGAAATGGCACATTCAGAAGTTATGCCCTTTTGGAAGGGGCATCCAGCATCAGTTAGTTAATACTTTCTGAAACTTCACTCTCATGCCTGAAGTTTTACTTTGTATGATAGCTGTCTGAATGATGTAAAACCACACCGTAGAACTGATTGTGCCTGGCTGTTCCAGTGGCTCTTGTAAGGAAAGGAATTGGAGAGCAGGTCTCAAATTATTCCAGATATCATCAGGTCAGGTTACCCTGGATTTTCTTTTCCCCAAGCTTCCTTCTTGCTCTCCAGAATCTCAACTATTATTTTTTTTTAAATGCCTGCCGCCTATATGACTACAGAGAAAACCAGCATGAAATGAGTGTAACCAACACAGCAATGTCTACCTAAATCTGCAGTGAGCCTGAAACGGTAGGTAGGAGAGGTATGAACTGCTCCACTCATCTCAGTACAGGATGATGGGCATCTTGGGGTTTTCCAAATACCACAATGTTAAGTGTCAACATTGTTAATTATTTCATTGATATCAAAGCACACAAGAAAGGAGATTGAGGAACACACATCTGCATCATCTATTGTCACTCAACACTCCTTTTGGTGTTGAGTGCATAGTGCTTGAGGGAGTATCAACACATTTTTCCCCCAGTCTAATGGAGCTAAAAGGATAGAAGGAAGGAGTGGAGGCCAGGGTGGCATCTGATCCCCACCAATTCCACACAGCCCGACTGGATATCCAAGCCCCACAACCAGCCAATGTACCTCACTCACCCCAAAGCAGCAGGGACCTGGTCAGCTCTGGAAGTGGGTTGTGTAGCTGTCTTCGTGCTCCAGTTTCTCCCTGTGCTGGAAGCTGTTTGCAGACTCGGACCCACGTTGCTGCCTCAGTTATGCTCAGTTCACATTTTTCATTTTTTTTCTTTGCAACCATAAGGGCCCTATGCACATGTCTATGGTGTATCTGAATCCCACTTGAAGAGAACCACTCTTGAGGAGCCTGGCTAAGAGCAGCTTGAGAATATTTTGAACATCTTCACAATGTGCTGTGAGTACTTATATATATACACACACATTATTAATGTGTGTATATATATATATATATATATATATATAAACACACACACACACACACTATGAAAAGTGGTTGGGCATCTCACTAGAGCAAAGCTTGTGAAAGTAATCTCACTTCTGTTTCCCCAGTTTGAGCCCTGCTCAGGATGCCTCCCACTTGTGCCCATCTGCAGCACAGAAGCACAATTCCACTAATTCCACTCTCTGCAACTCCCCTTTGTGCCTATTTACAAAAGGAGAAGTATTTTTCAAGGAAATATAAATTAAAGCAAACCATTCAAAGGGAATCTACATTATAACCCTATTTTTGTATTCCCTCCTGGCTGAGATCAATCTTCCTTGAATTATTTCAGGTTGTTTATCACCTAGATTATAAGATATTTGAGGCAAAGGCCAGGTTTATCTTTCTTTAATCATGGATTGTACTGTATAAGCAAGGCTAAACAATGAATAATATAATACTCTGGGACGAAAGATCTTCATTTTGGAAGTTCTTATACTTGGCTACATGTATTGGATTCATCTCAATTTACAGTCTTTCTTTTTACATGAGTCATAGCAATAAAGGAGTGAATATTTTCTGAGACACTTGCACTGTGATCTTCCCATATTTTTCTATTCACTGCAATCAAGGATCAGTTATAGCAACCCCATATTGCTAATAGCTACTACAACAAAAACATCACACTTACTTGGTGATAGAATTTATAAGGGCACTTCATAGAACACATGAAGCAATTTACTACAAGTTAGTTGAATACAAACCACCAAGTTTCAGACTAGTCTGAAATGGTTCACATTGGGGATGTAGCAGAGTAGCAATTTGTAAGACAGAAGGAATGTGGAGTAGCTGGATGCAGTTTTATTTGGAATTTTATTTGGCCTAATTGGGGTAATCAGAGGTATTAGTTCAGCTATTGGCTGTTTGGATTCTGCTTGAAATTCTAAAAGCCTTACTTTGGGGGCGGGGGGGAGAGCTAGCAGGGGTTTTGTCTTAAGAGTCATTCCCCAGAAGCATTCTCCCAAGAGGCATTTTCCCTAGCAGGCATTTTGTCAAGACAGTCATTTCCCAGAAGTATTTTACCAAAAGCATTTTCCCTTACAGAAGTTTTCTCTAGAGTGTCATTCCCCAGAGTATTTTTCCCCAGTACAGAGAATTATTTAAGTCATGTATTTTTATTAGTTTTAAAGGTATAATCTATTTTTGCCTGTCTTAAGACAAGAAACAAACATTTGAGCACAAACTGGTCATGACCCCGATACTGCCTAATATATCCCTTGCCATAGGGTTTCTGCACTGGGTTAAACTAACCCACCACTGACCTTGGTTTGACTTCAAGTGCTAGGAGCAGATTTTAGCCACCGTTTTTAAGTTAGGGATGGGCTTATTGCTGAACTCTATTTAGGCTTGGCAGAATTCAATTTTTATTGTTTAACAAGTTTGATATATCATATTGATTATTTTCACCATTTTTTATTTGTATTACTTTAAATGTTTACACTAGTGCAAAATTATGGGTTTTAAACTTTTCTAATTTTTACAGGTTTGCAGGAAATTATGAGGGGGTCATACAATAGAGGGATCGGACATTAATTAATTACAGTAGATGTTGAGGTTCAAAAAGTTAAAACTTTACAACTATAAAAATACAATTGTCGATATCACTTGCCAAAATACACAAAGTCAACGTTGTTAAATCAAACTAAGCTCTCAAGCAGCACTTTTCATGTTTTGACTATCTGTAAATTTTGATTGTCAGTGGAAATAGTTTTCCATTGATTTTTGTGTGTACAGTGAAATCAACATTAACAGACATTTACCAATAACAATCTAATTCTACCAAGACTAAATATATTTAGCGCCAGTTCAGAGTTACCTGTTGCTGATGCCTAGTGTTAGCAAAGGGTGATTTTTCCAAAAGTTCACCAAAGTAGGCAGCCTGTGTCCTATTAGAAGGGAGAGAAATCTCCAAGAGACAGAATGAGTGTAGAAAAAGTCACAGAGAAAGAAAAGGATTTCTTACTTGAAGATGAAGGGGAAATTTGTTCAGTGTGACTCTGGAGCCAGATCATATTCAATACACATAAGTGTATTCAAGCATTTAGTCTGTCCAATAATCAGCCTTTATAAAGTATTATTTTGGCAGAAAGAATTTTAGGTGATAAGAGCATTGCTATTTCATTTCTAATAGGAAAACAGGGGCAATTACTGAGAACCAGAGAAAGTTAAGTTTTCTTAGACATTTGGGCTGCAGCATATTACACAAAATGCAATATCAGTCGTTGCCATAATTTATAATAAAGACAATTACAGTAATCTCATCCTGTGCCTAATCATCTTCCAATTCACAATTGTCTATTATCCTAATTAGAATATGGAGCCCAATCCTGAAGTTCTTATTCAGGCAAATCTTCCATTAACTTGATTGGAAATCCTTTGTTCCGAAATAAGCTCTTTAGAATGATAGACTTCGTGTTTAATAATCAGGATTTTACTGCTGTACTGGATATACTAAAACTGATATTTAGTACACTAGGAGAAACATAAAAACTGATAGAAACAGAAATCAAACAGAGTAGGAAGGGTAAGAGTGAAAAAGAAAGAGAGTGAAAATTAAACAGCATCTCTCTTTAGTCCGACACGAAGGAATACTGTGCAAAAAAGTTGCTGTTAGTAGGATAAAGAGATAGCGGAGTCCAATCATCAAGTTTTCACCCAGGCAAAGCGGCCACTGAATTCTGCTTGAGTAAGGATGGTATTGTGAGACTTCCTCTTACCACCCATTCAGAACCAAACACCATAGAAGTAAATAAGTAACTAAAGCCAAACTTTATTGGACTGGTTTTTACCCATCCCTAGAGTGCATATAGATTTATGTGGTCTTTAAGTGCTAATGACTAAATAACTCAGAATAACCTACCATTTGGAAATATTTATATTTTCAACTTTTCTGGAAGAAAATGTGTTCAGATATAGTTGATGTAAGTCTCAATACTAAATGTAAAGGATGAATTTTCTAAAGATGGGCCTGAACTTGAAAAGCAGATCCAATTTCCTAATCTTAAAGGAAATTCAGATTCCAAATACATTCCAGAGTCAGCTTGTGTGAGGTTTATCCAAATAACTTTTTCTTCTGCATTTTGCAGCATAAGTCTTACATAAATTGAGGTTTGATGCCCCTTACTCCCATGTGCTCACATACTGTACCATTGCTTCCAGGATGGGAGGTAGCAAGCTTTGCAAAGCTGCTAAGTCCCTCCTTCACACAGGTGGGTTGGCAGAGTTAAGGATTCAGTGAAGCATGGCTAGAGCAGCAGGGGAGACTGGGAAGGAGATTCTGCATAAAATCCCCAATTGGCAGTCCTCCTTCTGGAGCACACACACAACAATATTCTGCCCCTTGCTTGGACCTAGATGGCATACTGACCATCTAATGCACAGTGATACAAAGAATAGAGTTGTGGTAATCTGGGTAATTGAGGATAGACAATACACACTTATGAAGATGTGATAAATGAAGGGGGAGGGAAGGTAGCTCCCTTTTATGGACACCCAGCCAGCCAGTAGCTATAAAATCCCTCTTAGTAGCTGTTCTCTAATTGCTCTACCTGTAAAGGGTTAAAAAGTCTCACTGCTATGCATAGGTAAAAGAAAGTGAGTGGACACCTGGCCTAAAGAGCCTATGGAAAGGCTAGAACTTTTTAAAATTGAAACAAGACTCCCCTTTTGTCTGTCTGTTGTTGTTCTCCAGGGGAGAGGTGGCCAGGCAGAGCTATGTTGTAAGAGCTTGGGCCAGGTATGAAAAAATTATCAGTATCATACCTAGAAACTACTCATTTAAAACCCCAGATATGTAAGTAGATCAGGAAATGTCTAGGAAGACGTGATTAGGTTTATTCCTTTCATTTCATTATGGCTTATGGATTCCTCTGTGCTAATCCCAGGTGCTTTTGTTTTGCTTGTAACCTTTAAGATGGACCTCAAGAAAGCTAATCTTGATGCTTAAACCTCGTAGTTTCTCTTTTAAAATCTAGCAATAGTCTGAGTTCCCAGGTGTATTTTCTTTCCCTTTTTTTAATTAATAAAATGTACCTTTTTTTTAGAACAGAATTGTATTTTTGTGTCTTAAGAGCTTTGTGCACATGTTGTTTAATTAGCTGGTGGCAACAGCTGATTTCCTTTTTTTCCTTTCTTCCGCAGATCTTCCCTGGAGTGGGGGTGAAAGGGCTTGAGAGTACCCCACAGGAAGGTATTCCCAAGTTCACCTTCCTGGGTTCTCAAAGGGGTTCCGCACTTGGGTGGTAGCAGCATCTACCAACCCAAGGTCAGAGAAAAGCTGTAATCTTGGGAGTTTAATACAAGCTTGGAGGGGCCCGTATTAAATTTTAGAATCCTTGATGGCCCCCAGCTGATGCACTCGAAGTGCCAGAGTGGGGAATTAGCATTGACAGAAGATCATTGTGTTTCTGAAAGAAAATATACTATGTTACAAAAAGTGAATTAGTTAATAGAAAGTGTGAAAGAATATCAGTGTCTGAAATGAACAGTGGGAGTTGTCAGCAAACAAACATTTCACTGAAAAGTAAGTAAGATTTTTATTAGAAATAAAAAGCCAGATTTTGCCACCCTTAGTCATAGTCATTACCTTACTAGTCAGGAATGTATTGAAACCAATGGGATTGCATGCAGAGTAAAGGCATTAGAATCAGGTAGGTCAGTTGCTATCAAGTCACAATATAATAAAAATACAAAATACATTTGTAGATATGTAATAGGCCATATTTTATTAAGAGCTATCTGATGCATGTGTTTGGACACAAATTTCCTTATGCTGAATTAGATAGATGATCAAGGTTCATGGTAAAATCACTCAGTAAGAATCTTCGGAAAGCAAAGAGAAAATTAAATCTGCTAATATTTAAAGCAAAAGGTACTGAAACAATTAAGAAGAAAATATTTTTAAAAAGATAGGGTGTGCCAGTTAAGAATGAACAGCTGCTGTACTGATTTAGATTACTGCCTCAACATAAAAAATAGCAAAATTAATTCAATAATCTAACATGGGATTATAACATGTATATGTAAAATAGCTAGAAGAGCCATAAGCAATGGATGAAAAATGTGGAAAAGTAGTATTCAATTACAGAAGTACAGATGTTCCATCAGTATATTGTATAGTGGTAGTACCATGTCTTCCACTGATAAAGAAGATAATGTCAATCTTTTTATAGGTAGCATGGGCAGACAATTCATGACAACATATGGTACGGAATCTGTGATTCAATTTAAAATCTAATTTTGTTGCAGTCCAAGATTTGCACTTATGTTACCATTATATGTTGAAGAGGCAGAATAACTAACCAATGAAAGCACAAACTATTGAAAAGGTTAAAAACTACAAATATGCAATGATTGTGAATAAAGTTATATTGCATTGATATACTCTCACTTTGTGCATATGAAAAATATTGTAAACTGAAGAGAAAGTGGCTTAAAATCCATCAGTTTCCACTCGCAAATACTGCAGGAATGAGAAATGTTGCAAGAGTATCCCAGTGCCTTATTAACATTAGAGTTCATAATGTAGATCGGCAAGACAGACAAAGCAGTGTTATCCCCAGTTTACAGACAGAGGAACTGAGGCACATAGAGACTACAATCACACAGGAAGTTTGTGGCACAGATGGGAATTGAACCTACATTTCTTGAATCTCAGTCCAGTACCTTAAGAAGCCTGTCCTCTCTGGCAGGCAGTGCTATGAATAGAATCAGATTGCTTGTCAGGGTGAATGTTAGACAACTGTATTACATTAGTTTTGCTTTGTTTTTGATTTTTTTTTAATTGTTATGCTGGGGTCAAAGACCCATGAAGTCAGACATAAATTTCTTGAGAAAACAGGCAAAAGCCACATCTTTATAGAATCAGACCTAAACAAATCCTTACAACAGAGTGAAATAGAAGGATGTGACAGCAGGTATTTTACAGTCACTGACTTTCCCTGTTGTAGTACTCAGACAGCACAGAGTATCCTATCTGTACCAAAGCAGATTTGCCTTAACCCCAAGGCCGGAATGGTCTGTTCTGTGCTATTCAGGTTCTTATGCTGCTCACATCACTGTAGTATCTGAACACCTTCCACAAGCGATTTAAGCACTGTGACTGCATATCTGTCACTTGTTTTTTGTTTGCATGTGCAGTGGAATGTCTTGTTTTAGTAGTTTGGAGATTTTTTTTATAAATATGGTAGTTGTTTATATAAATATACTAATTGCTATGTGTTTGTTACAGAAGGAAAGGTAAAAATGTGCATTGCTCTTGCAGGAGTTCATTCCATAGTCTTAGACTGACTTGAGAAATTTCTGTCTCCTGCATAGTTGTGCTTTACTCTTATTAGTTCCTTTGTACCACAGAAGTGTAGGTGTCAATCATAGTCATCATCCTGGAGATTTTGATGATCTTTTAGATCAGTGGTTCTCAAACTTTTTTTTTTTTTTTTGCTGACCACTTGAAAACTGCAAAGAATCTCGGCAGACCACTTAATGATCTTTCCAAATGTTGTTTGTACTGTTAGCTAACTATTGTAAAGCACTTTGGATAAAAGCGCTGTATAAAAAAAACCCCTTAATTAACTTTTTTTGTACTACAAATAAAAGCAGATAACTCATATTTTAATATCAGTAGTCTTACCTTTCTGATGTGATGGATGTGGCCTCTCTCTCCCACTGTGGCAGCCCCCAAGCTGGGGCTGGGAAGGTGGAGGGTCTCTCCCCACCACAGGAGCCACAGAGCTGAGGCTTGGAAGGAGGGCCGTCTCTCCCTGACAGCCACAGCTCTGGAGTTGGGGAAAGTCGCCTCTTTCTCTGGCCGCTGCAGCCCTGCACATCCCAAATTCCCCACTCCCCCGACTTCTCATCCCACTTTCCCCTCCCACCTACCAAGACTATCCACCTAACCTTACATGTGTGTCCTCTCCAGGGTCCAGGCACCTAATTAGTGGAGTCCAGCCTACACAGCTCCACTAATTAGGTGGGTGGCCCTTCATTCTCTCGTGTGCAGCCTCCCAGGCATGCACCTTAGAGGGAACTATCCACAGACCACCTGAATGGAGTTCACGGATAACTGGTGGTTCACAGACCACAGTTTGAGAACCTTTGTTTTAGATATACTAGGTGCCTACCCTGGAGTACTTTGAATATAGGGACCAAGACCTTGAACTTGATTTGAAGTTCTATGGAATGCCAGTGTAGAGAGCAGAGGAGAATTTTAATGTGTTTGTAATAGCCTGTGTATTAGTTGGAGTTTCCTAAGTGCTGAAGGCTTCACACGTCTGTAAGCTTCACCCCTGTAAAATCTCCACATTTTGCATTAAGAAATTGAGTACTTCAGAAACATAAGGTGAATGGTTGATGCCTAATCAGAGGTAAAAAAACATATCCCCAGCCTATGGGGTTGACAAACCAGAACATTGCCAATCCTCCCCATACTTTAACTCCAGTTAGAAGGGTAATCTAACTCCCATTGACGAAATGCAACACCCAAAGTTGAAGTTGTTTAAATCCAAAAAAATATGAACCAAGAATGTGACCTCTGTGTACTGTCTGAAGTGTCCACAACCATACAGGTTAATTGCTTTCAAAGTCCATAAGCACGCAAGCTAAAAGCAATTGTTCAAAATACCGTCAACACACAAATACAATGCATTACTGCCACTGTCAAACCAGAACTAGTACTGTATTACATATTTGGAAGACACTACATGTCAGTATGAGGAATGTGTATAGAACCTGATAGTCTCATTTATTAAAAATCTATTCTATTCCATTCTATTCATGTTTCTTATATGTATCTTCATAGCTATACTTTTTTGTTTTTTATATAACAATGTAGGTGTGCATGGTGCTTCACAATAGACAGATTATGCCAGGCAAGGATGTGGAAATTTCCCAATTCCCTTTCCAGACCAAGACATCTGGCCTTTACTAATCACTCCTGATAGCAGAAACCTCTTGATCCTCCACCAGGCAAAACATCAGATTCCCTTCCTAGCAGTATAAAACCCTCCAGGACACCCACAGTACATCACCTGAATTTACCTAATATAGAAACTGAAGAGCTGAATATGAATCTGATGGAGAGTATCTCTGTATATTCCTAGTGTTTGTTCAGTAAGATGTGAAACTTCTATATACATTAGAGACCCTGAGGAATGATATTTATTTAATTATATTTAGGCTGCACATACTGTGCTAAAGACCTCACGGACTGTCAAAGCTCTTATCTATTAAGAACTCTTTTAATCCCTACATGTGCTTTCCCATTTAATGAAATAATCAACCTCTTTCTTAATTCAGATAATTCATAATACATATAGAGATTGAACATGAAGCTGTAATTCCATTCAAGTGTTCTACTAATATCATTGAATATCACTATTATGAAATTATGATCAAGTTTAATAATGAAATATGCAAATTTATATAGTGCAGTGAAAATATAAACCTTCATCAGTTAATTCAGTTCAGGTCCCTTTAGGTCGTGGGGCCTCTTGCCGCTGGTTTTTCTTTATTAATATTTTATTTCATAACTTAAGTTTTGAGGTTCTGACTAGGAGATTCATCTTTATTTTCATTATATATGTTTGCCTTTGATGAGATTAAGAGCTATCAAACACATCATGTGTGGTATACTCATTTCCCTCCACTTCACTGTATCTGTGTTAAGTTTTCAGATATATGTTTCAAACGTTAGCATCCATCCCAGCTAAACAGTTCTCATATATACTGAGCAAGTGGAAAGATAATTCCCACAAGCTACAGTAACTGGAAGACACCCTACAAGGTTTAAGCAGATTTGTCAGGTATTACTGTTACACTAATAAAAATGATACCAACAGGATCTTGTAAGAGGACAAGGCAAATTGCCACGTTTATTGTAAATACAACAAAATAGTCCTATATGCAATTTCTATATAGATCCATTCACACACACACACACACACACACACACATTCACACACAGACTCTACAAAAAGGTTGTTATAGTTACCAGCCTAGAGGTTGCTCGTGCCAAGTCACTGGACACGAGAGTGGAGCCGAGTCATTGTCAGATGCGCATCTGATGCTCCTGGAGGGTGGTCATAGAACCAGACTCAAAGAACATAGTCCCTGGACCCAATTTTTATGGGTCTCTGGTTCAATACAAGTCTATGGAAGTTGCTTCATCATGCTGAATTTACAATTGAGATGACCATCAATCAGCTCAATCAGCAGGTGGTACATCCATGAAGGCTCCATGATGGCGAGGTGTTATCTTCTTGTTCTTCTTTGATGAGTTTTGGGTGGATTCCAGTTCGCCCTCCGGGGGTCATCCAGTTATCTCCACTTTGCATATTCCTCGGCCCATCAATACCAAGGTTGAAATTTTTAGGATTAGGCTGGCACCATATACTAACCAATTATTTCCCTGCTTCAGGCTCTCAATTCCATGCACTCCTCATCCATTCTTTTACTTAACAACACAATCTATGACTCTTGATTAATTTAACAAGTTTTATCCCACTATCTATTTTTCCCTCTTTGGATACCAAGATTTACATAGGCATGACAAGGGGCTCCCGCAGGGGAAGAGCATCAGAGTGTTGTTTTAAGGAACAGCATTGTTTTCTCAAAGTTCTTATCACTTTCCAGCACAGACTGTTTGTCCTGTACCGGCCTGAAATAATTAGCACTTTGGCCTTGCATTTGTTACAGAGTGAAATTCAATAGCATGGAACTGTTGTTCATACCTTTTTACAATACCTATATACTCTTTTGTCTATCTTTATTTCTACTACTACATAATTATAATTCTATCATACTTATATAACTTTGAGGGCAACCCAACATTACTGGATCCTCATTTTTACCTCATTGTGCTCTCCCTATTTGTTGTAGCCACCTGTTGTCTATATTTTATGTTTAGATTGGATGTTCATGAGGACAGAGCCATCTCTTTGTTATAAGTTTGTACGTTGCCCAGCACAATAAGCTGTGGTCCCCGGACACTGTTACATTACAAATCATAATTAATTATTTCTAAATTACAAAAGATCTAAAGGGAGCAGCCAGACCTGCAGAAAATACAAGATGTACTGTGGCTGTGTGATGTTTTTTTCAGGGATATCAGTAAATGTTGGAAGTAGAGCGCACTGAGAATTTTCTGCTGAAATTGTTTGTTTTTTGTTTTCTGGGAAATGTCATTTCTGCAAAATTGAGATTTTTCCACATGAAAATATCATTTTCGTAGGGTTTTTTTTTTCTGTTCAATTTTCAGGATGGGTAGACACATATCAAAATATTTCAGTTTGCCAAACTGAAATGAAACATTTAGCTTCTGGTTAGTTCAAAGCTAATCTGTGTCTGACTAAGTTACCAGGGGTCATAGGAGTTTTGGTTCAGATTCCACAAGGTCCTTTTGCCAGAATGCATTTATTTAGAGCTCCCTGACTGGTCTACCATCCCCTGTGGTCTTTGTTTCAATAGTGGCATTTCAATATTTCACACCAGAATGCAAAACTTTAACATGATGGTTAAAATAACTCATTGGAAAATTACATTATTTTTAGGTATTCAGGATAAAATTCTGGCCCTACGGAAGTCAATGGAAGTTGTGCCATTCACTTCATTGGAGCCAGGACTTTATCCCATGTATACATATTTATCTTGCAGACACAAGTAAGGATAGCTAGCATATACAGCATTGAAAGCCAGTAAAAAAATCATGGTATCTCAGAAATTGGCAGCTCTCTCTAAAAACAAACAAACAAACAAAAATCTGACCATTTGAACTCCAGTCACTCTGTGTTTGATATGAAAAAAAAAACTAAGCAGTTCAATAAGTACTTACAATATTGAATAATAATAAAAGGAGAAAAAGAAGAAATGATATGTCTGAATAAAATAAATAAACACTTCTACCTACAGCACAGGAACTCAACTTATTTTTTTGCTTGAGGGAACTGAACACACTATAACATAATGTAATCTTTAAAAGCATAATGACATAGAAGCATCTGTGAATATAGTCCATAAGTGCTGACATTGACAAATTATGTAATAGTTAATGGTATATAAGTAGGTTTGGATGTCTTCAATTCCAACTATCTTTAAATCCTTAAAAATCAGACACTTCCAATAATTTAGTGACAGTATTCCAGAAAAGTTGATTTTGTTCTGTGAAAATTCATGGTGTTGTACTATATTATAATTAGAAGAAATTGACAAGTTATAATAAATCTTCTTTCATGTGATAGACTCAAGCAAATTTTTCATTTTACAGGGTTTTCAGGAGACATAAAATTGTTGTTCTGCAAATAAGAAACCACCTATATTTTCACTTCTTTCAAGTACTGAACTGGAATAACAGTGGACCCAGCAAGTAAAGAAGAAATGCAAATTTGTATTTAGGAGAACTTTGTTTGAGTACTCTTCTGCCCTGTGGAGTTGGCAGCAACAAGGTTGGGTTCAATATCTAGGGGTTCCTTTTCAACAAGACAACACAGGATTGGCTCAACCCCCCACTCAGTAACCTGGGGAAATTACACACCACTCCTGGGCGCCTCTAGAGGCAATATTTCCCCTCTTGCAAGCACAGAGTCTCAGTGTAGAAAAGAACCATTTTAATGAAAGGAGGAAAGCCACCCAGCATTAATTAGAGAAAATGCTTTTAGCAGGATTCATAAATATAAATCAGTGAGCAAAACCCCACCCCAGACTACAGTGGGCAGTGTTTTTTGCCTCAGATTCATGAATTCTACAACCAAAAGTTCCTTTAATGCCCCCTCTCTTCTCCCTCTCAAAATCCCACTCACAGAGGTTGTTCTTGGTCAGTGAGGACCGAGAGTTCAGAGGTGCATCTGTGTGAATTCACTTCCCGTCAGGGAAGTGCGGGAGAAGGCATCCTGCTTGCTCTGCCATCCAAGTCCTTTCTCTGGCATTGCCGCCCTGCCAGCCAGCCAATACTCTATTCTTCTGGCCAAGCTGCCAGCTACTTGCCATTCCATTCCACTGGCTTCCACACCAGCTGTTCACTTTCCACTCTGCTGGCCACCTCGCCAGCCTCTCCCCTGAATACTGTAACCTTCTGCTGCCACCTGTGCCTTCTGCTGCCTTATCTACAGTGACCTCTGCGGGTTAGTCCCTTGAAGTTTCTTGTAGCAATTAGGGATTGTCAGCTCTCAGTGATTGTCAGCTCTTACGTCTTGTCTACACTACACAGTTTGGTCTGCAAAAGGCAGCTTTTGCCAACAAAATAGTGGAGGCGTACACACTAAAAACATACTTTTGGTGGCAAAACACTGCTGTTTTGCTGACAAAATAAAACCACCTTGATGAGAGGCATAAAGGTTTTTGCGGTAAAGTTAAAGTGGTAATGTGTCAGTGTAGACTCTGTCATTCGTTATGTCAATATAACAATGGTCAGCAAGTATAATAGGTCAGGGGAGGCTAAGCTGTGGAAGCCCCGCCTCTCCTCTGCCTGTTCCCCTCCCTGCTTTACCCCTTCCTCAAGGCCCCCGCCGCTGCCTGGTGTGTCCCTCCTCTCACCTCCACTCCACCTCCCCCCTCTCTGGAGGTCCCCATCACCTGCCATATCCCTCCTCTTCTCCACCCCACACAACTCTCCAAGTCCCATCATACCCCACATGCCCCACGAGACACTCTCCCCGGCCTGCCACATCCCTCCTCAGTACCCCAACCCCTTGAGCTAGCCTGGTGAAAATGAGCGAGTGAGTAAATGTGGGGAGAGTGAGCGGCAGAGGAATGGGGGATGGAATGAGCAGGGGAGTGGCCTCAGAGAAGGGGTGGGGCAGGGGGCAGGGCAAGGGTGTTCAGTTTTGTATGAGTAGAAAGTTGGCAACCCTTGAAGTGATGGGGTAGGGGCAGGGCCTCAATGGGAAGGGCAGAGCTGGGGATTAGCGTCCCCAAAGAGGGGTTTCACCTGGTGCCCATAGGTATAACTGACCTCCCCTAGTATCCCACACTGCGTGTTGTGACTGCTCTGTTCATTGTTCTGAACTTGGCTTCCTGCATCTAGCTATACAGGCATGCACCCCTCCCCTTTCAAAGATCCAGGAAGCTTTGACATTCCTGAATGTGGAAAGCTCAGAGTTGCTGAGGATGCTGCTCCTGGAAGTGGAGGGGCTGTGGGAGAACTCGGAGGGAATCAAAATCATTAATATAGGATATTGCTGTCCCCGGCATGCAGGCAGGCAGAGCAGGCTGCTGCTGGACTAGACGGTGGGGTAGGGTTGGAGAGACTTCTCAAACTGCTGTCTCCCCCAACACACACACTTCCCCAACACACACTCTGTCTCTGTCTCTCTCCCTCCCCACACTCCCTGTCTAGGGTTGCCAATTTTGGTTGGACGTATTTCTGAATATTTAATCACATGACGTAATCTTTAATTGAAGATTAATCTTTAATTCTTGGAGACTCCAGGCCAATCCTGGAGGATTGTCAACCCTATCCCTGCCACACAGTTTGCCCCACTCTCCAGCCCTCTCCCCCCCCCCGCCCCACACATACAGGTCAGTTCAAAAGTGGCTGGCAATCTAGTAGGATGCCCATGGAACAATGTGATTGAGAAACCTGCCTCATGTGACCCTGTAACTGTCCACTGAGACATGGCAAACCTTTTCCAAAGCACCCTACAACCAGTTGCACAGTGGAATAGCTACTCACAGTGCACTGCTCTCGATGTTGATGTTGATGCAAGGAGCATATTGTGGACATTCAACAATGGTTTAATTAAAGCTGCATAACTTTTGTTGACAAAACTGTGTAGTGTAGACATAGAGTTAGTGGGGAACTTCCTTGATGAAATAGGCTGGACAGAAACACTGTCCCAACAAGTGAATTCCACTCTAGTGATTACTTAACAAAACAAAAGACTCCTAATAACACCTTAATTAGCTCTATCTTTGAACAGTAGGAAGGGGCTGGTTAAACCATGACTTGGTTTCTGAGACAGAGCAGAGCCCTCTTGCATTCCACACCCCAGCCCCCACCTTAGTGAATACATTTCAGTGAGAGTGACCCCCTCAGTCAGGACAGCCTGAATACACCAAAAACTGTGCTTTTAAACTTCAAATGTGACATGAACATAATTCTAATTGAAGACCAGTGGCTTTAATGTTTATAAAGAAATTGTTTTGAAATAGCAAAATTACAGCTATTTGTAAAGTGTCACATTTTCCTTAAAATTTTGACAGGTTACAAACCACAGAATATGCAAGTCTACAAATAACAAGTGTGTAGTCATATAGATGATTTCATTAGCTACACACATTTGATGAGATTTTCAAAAATTTGCCTAGCTCTCCTTCCAAGGAAGTCAATGATAGTTCAACTTCAATGGGAACAGAATCAGGGCAACACTGATCAATTTCAAAAATCCCATTCATGAGGAGTACTGTTATGAGTAAGGGTTCAAAGGACAACATCTACTATTTCTTTGTTTCTATGTGGATTTTAAAATGCTGAACCTCCAGCATTAACTTTAACTTTAATGGGAGCTGCTGAGTACTCAGCACTTTTGGAAATTCAGCCACAAGTTTATGTACCTAAATATGGATTTAAGAGCCAAAGGTAGTCATCGATTTTTAAAAATCTTGGTTCTAGCACTGAAATGCAGGTATGATTATTTCCTACTTTGTAACCTGTATTGCTCTTTGCACAGAATAGTTAGATCGGATCATTACTCCATCATAAGGAACGTAATGTAAACAGGTGCATTATTAGTATAAATGGCTCTATTGGATCACACCCCGGGGATTCAACCAGAGATCATTATGCCTCTTTAATTATGAGATACTCATAAAAACTGAAAAAAAACCCTGAATTAATTGCACATAGTGCTCAAGTAATCAGGCTAAATGCAGGAGATTGGAGATGTGATACAAAGTCTTACAAACTGGGGCCAGGATGAAGAACTACAGCACATACCTCCTCCCATAGCAACTATTTCAGTCTAAGGACAAGGGTGGAAATTATTGCTCTCTGAATGGCAATGTGAGCAAAATGGTCCAAAATGGCATGTAATCCCAATTCCACTTTCATGTTCCCTGACTCTCATACTCCAACCCAATAAACACAGCAATTAACTTGATGCATTGCTTTCAAGATCAGAACTGGTGAATGAACATGAGACAGGCAGAAATAAAGAGGAAGAGAAAGAAGAGCCAGTAGAACAGAATATGGAGAAAAGGAAAACTCTTGAATGGAGTGAGATCAGAAAACCTGCTAACATTGGTGCTGGACAATAACATAAGACTATTTTGGGCCGTATATGAAAAAAAATAATCCATCAGATATTTTTAAAAGAATGGACTATAATGTGCCCAAGTTTGAAAGAGAAGTGGTCTTGAAAGAACAGATTGCTATCTTTTGGGAAAATAGCCCATCCAGAGAAGTGGACACATAACAGTATGGCAGACTTCTTAAAAAAATATCATGAGTTTGCTGATACCATACACATGAACAATAGTTACGACACAACTTTGGTATGAATCTACAGATAATCCATTTCCACACTCTTCTGATTGCCACAGTATCTTTTAATGGACATTCAACCAGGCTGGTCTGCCATGTGATTTGCACTGAAATACTGACATAAAGGAATAGTGCTCATTTTAAAATTAAAAAAAGTACTCAAACATTTAGTGAATTAGGCAGAAAATGATGAGCTTGTCTTTCCAGGGTGTATGGATGGGGTTGATTCCTCATCTTAGCACATTTTCTGCTAGTATGAAAAGATATGTTTCATTGATGACATTCATTAAAGATTCCCATCTTCTTGTGCTGTCAGGATGACTACTGAAATGGCAAATGTTTTTTGACAGAGGAGATGGTATGACCTGATTAAAAATATTTTGCAGGTTTTACTACTAAATTGATAATTTGGTTTCCAGCAATTCATTCACTGTAGAATCATATACTGAACATGTTTTCTCAATGTATCTTGTCCCATCAAGGACCCTGTATTGCATTACACACTTTGTTATGGCTTGTAAAAATTGCATTTTACTGATTCCCCCAAGGTAGGGACAAAATTGAAGGATTTTCAGAAAATCCAAATAAAGGTTTCTCATTTTGCAGATCTCACTATCATATGATATGTTATCTAACATCTAAAAAGTCATCTTCGTTAGTCTGATTTATTTATACCCAATTTAGGTAGATAGCTAAATAGATAGATGCAATTTCAGTTAGAAAGCAATTAAGAAAGGATGCAAAATGCTTAGGATGTCCTGGCACTGGAGAAACTCATGGATTTCCAAACTAAGGAAATCTGTTTTGCTTTTCTTTGCTTCAGAGAAATACTCCCCACTTAGCCTTTATGCTTGCTCCAATCTTGCAAAATTATTATGTGACATTCTTTTGATGGTTTCTTTTTAATGAAAAATAAAGTATTAAACTAAATATGTTCTTTATGAGCAATAACTGACACAGGAACTCCATCTGGATAGGGATTTCAAAATGATTTCTCACCATATGGATCATCTCAAGTAGCCTAAATGTTTTTGGTAGCACTAATTTTTAGATGGTTAAGTCCTAAGTCTCTTGATTGATGTCTGAGGGGAAAAACACATTGTGAAATGGCCTTAAAGTACTCAAGAAGGTTGGTAAAACACATTAAGAAGGGAGAATCACTCCATAAACGGACACAGTCCATTTGGCAAAATCATCATGACAATCCTAAGAGCATGTGCTCAGATCAGCTATGAAACCTCTCCTGATCTTGACTTCTAGAATGTGTATTTAATGGGCCCATAAGATAGTCAGAACATTAGACTCATCTCCACCACCCTCCTATAGGAGCTGCATATACACTATTCATTATATTGTATATTGGTTGTTTGTACATTCCAAAATTGTAGAATTGTTGCAATGCAAATAGTGCACGCAATGTTCATTTAACTAGAGCCATTGCAGTATATGCTGTCACTGCACACATAATGCACACTAAGAATATTATAAAATACCATGTAAAACACTTCAGAATATTTTATTACCATTGAAATCAAAGGATCATCAAACCTGAGAAGGAAGGTGTTTAAATATTCTATCCTTTTTTATACTACTCTTAGACATAAATGAATGAAAAAATCATTATAGTGGCATTATTGGTTTTGCTAAAGACAAAAAAAAAGGCAAGGAAATTCAGAGCTAAGACTGACCATTCATATGTCACACCATTATGGTAAGACAATTGAGAGAACTCAAAACTGTTTGATCTTATCACTGTATTACCACAGTTGGGTGAGCTAAGGTTTGACTCCTATACCCAAAGTAAATGTTAATTGCTTTTATTGATTTAAATCCAACCCTTAGCCTTTTGGGTTGTTTTGTTTTTGCAACATGTACTGAAGACAGCAATGAAGAAAAATGTTCCATACATAGAAAGCACTTTTATTGTCTAAAAAGTAATGGCCAGAGGACACTGGGTTATTAATATTAATACTACTTGCTAGGAAACATTTTTCATTCTGATTGAGGAATGTGTCAAATTTTCCACAGTCTCAGAAGTGCCATCTGATTATGATAGATCCATAGCTCAAACCCCTTAGAAATTGACACCCACATATAAGGAACATATAGTTCCTACTTATTGACACATTTTTCATAACTGGAACAGCAGCTTGAGAACAGATAGTATCTCAGGTGTCTATGACAAAAAGACAATCACTTTTGAGGAAACATTTTTCATTTTCAAAGATCATTTACAATTGCAAATAGATGGAAATGTATAGAGTTTCTTCCCTAAAAATACAATGCCTGACTTGGTTATAGTTCAAGAAAATATTCAAACAAATGTATCTCCTTATTTTCATTATAAATTGAGTTCAAAGGCACTTCAGAAAAAGTGTATTAGTAAAATTACCTAGGGAATTGTCATGGAGCAATGAAATGGGAAGTTTTCGTTTTTAAAACCATAGATTTGTGGGAATACATGTACATATATAAAAGAACAAGAAGATGGAGTTAACTGTTAACAGTTAATTTTATTTGGCCTAAAATATTTACTATTGCTTTCAGCAAGAAGGACATGTATTGCATTTGGACAGTGTAGAGTAAAACAGCACATGCTTTTGTAAAATATAGAATAAGATTCCATAAATGAGACAATACCTTCTAAAACCCTACCTCCTCCCATTTGGTAGTACATGTGCTTAAATTATGAGCACATAATTGAAAGAAGCTGTCAAATAATTTGGAATTGAATAAACCAGATTGCAATTATCCTCTACACTCTGAAAATTATTTATCTTCTTTGGGAAACAGCAATGTAAGAGAAAGAATAAGATATCACAAGTAGGGATTAGCCCAATTTGACTGGTCTAAGGTCATATGGACTCAGAAATTTGATTGCACTCATTATAATGGTAGGAAACATTTGCATAATTCAGATCCAGATTCAGATTTTAAAGTTTGGGAATATTTGAAGCAAGGGATTTTGGTTTGATCCATTTCTAATTCCAGTAAGACATGGCATAGCAAAGCTTTTGACACGGTCTCCCACAGTATTCTTGTCAGCAAGTTAAAGAAGTATGGGCTGCATGAATGCACTATAAGGTGGGTAGAAAGTTGGCTAGATTGTTGAGCTCAACGGGTAGTGATCAATGGCTCCACGTCTAGTTGGCAGCCGGTGTCAAGTGGAGTGCCCCAGGGGTCGGTCCTGGGGCCGGATTTGTTCAATATCTTCATAAATGATCTGGAGGATGGTGTGGATTGCACTCTCAGCAAATTTGCGGACGATACTAATCTGGGAGGAGTGGTAGATACGCTGGAGGGGAGGGATAGGATACAGAAGTACCTAGAGAAATTGGCGGATTGGGCCAAAAGAAATCTGATGAGGTTCAATAAGGATAAGTGCAGGGTCCTGCACTTAGGACGGAAGAACCCAATGCACAGCTACAGACTAGGGACCGAATGGCTAGGCAGCAGTTCTGCGGAAAAGGACCTACGGATGACAGTGGACGAGAAGCTGGATGTGAGTCAGCAGTGTGCCCTTGTTGCCAAGAAGGCCAATGGCATTTTGGGATGTATAAGTAGGGGCATAGCGAGCAGATTGAGGGACGTGATCGTTCCCCTCTATTGGACATTGGTGAGGCCTCATCTGGAGTACCGTGTCCAGTTTTGGGCCCCACACTACAAGAAGGATGTGGATAAATTGGAGAGAGTCCAGCGAAGGGCAACAAAAATGATTAGGGGTCTGGAACATATGACTTATGAGGAGAGGCTGAGGGAACTGGGATTGTTTAGTCTGCAGAAGAGAAGAATGAGGGGGGATTTGATAGCTGCTTTCAACTACCTGAGAGGTGGTTCCAGAGAGGATGTTCTAGACTATTCTCAGTGGTAGAAGAGGACAGGACAAGGAGTAATGGTCTCAAGTTGCAGTGGGGGAGGTTTAGGTTGGATATTAGGAAAAACTTTTTCACTAGGAGGGTGGTGAAACACTGGAATGCGTTACCTAGGGAGGTGGTAGAATCTCCTTCCTTAGAAGTTTTTAAGGTCAGGCTTGACAAAGCCCTGGCTGGGATGATTTAGTTGGGGATTGGTCCTGCTTTGAGCAGGTGGTTGGACTAGATGACCTCCTGAGGTCTCTTCCAACCCTGATATTCTATGATTCTATGATTCTATGGCAATATACAATTATTTATCCTTTAAAACTAAAGGACTTTAAAAAGAAAATCTTAGGTTGGTTAGAAAAGAAAATGGTCTCTGGGGTCCTGACTCAGTAATTTACCTAAGCAAGTGCTTAATTTTAAGCACATAAGGATTCTCACTGAAGCCGTTTAGGGATACTCACATTCTTGTTAAGTGCTTTCCTGAACTGGGGCCTAGAAGAAGGGACCCAATTTTTTGACCAATGTCAACATTTTAAAACCTGATTGCCTGATGTTAGATATCTAAACCCATATTTTGGTAGTGGTGAAAAGTGGACCAATTTCAGACATGCTGAGCATCTGCATTTCTGCTTGATTTCCACTTTGGATTGGGATGCCTAATTATAGGCACCCACACTTGAAAACTTTAGTCCAGAAATCTTAATTTTAGTTGTGCAACCCCATTTACTGAAACTGGTGTCCCACTGTCTAACATTAAAAATAAGTTTACTGGGTTTTCCTGTGCTTGAAACCTGGATAGCCCCCAACTTAGCTATATGAAAATCTGTATTCCTATAGTTACAATAAATTTAATTTTCATGGGTGAAAAAGTTACACTGTGAAAATAAGTATGGGTTTGTGAGGATTCCACAGGTCTAAGGGCCCTACTTCCTTTGATTCTGGGCTCTGGTACAAACCAGGGTGTAATTATCTTTCAACTTGGGCTCATCTCAAATAACAGGAAATGATTCCCCAATGGCTTTGGATTTATTTCTGGATTGCTTTACAAGAAACTATTCAAATCTGTGGGATTGTTTCAACAAACTTTTTTTTAATGTTTTCATATGTGAAAAAGATTAGAATGCCTAGGCATAACAGTATATTTTATGTTTATCCAGTATTTGTTTGCAATATCAAGTACTTTTTTTGCATTTGAACTTGGGACCCTGGGAGCTACCATACCAGATCAGATAAGTAGTCCATCCAGTCCAGTATCCTGTCTCTGAGAGCAGTCAAAACTAGGTTCTATGGATAAAATGTAAGAAACCTCACAGTAGACAACAACCTGTCCATAGAGGAGGTTTCTTCCTACACTTCCACAGTCAGAGGCTGGCATATGTTTTGAAAGGTAAGGATTTTTATTCTTTATATTTATTTTAAATCCCATCTAAAGTAATTCTGGATGTTCATATTACCCATATAATAACCTAGTTTTTATTAAACCTGCTAAGGTCTGGGCCTCAATAATTTCTAGTGGTAAGGGTTTCCACAGGCAAATAATGTATTGTTTATCCATTTTATATTTGCTGTCTTTCCTTTTCATTTTGTGTCTCCTATTCATTTATTATGAGAAGAAGTAAATTGGAGCAGGTGAACTACTTTGTTTATATTCTTCATTATTTTTTATATCTCTGGCCTCTCTCCTTTTATTTGCCATCTTTCTAAACAAACCAGCCTTACTCTTTTTCAATCACTTTTATATGGAAGTCTTTATGCACCTCTAATCATTCTTATTGCATCTCTGCAACCCTTCCCTTTCTGTCATATCCTCTTTGAGATATGATGACCAGAACTGAAGACAGTATTTCATTTGAGGACAAATATCTGATTTATATAATGGTATTGCAATATTCTGAGTATTTTCCAGAGTTTTATGCTTTTAACATTAATTTCCAACCAGTTTGTTATGCATCTAACATTGTATTGTTTTTTTAGACTTCCACTGCACATGGAACAGAAGTGTTTGTTGGGCTATCTGCAAAGACAGTCTAGTATTTGTCTTGAAATAATAGGGACACTTACAACTGAGTGTAAATAATAACTGATGCAAACCAACAAAAGTTAGGGCATTCAAACTAAGACTCCCACTCCATCCTTAACTCATCCAATTATTCCTTTTAATCTTTTTTTTAAACCATTCCACACATTAAGGATGTTAGTCATTTAAATGGTTTGGGGGAGTATTAATTATTTATTAATTATGATCATTGTTGTTATTGTTTTATTTGTTTGGGTTAATTTAAACATATCTGCTCATTGTATTATGTAATACCCTCTTACTTCCTAGTCTGAAATATATTTATTAATATTAATATAAGAGGAACTCCCTTTCCCTTCTTTCCATGTCTCTGTCTCTCTCCATATGTATATATGAATGTTCTTCTAACAAGAAGAACTGTTTCCCCAAGGTCTCCTTACCCCAGTTCTACTTTTGAGTTATATTTTGGAAGAAGGACTAGCATTTTTTACATCACACATATGGAGAAATAGGATAAACAATCATTTTGGGGAACGTGGCAATTCATGTTTACTCACTGCATATGAAAGTAAAGCTCTTTGCTCTCTATAAGCAAGTGTTCATGTAGAGAGAACATATTTACAATTTTACATTAAGTGGTAGTGTGAAGACAGAGCAGCAACAATTTATACTTCTGGGGGCCATCATGTAGAGCATATAGAGAACATTCTTTGTTTTGCACAAGAGGAAGAAAATAGGGATGCCTGATATTCAGACTGAGTAAATGTCAACAAGGGCTTTAATATATATATATATATATATATATATATATATATATATATATATATATATATATATATATATATATATATATATATTACATTAAATTTACAATAAAATCAAAGTATCAAAAGTATCAAAGTACTGTTTGGGATCTAGATTACAGTTGATGCAAGGTAAGAAATTTAGAGTGAAGGCTGACACTCAGTCCTTGTACAGTATTACACCTTATGTTCTAGTAAAATAACCCATTGGCCCTAGTCACAAAGGGACAGATTTTTAATAGCATTTAGGCACCCAGTGGTATTTTAAAATGCTTCTTGGTGCAATTTGGGAGTTAGGCAACCTAGGTGCTTTTGAAAAATCCCTCGAGTTGCCTATCTGCATCTTTAGGTGCCTAAATATTTTTAAATGCCTGCCCCAAATCACTCCAAGTGAGGATCTCTATTTGTCTGGCTCCTCTGTATAACATGTTTGGCTTAATGAGGAAAAGATGAGCAACTGGTTTTAGCTTCTCCTCTGATCCAGATCCAAGCAGTTGCATGCAGATTATCTGCCCCAAAGATCACTTAGCACCTTTAATAACTTTACCATGGGTACATTTTCTAGGTCAAATCTCCTCTCATATTTTCCTGACAGTTGTAATTTGTTGTGCCTGAATTCTACCCACACCTTCCACTGAAAATTATTTACAGGTGCAAATCTCACCTGCATCCTATTCATGTGGGTTTAGGGGAGCATGAACTGGCACATTACTATGCTTTCTCCCTATATTTTATGTTTAAAACATGCCCAAAGCAGGTGAAGCTTTGTAAGAAGGCCCAAAGCTAACAGCATTCTTTACAAATGATATGCATGTGTTAAAAACCCTTTTGCCACTGTCAGTTCTAGTAGATAATATGGAAAAGATTCAAAATGTCATGAGTAGTTTTGCAAAGAACATATTTACATAGCTATCCAATCCTAACACATCAGGCACTCTTAGTTACCCTCACACAGACTCACAGGTGATTGCTGGAAGGCCTTGTATATCCATGTGACAGGTAGATCTATTGTAATAGCAACTCTGTAATAAATGTCCTATTCTAATTAAAAATAGTGTTATGAAACACCCGGCAGTCCAGTGTCTTAGGAGAAGAAAGGTATGTTATGGCTGGTTTGAAAAAGTATGGCTGCTTTGAAAAATCCCCAGGGAAATCCTGTTATCAGAATTTGAGGTTTTGGGGGTTTTTTTGTTCATTTTTTTACAGTTCTGAATACCTCTTTAGATTTTATAAAGCAGAGCCATTATTTTAACATACAAAGTCTAGAAATGAAGAACAATGGGTTTTTAACACACATAGACATTGAAAAATTAACTAATATTTATGATTTATAGAATGTCATTACCTTGTTATTATTTATTATTATCTGTGTGGTAGAAAAGAATTGCTTATTGCTTTTTTGTTGGCATTCAAGGAAGACTTTTTCCCTACAGAATTAAGTTAAAGTTTTTTTATCTGAAGCTGGAAATCTCATGATGTTTGGTGCAACACACAAACTTACACAAGTGCATGCTGCTCAAATATCACACAATTTTGAAAAAAAAACTTGGGTTGCCCCTAAGCAGTGCATAAAACAATACAAAATAAGCCTTTATGACTGGTTTCAATTGATTGCTTTTCAGCAGAAGAAAATGAGAAATCATTATGTTCAATAGTTGAAGCCTTCTTTTAAGCAGCAGTTCAGTTTAATTCATGTCACCTTACTCATGACAGCAATAACAAATAAAGAAACCGAGGATGGATTCCTAGGGATAATTAAGCAGTGTTGATTTTAGGACAGTTGTTTTTTCAATGAAACACTGATTGCATTGTTCATAACAAAACTACCTCTGCATGACAGAACTAATTAGTGACCATCTGAACTTACTTAGCCAAACGAAAAAAGCAATTAAAAATGCCGTCATCACTGGATCTGCCATTGAACATCTGGTTATATTGATAAGCAATAGAGCAAGTTAAAGCTTCTTTGGAACAAAATGGAACTTAATCTGCTTGCTAAGCAGTAATTAGGAAACAATAAGAGAATATGAGATTACTGTTGAGAAACTGTTATTATGATGCAAACAACTTTCAAAATGCCATTTGAAAAAATTTCCTGTGAATTGGTATTTAAACAAGGATTGGAGGAGGTGTGTGGGGGAGGGGGATCTGAATTTTCCACAAATAAAACACTGTAAAGCCAATGGAAAAATCACTGATTAGTTGTGTTTCAAAGATATCTATGCCATACCATACTTTAGATAACGTATTTTGCTTTACATGTCATAGAAAGGATGGCTATCAAATTAGGCTTGAGAAGATAGTTCAAAATCCATTCCAATGGATTTTCCAAACACATGTTAAATGTTCCTTGTATTATCTGGCAAAAATATGACAGCACACAATAGGTGTTCAATCTTTTTATTATTCAAGAAAGGATTGAAAAAGCAATAAAATGACAGGTAAATATGTATGGAGAACTCAAGTTATTCTAGCAATTTTTACTGATGTTATCTCTATACTCCAATGTTTCTGTGCTAGATTGTTCAAAACAGAGAAAGAAGCACTAAAGACTTTTATAACAACACAGGTAGAGAATGTAATCTTTAGTTCATTGCCTGTGGTTTGAAAACTGGTTGACTGAAGATGAGAGGAAAAGAAATGAGTGACTTATATAATTGATAAGGAAGATAATATCAGTGCTCACATAAAATGTAGTATAATAATTTTCCATGGGTAGGCGTTTGATAATTTCAGGATGGCATAGTATATGTTGATTTTGGTTTTTTACCTTTTTACAAATGACAGATGTCTTTTTGGCCATGTCAGGCAAATACAAAAGGAAGGACACCTGGTGCAATAACTTGCAATATATACAAAGGAGAAAAACAGCTCCAAGATAGTTGTCAGTCTCTGGCTTCTGCAATCTTAGGCAGCTTTTGTATGTGCCAGTTATGTTGATCCAAAAACTGAAAAGTGACTCCTGCTATTTGTTCCAAGTGCATTCTGAATTCATGTGCATTCAGTTTGCTTCCATGAAATTGTACTTTGATTCATGCCAAGACTCCCATACAAAATCTCTTTTGTAAGTCATTGAAAAATTAAACTTAGTACTCAAGCTATAATGAGATACATCTGATCACAGTACATTAGACTGCTTCTTTTGCTGATCTAGGGCCTTGATTCAGGAAAGGACTTGAATGTGTGCTTAAGTCCATCCCTAATCAGGACAGCATTTAAGCACATGCTGAACAGTAACTACATGCTTTATTATGTGCTATCCTTAATAGGGATGTTTTCCTGAACTCGTAGATTCATAGATTCCAAGGGCAGAAAGGACCATTGTGATCCTTTAGGCTAGGCCTCCTCTATAATACAGGCCACAGACCTTCCCCAGAATAATTCCTAGAGCAGATCTTTTTAAAAAAAAAAATCTAAAAGTTGTCAGTATGGCTGTCAAGCTGTTAAAATAATTAATCGCAATTAATTGCACGATTAAAAAAATTAATCACACAGTTAAACAATAATAGAATACCATTTATTTAAATATTTTTGGGTGTGTTCTACATTTTCAAATATATTGATTTCAATTACAACACAGAGTACAAAGTGTACAGTGCTAATTTTATATTTATTTTTATTACAAATATTTGTGCTGTAAAAAACAAAAGGAATAGTATTTTTATATTCACCTCATACAAGTACTGTAGTGAAATCTCTTTGTCATGAAAGTTGAATTTACAAATGTAGAATTATGTACAAAAAATCCCACCTGAATTCAAAAATAAAACAATGTAAAGTTTTAGAGCCTGCATGTCCACTCAGTCCTTCTTCTTGTTCAGCCAATTGCTCGGACAAACAAGTTTGTTTATATTTGCAGGACATAATCCTGCCTGCTTTTTGTTTACAATGTTGCTTAAATTGAAGCAAGGGCAGTTTAGGTTAGACTTTAGGAAAACTTTCCTAACTGTCAGGATGGGTAAGCACTGGAATAAGGGAAATTGTGGAATCTCCATCCTTGGAGATTTTTAAGAGCCGGTTAGACAAACACCTCTCAGGAATGGGCTAGATAATACTTAGTCATGCCACAAGTGCAGGGGACCTCTTGAGGTCCCTTCCAGTTCTATGATTCTAATGCGATCTGAAAGTGAAAACAGGTGTTCTCATGGCACTGTTGTAGCTGGTGTCACAAGATATTTATGTGCCAGATGCACTAAAGATCATATGTCCCTTCATGCTTCAACCACCATTCCAGGGGACATGCATCCATGCTGGTGATGCGTTCTGCTCGATAACAATCCAAAGCAGTGCGTACTTACTTACTTGCATGTTCATTTTCATTACCTGAGTCAGGTGCCACTAGCCGAAGGTTGATTTTATTTTTGGTGGTTCAGGTTCCATAGTTTCCACATCAAAGTCTTGCTCTTTTACGACTTCTGACAGCATGCGCCACACATTGTCCCTCTCAGATTTTGGAAGGCACTTCAGATTCTTAAACCTTGGTAGAGTGCTGTAGTTAACTTTAGAAATCTCACATTGGTACCTTCTTTGCATTTTGTCAAATCTGCAATGAAAGTATTCTTAAAATGAACAACATGCTGGGTCATCATCCGAGACTGCTGTAACATGAAATATATGGCAGAATGTGCGCAAAACAGAGCAGGGGATATACAATTCTCCCCTAAGGAGTTCAGTCACAAATTTAATTAACACATTATTTGTTTAACAAGAGTCATCAGCACGGAAACATGTCCTCTGGAATGGTGGCCGAAGCATGAAGGGGCATAGGAATGGTTAGCATATCTGTCATGTAAATATCTTGCAATGCTGGCTACAAAAGTGCCATGCAAATGACTGTTCTCATTTTCTGGTGACATTGTAAATATGAAAAGGGAGCATTATCTCCTGTAAATGTAAACAAACTTGTTTTTCTTAGCAATTGGCTGAATAAGAAGTAGGACCGAGTTGACTTATAGGCTCGGAAGCTTTACAAGTTTTGGTTTAGAGTGGAGTTATGTAACAGAAAAAAATCTACATTTGTAAATTGCACTTTCATGACAAAGAGATTGCATTACAGTACTTATATGAGGTGAATTGAAAAATACTATTTCTTTTGTTTATCATTTTATGGTGCAAATATTTGTAATCAAAAATAATATATACTTATTTCAATTACAACACAGAATACAATATATATATATATGAAAATGTAGAAAAATATCCAACATATTTAATAATTTTTATTGGTATTCTATTGTTTAACTGTGGGATTAAAACAAAGATTAATCGTGATTAATCTTTTTAATGACAATTACGTTTTTTTAGTTAATTGTGTGAGTTAACTGCGATTAATCGACAGATCTAATTTTCAGTGATGGAGAATCCATCACAACCATTGGCAAATTATTCCAATGGCTATTTACTCTCACTTTTTCAAATGTATGCCTTATTTTCAGTCTAAATTTGTCTACCTTCAGAACTAGAAGCTTGATTGAAAGGAAGAAAAAATCAAGTGTGCAAACACAAAATAGCTGGTTAGGCAGCCATACTGCAGAAAAGGTTTTGGGGATTAGTGTGGATCACAAATTTAATATGAGTCAATAGTGTGATGCTGTTGTAAATAAAACAAATGCCATTCTGGGATATATTCACAGGAGTGTCATGTGTAAGACATGGGAGGTAATTGTTCCACTTAGCACTGGTAAGGCATCAGTTGGAGGGTTGTGTCTAGTTTTGGGCAACACACTTTAAGAAAGATGTGAATAAATTGGAAAAAGTACAGAGGAGAGAAAAATGGTAAGAGGTTTAGAAACCATGACCTATGAGGAAAGGTTGAATAGAGCCGGGTACATTTAGTCTAGAGAAGAAAAGGCTCGAAGGGGATATAACAGTCTTCAAATATTTAAAACATGTTTATGAAGAGGATGGTGATCAGTTGTTCTCCATATCCACAGGGAGTGGGACAAGATGTAATTTTCATACTTTGCAGCAAGGGAGATTTGGGTTAGATATTAGAGGAAAAAACTTTTTAACTATAAGGAAAGTCAAGCACTGGAACTGGTTGAATAAGGAGGCTGTGGAATATCCATCAGTGAAGGCTTTTAAGAACAGATTTCGGGGTGACCAGCCTTATTACACAGGAGGGCCACATAAACCTAAGCACAACCTTGTGTGAGCCAAACAGATTCTACATATTTAAATATGATTTAATGTTAACTGTTTTGATTTATATTTAACTTCAGATGGTTTTCTATGTATTTAAATCATTTGTTTCTATGTACAGTATTGTCTGTTTACACACTTGTCTAAACTAAAATGATATAAACATGATGACAAAACGTTAATGAATAGGCCATTAGTTATATTGTGTTGAAGCACACTGTGGGCCTTATGAAATGTTCTGGTGGGCTATGTATGGTGTAAAGTTGGTGCACAGTTGTAAGTTGGGCACCCCTTAGGTAAACACCTTTCAGGGATGGTCTCAGTATAGTTAATCCTGTATCAGTGCAGGGGGATGGGTTAGTAGTATGCTTCCCAAAAGGTGGGTCCCTGACAACCAATAGGTTGCAGAAAGGTTCTAGATGGATCACCACATACAGGGCTGTATTAACCCAACAATGTGTCCTCACCAAGGCAAACATACACTTCTCCCAGCCCAGTGTAGAGGAGAGGCCTGAGGGGAGATGGACGTTGTCGATCAAATCTGCCACACACTCACTTGGCCAGAGTTAGGCTTGTGGAGACAGGGCAGAGGGAGCATGTAACATTGGGTCACAAAAAAAGACAACATATACTTGTTGGGTAGCCTTAGTAAAAAGTCTGGGAACCACTGGATTAGATTATCTTTTAAAATTCCTTTCAGTCTTTTCAAAGTAATTAAAAGACTCCCATTATCTTAAATAGCCTTTGGGTCAGGTCCAAACAGCCTAACATATTGTCTTGGCTTACTGCAGACTTCAAGGCATAGCTTCCTAGAATGACCATCTCTGTTCCAACTGCATTTTAAGCATTTACTTTAGAATGTGGATGAAGTTATCCATGTACCTGATGCCTCATTAGTATGAGATTAATAAACCATCATTTTATTGTGACTGATTTCTTGCTTCGGGAAAAGTAGTAAACTCAGGAGAAGTAGACTGTGGCTTTAATCCATCACAATAATAGATGAAAAACACCAGGAGCCAAACAAATAATGTATAGTAGCCACTTGAGTGATGGTAGTCACTTTTGATCCTGGTACTACTTCAGGACTTTTAGAGGTTATAAATCTCAAGTAGGAAACCTAAGTGGGATGGATTCATGTCCAATTGGTAGTCTACCAGATACACATTCAGGTCACCATACAGAATGAAACTGCACACCCCTCAAATGCTTCATTTTTATTTTTAAATAATGTTGTGGTCAGATATTTAATGTAGGTTTAAAGGTAGCCTGAAATAGTGAAAAACCCTATAATAAATCATTAATATTGTCAAATCCCTAGTTATGATTGATAAGGGAATCTGTAGGTAGCTCTATTGGAGGCTAGTTACACTGAAGATAAGTGACCAAAATATCCACTGTCCACATTATATAGAACTTAATTTAATTAATCTAATCTTATTCTGAATCTATCATAATTGTCCATAACATGTTAGGTGTTGTACAAATACAGAAGTTACACTCCTTGCTCCAAAGATACTTAAACATTATGAGCATAATTCAGCAAATCATATAAGCATATGATTAAATACATTTCTGAATCAAAGTCATAGACAAGAAATACTAGTTTTCAAACCAAGAATCTTAGCTACACCTGGAATGCCAGAAATAGCAATAAAATATACCTATGTTTAAATTCAATTTCATACAGATTTAAGACTGTAAAACTGCCAACATAAAGTACAAGACTGGAAGGAAAAAAGCATATACAAAAATCTAAATTGGGTTGCTGTCAACAAAGCTGAAAATTGTTTGAATTAATGTAAATGTTTCCCTCCACATGTTATACTCCACAGTGGATCTCAAATTCTCTTTCCATTTTAATCTAAGAACTTCCCAGTTAGAATACGGGATGATGATATGCAAGGCTATCTATAAGTCTGAGATGAGAGATTTACCTGTAGAAGTTTGTCTAACAGCTTTGGTGATGGGAGTATGTCTTTCTATATGAATAAAGGGTGGAGAATCTGACCCATTGTAGTTGTTTATGATTTATTTTATTATTATTGCAAACATAGATCCTTATGAATTTGCAAAGACCTCAGCACTTGCAATATTTCATTTCTATGTGATTTCATGTCTGGAAGACAATAGAATTGAATGGATTTCCAGTGTTGCTTCTATTGCTGTCCCCCTCCCCCATCCCACACCTGCCTTCCTTTCTCTGCTTCAGTTTATATTATGAACCTGCTAGAAAAATCACAATCAAATTCCTTTGTCCTAGATGTCAACTAAAGGAGCGAGGTGAAAGTAAGGCTTTAATTTTCTCTTTCAAGCTATATTGCCAGCTGAATCTTGCCTTTTAGACATTTCCCATTGATCTGTAATCCACAGATAGTCTGGAGGCTATATCTTCTGCTGGCGTTACTATATCTGAATTGTATTTCTTTTGGTTTCAGCTGAGATTTCAATTTGTTCCTGACATACATGTTATATTTGTGTTGTTTTGCCTTTTGGAGATGGTGGGAATGCTGTTTAGAATGTATTATATACATTCTCTTTTGGCCATCTCAGATACCTGAGGCAGAGCAGATTCTTCTCACTATGGCTAAATAAATGTGCCTTATGCTTCGCTAAGGGGTACATGTTGTTCTGAATCCCTGGCAGAACTCCCATGGAATTTGTACATGTGAATCAATGGCAGACTATTTATATATGTACTTAGATTCATAATTACAACAAAAAGCTCCTTTCCAGGTTCCAGTCACTTTGATATAGATTGAAAATGCTATCAAACACAACCATTGTTTTAAAACAGAATAAAACCTGCAGCTTCTTCTCATAGCCCAAACTGGAAAACACCCAACCAAAACCAAAACATTTTGCTCAGAAACTACCCCTTTCCATACACTCCCAGCTCTCATTACATCTCTCTCTTCCCAAAAGTCTGGGAAAATGAAGGAGCTTTGCAGTTCAAAGATCTGGGCTATTTACGACCAAGGAACAGTGAATCTAAAGTTGAAGGCTCCTCATGGAGAATATCTTGACCATAGGGCCTTCTCTTCTTAACTCAACAGGAACTGGTTTGAGCATCAATATAGATCTCACTCGAGGGAGAATTTTCCTATCTACTAGGAAATCCCAACCAAAGCCAAGTATCAAGCTTTATTTTTCATATGTTTAATTTTTCTGTACAGGTTTTGACGTTTTGGACAGTGCCAGTTAGCAGGACATGAATGTTAAGAAAATAATTGCCTCTCTCTCACCTGGTGACTTCTGCCCAGTTTAGTTTCCATGAGGCTTAAAATAAAGTTTCCAGATAATAATAATTAATATTAATGTATTATGATGATAATATTTAACACTATGTTCTTATGCATTATATTATACTTAATTTTCCATAGCATGAAAGAGTCCCAGTCCTGGAGCAGAAACCCATTGTGCTCCGCACTGTACAAATGATGAACCCTGTCCCAGGTAGCTTCCACTCTAAGCATAATACAAGGGACAACAGGTGGGTGATACAGACAGATGGGAGAGAACAAGGAAACAATAATACTACAGATATATTGCTGCTTTCTTTCAAGCTGTATTGATAGTTTTATGTTGAGAATGATAGAGGTGAAACATATGTTATGAATATACATACACAGAATCAAATTAAGAAAAAATATCTTTCAAATCTGGTACAGTATCATACTCATATGGTAGTATTAAAGTGAATGAGGGGGTGAGAAAGAAACTAAATACTGAAGTTAAAATTCAAATATGTAATCCATCTTAATTTAAAAAGGGTAGTATTAGATGCAGAAGTGTACCTTTTCCCCATAGAATAGTTATCTTTAGAAAAGATGTACGAATACAAATTGATTAGGTTAGCAGAATGGGAAAACTATATTCCTGTTCTAATATTACCAAAAGAAATATTGGTCCATAAACTTCTTAATACCTAAGAATCAAGCCTCTGTACTGTAATGTCTTAAAATTGAGATTTATTATGAAATAAACTAAGAACTCAATTAAAATAATACTTGCTAGGCACTGCTGAAGTAGTTTGGATAAATGAAACATTGGTTTGAACCTTAGAGTATCCCGTTAAATTAAAAAGTTAACATGTATTGAGAAAATTCTATTGTCTGTGGACTTTCTTATTTGAGCCCAAAATACTATCAGATGGTATGGTATTATTATGATGAGGGTGATGTTGGTCAGGACACTCACAGTTAAGGTACCACATGAGTTTATCCTCTATTCCAACATGCGGCAGACATTCAGTAGGGGTCCAATTCTGCACCCACTAAAACCAGTGGCAACATTACCATTGATTCTAGTATGTCATCAGGGCCTAGAGTAGAGTGACCAGATGTCCTGAATTTATAGGGACAGTCCTGATATTTGGGGCTTTTTACCCAATTACCCCACACCTCTGTCCCGATTTTTCACATTTGCTATCTGGTCACCCTAGCCTAGAGGAAGACACCGTTATTTTTTATATGATTACATATTGGTCAAAGACATTAATTCAAATGGTATAATTTTACCCCAACCTCACACTTACTTTGCACTGGTGGAGATGGCAATACAAGGTGCAAGGTACCTTTGTACCAGTAATGTGTTGTTAGCTATTCACCAGTCTCCAGTTTAAAAGACTGGAAATCTGGAAATGTATGATGTTGGGGAAATGGTTAGAGGGAGATTCTAAAGGTGGGTTGTTTTTTTCAACTTACTTATGTAGCTGTTGGGGTAACGTTCTTTATGGGTAATTGCTAGTACTAGAATCATAGAATATCAGGGTTGGAAGGGACCTCAGGAGGTCATCTAGTCCAACCCCCTGCTCAAAGCAGGACCAATCCCCAACTAAATCATTTATTTTCTGAAAGGAATTTGAGAGTTTGACATGGATACCCTTTTCTTTAGTATAGTACACATATGAATGAATGAATGAATGAATGAATGAATGAATGAATGAATGAAAGGCTTTTCATCTTATCAGGAAATAGGAACAATATAATGTGCCTGAGGCCTGGGCTACACTGAGGGGAGGGGGGGGGGTATTTGAACTAAGATACGCAACTTCAGCTACGCTATTCACGTAGCTGAAGTTGAAGTATTTTAGTTTGACTTACCTGTCCATCCTCACGGTGGTGAGTCGACTCCAGCAGCTCCCCCATCGACGCTGCTTTCTCCTTCTCCCAAGGTGCTGTACAGCTGTTGATTCAGGGATCAATTTATCCCATCTAGACAAGACACAATAAATTGATCCCAGATAGATTGATCAATACCCACCGATCCGGTGGGTAGTGAAGGCGTACCCTTAAATAAACAATGTTATACCATGAATAGGTGAATTGTGTAGTTTGCCAACATCTGATACGTTGAAATGCAAATGACATATACTTAAAGAAATGTAAAGTGGCGTGAGTCTGATTAAAAAACAGAAAAAAAAAGTTAAATGCAGAATGAATCACTGGGCCCATTCTACTCCCTTCTCTTAAGCTGTTGTCTGTGCCTAAATTGTTGTCAAAGCAGTGCAGTATGAAAGAGTGAGAGATGGGTCTGCAAATTCAGTATGCAAAACGCATCGCTTTGGTCATCTGAAAGATGAAAGACCCTTAAATTGTATATCTCAGAAATATAAATTACTGTATGTACATTTTTTCAGTTTTCATTAGCAACATTTTACAAAAAATATATTAAATTACTTATATAGGCCAAACAATATAAATTACTATGAATAAAATAAAATAAGTTAATGTAGACTGGTTCTTAAAACATGTTAATCTCAATGATATTTCAGTAATTTTAATATTCTATTTCTACATTTGTGTATAAACATATATAGAACACACATATATGTGTATATCAATATTACTACAAGAAGAAACTATTTATTAAAATAACCAAGCTGACTAAGACATTTAGTCTTATTTCTTGCATTTTGCATGCTCTCTAATCACCTATCTACCTTCCTGATTTGGAAAGTCCTCCTGAGAGCAGCCATTACTTTCCAGAAAAAGACACGCAATATATTTTACTACCATTTTAAACTTTAGTATCTAAATTGGTCAGACAGCCTTGGGCTGTAGATAACTGAAGCCCATATGTGTACCCTTGCAGACAGACTTGGTTAATTTGGTTTATGATCCCCAAGGGTTCCTAGCTGAACTGCCGAGGTTTAACATGTTACCTGCAGTAACTAGGAGATGTTGATACCTGCCATAAACACATACAATAGTTAATTTACAAAGGGGCTGAAAAGTGTAGTGGGACTGCTCTGATATGGAGTAGTGCTAGTGATAAAAAACCAGAAGTACGTTTGCTTAAGGATGTTTTAATCTGCATTTCCAAATTGTTATTTATTAGGTATAACATAACTTTAAATTTCCCAATCTTCATTTTTGTTTAAACTATTCATTTTATAAAGCTTATTTCCTCCTGCTCTTTATGATTGTTGATACTGTAGGTGCTTAGAATCTTAAGGAAGCTTTTAAATGAGAATTTGTATAAATTCACTTCTGGTCTAGTCATGGGCTGACAATATTTTAAAAAGGGCTTTAAAACATTCTCCCTATGATTAATGTGGTGCACCCTAGGAGGCACATATATGTAGAGCAATCATTTGTTTTCTATTTAAACAAAAATGCTTTCTTATAACAATATCTATAGAAGGCAATATCAATAGGTAAACAAAAATGTTTATTACTCCCTTCCCTCACGCACTGGGAATTATGTCAAATATAGTCATCACCTGTAAAAATTGAAGGAATTCTGGTAAAGACTTAGTAAGAGGCATAGGGGTGATTGAGAGACTCGTTGGTTTCTTCCCCTGGATTTTTTTTTTAATACCTGTAGTACAATCTGATCCATTTCAAAAGCAAACAACAACAACAACAACAACACGAAACAAACAAAAACACCTCTTCAAGAGAATTCTTATGAGTCCCAAAGATAGACCATCTCTCTAGGAATGATTTAACAGTATCAATCTTTCTTAGACTGTAAACTGACTTACATTCTGAGCTCTTCAGGTAAGGCACAATAGAATCATAGAAATATAAGACTAGAAGGGACCGTGAGCGTTCATCTACTCCAGCCCCCTGCACTCAAGATGGGACTAAGTATTAACTAGACCATTCCTGACAGGTGTTTGTCTAACCTGTTCTTAAAAATCTCCAATGATGGAAATACCACAACCTCCCTAGGAAATTTGTGCCAGTGTTGAACTACCTGGACAGTTAAGAAGTTTTTCCTAATGTCCAACATAAACTTCCCTTGCTACACTTTAAGTCCATTGCTTCTTGTCCTAGCCTCAATTTTTCATCCTCCTCCTTGTAACAACCTTTTAGGTACTTTGTTATCATGAAAATTGTTATCATGTCCCCACGTCAGTCTTCTCCAGAGTAAAAAAAAACATTTTTTTTCAATCTTTCCCCATTTCATTTTCTAAAACTTTAATCATTTTTTGTCTCCAGTTTTTCCACATCTTTCCTGAAATGTGGCACCCAGAACTGGACACAATTGAGGCCTTATCAGCGTGGAGTAGAGTGGAGAAAGTACTTCTTGGGTCTTGCTCACAGTATTCCTGCTGATGTTTCCCTCTTTTTTTTTTTTTTTTGGTAACAGTGTTACAGTTAACTCATATTTAGATTGTGATCATAGAGGATCCCCAGATCCTCTTCCACAGCAGTCCAACCTGGGCAGCCATTTCCCATTTTGTATGTCTACAATTGATTGGTCCTTCCTAAATGGAGTACTTTCCTTTTGTCCTTATTGAATTTCATCCTATTTACTTCATTTCTCCACTTAGTCCAAATCATTTTGAATTTTAATCCTATCCTCCAAAGCACTCGCAACCCATCCTAGCTTGGTTTCATCCTCAAACTTTATCAGTATACTCTCTATGTCATTATCTAGATCATTTAAGAAGATATTGAATAGAACTGGATGTAAGACTGATCCCTGCGAGACCCCACTCAATACATCCTTCCAGCCAGACAGTAAACCACTGATAGCTACTTTCTGGGAATGGTTTTCCAACCAGTTATGCACCTATTTAGTAGCTTCATCTAGGCTATTTTTTTCCCTAGATTGTTTATGAGAAAGTCATGTGAGACAGTATCAAAAGACTTACTGAAGTCAAGATATACCATTTCTATCACTTCCTCACTATCCATAAGGCTTGTTACCCTTTTAGGTTGTTTGACATGATTTGTTCTTAACAAATCCATGCTGCTTGTTACTTATGAACTTATTATCTTCTAGGTGTTTTCAAATTGATTACTTGATTATTCACTTCATTATCTTTCCAGGTATTGAAGTTAAGCTGATAGGTCTGTAATTCCCTCAGTTGTACTTATTCCCACTTTTATAGATTGACACTATGTTTGCCCTCTCCCGTCTTCCATGAGTTTTTGAAGATAATTGCTAATGGCTCACTTATCGCCACAATAAGCTTTTTGAGTATTCTTGGATAGATTTGATCAGGCCTTGGTGACTTGAAGACATTTAACTTGTCAAAGTAATTTTTAACTTATTATTTCCCTATTTTAGCCTCAGATCCTACCTCATTTTCACTTGCGTTCACTACGATAGACGTCCATGTCTACTAACCTTTTTGATGAAAACTGAAACAAAAAAGTCATTTAGCACTTCTCCCATTTCCAGAGTTTCGTTATTGGCTCTCCCCCTTCACCCCAAGTAATGGGATTAACTTGTCCTTGGACTTTCTCTTGCTTCTAATGTATCTGTAGAATATTTTCTTGTTACCCTTTGTCTCTAACTAGTTTAATCTCATTTTGTCCCTTGGCCTTTCTAATTTTGTACCTACATGCTTTAAAGCAAGCCAGGGTGGTCTCTTGCCAAACTTCCTATCGTTCCTACACTCAAATTCTCAACCATTTCCTCCCTATCTGTCAGATATCAAATCTAGAAAAACCTCTCCCCTAGTTACTTTCTCCACTTTCTGTAATAAGAAGTTGAATCACTAGAGAGTCCAGCGAAGGGCAACAAAAATGATTAGGGGTCTGGAACACATGATTTATGAGGAAAGGCTGAGGGAACTGGGATTGTTTAATCTGCAGAAGAGAAGAATGAGGGGGGATTTGATAGCTGCTTTCAACTACCTGAGAGGCGGTTCCAGAGAGGATGGTTCTAGACTATTCTCAGTGGTAGAAGAGGACAGGACAAAGAGTAATGGTCTCAAGTTGCAGTGGGAGAGGTTTAGGTTGGATATTAGGAAAAACTTTTTCACTAGGAGGGTGGTGAAACACTGGAATGCATTACCTAGGGAGGTGGTAGAATCTTCTTCCTTAGAAGTTTTTAAGGTCAGGCTTGACAAAGCCCTGGCTGGGATGATTTAGTTGGGGATTGGTCCTGCTTTGAGCAGGGGGTTGGACTAGATGACCTCCTGAGGTCTCTTCCAACCCTGATATTCTATGATTCTATGAATCCAGTGCATTCCAAGAACCCTTTTCCCCCACCTGTCCTTCCTGAGCAAGCTGTATACCAATATTCCAGTCATATGTATTAACCCACCAAATCTCTGATGCCATCTATGTCATAGTTGTGATTATTCAATATTATTTCCAGTTCCTCCTGTTGATCCCCATACTTCTTGCATTAGTACATAGACTGACTTGATTTCCTTCTTTGTTATCTCTATTCTGTCCTTTGTCTCTGCTATAATTGCCCATGCTCCCCCCCAGATTCTGACCCTTTTTCCAGTCTCCATGTTTTTGGTTTACCTGTTTGCTAGTGTCTCTTGCCCCCATCAAACCTAGTTTAAAGCCTGCCTCACTATGTTAGCCAGTCTGTATCTAAAGATACTTTCCCCTTTCCTCAATAGGTGGACCCCATCTCCTCTCAGCAGTCCTTCTTCCCAGAACAGCATCCCATGGTCAAGGAAGCCAAAGTCCTCCTGATGACATCATCTGCACAGCCATACATTCACCTTCAGGATGCATCTGTCTCTGCCTGGGCCCCTACCCTTAACTAGAAGGATCAAAGAGACCACCACCTGTTCCCCCAGCTCCTTCACCCTTACTCCCAGAGCCCTGTAGTCTCTTCTAATCTGCTCAGGGTCATACCTCACAGTATCATTTGTGTCTACCTGTATGAGTAGCATGGGATAGTAGTCAGAGGGCCAGATGATCCTCGACAATCCCTCTGTAATGTCTCTGATACGAGCCCCTGTCAGGCAGCACACCTCCTGGGTGCATCCATGTCCCTCAGAAGGGTGTCACTGACCACTACTATCCTACATTTTCTCTTGGGAGTGGTGGACATGATCCTACCAGCTTTGGGAGTACAGATCTTCTCCATCCCCATCTTTGGGGGGCAATTCCTCATCCCTTTTTGCCAGGGCAGCATAATGGTTCTTCATCACTATAGTGGGTGGGTTGGGAGCATGGGTGGAGTACTGCCTGCCACCACAAATAACTAGCAGACAGGGTCCTCCCTGTGACAGAGCTGTATCATCTTCCCTGGTTGTGTGACAGCAGTCCTCTCCAGCTGGATAGCTTCCTCAATCTTGGAGTCCTCCATATGAATATTCTCAAAGAATTCCTCGTGTACACTGGTGTGCCTCAGCCTAGCCACCTCATCCTGTAGCTCTCACACCTCCTTCCTGAGAGATTCCACCAGCAGATGTCTTTCACACTGAATGCTCTCCCCAACCTGGCTTTCTATGAAAGGGAAATGCAGGCCTCACTCAGAGGTTCTCTGTCTGGATACAAGTGCATGTGGAGGAGACAGAAGCAGTGTTGGAACTGGTGCTGCAGCCTTTCCTAACCATAGTATTATTTTATGCCTCCCTCCCACAAACTCCCTCTCAACCTCCCCTGTTTGCTAGCTCTCCTTGGTAGCTTAGACTCTGGCTTTTAAGCCCTTCTTTCCTAAATCTTCTCTCATACATATGTGGTCAGTGCCTGGAACATTGATGATATTGCAAGACAAGAAAATAATAATTGGTGGTGAATTCTGGGAATTCATCACAACCTTCCTTCCAGTCTTGTGACAGAATTTTAACAATTTTTTTTCAGAGTGTCTTACCCCTTTGCCCCCACCCCCCTCCGCCCTTGAGAACACTGGTGTCCTAGTCCCGCTGATGGTAATGGCAAAATTGCCATTAGCTTTAATAGGTCTAAGGCTTGGCCCCAAATGCATCAATATACCTAATACTTTATCTTGCACTTTTTCACATACCCAAAACTCCCGTTGAGTTATCTAGGAAGTTTGGATGTGCAAGAAATGCAGAATCAGACCCACTATAATTTGCCAATATTTAAATGAATTTTGCTTGGTGAAAGCTCTCTAGGTGGCTGTTTGAAGCAGTAATAACACTGCTGCTAGACAGGACATGGAATTTTGGAAGCGTAGAAGTCATAATGAGAATTGTGTCAGGTGCCACCTCTAATAATCTGACCTAATGGTTGGAATGTAGGTCACAGCTAGGCATAGCATTGTGCCTGAGCCAAGGGTGTTGCTAGAATTGAGATCTGGAGACAGGCCGTGATCAAAACTGAGATCAGAGTCCATAGACAAACCAGAATCAGAACCGTAGCCAGAGTCCAGGTACAGGCCAGAGGTCAAAGCTGAGTAGTCCAGTCTAAAGACAAGCGAAGTTGATATCAAAGCCTGAGTCTAGATACATGTTGAAGGTCAAAGCTGAGTAGTCAAAGTCCAAGGGTTTAAAGCAGATCAGGCAGAAGAGACATAGCTGGAGGGGGTCAGTGACAGGGCTGGAGTAAGGCTAGAGTAGGTCAAGGATGACACAGGGGCAGGCCGGGGAATCTGGTGCATAGCAAGGCAGCAGGAGGGTTTCTAGCTAGGTAGCACTGTTGCTCAGACTAATCTGCAGCTCTGGTGGGGTTGTGGAAATACCTGAATCTGGGTCAGATGACCCAAGCTAAGTTCAATGATAGGCTGCGGCTGAGTACCTGAAGTCTGAGTCACTACATCACTGAGTCACTGTTGAAATGGTAAAACAGTGCAGCTGGGATGTTTCTGTATGCCTGAGTGCTGACTCATCACAGCATCTGAGTGAGCAGCCCTGATCTGGCTGCCAGTTCGCCTTACATCTTGTGTATTTCTCCCCTAACAAAGTTCCATCTATTTCTCTAGGACTGTGAGTTTGAGGTTCTGATAAGGCACTGGGGAAGTTTTCATGTTCAACAGGGTATGAGGGTTAGAGACGGAAAGTTGTCTAACTCCTCACCCAAATTTAATGTGCTTAAATTGTTTGAGAGCCTACAAACCAGAGTCTCCCATTGTTTTAGGCTAGGTTAAACATGGGCCAATATTTATATTTTTCACATTAAAAATAAAAATGTAGCCCCTTGTCCTTCAATCTAAAACTAATTCACACAGTCTTAATATCATCCAATAATTGGGGCAAACAGGTCACAAGTGATATATATAAACACAATGAGCCAGATTCTCAGCTGTTATAAATCTTCATTGTTCCATGTAGTGGAACTACATGCTTATACTAAGGTCTGAAGTAGTAATTACAACAGAATCTAGTTTGTATACACTTTCCAACAGGTGCTTCTTTATATGTTCAAGAATTAATTGTATCTCTAAATCAAGCCTAGACCCTGAGACCCTACCCAGTCTTCCCAGAACAAGTCACAAAAAAAAAAGTATATATATATATATATATATATATATATATATATATATATATATATTTACACAGTGGCTCAGATCATGATTCATCTTTGCAAGCAGAGGAAACATGGAAAGTTAATAAAGATTAGCATATTTTAACTCACTGTCACCTCTGAAAAAAACTTCAAGAGTAATCATTGTATTGGAAGATGATTTGCAAGAGATAAGAATAGACGTTTCAATGCTTATCCATTTCATTTGCTGTGAGCAGTTGGATATATTATTGAACAAAGTCTGACCCTCACCAGTGACTGCTATAGTTAATCTTATTAAAACCAGTGGAAAAATAAAGTTGCATAAAAATCAAAAGAACTGTTCTCAATAGGAAAATTGCTTGGAGACCTTTCAATGCTTAGTAATTCTTTTTTTTTCTCTTTGTCTGCTCACAGACTTTGCATATATAGTGTAAAATATTTACTGCACTGTTTCACAGCTACTTTTTGCATACAACACATTGTTTTTCCTGTACTCAGTAACCAAGAACTAGCCCCTTCAGAAACTGAAAAAAAAGATCACTGAGAAAGAACAAATGTGAATGAATACAAATTAAGTTTACCATCAAAATCACATTAGAAGATCTGTGATACCTCTTGTGTTCTTTGCTCCAGCATTTATAGATTATTTCTTGTTGATACATATGTAATGCTTTTATTGATGTCTGCATGGTCTTTGTGTATCTTTGTCTTGGGTCATTGTGCCCCAATTTGGGAAAGGACTTAAGCACATGGTTAAGTCTATACTTACAGAAACACTTAAACTTAAGAGTAGTTTGGGCCAGAGATAGCACCAGCATGAATGAATGAATGAATCTGTAGCCTGCTGGTTAGTGCACTCAGCAGGATGTGGGAGACCCATAACACAGTCCCCCTGCTCCAACAACTCTTTAATTATTTATCCAGCTTCAACAGGAGTGATTGAGGGAGCCCCACATCAGAATGTTCCATTGTCCAACAGGTAGAGCACTCATCTGAGAGCTGACTGATCCCTCTTCAGATCCTGTCTTCCCTTCAGGTAGAGATGGAATTTGAACCAGAGGCCTCTCACATCCCAAGTGACTACCATAACTAGTGTGCTGATCCGGGGACTGATCCGGTAGGCACCCTCTGATAATGCCCACCAGATCAGGCCCTGCATACAACTTAGAGAGAAGAATGCCTTTCTTCTGCTGGTTTATGAATTGCTCTAGGGCACAGGTCGGAGATAGGCACCTAGGCATGTATTGGGAGACAACAATGTGCTTTCTCAGAGGCAGAAACATAGACACCTAGGAACTTTTTCTTCAAACACTTAGGCACTAAATGAGTTTAGGCACCTGCAGGGTTCAGCATGAGTTTTGTATGTCTCAGTGGAGCCCACAAATGGAACTTACATGCCTAACTCTTTTTGAGCATCCAGGCCTATGAGACCTCATCTGGAATACTTTGTACAATTCTCGTCACCCCTTTTTAAAAAAGAGTAATTCAAACTGGAACAGATGCTGGCCATTAGAATGATCAGGGGAATGGAGAGCCTAAAACAGCTTGGGGTGTTTAGCCTAATCAAATGAAGGCTGACAGAGGATATGACTGCTCTCTGTAAATACATCAGAGGATAAACACTAGGGAGGGACAAGAGCTTTTCAAGCTAAAAGTCATATTGGCACAAGAACAAATAGCTATAAACTGGCCATGAATAAATTTAGTCTGGAAATTAGAAGAATGTTTCTAACCATCACAAGAGTAAGGTTCTGGAATAGTCTCACAATAGGTGTAACGGGGGCAAATAACCCAACTAATTTAAGATGGAGCATGATACATTTATGAATTGGATTCTATGACAGGGTTGCCTAACAGCAGGAGATGGGAACTGACATCCCCAGTGGTCCCTTCCACTCCTATGTCTCTATTCCTATGTTTTTGTTTATGGATGATCATATGAATGGGAAAATATTGAGGTAGTGACTGCAGCCATGTACTCTGTCCTTATTGGTCTAGTGATAACACCATAAATAAGTTATATGTATTATTTTCTGAAAATTTGTTTCTGTATAGATTTGTTGCTTGGTAATAAATATTGTCTTTAGGTATTCAAAATAATTTAATAACTTCTTCTATACTCATATGATTTGTTTGATTTCTATTTGGCTGAAGTGTTCGAGAAAATTAGTTTCATCTTTGTACATTGATTTTCTAGGTTGTTTTCTTCTATCCTCTACCACTAAAAGTCTGCATGCATTAATAATCCTTGACACGTTCTTGCAAACCTTTTCAAGTGATTAACCCTTACCCACCCAACTAGTTTTAATGATTACTCATGTGGTGAAGGCTTTGTAGTATTAGGAACATGTCCAGGTGGGGAGAATGAACTAGGAAATGTCTTCCTGGTCCTAATTCTTAATTTCTTGTGCATCCACATTTTCCACCAACTTCAGATGGAACTGTTGGGTGCCTGTTTGCATAACTGCATACTTTAGAGCCAGAATTCTGTTAAGTAATGTAAGGAGATGGAATGCCATTCCAGCATGTTTTTCTGTAATTTAGTTGCCTGATCACCTTCTTTCTGTAGGAGAACCACACAGCCCTCTCAAAACTTTCCTGTCTCCAATGCAAAAAGGACAAGAGCTATGTAGCTACTCCAGGAGATTCTACCATTATGGGAGTTGGAGTTTAGGCAAACATAAGAGAAATTTGTGATCTGTTGAAAGCATATCTTAGAGATGTAGAAGAGAGAAGGTTTAAAATTTAAAATTCATATATACATCAAGCCAATCTCAAATGAAATTTTTGAACTTGTTAGCTTTACTACTGAGTATTTCTATTGATGTGGTCCCTTATAGAAACTATCCTTTATTTCTTACAATTATTTTTCCCTACAGTTAATTCTGCTATTATCTATGCAGCAGACTAAACGAAGAAGGGAAGCTCCGATCACTAATTTGTAAAATGATTTTTGCTCCACCCAGAAAAGTTTATTGAAAAATGTCCTGAATTGATGGAAAGATTGATTTATTTTTTACCATAGACTTTAAGGTCAGAAGGGACAATCGTGATTATTTAGTCTGACCTCCTACACATCACAGGCCAAAGAATCTCACCCACTCCTCATGTAATAGATTCCTAATTTCTGGCTGAGTTACTGAAGTCCCCAAACCATGATTTAAAGACTTAATTTTACAAAGAATCTATCATTTACTCTAGTTTAAACCAGTAAGTAACCTATGTCCCATGCTGCAGAAGAAGGGAAAAAAACATACATACACAGAGTCTCTGCCAATTTGATCTGGAGGAAAATTCTTTCCCAACTCCAAATATGGCAGTCAATTGAACCCTGAGCATGTCTTCTACCAGCCAGACACCTGGGAAAGAATTCTCTGTAGTAACTCAGAAACCTCCCCTTCTAATGCCCCTATCTCCTACCACTGGGATTTGTGCTACTAGAAATCACAGGTGGGCCACGTGTCATTGTAAGTAATCTCATTGCACCATCCCCTCCATAAATTTATCAAGCTCAGTCCTCAAGGCAGTTAGGTTTTCCCCCCACAGCTCCCTTTAGAAGGCTGTTCCAGAACTTCACTTCTCTGATGGTTAGAAACCTTTGTTTAATTTCAAGCTTAGACATATTGATGGACAGTTTATATCAATTTGTTCTTGTGCCAACATCGGCACTTAACTTAAATAACTCCTCTCCCTCCCTGGTATCTATCCTTCTGACGTATTTATAGAGAGCAATCATGTCTCCCCTTATCCTTTGTTTGGTTAGGCTAAACAAGCAAAGCTCCTTGAGTCTCTTCTCATAAGGTAGGTTTTCCATTCCTCTGATCATCCTAGTAGCCCTTCTGTGCAACTGTTCCTTTTTAAATTCCTCTTTCTTAAATACGGGAGACCAGAATTTCATGTAGTATTCCCGATGAGGTCTCATTATTGCCTTGTATAATGTAAATAACATTATACATAACAATATCATTTCCTAGCTCTACTGAAAATACATCGTTTGATGCATCCAAAGATTGCATTAGCCTTTTTCATGGCTGTATCTCATTGGCGGCTCATAGTCATCCTGTGATGGGCCAATACACTCAGCTATTTCTCCTCCTCTGTTACTTCCAACTGATATGTCCAGCATCTTACAGCAAAAATTCTTGTTGTTAGTCCCTAAGTGCATGACCTTGCCCTTTGAACTCTTAAATTTAATTCCGTTTCTATTATTTCAGTTTTCTAGGTCCTCCAGATCTTCCCGCGTGATATTCTGGTGCTCTCCTTCCATACCGGCACTACCTCCCAACTTTGTGTCCTCTGCAAATTTTATGAGCACATTCCCATTGTTTGTGTCAAGGTCATGAATGAAAATGTTAAATAAGATTGGCCCCAAGACCGATCCCTTGGGAAGTTGACTAGTAACCTCCCTCCAGCCTGACAGTTCACCTTTCAGTATGACCTGTTTTATTCTCCTCTTTATCCAGTTCCTTATCCACCTTTCAATTCTCATATTAATCCCCAACGTCTCCAATTTATCTAATAATTTTCCGTATGGAACTGTATCAAATGCCTTACTAAAATCCAGGGAGATTGGATCTACTGCATTTCCTATGTCTAGAAAATCAGTTATTTTCTCAAAGAAAGAGGTAAGATTGATCTGGCACAATCTACCTTTTGTAAAACCATGTTGCATTTTATCCCAATTACCCTTTATCTCTATGTCCTTAACTATTATCTCTTTCAGAAAAATTTCCAAGACCTGGCATACAGTTGAGGTCAGACTAATGGGCCTGTAGTTTTTTGGTGTGACATACCAGGGTGCAATCCAGACCAATGAGGGGCAGTGTACCATCTACCCTGCAACCTGGAGTGCCTCACAATGCCTTGATGCGGTAACTTTCATCTTGGCCACTCACAAACATCCTGCCAGCATGTAGGTCTTTCCTGCCAGATGTGTTTTTGTAACTGCCAGTCGCACTGTTAACATTACATAGCACATGTGCTTTCTTTACAAGGTCTCATTTTGCCTCTTATATTGAGGGCCTGCCAGTGTGGTGTGAGAGATCACACACGCAGGATCGGCGGGCAACAGAATTCGGCTTGCAGGCAGACATGGTAAGCCACAGTCTTTTGGCTTCTTTAACCTTCCTAACATGTGGGAATGGTTTCAAACAGCAGCACCCTCATTTCACATACCAAGCCACCCGTTGGGTTGGCCCTTTAAAATGGGTTGGCCATTTAAAAGGAGGGGCTGTGGTTTTTGGGTTAACTTGCAGCACAAATCCAACTAACCACCCCCCCTACACACACACACACACACAACACAATTCTCTGGGATGATCGCTTCACCCCTCCCCCTGTGGCTAACAGCGGGGATGATTTCTGTTCAGCCACAGGCAAACAGCCCAGCAGGAACGGCTACCTCTGAATGTCCCCTTAATAAAATTCCCCTATTTCAACCAGGTGACCATGAATGATATCACTCTTCTGAGGATAACACAGAGAGATAAAGAACGAATGTTGCTTGAATGCCCGCAAACACTGGGACCGTATGCTGCCATGCTTTGTTATGCAATGATTCCAGACTACGTGCTGTTGGCCTGCCGTGGTAAAGTGTCCTACCATGGAGGACGGAATAAGGCTGCCCTCCCCAGAAACCTTTTGTAAAGGCTTTGGGAGTACATCCAGGACAGCTTCACTGAGATGCCCCTGGAGGATTTCCGCTCCATCCCCATACTTGTTAACAGACTTTTCCAGTAGTTGTACTGGCCACGAATGCATCCCAAGTCTTCAGGGCAAATTAATCATTAAACATGCTTGCTTTTAAACGTGTATTATATTTACAAAGGTACACTCACCAGAGGTCCCTTCTCCACCTTCTAGGACCAGGAGCCCACCTTCGGTGGGTTGGGAGGGTACTAGATCCAGGGTGAAAAACAGTTCCTGGCTGTCGGGGAAAACAGTTTCTCCCCTTGCTTCCTGTGCTTCAACCTCCTCCTCATCATCATCTTCCTCATCCCCAAAATCCACATCCCTGTTGCATGAGAGTCCAGGCACAGGGCTAGGGTAGTTGTAGGGGCATCCCCTAGAATGGCATGCAGCTCATCATAGAAGCAGCATGTCTGGAGCTCTGATCCGGAGTGGCGGTTTGACTCTGGTTCTTTGGTAGGATTGCCTGAGCTCCTTATGTTTCACACGGTACTGCTGTGGGTCGCTGTTATAGCCTCTGTCCTTCATGCCCTTGGAGATTTTTTAAAATATTTTGGCATTTTATCTTTTCTAATGGAGTTCTGATAGCACGGATTTGTCTCCCCATACAGCGATCAGATCCAGTACCTCCCGTTCGGTCTATGGTGGAGCTCTTTGCGATTCTGGGACTGCATGGTCACCTGTGCTGATGAGCTCTGCATGGTCACCTGTGCTGATCAGCTTGCCATGCTGGCTAAACAGGAAATTAAATGCAAAAGTTCACAGGGCTTTTCCTGTCTACCTGGCCAGTTTATCTGAGTTGAGAGTGCTGTCTAGAGCGGTCACAATGGAGCACTGTGGGATAGCCCCCTGAGGTCAATACTGTTGAATTGCGTCCACACTACCCCAAATTGGACCCAGAAAGGTCAATTTCAGCGCTAATCCATTCGTCGGGGAGGAGTACAGAAACTGGTTTTAAGAGCCCTTAAAGTCAGAAAAAATGGCTTCGTAGTGTGAACAGGTGCAGGGCTAAACCGATCTAACGCTGCTAAATCTGACAAACTCGTAGTGTAGACCAGGGCTTTGTTATAATGCAAGGTGACCCCAGCACATTTTCAGTTCTCAATCTTCCCCCTGAAACATATGTCACACCAAAAATGTATGTCACACTGGAAATGAATGTCTCACCCCTCTTTGTCTCCTGGACAGTCCAAATATACTAAGTCCTATATTCACTTAAAAGAATAATACAAAAGAGTTTAGCACCTTAAATGGAGTTACCCAGACACTTTAACTTAAACACTCTGGTTTAGCTAAAACAATAAAACAAGTTTATTAACTTCAAAGAGTCAGATTTTAAGTGAGTATAAGCAATGAGGCATATAAATCAGAAATGGGTACAAGAAAAATAAAGAAACTACTTTCTAGTGCCTAACTTAATAAACTATATTAGATTCAAAGCAAAGTTTTTTTTTTACCACATACTTCCAGCAACATTAATGACCAACCTTCAGGTCAGGACCCCTTCCCCAGAGTCCAACAGCTCTTTCTTTTGTCTTTTCAGATACAAAGAGGGAGATGGACAGGGACAGAGATGGGCTATTTTGGAGTGTTTGCCCCTGCTTTTTATAGTTTCATTCCCCTCTTGAAAAGCATTTTCAGCTGAAAACCAGGAGACAAAGAGTCTGTGTGGAAGTATGTTCCCTGCTGGATTTTTTCACCTGTGTGAACTTCCTTTTATTTCTTCTCTTCCCCCTTTCTGCTTGGTTTCTGTTTATTGTTTAAATACAAATTAAGACAAACACACTTTCCTTTGTTCAGGACAGACCTGTTTATAGACTTCTGCCTGGGCAGGGCTCTGGGGCTTCCAACATGTACTATTAACATCATACAGGGAAATTTCATAACTTTACATACAATGTTGAAACATATATTTTAGCATAAATGAGAAAAACAAGAGGAATTAGCAGCAGAACCTTCAATAGTGCTTTATGGCTCCCAGATTTTTTTTATATTATACTCCATAATAAATGTCTAGAATATGAGGAAGATAGGAGAAACAGAGATTCTAGAAATATAGAAATTTTGATCTACTGTAAAACATATATGAGCTTCACCCTTTTCTTTTGTAATAAATAGAATGGATGGATGGATCACTTCCTACTTCAAAAATTCTCACAGTGCTGAATATTTTTCCTTCTATCTCCTTGAAATCTGAAAAACAAAAATAAAATATTTAGTTTTTTTAAAAAAATTAGAAAGTTCTAAAAATGTTTACTACTTCATTAGTAGGTTTTAAGTAATTTTAGACCCCAAACCTTTTGGAATCCTTCTATTCTTATTTTAAAGAACTATTACTCCACAGTTCTCATAAACCATGTGGTTAGTTTATGTGTAGCATTACACTAATTATTACAATCTGAGTTAAACTTTTTGTTTCTCATTTTCAATATGTTTCAAAATACTTTGCATAGAATCATAGAATATCAGGGTTTGAAGGGATCTCAGGAGGTCATCTAGTCCAACCCCCTGCTCAAAGCAGGACTAATCCCCAATTTTTAACCCAGATCCCTAAATGCCCCCCCAAGGATTGAACTCACAACCCTGGGTTTAGCAGGCCAATGCTCAAACCACTGAGCTATCTCTCCCCCCTTAAAAACACCCCAATTGCCTATTAAATTTGCTTTAATGGAAATGAAATAACAAAGGTTTTAATATAGAACCCAAGGTGGCCTTTTATGTCTAGACCCAGTTTTAAGCAAACTGTATATCTGCTCATAGGAGGGTTACTCTAAAAAAATCCCTTTACGCTCACATTTTCTGCCTAAACTGACATGCTGCTGGAGGATTGCATCCCTGACATCCAAAATGCAGCACCTTCCATAATCCTAGGCCGGGGTAGGCAGCCTATGGCATGCATGCCAAAGATGGCACGCGAGCTGATTTTCAGTGGCACTCACACTGCCCAGGTCCTGGCCACCGGTCCGGGGGAGCTCTGCATTTTAATTTAATTTTAAATGAAGCTTCTTAAACATTTTAAAAACCTTATTTACTTTACATGCAACAGTTTAGTTATATATTATAGATGTATAGAAAGAGACCTTCTAAAAATGTTAAAATGTATTACTGGCACGCAAACCTTAAATTAGAGTGAATAAATGAAGACTAGGCACACTGCTTCTGAAAGGTTGCTGACTCCTGCCCTAGGCTTTCCCTTATCGTTACTGCCAATGTACCTTTTTCTTTCAGTAATTGTAGAATTATATACAGTGTCATCTCTAATCCCTCACTAATTATTTAACAGATGGTGTACCGTTTTTGCAGGTGGAGAGAGGAGTCCTGATATTATACCATTTAAGTTTTAAATCTTATATTTGTTTATAACACTACAGAATGCTGTGAATTTCCATTAAGTCTGTCATGCTAACTCTTCATGTGAAGATGATTATTTACAATTAGCCAACTAATTAGTTTAACTAAACTTGGGGAATGAATTGTTCATGAATTGTGATTTCTTTATATGACATATCTTACAGAGATATCTCTCTGGTATTCTTTAGTCATTTAATATATTCAAAAATATGTATCACAGACTGAACACTTTAACTGAACTTTATTGGTATCTGATATCTGATCTTTACATTTTTAAATAACCCAAGACAAGGTTACACACTTATAATGGCTGACTAGTACTATTTCTTTAATCATTTTTTCTCCAGTCATTGACATTGTTTTTAAGTTTGTTTTAGACCTGTGAGGAAAGAGTATACAAATTCCCTTAGCACAAGAAATATAAAAGGTGTTGCCCCCTCCCTTCTTAATATGGTGGCTGGGGGAATTCATATGGGACTGCCCAAAGTTAATACCATTCAAGAGTTTATTTTTCTAATGGTAATGATGACAGTTTCAAGCACCATAAAATCTAAACAAAAGACAGAAAAACAAAACAAAACAAAGAAAAAACAAACAAACAAAAACCCACGATAAAATATCCAGTAATCTGGATACTTTACAATTATGATAATGTCTTCCAATGAAGACAAAAATATCAGTTACCCAGTATACCCAATATGAAGACATCTTACAAACTGCTTTATTAACAAATAAAAAAGTGAGAGCTTGAAATATATAGTCCCCATCACAGGAAGGCACTCATGAACACACTTACTTTTAAGCATGTACTTCATATGGATTGATTCAGTTGGTCCTAAGCACATACTTAAAGTTTGTCACATGCTTTTCTGAATTAGAGTTAGTTCTTATAATAAAGGATACAACTGATTGCTGGACTAAACACTGCCCTTTGAGCCAATTATGATTTATATTATCCTAAGGTCATAGAAGGGTCATTGGATATGATTGGCTCTCCTGCCTAACAGGAGATGACAATAACTTGGATCATAGGCAATAAAGTCTTCTCTCTTCTTCAAAGAGAATTGAAGCAGTCTCTGTGCTCACCCTCTTGGCATTTTCAGTCAGTAGGTTACAGTGTTTTAGGGCTACATTTACTCCTGTCTGTGGATAAGATTTTTTTGTCAGATAGGAAATACCTCTCTCTAAATTTGAACTAAATAGCTTTAATGCACCATCTGTAAGAACTATGCAATGGAAAACAATGTAGTTACACAAAATCATTGGAATACACTAAATGCAATGGGATTGTACAGGTGACACTGAGGACATAATTGGAAAGCAATGGGACAGCACAAGTATAACTGAGCATTAGTGCTCATCAAAAATTTCCCTATGGAACAGTATTATTTGCTTAAATAAAAACATTCTGAGGCAGCTTGCCAATGTCATTGAAACTTTTGATGGAAACCAAACTTATAACTTAGTCATGCCAGAAGCAGCAGGCATGGGTTAAGCCTCAACCTTAATGTAACTTAAGTGTATGAATAACTTTAAGCATATGTACTTTTCCATTGACTTCCGAACTGAAGGAAATAGAAAGCACCAAATGGCTTTAATATACTCCCAGTAAGAACTAGATCAGTGGTTCTCAAACTTTTTTTCTGCAAACCACTTGAAAATTTCTGTGGGTCTCAGCAGACAACTTAATAATCTTTCCAAACGTTGTTTGTAGCATTAGCTAACTATTGTAAAGCACTTTAGATAAAAGCACTATATTAAAAAAAAACCTTAATAATAATTAATGATTTTTTGTTCTACAGATAAAAGCACACAACACATATTTTAATATCAGTAGTCTTATCTTTCTAATGCAATGTGTCCTCTCTCCCACACTGAGGCAGCCCCTGAGCTGGGGCTGGGAAGGTGGGGGGGTCTCTCCCCCGCCACAGAGCTGAGGCTGGGAAGGAGGGCCGCAGCCCTGGAGGTGGGGAAATTCACCTCTTTCTCTGGCCACTGCACCCTCCCACCTACCCCCTATTCCCCCCAGGGCCACCACCTCACCTTACATGTGTGTCTTCTCCAGGGTCCAGGCACCAAAATTAGTGGAGCCATGTCTGCGTGCACAGATATCAGTCAGTGCACAGATATCAGACAGTGAGGGCATAATCAGAAGTTTTGTGTACATTGATTTCAGTGGGATCATTTATGTACTTAAGTTAAAATATGCTGAAATGCTTTCCTTGATTGAGGCCTAAGATACTGAGACATTAGCTACTCATAGGTTAGGGTTGCCAGGTGTCCAGTTTTCAACCTGGGGAAAGTCAACACCCAGTCAAAAAGGAACCTTGGCAGCTCCAGTCAGCAACACTGACCTAAAACCTTGGCTCTGCATGGCTCCCAGAAGTAGTGGCATGTCCCCCCATCCAGCTCCTAGACATAGGGGCAGCCAGGGGACTCTGTGCGCTGCCCCCGCCCCAAGTGCACGTTCCACAGCTTCCATTGGCCAGGAACCACAGGCAATGGGGAGCGTGGGCTGCGCCTGCAGACGGGGCAGTGTGCAGAGCCTCCTGGCCGTGCCTCCGCACCTCTGCTGCTTCTGGGAGCCACCTGAGGTAAGTGCCTCCTGGAGCCTGCACCCCTCACCCCCTCCCATGCCCAAACCCCCTGCCTCAGCCCTGATCCCCCTCCCGACCTCTAAACCCATGGCCCCAGCCTGGAGCACCCTCCTGCACCCAACCCCCTCATCCCCATCCCATCTCAGAGCCTGCACTCCCAGCTGAAGCCTTCACCCCCCTCCACAACCCAAGCCCATGACCCAGCCCAGAGCCCCCTCCCACACCCTGAACCCCTCATTTTTGGCCCACCCCAGATCTCACAGCCTCTCCCATACTCCGAACCCCTCAGCTCCACTCCCCAGCCTGGAACACCCTCCTGAATCCCAAACCTCTCATCTCTGGCCCCACCCAAGAGCCTGCACCCCCAACCAGAGCCCTCACCCCCTCCAGCACACCAGCCCCCTGAGCCAGCCCAGTGAAAATTAGTAAATGAGGGTGGGGAGAAAAAGCGACAGAGACAGGGGGATGGAGTGAGTGAGGTCGGGGGTCTCAGAGAAGGGGAGGGGCCTCAGAGGTGGGATGGAATGGGAGAGGGGCAAGGGTGTTTGGTTTTGTGCATGTAGAAAGTTGGCAACCCTAAGGTTGTTCTGCATACCACAGTCAGGAATTCCACTCCTAACTGATTTTTGATTAAAAAACACATACACAGAGGGTAACATGGAGAAAGAGTCAGAGACAGAGAGATAGAATGGTATTGAGATAAAGAGAACAAGCAAAGGGGCTAGTGAATGGCTGGCGTGAGGATAGTAAAAGAGTAGCAGACAGGATGCAGGGGTCTGAGGATGGCTGGATCTTGAATTTTGTAATTTTGGGTGGCAGGTACATTAGCCACTGGCTGCAAGACAATATCCAACTATACTTGTAGCAAATGAAAGAAAGAGGAAGAATACAAGGAATGCCCATCTCCATCAGAGATGATGGAGTTACTCATACTTTCCAAACAGGATAGATGATCCAAGAAAGATCTTGCTTGACTTCAGAGAGAAACCCAGCAGTACATGGTCATCCTGGAAGTCATGATGCTGTGTCAAAAACTGAAGGGTAACACCTGGAGAGGGTAACACTTGTTATGGCCTCTCAGGCCCTGCTGTATTTGTGATGACCTGCTGCCTTTCTGCAGTTTCCCCATGTCTCCTCCTCCCTTATGAGGCATGTTATGTCCCCAGGAGTTGTTGCTGCAGGTTCCTTGCCTAGTTCAGGTGCCCAGAGGATAATAATTGTTGGGGTTTTTTTGACAGGGGCTGGAAGCTAGTTTCAGACTTTAAAACCTCTTATGATGAACCCTCTCTCAGCTGTCCCCTACCATTTACACTGAAAGGGATCCATTTTTATTATTATTAAGGTAGCACCTAGAGGCCCCAAACAAGATGGGCCCCATTCTGTTGTAGAAATACATTGTAAGAAATAATCTGCCTTGAAATACTTACAATCTACACAGTCAGGACAAAGGAGGGGGGAAGAAAGGTGAAATGACTTGTGTAAAGCCCCACAGCAAAGTGGAAGAGTTAGGAATAGAACCCAGGTCTCCTGAGTTACAGTCCAATGTCCTGTTGAAACTGTAGCTGAATTTCATGGAGAAGAGATGTTTTTTTAGACTGCCTGGCTGGAAAAGATGTTTTCCTGTGTGGTGCCTCATTTTTTCTGATTCCAACTGGACCTGAATTATATGTTTACATCTTGTGTGATTCTAGCACATCCATTTTCAGTTCCTTCCAAACTCAGATAACACAGAGGCATAAAAAACTGAAAAATAACTTTTAAAAAAAAACTTAATTGAAACAAAACTCAGAGAAGTTTGAGTAATGAGAAACAGCTCATGTTATTTCTTATTTTATCAAAACCTGTTTACAAAGCCATACAAATCAGCAATTTCTACATTTCTCTTTTATTTTAAATCATTGTTTATGCTGTATTTTTTCTTGTCTTGTGGTTTTCAAAGGAATGTGCATAGTTAAATGTAACAGGCAAAATATATTATTTTGTTTACTTTCTCATGTCCAAAAAAAAAGAGAGAGAGAGAGAGTCTGGGTGAATCTAGTTATGGAAACCTGACCTGGATTAATTCAATACCTACAAAGTAGATTGTAATATTCTAAAAAGTTTGAATATTAAAAAAGATTAGTGAGCCATTGGCAAATCATATTTATGAAGACTGTTTTTTTTTCTATAAAGGTGCAAGTTGATCACATTGACTTAAGGTTAGGAATGGGTGATTTTGATAATATACAAACTCACAGGAGCAAGACATTTTCCAAGCACAAAGCTTCATTTTTCATACTGCCACAGATAAGTCCAAAAACGTTTCCAAAAGCATGTTCCATATCTTGTAAAACAAATATCGGATTCACCAAATCGTTACAGAAATGCTTCTAACTTTATATAAAACTATGTCAATAGGTAACTAATTACCAGAGACCCAATAATCACTAACCTTTACAAAGGTGCAGATAACAGTGGTTTCCATATATATCTTTACAATTGTACCGTATGTATATTTAATGTTAACACAATAATGGTGTTATGGTAATACAAATAAATAGTAATAATCACTTAGTATAGGGAACGCCACACTGATGTGTATTACTTGCAATGGGTCTACTATTAATACTGTAAATAATTTACTAGTGACTACAGATTTCTGCAGTACTGATGAGTCAAAAGAGATTACTTGCATGTGCCCAGCCTGCATGAAACATACAAAATACTAAAATGAAATAAGATAAATTTCATTATGATCGGTTTTTAAATTAATATCTTATCCTTATCCATAAATAAATTAGTTTTATGTGATAACTGTAATTTGCACATTACAATACAATTACATTAATGCTAAAATTAATTGCTCATACTCTGCTTTGATTAATGGGATTGACCAAATGAATTATGAGCTCTTTCTTGACCTTGACCGACAAAAATACTGTGAATCGCCAGAGATATGTGGTGTTCAATTAATAGAGCAACATTTCCATTTGGATTTTATGCTGTAAACAAATATGTTGTGAGGAATTTCTTCCACCACTCATTGTTTGCATTTTGTACTTATTTATTCTTTGTAGATTTTCTAATGCCTTTGTCAGTCAAAAAGTAACAATGAATGAAAAGGATAGCATGGGACCCTAGGGGCTAAATTTATAAAGGGGCCTATGTTTAACACACAGGCACCACTTCAATCATAAAAGCTCTGCTCAGCTGCTGCCTAATCCTGCAGGGGCCTAAAGTCCCCAGTCATCACTGCTAAAGTCCCCAACATGACTACATTTCTGCCGGTGGTTATACCCACAGCCACCTAAAATACTTTTACCTAACTCCTGACACTGAAGCTGAGCAAATAATTGATTTTTTGGTTCAGTAGCTAAGCTGAAAAATCTGAAGAAAAAATTGTTTTGGGTCCAACAAAAAGTTTTGTTCAACTTGAAACAATTTCTACCCCATTTTCCTTAGTTTTCAAATATATTTTTTTACCCTTTAACTGTGTTTGTTTTCTAAAATATATCTAGCTAAATTGCTAAACAAATTTCAAAAGGTTACATTCTGACTTCTTTGAAATTTGTTCTCCATTTTTTTCAGAGGAATTTGACCCAAATTTGCAAAAAAAAAATATTGGACTCAATCCTGGCAATTTTTGCTGAAATGGGAAAGGTTTAATATTACAATACAAAATATCATGGTCTTTCAAAAGCTGGTTGTAGAATTTTTGGAACATCATGAACCTCAGAGATACAGCAGTTTCTATTTTTAACTTTTTGATTTCTTTCCATAACATTATTGCCTTATGCCTTGTCTACACAGAGTCTGTTAAACAGCAGTACAGAAGAGCATTATGGATTGTAGTGTGTGGTAGCAAGGTCCAAACAGCCAATTAGGAAACAGCAAGCTAATGCAGTGTAGATTCAGACTCTGACTTACCACACACTAAGTCTCCATGTAGACAAGCCTTTACTATTTTTGGAATTCCCTATACTGAGATTAGGAATGACTAAGAAAAGAAAAGTTAAGAATATTCTGTAAATATTGATGTACGATTATCTGGTGATATACGACATATTTTTAAGTGTGCCCCGACTGATGTAATGGTTATTAATAATGACCTGGTTACTACTTGGTAACAGATTAATATTTTGTAGACAAAAGTGGTTTTAGATTTTAAAAAATGGGTGGGAGTGGTCAAAAATGAAATGTTTTGTTTTCCAAATATTTTTGAAATGAAGTGTTTTTGGGGGGGACTTAATTTTTTTTTTTCAAAACTGTGGGTGAGTATCTGTGTGGTGCCTCTAAGTGGTACAGCAAAGGACTCACAACCTGGGATGATGGGAGTACAGTGGTTTCAACCCTTTTTGCACCCTCCCAATCCTGGAATGCTCCGTGGCTTGTACCATAATTTAGACAGCCCTGGGGGCCTGTGTCTGAGTCATGACATTCAACATGCCCCTCTCACCTACCCCAAGAGGGACCTTGGAAATAGCTCTATGGCTGTCTTCCTCAGTTCCTGTGCTGAAATAATCCTCCCTCAACCAGAAATGGGGATTTTAGATCCTCTTTAAGCTTTTCTGTGCCTTTTAACTGGCATAAAGGGGCTACAGTAGGGGTGAGAATCCCACCCTCTGCTTTTTACTCTACCACTTCCTCCCCCCCCCCATTTGCCACTTCAAAAAGGTAAGGAGAAAAATGTATTAGTGATGCACATCAAACACATTTAAGGTTTTAGTGTTCAAAGTGCAACACTTACAAGAGAAAATACTTTTATCTGTTAAATTTTGAAATGGTTACAGAGAGAAAATGATATTTTCACTTGGAAATGTACCACTTTCTCTCACTTTTTAACTTTCTTTCTGCCTCCAAATAAGAAGATGTAATGGAAGGTAAGGGTTTGACTCTTTTCCCTGGAGTGGGTTGCGGGGACAAAGTGAAAAAAGAGAGAGATCATGCTCACCGAAGAGTTTAAAGATGAGGGTCAGGGTCTTGAATCTAGCAGATTATTCAATGGGGAGCCACTGAACAGAGCAAAGCATGGTAATGTTAGAGTAGGAAGACTGGCTTAATGAACATGGCACTACAGTGGAATTGAAGAGATCTGTGGTCCATTCCTGGCACAGCCCCAGGAGAAAGTAACTTAACCTACCCTGTGCCTCAGTTCCCCATTTGTAAAATGAGAATAGTACTTTTTACTTTCCGTGGGTGTTGTGAGGATAAACTCAGCTGATTATTATTTGTCAGATACTGTGATCATGTGGTTACTGAACATAGAAGTTGCTGTGTTCTAAGCTATTTGCAGCTTTCTTAAGGTCAGCAGTTTCATATGTAGGTAGTAAGAATTTCAGTAATCAAGCCTAGAATTCATGACTACATAATTTACCAAGGCCAAATTTGATAGGAGGCCACACTTGTTTTGACAGCAATAAGTGGAAAATGAGCATTTTTCATGGTCTCAAGATTTAATTCTCTTTTTCATCTTGGAGAAGCCAGAGAAGGAATGGTCAGAGATGTGGGACTATAGAAGATGGCATGGGAAGATACATAAGAAAATGTCTATATTCTGCCTATATTCTGGATAGTGAAGCTTGTTTATTAACTCATTATGAACTGACACAAGAAAAAGCTGAAGAGGAATGTGAAACAATGGTTATAATTTCAGAAATTAAAGATAATCATAAGAATCTAGACCTTACTGAAAAAAGGCGATATTTTAAAACTGTGGACCAGGTGCTCAGCTTGTGTAAATTGACAAAGTGTCATTAAAGACTGTGGAGATGCACCAATTTCAGCCTATGAGGTTATAAATTATCAAGACACCTACATGGAATACTGAAAATGCAGTTACATATATATACAGTACACTTTTCAGCAAAATATACAATGTTTTTTTTAAGTGTCTAAAATGTGACTAAATGCAAAGAGACATCTGACACAAATATGGTGAGTCTGTCATAGTGCAGAGACTTCTAGTGGAAGCAAAGTTTTATGCAGGCTACCCTTCTAAGCATGTATTTACTTGGCAAACATATACTAGTGGAACAGTCTAACCAACTTGCTAGCAGGCAGAATGTCACACAACAGATGGATGAGAGAGTAGAAAGCCAAGAGACCATGAGTGAACATCAAATGTGTTTACTGAGGAAATGAGTCCCAGTTATGAACGCCCAAACATCTGTCTTTTCCTAAGGTTATGCACTTATGGTTGATGGGATGTGCCATCACTAATCCGTCTCATTGCCAGAGTAACTTTCAAGTTACTACTATTACAAGTTACTACTACTATAGTTCAACTTTCAACTATCCCCTTTTGCAGTTATGTGTCCTCAGCCCCTTTTATTTTTCACAGCAATGAGTCCACAGAATTGATCAAAACAAGGTTACACAGCCCTAATCTCTGCATTTCTGCTAAACTGGTTGGTTGGCCATAGAGAATTGTTGCATAACTTTGCTGACTACTAGCGGTAACCAAGTTACTGTATTATATTAAAGTTTAGGAATATCATTTTCACACAGAAAAAGTAAGATAAGTCTGTTTATCCAAGATTACCCAAGATGTATTAGGTGCTACAACTTTATTAATTTAATACAAATGCTTCAAAATCACTTAATTTTAAAACATATTAATGTATGGATTCTGGCTCGGCAGTGCTTCCAGGCATGATTATGATGATTATTAGGCCTAGTGCTGAAAGATCATACTCACAGAAGTAGTCCTGAAAACGACGGCACCACATCTTAAGTGTGGCAGGGGGCATTGTCTGGCTTGTCAGGGCAGGGGGAATAATGCTTTCCAGGAGGGAGTGGGGTGGAGAGAGGCCTAGAAGCTGTTGCAAAAGAGGAATGGGTCAGCATGGCAAAGCTGACTCATATCCTAGGGACCGGAAGGGCGGGGAGTTGAAAAAGGGCAGGCTCAGTAGGAGAAGATGCTTTTCCCAGGACCAGGCAGAGCAGCAGCCGAGGTCAGAGGACACTGGCACACATGTCTGCATGGCATGAAGTAGACGCAGGATGGTGAGAGCAGGAGAGTAGTTATGACAGGGGGAGTTAGGATCTGGCTCCCAGCTCTTTTGCTAACTATGATCAGGCATAGGGAAGAGGGGGAGAGGAATGAATACACACACACCCGCCCAGCCCTAATGTTGCAACCTTACTCATGTGAGAAAAACTGGGGCTTGTCCAATTATACATTGTAAAGAAAAAGATTACGCAAGAATTAAATGAGTGTAGGGTAGCGGGGCCATTCCAACAATTGCCTATAGGGAATATGCAGGTTCCCCCCACAGGCTTGGTTCCCAAGAAGGCTTCAGGGAAATAATGATTAATTCATCACTGTCATATCCATGGGGGTAGCTCCATTAATCATGTAATAGGCCCAATTCTCTGTTCCAAGCGCTGTTCCTCCATTCCTCCCTGGACGAAGCTATGCGTAAGATTAGTTCTTTTGGCCCAGGGATACTAATGGCTAAGTATGATATCAAGTCTGCTTTTCTACTGCCTCCAGTACATTCACTGCGCTTCAGCCTTTTGTGTTTCTCTTTCGAGGGACAATTTTATTTTGACAAAGTTATCCCCATAGGATGTATAATATCCTGTTCAGCAATTGAAAAATGTAGTACAGTGATGCGGGTAGCTGGACTACACCAAATAGTACATTATATAGACAGATGCTTCAGGGTTTTGGGGTATGTTACCAGAGCCAGTGGTGTGCCCAGAAATGGCCCTCCGTTTGGATTCAAAAAGGGATAATATGTGACATGACATTCCTGGATTTTTTCCCCATTGTGGTTGCAGTGGTTATTTGGGGAACGGAGTTGACTAATAAAGGGGTGTGGTTCTAGTGTGACAACATGGCATGGTACATGTTATCAATTGTCAGACTTCCAGATGTCAGTAGACTAAATGGTTACCCACATCCTTGGAGTGTTTTTTTTTAGTTCGAAGGTTTCTGGCAGCGTGGTTGTGAACCAATGATCTCAAGGAGGATATATGTCGACCCTTCACAGTTAACATACTCAGGGATCTTTTGTGAATCCTGGGGACCATATGTCATAGCAGATAGGAGATGGCCTTGTTCAGGGCAGTATTTTTTATATCATTTTTGGTGCTTTCAGGACCAGTGAGCTACTACATGGGTCCTGTAGGGACTCCATGGGAATGGCTTTGCAGCTGCGGGGTGTACACTGGCAGGGGCAAGCAGTGATACTAAACTTGCGAAAGTCAAAGAACAATAAATGAAGCTGGGGTGAATCCATTATTCTATAGAAGGTTAGTGAGCCAGGGGTCTACCAAGTGGAGGCATTGAGGGCATACATAGCAATACGACTGGGAAGGGATGGGCCCCTCTTTATGCACAGTGACGGGAGTCCCCTCACAACATAACAGCTTGTTACGGTGTTGAGAAGGGGACTGACGAGGTTGAGGCTGCCAGCCCAGGAATTTGATTCCTATTCATTTGGGGCAGCAACAGCAGCAGCACAGCTGGATATGGAGGCAGGCAATTCAGGCAATTGGGCATTAATATTTGGAAGCATACAGAATGTGTGTGAGACCCCAGGTGGGGAGTTAGCGTTAATTTGTTGTAATTGCATTCCAGATGTGGAGAGACCAGCCATGCAGACGGTGATGTTGCTCTGTGGGCACAGTATTCTTTATTGGTCACATAGGCAGGTGTCCTAGTAGTCTGAGGGTTTGCAGTTAGGGTTCAGTGGTGGTGCAATACTGAAAACTGACATGGAAAGAGGGGCATGTTATGAGACCAGTCAATGCCACTGCTGTACGCTGTGGGAACTCATCAGCAGTCACCAGATATAACTGTGGTGCACCTTGGGGAAAGTGATTTGGGAATGTGTAAAGGGGTGGACTTAATACGCAGAGTGAAGAGGGAGTTGAGGCAGATCTTGGGATATTTTCTGGGAGTAAAAATTATGTGGACAGACATGCTCCGACATAGGGTCTGGCTGGGAGCTCTGAAGCCTTCCTGGGTGGACAAGGCTAGGAGGTATGGGAACAGGGAGGTGGCCAAATTCCTTGGGGCCACAGAACGGTTGGTAACTTTGCATCCTGGAATAGCATATGGGGCACCATCTTTTGTGAGGATGTGGTTCACCTGACAGATTTGGGTTCAGACACTTTTTTGTCCAATATAAAAGAGGGCATTAGGAGATGTCTGGAAACCCAATGGGTTTGTGGGGGAGGCAGCCAAGCTAATTGACGGTGTCTCCTTGTGGTGGATTTCCAGTGCAGGTGCTCCATAGGGAAGGGATACAAGGATCAGATCAATGGCTTTAAAAAGATAAATGACTTTAAAAGGACATGTTTGTTAAAGGAGTGGAATGGGGGAGGAGAGTTCAGGACTCGCAGTGCTGGAAGGGTAGGGAGCCGATTCTCCTTCCTTATAGCCCACGTTAAACCTGGTTTGAGCGAGGGGTGGTAAGATCCCAGCAATGGGTTGGCTGAGCGACCTGGATGGAAAAGGGGTGGGGTGGGGCTGGCAGACATCTAATAATAAAGTTGCAGCCTGATTAAAATCATAACAAGTATCTCCTGTACTTTTTTCGGTATAGCTGGACAAGCCCCAGTTTTTCTCACATGAGTAAAGTTGCAGCATTAGGAATCACTGTGCTTAAAAGTAAAAGTTCCTTTTTTAAAATCTGTTGTTTTTCCCCCTTAAAATTCCCTGTTAATAGTAGTTTTGTTTTAAAGTCTCAACAAGAAAGGCAATTGAAACTTAAATTATTTAACTGGAACGTTTTGACCCCTTCGTGGGTTTTTTTATGGCAGCAGAATTACTCAATGCATAAAATATCAGTCTTGCACAATATTAATTATTATATTTGAAACCATAGCCAAGTTTTCTTTTCCATTAGCAATCTGTAAGGCATGACTTTAGGTAAAATGCAGGAAGTCTGTTTGAATGTCCTCTCACCTCTCTCCCGGTATTCATCCTTTCAAAGCATTAATTCCTTAGTCTTACTTGAAGAGATTTGTTCATGCTAGAATTGCTGGCTTGCTTTGCTTGTGGGTTTCAAGGCAACAATCTGAAATGCTATCCAATTAGCTATAATGAAGCTCCCACAATTTAGACACAATGATCCCTGCTATGTGACTTTATTCCTTTTTTTTGCTCACTGCTTATTTTCAGAGCAACTATTAGGAAGTCTAAGCTAAGCTACCAGCCCATATAAATACTAGAATTGCAAATTGAATCCATTTTATTTCATTTCAATATTTGAATGAAATCTGTTTAAATTAGATGTAAAGTATGGTCATTTTTTTGTTAATTGCAATTTTTTTCAGCACTTCAGATTTGTGTAATATGCAACCAGCATGTCAATAACTTTACGCTTGTTCTGAAGCCTTTTCAGATATCAGCCATTATTAGGGATAACTATGATAAATATTATTTTAAATATTTCCTTACATAAAATTCACCCATCTTGGAATATAAAATTATCGATGCTTTGGCAGAGACAATTTTCTAATACTGTCACTTTCCTTGGTAGAGATTGTACTCTACCTACAGTTTATAACAGCGTTTACAAATGGCCAGAGGCTGTCATTCTTAACTATCCTTACTCACCATTAAGGTAAATGGAACTATTTCTAGAACATGGTATTCTGCAATATAAGCAAGGGTGGCACAATTTGGCCCATGCTGTGAGAAGCCTTGGTCTGAAACAGGTGCTGAGAGAAGACATGGAGATATTTCTGAAAACCGTCATCATCAAGGTAACGTAAAGATATTTAGGATGACACAATGGGGCAGATTGTCAGTTCCAGACAAGCTATGTGTGGTCCAGGACTCAGCATGGGAGGAATTTCTGGGTGTCATAAAAATAATCTAGTCCTTTGAGTAACTTAGAGCAGCTAAAGAACGCTAGATTGATCCTCTGGGAGCTGCTAGACTTGCAGCAGCTAGAGTAGCCCTCAGGGACTGCTCTGCCACTGAGAATTGCTGGATCACAGTGTACTACAGCTCCATCCTCTCTTGCCCACAGCCATGCCAGCAGCCCCCTTTTGTCTGGAGAGGGGGAATTATTGAAGAGGAACTGACTAGGCTCCCTTTATGCCACCTGGAGATTCTTCAACATTAGAAAAATCTGTGACTGTCTTGTTAGAAAATCATTGCTTCCCCATTGCACTGCAGTACAAAGAAGGACCCAGTAAAGGGCCCAGGATCTGGTGCAATGTCTTTTATAAACATGCAAGTGTTGAGAGAGGTTATAAGGTTCCAGAGGAAAGTATGAGATGATGAGTAGCACAATATCTTCAACAGTAGAAAGAATTATGAGAATAATGATTAATTTACTTATGAAAATTACATTTGATGAAACAAGCATTTTTGTTTAACTATCCAGGGAAAATCTGTGAGTTCAGCTGAATTGCAATGAACTTATAATTATCTTACTTAATGTTTAGGCTTTTCACATTGCTTGTACTGTGTTTTAAATATCAGACAACTAAGAGAATGTGATTAAATGCAAGGCCTTATAGACACTCAAGTTTCACATCACAGTTTTTCTCAATGGTGTACATGGAATTGAAGTAATTTTTACACTAACATTTTCCTTCCTTTTGCAAATCTCTATTACTATTAATAGGTATCATAATTGTGCTCAGGGTCCCCAGAGAAAATTTTCTACTGACTATATTTATGGCTTGTATGTGCTTAGCATTTATTTTTAATGCAGTGATACTATTTGATCTCTACTGTTATTATTAATATTTATATTATAGAAGCTTCTACAGGCCCAGACTAATATTAGGACCCCATTGTGGCAGGCACTGTACAAACACATAGCAAGAGACAATTCCTCCTCAGAAGGAAGTTACAATATAAATAGACAAGACAGAGAAGGGAAGTACTAGTACTCTTTTTTATAGACTGAAAACTGAGATATGGAGAGATTAATTGGCTTGCCCACAATCTCTTAAGTCTCAGTCTAGTGCCATAACCACAAAGCCGCCATTTCTTCTGCACACACGTGGTTATGGCTAAGTGTTATGGCCATTTAAAAACTGTGTCCTGAGCGCACATACTACCAATTTTAGTTTGCTTGAGTTGTATGCTTTCAGACAGGTGAACCACATTCACTGCTCGTAAGTGCACACATTTGGAGCCTCTCATCCTGAAACCTTTCTAGCTCATTAGTCCTCTAATCCTCTTGCTTTCCTCGAAAGGCTTCATTGGATATGTGTTCCTCAGATTATGTTCAATTTAACTTTTCTGAGGTATTAGGCTTTATTTCCCAAAAGACAGAGAAGTTTACAGAGTCTTGGAAATGTGACTTGGTGACAGAGCACCCAGAGTCTGCGGAGTTTACAGAGGTAATATTACCTTCCTCTTTCCCCCCCCCCCCAGGTGGGGGCAAAGACAAGGGGCTATATTGCCTGGTTCACAATCATGCATCAGGGCTCCTCTATGCTTTGAAAACACATAGCTAAACAATGGGGTATGTCTTCACTAGAGACTTAAGTCAATCTATGTTAGGTTGACTTACAGCCACCCCAGTAATTACTTCAGTGGCATTACCCTCCTTCTGTCGGTGGTGCGTGGCTTCACCAAGAGCACTTCCAACAACTGAAGAGTGGTTGTGGTGGGGGCGGGCTGAGAGCCAGGGCTCTCAGCTCCATGCAGCTCCTAGCCAGGAGCCAAGCTGCCTCCTGGGCCCTCAGCTCCTTCCAGGAGCAAGGGGGGGCAGCCACCCAGGCTTCTCACCTCCCTGCCAGGAGCAGCAGGCAGCCATCTGGGCTTCTTGCCTCCTGAGCAGGGAGCGGAAAGCCTGGCAGGCAAATTCTGGCTGGGAGCGGGGAGCTGGGAGCAGCCCAGCTCTAGCTGCCTGGCTTTTTTGTCAATGTCAGGGTTCCAGCATGGAGCTGGAACGTTAAAAGTTAAGGTCCCTATAGTAAAATTAACTTAAGTATGTTCTGCCCTTTGAATTTTCTATTTCTGTTTTATAAAATGTATGTACAGTAGAGTTATTATTGTTAATGTAAAATGAGGAATAGTGTAGGTCCACTACTTAGCGGGCAAGCAGAGTTAATATTGGACAACCCCCTGAAGACTGAAGTCTTTAATGCCTATTTTGCTTCAGTCTTCAGTCATCAGGGCCTGATACTTAAGGAACCAGCTGAAGCAATTTTGAAACCATGAGTGACTATCTTTGAAAACTCATGGAGGATGGGTGAGGTCCCAGAGGACTGGAGAAGGGCAAACATAGTACCTAGCTTTAAAAAGGAAAATGAAGAGGATCCCACAAATGATAAACTAGTCATTCTAACTTCAATACCTGGAAATATACAGGAACAAATTATTAATCAATTTGTAAGCACCTAGAGGATAATGCCAAGTCACTATAATTTCCTTCTTTGATGGAGTCACTGGCCTAGTGGATAGAGAGAAGCAGTAGATGTGGCATATCTTGATTTTAGCCAGGCTTCTGACCCAGTCCCACATTGTATGGAATGTTGTTTTAGCTATGTCAGTCCTAGAACATTAGAGAGAAAAGATGGGTGAGGTAATATCTTTTATTGGAGCAACTTCTGTTGGTGAAAGAGACTCAGAGCTCTTCCTTAGATCTGCAAAAGGCTTGCAGAGTGTCACAGAAAAATACAAGGAGGAACAGATAGTTTAGCAGAAGTAATTTGCACATATTCTGAAGGATCATTCAAGGTGAAGTGGCCCATTAACATCCCTGTAGGACAAAGAGGGACAGCAATGGGTTACAGATTATTGTAAGTCATAAATACAGTGTCTTTATTAAGACCATGATTTTTAGTGTGTAGCACAGTTATGAATTTAAGCTCCCATTGATCTCCTTAGCTACATTCACAAAATGTCTTTAGATGCAAGTTTTTCTAACACAGAAACTGCACTGCATATTTTTTGCTGTCTTCCTCTAACCATGGCTGCTAATGAAAGGAGTTTCCTCAAGCTAAGATTAATTGAGATCTAATCTATATATGCCCATCGTGCAGGAAAGGGTAAACAATATGGCAGTCACATTTATACAGAAGCAAGCATATAGTTTGGGATGAACTGATTGGGATGAGATGGCTACAGAAAAGGCTATTGTAATGGTGTATCTGCCTCACTCTGGCCAGTAAAGGGTTAATGGAGCCCTAGGAAGGCTGTGTAGAAAACAGCCAATAGGAGAGGGGCTATGAGGAGCAGCCAGTCAGGGCTGGGCAGGACAATATAAGAAGAGCTGCAGAGCAGGTATTGCTCACTGGAGCTCAAGGAGGGAGGACTAGCTGCCTTACAGGTAGAAGAATGCCAACACCCTGGACAGAGCAGTGCTGCTAGCAGGGACTTGGGGAGCTAGGGAAGAGATCCTTGCTGGCTGCAGGGATTTGCAGACTGAGGCCCTGAGGCAAGGGCAAAGAAGGTACTGGGGCTGCAGGGAAGTGGCCCAGGAAATAGATTGAAAGATTGAAGGGGATGCAGCCTGTGGCTGCCATCTACAGGGTCCCTGGGCTGGGATCCAGAGTAGTGGGTGGGCCCGGGTCCCCCCACCACCACCACTTGCCATTGAGGATCATTGGACTGTGGTATTCTCTCCCAAAAAGGGGGAGTGCACAAAGTGTGGTACAGCTGGAGGGCTGTGTCCAGAAGATGATGCTGTGGTCCTTGGCTCTTCAGTGGTCCAGGAGTAGAAGTGACAGAAAGACACCACTGAGAGGCAGCATACTGACCTGTCCTATGGAGCTGATCTGCAAGACAACCAGCAGGAGGTGCTAGCATGGTGAGTTGCACCCTGTCACAGCTATGAAGGTACCTTTGTAAAAGTAATTAGCGGTAACTGTATATTTTGTGGAGTTTTCTGAGGTGGGGGTAAGGAGGAAGGAAGGGGAGAACTGAGTCTTCCGATTAATCATAATGTATTCTATGTACAACATCTAAAACAATGGTTCATCTTCAAACACACCTTTGTTACAAGTTCAATTTAATACAAATTAATAACATGAAACCCCAAATAACACAGGGTTTCAATTTATTAATAAAAAATATTAGCCAAAGATTAAAACAGCATAATACAGAAAGGAAGATTCAGTAGGCTACCAACCCACCTAGAGGACAGAAGTGAGGCTGGTCACATTGTCTCAGAGTTTAAGCTTCACTTCGTTTCTGTATATACTAATATTGTTTGCCACAGATTAAAAGTTTCACAGTTTCTCTGTATTAGCTCAAATCTACCCCTCATCTCACTACTTTAATAATTTCAAAGGGAAAGGGGGGCCTGAACCAGGATCCTCATACATATAATCTATCTGTAGCTGGTAGTTTGTGTATATTTCACAAACCCCACTAGAGTAACATCCTCAGGATTCAGACTGTAACAGTTCTCTATCTTGTTTTGTCCATAACAATCCAGGAATCAGCAAAGTTTAGAGACATCTGCTCTTTGATACAGCTTAGCATAGTAAAAATCATCTTGGGAAGAGCTTATAGTTATACAGAAATGTATGTGATATTTATATAACTTTTTGCATGACTCCTGCTTTTGATATTGTATATTGTGTATAGTATATTATATTAAGTAACACTATAAATATAACTGGCTTTCTTTTATGTGGCTCCTTAAATATTTTGCAAGGCAACGGGGTCTGCCACTCTTCTGCAGTAAACAAAACAGGAGTTGTACAAAAGTTACAGCACCTAACTATTTTACAGTTTTTAAATTATACAATTGAGCATTAAAATAAAATATTGTAAGCATAACCTACTTTACTTACTCACTATTAGCTACTTTCTTATTTTGCTTACATAACTTTTTTTTTCCCCAATCATCCTTGTCATTACAGCAACAAACATCTCAATACATTTTCTTGTCAGAGCTGAATACATCTCTTCTTCTAGTATGTCTGTATATCTACCCCTGAAATTGTAACACTCTACACTTCCCCTTTGTTTTACCACTTGGTATGAGACAATTTACAAAATCTCACTATAAATACATTTGCAATTATACTGTTTAGCATAGTTACATTAGTATAATATAGGACATTACTTGCTTAGTCTTAGCTACTGATACAATTTATCCAGATAAACTGGTAATTAACAAGGAATGTAAATTGCTCTATTGTTAATAGCTTTGTTTGTGAGAGCTCAGTGTTACAAATGGTCAGCAACTGACTTCAGAAACCAGTCTCTCGACTGACCCAACCAGTCAAGTACCTGGCTTTGATTTGCCACACTGCTCCTGGACCCTTCTGAACTCATTTTGAATGGGCGAGGGTCAATGTGCAGATAGCCTTCACACTTGGGACCAACGAGAGGACCCTACATGTGACTTTGGCCAAAGACGGATAGTGTCACACATCACTGGCAACAACCCTCTGACCAGACTTGATGGTGGTCTGAGGTCTCTGCTCTTCACTGACGAGGCTGCCATAAATTAGGCTGGCAAGTTCCGCATCCGATAAGAATTTCAGTAAAATTCTGTTCTTTATATGATAATTGTAACACCAGTACTATGGTTTCACAAGCTGGGTGTGATAGGATGAGATCCCCACACTAACCCTGGAAGAGTGGAATTGGGACAGCTAGGTCCAATCCGCTAATTAGGCTGCAAACAGGAGAGCATTTGGCTAGAGGCAGCTAATTACAGAGATGCTCACCTGTGCAGGAACAGGCAGGGCCTATAAAGCCAGGAAGTGGGCTACAGATAGGGGCTGTTGCTGGGAAAAAGCAGTCACTCCCTGGGAAGAGGGTTTGGAGCTGGTACTCTCAGAGAAAGAGAGCGAGGGGCCAGGGATGTTAGGAGGCAGTCCAGGGAAGGAGCAAAGAGGGCCAGGAGAATAAATGCCAAATGTTCTGGATTGATGGTCCCTGGACTGAAATGCAGAGTAGTAGCAGGTTTCCCTACCAGCCACTGAAAGACTGGTACTTGAGCACTGAATGGGAAGACTGTCTAGGACTGCTTAAGGAAAGACATTGCTATCCACCAGAAAGGGGAATTCTGAGTGACCTGCTGGAGGGCTAAGTCACAAAGGAGCAAGGGGCTGCAGACCAGAGGCAGTGACAGAGTACAAATGGTGGACGGGGGCATCGGCCTTATGAACTTATCCCCAGAATGACCAGTAGGAGGTGCCAGCACAGTGGTGAATGAAGCACCCCATGATACTGAGTTTTTCCATTTCTCTGGCCTGACCATGAGGCATCATGGGTACTTTGTTTTAGTTTGGTCACCACTTTTTTACTGCTAAAATTAAATTCAAAGTATGTCTAGAAGACTTGTTTTATGTACTGTAATGTGTTCTCAATTACTTAATTCAAACACAAATGATGTTCTGAAGAATTTTCAGTGCATTGTTCATCAATCAATCAGCTGAAAAGTTAAAGTATGTTTGTTAGGAAGAAAATGTGACAACTTTAAGTTAGGCCTGAGATGATTTTTTTCTAACTAGGGAAATATAACTGTGCCATGGACTCTAAATGCTTGGCAGATCACTGAGTCAAAGCTTTCAGAGAAGTTTAATAACTATAGGGACTAAGACGCAAATAACTACAATGGCAATATATCTATGTATATCCCCCCTTCCAAGGAGCTCTCTGATCAGTTCTTTTACCATCAGTTTAACAATATTTGAGCTACAATAAGCAAGACACTTTGCTTTGTGTTCATATAAGACTCAGCTGAATTAAGATTGTCTGTCTAAAACTGGCACAGGGTTTTAAATGATATAATTTTGTTATTGCTATGGTGAAATGACTAACTATGCTTTCTAACCTATGTATCAAAATGAATATACCCTTTTTTTGGAGACTTGAAATTGGGTAAGAAACTCTCTCCCATCTCCCTCTCCACAGGTAAACAGAGAAAGTTCTAACCACTCTCTTAACTTCACCTACTCTAAGCACTTATTAATTCTGATTCAGAATATACCATTTGCAAAGCAAATTGTACAAATTATACACACAGATAATGCACAAACTGTTGGAAATTCTTATGAGAATCTCAGTAGAGCAATTAATGGGACCGATTTTAAAGACGTCCCAAAGTTTTGCAGGTACCAATGATATTATTTAGACACCTATCTACTGGATTGTGCAAATCACATACTTAGACAAGAAATATTACATTTGATCCTAACAAAAATAACAGTTGAGTTGAGGCCTCTTTAAAGTATATTACCTATCCAGGAGTTTGAACTGTTGAAATATAATGCTGAAATTTACCATCAGAGAATTACTAAAATTAGTTTAAGATGATGCACAGAGGATTATCTTCTCTATTTTAATGAAGGCACTGCTCTACTAATGTGACTAACAAGTGAGTTTTAAATATGGTTGCCATTGTAAATTAGTGCTATTAAAAGAATCTGAAAGCAGTACATAGAAACAGAAAAATATCTACTCAATATTATATAGCATCTTACATGTTCAAAGAGTTTGACATTCACAAATTAACCAAAATACCAGTCCTGCAAGGAAAATGAGCACATGTGAAACTGTAAGCATGTGAGTTTTCCCATTGATGTATTCAGAAGAGACCCTGCCCTCAACTCACACAGATGCCAATATGCCTATTACCTGCTAGCAAAGGGCTTGTCTGAACAGACAGGGACTGGGCAGGGATATGAATAAACTCATCAACTGCACCATGAGCCACACAGCTCTGAATACAGGCAGCCATGGTGGAGAATGTGCATGTTGGTAGGCTGGCCGGCCCATTGTGTTCCAACCTCAGCCAGCTGGAGGGGTGATCCTAGACAGAATTCCCCTCTCTATACAAAGTCGTATGCTCTGCAATGTGTGCACCTCTTTTTTACAGAGATCTGCCCTGTCACTTGGGTGGGCTTTGAATCACACACTGATCCTCTATTTGCTGAACAGCACCACAAGATCTAGGCAGTGATAAGATTAAACCTGAACAGAAGCACATGATATTTGTCAACAGAAAAAATAGCACATCTGTGACATAATTAATGGGGTTGATCTCAGCTCCATAAACACCTTCACAGAATTATTAGCAGACAGATTAATCTGATTGATCCTGTTTAATCAGGTTTTGCTAAATCCATACAAGTTGGCACTCTGTATTAGATAGACAAGGGACAGAAACTAGAAAATGTTTCTGAAGTTTGAATTTTCTCCAATGCTGCCCTGATCTATACTCACTCCACTTTCATCACCTTTAATTGTCTAGATAATCTAGGAAGTTTGTGAGCCACTGATAACATATGGAGGTCTTTTCATTAATATTGGTAGCTAATCAAGAAATAAATCAACCATGTTCTTTAAGTCAGAGCTAACAGCTAGCTTAGACAGTTCTGTACTAATCTCTGTTTTTACTAACGTGCCAAAACAGGAAGGTAGAAGGTCTAAAAATCAACCTACCTGCCATCAGACTAATAAGAAATTCTTATTATTCTTCCACTCAAATGGAAAGAAAATAAATGTGATTAGTGTGGGAAAAAGTAATAAACTGAAGATCACTAAGGAATAAACCTCACTATCTAAATTCAAAGTGTTCCTCTTGGAATATCTTGAATAATATGTTGGAAAAAATTAAATGCTTCTAAAATATTTACAAAATTCTATGTGAAGTAAAAAGATTGGCTGGAACTATTTGTACAAGTAATAAAAGTCATGGCACCTGTTTCTGTTTAGCTTCAGTTCATGTCCATTCCCCACTTGAAGGCAACACCAGGGTCAAATATTGATGTTGCATCTATTGGAAATAATTAGGTCTTGTCTACATGGGTTGTTAAACTGAATTAAGTTGAGTTAATCCTGTTTGAATATGCTTGCATACACACAGTGCAATTCATTAAAACACACTAACTCTTCATTTATTACAAATTCCTGACTTCTCTTTCAAAGTGAACCGAGTTTGATGTGAATTAAGTTTGTTCAGTCTAATGCACAGCAGCTTTGCATGCACATGAACACAACTTGGCAGTCCTCCAGCTGCTATTCACATTGCCTGGCAGGCAACAGTTACTGACCTTTCTGATTATATGGGTGCCCTCCACGGCTCTGGTGTCAAGTTGACCAGATGTCTCCTTCCCCGCTTAAAAACTGGCACAGGGAAAGAAATTGCCCATTTGCTCCTGGATTGGAGTATATCAGCATTGCTGCAATATTACATCAGAAGCCTTACAACATGCCTCCAGCAGCTGCTTAGAGCTGTGCTTATTGCTGTTTGGGAAGAAGTGTTGATACAGCAAGCTCTTGTGGGCAGCCACCAGAATAAAGATCTTTTTTATGGGCATTACTAAGCAGATGTCCATGAGAAGTCACAACTGGGATATTGACCAATGTCAGAAAAAGAGCAAACAGTGCAGGGGAATGTACATTTAAAGCAAAAATACCAAGAAAAGGTCTTAGAGAGACAAGGTGAGCGAGGTAATATCTTTTATTGGACCAACTTCTGTTAGTGACAGAGACATGCTTTTGAACTGCAGAGCTCTACTTCAGCTCTGGGAAAGGTACTCAGTGGCACAGCTAAATACAAGATTGAACAGATAGTTTAGCATAAATTGGTAGCACATACTCTAACGGACTGTCAAGGTTCCTTCCCCACTCTGAACTCTAGGGTACAGATGTGGGGACCAGCATGTAAAACCTCCTAAGCTTACTTTTACCAGCTTAGGTTAAAACTTCCCCAAGGTACAAACTATTTTACCCTTGGACTTCCACTGCCACCACCAAACTTTATTTGGGTTCCTGAGAAAACGTAGTTTGGATATGTCTTCCCCCCCCCCCCCAAATCCTCCCAACCCTTGCACCCCACTTCCTGGGGAAGGTTTAGTAAAAATCCTCACCAATTTGCATAGGTGACCACAGACCCAAACCCATGGTTCTGAGAACAATGAAAAAGCATTAAGTTTTCTTACAAGAAGACTTTTAATAGGAGTAAAAAAGGAATCACCTCTGTAAAATCAGGATGGTAGATACCTTACAGGGTAATTAGATTCAAAAATAGAGAATCCCTCTCGGCAAAACCTTAAGTTACAAAAAAGGACACACAAACAGGAATATTCATTCTATTCAGCACAACTATTTTCTCAGCCATTTAAAGAAATCCATAATCTAATGCATATCTAGCTAGATTACTTACTAAATTCTAAGACTCCATTCCTGTTCTGTCTCCGGCAAAAGTATCACACAGACCCTTTGTTTTTCTCCCTCCTCCCAGCTTTTGAAAGTATCTTGTCTCCTCATTGGTCATTTTGGTCAGGTGACAGCAAGGTTTAACTTTAGCTTCTTAACCCTTTACAGATGAGAGGATTTTTTTCCTCTGGCCAGGAGGGATTTTAAAGGGGTTTACCCTTCCCTTTATATTTATGACACGGACCATTTGAGGTGAAGTGGCCGATTAACACTTTTGTAGTCATAGGACAATTAGAAGATTGTTTGGTTTACAGATTGGATTTACATCTTATGACAACAATGTCTTTATTAAGGCCGTGATTTTTGGTGTCAAGCAAATTTATGACAACATCTAGAAGTGGAAATGTAACCTGTCCATTCTTTTAATGAGTTGAAGAGGATTTTGATAAATTACACCACTACCAACTCAAGAAGTTTTTGGATCCTGCTGCCCATTCTGTTTCTCATCTCCACCAATCCTCTGCCCCAAGGACAAGAAGAAAGAGCCATAGGAAGAGGAACAATGAAGGAACTTCCACTGCAGAGATGTCCCCAGAAAGACAGGATTTCTTTGGGACCAAGGACCCGACGCTGTCTGTACTGAGCCTGATTCCCAGCCAGAAACTCAGGCCAGATCCCATTCAGGGAAACTCAACATGCAAATATCTATCTTTACAGTTTAGTATTCCTATTATTATTTATTTATTATACTACTTTGTTAGCTTTTTTTCTAGGTACTGCATGGCCACAGCATTTTTGGTGGATGTAAGCAAGGCGACTTTACAAGTTTCCAGCCCCCCACCTCCCTCCTCCTTTGGCCTACACTGTCCATTCAACCTCCCACCCCCAGTACACATTTTCAAAATGGAAGCTTCTCCAGCTAAGCAACTGGCTTCTGCATCATGCTAAAGCCCTGAATATCAATCATCTTCAAACCCACACTGCACTATATTCCTTTCTTCTCCCAGTATCTGTCTTGTCCACTGTCCCCCTCCCACAACCACATTCAGCAGTTCAAAATAGCAGCTGACATCATGGCTGAACCACAGCCTCTACCTCACCTCTCATCCCATGGCACATTTGAATAACTAATGTTATTAGGGAGGCATCAGAGAAGCACACTGAGTACCAAACATAGAGGCTTTTGCATGCATTTAGTGACATCATAGTAGTTTGAGTAGTTTAAGAATGGGAAAAGAGCCAAAAATGGATGTGTTGCAATCTCCATCCAATCTGAAATTGTGAGGCAATGTTGCAGAGAACTGGAAAATATTCAGAGAGAGATTTGAATTGTATTTAGCAGCCATAGTGGCAGAGAAGAAAAATGATAAAATGAAATCATCAATCTTTTGCATGTTATTGGGGAAGAAGCATTGGATATTTACAACAACTGTAAGTTTGAAGAGGTGAAAGCATGAAGTTAAGTAAAATACTGACTAAACTTGAGGATCATTCCATGCCAAAAAGGAATGAAACCTTTGAGAGAGACACATTTTTTACGTACATCCACAAAACTGATGACACCATAGAGTAATATGTTACAGAATTAAGGAAACTCAGTAAAACCTGTGACTTCAGTGAGCTGACAGTCTGTGGTCAGAGATAAAACCATTTTGTCATTGAAAATCCTTTATTAAGGGAGAGACTGCTCCATGAAGAAGACTCAACCTTTGAAAAAGATCTCCAAATATGCAGGACAGCAGAAACTGTGAAAGCAGATGCCAAAGAGCTGAATTCACCAGAAAAAGGGTTATCCATGTATTAAGTATAAAATAATATAGCCAGAATAGGCAGGGGTGAAAGTAACACAGAAGACTTACTGGTACAGAGGCCTGGATCTGGGCCCCTGGAAGGGGTGGGGCCTTGGGCAGAAGGGGGCAGGGTTGTGGGGGTCAGCCTTCCCCAGCCAGCCCATCCGCGCTGCCTGGCCTGCTCCACCTGAGGTGCCGGTGGGGATTTAAAAGAGCCCAGGGCTCTGGCCCTTTTAAATCACCAGGCCCTGGGACATCTGCCCCTTTTACACCTCCCTCCTCCCTCCCCTACTGTCCCCCTCCCCCAGCCCATTGGCAGCCCTTTAACATCAACTGTGTATGGGCCAGTACCGGAGGCCACTTCCTATTGGTACACCGTACTGGCCTGTACTGGCTTACTTTCATCCCTGAGAATAAGTCATATCAAAGAACCGCTTGCTATGAAAACAAGTCTGGGTGTGTTTTGCAGGAGTGCATGAGTCTTATTTCTCTTTGCACACCTGAGCAACCCATCTCACAATATTGTATTACAGTTTCTCTGGAGGGAGTTTCAAGCAGGCATCAAGGGGGGATAGAGCTCTGAGGTTATAACTAAAATATTTGAAGATAGTTGGAATATTCAAACTACACTGAAACTCAGAGCATATTCATATCTTTTTCTCAAATTGCTCATATAATGCTTGACTAAATACCTCCTAGCAACATGTATTTTAAACAATTTTTTAATGCAAAATGGATCAGTGTACTACTACTGGTATATCAAATCTGTAAGTCTCTCTTCCCAATGCACACATTTCAAACCTTTGAGCAGCTCAAAAAGCTTCCATTTAAACAAAACAAACATGCAACACAAATGAGGTCTCATTTAGTGTAATCTTTTGCATCAGGTCAGAATTGATTTCACTAGACCGGGTCCTGAAGCTGGAATAAATAAGCAAGACTCCATTGACTCTAAAGTATTTGGTCCAATATTTCTAAGCCATCTAATAATAATAATAAATAGAAATAATAATCATTCCTTGATACATCATCCAGTAGATGGCTAACCAGAAGATTTAGCCTAGTCACCATCAATTCTTCAAGTGCACAATGAGCTTGGGGTAGGAGCTAGGAGGATGGTTGAAACTCTGAGTTCCAAACCCAGGTTCAATGGGTGAAACTGAGGTTAAGAGACAGAATGGTTCAGAAAGACTGGCTCCATTGAGATGAGTAGGTAAGTCTACTCCTCTTTAGGGCAAATTTTGTTCCCAATACTATAGCTATAGAAATTTTGTTCCCAATACTATATATATAGAAACCAGTGCTATTCCTCTGTGCAAGGTGTGGGACAGAATTTGGAGATCCTAGATCCAAACTTCCACTGAAGTCAAAGGAAAAACTATCATTTTACATTTATGGCAGTTGGAACAGATCCCCTGTACAGAACATGAGCACCTCTTGTGCATTATGGAATTCAGATTCATTGGGGCTGTGTATATGCTGCCGTAAGATGCTGATTTAGGGGCAGGGATGCTGGATGCCCTAGCAATTTACCTACAAGCATGTACACACTGGAGACCAAAAAGGTGCACTGACTCCACCATCCCTGATGCTGAAGTAGCAGAAATGGAATGGCTCTGTTAAGAATTGACTGTATGGGAATTAGTTTCTTTACAGCTCCACATGAACTCTCCAATACTCTGACTGTTTGCTTGGGGCAGGTTATGGGCTTTGGACCTTGTTTATCCTGGGGATTAGTCTGAATGTTAACACTGTCAGTAGCCATCAACAAGCATTGCTGTATCTTTGGAAACCGCAAATGTAAACAAGGACATGTTGAGAGCCACCTATATTATTATAACAAAAACCAATAAGCTATTGACTGGGAGCATCTCTCTGGACAGCATGCCTCTCCCAGGCTGTGCCTTGTTGTGCAGAGTATGTTTACTCTGAGCATTATAAATGTATGACTGTAAAGTCTGTTTTTGTACATTCTATGTATCAACCATCAGTGCAGGAACATGGTGTAAACTGTCTCAGATTATGTTCAAAACTGTCTAGTACTTAATTTGGTGCTGTTCACTGAACTGCCAATGAATGAATCATAGTCATTTGAGGTATATATGTGTTTGGGGTGGGGGGGTTGTGGTGATAAATGTGCCTCTCCCAATAAATGAATTTAAAGTCCAAAGCAAAGTTTTAAGCTCTTAAAGCGAGCCCTTGGGAGATTTCTGTATGGTATGCTGTCGTTATAACATTAAGCTTTTATGAGCTTATATGAGAGAATTTGTTGAAGTTTTTTGTTAAGCTTCATGAGTGCTTATGTGATGTTCTGGTGCTTGTGTGATGCTCTATTTCTGTAAGATTGTCATTGAGGAAAATATTTTTTATTCCTTGTATCAATACAAAAACTACTACATTATTAGTAAAAAAAAAAAAAAAACCACACCGCTATTCTGTAGTTGATTCTCACCCAAAGACAGCCCTTGATGGCTACTGAAAGAGTGGTTTCAGAGTAGCAGCCGTGTTAGACTGTATTCGCAAAAAGAAGAGGAGGACTTGTGGCATCTTAGAGACTAACCAATTTATTTGAGCATAAGCTTTTGTGAGCTACAGCTCACTTCATCAAGTGCTGCATGTTACTGAGGAGAACCAAGAAAATCTGCGGCTACTGCAATTAGAGGCAACCGCCTTTTTTTTCATAACTTTGTTCACACAAATTACATTTTAGAATTGTTGGTCTGAGTCTGATTCACGGAGTTCAGTCTGACAAATGTGGCAGAATGTAACTAACTGTAACTCATGTATTTAGAATGTAAGGTTTTAGAGCCAGGGACTGTCTCTTACTGTGTCTATGTACAGCATGAACTCCTAACAGTGGGTCTCCCAATATCAGTGGGGATCTGTAGTAGCAACTGTAATAGATATGATAAATATTAACAGTAATGAATGCCAAAGACTCACAATTCCACAGCTGTGCTGCCCAGCCAAAAGTAAGTTTCTGAATATGTTTGCAGTGTTCTTGGGAGACTGCTCTCTGTAACACTAATAACATCAAGAACCAATTTTAAACAACACCTTTTACCTGCCAACTACAGGTTGCTTTCCCTCAACAAGAAAGTGTTAATGAGAGGTATTATATGTATGTGTCTAGGTTGTAAGTGCAATTATTTTTATTAGACTGAGAGGAAGTCTTTGTGTAAAGAAAAGGAGAAAAAAAGGTAGCACTGGAAAAATAATAATGAGGAAGGGTCCCCCCCGCACTAATTGCAGAGAGGAGGATACTGGACTTATGCAAAATAGTCAATATGAAATTAAAATCATTCATAATTTGCCCAAATTTTCCCAAATTTACAAAATTTTATCAAACATATAGTTTTTAATTCACATCATTTTTTTGTATTTTTTTGTTATTGAAACTGGACACAGTGCAGAACATTATCTCCATATCTGACAAAATTCTAAGGTAGCTTTTCATGGTACTTCTTGATTGGCTGTGCCCAATTACCTTCAAAACAGATGGGTGGACCAATAGCATGATCCCCACTCGTTCAGTTTTGGGATGGCGAAAGTCAGAGAGGCAACAGGAAACGCTTAAATACCATGGTATAAGTACTGTACAACAACCTGAAAGTGAGAGGGAATAGGGAAGGTCACTAGCATCCTCAGAGCTCAGCAAAATAATACTGATTCTCCCTCTTTTTCTGGCCCTTTCTCCTCATCTACAGCACAAAGAGGAAGCATTTCTATGGCAGAGGACATACTGCTTCCCTTCAGAAAGTTTCAAGTAACAGTTTTTGAGTGAGAGGTGTGATTGTTTCTCCATGTTTTAAACTGAAAAGGATAGTTCTCCTAAGGATGGAGCTTGCACCATCTCCCTAGGTAACCCATTCCAGTGCTTCACCACCCTCCTAGTGAAATAGTTTTCCCTAATATCCAACCTAGACCTTCCCCACTGGAATTTGAGACCATTGCTTCTTATTCTGTCATCTGCCACCACTGAGAACAACCTAGCTCCCTCCCCTTTGAAATCCCCATTGAGGTAGTTGAAGGCTGTTATCAAATCCCCCCACTCACTCTTCTGCAGACTAAATAAGCCCAGTTCCCTCAGCCTCTCCTCGTAATTCATATGCCCTAGCCCCCTAATCATTTTCTTTACCCTCCACTGTACTCTCTTCAATTTGTCCACATCCTTTCTGTAGTAGGGGGCCCAAAACTGGATGCAGTATGTGAGATGTAGCCTCACCAGTGCTGAATAGAGGGGAATAATAATTTCCCTCAATCTGCTGGCAATGCTCCTACTAATACAGCTCATATGCTGTTAGCCTTCTTGGCAACAAGAGCACACTGTTGACGCATATCCAGCTTCTCATCTACTGTAATCCCCAGGTCCTTTTCTGCAGAACTGCTGCTTAGGAAGTCGGTCCCCAACCTGTAGCAGTGCATGGGATTCTTCTGTCCTAATTGCGCGACTCTGCACTTGCTGAACCTCATCAGATTTCTTTTGGCCCAATCCTCCAATTTGTCTAGGTTACTCTGAACCCTATCCCTACCCTCCAGCATGTCTACCTCTTCCTGCAGCTTAGTGTCATCCATGAACTTGTTGAGAGTGCAATCCATCCCATGATCCAGATCATTACTGAAGATGTTGAACAAAACCAGCCCCAGGACTGACCCCTGGGGCATTCTGCTTGGTACTAGCTGCCAACTTGACGTTGAGCCGTTGATCACTACGTGTTGAGCCTGACAATCTAGGCAGCTTTCTATCCACCTTATAGTCCATTCATCCAATCCATACCTTTTTAACTTGCTGGCAAGAATACTGTGGGAGACTGTATCAAAAGGTTTGCTAAAGTCAAGGTATATCGCATCCACCGCTTTCCCCATAGCCACAGAGCCAGTTTTCTCATCATAGAAGGCAATCAGGTTGGTCAGGCATGACTTGCCCTTGGTGAATCCATGTTGACTGTTCCTGATCACCTTCCTCTCCTCCAAGTGCTTCAAAACGGATTCCTTGAAGACCTGCTCCATGATTTTTCCTAAGACTGACGTGAGGCTGTAGTTTCCCAGATTCTTCTTCTTCCCTTTTTTAAAGATGGGCACTAGATTTCTTTTTTCCAGTCATCCGGGACCTCCCCTGATTGCCATGAGTTTTCAAAGATAACGGCCAATGGATCTGCAATCACATCAGCCAACTCCCTTAGCACCCTTGGATGTATTAGATCGGACCCATGGATTTGTGCATGTCCAGCTTTTCTAAATAGTCCTTAACCTGTTCTTTCACCACTGAGGGCTGCTCACCTCCTCCCCATACTGTGCTGCCCAGTGCAGCAGTCTGGGAACTGACCTTGTCTGTGAAGACCGAGGCAATAAAAGCATTGAGTACTTCAGCTTTTTCAAAATCATCTGTTACTAGGTTGCTTCTCCCATTCAGTAAGGTTCCCACACTTTTCCTGACCACCTTCTTGTTCCTAACATACCTGTGAAAACCTTTCTTGTTACCCTTGACATCCCTTCCTAGCTGCAATCCAGTTGTGCTTTGGCCTTCCTAATTACACCACTGTATGTTCGAGCAATATTTTTATACTCATTCCTAGTCATCTGTCCAAATTTCCATTTCTTGTAAGCTTTCTTTATGTGGTTAAACTCACTGAAGATTTATCTGTTAAGCCAAGCTGGTTGCCTGTCATATTTACTGTTCTTTCTGCACATCAGGATGGTTTGTACCTGTGCCCTCAATAAGGCTCCTTTAAAATACAGCCAGCTTTACTGGACTCCTTTCTCATATTAGCCTCCCAGGGGATCCTGCCCATCAGTTTCCTGAGGGAGTCAAAGTCTGCTTTTCTGAAGTCCAGGGTCCATATTCTGCTGCTCTCCTTTCTTCCTTTTGTCTGAACTCAACCATCTCATTGTCACTGCTGCCCAGATTGCCACCCACCTGTACTTCCCCTATACATTCTTCCCTGTTTGTGAGCAGCAATTGTTTTGCCTCTCTGTAAAATCTTAGGAGAACTATCCTTTTCAGTTTAAAACATGGAGAAACAATCACACCTCTCACTCAAAAACTGTTACTTGAAACATTCTGAAGGGAAACAGTATGTCCTCTGCCATACAAATGCTTCCTCTTTGTGCTGTAGATGAGGAGAAAGGGCCAGAAAAAGAGGGAGAATCAGTATTATTTTGTTGAGCTCTGAGGATGCTAGTGACCCTCCCTATTCTCTCTCACTTTCAGGTTGTTGTACAGTACTTATACCATGGTATTTAAGAGTTTCCGGTTGCTTCTCTGACTTTCGCCATCCCAAAACTGAACGAGTGGGGATCATGCTATTGGTCCACCCATCTGTTTTGAAGGTAATTGGGCACAGCCAATCAAGAAGTACCATGAAAAGCTGCCTTATCATTTTGTCAAATATGGAGATAATTTTCTGCACTGTGTCCAGTTTCAATAACAAAAAAATAATAATACAAAAAATGATGTGAATTAAAAACCATATGTTTGATAAAATTTTGTGAATTTGGGAAAATTTGGGCAAATGACGGGCCAGATTTATAGGCAGGTGACACCTGGAATGCTGGGCTTGGGGCAGCACCAGGCTCGGGAGCACCAGGATCAGGGTGCTGTAAGGTACAGCCAAGCTCAGCGTGTAGTAAGGGTGCTGAAAATGTTCCTCGTCTAGGGCACCATTTGGTCTAGGGCCGGCCCTGCTTAAAGCAGCAGTGTAGCTGTGGGGTGGTGGCTTGGGCTTTCCATCTGAGTGCATACCTAAAGGGTCCAGGAAAGTTTGTACTCAGGCAGATAGTTTGAGTTGCCACCTGGGCTACCTCTAGCTGCACTGTTATTGTTAGCACGCGAAGAGCTAGCCCAGGTCTGCCTCCCCACACTGGGAAGCACATTCACAGCTGCATGGGATTCTTCTACTTTCCCTGCAAACATTTGATGAAGATACAGAGAGACATTTTCATGCCACCCTACTATTGTGGTTCTCAGAAACTGTATAACAAGAAGGATCTTAAGTACAAAAGCCAAGAACAAACGGGGTGGTGGGATGGGGAAGAAGAGTTAAGCACTTTTTGTTACTACTAAGAGAGCTAAGGGAATGTTCTCCACTTTCTATATATTTTTTCAGACTTTATTCACAATGGTTTTCAGTAAACACTGATTTTAAACTGCTAATAGGAGACCCTCCAGTCATCAGTTATTATAATGCTGTACATATACAGGGAAGCGTCCCCTTTTTGTCACTGTTCAGATATTTCTGGATCTCCCTCCCATGTAGCCATGAAGAAAGCCAGGGTGTCACAATCTTTCTATGCCTGTTCATGAGAACCTACGGCTTGAGAACCTACGGTTTAAGGGTATGTTCTTAAGGTAATTGAAAGAGGGGGGTCTTCCCATTTTGTCCAGTGGGCTTCAAATAAAGCCCTAAATGACTAAGCATATTAGCACAAATAAATGGAAATTAAGGGATTGTTTCCTGCTCTGCTACACCATTGGAACTCTGCTGAAACCAGTTCAGTAATATTGGTATAATACAGATGTAATGGAGTGGAGGATTGGGTCTTATGACATTGTTTCTATAGAGTACATAGCTCTGGATTATTCTTATGACAATATTCTCCTGATTTTCTTTGTTTGGTTGCATTTTTTAAAAAAAATCACATACATTAATTTGTAGGCTAAGGCTCTCATTTATCACAGACAGTGATGGGTCTGATTCATGAATGGGAAAACAGGTGGAATTTTTTTTATTTTGCTTTCATTGATATGCTAACAGATTGTTCTGCAGATACATTTTAATTTTTTGCATGAATGCTTACATAGTGCACCAATTTTTTTTATAAAACCACCCTCTTGGAAGATCATTCTCTCAGTTCTTATGGATTCGGTGGTATTCATGCATACAAAAGGACCAGTATTCTGTCAGACTGGGTATTTCAAACCTCCTGTGGAGTCTATGTCACAAAAAACACCCCTAAATTTGGAACTATTTGTAACACCTGAAGTTCATTCTCAGCAAAGGACTAGACACCAAATGGATATGAAAGTTGAACATAGTGGATGTAGTTCTTAACCATCTCATGGGTGAAGGCAAGGTGAAGAAGCTTATGCTGGCACTGTCCAGGTTCCAAGGGAGAAAAAAAGTCAGGATTTCTATCTCTTAGGGATGTCAATCATCTTTCACAAGCGTTGGAGTCTATTAAAAAGACTACACATACAGGAATAGCAGGATCATGAGCACTTAGACCTCAGCAAATGAGTAAGGAGGACATGTATATTATAGGACTTCCCTGTGCTTCCTCTTTCATTGTCCTTGTCACCACTCTCTTAGTGTTGCACTTTTGCTCCATCCCTGCATAAGCGGCATTTCTGTGGAGACTTTCAATGAGCTCTTTTTGTACTTCATTTTTGTTTCCTAAAGTAGTCTGACAGCCCATTTGTTCATAGCATAGCAAGCAGTTTGTAACTTTGTGATTTACAGGGCAAGAAGCAGAAGAATTGTCTTTCCCCCCATTTATTTAAAATAATTAATTTTCTCTGGTTCACCTCTCTATTTGACCCTCCTCAGGCTTTTTGTATGAGAGGTGACTCTGCAAAGCTATTGGACATTGTGAATGTTAATGAAGATTTCTCAAACCTTCCTACGCCTGGGGGACAATAAATATATGCACTGTTACAGTTAACAAATGTGCTCTCATGGGTACTGTGAATTTGATTTCATTTTTTTTTAATTGGAAAATTAAATTAAGCAAAATGGCAGTTACCAAAGGTAAAGGATTTGAAATGTTGGAATATGCCTGTCAAAACAGAGAAGCTGGATGATATAAGCATTCCCACAAAACAAACAAACATATAATATGTTGTGTGTCTTATTTATATCAGTGAAACTCTGGAGTAACTCTGTTTAAGTCAATGGAGTTACTCAGGTGCTAATGAAATCATAATCTGGTCTTGCCAGTGCACACTGTAACTACCAATAGTGATATGAATGATAAATATTCAATGATATTAAATGGACATTTTGCAATCATAATACTTGTAAATTCCAGGCTATAATGCTGTGGTTTTCAACTCTGGTCCACCGCTTGTTCAGGGAAAGCTCCTGGCACGCTGGGCCGGTTTGTTTACCTGCTGCTTCCGCAGGTTCGGCCGATTGCGGCTCTTACTGGCTGCGGTTCGCCACTCCAGGCCAATGGGGGCTGCAAAAAGCGGCGCGGGACGAGGGATGTGCTGGCTGCCCTTCCTGCAGCCCGCATTGGCCTGCAGCTGTGAACTGCAGCCAGTGGGAGCTGCGATCGGCCAAACCTGCGGACGCAGCAAGTAAACAAACCGGGCTGGTGCACCAGGGGTTTTCCCTGAATAAACAGTGGACCAGAGTTGAGAACCACTGCTATAATGAGTCTTCAAAACCAAGACTATCAGAAAAGGAAGAAGTTCCTTTAAAAAAATAAAATAATGTTGAGGTAAAACCTGGAAATTTTCTTCCAGTCTTTCCAGTCTAGCAATGAGTTACGGCACCTGGCATTCAGCAAAAGCCTACACATGGTGTTATGTAATGGAAGCAATTTATCAATCTTACAGTGCAGTTCTACTCTGAACAATGACTATAACAATGAAACCTTCTTATTCAACAGATCTGCTTCTTGTGGGTTTTCAGAGTTATCTCTTCAGATTTTAGTGATGGTCAGTTGTCACTTTAGATCTTATTAGCACTGCTAAAAGGGAGTGAGCTGGATTCTGGTCCTTCTCGTGTGTCAGTGGGATTATTTGCTAACTTTCCATGATTTATACCTGCAAACTCCGTAAAGACAGTAGGACTGTAGAGGTACCACTAAGGGTATAATTTGACTTACAGAACATTTATTAGAGGTGATATATAAGTAAGAGAGAGCCCAGATTGACCCTGAGATCTCAGGTTGAGTTTGCAGGGCTAGTACTTAGAAATGATATCCTAGGCTATTACTTGTCTTGACATGATAATCACTGGGAGACATGGGGCCTTAATCCCAGTGAAAAGTGAGAAAGGAAAAGTAACAAAAACAACAATAAATATAAGGAACAAAGCTGTATATGTATATGCCTTACTGAGTAACAATAGAAAAAGTTCATAAAAGTCACATTAATTATTTCTTTGGTGCTGGCCTGTTTTTCCCTCATAACATCTAAGATTATCCATTCTATCCTCCCTCCCAAACACTCAGTTACATGGGCTGGATGAGAACCAGAAATATTTACATTTCAAAGTTTAGTGGCAGATTCCTCCTGGCCTCTATGTAAATATGAAGTGAATGTGTGTGGGAAGCGGGGTGAGGAGAGAGTCATAAAGACCCTTCTGTCTCCTTCCTTTCCATAGTAACAATCAGGGGGATCTGCAGTCCCTTTGCTTAGAGGAGTACAAAACCTGTTCTGTCCCTACTATCTTGTGGTGCCCCATAACAGGTAGGGAAGAAATGGGGACATGCCCTCCTGACTAAACCTTCCCATACAGTAGGACTGGTGTACATAGGAAAGCAGGCTGCATCTTGCACTGCCCTTGAACCACAGAAAAGATTGTCTTGAAGTCCGCCTACCTATTTGGTATAGAATGCCTCTCCCTGTTGCTCTCACTGAAAAAGCAATATGGCTCTTAACTATCACTGACTATTGGGTGTGCCTAGCAAGCATGAGCTAGCCCTCAGTATCTGAGGGCACAATCGTGAAATGCCCATCACAGGTGAATAATTGCTCTGAAAGTAGAAATATTGAAATCAATACAACAACCTGCATAAGTAAGTGCCCAACAATGTGAATAGGTGTTCCACAGTTCCACTGTTTCCCCTTTGCCTAGCTAGCTGGGGTCAGGGGTCGCTGGATCAGTCTTTTCCAGACATGTCGGTCCAACACTTAATTTACATCCACTCCATCGTCCTGTACACACTCTACCCACCATTTTATTGGCTATCCTCTTATTCTCTGCCTGTGAACTCTAGTCTCAAATGCCTCCCTAACAGGGTTCCCTTCATCCCATGCCATCTCAGCCTCTTCTCTTGCAGCTACTCACAGACCTTGGTCTTACTCCTGATGACATCATTCCACTGGTGGGCCAGCTATGTCATGCCTTTTTCTGCCCTCAGGCATATCATTTCAATGGCTTCAAGTCTTCTCAAGTGCTTCTCTTTGGTCACCCATGTCTCTGATCTGTACAGACGAGCTGGTCTTACCATGGCTTTATATAGTGGCCCTTTAGTCCTGGCATTCATTTATCTATTTATCAATCTATCTACTTTATCTGTCGCCAGACTTCCCCCAGCAATCAGCAGCCTTACTTGCAGTTCTCTGTCGATTACTCAATTTGCAGCTAACCAGTCCCGAGGGTACTTAAATACAAAAGGCTGATTTAGGCTCTGGCCCTCAGTATTGATATTCATCTGTCTTGATTCCGTGCAAGTCACCCACATGACTTCAGTTTTTACTTTACTCATTTTGAGGCCACAGTTTCTTAGCTCCCTGTTCTAGGCATCAATCACCTGAACCAAACCTTTCCCACTATCAGCCATTAACACAATATTGTCTGTACAGATCAACTTTGTACATCCTTTCATTTGGATTATTTTACTGATTAAGGGATTCCACAATCATGTTCTTACTATAAGCAGATCATACAATGCCATTAATGATATTCCATAATCATCCATTTTCTTTGATAGCCAGGCATGCATTTCTAAATATTTCAAAAGAAGGTAATCTCAGAATGGTGCTTTCCGTAATCTGCTTTATTCTAATTCTGCTATATTCTAGTCAGAGACAGAATAGAGCACTTTTACATGACACAAAGGCATCTTTTGCAGAAGTGGTATAGCTCAAGAGTTTAACAAATACAGAATACATGGAAAAAAAATTTAACCGAGGAGCTAATACTACATAACATGTGTTAAGAATTATTGTTTTCTATGAGCTGGCAAAGTGGGCAGAGGAGCATGAGTCAAAGGCAAATCTGACATTTTAAGATAAACTTGAATAATATTTACTAGAGGCTTATCTATCCTTTTATCTATCATATTATTATATTACACCCCATAAAACAATAAAGAAAATAGGCCAGTAAAATGCTATATCTTGTTTGCTTTGAACTGCTTGATTCTGCTTTCTACAAAGGGGCACTAGTGAACTGGCTAAAAGAAAGGGCGAGTGTTCACTGCCTTCTCTACCCCAGTCATCTCTACCCCAACTTTCTCTACCCCTAATCCAGCAAAAAGAACACATTAAAAAATCTCAGACCTGCAGGCTTTCACAGTAACATTATGTATTATTTATTATTATTTTCAACAAGATAAGTAAGATTAACATGCAGAAGAGCCGTACTCACCTATTTGCAGACTGTGAGGTGAGAGGAGTAGCTCTTCAGTTATTACTTTTTTTGTTAGTTCTTTTGAAAATATTTCATATCTCCTATTCAAATGAAGAAACAGCAAAGTTTTGGGAGATTTAATCTTCCCATTCATTTTATTTTATTTTACAAGCTGGAAAGTAGAAATACTGAATTTTCTTCTTTTATATACCATATTTAGAATATTTCTTTCTCTCACAAGCCCCAGTATGAATGCTTTTAAGGTCCTTGCTTCCGTTAGACCTGTCTTTGCTTACAAAATATACCAGACTTGTGTGGAGCTCTCAGTTCTTTCTTTCAGTCTCTCTCTTTCTCTCTCTCTTATTTACTCTCTCTATTTTCAGCTAGCTGCTATATACCCATATGACTATTACCAGATACTAGGCACAGACCTTCTTGTGATGCCTCACATTATCTTATTTTGTCCTGGCCTGTCTCTTTGAAGTTCCAATTCATAGCAACATAGTGACATTAGCATTGATGGAGACAGTGAGGAAGCAGGTCTTATTTTAATGAATAAAAATAGATAATAAAGTTCCTCGTTCTCTACAACTGTACAGTGAACAGTCAGAAATGACATTGACAATATTTCTTCTTATGGTTTGAATCAATTGTTTAGAAAGTTAGGGCCTGATCCAACACCTATTGGAATCAATGGAAGGACTCTCCATAACTTCAATGGGCTTTGAAACAGGCCCTTACAGAAATTGAAAGGCTGATAATCTTGTTGGCCACGTAAAGACCAAAAGGACGGTTCTTCTACAAAACAATCAGTTAGAATGTCCTTCCTCTTCATTATACTGACAGTCACACAATCATAGAATCATAGAATATCAGGGTTGGAAGGGACCTCAGGAGGTCATCTAGTCAAACCCCCTACTCAAAGCAGGACCAGTCCCCAACTAAATCATCCCAGCCAGGGTTTTGTCAAGCCTGACCTTAAAAACCTCTAAGGAAGGAGATTCCACCACCTCCCTAGGTAACCCATTACAGTCCTTCACCACCCTCTTAGTGAAAAAAGTTTTCCTAATATCCAACCTAAACCTCCCCCACTGCAGCTTGAGGCCATTACTCCTTGTTATGTCATCTGGTACCACTGAGAACAGTCTAGATCCATCCTCTTTGGAACCCCCTTTAAGGTAGTTGAGAGCAGCTATCAAATTCCCCCTCATTCTTCTCTTCTGCAGACTAAATAATCCCAGTTCCCTCAGCCTCTCCTCATAAATCATGTGCTCCAGCCCCCTAATCATTTTTGTTGCCCTCGACTGGACTCTTTCCAATTTTTCCACGTCCTTCTTGTAGTGTGGGGTCCAAAACTGGACACAGTACTCCAGATGAGGCCTTACCAATGCCGAATAAAGAGGAATTATCATGTCCCTCGATCTGCTGGCAATGTTCCTACTTATATAGCCCAATCTGCCATTAGCCTTCTTGGCAATAAGGGCACACTGTTGACTCATATCCAGCTTCTCATCCACTTTAACTCGTAGGTCCTTTTCTGTAGAACTGCTGCCTAGCCACTCGGTCCCTAGTCTGTGACAATGTATGGGATTCTTCCATCCTAATTTCAGGACTCTGTCCTTGTTGAACCTCATCAGATTTCTTTTGGCCCAATCCTCCAATTTGTCTAGGTTCCTCTGTATCCTATCCCTACCCTCCAGCATATCTACCACTGCTCCCAGTTTAGTGTCATCTACAAACTTGCTGAGGGTGCAATCCACACTATCCTCCAGATCATTAATGAAACCGGCCCCGGGACCAACCCTTGGGGCACTCCGTTTGATACTGGCTGCCAACTAGATATGGAGCCATTAATCACTACCCATTGTGCCCAATGATCTAGCCAGCTTCCTATGATCACATATGGACAACTGCTTCTGATACAACAAAGTTTCTAATATATTCTGTGAGGGAAAATATGATGTTTTCAAGTGATTTCTTTAGTGTTTTCTTTTTCTTAGTCTTTTGCAATAATTCAGTTCTGTTCTTTGAGTACTTATGCACCTTACAATATGTGAAGCATCACGCTATGTTCATGAGTCACCTAGGTATGTACATCATGAGTTACAAAAAGTGATTTACCAAACTTTGAATTACTGTGAAAGTATTTATTATCAGTTGATACCAGGAACGTTTCCCACCTCAAAAAATGTGCCCATGTTCTAGTTATTTTGCCCAACAACAGTATCCTGTTTAATTGGAAGTGTTTAAAGATAATATTTTAAAACAGAGAAAACATACCTTCAGTTTACTTTTTCTCCAGAGTGTTGCTGTATATAAAAATGGATTTTGTGGTAGCGTTTAAGAGGGGTTGTTGATTTGACATTGAAAATGTGTGAAGTCCTTTGTTTTCCTTTTTAATACCCGAGGAGGTATGAAATCTAACCATCCAATGAGCACTTATATAATGCTGTATAAAAGTACATTTTGTGCGACTTGCCTGCCAGTAATAATAATGAACACAGTGTAGAGTTCTACTAACTTATATTAGTATTTACTCGTTATATCTGACAGCTACAGCCTGACTTTGATTTTACAGAGCTGTGTAGCAGATTTTTGTCAAGACCTCTGCTACTCATAATAAGTGTAATAATTTGTGAATATACTTTTCTCAGGATTATACAAAACTCAAGAGAGCAGTTGGGGAAACTATTGCCTCATCAATGTGCATAAATGCCATTAACATGAATATACATTATCCACAGTACTATGCATGTGTTGAGGGCATAATTCTACAACTCCAGGGAAGAGATACTCAATGTGAATAAGGATGCAGAGTAAGTCCCTATGTTAAATAAGACTTGACTTAGGATAAGAATAGATTCTGCCCTCAGTTACTCTTGTAATTACTGCAGATTTTTCCTGGAAGCGCTCCAGTTAGAATGTGAGTTTCTTAAGGCAAGGACTGTGCCTGATATTGTACTTTTGGAGCACCTAGCATTTTATGAGTGCTATAGAAACAAATAAATAATGATGTTTAATAATTGAATTATCTAATGTTACTCTGGATTTTCATTGGTACAATTAAGACTCAAGTTTGGCACCAGAAGTTTGAGAATCTGAAGAAAAGCTCTTGTTCCACCCACCCCAGTATAATTTGTGTTGCTCCCGCTTTTGAGTTTTGATGCCTCCCAACACAAGAGACACCCAGGCCTGCTCAAGCCCACTCCAGTAAGTGGCTGAGGTCAGCAATCCAATATAGTCTTGATCAGCCCTGCTGTCCTGACTCTTTTTCACTGGTGTGCCTGGGACTCTCCTAAAGTTGGGGATTCTGGCTAATCCACTCCAGCTGTTAAATACAGGTTTTGTATTATATCTGTTTGTTTTAAAATTAAAGGTAGATTTGTATAGGTTAAAATCAGAGATAAATTATGTTTTCAAATTTGCATTTGCAAAAAATGATATAGACCCTTTGTAAGTGGAGCCAAAGACACTTTGAGTCTGAGGGGTGAACATCTTGAGATCAGAATGGAGCATTAGGAAACATGCTGCAGTGAACTGCTTAATTCTTGCCATCTCTGAGCACCTGAGTTCAACCAAAATAATTAATGAAACATCCGTGGAGCATCTGAGAGATATTTGAAGTGCCAATCAAGGTGCTGTTTACTGATCCACCCACTCTGTTAAAGTCCCGCTGTCTGGAACATATTGGGTGGTTTTTCATTTGCCTGAGCTGACAGATACAGATTGTGACAAGCCTCATATGGGGACTCCAGCCTGGAGGGATAGCATTGAAGAGAACTGAGGAATTAATGGTGGAAAATGTCACAAATTACCAGCCTACTCACTCTTCTTTCATTTTTGCTCATAGTTTCAGAGAATTTGTATATAGATCTTCTATATATTCATACACACACCGCATACACAGAAGAGAATATATATGCTTACAATCTACATATGTACAACACACATGCACATTTTTACACATGCTTTATGCCAGTGTAACTCAACTAATTTAAATGGTTATTCTAGATTTACATGCTGTAAGTGAGAAGAGAATCAGGTCCATAGAAATAAATGAAAGTGGTAGGATTTATGTTTTAGGAAAGATTCCAGGACCACAAAGAATTATTTTCATGTTAAGATATGCAATATAAATATAACAGTTTTTAAAATAAATGTGCATTTTTATTCAGAAGACACTATTTCAGACAGTTCAAATTCTGTAGTCTTCCTTCAGCTTCTCATGATTATTTTCACTGTTCTATAAAACTGGGCCAGATCCTCAGCTGTTTTCATTGACATCAATAGAGCTAGGATGACTTACATCAGCTGAAAGTTTGTCCCCGTGTTTTCTTTAAACACCCTGTCCCCCCAAAAAATGACAACTAATGAATAATATGAGGAATTTTGTCATGGCTTTAATAAAAGTCCTTTTGCCAAAGTAGGTAATAGAATGGTTCCAATTTTCATTCAGAAGTTTTCTTTTTGACAGAAACTTGAATTCTTATTTAAGTTAAGCTCCCCATAAAATTTCATTGCATATTTGCTTGAACAAAGACTGCGTGAGTGCATATTGTGTTTTGCAGTTACACAAAACTATTGAATTGAACTTTTCAGCGACAAATAGTTAATATTGAAATTGGCAAGATTCCAGAAATTTTCATTATTGTTCAGATAAAGCATGACAACTCAGGGTTCACCAGTCAGACTACATTATAAATGTTAGCCTTTTGTTTGCCAAAAAAAAAGGATCTGTGTATTTCATTCTAATAACCTACCTACATTACAGCATAACTTTAGCTCTGACCTTCAAGAAAACATGAAAATTATTTACGCATCTTTTTCACAGGAGATAGGCTGCGTAAGCAGAGTGTCACTAGCAAAATAATAATAAAGAAGCTTCTTTAGGTATGTGGTGGAACAGAGGCTAGGCAAGATGAAAATGTATAGTATTTTTTTTTTAAATGAACACATGTTTTGACTTCCTAAGGATGGAGTTTGTGTTAATTAGACATTTGCCAAATTCAGAATTATCTGCTGCCTGTCAGAAAACACCTGCCATTTTTTTCTGACTGCAGTAGGTGTTAGAAACAGGGAGATGATGGAAGTAGCATAGGACTGAAAGCTACAATCTGCTACCTGCAGATCCTCAATATTTTAGCTATCTCCTTTGCATATAGATGAGCATGTACCTTGTTCTGGAGATATTTCCTGAGGAGACACTAGCCTCGTTGCCGTGGATAAAACATTATCAGTTATGTCACATGAGTATACTTCTGACACTCATTACCTCTGCCAGTTTTTTGCAGACTGTAAACCTGAATGCAGGTGGCAATATTCACCGCTTCCTTTTTCTTCTACAATGTATTCCACATTAAAGTAGAAACCAGCATTCAGTGCTGATTTGGTTTAACTTATTTTTGGGAGCCAGTAGAGGAGACTGCAGAAAGGCTAATATCCCTATAAGAAAGCAGTATTTTAATCATCCATGGGGAGGTGTATCCAAGTAGCTGGAGTCCATGACTACATCTCTGTAGTTTTAGGTTCTATCCCTGGCTTTGCCACAAAGGCCTTTTTTGCATAACAGTGTTGCACCAGTTTAACTTCAATCAGTTTTAAAATATCCTTTGTCCTTCCCATTCCCACCTGTACTAGGATCCTCTCCCCTGTGTAATTTATCCCTTGTGTTTGCTTCCAACTACTGCCAGCCAAACCTGTAGAGTTCATTTCATGAAGCAATTATGAACCAAATTCCATAGCATCTGCACAGTGTATTTAAGATCCTCAACTGAAATATGCTAAATAAGTTCAAAGTATTTGTGTACATAAGTAAATTCATTGATTTACATTTAATATTGGAGATACTATAGCAGAATATTTTGAAGCATTTTTATAGAAAATGAAAATACTTAAGCTTTCCATAGTGATAACCACTTGGGCCTACACTGTGCATATATCATAGTTTAGACAATGGGACAGATCTGTCAATTCAGCTCTCTTTCTAGATCCTCACATCTGTGCCATGATTAAATGTTTCTGCTTTTTCCTTCAGAACATTTGAAAGTTATGACCTTTCTTTTCAGTCCATACAGCTAAAACTCTCATTCTAAGCCCTTTTCATCTCACATTTTTGACTACTTCAGCCACCTCTTCTCCAAGCATGAAAAGTCCATCTTGCTGTATTTATATCTATTCAAAGCACAGCTGCAAAGATCATTTGCCATTCTTATCATTTCAATACCATCACCCCCTCTCTTTCCATCCCCCTTCTTCACCACACCAAATACTCATCGTTGCATTTGAGGTTCTTCACAGCCTATCACTTTCATACCTATCATCACTTAGATGATATTGAGATATCAGCTCCTGCCTTCACTCTTCCAGCAATGTCAACCTTCATTGCCGATGTGATAAATTTTTAAATAAGCATTTTTATACTTTCTGCCATATTGCTCCACAAGCTTGGGAGGAACTCCCCATAAGTCACCTCATTATGCTCCCTTAAATCTCTCTGCAATGAGGTATACTGGCAGTGGTGCTGGAACAATTTTTATAGTGGGGGTGCTGAAAGCCACTGAACAACACTGTAATCCCTGTATATGGTGGAAGCCACTTCAAGCCAGGGGGTGCTGCTGCACCCTCAGCATCCCTACTTCCAGCACCCATGTATACTGGCCTTTTAAGAGTAGAGGGTGCCAGATGACTTCATTCCAGGGAGTTGGAACGAACAAAGGTCCAGGAAATGGCCAGGTAATAGAAGAGAGGAAGGGATCCCTGGAAATTAGGAGTTGGCTGTGGGTAAAAACCCAGAACGTTGTTCCTTTAAGGGTCTAGGATTAGAAGCCCTGTAGTGTAGGTTGGGTAGGGCCCCTCTCTTTTAGCCAATTTTTGGAGGAGTTTGCTGGAGGATATAGACTGCCTTCTCCTTCAGAACAAAGGAGCCACTTATTAGAGAAGGAAGTCAGCTCCAACCAAAGAGAGCTGGTACTGGCAGCTTTGGGTGGAGCAGATGAGGACAGAGGACGAGCTCTGTGTGTGGCAGAAGAACCGGGTCTGAGTATGAACTTTTATGTTAGATGATTACAGATTTTAATCTGGGGACTCTCTGAACATTAATTGAACCATTTTGCTATTAAACCAGCCTGGGGTGGGGTGCAGTTAGCCATAAAAGAAACTGTGTGGTGTACATAAAGAGCCTTCAAGAGGTGGCTAACAAGGGCAGGGTGCCTGCAAAGTGAGCCCTGGCCATGACGGAGTGCTCTGTAAGTGTCCATCCCACTACACCCTCTCCTCTGCAGCAAAGCCCACAAAAACTCAACACTGGTCAGGCAGCTGGTGTGCTGTGATGGCTGCTTTTCATGTTCATTTGTTTTCTCTCTGTTTCCTTGTGCTCCTGTTGTCTCTTGTCTTATTTTTAAATTTTAAGCTCTTCAGGACAGGGACCATCTTCTACATATTTGTATGGTGCCTACCACAACAGGCCACTGGTGCATGACTGAGACTACTTTGTGCTACCATACTATGTCTATTACATCAACATAGTCTCATTAACTTCAAGGAAGCTAAGCCAACTCTCACCAGATGAGGATCTGGCCTTATACTTTTTTACATTATTTGTTAGACAAATAAGCAAATACGCCAATACATTAAGAAAAATGTGTTTATTGAGTTTTCATCTCACAGTATAAACTCTTCTTTGGAGCTTGAATCGAGCAAGACATTTCACTCAGAACTTACCCCACATTCACTTGCAACTCAACCGGTTGTTTTTGTTTTATTTTATTTTTTTCAAAAGGTTTGCAAATAGTTTTCATGGAAGATAGGCAAATTTGTGGCTCATAATGAAACCTGAGGAAACACTAGTTTAGCATTTAGGACTCAAGAGAAGTAACAGGATGACTTATAGCAGTGTAAGTGAGATCAGCATTTTCCCTATGCTTTTTTAAAAATGGACTATACACATCTACATTTTCCTAGGAGGATGCCCCCAAATTGTGCAAACTGGACTGAACTAGATTTGTCTGCCTTTCAACTGTATTTAGAACTCATGGGGCTTTGCAGGGTAATCCCCAGTATCACAGTCTTAATCCTTCTCTCATTGACATCATCCCCCACAGAGTGGAGCTAGCTGCAAGTTAGAAAAAAGCTTGACCTGAAGATAATGGGATATATTTTGTTATCATTCACACTGGTGTAAATACAGAGTTACTCACTGAACTCAGCTGATGGAATTGCATAAATTGAAATGGTAGCAAAAGATGGCCCTTTAAATGAAGAAAACACTGAGATGTGCTGTTAATACTAATTCTTTCAGGGCAGAAACTCCTGGCAAAGCCAGAAAGTAGGCAGTGGTGCTGCAAACACTTAGAAATATCCTTCATTTTATTCACAGGAGCAGTCCAGTAGAATACTCAAATGTTTAAAGTTAGGCACGTGTATAAACCTTTTGCAGGCTCAGGGTCACAGACTGAACTGGAAACCATAAGACACCAATCTAGACACCTACATAGGTGGGGAAAAGAAAGGGAAGGGAAGGAAAAATCTTAGCCAGTGTAGTGTCTGTTAAGCAGCTGAAAAAAACCAAGAGAGATAAACTGCACTAGCAAGAAATAATGGAAATTGGTGAGAGCCCTGTCTAATTCTTCCCCTTTTGTATTTCCCAACATGAGAAGTGGAGCATAATGGGCCAAAACTGCACTTGTAGAAATGCTCTCAGGAAAGCAATTTCAGGAAGGTAATTTCTGTTGCTTCTAGTGGGGGCTAGGTTGGCTAATGTTAAACAAAATTCTTCTCAGTTCGCAACAGTAATTAACTAGCTAAAAAGCTGTGTTTCATGTTATTTTAATTGGAAGAGAATCATTGACGGTAACTTTGCTGGTCTATAATTGGAAAAAACAACTGCTCTTTAGTGTCGCTTTATGTAGTATAATGTATTTGTCATTTCTTATTAGTCTATTTGCAACTCCTTTGAGTAGTCATACATGAAAAAGTTTCTACTCAAAGCTCAGTGTTTCTAATTAATCCCATAACAAGACTCAGACATTTTTGCTATGAAGCTTTTCTCAAAGACTAAAAGTGCTTGTTTTTCATTTCATGTTGCATTTCATGGGCGAGATAGGCAGAGGCCTGTATTAGACATGCGGGGAGTTTCACTACCATAGGGGGAACTCTGGGAGACACTTTGCCTCAAGAGGCACAGTCCCTCCTAGGGAGGAGTGTACTTGCTATATCATCATTTGGGACACTGCACTTTGCTTCCTTTTGCTCTGGTAGCAGCAGACAACATAGACATGATCATGGTCTCACCTCCTCCTGACCTCTTTGGAGTGGCTTGTGCCCTGGAGGCCTTAGAAGCTTTCAATCCTTGCATTAGCTGATCCCCATCTAGTGTAAGTTTGTTATACCAATAAAATAAAAACCAGCAGGTTCTTATTAAAGGGGATAAGACAAAATGTCACATTTATTGTGAATACAAAAAGAACCATAGTAGGCAGTCAGTTATAGCTATAACATTTCATTCAGTTTCACATTCATTCACACGTTCGTTCATACACACATAAAGGTTCTACAGCTGCTGTATAGTTACCAGTCCTGAATGTAGCTTGAGTTCGTGGCTTGGGTTCGTAGCTTGTGGTGGCTAACTGGCCAGAAAAGCCGGGCACAGGGAAGAGCTGGGTCTCTATTGGGCATACACCGATGCCCTTCCATGTTGGCAGCAGAATGTTACCCTTCAAAGTCTTCCATCTCACCCACCTTTTTGTAGGCTTTAGTTTGAATCCAGAGTCTATAGGTCTTGCTGTGCCACCCTGCCTCTGGGTCCGGTGTGATTGATCACCCGTCAATTGCAGACATGACTTTCAGCCTAGGACCTGGCTTTAATGTTTCTTCAATTGTACTTTTGTTCTTTTCTTTTGAGGGTGGACTCCTCTTACTTTGTCGGGGCTGTTGTCTGCATCTTCAGCCCTTGGGTGTTTACACTTTATTTCATCAGGACAGGCTGGGGCTGGAGGTTGATTCCATCATCCATACATATCTCATTCACACATCTAAACTAAACTAATAAGATTACAGCAGAGTTTTTCAACAATGAAGGTTGCAGCAAGCTTTTACAAAATGAAGTGAGCATTTTAAAATGGAGTTTGGGACAAGTTAAAATGGAGTTTGAGTTACAGTATGGACAAGTATAAGGAATGGCAAACAGTAAACAGAAGTTACAATAGAGACAAGTATAGTGAATGACAAACAGTGAGCAGAAGTTACAATGTTGAAACAGTCTAAGTTAGAGCGATGTAAGCAGCAATTGGATTGAAAGTGAAACTCAATTAGCCAGTTATTGGGGTAACTGGTTTTATGAATGAATGTGGTTTCATTCACAAAACTTTGCTGATGAAGTTACTTTAATAAAGTGGATAATTAAAAACAATGTCATTGATCAGTTCTACAAGTTAATGTAGCTTTATTCACTTCAGTGGGGCTACAGCAATTTACGCAAGCTAAGGGTCCGTCTCTCTTGAGCGTAGGGACTATGTCTACCCCTGCACTACAAGCTTGGGTTGTGACTCACATACCACACCTGTTGGAGGGCTCGTGTGAAGATAAATGGTAGTGTAACTATGTTAGCATGGACACTCACTATTTACCTAGGGGCTTCAGGTGGGTTTGTGCTCAGAATGGCTGAGGCATCCTTCTGCTGCTGCCCGTGCTACCCTGGCTACTCTACTATTTACACTTATGCTAGTGCTCATTGAACTAGTGCAAGCGTAACCCACGCACTTCCTGGATGTGGTGTTCTGTCCCATCTAGTGGCCCTGAGGCCACTTCGCGAGAGATTAATGAGTCTGCTCTACAGTCTTAGCTATTGACCATGTGGCGTTTAGCTCATGCAGTAGAGACTCATGCATTTAGCTCTAGAGGTCCCAGGTTCGATCCTGCCCACCAACTACTGGGGTCTGTTGGTGTTACACAAACACATATACATGAGGTGGGAATTACATCCCTATTTCATAGTATAGATGTAGCCTATGATTCAGTGTGACCTTTGTGCAGGGTTTCAAAGTGTGTGTGTGTGGTGGGGGGGGGTCAGTCTCCTTGTGCTCTCTCACCCTGTACTCACACTCAAGGAGCAAGGACAACTTGCCCCATAATTGTAGGGCAAAGCATTAGGTTGCCACTGTCTATTACTGGGCTTTTCTAAAATTCAACAAACATAAAATGAGTCTTTCAGAGTAACAGCCATGTTAGTCTGTATTCGCAAAAAGAAAAGGAGTACTTGTGGCACTTTAGAGACTAACCAATTTTTCTGAGCATAAGCTTTCGTGAGCTACAGCTCACTTCATTGGATGCATACTGTGGAAAGTGTAGAAGATCTTTTTATATACACACAAAGCATGAAAAAATACCTCCTCCCACCCCACTCTCCTGCTGGTAATAGCTTATCTAAAGTGACCACTCTCCTTACAATGTGCATGATAATCAAGGTGGGCCATTTCCAGCACAAATCCAGGGTTTAACAAGAACGTCTGAGGAGGGGGAGGGGGATAGAAAAAACAAGGGGAAATAGGTTACCTTGCATAATGACTTAGCCACTCCCACTCTCTATTCAAGCCTAAGTTAATTGTATCAAATTTGCAAATGAATTCCAATTCAACAGTTTCTCGCTGGAGTCTGGATCTGAACTTGAAATCTTCTTTCTTAGAAAAAACAAGCAAATGGTTTAAATAAATATATCTCATTGAAAGCTGTTAGAATGTCTTAAAGGTCAACAAAATAAAAATAATATTCCAGCTACCAAGCTGGCACTGTCTCCAAAGTATTTACCTAGCATTTCAGAAGTTGTCAGACCCACTGCAAGCATAACATCTTGCAAGGGGAATATTAACAAAGGAAAATGGGCCTGTCCAGAATGTAGAAGAGGGAATGTGTGTGGAGAAACATGGCATTTGTGCCTTTGGCATGATTCTATGCTTACCTAGACCAGTTTAAATCAGGAGTAGCTCCAATACAGTCAGTGGAGTAATGGCTGTGTAAAATCAGTGTGAGATCAGAATCAGGCCCTTTGTGTCCAGTTATAGGCATCAGGATAACTGAATTCAGGAGGAAAACAAAAAGCTTACATATTTAAAAAGAAACAGTTACAGTAGTGGTAAGAGCGGTGGGAGGGGAGAAGGGGTGGTCAACTCAAGTTTGGTTTGAGTATTCTTTATTTATTGATTTATCTAAATGGCTTTGACTACCCATTCAGTGAAGGGCATTTTCCCATTGTGCCTATAATTTCAACACCTCTGCACCTTGTAACCACTCATGAGGTCACATAAATATAGCAGTCATTTTTCTCCTCTTGTTTGAATGCCATGTATTTGGGGCTCACTATCAAACCCAGGGATGGCTTGTCATTTGAGGCTAAGTTGCTAAGCCCCAGCAATAACAGCATAGCTGTGAGCTATACTGTAGACGTGTGACTGTTAGCAGTCTGAAGTTTCCAAGATTCTGTTATGCATGTAAGATGTTTAGAACGACTTCCATCATCAGAGATTTGGGTAAAAGTGGAAAGACAGTTGTCATAAATATAAAGGGAAGGGTAAACCCCTTTGAAATCCCTCCTGGCCAGGGGAAAGCTCCTCTCACCTGTAAAGGGTTAAGAAGCTAAAGGTAACCTCGCTGGCACCTGACCAAAATGACCAATGAGGAGACAAGATACTTTCAAAAGCTGGGAGGAGGGAGAGAAACAAAGGGTTTGTGTGTCTGTCTGTAGTCCTCTTGGCCGGGGACAGAACAGGAATGGAGTCTTAGAACTTTTAGTAAGTAATCTAGCTAGGTATGTATTAGATTATGATTTCTTTAAATGGCTGAGAAAAGAATTGTGCTGAATAGAATAACTATTTCTGTCTGTGTATCTTTTTTGTAACTTAAGGTTTTGCCTAGAGGGGTTCTCTATGTTTTTGAATCTAATTACCCTGTAAGATATATACCATCCTGATTTTACAGGGGGGATTTCTTTATTTCTATTTACTTCTATTTTTTATTAAAAGTCTTCTTGTAAAACACTGAATGCTTTTTCATTGTTCTCAGATCCAAGGGTTTGGGTCTGTGGTCACCTATGCAAATTGGTGAGGCTTTTTATCCAACATTTCCCAGGAAAGGGGGAGTGCAAGTGTTGGGAGGATTGTTCATTGTTCTTAAGATCCAAGGGTCTGGGTCTGTAGTCACCTAGGCAAATTGGTGAGGCTTTTTACCAAACCTTGTCCAGGAAGTGGGGTGCAAGGTTTTGGGAAGTATTTTGGGGGGAAGGACGCGTCCAAACAGCTCTTCCCCAGTAACCAGTATTAGTTTGGTGGTGGTAGCGGCCATTCCAAGGATAACGGGGGTAATATTTGTTACCTTGGGGAAGTTTTGACCTAAGCTGGTAAAGATAAGCTTAGGAGGTTTTTCATGCAGGTCCCCACATCTGTACCCTAGAGTTCAGAGTGGGGGAGGAACCTTGACATGGTGAGAGGAGCTTTCCCCTGGCCAGGAGGGATTTCAAAGGGGTTTACCCTTCCCTTTATATTTATGACAACAGTAATGAAAGACATTGGGGAGGAAGAAATTGGGAGTAGGACAGAACAGTAAGGAGATGACAAAGGAATACTTGCTGTTTTCTCCAATCCTGCCTGTTACTGTAAAGCAGTGATACTCAGACTGAGGCTTGCAAGCCGCAAGTGGCTCTTTAATGTATCTCCCGTGGCTCTTTGCAGCACATGATATTGAAACACCATGTGATTTAATTATTAACCAGTCTAAGTTATTAACTAATCAGGATGCTTTTACTATGTTATTAATCAGTTGTAGTTGACAAAATAATAATACTTGATTAGGCATTTTGCTGTGAGAATTATATATATGACTAAATATTTCCCCTGTCATACTGTTTAAATATGAATAGATAGTAATATAGCAAACGAAACAATGAATTCACACTACTATGGCTCTTTTGGGTAATGCTGATCATTAATTTGGCTCCTGAACCATGAGGTCTGAGTATAACTACTCTAAAGCAGCCCACTTGGTAACTCTGAATGACAGAGACGGCAGAAGAGGAAAGAGAGTGTCAATTTTTCTTCCCACTTACCTCCAACATCCCTTATCCGATACAAAAAACACTTAATAGTATGTCAATGGATGAAGGCAGATTTCTATTTTCATTGTGCTGGACCTCTCTGCAGTGTGGAACACAGCTGATCATAAGCTACTGCTTTCCCAGCTGAAAGAAATGTCATGACTCCACAAGACTGTATTAACATAGTTTGAGTCCTTCCTGTAAGGAAGCACCAAACAAGCACCACTACTAAGCCCCCTACTCACAGAATTCTGTAAGGATCAATTTTCTGAGTTTATTCAACATCTACTAGCAACCATTAAGAGAACTGATGAGACATCATGGACTGAATATTTACAACCACAGTTGGTTAGTTCAGTCTTCAGCTTTAGAGCTCACATATTTGTGAGTCCATGAAATAATGCATTCTACCATCTATGGCTGGCTGAGACTTCATCCCTCCTGTAGGATGATGAGTTATACACAACTTTGTTAACTCCCAACTGGATTACAATACAACTGGATTGTAATGCAATCTACGCAAGAAAGAAGCTGTCAGCTTTCTGGAAACTCAAATTAGTCAAAATGAGCAACATGCATCCTCCACAACACAAAGTACAGTGAGCAAATCAGACCTGCCCGCTACTCACAACACTGACATCCTATCGTATATCATGTCATATTTAAAGTTTCACTCCTAATCTTCAAGGTGCTTAGAGATCTTGTCCTAGAATTCCTAAAAAAGTCACCTACAGTTCCAAGATAAGGATTGCTGTTAACAGCTCTGCTTATCAGGCACAATGACTGTACCACAACTATAGGTGGCAGAATTTGTCTGGGCTTACCCAAAGAAGGGCAGCTCTGCTTTGCGGCTGCGGGGGAGTGGGAGAGGAAGAAGGTCAGAAACTGCTGCAAAAGGTGCTCGATGGTCAGCTTTGCAGCAATGACTCACCCCCCCCCCCCCCCAGAATGTGCATAAAGGTACAAAACTTGGGTGAGGCAAGTCTCTGTGTGAAAGCAGTGAGTGGTACAGTCAGTGATGCTAAACCAAATAGTTCATTATTTGCACAATTTTTGTTCTCAGGGTGAGCTGGGTCAAATGAGTGTTTTCATCTTTTGGACACATTTCAGGCCCTGGCTAAATAGTTGAGGAAATCCCTAGCGAAGGACAAAACAGAAGGCCCTTCCACTACATTAACTTACCTGGGCTTTGAGCTGAACTTTGCTTGCAGGGTTGTTGCCCTGAGGCAGGCTTTTGTGCCCAACTGGCAGCGGCAACGGCTGGCATAGCCAGACCACACAATTACATATGAATCACTACATAGATGTAGTAAGACTTGTGGGTGTGGAAAAGTTTTCTAAGTTAATTTAATGGGGTATTATTGTGGAAGTACAAATGGTTATTAATTTGGGGCTAATATACAGTTGTGACTCTGGTGCAACAACGTGGCTGTGGTACAGGTTATCAATCGCCAAACTTCCAGATCACACAGGATTGGAAAGTTGGAAAGGGCATTTGTTCTCCAGTGCTTAACCGTCAACATCTGTTTTTTCTTCCAAGCACATGCCGGACATGGATAATGGCATAGCAGATGCCTTGTCTCATTTCCAGTTTGCCAAATTACATAAGCTGCGGGCTCTCTGGAACCTTGGAATGTCATGTGGTTGGTGAAATGCAGAGTTTTGGCTCCAGCTTACAAGTTGTTTATTTTGTTTTCTTTTAAGGAGTGTTGCCAATTCAAGGATTCAGAGAATGGGTGGCCTATATGGCCCTCCGTTAATGGTGGTTGTTGCAGTACCAGGTCAAGGACAATGCAGCTGCTGGTGCCCCTTGAAGATCACACATGGGGCAATGGGTTCTTTCTCCCCAGTAGGGCTGCTAGCCACGAGGCCATTTGCAGATGTCTGGGAACTTGGCAGGGAGGCAGCCAAGCAAATGGCTGGCGCCTCCTTGTGTCAGATGTTCAGTGCAGGTACTCCATAGGGAGGGCAGTCTGTGACCAGATGAATGGACTGGTAAAGAACTTAAAAGGAGGTACTGGATAAAGAAATAGAACGTCGGACAAGGTAAGGGGACTCCTATAATTGGTATGGCAGGGAGCCAACACCTTCCCCACTCCACCACCATTCTCATAGTCCTCCTCAACCCTCTTACAAGGCTGGTGGATGGTAAGTTCCAAGCCATGGTTCAGCTGTGGGACCTGGATGGAAACAAAGGGTGACAGATGTTGGTCATGTTGCTTAATGCACTTCTAGAAGGTGCTCTGATACTATGTTGATAAGGCACAGTGTAAGAACATAAATTGAACAGTAGTATAGCAGATCTTGTGCTCCACTAAAGTTAATGTGGTAAGCACTTTCTGTTTAAAGGCTTACTATTCTCAGTGCTCTAAAATCTGCATTATTATGTAGATTTTCTTGAAATTTACTCTGCCTCTTTGATGTGCTTGGTAGTATTAGTAGTCCAAATTTGAGCAAGTGGTTCCTGAGATACTCCCCAGCCCCCCCAAAATCAGCATTTTGCAACTCAACAGGTTGTTATACTCTTCCCCCCCCCCCGCCACATGTGGGGATCACAGTATGTCTCTGTCTCTCAACATTTATCTCAGCTAGTGCATGCCACCCACTCCCCTTTGGAGAAACAATATTGAAAATGTTATGGAAGAGATTGGAGCTCTAGAATGGCAAGTGTCAAAGGCTGAAATGTACATGTATAGCAAGACTTGGGTTTGTAAGAAGCTTGTTGTTGCAACAATTTGGTGGCTCGAGGGGACATGCTGTAGGCATTGATCGTGATCTGCATGGAGGCATTCTAAATGTGTTTGCTATCTTTGGCAAAAATCTGAGAATGGCCTTCAGGCATATTGCTACTATCTGCCTCTGTCAAGGTTCTTTTGTTTTTCTTTCTTTTTGTTTTTGTATTTTACTTTTGGGAAATGAACACTGCTAATTTGTTCAGCTAATTTGTTTTGTCTAACTATTTTCTGAAAGATAATAAATTACACATGCTGTACACAGAAATGTGAAAAAGATTGCTAGGCATGTTGCTCCTTTTCCACCTGGAGGATTATTACAGCAGAGTGCAAGCACTGACTAATCAATTAGCACTGGTTAAGTAGAGTGAAGGTGAAATACAGTTTGTATAATGTAATCATGTTTCCTGAACAATGGACTTGAGCATGCTTAAGATCAAAGCATTCCTGACATATAGTCCTGCTATGAGATGTGAGTTGTTCATATCAGTTTTAGATTCTTATAATATTATAAGTGCTGAGCTCAGGAATATGGGGATCAGACCTGTGGGGGTGAATGTGAGCATGTGGAAGCAGGACTGGAAGTGTGGGGCTTGAGAAAATGCGGGGAGGAGAGGATAGTTTGGGGGGAGGAGAAATAGGTAGTAACAGAGGAAAGAGATTTAGGGCTGTGATAATGGGAGGATATTATGAGGAGGGGGATCAATGGCAATGGGTGTTAAGGGAGAGGGCTTGACAGGACTCAGGCCATTTGAGGGGACAAATTGCCCAGGCCAAAAAGAGGCAATAATGGAACAATATCTGGTTTGCATTTAGTTGAAGCAAGGCATGGTATGGATAAACCAGTGGAGAAAATAGGGTATCTACTCTGAAAAGACTTTCCAAAAGTATAACAAGACCCAGAACAATAAGGGGGAAATAAAGGTTTTTGCAAACCCCAAATGTTTTGAGGTTCTCTCAGCCCAGTATCTGCCACTCATTAGAATTTATCTCTGAACCCATAATTAATAATTCAATGTTCTTAGAAAAAGGTAAAATTATGATTCCTTGGCTCTCAAGAAATTACAAAGAATACAATGCACACATCAAGGTCTTAATTTCATTTAATCTTCCCTTATGTATAAAATGTCATATGCTCCTTTCTGGTGATGTTGCTTAGTAATTAAAGACATCTGAACTAACACCCAGATACCCATAGGGATGCAAATGTATGACTGCATATTAGTTTAGGCAAAGGTCTGAGTATATAATTTATTTAAGAACTAATGAATTAATTCATGAGAATCTGGAGTTAGGGGATTAGGGTTTTTAACTATATAATTTTTGCTTGGGAAATGTATAGTTTAGTAGTTTTAGCCAGCTGGTGATTAAAACACTCAGTCTGAAGCCAGATTGGTTTGCTTGTTTGCTCCCATGCCCCTCTGAGCTAAATGTGAGGTATTGCCATCAGCCTGTCATAATGTATCTGTTTGTGAGGATTTACACAGCGCTTTGAAAATGCTCTCAAATTTACCCCAAGTAAACTTTCTTTCTCCTCTTCAGGTTAGCTCTTTGCCTTATATTTGCCTTATATTGTTTGATCAGTATTTAAAAAAGAAAACATTGGTGACAAAATTGTTGAAAACAATTAATACATAATTAAATAAACAATGAACATCAAGTGTGTTTTTAGTGAATGCAATTTTTTTTCTCACCAAAAATGCTATAGATTAAAAAAAAAAAAGTGAGCCTCACCTGTTGTCAAGCACATTGGGTTTCTTTTCACTTATAGGGACACAAGATAAGCATAGATGTCATTCTATAAACACATGGGGCATCCTGTTAGAAAATCACAACAAAACAAATGCCACATGGGGTGAGTAGGTGCTGAGATCCTAAGTTCATTATAAGAGCAAATTTTGCCTTAAGATCAAGAATGCCTTTTAACACTCCACTTAAAACACAAGTACATTAAAACACAATGAGAAAAGAATAAACTGGACCTCATCCATTCTATCTCTTTAATTTAATGTTTTTCTTTTTTCTTTTCTGAGAGTGACTGGCAGATAAAGGGGTCAGCAAAAACTTGTTAGACTGATCACACAACAAGAATTAACTCGAATAATGCAGTTGGTGAGAGAAATGCTTTAGCCAGAAAATTACCTCTGAAACAAGATTGGGCAAAAAAAATAAGCCTCCATCTACTGTGATGGAAGTATCCGGAGAAGAGATAAATAATTTCTTTTCCTCCATGATTCTAGCATTAAATTGCAAATGTTAATTGAAATACAGGGAAATGCTCCCTCTTCCAATAAAATAATTGAGAAAACTCTCTGACTTCAGTAGAAATAGGATTGGATCACCTGGAGACAGGTCAGCAGGAATTAAATTATTGGGTGGGAGGAGTGTGATATGAGTCAGTTGGACTTTTGAAGAAACTTTTGAAAAGAGAACAAAATACTGAGACTACTGAGAGAGATCCACAACTATATAGTTATATTAATGAAAGTTATATACCTTTTTGATGCCTAGGAGTTTCCAGAACTAACTGTTGACCTACAATATAAAAATTGGTCAACCTACTAGAAAGGACAAATAAAGAGCTTTCTTAAAAGAAGCAATAAAATTGGAAGGGCATATTGGTTGCTATTGTATTGTATGTGGCCTTTTCCTGTTCATTCAGCGGCTGCTGGGATTTTCATACATTAGAAGGAAGTATGTTTCCCACCTTCTTGATGAGTATATTCCTGCATAGATTATACTGTGACACCAACTATTATGAGCAATGTAGACATACAGACACATAGTTTACATTCCAGAACAAAAGACTTTTGTGAGTAACTCCAACAAAGAATGTTTCACAAACTTTTTGCAAATGACAGGTTTCAGAGTAACAGCCGTGTTAGTCTGTATTCGCAAAAAGAAAAGGAGTACTTGTGGCACCTTAGAGACTAACCAATTTATCTGAGCATGAGCTTTCGTGAGCTACAGCTCACTTCATCGGATGCATACCGTGGAAACTGCAGAGACTTTATATACACACAGAGAATATGAAACAATACCTCCTCCCACCCCACTGTCCTGGTAATAGCTTATCTAAAGTGATCATCAGGTTGGGCCATTTCCAGCACAAATCCAGGTTTTCTCACCCTCCACCCTCCCACACAAATTCACTCTCCTGCTGGTGATAGCCCATCCAAAGTGACAACTCTTTACACAATGTGCATGATAATCAAGTTGGGCCATTTCCTGCACAAATCCAGGTTCTCTCAACCCCTCACCCCCCTCCCAAAAACCACACACACAAACTCACTATCCTACTGGTAATAGCTCATCCAAAGTGACCACTCTCCCTACAATGTGCATGATAATCAAGGTGGGCCATTTCCAGCACAAATCCAGGTTTTCTCACACACCCCCCCCCGACCCCCATAAACACACAAACTCACTCTCCTGCTGGTAATAGCTCATCCAAACTGACCACTCTCCAAGTTTAAATCCAAGTTAAACCAGAACATCTGGGGGTGGGGGGGTAGGAAAAAACAAGGGGAAATAGGCTACCTTGCATAATGACTTAGCCACTCCCAGTCTCTATTTAAGCCTAAATTAATAGTATCCAATTTGCAAATTAATTCCAATTCAGCAGTTTCTCGCTGGAGTCTGGATTTGAAGTTTTTTTGTTTTAAGATAGCGACCTTCATGTCTGTGATTGCGTGACCAGAGAGATTGAAGTGTTCTCCGACTGGTTTATGAATGTTATAATTCTTGATATCTGATTTGTGTCCATTTATTCTTTTACGTAGAGACTGTCCAGTTTGACCAATGTAAATGGCAGAGGGGCATTGCTGGCACATGATGGCATATATCACATTGGTGGATGTGCAGGTGAACGAGCTTCTGATAGTGTGGCTGATATTATTAGGCCCTGTGATGGTGTCCCCTGAATAGATATGTGGGCACAATTGGCAACGGGCTTTGTTGCAAGGATAAGTTCCTGGGTTAGTGGTTCTGTTTGTGTGGTATGTGGTTGTTGGTGAGTATTTGCTTCAGGTTGCGGGGCTGTCTGTAGGCAAGGACTGGCCTGTCTCCCAAGATTTGTGAGAGTGTTGGGTCATCCTTTAGGATAGGTTGTAGATCCTTAATAATGCGTTGGAGGGGTTTTAGTTGGGGGCTGAAGGTGACGGCTAGTGGCGTTCTGTTATTTTCTTTGTTAGGCCTGTCCTGTAGTAGGTAACTTCTGGGAACTCTTCTGGCTCTATCAATCTGTTTCTTTACTTCCGCAGGTGGGTATTGTAGTTGTAAGAAAGCTTGACAGAGATCTTGTAGGTGTTTGTCTCTGTCTGAGGGGTTGGAGCAAATGCGGTTGTATCGCAGAGCTTGGCTGTAGACGATGGATCGTGTGGTGTGGTCAGGGGGAAAGCTGGAGGCATGCAGGTAGGAATAGCGGTCAGTAAGTTTCCTGTATAGGGTGGTGTTTATGTGACCATTGTTTATTAGCACTGTAGTGTCCAGGAAGTGGATCTCTTGTGTGGACTGGACCAGGCTGAGGTTGGTGGTGGGATGGAAATTGTTGAAATCATGGTGGAATTCCTCAAGGGCTTCTTTTCCATGGGTCCAGATGATGAAGATGTCATCAATATAGCGCAAGTAGAGTAGGGGCTTTAGGGGACGAGAGCTGAGGAAGCGTTGTTCTAAATCAGCCATAAAAATGTTGGCATACTGTGGGGCCATGCGGGTACCCATAGCAGTGCCGCTGATCTGAAGGTATACATTGTCCCCAAATGTGAAATAGTTATGGGTAAGGACAAAGTCACAAAGTTCACCCACCAGGTTAGCCGTGACATTATCGGGGATAGTGTTCCTGACGGCTTGTAGTCCATCTTTGTGTGGAATGTTGGTGCAGAGGGCTTCTACATCCATAGTGGCCAGGATGGTAAAACTGGTGTTATCAGGAAGATCACCGATGGATTGAAGTTTCCTCAGGAAGTCAGTGGTGCCTCGAAGGTAGCTGGGAGTGCTGGTAGTGTAGGGCCTGAGGAGGGAGTCTACATAGCCGGACAATCCTGCTGTCAGGGTGCCAATGCCTGAGATGATGGGGCGCCCAGGATTTCCAGGTTTATGGATCTTGGGTAGTAGATAGAATATCCCAGGTTGGGGTTCCAGGGGTGTGTCTGTGCGGATTTGAGTTATACTTTGACAATGTAACATCATTTTAAATAAGAAAGGGAGAGCACTAGCTTGTTTATCTTAGCAGAATTTGTTCCTAAATGTATTATCAGTGCTACTGATTTTATTCCACACCTGTACCCATGCATCAGGGAACAATCTGGCAGATAAAGTTTACGGGGCACACTTTAGGGCAGTAAAACCTTAGAAGGGTTAAGTGCCACTTTGTTCAGTTTTGTTGAGGACTGCTGGTGGAAAAAACAAATCCAAAGAGTTAAAAACCACAGCAAGTTACTTCTTGGAAAATACTGAATTTGCTAATTATGAATGAAAATCTTGTTTATATGACTCTAAAGTTTTTTAAACCTGGAATTGCATCTGAATAGAAAACAGGAGACCTGTAAATCCTTGCTTATCGTCTTTGCCACCCTTCCTATAGCGTCCTGAAATATGACACTGTTTTCGGTTAAAATATCTAAGGAAATTAGATGAAAAGGAGAATATTTTAAAGAAGTTTGTTAAAAGAAACACCAGCATTAAATATGTGAATTCTTGAAAATCTCACACAAGGGATTAGTAATCCTCCTTATAAATACAAATCTGATATGTACTTCCAGAAAACAGTTTTACTAGGCATACAGTTATAGACATTCTCAATGGCCAGGCTTATTATTTGAGAAAAAGGTGAGGAACAAATTGTCTGCTGTTCACAAGGAACATGTATTCATTTGCTGAATTTTCCTGGTCAATAAATTGAAAAATTGAAAATAAATTGGTGCTAGGGACAAAGGAGGTGAACAAATTTGTAATAGAGATCTGAAGATTTTATTCCAAAATATCTGGTATTCAAATAAAAGAACAGAAAAGGTATTTGTTAGTTCACCTGATGATTGGAGAGAGTCCAGCGGAGGGCACTTGATGATCAAGTTAGTTCACTTTGTGATCGGTGAGCATCCAGTGGAGGGCAACAAAAATGATCAGGAGGCTGGGGCACATGACTTATGAGGAGAGGCTGAGGGAGCTGGGATTGTTTAGTCTGCAGAAGAGAAAAGTGAGGGGGGATTTGATAGCAGCTATCAAAGAGGCTATCAAAATAAAGAGGCTATCAAAATAAAGAACTCAATAATAGTGGGGGATTTCAGTTATCCCCATATTGACTGGGTCCATGTCACCTCAGGACGAAATGCAGAGACAAAATTTCTCAACACTTTAAATGGCGGCTTCTTGGAGCAGCTGGTGCAGGAACCCACAAGGGAAGAGGCAACTCTCAGTCTAGTCCTGAGGGGAGCGCAGGGTCTGGTCCAAGAGGTGACTGTAACAGGACTGCTTGGAAATAGTGACCATAATATAATAACATTTAACATTCCCGTGGTGGGAAGAACACCTCAACAGCCCAACACTGTGGCCTTTAATTTCAGAAAGAGGAACCATGCGAAAATGAGGAGGTTAGTTAAACAGATATTAAAAGGCACAGTGACTAGAGTGAAATCCCTGCAAGTTGCATGGACACTTTTCAAAGACACCATAATAGAGGCTCAACTTAAATGTATACCCCAAATTAAAAAAAAAAAACACAGTAAAAGAACTAAAAAAGAGCTACCATGGCTTAACAACCATGTAAAAGAAGCAGTGAGAGATAAAAAGGCATCTTTTAAAAAGTGGAAGTCAAATCCTAATGAGGTAAATAGAAAGGCATAAACACTGCCAAATTAAGTGTAAAAATGTAATAAGAAAACCAAAAAGGAGTTTGAAGAACAGCTAGCCAAAACTGAAAAGGTAATAACAAAATATTTTTTTAAGTACATCAGAAGCAGGAAGCCTGCTAAACACCCAGTGAGGCCCGTGGATGATCAAGATACAAAAGGAGTACTTAAAGATGATAAAGTCATTGCGGAGAAACTAAATGAATTCTTTGCTTCAGTCTTCACGGCTCAGGATGTCAGGGAGATTCCCCAACCTAAGCCATCTTTTGTAGGTGACAAATCTGAGGAATTGTCACAGATTGAAGTGTCACTAGAGGAAGTTTTGGAATTAATTGAGAAACTTAACAGTAACAAGTCACCGGGACCAGATGGCATTCACCCAAGAGTTTTAAAAGAACTCAAATGTGAAATTGCGGAACTATTAACTATGGTTTGTAACCTGTCCTTTAAATCAGCTACTGTACCCAATGGCTGGAAGATAGCTAATGTAATGCCAATATTTAAAAAGGGCTCTAGAGGTGATCCTGCCAATTACAGACAGGTAAGTCTAACATCAGTACCGGGAACATTAGTTGAAACAATAGTAAAGAATAAAATTGTCAGATACATAGAAGAACATAAATTGTTGCACAAAAGTCAACATGGTTTCTGAAAAGGGAAATTATGTCTTATTAATCTACTAGAGTTCTTTGAAGGGGTCAACAAACTTGTGGACAAGGGGGATCCAGTGGACATAGTGTACTTAGATTTCCAGAAAGTGTTTGACAAGGTCCCTCACCAAAGGCTCTTATGTAAATTAAGTTGTCATGAGATAAAAGGGAAGATCCTTTCATGGATTGAGAACTGGTTAAAAGACAGGGAACAAAGGGAAGGACTAAATGGTAAATTTTCAGAATGAAGAGGGGTAACTAGTGGTGTTCCCCAAGAGTCAGTCCTAGGACCAATCCTATTCAACTTATTCATAAATGATCTGGAGAAAGGGGTAAATAATGAAGTGGCAAAGTTTGCAGATGATACTAAACTGCTCAAGATAGTTAAGACCAAAGCAGACTGTGAAGAACTTCAAAAAGATCTCACAAAACTAAGTGACTGGGCAACAAAATGACAAATGAAATTTAATGTGGATAAATGTAAAGTAATGCACACTGGAAAAAAATAATCCCAACTATACATACAATATGATGGGGGCTAATTTAGCTACAACTAATCAGGAGAAAGATCTTGGAGTCATCGTGGATAGTTCTCTGAAGACGTCCACACAGTGTGCAAAGTGGCAGTCAAAAAAGGAAAGGAAATGTTAGGAATCATTAAAAAGGGGATAGAGAATAATATGGAGAATATCTTATTGCCCTTATATAAGTCCATGGTATGCCCACATCTTGAATATTGCGTACAGATGTGGTCCTCTCATCTCAAAGATATACTGGCATTAGAAAAGGTTCAGAAAAGGGCAACTAAAATGATTAGGGGTTTGGAACGGGTCCCATATGAGGAGAGATTAAAGAGACTAGGACTTTTCAGCTTGGAAAAGAGGAGACTAAGGGGGGATATGATACAGGTATATAAAATCATGAGTGGTGTGGAGAAAGTGAACAAGGAAAAGTTATTTACTTGTTCCCATAATATGAGAACTTTGGGCCACCAAATGAAATAAATGGGAAGCAGATTTAAAACAAATAAAAGAAAGTGCTTTTTCACTCAGTGCACAGTCAACCTGTGGAACTCCTTGCCTGAAAAGGTTGTGAAGGCTAGGACTATAACAGGGTTTAAAAGGGAACTGGATAAATTCATGGAGGTTAAGTCCATTAATGGCTATTAGCCAGGATGGGTAAGAAATGGTGTCCCTAGCCTCTGTTTGTCAGAGGGTGGAGATGGATGGCAGGAGAGAGATCACTATATCATTACCTGATAGGTTCACTCCCTCAGGGGCACCTGGCATTGGCTGCTATTGGTAGACAGGATACTGGGCTGGATGGACCCTTGATCTTACCCAGTATGGCCATTCTTATGTTCTTATGTTCAGCCTTCAACTACCTGAAGGGGGAGTTCAAAGAGGATAGAACTCAGCTGTTTTCAGTGGTGGCAGATGACAGAACGAGGACCAATGGTCTCACGTTGCAGTGCGGGAGGTCTAGGTTGCATATTAAGAAACACTGTTTCACTAGGAGGGTGGTGAAGCACTGGAATGGGTTACCTGGAGACATGGTAGAATCTCCATCCTTAGAGCTTTTTAAAGCCCGGATTGACATCCTGGTTGGGATGATTTAGTTGGTGTTGGTCTGGCTTTGAGCAGGGGGTTGGACTAGATGACCTCCTGAGATCTCTTCCAACCCTAATCTTTTATGAGTCTATGATTCTATTTAACATCAGTTTTAATAATGCTGGGTTTTGTGTAAGCTGGCATCATTTGATTCACAGTTTTCCCAAGTATGAAAGCACATTTTGAACCATAAGGTCTCCTTCTGTGGTGGAATTCCATGCTAAAAATCTTTACTGTCTTTTACATGATATTGTCAAACATAATATCACTCTAAAACAGGCTCACTATATATTGAGCAATTACTGCTAGGTAGAAAAGGCTAGAATCTCAATTTGTGTAAATCTGCATAGCAACTTTGAAGGCAAAGGAGCTATGTTGCTTTAATTTAGCTGGGGATCTAGCCCAAAGCTGCATACCATTTGAAAGCTTACATAAGAAAAGGTCTTGCACAGGCACAACAATAAGAGCTGACAAGTGGAACAGTTCAAGGACTCCAAAACTATTTAGCTACCCTGAAACTTCCAAATGCAACCAGTCAGGATTTAATCCATGGAACAAATTTTGACAAAGAACTGCTGTGTACAAGCTAATATGAGAAGCACATTTTAACCATCACTGCATAGTCCTGCCATTGTGATTGTTATTTGTAAATAAACATAACAGAGCGAACTCTGTTCCCATTTAAACTGGGTCATTATGTTTATAAAAAATCTATGTGCCTATGCAGAACAATGGAATATAAAAGGAAAAAAAATGTAGCTAGACATTTTTATAGCTATGTCATTGTATCAAAAAAGTGCTACGCAGATTTTGTTACAACCTAATTAATACATTCAACTCTGAAAAATACATAATGGGAAAACAAGCTATGGGAAGCTTTTCAAACTCAATTCATCATAAAATTCCTTAGGGAAGTCAAATACTTAACAGTAGAAATTCATCTGCAGTAAAATGTTACCAAAATCTCCTCCATGGGGACAAATTGTCAAGCATGTCCCTGATTTGTTGTTTCAAATGATTTACAAGGGTAGCATGCTACTTACCTTGGACTATAACACCAAAAATGTCAATTCAGTATTGACATGCTCAGGCAAAGTGATTACAAATCCTCCGAGGCACTTCAAATTTGTACTGCTTCTGGGCACAATTCTCAACAAAAATGGAAGTAGCTCCTTTCACACATTCACTCGGTCCAATTTTCAGAATTATTGAATCTTAATTTGAATGCAGCGGGACCTGGGGGCGCTCAGCACCTCTAAAAATAACACCCAATTCTGCCTCTCATCCAGCTCCAAGGTACTATGTGCACTACAGTTTGCACAGGCATAAAAATGGTTGTGCTCGAGAAGAGCATCTGGCCTCCCTTTCCAGCATATTAGATTGTGTACCTCCCTATTGGTTCACATAGCTCTTCACTGATACCAGCAGGTTACTCCAACCTGAGTACATCTTTTGGGGGCAGGAACCACCTTTGAGTCTGTGCTTTTACAGTGCCTAACGCAGTGTGGATGCAATCCTAAATTCTACTGTTGTAAAAATAATTAATAGGTAGCTCAGGTCACTTATAAATCCCTGTAGAGGGAAGCATCAGTAAAAAAGAATCCTAGCTGATGTTCCCAGCCATTGGTATACTGTAGTAATTCCTTTCACTGTGGCAGGAAAGAAGTTTTTCTCTATTTCACAGGCTGGCAGGCAGAGTATATGCCAGCAAAGAACCATGAGTGCAGTCATTCTTATGGCTACTTTTTTCAGTGCAGGAGAGATGGGTGTTCTGTACAATGGGTGTGTCATAAATATAAAGGGAAGGGTAACCATCCTTCTGTATACAGAACTATAAAATCCCTCCTGGCCAGAGGCAAAACCATTTCACCTGTAAAGGGTTAAGAAGCTAAGATAACCTCGCTGGCACATGACCAAAATGACCATTGAGGAGACAAGATACTTTCAAAGCTGGAGGGGGGTGAAAACAAAGGATCTGTCTGTCTATGTGATGCTTTTGCCAGGAACAGGTCAGGAATGCTCTTCAGAACTCCTGTAAAAAGTTAGTAAGCTATCTAGCTAGAAATGCGTTAGATTTTCTTTTGTTTAATGGCTGGCAAAATAGTTGTGCTGAATGGAATGTATATTCCTGTTTTTGTGTCTTTTTGTAACTTAAGGTTTTGTCTAGAGGGATTCTCTATATTTTGAATCTGATTACCCTGTAAGGTATTTACCATCCTGATTTTACAGAGGTGATTCTTTTACTTTTTCTTTAATTAAAATTATTTTTTAAGAACCTGATTGCTTTTTCATTGTTCTTAAGATCCAAGGGTTTGGGTCTGTGTTCACCTATGCAAATTGGTGAGGATTTTTATCAAGCCTTCCCCAGGAAAGGGGGTATAGGGCTTCGGGGGATATTTTGGGGGGAAGACGTCTCCAAGTAGGTTCTTTCCCTGTTCTTTGTTTAACACGTTTGGTGGGGGCAGCATAGGGTTCAAGGACAAGGCAAAGTTTGTACCTTGAGGAAGTTTTTAACCTAAGCTGGTAAGAATAAACTTAGGGGGTCTTTCATGCAGGTCCCCATATCTGTACCCTAGAGTTCAGAGTGGGGAAGGAACCTTGACAGGGTGTTTAGCTTGTCATGGCACTGACTCTGTGACATATGAAACACAGATTCTTTTAGGTAACCCACTGGCGGATTTGTGCTTCAGGTCTTCCTCTGTGCCCAGTCCACAAAGGATACTAGTCTGTTACCAGCTCTAGATAGAGAGCTTTAGTTCAAGCTGTAGTAGCTTGTGCTTGTAGGTCTGGAGGCTCCAGGTTCAATCCTGTATATGTTGGCCAAGATAGCGTCTGTCACATAAGGTGGGATTATGCTTCCAGGCTGTAGTGTACTTTGGGAGTGTCTGATAATATACTAGCAACCAACACAGTGTATGTGGTTGGAAGGCTCTATATCATGTGCACAGGATCTTGGGTCATTCCTGTCAGCAAAAGACTCTTCCTAACCTTGCTCACAGTAATTTAAGCAACTGTCTTATAGGAGAGACAGGGTGGGTGAGGTAATATCTTTTACTGGACAAGCAGGAATCTGCTCAGAGTGATTTTTTCCATTACCGAGCAGTTAGTAATTGTTGTATGCCCGAAGAAGAAGAGCTTATATCCTTTATTTTTCTTTAATATATCTAATTGTAACCCCCACTTGGAGTTTGCCAGCTCCTGGAAGGGTGGGGTCTGTGCAGTAAAAAAAGCCTAGCAGTGGCAATACCATTCTCCAGGCCACACCCACACCCAGAGCCAGCTCCTTGGCATCCCACTTCCCCTACAGGCAGAGTGTGGGGAGCCCCAGGGAGGCTGCACCACCACCGCCAGCCAGCAGCTGTAGTAGCATGAGTGCCTCTGTCGCTGCCATTCTCTATGGGCCGGGGAAGGAGACCCACCAGCCCAGCACCACACTGTCTCTGAGGCCTCCGCAGCAGCAGCACTACAAAATTTTACCAAATCTGTTGGGAGCTGTGTGGGATGGCTCATGACTCTCTAGCACTCCCCACTTTTTGGCTCCCCTGCCTGGAACTCTAGACTGAGCCTCTAGGGGTCCTACACTATGAACTACAATAATAATGGATACCAGTACCTTCTGGCATCATTTTCCAGCATGCTTTGTGTCAGGTGTAGGTGGAGACAGAATGGAGAGAAACTCCTGCTGCGGCCAGTGATGAACCGGGGCTGCTCAGAGACAAAGAGACTAGTTTTGGTTTCAGTTTTGAGCTATGAGTTTGGAAGCTGAGATCCCAAGAGAGAGACAGAACAGTTCAGGGAGTCTCAGATTAGTTCCCCCTCCCCACAAAGGGAATATTTGAACTGCTGTGGGATCTAGGGCATGAGTCAGGCAGTTCCAGCCCAGCAAAGATCCAACCCAGTGCTGGGTACTGACAGCCAGCCGAGACCTCCACAGGTATCCAGAGCAGGGAGCCAGGAGAGGACCATTCCTCACCCAGGGTCGAAAACACTGTAAGAGAATTTTTTTTGTTCGTGTTTTGTTTAAACCAGCCAGCATTCACAATAATGCAGCACTCATTTGCACACCTATTCCCAGCATGCCATCAGCCTGGAGCCCAGGAGGGAGCTACAGGCTGGAAAGAGTTTTTAGTGTGGAGCTGTGGGGAACTTGTTGATTTGTGGATGTACTTATTTGTTAGTGCTTTCCTTCCCTAGATCCTATTTTCCTGCTTCCAATAAAGTCTCCTTTTGTTACATAGTTATTTTTAGATGTCATTTCTTTCCTGGGATTTGTGTTGATGTACATTTATTGTTTCTTGTGTACTGGGTTTTATACTCCCTGTCAGAAGTGATAGTATTATTCATTTTTCTAAGAGACAGCCCCTATTCTATCCCAGGGACAGGGAAAAGTAACCTTGGAGGGAGGCACCAGAAATTAAAAACAAAACAAAAAAACACAACAATGTAGGACACAATCCATACAAGGAAGGGAGAGAGGCCACTCCAACTATCAATCACCAGAGTGGAGGCTTGCCCCACACTTTGGGGGAGAGACTACATACTACAACTGGATGTCCTCATTACCCATATAAATGACTAATCCTTTATTGGATCCTGCTATCTTGGAGTCAATGATATCTTATGAAATAAGTTCCATGGGTTTGTTATCTTATAGTTTTGTTTTTTTTTAAATAAAACTTTTATCCATTTTAAATTAATTAAATTTCAGTATAATTAAATAGTGCCTTACATTTGTATTATGAGAGAGGCTAAACAGGAGTGGCTAATTTACCTTCTCTACCATTTATTATGTAATATACCTTTATCATATCTCCTTAGTCTTCTGATGTATGGCTTCTGATGATATAAATAATAAATTAGATGTTGGGTAAGTGACGTAGCCTCTTTGATGTCCACCATGTGAACAAGTGTGACCCAGTGTATATAGTGTACTTCGACTTTCAGAAAGCCTTTGACAAGATCACTCACCAAAGGCTCTTGAGCAAAGTAAGTGGTCATGGGATAAGAGGGAAGGTCCTCTCATGAATCAGTAAATAGTTAAAAGATGGGAATAGTTAAAAGGGTAGAAATAAATGGTCAGCTTTCACCACAGAGAGAGGTAAATAATTGAGTTCCTCAAGGATCTTTACTGGTACCAGTTCTGTTGAACATATTCACAAATGATTTGGGAAAAGGGGCAAACAAATAGGTCAGGAATGGCCAACCTGTGGCTCCAGAGCCACATGTGGCTCTTCAGAAGTTAATATGTGGCTCCTTGTATAGGCACCGACTCTGGGGATGGAGCTACAGGTGCCAACTTTCCAATGTGCTGGGGGGTGTTCACTGCTCAACCCCTGTCTCTGCCAGAGGCCCTTCCCCCACTGCACCCCTTTCCACACCCTCCCCGAGCCTGCTAGGCCCTTGCTCCTCCCCTTCTCCCCTCCCCAGCCTCCTACATGCCATGAAACAGCTGATCGGGAGGTGCAGGGAGAGAGAGGAAGGTACTGATCGGCAGGGCTGCCAGTGGGTGGGAGGAGTTGGGAGCGGGGGCGGGGAGGGAGAGCTGCTGACATATTTCTTTGGCTATATACATTGGTAAATTCTGGCTCCTTCTCAGGCTCAGATTGTCCGCTACTGAGATAAGTGATGAAATATGCAAATGATACAAAATTACTCAAGATAGTTAAGTTCAAAGCTGACTATGAAGAGTTACAAAGGGATCTCACAAAACTGGGTGACTGGCCAACAAAATGGCAGATGAAATTCAGTGGTGATAAATGCAAAGTAATGCACATTGAGAAACATAATTCCAACTATGCATATGGAATGATGGGGTCTACGTAAGTTGTTACAAGTCAAGAAAAGGACCTTGGAGTCATTGTTGATAATTCTCTGAAAACATCTGCTGAATGTTCAGTGGCAGTCAGAAAATCTAACAATGTTAGGACCTATTAGGAAAGGGACAGATAATAAGACAGAAACTATCATAGTGACACTATATAAATCCATGTGCGACCACACCTTAAAGACTGCATGCAGTTCTAATCACCCATCTTTAAAGATATATTAGAATTGAAAAAAAGTACAGAGAAGGGCAACAAAAATGATTAGGGATATGGAACAGCTTCCATCTGAGGAAGATTTAAAAGAGTGGGACTGACTGTTCAGCTTGGAAAAGAGACGACTAAGGGGTGTATGATAGAGATCTATAAAATCATGACTGGTGTGGAGAAAGTGAATAAGGAAGTGTTATTTATCCCTTCACATAAAACACAAACCAGGGGATCACTAAATGAAATTAATAGGAAGCAGGTTTACGACAAACATAAGGAAGAACTTCTTCACATAATGCACAGTCAATCTGTGGAACTCTTTGAAAGGTGATGCTGCGAAGCCAAAAGTATAACTGTGTTTAAAAAAGAATTAGATAAGATCAAGTAGGATAGTTCCATCAATGGCTATGAGCTAAGATGGTCAGGGTTGAAACCCCATGCTGTACATGTACCTAAAACTCTGACTGACAGAAGCTGGATTGGATAATGGGGGTGAATCGTGTGATAAATTGCTCTGTTCATTCCCTCTGAACCATCTGGCACTGGCAAGTGTCAAAAACAGGATAATGGGTTAGATGGACCATTGGTCTGACTCAGTATGGTCATTTGTATGCTCTTATTGTATTCCCTCTCTCAGAGCAGCATTGTGTGGAGACCAAAAAAAAATCCACCATCAGGATGATAAAGATGGCGGTCAAACAACCAGATGGCACACAGTTTGTTCTTAAGCTCTGGAGGGGCAAAATGCGGAGCTTAAGAAAACCCAACAGTAAAGATGTAAGTTAAACCACCAATGGGCACAACTTATCCTGTATAACAAAGAAGGATTTTTTGGTTCATATGGTTGTTCTGAGGGCCATTCAGGAGCTGGTCCGAAGTGACTTGGGGATGCTTTTCTGAGTCATGGTCTTGCACCAGCTCTTTTCTCTATTCCTTAGAAAGGCCATGTCTGATGTATTGTCTGAGAGGCTCAACTATTTCAGAAAAGGAATGTCTTGTCTTTAGCTAGCATTTTTGATGTGGCTTAGTGATGAAATTTTGGAGTAAGCTGTCTTGATAGTTGACTGCACCCAATAAATGAGGCCAGGGTCCTGCCTTCATACAAGTTGCCAGGGGAGCAATACCAGTCATGACCAGAAGGTTGGAGACTGGAGTTGTCCAGGTTGTACCATTGATGATATGGAAGGACATGTCAGGAGCCTTCACTTTGGCATCCTCCATTAACTCCCCAGCATGGGGGCAACCCACCCTGACAACTTGACCATCAGAACTCTAACACTCTCTCTTCTCTTATACATCTCCCTTCTAAACTAAACAGCCCTAACATTGTCAATATCTCCTCATATGGGAGTGTTTCCTTGTCTTTTATCATGTCCATTGCCTGTCTCTGCCTCTTTTCTATTTTTGCTATTTTTTTTTTAAGAATGGGTGACCAGAATTGGACACGACTTTCAAGTTTAGGGCATACTGACATTTCGCATACTGGCATTATAGTTTATTTACTAATAGTTTCTATCCTGTTCTATATGCATCCTAACATTTTCTTTGTTTTTTGACCACCTCTACACAATGAGCTGGTGTTCTTTTGAGTTGTTCACAGTGACATCTAGGTCTTTGTCCTGAGCTGTTAAAATAATTTAGAACATCAATATACTAAGTCTCCAAGGTACTCACTAAAATGTTCACTAACCTATAATTATCAACAGTGAATTTCACCTTTCATCAAGCAACTCATTCATCTTGGTTTTTTTGGGTCCCCCTGGAATCGCTCACAGTCTCTTCTAGTTTTTACTATGCTACATAATATTACATCATTTGCAAACTTTGCCATCACACTGTTAATCCTCTTTTTCCGGATCATTAATGGAAATATTAAACAACTGCCAGGCTTAGTATGAATGTTGAAACACCACATTGTTCAGACTTCTACTCCAACCTTTTCACAAGCCTTTTTTCTCCATCTTCATTTACACTGAAGTAGTTATGCTCTTCTTTTAAACTTGCTCTTTTCATTCCCTAGAAACCAATTCCTACAGTCCCCTAATCCATCCTCAACCTAGAATCCTTCTTCTGCCCCACCACTTTCATCCAAGAATCCAAAACATCTCTGGGCTCATTTATTCTACAATGAAAGGAAAAGAACAATCTTTTCTACAGATCTGATCAAAAGACTCTCTGCTATTGTTGCTTGTCACTATCATCTCTTGGCCCTTTCCTCTATATTACTACCATACTCTAGTTCTACTTTTCCTGTGTTATTTACCATGTCCTATCACAACCTGCCCTAAGCCACCCCTCCATCAGTTAATTACTGGCCATTTCTGATGTGTTTCTTCAGTCAGAGCAGGGGGAAGGGTTCTTTTTTGGCCAGTTCCTCCAGCATGAATCCTGTGTTTGTGAATTCTCAAGGCCTTTGAGATATGCCTTAGGAGACTGATTTTCAGAGGTGCTGAACAGACACAGCTCTAAGTCAGTGGGAACAGTGGTTTCTGAGCACCTCTAGAACACAGGCCTGTCATCTCCATGTCCACCACAATATATCTTTTACATGATCAGTTATTGAAATATTCTGGTGGTGGGGAGGAAACATGTAGAAACACCATCCTTGAACCGTACACTAAACTGAGCAAAAGAGTAATTTGAGTAGTCGGGTTGGAAAGACAAACTGCTACTTCTTCTCCCAGATGAGGAGGTCTTTTAATGTTAATGAAGCCACATTGATATTATTTGACCGAATGAGATCTGCAATTTTATATAAATACACTTTTCTAACTAAGCTAATATTTAGATATTTAAATAGTTGCACAGACTCATGTTCTACCACATTATAACATTAAGCCCTGTTGTACTTGTTAATTAAATCCTTGAAAATGTTAACACCAGACAGTCAGCAAATGATGAACACAGCTAATTAAAAATCTTGGCATAATTCCTTTCATATGCCTTTTTCCACATAAAAATGTGTTTTTAAAATGGTAAGAATGTAACATCCAAGAGAAAGGGCAATGTCAATGACAAAACTATGCCGAACACCAGAGCCCTTCACACACCGTGTAGTAATCAAAGCCTCCTTGCCTCACTGAAGATTTTTGGTAGGAACCCAGTGAAAAATGAAGTAGAGTCAGAGCTTTAAAAAAATCATGTTTTCACTCAAATTCATAGAGTTAAAAGTTTGTATGCAAAATTCCATTTTCTTTTTATGTACACTTCTTTATTTCATTTGCCACTGTTGTGAGATCTTCCCTTTCATAACTGACAAAAAGTACATCTGTGTTTCAAGTACTTTATCAAAAATAGTTTTATTTTATTTTATTTCATGTGATATAAGCTATCCTGCCCAATGCTCTTATGTTGCCTCATATTAAAGAAGTTCTGCATTAAAATCACAAACTAGTTTGATTCCCCATAGTTTAAATTCCAGGGTATTACTAATGAAGAGGTCTCTTGGTTTTTGGGCTCTTATTTTTACTGTTTCTCTCCCTCTCTGTGTAAAACTTGCAAGCTGCTAATTGTGTTAGTACATCCTAAGACAGAGTCTGTTCTCAAAGTGATACTTTGTAACAACAGAAACAGCACACTGAGCCTCCCCGCCCTTTTGTTGTATTTATCTCACTTTGTTAACAATTGTGATTGAAATAGAGATAGAGGATGGATGTGGATGGATGCTTGGTGTGGATAATAACTGAATGATCAGGGAGGTGCCAGCCTAAGAATCCAGTGTCAATCGGCCAAAGAAGGCGTCAAGTGGAAACAACCAGAGGACCCCCGGAGGGCAGACTGGAATCCACCCAACAGCCTCAAGGATGGGAGAACCAAAGAGCAAGATAACATCTGGCAGCACGAAGCCATCAGGAATGTGCCATCTGCATGATGAAGCAATTCCCATAGACTGGCATAGGAAGAAATTCCTATAAAAATGGACTCTAGAAACTGAGAACTTTTGGGTCTGATTCTGCAAATCAACTTCCAGGAGCATCAGATGAGCATCTGACAAAGGCCCTGTTCCCTCCTCGTGTCGAGGCCACCTGGCCAGTGGCTTGGCACAAGCAACTCTAAGGCTGGTAACTATGATAACAATCTTGCAGAACTTGTGTGTGTGTGTGTATGAATGAATGTGTGAATAAATATGAAATTGGATGGAATGTTATAGCTATAATTAACTGCTTACTATGATTCTTTCTGTATTCACAATAAATGTGGCATTTTGCCTTGTTCACTTTAATAAGATCCTGCTGGTTTTTATTTTATTGGTATAACAATGCAATGGAGAACAATGTCACCATGTTATTGTCTCTGACCACTTATGTGTTAGGGCTATGGCACAGTTAAACAGGCTGAGCATGAGAAATGGCTTTTGTTTAAACAGTAGCACCTTTAGGAATCAGAAAACATATGAAGATAAATAGAGCGCTATTGGAAAGATACATTTTATTTGTATAAATAAAATCAAATCAATTAAGAACTTCCCATATGTGAAAGAATGGTGGGTCTGAAAGATATATTTTTAAAGCTTCATTAGTCAAAATACTTACATGCATAAAACCTTGTGCTAACAAATGGATTTAATGTAGTAACAATATCTAGATAGATGTATATTGACTTCTAAAATGTAAAGTGTCCCTTGATATGGGAGGAGGGGAGCACCCTGTAATATAGGTGCTCCCCTCCTCCCATTTATGTCAATGGCAAAACTCCACTGGCTTCAGTTGTGTATGATCAGTCCTATGAAACGCATCTATTTAAGGTATTTGTTAGAAGCCAGAGACTGTACTATGCAGACATTAAAGAGCAGAGGATCTTGGCTAACTGATGCTTAATTGCATCAGCCCTTCAAGGAGGTAAAAGATGTGGTGGCGAAGATCTGGGAAATAGGTAAATTGCAAAAATTGTTGAGGCTGAAAATCAGCAGGAGCAAGGTCATAAATCTCCAAGCTCCTGCATTTCTGGAGACTGGCTCTTCAACTCTCTGGGCCTGTACTACTTCTGCTATGTCTTTCAACAGCATCCATTTGCTGGGCACACCTACCCACTTTGTTCTATAAAAGCAGCAGAGGGAGAGTTGCTGTTATTCTGATTAAATCTGCGTTATGGTGACACAGTAAAGGCATGGTAGTGCAAGAAATTTACATACTGCAGAAAATAATAGCTAAGGCTGTTGACTCCAAACACACAAGTTCCTACCATTTAATGTAAGGAAAGGCTATGTTATACTAAAGTAAATGGCTTCTGCACATATATCCTGAGGGGCTACACCCTCAAACACCATAAAATAGCATGACTCCGAAGCAAGAGCAGGAGGCTTCCCCGCTCCATCCACCCAACAAGCTGAGGACCTGAAGGCTAAGCTATTATTATAATCATCACTTTGAAGGAGGTGCAGCACACTTCTCCCAGCCCCCTCCTTCCCACACAACCCTGTGCCTGGACAGCTTTACAACCCAGTGCAGGGCTGCCCATCAGCTTGAACGTCCTCACCATCTTGCAGGTCCTTAGAAGAGAAGAGAAAGGAGGGATAGGAACTATGCTAACTAGTGGGATTCTAGTCAGCCCTGGTGCTGGGCTGGGCTGGAAGTGGGAGTGAAAATCATTGAGTCCACCCAATATGTTTCATACCTGGCCCTAAATTATTAAAATACATACACAATGGCTACAATGGGATGCCCTTGCTCATAGTTAATGGAAATTTACTGTGGTGTCTTTTGCTCTTTACCAGCAATAGTAGGTCAGAGAAACCATATGGACATTGTGGGGTCCAAATAACTATGTTTACTAAATAAATAAATGAATTAGGGTTGCCTAGCAATTAAAAAAATAATTGTGATTAATCATGTGATTAATTGCACTATTAAAATATTTGTAGATGTTTTCTACATTTTAAATATATTGATTTCAATTCCAACACAGAATACAAAGTGTACAGTGCTCACTTGTAATTTTGATTACAAGTATTTGCACTAAAAAAAAAAAAAGAAATAGTATTTTTCAATTCCCCCACTACAAGTACTGTAGTGCAATCTCTTTATCATGAAAGTTGAAATGTACATTTCACAAATGTACATTTTACAAATGTAGAAGTACGTACAAAAACCTGCATTCAAAAATAAAACAATATAAAATTTTAGAGCCTGCAAATTCACTCAGTCTACCTCTTGTTCGGGCAATCGCTCTGACAAACAAGTTTGTTTACATTTGCAGGACATAATGCTACCCGCTTCTTGTTTACAATGTCACCTGAAAGTGAGAACAGTCGTCTCAAGATATTTATGTGCCAGATGTGCTAAAGATTCATATGTCCCTTCATGCTTCAACCACCATTCCAGAGGACATGCATCCATGCTGATGATGGGGTTCTGCTCGATAACAATCCTGTGGCAGTTCAATGATGAGACAGAACACAGCTTTATGCAAGCAAGCAGGCTGGTCAGCTGAGATGGGCTATTCTGCCCCCCGCCTTCCACCTTCTCCTTTTATTATATTTCTCCCCCCTAAGCATTACACACTGCTACCGCAAAAAGATACACAAAGGAATGTATGACGTTGATTAATATACTTATTTACCATCCTTTATCTACTACAATCCTGGTTCTCAGGCCTTGAGCCCAGGCTAAGAAAGCTTCCCACAGTCGCTGTCCCAACAATCAAGTTCTCATGGTTCATATCTAGCCCTTGTCCTTGGATAGAGCAATGTGTGCATTGCTTCTACAAAACAGTCAGGGTGTGCCCTGCCTGCTTCCAGGTGGAATAGCTAAACATGAACCCTTCACAATCCAAAACAGTGCAGAGCTGATGCATGTGCATTTTCATTATCTGAGTCAGATGCCACCAGCAGAAGGTTGATTTTCTTTTTTCAGTGGTTTGGGTTCTGTAGTTTCCAAATCAGAGTGTTGCTCTTTTAAAACTTCTGAAAGCATGTTCCACACCTCGTCCCTCTCAGATTTTGGAAGGCACTTCAGATTCTTAAATCTTGGGTCAAGTACTGTAGCTATCTTTAGACATCTCACATTGGTACCTTCATTGTGTTTTGTCAAATCTGCAGTGAAAGTGTTCTTAAAATGAACATGTGCTGGGTCATCATCTGAGACTGCTTGTAACATGAAATATAAGGCAGAACGGGGACATACAATTCTCCCCCAAGGAGTTTAGTCACAAATTTTAATTATTGCATTATTTTTTTAATGAGCATCATCAGCATGGAAGCATGTCCTCTGGAATGGTGGCCAAGGCATGAAGGGATATATGAATCTTTAACACATCTAGCACCTATATATCTTGAGATGCCTGTTCCCACTTTCAGGTAACATTGTAAACAAGAAGCAGGAAGCATTATCTCCTGTAAATGTAAACAAATTTGTTTCTCTTAGTGATTGGCTGAACAGGAAGTAGGACTGAATGGACTTGCAGGCTCTGAAGTTTTACATTGCTTTGTTTTTGAGTACAGTTATGTAGCAAAGAAAAATCTACATTTGTAAATTGCACTTTCATGACAAAGATTGCACTACAGTACTTGTATGAGGTGAACTGAAAAATAATATTTCTTTTGTTTATCTTTTTACAGTGCAAATATTTGTAATAAAAATAATATACACTTTGATTTCAATTACAACATAGAATACAATATATGTTGAAAAACATCCAAAATATTTAATAAATGTCAATTGGTATTCTATTGTTTAACAGTGCAATTAAAACTGTGATTAATTGCAATTGATTTTTTAAATTGCAATTAATTTTTTGAGTTAATTGTGATTAATTGTCAGCTCTAATATATATGACAATCCAAACTCTAGTGACATATACACACTGCTGCTCTGGCTTCTGAAACATAAATCATAATAAGCATCCATGACTAAAGGGCTCACAAAACATTTAAAGGGATACTACCCAAATCCTGTACATTACATAATCCTCTCCTTTTAAAATAAAATCACATAAAAATTACAAACACATTACTATAATTAAATATACAAGATGCTATGAAATAAGTATGAGAGGTGAATAACGTCTTGTGGGCATCACAACAGCATCTGTAACAGTGTCTCTATTTTCTTATGTAGCTGTCTCCATTCATACACCAATTTCTAGTACCCAATTTAGGGTCAAATCAGCTACAGTCAATAACCATTCTTGAGTTGTCTCCATTTTGCACACTAACCAGTCCCTTAATGCATCATTTAAACTCATTCCAAATTGAAAATGTTCTGTAATTTCCTTAACTGAGCTACATATTCAAAAATCATGCTCTACAATCACCAGTAGTTTTGGGGATAGGTGATTTTGTACCTGTTCCAGTATCTCAGCAATGTTTTGTCTGCTGGTTTAACAGGACACATTAAGCTATGCTGCAGGGGATAAGTTTTAGCCACCTTTTTATCTTCAGTTGTACCACGAGAGACTATATACTGTTCCAGTCTCTCAGTGTAAGTCGGCCAGTCCTCTACTGAGCTATCAGAGAGACAGCCAGGCATTTTAAACCCCCTTTTCTTTACAAAATGAGCAGTTTTCTCACAGCCTTAGTAGCTGAAAACTGCAGTGTCCTTTAGCTGCATTTTCAAAAGGGCTCTACAGTCACTCTCTATTACACAGTATTTCTAGGTTAGGATCCAAGTTTGTCACCAATCATTGTGTAATTTGCCCTTTATGCATTAATAATAGTATAAAAAAACCTTGTGGACACGGTGGGGTCCAAATAACCACGTTTACTAAATATATTCAACATAAAAGACCTAGTTACATATACACACGGCTGCTCTGGCAGGATTTTGAAACAGAGCACACAGAGAGTGCCAGGTTGCGGCTTTCAAACAATTTTAAGGGATACTACAAAATTCCTGTGCACTATACTTATGCTACAAATGATAACAATGAAGACAAAGGGGCTACTTTTAGACTAAGGGTATCAATTCTGCCCCTTAAAGAGAAGGGAATTTATTTTGTAAAAGTACATGCTGCTACATATTTTTATTGTATTATTGTATATTATTTGAGAAATAGTACATGAATATGAACTTAAGGAGGCAAACAAAATATTGTTTTAATGTAGATCTTTCTCTGGTGTGTACATTCAATATAGGACAACATATAGGTAAAATTTTGAGATTTGCTGTTAAATTTAATCGTCCTTTTTAGATGCTAGGGATGATTTTTTCTTTATTTACAAAGAATGTCTCGGTGATGAATTTACATCCCAGGTTGATTCAGTTCAAGTCTGACTCTGTCTTGTTGGGACTTATATGTCTATTTGAGGTAAAAAAAGAAATTAGCATTCACTTTCTTTGAAATCTTTTTTCTCAGATGGTAATCATCAAATGGAGGATATTTGCAGGGCCACCGTCCAACAGTTTCAGTCCAAAAATATCATTAGACACATACACCAGGGCTGACTCTTCACAGTGGGGAAAACATCACCAACACATATGTATTGCAAGTTTTTAATTATAATTCAATAATAGCCAAACCAAGCTACTTTCAGCTGCATTATAATGTGATTAAAGGCTTGCATGAAGAAATGACAGGGTCTGCCTTGCTAGTTTTACTTTCATATCCTTTCTTAAAGGATTAACATTGGTTTTATTTGTTTGTTTCTTTTTAAATGTTTCAGGGTACAAATACCATTTTGCTTCCTATCACTGCTGCTGCACGGACAAATGTAATCTTTTTCACACAATAATTTTGTGATTATAGTCTGTTCCACATACTGTCTCAATTATGACTATTAATAGTATATATTAATTTTTGCTATTTACTACACTTCTGTTTTGCCCACTGATCCAGAAAATATGATTGAATGAGTCTGATGTATTCCATTGCTCTTACTTTCTTACCCCATCCCCAGTTTGATTCCATTATCAGTCACCAAATAGATACATTTCACATATATTGCACAACACATTGTTGCAGAGTAGCATTGGTTGCCCTTAATGCAGTCCAGGAACCATTTTAGAATGGAGTCCTTAAAAAGAAGTGAATGTTCTGCAGCAAATGCCCATTTACAGGGTCTGAGAAAGGAATCCACCCATATATTTTGTGTCAATATTTTTCAAATCAAGCTCAGTGAATTTGCATATTGAAAACCTATAGAGCTTGGCAATTGTTTCCAGTCTTGGAAATCATCCAGTCACTAATCAATTGTCTTTAAGTTTAAGGCTGAGGTCCTCAAATTTGCTTAAGGGATTTAGGTTGAATTTTAATGAGAACTGTGTATTCTGATCACCCAAGTGGATTTATAAACCTTAGCTTTACAGCATAGGGACAAATCTTGCTCCCATTTGAAACTATTGCAAACTCTCGTTCATTTTTGATGGGAACTGGATCAAGCCCTCAGATTTATCTTTGTTCAAAAAAGTTATTTTATTATACTTTGATAGAAGGAATGTCTTTATGGGTCCAGCCCCGAAGACTTTACTCAATAGCATTAGGATTTTAAGATAGGAACCTATGGTAGAAGAACAGAATTTGCCCTTTTTTATTTATTGCAGAAGTTCTTAATCTAAATTTCTCCAAAGTTCAAGGTTATTTCGTTTAGTTCAATTTCTAAGTGGCTGATCTCACACTTCAAAACCATTTTCATATTATATTATTATTTTGTTTTAAAAATCTGTGCGCACACATTTTTCTTTTAAAATAAGAGTTTCAATGCACTCATGAAGAATAGTAATGTACACGTTTAATAATTCTAAGTACTTTCTGAGAATCTTCACAGGAAGCAGCCTGACTTAATGGTATTTTCACTTAAAACTGGGATTTGTGATGTAACATTAGTCCGGAAGTACCGCATGAAGCAAAGTTTCTGAACAGGACTAGCTTTCAACACGTGATAACAGAGACCAAAATTATCCTTCCCCTGGCATCTGCAAGAGACAGCACTTAAAAAGTAAACTCTCTCCACAGGCTATTGAAATTAAGCACAGTGATCTCATACAAAGCACAGTGCAGCTGGTACCACGGGATGAAGACAGTCAAATCCTTTCTAATAGAAAAATGAAGTCAGACCAAGCTTGAATCCTTTCTTTCACAAAATGTAATTCTATAAACTACAAAGCTCCATTATAGACAATGTTTATAATTAGCAACTATTTTCCCTTAATTTTAAATAAAGCATGTTAGCTGTTGATGTCATGCCAACATATTTTCTACAGATGTTGCGAACAATGAATAATCAGAAATCCAGTTCTGTTGTTTCTGTTATAATTATTTCAAATTGTTAGAACCCATAATAAAAATCAGTGTAATGAAGAAACACCATTACATGTTGATAAACATCATGCTCTTTTAATTTCAGGCAAAACTACTGAATATTAACCAGCGAGGAAAATATTTCCCACCCTCCCCCAACTGCTGTACAGGATTCTATTTGTGTTTTTCTGTATATTCAAGTTCAGTTCTTTTTGTGGTTTTCATAACCCTCCTGTTCTGTTCTATGGAAGTCTGCAGATGTATATAGACAGTGTCCAAAGAGCACTTGTTCTTTATGTTTATAAAATGTCAGTCATAATTAGAGTTGAAACAAATGGTGCTACAATAATTTGAATAGGGATGACTTCATGTATTCATCAGAATAAAGTGAAACTACCATTGTTCATTACATAAAGTAGGTTTATATAGCACTCCCTGCAAACGTAGGGCTTGATTTTGCATTGTAATCTACTAGGGCAGACCATACATGTGAACTTAGCACAGGTCTACACTACTGAATCCAATGTAGGATCAGGACAAACTGATTCAAACAAGGAGGAAGAAAGTATACTGGAGCTGGAAAGGTCTGTTGTGAGATCATTCATATACTTCCCCATTGTTAAAGGAACTGCTGCCTTTTGATAGTCCAGGATTGAAACAGTCGATTGAGTTGGAGTCTGGCTGTCAACTAATGTATATCAGAAAAAAATAGATTTTAACAGGAGAGATGGCATAAGAATATCTGTATGATTTGCTTCGGCTTGAGGATATTGTTGGAAGTGTGGCCATATTATAGTAACATTTTTTGCTCTGCCTTTCAGGGATTGTGAATGACAAAACAGGACCCATTTCCATTTGTCACCTGGCAGCCACCTGGAAAAACTGAAAGGCTGGGGACACAGGGTTGATGTGACTGCTTAAACAGTCTCCTTCTTCTAACAAGCTTCAAGGGTGGCAAAAGCTGGCTTTTAAGATTTTAGCTGCTGTGAATGATCATAATATCTTTCTTAATATCTTTCTTCTGGCCAATATATTGCCACTATAAAGGAAGATGGGTGGTGGAGCCTTCTAAGAGGCCATAGCCTATTTAAATGGTAAACATTGTCCTTGTTTCTTTTGGAGTACTGAATCTCAAATAGCTCAAGGCTTCAATCTCTGACAGGAATCTCTGACAGTAGGTATTTGTATCAGACTCTCCCCCATAGAAAAACAAATCCTTCTATTTTTTTTATTGCTATTTTGCTTTTCAACTTGACACTCCCCTCTTTCTCTCTCTCTATTAGATCTTACTGAGCAACTAAAAATGCATAAAAGTGAAATGCAAAGCAAACACACAACAATCAGTGCCACTCCAACCCCATGCTGGTGTTTCCACTTTGTCAAAAACTGCCAGAAGTAAAGAGAAATATTTAAATGGTGTCAGTTGACAGGTATCCAGCGGTGCCACCAGGAACAACTAGAAAAATCTATATCAGCACTGTCAAGCTTTTTATTATAATTATTTAAAACCTGAACAACATCTGCTGTAGAAGCATTATTTGAGCAAAAACATAGATTCCTTGTGGAATTTGATTGCAAAATGATCTTAATGTTTATTCTTTTTTTAAATGGATTTATAAAGTAAATGGATTTATTATAGATTAGAATTTCTCAGATTTACATAAGAGAGTCCTCCAGTGCCCTTCTTGGATAACTCACTTGACATGTATGCCCTGATCCTGCAATTAGCTCAAATGGGCAGGCTCTTGCATCCCCATGGATCTCCATTGACATAAATCCACCAGGGCACAAGGGCCTCTCTGCATGGATCTAACTGTAGGTTGAAAAACCCATCGTTCTCAGCTTGTAAGAGCTCTGACCTCTTATGTCTGTCCAATGATGTATGCAAAAATAACTTCTTTTCTCTCCTTTATTCTTCCAAAACTCACTGTTTTGACCCCAGATTCAGGAAGACATCATGTTGTTCTTCTCTTGTTGTGAGCTTCCCAAACTTTAGGAAAATGAGACCAGTCATATCAATCCCTGAAATCCTACCTCCACATCTTTTCATTGTGGGAAAGAGTGGTACAAATCTTCATATTATGCTTCCTCTCCTTTCTTATACTCTTTGCTGAGCAATGAACTACTTCACAGGTCAGCATTGTTAACAATCATACTTGATATCTTAATTAGTATTCTTTGAAATAAATGGGCTAGATAGCACTTCAGAGTTACAGGCTCCTTGCACACTCAGACAGATATCACTACATCAGCACATCGGCCTCCAGGACATATATGTTCATAGGCTTTAAGAGATAGAGGACTAAAATGTGTATTGGACTGCTGAGGTATCTTCTTTCTTTAATATTCATGGTTTTACGTTAATCTTAGCTATATGATTGGCATGGGCTGCTGGAATGGGGTTTGAATCATTTATTTTTGTATGGATTTGTCAGTTTTAATGTCATGTCAAAGATACCTAACACCTTATTTATTAATGAATAAGTTAATTATTCATTGGAAGCAGGAATAAAGAAAATAAAATAATAATTCACCCTCTACTAGGGCAAATTATGTCCTCTGATGCTTTGTCTAGTCTGATAGATGAGTATGGCATTTGAAACTCTAGGCTTTCTAAGCAAGCATCATATGGTTTGTTATAGTTTATATTTGTGCCAAACAGCTTGTTGAAGCTGGAGTGAAGCATATTTATGCTAATACAAGAGGGAAAAAATCCCATTCATCATTTGCATTTGAGTCAGAGTCTCTAAACATGTCCATAATATATTATTCCAGCATAGAAGACAATCCAAGATCAACCTCCAAAGCCAGGATTCTTTTTCGTTTTGTTTTGTTTCACCCTTCAAGGCACTATTGCCAAAGTGCATCTGACAGTAATTAGTAATTATCTGTACCACTATGTTTTTTCCCCTGTTGTAGGTTGAAATTAATTTTGCTCTTGTTGGCATGCGAAGGTTAAAGCTGCAGCAAACCATTCACCCCAGTAGCAGGTTCATGTGACCAGCCCCTGGAAAACGAAATATCGAGCTTTCAAGTCTTTCTGCTGTTTGTTTTCTTATGAATAGTATGGCTGAAGGATATGTTACAAATTGAGACTAGAAGACACCAGGAGAAATAAATTTTTACAAGTGCCAGAAGTGTTGCAAAAATAAAATTCTTCTGAGTATTAAATATGAAATTAATCAATATGGGAATGTAAGGCAGCTAAACAAAAAAGGTTTGTTTTTTATCCCCAAAAATATAAGGGGGAGGGGATGATGGTGAATTCATTCTCAGTCTATATTTTTAAATGCACCAACAGATAGTTCTAACCTCAAGCCCAATTCTGCTATTAACAATGCATAACAACCTATATCGTGCAAGTGTAAATTGCAAGATTGAGGCCTAAAAGAACAATTATTTACCTTAAACATATTTGATTCTGATATATTTTGTGGTACCAATTCACTTCATTAAAGCAAGGCCAATTTACACCAGCTGAGGTTCTGACTCATATTTATTATATGTATACTTTCTCCAAGAAATAATAAAAACAGTAGTCACTAGTTATCTTGCCGCTGTTGTCACATCATTTGCTTATTCCCATAATATGCACAGAAATACCTAATGTACATACATTAATTCAATACAATGGTGAAAAATATAGGAAAAATAACATTATTTTTTAAATTCTCTAGGTTTTTAAGGTGGTTCCTGTGTAACCCTATTATTTGTTTTATGCCTTCTAAATTCTGTATGACTTTTCCATAAGGGATGAGACCGAGAAACCTTAGAATATTATTGTGCCTTTAATGGCCTTCTCTATTGCCTTTAATTATGTGTGCCAGATTAGCTATGGTAACTTCCCTGGAGCTAAAGGAATTTAGGAAGATTCAGTGTGTTCTGTATGATAATAATGGCAGTCAATTGACCTGTAAAATATCAGGGTAAACTGGAGAGCATAAGTAGGTGAAATAGTGGGAGCTTTTTACTTTCACATCTCTAGTTGACATTTTGCTTTCTTAGATTTACTTTCATTATTGCAAAACTTTAAGATGACATGGAAATATTTTAATATTTGCTGGAGAGACGTAATCAAAGTATTGAGGCCTCTTTGTGTAGCCTGTAGCAGTAATTACTATAAAGCAGCTGAAATGAAGTGTGTAATCAAGCTAAGGGTGTATTGAAAAACTCATACAAAATAAAACTATGCTTTTTCATCTATAATCATGTCCTAATAGACCTGGCAAGGATTCTAAAAGTCTGACTACCAGAGATTTCATTTGGATAACAGCTCAAATGGATAGTTGCAGGGGGAGCATTGGCACAGACTCAATTAGAAAAATGAGGGTAGGAGCTTAGAGTGGTGGCAGCCAATAGGATGAATAAAGACAGCCAATTTCTGAAAGAAGAAAAAAATGATCCAGCAAGCAGTGAGAGGGGATACAAGTGAAAACCCACTGGAACTCTCATATAAATTGTAAAGAGCCTTAGCATCCAGGTTCCATTAGGGTAAGCATCCAAAGGTTCAAATGCTTATCCAAACTATCTAAGACCCTTGGGTCTGCATAACTAGCTAAGAATCTCACAATAACTGGTTTTCTTGAGAGCTTCCTGGCATCTCCACTTCCTCTCCTAACTAGAAAACCTGTGAAATCACCCTCCATCGTGTTATCTCTGGATTCTTTCTTTTGGCCAAAGCCAGAAACAAGAAGTGAAAATATATTTATCAGAACTTCAGAAATGTATCAAAAAATTACTGGCCATCTCTAGCCAAAATTCTAGTGATGGATTCAAGAAATGAAACAATATACACACATTACATCTTTGTGATGTATCTGAAAACAACAGAATGAGCTGGTCTTCAGTAGAAAATTTTGTTGTGAATGTGATTGTGACGTAGTTGAATTAAGTGATGTAATGCTGACCATGACTAACCAACCAATGCAAACCAGGAGAAGCTATGTTCTGCATTAGACATCATAGTCAGCATTTTTTGCCCCTACTTTTGTACAAGAACTCCAAGATATGTCCTACCATCTGCTTATGCTATGCTGCCAAAACACTTGTGTGAGCCCTAACCACAGTGATCTCTACGTCTATGCCTCCACTCCATACACCTCAAGCAAATTTCAAATGCTGCTGGTAAGATTACCGTCCATCTCATTGATCATGCTATGTTACCCCCTCTAAGTCTTTGATCCCCAAGTATCAAACACAAACTTCTTGTCCTAATCTTCAAAATTCAGTTCCACCCTCTTATCATGAGGTTGAGTCCATCATTCCCCCACAAATGATTCCAGTCTCAATTATCTGCTTCTCTGTTTCTCCCGAAACAGAAAAGAATCTCTGTTTCTCCCAGGATCACTTTTCTGATTTCTCTCATGCATATATAAGGGAACTATTGGTTCCTTACTACAATTTGTGAATGATTTTGCTTGGCCCTTTTTCCATACCAGGAGAAAGTAGAATAGCCAAACAGGACAGGATCCTGAAACTTGGCCAATCAGAGAGCTCCAGACCGGAGCCAATGGGAAATAGGACACCAAGTCAGTCTGATTCATCAGGCAGCTGGGCTAATCAGGTCCTCTGTGTGTGCTAGGGGAAGGAGAGACAGGGAGAGGAGCACCACAGCAGGCTGAGGGGGCTCTGCCTGGAAGCCAGGAAGAGCTGCCTAAAACCACAATGAAAAGTATCAGAGAGCCAGCGAGCAGCACAAAGATGGGTCAGTATGGAAAGCTGAAAACACAACATGAAAATGTGAAGAAACCAGCTGGAAAGGGCCCTGAGGAAGGAAGTGAACAACAGCAGTAGTGAAAGCAAGGACCTTGAGCTAGTGGCCTGGGCATCACAGACAAGCAGTAAGCAGAATGAAAAACAGTTACAGAGAAACCTCCCAAGGAGAGTAAGTGGAGCAGCAGGGAGGGGGACAAACTGTGGAATGTAGTAAATCCCCTCACTATACTCTTCTGAGACCAGTTGTGCAGAGGAACCATAACTAGCACCAGTCTGGGGGAGTTCCAAGCAGCTCCTGAGTTCAGGAAGAAGGTGGCAAGTCTTTTGGGGTAACTTCAGCCCACTCTAAGGAGATTTTTCTCATCCATTCCTAAGGCATAGACTTCTGTGAGCTGTGCATAGCCCTGGACAAAGGTGGCCCCATCCTCACAGGAGAAAGAGTGAGTGGGGATCAGAGGAGGACTTCTTTTTCTCTCCTTTTTAGTTGACTGTTGACTATGGGGGTCTGTGAGTGTACCCCTCCCCCCAGATGAGTTCTCAGCTGGTGCATTCACCCATTTGGGAACTGGATCTTCTTCATTCACTAAAGTCTACTGTGGAACAACATCTAGTGATCTTTTGAATGAGGGTCTATGTTGTAGGGGAAGATTTGGGGCTTGCACAAAAAGTGTGTATGTGTGTGGGGGGGTTGGGGGGGTTCGAGACATTGTGGCGATGATTTCAGTGGAATTCCAAGTGAAGCCATAACCTGGTGAGTTCAGAATTATCCTCATCACACATCCCTTCTGGAACTGTCAGACCAAAGAGCCAAGTGTCACCACCCCACAGGAGAGACTGTTCCTGTTTAAAGTGGGGTGGTTTTTTGTATGTACACATACAGACTAAATAGTTTAGTATGTTTTCTCATCTGGGTGGAAGTATAGCAGGGATACTGCTTTTAGTATATTTAAAACCTTTCAACTGCTTGGTATATTTTCAAACCTATCAAACTATCTCTTGTTTTTAGACTGTTCCTGAGAAATATAAATCTGTTTTATTTAATTTGGTGTTTTGTGTGTGTGCCTTTTTAAACATTTTAGTTCAAAATAAAGCTACTACCTCAGCTAGGGGTTTCTAACTTATTGGTAATCTAGTAAATGGGTGGATCTGATGTGGTAAGCGGAGCAGTGGAGGAGGGGGTACTGTGACAAGAGGGTGAGACTATTTGAAAGCTCTCTCACCATAGTCTCGTAGTGTTCAATCTCAGTCCCCAGGTCTCATGGCAGCTGTGACATCCCTCAAGAGGGAGGGTAATTGGGTTTTAGCCTTAAACCCAATTTCAGAGTCTTCTGGGGACTGAGTAGTCAAGACCCTGCTCGTGTAGCCAGGCTTGGTAGATCAGAGGAAGGAAGTCTCCTGGAAGTAACTGTCCCACCCCTTCCCGCAGGTGGGGAACCACACCCAGCCTGTTCCTCTGGGTAACACTGTGGGTGGTAAGAGATGGGTTGTTGATTGTCCCACTGCGATAACAGAGGGTGCAGTAGGGTCCCATTTTACATTATCCTAGCCCCATGACATTTTGGTGCCACAAACAGGATAGGATTAGATTCTCTTTTACTTTGTAGAGAAGTGTAAGTCTTGGATAGTTGTTCAGACACAGTGAGGAGCAGTGGCACATAACTGAGATCATGGAAGAGATAAGTGAGCAGTTAAAAGAGCTCCAAAAGAAGCTGAGTGAGCAGGAATCCAGAATCCAGAGCAACCAGGTTCTTGCAACAGGCCCGAGAGGTGCAGAGAGATGCTATGCCCCTTGTCAGACTGGTTATTGAGAAGCAGTTAGCACAGCCAGCTGCATTGTATATACCCTGCAATCACCCAATCCCTGTTTTCTCTGGATATCCCACCAAACCTGGAGAGAGTGGGAGAGTAAGTAGATTCCACTAAAGCTGCCCTGAGGATCTTGCAAGTTCCAGCAGAGGATCAGGTCAAGTTAGTCAAACAGTATATAGTGGGGTTAAACACACAGTACTGTCAAGTTCTCCAGCTTTACCAAGGAGAAGGAATCCCAAAATATTTCAGGAGTTGACAGAGGCCTATAGGGACAAGTTACCCCTGGATACCAGGCTGAAGGAGTTAGTGAAAACAAGGTCCTAAAGAGTTTATTAGGGCCTTTGCCCATGATTTGAGAGAGGATGAGTGTGGTGCAACAACGAGATCCAAGTAGGGTTTCACAGCCAGAAGTCATACTAAAGGAGCAACTTGCCCTGGACTTCCATTATGGTCTCTTGAGAAAGGAGGTAAAATGGAAGAACAAAGAAAATCTGGACTTAACATATGTGGAACTGATGCAAGCCACTATCAAATGGGTGGCGGAGGAAGAGACCTTGGCCAGTGTAGGTGCACCTCACTCTAGCAACTGAAATTGTGCTAGACCCTTGGTTCACTCCACCACATCTGAACATGGCCAGAAGGGTCTGAGTCTGGAGAGTCTGAGTGAGGCTATCCAACTCCTTGTCATATGACAGGAGGAGTTATTCCAGCTTGTAACAGCACAGAGCAGTGAGGCCAAGAGAGAGAACTCCTGTATCAAAAGGCCAAAGTGAACAGCATGAATGAATAGGAAAAGTAATATGTTCTTTCTTTGAGAAGCCAGGACATATAGCCCTGGAGTGTCCACTTCAGGGTCCTCAAAGGAAGGCTCCAACCAAGATTCCTCCATCTAAAACAACCTGACCTACCATGGGAGGTCAGGTGGCTGCTGTAGGACAAGAAAGATAACTGGAAAATGACCCTGGCAGCGAATTCAAGGAGAAGGCATTTGAAGCTGTCTACTCATAGAACTAGAGAGAATTGGAATGTCTACCCTTTGTTTATTGGACACTGGGCTTTAGACGTTACCATCATAAGCTCATTTCAACCGGCACTTTTGGGATCATATGCACCAGATGAAGGATGTGGGTTTTGTAAGGATGATAGCAGCTAATGGACTAAGACTCCTGGTGCTCAGATGCCTGAACATGCCAACAACACTATTAGGACAGCCTTTTCCAAACAAAAATATTTTTGGCATCAAGGATGTGTTACCAAAAGCCCTGAGGAGAGGCTGATCGCAGGCATTATAGAAATGAACATCGTCAAAGAGCTAACTGGACTAATGCCTCTCTTTAGATGGTTTGCCTCCACTCAGGGCAGAAAGGCAATGATGTCCCAGGTTCAGGCCAGGCTCAAACATCAAGTACAATTGTGAAATAAGGAGGGGTGAATGGGATTTCTGTGAGTGGCTAGCAAGAAGCCTGTTGTCATTCCCCCACTGAGCGAGAGACTGTTGGATGGACAGTGTTGTCAAAACTGGAACAGGGCTCTGTTCTAGAGGAAGGATCCTGTGCAACACATTTGCTCAACTGGCTTTATGTGGCCAATGCTTTAGTCCAAAGTATGGGTGGACAGATTCTACTAAGTGCGTTAAATACTAGCAAATGGACAATCCTACTTCATCCAAGAGTTTGCATTGCCAAAGTCTACTTGCCAACTACAGTGGCCACAGTGGTAGTGTTCAGTGAATCCAGGAACGTATTACATATCCACAAGATGAAGGATACTATTTTTCCAGGCTGAACCAGTGGTAATCAGCAGTGGGAGATTCCTCTACAGATGGAACAGTACCTGTCTAAAGGTCAGGTACATTTACTCGTGAAGTTACTGGGGAAAAAAAAGGATGTCCTCTCCAAAGAAGACACAATGTTGGGCATACCACCATGTTGTTGCACCAAATCCCCATGTGGGAAGAGGAACCAATTAAACAGAGACATAGGAGGGTGTCCGCAGCAGTCTTCCAGTAATTTATAAATTCAGATTATCTACTATACCAAAGGTTTGTTGTCTTCATGAATGACATCCTCCTGAGGCACTTGGTTACTGCCAGTCTGGGAGCAACTGAACAGAGATGAGTAGCCCAACTAGCAGATTCCCAGTTTGATGTATGTTATAACCCTGGCTGGTCCAACGAGGAGGCTGGCCTAGAGGAGAGGTCCCAGACACTGAAAATGACAAGGACTTCCTTGTGATAGCGGTGGAGGATGTGAAGATGAGTTTTTGGCCAGTAATCTTTAACGGGGAAGATGGCTTTGAAGAGTTATTGGAGCAAATCCTAACACAGAAGTGCTGTAAAATCGCACAGAACCTATTCGAGGATGATCCATCCCTGCCCATGCTCCAGACTCTGCCATATGGACAAAAGCTGAGACGGAAAGACCTTCTACTCTGAAGTCAGGTTACACAGTAGGGAATTTTCAGACACTCACAGATGAAAACCCTTGCTTTGGACCCATCCTGATTATGGTAGAGGGTAAACAGAAGCCTGACACTCTATAAGGACAAGAACAACAGATGATCTATCCCTGCCGTTGCTAAAAAATTGGGAAAGGCTGAAGCTTGAGAAAGGGGTTCTGGTCTGAGCCATTCTTGATCTGACAAGTGGTGAGGAGATACGTCAGCTAATCATCTCCGTCTTTCTGAGATGACCAATGTTTGAGACAAAACATGACCATAGTGGACATTTTGGTACCAGAGCTACAATGGAAGTCATCCGATGGAGATTGTGTTGGACTAACATGGAACAAGAGATCAAACAATGGACTAAGCAGAGTAAATGATATGCCTTGGCCAAACACCTGTCCTCCCACGACAGAAACTTGCTGGGATGTATAAACACAACTAGTCCACTGGAGGCAGTGGCTATGAACTACACATTATGAGAGAAAACTTCAGATGGATTTAATACTGTACTTGTACTGGCAAATTTGTCCATTCACATTACCATTGCAGTAACCACCCAGGATCAAACTGCACATATGATGCCAGAGCCCTGATACAGCATTGGCTTGTATATTATGGATGTCCAGCATGTCTGCATTCCTATCAAGGTTGGAATTACAAATCCAGGGTGATAGCAGAACTGTGCAAAATGTATCACATTGTTAAGAGTGGGACAACCCCTTACCATCCACAAGGAAACAGGGGTTGTGAAAAGTTGAACCATACCATGCTCCAGACTCTGCTATATGGACAAAAGCAGAGATGGAAAGACCATCTACTCTGAATTGGTTCTGACTTACAACAGCCATCTCCACTCATCAACAGGTTACACGTCATTCTATCTGCTATTTTGGAGAGGTCCACGATTGCCGAGGGATACGTTAGGGTAATCAGCTTGACCTGAGGTTGAAGTTCAGACATTGTGTGAATGAAATCTTATGTTTACTTGTGACCTTGCTTGAGAAGCATCAGAAAAAAGCAGCTCAGCCTTGGAAGAGAGTCTATGATTGTAAGTCTCACAGGACCATCATCAGAGTTGGTGACTGAGTGCTAGTTGGGGATCACAAGTTAAGGGGTCAGAACAATATAAGAAATAGATGGGAAGCAGTGACCTAGTAGTAGTCAAACACACCAGTTCATGTATCCTGTATGGCCAGAGAAAGGTGGTGTAGAGAGGATGTTACACAAAGATCAGCTCAAGTTATGCCCTTTTCCTCCTGAACCAGTAGAAAGAGGGCCCCAGCCAACTCCAGAACACCCAGGAACATACATGATAGTGGCAGAAAGAGTGAGGCATGGGTCCCTTATATGTACAACACTGAACCAGTTGCAAATTTTGAGTGTGTTAGGCAGTCCTGAATAGATGTCCCAGTAGATGAAGCAGCAACTAACAAGGATGAGGGAGAGCTAGACAGGGGTTCAGAGGCAGTCTTAGATTAAGGGCTCTGACAGGAGACAGATGGACATGCTCCACTAGGGGTGTCCTACCAACCAGGTGTCACAATAATTATGTGGTAGACTGGAAGTGTTTTTGAGTACAGGAAGGCTGGTAGTGTGCAAATATAATGGCAAAAGCTAACTTCAGTTGTATAGTGCATATTTTATAATACCCCTGCCCATAACCCTGTTACACACCAGAAAAGATCGCACTCAAAATCCATAAAGTCATAACTTTATCCTCCTTCAAGTCATTCCTTAAAACTTACTCCTGCCATAATACATACAGGAAACTGCAACTTAATAATGGCTAAGCAGGTAATGAGTTGTGTTCACTACTTCTGAATGACTAATAATTGCATAGATCTTACTATTTTTGTTACCTTTTCTCACACCACCCATTCTATCCTGCTTGTTTTCTCATCCATCCATTACGTCTTAAGTTTTAAACTGCAAGTTCTATGGATCAGGGACTGTCATTTACTATACGTTTGTACAGCACCTAGTACAATGGGACCCTTAACTTGTTTTGGCTTTAGGTGCTACCACAACACACATTATTTTTACTACTACTAGTACTACAATAGTGTCTAGGACCTCAATAATATCAGGCCCTCACTGTATGAGGCACTTTATGAACACAGAATAAAAAAGTCCCTAGCCTTAAAGAATAATTTCAGCCAACTTGTTCCACCATTGTACCACAACATAATTTTCTAGTGAAGACAAACTCAGCATGAAATGAGATGATTTATCAACTTAGTCTGCATATTCAGTGACCGTTTGAAGTGCCTTCTTTTATTTGTTCTGTATAGGTTGAGCATGAGATTTAAATGGACCTGATGACACAGTCTATCCATGAACACCTCATTGAGATGAATGCGGCAGAGAGGTAATTAGGTCAGACCTCTTAAAGCTATTATTTAGGTTCTCTCTTTCCAGGTGACTCAGCATAGCATTGCTTTGGCAGTCAGTTAATATTTGGAAGATTTTTTTGCAACTATAAGTTTAGAAACATCAGTGTAGGTGCTGATTGTGGGTGATATCATAGCCTGTAGGCATGGCCCAGAGTTGTTAACCTTGTTCCCAAATTAAGTACATTTGCTTTTCACAAAACTTTTCTTTATACAAGAAATAAATTCCTGACTCACTACCTATTTGCATCATTTTTACAACATTCCAGTATCTCCAAACACTGGACACACTGGTCCCATGTCTATTATATTATCAGGATTAGTAGCCTCCTCTGCACTCCATTCTTTCTTCTCTCTGATCCCCTCCATCACAGAAAGGATGCATTCATATATTAGTGTTGTCCAGAGGATAACAATTCAATCTTATGAGAACTTCTCAGATTTTAAAATTTGTTTTTGTTCCACATTGGAATGAAAACAAAATCCTTTAGATGTTTTTTATGAAAGAGAATTGTGTTGAAATTGATGTTTTCAGATAAAAAAACCTCAGGTTTTCAATTCTTTTCTCTCTTTTCCTTGGCTTACCTACACAGGACATTACTGCACAACAAGCAACAGTATGAATCTAAAAGGCACTAACTACTGTGCAGTAACATCCCATGTTAACATTGCTGCAGTGCTCCAGAAGTCCTGGAGTGCACTTTGGCTTACCACACTTTACAAGTAGTAGTAACCTAAGAGCACTCCAGGACCTTTACTATACTTAGTGGTGTCCACGTGGGACATTAATGCATTGCAGAGTAGTCTGCTGCAGATTCGTGACCTGGCTTGCCATGCAAAAACATCCTGTGTAGAGATGTTCTTCCCCCAACCCCCTCAGAAGTGCCCTGGATCTCAAAGTTCTTCTAGATAATATCATCATCAGAACTAAGATGTCTCCACAAAATATTTTGACTTTGGCTTTGACAAAACAGCATATTTTGAATAAATGAAATTTATGCTATAGTACATACTAGTATATACATACACTCTAGTATAGTATAGTTTATATAGTATATACATACACTAAATGTGTGTGCATACAGAAATATGTAGTTATGTTATGTAGGGATGTTACGCTATCCTGTTCAGTCTTTCACTTCCTCACAATAGAAAAAAAAAGCAAAATATGGTTGATATGCCACTGCTGCTTTTGTGTGAACAGATTCTTCATATTACTGGGCCAGATCCTAAGCTGAAGTAAACTGGCGTAGCTGTTCAATGCTATGTTAATTTACCCCAACTGAGGATCTGGCATTGCATGATTTGATGTAAAAAATATCCAATACCCTGAAATTTAAAGAAAAAGAAAAACTGGGGATTGCTGAATCATCTTGAAGACCCTAGATAAACTTTTAAAGTTAAAAACTAATCTCTAATTACCCAATTCTCTATTCACCTATTCATATCATTATCTACTTCTCCACCTTTCCAATAGGGGGTTGATTTTGCTCCCATTGATTTGCATGGTGCAGAAGCCTATATCTATATAGATAAAATTCTAACTAGAGTTTATAACACTGTATAGGGAACTGTTATTACTGATCTTCATTATGTCATCAGTCCACAACCTGGGTATGACTGAGAACATACCGATCTACCCAGTCATAACTGTCAGGAAGAGCCAAGGGATCATAAGTATGGGTTTAGTATTTAAAGCTTAGATTAGAAGAGAATATGTATACTGTTAGAAAAAGCTTGGATTAACTATTGAGGGGGAAAGTATTGGGGTAGCCGTGTTAGTCTGTATCCACAAAAAACAACAAGGAGTCCGGTGGCATTAAAGAGTAACAGATTGATTTGAGCATAAGCTTTTGTGGGTAAAAACCCCACTTCAGCTTATGCTCAAATAAATCTGTTAGTCTTTTAGGTGCCACCGACTCCTTGTTGTTTTTTGTGGATACAAACTAACACGGCTACCCCAATACTTTAAGCCACCGGACTCCTTGTTGTTATTGAGAGGAAGGGGATGGAATAGTGAGGTTAATAGATCAGAGGGCACATTTCTTACTTGGGATGTACTAAAAGTTCATTTCTTACATAAAAAAGGTGAGTTCAGGCTTCTCCCCAACATGTTCCAAGTGAATTCACTGATACAGAGAATCTTCCACCACTCTGACACTTCTTAAAATTAACAACAACATTTTACAATCGTTGTGTTCACACATACATCAAAAGACCAAACTTGTATTTTCTTGTGCTCATCTCATAGGGTTGTAGAGTATGCTTCCTGTCAGGCTTTGTTTCAAAGAGTGTTATGCAGCATTCATCACAATGCAATCACTGAATGAAAGCATAGATAGAATGCCACTTCACCTCAGCTGCTTGAAGTCTGTTTGTTCCTTTAAAGAGCCCTAGAAGTCTCTGCTCTCTTTTCAGCTGAAGAAATATTTTCTTCTGAAAATATTGATGCTGTTGCAAAAGAAGATTATGGTACCCAATGAAAGAAATGCTAGGGATTTGCTGAAAGCAAATGCTATAGTTTGATGTTAATAATAAAATAATAATAAATGTGTATTGTTTGTATAAGGCCCTGATCCTGTGAAGACTACTGCACAAGCAAACCCCTGCACCAGGTGGAAGTCTAAGAGTATGTCTACACAGCAAAAACAAAACAAAACAAAAAAGCCCTATGTCAGTGAGTCTCAGAACCTGGGCCAACAATAGCAGTGTAGATGTTTGGGCTCTGTTTGGAGCCTAGGCTCTGAGATATTCCCAACCTCTTGCTGAGTCTTAGATCCTGGAAATCAGCCCAAGCAAAAATGTCTACACTATTTTTAGCCTCATAGCACAAGTCCTGCGAACCCAAGTCAGTTGACCCAGGTTCTGAGACTCACTGCCAGGGTTGTTTTGTTTTTTTTTTGCCGCATATACATAACAAAGAGGGGTCCACTTACAGAATTAAAGCCTAAAATCCTTGAAAATAATTGGTTGACTATCTCCTAGAAAATTCTCAATGTTCATATTGGAAGTAATCCTGGCCCCAGTGAAATCAAGGAGGATTTTCCCCATTTTCTTTAGTCACAATGAATTCTTAGATTGTGTACTTTAAACTCAACTGTCTTAGTCACCTTTTTAACTTGCAGTATATGAGTAGTCCCACATATTTCAAAATGTTACCATATGTATTATTTCAGGTAAAAATGTAAACATGTCTATGTGTGGGTGTATTATATGTAGAGCTAGAGATACCTAGATTTTTCCCATTTGAAAAATTGCAATAATGATACTGACCCTCCTTTGTAAAGTGCTTTGAGATCTACTCATGAAAAGTGCTCTGTAAGAGCTAAATGTTGTTAAGCTTGCTGATCACGTCTCATTATAAGACCTTGTAATGGGGTTGGAACCCACCTCTCGCGAGTGCCCACTTCTGATTGGGCGTGTCTGTGTTACTTAGATCTGGAGACCCCTTTTGGTGGTTTTCAGTGACTCAGCACTCCGGCCAAGTCACATTGTCTGCACATTAGCCAGCACAACCCCCTTCCAGGGTATACAGTCCACAGGGGCCTCTCTCAGTACCCCTCTGGTGGTCTCTCTCTCTAGCCATCCTTGAGCTTTAGTCTTTAAGTAGTCCATCCCTGGTATGAGCCGTTATCCCCAGGGCTTCCTCCCTGGAGTCACTGTCTGTCTGTAGCCCTCTCCAGGCTCAGTCCTTACTCAGTCCCTAGCAGCCAACCAGGAGCCTCTCTCTCCCACAGTCTCTGCCAGAAGACTTAGCTGTCTGCAATCCTGCCGCTCTTCCAGGCAGTGAAGACTGAAGTCCATTTTTCTCCCACTCCATGAAGCAACTAACTACTGCCCTGTTCTGCAGCTCCTTTTATATGGCTCTCCTGGGTCCTGATTGGCTGCTTCCCCTGTAGCCACTCTAGCCTACTTTGAGGACCTCTCCACTGCTCCTTTCCTGGGATGGGTGTGGCAGAACCTTGAGGCCTCCATTAGGGGGTCTTTGAGCTTAGTCCACCCTATCACAGATCTGTTTTTTAGTTGCTTTGTTGGACCATATTAAAGAAGTTCCGTATTAAAATCACAAATGAGTTTGATTCCCCATAGTTTAAATTCCGGGGTGTTACTAATTAAGATGTCTCTTGGTTTTTGGTACTGTTTCTCTCCCTCTCTGTGTGAAACTTGCAAGCTGCTAATTGTGTTAGTACATCCTAAGACAGAGTCTGTTCTCAAAGCGATACTTTGTAACAACAGAAACAGCACACAGAGACTCCCCACCCTTTTGTTCTATTTATCTTGCTTTGTTAACAATTGTGATTAAAATAGAGATAGAGGATGTATGTGGATGGATGCTTGGTGTGGATAATAACTGAATGATCAGGGAGGTGCCAGCCTAAGAATCCAGTGTCGATCGGCCAAAGAAGGCATCAAGTGGAAACAACCAGAGGACCCCTGGAGGGCAGAATGGAATCCACCCAACAGCCTCAAGGATGGGAGAACCGAAGAACAACATGGAGCTGTCAAGAATGTGCCATCTGCTGATTGATTCAGCAACAGCATGATGAAGCAATTCCCATAGACTGGCATAGGAAGAAATTCCTATAAAAATGGACTCTAGAAACTGAGAACTCCGGGGTCTGATTCTGCAAACCAACTTCCAGGAGCATCACATGAGCATCTGACAAGGCCCTGCTCCCTCCTCGTGTCCAGGCCACCTGGCCAGTGGATTGGCATGAGCAACTCTAAGGCTGGTAACTAGGATAAACAACTTGCAGAACCTGTGTGTGTGTATGGATGAATGTGTGAATAAATATGAAATTGAATGGAATATTATAGCTATAACTAACTGCTTACAATGATTCTTTCTGTATTCACAATAAATGTGGCATTTTGCCTTGTTCACTTTAATAAGATCCTGCTGGTTTTTATTTTATTGGTATAACAGCTGCTGACTTTACCAAACTTTAAGCATTCAGAATGAAATTTTCCATACCTAGTGCCTGCATCAAGCTGTTTTTTGCTGTTCCTTTTTTTCTTTTCTTTTTTAAGTTGCAGCAAAACAAAAACAAAAAGATTCACCCATTTCTGAGAGCAAGATTGGGGACAAAAATGTTTTTGCCCATATTAAAAAAAAATACTCACAATCATTTTTGTTGAGAAGCTCTAGCACCTCCATTATTTAGAACAGGGGCATGCCATGGGATTAATTTGGCTGGGGATTTCCTTTGTGTCAGCGATCTGACTTTTACTGTTCCTGTACAAACATACCCAAATTTGGACAAGTTATGAGCCTCTGAAAAATTGCAGTTCACACTTGTTCAATTGATTTTTGTTGGCGTTTCGCTGCTAAATTCTTGGAAGCTTCTATCTGTACTAGGCATGGCACCAGCACAGAGCTGCAGGAACTGAATATGTCTGTCCCTGAAATTGCTGCTCATGGCTGATGCTGGCTACTGAGGCACTGGGCACCACAACTGAAAAGAGGGAGAATGTCTGTGCCAAGCTCTCAATGTCACCCCCTCCAAGTATCCAGGCACTGGACAAGGAAGCTGTCTGTCTGGAATGCATAAGGGAGAAAAGCCAGATATGGGTGAGGTGGTGGAAGAAGTAGACTAAGAGAAATAACCTCAGAAGGTGGACTGGGAGAGGGCATAGAAGGAAACTGGGATTCGGAGATGAGTAGAGGAGAGGAGAGCATGTGGGGATACTGGGAATAAGAAGCCAGGGAGGGAGGCTGACACTGAAAGCAGGGATGAAGGAAAGACTGAAGCTTAGGTGGGGAGCCCCCAAAGAAGAGGTGAGATTGGCTGGGTAAGGAGAGTGGGACTGTGATAAGGAGCTGGAGAGGGAGGATGGGAAAGACAAAAGACAGAGACACTGACAGGCTGGAAGGCACAGGGGAAGAATGAGTCAGGCTTGGGGAGAACAGAATCTTCTGTGGACACAAGAGCAAACTTTCATCCAGCATTCTATATAGGTTTTGTGATGCTGGCAGACCAGGTGCCAGCTCATGCCAAGGTCCCTAGGCCTCACTGAACACAGATACATGCATAACTGGAAACCAGTCTGGCTCACCTGTCTGTTAGTATTGTTAAAATAGACTTTATGTTTATAAGAAGGTGTTTAATATTTAGACTGTATGGAATGCTTGTGAGTTGCTGCATGCATTAATCTCACCTATAATATCTGTATTCCATGTTATAAGGTAATATTTAAGTGTTTCTTTGTAACTATAAAAGTGTTTGCTACAAAATTGGAAACCTCCAAGGCCAGGAGAGAAGCATTGCCAAGTGTGAAATACTAGTTTACCACAAAAAGTGTCATCTCTTGCTCAACAAAAGAACTTCTATAGACACCAAATGGAACATCAATGGACAAAAGACTTTGTTGATTGCTCCCGCACATACCCATAAAGAGGAGATGTGCACAAAACCATGTCACATCAACTCTGGGAGAAGAGAATGACCAGAAGGAACTTTATCATGATGCTGCTTGGAATTTGGAGAGGGCAATATTTCTAAGCATAAGGAAGGGATCCCCAAACTGCTTAGACTGGTTTACTCCTAAAGGACATAGAGTGCTTACACATTATAGGAGCTTCTATAATTTTTTGAAACTAATACAGTAATTCATTTGTGTGTGAGTGTTTACCTGCTTTAACCTTCTAAATAACTCTAAATTATTTTTCCTAGTTAATTAATTTAGAATTAGTTTATTTCAAGATTGGCTATGAGCATTTTCTTTGGTGAGAGATATAAGGTACAATTGATCTGGTGTAAGTGACTGGCTCTTTGGCACTGGGATTAACATGAATATTGTTGTGACTTTTGGTGTAAGGGGCCATCTATCACAAAGACAACCTTGCCTGGGTGATAAAATAGACTGGAGTGCCCCCAGAGGACTGTCTGTGATTCCACGTTAAGACTGCTATAGTGCTTGAGGTGTTCACAATTGATACTTGGTTGGTGAAATCTAATTATAGAACATACAACCATTTGGGGGGTTTTGCTCTGGTTTGTAACAGTCTGCACCCATATTTGTGAGCTTCTCCAGACAGCTTGACAGGTTCATATACTGTGCTCATCACTAGAGTATCTGAGGGCATGTCTACACTGGATAAAAAGTGTGTTTTAAACTTGGGATAGCTAAATTGGGTTAAAAGAGAATTAGAGACACAGCAACTCTGCTTTTAACTTGGGTTAGCAGCTCGGGTTAAACCCTATAGAGAGGCCTGAGGCTGAACTCAAGCTGCTAACCTGAGTTAAGAGTCTTCACTGCAATTTTAACCTGCGTTAGCTACTGTGGGTTATCTAACACAAGTTAAGAACACAGCTTTTATCTGTAGTGTAGACATACCTGAGTGCCTTCCAGTAGTTTGTTGATCAATGTGACTTACAACTGTAAAATGGGGATGATAATAATACCTCCTCATCTCACAGAGGTGTTGTGAAAATAAATGAATCAATGTTTGTGAAGCTCTCAGCCATTATAGTGATTAGTGCCATAGAAAACCCCATGAGGATTTGATTTCAAAGGAGGGTTTGAATAGTGTGAAGTACATGAGACCCTGGGCCACACATTGAACAACAAAGATAAAATATTGAATAGCTGCTTATTCAGTAAGTACCATCCAGCCTGTGCACTAACTGAGTCAGGGGGTCGTCTGGAAAAAGCAGTATGTGACCATATTATTAAGACTTTTTCATAATGCAAATGCACAAAGTTGCACAGGTAAATTTAATTCTGGAATTTCCTAGCTTCTGCAACTGACTCTGCAACAATAATGTTCATTTAACTTAGTTTTGTGTTTATACATATGTGTGTGTATATATATTTAACACATACATGTGTGAGTATTATATATATACTTACACGTACATGTTAAATTGTGGATATCTTTTAAAATTATAAAGTGGAACTTGACAAAGGTAAAAACTCATTCCTACAAGCAATGAACATATGGAAACTGCTCAGACCAACAGAAAATAGAAAATAGTGATAAAATCTGAAAATATCTTCAGGGTTACTCTGACTCAGAGTCTTTTCTAATGCACACAAGTTATCCTTGAAATATCTTAGCCACTTACATAGCAAGGAAAAATAGTCACAGGATTTAGATAGTCTGACTCTCTGTTTTTAATGTATTTAATCAAGGAGAATAAGTATATAAGGACACAGAGAAAAAAGCTGTCTTCTAAGAAAGAAAAGCAGCATTTGGTCTAGGTATTACAGGCAATCCATATATTAACAAAATAAATACATTAAAATCCTTATGTTTCTTATACACCTTTTATTATTATTATTAATTATATTATTATTTATTATTATATGGAAATTAAAAAACAACAACTGTGATAGATCAATTTGCAATCATTAATAACTTAAGTTACCACTGTTGCCTATGGGAATGGTGTATGACCCCATACAACATGAATGAGGATTTGTTCCATGTCACACTTGTGATAGAAGAAAGAAAATGAGCTCATTTCTTACTGTGGGAATGATAAGATCATGCCACACATATCCATGGACTTCACAAATCATACAATGAATGGTGATTTCAATGAAAGATTGACCCACTTTGAAGCATAAGTATAAACTATTTACATAAATAGTTACCTTGATACAATGAGATAATTCATTGTCATTGCTGCTACAACATAGTGTGCAATATTGCATGCCATTGAAAATTAGTTTACTGATATGCAGTAAATGGAAGACAGGGTTTCCATTAAGTGATCATTTGTATCAGCTTGACATTACAATGTTGTTCCCTCTCTTGGTAACTTAGAAAGAAATAAGCATTACATGAAGAAAATCTAAATTTAGTCAATTTTCCACAGTATTAAACAAACACAATTCATTCTATTTATTTTCACATTAAAATAAAAATGCATTAATAGACAGTTATATGATATAAACAATGTGATTAAAAATACCCAACAAAATGACCTCACCAAAACTTGTTAGAAAATGTGTGTGCCCCTTTAAGGACTAGAGAGCCAAGGAGTGACTTTCTGCTGCAGCTGCAGACCAGATCAGTGTGGGGATGCTGACCCATCCCTCTCATGTGACCAGAGGAGAGGTGGGTCTATATAGGTCCAGGCCAGTGCAGGAAAAACCCTCTTTTACTGGGGCCAGGAGGAGCAGCACCAACCCTCCCAGCTGTCAAGGTTGTAAAATACCAAGCTTTGTTAGGATCTGCTGTTATCATTGCTCTAGTTGCTCCTTTCTCAGGAGGCTGGGAAGGAATTTTTCCCTCACCACCAGACTGATCAAGGCAAAGTGGGGTTTTTTTTGGTCTTCCCTACAGTGAGTTTTTTGGGGGGGAGGGGCTTAGTTGGGGCAAACAAGAAACAGGAGTTAGGCTATGATATTTTAACTCATATAAACACAGGACAGATGTCCAGTGCAGGTACTCCATAGGGAAGGGACAGAGTGATCAGATCATTCGTCATAAAAGATTAGGGTTGGAAGTGACCTCAGGAGGTCATCTGGTCCAACCCCCTGCTCAAATGGATTGGTAAAGGATTTCAAGGAGGTATTCTTTAAAGAAGCAGAAACAGTGGGCTTCTATAGCTGATACATCAGGGAGCCAATTCTCACTACTTTCTAGCCCCCACCCCCAACGCTTAATCCTCATTTGAGAGGGGGATATGGTGAGGTCCCAGCAGTGGGTTGGCTGGGAACCAGGATGATGAGTAAGGGGGAGGACTGACAGAAGCCTCCCAGGTATATATTGAAATGATTAGGGAATTACTTGGACTGTACACTTTTATCTGTCAGATTCTTCCAGACATTTAAGAATAAAGTAGTGACCTAAATAAACCACATCCAGGGTCCTCTGGCCTTCTTACAGCATAGCTGGACACTGAACATTTTGAAAATTCAGGATTCATTGATAAGCTAATAAATAGTTGTTCCTTAGATTCAGGCTGATAGAGTAGAAACATGTTGTTAATTGCTACATAGGAAAAGAGAAAAGGGATAAGTTTAGCAATAACTGAGGGATTTTGTGAAAATCATGCAAACATGCAAATTAATGCTCTGGGTATGTTGAATTACTAGGGTCTTTTGTTAGGGAGTTCTTTTTGCCATTGAGGGCTTTTTATCAGGGAATTGTATGCATGATAATGTGCTACAAAATTCTTATTCTTCAGAGCAGAAAATATTTCATTTATTGATTGCTCGAATTGCAGTAATGAAGACTCAAAGGAAAACAATGCCACTTAAAAGCAGAGACTTGGATGTAAAAAAAACTAGAAAGCCCCTTTCTCTTAAATCAGGTAGGTATTCATACAAGCCACGTTCTAATAGCCTTGCTCAGTTTATGCTCATTCCAAACTCTCACTGAATTCCCTGAAGAATGATTGAATACAAATTGAGTAAGGACATCAGAGTGTGGCTCAGAAGAGAATGTATGACTAGTGATGGAAAGGGTCCATTGGCATGCTCCCTACTTTCAGTTCCAGCTTCAGCTCCTGTGCTGGTGGCCCTCCACATGATCCTCACTGGGTACTGTTAGACCACTCCTCACTAGCAGACCAGTTGGGGAATGTCCAATATGGCACACTGCTTCCCTTAATCTGTAGAGGGTATTCTTGGGTGGTAATAAAATATACACTAGCAGAAATCATTCTGTATTCTTTGTTTGCAGTTTCTTGGGAGTACAAGTTTCCTGAGCTATCACACAATCCTGGATCAACAAATCAATGGATGGCAGGGAGATCTGCCTATCTTATACTTCTGGTTGTGGGAAGAAGGAGCACATTCCAGGGAGAAACACTAAAATACCTGGTTTGGAGAAAAATATCAGTGATTTTATTATTGGCAAATAGATTCAAACTCTTTAGTGTTAATCCTGGGAGAATAATCTATAGATCTGGATTGAAAGAATTCCTCATCTGATACACAGATAAATCATGAGACATTTCTACATGCTCAAAAACGTGCATCTTGTCAAAAAGTTTAAGTATCAGTTAAAAAAAGTTTCAGACTCTTCAAATGATTGCATTATATAATACTATACTGTCAACTATAAAAGTGTATTCAGTCAGAAAGAACAAGACATGTTGGAATCTCATTGATACAAACCATTTGAAACTCATTCAATTAATGCCAAAGATCACCATAATTCATAACTGCAAGCCTTGGTAGTTTAGCTTCCTCCACAGAGACAGTATTGAAATATTATGCTTCCTTTTTTAGTCCTGTAGGAAGCATGAAGTTGTGTGGAAAAAATAAACAACAAACAGATCTGAAAGTATGTATCTAGACATTTACAACAGATTTTTATGCACAAATAGTGCAGTTATTATTGATATCCATTTAGTTCACATTGTTCTCATCTGTAATGCTGAAGCATCATTTGCCATCTCAACTAACATTTCTTTATTGTGTTAGCAAGACTTATGTATATATAGTATATTCAGATCTCTTTATTTACCAAAGACTTAGGGCCTTTGCTAACATGATCAGAGGGGATTCAAATTTAGGTCAATAATGAGGCATTGAATGTGGGAGTGATGCTCTGTTACATCCCCCCCTTTCTTTCTTGATCCCTTGAATGTTCTTCTATGGAGTCTTTATAGATAAAGCAAAAGAAGTGTCTTTTCCATGGAATGATGCACACTGATCAGTTTTATAGGATTACCAGCATACTGTTTCCCTACTGACTATCAAAACTCCTCCCTAGAGAGGAAGGTGAGGGACAGTGGGCATGCCCTTACAGATGTCCTAGCATCCAGTCTCCTAAAATTGAAAGAAAGTCTCCTAAAATTGGTAGAACCTCCTGCTGGTTTCTTGGAAGGCAATCCACCCAATGAGAAATACTTAAGGTGAAAATACATTGAAACTTTGACTTCTCAGCTCCCCATGCAGAGGAATTCCCACAGTTGATAATATAGTACTAAGGGCCTGATTTTGCTTTCAAGTAGGCATATGAAATGAATCTCAGTGATTTCAACAGGAGTCATATGTGACTATTCTGAGGGCAAAATCTGGGTCAAAGATAATATTAAACTAAAATAATTACATATTCAGGTATCACATTCACTCCAAAAATAAATAATCAAATTATTTATAGATGAATCTCTCTCTCTCTCGCTGTAAAATATTCCATTACACACTATATTAAAGACACAATAAAAATAAAGGCAGAAATTTTCAAAAGAGGATAAGGGAGTTAGGTGCCCAGTTCCTATTAGAATTCCATCAGAGTTGGGCACCTAACCCCTTTTTGCTCCTTTAGAGGTCCCAGCCAAAATACTTGCCTAGTGAATCATCTCTCATCAGTCATGCAATGTTGATGTCATAGAGGGAAAGCACACAGTGAGGGCAGCCTTTATTGTAGCAGCAGAAACCAGCATAATTACTTCTATGGTTTAATTGATAAAACTATCTTAAATGAATTATCTTAGATTTGCTTAAAACTTGGCCCAGGCATCCCAGGCTATCGTGGGCTTTTTATTTTTTTTATTATGGTCTTAAAAAGAAATTGTGTATAATGTGAAAAAATATTGATTTTGCTCATGCATTAGATCTTGTCTTCAACTGACTATCTTATTGGCTTAGATATCCACATAACAAAAAATAAATGAATACTGAATTCCTGTTTATTGACCAAGGTTTATGCTTTCATATCTATTTTATGTAGTTTGTACATTGTTGTTTTTTGTTGTTTGAACTTAGGCTATTCTTTCAGCTGTCTCTTTATTAAGAATACCAATTGGATGACAGTTTTTGAGTCTAAATCATTTTATGCTAATTTTGCCTACACTTTTAGGTTTATTAATAAACAATATGTGCTTCATTTTCAGTTGCATTAATATTTTACGCCTAAAATTGCAGATGTAGCAAGTTTGCAGCAAATTCTTTCTGGCTAGAATTTAAATGAAAGAACAAAGGACATATTCACTGCATCTGAATATATAAAAAGTTCAGGGAGGATAATATATTTAGGTTTGATATCCAAAGTTTGATCAAATCAATACCTTTAGCTGGACCTAATTTTATCATATAACTATTTTTTTTGCTTTATGAAGAAACATTTAGTTTACAAAATGACTGGGAAAATAAGTAGGTGAATGAACTTACATTTTGTTGTAAAGCAAAATAAGACAAGAATATAAGGCAATTCCCAGAATTTCCTATTAGTTACCCCTACAGTTTGTAGGTTTTCTTCTAATGCACCTGAAGGAATTTGAAAAGGCGCTGATGAACTGTTATTTCATATTTAAAATATATTTGTTTTGGGCTGGATTGTGCCTTGTGGTACTGCTCTTAGCAAGGATTGGGAGACACCTTGCAGTACCTCATAAGTAGCCCTAGCGGCATGGACTGAAAGTTACACTTCAGGGATACATTTCCTGCTTTCTCCTTTCAAACTTTCTTGCCTATACCTAGTACAAATGGAAATGATACATCTAATACACTATACCATCCATGCAAATGAAAGTTTCTTGTGTAGAAACCCTTCATATCACAGTGAAGATGTCATCATAATTTCTGTCCTCAGCCTATTGAATGCCCAACTAATTATGTGGATAAAGTATAAAAAAAATCCTGAAAAATATAATCATGTCCAACAGACAGACAGAATCTAATGTTCAGTGATTGAAGTATCCCAAATGTTTAAGTGAGGCAATCTCTGTTCCAGTCTCCCTCTCCCTCCCGCCCTCAATTTGCATTCACGCTCTTGAACCACAAGACATTCAGGCTGGAAAACAATGTTTGCCTATGTCATTCTGAGAGGGAAAACAATCCCTTCTTCCCTAGCTCTCAGCAAAATAATGCAACAGGACTCACTTCTCTTCTTCCAAATAAAATCTTTAGCCAATGTAGCTAGTGACTACCTCTCCTATCCATCAGGTATTCAAGTATTGTGGGGGGAAAGGCTGAGTCAGCACTGCATAGGAGTGCTTTTCATCAAAAATGGCTGCTGCTCCACTTATCCTCCTTTCCTCAGTGTCACTGACCCCTTACTGAGACTGAGATCTCAACTTCCTGAGGTGATAACCTGGTGGAATGAGGAGCTTCTTAGTGTGATAATGCTGGTTAACTGATCCCAGGGGGCAGGGGAATAATTCTGGTCTCTCCCTTTAGTTGAGCAGAAGACCATTTGCTAGCTAAAATAACTTACAGAGGATCCAAATTTGGCCAGAGCTGAAAATCCAAAATGCCTAATCATCCCCAAGAACTGCAGCTATTTTGTGCCAACACTAGTTCTTCTCCTTTCAATGAAGCAAACAAGCATCCCTAGATGGCTACAGAAATAAGATGCCAACATATATTTTCTCCGTTGAGAGAGGTAACTCTGTTATCTTTATATTATTTTTTCATCTCCTGGGGTAATTGTTTATCCACCTGCAGATTAACTTGACAAACAGAACAGTCAATATTCCTTTAATATCGTACTGAATTGTCTTCTTTAAGGCTATTTTATTTTCCCTTTAGGTTCTAAAGCTCAAATTTTCAGGACAAAGCCTTTATTCAGGGATCCCTGATTAGCTTTATTATATCTATGTTTAGAGTATGTTTATTACTCTGTCATACACAGTACTGCAGAGTGTAGGAAATTAATGTTTAGTGTTGAAATTGAGGTTTGCTTTTTTTATTAACTTCCATTAGAACTGCAATTAACTGCATACACTAGAAGTAATAAGAAATGTAGGTTAGTCATTTGTGTACCACACAAGTTTCTTTGCCTGTATGTGTATTGATTCAGGACACATTTTTATTTTGGAAGAATTACTCCCTTCGTCCCTAAAAATATGCTTAGGCAACCGTCAATCCACCAATCACAGTGTACATGTAGGAGGTCTAGTCAGGTGCCCAATGAATCCGCTTATGGATGACAAGCCCAATTTGAGAGTGAGACAAATTTCACTGATACATGTGTTGTCTGAGTTGGAGTCCAAAATTACAGCATGCCGCCTTCTTATTTCTCACTATGCTTCCATCCTCTGACTCAAAGCTGCTTCATGTTGAGTTTCATCCGGTGCCAGATAGTCCCTCCAGATTTTTTGGGATTCTGTGCACTCCTCCCAGATTTCTACATTGATGTTGAACAATTTTATATAATTTTTTTCACACATCATGGTACCACCACAAAGGGTGATCCGACTTTCTAGAGCCATCGTATATCTTGCTGTATAAAATATTATTAGGTATATGGTCTCTTCCCGGTCTCCTGACACAACTGAGCCATCACAGCTTCCTCTTCTTGAATGTGGTTTCTAAGTGTGTCTGTCATGCACACTCCAGCATCTCTGTATTTGGTATTTTCTCTTCCCACTTCATTTTCAGGATCTTACACAAGCATCTTATATGGAAGCTGTTTAGCTTCCTGATGTGCCTAGCATATATACTCCATGTTTCTGAAACATGAATCAGGGATGACAATGCACAGGTCTTGTAGATTTGCATCTTCACCTTTCTCGATAGTTTTCTGTTATTCCATACACATTTTTGTAATAGCCTGAACTTCTTAGCTGCTTTCTGATTCTGTTCATCATTTCAGTCTGAAGGTCAAGACTCCTGGTGATCGTAGAACCCAAATAGCCAAAGCTGTTGACAATGCAAAGAAATTTACCCTTCAGATTGATGTTAGGCATTGGTTCCTCCACCCCTTGATACATAATCACAGTCTTCTTGAAACAAATTGTCAATCCAAAGCTCTTGCATGACACAGAAAAGCTACCGAAGAGATTTTGCTGGGAAGATTCACTGTGGGAAACCAAGGCTGCATCATCCACAAAAAGGTAGTCAGTCAGAACCAGCCCTTTCTCCTTAGTTTTCATTCTAAAGCTTGCAGCCAGAGGTCTGGAATGCTTCTACCTCAAAGGGTTTTAAGGCTCAGGCTCCAGCCTGAGCCCTGGAAGTACACACTGCAGTGAAACAGCCTCACAGCCTATGTCACTGGCATGGACCAGCTGTGTGTTTTTAACTGTAATGTAAACATACCCTAAGAGTGTGGGTTCAGTTGCTATATAATATTTTTATTAAGACAGCCTAGAGGTGTCAGTTGGGGTGTGGGAAAGGAGGGGGCAGGTTCCCAGTTAGCTAGTGACTTGGGACAATAACAGAAGGCATCTCTCAATTATTTAGCTAGTTATTTTACCTTATAAAAATCCCAAGTCAGTGCATCTGGCCTAAAATATATATATGCGTTATTTTTATAATTGTTATGTTTTGTATGACAAATACTCTCAGTGCATGGGACCTCAGTGCATGAGTCTCTACTGTATGAGCTAAAAGCCATATGTCCCTTTGGGAAGGCTGTACAGCATATTAATTAATCTCTCTCTCTCTCTCTCTCTCTAAGTGGTCTTGGTGTCACTAGATGTGTCAGAACACCACAGCCAGAAGGTGTATGGGTTACATATGCACAAAAGAAACCTTCAATAATATTGTTGCAGTTCTTCAAAGACATGCAGCCTTTCTTTTGTTTGTTCAGACTTTAAGGTTCCTTGGATGTTCTTGGAAATAGGTATTGTCTGATATAGGTGAACATGCTCAATGCACTGTGAATTTGGTGCATATTTAGATGAAGCATTTTGAGATCATTCGTATGTAGCATTAATCACAAAACTATTTAAAGTCAATTGTTATCAGAAGCCAACCTTGCCTTTGTCAGAGCTTTTGTGATTGCTTTTGGGCATAGAAACAGTCAACAGTGATACCCAGCAGTTAAGAAAAAAACAGATATAGACACAGGCACTATGAATAGAATAAAATACAAGGCTGTTATTTGAAATAAAAGGGCTTTGCTATCACTGCAATATGAAGGCACATGTAACTAATGACTGTTATTTCAAAGAGGCTAAATGACATGTCAGCGGCAAAATATGTCATGCTAAAAAGTCTTGCTGTTCAAAAGGCAGTTCAGGTTCCAAAGCAAACAACCATTCAGCAAGAATATCCAATCTACTGAGTCTGAAGGTGCGGGGGATAATTTCCATGTTTACAGTGGATTTCAACAAATGAAGAAAAAAATCTCCATTTAAATAAACTTTACCATTATAGAGAAGGAAGTGAAGCTGGAAATGGATACAATAGCACTCACTTCAGAGAATCACTTCAGAGAAAAATTGAGAAACAGCTTCCTCAGGTTCTTTTGGAAACAGCCACAAGAAATAACCGAGAAGCCACTAATATAATATAAGACATATCTCTGCCTTCAGACCATCCCAGCCTGCAGAGTCTCTGCCTTTAATAGTGCTTGAATGCAAGGGCTCAGCTCTCTGTTGAAGGAGCTGATATAAAAGCTGTCCAGTTTGTAACTTTTTTCTGCTAAGTATATAATTGTATTTCAGGAAATGCAGACACATCCTTTGCTGATTAATAGCAAATTGTTACCCAATGAATGTAGCACTTTAAGACTATCTTTATTCCATTAAAAATTACAGCTTTTCCAAGATCCCAATTTTTTCTCCATCCCTATTGAAAATTCTTTTCCAAACCTTGCCTCAGGTATTGTAGCTTTTTCTCTGGATCATTCTGGTTCTCACCCCATTCACTTCCAGTCCCTACAGATTTTGTCAGTTCAGTTTCTTTGCTCACTACACAGACCATGTTGTTACCCATTTACAATGCAAAGTTGAGAGCCTCATCCAAGAAGAGAATTTTACTATGAAATAATGTTAATTTATGGTCTGCTTCTAAAGTCAAATATCAAAAGTGAAAACATTGTAGAGGTTTAAATGGTTAATCAATTGTTATAGAACCCAACAGGTCTCATTTTAACATTAAACTAAATTTTCCCAAAATGATGCATTGCCTCTTGGAAGTTATAGTTCACTAAATTGATTCTGCCCATCAGAGATAGATTAGGGGTTTGTGGAGCCCTGGGTCAGAGAAAGCGGGGTTCCCTCCCCCCCCACTTCCACCTGCACCCTCCCCCCCTCCCCCCCGCCTCTCTGCCTGGCACTCCTTCTGGGGAGTGGGGTTGGAGCACGGGGGCTTGCCTTATCCCACGCACCTGGCACTCCTGCCAGGGAGCAGGGTCGGGGTATGGGGGCTTTCTCTGCTTCCCAGCAGGAATGCCAGGTGTGCAGAGTGGGGCAAGCCCCTGTGCCTCAACCCCGCTCCCTGGCAGGAGTGCCAGGCAGGCAGGTGGAGCTGGGCACAGAGGCACCCATTTTTCTGGTACGGGCCCTGTTGGCCCAGTGGTTAATCTGCTACTGTCCCCCATTCTTCCCTATGGGCCAGGCTCCCTGACTGGACTACATTATCCCTCACCGTGCATTCAGAGTCATGTGACACCCATGACAAAATGAAATGCTTTAGTCAAAGGGAAATTTGAATAGTATTATGAGAGATGTTGCCTTCCAGGGAGCTCAAGCTACAGAGTAGCATTGACGCCTGAACACAGCGACCATAAAAAGATAAGAACAGCTGTACGAGGTCAGACCGATGGTCCATCGAGCCCAGCATCCTGTTGTCTGACCATGGCCAATGCCAAGTGCTTCAGAGAGAATGAACAGAACAGGCAACCACCACGTGATTCAACCTCTATCACCTTTTCCCAGCTTCTGGCAAACAGAAGCCAGGATCACTCAGAGCATGGTGTTGCATCCCTGCCCATTCTGGCTAATAGCCATTGATGGACCTATCTTCCATGAACTTATCTAGTTCTTTATCTAGATCAGTAACTGGTTAAAAGATAGGAAACAAAGGGGGAGGGATAGCTCAGTGGTTTGAACATTGGCTTGCTAAACCCAGGATTGTGAGTTCAATCCTTGTGGGGGCCATTTAGGGATGTGGGGCAAAAATTGGGGATTGGCCCTGCTTTGAGCAGGGGGTTGGACTAGATGACCTACTGAGGTCCCTTCCAACCCTGATATTCTATGATTCTATGGAAGGGTAGGAATAAATGGCCAATGTTCCAAAATGGAGAAAGGTAAATAGTGGTGTCCCTCAGAGATCTGTACTGGGACCAGTGCTGTTCAACATATTGATAAATGATCTGGAACTAAGGGTAAACAGTGAGGTGGCAAAATTTGTAGAAATACAAAACTACTCAAGAAAGTTAAGTGCAAACTGACTGCAAAGAGTTACAAAGGGATCTCACAAAACTGGGTGACTGGGGAACAAAATGACAGATGAAATTCAATGTTGATAAATGCAAAGCAATGCACACTGGATAACATAATCCCAACTATACATATCAAATGATGTGGTCTAAAATAACTGTTACAACTCAAGAAAGATCTTGGAGTCAGTGTGGATAGTTCTCTGACAACATCTACTCAATGTGCAGTGGTAGTCAAAAAAGCTAACAGAATGTTCAGAATCATTAAGACAGAAAATACCGATTTTCCAGATCATTTATCAATATGTTGAACAGCACTGGTCCCAGTACAGATCTCTGAGGAATGACACTATTTACCTCTCTCCAGTCTGAAAACTGATCATTTATTCCTACCCTTTGTTTCTTACCTTTTAGCTAGTTACTGATTCATGAGAGGACCTTCCCTCTTATCCCATGACAACTGTCTTTGCTTAAGAGTGTTTGGTGTGGGACCTTATCAAAGGCTTTCTGAAAGTCTAAGTACACTATATCCACTGGATCGCGTTTGTCCACATGTTTGTTGACCCCTCAAAAATTCTAACAGAATGGGTAGATGTGATTTCCCTTTACAAAAATCATGTTGACTTTTCCCCAACATAAGGCAATATGCATCTACAGAAATGCAGTTTAAGGTTTATTGAACTTATTTGAAATGAAGTGTTTCAGGTCATGCATCTGAAGAAGTGGGGTTTTTACTCATGAAAGCTTATGCCCAAATAAATCTGTTAGTCTTTAAGGTGCCATCGGACTCCTCATTGTTTTTGTGGATACAGACTAACACGGCTTCCCCTCTGATACTTGTTTCAGATCTTGATGATGCCAAAAATATTAAATTTTCCATCAGAAAAAACAAAATGAAATATTCTGGATTTGGGTTGAACTGACCTGAAACAAAACATTTCATTTTGTTTTTTCTGATGGAAAATTTAATATTTTTGGCATCATCAAGATTTTCCCATGGCAAATTTCAATATCGTGAAAACTCCATTTTTGTGTGGAAAATCATTCCACTGGAAAGTTCCAGATCACTTCTTATAGCTATGAATATGATCCTCTTGTCTCTTATTCACAAATACCATGATTGTTGGCCAGGTTAGTATTCCTCTAAACAATTTTTCCCAACATTTAAAATTTTGTCAATATATAGATTAAACAAACAAAAATTAAATAAGAAAAATAAGAGAAATATGAGAAATAGAGATAGATTGCAAATCCTGACTGCTAAGAGAATCATGTTAGAATTATGTAATATTTCTATGAGAATTTCAAAAACAACAACAAAAATACATCTAGATTAAATCTGATATGACAATTTCTCGAGGGGGTGAATAAATATACAGAAAGAAGTCTTGAATAATAAACCAAAAAATTACTCCATCTTGGGATTCTATGGCTAAAAAAGGAATTGAAAAAAACCCTGTTCCAGCAGCACATTACATCTTGATAGCTACAGGCCTGCACCAAACAATTCTGCCATTAGATAGCTAAAAAGGACTAAATAAGAGAATTGTTTTAGACTCTTCAATCACTGTAACTTATTAGCACAGTAAATATATATAACATTAACAGACTTATCTCTCTGTATACAGCTTTGTTATGATCTTTTCCTCTGTCACAGACAAAGGGGTTTCACAATATGCAAAGAATATTTGCACACATCACAGCCAATGCTGCTTGGAGGAAGTAGGTGCAATTGTCATGGTAATATATGAACAAATCTAGGAAAGTGTGGTGTAATATATATACCTAACATATATATGGATATATAGATATATGGATATATGTATGGTAGTTGTATGTGTGCGTGTAAATTGACCCAAATATATGTGTACATGGTCTAAAGTGGAAAAATATGTAACTTGTATCAATCTGGCATATGAAGGTCATGCAAAATGTATGTAATTTATATGCCATACACATGGAGATATACCAGGAAAATCAGCTAATGAGAGTGTAAGATAATGTTTGCACCTCCATAATTTTTTACTATATCTTCTAGTATAGTAACTAGATAGTATTATGCTAGGGGCACTTTAAAAATGTTGACAACAGATAGATTTTATGGTAACAAACAGTAATTTTTGAGTAGCCATTAGCCCTGATTAGATCATATGGAGATGAACATAGTCATTTAGACATGTTCAGCTTTGCCACATGAAGTCTCTGTTCATGTGAATCCAGATCTGAAAATAATCAATCCAACCTCTCCATCATTTACAATGTTTTCAGCAACACTTGCAAAACAATATTTAATCCACTTTGAGTTATGTGAACACAACTAGAACATATAGAAAAAGTTGATTGTCACTTGCACATAATACAGAAGTAGCTGACTTTTCCTCTTTTTTTTTTTTTTAATCACCTTTGGGCTGAAAATTTCAGCCTAAGATGAATATGTAGAATAGAAAAAAAAAGTGAGTTTACTATGTAAACAAGAATATAGCCTTATTTATAACGTTCACTACCTGTGAATGCTGTACTTAGAGGCAGACTCAGACCAAACCACAAACATAAACATATCTAAAGTTTGTGATCATTTAGAATCTGAACAACTTACTCTTCTGTCTCAAGCAGAGTGATCCAAAATGTAGGACGTGAATGCTCTCCATACTGTGGGAGTCAAAAATACAGTGCAGAAACAGACCTTCTGGGTCTGTCCATTTCTATCTGCAGTCTAGCAAAAGGACATAATTCTTTGCTGCCTGTGCTGTACTGATGCAGGTTAATGGTAAAGGGGGTCCCAAATGTGCTATGAAGTTTTAGACTCAAGTGGATTTCTCTCTCTTTTAAATACACTGACAGAAATTTATACTCCATTGCAATGGATCCATTGTGGATCTAATAGTGACAAAAAGAGCTGGTCAAATTTTTTTGAAGTTTATTAAAAACATGGATTGTTTTTAAAATGAAAAATTGATTATTTTCAATTTTTGTTTGTGTTTTTCATGACATTTGAAATTGAAAATGTTATCAAACATTTTACTTAAACCATTATTAAAGAAATAATTGTATAGTGGTTTTAATAACCATTTTGATTAAAATGTTGATAAAATATTTTATGAAATATTTCTTTTTAAAAAGCAAAAATAATGAAAATGGATCAATTGCAAATCCTGCAAAGCAGAAACAACTGAAACATTTTGAAATGTTTCACAAATTTAAAAAAAAAACAAAAAATGCCCAGCAACAGCAACAAAATAACCTTGGCCAACTCTGCATTAAGCAAGTAGCATTGAGTATTTTTTTCTGTATTTTCAAGCTATTTTCCGTTTAGCTTCTTCTGTGACTTGAGCCCCACATAATGGTCTTGTTGGACTGGCTAAAAAGGGCCACAAACAGAATCTGAGTCTGAGGCTTTAACCTAATAAAATGGTGACGTTTCTTGTTATCCATCCCCGCTCTATGCAAGATTGCCTGGGCGTGAAAGGAATCACCACAGTCCCTCTAGCAAGAGTGCCCATATCTCTATCCTCCTGTAGTACTGTCTTTCTGTTAAGGATAGGCACAAATACTCCTATAAAATGCTGCTACCCGACAGGATAGTGGAAGCCTAAACACTCTTTTTTGCTTTCCCCCATTCACACAAATTAAAAATTTCACTTCCAGGATACTCCAGGAGAACAAAGGGCTGAATCTGGGATTCATTTTCAAACCTGATGTGTTACTGAAAGGTGTATTGTAATTTAGTTACAGGTGAGTCTGTAAGTTTTTGTAAGAGTCGACAAAATAGCTGCTTGGATAGACATAGAATTGCCAATGTTCACTTTTGTTAGTTATTATAATACTTCTTCAATAACTAACTAATGGCTGTATTGTTTAGTAGTTTCACAGGTTCTCATTGTTTGACTTTCAGTAGCATACTGTAGTGACTGCAGTGAATGTACAGTGATGGGCCTTAAAAACTCATCAGTTGCCTTAGATAATCTGTGTAACATGCATGACACTCAAATGGATTTTGGTAGTAGATTTTTTTTTTAATTACTGTATGTGAGGGAGCAGAGCAAAAGTGCTCCATATCAGATTAGTAGGCAAAGCCACAAACAAAATGGTTCTCAGCCATATCAGATGAGTAGGTAACACCCACAGATTAAAAACTTCTGATGAAAATTACAGGTTTTAAGAACGCCATGTAATTTATTTACATACAAAAAATCTCTTTGCTTTTTTGGAAAAAAAAAAAAAAAGCATGTGGACAAACCACCAGCATGCAGTGAGACAAATATTTTGCCAGTGGGCTTCACAGGTATTTGGTGGCAGCAGAGTAATGGCTTCTCAGTAGGCCTGGTTGAAAAATTTCTATCAGAACAGTTTTTGGATGGAAAATTTAGTTTTAAAAAAGTGAAAAATGTCCACTTTTCAAGGAAAATCTTAACTTTTATAAAAAAAAAAATCCACATCCTCAAAATTTTTTGGTTTTATGGGTTTTATTTTATTCTACAAAAAGTCAAAAATTTCTGTGAACAATATCCCATTTTCCAATCAGATCTAGTTCTGAATAAACAGATATTGAAAGCAAGTGTTTTTTAGAGGTTATATATCCTTCTACCCCTGTTTTCCCAGTCTACCTCCTTCTACCCCAGCACTTCTGCTTCTAACCCCATCTACCTCTCTTTCTTCCTCAGCCTGTCCCTTTCCCTCTCTACTTCCATCCTAGAGAGGTGCTGGAACAATTTTTAAAGTGGGGGTGCTAAGAGCCATTGAAGCAAACTGTAACCCTTGTATATAATGGAAATCACTTCAAGCCAGTGTGTGCGGCAGCATCCCCTGTACCACTAGTTCCAGCATGTATGCCATCCCCTCCCAGATTGTTCTGGTCCCTCTCTGCTTCTAACCCGATCTGTCCCATTCCCCATCCATTTCTTTACCCCAGTGGTGACCTGTCCCTTTCCCGCTCTTCTCCTGTCCCCCTACCCACAATTAGCCTGTTCCTGTTTCCCCTTCTCTACCCCATTCAATCTGCACTTGCCAGATTGGCCTTGTATTCTTCCAGCCTGTCTCTGTCCCACTTCCTACTCTTAACTCCCTCTATATTTGTGTCATACTGCTCCCCTTCAGAAATCCTCACTGCTGTCTGGGTGCCAGAACTGAGAGTGCAGAAGTGTAAGTCTCTCTCCTTTTAGTTCTGATACCCGGTACCAAAGTGTCTCCCTTCCAGACGTAGAATTCCAAGAAAAGTTTTGCTCAGCACAAGGTTAGTTCATTCTCCATTCATTCTATGTGGCTATGTCTACACTACAGCCGGGATCGAAGCTCTGACATTGAGCCACCGGTGATTGATTTAGTGGGTCTAGTAAAGACCCACTAAATCGACAGCAGATTGCTTTTCAGTTGACCCCTGAACTCTACCCCTGACGAGAAGAATAAGGTAAGTCAATGGGAGAGCTTCTGTTGTCAACCCCCCGCCGTGTAGACCCCACGATAACTCAATCTATGGTATGTCAACTCCAGCTACGTTATTCACATCAGCTGGAGTTATGTAGTGTAGGTCGACTTACCACGGTAGTGTAGACATAGCCTGAGGGTGCAACATACTCAGTATAGTTGGCATAGAGCTCTGCAGGGATGAAGCATGCTCAGTGCAGATGGAATGTTCACAAATATTGCTGCTAGACTCTAACAAACCACTATTAAACTTGTGAAAACAATGATTTGAAAAAGGCTTATAACTCAGCCAAATTTAGGTGGATTTTCATGGAATCAGCAAAAGGATCTTTCTGCTCCCAGAGTGATGCCTCTGCCAAATTCCAAATCTCTGCACTATAGCACACTGGTGCTAAAGCTTCTCAACAAAAGAGCTGATTTTTTTTTAACACTGGAAAACTTCAAAATGATGTAACCGTTTTTTCAGAAACTTTCCTAACAGGTTCATCATGAGGCCATTACTCTGCATGAATGTCAGCTCAAATGGTTGAAGTTTGACAAATGTATAAGCAATTGAAAATGGGGCTTTATGATAGAAAGTGTTAGGCAACTTTTATTCCAGAGATCACTGCCATCTCCACTTACAATGTCTAACAGAAAGAAAGTTTAAAAATCAGATTCCCCATTTTTTTCAGTGAATGAACTCATACCATTCCTTATATAAGTAATAATTATATTTTTGGGGGGTTGGGGGCAGGAGGGAGAGGAAGTGAACAGTGAGCACTCCTTATATTGAAACTAAACATATTGGGTCTGATTCTGCTCTCAGTTACACTGGTGTAAATCCATTGAAGTCAGTAGATCTACAATGGTTTAAAACCAAAAGGAGAGCAGAATCATGTGCACTGAGTATCATTTTAAAAATGCCTGTCTAATTTAGTTCCCTTGGTCAGCACAAACAGCAACAAAAGATATAGCCTGTTTCAAATCAATTGGATATTCATAGAAAAATATGCATTATTTGTGAAGTAATATATGCATCCTTTCTCATGTTTTCCTTCTGGATCATGCTTTTGTTCATAGATTCATAGATATTTAGGAAAGAAGGGACCATTATGATCATCTAGTCTGACCTCCTGCACAACGCAGGCCACAGAATTTCACCCACCACTCCTACAAAAAAACCTCACACCTATTTTTGTTCATGTCATGTAATTAAGTTATTATATGAATAAAATGAAAATTCTCTTATTGTTGCTGATAATGAATACTATACAATAAAATCAAGTTGATTTGGCATATTACGATCAGGAGGCTTGAGATCATCATATTTAATTCACTGTATATTTGTTTAGTTTTTTCCCCAAAAAGCTTTATTACTATTTTGTTAATAAAATGAAAAGCTTTCTACAGCATATTTCACCTAAATCCTCCTCTTTATAAATCTTCTTACCCCCTAACTGTGTGACTGAGAAAGAATTATTTGTGTATGAGCTTAAAGAAAGAAAATCTCACTATGTGCCTTATATTGAAAGAGTATTTCACACCTTTTTTCTATAATGTACATTCAAATTCTAGATGATTGCAGTTTGTAAATATGAAAGCATCAGGCACTCAGAATGAACTTTCACTCAAACTATAAAACTGGGAAATAAATCTTGTTAAGTCATGGCAGTGAATGATACATACAGTTTTTTTTTAAAAGTATTTTTCTTATTCTTCCTTAAATTACAGCGTGTTATATGTTTGTTACAAGTTAATGTATTCATTGTGTGACTTCTCTGAGTCATAAAACAGTTTAAATTAAACCGGAACACACACACGCAAATCTTTGATGTGTTGTCCCCTTGTGTAATGGGGAAAAAAACAACTAGTAGAGTGTTTTTACTAAACAAGAAAATATGGCTTTAATTTTGATTCAATATAAACTCGTCTTATATCATGCAAAGCCCATGATGTTCTTTCTAGAAATCTCTGTGATCAAGAGTCAGGATGTTATGTAAATTATTTAAGTTAAGCTTCAGTGGGAGCAAGATCCATTTTTATACGTCAGAAAATAATCAATTGTTTACACATGAGCCACCAAGGATGTCCCACTGTGTCAGTAAATGTTTATTATTAAGAATGTGAGGAGACTATTTTTATAAATCCTGCATTACTGTATAAACTGCGTGAGTTTACAAATCTCTGTGGTGGAAGTGCAGAAGAGAAACAGAGGAAAGTATTATTTTCTGAGATTTTTTATAGGTTTCACCTTTCAGTAGATTTAGAAATAGGTACATTTGTACATTCTTGTTACATTTGCAGGTGCTCCACAACTGTTTCATAAACAGTTTAGTACTCACTTTTACTTTCTAATATCTTTCTTTTACATCTTTTTCATTCTGAGTATTAATTTATTTTAAGAGAGAAACATTACAAAAGCCATAAATTATATTGATCTCAACGCTTCTGAGAGGATCAGCAGTGAAAGATCTTTTGTTCTTTCCAACACATGACAAGAAAATATATAAGTATTTTATGTATTTATGTACTTATTTATTCATTTATTGTGGTGGGTTAGGGACTTTGAGGAGAGTTCTAAAGAAGAGATGCGAAGATGGTAAAAAGTCACTGCTTTCCACAAAGTACCTTCTTTTCAAGGGCAACCTAACATGCAAATATTGAAAAGAGAAAGGCTCTTAATGGCAGTCATAATGCATTGTCTTTGGTATCCCCAATCCGTCCAATGGGAAATCTATTGGAAGAGGAAGCCTTACTGCCTGAATCACATGGACAAATCACAGGCACCATTCACTCCAGAGGAAAGAAACTTGTAGCTGCACAAAGAGATCTGGGAGCACGGTCTTCTTACCATGCTAGAGCCACATTCAGATCCATACATCTAGGGGTATATGCTCCTAAGACAACTCTCTTTTATCTACCTTCCCTGAGATGTCTCACGCATAAGTCTTTTTGCCTTTGGAGGATTGTCAGTAGTTCCTTCTCTAAGGGGACCGGAGATGGAAGCCACAACAGATTGGCAGCTAATGAAGCTCATATCAGAGTTAGTTCTCAAATGGAACATCCACTATAAGATTTCTCAGGGAAATAGAATGGAGCTACACCAGGGGCGGGCAAACTTTTTGGCCTGAGGGCCACATCGGGGTTGCAAAACTGTATGTAGGACTGGGTAGGGAAGGCTGTGCCTCCCCAAACAGCCTGGCCCCCCACCCCCATACACCCTGTCCCACTTCCTACCCCCTGACTAACCCCTCAGAACCTCCTACCCATCCAATCCTCCCGCTCCTTTTCCCCTGACCACCCCCTCCTGAGACCCCCTGCCCCTAACCACCCCCCCGGGACTCCACCCCCATCCAACCCCCCTGCTCCCTGTCCCCTGACTGCCCCGACATATCCACACCCCCACCCCCTGACAGGCCCCGAAGGACTCCCTATCCAGCCCGCCCCGTTCCCCGTCCCCTGGCCCCACCCCAGAACCTCTGCCCCACCCAACTGCCCCCTGCTCCCTGTCCCCTGACTTCCCCCAAGGACCCCCTGCCCCTTATCTAACCTCCCCACCCCCTTATGATGCCACTCAGAGCAGCAGGACTGGCTTATTGGAAAGCCTGGGAGGTGGGCGGGCGCAAGCTACGTTGCCCGTGCTGTGGTGTGGCTGCGGGGGAGGGGAGGCAGCAGGGGAGGAGCTGAGGGCTAGCCTCCCCAGCAGGGAGCACAAGGACTGGGCAGGATGGTCCCGGGGGCCAGATGTGGCCCGAGAGACATAGTTTGCCCACCTCTGAGCTACACCAATATATACTAGCTGAGGACCTGACCCTAGATTTCTCTTAGACAGTACTTCACATGTAGTAGAGTTGTTCTCTAGCTCCAGAAGCTCACTGAAAACCCAACTGTGTAATATTGGTGAAATAAGGATTTCTGTGGCTGAAGATGGTTGGAAATAATGCTGTATTGTCTCTGATCCCCTCTCTCAACCATCTGGGGAGGGGAGTGTCCCAAAATAAATTCTGTGGACTGACCCCATGACCTCAAATGTTTCCAAAATAACTACAGACCTACTGATGAACTTTATATATTTCTGGATTCTTGGACTTTTCAAGTCCAAAGTTTCTGGAATGGGGAGGTTCTTTGTTTGCATGAAGGTACTATGTTTTGACCCTATTTGGTGATGCCAGTGACCTGAGGAGAGAAGTGAACCATTCTGATTTGCCAAGTTGTGATAGGAGTTCCAAGTGGGAAGAACCGGCCAGGCTACCATCATCAGACCACTAAATGAAAGGAAAAAGATGTATTGCTGTTGATGGCTTGCTTGTTTTTTGCTTGATTGCCTACCAAAACAACTGCTGTGACTGCTGTGGTAGCTGTGGGTGCTGACATCTGGCCGTGCAATGCCACTATGTCTGACAAATAGTATGTCTACACTGTGATGATAAACCTACAGCACATCTGCGACTGGTCTGGCTCAGCTGACTTGGCTGTGCTGTGGGTCTTTACTGCAGGGTAGACATACCCAATTTCTCTCTGATGGACCGCAAACTTATCATGGTGGAGAGGCTTGTACAGGCTATATCGTCCGGAGCTGTATCATCCGGAGCTTTTATACTCCTTGTAGGGTCCCCCTTAGTGAGCAGGTCTGAGGCGAGGTTCCTGACTAGCCATGGTCCAAACTTCAAAAGACCCCAATGGTGGCATATAGAGGACTTTCTAGTACTCTGCAGCTGTGAAGGCGGATGAGGGATACAGCAGGAGGGAGGCCCCTGGTTGTCTTCGATCTCCTTGCCATTGTATCAGGGTTTTCCTCCTGTTAAGTTTTGTGTGGTTACCGCCTGCACACGGGTTTCCCCACGTTAAAAGATTTCACGTGCAGGCCTCTGGCAAAAGGTTCACACCCACACAAAGTCCTGCAGTGACGGATGAGTGGCAGGGAAGATGGGAGCAGTGATCTCTGGGAGTCTTATGTCACAAATCTGCATGTAGGCAGCAGCTGAGTGATGGTCATCTTGTGCTTGGTTGAAACAGAAGTGCATTTCAGCAGCAATGGCTGTGACTGAGCAGGCCTTTTCAGGATCCCCTCTGCTCACCCCAAATGCGGAGGGAACTAGAAAAGATGCCCCAAATATAGGCTGTCTCACACTCTTCTGACTGGATGGCTGTAACCAGTGGGATCACTCAACTCTGTGGACGAAACAAGAGATATAAGACAATGAATTTCGCCACCTGGAATGTCTGCACCCTTACAGACTTTCAGCACAGTGAATGCCCAGAAAGAGGAACTGCCATAATTGCCAGAGAACTGGCAAGACTCAATATTGACACCGCAGTTCTTAGTGAGACCCGCTGAGCCAATGAGGGCCAATTAAGAGGATGGAGGTAGTGATACCTTCTTTTGGAAAGCAAAACCACCTGAAGAGAGATGCATTCATGGGATTGGCTTTGCCATCAAAAATAAGATCGCCAATCAGCTTTTGGAGCTTCCCGTGGGTATCAATGAGTGTCTCATGAGTCTTCGGCTTAAGCTTAGCAACAACCAGTATGGCATGGTCATCAGCGCATACGCCCAACACTCAATGATTAGGAAGACAACAAGGAGTAGTTTTATAGAACTCTTGATGCAGTCCTCACAACCAAACTTAAGGCAGACAAACTCATCCTCCTGGAAGATTTCCATGCCAAACGGGTAGGATTCCCAACTATGGAGAGGCACAATAGGCAAAGAAGGGGTGGGAAATGTAAACTCCAATGGAATTCTCCTCCTCAGCAAATGTGTGGAGCATGACCTGCTCATCACAAATACCATCTTTAGGCAGAGTAACAAATTTAAGACCACCTGAAAACATCCTCGGTACAAACACTGGCATCTCCTTGACTATATTATAGTCAGAGCCCGAGACTATACCAACGTCTGTATAAAATGAGCTATGAAATGTACCGATCACTGTTGGACAGATAGATCATTAATTTGTAAGATCAGTCATGTATCTGCAGCTCGCTCCACCTCACTGCAAACACCCAAAGACTAAACGAAAGCGGTACAGCATCAAAGCACTTCAGGACCAAGCCAGCTGTGAGACGTTCCAGCAACATCTGTCAGAGAAACTCTGTAACCTGTCTGACAACATCATTGACATTCAAGGCACTGGGATCAACATAAAACACCATTCACAATGCATGAGCTGAAACCATAGAATATTCCACTCATTGGCACCAAGACTGGTTTAACAAAAATGATGAGGAAATCCTAGCATTAATTCAACAGAAAAGAAATGCGTTTTGTAACTGGCAAAATGATTCCTCTAACAAAGGAAAACATGAGGCCTATCACCTACTTAAAGACAAAGTCCAAAGGTGGATACATGTCATCAAAAACAAGTCCTGGCAAGAAAAGGCCTCTGAGGTCCAGGATTTCATAGACCAGGATGACAAGCAACAAAAGCTATATATGGGCCAAGCTCCAAAGGCAAACCCCTTTATGTTCTCAGGATGGCTCCACCCTGCTCAAGGACAATGCAGCCATTAAACAATGTTGGAAGTAGCATTCTGAGAGCTTACTAAACCATGAATCCATGGTCTCTGAAGACACCATCGAGTTTATTCTATGACACTCGGCAATGGAACACCTTGCTGATCCCCCATCTTCTGAGGAAGTTGGGCATGCCATCACTCAGATAAAAAATCACAAGGCACCAGGCCCAGTTGAGGTTTTTAAAACTGGTGGAACAATGCTCCAGCATAAACTTTGCCAATTCCTCAACAAAATCTGGACCTGTAAAGAAATACCACCTGACTTTAAGAATGCCAACATTGTTACAATATTCAAGAAAGGGGATAGATCTTTGTGCAGGAACTACAGAAGTATTGCTCTCCTCTTCATCACAGGGAAGATTCTTGCACAGATCCTACTAAACCGCCTCCTCCTTCTTGCAGAAGAATTCCTCTCCGAATCACAGTGTGGCTTCAGGCCATCATGAGGCACAACCAACTTGATCTTTGTGGCATGACAGATTCAGGAGAGAGCAAAACCAGGAATTGTTCATGGCATTCATTGACCTAACCAAGGCCTTTGACTCTATCAATTGTGATGCATTATGGAAGGTGCTGTGTAGGTTTGGCTGTCCACAGAAATTCATTTCCATCATCAGACTATAGTCCATGATGGGATGATTGCCACCATTTTGTGCAACTGTTCAGAGAATGAACCATTCACCATTCACACCGGTGTCAAGCAGGTCTATGTCATTGCTCAAACACTCTTCTCCATTTATCTTGCCATGATTCTGATTCTCATAGTCAACCACCTTCCTGATGGAATCAGGAATGAGTATTGTATGCATGGCCAACCCCTCAATCTTCGACATCTCCAAACAAAATCTAAGATCTCAAGAACTGGAATCACTGACCTTTGGTGTGCTGATGACTGTGTCATTCTTGCACACACAGAGGCCGACCTGCAAAGCACTCTAAAACTTTTTGCAGATGCCTATGACAGCCTGTGTCTCTCTCTCAACATTGGGAAAACCAAGGTACTACCAGCCCTCACCTGCACAACCTGCTCTTTGTACTCCACAAATCATCATCAGTGGAGAACTCCTGGAAAATGTGGACCATTTTCCATACCTAGGCAGTCACCTCTCCCAAACAGCCAGCATTGATGCAGAAATTGAATACACTGTGCCATCACATCTTTTGGAAGGCTACTCAAAGGAGTCGTCAATGATAGGGATCAACAAACAGGTACCAAGATCTTGGTTTACAAGGCCGTTGTAATCCCCACCCTTCTCTATGTGTGTGAGACCTGGGTAACCTACAGATGACATCTCAAGTGGCTGGAGTGGTTCCAGCAGTGCTGACTCAGAAGGATTCTCAGGATCATCTGGGAAGACCAACACACTAACGTCAGCATTCTCTGTGCAGCCAACATCAGCAGTATAGAAGCACAGGCCATGAAATACCAACTCAGCTGGACTGGCCACTGTGTATGTATGCCTGATGCTTGCCTCCTGAAGAAAGTACTCTTCTCTCAGCTAAGTCAGGGAAGAAGGGCTCGTGGAGGACAGAAGAAGCATTTCAAAGACGTACTGAAAGTACATCTTAAAAAGGGAAGCATCAACCCAACAAACTGGGAGGACTTGGTGCAGAACAGAACACAGTGGCACCACACCATACACTAATCCACAGCTCACTTTGAGGAGAACAGATGTGCTCATGTTACAGAGAAGTGACAAAGGAGGAAAGAAAGGGCACAACAATCCAGCCAACAACTATGTCTCCTCCAAGATTACACCTGTCACTTCTGTGGGAAAATCTGGTGGGGAAGAATTGGGCTCCTCAGCCACTTAAAAACTCACCAATGAACCCCCTTGACAGACATCATCCTCACATTGAGGGATAACTGAAGAAGACGGTGAGGAGGAGACAAACCCAACCAGGCCTGTGTTTCCTCCGCACACTCTACTGACCCCCAACAAGTAGGAATCCAGCAACATGCAACATCTAAAATTTAACATCTTGAAGTAAGTAAACTCTAAACACCCAGCAAGTCCACTGACATAAAACATCATAGCCAATAAGAATGCAGACCACTGTTTACAACCACATACCAGTTTCTTGAAGCTGAGTGAAACCACAAGAGTTGTGACAACTATCCTGCAAAAGTTTCAACCTTTTTGGTTTTGTTGTCCAATTTTTCATTACAGAGGAAAATCTCGACCTCATTCTTGTACTTCTTTTTAAATCCAGTAGATGGCTTACAGTGTATGTGTGTGCACAAGTGCAGGAGTGTGTGTACCTAGAACCCTTGTTTGAGAATGGTGTCTACAACTAGTGCCTTGAGTAGAACACTTTGAGAGAAAGTTGACTTATGTATTGATCATTTCTTCTGATAAGCAACAGGGTTTTCAAACTTCTGAGGGCTGGTGTGGTGGATATGAAATGGTCAACCTGAAGTCTGACCAGTTCCCCATAATAAGAGGGACATCTTATTGTTATAAATCTACTACTATTATTACTAACAATCTCTTATTACTATTATTATTCATCAAGTAGTTGTTTGCATTCATATTCATTGTCTGGAGACTGTAAATGGCTATGTGGTGTTCAGTCAATTACCAATACAGTGAATTTATAGCATCCCTTATTTTATGCTATGTAACAGTGTAGTCAACCCCTGTAAGGGCTGGGAGTCCTGGGACTAGCCTTTCCTCTCCATGATAGAACCCCTTGAAAAATTAGTGTCTGTGACTGGTAGGTTTCAGAGATAATTGTCAGACCAATCTGGGAAGGAGACTGAGTCATGTGACTGCCTGCTGGAGAGTATAAAAGAGTGTTCTCAGTAAGTCACGAAGAGCTTGGAAACAGAACAGACCAACAGGGAGGCTCTGCTGTGGAGGTGCCTATGAAATGGTGGGCTCAGAAAGTCAAGTAGACATACCACTGGGGACTTGTAATGGAGTTTACAAACCCAAGAAAGAGCATAGGCAGAAGAGAGCCTTCCTCACGCACAGTCAACCAGGCTGATCACACCCCAGCACAGGTGCCAGAACTGCCAGTGATGGGGACAGGCACCCACAGCTGGGATCAATAAGGAAAATAAGGAAGGAGAGCAGAGAGAGAATGGAGGTAGAAGAGCCTGGAAGGGCAGAGGGGCAACAGCGCCACACCAGGCTGCATCCAGGGAACAATAGCTAGACAAGGAAGACTGCAAGCCCTGAAGCTTAAGGGCTGATTAATTTGTTTTATGTTAAATTGATGGACTGGGTAAATTTGAGTTAGAAAGAGGAGATCCAGTTGGGCAGAAGTGGGCTGTTCAAAAGGGACTGTACACAAAACTTTTGATAGGACTGTAACCTGCTTTGGTCAGGGGAATTGTTTTATTTTGTATTATTCAGAAGTTTTTGTGTTTAAATTGATTAAATTAAATTAAATTGGTCTCTGAGGCAAGGGCCTGAAATTTACTTGGATGGGGCACTGGTTCCTTCATAAGAGAGGCAATAAGTTCAAGATACCGTTACTGAATAGATATTTTAAGTTAAACATAATACAATACATATAATTAGATGATACATGTTGTAAAATACCCATGCCAATAATCTGCAGGCACTATTCTAAATAAAAAAAAAATCTTATTATCCCCTGCAAAATGCAATAAAAAGAATATATTAAAAATAATATTGGCAGTTGAACCAACATTATTTTTCTTTTGTGGCAGTGAGAAAAATGAACCCACTTATGCTAGTAAAACATGAGTTCTTAGCAACAGAAGGCAAGCTAGACTGCTTGCTCCAGTGGGTTAATTATGGAATAAAAGTCTGAACTTCTGAAGATAAAAATACACCTGACCACCCAAGGACTAACTTAGAAAGATTATAGGGTCATCCAATTGCTCCCATTCACATCACTGATCATTTGAAGAGAGCAATGTGGCTTGGCTTGAATATATATATATATATATATATATATATATATATATATATATATATATATATATAGATATAGATATAGATATAGATATAGATATATAGATATATATATCACCTGATGTTTTCTCCAGCTGACTGGACAAAGATCAGAATACTTTGAAGTTACCCTCACATCCCATGCTCATATGTCATACAGTTGATGTTCTCAGCATGGTTCTCTTTTTTACCTGTTCTTTTCCTCCTTTAGACTTGCACAAGTCTGAATAAAATATCCTGCTTAAACTAAGGAATGAGTGAATATTGCATTTACAATGGGCTTTCCACCCAGGTATCTCAAAGGGCATGAGAACAAATGGTGTGGCTGAAAAGTTGAAGGCAAGTAGTCACCTTTAGAGACTGTGTACAGTGCAAAATCTTACTGTGCTAGAACAGGTGTTAACTAACAGAATAAACTTGGCTTAGCACTAAGTAGAGAAAAAGGGCTGCTTCATTTAACATTGTGTCAGCTGGCTTTCTAACACATACCTTTCCAGTAGAGCTGGTTGGAAAATTAAATTTCTGCCCTGTGAGAAAATCCAACATTTCCAAAATCTTTTTTTTTTCCGAATCAAAATGAAAAGTCAAAATTTTGAAATTTTAGTGGAATGAAAACATCAGAATGTTTTGGTTCAGAAACATCAAAACAATATAATATAAAATGTGAAATATAGCTACAGTGTTATGTAATATATTAATACTATAATGTTAAAGTTACACAGAGAGAAAGGAAATGATAAAGTCAATGTGAAACACGTTTGCCTTATCAAAACTATTTGGTTTTGTATATATACCTGAGTGCACACACTAACCACATTAGTTTTGTGAAATGCTTTCAGGAAGGGGAAAAAAAATTGTGTGTGAGCATGGCAGATTGGAGCTCGGTACCTTCCCCCCCCCATCTGTTATCTAAACCTCTATCACAGCTGAGTGCACCCTATACGATGCAGTCTGGGAACAGTCATTCCACTGATGAAAGTGATCATTGCAAATATGCATTTGATCTCCATCATTTAGTCAGTTAAAACAGCTAATAAACATATTGATCAAATAATTAATAATGGAATTTAAATAAGTAACAGTAGTATGCTGAGTTCTTATATGGCACTTTTCATCCAAGAGGAAGTATTATTTTATTCTACGGATGGGGAAAGAGAGGCCCAGATCCACAAAGATATCTAGGCACCTAACTACCTTTGTGACTCTGGGCCAGAGAGGTGAGGTATCTTGTCCATGATTACCCAGCAGGTTAGTGGCAGAACAAGAATAGAATACATGACTCCTAACTCCCAACCCAGTGTGTCTGATCCAATGAAGTTCTATCCCCTGGACCACACTACCTCTTAGTGTAAGTGTGTACTGGAAAGAACCTAACTGGCATGATATAACTGAAGGTCCATATGTTAGGGATAATAATTGAGGATTCCATTTACTTAGGGACATATCCTACAGCCATCAAAAGGGACTGTGAAAGTGCTCAGAGGATGCTCAGCCAGTGTTGTTTGGGTACTTAGGTGGACTTAACCTCCATGAATTTATCTAGTTCTCTTTTAAACCCTGTTAAAGTCCTAGCCTTCACAACCTCCTCAGGCAAGGAGTTCCACAGGTTGACTGTGTGCTGTGTGAAGAACTTCCTTTTATTTGTTTTAAACCTGCTTCCCATTAATTTCATTTGGTGGCTCCTAGTTCTCATATTATGGGAACAAGTAAATAACTTTTCCTTATTCACTTTCTCCACACCACTCATGATTTTATATACCTCTATCAGATCCCCCCTTAGTCTCCTCTTTTTCAAGCTGAAAAGTCCTAGTCTCTTTAATCTCTCCTCATATGGGACCCGTTCCAAACCCCTAATCATTTTAGTTGCCCTTCTCTGAATCTTTTCTAATGCCAGTATATCTTTTTTAAGATGAGGAGACCACATCCGTACATAGTATTCAAGATGTGGGCATACCGTGGATTTATATAAGGGCAATAAAATATTCTCTGTCTTATTCTCTATCCCTTTTTTAATGATTCCTAACATCCTGTTCACTTTTTTGACTGCTGCTGCACACTGCGTGGACATCTTCAGAGAACTATCCACGATGACTCCAAAATCTTTCTCCTGATTAGTTGTAGCTAAATTAGCCCCCATCTTATTGTATGTATAGTTGGGATTATTTTTTCCAATGTGCATTACTTTACATTTATCCACATTAAATTTCATTTGCCATTTTGTTGCCCTATCACTTAGTTTTGTGAGATCTTTTTGAAGTTCTTCACAGTCTGCTTTGGCCTTAACTATCTTGAGCAGTTTAGTATTGCCTGCAAACTTTGCCACCTCATTATTTACCCTTCTCCAGAACATTTATGAATAAGTTGAATAGGATTGGTCCTAGGACTGACCCTTGGGGAACACCACTAGTTACCCCTCTCCATTCTGAAAATTTACCATTTAGTTCTTCCCTTTGTTCCCTGTCTTTTAACCAGTTCTCAATCCATGAAAGGATCTTCCCTCTTATCTCATGACAACTTAATTTACGTTAGATCCTTTGGTGAGGGACCTTGTCAAAGGCTTTCTGGAAATCTAAGTACATTTTGTCCACTGGATCCCCCATGTCCACATGTTTGTTGACTCCTTCAAAGAACTGTAATAGATTGGGTAAGACATGATTTCCCTTTACATAAACCATGTTGACTTTTGCGCAACAACTTATGTTCTTCTATGTGTCTGACAATTTTATTCTATAATATGGTTTCAACTAATTTGCCCGGTACTGACGTTAGACTTACCGGTCTGTAATTGGCGGGATCACCTCTAGAGCCCTTTTTAAATATTGGCTTTACATTAGCCGTTTTCCAGTCATTGGGTACAGAAACTGATTTAAAGGGCAGGTTACAAACCATAGTTAATAGTTCCGCAATTTCACATTTGAGTTCTTTCAAAACTCTTGGGTGAATGCCATCTGGTCCTGGTGACTTGTTACTGTTAAGTTTCTCAATTAATTCCAAAACCTTCTCTAGTGACACTTCAATCTGTGACAATTCCTCAGATTTGTCACCTACAAAAGATGGCTCAGGTTTGGGAATCTCCCTCACATCTTCAGCCATGAAGACTGAAGAAAAGAATTCATTTAGTTTCTCTGCAATGACTTTCTCGTCTTTAAGTGCTCCTTTTGTATCTCGATTGTAATGGGGCCCCACTGGGTGTTTAGCAGTCTTTCTGCTTCTGATGTACTTAAAAACATTTTGTTATTATCTTTTGAGTTTTTGGCTAGCTGTTCTTCAAACTCCTTTTTGGCTTTTCTTATTACATTTTTACACTTAATTTGGCAGTGTTTATACTCCTTTCTATTTACCTCACTAGGATTTGATTTCCACTTTTTAAAAAATGCCTTTTTATCTCTCACTGCTTCTTTTACATGGTTATTAAGCCATGGTGGCTCTTTTTTAGTTATTTTACTGTGTTTTTTTTTTAATTTGGGGTATATATTTAAGTTGGGCCTCTATTATGGTCTCTTTGAAAAGTGTCCATACAGCTTGCAGGGATTTCACTCCACATCCTAACATAATTTAGAGCAGTTCCATGTCTGTTCTGAATTACATCAGCTTGTAACAGTGCCCTAGGGGCTCTTGTGCTGGGTGGTGTTCAACCACCAGAGCAAAGACCATTCCAACCATGCCCCTCCTGCCCTTGCCACACTCCCAATATTCTCTCTCTATCAGTTGGGCTAGGAGTTGACCTATAGCTACCTATGCTGGCTCTCTGCCTACCTGGGATTTCCCCTATGCTGGTGGAATCCTCAGCTCCCTATTTGGGACAGCTTTATAGCCTCTTTGTGCCTCTGCAGTGGTGAAAAGGGGCCACAGCAAGGTCCAAAAAATGGGATAGCTGATATAATTAATTTTCATTTAGACAAACATTTTCATAAATAGGAGACTAAATTTATGCACCAAGTAAGAGGCCTGATTTTCAAACATCTTAAATACCCGCAGCAAAGGATCAAGAGGATCTTATTTAGGTGAATGATTTAGGCTCTTGTTTTTGGTAAGCTTAATCCCAGTTTCTAGGAAAGAGTTTAAGAGAAATAGTACATTTCTCATTACTGTTAAAGGGTCCTTGCCATTGGTCTAATTCTGCTCCCATTGAAATTAATGGGAATTTTAATGTTGGAGGAGAGTTAGTGCTTAGTGCTTTTGAAAATCACATCTTAAGGCACACTCCTCTCCCCAATATATTCTATTTTAAACTTTTATCCTTTCCCAATAAAGCTGCGTATCCTCCATGTGTTGCAGAAATGTGTGTGTGCATAACTCTAATGTTTCCATTTTCAGGAATTAATTTACCAGTCTAATGTACTTGGGATGTGTGTGCCCTATTTTCCCTTACAGTACTTGAAAACATACTGTCTAGCAGTGGGAAGCTTTCAATTAGCAGATATATAGTGAAGCATTATGTAAAACATTTGTTATTGTTTTCTGTTTATTTTCCTTTGGGATTTAGACTGTGAACTGAAAATTCAAATAAAGGAAAATCACTTATAATTTATCATTTGACTTTCTTTGCTTCTCAGTTTTCATTTGGTTTATTCCCACTAAATTAGCAGAGGTTTCATTCATAGCATTAAGGGGCAGAGTGTGCCTGGCCTTTGCATACATGTGAATGGGGACTAGGAAGGAAGGCATGAGGGACCTGCTCCCCAGCCTTTGTTCCACTCACACATGTTCTATGCCAGATGCAATAACTGATTCTGGGGTTGGAAAGGCTACAGAACACATCAGTGCTCCCCGAAGAAAGGAAACTACTCCAAAGGTTGAGGGGAGGCAGGCAGGATCATGACCCTCATCCAAATCCCTACTCTGGTTGAAAGAGTTGACCAATTGCACAGTGACCAATATATTCAGCTAGAACAAATGATCACAGATCTGTTGAAGTCACCAGTGAGGCTCTGGCCTTAACAAAATGAGGAAGAGAACGGAGTGGATTTTTACTTGGTTAACAAGGCAAAAAATGAGATATTGTTTATGTTAAAGTTGTGGGGCAATTGCCCTTAGTAGGTGTTGCTTGTACATTTCATCCCTTAATCCCTTTGTTTCCAGAGCTTTGACAATATGTATTGAGTTATAGCTGTCATAATTTAAGATGGGTTCTTTTTTTCCCCATTGATAGCATGACCTAATATGGAAGAGATGTGAGATTGATTTTAACTAAATATTGTTTAATTTGACAGTTACTGTAGGATAAAGTGGATGATATAGTATTTTACAGTATGCATAGACTCTCCTGTTGATTTCCCTGAGGTTATATTCAGTTCAGCCATCATTCAATTATCCTGTGTGTTCAGTTTCTAGGGTACATTCTCAGCTTCATCTCTCTAGAAATTAGAGTGGAGTATTTCATTCCCTCATAAACAATTACTTTGTTTTGGTCAGAGGTACACCTTTAGCCCCCAGATGTTCTCAGATACTCTCATTATGCATTATTGCTGATCAGGCTGATATGATGTACTTAACATTAAAGTGGCTGTCATTAATTTTCATTATTTAAATGAAGCATTGTTGATTACTTGTTTATTTGCCAGAGAAGGCAAGATAGCCACACTTATTTTTCCACTTTCCTTATGTGGAGATTATTTAATTTTCATTTTAAAAACTCTACCCCAATTTAAAAGATAAATGAAATATGTTTCTTGCTTATTTAAATGACATTTTACTTTTGTTAATCAGATTCTGTTCACATTTCAGGTTCTTTAAAGAGGTGTGTTAGTGAAAAATTAGTTTTACACAAAGAATTATTTAGTTCATTCAGTTATATAAGAACATACTCTCCCCCGATGCCTTCTAGTTCTGATCCAAAACCCATGAATCAATGGAAAGTCTCCCATTGACTTCAGCTGGCTTTATATCAGGCCCTCTGTGCAAATCAAGGGGAAAATCACTCCAATTTTCTTTAATTAATAGCTAAGAGCCAAATCTTTCTCACTGTACCCACCCAGGAAGCCTTTCTGAAATAATAGAATCATAGAAATGTAGGATTGCAGGGGACCTTGAGTAGCTATCAAGTCCTGTCCCTGAGCTGTGGCAGGACAAAGTAAGATTATCCCTGACAGGTGTTTGTCCAACCTACTTTTCAAAACTTTCGGTGATGGAGATTGCATGACCTCCCTTGGAGGTCTATTCCAGATCTTAACTTCCCTTATAGTTAGAAAATTCCTTCCTAATATCTAACCTAAATCAACCTAGCTGAAGATTAAACCTATTACTTCTTGCCCTACCTTCAGTGGACATGAAGAACAATTGATCACCATTCCCTGTAACAGCCCTTAACATATTTGAAGCTTGTTACCAGGTCCCCACTCCTTCTTCTTTTCCGACTAAACATGCTTGGTTGATTTTTTTTTTAATCTTTCTTCAGAGGTCAGGGTTTCTAAATCTTTTATAACTTTTGTTGCCCTCCTCTGGATTCCATCTAATTTCATCACCTCTTTCCTAAAGTGTGGTGTCTGGAACTGGACACAGTACTCCAGATGAGGCCTCACCTGTGCCAAGTAGAGAGGGGCAATTACCACCCATATCTTGCATACTACAGTCCTGTTAATACCCCCCAAAATTATATTAGCCTTTTTTTGCAGCTGCATCACATTGTTGACACATATTCAATTCGTGATCCACTATAATCCCCAGACCCTTTTCAACAGCATTACAACCTAGCCAGTATTTCAACAGTATTACAATCCTGTTTTGTAGTTGTTCATTTGATTTTTCCTTTTTGAGTGAAGTACTTTGCATTGTCTTCACTGAATTTCATCTTGTTGATTTCAGACCCATTCTTCAATTTGTCAAGGTCATTTTTAATTCTAATCCTGTCCTCCAAACTGCTTGCAACCTTTCCCATTTTGGTGTCATCTGCAAATTTTATAAACATACTATCTATTCCATTATTCAAGTCTTTAATCAAAATATTGAATGGTACTAGACCCAGGACTGACCCCTGTGGGACTCCACTAGACACACCCTCCCAATTTGACAGCAATTCATTAATAACTACTATTTGAATAGGGTCTTTCAATCTGTTGTGAATCCGCCTTATAGTAATTTAATCTAGACCACATTTCCCTAGTTTGCTTCTGACAAATGTCATGTGTGACTGTGTCAAAAGCCTTACTACACTGATGATATATGACGTCTACTGCTTCCTTCCCCCACACCCAATCCCATCCATTAGGACAGAAAAATCAGTCAAAGGAAATTATGTTGGTTTGGCGTGATGTGTTCTTGACAAATTCATGATGCCTATTCCTTATAACCTATTTTTATCCAGGCACTTACATTGATTGTTTAATAATTTGTCCCAGTATCTTTCCAGATATCAAAGTTAGGCTGACTGGTCTAAAATTACCCAAATCTCCTTTGTTCCCCTTTTTAAAGATAGTAACTATGTTTGCCCTTCTCCAGTCTTCTAGAAACTCACCCATCCTCCGGGAGATCTTAAAGATAATTACTAATGGTTTGATTGCTTCAGCTAGTTCCTTATGTAGCCTAGCATGTTTTTTATCAGGTGCTGACAACTTGAATATATCTAACTTATCTAAATATTCTTTAACCTGTTCCTTTTTTGGCTTTCATTCTTTCCCCCTTGTTAATATTAATTGTGTTAAATATCTGGTTGCCATTAACATTTTTAGTGAAGACTGAAGCAAAGCAGACATTCAACCCTTCTGCTTTCTTGATGCCATCAGTTATTAGCTCTTCTTCCCTGCTAAGTAGTGGACTTTCACTTTCCTTCATCTTTCTCTTGCTCCTCATATATTTACAAAAATCTTCTTATTGCATTTTATTTCCCTTGTTAGGTGTAATTCATTTTGTGCCTTAGCCTTTCTGATTTTGTTCCTACATGTTTGCGCTATCTTTTTGTACTCCTCCTTAGCAATTTGTCCATGTTTCCACTTTTTGTAGGATTCTTTTTTTTTTAATTTCCAGGCCATTAAAGAGTTCCTGCTGGAGGTATATTGGTTCTTACTATTCTACCTATCTTTTCTTCTCATCAGGATAATTTGAAGTTGTGCCTTTACTACTGTCTCCTTGAGAAACTGCCGGTTGTTCTGAACTCCCTTTTCCCACACATTTTTTCCCCATGGGACCTTACCTACCAGTTCTCTGAGTTTGTGAAAGTTTGCTTTTTTGAAATCCATTGTCCTTATTCTATTGTTCTCACTCCTCCCTTTCCTTAGAATAATTACATCTATTATTTTATGATCACTGCTGGTGGGGGTCTAGCTCCCTCCTCCCTCTCAGTTCCCAGACGCAGTTCACTGGAAAATAACAGTCCAGAGTCCAGTCTGATTTGATGGGTTTATTGGGGCTAAACAAGCAAGCATATTCCAAAGCCCTTCACACCAGTTGGGCTTATTGCTATACTCCAATAAAGTTTTCTTTTTCCCCTTTCCCAACATCTGTTCTATACGCCGATAGAACCCCCTTCTTCTCCTAACCCCTAATTCTGCATGGTGACAGAGCACCCTCTTCTTGGCAAACTTAATTATACTTTTCGTGCCCTTCCCCTGGTATCTGCTCTTCCAATATATGGTTGTGTTCTATTTTGTGGGGTCTTGAGTCTAGGGGCGATGAGACCACCCCTTTTGTACCTGGTGGGAGGGGTAAGGAGGGGGGTTACTTGTGGCCCTGGTCTCTTTCTTGAAGACTTTATGCCTCCTCCTTTCACCTTCCACTGCTCAATTAGCTCCTTATCTTCTCTTGTTACTGAAAGGCAAGGCTACCAGCTTGGGGGTGGGGTGGGGGGGGAGAAGGGAGATGCAGTCTTGTGTTTTCACTTACATTCTCTTGCTTGTTATTCAGCCTGTTTAAACTAAAAGCAAGGCCAGAAGCAAGATTAGTAATGTTTAGTCTTTACCCTATTTATTTCACATTCTCCTAACAATCACTTTCACCCAAATTTACTTCAACCTTCAGATTTGATACCAATTTCTCCCTCCTGGTCAAAACCATGTCCAAAATGGCTGTCCTCCTGGTTACATCCTCCACTTTCTGGAACTAAAAGTTGTGGCCAATACATTCCAAGGACTTATTGGAAATTTTCTGTTTTGCTGTATTACTTTTCCAATAGATATCTACATAGTTAAAGTCCCCTATTACTACCAGGTTTTGTGTTTTGGATATTTCTGTTTTTGTTCTAGAAATGCCTCATTCACCTCTTCTTCCAGATTTGGTGATCTATATTAGACCCCTACCATGATGTCACCCCTATTTTTTATCCCTTTTGTCTTTACCCAGAGACTCTTACCTGTTTTACCCTCCTACCCTTTTGGACCTCAGAACAAGTGTATATATTCTTAATGTATAATGCATCACTTCCTTTACCCTGTCTGTACCCACTGAACAAGCTGTACCTCTCTATTCCAATATTCTAGTTATTCTACTTTACCCCAACAAGTCTCTTTGAAGCCAATTAAGTCATAATTTAATTTATGTACTAATACTTCCAGTTCTTCCTGTTTATCCCCCATACTCCTTGCATTTGTGTCTAATGCGTTGCACAGATTCCCCCACAGACTTCCATCTTGTTGCTCCTATGACCCTATTGTAATTTTCCATGTCCCACCCAATAACCAACACTCTGTTAAGGATATCTTTTTTTATACTTGCCTGTGGCTGTTTGTCCCTGGCCCCCTTTGAACTTATTTTAAAGCCTCTTTCACAAGGTTGATGAGTCAGACATGAAGATGCTCTTCCCCTTCTTGATCTTCTTGACCCCATCTCTTCTTAGCAAACCTTCACCTGGGACAGCATCCTATGGTCAAGGAAGCAGAAGACCTCCTGTCAAACCCGTCTGTGCAGCCACACATTCATCTCTAGGATGTGATTGCTCCTGCCTGAGCTATTGTCTTCAGCTGAAAGGGTGGACATGAACACAACCTGTGACTCTGACTCATTCACCCTAGTTTCCAGAGTGTTGCTTCCAACACAGGAAAATTCTATATTAGAACACATCTTGACAGATAAAAAGGAAGTGATCACAGAACTAAAAATCAGTGGTAGCTTTGGTACATGTGATCATGATTAATTATGTAATTAATTACATTTGGTATGTGCAAACAGATTAATCTCCAAACTAGTCCAGACTATATATATATATATATATATATATATAAACATTCATTTCATTCATTAAGCTGAAAAGAATTATGAGCTAAATCAAGTGAGAGGAAGAATTTAATCAGAAAAATGTGAATGAAAATTGGTAATTGTTCAAGAACACTTTACTAAAGTCCCCAAAAACCATAGTTCCATGATCAATCAAGAAGTCCACTCTGGTTAAAAAAAATCTCCTTGGATTACAAAAGAAGGAAAACTATACAAAGGGGACTATATATAAAGGGAAAGTTGATATTCATGAATAAATCAGAAGCTAGGAATTGTAGAAAATTGATAAATGAAGCAAAAGGATACAAGGAGATCTCTATCGCCAGCAGTGTTAAGGAAAAAAATATGTTTTTTGTTTGTTTGTTTAAAGTATATTAGGAATAGAAGGAATCCTAACAATCATATTGTCTATTACTTAATGAAAATGGTAAAATTGTCAATAATAATGCAGAAAAGGTGCAAGTGTTTTCAATAGATATTTATATTCCATATGTGGGGAAAAAGCCAAATGATTCATTCACATCATACGATGGTAATGAAATACTTTCTATTCCAAAAGTAACTAAGGATGATGTTAAAAAGCAGTTAATAAACCTAGACATTTTAAAATCAGCAGGTCTGGATAAATTGAATTCAATCATTTAAAAAGAGCTGCCCAAAAAGCTCTCTGGACTTTTGCAGAACAGGGGCAGGACTTAATAGAATAGAAAACGGAGCTAGATCAAACAGAACTTGTCTTCACCCTATGCAACACCTTGTGGTTCAATGGGGTTGCATGCAATGTAAGTCAGCAGACAATTTGGAAATTTGTTTTTCTTTGCTATTTTATACTTTTACTGCTTAACTCTTTTTTTTTAAGAAAATGTTTAACTTAAAATTACTGTGCATTGTATGATTTCATTTTTTTTTCATATGGTATTATGTTAAATTCTATCATACTGTTGACATTATTATTTAGAATCATGTATTATTTATGGTATTTGCTTACATGTGTTGAAGGGTACCATACATCAACAAGTACCATATTGGCTATCAGCAAAGGTTGTTTAAAGGGGAGATTTTTCTTGCTGCAGGGGAAGTGAATGAAGAAAAATGGAATAATGAAAATTTTATATTTTTTCCTTGTAACCACAAAAGATAAACTATGGGTATAAAACTAGTCTTCTTATGAACTGTAAAGAGAGTTAGACAGAAAATAAATAAATAAAATATTACATTATCATTATCTAAACCAATGCTATGCACTCATTTGAAAATCTGTGTCCAGTTTTGGTTGTTTTGCCTTAATAAAGGTATAGCAGAGATTAATGAGATCTAGGGAAGGGTGACAAAAGTGATTAATGACATGGCAGCATTTACATACAATGAGAAATTGCAGAAATCATAGTGCTTGGTGATACTGTGACTCTTTGTTCTTTTTCACATTGCATGTAAAAGGTGGGAGTAGTTGCCAGTTTTGAACAGTGGCTAGTCCAGCCTATACAGTGCCCCACCAGGGATTCTCACATAGTAGGAATGTTGTTTAGCCCTAGACAGGGAATTCACCCACCTCAAGCCTGGCAGCTCTGGGCATATAGGATCCACACAATCTGGGAGAATAGCCCAAAGGGTGAATTACCAGATGAAAATTCATACTCTCCAAACAAATGTCTTACAAATCTTTGTGAGTTGCTACTCTCAATGCCTTGTACTTAATAGGAGAGGGCATGATATTCACAAGGAGGATGATTTACTGTGTACAGAAGACTAGATGGTTAGGAAATGCAACCTGGAAATTGGGTCTGGGCTGTAGCAGGTGGTAGTGGAAAGAGAACTGGTATAGGAGTGGTGATTCATGAGTTTTGTTAACTCCTTAGGAAATCATAAGGGTGAATAACCATTTAATGGCTAACCAAGTAGAAGTGAAACAGTGTGGGTTGTTTGTGGTACTTGTATATGGTTGCCCTAAGGAAGATGTTAGCCAGAGACTGCAGAAGCTAGAGAATAGGCTGGACTAGAGGAATTACTGCTCATTCTGGGAGATTTCAATGGCCATATATGCTCAAATCAATCAGGCTGTGAGCATATTCTGGGACAGTATGCACTGGGATCACAGAACACAGTGGGCGTTGCACTGCTAAATATGTACTTAGGCAATCAGTGGGTGATTGCCAACATTTGGTTTAAGAAAAGGAAAAGTCATCCTTTCACATAGCAAAACTGTGGAGTAAGCACACAAATAGATTTTTTGCTAATCTGAATGAACTTGAGAATCATGGACACACCCCAACACAAGCTGTTGGTGCTAATGGTCATGACTAGCAAATAAACCCAACCTGAACTTTGCTCCAAGGAAATGTGCATTAGCATGTGGGGACTGTGCAGCACAACTGCAGATGAGTTTAAGGAGACAGTTGCAAGGTTTGAGCCAAGAGATACACAAATTGGAACAGCAAGAGAGAAGTGGTGTATTTTCAAGAACATATTGATCTGACAAGCTGAGATGGTGTGTGGATGCTCTAAATTGGGTAGACCACAATCTTGTGAAGAATGATGTTAGAATGAGGAAGTGCAGAAAGCAAAAAGAAATAAGAGAGAATCCAGAAAAGTTATGGAAAATAAAAACCCCTTTGGAAGCAGTGGTTGCTTCCTATAGAGTCTCCAAGTGAGCAGTAAAGTAAGCAGTCAGAGTGGGAAGAAACCTAGCTTCAGATAAACTGTATATTGAGTTGAACAACTGCCCTCAAGAAAATATATGAATTTTCATAGATAAGAAACAAACAGAAGGAAGACAGCATATAGGGGGCAGACTTTTTGTGACAGGAAACTGACAGCAAGACTACTATGAGGGTATACTTAATGAGGAGAACCCTTTATATGCTATATTATCATTGTGTGAACAGATATTCTTGGATCTCAGTGACCTGTTAGAGGCATACATTACTGCAGCACTTTTGAAGATGGCACCTGGAAAAGCAGCAGGCCTGGATGAGGTCACAGAGGAGAGCTCAAACCCTTGAGAAAAGCTGGTGTATTCTGATTTAGGCAAGTCTTGCATACAATTTGGAGAAAGAAGAATATCCCAGGAGAATAGAGAAAGTTCATACTAGTACTGATATACAAACAAAAAGGTGGCATACATGACTATTCAACATACAGGGAAACTGAGCTGCTGTCTCACTGTGAGACGGAATCACAGATAGTCACATTTGCTGAGTAATGGAGCCCATTTTAGAAAAAGAACAGCTTGGTTTTAGAAAAGGAAAAGGAATGACAGGTGATATATTCATTACCAGAGAGGTGTTGGAAAAGAAAGTGTTGGAAAACATTGAGCAAGGTTGGGCTTTCCTCTACTTAAAGAAAACATACAAAAAATACCTAGATGTCTGCTGGTGCTTCTGCTATGATTCTATGGAGTACAGGAGGAGCTTGTCCAGATGGGTTTGTATGATGATTCTATGACAAAAGTGAGGATACCTTTTGGTGTATTGGAGGGTGTCAAGGTGAAGATTGGGCTCAGCACACCAGAGATCAACCCTTAGTCCTTACTGTTCATAATTGTGATGGACTTCAAAAGTAAGCAAACCAAATGGAAGGTGCTACAAAGTTGATCTATGCAGATGATATTGAGCTAATGGCCAAAAGTAAGAAAGATTTGATCCATCTGATTGATGCCTAGAATAGGGAATTAACAAACTATGGCCTCAAATGAATAAAGAAAAAACTGACTAATTATGGCTAAATTTTGACATGAAATATCAGAATACTTCCTTTTGACAATGATGGAATCATATGCGTGATTCACATGGAATCAGGACTGATGACTATCAATATCAAGGGCCAGCACCTAAATAAGGTTTCTGCATTTCAGTACTTTGGGGGTTGGTTAGCAGCAAATGGAGAAACTGAAAAAGAACTGCAAGCAAGACAGATGAACACAGAGCAAGTCTGGCACAAGACAAGTGGATTGATTTATGATAAACAGATGCCTGGACTATTTATGGGACAACTATTCAAAACTATATTAAGACCAGCTCTCTGGTATGGATCAGAGTCATGGACAATCAAAGAGAGGCACTTGAGATGACATGAAACCACTGAAATGAAATTTTGGAGGGCAAAGGAAGGGGAGACATTGCAGGACCTCGTACAGAATTATGTAATCAGAAGTGAGATCAAGAGAGAAGATGCAAGATAGGAAGCTGAGATGCTATGGGCACGTATGACTGATGGATGAAGGGAATCCTGTTAGTGAGGGATTTGAGACTAGAGCTTATGGGCAAAGAACAAGAGAAAAGTGTGGATAGACTGTATATGGGAGGATGGGGTGGATGTGGAATGAGCTTTGGACTGGCACACCTGAAAAAGACTGATCTGTTGACACAACTCCAGCTATTTGAGAAAAGGGGAGGAAGAGGAAGAAGAATAATAGAGATTACTGAGTGATGAGGTACTAGAAGACAGAATTAGTGGGGAATTGAGTAAAGTATTCAAACTTATGAGGAGCATATGAAAAAATATTGCTTCCCTTTTTTTACCCTGATCTATAACAAGAGAACAAGAGCAAATCCAATGACATTCAGGGACATTGCACCTCAAACTAGGAAAACAAAACATTTTTTCTACAATGAGTAACAGTAAATTTATGGGATGAAATCTTGGCCCAATTGAAATCAATCACAGTTGTGGGGCCAATCAGACTCAATGGGACCTGACAAAGCCTGGTGATTTTTGAAGAACAAGTTCTTTAATTTTATGATCAGTTCTTAACTTGGAGGATGACAGGAAACTGAGTGATCCAGGGAGACAGCTGCATAGTACCCTAGGGTGGAGTCTTAGGTATATGTCACTGGGCCCCAGATCAGAACCTGGTGGAGAAGAGGGGCCCATACTCCCCTACCAACCCTTAAAGAGGGAACAATGACAAAAGTCTATCCCTCCATACAGAACCAATTTAGGTAAATTCCTGAAAGTGGAAGGGTCAAAACCCTAAGACCCAACCCAAGAATGAAGCCCTGAGCTCTTGATGACTTCTGAAGATATCCACATTATTGGACTCTTTATGTACCCTGAAAGGGATGGACTTGAGTGTGTGACACTGCTGGAGGACTGAGTCACTAGAGACTCACACAGTGAAGCTATAGTAAGAAAGGGGAACACCCAGGAGGAACACAACCTGTCAGACCTTGACCTGATCACCAGGCAGCACTACTTGTGTGTGTTACCCTTCACAAGGTCAAACAAAAGTTCCATTCAACAAGAAATGAAATGTGTTTCATTTGGGGATGTTTTTTCACTGTTTGGGGTGTATTTGTGGCTAACTATAGCTAATTTTTTACATAAATGTCAAAATACTTTCTTTTGACAATGATGAAACAAAACGTAGAATTTTTCAGAAAGGTTTTTTTTCTATTTTTATTCTGCCAAAATTATTTGCCAAGTTTAACCCAAATTCTCAATTCCAGATGCCTGAACAAAGCATTTTTTGGTGAATAAACTATTCACCAAAAGAAAAAATAATCATCCAGCATGAATCACCAGGCCATTAATAACATGAATAACTTATAAACAACAGGAAGATTACAATGTTGATGATCATACGTCAGTCTCAAAGGTAAATGTTGACCTCCTTGAGGAGTCAGATAGAATTTTCCCACATTCTTATACACACCTAAGTTCAGGGAGCTGTTGTTTTCCTCAGAAGCATATTACTGGCCACACAGAAGCAGCATCCTAGATTAGATGGAGCAATTAGCTAACCTAATAGTTCACTAACCTAGTAGGTTACTCCTATGTTCTAACAAAGGTGAATAAATCTAAGTAAGACTGATTTTCACATACAGAACTCTTGTACAGAGTATGTTTCCACATTGAGTTTGATGGTAGTTGTGCTCATGCGGGGGCTTAGGCTGTAATTTATTATAATAAAGCACATTGCATTTTTTTATGTTGAGCCAGATTCATCAAAGTGAAAATGTATCGTTTTTCATATTTGAATGAATAAATAACATCCCTATTCATTATTTATCTATTTTTGTCTTAACAAATAGTTCCAGTAATAAATTGCTTTTATATTTAAATGAAATTGCTATAGCAATTCATAAATATCAAATTATGTTATCTGAATATGCCAGTTGCTATAAGATTTGAAATGTAGTGGGAAATATCATTGGCACTGTTTCTTAAAATAAAAAAAATAATAGCTAAATAGAAAATAGGAATGAGAATTAGCTTTAAAAAAACTTGGAAAATATAAAGAATTAATAGAGTTATTTCCATTTATTTCATTTGACCTTATGCTGTGAGCTATGGAAGGGCATTACTTATTAAATTTGGCATGAAATATCAAGAAGTTATGTGAAAAGTTCTACATGTAAGTAAAAAATAGAGAATCATACAGTTGCATTTGTTCTACATAAATGCAAGAAAAATCAACATGGAGGTGCAGTTATACCAAAGGATAAACACTGCTTAATGTGACAGGCTTTCATCACATGCATCTTACCAACGTGGTCAGCACTGTGCACCTTTCACAGATGTTCCACTCTGAAGGGAGAAATTCAAAGATGGCGACTGTATTTTATTAATTCCTAAGGTGCCTCAGAAAAGTTCTGTCACATCCCTGCACATCCTCAGGAGTTATCAAATGGCTGCATTGTAATCCAACATATGTATATTAAACCAAAATACGATTAATATTATTAATATGTTACACTTCATGGGGTGGCCCTGTCTTGAGCTTATCTTTTTGGCAGTCATGGTAATGACTCCCCAGTTAAAGACATCATAATCAAAAAGGCTGACAAAGGAGGTGCTGTTGTCATCATGAATAGGTTGGAATATGAAAAAGAGGCTGCTCAGCAGCTCTCCAACACCACTTTCTACAAGCCATTACCCTCTGATCCCACTGAGGCAAAAGAAACTACAGAATTTGCTCATGAAACTCCCTGAAAAAGCACAAGATCAAATACGCACAGACACACCCCTGGAACCCCAACCTGGGATATTCTATCTACTACCCAAGATCCATAAACCTGGAAATCCTGGGCGCCCCATCATCTCAGGCATTGGCACCCTGACAGCAGGACTGTCTGGCTATGTAGACTCCCTCCTCAGGACCTACGCTACCCGCACTCCCAGCTATCTTCGAGACACCACTGACTTCCTAAGGAAACTACAATCCATCGGTGAGCTTCCTGAAAATACCATCCTGGCCACTATGGATGTAGAAGCCCTCTACACCAACATTCCACACAAAGATGGACTACAAGCCGTCAGGAACACTATCCCCAATAATGTCACGGCAAACGTGGTGGCTGAACTTTGTGACTTTCTCCTCACCCATAACTATTTCACAATAGTATACCTTCAAATCAGTGGCACTGCTATGGGTACCTGCATGGCCTCACAGTATGCCAACATTTTTGTGGCTGACTTAGAACAATGCTTCCTCAGCTCTCATCCCCTAATTCCCCTACTCTACTTGCACTATATTGATGACATCTTCATCATCTGGACCCATGGAAAAGAAGCCCTTGAGGAATTCCACCATGATTTCAACAATTTCCATCCCACCATCAACCTCAGCCTGGACCAGTTCACACAAGAGATCCACTTCCTGGACACTACGGTGCTAATAAGCGATGGTCACATAAATACCACCCTATACCGGAAACCTACTGACCACTATTATTACCTACATCCCTCCAGCTTTCACCCAGACCACACCACACGGTCCATTGTCTACAGCCAAGCTCTACAATACAACCACATTTGCTCCAACCGCTCAGACAGAGACAAATTCCTACAAGATCTCTATCAAGCATTCTTACAACTACAATACCCATGAAGTGAAGAAACAGATTGACAGAGCCAGAAGAGTACCCAGAAGTCACCTACTACAGGAAAGCCCTAACAAAGAAAATAACAGAACACCACTAGCTGTCACCTTCAGCCCCCAACTAAAACCCCTCCAACTCATTATCAAGTATCTATAACCTATCCTGAAGGACGACCCATCACTCTCACAAATCTTGGGAGACAGGCCAGTCCTTGCCTACAGACAGCCCCCCAACCTGAAGCAAATACTCACCAGCAACTACATACCACACAACAGAATCACTAACCCAGGAACCTACCCTTGCAACAAAGCCTGTTGCCAACTGTGCCCACATATCTATTCAGGGGACACCATCACAGGGCCTAATAACTTCAGCCACACTATTAGAGGCTCGTTCACCTGCATATCTACCAATGTGATATATGCCATCATGTGCAAGCAATGCCCCTCTGCCATGTACACTGGTCAAACTGGACAGTCTCTACATGGAAGAATGAATGGACACAAATCAGATGTCAAGAATTATAACATTCATAAACCAGTCGAAGAACACTTCAATCTCTCTGGTCACGCGATTACAGACATGACAGTTGTGATATTACAACAGAAAAACTTCAAAACCAGACTCCAGCGAGAGACTGCTGAATTGGAATTCATTTGCAAATTGGATACAATTAACTTAGGCTTGAATAGAGACTGGGAGGGGCTAAGTCATTATGCAAGGTAACCTTTTTCCCCTTGTTTTTTCTTGCCCCTCCTCCCACGTTCCTCAGATGTTCTTGTTAAACCCTGGATTTGTGCTAGAAATGGCCCACCTTGATTATCATACACATTGTAATATCATACACATTGTAAGGAGAGTGATCACTTTAGATAAGCTATTAACAGCAGGAGGGTGGGGTGGGGGGAGAGAAAACCTTTTGAAGTGATAAACACCCATTTTTTCATGGTCTGTATGTATAAAATATCCTCACTGCATTTTCCACTTTATGCTTCTGATGAAGTGAGCTGTAGCTCATGAAAGCTTATGCTCAGATAAATCGGTTAGTCTCTAAGGTGCCACAAGTACTCCTTTTCTTTTTGTGAATAGAGACCAACACGGCTGCTACTCTGAAACCAGTTAAAGTTGCAATTTATTTTCCGTTTTCACACCTAACCCTTCTAAAAATTCTTTTCAGAGTGAAAGGAGGTAAATCTTGAAAATGCTGTAAACTGAGTTAGAAGGTGCCTTTTTTTTTCATTGGTCTAGAGTCAGGTACTTTTGGTCATAATGTGTAGAATCATATTGCACTTCACTTCATTTATTGTTATGTTCTTCTTATTATTTTATTTGTAATACTACCTATAAATGCCAGTCATGGATCAGGACCTCATTCTCCTAGGCACAGTACAGAGGGGGAAAAATCCCTCTCCTATAGAGCTTACATGGAATTGCATGAGGAGTAAGGTGATACTGAAGTGAAATATAGGTACGAAAATCTGCCTGACCATTTACTACACTGAGTATAAATACATCACAGTATGTTTTGTCAGTAAGTGTAAAAGAACACAGTTGTTTACATGGATAAATATGGAGACTGGGTAACAAAGAATTTTTTTTTTCCAGATCTCCATTTTATTAAAATGAGAGTACAGTAGATAAAAATAAACAGGAAATAATACTACAGTATTGAGTCAAATTATTTTTGCATGGTTACCAAACCCACACATTATTACAAACAAAAGACCATGTATTGCTCCCAGTCAACACCAGCAATTGACATTGACTGGAGAGGGAGTGCAGCTTGCAGGATGAGGATATGCTATGAACCAACATGCTTCTGGAGGTCAGTCATGTGCTTTGTTTACTTTAGGTTCCTTTTATTCTTTTTTTTTCCTTTTTTTTTCTTTTTTTTTTGAGTTTGTGGCTAGGCTTCTTTGAGATGGGAAAACAAATTGGTGGGGGGAGCAGTGAAATGCATTACAGGGAATTTGAACAATGCCAGGATACAAATTCATTTCTTTTGAGTGCATTTTTTTCAAGTAATAATTGAATGAAGATCCTCCATCAATAAGGCCAACATTTCCTGTTAATTAGAAGATCAGAAATCCCTAAAGAATATGTGCTATAGAGAAACATTTTCCTGAAAATTATCTTTGTCGACAGTTTCCCTCTTCAGAGACTTTTAGATCAATAAAAAGTTAAACTCCAAATTCTTTCACCTAAAATCAAGGGAATGCCCTGAAATAGACAAAAGGTTGGGAAGGGGCATCGGGCAGATAATGACCTACTAAGCAGTCCAAGTCTTCAGACAAAACCAAGAGACTTGGTCAGTGTGTTCCTTGTTATATCTTTAAAAGCAAAAAATCACAATAAAGCTATTGTGTTTTCATCACAGTCACCTAATGCATGAGATGTGACTGAGTTCCATCTGGATGAACATTCAGCTTAAAACAATCTTGGAAAAGCATACATCTATCTCAAAAAAGCCCCAGGTTTGTTTGTAAAACCCAAGGCTTTTCTGAGATTTGTTTTCTCAGGTCTGTTTGTCACAAACCTCCAGTTTTTCCAGAGATTGTTACATTATATGTGTTGTGTCACAGAAGAAGATTTAAGCTGGTTTTCTACAGATAACTGAAAACATGAACTCAACTAATGGATATTCATTTCCTTGCAACAGTACAAGCTTTCATATAATTGTTTCAGAAGAAGTTTAAGGGATTTTTTAAAAGAAAGTTTTGATTTAACTCTTCAAAAATCAAATATACGTTGTCACTTTGTTTTTCTTTAAAGTAACATCCTACAATATATTTTCCTATTTTCTTAATAGGAGGAGGCAATTAAATCAATTATTAAATTTACAGACCATAACAACTACAGTATGTGAAAGAGGTATACTGCTACAATATATCTGTGATTAAAATTAACTATCATACAAAATTCCATATCTATGGAAGTACTTTCGTATTAAATTTCTGATTTGAATATCTTTACCAATTCTGTAGCATCTAATTAAAAAATTTGTATACAATCTTAGATTCCTCTTCAGTATGTGATGAGGGATATTATATTTGCCTATAAGCCCAACCTTGTATCCAGTACTAAAACAATTTTCCTTGAGCATAGATTGTAAGACCAAGCCCCTTTATTCATGAACTGAAAATCTTATGGACAAAGTGTGCTTTCTTTTACACCATTGTAAATCCTAAATAACATCACTGATGACAGTCAGGTAAGGTTAGATTTAAATTATAGAAAGTATGAACAGATTTTGACCCTTAGTGATTATGATTCATGTCCATATTTCTGAGCCTTTGAGACCCACATATATGACACAGACCTTCAAAATGTGTGACTATGAACTAGACATATCTTTCAGCAAGGAACAGTCAAGAAGTAGAGCGCGCTAGAGCTGTCATGAGAAGACAATTTTTCTGTACATTTCTATCTTTCTGACAATGGAAATTATACAATCATTATTATTTCTTGCTTGATAGTGGGTTTAAGACATATGGTGCATTGTTTACTTCTTAAATAGTTGCATCTTGGCTTAAATTTACTGTAAATCCAAGATGCTAAAGTAGGCATTGAATGTATCTCTGGACACTTACCTTAGGGAACCTTTGCATACTATCAGTGGTTACACGATGGATTTATAGGTTCAAACAAAAGACACTGAAGAGCATCTAGGAGTAGGATGGAAAGCAAAGGTGAGATATTTGAGCTCTGGGGGACAATGGTGATGGACTGTATGCTCTTTAGTGCCTCCCTATGGCCAGCTCATGCAACCTAAGATAATTCAGGACATATCGACTCATAATAATTCAGTATATAAACTAGAGGATATCATAAAAAGTGTCTTTTTTAATGTGACATTTACTTAAATGGAAAAAAATATTGCTCTTCTACCTTGCTTGCTAGCCTGCCAAATTGAATTCAAAAGAGGACAAACAGAACACAAGAAAGAAAAATAGAAGGCCTTAAAACCATGTAAACATGTTACTCCTGGGGGGAATTCTGTGCCGCTGCCATTCTGGAGCCACCATTCCCATTGCTCTTCTAATCTATTGGCTGCAACAATTTCAATTCTGGTCTAGTGACATACTGAGTACTATTTAGCCATGCCATTCACAAAGGCCCCAATCTGGCAAAGCATTAGTTTCAATAGGGATACTCAGTTGCAGAACTTTAAGCACATATTTAAGTGTGGTGCCAGATCATCATGATTTAATTGGGGATTGGTCCTGCTTTGAGCAGGAGGTGGACTAGATGACCTCCTGAGGTCCCTTCCAACCCTGATATTCTATGATTCTATGATCATGGCCTAATTTCACTCCTAAGGATGTGCTGCTCTTAAGGGTATGTCTACACAGCAAAGAAAAACCCACACCTGGCCCATGCCAGTCAACTTGCCCTCGTGGGACTTTGTCATCAGTATGTAGACCAATACCAGTGGGGCTGTTTCACTGGTATGTAGTGTGGTAAACCCAGGACAAACAGCTACAAAAAGGGGGATCGTAATTAGTCCCAGGGGATAAAAATGCCCCTCCCTATCCACTGAAGAGAGAGAACCACTAGGCAATAAGGTTCAGCTGGAAAAGGGGTTGCTAGGGAATCAATTAGGTTCAGCTGACTCCAACTACTTGGGACCTTTTTAAACCCTCCCCTGGGTGGTAGGAGGGAGAGAGTGAGGGAGTGAGAGGAGCAGGGAAGCTGCCAGTAGGCTGTTTGCAGCAAGACACCAGACCTTCCCAGTAGGGAAGCTGCACTCACTCACCAGAAGGGAAGGAAAACATGCACAAAGGACTGACTAAGGAGAGGAGTAGCAGGACTCTGTGCCACCTATAAGGATTCGCCTTGCCCCAAACATGAGTCTCCAAGGCTAAAAAGGACTGAGTCTACTGAGGCGAACAAGGTATTTTGCCACAGTAGACTCACAGACTGGAGCTGGAGTCCAGGCTCTAGGACCCTGCAGGCTGGGACGGCCTCAGAGCTCTGTCTCTAGTCTGAGCCCAGAAATCTGCACAGCAAAGAAACCCCCGCAGCCCAAACCCTGTGAGCCTGAGTCAGCTGGCATGGGCCGGCCGTGGGCTTTTTTTGATGTGTAGACGTACCCTTAAAGTCTTCTGTGTTTGACATACATGGGAATATTAGTATTGCCATCTTCTCCGTGGAGCTTTTTTGTTGTCTGTGTTGTTACAGACATACTTGTTGACAGGTATTTTGAGTATTTACCAGAATAATTGAAAATGGCGTGATTATAATGTGCTATTTTTACAAATAAAATATGCAGAATTTTGCAGAATTTTAAAAGGTGAGTAGAATTTTTGTGTGTGTGTGTGGTTTTGTTTTGTTTTGTTTTTTTCAGAATCCCTTCAGGAGTAATATATAAGAAATACGTTTCAGATAATATTTAAGAGGTGCGTTTGTGAGCTTTTGTGATTATGTAAATCACCAGACAGGAAAGAGTCATTAACTAGTGTGAAGGGCTGATCTTCACAGGTATCACGTCTTGTCCAAATAGGAAAGGTCCATCAGCACCAGATAGTCTATTATGGGACATTGATGAGGACAAAAGGTGTTGGTTGTTCTGCCCACCCCCTCCGTGAAGACAAGTCATGCAAGTGGATTTCTTTTGTCAGCTGAACTTGCAGCTGAGAGCACAAGGGAGATGGGGGATAAAACCCCTAACACAAAGGAACTTGATTCTCTATGCTGTCTGGACTCTTGAGAGCAAGATTTTCTGTGCATAAGCAAGATATCCCCAGCTGCTTAGCCTGGGTTAGCCCTACAGGACATATAGAGCTTGCTTATAAAAGAAGTTTCTATCACTTTTTGAAATTTAAGATGATAACGTATTTGTATGTATCTTTGTTTACCTGCTTTAACTTTGTAAATAACTTGCTAGTTTCCTTTTCCCACTTAATAAATCTGTATATAGTTTATTATAGGATTGGCTATGTGTGTTGTCTTTGGTGTGAGATCTAAATTGCAATTGGTAAGTGACTTGTCCTTTAGGACTGAGTATGACCTGAATATTGCTGTGATTCTTCGTATAATGGACCATCTCTCACAAAGGTACACTCACCTGGGTGGAGAGAAAGATCTGAGTATCCACTGTCTGTGGCTCCATGTTTATTCTATTATAGTACCTGTGGAGTTTACACTTGATAATTGGTTGGTGAAATTTAAATATAGAACTTAGATCCAATTTGGGGTTTGTGCCCTGCTTCCTAAGGTTTGGTATGCCCTAAGGTTGGTACACACACCCTTGAGACACGGGCAGGCAGCTTTATAACTTTATCGCCCCTTGTGTCCCCCGTCCCCCCCGCTTCCAATATAGCAGTGGTTCTCAACAAGGGTATGTATAGCCCTGAGAGTATGTGTACCCCTGAGGCTAAGCAGACGTCTTCCAGGGGGTACATCAACTCATTTAGATATTTGTCTAGTTTTACAGCATGCTACATAAAAAGCACTAGTGAAGTCAGTAGAAACTAAAATTTCATATACAATGATTCATTTATACTGCTCTGTATACTATACACTGAAATACAAGTACAATATTTATACTCCAATTGATTTATTTTATAATTTTATTTATTTTCTATGGTAAAAATGAGAAAGTAAGCAATTTTTCAGTAATAGTGTGCTGTGACACTTTTGTATTTTTCTGTCTGATTTTGGAAGTTTTTAAGTGAAGTGAAACTTGGGGATACACAAGATAAATCAGACTCTTGAAAGGGGTACTGTACTCTGGAAAGATTGAGAGCCACTGCAATACAGCATCATCTGCAGATTTTGTTAACATGCTACTTTCAACTTTTTTTCCCAATTATTAATTGTCATCAAGGATGCTACACTGGTCCTGTGATATCCTACTCTAGTCAACTTCTTCTCTACAGAAAATGTTTGTGGCAAATATCTTCTCCTTTAACTCGCCCCCCCATCCCATCTCTTTTTACATAGATTTCCAGTATCATACATTTTCCCTCTTCTCATCTCCCTACAGTGCTGGTGCTGTGGGCAGCAGGCTGCATTTGTCCTTTTCTTCTCTGATACGCCTTTTTAAGGGAGGAATGAGTGAGTTAGGTCATGCTACACTTCCGTGCTTTTGGTGAGCACTTCTTTGTGTGAAGGTGCTTATTAGAACACTGGTAATCAATAGTGCTTGATTTGCTCTGTCCTAAAGAAGATGGCTCCACCTGTTATTCAGACATTAGCAGAGATCAGACCATTTGGTTTATTTTATCCTCATCTTTTAAAAAGCATAAACTCAGAGAAATTAATTTAATAAAAGTTTATAGTCACATACATGTGCCATAGTTGTGGCTATTTTGGCTGTATATAGTGCGGTCTGTACAATGCTGCATGCTATCTGAATAAAATATTAACACAGACAAAATAAAATGCAGCTTTATACCATTAATGTTTTATCCGTATTATGATTGTATCCAATTTGAACATTACTGTGCAAAAAGCAGTGCAGTTATTGCCCTACTTTTACTGTATATTAAATATATTAATTTGTATATATAAGATATTTCAAACAAATAGGAGTCATACACTTGAAGAGACATACTTTAATTTTAGACTGCAAGAAATTGTGGAAGCTTTTATTCCGTGCTTTAAATTTGGAATAAAAATTTCTCTGACACAGAATCCTTCACTTTTTTTCAGGGTGGTAAATGGAGAACTATTCTGGTCTGTGGCTTTAAGATAATTGTGAAGGGGAGCTAGTATAATGATATATGTGAAAACTTAGAGAATGTGAGACTCTAAGTGAGTTAATGTCTTTGGTAACAAAACTCATCATGATAAGTAACAACATCCCAGTTATTTATTCCATTTATACATGATTGTTGGCCTTGAAAGATAAAGTAATGCTATGCAATTTACTTCTTTACTGATTGACTCATTTTGGTGAATGGCTTATTTTATGTCTTCATTCACATAAAACATCTTATCAAAGTTATCTTTGTGTAACATGCACATAACAGGTTTTTTTCCACCACAAACCTAGTAGGGGCTTAATCCTGTAAAATGCTGAGCACTCTGGCCCTAATCCAGGGAAACATTTAATACATACTTAATTTTAAGCATATAAGTAATGCATAGGGCTACTCAAATGCTTATGGTTCAGTATGTGCTTAAGTGCTTTACTGGACTGGGGTCAAAGTGTTCGGCAGCTTGCAGGTTCAAGGAGGGATAAACAATTTCATGCCAGAGACATCAAGGTCCATCATTGCAGATCTGAAAGGAGAACTTTGCAGTGAGCACTGATATGTGAGGTCTGCTCCTGCTCAGTGGAAGTCAAAGGGGGATTTACAATGGGAGTAAAATCAAATCTCTGGTGTTCAGTTGTTTGATTGGATGGTATATATCAAATGTACCAGTCTAGCACTCTTTCATGGCCCAACAAATCATCTGTCAAACAAGGAGGAATCACTTCTTTTAATTTTAGACATAGTGGTATAGGCAACGATTTAAAACATCATAATCCCACTCTGTTCATATTGTTACTGTCATGTCAGCACTTCTCTTATTTTTCAGAGGTTTATAGCTCAGTCATAAAAAATTTGTTCTGAGCTATAAATCACACTCCAAAAACATGTTTTCAAATATGCTGTTTTCAAGATTTATAGTTGTAAACATTTTTTTTCTAAAGTGCTACTTTCAGCTGCTTGTATTGTCCTCAGACATTTCAGATATGGGACCCTTTGTCTATATTTGGCTCAGGAATTCTAAACAGATGTATATAGTAAACATACTTTGAAAGATTAATCTGTCTTCTTCCCTTTTTGACATCACATGTTAGTCTTACACCTATTGGCTTTGTAAACGATTGCTCTCTTCTGTTTGATTCAAAACAATACCTTTTGAAGTGGAATAATGTTTAAAGCAATGAGGCTATGAATCAGATATGTTTCCCTCCGAAAACAAATATAATTTAACCAGAAAATAATCCATAATATGATATAATTGCTTTAATATTGTGAAAACATTTTAAAATTAAAAAATCTATTTCAAAATAGTTGTTTAAAATTCACTTTCAATGTTTTGATTGTTTTAGTAAAATTAGCTTAATTTTCAAAAACAAAAAAGGGGTTTTGAGCCAGAAAATCACAATTTTGTTGTTTTGAAAATGTCAGAATGTTATGACAGTTATGAAACAGTTATGAAACTGTTTCCCAATTTTTTTTAATTGGGAGATTTGTCAAAACCTACCCTTTCTCATGAACAGTCTCTGTTTTGATTAATCAAAATTTTCCGCCAAAAGAAAATGTATCAGAAAACTCCAGAAAAGTTTGTTTCACGGAAAGACATACTGGTGTCAACAGATTTTTTTTTCTGAGTGAGACTCACACATTATAGTTTTTTTGGCTAGGAAGTGGCTGGGGGTATAGAAGACCCACGTCCAAATCCTTCTCTGCCTGTTTTTGGATATGTCTACGTTGTAATTGGTGGGGTGATTGCAGCAGAGGTTGGCATCCCCCTGATAGCTTTAATCTAACTATCACAGCTAACAATAAAGACACTTAGAACCAGACTGTACAAGCCTGCCAAGGACTCTGGGTATGTACTTGCATTGCTAGCTTGTGCTCAAGCCAATGCCACCACATTTTCACTGCTATTTTTAGCCCTTACATTAAAACCAGTGTGGGCCCACTTGAGCTGTGAATCACACCTTTTGATTGAAGTGTAGACCTACATTTAGTGATCTGGGATGAAAAACTCCCATCTGAATCAGACAGAACAGGGACTTGAATCTGGGTCTCCCACATTCCAATCACCATAGCCACCAGGACACACAAGCACCCTTGCCATGAATTGAAAAAAAAAACCAGGTGTCAGTCCAAATATGCACATTTCTACACAATTCGGTTTTCACAAAAAATATTTGACAGGTTTTGTTTTCTGTCCAATGTAGAATGAAAACAAATGTTGAAACTCCAAACGTTGCCATGAATTGTAATTGTTGTTGAGTTCTCTCTATTAGCTACAATATCCTGACCTATTCACACACCCAGTCAGGCCTTGATCCCTCAAATACTCCTGTGTTTACCTTTATGCACATTCATTGCCCAAGTTGTGTTCCATCGAACACACACATTATACACATGTGTAAGGGGTTTTGGGATCAGGCACTCAGTTATTATGGGCCTGATCCAACTCTCTTTGAAGTCAAAGGGAGTGATGCCAAGAAAATACTCTGCTGGATTCTCAGCTGGTGCCAATTTACTGATTTACATCAGTAGAAGATCTGACCCACTGGGTTTAACAGTAATATGGAAAAACCTTAAAAAGTCTCTATCATGAGTATTTTCAATAGTCCCAAAATATTATGCATTACCACAGTCTGCTCTCACATACTATAGCTGAATGATACTACAACAATAAACTGCAATGTAGATATCGCAATATACATCACATATAGGCAAAATGAATTTGAACACTTAAACTATAATTCCTATAAGTGGTGTTGCTCATGAACTGCTGAGTTAGTTTCTTTAGTCATAATATCAGCAGAACACTTTCCACTGTGTATAGTACAGCATATAATAGTCTGTCCTATAAAATATAGTTTGATGATTATAAGCTTTATATATAATAAAACATCTGTGCACTCACAATAATGACTTTTTATATAATGTATAGCTATTAAATATTATATAAATAATGTTGCCTATAATGAAATGTATCATTTTAAAACCTTAAAAATATATGGTTGACATTAACCCCATAAAGTATATTTTGAGATGTATATAAATATTAGCACTGTATAATACATGAAATCCAGAAACCAGGAAAAGAAACACTGTTGGTCTACGAACCTGTTTATACGTATCCAGTAAGTGCATTCTTTTTTTCTAGGTGATTACAAGCCTGGCTTTCTTTTGAATCTTAGTGTTCAATTGTGATTTTAAAAAATTATGTCAGTTTGGGAACAGAACGGAGCCACACTGTCAAAGAATAAGTTCCTGGACACACTGTGGCTTAGGCCCCAGTTCAGTAATGGTGATTCCACAGGAGTATTCCTGTGCTTAAAGGTATGCACCTGCTTCAGTATCTTGCTGAACTGGGGATGCTGAAAGACAAAAAATAGCCTTGGTAGCTCCTTTGCATTCCAATTTATTGTCCTTATGGGGGCTCGGTGAGAGATAGGGAGTGCTTGCTCTTTCTGGCTAGCCAGTTCTTCTGGCTGGCTGGTGAGACGTGGGAGAAAGGCCTCAATTCTGTATATTTCCTATTCCTTTGGGCTTCCCAGCACCAGCCAGGAACCCTCCTTGTGCCAGAGGAGCAAAAGGATTGCAGTTGTAGCCCATCCTGAAAAAAAAATGGAAAAAAAAAATGGAGCATAAGAGATTGGAAAGCTTTGCATGTTTTCCATCTTATTTCTGCGTCCCCAGGCATAGCTTTGTCCCTAATGGCTACTTTTGGTGATCTGTGCAGTATATGAGCAGCATCTGTTAATTCTTCATTTCTGTGGTTTATAAACTCAATATCATCTATTCAAGTTGAAGCACGTTATACAATTTATCTTCCCACATCCTACAAAGTTTTACAAAATTTGGGTGAAACTGGGTTGGCAAGTGGAATTGACAATAATAATTTATTTTTAAAAATCCCCATAGGTTTTTAAGTGAAGGTGATTATTGTGATAGAAACTAGCATGAGAGCAATGGAGATTGCAGTCTTCTATTCAAGCACATTAGATAATACATTGTTTCTAGAGCTCATCAGGAATTTTCCAACAAAGTTTTTTTTGGTCAGAACATGCCAATTCATTGAAACTTAAATTGGTGGGGAAAGATCCATTCTGAGGAATCACCCAATTCAAAAAAAAAGGGGGGGGGGTTGAAAGCCCATTTTGACATTTTTGAAAAAAGAAAACATTTTGGTTTTTGACGTCTCACTTGAAAATGTTGGTTAATTTATGCTAAAAAAGGTACAAAATTGGAAAGGTTGAAATCAAAAAATAACATTTCAAAATGATCTAAATGAAACAGTTTGACTCTATCCATAATTCTTTGATTGTTTCAAGACATTTTTTTTTGAGATTTCAACTTTTTGTCTCAATTGGGGACAGGAAAAAGTTTTGAAATCTTGAAAATTCTCACTGGATGGGAAAACTGTTTCCTGTCCAGCTCTAATGTTTTCTCCATATTGCCATACCACTTATCTGGGAAGAAGACTGAATTTTTTAAAGCACCACCTGCTTTAAAATACACATGCTTTGAAATAGGCAGATCGATGATAAATCATGCTTGTAAGGCTATCTCTATACTACAAGCTAGTGAGGTGATTTTCCCCTGCTCACGTATACATACTCACGCTACCTCTCATCAAGCTAACATGAATATAAATGGTAGCATAGCCATGGAAGCATAGGTACCTTAAGTACATACCCACCAGTTTCAGCCAGGTTTCTACACCACCCCTGCCACTACCCATGCAAGTGCAACTACACGTTTATTTATACTCATGCCTACTTGATACAAACAACTGTGAGTATGTCTACATGGGCTGGGGGATCACAACCCCAGCTCATAGTGTAGAAATCACCTAAATGGAATATAGGATTCCAAGCTAAGACATTTTCCGAGGATGATATAATCTCCTGCAAGTCTGCTACATGACCTGGGTGCATCCAGTATTTGTGAGCTGTGAATGTTGCAAGGGCCTAGTAGTTCAACAGGGATTTTCACACTTGGTGGAACAAGGGATACACATAGCCAGATTCAGGGTCTGGAAAGTTATCCATGGCATACCTGAGTTGTTAGATCACCCATGAAACATGCCACATTAACAATAAAGAAGCTGAATGTGGAAAACAGGAGACAAAACTTGGGTTCTGACTCAGGAAAACAATTAAGCATGTGGTCCAGCTCATTGACTTCATTTGGTTTTAAGCACACACTTAAAATTAGGCATGTACTATGCCCCTTCCTGAATAAGGGTGCTTCGTGAATTGGATGGAAGAAATGGGATGGTGCAGGAAACCACAGATAAAATTGTGCAGTACAAGGACTGTATTTTAAAAAGTGGAGGAAACAGAAGGAAAAAAGGAAAAGGAATGACTGGTTAAGGAACACAAAGGTGAAAGGTGAGATGGGTAGGAGGTGCTTACTTTCTCTTTCTCCACTTTTTGAAGGGTTGTATGACTTGTCCCTGAAAAGAAGGTCTTCCTTTCTTTAATCATGCTGTCTGGGCCATGCTGCTCCCATTCAGTACCCTAATCCATTCACTGCCTCTTTGCTCAGACAGAAGTCCCAAAAGGCTTTGGTGTGTATCAAGAAAGAATAAATAAATAAAATAAAATTCAGCTTTATTTTTAAAGTATTTTGACAGGTCAATTGATGTTCATGACCCCATTGGAATACTTTAATAGATCCTCAGCTGGTGTAAAGCAGAATAACTCCACTGACTTCTATCTATGGTACCTATATGACCCTCATTACTGAGTGTCTCACAGTCTTTGATGAATTTATCCTCATAACTCCCATTCAGGTAGGGAAGCACTGTTCTGCCTGGCCTGCGCCGCTTTCCACAGCTCCCATTCACTGGGAACAGTGAGCTGCAGCCACTGGGAGCTGCGGGCGGCCATGCATGCGGACGGTCACTATAAACACTGTCTCACATCCTGCCAGTGGATTACTCTGATGGGTCGCTTGCCACCCGCGAGCCACATGTTGCCCACCACTGATCTACACTGATGTACATCAGCTGAGGGTCTGGTCCACATGTTTTGTGTAAATGTGCATTACATTGTAACATACTCACATGGTACAAAATGAATAGAAATATCTTATTTATGGATGCTTGAGTTCTACAGGATGCTATGACGAGAGCTCTTCCCCCTTGTCTTTTCTTCCTCTCTCTTCTTTGCTGATGGTATGGGGAAAGGGGACTTGCAATTTTCCCTCTAGGAAAGAGTCCTGGTTGCTCCTTTTTCCAATAAATTCATCCATTCTACACTCTTAAATTCATTTTGTATAGAGCCAAATCCCCTTCCCACCCAATTATTCCCATTGAATGAGAGGGAAACACCATATGTAGGGTAAAATCCTGGTTCCACTGACATCAGAGGGAGTTTTAGCACTGACTTCATTTTGGCCAGGATAACTCCCTTATTGTATTTTGCAATTCATTTGTATTACTCATTTAAGCAAATCCAACAGGATATAGCTCACAGTTTCTATCTAGTCTCTGTGTGTGTATGTGTGTACAGAGAGAGAGAGAGAAATTATCTAGAACAGAGGTTGTCAAACTGTGGGTTGGGACCCCAGAATAGGCGGTGACACCATTTTAATGGGGTCACCAGGGCTGGCTTAGACTTGCTGTGGTCTGGGGCTGAAGTCGAAGCCCACGGGCTTCAGCCCTGGGCAGCAGGGCTCAGGTTACAGCCCTCTCCCTCCTCCCACCACCTGGGGCTGAAGCCCTTGGGCTTTGACCCCCCCACCCAGGGTGGTGGGACTCAGGCTTTGACTTTGGCCACCCAGCCTGTGGTGGTGGGCTTGAGTGGGATCAGGCTTTGGTCCCCACTCCTGGGGTTGTGTAGTAATTTTTATTGTCAGAAGGGAGTTGCGGTGCAGTTAAGTTTGAGAAACCATTGAGCTGCAACCATATTCATAGCATGCTCATCATCACCAAGTTTTGCATTGCTTTAAGATAAAAGGTGCTAGCTAAGTTTGTTACACTAGTGTGTGTGTGTATATGTGTGTGTGTTCCCCACAAATTTTGCCCAGCACAAATGAACAATTCCATATTCATGTAAAAGCAAAATATTTTATAAATTCTTGTATCATATTTTTGGAAAAACAAAGTGGCCATTTGTGCAAGTGAAAATCCAGCTGTGCTCAAAGACTGTAATTTAATTAGATTTGTCACTAGAAACAGTCTTCATGGATGGAAATGGTGAAATTTTATCCCGGGTGAAATTTCAGAATATTTGAGGGGAAAATAGCTGTTTATACATACCAATAACTTACAAAGTGAAGAATTGGTCCAGTAGTTTTCAGCAGGTTTAGATTCCAGCCAGGAAGATGGGAAAGAAGAAAGAAAAGTATCTTAAATATAATAAATAATATTAATAATAATACCACCTATCTCTTACATAGCACATTTCATCCACAGATCTCAAAGCACTTGAGATCAGTGTCAGTATCATCATTTTACAGATGCAGAAACTGAGACACTGAAAGGTGATGAGAATTGCCTACAGTTACACAGGAGGCCAACGATACAGCCAAGAATTGAAGCCAGGACCCCATAGTTCCAGTACTGTGCTCCAATAGCCATTAGGCCTCACTGCCTCCCAGACATACTGTCATGACTAGAGACGTGTCTTAAAAATGATCTTTTCTCATAACCCCTTTCTAAAGGTAGGTTGGGGTGTGTGGGTGGGTGAGAGAGAGAGATTTTCCATAGGGGAAAGGGAAGATTAGTATTGACAAGGCTGTGCTATTTATACTGATAATTACCTTTCACAACTAATAAAAGTCTCTGGGCTTGGTACTGTACTGCACTGCATCAGTTTTATGAATTCATGAGTCCATTTCTTTCAGTAGAGCCACACTTGCCTAAAACTGATGTAATGCACGGTAGAATCAAACATCAGTTAATAGTCATTTTTGATCCTCGCTTATCTGCTCAGGAATAAAGTAAAGGAATAGCCCCATTTATCTATTAAAACCATTTTGATTTTTTCCTTCTGTGTGGTAAGTTTCTTTTAACTAGGTGCAAATGAGCATGATGTTTGACTTATTGTTCCTGTAGTTATCTGTATTTAAGCACTTATAAAACTGCACTATAGGAGAACAGAGGGTTTCCTTCATCTGCTTCAGCTTGTATGTATGTACCTTGAGTCCTTTTGCTCCCACACAGAATTCATTTACAATTAATTTCAAGTGATCCTATTATCTCTCGCTTCAGCATGGCCACATTTTATTCTATTCCCTCCCCACATATCCCCAACCCCTGCTGTTTTTTATTCCGATTCAATAAACCTCTGACGAAGATAGCAAAGTGGGCAAGTCCTTTCTCAGAGATGACACTAATTGATTCTTGAAACGTTGGGCAGAAATATTCTTATCATAATGTCCTTCTCTAGACAAGCCAGGCATACCATTGTTGTGATAAGACCCAATCACAGCAACTTGAGGGGCCAGGGGAAAGAATACAGGGGAAAAGGAAGAGATTTAAGGTAAAGTACAAAGTATAGATGTAGCTGTGGATTATGATGTGATCTAGGTGAATACAGGAACTACTCAAGATGGAAAAAAATCCATGGTTGTCCTTGGAATCTGTTCCTCATTTCACTTAGTTAAATTAAACATTATTACAGAACTGTACAACAAACTTGTATAGAAAAGTGTGTATCAGATGTCTGTACATTTAGCATTAAAATCATCTTTCTTTCCCATCCAATAGTATCATCAGCAAATATTTCCTATTATTTCAAAATAAAGAAAAATAAAGAACCCATACAGTCTGATTGTAAAACTTGATTTATGATGACCAGGACTTGCTGAAGTGAGTAGTTCTGTTGAAATTAATGCATTCCTCTTAAGATGAGTATATTTCAGTTTCCTATGATTTTTCCACTGCTATTTAAAAGAAAATAAAGTTAACATTAAAAAAAATGACAATCTAATCTGGTGGGGTGCAGATGGCAGATGTTAGAATAAAATTCTTCTAAAACTCTTTTCTATGTTTGAGAAAAAATATAATTCATTCTAGGATTCCATTGCTGACCCCAAGTGATCTATTCTATTCAATTGTGTTTTCTTCTTCACATTATTGCAGCTTTTCATATTTTGAGCTCAATTTTCTCCTATTTCCTGCATAAAGGAATGGAAACACCAATAATTCCAGTTTCTTGGTAGTTCTACTGAGTTTTTGTCCCTCAATGAAGAGGTCTGAGGAGCTGTTTACCCCTTAAGCCCAAATCCACATAAATCTACATGAAATCATCAGAGGGAAGGACTGCCACACGAATCATCTGTTTCTTGCCAGTTGTTTTAATACACGGCTGCTGAAGAAGCCATACTGCCATGAGCTCCCCTAACCATGACAAAACCAGGACCAGAGATTTCAAACAATGGACTGCAGATGGAGATCTCCGATCTTCTCCAAACTCACAGTGCCAGAGTTCCCACAGCCTCTGGATAGGGACTGCCAAGGGGCTGGAGGGAAGGGGAAGGAGGCCGTGGAGGCACATCCCTTCAGCAGAAAACCATGTGCGTAGGGTCTCTTCTGCTTACGAAGCTGAAGGAGGCATTGGAGTTGATGTGGGAGACTATTTGAATTGAAATATGTAATTAAATAAGAGACAGCAAAATTACAGTGTAAATCTGGAATAGCCCCATTGACTTGAGTGGAGTTCCTTCATACTTACACTCATGTGTGTGAGCAACTTTTGGCATTTTGATTTTAAATTCAGACTTCAGACATATAGGGATCAGCCTTAAAATCTGTCAAATTGTGCCTTGGAGTACTCAATAATTTACCACAGCATTTGCAGCATTCTCTATTCAATTCAATGGAAAAAAAATATGTTAACAAGGTCAATAAGGTTGGTTGATGATATGTTCTCTCCTTGCAGAATGCTGAGTTGGGCAAAACTCAAATTTCTGAAAACCTGGAAATGCAGAGTTAAAGTTGCTCATGCCTCCTTCACCTCCCTTCATTCTCATCCACAGGATTCCCTATAACGCTATTAGATGACAAAAAACATGGTTGTCCATGCCACCTTCCCTTTATCCAGTTTGAGCAATGCCTCAGTATGCACATACTCACACTGTCTTTGGCTCTATAAGGGTATGTCTACACTGCATACTCCTTTTGGTGGCATGTAGAGCAGTAGTTCTCAAAGCCAATCCACCGCTTGTTCAGGGAAAGCCCCTGGCACGCTGGGCTGGTTTGTTTACCTGCCGCTTCTGCAGGTTCAGCTGATTGCGGCTCCCTTGGCCCACGCCACTTCCCGCAGCCCCCATTGACCTGGAGGGGTGAACCACGGCCAGTGGGAGCCGTGATCAGCCGAACCTGCGGCAGGTAAACAAACCGGTCCGGCGCACCAGGGGCTTTCCCTGAACAAGCAGCGGACCGGCTTTGAGAACCACTGATGTAGAGGACATACACTGCATGCACACCCACACACCCCATCGATATACATTGCAGTGTAGACAGTGAGGCTCTGTTTAGGTGAGTAAAGACATTCTGGAACCCTTTAGGATGTACCCTACATGGCTCTCTACATGCCCAAGCGGTGCAGCCCCTGGCTATTTTTAGCAGTGTAGCATCCCACTTCCTCCCCACTGCCTTGCCACCTCCACCAAAGGCTTTCACTGATGCATGTAGGTACACACTGCAGTGTGGACACAGCTTGCTTTTCACTGAGGTTGGGGTACACTGGTAGAACTGGGGGCATGGTTGGGGTGCCCTGGCAAAGCTGGGGTTGCAGGGTGGTTGGGGTGGAGGAAAGTCAGAGTGCACTGGCAGAGGTGGGGGTTCAGCAGGTTTGGGGTTCACCGGCAGAGTTGTAGAGTGCACAGGGGTTGGGGTGCACTGGCAGAGGTGTGGGGGGGTGCCATGCCTCTCTCCCCTGAACCCCCAACCTGTCTCACTTCCCCTACCATCCATTCCCATTTATCCTCCTCCTCTAACTTCCTTCCTCTCACTTCAGCCCCAAACCTCTCTCCCCAGGTCCGTTACTCTTCCATCGCCTAATATGCCTCCCTTCCCAATAAGCATTCACATGTTTCCCCCCTCCCAAAATAATTTTATTGCATTCACCCCAAAATAAAATTGCCGCCCATGACTCACAAATTGTGGAACCCCCCAGTCATTCAGTCTAAAACTCCCTTGTCTTAGGTGGGGGATAGTGATTACTTTATGTTTTGATATTTTATGTTAATTGAAGGATGAGTTCACAGCCATCATGGAATCTGTGATTCACCCGGTCATTAGTTTCTCTCAGTTTAACAGTATAAGGCACCAGAAGGAAACCGTTTTTGTTGGGGTTTTTTTTGGGGGGGAGGGGATACTGACTCTCAAGAACCCCTTACTCAAATGACTCCAAATTTGGATCACTATTGTCACCCCATGAGACACGCCAAATTTCAAAGCAATCTGAGTAACTGCGGATTTTGGAGAATTTACAAGAGTCGAGTTTAAAACCAAAAAAATAATGGGAGTAGAAACCCTCTAGCCATTTTTCTGTACTGGCACTTGACCAGTGTAAAAATGTACATTTTCTGAAATACACAAAAAAAACCCAACAAAAATTAGAACCTTTTTATGTTATTATGGTGTGGACATATTTTCAGAACCCCTCGATGAAATGACTACAGATTTGGGTCACTAATGCTACCCTGCACCCTCCTGAGGCACACCAAATTTAAAAGAAAAGCACATTGATTTTAGAGGACTTGGAAAGGTCCACCTTTAAATAGGTGTCATGACACACTTAATGATAGTGGTGCTCCTGCACACTATAATATTTATTTGTAGTATTCTCTAGGTATTACCTATACTACTGATGGGTGATGGAAAAAAAACTCCTTTTATGATTGGCAGGTCTGGTCCTGCCTCCTGAAGCTGCAGAGTAGATGATACCCCAATGTTGTAATGGTGAATTTGGAAATTATGAATATGAATGTACCTGCAGTTTCCTACTTGTAATCTATTTTTCTCCTGGAGTATGTCACTTGGGGCCAGAAGTGAGAAGGAGAAAGGGAAAACCCCAGGAACCTCCAGAAGATACTCAGCCTGCATGCTTCCCCATCTCCACAGAAACTCATAAAATCCTATCCACATCACCACTACGCAGTTGGATTCTGTGGGTTCTAGAGTTACCAGTAAGGCAATTGAGGGGGAGTAAAAGAACAAAAGTCTGTGGGGAATTAATACCCTTGTATTACCCATGGATTTCACTTGTGCACCTTCTACAGCCCTTGAAGAGTTTAGGAGACCACTGATGCATAGGAAGAACCCAAAGGCAGCCCAGCTATGCTGCCAGAAGGAAAGAGACCCAAGAAATAATGTGAAGACAAGAGGTTTTCTTCATATGTTCCCTGAGATTAGTGGAGTTACATCCTGATTTCTCCAGTAATCTCAAGACTTCATGGGGCTTGATCTTTTGTTTAGACTTAATTGTCTGTTTAAAAAAAAAAAACTGAGTATGAGTCAGCTTCTTTATGCATTGACCCTCACAGACTTTCCTGACAACTTTGGGAAGCAACCACAGTAAGGGAGTTTCTAGGCCTTTGAAATCTTCCCCATCTCTGTGGTACTTTGTATAGCTGCTATAGTCAGTGTGTGAGGCAAGATGCTAAAAAGAAAAGAAAATGTTTGTGAGCTGCAGGACTAAAACTGTGAAGTCTCAATGAAGCACACATGAAAAATATTCAAAACTCAGTAAGTACTGGTAACGATAACACTGATTTATGATGAATGGCTTTATTTGTTTGAAATAACATCTAAGTTCACAGAGAGCAGCTTCACTGAGAAATACAATCCTCCTATAAGGAAGCCAAGTCTGCAAAGGCTAATTATACAGTATCAAAATTGTACAGTACTACAATTATACAGTATCAAAATTTAAAAACAAAAGAGGAGTTCATTATTTCCTTCCAGGTTTCTTTCTGTTTAATAATCCACATAAACTTCTGTAGTGGCACAGGCCAGGTGGAAGTTTATGAGCAAAGGTTATAAATAATTGACTGAACAGCCTTGAGTTGAGTAAAAAGCCGCTTCTAGCAATGAAGCCCTAAGAGATTTCATCTATCCTAATACTCTTGAAAGGATTATAGCAGCAAGAAAGGCCAAGTGAGCATCTTATTCCATCAGCATTCATTTTTCATTGTGGTAAAGGAGTGAGTGGCTGACATAAAATGGAACAGTCTCTACAAATTGTTTGAGAACTATGAGGAGAAACAAAAGGGAGCATCTTGTAAATTGAATTTTTCAACTACATTTGTTTCTGCTTTTAAAATATACACACAAACAAATGGACAAATATAAAAAAAACATGAACAGATTTGAAACAGTTGAATCTCAAGGCATTTTCATAGAATCATAGAATATCAGGGTTGGAAGGGACCCCAGAAGGTCATCTAGTCCAACCCCCTGCTCAAAGCAGGACCAATTCCCAGTTAAATAATCCCAGCCAGGGCTTTGTCAAGCCTGACCTTAAAAACCTCTAAGGAAGGAGATTCTACCACCTCCCTAGGTAACGCATTCCAGTGTTTCACCACCCTCTTAGTGAAAAAGTTTTTCCCAATATCCAATCTAAACCTCCCCCACTGCAACTTGAGACCATTACTCCTCGTTCTGTCATCTGCTACCATTGAGAACAGGCTAGAGCCATCCTCTTTGGAACCCCCTTTCAGGTAGTTGAAAGCAGCTATCAAATCCCCCCTCATTCTTCTCTTCTGCAGGCTAAACAATCCCAGCTCCCTCAGCCTCTCCTCATAACTCATGTGTTCCAGTCCCCTAATCATTTTTGTTGCCCTTCGCTGGACTCTCTCCAATTTATCCACATCCTTCTTGAAGTGTGGGGCCCAAAACTGGACACAGTACTCCAGATGAGGCCTCACCAATGTCGAATAGAGGGGAACGATCACGTCCCTCGATCTGCTCGCTATGCCCCTACTTATACATCCCAAAATGCCATTGGCCTTCTTGGCAACAAAGGCACACTGCTGACTCATATCCAGCTTCTCGTCCACTGTCACCCCTAGGTCCTTTTCCGCAGAACTGCTGCCTAGCCATTCGGTCCCTAGTCTGTAGCGGTGCATTGGGTTCTTCCGTCCTAAGTGCAGGACCCTGCACTTATCCTTATTGAACCTCATCAGATTCCTTTTGGCCCAATCTTCCAATTGGTCTAGGTCCTTCTGTATCCTATCCCTCCCCTCCAGCGTATCTACCACTCCTCCCAGTTTAGTATCATCCGCAAATTTGCTGAGAGTGCAATCCACACCATCCTCCAGATCATTTATGAAGATATTGAATAAAACCGGCCCCAGGACCGACCCTTGGGGCACTCCACTTGATACCGGCTGCCAACTAGACATGGAGCCATTGATCACTACCCGTTGAGCCCGACAATCTAGCCAGCTTTCTACCCACCTTATAGTGCATTCATCCAGCCCATACTTCCTTAACTTGCTGACAAGAATACTATGGGAGACCGTGTCAAAAGCTTTGCTAAAGTCAAGAAACAATACATCCACTGCTTTCCCTTCATCCACAGAACCAGTAATCTCATCATAAAAGGCGATTAGATTAGTCAGGCATGACCTTCCCTTGGTGAATCCATGCTGGCTGTTCCTGATCACTTTCCTCTCATGCAAGTGCTTCAGGATTGATTCTTTGAGGACCTGCTCCATGATTTTTCCAGGGACTGAGGTGAGGCTGACTGGCCTGTAGTTCCCAGGATCTTCCTTCTTCCCTTTTTTAAAGATTGGCACTACATTAGCCTTTTTCCAGTCATCCGGGACTTCCCCGGTTCGCCACGAGTTTTCAAAGATAATGGCCAGTGGCTCTGCAATCACAGCCGCCAATTCCTTCAGCACTCTCGGATGCAACTCGTCCGGCCCCATGGACTTGTGCACGTCCAGCTTTTCTAAATAGTCCCTAACTGCCTCTATCTCCACAGAGGGCTGGCCATCTCTTCTGCATTTTGTGATGCCCAGCGCAGCAGTCTGGGAGCTGACCTTGTTAGTGAAAATAGATGCAAAAAAAGCATTGAGTACATTAGCTTTTTCCACATTCTCTGTCACTAGGTTGCCTCCTTCATTCAGTAAGGGGCCCACACTTTCCTTGGCTTTCTTCTTGTTGGCAACATACCTGAAGAAACCCTTCTTGTTACTCTTGACATCTCTCGCTAGCTGCAGCTCCAGGTGCGATTTGGCCCTCCTGATTTCATTCCTACATGCCCGAGCAATATTTTTATACTCTTCCCTGGTCATATGTCCAACCTTCCACTTCTTGTAAGCTTCTTTTTTATGTTTAAGATCCGCTAGGATTTCACCATTAAGCCAAGCTGGTCGCCTGCCATATTTACTATTCTTTCGACTCATTGGGATGGTTTGTCCCTGTAACCTCAACAGGGATTCCTTGAAATACAGCCAGCTCTCCTGGACTCCTTTCCCCTTCAAGTTAGTCCCCCAGGGGATCCTATCCATCTGTTCCCTGAGGGAGTCGAAGTCTGCTTTCCTGAAGTCCAGGGTCCTTATCCTGCTGCTTACCTTTCTTCCCTGCGTCAGGATCCTGAACTCAACCAACTCATGGTCACTGCCTCCCAGATTCCCATCCACTTTTGCTTCCCCCACTAATTCTACCCGGTTTGTGAGCAGCAGGTCAAGAAAAGCGCCCCCCCTAGTTGGCTCCTCTAGCACTTGCGCCAGGAAATTGTCCCCTATGCTTTCCAAAAACTTCCTGGATTGTCTATGCACCGCTGTATTGCTCTCCCAGCAGATATCAGGAAAATTAAAGTCACCCATGAGAATCAGGGCATGCGATCTAGTAGCTTCCGTGAGCTGCCGGAAGAAAGCCTCATCCACCTCATCCCCCTGGTCCGGTGGTCTATAGCAGACTCCCACCACTACATCACTCTTGTTGCACACACTTCTAAACTTAATCCAGAGACACTCAGGTTTTTCTGCAGTTTCGTACCGGAGCTCTGAGCAGTCATACTGCTCCCTTACATACAGTGCTACTCCCCCACCTTTTCTGCCCTGCCTGTCCTTCCTGAACAGTTTATAACCATCCATGACAGTACTCCAGTCATGTGAGTTATCCCACCAAGTCTCTGTTATTCCGATCACGTCATAGTTCCTTGACATCACCAGGACCTCCAGTTCTCCCTGCTTGTTTCCAAGGCTTTGTGCATTTGTATATAAGCACTTGAGATAACCTGTTGATCGCCCCTCATTGCCAGTATGAGGCAGGAGCCCTCCCCCTCACAGACATTCCTGCCTGTGCTTCCTCCCGGTATCCCGCTTTCCCACTTACCTCAGGGCTTTGGTCTCCTTCCCCCGGTGAACCTAGTTTAAAGCCCTCCTCACTAGGTTAGCCAGCCTGCTGGCAAAGATGCTCTTCCCTCTCTTCGTAAGATGGAGCCCGTCTCTGCCCAGCACTCCTCCTTCATGGAACACCATCCCATGGTCAAAGAAACCAAAGCCTTCTCTCCGACACCACCTGCGTAGCCATTCGTTGACTTCCACGATTCGACGCTCCCTACCTAGGCCTTTTCCTTCCACGGGGAGGATGGACGAGAACACCACTTGCGCCTCCAACTCCTTTATCCTTCTTCCTAGAGCCACATAGTCCGCAGTGATCCACTCAAGGTCATTCTTGGCAGTATCATTGGTGCCCACGTGGAGAAGCAGGAAGGGGTAGCGATCCGAGGGCTTGATGAGTCTCGGCAGTCTCTCCGTCACATCGCGAATCTTAGCCCCTGGCAAGCAGCAGACTTCTCGGTTTTCCCGGTCAGGGCGGCAGATAGATGACTCAGTCCCCCGGAGGAGAGAGTCCCCGACCACCACCACCCGCCTTCTCCTCTTGGGAGTGGTGGTCGTGGAACCCCCAACCTCAGGACAGCGCATCTCATGCCTTCCAACCAGCGGAGTCTCCTTCTGCTTTCTCGCCCCAGACATATCATCTGGTCCACTCTCCGCAACGATACCTGTGGAGAGAACATGAAAGCGGTTAGTTACCTGTGTCTGCGTTGCTGGAACCCGGACATTCCGCTTACCTCTTCTGGAGGTCACATGTTGCCAAGCTTCTTCACTGGCCTCTTGGCGCCTGTGTGCAACCTGCTCTATATCTGTAGAGCTTTGTGCCCCTAGAAGCCTATCCTGAGTTTCGTCCAGGAAATCCTCAGTTTCCCGTATGCAACGCAGGGTCGTTATCTGTTGCTCCAGACCTTCAATCTTCTCTTCCAATATGGAGACCAGCTTGCACTTTGTACAGACAAAGTCGCTTCTGTCCTGTGGAAGAAAGACAAACATGGCACATCCAGTGCAGGTCACAACAGCTGAACCCCCCCCTTCCATATCACCTTCCTACTATGAGCTTCCTCAGAGCAGTTTGCAAGATGTAAGCCTCACTGGGCTCACTCCAGGTGAACTCCCAGGCAAACTCCTGCTGTGAGCTGCTCTGCTGTCCCCCCTGCTCAGCTGGTTCTCCGCCGCTCAGCTGGTTCGCGAAGCTCTGGCTATTTTTAAACAGCCAGGCTTCCCTGTCGCAAACAAACAGACACCCTACTGCCCGCCCCCTGCAGGCTAGCAGCCAATCAGACACTCACTCAGGCTCTCATACTGCCCCCCCCCCAGCAAACACACGCTCGGATACTTCCTCAGCAAGCAAACAAACACAGACTCGGATTTTACATCTGGATGTCTTAACAAAATGTATTTATTTAACATTATCACCTATAATAAAAATTAAATGACAAATACTCAGCAAATTTTTGAACGTATGCCATGCTGAACAATTGATGGCATTATATTCATAGATTTGAAGGTCAGAAGGTACCATTCTGATCAGCTAGTCTGACCTCCTATAGAGCACAAGACACACAATTACTCCCAAAATAATTCCTAGAGTAGATCTTTCAGAAAAAAAATCCAATCCTGATTTAGAAATTGTTAGTGATGGAGAATCCATCACAATCCCTGGTAATTTGTTCCAATGGTTAATTACTCTCACTGTTAAATATTATGCCTACTTCCAATCTGAATTTGTCTAGCTTCAACTTCCAACCATTGGATCATGTTATACTTTTCTCTGCTAGATTGAAGAGACCATTATTAAATATTTGTTCCCAAGGTAGGTACTTATAGACTCAAGTCACCTCTTAACCTTCTATTTGTCTATCACTATAAAACATGTCTTCTAATCTTTTAATCATTCTAGTAAATCTTCTTTGAATCTTCTCCAATTTATCAATCTCTGTCTTCAATTGTGGGCACCAGAACTAGACAAATAACTCAAGCAGCTGTTGCACCACTGTCAAATATAAAGGTAAAATAAGATGTCTACTCCTACTTGAGAGTCCTCTGTTTATGCATCCAAGGATTACATGAGCCCCTTTGGCCAGTGAGCACTCATATTCAGCTAATTATCCACCACTCCCCCAAATCTTTTTCAGAGTCACCGTTTGCCAGGGTAGAATCCCTCATGGCATAAGTATGACATACATTCTTTGTTCCTAGATGTATACATTTACATTTTGTCATGTTATGAAGCATCTGTTTACTTGTATCCACTTTATGAAGAAATTGAGACCTCTCTGTATCTGTGACATGTCCTTTTCATTATTTACTACTCCCCCAACTTTTTTGTTATCTGAAAACTTTATCAGTGATGATTTTATGTTTTATTCCAGGTCATTACTAAAAATGTTTGATAGTGCAGGAATCAGTCCTTGAGGGCCAAGAATCAGTCCCCAAGGGACTGATCCCCCTAGAAATATACCCATTCTATGACAATTCCTCATTTACAATTACATTTTGAGACCTATCAATTAGCCTATATTTAATCCATGTAACGTGTGCCATGTTAATTTTATATCTTTCTCATTTTTTAATCAAAATGTCATGCAGTGCCAAGTCAAATGTCATAAAGAAATCTAAGTATAGTACACGAACACGATTACCTTTATCAGCCAAACCTATCTCATCTATCTATCTATACCAAGTTAGTTTGACAGGATCTATTTTCCATAAACCCTTCTTGATTGGATTACTTATGTTACTCGCCTTCAATTTTTTATTAATTGTGTCCTGTATCAGCCGCTCCATTATGTTGTCCAGGATCAGTTGTCTCTCCTCAATGTTTCCAGGCTGAGAGGCCTGTCATTACCTAGACCATTCCATTTACCCTTTTTAAAAATTGGTACAACATTAGCTTTCTTCCAGTGTCCTGGAACTTCCCTGTTCCAAGACTTATTGAAAATCAACATTAATGGTGCAGCAAGCTCCTCAGCCAGCTCTTTTAAAACTCTGGATGCAAGTTATATGAACCTTCTGATTTCAGAATGTCTAACTTTAATAGCCTCTGTTTAATATCCTCCTGCGATACTAGTGGAATGGAAAAAGTGTTATAATACAACATGACTTCATCATCTGTTTTTTCCCCCAAGTATAGAACAGTAATATTTATTGAACACCTCCATTTTTGCTGTGTTTTTATTGATAATTCTACCATTTCCAACTAGCAATGGATCAATGCCACTATCAGGATTCTTTTTGTTCCTAATATTCTTTAAAAAATAATTTATTCTTGTCCTTCACTCTGCTGGCCATAGATTTCTACTTGTTTCCCCTTTGCTTCCCTTATTAATTTTCCACAATTCCTAGCTTCTGATTTATATTAATTATCATCAACTTTGCCTTTCTTCCATTAGTTATATTTATTATTAATGTTTATTATTATTTATAGTTTCCTTCACTTTCCCTATACCAGGTCAGGTTTCAGAGTAACAGCCGTGTTAGTCTGTATCCGCAAAAAGAAAAGGAGTACTTGTGGCACCTTAGAGACTAACCAATTTATTAGAGCATAAGCTTTTGTGAGCTACAGCTCACTTCATAGGATGCGTGCATACCAGGTCAGTTTCTCAACTAATTCCTCCTTCTTCTTCCATGAGGGGGATTGTGGATTTTTGGGCACCTAGTAAAGAATTCTTAAACAATTTCCTATTCACATTCACATTAAGGAAAACTTGCTGGCAGATCTACTAGATGGTGAAGTAGTCTCCTAAGGGAACAGATGGAAGGGAATATGTGATTGTCATATTCTCAGATGACACTTATAGCAGAATGTATGCCTGCTAGCTCTGTAGTTGCTCAGTGCATGTTTCTCCACACTAAAGCATCTTTTCATTTCAGAATACCAATTCAAGTCAATCACGAAAAATACATTTGGCAGCACCAACAGGTCACAGGTATTTAAAGTACCTGGACATCTACTCCAATAGGCACAGGTCTTCAGTATGCTCACTAGTGGGCACTAGAAGTCACTACCTATAAAAATCTAATTAAGCACAAACGTGACCGCTTTTAGAAATAACATCAAGACTCACTTCTCTGACAAGTTTTTCTTAGCTGATTAACTCCTGATTTCCTTAGTGATTGGGTACAAATGTAGGCAGCAGGGGAGTATGGTGTTTAGGGTCTCTCTTATTGAGTTCTTGAATATCTCAATTTAAACCTTGTAAGACAATCGGATACCATCTGTGTTAATTTTCATAAGAATTTCATTCGTTGTTACTCATAAATTATATTGGCTGAGGCCCCAGTTCAGCAAATACATGCATAACTTTAACTATGCAACTAGTTTAACTGAAATCAATGGGGATTCTAACAAGCTTTAAGTTACACATGTATTTACATACATTGCTGAATTGGGGCTTTCAGGACCTATTATGCCATAGATTAATGTGAGGATACTAAGATTTGATTTAAAAGAAAACATGTAAAGTTATAAAATATAACTATGGATTTAATTTAAACTTTGACAGTTTTTGGAGCATCTACAAACTTGATGAACTTGTTGCGTGTTTGGACAATTAAGATAAATGAGTTCAGGGAAGGCCAACAAAAACAGTAAGGGGCTGGAGTGACTGGTTAATGATGGAAGATTAAAAGACCTAAGGATCCAATCTTGCAACTGACTGTATGTGGACAGACTTCTATGCCTGCCCAGAACCAAATATACTTCAATGGGGTGCTCCAAGAATGCAATGGTCTGGATACATTCACTCAGTAGCAGAATAAAGCAATATATATATAGACAGTATAACTATCACTATAACCACCTACAAATATTTGAAAGAGAAGGAAATAATTATTTACAGTGACAGAGAGGGTGTAATTAGGCATACTGCGATGAAAGAGAAACTATAGGCTGGTTATTAGGAAAAACTTCCTTAGAATAAGATGTTAGAGGGTGGAAGAAGCTCCCAAGGGAAATAGTAGAAACTCTGATATCCAAGACCCTTAAAATTAGACTGAACAATGAGGATTGTCCTCTATTATTGTTTGAAACAGGAGGCCTACGGATGATATAATTATACATTCTGTACTATTGGATCCCTACTAATTCTTTGATTACTATATGGCTTTTTTATCATGGACTTTTGAAATGTATTCCTTGTGTGTATAGCTAAAGAGAATTGCAAAAACACTAGCACATGCACTTTTGGGGACAATCCTTCACTGGCAGGCGAATTGCCAGATAAAAATAGCAGAAAATACAGTGCAGCAAATGGAATAGATAAACTAAAATGGCTTCTTCATCTCTAAGTTCAAAGAGTTCTTATACATTTGGGTACAGCTACTTTGAAGTCAATGGAAATACACTCACTTATAGCAGAGATGAATTTATCTTACCATGCTATGATGAGTCCTGTGGGTTTCAGTCTCTGATGTAGGGCACTGAGCAGTACAGGATGCTTGAGTCTTTAGTTTTATTTTGTATGTTCTGGGTGATATTATCAAGGGGCCTAATGGAACCAGACCCCCAACTCTCACTGACTTTCACTGTTATTTGGGTGCTTAGTTCTCTTAGGTTCCTTAGAAAAATGGCAGTCTCTGTGTGCTTTTTACACTGACAAAAGGACATAGCAAAATGAAGTAGCAAACACAATGAACCCTTATAGATTCACTAAGTGATTCTACACAAATTTCAACCTTCCCAAACCACCATACAAGTTCTACGTCCTCCTCCTATGAGGTACCCTGCCACTGACTTTTGGTCCCATACCAAAAGAGGAGATGATGCTTAAACATATCAAGCATACTCAACAATAAAGACAGCTGAAAATACTTTCTAAAAATCTACTGGATATCTGTACAACTGAAGCTCCTTAGATTATGGCAATTTTTTAAATGGCACATAAAACTTCCTAGATGACATTGAGTGAAAGTGTAAAGGTCTTGGGGGTAAGATTAGAAAAACATAACATTCTTAGAAAATTTTATATAACTAGAGTAGATAAGAGGTTTTGGTGATGGAGGGAGGGGAATGGGTAAATGGCCTGATGCAAAGTCCATTGAAATCAGTTGGAGCTGTGTCATTGATTTTGCTGGACCTTCAATCAGGCCCAGAGAGAAAGACAGACTGAGAAAGAGAGAGAGGGAGGGAGAGAGAGAATGACACTGTGCTACTGCTCCTGCTCATAAACTGGTTAAACAAACTTATACAAACAAAGCCTTCATCATATCTCTGCTTCTTGAGTATCTGAAGCTTCTATCATATTCAATAGCAGGGTCTGAAGATAGGCAGGGGTTCTGGCAGGGGCTGGGGGAAATGCTATGTTTGGTATGGTATGAAAAAGGGGCTGGAGGAAATGGTTATGTTAAAAGGTAATAACAAAATGTTTTTTAAGTACATCAGAAGCAGTAAGACTGCTAAACAACCAGTGGGGCCCCTGGATGATCGAGATACAAATGGAGCACTTAAAGACAATAAAGTCATTGCAGAGAAACTAAATGAATTCTTTGCTTCAGTCTTCACGGCTGAGGATGTTAGGGAGATTCCCAGACATGAGCCGTCTTTTATAGGTGACAAATCTGAAGAATTGTCACAGATTGAAGTGTCACTAGAGAAGGTTTTGGAATTAATTGAGAAACTTAACAGTAACAAGTCACTGGGACCAGATGCTATTCACCTAAGAGTTCTGAAAGAACTCAAATGTGAAATTGCGGAAATATTAACTATGTAACAGGTTTGTAACCTGTCCTTTAAATCAGCTACTGTACACAATGACTGGAAGACAGCTAATGTAATACCAATATTTGAGAAGGGGTCTAGAGGTGATCCCGTCAATTACAGACCAGTAAGTCTAACGTCAGTACCGGGCAAATTAGTTGAGACAATAGTAAAGAATAAAATTGTCAGACACACAGAATAACATAAATTGTTGCGCAAAAGTCAACATGATTTCTGAAAAGGGAGATTGTGTCTAACTAATCTATTAGAGTTCTTTGAGGGGGTCAACAAACATGTGGACAAGGGGGATCCAGTGGACATAGTGTACTTAGATTTCCACAAAGACTGTGACAAGATCCCTCACCAAAGGCTCTTACGTAAATTAAGTTGTCATGGGATAAGAGGGAAGATCCTTTCATGGATTGAGAACTGGTTAAAAGACAGGAAACAAAGGATAAGAATAAATGGTAAATGTTCAGAATAGAGAGGGGTAACTAGTGGTGTTCATAGAATCATAGAATATCAGGGTTGGAAGGGACCTCAGGAGGTCATCTAGTCCAACCTCCTGCTCAAAGCAGGACCAATCCCCAACTAAATCATCACAGCCAGGGCTTTGTCAAGCCTGACCTTAAAAACCTCGAAGGAAGGAGATTCCACCATCTACCTAGGTAACCCATTCCAGTGCTTCACCACCCTCCTAGTGAAAAAGTTTTTCCTAATATCCAACCTAAACCTCCCCCACTGCAATTTGAGACCATTACTACTTGTTCTGTCATCTGGTACCACTGAGAACAGCCTAGATCCATCCTCTTTGGAACCCCCTTTCAGGTAGTTGAAAGCAGCTATCAAATCCCCCCTCATTCTTCTCTTCCGCAGACTAAACAGTCCCAGTTCCCTCAGCCTCTCCCCATAAGTCAGGTGTTCCAGTCCCCAATCATTTTTGTTGCCCTCTGCTGGACGCTTTCCAATTTTTCCACATCATTCTTGTAGTGTGGGGCCTCAAACTGGACGCAGTACTCCAGATGAGGCCTCACCAATATCGAATAAAGGGGAACAATCACGTCCCTCGATCTGCCGGCAATGCCCCTACTTATAGAGCCCAAAATGCTGTTACCCTTCTTGGCAACGAGGGCACACTGTTGACCCATATCCACCTTCTCGTCCCCTATAACTCCTAGGTCTTTTTCTGCAGAACTGCTGCCTAGCCATTCAGTCCCTCGTCTGTAGCGGTGCATGGGATTATTCCATCCTAAGTGCAGGACTCTTTACTTGTCCTGGTTGAACCTCATCAGATTTCTTTTGGACCAATCCTATAATTTGTTTAGGTCCCTCTGTATCCTATCCCTACCCTCCAACGTATCTACCACACCTCCCAGTCGTCCCCAGGACTGACCCTTTGGGCACTCCGCTTGATACCGGTTGCCAACTAGACATGGTGCCATTTATCACTACCCCTAGCCAGCTTTCTATCCACCTTATAGTCCATTCAAGTGTTCCCCAAGGGTCAGTCCTAGGACCAATCCTATTCAACTTATTCATAAATGATCTGAAAAAGGAGTAAACAGTGAGGTGATAAAGTTTGCAGATGGTACTAAACTGCTCAAGATAGTTAAGACCAAAGCAGATAGTGAAGATCTTCAAAAAGATCTCACAAAACTAAGTGATTGGGCAACAAAATGACAACTGAAATTTAATGTGGATAAATGGAAAGTAATGCACGTAGGAAAAAATAACCCCAACTATACATACAATATGATGGGGGCTAATTTAGCTACAACTAGTCAGGAGAAAGATCTTGGTGTCATCATGGATAGTTCTCTGAAGATGTCCACACAGCGTGCAGCGGCAGTCAAAAAAGCAAATGGGATGTTAGGAATTATTAAAAAAGGGATAGAGAATAAGGCGGAGAATATCTTATTGTCCTTATATAAATCCATGGTATGCCCACATCTTGAATTCTGCATACAGATGTGGTCCTCTCATCTCAAAAAAGATATACTGGCATTAGAAAAGGTTCAGAAAAGGGCAACTAAAATGATTAGGGGTTTGGAACAGGTCCCATATGAGGAGAGATTAAAGAGACTAGGACTTTTCAGCTTGGAAAAGAGAAGACTAAGGGGGGATATGATAGAGGTATATAAAATCATGAGTGGTGTGGAGAAAGTGAATAAGGAAAAGTTATTTACTTGTTCCCATAATATAAGAACTAGGGGCCACCAAATGAAATTAATAGGAAGCAGGTTTAAAACAAATAAAGGACGTTCTTCTTCACTCGGCACACAGTCAATCTGTGGAACTCCTTGCCTGAAAAGGTTGTGAAGGCTAGGACTATAACAGGGTTTAAAAGGGAACTGGATAAATTCATGGAGATTAAGTCCATTAATGGCTATTAGCCAGGATGGGTAAGGAATGGTGTCCCTAGCCTCTGTTTGTCAGAGGGTGGAAATGTATGGCAGGAGAAAGATCACTAGATCATTACCTGATAGGTTAAGTACCTCTGGGGCACCTGGCATTGGCTGTTGTTGCTAGACAGGATACTGCGCTGGATGGACCCTTGATCTTACCCAGTATGGCCATTTTTATGTTCTTATATTGCTGCACAGAGGAAAGGTTATATATTAATTTTCTGCTGATATGATAATTGCTGTACATTTTCATTCTGTGAAGCAAGTGTAGTGCTGTTAAATATTTTTTCCATGTTGCTTGTTCTCTGGTGAGTCATCATCTATGGTGATATTCTTAACTAAGACAAGCATAATTATCTAGTTGCTTTCATATGGGCAAACAGATGGGGAGAGAGCAGAATATTTTCAATGCATTCCAAGCAAAAATCTCAGGAAACAGGAGGTAGATCATTATTTTTTTCTTCCTGCTTGCTGCCTGCAGCTGTTAACAGAGCTCAATTTTCACCTATAACTTGTTTTATGTCCAGCAGGAGCTGTCTTTACATACTCTACATAGCTCTGTAAATGTGTATGGAGCCTAAAACAAAATAAAATGAATTAAAAGACTAGATTACACCCATAACTTTGGAGAGAGTGAGAGTTGGAAAAACAAGGGGGACTTGAGCTCCTAATTGCTCCTTTAGAAATCCAAGTCCAAAATGTAGTCACCACTGACATTCACATAACCCCAACTCAGCTGCTACCTAACCCTATAGTTTCCTAAATTCCCTAAGCACCTGTATTTCCACCATTCAGGTCCCCAAGATATCTAAATTTCTGTTCTGTTAATGCACACATCCCCTCAGGGATGTCGCCACCAAGCAGCTTGGTGCTTAACTCATACATAAGTGCCATATTCCTCCTGCCTCGCTCACCCATGGACCCAATCTGTTAGATGCATTCAGAGACTACCTTACTGCATGTCTACCAGATCAGCCTGGTCGTGCTCCCCTAAAGCCCTGTGGTTAGAGTATTTATCTTGTTGGAAGAAGAAAAGGAGTACTAGTGGCACCTTAGAGACTATCCAATTTATTTGAGCATAAGCTTTCGTGAGCTACAGCTCACTTCATCGGAGGCAGGCACAGTTGTCTCTGTTAGCTGTGTTCTGCATGGTTTCTCCAACACATGTGGCTAAGATGAAGTTCCTGTCTCAAAGCTGGTATCAGAATCTTACTAAGAATTCAAGAAGTCTGGTTGGTTGAGTTGTGGCAGTACCAAGGGACTCTAATAAGAGAATATATATTGACTGTTTCACCTCTGTGATGGAACCATCCTGGGAAATATTAGTGGAATTTTTAGCTTGCTGGACTACTATCTCTTGTGTCATGAGGTGCTTGGGAGCTCAAGGTTGAAACTGTCCAGATTGTTTTATCAAAAATAAAATGGGAATATGGAAGTGGAAGTGACTCCAGTAGACTCCCCTCCCTCATCACTAATGTGGAACATCAAATGCAGCACCAACTGCCAGTGTACAAGTGTACAGATTAGTTTTAAACCATTTTTATTCCTATTTGTTATTGGGTAGAATTAACATTGCAAATGCATTATACACACCATGTGTCTTTACAAACAGATTGAGCTGGTTTCAGATCAACACCTGCAAAAAAGACCAGGAGCATACAAAAGTATGGTAATTAACAGAGAACCAAGGGAAGACCAATTTTGAAAAGGGGGTGTTTATTTGACAATAAGATGCAAAGGCAGAATATGAGTGTGTGTATCTTAAACAGGAAAAAAAATATGATATTTGTGTGAATGACTTAAATGGTGCATGAAAAACAGGACCCACACAGTTTATCCAAAGCAATGACTACAATCCTGAATGTATTAAGCACAATGGACATTGTGAAAATTACCTAAAATTTCTCCCCTAAAAAATTATCTTCAGTTTGAAACCAAACATGGAAAATATCAGCCCCAAATCATTTTGTTCGTGAAAAAGTTATGAGCAAATAAAAAAAGCAGAGTTTAAAAATGATGCTTTGTAATGTTAGCTTTTCCTTTCACACTGAAGAAATGCAATAAGTGACATATAGATATGCTTGCCTCCCATATGGGTCAAATGTGATTCAAGTGAGACTGCCCTGTGTTCTGAACACAGGGATTACAAAACAGTTTCAAAATAACTTTAGACTGACATTGACACAAATGTCACAACACTATGGTGCAATCATTTTGTCCTGCAGAACAAAGTCTAAAAGGTAGGAAGTTGGCAACCCTAAACAAAATAGTCGAAAAATAATCCATTGCTAAGGTTAGGACCTTACATTTTTCAGATGGTTTCTCTCTCTCAGATTACTTTTTCTCCCTTTAAACCATTGAAATTGCAGCAATTCTTGCTCCTCTTTAATGCAGTATTCATGCCTATTTATACCCTTGCATACTCTGATTTGTATTTTCCAGGATCACCCATTTTCTATATTCCTAACCTTGTTCATACTTTTGTTCTACTCCGAAGATGGCATCTTCCTTTTAGCTGTCTACTATCTGGTTGGAAAAAAAAGATTAGTAAAAATATTTGACCACTTATTCTGACCAAACTGGTTCCAACATCCCCCATTGCTAAATGGGTTTTGAAATTTCAAACTGCAGGGCTGAAAAAAACAAACAAACAACAGAAAAATCTAAAAAGCTAAATCACAAGCTAATTCCTTGACCATTTATAGTAAATTCGTCAACTAATTTTCTATGAAATGAAGTTTGTCCATACATTCACTTTTCTAAATAGAAATTATTTGCTCTGCCTCTTGATTTCATGCGGGATCAAAAATAAACCATTTGGTTGTAGTAGTTCATTATTCTACAATGATTTACCACCTTATTTCACACTATTGGATTTAATAAATGTGAAATATTTGTGGAAGGATGTGTTCTTATCATTACATATAGTGATGCTGAGATAAATACAAAGGATTTCCCCAGACAAATAACTAGATTCCTAGGCTTAAAGGCCAGAATTAACCATTATGATAATGTAATCTGACCTCTGGAATAAAAGATGCCATAGAATTTCACCAAGTGATTCCCCATAATTTCTGACTGAGCTACAGTATATTTTCTAGAAAGACATCCAGTCAGGATTTGAAGACTTCATGTGACAGAGACTCCACAACATCCCTTGATAATTGTTTAACTACTATGAAGAACAGAACCTCACTTCTTTGAAGGTTCGGTAAAGCTTTGTTATTTTCAAGCACCTATGAATATCTATGCTCTGGCTGCTGTAAACCAAAAAACCATGATATTGTCTGTCCTGGTGATATTTCCAGCCTGTGTTGAAGCAGAATGTACCAGAAATTTTACAAGCACACTGTTTCAATATTTCTGGACACATTTGGGTGACTCAAGAGGTTACTCTGAGTTCTTAAATAATGGAACTCAAATGTCAAAACCTTTTGGTGTCACTCATTACTACCATATAATTAGAACAACCAAAAGTGTCAGAACTGATCCCATTATCTCATTTAAAGTTCCACAGGTTAAGTGACTTCATAGCTGTAGAAATGGCAGTAGAATTAGGTTTCCACCATGGAATTCATGGGTCTCTGTGGCAGGGGAAGAAGAGGAGGATGTAGAGACTTTTCATTCTCTATATAGCATATTCTAACACACTTGCATTACTCCATGAGGCAAAAGTGTTTCCACCCCCCATGTGGAATACTGAAGTCAATATGATTTTTCATACCTAATTTTAGTGATGCAGTTTAAAAACATTGGTCTTCTCTTTTTCATTTTTGAATTTATTTTATTATAGCTGCAGGAATTGAAATCCAAAACAAAATTTTCCACTCATGCATAATAGGAATCAAGGTATCTGGTGTATAATATGTTAAACCTGCCATAGATTACCTGGGACATGCATCCGACAAAGTGGGTATTCACCCACGAAAGCTTATGCTCCAATACGTCTGTTAGTCTATAAGGTGCCACAGGACTCCTTGCCGCTTTTACAGATCCAGACTAACACGGCTACCCCTCTGATACTTGACTTCCTTCCTAAATATGTTATCTATGTGCTTTTCATTTCCTTGGATATTAAACTGTCTGGTAAGCTGGATCTTAATTTTCCCAGTTGTACCCTTCAGAGCAAGATTTGGACATGACATTTGGCATCTATTACAGCTCGGAGTAAGGAAATTCCTAATCTTCAGGCTGCTGGACCAGTCCAAGGAGCAACCTCAGTTAGATTCAGGATTCAGTCCAAGGGGCTCATTCAGCAGCTGAGGATCACTAGAGAGCAAGAACACCTAGCCATGCTTCCTTGCCCTCATCCATGCCTGATATACCATTGGTCTGTAAGCCAGGGAGGCAGCAGGTAAGGCATAGGAGAACCCTCAGCTGACTTAAAATTTGCTTTGCACTGTTGGAGAGGTACAAAGCAGACTTAATAAAGACAAGGATTTGTCTCAAAGCATTCGGCAAACGGATACACTCTTTTGCATCATTGGATTACTATATGTACACTCTCCCATCTTGTCATCTTCCAGGAGGTATCCAAGGTTCCCTGCAAAAATGTCTCAGATTTCCTGATCTCACAGTACATTACAATATATTCCCCTCAGTCCACCTCCCACAGATTTAGAGAAGAGAGAGAACAGATGGGTTTTGCAGTGTGTCCAGAAGGATATCAAATATGGGCTCTGGCAGAACAAGGGTCAAAGTGCATGTTCCAACACCAAGAGCCCCTCAGAGAGAGCACCCTCCCATCATCTTCTTTTCATTTATATTGAGGAGCTCCAGCTTGAGTGCTCCTGCTGATCTCAAGTGTAGCAGTATGTCAGAGGGAGAGAGGCAATTTCCAGGTAACAAGGTCCCAAACCACTTAGGGCTTTATAAATTAAACCAGAACCTTGAGTTCTATCCTGAAGCTTATTGGAAGCCACTGCAGATCACTGAGAACAGTAGTGTAAGAATGCAAATGGGGCCTAGGGGCAGTGGACAGGGGTAAGTTATAGCAGGAGGACAAAGTCACATAATGTCACCTAGTGATCATTATAGCGCTTATTTAAGCAAAACACTCAGGTCCAGATCTACACAGGTATTTAGGTTCCCAACATCCACTGATTTCAGTGGAAATTAAAAGCCTTAAATACCATTGTGAATCTGGGCCCCAATGAATAGATGTAGAAAAAGTTGATAGATTAGATAGATAATCTTTCAAAAACCTGGGAAAAGGGCAACTTTAGCTCACTTTAGCTTTAACTTGAGAAATGGGATATGAGTTTTAGAGCTGCTTGAAACCTGTAGGACTTTGTTCCCATAAGCTTAACAAGTATATGACTGCAACTCCTGTTCATAAGTTTTGAGAGTTTTAACCTTTCAGATTCTCTTGAAACCCTTTCATGTCAGGATGCTCAGCTTTTCCTCTCACTGGCATATCACCTCCCAGCAACCAATATCCAATGGACTCCTTTCCTGTTACTAATGAAATCTTCTGGATAGAGCCCAGCCTCTGCTTTGCCATTACACAACAGTTTACTTTCATACCTTGATAGTAAATTTTTGAGGTGCCCACTCCCTCCTATTCTAGGGAAATGGTTGGGTGGGAGGAATGACATAATGCAGTGGCAAGAGCAGAAAACATTCTGCCATAAGTGCTGGCAGCTACCTATACTGAACTTAGGATAGATGCATTTTATAGGCCCTTGCACCAACAGGAAGGAAAAAAAAATCAAAGTATCCTTAGGTGCAAGGCTAACTTCTTAATTTGGGTCCATATGAGGTGGTAATGTACAACATTGTGGCCTGGTCTACACTTATATGTTCAGCTGAAATAGCTACAGTGCTCAGAAGGGTGAAAAATTATTCACACCCCGAGTTTTGTAGCTATGCCAACCTAACCCCCAGTGTAGACATAGCGAGGTAGAGGGAGAAGATGAGGGATAATGGGGAGAAGGAGGAAATGAAGTAGAAGGGGGATCAGGGAATGGCAATGGCTGGTGATGATGAAGGGGGGAAAGAATTAATACTGACATGGAATACCAGGAAGCAAGGAATATGAGGCAGCTTGTAAAGCTGAGGGCCAGATATAAGAAGGAAGATCTCAGTGATAGAGGGGAGGAAGCTGAAGAGGACAGCCAGGCACAGAGGAGCGGAGTGTGCTTCCTGCAGTAAAAAGCCAAAGACAACATTATGGTAGACAGGTGCTTTCTCCTGGACCTATGGGAGGTGGTGCCTGGCAGATGAATCTCTTCCTACTGCCTGCCTGCAGTTGCCACTATGGAGCTTGCTCAACCATTGGAGGAGGTATGGCAGGCAGGAGCTGTTGGGAAAGCATGACTTCACTGATTTTTATTTTTTGTTAGGGATTTTCTCTATATGATGTTTCTTGTTTTTTCTACTCAGAATTCTCAAGCTTTAATTGTCCCTATCTTCTTCTTTGGCTATCCCTCGATGCGAGGATGATGTCTGCCAAGGGGGTTCATTGGTGGGTTTTTAAGCGGCTGAGGAGCCAATTCGTGCCCTGCAGATTTTCCCACAGAAGTGACAAGTGTGATCTTGGAGGAGACATAGTTGTTGGCTGGATTGTTGTGCCCTTTTTTTCCTCCTTTGTCACTTCTCTGTCTCATGAGCATGTCTGTTCTCCTCAGAGTCAGCTGTGGCTTGGTGTATGGTGTGGCGCCACTATATTCTGTTCCCCGCTGAGTCCTCCCACTTTGTTTGGTCGATACCTCCCTTTTTAAGGTGTACTTTCAGTATGTCTTTGAAGCACTTCCGCTGCCCTCCGCAAACCCTTCTTCCCTGACTTAACTGAGAGAAGAGTATTTGCTTCAGGAGGTGAGTGTCAACCACAGTGGCCAAACCAGCAGAGCTGGTGTTTCATGACCTGTGCTTCTATACTGCTGTTGTTGGCTGCAGAGAGAAGACTGATATTAGTGTGTTGCTTTCCAGCTGATCCTGAGAATCCTTCTGAGGCAGTGCTGCTGGAACCACTCCAGCCACTTGAGATATAGTTCTTAGGTTACCCAGGTCTCACATCCATAGAGAAGGGTGGGGATGACAACAGTTTTGTAAACCAAGATCTTAGTTTCTGTTTTCAGATCTCTATTATTGAAGACTCATTTGAGTAGTCTTCGAAAGGATGTGCTGGCAGAGTGGATCCTGTATTCAATTTCTATATCAATGCTGGCTGTTTGGGAGAGGTGGCTCAGGGCAAGGATATTCCCTGTGATGGAGAGGAGAGCAATACTTCTGTAGTTTCTGCACAAAGATTTGTCCCTTTCTTGAATATTGTAACAATATTGGCATTCTTAAAGTCAGGTGGAATTTCTTCGCAGGTCCAGATTTTGTCGAGGAGTTGGCAAAGTTTTTGCTGGAGCATTGTTCCCCCAACTTTACAAACCTCAGCTGCAATGCCATCTGGGCCTGGTGCTTTGTGATTTTTTTTTCTGGGCCATGCCAGACATCCTCAGAAGAAGGGAGATCAGCAAGGTGTTCCATTGCTGAGCATTATGGAATAGACTTGATGGTGTCATCAGAGACCGTAGGTTCGTGGTTTAGTGAGCTCTCAAAGTGCTCCTTCCAGCATTGTTTAATGGCCTTGAGGAAGGTTGTCAAGGTTCCTTCCCCACTCTGAACTCTAGGGTACAGATGTGGGGACCTGCATGAAAACCCCCCTAAGCTTATTTTTACCAGCTTAGTTTAAAACTTCCCCAAGGTACAAACTATTTTACCTTTTGTCCCTGGACTTTATTGCTGCCACCACCAAACGTCTAACAAATATAACAGGGAAAGAGCCCACCTGGAAAAGTCTTTCCACCCAAAATCCCTCCAACCCCATTTCCAGGGGAAGGCTTGATAAAAATCCTCACCAATTTGCATAGGTGAACACAGACCCAAACCCTTGGATCTTAAGAACAATGAAAAAGCAATCAGGTTCTTAAAAGAAGAATTTTAATTGAAGAAAAAGTAAAAGAATCACCTCTGTAAAATCAGGATGGCAAATACCTTACAGGGTAATCAGATTCAAAACATAGAGAATCCCTCCATGCAAAACCTTAAGTTACAAAAAGACACAAAAACAGGAATATACATTCCATTCAGCACAACTTATTTTATCAGCCATTTAAACAAAGCAGATCTAATGCATATCTAATTATATTGCTTATTAACCCTTTACAGGAGTTCTGACCTGCATTCCTGCTCTGGTCCCGGAAAAAAAAACAACAACAACAACAACACACAGACAGAGAGAACCCTTTGTTTCCCGCCCCCCATCCAGCTATGAAAGTATCTTGTCTCCTCATTGATAATTTTGGTCAGGTGCCTGTGAGGTTCATAGAATCATAGAATATCAGGGTTGGAAGGGACCTCAGGAGGTCATCTAGTCCAACCCCCTGCTCAAAAGCAGGACCCAACCCCAATTAAATCATCCCAGCCAGGGCTTTGTCAAGCCTGACCTTAAAAACTTCTAAGGAAGGAGATTCCACCACCTCCCTAGGCAACGCATTCCAGTGTTTCACCACCCTCCTAGTGAAAAAGTTTTTCCTAATATCCAACCTAAACCTCCCCCACTGCAACTTGAGACCATTACTCCTTGTCCTGTCCTCTTCCACCACTGAGAATAGTCTAGAACCATCCTCTCTTGAACCACCTCTCAGGTAGTTGAAAGCAGCTATCAAATCCCCCCTCATTCTTCTCTTCCGCAGACTAAACAATCCCAGTTCCCTCAGCCTCTCCTCATAACTCATGTGTTCCAGATCCCTAATAATTTTTGTTGCCCTTCGCTGGACTCTCTCCAATTTATCCACATCCTTCTTGTAGTGTGGGGCCCAAAACTGGACACAGTACTCCAGATGAGGCCTCACCAATGTCGAATAGAGGGGGACGATCACGTCCCTCGATCTGCTCGCTATGCCCCTACTTATACATCCCAAAATGCCATTGGCCTTCTTGGCAACAAGGGCACACTGCTAACTCATATCCAGCTTCTCGTCCACTGTCATCCCTAGATCCTTTTCCGCAGAACTGCTGCCTAGCCATTCGGTCCCTAGTCTGTAGCGGTGCATTGGGTTCTTCCGTCCTAAGTGCAGGACCCTGCACTTATCCTTATTGAACCTCATCAGATTTCTTTTGGCCCAATCCTCCAATTTGTCTAGGTCCCTCTGTATCCTATCCCTGCCCTCCAGTGTATCTACCACTCCTCCCAGTTTAGTATCATCCACAAATTTGCTGAGAGTGCAATCCACACCATCCTCCAGATCATTTATGAAGATATTGAACAAAACCGGCCCCAGGACCGACCCCTGGGGCACTCCACTTGACACGGGCTGCCAACTAGACATGGAGCCATTGATCACTACCCGTTGAGCCCGACAATCTAGCCAACTTTCTACCCACCTTATAGTGCATTCATCCAGCCCATACTTCTTTAACTTGCTGACAAGAATACTGTGGGAGATAGTGTCAAAAGCTTTGCTAAAGTCAAGATACAATACAACCACTGCTTTCCTTTCATCCACAGAACCAGTAATCTCATCATAGAAGGCAATTAGATTAGTCAGGCATGACCTTCCCTTGGTGAATCCATGCTGACTGTTCCTGATCACTTTCCTCTCATGTAAGTGCTTCAGGATTGATTCTTTGAGGACCTGCTCCATGATTTTTCCGGGGACTGAAGTGAGGCTGACTGGCCTGTAGTTCCCAGGATCCTCCTTCTTCCCTTTTTTAAAGATTGGCACTACATTAGCCTTTTTCCAGTCATCCGGGACTTCCCCCGTTCGCCACGAGGTTATCTTTAGCTTCTTAACCTTTTACAGGTAAAAGGGTTTTTTCCACTGGCCAGGAGGGATTTAAAGGTGGTTAGCCTTCCCTTTATATTTATGACAAAGGTGGAGCCATCTGGAAACATAAGGCAATTGGGCCTTTGGAGCTTGGCCCATATATAGTTTTTGTTGCTTCAAAGAAGCTTCTCATGTCATCCTGGTCTATGAAACCCTGGATCTCAGAGGCCTTCTCTTGCCACCACTTATTTTTGATGTCACGTAGCCTCCTTTGGATTTTGCCATTGAGCAGGTGATAAGCCTCATGTTTTCATTGGTTAGAGGAATCATTTTGCTATTTACAGAATGCAGATCTTTTCTGTTGAATTAATGCTAGATTAATTAATTTCCTCAAACCAGTCTTATTGCCAATGAGTAGAATATCCTATATTCAGCACATGCACCGTGAATGGTATTTCTGCCCCTACAAGTTTCCCTTTAATGGGGCCTGCCTTCCCATTAGCATTCTCAAGCCTTCCCATACTGGTTTGTCCCAACTCTTCCAAGCCCATTATCAATGTATTCCAGTCTTCCCAGAACCCATAATGTTACTCCATCCCTCCCAGGCCCAATACTCTTGTTCCCTTTAAGGCTATTCACTCATGACTCCTAGCCTTTCCAGGCCCCAGATTGGTGTCCTAAAGCCCTGCTAAGCCCCTCATGGTATTCTCCAGCCCTCGTAGATAGCAGATAACCCACTGCCCTCCCAGGCCTCTCATTGGTACTCCACTGTCTCGCCAGCCCTGTATTCATGCCCACTCTCTGGACGATCTGTTTTATTTCTTCTCTTTTATTCCCAACTGTATATTTCATGTCTCTGCACTCCTTTAGTTCCATTTCAGACCTTTTCTCTAAAGCTGAACTCTCAGACACAGTTCAGGCTCAGTGTGCTCACATACTGGCCAGACCTTCACCTACCACTCTGCCCCCAACAGGGCAGCTTGTTCCTGGTCTAGACCATGCCCCTCACATCCCCCCTTCAATGGGTCATATCAATTTGTATCATGGGGTACTGAGAGCCATTGAACCAAACTGTAAACTCTGTATATGATGGAAACCACTTCAAGCCAGAGGGTGTTGCCACACTCCCAGCACCCCTAGTTCCAGCGCCTATGAGTCAGATGGCAAGTTCACCATGCACAGTTTCCCTGTTTTAAGGAATATAGGGTGACCCCACAGCTGCAGGAACCCAGGGAAATTGACATGTAGTGGAGCAACTAGCCAGATATAGCTGTAGGGTAGTAGGGGACATAGGCAAAGACAGAAGCCAAATGGCTGAAAAGGAAGATCTAAGCAATGAGAAGAAAGTGAAAGACCTAAATAGATTAACAGATTCAGATCCAAAGATTATCACTTTTTTGGTTTTATAATCTAATCCGATCTGCATAAAACAGGCCATGGGAGTGAATGAATTAATTCCTGTTTGAACTAGACCCAATCTCTTAGAAATGCTTTAAGGGGGACCATGGGAGCTCCATATAGAGTGTGTTCAGTTATCTGGGTTGCTTGAGTTTGGGTAGAATGTATATGATCAGGAAGAGCTTTCTATTTTGACCGCTACATACAATGTCATTCACTAGTCAACAAATTACTTTTAGCTAGCTGGTACCTTTTGACAATTCACCAGTTGGTCACATTAAAGCATCCCTTCTTGGAGATCCCCCCACACACAGTGAGCCATGCTCATGCAGGAAGCACAGACCCAAATGGATGGGGGGATTTGACCTTCTTGTAACCTACTGCTAGTTGTCCCCAAGCAGAGGATGTAAGATGAAAGACCCAGCTATGTTTTAGCTATTGCTCCCCAAAATAGGAGGAAGCCATGGGATGCTACCACCCCTAATCCTGAGTATGGGAGAGACTTCACAAGCTGCTAACTTCCTGAAACTTTAGCAGGGAATGGATAGTGACTCCATGAGCTGCTGTCCCCACCCAATTTGTTGGTGGATGAAGTGAGACCATAAGAGCTAATACCCCCACCACAAGCAAAAAAACTGGATAATGGAGTGAATAGAGCCTCCACGAATGACAGCCCCTTCCTCTTTGCAAGCCTTGTGGTGGTGAGAACCCCAGAACCTGGAGAGGGAGATGAATAGAGCCTCTATGAGCTGCTGCCACCACTGTCAGCTATGGTGGGTGAATAGCAAGTACATGAGCTGCTTAAAGGGTTCTGCAGGGATCTATTCATGGCCCATTGTTTATCAGTATCTTATTTGTGCTGGTTGTGCTGTTCGGACTTTCCGTTAGGTGAGAAATTCTGCCATTTTGATGTATGTTTTCATTCCGAATGGAATGTGTCAAGCACACCCACACCTGCATGCTTACTCCCTCACTGAAGCTGTTGGGCAAGGAAGAATGGAGCCTAGGCATCATCCTCCTACTTATTGACCATGACAGCCACGGCAATGGGGATGGGGAAAGAGATAATTTACAGCTGCTATAGGCTAACAGTAAATTACTACCTTGAGCGTGCAAAGGTCTGGGGAGGAAATAGGGAAGGAATTGACATCTTTTTCTGAGACGCTCCCAGGGCAGCACAGCAACCCGCAGTCCTTTATTATGTACAGCACTTTCAGGCAAAATCTAATCCACATGAGACAGTCCCTGCCCTGAAGAGCTTAAGTTATTATTTTGTTGCCATTGTCTCTATTTTATTATGAGTCTCACACTACTGGACATTTTACTTAAGTTCCCAGCAACTGGAAACAAGCAATTAGATGAGATTCTCAAGTTTTTTGTTTTTTTTTTAATGAAAAACACCATGGTTATGGAGAAAAACTGTGAGTTAAGTAAATGCTAAAGGTTCAGAATATAGCAGGCAAATGAAAACAATGGCACATTTATTTTAAATCTTTATGATTTTTAAATCAGTCTCATTATTTTAGGGGGCCTGATTCACAGTATTTGAATGTTTGGGATTGGCAATACAAGTTACCCCAGGAATGAATTTGGCCCATATATCTCTCCTGTTCAGCTCTCAGAAAACATTTTTTCACATCAAGGGCGAGTGAGAAATGGACTAGATTTAGAAATAAGTGTGCTTTAAAAATCTTTTATGTCTCCCCGCCCCACCACACTTTTTGTCACCATCCATAAGCACATCTTTGTAGAGTAGAAAAAGGAAACAAAAAAACTCAACAGAGCTTGAAAATTTCAACCTATTCACTATTGTTGGGAAACGAAACCATTAAAATCAACTCTTGAACAAGAAAAAGCATGTAGATTGTTTTTATTTACTTTTATTGAACTCAGCTAAATTTCTCAGTGAGGTATTGCAATAATTCATAATAATTAATAATGCAGTTATGCTTGTTCCTGTTTAAAAATTTAGTTAAAGTTTTAAATCAATTCTTCAAGTGCTGCTGAGTGCATTAGCTTTTACTGTCAGACAGTACATCAAAGGAAAAAATAAAATAGCAAGCAACCAACTGACTTTGGTGTCGACAACAGCAGTCTTTTATAAACACATTAATGACTGAGATAGTGTTTTTCACTCAGTATGCACTGAGACATAATGAATTTAGGTCTCCAAGCTGAAATATATTTTCCCTCAGTAAAGCATGATAATTTAAACAACCATTGATTTGTTACCTGATGCATTGATACTTTATCTGAAAAGTAAGATAAGACAGCTCTGAAGAAACTCATCATCATACATAATGTACAAGAGAAAGGAAAAAATATTCATCAAAGAAATCTTTCTCTTATTGAATACTTCAGTCATGCAGATAATGTGCATAGCATTACAGAAATGGCTTTGTTTTAACTGACTTTGAATAATATTTATGAATCTATGCTTTTATATTTTCACAATAAAAATGTACCCTGTATGCCAAAAATATAAGCCCCACGTTTTTTTTTACTAATGCCTCACATCTTAGCATGTGTTGGATGGTTACTGCAAATATATTGAAAACTGATAATTTGTTCTGGCAATTGGAAGAATAAACAGACCAGAAGAAGCCTGAGCCTTTTTAATTTATCTGCATTACTTTTTTCAGGTTTAAAACTTAATTGTCTTCAGATTTTATGCAGGCATGTAAATTGGATCAAATATCCACCTTTACATAATTATATTATTATGATTTCATAGATATAAAGCATCAGAGATAATATAAATAAAATAAACAAATGAGCATAGTGGTTTATATGCCAGGAGAGGGGAACAAAGCCAGGCAGACCCATCATATCTAGCTTCAATAATGAGACCCTACGGACAACTATATTCAAGAAAGCCACAGGTCACCACACCTATGTTCATAAATCCAGAAACACACAAAGACGTGTGTTATCTACAGCCAGGCACTCAGATACCTCAGAATATGCTCCAATGAGACAGACTACGATATACACCTTAAAACCCCCAAAACTGCCTTCACCAAACAAAGGCACTCCACCAGAGAAGTAGATCACATCATGAAACCAAATTAACCTGCTTCAATACAGAAATAACCCCCCCTCCAACTGCACACTCCTAGTTATCACCTACCACCACGCACTGGAACTCATACAGGATATCATCAAATAACTACAATCCACACTCAATGCGGTCCCCATTCTGAAATAAATATTTCTGAATTCCTCCTTGTAGGCTTCAGACAACCCCTCAGCCTCTCCAAGCTCATCATCAGAAGCAAGCTCCATACAGACCAGGACACGCCAATTCAAACTGGCACCAGGCCCTGCCAGAACAACAGATGTGAAACCTGCAGACATATCTCCACTGCTACAATGATCAGACCCCACCCCCCAACACACCTTTCAAGGTTCCTGGATCCTACACATGCCTATCACAACATGTGGAGTATCCCATTCAGTGCACTAAATGCCCCAACAACAATTATGTGGGTGCACCCAGACAATCCCTATGCTCTTGAATGTACTCACACAGGAAAATGATAAAAGACAAACACACCTGTGAGTGAACATTTTTCCCAGTGTGATCACTCTGTATCTGACCTATCAATCCTCATACTCAAAGCAGGGTGGAGATTGGGGGAGCATAGAGGAGTATTATCCCCCTCCCAAAACTTGAAACATCTCAGAGGTGGCACGTGGGGGAGGTGATTTATCCCATAGTGCTACTTCCTCCCCACAGAGGAACGTTGTGGGGAAGGAGACGGTGACGCAAGGCATTCTGTGTGTGCTGGTCAGTTTGCCCACATGGTGTGTGTAAGGGGAGGGCAGGAAGCAGCTCCTGTTGACTCACCACACAGCCCACCTGGGGAAACTGACCAGCAGGCACAGAGCGTCTGGAGTTGCTGCTCACCTTCCCTTCCCCTCAGCCCCCTAAGGTTGCACAGTGGAATGTGGGGGAGGAGCCAAGTGCTCTCTGCTAGCAGGTTAGTTTCTCCCTCAGGGGCTGTGTAAGAGGATGGCAGGAAAGCAGCAACCTAGGAGAGCTAGGCAGCTGAGCTGCTTCCGAAGTGTCTGTGCAGTGTACAGTCCAGGTGAATGAGTCAATTCTGGGGGAATTGGAATTCTGCACCTGGCTAAGCTGCTAGTGTGGGGGCGGGACTTCCTCTTTCCCTGAAGCAGCACGGGCTGGCTGAGACGCACCCCCAGGAGCCTCCCTGGTTGCAGGAAGCTCCTCAGCCTTCCCCTGCTTCCTGCCCCCATCACTCCTCAGCCTCAGGGGAGGGAGTCACTGTATGGGGAGCTGCCCACCCAGGCCACCCAAACCCCTTGCATCTGGACCTCACGCACACACACACACAGAACCTTCCCCACTGAGCTCCCCCCTGTCGAGTCACCCTGCATTTGAATCCCTATATTGCTGAGCCTTACCCCCTGAATCCAGAGCCCCCCCATGCCGAATCCAACCCTCCCACCCTCAGATACCCCACTGAGTATCGTGTCCCTCCTCCCCCCCACAAATATAGAAGTCAAACTATGACTATGCCTTAAAGGAAACTTGCACAACACTTTCCAAAGGTGAGACTGGGAGCTTAAATTCATAACTTCACAAGACACTAAAAATCATGTCTTAATAAAGACACTGGATTTATGGCTTATTACAGCAGTCAGTAACCCACTTACTCCCATTTTTGTTCTATGCCTATGGGGGTGTTAATGGGCCACTTCACATTGAATGGTCCTTTAGAATAAGTGCTATCTACTTGCACCAAACTATTTCTTTGATCTTGTATTTAGCTGTGACACTAGAACCTTTCCCAGACCTGAAGAAGAGCTCTCTCTGTAGCTCAAAAGCTTGTCTCTCTCACTAACAGAAGTTGGTCCAATAAAAGATATTACCTCAGCCACCTTGTCTGTCCAACGGTACAGACAGTTTGATGTGAATTGGAGTAATTCCTTTGCTAAAATTCCAATTTCCTTAATTCAGCCACTAAGCAGAGAAAGCCAAGATGATTCAAGCTATCAATCACCTCAAACAAATCTGCTGATTGAGAATTTCTGGAACGTGTGGTGGAGGCAAAGAACCTTCTCTCTGGTAGCTCCCATAGAATAAAATTAAACAATCTTTATGAAAAGAAAGGTCAAATTCAGACTGGGACTTTCACTACCCTTTCTTTATCTTTCTTCCTTGGCACTTCATCTATCACAGAGCATATATAAACCAAGTCTGTGAACATAAGACTGGGCAACAGAATATCCAAGGGTTACTTGATGAATGATAGAGGACAAATTATTGTTACAGAAGCCTACCAATCCATCAAGTCAGACTGTCAGAAAAAAAGTTCCCTCCTCTAGAGCCCTCTGGAAATTCTCTGGTTGCATCAGGGCAGACCATCCAAAGAGGTCCTATGACCTGATTTAAAGGGTGCTGTATCAGCTCCCTATTCTGTTTACTTTGAGTTTATAATCTCAACAACACTACACAAATAGATTCAAACAAATGTTTCTTTGCCTTGGACTGAAATTTCTTCTTCATTACTTCTTCCTTTTATTTAGATGGAACAGAAGTGTTTTGATTTTGGCTGGAATGGAACCTAATTTAGACTTTAATAACGGATACAAGTAATCTCTTACTACAGTCATCAGATTATTGAAGACAAATGTACTAGAATCTTTAGGTCTCTGATAGAGGTCCTCCAGTAACCCAGACACATCAATAGTCACTTCAAAAGAAAATAACCTAGATGTGAGAAACTTTTAGTTCAAGAAACTGCTTTTTTGAGATGGAAGTAGATAAGATAGCAATTAATACAGGGTAGTTCATTAGAATTGGTTTGGTCTCATTTTTAATGGGCTTTCTGGAGTCTAGTTCAGGATTTGTTTCTGTTTTCCATCCTGCATTTCCCATCCTCTCAGTCTGTTTTCTCTCCTCCTGAGTTCACTGTAGCTATGTTTCCCTTTCCTCTTCTTTTTTAATACATTTTTGAATACTTTCTCACCGATCATATATTTTGCCCTGCTGTTGCTTCCACTGAAGTCAGCAGCAGAACTCCCATTGACTTCAATGTGGGAAGAATCAACCCTCACCTCTCCCCCTCCCTCATAGCTGGCAGCCAAATCCCACTGACTTTGGCTGTGATCTCTGAAACCAGCAGACAGTGCTTTGGAGTTTTGATCCGAGTCAGATCATTTTTCTGACAGCCAGCACCATATCCAAATAGAATCATCACTCTGTCTAAAACCATAGATTATAGGTTTATTTTACTTTTTTCGTTTAGTGCTGTGGGTTAAGATTCCCTATGTCTCATGGTCTTTTTTAATGACCAGTTTTATTTTCTGTCACCATATTTACAGTGCTTGTTAGTTCCACCCACTGCCATTGCAACTGACTGAAAAAAATGTGTGGCACTAAAGCACAGCTGGAGCCAGGGCCATTCATTACCCAGCTGGCAAGAAAGAAGAGCCACACAGAAAGCATTAAAAGAGTAAACCTCACAGTGTGTGCTGTTTGTAATTCCCAGCAACACAAAATGAAAATCAAATGTCCTGGAATGTGGATTAAAAAGAAAAGGCACAGTGTAGAATCCAATGGATTGCAGTACTGGTAATTTATGCTGCTCCAAATACAATAATTTATTCTGATGCTTCATGAAAAATATGCATGGCTGTGATCTACCTGGATACACTCCGCTGCTTAGTGCCAGTGTTCATGACTCTCTCTGACCAGTTCATGGCTCCCTTCTGGCTACTACACACAGCCTGCTATTTTATAAGAGTTAAAGAAGTTGTCCATTTGCTCAGTGAAGAGGCCCATGTTTTTGGTCTTGAATGCCCTAGGTGCCTTACTGAGAACCATAGTTTCTGTATAATGTTACCCCAGTTCAGTACAGAATATCACCTTTGTACTGAATGGTACAAAGGGGGACTTGAACTCCTGTGTATTTCAAATACTGAGGACATGTTTGATAAGAAGAAGAATATGTAATGGTTTAGTGGATCACTGTGTGTGACCATATCTAGTTCTAGTGGGAGGTCCCAGTAACTACAACCATATACTACTAGCTCACAACTAAAGAAGTTCTCCTCTACCTAAAACTGTAGAAGCCAATGATATGGTTGGTGAAGGTCTTGAGTTCACCTTCTGCTGACAGCTGTGATAACTACGTAGATCTGACCAAAATTTATGTTATATTGCTGTATGTCTCCTTCCCTAAAAATGGCACTTACACAAGTCTAAGGAGTGTGACCCTGAGAGAGGTTCTTCTCTTGTCAGCAAGTTAAGGAAGTATGGGCTGGATGAATGCACCATAAGGTGGGTAGAAAGTTGGCTAGATTGTCGGGCTCAATGGGTAGTGATCAATGGCTCCATGTCTAGTTGGCAGCCGGTGTCAAGTGGAGTGCCCCAAGGGTCGGTTCTGGGGCCGGTTTTGTTCAATATCTTCATAAATGATCTGGAGGATGGTGTGGATTGCACTCTCAGCAAATTTGCGGATGATACTAAACTGAGAGGAGTGGTAGATACGCTGGAGGGCAGGGATAGGATACAGAGGGACCTAGACAAATTGGAGGATTGGGCCAAAAGAAATCTGATGAGGTTCAATAAGGATAAGTGCAGGGTCCTGCACTTAGGATGGAAGAACCCAATGCACCGCTACAGACTAGGGACCGAATGGCTAGGCAGCAGTTCTGCGGAAAAGGACCTAGGGGTGACAGTGGACGAGAAGCTGGATATGAGCCAGCAGTGTGCCCTTGTTGCCAAGAAGGCCAATGGCATTTTGGGATGTATAAGTAGGGGCATAGCGAGCAGATCGAGGGACGTGATCGTCTCCCTCTATTCGACATTGGTGAGGCCTCATCTGGAGTACTGTGTCCAGTTTTGGGCCCCACACTACAAGAAGGATGTGGATAAATTGGAGAGAGTCCAGCGAAGGGCAACAAAAATGATTTAGGGGTCTGGAACACATGACTTATGAGGAGAGGCTGAGGGAACTGGGATTGTTTAGTCTGCGGAAGAGAAGAATGAGGGGGGATTTGATAGCTGCTTTCAACTACCTGAGAGGTAGTTCCAGAGAGGGTGGTTCTAGACTATTCTCAGTGGTGGAAGAGGACAGGACAAGGAGTAATGGTCTCAAGTTGCAGTGGGGGAGGTTCAGGTTGGATATTAGGAAAAACTTTTTCACTAGGAGGGTGATGAAACACTGGAATGTGTTGCCTAGGGAAGTGGTGGAATCTCCTTCCTTAGAAGTTTTTAAGGTCAGACTTGACAAAGCCCTGGCTGGGATGATTTAATTGGGGATGGGTCCTGCTTTTGAGCAGGTGGTTGGACTAGATGACCTCCTGAGGTCCCTTCCAACCCTGATATTCTATGATTCTATGATTCTCTTACATTATAGCTTTCTAATACTCCCTTATGTCTTATTGTTGTCTTTTCATACAGGAACCACCTACTTGAAGACTAGAAATCAGTAAGCCTCCTCGATTTATTGTGTGGGATGGATAATCTCATATCATCATAGATTACAAAATCCAAGACAAACATGATCGGATTTTCATTATGCTTAGCAGAAACTTTGAATGAAGAATTGGAAAGGGGGTGGGGAAGGAAGAGAAAGAAAAAATCCAACGAAAAACAGGGTGAAAATGTGCCAACGGTGGAAAGAATATAACTGAATACATTAGGGATTTTAAAAAATGGAAAATAAGGTGTCAAGGAATATTCTAACAAAAAAAGCAGGCTTACATTTTCAAGAGGGACTAGCAATTTTTGGAGCTTCAAGTTTTGGGTACCTTGCTTGAGATGCCTTAAAAAGGCCCAAATTTCAGAACATATGTAGTGACCCCCTCTGAAGTCAGGCTCATTTATGATGTGTCAAGCTGGGCATCCAAAAGTCACTAGTCACTAGAGCCTGGTGAAAAATGTTTAAACTTATTTTCATTAGAAAAATGGATTTTCAATTAAATTAGAATTCCCTTGAAAAAAAATTACTTTCCACAGAAAATTTAGACTTTGTCAAAAAATTGAAACAAAAATCTTTTTTTTTGTTTTGTTTTGTTTTGTTTTTGGAATAAAACTTTCAAATTTTATCCTGAAAAGTCACGACGTGCAGCAATACCTGCCCTGCCTCTCTCACCACCCCCCAAAAAATCCAACCAGTCACTTTTTAGAATTTAGGGCACAGTACATGCACTATAAATACCCATTCATGCAGCCTCTCTCTAATATAAAGGAGAAACTTAACTTTAGCCAGAAAACCTGTTTATATACTGAATCAGTCTTAAAAACCCACACATGGGTTACTATGACAGGAAATTATTTTTCACACAAAATAACTTTGCAGATGCTGAAAAAACAAAAACAAATCAAGGAGTACCATAGTTTGTGATTCTCACAAAGCTTCAAATACCACAAGTTTCAGCCATCTATATATGTAAACCCTGAGCTCGTATTGTATCTGGCAGATGTTCTCAAACTGTGGTTCGTGGACCACCAGTGGTCCACGAGTTCCATTCAGGTGGTCTTCAGATAGTTCCCTCTAAGATGCATACCTTGGTGGCCACACATGAGAGAATGAAGGGCCACCCACCTAATTAGTGGAGCTGTGCAGGCATGGGTCCACTAATTAGGTGCCTGGACCATGGAGAAGATGCACATGTAAGGTGAGATGGTGGCCTTGGGGGGAATAGGGAGCTGGTGGGAGGGGGAAGTGGGGTGAGAAGGGAGGTGGGGGGAATTTGGGACATGCAAGGCTGTGGTGGCCAGAGAAACAGGTGACTTTCCCCAGCTCCAGGGCTGTGGCTACCGAGGAGAAATGGCCCTCCTTCCCAGCCCTAGCTCGAGGGCTGCTGCGGTGGGGGAAGAGCCCCCTTCTTCTCAGCCCCAGCTTGGGGGCTGCTGAGGTTGGGGAGAGAGGGAGAGACCCCCCTCCTTCCTAGCCCCAGCTCAGGTACTGCCGTGGCAGGGGAGAGAGGGCACATCCATTTCATTAGAAAGGTAAGACTACTGATATTCAAATATGAATTGTGTGCTTTTATTTGTAGAACAAAAACATGTTAATTATTATTAACTTTTTCTATATGGCACTTTTATCCAAAGCGCTTTAGAATAGTTAGCTAACGGTACAAACAACATTTGGAAAGATCATTAAGTGGTCCGCCGAGACCCTCAGAAATTTTCAAGTGGTCTGTGAAAACGAAAGTTTGAGAACCACTGGTATATAGACACCACTTACTCACCATGACTTTCGAAAACTTCAGCATATCAACGCCTATAACACTGTATAATTATTGGAGTAGCTCCTCAGATGGTTTTACATATTACATTTAAGTCACAACGAAGCTTTGCTGTTCTACACAAACTGAGGTTGGAATCTATTATATGAAATGTTAAGCCATTAACTACAAGGCAGTCAAAAAAAACACATACATTTAGGACTAGATTCGTGTTGAGAAGTACCTAGCTTGACAGATGATCTTATCAATTTTAATTGGGAAACATTCATAGTCAGATACTATTCATCATGAATAAGGGTGGCAGAATCAATCTGTACAATTTAAAAACGTGATCTAGGACCAAATTGTAGTCTAGTAAAGAACTTTTTTCAATATTGCAAGTTTGTCTTCTTAAAAAGGTATCAATGTTGACATAATAGACTTCTGTAAGGTGTTTTGCCTTCTTACCACACAATTTTTTTATGAAGAAACTAGAATGATACAAAAATCAGCATACCCAGTTTTTAATGTATTTCATGTGTGCTAACTAATAGGTCTCAAAATGTAATTGTAAATAGTGAATCATCATCATTAGGTTTATAGTGGGGTCTCACAAGGATTGTTCTTTAGCACCATGCTATTTAATATTTTTATCAATGAACTGGAAAAAATCATTAGTATTTGCAGATGATAATTAAAGGACATAAATCTACACAGTGTAGAGGTCAAGCACAGGAGTTTATTACGTACAGAGCTGACGGAGTATCAGTTTACTTATTAGGCTCAGAGACAATATATGGATTTTCCATGGGTGGGGGAAAGTGACAGGGTAGACAGTCCCACACCCCCGGATAGGTCTAGAAGCAAGACATGATAGCACAGTAGCCAATGGTCAAAGGTTACATAATGTCTCCGCCCATGGTCTCAAATTAACATTTAACATTTAATTAGTACTTTAATAAATGTATTAGTATAAAATATATATGTTGAATTCTGATTTGGGGTCTATAGGAATGAAGTAACTTCTTTGATTGTCCAACAGATACATATCTAGGGGTAAAAGCAAAGAAACAGTGAAAGTATATGGCGATAAAGATTGTCTTTCAAGTTGTTTATTTGTGTCTTAAGGCAGGCATTGGTCCCTGGGAAAGGGAGGTGGGAGGAGGCCATATCTTACATGATGTGTTCCAACCTTTTAATAAACTCAAGGTTGGATGTGTGGGAAGAACATCTCCCTACAGAAGAAACTAACAACAGAAACAAGGCTTCTTTGTTCTATTTGCAACTTTGAATAAGACATAATTATTGCCCCCAACACCTGGCATTTTGCTGACCAGGCATATCTTAGCAGAAGCCAGGTTATCTTTTGGTTATTCTGCTTTCTCTTAGCTAATCACAATTTGCTAGGCCTCTGACCTCTTAACCAAACTCTGGACTTTGGGCCTATACACAAATCCATATACCAGGTTATTACATCAGCAATGGATTTTAACCCTTCAACAATGATTGGGGGGAAATGGCACATAATGAACAACTGTAACAGACCATCACTAAATTTTGGTCAGTAGTTTTGGGACAGGATGACCCTCTGATGTATTTCAAATTATGACACTATAACCCTACTCTGAGAGGTCTGTTTACAGATGCTCAGCTTCTAAATAAACCACACAAACCCAACAATACATATTTTTCAAAGAGGCCCGTGTGTATAGATTATCTGTAATAGCACCAGCTGTTGACTTCCACTAATATTACATTCCCTCCCTTTTACCATTTGGATGCTCTGACAGCCATCGCTGAACAACCTTCTTTTTATCAATATCTTCATCCTATTCTCTAGCTACAGTCACATCAGAGCCAAGGTAGATCCCAGATTTATGTTACTGCTTTCCACTTTTGTTAATATTAAATAAAATAGTTTATTGTATGCTAATAACTTTAAAACATTACTTTTAAGACCCAACAGTCTAGCATACAGTTTTCCAGGAGCTGCTTATACCTTGTTCTATCCCAAAAATCAAGCTCGTAGCTGCAACCTCAATTCCTTCCTTAAAAAAAAAGGAAAAAAACCCGTCAGTTCCCTCTTGAACTGATTTATACCACTTTGCTTTTATTATTGACTCTAGCAGTTTGTTATTTATTGAGACTACTCTTTGTGTAATGAAATGCTGCTTGAATTGCCTATAGGCAAATCTTGTACTTAACTTCAATGTATGAACCTGTGTTTTTAAATGAGTTACTAATTCAAGCAGTAGATTTCTTTTCAGGATTTTATGTACCTCTTGCATCTTGGCCTCCTTTTTTTTCCTGACACCATGGGCTAGATTTTCAAAGCATGTTTTTTTAGCATGCAACTGAGAGCAATGACGCTATATGTATATATATATACACACTCAAAGAAATAGGAAAATAATTCTAAATGCAACCGGGGCAAATTGGGGGTGCGGAGGGGGGCCAGGAGGGCCATTTGGCCTGGGCCTCAAACTCAAAGGGGGCCTCAAATTTAGACACTTGTTGGCATTTGATAAGTTTTGCAACTTGTTTTTATGCACATCCCGGTCGGACTAAAATGTGACACACTCTCTCAGCTTACAGCTGCAAATTTAAGCAAATAAGAGATGTGATTTGGTAAAAGACATAATTTCTTTGTTAACTGATATAGATTTTGTCATATATAAGAGTTAAAAATGTTCATAAATATTAATTAAAATATATCGGTTCTGATGGCACAAAATTAGACCACGATGAATCTGTCCTCTCAGATCAGCTGATTATATAAACAAGCCACTACTAGTGGCTGGTGCTGGATTAAGTTTGTGTTGAAAGGTAGAGAATTGCTACATTTTAGTGTCTTTATAGTTTTACATCTAGTTGACTAAGGAATTATTTATGTGTGAGAATTCCTCATTCTTATCTTCACATGGTAGCTAAAAGAGGTAAATGAATGGTTGATTGAGCCCAACTTGGTAGCTTGGCCATTATCATAGGCTTTTGTAGTCTATAGGTCCAAATTCAAGGTGAAAATTTGTGAGGACAATCTTGTACAGTGAGTTTCATTAGGACACATGTTTGAAATTTTTGGACATTATCCCTCTGTCTATATCTGTGTCTGTGTTTACTATATATATGTCATCCCTTTGTCTTCAGCTCAGCCTGTTATATTATACCTTACATACTTGAGTTTTGATTCAGTGATAAGGATAATAACCTGTCGGTTTCATTTTGTGTTCTTAATTAGTATTCCTTCATTTTAAGTCTTTTCAGCATTAGTGTACATGTTTACAGTAGAAGATTTCAAGTGTAGATAAGCTACTTATTTACAGCAGAATATTTCAAGTGTGGATAGGCTACATATTGACCAGATAGATCTCTATAAAGAGATTTGAAAGTAGTGCAATCAAGAGATGGCGAAAACAACTGAGTGAAGCAGCAGCTAATAACTTCAATTCTCAAACCACTGGAAAACACATCTTACCCAACAAACAATGCTACAGATAATGAAATCTCTGCAACTGCAACAGGTGATATTTCAATGCCAATACCTGAACACGAGGATAGTAATCAAGAAGCACATGTGCCAACAGTAACAGATGCAGCAGAAGATCCTCTGTACTACCAAGAAACTCAACAGCAACAGTAAGATGTAGATCTTATGCAGCAAGAGCAATTCATGAGTCCTACAGGTTTGACTGAGACTGACATTGGAATTATTGACAAGAGAAATGCTGCCCAAATGCAATCTTTTCTCCAAATTAGTTGTTTTGAAATTCCAAGTAACATTCCATGAGATGCTGATAATCATGCTTTCCTTACTCATCTGCTGACAAGAGCTCTTCCATATGGTGAGACCTGCACAAGAGACTGGTTATGCTGGAGTACAGAAAAACAATCTCTGTACTGTGCACACTGCTTTATTTTGAACAAAAGTGCTGCAAACGCAACAGTTCTCTCTGATCAGTCAGGATGGAGCATCAACAGAGGTTGGAGGAAGTTGAAAGACTGAATACCATCACATGAGAGTTCAACGTCACACAAAGAAAACTATGTTGCATGGAAATCAGGCAGGAGGGCAGCATCAGCTGAAAGTTCAGTTGAGAATTTACTCTTGACTGAATTCTCAACAAAACTAATAACTGAAAAAATCTTCTTGAGTGCGTCCTGAATGTCTTCCTTTTTCTTTCTGAGTGGGGATTGGCTTTCTTTGGTTCCAGTCAACATATTGGTGATCGTGCAAATGGAAACTTTCTAGGCATAGTTGAGCTCCTCAGCAAATGTGACCCACTTTCATCAGAGTATATTAAATGTGTCTGAGAATTGCAAGAGAGTCAAAAGCACATGCAAGTCCATTATCTCTCCACACACATACAAAACAAGTTTATTGAGCTATGTGGGTCATTCGTACAAACAACAATTCTTGATGAGATTTGAAATGCCAAGTATTTTCCAATCATTGTTGATGCCACTCCAGATTGTTCTCACAAGGAACAGACTACTATGGTTATTCAATATGTTACTATTGTAGACAGCTCAAAATTTTGAATTGAAGAGAGGTTTATTTTGTTTGATAATTTCAAGAGAAAAATGGGAAAAGAAATTACTGCTCGATTACTAGCAATTCTAGAAGGTTTTAAATTAGATTTTCAAGTCTGCACTGGTCAGGCCTATAACAATGGATCTAATATGGCTGGGAAGTACAAAGGTGTACAAGCAGTTCTGCTTGAGCATAATTCAAACTATATTTTTTCCAGCTGTGAAAACCACACACTAAACCTTGCAGGTGTTGACTGTGCTGAATAATGCAAGGAGGCAATTACTTATTTTGGAACTGTTCAGCAAATGTGCAATCTCTTCAGTAGCAGTCCACAAAAGTGGGAAATTCTGAAGCAATATCTTCCTGTTTCACTGCATGGGATGTCCAAAACTAGATGGTCTGCATGGATTGATGGTGCTCAACCAGTTGTGCAGCATTTGAATTCAGTGAGAAAGGCTTTAAATGATCTTGAATCTCTCAATCTCACTGCACAGGCTCAAACTGAATTTCAGTCTATTCAGAAGCACATGTCCAAATTTGAATGCAATCTGATGTCATCTTTGTGGATGAAGCTACTTACAATGATCCACCAAACTAATCTGGCAATTGAAACAAGCAAGGTTACATTTGATGTTGAGAGGGATAACACATAAAGTCTTATCAATGACATTCAACAGATTTGTGAACAATGGGATACAATCCTGACTGATTACAAATTAGTAGCACAGAATATTGGCATTTCATCTGAGTTCTCCACCAATTACAACTTACCTACTGAATCCAATGCTGAGCAGCCTTATAGGGTCAATGTCTTCCTTGTCATCATTGACTTTATTCAAACCAGGTCTTACACGTTGATTTGAGTCACTGCGATTAATTTGTACCCTTTTGGGGTTTCTTTCGCAGTTAAACAGACTGAGTAATGAAGATCTACTTTCTGCAGCTGAACAATTTCAGCAACAGTACAACAAAGAAATCTCAAAAGATTTCAGTGATGAGGTAATCTTCCTCAAATGGATATATTCCACGAACTTTAAATTTGATTGAAAGCCAAAGGAATTGCTCCAAGAAATACTAGTACTTGGACTCTCTGGGGTGTTTCCTAATATCACAATTGCATTGCATATTTTTGTCAGTTTGCGTGCATCAGTGGCTTCAGGTGAACGCACCTTCAATGTGTTCAAGCAGGTAAAGAATTATCACAGTTCAACTGTGGGACAAGAGCATTTGAATGGGCTCACCATGCTTAATATCAACTGTGACTTTGCATGAAAGCTAGATTTTTCCTCAATAATTAGTGCATTTGCACAGAAAAAGGCTAGAAAAGCATTTGTTAAATTAAAAAAATATTGAAATTATGTCTCACTCTTTTTTTTGGTGCCTTATTTTGTTTTCATGTGTCATCATTTTTTTAAAAATTATTATTATGGCTAGGGGCCTCAGAAGCTAGAAGTGGCCGAGTCTCTCTGGACCTCTGAGAGGGCAACAGAAAATTAGGTATCTCTGCCCCCCACTTGTGCATTTAAGATATGGTTAGGACTCCAAATTTTTTGCAACCTATTATCGGACTTTTAACAAACTCCAGGTGTGGATTTTTGTGCTTATAATTATACAAATCAGTATTCACTCACTATGAATCTAATCCAATGTCCACTGCAGTCAAGGAGAGATTTCCGACTGACTTCAGTAGCATTTGCATCAGGCTGTACAAAACACGTCCAATTTTCTGGTCATGTCTGCTCTTTGCAGACAGCTTTTCATGACAATATTTTTTTTAACTTTTGCATTCAAACAATAACCTTTTCAATCCAAAAAAAGAGAATTAATAAAATAGCAAAAATATTTTTGTGATGCTGAGAGCAAACTGTTATTTCACTTCTATGACGTGAAAGTTTCTATAATAACTTTTCCGTTTTGTGCCTTACCTCCTCCCAGTCTCAGAAGTAGAGATGCTTTGTCTGGGTCAGCACTGGGAAGACAATCCTTCTCCACTGTAACAATTGCAGTCCCCCATTCCTTTACTCATGGACTTCAGAAAGGGAGCTCTGTCACTTATTGCCTGGACAGAAGGGTGCAGAATAAGCCTATTGGCGCCCGTGAGTCACAAGGAGAAGGTTTGCCTTGAGACACTACTCTGTTGTGGGAAGAAAAGCTTCTTCCACCCCTTGCCGTTGGATTAGAGCAGGATGGAGATTTTAAAACTTGCAGTGATTAGTCACTATTTGGGGGCACATAAGGAACTTTTCCCTCACTGCCAGATTGGCCTGGGCAGCATGGGTTTTTCCCCACCTTCTCAGCAGCCCAGTATTAGCTGCCAGGGCATGGGTGGCCTACCTAGTGGGTGGAGCAGGAGCTTGTCTGGTGGTTGCAGTAGCAGTTTGGAGTAATGGCAGGCATGGATCCAGGAGTCAGGGTCAAGGAGAAAACCCAAGGGTCAGAACTGGATTTGGGAGCAGGACAGAGAGGCAAAGATTAGTCCAGAGTGAACAGGAGTCCAGGCTGGAGTAAGGACTGGAAGCAGGAGCAGGTCAAGTGCATCTTCAAACATGGCACGCGTTGAACAGCTTTTGGGCTGCTTCACGGTTGAAGTAGAAGGCTGCTGGCTCCCTGGACCAATCAGGAGGCACTACCATTTGGAGAAAGCTCATTAGGCACAGTGAGCTTGGTGAGTTGCCTAGCAACCAGCCTGGGAGCCAGTTGTGCTCCTGACACCCAGGCAATTCACAGGTAGATTAAATTGTAAAATTTACGTTATCACAATTTGGCAGGTGCCCAGTGCAAATAATAAATCAACAGGGATGTGGCTTTTGGATAAACCAGAATTGGAAACAGCTTAGGAGAAGGCATCTCCAAAAGAGGAGGCACTGATGGTAGCCCTTCCCCCAGCTGGAGAAGATCATCAAGGAAAGATGACCTGCACTAGAGAAGTTATTGTTATATAGTTCCCACATATATTACTTAATACATGTGCAGTCTAGCTAAACCACATGTCTGATATCTTATCTTTCTTCCGGCAGTGATCAGGACAAAACATTTATGTATTTCAATTGAAAGCCAGGTCCCTAAGGCTTCCACTTATTATTGCTCTTCTGCATGTGTCATAAGAAAGTACCTCTTCAAGAACCCGCTACCACCACCAGCAGCTGGCTGTGGCATGACCAGCGTGCCTGCTTCTGTATCCTCTTTATCCACATGGCCAAAGAATGAGTCTCTCTCTCTGTGTGGCAGATTCAAACCTTTCCATTCATATGAAGTACTACAGTCCACAGATCCCTTATGCTAAAAACAGTTCCTCTCAAAACTCAACAGTACAACAATGTTAAAACACAGCTGCTGTTCAATCCCATTCTAAGGTCACTCATTCAACAGTCATTAACTACTCTATTGCCAGTATTTTTCTCCTGTTCTAGGCCACACTGTCTAGGCAATCCCCCTGAGAGTTCCAAAGCCTGCTTCCCTTCCATGAATCCTCCTGTAATCCCAAGTCTGGTCTCCCACAAGACAGCTTCCCAAAGTGTTTCATTCCCCCAGGCTTCCTCATTTGTGTGCCCTACCCTTTCTGAGGGGATTCTGCCTCTAAGGACCAACCTCTTGTTCCTGGGCTCCTCCCACAGCCTTTCACTCAGGTCCTCTGCCAAAGGGTACCCTGAAATGTTACACTCCCCAGACTTTCTTGCCTGTGAGTCCCACCCCTAGTCACAGGAACTCTCTCCAGAGCCAGCTTTTTGCTTCTGAGCCCAGCTTACACTAACCAAATTGTTTTTCTCCTCATTCCTAGGGATCACTGTAGAAATCTTCCTGCAACTTCCCAAGGTTCTTCAGCTCTTGCCAGTCCCCTTAATAGCTTTCCTCCGAACTCATCAAGGGCAACTTAATTTACGGCTGTTCTTCTGATCTCCTGCAATTATTTCCTTCAGGCAACTCTCTGCTGCTCTATCTGTCTCTCATCTGTTTTTAGGCAGCTCATACCAGCCCCTTTTGACTCTTCAGTCTCCTCTCAGGCAACTGCCACATCTCCTCCTTTACAGGTCCAGATGTCTTCTCTTAAACGCAGTTGGGACACAGCTGGTAAGGCACAGTAGCAGTGGACCCTACTCCGTCTTCAAGGGGTCGGTCACCCAGAGACAGCATGCAATTTGTTTTGTGCCCTTTAAGCCATGGCCAGAGAATATTTAGGTATCCACAAGTGGAATTGTGCTGTCAGCTGACCATGCAATTGCCTGTTTTGTATCTATAATTCAAGCACATATTTTTGAAAGTCCAGTAGCTAGACTAAAAGTAGGTATCTTTCCTTATGATCAGGGCCCTGTGTTGTCTGCAATTCCAAACACACTGTATTGGAATATGTTTCTATATACAAGGTCCAACAGGGACTGACTCATTTTCATCCATTCTGGCCACTCACATGGGAGCTTGCCTCCTGAAAAGATCCACTAGTTCTTCTAGTCTGCTTGCTTAAGCATAACAAACCAAGCAGAAGACTTGACTTCAATAGAACTACTTATGGGTTTAAAGTTAGGCAGGGGCTTAAGTGCCTTGCTGAACTGGGACCTTAGTTAGGGGTTACATGATCCCTATTTACATAGTTTACAGAGCTTTGGGGTGAAAGTTCTATATAAATATCAGTCTTGTTGTTCTTCAATTCCAAATTCATTTACATCCTATTTTATCTGATTGTTAGTTATGAATATTGATACAAGGCAATAGAAATCAATTATCAGTTCATTAAATTTAAAATGTAGTAGATGTGAAACATATTTAAATTTTCCTTATGGCTTTTAAGGATTAGTGTGGTTTGAAACAACTAACTCTAAATGAAGAAGAAAAAAAAGCTACTAGAGAACTGTACACAGATGTGTGGACTTTAGAGAATATGGGCTAATTCACATTTTATTTATACCACTGCAGCTCTGTTGAAGTCATTGGGGATGGTTTGGTGTAACTGGGGGAAGAATTTAGCCCTACATCTGCTCAATAGATATTTAGAACAACCGTCTCATGAAACGATTCACCGCCATGGTAACACCAACAAACTGAGCAAGACTCTACTGAAGTTGTGAACATGAGGTTCTGATTAAAGTTAATGGGGATTGTACACTGACGTTTGCAAGAGAAATTAGCCCATTTTTTTCAATTCTAAATGAAGTCTAATTCATAAGCACTTCTGTTTTAGGGCCCATTCCTATGCCAGGAAGAACACAAGGATCACACATACAGAGTGCAAAGATCATGAATTGCATATTCTGGAAGGTCCTTAATTGGCATGATCTCATCATTCTCCTGGTTTTAATCATGAATCCTTACATGTTTCGAAACATCCATCCGTGATCTTCGCAGTTGTGTGACTATGGAATCCCGAGAGCTACTAAAAACTATGTTAGGCTGTTCAGCTCCCTTCACTCCAGCTGATTTCAAATGGGAGTAATAGGCATTCAGTGCCACAGGGTCAGACCCTTTTTTTTTTTTTTGTGGAAATCTGAGTGAAAATTCAGATATTCTTAAGTATGTGGTACAAAAACAAAACAATATCTGGTTAATCCTGAGTGGGAATGCAGTGGATTCTGTTTGCCAGAAGCTGGGATTGGAGGAGTGGGGATGGAACACTTAATGATTTTCCATTCTGTTCATACCCTCTGGGGAACCCGGCATTGGCCACTGTCAGAAGACAGGGTGCTGGGCTAGATGGACCTTTGGTCTGACCCAGTATGTCCGTTCTTGTGTTCTTATGGATACTACGTACATTATTATGCACAGTTTTGCTTTGCTTATCCCTAGATGAAGTGAAGTGAAGGCAGATGCAATGCAGTATTTTCTAGTCTTTTTCCAGGCATTTCAGAGCTGATAGGAGGTCCCACCCTCTAGTGAAGTGGGAGGATAAAAAATTCTGATTACTCATATAGCAGAAAATTATATGCTGCTTTAAAAAAATATGTAGATGTGTAGTTCACCAGTAATGTAGCTCATCAAAACTTATTTCACTGTAGGCCTACAGTCATCTGATCAGAAAAAGATGCTCCAATAAGGGACACATTTGACTGTGGCCCCAGAAATGAAAGGCCAGTGCTTAATCTTCCACGTTCATTGCCTGAGTGCATTCTATTAACGGTTAGAACAGAAACTACACAGCATAAAAGTAATCTCAAGAATGTAGGTCAGTTGGAATATTGCTGTACCAACACTTGTAAAGAAACGGGCTGCAATGTATTTTAAAAATTCAAAAAGGCTTTTATACATTCACTAATAAAAGATGCCAAAGTGCTTTTAGGAGCAGATTTAAAGTGACTTATTGCTTGTGGTGATTAAACCCAGCAGGCTTGCTTGTTTTACAAACAGTATCTAGCCCCTTCAATGTATAATTCGTAGAGACGCATAATGCATTTGCTATCACAAATGCAGAAATGTAAGAGCTTTAGCATCTGTCTCCTAACAGATCACTTTTAAAAAATGTTTAGAATGGAAGGTTTTTATCTGATTGACTGAACCTATTTGGAATATAGGCCATGGACTGCTATTACTTGCTTTTCTTCAGCACTCATACATTACTCTTAAAGACATTCCAAAAGGACTAGCACATTGGACTTTAGTATACAAATGAAAGACTCTTTTTAACAAATTGAGTAACGCCTAAAGATTTTTCTTTACTCAGACGTCTTGTTTTTGCTCTTCCAGTTGAACACAGCTGTACAACTGAGGCTTACTTTCATCTGCTCCACACAGACCCAAGAGTTAATATAGTAGTAATAAAGTTCCTTTCTTATCTACAGGATCATTTTTATATGCTATAGAATCTTCTCTGCAATTTCCTGTCCTGAGTTTTTACCTAATGTGATCGCTTGTTAGCATGATAGCGTGCTGTTTGTAGCTTGTCCTGTGGATGTTCTTCTGTTTCATAGGTTGTGGCATGCTCTGTCTGGTCTGTCAGATTATGTTTCTTCACAGACTTTTAGCTCCAATAAAAGGTGTGTATGAAAAAATGAATGAATGTACTTTACATGGGGCAGACTTATATTTCATGTGAACTATTCAGACTTAAGTCTTCTGCAACATTTGAAATCATATAAAAGATTTATTTCTTAAAAAATAATCTGATCTAGCTCAGATTTTAGAGGTACATGTTCCTTTTTAGAGCCCTGCATTTCACTGTTCGTTGCTGGAATTCATGTCCTCTACAAATGCATTAGTCTCTTGGCTGCCCACAATCATGCTAGTCTGTTTCAATGTCATATGTGTTCACTCAATAGTTGTTTCGTGAGATGTGCCAGGCAATGATATATGTTTACTGTGACAGTCTGCAAAACAGACTGCTGCTGCTGTCTTTTAGGTAGGTAGTCCACCCTCTGATTCAGTACTTGTACATTAGTTCCACAAGTCTTTGTGAACATTAATACACCTTTTGACACTTGTGTGCCAAAAATGAGTTCCTGAACAGAAAAGGGAAGGGACATGCAGAGTTCATTAGATTTCTGGCTGACAAAAAGTAAAATTGTGTGACTACAAAAAGTATCAAATGTATGTAGTTTGGGAGCACAGTGCCCCACCTTGCAATCCTTGCAAATGGTCAAATTAACTTCAGTGGCATTTGTCACATGAGTAAGGATGGCAGAAAATCAGAGCTATATTTGCAAAAGTGGTGCCATAATTAAAAGTTACTCTTGCGTTTGTTAAGTGCAATGTGACTTTCCTGCACACAAAATGTAACCTTAAAAAATAAACAAAAAACCCTGTACTTGAGAGAAAACAAGCATGTTGTGACAGGTTTCAGATTAACAGCCGTGTTAGTCTGTATTCGCAAAAAGAAAAGAAGTACTCGTGGCACCTTAGAGACTAACCAATTTATTTAAGCATAAGCTTTCGTGAGCTACAGCTCACTTAGCTGTAGCTCACGAAAGCTTATGCTTAAATAAATTGGTTAGTCTCTAAGGTGCCACAAGCATGTTGTGAGTCAGGGTGGCTCAGTGCTGTAAGGAATGTGAATGTGTACACTTGCATGTCTGAAAGTGTTTCAGACGGTTCTGTGCTTATTTTGTCTTATTTATTTAAGAAGAAAGAGCACAAAACGACTTCAAGTGGGAATCCAGGCTGGATACTTACTATGCCACATGGTACACCCTGCCAAATTGAACAAATGCAGTTCTCTCAAAATATAGCTCCATTGGATTCTAAAACTGAAACCCCAAAACATATTAATACTGAGAATTTCAGCACCATTTGTAACCTATATAGATAATAGGTAGCATTTTGCATAAGGATCTTGTCATCTTCATAGGTTTTCACTGTGTACATTCAGATAAGGAATCATCATATAGGAAACAAGCATTAATAGCTGATTTATGCAGACACAATACAGCTATAAAGGAAACACTGAAAAAACATCTAATGTTCCAACAATGGAAGCGTAACAAAGGAATCAGACACATAGCTAGGGCTGGTTAAATTATTTATCTGATGAGTTTTGAATGAAGGTTGTGACTCTTTTTGCAATGAGGAGAGCAGAGGATACTCAGTCTATAGTACTTGCTGCAGGTAGGTTGTGGGAAGGAGGTGAAAATGGGCAGGAGCAAGAGGAGCCCAAACTTTGTCTTCCTTCCCCCAACTCACTGACCAGACAAAATGTGGAGAGAAAGCTGATCCAGAAAAAGGGGTGAAGTAACTTAATTCCCCTCACACAGATAACATGGGAGAAGCAGGGGAGGAACTGTGCCTCTGAATCACAATTCATTCTCCGGTTTACTCCTTGGAAGATGTAACTATGCAAGTCCCCTTACACCAGGCAGATAATAAAATTATAGTCTAGCCCTGTGTAACAATGTCCAGAAATGCACCAATTCATGTGTGTTAATGAATCACTGTGATCACTAATTACATCACACAGGAATAGAGAAGGACATTTATTTTATATTTAATTTTATTTCACTGCTAATTTTATGTAGTTTGAGACAAGAAAGAGAGATGCTGAAATCAAAAGATCAGATGCTTTTCTATTTGGAATATTCATTTTCAGACTTAATGACTTGGTACAAAAGGAAACAGCTGGCCTTGTGCAGAAGCCGATTAACATGCATCCCTTGATTTCCTCAGTACAAGTGTAGCAAACTTAAAAATACCACACACCGAGACCAGATTCTTCCTGGCCTTTATGCAAATGTGCCGGGAGGGGGGAGGGGGGAAGACGGTACTACACAAGGAAAAGGGCACAAGGACTCTCCCCCATTTTATGGAGGCCAGACATCATTCTAGGGAGAACAACTCTCTCACTGATTCTCCTGGCTTTGTGTTCCAAGTTGTGGCTGGTGGGGAGGATTTATAGCCATGATTCCAGACCTCATCCCAATTCACTGTCCAACGGAGCTGGCTCGCCATGCAGAATATAGTAAACTGCATGGGATGAAGGGGTTTAGTGGTAGGCAAACAGTCTCAAGGAAATGGAAAGCACTGTGAGAATGCTTCCTGGTTCTCCCCCTGGTGTGGTGTGGTTACAAGCAATAGAGCCTTAAGGGAGTCCTTGAAACCAAAACTGTGTATGTTCAGTGGAGATGGTGGCTATAAATGTAAAAATAAAAAAGATGAGTCAGGATTCAACCATCTAATAACTCCAGCTTCTCAAAAATGCTGCAGTACCCCTCAGCTGCATGGTTTCTGACCTTATAGGGCAGTCATTGCACTTCCATTTTTGGAGAGCGGATGTGTGGGTGGCAGGCATGCAGGGTCACATGCCTCCCAGATTTGCTGCTTGGCTTATACTGAGCATGCTTACATGGACTGAGCATGCTGGGTAACACTGCTGAAGCTGACTGCCCTCACACTGCTCCCCCAACTATTGGCAGAAGAAGGTCATCTCTGCATTTCTGCATGCCAGAATTAACCTTTGCAGAGCACTGAAGGTTCAGATATGCTCAGGAATGGGCTTCTGCTGACTTTGAGGTTCCAGAAAGATAAGGAAGGGGACATTCTCTCATATTGGAGAAGTCAGCATTTATACAAAACTCTGAGGTAGCTTCCCTTAATCCCTACAGATAGACTGGAGAACTTGTCCATTCATGGACCATCTAACAAGGTCCCAAAAGACAAGGGCTTCCCATCTTACAAAGTCCAAAGAAATTTCTCCTCAGAACAGTCACAACTTGCAAAGGATGCCAAGGCGCAATCTCAGCCCCCTGCTCACTTTAAATGGTCTGCTAGAGCACTTCCATTAGTCCCCACTTCTCTCTACCATTTTCCACATTTCAGGTGATTATACTCTTCACTGTGAATGTATGTTATGTGCACACTAACAGGCAACCCTTCTTCTTAACAAGTCCAGAAAAAGAAATCTACTGAGAATACTTAGTATAATAGGGAGGAGAATCATGTTTTGCCACTTTTCTATTAAGCTGAAAAAAGAAGAAAAAAAACACAGCATCTACATCCTGTAATAGAAAAGCTCTAAATACACAGTACTGCTACTTATATCGTCTTTCAAATGAACACTCATGGCAATAAAAAAAACATGAAATATTGCAAAAAACTATAAAGAAAAGTCAATATTATAATTGAAAAGGAAGAAAGTGAGCACGGAACCAATATCAAAGGTATAAGAGTTGAAGTTATTGGTGCTTGAAGCACAGAAGTGATGTTGATCTGCAGATAGACCTGCTCTCTTACAGTTTCTGTACATTCTTCAGTGAATGTAATAGAAATAAGGACAAAGCGACTGGAAAAAATCAAACATGCTCAACCAAACTTTTTATTATGTGCTGGCTAATCCTGAAAATGCTAATAATCATGGGGAGCATTACTGCATTATCTTCTGCCATATCAATTCTGGAGAGAATGTGACTGTGTTCAGTCAGCACATTTTGTATTTGTAGTCATCATTGCTTCCTACTGGAAGGAACAATGCCTTAGGATTACCACAGGCTGATATGAAATGACATGCCAGATCACATGCTGCATCATACCATCTGCCAAATCACACTATAAATACTGCACTCCGCGGAAAATTGAAATTTCTGCTTTATCACAATGACACTTGTAAGCACAAGTATTTGATCATAGACTTTCCTGAATTACTACCAGGAAAATCCACGAAAGGCCCAGTGTGCTGATAAATCTTTAAGCAAAATTAGTTTTAGCAAAAAGAGCAAAATAAGTGGTTTGCTGAAGAGCCTGAATTGGACTAATATTGCTGCTCAATAGATGATAGAGTAAACAGCAAGAACTCTAAAAACAGATACATACGGATAACTCAGTTGTCCTACTCTACCAACTTTCTTTCATGCCCCCCACTATATATGACAGTTACAGAAGGATAGAAAAGTGAAAAGATATATAATGTTTTATATATTTACTCTGTAGTATTAAAATCTAGCTCTTATATGGTACTTTTCATCCATAGATCTCAAAGCACTTTACAAAGAACAACAGTATAGTTATCCCTGTTTTACAGATTGAGAAACCGAGGCACAGAAAGGTTAAGTGATTTGCCCATTTGTTCATTATTTAGAAGTGCTTGTACTGCACAAGATATTTGGAAATATTTACATAGAGTGGCTATGCTATCTACTTCAACTACATCTAGACAGGAGATGCTTACTCCCTTGAATAGCCATAATTAAGTACTTTAGAAAATAAAATACCTATGATGTCTAGAATATGATGCTCATCATCAATCATTCCTGCTCACTTTTCTAACTGCTAAACAGGGTGCCAACAGAAGAGCTGGGTGACACAATTCACTAGCAGTTCTGCTGAAAAAAAATCAATTTGAGCCAAATAAATCTGAAAATGGTGAAAAGAGATTGGAAAAAATTGATTATTTCAAATATTTTTAAGGAATATTTTATAGCCCAGTGACTAGGCATTCTCCTGCAATGTGGGACTCCTAGTTTCAAATTGCTTTGCTATATCAGGCAGAAGGGGAAATTTAACCTAGGTCACACACATCCCAGATCAGTCTCCTAGTGGGCTAAAAGTTATAAGGAGGGAGGTACTACTGTCTTCTTCTCTGGATGTTTTGCGAATAGAATTTTTTTTTAATTGGACTGAAACTATTGAGTGAAGTTGTGTCAAATTCACCAGTAGTTTCAAGTCATTTTTTTCAGTGAATAAATGATTCATCCAAAAAAATTTCACCCAGCTCTAGTAAACAACACAGGCAAAATTCAGGCCTCACATAAAAAAGATGCCATTCACTTTGGAGCCCCTTTGGAGTCCTTCAGTTCTCATTCACATTGAGAATCATTTACATGAGTGGTTGACCCACAAACATGTGATATCAAAATGAGTCAGCTTGCAGAATTATGTGAACTTTGCCCTGATTATGGGTTTCTGTGCATGAAAATAATATCACACATTACCCCAGCGATATTTTCAATGTAACATTTTTAAACAAAGAAAGTTATAATGAATTGTATTTGATTACATGCTTAATGGGTTGTTGCGGGGTTTATCATGCTTTTTGTTAATTTATCTTCCAATATAGTAATAGACTGCACCCCTATGTGTAAAGATTCGTATATGGGCCAGTAAACTACAGGAAGTTCCCCTTCCATTGTGGGGTTGCATGGCAGTTTGCCTTCCAATGGAAGAAAACATATGTCTGGTCCCAAGTTCTATGGACTGCTGAGATTCAGTGGTTCCAAGGCCAGAAGGGACTATGGTGGCAATCTCTTCTGACTTTCTTTCTAACACAAGTCCTAGAGCTTCCCCCTAATAATCCCTGTTTGAACTAGAGCATAGAAAAAAAAAACAATCCTGATTTTAGATTGCTAGTGTGGAAAATCCATCACAACCTTGGGTAAATTATTCCAGTGTTTTGTTACGCTCACTGTTAAAAATGTATGCCTTATTTTCAGTCTCAGTTTGTCAGAGTCAGACCTGAAGAAGAGTTCTGTATAAGCTTGAAAGCTTGTCTCTTTCACCAACATAAATTTGTCCAGTTAAAGATACTACCTCACCTATCTTGTCTCTCTGAATATACTCTTGAGTTTGGAATATCAGAATAAGTGCCAGATAAGTGTGAAGATAGTACATAAGGTGGTCAAAAGTGAATAATAAACATATTTATTTATTTTGCAATGTATCATGTGGGTATCACAAACCCTATGTGATGCATATAAAGTTCTTCACCAAAGGATTGATCCTTTCGTCTTTCCTCAGGTAAAACTCCCATTAACTGCAGAGGGATATTTGCTTGAGTGAGGAAAGTTGGCTTAGAGTCATTGACTGAAATAAGCAAAAGGAATAAAAAACATGGGTCCTCCGAACATAAAACCTTCACTTGCACAAGTCGTCCCACCAAAGCAGTGGGACTGAGTTTGAATTGCATGTTGGAAATTCCTATTGCTACTTATTCTTGTTGTAGGTAAGTGACAGAGGACTGGGCCCTTGCAGAGTGGTATAACAATGAAAAAAAATATATAACTTTTTGTATAAATCTTCATTTAAATATTTGGATCAAATCCTGCAGATCCTTACTTAAGCTGGAATTTCCCATGTTTGATTTCTTACTAAGAGTGACTATTCTGGAAAAGTTTGAAAGAGGGGCAGGAGAGAAAATTTAGCAATTTTTAAGGATATGGAGAGAGAATAAATGTACCTGTTTCCATTTACTTTAAAAAATTGCAACCTTACAGCTGATATAGCTGAGGATTTAAATTTGAAATCTGGCATGCAAACAGCCCTCATTGAGAAACAGTACATAACCTTATTCTGGAGGAAATTGATTTTGAATGGACAGGTATTAAAAGCAAAAATAGGTGAACGAGAATACCAAACAATGAAGAAAACATTGGCATAACAGGCATTACAGAAATATGGTAGAATGACCAAAATCAATTGAATACCATAGTAACTGGGTTAAACATATAGAGACAGAACTGGGATGTGCAACACTATATTCTATCACACAGAATCTAATGAGCTAAAATTTCTGAACACACAGAAGTCCAGCATACAGTAGAATCAGTCGGGGGTATAAATTTCTAGTCTTAAGAATATAAATGTTAGAAGTAAATTCATACAGTTAAAGTCCTGATCAAGAAAAGGCTAGCACTGAAAAGGCAAAGAAGCAACTAAGTCTAATAAAACTATAATTGCCTCATCTACCCAGCTGGTCAAAATGTCACGATTGGACAAAGTTTAGAGAAGCAATTTCTTTACATTGTTTGCCCCATCGCAGCTTCCACTGGCCACGGTTCACTGTCCCAGGCCAATGGGGGCTGCGGGAAGTGGCACGGCCTGAGGGATGTGCTGACCGCCGCTTCCCGCAGCTCCCATTGGCCTGGGACAGCGAACTGCGGCCAGTGGGAGCCTCGATCAGCCGAATCTGCGGACACAGCAGGTAAACAAACTGGCCCGGCCAGCCAGGGGGCTTACCCCTGGCGGGCCACGTGCCAAAGGTTGCCTGGCTTAGAGTATAGTGTAACAAAATAAACATTCAGTACAGATAAAACATTAGCATAAATTTACAAATATGAAGTAGATGGCATTGCACAGGTACTGTGAAAGAAACAAGGAGAACAGATAATGCATGATTATTAAATGAACATATACCATAGAAGTACAGAGATGTAAATTATGAAATACTCTAATGAATGTAATCATGAAACAGGAACTTTTTAAGGTCCACTTTAAAACAATTAATGTCTACACATTAAATGAAGTGATTAAACAAGGCATTAGTAAAAATAAATTAGTTACATAACTTGTTTAATAGTAGTGTTAGAGTCAATAGATTCTTGGAATTCTTCAGATTTATACTTTGTAAAAAATGTGGTGGGGGTTACTCCCTGGAGGATCTCTTCATGATAATTCATCTCTGTTTTGAGGTCTTCATTCTACAGCGACACCTTGTGGAGTCACTTTGGTCTAAAAACTGACTAATGGTACCTGGCATATGTGAATTTGGACTTTTTTTTAACAGATTTGATTCAAATAGGATTCCTTACTGTGCTTTGACTATGGCAGCAATTAAAATAATGTCATGATTCTTTCCACTCTGTTGCTACTTGACTAAAAATCTCCAGTGTTAATTGTAGGATTTTTAAAGACATTTATATATATATTGAGAGGCTGAAAGTAAAGATTCAAATTTAGGGAACCAAATATCAGAGGGGTAGCTGTGTTAGTCTGTATCCACAAAAACAACGAGGAGTCCAGTGGCACCTTAAAGACTAACAGATTTATTTGGGCATAGGCTTTCATGAATAAAAAAACCCACTTCTTCAGATGCATGAAGTGAAGTGTAAATATATATTGGCACATGAAGAGGAGGGAGTTACCTTACAAGTGGAGAACCAATGTTGAAGGCCAATTTAGTCAGGGTGGATGTAGTCCACTCCCAATAATTGCTGAGGACGTATCAATACCTAGAGAGGGAAAATTGCTTTTGTAGTGAGCCAGCCACTCCCAGTCCCTACTCAAGCCCAAATTGATGATGTTAAATTTGCAAATGAATTATAACTCAGCAGTTTCTGTTTGAAGTCTGTATTTGAAGTTTCTTTGTTGAAGTATGGCTACTTTTAAATCTGTTATTGGAGTGTCCAGGGAGATTGAAGTGTTCTCCTACTGGCCTTTTTATGTTACCATTCCTGATGTCTGATTTGCTTCCAAATCAGGGAAGTGAGGAAAGGGAAGGTTTCTGAAGTGTTCAGTGAGACAAAAGTAAAATACTGCAGCACATATAGTGTCTGTTGGAAAGATCTCCTTCAGAAATTTTTCAGCAGCACAAAACATCCCATTATTACTGGCTATTGTCAGTGATGATCATGAAGTAGGAACAAGGTAAACACTAACACAGGAAACATATGAAGAAATTCTTGGTATTAGGTAAGAATCATGCCAACCATGTTCTTCTCAGACCTCCTGCCAAATGTATTCATTTCTTGCAGCATATTTTATGCAATCCCTCTATGGATGCAAAGCTCATTGATATGGGCTATTTCTACATTGCAATAAAAGACATGCAGTACTATCACAGATGGCCCAGGTCAGCTGACTTACATAAAATTTAAATGTAGACATTCAGGCTTGGGCTGGAGCTCAGGATCTGAGACCCCTCAAGGGGTGAGGGTCTCAGAACTAGGATCCAGCTCAAGTCTACACTCAGGACCAGAACCAAAATTGCCTTTTTTGATTCACCAAAAATTCTGAAATATTTCACAATCATTTCAACCTGAATCAGCTTCCCTCCCCACGATCCTCTGGAACTGCCAGTGAACAAATATGAAATGTAACTGTAGCTCTGTCTGTCCCAGGACATAGGAGAGACAAGGTATGTGAGGTAATGTCTTTTATTGGTTCAACTTCTGCTAGTGAGTGAGACAAACTTTGGAGCCACACAGAACTCTTCTCCAGGTCTGAAGAAGAGCTCTGTGTGGCTCCAGAGCTTGTCTCTCTCACCAACAGAAGTTGATCCAATAAGATATTACCTTACCCACCTTGTCTCTCTATTGGACCAATAATCAGTTATTTGTGCAGTTCTAATCAGAAGCTCTTCAAAGCAGGGACTTTGTCTTCTGGTCAAGATTTTTCAAAAGTGACAGTAGATTTTGGGTGCCTTTCTTGGGATGTCTTAAAGTGGCCTGATTCTAAGAAAGCACTGAGCACCTGCTCTCTGAAAGCCAATTCCCTTTAAAGTGTGTTAAGTTGCCCATCCAAAATCACTAATCGATATTTAAAAATCTAGGCCCCTATATGTTAGTACAGCCCTATCACAAGGGTACCCAATCACATTCAAATAATAAATAGAGATTGTAACTACAAAGGAATCATATGTTTAAAACTTCATAAAGATCAATGTATTTTTATTAACATAGGAAAGAAAAAAATCTGAAAATTTTCAGTAACTGTTTTTTCATACTATCATTAATGTTGAACTGAGCTGTAGACTATGTGGTGGTCATGGTCATGTATCATAACTCATTTCTAAGGGGAAAAAATAATTCAAACAAAAAGCTTCAGCAGTTTTCAACACTTCCTAATTTACTGCCCATTATCCATAGGAAAATGTTACAAATTACAATAATAATCAAATCAAGAAAAATAAGCTCACAACTAATTGCATGGAATTCTGTAGGAATGCCATTACCTCATCACATTGAAAGACTGACCAAAACAATGTTTGGCAGTTTCCCAGGAGGTACTGTATAAAGCATTTCAGCTATAAGCTAATCAGCTAACAAACTGGATATGGAAGATGTTTATCTTACTGGGGATACCCAGAAGCAGACACTGCATCTTTTCTTTCTCTGTTGGAAGCAGTCTTATTTTTATTTAATTTTTTAAAACCCAGTAAAATGGAAAAATACTTGTGATTTAAAACAAACGAACAAAACATCATAGTTTTGATAGGGCCTAAGAGCACAGACTCAAATAAATTTTCTGTATTTGTTACCATTTTGTAATGCCTATGTACAATTCACTTCTGCAACATACAGTACTATTTCTTAAATAAAATAAATAAATAAATAAAGCCCTCAGAGCTTACCTCCAGAAGACTGCTTGTGAATGCACAAATGACTCACCTACCACAGTACAGCTGGCTGAAGATTAATGAGTTGTTTCTTTGGGTTCAAACTTTCCACATGCACCGGGTACACGCTAGTGATATAATTAATTTTACAACACTAGGGGTTTGTCATCCAGCACTCCTGTGGCATGCTGCTATGATAAGTATTCTTTAATTAAACCTTTAAAATGTTACTATTGTTGCATACTATAGCTGAAGTACAAAAATACCTTTGAGAGCCATAATGGCTTTAGTATGCAGGTGGGGAAGTATATAAACACAGAGATAAACTTTTGGCTAAAGCTTTCTAAATTTGTTTGACTTGAAGGTGTTGCAAATATTTAATAGACAGCTACATCGAACTTGACTGTAAAAGCCTAGTTATACAGGAATTACCATAGTGGAACAAAGTAATGGTCCATCCGGTCCAGAATATATCTGTGAGAGTAGCCAGATATTTCAAAGCTCAGCTGAAAAGCACACATGTAGGACGACAAATGTTCACATTATTGTGCTTCATGAGAAAAATCTCTCATAACTCAATTGACTATGCCCTGAAATATAGGTTTCATATGTAAATTTATCCTGTGGTAACTGCAGATGCTATTTTCATTCATATAGACATCACACACACACATCGTTTTTTTAAACTACTAAGTCATGGTTTGGAGAGACACAAGGTGGAAGAGGTAATATATTTAATTGGACCAACTTCTGTTGGACTAGCTGGATGGTGTCTAGGTAGCTAGATTGACGGGAGAATTCTCCCATTGACCTAGAACTGTCTAGGTCACTAGGGATTAGGTAGGTTTAACTGAATTGCTCAGGGATGTTGATTTTTCATACCCCTGAGCAACACAGTTATACTGACTTAATTTCCTAGTATAGACCAGGCATGGGAAATGTTCTCAGAGTGTCACAGTCAATTATAAGGTGGAACAGATTGTTTAGTGTAAACATATTTCAAGGGACCATGCTAGGTGAAGTGCCCCAGAATCAGGAAAGAAAAAAAAAACTGGAGGTTTGGGGGATTAGTGGGTTATAGATTGTTATAATATACCATAAATCCAGTGTCTTTATTCAATCTAGGAAAGTTATTAATTTAAGCTCCCAAATTCACATTTTGAAGGTTTTATGTTGGTGATGAGGGAGGCAACCTAGTGACAGAGGATGTGGAAAAAGCTAATGTACTCAATGCTTTTTTTGCCTCTATCTTCATTAACAAGGTCAGCTCCCAGACTGCTGCGCTGGGCATCACAACATGGGGAGTAGATGGCCAGCCCTCTGTGGAGAAAGAGGTGGTTAGGGACTATTTAGAAAAGCTGGACGTGCACAAGTCCATGGGGCCGGACGAGTTGCATCTGAGAGTGCTGAAGGAATTGGCGGCTGTGATTGCAGAGCCATTGGCCATTATCTCTGAAAACTCGTGGTGAATGGGGGAAGCCCCAGATGACTGGAAAAAGGCTACTGTAGTGCCAATCTTTAAAAAAGGGAAGAAGGAGGATCCTGGGAACTACAGGCCAGTCAGCCTCACCTCAGTCCCTAGAAAAATCATGGAGCAGGTCCTCAAAGAATCAATCTTGAAGCACTTACATGAGAGGAAAGTGATCAGGAACAGTCAGCATGGATTCACCAAGGGAAGGTCATGCCTGACTAATCTAATCACCTTCTATGATGAGATTACTGGTTCTGTGGATGAAGGGAAAGCAGTGGATGTATTGTTTCTTGACTTTAGCAAAGCTTTTGACATGGTCTCCTACAGTATTCTTGTCAGCAAGTTGAAGAAGTATGGGCTGGATGAATGCACTATAAGGTGGGTAGAAAGTTGGCTAAATTGTCGGGCTCAACGGGTAGTGATCAATGGTTCCATGTCTAGTTGGCAGCCGGTGTCAAGTGGAGTGCCCCAGGGGTCGGTCCTGGGGCCGGTTTTGTTCAATATCTTCATAAATGATCTGGAGGATGGTGTGGATTGCACTCTCAGCAAATTTGCGGATGATACTAAACTAGGAGGAGTGGTAGATACGCTGGAGGGCAGGGATAGGATACAGAGGGACCTAGACAAATTGGAGGATTGGGCCAAAAGAAATCTGATGAGGTTCAATAAGGATAAGTGCAGGGTCCTGCACTTAGGACGGAAGAACCCAATGCACCGCTACAGACTAGGGACCGAATGGCTAGGCAGCAGTTCTGCGGAAAAGGATCTAGGGATGACAGTGGACGAGAAGCTGGATATGAGTTAGCAGTGTGCCCTTGTTGCCAAGAAGGCCAATGGCATTTTGGGATGTATAAATAGGGGCATAGCGAGCAGATCGAGGGACGTGATCGTCTCCCTCTATTCGACATTGGTGAGGCCTCATCTGGAGTACTGTGTCCAGTTTTGGGCCCCACACTACAAGAAGGGTGTGGATAAATTGGAGAGAGTCCAGCGAAGGACAACAAAAATGATTTAGGGGTCTGGAACACATGACTTATGAGGAGAGGCTGAGGGAACTGGGATTTTTTAGTCTGCAGAAGAGAAGAATGAGGGGGGATTTGATAGCTGCTTTCAACTACCTGAGAGGTGGTTCCAGAGAGGATGGTTCTAGACTAGTCTCAGTGGTAGAAGAGGACAGGACAAGGAGTAATGGTCTCAAGTTGCAGTGGGGGAGGTTTAGGTTGGATAGTAGGAAAAACTTTTTCACTAGGAGGGTGGTGAAACACTGGAATGTGTTACCTAGGGAGGTGGTAGAATCTCCTTCCTTAGAAGTTTTTAAGGTCAGACTTGACAAAGCCCTGGCTGGGATGATTTAATTGGGGATTGGTCCTGCTTTGAGTAGGGGGTTAGACTAGATGACCTCCTGAGGTCCCTTCCAACCGTGATATTCTATGGTTCTATGATTCTATGATGTGTCAATGAGCTATTTCACCTTCAATGTCCCTTGAAACGTATACTAAATCCTTATGCTAAACAATCTGTTCTACCTTATATTTAGCTTTGATACTCTGAATACATTTCCCAGACCTGAAGAAGAGCTTGTGTGAAGTCAAAAGCTTGTCTCACTCTCCAATAGAAATTTGTCAAATAAAAGATATTACCTCACCACCTTGTCTCTCTAAGATCCTGATACCAACAAAGCTACAACAACATTGCACAGGCCATGGTTTTTCAACCTATGAATCACAATTCAAGAAAGGATTTCCCCAAACTATTTAAGTCAAATCTCAAAACTTTTTTTTCTGTTGTGACATTGGATCATCGTATGGAAAATACTGAGAACTAATTCATTAAGCTATTTGTCTTATCTATAACAAGCTATCTGTGATGTCATGTATAAATGAATTCCACAGATTACTCATACACTGCATAAAATAAAACAAAAAAAATTCCTTTTACCCATTTAAATGTATTTCACTTGTGTCCTGTGAAATCTTATTTTTCCCATTATGAGAAATGATATATAGAAGCATCTGAGTGGCCTTCTCAATACCATTAATTTTTACAAACCCTCTATCACATCTTCTTCTTTCTTTCCCAGTTAAATACCTTAAGGATAGCAAAGTGCTCAGATACTAAGGTAATGGGGCCACATAAGTGTCTTAAATAGACAGATACACTGATAGCCTTATAAAGCTGTCATTCTGGAAGATTTATAGAAGGAATCTGAAAATAGTAATGAAAACAAGTTTAGCATTTGTATGAGTGTTGCATACTGGGACTATTCAGCTTGGAAAACAGATGACTAAGCGGGGATATGATAGAGGTCTAAAAAACATGAATTATATGGAACAAATGAATAAGAAAGTGTTATTTACCCCTTCACATAACACAAGAAGCAAGGGTCACCCAATGAAATTAATAGGCAAACAGATTTAAAACAAACAAAAGGAAATACTTCATGACACCATGCACAGTCAACCTGTGGAACTCATTGCCAAAAGATGTTGTGAATGCCAAAACTATAATTGGATTAAAAAAAGAATTAGATAAGTTTATGAAGAATAGGTCCATCAGTGGTTGGTCAGGGATGTAACTCCAGGATCTGGGTATCCCTAAGCCTCTGACTGGCAGGTACCAGGACTGGGTGACCGGGGATGGGTCACTATGATTGCTATATTCTGTTCACTCCCTTTGAAGCATTGGCACTAGCCACTGATGGAAGACATAATGGGCTAGATGGATTACCCAGTATGGCCATTCCTATGTTCTTATGTAGAAGTGTGTTCTTCTTTTTCCTACCTAGAACTATCACCAATAACAGTAGCCTAGTAAATTTTCCACAGGAGACTATAGAAAACAGACACAATCTGTAATGCAATATTTTGCTCAAATCTCATTCAACTTTTCTAATGCTGTAACATAATTCTAGTCAAGTAGCAGCATAATAGAAAACATTCATGACATTTTCATGAGAAATGTTTCAGATGGGTTAAACCATATATTCAAATATGATATGTTTAATAATGAAAAGGTTTTCAAACCATTAAAAAATAAATTATATTTTCCTAATGTACCAATTTAGGTGTCATTATCAATTGCCTTACAGGGGCCTTTAAGAAAAATGGGGCAAATTCACTGATGACTTCTATGGATATAAGACAGTACTGAATTTGGCCCAATAATAATAAATATATTATAATATAATAATTATAATAATATAAAGGAGAGTGATCCCAGTACTCACAAAAATATTAATCCTCAAATGGAGAAATTTTAGTTTGTGCTATTTGTTTTTAGTATTGCTAAAAGTTTTGGTTCTATGGCAGTAAGTCTTCTTGTTTTGATTCTCTTCCTGACATCTAGACAAAAAAGCGGCGAAGCACCAAGTTTCTAAACTCTGTAGTCCATGGACCTACTTGAAAAAGAGCATATGGCGTGAAATCCAGATGATAAATCATTTGACAGTCTTCCTTTCTCATAGCTGAGATTCAGTTCTAATCCTTCCCCTGACTTTTGTTGGAGGAAGCACAGAGGTTGTCTGAACCAGTTCAACGACCCTCACTTCAGCTGCAAAATGCTTAAATCTAAAAAAAAAAAACAACAACAACAACAACAAAACCCTCATCCTTGAAACAAACTTTGCCTTCAAAATATTCTCTGGTCATTGATTCAACTCTTTCTTTGACTGCGTATAGTCCATTTCTTTCATCTGAGAATACTTTTAGACTTGAAATTCTCTACCTTCAAAAACATATTAAATCAAATCGAACCTTTGTAACTTTCATTTGGCGGTTTTTTATTACAGACATAAAAGAAACAAAGAATGAGGGGAAAAGTTTCTCTAGAAAGAAAAAAAAAGTTATTATTACAACAGTCACAAACTTTTCTAGTACCAGAGAGTAATTAGAATACCCTACAGAAATACTTGTGAAGTGCTCAGGCCAATTAAATCACCCATGAATGTCCTTTTGAATTCTTTATTTCTAGCTTCTGTTGTATGCATATTTAATCAGGGGACTCCTCACTTTTGTAAATGCAAAGTCACAAGGCCTTTTAAATAAAATATATTTAATAAAAAGGAAAAGATTCATTGGCTCAGTTTCCAGAGCTGGTGATAAAAATTCAGAAAACACCCTACCTAGGATGAAGTTGTTCTTAATAATGGCCTGTCAAAATATTCTTTTCAAATAAATGCAAGAGGTTCAAAGCAATGTACAGCATCTAGTATTTAGACATTAAAGTATGCATATGTTCCATGAAGTCAGACATGTTCAGTCTTTAGGGAAACCAGCTGGCCTCCTAGTTCACTCCTTGATTGTTTCTGACTACTGATACACTTTTCAAAGGAAAAAATAAATGTTATATAGAAGATTGTTTAAACTTTTCCTATAAGTACAAGGAACAATTTAAGAGCTTCCCACCCGACTCACGAGGGTGAGTCTTGATCAAGTACACAGGAAGGACACAATCCCAGGGGCCTCTCTAGGCCTGTAGTGGGACTAGTCTTTGGCTCACCCTTCTTTTGCCTCGTATTTGACCTACGTGGAGAGTGAAAGATTGGGTGAACTCTATGTGGTTCCCACAGCAATCTGATTAGGATTCTTAGGTGATATGGGAGTTTTTGATCTCTTCCGCTTCCTTGCTGAGAGTGTAAAGTGAGGGATTTCCTAGGTCCTAGAACCATTCTCACTGGCACTAATTCTCTCCCCTCAACCCCATGTATTTTGTTGCGTTGTGGACTAGTTCCCTGAAGTGATTTGGCTTTTAGATGATCATCCATTCAGAGTCAGGAGGGAATTTTCCCATTATGTAGACTGGCCTTTCAGTCTGGATTTTTCTACTTCCCTGAGTACTTGAGAAATTTATTCCAGTGAGGAAATGGGAGATGGAAGTTTGTCTAATTCTGTCCTGATCCTATTGCCACAGCTGTCATGGCAACTATCCTGTTCAGGAGTGCTTTGACTGGATAGCCCAATCTTGACCATAACACCAAAACAGAGATGGGAGTGAATGAATGCTCAGTACTATTGTAGTGAAAGGAAGGGGAAGATGTATTTCTATTTTGTAGATAATATGAGGTACCTCTCATTGGCCTCTGGCTTTTGGATGTGGAAGCACCATCCAGAGATTCTGGCAATTGCCAAATCCTGTGGCTATCGTGGGAGGGATATGGCTAAAGTAGTTGATCCTTTTGTATTCATGTCTGAGTGCCAAAGCTTTTGTCCCATATTGGACCAATCTGCTATCAAGTGGATTGGTTCTATAGGTTAATAAACTTACCCCTCATCTTTAAACCACTTCAGTTGTATCTATATCTCATTTGCCTAACATGTTTACATCAATCAATTATGATACTGGAAGCTGACATCTTCTTATACAGTCTTGTAGTTTGTGACACAGGAAGTACAGCTCAACATATAAATATGTTATAGCTGCCAGCTAGCTCTTTTCATCTAGCTTTAAAGACTTAGGCTTTTATCTGTGGATGTCCACAGTTGAGTCCCCTGTGTTAACCAGCATGGCTTGTGTCACATAAGCAGGAGTTAATCTTGCATTCAAATGCCTGTAGGTCTCAGATCCTTGGGATGAGCTTCCTCTGTCTAGACCAAGTCAGGTAACCCACTGGCCAATAGGTATTCTACATCTCCCCTCTGCTTTACCCACAGAGGAGGAGATTCTTTGACAGCTATCTGCTTGAGAGTCTGACTTGCTAGCTCAAGCTGTAGACACTCACACAATTAGCTCTGGAGGTCCCCAATGTTAGCCAAGATGGTAGTCATCACATAAGATGAGAGAGACAAGTGACTTTCAAAATGTAAGGTGGAAGTGCCTGGCCCTGTTGGTCACCTTACACTGTTTCTGGTCCTCCTTCCTCCCTGACAGGCTATACATGTATTACTGAAGTATGTAGAGATGTAGAGTTGCTATGGGCAAGTGGAGAGAGTGACATAACATCGATGTTGGCAAGTGAAATAAATAAATAATAAATTGTCTTTTGGGAGTTGAGTATTAAAAGGTTCTCCCTAATAGGTCACCAGAAGAGAAATCTTTGTTACGGTAAATCCTGTATTCAGCATGGATGACAGCACTGTTTCTGAGCTGGCAAGTGGGAGTGTATTCTGTGAAGTTCCTGTCAGAACTCACTGACTTCCTAACTGCATGTAACTTGACCAAAAACTGCCTGCGCTCCTCTCTGCTACAAGAGGATCAGAAGAGGCACTACCTCTCTTGATACTATCCCTCAGAACTCTGTGAAATATGGCAATCAGGAAGTGGAGTCCCAGAATACTGCTGAGACAATTTTATTGGCTGCATACATACTTCCTGGTCACTGCCTGGGAGGCCTCTCCACACCATCACTAAGATCGGAGTAAAGATCCATGGGTACGCAGCACAACTGTGGTGCATAGCTTAGAAGTGCTGCAGCATGGAGCCAAGGGTAAGCCTATGATTCCATTCAACATAAATCATGAGCATACAAATCCCTGTTTTCTTGGAGATGCAGCATAATTTCTGTGTGTTTGTTATTTTCCTAATTAACCCATGTACAACAGTTCAGAGGAATGGACTAGACATATTTTAATATCTAGTGAATGTATAATCAACGTCAGGAGGCAGTGTGGTGGTGGGTGAGGTATCAGATTGAGACTCAGGAGATATGGGCTCTATTTCCAGCTCTGTCATTCACCTGCTGCTTGACCTTCGGCAAATCACTTCATCTCTCTGTGCTTCTGTTTCCCCATCTTAAAAAATTAGGATAATTATGCTCACCTCCTTCGTGAAGCGCTTTGAAATCTACAGATGTAAAACACTGTATAAGAGGTAGTTAGAATTACAAATCTTCTACTTAATATTGTTCATTTACTACGCAATAGAACATTTACATTTTATAGTAAATCAGGTCTATCCACTAATAATGACCCCAAATTATTCATTTTCTTAGCTAATTTTATTATATCAGTCAATTCTTTCCAAACATGTGAAGCAATAAACAAATCCACTCTTTAAAATTCCTTTTCAGCTCTAAGAGGCACATAATTTAAAAGATAATAAGCAGGTTTTAAAATACATAGGGGAGGGGTGGCAACGACTTAGTGGGAGTTACATGTTTCTCAATTTCAGCTCATAGGCTGGTATGGTGCAGTCTCTCTTTTGCATGTGAAATTATAGTCCCTGCAAATGCTGAATCCTTTAGATTAATCCTATGCATGCAATATTGTAACCAATCAACCATTCTCTATACAGCACCACACAGCCATATGGGAATGCTCGCTCACTCTTTTTTTCCATTGAGACATTTGATTAAGGTGCACCATGGGCATGAGGGGAGGCCAACAAATAGCAAAGGATTAGCAGTAATAATAACAGCATTGGACCAGACTAGCAGATTCAGCAGTCGTGGGGGCTATCATTGCACAAGCTGCCACAACTAGACCCAGAGAACAATTTGCATAATAAGTTATATGTTACATTGGTTTATATTACTTTACTATCTCTGCTTAAACTAAACAAGTTTTGATCTTTTGAAAACCCTATATGGTATAAAATATACATTTTTTGTTCAACGTATAAGCTTGTTCCATATGGGACTATTCAGACACAAAGTTATTCACATGGGGCTTGATCCAACTCCCATTGAAATCAATGCATAGGTTTTTGCAGGCCCAATGGGAAAATGGAAAATACAGGACAAGATTTGGTTCATTTCAGTAAATTGCTTGATGCTAAATTCCCACTTTTTGATGTACTTGATTCCATTTCCAGCTGCCACAGTTTTGTACATGTCCTCAGCCCTTCAAACACTGCTTAAACTTAACCAGGTGAATACTCACACTGACTTCAATTGGAGTGCACGTTGATAATTAATCCTAGACAACTTCCCCTTGCAGGATATGTTAACCCTTTAGCTTTTCCAGTGTTTTAAAGTTTACATTTAACTTTTGCCTTTTCTGGTTTTATTTATCTTTATTAATATTTTAGCTCATCTTTTACTAATTTTGCATCCTAGCCCTTTTTATTCATATATATATATATATTAACACTTAACTGTTAACATTTGTTTTTATTTATCCTTTTCCTCTTTTCAATATTTTTCATTTATTTTAACCTTAAAAACTACCTTTGAACTGCAGCATAGCCCCTTTCTCTCCTCCTCAATTCAAGTGAGGTCTCCCCTTCCTTCCACATGGTGGCCATCTGCCCATATTCCCCACTCCATCCCAAGATGAGATGAGCACTGTCCTGCCTGGATGTGGTGCTTAGATGTTGCTTGTAATTATTAGAATTGGGAGCAGCTTGGTAAAGAGGTTTCCACTTTGAAAATAAAGTCCTGTTGAAGCTTGTTAGTACCTTCCCTGGTTGATACAACATTTGGGTGACAAGGATGGATCTTCTGCCTCTGAACCCACCTGCACCCTTTCTGCAAAGCCCAGTGAGCCTCCAATTGCTTTTACTACTTGGATCCATATGTTTGAGACTTATCTGCTTGCAATCAGTGCTACAGAGATTTCTGAAGAAAGAAAGAATGTTCTGCTAATCCACTGCCTTGGAGCAGAAAGGCAGCATATATTTTACACTTTTCCTCTTGCAGATGATAAATATGAGACTGCACTCACTGCATTAAAGAATTTCTTTGTGCCAAAAGTGAATGTAGTAGCTAATTGCTACAGATTTCGCCAGCGTGAGCAGAAACCAGGGGAAACTGTAATGCAGTATATTGCTTCCCTGAGGAGTCTGATTGTAATTTGTGACTTTGGGAATATGGCAGATGAGATGATTGGAGACCAGCTCATTGAGAAAAACAGTTGAACAGAACCCAGCAAAGTCTAAAGCTTTCACAGACAAGCAGTAGGGTGCTAAGGAACCAAAGTTTGAGTGTGGTTCCTTCGTTAGAATGACAACCTGGAATTTTACGCAAAGGGGACCATAAAGTCACAGATCCTCTTAAAATAATAAAGAAGGGACCTTACACCTATTGACTTTCTGATGGGAGGGTATGGAATGCTTCTTATCTTGCACCTGCCTATGCACCAAGAGGAGATTATGCCAACACCCAGTCTGTATTGAATGATTTCACTGTAGTACTAACACAAGAAGACCATTGCACTGGAAATGGGGCTTGAGAGACAGCCTGTCAGACCCAGATGACCACCTTTCTGGACTAGAGACTATTGTTATGCAGTATCTACAATGTTTTCAGTGTAATATTTCTGCCAACAGTATAGTGTCTTGTTTCATATTTGTTCCTTTGGTTAGAACAATAATGTTTATTTTAATTGGGGGAGTTTCTTAAGAGAGGAGGGAATGTGGTGTTTAGATTTTGCTTGTAATTATTAGAACTGGGAGCACTGGCTGCTGGGAGTCTGAAAGGACAGGAAACAGGAAGGATGGGGGAGGAGTTGAGAGGCTGGGAGAATCATAGAATCATAGAATATCAGGGTTGGAAGGGACCCCAGAAGGTCATCTAGTCCAACCCCCTGCTCAAAGCAGGACCAATTCCCAGTTAAATCATCCCAGCCAGGGCTTTGTCAAGCCTGACCTTAAAAACCTCTAAGGAAGGAGATTCTACCACCTCCCTAGGTAACGCATTCCAGTGTTTCACCACCCTCTTAGTGAAAACGTTTTTCCTAATATCCAATCTAAACCTCCCCCACTGCAACTTGAGACCATTACTCCTCATTCTGTCATCTGCTACCATTGAGAACAGTCTAGAGCCATCCTCTTTGGAACCCCCTTTCAGGTAGTTGAAAGCAGCTATCAAATCCCCCCTCATTCTTCTCTTCTGCAGGCTAAACAATCCCAGCTCCCTCAGCCTCTCCTCATAACTCATGTGTTCCAGTCCCCTAATCATTTTTGTTGCCCTTCGCTGGACTCTCTCCAATTTATCCACATCCTTCTTGAAGTGTGGGGCCCAAAACTGGACACAGTACTCCAGATGAGGCCTCACCAATGTCGAATAGAGGGGAACGATCACGTCCCTCGATCTGCTCGCTATGCCCCTACTTATACATCCCAAAATGCCATTGGCCTTCTTGGCAACAAGGGCACACTGCTGACTCATATCCAGCTTCTCGTCCACTGTCACCCCTAGGTCCTTTTCTGCAGAACTGCTGCCTAGCCATTCGGTCCCTAGTCTGTAGCTGTGCATTGGGTTCTTCCCGCCTAAGTGCAGGACCCTGCACTTATCCTTATTGAACCTCATCAGATTCCTTTTGGCCCAATCTTCCAATTGGTCTAGGTCCTTCTGTATCCTATCCCTCCCCTCCAGCGTATCTACCACTCCTCCCAGTTTAGTATCATCCGCAAATTTGCTGAGAGTGCAATCCACACCATCCTCCAGATCATTTATGAAGATATTGAATAAAACCGGCCCCAGGACCGACCCTTGGGGCACTCCACTTGATACCGGCTACCAACTAGACATGGAGCCATTGATCACTACCCGTTGAGCCCGACAATTTAGCCAGCTTTCTACCCACCTTATAGTGCATTCATCCAGCCCATACTTCCTTAACTTGCTGATAAGAATACTATGGGAGACCGTGTCAAAAGCTTTGCTAAAGTCAAGAAACAATACATCCACTGCTTTCCCTTCATCCACAGAACCAGTAATCTCATCATAAAAGGCGATTAGATTAGTCAGGCATGACCTTCCCTTGGTGAATCCATGCTGGCTGTTCCTGATCACTTTCCTCTCATGCAAGTGCTTCAGGATTGATTCTTTGAGGACCTGCTCCATGATTTTTCCGGGGACTGAGGTGAGGCTGACTGGCCTGTAGTTCCCAGGATCTTCCTTCTTCCCTTTTTTAAAGATTGGCACTACATTAGCCTTTTTCCAGTCATCCGGGACTTCCCCGGTTCGCCACGAGTTTTCAAAGATAATGGCCAGTGGCTCTGCAATCACAGCCACCAATTCCTTCAGCACTCTCGGATGCAACTCGTCCGGCCCCATGGACTTGTGCACGTCCAGCTTTTCTAAATAGTCCCTAACCGCCTCTATCTCCAGAGGGCTGGCCATCTCTTCCCCATTTTGTGATGCCCAGCGCAGCAGTCTGGGAGCTGACCTTGTTAGTGAAAACAGAGGCAAAAAAAGCATTGAGTACATTAGCTTTTTCCACATCCTCTGTCACTAGGTTGCCTCCCTCATTCAGTAAGGGGCCCACACATTCCTTGGCTTTCTTCTTGTTGCCAACATACCTGAAGAAACCCTTCTTGTTACTCTTGACATCTCTGGCTAGCTGCAGCTCCAGGTGCGATTTGGCCCTCTTGATAACATTCCTACATGCCCGAGCAATATTTTTATACTCTTCCCTGGTCATATGTCCAACCTTCCACTTCTTGTAAGCTTCTTTTTTATGTTTAAGATCCGCTAGGATTTCACCATTAAGCCAAGCTGGTCGCCTGCCATATTTACTATTTTTTCGACTCATCGGGATGGTTTGTCCCTGTAACCTCAACAGGGATTCCTTGAAATACAGCCAGCTCTCCTGGACTCCTTTCCCCTTCAAGTTAGCTACAGAGAAGTTAGCTACAGTCAAGTTAGCTACTCCTTTCCCCTTCAAGAAAGCTACAGAGGTTGTAGCAGCAGGTTGGTAAAGAGGTTTCCACTTTGAAAATAAAGTCCTGTTGAAGCTTGTTAGTACCTTGCCTGGTTGATACAACACTGGATCAGTTCTGTTGTCAGTAGTGAAAGTCAGCTACTGCTGTGCTGCTACTTTTGCTGTTCTCAAGGGACAGTGTTTTTAAAGGCCACTGTTGGGAGAAAAAAAATCACTGGGGGTCTTGCTCCATGCCGCTTCAGGTGGAGTGGTGATTGGGTAGTCACTGGGTCTGGTGTCCTCTCTTCTGTTCCTCTCCTGGACCGACTGAGGGAGAGAAGGAGGAGTATATAACAATAGAATAGATATAAGATGGGTCGACATTCAGAAAATTAAGTATCTCCATCACAAGTAGTACCATTTTTGTCTGTCTCTGTATTACAGAAACATATTCATACAAAGCATGATAGGCCAAAGATTAAAATATTCATTCATTGACTGTACCCTTGAAGTCAGCAGAGGGAATACAGCTTTGTTAACAACATTAACATACAGATTTAGAGCCAGCAGAGAGCACATAAGACTACAAAGCATTGTTTCTTAGTCAGCTATCTTGGTCTATCTGGTTTTCATGTTGGGTTACATTTTTTCATTATGATTTGCAAAGCAGCCTAGGAGATTTGGATGCTGAATTTCCATTTCATTTTTGTTATGGAAACTGGCTGTCCATAGCTGTCACAGGGTACACCACTCGCCACCAGTCTGACCATCTCCTGGTCATTAGCTCTTGAGGCCAACACTCCTGTTTGTGGTTTGCATGCCATCACTCTGACTCTGGTCTGAAGCTCATCTTGCTCCAGGACCTTCAGCCTCCTGTTCATGACATAGTCCTCTGGATAGGTCACTCAGCGTTACCCCTTTTGGCATTCTGTCCATCACCAGTCCTAGGCAGTCTTTCCATTCACTGTCTCAGGTCTACACCTCACCCTTGGTGGCTGATAGGGGAACTCAGGCCTGCCCTTTTCTGGGTTCCAGTCCAGGGACCCTCAGCTCAGCAGTTCCAGGCTTCTTCTCTCAGTACTCCTTCCCTGGTTCCCCTTCTTGCCCTGGGCATGCCAGCTCCAAACCTTCCTCCCTCATCCCAGGGAGTGACTGCTGGCTGCTGCCTGTCTTCCTGCAGCCTTTCCCAGAAGCCCCAGTCTGTAGCCAGCTTTCTAGGCCCCATCTGTTCCTGCAGGAGTGATCATCTCTCTAATTAGCTACCTCCAGCCAAAAGCTCCCTTGTTTTCTTCCTAATTAGTTGTTTGGGCCCACCTGGCCCAGTTCTGCACTTGCAGGGCTAGTATGGGGATCTTAACTCATCACAATAGCCAGTAGGTGTTTTTCATAATCTCAGGCTTTTGCTTCAGTAGTTCCTCCATTCAGTAACCAGTGGATGCTCAACCACTGAGGCACATGAGGTAGGACCAATACTCCAAAATTAGAAAATAAAATCAGGAAAAAATATATTTTCCTCCCAATTTTCTATGCCATTCATATCTCTCAATTCAATGGAATAGCTTTTCCAGATGACAGATCCATATTCTGGTATTCTAGTTTGTAACTTTTCTGCACAGTAATATGGATATTGATCTCACTCTCTCCCTAGATCTTGTTACTTCTAAATGAAGAATAATTTAGTAGTCATATATAAGTATAACTAGACCATTTAGTAACTGTTAGAAGGACCAAGGCTTTTGTCTATTAACTCAACATTAAGTTAAGTTCACAGACATATTTTAAAAGTGCTTTGCTCATCTTTGTCCCGTAAATTACAAATGTTGATTACAAAGAAATTCCTATTGTGGCAAAATGGCTGATGTTGGTATGGTGGGTCCCATGCTTTTCTTGGCAGGTGAGCTAGGACACCACCCCTTGTCCCTGCTTGTGAGGTGTCAAGGGTCTCACTAGTGGCCCGGGAAGGTGGTAGGGGAGGGAAGCAGGGAAGGGGTCTGGGTTTGCTCCTCACTCTGAGCCCCATCCCCTCTCAACCCCTGGGGGTTTCTTACCCTGTTCCCCCTTGTGTAGTATTATCCTTGGTCCTTGATGCTGGGGAAGCGTCTCTCTTCCTCTGGTTCTCTGGTCTTTCAATTCTCAGCAACACACCTCCAAACTTCAGTCCTCTCTCCTTCCTTACACAGCCCTGTCTGCCTGAAGAAAGGTTTTTTTTATTAGGTTCCTGACACGGCCTTAATTGACTACAGGTGCTCCAATTAACCTGTAACAACCTTCCCTAGTCTACAGGGAACCATGCCTTAATTAGCCTAGGGCTTATATATCTTCCCTATACCACTCTCCTCCTCAGTGCGCCAGAGGTTGGTCCTGGCAGAAGTCACCAGAGTCGGAGACCTCCTGGACTAAGACCGGGGTGACTGGCTGGATCCCCTGACGCTCGCTCAGCGCATGGGGCTCTCCAGACCTCGTACTGCCCTGCGCGTACTTCAGGAGGTGAGGGCCGCTTTGCCGCCCGCTGCCTGGGTTTACCTCGACCGGGTCCTGCGAGAGGGCGCGCCCCGCCCACCCTCCACCCCAGGCCCTCCGGACCTTTTCATCGGGCCCCTGCCCCGTGAACCCGACCGACCCCCCCCGCCCCTTCACCGTGAGCCGGCTGCGTGAGCTGCAGCCGGTCCGGTTCCAGACCGCGCCAAAACGACATCTCTACACGCTCGTGCTCCACACCCTTCATGTCCTCACCCTCGCGTCCCGCCCTGACACAAAGTGGCGGGACCTCCTGCCACCTCTAGAGGGTGAGGAGCCCCGGTGGGCCAGCCTCTATTCCACCTTAGTGCCGAGGCCCGCCGGGGATATCAGTTGGCGGCTCCTTCACGGGGCCGTGAGCATGGGCGTGTATTTGGCGCGGTTCACCCCGATCCCGGACACCTGCCCCTTTTGCGGCGTGAGGGAAACCCTGGCGCGCGTCTATCTGGAGTGCGCCAGGTTGCAGCCCCTATTCCGGCTCCTCACCAATCTTTTGTTACGGTTTTGGTTGCACTTTTCTCCTCACCTTCTCATCTACGCACTCCCTGTCCGTGGCCCCACTAAGTCGCGGGACCTCCTGGTCAACCTCCTCCTGGCCCTGGCTAAAGCGGCCATCTATAAAACCAGGGTGAGGAGGTTGGCCGATGGAGTCTCCTGCGACTGCGGGGCCTATTTCCGCTCCTCTGTCCGTTCACGCCTCCGAGCGGAGTTCCTCTGGGCGGCGTCCACCGACTCCCTTGACGCCTTTGCGGAGCGGTGGGCGCTGTCCGGGGTTCTCTGCTCGGTGTCCCCGTCCGGTTCCCTTCGTTTGACCCTTTGACCGCACTCCCGTCCCTGTTTTTCATTAGTTGTCCCCCGTAATTAGTTGGTTCTCCAGGCCCTGTGGATCTCCCCCTTAGGCTGTGGGGGGATCCTTTTGTAGTGGACGAGCTCTGCCCGCCCACGTCCTGGATTCCCAATAGGACCACTCTCCTCCTCAGTGCGCCAGAGGTTGGTCCTGGCAGAAGTCACCAGAGTCGGAGACCTCCTGGACTAAGACCGGGGTGACTGGCTGGATCCCCTGACGCTCGCTCAGCGCATGGGGCTCTCCAGACCTCGTACTGCCCTGCGCGTACTTCAGGAGGTGAGGGCCGCTTTGCCGCCCGCTGCCTGGGTTTACCTCGACCGGGTCCTGCGAGAGGGCGCGCCCCGCCCACCCTCCACCCCAGGCCCTCCGGACCTTTTCATCGGGCCCCTGCCCCGTGAACCCGACCGACCCCCCCCGCCCCTTCACCGTGAGCCGGCTGCGTGAGCTGCAGCCGGTCCGGTTCCAGACCGCGCCAAAACGACATCTCTACACGCTCGTGCTCCACACCCTTCATGTCCTCACCCTCGCGTCCCGCCCTGACACAAAGTGGCGGGACCTCCTGCCACCTCTAGAGGGTGAGGAGCCCCGGTGGGCCAGCCTCTATTCCACCTTAGTGCCGAGGCCCGCCGGGGATATCAGTTGGCGGCTCCTTCACGGGGCCGTGAGCATGGGCGTGTATTTGGCGCGGTTCACCTCCATTCCGGACACCTGCCCCTTTTGCGGCGTGAGGGAAACCCTGGCGCACGTCTATCTGGAGTGCGCCAGGTTGCAGCCCCTATTCCGTCTCCTCACCAATCTTTTGTTACGGTTTTGGTTGCACTTTTCTCCTCACCTTCTCATCTACGCACTCCCTGTCCATGGCCCCACTAAGTCGCGGGACCTCCTGGTCAACCTCCTCCTGGCCCTGGCTAAAGCGGCCATCTATAAAACCAGGGTGAGGAGGTTGGCCGATGGAGTCTCCTGTGACTGTGGGGCCTATTTCCAATCCTCAGTCCATTCATGCCTCCAGGAAGAGTTCCTCTGGGTGGCATCCACTGACTCCCTTGATACCTTTGATGAGCAGTGGGCGCTGTCCGGGGTTCTCTGCTCAGTGTCCCTGTCAGCTTCCCTTCGTTTGACCCTTTGACCACACTCCTGTCCCTGTTGTTCATTAGTTGCCCCCCATAATTATTTGGTTTTCCAGGTCCTGTGGACCCCCTCCCCTTAGGCTGCGGGGAGATCCTTTGCCCGCCCACTTCCTGGATCCCAGTACGACCACTCTCCTCCTCAGTGCGCCAGAGGTTGGTCCTGGCAGGAGTCACCAGAGTCGGAGACTTTCTGGACTACGACTGAGGAGACTGGCTGGATCCCCTGATGCTCGCTCAGCGCATGGGGCTCTCCAGACCTCATACTCCCCTGTGCGTAATTCAGGAGGTGAGGGCTGCTTTGCCGCCCGCTGCTCGGGTTTAACTCAACTGGGTCCTGAGAGAAGGAGTGCCCTGCCCACCCTCCATGCCAGGCCCTCCGGACCTTTTCATTGGGCCCCTGCCCTATGGACCTGACCGACTCCCCCGCCCCTTCACCGCGAGCCAGCTACATGAGCTGCAGCCGGTCCGGTTCCAGACCACGCCAAGGAAACATCTATACATGCTCGTGCTCTACACCCTTTACATCCTCACCCTCGTGTCCCGCCCTGACACAAAGTGGCGGGACCTCCTGCCACCTCTAGAGGGTGAGGAGCGCTGGTGGGCTGGCCTATATTCTACCTTGGTCCCAAGGTCTGCCAGGGATATTAGCTGGCGGCTCCTTCATGGGGCTGTGAGCACGGGTGTGTACTTGGCACAGTTCATGCCAATCCTGGACACCTGCCCCTTTTGCGGCATGAGGGAAACCCTGGCGCACGTCTACCTGGAGTGTGCCAGGCTCCTCTATCCCTAAGAACTCTCTGACTTGCTTCTTGCAGATCGGTGGGGGCCATTCCTGTCTTGCCTCCACTTTGTTCTATTGGGGTGTCACCAGGCCCCTACTGACTACACACTGGAGGTATCTGGGCTTGGCTAGCCCTATGGGGTGGAGGTTGTCTAAGAGCATCTAGTACTGCTTCCACTTTCCCAAGGTTCATCTCCCAGTCAGGGCTATGGATTACTACATCGTCTAAATAGCCGGCAGCATACTTAGCATGGGATCAAAGTAATCTGTCCATCAACCATTGGAAAGTCATGGGAGCCCCAGGGAGCCCAAAAGGGAGGACAGTATATTGGAAGAGGCCGTCGTGTTTAAAGAAAGGATTTTTTCCCTTGGCATCCTTAGCCACAGGGGGGTCTTCCAGTAGCCTTCTGTCAAGTAAAATGTTGTCAAGTATTGGGCTTTGCTTAACTGATCCACCAGCTCATAGATATGTGGTATCAGTTAGGCATTGAACTGGGATGCCTCGTTTAACTTCCAGAAGTCATTAGAAAACCTCAGCATGCTGTCAGGCTTGGGGACCAGACATAGGATCACTTGCTGTGGGACTCCTCAATCACCCTGAGTTCCAGCATCTTCCTTACTTCTGCCCTAATTTCTTCTCTGGTATGTGATATGGTTTTATCGTCACCCTTGCTCCCGGACAGGTGATTGAAGTGGTGTTGGATCAGCGTTGTACAGTCTCGTTGTGTGGAAAACACATTTTGGTTCTGCTGGATCTGAATAATCTGTTTGTTGTTCTGGGGCTAAATTTGGGAGATATCTTTCTCTGCCCTTGTGGGACATCTGTCTGGGGTGGAACCAGCAAGATGGCCAGGCGTGTCTTGCACTTGACCCAGGGTTTCAGTAAGTTGATGTGCTAGATCTGCTCTGGCCTTATAAGCTGAAGCAGCCAGCTTGCTGAATTCACCTCCCCAATGGTTTCCATGATCTCAGTGTCCATGCCAGCTGGCCAGGGGCTCTCTTTCTGTTGTTGGCACCAGCACCCATTCTCTTGACTGAAATTTCCATGCTTTTGCCCGATGGTTGTAGTAGGTTCGCTGGGCCTCTTGTGCTTTCTTCAAATGCTTTCATACTCTGGGGGGTTACTTGAACTGTTCGTTCTCTCATCTCGGCCACGTGTGCGATGATGTTCTTCCCCAGGTTGGGTTGTTCTTCCCATTCCTCCTTTGCAATGTCTAATATGCCACGTGGGTGGTGTCCGTACAGTAGCTAGAAGGGGGAGAATCCAGTAGATGCCTGGGGAACTTTCCATATCGCAAACATCAGGTATGGTAGGAGGGTATCCCAGTCTTTTCCATCTTGGGCCACCACCTTTTGCATCATGCTCTTGAGAGCACGGTTAAATCCCTCGACCAGACCACCTGTTTGGGGATGACAGACGGAGGTTCACAAGGCTTGGATGTGAAGCAGGGTACATAAGTCTTTCGTTACTCTTGACATGAAGGGAGTTCCTTGGTTTGTCAGGATCTCCTTAGGGATGCCTACCCTAGCAAAAACCTGGACCAGTTCTTTTGCGATCACCTTGGAGGTGGGGTTTCTTAGAGAAATGGCTTTGAGGTACCGTATAGCATAGTCCAGCATGCCAAGTATGCTTCCGTGGCCATGAGCTGATCTTTCTAGTGGGCCCACTAGATCCATGGCTATCCTTTCAAAAGGGACTTCAATTACAGGCAAGGGTACCAATGGGGCCTTTAACAGAGGTTGGGGGCTATGCAGCTGGCACTCTGGGCAGGAGGTGCAATAGGGCTGGACTTCCACCCATACCCCTGGCTACTAGAACCTCCTTTGGGCTCTATCCAGAGTCTTATCTGCTCCTAAATGTCCCCCAAACAGATGACTGTGAGCTAACTAGTATGGCCCTTGTGTGATTCCGTGGCACCAAGAACTGTTTTACTACTTCCCCCCCATTGGCTCTACCCGGTACAAAAGATCCTGTTTGATTTTATAGTATGGCCCTGGACCTTTGGTTTTCCTTTCTACTGGCATGCCATTTACCTCTGCTACCTCCTCCCTCATGTTCACATACAGGGGTTATAGGCTTGGTCCTGCCCAAAACACTCATATGTGAGACCAATCTGGTCTGATTCTTTTGGATTGGTCTCCCTTCCTTCCCTTTGGGTACTTCTGCTCATGCTGGGGGCCATCTCTGGGTCTCCAATGGTCCCTGTTATCTTCTGGTTTCCCTAACGGGGATGCCTCCCAACCAGGGGATGTGCAGGTGAAAATAACTCTGGGGAAAACCCAGCAAAAATTGGGGCAGGGTGCCTCAATTTCTGCCTGGGATTTACTGCCCTCCCCTAGATTAACAGTGGGGGGCAGTAGTCTCTTGAACCTGGGAAAGCCCTGACAATTAAAACCAGGTAGGGGAGCTTGGGGACCACCCCTGCAGTCACCTTGGTAGTTTTCTCCTGGATCTCAATATATATTGGGATTGTGGGGTAGAAATTTACTGTGCTGTGGACACACATCACTCCAGTACTCTTGGCCCAGCTCAGTTGGTCTTGCCCCACTAACTTCCCTGAGACCACAGTGTGACAGCACTCCCACAGTCTACCAATGCTATGGTCTGGATGCTGTTCATCTTTACTGGCCTGATGTACTCATGTGGGACCACCGTGCCCCCCACCAGGCTGATTAGGCCACATTGATTCCTTCTATCTCCAAGATTACATTGCACGGGCTCCTTCCTGTTGGGGCACTGGGCTGTTATATGCCTCAACTCCCCACACTTGTAGCAATGACATCTGAGCCTGGAGGTTGCCCTCTGTCTTGGCTCCGCTCCCCCAGCCCTCTGCTGCTGGATTCTCAGGTCCCTTTGGGGCCTCAGGCTACTCCTTGGTGCCTGTTCTTCCAGTTATGGCTTTCCTAGAGTTCAGTGATTTGGGGTCTTGGGGTCAGGACTGGCTTCCTGGAATGCCTGTTTCATCTCCTGGGGTTTTGAACAGTTCACAGGCGGCCAGCTGTCTCTCCATGAGGGTGACCAGTTTGTCATAGGCACAGGGGTCATTCTGGCTTACCCAGGCTTGGAGGCCCAAGGGTAGTCCCCTTGTATACCCAGTCCAGCACCAGGATCTCCATCATTTTCTCAGAGCTAAGGGCCTCTGGGAATAACCACTTCTGGGCTAGCTGGATTAGGTCAAACAGTTGTGGCCATGGTGTCTTGTCTTCACAATACTGCCATTCATGGAACCTCTGGGCTCACAAGGCTGTTGTTACGTGGTCAGGATCTCTGCCTTCAGCTGGGGGTAATCTGCTCTTCCTTTGTGGTCATATCATAGTAGGCCTTCTGGGCCTTCCCACACAAAAATGGGGTGAGGATGCCTGACCACTGGTCTCAGAGCCAGGCCTCCTGCCGGGCTGCTGTCTTGAAGGCCAGGAGGTATGCCTCCACATCATCCTCCCCTGTCATTTTCTACAGACAGTAGCTGGTCCGTATGGTCTGCGTCCAGTCATACCCATGCTCAGCTCCATAAGGGCCTTCACCTGGTTCATTAGTTCCTGCAGCATAGCCTGAACTTGGGTGGCCTGGGTCATCAGCAGGTGACTGGTCTTTTGCTGCAGCTTCATGGCCTCCTGTTGGGTGGCTGCCTGGACCCAGGTAGCCTCCTGCTGGGCAGTGGTGGCTTGCACCAGTGCTTTGACCATGTCCTCCATCTTGGGGATGGGGTGGTCATGACCCACCCTGGGTAACGTTCACAGCACAGAAATCCCACTCCTGACTGCTCCACTGCTCCCTGGCCCTGCTGTATCACACTATAATCATAAAAAGAAAAGGAGGACTTGTGGCACCTTAGAGACTAACCAATTTATTAGAGCATAAGCTTTCGTGAGCTTATGCTCTAATAAATTGGTTAGTCTCTAAGGTGCCACAAGTCCTCCTTTTCTTTTTGCGAATACAGACTAACACGGCTGCTACTCTGAAAACTATAATCATATGAACTCTTTATATTCTTTACATCATAGAATCATAGAATCATAGAAAATCAGGGTTGGAAGGGACCCCAGAAGGTCATCTAGTCCAACCCCCTGCTCAAAGCAGGACCAATTCCCAGTTAAATCGTCCCAGCCAGGGCTTTGTCAAGCCTGACCTTAAAAACCTCTAAGGAAGGAGATTCTACCACCTCCCTAGGTAACGCATTCCAGTGTTTCACCACCCTCTTAGTGAAAAAGTTTTTCCTAATATCCAATCTAAACCTCCCCCACTGCAACTTGAGACCATTACTCCTCGTTCTGTCATCTGCTACCATTGAGAACAGTCTAGAGCCATCCTCTTTGGAACCCCCTTTCAGGTAGTTGAAAGCAGCTATCAAATCCCCCCTCATTCTTCTCTTCTGCAGACTAAACAATCCCAGCTCCCTCAGCCTCTCCTCATAACTCATGTGTTCCAGTCCCCTAATCATTTTTGTTGCCCTTCGCTGGACTCTCTCCAATTTATCCACATCCTTCTTGAAGTGTGGGGCCCAAAACTGGACACAGTACTCCAGATGAGGCCTCACCAATGTCGAATAGAGGGGAACGATCACGTCCCTCGATCTGCTCGCTATGCCCCTACTTATACATCCCAAAATGCCATTGGCCTTCTTGGCAACAAGGGCACACTGCTGACTCATATCCAGCTTCTCGTCCACTGTCACCCCTAGGTCCTTTTCCGCAGAACTGCTGCCTAGCCATTCGGTCCCTAGTCTGTAGCTGTGCATTGGGTTCTTCCAGCCTAAGTGCAGGACCCTGCACTTATCCTTATTGAACCTCATCAGATTCCTTTTGGCCCAATCTTCCAATTGGTCTAGGTCCTTCTGTATCCTATCCCTCCCCTCCAGCGTATCTACCACTCCTCCCAGTTTAGTATCATCCGCAAATTTGCTGAGAGTGCAATCCACACCATCCTCCAGATCATTTATGAAGATATTGAATAAAACCGGCCCCAGGACCGACCCTTGGGGCACTCCACTTGATACCGGCTGCCAACTAGACATGGAGCCATTGATCACTACCCGTTGAGCCCGACAATCTAGCCAGCTTTCTACCCACCTTATAGTGCATTCATCCAGCCCATACTTCCTTAACTTGCTGACAAGAATACTATGGGAGACCGTGTCAAAAGCTTTGCTAAAGTCAAGAAACAATACATCCACTGCTTTCCCTTCATCCACAGAACCAGTAATCTCATCGTAAAATGCGATTAGATTAGTCAGGCATGACCTTCCCTTGGTGAATCCATGCTGGCTGTTCCTGATCACTTTCCTCTCATGCAAGTGCTTCAGGATTGATTCTTTGAGGACCTGCTCCATGATTTTTCCAGGGATTGAGGTGAGGCTGACTGGCCTGTAGTTCCCAGGATCTTCCTTCTTCCCTTTTTTAAAGATTGGCATTAGCCTTTTTCCAGTCATCTGGGACTTCCCCGGTTTGCCACGAGTTTTCAAAGATAATGGCCAATGGCTCTGCAATCACAGCCGCCAATTCCTTCAGCACTCTCGGATGCAACTCGTCCGGCCCCATGGACTTGTGCACGTCCAGCTTTTCTAAATAGTCCCTAACCGCCTCTATCTCCACAGAGGGCTGGCCATCTCTTCCGCATTTTGTGATGCCCAGCGCAGCAGTCTGGGAGCTGACCTTGTTAGTGAAAACAGAGGCAAAAAAAGCATTGAGTACATTAGCTTTTTCCACATCCTCTGTCACTAGGTTGCCTCCCTCATTCAGTAAGGGGCCCACACATTCCTTGGCTTTCTTCTTGTTGCCAACATACCTGAAGAAACCCTTCTTGTTACTCTTGACATCTCTGGCTAGCTGCAGCTCCAGGTGCGATTTGGCCCTCCTGATAACATTTCTACATGCCCGAGCAATATTTTTATACTCTTCCCTGGTCATATGTCCAACCTTCCACTTCATTCCTGGTCATATGTCCAACCTTCCACATCATTCCTTTCTATGGCAAATCATAACAAATTTCTGGACTGGGTTGAATTTCATGTTGCCACTAAATATCAGAAGCAATAAAGTTTTATATGTAGCATAATTTTTTTTATGAACAAGAAAATCAGTCTCTTCTCTGTGTATTTCATTCACCAATACGGATATATGTTCCATTCCTTTAAAATGGTGTAATCATATATTGGAGCAAGGTCATTTATAAATGATGAGCTCTACAGAGGTACACATGAAAATAAAACTGATGCGATATCCCTATTTTATAAATAAAATCAAATTGAATGAATCACAGTAACAAGGTGACAGGGCTATGTAGCATGATTGAAAAAAAAAATGTAAATAAATACATAACTATTCCTTCTGATTTACATAGAAAAAAGGATACCAGTTCAAGACCTTAAAACTTTTCCAGACTAACTTATTGGGTTGGATTTTTTTCAGGATGGGTGTCTACCTCAGACTAGAAAATTTCAGCTGCAATAGTTCAGTTGTTTTCAAGAATAATATTAGGGGACATACATTGCTTTGTCCATGTTAAAAAAATCCATTTGACCTATTTTTAATGAAGCTCTAGGTCCCTCATTCTCTGGCTAGAGACTTGAAATTTAGCAGGGGGCATCCTATGTATTAGGGATGTACTTTTCACCATTCTCAGGAAAATCTGCCAAAAATTGGCCAAGTTATAAACATTTGAAAAAAAATCAGTTTGCACAGGCAATTTGGGTGAAAGTGATCAGACAGATTCTAAGGAAAGGAAGTGTTAGAGCAGCAGAATAAGGACCTCAGAATAATAGCCTTCAAAAAAGCAGATCATAAGAATGGCCAGATTGGATCAGACCAAAGATCCATTAGGCACAGTGTCCTGTCTTCCAACAGTGGCCAATGCCAGGTGTTTCAGAGGGAATGAACAGAACAAGTAATCAAGTTATCCATCCAAAATTGCCCATTCCCAGCTTCTGGCAAACAGAAGCTAAGGACCATACCTTTAACAAACTCAAATAACTGGTAGATGAGGTCCCATGATAAGAAAATCTAAAGGAAAAAGGAGTTCAGGAATGCTGGCAGTCTCAAAGAGACAATATTAAAGTCACAACTGCCAACTATTCTGATAAGAAGGAAAGATAGGAAGGATAGTAAGAGGCCAAATGTTCCATCAGGAGTTCTTTAACCAGAAAATCCAAAAAGAATTGTTCAAAAGTGGAAATATACACAAATAGCTAAGAAGGAGTACAGAAGATTAGCACAAGAGCACAGGGACAAAATCAGAAAGGCTAAGGTACAAAATGTTACACTTAGTAAGGGATGTAAAAGACAATATGAAGAGATTCTACAAATAGATCAGGAACAAGAGAAAGATGAAGGAAAATATAGGTTCACTACTTAGTGGGGAAGGAGAGCTAATAATGAATGACATCAAGAAGGCCGGGATGCTTAATGTCTATTTTGCTTCAGGCTTTCCTAAAAAGGTTAACTGTGACCATATACTTAACACAAGTAATATTAACCACAAGCGGGAAGGAACACAATCCAAAATAGGGAGAGAAACAGATTAAAGGATATTTAAATAAATTAGGCGTATTCAAGTTGGCAGGCCAACTGAAATTCAGCCTAGGGTACTTAAGGAATTAGCTAAAATAATCTCAGAACAATTAGCAATCATCTTTGAGAACTCATGGAAGACCGGTGTAGTCCTAGAGGACAGGAGAAGGGCAAACAGTCACTATTTTTTAAAAAGGGGAACAGAGCACCTGGGGAATTATAAAGCAGACAGTCAAACTTTGATACCTAGAAGATATCAGAACAAATTATTGAACAATCAAATTGTAAGCACCTAGAAGATCATAAGGAACAAGTAATAGTCAATATGGATTTGTGAAGAACAAATCATGGCAAACCAACCTAATTTCATTCTTTGACAGGTTAAGCGGCCTAGTGGATAGGAGGGGGAAACAGTAAATGTTATGTATCTTGATGTTAGTAAGGATTTGACAAAGTCCCGCATGACATTCTCATAAGCAAACTAGCAAAATGTGTCTTTACTCTAAGATGGGTGAAGAATTGGCTGAAAAAATGCACTGAAAGTAGTTATCAATGGTTCACTGTTCAACTGGGAAAAGTGGGTTACCTCAAGGGTCTGTCTTGGGTCCAATACTAGTCAACGTTTTTATTAGTGACTTGGATAATGGCATAGAGAATATGCTTATAAAATTTGTGAATAATGCCAAGCTGTGAGGGTTTGCAAGAGCTTTGGAGGACAGGATCAGAATTTAATAGGACCTTGACAAATTGGATAATTGGTCTGAAGTCAACAAGATGAAATTCAAACAAACATAAGTGCAAAGTATAACATTTAGGAGAGAAAAATCAAAAGCACAAATGCAAAATGGGGAATAACTGGCTATGCAATTGGACTGCTGAAAGGTATTTGGATGTTAAAGTGGATCACAAATTGAATATGAGAGAACAATATGATGCAGTTGCAAAAAAGTGAATATCTTTCTTGGGTACGCTAAGAGCAGCATCATATCTAAAACATGGGTGGGGTGAGAGGGAATTGTTCATTCCTATTTGGCACTGGTGTTATGCCAGAGTGTTATGTCCAGTTTTGGGCACCATACTTTAAGAAAGAGGCGGCCACATTGAAGATAGGCTGGAGGAGAGTAATAAAAATGATAAAGGTTTTAGAAAATGTGACCTATGACTAGAGATTAAAATAACGGGGACTATTTAGTCTTGAGATAAGAAATCTAATGGGGGACCTGATAACAGTCTAATAAGTGAAGGGCTATTATAAAGAGGAGGGTGGTGAATTATTCTCCCTGTCCACTGAAGGTAGGAGAAGTACAGGGTTTGATCGCAGTATGGGAGATTGAGGTTACATGTTAAGAAAAGCTTTCTAACTATAAGGATATTTTAGTACTGGAATAAGTTACCAAGGGAGATTGTGGAATCCCTGTCACTGGAGGTTTTTTAAGAACAGGTTAGACAAACACCTATTAGGGATGGTCTAGGTTTACGTGTGTCCTGCCTCAGTGTGAGGGGTTGGATTGTTTTAGCTCAGCTCTACATTTCTATGTTCAGTCGAAACTTTCTAGAGCTTCATAGCTTAATTCCCCAACGATTCCGTCAGCATTGAGCATGTTCTAAAAAGAGTTTGTGATTATGTAATTAAACATGGTATAATTATTCACAGGGGGAACCAAAATAAGATAATCTAGGCAACCTTAATTCTGGCATTTCCTAACTTGCGTGCTTGACTTTGCAACCTTAATAACATTATTTTAATGTAATGCAATATATATTCTATGATTATGTCAACCAGCAGCTTTTCATACTTGAGCATGTGAATCCTGTTTTGGGTTTGAATAAGATGCTAAATAACTTCCTGATATGGCAGTTGCCTCAGGAAAAAAAATGACATTTTTTTTCATAGATAGATTCAAAGGCAGAGAAATTCCCAAACACACAGATGGATGTTTAAATATGCATAAGTAATCAACTAAAATATTGTTAGTTAAAACTTGTGCTTTGATGATTTTTTAAGCTCATTTTGTACCCTTCATATAATTGTTTTGAGGAATGGATTATTTATTACTACTACTATTTTATAGCTCCCAAAAGTATGCTACATGTTTCACTGAAGACAAAGACACAGCACTGCTGTGAAGAGCTTAGGCCTGATCCTGCAACCACCTATGCACATGAGGAGTCCACCTGGCTTAAATAGCACTGCTTACATATAAATACTTATTTGCAAGACTGGGCCCTAGAATGTGGCACAATGAATGATGATTACTAAGGGAAAAGTAGGAAAGATTAGAGTTACAGAAATATAGCCCAGAATTGCTGAGCTGGGGGTCCCTGGACTGGAACCCATAGAAAAGGTTGGGTTTAGGTTCCCCTACCAGGCACTGAGGGTGTGTCATAGAACTGAGGCAGTGAATGGGAAGACTGCCTAGGACTGCTGATGGACTGAACCCCTGAAGGGGTGATACTGAGTTGCCTAGCCAGCTGGCTAAATCATGAAGGAGATGCTGAGGGTTCTGGAGCAAGAGAGGAGATGCAGACCAGTTGGAGAGACAGTAAGCAGTGGTGGGCAACCTGCAGACACTGGGAACTGTGGGCGGCCATGCCTTTGGACAGTCAATGTAAACAAATAGTCTCACGGCTAGCCAGCAGATTACCCTGATGGACTGCGTGCAGCCTGAAGGCCACAGGTTGCCCACCACTGGAGTAAAGATATGCAAACTTTGAAGGGGGAGTCTACCTCATGAGCTAATCCCTGGAAAGACCAGGAGGTGGTGGCAGACCAGTGGTGAGTGGTGTGTCCCGTGACAGACTGGTACACTCCTCTACTGAAGATTAAACATGTTACCTCTGGCCTGTAAGTCCCAGTTTTAAATCTGTGTTGTAATGTTTGGCACATACAGCTGGTTTAATATATTTTACAATTCCAGAATATTGATTATTATAATGAAATAAAGTGAATCTAAAAATAACAAATTGGGTCAAATTAATCCTATGATGTATTCTGACTGACATAAGAAGTTCTAAAATAGCCATTCTACCAGTTTAGATATTGTAATTGTTCTAGTAAAAAGACCACAGTAAAGCATAGAGTAAAAAAAAAAAATCACTGGGTTAGAATATATTCTTGGCTTCACTGGTGTAAGTACAGAGCAATTCTATTTAAATACAATTATATTTGTAAGGATTTTACCAGAACAGTTTTGATATTGAGCTTTAACTTAATTTCTTCAGGATACAGAAGGTCTTAGCCTAGAATTTCAGCCAAGAATTTAAATCTGATCTAGATAGAACTACCAATACAAAATTCTAGTCAAATAACAAAAGTTTGTAATTGTAGTCTTGCCACAGTTCTCAACTCAGAGATAAATATGACAATTACTTTCAGTGACCCTTAGCAGTACAGGAAAATGTAAAGTAGTGTGAGAGATGTGTTTAGTTCAGCTCTCAGGATATACTTGAATATCTGTGAATTTCAGCAATGTAAACCAATAAAGAGCAGAATTCAACGATCACCTTCCAGAATTCCCAATAGCTCAAGTAAGCCAATGCAAATGGATGTGGAGCAGATGCTTCCTGCAGCTCTCTAAAGTACAATTTAATTCACAATAATAATCATGATTAACAGAAATCAGCATCCTCTACAAAAAAATATTGTAAGAGGTAGAGCAGAAAGTCAATGTATTGGGCATGGACAGAGTGTAATTCTCAAAAATTATACTGGAAATACAGATACACACATTAAAGTCATTTAATGTATGTATAAAATATTAAATCTCTCTTCCTCATTTTTAAAAAGCAGTAAAAGGACTTTAAATATTAGTGAGATACAATGGACTTAAAGAAAAATCCTGCAGAAGTACCATTCTCTGCTAAGTGTGGTGATTAAGCCTGAAAACTATAAGGCAATTGAACCTGAGATACTAAAGCAATGCTATGTATTTTCTGGACAACAGGGTGAAAAATGAGATTAGATGCTCAAAACAGAACAAACGTAAAAGACAAGCTTTGAGCCAGAACGTCCTACATGACAACTAGAAGCAATTTCAAGAAGTCACAGATGTGCATTACACAGTAAAAAACAGTTACTGCAAAGGGTATTCTTGTTATACTGCTGTGCTTTCATCCCAAGTTACTCACTTTGTCATCTGTATTTTCATTAATGTGCCTGAAGATCTAAAAAGTCAGTGTGTATGTCATCTACAAGAAATTTAAAAACAAAAAAAATCAGCAAAGCATGGGTCAGCTATGTCCAAAGTAATGCAGAAATATTCTCTTGTTTGTTCTATTGATAAATGATAAAGCAGTAATGCATATAATAAGTCAAATAATCTTTTGTGTAACTATCAAATTCTTCTAGAACCAGACCCTCTAAAAGCCTTAGGTAGTCTCCATTATTTGTAATGGAGTTACACTGCATATGATTTGGCCCCAAATGTTTGAAAGAACTTTGGCAGCTAGAAGATTAAAAAAAGCAGAATATATCAACCACAGAGCTAAGTAAATTGCCATCATTTGTTTGTGCAATGCTAAATATTTAAAACAATATATTTATTGATTAATTATTAAGAAGTTAATTATTCATTTTTATTCTAAACTGAATGGCATTTTTACTCCACTTGGTCTATGAGCAAATCTGTCATTGTCCTCTGGAAATTATTGTTGCTTTGTACAACTTTCCTTATGGGAAAAGTCTAAAATATGAACACATCCATCATTAATTCATAAGAACCATAATACTGCTTGAGAATTACAGAGTTTAAAACCTTCTTCTTCCCCTCATGTCATTGTGCAAGCATCCACCATAGAATCATAGGACTTGAAGGACCTCAAGAGGTCATCTAGTCCAGGCTATCTGCACTCAGGCAGGACTAAGTATTATCTAGCACTGTCTCAGTCTGTCTGAGGCAGCAATAAGTCCACCTGCTTATCTTCTTTGATTAAATGCATCAATTGATTCCTCAGTGTCTCTTTCCTACTGCTCTCTCCGGCCATGTTATCTTCCTCAGGTCCTCTTAATTTATCCTCAGCATGTGTCTGAACCAACAAAGTCCTGCTTCCTGGATTGTGTCAGCCACATCACACACTGTTATTGCTGGGGCAGTGTTGGGTTTGAGCTCCCAACACCTATAAAATGCCTGTAGAAGGCCAGCAGCTTTGATAGCCTCTGACAATCAAATTCCCCCTCACTTGCCTACATGTGGTGGAGGTGGTTTTACTAAAAGTGGGGGTCTGAAAGGTGAGTATCAGTCACCTTTTCAATATAACCAGGCAGCTTAGGGCAGATGGAGTCTTCAGAGCAGGAAGGCAGCCTACCTCAGAGAAGGAAAATACTCGTTTTAAACCCACATTCATGAGTTAAACAAAAGCTGGTGTTAGGCAGTGGTGACAACAGTACCACCTGTTGGCAATCTACAAATAAGAAAGTGGACATTTACTTAGTTCAGCTGGTGAAAGGTCCTTACACGGTTATGTATCTCAGGACCAGGAACTAGGGCCATCTTTATCCACATGCAAAGTATGCAGCTGTGTAGGGCACCGGGAAATTTGGGGCACCAAATTTCCTGGTGCCCTGTGCAGCTGCGTGCTGCTCCAGCCCCTGCTTCGGCTCTTCCCCATGGCCCCCACCCCTACTCTGCCCCACTTCTGCTCTGCCCAAGGCCGGACCTGCACTCACCGGTGGGGGAAAGTGAGGCGACCCGGCCCCAGCCGCACTGCTGGTGAGTGCTTGGGGGTGGTTCCTCCCCGTCCTGTCCCCCCCTCAGAGGCCTGATCCCCCTGCAGGGGGTGGGAGGGGGTCCATCTACGGCCCCAGAATAGCTAGGGATGGCCCTGCCAGAAACCAATGTATTACAGTTTCTGGAGCAAGGTGGCTACCTCACTGAAAGCACTCTTTTAGTTACAGTATTTAATGTATAGGCCCAAATATATAACTGAACTTGGCAAGCTGTACAGGCACACTAAGCTTACGGGCTGTAATGTGGTTTATATAAGTAAGAACTAAATTTAAAATCCTCTGGCAAGAAAAATAAGAATAGGTCCTTGAACATTTCCCAAATTAAGTCCTCATTGTTTGTAACAGAGATTGTGCAACAGGTTTAAGACATTATACCCTGATTTGAGGCCTGATTCTGCAGAGAGTTCAGCTCAGCACCTTACAAGACATCAACAAGGATCAAGCCCCAAATATCCAGTCCTGCAAGATACCAAATATCATCAATTCCCACTCTGGTCAATGTGAACTGAACAGGCATGACAGATTTCAGGAGATCTTTCACATCTTGAAGGATTGGATACTTGAGGTCCAGTACTTGTATGATGTGTGTGACATGTGGACCAGAACCACTTAAACTGAAAAACATGCCAGGCACACGACATGGTCCCTGTCTCAAAGAGTTTAAAATTTAAATTCATCCATGACACAGCAAATGAGGATAATAAACAGGGGTGTTCAAAATTCTCAACTGAACAGTTTTCTTCTGTAAAATGCATTTTCACCAAGATAGAAACATTCTGTGGGAATGTCTCAATTTTGACAATATATTCAATGCTGAAATTTCAAAATTTTTCAAGTTCATATTCTTTTCATTTTATTTCATTTTGATTTTTATATTAAATATTAATTTTAATATACATATATAACTAGGATATATAATTCTTAGAAAAATATGTTTCAATATTGCTGAAATGAATTAATTTGATATTATCAAAACAAAGCGTTTCAGTGTTTCTGAATCAATTTTTTGGGGGGGGGTGAGGGGAATTTGTTTGAAATTTGACTTTCCTCAGATTTGGGCACTTCCCCAAAAAAAGTTGGAATTTCCCATGGAATGGAAACTGTTGTAGGACCACCTCTAATAATAAGCAAACAAAAAGATAGGAAGACAATCCATACAGCATGGTTGTAATAAGATGACACAGTTTGTATTGCTAATGGTTCCTTTTCTTTTTAAATTTAATTTTAAGATTATTAACTCACTTCTCACAGGCAATACATCAGACATTGTTTCTTCCTTCTGCCAAATACAGCATTTTATGGGATACCATTGCTCCCAAAATCTATTTTCTTTCCTAACAGGTAGTAGTCAGTATTTCTGTTTTCTTCTGTTTACTACCTCCATCTTTTTAGGTCCACTATATACCTTGTTTAACTGTAAGCCCACCCATATATTCCAGGTAGCAAGTCAGTCACTGGCATATTGCTATGGCATCCATACAGATCTACCACTCACATTACACTGCTCTTTTCTAACAAAGCGTTCGTGTATGTACTATGGCAGTTGAGAAAGAGCTATTTATGGCCATGGATTTAATAGCTTTGTTATTTCTGTAAATGGAATATATAAATCAAGTGGTTCTGAGAGTCTCAAAATAACAGTTAAATATTTGATAAGCAATGACTGGATGAAAATACCAAAGTTAAACAATCTATTAAGAAAGAGATTACAGCTTTCGCTGTTTGTTCCAACATTCATTGTCTTTGACAGCCTTACTGACCTACTAGCATGCTGCTCTCCCTTCTATTAGCACTCATAGAAAATGACGTCAATATAGTCTTTGTGATGCTAACTGAAAAATCACATGGATTTGATGCTGTACATTATACAGTACTAAAATCATCATACACCTCTACAAAGAGATCAATTTTTCTGGCTGTTGTGATCATACTGTAGTTTTTTATGAAAGTCATTTGAACTGATAGCCTCGGTGCTGCCATGAAACATACATATATGCAGGAAGGAATGGGGGAAAACAGTCTTACACAAAGATAGTGAACCTTAGCAGAAATGTATATGAGAATTGTGTTAAAAAAATGCTGGAAGAAGCAAATTGGACCAAGCTGATAAGAAAAGCTCAAAAATAGAGATGTGAAATTTTTGTCTTCCTCAATTGTTATAAAACACATTTCAATAAATCTACAAATACTATAGGAAAGCTAATAAATGCTAATCCTTGGTTTGACTGCGAAGACTACCAATAAAAGTACTAATTGAAGTAGCTTTTTGTGTGATACAGATCAATATTGAGCCAAGACCATATGCCATCTTCATCGAACCACCAACATATTATTAATTTGTATTTCAGTAAATCTAAATAGACAAGGATCGGAGGAGAATCAGAGTCCCAGAGCAACTAACTGATTTCCCTCCCGTCAGACAGTAGGCCACTGAGTGAGCGAGGAATAGAATCCAGGGTCTTCTGGCTCCCAGCTGACTGTCCTGTCCACCAGAATATGGTCCCTTCTTTATTGGAGGGTGATGTCTCTTATTTATTCCCAATCTAGGCCAGATACAAGTGGAAGACTTCATATTCTATAACTAATTCCTCAACAAAATAATCCAATATGTTAGTGCTTGCTGTTTACTTATATTAGTACCCATATGAGTGCAATATTTTATAGCTATTTGTTACTTTAGTAACCTTACATTGATGGCTAGCATGCAGCAGGAATATTATGCTTCCATTTTCAATGGTCTGTCACAGCACAAACATAATGTAAGCAAATGAAACAAAGATCAAACTTCTGTACATCAAAATATATACTTAAAAGAAAAACCCTTTGACAATTCAAGACAGAAAAGGGCAAAATACACTGAGTTTAAATCTTTTTTCTTTAAATAAGAGCATTTTTGTCTTCCAAACTGTGTTTTGCTAATCCACTAATCCAGTAAACAGAAATCCTTGGAGTTTAACATAAAGGATATAATCTCAAAACCACAAACCCTCTTGCTTCTAAACTAAAATTTAGTGGAGTTCCATCACTACAGACAAAACCTAAAGCAGTTTGTTAATGCTGTAAGGTTAGGTCCTAAATGGTATATTTTAATATCCAACAATCCTTTTCAATTTCAGTGATACGGCCTTCAGCAATAACTAGAAGATATCACTAAGAAAGACAGACAATCTTTCTAGACATGGTATTGTAGAAACAGATATTAGTTTGTAATTGTTTATATGCAAAGCCATGAGTCAGTGAAATACATTGATTAATTTCCCCAATCCATCAGTTTCTTGAAGATGACTTTCAATGGCATGTACTATGGAGACAACTCCAGGAATTACATATATATATATATATATATATATATATATATATATGGAGATGGATCAAGGGGATACATTCTTACTTTTTCTCTGGAATATCTATCGATCACACTAGGGTTTAGGAAATGATGGGATATGTTTCAGACTCATCTGGGCCCATATTGAACATGGTGGCATAATGGTTCTCTGAGCGGTAATGACTTCTTGAGATGCGGTGCACAGTATATGCAATGATCCAAAACAAGGGTATTGGCCAAAATAATAGTTACAAAAGGTCATTCTTCATCTTCTCAGCATTTTGTTCCAGGTTAAATAAAAGTAGGATGAACGAACCACAGAGAATTTGTACTGAAACAAGATAAAACAAAATATCTTTGTGCTGAAAAAAAAAACCTACCCACTTCACAATTAGATAAATAAATCTGATGTTCAAGAAGGCCTATTACAGTTTAGGTCTTTGCCCATATTCAATGACCCCAGGGTTGGTAGTGAATTTCATCATGACTGCACCAGAGAAATCCTAGTGAAAAGTACTGATTTAAGGTTCTCTCTTGTTTTATTCTATCTCCCTCACCAAATGCCATTGTTCACACAGTACATGTGAAGAGGAAATAAAAATCTCACTCAATGGACTTGATTTTCCTGTCACATCAGTTTCACATTGGTGAAACAGTGAAGTTACTCCTGATTTATCCCAAAGTAAATAACAGTAGAATAAGACTCACTGACTTAATTGTCAGTCTAATTTTAATCCATACCTGTTTTCTGCTGCTTGAGTTGTCAAAGTGATAAACAGATTAAGCACTATTAAATGTATTACATCAGCACCAAGTAAATGAGACTATTACAGTCACAGATAACATTCTTCTGTTATAGCATTTGTGATAGAATTACCTGACAGAAATTTGAGATTAAAATCAGTTAGATTGTTTAACATTTTCTAAAAATAATGGATTTTGAAATCGAAACACATTGGTGGAAATTCATTTCAGAAGGCATTGAACTTCTGTCAGTAATACATTATGGTGTATGATTTACATGTATTAGTGTTTGCAGAATTAGGGTTTAAATATGAAGGAACAGAAGGGTGAAGATTGGCAGTAGTTGATAGTGTGTGGACAACAATGTTTGTTAGGTGACTTTGTTAGGAAACTTAGTGTTTCTTTTCTTTCCAGTTTGTTTTCTATTGGAAACTAATTTGGGTTTCTCAAATTCCCAAAGTTTAGTTTGTTAAAATAACAAAACAAAAACAAACAAACAAACAAACACCACAACAACAAAACCCAGAACATTCTTTTAAAGCATTTTCCAAACATTTGTATTATATCTGTTTAAATTTAACTTTAGGTATTTACCTGGGAAAAAGTATGTAGTTATAGTTGTTACTTTCTTTCATTGTTTTAAAATGTTATGTTTTATTTATACATGTAACCAGGTCCACTCACCACTCTGGCACCACCTCAGCCTGTCTTGAGAATTAGCTCTGCAGTTGAGTGCGCCCCCTTCAGGTGGTGCACTGCCACCATGACTCCCACTCTTGGACGCACATTGTTCCATGGACTGTGGTGTCCTCTTCAGCAACATAGCTCTCCGGCCGTGTCACACACTGTGCTTTTCCCCTTCCAGGGAACCTGCAGACTGCTGTTCAGCCACTTCCCGCCAGTGGCAAACTGCAGTCCATGGTCTAGCAACTTCCCATGTGGCTCCAGCACCCTCTTTACCCTTGTATCAGGACCTCAGTCTGCAATCCCCCTGGCAGCCAGCCAGGAGCTGTCTCTGGATCCCTTGGCCCCTGTTTGCAGCACTGTTCTGTCCAGGGTACTGGCAGTTCTCTTGGCCCTTCAGGGACACAGTCCTCCCTCCCTGGGCTCCCAGCAGAGAACTGCCTTCCTCTGCTTTGCAGCTCCCTTTTTATATAGGCCTCCTTGGCCCTGATTGGCTGCTCCCTTCAGCCCTCCTCTGATTGGCTGCCTCCAGAGCAGCCTCCCTTCGGCTGATTTTGACCCCTTTTTTGCCATCACAATACAACATTGACACTGGCAGACCAGGTGCCAGCTCATGCCAAGGCCTGTAGGCCTCACTGAACACTGACAAATGCATAGCTGGAACCCAGACTCTCTCACCTGTGTGTAGTATTGTTAAAATAGTAATTGGATAAATATAAATGTGTATCATGTTTAGATTTTATGAAAGGATTGTATGTCACACCATGCATTAATCTCACTTAAAAGCTCTATATCCGATGTTATAAGTTAACACTTGTTTGTTCTATAACTGTAAAATGTTTGTTCTGAAACTATGTAACTCACCAACCAGGAAAAAAAAACTTCACATAATATGAAATGCTGGATTCCGATCTCCTGCCCATTAGGAAGGAGTATTGAATCCAAATGGGCCATTGTGAAGCAAAGACTTTGTTGATTGCTTCTCCCACAGCCCTGAAGCATCCCAACCCAGCTTGAATGCTGGGGGAAGGGAATAAAAATGTCAGTTAAGGATAATTTATTATTCCTATGCTTCTTGAACCTACAGGGGTGAGGATTTCTTAGCATAGATGAGGAGTACCCAACTGTTTAGCTTGAAATGGACCTAAGAAACCTATAAAGTTTGCTCATTATAAAAGTTTCTATAATCTCTTGTAATTTAACACTGCAACTCATTTGTGTGTGTGCTACCTGCTTTAGCCTTGTAAATAACTCTCATTTCTTTTTCCTGGTTAATAAAACTTAAATTAGTTTGTTACAGGACTGGCTAGTAGCATTGTCTCTGGTGAGAAATCTAGATGCAATTGACCTTGGGTAAGTGACTGGTCCTTAGGGATGGTGAATAACCTGAATATTGTTGTGATTTTTGTAAGTAAGGAGCCATCTATCATAGAGACATGGTTTCCTGGGTGGCAAGACAGACAGGAGTGCCCAAAGGGACTGTCTGGGACTCCATGGTAAGACTGTTACAGAACACTGTGAGCTCACACTTGTTACTGCATTGTTGAAATCTAATTATAGCTCATACAGGCAGTTTGGGATTTGTGCCCTGCTCCTTCACAGTCTGCCCTGAGGTTGGCATTGACGCTTGTGAACCACTCCAGACAGCATGACAAACATATTGCAATAATATTTAATTGCCAACTTCCATGCCCTGTAATATTATTTAACTAGAATTATTCTGAAGCAATTTTTTGGCCATTACAATTAGTACTTTTTAACAGGACAGGATTATTTTGTATCTTTTATTAACCACTTCAAGTCTGTGATTAATTACAGACTGGTCCAAAAATCAACAATGGCTTCCATGGAGATCAGCACAAACTAAACTTCCAGTGCAGGTATAGATTGTGATAACACTTCAGCTGGATTCTCTGTCTTCTCATCTGTTTTGTTGCCTTCATGTTTTCATCATTCATTAACTTGGATACAATTGCAGTGACTATATCTTAATTTTCTTGGATAGCTTTTTTTTATTAAAGTCCCCACAGTTTTGTACCCTGATTTTCACCCCATATTGTCTCTTGAATTCCTTACTTGGGAGAAAATTATCAATAAAATATTTTTCTTTAACATGGTTGCAGCTATTTCAGGGACTACTCAAACTTTTACATACTGTGACCCTTCATTTCTGTTCTCAACTCAGGTGTATCTTTTGTTCTAATTCCAAAGGCATTTCAAGGATCCTCCATAAAAAGTGACACAATGGTTTGCAATACATTCTTAGAATCCTCGGATGTACTTTGCTGCAAGATGGAAAATGCAGAAAGGTATCAGACTTGTGATCCCAAGAGGCAATTCCCACTACCATCATGACAGCCACAAATGTTTACTGAAAATTTTCAAAATTAAAAAAAAGCTATCAAAATTTTGAATTTTTTTGAAAAAAAAAAGCTACTGCTTTATGAGCTGGTAAATAACACACACGCACACACATATAAAATTTTTTGGGGGGAAAAAACAAAGTTTTCAAATCTTTCAACCAACTCTCCTCATGTCCCACAATTTGAAAATTGTAGCATGGAGCAGAGAATTGACACTCATGTCCCACAGTTTGAAAGCTGCACCACAGAGCATGGATCATGTGCTAAGATCATCTGGGCATATCAAACTTTATCAATTCTCTGATATTGCAGGGGTCTTTGTCTTCGGATGCATCTTGATCTCTCCTGTTCGCTGCATCTGCCGCAAAAAATTTAGTCTCCTGAAAAAAGTAAATGTTTTGGTCTAACCCAAGTTATTGGGCTAAACGCAGATGCAATGGTATGAGTTTAATGGACTACGATATACAGGAGTCAGATTTCACAGTAACAGCCGTGCATCCGATGAAGTGAGCTGTAGCTCACGAAAGCTCATGCTCAAATAAATTGGTTAGTCTCTAAGGTGCCACAAGTACTCCTTTTCTTTTTGCGATATACAGGAGGTTAGACTAGATGGTCTAATGGTCCCTTCTGGCCTTAAACTCTATTTTCTGCATCTCAGTATTTTCAACTCTGACTGAACAAAGTACTTTTGTTATTAATGCTTTGTGGTACCTGATTTACATTTACCATTTGAGTGATTTAGCAGCAAAAATGCTAAACTCACAAAGAGATCATTTTAAGTGCACCATTAAGGTCTAACACACAAGATTGTACAGGCAAAAGAATAGATTCATTTTCAGAAGTGCTATGGAAGTGTCTAATGCAACTGAAAATGTCATTTCTATGTGTAATTTTTATGTTAAACATAGAATCATAGAATATTAGGGTTGGAAGAGACCTCAGGAGGCCATCTAGTCCAATTTCCTGCTTAAAGCAGGACCAACACCAATTAAATCATCCCAGCCAAGGCTTTGTCAAGCCCAGCCTTAAAAATCTTTTTCATTGCTCCCGATTTTCCCACAACCTATTATTAGAGTTAAAAATAAAATTATCAGGGAAGACTCATGTTCACAGTGGCACTCTAATGAACACCCTCTTTTCATTTAAATGTCTGGTGTGTCATCTTTAGTTAGTTGTCTTCTATAAAGTACATCTTCACCATCCATATGTAACACACCTCAGGGGCAAACTGGGAACTCCAAAACAAGAGTGAAAGTTATGGGAGCTTCCAGGAATCCCAATAGCTCTCATACTGTGGCCCCACTCCTGACATCCACCTCCTACCTCTAAACCTCCTACCACCATTCCTCCTATGACAGGGGAGCCTCAGAAAAGAGTCTTATGGCTATCTTCCACAATGCCTTCATCAGGGGAAGCCTCCCACAGCTGGCTATGGGACATTTAGCTCTTCCCTGGTCCTTCTACCAGACTCAAATGGGCCAAAGTGGAGGAGAGGAACTCAAGCCAGTCATAACTTAATTCCACTAATGACAGATAATTAACTATTACAAAAAATATCTGATTTCATCTGGAATTATATAAATTAAAATATTTGTTTGGTATGGACACAATCAGAATCCATTAAAATGTATTGTACCTGCAATCTTGTTGATAGACTGCTTAGACTGAAACCAAATAACTAGGAGACATCTTTTCTTAATTAAGATTTTAAGAATGGACCCAAGGAACTTGTATGGATTATCTCAAACATTTCAGAAATGGTATATAAGTGTTAAATATTTAAATAGTTCATACAGGGTCACAGTTCTTTCACTGGCTTCCCCCTTGCTCCAGAAGGAAAGTAACTTGTGCCACCTCTTTACCAAGTGTGGCATAATAACAATGTTACAATCTGCCCCTAAATAATTTTACTTAATCAAACTAAGTTCTTAGTAAGGGTTTGCAATTATATTGGACTATATATATTAATATTTTATGAAGATCTTATTGGAAAAAAACATAAATTGACAGACAATTTTATGTAATCAATTATATAATTTAGAATTAAGGAAATCAACCAAATGTTTCCAACTAAGAAGCCACAATGGATTTATTCTAAAATAGGGCTATTATCCAAACAAGTCTTACTCTGTTAATTATTAGGTCAACCATTAATTCCACTCCGTACCTTTGACATTTGTGGAGCTTCTTGTGTTCCAGATCTCTAGTTCCTTTTGTAGGAAGACATTATTCTTACAGGAAAGAAATAACATTCTGAAATTCACTTGCAGCTACTGAATCATTTACCTGGTACTCACATTCAAGAATGGCTTCCTTAAAGTAAATTGACCTTGAACATTAGGAAGAAAAAAAATGTATTCCAGGTTAAAGAGAGAGAATGTTAACTTCTCGGGATATGAGTTCAAATTTAAAATATTGAGTGTTTTCTAGGCATAAGTGAGTTAATCCTATTGAAAATAAGTCCTATGAATTTATGTTCCCCCAAATATTTTAACGTCCCCTCTTCTGCAACATTGTGTACAATCTTCTCTATGGCCAAGGTTATCAAAACTAGATGTTTTAAGCTAGTCTCTTAAATCCACATACAGGCACTTAGGAAAATATCCTGATTTTCAATGGAAAATGAAAGCTAATGTAAGCTGCTGTGTGCTCAGCACCTTTGAAAATCAGGCCATGTCTGATTAGACTATACATTAGACTATATTCTGCTCTTGAACTCATATGACTCCATTGGGTTAAATGGGGATGACTTTCATGGGGCTGCATAGATATAACTAAAAAGAAAAACAAAGCAATTTGGCTGTTCTCGACCACACGGGATTCGAGAAAGAATCCAGACCTTTGTGTTTGAAGTGGTACAAAATTCAAACCTAGTTCCAAAATTTAGATCCTTCTCTGTCATGCAAACGATAGAACATCAAACCCTTCATTACTAACACGGTGCTAAAATTTGTTTCCCCCAGGCAAATCTAGACAATTGTTTGGTTTAAAGGCAAACCATAAGCACTTTATTTTTGCTCAATAGGAAGTGCAACAGGGGCTAGGTTGGACCATAGCAAAAGCAGGCAATACTGAAGCAGAAAAATCAGAAACTTTAAAATATACTTTAGGATATTTTTCAACAAGATTTTAAATAAAAACAAAACCTCTGTGACACCTGCAATTTTCTCCTTCTCAACATTTATTGAAACTTCTGCAAAGGCAAGAAAATTAATGACTTTGTTTGAAATTCTTTCAGAATTTCCAGCCCTCTTGTGGCTTTGTTGTCCCTTCTCCCCAATCAGTTTTGCTGCACAGGAACATGTTTTGTTTATTAGACAAAAAATGCAGAAAACTCTTGTAAAAGTACACATAAAAATACCGTTACTATGGAGCTAACCACAAATTATATCTTGCTGTATGTCTTCAATCTTTTCTAAGTAGCTGTTTTGCTTTATTCTAAATTGTTATGTATTGAGAACTACAACAGTCCATTGCTGTGGATAGCACTGTACAAATATCAGGGAAGACTCATTCTTCATTGTCTTGTAACTTGTACAGACAGTTACACACAAGTAAATATACACCTATACAAAGAGAATGTAAATGCTACCATCCTGATTTGATAGAGTAACCAGATATCCCGATTTTACAGGGACAGTCCCAATATTTGGGGCTTTTTCTTATATAGGCCCTTATTTTCCCCCACCCCCGTCCCTATTTTTCACACTTGCTATCTGGTCACCCTATGATTTGAGAACATTTACAAACTTTCTCTATTGGTGTAAATGAAGGAAAATGAGTCAGCAAGTGACTTTCAGAACATTCTTCTCTATAAAAACATAATTGTCACCTTCCTATAAATGGAAATGGATCTGGTACAAAAGTTGAAGGGAAATCAAGAATCTGCCCCTTGTCTCTAAAGAGCATACAAAATAATGATCTGGATATATCATAAATTTTGTATTTGTATGAGGTACTATATAAAAAAGAGGCCCAATCCTTTTAAAGTTTGCAGCTTTGTTTCGTAGCCAAGGTAGGATTACTGTCATTTTTACAACGTATACTTACTTACTTATCGAGTGCCTGAGGAAGGTGCAAAAATATTTACTGACTAAAGAAAAATAAAATACAAATATTGATGATGAGTCTTCCCATAAACTTGAAGAACATTACAATCTATGGATTCAGATCTATGATTATTATAATGCTGTATGTTCTCATATTGTTTTGCTTCTATAGAGATCCTAGAAGTGAAGAATCATACTACTGATTCAGGTTTTGTCTTCAGCATAACTAACTACTGGGGCCACGGCCATCTCCCAGTTCCTGTCTCCTGCTGGTTCTTTTGGCTTTTTTTCTTCTGTTTGCTCACTGACCCTTGACCACGACTGAGAGGTTAATGTAGGTTTCAGAAAATCTTTACCCCCAAGCACATCTCCTTAGAATTTATGAGTTTCTTATCTCACTGAGGATGTCTGCATGAAGTTACCCAGACAACAGTAATCTTAATAAAAACGGGATTTATTAAAAATGGAATTAAAACAAAAGAAATGGTTTGCTTAACAAAGTTAGAGTCACACTTCTCATAAATTCAACTACAGAAAGCAGTTTCATCATAAGTGATTACCTTATGTCCGTTGAAAGCAATCTTCTCTCTGACCATACTTTGGTCAGCCTATTAACCTCACAATGGTGTCAAAGTAGAGAGATGTGATTCCCTTCTTCCCTCTCTTTACCAAGCCTCCCACCCCATTCACATTAGTTCCTCTGGTGAAGGGTATGCAAACCCCACATCGCTGGAAGGGGTTAAACAACAGTACTGGGCCTAGGTAGCCCTGCTCCTCCAGCCCTACAGAACATGCTCCAGCTGGAGACAGGGTTGAACAGAGAACAATCTAGCTCAAAAGGGGGAGACTGAGGAGGAAGACAGATTTATCTAGAAGGCTCCTGATAAAAGGTGCCAGAGAAGTCACGCTGAAGGAATAGGAATACATTCTGAGCCTGGTTGGGGCTGACAATTTGGTTTCTTTTTCTTTTCATCTTATCTGGGACCAGGAGCTGAGGGAGGAAAACAGCGGTAGGAAGTGACCCAGGGAGCTTGACTGAGAGAGCCTCCTCATAGGCCAAATGATGGTGACCCTCCTAGGGTCTTGGGTCAGAGTCCAGTTAAGTGAGTGGAATAGGACTCCCCTAGCACTATGGGGTGAGAGGGGTGCTAACCACTAGACCTTCCAGCCCACAAATAATTCTATTATGCGCCTGCTTTCCAAACAAGTTTCTGAAACAAAAAGGTACAGAAAGGGTTGGTAAAATAATCATTCTCCATCTTCTAAGAAATGGTTCTTTGGCAAAAAAGAAAACTCTTATCAGTGATTGCTGTTCACTTTTCCAAAGCTTAATGACAGATATGCCTTTCACAGACCACCTTTTTTCCTTTTGTCATGAACTATGAACCATCTGTCACACAAAAATTACCTTATTTCTGGTTGACTACTGACTTCTGTAGCTGGAACTCTTCAAAGTAGCCAACCTGGCTAAAGGCAGCCACTGCTGGAGGCTGGTTAATTGGACCTATTCAATTCAAACAGGACAGAAAAAGCTACCATAATTTTGTTATGAGTTAAGGTTTTCTTAATCCTGTGGGTTGACAATAAGGAATAACAGAGAAATTGATCTGAAGCCTTTCCATTTCAGTGGTAAATGAGAGCTTTCTTTCTACTTTATCTGAGTTACACCCATGCTACACTATGTGGGAAGGGATATGGAAGAAAAATGGTCTCTCCTTCACTTTCAGAAAGGGTGAAAAGTGGAGTTGCTTCAGAGATTGCTTCCTTCAGGAACATTTCTCTCAGTGTTCCCAATTAAAAAAAATAAAAAGAAGATGTAACTAGACTCCCCATTCTTTGTCATGAAAGAATCAGGAGAACATTTCCTGCCAAGACCCCAAAGAGGAAAAAAATACAATGTTCACTTAAAACAATAAATGATCATTTTACTGTGAGAACTGAGAGCCAGAGTCTGTTCTCAGTTAAGGGGTAACACCAAGGGATTCTTGGAAGTAGATGAGGACAGAATCTGGCCCTGTGTTTTCATAACGGAGCCATCATTTTATTGAGGAGCTCCCATGAAAATCCTATGGCTATGAAAGGCTGTATTTTATAAACCCTCCTTCTGCACACACACTTATTGCCACAAAGACGCCTCCTACACTGATGGATTAAGAAATGATGGTTCACTGCCTAACTGTCATACAGAGCATGATCAAAGGATCTTGATGTAGTTTTTCTGAAGAGACTGGCTACCCATCCATGGCTGATTGGCATGGCTTTTAAGAAGACCTACAGTGCTTAGACTTTATACTCCTGTAGGACAATTTATGTGCAGAAACCTGAATCAAACCAAACATTAACATCTGCATTATCCTGAGTTCTTACAAAAAGTGCATTGTATATTGCACTTTGGACTTGAGCATGCAGCTGCCAGCTCCTCCCCTGTTATCTGATGTAACCAACAAAGTATAGAAGCATGATTAAACACACCACTTTTATTTCTACTCATGATGCATGTTTATTGCACTTCCAAGAAAGAAGTCTAAGGGTATGTCTACACTATGAAATTAAGTCGATTTTATAGAAGTTGATCTTTAGAAAGTGATTTTATACAGTCGATTGTGTACGTCCCCACTAAGCAAATTAAGTCGGCAGAGTGCGTCCTCAATACCGTGGCTAGCATCGACTCACAGAGCGGTACACTGTAGGTAGCTATCCCATAGTTCCCATAGTCTCTGCTACCCATTGGAATTCTGGGTTAAGCTCCCAATGCCTGATGGGGCAAAAACATTGTTGCGGGTGGTTTTGGGTACATGTCGTCAGTCTCCCCTCCCTACCTCTCTCCTTCCGTGAAAGCAATGGCAGACAATTGTTTCATGCCTTTTTTCCTGGGTTACGAATGCAGACACCATAGCATGGCAAGAATGGAGCCCGCTCAGCTCACTGCTGCTGTTGTGAGCATTGTAAACACTTTGCACATTATCCTGCAGTATGTGCAGAACCTGGCTAGAAGCCGCTAGCACGAGGATGACTGTGAGGAGGACATGGACACAGATGTTCCTGAAAGCATGGGATGTGGCAACTGGCACATCATGGCTGCAGTGGGGCAGGTTGATACAGTGGAACACCACTTCTGGGCCTGGCAAACAAGCACAGACTGGTGGGACCGCATAGTGTTGCAGGTATGGGATGATTCCCAGTGGCTGTGAAATTTTTGCATGCATAAGGCCACTTTCCTGGAACTTTGTGAGTTGCTTTCCCCTGCCCTGAAGCATAGGAATAACAAGATGAGAGCTGCCCTCAAAGTTCAAAAGTGAGTGGTGATAGCCCTGTGAAAACTTGCAATGCCTGACTGCTACTGGTCAGTCGGGAATCAATTTGGAGTGGGAAGATCTACTGTGTGGACTGCTGTGATCCAAGTATCCAATGCAATCACTGATCTTCTGCTAGCAAGGGTAGTGACTCTGGGAAATGTGCAGGTCATAGTGCATGGCTTTGCTGCAATGGGATTCCCTAACTGTGGTGGGGCGATAGACGGAACATATATCCCTATCTTGACACTGGATCATCTTGCCAACCAGTATGTAAACTGCAAGGGGTACTTCTCAATGGTGCTGCAAGCACTGGTGGAACACAAGAGACACTGACATCAATGTGGGATGGCCAGGAAAGGTGCATGACACTCGCATTTTTAGGAACTCCAAGCTGTTCAAGCAGCTGCAAGAAGGGACTTACTTCCCAGACCAGAAAATTACCATTGGAGATGTTGAAATGCCAATAGTTATCCTTGGGGACCCTACCCCTTGCTTGAAGCTGTACACAGGCAGCCTGGACAGTAGTAAGGAGCAGTTCAACTATAGGCTGAACAAGTGCAGAATGGTGGTAGAATGTGCCTTTGAATGTTTAAAAGCTTGCTGGTGCTGTTTGCTGACTAAGTTAGACCTCAGCGCAACCAATATTCCCACTGTTATTGATGCTTGCTGTGTGCTCCATAATATCTGTGAAAGTAAGAGGGAGATGTTTATGGCGGGGTGGGAGGTTGAGGCAAATCGCCTGGCAGCCGATTTTGAGCAGCTAGACACCAGGGTGATTAGAAGAGCACAGCTAGGTGTGCTGCGCATCGGAGAGGCTTTGAAAACCAGTTTCATGACTGGCCAGGCTACGGTGAGACAGTTGTGTGTTTCTCCTTGCCCCCTTTGTTGATTTTAATTCCATGTAAGCCAACCACCCTCCCACCTTCGATCACAGCTGGCAAAGGAAGTAAAGTCACCGTTGTTTTGAAACCATGCATTCTTTCTTTATTAATTAAGAAAAAGTGAGATAATTGACGAGGTAGCCCGGGTGGGGTAGAGGAGGAGGGAAGGACAAGGCCACATTGCTTATTGTAGCCACACTACAAACTAAAACTGTTTGAATGACAGCCTTCTGTTGCTTGGGTCATCCTCTTGAGTGGAGTGGCTGGGTGCCCGGAGCCTCCCCCTCCGCCCCCTGTGTTCTTGGGCGTCTGGGTGAGGAGGATATGGAACCTGGGGAGGAGGGCAGGCGGTTGTACAGTGAATGCAGCGGCGGTCTGTGCTCTTGTTGGCTTTCCTGCAGCTCCACCAGATGCCTCATCATGTCCATTTGCTCCCCCATTAGCCTCAGCATTGACTCCTGCCTCTTCTCATCATGCTCACTTTATGCTTTCCTGGCCTCTGCCACTGAATGCCTCCATGCATTCAGCTGTGCCCTATCAGTGCGGGAGGACTGCATGAGCTCAGAAAACATGTCATTGTGAGTGCATTTTTTTCACCTTCTAATCTGTGATAATCTCAGGGATGGAGATGATAGGGGGGCTGTAGAAACATTTGCATCTGCAGGGGGATAAAAAGGGAGGTTAAAATTTAAGATGATACATTTCTGAGAACAAAAGGAAGACTCTTTCACAGTGAATCAAGCAATTCACAGCAGACAGCACATGTACTTTAGGTACAAGTTTGCATTTTGCCTTTTATATTGAGCGCCCTGCCAGTATGGTGACACATCACACACGGCTGGGCAACAGAATTTGGTTTCCCGGCAGCCATGGTAATCCAAAGGGTACAAGGGGTTGGCTTCTTCTGCCTTCATAACATGTGGGAATGGTTTCAAACTGCAGCTGTTATACCAATAAAATAAAAACCAGCAGGATCTTATTAAAGGGGATAAGACAAAATGTCACATTTATTGTGAATACAAAAAGAATCATAGTAGGCAGTCAGTTATAGCTATAACATTTCATTCAGTTTCACATTCATTCACACATTCATTCATACACACATAAAGGTTCTGCAGCTGCTGTATAGTTACCAGTCCTGAATGTAGCTTAGTGTAATTCGTGGCTTGAGTTCGTAGCTTGTGGTGGCTAACTGGCCAGGAAAGCCGGGCACAAGGAAGAGCTGGGTCTCTGTTGGGCATGCACCGATGCCCTTCCATGTTGGCAGCAGAATGTTATCCTTCAAAGTCTTCCATCTCACGCATCCTTTTTGTAGGCTTTAGTTTGGATCCAGAGTCTATAGGTCTTGCTGTGTCATGCTGCCTCTGGGTCCGGTGTGATTGATCAGCCATCAATTGCAGACATGACTTTCAGCCTAGGACCTGGCTTTGATGTTTCTTCAATTGTACTTTTGTTCTTTTCTTTTGAGGGTGGACTCCTCTTACTTTGTCGGGGCTGTTGTCTGCATCTTCAGCCGTTGGGTGTTTACACTTTATTTCATCAGGACAGGCTGGGGCTGGAGGTTGATTCCATCATCCATACATACCTCATTCACACATCTAAACTAAACGAATAAGATTACAGCAGGATTTTGCAAAAAATGAAGGTTGCAGCAAGCTTTTACAAAACGAAGTGAGCATTTTAAAATGGAGTTTGGGACAAGTTAAAATGGAGTTTGAGTTACAATATGGACAAGTGTAAGAAATGGCAAACAGTGAGCAGAAGTTACAATGTTGAAACAGTGTAAGTTAGAGTGATGTAAGCAGCAATTGGATTGAAAGTGAAACTCAATTAGCCAGTTATTGGGGTAACTGGTTTTATGAATGAATGTGGTTTCATTCATAAAACTTTGCTTATGAAGTTATATTAATAAAATGAACAATTAAAAACAATTTCATTGATCAGTTCTACACAGTGCCCTCCTTTCCCACAGCAAGCAATGCCCGTCGGGTTTCCCATTTAAAAGGAGGTGCTGCAGTTTTTGGATGGATGTGCAGCACATGCCTCCCCCCACCCCACTGCATGGTTATTCTCAGGGATGATCCCTTTTAGCCAAGCACAAACAGCCCAGCATAAATGGGGTCCTTTTACTGTTCCCTTACAAAAATTCCCCTATTTCAACCTAGTGACCATGAATGATATCACTCTCCTGAGGCTAACACAGAAAGATATAGACCAAAAGTTGCTTGAATGTGACCAAAACCCAGGACCATTCGCTGCCATGCTTTGTGCTGCAATGATTCCAGACTACTTGGTACTGGCTTGGCGTGGTAGTGTCCAACTGTGGAGGACAAAATAAGGCAGCCCTCCCCGGAAACCTTCTGCAAAGGTTTTCAGAGTACCTCCAGGAGAGCTTCATGGAGATGTCCCTGGAAGATTCCCGCTCCATTCCCAGACACATTAATAGACTTTTCCAATAGCTGTACTGGCCACGAATGCATCCCAATTCTTCAGGGAAAAGCAAACATTAAACACAATTGTTTTTAAACCCTCTACTGTAGTTACAAATGTGCACTCACCAGAGGTGTCCTCTCTGACTTCAGGGTCTGGAATCCCGCCTTGGGAGGGTATTGGCTCCAGGGTGATGAAAAGGTCCTGGCTGCCGGGGAGAACGGATTCACTGCTTGCCTGCTGTGCATTCTCTTCCTCCTCCTCCTCCTCCTCCTCCTCTTCCTCTTCCCAATCCACAAAATCCTCCTCCCTGTTGCATGAGACTCCCCCCTTCCACGTGTCCATGGACAGTGGTGGGGTTGTTGGAGACACTGGGCACAACTCTTGGTAAATTGGGAGGGTGGAAGACCACGAGTGTCGATGAAGCCCTCCTGCTCTAGGCCCAGGCAAACCTCAGCTCCTCCATTCCTTGAACTTTCTGTAACCCTGCAAAACTATGCGGCAGCTAGCACACAAACAGACCTGTTTGCACACAGCTCACTAGCCAGAACCGGCTTCGGCCGGGTAAACGTATAGATAAGGAAGGGATGTTTAGCAAAAACTAGTGGCAAGTGTAACCATATAAGGCACGGCGTGAATAATGCTAATGAGGAAAGATAACTGGCTGCTTTAGATGATTGGCTGCGCTATTGTATGGGGCAACAAGTAATTGGTTGTATATGCTTGCATAGTTAAGTAGGGAAAAAGGCATTAATTGTACGGTGTAACCTGTCTCTGGTCTGCAGGATTTGAGACAGCTCAGTCTCCCTGTGTCCCTATTTGAAGCTTCAAATAAAACTCTCTGCTTCTCCACCCCATTGTGGTCATTGGTGCGACGCATACCGGGCAATGAACCCCGCTGTTGCTTGCCTCAGGAACTCTGTGCCGGCAACAGGGTAGTGTTCTCCCCCCTAGAATGCCATGCAGCTGCATAGAAGCAGCATATATAGGGCTCTGACCCAGAGCAATAGTTTTTCTCCTTTGTTTTTTGGTTGGCTTCCCTGAGCTCCTTAATTTTCATGTGGCACTACTGTGTGTCCCTGTTGTAGCCTCTGTCCACCATGCCCTGTGAGATTTTGGCATATATATTAGCATTTCTTCCTTTTGATCAGAGTTTGTCCTGCACAGATTCTTCTCCCCATTCACCAAAAGATCCAGTGTCTCCCGTTCTGTCCATGCTGGAGCTCGTTTGCAATTCTGAGGGGACTGCATGGTCACCTGTGCTGCTGAGCTCACCACGCTGACCAAACAGGAAATGGGTGTACACTGTGCACAAGCGTATATCCTCATCCATACTGCCCCTTTTCAGTATATGATGTTAGCATTATTGTTTTGGGGCAGTATCCCAGATTCCTGTGCATCACAGGCGACACTCTAAAAGGACTCCTACACAGCAGTTAAATAGCCATGGCTGGTCTTGGTCAGCTGACTCAGGTCACGGGGTTCAGGCTGCAAGACTGTAAAATTAGTATGCAGATGTTTGGCCTTGGGCTGGAGCCTGAGCTCTGGGACCTCACAAGGAGGGAGGATCCCAGAGCCTGGGATCCAGCCAGAGCCTGAACATCTACACAGCAATTTTTAGCCCCACAGCCCAAACCCCTCAACTCCAAGTCAGCTGACCCAGGCCAACTGTGGCCATGCCACGGGTCTTTTGTTCCAGTATAGACATACCCTAAGAACTGCCTTGCTCTATGTTGCTGGAACTGTATGCTGCCTTCACACATTTGACAACAGCTATTCCCTGTCATTCCTCCCTTCCACCAAACTGCACTGGAGACATGGAGCAAGTCCATGATGATGTCCTTCTGCTCCTCCTACTGCTCAAATGAAAAATGTTCATGTAATGCAGTACCAGCTGCCAATCAGAACTGGTTTAGAGAGATTTCATATGGCAAAGACAGCTGACCCTGAAGGGAAATTAAAATCCAATTGGGTCCATGGAACAGAAGTGTTGAATGCTGGGATCACCAAGTATGACAATGGATGGCTGCTTCTAGGCCTGGAGTACCAGCACAGAGATTTGGGACCATGTAGTCTTGGAAACCTGGCATGACAACCTGTGGTTGCAGAACTTCAGAATGAGGAAGCAGACTTTCATAGAGTTGTGTGGGCAGCTTGCACCAATCCGCCAGTGCCATCCCATTTGTTTTCGGAAACTCCTACAGTAGAGGATACTGAATATCTATTGCCTTTTGGAAGCTGGCAACACATGACAGCTACCAGTCAATTGAAAACTAGTTTGGTTTGGGATGTCAGTTGATAGGGTGATGGCTGCACAGGTTTGCCAGGCAATCAGTCTTGAGATCTATTCATGGATGGTTGCCATAACCCAAGTCCCTGAAATTATAGTGGGATTTCAGAGGATGGGTTTTCTGAACTGTGTAAGGGCTATCAATAGTATACACATTCCTATATTTTGCCCACTGAGGGCGTCCAATGACTATGTAAACCACAAAGATTACGATTAACTGGTTCTCCAAAGCTTGGTGAACCACTGGAGTCAGTTCATGAACACAAATACTGAAAGGTCCATGACTCCCTGGTGGGAGGGGGTTTAGCATAACAATACATATGTAATCATGTACACCAGAAAGGCTAGATACACCCTGTATGTGGTCAAACTTCCTCTCTCCTTGGGGTTTGACTTTATTGCCAACTTCAGTAATGAGAGGAAAAACCCCAACCTAATTTTTTTTCCCCTATGCCAGGGCATTCCTAAAGTTGGTTGCAGGACCTCCCTACTCTTAGTTCCTTTGGACCAGAGAGTCTTACCTATTTCTTTTATAGCCTGGTGAAGTTAAGTACACCTGTCCCAATGAGTCAGCATAATTTACTTAAGTTTCACATAGATTTCCAAGTCTCATGAAAAAAGTGGATTAACAGAAGTGATCTGCCTTATTACTTGGTTTGTAAATCCTGCCACCCTGTTATAAACACCCCTATAAAATATTTAAAAAATAAAAAAGGACCACCTCAAGCCATTTGATGTTTTGATTAATCGGTTGAAGTGAATCAATTAACTAACTATATTGAACCAGTCTCTGTGGTTTGTTGCCTGGAATTTCCTTTGCCCAAAGGATTTTGAAAATTGCCTATTGTTTGTACCAAATATTCCTATAAAAGATATTTTGGGGGTGGGGAATGCTCCCTCCATAAAACACTCATACATAATTTACATTATAGTTTGAAGTCTATATCCTTAGTTTAAAATAACTGATAGTGATTAAGTATCAGGGGGTAGCTGTGTTAGTCTGTATCCACAAAAAACAACAAGAAGTCCGGTGGCACCTTAAAGACTAACAGATTTATTTGAGCATAAGCTTTCGTGGGTAAAAACCTCACTTCATCAGATGCATCTGAAAAAGTGAGGTTTTTACCCATGAAAGCTTATGCTCAAATAAATCTGTTAGTCTTCAAGGTACCACCAGATTCCTTGTTGTGATAGTGATTAAGAAACATCACATGAAAAGCTCTGGATAAACTGTAACTGTGTTAAAACAAGGCCATGAAATCCAATTTGCTAGGACATGGAATGAAGCCCACATAGAGTAGAAGTTAAAAGAAAAAGTCTATTAACAGTCCACTGATTATTCAATTATGACAAACATTTATAGGCATTCATAATCATTTCTAGGGCTGTGAAGAGAGACAGAGAGGAGCAATAAGCTGGTTTGTAAACTAGAAATTTGATTTTTTTATCCTTACAAAATAATTGTGTAGAAGTTCTTTACCTAACTACTAGTGGTAGCTATGCCAGTCCCAGGATATTAGAGAGACAAGATGGGTGAGTTAGAGACAAGCTCTGCTGGTGAGAGAGAGAAGCTTTCGAATCACACAGAGCTCCAAAAGCAGAACTCTGTGTGGCTCAAAATCTTGTCTCACCAACAGAAGCTGGTCCAATAAAATATATTACCTCACCCACCTTATCTACCTGTTTTAAACTTTAACATTTTCCACAAGCATGTTACCTATATTTGAGTTCCTAGCAAAAGTCTTCACTGAGCAATTACAATTCCTTACTAGCAACTGTCATATCAAAGACTGCTATATTAAAGATACATATCATAAATGACATGAAGTGATAAGAAGCAATTTTTGAAATCCTAAAGATCCCTCTTAGAAATCCCTTTTAGACATGTCCAGTCACATTTTAAAAAGAAATTCTAAATTAAGGTTTCTATGTACATTCCTAAAATTTAAGTGCATAATTGTATTAAAGAACCTAATAACCAAAAGCTGAAATCCCTTCTATATGCATATACTTCTACTTTACCCTTACATCTCTGAACTTGTCTAATGTTTTTCTTCATTGTTTGTATGGAGGTAATATTCTGTCCTCAATGCTTAATGAGTCAAGAAGTGACATGCTAATACATATTACATTTGAAGTCTTTTTTTTTCTCTTTCATGCCCTTTGCAGCAATATGGTAATTTTTCAGTGTTTCTTCTTGTCCTACAATCCCTTTTGCATACAGATCTTTTAATAAGGCCAATTCTGAAACTTACTTTAAAAAGAAATGTAAAACATCAAGGCATAAACACACAATCCTCATTAAATAGCAAATATGTTCAACATCATCAGAATGTACATTTGATTCTGTTACAGAAATCACCAGGATTGTCCTTCTATTTTGCATTGTTTAAATCAGTTAATTTGGATGTAGGTTTGTTCTTATCAGGGTCTGGCATGATGGGGCAATTCTCTTAGTGTGAAATCCATTTAATTGCATAGGGCTTGCAAAAAGCCTGTGTGTTATATATGGGCTTGAGTCTAAAAGAAATACTGAGCACCACAGCTGCTTGGTGGGAACTGCTCAGCAGTTTCATGTTCAGGTCCCACATTCTTAACATGAGGGTTTAATTGGCACATAGGTCCACTGCACAAGAGTGAATCTGGCCTTGAGATGAAATTCCATATTCTGACCTAGAATAGTTCTCAACCCTCTATTCCTCAAATGCAGAATGCTAGCCTTCAAATGTGTGATGAAGAAGCAAAAGAGGGACTACAGGGGAAAAAAAACAACAACAGATGGTTGAGCAACTTGGATGGTTGAGCAACTAGCATTTTAATATAGAAAACATTTCTAAAAATCTACATTTTTAACCCAGCAGTCCTTGTGCTTATGCTTTACTGACAAATTGATGTAAAACCAGGCTTCTAAACCACAGACCTTAAGCATAATAACTTTAGGTCTAAGCCTTGTGATCTTCATGGCACCTGTTTCTTTTCCACATGTTTGAACAACACAATGAGTTCCAATCACTTCTTGGAGCCCCTAGATGCTGATGTAAGAATAACACAAATCTACTATGTACATTGTCATAAAATAAGGATGGTTCTGTCTGCTACTCTTTCCTACTGCATCATTGACTATTCAGGTCAACAAAACCCTTTAGTACAATAACCTGCTTTCCCACTTAATTAACAAAATAACTTTACAATATGATTTTAGCATTTGAAAACTTTTAAAATTATTGATACATCCTAAAGAAATTCATATATTATTGCAATTAATATTGTTATGACAGTAATCAATAGAAATTTTGCCACTGACTTCAACATGTGAAGATGACATATTTCACCATGCCCATCGTTGTACACCCTAATGCAAGCCAGTCATTCATGCTGGAAATCAATGCCTTCAATGTCCATGGTGTCCCAGAAACAAGAACTTGACCAAGAAGTTCACCCTTGTGAGTTCTATTCCCACAAGCTGTCTCACATGGAGTGCAATTTTGAGATTTTGGGCAAGGAGCTACTTGCCACAGAAGCAGCTTTTGAGACCTGGAGGTATTACCTAGAAGGAGCCAAACCCCATTTCAGGTGTTCATTGATCACAAAAATCTAGAATACCTGTTTGCTGCTAAATCCCAAACCCAACAACAGCTACACTGGGCTCTCTTCTCTTCAAGATTTGATTTTATTATCATCTACTAGCCTGGCTTCTTTAATGGGAAGACAGCTGCTTTGTACTGCAAGGGGGAATATGTCAAGAATCTTAAGGGAACTGATGAGATTACCTGCATCCTGAAATTTTCTAGGAGGCTCACAGCTGTCCAATTTGTGCACAACCATACATTCTGTCCTACCAAATGATCCCTTCACTCAGACACTCCTAACTTCTAGTGACAAACTCTAGGGTAAGCTCATGCAAAAAGATGGACTCTTCCTCATTCAGGGCATATCTATATCCCTGAGGAACTTCTCTATTTGGAAGTCCTACACATTTGTCATAATGTCCCTTGGGCCAGACATTTCAGCCAGGCATTGCATGTTTGGCCACTCTGGTGTTCAAAACTATGATCCCACGTTTAGGCCTTTTTCTAGTCTTGTGATGCCTGCAGCCATATTAAAGTGCCCAAACCTGCCAAGACCCCCTCAATACCTTGGGCCACTGTTGAAATGGACATTATCGTTGAGCTACCAGAACCTGAGGGATGCCATACCATCCTGACGGTAGAGGATCAATTGATGAAGAAGGTGCTTTTCATTCCCTGTGCACATCTTCACAACACCAAGGACACTGCTCATCTCCTCATCACACACATTCCACCTCTATGGCCTATTAGACCACATATCCTCAGACTAGAATTCCCAGTTCAGATCTCTGTTTTGGCAGGAGATGTTTCACCAGTGAACCAGGTTTTAGAACAATATTTGAGATACTTCACAAATTATCACCAAAATGACTGGGCCTTACTGCTTCCTACACAGAATTTGCATACAACAGTGCAAACCACGCCTCTACTAAGATGAGCCATTTTTTGCCAGTTTTGGCTTCCACATCATTTGTACCCCACAGTACCCAGAGCATCCACAGTTCCTACCATCTCAGACCTGGTTCATGAAATCCATCAAACACGGGAAGAGTTGAAACAAAACATAGATGCAGTCAAGGCAACATACAAATGTCATGATAACTATCTTTTGCAGTAGATCAGAAGGTGTGACTAAGAGCCAAACTCCTTAAAACAAGCAGATCCTCATGTCAACTGGGCCACCAGTACCTAGGACTCTACAAGATCCAGAGGCAAATCAGTCCAGTAACCTTCAAACTTCAACTTCCTCACTCCCTTAAGGTGCACCATCTATTCCATATCTCCCTCCTTAAACTCTTTTACAACAAACCCTTTCCCAAACCAAACCAACCTCCCCCTCTGCTAGTCCAAGGCCAAGAAGAGTACCTTGTTCAGAGATCCTAGATACCAAGAGAGAAAATATTGTACTTTGTTCATTGGGAAAGATAGTGGCTGGAGGAGTAGTCCTGGCAACCAGTCCATTATGTACACGCTCCCAAAGATGTTAGAGCCTTCTACGGAGTCCACACAGATAATCCCCATCCCTTGGTGACCCAAGGTGGGAGGAAGAGGTGATGTCAGGACCCTAGAATCAAACTCATGCCCACTGGGTCTCTAGATGGCATTCCTAGCCTCAATGCCATAGCAGTAACACTGAATTACTACCCCTGACCTACAGCCTTCATGATAATGGTCTACAGTTCCATAGTAGCCACACCCCACATCCATGATTGGCTGGACAGACAGCATTCCCATTGGATATATGGAATATATAAAGAACCCAACAGGAAGACAAAGCTGTCAGAACAACAGGCCAGTGCTCAGTGGTTGCTTCCTATACCACCTTGCCTTGTTGCTCAGCTGCCTTGCCATCTCACCTATGAATTTTGCCAACCCAGCCCCTTAGATTGGATCTCTGGGCTACCAACCCCCTCTGTGACCTACAACTGTTGCCCCAGACCACCTCTGATACCAGTTGACCTCCCGGCTACCAGACCACCCACACATGACTTGGCCACTCCTCCAGACTACACCTAGCCTGCTTCAGCCACTGGGCATTACATATAGTGTCTGACCAGGGCTACCACAGACCCAGTAGTAAATAAATGACATATAATATATGTACAGAATCACTTTTGTGCAGGGTTCATTGAACTATGGTTAGTTTGAAACCACCACAGAGAACTCCACTTTAGTTTCGGAAAAGACTATTTGTGACATCTTCCTTCTCTTACAAACTGTCATCTTCTCTGAATAAAATAGCTACCTTAAGCTATTCTTGGAAATCTATTCCAGATATTAAATTTTCTAATGTCAGAGAAAATGTTGTTTTTCAATTCTAACAAAACGCTTTCCTGTTCATTAAGCACATCATGTTTCTTCAGGCTAGATTATATAAAAAGCATACCTATTGACAGTAGTTTGAAAGTTGTCTTTCCACACAGACACACACAAAGCAACAGTCAGACTGTTGAATTCTAAATCACTGTTAAAATGAATCAGTTCTATCAATTTTTAAATTGAGCAAGCACTCTTATCTTTACATTACTCTCAGCGTATTCCTAAATATGGACTATCTCCTTGCTGTTGCCATAGTCCCAGAGGGCAATAAAACACACACAGCGTTGGTGATGAAAGACAACAATCCACAACTATATTTTAATATGTCAGCACAAGCAGGGATAATGGCACTGTGTCCCAGTAAATTTTAAACAGTCTTTCACACCCAATAATTTAGTAGCAAACCATATATTTAAGAGATAAATATTTCCTAGCCACTGGTACCAGCTGCCCTTCCTCACAGGAAGAATTGGGATTGATCATTTTTAGGACCCAGACCTGGCAGCTGTACAAAAGATCTGAAATATCCTACCCCCTTGGGAAGGCCCAAAGAGTGTCTTGATCCCCTTTAAAGTTCTGCTCCAATTCTGTATTTAGTAAAATTGTGGAAAGTTGTCATCAAAATTTCATAATATCCACAAATCTTGACCAGGTAATGGTGTTCCTCAGATACCAATCTTGTTCCAGAAAATTCTCAGTTCAAGCCTATACATCAGGGATGAGGATATCAACAGCAGCTATTTCTGATAAATGGCCTTCATCATTCCAGAAGAGTACAGGGCAGCTAAATGGGCTCTGTAAAACATTACCTACTCACTCACATGAAAAACTGGTCAGTCTCTGAGTTGACACTCCATCTCCATCTGTGTAGCTCTATCAGTGCAAACTAGTCATTTGGCCCCATTCCATAACTGTCTTGAAGTAACACCTATCACACCATAATGTTCTTCAGAAAGTTGTCTTTTATGTAACTGTAGATCCTATAAGCCATGCCCAACTGAGTCACATTCACCTTGGCAGTCCCAGCCCATGAGTATAGATGCAGAAAGAGAATGGCTACGGTGCATGGAGCTAATAAACTACCAGAATCAGGCAAGCAGTGGTAGTTTGACAGGGTAGAGATAATATTGCTTGAACCACAATCATCATTTTCTCTTCTGTGACTGATGTGTTAAGGAGACATTAAACTAACTGAGTAAAACATAGGCCTGTTTTCCACACTTAATTTCTGAGAAAATTTAGGACAGGACTTCCCAGGATATTGCTTACACTTCCATGTTAATAACTTCTGATATATATCCATAATGACATATTTGCTAAAATCACTCATTTCAATATTCTGTGTACGAAATAGGCATCTCCAACATTTCCTTTCAACTCCTTTTAAATAGTTATAGGAACTGATACAACTCTACTATTGATTAAATTAAGATTAGAATCACAACCCTAGAGATCGAGCAATTTATATGCACTACCAGTTGAAACGTCTACTATTTTTACAGTATAGTTTATTGTTCTATTTTCACAAGTATGAGAGGAAATAATATGCCTGATCCACAGCTGTAAACCATCATACACATCAATCATTCATTGTTACAGTGTTTTAGATGCAAAAGGAAAAGTTTGAAATAGTAACACAGAATTTCCTTTCTGTCAACTGTCTAGATGGGCCATCTTGATTATCATACAAAAGTTTTTCCTTTCTCCTGCTGATAATAGCTCATCTTAATTAATTAGCCTCTTGCAGTTTGTATGGCAACTTCCACCTTCTCTGTATATATATATATATATATATATATATATATATATATATATATATATATATATCTTCTTACTATATGTTCCATTCTATGCATCTGATGAAGTGGTCTGTAGCCCACAAAAGCTTATGCTCTAATAAATTTGTTAGTTTCTAAGGTGCCACAAGTACTTCTGTTCTTTTTGCTTTCTTTTGAATGTTTAAGCCAAATTCTTTAAGTCTATATCTTTAAAATATCTGGATAGGGTTGATGAATGTAATAAATAACTGTGTTAAACTCAGTGTTTATAAATGGATTTTTTTATGTTAATACAAGACATCAAATAGAATTTGATTTAAAGACTGGAGAAGTGCTGGTACAACCTTTGCCTAGATAACTTCCCCTAGAAGATAACATGGAAATATTTATATACTTCTTATATTTCCTAAGAGGTATGCAATAGAAAGGGGAAAATATGTGGTCTTATTTTAACACACAGTAAGACAGCTGGTGCAGTCTGCTGGGAGCCAATATGTGGATCAGCACATTGCATCATCAGCATTTCTTTTCTTTAGCAAATCCACCTGCCTGAGTAAACAGACAATATAGGACCACAGTGCAACAAATTACATTATTAAAGAGACAACGTTCTAAATGTGTGGCCTACTTAGGCTTATTTTCCACATAAACACTAACCCTTGCTGAGGTGGGGAAGTCCTCCTTCTAATAAAATATCTACAGTGAACTAATTGCTCTCCTGGTGGTCACTGAAATAGAAGGAATAACATTACCAATACACACAACAGTATACAAAGAACTCAAATCATATATGCATTTCAATTACTTAAATCTTACTTTCTACTAAGATAACTGAGAATTGTGTGCTAGTTCATTCTCAGAATTACAGGCTGGAACAGATGGAGAAAGCTTAGTTAAAAGTTTCATAGACACTAAGCCTTCTAGTGACCTTTTACTATATCAGGAGTTTTGTTTACTATACAGCTACACTCAAATTTAGTACACTGAAACACTCTGGAAGTCATTATTTATTTACCTATCACTCTATAATGCTTCTCAGGAAATGTACTGTTTCAGGAGAATTAACTCCCCTTTATCTGAAAAGCCAAGCCTATCAAAAATAGAGAACTGCTCCCCCCACCCCAACTAAAAAAGAAGAAAAAAACACAGTTAAAGTAATTGGAAGCAGATGGGCTAAGCTAACTACAGCATAAGCTTGAATGAAAACTAAAAGACCAGATGACAATCTGAAAGTCAAAGCTTGTCTCACTGGGATAAGCTGTTATGGGTTGGCCTGCAATAAAAGCTCTTGATGTTTAGAAGGCTAGGTCAAGATCTATGTCTTGTGAATTAATCAACATATTCATGTATTGGAAAGGTTACACAAGGCACAATGTTGGCTGAACAATAATTGATGAGTGAAGTCACTACTTCTTCCTAGAGAATGCACTGTTACATTTTAAAACAAAACACTATTTAAATGTTGATGAACAATTTAGAAGCTATTGAAAGGACTCCAAGATTAATTTTTGTTTTATTTTTCATATAATTTGTCTCTTTTGCATTTGAATTCTCATGTCTAAAATGTATGTTGATTGATGCTGTTAAGATTAATCATTCTAAAAATTGTAACAAAAGTTGTTCCTCTTTAATACTATACTATATAATTTTGGCTGGAAGATAAATGAAGATACAGTCTAACTATCAGTTTTCTGTAGATATAATATTAGAGGTTCAGATTTACTGCTGACACTGACTGGCACAAAAAATAACTTACCTACTATAACATATTTTTTATTATTAATTATTATTATTATTAGTTTAAGAACAGTTGCAAAGAGATTAATTCTTAAATAATGACATTTTTTACAAAAGTCCAAATCTCTGAATCCTTTGTACTTCCCACTGAGGCTTTTCATTCAATCATTTCATTTTGTTCTGGTTGGTTATGATATTTTAATTCATTTTCTACATTTTGTTAAAGAAAAGAAAAAAATATGTATATGTATATACACTGTCATTAGGATTGATGGAAGAACCTGCACTAAGGCTGAGCTTTTCAAAGGAGTATCATTAATGGGAACTGGGCACCCCAATCTCATAGGCGGCTTGGAAAAATCACACAGTAAAGTTCTATACAAGCCAGTGGGCCCCGTGCAGCAGCCATGCAAAGCTCACCCACTCTAGTTCAGAAGGTTTATGAGAACTTTTCATTCATTTTGTATGTACCCATCCTGTGAATCATTTTGATTTTTGTGGGGTTATAAAGTGCCCCAAACTGAAAGTAAACCACAGTATTTTACTCGATTTAACAGTACAAGTGGGTTTTACACAGCTTCAAGGTGAACCAATGAAGCAGCCCACGTTCATCTTACAGGACAATCCTGGAATGAATTTCAAGCTTGTATAAAATACCCCAAACAACATGAGGGTTTGTTTGTAGTTTTGGGTTTTTCCTGACAGTTTTCTAAGCTGTATCCACAGTGTCATGAGATGCAGGGGAAAAGAAATAGAGATGACTGAATGGCCTATCTAGATTTTTTTTAAAAAAGACATGAAATTCTAGAAGACTAGGAAATGGAAGACCATCTACCGAAAGGAGAAAAGGAGTACTTGTGGCACCTTAGAGACTAACCAATTTATTTGAGCATGAGCTTCATGCTCAAATAAATTGGTTAGTCTCTAAGGTGCCACAAGTACTCCTTTTCTTTTTGCGAATACAGACTAACATGGCTGTTACTCTGAAACCTACCGAAAGGAGAAAATTTCAGAGATACAAAGAGCACGTAGGTGCCCAATTTTTAAATTGCCCTTTGTGCCTTTGAAAATATGCTCCCCACTGAAGAACAGTCAGATTCATAACATGCTCACACAATGCATATATTATTCTGTAAAATATAGCATGTATGTAGGCCAGTGGTTCTCAAACTGTGGTCTGCCAGGGATCCATACAGCCTTACCTCTTCATCTGTAGAATATGAAAACCAACTGGTAAGAATTTGAAATGTTGATACAGGATTATGTTCATGAAAGTCTCTCTCTGCATAAGTAGTCCATGGAGCAAAAGTACTATAGAACCATTGCTGAAGGCTTATATTTATTTCTTCATTTCAGCCCATAATTCTTCATATGACTTCATTTTATTATGCTACTATTTCCTCATCTTCCCTAATGTTTACACCCATCAAATATCTGCAGACTCCTTATCAGGTCAGCCCTCAGTCATTGTTTGCCTAAGTTACCAAAAGAGTATTTAACTCTTTTAATGTTCCCTAAATCAGTCTCTCCAGATCCTTCATTTGGAGCTTAAAACAAACAAAAACCGAAACAAAACTAACTCTGAACTCCCTCCAACTTTCCAATTTCTGGAAAAATGTTGCCTGAAACTGAACTGCACAGCTGTAGCACAGATACATATAGAGAAAGGAATTATGGGATCATTACTTCCTCGTCTAGTGATATAATGCCTCAGTGTATGGAGCCCAATGTAGCATGAGAAGTTTCTGTCCTTCCATATCACATGGAAAACTCTTACTGTACTTGCTGTGGTCTATCGGACCTCAGTGTCTTTCAGCATTGCTGCTCCCTAGGTTTCTGCTAGTCTTTCAATGTCTGTATTTGACTTCTCCCCCCCGTCCTCAGGTTCATTAGCTTGTAGACATCAAACTGTGTAGGCCATGTGTGACAGAGGTAACTGCTTTCCAGGAAGCTTGTCAGGTACCAAAGGAAAGCAAGAAGAAAGTATGGCCACATTTTAAAACACAAAATAATAGATACTGAGGGACGGGAATATAGCAGTAGGATTTCCTTGGAAGAAATAGCTTCATTCTCAGCAACGTTAGAAACTAGTGAGAGAAATATTTGGTCTGTTTAAAAAGTTTAAACTCTGCTGCTATCATGTGAATGCACCTATCAGTCAATGACACTGAAAACTGAGAATTTGTGGCTTTTTCTCCATTTCCAATAAGAGTATGGATAAAGTAAAATAAAAGGGAGTATGTCTGAAATCTTATACTGAAGTCCTTTTGTGTCTTGTCCCTTTAAACAAACAGAAAATGTATTGAAAATATCTGAACCCTTATGAGCTTAATTTGGCTTCCATTCTGTGAAAGTTCATTTTCTTTCACTTCTATAAAGTTGGAGTCAGAGGTACGTTATGTATTATTCTTTTATTATTAATAATTATTATTATGTTGTGTAGCAAGGAAATCAAAGGAAAGGAGTTTAAGCAGAATTAATTCTCAGTGATAGCAAAACAACCTCACATGAAGGATAATGCATTTTCTTTTCACCTGATGAAAAGGGAGAGATGCTACATCCCTACAGAGTCCCAAGGAATCTTCCCCTATTCTCTTTTTCCCACTCTAGATCTCACCAGCCTCAAGTTCCCATGCCACATCTTCTCATTACTAACACTAAAGTTTAATATTAAAACTCACTTCAAATTTGTATTTTATGACACATTATGTTTGTTATTCTATTACTGTGTTATTTGGGTAATAAGTATATACAATTATAAATGCTGTATATGACAAGATTTTTTTTCCAATTTATGTACTCTAATTTCAAGGGATTGTATACATGAGGACATTGTGGAAAATTAATCTGAATTAACTAAAATTGTGAATTTAAAGTGGATTAATTCAACCACATTAAATCCCTGTGTGGATATTTTGTTTAGAATTAAAGTGGCCTTAATTTGGTTTAGTTTAATTCACTTGGGAAATGAATTAAACTTAACCAGATTAAGGCTACTTTAGTTCTGAATGAAGGTTTTCATGCAGGGGTTTAAAGCATTTTAAATAGAGCAATATCAGTCACATAATAAACTGTTTCTACTATATGTGAAGAAGTTAAATAAAATGTCTCTTATCAGAGTATTTAACCTTTTAGCAGATAAACTTTTATTTATTTTTTTAAAAGAGGATATTCCTAACTTACAGCAAATAGTTTGCCTCAGTGGTTAGGGGATTATCCACACATCACTAATCTTACTCGGGGGACTAGAATATACAACATGCTTCAACATTCCCACCTTGCTCACCTCTTGCAATGTAAACATTTGTTATTATATAAGTGCTTGCTCTACTCAGTCTGACACAGGCTTTCAAGGAAAACCTTCTAATTTTCAGAAACTAATATATCGCAGAAAAGTATTGCTTAAGGCATCAAGAAATTGGAAATCTTAATAAAGAGCTAAGGTCTACAGACTTATTACAGTCTACTAGTATATCTGGGGAAATATATATATTCTAAGGAAATTATATATATATAATTTTGTAAGCATACACTATACCCTATTATCCAAGACATTAATTAATGCTGTTGCAGAATATATATATAACATTAATTAATGACTTGGATAATAGAGTACAGAGTATGCTTATAAAATTTTCAGATGGCACCAGGCAGAGGGAGCTGGGGTTGCAAAGTGTTGAAAAATTTGTGGGACAGACTTAGAATTCAAAATGACCGTAACAAATTGGGGAACTGTTCTGAATTCAACAAGATAAAATTCAATAAAGATAAGTGCAAAGTACTTCACTTAGAAATGAAAAATCACATGTACAACCACATAATGAGAAATAACTGGTTAGATGGTAGTACTGCTGAAAAGGATCTTGGGGTTATAGTGGAAAACTAACTGAATATTAGTCAACATTGTGGTGTAGTTGCATAAAAGGGAAATATCAGTCTTATATAAGACATGGGAAGTAACTGTCCTCCTCTACTTAGCACTGGTGAGTCCTCAGCTGAAGTATTGGATCCAGTTTTGGGTGCCACTCTTTAGGAAAGATGTGGACATATTGGAGAGAGTTCAGAAGAAAGCAGCAAAGAAAGATAAAATGTTTAGAAAACCAGACTTACGAGAAAAGGTTAAAAAATGGGGCATGTTTAGCCTTGAGAAAAGAAGTCTGAGGGGAGACTTGATAACTCTCTTCAAATACATTAAGGACTGTTATAAAGAGATCAGTGATCAATTGCTCCCCATGTCCACTGAAGATAGAACAAGAAGTAATGGGCTTAATCTGTAGCAAGGGACATTTAGGTTAGCCTTTAGGGAAAAACAACTATCTAACTATACAAGTAGATTAGCTCTGGAACAGCTTCCAGGGGAGGTTGTAGAATCACCATCATTGGAGGGTTTTAAGAACTGAGTGGACAAACTCCTGTCAGGGATGGTCTGATTTTACTTGGTCCTGACTGAGAGCAAGGGACTGGACTTGGTGACTTTTCAGGGTCCCTTCCAACCCTACATTTCACTTATGTGATTATGTGTTTCATATATTATAGCTGGTTGGGTTATTCACTATGAATAGCACTTCTTAAGAATGTATACCTTCTATTGGCTAGCAAATCATTTGTAAATCAATCTTGTTTTATCTGAGAATGTATTAATTATTTGTAAATACATATATGTGATAAATACTATAGAGAAATAATCCCGGCTCTGGGTTGTTTGTAAACTGTTTGCTTTGACTATCAACTATTTATCCTTTATGTTGATATGATTATTCACCTAGGTTACATATGTTTCAGAGTAGCAGCTGTGTTAGTCTGTATTCGCAAAAAGAAAAGGAGTTCTTGTGGCACCTTAGAGACTAACCAATTTATTTGAGCATAAGCTTTCGTGAGCTACAGCTCATTTCATCGGATGCATTCAGTGGAAAATACAGTGAGGAGTATTATATACACACAGAACATGAAAAAATGGGTGTTATCATACACACTGTAAGGAGAGTGCTCACTTAAGATGAGCTATTACCAGCAGGAGAGCGGCGGGGGGCAGGGGGGAAGAAAACTTTTTGTAGTGATAATCAAGGTGGGCCATTTCCAGCAGTTAACAAGAACGTTTGAGGAACAGTGGGGGGTGGGGATAGGGGGAAATAAACATGGGGAAATAGTTTTACTTTGTGTAATGACCCATCCACTCCCAGTCTCTATTCAAGCCTATTTCTCCATGTTTATTTCCCCCTACCCCCACCCCCCACTGTTCCTCAGACGTTCTTGTTAACTGTTGGAAATGGGTTGTTGCTTTACCCAACTGGATACTGTGATTGCCATTTCAGGCTACGAGCCAATGAATGGCAGCACTCTTTATGTCAGTACTTGCTCTGCAGACTGCCCTGCTCCTGCCCCCTGAGGTCCCAGCACCCAGATCTCTGCCCCAGTAATCACTGGAGCCATGTTCTGGGCTGCAGAGTTCTGTGATGCTGAAGCAGAGCTAACTAAAGATGCCCCCATGGGTATCGCTAGTGAACCAGATTTAACTTTGAACTTGATACAAAGTTGCAGCCATGGAACCCACCTTTGTGAGTGGATTCATTGTCACACTGCTGTAACATGAATTAGACACATTGCTGTAAATTAATTTCTTCTAGCCCTGCAATTCCCTGGCAGGTGGATGTTGTTAGTAGAGGAGACACACATTCTGGATTTTCAGTTCAAGGAAACTCAGATAAATGGGAGTGTATCGTAGTTTCTCTTGAGGTTGGAGGGGAGGAAATAAGGGCCTAATCCTGAAAATATACTGGATGAAATTCTGGTTCCACTGAAGTCAATGGTAAAACTCCCACTGACTTCAATGGAGCCAGGACTTCACCAATTAATTTTAAAGGAATTGCATAAAGGCAAGTAGTGTACTCTAATGGATAGAGCTTTGCAATGGGACTCAGAAGACGAGTGTTCTATTTCCATATCTGTGATTGGATTGCAATGTGACCTTTGGGCAAGTCACTGCCTCCCTTCACATCAGTTTGCCCATCAAAACATGGTGATAATGGCACTTATGACCTTTGTAAAATGCTTTGAAATCTATGGATGAAAAGCATCAAATAAGAACTAGGAATTATTATTACTGAATATTTTACAAGATCATTAAACCCTCAGATTTTTCTAATATCAGTTTCATGTTTGTGTAATGCAACTTAAAATATGATTTCACTGTTTGTCATAGTCCATTAGACCAGTGATTCCCAGAATGGAGTCTCCAGATCCCTGGAGGTCTGCAGGGGGATATGCAGGGGGTCCTTCCCTTGAATCAGGGCTGCAATGCATTGTAACAGCATTCCAGCACTTTTGCTGCATCATCCCCACAGTATGACCTTACACTCACCAGCATGTAAGGTTGTTCTGATGCGTACATTCCCATGCTTGGAGGGGTGCTCTACCAGTAATGAAAGAGGTCTGGGGCACTTAATAAGATGCCAAGGGGGTCCTTAGGAAAAAAGTTTGGGAACCACTGTGTTAGAGGTCTTCTAATTGAAAAAACAAGCCCAGTATTGAGAATAGTCCTTAACCACTATGTTCCAACTTCATACCATGACTCTAAGACTTACAGGATCTGACCATGAGGTCAAGGGCACTGCTGTAAGTCAGGGGGAACTCCATTTCAGCATAACTCAACTCAGAATCTGATCTATGATGTTCCCATTTCAAACAGACAAACCTTTTCTTGACACACACCAAGCATTGCCTTGTTTCATTGAGGGTTGTTCAGTGAGTAGCAGAGGAAGTGCTCAGTGTCTCTCCTGACAAGGGAAGTATACCCTTACAAGGTGTGTTTCTTCTTCTTTTCTCTCTCTCCCCTCACTTTCACTGGTATGTCTAATGCTAAATGCTGCTGTGATAAATATTAATGTATATTTACATGTGCCATTACCAGTAATCCTAACATAATTCATAAGTGCATCTGAATTTATTGTGAAGCTAAGTGGCAACTTGTTCTGGGAGGAAAAAATAACTTGGATTTTTAATAAGATACATTGTGATTAGTTTCAGAGTAACAGTCGTGTTAGTCTGTATTCACAAAAAGAAAAGGAGTACTTGTGGCACCTTAGAGACTAACCAAAGCTTATGCTCAAATAAATTGGTTAGCCTCTAAGGTGCCACAAGTACTCCTTTTCTTATTGTGATTAGTGAGAGTGATAATAAATTAATGGCTTTAACAATGTAATAGAGACCATAGTCATTAAGTAGGAAATCAAGGCCATACCCACAGAGATACGTGAAATAGCATGATGACCAGGGACACTGTTTGGGTTTATGAGTTGTTATTGTACCATTTTACATTGTTTTCTTATCTTAATGCAATCTTTTTGTATCATATTACAATCAAAATTTAATACTTACATGAATATTTTGCTATCAATATAAAAAGTACAATATAGATTTAATAATTTATTTAAGGTAGAATATATGTCAAATGTACAAAATAGCAAGGTCTTTAGAAGATCTTATGAAGATACAAATACATGAGGAGCAAGAGGAAGGACAGGACAGGGCCATTACTCAATGAGGAGGGAAAGATATTCACAGAAAATGCAGCAAGGACTGAAGTGTTAAATACCCTTTTTGTTTCCATTTTAACCAGATGACTGACATAGTGAAAATCAGTCTACATGGTGTAGGAACTGAGGAAAAGAACACAGGAAAAGAACAAGTTAAGAATTACTTAGACAAGCTAGATGTCTACAAGATGGCAGGGCCTGATGCAACACATCCCAGAGTACTTAAGGAACTGGCTGAAGAGTTCTCTGAGCAATTAGCAATTATATCTGAGAACTCATGGAGGATGGGAGAGATACCTGAGGATTGGAAAGGGACAAATATAGTACCTATCTATAAAAAGGGGAATAAGGACAACCCGGGGAATTATAGTCCAGTCAGCTTAGTTTTGGCACCTAGAAAGATAATGAAGCAAATAATCAGACAATCAATTTGTAAGCACCTAGAAGAAAATAAAGTAATAAGAAACACTAAACATGGATTTATCAAGAATAAATCATGTCAAACCAACCTAATGTCATTCTTTGACAGGATAACAAGACTTATGGCTAGGGGGAGCAGTAGATGTGATATATCTCAATTTTAGTAAGGCTTTTGACACTGTCTCACATGACCTTCTCATAAGCAAACTACATAAATATAGTCTAGACAAGCCTACTATAAGTTGGATGCACAACTGGTTGGAAAACCATACTCTCAATGGTTATCAATGTTAATGTTATGTTAATTTTATCAATGGCTTACAACTGAGCTGTAAGGGCATATGAGTGAAGTCCACAGGTATCTTTCTTGGGTCTGGTTATATTCTTCATAAATGTCAGAAAGAGTACCCTTATAAAGTTTGCAGATGACACCAACCTGGGAGAGGTTGCAAGTGCTTTGGGAACAGGATTAGAATTCAAAATGATCTTGACAAACCGGAGAAATGGTTTAAAATAAATGGGATGAAATTCAATAAGAACAAATGCAAAGTACTACACTTAGAACGGAATAATAAGTTAAACAAATACAAAATGGGAAATGACTGCCTAGAAAGGAATACTGTAGGAAAGGATCTGAGGGTTATAGTAGATCACAAACTAAATATGAGTCTACAATGTACTACTGTTACCAAAAAAAACCCCAAAAAAACAAACAAACAAAAAGAGCAAACGTCATGCGGGGGTGTTGTAAGCAAGACATGAGAATAATTTTCATTCTACTGAGAACTGTTAAGGCCTCAGCTGGAGTATTGTGTCCAATTTTGAACAATACACTTTGAGAAAGATGTGAACAAATTGGAGAAAGACCAGAGGAGAGTAAAAAACAAAAACAAAAACGATTAATCGTCTAGAAAATGCGAACTCAGAGGAAAGATTGAAAAAAATGGGTTTGTTTAGTCTGGAGAAGACCAGACTGAGGGGGGATATGATAACAGTTTTCAAGTGCCTAAAATGTTGTTACAAGGAGGAGGGTGAAAAATTGTTCACCTTAACAATTGAGGATAGTACAAAAAGCAATGGGCTTAAATTGCAGCAATGGAGGTCTAGGTAGGACATTAAGAAAAACTTAACTGTCAGGGTAGTTAAGCAGTGGAAAAAATTACCTAGGGAGGTTGTGCAATCTCCATCACTGAAAGTTTTTAAGAATGGGTTAGACAAACACCTCTCAGGGATGGTCTAGATAGGAGTGAGCAGATTTTTGGCCCAAGGGTCACATCTGAGTCGGGAAATTGCATGCAAGGCCATGAATGTACAGCTGGGGCAGGGGCTTGGGGTGCGGGAGGAAGTGCACGGTTTGGGAGGGATGCGGTGTGCAGGAAGGGGCTCAGGGCAGGGGATTGGGACGCAGGGGTACAGGCTGTGGGAGGGGGCTCAGGGCAGGGTGTTGGAGTGCAGGAGGGGTTCAGAGTGTGGCAGGGGACTTAGGGCAGAGGGTTGTGGTGCGGGGTGCAGGAGGGGTTTGGGCTCCAGCCCAGCGCCACTTACCTTGAGCGGCTCCGTATTACGCCGCTCCCAGAATTGGCCGGCGCCATGTACCTGTGGCCCCTGGGAAGGGGGGAGGGAGAGGGCTCTGCACACTGCCCTCACCTGCGGTTACCTCCCTGAGGAGTAGCACATTTCCCTGTTCCTGGCCAATGGGAGCTACAGTGGGTGGTGCCTCTAGGTGAGGGCTGTGTATGGAGCCCTCTGACCCGATCCCTGCAGGGGCCAGTTGCTTCTGCGAGTGGCACGGGGCCAACTTGCCATGAGGGTGGTGGTCCCGCGGGCCGGATCCAAAATCCTGACTGGCTGGATCTGGTCCGTGGGCCATAGTGTGCCCACCCCGGTCTAGATAATACTTAGTCCTGCCTCAGTGCAGGGAATTGTACTACATGTCCTACTGAGGTCTCTTCCACTCCTACATATCTATTATATATGCTTAGGTGTGTGTGTGTTTCTAATGAAATCTGTAGCTAACTATAGATGCAGATCTACTCATGAAGCAGTAGATCTTCAGCATCTTTATGGCAAAGCATTATTTACCGGGTAATTCCCTGCAATTCCCCTGAGATATATGCATCAGATTTCCAGCCAGGTCTTTGAAACAACCAAAGACAAGACTTCACAGATATTACTCTGGTTAAGCTAGTGATATGTTTGGACGAGACTTTAGGTGTTTAATCAGTGTGATGAGGATAAGCATTGTATGCTGACATGATCAATACTGCTCATACTTACTGTCACACTGGGTAGAATGGCTGATGGCTGTGAGTGACTACCTTAGGGCAGACTGTCAAATACAGGGCAGAGACCCCAAACTGGTAACATGTTCTATCATTAGATTTCACCAAGCCAGTAACAATGTGAACTCCTGAATCATTGTAACAGTTTTAACATGGAGTCACAGACAGTCCCCTTAGCCTCTCTAGGCTATATTGCACCCAGACATACTGAACTTAATGATAAATGGTATTACATCAAAAAATCATACCACATTCAGGTTGCTTCCACTGCCAAGTCCAGTCTCTTACCCCAGATCAGCTGGTACTCTAGATCTTACACCAAAGACAATACCTGTAGCCAATCCTGTAATAAACTATCCAAATGTTTATAAACTAGGAAAAATAAATGAGTTATTTACAGGTTGAAACAAGCAAACATACACACACACACACAAATGAGCAACCATCTAAATCCTAAAAATGACAGGGTTGCAGTGATCTGTCAGTTCAACGTATCTTTCAGAGCAGACCCAGGAGGCAGTCCCTCGGGATCTCTGGCTTCAGTTTAGATTCTGAGGTCCTTCAGAGTTCAAACAGACAAAAAGATGGGAATTTTTCCTGTGGTATTGTTTTATTCCCTTCATTCAGCTGGAGAAGTTCCCTTGAATGTAGCATTTGCCAGGTGTAAAGGGCCATAAACCAGTCCTTTGTATTATGGTGATCATTGATGACCCATCTGATTTTGTTACTTCTGCTGGATGGGCAGAGGTGTGGGAGGCGGGGGGAGATTTCCATGCCCGTGTTCATTTTCAAAGCAATAAAGCAAAAATGTATAGCATGGAATACAGACATTGCAAGTGAGATTAATGCATGCAGCAATTTACAAGCATTTCATGGAGTCTAAACACTAAATACTATCTCATAAGATTAATACCTATTTTGGGCAAAACTAACAGAGGTGACCTGGTTTAATACCTATTTTGGGCAAAACTAACAGAGGTGACCTGGTTTAATACCTATTTTGGGCAAAACTAACAGAGGTGACCTGGTTTAATACCTATTTTGGGCAAAACTAACAGAGGTGACCTGGTCTGCTCTTCAGCTACAAGGCTGTCAGTTCTTAGCTAATGTTTGCAGCCTGGCAAGAGCTGGCATCTGGCCTGCTAGCATCACAGTCACATACTTCACTGCTGAGTATCAGTGCCTTTGCTGACAGAGCACCTACTGTCTCGGAACATGACCCATTATTCAGTGCATGTTAAAGTATAAAAAAGTAGAGATGAAGTTTATGAATTATTCCAAATTAGAGCAAAGTTCAAAATGACATTTTGCGTGCATGAATGTTTATGAATCTATATTAAAAAAACTTGATGATTTATCATAATCTTTAATGTATTAAACTGTCAAGAATAAATTAACAATCATAATATGATAAATATATATGAAATCTTTTAATTATGTCTTAACATTCATTTAATCATGAATAATTCAATGAACTTGCAAACCACCTCTCAAGAAGTTTGCTTTCAGCTGCATCACATTAATAGACATTCACACTGAAAGGAAGGATCAGCAAAGGTTAAGTGAAAAATGAGGTATTTTAATTTACCATTTTCTCACCACCTGAGGCAGTAAAAGTCTACAAGTTAACACAGATAAAACAAAACCAAAGATAGTGTTTGCCTTTTCTGATGAAAGTCAGTCTCCTAGACTATCTTGCCATACTCCTCTGCTGCAGGGGATCCATGACACAGTACTTTAATTTAGAAAGATCTCACTGTTCACAGGTTCCTTCTTTTCCTGCTGGAAAATGCTGTCCACAAAAGAGTTTGAAAACAAAACATGGCACAAAACAAAGAAAGAGGGCTGAAGGGAAGTTTCACTATTGAGGTAACACACTTTTTAAAAGGTCCCGTAGAATACAATGTAGTATCGTGAAGGGGCATCAGGTCAAACGGTGTGTTACCAAATAAATCAAGTGAAGTAGAAGTATATAGGCCATTCACACCTTGATTCCTGCTTTGCATGCATTTTAGGTTTGTAATCACTACTGTTAGGTCAGACTGAACATATTTTGTGTATGGATTTGAGTCCACATCCAATCTCCTCTAATCTTCAGAGAGCTGTTCAGATCCAGTGTCATGGTTAGTAATGTGTGAACAAAACTAATTACCTTCTGATAACTGTTTGGTGACCTATGCCTGATTAATTAGCAATCTTATTTAATCCTGTAGTGGAAAAAAAAATACTACTATAATTATGGCACCACTGGTAACAATTTTAGCAGAGAGAGGGAGTGGAGTTACATTCCAAGCCCAGAGGTGGCCCCTAAAGAATAATGTTGAGGGACATTGGTTCTGAATCCTTCCCACACCATCACACATTGCTTAGGACATGAAGAATGCTCCACCATTCCTCTCTGTCCTTGTTCACTCTTTTCATGTCCTCTATGTTATTAAGTCCCATAAATTTCCCCTCTCTGAGTAGTATTTGATAAAGGTATACTTTGAATTGACCCATTGTGGGAGTTCCTCCAGAGGCCCAATGGCACACCTGAAATGGCAGATACTCTGGCTTGATTTTCAAAACATGGCCCAGGTATTTCCATCTTCTTTTCTAACTTAGGAGATAAGTTTTTGTTTGTTTTTAATTCCTTGACAAATCTTAGAATTTGTTATAAATTGGTTTCATTTAATACCTAGTATTTCAAGGCATTTGCTTTCAATGGAATTTAAACATCTGTCTGTACCTTTGCTTGTTTTCCAGTTTTCACATACATACATTAAAATGGAAGTAATGTTTGGGTTTAATTAGATTTTCAATGACAAAAAATGTGTTTAAATTGGTAAATGCAACCTTGCCAATTTGTGACATTATATCCTTCTTGACTTCCCTTTGACTTTCACATTACCACCAAAGGTATGTAAATTATCTCACTTCTTGTATTCCTTTGTTTTCTAATGCAGTGCTTGAGTTGGGAATTGTAAGGTTCTCATTAGACTTGCCCCTTCCCTGGGGACTACACTTTGATGTGGTGGGAAGGCTTGTGTGATCCAATGGCCCTGAGTGCAAGGTAGGTAGGAGTTTTAACTCCTGGTAGAGCTATCCAGTGAAAGATTAGGGACCATGTGAAAAGCAGATCACTGGTCTTCAGGCTGGGGTTTGAGCATTAGGCCAACAAAGTATCTTCATAAACAAAAGTTTAGTTGCAGAAATACAACAAGGAATATTGGTTGGGGCTTTGGAAAGTTTAAACTGTCAGTATTTAGTTGAGAGGATATGAATAAAAGGATCTGATAAAAATATCAGAAATGCAATAATGCAATGCTAAAAAGAATGCAAATTTTGTGTTCCTATCTAGCTGTTCTCATAAAGCAAGAATAAGGGGGGCAGTCAATGAAATTGAACTGAAGAATGTTAAAATCTGACAAGGAATTTGTTATGGTTCCAGAGTGAACATTTCTGACCCATCACTCAGTCTTTCTGTGGGCACTCCTTACAGTACGCCTGCAGGTGTACTTCTCTAAGGATAGAATTCTGCAGTTCATCCGCATGCAGACTGGGTCACCAGGTTGCAGTAGCTCTGTTTACCAACTGTGACCTCAGTTGGTTACATTGGGTTTTGGCCCCTCCTGAGACTTCCTTCTGGGAGCCTGGGAGACATATGGAAGTTCAGTGACAAAGAACAGTTTGTTCAAAATAAAGTATTAGGAATACAAACAGAGAGGGAAAAGACAAAACAAAGGCCTATATGCATATCATCTTACTTTAGCCTTAGCCTTTCCTTAAAAAAGTAGGTAGCTCCCTCTCCCTTTTGTCCTAGGCATCCCTCCAGCTTTGGGGCTGGGTAAGGCAGTCTTCACCTCTGCAGCTGTCTCTCAATTTAACCTTCAGTCAGGCTTTGTCTACACTACACAGCTTTTAGTGACATGGCCATGTTGCTAAAAATTGGGCAGTTTAAATGCTGTTTGTCGGCACTTTTGCCGACAAAATACTTCTATCCCCCTACAAGTGGGGTTTGTGTTATTGACAGGAGAGCATTCCTGCTGACAAGCTGTTTACATTACCACTTTCCACGGCAAAACTTTTGTGGGGGGTGGGGGGGGCTTTTTTAAGCACCTATGAATGGCAAAAGTTTTGTCATTCAATTGGCAGTGTAGACAAAGCCTTAGTGTTCTTGTGACCTCTGAAGCTCAGTTTTTAACTGCTTTCAAGACCTTTAAGACTTCTCACCCTCTCTATATACACACAACCCAACACCATGGACTAAGCCAGACTCTTGAGCTGTCATTAGTGGAGGTAAACATCAAAAGAACAAACACCTATATTGTTTGTTTGCGCATTAGGAATTGGGGCTGTCAACAGCCAGTGTGTTTGGTTCCTGACAACCAAAGCTAACTAAGGGCACAGTTATATTAGAGCCTTTACAGATCTGGACTTGTAATTGCCTGGAACATTCTGGGGAAAAAATGGAAGGAAGGAGTGCAAAGAAAAGTAAGAAATGGTTAAGGAGCTAAAGGCATTGATTTAGAGCAGAGGTTCCCAAACTTGGTTCATGGCTTGTTCAGGATAAGCCCCTTGTGGGCCACGAGATGCTTTGTTTACTGAGCGTCCACAGGTACGGCTGCTTGCAGCTCCCAGTGGCCACTGTTTGCCGTTCCAGGCCAATGAGAGCTGCGGGAAAGTGGCACGGGCTGGGTCACCGCTTCCCACAGCTCCCATAAATACATAAAGTTTGGATAAGCAAATGGGTAAAGTACCAGTCAATATTTGAAGAGTATTAACACCAATGAAGGTGTTAGCGTCACAAAAAGGAGGTATAACTCGGATTCATGCTATGGAATTACGAAAGGGTAAACAGAGGTTGAAAATCAGGAAAACATTTTGTTTGCTATGCTGTCGTAGCCATCCTGGTTGCAGGATATTACAAGATATTAGAAGGACCTGAAGAAGAGCTCTGTATAGTTCAAAAGCTTGTCTTTTTCACCAACACCAGTTGGTCCAATAAAAGATATTACCTTATCCCACGTTGTCTCAGGAAAACTCATTGACAGTGAAACCTATTAGCCTATTAGGAGACCCATCAATTGGCACATTTAAAACTAGAATGGACAAAACATTATTTCAGAACTATCCCATACTGACAGGGGGATGGATTAGTTCAGTTAATAAGCCCCTTTTTGTTTTCCATTTTGAGATTCTATAGGGCAAATACAGCTCTGGTTCAACACAGTTAAAATCATGGCAGTTGCATGGCAGCTAAGTCTGGTCCTAAGAGACTTCACCTTGGTCCCCTGCCAATACATTTTAAAAGCCTATCCCCTCTGATTTTATTTTAATTTTCTTTAGAATCTAAATTAGATGGAGGGCGAAAGAAAAAAGGTAATTCCCATTGGCTGGTATAAGGTACAGTGTAAGGAAAGAAAAACAATATAAAAAGGTCTGGATAAAAAGAAGCTAGTGTTACATTGTACAAGCCTGAATTGTTAAAATATATTCTAATTAAAATTTCTCACCCTGTGACATGTGAAGGTGGATTTTCCTTTGACATTAAATCACTCTGTGCCTCAAAATGACACCTTCTGTATCCTCCCCTCTTTACATCATTTCACCTTCAAGTTCAAACATTTTGTCGCTTTTTCTCATTTGTATATATGATTACAAACAGGTACTGCAGTTAGTCCATCCTTCTGAAACTTTGAATTGAGGCTTTGAGCAATGATGGAAGGTATAGTGAATAATCTTGCTACATGAGATCTGGGCTATTCTTCTGTGTAAATTCTCCACCTGAGAATGGAGCCATCTGAAGTGGGAGGGTGAAATCTCCTTTCCAGCAGTGGTTTCAACAAAGTGACTCCTTATTTTCACCAATGTAATTGGGACGAGAAACAGATAGTGATTTTCAAATTAGATACAACAGAGAATTCAGAGAATAGCACAAATTATCCAGGTAAATAGTTGGTCACTTGTGTCATGCCCACCTTGGATACAAGCAAGCAATCCCCACAGAGTTGCAAGAGTCCAGACTCTGCAGAAGCAGTTCATTTTTGGACTCAGGTATGAGCCCTTCTGTGTGCACATGAATGTGAATAAGGGACCATAAGGAAACCCCTCACACCTTTGTGCAGGCTCCTTGCATTGCTGAAGTCTGCATGGGGAGAGGGAGAGCAGCTGTCACTGGCCTTGACACCTCCCCGCTTCCCTCCATCGTGTGTAGGTGGGCAGAAAGTGGGTGGAGTTTTGGCTCCACCATCCAATGTGCTGGCCCATGACCAGAGCTGGTGTAGAGGGGGAAGTAATCTGTTCCAGCAAAAAAGCTAATGTAATTTATATCCTCCCTTCAATAAAGGGGAAGCAGGAACTCTGGGAGTCAATCTGATTTCTGCTCTGCTCCTGGACCAGCACAACTGTGTGTGGACCCTTACTTGGGCTGGGCTGTAGGGTTACAACCTGGACCCTAATGTTTACAGGTGAAATTAATCCCCATCATTCCTGTTTCCACAAAGATTAGGTTTTGGGGCTTTCTGCAATAACCTCTGCGTAGGCAAGGATTCTGCCACCTCATCCAGCCCACGTGCAAGTCTCATGGCTACTACTTAGGCCCTGTGCCAGTGGAGCTATCTAGGCAGGGCTTAGGGGGTGAATGCCTACTCCCTCCACACCAAGGTTTTTGTACTTATTCAAAGTTCCATAAGGGGCAGAGCTGGGTGAGGGTGTGGGTTGGCATGGTCTGCCTGCTTTTAATCATTACGGCAACAACCAGAGCAATTCAGAGCATTGTTCTAGCTGGAGCATGGTTGCAAAACCACTAAAACTTGAAATTTCAGTAAGTTGCATTGTGACCTTAAGCATGGGGTCACAATGCCACTCAAATTTGGCCTCCTTCCAACTGGTGTTGTGACCTGGCATGTGGGGAGTCAGTACCAATATGGCGTAGTGCAGGGGAGTCCTCTGAGAACTGAAATGCCATCCACCCACAGCAACAGGTGGGGGAACTTGATAGGGCTAGTGGGGAAAGGGTGTTAGTCTCAGTTTCAAGCAAGGGAGACACTACCAAGGGATGATAGGTTGCTCCTCCCCAGGTCTCTGGCATCCTATGGCCAGCTAAGGGAAAGGAGTGCTGATCGACCAACATTTCCCAGATCCTAGGATTTAACCCAGTATGGAGGTAATGTGGATCCTCTTTCAGATCTTTTCCAGTGGCCCACCCTACCCACCTGAAATAGGAATGGAAACCTGGCCTGAGAGATGCTGCAGGTCTAGCTGATGGCTTGTTTAGGGGCTCAGGAAGGCATTTTTCTCCCATCGGCCAATTGGTGGAGGACCAGGGCATCTTTTGCCCTTCTTACAGCACCTTAAAGCCACAGCATGTTAAGCAGTAATGTGCTTAGTACTTAACTGAGTTACTGGTGTGGAGTTTTTTATTTCTTACAACTTGTGGCCAGTTTCCAGTGTGATTAAGAAAATAAAATGAACACCTCACAGAGGTAAAAGACCTGAGATTTCAGTGATGGGCCTTGGGCTCATGTGATAGGGTGAAATTTGTGGTCTTTGTGGCCCAAGATCTGACCTTGTGGCCCTCACAGGCCAAGGTCCCCACCCTACTACAAGCTTTATCTCCCTCACAGTGAGGGAGAGCTGGGTCCTGGGAAGTCGGCTGAGGAGACCCTACCCTGTGTTATGGGTTATATGGTAAGGAGCCCCGGTAACCCTTGCACTGGAACCAGTTAAATGGCTGGTATAGGAGAATAGGGGTGATGGGTGGCTAGCACGCCTCCACAGTATTAAAGTTTAATAAAGGTTGTGGCCTGCCACATAACTCCATGCATGTATCTTTTTTCGCTTTGCTGTTGTGTCCACTGAAACTCCTGGTGGCACTGGCTCATGCACTGTGTGACTGAGGGAGAGGGGACACTCCTCAGCTGAGGGAGACCTGGGATCCCTACAGGAGGATGAGGGAGAGGACTAGTGGAGAGTGGAATGGGGTTGCTTTTGGGGAAGAGGGGGAGGAAATCATTGGGAACCAGAAATTTATCCCCTTCCCCAAAAAAATCTGAATTTTAGGAATTGGTTCCACTGCCCTTCAGAGTCACTGATCCAGTCCATTCACTGAAACAGGTGCAGATCCTCCATGCACACTGAGAAGAGATTTTTGTAACAGATCATACCAAATGATTTGTCCCATATCCAAAGGACCTGGCTTATGAGTCTCTTCAGGTCAAGCAAGGAGTCTCAGTGTGATGTTCAGGAGTGGTAGAGAATCCCTTGCATGGCTCCATGCAGGCTTCTGATACCCATAGCCGAGGCATAAAGAGTACAAAGTGCCTCACAAAAGTTTTCAAAATTTGGTGGATTTTAGCCTAAAAACATATACATACATTTTGTGACAGTTCATTTGATATAGCTAATTATCCAGGCCTTCTCTGTCCTTTGGATATATCTTGAATCCAGTGGAGGAAGTTCCTTTGAAATTTTTATTTAAATTTAACTAATGCATAGTATAAACTCAGGTTTGCTGAGTTCAATTAATCTTGATTATGTTCCCTGGGTGAAACATATAATATTTTTTAAAACTTATTATGAGCCATAAAGGATTTCTTCTGGGAATACTATACAATGAACATATGGTTCTGATTAATTTCACCTACCCTACATAATTTTTTGCTGTTTCAGTACTCCACAGTAAGCTTTTCCCACTTAAATAAACTGGTAGCTTGTCATTTTTGTATAAAGAAATATTCATCTCCGAGTAAAATCTGTATAATTTAATTTGAAAAGTCACACTTCTTAAAGCAATTTCATAATTTTGATTAAATGTGTACTATATTAAAAAAAAGCTCCCTTACATAGTTTTTAAACACACAATTTGTACTGAACAGTAGTGTTGGCCGTGGTTAATAGCAGATAAGAAAAACATGAAAAAAATATCACTGAATAAAAAGTAATTCAAAAATAGCATGTACACTACTGGCTAAACTCTTCTCTCATTTACACCACTCTCAGTGGAGTTAGTTTGAATGGAAGTTGGCCTCGTGTCCTACTCTATTTCCATGCTTACTTAAATTAATCCACTGCCAATTATACACCTACATCTCATAAATGTTTCCCTAGCCTGCTCTTTAGGAATTTTTGGAAATTCCTTATGAATCTACTTGCATGAATTGATACATTCCACACATTTGGTCCTGCTCCTGCAAACACTCAAGTACTTAACTTTCCTGCCATGAATAGTTCTATTAAGCAAGTGTTTGTAGTATTGGTACATAAGAAAAACAAGCTCACTCTACAAACCTCGCCCTGAAAATACTTATGACAAAGTGTCATGCCTGCTACTTAGAATAGATGTATTAACATCAAGCCCCCTCGACTGAAGTGCTGAGTAAGTGAGCTCATGCAATATCATATTTAAAAAAAATCCAGAGATTATATAATGGAAATATTCTCAGCTATTAATATTTCCTCTAATTAGATCTGTGAGAAATTTAAAATGTTTGCTTTGTGGAATTTTGTACTGACATTTTCCCAATTCATTTTGCCCCACTTTACGAGCCGCAAGTTTACTTTAATTTGTATTTATTACAAAATCCTTATTTTTGCATCCAAATCATGCGAAAAAAGCAGTGTTGCATTTGAAAACAAAGCCATTTTCAGTTTTTCAATGAAATGTTAAAAATCCCTGTATTTTCCATTTTTTTTTTCCATTTCTATGTAGCTTTTTCACATTGCTTTACTGAAAATCCGGCTGTATTAATTTCCTTCAAACTCTTACACAGTCAGTAGGATTATGCATGCAAGTAATGTTGCATATTGTATATTTCGACAGCTCTAAGACAACACAGAGGAGCACTACATGAAATTCTCTACCATAATATTTTGGTTTGCATAATATTTTGATCTAAAACCTAGGTGCTGAGCTTGATCAGAGGCTGCACTAGTGGCTCATAGCCCTTGGAGATGCTAAGCACTGTGGCAGCTGAGTAATCATTAATTAGTGATCATAGAGATAGCCAGTATTACAGTAGCACCAACCAAGCTCAAGGCCCTGTTGCAGTTGTAGTAGGCACTTCACATACTGTGGCGGAGCTCCGACCTTGTCCCCGTGAGTCCCACGCTTCCAGGCGGTTTATGATAGCTTCAGAGGCTCACTGCAATCCTCCACATAGCACTTCTCACCCTAGGGCAAGGAATACAGTCTACTGAGCCCTTGTCATCATAAGCCAGCGAGGAGGTTGGTGAGAGAATTCCCACAGTCTCTTATGCCCAAATAAATTTGTTAGTCTCTAAAGGTGCCACAAGTACTCCTTTTCTTTTTGCAAATACAGACTAACACAGCTGCTACTCTGAAACCATAGTCTCTGTTGCTCCTACAACCTTATACCAAAACAGTTTAGCCTCCTGTCCTGACAGGTGCCTGTTTTCCCCTCCTTGGAGGTGTTTCTGTACTGGCAGGTGCGGGAGACCCAGGCCCACCCTCTACTCCAGGTTCCGGCCCAGGGACTCTAATGGTAGTAGCTGTTAGCAGCCAATCTTTCACTGCCAGAGTTGCTCCATTTCCCTAAGCCACTTCCCCACAGCTCTCCTACTTCTCTCTTACCAATGACTTGAGGGTGTCTTCATTAACTAGCCCTTCAGCCATACTTCCTCTTCTCTGGCTCCCAGACTCTTCTCTGCCAGAGTGAGCCCTTTTATATTATCAGAGGGGCCTAATTAAGGTGGGCACATTAGCTTAATGGCCTCACCTGACTCTTTGCAGGTTAATTGGAGTCAGGTGGTCTTATTAGCCTGGAGCAGCCCCTGCTATGGTCAGTCAGGAAACAGAAAACTGTTAATCCAGTGGCCAGTAGATCCACCTTCTACTCCTCTGCTGAACACCCCAGGCCCTCCAGACCTTTTCATCGGGCCCCTGCCCCGTGGACCCAACCAACCCCCCGGCACCTTCACCGTGAGCCGGCTACACGAGCTACAGCCAGTCCGGTTCCAGACCGCGCCAAGGAAACATTTATACACGCTCGTGCTCCATACCCTTCACGTCCTCACCCTTGCATCCTACCCTGACACAAAGTGGCGGGACCTCCTGCCACCTCTAGAGGGTGAGGAGCCCCGGTGGGCCAGCCTCTATTCCACCTTAGTGCCGAGGCCCGCCGGGGATATCAGTTGGTGGCTCCTTCACGGGGCCGTGAGCACGGGCATGTATTTGGCGCGGTTCACCTCCATTCCGGACACCTGCCCCTTTTGTGGCATGAGGGAAACCCTGGCGCATGTCTACCTGGAGTGCGCCAGGCTGCAGCCCCTATTCCAGCTCCTCACCAATCTTTTGTTATGGTTTTGGCTGCAATTTTCTCCTCACCTTCTCATCTACGCACTCCCTGTCCGTGGCCCCACTAAGTCGCGGGACCTCCTGGTCAACCTCCTCCTGGCCTTGGCTAAAGCAGCCATCTATAAAACCAGGGTGAGGAGGTTGGCCGATGGAGTCTCCTGCGACTGCGGGGCCTATTTCCACTCCTCTGTCCGTTCACGCCTCCGAGCGGAGTTCCTCTGGGCAGCATCCACCGACTCCCTTGACGCCTTTGAGGAGCGGTGGGCGCTGTCCGGGGTTCTCTGCTCGGTGTCCCCGTCCGGTTCCCTTCGTTTGACCCTTTGACCGCACTCCCGTCCCTGTTTTTCATTAGTTGTCCCCCGTAATTAGTTGGTTCTCCAGGCCATGTGGATCTCCCGCTTAGGCTGTGGGGGGGATCCTTTTGTAGTGGACGAGCTCTGCCCGCCCACGTCCTGGATTCCCAATAGGACTCCTCTGCTGAACACCCCAGGCCCTCCAGACCTTTTCATCGGGCCCCTGCCCCGTGGACCCAACCAACCCCTGGCCCCTTCACCGTGAGCCGGCTACACGAGCTACAGCCAGTCCGGTTCCAGACCGCGCCAAGGAAACTTTTATACACGCTCATGCTCCATACCCTTCACGTCCTCAACCTTGCATCCTGCCCTGACACAAAGTGGCGGGACCTCCTGCCACCTCTAGAGGGTGCGGAGCCCCGGTGGGCCAGCCTATATTCCACTTTAGTCCCGAGGCCCACCGGGGATATCCGTTGGCGGCTCCTTCACGGGGCCGTGAGCACGGGCGTGTACTTGGCACGGTTTACCCCAATCCCAGACACCTGCCCCTTTTGTGGCATGAGGGAAACCCTGGCGCATGTCTACCTGGAGTGCGCCAGGCTGCAGCCCCTATTCTGGCTCCTCACGAATATTTTGATAAGATTTTGGTTGCACTTTTCCCCTCACCTCCTTATCTATGCACTCCCTGTCCGTGGCCCCACTAAGTCCCGGGACCCTCTGGTCAACCTCCTTCTGGCCCTGGCTAAAGTGGCCATCTATAAAACCAGGGTGAGGAGGATGGCCGATGGAGTCTCCTGTGACTGTGGGGCCTATTTCCGATCCTCTGTCCGTTCACGCCTCCGGGCAGAGTTCCTCTGGGTGGCATCCACTGACTCCCTTGATACCTTTGAGGAGCAGTGGGCGCAGTCCGGGGTTCTCTGCTCAGTGTCCCTGTCAGGTTCCCTTCGTTTGACCCTTTGACCGCACTCCTGTCCCTGTTGTTCATTAGTTGTCCCCCGTAATTATTTGGTTTTCCAGGTCCTGTGGACCCCCCCTTAGGCTGGGGGGGATCCTTTAGTAGTGGGTGGGCTCCACCCACCCACTTCCTGGATCCCAGTAAGACTCCTCTGCTGAACCCGACTGGCCTGGAGGGAGAAGGGAGACTGCTACTGCTGGGCCCTGGGCTCTTGCTGCTGCTACTGCTTCAGCTGCTCACCTGGCTGGACCAGACACCACCCACCCCCCTTCTCTGCTACTTGGTTGCTGGCTAGCTGCTGGACCCCCCCCACCCACCCTTTGGTGTTGCTGCTACAACTACAGCCCCTGGGGGGGCGGGGCTACTTTCCCGCTCCCCAGAGGGGGGGAGTGAGGGACCCTGCCCCAGCCATTGCTACTGCTGCTGTGGACACCACCATCACCACCTGTGAGGGGTCCTCTATGCCTACCTGGCCACCGGGCTGTTGCCTGGGCTGCTGCTGCCTTTGCTGCCTGGGAGCTGCTGGACCCTAGAGGAAGAGGAGGAAGACGAAGAGGACCTGCTATTGGGGAAGTGCACAGAGACTCTGCAGACTGCTGTGGAGGGGGCCATGAAGGACTGAGTAACTTTCAAACTGTGCTCTTGTGGTGGGGGTTTTGACTGTGTTTGTGGGGACACAGGGGGTGTGGCGTAGAGCTGCCGCCCGATCCATATGCATCCCGCCAATCCCCACCACCCCCACTGCCACCTCCACCACCCCCACTGGCTGTTTACCACCTGCCTCAGCTCCTGCCTCTGGACTCAGCTGCTTGCTTGGCTTGCCACGCCCTGTTTCCACCATTTGGGCCAGAAGCAGCAGCCAGCCCACACTGACTTTATGCAAACGCACGTGGGCGCACGTGCCCCCCCCACAGCTTTGCCCCACAGCTTTGCCACCCCACAGCTTTGCCCCTTGCTACCTTCCCATTTGCCCCTTGCAGCCTTTTGCCCCTCCCGTTTGCCCCAGCCCCCTTATTAGCTTCAATTTTTTGCCTGCCCTGCCCGTTTCCCTCTGCAGCCTTTGTTTGTTTGGCCTGCCCCAGCCTCCGAAGCTAGCCCCTTGGTTTCCCTGTCCTACCTCCAGCCCACTTATCCCCTTGCTCTGTGCACCCATGCCCCCTCCCATGCACTTGTGCCACTCCCCATTTTAGTTTGAACCCCCTTCACTGCACCCCCCCAATGCTGTTGTATCTCCCCCTCCCCAGTGCAGCTAGAGGAGCCGGAATCCCACTTTGTGTCAGTGATTGGCCCCTAGCCCTTGATTCCCCCCCCCCTCCAGCCCACCCCTTTTGGCACCCTCCTCCCCTGCCTGCAGCCTAGCGGGGAGGAGTGGTTGACCTGCTTCCCCTTTCCCCTCCTCTCTTTGGTGTTTTTTCCCCCTTCCCTCCCTGTTCATGATGGCGGGGGATAAGGCAGGTGGGACCCCTCCAGAAGACCCTGCTGCCCCTCCCCCACCTGCTGCCCCGTTGCCCCCCCCCCCAAGACTCTACCTCTGCTGCCACAGCCGAACCACCTGCTACTGCCCCCGCTGGGGCAGCAGCAGTGGTGGACACCGGGATGACCTCCACTGCTGCCACGTCCCTCACCCCTTCCAACTCTGGGGAAGTCCCCCCAGCTGGCGGGATGGGTCAGGGTAAAAAGAAGGGTAAGGGCCCCTCAAAAAAGACCAAGCCCTCCATGTCAGGGGCTGTCCCCACTGCCACGGCCTTGCCATCGGCTGCAGCGTCCCTCCCCACTGTTCCCTCCACCAGCTCTGAGGTCGCCCCCCCCAGCCCCCAGGGCATACGCCCAGGTGGCGGCAGCCCTGCCCACCGCCGCTGCTACCATCTATACCGGCCGGGGCCCCTTCCTGACCTTGAACAGGAAACATGGTGTCCGTTGCCTCCTGGTGCCCTCCTCACCCTATGTAGAGACATACGTGTGGGCGCTGGCGAGGGCGGTGGGGCCCACGGCCATTGTGGCAGCCTCCAAAATGTATGGCAAGGTTGTCTTCTTTTTAGCATTGGAGGCTGCCACCCAGGAGGTGGTGGAGAAGGGCCTTGTGGTGGGGGAAGAGGGGTGTTAGTCCTCCTGGAGCCGCTAGAGGACCTGGGCGTCCGGCTGGTCCTGACCTCTCCTTCCTTCCCAATGCTGCCCTATTACCCGCTCTCTCCATCCTGGGGAAACCCATCTCCGTTGGCAGCCCTCTCCCACTGGGCTACAAAGACCCCACCCTCAGTCACGTCCTCTTGTTTCACCGGCAGGTGCAGCTTCAAATGCCGCTGGTGGCGCATGATGGAGAGGCGCTCGAGGGTTCATTCCTGGTCCCCTACCAGGGGGACCATTACCAGGTGCACTACTCTACGGGGGAGGCCCGGTGCTACCTCTGCCAGGTGATGGGACGCGTCCAGAGGGACTGCCCCTTAGCCCGGCAAGAAGAGGCATCCGGGACGCCCAAGCCTCAGCAAAGCGCTGGCCCCATCTTCGCCGGCGCCCCTGGCTGCCCGGTGCCCGAAGCCACCCCTCCTCCCTCCCAGTCCACCACTGTTACCGCTCAGGCCCAAGGGGCCTCTCCCCGACTATGCCCAGATGAGCGGGAAAGCCCTGCTGCCACTGCCTGCAATCTGGCAGGGCCTGTGGAAGAGGGTGCAGTGGGGATACCGCCGGGCATAGGAGAGGACCCGCCCCAGGGGGATTCTTCCCTCCCTCATGCTGCCCCACCATTACCCACCTCAGAATCCCTGAGCCATCTCCCCTGCCCCCTGACCTGACCCCTGCTAGCCAGCCCCCAGATGATGCCATGGAGGGCTGGGCCCTAGTACAGGGGAAGCGGGGCAAGCGGAAGGCTCAAGCTCCACTCCTTCCATCAGACGCAAAGGGCTCCTGGAAGACCAGAAAGGGGGTCACCGATGCCTAGCCTTCTGCCCGGTGTGATCCATCCACCGGTACTGGCTGGGGAAGACATGGCAGCACCGGAGTGTCATATAACCCCTCCATGGGAGTCCCTCACCTCCGAGGCCCCCGATGGAGTCTCTCCTGCCCCGTTATCATCTGAAGCCCCTGTGAGCCCTGAGGCGACCGCTGCTTTGGGTGCCGGCGGGGAGAACCCCGGGGGGGTGGAAGGCGATCTCCCCTCCATTTACAAGGAGATCGAGGCCCTGGGTCTGACCCTGGTCACCCAGGGGGAGGACAACCCTCTGCCAGCGGGCCTCGATATGGGTGACCTCACTCCGACCCCCTTTCCCCATGCTCCCTCCCGTTAACCATTGTCTCCCCTCCCACCTCCAAGTAGCCTCTGGACTGTTTCACTAACCCAGTTGCAGATGGCACCCCGCTGACGGCCACCAAGCCTGCTGAGGCAATGGCCAGTGCCAAGCGGCTGGGACCAAACCACAAGGGGCACCCCTTGTTGATGTAGAGCAATCGACCTCTTTCCCGGTCGGGGGCCCTACAGAAGACAGTCCACCTTCCTGATGCCATGGCTGCCAAAACCACCATAGAGCCTGCACCCGGCACCAGTGAGAACCCCCTCCCCAACCCCCGAACTCTGGAGCCTGACTGGGAAGTGCCACTGCCCAGTTATTTGGCTTCTGGAGCCCGGAATCTCACCTCTGCCCCTGCCCCTGCAACTGATGCCAACCCTGTCCCTATCCCCTCCACCTCCCGTGATGTTATTGCTGCCCCTGGGGCTGTCTTTTTCCCCTTTCCAGTAGATGGCCCCCAGGGAGCGGCCTTCATGTTTCCCTGTCCCAACCCACTCGGGGCTGCTATCTTTCCTCTTCCGCCCCCTATTGACCCAGGGTTTGAGGCGGGCCGCGTGGCATCAGCCCATTGGGTGCCACGTTGGGGAGTCTGCCCCTTGCCTGCCTGTCTCGGTGGGCCATGGGGCTGTGTCACAGGCCATACCAAAGGATGGTCAGGAGTCACTAATCCCACTCCCACATGCACTGTGAGAGGAGCTGCGGGAGTTTCTTGAAGACGTCTGCAGCTCCCGCAACAAGGTACAGCTTGCTCTCCAGCGATGGGGGGACTTTCACCAAATCCTCCAGGACACAAGAGCCCTTATGTGGGAGGCTAAAAGGACCGGGAAGCAGGCTGCTGCAGCCTACCAGTGGGTCCGCGGCTTCCGTGACTCGTTGCTCACCTACGGGGTAGGTCATGGTTTGCTTCCTGGCCCAATGGGGCCGCGAGTGTCCCTGCTGGCGAGGATCCCCCCCAGCCCTCCTCATGGCACCAATCATCATTGCAGTATTGAACACCCGGGGCTGTAGGATGGGTCTCCGCAGGTCCCAGGTGCTCTCCTTCCTTCAGGAGGGGGGCGTATTCTGTGGTTTTCCTGCAGGAGACCCATATGGATCTGACCGCCGAAGACAGCTGTCGGCTGGACTGGGGGGACAGGGTCTACTTTAGCCATCTCACGGTTTGTACAGCTGGAGTGGCAACCCTGTTCTCCCCCGACCTATGGCCCAACATGCTGGGGGTCGCCGAGGCTGTGTCGGGCCGCCTGCTGCACCTCTGGGTCTGTATGGTGGGTCTCGTGGTCAATTTTGTTAACATCTATCCCCCGACATCAGGCCCAGAGCAGCTACGATTCTATCAGCAGGCGTCCGCCTTCCTCGGCACCTTGGATCTTCACGAGTGCCTGTCCTGGGCAGGGACTTTAATAACACCCTCCAGGAGCGGGACCGCTCGGGGACCGAGCAGTGCCCGGCCGCCACGGACATCCTCCGGGAGATAATCGAACACCACTCCCTGGTGGACGTCTGGCGTGACCACCACCCAGATGACATTTCGATGTTCACCTTTGTCCGGGTGGAGGCCCACCGGTTGCGCCACTCCCAGTTGGACCGCATCTATTTATCACATTTCCACCTTTCACAGGCCCACTCCTCCAGCATCCGGCCGGCCCCATTCTCTGATCATCATCTAGCCACCATGACAGCCTCTCTCTGCACAGAGAGGCCAGGAACGGCCTATTGGCATTTCAACAACAGCTTGTTGGAAGATGTGGGCTTTGTAGCATCCTTCTGGGAGTTCTGGCTGGCCTGGCGAGGGCAGCGGCTTGCCTTTCCCTCAGCACGCCGGTGGTGGGACATGGGGAAGGTGTGCGCCCAGCTCTTCTGCCATGACTACACCTGGGGCGCCAGCCGATGGAGGGATGCAGCGATAGAGCAGTTGGAACGGGAGGTCTTAGAGCTGGAGAAGCATCTGGCCACCAGCCCCAAGGATCCGCCCATCTGCGGAGTGGGCCGGGAGAAACAGGAGGAGCTCCAGGCCCTCAAAGATCATTGGGCCTGAGGCGCATTTTTTCAATCCCGCATCCGTCTCCTTCAGGAGATGAATCGCAGCTCCCACTTCTTCTATGCCCTGGAGAAAAGGAGGGGGGTGAAGAAGCAAGTCACCTGCCTTCTGGCAGAGGACGGCACCACCCTCACGGATCCGGTGGAGATGTGCGGGAGGGCGAGAACCTTCTATGCAAGCCTTTTCTCCCTGTATCCGACCGATCCTAATGCTTACAGAGTGCTCTGGGAGTAGCTTCCTATGGTCAGTGTGGGCGATCGAGACTGGCTAGAACTGCCTCTCACTCTGGCCGAGTTCTTGGAAGTCCTCCGTCTCATGCCCACCAATAAATCTCCAGGCATGGACGAGCTGACCATGGAGTTCTACAGAGTGTTCTGGGATGTCCTCGGCTCAGACCTAGTCACTGTCTGGGCCGAGTCTTTGCAGAGCAGGGTCATCCCTCTTTCGTGCAGGCGAGCCGTGCTTGCCTTATTGCCGAAGAAGGAGGACCTCCGCGATTTACGAAATTGGCGTCCCGTCTTGCTGCTCAGCACGGACTACAAAGTCGTAGCAAAAGGCATCTTGCTGCGGCTAGGGTCCAGGCCGGCAACATGGTCCACCCAGACCTACAATGTCCTGAGCCGCAGCATCCTTGACAATATGTATCTGGTCCGGGGCCTCTTGGAACTCGGGATCATGTAGGGATGGTCTGTCGTTCGCCCCCCTGTCCTTGGATCAGGAGAAGGCGTTCGACAGGGTGGACCACAGGTATCTCCTGAGCACTCTGCGAGTGTTTGGCTTCGGACCCCAGTTTGTGGGTTTTCTCCAGGTGCTGTATGCCTCCGCAGAGTGTCTGGTCAGGCTCAACTGGACCCTGACCAAATCGGTCAACTTCAGGTGAGGAGTACAGCAGGGGTGCCCCCTCTCGGGCCAGCTGTACGCTCTGGCGATCGAGCCCTTCCTCTGTCCCCTCCATAGGAGGTTGATGGGGTTGGTGCTGTGGGAGCTGGAGCTGCGGCTGGTCCTGTCGGTGTATGCTGATGATGTGCTCCTCGTGGTCCAGGACCCAGGAGACTTGGCATGGGTGGAGGCTTGCCAGGCCATCTATTCGGCAGCCTCCTCCACCCGGGTCAACTAGGTCAAGAGCTCTGGACTGGTGGTCGGGGACGGCAGGCAGGTGAGCTCCCTCCCACCCGCGCTTCAGGCCATCCGGTGGAGCGTGGGTCTGCTGCTCTATCTCGGCTTTTACCTTTCTGCCACACATCCCTCTCTGCCGGAGAAGTGGCACAATTTGGAGGGTAGGGAGATAGAGCAGCTCCAGAAATGGACAGGACTACTCCGGTGCTTCTCCCTTCAAGGGAGAGCGCTGGTGCTTAATCAACTAGCCCTGTCCATGCTCTGGTACTGGCTCTGGTACTGGCTGGTCCTGGCCCCGGGTTTCCTGACCAACCTCCAGACATTGATTCTAAAGTTCTTTTGGTCAGGACTGCACTGGGTCCCTGCAGGGGTTCTCCATCTACCCCTGGAGGACGGAGAGCAGGGCCTGAAGTGTCTCCGCAATCAGGTCCATGTCTTCCACCTCCAGGCCCTGCAGAGGCTCCTTTATGGTGCAGGTAGTCTGGCGTGGAGCGTACTGGTGCATGCCTTCCTGCGCCACTTCTGAGGGCTCCGGTATGACCGGCGGCTCCTTTATCTCCATCCGAGAGGTCTTCTGCGAGACCTCTCCGGGCTGCCGGTCTTCTACCAGGACCTCCTCCGGACCTGGAAACTGTTCACAGCGACCAGGTCCGTGGCGGCCTCTGTGGGGGAAGATCTCCTCGCAGAGCCCCTGCTACACAACTTCCAGCTCCATGTGCAGGTGGCAGAGTCCCCCTCGGTGCACCAGAGGTTCGTCCTGGCAGAAGTCACCAGAGTTGGAGACCTCCTGGACTATTACCGGGGAGACTGGCTGGATCCCCTGATGCTCGCTCAGTGCATGGGGCTCTCCAGACCTCATACTCCCCTGCGCGTACTTCAGGAAGTGAGGGCCACTTTGCTGCCCGCTGCTCGGGTCTACCTCGACCAGGTCCTAAGGGCGGGCATGCCCCGCCCACCCTCCACCCCAGGCCCTCCGGACCTTTTCATCGGGCCCCTGCCCCATGGACGCAACCGACCCCCACCCTCCCCTACACGAGCTGCAGCCGGTCCGTTTCCAGACCGAGCCAAGGAAACATCTATACATGCTTGTGCTCCACACCCTTCACATCCTCACCCTTGCATCCCGCCCCGATACAAAATGGCGGGACCTCCTGCCACCTCTGGAGGGTGAGGGGCCCTGGTGGGCCAGCCTATACTCCACCTTGGTCCCGAGGCTCGCCGGGGATATCAGTTGGCAGCTCCTTCATGGAGCCATGAGCATGGGCGTGAACTTGGCATGGTTCACCCCTATCCCAGACACCTGACCCTTTTGCAGCATGAGGGAAACGCTGGCACACATATACTTGGAGTGTGCCACGCTGCAGCCCCTATTCCGGCTCCTCACAAATATCTTGTTATGCTTTTGGTTGCACTTTTCCCCTCACCTTCTAATTTATGCACTCCCTATCTGTGGCCCCACAAAGTCACAGGACCTCCTGGTCAACCTCCTCCTGGCCCTAGCTAAAATGGCCATCTATAAAACCAGAGTGAGGAGGTTGGCTGATGGAGTCTCCTGTGACTGTGGGGCCTATTTCCGATCCTCCATCCGTTAACGTATCTGGGCAGAGTTCCTCTGGACGCCATCCACTGACTCCCTTGACACCTTCGAGGAGCAGTGGGCACTGTCCGGGGTTCTCTGCTCAGTGTCCCCGTCCGGTTCCCTTTGTTTGGCCCTTTGACTGCACTCCTGTCCCTGTTATTTCATTAGTTGTCCCCCGTAATTATTTAGTTTTCCAGGTCCTATGGAACACCCTCTTCGGCTGGGAGAGCGATCCTTTAGCAGTGGGCGGGCGAAGCACTTCCCAGATCCCAATAAGGATACTCTGCTGTACCCAACTGGCCTGGGTCTATCACAATACACAGAGCAATAACAGCCTCTGTCTGAAGAATTACAATCTAAGCAGACAAGGCAGACAATGAGTGAAAGAAAATAATACATCCCAATTTTACAGATTGAACAGAGGAGACACAGAGATTAAGGAACTGTGAACGAAAGTTCACCTAGGCCATCCTCCTTTATGATTGGATTTCTTTCTTTCTTTATTTAGTATACAAAGATAATAGTGCTAACTCTTTTGCATATATTTAAAGGGAATTTTAAATAATTCTTCCAGTGACTTAATTGCTCAACAAAATAGCATTCATGATATATCAGTGTAGTACGTGAGCTCTTTGTGTTGTTTCTCAACACTTATTTGGGTCCCTGAACAATTTTCTTCTTCTCATAACCACAATCTGCTATTACAGAATCATTTCCATACATACCATACCTACAAATGATAAGTCTAAAGTTACATTTTTTAAGAGTAAAGGTAGTGTCCACAAAATTGAGATTAATAGTGATTTCTCAAAAGGGAAATACTCCTATCAGGTTTTAGACAAACTTTCTGTTCTACAAATTTCTGCCACTCTACCTTGGCAAAAAATCTTTTCTTTCCAGTGTTTGATGGGAAAACTTTTACCTGGCTTGACTGCCACTGTTGTGAACCAGTGAAAGTCCAGTGATGCTGCACCATCCCTGTAATTCTAGTTTTGAGCCTCTCAAGCAGAAACTGCCACATTTTGTGAGGTGACCCACAAATGAAGGCTAAAATGAGGCTACCCAACATAATTTTACTTGTAGCCTTCTGTAAACTTGGATCAGTGCCAAATTTTCTGCAGAGGCAGAATTCTTAACTATTAATCTTCAGAGTTTTTCCTTGTATCCTAGAGGGAAAAGGAATAAGACATTTGTGTATGCTTCTGCAAATGTAGATGCACAAAATTCTATCTTGGGATGTGTACACAGTTGGGCTAAATTAATAAGCTTTTTTTTTAGTTTGGAGGTCAAAATGAAAACAAAAAAAAAGTTTTAGATCAAATGAAACACCCATGAGCCACCAGTGGGTGGTAGGAGCACATACATGGCACCCAGTGAAACCATAAGGAGGAAAGCACCCACCGGCAAAAACAAAAGTCAGTGCCTGTGAGGGGAAATAATGAATCTGGCTGGAAATGGTTCAAACAGTAATTTGATCTGTATACGAAAGCCAGAGAGGCAAATAAATTGGAGGATGAGCAAAAGATTATTCTGTTCTTAACCAGGGCAGGTACAGAAGCCCTAGCCGTATGCAATGTATTCCATACATGGTATTGGGGAATGAGGAAAATTTTGCAGAAATAATGAAAATGTTTGAGGATCATTTTGTCCTGTCATAAATATAAAGGGAAGGGTAAACCCCTTTGAAATCCCTCCTGGCCAGGGGAAAGCTCCTCTCACCTGTAAAGGGTTAAGAAGCTAAAGATAACCTCGCTGGCACCTGACCAAAATGACCAATGAGGAGACAAGATACTTTCAAAAGCTGGGAGGAGGGAGAGAAACAAAGGGTCTGTCTGTAGTCGTCTTGGCCGGGGACAGAACAGGAATGGAGTCTTAGAACGTTTAGTAAGTAATCTAGCTAGGTATGTGTTAGATTATGATTTCTTTAAATGGCTGAGAAAAGAATTGTGCTGAATAGAATAACTATTTCTGTCTGTGTATCTTTTTTGTAACTTAAGGTTTTGCCTAGAGGGGTTCTCTATGTTTTTTTAATCTAATTGCCCTGTAAGATATATACCATCCTGATTTTACAGGGGGGATTTCTTTATTTCTATTTACTTCTATTTTTTTTTTTTTTTTTTGAAAGGACACGAAAATTATTGACAGGGTTGTTGGGATTGGTGTCATAAATATAAAGGGAAGGGTAAACCCCTTTGAAATCCCTCCTGGCCAGGGGAAAGCTCCTCTCACCTGTAAAGGGTTAAGAAGCTAAAGATAACCTCGCTGGCACCTGACCAAAATGACCAATGAGGAGACAAGATACTTTCAAAAGCTGGGAGGAGGGAGAGAAACAAAGGGTCTGTCTGTAGTCGTCTTGGCCGGGGACAGAACAGGAATGGAGTCTTAGAACTTTTAGTAAGTAATCTAGCTAGGTATGTGTTAGATTATGATTTCTTTAAATGGCTGAGAAAAGAATTGTGCTGAATAGAATAACTATTTCTGTCTGTGTATCTTTTTTGTAACTTAAGGTTTTGCCTAGAGGGGTTCTCTATGTTTTTTTAATCTAATTGCCCTGTAAGATATATACCATCCTGATTTTACAGGGGGGATTTCTTTATTTCTATTTACTTCTATTTTTTATTAAAAGTCTTCTTGTAAAACACTGAATGCTTTTTCATTGTTCTCAGATCCAAGGGTTTGGGTTTGTGGTCACCTATGCAAATTGGTGAGGCTTTTTATCCAACATTTCCCAGGAAAGGGGGGGTGCAAGTGTTGGGAGGATTGTTCATTGTTCTTAAGATCCAAGGGTCTGGGTCTGTGGTCACCTATGCAAATTGGTGAGGCTTTTTACCAAACCATGTCAAGGTTCCTCCCCCACTCTGAACTCTAGGGTACAGATGTGGGGACCTGCATGAAAAACCTCCTAAGCTTATCTTTACCAGCTTAGGTCAAAACTTCCCCAAGGTAACAAATATTATCCCCGTTATCCTTGGAATGGCCGCTACCACCACCAAACTAATACTGGTTACTGGGGAAGAGCTGTTTGGACGCGTCCTTCCCCCCAAAATACTTCACAAAACCTTGCACCCCACTTCCTGGACAAGGTTTGGTAAAAAGCCTCACCAATTTGCATAGGTGACCACAGACCCAGACCCTTGGATCTTAAGAACAATGAACAATCCTCCCAACACTTGCACCCCCCCTTTCCTGGGAAATGTTGGATAAAAAGCCTCACCAATTTGCATAGGTGACCACAAACCCAAACCCTTGGATCTGAGAACAATGAAAAAGCATTCAGTGTTTTACAAGAAGACTTTTAATAAAAAATAGAAGTAAATAGAAATAAAGAAATCCCCCCTGTAAAATCAGGATGGTATATATCTTACAGGGCAATTAGATTAAAAAAACATAGAGAACCCCTCTAGGCAAAACCTTAAGTTACAAAAAAGATACACAGACAGAAATAGTTATTCTATTCAGCACAATTCTTTTCTCAGCCATTTAAAGAAATCATAATCTAACACATACCTAGCTAGATTACTTACTAAAAGTTCTAAGACTCCATTCCTGTTCTGTCCCCGGCCAAGACGACTACAGACAGACCCTTTGTTTCTCTCCCTCCTCCCAGCTTTTGAAAGTATCTTGTCTCCTCATTGGTCATTTTGGTCAGGTGCCAGCGAGGTTATCTTTAGCTTCTTAACCCTTTACAGGTGAGAGGAGCTTTCCCCTGGCCAGGAGGGATTTCAAAGGGGTTTACCCTTCCCTTTATATTTATGACATGTCCTTAGAAAAAATGTTACTTATGCAAGATATGTGTACAGAATTAGAACACAAAAGGAAAGGGAAACAGGAGAAGAGTTTGTCATGGGCTAAAAACTAAAAAGTCAGTCTAGTGAATATGGAAGACCATTAAGGAGCAGATTGTCCTGGTGGGTATATCACAATAAAAAAGTCCATGAACAGTTACTAAGGGAGATGGACCTGATGCTAGAAAGGGTAATATGATTATGCCATCAGCATACCTAACAGAAACATGAATAAAAAGCCTAGAGTACGTGACTATTGGTATGATAGCTAAACCATCAAGGGAAAAAAATCACAGAAATTAAGCCAGCGAACGACGGAACACAAAGTAGTAAACAATGGCAATAATGTGACAATGAGCATGAATATAGGAAATGTCCAGCATCCAGGCCAATATATAGAGACTATATTAAACTCAAGCATTATGCTAAAATGTGCAGAGAAAGTAGGAAAGTATAGAAAGGGATTCATTGAGTGAAGAGGAAACGTTGTTCTTGAGCACACTAACAGAGAAGGCAGAAAACTGAAAAGACTCAAAATCAATAAAAATTGCATTGATGTGACATACAAGATAGATATTTCAGAGTAACAGCCGTGTTAGTCTGTATTCGCAAAAAGAAAAGGAGTACTTGTGGCACCTTAGAGACTAACCAATTTATTTGAGCATGAGCTTTCGTGAGCTACAGCTCGATGAAGTGAGCTGTAGCTCACGAAAGCTCATGCTCAAATAAATTGGTTAGTCTCTAAGGTGCCACAAGTACTCCTTTTCTTTTTAAGATAGATATTGGGGCACAAGTAAATGTAATAACAGAAGCAAAAATAGATGTAAGAAACATACAAAAATGGAAGAGGCAAAAGTGACAGTGAAAGACTATAATGAAGGAACAATTCCAGTGCTGGGAAAGTGCACACTGACACATAGAATAAACAATAAGAGTTTTGTGGTGGGACACAGAGGGAAGTGTGTCCCACCACACATGGGAGGTGCTTGCCTACACACATGGGAGGTGCTTGCTCTCATTAAGGGGCTGTATATCATAGAGACACAGAAGGACAACAAGAGAACCAAATATGAAAGTATTAATAGCATTATTTCAAGATGTAGCCAGAGGAAATGGGTGCCTCCCACTAACATATAAGATAAGGTTAAGAGAAAATGTAGAACCTGTGGTACCTTCTACATGAAAAGTTTTACAGCTTTAAGAAAGAGTCTACACAAAGAGCTGCAAAAAATGACAGTAAATGGGATTGTCCCGAGAATAGAAGAACCAACAAATTGAGTTCACTTCTTAGTAACTGTAGAAAAAAGGCGGGTGTAGGAATATAGGCTCACATTAGATTTGGGTGAAATATGATTTTTAATTGAGTTGAGATATTAGCATGAAGAATAGGCTTAAAGCATGGAACCAAAACGAATTAAGTAATCAGAGAAAAGAGGAGTTGTGTTAAACTTGTAGCATCCCTTCAAAATACCAGTGGTATTTTATTTATGATTTGGACTCAATTAATAGAAATAAAACATGGTTAATTGAGTAACAGGTGCAGTAAATAATTGGCTACATAAGAAACTCCTTCAACGGGCTTTAGCTAAGATCCCATAACTGCTAATTATATCACTTGTTTGTTAAGGGGGTCTAAAAAAGTAAACGCTTGAAATGTTCATTGCTAATACCGGCCTGACCAAGTTGGAGCATACCAATATGGATCTAAGCACTGCTGGCTTTAGCCCATTTGTAATTATCTTGAACAAACGTTTATAAACGTCTTGTTATTCTTTGGATGTAGTAAATTGTATGTTATTTAGGCTTTTAAGGCATCTTTAGAGCTATTGTATAAATGCCATTTTGCATTGGGATTTAATAAAGGAATTTATGATGAAATTAGTGTTGTGATACCACCCTGCATAAATAATAAGTACAACAGAGGGGGAGTATCGCTGTGTATGGACCCTAAGGATCTGAAGAAACACATAAAAAGAGAACATTTCCACTTGCCCATAAGAAGTGAATTGTTGTCTGATGGCAGGAGCCAAATTCCTCAGCAAATTAATGTATTGGCTGGATTTTAGCAAATCCTCCTGGGCACACAGAGCTCCAAGATCTGCACTTTCAACTCACCATTTAGCAGAGTCCTGCTTCCTAAGACTGGCTTTCCAAAGATGTTTGGCTCCAGAAGTATTTCAGTGTACAATGAGGCAGATGTGAAAGTGTGCATTGATGACACAATAATTTGGGGCAGCACTGTCATTGAACATTAGGAATGACTGAGGAGAGTACTGGAAATTGTGAGAGCTAATAACCTTAAACTGAATAAGGCCATATGTCAATTTCAAAGAACGGAATAATATACTTGGAAGAGAGACTGACCTTCAAGGGAATTTTGCCCAATGAATCAAAGATTCAAGCAATACTGAATATGCTGAGGCCTGAAGATAAAAAGAAAATTCAAAAACTGCTAAGCACACTGAATTATGGCAACAAGTTCATAGCTAACTATATAGCTCACACAACTCACCTAAGACAACTCCACAAGGGCATCAAATTGGCATGGATGCGAGAGGATTGAAGTGAGTTCAGTGATTTAAAGCACATACTGACATCACCTCCAATGATGCACTTTGACCCACTGAAAGATACAAAATTCTCCACAGATGCCTCAAAAAATAATATTTTTTTTTAAAAAGACTGGGAGTGGTACTATTACATGGTCATAGTCTCATATGCATCTAAGTCTAAGATAGCCACAGAAACAATGTACACACAAATTGAAAAAGAGAAATGAAATCTGGGGTATGGATGTACAAGCTTTCATGACTTTATGGCCATAGCTTCAGACCAGAAACTGATTTGCAATACACAAATAGGGGCCTGGAGAAGCACCATAATGAATACAGTGACTACTGTTGAAAATACAGAAGCATGATGTGACTTTGGATTTCCAACCTGGATGCCACTTAGGAATGGCAGGAACACTTTCAAGAGTATACGCTCCATATGACAATACACAGCCTGATGATCTGGAACAAGCAGTAAATATACATGTGAATGTGATAAACGTGTCACATGTTGTATCTCCGGCCATACAGGATGAATTGAAGACAGGAAAGATGAAAGGCTACAGGCAGTGATATAAGTGAAAAGTACAGGAGAAAAAAAATCAACATTTCCCACATGCATACTCCTATCACAAAAATGAGTTTTCCATGAATTCAGGAGTCCTCTAGAATATCAATCAAATCATAGTTCCCACAATGATGATGAGGAAAATATTGGAATAAATACACAAAAATGCCACTGCCTGTGCTACTGTGGCTACAGTACTGTTTGAGGTGTGCTAGCTCAACAAGAGATAGTGTGAGTTGGTTTATTTGAGATGGGACTCTCGCCAGCTCTGAATGTAGATAAAACTGTATTCTGTGATCACAGATGAAGGCAAAATGTCATGCATCCGATGAAGTGAGCTGTAGCTCACAAAAGCTTATGCTCAAATAAATTGGTTAGTCTCTAAGGTGCCACAAGTCCTCCTGTTCTTTTTTAAAGGAATCATAATCATCTGCTCAAGATACCTGACAACTTGGCTGAGACAAGTGAGGTGAGAACATACAAGTTGAAAACAATTCACAAATTGACCCTGTTATGGATCATGAGACTGACCAGTTTAGTTCCCCACCATTATTTGGCAAAAGAGGGATTTAGGGAAGATTGCTGAAATGCTCCCCAAAACTGATCAAGACATGTTAGGATTGTGTTTAAACCACTTGGAGTTAAATCAGTTAGTATATTTTTAATAGTATGATAATTTATTTTGATAGTATTTTAGTTCAATCAGGGAAATTTGAAAAGGGATGGAAAAAAAAGGGAAATGTTCTATAGAGTAAGTCCTTTAGGAAGTGTAGAGATGCCATACATCCTGTACACTCTAGATGAAGCCTTTGGTTTCCTGTGATATATTTCCTGCTAGAGGCAGAAACAAAGCAGCCCAGACCAGGGCAATTGCAGGTTGCAGCCACACAGGATAGTAGACAGTTTTGTTGCCTCATTGCTGTACATAGTCCCTGTTCATAACAAAGGGCTTATCTTGAAACTGCTTTGCTTGTCATAAAAATATTACAGTTCAGCCTAGCCCATAGAGCATAACATGGGCATGAAGAGTCAATAGTACAGCTTCCATGAGGCACAGTGGCAGGTCTGGCAGCTGAGTTTTAATGTTGAGCTGATCTGAAACTAAATATATTCTATTTTCTTAATGAAAAACTGGGTGGGCTGGCTTGTGCTATGGGCATTGCCATGGGGTCACTGAACTGCACAGATCCACTAATTCAAAATCTAGTATACTTGGAGAACAGTGGACCAAGTCTAGTTCTCTTGACCATGCCTTTTAGTAGTATTAAAGCTCATGTAGGAAGAATGGATTTTTCTCCTCAGCTGTCAATAGTATGGCTTAATCATGTGAGTATAGTCTAATTATTTGCTCTTTGTCACAGAATTTGGCCCTGAAGCCAAATTCTTTCCTTGGATCTGTGTGCAGTGTTCCTGCTTACAAATCTGCTTACAAATCTGTTGACTTAAATGGAAGCTGTGTATTAGAGATAACTGAAATTTTTCATGCGAACATTTTTTTTTCACCAAAAAATGCAATTTCAGGTCAACCAAAACTATTTGAGTATTTGATGACTCGTTTCAGACAAAAAAACAAATTTTCCCCAGAAATGTCAGAAACTTTTTTTTTAGCACTTCTGAAATGACTTTTGAATTTAGTGTTCTAATTCAACCTTAGGTTATGCATATGTAAGTATAAAAGTAGGTTAGGGCACGGGCACTAACGCTTTCTTCCTTCTCCTAAATAACATAAAAAGCACCCTGCACTCACCACTGTTATTTTATTAATAAAGCATTAAAATGTAGTCACTTAATGTGCTCCTTCATCTCCCCCCCTAAAAATCCTACAGCCTCAGCCTAATCACCTAATGCCCCAAGCAAATTAATAGCAGAAATCTGCCACACTGGGACTGGACGACAGGGGATGGATCACACAATAATTGCCCTGTTCTGCTCATTCCCTCTGAAGCATCTGGCATTAGCCACTGTCAGAAAACAGGATACTAGGCTAGATGGACCATTGGTCTGACCCAGAATGGCTGTTCTTATATCTGACCCACAGGAGAGAACAAGGGTATGAGGGACCTTAGCTTCAGCTCCCATGAGGTACTGCAGTGACTCAGGAAGGCACAGTTTAATGGTGAACTGATTCAAAATTAAACATATTGACATTTCTATATCACAATGTTCATATCTTTACATTCTGCAAAAAAGTTATATTGACATTTCCTCTAATTGTGGATGACAATAAAATTTAAAATATCAAAATGTTCCATGAGATGGAAATTTTGATTTTTTATCAGCTCTTCAGAGCACATTTTTCAAATGCACTGTTGCCACAGACACCTGACAGGACCTGATTCTCTCCAGCCTTGCACAGTATGTTTATGTACATATAAACCTGTGGAAAGTATATGTAAAATATGCTACTAAATTGGAATTGGTCTTAGAGGGCACTCACTTTCTCTGGGAGTAAGTGACCACAAACAAGTGCAGTTCATTGGGAATTTAGGTTAACTCTCTCTAATTCTAAATGCAGTCCTTTCTGGCTCTCAAATCTGTTTGATGTTTTGTTGAACAGTAGCTATTAGGATTAGGTTACAGATTCTTCTCCTAGCAAACAGAAACAAGGATAGAATTTTCTAAAGGAAGATTACTGCTGTTCCTTAATTGATAGTTATTACAATTATGTGACTCCATGGGGAAAGCATTCTGTATCAAATCCTAGGTGTCACCGCAAGGCAGGTTTTTGTGAATGCTGCCTGCATATTAATTATGATGCAGTGTTCGTCTTAGTCAAATATTCTTCTCCTTTCAAAGAAACTGAAAAAAGAGGAACTGAATGTGAGTACAGGCATCAGTGATTCTGAACAAAACTAAGGAAACCGCCCTCGGACCTGGCAGGGTTGTAGTGACTAATGACAAGAGTAACAAAACTGTGGAAGAACTGATTAACAAATCCCTTGTTGCAAACTTCTCCATCCAAATCAAGCCATGTTCTCAAACAGTTTTGCAAGGAGGATTCAAGGAGAGAGGAAAAATCAACATTCAGACAGTAGCTGTATTCAAGCTAGCTAGCTTCCATTTTTGTTGTTGGGTTTTTGTTTTTTTTTTTTGGCTCTCATCTTGTGAGACATTATGGCAGCTGATAAACTTCTGCAGATGTTTAGCAGTCATCAGGAAATCAAATGATTTTCAGCTAAAAAGCAAAGGCTGATTTCACAAAAGAAGAACAAGAGAATTGGAAGAAACCCATCTGTGAACCTGAAGTTTCAGGACTGCCTCTAATATATGCAATTTCAAATTTGTTTTCACTGTCTGCTAATAACTATTCATAGTGTGGTTTTGATAATCACATTAGTTTCAACCTCCAAAAAATTAAGCCTTCCCACAAACAAATGCAAGTTCCTTGACCTCTAGTCCCGTGTCCTCTTGTCCCTTTTTTAAAAATTATTCCTAGTGTTTATAAACTCTGTGGGTGAAATCCTGACTCCACTTAAATCAATGGGAGTTTTGCCATTTACTTTAATGAGGCCCAGATTTCACCTTCTATTTGTTTTACTCGTGTTTTCCTTTGACATTGCCATATCCAATGTGTATTGCAAACTAGACAATGCATTATGACTTCTATTACCAATATTAAAACCTCTTTCCCACTCAGAGTGTGTATAGTTATTGTGCCACAAAATACAACACTTCTGGCCAACATATTTATTGGGTTACTTCTTCCTTTGTTAGTTCCATTTGAGCTATACTCACCAATAGACCCTCTTCCTCTCCATGGCCCACTATGTGTGTGTGTTGTGCAGGACATGACTCCTCATACTCTGCCTACAAAACCCCATGCCTATGAATTCACATAAAGGCAAGGCAGAATCAGATCCTTTATTTGCACATGTTTAAATGAAGAGTAGGGCTAAGGGAGATAAGTCAATAGGCATAGGCAAATTGTGGGGAAGCAGCTGGAAGGTACAATGAATTTCATGAAGAAAGCCAGAGGAATTATTTTTGTGGTGCTATGGAGGGTAGTAGTGGGGAGTTAGGGTAGTTTATTTAACTTAGTCAATTGGTATATTAATTGGTAAAGATGTGAATACAATTTGATTTAAAGAAAGAAAGGTAGTTTGAGCCATTTATAAGAACAGGTTCACTTCTTACCATAATGGCGCTGATTTAGCAAAGTACTTAAGAACATACATTAACTTTAAATATGTAAGTTATATCCAATAAAGTCAAACAGATTAAGGGAAATGTAGGCCAATGGGACTACCTTAAAATTACCTTAAAGTGCTTAAAGTTATGTAAGTACCTAAGTATTTTGCTGAATCAGGGCAAAGATGGTTAATTTACCTTTAAATAGACAGATAAATACATGTTTGAAAGTGAGTGTCTGTATTTCCCTTAACCTGGTAAACTAATCTCTTAATTAATGGAAGAAAGTTTGGCTTGGATATTGAAATCCTCTTGTGGTACTTTCTATTTCAGGGGAAAAGAAATAATATACTTGCCAAATGTCTGGAATTATAATAGAGAGGAATGAGATCAGATCAGTCTGAGCCTGTTATTCACTTTCTTGAGTATCATCTCCTTCATTTAAATTAAGAACAAAATATATTCTTTTCAAAAGGCATAAGCAGTTGCATGACTGCACATATTTTTAATTTTGAAGGATTTGTAAAGAAATTAAATTTACAACAAAAAAATTGATCCCCATATCCATGAAGGTAGAGTATGTTATTCATAATATCCCGGAGGAAGAAAAAAAGTCTAGATGTTATTTCCTAAGCAAGAAAAATGTATAAGATTTTGAACTCTTACAGACCATCAGCTAATGTAAATTAGCATAGCTCCATTGAAGTCAAGCATGCTAGAATCACCAGACTTATAAATCTAAGTAATATAGATGACATAAGTTTTATGAAAAGTATTATTTTTTAATTTGCTGTCTAGCTGATAACTGAATAGTCAGTATCAGATTAAATCTTCAGAAACTCCAGCAGAGACCATAAAGAGACAGATAATCTGATTTTGCATTGAGGAAGACCTGCGGGAAATAGTTTCTCCTTTACTGAGATAAAGTAATTAGTTTCATACTTATAAGGAGAGGACAGAAGGAGAGTTGTTAAAAGTGTATCATTCAAAACCTACTGCTTCAATTTAGCTATTTGATATTGTTGCTAAAAGATTTATTATTGCCAGCTTTTAGTCTTGGTGAACTTAGTTTTGTGCAATTTCCCTCCCTACCACACTTCTCTGGGATATAGAAGTCAGTAACATAAACTTGAAATATCAGTAATGTCAGTTTTACTTATGGATGAGAAGAGAACAAAACAAACAAACAAACATTCTCAAAGGAAGAGGCAATTTTTTTTACCCTCATATTGAAGAAGGTTTTATGTTGTACGTCAGAGATCCAGGAGGCGACAAAATTTGCTGGCAAACTGAAACACAAAATAAAACCACAACTATAGGGCTCAATCCTGCAAAGACTTTTTATTGAGGATAATCATGTGAGTAGTCCAGCTTAAGTTAATGAGGACTATTCTCATGAGTGAGGCTATGTAGGACTGGGTTCTCATTGACACTAAAGCTGGTAGAAATTGGACAAAAATCACAAAAGTGTTTGAAAATGTTTCACACACACATGAGTCCCATGTACTTCATGGCAAACCTGTAAATTCTGTAGAAAGGCTTTCTGTGCAAGGTTTGTGTGGCTCTCTAGCACAACAACCTGAAATACCATGACAGATTCTAGTAAATTTAATAATGAAGGGTTGGTTCTTTATTTGTCATTTTTAACTGAATTAAACATGAAATAGGAAAAAGACAGTTCATGGGAGTGCTGTTGGTAGCTTTATACCTTTGATTGTCTGTTAACGGAGCTGCTACCGCCAATTAATAGGGTGTATAATACCAATTTGGGTCTCCAGTCTATCTAGGGAAGAAAGTGATCTCAGGAAAGACTCCTGTGTTCCATAAGTAGGACTTGTCCTCTTAAACATGCTTTAGGATTTGCATTCAAATCTCTCAATTTACAGAACAACAGGATTATTTTCCATTTTCTCAGTTATCACTGGCATCCTCGCAGCCTAGCAAATGAACAGGCAGGGGAGGAGATGGTAAGCCATCACAGTTGACTGAACTAATTAAATGCCAAACAGTGCTATTGACATTTGCTTTGAACTATAAAGATCCATTACTGGTCTTAGCGGTGATTTCTCTTGAAAGCTATTTAATTCTTTGCTTGTGATTTGAAGTTACTTAGGGATGTTTATGATGGGTCTTTGTACCCAGGGCTTTGGAGCGGAGCCCGGAACTGGAGCACATAGCAGCTCCAGAGCAGTGGAGCTGCAGGTTTTGCCTGGAGCTGGAGCGGAGCCGGAGCACAGCTCCAAAGCCCTGTTTGTATCTCAAAGATTTTTATATTGACTCCCATTTTTGGCTCTATTTTCACAGCTCTCTCTCTCTCTCTCTCTATGGAAGTTAGGAGAGAAACAAAATGCAGGAGGATATAAGAAGCTAATGGAGTTGCTACTTCTGCAACTCAAGGGCAAAATGTTTGTTTTAGAAATAGGTGACCCATGTTTTAGCTTCTGCAGTGACTTTTCCGTAATTAATAAGTTGATTTATTGTGTGTGCACTGTAAATGATTATGTCTGGATTCTGATTACTGACCCATACATGACTCCAAAAACATGTCAAACATCAAAAACATTCAATTACAAGGTCCAGATGCTGTGTATTGCTTGTGTAAAATGTTTCAGGTAGGAAGATTGCATATTAATAGCCTAATCTAAACTCAGCTGACACTTTAGGAAATGAATTTTTTTGAGAGGAAAAAACTGTAGCAGTGAAAATGTTTGCAAAAAACACCAAAAGACAATTGTAACAAGACGTTTTATTCTTCTTCTCTTCACTAGTGTTTAATATTGAAAATCCCCTTCATAAGATATTTTGATACTTTAGTGTGTTGAGTGATCAGCCAGCAGAGGACATTATTCTAATACCTGTGGCCTTGTATAATTCTCTGATGCAAGAGGCCTGAGCCTACTAAACTGGAGAAGGACAAGATTTTGCTCTTATACGAAAGAGCTTATACAAAGGACACTATCTATAGTGTGGTCTTTTATGAGAGCTGTTTCAATCACTGTGGTAAGGCACCTTTCCTGGCTCAATATTTTATAACTTTGTGTATTGTCACGGCAAGTATAAAAGTGAGCTATAGCTCAATATGCTGCTAAGACAAACTTTCCAAATTTTCTATTTCTTGAAAGAACAAGACTGAAAGAAGATCAACTTCTTCCCTAGACATACACATGTATTCCCATTTAACTCCTTATTAGTTCCAAATGTATAAAAGAGTAGAATTTTCAATAGAAAGTTAAGTTGCAGCTGTAGTAATTAATAATAACAAAACACTTATTTCTTATATAGTACTTTTAATCAGTAGATCTCAAAGCACTTCACAATATTTAATGTATTTAGCCTCACAACACCCCTGTGAAGTAGGGAAGCATCATTATCTGCATTTTACAGATTTAAATCTGAGGTATAGAGAGGCTAAGTTATTTGCTCATGATCCCACAGGAAATCTAGTTTTAGTTCTTCCACTGTTTTTCTTCCTCTGATGCAGTTTAAATTTAAAGAATAGAGCACCAGTGATTGGCCAGAAGGACGCCTTACATTATCACTCTGAAATTTATGAGTTGGATGGATGTAAACATTGACTGGATCCAACTTGAGGGAACATAGCTTTTGCACTTGGTTATTAAAATCATAGTCATTTGGACAAGCAGCTCCAAGAGAGATTAAATACTATTGTTCACAAAGCCAGAGACATCTGTTACTAAAAGTAAAACATTTAAAGGAAGCTATTTCTAGCAGTATTTGCTTTCTTTATTTTCAATATTTATGTTCATACTTGACAGCATGGACCAGTGGTTTGATCCAGTTTGCAAGTTTCTAAGATCTTATGTTCTATTTTTACCAGAATTCAAGAACACAAGAAATGCCATACTGGATTAGACCAATCATCCATCTAGCCTAATACCCTGCCTGCAGTATCAGATATGTTGGCGCAAGTTCATGGCACATCTGAAGATCAGGCCACTTTTATTTAGTGCCCAAATATTAATTTAACTGCCTAGCCTTAGACTCCCAGGTTTGAAAATGTTGCGGGTTATGGAGCTTGTCTTCTTAGTATCTCTAAAGTACTTTTGGTGCTATACAATAACAATGATAGTTAATAAACATGATGAAGTGATGAAGCCTTTGGTGTACATGCCATATATAACTAAGTTAATAGTTTGGAACTCATTAGCCCATTGTAAATATGTTCAGGTACTTTGTAAAAGTAATTTATACTCCAAGAATGAGGTAGGTTAGACTAGAAGTCCACATTTTTCAGTGGTTTGAAGGGACTTGAATTTGGCCTTATGCCTTAAAACAAGCCTGAGGCATGTCATTATTAGCGTAACTCTCATCCTCTGTAGCTGCTTACAAATACATCCAGTAGGATAAAAGATTTTAAAAAAACACCCTTTTTATTATTTTATAAGTCTAAAATAAGAGTTCTTTTATTAAACTCGATGTATTATGGGGATGACATGTCACACCTGGTTATGTTGGCTGTCATATTACATTGCATTCTTCAACATGTTACTATAACTGGGTCTGACAGTTTGGAACATTTCATACCTTGAACACCTCAAAATGAAGGCAAATTCTTTATAACATCAGGCAGCAAATTCTAATCTCTTCCTGGCTATGTTATAAAAGTCAAGTGAATAATCTTAAGTGAACTTAGAAAAAAGTAAGGCTGCATCCCTAAAGCAATGCTGGTGGCATGTTTTAATTGAGCAAACAAATTAGATAGATAAGGGGTCTAGTTTCCTCAATTCAAAATAACTGTAGAAAAGTTTGTTCAGACATAACAGGTTTATCTGGGTCCTATTGAATATCCTACTCTGAAACAGCCTACGATAGGTTTTGTCATCATCAGCAGATTCTCATTTCTTTTCCTTGGGCTTTCCATGCAATTTTTCTGTACACATTAATTGTAAATCCTCACTGCAAGATATTTCTATTCAGCTAAGTAAGCTGGCTGCATTTAGAGGAATATTAGTTTAGAAAGGTCATCCTGAGAATCAGGATAAATTAAGAATGGCATTACTAACTATCTGTTGTGACACTATTACAAAACAGGGAAGTGTTTGTACTGGCCACAGGCTTAGCCTGGGAAAATGCTAGTATATAATATAATTTGCTGCTCTCCAAATCCCCTGAAAGTCTCCAATGGAACTTGGAAGGTTTGAACTTTTTCACAAACAGGTTTTAGTAACAAAGAGGTTGATTTAATCTTTGCTCTTACTAAAACATAGAAACATTAATGAACGTGGCAGAAATTCCTACAGAAAGCAGAATTGGGTCCAAATCCTAAAATATTTTGGATTTTGGCAATACCTGGATTTGAGGAACCATAGCTGAACCTCGCTCAAAGAGTTTTACTCTGCATCTGAATCATGGTAACATCAAAAGGAACAAATAAGGTGAACACAATGTACCACATATCATGTGGTTAACAAAAGAACTCTAATATCATCAGTAAATGAAGTCCACATAACCCTCCAGCCTTGTTCACTTAGTACAAAGACCAGTGTACTTTCTTTCCTTTGAGGTAAAGGCCAATTCTTGCATCTGAGGCAAGCTCTAGTGTCAGGCTGCTCGGTAAACCTATGTGTGTTATCTCTCCACCATGAGGTCATGTTCTGTATGGACCTTCTATGATCTGCTGCAACAGCTGCAGTATATTACTACTGCATCCAGCCCACACCATGTAGTCCTTTCTGAGTGATACACCATTTCTCCAATGGGAAGACAAGTGAGGAGAAATACCTGGAGTTTCTTGTCAATTCTCTAACTAGTCAGTGTTCGCCGGAAGAAAGAAGTCAGCTCCTTCACAGCCATGCTGCTGAGATAGGGAATATAGGCTCCATAACCTTAAAAGCAAAAATACTAAGTCAGATTCTTGGCTGAGTTAAGGCCACTTTACACCACTCCCATAGCATACACCTGCCTTAAACGTTGACTACACACAAATGGTAGCTAGTGTTCAATGATCACTCAGTGCTTGCAAGAGCTCTACTTTTGTATGTGGGTCCAGCTAGCTATGCCAAACAAGAACTTCACAGCACCCCTCCCTGGGTAGCTCTGCCATTTTAAAGGCACAGCCTCGAATACCATTGTAGCAACACAGTGTGTGCCAGCTTGATCCTCCACCTGCAGAGACATATTAGAGAAGTATTAACAAAGAAAAAGGGAATAGCCAGAAAGAAACCATAGGACCCACCATACTAGATCACACCCAAGTTACATCTAGTCCAGCATCCTGTCTCTGGCAGTGGCCAACACCAGAAGGGATACTGTGGGCATTCCTTGAGTTGTAGGTATCTTCCTCATTGAGTCACGTGTAAAGTTTTGACCTGGGCTATATTTCATGTTTCACTTCCCATTTTTTTCCACTTTGTTGCCTGTGCTCTATTCAGTTCTCTGCTTTTTGCTCTCTTTGTTGCATCCTTTCAGATTCACCTTCATGCATTTTTTTTGAAGTTGCTCTACAGATGGAAAGGTAGCCTGAACTGCTAAGCCTCTTCCAATATGTCAAGAATCCATATACTTGTCCTCCAAGTATAGCATCAGAACTCATGTATTTGATCCTTTCAGCTGTTCACTTACATTGCTGGACTGTGTACTGCTCCTGCCCTAACTAGACTCAAGGAGCTCAACCTATTTAGCCTAACCAATAAAAGATTAAGGGGATGACTTGAATACAGTCTATAAGTACCTACATGGGGAACAAATTTTATGCACTCTTCAATCTAGGTATAGAAGGTATAACATGATCTACTAGCTGGAAGTTGACACTAGGCAAATTCAGACTGGAAATAAAGCTTAATTTTTTTTAACAGTGAGAGTTATTAACCATTAAAGCAATTTACCCATGGTCATGGTGAATTCTCCATTACTGACAATTTTATATCAAAATTGGATGTTTTTCTAAAACGTATGCTCTAGAAATTATTTTTGGGAAGTTCTAGGGTAGGGTCTGTGCTATCCAGGAAGTCAGACTAGATGGTCCCTTCTGGGCTATGCCAGACAGTATTATAAAGTATCAGAGCATGTATAATCAGCTCCATGTATAATGAGACTTGCACTATTTTTATTTGTTTGACCCTTTCCTTATACCATTATTTACGTTAGCTTTCTGCTCTAGCTGTCTAGTTTAGATTAATTCTAGAAATAGGAACCATATCCCTTTTTTAATCTCCAAAAAGCTCTTTGCAAAGCTATGGCACTGCATAAACATTTATTCATATTATGAATTACCGCAACATCACCTCCACTACCACCTCATGTGACATAATACTTTCACATTATTTCTTTTAATGAATTATGAGTTCATGAGAAAGATTCTGATATCTGTTGCACAGTATAAATGTGGAATTACTTCACTGAAGCCAATGAAGTTACTTCAGATTTACACTGGTATCACAGAGATCCGAGTCCCAGTTCTCACAAACCAAAAGTGCCACAGTGGAGCCTAACAGACATCTATGTTGGCAATATCAGTAGAAAGGTTAATGATGGAAATGGAGTGTGCACAACCTTTTGCCCCCCAAAATGGTCCCTTTTAAGTCCAATTTGAGGTAGGGTAATGCTGGAAGGCTTTTCACTGGTGCTGCCCATACCAATCCTATTTTTTTAAAATTAAAATAACTTCATTTGATAGAGCTGTCAATCCAGCACCTTTCATGAGCATTTAATTTTGTTTTTAAAAATTGAAGTGTCATTTGGTAATTTAAAAAAATACAAATATATCCACATTTCCTTCTCTTTGTGAATCTGCATATTTAAGTGGATATGGCCAACTATGTCAAGCTAATTTTGGAATCCTCTCATAACACCAGACAACAGATGGTAAATGGAACAAGAATGGGAGAACATATTAAAATACATTATAAAACCATTCAAGTTTGTCAATTTGAAACTTCTTTATAGAACCAAATATGTCCAGGCATGACTTACTTTATATGTCAACTTCAAGTCCAGAGACCAATAACAGGTGTCACAGATCTTCACATTGACATCAGGAGAACAGAATGTTGTCAATTTTAATCTGCTTCTTTATAATCAAAGAGATAAATGGCCCAGCTCTTGTGCCATCAATAAAGTGCTTCTGGTGAGTACCAGGTCATTGATTTCACTATCTGCTAAGCAGTGGTTTCTCAATGAAGTTTGCAGAAAGCCTTATTATCTAATGGCACTGAAAACAAGGCAACAGACTCCATTATTACTGAAGTCAACAGTGGAGAGGCTATTACAATTAAATGGAATAATGTTATTATGGCACAGGAAGCTGTCTGATGAGTTTTTTGAAGGCTGCATGATTTCACAGATTCCCATTACTCTCACTGAAAAGGAGTGAAAAAGTAAAACAGATGGAAAATTAAAATAAAAGGTGTTGCCTGCAAATGGATGGTGAGAGACACTAACACTGTTTTAACAGTTTAGCACAGTACCCGTCTAGGGGATGGGGTCTATACTAATGTAATTACTGCAGCAGAGTCAAAACCAGTACTTTAGTGTCTATTGCCACAGCTCTGTGAGGTGAAACTCACTGTGCTTGTGTAATTCGTAAAATATATGCAGTCCTTCTCTAGTTGATAGCCCTCATTCAGGATAGCAGTTTACTGCTCCTATCCATTAATGAAGTTACTTGTTAGCACAAATGGTAGAGTTCTCTGCTTTAGTGGTGAAGTTATTAGATTCAAACCCTGATGAACACCTGTGGTGGGATTATGACACCAGCAAAAGCTGCAAAGTAATAAGCTTATCATGTGGCGATCACATTTAATATACAGACAGGGAAAAACGGCAAGAGAGAAATAAGAATGTGTTGCTTTTGAATTATGACAATAAAATATTTTATGTTACAAAAAAATCTAAAAATTTTAAGTCCATACGTTAGTCAATATAACTTTTTTCTACATTTATTCAACTAACAGCTATATATACACACAGATGTTGCTACCCTGAGTCATTCATGCTCTTAGTGAAAATTTACTCTAGCACTATTACTCAGGAGAGATACTGCAATCACCTGATGCTATTAAATTTTGGCAGACAGAACTGACAATTTGGGCTAAATGCAAATTGCTGAGACATTTGTTGACAAAAATGAACATAAACAGATGGTTTGGGGTGAGTAGTAGTATTGTTGCATTCCTATTTTATGGCAATGGAGGAATTGCATATTTAAGACCATTTTCTAGAAAGCACAAAGAAGAACTATATTTAAAAGTCTCTAGTGTGCTAGTACATGGATATTTTTATAAAGCTGCATTGTAATATACAGCCCCGATCCTGCAACTAGTTTCAAATGGCTAGGTCCACATTGCAACTTCATCGACTTCAGTGGGACATACCAAGAGGAACTTGCAGGGCTGGGGCATATATTTCTGAAAAATATCCCCATGTCCTTTTGCCAACTGTCTTCACATTCATTCTTCTCTGTTCTAAGGCCCTAGTAAATACATTATCATCAGTCACTGAACTTAAAACAGAATACTTTTCCCTTGTAAACTCCACACAATATTTTCAGCATAAGAGTGAGTGCTATTCACCAAAATTATGTTTAAATAAAGTTGGATTACTTAAAACATGACATGTATCAAACAAATTCCCATTTAAGACAATTATACCAAGCTGCAACAAGGCACAAGAGGATATTGCCACACTGATGTAGAAAATTGCTTAACATGCATGTATCTATCAGTTCCACACAAGTGATAATCAGTTCAGCAGAACTTTTCTTTTAAGAGTTTGGGGTGTAAGCCAATCTGAAATACAATAGAATTGTATTGAGTATAGAGTAAAGGACTGATGTTTCATTGGTTATGTGTTTTCTTCCCTAGATAATAAACATGTAAATAAAACCCATGTAGTAAGACCATTATCTACGGCGCTTATTCAAGTGAAAGCTAGAAATAAAGCCAACTGATCCTTAACTTGAAAAAAATTAAAGGGAAAAAAATAACTTCTGCATGTGATTACATTTACTCTAATAATTACTTCAATCAAGATGTAACTACACAGCTGAGTGTAACAAATTTCAGTAAATTACAACTTACACATTTACAAGAGTCCTTAAGTTCTCAATAATATAATACTATCAAAACTCATTTTAAAACTTAAAAGTCTAAACTGAATGTGTGTGATCTGAAGGTTTGTCATCTAGATACTCCCGTATGAAATTAGTGGGTGCATTTTAGCTATCATTCTGTTTGTTTTTTCTTCTCAGACAGGATACTACTTTTGAATTACACTTACACAGTACTTCTGAACAACTGTTTATAATCTCTACCCAACTCTTCTCATCCTTGCACTTGCTTGACTGATAGCCCCAAAGAAAACCAATAAGGAAACATGCTGTCATAAATATAAAGGGAAGGGTAAACACCTTTAAATCCCTCCTGGCCAGAGGAAAAACCCTTTCACCTGTAAAGGGTTAAGAAGCTAACATAACCTAGCTGGCACCTGACCAAAATGACCAATGAGGAGACAAGATACTTTCAAAGCTGTGGAGGGGCGGGAGGAGGAACAAAGGGTTCTCTCTGTCTGTGTGATACTTTTGCCAGGGCCAGAGCAGGAATGCAGGTCAGAACTCCTGTAAAGGGTTAGTAAGCAATCTAGTTAGATATGTGTTAGATTCTGTTTTGTTTAAATGGCTGATAAAATAAGTTGTGCTGAATGGATGTATATTCCTGTTTTTGTGTCTTTTTGTAACTTAAGGTTTTGCTGAGAGGGATTCTCTATGTTTTGAATCTGATTACCCTGTAAGGTATTTACCATCCTGATTTTACAGAGGTGATTCTTTTACTTTTTCTTTAATTAAAATTCTTCTTTTAAGAACCTGATTGCTTTTCATTGTTCTTAAGATCCAAGGGTTTGGGTCTGTGTTCACCTATGCAAATTGGTGAGGATTTTTATCAAGCCTTCCCTAGTAAAGGGGGTGTAGTGCTTGGGGGGGATATTTTGTGGGGGAGACGTTTCCAGGTGGGCACTTCCCATGTTCTTTGTGTAACACTTTGGTGGTGGTAGCATTTAACCTAAGCTGGTAAGAATAAGCTTAGGGGGTCTTTCATGCAGGTCCCCACATCTGTACCCTAGAGTTCAGAGTGATGAAGGAACCTTGACACATGCTATTCAGAATTAAGTACAAAATGCCTTTTAGGAATTTAGATGCCTAAATCCCATTGATTTTCAGTATGAATTATGCTCTAAACTCTTTAAGGAACTTTTAAAACTGTTACCCCATTTTCTTAAAGGTCATAGAGGAGGTAAATTTACAAGTAGACATTGTACATTCCTATAATTCCTTCCAAATACTCCTTGATACTCTGTGTGACACTAGTCTAAAGTCTAAATAAATGGTAAATGGCAACACCAATGGAACTCTGAAAATGGAATTCCCAATCATAGACTGAGACAAGGACAGGAACAGAGCGAGTAATGGAGCAAGACCAACAGAGAGCTCATGGGGTCACAGCAGTTTTGGAAATTTGGTCATCCACTAGTGTAAAACAGAATTGCCCAGTCTTAAAAAACACTGAATCCATCATGAGATGAATTAATTGTGATGTATAAGTATAAATTGTATTAAGAATACTAAATGAATGCACATTTTTTGTTTAACTCTCGTAAAAATCATCAACCTTGCAACTATTAACATAAGGGTAGTTCAAATGTTTTCGTTTTGACTGAAGTATTTCAGAGAGATTATTGGCACAGTTAGTATTTACAACACCACAAGTCTTCACCAGCTTAAAACTATAAATATAGGTTAGTTTTAAAAACTTAACATAGTATTATCAAAGAATCATAGATTTTAAGGTCATAAGGGACCATTATGATCATCTAATCTGACCTCCTGCACAACGCAGGCCACGGAATCTCACCCACCCACTCCTGTAACAAACCCCTAACTTATCTCTGAGCTATTGAGGTCCTCAAATCGTGGTTTAAAGACTACAAGGTGCAGAGAATCCTCCAGCAAGTGACCCATGCCCCATGCTGCAGAGGAAGGCGAAAACCCCCCAGGCGTCTGCCAATCTGCCCTGGGGGAAAATTCCTTCCTGACCCCAAATACAGTGATCAGATAAAACCTGAGCATGTGGGCAAGACTCACCAGCCAGATACCCAGGAAAGAATTATCTGTAGTAACTCAGATCCCACCCCATCTAACATCCCATCACAGTCCATTGGGCATATCTACCGCTAGTAGTCGAAGATCAATTAATTGCCAAAATTAGTCTATCCCATCATATCATCTCCTCCATAAACTTATCAAGCTTTGTCTTGAAGCCAGATATGTCTTTTGCCCCCACCGTGTCCCTTAGAAGGCTCTTCCAGAACTTCACTCCTCTGTTGGTTAGAAACCTTTGTCTAATTTCAAGTCTAAACTTCCTGGTGGCCAGTTTATATCCATTTGTTCTTATGTCCACATTGGTACTGAGCTTCAATAATTCTTCTCCCACCATGGTATTTATCCCTCTGATATATTTATAGATAGCAATCATATCTCCTCTCAGTCTTCTTTTAGTTAGGCTAAACAAGCCAAGCTCCTTCAGTCTCCTTTCATAAGACAGGTTTTCCATTCCTTGGATCATCCTAGTAGCCCTTCTCTGGACCTGTTCCAGTTTGAATTCATCCTTCTTAGCATGGGAGACCAGAACTGCACACAATATTCCAGATGAGGTCTCACCAGTGTCTTGTATAATGGTACTAAACACCTCCTTATCTCTATTGGAAATACCTCGCCTGGTGCATCCCAAGACCGCATTAGCTTTTTTCACAGCCATATCACATTGGTGGCTCGTAGTCATCCTGTGATCAACCAATACTCCGAGGTCCTTCTTCTCCTCTGTTACTTCCAAGTGATGCGCCCCCAGTTTATAACAGAAATTCTTGTTATTAATCCCTAAATGCATGATCTTGCACTTTTCACTATTAAATTTCATCCTATTACTATTACTCCAGTTTACAAGGTCATCCAGATCTTCCTGTATGATATCCCGGTCCTTCTCTGTATTGGCAATACCTCCCAGCTTTGTGTCATCCGCAAAATTTATTAGCACATTCCCACTTTTTTGTGCCAAGGTCAGTAATAATAAGATTGGTCCCAAAACCTATCCCTGACGAACTCCACTAGTAACTTTCTTCCAGTCTGACAGTTCACCTTTTGGTGTGACCCGCTGTAGTCTCCCCTTTAACCAGTTCCATATTGACCTTTCAGTTTTCATATTGACCCCCATCTTCTCCAATTTAGCTAATAATTCTCCATGTGGAACTGTATCAAAAGCCTTTCTGAAATCGTGGTAAATTAGATCCATTGCATTTCCTTTGTCTAAAAAATCTGTTACCTTCTCAAAGGAGATCAGGTTGGTTTGACACAATCTACCTTTTGTAAAGCCATGTTGTATTTTGTCCCATTTACCATTGACCTCAATGTCCTTAACTACTTTCTCCTTCAAAATTTTTTCCAAGACCTTGCATACTACAGATGTCAAATTAACAGGCCTGTAGTTACCCTGATCGTTTTTTACCTTTCTTAAAAATAGAAGCTATGTTAGCAATTCTCCAGTCGTACGGTACAACCCCTGAGTTTACAGATTGATTACAAATTCTTGCTAACAGGCTTGCAATTCCATGTGCCAGTTCCTTTAATATCCTTGGACGAAGATTATCCGGGCCCCCCAATTTAGTCTCATTAAGCTGTTCGAGTTTGGCTTCTACCTCGAATGTGTTAATATCTACCTCCGTATCCTTATTCCCATTTGTTGTCCTACCACTATCCCTAAGCTCCTCATTAGCCTTGTTAAAGACTGAGGTAAAGTAATTGTTTAGATATTGGGCCATGCCTAGATTATCCTTATCCTCCACTCCATCCTTAGTGTTAAGTGGTCCCACTTCTTCTTTCTTTGTTTTCTTCTTGTTTATATGGCTACAGAACCTTTTATTATTGCTTTTATTCCCTTTGCAAGGTCCAACTCTACATGGCTTTTGGCCTTTCTCACTTTATCCCTACATGTTCTGACCGCAGTAAGGTAGCTTTCCTTGCTAATCCCTCCCATCTTCCACTCCTTGTAGGCTTTCTGATTTTTCTTAATCACCTCTCTGAGATGCTTGCTCATCCAGCTTGGTCTACAACTCCCGCCTATGAATTTTTCCCCTTTCTTGGGATGCAAGCTTCTGATAGTTTCTGCAACTTTGACTTGAAGTAATTCCAGGCCTCCTCCGCCTTTAGATCCACAAGTTTTTCAGTCCAATCCACTTCCCTAACTAATTTCCTTAATATTTTAAAGTTAGCCTTTTTGAAATCAAAAACCCTAGTCACAGATCTATTTTTGTTTATCCTTTCATTTAGTTTGAACTGAATTAGCTCATGATTGCTCGAACCAAGGTTGTCCCCTACAGTCATTTATTCTATGAGGTCCTCACTGCTCACCAAAACCAAATCTAAAATGGCATCCTCTCTTGTCGGCTCAGCAACTACTTGGTAAAGGAATCCATCAGCTATCATATCCAGGAAAATCTGAGCCCTATTATTATTACTAGCACTTGTCCTCCAGTCTATATCTGGGAAGTTAAAGTCTCCCATGATCACATAATTCCCATTACTATTTACTTCTTTCAAAACATTAAAGAGGTCTCTATCCATATCCACATCAGATCCTGGAGATCTATAGCTCACCCCAAGCACGATCCCAGGGCAGGCTCTAGTAGCTTTCTTCCCCAATCTGATTTTTGCCCAGACAGACTCTGTCTTATCCATTCCATCACTTCTTATTTCTTTACAGTCTACCTCATCATTGATATACAATGATACTCCACCACCTTTGCCTTTATTTCTGTCTTTTCTAAACAGCACATACCTTTCAATACCCTTACTCCAGTTATGACTACTATTCCACCATGTTTCTGTTATGCCTATAATATCTGGTTTCACTTCCTGCACCAGTAGCTCTAATTCCTCCATTTTGTTACCTAGGCTCCTTGCAATAGTGTACAAACATCTTAATTTTTGCCATTTGGCTTCGCTCACATTCTTTACCCGATTGGGCACAGACATTCTACCACAAATATTACCTATTAGATTGGTATGTACACTGCCTTTCTGCTTTATGTCCATTCTCCTACCCACAGCTGTATCCTTTCTTATTTTGTTTTCTTCCCTCTCAAAGAGAATAACTGGCATGGAGTTTACCTGGACATCTCCCAACCATCTCCCCATAATTCCTAGTTAAAAGCTCTCTTGAACAGTTGTGCCATCCTCCATCCTAGAAGTCTATTTCCCTCCTTACTCAATGTTACCTTGGCTCCAGAGATCATGCAGATATGGTGAGAGGTCTTGGTTGTCCACCCCAGTTTCGTAGAGAACATATCTCGGCTGCAGTCGATCGGGTCGGCTGCCTCGACCTTTTGGTGAGGTGTCAAGTTGGGTGATATCCTCACTTTCTCATTGAGGTTATCCTCTTGGGAAAGGGCCTCCTGAGTGACTAATCATGCCTCTCGCTCATGCCAAGGTTTTAGAATATTGATGTGGTAAATTTGGTCCGGTTTCCGGGGGCCTGGCTGATGCACCCTATAGTTCACCTCCCCCTTGGCTTCGACCATTTTGTAGGGTCCCTGCCACTGGGCCAAAAGTTTACTCTCTGCTGTGGGTACGAGTACCTTCTCCCAGTCCCCTGGTTGGAACCGTCATTTGCTTGGTGATTGTAATGGGTTTGTTGGGTCTCCTGTGCTTTCTCCAACTGTTCCCGTACAATGGGTTATACAATCTCTCATTTGCAGTACATGCTCGACTATGTTCCTTCCGGGATTTTGCTCCTCTTCCCAAGCTTCTCTGGCTATATCCAATATGCCCCAGGGGTGGCGCCCGTATAGTAGTTTGAATGGAGAGAAGTCCATGGAGGCTTGCGGGACCTCTCGAATGGCAAACATGATGTCAGGCAGTAGGGTATCCCAATCTTTCCCAGCTTACTAATTTCCTGATCATGGCCTTGAGGGTCCTATTGAAACTTTTTACAAGGCCATCGGATTGTGGGTGGTCTACAGAAGTCCATAGGGCTTGTATGTGGTGCAACAAACAGAGATCTTTTATCAGCTTGGACATGGAAGGCGTCCCTTGATCAGTCAATATGTCCTTGGGTAGCCCAACCCGGGCAAAGATATGTATTAGCACCTTAGCTATTGTCTTGGAAGCCATGTTGTGTAGGGGGACGGCTTCCGGGTACTGGGTTTCATAGACCAGGACAACAAGTACATGTTGGTGGCCCCGAGCTGTCTTCTCTAGGGGCTCTACTGGATTCATGGCTATTCATTCAAAAGGTACCTCTATTATTGGAAGACGTATCAAAGGGTCCCTCAAGTGTGGGCGAGGGCTATGCAACTGACACTCCAGACAGGAGGTGCAGTACCACCAGACATCTTCGTATACTCCTGGCCAGAAGAACCTCCACAGCATCTCTGCCTGGATTTTCTCTACCCCTAGGTGTCCTCTATAAAGGTGACTGTGGGTGAGGCTCAATATGGCTTTTTGATGCTTTCATGGCACCAGAAGTTGCTGTATCTTTTGCTCTGCATTTGCACCACATGGTACAGGAGATCTTTCTTCACTATAAAGTAAGGTCCCGGTCCCTGGACCTTCCGATCCATAGGTATCCCATCTATCTCTGACACCTCTCTCTTGGTGTTATCATATCTGGGGTCCTCCGCCTGGTCCCACCCAAAAGTTTCTCTGCCTGAGCTCCCAGGGGCCAGCTCCTGCTTCTTCAAGTGGCTCGCCACCATCACGGCTGGGGCTGGCCCCTCGCTCACATTCCACAGTGGAAGTTTCTCTTGTCTGTTGCCCGTGTCCATCTGCCTACTAGGGCGGTCTTCTGGCCCTGCGTCAGGATCCGGGGTCCCAAGGCCTTTGTGGCCTTCCTGTCTTTTTTGGTCTTCCAGATCTTTCTGGGAGCTAGGAATAGATCCTGAGAAATCTCAGAAAACATCAGGGGTTGACATTCCCCCAGTGATGAGTCGCTACCCTCAGTGTCCCCTCTGCCCTCCAGCCTCTCCGGGAGAAGTAAATTATCAAACACTGGATAATCCCTCCCAATAACTACAGGATATGGGAGTTTAGGAACTATGCCCACTGTCACCTGAATGGGGTCCCCCTGAACCTCTGTCTAAACCAGGGGTGGGGTAATGGCTCACAGCCCCATGTATGCATGTCAGTGCTATGTGTTTGGCCTGTAGTAGCTGGCTACTTTTTATCATCTTACCCAATATGAGGGTGATAGCACTCCCAGAGTCCACAAGCGCTGTAGTCTCCACCCCGTTTATTCTCACCTGCCTGGTGTAGTTATGTGGGGCTAATGTGACCCCCGCAAGGTGAATAAGGGAGCATGGAACCTCCCAGTCCTCCAAGTTACATTGCATAGGCTCCACAGTGCTGGGACATTGTATTCCTATGTGTCTCCACTCCCGACATGCATAACATCTATAATTGCTTCTAGTCACTCCCCTATCACGTGGATTAGGGGGTTTAGTCCCAGGGTTCCCTCCACCCAGGCTATTTCCTTCCTTCTGGGTTCCAGCCCCCATTTTCTTCCACCTAGAGCTCCCCAGGGGTTTGGCTGCCCAACCTTCCAGGGTTGGGGTCGGGTGCTTGCTTCGTAAGGGGCCTTCCTTAGGTAGTCGGGTTAGTTCCCTGGCTGTCCTCTGTCTTTTTACCAGCATGATCATTTCATCATAGGTGGATGGATTGTTCTGGCCTACCCATTTGAGGAGATCTGGTGGCAGCCCCAGCATGTAACAGTCCATGACCAAAGTCTCCAAAATCTCCTCTGGGCTGCATGCCTCAGGCTGTAACCACTTCCAAGCAAGGTGTATGAGGTAGAATAGCTGGGACCTCGGAAGTTTGTTTTCCTGGTATTTCCACTCATGGAACCTCTGGGCCCGTACTGCTGCCATCACCCTGATCATGCTAGGATTTCTGTCTTCAGCCAGGGATAGTCAGTGGTATCCTCAGCAGGCAGAACAAAGTAGGCCTTTGTGACATTGCACCCCATAATGCTTTATAGAAATATGTTTATGAATGTAAATATGACATAACTGGAATATATTTTATGCTACATATGCCATGTAATATATCTCTGCAAAGGTTATGACCTACTGGATATATTCATCCTGTTTGTATGCATGTATCATTTTTGTATTCAAAGTTATGAATATTGGCTATGTACTTGTTTGATTTTAAGTAGCATAAATGAAACAGTTGGTCAGCTTCTTGAGAAAAGACTGTTTTCAATAAGTGCCTAGTCAAGAAACACTTAAGTTAACCATGAACTTCGTGAGACGCCAATCCACATCTGAGCTTTCCTGAGAACGTGGCTTGGCTGGTAAAATTCTGAGTCATGCATGGACATGTGACTTGCCCATGTGACTCCAGAACTCTATCTTGCAGCTGGATTCTGCATAGGAGAGAGGAAGGGGGTCTCCACAGATAAAAGAGAGGCTATTTAAGCCTCTGAAAACCCCTCCATTTTGTCTTCAGCTGGCTCAAGAGATAGCTTCTCCACCCCCAAAGGATACCTGAAAGAAACAGGAACAAAGGACAGTAACCACAGTGGTGTGAGTGATTACTGGACCTGGACTAGAAGAAGGCTGGTCTATAAAAGAAGCTTACTGGAATATCTCTGAGGGTGAGGTTTCATCTGTAATCACTTTCTTACTGTATTAGGCTTAGACTTGAGTGTTTTATTTTATTTTGCTTGGTAATTCACTTTGTTCTCTCTGTTATTACTTGGAACCACTTAAATCCTATGTTTTGTATTTAATAAAATCACTTTTTACTTATTAATTAACCCAGAGTATGTATTAATACCTGGGGGAGCAAACAGCTGTGCATCTCTCTCTCTCTCTCTCTGTTATAAAGGGCGAACAATTTATGAGTTTATCCTGTAAAAGCTTTATACAGGGTAAAACTGATTTATTTGGGGTTTGGACCCCATTGGAAGCTGGGCATCTGAGTGTTGGAGACAGGAACACTTCTTAAGCTGTTTTCAGTTAAGCCTGCAGCTTTTGGGGGACGTAGTTCAGACCTGGGTCTGTGTTTGCAGCAGTCTAGTGTGTTTGGCTCACACAAGGCAGGGCACTGAAGTCCCAAGGAGCCAGGGAAAATGGGCTCAGAGGTAGTCTCAGCACATCAGGTGACAGTCCCAAAGGGGGTTTCTGTGTTCCAACCAAACCTGCCCGGCCCAGCAGGGGCTTTCCCTGCACAATTGGCGGAACAAGTTTGGGAACCACTGCTCTAGAGGCAAGGGTCACAGCCTAAAGAGCCATTTTCAACATAAGCCAGAAAAGGAGGTGGGAAGAAGCAACCCTCCCTCGCACAGTCTCCGTTGTTTCACAGTCTCTGTGATTAATCAGGGAGAGTGTGTGTGTTGGCGGGGGGGGGGGGGGGGAACCCAGGCCCACCCTCTACTCTGGGATCCAACCTAGGGACCCTAATAATAGCAGCTTTTGGTAGCTGGCATTTTGAAATTGAATGGCTACAATTCCCTGGACCACTTCCCCACAGCAGCCCCCCACTTCCTCAACATCCACTTCACCCTTACTTCAGGGCCTCCTTCCTTGTATCTAATAGGGTTTGTCCTGCCCAGTTTCTCCAGCCATACAGCTCCCTCCTACAGCTCCTAACACGCACCTCTAACTGACTAACTGGGAGGCTTTTAACTAGTTCCAGTCAGCCCTTGATTGGCTTCAGGTGTCCTAATCAACCTAGCTGTCTCCACTGCTTTCTAGAAGGATCTTAATTGGCCCCAGGTGTCTTGATTAATCTGGAGCACTTACCATTTGGTTACTATGGTGACAGGGATTTGTTTAGCTTGGGGCTAACATACCTAGTTCTCACTACTTTCCTATACCATCTAGCCTTGCCCCATCACAGCAGTTATATTATAAAGTAAGAAGTTTAATTAAGCCCTCTTTAGGATCCTAGCTCTAGAGGGACCTTTTTAAGTATTATTATACAAAAATAGATTTTGCTTCTTGGGAAAAATATTGCATTTCCTATAATTTACCTGTAGAATTTATTCCTACATTTAAGATTAAATAAAAATGCCACTTCACTAATAAAGTAAATTCTGTCCTGACCTTTTTCTGAACTTTTGACTCTTATGATGTTCAGAAAAGTGGCAAGAATGAAATTATTCTATAATTTATATTACAGTCATTTCCAAAGATCTCATTAGAGATTGACAACCTATTGTAATGGGAACTGTACAAGCAGATTATTTTTATTTATTTATTATTTGTATTATCATAGCACCTAGGAGACCCAGTCATGGAAAAGAACCCCACTGTACTAGACGCTGTACACACAGGAAAAAAACCAAAAAAACCCAGCTCCTGCCCCCAAAAACTTACAATATAAGACAAGAGACGACAGAAGGATATGGACACATCGACTGAGGAGTACAAGGGAACAATTCTATGATATTAGTTATCATGTTAGGCTGTGGTCTCAGTACACCAGCAGCCTAGCTGTTAAGTTTTTTTGTAGGCTTCCTAGAAAATGAGATACAATCTCCTGAAGGGCTTACAATCTAAAATATGTATCACTCCACTGAAGCACTATTTCAGATCAAGAACTCACTATTGTTGATTTAGGACATTATTATTTTCTTCTTTATGGGCCTGAGTCAACTCCCATTCAAGACCACTGAAACGCTCCCATAGCCTTCTGTGGGAGTTGGAACGATTCCCAAAAGGTTAACTGAATATTATCAGCGATTTTGGGCCAGTTGGTGTAAATAGGTAGAATTTCATTGACTTTCCCATTGATAATTCTTGTCCAGCACCAAAAGAACTACACAATAGTCTGTTTTTCCTCTATACTGCAATATGATTACAGCATTGATAGATATACATGCATTAGCTTTACCCATTCTAATACAACTCAAAATAGCATTGTAGATGCAACAGCACACACTTCAGTCCAGGCTAGCAATGCTAATACATACATCCCTAAATATCTATCACTACAGTCCCTGGCATACTTATACAGCCAGCATTGTAGCCCATGCCACCACAGCTGCACTGCTATTTTTAACTGTTATCATTTGTATGTTTTCCTGTGCTGAAAACACATCCTGTATTGCAGTGGACACACAGTATAATGTGATGTTTATAGCCACTCTGCTGTTTATCCTGTTGGATAAAGCAAAGCTGTTACGATTCTAAATGCCACAATTGCAGAATTACAACAGTCATATCTATTACCTAGATGTCCTTGGTAATAGATTTTTTCATTCACACACTTCCATTAGGAGAGCTCATCAAATTAGACATTGCGGATGTTTTTGTCATTTCTGTCTAGATTTGCATGTTTTAACTGAGGCAAGTGAGCACTTTCTCTCCTTAGGATTTAAATCAGTTTTTTTTTAATGCACTTTTAAATGTTTGTTAATGTCAATGTCATTGTGATCAATAGATCAAGTAACAAATAATTCATTTCCTTGCATTTTAATCCATCATTTTTTTTCAGTAACATAACATCAGCATAAAATATTTTCACATTTTGTAGGGGAGTTCACTGGCTCTTCTACATCACGCCCATAGCAATTTAGCCCTACTTGTTTCTAGATGTTTTACTTCTTAGTTCATTATTGCTATACACAATGGCTCTTTTTGATGAGGGGGACAGGGGTCGCAGATTAAAAAAAAACATATTTATTTTCATTGTCAGATTATGTTTCTTTACCCTTTAGTTTTCCTTGGATTTAAATTCTATGAAGGTGTAAGGGAGACTGTATCGATGAAAACCGTGTTGGTCTTTATTGTGCACATTACACAGACACACTCATGCTGCTTTGGTGTGAATGTTGCTTTAACTTTGCTAGCAGTGCTATTTCAGGGGTTTAGGATTTCGCAATACAAATTCTCTTGGAGGCAACATGTGGCAAAAAGATCTCAGCCTGGAAATACTTGTTTAATAAAATGTTCTATTCTATAATGTGGTCTAAATCTTATTAGGGAAAAATGAGTTATTAATATTTCTAATTGATTAGGCACTTAGTACATTTTTCTGGCAATGTTGTAAATACAGGTTAACTTAATGGTATTTAATATTCCAAAACCCAAGAAAATTTGCTAAGTGACAATAGAGTAGTTACTTGTCACCTCCTTTAGAAAATTTGAGCCCTTTAAGCAATCAAATTAATAGTATTAAATTAAAAATATTAATCATAAAGCTTACACTGCCTACATATAACAATAATAATAAACTCCTTAGTTTTATCAGATATAAAAAATAATGTATCAACTGTCACTGTTTATATTTTTGTAAAATAACAAAATTCAATCTGCATTAGTAAAATTGGAATCATTCCATTTGGAATTAATGGGATAATTTGTCTTATACCTGTGTCTTTTGCTCCTTATACAACATAAAAAATACAAAGAGCCACAGTTGGATCCCAAATAACTGTATTTACTAATTACATAAAAATATGCAGGACCTACATACATAGTTGTCATAAATGTAAAGGGAAGGGTAAACCCCTTTAAAATCCCTCCTGGCCAGAGGAAAAATCCTCTCGCCTGTAAAGGGTTAAGAAGCTAAAGGTAACCTCGTCAGCACCTGACCAAAATGACCAATGAGGAGACAAGATACTTTCAAAAGCTGGGAGGAGGGAGAGAAACAAAGGGTCTGTGTGTGTCTGTTGATATGCTGCTTTGCTGGGGATAGAACAGGAATGGAGTCTTAGAACTTTTAGTAAGTAATCTAGCTAGGTATGTGTTAGATTATGATTTCTTTAAATGGCTGAGAAAAGAATTGTGCTGAATAGAATGACTATTTCTGTCTGTGTGTCTTTTTTGTAACTTAAGGTTTTGCCTAGAGGGATTCTCTATGTTTTTGAATCTAATTACCCTGTAAGGTATCTACCATCCTGATTTTACAGGGGTGATTCCTTTACTCCTATTTACTTCTATTTCTATTAAAAGTCTTCTTGTAAGAAAACTGAATGCTTTTTCATTGTTCTGAGATCCAAGGGTTTGGGTCTGTGGTCACCTATGCAAATTGGTGAGGATTTTTACCAAACCTTTCCCAGGAAGTGGGGTGCAAGGGTTGGGAGGATTCTGGGGGGAAAGACGTGTCCAAACGACGTTTCCCAGTAAACCCAGTTAGAGTTTGGTGGTGGCAGTGGTTATTCCAAGGACAAAAGATAAAATTAATTTGTACCTTGGGGAAGTTTTAACCTAAGCTGGTAAAAGTAAGCTTAGGAGGTTTTCATGCAGGTCCCCACATCTGTACCCTAGAGTTCAGAGTGGGGGAGGAACCTTGACAATAGTACTGCCACTCTGACTGGTTTCAGGTGACTTCAACAAATATAGAACACAGTGAGACCCACTAGAGGGCTCACAAACTATTTAAAAATCTAGATCATGTAGCACATTTTAGGCTAACACATATTTTCAAGAAAATATATGGCTTGATCAGGGCCATAGTATGTCCTGTGAGGTGCTGAGCACCCTCATTTCTAACTGAAGGCCCAAACACTTGAGTCACCTCTGAAGCTGCAAAGCCAGTTACAGGGGTGAAATTGTGCCCTAGTGTGGGAAAGGGACTTGGAAGGAGTAAAACATTTAATATTCCTTCATGGCATTCCCTCCATTTTCCTGTACAGGTGGGAGGCAGGGCTTCTTTCAGTGGAAATAGCAGCAGGTCTTTCCTCTCATCTTTGATTATTCCTGACACCTGTGAAAATAATAATGGAATACCCTGAAGGAAAAGAGTCATACACATAGACCTTGTGCCTTCAGGCTAGCATCTGGACCCACTACATTTACAGTTCCCTAGCAACTGGTCTTCACTGGGAACAACATTATCAGAGATTCTTTTGCCAGAAGCTGCCCCCAAGACCGCTCTTGAAGGTGGATGGTGGGGGGGCAGGGTGGATTTCCTCAGCACAAAAAGACCAGATTTACAACCATGTAGTGGGAGGGAGTAGAGAATAATGCATATCTCCAACCCAGACCCTTCCTCCCAGTGCATAGATTTAGGGAGAGGCTCAGGTTCACCCAATTTCATTCCACAATTCAAGAAGGCCAAGATCTGTGCACAGTTTCCACTGGGGGAACAGTCAGGTGCAGGATTGGGTCCTTGTAATCTCTAATAGCCTTTTATTGAACAGTCAGAGAAGCTGTGCACTATTGATATTGATCATCTCCCTGCCCTCCCTCAGCATACAACCACTTTGAAAACCCTTCTTGTGCCTACGTTGCCTATGTATTTTGGGCTTGCTGCTGGTATACTCAGTTCTGAATCATGGCCCTAAAGATTTGATCATAGAAATGTAGGGCTGGAATGGACCTCAAAGGTCATATAGTTCATTTCCCTGTGCCCTCCCCCCGTCCCCCACAGAAAAGAATACATATATCATCTCTGACAGGTATGTCTTATCTGTTCTTAAAATACCTTCAGTGATGGAGATTCCACCAATTACCTCCTATGTCTTGCATAGGACACTCCTGTTAATACACCTGAGAATGACATTAGCCTTTTTTGGAACTTTATCACATTGTTGGCTCACATTCAATTTGTGATCTACTATAACCCCCAGATCCTTTTCAACAGTACTATTGCCTAGTTCATAATGTTCACAATTTTGTAGCTGTGCATTTGATTTTTCCTTCCTAAGTGTAGTACCTTGCATTTGTCCTTATTGAATTTCATCTTGTAGATTTCAGACAAATTCTCTAATTTATTAAGGTCCTTTTGAATACGAATCCTGTCCTCAAAAGGACAACCTCACCCAGTGTGGTGTCATCTTCAAATGTTATCTGTGTACTGTCCTCTCCATTATCCAAGTGATTAAAAAAAATGACTAGTCTGACCCAGGACAAACTTCACAGAGATTCCACTAGGTATGTCCTCCTGGTTTGCCAGTGAATCGTTGATAATGTCATAACCCTATATATTGGTAAGTATTAACTAATACTTTGCCTAATTTAAGATAGATCTTAATGCTGAAGGATTTTACATTAAGTAGCAGAGCTAGATGCAAGATAGAAAATGTTCATGAACATTTGTTTCTATTTCTCATTGAATTTCCCAACCTACTCTACTAAGTATCATGTGTTAAAATACAATATGCAAGCATTGCAGAGGACACTGGATTTCATAGCTTAAAAGCGCCTCTCACCTAGTATTGTATTATATTTAAAAATAAAGTTGTTGTTTTTTAAACTGAGCTTTTTGAGTTGCCTGAGTTGCTGGTACTGAGTTATGCTGAATTGTGTTATTACACTTTATTTATATTTGTGCATTAATTTTGTCATTTGAAATTACAGCAAGGGTGCATAGTGTGCATAGACAGATGCTTGTTTGTATAAATGACATTGACATTTCAGAGCCTACCTCTAGTGCTTGTCATAATTATATATTATTTCCCACACTGTCCTCAGCTTTTTTTCAAGCAAAAGGTAAAAGAATTAAAATATGCAAATATGTATCCTGAGGTTCAGGCCAGAAGGTGGGGTCATTGTCGATCCATTACAACTTAAAACTTCAGAGAACAATATTTACAGGAAGTAATTTTGTCTTCTCTGAGGGCATCAGTAGAAATTGATTCTCAGTCTTGGAGACTTTAAAGCTACAGAGATGTCTCTCTACAGAAGAGTGAACATTAGCCAAAGGTTGTTACAAACAGAAGCTGTGAATTGCAAAATTAAAGCAGTGACAGAGACTAAAGGAGCTGTTATACTTCCTCCCCTGAGACTGACTGTATAACATACTTGGGGGATGGAGTTATCTTTTTCTCCAAATTCTAAAGCTCTGGGAGTTGCCACCAGCCATACAATGGAAGAACAAATTAAAGAGTAGAGTTCTATTGCAACACACGCTTTTAGAAGAGAATGGGAATAACTTGCCTGTTTTCCCAGAAGACTTGTACTCATAATGAATCCCTGCTCTTTTGTCTCAAGCCTGAGGGTTGAGATTCAGAAGCTGAGTAGCAAGTTAAGAATTTGGAACTGCTATATGACCATGATTCACTGCCATATAACCGAAGGTCGTACACACAGTGTTCCAGTCTCCAACTGTTAGTTCCTCTTCTTCAAGAGGCCTAAAATCCCATCTTTGCAACATTCCTATAATTCAGTTGGGATGCCAGCAATATGGGAGCCCAACACCAAAAATTAACAGGGTTTCCCTGCTGATTTAGCAATCGGAAGAAATAATTTAACATGAATTCAAGGGTGGCTGAACCCAGGAAGGTGCAGTTTATGCTTCTTTGTTGACAGCAAGGTGCAGAGCAGAACATGACTTTAGTCTTCTCTGTATGTGTCAGGGAAAGTGTTTTAAATTAAATGTTGCTACTTGGTTATTCACCTCCACATATTGGCAAACTTCTTTGCCACCCATGTCTTGAAGCATTGACCCTTCTAGGTCAACTGTGGAAAAGTGACTGGATTTCTCATCTCCCATGTTTTGGGTGGGTTTTCTTGGAGAGGATAACTCCTCTGGGTCAGTTTTAGGGGCAGTACCTGCCATATTCCCTATGTGGCATGATGCCATGTTTGTTTGTGGGGTTTGGTATGCTGCAAAGGCAATATTCTGATGTTGAGAGACAAATGCCAAGACAATATAAAAGGTGACATGCAGCACCACCGAAAATCAGGCCATTGCCCTACATTTCTGTCACAATTACAGGTTTAGCTACACCTTTGATCCCCCCCACCCCTCCTGTCCTGGTCTTTGACAGTGCATCCACTTAGAGATTTCAAGCTTCCAAGCAGCCACTTCTCTTGGGCAAACTAGGCTTAGGCTTGCAGTCCCTCTGTGCTTCACTGTGATTTCTGCAGCAGGTCTGACAGGGATCCACCAGCACCTGTTCTGAACTTTTCTTCAGGGATTACAACATTCTATAGCAGTTACCAACCAGCCTTCACAGAGCAAAATACAGTATGTTTATTCCAGAGTAAAAGCATTACAGAGGAAACATACAAAACCAATAACCACTCTTATAAACATGCTATAAGCTTATCAGAAGTCATCCATCAGTCTTACGGGGCTGAAGTAATCCAGTCTTTCCAACCCTTCCGCAAATGCTGCTCCCTGCTTTCCCTTGGACAGAAGGTCCTGTACATTTGCTGAGTCAAAAGAAGGGCCTCTATTAGTTTAATCTCAGCCTTTTTACACCAAAACACCTTTCTTTTTCTGATGGTTTCTGGAAAACTCAGCCCAAATCAGTATATGTAAATCTCCCTAGGAGTAGTGCCTCTCTGGAGGTGTTTATGGCAGAGAGATTCATTTTAATCATCCTATCCCACCATTGTTTTTAGTCCCCTGGAACAGTGATTGCCCTCCCCCAAGAGAGTTGCACACAATCCCTGACCCACAATGGCACATAAATCATAAACTTAATAGAATATGGTCCCCAAAGATACTGTATGTGGTTGCAATATTGGTCACAAGTGCTTCAAAATTAACTTCTGGACTTTGCTGCATTTATAAATAATATCACCATTTCCAAAATGCAGGTCTGTATGCTGAAAGGTAGTTGTAGCTAAATTCCCCAATGTTAACCGACTTAAACTTATTCATTATCTAGGTTGATGAACTGTAGCTTTAAAGGTTTTCCTCCATTATCATTGAAAATTCAAAGGGAAAATAAAATTCATTTTTAGAAAAGTTTAAACCCCTTCAGAATAAGGTTCTCTGCCTCATAAGCAACAATGTTGAAAAATGTGAGTGAACACACAAACACTGTTGAATAGGTATAAAGAAAGAAGCAGCCTATACAAGGGTCACATTTTCAAAGATTCCTTTAGTGTTGCCTACAATGTCTGCAAGCATATCTGTTTGCACACACTTTCATATGATATCACAAATGCACACAGATCAGTATGTACAAGGCCAACCCTACATAGCCTTAATCACATGACTAAATCACAAGAGTAAAGCTTGCAGGATGGGGCCCTTAGGTGTGCAATGTACTCATCTGGATAGGCAAACACCGGGTTCTGTATGTGCAAACTGATGCATTTGTGAATATTGCATGCAGACTAAAGCAACCTTTTGTAAATTTGTCCCTTAAAATCTATCCAATTAAAAAAAAACAGATTTCAGAAACAATAATCAAAGTGTCAGTATGATGTGTATAATGTGATATAAATTAAACACTGCAGATGGTTGTTCATATCCCCAGGATCAAAAACGAAGGCATGATATTAGCTTCACCAGAAGATGTCATGATGTTGTTTGCAAATGGGCAGAGCTTTGAGACTTGAGTTAATTCAGTACTTTTGTATGTGGTTGAAAAAACTTGTATAAAGCTCAGGAACAGTTGAAATTTTTTCAAGAAATTTTGTTTCCTGGATTTTAAAGTACTTTACATACTTTTCGTTCTTTGTTCCATATAGTCTGTTATTGGAAGACACTTTCTAAACTGAATTAAACAAAGGAGCTTATTAACCAAGAAGAGTAAATACTTATGCAAGTCAAAGAAAAAAGACCCCTCTGTGATTTTAAAATATAACAAAAAATAAATAAATAAAATATTAATAATATAAAAAAAATCTGCCAAGGAAAATAAAGTATTTAAGATTAAAACTCACTGTTTTTAATCACTGAAACTCCTAAAATCTCAATTCATTCAAATGAGTAAAACCTCAGTTGTTCTCGAATTAAAATAGCATTCATCACAGTTTGGTCTCATTATGTTGTTTTATTTAAAGGTCAGTTTATAAATTATTAAAGGGATAGTAGATGAGTCTTCAGCCCAGGGACTCAAAAATATGAGCGATATTCTCAAAAGTGCTCAACACTGGCCTAATTCTGCTCGAACTGGAGTCAATGGAACTATGTCTGTCTATAAAGATTGGAATGTGCGTACATATATGCAACATCCAAACATGAATAACTGTACAAGCACCTCCTCATTTTAAACAATCTTACTGAGCCTGGTACTCCACGTCATCTCTGCAATCTAATTCCATTTACATATAACTGCCAAATTATAGATGGAAACCGCACCAAAAAAAGTAACACACAGATTTCCAAAGATAAATAACTGTTTTCCCTCTTTCCTTTTGAGGGGACTGGAAAAAACATAAAATATTCCTACAAAGGCAAACTACATACTGTAAATATTAGACTGGAACAGCAGAGTACATAAGTTAGTCAAAAGGACTCGATACGAGATAAACCCTATGACCCAAATTAGTACTTTCTAAGGCTCAAGACCAGGAAATATGATATAGGCATTGAAAGGGGAAAAGGACATATTGTTAATTTCTGTAAATCATCATCACTATCTATGGCACAGTGAAAACACAAAATAATACTCAGGAATGAAGAATCTTCATACAAGTAAAAGAGACACAGAAGGAGAAGAAGTACTTGTGGCACCTTAGAGACGAACCAATTTATTTGAGCATAAGCTTTCATGAGCTACAGGAAGGGTGGTTAGGAGGAGGGGACATGATTGGTTCATCTTCCCTTTTATTCAGTACTAAAATATATCAATACATACGCTTACATCAATTTTCATTCTCATACACCATGTGTCCTACAGTCCCTAAGGCCTAATTCACTTTTATATTTTTTAACAGGTTGGAATAAGTTGGTGATGCAGCTGCCCAGCTGTACATTAATAGAGGAGAGACCTCTTTTCAGGCTGCTATGATTAGACCTTTAACAGAGTGAAAAAGACTAACAAAGTAATGTAATGAATAGAACGTGAAGTCCGAAAATTTTACAAAACCTCTGATGTGAATCGAACCTCTGTGGGTTTGTTTGCTGCTAACAGCAAGCAAAAATTAATGAATGCTGCAGTTGCTGAACCATAATGCCATTTAGTGGATACTTTTTAGTAAAAAAGGGAATCGATTTTCCACGAATAAGAATTGCAGTGCACTGTGGTAGCATACATTTGAACTTAATGGAGTCTGTGATGAATGTTATTTATTTATTTTTCTTTTCACTGCATGCTATTTATAAAAGGGACAGGGAGCTAATGAAACATACACTGGTATTGTGGGATATGTCCACCTACTGCTGTCAAAATTGCTATTAAGCTATTTCAGGAAAAAATGAAGTATTGTTTTGCTGTAATTTGATACTTACAATTGTTGAATATATATGTGTGTGTGTGTGTCACAAAGGTGTATCGCACAAGAGCTCAATTCAGAAAAAAAACCTTTTGGGGAATAAGTACATAGATGGCATTTGTCTTTTCAATCTTAAGACACAATATAGCCAAAATCTGATTTGTCATGGAATCCTTTCTACTGCGATCTAGATTTGCCCCATTGTGCAAAAGTGGTAGAAGAGGTGGTACAAATTATTTCTAAGCATGTCCAAACCCACATGATTCTAGTTCACCAGTATCAAAATCTGTTTGTTCTGTAAAATATGATAGAAACTATTTTGACGTTTTCATGTCTGACCTTGAATGATGTATCCCTAATCATAGGTGCAGAAGCTCAACAACTCTGAACACAAATCAGTTTCCAAAACTCAAACCTGATCCATATGCCAGTTTTCTGTCTCTCAAGGGACATTGTGCACATTACAAAATCTGTTATACCTCTTTGACCTGGGAGAGGTTTCAACCATGCATCTTCTTGCGGCAGGGACTATTTTTTACCTTTTACATTGTCAGTTGCCTCCATCCTCATTGGGATCTCTTGGCGCTATTGTAGTACAAATAATAAACAACAGTAATGTGTTAGAAAACAGTTTTCAGAATTCAGAAAGTTGCATTGCTTTAAAAATAAAAACTACTTGATATTGAACAGTGCCAAATTAATTTACATTCATTAAAACTTTTGGTTAATGGGGCATTTTACCACCACTGTATACCTTTTAAATGGTCTTTCTTTTTGTATTTGTTTATCTCTGTACACTGATCATAAAACAGCATCAAAATTCTACAGTTTCCTGGTATGAAATATGGGAGAACTAAATTATATTAGGTAATCAAGCAATAAAAATATTTTACATTTTGTAAAAAACAAAACAAAACAAAAACAAAAAACCCCACCAGTCATTTAAAATGAAGGTAAATTAACTTGCAACAGCTGGAGAGGGCATATTGCTAACTGATATCCAGTTTTATGCAATTAGCATATTAATCATCTGAGAAAACATAATAGATTAAAGGACCAATGCTGTCATCAGATAGATGAATATGATTCTCCACTAATTTCAGAGGAAATTATGGTGTGTTTATGCGGGGGAGAATTGGACCCAATATGTAGGATATCACTAAAAACAAAATTACAAAAGAGAACAGAATCAGGATGACAACAGTTATTACATTTTTATAATTTATATTACACAAGAACCTGGCATGGATTCGCATGTATCACCAGAAAAAAAAATAGCATTAATGTATATATTGGCACTAGTTATGCAACATTAAAATACATTATGCCAAATGAAAATAATTATGAATTACTTTTTTCTATTATTTTCTTAATGCATTTATATTTTTAAAACTATCACTGAAACTATCAAAAAGAACACATGTAAATTCGCCTTACCCTAGAAGTGAAAAATATTTATAATACACATTATTTCCAGAAATAGATACATAATTCTCATGGACTAAAGCCGGCTCCCATTGAACTCAATCCTACAATGAGCTGAGCACCCTCAACTCCCCCGGCTTTAATGGGAGGTGAGTAAGTTCAGCACCTCTCAGACCTCTCAGTCTTACTTGTATTGAGTAGTACTTTATTTTGTAAGTAGTTCCACTGATTACAATAGGCCAGGTTGAGGAGTTAGGCATTGGAATCTGGCTTATTATTTTCAGGCTTTTCTGTTTTATCCTCTCTATCAGCTGGATATATAGAACCAAAATAAAAGCAATCTCTTCAACCATCCTTCATCCCTTTTTTGTTTGTGTTGCAGATAATGTGGTAACTCTCATTCTGGCTTTTCACTTTGGTAGTTGAATGTGGAAAATTTCTTTCAAAATTACTTGAAAATAACACATAAAATAAAACTACTAAAATAAATTCCACCAGCTCTGAGAAAATTAGGCTGTATCTGTTTTCCATTGGCATACATATCATTATATAATATCTGAAGCCCATCATAACAAATATCATTAAGCCATTACATTATAACACACAAAACAAATAAATACCAAGACAAGCCAAGACAAAGCTAGGCTAACTTTGTAATCCATTTGAATATATATGAAACAGCTGATATTTTGAAGCATGCCATACCAAATACTATCAAATTAAAACTTCAAAAATCCAAAAAAATAAATTAAAATAAATTCCAGTGGCCCACACAAAATTAGGGCTTTCATTTATTAGTGTACATATAAACTGTATAATAATATTCATAGCATATGTTACAATATACCATACACTACCATACCAAATACCACTAAACTACTACATGAATAAACAAGTCTCAGAAAGCCAATGTTAGTTCATCATCAGTTAAAGTGTACCTTTCATAATATTAGCAGCACTCAGCAAATAAATTTATGTTGCTAATTTGATTTAGTAAGCTTATTTTAAGATAATACTTTAAAATAGATTGTAAATGCTTCTTTGCAAACAGTAAGAGTTGCATGAGAAATAATAAGTGTTTCTTGTCAAAGAGAGCAGCAGTTGCAAGTATATCACTTGCAATGTAACTCCAAAAGGAAATTTTAACTGTTTGAACTTTGGATGAAATACAACCGCCACCATTTAAAGAAAATTCATTATTTGCATTCTGTCATTGTCCCAGATGCCCACCACTTTATTAAGTGGTACATCTGGGAGCTATCAGCAAAAACAAATCCAGGGCAGGTCATCCTTCTTTTGTAGTCCATTCCATCTGGAATTTCATCAGCCCTCCATCCTTCTGTTTCACCTGGGCTGTTGTCGGTCCCACCCCCAATTCCACCAGGTACCTGCACCATTGCTGAGATACCACCACCCTCCCCACATATGAGGGAAAAGTGCAGGAAGAAGAGGGTGTTGTCTCCTTGCTGTACCAGACATTAGGAGCCCCAAACCCTAGCCCCACTTTCTTTAGAAGATGTCTTCTGCTAATCTACTTCCATTTATGGTTTATCGGAGCACTATATCTCGCATATTGAATGGATACCTGCACTGGGCACATGCCAAATTGGAAAATCATGAATTTTTACAACCTAACCTACCAGGTTCCTGGGCAACCGAGAGGAAGATTATCCCTAACATGCTGCCCAGGGCAATCTGGCAGTGAGGGAAAAATTCCTGCCCAGCCCCAAAACATGACTAGCGTGATGCACTCAGCAAAGCCCCCAAATCCCATCCTACTCTAATCCTAAAGGGGTGAGGAGGTGCTTTACTTCCCAGCACAGAATTATAAGGTTTATAAGCCTTCCCCTTGGGATTGAAGAAGCCAACTGGCTTATGCTGCACCCTTCTGTCCAACCAATCAGCTACATAAAGCCCTCCAACCCACAAGGAGATTGAATGCCCACAAGGAAGGGTGTGGGGTAATATCCCTAAAGAGGCCAAGGATTTCTTTTACCTGCTGGCCGAGACCAAGCATCCCTACTTCTGAAACTACACTGTGAGCCTCTCAAAGTACAAATTATACTCACTATATTCAATAATACCTTATGTGAAAAGCTGGATGAAGAGAAAGTGTAGGAAGAGGAAGTGTAATTGTTTTGTCCATTCTCTCTTTACACCTTAAAAAATGCTCCCCAGATCTACCAGCAAACTACCAGACCACCCTTACTCGCACTGAAATCAATGACACTGCAAGAAGAATAAGGTACTACTCAATGCAAGTAAGGGCAGCAGACTCAGGCTGTAAATGCTCTTCTGGAAATCTCAGGAACTTTATTTAATCATCTGTTAAGTTCACCATTGTTTGTGTAAATAATACTTTACTTCTTCTGGATATTGAACTGCATTAATAGTTGTAATGTTTTTTTTTTCCAAAGCACTCAACATTGGCCAAACTCTGCTCCCACTGAAGTGAAAGAGAGTTTTACCTTGATTTCAATGGAAGCAGAGTAAACTAACTGTGATTACTTTTGAACATCCTACCTGTTAATCCTAATGTGACTCATTTTCTTCTGTCTATACACTTAAATGTAGTACAAGTAAATATAAAAGTTGGAAAGAAAGTAAATCTTGCCATATTGATCACATATACTCACATTCTCACCAACTTATTTCTATTCCCCCTCCCCAGTCTTCAAATTTCCAAAATATGATAGTATATAATTTACATTTGTACCCACCCCCGAAAAAAGTCAGTCATCAACATCACGTTCTATGTACAGTTGCCAAATGTATTACCTTGACTTTCCAAATGCATTTATTTGTAAATATATAAGAAAAAAATTCTTAAGTTAAGCTAATAAAGGCTAGGATAATTCATGCTGCCAAAGTTCCTATGTAATATCTCTTTCCTAAGTGGGTTGCATGTACAATATTATGCATTTGTCAAGGACTTGACCATTTTTCTTTCATATTTTTCTGATAAATACTAGAGAAATATTTCAGAGTAACAGCCATGTTAGTCTGTATTCACAAAAAGAAAAGGAGTACTTGTGGCACCTTAGAGACTAACCAATTTATTTGAGCATAAGCTTTCGTGAGCTACAGCTCACTTCATCCAATGAAGTGAGCTGTAGCTCACAAAAGCTTATGCTCAAATAAATTGGTTAGTCTCTAAGGTGCCACAAGTACTCCTTTTCTACTAGAGAAATAGATATCAAGGGAAAGTGTAGATCCTTAGATGTTAGCATTTCAGCAGCCTACCATAGCAAAAGGTCTCTGAAAACTTTTTCTCGAATTGTTCCTTATTTTTACCACCTAGTGTTTCCTTCCTGCAGTATATTTCTGAAATATATTCCCCTTTGTCTCATATTTCTTCTTAAAGTCTTACAATAGAGCAGTCTTCATAAAAGGCCATTGCCAGAAGGTGCTACACCTTCATCAGAGATATGACACTTTGATAAAGCACTGGTGCAATACATCATCAAAGAGATGCATAGGATGATGTATTACTGTAATACATCAAACCGCCATTGCTCATATGGGGTCTGATTCTGCTCCCACTGAAGTCTATAGAAAGATTCCCATTAACTATAATGAAAGAAGGATTGGGACCATAATGTCCTGCAGCCCAAACATCTGAGATGTACTTCAAATTTTGTATTCCTATTGATTTTTTTTTAAAAAACATCTATGTTTTTACATTTGGTATTTTAATACCAGGGGTTTGGAGGGTGAGGGAAGGGGAAGAGGAGTTGAGAGAGAGATACCAGGAGCATCAAACTTATGTTTTTGTATTTGTTTTTTTCCTGAGAAATGTGCTTCATTGAAGAGGTAAGAAAGACTAATATTAGAGTCCATATGGCTTTTATTATCTGATTCAGGATAAGGACAAAAATAAGTCCTGATAATGTAAAAAAAAACATTTGATTTGGAAATGTAATTTCTACACAGAATAAACTGAATTTGTTTTCTTCAAAATAATCAAATGTAAAAAGATCTTTCTTTATGGCTGTAAAATGTAGCTGGAGTGAGGACTAGAATCCTGAAGAAACATAGTTAACACTGATCTCTCCTGCCACTAGAAAATGATGAAAATAAATGTTAGCCATAAGCCCAACCAATCCTCATACATGGGAAAAAACAAGAAATATGAATAAGAATTTCAGACTTCTCCTTTTTCAAAAGTTTTAGCTATTTACTTTGTGAAAATACCCTGGTGGATACAAATTGGAGTACACTGATCACTAGAGTAGAAAGGATAAAGTTGCTGGCCTGTACTAGAACTCCTTGGCTGCATGGTAGGATCTGGGTCACTGACTAAATGGCTGGCAATTGCTCCCTGAGACTTTCAGAGGATCCTTTCTTTTTAGCACTCTGCAAATGACAAGGGAAGTGGTGCTTTTTCATTCCTGTTAACTTCCTATCCAGTTGACACAACATCTGAAACTGATCTCTGGGAGCAACTCTTTCCTGTGGACATAGAGAAGATGATGTTCTTTGGGTGGATGCAGTTCACTAACATAGGCAGAAAATTGGGGTCTTCCCTGTGACCTGGCCTTGAAGCTTTTAATTTCACAAGAATAATATCTCCGATCAGTTGTGCATTTTTGTAAATGTCAATGGCACAATTGGTTTACAACTCAGATGGAGCACAGCCAGTGCGTTTTCTCTTGCATGCACTTACTGCTGGGACTTCACCAACATTCTCTGCAGCTGAACATTTTCAAAAAATTTCCTTCTGAAATTGATGGGTTTAGGGTGGACTTATACTTATTACTTCATATACTGAAGTATCTGATTGCATTTTTCTCCTGTTTGAAAATTCAGCATTTTTGCAAAGTAATTCTCCTTGGACTAAATTCAGCCCCAGTCTTGGGCTAGCCCACTGCACATGTACCATTTAAGCCACTCTTAAATCACCAAATTAGGGCTTTCCTGGGGTTCTTAAAAGGTATGAGGCCTAATACTGCCCTCTTCACAGGACTGAATTTCACCCTGTAAGCATTTTAAGCCTTCTTTAGCTAAAAGGATATAGCAACTTCCTTCTAAGAAATATCCTTGTGTCTTGCAGGATGAAGGATTTAGCAAGTCACAATTACAATTGTTTTGCCTACCACACAAGATGGGCAATCCCATATAGATAAGAAACAACTTAAGCTACCACCAGTAGTTCAAACAGAATATGATCTAAACTTTTTTTACCCTTCTCTTGTGTGGGTATCTCTACATTTCCTAGCTTCAGCTAAGCCTGGAAGATAAATAAATACTCCAAGTCAAACGTCTCTTAAGGTCTCTTCAGCATCATTTCTAAACACAAAAATATATGGACTAACCATGGATGAGAATCTGAATGTCTGGGTGTTCATGCAGTTTTGAATGAACCTCCAAATAATCACTAATGCTCAGTAGATTAAGTGAACAAACAGATTTGTTTCCCTGTTGCTGGATCTTCAGTAATAAATTTTGGTAAAGAAAATTATACTGCTTCAGAACAAATGTAATAAAAGAAACAGAGATGCTATTCTGAATGGGATTCAGATTATTTTTTTAAATTTATATTTGATACTTAGTTACTTTGAAGCTCTAGTCTTCAACGTAAAAAAACCTTTGTCTTCTGATTCCTGTGTACTTTCTGTGACTTCCGGCACCCGGATATTCACCACTGTCATGCAATTAGGATATGTTTTGTACAAAGTATGCCTTGTGAGGTATCATTCTAAAAGTCTTTATCTGCTAGACATTAATATCTCATTGGATGGTATGTGCTATTGTCCTATGTGAAGTTATGAAGTTTGGCTATGTATGTGTTACTGAAACATGGTGTGAGGTTGAAAACATCCACAAGCAGCCTTTCAGGTACAATAATAAAAAGGCTAAACAATGTTAATGGCTCATTGAGGAAAGGCACACAAGCACAAGGATTACTCCAAGAACTGTGTACAATAGAAACCTTTCAGAGATAGCACTACACAATAGGAACTGTTTGACCCAGGTCACAGCAAAAGAGCTTTCCAGCAGGTGGGAAGAAGATATAAAAGAGGGATAATGACATCATGATGGTACCTCACTCTCCCAAAAAAAACAACACACCTGGAAACACCTGAGGAATAAAGACTGAATGGGGGGAAGTGATGGTCCCAGGCTGAGGGATTGCTAGCCTATGTATTAAAACCTGGGAAAGCCAAGGCAGCTTGTGCCTTAAGAATCTGCCAGCCTATTTATCATTCAGGATCAGAATCTGCTAATTCATATCCTACCTATCTAGTGTGTTAAGGTCAGTTTGTGATTTTGTTTATTTACTAAGGTAATCTGCTTTGATTTGTTTGCTGTCAATTATAATCACTTAAAATCTATCTTTTGCAGTTAATAAACTTGTTTTTGTTTTGTCTAAAACCAGTGTGTGGAAACTATAACCTGGGGCAGAAAGCTGTTGCATATCTTCCTCCAAATTGAGGAAAGGGACGAATTTTATGAGCTTATGCTATACAGTTCCCCATGCAGCGCAAGATGGTATAATTTTGGGTTTATCCTCCAAAGGGGGGGGTGCATGCCTTACAAACTGAGAGGTGCCTTACCTGTGCCTTCCCATGTAGGGGCTGGTTAAAGAACCTGTGTGTATAGTGCTGCAGGTGGGTGTATTTTTACTTATGTGTATGCTGGTGAAAAAGCAAGCTTGGAGAGCTTAGCAACTTGTCACAGCAGCACAGTATGAGAGCCCAGGCTGGTTGGTGAGGATGGTTCAGTGGTACCCCAGTTCCAGGAATCCCCCCGAGTGGGAGGGGGAACCTATAACACTTTCCACTGTTACAGCTTTGCTATTGGTTTATTGATTAAAAACTGGATGATTTGTGCTTTTTCCCCCCTCACATGCGTTTGTTTAAATGGATATTTAAGCAGCCAAAAAGCTTTCTATCTGGACTTTCCAGATCTTTCAGAAATAAGACTGAGAACTGTGCTTTTCCTGAGCTAGAAGGTTACCTCGCAGAGTAATTTTCTAGGTAACATAAACTAAAAGGGTTTTTTTTTTATATTCATGTAGTAAGTATTCCTGCCAATTAGTCTGTGGTTTGGAAAATGCTTTAAAAAGGATTGCATGATAATGTGCTTTCTGAAATAATAAAGGAATAATAATGAAAGTAAGAAGTAGCATCACATCACCTCAAGGTGCATTTGTGACTTTCACAACAACTTTAATTCATTGTAACATGGAGCCGTACCAATGGGAAATTGCAATAAGAAACTGTATAATTAGAGAGGAGCAAGGTGGATGAGGTAATATTTTTTACTAGAGCAATGTCTGTTACGCTATGTCTACACTAGAGAGTTTAGATTGGTGCAGCTGTTCAATGTAAGATTTCAATGTAAGCTGTAAGATTTCTGATGTAGTGATAGAAAGCTCTCCCGTCGACATAATTAATCCACTCCCAATGAGCGGTGGTAGCTATGTCAGCAAGAAAAGCTCTCCCACTGACACAGTGCTGTGCACACTAGCACTTATGCCTGTGTAATTTAGTAATTTAGTAATTTATGTTGCTCAGGGGAAGGAATCATAGAATCATAGAATATCAGGGTTGGAAGGGACCCCAGAAGGTCATCTAGTCCAACCCCCTGCTCAAAGCAGGACCAATTCCCAGTTAAATCATCCCAGCCAGGGCTTTGTCAACCCAGACCTTAAAAACCTCTAAGGAAGGAGATTCTACCACCTCCCTAGGTAACGCATTCCAGTGTTTCACCACCCTCTTAGTGAAAAAGTTTTTCCTAATATCCAATCTAAACCTCCCCCACTGCAACTTGAGACCATTACTCCTCGTTCTGTCATCTGCTACCACTGAGAACAGTCTAGAGCCATCCTCTTTGGAACCCCCTTTCAGGTAGTTGAAAGCAGCTATCAAATCCCCCCTCATTCTTCTCTTCTGCAGGCTAAACAATCCCAGCTCCCTCAGCCTCTCCTCATAACTCATGTGTTCCAGTCCCCTAATCATTTTTGTTGCCCTTCGCTGGACTCTCTCCAATTTATCCACATCCTTCTTGAAGTGTGGGGCCCAAAACTGGACACAGTACTCCAGATGAGGCCTCACCAATGTCGAATAGAGGGGAACGATCACGTCCCTCGATCTGCTCGCTATGCCCCTACTTATACATCCCAAAATGCCATTGGCCTTCTTGGCAACAAGGGCACACTGCTGACTCATATCCAGCTTCTCGTCCACTGTCACCCCTAGGTCCTTTTCCGCAGAACTGCTGCCTAGCCATTCGGTCCCTAGTCTGTAGCTGTGCATTGGGTTCTTCCCGCCTAAGTGCAGGACCCTGCACTTATCCTTATTGAACCTCATCAGATTCCTTTTGGCCCAATCTTCCAATTGGTCTAGGTCCTTCTGTATCCTATCCCTCCCCTCCAGCGTATCTACCACTCCTCCCAGTTTAGTATCATCCGCAAATTTGCTGAGAGTGCAATCCACACCATCCTCCAGATCATTTATGAAGATATTGAACAAAACCGGCCCCAGGACCGACCCTTGGGGCACTCCACTTGATACCGGCTGCCAACTAGACATGGAGCCATTGATCACTACCCGTTGAGCCCGACAATCTAGCCAGCTTTCTACCCACCTTATAGTGCATTCATCCAGCCCATACTTCCTTAACTTGCTGACAAGAATACTATGGGAGACCATGTCAAAAGCTTTGCTAAAGTCAAGAAACAAGAAACAAGTCAAGAATATTCACACCCCAGAGCGACAAAGTTTTGCCACCATAAGTGGTAGTGTAGACATTGCCTTAGAGAGGAAGTAGACTTATCAGCCTCATTCTTCCCCAGAAATACATCAGTTGGAGTTACTTTTACACTGGGGGCATAGAGGGAGAGTGGGAGGATATAGCGATGGGGGAGGGAATCCAGGCCCATTGCATCCAGACTTATCTACCAGAAAAGCACAAACAATCTATGGCTGGTAATAGCTACATAAGGAAAAACAAACTTTTATGAAAATTGATAGTTAAAACTAAAAATAAATCCGGGATCACATGGTTTAGGCTAGCATTTTCCAAGAGACCCATGGAAGCTGGGTGCTTAATTCCCTTAGATCTCCTTTGGGAAAAAAAAAAATCACAGCTCTATGCTTTGTCTGCACACCAAACAAAAAAGATAACAAACAAAATGTACAGAAACCATGAAGTGCATAAAAATAAAGCCAAGATGAGACTGAAAATAAACATAAGATGAAATCAACAACAAAAATGTAGTCAACATGCATACAAAGGTTTTGAAGGTTGTTTACATGATGTGATAGAACATAAGTCTTATCACCATGTTGCCATACAGTAACCCCCAGGTGCTCCATGTTAACAGAATGTCTGTAATAGTAACAATTACTGCAAGAGAAAATGGATTAAAGGGTTACATGAAAAAAAGAGGACAGACTCAGAGTGGTGAGGTAAGTCATTGTCTGGGACAGCAGATGTTCTGAGGTGAGTTTGAAAATATTTGCAAGGGTCTTTACTTCCAAATCTGCATGAGGAAGAGTTGCGTAATGCATGCAAATACTTTGGCTTCCATATAGCAATGGGCTGAAATAAGCATTTGAATATAATGAGACCGTTCTAATCATTATTATATTGACGCATCAAGGGTGGGATTTTTCAAAGTTGTCTGCACTGGAGTAACTCTGGTACCACTGAAATAAGAGGAAGTTTCACTGTTGACTTCAGTAGGAGCAGAAGTATATCAATGCTGAGCATTTGATTATTGCACCCTGAAGTCCCATCATTTACATTGAGCTCCACCTTAAACTCAGAATAAAGGGAATAACTCGGGTTTGGGGGCAGGGGAAGTGTGGAAGCTTCAGCTGGTCACTCTGCATCACATTTGTTGGAATAGATTTTACAGAAACCCTGTGGGATCATTCACGATTCTTGTAGGAGTTAAATCAGGGGTAATGCTGTTTTCAGTAACATTAACTCCTACAGAATTCCTTCTGTGCCTTCTATTGCTCAGCCACAGGTAGGAAACAGCCAATGATCCAATACAACACAGCCTCTAAGGGTATGTCTATATTGCACAAAAAGTCCAGGTTCTGACTGAGATTTGAGCCAAACCTCCACTTCCATTCACATGCAAATCAGTCTAACTTGGGTCAGCAAGCACCCAGGTCTTAGGACCTGGCTGGGTGGTTGAGTTAGAGCCAAGTCCTGCTGTGATTCATATCCAAGCCCTCCCATTTTGCAGCTCAATCCGCAGACTTGAGTCAGAAGGTCTGAGTAGTGCAGTATGGATGCGTTAGCACAGCTGCGAGACACAAATCCAGCAATTGTAAGCCCATGTTTAAATGCATTGTCAACACTCACACATACATTTGGAAACACTGAGTCCATAAACCCAGGTCCCACAGATCTGGGTTTACAATGCAGTGTAGACATATCCTAAGTCATGGTGCTGCCAAGGGGAGGGGAGCCAAAAAAACAGCATAGTGGAGTATGCCCTTCATCTAAATGCTTCAAGAGCCATAGGGATGGCCCCTGATTTTCTCATGCATCCTAGTGCTTTGCAGGGTTTGAGATTCTTGCACTCTTCCCCCTTCACTGAGGTTGGATTTGAACAAGTGGGGGAAGGGAAAGAGGATACCAAAATTCCCAGAAATGTTTTTTTTTAAATCAACAGAAACCTTCCAGAAAAGGAAAAATGAAAGATAAAACAATGAAAAGTGGGAAGTACTTTTCAATGGTGCTGCAAGCACTGGTGGATCATAAGGGACATTTCACCAACATCAGTGTGGGATGGCTGGGATAGGTGTATGACGCTCGCATCTTCAGAAACTCTGGTCTGTTTGAACAGCTGCAAGAAGGAACTTACTTCCCAGACCAGAAAATTACTGTTGGGGATGTTGAAATGCCTTTAGCTATCATTGGGGACCCAGCCTACCCCTTAATGCCATACACAGGCACCCTGGACAGTAGTAAGGAGCAGTTCAACTACAGGCTGAGTAAGTGCAGAATGGTGGTAGAATGTGCATTTGGACATTTAAAAGCTCGCTGGTGTAGTTTACTGACTAGGTTAGACCTCAGCAAAAACAATATTCCCATTGTTATTGCTGCTTGCTCTGTGCTCCACAATATCTGTGAGAGTAAGGGGGAGACATTTATGGTGGGGTGGGAGGTTGAGGCAAATCAGCTGGTGCAGCCAGACACCAGGGTGATTAGAAGAGCACAGCTGGGCACCCTGCACATCAGAGAAGCTTTGAAAACCAGCTTCATGACTGGCCAGGCTATAGTATGACAGTTCTGTTTATTCTGTTTGTTTCTCCTTGATGAAAACCCACCTCCTTAGTTTACTCTACTTCCCTGTAACACAACCGACCTGCCCCCTTCTAGCACCGCTTTCAGAGGCAATAAAGTCATTATTGTTTCAAAATCATGCATTCTTTATTAATTCATCACAGAAATAGGGGGAAAACTCGCAAGGTAGCCCTGGAGGGGTGGATGAGGAGGGAAGCACCAGGTGGGGTAGTGGATGAGGGGAGGAGGGAAGGATAAGACCACACTACAGTTCAAAACTCATTGAATGCCGGACTTCTGTTGCTTGGGCAATCCTCTGGGGTGGAGTGGCTGGGTGCCTGTAGCCTTCCCCCCACGTTCTTGAGGGTCTAGGTGAGGAGGATATGGAACTTGGGGAGGAGGGCAGGCGGTTATACAGGGGCTGAAGTGGTGGTCTGTGCTCCTGCTGCCTTTCCTGAAGCTCTACCAGATGCCTGAGCATGTAATTTTGCTCCCCATTAGACTCAGCATTGCCTCCTTTCACCGCACTCCTCCCTCCTCTCATTGCATTCCTCCCTCCTCTCATCACGTTCATTTAACGCTTTCCTGGTCTCTGCCATTATTTGCCTCCACGCATTCTGTTGAGCTCTTTCAGTGCGGGAGGACTGCATGAGCTCTGAGAATATTTCATCACAAGTGTGTTTTTTCCCCTTTTAATCTGCGGTAGCCTCTGGGACGGAGATGATATGGGGTGCATAGAAACATTTGGAGCTGCAGGAGAAAAAAAGGGAGAGTAGTATTTAAAAAGATACAGTTTAGAGAACAAAGGGAAGACTATTTCACACTGAATTAAGTGATTCACGTTACATAGCACATATGCTTTTGTTACAAGGTTGCATTTTGCCTCTTATATTGAGTGCCTGCCGGTTTGGTGTGAGACATCAGAATTCGGCTTTCAGGCAGCCATGGTAAGGCAAAGGGTTTCAACGTCTTCAACCTTCATAACATGTGGGAATGGTTTCAAACAGCAACACCCTCCTTTTCCATACCAAGCAAAGCCCATTAGGTTGGCCATTTAAAAGGAGGGGCTGTGGTTTTAGGGTGAATGTGCAGCACAACCCAAACCCCCCCAAACCCAATTTTCTGGGATGATCACTTCAAAGCCCTCCTCCCACCACCACCACCGTGTGGCAAGTATCAGGGAAGATCCCTATCAGCCAAACACGAACAGCTCAGCATGAACAGGCCTCCCGCCACCGCTTGGCTAACAGCGGGGTTGATTTCTTTTCAACCAAAGGCAAGCAGCCCACCAGGAATGGCCACCTCTGAATGTCCCCTTAAACAAATTTCCCATATTTGAACCAGATGACCATGAATGATATCACTCTCCTGAGGCTAACACAAAGAGATAAAGAATGGATGTTGCTTGAATGCCACCAAAGCCTGGGCCCATTCGCTGCAATGCTTTGTTCTGCAATGATTCCAAACTACTTGCTACTGGCTTGGCATGGTAAAAGTGTTCTACCATGGAGGACGGAATAAGGATGACCTCCCCAGAAACCTTCTGAAAAGGCTTTTAGAGTACCTCCAGGAGAGCTTCATGGAGATGTCCCTGGAGGATTCCCACTCCATCCCCAGACACGTTAACAGACTTTTCCAGTAGCTATACTGGCAGCGAATGCATCCCAAGTCTTCAGGTCAAATTAATCATTAAACACGCTTGCTTTTAAACCCTGTATTATATTTACAAAGGTACATTCACCAGAGGTGCTTCTCCGGCTTCATGGTCCAGGAGCCCACCTTGGGAGGTATGGAAGAGTATTGGCTCCAGGGTGATGAACACTTCCTGGCTGCCGAGGAGAAGGGATTCTGCACTTGCCTGCTGTGCACTATCCTCAACCTCCTCCTCCTCCTCCTCATCTTCCTTATCCACAAAATCCTCATTCCTGTTGCATGAGACTCCCCCCTTGCAGGTGTCCACAGACAGTGGTGGGGTAGTGGTAGGGGTCCCCGGTAGAATTGCATGCAGCTCATCATATACGGGACTCTGACCCGGAGCAACCATTTGCATCCTTTGTTTTTTGGTAGGCTTGCCTCACCTCCTTAACTTCCATGCGGCACTGCTGTGTGTCCCTGTTGTAGCCTCTGTCCATCATGCCCTTGGAGATTTTGGCAAATATATTGGCATTTCATCTTTGGAACAGAGTTCTGCCTGCACGGATTCTTCTCCCCATACAGCGATCAGATCCAGTACCTCCCATTCAGTCCATGCTGGAGCTCTTTTGCAATTCTGGGACTCCATGGTCACCTGTGCTGATCAGCTCACCATGGTGGCCAAACAGATTCATAGATTCATAGATATTTAGGTCAGAAGGGACCATTATGATCATCTAGTCTGACCTCCTGCACAATGCAGGCCACAGAATTTCACCCACCACTCCTAAAAAAGACCTCACACCTATATCTGTGCTATTGAAGTCCTCAAGGAGCAGAGAATCCTCCAGCAAGTGACCCGTGCCCCATGCTACAGAGGAAGGCGAAAAACCTCCAGGGCCTTCCAATCTGCCCTGGAGGAAAATTCCTTCCCGACCCCAAATATGGCGATCAGCTAACCCTGAGCATATGGGCAAGATTCATCAGCCAGATACTACAGAAAATTCTTTCCCGGGTAACTTGGATCTTACCCCATCTAAAACCCCATCACAGGCCATTGGGCCTATTTACCATGAATATTTAATTACCAAAACCATGTTATCCCATCATACCATCTCCTCCATAAACTTATCGAGTTTAATCTTAAAGCAAGATAGATCTTTTGCCCCCACTACTTCCCTCGGAAGGCTATTCCAAAACTTCACTCCTCTGATGGTTAGAAACCTTCGTCTAATTTCTAATCTAAATTTCCTAGTGGCCAGTTTATATCCATTTTTTCTTGTGTCCACATTGGTACTGAGTTTAAATAATTCCTCTCCCTCTCTGGTATTTATCCCTCTGATATATTTATAGAGAGCAATCATATCTCCCCTCAACCTTCTTTTAGTTAGGCTAAACAAGCCAAGCTCCCTGAGTCTCCTTTCATAAGACTCCTTCTCTGTACCTGTTCCAGTTTGAATTCATCCTTCTTAAACATGGGAGACCAGAACTGCACACAGTATTCCAGGTGAGGTCTCACCAGTGCCTTATATAACGGTACTAAAACCTCCTTATCCCTACTGGAAATACCTCTCCTGATGCATCCCAAGACGACATTAGCTTTTTTCACAGCCATATCACATTGGCAGCTCATAGTCATCCTATGATCAACCAATACTCCAAGGTCCTTTTCCTCCTCCGTTACTTCTAGTTGATGCGTCCCTAGCTTATAACTAAAATTCTTGTTATTAATCCCTAAATGCATGACCTTACACTTCTCACTATTAAATTTCATCCTATTCCTATTACTCCAGTTTACAAGGTCATCCAGATCCTCCTGTAGGGTATCCCTGTCCTTCTCTAAATTAGCAATACCTCCCAGCTTTGTATCATCTGCAAACTTTATTAGCACACTCCCACTTTTTGTGCCCAGGTCAGTAATAAAAAGATTAAATAAGATTGGTCCCAAAACTGATCCTTGAGGAACTCCACTGGTAACCTCCCTCCAACTTGACAGTTCACCTTTCAGTAGGACCCGTTGTAGTCTCCCCTTTAACCAATTCCCTATCCACCTTTCAATTTTCCTATTGATGCCCATCTTATCCAATTTAACTAATAATTCCCCATGTGGCACAGTATCAAACGCCTTACTAAAATCTAAGTAAATTAGATCCACTGCGTTTCCTTTATCTAAAAAATCTGTTACTCTCTCAAAGAAGGAGATCAGGTTGGTTTGGCACGATCTACATTTTGTAAAACCATGTTGTATTTTGTCCCATTTACCATTGACTTCAATGTCCTTAACTACCTTCTCCTTCAAAATTTTTTCCAAGACCTTGCATACTACAGATGTCAAACTAACAGGCCTATAATTACTTGGATCACTTTTTTTCCCTTTCTTAAAAATAGGAACTATGTTAGCAATTCTCCAATCATACGGTACAACCCCTGAGTTTACAGATTCATTAAAAATTCTTGCTAATGGGCTTGCAATTTCTTGTGCCAATTCTTTTAATATTCTTGGATGAAGATTATCTGGGCCCCCCGATTTAGTCCCATTAAGCTGTTTGAGTTTCGCTTCTACCTCAGATATGGTGATGTCTACCTCCATATCCTCATTCCCATTTATCATGCTACCATTATCCCTAAGATCCTCTTTAGTCTTATTAAAGACTGAGGCAAATTATTTGTTTAGATATTGGGCCATGCCTAGATTATCCTTGACCTCCACTCCATCCTCAGTTTTTAGCGGTCCCACTTCTTCTTTCTTTGTTTTCTTCCTATTTATATGACTATAGAACCTTTTACTATTGGTTTTAATTCCCTTTGCAAGGTCCAACTCTACTTGACTTTTAGCCTGTCTCACTTTATCCCTACATATTCTGACCTCAATAAGGTAGCTTTCCTTACTGATCCCTCCCTTCTTCCACTCCCTATATGCTTTCTGCTTTTTCTTAATTACCTCTCTAAGATGCTTGCTCATCCAGCTTGGTCTACAACTCCTGCCTATGAATTTTTTCCCCTTTCTTGGGATGCAGGCTTCCGATAGCTTCTGCAGCTTTAATTTAAAATAATCCCAGGCCTCCTCTACCTTTAAACCCATAAATTCTTCAGTCCAATCCACTTCCCTAACTAATTTCCTTAATTTTTGAAAGTCAGCCCTTTTGAAATCAAAAACCCTAGTTGCAGATTTATTTTTGTTAATCCTTCCATTCAATTTGAACTGAATTAGCTCATGATCACTTGAGCCAAGATTATCCCCTACAACCATTTCCTCTATGAGGTCCTCATTACTCACCAAGACCAAATCTAAAATGGCATCCCCTCTAGTCGGTTCAGCAACTACTTGCTGAAGGAATCCATCAGCTATCGCATCTAGGAAAATCTGAGCCCTATTATTATTACTAGCACTCGTCCTCCAGTCTATATCTGGGAAGTTAAAGTCTCCCATGATCACACAGTTTCCATTAGTATTTACTTTATTAAAAACATTAAAAAGGGCTCTATCCATATCCAAATTAGATCCCGGCGGTCTATAGCACACCCCAAGCACTATCCCAGGGGAGGCTCTAATAGTTTTCTTCCCCAATTTAATTGTTGCCCAGACAGACTCAGTCATATCCATTTCATCGCTTCTTATTTCTTTACATTCTATCTCATCATTGATATACAGTGCTACTCCACCACCTTTACCTTTATTTCGGTCTTTCCTAAACAGCACATACCCTTCAATACCTGTAGCCCAGTCATGACTACTATTCCACCAGGTCTCTGTTATACCTATAATATCTGGTTTCACTTCCTGCACCAGTAACTCTAGTTCCTCCATTTTGTTACCTAGGCTCCTTGCATTAGTGTACAAACATCTTAATTTTTGCTGTTTGGCCTCACTCACATTCTGTACCCTATTAGGCACGGTTATTTTACTACCAGTATAACCTATTAGACTTGTATCTACACTGCCCTTCCTCCTACCTACAGCTGTATCCACTCTTACTTCATTTTCTTTCCACTCTATGCTAAATTCTGGCGTGGAGATTACCTGGACATCTCCCAACCATCTCCCCCAAATTCCTAGTTTAAAGCTCTCTTAATCAGTTGTGCCAGCCTCCATCCTAGAAGTCTATTTCCTTCCCTACTCAGATGAAGTCCATCCCGAGAGAACTGTCCTCTATCCATGAATGCCTCCCAATGGCCATACATCCCAAAGCCCTCCTTATAGCACCACTGCCTAAGCCATCTATTGATAGTCATAATCTTGTCACACCTTTGTTGCCCTTCTCTAGGAACAGGCAGAATCCCACTAAAGATCACCTGAGCCTCAATTTCCTTAAGCGTCCTCCCCAGCCTAGCATAGTCTCCCTTAATACTTTCCAGCGAGAATCTAGCCGTATCATTTGTTCCCACATGAAGGATAATTAGGGAATTCTTTCCCGCTCCCTTTAGAATCCTTTTCAACCTCAGGTCTACATCCTGTATCTTAGCACCTGGAAGACAGCACACCCTCCTATTTTCTGGATCAGCTCTGGTTACAGGCCTATCTATTCTTCTCAGTAAAGAATCCCCAATCACATAGACCTGCCTTTTCCTAGTGACGGTGCTATTCTCCAGTCTATCCCCTGTTCCCTCTGGCTGCAAGTTTTTTCCATTCCCATTCTCCCTTGTAATCCTTTTTAACCCATCCTGTATCCTCCTGGGGCTCATATTTGGTGTAATCTCCATTAACTCTTCCCCTTTTCCTATAGGACTAACCGCTCTTCTCTTCTTCCTTGCCCTGTCACCTTCAGTGACTACCTGCTGAGCCCCTTCTTCATTTTCCAACTCTACAAACCTATTCTGAAGCTCTATTTCTCCTTCACTAGCCCGTCTTTTCCTCTGCCTAGTTCTTTTAGTCACATGCTTCCACTGACCACTTTCCTCACCCAGTCTCCCCTCAGAATTCCCTAGTCCTGCTTCCATCTGCAAGTCTGAGCTTTTCCCTTCAGATACCTCATGTCTTCGCTCCATAATCTGCTCAAACCCCTTCCTAAACTCTACCAGACTTTCCACCTGCATCTCCAAACCTCTGATCTTTTCCTCCATCAGCTCTATCAGACGGCATTTCATGCAGACAAAACTCTTACCAGGTGCCCCCTCCAGGATCATGTATCATGTACATACAGGAAATGAAATTCAAATGTTCCGGGGCTTTTCCTGTCTACCTGGCCAGTGCATCTGAGTTGAAAGTGCTGTCCAGAGTGGTCACAATGGAGCACTCAGGGATAGCACCTGGAGGCCAATACCGTCGAATTGCGTCCACACTACCCCAAATTCAACCCAGCACTAAACCCCTCACTGGGGAGGAGTACAGAAATTGATTTTAATAGCCCTTTAAGTCGACAAAACAGGCTTGGTTGTGTGAACGGGTGCAGGCTTAAATCGACCTAACGGTGCTAAATTTGACCTAAACTCGTAGTGTAGACCAGGGCTTATACTGTGGCTGCTTTACAACCCCAAAGGAAACCCACTTGAATACAAGTAATGATCCTCCCACCTAAAACAGAAGAGCTCAAGTGTCTACTATTAATTGCCTAGCATGCTAAAAGGCACCATTATTCATGTAAATGCTCCTTAATTATTGGACTCTTAGCTGTGTTGGTTTGCAATGGTTATGGACAGCTCTTTGTGAGATGCGAGTTTCATTTCCAAAGAGCTAGAGTTTACTTCTGTAAATGTATCAGCTTCACAGTATTAGCACTCTTTCTATGCCATTTAAAATATGACTTTCTCTCTATATATTTTGTTATTGTTATTTTATATATATATATATGTATGAGGTGCTTGTGTATTTACACGCTGTAGTATTCACAATTATTACTATTGCATAGGTCAGCTAGACATTTGAGCACGCAAATGCATTTAGATACATTTAAATACATAATTGCAATAACTTTGTGTCCAACAAATACATGCACACCAAGAGCCTATATTTATGGAAATCAGGCCCTTTATATTTGGTTCTATTATTATTGAGTTAGAATTTTCTGTATACACAAACTATTTTAAAATGTAGATGATATGCTTTTCTTTCTCTTCTAAATAGATGTGTTACACTGGTGTGCCCAGAAATATTACCCTGTTAGTATACTAAGCACGGTGCATGGTAGTGTAAATTGTCATAGCTCCATTTTCAGTGGTAAGGATCTGTCCCAAAGGATGTAATCCTGGGCCCTTTAAAGTCATTAATGGTATGTCTGCACTCAGAGGCCCTGACTTTCTACTGTGCTGGAGGGTGCTCGACCCCTGCTCTGCCCCAGGCCTTTCCCCAACTCCACACCTTTCCCCACTCCACTCCACCCTCACCTCTTCCCACCCAGTTCCACCCCTCCTCCGAGCACCTCTTACACACCACAGAACAGCTGCTCTGTGGTGGGTGGGAGGCGCTAGGAGGGAGGGGGAAGCACTGATCGTCAGGGCCACTGGTGAGCAGAAGGCGCTGATCAGGGGGGCTGTGAGTGGGTGCTCAGCACCTACCATTTTTTCCCCTTGGGTGCTCCAGCCCCAGAGCACCCAGGGAGTCAGTGCCTATGTCTGCACTGCAATAAAACACCTGTGGATGGCCCACGTCAGCTGGCTTTGGCTCGTGGGGCTCAGCTGTGGGGCTAGAAAATTGAATCCAGGATCAGGGAAACGCAGCCTAAAGCCAGACATCTTTACTATAATTTTATAAACTCACTGCCCGACACTGAATCAGCTGCCATAGGCCAGGTGCGGTTGTTTTGTTGCAGTGTAGACGTACCCAAAGAGTTTTGTCATTGACTTTAAAGAAGCTAAAATTTAACCCAACATACTTATCCATACTCAGCTTTAATTAAAGGGCTTTACTAATGACTTACAAGACCACCTTAATTTCCCTGTCTGGCTTCAAGATTTAGATACCAATTTTGTTTTACAGGTTTAGTCTTATTTCAGCATCCTCTCCTCCTCCCAAAGTTCTATATACTACATTATTTAAGCAAAGTCAATACCAAAGAAAGGCATGAAATAGGAGCATAAGGCATGAATCCATTCAATGGTATCGCTGTCTGAAGCACGCAACTGAAATCGGCAGTTAAGTAGTATGTATTGGTTACAGCTTTGGAAAATATTTTTTCTTAATTGTTAACTATCCACTTGAACGGAGGCACTTATTTCCTTTGTGAGTGGAGGAAAAGCAGTAAGGGAAGACACCAAAGTTGCTATGTAGTAGGCTACAGAAAATTCTGTTTTAGATATTTGATGGAGGCTTATGATATCCCACTTCTATTTTTATAAATCGTTTCTCCTTATTTATTTATGTATTTTAAATAGACCTCACCACATTTTGCCAAATAGCCTTCAATTTTCATATTGCTGAAGAAAAAACCTACACGGGACATGTATAGCAAAACAGTTTTTACTGGATGCTCACATGAATCTCAATCATTCTTTCCACTTCTGCAAGGAGAAGGTACCCAAAATGTACAGATATTTAGTGGGGAGGCAAGAAAGAGAGAGCTCAGCTGCATTATTTCCCTTTGCCTCATGCTTGACCATTTATATTGACCCTTTATCTTGCAACTACTCAGCTCTAGATGACTAATGTTGTATAGATTGTACACGTGCTGTAACTTTCTATCTAACAGATCTAATCAAAATATAAAATTATAATTCAACAATGTTTGCTCCTTAATTTTCACTCTAGTATATGTCTGCAGGGGGTCGGGAAGAAGTGATATTTGTAAGGCAGTAGGGATACTTGGTTTGGAGACTGGATGCTGGGAAGAAGCTACCTCTGAGTTACAAAGACTTTGGATAGAAAGACTATTCCTCACCTATTAAACTTCTCAATAATTCTGTGCATTGTATTATAAATGACATCTAGTTTTGAGGAAAATAGTTGTAACATACTGCTTGAGGGGGCTGGATAGTACATGTTTTGTGTGTTCTTTGAAATGTGTTATTTGTTTACATACACATTACAAGCTCATCTGTATGAACGAGTAAGCTTGGTGGCACAAATGAGATTACTCTTCAGTCGTGTTTTGTTATACCCCCTTTTTCTGATCATTTTATGTGTATTGGCTAGGACTACACATCTGATGAGTCACCAAACAGTTTAAGAGATAACAAGCGAATAACATTTGCCTATGGCTGGTTTGCATACAAAAAACTTAAAAGGAATAATGATATAGTATTTTACAGAATAAAGCAGATAGAGGAAGGGTCTGTAGGGCATTCAATACAATTTTGAAACCTTAAAAAATTACAAAAAGAAAAGGAGTACTTGTAGCACCTCAGAGACTAACCAATTTATTTGAGCATAAGCTTTCGTGAGCTACAGCTCACTTCATCGGATGCATTCCGATAAGTATGTTGGGTTAAATTTTAGCTTCTTTAAAGTCAATGGCAAAACTCTTTGGGTACATCTACACTGCAATAAAACAACCGATGAAGTGAGCTGTAGCTCACGAAAGCTTATGCTCTAATAAATTGGTTAGTCTCTAAGGTGCCACAAGTACTCCTTTTCTTTTTGCGGATACAGACTAACACGGCTGCTACTCTGAAACCTTTAAAAATTACAGCATTCAGACATAATTAAACATTTTAATGAAGGTGAATGAGGAGGTGGTTTGCACAGAAGGCTAAACCTTGTCATTATATTCTAGATTTGTCTTAGTAACTGGCAGGTTTGGAATCCTCAGAAGGCCTCAGCTAAGTGGTGTTTCCTAATAACTTACTAAGAATAGGTTTTCCTGGGCTTATAACATTAACCTATTGTCCTTTCAATAAATATATAAACACACTACAGGGCTGGAGGCAAAGTACAGCAACATTTTTCTCTTACCTGCTTTCATCTGATTATACACAAGGACAAATTGAATACATTGTTCTGAAGATGAAAAAAAGACCTTTGTTAGATTGTAAATTCAAGTAGGCCTATGAGATGGGCTGTTCATCCCACACGGTCTGTGAAAAAGTTAATGTAGAGTGAAAAGGGGGGTAATTAACCCCACAGGCCACAGCTGAGAGGAATTATATGGCTAAACAATCCCCTGACTCAAGGAGGAAATCCAGCTGAAGAGGAACAAACTGGGCTGGATGTATAAAGGCAGGAAATTGGAATCAAAGTGGGCTTTTGGGAAAGTCTGCAGTCACTCTCTGGGAGAAAGGAGGAGTGTGTAGAGCAGGGATCGGCAATCTTTGGCACATGGCCCATCAGGGAAATCTGCTGGCAGGCCAGGCCGGTTTGTTTATGAAGGATCAGTAATCCACACAGTGTAGAGTCAAGCACAGGAGTTTATTATGCACAGCGCTGACAGAGTGTCACTTTGCTTATTAGGCTCAGAGACACTGCAAGAGCAATTGATTACATTAGATTATATAGGGTGCTCATTGGGTGGAGAGAAGCGACCGGGCTGGGTTTTCCCAGCCACTGGATAGGTTCTAGCAGTAAGACAAGCACAATAAGCCAATGGTCTAAAAGATTACATAATGGCTCCGCCCATGACTCAGATTAACATATTGCTGACACGCAGGTAATTACCCTCAAACTACGTCTATTAAAGTGTAGAGGTTAAACTCTAATTTTGGGGTCCAGGGGAATGAGGTAGCAGTTCTCCCAGTTGACCAACAGTATATTCCTGGAGATTTAAAGCGAAAAAGCAGTAATTAGTACTTAATAACAATTGTTTATACTTTTACCCTTGCACTTCTGTGGGCTACGATTGGCATCCAACTATGAGGGAAGGGTGTCATAACTCATGTCAATCATATTAGGCCTCTCTCTGTCTGGAATCTGAGGGGTATTGTACCACTATCTTCTCCCTGCATTAGGCAGTTAACTGTGAGGCCTTTCTCAACACTTTGTGCATCTATAACTCACGATTAGGATGCCCAATTACATTCAGAGTTATGCTGACTCCGTTCACTGACTTGAGACACACAAGGTTATCTGTTTACCCTAGCTTTCTCTTAGCCAAGTATTGTTCTTTGTTAGCTAGCCATTATGCCCCAGGCCAAGCTGTGGACTCCGGGCCTATATGAAAATTTCTTAGCAGAAACTATAGATAAGATCTTCCATCCACAGCAAATGGATTTTGGCCCTTCAGTTTACCTGCAGCTCCCGCAGGTTCAGCTGATCACAGCACCCACTGGCCTTGGTTCGCTGTTCCAGGCCAATGGGGGCTGCAGGAAGCAGCAGCCAACACATCCCTCAGCCCATACCACTTCCTGCAGCCCCCATTCGCCTGGAAGGGTGATCCACAGCCAGTGGGAGCTGTGATCAGCCAAACTGGCAGACACTGCAGGTAAACAAACTGGCCTGGTGGTTTTGCGGATTTCCCTGACAGGCCGCATGCCAAAGGTTGCTGATCCCTCGTGTAGAAACTATGGGGCAGATGACCTACAGTTACACCCTGGGAGAAGAGACTTAGGAGGCTGGCAAACCCAGAGAGGGGGAGTGTCAGATGGTAAGGAAAGGGCACAAGGAAAGGCATGAAGATCCAGAAGGGAACAGATCATGACTGGTGATTACAGGGCCTCTGGAGTCAGAACCTGGAGTGCAGCTTGCACCCAGGTTCCCCTGCCAGCCACTGAAGCTGTGGCACCATGGGGTGGTGAATAGGAAGACTGCCTAAAATTGCTGAAAAAAGACATACTGTGGAAGGGGGAAATGCATATAGTGATCTGGCTGGATGGCTGAGTCACAATGAGGCAGCAGGTGGAGTGAAAGGGGGGCTGTAGACCGAGTAAGCGAGGCTGAGAAATGGCCTGCACTATAGGAAGGGGCATTGACCTTGCAAAACTAATCCCCAGACTGTGCAGGAGGAGATGCCATCCTAACACCATGTAAAGCACTGTGACAATCTTATAGTAATGTTTTTCTCATTTTACTTGAACAACATTAGTTTATAGTATTGAGTGTAAGATTTAACATTGGGGTTTAAAATGATTAGTTTTTATGCCGATCTAACCAAATTGAGAAAACCTAACATTAAAAAAAAATGCAAAAAAAGCCCTAATTTATACTTGGGATAATTCCAATGATCTCAGAGGAGTTACCCCAGGGATGAATCTGACCAACTGTCATCAAATAAGATTAACTCTTACATTTTTGTAGCAGAGAGTGTAATGTTAATTATTTAACAGTAGTGCTGGCTGGGCAAAACACTTGTAATTAAATACTTTGCCATCAAAATATGCCTGTTTGCAAGTTTGCAAAACTCATTTATGCATACCAATGGGTGTGTCTTTGTTGATAGTCATCTAAAATCTCTCTTGGCTAAATGTCCATTTCTACTTATCTGCAAGGTAATTTTTTAAAATGAAATAGCTATGTCAGGTACATACAATCAGAAATTAACCAAAGAGGTTAATCTGCTGGGTTGCAATATTAAGTCCTCTTGGAGATCTTAAGGTTCTCTTTCATTAAAGAAAGTATTTTCAAAAGCCCTTAGCTTCAATAGGAACAGTTTGGCCAATGGTGATGGCTTTTGAAATGCTACCCTAAACGTATTGTTTTATGGTGTTGGTGACTCCTCATGTGTCCCTTCCTAGTACAAGCTAACATTCAGATAATTAACCTCCTTTCAAATAAGTAGATTCAGCATTGGATCATGTAATACAATGTGACCTTTTCCTGAATGTATTAAGATTGTTCCTGCCTTTATTACACCCTACATACAGTGACTCTTAGTCACAAACAAATCCAGGCCTAGTACAGAATTACTACATATAATAGTCATCATCAGCTCCTATTCAGTGCTTTCATCCATATATCTCATAACACTTGACCAAGATCAGTATAGTTATCTAAATCATTCCTTTCATTAACTTGGAGGGTTTTTGTTGACAGAGGGCCTTCAGGTAGAGCTAGCTGGGAAACTTGATTAAATGCTTTATCATTGGAAAATCCTGATTCCTTTAAACTGAAGTTGTTCATGGAAAAGGGTCAGTTGTGAAAATTTCTCATTTTGAAAGATGTTTGGGAAAAAAGATTAAATGTTGTCAACCCTTCTTTTGACATTTTCAAAATGAAATGGTTTTTAGTTCAAAACTACTTTGTTTTGAAATTTAAGTTAATTATAGTAAAAAAACAAAGTTTTGACTATATCAAAATCAACTTTCAATTGATCCACGATGGATTTGGGTTTTTTTCAGGGTTCTTTGGATTGTTGCATCACCCACAAAGAAAGATTTTAATTTTCTTTTTCATCCCTCTGTGGTATTGGAAAGCTTTTCAAAATCTCAAATTTTCCAGAAATGGGGGAATTGTCTTCCATTCAGGTCTTCAAGACAATCATACCACAAACAGGTCATTTGTTTGAAAGGGTTCTGCCATTACAAAGGCTATAATGTCTAGCCTATATAATTGTCAGTTGTTTTCAGTCTTACTTTTAAACACCAGCCTCCAAAAAATTAATTTAGACTCAGATGGAGAGTGATCGTACCAGTGCCTACCATTAAGCTCACAAATATGTTTCTGCTTTGGTTGCTCGGTCTGAACACAGTAGGATTGATAGTAGGGCTCTCAATCACAGTTAACTCAAGCAATTAATGCAGAACAAATTAACTAGATAAAGTCATGACTAATCAGTTTTAATCACACCGTTAAACAATACCAATTTAAATTATAAATATTTTTGGATTTTTGTGTACATTTTCAAATATGTTGATTTCAATTACAACACAGAATACAAAGTGTACAATGCTCACTTTATAGTAATATTTATTACAAATATTGAACTGTAAAAAAGTAACAAAAGAAATACTTTTCAATTCAGCTCAAAAGTACTTTAAGCAACCTCTTTATTGTGAAAATCCAACTTACAAATATAGAATTTTTTTTTTACATAACTGAACTCAAAACCACGGCTACTTCCTGTTCAGCCAATTGCTAAGACAAACGTGTTTGTTTCTACTTATGGGATATAATGTTGCTCACTTCGTATTTACAATGTCACCTGAAAGTGAGAACTGGTTTTCACATGGCACTGTTGTAGCCAGCATTGCAAGGTATTTACATGCCAGATATGCTAAACATTCATATGCCCCTTCATTTTTTGGCCATCTTTTCAGAGGACATGCTTCCATGCTCATGGCACTTCTTAAAGCAATAATGCATTAATTAAATTTGTGACTGAACTCCTTGGAGATTGTATGTCTCCTGCTCCATGTTTTACTCACATTCTGCCATATATTTTATGTTAGGGCAGTCTCTGATGACCCAGCATATGTTGTTCGATTTAAGAATACTTTCACTGCAGATTTGACAAAACACATAGAAGGTAGCAATATGAGAATTTTAGAGATAGTTACAGCACTCGACCCAAGGTTTAAGAATCTGAAGTGCTTTCCAAAATCTAAGGACAAGGTGTAGAACATGCTGTCAGAAGTCTTGAAAGAGCAACTCTGATGCGGAAACTACAGAAGCCGAGCCACCAAAAAAGAAAATCCAACGTCTGTTGGTGGCATCTGACACAGATGTTGAAAATGAATGTGCATCAGTCTGCACCGCTGTGGATCGTTAGTGAGCAGAACCTGTCATCATCAGCATTGAATACTTTGTATTCTGGGTTGTAATTGAAATAAATATATTTGAAAATGTAGAAAACATTCAAAATATTTAAATAAATGGTATAGTTGTTTAACAGTGCGATTAAAACTGATTAATCATGACTTTTTTTAATCTTGCAATTAATCACAATTTTTTAAATAGTTTGACAGCCTTAATTATTTTAAGGGTGAAATCCTGGCTCAATGGAAACTCCCACTGATTTCAGTCTGTTCAGGATTTCACCAAGATCTTGAACTTGGCCACTGTCATGACTGTATAATGGCTAGTAGAGCTGTTCTAATTATTCCTTTAGAATAATACTTCTGTTCCTATTTTCTATTCACAAGTCTTTCACAAACTAATCAATTTCTGTGAATACATATAATTTTCACCCTGTAGGGCATTCACCAGCTCACTTTAAGTATTCACTAATCATGAGGTATGCAGTTGATCATCTAGGGCAAGAGCGGCAGTTCTAAGGTACACTAGCACAACCAGACACTGTACTGACCTAATATCTAATGGAGCATTCTGCTCCACCCCCTTAGGAAGGAAGTAAAGGAAGGGTGGCATAAAGCCAATACACCAGCTTTGTGCCAGCCAAGGATTCCTTCATGGGAATGCTTAGCTACGCCTTAGGGCAGGTGCCTGGCTGCTTTATATAGCCTCCACAAAGCAGCAAGAACAGGGCAAGAGGATTGATTCATGATATTTGTTCTGCTTCCTTATTGGTCGATTGAAACCTTTAAAAACAAGTGAATAGTGAATGGCATATATTGACTAGTACAAATATTTCTAGTATGATTTTTTGCCTGAATAAGCATTTGGGCTGAAATCACTGAATCTTCCTCAGGTTTTGCAAACATCTTCATGAGTACCTGGTTGTCACCTAAAAATATGTAAATAAGGAATGTGACCCAACAAATAGTAGCAGAGTGAAGTTTCACCGTTTATTCAAAGATATAATTGCAAATCCTGGTTTTGGTATATTACCTCTCTAAAGATTAGTATTACACATGCATTATTTATTCATTATTTACATTTTTCTTCCAAGCTCACATTTTACATCTTGTATATTAGACCATTATTCTATCGTATATGTTTGTGCTCTGTATCATGCTAAAACAAAATACAACACTTACAGTAGGTGTTTGTTTGTGTCAGCTGTATTTACACTATAGAAAATGAACTTACTGCAAATCAGGTAAAAGGGTGAAATTAATCCTGGTTAAAAAGGTGGAACATAGGGCCCTTTGTGATATTTTCTATACACAATCATCCACTTTTTATATTGAGGGTACCAAAACCAAACATAAGTAAAGACTCCCTGGGAAAGCACACAGCAAGTATATATGCTTTAATAGTACATAACAAAATCAACACAAAAATAGCAGCACACAGGGAGAAAGACTTCATCTTAAATGTCCCACAAATGGAAAATAAATAACAACAGATACAAGATACATCTAACCTGCTACAGCTTTAGCCCCAAACACTCAAAGATAAATTGTTCTGGTACACTAGTATGTTAGGTGATTAAAATGAAAAGTTTATTATGTTTGCATACTGACAAAATAGAGAATTAAAAAGATTGCTATTCTTAAGGAAAATTCTTACTCTGGAAAAGGCTATAAAAGCCCAAATAGTGTTTTAATCTGATTTCATTTTTTTCAGATGTAATGACTTTACCTTTTGGTGTTTTATTGTCTAATACTTCTGTGTTTTTGCATGTTTTTCAGCTTTTGCCTACAACCAGGTTCTGCTGGTATGAAACAATGGCCATGAATCTGTAAAATCTAGGGAGAAGAAAGGGAGTGCACTCCTCCCCACTCAAATGTTAATGTTTAAAAAAAAAATGAAGGATTTGATTTTGTTCTCAAGTGCTAATTTACTACATTGATGAAGAACAATAGATACTCATAAATGTTGGGGTACTGGTATAGCTGTTTACTGCATTTGCAAAAACAGCTGAAGCACATTCATTATGCAAGGGGTGCACAGCTGAAACCACAAGCACACATTTCAGATATCAAGGTGGACCTATTCATTAATATCTTAGAAAATCCATGGGTCTGAAAGCAGAATCAAACTAAGAATCCAGCCTAAATGATTAATTGGCAACGACCTACAAATTGGAATGATTTGCCCATTGGAAAGCAATGTTTTCATTCAAAGTGAACAATAGCGCTTTTGAAGCGAACTTCAGAGTGCAATTATCTCTGGCATCCTCACTGCCAGGTGCCTGGAGGCCTTTTGTCACATTCTGTACTCAAGATGTGTGGTTCTCACAACTTCACACCCTAAGTTATTCCTAACATAATACATTCCACCTGGCTTTCTCTATAGCATCAGTACAGTACAATATTGTATGTTTTTTTTACTGTTGGCTATTCCCATTGTACACTTTACATCATACATGAATTTTCATATGAGAAAAAATTGACTTACCACAGGAGGTATTATAATATTTCAGGAAGTCAATCTGTAAAAGTACCCATCTTTTAACAGATTTCTTCTTTAATCATAAATCAATGCTTGCATTTAACTCCTTTGTGTGTGCAGAGGGGAGGAAGGTGTTTTAAAAGAACACTATCACCTAATTTAAACACCTGGTATGAAAAAAAAAAGTGGTGGTAAAAATATTGAGCTTTAAGACTTCTCTCTGAGGCAAGTGGTTCTGAGTCAGTGACATCAGGTACTGTATTTAAAAAACAAAAAAAACAAAAAACAACACCCGGCCTCCTGAAGAGTTTCAGGGCAATACTGGTAAACATTATAGCACCCATGTAATTACTGAATGTACTTTTCACACCCTAAAGAAGACAGCAAAAAAATCTAAATAATCAGAGGACGCTTCAGACTAGGTGATATTATTAGAGGCATTCATTTACAGCATATATGTTGAGTTTATTCTACAAAGAATCTCTTTAGTATCCACCAACATGGTGTTTTAAAGTGGCATCACCATTTTATAGTCTAAATACAGAAGGTTACATTCTGAACAATCTTACTCAGTAATCAGTGGTGTTTTTATGTAATGCACAGGCTTCTGTTGGTCTTTAATTCAGCATCTTTAAATTTATAATTATGCATTCTTTTGAGATTCCTGGAAATTGGACATTCTATTGTCTTGGTTTGTAATGGCTCCATGCTGTTTTCTTCTTATCAATCAAAAACAGGTAATTGGGATGTCTTAGTATTTACCCCGGCCAGTAAGCGGTTCAGTCAGCGTCTGTCTTGTAACCCTGGGCGATTTGTGGGTGTGCAGCTTTGGTTCAGAACCCAACAGCCTGCCAGCAGCACACAAGCACATTGTGGCTTTTCCCAACATGGTTATTCCCTGTAGGCTCATTTAGTACCCTTACAGCCCTGAAAACATCTTCCTGCATGGACCAGTCCTTCTCACTTTAGCAGTAAACCTAATATCACCCCTATAAGACAGAGAAAGTATCACATTCCAATCTATTTGCTTTCTAGAAGCACACATTTTACTGAAATTACACAGCACTGATGACTTATAATGAAAGTAAAAAATGTTTATTAACGAGAGCATGGATTAAGGGATACCAAATGTGATAAATGAAGGTGGTGTTGGGGGGGGGGCTGCTCCCATTTATGGACACCCAGCCAGCCGATTAGCTATAAATTCCCTCCTGGTGGCTGTTCTCTGCTTGCTTTACCTGTAAAGGGTTAACAAAGTCTCCCAGGTAAAGGAAAGGGAGTGGGGACCTGACCAAAAGAGCCAATGGGAAGGCTAGAACTTTTAAAAATGGGAGAAAAGCTTTCCCTTTGTCTCTTGGTTGTTCTCACTTGGCTGAAGAAACAGGGGTAGCAGGAACACTGTGTAAAGTTTGAACCAGGTATGAAAAATTATCTTCCAAACCTAGAAGGATTCACTGGGACAGGGAATGTTTAGATAGATACAATCAGGTTTATTTCTTTATTCTGGATTTCCTTTGTGCTAAACTGAGGTATTTTTGTTCTCTTTTGTAACATTAAGCTGGACTCCAGGGAGCCATTCTTGGTGTTTAACCACTTTTCAGTTGCTTTATACAATCTAGCAATGCCCTGATTTTCCAGATGTGTTTCCTTTCTTCTTTTTGTAAATAAAATTTACCTTTTTTAAAAACCTGATTGGTTTTCTGTCTTAAAAGATCTGTGCATATGTTTTTGAATTAGCTGGTGGGAACAGCTAGGTTTGCATTTAGTTTGTTTTCTTTCTCGTCTTCCCCAAGGGAGGGGTGGAAAAACCGAGGGGCCCCAGGGAAAATTTCCCTAGTGAGTTTTTTCCAGGATTTGCAAGAGGCAATTTTTCACTTGGGTGGTGGCAGCATTTACCAAGCCAAGGTCAGAGAAAACCTGCAACCTTGGGAGTTGCCTAGAATGGCAAATATTAATTTTTAGAATCCTTGTGGGCCCCACCTTCTGCACTCAAAGTGCCAGAGTGTGGAATCAGCCTTGACACCATATAAAAGATAAAAAGGTAGAGATGATTACAAGCAAATAAGAGTGAAAACACCCATATAACATGCCATTTTGGAGACATTAAAGATTCCATAATTAGAAACAGGGTTGTTCGTGGGACATGATTCCAGCTTACCAGTGAGATTCAGATCTAATCTTAAAGAAATACCTCCAAATAGCAAAGGCAGCTAAGTTGTCCAAGAAAAGGTGTAAAACAATGACAGCCGCTACTGTTGAACAAGTACATGGGTTCAAGCTAAAGGAATCCAGGAAGCAGAGCACAGGCAGAACAACCAAGAATGCAGGCTTCATGGTCCAGTGTATTTAGGGTGGAAAGCAACATAAGAACCAGAAAGAAAAATGCCCAGCATGTGTGTAACTGTGCAAGATATGTGAGAAACAAAACTTTAGGTCCCAGTTCCATGGCAATTCCAGGAAAACAAAAAGCTGCTGTTCATGCAGTGATTGAGGACATAGACTTTTCAAATGAAAAGGAGGATGAAGAAGTCAGCAGTGTGACTTTATCAGATACTAAAACTTTGAAAATACATGCACTGCAGAAGGCTGCCAACCAATTGCCATATTTCAATTGTTATTAGATTATAGACCAATCAGATGAATGACCAATTCAATTCCAGACAGATTGTGAAGCCAACAGCAATGTAATCCTAGTAACACTGAAAAACATCAATCAGAAAGCAAAAATTTGATTGAGTGCTGGTGACATACAATAAAACCATTCTGACACCAGTGAGCAAAAGCTATTAATAAGAAACCAATGGAACAAGATTTACCTATTATCACTAGAAGTTGATACACAGGACTACCATCCATTGGTGGGCAGCCATGCTGTGCAAGTCATGGATTTGATCACAGTACAACATCAGGACATCCTCAATGTGAGAGTGGAGGGAGAACTTTCACCATGGCCCTTCCTGTCCAGCATTCTTATAGAATATAAGAACATATTTCAAGGAGATGACATGTGGAGAGCAAGCTGAAATTAGAAATAAATCTCCATGTACAGCTCATGGGACTAGTGAAATGCAGAGTTCTATTAGCCCTGATAGAGCCACTGAAGAAGGAAATGGCAAGCCTGGAAAGACGAGGCATCATTAGACCAGTTGAAACTAGCAAAGAGTAGATTAGTAGCCTTGTAGTGGTGAGAACCTTCAGGTAAACCAAGGAGTTGCACTGATCCAAAAATCACTTAACAGAGCACTAAACAGAAGTCTTTACCCATTACCAATGATTAAGGTTGTGATTAATTACGAGTATTTTTATTACAACTCATGGACAGGTCACGGGCAAGAAACAAAAAATCACGCCCATGATCTGTCCATGACTTATACCATAAATACCCCTGCTTGAATCTTGGGGGGAGGGGGAAGCCCAGGGACCATGCTTCCTCGTCAGGGGGGAAGGCCCCAGCAGCCCTGCTGCCACTCCTGCCACTGATGGGGTAGAGGGAGAGGGAAGCCCTGAGGGGGGGCAGGCTGCTGCTCTGGCCACCCCCAAGGGGGAGAAGTCCTGGTGGGGGGGCCTGCTGACGCTCCGACCACCCCAGGACTGCTGCCAGGAGCCACTGGGCTGCGGCTGCTCCTGCTGCCCCCAGGACTGCTGTTCAGGCTGGTGTGGCTGGCTGCTGGGCTGCCCAAGCAGCTGGCTATGGAGCCGGTCCAGCAGCTGCTGGTGTGGCTGCCTGAGCAGCTGACCCTGGGGTCAGCCACACTGGTAGTCATGGGAAGTCATGTTTGTTTTAGAAACATGGACTTCTCTCATGTTACTACCCAGCACATGGTACATGAAACATGGAGAAGAGAGTTATCAGAAGCAGTAGCAGATTACCACACCGTCCAATGGGAGCCCCGATAGGATTGCCAGAACTATGGCCCTGCCCCTTGCTCCTCCTCTCCCCCCCCCTTCTCTCCCTGCAGCCTCCCAAGAGTGTTGCCCTGCTCCTCCTCTTCCCTCTGAGACCCTGCCTTCTGGCCAAGCCGGAAGCCAGAACCCAGTATGATGTTTCCCCCCATGGTGCCACCTGAAACTGGGGTAACCGCTGAGCCCCCCTGGCTCCCTTTTACACTGTATTGCTGTGACAAGCTGCAAAGCCCTCTGGCCTGCACTTTCACTAGCATACATACAGATAGGGACACACCCAGCTGCAGTTATCTTTGAAAAGTCATGGAAGATGGAAGAGATTTCAGAAAACTGGAAAATGGCAAATAAAGTGCCAATCTATAAAAAGTAAGGACAACCTGGGGAATTACAGACCAGTCAGCTTAACTTCTATACCCAGAAAGATAATGGAGCTGTCATAAATATAAAGGGAACGGTAAACACATTTAAATCCCTCGGGGCCAGAGGAAAATTCCTTTCACTTGTAAAGGGTTAAGAAGCTAAGATAACTGTGCTGGCGTCTGACCAAAATGACCAATGAGGAGACAAGATACTTTCAAAGCTGGATGGGGGGTGGTGGGGGGAAACGAAGGCTCTCTCTGTGTGATGCTTTTGCCGGGACCAGAGCAGGAATGCAGGTCATAACTCCTGTAAAGAGTTAGTAAGCAATCTAGTTAGATATGCGTTAGATTCTGTTTTGTTTAAGTGGCTGATAAAATAAGTTGTGCTGAATGGAATGTATATTCCTGTTTTTGTGTCTTTTTGCAACTTAAGGTTTTGCCTAGAGGGATTCTCTATGTTTTAAATCTGACTACTCTGTAAGGTATTTACCATCCTGATTTTACAGAGGTGATTCTTTTACTTTTTCTTTAATTAAAATTCTCCTTTAAAAACCTGATTGCTTTTTCATTCTTCTTAAGATCCAAGAGTTTGGGTCTGTGTTCACCTATGCAAATTGGTGAGGATTTTTATCAAGCCTTCCCCAGGAAAGGGGGTGTAATGCTTGGGGTGATATTTTGGGGGGAGACGTTTCCAAGTGGGCACTTCCCATGTTATTTTTGTGAGACACTTTGGTGGTAGCAGCATAAAGGTTCAAGGACAAAAAGTAAAAGTTTGTACCGTGGCCAAATTTAACGTAAGCTGGTAAAAATAAGTTTAGGGAGTCTTTCATGCAGGTCCCCACATCTGTACCCTACAGTTCAAAGTGGGGAAGGAACTTTGACAGGAGCAAATAATTAAACAATCAATTTGCAAAAATCTGGAAGATAATAAGGTAACAAGTAATAGTCAGCATGGATTTGTCAAGGATAAATAGTGTCAAATCAACCTGATAGCTTTATTTAACAGGGTAAAAATCCTTGTGGATGGGGGGAAGCTGTAGATGTGATATATCTTTGTTTTAGTAAAGCTTTTTATACTAAAGAAAAGGAGTACTTGTGGCACCTTAGAGACTAACATATTTATTTGAGCATAAGCTTTCGTGAGCTACAGCTCACTTCATCAGATGATTAAAGGTCTAGAAAACATGACCTATGAAGGAAGATTGAAAAAACTGGGTTTGTTTAATCTGCAAAAGAGAATACTAAGGGGGGACATGATAACAGTTTTCAAGTATGTAAAATGTTGTTAAAAGGAGGAGGGAGAAGAATTGTTCTTCTTAACCACTGAGGATAGGACAAGAAGCAATGGGCTTACATTGCGTTTAGGTTGGACATCAGGAAAAACTTCCTAGCTGTCAGGGTGGTTAAGCACTGGAATAATTTGCCTAGGGAGGTTGTGAAATCTCCATCATTGGAGATTTTTAAGAGCAGGTTAGACAAACACCAGTCAGGAATGGTCTAGATAATACTTAGTCCTGCCTTGAGTGCAGGGGACTGGATTAGATAACCTCTTAAGGTCCCTTCCAGTTCTATGATTCTAAGTTAAGTAGTTCTGTGATAAGTATCAGGTTTCAGAGTAACAGCCGTGTTAGTCTGTATTCACAAAAAGAAAAGGAGTACTTGTAGCACCTTAGAGATTAACCAATTTATTTGAGCATAAGCTTTTGTGAGCTACAGCTCAGTTCATCGGATGTGATAAGTAGTTACATGCAGGCAGGCTCTCTTGTGACGTTGCACTCCATATGTTTAATGGAAAGATGCTTATGAGTGTGAATATGATGTAACTGAAATATGCATTATGCAGAAGGTCTCTTATAAGGGTATCATTACAAAGCTTATGATCTCCTGAGTGTGTTCATCCTATTTGTATGAATTTATCATTCTTGTATCTGAAGCTAGAAATATGAAGTATTACTCTGAAGTTCTATTGTAACTATGCAAAGTGTGGGCCATTAATGGTGGCTTGCAATCTTGATGGCTCCCATCAACTAGGACAATTGGTTGTAAATGGCTCTGTTTTATATGTGGGTGCCAGCTAGTGAGTAATGAAGTCTCACAGGACATGTGAACATGTCACATGATACGGGAATCCATCTTAAAACTGCTGTTTTTCCATTTAGAAGGAAGGGTGGGAACCCAGAGAGAGAGAAAAGATTCCCGCCTTGTGCCAAAGATACAAAAGGGGGTGGAACAGAACAAAGGAGGCTGCAGTCATGAGAAATCCCCCAGTTACCACCTGAGCTGGAACTAACAAGAACTGTACCGGGGAAAGGATTGGACCCAGACTAAGAAGGAGCCTAGTCTATCAAAGAAGCTTATTGGAACATCTCTGAGGGTGAGATTTACCTGTATTCAGTTTCTTAAATGTATTTGGCTTAGACTTGTGTGTTTTGTTTTATTTTGCTTGGTCACTTGCTTTGTTCTGTCTGTTATTACTTGAAACCACTTTAATTCTACTTTTTATATCTAATAAAATGACTTTTGTTTATTAATTACTCTAGAGTAAATGATTAATACCTGGGGGAGCAAACAGCTGTGCATATCTCTCTATCAGTGTTATAGAGGGTGGACAATTTATGAGTTTACCTGTATAAGCTTTACACAGAGTAAAATGGATTTTTGGGGGGGTTGGATCCCATTGGGAGCTGGGTGTCTGGGTGCTGGAGACAGGAATACCTGCTTAGCAGTTTTTGGTTAAAGCCTGCAGCTTTGAGGGTGTGGTTCAGACCTGGGTCTGTGTTGCAGCAGACTAGCATTGTCTGGCTCAACAAGGCAGGGTTCTGGAGTCCCAAGCCATCAGGAAAAACGGGTTCAGAGGTAGTTTCAGCACATCAGATAACAGTCTCAAGGGGGTCTCTGTGGCCAAACCTGTCACAGTCTCTGACCAGCCCTTGCATGGGAAGGCTCCAGCTAGGGTACCTCCCAGGTCCTCAGGCATGCACCCTCTCTGGAGTATAAACCCAAATTATACCATCTTGTGCTGCACAGTGAACTGTACAGTACAAGCTCAAAATTCACCCCCTCCCTCAACGTGGAGAGGAATATGCAACAGTGTTCTCCCCCGAGTTATGATTCCCCCACACTGGTTTTAGATAAAGCAAAAACAAATGTATTAACTACAAAAATAGATTTTAAGTGATTATAAGGGATAGCAAATAGATCAAGGCAGATTACCTAGCAATAATAAACAAAAATCACAAACTAAGCTTAATATACTAGATTTGATATGAATAGCAGATTCCCACCCTATCTAAGTGATGATGCAAGCAGGCTTCAGATTCTTAAGGGCAAGTGGCACTTGATTACAGGTTGGAATCCTCAGGTGTTCTATTTATAGGCTAAAAATCCCTTTAGTCTGGGTCCACCACTTCCCCAGTTCAATCATTTTTTCCTCAGGTATTTCCAGGAGTCTTCTTGGTAGGGAGTCAGTGAAGAACCTAGATGATGTCACTCCCCTGCAATATATAGCTTTTGCATATGGCAGGAACCCTTCGTTTCAAAGCTTGCTTACCAATCAGTGGAAAAATACTGACATCCCAAGATGGAATCCAGTGCCAGATGAGCTGGTCACATGTCCCTGTTGAGTCACAGCAGCCATCCCCCATGGGCTGTTTGGAGCATTCACAGGAAGGCTTACCAGGTGGGAGCTAAGCTTCTACTGATACCTATAGTTTCTTCCTAATGGCTCAATACCTGAATGGGCCCTTCCCAGCCAGCCATCTAGACTGAGAACATTTGCCTCATGGGTGTTGCCAGAAATAGCTACATAGTCAATATTCATAACTTTGGATACAAAAATGATACATGTATATTAATAGGATAATCATATTCAGCAAATGACACCTCACATGCCTTTCCAATGACACCTCACATGCCTTATCTTGCATAAAATACATCAATCATAGTGATATTGTGACAGATTTATGTTACCAATCTGCCTGAGGCATCAGGTGATTAGGCTGAGGCCACAGGATCGTTGAGGAGGAGATGAAGGATCACACCGAGGGACTAAGTTTTAAAGCTTTATTAAGCAAATAACAGCAGAGAGTTGGGAACGCTCCCATGTCACTCGGAGGAAGAAAGAAAGTGTTAGTGCCTGTGACAAAGTTCCTCCTCTACCTTGGTGGATTTGTTCGCCTTGGAGCTTTACGGCAGCCCTCAGCTTGGCCATTTTTCTGAACCACAGTCCAGGTTGACTCCTACTGTGTCTGACCAGGAGTTGGGAGGATTTGGGGGGAACCCGGGCCCGCCCTCTACTCCGGGTTCCAGCCCAGGGACCTGTGTAATGCAGCTGTCTAGAGTGCCTCCTGGAACAGCTGTGCGACAGCTACAACTCCCTGGGTTACTTCCCCAGGGCCTCCTCCCAACACCTTCTTTATCCTCACCATAGGACCTTCCTCCTGGTGTCTGATAATGCTTGTACACCTCAGTCCTCCAACAGTCCGCGTTCTCACTCTCAGCTCCTAGTGCCTCTTGTTCCCAGCTCCTCACATGGACACCACAAACTGAGGTGAGCTCCTTTTTAAATCCCGGGTGCCCTGATTAGCCTGTCTTAATTGATTCTAGCAGCTTCTTGATTGGCTGCAGATGTTCTAATCAGCCAGTCTGTCTTAATTATTTCCAGAAGGTTCCTGATTGTTCTGGAACCCTCCCTGTTACTTTACCCAGGGAAAAGGGACCTGTTTAGCCTGGGGCTAATATATCTACCTTCTATTACTCTCCTATAGCCATCTGGCCCGACCCTCTCACACTTGGTATCAATTTTAGTAACAGTTGGAAAATATGTCACTGTGCCCCAGCCCTAACCCACTTTCCTACTCACACACACATGACCTGAGACTGGCCAAGCCTGGGTGTAATTTAAGAAGAAGAGGGGGAAGGGTAGATGAAAGTTCTGTCCTGTGCACAGGCCGTCTAAGGTCTGCTTTTGCTCTCCAATTTGCTTCAGCTCTCAGGAAGGTTTTAAGTCCTGGGTTCTTCTGGGGGTGTTTCGTTCAGGGACCTTTGTCACCCATGTTTTCTGTACCAGTCCATGTTAGGGGGCTTATTCCTTCACCCACTTACTTCCCTGATCCTTCTCGCATGAACAGAGAGCAAGAATACCCAAAGTCCAAAGGTGCAAACAATTTGATGTTTATTGGGGTGAACTTCCAGCAAGCATGATTCCAGTTTCCTTCCTTAGTGTCCTCCTTCCCAGCTCTGACACCACAGAGCCTTACACCTGTGTCTTTGTTCCCATTCCTGCCCTTAGCCAAACATGATTCCAATTTCCTTACCCCCATTCCCTGTTCCCATTTCCCCCTTTAGCAAAACATGATTCCAATTTCCTTACCCACATTCCCTGTTCTCATCTCCCCCTTTAGTAAAACATGATTCCAATTTCCTTACCCACATTCCCTGTTCCCGTCTCCCCCCCACACCCCCACACCCCCACACACACACCCTCACTTCCTGATTGACTGCAGACTATATAGTAAAACTTGAGTTCGGCTTAGCTATACCTTAACCAATCATTTTCCTGAAATTTAACTAACCAATCCTAACATATTGTAACATGATTATGTAACCAATTATATCCCACCACCTTAATTAGTTTACACCCAGCAAAATTAATTATACAGCAGACAGAAACAATCACAGAACCAGACAGAGATAATACAGACAAACAACAGCAAAGTGGGAACTATAATGACAAAACAATACAGAAGTGAGGATTTCACATCCCAGCTATTGATAAGTGAGTTCTTGCCAGACAGGAGGCTATCAAACTAAGTTTCCTTTTACATCTTCTAGGCACTTCCCTTTCTCTGGAGGTGATAGGCACTATCAGGACAGGATTGTATTCCTAACAGCCCAATAGCACCTTATTTCAATGTGACTAGTTTGGGATGTGAGGATGTGACTGTTCGCTTCCCAGCTTATGGTTGCCTCTGCTGCTTAGCCAAAGGCCTTAGCCTAAGAACAGGGCCTCAGACTGTCACAGTAAGAGAAGGACTTTACACAGGCAGACAGTGATTTTGATTCTTTCTTTTGTACCTCTAACTAGCCAAGTGATAAGAATACACCTAAATTCTTAAAGTACAGGCCTTTGCAGACAGGCCTGAATATCTATATCTTAACAGTCCAAACCGGCCTTTCGAGGTGTCCTTGGCTTTCCCAAAACACATTGGCTTCAGGGTTATGTTTTTATTTGCTGACCTTTGCATTTTCACTAGTTTTTGCACGCCCCTGCTGTCTTGTTGGTCTTACTTCTCTTTTCTCATGGTTGACTGGGGTTGGGTAAATACAAATACAGCTGCTGGCTTTTGGGCTGCATAGAGTCAGTTTGAGTGCCGTGACCTTGAACTAAAGCCAGCGTCTTATCTTCGGACTAAGCTAAAGCGTCGAGTTAACCCTTTCTCTTTTTTCTTCCTACCTCTTCATCCTCTTGCAACCCGCAAAGGAACCTTTTACTCCACACTCACACCTTTAACCCTTCCCGAAATACCTAGCAATGCCTTCAACAGTGTTAGCAACATACAATGCTGATCTGCCTCCCCAGGGGACTCATCATGAAGAATATGTGGTACAGTGTCACACCCGGCTGTAGTTGGGTGAGTATATTTTCCCACACCCACACGCAGAGCTGGCTGAGCCGCTGACCCAAACCCCTCTTCCCAGCCCCTGCTCTACACGGACCTGGACCTGACCTCCCCACCACTGAGCAGATGTGGCCCGAGCCCCTTCTCCCACCATCCTACCCAGTCCCAGGCCTCTCCCCACCTAGGCTGGCCTTAGGGAAAACGTTGCGCTTCCAGCCTCCTCATCCCCCCTGCATCCCAACCCCTTGAAACCAGTAAGCTCTCTGTTTTTGGGGAACCAGGGTGCAGTATCTAGCCTGTCTGACTCATGAAAGACACCCCCCTCAGCAGCCTCCGCTTAAGCCAAAACCTATCAGAGAAAAGACTTGGAGCAATGAAGAGCAATGAAGGGCGGATGGGAGACGCACCTAGACCCCTCCTGACAAGGGTGACAAGATTAAGACATCTCCATTAGCACACAGACTGGAAAACAGAGACAACTCCCCTAGCCTCATCAGCATGAAAGATGGGACAGGGAGACATCTCAATTTGCATAAAGAATGGAGACCAGAGAACCGCACTGAACTCTGGGATCAGAAAAGCAGGGATGCACTGCATCATGGGAATCTCTGCTCCAGATGTTAATGAACCTACGCCTGCACAGACCCAGCTCAGCAATTATCAGACCAATTCTAGTAATAAATCCTTGGTTGATATCCCAAAATACTGAAGCAGCCTAGTTGCATTGTGAGCTCCCTGGAAGAAAACACCACCCATAGCCAAGAGTGATTAGCTCCTATTGTCTAGCCTAAAGAAAACCCTTAAGTCATCAGTTTACCCATAAACAAATCTAGTGTTCTCCTTTGAACCATTGTATTTTCTCTACAAAACCCCCTACCTATGCCCAAGTAAGTGTTCTAATGCTTAGATCCGAAGTATGTATCAGTTCCACTGGTACTCCATCTTCTGACTGATCATGCTGGGGGCTCTGCCTGTCACCTGCCCTCAGGACCCTGAGCTACCACCATCACCTGGGAACCCCGACCAGTTCAAGCTTCAGGGAGCGGTGAGATCCCCTTCTCTCTCTCTGTTTTCCTTTCTACCTCAGGTATTAATCTTTAATAACGTATGTTATGTTGGTTTAGCCTTCCTTGTGTAGTTATCACTATTATTCAATAAATAACTTTTATGGTTAAGCTGGTTGCTTCTCTCTTTCTCTCTCTGAACTTTACTCTTTTGTGTTCTTAGCTTCCCCCATTTACTCTGCAGCAACACTTCTTTTACCTAAGCTAAAGAACCCTGTAGCACCCAAAAATACCGTGGGGTTTGCTTGTGAAGTGGGTTACTGCCAGTACAATTGTAACAGGAAAATGGGATAGGGACGTGTTAAACCTGGGGCACAGAATGAGGTGGGGGGGCAGTTGAAAGTGCTGCTCAGCCCAGCCTATTGAGACCAGGGGCACAAAGGGTGACAGCTTGAAGGTGCTGCTTAACCCAGCCCATTGAGTACAGGGACATATGAGGGGATCAGCTTGAGAGTGCTGACTGACCCTGTCTGCTCAGACTTGCTCTGTTAGTGTTGTGTGTGTGTGCGCGTGCACAGGTGTATGTTCATCTAGTTCTAGGGCTGGAGGAACCCAGCTCTGGAGAACCTACGTCCTGCAGGGTGGCTCCATTGGGAGGGGACTTGCAGAAGGAAGAAGTAGAGCTCCATATGAACTCTCAAGTGACATAAGCAGTACATTAATAGAATTACAGAACCCCCCTGAAGAGTAACCCTAATAAATGAGCATACTCCAAAGTAACTGGCGCATCTGGTACATCCCAACCCCTTGCTGTACCCCTAATCCCTGCACCCCAACCCTTGTATCCCTACTCGCTGCACACTCCTACACTACACAGATGTTTTCCTCTGCACTGTGCCCCCTTTGTCCCTAACCCCGAACCCTCCTCCTGCATCCACATGGGGAAAATCATCCTGGTGCGTAGAGCAGCTAGCATTGCTGCTCACTCCCCCCTCAAATGCTGCTCCTCCTCGTGAACCCATAGAGAGCTGTGGGGCGGGGGGAGAAAGGAGTGTCATCAGAGCTCCCTGCATCCAGATCACTTTCCCCACCTGGGCTGCGTAATGGGAAAGAAGAGAGCAGCAGCTCCTGATGCTCCCCTCACAGCACAGATGGGGAAAGTGACCCAGATGCACAGAGCACTTGGTGTTGCTCCTTGCTCTCCCCCTCACAGACCCTTAAGGGAACATGGAGGAACGTTGGGGTGAGCAGTATCTGTCTGTCACCACTCTGTCTCCCCATCCCCATGTTCCTCCACTGGAAGGAAGCCTGGATAAATCTAGGTGCCCCTATATGCAGCACTCTCCTGCCAGCTGGGAGCAGTTTCTGACTCTACACTGGTAGTGCACACATTTACACTGTTGCATGCCGCTCTCTTGATTATGGAACCCCTGGGAGGTCGCTGGGGTGGCCCACTCCTAAGGCCGGTCCTGCCGCTCATCCACCTGTGTGGACCAGGCTCGAGCCCCTCCCCTGTACTGACCTGGCCTGAACCCCTCCTCCTGCCTGACCGCTTGCTCCCCTGAACACCACCACTCACCTCCCAGACCCTCCCCCCCCCTTTTTTTTTTGGTGCAAAACTGGGCATTTGTCCCATTTTCTCTTGCCAGCTTATGATCAGCTGGTAAAAGCAAATGGGGCAAATGCCCAGTTTTGGCAAAAAAGTTGGGATGTCTGTGGCAGAGTTTAAAAAGAGGACTGTCCCACACAAAACGGGAATGTATGGTCACCATAGGCTGTAGTAAGAGTCACCCATGTAGCCCAGACAGCTATGGGGAGCCCCAGACCCTCCATCTGCTCTGGGTGAGGTGCAAGGATCCCTGCTTCACCTGGGCATGCTGCCCAGGGCAGGTGGAGGGTCCAGGACTCCCCACAGCAGCCCAGGCTCCTTGGGCAGCTCTTACCACCACCTGGCTTCTGACAAGGCAAGGAGGCGGGACCATGGGGGTGGACGAAGGGGAGGAGTGGTGGTTGGGGTCCCATGGCAGGGAGTGTGTGTGTGTGTGGGGGGCGAAGTGTTCTTTGTGCCCAGGAGCCTCTGATCAGAAGTGTTAAACCAGGAACACACCTCCAGAACTCAGAACCCAGATGTTTTCTTTATCACGCTAGTGTAAATTACTAGTAGTAATGCTAATGAATGAATGTCAGGTAGCTGATACAGTTATCTTGATACCAGATCATACATCATCAAATTCAAAGTGAGATATTATTGACAGTCACCATGTAGCACTCTAACAGATAATCGTAAAAGTCCTTCTTTTTAAATGAAGGCATAAGCAGACAACCAAGAATAATTGCAATTGTAATCCCTCATCGATATCACCTTGTTATATTTATGTATGTTCATATGCTTTTCCATGAAGTTCCATGCTCTTGAAGTAAAAGCGAGCCTGTAGAAGAGGAAAAAAAACTTTAGGCACTTTGCTTATCTCCCCTCATCTAGGGGTGAGTCACAGTGAGACTGGTGAGAGGTTCTGAGAGAAGGGGAGACTATATACACGTGGTAAATTGGGTGTAGCAGTTGAGGTGACACTGGATGTCGTTCTGTTTGAATGAGCTGCAGTAGCCATCTGTGGTGAGGATGTGTTGGAGAGATAAACAGAAGGGAAAAGCACAAAGGCATTGTTCTGTTTCAACATATATTTTGAATATATGCATTGTTGCAATGATGTATCATAGCTAAGCAGCTGTTTCCTGGCATGGTCACTTCATGTGTATCAACTTTAAAGGCCAGGAGTACTTGTGGCAACTTAGAGACTAATAAATTTATGCTAATATATTTGTTAGTCTCTAAATTGCCACAAGTACTCCTTTTCTTTTTACAGATAAGACTAACACAGCTACTACTCTGAAACTTTAAAGGCTTAGCTCTGTTCTTTTAAAGCATTTATATATAATTTGTTTAATTATTTAATATTTAATACTGGCTTTAAAGCTATGGCTGGACAGGGGAATTAATTAGTCAGGTGTTTATTATAAAAAAAATTCAGGAAGAATAATAGGTTTGAGTGGGAATATGATTGGAAATATTTTAATTTTAACAAAATAGTGGGTGAAAGTCTGCCCTCAGTTACACTAGTGTAAAATCCACTGAGAACATGTATTCCTTTAATTAAAAAAAAATAATAAAAAAAAAAACTATAGTGTGCTTTTCAAAACAATTTTAAAACGAAATCTTGACTATAACCTAGAACAGTCATTCCCAAACTTGTTTTGCTGGTTGTGCAGGGAAAGCTCCTGGTGGGCCGGGCCGGTTTGTTTACCAGCCATGTCTGCAGGTTCAGCCGATCACGGCTCCCAGTGGCTGTGGTTCGCTGCTCCAGGCCAATGGGAGCTTCTGGAAGTGGCAGCCAGTACGTCCCTCACCGCTTCCAGCAGCTCCCATTGGCCTGGAGCAGTGAACCGGGGCCACTGGGAGCCGCAATCAGCCTAACCTGTGGACACGGCAGGTAAACAAAGCAGCCTGGCCCGCCAGGGGCTTTCCCTGCACAACCGGCGGAACAAGTTTGGGAACCACTGAACTAGAAGATCCCAGAAATAAATGCACAGTGGGAATGCAAGAAATCTAAAGGCAGGTACCAAGTACGACATGACTACATAGCACAAACATGGGACTGTGAATATTGTATTCACTTCCTTCCCAAAATATTATATATAAAACAAATATATTATGTATCTGAGCCATGCCAGCAAGATTATTCCTATGAGAGATATGATATGGACTCAAACCACACATCAAGTGTCAACTGGCAGAACAACAAGTGGGGTTTCATGCCAACAGCAGAACAATCAAGCAGATATTTGTGCTATGACAACTAACAGTGACATTTCCTGAGCATAAAGACAAGGAACTGAATAACATTTTATTGATTTAAAAAAAAAAGACATTTGATAGTGTGTGTCAAAAAGGATTATTCCACATCTTGAAGCATTACGTTACCTCAGAAAGCTAACAACAATTATCCTTGATTTAAGCTAGGGTACAGAAAGCACAGTGAAAGTTAATGGTTCACTCATCAATTGCTTCTCTTCAGACACTTACTGTATTTTCACCTCACCTAGTCAACCATGTTTTATGAGTACATCTGAGATGAGGGTTTAAACAGAACTGCCAAGTGCTAATCTCTGCTTTCTAGACCATATTAACCCATTAACTTGAATTTTAAGACCAGATAATCAAATCCAAGAAACCAGTTCAAGATATAGATTTCAGATGATTAGAGGGAAAAACAAAATAAAACAAAAACCCATATGCTGACCAAAATGACAGTTAGCTAGCAAGAAATAATCAGTTTGAAATTGAACAGTGAAATGTATGAACTACTTCAAATATGAAGGCATACAAATGACAACCAGTAACACTATTATAAAATACAAGAGAGTCTTGACTGAATGAGTTTAGCAGTGGGAAAAAGAGAGCTTGAAAGATACATCAACCCCACAATCTAAATATAATAGAGAGGCAAGACAAGTGCATGTGTCATACATTATAGCAATGCAATTGTCTTTTTCTGAGACAGGTTAAGGAAGAAAACTGTCATTTTTTAGAAACTTGCATATACACTACTGTGAAAAAAAAATATGTATGTATGAGGAGCCCAACAGGCTGAGTTACTGTTCCCTTCAATTCCCAAGATTAGCAGCTCTGCTGACATCAAAAATAGAGGGACAAAAGCATATTGTTCTATAATCAAACAAGTCAACAAAATGTAGCTGATAAGTGTTTCTGTGAGGGTGCTTTTTATGTGGTAAAATACACAAAGCTAGTCATTATGAAACATTAAATGCAACAGCCCATTAAACCTACCTTTAAATTCTGATACCAACTGGGAATTATGGATAGTAGCAGGCAAGTATCTACAGGTAAGGAGTATTGATGGGAGAAGCCTAGCTTGCAGTGTCTCAAGGAAAATAAAATAATTTTTGTAGTGATTATTTTCACGGCTATGACAGTACTTAATTTGAGAAACATGAAGCCATTCAAATTCTAATTATTTGGATTAGTTTTAATCCCCTCCCCCCACAACCAATCTAAATACTGGATAATAAGTTAACCTTTTTACACCTATCAAATTCAGAACATGCAAATATTCAAAATTCATAGAAAATAAATCACATAGTAGAAAATCATAGAAATATGTTTGTGATAAAACACTTTGGCAGCCCCAGTATCTATGCTAGATAAAGGAAATGACTATACAAGAGTCCTTCATGCTTCGTGTCCTGTGGTGCAAGTGTGGTTTTTAAAGGGAAGATCTGGGCATGCAATAAAGGGTGAGTTTCCTGAGCTCTGAACATTCTGGAAAACCACAGGAATTTTCAAAAGATGAGTCGGTGCTGTTGGTAGTTCTGAAAATTCAGTCCCTGCTCTGGGCATCAAGCAGTCTGGGCTCTAGCTAGGTGTTCAGGCACTGAGATTTCAGATGTCAGCTGTCGCATAAAGCTTAATACCCAGCAACTGCTGTGCCCACTTCTCACTAATTGTCATTGTTCTTGTATCTTCTCAGGGCCCCAAACACTTGGAAGCCATTCTTAATATACGTTCTTGCGTCTGGATAATAAGGGGACCCCACAGAGCCATGGGAAATAAATATGCATAATATCACAATGCAAATTGTGCTTGGATGAGTATGTACAATCTCTCGTAACCGTCACACTATGCATCTGCAGGCTAAACACAGGAGAAGTGTTGAAGAAAAATAATGTATAAAAGATACCAGACTACTGCAGCATACTGGGGGCTTTCTTGCACCTTCTGAAGTTGCTGCTGGCAATGGTGGCAGGATACCTGATTCGACGGACTAGTATCTCTGATGCACTACGGCAAGTATTATGATTCTTTATATGTTCATGTTTATATGGAAGAATGGCATTTCTGTACTGTAAAGTTTTCTGATTGCAGTTCCTGATGTCACATCTCTCCAGTGTCTCTGTCTGCTGAGGAAACACAAGATATTTGTTTTCCTATAAGAGGAGGATTTTATTATATGTGGAGCCAGTAGCACCATTCTATATTTCATATAGCTTATATTTTACATAGCATATAGGGAGACAGTAATGCCTAGTGGATAGAAGACTGGACTGGGATTCAGAAGACAGTGGTTGTATTACAGTCTGACAGTGGGCTGCTGCCTCAGTTTCCTCATCTGTAAAATGGGGATAATGATAATTACTTCTGAAAAGTGGTTGCAGAGCTGATGAGAAGTGTTATGTTAATATTTTCAAATGGATATTAGCATTATACTACTTTGCTTGTTGAGGAGGATGTGTTCAGAAAGGCAAAACTTTGAGTAGTTGCTTGGACATGACATAACATGACATGACATGGACAACTGGAGTCAGACCTTCTGAGTTCTGGTATATATTGGAAGAATCAGACCTAAGGTTCTGTGAGTTTCAGCAAGATCCGTCACTAGATAATTTGTAACTATGCAGTCACTGGCAATCAGAATTCATACCTCCTGTCCAGCAACAGGAAAATATAGTTAGCATTTGGTATCCAGCAACTCCATGAAAAGTGCAATCATGTCATTTTATATATTAAAATTAAATCAATTACATTTGTTGATTATACAAAATTCACCAAATTTAAACATTATTGAAATAATCTAGCAAGCATTAAGCATAATATATGAATTCAAGGGGTTATTTATTCACTTCATTATTACTTATTTAAAGTTGCTTTTCCTGTATATTGTGATAACAATGTTTATAGTTATTTTTATCTCCTCTGCTACTAGTGCATACTAGCTGCGCTTTTATCTGTAATTAAATGAAGGAAGTTTAAAAAAGTGGGGAACACTAATAGTTCTGGGCAGAAATTGGTACAATGGTGATTATTTCTAAAATTATGCTCCTAGCCTCTAAAACACCTTGCATGACAATGAAGCCTCCAAAAGGAATAATACTGTTGCTAGGTAATTATGTTCACTACTGGGCAAAAGGAAAAAAAAAAAAGTACTTTCATTATAAATGATCTCATACGTAAATTCAATATCTAAGGGAATGAACATACAGAATCTGATGCCCTTCAGAGGCAGTAATTCAATTCTTAGGGCAAAGATTAAGTCTGTTGAAGCAGAGTCTGGCCAGATGTTGAAAAGTTACTGTTCATACACCAGCTGTCTGGGTAAGGAAAGGAGAGAAAAAGAGCGACTGTTTCAGATTATCTCATTTGGAGAAACTGTCTCCTATTTTTGTCCTTTCTAGAAGGGTGGCTGCACCCCACAAATGGCTGCCTACTAGGGAACAATGTGGGTTAAGGGATGAGCTAGATAATAACTAAATATAAAATGCAATAGATACAGACATCATTTTGCTTCTTTGGAGAAAATGGAGGCATGTATGTCTCAGATCCAGGTGAGTGACCTTTCTTGGACATCCAGAGGCAATCAAGCTGCTAGATCCCATGAGTTTTAAGCCTCCAGAGTGTGAGCAGAGCCTCGGGACTGTCCAAATTTTGGTGTCTCTAGGCAAACTCTCTGGGTGCAGATCCTCTAACTGTAACTCCATCCTGAGAGGTGCAAAAACATGATCCACTGCCCAGCTCCTAGAACCAGTGCTGCCCCTCAAACTTTCCTACCTGTAATTTAAGCAACCTGTGGTGTGAGAAATAAAACAGAGGGCCGTCTTTCCTTGAAGGGTAGCTATATCTCGCCAATATCTTCCTACAGATCAACAGTATAACTAAAGAGATGGGACAAAAATGAATATAAAATGCAACAGATAGTACAGTATCATGTTATGTTTCTTTTGAGGAGATGGGGATGCATAGAGCTGTAAAACTGATATTAAGACATGTTTATATTTAGAATTTTTCTAAAATACTCTGTAGTTTCTGTTACCAGTGTAAGGATAGAGTGTCCACTATGCAACAGGATTAAATATGATTTTCCTCAAAAAATGACAAAATAAAATCCTTTATTCTCTGGGGTTCTGAGTACAGGTCAAATAATCATCTGACCAATTAATCATGCTTTAGATGACTAAAGTCTAAAAAAAGTATAAGCAGTAGAAATTGATTCAAATAGTAACATCAAACTATTATAGTGAAATAGGGCTTTTATTGGTTAAAATGTATGAAAAGCAGTCTAATGAGCCCTTGCATGGTCTTGGCTTGACACAATAGACTGAGTCAATGTTGGAAAATACCAGGATTTTGGTTATAATTATTTTTGAACAAGTTTTGGTTATGAGAGAAATGGCTTAGAGAATGCATTTAATGATTCATAAACACATTATTACTGCAAAGGACAAAGGCTCATCCGGATAACGAAACAATACATTCTGAATAGTGAGCATTTGTTCTATCGTAACGGCTTCAAAACACAAATACATTGTATTCAAGATGTTAGGGAGCTTTCTGATGCTTGTATGATTATAATCAAGACTTCTTAACAACAGTGACAGAGAATGCAAAGATATATACAGAGAGCAATTCACATGATAGGGAGGAAAGGAGTGAGAGATAGAATAAAAAAGAAATGGGAGACAGAGGTAGTGATGTAATTACATGTGCCAAGAGGGAGAGGTAGGGAAATACCATAGTATGTAAGAGGGTAGAGAAACCTACAAATGGAGGAAATACTGAAGAATGTTTTAGTGGATGATACGATAAGTTGAAAGATCAGAACTGGCTGCATTGAAGTCAGCTACCATAATGTCAGTAGATGGTACCATCTGTGAATGGTCAATGCCAAATGTAGAGTAGTATTCAATTAACTTGGCAAACCTCAGGAAATGCCAATGGCTTCAGGTGATAGAGCACCTGGGAATGTTATTAGAACCCCAGTGGAGAAATTATTGCAGAAAGGAGGAAGAGTTAAATCATGGATTTGTCAGTCACAAACCAGAGGGAACGCAATGGGAAACCATCCTCTGTACTTTCTCTTATGAGAACTATCATAGAAATAAAGGCAAAGCATGAATCCATGTGCGTCACAAAAGGGTGAAACCCCCACTTCAGAAAGCTTGACAAAATTATACTGGGAGGAGTTTCCAGCCATTAAGAGTACAGGTTGCTATTATAATGGTGCCATACCAAATCTGTTAGAAAGCAGAGTGTCTGATATTTGCACCTAGGGGAAAAAAAAGTGTGACCTGATTTTTCATACATGAATCATCAGAATGTGAGGAGTATGTATGACAGGAAGCTCACCATCATGACCAAAAAATTGGAAAGATAAGAGATATATAAGGAATCTGAGAACTCTGTTGGACTGCTAGGAGCCATTTCATGACAATGGATGAATATTTAGTGTACTATTCAGGATCTGAGAAAATGGGGTTATGTTTATCTTATCCAAAAAAAAAAAACATTAAAATGTATGCTTAGAGATAACCCAATCAGTGAAAGAATCATTACAATTAGTTTTCAAAACAAAGCCAGACAATGTGTCTATCAGATAGGTTTATGCTCATACAACAGGAACTGATGATGTAATTGTTAGTTCTCTGAGCAACTTGAAAAGACACTAATTAAAACACCAACCAAATATATCACCCTTGCAGTTAGGGACCTGAATGTGAAAGTTGGAAGTGTAAGTTCTCAAAAGTAGAAATGCAAAGTGATCATCCTTCCTGTCTGACTCAATACTACCATAGTGAACTCTGCATTGGCATGACTTAACATTTTTGGATTTTATATTTTTTTTAAATCGTTACATTCTTCTAAAAGAAGACAGATAAATCAACTGAAGTCTTCAATTTCCCCCATGCAAACAATACACCCAATTTACCCAAACAAAAAAAAAGTGCCCATACATTCTAAACAGCAGCAGTACAAATTTCTTCATTTTGACCTGTCTACATGCTTTATCTTTCAGCTGAAAGATGAGAGGATAGTTCAGATTTCATGCCAGTAAATAAATTTCTCACTCTGCTGAAGCTGAAGAACAGGTTACCACCAAATCACGAAAAACCATCACCAAAACTTGCATATTAGGAACTGGTCTGAGCCCCACTGAGTTATAAAACGTCTGGGTTTGTGAGTTTCTTGCATAGTCTTAACACTACTGAAATGTATGTACACTTAAATATTTTATATATTTTCTATTCACAAACTCTCATATGAATTTGTAAATAAAACAAAATATTTCTTCCTACACCTGGAAGGTAAATACCTTATGAAATGGCCCTGCACGTTTTCTGGGGAAGGATGCCAGATGCCACGCTAATAGAATGTTCCTTACAGACAAATCCATAAGTAGGAGATGCACCAACTCTAAAGAAAACTGTTTAGCTACCCTTAAGTCAGATATAATGCTCTGTCATGATAGACACCAGAAAGAAGAGTACAATTAAAATGTAAGCATCTGCAGAAAAATGCAAGCAAAAATGGAGATGGAGACAAACTAAAGCTCTTGATAAATGTTTGACTTTTATTTTCTGCCCAGAGATTGTTATGTAATATCTCCCCCTAGATAAGATATACTTTTGCATATACCTTACTTTAATATGTCAACAAATTTCAATGTTCTTATTCCTAATATCTTAATCTCCTGGGGCTCTCTGGTTATGAGAATTCAATAACAGCTTCTCTCAAAATTACATGGGAATGTACTAAAGAAAGAGAAAATGTGATTATAATGATCTCTGTTCATCTAAAGCTACAAAATTATATAAAATGATGTATCATAGATTTACTATATATTCTATATCACACTGGTATGGGTTCCCTAATAAAAAGTACAGCATACACTGCAACTCAGTTTAATATTGCCTTTGGGGAAAGTGGATATGACAAACTGAAGAGTGTTTGAACTGTATAGGAACAATTTTGATACATGTGAATTGTTGCCAGTAACAGCCTTTATTCAACCTGAAGAAAACAAAACAAAACAGGTATACAAATGGTATCAAAGAACTTCTGAAAATGACAAATAATTTACTATTGCCATTAATAGCACATTTGTTGAGTTCAGTTTGTAGTAAATTATTACCAGGCAGATGTTCTAAATTTATTCAGTAAGATGATGCATTCTCTTGTTATCACGTATACATTTATCTAGTTTTTGATGTAATATGTTTACATGGTACCAAGAGAAAGTTAGCAAAATCGAAATTTGGAAGTTAACAAAGCTTTCATTTAAATTACTGGAGTATTACTACACCTTTTCCCCCACCCCTCCCCTGTCTTTCCCCCTCATAAGGACTATCATGCAAACCCTGTTTTGAACTGTCCTTACATCTTTTCTTCCTTATTAGTTTTGTACCTATTAGTTCTATAGTAAGGCTGTGTATTTGTGTACCACAAGAAGCCAAGCACAGTATTTGTACCTATGTTTATATTGTCATGGTGTTTTTGCCTCAGGAAGCCAGTGGATACGTTTTTAAACAATCATCTAAACAAATCTCCCCTCTACTCCCCCAACCCATCAAAAACAAGTTTAGGATCAGTTTGATTTGAGTTTTGCTAGCTCTTTCTCTGTCTGCACCTGTGGGGGCCCTTGCTAGATAGTCATCCTGACTCTGGAAGCTTCTACTCAGGCCATGGTCTTGACTTGCTGGGCCTGCTTGCTAGCACATGGCCTGCATGTCCCACTAACAAAAGCCAGATGGGGGAACAGCCCGATGTCTGCTGGTGGAGTGCCTCAGGAAGCAGGTAAGAGGTCTCTCGTCTGAAGAGCAGTCAGAAGCATGAGGAATTCGACAGGATACATGGAAAAATATAGGACATGGGATGCTAGCCTCCTACAGCAGCATTAGAAGAGGAAGAACGGGCAGGGAGGAGACTGGTTGCTGGTCTTCTTGGGCAAGAGGTCCCCATCTAGGTCCACTGCAATCAATAACTAGTGTATAGTACTGACACCAGGAGATGTGAGAAGACCCCAATGTCTGAGAAGGAGGATCCACCTGCCCCCAAGGCTGGGAAATTCACAGCCACTGCATCCAAGAGATGGTGGTGTAGCATGTTGGTGGTTGGGGATTCCCTTCTGAGGGGGATGGAAGCATCCAACTGCCTAGCTGACATGATGTCACAGGAGATGTCTGCTTGGAAGGTGCATCTGAGATTATAGAAAGGTTGCTGAGGATCATACATCAGACCACTACCCCATACTCTTCATTCCCATAAGAATTAATGGGACTGCCAGGTATGTGTGTCAGAATACATCCATGTATTCATACCCTATACACTATTGTAAGAGTCTTTGTACAAGGTATGCCTTGTGAGGTATCATCTGAAAACTCAGTTTGCTGGTCAGTATTGTCCTGATAAAATGTGTGGCAACATTGTATATGAAGTTATAAGATTCCACTATATGATGTTATTAACACATGTTCCAAACCCCACAGCTCTGCCAAAGCAGAAGTATGCAAATGGATCTGTCCTAAACAAAGGAGTGTGTGTTTTCCTTAATTTACATTTAAGCAGTAAACAGAGTCATCAAGCAGGAAGGGAAAACAAAGGAAGTTCAAACAGGTGAAAAAAGGATATTCCCAGCAGGGAATATCGTTCCACATAGACTCTATCTCCTAGTTCTGAGCTGGATGTGTTTTTCAAGAGGGGGACTGAAACTATAAAAAGGAGGGACAAACACCTCAAAACCCCTCCACCCATCTATCTCATTCTCTGAACCCGTTGGACTCTGGGGGAGGGGTTCTGACCAGAAAGTTTGGTTAGCAATCTGCTGGAGCATGTGGTAAGTAAGTTTAAGTAGATACTAGTAATCATTTTATATTGGTTTCCTGCAACCACTCCTGACTTTTATGCCACATTACTTATACTCACTTCAGAACTTCTTTGTAGTAAATAAATTTGTACTATTGTGTTATCTAATCCACAGTATTTAAGTTGAAGTGTCTGGGTGACTATTTAATGTGATAAACTGGTATACTGTTCCCTTAAAGGAACAACAGAGTTAATATATTTGTACTGTCCAGGAGAGGGCTGGGTAGTTCAGGACATACATTACTGGGGAAAAATCTTGGACTGAGGTTGTGTTGGTCACCCTTAATTATAACCAAGGTTGTTGAGATCCTGGTTGTAACTGGTAAGCTGAAGTTACACACAAACACTCAAGGCATGGCTTGCATGCTGGAAGGCTATTAGTGGCTCAGGTGAGAGGTACTTCAGCAAGGCATTGTTAGACACCCAAGGTTGCAGAATAAGGGTGACAGTCCCTCACTGGTCTGAATTGTACCCTAGTATGTCACAGTATGACCCTGGGCAGATCAGCAGTGACGACAGGGGTCTGGGAGTGAGAGTGAAGGAGCCTAGGACACCGGTTGTGTTCTCATCCATCCTCCTGGTTGGGAGTAAGGGCCCAGGAAGGGACACATACATCCTGGAGATGAATGCATGGCTGAGCAGATGGTGTCAACAGAAAGGCTCTGGCTTCTTCATCCATGGGATAGTGTTCCAGGAGCCACCAACCTTCTCTGAGGCTCCCTGCTCAATCAAAACCCCAGCTGGCTCTCAGCAGCAGCAGCTCCTGTATGGACAGAGCTCCACACCAGCAATCTCACTTCTTTTCCCAAAGTGGAGTCCACCGCCTGCTCTCCCGGAAGAGGAAGTGTCTCACTCTTTCCCCAAGGCATCATGGGAGTTGTAGTCTCTAAGGCTAGATTGCAGCACACAGGATCTTCCCAACTGAAACACTCCCAATAAAATTCAGATTCCCCTCTATGTAAGCAGAAGGGGGTGGAGTCTGACCAGTTACAAGTCTCTGGATAAAGACAAAAGGTGTGAGACCACGGTAGGGTTCTACTACAAATCAAATTAGGAAAAAGGTGGATAAAGCTTTTCTGGAACAAATATATATCCAAAACAAAGCACCTGATAGTAATGGGGGACTAACTACCCAGACATCTGTTGAACAAGTAATATGGCAAGACACAAAATTTCAAGTAATTTCTTGGAATGTATGGGGACAATTTAGTATTTAAGAAAGTGGAGGAAACAATCAGGGTGACAGCCATTTCAGACTTGTTTCTAACAGTAAACATTTGTTTGTGAATGTGGTAGTTGAAGGCAATTGGGGTGAAAGTGATCTGGAAAGGATAGATTTCATGATTCTAAGAAAAGGAAGGAGGGATAAGACTATGGATTTAAATAAAAGCAGACTCTAATAGACATATAGAACTGGTAGGTAAGATCCCATGAAAAGAAAATCTAAGGGAAAACAGAGTTCAGGAGAGATGGCAGTTTCCCAAGGAGACAATATTGAAGGCACAACTGCAAACTAACCCAATGTGAAGGAAAGATAGGAAGAATAGTAAGAGGTCAATATAGCTTCACCAGGAGCTCTTTAATGATCAGAAAATCAAAAAGAAATCATTCAAAAAGTGGAAACATGAAAATTGACAAGGATGAGTACAAACAAAAAAAAAAGAAGAAGAGTGCAAGCATGTAGGGACAAAATCAGAAAAGTTAAGGTGAAAAAATAAAGTTACACCCAGCAAAGGACATAAAAACAATAAGAAGATGTTCTTTAAATACTTTAGGAACAAGAAAAATAATAAAGTTAATTGTAAATCCGCTACTTAGTGAGGAAGGAGAGCTAATAATTAGAAGACTGAGATGTTTAATGACTCTTTTGCTTCAGTCTTCATTAAAAGATTAATGGTGACCAGACACTAACAATGGGGAAGGAACACAAATCAGAATAGGGAAGAAACAGATTAAAGAATATTTAGGCAATTTAGCTGCATTCAAGTCTGCAGAGCAAGATGAAATGAATCAATCTCATAATTATTAATGATTATCTTTGAGAACTCATGGAGGACAGTGAGGGCCCAGAGGACAGCAGAAAGACAAACATAGTATTTATCTTAAAAAAGAGAAACAAATTGGATCCAGCAAATTATGGACCAGTCAGCCTAACTTTTGATACCTGGAAAGATACTAGAACAAATTACACATTTGATTTGTAAGCACATAAAGGATAATATGGTTGTGAAGGAAGCTAACATGAATTTATCAAGAATAAATCATGCCAAGCCAACTTAATTTCCTCCTTTGACATGGTTAGTGACCGAGTGATGGGGGGGGAACACAGATATATTTTTATTTTAATAAGGCTTTTGACACATATGATTCTCATATGCAAACTTGGAACATGTTTTCTAGATGCAATTACTATAAGGTGGGTGCACACCTGGTTGAAAAACTGTACAGAAAGAATAGTTATCAATGGTTTGCTGTCATACAGGGAACACATATCTCATGGGTCCCACAGGAGTCAGTCCTGGGTCCAGTCCTATTCAATAGTTTCATTAGTGACTTGGATGATGGAGCGGAGAGAATGCTTATAACATTTATGGGTAACATCAAGCTAGAAGGATTTGCAAGCACTTTGGAGGACAGAATTCAAATTCAAAACAACATTACAAATTCGACAATTAATCTGAACTCAACAAGATGAAATTAAATAAAGACAAGTGCCAAGTGCTTCGCATAGGGAAGGAAAAAAAATCAGACAGACAACTACAAAATGAGAAATATCTGGCTAGGTTGTAGTACTGCTGAAAAGAATCTGTGGATTACAGTGGATCAAAAATTGAATATTAGCCCACAGTGTTATGTAGTTATAGAAGAGGAAAAATGTGGACAAATTGGAGAGTGTTCAGAGGATAGCAACAAAAAAATGACCAATGGGTAGAAAACCTGACCTATGAAGAAAGGTTAAAAAAAATGGGCATGTTTAATCTTGAGAAAAGAATACTACAAGGGACCTTATATAGGCTTTATATATGTTAAGGGCTGACTGCAATCATTTGTTCTCCAAGTTAGAATTTTTTTCCCTAATATCTAACTATAAGGGTAGCTAAGCACAGGAATAAGCTTCCAAGGGAGGTTGTGGAATCCGCATCTGTCATAAATATAAAGAGAAGGGTAACCACCTTTCTGTATACAGTGCTATAAAATCCCTCTTGGCCAGAGGCAAAACCCTTTCACCTGTAAAGAGTTAAGAAGCTAAGATAACCTCGCTGGCACCTGACCCAAAATGACCAATAAGGGGACCAGATACTTTCAAAGCTGGAGGGGGGGTGGGGGAACAAAGGGTTTATCTGTCTGTGTGATGCTTTTGCCAGGAACAGACCGGGAATGCAGCCTTACTACTCCTGTTAAGTTAGTAAGTAATCTAGCTAGAAATGCGTTAGATTTCCTTATGTTTAATGACTGGTAAAATAAGCTGTGCTGGATGGAATGTATATTCCTGTTTTTGTGTCTTTTTGTAACTTAAGGTTTTGTCTAGAGGGATTCTCTATGTTTTGAATCTGATTACCCTGTAAGGTATTTACCATCCTGATTTTACAGAGGTGATTCTTTTACTTTTTCTTTAATTAAAATTCTTCTTTTAAGAACCTGATTGATTTTTCATTGTTCTTAAGATCCAAGGGTTTGGATCTGTGTTCACCTGTACAAATTGGTGAGGATTCTTATCAAGCCTTCCCCAGGAAACAGGATATAGGACTTGGGATATTTTTGGGAAAGACATCTCCAAGTGGGCTCTTTCCCTCTTCTTTGTTTAATACGCTTAGTGGTGGCAGCATAGGGTTCAAGGACAAGGCAAAGTTTGTACCTTGGGGAAGTTTTTAACCTAAGCCGGTAAGAATAAGCTTAGGGGGTCTTTCATGCAGGTCCCCACATCTGTACCCTAGAGTTCAGAGTGGGGAAGGAACCTTGACAGCATCATTGGAGATTTTTTAGAACAGGTTAGACAAACACCTGTCAGGGATTATCTATGTATACTTGGTCCTCCATCAGCACAGGGGGCTATCCTTGATGATTTCTTGAGGACCTGTCCAGCCCTACATTTCTACCAAGAGGTTAATATCATTTTGTGGTGTTGTAACACAGAGGTTCCTTAGAAAAGGAACAGCTGTTTTTTGAAAACAACTCTCACCTCAGACTTGACAAACTCAATACACCAAACATGTCTTGCAGGTTATTTATCTATTAAGTGTAACATGTCAGATAGTTACAGAAAGCTCATGACTTATTAAGACTCAATAGTTGTGAGATGTCTGTATTGGTAATATTTAAGGTATAATGTAATTGTACAGAAAGTATTCTTTTTGGACTTGGAGTAGAAGTTCTTCACCACAGATAAATATGTCTCAAAGTCCCATTTCAGCAGAAGGGAATTGTCACCCTGCCCTGGTTAACTGGTGATGTAATGCAAGGATCAATGATTTAGCCTTGCTCCATCCCATGACTTTTGGTAGAAAACCATCAAAACCACTTGGAGGTAAAAACAGAAAATCAAAAAGAAATCACCCAGCCTATGAATAAAGACAAAAGACTTTCAGTATAACACAGAGGGGAAAAGGCACTCTGTATCCCAAAGAGACATCTTGAGGGGAAGTGGTAGTCTCATGACATATGGGATTCTGGTTCTGATGAAGTCAGCCAGTTCTGCAATAGACTGAACTTGGGGGAGGGGAAGAGGGTCTATTTTATTAGATAGGAAGGGTAACTATTAATAAATGTAGCCCCAGCTTTGCATTTTATTATTTTGTTTTGTATTGTAACCATTCATGTTTCCAATCACTCTCTCATTTCTAGTGTAAACTCTGTTATTTTGTTGTGTGTCAAACAGAGGTTTAAAGTAAAACTAGTCAACTGGGGTACTCTGCTCCCTTGGGGGCAGAGGATCTGAGATTTCTCTAAGCAGTTAGTGTCAAGGGCTGGATATCACAGGGGAATGCTTCTAAGGGACTCAAGGTCTGGAGTGCATCTATTATTAACTTGCAATGCAAAGCCAGGGATGGCATAGCCCAGAGGAGAGTGCTTGGATGGTGCGGACTGGTGGTGTTAGGGAGCTCACATCCAGCTGCCATAGGCAAGATGACTGCTTGCTGGAGACAGGGAGTAACAAAGTAACTCATAGTTCTGGGTACCCCGAGAACTGCCATAAGGTGTACAGTATACTCACATTTACCTGAAGCTCCGTTAACCAAATCCCTTATTTGTCCCCATGTACCTCATGCTGAGGGACAAAGAAAGGATTCAGATAAAATGGAGGCCTGAATAATAAAGCAGAGAGCCCTGGTCAGCACTGCAAGGAGAAAGAGGATGACAATGAGCCCTCAGCTGTGGGGGAGGCCACCCTACTGAAGAATGGCTACTGCAGCACAGCAGGGAGCTCTCTGCAGCCCCCCTGTCAGGGTAGTGAGTGCGTAGGGCCATCACAGTAGAGCTGCTGAGGGCTCCATTCATTGCTGCAGGGCTGGTGAACCTGATCCCTGCAGGCACAAGATACAGGGAAGGTTATAGCCCTGGTGGGGCAGAGCAGAGTCCCGGCCAGGGGTCTCCTCTCTTCACCACACCTTTCACCTGTAGGGATTGGGTGTTACTGACCCTGGGGCAGCACAGAAAGTCCTCTGTGGCTCTGCTGCCAAAGGAGTGAGTGAGCAGGGCAGAGCAAAGACCCCTGGCCAGGAATGAGAGGAGGACAAGACTGCAGCTGTACCCCACTGCTGAATGGCTTAATGGCTCCTGCCATCTCAATTGTCTGAACTCTTAATTATTCAAATAAAATCCATGTCCCCTGTGCTATTTGGACAATACAGCATACTCCAGGTTAACAGGAGCGTTGTATGTCAGACACAGGAAGTAGTTGTCCTGCTCTAATCAACACTCGTGAGGCTTCAGATGTGCCCAGTTCTGAGTGCCACTTTAGGAAAGATGTGGACAAATTGGAGAGGGTTCAGAGGAGAATCCAGATGCAAGGTTTAGAAAACCTGACCTATAAAGAAAAGTTATAAAAACTGGGCATGTTTAGTCTTGAGAGAAGAAGACTGGTGGGGAGAGCTGATAACAGTCTTCAAATATGTTAAGGGCTGCTATAAAGAGGATGTTGATAAATTGATCCCCATGTCCTCTGGAGGTAGGCCAAGAAGTAATGGGCTTAATCTGCAGCAAGAGAGATTTAGGTTAGACATTAAGAAAAGCTTTCTAGCTACAAGGGTAGTTAAGTTTTGTAATCGGCTTCCAAGGAAGGTTGTGGAATCCCATCATTGGAGGTTTTTAAAAATAGAGGTTGGACACCTCCTAGGGATAGTATAGGTTTACTTTGTCCTGCCTCAGCACAGGTGGCTGGACTGTATGACCTATCGAGGTCACTTCCAGCCTTACATTTCTATGATTCAGTCTTGGTTTTTCCATAACAGCTCATCTCTGCCTGCTCAGGTGATAAATTGATTTAAGGTGAATAAAATGCAAGACTCATCTCCACTGCCAACTATACTCAAGATACAATATTAACTTGTACCATACTCTATCTTCAGAACAATATCATGTTCCTGTTATTTTAAGACAGTCATATTTCAATGTAAGAGGGAGCTATTCCTCAATATTTGTCTGTGCAAAAGTATTGTTCGATGTTTTAGTTTTCTTTCTAGTCCTGTATTTAAATATTTCACATACTTGAAGAACAGATTTTCTATACATTATTTAAATAGATACAACTTCAAGTACATTGTCCCTGTCCAAAGATCTCACAGTCTAAGGCCCTGGATCCTGCCTTTTGCGCAGCAGGGCACCAAACGAGCACAGGGCCCAGCCCACCCATAAAATGTATTGGTGGGTCAAGGTCCAAGGACTCCAAGTCTATCCAGTTACATGATATGCCCACATGGATGGAGTCACATGATCACAGTCTAAGACTCGTTATCATTTGTGTCTCATATTTATTTCTCATTTATATATATATGCCTACTTAGAATTTTATGCTAGGGGAAAAGCTATTTTAAAAATATATAGCTAATACATGAATAACAATAACTGATAGGTGTGTTATGGCCTTCACTCACCACCAGAACACCCTCCTGGCATCAAGGTGTGATGTTGCTGGAATCTTTGTCTCCCAGACCTCCTGCTGGTCATCTGCCTTTGTGCTCAACTCACCCTCCAGCTGAGAAGTATCAAAATCCAATCCTTTTAGGGTAACAAAAGCCCTAAGTAATATCCAAAAATTCTGTAAATCACTCTGCCCATCTTCTGGGCTCTATCTCCAATTGCTTCCTTAACTACTCCACAGTCTTCTCCCCCAGCTCACTCTTGAGCACTGGCCCCTCAGATTGTGTATGTCTGAGGTGCCCATTCTCCCACTGACTGTGGCTCAGGCCCTTTCACAGGAACGCCTCTACTCCCTGTGGTTCTTTCCTTCAGACTGAATTTTCTCCCCTTTCATGGGGCCCAGGTGTTCATTAAATTATCATTTGATTCCTCCCAGTCCCACCCCCATGGCTGAGAAGCAACTAATTAGGCTATGCCCTGGTCTACACTAGGACTTTAGGTCGAATTTAGCAGCATTAAATCGATGTAAACCTGCACCCGTCCACACGATGAAGCCCTTTATTTCGACTTAAAGGGCTCTTAAAATCGATTTCCTTACTCCACCCCTGACAAGTGGATTAGCGCTTAAATCGACCTTGCCGGCTCGAATTTGGGGGTACTGTGGACACAATTCAACGGTATTGGCCTCCGGGAGCTATCCCAGAGTGCTCCATTGTGACCACTCTGGACAGCACTCTCAACTCAGATGCACTGGCCAGGTAGACAGGAAAAGAACCGCGAACTTTTGAATCTCATTTCCTGTTTGGCCAGCGTGGCAAGCTGCAGGTGACCATGCAGAGCTCATCAGCAGAGGTGACCATGATGGAGTCCCATAATAACAAAAGAGCTCCAGCATGGACTGAACGGGAGGTACGGGATCTGATCGCTGTATGGGGAGAGGAATCCGTGCTATCAGAACTCCGTTCCAGTTTTCGAAAAGCCAAAACCTTTGTCAAAATCTCCCAGGGCATGAAGGACAGAGGCCATAACAGGGACCCGAAGCAGTGCCACATGAAACTGAAGGAGCTGAGGCAAGCCTACCAGAAAACCAGAGAGGCGAACGGCCGCTCCGGGTCAGAGCCTCAAACATGCTGCTTCTATGATGAGCTGCATGCCATTTTAGGGGGTTCAGCCACCACTACCCCAGCCGTGTTGTTTGACTCCTTCAATGGAGATGGAGGCAATACGGAAGCAGGTTTTGGGGACGAAGAAGATGATGATGATGATGATGATGAGGTTGTAGATAGCTCAAAGCAAGCAAGCGGAGAAACCAGTTTTCCCAACAGCCAGGAACTGTTTCTCACCCTGGACCTGGAGCCAGTACCCCCCGAACCCACCCAAGGCTGCCTCCTGGACCCAGCAGGTGGAGAAGGGACCTCTGGTGAGTGTACCTTTTAAAATACTATACATGGTTTAAAAGCAATAATGTGAAAGGATTACTTTGCCCTGGCATTCGCGGCTCTCCTGGATGTACTCCCAAAGCCTTTGCAAAAGGTTTCTGGGGAGGGCAGCCTTATTCCGTCCTTCATGGTAGGACACTTTACCACTCCAGGCCAGTAACACATACTCGGGAATCATTGTACAACAAAGCATTGCAGTGTATGTTTGCTGGCGTTCAAACAACATCCGTTCTTTATCTCTCTGTGTTATCCTCAGGAGAGTGAGATATCATTCATGGTCACCTGGTTGAAATAGAGTGCTTTTCTTCAGGGGACACTCAGAGGAGCCCATTTCTGTTGGGCTGTTTGCCTGTGGCTAAACAGAAATGTTCCCCGCTGTTAGCAACAGGGAGGGGGGAGGGTTGAGGGGGTAGCCACGCGGTGGGGGAGGCAAAATGCCACCTTGTAACGAAAGCACATGTGCTATGTATGTAATGTTAACAGCAAGGTTTACCCTGAAAGAGTGTAGCCACTGTTTTATAAAATGTGTCTTTTTAAATACCGCTGTCCCTTTTTTTTTTCTCCACCAGCTGCATGTGTTTCAATGATCACAGGATCTTCTCCTTCCCAGAGGCTAGTGAAGCTTAGAAAGAAAAAAAAAAACGCACTCGTGATGAAATGTACTCCAAGCTCATGCTATCCTCCCACACTGACAGAGCACAGACGAATGCGTGGAGGCAAATAATGTCAGAGTGCAGGAAAGCACAAAATGACCGGGAGGAGAAGTGGCGGGCTGAAGAGAGTAAGTGGCGGGCTGAAGAGAGTAAGTGGCAGGCTGAAGACAGGGGTGAAGCTCAAATGTGGCAGTAGCGTGATGAGAGGAGGCAGGATTCAATGCTGAGGCTGCTGGAGGACCAAACCAGTATACTCCAGTGTATGGTTGAGCTGCAGCAAAGGCAGCTGTAGCACAGACAGCTGTGTAACCAACCGCCCTCCTCCCCAAGTTCCATAGCCTCCACACCAGACGCCCAAGAACGCGGTGGGGGGCCCACCGGCCAACCAGCCACTCCACCACAGAGGATTGCCCAAAAAAAGAAGGCTGGCATTCAATAAATTTTAAAGTTGTAAACTTTTAAAGTGCTGTGTGGCATTTTCCTTCCCTCCTCCACCACCCCTCCTGGGCTACCTTGGTAGTCATCCCCCTATTTGTGTGATGAATGAATAAAGAATGCATGAATGTGAAGCAACAATGACTTTATTGCCTTTGCAAGCGGTGATCGAAGGGAGGAGGGGAGGGTGGTTAGCTTACAGGGAAGTAGAGTGAACCAAGGGGTGGGGGGTTTCATCAAGGAGAAACAAACAGAACTTTCACACCGTAGCCTGGCCAGTCATGAAACTGGTTTTCAAAGCTTCTCTGATGCACACTGCACCCTCCTGTGCTCTTCTAACTGCCCTGGTGTCTGGCTGCACGTAACCAGCAGCCAGGCGATTTGCCTCAACCTCCCACCCCGCCATAAACGTCTCCCCCTTACTCTCACAGATATTGTGGAGCGCACAGCAAGCAGTAATAACAGTGGGAATATTGGTTTCGCTGAGGTCTAAGCAAGTCAGTAAACTGCCCCAGCGCGCCTTTAAACGTCCAAATGCACATTCTACCACCATTCTGCACTTGCTCAGCCTGTAGTTGAACAGCTCCTGACTACTGTCCAGACTGCCTGTGTACGGCTTCATGAGCCAGGGCATTAAGGGTAGGCTGGGTCCCCAAGGATACATATAGGCATTTCAACATCCCCAACAGTTATTTTCTGGTCTGGGAATAAAGTCCCTTCCTGCAGCTTTTGAAACAGACCAGAGTTTCTGAGGATGCGAGCGTCATGTACCTTTCCCGGCCATCCCACGTTGATGTTGGCGAAACGTCCCTTGTGATCCAACAGAGCTTGCAGCACTATTGAAAAGTACCCCTTGTGGTTTATGTACTCAGCGGCTTGGTGCTCCGGTGCCAAGATAGGGATATGGGTTCCGTCTATGGCCCCACCACAGTTAGGGAATCCCATTGCAGCAAAGCCATCCACTGTGACCTGCACATTTCCCAGGGTCACTACCCTCGATATCAGCAGATCTTTGATTGCGTGGGCTACTTGCATCACAGCAGCCCCCACAGTAGATTTGCCCACTCCAAATTGATTCCCAACTGACTGGTAGCTGTCTGGCGTTGCAAGCTTCCACAGGGCTATCGCCACTCGCTTCTCAACTGTGAGGGCTGCTCTCATCTTGGTATTCATGCGCCTCAGGGCAGGGGAAAGCAAGTCACAAAGTTCCATGAAAGTGCCCTTACGCATGCGAAAGTTTCGCAGCCACTGGGAATCGTCCCAGACCTGCAACACTATGTGGTCCCACCAGTCTGTGCTTGTTTCCCGAGCCCAGAATCGGCGTTCCACAGCATGAACCTGCCCCATTAGCACCATGATGCATGCATGGCAAGGCCCATGCTTTCAGAGAAATCTGTGTCCATGTCCTGATCACTCACGTGACCACGCTGACGTCGCCTCCTCTCCCGGTATCGCTTTGCCAGGTTCTGGTGCTGCATATACTGCTGGATAATGCGTGTGGTGTTTAATGTACTCCTAATTGCCAAAGTGAGCTGAGCGGCCTCCATGCTTGCCTTGGTATGGCGCCCGCACAGAAAAAAGGCGCGGAACGATTGTCTGCCATTGCTCTGACGGAGGGAGGGGCGACTGACGACACGGCTTACAGGGTTGGCTTCAGGGAGCTAAAATCAACAAAGGGGGTGGCTTTACATCAAGGAGTATTTCAGGCAGGACTTCACGGACGGTTCCAATAAGAAATGGTGCACCTAAGTTATTGTTCTTATTGGAACAAGGAGGTTAGCCTGGCCTCTGATTGATACATGGCTAGATTTACCTCGCTGCACCTTCTCTGTGAGTGACTGCAGTGTGACCTAGAGGAATGAGTCCCCTAGACGGGGGAGGAGGCAAATGGGTACAAAACAAATCTGGTCTATTTCTTGTTTTGATCCACTCCATCTATCTTTTACATCTTTGGCTGGCAGCAGACGGTGCAGAAGGACTGCATGCCATCCACATCTCATGGCTGCTCGGCAGAAGATGGTGCAATACGACTGCTAGCCATCCTCATCTCTTGCCTGCCCGGCAGAAGATGGTACAGTACAACTGCTAGCAATCCATATCGCCTGCCTGCTCACCATAAGACAGTTCAATAGGACTGACTGCAGGACTAAAGAGAATGACCTGGTCAAGTCACTCCAAATTTAGTCCCTGCGCCCATGTCTGCCCAGGCGCTCCCAGCTGACGTGGCCAGGAGCACCTCGGACACGACGAGGACGGCTACCAGTCGTACTGCACCGTCTGCTGCTAGAAGGCAATGGGTTGCTGCTACAGTGTAGCAATGCCGTACCACGTCTGCCAGCACCCAGGAGACATACGGTGACGGTTACCTGAGCGGGCTCCATGCTTGCCATGGTATGGCGTCTGCACAGGTAACTCAGGAAAAAAGGCACAAAATGATTGTCTGCCCTTGCTTTCACGGAGGGAGGAAGGGAAGGGGGGCCTGACGATATGTACCCAGAACCACCCGCAACAATGTTTTAGCTCCATCAGGTATTGGGATCTCAACCCAGAATTCCAATGGGCAGCGGAGACTGCGGGAACTGTGGGATAGCTATCCACAGTGCAACGCTCCGGAAGTCGACTCTAGCCTCGGTACTGTGGAAGCACTCCGCCGAGTTAATGCACTTAATGCACTTAGAGCATTTTCTGTGGGGACACACACACTCGAATATATAAAACCGATTTCTAAAAAAATGACTTCTATTAATTCGACCTTATTCCGTAGTGTAGACATACCCTATGTCTGCACTGCAGCAGCGCAGTGTTCCATGGCAGCTCTGTGTAGCGTAGATATTTGCTGTAACGATTGAAAGTTTTTTTTTTCCATTGCTGTAGTAAATCCACCCTCTTGAAAGGCAGTAGCTAGGTCAACAGAAGAATTTTTCCATTGACCCAGGGGTCTCTATACCAGGGTTTAGATTGGCTTAACTACATCTCAGAGGGGTGTGAATTTTTCACATTCCTGACAGGTTTCAGAGTAGCAGTCATGTTAGTCTGTATTCGTAAAAAGAAAAGGAGTACTTGTGGCACCTTAGAGACTAACAAATTTATTAGAGCATAAGCTTTTGTGAGCTACAGCTCACTTCATCAGACGCATACAGTGGAAAATATAGTGGGGAGATTTTATATACACAGAGAACATTAAACAATGGGTGTTACCATACAGACTGTGAGCAATGCACATAAATAAACCTAAGTTTTAGATGTAGACCAGGCCTTACATACAGCCATTACAGCTGTGCTGTAATTCATTGACTATTGTCAGCTTTCCAGCCCATGATGAAGTTTCACTCCACCACAAGGTAACAGAAAAAATAGATCATAATATATTATATCACCAGCATCAAAATGGCCAAGTCACACAGGGTCTATTCCCATATACAATTTGATAGAGAAACACAAAGGGTCTGTATTTTGCTGAATCTTCCACCTGAATCATCATGGTAATTAACTTTCCCCCTACCCTTTTTTAGTTAGTTCTATTATTTTCCCTGGGTTTAGCTAGGCTTATTATTATTACTTGAGATAAGTTCAGCAAACTCATTTTTATGCAACTTCATACATACTTGTAATGTTTCCCATGATGCTAAAAATCATAGGAAAGTAAAAAGGATAGTGCAGAGCAGGATCCTGGTAAATGTGGCTGGGACAATGAATCAAACTCTGTGGTTTACCTGAAAAATGCCATACTCAAGAGATTAATTAGTGCACGTTAGAATTTTTCAATATACTGGAAGCTTAAAAGAAGAAATGAAGAAATAGTAGCACTGCTAAAGCCTTGCAGGTTGAGATAGGGAATACTTTACACCCACTAATGAGCAAAGTTAGAAGTCACCAAGCTTTGGTTGCTCAGAGACTTCTTGTTTCGTTTAATTAACAGCACAAGGTAATAAACAAGGCACTGATGCACTAAAGGCATGTTTTAAAATTGTATTGGGATAGTATTAAAAAGTGACCTCTTTCACAACAGATCATTTATTATGAGAAGTCATTATATATTGCTTATTTAAAACTCCCGGAGCCGAGCTTTTATGAGCACTGAATACATTCTAAAAAACTGTAAAAATTAAGGCTCAGAAAAAAATAGTTTTATCCTCAGAAAGGTAAAATAGGAAAACAATATTCTCCCTAAATGTGTTAATAGTTTATCCTGTTTGTATAAACATTATTATGTATTCCATCCTGAACTAAGAAAAGTGCACATAACAGAAAAAAATAAAGAGTGTCTCGGGTCATATTTTCAGATCTGGGTGTTTAAAATTAGGCTGTTGAATACAAGTGGCCTGAATCTTCAAAGATGCCGAGCAGTTTCCATTGATTCCAATGAGTCTTGTGGACACTGAGAATGTCTGAAAATTAGGGCATTTATGTTTAGGTGCTTAAATATGTAATTAAAAGCCTAGGTATCCAGATATGAATACTTTAGCTTAATGGTGGTTCAGAAAAGGAAGCTTAAGAGTGACCCTCCTGAATGCAACCTTGAAGAAGCAACATTTCAAAATCTTATAGTTGTCCAAAATATCCTAACCCAGATTTTAAGGATTCATTATATGTAAATTAAAAGCATACAATAGAAATCCATGGATACTACCCTTTTTTGGGCCCCAATGAAGGAAAACATTTAAAGCACACAATACAACTTAGTAAGTATTATCACAAATAGGGATACTCTCCTGAATCAGGGCCATAAAGCATTGAATAGACAATTTTGGACTATAGCATACTGTGTTCATCCTACTTGAGGGAAGAGACAGTGTAGAAATTTTAAGAGCATCTAAGTGACTTAGGAGCCAAAGTCCCATTTTCAAAAGTGACATAGGTATTTATTTTATCGAGACGTAGGTGCCTAATTCATTTAGGCAATTAAAAAATGTTACAAATAGTCAATTTGTACCAATTACTGGATGATAAATAAATAGAATAGTGGGACATAATACATGTGGGAGCACTGACAGATAATGGGATTCTTAACTGAAAAATAAAAATAAAGTAAGAATTAACCTTAGAGCAACTAGCTAAAGAACAACATAAAATTAGGCTTAATGGTTTATCTGAGGATATAGGCTTGATCAGAAAAAAGGACATATATTTATGTTAAGAGGAAATTTACTGTGCTGTATAGAAACAAAAGTTAAAGGAGTTACTGCTTTACAAAAGAATGTAGGTTGAATGAACGTCCAATTGTTGTGATGATAGAAACAAGGGACTCAATTCTCAGCTCTCCCATGGTCCTGCCCCTCCTATGCAAGTGTACAGGGGCCACGAAGCAGTTGGACTCCTCCACAAGGTAATATCCTAGGAGCACAGGGCGGCTTTAGCAGTCCTCTGCTGCACCCCTGTCCTGCAGCTTCTGGTTTGGAGGATTGCCATGTGCATGGTGCGGGAGGAAGGGAACCTTTTGGTGGAGGATGATGGTGTGGCCAAAGTGCTACAGCAATTCTGGGCTGATGCAGGGTCTATAGGGAGCCACTACAGATTGCCCCAAGGACAACTCAAGGTCATTCTGAGGAACACTCCAGTCCAAGGCTGCCTCCGGAATTTGGGAGGCATTAAATATAACTGCCATTCTGTTATTCTTGAAATATTTTGTTTCCAAAGAAATATGTTGTACAAAAATACAAACCACAAGACACTAGAAATTAGATTCAGTAAAAAACCACTGCTCAGATTGTGGTATGCATGGTCTCCATTTTTAATTTATCATCAGTGCCACCTTATATCAAAATTAGAGTAATTAGATGGGGCTTTTTCAAATTCTGAAACAGCAAAAAATTAGCAGGCCAGATCTATAGTAGTCAATATTTGCATTGTAGTGGTACTTCTTTGGGACTAGTCTACAGGGAAAGTGCTACATCGGTGTGGCTGCTCCAAGGCAGATGTGCCACTGTAGCATGTCTGGTGAAGACGCTGTAGGCCAATGGGAGAGAGCTCTCCTGTCAGCATAATTACTCCAGCTCTGCGGGAGGTGGAAGCAATGCTAGCGGTAGAGCATCTTCTACTGACATAGCACCAGTGTGGACAACATTTAGGAAGCTGATCAATGGTTTTCATTTTGAAACAAAAATAATGATTTCATTTTGGTGAGGGAATAAAAACATGTAAGTTTCTTTCCCCCCCCCACCCCCATTGCAACAAGAGTTGGGATTTAGAATGAACAATAAACGGGGGGGGGGATTTTAAATTTTTCCTCTTTTTTTTTTCAATGGTACAAATAAAATACTGAAAGAAAGTTTCCATGAAAACTCACACAAACTTTCCTCTTTTTCTTTTTAATTTTCACTGGAAAAGCAATTAAAAATGAACAAAGTTTTTCTTTTGTTCATACAAATATCCTTTATTTCTTCAACCTATGCTATTCTCTAGAAGCACAACCAGCAAATATTTCCTCGAGCCATAACTTGCTCAGAAACCTTCTGAAAGCATGGGTTACCAGCATAAACAATAATTCAACCTATTCTATCTAATCTCCCAGGGTAATTGTGTGGTAATGCTTTCTTACTCATTTTTTGCTCAGTCTTCCACAGGCAGATTATGTCTCATCTAACAAACATATAACAATATATGCATATATTATTTAAAAAATCCAAAGCAAAATACTCCACTGCACAGACTGCTCCCCCTGGGATGAAGATGAGAGAACAACGATGTGACAGATGTTTGTCAGTGCTTAATATATCAGTGGAAGGCGCTCAGATACTATGGTGATAAACATAGTATAAGAACCTATATAGAAAGAATAGGGAGAATATGATCTAGCTGTCAGTTTTTATTTCAAGCCAATGGGGCTCAACCTGAGTAAGGTATCAGAGTGAGTATAAATTCAGGAAGGACCTCAAGATATGGACCACAATTAATTGTCCACCTTACCTGGGATGGAAATAGCTGTCATAACCATACATAGGGTAACCTAGAATTCCTCCTTACCTGTAAGGGGTTAAGAAGCTCAAATAGCCTGGTTGGCACCTGACCAACAGGACCAATGGGGAAAGAAGATACTTTCAAATCTTGGGAGGGAGGAAGGTTTTGTTTGTGCTCTTTGTTTTGTGGGGGGAGGTGGGGTTCTCTCTTGGGACTGAGAGGGGCCAGACAGAAATCCATCTTCTCCAACCCATCCCAATATTGCAATCAGTATAGGTAAGCCAGGCAAGGCGGATTAGTTTATCTATTGTTTTTCTTGTGAAATTTCCCTGTGCTAAGAGGGAGGTTTATTCCTGTTTTATGTAACGTTAAGGTTTTGCCCAGAGGGGAATCCTCTGTGTTTTGAATCTGAATATCCTGTAAAGTATTTTCCATCCTGATTTTACAGAGATGATTTTTACCTTTCTTTTTTTAAATAAAATCCTTCTTTTAAGAACCTGACTGATTTTTCCATTATTCCAAGACCCAGGGGTTTGGGTCTTTGATCATTTTGTAACCAATTGGTTAGGATATTATTCTCAAGCCTCCCCAGGAAAGGGGATGTAAGGGCTCAGGGGGATTGCTGGGGGAAGAGAAACTCCAAGTGATCCTTTTCCTTGGCTCTTTGTTAAATCACTTGGTGGTGGCAGCATTACTTAAACCCAAGGTACAAGGGAGAATTTGTGCCTGGGGAGTTTTTAACCTAAGCTGGTTAGAATAAGCTTAGGGGATCTTTCAGGTGGGTCCCCACGTCTGTACCCTAGAGTTCAGAGTAGGGAGGGAACCCTGACAGTAGCTTTCTTAAATATGTCTGTCTGCAGAGCAACAACATAATAAAGATATTTACTCTTGCTCCAACAAGGCACCAGGAGCACAGCTATACTCAGCTCACTAAGCAGACGAATAGCAAAAACAACAACTAAACCAGCAGAGGAAAAAATATGTGTGGGTTTTGACAAACTACATGCAATCTGATCTTGCACCATTAAAGCCAAGGAAAGCCCTGGGAGCAGGATCAGCCTTTTACTGTTTCCAAAACCTTACTCATAACATTAATTCAATTTAGAATGACTAAGAACACTGCAGTGTAGACATTTGGGCGTGGGATGGAGCCCAGGCTCTAAGACTCCACAAGGGGAAGGATCTCACACCCTGGGCCCCAGCTTGAGCCCAAACATCTACACTGCTATTTCTATCCCCCCAGCCCAAGCCCCATGTCCCTGAGTCAATGCAGGTTCTGACATTCAGTGCCACAGGTTTTTGTACTGAAGAGTAGATGTATCCATAATTAGAGCCATGCATAGATACAAAATTTGTATCCACATCCAATACACAATCCACGAAAATGATTTGTGGATATCCAGGGATATAAAGTAAATATCCAGGGATTTTCAGGGCTCTACCCAAAGTGTCTACTTTCACCTAAACTATACTTATGTCCTTGGATGCAATTACTCTCTCTTTCCTTTGAAAACATCAGGGTTGGCTGCACCTCTTTGCAAACATCCCTCCTGGACTATTATCAATATCTTATCGATTTTGCATAGTTACCTTTAGTTGAGTCAAAACTATCTGCCATTAAATATGTTTGGCTAAACAGAATCTTGTTAAGTGGGTGTTTCTCCATAGTCCTCAGATCCTTTGTTTTTCTATTCAAGGACTATTCATTTTGATTGCTTCCCTGGAAACCTTTTAATAGATGCTAAACTGGACAATAAAGACTTCCATAGGCCCATCACTTCCTTGCTAAAAGTATTGTGGAGGTATTGCCTACACCATTAATTCCATCTCTGTCCAACAGTCTATATGAGTTATGCTGCACACTCTTCTTTTCCTCTGGGGGAAGATAAATAATCTCTTCCCTTCAATTTCAAGACTCCACATAACTGCAATGAATTTGGTTCACATACAAAATCTCTAGCTATGTAGATTAAGAAATCATCATATTCTTTATATAATATAATGATTTCTTAATCTTGCTACAGATTGGATATATAGAAGAGGGAAAATGATACCATATCACAGTAATTTTTCATTAAATATATCTGACCCATCCTCAGAACTGATCTTTGTTCAGCATTGTATTGGTATTGTAGATGATGTGGGGTTGGGGGTTGGGGTGGTGGGGAGAAGGAGCAGGAAGGCAGTTCTTTACAGCAGGTATCTATTAAGAGCAGCTTGCATAACATAAAATATCTTCCTGTTTCTATACCTGACATATGGTTTTTTGTTTTTGTTTGAAGAAACATAGAGTATCAACAGAAATAACTGCTCAGAAGAACACTACATCTAGTATTCCTAATTAAGGCTATACTCCTCGAACATATTTTTGTAATCAACTCTCTTCTCTGTTATATGAGCATTTAACTGGAATGAAAACTTGACCCATGATAAAGAAAACACACATTTTAATGAATAATATATCTATAGCTTTTGAGAGGGAAGAGGAAAGATGGAGCCACAGAAAGAGGAAGTCAGGAAGAAGGAAAGGAAGAACAAGAAAAACTAAATGTGTCATGGGAGGCTATTTATTCATCTGAAAGCTGCAGGAAAGCAGAACATTCTTTGAAAAACATATTTTTACATAATTGAAAAAAATATTTCCAATGGTTGATTCAAAACTGAAAGACTTTGCAGCAGTACTAGTTGGTAGCTAAGAGAGATGCTGCCAAAAACCATGAATTCATTCATTTAAAGTTTGAAAAGACTAATATTTTGTCACTTTGAGAAAAAGAACTCCTTTTAGTTTTCCTGTGATGCTTGCAAGTTGCTGAATGAGACTTTTAAAAATGTGATTTGTTCATATAAAAATTGAAACACCAAATTATGTTTAGAAAGACTAGATTTTCCCCTTCAAGGAGGCAGCATTACTATAAAGTTTTCTATTGAAGCTCTGGGAGACTTTTCCTTCTGATATGAAAACAGTATGTTTTTTTATGTTATGCTTTCTGTCAATTTTTGTGACAAATGAATCCACCCTCTTGACAGAAAGAAAAGGAGTACTTGTGGCACCTTAGAGACTAACCAATTTATTTGAGCATAAGCTTTCGTGAGCTACAGCTCACTTTCTCTCATCTCCAGAGCCTGCAAGCATTACTGCAAAGTATTGCACAAAGGAATCAGGAGTGGGGTCTTCCTTTCGAACCTTCACAAACCCTGTGTTTTAAATGGAACATGCATTTCAGATGTTACCTGAATTATCTTTTTAGTCTGATAGATAGATAGATAGATTAGATAGATGATTTTAAAAAACAGTAATTTGAGAGTAAAGCTAATTGAAGTCCATTGAAATCAGTGGAGTTTCTCTGGATTTCCTCTATGAAATCTGAATATGGCTTTAGAATATAAGAACAGCTATAACTGGGTCAGACCAAAGTTAAGTGACCAGATAGGAAGTGTGAAAAATTAAGACAGAGGGCGGGAGGTAATAGGCACCTATATAAGACAAAGCCCTGAATAGCGGGACTGTCCCTAAAAAATCGGGACATCTAGTCACCCTCAACCAAAGGTCCATCTCGCCCAGTATCCTGTCTTCCGACAGTGGCCAGTGCCAAGTGCTTCAGAGGGAATGAACAGAATAGGCAATCATCAAGTGATCTATATGTTTATATATATGGCACAAGATAATAATCAGGAAAAGCCATATTCTGATTTCATAGAGGAAATCCAGAGAAACTACATTGATTTCAATGGACTTCAATTAAATTTACTCTAGAATTACTCTGATATAAATGAGATCAGAATCTAGTGCTAGTTAGCTACAATAAAATCAACAAGAAGCTTTTTAGATATCACCAAGGATATACATAGGTATTTATTTTTACATTATGTACGCTACCCTTCTACACAGTTTAGGCCCCTATTCAGCAAGACACATGATTATGTGCTTAAATATTTTGCTGAGTTGGGGTGTTAACTTTGTTACTTTTGGAGCAGTCTCTCCATAGGACAGACCCAAAACTGCAAAACTCTCTTGCACTCTTAGGGCCAGATTCACAAGGGAGACTTAAGGCATGTCTACTGTGACAGACCCAGACAGGCTGGGTACAGGAGTCTGGTAGAAGGAAAACATACTGGACACTGGATGAATTGTTTTCTGTTCCCTGAGTGACCAGGGCAGGGGCTGCCCCAGATCAGTCAGGAAGGTGCTATAAGCAATTAAGCAGACTCCATAAGACAATTAAGACAATGGAACCAATTAAGAACGGATTAGAAGCAATCCAGGGGAACAGGCTAATCAGATCACCTGAAGTCCACTTAGAAGTGGCTAGGACTAGTTTAAAAGGAAGCTCCTTCAGACAGACTCGTTGGTAGGAGCTGGGAGTAAGAAGGTGTGTTGTGGGAAGACTGGGAAGAAGAAGCAGCATGGTCAGGTACCAAGGAGAGTCTGTTTGGGGAAGTAGCCAGGAAAGGACTACAGCTCCAGTAGCATAGGAAAACTACCTGCTGCCATTGTCATTAGGGTCCCTGGGCTGGAACCCAGAGAAGAAAGAGGGCCTGGGTTCCGCCCCAACTCTCCCCACATCTCTACAAAAATGCTCCCTGAGTAGGAAGACAAGGACTAAACAGGGTTCTTACACCAAACCTATTCACTGGTCGATGATGAAGGTGGATCAGTAAGTTGTAACCCTTGCCTCTAGGAGGGGAGAGAGGCTACACTGAGGGTCACAGCAAACCTCTGAGGCAAGCCCTAACTGCTTAGAAGTGCAGAACCCCCAAGGCAAAGCCGGAGCTCTTTCACAACTGGAGTCAGGGGTGAGATAAAAGGTCACAGAGCGGCGGATTAATATATTATATATATATATATATATATAAAATTTGGAGTTGGTTTTGGTTGTTTTTTTTTTTTTTAAGTCTTTGTGCCCTCATGACAATGGAGGAATTGGTGAAAGCTCTGGTACAAGCCACGGCAGCCCATCAGGAGGCTACCTGGATACAGGGGATGGCAATGCAGGCATCTACCCAATTACAACAAGAAACCAACCAGTTGTTAGTGAGCCAAGCAGCCCAAGATCAAGCTCTCCTCTGACAGGTAGTGGACCAAATAAAGGCCCTTTCCAACTGAACCCAAGGGCCCGGAGGGACACAAACCTTAAGAGTAGTGGGCTGTCTATCAAAGATGACAGCCGGGGACAACATAGAGGCGTATCTCCTGTCTTTTGAAAGAATGGCTCAGTGTGAGGCGTGGCCACAGGAGCAGTGGGCCAGCATTCTCATTCCTTTTCTGTGCAGAGAGGCCCAGAAGGCCTACTTTGATCTGCCTGCCATGGACGCAGCTAACTACTGAGGATGGGGAGCCTGGCCCGATCAGGGGTGACCGCAGCCATATGGGCACAGAAGTTCCATGATCGGAAGTATCAGGGGAGCAAGCCACCAAGGTCTCAGCTGTTTGATTTGATGCACCTTGCTTGGAAGTGGCTATGGCCTGAGGGATGCAGCTTGGAGGAAGTTTTGGAGATGTTGGTCATAGACCAATTTATGTGGAGACTAGTGCCAGACCTTCGTGCATGGGTAGGCCAGCATGATCCATCCACCTACGACAAAACAATTGTGCTGGTAGAAAGATGACTGATGGCCAGGGAATTGACCCATCTACCTAAGGAAGGCACTGTTCAAGGCAAGCAACCAACATCAACCACAGGGGTACAAGTGACCAGACACCCAGGGACCTCAAGATGGAAGAAAAGGGAGGCCGAAGACCAGATGGGAATCCAGAAGGATGGGAATGGCTTGAGTGGAGGAAACCCCAAGGCTAAATATCCTAATGCACAGAAAAGGAGAAGTAACTATACGGGTGTGGGGAGTTGGGTCACATAGTGGCCCAGTGCACCAACCTCGAAGAGCCCATGCAGTGTAATCTTGGGAACTGGAGTGGCTCATGCTCACTACTCAACTTTGTGGGGGGTCACTGTTACCCCACACAAATATACAAGGCCAGTAAAAGTGGATGGGGTGGAATCCATGGCGCTCATAGATTCCGGGTGCACTATCACCCTGATCTCAGATAAACTAGTAAAGTGCAGCCGGTTAACGCAAGCTAAATGTACAGGGGTAACATGTGTCCATGGGACTGTTAGCTACTACCCCTTTATACCAGTAAAATTAGAAGTTCAGGGAAATGTCACCAGGTTGTCCCACACCTTCCCTATCCCATGATCATTGGAAGAGATTTCCCCAGGTTTGGAAACTTGCTCCCATTGGAGGGGTGGGAGGAAGGGGAGTCCCCAAACTGAGGGAGGCCTCCACAGCAGAATGTTCTCCCCAGTGTTTGCAGAAGTATCCCAGGAACTATTCCCCGCCCCCGGGAGAGGCTGGAAGACCAAAAGGGAAAGAAGGGCTGCCAAGGCCTTGGGTACCCGAATCCTGCTACAAGGACAAAGGGCCGCCTATGTAGACGGGCTACTAAAAGGAAGGACTCGGAGACCTAGGAAGGTTCAGCAACTGATTCCAACCCCAACCCCACAGAGCCAGCCGAGAGGGAAGATGAAGAACCCTCAGAGTTCCAGCTGATAAGCCCCGGGAGGGCAACTTTCAGACAGGACCAGGTGGAAGACTCAAGGTATGAAAGTGCCAGGAAGGAGGTGGCTAAGATAGATGGGGTACCCATAGCAGGGCCGGGTCCATACTTCTTAATCAAGAAGGACCTCCTGTACCGGGTCATGCATGTGCAGGGACAAGAGGTACACCAGCTCCTAGTACAGTGGAAACACCAGAGAGCAATATTAAACCTTGCCCACTGTCACCATTTGGAGGACACCTAGGGGCGGAGAAAACTGAGGCGTGAATCTTGCACAGGTTTTTCTGGACAGGGTACATGAGGATGTCTGGCAGTACTCAGTGGTGAGCTGGAGCCGGTTCGCACCAGTTCGCGCGAACCGGTTGCTAAATTTTGAAGCCGATTTAAAACCGTTTGTTAAAGGGGTGGGCAAACTCCAGCCCGCGGGCCACATGCAGCCCGTGGGACCATCCTGTCCGTCCTGCCTGTGCTCTCGGCTGGGGAGGCCCCCCTGTGAATTTTTACTCACTCGGTGGCACTCCGAGCCCTCTGTGGCACTTTGGCAGCAGGTGCTTCAGTGCCGCCGAAGGCCTGGAGCGACTGAAGGACATGCCACCGAAGTGCTGCCGAAGGCCCAGAGTGACTGAAGGAAACAGTTCTTCAGCTTCTGGCAGCTCATCACTGGCGGTACTGCACCTCCCTGTCTCGAATGTCAATTACACAGCCCTCATCCACATCTAAGAGTCCCTTTGGTACCTCTGCCAATCATCGAAGTTCCTTTTGAATGGATCACCATGGATCTGGTGGGGTTGCTCCATCCCTCGGCCTGCACCACTTTCCACAGCCCCCATTGACTTGGAATGGCAAACCAGTGGGAGCTGCGATTGGCCAAACCTGTGGATGCGGCAGGTAAACAAACTGGCCCTGCCCACCAGGGGACTTACCCTAGTGGGCCGCATGCCAAAGGTTGCCAATCCCTGGTACAGAGAGTGCTTTGAATTTGTGACTCAGGCTGGATCTCAGGCTCTGAACCCAAGGGAGGGAAGAGGGCTTCAGAGCTTGAGCTCCAGCCTGAATCACAACTTCAAAGTGCTGTCTATACAGCTATTTTTACAGAGATACTGTAAAGTATAGTATAAGCCCTACTAGCGTGAGTCAGTCAACCCGGCCTGGGAGGCTCACTGCTGCAGGCTGGGTAGACACACCCTTAGATTTCTAGTTGCTCTTTTAGGTGCCTAAGTCGAACATTGAATGCCTGTGGCTTCAAACAAACTCGCAGTTCACTGCAGCATAATCCTCTAGAGGTGCCTTAATTTCCACAAGTAAGCCCTCATGGCACCTAAATATCTTCTGGTGGATATTTGAATAGCTGCTTCAGTCCTGACACCACTGAGCATCTCAGTGCCTAAATCCCAGAAGGATTCTCAGAGTATCTGAGAATCTCCTCTGTGCCTGAGGTAGAGTAGGTACTTGAATCCAGGTTTCCTACCTCCTGGTCAGCCCCAGAAAACTGTTGGATCCTTCCAAATGACAAGAAGTACTTATAGAAAGTCTCCACAACGAAGAGGCCAAGGAGTGGAAGAATTTTGGAAGTACTACAACTTCCTGACTTCTGCTTTAGATACTTTAGAACTAACAAGCTCCCTACCATTTCACAGTTTACACAGAATGCTGTGATTCTTGGATGACCTGGAACACCAAATTTAGTAAGAATGACTCTATAGCTCAGTGGATAGATTGCTCATCTGGGATGTGGGACACCAAAGTTCCAGTTCCTATTCTAATGACTATTTGAGTATTTTATACAAAGTGGAAAAGGATAGATTGAGACCCACCCCAGAATTCCCACAGCCCAGAGGTTAGGTTTTTGTGGGGAGAGTGAGGCAAATCTTTTCAATTCATTATTCCAGAATAACTTTAAATACCACATTTTTTGGTAACATTTGTTAAATTACCACAATTAAACAATACCACAATAATTGTTAAATTACTGAAAGAATCTTCAATGTTAATGCATTTACGTAGTGAATCTTTTCTCTTATTTACTATGAATATTCAAAATAGCGACCACAAATAACTAGTACTTAACCCTATTTTTCATTTTACATACTCAGTGTTAAACTGTAATGTGACATAATTAGTTTTCCATCTCATAGTTTTCCTTTCTCGGACTCATGTTTTCATTGTACAATGATTAGGGAAATATATGAATATCTGATAAACTTTTAAAGAGGCTTAGTCATCATTATGGCATGAAACTTGGTTATCAATATGAGTGAGTCAGTCAAAACTTACAGGTGAACTGATGGTTGAATATTTTAATATCCATTTTGTAAAAGGTCAATCAATCACTCTTATGATTCCTAAGAGCAGAAAAATTAAAATTTACTGAAAAAAAGTTGTATTTCTAATTTTTATTGCTTCCCTCTATTTATGGTAATTGCATAACCATTACATTACGTAAAGCAATTATTGGCAATCATTACAGCCTGAGTAGCAATAACTGTTTTAGTCATTAATTAAATGCTTATTTAGGGCACTTCATCTCAAGTTTTACAAATATTTACTAATTCCCTATTATTAAAACCTTGTTTATAACTCATGAGAAGAGCATTTGTCTCTCAAGGATAACTAAAGAGCTGGAAATAATACTTTATTTGAAAAAGTTAAATAAACAAGGGAAAACATTGCATGTAAAAGGTTGTTAATTAAGATATAGTATGACATACAACTTTTTTACCTTAATTTATAACAACCTTTAGCTACCCAATCATCATTGTGGTGGATATCCTAGCTGCATGCTAATTAAATCCTTTTAAAGGTGCTATTTTGTAGGTATGCAACAACATTTATATCTGTATAATTTGTAAATTCAAGTGCTGTTTTCAGAACTCCAGAAGTATTTATTAAATTTTCTAAGTAATTATATTTACTCATGATAATTTCAATTTGACAGTGCAAATCAGCACAGGTGTGACTAGCAGTTATATTTCTTCATTCTCTGATTCCCTGAAGTACATCAAGCTTCCACTATTAATTTCCTTTCATTCTGGTAATTGCCTGAGCCTCTTTTTTCACCTAATTTGTTGGTTTCAGATACTATTCACACTGAAACTAAAAGTCTGAAGAGAGGCCAATTATAATTGTATGAATTGAAGTATATCCACATTTTCAACTAATATAAATTAACATTTAGTCTTATATGTCTCTGACATGCATGTTATAGCTATCAAAGAAATAGAGAGAATCAAAAAAAGCTTTTTGCTGATGTTTTACAGTGGATGAACTAAGGCCAAAGTTCTCAGACTTTGCTGCCTAAGGTTAGATTACCCTATTTTGAAAAGATTGGCCTAGATAACATCTGTTGTGTTTTGAATTCATACTAAGATTATTTGGCTAAATCCTCAAAGATCTTTTATTCACAAATATCTTTGCAAAAGAAAAAAAGAATCCTTTTTGTCAATTTCAATGAAAATTTTTTAAAAAACTCAAATGTGGATCATTTTAACCACCTCTAGCTGAATCCAGTTAATGTCTTCTTTTCACTAAATTAGAGAACAACACAATCCATATCTGTAGATAGGAAATACATATTTACTCTCTTCTATTTCAGTGAAAAAAGATATTATGACTGGATTCAACCAAGTCAATGAATCATCAGTAGACTTACCATGCAAAAAAACTTTTCTGACTATAATTTCACTGGCAGGTTGTGATTGTGTTAGCCAAGTTTTGATCTTGTAGACTACCACTTTTGTGATGTTTAGATGTTGCTTGTAATTATTAGAATTGGGAGCACTGGCTGTTGGGAGTCTGAAAGGACAGGAAACAGGAAGGAGAGGGGAGGAGTTGAGAGGCTGGGAGAAAGCTACAGAGGTTGTAGCAGCAGGTTGGTAAAGAGGTTTTCACTTTGAAAATAAAGTCCTGTTGGAGCTTGTTAGTGCCTTGCCTGGTTGATACAACATTTTGGCAACAAGAATGGATCTTCTGCCTCTGAACCCACCTGCACCATTTCTGCAAAGCCCAGGTGAGCCTCCAATTGCTTTTACTACCTGGCTCCATACGTTAAAGACTTATCTGCTTGCAATCAGTGCTACAGAGATTTCTGAAGTGAGAAAGCGTGCTCTGCTAATGCACTGCCTTTGAGCAGAAGGGTAGTGTATATTTTACACTTTTCCCCTTGCAGATGATAAATATGAGACTGCACTCACTGCATTAAAGAATTTTTTTTGTGCCAAAAGTGAATGTAGTAGCTAATCGCTACAGATTTCGCCAGCGTGAGCAGAAACCAGGGGAAACTATAATGCAGTGTATTGCTTCCCTGAGGAGTCTGATTGTAACTTGTGACTTTGGCAATATGGCAAATGAGATATGATTAGACACCTGCTCATTGAGAAAACAACCATGCTTCATATAAGAGAACACTTGCTTCTAGAACCACAACTTACACTAGAAAAAGCAATAACCATTGCTACTCAAATTGAGTCAGCTACAGCTGAAGCCAAAATAATGAGCATGGATACAGGAGGCACAGTCCAGGCTGTGACTCCTTTGCAGAAAAGTTCACTACCACTACAGACACACAATTGCAAGGGGAAAACTAATGAAAAACCACCGAATCAGCAAATTCAAAATACAGTAAAAGCATGTTTTCACTGTGGATCCCCACAACACCTTGCAAGCTACACAGGATGTCCAGCAAAAGTAGCTCAGTGCAATCATTGCAAAAAGATTGGACATTTTGCTAAAGTATGTCGCAGTAGTCAGTTCAATCAACAGGTGCATGCAGTTACAATACCACATGTTACTGTGCTGAGCGTGGACAATATCACTACTGTACATATTCCAGAACAGATAAAGTGCACAGTAAACGTTTCCGCCATACCCTCAGGCAAACCACACTCTATTCAGCTAATGCTGGACACTGGCTCAGCAGTATCTATACTACCTGATTTCATCTATCTGCATTACTTTAAAGATGTGTCTCTACACTACGAAATTAGGTCAAATTTATAGAAGTTGGTTTTGTAGAAAGCAATTTTTATACAGTTGATTGTGTGTGTCCCCACAAAAATGCTCTAAGTGCATATAGTCAGCTGAGTGTGTCCACAGTACCGAGGCAACCATCGACTTCCGGAGTGTTGCACTGTGGGTAGCTATCCCACAGTTTCCACAGTCTCCACCTCCCATTTGAATTCTGGGTAGAAATTCCAGTGCCTGATGGGGCTAAAACATTGTCGCGGGTGGTTCTGGGTACATATCGTCAGGCCCCCCTTCCCTCCCTCCTTCCGTGAAAGCAAGGGCAAACAATCATTTTGCACCTTTTTTCTTGAGTTACCTGTGCAGACCCCATACCATGGCAAGCATGAAGCCACTCAGCTAATCGTCACTGTATGTCTCCTGGGTGCTGGCAGACGCGGTACTGCATTGCTACACAGCAGCAGTTTATTGCCTTTTGGCAGCAGACAGTGCAGTATGACTAGTAGCCATCATCAATGTAGTCCTGGGTGCTCTTTTAACCGACCTCGATGAGGTCAGGGGCACCTGGGCAAACATGGGAGTGACTCAGCCAGGTCATTTCCCTTTTAAGATTTGTCTCATGGCAATTGAGTGCTACCGGCAGTGCACTGTCTTTTAATCAGCAGCCATCAGAAAACGATGGCCAGTAGTCATACTGCACCTTCTTCTGCCGAGCACCCAGGAGATGACGATGGCTAGCGGTCATACTTCACAGTCTGCTGCCAGCAAGATGTATAAAGATAGATGAAGTGGCTCAAAACAAGAGGTAGACCAGGTTTGTTTTGTATTCATTTTCTCCTCCCTCCCTCCATGAAATCAAGGGCCTGCTAAACTCAGTTTTGGGTTCTATCCTTGAGGTTTTGAGTTCTATCCTTTAGGGGGGCATTCAATTTCTCACAAAGCCACCCCCTTTGTTGATTTTAATTCCCTGTAAGCCAACCCTGTAAGCCATGTCATCAGTCCCCCCTCCCTCCATTAGGGCAACAGCAGACAATCGTTCCACACCTTTTTTCTGTGCAGACGCCATACCACCGCAAGCATGGAGCCCTCTCAGATCACTTTAACAATTCGGAGCACATTAAACACCACACGCATTATCCAGCAGTATATGCAGCACCAAAACCTGGCAAAGCGAAACTGGGCGAGTAGGCAACGTCAGCGCGGTGATGAGAGTGATGAGGACATGGAATCAGACTTCTCTCAAAGCACAGGCCCTGGCAATGTGGGCATCATGGTGATAATGCGGCAGGTTCATGCGGCGGAACGCCAATTCTGGGCTCGGGAAACAAGCACAGACTGGTGGGACTGCTGTTGCAGGTGTTGCAGGTCTCGGACAATTCCCAGTGGCTGCAAAACTTTCGCATCTGTAAGAGAACTTTCATGGAACTTTGTGACTTGCTTTCCCCTGCCCGGAGGCGCAAGAATACCAAGATGAGAGCAGCCCTCACAGTTGAGAAGCGAGTGGCAATAGCCCTGTGTAAGCTTGCAACACCAGACAGCTACCAGTCAGTTGGGAATCAATTTGGAGTGGGCAAATCTACTGTGGGGGCTGCTGTGATGCAAGTAGACAACGCAATGAAAGATCTGCTGATATCAAGGGTAGTGACCCTGGGAAATGTGCAGGTCATAGTGGATGGTTTTGCTGCAATGGGATTCCCTAATTGTGGTGGAGCCACAGACGGAACCCACATCCCTATCTTGGCACCAGAGCACCAAGCCAGCGAGTACATAAACCGCAAGGGGTACTTTTCAATAGTGCTGCAAGCACTGGTGGATCACAAGGGACGTTTCACCAACATCAACGTGGGATGGCCAGGAAAGGTACATGACGCTCATATCTTCAGGAACTCTGGTCTGTTTCAAAAGCTGCCAGAAAGGACTTTATTCCCAGACCAGAAAATATCCGTTGGGGATGTTGAAATGCCTATAGTTATCCTTGGGGACCCAGCCTACCCCTTAATGGCATGGCTCATGAAGCCATACACAGGCAGCCTGGACAGTAGTCAGGAGCTGTTCAACTACAGGCTGAGCAAGTGCAGAATGGTGGTACAATGTGCATTTGGAAGTTTAAAAGTGCGCTGGTGCAGTTTACTGACTCGGTTAGACCTCAGCGAGACCAATATTCCCACTGTTATTACTGCTTGCTGTGCGCTCCACAATATCTGTGAGAGTAAGGGAGAGACGTTTATGGTGGGGTGGGAGGTTGAGGCAAATCGCCTGGCTGCTGGTTTCGCACAGCCAGACACCAGGGCGGTTAGAAGAGCGCAGGAGGGTGAGTTGCACATCAGAGAAGTTTTGAAAACCAGTTTCATGACTGGCCAGGCTACGGTGTGAAAGTTCTGGTTTTTTCTCCTTGATGAAACCTCCCCGCACCTTGGTTCACTCTACTTCCCTGTAAGCTAACCACCCTCCCCTCCTCCCTTTGATCACCGCTTGCAGAGGCAATAAAGGCATTGTTGCTTCACATTCATGCATTCTTTATTAATTCATCACACAAATAGAGGGATAACTACCAAGGTAGCCCGGGAGGGGTGGTGGAGGAGAGAAGCGCCAGGAGGGGTAGTGGAGGAGGGAAGGACAAGGCCACACAGCACTTTAAAAGTTTAAAACCTTAAAACTTATTGAATGTCAGCCTTCTGTTGCTTGGGCAATCTTCTGGGGTGGAGTGGCTGAGTGGCCAGAGGCCCCCCCACCACGTTCTTGGGCGTCTGGGTGAGGAGGCTATGGAACTTGGGGAGGAGGGCGGTTGGTTACACAGGGGCTGTAGCGGCAGTCTGTGCTCCTGCTGTCTTTCCTGCGGCTCAACCATATGCTGGAGCGCATTAGTTTGATCCTCCAGCAGCCTCAGCATTGAATCCTGCCTCCTCTCATCATGCTGCCGCCACCTTTCAGCTTCAGCCCTTTCTTCAGCCCGCCACTTACTCTCCTCAGTCCACCACCTCTCCTTCCAGTCATTTTGTGCTTTCCTGCACTCTGACATTGTTTGCCTCCACTCATTTGTCCATGCTCTGTCAGTGTGGGAGAACAGCATGAGTTCAGAGAACATTTCATCATGAGTGCATTTTTTTTGCCTTCTAATCTTCACTAGCCTCTGGGAAGGAGAAGATCCTGTGATCACTGAAACACATGCAGCTGGTAGAGAAAAAAAAAGGGACAGTGGTATTTAAAAAGACACATTTTATAGAACAATGGGTACACTCTTTCATGGTAAACCTTGCTGTTAACATTACATACATAGCACATGTGCTTTTGTTCCAAGGTTGCATTTTGCCTCCCCCTTAGCGCGTGGCTAACCCCTCCCCCCTCCCTGTGGCTAACAGTGGGGAACATTTCTGTTCAGCCACAGGCAAACAGCCCAGCAGGAACGGGCACCTCTGAATGTCCCCTTAAGAAAAGCAACCTATTTCAACCAGGTGACCATGAATGATATCAGTCTCCTGATGATAACACAGAGAGATAAAGAATGGATGTTGTTTGAACACCAGCAAACATACACTTCAATGTTTTGTTGTACAATGATTCCCAAGTACGTGCTACCAGCCTGGAGTGGTAAAGTGTCCTACCATGGTGGACGGAATAAGGCTGCCCTCCCCAGAAACCTTTTGCAAAGGCTTTGGGAATACATCCAGGAGAACTGCGAATGCCAGAGCAAATTAATCATTACACATGCTTGCTTTTAAACCATGTACAGTATTTTAAAAGGTACACTCACCAGAGGTCCCTTCTCCACCTGGTGGGTCCGGGAGGCAGCCTTGGGTGGGTTCGGGGGGTACTGGCTCCTGGTCCAGCGTGAGAAACAGTTCCTGGCTGTTGGGAAAACTGGTTTCTCCACTTGCTTGCTGTGACCTATCTACAACCTCCTCCTCCTCATCATCTTCCTTGTCCCCAAAACCTGCTTCCATGTTGCCTCCATCTCCATTGAAGGAGTCAAACAACACGGCTGGGGTAGTGGTGGCTGAACCCCCTAAAATGGCATGCAGCTCATCATAGACGTGGCATGTTTTGGGCTCGGACCCGGAGTGGCCATTCGCCTCTCTGGTTTTCTGGTAGGCTTGCCTCAGCTCCTTAAGTTTCATGTAGCACTGCTTCGGGTCCCTGTTATGGCCTCTGTCCTTCATGCCCTGAGAGATTTTGACAAATGTTTTGGCATTTCGAAAACTGGAACGGAGTTCTGATAGCATGGATTCCTCTCCCCATACAGTAATCAGATCCCATACCTCCCATTCGGTCCATGCTGGAGCTCTTTTTCGATTCTGGGACTCCATCATGCTCACCTCTGCTGATGAGCTCTGCATGGTCACCTGCAGCTTGCCACACTAGCCAAACAGGAAATTGAAATTCAAAAGTTCGCAGGCCTTTTCCTGTCTACCTGGCCAGTGCATCTGAGTTGAGAGACCTGTCCAGAGCGGTCACAATGGAGCACTCTGGGATAGCTCCCGGAGGCCAATACCGTCTAATTGTGTCCACAGTACCCCAAATTCGACCCAGGAAGGCCAATTTCAGAGCTAATCCCCTTGTCAGGGGTGGAGTAAGGAAATCGATTTAAAGAGCCCTTTAAGTAAAAAAAGGGGCTTCATCATGTGGACGGGTGCAGGGTTAAATCGATTTAATGAGGCTAAATTCAACCTCAACTCCTAGTGTAGACCAAGGCTTACTGAACCCAAACTTCACTTGGTGTGCTATTTGAAAAACCATATTCCAGTACATGCCTGCCTGCCAGTAATAGTTACTTTTGTTGATTGCTGTGTAACTGCAGAGTTCTACATTGTCCACAAATGCATCCGATGAAGTGAGCTGTAGCTCACGAAAGCTCATGCTCAAATAAATTTGTTAGTCTCTAAGGTGCCACAAGTACTCATTTTCTTATTGTCCACAAAGGCACTCATATCCTTGGCAGAGATTTATTGGCTGCTTTAAATCTTTGGGTAGTTAATGGATGAATTGATCTTCCTCAGCAAAGCACTCTTGCGGTACACCAGTTTCAGCTGGGACCCAATACCAGGATGAGGAGAAACTCGGCTGTGCTTATGGGTTTCTGCATAAAGTTAAAATGCGGAATAATGTGATGCCTGTACGACAGAAGGTACAGCGCTTTTTCAGTCAGGGAAGCTGTTTCAGAGGAACTGAGAAAACTTGTTCAAAAGGACCTTATTGAAGAGATCAACTCCTCATAATGGGTTTCACCTATAGTAGTGACACAGAAGAAGGGTGGAGGCATTCGCCTTTGTGTGGACTTAAGGGAGACAAATAAAGCTTTTGTGATTGACAGACATCCTCTTCCTCACATAGAAGAAGTATTTGTAGAACTCCATGGAGCAAGATGTTTTCTACTCTTGATTTGCAGAGTGCATACCACCAGGTTATGTTGCATGAAGATAGCAGAGACCTCACAGCCTTTATTACACATGAGGGACTCTTTTGTTTTAAACGTGTACCATACGGTTTCGCATCTGCCTCAAGTGCCTTCTAAAAAATGATGTAATTGATTCTGAAGAATCAACATGAAGTTCAGTGCTATCTGGATGATATTATTGTGTCTGGAAATACTTCTGAGGAGCATGACAATAATCTGCAGTCTGTACTAAACTGCATCAGCACAGCAGACCTCCAGCTCAATAGGTCCAAATGCAAATTTAGACGAACTGAACTCTCCTTTCTGGGGCATACAATTTCACAGGCTGGACTAAAACCTGATCCAAATCATATCCTGGCAATTTCAAATGCTCCTCCTCCAACAGATTTGCAAACCTTACATTCCTTCTTGGGTCTTACCTCCTGGTATGCAAAATTCATTCCCAATTATGCTTCTGTCATTGAACCATTACGGGAATTACTACGGAAAAGTTCAATCTTAGAGTGGACAACGGATGCACAAGCTAGTTTTGAAACGGTGAAAGACTTGATTATACATAGTCCAGTACTTGCACTATTCAGTCCTGCATTGCCCACAATTGTAACTACTGATGCTTCTGATTATGGACTTGGGGCTGCTCTCACACAACTGTATGAGGACAACACAGAGAGGACTGTTGAATTTGCTTCAAGGACTGAGTAATGCTCAGAGAAAAACAATCAAACAGAACCAAGCAAAGACTAAGGCTTTCACAGACAAGCGGCGGGGTGCTAAGGAACCAAATTTTGAGTGTGGTTCCTTCGTTAGAATACGAAAACCTGGAATTTTACACAAAGGGGACCATACATTCACAGCTCCTCTTAAAATCATAGAGAAGAAGGGACCTTACACCTATCGACTTTCAGATGGGTGGATATGGAATGCTTCTTATCTTGCACTTGCCTATGTACCGAGAGGAGATTATGCCAACACCCAGTCTGCATTGGATGACTTCACCATAGTACCAACACAACAAGACTTTGCACTGGAACCGGGGCTTGAGAAATGGCCTGTCAGACCCAGATGACCACCTGTCTGGACTAGAGACTATGTTATGTAGTATCTACAGTGTTTTCACTGTAATATTTCTGCCAACAGCATAGTGCCTTGTTTCATATTTGTTCCTGTGGTTAGAACAATAATGTTTATTTTAATTGGGAGAGTTTCTTAAGAGAGGAGGGAATGTGGTGTTTAGATGTTGCTTGTAATTATTAGAATTGGGAGCACTGGCTGTTGGGAGTCTGAAAGGACAGGAAACGAAGGATGGGGGAGGAGTTGAGAGGCTGGGAGAAAGCTACAGAGAGTGCAGCAGCAGGTTGGTAAAGAGGTTTTCACTTTGAAAATAAAGTCCTTTTGAAACTTGTTAGTACCTTGCCTGGTTGATACAACAACTTTGCAACAAGGCAAGAGCTCATTCATCTCTTTCTCTTCATTTCCACCAGAGCTGGTGCAGGTGTAAGCAGATTAAGCAAATGGGGGCCCCACACACAACCCAAGGGGGACCCCATTCATTTTTTTAGCATGTTTTGTGGGGGAGAGGGGGAAAATACTACTGCTTAGGGCCTCCAAAGGACAAGCACCACTCTGATTTCCATTACTCAACCAATTCTGAATTTGTGGCGTTTTGGTGACTCCAAAAATATCATTGGAGGACAATTGAGTAGAGAGCTAACTGTAGCTATACTTCCCTCTGTGGGGGAAGAGAACTTCTTCCCTTCTGGAATACTGTGTAACTAGCTTATGCAGATGAAACAACACTGTGGCAATTTTTCCCATTCCCCAATGTATGGGAGCACCGAACCCCTTACCCTTTAGATCTTCAGGTTACAGAGTGCATACGAGTTAATAAGAAGGCAACTCAACCCATGTAGCCAGCACCAAAACCTTCAAGGAAGAGAGAGATTAATTCTCACTCCATTTTAATTTCTTCTCTGCCATTTTTTCTCGGTCACTCCCTCAACTTTCATTTTCTCCTGGGTTGTTCTTGTGTAGTATTCCATTTCTTTTCTTTAACGAGCATTCATGTCCTGTACAACTTTTCTTTCCACACACTTCAACTTGCGACCTATTAATACTTTCTCACTGACTGTCCTATCTATTCATTGTGAGTGGTGCTCTATTCTTTTTGTGCCTGACCTTAATTTTATAACGGTCCATTTCTAACTTCCCAAAATTTATGGGAATCTTCTTATAATATTCAGTACCTCTTCTTGTTAAAGGACTAACATTAAATACAGTTGAGGCCTGATTCTCTAGCATGATTCAGCCCCTTTCAGTCACTCTTGTGACTTAAAGGATTCAGAAACTGGCCAGTTTTCATCAAATGAGAATTTACCTGTCATTGGCCATGTTTATGTCCTCTGGTGGTATACATGTGGTATTATGGACTCCTATGCCATCCCTCCCATTCTGGCTCCAGTTTAGGGAGTATGCTGCAGACAGGCATGTGATTAGACTACCACAGTGCTCCAGTTAATCTCAGCTTGTGAGCAGACTTTTGGGCTACAATAGTTTGGGAATGAGTGAGCCCCTACCCAACAGTAAGAGTTTGCAGTGGCAGACCCTCCTGGTGGTTAGGAGTAGGGGAGACTGGCACCTCCCACTCCACCAGGTTCCCACTGGGGCTCTCTTGAGCACTGTAAGGACAGTATTTGCTACCTGTGATCTGGCTCTCTTCCTCCCACTGTGTCCCTCCTCATGGTGTGCTGTGGCTTGTGGCTGTCTCTGGCAATCCAACCCCTGCGCATCTGCAGGCTAGGAAATGCCTGCTTTGGTCTTCAGTCCTCCTCCTGGAGATGTACCCTTCTGGTGTGGTCCCTCTGTAGCAGTACAGGTCTGCCTCCCTCTGCCAACCACCTGGCTGGGCTGATCTGTCTCCATTTTAAGCTTCTCCTCCTACTGGAGCATGCCTGACAGGTAGGGCTTCCCAGGCTCAGAGTTGTTCCTATAGCCATCTCCCTAGTGTGGGGTTTATCCACCCCTTCACAGCTGCCATAAACTAAACTATGGGTAGCAGAGAGCCAACCTGTGAATCAGGGAGAGTTACCCTTCTCCCTTTTCCCCTCAATGTACCCAGAGGAAACTGGATGCAGAAGAGAATCTGGATTTTCCCACTATACTCTGAAAAGAGAAAGCATCATTGTTTATACATGAAAGGACAAACTGCCATTTTATCACCAGCTTCATTGAAGTTATGCTGGTTCCCAGATGCACCTCCCAAGGTATATTGATTAGCCAATACGTACATGTTGGGCATAGTATACATGACATTAATAGGTATTATGTGCACAATATGAATATAATTATATTAATAGGTATTATGTGCACAATATGAATATAATATAATTGGACTAAAATAGTCCAATTTATGTTAAATGAATGTATTATGCTCTTCCAACAATTCTATTCACCTATGTCAAGCATCCCACTATCCTTAGGAAAGCTGAAGGCATCTTTGGCATCAGAAAATAGGAAACTCATCAAAGCAAAGCTGTATTAATACTTTGTACCAAGTTAGGGAGTACTTTCATGGTGCATCAACACTTGGAATGTAGTATTAAAAATTAGATATGAGAAAGCATGGGGAGGTTCTAAGGACAAAACTGGCATAAATTGGTGGGTTAAACTTAAAGTTTAAATGACATGTAAAGAGTTTTGTAACTTCTAAAATTATACTATAAATATCACTAGCTGAAATGCATATCTTTGAAACATACCTTATGTGTAAGGTGGACAGGATGTGAAAATTTACTTCCCAGAAGGAGGGTATGTCTCTTTTTTTGTATTGTACCACTTTGTCTTTAGACAATAAATTTGGCCAAGTTTTGTTGTTCAGTCTCTTGAACATTTTTAAAGAATGAACTCTGAGTGCAGTCAAACAATTAGCTAAAACCTTTTGCTCAATAGGGAGCTTGAGGAAGTGGCCCTGTGCATTTCAGAAGTGCAGAGATTGTCCACCTATAGGTTGATGTAGTCCACTCCCTATTTCTTACCTGGCCTGCTCTGGGGAAGGGGTCATGTTTGGGTAGGTGCAGAGGGTGTAGAGTCATGATCCTTCTGTCCCTTTTGGGCACTGTCCTGTTTCTCCAACAAACGCATAAAATGCTGGTCACAATCTGACCCAACATAATTAAATTAATGTTTGTATGTATATAGTGTGATACAATAAAAATAATCCTGGCTTGTTGTGAATTTGATGGAATCTGTGCTTTTGAGGGATGAAAAATTAAAATAAACCACTCCTACAGATGTTGCTTCACCCTAGCTAACTAAGTCCCCTCACGTGTGGTGAACTAGCCAGAAAGATTGCCATAACATATGGTATAATATGGGGTGGAAATGAATCAAAGAGGTATTGTATGGCAAATATTTCTTATATTTTAATGACTCCTGGGAGTAACAAAAGGCTGCTGAACATACACAGATTGTAATGGTATATTACTTGTCTAAAGGACTATTGTACATATATTGGACATATATATCATTCCCCACTCAAAGGAATGGATCCACTTCAGAATTAACCTGAAACTTGCTTTCCAGAAATCTCTGGGCACTGAGATTTTTACCTAGGGAAAAGCAAGAGTGAAATTCTGTTCTCAATTGCATCACTATAACTTCACTTTAATACTTAGCTCTTATATAACCCCATTGACTTCAGTTACAGTGAATTTACAGTGATGACACAGAGCAGAATTTTGCCCTAAAACTCAAATAGGAACATAGAGAGTCAGTGGAAATAGTTGCAGAAGAAAACTTGAATAGATTTATTTTCCAGATTAAGAAAACAAAACAACAAACTTGTATTTCCTAATAAAACATGCCACTAAAGGCCTGGAGTTTATTCAGAGTATTAAAGTGACAACTCACCAGTTCCCAGTTATTCCTGTTGGTCTTTGAGTGTACACAGAGAGATACATACAAACTAAGACTAGTGTCATGGTCTTCCCTTTCTGCAAGCAGCACAATGGGTGTGCCTGTCTGAAACATTTCTTACAAATGGTCAAGAAAAAAAAATCTGCATTGTATTGGACAATGATAACTGAAGTCACAGTTAGAGGTTTAGTTGCACCTCTGTCCCCCTTTCTGGTCTCTCTGAGTGTACCTGCTCAGGTATTAAGTTTGGGGCCTTCATCTATCTGGGGCAGAATTCTGAAATTCTCCCACTCTTACGCACCCAGTAGCCCAAGCCTGGTGTATCAACTTCTCACCCAGCAGGTCAAGTCCAGATGAGTTTGGCTATCTGTAGTTCTTCCCTCTGTGAGTCTGTGACCAGTAGTATATAGTCATCGGACAGTATTCTTGGGGGGGAAAAAATGTACTGTTCATTTTGCAAAGGAAACAAAACTTTTAGAGAAGGATTTTAAAGCAACAAAACAGTCTACATGCATGTCTATTTTACCTAAAGGCTTACCATCCCTTGATGATAACCTAGGCAGGCCTACTTTCTTCCGACTCCCAAGCAGGGTCGAGTGTCTCAGAGTATGTCTATGCTAGAGCTGGACAAGTTCTTCTGAGCTAGGGTAGATATACCTATGCTAGAACTGACTGAGCTAGCACAGTAAAGGTATAAGTGTAACCATGGCTCTGCAAGTGGTGGGAAGGGCTAGACATCCCAAGTATGATTTCATCCAAGACCCTAGGCATGTATTCAGGGTGGCTAGCCACCCCCACCACTAGTGCCACTGCAGTTACACTTTTTAGCACGCTAGCTCGGTCACCATCTGGTTCCCGCAAACAACTTCCCCCTCTCTCGAAGGAGTCTTCTTTTTCAAACCTGCCAGAGTTCTTTTACTCTCCAGTGGTCATGAGTCATTTCCAGTCTTGGCATTATCCCTTAACAACTTGTGTTTGAGGAGAGTCCCTTTATCTCAAGCCATTCTTTTTTCTTTTGCCTTTTTTTCCAGACAGCCTCAGATTTAAACCAATATATTCCCATACAGAAACCACCTCCAACAAACCAACCAACATACAATATTAATAAATGATTACAGAGCAGCTCCAAATCATCACAGATAGATCATTTTGCCAGTGAGTGCCAGGGGAGCAGGGTCAGGCCTTGAATCAGCAATCAAATTGCTTTGGGGTTTGACAACTGAAAAGTGTCCATATTTTACTGAAACAGAGCATCTTGTTCTGCACTCCTCGAGACTCCTAGGGATCCATGTACTGGATAGATTTTGATGTTAGCAATGCCTATTGATTGCTCTTACATATACCACCCACACCCAAAAAGGTTGCATCTGAAGTCTGGGAATTCAAGAGACTTATCTTACTGCGAGTTTCAGAAGAAGCCCGCATGCTTAAGTACTTAAATCATCAGTGAATGAACTTTGAGGGCTGGAACACAGAAGACATTCACAAAAAGAAAAGGAGTACTTGTGGCACCTTAGAGACTAACCAATTTATTTGAGCATAAGCTTTCGTGAGCTACAGCTCACTTCATCGGATGCATAAAGTGCAAAATACAGTGAAGATGTTTTTATACACACAGACCATGAAAAAAAGTGAGGATGTTTTATACACACAGACCATGAGAAAATGGGTGTTTATCACTACAAAAGGTTTTCTCTCCCCCACCCCACTCTCCTGCTTGCAACAGCTTATCTAAAGTGATCACTCTCCTTACAGTGCGTATGATAATCAAGGTGGGCCATTTCCAGTACAAATCCAGGGTTTAACAAGAACGTCTGAGGAACAGTGGGGGGGTTACTTTTTATAATGACTTAGCCACTCCCAGTCTCTATTCAAGCCTAAGTTAATTGTATCCAATTTACAAATTAATTCCAATTCAGCAATCTCTCGTTGGAGTCTGTTTCTGAAGTTTTTCTGTTGTAATATCTCAACTTTCATGTCTGTAATCGCGTGACCAGAGAGATTGAAGTGTTCTTCGACTGGTTTATGAATGTTATAATTCTTGACATCTGATTTGTGTCCATTTATTCTTTTACGTAGAGACTGTCAAACTGGACTTCAGAAACAGACTCCAACGAGACACTGCTGAATTGGAATTAATTTGAAAATTGGATACAATTAATTTAGGCTTGAATAGAGACTGGGAGTGGTTGAGTCATTATAAAAAGTAACCTATTTCCCCTTGTTTATTCCTTCCCTCCCCCGCCACTGTTCCTCAGGCGTTCTTCTTAAACCCTGGATTTGTGCTGGAAATGGCCCACCTTGTTTATCATACACATTGTAAGGAGAGTGATCACTTTAGATAAGCTATTACCAGCAAGAGAGTGGGGTGGGGGGAGAGAAAACCTTTTGTAGTGATAAACACCCATTTTTTCATGGTCTGTGTGTATAAAAACATCCTCACTGTATTTTCCACTTTATGCATCCGATGAAGTTAGCTATAGCTCACGAAAGCTTATGCTCAAATAAATTGGTTAGTCTCTAAGGTGCCACAAGTACTCCTTTTCTTTTTGCGAATATAGACTAACACGGCTGTTACTCTGAAAGAAGACATTGAGTGAGAGTATATTGCAGAGTGAGATGGATATTAGCATATAGTCTATATTTTGAAGTGCTTCTGCAGAGTAAAAAAAGAGAAAGAGTGTGTTTTGAAATAAAGATATTTTATAGCAGATAGCATATCTAATCATCAAGCAGGGATAAAAGAAAATCAGAACCAGACATCATTAAATCTACACCCCCAGCATTAACTCTGGTGCAGCAAAAGAAAATGTAAGGTATAACGAAAATGCAAAAGGTAAGAGATGTCAAGAGAATAGAAGGCAAATAGAGACTAAACCTGAAATAAGTATACACTATCCTGCATGCTTGATTATGCAACCCTTGCTCACGCTGGTGAACACTTACACAACCAAAGTAAGGGATGCACTGTCAGGCACTGTATTTAAACAGAAAGTAATATTTCACTTCACATAATTCATGGAAAAAAAACACAAACTGAGAAATTTTCAGATTATGCAACATTAAGAAACACCACAAATGGCGTAGGAGTGGAACAACAAAAGTTTTATCAGTGTCATGAGAAAAGAGTGCAAAACAAATCTGAAGATTTTGATGTGATCAGCCCAGTCAGGGCTTATTCACTCTGCCAAGCAGTCTCTCTCTGCATTTCTCATGAGCTAAAATATGCAAAACAAAATGTGAATAAAAACAGAGTTACAACAATAAATGGTATAATGTTGCTCAAAATTACCTACAGCATTATATCTACCTAAATCTACAGCACATCTACTTGGCCCCACCTAAGAACCAAATTGTAATAGACACTGTGCGCCTTATGAACCCCAGTTAATTCCAGTGAGTCAATGGGCTCAGACTTTTGGATCCAATTTTGCAAGTTCTGGTTGTCTGAGGTACTGAGTGCACGCAGCTCCCATTGGCTTCATTGATGTGGGGTACTTATTACCTCACAAGAGGCTCTCAGCCCCTGCAGTGTTGGAACCAAAGTAAGTTGAAAGTGTTTAGAGAATGCTTGAAGTTTCTCAAGCTGTGCTCAAAGTTTGTAGATATAGAAAGCTTTTCTTCAACCAAAATAAGAATTTTAAATGCCAAATGATCCATTGTGAATTTTAATTCTGAAATTACAATGAAGTGGCCATTGGCACATATATATAAAATTAGATCAACTGATTTTTGTCCAAAAACTAGTTTGAAAATGTTACTTGAAAATAACAGAAAATATTGCAGGTTTTTCCTGGTCCAATTTAAAAACTATGGAAAAATGCAAAAAATCTCTCTGCTTAGAATTTTCTTAAATTATATTTTAAATTATGTACCACAGACATTGACCATGTCCCAGATCCATTGAGGATTGTATATATTGTTTTGGATAAACAGTTTCAGTTCCTGTATTTCCTGTTCTAATTTTACAACCCAGAAGTTCCACTGAAGATGTATCCACATGTTGGTTATTTTCCCATCCATTTTCATACCACTAAAAAGAGCAATGACAGTATTTGGGGGGAGGAATACTTACTGGAGGATAACAATGGAAGTGTTAGGCACCTGCAACCCATGCAATAGCAGGTGGCCCCAAGGAAGCAAGTGGTCCCCGAAAGCCAGATCCGGCCCGATGGATGCTCTGCAAAATGGCACCCTCCATACAGCATGACTTTCATGCACTGTACATGCGAGATCACCGGTCGGGGCCCTGGAACTGAGTTTAACAGAGGGCCTTTCAGGAAAAACCCCACCACTGGGTATAACAATCATGCTTTTACACGTGAATTGTACTGACTGAAGCTAGCTCAGTTTGCTTTTAAAGCTAAAAGGGTCATCCCTGAGCATCACTTTGTTCTGTTCTAACCTACACCAGGGCATTGGCTGGCTGAAAAATGCAACTCAGAACTTGATTCTATACTCACTAAAGACAGCGATAACATTCATATTGATTTCAATGATGCAAGATGGAGCATTTAGATCAGAAAGCAGCCAGTATCTTCTTTAGGACTGTCAAGGTCCCTCCCCCACTCTGAACTCTAGGGTACAGATGTGGGGACCTGCATGAAAAACCTCCTAAGCTTATCTTTACCCGCTTAGGTCAAAACTTCCCCAAGGTACAAAATATTCCACCCGTTGTCCTTGGGCTGGCCGCTACCACCACCAAACAAATACTGGTTACTGGGGAAGAGCTGTTTGGACGCGTCCTTCCCCCCAAAATACTTCCCAAAACCTTGCACCCCACTTCCTGGACAAGGTTTGGTAAAAAGCCTCACCAATTTGCCTAGGTGACTACAGACCCAGACCCTTGGATCTTAAGAACAATGAACAATCCTTCCAACACTTGCACCCCCCCTTTCCTGGGAAATGTTGGATAAAAAGCCTCACCAATTTGCATAGGTGACCACAGACCCAAACCCTTGGATCTGAGAACAATGAAAAAGCATTCAGTTTCTTACAAGAAGACTTTTAATAAAAATAGAAGTAAATAGAAATAAAGAAATCCCCCCTGTAAAATCAGGATGGTAGATATCTTACAGGGTAATTAGATTCAAAAACATAGAGAACCCCTCTAGGCAAAACCTTAAGTTACAACAAAGATACACAGACAGAAATAGTAATTCTATTCAGCACAATTCTTTTCTCAGCCATTTAAAGAAATCATAATCTAACACATACCTAGCTAGATTACTTACTAAAAGTTCTAAGACTCCATTCCTGGTCTATCCCCGACAAAGACAGACTATAGACAGACACACAGACCCTTTGTTTCTCTCCCTCCTCCCAGCTTTTGAAAGTATCTTGTCTCCTCATTGGCCATTTTGGTCAGGTGCCAGCGAGGTTACCTTTAGCTTCTTAACCCTTTACAGGTGAGAGGAGCTTTCCCCTGGCCAGGAGGGATTTCAAAGGGGTTTACCCTTCTCTTTATATTTATGACAAGGACTTACATAATTCTTATCATTCTTACTTAACGTTAGTTCTGCTTTCTATTAAATATGATTTGGCTCATGGGCAGATTAATCTATTACAGTAATTAACCTAATTAAGATAACATTTATTGTAAACCTATTTCTCTTACCATTGTTTGTTTGCTCTCATTTATTGTGTTATATCTAAAGATAGATAGGGGAAGGGGCCATGTTTTATTTGTTCTGTAAAAGCACCTTGCATACTTTAGGCAATATATAATTAATAATAAATTTTGTTTTCCTAAATTAATGCGGGAGTGTGCGTGTTTGCTTTTATTGATGTTGTAGTTCTAAAAGCAGGTCAATGATTATTTAAAGATGAAAAGACAATAACATTTCTAATTTGGGAATGCTGTCTAATAGTTTTTTTCAGGCTGTACTCATCCCCTGTGGTATTTCAACATCTGAGTAGGTGAAATTGACTTCTGAAATTCCTAGAGGCCATAGAATCCAAAACAAAGAAGATAGCACAAAACTACAGTCATGCAAGTCTACTGAAGCCCATGGAGTTGTACATGTGTAAAGGAAGGCAATTTGCCACATAGTCACACTACAAGTAGAAATGGGTTTAAATTAATATTATGGGAAAGTTTGACTTAGAAAGTACAGATCTCTCGGGAAAGGGTTTGGACTTTTCCAGTACTATTATCTATAAATTCTATACCAAATTAAAACAAATCCAAATGTTCTGATATGTAAGAGAAGAAGAAATTTTATATGCACAAGAACCTCCACATCGCAAAATCTGAAAGACCTTGCCTGTAGGTAGTGGTTGTTGTTTAAAGACTGTACTTGAATCTGGAATTTCACTTTTCCCTCTTTGGAATGTTGTGTGCATTGTATAATTTATTCTTTTCAGAAAATTAATAAATAATGAAATAATAATAAGTACAATACAGTGACTGAGTTGTGGCATAGTATGGCTGGAAAAGAATAACTTTAATTGAAGGACTGTGACCAAATCCTTTGCACACAGTACTCAGAAAAAAATGTAACCAAAGAACATCTTCTCCTGTGCCAACCTGGAAGAAAAATGAATGTGCAGGAACAATAGCATCTCTGGCATCAATCATCGTGAACTCTTCTAAACTGAATGGCCAGGCTAAACTAGCTGCAAGGATGAAATACTGCTTGAGGCTTTGTATTTCCTTTGCGGACAACATACTACTGGAGATTAGGGTGAAATCTGGTTGGCACATTACATCCTCCTGTTGTTATATGCCACCACCACAGAAGAGAAGAGCAAGAGTGTTGATGCAGGAAGAGGTGACAAGACCCTCTCAAGAGACTTGCAGGTTATCAGCGTTATCTCATATTTGGATTTCTACTTAGTTGCAGTGCCTTTTAAAAACTTGCCAGTGTAACCTAAGATAAATTGACGAAGTTATCTTAGCATCTATGTGGCTTCTTTTTACCACCCTATAAATGCTATAGAAAACCTCAATATTCAAGCTACTATCTAACTTCAAATAACTATTTAGACATTTAAGGCAAATTGGCAAGTTTCTTAACGTCATTATGCTACATTAGATATCTATTAATAGCCTTTTAGGAGAGGTTGGAGGAAGAAAGCAGCTGGAAATGCCCTTTTTTTCTTCAATTCTTCTATGGAATGAGGTGGCACCGTTATGTTCAATGCTGTCAACTTTTCTGGACATATTCCTTAAGTGTAAGTGTAAATACCTTCCTGAGAAATCATACTAAACTACAACTTTACACACGCACGCACACACACACACCATACCTGAAAACCCTATCTATCTTACTTTTCTCTATTACTTGGGCTACCTACTTTACTGCTATCAAATAGCCAGTTTACATGTCTTTTTGAAGGTGACATTAAGCAAACAAAGTGGGTCAAATTGATTTCTTGTATAACTCTTGACTCTTGTATAACTCTTGGTTTGTTTATATTTGTCCAAGTAGATACCTAACAGGGAACCCTTGCTGCTTTGAAAAATGCTGTGCAAACTGGACAAAATCTGGACTCCACGGTGAGTCTGTAGCTTATAGGCTCTTTTTATTTTATATTTTCTTTTGACAGTGTCAAATGTTTCTTTATGTCCTTCTTTTTGTCCAATGAAAGTCACATCAGACTAAACTCTTCTAAAGCATAGATAAATTTCACTACTGTGCATTGAAAGAAGTGTTTTCAAGGGACGGAGTTATAAAATGTTTGAGAAATTGCCATTATTTGACGACTACATATAGTCCTCACAGTGAGCATTGCAGAGAATGACCAACCCTGGAGTAGACGCTGACTCCATGGTGCTCTGGGGCTCCAGCACCCACAAAAAAAAAGAAGGGGGTGCTCAGCATCCAACAGCAACAGTGGTTTCATGGCCCCCAGGGCTGGCCACCGATCAGCCGTTTGGCAGGGCACCGGGGCTGCCCACCAACTGTTTGGTGGCCCCCCAGGCTGGTTGCGATCAGCAGTTTGGGGGCTCTCGTGGATCAATGAGTGGCTGGTGGGAGGCAGTTGGGGGAGCGGACAGAGAGGAGTGAGTGGGTGGGTGGGAGGCTTCAGAGGAGGGGTGGAGCAGGGGCGGAAGAGGCAGAGCGAGGGTGGGGCCTTGAGGGAAGAGGCTGAGTTGGGAGCAGGGTCTCGGACGGAGCGGGAGTGGAGCACCCACCAAGAAAACCAACAAGTCAGTGCCTGTGCCTGGCATCTTTTAAAAATTGAAACCAAACTCCAAAGTATAGCAAAATGACCATTCTTCCTTCATACTCCACCAATGAGTTCCCTTTGTCTAGTGATAAGGTGCACAGATCCCACATTTTGGGCTGGACTAGCTTTCTGTCCCTTCCCTCTCTCTCCTATACAAAGGAGATTGTGGCCATTGTGCACTAGTAAGGTCTTTCCTCTGGAGCACTGTCCACTGCAGAAGCCATCTGTTAACATTTAGCCAGTATATAGCAGCATGAAGTCAGTCCAGAATCTAAAGAATATTCTGGCTTCTATTGGCCTTATGGATTTTTATCGAATTTGGTTGAGAGCATTTTGGGAAAAAGCTACTAATTTAACTATAAAGAGTATGTCAGTACAGCCCAATGAACGTACATAAAGGGCCAGATCCTCAGTTAATGTATATCAACCTCATTCTATTCATTTTAATAAAACTATGTTTATTTATAAAAGCAGAAGTTCTGGACCAAAAAACACATTTGGACAATAACAACAGTGATTTTTTTTTAAATTTTAACTTTTTAACTCACCTATTTATATTAATTTTCTTCTGTCTGTAGAGAAACAACATCCAATAGAATTATATTTGAGTAAAACATTTTCACATCAAGAGTTTTACCCATCAAAAAGCTTTTATCTATGCATTTTAGATGGTCACATTTGATCACATCTTTCCACCACAAAGGGTATCCTTTAGTTTTCTTTTTAATATACTGTGGGAAAAAATGTGACACATCAGTATTCTGTCTTTTGTTCAGGTACTGAACAAATTCAGAATTTGAAACTATTTATATGTCTGTAAACACTAGATTGGAAACGTAAAATTAGACACGTATAATTAGTCACAGTCCAGAAACAATGCTGCATTGCTTTTACTGGTTGTGGAAATAGCATGCTGTTCCCATGAGTGAAAAGGAGTGTTTGAACTGATATAGATGGGCTCTGGTACAAAATTCTGAACAGAAAATATTATGGTATGGTTGATTAAATTTTTCAGTACTACAAGATATATTAAATGTATGGTGAAGTGCTGAACTAAAATATTGAAAACTGTAGGCCAACTTTGTAAGACCCTTTGCTCCATTGCTACCTTGCAGATACTCTGGCTTGCACCAGGGTATCCAGTTTGGCCCCAGCAGTCTCCAGGATCAGAAAGCTAGCTAGCCCTATGTACTTCCTCTCTATGTGCAATGACAACTGCTCTGAGGCACCTAGGGATGTAGCCATGCATTTGTTACATAAAATATATACATTCACTGTTTTTAAAATTTGACAAAGGTAAAAACCGATGAAACTAAAAAACCTCCACATACTCCTTTATAAATTCTCACCTGTAAGTCTTTACAGAATCAAGATCTCTGTTTTATATGTCAGTCTTTTTTCTTTGTACAGACTCCACAACTACTGGTCACCTCCACCATCTGTCCCAAAAGCTCTATAGCATACATGCTAATGACTACTTCTTTGTTTCTAAAGTGTAACTAGTACTAATAGTATTTAAATTAAAAAAATAATAATAATCTATTTGAATGATAGAGGCAATAAATGCACTTTACTAATGGTCTCATTCTAAAAATTAAATTAATTACAAATACTAAAAATCCTAAATGAATCAAACAGTGCCATAAAATCTCTATGGATAGAAATTCCATGTTTGAATAATAAGAGTATAGCAGCAGGAATATATTACCAACCGCCTGACTAGAACAGTGACGGTGATTTTGACACGCTCAGGGATATTAGACTACAAAAACAGAAAACCCAATAATAATGAGAGATTTCAACTATTCTCATATTGACTGTGTACATATCACATCAGAATGGGATAAAGAAATAGAATTTCTAGACACCATTAATGACTGTTTCTTGGAACAGCTAGTCCTGGAACCAATAAGGGGAAAGGCAATTCTTGATTTAGTCCTAAGAAGAGAAAAAGTTCTGGGTCCAAGAGGTAAATATAGCTGTACCATTTGATAACACAAACATAATGTAATTAAATCCTTGTAGGGAGAAAATACCAAAGAAACCCACCACAGTAGCATTTAATTTGAAAAAGGGGAACCATACAAAAATGAGCAGGCTAGTTAAATGGAAATTAAAAGTTACAGTCAAAAGAATGAAATGCTTGCAAGCTGCATGGAAATTATTTGTTTAAAAAACATCATAACAGAGTCTCAACTAAAAGTATTCCTCAAATAATAAAATAAAATATTAAGAGGACCACAACAATGCCATCATAGCTAAACAGAATAAAAGAGGCAGACAGAGACAACAAAACATCTTTTAAAAATTGGAAGTCAAATCCTATTGAAGAAAATAGAAAGGAATATAAACTTTGACAAGTCAAGTATAAAAGTATAATTAGGCAGGTCAAAAAAGAATTTGAAGAGCAACTAGCAAAAGACACAAAAACTAACAGCAAAAAACAAATTGGGTATATCTACGATGGGGAGCTACGCTCTCCGTTAGGATGTCGCCTCTTTCTAGTCACTCTGGCGAATAGCTTGCCAGGCAAATGACCCTTCCTGCAGTTGTACACCATCACTCCTTCTCTCCCCCCTGGTCTGCAGCATCTCTCCCGCTCCAGGAGCTGCTACTGCTGCCGCTGCTGCCTCTTCATGACTCAGCCCTCCAGCCAGGTCACTATATACTTTTTCCCCTTCCAGGGCACCAAAGTCTTTCTCCCTAGCAGTTGCAGGCAGTCATCCCTTTCACTGCCTTCTGGTGCCACTCAGTGGTTGGCAGGGGAATCCAGGCCCACCCTCTACTCCAAGTTCTAGCTTAGGGACACTCTAGTCATCAGTCAAAGTCTGTTCCCTTTTAAACCTTACTCCCTTTCCCTGAGTTCTTTCCTGACCATCCAGCATTCCCTCCAACCTGGGTTTGCCAGCCTGCTAACTCCCACCCACTCCCAGGGTGTAACTGTGGGCTTCCTCTCCCTGAGCCTCCAACCACAGCTCCCTTCTTCCAAGGAGTGACTGCACACTTTCTCAGCAGCCCTCTTCTCAACCTGCTTTAATTCTTTCAGGGCAAGTGTGGAGTGAACACCTCATCACAAAGTCAGAATCAGGAAGCCTGCCAAACAATCAGTAGGGCCACTAGATGATTGAGGTGCTAAAGGAGCACTCAAGGAAGAAAAGGCAGTTGCGGAGAAGCTAAAGCAAATTTTCGCATCAATCTTCACTGCAGAGGATGTGAGGAAGATTCCCACAGCTGAGCTATTCCTTTTAGGTGACAAATCTGAGGAACTGTCCCTGGCTGAGGTGTCAGTAGAGGTGGTTTTGGAACAAAACTGATAAATTAGACAGTAATAAGTCACCAGGACCAGATGTGATTCACCCAAGAGCTCTGAAAGAACTCAAATATGAAAATACAAAATGACTAACTGTGGTATGTAACCTATCCCTTAAATCAGCCTCTGTACCAGTTAAAAGGCAGATAGCTAATGTAACACTGACTTAAAAAAAAGGCTTCAGAGGTGATCCTGGTAATTACAGGCAAGTAAGCCTAACTTCAGTACTAGGAAAATTGGTTGAAACTATAGTAAAGAACAGAATTGTTACTTACATAGAGAAACAAATATATTGGTGAAGAGTCAACTTGATTTTTGTAAAGGGAAGTCATGCCTCACCAATCTATTAGAATTCTTTGAGGGATAAACAAATGTGGACAAGAGTGATCCAGTGGATATAATGTACTAAAATTCCAGAAAGCCAAAGGCTTTTGAGCAAAGATGGCAGTCATGGGATAAGATGGAAGGTCCTTTCATGGATCAGTAACTGATTGAAAACAGGAAAACAAAGGGTAGAAATAAAAGGTCAGTTTTCACAGTGGAGAGAGATAAATAGAAGAGTCCCCCAAGGCTCTGTACTGTAACCAGTGATGTTCAACATATTCAGAAATGATCTGGAAAAAAGGGATAAACAGTGAGGTAGAAAAGTTTACAGACAATACAGAATTACTCAAGATAATTAAGTCTAAAGCTGACTAAGCCCTGGTTTACACTGGGGGGGGAGGGAGGGGATAGATCTATGTTACACAACTTCAGCTACGTGAATAATGTAGCTGAAATTGACGTACTTAGATCGACATACCGTGTTGTCGTCACCACAGTAAGTCGACTGCTGCCACTCCCCCATCAACTCCACCTGCACCTCTTGCAGTGCTGGAGAACAGGAGTCGATGGGAGAGTGCTCAGGGGTTGGTTTATTGCATCCAGACTAGACGCGATAAATCGATTCGCGCTGGATTGATCGCTGCCCACCGATCCGGCAGGTAGTGAAGACATACCCTAAGAAGAGTTATAAAGTGATCTCACAAAACTGGATGACTGGGCAACAAAATGGCAAATGAAATTCAATGTTGATAAATGCAAAGTAATGCAGATTGGAAAATATAATCCAACTATGCATACAAAATAATGGGGTCAAAATTAGCTGTTACCACTCAAGAAAAAGATTTTGGAGTCATTGTGGATAGTTATCTGAAAACATCTGCTCAATGTACAGCAGTAGTCAAAAAAGCTAATGGAATGTTAAGAATCATTTGTAAAGGGAATAAGATAGAAAATATAATGCCACTACATAAATCTGTTGTTTGCCTGCACCTTTAATACTGTATTCAGTTCTGGTTGCCCCAGCTCAGAAAAGATATAGATGACTAAGAGTAGACATGATAGAGGTCTATCAAATCATTAATTAGATGCAGAAAGTGAATAAGGAAATTCTATTTACCACTTCACATAACAGAAGAACCAATTAATGCCCAGCAGGCTTAAAACAAATGTAAGGAAATACTTTTTCACACAACACAAATTCAGCCTGTGAAACTCATTCCTACGGAATGTTGTGAAGGCCAAAAGTATAACTAGGTTAAAAAAAGAATTAGATAAGTTCATGAAGGGTAGGTACATCTATGGCTATTAGCCAAGATGGTCAGGACACAACCCTGTGCTCTGGATGTCCCTAAACCTCTGACCACTAGAAGCTGAGATGGGACAACAAGGTATGGATCACTCAATAATTGCCCTGTTCTCGCACTGGGCACTGTTGGAAGACAGGATACTGGCTAGATGTACTTTTGGTCTTACCCAGAATGGCCATTCTTATACCACCACATAATTTCTCTATGTACAAGTCTGAAGCTCCATTTAAATTAACATTAGTTCAGTGTTTTTAAGATGTACAGTTCTATACAGTATGACAAGCAAAATGACAGAACTATGGTATATAGGTACCCGTGAATTGGAATTTTTTGATGTAGAAAGTATATGTATGTTTGAATTGTGAATATAACATAGCCAAGTGGAACAACTAAAAGTTTGACTTTGGTACTCAGGGGGAAGCTTTTCCACAGAAGATAACAAGTCTGTCAGACTGTCTGGAGTGGTTCATGACCAAGAATACCAAATTCAGGGCGGCTCGTCAAAAGCAGGACAGTCAACCCAACCTGGTGGTATTTTCTATATTTAGATTGCACCAACCCAGTAACAAATGTGAACTCCAGGTTCACAGTAACAGTCTTTCCATGGAGTCACATACAGTCCCCTTAGGCTCTCCAGTTTATCTTGTCACTCAGGCAAGTGGGACTTAGTGATAAATGGTCACTTACCCCAAAAATCACAAAATATTCAGGTTGCTCCCAGTGCCAAGAGACTAGTCACTTACCCCAGATCAATTTGTACCTTAGATCTCACACAAAACACAATGCTGGCAGCTAGCCCTATAGTAAACTAATTAAGGATTTATTAACTAGGAAAAAGTAGTGTGAAAGTCATTTACATGTAAAGCAGGCAACCTATGTACACCAGTGATTTCAGTCTATGGTTCCAAAAGATGACAGAGATATTATAATCTGTCAACAATGAATGTCTTTTTAGGCTAACCCTAATTGATCCTGGGGATTTCTGCTCTCTGTTTCTTAGCTTCAGCCCTTGTAAGAGTCCAAACAGTAAAGAGATGAAAAATCTTCATGTCAGCTATCTTTATTTCCCTCTTCCTGAACTCAAGCTTATGGGTCATGCATTCTCTCAGGTAGCATCTTCATGGATGTAAGAGGGCCATTAAACCAGCCTTTCTGTTGTAATGTTCCATAATGGCCCACTTAGTCTGGATAAAAGAAAAGGAGTACTTGTGGCACCTTAGAGACTAAAAAATGTATTTGAGCATAAGCTTTTGTGAGCTACAGCTCACTTCATCGGATGCATGCAGTGGAAAATACATTGGGGAGATTTATATACACAGAGAACATGAAACAATGGGTGTTACCATACACACTGTAACGAGAGTGATCAGGTAAGGTGAGTTATTACCAGCAGGAGAGAGAGGGAAAAAAAAGAAAAAAAAAACACCTTTTGCAGTGATAATCAAGGTGGGCCATTTCCAGCAGTTGACAAGAACGTGTGAGGAACAGTAGGGGTGGGGGAGGGGGGGCAAGAGAAATAAACGTGGGGAAATAGTTTTACTTTGTGTAATGATACATCCACTCCCAATCTTTATTCAAGCCTAAGTTAATGGTGTCCAGTTTGCAAATTAATTCCAATTCAGCAGTCTCTCACTGGAGTCTGTTTTTGAAGTTTTTTTGTTGAAGAATTGCCACTTTTAGGTCTGTAATCGAGTGACCAGAGAGATTGAAGTGTTCTCCAACTGGTTTTTGAATGTTATAATTCTTGACAACTGATTTGTGTCCATTTATTCTTTTATGTAGAGACTGTCCAGTTTGGCCAATGACCAAATGGCAGAGGGGCATTGCTGGCACATATCACATTGGTAGATGTGCAGGTGAACAAGCCTCTGATAGTATGGCTGATGTGCTTAGGCCCTATGATGGTGTCCCCTGAATAGATATGTGGACACAGATGGCATTGTTTTCTGCACGGCTGAGGTTATAGGGCAAGTGATGCTGCTTTTCCACAATTTCAGCCCGTGCATGTCGGTGGAACCACTTTATGTAGAAGTCCAGTCTGTTGTTTCGACCTTCAGGAGGAGTCCACCCAGAATCCTTCTTTTTGTAGTGTTGGTAGGAAGGTCTCTGTGGGTTAGTATGTTGTTCACAGGTGTGTTGGAAATATTCCTTGAGTTAAAATAAGACGTCAAAAATAGGATTCTAGGTCACCACAGAACTGTATCATGTTTGTGAGAGTGGAGGGGCAGAAGGAGCCACTAGCCATCACCTGCAGCCCCCGACTAAAACCTCTCCAACCCATCATCAAGGATCTACAACCTATCCTGAAGGATGACCCATCACTCTCAGAGATCTTGGGAGACAGGCCAGTCCTTGCTTACTGACAGCCCCCCAACCTGAAGCAAATACTCAACAGCAACCACACACCACACAAGAGAACCACTAACCCAGAAACCTATCCTTGCAACAAAGCCCATTGCCAACTGTGTCCACATATCTATTCATGATGCCTCTGTAGTTCTAAGACACTAACAATGTTTTGAATGGTGGTTTCCTCACATAGTGAGAGATCAGTCTCTGAAATTTTAAGTCGCTTTGGAGTTAGACTTGGCTATTTTCTTAGCTGAAAATCTTCTGCTGTGTACTCTGAGCCCATTTACACTGCCTCAGTAGGTGCAGTAGTACCAATCTCATTAGTTTTGGTCAACTATTCTTTGCAAATAATGTATTAGGTGGATTTAGCCCTCTTTTTAGTTCATAAATTGTCTGTGAAATTATCAGACCTATTATAAATAATTCATATATAAGCCATGGGTTGATCACAAACTGCTCACAGTGAATATTCATTTAAATGTTAATAAATATTCAAAACTCTTTATATGAGCTTAGTGATTGGCCACTTAAGTCACATGCTTTTTTTTTTTTTCTGTTTTCTTATTGGATGACTTACATCTTCTTGAGGAATAAAGAGTTTCCACGTGACAATTACCAAGTATGGATGAAAGATCTGTAGAGCTGCAGGAGGGGAGGAATGAAGGTGTGTGAGAGACAGCAGTGTGAATATATAAAAGGTGACCTCTCCACAGTTGGAAGAAAGCAGGTTGCACACTTTCTATTTCTTTATGACCCATGTAGATGCTTTGTTATTACAGAAAGATGTTGGTTCTGTTTTCCCCTATTTGTGTTTTGGTTGGTTTGGCTTGGGTTTTACTAGCTCAGAAATTCAGATCTGATCTCACCAGGATGAGTCTACAAAGGCCTGGCTAACTAGCACATTTTTATATGACAAAAACAAAACAGATGAAACCTAACTGATTAAAAATCACTCTCTTTCTCTGTCTTTGTTAAACATTTTTTAATTCTTCTTTCCCTTCCATTTGTTTTGTTGACAACAATGTTACTCAAAGCCTAACAAAGAGCTGGAAGAAAATTTTACCCTAACATTTCTAGGTCCTCCAATGAAGATCTCCAGGAAAACAAAATCTCAAGACTAGACAGAAATGATACATAGTTCTAAGGTTTAAAAAAATCACTCAAAAAATACAAGGAAACAACCTATTACTATTTCTCAAGTCCTTATTGCCAAAATGGATGAAAAAAATACAAAGCCCCTATTTTCAGATCAGTTTTAAATACCGCATCAATTTATCAAGAATGTAGAGAAACTGGAAAGGATCCAGAGGTGAGTGACAAAGATGATCAAAGGGATGGAAAGCAAGTTATATGAGCAAAGGCTGAAGGAACTGGGTATGATTAGATTGTAAAAAAGGAGATGAAGGGGGGACATGATGGTGGTCTTCAAATACTTGATAGGTTGCCATAAAAAAGATGGAGAAAAGTTGTTCTCTCTTGCCACAGAGGACAGAATAAGAGGCAATGGGTTCAAACTACAAAATAACAAATTTAGATTAAATCTCAGGAAAAAGTTTCCTAACTGTAAGAACAGTAGGACAATGGAAAAGACTGCCTTGGAACATTGTGGAAGCTTCTTCACTGGAGGTTTTCTAAAGGAGGCTGGATAGCCATCTGTCTTGAATGGTTTAAACACAACAAATCCTACATCCTGGCAGGGGGTTAGGCTAGATGACCCTCGTGGTCCCTTCTAACCCTATGATTCTATTATTAGTATAAGACCTCATTCCAGCATTCTAAAGGTATTTCTCTGCTTAGAAATAGAGCAAGAGAAGGACTTTTGTGTGCAAAATACATAGTGTAGTTTATCAAGGCTCTAAGATTCTGAACAAGAAAGGTAGAAGACCACTGCCTGTTCCACAGATTGAGAGCACATCTGCCTTAAGGTAGATCAAAAGCCTTCCAGTTCCTCAATATGGATTCTGTCACATTTTTTTCTTGAGTGCACATGGTCAGTTAGTATCAAATAGTAAAGCATGCCTGTACTAGTTTTATCATTTCAGGACAACGGACAATATTTCATTCCCTAAGTAAAACAGACTTAATTGCTCAACAAGATTTCAAGGAACTGAACTTCGTTTTAATCACAAACAAGCTGCAAGGCAATTTTCAATTACAGCAAGCTTTTTATTTTTATCCAGCTGTGTATCCCTGCAGATTCCTGAAATTATATGTAAATTGTCCCAGATTTTGAAGTGGTGCACCTAGTGAGGCTTTTCTTTTTGTCAGTTGATGAAGTATCTGTGATTAGTAACTAACTAAATTGGCATTTCTAAGATGCATTACCCCACCCTGTATAATTTTGGACAAGATGATTGAGTATGAAGAAGGCCTTAGTTGTTCCCAGCTACATTATTCTTCCTAATTAGGCCATTGGTGTTGCAAACCACTCACCTATTCTGTATCAACATCAAAAGGTAATATATGAACGAAGCTTTAGAAAAGAGTCTGTGGTGTATTGGGGAATCAGGTCAATAACTTGTCTTTTGAAAAAAGTTTTAAATAAATTCACTCTGGAAGAGTTTACATAATGATACTGGCTTTATACTTTTACCACTTCTGTGTTAATTATTCATAATTATGATTAAAGGTACAAATCTAAGTAGGGCTTTATAAAATTTTCATATGATCACTAACTCACTTTTTCTCACGCATAGCTATGAATTAGAGGTATTAAACAAGCTGACTGCTTGTTTTAATTTCACTTGTGTTGATCCTATTTAATCACATTACCTCTTCCCATACAATGTCTAATGTTTCATAGCCAAATAGAAAAGTAAGGATCAATACTTGTTTAATATTGACAATGAATCTGTATAACCATTCAAAATGTATTGCAATGTCCTATTGGTATGCTTCTCAAGTGAAGCACCCACTAGATGGGGGTTAGGGCACTTACCTGGATGCTGAAGAACAGGGACCTGAACTGGTGACCTTGGACAATTGGAGGATTGGGCCAAAATAAATCTGATAAGGTTCAGCAAGGACAAGTGCAGAGTCCTGCACTTAGGATGGAAGAATCCCATGCACGACTATAGACTGGGGACCGACTGCCTAAGCAGCAGTTCTGCAGAAAAGGACCTGGAGGTTACAGTGGACGAGAAGCTGGATATGAGTCAACAGTCTGCCCTTGTTCCCAAGAAGGCTAATGGCATGTTGGGCTGCATTAGTAGGAGCATTGCCAGAAGATCAAGGGAAGTGATTATTCCCCTCTATTTGGCATTGGTGAGGCCATATCTGGACCCCTCACTACAGAAAGGATGTGGACAAATTGGAGAGAGTCCTACGGAGGGCAACAAAAATGATCAGGGGGATGGAGCACATGACTTATGAGGAGAGGTTGAGGGAACTGGCCTTGTTTAGTCTGCAGAAGAGAAGAGTGAGGGGGGATATGACAGCAGCCTTCAACTACCTGAAGGGGGGTTCCAAAGAGGATGGAGCTCGGCTGGTCTCAGTGGTGGCAGATGACAGAACAAGGAGCAATGGTCTCAAGTTGCAGTCGGGGAGGTCTAGGTTGGATATTAGGAAACACTAGTTCACTAGGAGGGTGGTGAAGCACTGCAATGGGTTACCTAGGGAGGTGGTGGAATCTCCATCCTTAGAGGTTTTTAAGGCCCTGCTTGACAAAGCCCTGGCTGGGATAATTTAGTTGGTGTTGGTCCTGCTTTGAGCAAGGGGTTGGACTAGATGACCTCCTGAGGTCTCTTCCAACCCTAATCTTCTATGATTTTATGATCTACATCCCAGGTGAGTGCTGTTACCACTGAGTATTGGCTAGCCTAAGCTGGGTCTCTTTTCCCTTGTTTTTTAAACCTTGTGTCATGAAAAAGAATTCTTATTTTCTAGACAGTCCTACTAATTCTTCTTTCAGATAAAAAACATGCAAAATCACTGAAGTCATATGTAACTGTGATTCTTTGTGTTAAAATTCTGTCTCTGTACTGCTCCTTACTAGACTGTAAAGCAGTAGTTCTCAACCCGTGGCCTGCAGGCTGCTTGGAGGCTGATCAGCAAACAGCTGCGGCCCATGTGTCACACTCAGGGCCATATAGGTGGTATATATATTGTGTGGATGTGGCCCACATAATACATAAAGAGCTGCATATGCAGTCCACAACAGTAAATGGCTACTTTTAAATCTGTTATAGAATGTCCAAGAAGACTGAAGTGTTCTCTTACTGGCTTCTGTATATTACGAAATTGGACATTAGGAATGGTAACATACAAAAGCCAGTAGGAGAACACTTCAATCTTCCTGGACATTCTATACCAGATTTAAAAATAGCCACACTTGAACAAAAAAACCTTTAGAAACAGACTTTAAAGAGAAACTGCAGAACTAAAATTAAATTGCAAATTTAACACCATTAATTTGGGCTTGAATAGGGGCTGGGAGTGGCTGGCTTACTACAAAAACAACTTTACCTCTCCTGGAACTGATGCCTCCTAATTAATTATTGGGAATGGACTACATCCACCCTGATTGAATTGGCTCTGTCAACACTGGTTTTCCACTTGTGAGGTAACTCCCTTCTCTTCATGTGTCAGTATAATAATGCCTGCATCTCTAATTTTCACTCCATGCATCTGAAGAAGTGTTTTTTTTTTACCCACGAAAGCTTATGCCCAAATAAATCTGTTAATCTTTAAGGTGCCACCAGACTCTTTGTTATGTTCATATGCGCACCAGTAAATAAAGATTTTAGAACTTAACTTCAAGTACAATTTCTTTTTAAAAAATATTGGTCTTATTGTTATTAACCAATCCTAGCAATAAAACTACTTGTGAAATACTCATCTATTACATGCAAAATCTTAGCTAAGGCTTGACTAATATAAATTTGAGGATTCTGCATTTATATGTGAGCAAGTATACATTACTTCTTCTTTGAATTCAAGGACATACCTACTATGTGTTATTTGGAATGGTAACTTCCTCTAGATTTTCAAAAAGGTCTCACAGTGAGTTACTGATCTCAATCAATGTCATAATTTGGTTATTTTAAATATATCCATTCTAGATGGGTTTCTTCAGTATTATATGAATAATTAATAATTACATAGAATTTACTATCTGATTTTTTTAAGGTAGGAGTGTTTTTCTTTGCTTGGTTTTTAAACTGCCTGCTCTCTCAAAGAGTAAATATTCACTTGTGATAACCAACCACATAACTATTCTTAATGTAAGTCTGGATGAGCTCTCCCCTGACATCTAGTGGTAAGCTATGGAAAAAGACTTCAGAAGATGATCTTGTTTGCATGGACACACCCACCCTGCCTAGGTGCTCAGCAGAGTCTGAGTGTAGCAAAAACTTGTAATAAAAGGAGGGCAGCTGGCAGAGTGGCGTGGCAAGTGGCCAGCAGAGAAGCTGGTGGAGAGGGCCAGAGCAGAGCCCTGCACAGGTGTGGCAATCGGCCATTGGTGGTGAGTGACTGCCCGATGAGTAGTGCAGCGTGTAACGTGCCTCCTTATCTTTCCCCCCCACACCTTCCATGCAGGGTGGGAGGTGAACTCTGTGGATGAACCTCTGAACTCTGTGACTGCACTGGCCAAGGACAGCAACTGTGAATGGGGTACAGAGAAGGGACAGGTACGTTAAAGGGACTTTTGGGTTGCTTGCCTTAAGACCCTGAGGGGAAAAGGACACTGCCCAACTTACCTGGGTGTGGATCTTTTGCTCAAGGTTTGTGTTTATGAGCCCTAGTTGAGGTGTTTTCCCAAATTAATGCTGAGTTAATTCCTTCCTTTTATTAAAAGTTTTTGCTACACTCAGACTCTGTGCTTGCAAGAGAGGAAGTATTGCCTCTTAGAGGTGCCCAGGGGGTGGTATGTAATTGTCTCAGGGCACTTGGGGGCTTGAGCCGGTTTTGTGTTGTATTGTTGAAAAGGAACCCCTAGATACTGAACACGGCCCTTGTTGCTGCTGGCTCCACCTAGCAGAAGGTTTACAGTAATAGCAATTTTCATCTGTTTTTGTTTGAGATACCATGAGGTTAGATCCTCAGCTGGAGTAATAGGTGTATATAAACTATAAAGATTTAAGCCAGCTGAGGATCTGGCCCTATATATTATTCTCTCTCTCTCTCTCTCTCTCTCACACACACACACTCACACACACACACAAATATATTTTATGTTTTGCTTTTCTTACTTATGGTATTGTAGCATAGCATGGCTAACACATTTCAGAAAATTACATTAGCTGGACTTCAGAAAGTCTCAAAGATAAAACTTGTGGCAATTTACACAGTCATGTTTACCATAAGAATTGCATTCTCTCTTGTGATTATTTATTATCATAGCTCCTTTCCTGTTAATATCCATCAGGAATCCACTATTACATTTAAACATTCAAGATTTTAGAATTCAGCTGGGCAGAAACAACCCCCAACTTTAATTATAAAAACAGAATCTTATATCCTCTGGTTTACGATACAACCTCCATTTTACTTTAAATAAACCAGCACTGCTGCGTCTTTTGAAACAAGTAAACTAAATTGGAATCACACCCTTGAGGAATATGGAAATGATAAAATTAGAAAATAGACTAGTTTATTCACAGATTTTTTCCCTTCATTGTCTTTTTTGGTTCTTAACTGGATCAGTGCCAGGCCGCTGCTCTGAGCACTCTGCAAATGACAGTTGCAAGTACTTTTTACAGAGCATTCTTAAATGTTATGTTTACATATAAAACAAAAGGTAATCATAATTGAATTTCCTTTTGTAAAACCTGCATACAGTCTACAGAGAGCTAAGCACTACTATCATCCATTTGTGTGCTACCTTGCTTTTCTTTACATTTGTCAAATGTTCCCACCTCCCTCAAAGGTTGATCAGCAGCTTTTCCATTTCAAATTAGCATGTCCACTCATAAAGAGAAATTAATGTAAGTAGGCAAATACTTCTGTAACATCTCCATGTTGGTTGGTTGAACAATGCAAGTTTAGTAATTTCTTTCCACCCATGTTATTTGTAAGCTTTATAATTAAGATTTTTCTCATTAATCAGCAGCAATGGAAACTGATAGATAAGTATTTCTTGTCATAATAAGCAAATGTAGGCTTTATCTACACTATAGAGTCTTCTCGACATAAATTAAGCCTACAGTCAAAAACCCGTATAATTCTATCACTTGTGCATGTTGACACAATGCTCCGTCTGTTGGCCAAGCATGTCTACACTTATTGTTCTAGCATCGACAGAGAGAGCAGTTCAATGTGGGTAGCTATCTCACTGTGCTACTCGCCACCTTCTGCAGCTAAGAGATGTGGGAAAGTGGAGTGGATCTCAGTACATCATGAGGGTGGGCTCAGCATCCCATTACACAGTCCTTTCTGTCATGAGACGTTGACAGAAAACATTCCATGGGCTTCCGACTGCGTTTCACCGCATTTTTCAATTCTCCCTGTATACTGCACTGTTCTCTACTCATTGTTATGAACATATCATGGGTGGTCATGCAGTATGTCATGATCTCCCAATCTGAACAGGAACCAGAGTTGTTTGATCAGCTGTGCGCTATGGAAAGAAACACCACCAGATTACTTTTGGCATTCATGGAGCAGCTGAACAGGGTGGACCGTCACTTTTGGGCTTGGGAGACAAGCACTGAGTAGTGGGATTGCATCTTTATGCAGGTCTCTGGTGACAAGCAGTGGGTTCAGAACTTTCGGCTGCGGAAAGCTACCTTCCTGGAACTGTGTGCAGTGCTTACTCCACCACTGCGGCACAAAAACTCCAAAATGAGAGCTGGCCTCTCAGTGGAGAAGCGTGTGGCAATTGCTGTGTGCAAGCTGGTGACTGCAGGCTGCTATCATTTGATCGCAGATCAGTTTGGAGTTGGGAAGTCACCATTGTGGTTGCATTAATGCACGTGTGCAGGGCCATTAATCACATTGTGAATAAAAACAAAGAATGAGTGTAATATTATTTTCTTTTTCTACTGTAAATTGTTTTAAGATGCCACGTGAACTGTAAAGAGCATTATTGTTGTACCAAGAAAAGGAAACCTTACCGAATACTGATTGAGGGTGTTTAAAAAAAAAAACACACACACAGAGAAAAGGACTGACAATCAAGCTTTTATATTATTGTTTCATATGTTATTCCTATTTCAATATCACTTGACTGCAGCAATGTGTTTGTGTGTGAAGCATGCACACAAGAGCATGTGCCCACACACACACACATTCTTATAACATAACAGGATAACATAGTTCTGGCTGCTATAAGTTTTTTTAGTGAAGCTGCTTTTGACCTTTATCTGAAAAGAGGTTTTAAAAGCAGAAACATTATTAGTATTAATGCTCAAGAGAGTGATCTTAACATTCTACAAAGAGAAATAGATATTGAACATAATAGGAGGATTTTTCAAATGTTATGCACACGCACCCTCCCCATTATCTACCACCCTGTTTCTTCCACCCTCCCTCCCCCCACCCCCCCGGTAAAAGAGAAGAAGATAAAATGCAAGAAAGAAAATTCAGTAGGCAGGGTATACTGCTATACACATACATTTAGTGTGAACTCTGTCTGGGGTACAGGGAACAAATTTAGATGGGAAGGCAGGGTTAGACAGAACTCTGACAACAAAGCAGCCCCAATGGAAGAAGAAAACCTCCAATGAGCAAGTTAAACCGATTTTGCCTGATGAGAGGATAGAACTTGGAAGCTCATTGGGGAATTTTAAAGAGGTCTCTGTAGAACTTAGAAATAAATGGGAGAAGAAGAAAGTGAAAGGGGCACTCTGCTAGAACTACAGTCACAGCTCCCTCTGGGACAAACCCTTTTTGCAAATGGAAACACATTCCTGGGGGTGGGGAGGAGAGAGCCGACAGTAGCTTCTGCTGAACCCAGTAGGCATAAGCATTTCAAATCAAAGGAGGGAACTGCAATGCGTTAGAAGGAAAGAATGAATCTTACATCAAATTACTTTGTATTGCAGACAAAATAAATAAAAGGAGGGCAGTTGGACCATAGTTTGAAATCAGGGATTTAAGCATTAAAACACTGCAATGCAAGGTGTTACTTTTTTCATCTCCTTGAGAAAACGGGACATTTCATAGAATCATAGAATCATAGAATATCAGGGTTGGAAGGAACCCCAGAAGGTCATCTAGTCCAACCCCCTGCTCAAAGCAGGACCAATTCCCAGTTAAATCATCCCAGCCAGGGCTTTGTCAAGCCAGACCTTAAAAACCTCTAAGGAAGGAGATTCTACCACCTCCCTAGGTAACGCATTCCAGTGTTTCACCACCCTCTTAGTGAAAACGTTTTTCCTAATATCCAATCTAAACCTCCCCCACTGCAACTTGAGACCATTACTCCTCGTTCTGTCATCTGCTACCATTGAGAACAGTCTAGAGCCATCCTCTTTGGAACCCCCTTTCAGGTAGTTGAAAGCAGCTATCAAATCCCCCCTCATTCTTCTCTTCTGCAGGCTAAACAATCCCAGCTCCCTCAGCCTCTCCTCATAAGTCATGTGTTCTAGAACCCTAATAATTTTTGTTGCCCTTCGCTGGACTCTTTCCAATTTATCCACATCCTTCTTGTAGTGTGGGGCCCAAAACTGGACACAGTATTCCAGATGAGGCCTCACCAATGTCGAATAGAGGGGAACGATCACGTCCCTCGATCTGCTCGCTATGCCCCTACTTATACATCCCAAAATGCCATTGGCCTTCTTGGCAACAAGGGCACACTGCTGACTCATATCCAGCTTCTCGTCCACTGTCACCCCTCGGTCCTTTTCCGCAGAACTGCTGCCTAGCCATTCGGTCCCTAGTCTGTAGCGGTGCATTGGATTCTTCCATCCTAAGTGCAGGACCCTGCACTTATCCTTATTGAACCTCATCAGATTTCTTTTGGCCCAATCCTCCAATTTGTCTAGGTCCTTCTGTATCCTATCCCTCCCCTCCAGCGTATCTACCACTCCTCCCAGTTTAGTATCATCCGCAAATTTGCTGAGAGTGCAATCCACACCATCCTCCAGATCATTTATGAAGATCATAGAATCATAGAATCATAGAATATCAGGGTTGGAAGGGACCCCAGAAGGTCATCTAGTCCAACCCCCTGCTCAAAGCAGGACCAATTCCCAGTTAAATCATCCCAGCCAGGGCTTTGTCAAGCCTGACCTTAAAAACCTCTAAGGAAGGAGATTCTACCACCTCCCTAGGTAACGCATTCCAGTGTTTCACCACCCTCTTAGTGAAAACGTTTTTCCTAATATCCAATCTAAACCTCCCCCACTGCAACTTGAGACCATTACTCCTCGTTCTGTCATCTGCTACCATTGAGAACAGGCTAGAGCCATCCTCTTTGGAACCCCCTTTCAGGTAGTTGAAAGCAGCTATCAAATCCCCCCTCATTCTTCTCTTCTGCAGGCTAAACAATCCCAGCTCCCTCAGCCTCTCCTCATAACTCATGTGTTCCAGTCCCCTAATCATTTTTGTTGCCCTTCGCTGGACTCTCTCCAATTTATCCACATCCTTTTTGAAGTGTGGGGCCCAAAACTGGACACAGTACTCCAGATGAGGCCTCACCAATGTCGAATAGAGGGGAACGATCACGTCCCTCGATCTGCTCGCTATGCCCCTACTTATACATCCCAAAATGCCATTGGCCTTCTTGGCAACAAGGGCACACTGCTGACTCATATCCAGCTTCTCGTCCACTGTCACCCCTAGGTCCTTTTCTGCAGAACTGCTGCCTAGCCATTCGGTCCCTAATCTGTAGCTGTGCATTGGGTTCTTCCGTCCTAAGTGCAGGACCCTGCACTTATCCTTATTGAACCTCATCAGATTCCTTTTGGCCCAATCTTCCAATTGGTCTAGGTCCTTCTGTATCCTATCCCTCCCCTCCAGCGTATCTACCACTCCTCCCAGTTTAGTATCAAGATATTGTTCAAGATATTGAACAAAACCGGCCCCAGGACCGACCCTTGGGGCACTCCACTTGATACCAGCTGCCAACTAGACATGGAGCCATTGATCACTACCCGTTGAGCCCGACAATCTAGCCAGCTGTTTGGGTCTTTTTTTTTTCCCAGTAATACAGGAAGAAGGGTGCTGGGTGAATATATCATGTCAGTCACAGGTTCACCACTGGCCCAGAAAGTAGGTTCACACTCCTTGCCAGGCCTGTGACTCATACACAATGCTAGCACTGCAATGTAAAACAATTATCTTGTTCAGGCAGACATCCTTTGGAGGAGATGCAACTCTCTGGTGGTAGTTCAGAAGGAATTTAAGAAACGAATGGCCCTTTTTTTTTTTTGCAAACAACAGATTCAGGCCCTTAAAGCTGGCATGTTCAGGCCCTTAAACTGCTTCTCTTTAAGCCTTTTCTGTGCATGATTATTTCCCAGAATTTATAACTGTACATCTTGTGGATGACTTCTGAGTCTGTGTCTTTTCTGACCAAATCTCCAAAGTGATGTATTCTCCTGCAAACCTTCTTTCGTGGCCTCTTATTACTCATTGGGTAGATTGTTTCAGTTCCTTAGAAATCCCCAAGCAGTCTAACTTACAGTGAACACTAAAACAGTAATAATTAATCATTTCCTGGCCAACATTTTCATGTGCAATTCATGCCATTTAATGTCCAAGGCTGTGGGTGAGCTATTAATGAATGCCTAATGACACGACCTGAACAAAATAGCCTACTATTTCATCACCATTTGCACTGACCTGGGACAAGATTTTTTCTACCTCAGGCATTAAAGGAATTAGTATCAATAATGGGTGGAGGGACAAAATATTTCCAAATAAGATTTGACTATAGAATCCTATTGCTTGTGGAAGGCTTATGCACAGGCATCAGTCCAGGTGAATCTTCTTCACAGAAGGACATAGGGAGTGTCAGGTAAGCTGGACAACCCACTGTCATCCAGAAACTCCTGGAGGTATTGGCCGAGACTTCTTCATGCTGTCAACCACAAGTGGAAATTTTCTGACTTTTTCTGATTTCCCAAAAGCTTCAGTCATGAAAACAATCTCAGCTATTGTGTCTGTGTTACCTGAATGATGCAACCAGCCAAAAATCATTCTGAATAAAGCTGGTCAGACAAATCAAAGATTTGTGAATATATTTATAACTAAACCTGCTGACTCTGTTCTACTGCTTTTCACAGGCTTATATTATTTTTTAATCAAGAATATGTGGTCAATCGCTGTATTTCTGAAATGCTCACAAAACTTAGAAAGTTTTATGAAATGTAGAAGGAATAATTATCCCATTGAAATTTGTTTTTCAGGCATTTATTATTCCTTACTCAATATTCATCAGTCTCCTGTTTAAAACATTCAATTTATCTATTTGGAGACCAGAACCAATACCATGTGACTAAACACAACTCACAAGTACCAAAATAGTCAATAGTCAAAGAGAACAGATCACAAACACCACACACACTCAAAAAAGGTGGTTGAACAGTCGTCCTTTTCCTTGTTTGCGAGTAGGGAAGAAGGCTACAGAACATCTACAACAAACACTGTTTTGTACCAAATATTTCAACCAGTTCTACTCCAAAAGCTTGCAACTCAAAAAGCTTGTAATAAATTGGTCATGAGCTAACTCCTTGTGATGGATAAAAGGGTGAGCATATGCCTGCCAGGCAAACACAAAGAAAGGAAATGTAGATATGAAATCTGAAAGCACGATAAGTGAGACAGGAACGGAGACGGAAAGCTCAAGCATTAACAAAAACATGCAGGATATTTCCCAGTGTGAATGATCCCAGTGGAGACAACATAGCTTTAAGCAACTTTTTTTTTTTTTGTTTACTCCATGGTGGTGTTAGCCTATACTTTAAGACCCCACAAAAGCCCTTAGGCAATATAGAGTAGAGCTCACTGGTTCCTGTTTGTGGCTTGGAAATTGTTCTGAATTATAGTTGTTTATATTTAAGAATACAATTTATGGGAAACTGCACTCTGCACTTTCCCATAGTATCATCTAAGCCTGTCTAATATTGATTACCTGGTGTACAGAATTAAGTATGGAGAGTGAGTTGTGTAATGAGTTTTGTTAAATAAGGTCATTTTGATTTAGAAAAAAAAGAGAATATTGCAAACACAATGATTCAAACATGAAGGTGGAAAAGGAAACCCCTTATAATCCTCCAGCAGTGAGGAGTTTCCCACTGAGTTAGTGTCCGGGGGGCTGTGCCCAAGTCCAGTGGTATTGCCTAGCTGCTAGAATCAGTGGGGCCAGCAATAGGGGAAGCTGGACTCTCCCTTCTCCACCTGTTTCCAGCTCAGGCCCCTGTGACTGGCAGGTCAGATATATAGCCTGGAGGCAGACACCTCCAAGCCTGCTCTCTGAGTCACTTCTGTCAAAGTTTGACTCAGACTCACAATTTATCAGACCACTCTGTTTTATTAGCAAAGCTGCTCTGCTAATACATTTAGAAGTGAGCCCCCCGAGTGGGGCTTGTGTCTCTTAATTTATACAGTTTGCTGGAGAACAAGTTACAGAGAAGTTACAGACAAAAGAAGAAAAAGATTTTAGTCATCACCCTTCGAGATCCCTGAGACCAGTCACGTATCTTCAATTGCCTGCCACCCTTAACAATCTCCTTTAACAGCTTCCAGTTAACTTAACTAATTGCCCTTCACACCTTCCATTCTGATGCCTGCTTCTTAGAAGTGCTGGCTCTATCTTAATTGCTTCTCCATTCAAAAGCTAACTGTCCCTACGTGTGCTCCCTCAGATACTTTGTAACATGTTTTGGCATGCCCTCTCATATACAATGTATCCAGCATGTCCCTTTATACAACGTTATACAGTGTTATACTTCCACAACCCCCCCTTTTGGTCAAGGTTACGCCCATGACCAATGACTTACTGGATTCCATACATCAATCGTTCTTTTTCATTACTTTCACTGGTGACATTTAACAACATTAGATTAGCACTCTGGTTAGGGGTAACCTGATGGATGGTGTGTCTTGTGCAGTTTTGGATACAACAAGAAATCAATTGAAAATTTACGAAGGAGGAATAGTATCCCCCAAAGGACACAGGATGATTTTCACTGGGAGAAGAGGTAGCATTCACATGTGTCATAAATATAAAGGGAAGGGTAAACCCCTTTGAAATCCCTCCTGGCCAGGGGAAAGCTCCTCTCACCTGTAAAGGGTTAAGAAGCTAAAGGTAACCTCGCTGGCACCTGACCAAAATGACCAATGAGGAGACAAGATACTTTCAAAAGCTGGGAGGAGGGAGAGAAACAAAGGGTCTGTGTCTGTCTGTAGTCGTCTTGGCCGGGGATAGACCAGGAATGGAGTCTTAGAACTTTAGTAAGTAATCTAGCTAGGTATGTGTTAGATTATGCTTTCTTTAAATGGCTGAGAAAAGAATTGTGCTGAATAGAATTACTATTTCTGTCTGTGTATCTTTTTTGTAACTTAAGGTTTTGCCTAGAGGGGTTCTCTATGTTTTTGAATCTAATTACCCTGTAAGATATCTACCATCCTGATTTTACAGGGGGGATTTCTTTATTTCTATTTACTTCTATTTTTTATTAAAAGTCTTCTTGTAAAACACTGAATGCTTTTTCATTGTTCTCAGATCCAAGGGTTTGGGCCTGTGGTCACCTATGCAAATTGGTGAGGCTTTTTATCCAACATTTCCCAGGAAAGGGGGGGTGCAAGTCTTGGGAGGATTGTTCATTGTTCTTAAGATCCAAGGGTCTGGATCTGTAGTCACCCTAAGCAAATTGGTGAGGCTTTTTACCAAAACTTGTCCAGGAAGTGGGGTGCAAGGTTTTGGGAAGTATTTTGGGGGGAAGGACGCGTCCAAACAGCTCTTCCCCAGTAACCAGTATTAGTTTGGTGGTGGTAGCGGCCAGTCCAAGGATAACGGGTGTAATATTTTGTACCTTGGGGAAGTTTTGACCTAAGCTGGTAAAGATAAGCTTAGGAGGTTTTTCATGCAGGTCCCCACATCTGTACCCTAGAGTTCAGAGTGGGGGAGGAACCTTGACAACATGACATTTGTAGATGGTGCTGTTTTTCTCAGGGAGGCTGTAGGGGGAGCAAGAGATTGAATCTTTGGTTTGGTCCCAGGTTGAGAGGAAGTTTATCTTTCCATACCCGGTTCACCATTCTCCAACCTTGTTTGAACAGTCCCATACACCATGGGACATGATGTACTGGATACAGCTGCTCCTCCCTAGATTCAGCCCTGTCCCATTACACACCCAGCACCAGTGGCTCTTTCCTTTCACCACACTTATAAGTTTAGGAACATATGTTTTTCCCAGCCCCCAAGTGTCATTTTCCTTCCATGTCCTTTTAAGTGGATAGGGTTCTCCAGCAAGCTCTGAGGAATTCAAAGGGATTGCCATGGTGGGGATACTAGCTTGTGAGTGAGCTGGGATGTGGCTGCAGACCCAGCAATTAGAAATATTCAGGATCTGGGCTATCTGCACCTGTTGTTGGATGAAAGAATTGTCACTGTCACTCTGGATTCCCCAGACCCTCAGAACACAGTAGCTGAGGATTAAGCTTCTCAAAGGACACATGTTGGAAGCAGGACCCTTTCTGGTTCCGACAACCCCTTTCGAGGGAACCGCAGTCACGGTTTTACGTCCACCAGGCAGCAGGCACTAGGCTCACTACTGCTTCTTGTTTGTTGGGTCCTGCTGTCTGCTTAACCTCTGCTTCTGGCAACCCTTACGAGAGCGCAGATTGTAAGGTATTGCAGGCTGTTCCTCTTTGTCTTCCGGGGTTGAAGCTGGTTCTGCGTGGTCTTGCAGAGGTGCTTGGTCCCCTTGAGGTGGCGCTGGCTTACACTGTGAGGCGTGGATCCATGCAGCGATGCCGGATAATTTCACTGCTGTCTGGATGGTGAGCAGTACCTGGCATGGACCCTTCCACCGGGGTTCCAAGGCGTGCTTCCGAAGGTGGTGCCGCAGGTAGACCCAATCACCAGGCTCAAGAGTGTGACAGGCAGCAGAGGTGGGTTCCATCGGCCAAGCTGCTCGCACCTGCGAATGGAAGGAGCTCACAGCTTGCATTAACCCTTTGCAGTACTGGAGGAGCGTGCTGTGAGTTAGGTTTAGGTCTGGGGCTGGGGTAATAGTAGCCATTGTTTGCATAGGGTGTCCCATGATGATTTCAAATGGACTCAATTTGTGTCTCTGGGATGGGGATGACCGAATTTCCATAAGGGCCAGTGGTAAAGCAGCTGGCCAGTTTAACCCTGTGGAACTACAGATTTTTGCCAGCTTATTTTTAAGCACACCATTTCGCCTTTCAACTGCCCACTCTGTGGATGGTAAGGGCAGTGCAACAGGTGGGTGATATGTAATACCTGGTTTAGATGTTGAACAATTTTTCCAGTAAAATGTGTTCCCCAGTCACTAGACAAAGTGGCAGGAATTCCCTTGGTAGGGATAATGCGTTTTAACAAACATTTTGCAACGGACAATGAATCAGCTTTGCGACAGGGAAAGGCTTCAATCCAACCCGAAAACAGACATATTATAACTAAAATGAATTAATATTTCTGACACTTTGGCATTTGTACAAAATCAAGTTGCCAGTGTAGGAAAGGTGCTTGAGGCAAACCCCGGAACCCTTGTGTTACTTTTACAGATTTGCCTACATTGTGGCTTTGACAAGTAACACAAGCGGCACAGTGGCGGGTTGCAAAGGATCTGAAACGGGGAGCCCACTACCCGCCTTACTCTTAGCAGAGACCATCCCCTCCTTGCTGACATGCGAAACACCATGTAACAGGGTGGCTAGAGATGGGTAGAGTGAGAGGGGGGCTATAAAGGTACCGGTGGGCGATCGCCAAAGGGAATCAGAATGCAAAGAGCAACCCAAAGCACTGCAGGAGTCTTTCTCTGTTTCTGGGGCAGAATCCTGGAGCTGAGCGAGATGAGACAGGGATGGTGGCGTTACAGAGACAGAGAGGGGACCAAGAAACACTTCTGGTGAAGGTTTTATAGTGGCGGCATGTTTTGCAGCAGCATCAGCAAGTGCATTACCTTTTGCCACCTCGGTGTCTGCCGCTGAGTGGCCAGTACACATAACAATTGCCAAGGCAGATGGTAGTAAAACTGCATACAGGAGGGCGGCAATGTAGGGGCCATTCTTGATAGGGGTACCAGTAGAGGTAAGAAAACCTCGAGCCTGCCAGAGGGTGCCAAAGTCATGCACAACCCCAAAGGCATACCGAGAATCAGTAAAAATAGTGGCAGAGAGCCCCTCGGCTAGAAAGCAGGCACGGGTTAGAGCAATCAGTTCAGCCACCTGGGCAGAGGTCACAGAGGGTAAGGGCGTAGCTTCTGTGGTCTCAGAGAGAGAGATCACAGCATACCCTGCAAGAAGGTGGCCTTGGTCATTTCTATAACAGGACCCATCAGTGAGTAATACCAGGTCAGAGTTAGGGAGAAGTACATCTGAAAGGTCGGGGCGCGAGACAGTGATAGCGGAGACAGTTGCAAGGCAGTCATGGGGTTCACCATCACTAGGTAAAGGAAGGAGGGTAGCAGGGTTTAACCGGGAGCAGCGCTTAATAGTGATATGTGAAGCTGAAAGCAGCAAAAGTTCATACCTAGTGAGGCGAGCAGAGGAGAGGTGAGCAGTGTTGCGTTGCAGAAGGAGAGTTTCCACAGAATGGGGAATCATGAGAGTGAGAGGAGAGCGGAGGACAAGGGACTCAGACATCTCGACCAGGCATGCTGCAGCAGCTACAGCACATAGGCAAGGGGGTAAACCCTGGGCTACAGAGTCCAAGGTTGCAGAAAAATAAGCCACCGGTCGATTTCTGTCACCGTGCTCCTGAGTAAGAACCCCGAGGGCACAAGCAGATTGTTCGTGACAGAAAAGGGTAAAAGGCTTGTCATAGTTAGGTAACCCTAAAGCAGGGGCAGAGGCTAAATTCTGCTTAAGGGAGATGAAAGCAGCATTTGCTTCAAGTGGCCATGGCATGGGGTTAGGTACAGAGGATCGAGTGAGTTCTTGGAGTGGTTTAGCCAGAGAAGCATATTGGGGAATCCATTGCCTACAGAACCCTGTCATGCCTAAGAATTTTCTGACCTGGCGTGGAGAGCAAGGCTGGGGAAAGCTAAGGATGGCTTGTACCCGGGCTGGATAGAGTGTACGGGAGCCCTGGGAGAGAAGGAAGCCTAGGTATGTGACAGAGGTTTGGCAGAGCTACAATTTTGTGCGAGAAGCCTTATGACCCTTGTTTGCTAAAGCTGTGAGAAGTGTTAGTGAATCAGTTTCTGAGGCAGACAGAGAGGGGGAGCACAGGAGTAAGTCGTCCACATATTGGATCAGTGTGGATCCTGATGGGAAAACCAGATCAGCGAGATCCCTGGCTAGGGCTTGAGAAAAATAGGATGGACTCTCTGTATACCCCTGGGGAAGGGTAGTCCATGTATATTTCTGACCCTTGTAGGAGAAGACAAAGAGATACTGGGATTCAGAGTGAACTGGGACAGAAAAGAAAGCGGAGCACAAATCTACAACAGTAAAGTGGGTTGCATTTGGAGGAATAGACGCTAGTATTGTAGCAGGATTAGGAACCACTGGAAAAGAAAGTATGACAATATGGTTAATAGCTTGAAGGTCTTGAACAAATCACCACGATTTGCCATCAGCCTTTTGAACTGGGAGGATAGGGGTGTTACAGGGGCTGGAACAAGGGCCAATAATTCCTTGTTCTTTTAATGCAGATATAACTGGAGCAATCCCAGCCTCTGCCTCAGGATACAAAGGATACTGAGACAGGCAAGACAGAGGTTTGGAATTGTCTACAGTAATCCGAACTGGGTCAGTATTTAATCGGTCCACTTCAGATGGGTGAGATGGCCATAGGGAGGAAGGAACCTGAGAGATTAGGTGCTCTAGGGACGGAGTTAAGGGACAGCAAGGGACTGGAGTGGAGAGGGAAGTTTCAGACAGCAGGGAGGCTACAGAATCACATAAGGAAGACTGAGGGATTTGCAGATAGACACCATCTGGGAAGCAGTAAATAGAACAGCCAAGTTTGCATAGCAAGTCCCGTCCCAGAAGGTTTGCAGAGGTGGAATCAGAAAGGAGGAATGCATGCTCCTCAGAGAGGGGACCAACCTGAACAGACAAAGGTTTTGAGAGGGGAAAAGAGGTAGGGATCCCTGTAATGCCAACAGCAGACACAGATTTTCCAGATCGGGGAACCTCAAGCAAGTCAGTGGTGCAGATTGTAGAAAGAGAAGCTCCAGTATCAACAAGGAAAGGGAGAGAGAGATCATTTACAGTCAGGACACATTCTCCAGTAGGGGACAGAGGTAATAAGGGAGCTAAAACTTTGTGAGGTTCCCCAGCATCCCGTCATTGTTGGGGTGAAAAATAGGGTTGGGGATCAGCTGGAGGAACCAGCGGGGGGTTCACTTGATTTCCCATATAATTATTAGGTCGTCTTGGACACTCTTTTTTTCCAGTGTCCAGGCTGTTTACAGTAGTTACAAACCCCAGTTAATCCAGCCCCCCGCCCCCTTCCGCAACCCCGTCCCTGTCCCCGGTGTGGTCTGCTTAGTCCTGAATAATGCTGTATCTGCAGAGCCATTAACTTTTGGGAGGACTGTTCCTCCTTTCCTTTTAAAGTGTGGTGGCAATGCTCTGGTACTGCCAGCAATTTGTCCATGGTTTCAGTCTCCCATCCCACACTTATTCGTTTTAACATGCTGCCTGTGGCAGGGAGAAGACCATCAACAAATGCATGTGCCAAGGCCCCCTGCCCATTTACATCGGGCTCTTGTATTCCTGAATGTTGTAGGAAAATATCAGTTAGCCGGGACCTATAGTCGCCTGGGCTTTCTCTTTGCCCTTGCTTACAGCAACGTATTGCTGTCCAGTTTGTTTTAGGAGACCACACTTTGGGAATGGCTTGATGCAGGCGCTTCCAAAGAGCCATACACCGGTCTCTGTACGCCGAATCTGGGCCAGTACTTTTTATGGTTGAGTGGCGTGCCTCAGCTGGCCAGACTGCGGCAGCCAACCATTTTTCATAATAACTGGCAGGAGCTAACAATTTACACACTTGGAGGAGATCTGTCTCAGAGGGTTCATAGGTTTCACAGATTAACAGAAACTCCTCAGCAAATTTGACAGAGTTTTCCTGTGGTTTGAGAAAACTTTTAACTATAGATAAAAGTTCCGTACGAGTCCAGGGCTTATAATCCCATATGGACTCACTTTCTCCCATCTTAAGGGCTCGTAAGGGTGCCACAACAGTTTGATCAGAGTCTCTCATTAACCTCCCATCAGGTTCTCTTTTCCAAGAAGAGATGTCAAGAGAATCTTTGCAGTCTGCTTTGGATTTCTTCTTCATAATATTTTGCAGAGCTGCGAGGCCAATGAGGGTATCTTCTTCACTTTCATTATCTGTAGTCACTAAAGATTTTTCCTTTTCTGATTTCTTATTTGTGCAGGAGTATGGTGGGGGTCGGGTTTGATCTGGACCATTACACAGGACTGGGCAAAGGGGAGTGCTCGGACTAGTGGTGAGAGAGACTGCATCCAATTGAACTGTTAGTTTTTTGATAGAATTTTTAAGAGAGGTGAGTTTTGACTCAGTCCATCTATGATTTGCCTCTTCCCACCACTGCATGAAGCAGTCTACTTCTCCTCTCTCCAGTTTGGTTTTTGGGAGGACGAGTTTGCTTTTTAAAGCGTCCATTCGATCCTTGTCCCAAGAACCTAACAGTGGCCACTGTAATTTGGGGTTCTCTAGAGCTAATTTGGACCATTTTTCAAGAAACCTACAAGAGTCCGGACCCCTCCTAAAATACATAAAATAAGCTGGGAGTTCCCTTAGGGAACTGTTCTACCTTAGACTTCTGATTACCCATCCAGGAGGACTTCACACAGCACTCACACAAGAAGGAAATTCGGGCTCAGCAGAGCAATACCCGGTGCAACACACAGAAAGGAGCCCACAGGCTACTGCCTCAACTGCCCTTGTTTTCACACCAGGGGTTATACCCAAGGTGTGGTGCGGCTGCAGCTGTGCAGATTCCACTTATTCAAACCGTGGGGACGGGGACCCCTTGGTCAGCCAGTCTCCAGACAGAGATGGCTCCCAGATTCACACACACACCACGGGGAAGATGGATAGACACAAAGACAAGACAGTCCTCAAACCGGTTAAAGCACAAAAATAATAATTACCTGAGACGTCCGATTCCAGAAGCTGGATCCAAAGACCCCTATCCGAACAGAGTGGGAACCAATAAGTTCAATGGCGTAGACTGCGCTGCTGCTGTGTACCTTTCTGTCTTGTGGAGGATCGCTTGGACTAAGCGTCCAGGCGCCGGCTGCCACGATCGTCCTGCAAGGCAGTCAGGGATCACATAGCCTCAGTGAAGCCGCTTGCCATCTCGGTGGAACCTCCAAATTGCCAAAGTTTGACTCAGACTCACAATTTATCAGACCACTCTGTTTTATTAGCAAAGCTGCTCTGCTAATACATTTAGAAGTGAGCCCCCCGAGTGGGGCTTGTGTCTCTTAATTTATACAGTTTGCTGGAGAACAAGTTACAGAGAAGTTACAGACAAAAGAAGAAAAAGATTTTAGTCACCACCCTTCGAGATCCCTGAGACCAGTCACATATCTTCAATTACCTGCCACCCTTAACAATCTCCTTTAACAGCTTCCAGTTAACTTAACTAATTGCCCTTCACACCTTCCATTCTGATGCCTGCTTCTTAGACATGTTGGCTCTATCTTAATTGCTTCTCCATTCAAAAGCTAACTGTCCCTACGTGTGCTCCCTCAGATACTTTGTAACATGTTTTGGCATGCCCTCTCATACACAATGTATCCAGCATGTCCCCTTATACAACATTATACTTATACAATGTTATACTTCCACACTTCCTACCATGGCCTCTGCCCTCCAAAATCACCACAGAGTATGTTTATGGACCCAAAAAAGGGGAGGGTCCTACCTGGCCATTATGCAAAAGTTCTTCTCCACCATTTGTGGCCCGTTCCTGGCCTCCCCAGGGGGAGCCCTCTGGAAGCTCTGCAGTGGGGTCCTGTCCTGATGATGTGAAACTCCTGCTGCCTCTCTGCAGAAGCTGACAACGTATGACTTCTCTCTTGCTCTGTCTACCCTGACTGAATTGGTATGCTACTTTTTGAGCTCTGCCTCCATTGTGAGCATACCTAGCAGGTGGCGTGGCTGGGTGGGACCTTCTGGGCAAAGAGCTGCTCATTAACCCTTGGCTCCCTGGTGTAGGGCTTATACAACCCATCACACAGCCTCCTCCTCAGGCTAGGACCCAGAGGCAAGTCTTCTTCATTCTTCTCCATTCTGAGAGAAGAAATCAGTATTGTTGTTTGTCTTTCCAAGGCAATGAAGTACCTGGAAGTCAGAGGGCTGCAGGGAAAGGTACCATGTCATGATCTGGTGCTTGGTATCCGTGGAGTTTAGCCAATAGAGGTGGAGCATGGTCTATTATGAGTAGGAAGGGGTTTCCTAGGAGATAATAGTGGAGTGCCTCTATGGCCCATTTCATGGCCAGGGCCTCTTTCTCGATCACCAAGTTGTTCATAACCCAAGGGAACAGCTTTCTACTCATTTATAGGATTGGATACGTGGTTCTTCACTCTCAATCTCTACGTTCAGCAGAGCTCCATGGGGGTTTGAAAATTAATTGTTTTGTGAACTCAGGTGGAAGAGAACTGGTCCATGAGTTAGCTAGTTCTTTAAGGCTCTGAAGGCCCTGTGGCAGGCCTCCATCCATTGCACCTTCTTGGAGCTGATGCCTTTCACCAGGTCTGTAGAAGGGGGATGCTATTTGGGTGAAGTCATGTACAAACCATCTATAATAGCCAGCCAAGCCTAGGAAGCTTCATACCTGCTTCTTAGTTGATGATAGTGGGCAATTTGTCAGTGGTTGGACCTTGTCAACAAGGGGGGACAGTCAGCCCTGCCCCATAGCGTATCCCAAGTACATCACCTCTCTCTGTCTGAGGCAGCATTTGGCAGGATTTGCTGTAAGCCCTGCCTTCTCAAAGGCCCAAACAAACACAGTGACATGCTGTAGGTTGTCTTCCCAGTTGCAGTGATAAATTACTATCATCAATATAGGTGGCCACATATTGATTCTGGGGCTGCAGCACGTGGTCCATCAGCCACTGAAAGGTGGCTGCTACTCCATGGAGGCCGAATGGCATAGTCACAAATTGGTATAGGCCAAAGAGGGTAGGGAAGGCTGTCTTTTCCTGGGACTCTGCTTTCAGGTAGATCTGCCAGTACCTTGGTCAAGTCCAGAGTGGAGATATACTCAGCATTCCCCAATCTCTCCAGTAGCTTGTCCGCGTGGGGCATGGGATACGTGTCAAACCTCAATATTGTGCTGATTTTCCAAAAACCTATGCAGAGCCATGTTGACCCAGCTTTTGGTACCAGCACGATCAGACTTCTCCACTTTCTGTGGGACTCCTCGATGACTCCGAGGATTAGCATAGCTTGTAGTTCTTTGAGGACAACTTCCTACATCTTCCTCGGCAGGGGTTGGTGACTCTAGCATACTCACCTCCCTGGCACTATCGCAAAGCGGTGGTGGCTTAGGAGTGTCATCCCCAGGAGGGCTGAGAACATCATGGTGAATGCTTGGATAAGTTGCAGCATTTGTGCTCACTGCATCAGGCAGAGCTCTGCCTTAATTGGCTGTGTCCAGAGATGTTGAGGCTTGAGGCCCCAGCTCTGGCTCTGCTGGGTACAGTGTTATGAGCAGGCCCTCCTAAGACTTCCAGGTCTTTAGGAGGGTGATGTGATATATTTGCATTGCTTTCAATTTTGGGGGGTTGACAGATTTCATAGTCAACTGGCCCTACCTTCCTTGCCACTTCAAACTGCCAATGCCACCAGGCCAGCAGTTTTGATTTAGACATTGAGTGTAACAATTGCTGTTCATTCTGGAGCTCGAAGTGGGGCCACTGCTTAAGTTATCAAGATTCACTGTCCTTTCCCTTGGAGAAGGCTATCTGCTCCCATGCCTGGCTCAGTCTTGTCCTACCATTATTCCCACACTAAATCTTCATCCTCAGGAAGCCATTTGAGACTTACATCTTCAGATACCCCTGAGCTGGCAGGCAGTGGGGCACATCCAGAGTCTACCAGGCCTGTTACCCCAGACCCAGACCCACACTGGGATTAGCATTTTGGCCATGCTCTGTGAGCCTGATGCATGAAGTCCATGATTGTCAGTAGCCACAGTCCAGAAAGGGGAATTCTTGCCTAAAATGCCTTTCCTGTCCAAACATGAAACATCTCCCCTTTGGGGTCATGGTTAGCTGTCCCTCCTCCAGGGTTGTGGAGGTTCCTAGGGGTTCATACCCCCTTTCTTGGAGAGCCACCTTGGTGGCTGGGCAGGAGCAACCTGAAGACAAGACATTGTTTCAGCAACTCTTGGCTTCCCCTCCCAGTCTTGCCTTCAATAGGGTTTTGTGTCCTGAATTTGGGTGCCCTGGTCCTAGGTGTCAGAGGCCATATTTGGAGCTGCCACTACTTCTCCATCAGGGTTATGCCTCCACCAGTGTTGCTGGTTGATGGCAGCTCATCTATTCTCTTCCACCAGCCTGGAAGACCTGGACAAACTACTCTAGTATGATGGCCTCCACTACTTATACTTTGGTCTGCTTCTAAGGGTCCAGAGAGTGTCAACACTATTCTTTCAGGCTTTGTGCCACCACCCATGGCCAGACACCAGGTGTGCATTTTTCCTTCCTGAATCATTTGTGGAACATCTCGGGGCTGATATCCATGTGGTTTAAAATGGCTACTTTTATTTTAACATAATCCAGCATCTCTACGGGATCTAGGTTCCTATAGGCATTTTGAGTAGATCCCATCCAGTATGGGGCTATAAAGATGGCTTAGTGTTCCTGCAGCCAGCGTGCTACGGCAGCCACACGCTCAAAGGTGAAGGCTTCTGGCTCATTCCCAGGGTCCATTTTTTTGAGCCTGACAGGAAGCATAGTACTACCTGTAGGTCCTGGTGCCATAGCATTACCTGCCACCTGGGACTCAGGAGTGCTGTTATCTGCTTAATTAGGCATTGTTGTTGCTCCTGATTCTGTGCTGCCAGTTCTTGAAGTAGCTGCTGCTGCTTCTGTTGAGATGCTTGCTGTTGCTGCTTGGCCACTATCTGTTGTGGTAGCTGACCTTGCTGTTGCTGGGATACCTGCTATTGTTGGCTCCCTATCCTCCATTTCTGTGTCCATGGTTTCCCTGGACAGTTTTGTCAGTATGTCTGCTGTCCTCCGAACAGGACTGAGCCAATGTATTCTCCAGAAGTTGTCAGGGGATGGAGTTATCCAAGCCTTTAGCCATGTCACCTTGTGGCAAGAGACTTGGGGCCAGTGGTACAGGAATCAAGGCCCTCCCTGCTCCACCAGGTCCAACCCAGGGCTCTAGGACAAGTGTTGGGATGGTGCCAAAGTATTGTGAATTAGTGTGGCTGATATGAATAAGTGTGGTAAACATGAGTTTGGTATGGCTTGGTACATCTGAATTTGCTAGAGGATTCCGGGAGCAGGATTCTTTTAGCATTTGATAAATTATGTGGAAAATTACTGGAAGTGCTGAAGCTGCATTTGAATGGTTAATAAAGGCTTGATTTGTGCGTACATTTCAACATTGAACTTTAGAATATATCACCCAGGGGAACCAGCTCACAAAGTAAAGAGGATGTAAAAACATATAATCAATGGGCTTGGTAAAGGCTGACCCAGGTCAAAATGACCCCTCTGGATGGCATCACGCTAAGAGATCAAGTGAATGATTGATGAGAGGGTAAACATTGATTGAGCTTTGGTCTGTGACTATTTTGTGGCCCTCCTTCCAAAATATTAATTAGAGAAAACCCAGTAATTAATGCATATTTCTGAGACATTTGACTCCTGTAGGAACAAACGGTATAAATTCTAAGCAAAGTAAATTAGTTAGTTAGTTCCCCAATTAACATCTGAAGAGGTCCGTGACACTATGAGACAGAAGGCTTCGGGGTAATCAAGACCCTACCGTGAGGGACTTTTGTGGGAATTTTGAACCAGAAGGCCTCAGGGTAACCTAGACCCTGCTTCGGGGGACATTTGACACACCAAGTACCTGAGAGGGGAAAGAAGAGAAGAAATGAAGTCTCCATCTAGAATCTGTAGATATACCTGCTTTATTTGCTAATCAGGATACTGTGTAAGGCCAACATAGTTACTGAGGATTTATGCTTAGGGAATTGAGGCTTATTAAGGAGAACCTTTACTGGTTGTGTGATTCTTTCTCAAATAAATTATTATGCATTAAGCCAGGGGTCAGCAAGCTTTGGCACGTGACCCATCAGGATAATCCACTGGTGGGCCACGAGACATTTTGTTTACATTTACCGTCCACAGGCACAGCCCCCTGCAGCTCCCAATGGCCGCGGTTTGCTGTTCCCTGCCAATGGGAGCTGCGGGAAGCGGCAGTCATCATGTCCCTGAGGCCTGTGCTGTTTTCTGCAGCTCTCATTAGCTGGGAACAGCAAACTGCAGCAACTGGGAGCTGCGGGGGGTCGTGCCTGCGGACAGTCAACATAAACAAAACGTCTCACAGCCTGCCAACGAATTACCCTGATGGGCTGCAGGCCGAAGGTTGTCGACCCCTGCATTAAGCATATTGTTTTCTGAATTTTCACTGGCACTGGTAACAATCTGTCCAGATGTGGCCATTAAAGATCCATTTCAACAACTAGCCAATCAGATATCTGGCCTGGGGCAGATGCCTCCGAGCCTGATCCCGGGGTCACTTTCTATCACAGCTTTTGCCCCTCCAAAGTTACCAGATGGTTGCTTATGGACTCAGAAAAGTGAGTTGGGGGGGAGGGAAGGCTTTTCCCTGACCATGATCTGGAAGTTCTCCTTCAGTTACAGCTTATCATACCCGAGGGTAGGGACCTTCAATGGTTTGGCAATGGGGTCTGCTCTGTTCACCCTGACTAAACTGGGCTGCTCCCTTTTGAACTCTACCTCCATTGTGAACAGGCCTAGCAGATGCAGCTGGGCAGGGCCTTCTGGATCCAGAACTGCTTGTTAAAGCTTGGTTTCCTGGTGCGGGGTTTATAGATCCCATCATAGTCAGATTGTGCCTGGGGCAATACCAGGCTGCATTACTCCCGGCAAAGCTCTGAGATGAATTATGCCAAATTGGGCATCCGTGCTTAGTAGGGGGTTCTGCCTTCTGCAGCTCCCTGCAGGGCAGCAGACAGAGGAGCAAATGGATTTGTGTTAAAGGATGGGTCCAAGCCAGCTGACTGGTATGGAGGATGGATGGGGCCAAAGTCCTGCCTCCTTGCTGCCCTCTTTCATATATCTTTCAATATCAAGGAGAATAGGAGGAAATAGACTTCAGGGACAGTAGTATCATAGAATCATAGAAGATTAGGGTTGGAAGAGACCTCAGGAGGTCATCTAGTCCAAAGGAAGGGAACTGTTCATTGTGCTCTTCCCCACGATCCCTCACCTCTACACATTCAGGCAAGGACTAGACCAGGGTTTCTCAAACTTCAATGCACCGAGAGCCCCTTCTGACAACAAAAATTACTGTATGACCCGAGGAGGGTGGACCAAAGCCTGAGCCTTTCTGAGCCCCACCTGGGTGGAGGAGCCAAAGCCCAAGCCCCACTTCCCTGGGCAGGGGGATGAAGCCCAAAGGCTTCAGCCTCATGCAGGGGGCCTGTAACCTGAGCCCTGTTGCCCAGAGCTGAAGCCCTTGTGCTTCAGCTTCGGCCCTTGGAGATGGGGCTCAGGCTTTGGCTTCAGCACAGGGTCCCAGCAAGTCTAAGCCAGCCCCATTAAAACAGGGTTGCAACCCACTTTGGGGTCCCAACCCACAGTTTGAGAATTGTTGGGCTAGACATAACTTGGAACAAAGATTAGGTTGCCTAGACAGCTAGTTGAAGAGCTTAAGGTGGAGTGAGTCATGTATAAAATGTCAGCAGAACATAGCATATTTAGGGTGGGTGCAAAGCAGAGATTGACTGGGGCTTTGAAGAAGTCTTTAATCTCTATTTCAGGTCATTTAGTAAACAAGTTACCGGATGGAACTGACATTACTTTTCTGAGATCCATAATGGCAGTCAATTGATGTTATTGCCAGATAAATACCTGATGGCTGGGGGAATATACTGTCACACAGCCTTGTGTGAAAAGTGGTAGTTAATGAATTATTAAAAGTGAAATAACAGGCATGGGGGAGACTTTATCTAGTAATAATACAGATATTATCTGACACTTTTCACCAGCAGTAATCACAAGTAACTCCCAGACTGGAAATTTGTTGATTCAGGTAAGTGCTGGGAGAAAAGAAAGAAAGGAATGATGTATGCAATGTGGAACAGCTCTCTTGGAACTTTGGCAAAAAATAAAGGTGGGTGGCAAGGGAACTTGTCACACACACACACACACCATAAGCTGCATTAGTTGTCAGTAAGACAAATACATAAAATTCTTAATAACCTAAAAGTGACATGCTTTCAGCACCATATTTTGCTCTATATTCTGCCAAGGCAAATTGTGTTAGCACCTCATATTATGCACATGCACTGTTAGTGTAGTAAACTCTGTGCCATAAGTGGAATCAGCTCCATTGAATGGAATTGTGCCTGGTTCCTGTAGTTGTGTGAAAATATATTCTGCTAAGGTGGCATGGCAATAATACTTTTGCACACTAGGGATTGCTGTGGCACCAGAAGAGAGGGCAGCTGGCTCAGGGCTGGAGCAGCCAACCATGAAGAGGGAGGAGAATAGGCTGCCTTCCTCACAGCGCTTTGGAAAGATAGAGGAGGACACATGGCGCTGCTGGGGGGGATCACATAGACTGGGGTTCTGAAGGGCTAGTGGGGGGACAGACTGGGGTAGGGGTACAGGAGCTAGTGGGGTGACAGATTGTGAGACAGGTGCTTACGGGGAGTGGGGGTGCAGGGACACATGTGCCTCACTGAAACGGAGAGGTTACGGGTCAGACAGCTCCCCAACTTCCTAACAATCTCTCCTATCCCAAGTCCCCAAAAAACTGTTCCATACAACTCCCACCCACACCCAAACAACCCTTCAGGTTCATTTCCAAGCTCCTTCCCAGAAATTGCTTACCTCTTCCTCAGCTCCTCTGCTACCTGACTCCCCCAGTGCTTTGCACTGCTTCTGAGGGTTCTGGAAAATACATTACTGTACTAAAGTTTAAATATTTTTTTGACAAATAGATTCCTGTATGTATTAATATGCCTAGTAAGGAATCTATTTGTCAAAAAAACATTTCCTGAATCTTTATTGTTGTCTGTATTGTTACAGACATACTTGCTCACAAGTATTTTGAAATAAATTACGAAAATTATTAGGGCTGTCAAGCGATTAAAAAAAATAGAAATAGTATTTTTCTTCACCTAATACACGTACTGTAGTGCAATCTCTTTATCATGAAAGTTGAACTTACAAATGTAGAATTATGAACAAAAAATAACTGCACTCAAAAATAAAACATAAAACTTTAGAGCCTACAAGTCCACTAGGTCCTACTTCTTGTTCAGCCAATCACAGAGACAAAGAAGTTTGTTTACATTTGCAGGAGATAATCTGACACAGATGATGCAAATGAATGTGCCTCAGTCTGCACTGCTTTGGATTGTTATTGAGCAGAACCTGTCATCAGTATGAATTCTGGAATGGAGGGTGACGCATGAAAGGACATATGAATCTTTACTGCATCTGGCACGTAAATATCTTGTGATGCCAGCTACAGCAGTGCCATGTGTACACCTGTTCTCATTTTCAGGTGACATTGTAAATAAGAAGCAGGCAGCATTATCTCCTGTAAATGTAAACAAACTTGTTTGTCTTAGTGACTGGCTGAACAAGAAGTAGGACTGAGTGGACTTGTAGGTGCTAAAGTTTTACATTGTTTTGTTTTTGAGTGCAGTTTTGCAACAAAAAAATCTACATTTGTAAGTTGCACATTCACAGTAGAGAGATTGCACTACAATACTTGTATGAGGTGTATTGAAAAATACTATTTCAATACTATAACAGTGCAAATATTTTCAATAAAAAAATTTAAGTGAGTACTATACACATTGTATTCTGTGTTGTAAATTTAAATAAAATATTTGAAAATGTAGAAAAAACATCCAAAATATTTAATAAATTTCCATTGGTATTCTATTGTTTAACAGTATGATTAAACTGTGATTAATTGCAATTATTTTTTTAAATCACAATTCCTTTGAATTAATCACATGAGTTAACTGCGATTAATCGATAGCCCTAAAAATAATTGAAACTGGTGTGATTATATTGTATTATTTTGACAAATAAAATATGGAGAATTGTGTAGAATTTTAAAATATTGTGTGCAAATTGTTTAATTTTGGGGGGCAGAATTCCCCCAGGAGTAACATATTTCAGATGTCAACAGAACCTTGAAAGAGCATCCATGTTTATATGGAGCTAGGCCTTGCATGTTGTATATTACTAGTGAACATAGCTCTTTGGACACCAGTGTGCCCGACTGGTTCCTTTATGCTCTGGTCTTGCCTATCAAAAAGGGAGGGAGTAACTTGGAAGTCATATCTGAACTCCACCGACAATTTCCAGGTAGCTAGATTAGCCAACTTTATGACTCCTTTTTGCTGGCATCAAAGCACAGTAGTGTGATGAAAAAAAAAATCTTTCACACTTATGTCTCTCTCTTAAGTGTCTTCTTTCCTTCAGTTTAAGCTTCCAGAAAAAAAAACTGGTTACCTTCTAGCTTCCTGCCTTTACTTTCTACTGCAAGGCAGAAAAAATATTCAATCTTGTCTGCTCTCTATCAATTCTCTCTCCTGACCACTAGCAGAAAATTTAAAAGGACCATCTATTTTCAGAAATTGTAGGCCCAGTTGGATAATGCTATCAAAGATAGGTGCAAATTCTGCCATCCTCAGACAGTTTATCCTCATGCACTCCAGTAAAGGGTGAGCCCTTTAATGGAGTTTTCCCCTGGAGAATTAGTTTAACTTGAGCCAGGGCTCAGTACAAGATCTGCCAGCTGGAGATATGGAGGATGGGAACTAAATCCATGTAACCCCAAGTCTCAACCACTTTTTAGGTTGTGTTGGTCACTTTCCTCTTCACCAACGTAAATTAGTTTGTGACCACTTTTGTTACCACAATCTTGGCTCAGGCTTTCCATGGTGCCAGAGCTTGAACCAGCACACAGTGTTGAAAGCACTACATAAAACTAGCCCCTGTATCAGTTATGCTGACTTGAAAGGAAATTTCCTTTAGGCAACACCTGGGCAAAGTTATATTTTTGTATTTTTAAAAGGTTTCCTGCTGGGCATAATCATATCTGTAAAAAAGAAGAGAACACATGAATGCAAGTATGTGATGGTTCTACAAGCACGATAATCCATTGCTCCTACGGTAAGTATACAGCTACTATAGGTTTCTTTTCCAGCCAATTTTCACTCATAGCCTTGACTTAAGCACTCTGTGGTCTAAAAAAAGAAAATGTAATGTAACCTCAGGAATAACAGGAATGTGTGTAGAATATAAATGTCATATTGTGAGATGTTTCCCAGGAAAAAGTCTAAATTTAATTTTCTTACAAGCTGTCTCTTTATACACATCTTTGATAATCATATACTTTCCCTATTTTACATGCACAGCTACCTCTAATTTCAGTGAATTATATTTTCTAAAATAGTACACACTGAGTGTGTTCCAGTCTCCCTTTGGGTATGTCTGTAGATGTATATATAAAACAGATGTGTAAGCACACAAATTGAAATATTAATTGTGTTACAAATATGAGTGCATGGCTCTAGGTTGAATACTTGGGTTGTAATTCAATCTCAAAATTTGCTGCTTTTTAGCAACTGCCTAGGCTGTGATCTTATAGTTTGAATTATCGTCTTGGATTCAATATGGTACCTTGAAATATTGTAAAAGTATATTCCTTCCACTGACAGAAGGCTACTGCAGTAAGTCAAACAAGGAAGTATGATGAAACCAAAATCAGCTTAAATCCATACTGTTAAGTGACATTAGAGACAGAGATGCACTGCAGTCAGCTATCATTTAGCCAAAATGTTTGGGGCCAGATATTCTGCACAGGGAAAAAAGTGCACAGAAGGGGCACAGAAATAGTACCCAAAGAGAGGTTCATAGGTAGCACATAGTTATCCTCAGAAATCCTGTCCAAAGTGATGTGCACAGAAAAGAAGAGCTATGTTCACAAGTGTTCACCATTTCTGTATTAGAAAAGGCAGTAGCTAAAGTGCTAACTTAGCTTCTATTATAAAATCCCTCTGCCTTGAAACTGACTCATTAGTACTGCTTCACATATTTCCTATAGATAAATCTCCTTAGATTCAGGTGCCGGAAATATTTGCAAAAAAATAGGTTATAATTATATTTTATTTCTCAACTCCTTTTCCCATTAATAAAGGTGTGGAGGTACCCACAATTCTTCACCACTTTTTCCTGTCCATGTCACAGATTTGTAAGTCTTCGATTTCCAGTCCTTTTTTCTTCAAATTTTGCTTGAGAGAGTCATTCCACTATATCTTCAGCTTCCATGTCCTTTTGTGCTGTCCTCTCCTCTTCTTTGCTGAGCATTCTTTTCCCATTTTTATTATGTCTAGCATACCTCATATATGCTCCCTGTAGTGTATTTATCACTGAGAGTCCCAAGCTCATCTTACTCCTAATTTCTTTCATGCACACTCTGCCCTCCATTCGTCTGCCTATCTCCTCAATATGTGATTTTCTACTACCTGTATCTTCCATCTCTGTAAATCCAACCATTTCCAAGCCATTGAGCAGGCAGGGACAAACCCATGCAGCATATACATTTCCTTTCATTTGCTACTTAATTGCCAGTTCCATGGTACTTCTGCCACTTTTTTCACCGCTGCCTATGCATACTGGGTTCTTATTTTAAGGTCTCCAGATCTGTCTCTGATGGCATTAAGTGTACTTCCCAAGTACCCACGTTCTTTCTTCTCCTTCAGCTTCTCTCCTGAAACTTCAATCAGAAGCTCTTTTCCCACCTTCTGTACTTCAGTTTTCTTTGTGTTTATCTTCACAACACAGATGCCCACTTTGATACCCATATTTACCCATTCCTCTTTGTTGTCAGCCGAAAGGGCCACATTATCGGCATACATTAGTTTTATCTGTCTCCACAGGCTTGGTTCTCCTACTAAATAATTTTGTTGTGGATAATCTAGGGCCAGATCCTGCCCTAATGACAGGAATGGGAGTTATAGGTCCAATCCTGCTCTTGTTGAAGGCAGCAGGAAATTTTTTGTTACTGACTTCAGTGAGAGCAGGGTGCCCTCTAATGACCAGTTGCAATTGAGAAAGAACAAGAGTCCTTCTAAAGCTAACAGAGACCTTTGTGTTTGGAGCTATAGGACCAGGATTCTATCCCCGTTCAGCAGGGACAATGTCTATTAAGAAGAGATGGTAACGCACCATAGTTAAGGATGATTTTGATGCTCCTGTAATGTCAAATACAATCAATTCATTTTTTTTCAAACATTTAGGAATGTCACTGATAAATGAATTCTGAAAATATTCAATAAAATATGAAGATTAAAAACTGACTCCATTTACAAATGTTTGTCAAACATCTACAATTGCTTTATGACTCACATTTGATCATAAAATGCAAAGCTAGTACATTTAACAGACAGTCTTACTCTGTTTCATGTAAAAAGAAAAGGAATACTTGTGGCACCTTAGAGACTAACACATTTATTTCAGCATAAGCTTTCGTGAGCTACAGCTCACTTCATCGGATATATTCAGTGGAAAATATAGTGGGGAGATTTATATACATAGAGAACATGAAACAAAGGGTGTTACCATACACACTGTAACGAGAGTGATTACTTAAGGTGAGATATTACCAGCAGGAGAGCGGGGGGGGGGAACCTTTTGTAGTGATAATCAAGGTGGGCCATTTCCAGCAGTTGACAAGAACGTCTGAGGAATGGTGGCGGGTGGAATAAACATGGGGAAATAGTTTTATTTTGTGTAATGACCCATTCACTTCCAGTCTCTATTCAAGCCTAAGTCTGTTTTGTGTACTGTACAATGCTAAGGTACAGCACTAGGGTAAATAAGTACCCAAATAAATGTAAATTGATTAGTTTTGACACAGACATGTAATGGGCAGTTTTCATATGTAAGAATTGGGTTATGTATTTATTATACATATTGTACAATAATTAGGATCAGGGTTTCATTACGCTGCACATTGTACATGTGCTGAATAGTACAATGTTCAAAATTATTGCTGTTTCTTGAAACCTAGACACACTTCTCTGTCATTAAAGCAGATAGCGAAAAGAAAAAGATGATAGGGAATTGTTTAAAGGTCCCACTGTGGTGTCTCATTTGTACATAAGACACTCTCATTGATGAGTGCTTTCATGACCCTTAAAAACATACTGGGGTGAGGTATATTGCATGAGGACTGCATTTTCACTGACATTCTTTACACAACAAATTACTAAGGGAGAAGATGTATTGGTTTTACTTCTTAGTCATTATTAGCTTGTCCAACTCCAATCACTCCTTTAATTTAATAATCTGGTGATTGTCCCTGTCATAAATATAAGGGGAAGGGTAAACCCCTTTGAAATCCCTCCTGACCAGGGGAAAGCTCCTCTCACCTGTAAAGGGTTAAGAAGCTAAAGGTAACCTCGCTGGCACCTGACTAAAATGACCAATGAGGAGACAAGATACTTTCAAAAGCTGGGAGGAGGGAGAGAAACAAAGGGTCTGTGTGTCTGTCTATAGTCTGTCTATATGCTGGTCTTTACCGGAGATAGACCAGGAATGGAATCTTAGAACTTTTAGTAAGTAATCTAGCTAGGTATGTGTTAGATTATGATTTCTTTAAATGGCTGAGAAAAGAATTGTGCTGAATAGAATAACTATTTCTGTCTGTGTATCTTTGTTGTAACTTAAGGTTTTGCCTAGAGGGGTTCTCTATGTTTTTGAATCTAATTACCCTGTAAGATATCTACCATCCTGATTTTACAGGGGGGATTTCTTTATTTCTATTTACTTCTATTTTTATTAAAAGTCTTCTTGTAAGAAACTGAATGCTTTTTCATTGTTCTCAGATCCAAGGGTTTGGGTCTGTGGTCACCTATGCAAATTGGTGAGGCTTTTTATCCAACATTTCCCAGGAAAGGGGGAGTGCAAGTGTTGGGAGGATTGTTCATTTTTCTTAAGATCCAAGGGTCTGGGTCTGTAGTCACCTAGGCAAATTGGTGAGGCTTTTTACCAAACCTTGTCCAGGAAGTGGGGTGCAAGGTTTTGGGAAGTATTTTGGGGGGAAGGACGCATCCAAACAGCTCTTTCCCAGTAACCAGTATTAGTCTGGTGGTGGTAGCGGCCAGTCCAAGGACAACGGGTGGAATATTTTGTACCTTGGGGAAGTTTTGACCTAAGCGGGTAAAGATAAGCTTAGGAGGTTTTTCATGCAGGTCCCCACATCTGTACCCTAGAGTTCAGAGTGGGGGAGGAACCTTGACAGTCTCCATCAGATTTATTTATGCCAATTCCACCAGAGGAGCTCCCATACCTCAGGGAAGCAAAGCAAGTATATCCAGCAGTAATGATGGAGACCAGAAAAAGAAATAGAGAGGGAGAACCAGCAATAGCCTTTTACACTTAGGGATAATATGTAGAAAACAGTGGTCAGAAGTGAGAGGTGCAAAAAGGAACTATGATAAGAATGCCCACATTTTTCACATCCTCCACAACAGATACACTCAACAATCACTCAGATGTCAAAATGTTTCCAAGAGGCAAAGCATTCGGATGCAAAATATCTAATTTACACTTAATTCAGGCAAAACTAGGCTAGAATTGGTGGGGAAGAGAAACATTTCAAAAGACCTAGTTAATCCATTGATATTATTTTCTAATGAGAGCATCTGTCCTCTGTTTAACACAATAGGGAAACATCTTGGTGGCTTACTGGGCTCCTAACTCCTCATGTATGCTCTGATAACAGTGGCAAGCTGTACCCATTCCTCTCAGATGAGTACCCAGCTATTGTGATCCATGAATATTAGATACTGGATAGGATTACCTTGATTCACCCTACATTAAGCTAAAAGAAAAGGAGTACTTGTGGCACCTTAGAGACTAACAAATTTATTTCAGCATAAGCTTTCGTGAGCTACAGCTCACTTCATTGGATGCATTCAGTAGAAAATACAGTGGGGAGATTTATATACATAGAGAATATGAAACAATGGGTGTTACCATACACACTGTAACAAGAGAGTGATCACTTAAGGTAAGCTATTACCAGCAGGAGAGCTGGGGGGGAGGAGGGGGAGAACCTTTTGTAGTGATAATCAAGGTGGGCCATTTCCAGCAGTTGACAAGAACATCTGAGGAACGGGGGTTGGGGGTGGGGTGGGGTGGAGGGGGGCAATAAACATGGGGAAATAGTTTTACTTTATGTAATGACCCATCCACTCCCAGTCTCTATTCAAGCCTAAGTTAATTGTATCCAGTTTGCAAATTAATTCCAATTCAGCAGTCTCTCCTTGGAGTCTGTTTTTGAAGCTTTTTTTGTTGAAGAATTGCAACTTTTAGGTCTCTAATCGAGTGACCAAAGAGATTGAAGTGTTCTCCAACTGGTTTTTGGATGTTATAATTCTTGATGTCTGATTTGTGTCCATTTATTCTTTTATGTAGAGACTGTCCAGTTTGACCAATGTACATGGCAGAGGGGCATATGCTGGCATATATCACATTGGTAGATGTGCAGGTGAACGAGCCTCTCATAGTGTGGCTGATGTAATTAGGCCGTATGATGGTGTCCCCTGAATAGATATGTGGACACAGTTGGCAATGGGCTTTGTTGCAAGGATAGGTTCCTGGGTTAGTGGTTTTGTTGTGTGGTGTGTGGTTGCTGGTGAGTATTTGCTTCAGGTTGGGGGGTTGTCTGTAAGCAAGGACTGGCCTGTCTCCCAAGATCTGTGTGAGTGATGGGTCGTCCTTCAGGATAGGTTGTAGATCCTTGATGATGTGTTGGAGAGGTTTTAGTTGGGGGCTGAAGGTGATGGCTAGTGGTGTTTTGTTATTTTCTTTGTTGGGCCTGTCCTGTAGTAGGTGACTTCTGGGTACATTAAGCTGAAGATGAAAGCAATATGGAAATTCCATCTTGTGCAGCTTTCAGTCACCCAAATCTAAAACAATAAAATATTCTCAGAACCTGTCAAACCAACCCTCCATTGGCTCCCCATCCAATTCTAGTTCCAGTGTGATGTTATGAACCTTACTAGACATCACTGAAAAATGAAGAAATTATTTTACAAAAGAATTCAAAGTTGTTTTCATTTCACAGGATTCAAAATGGACCTATTTGCAAAGGGAAATGTTGACAATGTTGACAGGTCTGGGGATTTTTTAAAAAATCATTTTTCTGCCAAAAAAATAAACATTTTTTAAGCAAAAATTCATATCAACTCCAGTCCTGACCTTTAAGACAACCATAGCCTGGTGATTCTGAGAGATGTTTCTCCATTTGTGACTTGATGAGAGAGCTGCAAGACAGTCAACATTTTGAGTTCTATAGGTAACTTCTGGGACTTCCTTAATGGAGGAGATTAGAATGAGCACAAATGCAACTGTTTTGTGAACGCGATTAAAGTGTACCTTTCCTCAGAGACTTTCTGTAATAACAGTTGCCAGCAAATAGAAATATAAAAAACAATCGACTCATCACCACACACAAACACCTCTAAATAAAAGCAGCGCAATCTAGGAGTAGCAAACAGCATGGGCCATTTCATGAAGTTTCATGCATTTCTTAATTATATGTTTGGCACATATTACAGCACTGGGCACTTTAGAATCATCAAAGATAAATGAGAACATAAAATGGCTAATAGATGCTCATACACAGAATAATAAGTTTTTTCCTCCCAGCGGTTATGAAGTTAAATGTGGCTCAGGAAATTCAGCCTAGGAATAAACTTCCATAAAAGCCTCTTTTTCTCATCACATAATGAAAATACAGCAAGTGATTAAAACAGGGTCATTCTATAAATTTGAAGGATTAACATTCATTGACTTGGATTTGTTGGCTACAGGCAGCCTTTGTTCAACTTGGTATGCCATAAATGTCAAAAGCAATGTCATTCAACAGTTTTTCATTAGCAAATCTCAGAACAACTGAAATAACATCTGTAATAGCTGCTAACAATAGCTGGCCTTTTAAGAACAGTAGAAAAACAGAAGAAAGGAAATGAATGCCCAGTATATATCCCAGAGTCCTAGAGATAAACAAAAGCATAACACAAACAGGAACACATTAACTATTTTCTAAAATTGAAAGTAAGGGTGCAGGCGAGGTCTTTACCATTGCAAAGGCACTTGACTATATGCCCTCCAGAAAGGCATTTTCCTATAGTGTATTAGGTCAAAAATGAATGTGAAAGAAAATCAAATAGATTTCAGTCTTTTTCTTTTTTAAGCCGGTGACAGTATACAGCTCTATGTGCTCGCCTCAGGCTTGATGAGCTGACAGGAAAGTTTGCCATGCTTGCCTAGTTTAGCAAGCTCTCGGGACATGCAGGCTTTTAAAAGACTTGTGAAAAAATGTGTAAGGTTTAAATTCCAAACCTCCCTTCATACAAATATGTGCATACAGATTAAAACAATTAAAATGGAGATTAAAAAAAATCTTACTCTGCTACCTACTGTTTCCTTACGTATTATCAGATATCACAGAAAAATTTGTATTTATGTGTGTGTGAGCGAACTTCAGATTTCATTAAGCAATTAAATAAATGTATTACTCAATTCACTGGCCTCATATCAGATTTAACCGCTTGTTCTTGCCTATTTCCCATAACACTCCTAAACTATATTGTGCCCCTGTCACTTGACTTCAAGACTCTTTTGTGTCTGCTCCATGTGCCTGTAAATCCCATTAGTCCCCCCTTGATCCTGTAGGCTATTTTACCTTCCTCTCCCCTTCAAATATCTCCTCAAGCACCACTTTCTGGAATCCCTGTAGTAATAATGCTTTCCCTTGCCAATCTTCTAGCTAACATAAGACCAGAAACTCATGACTTGACTTTAAAGGAGTTTTGCCAATTTACACAAGCTGAGGATCTTACCCACAAAGGGTATCCTGCAAAATCAAGTAATCCCTTCCCTCCTCATCTCCAAACCTCTCTCCCTGCCTAATGACATTTCTCCCTGCATCATGTCATATCAAACCTTGCCTGTATAAGCTACTCCTGAGGGAATTCTGCACCAAAAAAATAAAAATTCTGTACACAATATTTTAAAATTCTGAAAAATGCTGCATATTTTATTTACTAAAATAACACAATATAATCACCCTGGTTTCAGTTATTTAGATAATTTATTTAAACTACAGCGCAATGGATGAAGAATAGGAGTGGGGAGCACTGGAGGAAATCCCCAAACCCTCTTTGTCTAATAGTATGTAGCTTGTATTGACCCTTTACTTCTAGTTATTAGTTAACAAATATATGCAGCCATATGCTCAGTGTTACATCATAAGCAACTGAAGAGAAAGCAAGGACTGGGGACTCAAAGTCACAATTTACATTGGCTATTGACCATCTCCAGAACGGTCAGTAGCCAACAGTTCATGTAGCACATTTTGATAGGAAATTTTTTCAGTCCAAAAATTCAGACCAGTTCTAATCACTAAAGCACCATAAGCATTTATAAGACCACATTGTCCTTTACAATAAGGCTCCTTTACACTACTCTGTAAAGGAGCCTTATATTTTACACCTGTTTTATACTTCTGGGGGAATTCACAAGGACAATGGGAACAATTTACTAAGCAGGAAGTGCTGCTACATTCTGCTTTGCCTGAGGGGACAGAGCCTGCCCCATGCCTACCTCCCCAGAAACACCCCAAAGCCCTGTCCCTCCATGCTGAGCATGCCTCAATAGCGAGCGAGAGGAACAGAATGTCTCTCTCACATGGACAACTGCCCAGCCCTCCCACCCCAGTGGTGATTTATCTCTCTACCAGCTGTTCCGGGTGCCCAAACTGACCTGCCTGCATTGCCGGGGAGGGGTGTGGGACCGCTCTTGTGGCTTCCCTTTCCTTCCCAATCAGAAGTCATTTTTCTGCAGGGAAGCAAAGAAATCTATGGGGGGCATGAATTTCAGTGACGCAAAATTCCACCAGGAGTATGTAAGCACCATAAATCAGGGTTAAACATAAAATTCAAGCCATGATAAACTAGGAAAATGCACAGGGCACTTTATCAGCTTTAATTCTGCACTGTAGTGACGTCGTGCAATAACCACGTTATAATAGTTATGGTATTTTAGCATTTGTGGTCCCAGATTAGATTAACCTGATTTTAAAGACATGCTGTATTTTTCATATCAAATAAAAGTTTGAATTTCTGCTTCAAGTGCAAAAGTCAGCCTTCACAAGCAGCACTTCTGTAATATACTTCTTTACAGTGGGGATGACCTTTGTGGGTGGTGCAACGTTTCCTATTCTGTTAACCTCTGTTTGGAAGCTAATGAAAATGGGTTACACTAGCATCATGGAGTACTGGTCTATAACTGGGGTGCTTAGAGGATGTTGTAATACAAATAAATAAATAAATAAATGAATGACCTTCTATTGCTACAACTATCAGAAGAATTTGTCATGAGGTCTATAATGCTCTGTACTCTGAACAATGTTATACTGCTTTAACTCTTGGTAGCTGGACTGGCTAACCATTGATTCCTCTTCTCCCTGTTTATAGATTAATTGTCCTATAAAAAGAGATGACATTAAAGCCAACAATTCTAATACTCAATGTTAAAGTGATGAAAGGATTCCACAGAATCATGAGACAGCACAAACTTCATTTCATGATTGAACAAGGAAAGAAAGTAAGTGAGACAACATGTATCCTTTCTTTATGTAAATTAAATGAAAATTGGAAATGGAAGAAAACTCAGTGTTCTTAGTACAATCCATAAATTGAAATTTCTTGGTCTGTTAAATCATTTGGGCCAGCTAACATTTAATTCAATTCAACATTTTCTTCCACATCCAGCAGCTTAACTAAAAGAAATCAGTGCTAGGTAAAACACAGTGCTCTTCATCAAGTTTCAGCAAAAGACAATTGTACACAACCCAAAAGTATTCATTATACTAAGGCAACTAGGTAGCAGAAGCTAGAAATGAAGCATGGTGCTTACAGAACTAGCCAGGGTACTAGCTGGAGCCCTGGGTCCATTTCCTGGCTCTCACAAACATTCTGCGAGTCACTTAAGTCTCTCTGTGCCTCTGTTCCCCATCTTGGATGGGGGTGCGGGGAGAGATAATTATGTAATAACACTTCCTTGTCTCATGCTGATATTGTGAGTATAAACACTTCAAAAATTGTAAGGTGCTCAGATAGTGACTGAGGCCATATGAGCTGCTAAGATAGGTATAATTCATAAACAGTAAAGATCAGTGATATTGTAGTCTGCTTTTCAAATGTATAATTTGGTGTTATGAGTAGGATAAAGAGGGGAGTTTAATAGCTGAAGAATAAGGGAGTAACTGTTATACTGCAACCAATACTAATAGATAATCTTCACAATATTCTCAAGCTTTTTTTCAAATACCATTTTTCAGATTTTTACCTTCAGTTGACCCAGGCCACTTCCTTGTATTCTACAACAACAAGTTAGGCTCAGTGAGGTAATAGCTTTAGCTGAGCAATTGAATACCATACATGGTATGTTTCTTGCTAATAGCATGAATTCTTGGCTGGAGGCATTGATACAGTAAGCCACATGTTCTGATCAAAATGGTACACACTTGCAATCATGTTGGGATCTGTGTGTATACACTCCCAGCTCTGTGCAGACCTTAAATAGGTCAAAACTAATTAAAAGATTTGCTACCAATAATAGATTATCTTTCAAAGCCTACTTAAATAATGCTACACCCGCAGCTTTACTCTGCTTTCTAGCAATAGCACTGAATCACTGTGTTTTGAGTAACAGACTGGAACAGGAGTAGTATGAACTATGAACTGCTCCACTCTAGTGTAAAAGTTCAGCGATACTTGTAAAACCAGCAAGTTCTTGGAGGCTAGTGCCAGGTGAATATGAAAAGGTTGTTGTGAGTGGCTGTTTGGAAAAGGAACTAAAACTTTGGATGCTTCTCTTAAGCACCTCTAAACTTCTTCAGTTGAAAAAAGTAGACCTGAACTCTTACAAGATGTGGCTTTTGTGAAAGCTTGATTGCACTCTGTTTCACTGGAGACTAAAACATCTTAAAACAGTTTTCCTTACAATATTGCAGTGATGCTAGTCGTAGTAAATGCCAACAAGGAATTAAAAAAAATAATATACTTAAGTTAACCTAACATTTTAAACATTGTAAAAGATTTGGTATGGGTTTGGGGTTAATTCTTATTATTTTCAAACTGTTTGTCCATCCTTACTTGGGATGAAATGGCTACAGTTGTGTTCACAGCTGTGCATATTATCACACATTTGGGTACAATGAATCTGGTGACGGGTTTATCCGGTGGGCTCATGGGCCTGTGAGAATTTTTATTATTAGCTAAATTAAACTATGCATGTTGTTACTATGTAACATTTATATTAGGGTACAATCCAATTTCCCCACCAGGGTTTGAATCCTGTTGTGCTTGGTGCTGAACTAATATAGAAGTGGATGCATTCCCTTCACTGAAGAGCTTACAATCTAAGACCAATAACATACCAAGCCTAGGACACAGGGAAAACAATGAAATGTGTACAATGGGCTGTTGTAATCAGATTAAATCTATTGAAGAGAGGGGAGCTTTTCAGATATACACCAGCTACAGGTCTGGCCCTGTGTATGATTGTACACTGTCTATTTACTTTTTATTAATTTTGAAATTGAATATAGCACCTCAGGCTAGCCTGGAAATGTTGACTGATTTCCTGTAGGCATTTTAGCAGCAGTGTGTTTTATGGAGGAATTTGGAGCAGGAGAGGGTAGTGGCCATACAGGTCAGTTCAGGAAGGGTGTTCCATTCATGTGAAAGCATTAATGAGAGGAGATGACAAGTCGACAGTTAAGGCTGATGTCAGTGACAGAATGGAGGGAGACTCAGGGGTGATTGGAACCACAATAAGAAATAAGAGTGGAGAACTGTGAGAGAAAGCCTGACATGCTCATTCCTTTTCTGGGTTTTGCCACCCTCCCTTATTCTGAAAGGCTGTAAGATCCATTACCTTATATTTCAAAATTCACTCTACAACTGAAAAAAATGTTTTGTGACATGTAGCGATAACCTGCAGCATATGTATTATGTGATGCAAGATGGCACAAGAACTACAGATGCCAACTGCTATCTACTCATGATAAATTATTCCATTACACACATAAAAACACCTCCAACTTGTAAGAGAATACAAATGCACTTTTTTGCCTCAGGTTATGCATCAAACCAGCAGGACTCGAATTGTGAGAGCTTGGGAACCTATCATCCACCTGATCCCCTGGTAAGGAAAAAAACCTCACTTAAAAAAAAATGTAAGCTGCTATATTTAGGGAATGGGAAACATAAATAATAATGGAAAAGAGAAATATAGGAAAATAAATAGAGCACAAAATAATGGGGAAAGAAGGGGGGCAGCAGAGAATAAAAGAAAAGAAGATACGTGGAGATCAATGAGGAGAAAATCATATTTCTTATTTGTGCTATGGATGTTCTCCTCCAATCTTATTTTTTCCAAATAGAACATAACATGGAGTGTTTTATAGGAAGAAGGTCTTGATATGAATGGGCTTTTGACTGTATGCTTAATATGCCAAACTAGTTGGGTATAAAGAGAGTTCAGAAACAAAAATCTCACATTTCACAGAGAAATATAGCTTTGTCTACTGGATATAGTACACCCTCATGGTGAAACAAATGCTAAACCACTCTGTATTATCTTTCATTGTTGCTGTTCCTCAAACTTCACAGTTATGCTATTTTCTCTCCTCAGATAAATAGAAGATTCTGTTGTCTGCAGAGTGTTGGGTACAGAGGTATGGATAGATCCTCAGTGCATATAAACCTCTTAGTGGTTTAAAATCTCAACCAGATCATGTTCTTTTAATAGTTTTTTTTCTCTCTCTCTTTCTTTTTTTCCTTTGATTTTTACAATGTTATAGGGTCATTATTAGGCAAAGCTTTTCTCCAGTGCCCACACAGAGTAACTGGGCTGGACACAAAGAACTTCAGAAAAAAAGAGAAAGGAATCACAGGTGTTGACTTTTGTTTTTGCTGGTGTGTGCTTTCTGCCATGTACATGCTCCTACCACCTACTGGTGGTTCATGAATGCTGAGGTCCCCCCCCCTTTTTTTTTTTGCTAGGTACTTGGAGCCCCGGAGCACTGATGAAGTCAGCGTCTATGAAAGGAATACTTCTCCAGGTTGTGGAGGGAAAGCAGTGACACTCTGCTGAGGGTAGCCCCTTCTTCCTTATAGCTGGAGTAAACTCCATGGGGCTCATCAACCACTGTTACTCCAGATTTGCACCAGTAGTGAATCAAACTCTATGATCCTAACAGACCCACTAAGGATTGAAGTAAGAGGAGCATAAAATTGCAGAATTCCCCTTCCTTTCTCTATTTGGATGAGCAGTATTCCCCCATAGTCCCCATCCTCCTTTACAGTTGAGATGAGAATTTCCCCTTTTCTTTCAATCTACTTTAACCCTTGATTCCACTCAGTGTGTGAGGAAAGCCAGAAAACAGCAAGAAACACTCTGGACTCATCCTATCCTATGCACAAATTCTATCTGTGTAAAGCTACACAGGAAGCAAGCGATGAATTAGGCTAAACAGAAAGCAGGGATGGGCTCTCCCCGAGCATCCTCATAATATCATGCTCTCACCTTGCACAATTCTACTGCCAAAATTCCCTCCACAGCACCCACAAATGATGAGCACAATTTGCTTTCAAATGCTTGAAATGTCTGCCCAAGGGCTCTTGCTGTTTACCCTCTCTCCACTGGAAAATGCCCACCATAGCATTTATGCCAAGGGGGCTAAAAGAGTATGGATCAGAGTTGACATAACTGACTTTCCTATGCAGGGGAAATACTCAGCTGCCAAATTCCAGCAGCTTTAAATCCACTTTGCATCACCAGAGCATCTAGGGGCAGATTCTCAGCTGATGTAAACTGTCACAGTTCAAAGTCATAAGAGCAACATTGATTAACATCTACTCAGGGTCTTCCCTGAAAAATCTAAAGAGATATACAATTAAGAAAGAAGCCTAAGGAATAAAAATGGCAAAATTTTAAAATATAAACAAATCTTTGGTAAAACCTTAATTTAATTAACCTGAAATTCATTTAAGTAATCTTAGGTGAGCCATCAATTTCAATGGGAGTCTCCTAATTCCTTGGATTATCCAGATATTCAGTGTAATGAATCTGTTACATCTGGACTTTCCTGCTTGTTAGCTGTAGTTTTGCTCAGCAAATCTATTTAAAAGAGCAATATATTTACTGTCCTCATATATATAACTACACTTTTGGTTGAACATGCTAAACAGAGAACAAATAGCAGGAAAATAAAACCTTTAGTGAGCAAGAAATAGCACTGGCAGCATGCATCATCATACTCCTGGTTTAACAAATAACGAAGATCCTGTGACTACTAAAGCTGCTAAAGCTGAAAGAAGGCTTTTAATAGGCTTGCAAGCTAAACCTACTACATCTATTTCTTTATCATCTTTTTTTCTGCTTCGCCAGCTAGCTGCATGTGAAAAATTGGCCCAAACACCCAACTTGGGTGTGCAAGCCAGATTATTAAAGTTGTACTGTTGGAAAAAAGTCATCTTCACTCTAGAAATGAAAAGTTCACACTCGCTATGGGCATTAGTTAAGCGTTGTTGAATTGCAAAACCCTACAATGTTATTTTCTAAAGGGAAAGACTATTCACTGTCACATCTGACATGAAGTAGCTCTTATCAAAAATACATGTCAAAATATGAAATTCTGTATCACCAAAAGGGCTATTCTGAATTATTAGAACTACTGTGTTCCAAATCGTGCTTTGGCACTGACTCACATTCTAACCTTGAGCAATTCACCTAGCTTATGAACTAATTAGTCTGAGCAAATGGTACTCCCACCGAAGTCAAAAAGTTTGCCCTTCACTTCAGCACGATCAGACTCTTAAGCCCAACTCTTGTGCCCATTATCCAGCCTGAATAACTCATCTGGGTACTGAGTAACTCACAGGGAGAAGGAGAAAAGTATTGCTCTTTGAGCAGCTGAGTGCCGTTGCGAGAAAAGCTACTTTGTTGTTGTTGCTATTCCATTTTAAGGACTGAGGAAGCTTCTTTGTCCTTCATCCCCAAAACCATATCAGAGGAACATAATACAGGACCCAAATAACAGCAGATCTGTGTCCCTACCCCTACTCCTCACCCCGAACAATAGTTTTATACAAATATGCCAAGAACACTTATGGAGCACAGGACGTGTACACTCTTGTTCAGGCTCAAGGAATCCTGCCTTTGTCTTGCAGCACTGTCTCATGGGTAGAAAGAGAGCAATCTGCTATCAGACCTACACAACTTGATCTCAATTCAAATACCCTCTTCTCTCTACATGCACAGAAATCCTATTGATATTACATGGAATACTGCCTATAATTAGTAATATTATTGACATCAATATCATCTGCTTCAACCTTTTAAATTGATAAGTGTCAAACATTTGTATACCTGCTCCTTTTTGTAGGGTATCAGATAAAATAGTATATAATATACTCTAGGAACTTTATACTGCCATTTTTCATAGATGATTCTAAATTTGCATCTACAATTATTGCATTTTCTTTATCTTCAAGCTGGTATATTTTTGTTCTCAAAGACTATAGATTTTCAAAATCAACATATAATATTAATGCATAACAAATTAGTTTTCTTGTAGTCTACTTGCTTCATTCAGAATTACATTGGACATAGGTTTCACATTTGTCATTATTCATATTGGTTAAGTGTCCTCTGACTCTGTCTCTTCCCCCCACACACGCATTTTGTAAGCTTCAGAGTAGCAGCCGTGTTAGTCTGTATTCACAAAAAGAAAAGCAGTACTTGTGGCACCTTAGAGACTAACAAATTTATTTGAGCATAAGCTTTCGTGAGCTCACTTCGCTTATGCTCAAATAAATTTGTTAGTCTCTAAGGTGCCACAAGTGCTCCTTTTCATTTTGTAAGCTATGCCTGTTTGCTGGACAGGTGGAGAAATGAGACAGAGAGAGGGGGACATAGAAAAAAGAGAGGTTAATAAACGATATATGTAGAAGCTAAGTATTATTCAGGCATTTCACTTGACCATACCACTATTTCACAGCAATTAGTACACAGACTAAAGGCTTCTGAGAGATTATGCAGCTTTCTAAACAGCTGTGACAGCACGCCACTATTGTAACATATACATAGAGTGGAGTTCAGACAGTGTAACTCTGTTGAATTCAGTGGGACTGCATCCACTTATAGTAGGCTTACATTTGCACCAAATGGATAAAGTTATTAACACAAGGTTGTGTAGAACCCTCCACCTGAGAATGAATTTAGAGGAGCATTTTCCATAAACCTGTTGCCAGTTGAAGAACAGCTAAAGGAGTGTTATGCTGATTACAGTTCTTGAACTTGTTACCTTTAGTTAGCATATTGGATTTTTCCCACAGATCAGCTGTAAGGCTTAAAAGAAATCTGCTGCTGTGATAGAGAGAAAGTTAACAGGCATATAGGTCCCATAAACAAAACTTGAGCACAAGGATCCCACAATGAACAACAGTCAACAGATGAAGCTTATTCATGGCTTTGTGTATATACATGCAGATGGCCATTCCCTTCAGCTTTTTTAAACTCTTGTGAATTGGTATTATGTACTTTGTTGTTGAAAATTGCTTGCTTTTGTAATTATAATTACACCATTGATGTAATTTCACACTGCTTTATGTTAAACATAATGGTCTTGTGAAAACAGACAAAATCAGGCATCATTGGGATACCCTGGCATGAATGTTGTATAATGGAACCTTAAGATTTATTTCTTTAATTAAAATATAAACAGAGCACTATCTTATGAGCTACCAAATCATTAAAAGCTTCCTTATATGAACTGATGCTCATTGATTTTAGAGGTTTACTTTGTACTAATGCATGTAGAACTAAGATTAACAATGGTATGTGTCTAATGAAAAATTAGATGAATTACTGGAATTCTCATGATCAAGGCTTTTCTCCCCACCACAAGGTCATCCTTGTCTACTACTCAATGCTACTTAATTTAATAGAAGATGATGGGTCTTATACTCAGCTGCTGTAAATCAACATAGCTCCACTGACTTTAATGGATCTATGCTGATTTACATTAGACGAGGATCCAATCCATTAGTGCTCTTGGTCTGATGATATTGATGTATCCTAAAAGATATGGATTATAATATGAAATACTCTAAACAGGGAACCAAAGAGTATGCTGCAAATATAGGATTTACCATGCTTGGTTTACATGAATAATAGATATAATAGGTAATCCATTTCCAAAGTAGAAAAGGGCTCAGTAGCTGTAGTAGAATCTAACCAAGGGTTCTGTGCAGCAGGATCAAACATGAGAGATAAAAGAGAGAGAGCAGTGATAACACACCAGCAGAGATGCCGAACACAGTATTTTGTTACTCAAGGACCATTTAAGTGGAGGTAAAGTGAGGAGACTATGGAGTGGTGGGCTTGTAGGAACACCATGCCACTATTTCTCAGGAGGCACTGAGCAGCTAGCTGTCAGAGATATTGCCTTCTGAGAACCTTCAGACACTGGCTGGCCACCAAAGCCTATCCTTCTCTGAGTTCTTAAGCGTGCTCAAAAGGGCCAGTAAAAGTAAATGAAAATAGCAAATATCACACACAGCAGACCCAGCCCTGCATCCATGAAAGTCAATAGCAAAAATCTCATTTGTTGCAGTAGGTGTAGTGTCAAGGCCATCATGTTCTGTCACTGATTGTAATGATTTTATCAAGCTCTCTCTCTCTACCCCATCCTGACTGTTTACAAGTTCTCAGTTCATTGTAAGAGTAGAGGTTTGTTCACACTATTGAGCACGATAAATGTTTCTCAACACTACCCAGAAGCATCTTTGCATAGTTGCTGAGCCAGTAAGGACAACTCTAGTTCTCCTCACATCTTCCAGCAGCCAGCAGGATCAAAGACTAAATGTTTTTACTTAGCCCACAGCAGTAACTTGCAACTATTGCATGAATATAGAGAGCATTGTCATACCACAAAAATGGTCTCAGCTGTATCCTAAATGGCATCCCTTCCATTGTAGTTATTTTATTCTGATGTAGTCCCTTCTCCTGCTTCATGTTCAAATAGGTCAGTTTATGCTTCATGAGGTTCATAGCTGACTAGTCTCTTGGTTGAACAGGGTGTTTATCTGGGGATGAAGCAAAGAAAATGCTTAGTGTTGCTTCGGGATTTGGATCACAAAAATGAAAGCTAAAATTGCTGAGCTAGGAATTTTGTTGTTAAGTTTATAATTGGACACTGAGGCTGAACATGCCCGGATTTCTATGCAGGTACCAGTAAAAATAACTTTAGTTTCAAGGAAAGTATTGAGAAAAAAAACCTTAAAGAAGAAAAACACATAGCAGCAATAGGAAACAGAACATCTGCTTAAATAAAACTTCAACAGCATGTATTTTCAATATAAAATCACTGACAATTCATCATATCATATTCTTCTTCTATCATCATCCTTTCCTATTTATTAGATTTTTAAAATATTTGTTAGTTTTCTTTATTCATTATTTTTGCAACCTATTTTCAGCACTTCAGACTGAACTGAATATTCCTGCATATTATTCCATTCTCATAATTTTGTCTCACAGTTAATCCAGCATGGCCGATTTTCCTAGGATTTATCTCTTTTATTAAAAAAATAAACTGTGGTTTAAACTGTATTTAGGCTTAGCAGAATTCAGGTTTTATTTTACTGTAATGTTAATGGACCATACCAATGTTTATTTTAAGCATTTTTCTTTTTTAAATTTTCACAGTTGTGAGAAGTATTTTTGGAGGAGGGGGATCGGACAATAACGCAGGGTGGGTCAGACAATGGTATTTATTTGGCCCAACACTATTTAACATTGTTATCAATGGCCTAGAAGAAAACAAAATCATCGCTGGTAAAGTTTGCAGATGACACAAATGTTAGTAAAGAGTTAGAGTCACAGGTCCTCAGAGTGAACAGTGAGAAAGAGGAGGAGAAGGAGGATGGGTTACTGGGGGATGCCATGGCACAATAAGCCAAGACTTGTTTTTAACCCCGGAACAGTTGAGCCAGTCCCTACAGTCCAGAACGGGTGAGCCTGATTCAGGGGAAGGAACATCTGATAGGTATTTACAGTCTGCTTTGATATTGTAGGGACACATATCTTCATTTACTCTTTTTTAATCAGAAGTAGTGAAATAACCGATAGAGATAGAGTTGACATGCTTCTCATTTCCTTGTACACTTAGGCAGAGGGGGCCTGCAGAACCGTTGGTTTATGTGCACTGGAATATCCTGTGAATCCTCCATAGAGATCTTGAGGAAACTTTCCTGAAGGTAGCCTGCAATCCTCTGCTGAAAGTTTCCAGGGAGGGCTGCCTTATTTCTTGTGCCACAGTAGGACACTTTCTCACACCACTCAGCAATTATGGCTAGCAGCATATGGCTCTGGTCTGCAGCCAGAAACATGCAGGAGCTGTTCCCTTTCAGCCTCTGTTACCCTCAAGTGTGAAATATCAACTAAAATCACCACTGCCTGTGGAAAACAGTGCCAGTATTTAGTTCAGTTGCCCTATCCACATATATTCATGCCTCTGGTGCTTCGGATACCAAGCACAAGGTTGGAGGATCACCCTCATGGACCGAGCAGAGAGAAGAAAAGCACAGGAAAAGGAGAGATACACACAGCAGGAGATGCTTCTAAAGTGGCAAACAGACATGCTGGAGAGTCTTGTTGACCTTCAGGTTCAATAGACCTGTGCTCGCCTCCCTCTTCAGCCCATAGAGAGACGCTTTTCAGGACCTCCTTACACACACACACGACATTCCATTCAGCATCTGGGACGCAGCACAATCCCTACCACTCCACCCTGAGGGAGAGTACAAACAATCACAGCCACATATACGCTGGCCTGCAGGAGACATGGTTGGTGTATGTGTTTGTGAAATGGAAATGACTGTTTTGTTTTTTTTCACTTCAAAGGTTCTTTCCCCTGTATTTATAAAGTTTCATTCAGTTAAAATATGTCTGTTTGGAATAAAAGTCTATTTATGGAACTTAATTCATTTTTATTAGTTCACAACATTTGTTGTCTGGGGCTGACATCATTCATAGATAATAGTAATAGGTGTATTTGCAATGTTATATTACCACACACACACACAGCACTTATTACAAGGTTCATGCCAGGGTGCAAAAAAGCAATGCCAGGCAGAGCACACTACAGCAACACACATTACTATGGCTCACAATTAAATTGATCTTTGAAAGCATCCCTGAGCTGTACAGCTCCCGACTAAGCTCTTCCTATAGCCCTGGTATCTGGCTGCTCAAAATCAGCTGACAGCTGTTCCATCTCCGCCCACCACCCTGTCAGAAACTTTTCCCCCTTTGCTTCACAGATATTACGAAGCACACAGCAGGCAGCTATAACCATTCAGTTTTTGTTTTTTTTGTTTTTTTACTGATGTCCCAATCTCATAAGTAGATAGTGCCAGCAGCCTTTCAAATGGCCAAAGGCACATTCAATTCTCATTCTGCACCTGCTGAGCCTGTAGTTGAAGCACTCTTTGTTGCTATCAAGGTGGCCGGTGTACAGCTTCATGAGCCATGGGAGGAAGGGGAGCCTGGGTCTCCCAGGATCACTACTGGCATTTCAACCTTCACAATAGTAATCCTGTGGTCTGGAAAGAAAGTCCCTTCTTGCAGCTTTGTGAACAGGCCTGTGTCAAGGTTCCTTCCCCACTCTGAACTCTAGGGTACAGATGTGGTGACCTGTATGAAATTCCCCCTAAGCTTATTCTTACCAGCTTAGGTTAAAAACTTCCTCAAAGTACAAACTTTGCCTTGTCCTTGAACCCTATGCTGCCACCACCAAGCGTATTAAACAAAGAACAGGGTAAGAGCCCACTTGGAGACGTCTTCCCCCCAAACCCTATATCCCCTTTCCTGGGGAAGGCTTGATAAAAATCCTCACCAATTTGCATAGGTGAACACAGACCCAACCCCTTGGATCTTAAGAACAATGAAAAAACAATCAGGATCTTAAAAGAAGAATTTTAATTAAAGAAAAAGTAAAAAAATCACCTCTGTAAAATCAGGATGGTAAATACCTTACAGGGTAATCAGATTCAAAACATAGAGAATCCCTCTAGGCAAAACCTTAAGTTACAAAAAGACATAAAAACAGAAATATACATTCCATTCAGCACAACCTATTTTACCAGCCATTTAACAAAAGGAAATCTAACGCATTTCTAGCTAGATTACTTACTAACTTAACAGAAGTTCTGAAGAGCATTCCTGATCTGTTCCAAGCAAAAGCGTCATACAGACAGACCGACCCTTTGTTCCCACCCCACCTCCCACAGCTTTGAAAGTAACTTGTCTCCTCATTGGTCATTTTGGTCAGGTGCCAGCGAGGTTATCCTAGCTTCTTAACCCTTAACAGGTGAAAGGGTTTTGCCTCTGGCCAGGAGGGCTTTTATAGTTCTGTATACAGAAAGGTGGTTACCCTTCCTTTTATATTTATGACAGCCTGTGTTCATAAAGATGCATGCATCATGCACCTTCCCTGACCATCCTGCATTGATGTCAGTAAAATGTTCCCGGTGATCCATCAGTGCTTGCAACACCATAGAAAAGTAGCCCTTTCTGTTGATGTACTCTGTGGCAAGGTGTTCTGATGCCAAAATAAGTGTGTGTGTGCTATCTATTGCCCCACTGCAGTTCAGGAACCCCACTACTGCAAAACCATCCACTATGTCCTGCACATTAGCCAGAGTCACAGGCCTTGATAGCAGGATGTGATTATTGGCCCTGCACACTTCCATCACAGCAACCCTCCACAGTGGATTTCCCAACTCCAAATTGGTTCGTGTCTGATCAGTAGCAGTAGGTCATTGCCAGCTTCCACACAGCGATCACCTCTTGCTTCTCCACTGTCAGTGCTGCTCTCATTTTATGTCCCTGTGCTGAATGCTGGGGTGAGCTTTGCACATATATCCAGGAATGTATGTGCATCCGAAAGTTCTGCAGACATTGCTCTTCATCCCATACCTGCATAAAGATGCAATCCTACCAGTCAGTGCTTGTCTCTCGGGCCCAGACCCAGTGCTCCACCATCGGTAGCTGCTCTGCAAATGTCAACAGCAAGCTTGAATTGTTTCTTTCTATGTCCCACAGCAAGCCAGCTTCCACGAAATCGTCATGTTCCCTGCGGCTCTTCTGGCATCTGGGCAAATATTGCAGGATCAGGCACCCCATGCTTGCAATGCTCATCACAATAGTGCAGATCTGTGCAGGATCCATGCTTCTCGCAGAGATGGTGGATGCACAGGTTTGCGGGGCTTTTGAAAGGATGCACAAAACTTTAAGGGATGCAGATACAATTATAGGATGGAAGAAACTGCATCATGGGACACTGAAACCATGCTCCCAGTCACTCCTGCATGACTTGTTTGCCCCCATAAAGCATGGCAATCCTTCCCAATACACCCTGCAATAGATGGTGGCAAGTTGCACAGTGGAAAAGCTACCCATAGTGCACTGTTTTCTGCATCAATGCAAGCACTAACACAAGCACGTAGTGTGGACACGCAAAAGTGAGTTAATTATGGTGTTGGCTATATGTTGACATAACTTAGGTTGATTTAATTTTGTAGAGTAGACTTGCCCTTACAGTGAGAAACTCAAGGAGCTCAGACTATTCCTCTTAACAAAGCTATATGGGAAAGAACTATTTGTTAATGGGCTTTTCAATCTAGCAGACAAAAGTATAACAAGACCCAGTGGGGAAACTGAAGCTAGACAAATTCAGATTGGAAATAAGGTGTAAATTTTTAGCAGTGAGAATAATCAACCATTGAAACAATTTACCAAGAGTTGTGGTTGATTCTTCAGCTCTGGCAATTTTTATATCAAGATTGGATGTGTTTTTTTTTTTTTTTAAAGAGATGCTCTAGTTCAAACAGAAATTATTTTGGGGAAGTTCTATGTCCTGTGTTATATAGGAGATCAAACTACATTATCACAGTGGCACATTCTGGCCTTGGAATCGATGAACCTATGGCGCGATATTGATGTTATTTTTATAGAAGGGGAACTGATACAGGTAGATCAAGGTCAAAGTTCTTACCTAATTGTGAGTGCCCAATTTCAGACATCTATGATCTGACTTCTCAGAGCATTAGTTTTATATAACACTTAACATTAAAGCTGGGTGAACAATGGATTTCTTGGTACTCCAGTAATTTAAAAAAAGGTTGTTGTTTTTTTGTTTTGTTTTGTTTTGTTTTTCAAAATTTGCAGCAAATCAAAAGTTTTAAAAAAAATCAAGTTTGGTTGAAATGAACATTTTCATTTTTTCATTTCAGCGTTGGGCATTTAGAGAAAAGCAAAGGTGTACTGGATTCACACAGTGAGTATTTGAGTGGGAGGTAGGAGACCCAGGTTTAATTTCCCTCCCTGCCTTATGTGGCAAAGAGATTTGAAATTGGGTCTCCAAATTTGCAGGAAAGGATCCTAGCCACTCAGCTATGGGGTATCATCATATAGGTCTTTATCTCTTCTGTTGAAGCAGTTCCACTTTTACAAATATCTAAATAGTCAATGGAGCAGGGACATTAAAACTTGAATCGATCACATCTAACCACTAGCTATTCTCACTCTTTTCTAGAGACCATACACTGTCACTTGTAGTGAATTTCATATAGGCAGATTCTTGCAGAAATCAAGAGCTCATTAAAGTAATGGTCTTACATCCCATGCAACCTCACTGTCATTGAACAGGATTGTAAATCGGTCAGAATTTGACCCAATATGCTTAACACTTTTTCAAAAAGTGTTTGTAGAAGTCACACTTCATTTTTTAACTAGAACATAAATTATGATTAAAGTTATGAAGCAAAATAATTGACTTTAGGAAAGTCTATCAAGATTATACTTCCTAAAGGAATAAACCTGTTGAGTGAATGAATTTTCTGTGCACTATGAATATATTTCAAAAAGTATCCACCAAAACATTAAATATTAGTTATATGGGTTAAGAATGCCTTATTATTTTTATATAATCATCCCTATGCTACTATTGATTTTTCTGCTTTTTATATAGTGCAATCACACAATGTTCTTTTTCATTTGTGTCTGTGTTGTCCATTTCTTGTGTTTGTGGAACAAAAAATTGCAATCTGGTAATCAAATTATCCCACAGAATTTAATATCTAAAACATGCTTTTTGGGGGAAGCCTAATAAACAGAGTGCATTGAGCAAAAGGTCTGGAGCTGCTCAGAAAGAGAATGGCTAAATATATTAAAAACAAACAATCTGCTTGGAAACCACAATAAACTCTGTATTCACAAAGTGGGACATTTAAAGTACTAAAGACTAGGTCTAAAGATCCACAAGGGTGGGGTGAGGCATGGGTTCCCCACCTTTTGTTGTTATATAATGTAAGCTTAGTGTAAAGGACTTGTCTTGATCTTCTATTTTGGCCTTTTTATATTTTTATTTCTTACAGGAGCATTTCTTACTTTTAATCTCCATGCAATCTTTGATCGATTCTGTGATTAATTATTTTTCTTATATGCATTGATTTTGTTATCTTTATTTCAATATCCAAATATTTTCTTTTAAAAAGATACAATTAAATGGAAAATATCTTCATTAAAACATATATATATATGAATTGAGAGTTGATTTTTAAGTACAATACTTCAAATTTCTGTTTGTTAAGAATAAGTAGTTTAATAGGAATGTGTCTAAGTTATTAGTGATTCGTAGTAAAACTGTATGTGTATGGACTTTTGTTTAAGGGTGATAAATGTCACTAACATATACTTATTTGTTAGACTTTCTTTTTCAAATGGGTTGTGCGTTGTGTTACATTTTAAGATTTTTTTGCTAAAGAATTATATAAATATGTATATGATGTGGGATTGAGGTAAGAATGTTGTGTTGTAATGGAATATACCATTGCTGGTACATGATAAGAATGTATTTTCTTAGTACAAGACCAGTATAAAATTTATGATGTCTATAATTATTTATTGTTTTCAATTCTTTGATTTTGTCAGTTACATGACAGGTAGCTGCATTACTGTTACTTAGCAATCTTAATTGATTTTGAAAATAAGTTTTATGATTTGGGAATTTTAAAATAACAACCACTTCCCCCCCCCCTTATTCAGATTGAAATGTTAAATAAATTGGATAATTGGATCAGATTATCGCAATAAGGGTGTGGTGCTAGACCAGCTAATATAGGACCCTGACACATTCACTTCATGCCTGACAGGAGATGAACATTCCTTAGCTAGCTAAGGACCCAACACATAAATGACTTTATTCACATGGATAATTCAATTAAAGTCAATGGAATGGTTCATCTTTACAAAGGAATGGTTCATCTTTACAAAGGTTTGTAGGATTGGGGGTCTAAATTAGACATGAATGCATGTGGTCAGCAAAGTCAGGTACATTAAGAAGGAGCAGATTTTAAGTAGGAACAAAAAGAAACCTAACAATTGTATTGGTCTATAGATACCAACTCCGTGTTGCTCTGGGGCTGGAGCACCCATGGGGGAAAAATGGTAAACCCTGTAAACCACTGTAAACTGTAAACCTTGGGAAGTGTTATGAGCTTCAAATGACTATTTGAAACAATGTGACAGATAAGAAGGAACTTTTGGAACAAAAGTTGACTGGCTTCTTAGAGGGGAGGTGAATGCAAATTCCTACCCCTGACCATTTGAATCTAAGCCCTGAACAGAAAAACACTGTCTGCTGATTAACTGTTCCTAGAATCTGAAGATAGATGCCCTAATCTGCACAAAGAAGAGACTCACAGATTTATGTGTGTTCTTGTTCTGGTCAAAAGCTGTTATGAACTTCTAACAACAGAAAACCCCTTTGGTGGGGTTTGAAGGACTGTATCCTACCACAGACCTTGTTAGAGACAGGGTAATCTCTGGTAAACGTATTAACAATGATAGGTTTCAGGGTAGCAGCCGTGTTAGTCTGTATTCGCAAAAAGAAAAGGAGTATTTATTTGAGCATAAATTTGTTAGTCTCTAAGGTGCCACAAGTACTCCTTTTCTTTTTATTAACATATGTGTTGGTTCTTATATTGTTTTAATTTGTTTTCTGTGTAATGCTTTCATCTTAAAAGAAAATGTGCTTGCTTAGAAAGGGCTGTGTGATAACTTAACTGTGACAAATTATACTGAGGAGAAAACAAAAGAACAGATCAGCTTAGGCAGTCTGACTTGCTGGGGAATTCACAATGTAAAGGCAGGGAAATGTACAGCCTGGAAAAACCCGTCAGGAGGAAAAGAGACCTAAGTTATCACCCAAGAGAGGTGAAGGCTAAGGAGCACAAGGAGGAAATACAGGCGTGGTTGTCTTGAACTGTGTGATAATGTATATTAAGAGGGTTTCAAACAGAGTGAGAATATATTGAAGTCATTAGGAAAAATTGTCGATAGCTCACTGAGAATTTGTTTCTGCATATTATAACGTATGAACATGTCTATTTTGTTCTTGAATTTTCTTATAAACTAACTTTTTTTTTTTAGAAGTTCTCACTATGAGCTATGTGTTGTTTTTAAATTATCCTTTGCTGTAAAATGCTCACTCTCAGGATGCCTCATTTAGTATACAGGTTACTTACAACTCTGGGTTGAGTCATAAGAGCTGTGAAACAGTGAGTGTTTGGATGTTTAAACTGTGTTTATTTAGATTGACTTCAAAATCAGGGAACAAGATAATATTTTTTGCCACAAGCAATGGTATGAAATTTACTACCCTGCACTTCACCCATTTGGCTGGTGTCTATTAAGCCTTAATTGTTTTTGTTATTGGTTATAAAATGTGTTGAAAATGGATTTTTTCCTGTTCAAGAAAGTCAGCACATCTGTATAGCTTATTCTCTTAGCAGAAAGTAATTCACCAGGATTGCAGTTAAAACAAAGTATGTGTTAGCAAAAGATACATCTGGATTAAAAAACAAGTTATTCCAAAAATAATTGTTCTTCCATTACAAAAAAATGGAAGAACTATGCCTATAGGTAGAAGTCATCAGCTTCTCTTGGATATTTCTACCTGTTTATTACTAGTAGTATTGGAAAGAAGAAAATTAAAATAGATTTATGAATTACCAGATGTAAATGCCTTAAATTGTAATTGATGAGTAGCTGATATATTGAAACCTTTCCCAGATGTACAATCACTGTACTAGTTATTTCTGTAAACAAACCACAGCTACATAATCATGGTTCAACATAGTCTAAGTGAGTTGGCCCCATCAGTGAGTACCTACCATGAACCAGGTATATATGTTTGCTATATTCTCATGATATTCTCCTCCATCTTCACATCAACCTTGCACTATTATGTAGGTATATAGCTGTGGAGGTTTTGTTGGTGGGTAGTTTTTGTTTGTTTTTTTGCTTTTATATCTTTTGGACACCAAATTAAAAAAAAACAACCGACTACCCAGTATGGGTCAAATGCAGATAAGCAGATGCAACTGATCTAAACTATTCAATTATTTTGAAACTCCACTGACGTGAATTTGAAATCCTATAATAAATTATATCTAATACTGTGTTCTTTAGCCTGGCAACACAGAAGGAACAGGGTATATGTCCTCACACAACAACCTAAGTCTTGTCTAGGGCATGTACACTTGTTTACCATACAATCAGTCCTGACAAGTTATTTAACATGGCTGGGTTCTGAAGAATGCAGATTATTTCTGTTGATCAATATAGAAATGTGCACATGGAAAATGATAGAGGTCCAGAATATCCATTTATGAAAATTAGCACAGCTCCATTAACTTCAGTGAAGTTATTGTTCAGGCCAGACGCTCAACTGTGGTCATAGTATTTACCAGATATTTCCATATCTACCTCCTACACAATTCACAAAACATGGAATACAAAAAGTTAACATTTACCAATCATTCCGACAGTTACCATCTACTGTACATCCTCTGTTCTAAGAAGAGGGGAAAACAGTGATATTCTCAGACAGCACGGAGTACTAATTGTTGGCAAGATTGAAGGTTCCCCCTCCCCTCAAATCACTGTACATTGGTTGATTTGGGCTGCAGCTAATATGCATTCTTACAAATTCATTCATAGAATCATAGAATCACAGAATATCAGTGTTGGAAGGGACCTCAGGAGGTCATCTAGTCCAACCCCCTGCTCAAAGCAGGGCCGATCCCCAATTAAATCATCCCAGCCAGGGCTTTATCAAGCCTGACCTTAAAAACTTCTAAGGAAGGAGATTCCACTACCTCCCTAGGTAATGCATTCCAGTGTTTCACCACCCTTCTAGTGAAAAAGCTTTTCCTAATATGCAACCTAAATTTCCCCCACTGCAACTTGAGACCATTAGTCCTTGTTCTGTCATCTGCTACCACTGAGAACAGTCTAGAGCCATCCTCTTTGGAACCCCCTTTCAGGTAGTTGAAAGCAGCTATCAAATCCCCCCCATTCTTCTCTTCCGTAGACTAAACATCCCCAGTTCCCTCAGCCTCTCTTCATAACTCATGTGTTCCAGTCCCCTAATCATTTTTGTTCCCCTCCGCTGGACTCTTTCCAATTTTTCCACATCCTTCTTGTAATGTGGGGCCCAAAACTGGACACAGTACTCCAGATGAGGCCTCACCAGTGTCGAACAGAGGGGAACGATCACGTCCCTTGATCTGCTGGCAATGCCCCTACTTATACATCCCAAAATGCCATTGGCCTTCTTGGCAACAAGGGCAAACTGTTGACTCATATCCAGCTTCTCGTCCACTTTAACCCCTAGGTCCTTTTCTGCAGACCTGCTGCCAAGCCATTCAGTCCCTAGTCTGTAGCGGTGCATGGGATTCTTCCGTCCTAAGTGCAGGACTCTGCACGTGTCCTTGTTGAACCTCATCAGATTTCTTTTGGCCCAATCCTCCAATTTGTCTAGGTTCCTCTGTATCCTATCCCTATCCTCCAGTGTATCTATCTCTCCTCCCAGTTTAGTGTCATCTGCAAACTTGCTGAGGGTGCAATCCATGCCATCCTCCAGATCATTTATGAAGATATTGAACAAAACCCGCCCCAGGACCGACCCCTGGGGCCATCCACTTGATACCGGCTGCCAACTAGACATGGAGCCATTGATCACTACCCATTGAGCCCGACAATCTAGCCAGCTTTCTATCCACCTTATCGTCCATTCATCCAGCCCATACTTCTTTAACTTGCTGGCAAGAATACTGTGGGAGACAGTGTCAAAAGCTTTGCTAAAGTCAAGGAACAACACGTCCACTGCTTTCCCTTCATCCACAGAACCATTCACTCTCTTTTTCTCTACAAAGCTTGTGAACTCAGGCCCATATACTCCACAAGAAGCGATCCAGCTAGATTCCAAGATACTTGAAATGATCAACCTGCTCAGAAATATTACTGCCTTTTCTGGCAGCCATATTCAAACCGGAATACCTAAAGTTAAGTACCTAAAGTTATGTTTCATCACCTAAATACCTAGAGCCTGAATTTCACAAGTGCTCAGCACCTAACAAGTTGTCATTGAAAGCAGGCCTGTGGTGTTTAAGAACTGAAACACAGATTTGGGTGCTTAAAATGTTAACTTTAATTTTTAAAGGGGAAGTTGGTTTACGAATGGAAGGTGAAGTAAAAGTTAGAATAAGCTTGTTCTACTCTATGGGCTTGGTGCTCTTCTAATGTAAATCAGGATATTGCCATTGAAGTCAATGGAGGTATGCTGATTTACACCAGCTGGGATTCTAGGCCCACATCTGTATTGCATTATGCTGTATGTGTTGGGGGAGGGAAATCTATATCTCTTTATGAAAATTTGTCAGATTAAATAAACAATACCCACAACTTCCCCTGTCTTTGCCCCTTATCCTGCACTAATGAGGTACATTGCACTAGTTACCATTACCACTGACTTGGTAAAGTTTTTTTTTTTTTTAATTCTAAATATTTGTCTGTTTGTGTTTTTAATGTATTATTTCCAGTTGTGGAAAATTTAAGTCTTTTTCACAGTCAGTTCTGGTTTGCACATTTGGGGCCAGATCTACAGCTAGAATAGCTCTACTGATTTCTGTCTGGTTGCCCCCATTTACACCAGTGGAGGTTCTGGCCAGTTGTTTGTGGAATTGAAATAAAATAAGAAAGAAAAAAAAAAGAGTGCCTGATTTTGCACTCTTTCCTCATGGGGAAAAAAATAACACTACCATCGTGACCTAAAATACAAAATGAAAACAAAAAAACCCTCACAACCGCCTATTAAAAATTAATGGATGGTTCAGGTCTTTGACATGATGGATTAGGATGAATAGGTTTTGCAAAAATAAGCTTATTTATATTCAAGTTAAGTGAAATTGATCAAAAAAGGACAGGTTGAAAGTGGGAAATGAAGTAATGTCATTTTGACATTAATGATAATCTGATACTTCCAAAAGTAATATTATACAGCCACTTGGTTGCCTCTCAGATGACTTTGCACTGCTAATTAAAATCTTGTGTTTCCAGAAGCATCATCAATTTGTAAACATCAATGACAATCTGGGTATCAGATTCCCCCTCACACATCCACAGGATATGCTGAATTTGTTGATTATTGTGGACTATAAAAATAGTCATGTGAGTTACAAGGTCTTCAACACTTTGGAGTTGTCATTACAGGCTCCCACAGCAATAAAAACCCAATATTATGAGGAGGAGGGCAGGGGAGCAGAGAGTGCTCAACAGCTCTCAGAATCAGATTTTAAGGGTCAGATTCTGACACCCTTATGCAAAATCAGTGGTTCTCAAACTGTGGGTCGGGACTCCAAAGTGGGTCGCGACCCTATTTTAATGGAGTTGCCAGGGCCAGCATTAGACTTGCTGGGACCCGGAATTGAAGCCCGAGCTCTACCCCACCCAGGGTGGTGGGGCTCAGGGTCCGCCCCCTCTCCCCTGAACTGGAACAGCAGGGCTTGGGCTCTGGTCCCCTGTGTCCCCGCTCCCCAGGGTCAAGTGGTAATTTTGTTATCAGAGGGGGGTTGCAGTGCAATGAAGTTTGAGAACTGCTGTGCTAAATAATACCTTATGCCACAAGTGGTCCTGGTGATATTATTTGGGGACAAAGGTGCTATTCAGGATAAATAATGGTATCAAAATCTGGCCCTAACTCTGTAGGAGTTAATGGAAATAGAATTCGGATTATAGAGTTACACTGTGCCTTTAGGCAGAGCTCTAAGAATGAGTAGTGCAGAACATGAAAGCATTGTGCCTCAGAACACCCTTCCTGCTTTCCCCTTTCTTTGATTATGACACACTCCTGTTATTCTTGATTCCTGATGTTCAGGCACCATCTACTTTCAACCCGTTTTCATCATTGTCAAACATAAGCAAAGACTTAAACATACCCTACCCATGTCCACAGATAACTATTACACAAATGCCCACATTTTCAGGGATCCAGCCAATGGCTCTGAGTCTAAAAGCACCATCTTTGATAAGCAGAGGACAATTTGACCCCTTTTATGCAGTTCAATGTGATATCATCTCATGTCTAATTAGTAGGGCTTAAATATGAGCAGCCAGTCACTTATATTTATGATTTTAGTGATAATGTCACCTTAATATGCCCAGAACTGAAGAAGAGCTCTGCATAGCTTGAAAGCTTGTCTCTTTTACCAAACAGAAGTTGGTCCAATAAAAGATATTACCTCACTCACCTTGTCTCACCTTCATATTAAAATAGAAATCATTCAAGCTTGGTTGAGTTTTCAGGCCCAACTAGTTTCAGTTCCAGAAATGGCTTTTAGAAAAACAAAGCTTTTTTGACCTACTCATCTTTTTGAATTGCAAAAAAGCTTTTCTGTTGCAAATTAATTCTGAAGTCTTAAAACCAGCAAATTGCTCACACATGTAATCTCCATTCATTCCACTGACAGGCTGCCACCCATGTGTGTTCCCAGTTCCTAACAAATCTACATTAAATACATTTAACACTTTAATTAAAATAGAAGGCTGAAACTGTATAAGCTTTATTTATAATACAGTTACCATACCTGAGTAAATTACCAGTAATAAAAGAACCATAAGAACAGTGTCCATGTTGTATGCAAGGTTGTTCCCATCTGTTCAAGGTTGTCCCCCACCTAACATATCTTTAGCATCCCTTTGAATTAATATTGCATATCATTTACTAGGTACTATTCCTTAATTACATGGTGTGACTGACAATGTTTTTAAAAACATTTTGATCCAGTTTCTTCACTTGCAAGAGAAAAACCCAGTCCCATTCATTACCTTCATTCCTTGAATCCTGAGAAAACAGTAAAAAAAAATCCATTCTGACACTTCTTTCTCTCCTCCCAATTATTTAAATTAAATGAATATCTATCGTTCTCTTCTCCGCCATGCCCCACCTTCCAAAAAACTATTTTTTCTTTCTACCCTTCGGTATCACCTCAGGTTGGATGCAAGAAACCTTTCAGTTGTTGGGGGCAGTAGAATAGTAGTGGAACAACTACACACTTCCATTCCTGCTCTACAGACATGCTAAAATCCCAGTACATTCCATTGTCTTTTCTCCTGAGAAATTGTATATCCATCAATTTAAAAGGAAGGGGTGGACCGGGGACAAGCAAGGAGGAGATACATCATGATACAGAACTTGAACACTTTACATGTGATTCTTGGCTGTATTTTAAGCCCCATCATCTCCATTTATAACTCTTTCAAAATAGTAAACCAGTATTCTGAAAAGGTATAATGTTACATGTTGTCTTTGTGACAATATGGCAATTTCCTACATATCCTAGTGAGACCTCACTGAATTAAGTTTAAGTATCTTTGGGGTCTACTGTATTAAATGCAAAGTTTATGAATTATTGTGAGCTCTGGGAGTTCAAAGGATTATACTGAAAATGTGCTAGACAAGAAGGGACTTTGGGGACAATAAGTGTGAAGGGGATTTCCTAGGGAATACCTAGGGAGAGGTTAATACAAAGTTCCCATCCCTGCTCATGCAAAACCCCAGCCCTTTGAAGCTAAACCCTCCCAAACTGTATAAAGAAATGGCTGAACTGCCCAGATGGGAGTCTAGTCCTGAATCTGAAACAGTTATGAATTTGTAACCACAGGGAAAATTGATCTTTGGATTTTGAAAGACTGACATGGAATCATGGAACTATAGACTGAAGTGACCTCAATAGGTCAGCTAGCCCAATCCCCTGCATTGAGGGAGTTGAGGGTGACCTCTGGGAAGCTTTTTAGCATGTATGTAGGTTTTATGTTGCTTTTAATATGCCTTCTCTGCAATGGTTTCCCCTTAAGAATAAATGTTCTTACTAAGAAAGACCTATGTGGTAAATTATAAGTGCAGGCAATATATGGGTCATAGCTGAGGCTGCAAGTTTCTCATGGAGGTCTCAGAAGTCATGGATTCCGTGACTTTCCAGAACCTCCGTGACTTCTGCAGCAGCTGGCCCAGGGGCTGCCTGAGCAGCTTGGGCAGCCCTTGGGCCAGCCACACTGGCTGTTGCTTGGACAGTCTCGGACCACCACCACCTCCCTCCCCTCCAGCAGTAGCAGGAGTTTGGGTGCGTGTTGGAGGGAACTCAAGGCTGGGGGTTCGGCCGCAGAAGGGAATGAGGGCACTGGATGGTGCTTACCTTAGGGGGCCCCTGGAAGTGGCAACCTGTCCCTACTAGTTCCAGGCCAATGGGAGCTGCGGAGCCGGCGCTTGCTACTGATCTACTTACAAGAGGCAGGAAGATGATGACTCCAGTGAGGAGAAAAATGAAGCCTAGGAATACTTATTTATGTTAATTTATTAGTTATTAATGAATAAATTCCCCTTCTCAAAAAAGGGGTTATGGAAGGTAAACGCTGACTCTGGACTGATTTATATAGCTAAAAGGGGAAACTGAGGCACAGACCAGGGCCTGGATTTGTATAAGGCTGTTATAAAGAGGACAACGAACAATTGTTCTCCCTGTCCACTGAAGGTAGGACAAGTAGTATTGAGCATAATCTGAAGCAAAACGATTGAGGTTAGATACTAGGAAAAATCCTTAACCAATCAACTAGGTTGCCAAAGGAGGTTGTCTAATCCTCCTTACTAGTGGTTTTTAACAACTGGTTAGACAAACACCTGTCAGGGATAGTCTAGGTTTACTTGGTCCTGCCTCAGTGCAGGTGGCTTAACTAGATGACCTCTCAAGGCCTTTTCCAGCCCTATATTTCTATGATTCTCTGAGAAAAAAATTATAATTGTTAATAAATACATTTAATTTACAAAGTCACCAATCCATCACTTGAAGAACTTCAGCTTCTGAACAGCTAACACATAGTATCTGCAGCAACAAAAATAGCATAATATAGCCCATAAGTAAACAAACAGAATGCTAAAAAGCCAGAACAATGTTATAATGCTTTGAGAGAGGTTGTTTCCCTACTGCTCACTCTAACTCATAATTTTAGTTTGTTTAAAGCCAGTGTTGCTAATATAGAATCTAATTCTATCCTCATTGTAAGGCAGTACCATGCCCCGCAAATACCCCATTCAAATCAGTACTGTCCTATGGCTCCAATCAGGCCCTATTGTGCTAGGAGTTGTTCAGAGAAGAAAACACAGACACTATGTCAAAGAATTTACAGTGTAATTAAACAGTATAAATACAAGTAGCAGCAAACACCGAGGGCTACTGACACACCCTTTAAAAAAACAACAAGGTTTCCAACTCCAACTTCTTATTGTAACAAGGTGACTTTAGCACCTGGATTAGTTATCACAGGCCCTAGAAATACACGTCAAATAACTCAAATTATGATAACCCTTTTCATTATCAAAAGAACAGTAACCTTACACTCAGTTCAGGGATCCGCTACTACTCAAACTGTAGATATTCAGTTGGCATGGATATGTGTTAAAATATGCATAGCTGCTGACAAAGCACATCTTTTTACTGAAGGATCAGCCTAGGAAGATTGTTTACGCTGAATGCATAACTGTCATAAATATAAAGGGAAGGGTAAACACCTTTAAATCCCTCCTGGCCAGAGGAAAAACCCTTTTACCTGTAAAGGGTTAAGAAGCCAAGATAACCTCACTGGCACCTGACCAAAATGACTAATGAGGAGACAAGATACTTTCAAAGCTGGAGTGGGGGGAGAAACAAAGGGTTCTCTCTGTGTGTGTGATGCTTTTGCCGGGAACAGAAAAGGAATGGAGTCTTAGAACTTAGTAAGTAATCTAGCTAGATATGTGTTAGATTCTGTTTTGTTTAAATGGCTGATAAAATAAGCTGTGCTGAATGGAATGTATATTCCTGTTTTTGTGTCTTTTTGTAACTTAAGGTTTTGCCTAGAGGGATTCTCTATGTTTTGAATCTGATTACCCTGTAAGGTATTTACCATCCTGATTTTACAGAGGTGATTCTTTTACTTTTTCTTCAATTAAAATTCTTCTTTTAAGAACCTAATTGCTTTTTCCTTGTTCTCAAGATCCAGGGTTTTGGGTCTGTGTTCACCTGTGCAAACTGGTGAGAATTTTTAAGCCTTCCCCAGGAAAGGGGGTGTAGGGTTTGGGGAGGATTTTGTGGGGGAAAGATGTTTCCAATCGGGCTCTTTCCCAGTTATATATTTGTTAGACGCTTGGTGGTGGCAGCAATAAAGTCCAAGGGCAAAAGGTAAAATCGTTTGGGAAAATACCTTGGGAAGTTTTAACCTAAGCTGGTAAAAATAAGCTTAGGGGGGTTTTCATGCAGGTCCCCACATCTGTACCCTAGAGTTCAGAGTGATGAAGGAACCTTGACAATAACTATTTGCAGCCAAGTTTCCTCAGCATGCAAAGTCAAAGTTAGCTATAGCTAATGCTAAAAACATTGCCCTATGCCAAACCTTTGAGCAACATCAGTTTGATTAGGTTAGGTCTCAAAAGCTAAGGGTGGCAGAGCTGGATAAGTAGTTGAATGGAAGAACTCCAAGGAACAGAGGCATTTCTAAAAGTGGTGTTGCTGAGTCATCACTGATCCAATGTTCAAAAGTTTGCACTGAAGCAAATCTGGTTTTCTCATAGTTGAGTCTTATTGTTTATTCTCAGAGAAGTTTCGGGTTCGATGGGTTCATGCCCAGCCTCATGGTTTAGTGATCATTTACTGGTTTCTCAAAGCCATAAATGGGACATGCCTCATACCTGTTGCAAAATAGAAATCTCCTAATAAATCTCAGATAAAATTATTCTGTGAGATAAAATATAAAACAAGACAGTTCTAGAGGAAGCACAGATATTTATCATATTGTTTTCAGATTCAAATGGACACCCAGGATAAGAGACCAAAAAAATCTCTTTTTTCCAACTAGATCAAAAAGCTGTACTAAAATGCAGCAGCCTGTATCCAAGGAGTTAAAGTGGATTCTGGAGAGTTGGACTAACTCTGCCATTTGTCTGGAACAGGCTCAGGCAATCAAGGACAGAGAAAAATAGCTATCTGATTTCTAGCATGTGATTTGCCCCATGTGTTCTCTTTCAAGGAGCCATGCCTCTGCTCTAAATACACTGTTAATCAGCTACTTGATAAAGTTCACAGATGATACACAGACTGAGTAAGACGGCTTATGAAAAGCCTGTACCAACTGCTGATGAACACAAATAAAATTTGACCTAACAACTGTTGGTTCACAGCTGAAGTTTGAATATAAGAATGGACATACTAGATCAGACTAATGATCCATCTAACCAGTGTCCTGCCTTCCTACAGTGGTCAATTCCATGTTCTTCAGAGCAGGCAATTATCGAATGATCCATCTCCTGTTGTCCACTCCAAGCTTCTAGCAATCATAGGCTAGGGACACCCAAAGCTTGAGGTTGCGTCCCAGACCATTTGGCTAATAGCCAGTGATGGATCTATGCTGCTTGAACTTATCTAATACTTTTCTGAACCCCATTATAGTTTTGGCCTTCAAAGCATCCCCTGGCAATGAGTTGATTATGCATTGCATGAAGAAATACTTCCTTTTGTTTGTTTTAAACCTTCTGCTTATTCGTTTCATTGGGTGACCCCTGGTTCTTATGATATGTTAAGGAATAAATAACACTCCCTTATTCACTTTCTCCATACCATTCACAATTTTATAAACCTCGATCATATCCCTTTTTTCCAATCTGAAAAGTCCCAGTCTTTTTAATCTCTCCTCATATGGAAGCTGTTCCATACCCCTAATCATATTTATTCACCTTTTCTGTATCTTTTTAAATTCAAGTATACCTTTTTTTGAGATTGGGGTACCAGAACTGCACAGTAATGGTAGTATATATATATGTGTGGCTCAGACCAGAGTTCATATGGCTCTAGAGATGATCTATGCGTTTATGGAAATATTCATCCTTGTGGTAACCTCCATTAAAACCAACAGAGTAAGACCAGAGATGACCTTCACCCACAGTTTGTATATCCCTTAGGTTATACCTATAATGTGCTTTGGGATCCTTAGAGATTAATTGTCCTTGTGCTAGGCCATGTTATTGTTTTAGCTTTATTAATCTGTTCTTGCTTATATGTGACTTCAAACAACATGTGGCAGTGGGAGAAAAAGAAAGGGTTATATTTGATTTGTGTTTGAGTTGAGTTTCATTTGACTGGAGTTCTATTTTCATTTGACGCAACTCTACCCTTCCCTACCATCTAGTATTCACTTCCACCATTCACTCCCACCAATAGTAGTATTTTGCTTTTGACAAGTTCAGGAAGAACCGGTGTGGATTCTTACTCAGTTCCTAGTGCCACATGGTGATGCTCCTTCAGCTATCTATTCATAAGGATTCCTGGTAGATGTTGATGCCTACCTCATTTCTGAGAGGGTCTTCTGGTGTGAACAGACACACCCACCTTGCACCTTCACAGGGCAGCAGAAGGTTGAAAATACCCTTGTTTCAGCCACATGCTCCGGTGGACACATACCATAATGCAAAAGTATGGTTCACTGTGGTAAGAGGGACCCAGCCACTGTGGAAGTTCCTATTATATATTGAACACTTTGATTCTTATCAGGAAATTTCTTGAATAAAATCCTGGAGAGAGAGACCATCTGGCATCCTCTGAAGAAACAGGGGAATACTCTGAGACATAGATGTCACAGGCTTGTTTACACTACAGGGGTAAGTTGACCTTATGCTACTCCAGCTATGTGAATAATGTAGCTGAAATCGACATAACTTAGGTTGACTTACTGTGGTGTCTACACCATGCTGTGTTGACAGGAGATGCTCTCCCATTGAGTACTGGGTCAACTAGAGAGCACGCTGTGGGGATTAAGTGGATCTTCACTAGACCCACTAAATTGATCCCTGCTACATCGATTGCAGCAGCATTGATCCCCGGTAATTGTAGCATGGACACAGACTCCAGTCTACTCCAGTGGACTAGGAAGTACCCAGTTTCTGAGGAGATATGCTAATGACCACGGTTGCATTTGTCATATCAAAAAGCAGCAAGGGAACCAATAGAACCCTGATGTTGCAGAGCATGCTGGAAAAGGACAGCACCTCATCCTCCCATTGAAGATTTGGAAAAAAATCCTTTTATATCTTGTGTAGACAAATCTCCTGACACAGCAATTTCCACCTTGTCTGGTTTTAGTCTCTACCTGTTCATTCTATAACAAATTCCTCAGCTAGGTCATGAGAAAGCAGATACACATCAGAACTGAGTGTCAGCTGTATACTGTTGACACTCTGGTCTATAACATCCCAAAATCTCTCCCAGCAGAGTAACACACACATTGATCAGAAGAAATGATAAGATCAAACCCTGAAGTACCTTGCACTTGAAAGCCCACAAGCATGTAAGAGGCAAAATATATATATATATATATAAAACAACAACAAACAACCAAATACTTAAAACAGTTCAGAGTTTGTTTGTTTTAAGAAACAAAACAAAAAATACCCTATGCATCTATAGGTAGATTATACTACTGATCATTGTATGGTTTCTTAGTAGATTTATGGATGGCTTTAAAGACACTTTTGCTCATGCTGTGCAAATTCGTGGACATTCTCTTCCTGCCTATCTTTTTCTCTAAATTATAGCTTGAAGGAAGCTTTAGAACAGCTCCTTGCACCTGTTAAATTGGCTCAATAACAATAAGTATCTCTCACTATACATTATTATTTATTTCTTTTCCATTGCCTAAGTTTTACTACTGTTTTAATTTTTTAGGTTAAGTTTGGAAGGTGCAATTTTATCTTTTCAGGGTTCATTCACTTAATAGTGTTTCCTTTGCATGGTTTATGATTTTTACTATTCTATTTTTATATGCAATTACTGTATCCTTTTTGAATGGGACATTTCAGTCATTTTTTAGTATCATGTTGACAGAGAATGTAGTGTGGTAATAATTTAGCTTTCAGTTTACCAAGAACAACAGAACCTGAGGGACATTCTTAATAAGCCAAAAGACAAACTATGCACATACTACAATGACAAAATTGTCTTTCTTTCTGAAATCACCGCAGTGCCAAGTATATTGATGAAACAAAAGAAGGGATGCATGCCCAAACTAAACATGTTGCAGGCATTACAAATAGAAATGCAAAGGCGTAAACGGCAAATAATATATACAGTTATAATAGGCTGCATAGTGAATGCCAATAAAGTTAGACTTGTAAACAGCTGAATGAAAATATTCCAAAGACAAATTACCTGTAAAATAGAGAAACGCGCAATGAATTTTATAATTCCCTGGCATTTCACTGTCTACTCAATATTTGCCAGTGGGAAAATCTAGTATCACTTGCGTGTGTTTTCCAAAGGAGCTCCCTAATTAGGGAACATAGCCAAAAATGGTTTATCTATAGTTAAATAGCCATATAACTATAATACTGATGATTACCACATATCAGAAATTAAGCTGGGTTGAGTTTCGTCTCATCTGATGTTTTATTTTCTACTGGTATCTGTGTCCTGAACTTGTAGATGGCTGGACATGATGAACGAAGTCTTTTCCATCACTAACTTCTTTGATCTCATTTGAATGGATAGCCATCACAGAACATCAGATGTTGCCAGAAATGTTGGCCATGACAGTGTTGGCTCAGCAGCAGCTATTCTTCCTTCAAAGCCAGTAGCATACCAATAGCTCTGCATATGCTTAGGGGACACTGAACTGCTGGAATCATCGTCATATTGATTCCAGGGTATTTCCATATGATTAATGATTTGTGAGTGTCTTCACAATATGTAAGTACTAATAAAAGTAACATGCTAATAATGGTCAGACACATCAGATTTATTTTACTTTGATAAAAGTATCTAACCATGCTATAACTTGAGCCAATTTACCATTCTGGGAACGCATTTCTGTAGGAATTAGCTACCTCAAACCTCATCACTTTCTATTCTAAATTCACACTTCAGAAATTCACACATCTCTATGACCTTGCCTTCATTAATAAAGGTTAAAAACAAACAACTTCTTACTTCCACCATACATAGGAACTGAGATGAATCCATAACATGACAGATGCTAGTCATGTTGTCCAATGCATCACTGAAAGGCTCTCAGATTTTTAGTAATAATTGTTATGCTTTTATATTTTGTGACCTAAACACCACAGCCAGATTGGGTCTCATTCTTTCAGTCACTGCACAAACATATAACAGGGGATGAGTGTGGAATATAAATAGAACAGAACATGAGATGCTTTGTAGTGTGCCAAGATAAAGTATAACTGCTACTTCATCTTTTGGGCAATATTTCTGAAGTGTACTGGTCCTTTGTGAATTAAATGTATTTAATATCCATGCAATAAATATAATTTAATTTCTACTGTATCTTTTACTAACTTTATTTTTGTTCAAATAGCTGCCAGAGATAAATGTTATGTATTTTTAGTAAAATATATAAAGATTTTAATTGCTTCAGTGTATTGAACCAATTTGGATGCTCCCATTATTCAGAGGCAGCTACCTATCATTACTATATGTCGGATCAAATCCTCAGTAGTTGTAAACTGATGTAGCTCATTGAAACCAATGGTGCTGTGCTGATTTACAGTTCCAGACCATAAGATATAATGGCATTATCTTTTAGACTTCCTGAGTCATAGTGAAATAAATATACTCATAACCAAACTATTTATTTAATTTTTGAAGCCACAAAATTGATTGTGAAATTTATGTGAAAAAACAGAAAAAAATACAGCATTTATTATTTCACAAACCGAAATTTCCAATAATCTCCTATTCTTAAAGGATAAGGTTTTCATAGTAATTCATTTGTAAATACAGTAATACAGTCAAGATTATCATCATGCTTTTGCTTGGAAGTTACTCTCTGAAGAAATCTACTTTAGATGTGTACCTTAGAATAACCACCAGTATAATGATTAACATGAAACTACAGCCTGCAAATCCATCCAAACCATTAAAACTGATGTTTACTGTGGGATGTGATTCAAAATCCAGCTGCATTCCCTAACATTTACAGGATCTTGATCACATTTATAATGCACAAATAGAATAAAGCCAAAACCAGTTTTACACACACACTTGGTGCTTTAAAAGGGCTAATTTCATAAAGCTGAAAACAATTAAGATTAATTTAACCAGGAAAATGTGAATGATAATTGGGAATTGATTAACACCACTTTAATGGTGAAACTCAACATCCATAGTTCCACAACTGAAGGACACACTGGTTAAAAAATTGACCTGATTGAGAAGGTAAGTGAAGTCAGCTATAAAAGATAAAATTTATTTTTAGATAGAATCAAAGAAAAGAGAAGTTGATAGTAATGATATAAATCAGAAGCTAGGAATTGTAGAAAATCTATAAGGAAAGCAAAGGAACACAAATAGAAAACTATGGCCAGAAGAGTTAAGGATGATAAAGCGGGGTGTGGGGGAGGGAGGTTAAAAAAAGTACATTAGGAAGAAAAAGAATCCTAAAAATGGTATTGATCCATTACTAGACGGAAATGGTAGAATTATCAATAATAATGCAGAAAAGGCAGAAGTGTTCTGTATGGGGTGGGGAGACCAGATAATGTAGTCATATCATATGATAACACTTTGTCCAATCCACTAGTATCTCAATAGGATGTTAACAGCAACTACTGAAGTCAGACATTTTAAAATCAGCAGGTCTGGATAATCCACATCCACAAGTGTTAAAGAAGTTGGTTTAGGATCTCGCTGGAACATTAATGTTGATCTTCAATAAATCTTAGAAGACGGTTAGTCCAAAAGTCTGGGAGAAAGCTAATGCTGTGCCAATGTTTAAAAAGGGTTAATGGGATGAGTCCAGTATGTATAGGCCTGTAAGTCTGACATTGATCCCAGGCAAGATAATGGGGGATCAATTAATAAAGAATTAAAGGGGAGAACATTTAATACATAACAAATCAACATGGGTTTATGGAAAACAGATCCTGTCAAGCTAACTTGATACCTCTTTTTGAAGAGATTATATATTTGGTTGATAAAGGTACTAATACTGATATAATGTACTTAAATTTCTGTAAGGTATTGGACAGGTATTTTGATTAAAAAATTAGAATATAAAATGAACATGGCGTATATTAAATGGATTGAAAACTGGCTAACTGATAAGTCTCAAAATGTAACTGTAAAAGGGGAATAATTATTGAGTGAATGTATTTTTAGGGGCTTCTTGTCAGGATTGATTCTTGGCCCTAAACTATTTAACTTTGTTGTCAATGCTCTGGAAGAAAACATAAATTTATCACTGCTAAAGTTTCCAGATGGCACAAAATTCGTGGGGGAATAGTAAATATTGCAATGGACACATCACTGATGCAGAATTATCTGGATCACTTAGTAAGCTGGGTGAAAGCAAACAATGTGTGTTTTAATACAATTAAATGTAAATATGTAGATCTAGGAACAAAGCAGGGATTTTGAAAAGACTTCAGGGTCACAGTGGATAATCAGCTGAACAACAAGCTCCCTACGTGATGCGTTGGCCAAAAGGGCTAATGCAATCTTTGGATATATTAACCGGTAAAATACAAGGAGGAGTACAGAGGTTATTTTACCTCTGTATTTGGCACTGCTGGTGTCTACAATTCATTAAGGGTGTTGATAAATTGGTGTGAATTCAGAGAAGAGCCACGAGAATGATTAAAGGATTAGAAAAAAATGCCTTCAGTGAAAGACCTAAGGACCTCAATCTAATTAGCTTAATAAGAGAAGGTTAAGGGGTGACTTAATAACAATCTCTAAGTACTTAAATGGAGAACAAATATTTAATAATGGGTTCTTCAGTTTAGTCAAGCAGTTGACACTAGACAAATTCAGACTGGAAATAAGACAACTTTTTAACAGTGATGGTAATTAACTATTGGAAGAATTTACCAAGAGTTGTGAAGGAGACTCCTTCACTGGCAATTTTTAAAATCAAGATAGGATTTTTTTCTGAAAGATCTACTCTAGGTATTATTTTGGAGATGTTCCATGACTCGTGTTATACAGAAGATCAAACAAGACGATCACTCTGGTCCCTTCTGGCTTTGGAATTTATAAGTCTCTCAATTTTTACTTGCAAAATAAGTAAATATTAATATTTCAATAATTTTAAAATAAGTTACAATTTCATACTTTATGAAATATCAGTGATTTAAATCATACACCTGAGATCAACAGTATAGCACAAAGGGGGATTTTGGCATTGCGTGACTTAAGCAGCAATCTGCTAGGAGGTATTAGGACTGAGGTGCCTGAGCTCAAGCCCCGCTGTTGAAATTTAGGCACCTTGCAGACTTTAAAGGTGAAAACTTAGGAACCCAGGGAATTTAGGCATCTTTAGGGTTGGTGGCAGCCGAGAGGTGCTTTTGTGAATGCCTGGGAAATCTAAATGTTAGATTTATACGTCTGTAGTGCAGTTAGGCGCCTACATTCCTTTGTCAATTTAGCTCACAGTTCCTACACCACCCAGCTCTAATACATTTAGCTTAATATATTCATGCCTGCAAATTGCATTTCTCAGTAAATTTTATATTCAGATATCATAGCAGAGCAACTTGCACAATGAAATTATTTAAAATATATTATATGAGGGGTCAGTCCTGCAGTGTTGAGCATCCATACTCATCTTGGGCCAGATTCTGCAGTCACAGTGATGTAGTTCTCGAGTGCCTCCTTGGACTACAGTAGAGTTATTCTGGATTTACTTTGGTGTAATGAGAGGAGAACCTGACATGTTGTATTCAATGGGAATTGAGTGCGTTCCCCATCTACTGAGAGGAGCTCAGCTATTTTCTGGCTAGGGTGTCTCTGGCCGCTATTGCTTTCGCTACTCGTCTGCAAATCTGCAGCCAACTCTGGTAGTAGCTGGGTCATATCTTTCACTAACAAACCAGGATGATTCAGCAAGGCAGTGTATATGGGTTGGGGAACAATAGCATATGGATGTAGAAGCCCTCTACACCAACATTCCACACAAAGATGGACTACAAGCTGTCAAGAACACTATCCCCGATAATGTCACGGCTAACCTGGTGGCTGAACTTTGTGACTTTGTCCTTACCCATAACTACTTCACATTTGGGGACAATGTATACCTTCAGATCAGCGGCACTGCTATGGGTACCCGCATGGCCCCACAGTATGCCAACATTTTTATGGCTGATTTAGAACAACGCTTCCTCAGCTCTCGTCCCCTAAAGCCCCTACTCTACTTGCGCTATATTGATGACATCTTCATCATCTGGACCCATGGAAAAGAAGCCCTTGAGGAATTCCACCATGATTTCAACAATTTCCATCCCACCACCAACCTCAGCCTGGTCCAGTCCACACAAGAGATCCACTTCCTGGACACTACAGTGCTAATAAACAATGGTCACATAAACACCACCCTATACCGGAAACCTACTGACCGCTATTCCTACCTGCATGCCTCCAGCTTTCACCCTGACCACACCACACGATCCATCATCTACAGCCAAGCTCTGCGATACAACCGCATTTGCTCCAACCCCTCAGACAGAGACAAACACCTACAAGATCTCTGTCAAGCTTTCTTACAACTACAATACCCACCTGCAGAAGTAAAGAAACAGATTGATAGAGCCAGAAGAGTTCCCAGAAGTTACCTACTACAGGACAGGCCTAACAAAGAAAATAACAGAACGCCACTAGCCGTCACCTTCAGCCCCCAACTAAAACCCCTCCAACGCATTATTAAGGATCTACAACCTATCCTAAAGGATGACCCAACACTCTCACAAATCTTGGGAGACAGGCCAGTCCTTGCCTACAGACAGCCCCGCAACCTGAAGCAAATACTCACCAACAACCACATACCACACAACAGAACCACTAACCCAGGAACTTATCCTTGCAACAAAGCCCGTTGCCAACTGTGCCCACATATCTATTCAGGGGACACCATCACAGGGCCTAATAACATCAGCCACACTATCAGAGGCTCGTTCACCTGCACATCCACCAATGTGATATATGCCATCATGTGCCAGCAATGCCCCTCTGCCATGTACATTGGTCCAACTGGACAGTCTCTACGTAAAAGAATAAATGGACACAAATCAGATGTCAAGAATTATAACATTCATAAACCAGTCGGAGAACACTTCAATCTCTCTGGTCACGCGATCACAGACATGAAGGTCGCTATCTTAAAACAAAAAAACTTCAAATCCAGACTCCAGCGAGAAACTGCTGAATTGGAATTCATTTGCAAATTGGATACTATTAATTTAGGCTTAAATAGAGACTTGGAGTGGCTAAGTCATTATGCAAGGTAGCCTGTTTCCTCTTGTTTTTTCCTACCCCCCGCCCCCAGATGTTCTGGTTTAACTTGGATTTTAACTTGAAGAGTGGTCAGTTTGGATGAGCTATTACCAGCAGGAGAGTGAGTTTGTGTGTGTATGGGGGTGGGGGGGATGTGAGAACCTGGATTTATGCAGGAAATAGCCCAGCTTGATTGTCATGCACATTGTGTAAAGAGTTGTCACTTTGGATGGGCTATCACCAGCAGGAGAGTGAATTTGTGTGGGGGGGTGGAGGGTGAGAAAACCTGGATTTGTGCTGGAAATCACTTTAGATAAGCTATTACCAGCAGGACAGTGGGGTGGGAATAGGTATTGTTTCATATTCTCTGTGTATATATAAAGCCTGCTGCAGTTTCCACGATATGCATCTGAGGAAGTGAGCTGTAGCTCACGAAAGCTCATGCTCTAATAAATTGGTTAGTCTCTAAGGTGCCACAAGTCCTCCTTTTCTTTTTGCGAATACAGACTAACACGGCTGTTACTCTGAAACATATCAGCAGTAGTTTCAACTGTTATAGACCTGCCAAAGCTATGGGTATTACTCTTAGCCTGTGATGTTTAAGATCCAACTTGTGAATCTAGGCTGAAAAATTGAAAACTTTGTTTTGACATTTCTGATTTTTTTTCTCCATTTTGAGCAAAACAATTCACTTCAATCAACACGCATTCTAAAAATGTTTTGGTTGACCCAAACCTGCATTTTTTGATGAAAAAAAATGTTGTGTCTGAAAAATTTCACCCACCTCTTTTATGCTCTTCCCTGAAGGAATTTACAATCTAGAAAAGAGACAGATAAAAGGTAAGAAACATTTTATCCTCACTTTTACAGATGTGGAACTGAGACACAGTGACGTTAATTGACTTGCCTAAGGTGCCATAAATTGGTGGCAGAGCTGGGAAATATAGTCTGATCTCCTGAGTCCCTAACCAGAACTGTAAGTGAGACTACAAACTGTACATAAGTTTTTAAATACTTTTGTATTTATCTGGAAGTATATATCCATTGGTCATTACCATTGTCTCATTCACAAAATCTATCTCTCTCTCTGAAGATAAAATTATATCGGCAAGATGAGAAAGAAAGCAACAACACAGGGAAGCTTTGTGGTTTCATTAGAAACAAATACAAATACAAAGTGACAATTTTCAAGAGGTCATAACAAGTAGGCTTGAAATTAGATGAAGGTTTCTAACCATCAGAGGAGTGAAGTTCTGGAACAGCCTTCCAAGGGGAGTCGTGGGGGCAAAAAACCTAATTTGTTTCAAGACTGAGTTTTATACATTTTTTGAGGGGATGGCATGTGGCCCATATGCAACTGCTGGTAGCAAATTTATCCAATGGCTAGTGATGGGACACTAGATGGGGTGGGCTTTGACTTACTACAGAGAATTCTTTCCCAAGTGTGTGGCTGGAGGGTCTTTCCAACATAGTCAGGGTTTAACTGATTGCCATGTTTGGGTCAGAAAGGAATTTCCCCCCAAATCAGATTGGCAGAGACCCTGCTTTGGGGGGTGGGTTTGCCTTTCTTTGAAGCATGGGGCATGAGTCACTTGCTATTGTAAACTAGACTAAATGGCGGATTGTCTAACCTGAAGTCTTTAAATCATGATCTGAGGACTTCAGTAACTCAGCTAGAGGTTAGGAGTCTATCACAGGAGTGGGTGGGTGAGGTTCTGTGGCATGCAATGTACAGGAGGTCAGACTAGATGATCATGACAGTCCCTTCTGGTCTTAAAGTCTGTGAATCTATGGGACTTCACACCAGGCTGGGCACCAGTGGCAGTTGTAAATTTGGTGAGCCGCTGTCAAGAACCATGCTGTCCAGAGAGTGCAGCAAGCCAGAAAGGTTTTTCAGCTGCTGGGAAGTTGGAGCAGCCTCAGATTCATGAGCCCCATGTCCCACCTCTACAACAGAAGAATTCAAAAAATGCTCTGCAAGTGTCACAACCCCTGTGCTGTTTTTATCCCGGGGAAAGGAGAAAAGAGCTCTACGTTTAATACAAGAAAATACAGGATGCAGGGAGAGGTGACAAAAGGCATAGGGAAGAATCCACAAAATAGGATCATGAGGTTGTTATTTACACAGAATTATTTATTTATTCTCTGTCCACACCACACTTACCACTGTAGTATCTGAATACTTTTTTTTGTTTAAGTAAATTAAGACTACTATAGTGTCTGTAAAAGAGTTTGATTTCAAGCAACAGATTAAATGGAAAGTGAATGTTGCATAGAATAGGGAATCAACTATAATAAATCAAGAGTAGGGGACATCAGAGAAGGCCTCAAAAGGAAGTGAAGGAAAATTGGTGGATTCTGTGCCCCAGTGAGGAGAGAGGTGAGACACAAGATAAGACATAATCTGGGGTGAGATGTTTCCAGCAGTAAAGATTTAGGGCAGGTCTTCACTATGTGGTTAACTCAACCTAAGATATGCAACTACAGCTACATGAATAACATAGCTGGAGTCAAAATAACTTAGGTCAACTTATCATGGTGTCTACATCACAATGGGTTAATGGGAGAAACTCTCCCGTTGACTTACCTTACGCTTCTCGTTCTGGTGGAGAACTGGAGTCTACAGGAGAGTGATCTGTGGTCGATTTAGTAGGCCTTCATTAAACGCACTAAATTGGTCCCCGGTGGATTGATCACACCTTCGATCCATGGTAAGTGTGGATATACCCTTAGAAACTGATGTTGAAGGAGTTGTAGAGCTTGTGAAAGGATTCAAAGAGTAGGACAGGGCAGAATAGTGAAAACAAATTTGGAAGATCATAGCTGTATTAACCCCCATTACTTTTCTTGCCTCTTCAATCATTTGTTTGCGGGTTTTTAAAGCACCATCAAGTATTACTTACTATATTCCCTCTGTACATAACTAGGTATGGTGGAGCCAAACAGCCAGCTTGAGCACAATTTTTATGGTGCATCCCAGAGCCTTAATATTCCACCTGTCCTGCATGAAGGTAGGATAGATGTATAAGTGAGATTGCAGTTTGGTCCATGGTTTCTCTTTTATTAAATGGATAAGACAGAACATTTTAAAATCGTCACTAAGTTCTACACCATTTTATTATCTACATGGCAACTCAACATCAAGCATCACATCCCCAGTTGATGTAAACCAGTATTCTCCATTGGTGTTAAGAGACCAATGTAAAACAGCTAGGGGTCTGTCCCTGATTCTGGAAAATGCAAGCATTCACTAAAAAGATGTCAGGATTAAAATAATTTACCTTGATTTATGCTTCATTAGAGAGTTTAGGATTTAATTGAAAAGTTAAATGCTGTATCTTTTTCCTGAAAACACATTTGTTGTTAATTATAGAATAAGTGACTTTTTTAAAGTCTGAAATGTTTGTGCCTTAGTGTATTTAAAAAGAGAAGACAGTGTAAGGGGGGCATTGGGTAGGAGGGGGCACATTTCTGAGTAGAAACTGGAGCCAAGGCTGTCTGATCAAACACAGTTTTACATATTTCTGTTGAAGCTGGACTACCCTAATAGCCCCCTACATTTCCTGAAAGCGTTATGTCCCTAGAACACTTTTGTGCAAAAATGGGAGTTCAAACAGCTAAAGTAACCCATAAGAAAGCCCTGTTTAGACATTTGAATTCTAGCCAGTCAGAACATTGTTGGGAAAATTCCATTTTGGTTCAAGTCCCTCTTCTGCTCGATTCAGTGTTGCCAGTTGCAATCCAGTGTCCTAACTACCAGGCCACACCTACACCTTCACAAATAGCTTAGGTTCCAGTGTGAAAATGGACATTTTGACACGATTTCATTTTCACAAGGACATTCAAAAGGTTTTGGTTTTGTTCCAATGCAGAACAACCACCATTTTGAAACACTGAAAGTTGCTGCCAAGTGGAATTGTTATCCTCCAGTAAACTCTAATCTGAATATAACACAGACACATATACCAAGACTGCAGGGTGAAGCTGCAAAACTGGCCAAACTGTTTAAATGGTCCAGCAGATTGCAGAAATAGTAATCTGCATTTATTGTACCCAAGGTGGACGCTATGAAAGAGCCCCTCTCTGCACAAGTAGGATAACATGAAGGATCAAGGATCTGAAGCCACCTTGCAATAGTAATGGATGAAATACCACCTTTATTAACTAAACACTAGATAAATCGAATGGAAAAGAACACTCAGGGTGGGATTTGCAAAAGTGCTTATTGTTGGCCTAACTGCTACCACTGAATTCAATGAGAGCTTGCCATTCACTTCAACGAGAGTAGAGTTAAGTGAATGCCAAGTGATCTGGAGAATCCCCCTCTGAATATACAAAGAAATGAGATGACTCAGGGCTAGATTGTGACCCCTTTACTTCCACTGGTGAGCAGCTGCTGACATGACTAATCCCACTGAGGTCAGTGGGACTGACCTTGCAAATAAGGGATCACACCTGAGAAAATGAGAGCTGCTGTAACAAAATTTGGTTTGTGTAGTTCCCTGAAGGGCTCAGATCCCATTTTGGTTTTTGAAAATGTATTTTGGAAATCTGGCCTTTACAGACACAATTTATCACATTTTAGATTCATCTGGCCCCCAAATAGTCAGCTCAAAGTCACATATATTCAATTTGTGTCAGACCTGCAAACAACCTGCAAAATTAGAGAGAAAGAACTAATTTTATAGGCTGACTGGAGATTCTGACAGAAAAATAATACCATTCTGTCATCAATGATGATCCATCTGATAAGGCCTTTAAAAGAAGATATTTTAGTGCCATGGAGAAGCTAAGAAAAGAAATCAGATCAAGTTTCCGGTGTTTTAATTTCAAGGATAAGACCTTGTCATTCTGCAACAAGAAGAAATCTGAAGATATGTTCAACACAGCAGTGTGGACGACAAGTAGTAAGTATTTAATCCTGAGAGCTGCTGAAAGCTGCAATAATTTCACAACTTTCCCTAGTGGTTTTATCTTTATGTTTGACCTGGCATTCTTATTCATGCAGCCTCCTTGCTTTCTTGATGGCAAAGTTTAAAAACAAACGAACACACACACAAGCAAACAAAAACTAAGCAACTCATTTTGGGATATATTATGAAAAGATTTTATGATGAACATTTTTTCTGGAGCTCACTGTTAAGATGAAGCATACCATTAATGCCAGGACATGTTATATTTTTCAGTAAATGACAGCTAGCAGATTAAAATGGCCAAGTGAGATAAGAAACTGAAACAATAAATTCAGACTTTATGTAAACTATTTAAATAGAAATAGCTGTGCTAAAAACACAAATGCTTTACAAGAAATTGAATGTCCTTTTGGATGCACAAACTAATAAACAATTGAATTCCTTTAAATGTGAGTAAGGTCAATTAGGCCCTGCAGATTCATTTAGTTTTGCTATATATCTCATCTATGTAGGCATGAAACAATTACCTTGGTTAACTGCATGAGTATACCATCCTCAAGAATATGGTCAGTAAGAAGCAGGATATTATACTGATAAATTTCCAAATATGTACTTATTCATGAGCAAAATTTAAAGTTAATTTTAAAAGGAAAAAAAAACTATAGTTTCAAAATAGAAAATACCAGAAGAGAGATGGGTACAGATTTCTTTCAAAATATCAGCTTCTGTGAGATATACTCACACCTAAGATTTAATAAAATAATCTTCCACTGTCTGCACACACAAAATGAATAAATAATTTGAAAAAAGGTACACGGAGATAAAGAAATTTAAGGGAGAAACAAACATTATCAGTAGAAAAGACATTTTATTCCAAAATTCTGCTTGGTTACATGGGTCAGACTCATATTACCTTCAGTAAAAAGTAAGGTGGCCCAAGTACTCCTTTTCTTTTTGCGGATACAGACTAACACGGCTGCTACTCTGAAACCTGTCATTACCTTCGGTAGAATTTGTGGCTAGGTGAAACAACAGAAGTATTTCCAGTATTTTCTAGAAAGAAGCTTTATTTTGCAGTACTTTATTATTGTTGCTTGCAATATGCTTGCTTGAAGTTTATAATGTCATCTGTTTTGGGGACTGTGTATTGAGCCATGCGGCCTGCTTGGCTAGGCTGAGAGCTTACAAACAAGATTCTAGCTTGCCACCCTTTCATCCCAAATCTCTTTGGGATACCTTGACAAGGGAGTGGGGCTAACTCATTGAGAGTAGGAGTTTAAAAAGGAACAGGACCTGCAAATAGAGTTTTGTGAGGGAGCTTGGAGCGGGAGCATGAGAGCCAGATATACATAACAAAGATACTCTAAACTTAAGCCAATAACTCCCACAAATAACAAACAAACCATGCAAGAGAAAAAGTGATGCAGGCCAAAGTCCAGCAGCAGTCAAGGGCTATCCAGTTTATTGTGCTGAATGAAGCATGTACAATTACCTTCTGTGTGAGCAGGTGGCATATATTGGGTGCAAGCAACTCATGACCCACACAGACTGAGTAGGACTCTTGAGACCAGAGTGGCTGAACTGAAGAAGCTAAGGGAGACAGAAAGGTATATAGACAAGACTTTCCGGGACATAGTAGAGCTGTCCCACCCTCTGTCAGACAGCCTGTGTGCTGTTGAGGAGGGTGAAAGTCTTGGGGAAGGAGAAAATCAAGCTGGAGGGGAGGGAAGCAATCCCATAGTTGGGACTCTCCTTCCAGACAATGTCATGGTCTCCTCTCCCTCTGACGATACTTCTCCAGGGGAGGCAACTCCTGTTATTAGGAAGAGACAAGTAATAGTAATAGGGGATTTGATTTATAGAAATATAGATAGTTGGTTTATGATAACCAAGAGAACTTCATGGTGAATTGTTTGCTGGGTGCAAAGCTTGAACACCTCTTGAGACATCCAGATAGACATGTGTGTGCTGGGGAGAAGCTAGTGGTTATAGTATATGTAGGTTCCAATATGGAAAGGTAGGAGATGGGTCCTAGAGGCAAACTTTAGGCTGCTAGGTAAGAGATTAAAGTCCAGGTCCTCCATGATATCATTCTGTGAAAGGCTTTCAGTTCTACACACAGGGCCACTTAGATGGGCAAAACTGTGATGTCTCAATTTGTGTATGAGATTATGGTGTTGAGAAGAGGGTTTTAGGTTTATTAGGAACTGGGGAACCTTTTGGGAAAGGAGGAGCCTATATAGGAAGCATGGGCTCCACCTAAACCAAAACAGAAGCAGATCACTGGCATGTAAAATTGAAATGGTCATAGAAGAGTTTTTAAACTAAGGGCTGGGGGAAAGTCAACAGGTGTGAAGGAGCACACAGTTAGGACAGAGATCCCTTAGGGAAGGGGAGGATTTATTAAAGGGGATATGCTATATGCTAGTAAAAAGGAAAGGATAGAAGTTGATAAAATACAAGAGAAACAGTGGAACGAAAGAGTCCCATTCAATTACATCACATGAACACAGACACCTAAATCATGATACATTTTATAAGTCTATAAGATAAGATGGGTGAATTTGAGTGCCTGGTATTAAATGAGAATATTCATATAATAGGCATCACAAACTTGGAACAATAATAATCAATGGGACACCGTAATCACAGGGTACATAATACATAGGAATGACAGTAATTTGCACTGGAGGGGGAGTGGCACTATATATGTGAGAGAAAGCACTGAATCAACTATAGTAAAAATCTTCAATGAATCAAACTGTACTAGAGAATCTCTATTGTTAGGAATTCCATGCTTGAATAATAAGAGCATAGCAGTGGATATACTACGGGCTACCTGACCAGAATGACAATGGTTATTGTGAAATGCGCAGGGAAATTAGGTTGCAAAAACCCCACACCAATAATAGAGGATTTCAGCTAGCCCCATATTGACTGGGTACATGTCACCTCAGGATGGGATGAAGAGAGAAATTTTCTAGACACCATTAATGACTACTTCTTAGAGCAGCTAGTCCTGTAATTCACAAGGGGAGAAGCAATTCTTGATTTAATCATAAGTGGAGCACAGGATCTTGTCAAACAGGTGAATATATCTGAACTATTCAGTAATAGCAACAATAATGTTATTAAATTTAAAATCCTTGTGGGGGGGGGAATACCAAGAAACCCCGTATCAGTTAACTTCAAAAAGGGGAACTACACAAAAATTAGTCTAACCAGAAATGAAAAGGAACAATCACAAGAATGAAATGCCTGCAAACTGCATAAAAACTATTTAAAACCACCATAATATAAGTTCAAACTAAATTTATACCACAAATAAATAATAATATGTTGTCCAAAAATTCAACTATGGCTAAACAGCAGAGTAAAAGTGGCAAAAAGCCATCCTTAAAAATTGAAAGTCAAATCGTGCTGAAGAAAATAGAAATGACATAAAATCTGGCAAGCCAAATGTAAAGTCTAATTAGGCAGGCCAATAAAAGAATTTAAAGAGCAACTAGCAAAAGACACAAAACTAACAGTATTTAAAAAAAAATCAGAATCAGGAAGTTAGATAAACAGTCAGTGGGGTACAGGCCAATTGAGACGCTAAAGAAGCACTTAAGACAAGACCATTACAAAGAAGCTAAGTGAATTCTCTGCATTGTTCTTCACTGCAGAAGATGTGAGGGAGATCCTCAGATTTGTCAGTTCAATTGAATGGCTCAGGAGTGGGGAACTGTCCCAGAATGAGGTGTCAATAGAGATGGTTTGGGAACAAACTGATAAATTAAACAGTAATAAGTCACCAAGATCAGATGGTATTCAACCAAGATCTTCTGAAGGAACTCAACTATGACATTGCAGAACTACTAACTATGGTTATGTAACCTATTGCTTAAACCAGCCTCTGTATCAGATGACTGGAGGATAGAGAAAAAAAGGCTCCAGAGGTTCTTCACTGGATTGGCATTGCAGCATCTGCCATAAGTCATTTACAACAAACATGAAATCAACATCATCTCTGCATGAAAACCAAGTTCAGTATTTATTTGAGCTGTATCCTCTCCATACTTCTAAATGGTTGTGAAACATGGATACTGTTTCCACTGGAGGCTTTCCACACAAAATGCCAACTTTGCATACTGGGCATAAAGTGGAAAAAATTCATTCATAACACAGATATTTACAGTCACTCTGGCTACAGACTATTAGGTCCATTGTCCGCAGACAGCATCTTACATTTTTCAGACATGTCACCAGAATGCCATTTACCAGGTGGCTTGTAACATCCCCCAGGATAAAATTCCACCAACCAAGAGTACAGGCATCCCAAAGGCAGAGGCCCTATGACATGGATGTATCAAGTCTGTTCTGACGTTGGATTCTTGGCCCTTCAAGCCCTTGTGGCCACACAGGAATGGACCAAATGGTGAAGAATCACTATGGCCAACTGTTTAGCAAAGTGGTGAAAATGAAGACGAAGAAAGGGAGATTATCCTAGCAAGTACAAGCCAGTAAGACTAACTTCAGAACCAGGAAAATGGGTTGAATACTATTGTAAAGAACAGAATTATCAGAAATAGATTAATATAATATGGTGGAGAAGAGTTATCACAGAATTCTTTAAGCTTGTCAACAAGCATGTGAACAAGGATAATAAGAACACAGGAAAATAAGAATCGCCATTTTAGGTCAGACCAATGGTCCGTCTAGCCCAGTATCCTGTCTTCCTACAGTGGTCATTAACAGATGTATCAAAAGTAATGAACAAATCGGAGCAAATATCAAGTGATTCATCCCCTGTTGTCCAGTCCCAGCACTGTCAGAGGCTTAGGGACATGCAGAGCATGGAGGTGCATCCCTGATCATCCTGGTTAACAGCCATTAATAGATCTATCCTCCATGAATATATATAGAATTCTCTTTTAAACCCATTATAGCTTTGGCCTTCACAGTATCCCCTGGAAATGAGTTCCAGTTGATATAGTGGACTTTCAGAAAGCCTATGACAAGGTCCCACATCCAAGACTCTTAAGCAAAGTAAGTAGTCATGGGATAAGGGGGAAGGTCCTCTGATGGATCAGTAACTGGTTAAAAGATAGGAAACAAACAGTAGAAATATACGGTCAGTTTTCACAATGGAAAGTGTAAAATAGTGAGGTCCCCCAGGCAGCTTTACTGGGACCGATGCTGTTCTACATATTCATAAGTGATCTGGAAAAAATGTAAACAGTGAGGGGATAAAGTTTGCAGATGATACAAAATTACTCAAGATATTAAGTCCAAAACTGACTGAAGAGTTACAAAGGGATCTCTCTAAACTGAGTGACTGAGCAACAAAATGGCAGATGAAATTCAATGTTGATCAGTTCAAAGTAATACATATTGGAAAATATAATCCCAATTATACATACAAAACTATGGTGTTTAAGTTAGCTGCTACCACTCAAGAAAGACATCATGGACTCAATGTGGATACTACTCTGTAAAACATCTGCTCAATGTGCAGCAGCAATCAATCATGCTAACAGTATGTTAGGAATCATTATGAAAGGGAAAAATAAAACAGAAAATGACACTATATAAATCCATGTTATGCCTACAACTTGAATACTGTGTGTAGTTCCAGTCTCCTCATCTCAAAAGAGATATTAGAATTGGTTAAAAGTAAAGAAAAGGACAACAAAAATGATTGGAGTATAGAACAGCTTACTTAGGAGAAATTAAAAAGACTTGTACTGTTAATTTGAAAGAAGAGATGACTAAAGGATGATGTGATAAAGATCTATAAAATCATGAATGGTCTCTTACCCCTACGTATAACACAAGAACCAGGGGTCACCCAATTAAATTAGTAGCCAGCAGGTTTAAAACAAGCATAAGGAGGTACTTCTTCTAACAATGCACAGTAAACCTGTGGAACTCATTGCCAGATGATATTGTGAGGGCCAAAATTATAACTGGGTTCAAACAAAAAAATAGATAAATTCATGGAGGATAGATTCATCAATGTCTAGTAGCCAAGATGGTCAGGGATGCAACCCCATGCAGCAGCTGGGACTAGACAACGGGGATGGATCTCTCAATAACTGCCCCTTTCTGTTCATTCCCTCTGAAGCATCTGGTATTGGCTACAGTCAGAAGACAGGATACTAGCTAGATGGACCATTGGTCTGACCCAGTATGGCTGTTCTTATGTTGTATCTGCTCCATTCAGGAAAGTTTTCAGATAGATCCAAGGAAAAATATGTACAACAAAGCATTAACTTCCACACTTTTTTCCCCATGCTTGCTGACTGTGGTTAAATCAAGGAAATGTCTTTAAAGACTTTTTAGTAGGAGGGCTACATTTGAATTTTCAGCCATGTTTTAACATGTGTTAATACTTAAACATGATTGTAAATTCCAATATAAAAAACAACATTTGTTCTAGGGCACAAGCTTTATTCCTGTTTGTGTTTAAACCTGACTAGCAACATAAATGTGTCTCCTAGCTATGGTAGAATTTAGTTGCATTCGTTAACTGAGGTTAATGAATACATACTAAAATACAGCCAAACATTCTAGTTTTGACATGTAGTAGTACTACATGATGTACTGCATCTCCTCATTCCACCTAAATACACAGTGTGATAGGTATTGACACAAACAGTTATATCTTTGAGGCTATTGTATCAACTTTATAAATGTTATCTGTCTCTGAGCCAGGGATTGAGTGCTGGCAGGTTCGGGGAGGTTACAAGGTCCATCCAGAAATTAAAGTCAGTGGGTGGTGATTACTTCAGACCCTGGGATAGGTAAAGAACTCCAGAGAAGTACCATCGACTGGGGTGACATATATACTGGTTCAGACTGGATTCATAAAACCCAGATGCAAAGAAAGAGCTTGGGAAGCAAATGGCTAGGCTGAACTGACTGAAGGGGCCCCTCCTTCTTGACCTGAAATGAACCTTTAACCATGGGGGCAAACCTTACAAAAGAGGTTTGAAGGAATGTGACCTACCAGACCCACATGTGGAAGATGGATAATCTCTGTTAAATCTTTTATTGTTTTGTATGTTCTCTAATTTTTTTGTTCTAAAATAAATGTATTGTGACATGTGAAAGTTGGTCTCTGGATAACCACTGTGTTAGCTACTGGGAGAGAGTGAAACTGCAGGTGCTAAGCTAAAGTCAGATCAGCTGGGATAATCAGTGATTTTCAGGGGAGCTGCAAGCCAAAAACCCTAGTTTGGGGAGATAGAATCTCAGGATTCTGCCTATCATAAGCTGCCAGCTAGAGGCCTGAGATCTAAGGGGGATCCCTTGAGCAGACTATGGAGGAGGTCAGAGGTGCACTTTCCCCAAAACAGTGACACAGATCCCATCTATGCAGTATACTGGATCTCTGGGTCCTGGGAAATCTAAATCAGGACACTGATGGTCAAGAGTGAGTTGAATAAAAATTATGGCTGTCAAGCGATTACAAATATTAATCATGATTAATTGCACTGATAATAGAATTCCATTTCTGGAATTGTTTACATTTTCAAATACATTCATTTCAATTACAACACAGAATACAATATGTACAGTGCTCACTTTTGTTTTTTACAGTGCAAATATTTATAATAAAAATTATAAATAGTATTTCAATTCACCTAATACAAATACTGTAGTGCAATCTCTATCATGAAAGTTGAACTTACAAATGTAGAATTATGTACAAAAAATAAAATATGTAAATAAATATCAAAAATAAAACAATGTAAAAATTTAGAGCCTACAAGTACATTCAGTCCTATTTCTTGTTTGTCTGAGTGATTGGCTGAACAAGTTTGTTAACATTTGCAGGAGATAATGCTGCCCACTTCTTGTTCACAATGTCACCTGAAAGTGAGAACAGGTGTTCATATGACACTGTTGTAGCCAGCACTGCAAGATATTTACGTGCCAGATGTGCTAAGGATTCATATGTCCCTTCATGCTTCAACCACCATTCCAAAGGATGTGTGTCCATGCTGTTGACGGGTTCTGCTCGATAATGATCCAAAGCAGTGCAGACTGACATGTTCATTTTCATCATCTGAGTCAGATGCCACCAGCAAAAGGTTGATTTTCTCTTTTGGTGGTTCGGGTTCTGTAGTTTCTGCATCTCAGTGTTTCTCTTTTAAGACTTCTGAAAGTATGCTCCACACCTTGTCCCTCTCAGATTTTGAAAGGCACTTCAGATTTGTAAACCTAGGTTGAGTGCTGTAGTTATCTTTAGAAATCTCACATTGGTACCTTCTTTGCATTTTGTCAAATCTGCAGCAAAAGTGTTCCTAAAATGAACATGTGCTGAGTCATCATCCAAGTCTACTATAACAAGACATATATGGCAGAATGTGGGTAAAACAGAGCCGGAGACATACAATTCTCCCCCAAAGAGTTCAGTCAATTTAATTAATGCATTTTTTTAAACGAGTGTATCAGCATGGAAGAATGTCCTCTGGAATGGTGGCCAAAGCATGAAGGGGCATAGGAATGTTTATCATATGTGAACATAAATACCTGGCAGTGACGGCTGCAAAAGTCCCATGTGAATGCCTGTTCTCACTTTCTGGTGACATTGTAATTAAGAAGTGGGCAACATTATCCCCGTAAATGTAAACAAACTTGGTTGTCTTAGCTACTGGCTGAACGAGAAATAGGACTGAGTGGACTTGTAGGATCTAAAGTTCTGCATTCTTTGGTTTTGAGTGCAGTTATGTAACAAAAAAATCTACATTTGTAAGCTGCACTTTCATGATAAAGAGATTGCACTACAGTACTTGTCTGAGATGAACTGAAAAATACTATTTGTTTTGTTTATCATTTTTACAGTGCAGATGTCCCCTTAATCAAAAATAATACAAAGTGAGCACTGTGCACTTTGTATTTTGTGTTGCAATTGAAATAAACATATTTGAAACTAGAAAAACATCCAAAAATATTTAATAAATTTCAACTGGTATTCTATTGTTTAACAGTGTGATTAAACCTCGATTTATAAGAATTGCATGAGTTAACTGGGATTTCTTGACAGCCCTAATAAAAATGTGCTTTATTAACTATGTTAAATATTGGCTATATATTTATACAGCACTAAGCTCAATTTAGAAAATGAAACCCTATCATGTCTGGTAATTTGGGGTAAAACATGGGATGAATTATCCGGATACAGACAGCTGTTTGATGGTCTATATTCAGGAATATGGATGAAAAATCCTCAGGACATTCAACAATTCTATACAGTTGATCTCATGGGCCTGTGTGTATGGGAGGGGAAGGAGGTAAAAATGATGCTGTACTGGATCCTCCCTCTCACTTTAGTCACATATCATTAAATTAAATTTTATGTTTACACTGATTTTGGGGGAGGTGAGGGTTAGGGGAAACAATCATAACAACCACTGTTTCTGGGCTGATCCCTTCTATATAAGGGGGGTGGCCAAACTTAGTGACCGTCTGAGCCACAGATCACAACCTTCAGAAGTTCAAAAGCCACACCTGCTGAAGCTCGGGGTTCTGCCCTGTAGTGAGGTGGTAAGGCTAGGGGTTTATGCTGTCTGGGGAAGAGGGGCTCAGGGCTTCTGCCCTGTGGGAGGCACCTGCCAGGGCTCGAGGATTCAGTCCTGACGGAAGGGGGGTTTCTGAGGGAAGAGCAGTCATGGAGCTAAAACCCCAAGCCCCCCTTCCTTACTATGTAGAAGCCCTTAGCCTCACCAGAAGCCCCGACTCCCTCCCCCAGTCTGGTAGGTGGAGAATGGGAGGGGGCTCCATGAGCCCCACTTTAACTGTAGAAGAATGAAATGTGGCTTTTGAACTGCAGTTTGACCGCCCCTGCTATAGAACTTTGGGGAGAAATGTGAGGCATTCACAATGACCTGCACTGAAAATTGGAATTTATAATGGAAATGCTGATACAAAATTAGCTGTAGCAGATGTCCTGTTTGCTGGTACTCTTATTATAAAGAATCCTATTACCCCATGGATCACTAGCCTTTAAAACATGACATGAGTAATTACATATTTTGGGCATTCTAGTTAACGTATTCATCTAGGCAAGCCACAAAACATGATAAACATCTTAGTTCCAAAAATTCCATTCCAAAGTCATCTTCAAATTACATTTGGTGGACCAAATTCAATCCTGGTGTAATTGCTTACAATTACATTGACTGCAATGAAGTTGCATCTCCTTACTCCAGGACTGAATTTGTTACAATTTCTTTTAAAATATATATTTTTAAAATTCATATGCTCTATCCCCATGGTTAAGTTTATTTAAGGAAATAAACATTTAGTGGGTGACATGGAAATTTGGAGATATTTCTTTTTATTGTAGAGGAAGAAAGTAGTCCTTGTTTGAAATGTCAGATATAATGAAAAGTTGTAGAGTAAAGCAGGAATCAGCCTTTTGGAGTAGTAATAGTTGGAACCCTTTTCTTTGCATCATTATTAATGGGAATTTGATTAAATTGATCTAAGCATTGTATTAGTGGAATGCCAATTTTTAAGGAGAGAGGGGCTAAATTTATATCTAGCAACACTAGAGTCCACATGGTATACATACTCCAGTTATGCCAATCTCTTAACAACTGAGATAAGTACACTTTGATATTAAAGCCAGAAATGCTCAGACAACTAAAACAGAGCCTTTCACATTTTTAGATGGCTATGTACAAGCAGAAGATAAGTAACATTATGGTTAAGTTGGAGACTTGAATTCCATCATAAGTTGATTTTTGGTCCACCCTTCACTAAAGTGTTAAATTTACCCTCTCTAGTTTATGTTTTGCAGGTGCCTTCTGTGACCAGTAGACAACTTTTGTTCATATTTGAGGAGTTTTAGAAGTAATTTGTGAGGCATTTAACTAAAGACTGTATGGTAATGTATGTGTATGATGGGATAGTGTTCAAATTGGGTGGCTATTGGGTTACATATGCTGTGTTAATTTCAGAGTTTCCTGAATTTTGAATGCTTCATTCTGCAACCTTAGTGTAGAATTTTAAAAAAGTAGATGTCCTAGGTTTAACTTTCATTATTTGCCTAGACATTTTAGCTAGCCAGCTCCATAATGTCAAAAAATGAAATAGTGTTAACTTCATAAATCTCATTTCATAAGGCAGTCAGCCTAAAATCATTCTAGATTATACAAAAGGAGAAGATTTTCAAAAGTAACTAATGCTTTTAGATGCCTCACTGTTTGAATGCCCAGATTGAGACATCCTAAAAGGGCCTGATTTTCAAAAGGCCTCTGTAAGATGTCGCCAGTAAGATAGCCAAATCACTAGTTACTTTTGAAATGATGCCCTTACATTTTTATAATTGGGTCCAATCACAACCAATAATCAGCATGTCTTTGTATCAACTTTGTACCAAATTTTAATCTTCTACCCCATACTGCTGAGGCATTACAAGTGTTTTTTTTTTTTTTTTTTTTAAAAAGACAAAGACAACATTTCCATTTATAATGAGAAAAGTATGTTTTCATCATTCCTTTTGTCCCCCAAAATGGCATAATGCTTTAACTCAAACTTCCAAAAACAAATCACTCTCCAGAAGACTTAAAACATTTCATCCTGAAAGGTGTGCATTAAAAGAAATGCTTAGGCAATCTTAAACACAGCTGTTGCTAAAAGTTCCAGCTATGATATAGCAAACCCCTGGTTTTCAAAACTATGTAACTGTTTATATATCCTGCCCACGTTGAAGTCAGTGGGAATTTTGACTCTGTAAATAAAATAAAAAAACAGAAGCATGGAAATAGATTCAAAGACAAATTATAAACCAACAAGCAACAAGTTTCAGAATTAGATAGCTCCTTTAAAATGTGCCCTGCTCATGGCTGCTAAGTGAAAATGGACTTATTTTTTAAACTTATTTGGATTATTAATAAATATTAACTTTTCATGATTTTTGTATGTTAAACTTCCATAATTTTATATTCTAACCAAATCATTTTCATGTTGTGTATCTATATATTCCATGCCCTACATCTATTGAAACAGAAAAAAAAGTTCAATTGCAGTTAATGGGTGAAGGGGAAATTAACTCAATCCTTGAGGGGGTCATTTAGGGATCTGGGGCAAAAATTGGGGATTGGTCCTGCTTTGAGCAGGGGGTTGGACTAGATGACCTCCTGAGGTCCCTTCCAACCCTGATATTCTATGATTCTATGAAGGGAGTTTTTCCTCCAAAAAATAAATTTCTTTGTCTCATACCCTATAAAAGGAAAAAAAGAGGGTTTGGGAGTTAGTTTGGGAATGGACACTATCAACATTCCACCGGGTACAGAGGAAAGAACTATACTACCTTCTCTTCAATATCGACATGGGGTTGAAAATGTATGTTTTCATTCTGTATCCTGTATAGTACTATATTAGTCTTTGATAATCTTTGATTAATTAAAGCCATTTGTGCTGCTTATTCAACATTTTTCATTATTATTAAATTGCAATACACAACAAGATCAAAATTAAAGGTGATACTTTGCCCTTCGACATCAATAGAAATAACATGGGGAAAAAAAAAAACATGTTCTAAACAGATAAAACAATAAGAATCAGTAATAAAGAATATAGCCAAAAGCAGCATTGAAAATTGTTGACAAGTTAACAAAATGAGTAAGTACACCTCAGCACAACAGATATTTAAATAATCATTTTTGTAGCTTGTATTTTTCTGCTTGTTTCAACTACTGCATGACTTAGCCAAGCATATTCACGGTAGTGTTTTAGCAAGTTTGAAATTCCTGGTTTTGTTTCGAGTGCTTTGGGGCTGCACAATGCCTCATCTTTTTTCTGGGACATAAAAGCCATAACATGATGTCCACAGATTTTATAGGTTTCTCCCAAGCTAATGTACTTTCAACGATTATTAGAATGGAAAATTGCCCAATGTGCTATAACAGACATGTAATCAACCATTTAACTGTTAATGTTAGGGATGAGAGAATCTGAATAAATGCATTTGAAATGTTGTGGGTTTTTTTTACCCACAAAAGCTTATGTCCAAAAAAATCTGTTTTTCTTTAAGGTGTCACCAGACTCCTGGTTGTTTTTGTGGATACAGACTACTACAGCTACCCCTCAGATACTTGAATAAAGTTCTGATCCTTATTAATAAGGACTCAGAAACCAAACAAGTGCCAATAGGTGACACAAGTAACCTTTATAGCATTGTTACAGAGCTATACAGTGTCCCAAAGGTAAAAGAAAATAAGGTTTCATTCTCCATCCTATCACTGTTTGTCTAGCTATTTTCACCTGTTAATATTTGACCCCTTTTCACTCACCAAAACACTGGTTTGGGGGGCTTAGCTTTGTTTTAGGGATATAACTTAAAGAATGAAGGATTGAGTATGGACTTTCAGGTTCCAAAACATTTATTAGATTTAGGGCCAAATTCAGCAAGGGCAGCAGAGGGACCTGTAAATTACAGTTCCTAATATATCCACTAAGCCTATTGTGCCAAAGAATAAATCCAGCTGGGAAGCTGCTATTTCTAGCTCAGCCTTGAGCTCAGGTGTTCTCAAAGGGAGAGCTCTAAGCTATTCTGGAACTTTCTATTCCATTCAGGTTCTCACATTGCTTTCACCACCATAGTATCCGAGCCTCTTCCAATAGTGCACTGAGCAATGTGACTACAGAAGTCCACCAGTGGAAGTTAAATTAGAGCATATGGCTTGGCCTTATCCCCTTATTCATTCACATACCCTTGTCCTTGGGTTGTGCTGTCCTCTGGCAGACTGCACCTTGGAAGTGGAACTAATCCATTTTGCTTTACCACCTCTGATTTGTCTCCACGCAGTCAGGCCCAGTTTATATATAACTTGAAGGGGAAAGGAGTCCAGGAGAGCTGGCTGTATTTCAAGGAATCCCTGTTGAGGTTACAGGGACAAACCATCCCAATGAGTCGAAAGAATAGTAAATATGGCAGGCGACCAGCTTGGCTTAATGGTGAAATCCTAGCGGATCTTAAACATAAAAAAGAAGCTTACAAGAAGTGGAAGGTTGGACAAATGACCAGGGAAGAGTATAAAAATATTGCTCGGGCATGTAGGAATGAAATCAGGAGGGCCAAATTGCACCTGGAGCTGCAGCAAGCAAAAAATGTCAAGAGTAACAAGAACGGTTTCTTCAGGTGTGTTGGCAACAAGAAGAAAGCCAAGGAAAGTGTGGGCCCCTTAATGAATGAGGGAGGCAACCTAGTGACAGAGGATGTGGAAAAAGCTAATGTGCTCAATGCTTTTTTTGCCTCTGTTTTCACTAACAAGGTCAGCTCCCAGACTGCTGCGCTGGGCATCACAAAATGCAGAAGAGATGGCCAGCCCTCTGTGGAAATAGAGGTGGTTAGGGACTATTTAGAAAAGCTGGACGTGCACAAGTCCATGGGGCCGGACGAGTTGCATCTGAGAGTGCTGAAGGAATTGGCGGCTGTGATTGCAGAGCCATTGGCCATTATCTTTGAAAACTCGTGGCGAACCGGGGAAGTCCCGGATGACTGAAAAAAAGCTAATGTAGTGCCAATCTTTAAAAAAGGGAAGAAGGAGGATCCAGGGAACTACAGGCCAGTCAGCCTCACCTCACTCCCTGGAAAAATCATGGAGCAGGTCCTCAAAGAATCAATCCTGAAGCACTTGCATGAGAGGAAAGTGATCAGGAACAGCCAGCATGGATTCACCAAGGGAAGGTCATGCCTGACTAATCTAATCGCCTTTTATGATGAGATTACTGGTTCTGTGGATGAAGGGAAAGCAATGGATGTATTGTTTCTTGACTTTAGCAAAGCTTTTGACACAGTCTCCCACAGTATTCTTGTCAGCAACTTAAGGAAGTATGGGCTGGATGAATACACTATAAGGTGGGTAGAAAGCTGGCTAGATTGTTGGGCTCAACGGGTAGTGATCAATGGCTCCATGTCTAGTTGGCAGCCGGTATCAAGTGGAGTACCCCAAGGGTCGGTCCTGGGGCCGGTTTTGTTCAATATCTTCATAAATTATCTGGAGGATGGTGTGGATTGCACTCTCAGCAAATTTGCGGATGATACTAAACTGGGAGGAGTGGTAGATATGCTGGAGGGGAGGGATAGGATACAGAAGGACCTAGACAAATTGGAGGATTGGGCCAAAAGAAATCTGATGAGGTTCAATAAGGATAAGTGCAGGGTCCTGCACTTAGGACGGAAGAACCCAATGCACAGCTACAGATTAGGGACCGAATGGCTAGGCAGCAGTTCTGCGGAAAAGGACCTAGGGGTGACAGTGGACGAGAAGCTGGATATGAGTCAGCAGTGTGCCCTTGTTGCCAAGAAGGCCAATGGCATTTTGGGATGTATAAGTAGGGGCATAGCGAGCAGATCGAGGGACGTGATCGTTCCCCTCTATTCGACATTGGTGAGGCCTCATCTGGAGTACTGTGTCCAGTTTTGGGCCCCACACTTCAAGAAGGATGTGGATAAATTGGAGAGAGTCCAGCGAAGGGCAACAAAAATGATTAGGGGACTGGAACACATGAGTTATGAGGAGAGGCTGAGGGAGCTGGGATTGTTTAGCCTGCAGAAGAGAAGAATGAGGGGGGATTTGATAGCTGCTTTCAACTACCTGAAAGGGGGTTCCAAAGAGGATGGCTCTAGACTGTTCTCAATGGTAGCAGATGACAGAACGAGGAGTAATGGTCTCAAGTTGCAGTGGGGGAGGTTTAGATTGGATATTAGGAAAAACTTTTTCACTAAGAGGGTGGTGAAACACTGGAATGCGTTACCTAGGGAGGTGGTAGAATCTCCTTCCTTAGAGGTTTTTAAGGTCAGGCTTGACAAAGCCCTGGCTGGGATGATTTAACTGGGAATTGGTCCTGCTTCGAGCAGGGGGTTGGACTAGATGACCTTCTGGGGTCCCTTCCAACCCTGATATTCTATGATTCTATGATTCTATATCAGCATAGCCTACCATAAACCTTTCTGCTGTGTAAGTTCTGACATGGGAGATGTAGTCTGGCCAGAGCGAATCTGTCCTTTAGAAAAGAAAGGGGCACTTAAACTACAACGCCCTGGAGACGCTGCAGCAGCATTTCTGAATAAAAATTTCACTTTTTGATTTTTCACTGAAATGTTGACATTCTCCATAGAAAAATCTCCAAAAATTGTTTATAATATATATGTCAAATTTCAGCAGAAAAAAGTTTCTGATCATCTCTCTTATTAGAGATGGGTGAATAAGTTTCTAACATACAATTTTTTTAACGGAATTGGCTCTGAATTGTTCAGTATTTTCTGTACTTTCTCATTCAAAATTATCCACCAAGTAATTTGTCTGTAGATCATTCAAGAACTGTTCATTGTGACTAGTCATTACTCAGTAGTCAATCTTGATTGATTCAGAATGGAGATTGTGTGTATTTCTTTTCCTCATTCAGTGAGCTCAGATTCAAATATTTTGTGCAAATTGCTCGTGAATTCAATATCCACTTTTCTGGGCGTATGCTGCAATATTTGCTAAAATTTCACCATTTACACAAACATTCCTGCCGGTTTGTTTAAAAAATTGAAATAAAATTATGGCAGTCTTATCTCACCCAGAGGCTGTACAGCTGTAAGCACACTGAAATAAATTATCGGTCCCCGCAATAGCACAGCAATACATATTTACAGCTGAACTTCTATTCTTGTGGCTACAGAATGACACCACCAAAAGTAGCTGTGACAGCTGAAAGAGTAGCAGAAATGAGGCTGCCCAATGCTACATAAGTTTACAAAGTTGAGAAAATTTTAAAAGTACTGCCCCAAGGCAGCATGGGAAACAACTTCTGATTTTTTTTTAAAGCTAGATTTCCATTCTGTGATTAACTTCTGTCCTCTTTCACTGTACCCTGTTAGGATATAGATATTCAGGCCTGTCTCTATACTCTAAGAATTTAGGTGTATTCTTATCACTTAACTAGTTATAGTGGTATAAAAGAAAGAATCAAAATCACTGTTTGACGGTATAACGTCCTTCTCTTACTGTGACAGTCTGAGGCCCTGTGCTTAGGCTAAGGCCTTTGGTTAAGCAGCAGAGGCAGCCATAACCTGGGAAGCGAACAGTCACAACCTCACATCCCAAACTAGTCACATTGAAATAAGGTGCTATTGGGCTGTTAGGAATACAATCCTGTCCTGATAATGCCTATTGCCTCCAGAGAAAGGGAAGTGCCTAGAAGATGTAAAAGGAAACTTAGTTTGATAGCATCCTGTCTGGCAAGAACTCACTTATCAATAGCTGGGATGTGAAATCCTCATTTCTGTGTTTGTTCTATCACTGTAGTCCCCATTTCCCTATTTTTTGTCTGTATAATCTGTGGTTCTGTGATTGTTTCTGTCTGCTGTATAATTAATTTTGCTGGGTGTAAATTAAGGTAAGACTCTGTGGTGTCAGAGCTGGGAAGGGGGACACTAAGGAAGAGAACTGGAATCATGCTCACTGGAAGTTCACCCCAATAAACATCGACTTGTTTGCACCTTTGGACTTTGGGTATTGTTGCTCTCTGTTCATGCGAGAAGGACCAGGGAAGTAAGTGGGTGAAGGAATAACCCCCCTAACATATCCCTTTTCCTCTCTCTTGATGTGACATACAGCTCCTGTTTAAGCCTCAATGGGATATTATCTGTTGTTGATAAAAAGTAAACATAGTTCTAGGAACTTTTTCGCCCAACATCATACAGAGGACGTGTCAAATTTCCCAATAACCTGCTTCTGCAAGTCCTTACCTCACAATTAATGTCATTGAGGTGAATGGGAGTAGTCACATGAGAAGGGACTACTTACAGGAATTAGGGTTCGGAGGATGTCATGTCATAAAATATTAAGCTAAGGTGCTACCTTTGGCATGTGGGCCAAAGGACAGGGCCAGTTTGTTTACCTGCCACGTCCACAGATTTGGCTGATTACAGCTCCCAGTGGCCATGGTTCGCCGCTCCAGGCCAATGGGGGCTGCAGGAAGCGGCGGCCAGCACATCCCTCGGCCTGTGCCACTTCCAGCAGCTCCCATTGGCCTGGAGCAGTGAACCGTGGCCAGTGGGAGTCGCAATCAGCTGAACCTGTGGACGCGGCAGGTAAACAAACTGGCCCGGCCCACCAGTGGACTTACCCTGGTGGGCCGCGTGCCAAAGGTTTCCGATTGCTGATTTATCAACAGTGCAATATAAACACTATTTAGTGTTTGTTTTTCTTTCTGAAATATGTAACTTAATAAATTCTCCCTTGACTCACAGTATTTTAATGCTAGTTTTAGATCTACTAAAATATTTAGTATTATCGATCAATATCTTACTTTGGTAAGTTTCTTCATATAAAATAACTCTATTAAATACATTCCTCCAGTATCAAGTATCAGAGGGGTAGCCATGTTAGTCTGGATCTGTAAAAGCCGCAAAGAGTCCTGTGGCACCTTATGTACTAACAGATGTATTGGAGCATAAGCAATCGTGCATCCAACAATGTGGGCATTCACCCACGAAAGCTTATGCTCCAATATGTCTGTTAGTCTATAAGGTGCCACAGATACTATGTCTCTAGTAAACACTTCAAATTATAACCCCCCATCTTGCAATCAACTCCACATGCCCATGAAATCAAACTGGGCTTCATAAAGCTCCAGGGATCCTTCTGCACAGATCTGATTTCAGGACAGTGAAAATTCAGTTCAAATTCTTTTTAGAAGTTATCATTATGACCACTTAACTTTTAGGACAGCCCATTACATTCTGGTATACTTGAAATACAAAATCTGAAGCAGCTCCCAGGGAATATTCCTGTGTGTACACTGAGAAAAAAAAATACATCTTCAAAGGGGTTGTAAAATGTTCTTGGACAGATTGTGAAACTCTTTACCCTGAAGTCAAGACTACTTCAGTAAGTTACCTTCACTGACATTACTCTGGTATTCAAAATCTGGCCCTGTGTTCCTCATCTACTATATTTGACAGAGGAACGCTTAAAACTTTTTCCACACAGGCTATTTTCAACAGCTTTTTAAAACAGGTTATCAGAGAAGATCTGAAAATGCAGTCAAAATAAATATTCACCTTATTGTTATTCTGGGTGTTGGGCAATCACATCTCCTTGTTGATACTATTGGGCATGAAGGCCATGTTCCATTCAGGGTAAACAAGGGAACAATTAAATGCCCCATGGTTTACTGATAGCTGAAACAACAGAAAGCCACTGCCCGAAGACTAGATCTCATGCAAGCCTGGGCAATGTCTAGGCCATACAATCCAAAAGGTTTCCCATAGGGTTGAAAGCAAACCTAAAGGCAGGGAAGTGAATTGATTGTAGCTATTTGTTTGTGAGAGAAGAAAGGAGAAACATCACAGAAGTAGTAAGAAAGGGCCGGGGGGGGCGAGGAGGCAGTCAGAAATACTTGCGTCATGACTCTGAGAGACAGAGTACTGGCTACACTGAGAGAAAAGAATCTGCCTCCTATTTGATTCTTGCTCTGTTCAGGGAAACAGGACATTATGTACATATTCTTTGTAAATAAACGGAAGTTCATCAAAGAAATATCTGACACTGTCATCAACTTCTCCTAATAGAAACAACCTGGCAAGGCCCAAAACTTGACTAACCACTCTGGCCAAAAGGCGTAATAGTATTATCTATGTATATATCATTGAGGCATTAAGGCACACAAACTATATTTATTAGTGGTTTAGTTACAATATATATACACACATTGATTTATATGAGCCATATCCATAGCAGGTGTAAATCTATACCAATGCTAAATCTACAGTTTGCACCAGATAAGGATATTGGCCCACTTATTTTAAAAAGGGAAGACCAAATGTGGTATGCTGCTTCTACACAGACAAATGAACTGTCCATGAAAGTTACCACATATTATTCCATTATTTTTCTATAACACAAATTTCCTAGGGCAACTCAAAGTTCACATAGAGTGGGATTTTCTGAAGTGCTCAGCAAAAAGCAGGACCAATCCCCAATTAAGTCAATGAAAGTTTTACCATTTACTTCAGTGGAAGTAGAACTACATCAGTGCTGAGTGATTTTGAAACATCCCCTCCCATAAAGATGCACAAGGTATTTGTTTGGAGGATTTACAATCTCATCGCAGATGATGCAACAAAATGTGCACCAAGCAATTCAAAGAAATAAGATTGCTGAGTGAAAAAAAAACACAGCTTGACAGCATGGTTGATTTTGTTTTATAAATGTTTTAGTTTGACTACAAATTAAACACACGTATTCTTGTGGGTTGGGCAAAACATCATTGAAGCTAGTGCCCTTAGGTCTACCCTTCATTTAAAATAGCTGTAAGAAACAGTTAATCTCCTTCATGAAACAGTAGCAGCCTCTACCCCAAAACACAGCCACAACATTGCCCCAAACAAAGGCACTTGTGAGGCCACTCAGGAATTTAAACTTCTTGAGAGAGGGGTTTGGCTGGCTGTTTTTAGTGGAGAAGGTGTGAGTGTGAGCAAGAAGCAGGAGAACCATCACAAATATACAGAGAAAAAGGAGAAACTCAGACACAACCTGAACAAGTGTTGAGTGCATGGCTCTTAGAAAAGCCGAGAGAGTAAGTGAGCTTGTAAGCTGAATATTGGCTACAGGCTCTTGGAGCTCCGAGCAAGGAAACTATGTCCTGTTTGATTCCTCCCATGTTCAGGGAAACAGGACTTTGTACATTCTTTGTAAGTAAACAGGCTTGTATTAAAGTTACCTGATTCCATCATCAGTTTATTCTCCTAATGGAAACCACCTGCAAGCCATTTGGCTAACACCTTGAGTCAAAAGGGGAAACAGTATAATACATGAATATCTTGTGACTCAGTTTTTGTGGAGGTCAAGGCAGAAGTGAGTCGTAACCAGGAATTTCAACAAGGGGAAAGTGGTATCTTATCAAGCCAATTTGGAGAGGTTATCCCATTCCCAAGGGGCATTGTGGAAAAAGGTGCAGAGATGGTTGTGAAAGAAGCCAGACAAACTGGCACATTATCAGAACACTATCATCATTATTAGAAACATGTGGGTATGTCTACACTGGAAAGTTTCTGCATCACAAGTTATACCACTTTTATTAAAATGCTGAAATTAAACTGCTGTGTTCAACAGGACAAGTATTCCACATTAATGGCTTGCTTTCCACATTAATGGTTTGCTTAATGGCTTGCTTTGTGTCCCAGAGCAGATCAGCAGAGCACACAACAGCTGTCAGAAACCGTGCTTTGAAAGGGGAGGGGTGCATGTCTCCAGGGCAGCTGAATTCAAAACAATGAGCACAGTGGTCTCTTGATGCATTATGGGACAGCTCCAGAGGCCAATTACAGCACAGAAAGCAATCAAGTGTCTACACTGTCAATAGAGGGCTGGAGCCTCTGCGCTGTAAGGTTTACGACTCTTGTCAAGGTAGTTTTTTTGTATCACTGCAACCGAGGAGTTTCTGTACACAAAGTGGCTTGGCAGTGTGTCCACGTCCGCAGTTTGCGTGCAGAAAACTGCTTTACTCCACAGAAACTTGCTAGTGTAGACAAACCCTATGAAGTTTCTGGATGTGCTCTTAACCGGAGTGAGGGTTAATATTAAATGGATGTTAATGGACTAGGGAATTATGAGAAAAAACAAGTGCTGTGTACTGGCATACAAGAAGTTTAAAAAATTACATGACATCAAATGTTCATATGTGGAAAAATGTGCATATGTCCACGTTAAAGACATTTTACATTGTTGTAGATAGTTCTGTAAAGCTAGGGAAAAGATTTGTTATAATTAAAACTTTGGTCACTAGAAGGTAACAAACAGAAAACCATTGCATGAGACTGTAGTTTAATAATGGCTGAAAGGTTGTGCACTTAGTGTGCATTGATAAATTGAAACCTGCCTCTGAACTATGACCTACATTCAAACAATAGCAATCTCATCCCGCCTCTGAACTATGACCTACATTCAAACAATAGCAATCTCATCTGGCCACTACCCGGGAGTTGCCATGATTAAAGGAAAAAGGTTGTTTGGACTCTGAATATTCTAGTTTAAATGACTGAGTGGAATAGTTTTATTACCAAAGGACTGCTCACAAAAAAAAATGATATTCTACAGTTCAATTTTTTCTTTCAGTTGGGTTCACTCCCTTTCCATCCTTGGACACCAGATGCCAGCACATGCAATTTTTTTTTTTAAATGCATCACCACCTACATATATAAATGATAGAATCCATCTCTTTCATACACAGATGATCACATACAAAAAAAATCATGGTTATGTGCATGGAGGTTTTTGAAAATCAGACCTTTAGATATTCAATCCATAATCAGAGGGTCTATTCCTGGGTGTACTATTGATCAAAATTGTTCTATATCTTGCATTTTGTCCTCTTCTTTCAACTACATATTATTTTTCCATTTATCCTATTTTTTCCTCTTCAATTTCTCCATTTTTTCCAGCTAATCGCCTTCTTCTTTTACAGAGATGACTTAATTTATAACTTTTTCTAGTAGCCATCTCCTAATCATGATTTGGCAATTAATCTTCAGGTTATTAATGACTCTAGATGCATATAATTTTAATTAAAACTTGTACTCTGGTGTGCAGAGACCTTTCGGAAGAATTGGAAACAGAATTTTAATGAAGTACTGGTGTTGCTGATGTGCCAATATGATTTTGATTATGATTCCTGGACTGATTTTGTATTCTATGGAATAATTAGAAATGAATTTGATTCATCACATTCTGTGATATCTTAAAGTAAATAATAAAATCATGCACACAGCTTTGGCACTGGAAAGTGCATTTTCTAAGTGAAGGGAATTTTAAATAATTTTTACTATAAAAAAAAGAAAGTATTCTTTTTCTTTTGTAGAAAAAAAATGAAAAGTTTTTTCCATTGAAGATTTTCCTGACTCAGTATTTCTAATAAACAATTAAAGGTTCATATAAAAATTACCTCAAATGTATGCTATACTCCATAATTATAAATATTATTTAGGGTTTGTAATTTTTTGGTTTATTGTTTTGTTTTTGGGGGGTTTTTTGTTTGTTTTTTTACTTTAAAAAGCTCTCTCTCATTGGTAAACCATCTTGTGATGTCGTGGCTTTATAATGTTCCAGCCTTTGTGTGTGAAGTTTAGTCTTAATTACACTCTGACATTTTTCCTAATCATACTTTAGAGGAATAATCATATTGTAGATTTAATTCCTAGATTTAACTAATATATTAGGATACATTTCTAGAGGAAAATTGTATTTGCTGTGTAGTACATAATCAGAACAGACACTAGAATGTGCAGTGAAATGTTCTGCACAAATCATCCTCTGCGATGCTATAGGATTGCCAGAATCTGTTAGGGTACATCCCGCCCTGTGAACCTGGGCCAACAGACTAGGGCTAATACTATGGCATTAAACATAGGTGTGTAGTCAGAGCTTTTAAGTTGTGGGTTGGGCTAGATCTCAAGCACCGAAGCCCTTCCTTCTCCATAAACTTTAGGGCCAAAACTGCAACAAGTTATTTTTAACACCTGTGGCAAGATGGCCAATTTTAGTCTGGTGGGTCCTGCACTTTTCTTGCCAGGGAGCTAAGATCTACCCTTTGCCCCTTCTCTTGGGTGCCCACTACTAGCCCAGGAAGGTGGTAGAGGAAGGAAGCGGGGGAAGGGTCTGGGTTTGCTCCTCGCTCTAAGTCCCAGCCCCTCTCAACCCCTGTGAGTTTCTTACCCTCGGTCCTTAGTTGCTGGGGGGAAGGAGTCTCCCTCTCCTGCTGGGGCAGGGTCTCCTTTAATTCAATTCTCAGGTCTTCCAAATCTCTCAACACACCTCCAAGCTCCAGTCCGTCCGTCCGTCCGTCCGCCTGACGCAGGGGGTTTTCTTAGATTCCTAACTGGGCCTTAATTGACTGCAGGTGCTCCAATTAACCTGCAGCCACCTTCCCTTGTCTACAGGGAACCACGCCTTAATTAGCCTTGAGTTTATCTATCTAGCACTCTCCCACTGCTCCCTGGCCCTCCTGTATCACACACCGTAGCACAAGCCCTAGACTCTTGACCTGATCTTGCGTTCTTGCTGCTGCAGGCTGTGCAGGCATATCCTCAGAGGGATGTATCCAACATATAGAAAATCAGTCACTGCTGTATATACCTCTAAACCTCTAAACTTAAAAAAAAAAATAATGAACCCAAGTGTTTTGGGGATCAGTGGCAGGGATTAATGAACCAGACAAACTATCTGTTGAAATTAATGAGAGGGGCTTAATTTCTTTTGCCTCTAAGAAGAAATAGTTGTTTCCAATTTTTGAATCTGATATACCTATGAGATTAGGCAAGTATAACATTGCTGTTGTGACAAATGGGCCTTTTCACTGTCAATCAACATTATGTCGTGATGTTTAGAGAACCTTAGATTAGAAGCAACCTTGACCATGAGGTAAGATCACTAGGATAAGCACTATGCCTTATTCTGTATTTTGTAAGCACTGACTACTTTTACAGTGTTATGTAAACGCCAGTAGAACAATTATGGAGGTAACTTGCAAGTTTCAGGGACCTGAAGAAGAGCTCTGTGTAAACTTATTTCGCTCACCAACAGAAGTTGCTCCAATAAGAGATTGCCTCACCCACCTTGTCTCTCTACGTTTCAGGGAGTCAGTCATCTCACAAAGCAATATTCAGAGTGTATCCCAAAAAAGAATACATGTATTATCTTAAAGGCCTAGAAATAAACCTTAAGATGTCATCTGAACTGCTCTTTGAGACCATGCCAGGCATAAAGAAAGAATGTCTGTACTGAAATCCCTGAAGAGCTCTTAAATATTTTAAGGAAAAAAGGCATTTATATTAATATATTAATAATGATAAGACTATTTAATCAGAAATAAGGAAGAAAGTTTACTGTAATGGGGTGGGGGGGGGGAGGAATCTTCATTTTAGCAGTTCTTTTTAAGGATACAAAAGCACAAATATGTGGCAGGTTAAAAACCAAATACATTTGTTTAAAGAGAACAGGGAAATAATATACCATAATTGCAATCGAAGAATTCAAAACTACAGTTCAAGCACTTGAATGAGATTAGCACCAGGCTTAGATGGATCGCCCTGTTAGTTTTATAGCAGCCTTTTCAAGCACAACAGCTCTCGTCTAATAACCACTTATAATGAGGCATTCCAGTTTCATACACTGTGGGAGGAAGACAGAGAAAAAAAGAGAGGAAGTGGAATTAACCATAATTGCCCTTATTCATAAAAAGGAATGAAAACTTGGCTTTGTTCTAACAAGGGTCTTATTTTTTCATTAAATATAGATGTGAAGATCTTTCTTTAGTTTTTGAACACAAATTGGAAAGAATTATTATAGTCCTTTACAAAAACAGATGAGGTACAGTTTATTAAGAGATTTATGAATGGTTTGGAAGTGTAAGAAATATGTGCCCTACAGAAACCTTATCATTAGATATCTTTGATAGGGTTGAAAGGCCTTATTTGTACTTCAGTCTAGATTTGTCTTTGGTATCCTTTCAATCAATGAATACCACTGCTATACACAATCCTAAAGCAGTAATTGCCACACACAGTCACTTTTCAGCCTAGGGAAAAAAAAAACACTAGGAAGGGTGTGCCTGGTTGCTTCTATTAGCATCTGCAAATGAACTTTTCAGAAACCCTGTACCATGTAGCAGATGAATGATGTTGCTCATTTTCCCAGGGTTAAAAAAAGTGTAAATGTTCTTTGTTCAAATCACAAAGCACTATACATCACATCTAAATATAGGATATAAAATTAAATGTATCCCCTATTATAACAGAATGATAAGGGACAAGTTTTTCTTTAAATTGTATTAATGTATCTCCTGGACCATTCTGGTAGTCAGGGGCACAATTTGGTCCTTAACATTTCAGATTAAATGGAGACTCTGTCTCCTGATCCACAAGAGCAGCTTTCATTTTCAAAGAGCAAGTGTTCACTCCCTACTGCTCACAGAATATAGGCTTGGTTGTTTCACAGCCACTGCTTTCCAGGGTTGGGACTCATGTGTTAGCTTATCCTGATTGCCACATATAACAAGCGAGTCTTGGGGAAGAATATTAGAGTCACATGGAGGTGGGTTTTCCCCATCTAGCTGAATGGTTGATTGGTATTACAGGAATTGCCATGTTGTTCCCAGTCCAGTGTACCCGTCACACTGTGATATGGCTCACAAAGAACTCAAGATCATTTCTGACCTAATACAAGTTAAACTATCCTGAAGATAGTCACTATTTGTAGGTTACATTTAAGGGTAAGTTCAGCTCCCTCTTCTCCATGGCAAATAGTGACTGAAACCAGCATGGGGATCTATACATGTATTGCACACTTCTTGCATGAGCTTTGCATGCAGCAGCATGCAAGAGGCAATGGGTAAGCTGTGGGAAAGACATGACCAGAGTATCTCCTACTGGGCATATCTCCCCTCTTTTAGGAGATGTGTAAGAACCCATGGAATATACATCAGCCTCCCAATCACACACAAGGCTGAATTAGCCTCTATGGAACCCTATGTCCTGCAGGACTAATTTATCCTCTTTGGCACTGACATACCAGCCTGGCTACTCAGACTGGGTGCTGGAATCAGGCATTGACTCAGATGGGAATGCTAAGGAACCATATGGAAGATTCAATTGTGGAAACCATAATTAAGAGATACGTCTGAATATGATGCCATTTTATACATCTAGAGTTAATATTCAGAGAAAGGGAAACTCGCTTAAAATTGGACATCTGGTGAATCTTACAAGATAAATGTTGGCTTTATGTGCATCAAGTAACACAGAAAACATCTCTATTCAATTAGCCTAATCTACCAGATTAGCAGATCTTTTTTATTGTACATAGATTGTCTTTTATTACTCCACCAGGTTAAGAACTGTATGAGAAATACAGTCAGGTAAATATTTAATTATATTCCTTTCCAAATATAATATAAATAAAGAAATATTCAACCACAGTTTGGGTCGCCAATTTAAAGTTGAATGGTCAAATATATTATACTGCACTTGTATTCTAATTCTCCATTGTTTGCAAAAGGTTTTTAGAATTTTTCTTATAAAATAATGTTCCATCTAAGGTTAGACACAGGATAATCTGCATGAATGATCTTTCTGCATGAGAAAAAGATTTCCTTTGAATTAAGTGACAGCATAGAATCAGTAATGGATTTAATTCCTTTGTTACCCTGGATTGATACTAGAAATGTTGTCGTTGGCCAGTTCCCAACTATTGAGTACATAGCTAAGACTATTTAATATGTACCTGAAATGGAGCACTACAGACTCACCACTGTGGCACCTCCTGCTGGTTGCTCCAGGAATTAGCTCTGTTTTAGCCATGGAGCGCCCTCTGCTAGTGGTGTCCCACCCGTTGCTCTGCTCTCCGGTACTGTCTCAGACCCACGTTGTTCCCTGGCTTGGGGCCTCCTCTTCTGGACACAGCCCTCCAGCTGTGCCCCTGCTCTGTTCTCCCCTGTTCCGGGGATGTATAAGCAGTCCTCAGTCTGCACCTACCTTCCTGGCCAGTTGCAGCCCCAAAGTCTAGCCCCTTGCCTCAGGGGCAAGCCACAGTCTGTATCAGACCATGCTTCCCCATGGCCAGGTGCAGTGTAAGGGAGGAGGGAGTGACCCAGGCCCACCCACTAGTCTGGGTCCCGGCCCAGGGACCCTCTGGCTGCAGCCATGAACTGCCCTCCTTCTCTCCCCGTTACTGCTTGTGCTCCTTGGGCTCTTACACCTTCTCGGCCCTTTCTTTCAGGGGCCTCACCCTGGCATGTATCAGGCTGGAGCTTTCCCTCTGCTCCCCTAAGCCTGCCCAGCGCTGCTCTATCTAAGGTGCTTTCCCTGGGAGCCAGTCTGGAGTCCTCCCTTGCTTGTCAGGGAGAGACTCCAGTCTCTTCCGCTTTGCAGCCTTTATATAGGGCCCAGCCTGGCCCTGATTGGCGCCTTTCTGCCCTTCTCTCATTGGCTGGATTCTGCACAGCCACTCCAAGGGCTGCTATTAACCCCTCCTCTTCCAAAGTGGGGCAACTTCCCCACTATAGTACCATGTTCAAGATTTTAAAAAATAGGCACCTAAACATCCTATTGTCTAAGTGACAGTATTTTCACTGGCAGTTACTTGGTCCTTGAAACTTGTGTGTGAAATTGGAACTCTGAAGGAGTACTCTCACTGAGTTAGCTCAAGAGGGCTGCTGCTTCAAAATGAGTCATGTTTTATGCACAACATAAAATAATTCAGACTGAAAGTACGTTTATCTAACGTGCTTGTATGGCCGCAATTCCATAACATCTGAACATGTCATTGTGATGGGTTACCTCCCACTCTGGGGTGTCACCTGATGTACTGGGGTACCACTGAGCCTGCCTGTTCCACCAGCCTGGGCTCCCTTACACTGTCCTGCTGAGCCAGGCCCTCAAGCCTCCTCCAGCACACACACACAGGTAGGGACACACCCAGCTGCAAAAAGACACAGATACTGAAATCTGCTCTGCATGGGAAAACTCAGCTAGGGTGTCTTTGTCTCCTAGATGTTTCCAGCAGTCATCCTGGGCAGGGATTCAGTGAAGAACGACCTTGAGGAAGTCACTTCCCCGCCTTAAATAGGTTTTACATATGGCGGGAACCCTTTGTTTTCCAGTGTGGTTAGCCCCCCAGTGGAAAAAATACTGGTATTCTATTATGGAGTCCAGTATCGGGTGATTTTGATCACATGACCCTGCAGCATCAAAGCAGCCAAGAGTCAGAAGCCATTTGTAATATCCCAGGAAGGTAGGAGATTAGCATTTTCAAAGACCTATTGTTTTTCCTAATGGCCCATCCAGACTGATTACATTCTGTCTGGTGGACATTCCCCGGGTGCAAACACTTTCGTAGTACAGATGTTTAGTCAATATTCCTAACTTTAGATAAAACATGATGCATGCATACAAACAGGATAATCATATTCAGTAAATCATAACATTTAAATGAGATCTCATATGCCTTATCTTGCACAAGAATATATCATAGTTATGCTATAATCATATTATGACAATATTTCTATGAAGAATATGGGTCATAGTGGCACACTCATATTTAATGTATTTATCTTCACAACACCCCTGTGAAGGCAGGAATTACTATTAGCCCATTTTACAGATGGGGAGCTGCAGACAAACAGGAGAGTCTCTGGAAAAGCAGGGATTAGAATCCAGCTCTCTGAACTCCCATGATAACTTCTTAAGCCTTTAGCCATCCCTCCTCTCGGTTTGCTCTTTGTCTAAGGACAGGCATAACAAACAATTCTGGCAATAACAACAAACAGCTCAGAGAAAGAAAGCAACAATGAAGAGGTTTCCCAGTTAAAAGGCGGGGGAGACAACTAGAAAATGCAAAATGGCTACTTGTGAAAACTGACAGGTTTACAATGAAATGAAAACATTTCAAAGAGATGAGAAGGAATAAGATCAGTGTTTTAATGAAAATGTTACTGAGAACAGTGGAGAAAATAACTTTTTCCTGATAGAGGTAGAAAAAATGGGAAATATGCAATACAACCCCCCCCCCCCCCGCCGCCCAAACAAACAGCCATACAGCTACATGTGCCCTAAGGTAGGAAGTAAAAATATATCTTCCGCAGACCCTGTCAGTTGCAGAAGATACTGATGCCAAATTAACCAAACAGACCATAGTTCAAGTATTTGCAAAAATGAGACTGCCATTTTGCATATAATTTAAAATTGCTTCCTTACTGCATCTCCCCACCACAACTGTATTCTTCAAACTTGTAGTGAAGTGGGAAATTTATAAAGGGTCAAATATGGAAATAAAAATGATCCCTCCTTACTCGTATTTACAACACTCGCTTTGCTTATCCCATACCTCCCAAATAATCACACTGTCATGTCTTTCTTGCTCTCTGGGTCTTCTTCTGTGTAGTTCCCTCCTTCTGTTGGCCCCTGTCTGACCTTTGGCATGCCTCCTCCCTCTTATCCTTGGAGAGCCCCCTCAGAATGCACATCTTACGCTTAGATGACAGAAAATCTTTAACAATACAAAGAAACAGAACTAACAAGGCTTGTGCTAAATTTTGTTATTCAATCAGAGTGCTTTTCATGGCGTTTCAGCCATTTCCCGCATTATATGTTGCCTGTGCAGTCTTTTCTCAGCAGAAGCTTTTACTTCATTCCGTCTGTGAAGCGTGTAGTAGCCTGTTTTTGTTACTATCCAAATAATGAAAAAAATATGATACTGAAATAACAAATAGTTAATATTGAACAATAAGCTCACTTTTCCCTGTATCAGTGGTTATACAGTTAATATGCAAGGGTTCGACTGTAGAGTCCGCTAAGATAGTCCAACATTTTATTTAGGCCCACACAATCTGCGGGAGTGCTCGAACAATTTTTACCGTGAGGGTTCTGATGGAAACAATGTATTTGGTGTTTGTTATGACTACTTCAAGCCAGGGAGTGCGGCAGCACCCCTAGTTCCAGCACCACTGAAAATATGTGTTTATTTGGGTTTTTGTAAGTTTCTCTCTTTTAATTATGTACTACTTTTACATTTCATAAGATACTTTTTATTGATATTCGGAATCCTGAGTTAGTTCTGTATTGATTAAACACATTTTAAAGCAGCTCAAGTTTCAGGCATTAACTTCCTAATTAAGTCACCTAAGAAATTGCAGGAAAATATCATGTAATTAAATGTCATTTTATATAGAGCTGTTGTGCCATCCTCCTTTCCCCTCCACACATACTTACTTTATGTCTGCTTAAGCATGGTCTTGGATGAGCAATTAAAGGACTAAACTGAGGCAATTACTATAAAATACTCTTCTGCACAAGAAAAAAAAAAAAGGTCTGTTTACTGCATGCTTCTATTTTCCTGCATTGGCAGAAACTGATAATAGATTTGCCTATGGCATTTTTCCACATATCCATTAATGAACAATGCAGGGTTTGATGTGAATATCTGGTATCCTTCCTATCTTCAAATGCCCAACTTAATATTGAATGTCCTGAGTTTTTCCTTCTTCTAATTGTAGCATTTAATTGCTTTAGCATTTGCCACCAAATTATTCACCACTGAATAGTGATATTATCCTGTTGTTTCTTTAAGCTATCCTGCATTATTGAACATGGTATCTGGGTTGCTTTAATACACAGTAGTTTTGATCTTAGTGGAATCAATTTGCCAAAGATTTTGCTTTCATCCTAATGTCCTTGTAAAAGCTTCCACTTATTTTTAAATCTTTGGCTTGTTTGAATACCTTGAAGGAGATTGCCAAGCACTAGTTATGTCAGGGTTTTGTTTTATTTCACGGTGTATTAAAAAGCATGACAGCTTAGTGTATTATTCTTTGTCTTCTCTCATAACCAACTAATGAATGACAAAAATAACAAAAGCAATAACATTCTGCAGGTATTACTTCCATGAGCACATTAGACATATTTTTATAGTATTACAAACAGCAAATTTTAGGGACAATTTTAAAAGATTTTCTATAAATCCTAGCATTCAATACATCATTACAACCACATTAATGTGGGTTATAGGCATATTTTAATTATTAAGCTAATTTTCTTTTTGAAAAGCTTGATATAGCTGTTACTAATAGGTTTTTATTGTTTGCTTGTTGTTGTTTTTTTAATTGCAAATCACCAGAACGGCACCAAGAGAAGAATCACACCTGTGCAGTTCATAGAGGAGTATGTCAGTGATTTTTAATTAAAACAAAAACAAACAAACAAACAACAAAACTTCTAAACCTCGCATTTGTCACAAAACACATGCTCCTGATAAAACACTCACAACCTCAGGTATGAATGATCCATTGAATGATCCCTAAAGGAGCCTTTTAAATCAGGGTTTAAAAATGTAAAATATTTTGCTCTAGACTTAAGGTACTGCTAATCTTCTTACATGGCAGAGCAGGAGCAGATGGCTCATCTGTTGGGCCCCACAGGCATCCATGACACCCCCTCTTCTCTTTAATATGTGCATGACCCCACGGGGAGAGAATGAGATACCGGTCTGAGGATGAGACAACTCTCTCCCTCATTCCATCAATTGAGAACCACCTCCACTACTAGTGTGTCAAGCTGCCCATGGGAAGCCAACTTTTTGGATGAAGAGACGCTGTCTCAAGCTGAATTCACGCAAAACCAACATGACGCTGGTTGGAAAGGGGAAACGCTTTTAATAACGGACCAAGGTGTCGTGCCCACCTTCCACTGAGGGCACACAGTCTCCATTTATTGAAGTGCTGTGAATCCTCAGGGTCCTGTCTGACTCTAGCATCAGATTTCAAAGATATCTTTGTTCACCTTCAGTTTGCTAGGAACTTTCCTCCCTTCCTCCCAGACAAAGACCTGGCCTCAGTAACCCTTGTACTTATCTTCAGGCTGGATTTCCGTAATTCACTGTATTTGAAGCTGAATGTGAAGGGGATGCACGGAACCCAACTAGTGCAGAATTTAGCTGCCTACCTCCTCCATGGCTCAGACTGTTGTGATCCCATGAGGCCTGTATTCAAGAACCTTCACTGGTACTGTTGGAAATGGCCCACCTTGATTATCACTACAAAAGGTTTCTTTTTTCTCTCCTGCTTGTAATAGCTCACCTTACCTGATCAATTGGTTAGTCTCTAAGGTGCCACAAGTACTCCTTTTCTTTTTGCGGATACAGACTAACATGGCTGCTACTCTGAATCTTGTTACAGTGGGTATGGTAACACCTATTGTTTCATGTTCTCTGTGCACATAAAATCTCTCCACTGTATTTTCCACTGCATACATCCGATGAAGTGAGCTGTAGCTCATGAAAGCTTATGCTGAAATAAATTTGTTAGTCTCTAAGGTTCCACAAGTACTCCTTTTCTTTTAACTTATTACTATTTTCTAATACTGAGATCTTTTTTTGATGACTAATTGGCAGAGTTGGGATACTCCAGTCTAGAATTTAACCATGTCCACCAGAAGTTAAAGTGTTCTCTGTCTAAACCTGAATTATTGTGAGGTAGGTCAGGGATACCTTTAACCTGCTAATTCATTTAGATCAGGTATGGGAAACCATTTTTCTATCACGGTCCATTGACCCACAGAAAAAATCAATTGTGGGCCACACACAGCCCCACGTGGCAGAGGAGAGGGGAGGTCAGGGCACTGAGGCTCAGGGCTTCCCCCCACAGAAGGGTGAGCCGGCGCTCTCGTGGCTCCAGCCTCGGAAGTGGATAGCGAGGCTTGGGGTTTCCAACCCACGGCACCGAGACTTGCCATGGGCTGGATGAAATTAAGCAATGGGCGGTGCCCCACCCCTGATTTAGATAAAGTAATTAGTGAATCAGCAGCAGCAGCAGATTCACATAGCTATGATGTAGCCATGGTGGCACATAGAATGGACTTCCATTTTGTATGGTCCCCCACAGGTCTTCATTCTTTCGTGAGAGTCAATATGGTAGTGGTGGTTGGGAGGGGGGGATTTGTTAGATTCTTCCAGTTGCATCTTACAACCTCACTCATAGTTGTCCGCTGCCTTGTGCTCTGCTTCCTTCTGCCTCCATTTGATAAAACTTCAGTACATTCTTCTGAATGTTCAACAGGATCCTAATTTCAGTCATCTTGTTTTCAGCTGGTGCAAGACTGTAACTTGCCAGGATTGTCTAAGTAGCTCCACATTTGTAACAAAATCAAATCAATGGATGTTAAGAATAAGCTGTAACTTTTGACACTGAAAACGGTTTAGTTTCCTCTCTTCAGCTATTTTTACCAGCCATGTTTCTGCTTCATATAACAGAGTTGTCATCTCTATGGCATCAAACACTCATATCTTAATTGTCATGCAACCATCCCACTGGCCTTTGAAGATACTGAAATGCCACTGATGCAAGACTAATCCAAAGTGTGACTTCTTTGGATATAGAACCTCCTGCTGTCAACAGGCTACCCAGATAGATAAAACTATTCAACCGTTCAATGTTATTGCCATCTACATGCAGTGTTGGCAGGTTGTTCATTTCTGTTTTATAGGACACATTCATAGCTTTGGTTTTATCACCACTGATTCACCTGTAATAGTTCTATGTAAAACTGAAGCTAGCATCACAGAAGATTGAGCACTGGCTTGCAAAAAATGACAACTTGATTCAAGAGCTGATCACAAAAAGCTATTTTTACCTCTATTTTCTCCAGTTATTGCTATTCTCACCTTCCTTTATGGGTTGCTAAAATCATATAATTTAGTCTCAATCCAGAGCTGTGGGTAAATGTCCTCTGGAGTCAATGCAATTCTCATTTCCTAAGTTAGCTGGTTATAGACTGCAAGTCAGCTCCACACTCTCCGTGGTATCAAATCTTTGTGAAATAACCAATCTCCATTGACCAATTAAAAAAAAAAAAAAAAAAAAGCTGAGCCTGTTTCATAGAGGTAGAGCTCTCAAAACAGAGTTACTGTCAACCAAAGTATTTCTAAGCAATTTTTGTAAGCACATTTGCTAAAAAGGTATAGCCATTGGGTCTGATTACAGTTGTGTGAGAAATTCTGCAGAGCCAGTGAAACTATAGAAATAAGTTTTTGCCAGTTTTACAAAAAGGCAATATGTTATTCCTGGTTTTTCCAAATGAGAACTCATATAATTTGCTCCAAGTGAAAAGCTGCTTTTGCTGGCTGGTGAAAATTACCATGCACTTTTGCAAACCATTACCTTAGTTATTTATTCAATGGCTGCTATCAATACTAGCCACACTGTTAAAATATAAAATAACCAATTAACTTTTAAATAGCATTTAGTGCCTTACCTGATGTTTTCCTCTATTTCCATTCATCTCAACCTATCCTAAATTGCCAGGGTTATCTAATGATGGACAGTTTGTTCTCAGCAATTAATAGTTTACAGGACTATTTGGTTGCATACAAGACAGATTCTACAAGGCTTTGCGCCCTCAGCTTAAATACATTTTATTATTGTCAGAGAACCATACCCCATCATGCTGCTCTGGCAGAAGTTTTAATAAAGTTTTTCTACTGTTCAAAAAAATAAGGCCTTAATTTCTGTGGCCTTGGTCTAATTATTTAACCTTGCCACCTTAGTTGTCCTTTGTGTAAGCAAGGAGATTAACACTTAAGCACCTGCTTTATTTTGAAATCAGTGGGACTGTTCACATTGTTATAATTAAGCACATGGTTTACTGAATCAATGTATAAAAGCAGATATTGTTTTTCTTCCATCACCTTCTTAAGTGTTAATACAGATGTCAAATACACTGGTGCCTATCTTGTAAAATTAAAAAAAAAAATCAAACACTATGTAATCGCATATCTAAGGAAGAATCAATTATTAACCTCTACATTGATATTCAGGACTTGTTAAATATTAGAAATAGTTTTTTTTTTATGAGTAATAACATCGTAACCCCTAGGAACCCAAAATAAAGTGCCAGGGTAGGCTTATTATGGTAGGTACTATACAGACAATACCAAAGAAGCCATGCAAGGGTGGTTTTGACTTGTGAAAACCTTTAAAAATTGATACACTACGTTTGGTTGACATTCCAGTCTCTGGGGCTGCAGGGTTTTTTGGTTAGTTTTTCTTTTCTTTTCTTTTTTCTTTTTTGGTCTCAAAACTTCCTTTCCTTCATACTCTCAAAATTTCTAATGGTATCTTATGCATGATAGACAATTAAACTTTAGGTTTCAGAGTAACAGCCGTGTTAGTCTGTATTTGCAAAAAGAAAAGGTGTACTTGTGGCACCTTAGAGACTAACAAATTTATTTGAGCATAAGCTTTCGTGAGCTACAGCTCACTTCATCGGATGCATCGGATGCACGAAAGCTTATGCTCAAATAAATTGGTTAGTCTCTAAATTAAACTTTAGAAGCTCTGTTACTTTCCAGTATGTTTCATTTTAGCATGAACTCACCCTGCCTACATCTTTGTATATTTTTCAATCTCTTACAACTCTGGGCTCAAAATACATTTACCCTTTGATGTTCATATTCAAATGGAGGCAGAGATGAAGGACAGAAGGGTGCAGAGTTACAGAAACAGAACAGTATTGTAAGTTGTAAGAAATTCGGACAGTATGATAGGCAGGGAAGCAATTAGGACTGCAATTCAGAGGAAGATGATGGTACAGAGGGCAAGAGATAGCATATGACAGATGAAGAATGAGCTGGGTTATTATATATAAAAGAAAGATCGAGCAATAGGATAGAGAAGGATGGAATCAGATGAACATCAGCTGACTCAGATGAAGGTATCAGCATCCCAAAGGTGAGATGCAAGGCTAAACTAGGAAGGAAGTACAGTGTAGTAGGTAGAGGCTTTCTGTTATATAATGAGAAAGAAAGACCAGTTTAGGTGGAAAATAAAGTTTAATTTTGTCTCTGAGCCAGGCAATTTGACTTCTGTCTATCCACTTAATGATATTCGGACTCCACAGCACCCGTTTTTCCCCCCTTCATGACTATTATGTTTTATGTGCTGCTAAGTTAATATACCTTCATGCTCCTCATCATTTCCAGTGATAGCTGATCTAATCTAGTAATCTTTCCTTCTGAGGATACTAGTAACAACTGCACTGGCAGAATATGGTTTTACTCAGTGCTTCATGTAAACCCTTGTTATTCTCAACTGTCTTTGATTGATTGTAGCTGCGAGGAGCAAGAGATTCTAAAATTATTTAGGTCCAATTACCTGTGCATTGGGAGTCATTTTTTTTAAAAATTAGGAGATTCTGTTTCATCATAACCTTCAACACTTCAAGGATATTACCCTGCCAGGATCAAAGACTGTTAGGAAGCTTAGTATGATGTAACCAAAATAACGAGCAAAGCTTGATGTTTCAGGGCTCAATCCTGCAGTCTCACTTGCAATAGTTTGCAAGATTGGACCCCCAATCATGGTAAAGATGTATTTTTAATTAATATTATTGGAATATAGCATGTAGGAGTATATAGAGCAAAATCAGCAGGTTTCCTTATTATGAAAAAGGATTGCATTATTTATATTATAGTAGTACGTTGTAAATCCTAACTGAAATCCACTGTAATAGATACTGAACATACACCCAGTGAGTCCCTGGCCAAAAGAGATTATGATCTAAAACAATACAGAGGTAGAGTGAAATGACTTCAAGGTCACACAGCAGATCAATAGCAGAGTCAAGATTAGATATGAGATCTCCTTACTCCCAGCCCAATGCCCTATAGAATGGACAACATTACTGTCGTAGTTTTCAGAGTAGCAGCCGTGTTAGTCTGTATTCGCAAAAGGAAAAGGAGTACTTATGGCACCTTAGAGACTAACCAATTTATTTGAGCATAAGCTTTCGTGAGCTACAGCTCACTTCGTCAGATGCATTCAGTGGAAAACTGTAGTAGGAGATTGAAAAAAAAACACTATAATTTTATGGAAATTAATAACTGACTCAGAGCAGGGACAGGAGCAAAAACACAATGGCTCTGATCACCTGCCCCTAAATACCTATTAAATTACAACTAATGGGTCATTAACTTGTACAGAGTGGCCTGACCATGCAAAATTGCCCACCTCAAATCCTCACAGGCTTTAGCAGCATGTTGAGAGCTCCAAAGCTGTCAGGATGGCCTCCTTTACTGGTGCTGATGCCAGGATTATTATAGTCACCCTTTCTAATTTATATAAAAGTGCCCCACAGACCAGGCAAGACACAAACCTCATCTTTAGGAGAACTAGGTGTCTCTCTTTCTATCTGACTTTTCTGGTGGTTGTTAAGGTTGCAGAGTTACCTCTTGGGCAGGGGTTAAACTATTTTTTGCTGGCCCTTCCCCCTGAAAATAAATATTTCCGGCTGTGATGATTTCCCCCTCCCCCCAAAAAAAGTTATAACAAATTACTGTATATACTCATAGGTTTCAGAGTAACAGCCTTGCTAGTCTGTATTCGCAAAAAGAAAAGGAGTACTTGTGGCACCTTAGAGACTAACACATTTATTTGAGCATGAGCTTTCGTGAGCTACAGCTCACTTCATCGGATGCATGCTGTGGAAACTGCAGCAGACTTTATATACACACAGAGATCATGAAACAATACCTCCTCCCACCCCACTGTCCTGCTGGTTGATGATCACTTTAGATAAGCTATTACCAGCAGGACAGTGGGGTGGGAGGAGGTATTGTTTCATGATCTCTGTGTGTATATAAAGTCTGCTGCAGTTTCCACGGCATGCATCCGATGAAGTGAGCTGTAGCTCACGAAAGCTCATGCTCAAATAAATCGGTTAGTCTCGAAGGTTCCACAAGTACTCCTTTTCTTTTTGTATATACTCATAGGAACACTAAATAAGGCATGCAATCATCATCCCTGCAGTCAAAGGCACGGAAGCGTTTCAGACATTGTAAAGTAGGGTTACCATATTTCAAATTCCCAAAAGTGGACACTTATGGAGGGAGGGAGAGCTGGAGGGGGTAGTAGCATACCATGCGACCCTTACTTCTGCGCTGCTGCTGGCAAAGGTGCTGCCTTCAGAGCTTGGCGCCCGGTCAGCAGCCACCACTCTCTAGTTGTCCGGCTCTGAAGGCAGTGCCGCCACCAACAGCAGCATGCAATTCAGGGTGGCAAATATCCCCCTGTGATAGCTTTGCGACCCTTTTTGGGTCAGGACCCCCAGTTTGAGAAACACTGCTCCAGGGGATGAAATTTATCTTTGGTTCTTCTTAAGCATACGTTGAAGACTGAGTATTTAGTTTCTCAGTGCAAAATACTCTGAGAAGTGAGAAAAGGAAAAAATACAACCCCCAACGTCACTGACAGATTGGGAGCCACAACACTAGTTGTACATGTTTTGTGTTGCTCAGTTCACATATTCATGTTTATGTATGTCTGGACTCAATCTGAGCCAGTTCCCTTATCCCACACTGCAAAGACTTTCATTGTTTGGGGATGAAATGAGGGTGTAATCAGACAGTAGCAATAACTTCCCCCACAAAATATACCTCAGATTTTTGAAAGGAGGGGTGAAATGCTTGACTACCAGTACAATAGAATCTCAGACAGAAATACTGCTAGACTGAGCACTAAGAAAGGACTTTAATTTTAGCAATGCTTTTTAGAAAAATGCTGTAACAGTCAACGTTTTATTTTTTAACAGTTAAGTAGGTTGTTTTGCAAGAGTATTTTTTATAACTCTGAAAGCTTCCATTACTGTGCATAGAGTTACATGTAGTTCAAGTAGAAAAGGAGTACTTGTGGCACCTTAGAGATACAACTTTATCTGAGCATAACCTTTCGTGAGCTGCAGCTCACTTCATCGGATGAAGTGAGCTGCAGCTCATGAAAGCTTATGCTCAGATAAATTTGTTAGTCTCTAAAGTGCCACAAGTACTCCTTTTCTTTTTGCAAATACAGACTAACATGCTGCTCTGAAACATGTAGTTCAAATGTTACATTAGGTTATATCACATTAAAATGTGCTATTGTATCAGAAATCATCTCCTGTATGCTTTTATTTGGTTGCTATCTGACAGAATCCAGATACCTTCAGAGAAACTAGATTCATGTACAGATCAAATCCATATTAGGTATTTGTTAATCCACATTTTTTAACCTGTAGTGTTGAGAGTTTAGTTCAGAGATTTCTTTTCTGTTAGAAGTGTCCACAGTATCACTGACAGGAAGAGCCAGGCAAGGAGCTGCATTCTTTACATGCCTTTAGGTGTGTAACAAAGCACCCATTACCACTGTATCTATCTCAGTTATAGAGTTTAGGAGAAGACTGCATGGTAGGGGAAGATTTCATTATCTCTTAAAAAAAATAAAGATTGTGGGTGTCAGCTTGGGCTGAACTGTTGCTTTACACAGGCATAAGCAGTCATGGAACTCTTATTTTCTTTATGTTGTATATTTTTTCCTTTGGCTTCAAGCTATTAATGCTGAATGCTATGCTGTTGTTCTAATTATTTGTTCCTTCCTTACAAATTGGGTGTTTTAAAAAATAACAACAAACTCATCTTCTTTCTCACCATGTTGGTCTTGACGTAAACTGAAAAAAGAAAAAAAAAAAAGACTTCCATTGACTGGATAGGGCCCAGATTCACTTATATGTAGTTGTGCTTTAGGATAAAGTTAAGATAAATATTGATTATGTATCTTGCTTCCTCACCAGTTGTCTTGGCTTACCTTTATAAACAGGGATGTGCTGGCTGCCCCTTCCCGCAACTCCCATTGGCCGGGAACGGTGAACTGTGGCCACTGGGAGCTGCGGGGGGCCATGCCTGCGGACAGTCAATGTAAACCAAATGTCTTGCAGCCCACCAGCGGATTACCCTGATGGGCCGTGTGCTGAAGGTTGTTGACCCCTGACCTAGGGGATAACAGGATTATAAGGAATAGCCAGCAAGGATTTGTCAAGAACAAATCATGTTAAATCAGCTTAATGTCCTTCTTTAATAGGGTTACTGCCCTAGTGGATGTGGGGAACAAGTAGACATGATTTATTTTGATTTTAGTAAGGTTTGTGACACAGTCCCACATGACATTCTCATAAGCAACTAGGGAAATGAGGTTAGATGAAATTACTGTAAAGTGAATGTACAACTGGTTGAATGACAATACTTAAACAATAGTTATTAATGGTTTGCTGGTGGGATTCCACAAAAGTCATTCTGGGTCTGGAACTAGTCAATATTTTCATTAGTAATTTGGATAATGGCATAAAGAATGCTTTGCAGAAATTTGCAGATGACACCAAGCTGGGAGGGATTGCAAGCACTTTGGAGGACAGGATTATAATTCAAAATGATCTTCACAAATTGAAGAACTGGTCTCAGTTCAGCAATGATAAGTGCAAAATATTGCATTTAGGAAGAAAAAAATTAAATGTACAACTACAAGATGGGGAATAACTGGCTAGGTGACAGTATTGCTGAAAGATGTCTGGGGGTTAATATTGCATCACAAATTGAATCTGATTCAGTGTGATGCAGTTGTGAAAAAAAATTACATCCTTCTCGGGTTTTTTAATAGGAATGTTGTATGTACGATAAAGGTGGTAATTGCCCTGCTGAGAACTGGAGTACTAAGTCCAATTCTGGGCAAACACTTTAAGAAGAGATGTGGAAAAAATGAAGACAGTCCAGAGGAGAGCAGCAAAAATAAGTTTAGAAAAACTCACTATATTTAGTCTTGAGAAAAGACTGTTCAGGGAGGTCTTGATAACAGTCTTCAAATATGTTAAGGGATGGTATAAAGAGGACTGTGATCAATTGTTTTCCATGTCCACTGGAGGTAGGAAAAGAAGCAATGGGCTTAATTTCCAACAAGGGAGATTTAGGTTAGACATTAGAAAACTTTATAATTTTAAGGGTACTTAAGTACAGGAATAGCTTCCAAGTTGTGGAATCCCCATCACTGAAGGCTTTTAAGAATAGATTTGACAAACACCTGTTAGGGATGGTTTACATAGTCCTGCCTCAGCTTAGGGAGCTGGACTCTATGAGTTCTAGGTCCATTTCTGCCTTACATTTCTATGATTAATGTTACAGATGGCACTAAAACAAGTGAAGTGGTTATGAGTTACAAGAAAGTAGCTGTTTTATAGAATATTCCTAGCAGATCAGGCAAACAAATTCAGAGGAGGAGTTTGAAATTTAATGTGTAAAGTGATGCATGTTGGAAGAAATTATGCACAAGCTAAGCATAGTTTAAATGGCATTGAATCAATTAGTATGCATATTAGATAGCACAGTGAAAAACATTAATAGGCTCATATGGTATGTTATGAGCAAGAAACTCAGAAATGGGCATTTTAGGCACATAAATAAGTACCCTGAATTTCAAAGGCACTGTGCATCCCACAACTGCCACTGAAGTTACTTCCCTACCCTGCTACAAGGGAGGTCTATTAATCCTGTTTTGACATCATTTCAGTACCAAATTTGAATGCAGACCAGAAGGCAGCCTGTCCTATAGCTTCATTTATTGTGGTAATGTCAGCAATAATATTTCCCCCAAATCCCATATTTTGAAACATGATTTTTAGGTTTAACCAAATGCCTACAGGTCAGCAATGCACCCTAATAGCTTCAATGTGGCAAGTTTATAAAAGGAAGGGTGGAATTTTTGTAGCACATTCAGGTTTGTTTGTTTATTTATATTGATTTATTTTCTTTAACAAAAAGGAGAGAATAATCACAAAAAAAGACAAAAGAACAACAACAACAAAGAATAAAGGAATGGTAATGGAGGCAAAGGAAATGAGGGAAGGGAGGCAAGGAGAGGAAAGAAGAGTGACATTTTGGTATTAATCAGAAGTTTCTAAAGTTAGCCCAATTCTTTTCAAAATTTTCTGGGGTCCCTCTTCTCTGAAACGTTGCCTTTAATAGGAAGGTCATCCACATCATTGTGCCAAGCTTCTATTCCAAAAACACAGTTCTGAGAAGTAATTTTTAAGGAGACATCCACAATCAAATTAATCCTCCTGCCTATTTCTAGCCAAGAGGATTATATCCAGTTATAGTCCCAGAACCACTCTGGCTCACATGTTTTGGGAGACCCACATCTCCAGCAGCAGTCTGTTTAGGCAAAGCCTATCCAGTGTAATCTATGTGGGGCCCAGTATAAATGAAATACAATTTTCTGAAATCCTCACATGCATGGGCTAGTACTGGTCACATTTCAAACACGGACATATCAGTTGGATGATGCAGGATATTGGGTCGTTCACCTTCAAGTACTCTGACTGCCAGACTAACTGAATTTTGTTATTGAATCTTGGTTTTATTTTTAAGGGGGATTATTTCCTTCTTAACATAAACCACTTTGAAACGATGTTATATGAGTCAGGATGTGGCTGGGGTACTCAGCCTGAAGGTTGAGCTTGGCCTTGGCCTCTTTGACCATCCTGAAATATTATGTGTATTATAATTTGCAAGTTATTGTTTAGTTTGATTATTCCTTTTTTTTTCAAATTTGTATGATATTTAATGTCCCCGTCCCCAGGACTTTTGTTTTTCTTCCTGTTTTCCTCTTTGTCAAGGTTCCTTCCCCACTCTGAACTCTAGGGTACAGATGTGGGGACCTGCATGAAAGACCCCCTAAGCTTATTCTTACCAGCTTAGGTTAAAAACTTCCTCAAGGTACAAACTTTGCCTTTTCCTTGAACTCTATGCTGCCACCACCAAGCATGTTAAACAAAGAACAGGGAAAGAGCCCGCTTGGAGACGTCTTCCCCCCAAAATATCCCCCCAAGCCCTACACCCCCTGTCCTGGGGAAGACTTGATAAAAATCCTCACCAATTTGCATAGCTGAACACAGACCCAAACCCTTGGATCTTAAGAACAATGAAAAATTAATCAGGTTCTTAAAAGAAGAATTTTAATTAAAAAAAAGTAAAAGAATCACCTCGGTAAAATCAGGATGGTAAATTCCTTACAAGATAATCAGATTCAAAACATAGAGAATCCCTCTAGACAAAAGCTTAAGTTACAAAAAGACACAAAAACACAGGAATATACATTCCATTCAGCACAGCTATTTTACCAGCCATTAAACAAAAGGAAATCTAACGCATTTCTAGCTAAATTACTTACTAACTTAAGGAGTTATGAAGAGCATTCCTGATCTGTTCCCGGCAAAAGCATCACACAAACAGACAGACCCTTTGTTCCCCCCCCCACCCCACCTTCCAGCTTTGAAAGTATCTTGTTTTGTTGGATCATATTAAAGAAGTTCTGTATTAAAATCACAAATGAGTTTGATTCCCCATAGTTCAAATTCCAGGGTATTACTAATTAAGAGGTCTCTTGGTTTTTGGTACTGTTTCTCTCCCTCTATGTGTGAAACTTGCAAGCTGCTAACTGTGTTAGTACATTCTAAGACAGAGTCTGTTCTCAAAGCAGTTCACAGAGAGAGAGACTCAAAACAATACTCTAACAACAGAAACAGCACCCAGAGACTCCCCACCCTTTTGTTGTATTAACAATTGTCATTAAAATAGAGATAGAGGATGTATGTGGATGGATGCTTGGTGTGGATAATAACTGAATGATCAGGGAGGTGCCAGCCTAAGAATCCAGTGTCCATCGGCTGAAGAAGGCGTCAAGTGGAAATAACCAGAGGACCCCACCCGGAGGGCAGACTGGAATCCACCCAACAGCCTCAAGAATGGGAGAACCAAAGAACAAGATAACATCTTGGAGCCGTCAGGAATGTGCTATCTGCTGATTGATTCAGCAACAGCATGATGAAGCAATTCCCATAGACTGGCATAGGAAGAAATTCCTATAAAAATAGACTCTAAAAAGTGAGAACTTGGGGGGTCTGATTCTGCAAACCAACTTCCAGGAGCATCAGATGAGCATCTGACAAGGCCCTGCTCCCTCCTCATGTCCAGGCCACCTGGCCAGTGGCTTGGCATGAGCAACTCTAAGGCTGGTAACTATGATAACAACCTTGCAGAACCTGTGTGTGTGTGTGTGTGTGTGTGTTTGTATGAATGAATGTGAGAATAAATATGAGATTGAATGGAATGTTATAGCTATAACTAACTGCTTACTATGATTCTTTCTGTATTCACAATAAATGTGGTATTTTGCCTTTTTCCCTTTAATAAGATCCTGCTGGTTTTTATTTTATTGGTACAACATTTTGGTGGAGAATTGTGAAAGGGGGAATATTGGTAAAAAACCTCAGTTATTGTAAATATTGGTGTGCACACCGCCAGCTCTAGTGAGCTAGGCATTTCTATTAGATTAAACCAGACCTGCTGGCCTCCGAGAAGGTAACAGGAGACCTGCTGGCCTCCGAGAAGGTAGTAGGGAAAACAGATTAAACCAGACCTGCTGGCCTCCGAGAAGGTAGCAGGGGACCTGCTGGCCTCCGAGAAGGTAGCAGGAAAAACAGATTAAACCAGACCTGCTGGCCTCCGAGAAGGTAGCAGGGGACCTGCTGGCCTCCGAGAAGGTAGTAGGGAAAACAGATTAAACCAGACCTGCTGGCCTCCGAGAAGGTAGCAGGGGACCTGCTGGCCTCCGAGAAGGTAGCAGGAAAAACAGATTAAACCAGACCTGCTGGCCTCCGAGAAGGTAGCAGGGGACCTGCTGGCCTCCGAGAAGGTAGTAGGGAAAACAGATTAAACCAGAGCTGCTGGCCTCCGAGAAGGTAGCAGGGGACCTGCTGGCCTCCGAGAAGGTAGCAGGAAAAACAGATTAAACCAGACCTGCTGGCCTCCGAGAAGGTAGCAGGGGACCTGCTGGCCTCCGAGAAGGTAGTAGGGAAAACAGATTAAACCAGACCTGCTGGCCTCCGAGAAGGTAGCAGGGGACCTGCTGGCCTCTGAGAAGGTAGCAGGAAAAACAGATTAAACCAGAGCTGCTGGCCTCCGAGAAGGTAGCAGGGGACCTGCTGGCCTCCGAGAAGGTAGCAGGGGACCTGCTGGCCTCCGAGAAGGTAGCAGGAAAAAATAGGTTAACTGGACCTGCTGGCCTCTGGGAAGGTAGCAGGGGACCTGCTGGCCTCCGGGAAGGTAGCAGGGGAAAAACGCATAGATTAAGCTATGATTTCAGAATCTAGGCTGTGTCACTTGCTAAGTAATACCAGCAGTGACAAAGAGATTGAAATATCCATGTTAAGATGTTTAAAAGAAAACAGGGTAAGCCAGTACTAGAGGGAGGAATGGAGTCAGAAGGAACTCCAACCTCACCTTTTGTTAAAGAAATTACACCTTTTAAACAAATCCTTCAAAAATTTGGGCACAGTCCTTGGACTAAACAAGCCCTAGCTGATGTCTGCACTATTTCGGACCTAGAGGATAGATTGGCTCAGTATATCCTCATATACAAACCTTCTAGTGCTGCCAACAGAGATGCAGCAGCAATTTGGTTGTTGTGGGAGGCATGTAAGGATTCTTCCCTCCGCTTGTCTTCATGTAAAGAGGAAAAGGCACAAATGGAAAAGGGAGCAGACAATTGGAAGGTGCTGGCTACAAATACCCAAAGCCAGCTGAAAATAGTGAAAGAGGCACTCCAGGAATACAAAAAGAGTGAAAAAGTTAACTCTGCAGAGGCTGGAGGGAGGCAGGTAAAGGGGGAGAAGGTCCTATGTACGGCACCCCCAGGCATAATTATAAAGAGAAAAGAGAGTAAAAAAAAAAAAAAGTTAACTCTGCAGAGGCTGGAGGGAATTAAGCAGTTAAACTTTGTATTTCACCCAAACAACTTTTAACCGAAAATGTTAAAAAGGAAAAGTGTTAGAGCATTCTTGGTTTCTTTGCAGCCATTCTGAAAGAAAAATGGGCCCTTTTCCAAAGGAATGTCTGTAAATTAGCCAGGCAAAAATAAACTATCTGATTAAAATCATTTGACTGGACAATTTAGTCAAATTTGCTAAAAGAACATAAGAAGGTTCTATTGGAACTTAACTGCCTCAAATGTATAAAGGGAATGTAAGATGTAAAAAACAGAGCAGTGTGGAAGGGATGTTAAGGAAAAGAAAATGTGTATGTATCTGTCTATGTGTGTGTAAATATGTAAAGTTCTAAGGACCAGTTAGTTTTGTTTTTGTTAATGCCACTAAAAATCCATTTGACTCTTTAATTCAAAGTTGCAAAACTGACAGACCTTTTTGCTAGACACAGGTAATTAGTGTTGTTTGGCTTTGGGATTTGGCATTTAACCCTTAAAAGGTAACTCAATGCTTTACAAAATTTAAAATGTTTTTAAGTTGTGGCTGCAGCAGGGCAGTCAAAATCAGGAGAATATATAAAAAAAAATTTTTTGGATTCTTTTTGTTTGTTTTTTGTTTGTTTGCTTTTGTAACAAAATAGCAGATGAGAGTTGTAGTAAAAAAAAAAATTAAAAAAGACAGTGCCTCTCTGAAGCAACAGCAGGGGTGAGGTGCACAAAACAAAAAGGAGCAATGTTAGAAACACTGAGTCTTAAAATGGCTCTGAGTAATCAGACTGTCACTTTGATAAAGGTACATGAAAACTCTGTAAGCAAAAAAAGAAATAGTTACACCTTATGTAAAAATGGATCTGGATAATGTTATAGAAGTTAAACTATGGAAGGAATGTGCATTTGCCCCAGAACATGTGCAGGGTATATTGTAGAAGGGGCAAAAGAAATGCAAACATACCATGCTACTTAATTAAAACGCTATTAGGGCTCCAAAGGGAGCCACAATAGGTTGGGTTTTCTTTTTCAGATTGCTGTGTGTTTTGGAAGCAGAAGTTAAAAGTAATCAAAACTCTGGTGAAAGTTGATTGTGTCCCTTTTAAGATAGAGTCTCTGAGCTGCTGATGGCTTTAAATCCAAAAGCAGGAAGTTTCTGTGAAAATGCAAATTACCTAAATGATAAAGGAAGGAAAGAACTAGCAGCACAAAGGAGCTGCAGATAAAGGACATACCTGGTCAGCAAACAAATTGTCTAAATAAAAGGCATGGGATAACAAGATAATTTTAATAAATTTAATGATAATAAGTATCCCTGTAACAACGTATAGTGTGTATGATTTTTGGAAAAATCCTTTAAGGTCGTATGGTAATGATGCTTCTCAGTTATTACCTGTAAATAAAACTTAAAGCTTAACACAGCAGGAAAAACATTATAAACTTGGTCTGCTGTATAAGAAGGAAAACTCAGGGATTTAATGACTAAACAGTGGGATAATTTCCCCATAACCCTTAAAAGATAAAAGCCATTGAAACCTGGCCTGCCTATAGAACAAAAACAGGAAAATATGGGGGCAATTTCTCTGTTTTGCCTGCAATCAGCAAGGGTATTTGTAAAAGAAATATTTTAAGCAATAATCTGCCACCCCAAAAGGGGTAGAAACATGTTCTTTTTGTCTTTCAGAAAATCAGGAAAAGCTGCCAGCTGAAAAGCAACCCAATACCATGAATCTACTGTCACAATAGAAATTGTGTTCTGTGTTCTATGTTTTGTCTTGTGTTTTGTGTTGTTGCTAGCACTGTTGTGTGCTTAAAAAAAAAATACTGAAGACCTGCAGGAACTTAAAAATAAATTAAGCTTTCTGTCCCAGCTACAGGACAGCCTGATACAAAAACAAGTACATGCCAAAGTAGACTTGGTCCAAATTGGTCTGGGTAACCTAAAAGGCCAATGGAATCTTTAGTAATGGCTTAATACAACCACATGGCTTATCCATAAGAAAAAAAAATATTAGAAATAGGAAACTACACAGGCATAGCTATGGGATGCACTGAAATGCAGATACTTGCACTAGCTACTTTGGAACACAAAATGTTCTGGGTCATATTGGGAAATATTAAGGGTTTGATGCATTTGTTAAAAAAGAAAGAGATCATTGTTTGACACTTATCAATATGAATGGATGCAATATGTTTCCACTATTGTAAACCAGACTTATTAATGGGAGAAATTGTTGTCAAAATTGCACACCAACAGTCCCTGGAGGCAAAGGTATTGAAGGTTAACCCACTCCCCATATTACACATGGGATCCTTTTGGCTACCCTGGACCTTGAGCCAGTGGGCTGGGGAGGGAGGGAAGCTATTGGACACTAGAGGGTGTACCGAATGGACTCCTCAAAAGTGGGTGTGCCTCACCTTGCCTGTTGCCCCAGAACCTTGTAGTAAAGATACGTCACTAGGATCATGTATGTGGCAAGAATTGGAATCACAAACTCAAATTGCCTCACAGTACTTTCTCTTGAATAGGCTACACAGAAAGTGACACTGACGATTATAAATCTTAGTGTCAAAAGGGGGATTATGTTGGATCATATTAAAGAAGTTCTGTATTAAAATCACAAATGAGTTTGATTCCCCATAGTTCAAATTCCAGGGTATTACTAATTAAGAGGTCTCTTGGTTTTTGGTACTGTTTCTCTCCCTCTATGTGTGAAACTTGCAAGCTGCTAACTGTGTTAGTACATTCTAAGACAGAGTCTGTTCTCAAAGCAGTTCACAGAGAGAGAGACTCAAAACAATACTCTAACAACAGAAACAGCACCCAGAGACTCCCCACCCTTTTGTTGTATTAACAATTGTCATTAAAATAGAGATAGAGGATGTATGTGGATGGATGCTTGGTGTGGATAATAACTGAATGATCAGGGAGGTGCCAGCCTAAGAATCCAGTGTCCATCGGCTGAAGAAGGCATCAAGTGGAAATAACCAGAGGACCCCACCCGGAGGGCAGACTGGAATCCACCCAACAGCCTCAAGAATGGGAGAACCAAAGAACAAGATAACATCTTGGAGCCGTCAGGAATGTGCTATCTGCTGATTGATTCAGCAACAGCATGATGAAGCAATTCCCATAGACTGGCATAGGAAGAAATTCCTATAAAAATAGACTCTAAAAAGTGAGAACTTGGGGGGTCTGATTCTGCAAACCAACTTCCAGGAGCATCAGATGAGCATCTGACAAGGCCCTGCTCCCTCCTCATGTCCAGGCCACCTGGCCAGTGGCTTGGCATGAGCAACTCTAAGGCTGGTAACTATGATAACAACCTTGCAGAACCTGTGTGTGTGTATGTTTGTATGAATGAATGTGAGAATAAATTTGAGACTGAATGAAATGTTATAACTATAACTAACTGCTTACTATGATTCTTTCTGTATTCACAATAAATGTGGTATTTTGCCTTTTTCCCTTTAATAAGATCCTGCTGGTTTTTATTTTATTGGTACAACAGTTTCCTCATTGGCCATTTTGGTCAGGTGCCAGCAAGGTTATCTTAGCTTCTTAACCCTTTACAGGTGAAAGGGTTTTGCCTCTGGCCAGGAGGGATTTTATAGTTCTATATACAGAAAGGTGGTATGTCTGACCCTGTGCTAAGGGCCCCAGACTTTGACAAACCATTCCTAGTAACCACAGATGCGTCCAAGCGTGGTGTGGGAACAGTTTTAATGCAGGAAGGACCGGATCAAGAATTCCATCCTGTAGTGTTTCTCAGCAAGAAGCTGTCTGAGAGGGAAAGCAACTGGTCAGTCAGTGAAAAAGAATGTTACACCATTGTCTACGCTCTAGAAAAGCTATGCCCATATGATTGGGGACGGCATTTCCACATGCAAACCGACCAGGCTGTGCTACAGTGGCTTCATATCACCACGGGAAATAACAAAAAACGTATTCAGTGGAGTTTAGCTCTCCAAGATTTTGATTTTGACATCCAACACATCTCAGGAGCTTCTAACAAAGTGGCTGATGCACTCTTCCATGAAAGTTTCCCAGAATAAACTGGTTAAAATTGTCCTTGAGATGTGGAAAAATTGTTAGTCTTTAGACACTTGGTAGTATATTTAGAGGTGCATGTGTCTTATTAACTCTGTTTTCTCCTAGAGCTCCAGGAAGAAATCACAGCCAGTGTTTCACCCTATCTGTGATTTGGGGGGCGTGTCATACAGAAAGGTGGTTACCCTTCCCTTTATATATATGACACTCTTTTATTCCTGTTCTGACCCAGACCCCATTCTTCCACTAGAGACTGGTTTCTTGGCACTGAATTGTTAAAGTCTTAGAACCATGATGGTAATTTGTCTAAGTCCACAGTCTGCTCCCCTTGGGGGTGCTGTATAGGGGAGGACTAGAGAAGGATATCTGAACTAATGTTCTACCATATTCCTAGCACATTCATGTTCTGCTGCAGTATTCTGTACCTTTAGTGACATATTTCACTAAACTGAGTAGGTTGTACCCCTCACTTAAGGGGGTTTCTCAGTTGCTAGAGATTGTGTGTTTTTATTTTTAAGAGGTGTAGGTGTAGGGGAGCCGGACAAATTTATTGCATTGGCAGTAGTGATTAATGTGGCACAACGTGTTTGGCAGTTTCTCCGCCGCATTTCCTGTTCTTGAAAATGCCCCTTGTTCTTCTCTCAAAGCATTCTGCAGGCTGCAAAGGGACAGACAAGTAGAGAGCATAGGGGAGAAAAAAGGCCCACACTGTTCATCCAGCCAGAGAGAGAGACAGTGGCTCCCTTGTGGCTCTTCCTTCCCCAAAGCTTCCCCCTTGGATTGGGAAGGAAAGATCAAGACAACCTCTGAAAACTCCCACACATGGACCATGGATGAGAGCAGAGCTTCATTCTCATCTTGGCTGGGAAGGAAAGGCAGTATCCTCACCCCCATGCCTGAGCTTCCCCATCTGCTTAGGAGAGCAGGCAAACACTAAGCCCACCTAAATCATTGTATTTTGATAAGGGAGAAAGACAGGTTCCCTGTGGATGGGCCAAAGAGAAGAACACATTTGAATCCTTCCTTCATTGCGACTGAGAGACGGATTGTTTCCTATGTACTTATATTCCAACCAGGAGAAAGGAAAAGTAGAAGAGAAGTAGAGTGATGCAACAGAGGAGAGCATTTTTAAGTGTATATTATTTTATATACACTTGTGTATTTAGCTTACTTAGCTATACCTTGAGTGTGAATTTACAATGCCACAAACATGGAATGAGGAGCAAGAACCTGTTCTGGTGAGTCTGGACCCTCCATTTAGTAATCTACCACTGATCTGCCAGGGGCACAGAAATGGCAGTAGGAGCTCGGAGGCGACTTCATATTCACAGCGGGGCCCCTAGAATGCTAAGCCTTCCCTTGACACATGGTACAAAGTATTGCATCCATCTCTCCCATTCAGGGCACATCTGCACTGGAGCTGTAATTTCCAGGTTGGGTAGACATACCTGTGCTAGCACACTAAAAATAGAAACATAGCCGTGGGTGTGGGAGGGGCTAGCTGCCTGAGAACGTTACCTAGGATCTCAAATAGGGTTGTTCTCAGGGTGGCTAGCTGGTTCTGCCACTCATGCTGCTGCAGCTATACTTTTCTATTTTTAGCATGGTACCTCAATGAGAGCTAGATGGTATGTCTACCCAACCTGGAAATTATACCCCCAGCTCCTGAATGTGAGCAATTTCCTTCAGTTGTGTTATCACTCAGTTGACTAAAGTTCAAATATTGTTAGTGTTCCTAAGTTTTTTCCATGTGAAAATCTCTCCGTTTATTAATCAGTGTAACCCTTCCATTGAATTCTGCGTGTGGAGTCCATCTAGGTGTTTTCACATCTATTTGATATTCTTGAGTGCTGCATTTTTCATTTTGGTGTCTGACTGAGCTGAAAGCTGTGTGAAGCGTGATGTAGCCCAACAGCTTCCTATTGGTTACACAGATGAAAAGGCTCAAGAGCACAAATTAATCCTTTCAAGGTGATGTGTACCATCACTACATTGGCTCAGATTCTTACCCTCTACATTTTATTTATTTATGGTTAACTAATAAAAGACTCCTTTTCTAAATTCCAACTACCTAAACAAGTAATTTTTCCACAAAAGTAAATACTGCGCTTGCCAGGGACAGAACAGGAATGGAGTCTTAGAACTTTTAGTAAGTAATCTAGCTAGGTATGTGTTAGATTATGATTTCTTTAAATGGCTGAGAAAAGAATTGTGCTGAATAGAATAACTATTTCTGTCTGTGTATCTTTTTTGTAACTTAAGGTTTTGCCTAGAGGGGTTCTCTATGTTTTTGAATCTAATTACCCTGTAAGATATATACCATCCTGATTTTACAGGGGGAATTTCTTTATTTCTATTTACTTCTATTTTTTATTAAAAGTCTTCTTGTAAAACACTGAATGCTTTTTCATTGTTCTCAGATCCAAGGGTTTGGGTTTGTGGTCACCTATGCAAATTGGTGAGGCTTTTATCCAACATTTCCCAGGAAAGGGGGGGTGCAAGTGTTGGGAGGATTGTTCATTATTCTTAAGATCCAAGGGTCTGGGTCTGTAGTCACCTAGACAAATTGGTGAGGCTTTTTACCAACCCTTGTCCAGGAAGTGGGGTGCAAGGTTTTGGGAAGTATTTTGGGTGGAAGGACGCGTCCAAACAGCTCTTCCCCAGTAACCAGTATTAGTTTGGTGGTGGTAGCGGCCAGTCTAAGGATAACGGGGGTAATATTTTGTACCTTGGGGAAGTTTTGACCTAAGCTGGTAAAGATAAGCTTAGGAGGTTTTTCATGCAGGTCCCCACATGTCATAAATATAAAGGGAAGGGTAAACCCCTTTGAAATCCCTCCTGGCCAGGGGAAAGCTCCTCTCACCTGTAAAGGGTTAAGAAGCTAAAGGTAACCTCGCTGGCACCTGAACAAAATGACCAATGAGGAGACAAGATACTTTCAAAAGCTGGGAGGAGGGAGAGAAACAAAGGGTCTGTGTCTGTCTGTAGTCGTCTTGGCCGGGGACAGAACAGGAATGGAGTCTTAGAACTTTTAGTAAGTAATCTAGCTAGGTATGTGTTAGATTATGATTTCTTTAAATGGCTGAGAAAAGAATTGTGCTGAATAGAATAACTATTTCTGTCTGTGTATCTTTTTTGTAACTTAAGGTTTTGTCTAGAGGGGTTCTCTATGTTTTTGAATCTAATTACCCTGTAAGATATCTACCATCCTGATTTTACAGGGGGGATTTCTTTATTTCTATTTACTTCTATTTTTTATTAAAAGTCTTCTTGTAAAACACTGAATGCTTTTTCATTGTTCTCAGATCCAAGGGTTTGGGTTTGTGGTCACCTATGCAAATTGGTGAGGCTTTTTATCCAACATTTCCCAGGAAAGGGGGGGTGCAAGTGTTGGGAGGATTGTTCATTGTTCTTAAGATCCAAGGGTCTGGGTCTGTAGTCACCTAGACAAATTGGTGAGGCTTTTTACCAAACCTTGTCCAGGAAGTGGGGTGCAAGGTTTTGGGAAGTATTTTGGGGGGAAGGACGCGTCCAAACAGCTCTTCCCCAGTAACCAGTATTAGTTTGGTGGTGGTAGCGGCCTGTCCAAGGTGTAATATTTTGTACCTTGGGGAAGTTTTGACCTAAGCTGGTAAAGATAAGCTTAGGAGGTTTTTCATGCAGGTCCCCACATCTGTACCCTAGAGTTCAGAGTGGGGGAGGAACCTTGACACTTACCCTCTACATTTTATTTATTTATGGTTAACTAATAAAAGACTCCTTTTCTAAATTCCAACTACCTAAACAAGTAATTTTTCCACAAAAGTAAATACTCTGAATATAGAAACTTCATTACCCCACAATCACATCACAACATAACCTATAAAATCAGTTAAAATCCTTAACAAAACCAACCACTCTTTTCCTCTGCTGCCAAGCAAAATAAAAACAAAGTTCCTCAAACCCACCCACTTCCCTGAAAAACTTGCAGCATTGCCCAAAAGTCAATGGCTCTGACCTAGCAAATCCAGTAAAAGAGTGGGGAAGAGGAGCTTGCTGTGTCATTGATTTGGCACAAAGACCTTGGACAAGTCACTTACCTTCTCTGTGTACATTTTGTTGCCTGATTTTAGGAGGTTAATGTTATTATTTTGGATAATATCGGTTATAGGCTAACCAGTTAATCTGATCAGAAGAGAATAAGGTTCTTGTCTCAGAATCACACTACACAGAGCTTGCAAGGACCCTCGGGGGTATTACAAGGATACTCACACTGAGCCTTAAAGACTTTTATTGAGATACATGGAATAGTACTCAAATAGTAATTATATGGTAAAATAATCAGTTACAAATGCAATAATATAGTTCTAGGGATATATGTGATATTATATACTATAAAGTTTGATTAATATACTCACACACTTCCTTGATGACCTGATGATAAGAGACAAAGGACCAGCCTCGCCTCTGGCATGCCAAAAGATTCAGGTCCAGGTTCCTCAATTCTTGAGTGAGAGGTGCAGAGCTTAGGAGAAGCTAAAGAGCTATCAAAGCTAACTTAGAGTTTTACTTAACTAACTGACTTAAACTTACCATTCAGAACTAACAGACTAATAAAAAAAGGAGCCTGAAACTTGAAGCATGAAACTTAGAAACCCTGAAACTTAGAAACCCTCCCTGCACCCCAACCCACTGCCCCAGCCCGGAGGCTCCCCCCACACACACCCAGCCCAGAGCCCTCTCCCACACTCTGAACCTCTCATTTCTGGCCCTTCCTCAGAGCCCTCACCACCTCCCACACCCCGACCTGCCCAACACAGTAAAAATGATTGATGGGGGGGAGCACAAGCAGTGGAGGTAAGGGGGATGGAGTGAGTGGAGGCGGGGCATCAGAGAGGCAGGGGCGGGGCCTCAGGAAGGGGCAGGGCCTCAGGAAGGGGCTGTGCAGGGGTGTTTGGTTTTCTGCAATCGGAAAGTTGGCAACCCTAATCTGTGCAGTTGTGGTACTTCCCTTGAGTAACTATGCTAAGAGTTAATCTGGTGCTCTGGATCTAATAAGATCAGAGTTGAAGAATGTGTTGAAATACGCATGATGGATATTTAACAGGCAATGAACGGCGGAATTATGACATATTAAAATATGAATGCATCTGAAAAGAAGCTAGAAATCTAATTGTTGGGCTAGACATTTTAGATCATTTTTGTATCATGTACTCAGACAGAATTCACAGATTCATTCTGTTGCAACTTAAATATCTAGCACTCATGCTTAGAACCCCTTACTTATATAAGTAATCTGATAGACATCAACTACTTGAATGAATAATGGGATGAATAACTGCATACCTATGGACCCAACCCTGCAGTTCTTAGGTCAGAAATACTATTAATGCTAATAGAGGTTTTGCTGGTGTAAGACTATAGAATGTGACCATATGTTACTTTATTTTACCTTTTTAGGCTGCTTACGCTTTTTTTTCCCTCCCTGTTTCTAAAGGCTTATTTTCCCCCACCCTGTTATTATACTTTATGTTGCTTACATTTGTAAAAGAGAACATTTGTACTAGGGAGAGAGGTAATTTCAAAAGAAAAATTTTTCCATTGCAACTTCTTATAAGATTTCCCACCCTAAGCCTGGGACTCAGAAAGATAACTTCTGCTACATTTTGTAAATTTGAAGATTAAGCTGGAAGATATTCCAGGTGCTATGTGAACAAATCCCCTTTAGTCTTGAACAGAAAAAATGTGGAAGCAATATTGTCATTTAATATAGCTGTGAATTCATTGCTTTAACCCTTTGGCTGCAAGAGTCAGCATGTCACAAGACAACATATTAATGTCCTATTGTAAGCACTGATACATGTCTCAAGTCAGCAAAAAAATAGCCACACAAAGTTGTGTCAAATCAGTTAATATATTATTTATGCTGGTGGAGTGAACTAGCAGAGCAAGCACCGGACAGGGACTGAAAACATCTGGGTTCTAATCTCAGCTCAACAACTGACCTTCAGTGTGACCTAGGGCAAGTCACTTCACCACCTATGCCTCAGTTTCCCCATCTGAAAAATTGGAATTATATAAAGTGCTTTGCTATCTACGGATGAAAAATATTACCTAATAACTGGGCATTATTATTAAAGAAACTAATCAATTTTCTGCCCAGTTACTAATTTAAGAAGATAATTACTATCATTCTGATGGATTCACACCACTATGTGGTACTTCAGATTGTGTCTTCATTAACTCTATCGACCCCATATCCCAGGGTTATAAATTGTGTCCTTATCCTGCAATGTTATATATATGGAACTAATTCCTATACCTGCAGTGAGCCCCAGCGAAATCAATGGAAAAGAACATTTTCAGTGTACGGTATCAGTCTTATTTTCAGAGGTGCTGAGCACCCATAGCATCAGCTGGAGTCAGTTGGAGGTGAGGAGCTCAGCATCCCTGGAAATCAGGGTTTATGGATGGGATTTTCAAAAGAACTCAGTAGTGACTTAACTATTCCCATTGAAGTAGATGGGAAAATTCACACTAACTATAGTGGGAGCAAAATTAGACCAACATAGGGCACTTTTGAAAATGCATTCTATATTTTAACTCAGGCCCAAATCTGCTTCCCCTGCCGATATCAATTGGAGGTTTTGCCATTTACTTCAGTGCAGCACCAGGTTTGGGCCCCTGTGGATGGTTAGAGTGACAATCTCTATATTAGGGTGCTTGATCATTAGCAGAACAAGCTGTTCTAGTTGTAGACCTGAGTGGACATGAGTAATTGGACACAGGTGATTGGGAGATAGGATTAAGGAGGAAAATGGGTCAGCAGGCTGGAAATGGAATGTCTGCACTCTTTAAGATGGGGGGAACACCCAGGGAACCATTTACAATGGACAAGATAGCCATGAATAAACTATGCCTAGAATATAAGATGTGGTGAAGAGTAAGCCACGCATGGACAGAGTGTGCTGTACAGGGATTGGTTCCTACAAAGTGGTCAAGCCAATCCCAAAATGTGTGATGCAATGTATAGTAAATACAATTTAATGTGTAACTGTATATAAAGAAAAAGGTTTTTTGTATAACTTTGGATATGTGGTATGCCATGTACCCACCCCCTGATCAACTCAAGTGTAGTTTGATTGTACTCCAATAAAGAAACCTCAGTGAGAAGTGAGGAGTGGAGGTGAGTTCTTGTGAACCAACTGGAGGGCTCAGAAGCCACCTCAACATACCCCTGGGGGATAAGGTCTCAGAGGCTACCTCAACACTAGTGAAAGATTCAATAGCAAGGGGGACAAACTTTAATTTTTCATCTGCTAGTTGCAAGGGTTTGAAAGGTGATATGATGGCACTGACACGGACGTGCCAAAGTAGTAATAATTCATTTAATGAATTTTGTTCCAAATATCAGATTTCAGAATAGCAAAGAGATAAAGCTATTCGACCCCAAGCAAGCTTTCTCTGAATCAAGAAAGAGAGTTGCTGTGAACCTGCCATTGGATTATTGTGGAGGCTGATTGTTTTCCTGGTGTTGGCAAATAGCCTCAGATCTGTGAATGGAGAAAAAGATAAATATTGTTTCAGATCCAAGGCAAGAAATTTAGTTTTCATACAAAGATGAGATGGGTCTAATATAGTCCTAGAGGTAAACCACAGAAGCATTAAGAACTGGATTAGGTTCAAGATAGTTTTGACACCAAATCAAGGCTTAAATTTGGATTAGCAGTACCTTCGATCTTGTGAGCTCTTTTCATGATTTCCTGCCCCAAAGTGGCAAAAATGTAATAAAAGCTACTGATCCTATGAAATTGTTAGCTATCTCGAATGATGAAATCTCCCAAGAACTGTTGTGAGATTTCAGCCATATTCACCGTGGAACAAGAAAATATTCCCTTCTGCTTTTATATAAGCAATCTGAAAGCAAACTGAAGTACATAAAGTCAAAAATTCTTGGATTCAAGATCCCAATTTTGGTCAATCTCTAATTTCTTCATTTTCTCCCAGGTAAACCATTTTGGGAGAACAAGGTTTTCAGAAACATTCATAGCTCTTTGGAGACGGAGACTGTACTGAGAATCCTCATAACAAATGGTTGCAGCAGTGGGGAGAAATTAGTTTCTGAAAAACCTTCAAGTCTTTGTTTTCCCAGCAAGGATTTGTGGTAATCCAAGGTATCTGACTGTGTGTGACAGCATATTTTGGGCAGCTGTTTGGAGAAAGCTCTCTAAAATCCTGATGAGAGCTGTTGTGAAAAATTGCTTAAATAAGTCACTGATGCCCAGAGGGTCATTTATTATTTCATCACTGTTATTTATTAAAATGGGGATTGTTGTGGCAGCTTTTTCATCACTCATTTTATACACCAGGAGTCTGCTGGCACAGTCACACAATTCATAATGTTGTTTTACTCTGGACATTAGAAATTCAATTTTTCCAGAGAGACTGGAATTTATTGGCACTTGAACTTGGCAAGGGAGTTCATTCAGGAGGGACTTATAATGGATCAGGGGTCAGATTTGTGCAGTTCAAGTTCTTTTCAGGTATTTGCTTTGATAATTTATCCATCCCTCACCCCTTCATATTCCCATCCTCCGCCTGCCCCCCTCCGCTACCACTAGAGTTCTTACCTTCTCTTTTCGGAGGCATATTTGCTACATTCCCTTTTCAAGGCCATACTTATAGGATAATTGCTGCATTGCTAAGTATGGTTTTAGGAAAGGAACAATTCTATCCTTCGTAGTCCACACAAAGTAAGATTCCTGAGGATAAATGTGTTAAACCTCCTTCTTTTACTTTGTTTTTTAACTTGACATAAGGGTCAGTAAATAAGTATGTGACTATGAATGAGATCTGGGAGGAAAGAACATATTACATATTCAGGCCTCTCAGAAAGCATCTATTTATATTTAAGGACTAAGGACTTGATCCAACTACCATTAAATCTCTGGGAGTCTTTGTTGACTTAAATGAGAATTGGATTGTTCCCTCTATAAGGATTCTATGAGACTGAAGACAAAGTTCCAGTCCCTCCCTAGTCTATCTTGGAGACCACAGGCTCTCATTAGAGCATCTGGTTGTCTTGGGACATCAGCAGTGATGAGTTATTTAGATTTCTTTCAGGATAACAGGAATGCCAAGGTACCCGGACTGAATGACAGCTTAATTTGTTTCTGACTCCTTCCCTCCAATTTCTTCTAAGTTTTTCTTTCTTATGCATAAACTACATTTTGCTATTTCTCTTTTTCCCTAAACTGAGTAGAAAACCCAGAGAGAATCAGATGAATGTACATGGCCAGAAGACAACAAAAGGCTCCAAGGAGAGATTTTACTAAATCACAGCTACTAACTGGCCTTTCATTAGGTTACCCTTTTATGCTAGCTAGATAAAAATGCAGTCACCTGGACTTGCACCTCACACCTCACGGTTGTCCAAGAAGTAATTTAGGACACAATTTGTCCCTTCTTCTCTAACCAGTTATGTTGCTGCAGCAACATCTTACATGGAACTAAACAACACTTAAAGCAAATGTAGAAATCGAAACAACGTAGCAGACACAGGTTTTAATTATACTGTAGCAATGAATAGACTCATCCACCCTTTGAAACATAGCTGAGGTTAACATTTTGGGTTTTCTGTCAATGTTTTTCATATATTTGCTGACTTAAAAAACTGTACTTCCTATTATTTTAGATACAGGAAATGTGAAATCTAATCCTCATTGGAGTAAAAGAGAGATTGATCACTAATTTCAGTGGTGCCAGGATTTCACCCTAAGATTATCTGCAGTACAGGAACTAATTGTGTTCTCCAGGTGTTTATTTACTGTCAAAATATTCAGTATTCTGAACACATTTCTCTGCCTAGTTAATTGCTTCTTTGCTGGAAAAAACTGTCTTCGCTTTTTTGTTTGTTTTTAATTGTCACTATCGTTCACTACTGCTGTTACACAACTAATACAGAATTTTAAAAAATATATATATTTTACAAAAAAAGCCTGAAGGACTGATATGTAAAGGATCTTACTTCCATATTTACATTTTTAAATGGCCAGAGGTCACTTATGACCACGTGCACCATGCTTTCAGCACTATCAGCTGTTTAACTCATGTTAAAGGAAAGGAAATTACAGATATAATTCAAGTAACAACAATGTGGTTGCTCGAACCAGCAGGAGTTAAATCTGAAACTGTCTACTTTTTTTTTTTTAAAAAAAAGGTGGCAATAATAATAAATAATAGATTTACATTTTAGGATTTTAGAAGTATTTTACAGATGGGAAAAGTGAGGCTTTCAGAGGTTTTTGGCCCTGATCCTGAAAACAGCTGTGAATGTGCCTAATTCCACTGTTTTTAACAGGACTACTCACATACTTGAACATTGGTATAAAATGTTTGCTGCTTTAATCATGTATTTGTGTTTAGAGACCATTATTTGTAGAATTGAGAACACAGATACTTAGGAACTGGCTAACTGAATCAAGCTGACAGTCCATCCAGATCAATATCCCATAAGAGTGGGTTGGGCCAGATGCTTCAGAAGATGGCATAAGAACTCTGTAATAGCTAGATGTGGGATAATCTGCCCCTGTATTTGGGTTTCAGAGTAGCAGCCGTGTTAGTCTGTATCTGCAAAAAGAAAAGGAGGACTTGTGACACCTTAGAGACTAACAAATTTATTTGAGCATAGCTCATGAAAGCTTATGCTCAAATAAATTTGTTAGTCTCTAAGGTGCCACAAGTCCTCCTTTTCTTTTTGTATTTGGGTGGTCACTCACTGCTAGCTCTCCTTGCATCTAGGTTGTGGAACATATATGTTGCTGCATCGGGTTCCCCCTGTCTACTCTGCAATTGCCTTTCTTCTGGTAACTTGGCCCTCCAGACAGGGCACCATTTAGTCCACCCCTTCCAGAGTTATGAAGTCCAAAAGCACCACTGTCTGAGTGCACTCTCCAGCCATTGTTCAGCCTCAGCTCAGGCTCTGCGCCACTAGAGCAGTGGCTGGCAGAGGAACCCTGGTTCATCCGCTACACTGGGTCCCATCCCAGGAACCCTATAACTAACAATTCAGGACCTCAGTCCCTCTTCTCTTTCCTGCTTCTGGGTTTACAATTGGAGCCTACTGTACTTCCCACGACTACTTCTCCCCTCCTAGCTTCTTGCCAGATTCTTTACTCCAGGACAGGATTCTCCCCATGAGTTTCCTCCTTGTTCCTGGAGGCCTCCCTTCTCTCAAGGACCAACTACAGACTCCATTTCCAGCAGCCTCCTTCTGCTTTCAGCCACTTGGCTTTATAGGGCTGGCCTAGCCCTTCCCCAGCTGGGATTCCCTCACTTCTCTCAGGTGACACCAAGTGAATTAATTGGCATCAGGCTCTCATTAGCACTATCAGGGCACACCCTATCATAGTCCCCAAATATAGGTCTCTTTCTGATATCTAAAAATTTGAAATTAGCATAAATCCTGAAATGAATAATATCCCTTCCACCATTTTATTGTCATTTGTGAGAATTCTTGATACTTTTGATAAACATAAATATCCAATCCCTTTTCGAAATTGGCTAGACTCTTTGCCTCAACAACTTCATGTGGCAATGATTTCCACAGATGAACTACATATTATGTGAAAATATTCCATTGTATCGGTTTTGAACTTCCTACCTTTTAATTTTCTTGAATGTCCCCTTACTCTTTTGTTATGAGATAAGAACAACAGAAGTGTCTGATCGACCTTCTCTATACCATTCATCGTTTTATATATTTTTATCATGTTGTCTTTCATTTATTTTATTTCTAAAGTACACAGTCCCAAGCTCTTCAAACTCTTTTCATATGAGGTTTTTTTCAGCTTTTGGATTCTTCTCTGAACCCCCTCCAGTTCTGGAATATCCTTTGCGTGACCAGTACTGGACACACTATCCCAGGTGAAGTCACACCATTGAGTTATATAAAGACATTCTGTTTTCAGCATTATTCTCCATTCTATTCCTTATGCATTCTAACAGTTAGCTAGAACCTAGAACCTTGTTTTATTTAAATATGGGCGCAACATTTGCTATCTTTCCAATCCTCAGTAACAGTAGAAGTTTATTTAATGAGAGATTACCAGTTTTAAAACCAGACACAAATAATCTGAGTAATCCTTTCAAACAGAGACTCAACCTGACATTTTCATAGGAGGTGTCTCTGGGTAAGTAACAAGGTACAATGGTCATCTTTCACTTGCAATGTCTCTACCCTATGTATGTTGTAAGTGTGTAAAGAATCTTAGACTTGACATCTGTCAATCTGGTGCTTTGCACAAGAGCTACAATTCATTGGGTAAAACTGGCAGTGGTTGTAAATCAGCATAGCTCCATCAAAGTAATTATTACACCAATTTACACCAAGGATCAAACTTTTTAAAAAATATATATTTTTGTATATAAATATAGAAAACCAGTACTGAAACTATGTAGTAGTTTTGATTTATTACATATTACTATGGAAAGATTTATTATTGAAGACTAAAGGGTTACAAGAGATCATTTTAAAAGCTCATACATGTATCCTCTCTTCTATAAATGGTTTTACACAGTCAGATAGATGAGCTGGAAATGCATTTCTTGTTTTCAAATAAAATTAGATAAACTAGAGTTCTGTTCAGGCCTTAAACTGAAAATTGAGGACAGAACAGATTTTGTCTTTCTTAAATGGTAATCTTGTCTAGCTGAAAGAATAAAAAAAACAGTCTGAATAATAAAACTGTTTGGTGTTCTGCAGTTATGAAGCTTCATTTTTTGAAGGCTTATCATTTTTTAAAGTATTTAGGTGGCTTTTACTAAGTTAGGCTGAGCAGATATTGAAAACACTTTCAAGACCGAAGATTGCAAGTTGAAAGCATTTTGACAGAAATGAAGTTTATGGAGCTGAAAAGCAATATGATCTGGGAGAGTTTGTTCTTTTCTATCTTAGTTCTATCACTTATATGACACAAAAGCTTTCCTTTGTGGTTTTCAATTCTTTTTCTCAGACTTAATTATCTCATAATGATAGCACATTGTTTTCAAATTAGCCTTCAAAGCACTATACTAAATGCAACCATTTTGTCAAAGTAGATACCCGGCATAAATATTGTATAATTGAACTGTTAATTATTCTTAGACTAATTATTATTGATGACATTGCTCACATCCAGTATTAAAATGTGGGATACAATCAAATAATGATCCATTAGGATTTAATAAGTCTATCTGAGAATAGTTAATAATTAAAAAAAACCCTTAGCTATGAGACAAATTAAATTGATGCTCTTTTTGAGAGGTCTAAATATAGGTGAAAAAGATTTTTTTTCCATTTCTAAGGTACAGCTGAGTTTGCAATATTTTATTGGCACTTAATGAAGAGCAGGTGTAAAATTGCCAAAAGCTAGAATAATATAATTAACGTTTGTGCTAGAGTGATAAGATTTTATTTTAACGCCACATTGTCCTTGTTATAGCTTCTGAGGTTTAACTGAGAATAACTTCAATTCTGTATACAGGAGGGTACAGTGTAAAAACAAAACAAAACCAAACAAAAAAACAACGGCCTGTATACCATAAAGAAAAGAAAAATGTTATTTTTAGACTTTGGGGGAGAAATTCTGTGCTGTCTTTCTAAGAAGCACAGATCAGGGCAGGAGAGGAAAGCTACTCCAGACTATTCTGCCAGTCTGTTCCAAGACACTAGCTCCTCCCAAACAGCATGTAACTGCATTGTGTGGATCCTTCGAGCATGACCTAGGTACCTGTTTGCCCTGTCTTTGCACTGGGAACACGAGCTGTTACAGCACAGCACACTACTCTGCGTTTCACTTTACACCCCATAGTATAAAGATAGTCCAAACTGGAAGGCCCTGTAGACAAGCCAGTTGTTATTGCAGGCTCCAAAAGGTTGCAAAATGCTGTCCTATAGTTCACAATGCGGCTACGAGTCTCTACAGTGTTGGTATGCTACAGTCTCTCATTCTTTATAGGCCTATTCTCCCCACCAGCCCTTTCCTCCCCGTCCTCAAACTCATTCATGCCAGGATTTGGAGGGCAGATTTACAGTTATCTTCCACAGAATCCTACCCTGGCAGCTTTTAGTGACGTTTATGTTGCTCTAATCATTTTACATACTGTAAAGGTGTTGAAGTGAGTTGAGGCTCCAGCCCTGGGTATTTTGAATGTGCATATTCTTATCTTCCCCCTTCACAAAAATTCCCCATAATTAATTAATCCATAGTGAGGAGGAACTCTCTGCACATTATTCACCACTAAACAATATTTAAAATAGACCTGAACAATATTCCAAAGTTCCATCTCTTAGGAAATCCTGACATTTCAACATTTGTTTCTTATCACAAATTGGGATGGAAAGTTGTAGTTGAGAAATTATTCCTGGAATAGACATTCCACATTTTCAGTTGAAATGAAGCATTTCTATATTTTGAAATAAATCTTTTTTTTAATTTGTTGAAATGACCCTAAATGGTTCATTAAGAGACAGTTCAATATATACCGCATTTTCCCATAGTAGCACAGTGCATCAGGGGAGTGGAAATTTGAGAGTCTGATGTCCCATGTTTTCTCCTATGGGGCAGGCTCCCTGGCCAAACTACATCTCCTATGATGAACACTGTCATGAGTCTCCCATGATGCACCACACAGATTTGTCAGATAGAAATCTGTCTTGTATTATAGGATACACATTCCTCCAGGCAGACTGATTCATAAACGAGAACCAGGGCGAAAACTACAATTCCCATAAGGTAATGTGCTGATAGTGAAATGTTGTTTAATAATTTGTTGAACAGATTTGAAATGCAATGCCTTGGGTCAGCTCAACAGAATGAAATATTCTGATATTGGTTGAACTGATTCCCAATGGAGAAATCTCTCCCCCCGACACCTGCCAGCAAAATCAACATTTTCACATGAAAAATGTATATTTGCAGAAGCTTCATTTCTGTCAGAAAAAATTGTTCTGATTGAAATCTTCTGACCAGCTCCAACATGCAAACCAACCCTTATCTGTAACCAAGGATTACCAACTTGCTCACACATTTGTGGACACAAGAAAAAATTTCCCTTGTTATACTGACAACAATTAATATGAGAATAATGTGTGTGGCTTGTATTTTGCAACAAAGAATCAGGTTCTGTCAATAACTGTATGGGCGAACCAGATGATTCCATAGCATCAGGAAAGAAGATGCGATCCAGAACAGTCTAAGCATGTTCTATGTGGAGATTCCATTGGGGTTCTAACATGTTCTGCCCCTGCATTCTCAGCTCTTCTGGCAATTGTGCATGCTTTTGGAAAAAGGGGAAAGGGGCACATGCAAAGCATCAGAAAATTCTTTTCATTTCCCCATAAAACACATCGCTATTAAAGAATGTCAATGAACGCTATAATAAATGTCACTCTGTGGCACTAGTCTTGAAATGGAGCATTTAGATAAAAAGATAGTTATGCACCTTGTATTTCTCTCTCACACATATACACATGCACACCCAACCTTATCCATCCCAAAAATGAATGAAAAGTGAGCTTTTTGCTGTATTTACCATGTTCAGGATGGATCAAGAAATGAATGCCCGATTCTATGTAGAAGTTAAAAAACAAAAATAAAACTTTGTTTTGGCTGAAGAGACTAAGAAAGACAAACAACAAAGAAAGTTTGTTCAAAGGATATAATTAAAGCTCTGCTAAGTTACCAGATAAATTAACAATGGAATGTATTTGAAAGCTGTCACATCCTGCCACTTCTTCCTCTTTAACATCTCTAAGATCCATCCTTTTCTTTCTGTCTATATCTATAGCAAAAGCTCTGATCCAGGCCCTCAATATCTCCTGTTTTGATTACTGTAACTTGCTCCTCCCAGTATTCCTGACATGCTCATAGTCAGTCCATACAACATGATACCACCAAGTTAGTCTTTGGTGCCTGTTGTTTTGACCGTATCACCTCCCTCTTTCAGTCCTTCCACCAGATTCCCCGTCATCCACATAAACCCAGGCTTTTTATTTTACTGCCATGAAAGCTCAGTATTTCTCTGCTCTGCCTAATTATCCACCCTTCTCTTTTTCTTCATTCTGCATTTACATCACTCCATCAGTGATGGCAGTCTTACCCATCCATTTATCAGCTTCTCACACAAACATCTCTAGGCCTCCCTCCAGTCACAGAACACCTTCCTGAACTGATCTCTAAGGCCACCTAGACTCTGTGTTCAGGAGCCTCTTGAAAACATACCTTTGCTATTATCTTCTAAGGGAAATTTGTAGGTAATGACAAGCTTGAAAAGTAATTTAGGGATAGATGGCACACCTTATGTAATGTAACCGATAAAGGATATTAGGAAGGTGAACAACTAGAGCAGGACAAAAATGAGTCTTCAAAAATTTTTGTTTTACTTCAAAGTGTTTTACTTTGTAAAATTTGTATGTAATTTTCTGGTTCTATTTTTGTTGAAATATTTGAGGTTTAGATACATTCTTGTGAAAACTTGCACGTTATCAAAAAAGAAATTTCATCAAAAAAATTCAATTTTTTTTCAACTGGCTGTGTGTGAAATACATACAGTTTTGCTAACCAAATGCAGATATCACAAATACATATGGGTATGCTAAAACTTTCTATTTGACTTAGCCTATGTTACTGTGCAGACTGTGGTCTAATGTATTGTTTATGTTCATAAACCATCTCTAAATGTCAAAATCGTGCTATTTTTCATCCAGCCATATCTGTTACTGCAAGTTTTTGCTATATGCAGACAGTAAGACTTATACTAGATGCTTGGAGAATTCCAGATCTTAAGACATTTTAATTCATAACAGGTGTGAATTTGATTTTCCACCTTACAGGCCAATATTTTTTTTTTGTGGGGAGGGGGATATTGTTGGGGAGGGTTCAAAATTGTAATTTAAATGGGAGGTACAACTATTTAAAATCAAAGAAAAGATTGCTAAAAACTCAGAGAATGACGACTAATGTAACCATTTAATGACTTTGTCAACCAGCTAGAAAGCTTTTATAGCCATAATTCATGTAACTGCTCCCAAATATCTGCCAAATTTCACAAGCAACATAAATATGAACTTTAGGAAAACTACACTATGCACTTCAATGAAAAAAAAAAGCCTACCACTGTGACAAGTGACTGAAGAGTACTGGAAACAAAGCATTCTTAGCCGCAGCTCGCATTTCACGGAAAAGACTCAGTCAGCAATTGTATCTTAAAAGGAAAATTATTTGTTGCTAATTTTCACGAGATTGTGTGGGGAAAAAGTGGTTAAGCTGAAAGGAGTCACTCTAAAGGAGTGAAATGTTTAACACAAATACATCTTGGGTGGATTCCATTGTCAAAACTAACATTCTCTCAGCCTAATTGTTCTTTCTAACAGGTAGGGACACAATCGGTCTATTTCAACTCACTATTGTCTTCTGACACCAGTATTGCTCCTCTATTGAGCAGTAGCAGATGTCTCAGGCCAGGCAAGTCAGCTTCCCAGTAGAGAAAGAAATTCAATGTCAGGAGTCTGGATTATACCATAAGTGTAATTTACTTTATTTATACACATATACCAGTCCTGAAATGCAATCATCAAACAGCATGCAGGACAATCTCTTCTTCAGTCCAACACCAATGTCCAGTTCCTGTGAAGCAATTCTGCTTCCAGAATTGACTGTAATCAGAGCCTAAGGCAGAGAGAAAACCCTCCTGCTGCTTCTGCAGCTCCCTCTCTTCTGAAGCTATCAGTACACATATATAACTTACATAACCCCAAAACTAAAACCAAGTATGTCTTCCCAAGAGTCAAAACTTGTTCACAAACTAAGGGGAAAAAAATCTGTAAGACGATGTGCAACAGCACCACCAGAATATACCATAAGAACATATACTTTCCTTAAAAGGTGGTAAAATCCAGTCTGGAGAGCTTTATGAAGAGAGATTGCTGAAAACCTAAGCTATTCAAAATGTCCTAAGTATTTCTGGAATATATTCAATCTTTTAATGGTTGAAAAACATTAACAGTATGGAAAATAAACAATCTGTTAAGTGAAAAATGTGTCATCCACTGGGGTTAGCCTTTTTATTAAGAAAGGTATATTTGGGGGCATTAAAAATGGGTTGACTAACCTCATTATTACGCTCAGACATCAGGCCCCACCCACACACAGAAAGGTGCCCTGATGCAAATGCTTATGGCGTGTGCTTATCTTTTCCTAAATCAGCAGTCGCATTGATTTTAAAAGTATATTTGCCCCATTAAGTAGCAATTTTGTAACAACGGGTCTGATTCTTAGCTGGTGTAACTTGATATTAATGAAGATACACCAATTTATACCATCTGAAGACCTGACCAATATACTATAGTATTAAATATGTATATGAGATATTGATGTTTGGGCTTTAAACTGGTAAATGAAATAAGGCCTGTTGCAGGAAATAGTCAATATTACTTTAGATTATTAGCCACTTGCCCATAATATAACTATTTGTCCTTATTCAATTCGTCATGAGAGGGGGTGAGACATTCCAGAGGACTGGGAAAGGGCAAATATAGTGCACATCTATAAAAAGGGAAATAAGGAAAACCCACGGAATTACAGACCAGTCAGCTTAACTTCAGTACCCAGAAAATGGAGCCAATAATTAAGCAATCAATTTGCAAACACTTAGAAGATAATAAGGGGATATGTAAAAGTCAGCGTGGATTTGTCAAGAACAAATCATTTCAAACCAACCTAACAGCTTTCTTTAACAGGATAACATGGCTTGTGGATAGGAGGGAAGTGACTGATGTGGTAATCTTGACTTTAGTAAGGCTTTTGATAATGTCTCACATGACCTTCTCATAAACAAACATAGGAAATACAACCTAGATGGAGGTACTATAAGTGGATGCATAATTGGTTGCAAAAAACATTCCTGGAGAGTAATCATCACTGGTTTACAGTCAAGCTAGAAGGGCATATTGAGTGAGGTCCCGAAGGGATCAGTTCTCAGTCTGATTCTGTTCAATATATTCATCAGTGATTTAGATAATGGCCTAGAGAGTACACTTTTCAAGTTTGTGGATGATAGCAAGTTGGCAAGGATTGCAAGTGCTTTGGAGAATAGGATTAAAATTCAAAATGATCTGGACAAATTGGGAAATGGTCTGAAGTAAATAGCATGAAATTCAATAAGGACAAATGGAAAGTACTCCAGTTAGGAAGGAACAATCAATCAATTTAACACAAACAAAATGGCAAATGACTGCTGATGAAGGAGTACTGCAGAGAGGGATCTGGGGGTCCTAGGGGATCACAAGCTAAATAGAGTCAGCAGTGTAACACTGTTGCAAAAAAAGAAAAAAAAAAAAAGCAAACATCACTCTGTCATGTATTAACTGGAGTGTTTTAAGCAAGACACGAGAATTCTTCCAATCTACTCCATGCTGATTATGTCTCAGTTGGAGTATTGTGCCCAGTTCTGGGCTCTGCATTTCAGGAAAGATGTGGCCAAATTGGAGAAAGTCCAGAAAAGAGCAACAAAAAATGATTAAAGGTCTAGAAAACATGACCTATGAGGACAGGTTGAAAATATTGGGTTTGTTTAGTCTGTAGAAGAGAAGACTGAGAGGGGACATGATAACAGTTTTCAAGTACATAAAAGGTTGTTACAAGAAGGAGGGAGAAAACTTATTCTCCTTAACCTCTGAGGATAGGACAAGAAGCAGTGGGCTTAAATTTCAGTGAGGACAGTTTCGGTTGGACATTAGGAAAAAATTCCTCGCTGTCAGGATTGTTAAACACTGGAATAAATTGTCCACTGGAGATCTTTAAGAGCAGGTTCAACAAAAACCTGTCAGGGATGGTCTAGATAATACTTAGTCCTGCCATGAGTTCAGGGGACTGAACTAGATGAATTCTCGAGGTCCCTTACAGCCTTATGTTTCAATGAAAACACAGTGGTTTATTATACTCATGAATTACTTTGGGTATACATCCAACAATACTGGCAGTGAATGGGCTAGAGTCCTTTAAGTTTCCACTGTTCCACCTAAAAGCCCTTAATAGACACATACAAAGCAAATGGAATGTCAGGCAGATAAAACCATATTTAACATGTACAACTCAATTCATGAAAATTGCCTTAATTCCCAAGGAATAAGCAAAGGCATTGAGATAAAGAACCAGTGAAGGGGAAAGAGCAAAGATTAATTCTTTTTTGTGATCCAAAACCCACTAAAGTCAATAGGAATCTTTCTATTGTCTTCAGTGGGCTTTGAATCAGGACACGTCTGAAGATAATAGCTTGTGTACCTGCGTTCCTTAATGTCTCTCTCAAATGCCTTCTTTTTTTTTTTCTGAATACATTTCAAGTGCTCATTGTGGAGGAAGAAATATATCAGCTTTGCCTGACTAAGATTTCATTTTCTCTTTCCAGTCTCAAAAAAAGCACAGTTGAAACAAAAAATTATATTGAAAAGTTGGAGTGCTGTCAACATGAAGGATAGTTTGCATAATGCAATATGTTTTTTTGGTTGAACATAAGTAATATACTGTAGTAAATAAGGTCATTAAAGTAATGTCTATAAATGAATCAAGACTAGATCAAAACACCTGAGATTTAGTGAAATAACTAGCTCATAGAGGTAGATATTCAAGCAATATGTGTTTGGAGATATTTTTTGTGTATTATTTCAAAACATACCTATTCCTCTTCTATCATGGCTCTCATTTCAAGAAAAAAGTTGTATATTAACTAATTTTGTTTTAATGATTTAGAATATCAAAAAGCATCTTCTGATCTAAAAAAAAATCCACAAAGTAAAGCAGTCTTTGCGAGGAGACTCTAATCTCTTTAGTGGAACAGAATATGATGGCTCCATTATTAGAGAGGCATGCATATTCCTGTTTAAACTGGATTCTCTAGAGACCAGCAGACAAAGAAAGACTTTTGGATAAATAACCTGAGTTTAACCTGACTTGGGGCTTTCTTTCTGTTCCCCCATCCCAGGGGAGACTATGAATCTTTACTGAAATGTTGGAAGGACTACTGCTGACCAAAGCCCTTCTGGAGCTGAGAAGGGGAGTGATCTCTGATAAGCTTATTAGTAGGTTCTTTAATTGTTTTTAATATGTTTTCCTATGTAATGCTTTTACCTTAACAATTAATGTGCTTTCTTAAAAAGAGTTGTGTGTAACTTAATTGTGTCAATTAAACTGTTAGCACCTCTGAGGAGAAAAATAAAGCAAGCCTGTATAGTCAGTCTGACTTTGCTGTGAAATTCACAGTGTGAGCAGGGAATTGTGTAGTCTGGAAATACCCCAGATAGGAGAGAGAGAGACATCTGTCTCCACCTAAGAGAGGTGATGGCTGGGGAGCAAGAAGCCTAAGAGTGGCTGCCCTTGCTGACCAGGAAGGAGAAATATAGGTTTCTGAAGCCTGCATCCCAAGGAAGGGGAAAACATTCATAGGGAAGGGTTGCAGACCAAGCTGGAGGAAAACAAATCTCAAGCAGGTGGTTAAAAGAAATAAAAAAGCCTACAAACAATGGAAGATGGGACAGATGAACAAGGAGAGCTACCTGTTGGATGTAAGGAAGTATAGGGATAAAATGAGAATTGCCAAAAGCCAAGGAGAGTTGGACCTGAGAAACGGAGGATTTTCTGGACAAAAGTCAGGATATGCTTCTACGGGCACAAAGCTCTAAAGATTTAGAGCAGGTTGCACAGCGGAGCCAAGAGGCCAGTGAAGAAGCTTGGCAACATGTGACCTCCAGAAGAAGAAGGGGGAATGTCCGGGTTCCAGCAACGCGCACACAGGTAACTAAACACTTTCATGTTCTCTCCACAGGTACCATTGCGGAGAGTGGACCAGATGATATGTCTGGGGGACGAAAGCACAAGGAGACTCCGCTGGTTGGAAGGCATGAGATGCACTGTCCTGAGATGGGGGGTTCCACGACCACCACTCCCAAGAGAAGGAGGCGGGTGGTGGTGGTCGGGGACTCTCTCCTCCGGGGGACTGAGTCATCTATCTGCTGCCCTGACCGGGAAAACCGAGAAGTCTGCTGCTTGCCGGGGGCTAAGATTCGCGATGTGACGGAGAGACTGCTGAGACTCATCAAGCCCTCGGATCGCTACCCCTTCCTGCTTCTCCACGTGGGCACCAATGATACTGCCAAGAATGACCTTGAGCGGATCACTGTGGACTACATGGCTCTGGGAAGAAGGATAAAGGAGTTTGAGGTGCAAGTGGTGTTCTCGTCCATCCTCCCCGTGGAAGGAAAAGGCCTGGGTAGGGACCGTCGAATCGTGGAAGTCAACAAATGGCTACACAGGTGGTGTCGGAGAGAAGGCTTTGGATTCTTTGACCATGGGATGGTCTTCCATGAAGGAGGAGTGCTGGGCAGAGACAGGCTCCACCTTATGAAGAGAGGGAAGAGCATCTTTGTGAGCAGGCTGGCTAACCTAGTGAGGAGGGCTTTAAACAAGATTCAACGGGGGAAGGAGACCAAAGCCCTGAGGTAAGTGGGAAAGCGGGATACCAGGAGGAAGCACAGGCAGGAATGTCTGTGAGGGGAGGGCTCCTGCCTCATACTGAGAATGAGGGGCGATCAGCAGGTTATCTCAAGTGCTTATATACGAATGCACAAAGCCTTGGAAACAAGCAGGGAGAACTGGAGGTCCTGGTGATGTCAAGGAATTATGACGTGATTGGAATAACAGAGACTTGGTGGGATAACTCACATGACTGGAATACTGTCATGGATGGTTATAAACTGTTCAGGAAGGACAGGCAGGGCAGAAAAGGTGGGGGAGTAGCACTGTATGTAAGGGAGCAGTATGACTGCTCAGAGCTCCGGTACGAAACTGCAGAAAAACCTGAGTGTCTCTGGATTAAGTTTAGAAGTGTGAGCAACAAGAGTGATGTAGTGGTGGGAGTCTGCTATAGACCACCGGACCAGGGGGATGAGGTGGATGAGGCTTTCTTCTGGCAGCTCGCAGAAGCTTCTAGATCGCACGCCCTGGTTCTCATGGGTGACTTTAATTTTCCTGATATCTGCTAGGAGAGCAATATAGCGGTGCATAGACAATCCAGGAAGTTTTTGGAAAGCGTAGGGGACAATTTCCTGGTGCAAGTGCTAGAGGAGCCAACTGGGGGGAGCTTTTCTTGACCTGCTGCTCACAAACCAGGAAGAATTAGTGGGGGAAGCAAAAGTGGATGGGAATCTGGGAGGCAGTGACCATGAGTTGGTTGAGTTCAGGATCCTGACACAGGGAAGAAAGGTAAGCAGCAGGATACGGACCCTGGACTTCAGGAAAGCAGACTTTGACTCCCTCAGGGAACAGATGGGTAGGATCCCCTGGGGGACTAACATGAAAGGGAAAGGAGTCCAGGAGAGCTGGCTGTATTTCAAGGAATCCCTGTTGAGGTTACAGGGACAAACCATCCCGATGTGTCGAAAGAATAGTAAATATGGCAGGCGACCAGCTTGGCTTCACAGTGAAATCCTAGCAGATCTTAAACATAAAAAAGAAGCTTACAAGAAGTGGAAGGTTGGACATATGACCAGGGAAGAGTATAAAAATATTGCTCGGGCATGTAGGAATGAAATCAGGAGGGCCAAATCGCACCTGGAGCTGCAGCTAGCGAGAGATGTCAAGAGTAACAAGAAGAGTTTCTTCAGGTATGTTGGAAACAAGAAGAAAGCCAAGGAAAGTGTGGGCCCCTTAATGAATGAGGGAGGCAACCTAGTGACAGAGGATCTGGAAAAAGCTAATGTACTCAATGCTTTTTTTGCCTCTGTCTTCACTAACAAGGTCAGCTCCCAGACTGCTGCGATGGGCATCACAACATGGGGAATAGATGGCCAGCCCTCTGTGGAGAAAGAGGTGGTTAGGGACTATTTAGAAAAGCTGGACGTGCACAAGTCCATGGGGATGGACGAGTTGCATCCGAGAGTGCTAAAGGAATTGGCGGCTGTGATTGCAGAGCCATTGGCCATTATCTTTGAAAACTCGTGGTGAACGGGGGAAGTCCCGGATGACTGGAAAAAGGCTAATGTAGTGCCAATTTTTAAAAAAGGGAAGAAGGAGGATCCTGGGAACTACAGGCCAGTTAGCCTCACCTCAGTCCCCAGAAAAATCATGGAGCAGGTCCTCAAAGAATCAATCCTGAAGCACTTACATGAGAGGAAAGTGATCAGGAACAGTCAGCATGGATTCACCAAGGGAAGGTCATGCCTGACTAATCTAATCGCCTTCTATGATGAGATTACTGGTTCTGTGGATGAAGGGAAAGCAGTGGATGTATTGTTTCTTGACTTTAGCAAAGCTTTTGACACGGTCTCCCACAGTATTCTTGTCAGCAAGTTAAAGAAGTATGGGCTGGATGAATGCACTATAAGGTGGGTAGAAGGTTGGCTAGATTGTCGGGCTCAACGGGTAGTGATCAATGGCTCCATGTCTAGTTGGCACCCGGTGTCAAGTGGAGTGCCCCAGGGGTCGGTCCTGGGGCCGGTTTTGTTCAATATCTTCATAAATGATCTGGAGGATGGTGTGGATTGCACTCTCAGCAAATTTGCGGATGATTCTAAACTGGGAGGAGTGGTAGATACGCTGGAGGGCAGGGATAGGATACAGAGGGACCTAGACAAATTGGAGGATTGGGCCAAAAGAAATCTGTTGAGGTTCAATAAGGATAAGTGCAGGGTCCTACACTTAGGATGGAAGAACCCAATGCACAGCTACAGACTAGGGACTGAATGGCTAGGCAGCAGTTCTGCGGAAAAGGACCTAGGGGTGACAGTGGACGAGAAGCTGGATATGAGTCAGCAGTGTGCCCTTGTTGCCAAGAAGGCCAATGGCATTTTGGGATGTATAAGTAGGGGCATTGCCAGCAGATCGAGGGACGTGATCGTCCCCCTCTATTCAACATTGGTGAGGCCTCATCTGGAGTACTGTGTCCAGTTTTGGGCCCCACACTTCAAGAAGGATGTGGATAAATTGGAGAGAGTCCAGCGAAGGGCAACAAAAATGATTAGGGGACTGGAACACATGAGTTATGAGGAGAGGCTGAGGGAGCTGGGATTGTTTAGCCTGCAGAAGAGAAGAATGAGGGGGGATTTGATAGCTGCTTTCAACTACCTGAGAGGTGGTTCCAGAGAGGATGGTTCTAGACTATTCTCAGTGGTAGAAGAGGACAGGACAAGGAGTAATGGTCTCAAGTTGCAGTGGGGGAGGTTTAGGTTGGATATTAGGAAAAACTTTTTCACTAGGAGAATGGTGAAACACTGGAATGCGTTACCTAAGGAGGTGGTAGAATCTCCTTCCTTAGAAGTTTTTAAGGTCAGGCTTGACAAAGCCCTGGCTGGGATGATTTAATTGGGGATTGGTCCTGCTTTGAGCAGGGAGTTGGACTAGATGACCTCCTGAGGTCCCTTCCAACCCTGATATTCTATGATTCTATGAATTAAAATTAGTAGTAAAATTTTCTATAGCCATTGTGACAGGGTCGGACCAGATGGCTATAGGAGAGTAATAGAACACAGATATATTAGCCCCAGGCTAAGTAGGTCCCTTTTCCCTGGGTAAGGTAACAGGGAAGGTTCCAGAACCATCAGGAACCTTCTGGAGACAATTAAGACAGGCTGATTAGAACACCTGCAGCCAATCAAGAAACTAATAGAATCAATTAAGGCAGGCTAATCAGGGCACCTGGGTTTTAAAAAGGAGCTCACTTCAGTTTGTGGTGTGCATGTGAGGAGCTGGGAACAAGAGGCACTAGGAGCTGAGAGTGAGAATGCGGACTGTTGGAGGACTGAGGTGTACAAGCATTATCAGACACCAGGAGGAAGGTCCTATAGTGAGGATAAAGAAGGTGTTGGGAGGAGGCCATGGGGAAGTAGCCCAGGGAGTTTTAGCTGTCGCACAGATGTTCCAGGAGGTACTCTAGGCAGCTGCATTCCACAGGGCCCTGGGCTGGAACCCGGAGTAGAGGGCGGGCCTGGGTTCCCCCCAAATCCTCCCAACTCCTGGTCAGACACAGGAGGAGTCGACCTGGACTGTGAATTCAGAAAAACGGCCAACCTGAGAGCTGCCGTGAAGCTCCAAGGCTAGCAAATCCACCAATAAGCGCAAGACCCACCAAGATAGAGTAGGAACTTTGTCACACCGTATACATTAGAAGAAAACAAGGAAAATGGGACTGCTAAGCACTGAGGATGGGGTGGAGATCCAACACCTAAACAAATACTTTGCCGGTATTTTTAATGAGGATAATAAAGATCTTGGGGTAGTGGCAGGGTGGCAAATGGCAATAAGGATATGGAGGCAGAGATTATCACATCTGAGTTGAAAGTCAAACTCAGACATGAAATTGCAAGCCCAATAGCAAGACTTTTTTAATGAATTTGTAAACTTGGAAGTTTTACTCTATGACTAGAGAATTTCTAATATAGTTCTTATATTTAAGAAAGGGGAGGGGGGAGTGAGTGATCTGGAAAACTACACGCCTGTTAGTTTGACCTCAATTGTATACAGAGTCTTGGAACAAATTTTGAAAGAGAAAGTATTTAAGGACATAGAGGTGAACGGTAATTGGGATAAAATACAACAGGGTTTTACAAAACGTAGATCATGGCAGACCACCCTGATCTCCTTCTTTGAGAAGATAACTGATATTTTGCACAAAGGACATGCAGTAGATCTAATCTATCTGGATTTCAGTAAGGCATTTAATACAGTTCCACACGGAACATTATTGAAGTGGAGAAGATGGTGATTAATATGAGATTAAAAGGTGGATAAGGAACTGGCTAAAGGGGAGACTGATGGAATAAAGTAATTGAGAACCTTAATCATCTCATTATTCCTGCTCCTAGATTTTGATTGAGACCCTTTCATTTACAAAATCAAAAACTTTAGTCAAGATTTTTAAAAAATGGGCACCTCAAATGATGCTCCAAATCCACGTTAACGTGCCTAAACAAGTAGGTTCACTTTCAAAAATGTCATGCAGTGATTGGTTTTCACGACTTAAAAAAAATAGAATAAGATTAGTGAACCTCACATGATCAAATGTTAAAAGGCACTGAAATAAAAGACTAGATAAAACTCCAAGTGGAAGAGATGAGTCCAGCCCATTTATTATGGGCCCAGACAGCATTGGACCACATATTCTTAGGGAAAGGGGACATTTTGGTGGAAAATCTGGAAGCAGTCAATGTTTTACCAGATTGTGGATTTTTCAGAAAAGAACATTTTCAAGGATTATGTTTACTTATTCTAATTTTTATAGAATAAAGTTGTGAAGGAGACTTAATCCTAAAGATCGGAGTGCATTTTTTGAAGTTATAAGAGGGATCTAAATTATACTTTGAAAAAGATCTGTGGCTGCAACTTTAACAAAAGATGCTGTTGCCTATCCATAATATATCAAACCCAGCCTGTAGAGCTGGGACTAGAACTGTATACCCACAGATCCAGAAACTCAGGCCTCTGCCTCATGAGCTTAAAGAGAATCTGTCAGCTTTAGGACCCATACGCCATATGCAGTTTTGTTATGGTGACCACATGTCCTGATTTTATAGGGACAATCCTGGCATTCAGGACTTTGTCTTACACAGACATCTATAACTCCCTAAACTTTTTTTCACACTTGCTATCTGGTCAACCTAGTTGTTGTAGCCATGTCAGTGCCAGAATATTAGAGAGACAATGCAGATCAGGGTCTAAGGACACCTATCTTTTTCCCAACCTGTAGCCATCCAATAGGGGCAATAAACATTAGGTCCACATTAAAAGTGGAAGAAACAGGCCATGGTACCAGATCCCGATCTCGATCCTCATATCCTGATCCTGATATTGAAGTCAATAGCAAAAATTCCCCAGTAACAATACTGGGAGCAAGAAGGGACAAACTCTTCATCACACAGAGGTTTAACTATATGGAAAACAGAAAAGAGTAACAAACTTCTTTCTGAGCTACAGGGAGACAAAGAATATTGGACAAAGGTCAACATTTCAAAACAGGGTACATTTTTATGATCCACAATTCAAAAACCACTTACTGAATATTCTTCAAACTTTGCAGAAACTCTGCCTTTTTTGCCTGCTAAGTACACCACAATTTTTAGGGAAAAAGCAATTTTCTAAGCCAAATATTTTTGGGAATGGATTGGTGTATAATGAAACTGGGCTTAATGCAAATTCAATATAATTTTAACTATGGAGAAGGTAGGGTTTTCCATAATAATTAAAGCAAGAACATATTTTCTGTATACTAATTCATGCCTATGGTTAAACATAATGGGATGATGTGTTCATTTTTTTTCACCTTAGCCTTTATTAATTTTATTGAGTTTTAAATGGCATGTAGTTAGTGTGCAGTGTTATCAATTTCCATTTTACACCATAAGACTTGAATGTAGAGGAAATAGCCATGTCATAAATCTATTGCACAGCACAAGCTTTTTATCATGGCCTAATTCACGTCGTTTTTCTCATGCAGGTCGTCTCACTGACTCCAGCAGAGCTACACATTTGTCTCACTGTGTTATTATTTCCAGTTCAATTTGTTTTTTTTTTTAAGTAAATAAAATCATTGAATAAGGTTTATGTATTTATTTGGCAGAGAAGTTCAGAAAAAAACCTACAAAAAGGTGTTTTTTCAAAACATCCTAGCTTGACATACTGTTTGTTTAAATATATCACAAGCTGACACAGTCAGGTGTTTTTTGTTTTGTTTCTTTTGGTAGGAATTGAATTCAAATATAGCCAAGCAGCCAAATTGGAAAATAACTTGTAAAACATTGCTGGGGGTTTTCATTAGCAACTTTTAACATTTTTTTTAAGAGTTTAAGCTCTCGATTGGTGCTTCCTACAGAAATGTATAGGACAAAACTGAATGCATACATACAAGTAACCACACACACACACACAGATACAGCACAGTGTAATCACAAAGAAATAAAGAATGAAATGAAATCTGCCATATTTCATCACTGAATCTAAAAACTGTCAGATAGTTCTCCATATATTTCCAGAACAGATAACACAGTCAGAGATGCATCTAAGCTGTTTTGCTAATTTCTGAGTGTGTTTCCCGTTCTTCTTATAACCTTTCCCAAAGGTGTATATCCTGTTCTAACAGTTTCCTAACAACCACACATTTACCTCTGTCCTGCTCCTAAAGTGCCAATCCCTTATTTTCTCTAGCCTCTAAATTCACTGATAGTTGCTCTCTAAATATATAACTTTCACATGAGCTACACAGAAGAAAAATTGCTATGCTTCTTGACTCAAGGAAACCGTTACCCATTTTTGACCTGAGCGGCCAGTTAAAGTGTTCGTCCTGGGGATGATCCACTTGAGACTAGAAACTGGTGATGGGAGTCTGGTTTGAAGCTGTCCTGTTTATTTACAACTTGTACAAGGAAGGAACACAGTCCTGCTTCTCCAAGTGCAGGAGGAACCAAAAGGCAAAAGGAGTAATATCTTAACTTACAGGCCCAACCTTTTCAGCCAGCACCTGTGACCCAGAACCAGTCTCTCACTCAGAGTCCATCATGCTTACAGTCTTCAGCTTGGATTTATTCAGTCTGCTGCTGTCTCAATCTCCATCATTTTCTGCGTTCTGCCTTCCTTCACACACACAAACCACCGTCCATCTAGACAGTGCAAAACTCCTGGGCAGGTTCACATAGTCCCTTTGCCAGTGAAATTACTAGGCAACAGGTTTAAAACAAATAAAGGAAATAATTGTTCACACAACACACAGTCAACCCTGGAAGTTGTTGCCAAGTGATGTTGTGAAGGCCAAAAATAAATTATTATTTTTTTAAAGAGGATAGCTCCCTCAATGACTATTAGCCAAGATCGTCAGGGATGCATCCCCATTCTTTGGGTGTCGCTAAACCTCAGACTGCTAGATGCTGAGACTGGATGACAAGGGATGGATCACTTGATGATTGTCCTGTTCTCTTCATTCATTCTGAAGCATCTGGTACTGGCCACTGTCAGAAGACAGGTTACTGGCTAGATGGACCATTAGGTTGACCCAATATGGCTGTTTTTACTTTCTTTATGTGGAGGATTGTGGTTAATTAATCCTTACAGTCGTGTTATTCAAAGCATACATTCATACCCATTGATCCCAACCAGGGTTTTAATTCAATCCATAACAAGGTTTCACCCAGCTCATAGCATTATTCATGCACCCTAACATTATTGTCCCAGTACAGATCAAGAGGCACCCAAATATTAGTTGTCTTCTAGGCAGTGGTTCACATGGGGACTAGTCCAGTGCTCCACCACTACTGTAGCAGGAGCTGCAGGAGGAATTCTGCCTCAGATTTCTAAGGAGATTATAAGGGGATTCTTTGTAGTAAGTGATCAGAATCTTGAAGAGGAGACATTATTTCCATGAAAGCCATAGTTTTTTGTGGGGAGGGAGATTGCTATCTTGAAACCCACCTTTGTCCGGCATGGTAAATTGTCCAAAGTGACTGAAATGTAGCATGATGTCTTTTTAATCTGTAAATATGTAAACAAAAATTCTGACTAGAGCTAGGAAAAGTGTTTCAGACAAATAGTTTATTAACAGAAAATTGCAGTTTCTGGTCAACCAAAATTATTCACAAATTCAAGTTGAATGTGGTCAATTATTTTATCCAAAAATTGATTTAAAAATGTCAGTGATTATTTTAACATTTCTAAAACAAAAACAGATTGACTTTTTTCTCCAAGTATTTCATTTTGAAATTTATCTAGATTTATTTAAAAAGAAAAAATGGCAAAACATTCCCCAAACAAAAGAAAAAAAAAGAGTTTTGTGTCAACTAGTTATTTGTTTGACCCAACATGTATTTTTTTTCAGTTTTTCATTTGAACAAGAAAAACTAAAAATATATTTTTATTTTTTTTAAATCCATTTTGAATTGACCCTAACAAAAACTGTTTGGCCACCAAACCAGTAAATGAATTATTTGCTCAGCTCTACAGTTGAAAGTAATCAAAAATGGAATGAAACATGTGTGCCTGGACTAGAGGCATTACTGACTACTTTTCAAGAATCCTGATGAGTTTATAAAATTGCTATGACTCCAAATCAGAAAATTAAGATTAGAGGAGATAACCATATATGTGTAATGGAAAGATTTGGCAATTTTGATAAGACAATGTGAACACTCCTTTGATTCCCCCACCCTGGAGATCACTTGACATTTGAACAAGAGAGAGAGCTTTGGGAAGTATTAGTCTCCTGTTGACCAGAGTCAGTTTCATCATCATATTCACCATGATATGGTTGTCCTAAGGGGTTTATCACACAATTGTGTCTTTTTCCTGGTATTCTGCCCAGATTAGATGCGTATAAGAATACAGATAACATCACTGTCTCCATGGCTGTATCCTGAGCAATTTTTGACATGTGCATATAAGCTTTCTATTAGAACTAATCAAAAAAGCAAATATTTAAAAATCTTTCCCCAATTATTTCCTCCAAAATACAAAACTGTTCAAATTCAGCTATTTCTATTGTAGATCAAAAAGAGGAGGTAAATGTCACAAAAAATTGTCAACATTTTTCCATATTTTTCAGTTCAAAATTTTGTGTAAAAGAGTGGGGAAATTTTAACCAGTTCTAGCACCTGTTATGAAATCCTCCTTCATGCATCAATTTCCACCCCACATTATTCCTCATCTCTTATATATCTCTGCTTTTTACTTCGGGACTAGCAAGAGTTTGAAATAGCCAGCCAGGAAAAAGAGCTACCATTACAACATTTGCTGTGAGGAAACTGGAAAGATTAAAGATATTCATAAGCATCTTGATCCCAGTAAAAACCTTGCATTCCACAGACTATATGGCATAAACCTTTCATGCTTTTTGAGCTCACACATTGCCACACCAAGTTTCTTTTCCACAACCAAAAATATCTGTCAATGTTTTAATGGTTGATAGCCTCCATAAATGATGGCTCATAATGTTACTTTGTCTCACTGTATTTATGTTTATGCTTCAACCAGGTGGGTTAGGCTTTCCATGATGAATGGACACATTTTAGTTTTTCATTTTGTGATATATCGAAGTATTGATAATGTCAGTCATTCTTTTGAACTAGAGTCACACAAGAAATGGCTTCTTTCCAGTAGGTCAATGGTGAATGTAGCCATTTGAATTAAATCAAATATTAAATTCATTAAAGAATTATGAAAACATCATGCTCCCACTGCTGCATTCAGAAAACAGCCATTTCAGATCTTCTGATTTTAGGAAATACATGTTCAAATCAATTCATCAAGGTGATGAGAGTTTCTATTAAGATGATGGATAGCATTTGCTAGTGCTTTTGTTTAGGAGTGTGTTTTCTGAGACGAGGAAAAAAAAGTAAAGTATATCTTGATCTACAGCCAAAAGCTCTTTGAATCAAAACTTCAACTAGATTTATCACTCTGGAAATTTTCAGAGTTCATCTATTTCTGCACTCCTAGTGGAAAAAAAAAACAAAAAAAAAACCAAGCTTGGTACCTAACAAAGAATTTTCTGTTTCCTTCCAGTATGGCTTGATGGAAACCAGATTTCTATTTCTTTTCTATCCTTCAGTTCAGTGTATGTATTATTCCTACATAAAATATCACAGAAGTGTTATGGATCTCAAGTATAGAAAGCTGATTCTCTAGGAACACAATCTTAATGTCTGCAAAAAGAACAGGAGTACTTGTGGCACCTTAGAGACTAACAAATTTATTTGAGCATAAGCTTTCGTGGCTACAGCCCACTTCATCAGATGCATAGAATGGAACATATAGTAAGAAGATATATATATATATATATATATATATATATATATATATATATATATATATATACACACACACGTATACATACAGAGAATATGAAAAGGTGGAGTAAGACGCTAATTAATTACAATGAGTTATTATCAGCCGGAGAAAAAAACTTTTGTGCCACAAGTACTCCTGTTCTTTTTGCGGATACAGACTAACACAGCTGGTACTCTGAAACCAATCTTAATGTCTGCATATCTTAAAACCTACCTTAAAGGTAATGAATCAACATAATACATAAGTCATTGATTTAAACAGCCACACTATATAATATGATGTGACCCTTCCTCTTGCATGTCATCATCTGTGTGACATGTCATATCTAATTTAGATGGTAAAATCCTGATAAAAAATTCCACCTTATTTATGGTACTGTTTGAAAAAAAGTTTATAATTGTACTTTTACAAAGTATTAGTTATGGCAATATATTGTACACCATTTGTGGGTCTGCTTTACATCTTAACCAACTGAACCAGTGACTTCATATTTCTGACAATAATATGTTTGAACAAAGATTTATAGCCAGATCCTCAGCTGGTGTAAAGCAGCATAGCTCCTTTGACTTCAGTGGAGCTACTCTGATTTGCTATCAGCTGAGGATCTAGACCTTGAAACATAGCTGAGGATCTAGCCCTTGAAACATATCTGCCCTTCTGAAGAAATCTACCTAAAAAAAAAAAAAGCTTATGCTTATAACCTGGTCTGCTGATTAGTCCCTGTTTGAAGACATCAGCAACTTAGTCATAAGCAACTAATTAACTTCAGTAGCAACTGGGCCATTATCTGTTTCATGTGCAGTGGATACCATTAGACATATTGATATCTACACATTCTTTCAAACACTACATTAAAGAAACTATTGACACAAAAAAACACAGTAAATTTAATTTCTATAGATGATACATACCTATTTTTATGTCAATCATTGCATCAAAGTTTGGCAGCACTACAGTTAGGAAGACATTCCCAATCCAATGTATCTTTACCTTCTACATTTGGCCACCATTTCTGATAAATACAGAAAAAAAAAGAATTTTGGGGTCTTTCAAAACAATTAGAGGAAACATCCTATGAAGGAGGACATAGGATTTTATTCTACTCAACACAAACCTGCTACCTTTCTAGCAAAATATATACCTTTGACAATTCTCTCACATTCTGGCTTTGTAGATGGAGTTCATTCTAGGATCTACAGCTATGTGGTGTAGTTTCTCTAGCCATTCCTCTCAATCCGTTGCCAAGCAATGAGATAGAATGCACCAGACAGATAGAAATACAGCATTTTAGAGTAGAAAAAAATATTGACAGTTCCTAAATATCCTTTTTTTCCTTAGTGCATTTATCTGTTCATACACAAGTGATTTCACAAGATGTTTCTGACTCCAAATATGAACTTCAATTTATGGCCAGGCAGTTGCTTTCTATTTCTGTTTGTTTGTTTTTCAGAAGGCAACTTCATTTCCTGAAAGTATACATATATATAGCCGAAATCCAAAAATGCATTTGTTTGGAAATATTCATCTTCTTCTATTGGAATTTTTCACTACATACTATCCACAGCATAGCGGTGACTATTACAAATGTAATCAGGTTGAAAATTGGGACACTGAGCTTCCTATTAAAATATATAGAAAAATCTATTAGCTGCCATTCCTGCCCTGTGAGATGCCATCATTTTTATTAGACAGCATTGTATACAGTGGATTTTTGTGGATGTAATTTTTTTGTATGGTAACTGTTTAATGTTACAGAAATGCAGAATTATTTTTAATTAATTCCTATTAGGATTTTGCAAACAATTTTTTTTTTGTTCTGCACATGCAGATTTATTTTGCTAGTGTAAACTTCTCTCTCATGCTGCCCACACTGACTATTTCAAATCATAGTGATGTTATTTTTCATCATTACCTCATTTTTATACTTCAAACATAAGTCCAAACATATTACTCAGGCAAAACCCTCCACCGAAATAATTTGGAGTTCTTCCTGAATAAAGAGAACCAGGGCACACTATGTCCAACTAATTAATTCAGTTTGTGATTATTTTTGTAGCTATAGGGACTAGATTGCTATAAAAATCCTCTAATTATATGTGCTATTATGTAGAACATTTTCATTGAAATAATTTATTATCTGATTGCCTTCAACAAGAGCGGGAACAGGCCCATATTGTAGTGGAAACTGTAAGCAATTATGTCTGAAACTATATTTGATATGTCAGATTGATATTTTACTGCAGATTGTGAAAAATATATAAATCAGTAAAAACAAAGCTTTGCAAACACAGAGCTATCCTGTGTCATTGTTTTCTAAGCAAAACTTCCTATTAAATTTATTAGAGGATCCTGTTTCAATATCGGTGGCAAGAACTCCTGAGTTTCTGTAAATCTTAATATTAAATTGGTCTCTGTTATTTTAATTGGTTTCGCTCAAGCACTCAAAATAGCTTATATTAAAGATCTTCTAGACCAGTCTTAAGGGTCTGACATAGATGTAAAGTTCAAGACATATACATATTGGAATATGAACTTGGATTAGTACCTAACATTTCTATTAAAACTGCCCAAATGTAAGAAGTTTATGGGAAAGGTTCTAAAGATTATTTTAAAAAGTCATCTAAATGGCTTCTGGCATGGGGAATGAAGATTCTGTTGAGCTGGCATGTAAAAGAGAACTTCTTCATAGAGAACAGAGGACTCAATAGTCATCTCACCTACATCACAAACTACAAAATGTCTTGCTTTATCCCACATACTAAAGCTAAAGGTTGATCAGTGGATTAATCAAATAAAGGATATTACTGACTTCGAGAAGTTGATGACCAACTTCTGTGGAAAGAATAAGGACTATGAGAAACTGGATTCAATATTTTGGGAGTACATCAAAACTCATCAGTATACCAGCTGCAATAGGAACCTCATTCTCTTTATCATGATTGCTAATAAGGTATCCCATCTTTGCTAACGTTGTGATGGAGCTCTGTTTATTTCCACTATTTCTGTATGCTGTCTATTGACCATCTCATCTTCAAATCAACAAAGTCTTTAAAAATAGCTTCTTAATACAGTAAACTGCAATGGAACCCTTACATGCTATTCTACATGTATTGTAAAATTCAGTGTGTATGTACAGTGTGCAGGAATGTATACACACACACACACATGTGAACCATGCCATCTTTGAGAAAGGATTTTCAAGCTGAATACTGCAGTCTGGGTCATAGAAGTTGGAAGCAAACCCTCTCATGCATGCTTATTGAAGGTGACAAATGCAGTATAATTGCTTATATAGTTTCTGTAGCTGCCAAGTTCTTTTGCAGGTTCAGTCTAATGTTTCATACTACTCTACATGTAGAGTATATGGTATAACATATAGCTACCCAGACACTACATATAGACAGACATAATAGAAAATTCCACTGTTATTACAAATTAGGGACTTGATTGTTAATACTAAACATAAGAGTGTGATAAATATATATACAGTTTAGCAGAAATTGTGCTATTTTTCTAATTATGTCCATAAGTTAGTACCATAGATCTCAGGATAAAGAAAATATAAAATTAAACATGTTTAATATATTTGTGAAAGACACCACAAATTGAGATTAAATAGCCAAAAAGTTGTGTTAATGTTCATGGCAATGGGGTCGGGGGTGGGGGAGGGGAAGCAATATAACTTCAATTCACAGGCTATTTCCACTTGGCTATTTGGAAAGAAGTGATCTTCTTTGTAATCTATGGAGGTTGCTGCACATCGTAAAATCCACGTCTGAACTCCTTATTTCAGCTATTTCATACTCATCTCTGTATTGACTAGGAGATTCTTTTAGCTACCTGACATCTCTCACATTTTGTGCTTGATTTTTTTTAAAGTGCTTTGGCCATCTTTATTTAGTTATGGGGCTGTTTCTCTTAGTTTCTCTCGCTTTTCCTCCATGCACTTTGTAAACACCCCCATCTGCATGACTTAGGGTGAGTAACAGCTCCCTTCCTCCCCCTCCCCCAGCTTCTCACCATCTTTTCCTGGCTGCATTTCTAATCTTCCCTCACCAGCCTCTTCATTTACTCCAACTTGTCTTAGAGCTCCCCTTGCTGTTGGATGCTGTTATGATGCAGTCAATCCTCAAAGAAACTTAGCATATGATTAATGCAATGTTCAAATAACCGTTTATAATACTGTGATGTAATTGTTCTTCCTAAGCAAAAATCATCATCATCTTATTTTAACATTCAGTGGTGAACACTGAATAGCTGTTTTTCTATGTGTTATTCTGCAATAATATATAACACAGTTTTCCTTGACTTCCTGCAAAGTCTGAAGGATCATTGCTCTTTGCTAAGGATTTCACTTCCAATATTTTTTTCCTAACATAATTCTCTAAATTTTTGGAATAAAAGGATGATAGAACAACAATTTGATATGGTCATTATTCTTTGCCTGTATGAATGCCTAATATTATAAATGAGGAGCTAACTGTGTAGATTATTATAAATTCTGTTCAGTTTTTAAAGACTAAAATGTCATCTCTCAAAGAAAGCATCATTCCATCACAATTCTTAAAATCAAGAGATTAATAAATATAGGGAATTGTAAGCTTTTAACAGTTCTTACACATTTAAAAAGTGGACAACTGCAGTTAAAGAAAGTATAATGATTAAGTTATTTCTACTGAAAAATCATGGTATCTGCACATGTGATTAGCAACACTGTCAGCAGATGAAGTCAATTATCACTACTGTTACCTTCTCCTTTAAAAAAAGTGCTGGAGCTCAGATATTTCTAGTTTAAAAAGAATTGATGTTACCTGAAAATATTACAAACCAGAATTCAAGGATCTTGCTAATGTTCATCTGATTGTTACTACATGCTTTTCCTTTTTTAAGTGTCTAGGGAGGTTTTAGTTTTACTAATTACTGCCATAATACTAATTATTCCAGTAGACATTAGTGAAATTTTAAACCTGATGCACCCCTTGAAACAAGAGTTAACATTCAAATTTAGTTTAGTGCAACACATTAAGATTAACTTTTTTTAATAGAAACTGACAGAAGGTCACCTTGTTTTGATGGAGATCATTGCAGTGAAGAGAAGTTTTCAACTTGATTATTCATCTTTGAATGCTGAACCATGCAAAAAACTTGGCTGTGCACTTATGTAAAGACCAAAACCTGAAATTCATCTCATGGGGGAGGGGGGAAAGTAGCTGGCACCAGTGCATATAAAAGTGTCCTATCCTGAGGACATAGGATCCATACGGAAGCTTCAAAGTACAATCTAATTAAGGATTCAATTACATTAAAAAAAGAAAAAGAAAGAAAGAATGGATAGGCTCTTAATGTGTGTGTGGGGGTACCCTTCCAGTACCTCTGAGCCACTGAATTAAACACACACACAAGTAGTCCTTGTAATATTTCATTCATAATCCAGGATATAAATATACATCCACATGCTACAGATTTGCACCTGCAGCTGAAAGAAAGGTGACTTTTTATTTTTATTTTTAGTGTGTGTCTCACTGATGTCTTGTAATGCATTACAAAGACATAAGTGCAAAGGCTCAGCAGTTTCAAGTGACCTGACCTTTCCTAATAGCAAAAAGCATCTTCATTAGAGCTGGAAAAGCTTGGAAAACAGCCTCATTGAAATCAACAGGACTTTTTAAATTAAGCTTTCCAGATTACTAGGATAGCACATGAGCTTTAATATAGTCAATAAAAATGTCTATATCTATATCTAGCTATATATGAGTCAGTATGGCCCACAACAACATCTGCATAAATAAAGCTAAGGAATTATAATTATTTTGCAATGGCAAGCTTGCTTATGATGATTTTATTACTTAAAACTTTATACCTCCTTTTCTTCTTTATAAAAATGTCCTTCGGTATTTCACTCTGCACATCCCATCTCTTATCTCTTTCTCCTCTGTGGTTGAACTTTCCTCTGTTGAAGATCAGCATGCTGATATGCAGAGCTTCAGTGGATTGTTGTAGGCAACAACAATCTTACACGTTATTCTGTGCTGTGATTTTGATAGAACTCTTTGCATGGATCCAGCTGTCTGCAGAGATTTCCTAGACAAATTTGAGGTTATCAAATGTGACCAGCAAATAACTAATATGTTCAGGCCCCAATTTTAAGGCACAAATTACTAAGACGGTCCAAGACTACAAGCTGGTGTGCACAGCATACTTTTTCACCCACATAAAGCTTGACAGCATTCAGGGAGGTTCTGTGACATCACAAGGATCCAACAGCAGGAATCTTACAGAGTTGTGACTTAAGTAAATATAGGTCTGTGAGTGCACTCAAGCGGGGCACAAACTAAAGTACACATCAAGATAAGCACTTATGCTTTCAAAAATTTTGGGCCACTTATGTTTCTGAGCCTATTACATCTACTATTTGACCTAGTTGCCCAACACACACACACACACACACACACAAAAGCTTCCTTGTGTAGACACCATTTACTAAACAGGCCTCTGAACTTTATTGGGCATGCTCTAGTTGGGAGGATCCTGTGCACTGCAATCTAGCCTTAGAGAGTACAACTAACTCCCATGATGCCTTGGGGAAAGAGTGAGAGACTTTGTCTTCCAGGGAGAGCTGTTGGTGGACTCCATTTTGGGAGAGGAGTGAGATTGCTGCTGTAGAGCTCTGTCCATACTAGGAGCTGCTGCCAGGAAGTCGGAAGCTGCTGCTGGGAGCCTGCAGGGGCTTTGATCGAGCAGGGAGCCTCAGCAGAGGTTGGTGGCTTCACTGGAGCCAGGCAGAGGCTGTTGCTGTGCCAGAGCTGAATGAGATGGGCCTGCAATGAAGGAACTGTGAGTAACCCTCACCCTTGTTTGGGAAAGTACTTGCAAGGGAAGGGGCACAGCAGAGAGACTGAGTCTGAGGAGAGGCAGAGTGATCTTCCCACTGAACCAGGACCTAGAGCTGCTGACATTTGGTGGGGACAACTCCAATCGTCAGAGAGATTGTGCAACGTGTTGCCTTGGCTGGAGTGATACACAGAACCAACAGAGCACTGTCTCCAGCTACAGATCTTCAAGTGCACCCATGCAAGCAAGTGGAGTGTACATTCTGGGGTTGGGTAAATGCTGGCAGTGTAAATGCCCCAGTTAAATACGTTTAATTTATTACTGTATACTATATTTGTTAATTGATTTAATTCCAGTGCCCCTGTGGATTTAAATTCATAGTGACATTTAATCTTAGTCTGTTATTCCCTGTTTCTTTGAATTGTTAAGTAAAGGTGTGCTAATTCTAATTTAAGTATATTGGATGTATATTCCTTATAACTGATATTTTTAGTGACACGCGTGCCACAGATTGTTATTATTATTAGAATAGGTTTATTCCTGGAGGTTCCCAAGGGACCTAAGTATGTCCAGGGGCTAGCAAGGTGGAGGCATGGCCAATTCCTTTAGGAGTAAAGGGTCTGCAGCAGAGGGGTGGATAGTGGATTCCCACCTATCCAAGATAACCACTGGGATACTCAGGATCTCCTTTAATGTCAACATCAGACGCCCTAGCACACAGGTGAGCGTTGCCTGCTCCCAAGTAACCCAGGGAGGAAGTATCAGAGGTGTAGCCATGTTACTCTGTATCCACAAAAACAGCGAAAAGTCCAGTGGCACCTTAAATCTGTTAGTCTATAAGGTGCCACCGGACTCCTCTTTGTATTTCCAGGGAGGAAGGGGCTGTGGTGTGTGTGTATGTGTATGTGTGTGGGGGGTGGTGGGGTTACACTTGCATTCCTTTGCTAGACATACCATAGACTGATAGAATAAATGATAATATTAAGGTGAAATATATAAAATAAACACTGTTGGTTACAGTGGAACAGTATGATTGCTTATGATAAAGTCTGAATAATTGTTTAAGACAAACAGAAAAGGCAACATATCAGAGTAATAGAAATGTAGGCTGGAAGGGCCCCCAGGAGGTCATCTACTCCATCTTCCTGCTCTGTGGCAGGACCAAGAATACCAACACGATCGCTGACGGGAGTTTAACCTGTTCTTGAAAAACCTCCAGTGATGGGGATGTCACAACCTCCCTTGATAACCTATTCTAGTGCTTAACTATCTTTATAGTTACAAAGTTTTTTTTTTCTGAATATCTAACCTAAATCTCCCTTGCTTAAGATTAAGCCCATTACTTCTTGTTCTGCCTTCAGTGGGATAACCCTTTTGGCAGTCAGCAATGGCAGCAACAAAGGCTGGGTTCAATATCTAGGGGTTCCTTTTCAACAGTTCAACACAAAAGCAGCTCGAGCCCCCATCAGGTAACCTGGGACAATTACACACTACGCCCTGGGTGCCTCCAAGAGGCAATATTTCCCCTCTTGCAAGCACAGAGTCTAAGTGTAGCAAAGAAACTTTTTAATAAAAAGGGAAGAAGTAACTTGGCATTAATTTGGGAAACCACCACAGACTGGGTTCTTAAACATAAACCATGACCAAAAGACCCACCCCCAGGTAAGTCCTTTTCCCTCAGGTTCTTAAGTCCAGCAACCAAAAGTCACTTTAATGTGACTTCTCTGAACCCCACTCACAATTGCTGTCTTTGCTCAGTGCACATTACCTTCATATTGGTAAACATAACAAAATTCATGTGGTGGGGATGGGGCCAAGGGGTTTGGAGTGTGGGAGGGGGCTCAAAGCTGGGGCAGAGGGTTGGGGTGTGGGATTGAGGGCTCTGGCTGGGGGTGTGGGCTTGGGGTAGGGCCAGGGCTGAGGGGTTTGGGAGTGGACTCAGGGCTGAGGCAGTGGGTTTGGGTGTGGGGGGGTGCAGGCCCTGGAGTGGGGCCAGGGATGCAGGGTTTGGGGTTCAGACTGCCCAGAGGCTGCGTTGGGGAGAGAGGACTCCCCCCAGCCTTCTCACACTACAACAACTTGGGGCCAGCGGAGAGGTGTCTCTCCCCGGCTGCGGCAGCTCTGGCAGGGCTGGACCAGGCCAAGGGAGGTGCACCTCTCCACTGGCCACGGAAGGTCTGGGCTGAGAGAGGGGTGTCTTTCCCCCGGCCATGGCAGGTCCATGCTGGGGCCGGCAGGGACAGGCACCTCTCCCTACCAAAGCCCTGAGCCCCTTCATGGGGCTTAATAGGCAGCTTTGCGGCCACACATCTTAGAGGGAACTTAGTTTATCAGGTTCCCCTCAGTCTTTTCTCAAGACTAAACATGCCCTGGCTTGTTTTTTTAAACCTTTCCTCATCGGTCAAGTTTTTGAAACATTTTAACATTTTTGTTTTTCTCCTCTGGACTCTCTCCAATTTGTCCACATCTTTCCTTGAAGGTGGTGCCTGAATTGGACACAATACTCCAGCTGAGGCCTCACCATTGCTAAGTACAGTAAAGCAATTACCTTCCTTATCTTACATAAAATACTCCTATTAATACACCCCAAAAGGATATTGTCCTTTTTTCCACAACTGCATCACATTGACTCAGATTCAATTTGTGATCCACTGTAACCCCCAGATGCCTTTCAGCAATACTACCTACCCAGTTATCGCCCATTTTGTAATTATGCATGAGATTTTTTCATTCCCAACTGACATAATTTTCATTGGGTTTATTGAATTGAAATGAAGTACTAGAGAGGGGAAAAATCCAGGGTCTTACAAGCACCAGGAAGGTAGAGTGGCTGACTCTACAACCCTAAGCAGAAAACTATGGAAAGTTTATTGACTAACACTGCCCTTTTGTGCCTCAGTTTCTCCATCCACAAAATGGGTATAATACTACTGACCTCTTTTGTAAAGCACTTTGAGATCTACTGTTTAAAAGTACTATGTAAGAGCTAGATATGTTATTAACACTGCAGTTCCATCCCTGCCTCAGGAATCTATTTATACTAGAGCAACAAAAGTGGCAAGATTTTGTCCAAAAGTAGTTTGACTATCACAGTCTGTTACCATATTTCACCTCCACAAACAAGAAAGAGAGAGGGCACTATTTAATATGCTGGTACACAATTTTATATCTATCTGGTTAGGATATTTACTGTGGTATTTGATATCTTATATTAAACAGTTCTGACCAAACCAGGCAATCATATGATGTTTCTGTTTCTGATTTCTTTAATTGTAGCTCATGACCATCCCCCTGACAATGCAGGATTATTTTCTATTGTATGTCTGACAATATTCTGTCCAGCGAAGCTGCCACCATTTTCCCTGGAAGATTACTTATGCCGCAGTCTAACAGATCTCACCATTAGAAATGTCTTCCTGAAATGAAACCTACCTCTTTTGGTTGTTATTCTGTTTACTTTGTTTCATATCATTACTCCTACATGTTCTTTCTCTAGCACATCCATTCTGTGTCAATTCCGAAGATTTACAATGCAGTCATTAATGTCTGTAGCTATTGTGATTTCTATTTAATGAATATAGCCTTATTACTAATAACTATACAGCAGTGTCATACGATTCTAGCATCTCCATGGGATAATTCACTTAGTGCTATTTGAACTTTCCACGGGCTTGGTCAGAGTTTTTATTTACAAAAAGAACACATGATTTGACATCACTTGTCCAGCTGGGAAACTTTCAGATGCGTCAAATTCCACCTACTTCTTCCCACTCGGAGCAGGAATAAATACATTTTGCATAGAGACCTGTGGGTAACATGTGGGATGGAATCCACTCCCCACACTGAAGTTTGAACACAGGGGGAAATCTGCAGTCCCTCAGTGGAAGATACTTCAAAGCTGTGGGTCAAACCCCCATGCAGCCCCCATATGGGGGTGTTGTAGCCACCATTTTATGCAGAAGGCATCTCTGCTGTACACAGGAGGTGCAAGGGTCCCTGCATGCTTGCTCTGCATCTTTCCCTTTCCACATAGAAGTAACACAGCAATTCTGATGGCTTGGGGACATTACATCTACAATGAAGAGTTACCTACAGGAGTAATCTAAATTCTTAATTCAGAATTTAAATTCTAAATGAAGATCTAAATTCTCTGGGCCTTATTATTCCATCCTTACCTTACGTAGTACTATATTCCACTAATTTCAGAGTAACAGCCGTGTTAGTCTGTATTTGCAAAAAGAAAAGGATTACTTGTGGCACCTTAGAGACTAACCAATTTATTTGAGCATAAGCTTTCATGAGCTACAGCTCACTTCATCGGATGCATGCTGTGGAAACTGCAGAAGACATTATATACACAGAGACCATGAAACAATACCTCCTCCCACCCCACTCTCCTGCTGGTAATAGCTTATCTAAAGTGATCACTCTCCTTACAATGGGTATAATAATCAAGTTGGGCCATTTTCAGCACAAATCCAGGTTTTTGTTACCCTCCACCCCCCCACACACACAAACTCACTCTCCTGCTGGTAATAGCCCATCCAAAGTGACCACTCTCCTTACAATGTGTATGATGTCTTCTGCAGTTTCCACAGTATGCATCCGATGAAGTGAGCTGTAGCTCACGAAAGCTTATGCTCAAATAAATTGGTTAGTCTCTAAGGTTCCACAAGTACTCCTTTTCTTATTCCACTAATTGTTTCATTGAAATCAATGCTAATGATGATGAAGGGAGAAAATTATGGGCCTTGAGAAATCAGGCAATTAAACAGGGTCAGTTTCTCAGCTGGTACAAACCATCAAGTTCCACTGATTCCACTGAACTCCCCTGTGACTAGTTTGCTCTATCCTAAATTAAAATAAAATGCTTTATTTAATTAAGATGAATATTATATATTTTGTAGTTCAAAAAAATCCTGTTTTTTACAAAATTATCAACACTAACTCTATAGCAATCAAAGTAAACTTTTATTTTATCAGATCTAGAGCCTCACTGGGAGGGAATAGAAAGTTGAAGTTAGTGCATGGAGTCCTTAGGATTTCTGGTGATGCTTCAATTCTTAAGCCAAGACTCCTTCAGAACTAGAGAGGAGGTTGACTTCTAGAAACTTATTTTTGCTGAGGAAAATCTTGGGCCCACTTACTGGCCTCAATGCTACAGACAGTGATCTATTAGCATTAAAGCAGAAGGTGGTCCCAAATTCATTCATTGAGCAATACAGTATATTAAAATGACCTTTTGTGTCAATGAGATTATCAATAAGCTTAGCATTGCTGAAGAAAGAGAAAACAGACACTAGATACCTACCTAAGTCACCATGTGTCTTGTCATAATAAAGGGTAGGGAAGTCTAAAAGCTGGAAAAGTAGATGTGACTTAATTGTCAGTGTTTAGGCTATCAATGCTAAGGCAGATGTTGTGGTAAGAGGTGGGCCCTAGGCCATGTATTGGGCCCAATTTGATAGAGATGCAGAAGATAAGCCTAAGACTGAATATAATGCTTGTGCCCATGCCAATAACATTCTTGCTACCAAATGCTAACAGAAGGAGGGGAGTGTCCATGTAGAGTCCTTTTTTCAGTGCTTTGGAACTGAAAATGTAGAACATTTAGAAGACATTGAAGCTAGTGGATCTGAGAGTTAGTGTGATGACAGCATTATCTCAACATGGAAGAATAATTATTTATAAAAGCAAGACTTATTGCTAGAACTTCAAATTGGCTTTGAATTTCACCAGAAATCCAATTTGGGATCCAGGAATCTAATTTAGAGATCTAATTAGAAAACCTCACAGGTGGCTTTTCAAATGCAACTGGTAGTCAGGTTGGACATGAAGTCAATAAAGAGACACAGCATACCTAAACTTACTGTGACAGGAGAAAAATATCATGAGTTTTAAATGATCTTAGTATCAAATATGGACAAGCTACTAACAATTAAAAGTGAATAGAAAACAAAGTACTGCACTATTTTAAATATGAATATGCAAAATCAAAGTCATACCAAATGTTTTCAGCGGCAGCCAGTACCGGGATAATTAAATAAAGCCTTAGGGATAAGTTACATTGTAGATACTGTCTCCAATAACAAACTGGAGACACTAGACCACTAATGACTATATGGCTTTACAACATTTTGGAGTCTGGGAGACTCCGCAAAAGACTCTGACCAGGGATCTGTGAAGGCAATTTCATATAGGAGAAGCTGCAATTAATAACTCAGACACTTTCTCTGTAATATGTCTAATGAGACCATTAACAATTTGGAAGTATGTAACCGATGACTGAGAGCAGGTTTCTCCAATGATGTTTTCCAAGTCCCTTGGGTGTCAGTCACATGAGCCAGAATCTGGAACTGATGAACTTTTTGCTCCTGTAACACCTGTGCAAAGTAATAGCCTAAGATGCAGTGTAAAAAACAGGATTTCAGCTGCCAAAGACAATCTATGTTGAGATATTAATTATTCCTTTGGGAGCTAGGTACAGTAAACTGTATTTTTTTAAAAAGCTAACATGAATACATCAGCATGGGTTTTCATAGTCAAAGCCAGTAGAAGCCACTGAGTCTGAATAAGCAAGTACTAAATTAAAGTGATTAGGAATAAGGCTACATTTCAGGAGAGAATTTAGAGCTTTGGTTACATTTTAAATTAGTAAGACTGCATAGTAATTGTCAGATCAGTAAAGGTACTTGCTTCCACTTGTACAAGTAAACATACAGTCTGGTGATTCTCATGTCAAAATCCTTTATCATCTTCAGTTATACATGGATTGTTCTGCTCTAAAAATTATGCAAATGAAATAAGGTCTTGTTATTTTTATGTGAAAATAAATGTACATAAACATCAAATGCTGCATTTTTGTCTTATAAATAACCCCCAAAATGTGTTACGACAAAGTGTACTGGTCCTGTAAACCAGACCTACTATCTGGCACCATTCAATTCTGAGAGTACAGCATATCAAAGCTTGCAGTCTAGAGGGACATCCTGGAGTTGGAATATCACACAGCAAAGCATGGTGGAAAAGTGATAGGGATTAAGCAGCTCCCTTTCTTTAACATCAGAGAGGCAGGAGAGGGAGCATGACCTGCCATGCGTCTCTCTCTTGAGACGTGTTAGGAAAGTGGAAGGTCTGTACAGTCCAATGACCTGGTAATAAGCTTTGGAGAAGTTTTGAATAAAGCCACTAAAAAAGCCATGAATGTGAGAGATTGCTGAGTCAAAGAACTCCAGAAGATGGTGATGTTTTGGGCCAAACTGGTTCCTAAGAGGAAGGCTAAAAGGACCATGCCGGGGATGAAGGATGTATCTTGTGGGGCCGGAGGGGGGGGAGAGGAGGGAAAGAGAAACTCCTGTTACCTGTATGGGAGAGTTTGTAGGTGCATGCAACTCTTGATTTGTCATCTAGGGTAAAATGTCATAGCTCTCAAAAGAGGGAGTGGGGCAGGAATTCCCTTCAGATCTCAGGGACCAAAAGAAGATGTCTTTTTTGTACCTAACGAGTGAGAGACTGGGTTAAGATTGATTCAGTCTATCTTGCTGGTCACAGCCTTCCCTTGAAGGTTTTAGTGGAGATACGGACTTTCATATAGATTATTTTGTTAAATTGAACTTTTGATAGCCTGAAGAGTAAAGCTATACTTTAGCTTTCCAGCTCAGCTTTTCCACCAGCAAGGAAACTTTGGCAATGATCATAGCACCAAGTAAAGACCCCTCACACTTAAAAACTACAGAAGTCCCCAAAGGCATATACATATTTTCTAAATGACAGAATAGAACCATTCAGTAGCCCTTGTATCGGACCCTCGGGGGGAAAAAACACTTCCATTACGATCTTCAGATTTTTCTGAAAAAGAGGAAAAATGGGGTTCAAAAGCAACCTTTTGCAACCAGGATCCACAACTATGAACTCCATCACATAATCAACAAATTGTGTCTGAAGTCAACAGGTCTAAAAGCACTTGAGTTTTAGTACCAAAAGAGAGATCCAAAGAAACCAGCGCAGACATCAGGCCAAAATCAGATCTAAAATTGGAATCAAAGAAAATTCTAGTAGAGACAAAATCCTATCTCTATCAGCATATTCTGTAGCTTTGGGAGAAGGATGACCGAAAAGAAAACAGATGGGTTAAATAATCTTGTCTTTTACATTATCTTTTCTTACTGCTGGACTCAAGACAGTAGGGATCAAGGCAGAGCCAGAACGAACAAAGCACATGAGCAGTTTGAACTGTTCATCTGAACCAGTGGACTGTGTTAGGATGGTTTATATAGGAAAAATAGAGAAGAGTGAGCCATGACCAAGATGGGTTTTGTACTGAAAAAGCTGTACTAGAGCAGAGCATATGAGCTGGGAATCATTGTTAAGTATAAAGCAAGGGGAAAATAAATTAGGTCCTGTGGGAGAAAGCCAAGTGGCTAAAGATAATGCTAAGAGGGAAAAAAAAATCATCAGTAGTACCTTAGAGGAACTGCCAAAAGGAATTAAGAACAGGTACAGAGGATTTACCAAAAGCTATGGAACTTCAGAGAAGCTCTCTTTAAAACACTTTTCAGCAAGCCAAAATGGCAGTTAGTAGAATCACTGAAGAACTGGCAGAGATCTACAGAGCCAGACATAGCAGGGCTGCCTGAAGCTCCCACAGATGAAGCTGCCCCAAGCGATGGTACAGAACTGTAAGATTAGTATGACAGCAGTGTGTCTAGACCCACTGCCCACTTTTCAAGTGAATCAACCCAATTTATCTGAGACATGGGCAATTCATGTAGTGGTGAAATTCATTAGTGTTATTTATTTTAACTCCTTCTAATAGAGATTATAAGAGAATAGTGAGTTCATTAGGTTAAAATATTGTATAAAGATTTTGATAATATTGTCATGGATTACAAATACATATTCAGGGGAGCAGTTTCTTACTGGGATAAAGGAGAAATGTGAATCCTAAATGCAAGTTTAAGACGAGTAAACAAAGCATACACTTGCAATTGAAAGAGATGGAGAAAAGGATTTTTTTGTTAAAAGGGAAATTTTAGTGTGATGTGAGTTTATAGTATAAATGTTAAAGGAAAAAGATTTCTGCAAAGAATATGGAACTTTGATTTTGTAAGCTTCCATTAAAAAGGGAGAATGACATTTTTTACAACATAAATTATAAGTTTTAAGTCTCTTTTCAAAAACCATGAAAATATATTGTTAGAATATAAAGGCACCTGAACGCTGTCAAACTAATTTACAAGTACTTGGAAAAAAGCATTTTAAATGTGTTAGCGGCATTGTTTAAATTGTTTTGTTGAGTTTATGTTGATGGATGCTTGTCAGTACTGTAAAGTACTGTATAAAGGCAAGTGGAACACATGTTTAGTATTTTAATATGCATGAAATTGAAGGCAACAGAACAAATTGAAAGTAATTTCCTAGTCTCAAGAGAGTAGAGTGTGTACAAAAATAAATCAAAGACAGAGTTAAAACAAAGGTACAAATATAATTTAAATTGCTTCATGATCATCTTTATTCTCGGGGTTTACTATTTCTTCTCCTGATGGAATGGATAAGATGTGTGTTTCCACACTGAGGGGCAAAAGTTGATCCTTAAACTACTATGATCGTGGGGGAAGTAGACAAATCAGTTACTTTGGAAAATAATTGGGGCGCAGGAGACTGGATGATTGGCAATGTAACATGAAGTCTCTAATATGTCACCAGTTTGAATCCACACAGAGCAGTAGCTATCAGAAGTTACTATCACACTGGCCACAGAACCACTACCACAAATGGCACTATTGCTACTAAAAGAGTGTAAAATCTTTGATCCAAGTGTTCTGTTAAAACTTTTTTCTGTGTTCACCATACTTCATGGAACAGTGCTCTTTGATGCCACCAGCTACAGGACTGAGGCCTGGTCTACACTCAGGGGTGTGGGGGTGGAGGGGTTTGATCTAAGTTACGCAACTTCAGCTATGTGACTAACATATCTGAAGTTGACCTACTTAGATCTACTTACCGTAGTGTCTTCACTGCGGTAAGTCAATGGCTGATGCTCTCCCATCGACTCAGCCTGCACCCCTCGCCCTGGTGGAGTACCGGAGTCGACGAGAGAGTGCTCGATGGTCGATGTATTGCGCCTAGACTACATGCGATAAATCAACCCCCGCTGGATTGTTCGCTGCCCGTCTATCCAGAAGGTAACGTAGACAAGTCCTGAGAGTCATCTCTTATCCAGATAGATGAGTTCTCCAAATATTTCAATGTTTTTAATAGCACTACAGCTTAGTAATAATATGTTAGTGATGTGCTCCCATATATTTTAACAAAGGTTTCCATAAGCCCAAAGTAACCATGTGAACATGCTCAGAGAAAAGGGGTGAAGGAATAGAAAAAAGTCTATTTTGCTTGATTACTCCTTTAAACAAAAGGTACTCGTTCCTGGTATGAACAAAAAACGAGGCAATGCCACTGGTGAAGTTAATGGAAATGTTTCTTCTAAAAAATATACTGAGAATATTGATAGCATAATATATTCTTTAACTTGATTAGTTTGAAATAGGGAGAGACTTTGTTACAAGGTCTCTGACTCATTTTTTTTAAATAAGCTTTTTGTATAAAAATTGCAAAATGTACTGTCCAATAATAACTGTGTAAGATAGTAGATGTATACAGCATTGTCATACAAATGTAAATATTAGTAATGTATAAATAAGATTCTACAATAATTTAAACCATCCCATAGTTACATAAAATAAAACTAACTGTAAAACAAAAGAGAATGCCCCATAACTGCAGTTGTCTTCTGTAGAGAGAGGAGAAAAGTCAATAGGTTCTCAGGACCAGAACTTGTGTTTTGCAGATATAGACCCTGATCGTAGAATCATTTTTGCATGTGTTTAGTTTTACCCATGTGAGTTGTCCCAACTTTACCATGAGTAGTTTCACTGAAGTCAGCGGGTCTTCTCATGAATAAAGTTAATCATATGTGTAAGTGGTTGCATGATCAGGACCGTAAATAGGGATTTTCTGTTACATTGCTGGTACCTGTGTGGGCCTCTAATAAACAAGCCTCCCAACAACAGTCTGTTCCTGGATCAGAAATTATTAAGGTGCCCTGTATACCAGTGATACTCAATTAGATCTACCAGCAGGCTGATTTGAGAATTTTATGACAAGAGGCTGGTCATTTGCACAGAAGACTGACAAAATTTAAAAAAAAACCACCACCTTCAGCTTCCAATAAATAAAGACCTTGATTACGACACAGGTATCAGTGTTTCAATTAGGGCTGTCAATTAATCGCAGAAAACTCACACAATTAACTAAAAAAAAATTAATTGGGATTAAAAAAATTAAACATGCTTTTATGCACACTGTAAAACAATAGAATACCATTTCAAATTTATTAAATATTTTTGGATCATTTTCTACATTTTCAAATATATTGATTTCAGTTTCAACACAGAATACAAAGTGTACAATGCTCACTTTGTATTATTTCTTATTACAAATATTTGCACTGTAAAAATGATAAACAAAAGAAACAGTATTTTTCAATTCACCTCATATAGGTAGTGAAATACAATCTCTTTATCATGAAAGCGGCAAAGAGTCCCGTGGCACCTTACAGACTAACAGACATATTGGAGCATAAGCTTTCGTGGGTGAATACCCACTTCGTCGGATGCATGTAGTGGAAATTCCCAGAGGCAGATATAAATATGCAAACAAGAATCAGGCTAGGGATAACAAGGTTAGTTCACTCAGGGAGGACCAGGCCCTCTTCTAGCAGTTGAGGTGTGAACAACAAGGGAGGAGAAACTGCTTCTGTAGTTGGATAGCCATTCACCGTCTTTGTTTAATCCTGAGCTGATGGTGTCAAATTTGCAAATGAACTGAAGCTCAGCAGTTTCACATTGAAGTCTGGTCCTGAAGTTTTTTTGCTGCAGGATGGCTACCTTTAAATCTGCTATTGTGTAACCATGGAAGGGTGAAGTGTTCTCCTACAGGTTTTTGTATATTGCCATTCCTAATATCTGATTTGTCACCATTTATCCTTTTACGTAGGGATATTGTGAAAGTGCAACTTACAAATGTAGATTTTTTTGTTACAGAACTGCACTGAAAAACAAAACAATGTAAAACTTTAAAGCCTACAAGTCCAGTCAGTCCTAATTCTTGTTCAGCCAATCACTAAGAGAAACAAGATTGTTTACATTTATGGGACATAATGCTGCCCGCTTCTTATTTGCAATGTCACCTGAAAGTGAGGACAGGTGTTTCCATGGCACTTTTGTAGCCAGCATTGCAAGTTATTTATGTGCCAGATATGCTAAACATTAATATGTCCGTTCATGCTTTGGCCACCATTCCAGAGGACATACTTCCATGCTGATGACGCTCATTAAAAAAAAATGTGTTAATTAAATTTGTGACTGAACTCTTTGGGGGAGAATTGTATGTCTCCTGCTCTGTTTAACTGCCATTCTGCCATGTATTTAATGTTATAGCAGTCTTGGATGATGACCCAGCACATGTTGTTCATTTTAAGAACACTTTCACTGCAAATCTGCAAAACACAAAAAAAGCACCAAAGTGAGATTTCCAAAGATAGCTACGGCACTTGACCAAGGTTTAAGAATCTGAAGTGCTTTCCAAAATCTGAGAGAGATGAGGTGTGGAGCATGCTTTCAGAACTCTTAACAGAACAACACTCTGATGCAGAAACTACAGAACTGAACCACCAAAAAGAAAATCCACCTTCTACTGGGGGCATCTGACACAGATTATGAAAATGAATGCGTGTCGGTCTGCACTGCTTTGGATCATTATCGAGCAGAATCCATCATCAGCATGGACACATGTCCTCTGGAATGGTGATTGAAGCGACAAATTAATCTTTAGCTCATCTGGCATGTAAATATCTCTCAACGCGGGCTACAACAGTGCCATGCAAACACCTGTTCTCACTTTCAGGTGACATTGTAAACAAGCAGGCAGCGTTATCTCCTGCAAATGTAAACAAACTGGTTTATCTGAGTGATTCGCTGAACAAGAAGTAGGACTGAGTGTACTAGTAGGCTCTAAAGTTTTACATTGTTTTGTTTTTGAGTGCAGTTATTTTTTTTACATAATTCTAAATTTGTAAGTTCAACTTTTATGATAAAGAGATTGCACTACATTATTTGTATTAGGTAAATTGAAAAATACTATTTCTTTTGTTTTTACTGTGCAAATATTTGTAATAAAAAATAATAAAAGGTGAGCACTGTACACTTTTTATTCTGTGTGGTAATTGAAATCAATATATTTTAAAATTTAGAAAACATCAAAAAATATTTAAATAAATGATATACGATTAATGACAATTGATTTTTTTAATTGCATGATTAATCATAATTCATTTTTTTAATCGCTTGACAGCCCTAGTTTCTATCTTTTACCAATGTTTATAAATCAGCATTACCACCTCTGTTTGTGGCAATCTCTAATGGAAAAGGTGACATCAGTGATCTTTAGCAAGCTTTGTGAAGAGTGGTTTGTAGAGGTCAGGACAAGATGCATGCACTGGTGAAAATGTGCATCTGTCAGGTGATTGCTGTTTTTTTTTTTTTTTTTATAATATTCATGGTAGAAAACCCAAATTCACAGAGACACTTTGATCTGAACATCATCAAAAGATAGATGGCTAGATTCTGGCTGTTCTGAAACTGGTCAGCGTGTTTAGTTCACAAATCACAAAGTATGCCTGAGTTCTGGAGCCTTGCCTTTCAATTAGAAATTGTAAGGCACCTTCATCAATTGAATCAAGAATGTTCTTAGCTTCAGAAGGGCAGGTCCACCAGCAGAGACAACAAATGGATCACAAACAAATAAAAGCAAATCTTTGGAATTTTAAAATTTTCAAATCACATTTTAAAATGTTGTATTGATTGTTTAGGACTTCTTGCGTCATTTTCATCAAATGTTCATCTGTAGCAACAACACAATGTGGGAAAGACTTAACAAGAAAGATGTTGTACTATCTGTAAGATTTCAAGATTCCTCTGAAAGGCACATGCTTTTTCCAAACAGATCACTGATGTTGCTTGCATGGCCTTTGAGTTGCAAGGTGAGGGAATTCAAGTAACCAGTAATGTGGCACAGAAAAGCTACATGAAAGAGAGGACATCATTCATCAAATTCTAGGAACTCACAAGTCTTATTCATCTTGTGGCTTGAAGGAAATTCTATTATTTCTTTTTGAAGCACACAAAACCTCCCTAACATGTGCCCCCCAACTTAACCAGTGAACATCGCTGTGCTGCAGTAGGTCACTGCATTTGGCTGAAATGTCTTATAAAAGAATATTAAAAAGATGATGTTGCAAGCTAGATGTTGATTGTATGTAGTTCATTAATTTCAACACAATACCCATTGTTTTTCTCAAGTCCCCAGACAACTTACCTGTCAGAACAGTTGGGTGAATGATGCAGTGAGATCTATTTAATTAAGGGTGCATCGCTGCCAAAAGTGAAGCAAAGCCCTTCTCTTTCCCTGTGTCACGGTTCCTCCCCCATTCTGAACTCTAGGGTACAGATGTGGGGACCTGCATGAAAAACCTCCTAAGCTTATCTGTACCAGCTTAGGTCAAAACTTCCCCAAGGTACAAAATATTACCCCCGTTATCCTTGGACTGGCCGCTACCACCACCAAACTAATACTGGTTACTGGGGAAGAGCTGTTTGGACGCGTCCTTCCCCCCGAAATACTTCCCAAAACCTTGCACCCCACTTCCTGGACAAGGTTTGGTAAAAAGCCTCACCAATTTGCCTAGGTGACTACAGACCCAGACCCTTGGATCTTAAGAACAATGAACAATCCTCCCAACACTTGCACCCCCCCTTTCCTGGGAAATGTTGGATAAAAAGCCTCACCAATTTGCATAGGTGACCACAGACCCAAACCCTTGGATCTGAGAACAATGAAAAAGCATTCAGTGTTTTACAAGAAGACTTTTAATAAAAATAGAAGTAAATAGAAATAAAGAAATCCCCCCTGTAAAATCAGGATGGTAGATATCTTACAGGGTAATTAGATTCAAAAACATAGAGAACCCCTCTAGGCAAAACCTTAAGTTACAAAAAAGATACACAGACAGAAATAGTTATTCTATTCAGCACAATTCTTTTCTCAGCCATTTAAAGAAATCATAATCTAACACATACCTAGCTAGATTACTTACTAAAAGTTCTAAGACTCCATTCCTGTTCTGTCCCTGGCCAAGACGACTACAGACAGACACAGACCCTTTGTTTCTCTCCCTCCTCCCAGCTTTTGAAAGTATCTTGTCTCCTCATTGGTCATTTTGGTCAGGTGCCAGCGAGGTTACCTTTAGCTTCTTAACCCTTTACAGGTGAGAGGAGCTTTCCCCGGGCCAGAAGGGATTTCAAAGGGGTTTACCCTTCCCTTTATATTTATGACACACCCCCCAAATCTCAGCTACGGTGAAACACTGGCTGGGATTTCTTCCTGGAGCTCTAGGAAAACAGAGTTAATAAGACCCATACATCTCTAAATATACTACCAAGTACATAAAGACTAACAATATTTTCCACATCTCAAGGACGATTTTAACCAGTTGATTCTGGGAAACTTTCACGGGAGAGTGCATCAGCCACTTTGTTAGAAGCTCCTGAGATGTGTTGGATGTCGAAATCAAAATCTTGGAGAGCTAAACTCCACCGAAGAAGTTTTTTGTTAGTTTCTTTGACGGTGTGAAGCCACTTTAGTGCAGCATGGTTGGTTCGCAGGTGGAAACGCCGTCCCCAAACATATGGGCGTAGCTTTTCCAGAGCGTAGACAATGGCATAACATTCTTTTTCAGTGACTGACCAGTTGCTTTCCCTCTCAGACAGTTTTTTGCTGAGAAACACTACAGGGTGGAATTCTTCATCAGGTCCTTTCTGCATTAAAACTGCTCCCACACCACGCTCGGATGCATCTGTGGTTACTAGGAACGGTTTGTCAAAGTCTGGGGCCCTTAGTACAGGGTCAGACATGAGTGTCGCTTTAAGCTTGTTAAAGGCCTTCTGACACTTTCTGGTCCACTGAACAGCATTTGGCTGTTTCTTTTTGGTTAGGTCTGTCAGTGGGGCAGCGATTTGGCTGTAGTGCGGTACAAATCGTCTGTAATAACCGGCCAAGCCTAAGAAGGATTGAACCTGTTTCTTTGACTTTGGGACAGGCCACTTTTGGATAGCATCCACTTTGGCCTGTAGGGGGCTGATAGTTCCTTGACCCACCTGGTGTCCAAGGTAAGTCACTCTGTTTAGGCCTATTTGACACTTCTTAGCCTTAACAGTTAGTCCTGCCTCCCTTATGCGCTCAAGGACTTTTTGTAGATGTTCCAGGTGGTCTGCCCAGGAATCCGAAAATATGGCCACATCGTCAAGGTAGGCGACTGCATATTCTCCTAATCCCGCTAGGAGACCATCTACAAGTCTTTGGAAAGTGGCGGGTGCATTTTGCAGCCCGAAAGGGAGTACATTAAATTCATACAGCCCGAGATGTGTGATGAAGGCTGACCTTTCCTTGGCAGATTCATCTAGCGGTACCTGCCAGTACCCCTTGGTTAAGTCCAAGGTAGAGATGAACTGGGCCCGTCCCAGTTTCTCTAATAGTTCATCTGTGCGTGGCATTGGATAGTTGTCTGGGTGAGTTACAGCATTTAGCTTACGGTAGTCCACGCAAAAACGTATTTCCCCATCTGGTTTGGGAACTAGAACCACTGGAGATGCCCATGCACTTTCAGAGGGGCGGATTACACCCATCTGTAACATATCCTGGATCTCCCGTTCTATAGCAGTTTTAGCTTGAGGAGACACCCGGTAAGGGTGGACCCTAATTGGGTGAGCATTACCTGTGTCAATGGAGTGGTATGCCCGTTCAGTCAGTCCTGGGGTGGCTGAGAACGTTGGCGCGTAGCTAGTGCACAGCTCCTGGATCTGCTGTCGCTGCATACGCCCAAGGGTCATGGAGAGGTTCACCTCTTCCACACCACCAGCACATTTCCCTTCGTAATAGACACCTTCAGGCCACTCAGCGTCGTCTCCTCCCTGGGCTGTAAACTGACAAACCTTTAATTCTCTGGAATAAAAGGGCTTTAGAGAATTAATATGATACACCTTAGGCTTTCGGTTGGAGGTGGGGAATGCTATGAGATAATTAACAGCTCCCAGGCGCTCCTGGACCACGAATGGCCCTTCCCACGATGCTTCCATTTTATGGGCCTGGAGCGCCTTTAAGACCATGACCTGGTCTCCTACTTTGAAGGAACGCTCTCTGGCATGTTTATCATACCAGGCTTTTTGCTCTTTTTGAGCATCCTGTAAGTTTTCTCTAGCAAGGGCTAAAGAGGTTCGGAGGGTGTTTTGTAGGTTGGTTACAAAGTCCAGAATGTTAGTTCCTGGAGAAGGTGTAAATCCCTCCCATTGCTGCTTCACCAACTGCAATGGCCCCTTAACCTCACGGCCATATACAAGTTCAAATGGGGAAAACCCTAAACTGGGATGTGGTACAGCTCTGTAGGCAAAGAGCAACTGCTGCAATACTAGGTCCCAATCATTGGAGTGCTCATTTACGAATTTACGTATCATGGCCCCCAAAGTTCCATTAAACTTCTCCACCATGCCATTTGTTTGATGATGGTAAGGAGTGGCAACCAAGTGATTTACCCCATGAGCTTCCCAAAGGTTTTTCATAGTTCCTGCCAGGAAATTAGTCCCTGCATCTGTGAGGATGTCGGAGGGCCAACCTACCCTGGCAAAAATGTCTGCTAGTGCCTGGCACACACTTTTAGCCCTGGTGTTGCTTAGAGCTACTGCTTCCGGCCATCGGGTGGCAAAATCCATGAAAGTCAGTATGTACTGCTTTCCTCTGGGTGTCTTTTTCGGAAAAGGACCCAGAATATCCACAGCTACTCGCTGAAATGGAACTTCAATGATGGGGAGTGGCTGGAGAGGAGCTTTGACCTGGTCTTGGGGTTTTCCCACTCTTTGGCACACCTCACAAGACTGGACATAGGTAGAAACATCCTTGCCCATTCCCTCCCAGTGGAATGACCCCCCCAAACGGTCTTTGGTCCTGTTCACCCCAGCATGGCCACTAGGGTGATCATGGGCCAAGCTCAAGAGCTTGGCCCGGTATTTAGTTGGAACTACCAACTGTCTCTGAGGATGCCAGTCTTCCTGGTGTCCCCCAGAAAGAGTTTCCTTGTATAAAAGTCCTCTTTCTACCACAAACCTGGATCGATTAGAAGAGCTGAGAGGCGGTGGTTTGCTCCGTGCCGCCGTCCACGCTCTCCGGAGACTTTCATCTGCTTCCTGTTCGGTCTGGAACTGTTCCCTTGATGCTGGAGACATCAGTTCCTCATTGGATTGGGGACATAGGCTTGGTCCCTCTGGAAGCGATATAGGGGATGGAGCTGTTTCTGTTGACTGTGAACCGCTCTCCGCTGGTGCACTATGTTGGGATTCAGGCTCCAGCTCAGCCTCTTGTGTAGGGTTATCGGCTGCTGCCAGTTCAGGTTCGGTGGGGCCCTCTGGTGTTGAGGTTGCAAGTACTGGATTCAGTGCTGGCACGGGGTCTGGTGTTGGTTGTTTGGCTGGTTCCGGTTCTGGGACTGGTTCCGTCTGGGTCTCTGGGACTGGATCCACTACTGCTGTTGCAGACATTGGCCTGGGGTCCGGGTCCATCACCTCTGACCGGGCCCTGATAGAAGTTTCCGGAACAGAGCTAGGCCCCACGGCTTGTTTAGCCTGGCTGCGGGTGACCGTTCCCACCCTCTTGGCCTGCTTCACGTGATTGGCCAAGTCTTCCCCCAACAGCATGGGGATGGGATAATCATCATCGACTGCAAAAGTCCTCATTCCTGACCAGCCCTTGTACTGGACAGGCAACTTGGCTGTAGGCAAATTGAAAGAGTTGGACTTGAAGGGTTGAATCGTCACTTGGATCTCTGGGTTGATTAAATTGGGGTCCACTAAGGAAGCATGGATAGCTGACACTTGTGCTCTGGTGTCCCTCCACGCGGTGACCTTCTTCCCGCTCACACTCACAGTTTCCCTCCGCTCCAAGGGTATCTGGGAGGTATCTGGGCCTGTGGACCTCTGGTGTGATTCCGGTGCAATGAACTGTAATCTGTTGGGGTTCTTGGGGCAGTTGGCCTTTACATGCCCCAGCTCGTTACATTTAAAACATCATCCAGCTGACGGGTCACCGGGGCGAGGTGGGTTGCTGGAGAACAGGGTGGTGGGACGATAAGGGGTCTGGAGGGTTCTTTGGGAGGTAGGTGGGGCTTTGGGTGGCCCCCGGTAATAGGGTGTGGTCTGGGGTGGTCCCTTCTGGTCTCCGCTCCAACTGCGACCAGTTTTCTTCTTCTCTGCCACCTCCACCCATCTGGCTCCAATCTCTCCTGCCTCGATTACAGTTTTGGGTTTCCCATCTAGGATGTATCTTTCTATTTCCTCAGGAACACCTTCTAAGAATTGTTCCATTTGCATTAGGAAGGGCAAATTTACTGGAGATTCAACACTTGCTCCTGATATCCAGGCATCCCAATGTTTCACAATGTGGTAGGCATGTCGGGTAAATGACATGTCTGGTTTCCACCTTAGGGCTCGGAACCTCCGACGAGACTGCTCGGGTGTTATCCCCATTCTGACTCTCGCCTTGGATTTAAACAGTTCATACTTGTTCATATGTTCTTTAGGCATTTCAGCTGCCACCTCAGCTAAGGGTCCACTGAGCTGCGGCCTCAGCTCTACCATGTATTGGTCAGTAGAGATGTTGTACCCAAGGCAGGCCCTTTCGAAGTTTTCTAAGAAGGCCTCAGTATCATCACCTGCCTTGTAGGTGGGGAACTTTCTGGGATGGGAAGTGGTACCTGGAGAAGGATTGCTAGGGTTTGTTGGTATATTCTGCTGGGCCTTTATCCTCTCCATCTCCTCCACACGCTTCCTTGCCTCCATTTCCCTCTTGTGGGCAGCCTCCTGTACCTCCTTCTCCAGACGCATGAGTTCTATCTGTCTTTCATGTTCCCTTTGTTTTTCCTCAGCCTGAAATTTGGCTAATTCCAGCTGTAGTCGAGCCGAGGATTTGGCCATTCTAACCTCTCTGTTTTTAACTAACTTTACACCCGAGGTTTAGAAATAAACAAACAAAACTTGGCTGTAAAATTTTGCTGTGCTGGAATAGAATACCTATTCTCTGATAGTGATTGTCAGCCTACAGAAAAAGACAATTCCCTTGTCTCTGCTCTGGGCCCAAATTAAAGCAAAAAACCTCCAACTACTTGGAAACCTGCTTACCCAGCCCAAAGAAAAAAAAATTCTTTTCAAACCTGTGCTCCTTCTAAAACAAAAAAAAATCAAAATCCTAAAAAAACCTCTGCCACTTTTGTCTCCAGGCAAATGGGTAGAGCACACACCCCCTATTTACTTTTAGGAAGAAAAGAAAAAAAAAACCTCTGGGTTGGAAGACTGTGAATTTTCCTGCAGGAGTTAAGTACCCTGCCTCCAGGCAAAGAAAACCTGCAATTCACAAGATAATCCCCTTTTGTCTCTGCTTGGCCACAAAGCAGAGAGAAACCAAGCTGCTTTCAGTTTCAAAGCTGCTTTCTGGACTCCTAAAAATTCCTTTTTAAAATCTGTATTTCTAGTTCAAAAAATCTCAACTGGATCTCAAAATGATTTCAGGTTAATCCCACCACTGTGCCACCATGTCACGGTTCCTCCCCCACTCTGAACTCTAGGGTACAGATGTGGGGACCTGCATGAAAAACCTCCTAAGCTTATCTGTACCAGCTTAGGTCAAAACTTCCCCAAGGTACAAAATATTACCCCCATTATCCTTGGACTGGCCGCTACCACCACCAAACTAATACTGGTTACTGGGGAAGAGCTGTTTGGATGCGTCCTTCCCCCCGAAATACTTCCCAAAACCTTGCACCCCACTTCCTGGACAAGGTTTGGTAAAAAGCCTCACCAATTTGCCTAGGTGACTACAGACCCAGACCCTTGGATCTTAAGAACAATGAACAATCCTCCCAACACTTGCACCCCCCCTTTCCTGGGAAATGTTGGATAAAAAGCCTCACCAATTTGCATAGGTGACCACAGACCCAAACCCTTGGATCTGAGAACAATGAAAAAGCATTCAGTGTTTTACAAGAAGACTTTTAATAAAAATAGAAGTAAATAGAAATAAAGAAATCCCCCCTGTAAAATCAGGATGGTAGATATCTTACAGGGTAATTAGATTCAAAAACATAGAGAACCCCTCTAGGCAAAACCTTAAGTTACAAAAAAGATACACAGACAGAAATAGTTATTCTATTCAGCACAATTCTTTTCTCAGCCATTTAAAGAAATCATAATCTAACACATACCTAGCTAGATTACTTACTAAAAGTTCTAAGACTCCATTCCTGTTCTGTCCCTGGCCAAGACGACTACAGACAGACACAGACCCTTTGTTTCTCTCCCTCCTCCCAGCTTTTGAAAGTATCTTGTCTCCTCATTGGTCATTTTGGTCAGGTGCCAGCGAGGTTACCTTTAGCTTCTTAACCCTTTACAGGTGAGAGGAGCTTTCCCCTGGCCAGAAGGGATTTCAAAGGGGTTTACCCTTCCCTTTATATTTATGACACCCTGTTATGGAAGGACCTCCATCTACAACAAGCAAGTTAACTTTCTGCAGCTCTAAACCACTTTTTTTCAAAAAAAGCCTGTTTCCTTTTCAAAAATGATCTTGTCTGCGGTATAGGTTTTGTAATGGTATTAAGCACAAAAATGCTTCCTTGAAAATTTCACTGTCATGACATCTAACAAACAAGGATAGTTGGGCAGCGTCACAATGGACAAATTAAGCGATTTAAGTAAGAGACATGTATTTGGCATTTTTAAAATTGAAAACCAGTGCTGACAAACAATCCTCATAAATTATGCCCAATCTTTGCACTGCCATGCAATCAGACAGAGGAATTTGCTTCACAGTTCACAAGGTCATCTTTGGTTTTATCCCCAGCAAAAAGCTCCTAAAGCACTCCCTCACAAGCTCAGCATCCAGGAAAGGCTTTTGCTTTTTTTGCTAGTACCAACATTATCCAAAAAGAAGCCACTGTTCCTTTTCCTAATGTTGTGAGAATTACAATTGTATAGCAATACAAAGACTTCAGATTTTCAATTTTTCCATGTCTTACAACTCTGCTAGGAGCACAGGCCACGTTGAAGTTACTGCGCTTTGATTCAAAGGGATGCCTCACACTGATGACCTTACAGAGGGATAAAGTAGTTTGGCATTTTAAACAAAGATTTTGCATTTAAATGATGGGGCATAAAAAAAAATCTGCTGTCCAATTTGGGTTAGAAGCTCAGTTCTCATTGTTGACTTTGCAACATTTACTCCCACTCACATTCATTTTTGGCTCCATTTCCATTACTAAGGAAAAACTGGCCAGTGTTCTAGCTCAGTCGTTTCCACGGCTATTGTGAGAATTTAAGATCTCGGCAGTTCATAGCCCTGACACTTCTGGACTCCCAGCCAGCAGCCGCCACTCTCTGGCTGCCCAGGTGTCATAAATATAAAGGGAAGGGTAAACCCCTTTGAAATCCCTCCTGGCCAGGGGAAAGCTCCTCTCACCTGTAAAGGGTTAAGAAGCTAAAGGTAACCTTGCTGGCACCTGACCAAAATGACCAATGAGGAGACAAGATACTTTCAAAAGCTGGGAGGAGGGAGAGAAACAAAGGGTCTGTGGGTCTGTCTATAGTCTGTCTTTGTTGGGGATAGACCAGGAATGGAGTCTTAGAACTTTTAGTAAGTAATCTAGCTAGGTACGTGTTAAATTACGATTTCTTTAAATGGCTGAGAAAAGAACTGTGCTGAATAGAATAACTATTTCTGTCTGTGTATCTTTTTTTGTAACTTAAGGTTTTGCCTAGAGGGGTTCTCTATGTTTTGAATCTAATTACCCTGTAAGATATCTACCATCCTGATTTTACAGGGGGGATTTCTTTATTTCTATTTACTTCTATTTTTATTAAAAGTCTTCTTGTAAGAAAACTGAATGCTTTTTCATTGTTCTTAAGATTCAAGGGTTTGGGTCTGTGGTCACCTATGCAAATTGGTGAGGCTTTTTATCCAACATTTCCCAGGAAAGGGGGGGTGCAAGTGTTGGGAGGATTGTTCATTGTTCTTAAGATCCAAGGGTCTGGGTCTGTAGTCACCTAGGCAAATTGGTGAGGCTTTTTACCAAACCTTGTCCAGGAAGTGGGGTGCAAGGTTTTGGGAAGTATTTTGGGGGGAAAGATGTGTCCAAACAGCTCTTCCCCAGTAACCAGTATTAGTTTGGTGGTGGTAGCGGCCAGTCCAAGGACAATGGGTGGAATATTTTGTACCTTGGGGAAGTTTTGACCTAAGCGGGTAAAGATAAGCTTAGGAGGTTTTTCATGCAGGTCCCCACATCTGTACCCTAGCGTTCAGAGTGGGGGAGGAACCTTGACACCAGGTCTGAAGGTAGCACCGCCATCGGCAGAAGCACAGAAGTAAGGGCGGCAATGCCAAGCCACACTTACAGCCACAGTGCTACTGGTGGTGGCACTACCTTCACAGCTGGGCACCTCGCTAGCAGCTGCCCCTCTCCGGCCACGCAGCCAGTGCTTAATTTGCGCCAAGGCTTCATTACAGATTAAACACTGCCAGTACGTCGCTTGCAAAGGAAGTCATAAGCAAATAATAGGCAACACATCATTGTTCGTGAATTTCACTATAAACATTTTTTAAGGTGAGCTGATGGGCCACATAGGGCCTGTTGGCTGCTGATTGAATATCGCTGCTGTACGCTGTGGGAAGCCTCAGGGTCATGTTTACCATGATTTTTCTTGGCCTTAAAGTGTGAATCTAATGTATTCCACAGGAACAGTGTCTCTAATTTATTGCTTCCCAGTATTATCTTCCTGGAAAATATTAGGGCTGCCAGTCTGTTATAAATGGACTGAAACATAGCACTATGGTAGTCTGAAATTATCTTTTTCTATTTAGTCAGAGAAACATTATAAGAATTGTTCGGAGAAAGAAAAAAAACCTCAGCTATTCCATTATTTTGATTGTATGTTTTCTTCTTCCCCCACTGTTCATAAAGCAATTGCCTTTTTAGGCCCCAATGTTCAATGAGCTTTGTGCAGCATCCCATTGAAGTTAGTAGGGCTTTGTGCAGACAGAGGTCCACTCATGCAGTGTTCATTGCAGAACTGGGAGCTTAGATGGTAAGTGTAGCCGGAAGTAGCCCTGTCCATGGCTTGGCCTCTGCCAGGCAGGTGCAGCTCCTGCTCCATGGGGAGGAGGGGAAGCCCGTGCCCCCTTCCCTCCCCCCATACACACCTCTGCCTTTTCAAGCTGCCTAAAAGTGCAGTTTGCACAGTTTCCGGTCTGAACCGCAAACACCAGCAGAAGTTCTTGCTGATCTGAGGGGCTTGCTTAAAGCTATATTACTAATTGTATTTGTGCTTATGAATTTGTAATTAATATGTAAGGAATTAATGAGATAGTATGAGTGTAAGAAACCAATCACAAGGCTTGAACCAAAATATTACCATGTAAGAATAATCAAGGTGTACATGGGACTATATATAAACCTACAGCAGTAGCAGCCAGAGAGAGTTGTAACCCACAACAGCAAAAACTCAGGACTGGACCAGAAGCAGTAGAGCCCTCCCACAGATCCGAAGGGATTCCGTGGGCTCTCGTTGCCTAGTGGTTTGATCTCGGGGAAACTGGAACCAGGCCAGTCTCAGTCACCTGAGATCAAAAGCAACATCCGTACCTGCAGCCTGTCAGCAGTATGAATGGAATAGTGTGAGTATAACTGCGCAAATAAGGGAAGCAAGCAATAAATCAACCCTCAGTTCTACTTTAGTTCGACCTTTGTTTGTGGTTATGTCTTGGCTTAATTCCAGGGAACAGACAACACTAAGCTCTATGAGGAAGGGACAGTGCTTTTATGTGTACATGGATAACACACCCTGAACATTGTGGGCGTTACTACAACACTTAACTGAAACAATTTGAACAATATTATTGTGACAATAACTAATTCAAGAAGAAAGACAATGAAATGAAAATTAAGTTTAATAAAAACAAAAGAACACTTAACAGGACTCGATCTCCCTAAAAATGAATCTAAGATGAGATGCTATGGGTATATCTGAACATGCGGGGTGCCACTGTGTAATTTATTAACTGTCCAACTGCTTCAACAACAGGAACGATGGCAGGCCTCTTACTGTGATAATTATCACATCTACTGGAGCAGAAGTTCCAGAAATGGAGTTCATCATCTGATAAACAGAGAGTACCCCTCAAAAGCATTTCATCCTTTGTTACCAGAATCTTTTGTTTTCAGAAGAATCTGTTATGAATTAAGGACCACTGATGTTCAAATAATTAGGATTTGTGGTTTTAAAGAATTACCTCCCATTAGAGAAGTTTAATGGTATTGTGTAGCTGCAAGCTGTGGAATATAGAAATGTGACTAAGACAACTCCTGAACTGCTACTGAAATATGCAAACTTTCCCAGAATATTTTCAGGAGAAAGTGCTTCTTTCGCCTAGGAAATAACAATAAAGAAATAGAAATGACAAGTTGTGCTGAAATCAGAGTACTGTTGTGCTCTGAAATAATGACATTTTAAATAATAGTGAAACTGAATCATACAGTAAGACAACATAAACAATGTATGTGAGTGGAGTGAGTCATCCCAGAATAACCAATAGCCCGGTTATGGACCTGGCATGTGGGAGATTCAGCTTCAAGTCCCTGATCCAAATCAGAGCAGAGTCAGGAAGTAGGGAAGGAACTAGTGGGGAAGGGGCAGGAACTGGGATGGGCAGATTCTAGGACTGGGACAAATAGTCCAAAGGGGGAGACTAAGACTTTCTGGGCAAGGAGACTGATGAGAAACCTGGCTAGGTAAGAAGAATAGGGCTGCGGGGGAGAAGAGACAAGGTAAGGACAGATTGGAGGGAATGGGACAGAGGCAAGAGACAAGCCACCGTTTCAGTAATTAATAAGAAACATATCTGTTAAAAGGTATTTGCTTTACATTAAAAGTAACATTCAATTATTATGCAGAGAAGCCAGCGTGAAGTGAAAAATCTTTAAGATGAACCCAACAAAAATGCTGTGTCTAAAATAACTAAGGTTTCATGGACTCTGGTTGGCAGTTGTACAGAGACAACTTAACAGAGCAATCCTACTCATTTACACTTAAACTACTGTCAGTTACTAAACTACTGGTAGAAAGGTATGTTTTTTTGTATTTTTTTTTTAACTTTTACATCTTATTGGTGAAGGACCAAGCATTGAGTTAAGTGGCTTTATATTGCTGCAAGGTGAAACACTAAATAAAAGTAGCACCCTCAAACATTAAGAAACTTTACATAAAAACTATCCCAACTTCAACAAGGACCTATCTGCAGACATCTGTGAGTGCTGACAGAGAAGCTGTAACTTGGAAATAACATGGTGTCATCCAAAAATGTCCAATCTAAGGACCACACCAGAAGAGGGCATAACGGATAACAAATAGCAGAAATAGGTTGCTGATCAGAGCTCAAGCATAGGATTCAAGGCACGTTATAAAATGTTTTACACAAACTGGTGTGCCCTAACATCTAATGGAAACTGGCATTGTACAAGATGTCTTGCACAAAGATACTAGAATTTTCCAGAGACAGATTGCAAGAATGATATTTGAAGATATTGGCTTTCCTGATGGCAAGAAGTGACAACTTGTATTCTTGTTGGATGTTTTATATCTTCACCAAGAGCATGGGTCATTTTCTGATTAGTCCACATCCACTTTGCCAGGAGGAAGAATCAGGTTACTCCACCCAGTAGAAAATATATAAAATGACCTGTTTTGTTCAACATATTGCTTCCTGAAGCCAAAACATCTGGACAACAGAGACACTGGCTGATTAGGGAAACATTCCCCAACTGTAAAATCTTGTCATAAGACAAGCAACGTATTGACTGTCTTCTGAAGTTCTACTTAGGAAAACCACTGCCACTGTGAAACCCAGAAAGAACTACAACTGACATAATATCTTGAATTAAAACTAACACTTAATTTTCTATGTATCAAGGAAATAGTCATTGTAAAGAGGAAGCTCAGCTAAAAATTCACCTTCATACCAGGTCCAACTGATAAATAGCAAAAAAGACTTATGCATATGTTTTGTTTACCCAAGTAAAAATTGGTTATTTTAAGCTAAACACTTCTTAAAGTATACCTGAATTAAAACCCTGTGCATGACTAAAATGTATAAAGCTTACTTGTATTTTAGTCACCAATTTAATCTCAATCATCTAGAAATTAAGCTTAATCAATAAGTAATTGAGTGTTGAGGCTAAAAAAATTCATTACACTAAACCTAGTATTTAACAGGAAACTGTGGTTGCTTACAGCAAAAGATAGCTCAGAGAAACCTTGAATGTTTCAAAGACTTCAGTTGAAATAATAGATTTCACGGTCCAGAGAACTGACAGCTTTACTAAAAATAAATAAATAAAATGAAGCTTTGAATCAGTTTGTAAGCTAAAGTTTTACTACTGGTTAAACATGTGTTTAAACTGGCATAAGAGCCGACAATACTGGTGAAATTTCAGAGAAATTAGAATAAGTTTAAAATAATTAAATAGATATACTACTTGGGGTTAGTCTGCAATAATTTCATATGTCAAAGTGGCAAATCTTGGCTATGAATATCACCCAGGCACGGTAGTTTTTAACTGAATTCACATTCTTTAGTTATCTAAATTCTTACTCAAGTTGTTCATTGAACTGCCACAGGTAGTCCCCATAATTCCATTGCCATGTAATTGGAACATTTTTTCCCCTCATCCTCTGCTCAGAGGGAGAACTGTGTGTGCAGTGAGTGTTTTGTTTAGATAGAGAGGTAGCAGACAGGTTTGATGTGCTCACAGTAGCCTGTGTTACTGAGGAGACAAACAGCAGTATTCTGTACTAGTTGGAGTTTCCTAAGCATTAAAGGCTTTCTGCCCATGAACGCAGTATAAACAGAGGCCAGGTCATCATCTGCCAGGATGGGCTAGGAGTCTTCTAGCCAAGCCAATGATAGAAAGCATTAGCTTCAGATGATACTATGTGAGAGTTTAGTGTCAGGTAGGAATCCCGGAGCACCCCTAAACTATGGACTGAATTGACCAATTTGGTGTGCACCATGGATGCAAACTCATCAGTGCTTTCCTCAGCCCACGAGCATAACATCTGTTTTGCTTGGACTCAGTTTCAGCCAGCTGTTCTTCATCCATGAGTTGATCTCATGCAAACACTGGCCTATCTTATTGATTGTGGCATGGTAACAAATGATATACAGAGCTGTGTGTCCTCTACGTATTACTGACACTTTAGTCCATGTTTTCTGATCAGTTCACTTAGCGATTGCCTGAAGATATTGAATAGACCAGTGAAATAATTTACTCCAGAAGTGTAAAATAGTAGTAGTAAAGGACCAGTTTCTCAACAATATCTATAGGGTGAGTCCCTCCGGGAAGGACTCAACCATTTTATCATAGTCTCTTGGATCTCTGTCACCTCTCTGATATCTCAGCAGTATCTCAAGTTCGGAAGGCCTCAGTAAGGAGTAGAGGATGAGAATGGGTGTCTGCCCCCCATTCACTGAAAACAGGAATTATCCATTAGTGCCACTAAATCAGTTTCCATCCCATGTCAAGGCCTGAATCCAGATTATGCTGAGTCTACAATATTAGATTAATTCTTAATCACAGGAAGAACCTTGACTCGTGTGACTAGTTTCACTGAAGTTATTGGGACATTCCCTGGGGGAATTCTGTGCCCCAAAATTTAAAATTCTGTAACAAAAAATTAAAAATTATGTGCACAATATTTTAAAATTCTGCATATTTTATTTGTCAAAATAACAATATAATCACACGAGTTTCAATTATTTTTGGTCATTTATTTCAAAATGTCAACAAGTATGTCTAACAATACAAACACTAAAAAAGATTCAGGAACTTTTTTTTACAAGTAGATTCTTTACTGGGCATATTAATAGAGAACTCTGAGTAATAATTAATTTAAACTACAATACAAAACCATATTTCCTGTATCACTCAGAAGCAGTGCAAAGGCTTGGGGGAGTCAGAGGTGGCAGAGGATCTGAGAGAGAGGGAAGTAAATTGCTGGGAAGGAGCCTGGCTGTGAACTAGGAGGGTTGTTGGGTATGAGTGGGAAAAGTATGGAATAGGTTTCGGGGGCGGGGAGTGATTGGTAGGGAGCCTGTGAAGACCCTAGCTGACCTCTAGCCTCTCCCATTCATTCAGGCACATCTGCCCCTGATCCCATGTGTTTCTGCACCTGCATGTGTCCTTATGCCCCCTGTCCACGTGTCCCTCCACCCCCACTCAGACTGAGGACACTGTCTGTCTCCCCATAGCCCATCTCTTAACCTGGCCTGACAGGCTCTGCAAAGAAGCCAGGGTCTTTCTCTTCTCTAGCTGGCGAGCCGTAGTTGCTGTGCTCTATTGCCACAGCACCCTCTGGTGGGCAAAAGGCAGAAATGCAGCAACATTGTGGCAGATGCTTTTTTCTGCCCAAAAAGTTAAAAATAGGTGTTGCTCATTAATTATGCATGCATGCAGTAGCGCAGAATTTCCCCAGTAGTAATTCATATCAGCCAAGCTTACAAGTGCATACAGGAGGAAATGGGCCAGGATTTGCTGAATAAGTATGAAAAGAGAATGGGACATATGACTAATGTCATGAACCAGATTTGCTGTTCTGAGTCTTGTATTCCCTACCCAGGCAAATTTCTCACAGATTTCAATTTTTGACAGTGTAATTACTATAGCATGTGTTCTTTATAGACTGCAGATTTCTTCTGCTAAGTTGCATATTTTTCTCAGCTTTCCCTCTTCAAGGCATAGTTTCTTATGCAACAAAGATTCCAGCTTAAAAAAAAAAAATCTTTGTATGATCTCTGCTCAGAGCATTCTAAGCCCTTCCCATTCATTTTGTTTCACTTTCAAAAAATCATACAATTATGTATAATATTCCCATTTGTTGTATTATATTATAGCTGAATCTGCTGCTTACTATTGATTTTATTCATAGCTCTTGCATGCAACAGTAACCCTACTTCTTAAAAGATATAAATGTTTAATGGAAATTCAAAAACCACAGCTCCCATGTTTAAATATATTTCAAGATATGTTTGCTTATCTTTTAATATTTAAAGATGAAGCAAGAGGTATAATTCAGTACAGCCTGTATATATGCAGCATAGTATTTTCCATTCCTTATCCATTGAAAAGTCTCATTGAAAAAAGTAATGGAAAAGTAAATACAAGTGAGAAAAGTTGATAAAAGATATTGATGAGCCCAAAGAGTCATAACTTCAAATTAACAAGCAAGCCACCAGGGAAGCAATGTGCTTAGTAAAGAATTCCTGTGAATGAGGTAACAGGACAAGTGTTTGCTATAGTTATACAGAAGAATATTTCTATAACAAAATGCAAAAAAAAAAACAAATATTTATGTAGGAGTTGGTGTTCACCCCTAAGGCATACTAATATGAAAGCCATTTAAACATTCACAACTGGTAGTTTTAAACTCAGTGGTTAAGAAAAGCAAAATGCTTTATTTAAATCATTCATTACAAACATGAATAGTATGTTCACAGAACCAGATCCTGGCATTGCTTCCCCTGATGTGAAAAGCTCTGCTGGAACTGGAGCATACCTGTGCTGTGGAACACTTATGTTCTTGTACCCTGAAGGGGTTCCCAGTAGGGGTGGCCAGAAAACAAAAGCGTTTCTTGTGAAAAGCGTTGAGGCTTCCAAATTTGTTTTTGTTCTGATGCAAAACAAAACCAAGAACTTTGACCTTTTTTTTTTTTAAAAAAAAAAAAAGAGAGACGCACACATAACAGAATAGCCAACAGTCCAGTGGTTAGGGCACTCCCCAGGGATGTGCGGGAGATAGTTTTAAGGCTCTGATTCAGAGCATAGATTTTCATCCTAGCTGACTCTGAATGAGGCAAAGAAGGAACTTGAACCAGGATCTCCCATATCCCTGGAGAGAGCTCTTACTACCAGGCTATTGTTTATTCTAGGTTGGTCAGTCTCTTCCCCCCCATCTTGTTTTAACCAGAAAAATCCATCCTGAACCTGAAAAACCTTCCCAACAAAAGTTGTGTTGAAATTAATACATTAACACACAAAAAGGTTTGGTTTAGATGAAAACACATTTTGTCTAAAATATAAAAAAATCCAACCAGCTCATGTTTTATAGAATCATAGAATATCAGGGTTGGAACGGACCTCAGGAGGTCATCTAGTCCCACCCTCTGCTCAAAGCAGGACCAATCCCCAACTGATTTCCATCTTTCCTGTGGTGCACCACTGACATACCCAGGACCCTGCCCAGGGTAATACTTCTTTCTGTATTTGGGTGATGATATCAGCTAGGCCAGGGGTTCCCAAACTTGGTTCGCGGCTTGTTCAGGGTAAGCCCCTGGTGGGCCGCAAGATGCTTTGTTTACCTGAGCATCCACAGGTATGGCTGCTTGCAGTTCCCAGTGGCCGCGGTTTGCCATTCCTGGCCAGTGGGAGCTGTGGGAAGCGGTGGCCCGGCTCAGGTAAACAAAGCATCTCGCGGCCCACTAGGGGCTTATTCTGAACAAGCTGCGAACCAAGTTTGGGAACCCCTGAGCTAGGCATTACATAATGCAGGGAGTGAGTGTGATTCTCCATGGCATCTGACTAGCTGACTTTAATAACCTGCTCATCTTAAAATGGAGCTCTCAGCTGATAACTCTGAATCATGAGCCTGCTAAACTAAAGGCACACCCTTGATAAGGCCATTGCAGATTGAGAACCTCTCCAAAAGCGGGGGGAGGGGACTTCTTGTGTTTGGGGCCTAGGTCACTTTAGTGAGCTGGGCTTGCTCCTTTTCTCCTGTTTCCACAGATTTTGCTAGAGCACCAGTGCTTCAGTAATTCCTGAGGTCTGGAAGATGAGATAAAAGTAAATCATGCAGAAGGGGTACTCAGACAGCAGACCCTATTTCCATATTTTTCCCCATCCTCTCCTCAGAGCACCTCCATAGACTGCATCTTTTTGCAGAGCAGCCACAAACCCCTTCTGAACTCTTAGTGCATTAGGCCCAAAAAGCTGAGAATCAGTTGGGCTACTGTAGACCCCGCTTAAATGGAAGAAAGCCTTACGTGCACCTAATTTCTGACTTTCCAAGTACTTATCCCAATTTTACTCATTCTGTGCAGTATGCATCCATAAATCTTTCCTACATTCACAAATGCAACCTACTCAGTTTGAAAAGTCAACCCTCTTATCAGAAAACTGAACGTGCCATTTTGCTTCAGCTTTCTTTAGCATTTGCTTGAGAATTCATTATACACTGTATAATGCATTAAAGTGTAACACAATAACAATCTTATAAGCAGATTTTAAATATAATAAAAACAATTACCATATCACCATGCTATTTAATTGGTCTTTTGGGAGGAACGAGGGCTGAGGAGAATGCGGTAACCTTTAATATATAAAGAAAAAGAAAAAACACACACTTGACATGAAAGGCTGTTAAAAAGTAATTAGTCACAAACTGGTGTACATTAGTAGACTGTAAGGGCCTTATTTGAAGCCCATTGAAGTTAGTGGAAAAGCTCCCATTGATTTCAGTGAGGTTTGGATAAATACCTTAGTGAATATAATGGGGGAAATTGTGAAACAGACATCTAAAGACTTTTAAAAATGAAATTGGGACTTCAAAGGGAAATTACTGCTACTAGAGTGGGTCAAACCCAGGACATATTTGTGATTTCCTTTGCCCCCATATTTTAAAATATTTTTTAAAAGTTAGCTTGGGTTTTTGGGGGTCCCCCTCCCATTACAGTGGGAGAATGCAAAATGATACAATGTAAAGAAAAGAAAAAGGAAAATATATTCAGCTTAAAAAACTGATTTATCAATGCTTCAATTGTTTTTCCCATGGGGCGGGGGAGATAACTTAAAAGAACCTAAATTTTCTGGAAAAAAATATTTTTTCATTTAAAAAAAGAAAATGGCACATAAGTTTCCATCAGCTCTACCTCCCAGCCTTGCTGTATTGCCCTGCAGAATTGGAGAAAGAGGCACTTAGGAACAGGAATCCTAACTTTGGAAAGCTTAACAAGATGTTCTCTTGACTACTAGTTCCATTTCTTGACTTAAGATCCCATAGGTCAGCATTTCTCAAACTGGGGTCTGTGGACCCCTGGGGTCCATGAGGGTACTCTAGGGTGTGGGGGAGCGTAGGACACATTGATCAACTCCTCTCCCTCCCTCCCAGTGCCTCCTGCACACCAGGGAACAGATGTTCCCTGGCGTGCAGGAAGCGCTAGGAGGGAAAAGGAGGAGAGGGGATGGGACACTCTCACGGGAGGGGGTGGTATCATGTCCAGGGCTGTGGGCCATGCTGATCAACTCCTCACCCTCCCTCCCAGTACCTCCTGCACACCAGGGAACAGCTGTTCAGCAGTGTGCAGGAGGCATTGGGAGGGAAAGGGAGAAGTGGGAATGGAGAGTGTTCGGGGTGGGGGTGGAAAGAGGCATGGAAGATGGGTAGGGGTGGAGCGTGGTGGAAAAGGGGGGGCAGGGGTGGAGTGGGGCTGAGCATGAGGCTGTGTGGTCCGCAAAAAAATGTAAATCAAAAGGGGGGTCCTCGGGTTGCTAAAGTTTGAGAACCGCTGCCACAGGTAGATGAGGCTGCAGCAATAAATAGAAGATGAAATTTCTTACTACACTTATGAGAAAAAGAAAACAAATGGGGAAAATATTAGGAGTTCCACTTTTCTGCCATTCCCCACCTGCTTTCCTTTTTAACCCATTTAATATAAAGGATAGATATGACAGGGTTTGTTTGGCGATATGGTCCCAATTATATACTGCTGGAAGATGCTTTGACCTCATCAGAAAAGCCCAACCAGTGAATAAGGACAATAATATTTGGTCAGAGTCAGACACTACGATCTAACAATGCTCTACTCGAGTTGATCATTTTTCCGCCAGTCTAATAATGTGTTAATATTTCTTAAAACTATAAATGCATAATGCTTTGTTTGCTCATCTCAGCAACACATTGTTTATGGATGAAAGTGAATTAAGGTACCAAGGGCTATTGCCAAAATGACCTCTTTCATTGTAACAAATTAAATTAAAATGTTTGTTTTCAAGGTATTAATCTGTCTGCAATACATTAGGTCAATACTAGTGAAGAAATGTTGAGTGATACATGTTACTGGAATTCCCCAATGCATGTAAAAGATCTTAGCTTTATTGCATTCAGCGTCTCAGATATAGTCTCTGAATATTTTGCATATATTCATTCTCTTCACCCTTTTCACTCCAGAAAGCGGGTAGATTAAATCATAGGACATTAGTTTTAGTTTCTTCCCCCCACCTCACACACTCTCAACAGCTGCCTCCTGAATATTTTGAGGTTTAAAATAATGAATCTGAGAGCACCTTAGAGCTCCACTTTATGTGAATCTCCACTCACTTATTGACAAAAGTACTGAGTTAAACTTTTAAATTCCTGATGAGATAAGATAGCTGTGCTGGCATTTGAAGGATGAATACACTCCAATTTGTAGCATGTGCTTTGTAACTATGGCGTTAACACTCGTGCTATCGCTACAGTAGCTTGCACAGCATGTGACTAATAAGCAGATTTATCTTGAAGCCCCAGTCCTCTCAGTGTGCATCTGTTCATAGACAGATGAACTCACACGTATATACAGTAGCAAATTGTGGTTTAAAATCCCAGCTGAATCCCAAGTAGAAAGCAAATACAAAGCCTTTTTATTTATTTAAATCTAACTATAGATGAAAATTATTTGCATGATGCAAACACAAAAAAAAGTGTCACAAATCTGTATTACAGATAGATCATTTGTGTAATATAACTAAGTCAGTATGACAGTACTATAGTAATTAAACAATTCTACATAAGAAAAATATTGTTAGTAGAAAAGTTTTTCATAAACATAACTGAAGCTGTTTGAGGAGCCACTTGTTATGACAGGAGTGGTTAATTTTTAGAGCACTTTAAACAAGACCACTACCAAGATATGGATGTGTTCGCTAAAAAGCTCCCTCCACTTGTCTGTGGACAACTGGTGATCTCTGGGACACTTGCTGATGGTCTGTAGAGAGCTGGCTGATCACTTGGAGATAGGCCCTATTCATTCTGAGCTGCAAAAAAGAATGCAGCTAAAAAATTAAATGTTTTCCTAACAATACTTTGCCAGGTAAACAATAACCACAGGGATCCTGCATTTCCGCACATGGAAGAAGAGGTAGTCTGTGCAGTTGTGGGTGCCAGGGCAGGTGGTCACAAGATAATTTATGTATTAAAATGTGACCCACAATCTGAAGAAGTCACAAACCCCTGCATTAGGAGATTGGGTTTCACGTTAGCATAAGACAACTGATGAATGGCAGGCTACAGCAGTAGCGCGTTAAGCCCTGAAAAAGAGGCTGATACGACTGGTGGCGCAGAAAAGGTGGATCTAAGGGGACACCGCTGTGCTAAGGGCCTGATTTTCAGAAATGATGAGACATTACTGATTTCAATAGTAGCCTTGTGCACAAAGCACCTCCATCGAAATCCAGGGGTTTTTGAAAGCTCTCAGCACTGGGGGCGTGGCCAAAATTTTACCATTGATTTCAATGGAAACAGAGTTAGGCCAAAACTTAACACTTTTGAAAACACATTACAAGTTAAGGTTAGCAATGTAGGTTGGAGATAAACTGTGCAGGGTCTTGGAATTGGGGATGAAAAATACCAATTTGCTGTAGTGGAATTCAAATTCAAAAGGAGAGTGGATTTTTTTTTCAATATTTCAGAGCCTGATTATGAGAAGCATATTTCCATATTGATCCAATTGTATCTGACTTAATAGTACTCAGGCCATTTCTTGTTTCCATGCAATTGGCTCTCAAACAGTGAGTCCCCAGAAAACAAACAAACAAAAGAATCAAAGGATCAAAATTCAGTGTTTTCTCTCCTCCTCCTGTATTTCCCAGTGGAATGGTCAAATGTAAAAAACCCTGCCCCTCTCCCCTTTCATATGCATCTCCGAAACATACTGTGAGGTCACAAGTAGATCTGGGTGAAAATTTTCAGACAAATAGTTTATTCACTGAAAAATGCAGTTTCAGGTTAACTGAAACTATTCACAGATTCATGCCAATTCACTAAATAATTGGGTATAGGGTGACCAGATGTCCCCCTTTTATAGGGACAGTCCTGATATTTGGGACTTTTTTTTTTTAATATGGGCTCCTATTACCCCCTACCCCCATCCCGATTTTTCACACTTGCTATCTGGTCACACTAAATTGGGAGCAAACTGAAAAAGTCAAACCATTTGGTTTCAACCTGAAAAAGTTCATTTGGACTCTCAGGCATTTTGATCAAAACAAGCAAGGAATTGCAAAGGGAGGTGGGAGTAGTGCCTCTTATGAGCTTTAGCCCAATGATTAGGGAATTTACCTAGGATGTGAGCGGCCCAGGTTCCCTCCCATGAAGAAGGGATTTGAACTTCTTTTCTCCCATCACAGGAGAGTGCCCTAGTCATGTATGCATATTCTGGGATGGGGCTCTCAAAGTATCTCCTCTTGAAGTTGTTCCACTTTTAATAAATAAAAAGAGTTATTGGAGCAGGGATCTGAACTAGTTCTTCCTACCTCCAAAGTGGCTGTCCTAACCACTGGACTAATGCGTACACAAAAAGAGGTAATAGCAGCACCACCCTCTCCTTCCTCCTCCCCCAGCCATTTTGTGAATCCTTTCCTCGCTTTTGTCAAAATGCCTGAAAGTCTAAATGAAGGGGGTATGTTTGTGAATTCAAAATCGCCAGCCAACCAAAAACAAAAATCAATTTTTCCAGCTCTTGTGAGAAGTGCACCAATACTCAAAAGTGCTACACTAGTCACTATCCAGCTTATTCCAGAATATGGCAGATTCCCACAGAAGAGGTCAATCCATTGAGGAGGAAAGGAACACTTCATTTTTCTTCTTTTTACAATAATATGCACTTTCCAGTTAAAAACATAAGGAGCGGTACAAACAATAAAGCCTTATAAGTTAAGCCTTACAAGACCCCAGGGATACAGGTACATATAATTATCCCCCATTTTACAATGAAAAAAACAAACTAGATATCCTGACTCCCACTGCTAGGTCTTAAAGACTAGACAGCATGTTCACACTTTAAAAAGTGAATAAGTGACCTAAATCTCTTTACCTTCAGTGAGATTTAGTCTCCTGAATGCCTAAGACACTTTGAAAATGGGATATAGGCTTGTAAGTCTCTTGTGCACCTTTTGAAATATTATCCAATGTGTCTTCTCCTACATTTAAAGAGAAACTAAAGTAAGTCTGAGTTTACTGGTAAAAGAGAAGAGATTCTTTTTAAAAAAGTTTATCTTGATGCTAGAAACCCAGATTTAGAAGCCTCTGGGCCATTTCATTAGCTATGCTGATGTGCAACAGCTGACAGTCTGGCCCATTGAGTTAAGGGAGAAAAGAGATGCTGTGAAGTTCAGTCCCTTTTTTCTCGGTTCAGTTTTAGGTCCCTCACTGATTTTCATTCCCTTTGCCATGCCAAGATCCTGAAATCACACCCCCAGTGATATGCCCCATCATCCACTGCACCAGGGATACCAGTATTTTTATTGTAGGGTACTGGAAGTTTGATTGCGCAAATGAGTTTTCGTATTGTATATTTATCCAATACTTAACAACTCACATTAAGTTATCCTATTAACATTATTGTTTAATAATTTAACACCAGAATTCCTCAAACTGAGATTAGTGTAAAGGCTCTTCTGGGGTGAGCTCAGTAAATTAAGGGGGGAAATAAGACAAACATTAGACACATTTATGGAGAACTCACACCAAGGAAAATTATCCAGAGCTAGATGGAGTGGTAAGGCTCAGACTTGAGTATGGGGTTGTATGTGCTGCTCCAAGAAGAGCTCTGGGAAAAAGAACTGTGACCATATACAAAAGTTGCTTCTCACACCGTTTTCCTCAGAGTGAATGTGAACAAGCAGAGGGAAGTAATGCACACATTAAATTCAGACACATTGCACAGTGTTAACATTTCTCTTTCTGTGCTTGCACTGCATTTTACACATTCTTTTTCTCATTAGAGAAGCACATGTAGATTATACATAAGCATGCATAGGGAGGATGTCACCATGATTCGTTGTGTCTGTTTTTAAGTACATCTTTTCAATATCCAGTGTCTGTATTCCAAAGAAGTAAAATGTTATTTTTCCTGCTTTAAAAAGGGCTAATGTAATGTTGCCAGGACACAGTCTTCCCTGCCACATACCAGCTGATTTTGATCTCTTCACACAGCTTGAAAGCTATTTCACATAGAAGTGTTCTTAATTCACATAATTTTTTCTGTTAAAGCTGGGTATCATGTGTTCAAAAAGGAGGTACAGATAACAGAGATAGCAGGGCCTGACTTAAGTCATTATCAACACAATTTTTAAGTGATCTTAAATGGACACAAGAAATGAACAGCTATGAAATTCTAGTGTGTAGAGGGCAGGATAGCACTCATATGGTCTATCTTGCACTGGCCTACTAATTATGCACGGGTCTCTGTTGTATGAGTGCACTCAGGCATGTAATAAGTTTAAATTCAAGGAGCTGGAACATCCTGATTCAGGTAATGTTTGAGCAAGTTGTTTTCCTGCTGCAGCTTAATGAGGATGTTTTTTTTTACTTTGAGAGAACAAAGAGTTTCTAGTGTGAATGAGCCCACACTAGAAGTATTTGTTCTGCTATCCAAATGCTTTTCCACAATTGTATTTAATCACACAAGAAAAGTCATGGTTGACCCACATGAAGGGGTGGCTTCAATTTTGATATAAATTATATGCATGTACAAACATACAGGTCAAGCACTGCAGCAGCCCTGAGATAGCAAGTAAAGAATAATTAAGGTGGAGATGGTTGAGATTGGGGTCATTTCATTCAAAGGCAGACGGGACTCTGGGTCAAACAGTGACAGAGAAATTGGGGACTGAAATGAGGGTCAGCCAAATGTAAATAATTTCTCTCTATATAAAATTAAACACCTGCTAAGTCTTGTAGATTGTTGGATTTAGCCCATCATAGTGCAATGTGATGTACATGGGTAGATTCCAAAACTCTCAGAGCCCACTGACTTCAGTGTAGCTCTCTGCAAGCAAAGGAGTCTGGTTACTTGCATCAGATTTCAGGATCGGGACCCTTATTAGGTGTACTCCTTTGCAGACAGTCACAAGGATGGGAACCAAAGTGATAAACATTGGAAGGAAATACAATTATGAGTGGGAGCCACAAAGGAATTTAGTTTTCACAACAGTGAGCATCTCGGTGCCTAATTTTTAGGTGCCTAGAAAGATCACAGGAACAGCACTATGATTCACAATGCGTAGGTGCCACATACAAAAAACGGTGAGAGAAAGGCACTTAGGAATACAATCCACACAAGTAAGGACACCAAATGCGGAGCTGCCTAAGCTAGGCAATGGGAGATGGGCTGTGGACACAGCCCTGCCCCATCTCTTACAGATGAGCACCTAAGTCAAGACTGCAGGGAGGCCCCTAACACTGCTTGTAATCCACAAACAGGAAGCCACCGCATGTAATCAGGCAGTTTAGGCACCTAACCCACTTCTTCCAAGAATGAGTTCAGCACCTGTCTCCTGCTACACACAACAGCTAGTGGAGGTGGTGGTGGTTAGACTGGGCCCAGTGTCTCCCACCTCCAAGTGGGTGCCCCAACCACTGAGGCATTTCCTCCCCACCCCAGTGATGGATAAATCTCCCCCACTATGGATAAACACTTACATAGATTGGGCCAGAGATAGGAAGGGAGTGTGAGGATAACTTTGTAGTCTAGTCATTAGCGAACCCACTGGGGAGACCCAGCGTCCAATCCTCATACTCCAATCACTTTAATTATTTAGCCATAGTGGAACTGTTTCAATATGAGAGATTGAGGGAGCTCACAACAGACTATTCCATAGGTCAGTGGTTAGAACAGTCACCTGAGAGGGAGAAGAGATTCCTGTTCAAATCCTCTTCCCCCCTGCAGGCAGAGAGGAGGAAACTGAACCTGGATCTTCCACTGATGTGAGTGTTGTAACCACTAGGCTAAAAGTTATAAGGGACCCACCACCTCCTCCAGCAGCTGGATATTGAATAGGACCCAATATGGGTAGGGGTGCAACTTAGGCACCTTAGGCAGACAAACACCTGTCTTCCTCCTGTTTTTGAATCACTCTGGGACTTACACATGAGCTCATGCTTGGGCACCTAGAGTGAGGCATGCCCCAAGGTATAAAATTTAGGCCTACAGCATTAAGTAGCTTTTGGAATGAAATTGTTTTTTGAATTGCATCCTGTGTTTCTATCCCAACAGATCCAAGTCTATATGAATCTAACCTGAGTTTGTTTAAATTGAGAGAAACCATGCTTCTCCAAACAACTGTGCTGCCTGAGCCTCATCAAGCCGCTTCTGCCTCAGTTAACCACTTTCATGTAATGAGAGCGCCAAAGGGACAATTTAGCTGATATAATCACAGAAACAAGGTAGCCTTTCCCCTGAATATTTTATATGGTAAAGTTAGAGTAAAATGTTTGCTTGAGATACCTCCAGCACAAACAGCCATTTCAGGAATTACAGCTCAGAAATCTTCTACCATTTCATTAGTTAAAAAAAAAAAACAAAACAAAACAAAAAAAAAACCCACTACTGTGCGTTGGTGGAGCATGAAGAAATATTGCACATATAAACATCCAAAGAGAAAGAAACAAAAGATGAGACACACAGAATCTGATAGGCCTGCTGAAGTAAAATGCCATCAGTATGGAAAACAAGATCACTGCTTCAAGATGGTCATTTTGATTTTGTTGGGAAAGAATGAGAATGAAGCACTTCAAGGACAGCACCAATAACGGAATCAGAGAGAGCATATTATGCAGAGCTGGTCAAACTCATCAAAATTTTTATAATTAATATGATTTTGTTAGTGGGAAATCTCTTTTTTTTAATGACATTTTATCTTTTTTGTCCAGTTATAGAGCTGACTGAAATATTTTATATTTCAAAAATAAAAGGATATTTTAAAAGAATTCATGACATTTTTTCCTCTCCCCCCTCCCCTTCTTTTTTTTTGTCCCCTCCCCCCAGCTACCTCTAGTTGTAAGAGGGGAAAGGAAGTAAAATTTCAACACTACAAAACAGCACTTTAAAGTGCCTTTTGGGTTGAAATGGATTACCTGGGTGAGAAAGGATAATGTAAGTCTAGCACTTTCAATACTCTCCCCTTACAGTCTAACACACCCCGTCCAAAATAATATAAAATATTGGGTCCAAGAAATTAAGGGCTAATCCTCTTGCCAGTACGCAGCCCAAATTCAAAGGAGTAACCAGTTTAGATAACCAGAGTATGTGCCTATATTCCTAATCTAATTTATTCATAATAATAAGCACAGGTATATGAAAGGGATAGTAGATGGCAACAGTAACATGCAACTTAACTATCAGATCTAACAATTCATTCAGAACTCCAGTAAGACAGTTCTGCGTCCAGGTTCTGCTCCACACTTCTCTAAAGACACTGCTCTGTGACTTAACTCCTTCCGAACACATACAAATCCTTTGTTAAGGTCCTATGCCTTGGCTGCCACTCTTTAGTAACCTCACATGGTCTTGCCTATTTTACGAAGCAAAAGGAAACCTACTGCACTTGAAATCAGGAAACATTTCCCCACACATAAGGGGCCAGGAGCTGCACTGATTTATACCAGCTGAGAATCATGCCCAACAGCTCAAGTGTCTTCTTGCAAATGGCTAAACAAAAGGACAATCAAAATTATAGACTCAACATCTGACCCACCATAAAAATAGTTATCACCTAAGTAATTGATTTAAATGGGCCATGGTTTCTCCTTTGGAGGGTTTATTTTGATAGTTAACTCCATCAATTCTGAGCAACCTAACACACACACACACACACACACAAAACCTTAATTTTTTTTTTAGAACTTATAAAATGCTTCGTACTATGCTATCTCTGCAGCAGCAAACAAGACACTATCTACAAGTAATTGAGGCTGTGTGCATCATAGAAATCTGTTAGATCCCAAAGAGGCAGTATTACAGGATGTGTACTGAAGATACTGTGATTATCAAAATGTTTAAATTTAACCATCTGCTATTCCTTCAGAATATTAGGGCATCTTAAAATGCCAAACAAAAAGGCATCTTAAGAGAGTTATTTTTAAGCTTCTAAGGTTGCTCTCATTAGAGAAGATAAACTAATATCCTTTTAAATAAAAAAAAGTAAATGATCCTTTGTTAGGCAATATCTCTTTCGCTGTTAGGAAAAAAACATGGATGTCCTAAAAACTGAAAATCATTCTTTTCAGAGAGATTTAAAATGTGTAACTCCTGTGAAGTTGTCATGGAAATCTTACAACTTGGTCAAAATCAAACCCTTCATCTCAAAACCAACTTTCAATGGCACTTAAATTCTCTGAAACTAGGGTGGGAAGAATAACGATCATCAGGGAACAGACAGCTGACAAACTCAAACAACCAAAATAATCCCAATTTTTCTATCATTGTTTTTATATTGTTTGTTCCACTGACTTCTCTTAAATCACTGCTAAAAATTTACTTCTTCCTCAATGCCTACCAGAGTCTTATCAATTAAGTCGACCACTTTTTATGGTTTTAATTAGATAAATGGATATAATGAATAAATGGAAGAGACTTAACTGGCAAGATTGTTGTAGGCTCAGGGGAAGGAATGAATTTTTAGAAGGAAATTCAGAGGCGTCAGTGGATTTCACATTATAAACAGTGGGAACACTACTTAAAGAGCCAGTTATCCCATACTGTTACAATACAAACAATATAAAATAAGTAGCATTTCATAAACTTGACAATGGTTAAAGGAGGCACTTCACTTGTGACTGCTTGCTCCATATGAACTCTAGAACGTTGTGTAATACTGTCTTTACCCAGACTGTTATAGCAAAATGTGTGAGTACAAGGAGACTTCAATAGGACTATTAATCAGAATACAGTCATAAATCAGTGTTTGCAAAGTCTGAATCTTTGTAAATTCCTTGAGACAATGGTCTTGGGTAAATTCCTGCCTCCACTGAAATCAACAAGAGTTTGCCATTAACTTCAATGGAGCCCTTTGTCTTTCAGTCTGTTTTGGGAGGTGCCTGGTGCAGTTAAAATAAGGATAATCTGGCCACTTACAAAAAAAAAAAAAAAACATAGAAAGGTTCCCATTTAGTGAACAAAATAAAATATATGTTAAGAACTTGACTGGTATTTTCATGCAAATATTACTGGAGACAATGAAAGGAAAAAGTCATTAAATATAATCCATGTTATACAAATTATGAATTGCCACTGATATTTTTGTTTCAAATGTAATATATAGCAACTGTATTTATTTTTATTGACGTGTTCATGAGGGAAGAAAAATATACCAATGAATCAACGGTTTGTTCTCATACATATTATATATAATAAAAGATTATTCAGGGTCAGGTATTCCAGTTTCAGATAAACTTATTATCCAGATTTGGCATAATGTCATGACCTACTGACATCATCATCATAAAAACTTTCAACTAATTTTTCCCCACCATGAATTGCAGCTAACTTAATAATTTTATTTTGCTGACTGCTCATTCACATGTTCAGCTGATATAATAATCAGGGTCAAAACAATATTATATAATGTTATAAGGTCATTATACTCTTGGGGAATTGTATGACTCACAGCTTGAGAGATGTGAGCATAGTGTTATATTGGTCATTCTCCTACACGGTTTAAATTAGGTATGCATGTCAATGCCAAATGTATTGCATATTTCAAGTATACTCATTTCAGAAGTGTTGTGTCATGTGTCAAGGACACAAATACCCAAATTCTTTGATTATGTGCTGTTGTTTCTTAAATTGCCTGCCCATATCTAAAATTGCATGATCAATTGCAATGTAGAATAAACTAATTCTGAGTTCCTGTTTCAATGTCACATAATTAAATTAAATTGTGTAGTTGAATTGCTTTGCCCTCTATGTGATATCACATGCCTGCTTATTATTTATTCTAAGGACCTTTTACACCACTCTTGAAAGATAAAGAGTCCTAGCTATACAAGAACAGGAGTGAAGGTAAAAGATTAAAAATCAGGGAACCACAAGGAACACTGAGCAGACAATCCCCACAGTGCCCACCCACTCCTTAAAAGTATCTAAGGAGTCAGTGGAAACCTCCCAGAGGCATGAATTGATGAGGTACTGGAAATAAGCCCTATACTCACAGAGCACATCCCCTTCCCCCTCCCTGCCCCATCAAGATTCAGCCTCCTGTTTTAGCAGATGGCTATCTTGGCCAGTGCCAGGAGGAGGTTAACAAGGAGGTCCTGCAACTTTGTGGGGCCACAGATACGGTGCACAAAGATAAACAGGTGATGTGAAATGTGCAGCCAGAACCTGAGTAAGAGGTATGGAGGTGCTGGAAGAGGAGTTACAGCCTGATACACTCTATGTAGACATGCACCAGGGACCCCCTCTCACCACAGAAGGGATAGGCATTGGGGATTCTGTGAACTGTGGCAAAGACATACCTATGTTCATGGCTCCATGGAAGAGACTCCACTTAATTTGCTCAGTGGGCAGAGTGGAACTAGAGTGGACTACAACTTGCCCATTATGACTCCCTGCCCTCTGCAGGTGACAGCATGTACAGCCATTTGGTGTCAGAACGGGACATCAGGGCAAGCAAATGGATGGTGTGGATCATGAGCAAATACAGATGTTCTCTGAGTGCAGTTTCCAGACGGAGTGGCTGGATGGCATTCAGGTACTCATGTTATGTGTCGGGGCGGCTCATGGAACAAGGGTCTAATGGCAAGCTCTGGAAGGCCAGAAATAAAGGTTAAGTGGGTAGTACACTCTGAGGTCAAGTGTGCGGTAGAACTCTATGGTCAGCCTGTCAATGCCCAGAGATTTATTGATGAGCATCAGATGGAGAGCTTATGAGAACTCAGCTAGAGTGACAGGGTGCTCTAGCCAGTCTCAGTTGCCTGCACTGACTGTGGAAAAAGCTAATGTACTCAATGCTTTTTTCACCCCAGTCTTCACAAACAAGGTCAGCTCCCAGACTACTGCACTGGGCAGCACAGTATGGGGAGGAGGTGACCAGCCCTCTGTGAAGAAAGAAGTGGTTCAGGACTATTTAGAAAAGCTGGATGAGCACAAGTCCATGGGGCTGGATGCACTGCATCCGAGGTTGCTAAAGGAGTTGGTGGATGTGATTGCAGAGCCATTGGCCATTATCTTTGAAAATTCATGGTGATCGGGGGAGGTCCCAGATGACTGGAAAAAAGCAAATGTTGTGCCCATCTTTAAAAAAGGGAAGAAAGAGGATCCAGGGAACTACAGGCCAGTCAGCCTCACCTCAGTCCTTGGAAAAATCATGTAGCAGGTCCACAAGGAATAAATTTTGAAGCACTTAGAGGAGAGGAAAGTGATCAGGAACAGTCAGCAGAGATAACTGGCTCTGTGGATGAGGGGAAAGCAGCGGACACGTTATTTCTTGATTTTAGCAAAGCTTTTGATACTGTCTCCCACAGTATTCTTGCCAGCAAGTTAAAGAAGTATGGGCTGGATGAATGGACTATAAGGTGGTTAGAAAGCTAGCTAGATCATTGGGCTCAACGGGCAGTGATCAATGGCTCCATGTCTAGTTGGCAGCGAGTATCAAGTGGAGTGCCCCAAGGGTCGGTCCTGCGGATGGTTTTGTTCAATATCTTTATTAATGATCTGGAGGATGGCATGGATTGTGCCCTCAGTAAGGATACAGAGGGACCTAGACAAATTGGAGGATTGGGCCAAAGGAAATCTGATGAGGTTCAACAAGGACAAGTGCAGAGTCCTGCACTTATGGCGGAAGAATCCCATGCGCCTCTACAGAATAGGGTCGGAGTAGCTAGGCAACAATTCTGCAGAAAAGAACCTAGGGGTTACAGTGGACGAAAATCTGGATATGAGTCAACAATGTGCCCTTGTTGCCAAGAAGACCAATGGCATTTTGGGCTGTATAAGTAGGAGCTTTGCCAGCAGATCGAGGGAAGTGATTATTCCCCTCTATTCTGCATTGGTGAGGCCTCATCTGGAGTAGTGTGTCCAGTTTTGGGTCCCCACTACAAGAAGGATGTGGAAAAATGGGAAAGAGTCCAGCAGAGGGCAACAAAAATTATTAGGGGGCTGGAGCACATGACTAATGAGGAGAGGCTGAGGGAACTGGGATTATTTAGTCCGCAGAAAAGAAGAATGAGGGGGGATTGGATAGCTGCTTTCAACTACTTGAAAGGGGGTTCCAAAGAGCATGGTTCTAGGCTGTTCTCAGTGGTAGCAGATGACAGAACAAGGACTAATGGTCTCATGTTGCAGTGTGGGAGGTTTAGCTTGGATATTAGGAAAAACTTTTTCACTAGGAAGGTGGTGAAGCACTAGAATGGGTTACCTAGGGAGATGGTGCAATCTCCTTCCTTGGAGGTTTTTAAGGTCAGGCTTGACAAACCCCTGGCTGGGATGATTTAGTTGGGGATTAGGTCCTGCTTTGAGCAGAGGGTTGGACTAGATGACCTCCTAAGGTCCCTTCCAACCCTGATATTCTATGATAGGAACTTCATCCCACAGGATCCCAGAAGCATTGTTGTTGCTTGGGTCCGGGGAGAAGAGGGTGGTATAGAAAGCCCCAGCCATTTCTGCTGCATGTCCACCAGATCTGTAATAGGGGTGCTGTCTTCCTCTAGGAGATGGATGATGTGCTTTTTTGGCATGCCTCTTTTTCTGCAGAGCATAAAGGAAATAAGAGCTGTAATCCATTTCCCAAAGGAGCTAGATACGGAATTAAACAAAAGTGCCCTGGTCCCAATGGTAGTCAAGGGCTTGTAGCTTGTCTCATTTCCCTTGAAACTCTCTACAGAGGGATGGATTCTCCTGATGAGCTGCTGGCACCTCTCTAGCTCCAAAACCTCCCACTCCAACTGCTTCGTAGCACATTTCTTCTTCAATTGGCCCCTGGGTTGCAGCAGAAGAACTGGCGCCTACTTTCCCCCCAGGCCATACAGAACTCCCAGAAAGATGTCACAAAGCCCACATCCACTAGCAGGCTGTTATTAAAATGCCAGTAGGCTGGCCCCAGCCAGTAGGGCATCAATGATACCATTACAGCCACGAGGTAGTGGCCCAAGAATCAGTGGTGTAGCTAGGAGTGGAAACTTGGGTGGGCCCCGTCTTTCTGGTGGACGGACAATGACAGACGGTGCTAGCTCAGCTTCTCCTCCGATGCCACACCCTCTTCCTAGCTTTGGTGCCCCCAGACGCAGGGCTTCATCTGCTGAGCTGGGCATGTGCATGGGGCGGCTCAGAAAATGGCAAGGCAGAGCTGCTGGAGCATAGCTTTCTGAAGGGCAGGCGCATAGCTCCATTCTGGATTTCAAGTGCCCAAGTAACACTCCAGGCCACTGTGGCAACACTACAACCTGGCTCAGATTTGGGTGGGGGTGGATGCTAAGTGGGTGGGCTACAGCCCACCCAAGGCCATGCCCCTGCTGAGAATGGGACTGGTCTGATTCTGGAAGAGTAGGCCCGCAAGATGTTAAATCTGGAAATATAAATGCAGTCCAGCCAGGAATGACAACCACGGGCAGTGGATGAACTGCCAGCTCGGGGACGCTATCATTTCTAAATTTGTAAGCCCTAACAAATGCCACCATAGATAAGGAAATCTCAGATTTTATGTCCCATTTGGTAATATGTTGAAAATCAGTTGTGTTAGGAAAATTGACAGGATTTATTTTTATAAATATTTGATCCAAATCCAACCCCCGACCCCCCAGGCCTGAATTGATTTGGCACTACAGACAATAGGAGCACTGCCAGGACCCCACTGTCTATTCCCTCAAGTGCTTAATTAGTTTTTAGACAGTAATTTGTTTTGTTTTCCCTCTAGACTAAATGTAGCACTTATACCACACTGCTTAATCGGTTAGTCCATTTTATGAAAAATTGCCATGTTTCCCAAATCTGTATTACATTAGGTGAAAATCAGGTACTTCACAATTTGAAATGCTTTGGGGTCCTTTTAGATTCCTCAGTGTTGTCAGATGGCCAAATAGGCATGATGATACCAACCATACACTCCCATCTGTAATTGGCCAGAAGTTTGCACCTCTGCCTGTCAGGCACAGACCTGGCCAAACTGGTCTTTAAGATTGGTTATTAGGACTCATTATATCACACACACATACACACACTCACACACACACAATGAACCCCAACTGAAACTAATGCAACAGCAGGTCTAGTCAGCACAGGTCACCGTGAACACACTACCGCTGGGCTCCATTTTTCTGCACTGTCTTGTCATTATATATCCCGGCCAGTTCCCTCTCCTGATATTCTCTTAACTGTCCGTGGGATTGGCCCTAGCTACCTGAGATATTTCCTTTCCCTGAGTATGGCATTTCATGACAGTTCTCTTCCACTGGAACAATGAACCTCTTAGCTTTATGTGGGGAGGTTCGTAAGCTCATGATATAGAACTTTCTCAGGAGCTGGATGAAGACTGGAACTCACTCACACAGGATATAAGAATGACCACTGAATTAACCATCTTGCGAACTAACTGCAAAACTTCATCTCTGCTTTCACTCGTTAACTTTTGCACACAGGCATTCAATACACCATCATGAGTGGTGTGTGTCTTTGTGCACGTGTGTGTGCATATGCAGCTACTCGTCGCGTGTCTGGACTGCTATCAGATTTTGTTCAGACGGTTGCTGACCTAAGCAGTTCATGATCTTTATGTGTTTTGATTGACAACCTACCTGCATGTCTTGTTTCTTTGTTGTGTGTGTGTTTTAGGATTGCTGTTCTAGTGTGCATCAGAGCATCTCTCTCTCACACACACACTCACACACACACACACACAAATCAATCAAACTACAGGCTGGGAAGGAGAAAGACAAGGCGAGTGTTATTTCTTTTTTTAAATACTTGGAAAGCATTCAGATATTAAAGTAATGGGGTCCAGATCATTACTGTAATAGATAGTAGTGTATCTGAGGGCACAAAAAAAGACATTTAGTTTTTAATTGCATTTTAGGACTTATATGTATGATACTAAAAGTGATCTTTTTTAACCCTTATAGTCTGGGAAAAGGCCTCTATCACCAGGTGGCTGGCCCCACTAACTGAAGTAGGTCTAGGGTGACCAGACAGCATATGTGAAAAATTGGAATTGGGGTGGGGAGGTAATAGGAGCCTATATAAGAGAAAGACCCAAAAATCGGGACTGTCCCTATAAAATTGGGACATCTGGTCACCTTAAGTAGGTCCAGCACCTGTATGCCAGAGGAGGTGCTCCCATCTGGCCAGTTAAGAGGGTAGGGCAGCACCTGGGCCTTAAAGAGAAGGGTGACCTAGTGAGTCAAAGCAGTCTGGTTCAGTCAGGAAGGGAAGATGAGAGCTGTTAGGGGACCACGGACAGTCCTTGAAGGAAGCAAATGTGTAGGTGTTTTTGGAGGCGAGCAGGCTGACGGGGAGGCCGAAAGGAAGGTAAGCAGTAAGAGGGGGTTTGCTTAAGCCAGATGGCTGAAGGTAGAAGAAGTAGTGGTGGAACTTACCTACTGACAGCACCATGGCAGGAGAGCTAGACCCAGAGAAATGGCCAGGGGGAAGAAAGGATGCTCTGCTAGAAAGGAGGCTCCCAGCAGAGAGACTGTGGGAGGTTCCTCCTGGGAAGAGTGGGGTTTCACTTCAGTGGGAAGAGTTGGTTCCAGAGTTTTGATCCTGGAACAAGGATAGAAGAGGGCTGGGGCTGCACTGGAGAGCATGCTAAGGGATGCCAGGACTGTATGTTGCATGTACTGTTTGAACTATACTGGGGAATTCTGGATTATGATTGTGGCATTATTGTTATGATTTATGTGCATGGGACTTTCATAGTAAATGAACCCCACAAGGGCTATACTTGGGCTAGTGCTTGGACTATTTCTGGGGACTCAGAGGGAGGGAAACTGAGGCAGGTGCACTTTTCATACTACAGCCTGCTGAAGGTGAGTGCTCCAAGGGAGTCTGCTGTATGACAGTCCCCTGTAATTAGAAGTAGTGCTTGGCCTTGCTTTTATATGTTTTTCAGCATGCAAGATGAATGTTTTATATAGGGTTATATTTATTTCTGTTGGGGCTGGTGCTTGTGCTCTCTGTCTGCTCAAAAGCAAACTAAGAAGGTTCCTGGTACTGTCTTAAATAGCATTATGCTAAGTACCTGGAAATAACCAGCTTTTTATGTTTTTTAAATTATAAAAATAGTCCTGAAGAATCTTTCCAGGCTAAATTACCTAATGAAATGCCAGTATTCACTTTAGAGGCGGCCTCTCACCAGGGCGCTAAGGGCAGTCTATGAAAGACAGTTAGACCTCTGTGTCCTCTGAGGGGTCAGTTCTATCTCTCTAGGTGAAAAGTGTGCTTGCTTCACTCTTTTATAGCGAGCGGGGAAAGCAAAAGATAGAAAGAAAATACAATTATAAAATCCTCACCTACAAACCTATGAGAATTAATGTATGGTTTGATTTCATCCTGACAGATGCCAGTGTCTGTACTGATGTTAAGGCAGGGACAGACCAGAACAATCCTTATGACTGATAATAACGTATCCTAAAACAAAAGGGTAACCATAATGTCTACTACGGTTTCTCATACTGAAGATTTGTGTGTGTGGAAGGAAAGTTACCATGGAGGAAAACATTGAATCTTCCAAGTGGAAATAATTATAGACAGCTTTTATTTTATGTAAGAAGTTAAAGGTCTGGTAAGCTTCTAGATACTAGTTGAAGAGGTACAAAAAGAAGTGAATGGAAACAAAGATGAAACTAAAATAGACTGTCAGATTTAAATTTAGCATATTTCACATTGATTTCTGACCCTAGAGTTTAAACCAGTGGCAGGCAACCAGCAGCACATCAGGGCAATCCGCTGGCGGGCCGCCAGACATTTTGTTTACATTTCATAGAATCATAGAATATCAGGGTTGGAAGGGACCTCAGGAGGTCATCTAGTCCAACCCCCTGCTCAAAAGCAGGACCCATCCCCAATTAAATCATCCCAGCCAGGGCTTTGTCAAGCCTGACCTTAAAAATATCTAAGGAAGGAGATTCCACCACCTCGCTAGGTAATGCATTCCAGTGTTTCACCACCCTCCTAGTGAAAAAGTTTTTCCTAATATCCGATCTAAACCTCCCCCACTGCAACTTGAGACCATTACTCCTTGTTCTGTCATCCGCTACCACTGAGAACAGTCTAGATCCATCCTCTTTGGAACCCCTTTTCAGGTAGTTGAAAGCAGCTATCAAATCCCCCCTCATTCTTCTCTTCTGCAGACTAAACAATCCCAGTTCCCTCAGCCTCTCCTCATAACTCATGTGTTCCAGTCCCCTAATCATTTTTGTTCCCCTCCGCTGGACTCTTTCCAATTTTTCCTCATCCTTCTTGTAGTGTGGGGCCCAAAACTGGACACAGTACTCCAGATGAGGCCTCACCAGTGTCGAATAGAGGGGAACAATCATGTCCCTTGATCTGCTGGCTATGCCCCTACTTATACATCCCAAAATGCTATTAGCCTTCTTGGCAACAATGGCACACTGTTGACTCATATCCAGCTTCTCATCCACTGTAATCCCTACGTCCTTTTCTGCAGAACTGCTGCCTAACCATTCAGTCCCTAATCTGTAGCAGAGCATGGGATTCTTCTGTCCTAAGTGCAGGACTCTGCACTTGTCCTTGTTGAACCTCAACAGATTTCTTTTGGCCCAGTCCTCTAACTTGTCGAGGGCCCTCTGTATCCTATCCATACCAACCTCTCCTCCCAGTTTAGTGTCATCTGCAAACTTGCTGAGGGTGCAAACCACACCATCCTCCAGATCATTAATAAAGATATTGAACAAAACCGGCCCCAGGACCGACCCTTGGGGCACTCCACTTGATACTCACTGCCAACTAGACATGGAGCCATTGATCACTACCTGTTGAGACCAACAATCTAGCCAGCTTTCTATCCACCTTATTGTCCATTCATCCAGCCCATACTTCTTTAACTTACTGGTAAGAATATTGTGGGAGACCGTGTCAAAACCTTTGCTAAAGTCAATGAACAACACGTCCACTGCTTCCCCTCATCCACAGAGCCAGTTATCTCATCATAGAGGGCAATTAGATTAGTCAGGCATGACTTGCCCTTGGTGAATCCATGCTGACTGTTCCTGATCACTTTCCTCTCCTCTAAGTGCTTCAAAATGTATTCCTTGTGGACCTGCTACATGATTTTTCCAGGGAGTGAGGTGAGGCTGACTGGCCTGTAGTTCCCAGGATCCTCCTTCTTCCCTTTTTTAAAGATGGGCAGTACATTAGCCTTTTTCCAGTCGTCCGGGACCTCCCCCGATCACCATGAGTTTTCAAAGATAATGGCCAATGGCTCTGCAATCACATCTGCCAACTCCTTTAGCACTCTCGGATGCAGAGCATCCGGCCCCATGGACTTGTGCTCGTCCAGCTTTTCTAAATAGTCCCAAACAACTTCTTTCTTCACAGAGGGCTGGTCACCTCCTCCCCATGCTGTGCTGCCCAGTGCAGCAGTCTGGGAGCGGACCTTGTTCGTGAAGACAGAGGCAAAAAAACCCAAAAGGGTAAATAGCCTCCTCCACTAGGTGTGCTGGTGTAGCATATTTTTAGCTCATAAGCTTAATCAGCTAGCACAAGTATTTCTCCTTCAGCTGGGAATCACACTCTTAGCTTAAAGTATAGACCTACCCTTAGTTTAAAACCATTTTTAAGTCAAAATAGCGTCACTGTGCATATCGAGAATTCCTCAGGCAAAAAAAAAACTTTAGGTTTTGAGCTGCTTCTCAAATAGCACATCTGGTTCCAAAAACCAAGAATTGGAATTCAGGGTTTTTTTGCACCTACTATCATAGTATTTACATACTTTATACAGTACACAGATAAGCAAGGAGAAGTGTGATCAGAAACCAGTTCTCACATTTTAACAGGATAGGCCAAAAGCCTTTTTCATCATTGGGCATCATCAGTACAGAAGCTCAGATATACAGAAACAGATAAATATCTTAAATAGATACTTAAGACTGACACACTAGAATCCCCCATCTGGTTTAAATTGTCAGATCCCTTCACTTCATCTATCTCGCTGTTTTTAAATTTAAAGTATGTATAAGTTAAGGGCATGGCTTTCATAGACCTGACCACCTCTAATTTCAATTGACTTCAAATGACATTTGCAGTGCTTGTTGCTTCCAAAAAACCCAAAAACAAACAAACAAAAAACCCATAAACTAGATAGTTCAGAAGAGAACTAAAGTATACCAAAATGTGTGTCCATTGGCTGATGAATGTACACACTGGCATGGCTGAATCTACACCCTCTATGGATTCAAAAGCTTACTTTAAAAATAAATAAAAAGATTGGATTCTACATGGAGTTGAGACACTTGTTGAATTGCTGAAGACTATAGCCCATTAGCTGGGGAAAGCGGCAAAGAGTCCTGTGGCACCTTATAGACTAACAGACGTATTGGAGCATAAGCTTTCGTGGGTGAATGCCCACTTCATCGAAAGCTTATGCTCCAATACGTCTGTTAGTCTATAAGGTGCCACAGGACTCTGCCACTTTTACAGATCCAGACTAACATGGCTACCCCTCTGATACTTAGCTCAGGAAGAGATCTTTGTCAAATAAGTGAAAAGGATGGGGGGAGGGGGAAGGGTTATGTTTGTTTTTTAAAGTTGCTAAATGTATTTTGCTTCTGTCATTTTAAGCTCAAGAGAACCAGAAATGCCCCTACTGATCTAAAACCTCAAACCTTATTGAATTCTCCAAGTTCCTTTTGTACTACCATATGTTTTTCTTTTTATCTTTCCTTACAATTCCCTGCCTCACAGATACTCATTTAGCAGGAGACTAGAGAGAGCACCTTAACCAGTTGTAGGTTAAAATACTAATATAGTTTTAGGTCACTTTTAGATAGCTCTCTTTTGTTATTAATGTCTCAGCTATGTGGGACAAAACATATGGGTGGGGAGAGTACAAATACCCAGAAGGAGTAGTTATATGCCAGTGTTCCAGTTGAAAAGTGGCAGTGAAAGCCCTATTGACACTGAGAACAGAGCTGTATTTGAAAAATCATCTTTTAAAACATGGTTCAATCACAGTTCTCGCTTTATTTTTAAAACAGTTTGGATGGATGGGGTCAAGTCATGTCAGAAGAGTGTTCACACACACACACAGATTTTCTTCTGCCTTGCATATTGTGTAGATAATCTGTTCAAAAGGAGTGTAAAATGCTAGCCAATCAGAATGCTAGTGTTACACCTATTTTGCAGAAATGACTGCACAAGATGAAAGGTCACAAAAATATTGCCATATATCTCAAACATGTTTTTGAACACCATTCTAACACAGTTTGGTCTCATCCCTTAAAATGATTCAGTGGGAGTTGTGGTAGAACCAGGTTTTTAAATTTTAGACCCCCATCCACAATGTTGCCTGAAAAGAGCCCTGCCACTTCGCTTGCATTAGCAACAGAAGCTGCAGGTGGATGCAAGCAACAAAGTATTTAACATTTTTTTTGTCCTCTTCATATGTATTTCCTTAAGACTACAGTACTTTGCTGTATTTTCCATCACCAAAGGCAATCTAAAATACCTGTCCTTTCTTACCCACTGATCATTTAGATACAAATAGAATGGTTTCCTCCGAGGACTCTTAAATTATGAATCAGAAGGCTCTGATTTTCAGATTTTTAGGCAGTGTATGTCAGATACATTTATAGTCGAGATAGCAAACTCTGGCTGATTCTGTGATATGGTACATGAATGAACATGGGTTTAAGGTGGGATTTTGAAAAGCACATAGCATTGGCCTAACTCTGTTCCCATTGATGTCCAATAAATTTTTTGCCATTAACTTCAGTGGGAGCAAATTTAGACCAATGATAAGCTTTTCTAAAAATCCCACCTTCAATTCTATTTAGAGAGAAAGAGAGAGAGAGTCATATTTGGTGTGACCATCTCACATGGGGCCTGCTGAAGAGAAGCAGGGAAAGATGTTAGCACCGCAGTATCTATCTTAAACTGTAGAAAATTGTGAAAAAATGTACCCACCTTCATCTTTTCCTGGGCAAGGACTGAAAAAAAATGTTTACAGAAGTTTCACTATCAAGGAACATTTACTATATGTATTCTAGTAACAGTTAAAATGTGCTAACTGCTGACCAACCACATCTAACGATACCATCTGCCCAGAAGTTGTCTCAATCTCAAAAGACAAGCAAGTACCTGCTCATTCATTAACTGAATTGTGTCTAAATCTCTACCACTTGTAATGATGTTCACAGTACTTGATGTGGTCCTCCAAAACTAGAGATGGCAATTTCCACTGAGTTTTGTTTCAAACTAATTGAAACCTAAATTCAACTAAAAACATGGGCAGTGCAAATTCTGTGACTTGATCACAAAGATTTATGTGAACCCTCAGAAACGGATTATGCTGTAGTTCATTCCACTTTACTAATAAATCTCAACCTTTTTCTGTCTTCACTGTTCCTTGTTAACCCCTTTATTAACACTAAAGTGATGATGCTTCATTATCTACTAAATGATTTACTAATTTCCTTCTCCTTGTCTTTTTTGACTTTACTACATCATATGACACCATCTGACACACTGATCTACTGTACAATGTGTCAAGAGTTCTTCCTAGAAGGGTTGCCATGACCACTGACCTAATGGACTTTGTTTTGGTTCTCTTCAATATTTTGGAAGTCAGTGATATGGCTGCCTCAGGTGATTATTGCAAGAAACTGAGACTTAGCCAAAGTACTGAGCCAGCTTGATCTAAACATCTTTTTGAATGGTCAGCTGTTGGCACACAATCCAAAACCAGTGTATATAAGGGTCACCCTAAATCTGAGACTCGTATGTAAATACCATCTCACTAAAGTAGCTTAAAAGATCAAGAGCAAAATCTGTCTCCTGAACAAACTGTTAGGGTCCAATGCACAAACACTGTTGTTCAGGGTACAGTCTCCGCCACGCAGTTGATGACTACTGTGCCCCAGTTTGTTTAAACTCTACCCATCATTAGACTAGTAGACACCCAGATTAATCATACTATGAGAATGATCACAGGTATCTTGAAACAAACAAACAAAAAACAAAAACATGTATGGCTGCCAGTCCTAGCCAATAATCATCCACCCAACAACCAATGTCAGAATACAGCCAACGAACTGATCACCAAAGCATAGCAAATGCCCCACTTGCCACTGTTTAGGGAAATATGGGATGAACCGTGCCATGGACTGTGTAGCAGAACTCCTACCTAGCTGCTATCATCATCAGATCACGGTGGCAAAGAGAACGGAAGAGATCCTCTGCCATTACTAGAAACTCTCACATCATCACTGACACTGGCAGAGCAGGTGCCAGCTCATGTCAAGGGCCCTAAGCCACACTGACAAATGAATAGCTAGAAACCAGTCTGAATCACCTAGGTGTTATTATTAAAATAAGTATTAGATTTAGAGAGATGTGTTTAGACTTTATGAAATGATCAAGTTGTTGCACGCATTAATCTCACTTATAATATCTGTACCCCATGTTATAAGGTAATATTTAAGTGTTTTGCTTTGTAACTATATAAATGTGTTTGCTATGAAACTGGTTACCCCCACAGCCATGAGAGAAGCATTATCAAGTATGAAATACTAATTTTACTACAGAGCGGTCATCTCCTCCTCAACAAAAGAAGTCTTATAGGCACCAGACAAACCTTTGTGGAACATGACTGGACGTGCACAAACACTCATCTTGACCCGACTTGAACTCTGGGGGGAAGGGAATAAAAGTACTTGCCAAGAAGAAATTGTTATTACACTGCTTGCAATTTGGAGAGGGCAATCTTTCTAAGCGGAAGCAAAGAATCCCCAAGCTACTTAGCTTGGGGTTGGGGTAGTCTTAAAACAGATATATAGTTTGCACATTACAGCAGCTTCTATTACTTTGTGGAGCCTCAGACTAACTCGTTTGTATGTCTACTTGCTTTAACCTTCTGATTAACTCATTTATTTTTTCTATTTATTATCGGATTGGCTACAAGCATTGTCTTTGGTGTGAGATCTGAGGTACAACTGACCTGGGTTAAGTGACTGATACTTTGGCATTGGGAATAACCTGAATAGTGATGTGTTAGGGACCATCTATTACAAAGGGAGGCTTGCCTGCATGGCAAGATAGACCAGAGTATCCAAGGGAACTCTTACTTCATGTTAAGGTGGTTATAGTGCTTGAGGAGTTAACGCTTGATACTTGGTTGGCGAAATCCAAGTATAGAACGCACACCCTTCTTAGCAGTCTGCCCTGAGGTTTGTTCGTGAGTCACTCCAGAGAGCTTGACAATCACCAGGACCAAGGAAACTTTGCACCCCCACTCTGATTCTGAAGTTAAGTTCAGGTGTGGCATGGTTTGCTGTGCCAAGACCAACTATTCCTTGGACATTCAGGATATACCACTATACATCTGTATGGCGGTGGTGGGTGGGTTAAGGAAGATGATGCACACATGCTGGATGGCTACAGTTTTCATGATGGGCTCTGTGGAGATCTTCCCAAGATGAACACTGTTGACTCCCAGGCTGTTGATTGATTGGCTCAAGACCATTAGTTGGCTTTTGCCTTGCTTGGCCCACATACAAATAAATTTGATATATATTTACAGATTTAGTAAGAAGTCTAGATACATATACCTAAGTGCATCATGGTCTACTGAATAGTAATATACCCAGCTTTAATACAGTGCTTTTCATCAGTAGGTCTCAATGTGATTTACAAAGGAGGGCAGTATCATTATCCCATTTTACAGATGGAGAAACTGAGGCACATGGAGGGAAATGACTTTCCCCAGTCATTCACCCAGCTGGTTAGTGTAAGAATTGGACATTGAATCCATATTTCCTCAGGCCCCATCCAGTGATCTGTCCAGGAGGCCAAAAATACCTCTCCATTAGGGCATGGGACCAGGAGGCCTCAGCTCTATTCCCTGCTACAACATTGACTTCTTGTGTGACCTTAGCTAATTTACTTCCCTGCTCTGTGTCTCCATTTCTCTTTCACCCTTCTTCTGTCTAATCTTTTGATTATAAACGTTTTAGGGCAAGGACTCCCTACACATTTGTAAAGTGGGCTCGAAATCTCAGTTGCAGCCTGTAGGCACCACTAATGTAAATAATACTAAATCAATAGCATGTTATTTTTGTAGTAATTCTTGTCTTTCATCCCCTTTCATCCATCTGGATTTTCTTGTCACTCTCATATAAGGTAAAAGTTAAGATCATCATAAGAACTGCCATACTGAGTCAGACCAATGGTCCATCTAAGGCCAGTATCCTGTCTTCCAACTGTGGGCAATATCAAGTGCTTTAGAAGGAATGTACAGAACAGGTAATCATCAAGTGATCGATCCCCTGTCACCCATTCCCAGCTTTTGGCAAACAAAGGCTAGGGACACCGTCCCTGCCCATCCTGGTTAATACCTATTGATGGACCAATCCTCCATGAATTTATCTAGTTCTTTTTTGAACCCCGTTATAGTCTTGGCCTTCACAACATCCTCTGGCAAAGAGTTCCACAGGTTAGAATCATAGAAGATTAGGGTTGAAAGAGACCTCACGAGGTCATTTAGTCCAACTTCCTGCTCAAAGCAGAACCAACCCCAACTAAATCATCCCAGCCAGGGCTTTGTCAAGCCGGGCCTTAAAAACCTCTAAGGATGGAGGTTGCACCACCTCCCTAGGTAACCCATTCTAGTGCTTCACCATCCTCCTAGTGAAATAGTTTCCCCAATATCCAACCTAGACCTCCCCCCACTGCAACTTGAGACCATTGTTCCTTGTTCTGTCATCTGCCACCACCGAGAACAGCCTAGCTCCATCCTCTTTGGAATCCACCCTGCTTTCAGGTATTTGAAGGCTCCTATCAAATCCCCCCTCACTGCTCTCTTCTGCAGACTAAACAATCCCAGTTCCCTCAGCCTTTCCTCATAAGTCATGTGTTCCAGACCCCTAATAATTTTCACTGCCCTCTGCTAGACTCTCTCCAATTTGTCCACATCCTTTCATTAGTGGGGGCCCCAAAACTGGATGCAATACTCCAGATGTGGCCTCAGCACTGAACAGAGCAGGGGTGGGCAAACTTTTTGGTCCAAGGGCCACATTTGGGTGCGGAAATTGTATGCAGGGCCAGGGCAGGGGGTTGGGGTGCAGGAGGGGGTGCAGTGTGCAGGAGGAGGCTCAGGGCAAGGGATTGGGGCAGAGGAGGGTTGCATGAGGGGGCTCAGGGAAGGGGTGTGGGGTGCAGGAGGCGGCTCAGGGCAGAGGTGCAGGAGGGGTGCGGACTGTGACGGGGGCTCAGGGCAGGGAGTTGGGGGCGAAGGAAGGGTGTGAGGTGCAGGCAGAGAGTTAGGGAGTGGGGTGCAGGAGGGGTTTGGGCTCCAGCCTGGCTCTACTTACCTAAAGTGGCTCCAGGGTGGCAGCGGCGCACACCAGGGCCAGGGCAGGCTCCCTGCCTTCCTGGCCGTGCCCCACGCTGCGCCACTCCAGGAAGCAGCTGGAACCACAGCTCTGCATGGCCCCTGAGGGCAGGGGGGTGCACAGGGCTCTGTGGGTTGCCCTTGCCACGCCTCCAGTTACCTCCCTCGAAGCTCCCATTGGCCACGGTTCCCCGTTCCTGGCCAATGAAGGTGGGTGGTGCCTGGAGGCAAGGGCAAAGCATGAAGCTCTCTGCCCCTGCCCTGCCCCCTCTCCGGGATGTGGTGCTGGCTGCTTCTGAGACCAGTGCGGGCCTGTGGCACCGGGGGAGCAATCTCGCAGGCCAGATCCAAAGCCCTGAGGGGCCGGATCCGGCCCGCGGGCCACAGTTTGCCCACCCCTGGAAAAGAGGGAAATAATCACTTCCCTCAATCTGCTGGCAATGCTCGTACTAATGCAGCCCAATATGCCCTTAGCCTTCTTGGCAACAAGGTCACACTCATAGAATCATAGAATATCAGGGTTGGAAGGGACCTCAGGAGGTCACCTAGTCCAACCCCCTGCTCAAAGCTGGACCAATCCCCAATTAAATCATCCCACCCAGGGCTTTGTCAAGCCTGACCTTAAAAACTTCTAAGGAAGGAGATTCTACCACCTCCCTAGGTAATGCATTCCAGTGTTTCACCACCCTCCTAGTGAAAAAGTTTTTCCTAATATCTGCTGACTCATATCCAGCTCATAAACACTGCTGACTCATATCCAGCTTCTCATCCACTGTAATCCCTAGCTCCTTTTCTGCAGAACTGCCGCTTAGCAACTCAGTCCCCAGCCTGTAGCAGTGCATGGGATTCTTCTGTCCTAAATGCAGGACTCTGCACTTGTCCTTGTTGAATCTCAGAGGTTTTTTTGGCCCAATCCTCCAATTTGTCTAGGTCACTCTGGACGCTATCCCTACCCTCCAGCATCTTTACCTCTCCCCCAAGTTTAGTATCATCCATGAACTTGCTGAGGGTGCAATCCATCCCATAATCCAGATGACTGAAGATGTTGAACAAAACTGGCCCCGGGACTGACCCCTTGGGCACGCTGCTTGATATTGGCTGCCAACTAGACATTGAGCCATTGATCACTACCCATTGACCCAGAATATCTAGCCAGCTTTCTATCCTTCTTTATAGTCCATTCATCCAATCCATACTTTTTTAACTTGCTGGCGAGAATATTGTGGGAGAGTATCAAAATCTGTGCTAAAGTCAAGGTATATCACATCCACCGCTTTCCCCATATCCACAGAGCCAGTTATCTCATCATAGAAGGCAATCAGGTTGGTCAGGCACAACTTGCCCTTGGTGAATCCATGTTGACTGTTCCTGATCACCTTCCTCTCCTTGAAGTGCTTCAAAATGGATTAATTGAGGACCTGCTCCATGATTTTTCCAAGGACAGAGGTGAGGCTGTCCAGTCTGTAGTTCCCAGGTGAGGCTGTCCAGTCTGTAGTTCCCTGGATTCTCCTTCTTCCTTTTTTTTTTTAAATGGGCACTATATTTGCCTTTTCCCAATAGTCTGGGACCTCCCACAATTGCCATGAGTTTTCAAAGATAATGGCCAATAGCTCTTCAATCACATCAGCCAACTCCCTCAGCGCCCTCGGATGCTTTAGATCTGGACCTATGGACTTGTGCATGTCCAGCTTTTCTAAATAGTCCTTAACCTGTTCTTTCACCGCTGAGGGCTGCTCACCTCCTCCCCATACTGTGCTGCCCAGTACAGCAATCTGGGAGCTTACTTTGTCTGTGAAGACCAAGGTGCAACAAAAAAAACACACCTTCCACTTTTTTCCACATCTGTCACTAGGTTTCCTCCCCCATTCACTAAGGTCCCACACTCTCCCTGACCTTCTTCATGTTGCCAACATACCTAGAGAAACCCTTCTGTTACCCTTCACCCTTCACAGCTAACCCTTGTTAGCTGTGACTCCAATTGTGCTTTGGCCTTCCTGATAACACCCCTGCAAGTTCGAGCAATATTTTTATACTCCTCCCTAGTCATCTATCCCAATTTCCACTTCTTGTAAGCTTCCTTTTTGTGTTTAAGCTCACTGAAGATTTCTCTATTAAGCCAAACGGGTCACCTGCCATATTTACTAGTCTTTCTGCACATCAGGATGATTTGTTCCTGCACCCTCAATAAGGCTTTTTTAAAATACAGACAATTCTCCTGGACTCTTCCCCCCCACACCCCTTCATATTAGCCTCCCAGGGGATCCTGCCCATCAGTTCCCTGAGGGAGTCAAAGGCTGTTTTTTCTGAAGTCCAGGGTCTGTATTCTACTGCTCTCCTTTCTTCCTTTTGTCAGGATCCTGAACTCTACCATCTCTTGGTCACTGCTGCCCACGTTGCCACCCACTTCTACTTCCCCTGCCAATTCTTCCCTGTTTGGGAGCAGCAGGTCAAGAGGAGCATGGCTTCTAGCTGGTTCCTCCAGCACTTGCACCAGGAAGTTGTCCCCAACATTCACCAGAAAACATCCTGGATTGTCTGTACACCTCTGTATTGCTCTCCCAGCAGATGTCAGGGTGATTGACGTCCCCCATGAGAACCAGCGCCTGTGATCTGGAAACTTTTTAGTTGTCCAAAGAAAACCTTGTCTACTTCATCTGTTGCCTGTGTGTTGTGTGAATAAATACAACTTACTTTGTTTTAAACCAGCTGCATATTAATTTCATTCGGTGTGTTCTTGTGTTACAAGGAGTAACTAACACTTCCTAATTTATGTTCTCCACACCAGTCAATTTTAGAGACCTCTATCATATTCCCCCCTCCTTTCCAAACTGAAAAGTTCCAGTCTGATTAGTCTGTCCTCATATGGAAGCTGTTCCATACCCCTAATAATTTTTGTTGCCTTTTTTTGAACTTTCACCTATTCCAACATATCTTTTTTTGAGATAGAACAACCACATCTGCATGTAGTATTGAAAATGTGGGCTTACCATGGATCTCTGTAGAGGCAATATGATTTTTTTTGTCTTATCTATCCCTTTAATTATTGCTAACATTGCATTAGCTATTTTGATTGCCGCTGCACATTGAGTGGATGTTTTCAGAGAACTATCCACAATGACTCAGATCTCTTTCTTGAATGAGAACAGCTAATTTAGACACCATCATTGTATATTTATAGTTGGGATTATGTTTTCCAATGTGCATTACTTTACATTTATCAACACTGAATTTCATCTGCCAAAAAAAGTGACTTGGGTACTTCTTTGAAAACATTTCCTCTCATGCTGGATTGTGATAGAGACTGTTTAGCTAGACAGGGGCATGTACATTTGTGAAACACATAAATAACTACTCACATGAAATACTTAAATATTCTGTGACAGCTCCACACAATTATTGGGGACTGGGGATGCAAGAAAAGAAAGTCTTTAGCTTTCTTTTCAATTGCTGGGAAAATGCAAAGTTCTTGCTCCCAGTCTGTGAATCCTTACTGCTTTCAGTGAATGGTAACAGAACAAATTCACAAGGACTCTTTCAGATGAGAGAGACTTTTGAAATATTTTACATCTACACAATTCAAACTCAAAGACAAACAAACTATACTAGCCACAGAAGAAAGAGTGAATGCAAAAACAAAATCAGGAAGAAAGGGATTTTTTTAAATTCAGCTAAGAATATGTTGAATGCTGGGTGAGGTACAAGGACAAGGCTGAGGACTATGAAACCCTAAAAGAAGATTATTCTAATAAATCACAATTACAGAAATCCATGTACTAAATGACTGTTCATTTTATATATGTGCATGTTCACATGCAAACACAAGCAATTATATGTGGTGAATAGGTGTACTTAAAACTCCCTACTATTTTAAATCTACATAATTAGGTTCATGCACATCACAACCCATAAATATAAAACTGCAAATCTCCTGTTAAAATGAGGGTTACTATGCTCAACTCTGATGTATGTGTGAAGGAGAAGAATACTTCAAAATACTTGGAAACAAAGTGGGTTGGTCTGAGGTGGGAAGATAGTAAGATAACATGTATGTTCCATGCAAATTCAAAGGCCTCCATTCTATAAAAGGATCTACAGAAATGGACTCTTATGTCCTCTCAAATTGTCTATTAACTTCAGTGAATCTCTGAACAGGCATAAAGGTCTGTCTACACTTGTCCCCCCTCTTCCCCCCCAAGACCCAGCCTAAGACTATTAGAGGAATAGTAACAATTATGTGTGCTGGCTGGGCCCTGCCTGTGTTTTGAGAGATTTGTGATCTAGCGTATCCACTACAAAATGTGTAAATGCAATAAATGTTAGGAATTATATTATAATGGAAAATCATTCCCCTCTGAATACACACACCTCTCAGTTTCTTAGCCGACACAATCCAAGCTTTCTTTAGTCTTGTAACATGTTCAATCTATGGCCAGGTCTACACTAGAAGCACTACATCAGTGCAGCTGCGCTGATGCAGCTGTAGTGCATCTTGTGAAGACACTATGCAAATGGAAGAACACTTTCCCATCAGCATAATTACTATGTTGGCGTCTCCTGCCAACATAGCACTAGTATGAGGAGTGCTTAGACTGCTCTTTCTTGCGTTACTTGATGGGGGGTGGTCTTTTTCGCACCCCTGAGTGATGTAAGTTAGATTGACTTAAGCAATAGGATAGACCTGCTCTATCGAAGTTCATATGGTACTAGTGAAGTCCTGCCAACATTTTAAGGGGTGCCCATAAAATGTCTCCATTTGGTCTCTGATAAACTGCATATACCAGGGACACATGTTTGTAGAGGACAAAGTTTATGGATTCATTCTACTATTTAAACAAATCTTATTTATATTTTAAAAATGCACAAGATGGCAAACAAAACTGTGTTAATGCACTTGCTAGATAGATTGATACTTCATTCCTGAAACATATGCAAAGTAGCCTGATAGTAAGGTACAGTGATCAACTTGTATACACTTGAAAAGGAAATTTGTGGGTATCTCCCCACCACCACCCATTTTTTAAAATACCTGACACTAACACAGAGTGGGGAAATGCTCTTCAAAAATACTTTTATGAGCCCAGGGATAAAAGCAGTCTCTCATGATGATTTAGCTGTATCCAGAGTGGATGTGACCTCCCTAAGAGACAAGGAAATCATTTCCAACCTCCCTTCAGTTTGCTGATGGAATTTTAACAAGGTGTTTCTAAAAGCACTCTCCAGCTGAGCAATGGGAGTAATCTGTTTGGCCAATGGGCTCTCTGAAGTTCTCCTGTTGTTCTGCTTTTAAACTCCTTGATTTAATGTCTTAATTATTCCATCCAGAATGATAAAGAGCCTAACTGTATATGATTAGAATGTTACTGATTTGGTAAGTAATAAAAATAATAATGTATAATATTAATCTTTGTGAAACACTTTGAGAGAATAGTTATGAAAGACTATGGAAATAAAGGCACTAACTGATCTTAATGGATTTGCACAGAACAGAGAGACGGCATGTGCTGTGTTTCAACAAACTACTTGCTGTTTTGAAAATTCTGAAGTGTTGAGGTAGATGGATAAGCCTGTAGAGCATGGCAAATTAAATATAATTTCTTGATGAAAAACCATTGGTCTCCGAGAGAACATGCTACAGTGACAAAACTATTGCCTTCATGATTGTTATAGAAATTCCAATTAGAAGTCCAGTAGACATAATTTATACAACGCATAAAGATCACGGTCTTAGTATCTGGGGTGGCTCACAACCATGAGGGCCTACCTCAAAGAAGGTGGTCAAAAACAGTTCAGGCACCCCAAAATTGGTGGTATGTTCTATAATCAGATTTCACCAACGGAGTAACAAATGTGAACTCTAGGATCACTGTAATTGTGACTCCAGGGTATGCCCGAGAGTCCCCTTAGACTCTCCAGTCTATCATTCCAGCCAGGCCAGCCAGCCAACCAGCCAGCCACACACTTTCTAGTCCCAAGAGACCAGTCACTTACCCGAGATCTAAATCCTACACCAAAGAATGTCTGTAGCCAATCCTGTAATAAACAAACTAAAGACTTACCTATGAGAAAGGAATGAGAGTTATTTACAGGTTAAAGCAAGCAAATACACACATGAGTTACCATAAAGATTACAGATGTAGTAATCTGTCAATTCAAACTGCCTTGTAAGGCAGAGCCATGTGTAATCCTAGGAGATCTCTACCTTAGTTTAGTGTCTCTGGTCCCATGAGAGTTCAAAGAGATGGATTTTTTTCTTCTGACCCAGTTTAACCTTTTACATTTAGCCGTCCAGTTCATGAGACAAGCTCCCTTGCACATAGGATTGCCAAAGTGTGATAGGGCCATTCACCAACCATTTGTATCATGATCCTTAATTACCAGTTTAATCTTGACAGGCCTCCTTAATGGGCTGGAGAAGGTGTGAGGGAAGAGGAATTCCCGTGTCTGGATTCACAAGTTCAGAGCAAACATTTTCAAAGCCATAAAGCAAAACTTACATATTTCCTTATAGCATGGGCTCTTTATAGCGGGGAGGGATAGCTCAGTGGTTTGAGGATTGGCCTGCTAAACCCAGGGTTCTGAGTTCAATCCTTGAGGGGGCCATTTAGGGATCTGGGGCAAGAATTGGGGACTGGTCCTGCTTTGAGTAGGGGCTTGGACTAGATGACTCCTGAGGTCCTTTCCAACTCTGATGTTCTATAGAACGCAAACATTATAAAAGTGAGATTAATTGATGCAGATTTTACAAGCATTTCATAGAGTGTAATCACTAAATACATTCTTATAAAAGACTTAGTTTGAACAAACAAACATGCAGGGGAGCTGGTTTGTTTTCCAGCTATGAGTTTGTCAGGTCTTACTTAATGCCTACAGGTTTAGCTGGAGCTGGCACTTGATTTACTTGCGTAACTGATGTTTATTTGGTGAGCCTTGGGAAATGAGTTGGTGGTGTCAATCTAGTTGACATGAAGACAGGTGGCCAGCAGGGTTGTGAAAGAAACGTTCAACTAGAAATTACATACAATGGAGTGGGGGGGAAATCTAATCTTACGAGTGAACAATGGAAAAATCTGAAATGTTCACAGACCTGAGCTAAGGTAAATCACAATTCCCTAGATTCTCCTTTTCTAGATTCATAAGCACTACCCCTTCCCTCTCCTATTTCTTCCTTCCCCAATTTATCCTCGAGAGCTTCTGGGAGTAAGTGTCTTGTCTACCCCCAATGACTTGTGAGCTTTGATGGTTCTGTTTACTGTATATATAAATTGTATTTCCATTCTCACTGATCACCCTGCTTCTTTTGTATTCAAGACCTGGGCAGACCTGTTTCTACTTTGTTCAAATACAGACTTTAAAACATAATATCAGAAGACATCCATGTCTCTACATACAGCATTGTCACATATTTCACAATGATATTGACAAGTGCGTTCTATTTTTACAAACTTTACCATGTGAGGTATAATTTAAAAACTAATTACAGTACCGTGCAAGGTGTGGATTCAGGTGTGCTTAGGGTGGATCACACTCCCCTCTTCCAAATCCTAATGGGACTTCAAGAAAAGGGGCAGGATGTGGCTTCACAAACCCCTGCCCTACAGGCTAGAAAAACAAACAAACAACAAAACAAAACACAAATACTTTCCTGATGCAGTTAGTCTGTACTCCCTGATATAGTTACAAGGGAATAACCAGAGCTCCCTAATGGCTTCTCTATATGATTGAGTAGTGCACATGTCAAGGTTCCTTCGCCACTCTGAACGCTTGGGTACAGATGTGGGGACCTCCTAAGTTTACTTTTACCAGCTTAGGTTAAAACTTCCCCAAGGTACAAACTATTTTACCCTTTGCCCTTGGACTTTTGCTGCCACCACCAAACATCTAACACCGGTATTATTTTTTTTAGGAAAGAGTTCATTTGGAAACATCTTTCTCTCCAAAATCCTCCCAAATCTTACCCCCTTTTTTCTGGGGAAAGTTTTATAAAAATCCTATGGTTTTATAGAGGTTTTTATAAGGTTTTATAAAAATTTGCATAGGTGACCACAGGCCCATACCCTTCGATCTTAAGAACAATGAAAAAAAGCATTCAGTTTCTTAAAAGAAGAATTTTAATAGAAGAAAAAGTAAAAAAGAATCACCTCTGTAAAATCAGGATGGTAAATACCTTACAGAGTAATTAGATTCAAACCATAGAGAATCCCTCTAAGCAAAACCTTAAGTTACAAAAAGACACAAAAACAGGAATATCCATTCCATTTAGCACAGCTTATATTCTCAGACGTTTAAACAAACAGAATTTAATGCATATTTAACTAGATTACTTACTAAGTTTTAAGACTCGATTCCTGTTCTGTCCCTGGCAAAAGCATCACACAGACAGACCCAGACCCTTTGTTTCTCCCCCCCTCCAGCTTTGAAAGTATCTTGTCTCCTCATTGGTCATTGTGGTCAGGTGCCAGCGAGGTTATCCTAGCTTCTTAACCCTTTACAGGTGAAAGGGTTTTTCCTCTGGCCAGGAGGGATTGAAAGGTGTTTATCCTTCCCTTTATATTTATGACAGCACACTACTGGGATGTGATTTCTAATGCATATGTTAGTGAGCTTTAACTGATCTGTGCAGGCCCTGCTGATGACCACTAAAGATTCCCTAGTGTGCTTTAATGTAGTACCATTTCAAACCGCACTATGTTAGGGAACCTTTGGTGTGCACCAGCAAGCTTCATACAGACCAATTAATGTGCAATACATTAATAAGCTTCAGAAATCACACACCCTCCATGAAGACATGCCCCTAGTAACCACAATAGTGGTTTTAGTTGAAATACTCTATAATCCCTGGAGTGCTATGCTCTCAATGCTATGTGCTGGAAGAAAGACCGGAGGCAGTGAATATAGTTTAATTAGGCCACAACTTTATTCACTTAAAATACCTGGGAGTGACAAAGTTACAAGCAACAAGCAACTAGCAACTTGTTACTAGCAACAAGTTATATAGTGCAGGTCATCATTTTCACATAACCCCCAACCAAATCCCAGCCATCCCATTTCTGGCACTCCACTGCCCTCCCTTCATATTAGGATTAAGGGAGCTAGAAAAAGAGGGGTCTCATCTCCTTGCTATACCAGCTGTGGGAGCCCTAAAACCTCTATCCCACTTAAGGGATGATTTCCTTTCAATCTTTTTCCAATTTATTTGACTTGATAACTGTATCCCTTCCATAATGAATACCTATGCTAGACATCTGCAAATTAGCTTGGCTGCCTCCCCCCACACAATCCCACATACATCCTTCCTAGGTTACCAGATATTTATCAATTATTTTGTTAATATAGGACAAAATATATCCACTCTCTAGTAGGTGTATCCCATCTTCCCTGATGAACTTGAGTCACCAGTCAGGTATGTCCAGATGAGTAAGTACCAGTTCCCCTTGGTCACATATGAATTTACTCACCGCCCTAGCCATATAAACCCACATAGGTTTTGTGGCTTCCCACCATAGTCTCCATTACAGCATTTCAGACCAAATAATTGTCACCCCCAGGAAAAAAAATCCTGATCTGCCCCAAATCCCTTTTAGCTTTGATCATTACATGCTCCCAAATCATTTTGACTGAGGTGAAAAATAATCACATCCAGCACCTGCCACTGGACTGCTAAAGAACGTACAAGGGACCAGCTGGTCCTGATACCTAAGAAATTATCCAGGTTCCATTTTGTCTGTCTGATTTCTATTCTGAATACACAAAGGACACTCCACACTTGTGGAAGATGCAGATCTTGAGCATGCTTGGTACTAACATAGGATGGTGACATGGCTGGAGGGCTGTGCCATGCAGCAGACACTGAGAGAAAGGAGCTGTAATGGGCTGGCAGGTGGAGGCAAGGATGGAAGAGCCACCAACACCTGGGAGCGCACCTGCTGGGACTGAGCTAATTCCTGAAAAGCCCAGCAGGAGGAGCCACAGCCGTGAGTCAAACCCCATGACAGAAGGGGTAAATAAATTACATTTACCTTTTCTACACCAGTCTTTATTTTTATATACCTCTATCATAACCCCCCTTAGTCATCTCCTTTCTAAGATGAACAGTACGTATTTTTAATCTGTGCTCCCATGGAAGCTGTTCTTTAACCATAATCATTTTTGTGTACCTTTTCCATTGGTTTTATTTTTTTTTCTTTTTCAGGATGAGTGACCAAAACTGCACATAGTATTGAAGGTGCAGGCATACCAGGAATTTATATAGCGGCATTAAGATATTTTCTGTTTTATAATTTATCCCCTTCCTAATGCTTCTTAATATTCTGTTAGCTTTTTTGACTGCTACTGCATATTGAACAGATATTTTCAAAGAACTATCCATGATGACTCCAAGATGTCTCTCTTGAGTGGCAATGGTTTATTTAAACCCCATGATTTTGTATGTGTAGTTCGGATTATGTTTTCCAATATTTATTACTTTGCATTTATCAACACTGAATTTCATTTGTCATTTTGTTACCCAGCTTCATGAGATCCCTTTGTAACTTTCTGTGGTCTGCTTTGGACTTAACTATCTTGAATAATTTTGTATCATCTGCAAGCCACCTCACTGTTTACCCCATTTTCCAGATAACATATATGTTGAATCAAGATTCCCCCATTTATGTATCCCAGGATCAAATTAGCTCTTTTGGCCACAGTGTTCAGCTGATCATCCACCTTGACTCCCAAATCTTTTTCTGAGTTACTGATTCCCAGGATAGAGTCCCCCATCATGTAAATAAGGCGTACAATCTTTGTTCCTAGATGTACACATTTCCTGCATTAAAATGCATGTTTGCTTGCACATAGTTTACCAAGTGACTTGGATGTCCTCTTCATTATTTACCACTCTCCTAGTTTTTATGACATCTGGGAAGGGATGTGAGCATAACCCTATGTGAGTGCTTTTCAGTCCTAGCACCCCTACAACAAGTTGGGGTGAAGGAGGTAAAATAGGCAGAGGCCCAAAATGGTAATGCACATTTTTCAAGTCACTCAGAATAAGAGAGGTGGAAATTGAAAGTTGGTGTAGGGAATCAGAGAGGAGCCCATTTGGGTGTAGTGATACCTTTGGAAGCTTGGTTCTTCACTGATCAGTTTTGTCTTAATACAAAAACTAGCATCTTGAAGGTTCAAGTATACATTGGGCATGTGGGGAAATTTACTCCGCTTCACTATTCGAGTTAACAAGGGGTTGGGGAAGGGAAGATTTAGATAGGGCTTGGAATCTGGGGACCTTGGGGAGAGATCTGAGCAATTGCATTTCCAAATGCAAAGCTGTGTAACCTTCCTGAGTCTACAGACTACTCCAAACAATAGCTTGGAGTATTTTGCACAGCTACTAAACATGACAATGAGTACATTAGATTGGAGATTTTTCTAAAAAGATATGTTCTGGTTCAAATAGGAATTGGAAGTTATATGGCTTGTGTAACAAAGAATGATCACAATAATTGTTTCTGCCTTGAAATTGATGAAACCTAACAATGACAATTTAAAGGTCTACACTTAATTATTTAATTACTGATTCTTTCAGCAGAAACATATGTACCTAAATGTCTGGATTCTTTCCTAAACCAAAGTTCTGCTTGGTGCAGAAGAGGTGATCAGCTATTCAGTTCTGCTATAACTGATTCAGTTCTGCTATAACTATTGAGCTGCTACCTGGCAGCTCTGACTTTTGACAGTGATGTGGGGTTCTTAATGAAGAGTAGCAGAGTACAGTGAAGAATAGCAGAACAGAACAGAGTTCCACCTTTCCCCCTCACTGGGAGGAGACATAGAAGTGCAGGGCTGGGAATGGCAGAGATGTGACAGTAAGGAGTTCCCATATATAAAATGAATTCTCTGCTGTGTATTTGTGGCTAAATTTTGGCCCTGTGACCAGATATCCACCCCAGACTTTTCCTGAAAGAGTTAATGGAGGCCAGAAGGTCCAATTTACCTATTAAGCAGCAAACAAGTGAGATACAGGCTGGGCAGAGAGCCTTGATAAGAACGTAGTCACCTGAGCAGAGGTGGGATGGGCTCTTATAAACCTAGGGGGATGCTGGCTGTAGTAAGAATGGCTGAAAGGAAGTCCATGATCATTCTGTGCTTAGTGGAGAGGGATGGAGGGAATCCAAGGAAAGAGTAGGTCTGTAGAGGCCTGGTCCAGAGGAAAGGCATACCTTGAACAGAGCAGGAAGAAGAGAGCCTCTGGGACATGGAGTAGGAAGCAGCCCAGGGACTAAGCAGCAAAATTAGGGACTGCACAGACCTTGGTGGCACATATTGTAGGGTCCCTGGGCTGGAACCTGGTGTAGAGGGCTGGCCCTGGTTCCCCTACCTGCCACTGCAGAAGTGACACTTGTGTAGTAGTGAACTGGAAGACTACCTGGGTCACTGTGGGAGTGACAGAGACTTTGAGGACTATACCGCAGAAGGCGGAAATGCTGATAGACCTGGCCAGAGTTCTCAATCACAAAGAGGATGCTGAGGTTCTGGGAGTGAGAAAGGAGCCACAGGCTGACAGAGAGATGGTCTGCAGTTGTGGACGGGGGTGTTGGCCTCATGGAACTAATCCCCAAAACAGCCAGATGGGAGTCCACCTGCAGTGAGTGGAGCACTCTGTCAGAGGATCTTTCGTGCCATCTGAGTGGTGTGAAGGAATGTACTCCAATTTGAAAAAGCTGGCCCAATATGCTTCTCTGTAACTATACACTGACTTCTATTTCTCCCACAGTGCCAAACAGCCCAATCGTGCCAGATTCAATTGGCTAAGACTCCAGTGTGCCTCAGCAATTACTACAGTGCAGTTACATACTCTGTATGCAAGAATCTGTGGCGTATTGAATTGTAGTTATACTATAACCTAATTGAACATCACATTCAAACCAGCACCACAAGGAACACTATACTGATAGTATTATTCAATACAACCCTCTGTTTTCAATTTATCTGAAGATGCAGCATAGGTGGATGTTAATGGAACTTAGGTAACTTTAATGTATAGTTTAGAGGGGTTTAGTTATTCTATCTGACTTAAATAAAAGCTATTCCTTTTCTGCTATTCTGGGTTCCAATACTTCCAGGGTAAGTGGAAAAGAGGGTGTGAGCTTCAGTTTAATTTAAATAATTCAATTAATTCTTTAATGGACAACAGAGCAATGCAAATAGATAGGTAACTTAAAGCAGTTCTAAATTGTGCTGGGAGTGCATCATGCTTCAGACTCAGGACTGGGGACCCGCATCATTGTTTTCATGCCCTCCTGTGGACCGGATCTTGTGTTGAACAGAACCTAGCCAGACCTGGGAATTGTGTCCCTGTTTTCTATCAGTTTTTTGTTGGTCTTTAACTGCTTGGGAAATACTGGTACTGCAAAGAGAAATGTGTATCCATGGCAATGATCAGGCAAAAACATTTCACAACACACAGTAATTATTTTTATATTTCCTGTTTCATAACAACAGTAATGGTTTCTGAGCCTGGCCGATGACTGTTTGGGTCAAGGAGACCTCAGACTTCATCTTGGGCTTTCAATTCCCAATTGCTCATTCGTTGGCAGGAAATGACTTTCCCGTCAGTTATTATTGCCTAAATGAACTATTTCATTCTATGTTACTTGCAAAGTGAATGAAGCAATTTGTTCACATTAGTCAAATAATGTCAAGTGAACAATAAACTCAGTTCCAACTTCACTTGATAGTCAAATACAAGTTTTGTTTGTGCCCACTTCACAACAACTTCAAACTTTCATCGGGACCAATGCAGATAGATTGAGTTGTGGCATGTGTTCAAATCACTCTTCTGGTTGGATGGTAATAAATATTTATGATTGATTGAAAAGAATTAACTGTGTAAGGAGAATTGTGTGGTTACCTGATTTGTTAAAAGTCTCTTGTCAAGCAGCCAAGAGTTGCAATAATGAAAAAACTATTAAATTAAGCAGCTTGTTCTTGCACATATCCTTTTTGTGTCACTTATTCTTTGATCAATACGTATGCCCTACGCTACTGAATTGTTACTAGAATCATGAGTGGCATGAAGCTGAACTTCACATGACTCTTGACCATTGACATACAAAGTTATTTGACAATGGAAGAATAATTCCAGGTTAACCCACCTATCTGATTGCCGATAGCCACTAATGGATTTAGTGTGTATACGGGGATCAAGGCAGGATTGCACAATATATTTTCCTTTCTTTCCTCATGGGTTTCACAACTGTCATGTAAACCTGTCACTAATGGACTGGAAATTCAACAATGTAAAAAGTATTTGAAATACACATTTTTTAAGAAATCAGTAGTACCACTCCTGAGTAAATCTGTGCAAATAATGATTTTTTTGGTTTACACACATTTTAAAAAATTGGGATTAGCTTTTTTGGGTCAAATGAAAATTTTCAAAACATTAAGCAGATATAAAAATGTATTACTATTTTGAGTTGAACAAAACATTTTATTTTGATAAAAAACAAAACTGTCTAAAATTTGATTTTAAAACGTTTTGGATATTTTTAAAATAAAATTAAGGGGGATTTTTCATTAAAAGTCCCCTTCTCAGAGGTTGATCTCAGTTCTGAATATTCAATATCATTTCAACTGAATTGCAGGAAGGATGAATTTGTTCCTTTATGTTGCAGCATCTTTATATTTTGTGTGTGTGTGTGTGTGTGTGTGTGTGTGTAATTATTTTAGCCTCTGCTTACCAAGTCTGCTTATGTTCATTGTATGAGAGCACTATGTCTCACTTTTTAGAGTTTAGTTATTTTTCAGCTTAATATTTCTACATTTAGCACTTTATCCCAAGCTGACATTGAGTGACAATCTGGAGGTAAAGAGGGAATATATTGAGAGCACTGATGATCTTGACAGTTGTCAGGATTTTTTCCCCCCTCATGAACAAAATACTTAGCCTGAGAGCAGAGAACCCCTACTGAGTGACAGTAAACACCCGTATGTTGCTGCTTCCGAAAATGTTTTTCTCCAATTGCATACTTACACCTTAAAGGTCCCCATACTTTTCAGTTCTCCCACTACAATTTCTCTTACTTCTAATACTGGAGTTTGTGAAGAACCACAGCAATTATTTGATTCTGCTGTATACAAGAGTTCTATCATCTTACCAGTGTGTTTGATAACCATCGCTGACATGTTAGAAACAGAAGTTTCTGCTAGTGTTGGGTATTTTCAGAAGGTTTGGATAAGCATCTGGAGGATTTTGACAGCCTTGAAAACAATGGCAAAACTGCAGTAGGGGTCATGTCAAGGAAGACATCTGTGCACTAGCCAGACTTTTTGAGAACCCCACTCAACTGGCAACAGCACTCTTTTGAAGAAATTTAGCAATCTTCTCCCTGCTGCTGTTAGGACACGTTGTAGCAAGGTTTGGATGCCCCACCTACCAGGAGCAGTCTTTCGGGGAAGGAGTAACTTAGCACGTCTCCTCCCCATCAATTGGTGTTCTCATAGGGAGGTTCCATGCACCATCATACAGCAGAAGCTCACTGCAACTCATTTTGCAGTTGGCACATTTGGTGGTTTCTTCAGAAATAACACCACAATGTGCATATGGGTAAATCCAAAGAATGAGAGATTTGGGCCTTACTAGATGTGCTCTGCTCTCTGGGATGCCATTACTAACCCCACAAATGACAACATCTCACCAATGGGACAAGGAGACAAAATTATTATTCAGCTTAGCTTGGTAATATCAGGATTCAAATTGGGAGGAAGAGAAAAGAGGTACTTCCCCAAGCACCAACCATAAACCAAGGTCTACTTGTTTGAGTGTGATACCAAAATTATATTTCACACCCCTGGACTCTGCTGAGCTCAGCTCAGATGGGACCTTGTGCTTGGTTTGGCTAAGCTCACCTTTAGTGAGGCTCAGATGTTTTCCTTGGATTGTAGTACCCTTCTTCATGCTCAGCTAACCTCCAGGCTTTGCTGGATTTGTCTCATGCAGAATAGCTGTGTTGACCAACAGACCATACAAGTAGCTGTGACAGCATCTCTCTTTCTATTCTCCACGGCTCTCTGATTTTAAGCCCAGCTGTGTGCATTTATTTATCACTAGTGGACATCACATTGGCCAGGATACTAGATGACTGATAAATGACATCCAGTCAAGGGGGATGGGTGCAACAGCAAAATCAAAAAGGTGTCCAGGCAACACCACTACCACAATGGCTTGCTAGTGTAGCCAGATGTGACCTCCACCCCTATGTGTCTTTTGAGTGCAGTGTGCACAGTTTCCTGTTATGCTGTTACAAAGCCACAAGAAGCAGAAGCTCCCAAATGATGTTCAGTGCTTGCTTAAAGCTGCATTGCTCTATATTACCAATTGTATTTATGCTTATGAATATGTAATCGGTTAACATAAGGAATGAGTGAGAGAGTGTGAGTGACAGCCAATGGTAAAACAAAGAAGCAAATATTGCCTTTTATGGAACCCATGGTATTATCTTGGTAAAGGTATAAATCTCGAGACAGGCAGCCAGGACAGTTACCAACAAGGAAATGTAACAGCATACTAAACTCGGGACCGGACCGGACACAGAAGAGCCCTCCTGTGGATCTGAAGGGACTTCAGGGCTCTCGTTGTCTCGCAGCCAATCTCTGGGCAGCTGTCACCTGGGCAGCCTCAGCCACATGCAAAATCAAAACCAACATCCATGCTTGCAGCCTGCCAGCATGAATATATATATATATGTGTGTGTGTGTGTGTGTGTGTAATTGCACAAGTAAGGGACACCAATAAATCTACCCACAGTGCTGCTTTATTTCAACCTTTGTTTGTGGTTATTTCTTGCTGGTTGTCAAGACAGACAACAGCTAGGAACTGGTTCATTTGAGTCTTATGTACCATACTTCCTCTCCTACCTCCTAGCCCCCTCAGAAGGATCAGACTTGGCTTGAAGAATGTGAGAAGTTTCTAATCAGTTAGAACCAGTTGGTCTGTCCCTGCACCAATTAACAGTATTTAGCCAGCAAAATAGGCTGAAGACTATAGAAATTATTTGACAAATAAATGATTCAATGGAAAACTATAATATTCACTAAGTAATTAATTTGTCTAGAAGTATTTAACCAGATTTGTTAGGAACTGACACAGTTGAACTCTCCCTATCTGACTATATTACTTTATTATTCTCAGAAATGTAGTCACTTTTTAAAAAAATATTAAAAACCATATTTTACCTCAATACAGTCAGAGTGCATTGAGTCCTCCTATTTTTTTTTAAATAGACTAAGAAACAACATATATATGAGGTTGGATCCAGAAAGAATAGGTACTCCTACATGTTAGTGTGATATGTAAAAGAAAGAAAGTGTAATTGGATACAATAGTGACACATCTCCAACCACATGGAGATACTGTTCTCTCTGATCCTCCTTAACTCTTCCCAAGAAGGTCATTGGCTCCTCATCCTGAACCACTGATAACAATGGGAGTTTTATCATTCACTTCAGCAGGACCAGGAGTGCGCCCCGAGGAGAACATGACAAGCTCATCAAATATGAATGAGGAGACTCCATTAAAAACAAAATTCTACACTATGTACTCTTCATTTCCATGTGACAAATTAATTAAAATCAAGTAACAACAAGAAATATCCCCTTCTGACATAAATGGTGATCCTTATTTACAAGTTTGTGACAGGGTGTACCTACCCCCCACCAGTCCCAAAGGGGTTAATTATGCATTGCAGGCTGAGGAAGCCCCTCTCTTCTGACCCTGCTGTGCATGCTCAGTCTGGAGGTAGAGTATAAAAGGAAGCAGCCCAGATCAGGTTGGGGAGACTGCCAAAAGGGGAGGATGCAAAATGCAGGCTCTCTCCAGGGAGCTGCTAGAGGCCCTGACCCAAGAGCCTAGGCATGCAAAGCCTCAGATGTATAACTGACCAACCCAGAGAAGGGATCATGCCATCAGGAGTTGCACCTTAAGGAGGATCCCAGATGGCCCAGAGAACCATGGGTAGAGAAAGACAGGGTAGAAAGCAGCCATGGGGACTTAGCTATTGCCCCAGTGGGAGAACCATGGAACTGGTCAGTGTGTTTCAGGAGGATCCCCGTTGACCCAGTGGCAGACCACTCTGCCACTGTTAGAGCCCTGGGCTGGGACTCAGAAGAGCAGGGAGGGCCTGAGCCCCCCTACCCAGGGTGCCACACACCCCTAAGTGGCACCCGCTTCCCCAATTGCCCACGCAATCCCAGATGTGGGGTACTTTATCAACTCAGTCCATTAAGCCATGCTGCCCTGGTGGAAGGGCAGCTTATTGACTCTGGCCACTAGACCATACTACAGTGTTTTATAGTTGGGGTTATGAACGTAGGACCTAACCGGCTTTGATACAGTTTTTTCCCCTTCTTGTCACCCTATGTGACCCGGCACCCATGATGGGGTGTACCTACCCCACGACAAGGTTAAACTTTAAAATTATATATTGCAAAAGAGGCTGGTAACACCAGAAAGCAGAGGTTGACTCATGCCAATATCCTGGGCATAGTTTACTTCATACTATAGGAACTTCAATCTGGACTTTAACTTTGAAATTTGGGCTTATCTGTCAAATGTGTAGGCAATACTGAAATAAAGGTACCACTCTATTTTACAACATTTTGACCCAAAGTTAGTCTAAGGCTACCTTGGAAGGCCTCCTATTCCCAGCTGTCATCTCCATTAAATGCTAATCTCTGAATTAGGGTTACAGATAAGTCTACACACATTTCTTGGTTAAAAATGAAATATGAGAAAAGATGTTGCATTCAAATCCACTGAGTCTTAAAGATGTCATTTTCATATCCCTCCGTCTATGAATCTAGCCATTTGTAATATCCTGAATCCAAATGTGCATGTCTCAGACGGAGAGGGGAAAAATAAGTACAATTTATTTTTAATTTTGAGTTCACTGACCCCAATCAGAATTGCGGGATGGGGAGGAAGGAAGAATGGTTCAAGTCTTGTTCATGGAATATCAAATCTTAAAACTGGCACTGATTCAGAACTTGCTATAGTTATTGTAGGAACCTGAATTAGTGTGATTTACAACAATGGCCTTCATCCTGCATGGACACCCTATGTGACTACTTGGAGCTATATGTAACTCATGTGGGGTTCCACGTAGGCACCAGAGTCTTCCTCAGTTGGTCTCAGGGCAGGTTTGGGGAGAAGGAAGAAAATGTGTTTGGGTCAGTCACTTGTAAGGAACAACAAAATTACGAGCTACACAAAAGCTGCTCAGAGGTTTGGAACGGAGGAGGAGATGGATTAATGGGCAGTGAACAGGTGAAGAGTCAAAAGTGGAAGAGAGATGTAGTATATTCAGGCTTGGCAGAATTGAATTTTTGATCAATAAATGTTGATTTCACCATACACACAAACGAACAACAAAAAATTCCTTGACTAATACAAGAAATTTACCGATAGGCAAAGTAAGAAAATGTTGCTTGAGAACTTAGATTTTGGTGTAACGCTATCTACTTCATATGTAGACATATGATATTGACAATTTGTGTTTTAACACTTTTGAAGCTCTAATAGTTTGACTCTCAGCATCAACTGTCATTAAATAATTATAGTCTGACCCCCATAATTTCCCACAACTGGGAAAATTTAAATCAATACAAATAAAAAATGCTTTAAATCCATAATTGTGTGGAACTATGGAAATTTAAATAGATAAAACTAAAAATAATGCTTAAAATAAACATTGATATTATCTGCCAACATCATAAAAAATAAAAATTGAATTCTGCCAACCCTGAGTTTATTACTCTATGACTCTACAGGTTATTCTTCCATCGTGGCAGATGTAAACAAATAGAATCTGTTGGAAATTTTCCAGTGGAACATTTTTCCATTGGAAAGAGCCAATTTGTCAAAAGGGAACATTTTGCAGAAACATTCAAGTTTGCCATTTCATTCTGAAAAGAAAAAATCAGAACAAAGTGCTTAGAAAATGTTGAAACCTCCCATTTCTCATTTCAAAATGGCCTTCCATTTCAAAATTGATTTTACTTCATTTTTTTAAGTAAACCTTTTAAAAATGTCAAAATTATATCAAAAAGTTTCCAGTTCTTTCAGAATTTTGTTTATTTAGTTAATAGGCATTGTTCTGATTCAAAGCATTTTTTTAAATCATGGAATTTCACATTCAACAAAAAATATCTAGTTCCTGTGTAAATTAACTTATTCCATACATCATGACTGGCTTCTGCCATTCTTCTCCTATTCTCAAATTTATTTGGTGAATTTGCTAATTATGATTAATCATCATCTTTAAATATATTTTTCTTAAATAGTTAAGGTACCTAGAGGCTTCCAAGGATAGGTGCTTAATATATTAAGTTTATTATTATCCTCTTTTTCACAAAAGAACATTGAGACACATTGCCAGTTTTCAGTGTGCTGTAACACAGTTGGATAATAAATATTATTGAGACATTCTTGGAAAATTACACAAATACAATTATAATTTAGAGGTGAATGATTGAACTGTGAAGGATAACTACACAAATTTGTTCCAATTTTGTGCAATCATTTTAGCTTGAATTGCATTGAATTTTTGCTTAATATTCTTTCTTTTCTTAATTTTAAGGAGAGAACTAGTCCCTGCCAAAGGCAAGAAAATCTTTACTGCAAAAATTGCTCTCACACATGGAAATATATTAGAGACACTGGTAACAACTGCATAGTTAGGACTGTGCTGAATTTAGAGTAGGGAAAAAGTCCTTGTTATCTGTGAAAAAACAACATATCAGCACCACCAACCTAAAGCACCTACACTTAGAATTTCACTTCCTCACTGCTTACTGGTCCCACAACACAACGGGCATCCCTCCCTCTCCGATCATGATCCATTACCATAGCCCCTACCCCAACCTTCTCTATGTGACCCTGCCTGCTTCCCCCAGCAACCCACAAACACTGAGCATCATTAGTGCTTTAGTCTGTCTCACTGACCACAGGACTTAGACGAACATGCCCTCAATGAGGCTGCAGACACTAGGGAAAGTTTGAGGTGAAATTCCCCCTTCTTCCTGATATTTGATGGGAAGAGGTGAGGAGAGATGATGACTTGCAGCAAAAATCCCCTAGGAAGAAAAGATTTTTAGGTTTGTTTTCTGACTGAGAATCTCAGCAGCCTTCCCTGTTAGCTCACCAATACCAGCTCAATGGAACACCCCACAACCAGTTCCTGACCTTATCACCTTGTATGTCCCTCTAGTTCCATGTGTTCCCCTCCTTTCTCTGCTCTCTTTCATGCCTAACCAGCCACTCACCCATTCCACTTCAAAGTATTTGAAACTAAACATTCTCCCTGTATAAGACATATGTCTGTGATATCATGTATACATGTCAAATGAGTGTAGAATATATAAACATTGCAATGTCCATACAGTTTAAAAGCGTAGTGGGGAACAGAGGACAAAGACGATAAAGGGGAAGCATTGGATTGAGGGAGCATGCAAGTAGAGTATAGGGGATCACATGTCAAAGAAGCTGCTGCTGGTGGGGGCTGGGCCAGGAAAGGAGGTGTGACATGAATCATAGGAGGAGGCATGGAGGCAGAGCTCAGTGTATGTCATAAAAGAATGGTGGTGCAGAAGGGCAGGAAACATACTGTTGGACTGAGGAGAAGAGCAACAGCACATGGAGTGGTGATACATGGGAGTAGAGGGGCATAGGGCCAACAGAGATTTCCTTCTATTTACCATTCAAAATGACAAGAACATTTCCACACACACAAAAATGGCTAATTTACAGCTACAGGTTGCTAATGTACATTTCCCATAAATGCTATCACCAAAAATTAGGAAATGACTTCTTTAGGAACCATCAGCATCTAAACTGCTCACAACGCACATCCACATTCCCAACATAGGCCCTTCTAATGTAAACCTATACTCACCCACAATCCACACATGCAATTACTGAAAACACACACAACCTTAACTCTGATTTGAAAGTACCCCAAGAGGGGGAGAGTTGTTCAGAAGTCTACATGTTAAGATACAGCTAGCAGATGAGAAATAGTAGGGAGTGTTTTGACTAGGATGTAAATAATAATAGCCCAGATTCTCTGCTGCATCCAGTCTCCACTGAGCACAACAGATGTGAGGATCCAGTTATAGCTCCCTGATCGTCAGGTTGGGTTCACGTCAGCCCTGGTAGAGTTTATAGCAGCTTAATTTCTTCTCAAAACTCTCCTGACTAGTAACAGCTCCTAAGAAACTATTCACTACTGAGGACAGTGAGAGCAAGGTTCTAAGTGATTATGCTGATGGGGAAAACACTTGAGAACTGTAATTTACAGTTGTTTTTGTAGGGGCATTTATTTTAAAACTAGACCTAAATGAAGCCATGCTCATTTTTGTTTTCCAAACAGCAGCCACACCACATATGACGACCACATAAATATTTCAAAATGCCATTCACTGAAGGCTCATAAGGTTAAGGTTTTGAGAAGTGTGCTCATATTCAAGGTCCTTCGTTTTCAGTTTTTTATTTTGTTTAAATTTTTCTGGGAATGTATCAGTCCTTATTACCAAAATAAAATAATAATAATAATAAAAAGCATCATCATAGTTTTCAAGGTAAATATCGGGGTTGATACTGGGGCAGGGATGAGGAAAGAAAAAAGCAACATACAGAGAAAAGTGAGCACTGAAAATAAAAGTTAATGCTGTGTTTTATTTCATGAACTGAACGTACACAGATGCAAGATTCAGGAGTGTGCATCTTCCAATACATTTTACTGTAACAGACAGCCTCACATTTTCAGTTAGGGAATTAATTGGACTCTGTTAACAAACACTATTTTCATGTCTTGAGTGGTCCAAAATTTGAGTGGGAAAAAAAAATAGTAAAAACTGAAACAAAGGCCCTTATGCACATTTTAACCTGATTATGGGGGGGGGATAATCAATCTCTTCATGTCAAAAAGGTATCATTTATGAAAAGGCTGCCATGGTGCAGACAAATATGATGGTGTTGGAGGAAGGGAAAACTGCTGGAGGTCCATGAGTTCTCAATAACCTGACTTTAAATAGAATGTGTACAGCAATCAGAGGGGGCTTGCATTGTGACATTGTACTCTTGAACACAGAGGCCATGTCTACACTAGCACTTCTTAACAAAACTTTTGTCCCTCAGGGTATGAGAAAACATCCCCCCGAGCAACATAAGTTTTGCCAGAATAAGTGCTCATGGGTACAGTGCTATTTTGATGGGAGACATTCTCCTGCCAAGATAGCTATCACCACTGGTTGAGCTGGTTTTACTATGTTGACGGGACTGTTCTCTCCCACTGACATAATGCAGCTACATGAGTAATCAGTACTGCTGTGTTGCTGTAACCTTGTAAGTGTAGGCATGGCCTGAGACTTCCATTTTAACTGCCTTTGCTAAGTGACCATTGGTCCCAAACCACAGGTCTGATTCCTAATCCTACCTGTATTTACATTTTGGGAGGTCATTTACACGTCTCTAAAACAAGTGCCAAGTTCCTGCAAAATGCTTCCAATTCAGAATGGTAATTTTTCAATTCAACTTTACCAAATAAAGTGCCAGGCACTGGAGAGTCACACCCTGCATCTCCTCACATCCAATCAATGGAAAATGGATTCAGAGTCTGGACAGTTAGATGCAGCAAGAGATTTGGTGTTCCGGCCTCTAGCAACTTCTGTGACATAGAAAACTGACTCAGATTTGGGATTTCAATTTTCAGCTCAATCTCAGAAATATAGCAATGCTAACAAAATACACCAGCAAAAACAGAGCCTGGGAGGGGAGAGAATCCAAATGTGCTATCCGAGTTCCCATGAGTTACCATTTGTGGATTGATTTTTACGTTTGAAGAAATTCTATGGATTTTTCCCCCCCATGTGTTTTCTGAGAGCAGAAGATAACCACGTTTGGTGTTATTTGAATGCAAGATCTTCCCAAAGGTTTTGTGCACTGTGGGATATCAACCGGACAGTGAAAAGCAATGGTTTACAGTTAAGGGAAAACATGTTACCGAATATACATGGAATACAAAATATGAAATTCTTAGGAGAAAAGGAACAGTGAAAATGAAAGTTAGTCCCAACCCTTTCTGTTTCGGGAACCTTCTAAGCGTCTCAAAAAACAGCTGTCCTGCAAGAAAGCAAAGCTGATCGTAAAACTTGCAAAGCCCCAAGCAAGAGGTATGGCTGAGAGTTGCTAGAAGTGTTTGACAGGGAGAGGCAGCTAACAGTCGCTGAGGGGAGGAGGAAAATCAGGCTTTGAAATATTTAGGGTTCTCCAAAAGCAAAGGGTCCCAAACAGTCGCTTATGAAGCCTATGCTTAAATTGAACCCTGCAAGAGTGCTGGGGGAGGAAGCTGTCCCTCTTAGTCTATTATAATTTCTTTTACAGGATAGTACAGAGATTATGATCAACAACCTAAAACTTTAAAGAAGAGGCTCCCTCACTGTGGTTAATCACTTGATGATGATCAGGGGAGAGCTGCCTGAACATGCTGCTGGCTTTCCTCATAGGATTGTATACCTAGAAGCAGCCAGAAACATTTTCCTGAGAGACATGTCGATGCCTAATTCTCAGGGGAAGTACCTCTGTGTTGCTGGGAGAACCAATCACCAAACCAGTATTTACCCTGCTGAAAATCAGAGTGGGTTGACACCCCTACTTCCAGGACCTACCACCCAGAGTTGTGAGTCTCTGAAATAAAAAAAACACCACCACCACACAAACCAAACAAAACCCAGGCTCATTGTCAACAAACAGTCCCAAGTGAACATACTGCATAAATCCACAAAGCACCCACACCAACAAACTGCAGATGTTTTCAGAGTTCACAGAATGCTTATACCAACTGACTGCAGAAATCTATGAAGTCAGCAAGGTGATCTTAAAATCCCTCCACAGCCATGAATTGCCATGTCATTAGCGATGAATTCCATCAGTACCTGAGCACTTATCCACCCAATTCCTGCAGTTCAGGTGACACATGACTGTCTGGAATTGCTGTGTCCTGTGAAACCCAAAACACAACCTACAAACCACAGATGCATTTATACCTTTCCCCAGTAACCACCAACGTAGGAAGGGAGGGTGGGATTTACAATGGAGGGGGCAGCAGCCCTCTTCTACTGGCATGCTAATATCAACTGCCCTGTTTCACTTTCTCTCCTCTTCCCCCCCCCCCCCAGCTAACACAAGAGTCTATTCCAGCACTACCCAATGAGAATCTTCCTCTAAGATGAACTGCCCCAATGGCTGACTTTTACAACTGGCAACCTAAGAGTTGTGCACTTCAAATCCAGGCCCCACCTCATAAACCCACTTTGGCTGATAAGGCCATTGTGCATTTTAAGACAGTGTGGTCACTCATTCATTCAGCTACTCTGATGCTATAACACAAATACTTTGTGAAAGTTACCATCCTTCTGGCAACACATGAAAAAGTATTTTATTGTGGATGGGAGGAGGTGGTGATTCACAAAGCAAATTCTCTATTAAGATGTATTTCATACTAAGAAAACATTTGAGAACTCCCTGCTTTGAAGACTATATTAGCAATGATCTTTGAGAGTACAGTAAAGCAAGTTGAATGAAGTGCTAAATTTAGGAGCCCTTTTATATTGTATAATAGGGATAATGAGTCTTGTCCTGTTTATACAGTGATTTGAGAGATGTGGATAAAAAAGCTATATCTTTACTAAGTATTAATAGAACGTCCTTAATTTCCCTTTTCTAAGGTGGATGCTTTTACACAGTTTTAAGGAACAGAGGTAGGAATTCAAACAGATTTTGTAATTCAAATGTCAAACATTTTGATACAAATGCTTCATGTGTTTGTGAAAATGGACAAAAATGAAACTATCATCAGTACCTGAGGCACAAGGGAGAAAATATATTTTTTAGCTTTGTTGGTACATTAAATCATGACCGAATGATGACCTGGGAGACATATTTCTTTCAAAAGCAGAATAGTTATTAAGGAAAAAAAAAATCACACTTGCTCAGTCATGCAACTCTGTCTGGGTTTAGCAACTTGGCAGTAGCTTCTCCAAACTTCATTTTTTTGAAACCTTATGGTGTAGGCTCTAGAAAATGGAACAGCATATCAATATAGTCAAGGCTTAAAGGGCCTTATCACAAAGCTTCCTGCTCTACAATTTGATACAAAAGCAGTTAGCCTATTGAACTGAACAAATGACATGCAAGATACATATTAATCAGCCCCTGCTTATTAAAATTGGCAACTACATAGCTTTTGGGACAGAAGTGAAATACTCCGTTTATGTGACTATTCAAAGAGTCAGTTCACATAGTATCAGTGGGGAAAATTCCCCCTACAACTTATGAAGTATCTAGGAAGAGTTTGATTGTTTCCTTCTTGTATTCTATTTTAGCACTAGAAAACTCACACAATGTGTAACATAAAATTCAGTATTATTTATGATTTCCACTGTTTTAGCACTTACAGTCAAGACCATCATTGGTGAAACTCCATTTCTTATACTTCTGTCTGTAATAATCTCTTTGTATTTTATATTCCTCTCTCAGTGACAGTTTATTATTTCAGAGTGTGTTAGAGCAAGACTCCCTAGAAAGCAAGGTTCACTTGACTAAGAATAGCTATGTGAAGCTGTATATTTACTGGCACTTAATAGGGACAAATGAAATAGAAAATATTACGTCCACAGCCTTGATGAAATGAAGTTAAGTTTTCCTTCTTGGGTCTTAAACAATGGATTTAAGGAAATTTGTTGGTTCATGGTGGAATAGTGCTAAACACAAAATTTCCCAGACCACTGCAAAGTAAACCAGCAACCATTATAGGCAGCCATACAGATTCCCAAGGCTACACCACTCAGAGCAGGGTGTGATGGAATATCCAAACCTCACACTGGGCCCCAAAAGGTTAAAAGACACTACTGGCACCAGGTTTCCTGAATATGGTCCAGCTGGACCATGAGTGGGTTAAAAGGGAGCTCAGATGCCCAGGCAAAAGGTGGTAGAAGTGCTGTAGGAGAAACAAATCCTTATCTGGGAAACCAGCCAGAAAGTTGATCCTGAGAGGGCACCACTGATTGGATAAGGGCCATAGGCAACATCTTCTCCAACCAATACTCGCTTTGAAAATCAGCAGGATTTCAGGCTCCTGATCATTTGGATTTTTTTTTTTTTTTTACAAGACTGGATAGTAAGTGCCATGCCTCAGACTTAAGGAATCTATAAGTAGGAAGTAGTCCAGGGATGTGAACTTAGAACTGTGGTTCTCAACCTATTTACCATGGTGGGCCTCATATGCGGCTCTCTGTGTTATGTGGGACGCATCCACACACTATATATACTACCTGTATGGCCCTGAGGATTTCACATGGGCCATAGCTGTGTGCTGATTGGGCAGCAAGTGGCCCATTGGTTGAGAACCACTGACTTTAAGCAGGATCTGCTGATATTGCTTCCCAAAGAACCCTGGGCTGGGACCTGGTTCCATTACCACATCCTCCATAAGGACTGAGGCACAGGTGTGGGTGGAACATTGAATAATCTTGGTTTAAGGTTAGGAACTGGCACTCCTACCACCCTGAATGAGGCAGGGGGGCTGGAAGTTGGCTGCTCTAACACTAGGTTGCCTGGACTTCCAAGCCATTATCACACAGGGGTTCTCAATATTGTTAATAATGTGGATCACCTCTTAATGGAAAACTTGACTCATGTACACTTCCCCTACCATTCATAATTGCACAGACCCTGTTGTCCTTTTCTGGGATTAGCACAGTATCCTTAGAACATAAGAACGGCCAGACTGGGTCAGACCAAAAGTCCATCTAGCCCAGTATCCTGTCCTCGAACAGTGGCCAATGCCAGTTGCCTCAGAAGGAATGAGCAGAGCAGGTAATCATCAAGTGATCGATCCCCTGTCGCCCATTCCCAGCTTCTGACAAACAGAGGCTGGGGACATCATCGCTGCTAATAGTCATTGATGGACCTATTCTCCATGAATTTATCTTGTTCTTTTTTGAACCCTGTTATAGTGTTGGCCTTCACAACATCCTCTGGCAAAGAGTTCCACAGGTTGACTGTGCAATGTGTGAAGAAATACTTCCTTTTGTTTGGTTTAGACCTGCTGCCTATTAATTTCACATTGTGACCCCTAGTTCTTGTGTTATGAGGAGTAAATAACATGTCCTTATTTACTTTCTCCACACCAGTCATGATTTTATAGATCTCAATCATATCCCCCCTTCGTCATCTCTTTCCCAAGTCCCAGTCTTTGAAAAGTCCAAGTCTTAATAATCTCTCCTCATATGGAAGCTGTTTCATACCCCCTATCATTTTTGTTGCCCTTTTCTGAACCTCTTTCAATTCCAGTATATCTTTTTTGAGATGGAGCGACCACATCTGCATGCAGTATTCAAGAAGTGGGCGTACCAGGAATTTATATAGAGGCAGTATGATATTTTCTGTCTTATTATCTATACCAGTGTTTCCCAAACTTGAGACACCGCTTGTGCGGGGAAAGCCCCTGGGGGGACCGGTTAGTCTGTTTACCTGTCACGTCCACAGGTTTGGCCCATCGCAGCTCTCACTGACTGCGGTTCGCTGTGCCAGGCAAATGGGGGCTGTGGGAAGTGAAGCAGGCCTAGGGACGTACTGGCTGCTGACTCCCGCAGCCCCCACTGGCTGGGCACAGTGAACCACAGCCAGTGAGAGCTGTGATGGGCCAAACCTGTGGCTGTGGCAGGTAAACAGACTGGCCGGTCCCCGCAGGGACTTTCCCTGCACAAGTGGTATCCCAAGTTTGGGAAACAATGATTTATACCTTTCTTAAGGATTCCCAACATTCTGTTTGCTTTTTTGACTGGTGTTGCACATTGAGTGGATGTTTTCCAATGTGCAATACCTGGCATGTATCAACACTGAATTTCATCTGCCATTTTGTTGCCCGGTCACCTAGTTTTGAGAGATCTTTTTGTAGCTCTTCGCAGGCTGCCTGGGGCTTAACTATCTTGAGCAGTTTTGTATCATCTGCAAATTTTGCCACCTCACTATTTTCCCCTTTTTCCAGATCATTTTTGAATATGTTGAATAGGACTGGTCCCAGTATAGACCCCCTGGGAGACACCACTGTGATGGGTTGGATCATAGAAATCCACTGGGAGCTGCCACCTGATGTGCCAAGACTACTTCTGCTCCTGCTTTCCTGCCCTGGTAGCTTAGGACTTCAGTGCCAGACCCGCTAGCCTGCTGCAAACCCAGACCCAGGGTCTGAAACACGTGCCCTAACAGCTGTAGGCTTAACTGAAAGCAGCTTACAGAAGCGTTCCAGTCTTTAACACTCAGATGACCAACTCCAATGGGGTCCAAACCCTAAATAAATCCATTTTACCCTGTATAAAGCTTATGCAGGGTAAACTCATAAATTGTTTGTGCTCTATAGCACTGATAGAGAGGTATGTACAGCTGTTTCCCCCTCCCCCCGCCCCCCCCCCCCCCCGATCCCCCAAGGTATTAATGCATACTCTGGGTTAATTAATAAGTAAAAAGTGATTTTATTAAATACAGAAAGTAGGGTTTAAGTGGTTCCAAGTAGTAACAGACAGACGTGAATCACCAAGCAAAATAAAATAAAACATGCAAGTCATAGATTATCACGGTTGGAAGGGACCTCAGAAGGTCATCTCATCCAACCCCCTGCTCAAAGCAAGGCCAATCCCCCACGAAATCATCCCAGCCAGGGCTTTGTCAAGCCTGACCTTAAAAACCTCCAAGGAGGGAGATTCTACCACCTCCCTAGGTAACGCATTCCAGTGTTTCACCACCCTCCTAGTGAAAAAGTTTTTCCTAATGTACAACCTAAGCCTCCCCCACTGCAACTTGAGACCATTACTCCTTGTTCTGTCATCTGCTACCACTGAGAACAGTCTAGATCCATCCTCATTGGAACACCCTTTCAGGTAGTTGAAAGCAGCTATCAATTCCCCCCTTATTCTTCTCTTCCGCAGACTAAATAATCCCAGTTCCCTCAGCCTCTCCTCATAAGTCATGTGTTCCAGTCCCCTAATCATTTTTGTTGTCCTCCGCTGAATTCTTTCCAATTTTTCCACATCCTTCTTGTAGTGGGGGGCCCAAAACTGGACACAGTACTCCAGATGAGGCCTCACCAACGTTGAATAGAGGGGAACGATCACATCCCGCAATCTGCTGGCAATGCGCCTACTTATACAGGCCAAAATGCCATTAGCCTTCTTGGCAACAAGGGTCCACTGACTCATGTCCAGCTTCTCGTCCACTGTAACTCCTAGGTCCTTTTCTGAAGAACAGCTGCCTAGCCATTATGGTCCCTAGTCTGTAGCAATGCATGGAATTCTTCCGTCCTAAGTGCAGGATTCTGCACTTGTCCTTGTTGAACCTCATCAGATTTCTTTTGGCCCAATCGTCCAATTTGTGTAGGTCCCTCTGTATCCTATCCATACCCTCCAACATATCTACCACTCTTCCCAGTTTAATGTCATCTGTAAGCTTGCTGAGAGTGCAATGTACGCCATCCTCCAGATCATTAATGAAGAAGATATTGAACAAAACTGGCCCCCGGACCGACTCTTGGGGCTCTCTGCTTGATACCGACTGCCAACTAGACACGCAGCCATTGATCACTACCCTTTGAGACTAAGGATCTAGCCAGCTTTCTATCCACCTTAAGTCTAAGCCTAATACAGTAATAAAACTGAATACAGATAAAAACCTCACCAGTTCCAGTAAGCTTTTTTTTTTAAAAAACAAAAACAAAAACAAAAAACCACAAAACAGACTAGTCTCCTTCCAGTCTGGGTCCAGCAATTACTCACACCCCCTGTAGTTACTGTCCTTTGTTCCAGTTTCTTTTCGGTATATTTTGGGGGTGGAGAGGCTCTCTCTTTAGCCAGCTGAAGACTTACAAGTAAAACAGAGCCATCTACAGTCAATTGTCCTGGCAAATGGGAGCCATTAAGATTCAAAACCACCATTAATGGCCCACACTTTGCATAACTACAATAGGACCTCAGTTATATTTCATATTTCTAGTTTCATATACAAGAGTGATACATTTATACAAATAGGATGACCACACTCAGTAGATTACAGGCTTTGTAATGATACCTGACAAGAGACCTTTTGCATGAAGCATATTTTAGTTATATTATACTCACACTCAATAGCATACTTTCATAAAATCATACAGAGTGCAGCATCACAACTACTATTTACCTCTCAGTTCAGCTTTGCAACACATCCTAGCTACTCAACACTCAAACCTAATCCCTCCCAACTTGGGAAGCCTGGACCATAAATTCCTCAGGCATGCCAAAGACAAGGCTCGTCCTCTATCTCCTACTACCAGGTCTGCAGGGAAGGGTGTGAGTATGTTAGCTTAAGTAGTCTTTTAGAATAGAGATGTTACCACTAGAGCATTAAAGAATTGTATTACTTGTTTGTGACTCTGTTTTGTCACATTTATTCTGCTTTCATTTATTTTAATAAAGATGTTAACAAGTTAGTATTATCCTCAGTATAAGTGTCCTTGCCATACACCCTGAGAGTCCTCTCGATATTGAGCTCTCTGTATTCTCTATCCCTGTAGCCTGAATTGGGACAAGAACCTAAAATACCTTCTGATCAAATCAGTGGCGAGCCGTTGTAAAACTAGCCCATAAATTCAGGTCAATAGGGTGGAACTGGAAGCATTTCAGAGAACGCTACCACAGAGGTCCTGGATTTCAAATATCTTACCTAGCAGCCTAAATTTGACCTCCAGGACCTCTCTCCTATACTTCCTTATGTCACTGGTACCTACATGTACCACGACCATTGGCTCCTACTCAGCAGTACACATACGTCTCTCTAGAGGTCTCGAGAGATTCTCAACCTTTGCACCAGCCAAGCCCCATGCGGTTCTCCTGGTTATTGCAAACCCAGCTCTCTCTGTTTCTAATGATCAAATCACCCATCACTAATACCTATCTCTTCCTAATAACTGGAGTTCCTTGCCCTGGAGATGTAGCCTCAGTGCGAGAGGATACCACATCATCATCTGGAAGGAGAGTCTCAACTATGGGATCATTTCCCTCTGCTTCAGTTGGATGTCCTCCTTCCCTGAGACTTTCATCCTCCTCAACAGAACAGAGGCTGTCAGACCAGAGGTGGGACTGTTCTACTGTGTCCCAGAAAGTCTCATCTATGTACCTCTGTCTTCCTTAGCTCCACCAGTTCAGCCACTCTGGTCTCCAAAGCCCGTGCACGGTCTCTGAGGGCCAGGAGCTCTTTGCACCGAATGCACACATACGCCACCTGCCCATAGGGCAGGTAATCATACATTCTGCATTGGGTGCAATAAACTGGATAGCCCCCACTCTGTTGCTGGACTTCTGCCTGCATTCTCTTTTTATTCCTGAAGCTCGTTCCTTTGTTGTTGTTTTGTTTTTATCAGGGGGCATTTTGGGCTTTAAGGTTAAAGATTATTAAGTACATCTAGCCCCCCCACCACACACACAGTTCCCCCCTGTAAACTCCCTTGCAAAACTCCTGTTAGCCGCTCCTGTTCACTAGCTGCCTGTTGCAACATCAGCAATTGTTTTCCTAGAAAAAAATGTTGGTATTATTAAATGTCTTAATTTGATGAGTGGTTTTTAAATGAATTAATCATTATCTAGTTTTCTTTATTTAAACTCTCCCACCCATCTATTCTGATTCAGTGAACTGGAAACAAAGCAGAGCCAGCAGGATGTGTACAGAAAGTTTAGTGAACTACTTGCAGATGTGCTGGTGAATCACAGTTTTACCACTCTGGGCCTCATCTCCATACCTGTAATATGGGAATGATAACACTAACCCTTCCATGTGTGTTGTACTTGCATAAAAGCTCAGGATTATGTTCAAAGTGCCTGTCTTGGGGGAGGTGCACAGTGGGCAGGATCAGTTGGAGTCAATTTCAAAGTCTGAGAGGATTCTAGTTCTTTTGGATGGATTGTAGCCTTACAATCCAGAGTGTTATGGGAGCACATGGTTTCACCGCCCCAGGAGAAATCCAAGAATGAGACAGTGATTGAGTTACAGCTTGGCCCCATCTTCTCCCTTGTTTGGGAGATGAAGTAAATGCTTACTTCCCTCTCTATACCACTTTAGCTATTCCTGTTTGTGTATAGGAGGCAGGGATAGAAAGGATACTTGGCTCCACCAGTACCTCACCCTGCATACTCAGCTCCTTGCTTACTTTTTCTGGAATGGGAACAGGAATGCCATGGCCAGTTGCTGCTTCTTCTCACCTGCGTGGGGACAGGTAACGCAGGTTACCCATGTGGGGGGGGTGGGGAATAAGACCACAACCTATGCCACAACTCAATCTGCTAAAAGAAAAAGCTCTAGGTATTACCTTGCACAAATATTAGGAAAAATATTGATGTTTAGACTGAGCTTAACTGATTCATGTTATCTAAACCGGACCTACACTCACTGGTCTTCCTAGTCAAGATGAAGAAAAGGAGAGTTCTAACAGCTGACTTCCATGGGGCTAAGATTAGGTCCTAAATGCTGCTTTTATGGTGCTAATGTATGCCTATAGCCACACTAAAAGCACACTGGGTCTCAATTTGGTGTGTTTAAAGTTGATTAAAAGGTCCATGAGTTATATACAGGAAGCAAATATGGAACTGGATCAGGGATTGAGTTATACAATGGGTAGACATGAGAGCTATTTCCCACAAAACTTCAGCTGAACTGGAAAATCTCATATCACCTAAACTCCAAATTGTGTGTGTGTGTGTACGTACACACACGACTCTGAAGAGGGATTATTTTGGACAGACAACTGGTCTCAATGTACTCTCCTCTGTCATTTTTATTCAGATTATGGGCCTTCTGTGGCAATAAAAATCATAATGGTGATAGAAATGTGTTAAATTGAGGGTGCTGTAAAGTTCCACAAGCACATTAGTTCTTTGCTAGAGTAAATGGCGTATATATTCCCTAAGTAATGTCAAACTCAAGAATATCCTAGCCTATAGCCACAGCTATAACTGGATATTATGTCTCCAATATAGAAAGGGGCAGAAATAAACACTACAACTGAACTCAAAACCTTGAAGACATAGTACAAGATCAATGTACTTCAGTAGCAGAAAGATAACACTTGAAAGGGTTTTGGAGATTTGATGAAAATCAAGAAGCTTAAAAAGAAAAGTTTTTTTTTTTTAATTAAGTGAGTGACATTTGGACATATGCGTGAGGGATGTATTTGAAAAGATGAAGCTGCAGCCATCAGTCAACTTTACACTGACAATGACAAAGCTCTTCAGTGTTGAATAAAAACACTTTATTAAAAGTGTGAAACTTTAAAAGGAGAAAAGAAGGATAAGGAGTTTCAAAGAAATGTAGCCTGAGGCAAAATGCACTTATAAATTTGTTCCAAATCAGAGAGTGATGTGTCAAGGGGGGGGGGGGGGGAGGAAGAAAAAAATCATTGTAATTCAATAACACAACATTACTGGTTAACTTCATATGGTGCAAATGCAAATTGGGAATGTGGTGAACAGGGCCAGCTGTAGGTGTTTTGCTGCCCCAAGAGCACAACCGCACAAGCTTGCTTGGCTGATGCCTAGAGCCAGTCCTGAAGCACATGAATTTATTTGAAGCAAACTTCACTGGGTTTGCTCATACAACCCTCAGGGATATCAATGGTCTTCAGACTATGATCTTAAGGCCAAAATCCTCAGAGCTTCAGATATGGGCTGCTTACAGTTATATTTCCTGCATCAGTCCAAGAGCCATTTGTTTGTGTGCACTGAAGTCCAGCCATACATCTGGAACATTCTCACCTCCAGCAGGATTGGAGAGAGTACACAGATACCTCTATGCCAGCTGAGAGATTTCTGCAGACCAGAAGAATCCCCAGGAGCCCTGGTAATAGGTTTGGCTGAAAACTCTGTCAAACCTGTTTTGATGAAAAACTGGGGTTTCAAGAACATACTTTTTTTACCCCTGCAAAAAGTGTCTGGCTTTTGTAGAAAATGTTGATATTTTGTTGAAGAAAAAAAAAAACCCACAACACCTGCATGATGGCCAGGGACTATTATTCTTATGATGCATCCTCTCCCCACACTGAGAGGGGAGGAAGTCCAGTCAGAGATCCTGGCCCATAAGAGAGAATGGGACCAGAAGGCACCTGAACTACAACTCCCTTGAGGCACTGCAGCAGCATTTTAAATATTCTAATTTTCAACTGAAATACTTATGTTTCGGGTATTTTGCTGGGGAAAAAAAACAAAAACACAAAATGAACAAATTTCCCAGCCTGTTCAGACAACCTCCAGGCTCTTTGGGTAGGTCTACACATCAGTTAGGAGGTGTGATTCAAAGCTTGGGTAGCTGTGTATGTTCTAGCTCTACCTGAGCTACCACGAGTGCTAAAAATAGCAGTTTTGCCGCGGTGCCTCAGGTTAGCTGCCCGTGCCCATGCCCCGAAGGGTTGGATGGGATTGTACTTGGATGGCTAGCCTGAGCTACTGCCTGTGCTGCCATGGCCACACTGCTATTTTTAGTGCACTAGCCTGAGCAGAGCTCATGTGTGTATGGCTACCCGAGCTGGGAATCTCACATCCCAGTTGCCGTGTAGACATATTATTAATGTAACAGAGCAGTCCTACCAAAGGCCAGGAGATTGTCCTAAATGTTAAAAAGGGCCAAAAAAGACAATCCAAATTCTCCAACTCAACATATATAATTTTGTCTCTGTCCTGAGCAGCTAATCAAATAGTTGGAGCCTCACAGGGTGGTATCAATTAACAGAAAATAGTGATGGTGAGTCAGGTACTTCTTTGGTGAAACATTGCTTATTTATAAGGAATGAACACAATGTCTTGTTTCTTCAAAAGACAGCAGGCAGTTTTCTAGCTTATATATTCAAGTAGGCCTTTCCAGAAGATGCAGTGCCCAAAAGAAGCTCTGTCCTCCTGCATCCTCCTAGGACCATGTTCACCACTGCTTCTCTCATGATCTCCTAGTTTTCTCCCTTAAATACACACAGCTTATGAAGCAATACCTTAACCCCTCCATTTGCAACCAGTCCCAGGGAAACTCAGTCCACACAGCTTAGCCTACTCAGGCTTTGCCACATGGCCAATTGCTTTTGATTAAATAGCTTCAGCTGTCTCCAGTTATCAGACTCCATAGAGGAGCTTAATTGCTCTCCCATTTAGCCCAAAATAAGGGTGGCTAGCACACTCATCTATTTTAATAAAGGCAGTGATTGTCTGTAAGTTAGAGACCCATTGATAGCAGCCACGAACAATTGCCAGCATAAACAATATCATTTTTTGCCCATCATTACTTCCTGAAATTTGATTCTTCATGGGGGGAAGGGGAGGAAGACAAGGAAATATTAGGTTCATGCACATTTTCTCTCCTCAGAGGATTCAGACCACTCAATCATTATTTCTTTTCATATATAAAAGTTGTATTTGTTAAAATCATCTAGTTAAGAAAGCAAACTGCAAGCATTATACTGTTCTTAAAGAAAAGCTCAACATATGGTAAAAGGACAAGAGATTTAAAAGCAACAATACTTGTCAACACTTCTAAATAAGACTCAGTGAATTAAATTGTGAAGGCAAATTAAAAAGGAAGTACTGGATAGGATAAATATAGACTGAAATCTGAGAGAATACATTACACTGAAGACATTGCAAAGAAGGAATAAATCAAACCACAGGTTAGTAAACTACAGCCTCAGACCATGGAGAATGAGGGCAACACTCCACATCACTCAAACAAACAGAAAATTTGTAAGCAGAAGTTGAATAAATGCAGAAATATTAAACTGAATGGGTAAAGAGACAAACAAAACAAAAAACCCACTGTGATGGGTTGGATAGCAGAAACCCCCTTGGGGCTGCCAACTGATGTGTCAAGACTACTTCTGCCCCTGATTTCCCTGCCATCTTGGGTGTCCAGCACACTCTCTTGTTGAGCCAGACAAGCCAGTCTGCTCCAATACAGACCCAGGGTCTGAACCAAGTGCCCCAAAGCTGCAGACTTAACTGAAAGCAATTTAAGAAGTGTTCCTGTCCTTAACACTCAGATGCTCAATGCCCAGTGGGGTCCAAACCCCAAATAAATCCATTTTACCCTGATAAAGCTTATACAGGGTAAATTCACATTGTTCGCCCTCTATAACACTGATAGAGAGGTATGCACAGCTGTTTGCCCCCCTCACAGGTATTAATGCATACTCTGGGTTAATTAGTAAGTAAAAAGTTATTTTATTAACTACAGAAAGTAGGATTTAAGTGTTTCCAGGTAGTAACAGACAGAACAAAGTGAATTACCAAAATAGAACACACAAGTCTATGTTTAATACAGTAAGAACTCTGAATACAGATAAAAATCTCCGCCTCAAAGGAATTCTACTAAGCTTCCTTTTACGGATTAGACTCCTTCTAGTCTGGGTCCAGCAATCACACTCACCCCCTGTAGTTACTGTCCTTTGTTTCAGTTTCTTTCAGATAGCCTCTCCACCCCAAGGATATCTGCTTAGCCAGCTGAAGACAAAATGGAAGGGGTCTCCCAAGGGATTAAATAGACCCTCTCTTGTGGGCAGAGACCCCCTCCTCTCTCCTATGCAAAGACCAGCTCCAAGATGGAGTTTTAGAGTCACATGGGCAAGTCACATGTCCATGAAGGACTCAGAACTTACAGGTAGCAGCCATGGTTCACATGCTTCCTTGAATGTCCTCAGGCAGACTTCTTACATGGATTGGAGCATTTCAGGGTCCATTGTTCACTAAATGTTTCTTGACTGGGCACCTAATTTTCACATTCCTCTCTCAAGAAACTGACCAAATTCTTTACAAAGGTTACTTAAAAATAAAGCCAGTACATAGCCAATATTCATAACTTTGAATACAAAAATGATACATTCATACAAATAGGCTTAATAGATTCAGTAGATCATAACCTTTACATGTTACATGGCATATGTAGCATAACACATATTCCAGTCATATATATATATATGCTGTGACAAAGCTCTATCCTTGTCTCCATGGGTCCCGCGTTTCCTGGTGGATTTTGCTAGCCTCAGAGGCTCACTGTGACCCTCCATGTAACCCTTCTCTCTCTAGAGACAAGGCTCACAGTCTACTGAGCCATTTTCATTATAAGCCAGCGAGGGAGGTGAGGAGACACTATCCTTCCTTGCACAGCCTCTGGCGTCTCCCAGTCTCAGTGATTAATCAGGGGCAAAGGTGCAGAGGGGAGCTCAGGCCCACCTTCTACTCCGGGCTCCAGTATCAGCTATGGTAGCTGATCTTTTAGAAACATGACATGACATGTACAATTCCCTGGGCTACTTCCCCCACAGCAGCCCTCACTCCCTCAAGCTCCACTTCACCTTTACCTCAGGGCCTCCTTCCTTGTGACTGATATGGTGTGTACTACTCAGTCTCTCCAACAGTGCAACTTCCTCCCACAGATCCGGACATGCACACCCACCTGACTAACTGGGAGGCTTTTAACTAGTTTCAGCCATCCCCTGATTGGCTTCAGGTGTCCCAATCAACCTAGCATTCTCCCTGCCTCCTGGAAAGTTCTTAATTGGCCCCAGGTGTCTTAATTTACCTGGAGCAGCTGCCATTTCACTTATCCTGGTACCAGGGATTTGTTTAGCCTGGAGCTAATATATCTATCTCCCACTACTTTTCTATAGCCATCTGGCCTTGCCCCGTCACTATATATAAGCATATTTCCCTACCACGTGCCCCAAAGCTACAGACTTAACTGAAAGCAACTTAGGAGTTGCTGTTTTTGACACTCAGATGCCCAACTCCCAGTGGTCCAAACCCCAAAAATCCATTTTACCCTGTATAAAGCTTATACAAGGTAAACTCAAATTGTTTGCCCTCTATAACACTGATAGAGAGATATGCAGAGCTGTTTGCCCCACCCCAGGTATTAATACATACTCTGGGTTAATTAATGAGTAAAGAGTGATTTTATTAAATACAGAAAGTAGGATTTAAGTGGTTCCAAGTAGTAACAGACAGAACAAAATGAATTACCAAGCAAAATACAATAAAAACACACACAAGTCTAAGCCTAGTACAGTAATAAAACTAAATACCAATAAAGTCTCCCCCTTAGATGTTTCAATAAGTTTGCTTCACAGACTGGACACTTTCCTAGTCTGGGCACAATCCTTTCCCCTGGTACAGCCCTTGTTCCAGCTCAGGTGTTAGCTAGGGGATTTCTTGTGATGGCTGCTCCCTTTGTTCTGTTCCACCCCCTTATATATCTTTTGCATAAGGCGGGAATCCTTTGTCCCTCTGGGTTCCCACCCCTCCTTCTCAATGGAGAAGCACCGGGTTAAAGGTGGATTCCAATTCAGGTGACATGATGACATGTCACTGTAAGACTTCATTACCCACTTGCTAGCACACAAGAATACAGGAAGACTGACAATAAAACAGAGCCATCTACAGTCAGTTGTCCTGGTTAATGGGAGCCATTAAGATTCCCAACCACCATTAATGGCCCATACTTTGCATACCTACAATAGGACCTCAGAGTTATATTTCATATTTCTAGTTTATGATACAAAATTGGTACATTTATACAAATAGGATGACCACATTCAGTAGATTATAAGCTTTGTAATGATGACCTTACAAGAGATCTTTTACATGAAGCATATTCCAGTTACATTATATTCACTCATCAGCATATTTTTATAAAATCATATAGAGTGCAACTTCACACTCACCACCTGTTAAGTTTCTGATTACTGGACATGGGAAAAATATTAAGGTAGTATGTAAACTGAACAGAAAAAGATAATGTTCAAGTTATTTATAGTTTTATGAATGCTAGAACCAATCAGTTCAAATTTATCTAATTTTGACAATCTGCTATAGCAAGAAGAAGAAGAAGAAGATGATATCCTCTGTGCCTGTAGTATTTTATTCTAGTGTCCCATCTGAGAACTGGAATTACCTCCTAATCCAAACTTCCAGGAATTTTAGATGGGGAAAGGACATACCATCTGATAAAAAAAAAATAAAATTGCAAACAATCACCAGCATCTACCTATTATCAAAGTAAATGTTCTGTTTTCCCTTTTCTTTTTTTAAATTTTATTTAATTGCTTGGTTTTGGAGAAATTGCTCTGACAGGTCTAGCAGGTTGTAAATAAGCTTATTTTTGGTTAATGTTTTCCATCATTACTGATAAGTGTTAAAGTTAAATCTTCCTGGATATTCAATAACAGATTTGAAAGTAGCTATACTTGAACAAAAAAAAAAAAAAAAAAAAAAAAGCCTTCAGAAACAGACTTCAAAGAGAAACTGCGGAACGAAAATTCATTTGAAAATGAATAGGGTCTGGGAATGGCTGGCTCATTACAGAAGCAGCTTTGCCTCTCCTGGAATTGACACCTCCTCATCTATTGCTGGGAGTGGACTACATCCACCCTGATGGAATTGGCCCTGTCAACACCAGTTCACCACTTGTGAGGTAACTCTCTTCTCTTCGTGGTGTTAATATATTTATGTCTGCATCTGAAATTTTCACTCCATGAACTCGAAGAAGTTGGGTGTTTACCCACAAAAGCTTATGCTCAAATAAATCTGTTAGTCTGGTGGCACCTTAAAGACTAATTGTTTTTGTGGATACAGACTAACATGGCTATCCCCTGAAAGTTGATTTTGTCACTTAGCGTTTTCCCTGCATGTTAGATTAAAGTAACAGAAAATTTATCATCTGTGGTTATTTATAATGAGTCAAATTTAAGACCATGAAAAAGAACAATGAAATTGTAATCAGTTGGTTGCACTAAATAATAGTTTCTGAATTCACAAGCCGCATCAGTCCTTCCTGGATAAATGCTTTATAGGGAGTTTAAAATAGTGAATTAGAAATTTCAAGAATTGGTTTTTATTTTGGTATGAAAGCAATATTTATTTATTTGTTTATTTTTTTACACAAACAACTTAGCATGTTTAAAACAAATATTTCCAAGAGTTTTTTGTTTATCTCCAAGAAATCTGAATTTCAGTGGACAGGTTTGGATCAATGTGTATTCTGGCCAGCCTGGGTTATCCCTGCACAAACACATTAGGAGAATGAGTCATTGCTGTGGAAGCATAGTGAACAAAAAAAGCATGTACCAAGCCCCTGGATTTTGGGGCTTACCTCAAGATGTTGCTATGTGATACTAGCCATAGAGGATCTGCAGAAAGTCAACTCCACAAATTTTGAGACAGAGTGCAAAGGTGTAACTTGTGTTCCATCTCCCTCACGCCCAAGAACTCTATTGTCTGTAATGTCCTAAATTCAGGGCCAGGAACATTTAGAGAGCCAAATGCTGGCATGTTAACCATAAAGATAATACTCACAAAGTGCCAAGGTGTGGCTAGTCCCTGTGCAGGTTGCAAGAGGGTAAGGGATCATACAAGAGAGCCTTCCAGTTGCAACTGCAGTCCCTGCATTCACTGAAGTACAGGGAGTCTACCTGTTAGTATCTTATGAAGTAGTAGGCAGTGCTGATTAGTGTGCAGGTTGAAGGGACCTGACCTCCCCTTCCCTACATACCAGCCAGAGGAAATGACTGTCTATGGAAGGAGTGCAGCTGCACCTCTCTAAGGGATGACCCATTGCTCAGTCTCACCCTTCAGACCAGAGAGTTTCTGGAGGCAGTGTCTCTTGTGCCCCTCCTAGGGCATCTTAGCACTGCTCCCAGTGAGTAGTCCTTTCATGGAACAATTTGGGTAGAAGTAATTAGCTTACAAATAGTCACAAATATTTTAGGCCACCTTTCATACATTTTGTCAATTTACTTATTCACAGAACCCAGATTGAATCAAGCAAGTTACATAGTTTACTTTTCCTGCTTTAGTATTTGCTAGGCATAAAGGGCCAATTTAAAATCAACATATTAATAGTGAGAGGCAGTACAGTCTAGTGAATAGGACACTGGACTGGAAGTCAGGACAACAACCACTCACTTCATCTCTCTGTGATTGTATCCCACCCTTGCCCAGTCTGCCTGTATTATCTATTTATACTGTAAACTCCTTGAGACATTAATATATTTTTCTACCAGTGAAGTACCAGGTTTGGATCTATCAGTGCTACCATACTAATTATTATAATAAAACCGTGTATAAACACAAGGGTCCTTCATGTGCCCCCAATCTGCAAGAGCAAAGTTAAAATGTTTGCTTGTTTGTTTTCACTTTACCTTCGCTACAGATTCTCTAGGTCAAAAATCCCTTTTTATTAATCAGGTTTATTTGGTCTGTAGATTTATTTTGTATCTAATTTTAATAATGGGCATGTTATTTCTTATCTGTTATTGACATTTGCTGGTCTGTTTGCTCTACAAATTATTTGAGGTTTAAAAATTTCACTGAAAATATAAATGTAAAACTTATCAATAGGGAAACATTCTATTTCCCTAGAGTTACCATCTTTGAATCTTTCATACTCATATGTATACTGTTTCTTTAAATCTGTAGCAGAAAACTATGCAGGAAGTGCAAAAGCTCTATAGTGAAACAGAAAAAACAAAGACAGGGAACCTTTAGGGATAATGCTATTTTTCTTATTCTAATAAAGTTTTTTGAGCAGATTTAAAAGAATGGAGCTTTTTTCTCCTTGTCCTGAGACATGCTGTAGCTATATCTCCATCTAGTCTATCAAGAATAAAACCATGTTGATGAAGGAGAAAACCCAAGGCCTGTCTCCCTAATTACAAATCCAGATATTTATTCTCTAGCAAACATTACAGTGATTGCGGTGATAATTAAAACTTTTTATTTCATGGAAAAACTTGTCCAGGGGGCAAAATAACAGTGGTAGAATTTCTGCTAGAGTGTGAAAATAAATGGAATACTGTCTTCCACTTTCCTGTTCATATAAGAAGAAAAATATATACTACGGTCATGCTTGGTGGAAATGCTTGGGGAAACGCACATCCTGATAAATGGATGTTCAGTTAACAGGGGAAGTTACTGGGAAGGTGAGTCACACTGGGGATGTAACTGAGTTGTGATGGATTCTCCATCACTGACCATTTTTAAATCAAGATTTGACATTTTCTAAGAGATCTGCTCTAGGAATTATTTTGGGGAATTTCTATGGTCTGTGTTATGCAGGAGGTCAGAATAGATCAGCGGTTCCCAAATTGGGGTTTGTGAACCCCTGGGGGTTTGCAGAACGTTACAGGGGTTCACCAGAAAAATGTCACTAATGCCAGCCAAAGGACCCAGGGCACTGGAGGCAGCAGGTGGGACCCGGTTGCAGGGCAGACAGCCCGAGCCCCAGGGAGAGAGGGGCCGGGCCGTTGGGGCTGGCAGCCCGAGCCCCGGCAGTCAGCGGGACCTGCAACCTGAGCTCAGTGGAGCTCAGTTGACCGGGGCAGTCAACGGGGTCCAGCAGCAGGAGCCCCACAGAGTGCGGAGGAAATTTAAACTTAAATCCCTGGAAATATTAATTTTTAGGAGGGGGTTCATGAGATTTCACAATTTAGTGAAAGGGGTTTGCGGGTTGTTAAAGTTTGGGAACCACTGGACTAGATTATCACAATGATCTCTAGGACTCTATTAACTGACACATGGGTAAACATGGATTTGGGGGATTAAAGTAATTTGATTAAATAATTTATTGTAATCCATTGAAGGTATATTTTTACTGGTTATTTCTGAGGACAATGACAAATACAAAGACTTCTGCCTTAAGGAACTATATGTCTGCATACCATTATTCCAAGGTAATTGATTTGAGTACTTTGTAGTTTACTGCATGTATGAGGCGAGTGTAAGAGGTGTTGTGTTTCTGTTTCAGTTCAGGTCTTTAAGTTTTTGGACTCTCAATGCTAGTCCTACAAAAGGGTACATTTATCCTTTTATAAATCCCAAGAAGGAGTTTTGATTTTTTATCTCCTTCTTTCCAATTTGGCTATGCTAGGGTTTCTAATTTAGGGGGCTCCAATTTAATAAAATACGAGCTCTCTAATGGGCTACTCCTACTTCCCTAATCCCTGATTTTAAAGGTGGAGTTAAACAAGACACATCTGCCTCATTGGGTCAGCAGTTATTAAGCTACCTCTCCCCACATGTTGGGGAATAAAGAAACCACCCAACCTGTTACAAGGCCCTATTTAAAATGTTAAATAATGCTATCAAATATAAAATATAAGTTATAGCTTAATAAACTGAGCTAAAAAATGCTTAATTTCCCAAACATTATCTTTACATTACTTTTTGTATTTAATATCCATCAGTCTCGCCTAGCTAGAGGGCTAACATTTTTTGCTTTTGCATGTCTGAGTCATCTACCACAAAATAACTGTTTTTAAAATAAACACAAGAATGCAGATAGTATTTGTTAATTAAAACTTAAGAAAATAATTGGCAATGTCAAAGTGAACATTCCCACTTATATGTGCCCTTATGAGTGGGTTTTCTAAAACTGTTGGATGGGGTTTCAAAAGCACTTGAAAAGGAGTACTTGTGGCACCTTAGAGACTAACAAATTTTTTAGTCTCTAAGGTGCCACAAGTACTCCTTTTCTTTTTTCAGATACAGACTAACATGGCTGCTATTCTGAAACCTGTCAAAAGCACTTTGGTGGCTTAAGGCCAGTGGTGAGACATAAGGCCCTAAGCCACTTAAGTGATTTTGAACATCCCACCCAAACTTAAGGTCTGCAAAAATTAGCAGATGTCACTTGCTATTGAAGTGTTTAGGATAACACTAAAGAACAGTTTAAAACCTATCGATTAGTTTGACAGTGAAATAATCATCTGTTTGGTAAGATATGTCTACATTTATGTAGAAATCTAGAGAAAAAGCAGGTGGAATACATCAAATACTTAGCTATAACAGGAATGCAACCGTACCTCCTGCTTAACCATTCCATTCTACAGGCTTGATTAATTTCCAATTGTCAGTGCTGCTTATTTTTGAAATAAAATGAAATTGTTTCATAAAACACACATTTTTCAAGCAATCTGGCTTTCAATAGAAACATAAGAAACACGTTTAGAATATCTCAATTCAGAGATACTGAAAGGGTGCAGGGGCTGATCAATGTTTAAAATAGAGAGCTGCACTTCCTCTAAGATCCCTATTTATGAAGTTGTTTTACTCCTTATTCATACATTTTTTTTGTTTGTTTTCCCCCCTCTAGTTTCACAGCACTCTGATTCCTTTCAAAACATAGCTGACCCCACAAATCTTCAGCCTCAAAAGGGTGGTGGTGAGCAGTCATGGGAAGGGCACCCAGTACTTCAGATTACACCTGTGATTTCTTTGTTATACCTGAGAGATATTCCACTCTTAATTCCAAAGGAATTAGATGGAGGTAATCCATCCCTTGAAGGTCTTTGAATGATAAACAGGACAAACAGTGAAATCCTAGCCTCACTGGAGTCAATTAAGACAGAATTTCACTTCAAATGTTTAATTGTAGCTTGAGGTGACAGCTACTAGTATACCAAATGCTATATGTACATTTCATACTACTTTGAGTAGTAATACACACCCACACACACCTAGTAGGAATCGTATGTAGCACATCTCCACATTGGATTAATTTTCCTGGAGTCATTTTTAACAGCCAAGGCAGCTGACTTCTGATGCTTGAATCTGAGCAGAGTTAGTACGGCACAGAAATGTTGACAATGAACATAGATGACAACTATGGGATGAAATCAACCCCACTGCAGGTTCCTTAGAGTTTTGTTATTCTGAATTATAGACCTGGGGGGGGGAGGGGGGAAGGAGAGAGAAGAGAGGGAATTGAATGAAAAAAAAGCCAAGTCTATTATTCCCTGGATACAGACATGATTACAGGTAACAATTTCTAGAACAAAATTGTGTAAAAGGTCAGTAAGTTGTACCAAACACCATGATTTGATAAACATTTAATCAAAATCAGCAGAAAAACAAGAACTACAGATGTTATGAATAGATTTTATAAAAGGGTGGGTGGGGGGCAGAACCCCAGCTAGTGAAAGTCATGTAAATCTCTCTTGAAGATCCAATCCTCAATGCTTGCAACAAAACTGTGATACAGAGACGTCAAAGAAGAAAGCTCTGCTCCCTGTCAGTTAGAAAATCTGGCTCCTTCATTACCAGTATGCCACCTTGACATCCAATTTATTAAAGCACTGTCTCCCCCACGATAAACATCACTCAGTTACTTCTCTCTTCCCAGATGTTTAGCTTCCCTCCCCAAATTAAAAAAAAAGTTCTTCTCACCAAAAATAGAAATTGGAAATAGCAGAAGAATGGCAGCTTTCAGAAAAGTGAAATCTGAGAAATTAAGAAATGTAGGTATTACTGTCTGCTACTAAGATATATTAGGACTCACCACACAATGGAAGAGCTCACTGAAACCTAAACACATAAAAAATACTCCATATTCTAGTTCCTGAGAAAAAACAATGCAAGGATTAAGTGGCTAGTGTACCTTTCTGAAGGACTGTCAAACAGAAGAATTTAAATACATATATATCTAAATGCCTTATTTAAATACAAACTAATGAAGCAGAAAACAGACATATGTAGCCTGTTCCTGCGCCACTGAAGTCAATGGAATTTCTGTTATTCTCTTCAGGGGAAGCAATAGTTATCTCATTAGCATTATCTACCCTACTTTCAGAAGTTTTTAATCTTACAGGTTTGTACTTTTAGGGCCTGATTGTAACAGAGCTGGCATGGCTGTGTAAAGCAGTAAGTGGGCACAGTGTACAGCAGCCACTTACAAAGCAACTGTGCAGCCCATTTCCCTTCACACAAGTGGCTGGAAAGAGGTTGGATGCATCAGGGAGAGGCAGAATCTGGGGTCCACCTTCCATGCACATGAAGCAGTGCAGCTCATTGAGAAGCACACTCTGCATTGAATAAAGATGTGCAAAATTTGCCTCCTTCCGGGATCACTGAGGAGGCCCACACAGAGGCTGTGACTCAGAAGATCACAATCTTCCTCCAAGGCTGCTCCAGGGTCAGCACAACATACAGCCACTTTAGGATGTGCTTTAGGAGGTGAAGAGCAATCTGTCCAATCAGTGTAAGGCCAAAGAGTAATGAAAAAAGCATAACCTTTTAAATAGCAGAAAGAGTTTAACATATAATGGTTTATAAATACATTGGGTAAGAGGCCTCAAAAGTACAAAGGAGAAATTAGGTCCATTAAATAAGTGTGGTGAAATGAATAACTATAAAAATCTGCTTTCAATTAGAAAGGTAAAATAAACATTTAGACAGTAACTGTGGAGGTAAGTGTGATAGGCTCGGTCACAGAGACACCCTTGGGACTGTCACCTGATGTGCTGAAACTACCTCTGAGCCCATTTTTTTCTTTGCTGGCTTGGGACTCCAGAACCCTGCCTTGTTGAGGCAGAAAGGCTAGCTTGCTGCAACATAGACCCAGGGTCTGAACCACGTCCCCAAAGAATCATAGAATATCAGGGTTGGAAGGGACCTCAGGAGGTCATCTAGTCCAACCCCCTGCTCAAAGCAGGACCAATACCCAACTAAATCATCCCAGCCAGGGCTTTGTCAAGCCTGACCTTAAAAACTTCTAAGGAAGGAGATTTCACCACCTCCCTAGGTAATGCATTCCAGTGTTTCACCACCCTCCTAGTGAAAAAGTTTTTCCTAATATCCAACCTAAACCTCCCCCACTGCAACTTGAGACCATTACTCCTTGTCCTGTCCTCTTCTACCACTTGAGAATAGTCTAGAACCATCCCCTCTGGAACCACCTCTCAGGTAGTTGAAAGCAGCTATTAAATCCCCCCTCATTCTTCTCTTCTACAGACTAAACAATCCCAGTTCCCTCAGCCTCTCCTCATAAGTCATGTGTTCCAGTCCCCTAATAATTTCTGTTGCCCTCCGCTGGACTCTCTCCAATTTATTCATATCCTTCTTGTAGTGTGGGGCCCAAAACTGGACACAGTACTCCAGATGAGGCCTCACCAATGTTGAATAGAGGGGAATGATCACGTCCCTCAATCTGCTCGCTATGCCCCTACTTATACATCCCAAAATGCCATTGGCCTTCTTGGCAACAAGGGCACATTGCTGACTCATATCCAGCTTCTCGTCCACTGTCACCCCTAGGTCCTTTTCCGCAGAACTGCTGCCTAGCCATTCAGTCCCTAGTCTGTAGCTGTGCATTGGGTTCTTCCGTCCTAAGTGCAGGACCCTGCACTTATCCTTGTTGAACCTCATCAGATTTCTTTTGGCCCAATCCTCCAATTTGTCTAGGTCCCTCTGTATCCTATCCCTGCCCTCCAGCGTATCTACCACTCCTCCCAGTTTAGTATCATCCGCAAATTTTCTGAGAGTGCAATCCACACTGTCCTCCAGATCATTTATGAAGATATTGAACAAAACCGGCCCCAGGACCGACCCCTGGGGCACTCCACTTGACACCGGGTGCCAACTAGACATGGAGCCATTGATCACTACCCGTTGAGCCCGACAATCTAGCCAACTTTCTACCCACCTTGTAGTGCATTCATCCAGCCCATACTTTCTTAACTTGCCTACAAGAATACTGTGGGAGACCGTGTCAAAAGCTTTGCTAAAGTCAAGAAACAATACATCCACTGCTTTCCCTTCATCCACAGAACCAGTAATCTCATCATAGAAGGCGATTAGATTAGTCAGGCATGACCTTCCCTTGGTGAATCCATGCTGACTGTTCCTGATCACTTTCCTCTCATGTAAGTGCTTCAGGAGCTGCAGACTTAACTAAATACAGCTCAGCAAGTACTTCTGTCTCCAGCACCCAACTCTGATTGGGATCCAAATCCCACATAAATCCATTTTACTCTGTATAAAGCTTATACAGGGTAAACTCATAATTGTACACCCTCTATAACACTGATAGAGAGATATGCACAGCTCTTTGCTCCCCCAGGTATTAATCACTTACTCTGGGTTAATGAAATCACTTTTGTTTATTAATTAAGTTATTATTATTAATTAAGTATAAAAAGTAAGATTCAGGTCACTTCAGGTAATAACAAACAGATCAAAGTAAGTGCATGGGTCACAGCATAAAGTAATATTCGCTCTTCAGATACTCCCACCTTCTTGTTAACTGTTGAGAATAGACCACTTCCACCTTAATTGAATTGGCCTTGTTAGCACTGACCTCCCACTTGGTAAGGCAACTCCCATCTTTTCACATGCTGTGATATATATACAGCTTACTATATTTTTCACTCCATGCATCTGACGAAGTGGGTTTTATGAAAGCTTATGCCCAAATATATTTATTAGTCTCCAAGGTGCCACAAAGGACTGCTTGTCATTTTTGCTGATACAGACTAACACGGCTACCACTCTGAAACCTGAGAATTAAGTAAGTTACCAAGCAAAATAAAAAAAAAACATGCAAGTCTAAGCCTAATACATTAAGAAACTGAATACAGGTAAAGCTCATCCTCAAAGATGTCCCAATAAACTTTTTCACAGACTAGTCTCCTTCCTAGTCTGGGCCCAATCCTTTCTCCGGTACAGTTCTTGTTAGTTCCAGCTCAGGTGGTGACTAGGGGATTTCTCATGACTGACAGCCCACTTGTTCTGCTCCAACCCCTTTTATAACTTTGGCACAAGGCAGGAATCTTTTGTCACTGTGGATCCCCACCCCTCCTTCTAAATGGAAAAACACTAAGTTTAAGATGGATTCCAGTTCAGGTGACATGATCACATGTCACTGTAAGACCTTCTTCTTCATTACCCAGTTGTAGCAAAGCTGAGATTCACCAGCATGGCACCTCCTGCTGAACATCTTGGGAATTAGCTCTCCAGCGCTCCCACTGCTGGGCGATGTCTCACTTGCCTCAGGCCCCCATGTTCCTCCTGGACCCCAGTGCCCTTTACCTTGGGTCTCCCCTCCCAGTGGAGCCCCTAACCCTCTCATCCACCTTGTCTCAGTGGCTACTGCTAGTTGTCATCTAGCCCCTGCTCACTGGTGCAAACTGCAGTCTGTCATGGCCACTCATCATTGGCAAGGGGTTAGGACCAGTTGCCTCTGCCTATTCCCAGGCTGCACCTCTGTAGCCCCAGTACCTTTGTAGACCTTACACAAGGACTGCAGCCTGGGGAGTTACCAGGATGGAGCTCCCCAGCTCCTCTTGCCTTTCCCCAGCACTACTGTACCTTAGGTACCCTTCTCTCCCAGGCAGCCAGGTCCTTCTCTCCAGAGAGAAAGAGAGACTGACTCAGCTCCTGGCTCACAGCCCTTTTATAGAGCCAGCTGTGGTCTGACTGGGGTGTGGCCCCAGCTCTGGCTGCTTCCCCAATCAGCCTAGCCTTTCACAGGAGTGGGGTAACTGCCCCACTACATAGTAGCTGGAAGACAGGTACATAGGAAGGCTTGCAGGTAAACCAACCCATTCACAGTTCATTGATTCTGAAGCATCCTTAATGGCTTACATTTCACAGGTTTACATCAGTAACATAAGTTTATGTCTTATTCTCCTAACTCCAGACTCAGGGCTTGTCTACACTTACATTTTACAGCGCTCTAACTTCCTGGCTCAGGGGAGTGAAAAATCACCCCACTGAGCGCAGCAAGCCTGAGCACTTTAAAGCGCTAGTGTGGACAGGTTCTGAGCGTTCGGAGCTGTGCTCCCAGAACTCAGAGCTGATCCCCCTCGTGGAGGTGGATTACCAGGGGCGCCAGGAGAGCTCTCTCCCAGCGCTCGCAGGTCACCACACTCGCACTTCAAAGCGCTGCCGCTGGAGCGCTCCTGCAGCGGCGCTTTGAAGTTTCATGCCCATAGAAATAATACATGCAAACAAATCGTAAAACAGTGACTGATAAAGAAGAGGCAAAGACTACTTGGAACACCTGCTGTTCAAGAGAAAAACATAATTTGGATGATTTGCATACCAAGTGTCAGGGTTCCTTCCCCACTCCGAGCTCTAGGGGACAGATGTGGGGACCCGCATGAAAGACCCCCTAAGCTTTTTCTTACCAGCTTAGGGTAAAACTTCCTCAAGGTACAAACTTTGCCTTGTCCTTGAACCCTATGCTGCCACCACCAAGCTTGTTAAACAAAGAACAGGGAAAGAGACCACTTGGAGACGTTTTCCTCCCAAAATATCCCCCAAGCCCTACATACTCCCTTTCCTGGGGAGGCTTGAGAATAACATCCTAACCAATTGACTACAAAAATCATCAAAGACCCAAACCCCTGGATCTTGGAACAATGGAAAAAAAAACAGTCAGGTTCTTAAAAGAAGGATTTTATTAATAAAAAAAAAAAAAAAAAGAAAGGTAAAAATCATCTCTGGAAAATCAGGATGGAAAATACTTTGCAGGTTATTCAGATTCAAACCACAGAGGATCCCCCTCTGGGCAAACCTTAAAGTTACAGAAAACACAGGGAAAATCCACATAAAACAAAAGATAAACTAATCCTCCTTGCCTGGTTTACCTATACTGGTTACAATATTGGAGACTTGGATTAGGATGGGTTGGAGAAGATGGATTTTTGTCTGGCCTTTCTCAGTCCCAAGAGAGGACAACCATGTAAACAAAGAGCACAAACAAAAGCCTTCCCCCCACCCCCCTAAGATTTAAAAGTATCTTGTCCCCTTTTTGGTCCTTTGGATCAGATGCCAGCCAGGTTAGCTGAGCTTCTTAACCCTTTACAGGTAACAGGATGTTGCCTCTGGCCAGGAGGGATTTTATAGCATTGTATACAAAAAGGTGGTTACCCTTCCCTTTATATTTATGACACCAAGTTATGGAAAACTAATTTCAAAAGAGACTGGAGAAAGAAAACCAACTGAATCTTCAAAAATAAAATAATCCTGGCAACCATCATCCCATATTTGAAAGGTGTAAGTATCAAGAAGGCTATGGCATTTTTGAGGCTAATAAAAGGGTTATGTGCTCATTAAGTGAAAATTTTAAGATGTGTGTTAAGGATTTTCCCTTCACCCTTCCCCTGGTTCTTGACACACAAACAGAAAGCAGAAAACCAGAGGTCCTAAATGCAGGCAATTCAATGTTTATTGGAGTTAATCAGGCGAGCATACCCATAGCTCTGCATGCTGGCAGAGTCTTTTTCCCCAGTGTCCCCCTTTTCCCTTCCTTAGCAGGCATAATTATACCTGCAGTGCATGCCCTTGGTCCCACCCCTTACTCTTTATGGTCATATTCTGTTTTGGAGAGTCTTAGGTCTGGGGAGCTTTTGTATCCCATGGGAGGGGTAAGGAGTGAGGCTAGGCTTCAGTTCAGGGACAGGCATTTCTTTGGCCTTTTAGTGTTTCTTATACCTTCCTGCCCATCCCCCTTGCCCCTCCTGACTGGTTGCTTGACCTTGTCTCAGGAGAGGAGTTGAGGCAGGAATGTCCTTCAAGTGTACACTTGTTTATTAAATGCCCAGCAACTCTACCCAGCAACACTTTAGCTCTGTCTCTTAGCTCTTTTCACCCCACCTGTTTAGTCACACATATTCGTAAGAATATAAAAATATCAAAAGTCAAATGGGCAAACAAAACCCAAAATTCTATCTCAGGCAAATATACAGGCCTGAATATTACATTATTATCACTAAGACTTCTAACAATGAGTATCAGAGAAAATGTCCTATTGGTGAGATAATTTGTCCAGGATTACCAAGAAAAATGACGAACTCCATCACTTTAAAAACTGCACTAGGCAAAACACTAGCATATACGCAATGGAGAAGGATTCTTGAACAACAGGCACATGGACTGGATGAACTAATGGGTCTTTTCTATCTCTAGAGTCTATGATAAACAAAGAAATGGAATTGCTTTATCTCGTAAAATAAGAGCACAAGTGTCTCATTCAAAGACAATAAGTGAAACCTGGACCCACTGAAGTCAATGGCAACCCCTGCTCCTGACTTCAATGAGCCCAGGATTTTATCCCATTTCTCAGAATGCAGAAGGAGATAGTGCAGACCTCCAACCTATGCAATGATATTGAACTACCTAAAAGTATCTAACTTAGTATAACATTTTAAATGTTTATCTAAAATGCTTAAACTAAAAGGACTCATGAGAGTTTCCTGGTGGGGGAGAGGAGAAATCAAGAAGCTCTTTGTGTGATGGCTGTTGTGCTCATGTCTAGCTGCAGAAAGGCAGGAACTAAGGGACCACCAGAATTCATCTCCAAGTATTTAATAATATGAGGGGGTGACTATATGGTCCAAACAGGCTCTGCTTTTTCTACAGGATTCCCAAACCTCAGTAGTATCTTGGGCTTGGGACAGTATCAAAGTGCACAGCCCACAGTCTCAGAGAACCAGGATTGCCAGCAAGTTACTTTTTTATTTTTTGTTGTTGTCTTGGGCTTCCTCTCTATCTCTGTGAAAATGTTTAGTGTAAAGCTGGGCTCCTATATGCCATCATAATAGCGCCCCAGTTCTCAAAAAGCAGCCATATGTTGGCACTGATCCACCTCTAACTTATTCACAGTAAGCTACTTTTTCTTTAGAGCATTATCCCTGTGTGTGGGACTCTCTCAGCTGCTGACAAAAGCCAACTGGAAATAAAAAAAAGCTACCTTCATGGGCAATCTGTGTCAGCAGCAATGCTTGAGTCTGCCTCTTGCCAAAGATCACCCCTGCTGCCTGCAATGGTCTACATGGGATACCTGCTGTGGCTTCTGATGCTAACTCCAGTGCCACAGATGCTCCTTAAAAACAACACAAATGGCCAGTTGTGTTATATTGCTGCAGGAAAGCAAATGGTGCTACAACCATGGTGCAGGAACAACTCTTGGTTACTTTTCAAAATTGTGAGTCAAGATACGTCAATCTCAGTATGTGGCATAAAGATGCAAAAGCAGCATCAAACTTACATTTAAAAAAAAAATATGAGTCTGGTTTTACACCCCAAAAGAAAAGCTGTTCATAAATGTTAAGCATCAGCTACAAAGAACACATAGCAGCTGCACAACAGGGTGGTTCTCTTTTATGGCCACATTTTATCGTATGATTTCATAAGTGTAAGCTTTCCTGGTTTTCTGTGAACAAGCTTCAACCTAAATGTTCTTTTAGCAAAGAATGTTTATACTGAAATAAGTGTGGTTTTTTTGTTGTTGTTTAAAAAAAACACACACACACACACTATTGGCGTTGGATCCCATTGTTATCCTTCTATTAAAAATGTGAAAGTTTTTCTTCTTTTAATTCAGCGTGGACATATTTTCAGCAATAGTGTGCATTATTTTATTAATTTATTTTGACAGCTAATAACAAAAAGATGTTGTCATCCAGTTATCTGTGTAATGTATCTTTAAATGTAGAGATATGTACTGCATCTGTCACTTTATAGTTCAGTTCAAATGCAGTGATAGAGGAATAACTGTTATTTTTCCATGCGGACTTTAAATTAGTTCTTTTTTGGGGTTTTCCTTAATCTGAAAAAGTTCTCTAGCCTGAAAAATAAATCCAACTTTTTTTCTGTGTACATGGAAAAATGAAAGCAGTGTACACTATCATTAGTGTTCTGAAGCAATGGAATTTCAATGAAGTAATAATTCCATTTCTGAAAAAAAGTATATAAATTCTGTGTAGTCTTGAGAGAATCAGACACTTGCACATATGCTTGAAAGTGTTCACACAAACACCTGAAGGCCAGAGAAACCTCTGAAATTATGGATCAAAATTGTATTTATTCTGCAGTATCAAGGTTGATGATTCATTACATTCCGTATTTTATTGAAGTAGGAATACCAAAACTTTATGATTGACTTAGAATATAATCTTATACAGTAGCCTTGGTCAAGATTTTTTTTTTAAAGTTAGGCTCCTAAATCCATATTTAGGCACCTTGTCAAAAACTACATCTTGAGGTTCCCCCATTTTGGGTGAAATCAGGTGCCTTTCTTATTTTGTGCCTCATTCCCCAAGCAACAGCTGTCCTGTTTTGTGGTCCTGGAGTATAGCTCTCCAGAGGTACCTCTTTGCAAGTCCACCCCCTTACCCAGGGCATACAAGAATCCAGACATAAAGGAAAATTGTTCCACAGCCTGCAAAGGGCCATGGTCCTTCCCTCACATAAAGGAGGGGAAAGTCTTTCAGACCCCACAAAAAATCTCAGCTCACACCCCCTCTTGCATGGCAAAAGAAACAAACCAGGCCACCTGCTTACCTCAGAGGCTGATGATATTATCCAGCTCATAACCCAGTCTGAAAACCTTGGGATCTAGCTCTACTTGGCTCAGAAAGCTAGCTCCACTGGCCTGAGTTCCTCCTTCTGTAAGCTCCTGCCCTCCCCACCCTATCCTCCAGGGAAGGGGGTGGGGCTGATAAACTGCACAGATGTAGGGTTTGGAGATGATTTTGACCAAAGGGACTCTTTAACTACTCTTAAAAAAAAAAAAGCTGTTTACCCCAGACACCTAAATGAATGGCCTGATTTTCAAAAATGCTTACCAGACATCAGCTCCCACTCATTTCCCTCAGTATCACTGAATTCTGTGGAAGCCCCTAAGTGCTCAGCACTTTCAAAAACACACAGTTATTTAAGTGCCTAAATATGGAGCCTAATTAAGCACCCATTTTGAAAGTCTTCCCTTGTAATGTTTTACTCTCTGTTGTATACCATAAAATACAGGAGGTGCAATATGGCCAAATTCTGCTGTGAAAATTGTAGTTTTAATTTGAAGATGTTTGAGCTTTTCAATTTACAACTTTAACACTGCATCAAGATATGTGTCTGATATTTTAATCATATATCAGGAAGAACATAGTTGATCAGACTTCTTGGTGATGGGCAAAGATTGACAATTATATAGCTAGTTTTAAAAGTGAGTTGCCAGGTCTGATTCTTTTTTGAGATGCCTAACAAGCCATCCAAAAATCCCCCAAATTCTAATAAATAGGCACAAGTCAGATTAATAGATGTATATGTACATTTAGTGTCCATCTTCTCTGATCTATCTGTTCTTCTCCATAATAGACCTCTGATAGCCAGAGAAAAAATGAGCAGATAACTTGCACCTCTAAATAATGATGATAATCATGTGAACACCCTTAGGATTTCCTTCCCTCATCACTATTACAGATGCAGTGTCCATGAATTACCAACTCTTGCTTCAGAATCACTGTGTGTAGAAAAGTAACTGCTTCAATCTAGCTCCAAAAGGAGAAGGTGTTTATTTAAAATTTGAAATCCAAGCATAGCCATTTCTTTGCCATCTTTCTTGATACCGTGCAGTTTAGCCTACAGCAACTTTTCTTAATCCCTTTTTTATCAAATAATAGTACTAATACACTATGTGTCCAAAACAAATCACCAACTATATTTACCATGCTTATTTATCTTATAATTATGCAGTATGTTAATTTTTGTTTACATGATTGAGAGATACCTGTAGTACTTCTATATATTAGGAATGATATGTGTATTCTGTAGCTGTTTCTGCTAGCCTGTCAAAAAGCAAGCAATCTTAGAATGGCTGACAACTTGACAAAATATTATCTAGAGTAGGGGGTTCTGACAATTGTTTGAACTATACCTCTTATACATTCCAAGAGACTCTTAAAATAACTGACAGCCACGCATGAGTATGTAGGTAAGCAGAAGACAAGCAAGGCAGACGTAGTCATAAAAATAGGTTATACAAATTCCGAAAACACTCATTTTCAATGGAAAATGATAATACAAAGGAATGCTTTACAAATTCTCTAAGTATCCATTGTGATTTCCCGGCAAAAGATATTTTACTGACCTCTGCTGTTTAGAATCTAATTGCCATATTTGTGCCATATACAAGAATGGGATGTGAAGCGAATGCCACTGATGTAGGTACTGCAGATATTTCTGAATACAAATGAGCACAATTCTAAACATTATAGTGAAATTGCTATGCAAATTGCAGTATCAGAGTGCAATTTTCTATGGGGAAGATAAAATGATATTTTTACTCAGCTACACATTCTCATTAACAATTCACTTGAGACTATTTGAGGTAATTCCTCTCTTCCATGAGGAAGTCAGTTACTCAGTCACTGCATCTCAGAAATAATATTCTGGCCAAACATTTGAAAAAGCTCCCAAAAAGCTATAACATTAAAAAGAGGTGTGAAGAAACATCAGCACAAAGAGACCAGTACTAACAAGTGTGGAAACAGTGTTAGTGAAAATGCAGTTCTAACACAAAAACCTCAAAAACCTCAAGCGGAACTGATGCGATATTTAAATAGTTGAGGATTATGCAAAATGCAGGGTTTTTTTCTAACAAAAATCACTTTTTGTTTCTTGTAATGGTGGTTAAACCCTGCATAATTAAGAAGAGAAAAACTGTCTTTTTCCCCATCACAAACTGTGCCTGAGCAAACAACTAAAAGATCCACTATCCCAGAGTTTGAGGGATTTGAAATAATCAATTCTTTATTAAATTCCTGGGGAAACTCAAACATTCCTGGTAGGGAATGCCAACCTACCATAAAAAAGAAACTACTCTAGATCAATTCTCACCCTTTCCTCCATTTTTCAAAATACTAACTTTTCTTACTATTGCAGCTATTATATTTGGACCCAGCAGAAAAGGAGATAGGTTTCAAAACTGAAACTAACTTTAAAGTGAGTCTTTGCACTGGGGAGGGGAGAATGCTTAAACATTTAAAGAGACAGGACATCGCATTACTACACCCTACTTTCAAAAAAATTCCAAATACATATACATTATCTTTACATGGCTAATATGATCCACTACATAATCTAACTAAAAGTTGCACATTGACTAGCACAGACTTTCAAATTGTAAGGAATTATTTTGCCCTGGAATAGCAACTCACTAACTAAACAACTCAGAAGTTCATGTGCACAACTTGTTTTCACACTTTCTTGGGATAAGGTGGTAATGGTGTTATGGCAGTGTCTTGAACAGGAACAATCAATGGCAAGGAGTCAGCTGGATCTGGTACTAAAGTTTCTCCCAAAAAGTCTTCAAAATTAGGAGTTGTAACAGAATAAGTTTCTACTGAAGAAACAGGAAGTCCTACTGGAACATTCCTGGGATCTGATACTTGTGAAGTCTGCAACTGGTCCGTATGTCATTTCAACAAACTACCATGGGATAGTTTTACCTCAAACAAAACAGGTCCTGTGCATTTTAAAAGTTCTCCAGGTACCCATTTCACTCCACAACCATCATTGCTAATCCACATTCAGTCTGCTACTTGAAAAAATAATGAAAAGTCTCACATCATTGAACAATTTGCATTGCTTTGGGATTTGACTACACATGAGGCAATATCAGGATGTAGCAAGTCCCAACAGGTATGCAAAGACTGCATCAAGAAAAGAGTTGCAGATGTCTCCTGGGTAGTAGCATGTAGTGTGCACACATAGACAAGCAAGAAATTGTCCAATTTCTGCTGATGACTCAAAATGCCCATGCAGTGTGTTCCATTAGTCCATTTGTAGCAGAATGATATGGAACAGAGCATATGTGCAGAATTCCATTTGAAGCTGGGAGTCTCTGAAATTCTTCAGAACAGAATTGCAGTCCATTGTCACTCACCAATTGTAACAGTAAACCAATCTGTCTAAACAAGGTATGAAGCTGTCCAATGATCTTGGTACCTGTAGTAGTAATCATTCTGAAAATTTCTGGCCATTTTGAATGGGCATTGACCATGACCAAAAACATATAGCCTTCCAAAGCAAAGCCCATGTGAATATGTGTCCAAGGAGTCTGAGGCCATGACCAAGGGTGTAGATGAGCTGGGCCAGAATGCTCAATTTGTTGACACATAATATAACACTTTGCCTTCCTCTAAAAATCTTTCTTGATCCCCAGCCACCAGACATGACTCTTGCCTATGCCCTTCATCCATACAATGCCAAACTGACCTTCATGAAGAGCTTTCAAAATGTGAGATTGAAGTGACTTCAGAATGGTGATTTGGGTTTGCGAACAGGGACCACTAACAGGGATTTTCGAGAGGGAGTTCTCCAGGTGAAAGAGGAGCAAATACAGGACCCTTGGGGTAAGTGGCTGTCTGTAGTGTGTGTTTGTGTTTGGGGGTTACTAGCTGTGTGCTGAGCTTGTGTTTGTTTGTTTGTTTATTTGTTTGTTTATTTGTTTGTTTGTTGGACCGTGTGCTGTGGCCAGCAGTTGGAAGCTGTGAGCTTCTAAAAAAGGTTTGAAATCTAGAAGCCTCTTCATTGGCTGAGCCTTAGTCAGGGGTCAGGGCTATCAAGAAGGCCAGAGCTTTATAAAGCAGCGAGCAAGTGACCAGGGACCACTAACAGGAAGTTTCAAGAGGGAGTTTGGAAGGGGCGAGGTACACTTGCCATTCTTTAAAACCTTTAAACTAAACTATAATCTATAATCAAAACTTTTTGATTTAAACAAACATCCTATCGTTTACCTAGGTAGCTGTAGGAGAAAATGCAGGCAGAAGCCCAGCAGCAGAGTGGGGGCTATCCTGTTTATTTCACTCAGTGTAGCATGTATGATTACCTGCCCTGTGGGCGGATGGCATATGTGTGCATTCGGTGCAAGGAGCTCCTGGCCCTCAGAGACCGTGTACAGGCTTTGGAGGCCAGGGTGGTGGGACTGGAGGAGCTAAGGGACGCAGAGAGATATGTTGATGAGGCTTTCCGGGACACTGTAGATTTGTCCCACCTCTGGTCAGACAGCCCCTGCACTGTTAAGGAGGATGAAAGGCCCAGAGAAGGAGAGCAGTCAACGGGAACAGACGGAAACCTTCCCATATTTGGGACCCTCCTTCCAGATGATGCTGGGGTATCCTCTCGCACTGAGGTTACCTCTCCGGGGGAGAGAACTCCAGTCATTAGGAAAAGGCAGGTGTTAGTAATGGGAGATTTGATCATTAGAAACATAGATAGCTGGGTTTGTGATGACCGGGAGAACCGTATGGTGACTTACCTGCCTGGTGTGAAGGTTGCGAATCTCTCGAGGCATCAAGATAGACTTATGTGTAGTGCTGGGGAGGTACATGTAGGTACCAATGACATAGGGAAGGGTAGGAGAGAGGTCCTGGAGGCCAAATTTAGGCTGCTAGGAAAGAGATTGAAATCCAGGACCTCTATGGTGGCATTCTCAGAAATGCTTCCAGTTCCATGTGCAAAGCCAGGTAGGCAGGCAGAGCTTCAGAGTCTCAATGCATGGATGCGGCAATGGTGTAGAGAGGAAGGGTTAGATTTATAAGGAACTGGGGAAACTTTTGGGATAGGGAGAACCTATATAGGAAGGATGGGCTCCAGTGGATCCAGACTGCTGGCACTTAACATTAAAAAGGTTGCAGAGAAGTTTTTAAACTAAGAGATGGGGGAAAGCCAATTGCTTCAAAGTGCATGTGGATCGGACTTCTCTTAGAGGAGAGTCTATTGATAGAAAAGGAGTACTTGTGGCACCTTAGAGACTAATCAATTTATTTGAGCACAAGCTTTCATGAGCTTATGCTCAAAGAAATTGGTTAGTCTCTAAGGTGCCACAAGTACTCCTTTTCTTTTTGCGAATACAGACTAACATGGCTGTTACTCTGAAACCTGTCTATTGATAGAGATTCTCTTGGTTTTAGTCAGGAGGAGAGGATGGAAGAGAATAAAGTACAGGCCAGATCAGATGAGAAACATTCACATAAAGAATCTGTTACATCAGAAAAGGGCAGACAAATAAACAGTGACAAGTTTTTAAAGTGTTTGTACACAAATGCTAGAAGTCTAAATAATAAGATGGGTGAACTAGAGTGCCTTGTGTTAAAGGAGGATATGGATATAATAGGCATCACAGAAACCTGGTGGAATGAGGACAATCAATGGGACACAATCATTCTGGGGTACAAAATATATCGGAAGGACAGAACAGGTCGTGCGGGGGGGGGGGGGGAAGAGGGGGAAGCACTATATGTGAAAGAAAATGTAGAATCGAATGAAATAAAAATCTTAAATGAATCCATATGTTCCATAGAATTTCTATGGATAGTAATTCCATGCTCTAATAAGAATATAACAGTAGGGATCTATTATCAACCACCTGACCAGGACAGCGATAGTGATGATGAAATGCTAAAGGAGATTAGAGAGGCTATCAAAACAAAAAAAACTCAATAATAGTGGGGTATTTCAATTATCCCCATATTGACTGTGTACATATCACCACAGGATGAAATGCAGAGATAAAATTTCTCAATACTTTCAATGACTGCTTCTTAGAGCAGCTGGTACAGGAACCCACAAGGGGAGAGGCAACTTTCGATGTAGTTCTGAGTGGAGCGCAGGATCTGGTCCAAGAGGTAACTATAACAGGACTGCTTGGAAATAGTGACCATAATATAATAACATTTAACATTCCCGTGGTGGGAAGAACACCTCAACAGCCCAACACTGTGGCATTTAATTTCAGAATGGGGAACTATGCAAAAATGAGGAGGTTAGTTAAACAGAAATCAAAAGGTACAGTGACTAGAGTGAAATCCCTGCAAGCTGCATGGACACTTTTCAAAGAAACCATAATAGAAACGCAACTTAAATATATACCCCAAATTAAAAAACACAATAAAAGAACTAAAAAAGAGCCACCTTGGCTTAGCAACTATGTAAAAGAAACAGTGAGAGATAAAAAGGCATATTTTAAAAAGTGGACGTCAAATCCTAGTGAGGTAAATAGAAAGGAGCATAAACACTGCCAAATTAAATGTAAAAATGTAATAAGAAATGCCAAAAAGGAGTTTGAAGAACAGCTAGCCAAAAACTCAAAAGGTAATAACAAAATGTGTTTTAAGTACATCAGAAGCAGGAAGCCTGCTAAACAACCAGTGGGGCCCCTGGACGATCCAGATACAAAAGGAGCACTTAAAGACGATAAAATCATTGTAGAGAAACTAAATGAATTATTTGCTTCAAGTCTTCACGGCTGAGGATGTTAGGTAGATTCCCAAACCTGAGCTGTCTTTTGTAGGTGACAAATTGGAGGAATTGTCACAGATTGAAGTGTCACTAGAGGAGGTTTTGGAATTAATTGAGAAACTTAACAGTAACAAGTCATTGGGACCAGATGGCATTCACCCAAGAGTTCTGAAAGAACTCAAATGTGAAATTGCAGAACTATTAACTATGGTTTGTAACCTGTCCTTTAAATCAGCTACTGTACCCAATGGCTGGAAGATAGCTAATGTAACACCAATATTTACGAGGGGCTCTAGAGGTGATCCTGGCAATTACAGACCTGTAAGTCTAACGTCAGTACCGGGCAAATTAGTTGGAACAATAGTAAAGAATAAAATTGTCAGATACATAGAAGAACATAAATTGTTGCACAAAAGTCAACATGGTTTCTGTAAAGGGAGATCATGTCTTACTAATCTATTAGAGTTTTTTGAGGGGGTCAACAAACATGTGGACAAGGGGGATCCAGTGGACATAGTGTACTTAGATTTCCAGAAAGCCTTTGACAAGGTCCCTCACTAAAGGCTCTTATGTAAATTAAGTTGTCATGGGATAAGAGGGAAGATCCTTTCATGGACTGAGAACTGGTTAAAAGACAGGAAACAATGGGTAGGACTAAACGGTAAATTTTCAGAATGGAGAGGGGTAACTAGTGGTGTTCCCCAAGGATCAGTTCTAGGACCAATCCTATTCAACTTATTCATAAATAATCTGGAGAAAGGGGTAAACAGTGAGGTGGCAAAGTTTTCAGATGATACTAAACTGCTCAAGATCGTTAAGACCAAAGCAGACTGTGAAGAACTTCAAAAAAATCTCACAAAACTAAGTGATTGGGCAACAAAATGGCAAATAAAATTTAATGTGAATATATGTAAAGTAATGCACATTGGAAAAAATAACCCCAACTATACACACAATATGGTGGGGGCTAATTTAGCTACAACTAATCAGGAGAAAGATCTTGGAGTCATTGTGGATAGTTCTCTGAAGACGTCCACGCAGTGTGCAGAAGCAGTCAAGAAAGGAAATGGGATGTTAGTAATCATTAAAAAAGGTATAGAGAATAAGACGGAGAATATCTTATTGCCCTTATATAAATTCATGGTACGCCCACATCTTGAATACTGCATACAGATGTGTCTCCTCATCCCAAAAAAGATATACTGGCATTAGAAAAGGTTCAGAAAAGGGCAATTAAAATGATTAGGGGGTTGGATCAGGTCCCATATGAGGAGAGATTAAAGAGACTAGGACTTTTCAGCTTGGAAAAGAGGAAACTAAGGGGGGATATGATAGAGGTATATAAAATCATGAGTGGTGTGGAGAAAGTGAATAAGGAAAAGTTATTGACTTGGTCTCATGATATAAGACCTAGGGGCCACCAAATGATATTAATGGGAAGCAGGTTTAAAACAAAAAAGGAAGTTCTTCTTCACTCAGCACACAGTCAACCTGTGGAACTCCTTGACTGAGGAGGTTGTGAAGGCGAGGACTATAAGGGTATGTCTACACTACAGAATTAGGTTGAATTTATAGAAGTCTTTTTTTAGAAATCGGTTTTATATATTTGAGTGTGTGTGTCCCCACAGAAAATGCTCTAAGTGCATTAAGTGCATTAACTCGGCGGAGTGCTTCCACAGTACCGAGGCAAGTGTCGACTTCCGGAGTGTTGCACAGTGGGTAGCTATCCCACAGTTCCCGCAGTCTCCGCTGCCCATTGGAATTCTGGGTTGAGATTCCAATGCCTGATGGGGCTAAAACAGTGTCGCGGGTGGTTCTGGGTACATATCGTGAGGCCCCCGTTCCCTCCCTCCCTCTGTGAAAGCAAGGGCAGACAATTGTTTCGCGCCTTTTTTCCTGAGTTACCTGTGCTGACGCCATACCATGGCAAGCATGGAGCCCGCTCAGGTAACCGTCACCCTATGTCTCCTGGGTGCTGGCAGATGCGGTACTGCATTGCTACACAGTAGCAGGACCCCATTGCCTTCTGCCAGCAGACGGTGCAATATGACTGGTAGCTGTCATCGTCATGTCCGAGGTGCTCCTGGCCACGTCGGCCAGGAGCGCCTGGGCAAACATGGGCACAGGGATTAAATTTGGAGTGACTTGACCAGGTCATTTTCTTTAGTCGTGCAGTCAGTCCTATTGAACCGTCTTATGGTGAGCAGGCAGGCGATACGGATTGCTAGCAGTCGTACTGTACCATCTTCTGCTGGGCAGGCAAGAGATGAGGATGGATAGCAGTCATATTGCACCATCTTCTTTTGGGCAGGCAAGAGATGAGGATGGCTAGCAGTCGTATTGCACCATCTTCTGCCGAGCAGCCATGAGATGTGGATGGCATGCAGTCCTTCTGCACCATCTGCTGCCAGCCAAAGATGTAAAAGATAGATGGAGTGGATCAAAACAAGAAATAGACCAGATTTGTTTTGTACTCATTTGCTTCCCCCACTCCCCTGTCTAGGGGACTCATTCCTCTAGGTCACACTGCAGTCACTCACAGAGAAGGTGCAGCAAGGTAAATCTAGCCATGTATCAATCAGAGGCCAGACTAACCTCCTTATTCCAATAAGAACAATAACTTAGGTGCACCATTTCTTATTGGAACCCTCCGTGAAGTCCTGCCTGAAATACTCCTTGATGTAAAGCCACCCCCTTTGTTGATTTTAGTTCCCTGAAGCCAACCCTGTAAGTCATGTCATCAGTCGCCCCTCCCTCCATCAGAGCAACGGCAGACAATCGTTCCGCGCCTTTTTTCTGTGCGGACGCCATACCAAGGCAAGCATGGAGGCCGCTCAGCTCACTTTGGCAATTAGGAGCACATTAAACACCACACACATTATCCAGCAGTATATGCAGCACCAGAACCTGGCAAAGCGATACTGGGCGAGGAGGCGACGTCAGCGCGGTCATGTGAGTGATCAGGACATGGACACAGATTTCTCTGAAAGCATGGGCCCTGCCATGGGTGCTAATGGGGCAGGTTCATGCTGTGGAACACTGATTCTGGGCTCGGGAAACAAGCACAGACTGGTGGGACCGCATAGTGTTGCAGGTCTGGGACTATTTCCAGTGGCTGCAAAACTTTCGCATGTGTATTGGCACTTTCATGGAACTTTGTGACTTGCTTTCCCCTGCCCTGAAGCGCATGAATACCAAGATGAGAGCAGCCCTCACAGTTGAGAAGCGAGTGGCAATAGCCCTGTGGAAGCTTGCAACGCCAGACAGCTACCGGTCAGTTGGGAATCAATTTGGAGTGGGCAAATCTACTGTTGGGGCTGCTGTGATGCAAGTAGCCCACACAATCAAAGATCTGCTGATATCAAGGGTAGTGACCCTGGGAAATGTGCAGGTCATAGTGGATGGCTTTGCTGCAATGGGATTCCCTAACTGTGGTGGGGCCATAGACGGAACCCATACCCCTATCTTGGCACCGGAGCACCAAGCCGCCGAGTACATAAACCGCAAGGGTTACTTTTCAATAGTGCTGCAAGCTCTGGTGGATCACAAGGGACGTTTCACCAACATCAACGTGGGATGGCCGGGAAAGGTACATGATGCTTGCATCTTCAGGAACTCTGGTCTGTTTCAAAAGCTGCAGGAAGGGACTTTATTCCCAGACCATAAAATAACTGTTGGGGATGTTGAAATGCCTATATGTATCCTTGGGTACCCAGCCTACCCTTAATACCATGGTTCATGAAGCCGTACACAGGCAGCCTGGACAGTAGTCAGGAGCTGTTCAACTACAGGCTGAGCAAGTGCAGAATGGTGGTAGAATGTGCATTTGGACGTTTAAAGGCGCGCTGGCGCAGTTTACTGACTCGCTTAGACCTCAGCGAAACCAATATTCCCACTGTTATTACTGCTTGCTGTGTGCTCCACAATATCTGTGAGAGTAAGGGGGAGACATTTATGGCAGGGTGGGAGGTTGAGGCAAATTGCCTGGCTGCTGGTTATGCGCAGCCAGACACCAGGGTGGTTAGAAGAGCACAGGAGGGCGCGGTTCGCATCAGAGAAGCTTTGAAAACCAGTTTCATGACTGGTCAGGCTACGATGTGAAAGTTCTCTTTGTTTCTCCTTGATGAAACCCCCCACCCCTTGCTTCACTCTACTTCCCTGCAAGCTAACCACCCTCTCCGCCTCCCTTTAATCATTGCTTGCAGAGGCAATATAGTCATTGTTGCTTCACATTCATGCATTCTTTATTCATTCATCACACTAATAGGAGGACGACTACCAAGGTAGCCCAGGAGGGATGGTGGAGGAGGGAAGGAAAATGCCATACAGCACTTTAAAAGTTTACAACTTTAAAATTTATTGAATGCCAGCCTTCTTTTTTGGGGGCAATCCTCTGTGGCGGAGTGACTGGTTGGCCGGTGCCCCCCCCAGCTGCATTCTTGGGCGTCTGGGTGTGGAGGCTATGGAACTTGGGGAGGAGGGCAGTTGGTTACACAGGGGCTGTAGTGGCAGTCTGTGCTCCAGCTGCCTTTGCTGCAGCTCAACCATACACTGGAGCATACTGGTTTGGTCCTCCAGCAGCCTCAGCATTGAATCCTGCCTACTCTCATCACGCTGCCGCCACATTTGAGCTTCAGCCCTGTCTTCAGCCCGCCACTTACTCTCTTCAGCCTGCCACTTACTCTCTTCAGCCCGCCACCTCTCCTCCCGGTCATTTTGTGCTTTCCTGCACTCTGACATTATTTGCCTCCACGCATTCGTCTGTGCTCTGTCAGTGTGGGAGGACAGCATGAGCTCAGAGAACATTTCATCACGAGTGCGTTTTTTTTTCTTTCTAATGTTCATTAGCCTCTGGGAAGGAGAAGATCCTGTGACCATTGAAACACATGCAGCTGGTGGAGAAAAAAAAAGGGACAGCGGTATTTAAAAAGACACATTTTATAAAACAGTGGCTATAGTCTTTCAAGGTAAACCTCGCTGTTAACATTACATACATAGCACATGTGCTTTCGTTACAAGGTCGCATTTTGCCTCCCCCCACCGCGTGGCTACCCCTTCAAACCTTCCCCCTCCCCGTGGCTAACAGCGGGGGACATTTCTGTTCAGCCACAGGCAAACAGCTCAGCAGGAACAGGCTCCTCTGAATGTCCCCTGAAGAAAAGCACCCTATTTCAACCAGGAGACCATGAATGATATCACACTCTCCTGAGGATAACACAGAGAGATATGGAACAGATGTTGTTTGAACGCCAGCAAACATACACTGCAATGCTTTGTTGTACAATGATTCCCGAGTAGGTGTTACTGGCCTGGAGTGGTAAAGTGTCCTACCATGAAGGACGCAATAAGGCTGCCCTCCCCAGAAACCTTTTGCAAAGGCTTTGGGAGTACATCCAGGAGAGCCGCGAATGCCAGGGCAAAGTAATCCTTTCACATGCTTGCTTTTAAACCATGTATAGTATTTTAAAAGGTACACTCACTGGAGGTCCCTTCTCCGCCTGCCGGGTCCAGGAGGCAGCCTTGGGTGAGTTCAGGGGGTACTGGCTCCAGGTCCAGGGTGAGAAATTGTTCCTGGCTGTCGGGAAAACTGGTTTCTCCGCTTGCTTGCTGTGAGCTATCTACAACCTCCTCCTCCTCATCATCTTCTTCGTCCCCAAAACCTGCTTCCGTGTTGCCTCCATCTCATTTGAAGGAGTCAAACAACACAGCTGGGGTAGTGGTGGCTGAACCCCCTAAAATGGCATGCAGCTCATCATAGAAGCGGCATGTTTGGGGCTCTGACCCGGAGCGGCCGTTCGCCTCTCTGGTTTTCTGGTAGGCTTGCCTCAGCTCCTTAAGTTTCACGCGGCACTGCTTCAGATCCCTGTTATGGCCTCTGTCCTTCATGCCCCGGGAGATTTTGACATAGGTTTTGGCATTTCGAAAACTGGAACGGAGTTCTGATAGCAAGGACTCCTCTTCCCATACAGCGATCCGATCCCGTACCTCCCGTTCAGTCCATGCTGGAGCTCTTTTGCGATTCTGGGACTCCATCATGGTCACCTCTGCTGATGAGCTCTGCATGGTCACCTGCAGCTTGCCACGCTGGCCAAACAGGAAATTGAAATTCAGAAGTTCGCAGTTCTTTTCCTGTCTACCTGGCCAGTGCATCTGAGTTGAGAGTGCTGTCCAGAGCGGTCACAATGGAGCACTCTGAGATAGCTCCCGGAGGCCAATACCATTGAATTGTGTCCACAGTATCCCGAATTCGACCCGGCAAGGCCAATTTAAGCGCTAATCCACTTGTCAGGGGTGAAGTACGGAAATCGCTTTTAAGAGCCCTTTAAGTCGAAATAAAGGGCTTCATCGTGTGGATGGGTGCAGGTTTACATCGATTTAACGCTGCTAAATTCAACCTAAAGTCTTGGTGTAGACCAGGGCTAACAGGGTTTAAAAGAGAACTGGATAAATTCATGGAGGTTAAGTCCATTAATGGGTATTAGCCAGGATGGGTAAGGAATGGTGTCCCTAGCCTCTGTTTGTCAGAGGGTGGAGATGGATGGCAGGAGAGAGATCTGTTGATCATTACCTGTTAAGTTCACTCCCTCTGGGGCACCTTGAATTGACCACTGTTGGTAGACAGGATACTTGCCTGGATGGACCTTTGGTCTGACCCAGTATGGCCATTCTTATGTTCTTATGTTAATGATAATTTGCATTCGCCATAAGATGCAGCTGAGATGTACAGATAATTCATGTTGACATGACACAAATTGTGTAAACTGGGGATTCTTTTAATCCAACACTGTACATTGTAGTATCATGATCTTCACAAAAGAAAGCATGTCAACCTCAGTGGTTTCTTTGTTAATGTCTGTGCTAGTGATGTGTAACCTACCCATCAAACTGAATAGAACACTAGTCTGAAGGTTCTTTGGGTTGACACAGACCTTGGGCGTGGCAAGCGCGACAGCCCATCAGCACTGCTGTGTGGAGTCCCTTTTTGCAAGTGACTAATACAGGAATGACCTGAACATAGTAATGCCTATCATTGCATATAAGCAGCAGCTAATGAGACAACTCCATGTTTTGCTTCAAAAATTGAAATTAACAGGTGATGATCTGTCAGCAAAGTAAAATGTCTACAATATACATATTCCCTTGAAATATGTGTGAACTACTTATGCTAAACAATCTGCTCCACTATGTATTTAGCTGTGACACTCTGAGTACATTTCCCAGACCTGAAAAAGAGCTCTGTGGGTTTGGGATCAGGTCCTTTACCATTATACCACACTTCTTCACTCCCATTCAGCCTCAACCAAGCCAGTTACGCTATGCTGTACTATGTTGTAAAGTTGTACTTATGCTTTTGACTTTTTCTTGATGACATGCTTTTAGTGGGGATTTTGTGCACTAACTTCTAAACAGGCGGAAACAAATTCAAATTCTAGGCATTAAACTCAGAAATGTTAAGGATATCATGTGAAGCAAAAGTCTCCAGAAACATATAATTTGTAATATCCACAGACAGTTCATCTCTGTGGGTATTTTATTACTTTCACATGTATTTTTATCCGAAGCTTGTTGATTATAGATCAATCAGACTTCTGAAGCACTATAAGGCAGAAGGTTCAGCTACATTAAGTGCATCTTTCCCACCAGGAGTATGATTATCTTAAAAAAACATACCTCTTGGAGTATTCTTATTATTAATAGAAAAGGGTTTATATATATATATGAAGTAAATTACTTTCTTCACTGGAAACTGCCAGATATGGTTAAGATATTTCATGAGACGTTGCCAGAGATTAATTTAGAATGTTCATGTATTGATCTAACAGTCTCAGAATGCTTTTCCAGCATAGGCAATTTTATCTTATGCTTTAATGTTCATTCTGGTGATAAACAATGCTACTTTTTGTTTAGAAAGTGTAAAGATGCCAGTTCTACAAGTCCATGGCATGTGAAGGTAATCTGAGGAGGCTTCCCACTTCATATTTTTACTAACAGGGCACAACTGATACAATCTTTGCATGCCGTCTGATGACAAGCTTATTGAATAATGAAAAATATGGAGTAGCCATTCATAGCAAGGAGTATACAGATTTAAAAATCCTTGCCTTGAAACATGGAATGTATGACACAAATATAACATTCTTCAGCTTTCATTACATCATGAACAGAAATGTAAACAAAAGTTTTATATTTCTTAAAATCTTCATATTTTATTGAATCAATGAAGTCATAAGAACTTACACGAGGTGAGAATCTGCCCCCATTATTTTCATTTACATAGGGTTAGCACTGTGCTAGGCACTTTACATACATGTAAGAAGATAAAATCCCCTGCCTCAAACAGTGTACAATCTGATTCTGATACTTCAGTCTAATCCACGAAGGCAGACCCACATGGTTTTCATGAATTCCATGGCCTTCCCATAAGTGCTAGGGTCTGTGTATGCAAATCACACTGTAAGACTGGGGCCCTGTGATGGAGATGTACAAACCCCACTATGGAATTAAAAAGGCTAACGAGCTGCTCTGGGCCCAGGTTTTCCTACCCCACCGCACCTGCAAAGTATGCACAGGATGGAGGACGAGCTTTAAAAGGGGGAGCAGAATATCTTAGCTGGCAGACAGTGGAGGTGAACAGATCTCTTCACAGGAGCTCTTACTGCATGAAGCCTGGTGATAGTTATCTTAACTAAGCCAACAAGGAAGGGACCTGTGCTGAGACTTTGGGCTTGTCTATACTAAATGCTACAGTTGCACCACTGTAGTGGTTCAGTGTAGACAGTACCTATGCCAACAGGAGGGGTTCTCCTGTCAGTGTAGGTAATTACCTCTCTGAGAGGAGCTAGCAAGATCAACAGAAGAATTATTGGGCCGATCTAGCGCTGTCTACACCGATGGTTCAGTTGTCTTACCTACACTGGTCAGATGTGTGGATATTTCACACTCCGAGCAATGTAGTTAAGCTGACTTAATTTTCTAGCATAGACCAGGCCTTTATCCTGGTGTTTAATTCTTTACTTTTCTTGGTGGGAAAGGAGGGGACAGGTAAGAAGTAAGCCAGGGAGGCAGCCGAATAGCACTCCAGGGCGCAGAATTTAGCTGCCTACCACTGGGCTCTAGACTGGACAGCAGTGGAAAGGATGGTCTTGAGTTCCCGTACCACTCCCTAAAGAGGGACAACAATGGAAGCCTATCCCTTAGTGGGGAACCTAGTTGTGGGAAGACCGTGAAAATAAAAGGGGTCAGGGTCTTGTGGTCTGATCAAGGAGCAAGCCCTGAGTCCATACATAAACCTGAATGCTACCCCGTTATTGGACTGTTCATATCTACATTGAATGTGCTAGACTTGAACATGGCTCCATGTCTAGTTGGCAGCCCGTGTCAAGTGGAGTGCCCCAGGGGTCGGTCCTGGGGCCGGTTTTGTTCAATATGTTCATAAATGATCTGGAGAATGGTGTGGATTGCACTCTCAGCAAATTTGCGGATGATACTAAACTGGGAGGAGTGGCAGATACGCTGGAGGGCAGGGATAGGATACAGAGGGACCTAGACAAATTGCAGGATTGGGCCAAAAGAAATCTGATGAGGTTCAACAAGGATAAGTGCAGGGTCCTGCACTTAGGACAGAAGAACCCAAAGCACAGCTACAGACTAGGGACCGAATGGCTAGGCAGCAGTTCTGCGGAGAAGGACCTATGGGTGACAGTGGACGAGAAGCTGCATATGAGTCAGCAGTGTGCCCTTGTTGCCAAGAAGGCCAATGGCATTTTGGGATGTATAAGTAGGGGCATAGCGAGCAGATCGAGGGACGTGATCATTCCCCTCTATTCAACATTGGTGAGGCCTCATCTGGAGTACTGTGTCCAGTTTTAGGCCCCACACTACAAGAAGGATGTGGATAAATTGGAGAGAGTCCAGCGAAGGGCAACAAAAATGATTAGGGGTCTGGAACACATGACTTATGAGGAGAGGCTGAGGGAACTGGGATTGTTTAGTCTGCAGAAGAGAAGAATGAGGAGGGATTTGATAGCTGCTTTCAGCTACCTGAGAGGTGGTTCCAGAGAGGATGGTTCTAGACTATTCTCAGTGGTAGAAGAGGACAGGACAAGGAGTAATGGTCTCAAGTTGCAGTGGGGGAGGTTTAGGTTGGCTATTAGGAAAAACTTTTTCACTAGGAGGGTGGTGAAACACTGGAATGCGTTGCCTAGGGAGGTAGTAGAATCTCCTTCCTTAGAAGTTTTTAAGGTCAGGCTTGACAAAGCCCTGGCTGGGATGATTTAGTTGGGTATTGGTCCTGCTTTGAGCAGGGGGTTGGACTAGATGACCTCCTGAGGTCCCTTCCAACCCTGATATTCTATGATTCTATGATTCTATGTGATTTGGCTGGAAGGCTGAATCACTGAAAGGACAGACCACTTGGTAGGTGGAACAGTAGTAAGAAATGAGAATGCCTGGAAAGAGAACAATTTGCCACATTCTTGCTTGAGCATTAGGTGGTGCTGGCAGTGAGTGTTCCTCTTCGCAGACCTATAAAACAAAATACTTATGAAGGATGGATGATGAGTTGGAACAAAGACTTGTATGATTGTACAGCGAAGTTTAGCAAGCATCAAGTTAGTTCCACAGGGTTTGTTTGGGTTAATTCATCAACTTTTTACTACAGGAAGGATTTAGGGTGTATAAATCTAATTGGAAATTGTGTTTTAAAAGTGGTCTTCAAGGAGTAGGGTGTGGCACAGCAGATCGGGTCATGGAGAAAGGGGGCAACAGTTTTAAGGTACTGAACGGAAGAGGAGACAAAAGGGAAGGTTAGTTGCATAGCCTGAGTAGAACAGAGCAGGAAAGAGACAAGAGAGGAAAGGTAGTTTGGAAAATAGGTTATCCAGAGCCTTAAGAGTGAACTCAGGATCTTTAAGTCTTATATGGAAATGTTAACATGGAAAAATACATACAAATTCATAGCAAACAATGAAATTGAAGAGGGATTTTTTTTTGTTCAAATAGTTACTAGATAGAAAACAATCACTAGTCAAGGTATTCCTTCTGAACCTCCCATAGATCAAAAATAAGTGGAGAGTCAGGTTGACTTACTGACAAAGCAAGTTGAGACCTGTTAACTCAAACTGGTTATCTGCATGAAGACATAGCTTTTAAATTAGATTTAATTTAGGTAATATATATAAATTAAATATATTCATTCACAAGCTTTCCAACAATGTGCTGTAGCCTTCTCAATTATGAAATTCAAAGTAACTAACAATTTAAATAACTACATTTTTGTGGTGTCTGAAAATTATATTCTGTTAATATATACAGTGTTTTGACTTATCTTTCAAAATGCTTACAAAATATTTTATGATAGATAGTAGGCATGTCTGATCAAGTGCTGTATGTGTGTACATATAAATTATTTGGAAAATCCAGAATAGTTTAATGTTGAATTTGTATGGTCTAAAATCTGGTTTCTACTAACATACTTATAGAAGTGTTATTAAATTTTAATCTTACTTTGCATATGGTGCTTTGAGCCTGATAATTCTTAAGCTTTCTTTCTGAAATAATTTACAGTAGATGTCTCACTTCCTAGTATGTATAAAAATTGGATTATTTTCCCCATCTGATATTTCTCAGGCATTTTTCTTTTTAAATAATTGAGCTTCCTCAGATGAACACCAGCTTGCTTCCACAATATAGGGAGTAGTTTTAAAGCCAGTCAGCATTCTCTTGATTCAGCACAAAATATGTGAAAGAGGATTCCAAAGTGATCAGATTTAACTTTGCAGTCAGCTAGCCAGACAGCCTCCAAAGCAGAAGAATTACATAGTGAGAAAACATTCCTGCTAGAAAGGGAACCATAATGAAAATTCCATAATCAAAATGTTATGATTCCTTTTGGTCAATTTGATACAGCCTCAAATTTCATCCAGAAAGCTGAAGCTGATTTCCATTAATTTTTTAAAATTAATTTTCTTTTGTGGACAAAATGCCATATATTGCATGTTTCTCTTGTCCAAACAATGAAATGAACCATTTAAAGAATTTGTTCTCTGATATGATTCTTGCAAGTTTTTCTAGTCTATTGGGAGGCTCAGTCTCTACTGCTGCTGCTGCCATTTTAATATCAATGGAGTAGTGTCTAGCAAAAGAATACCTCCTGAAAAACAGAATAAAATCTGACCTCCATGCAAAACGTGAACATTTATACTACTGAGTTGTGTATTGGTGTCACTGATTCTATCCCATTTCTACATTTGTACAGACTGCTATAACAAAACCTAGCAGAGCTTCTACAGAGGCAACAAGCCTGAAAGAAACTGCTCTGCAATTTAGATTACTGATAACTGAAATAATGCCCACCTAGCAACCTCAAAGGCCTGGTCTCTGTCTGTAGTGACAGAGTGGACCCTTTAAGACTCTCTCTCTCTCCCATGGGGTTGGGAGTGGAGGGTGATGGGGGTTGAGGGAATGAAGAAGCATCACCTGAGCTGAGGTGCTCTGGTAAACCATTGGCCCTCTGTGCACCTGGGGGAAGGTATATAAGCCTCGTCCCTTTGGCCAGAGGCCCCTCTCACACTCAGATTAACACGCTAATTGCTGGCACCTTCTGGTGGGTGGTGTCCATAGGGGGTACAGTACCCCAGTAAACCAGAACTGGGAGAGGATTTAGGGGGAAAGACCCTCTGAAGAAGCTGGGGAATGTGGTGATGGATCCTAACCTCTGATACTGCAAGGAGACAACTGACTTTCCCCAGCCCTGTAATCCTCATATGAGGACAGGAGAGTGGGGTCTGAGAACGGGCTGGGACCAGCAGTGGAAGGGGGAGGGACGCTGACAGAAGTGCTCCACCAGGCAGAAATGATTAAAGAAGGGATAATGACCTGCACTTTATGACTATCACTGGCTAGTTCCCAGATGAGTAAAACTGATAAACTGTGGCCTCACATAACCACATCCCTTGCATCTTATCTTTCTGTCTGTGTGTCTGGGATATCAGTCTGAGGAACAATCCAGACCTTACATTACAGGTACAAATACTGCTCCCTTATATGTGCATTCAGTTCCCACTGAATTAAATGGGAGTTGTAGAAGTAAATGTGAGGGCAAAATGTGTACTCCAGAATATAATCTTCCTTGAGGCTTAACTGATCTTGTTGAGAGTTGGACCAGTTTAGCTAATAGGGTTTTTCCATCTCAAAATTCTTTGAAATCTGCCTTCTAAAGTGAGAAAGATACTAGAATGATGGAATATATGGGTCAGGTTTAATCCACTAGCATTTACCATTTAGAGGCCTGAATGGAATTAATTGAATCATATTTTATCAAATGAGTTATTTAGACAATGAGATATCAAATGTGTGTTTTAGACGATCTTTGTTATATATTCATTGAGCTCTAGATCTGATTGTGTGGCACTTTGCATTTGAACCCTGCAGCCTGGGATGTCTTTGGAAAACAGAGTATGGATTCTTGCATCTGTCTGACATTGACTGTCTACAGGTGCTACAGCCCACATGCACTTGTGTGCTTGCTAATCAGAGAAACATTGTTTTCCTCCTTCCCTCAAGGGACCTGTGCTACTGCTTATCTGAAAAGCAATTTGAACCAATGACATCCCTTTGTAATCTACAAAAGGGAAACTCTTTTTCATGTATATTCAAGACTAATTTCTTTTTTTACAATAAAAATGTTTTTGTTGTTTTAATTCCAAGTCCTTTCTTGCTAGTGAAAACTAGTAGGGAAAGTACTAGGAGACAGATTTTCAATAGTATTTAGGCACCTAGAAATGCAGAAAGTGATTTTATTTTTTCAAAAGCACCTAATTGAAATCAATCTGATTTTGGAACCCAACCTGTTTAGATGCTTTTGACTAGCCTGCTAGTTACCTATCTAACTTTGGGTGCCTAAATATCTTTAATCTGGCTTTACATCCTTTGCTGGTAGAGAAGCTGGTTGAAAATTTTCCAGTAGAACGTTTTTCTGAAGATGATACTGATTCATCAAAATCAGAATGTTCCAAGTGTATGTGTTGACTTTTATGTAATTTCTTTTGCAGAGTGAGGGGAGAATTGAAAGAAAGTGCTTCAATTCAAACAATTTGACAATATCAGAAGGGGGTGCTTCATATTTGTTTCAAAACAAGTTTTCATTTAGAAATTTTACACGTTATAAAATTATAATATAACATAAAATAAAATAAACATATATGAACAAAAATATTAAAATGTATAAAATATGTTTTAAAAATCAACATCAAAGTGATTGAACCATTTTTTTTTTAAATTTTATTTTGCATGAAGTTTCAAGCTGATTGGGAATGATTTTTTTCCCAAAGTGTCAGAATTTCTTGTGCAAAAACCATTCAGGTTCCCAACCAGCTCTAGCTGGTGGAGATAACCAGGGCCACTTTTAACGAGGGCGGAGCGCTCAGAGCTTTTGAAAAATCATATTTGGCCACATCATCACTATAACATTCTGTCAATAGAGTAATGCCAGTTAGGAGTGTAATTTTTATGACATTTCTATATTGGCAAAGGCCTAGTGTAGACACAGTAACACTAACGTAAAAGTGCTTTTGTCAGTATACCTTTCTTCACTCAGAGAACTGGTATAGCTAGACTAGCAAAAACACTCTTTTGCTGATATAAACTTCATCTACACTAATAGGGGCTTGCCAGTAAAGCTCTACCAACAAACATTTGCTAGTATAGACTAGTTATTTATGACCTCTGTTGTTGAAAGCAGAACTTGATTCTGACAATCTGGCAAGTTGCCTACCTGCATCAGTAATTATCCATGTCCGATTAAGGTTTTTGAGAGACATATATCCTTGACCTTTGTCAGTCTGCCTTGGGACCTGATTATGGCACTGACAACTATAATTATAGCACTGGGTTTTAACCTTTTTCTAGCAATGAACAAAAAATAGGTATTCATGCTCATTATCAGATCTCACATCTGTCTTGGTACTGTGAATTATGTATGTTTTCATTTGTGTGAAGGCATGGATGACAGCAGACAGGGCTGTCTTACAGTGACTTTATTCTTTTCTTTAAGAAACCCCAGAGAGTAGGTGTTTTTTTCTGTCCAGATAGCTCTTTCAATTGGGTTCCACTCCTTGTTCAAAATGTGTCTAGGGCTGTGGGGAAAGCCAGTAAGGAGGCAAGGGCTGAAGTGTTTTTATTGACACTTGGCTTTGAATCTCCATTTCATCCAACATAGGGGGTGAAAATGAGTGTCTCTTTCAGTCCTTAGTATGAGTGAGGCATGAAAGATAGAAATTTAGTTTAGACTTAATTCGAAGAAGCTTGAGGTGATATTAGCAGAATGGAGAAAGCAACTAGAAGATATAGCAAGATTATATCAGACTCTCTAATGGTGTGCGTCAGCCTTCTTAAATAATGTTGGGAACTTGTTAGATTGTTAGATGACCAAGACTACTTACTTCTATCTGCATCTGGTTGGGAGACTGTGACCTCCTCTCTTAAATAAGTACTTCCCTATGGTCCCCACCCTAAAACAACCTGGAAACTGAAGCTGGTGAAGAATACAGCAGCATGCTTTCTGTTTCATTGGATTCTGGCATAAACAGATTTATTTGGATTTATTAATAACAGATGATCAAACATTTGCATACATAGCTAAAAATGTACCCTTGGAAACTATAATGAGCATACATTACATACAGCTGAGAGCTATGGTAGTAACAGACAAGTACCTTGTATAATTCTTGTAGCACTTTAAAATAATTGTCCAGTTAATCAATGCTGTATTACAGTGCAAATCTCATATTAATACTTATGCCATATACATTAATAGCTAATTGGTTCATCATGATTAATATTATTTCAATATATACCATCAATTAACAAATAGAACATCATTTTAAATGGTTACTATCCTAATGATGGATTCTAGTGATTAATCTGTTAATCTTTCAGTGTCATTGACTATCAGACTGTAATAATGCATGGTTACAAAACATATACTCCTTATAGCCCTGGACTATGCTAATGCATTTTCTAGCACAGACCACTGCAATAAGACAAAGCCTCACTGGGGTTAGGCTGTTGTGGAGTCTGTATATTTGCAGGACCTAGTCTTAATGCTGTAACACAAAATATGTCCTGACTGTATACTCCATACTTGAATGCAATAAAGGAACAGTAAGTTTAGTTCTACGCAAGAGTCCTTTTCAAATAAGCATTTTAGAGGGGTTTCTTGAAACAACTAAAAATAGATATGAGACCATTTTAATCTCCCCCCCCCAAGTGACACTTTTGTATAATTATTTAATAGTACAACTTTATTTTGGATAATAATTTCCATGCGCTTCTTACAAGAGTAAAGAGGATTAAAATCTAGGGTTTGTGTTACACAGTAGTTCAGACTAAATTATCTAATTGTCCCTTCTGGTCTTTCCCCTATCTTCTATATTAGGGTTACGGAAATGTACTTCTGTCTCAGGTAATTATCTGTCCCCAATTACCGTAGCATCTGAGCGCCACAGAATCTTTAATACATTTATTCTTGCAACACCCCTGTGAGGTAGGGAAGTTCTATTATCACCTTTCAGAGATGGGACACTGAAGCACAAAAGTGGGATCCGAAAAGAGATTAGGTATCATGTTGTTGAGTATCATGGCACCTAACTTTTCAGTGTTAGAAAATCATAAGAACAACACTGTGATCCACAAAGCCTGAGTTAGGTGCCTATGCTCTCTATATGATGAAAGGGGAGAGATAGCTATCCAAGAATGTGATCCACAAAAGCAGTGGCTGATTAGCCACTGGACCAATGGGGCCCATGCTTAGGGGCCCCAGCCAATTGGGGCCCCTGTAAAAATGGGTACCCCTGCTCCCTGACCTGCTCTGCCCACCTGCTGCTCCTGTCGGGGAGCGGGGAAAGCCCCCACTCCCCTGCCTTGCTCCCCAGTAGGAGCGATGGGTGGGGGACGGGGTGAGGCAAGCTTTTATACCCAGACCTCATTTCCCTGGCAGGAGTTTGCGGAGGGGGCGGGGGCACTTACTGTGGCCAAGGGCCCCACAAAACTGTAGTCTGCCTCTGCACAAAAGACAGCACAAAAGACAGCTAAACTCTGCCTATCTCTGAGATAGGGATTTAATCTAGGCTTCAGGGAGTCACCTATACCAGTTTAGAGATCCATGAATAGGGAACCCTTTTCCTGGAATCAGGCGGTGTATGCATCTAAGCTACTTTTTGAGGGAGTGAATTAGGCACCAACGTCACTCCACAAAAAATGGCCAGCAGAGGAAGAAGTGGTGCCCACTTTATAACTTGACAAAGTGATTAGTGCCCTCAGCTGGGGGGTGGGAGACCTGGGTTAAATTTCCCCCCTCTCTGCAAGTCAGGGAGAAAGGATTTGAACAACCTCTCAGGAGACTGCTCTAATCATTGAGGTATTCTGATGTGGGGGACTCTCATTCTCTCCTGTCAAACTCTGGGTTAATTAATGAAAGAGGGATTAGAACAGGGTGACAAGACTCAAGAGTTGACACCTCTCAGCTGGGTGCTCTAACCACTGGACTAGATCCTCTCTCTCTCTCTCTCTCTCATTGGCTCTAAGACTAGTCCCCTGTGGATAAATACCTAAATAGTAATTGGGCCAAAGAGAGAATAGGAGAAGGGAGCATTAGCCATGATTACTGTGTACCTTTATGGTGTTCCTGTCACCATTCTTGAGTAATTGGGTGGCCATCTTCATTGCAGGTAAATTAGTGATTTTGTAAATCAAATAATTTCAATTCTTTGAGGGGGTCAACAAGCATGTGGACCCAGGGGATCCAGTGTATATAGTGTACTTAGATTTTCAGAAAGCCTTTGACAAGGTCCCTCACCAAAGGCTCTTTCACAATGTAAGAGTCAACAGTGTGCCACTGTTGCCAAGAAGGCCAATGGCATTTTGGGATGTATAAGTAGGGGCGTTGCCAGCAGATCGAGGGACATGATCGTCCCCCTCTATTCAACATTGGTGAGGCCTCATCTGGAGTACTGTGTCCAGTTTTGGGCCCCACACTACAAGAAGGATGTGGAAAAATTGGAAAGAGTCCAGCGGAGGGCAACAAAAATTATTAGGGGACTGGAACACATGTCTTATGAGGAGAGGCTGAGGGAACTGGGATTGTTTAGTCTGTGGAAGAGAAGAACGAGGGGGGGGATTTGATAGCTGCTTTCAACTACCTGAAAGGGGATTCCAAAGAGGATGGATCTAGACTGTTCTCAGTGGTAGCAGAGGACAGAACAAGGAGTAATGGTCTCAAGTTGCAGTGGGGGTGGTTTAGGTTGGCTATTAGGAAAAACTTTTTCACTAGGATGGTGGTGAAACACTGGAATGCATTACCTAGGGAGGTGGTGAAGCACTAGAATGGGAATAATTAAGAAAGGGATAGATAATAGGACAGAAAATATCATGTTGCCTCTTTATAAATCCATGGTACGCCCACATCTTGAATACTGTGTGCAGCTGTGGTGACCCCTTCTCAAATATATATATTGGAAAAGGTTCAGAAAAGGACAACAAAAATTATTAGGGGTATGGAACAGCTTTCGTATGAGGAGAGATTAATAAGACTGGGACTTTTCAGCTTGGAAAAGAGAAGGATAAGGGGAGATATGATTGAGGTCTATAAAATCATGACTGGTGTAGAGAAAGTAGAAAAGGAAGTGTTGTTTACTACTTCTCATAACACAAGAACTAGGGGTCACCAAATGAAATTAATAGGCAGCAGGTTTAAAACAAATAAAAGGAAGTATTTCTTTACAGAACACACAGTCAACCTGTGGAATTCCTTGCCAGAGGATGTTGTGAAGGCCAAGACCATAACAGGCTTCAAAAAAGAACTAGATAAATTCATGGAGGATAGGTCCATCAATGGCGATTATCCCAGATGGGTAGGAATGGTGTCCCAAGCCTCTGTTTACCAGAAGCTGGGAATGAGCGACAGGGGATGGATCACTTGATGATTATGTGTTCTGTTCATTCCCTCTGGAGCACCTGTCACTGGCCAGGTTGGAGGACAGGATGCTGGGTTAGATGGACCTTTGGTCCGACCCAGTCGGATCATTCTTATGTTCTTATGTACAAAATATATTTTTTAAATTAAAATATGGAAAGAAGTTGCCTTTTGGCTAGTTGCTTCTCATGTGAGTCAGTTGTTTTCTATTTGTTTGAAAGAAAAGGTTGAGGGATTATGGGTAATCTTGTTTTTCAAAAACAAGATATGATATGAAGAGCCAAAAGACCACTTTTGGAAGAATTTGGCACTGTGGAAGTTGCATAAGGAAAGAGACGCTTGTTTCTAATTGTGATCTTTAGGACCCCCCCCTGCATTCTTGGTCTTTTTTTTTAATGCAAACTAGCAGGTAACACCTATGTTATAGTGGCTGTTCTTCATTTTGTATTCTGGCAATATCTTCTTTTTAAATGACAAGAATTTACATGCACCTTCCTGGGTTCTCCAATAAGTTATACTCACTTTACCCTATGTGTGAAAGATTGATAAACAAGATGCTGCTATGTACTTGCTGCCAGCTTTAGTACAACACTGCTATGTGGTACTTTAAAGGGCAAATAGGTATTGTAATATAATCCCCAGGTACAAAGCGAGGAAAGACATATTTTTCTATCACCACTTTCTCACAGCAATGAAAAAGTAGTACATGTTGAAATGCTTTAATCAAATGCAAATTTATACGGCTATGGACTGAGATCTGATATCCATTTCAAGCCTTGGAGATCTTAACATCCAGCCAAATCGTGTATTTTATACAAAAGTTTGAAGAACATTTTAAAATACACCTTCCTTTTAAAAAAGAAAATCAAAACAAAACCAGAGAGCAACAATAACACTACCAGATCTCTTCCCACTTCCAATTCATTCCAGATAAGTCTCATAAGAACACCACAAACCAATTGTGTAGCATCTCTCATTGCTATTACGTACCTCTGCCATTTTGTAACATGCAGGAATTCTCTGGAAAGAAAGAGAAGAAATTATTATTCACATACATACTTATCTTTTTTGTTACTTGGATATAAGGAAAGTCAACCAGTAGAAAAATATTAATACACTGTGTATCTTAAATATACATAACTGCAATTTAACTAATCTAGATGAAACAGGGCTAATGATGCCTCTACACTAAATATTAACCTTCTGGCGTACCTCTCAAAGGGACTTAACAGCCATTAGAAAATTGTACCAAAGCCCTTGAAACTTGTCTAATGATAAGTTATGTGTATCACTTAATTAGTTTCTGTTTGTACAGTGCCCTGAAAAGAAAAATGCTATATATCAGTAACCCCTAATGTCATATGTCAGTATTATCTATTGTTAAACAAATCTCTGAAAGCAACATGGTTTGTTTGTAGTAGTTACCATTTATAGGCCCAGTTCGGTACTATTAATGTTTAACAAATCATTGATTTCAGTGTGAATCAAGAGCATAACTGGAAAAGCTGTGTATGAGAAAGAGGAAGAGCAGGACACCTGCTGCAACAACCATTCAAAACAAATTGTAATTGGCTATGAGTTTTAGAGCTTAGACAAATAAAAGGCCTTCTGCACTACCTAAGGCCCAGACATTGTTTTTTTTTTTTCAGAGAAGCCATGAGTTGAGCATCCTTGGGTGTTTTTCACTGTCTGTTCAATGGACAAGTAGCTTCACTCTGGCCTCACTTATGCTCTGTGTGTCAGGCAGTTATGGGCACAGACAAGCAATCTAATGACACAATACTAAAGTGGAATGGAGGGACTGTAGCAGCTTCTCCAGTCTAAGAATGCTGTAGCAGCTATGAGCAGGAGGGCTCTGGTCTGGCTCCAAGATGGAAGATCATTTACACATAAACCCCATCCTTCACTTCACATGCATAAAGTCTGAGTAATTGGGACTCTGTGGGAGAAGGGAATTTCACCTATAGACACCAAATCCATGGAAATTAGGTCCTGGGCATGGCATACCAAAAGCCTGAGCAATGCTTACACCCAGGTTACAGATTACATTAACAGTGCAAGGTTCTCCAGTACCCTGCACCCCACCCCTGAAAACAAAAGTCCAATGGAATGTACAAACCAAGAAATGGCTCTATTGAATGTTAGTGGAAACAAATGTTATATATACCAATATCTAGGAGTTCCTTTAACAATATAAAACAGAACCAGTTAGAGCCCCTATCAGGGTTCCTCCCCACTCTGAACTCTGAGGTACAGATGTGGGGACCAGCATGAAAGACCCCCTAAACTTAATTCTACCAGCTTAGGTTAAAAACTTCGCCAAGGCACAAATTCTTCCTTGTCCTTGGACGGTATCTCTGCCACCACCAAATGAGTTAGACAAAGATTCAGGAAAAGAACCACTTGGAGTTCCTGTTTCCCCAAAATATCCCCTCTAAGACCCTTCACCCCCTTTCCTGGGGAGGCTTGAGAATAATATACCAACCAAATAGGAAACCAAGGTGAGCACAGACCAGACCCTTCGGTTTTTAGGACACTAAAAAACAGAGTCTTAAAAACAGAACTTTATTATAAAGAAAAAAGTAAAAGAAGCACCTCTGTAAAATCAGGATGGAAGGTAATTTTATGGGGTAATAAGATTTAAAACACAGAGGATTCCCCTCTAGGCAAAACTTTAAAGTTACAAAAAAAAACAGGAATAAACCTTCCTCTTAGAGAAAATGCACAAGCTAAAACAAAAGATAGTCTAATGCCTTTCCTTATTATTGCTTACAATTTTTAATCTTAGATGCTTATTTCAGGTAGGGTTTTAGGACAGTGGTTCCCAAACTTGTTCCGCTGCTTGTGCAGGGAAAGCCACTGCCGGGCCAGGCCAATTTGTTTACCTGCCGCATCCGCAGATTCGGCCAATCGTGGCTCCCAGTGGCCGCGGTTCGCTGCTCCAGGCCAATCAGGGCTGCTGGAAGCAGCGCGGGCCGAGGGACGTACTGGCCGCCGCTTCCAGCAGCTCCCATTGGCCTGGAGCAGCAAACCAGAGGGCTCATCCTGCTCTTCTAACATGCATATATCAGCAACTTCAACACAATTCTTATCAGAAAGGACGCGGGGTCAGGCTGCCCTTTCTGTGGCACCCAAACCCCCCTCCCCTCCTGCCTTGGTGAAGCTGAGGCTGCTCCATGGCCACTTTATGGCCTGCTGACTTGGCTGCTTTTAGCAATAAGCAGTAGCGGTTTCAGGCACTTTACTGGTGAAATTGACCCAGAGGTGACTGCCTGGGGTGCTGGGATTAGGGGGCTCTGAGCTCAGGGTGCTGTTTTTGTTGTTAGCAACAAAAGGGAAAATAGAATGTCTGAAGTAAAATGTTTCAGGTATTCTGTATGTGGATTCATTTTTCACTAAACTCCTAGAATGTTCTGAACCTGCGTAGAATCTCATGGAACCTTCCAGACTTTCTGAGAACTACATTTTTCTTGAACTTCCTAGAATGTTGTCTGCTATTCCCTCACAGATATATAAGGGGCAGGGTGTCACCAGTCAGTCAGTGAGATATAAGAACGAAGTGAAGTGAGAGCCCAGCTGCGATTCTGTGAACCTTGTTTTATCGTATAATTTCAAAAGTATACCTAAGTTTTAAGACTTGAAGAGAGTAAGTAGCAACTAATAAAGGACATATTTAATGGACACCGGAGATAGCTATCGAACCCCTATCTACGCAACAATATAAAGTAAATACCTTTACTTTTTTTGCCATGCTTAACACGTAATGTTTGATAACTTTCTAAGACTGCAGAACTTAGTCCAGTGGTGGGCAACCTGCAGCCCGCAGGCCGCAGGTGGCCCATCAGGGTAATCCACTGGCAGGCTGTCAAATAGTTTGTTTACATTTGTATGGCAGCCCGCAGCTCCCAGTGGCCACGGTTTGCCGTTCCTGGACAATGGGAGCTGCAGGAAGTGGCACGGGCTGCAGAGACGTGCTGGCCTCTGCTTCCCACAGCTTCCATTGCCTAGGAACGGTGAACTACAGCCACTGGGAGCTGTGGGTGGCCATGCAAATGTAAACAAACTGTCTGGAGGCCAGCCAGCAGATTACCCTGATGGGCCACAGGCCACAGGTTGCCCACCACTGACCTAGACTTTTGCTACCCTTAATACTGTCTGTTTTCCAGAATAGAAAATAAAAGATGCCTCCAAAAAAGCCTTCAGGAGCTCAGTATTCAAAGCAAAAAGCTCAGTTGCAATTTAGTTTGGAGCAAGAGACAAATTTGATGGGAAAATGTCTGAAACAGAACAGCATAGACTGGGCTTTAGGGAGGAATGATTGTCCCAGTGCAGAAGAAATTGAGGAGCAAAGCATAAATTATGGAAGTCCTTTACTAAGGAATTAGCAAATTTACCTGAATATAAGGAATGGAAATGTGAGGAAAGTGATGGAAAATCATCCAGTTTTCCTGGCAGTGTAAAGGAGAGTGATGATAAAGAATAATGTGCCTCACATGAAAAGGAGATAAACAATAAAGAAGACGCAGCCTCGCATGATGACTGAAACAGCAGTGAGAAAAACTGCACACCATAAATCGATACATCAGATCCTGCTTTATGGCCAGTGATCCTAAACTCCACTGATATTTATCGTACAATTTTGAACAGACTGGGCAAAATCGAGGATATGACGTTTCCTGTAAATGAAGAGAAATTTCTCAAAGTCACACTGCAAAAGCGTGCTCAGGAATGGTGAGAAAATGAATCGGCATTGGCTAATTTACTCAAAATCAGCTGACAAAGTGTTCTATTTTTGTTGCAAAATATTTGACAAGAATATTTGACAAATCATTGCTTGTGCTTTCTGGGTACAATTACTGGCATAATTTACATGATGCTCTGAAGCAACAAGAAAAGTCACCTGTCCATTTTATAGCCTCCTCCACATGGATAGAGGTCGAGTCCATGGTCAAGCTGAATAAATGCTTAGATGCAGAAAACCAGTGCATTAGTAATGTAGAAACCCAGCATTGGAGTAACGTGCTCAAACGTCTGATCTCAATTACCCTCTTCCTTGCAAAGAATAATTTGGCTTTCCAGGGCTCATCGGATAAGTTGTTCACTGACAATAACGGAATTTCCTCGGTTTGGTAGAGCTCCTTGGGAAATACAATGGTGTGATGCATGAGAACCCATGTAAAGTAGTTTATAAAGAAGCTAAGGACCATTACTGGAGCAAAACAATTCAAAATGAATGGATTGACCTTATGGCAAGGAAGATGCTTGATAACATATTAACAGAGGTAAAAGTAATTTAAGGGACTTACCAGTACGCAGTGCGGCCAGGGTCCTGAGCAAGTGGGTGGGGGGCTCAACTTGAAGGGGCGAGGCCTCAAGCGGAAGGGATGGGACTGGGGCCAGACTCCCGCAAGCAGCTATTCAGTGCAGCCCGGCAGCTATTTAAAGGGCCTGGGGCTCCCAGCTGCTGCCACTACCCCGGGGCCCTGGCAGTGATTTCAAGGACCATCTGGACATTTGTGATGGCTTTCATACCTTATCTTTTCCTGATGCATGCATTCCTCATTCACACAAACAATCTCTCACAGAGAAGACAGCAGTATTTTATATTCAGCAGAATACATTGTAAATTACATTTCACTAAATCTTGTGGTCAAAACAGTTTACACTGTGGCTCAGGCCTTTAACATTTCTTTAATCTAATTAACATAGACACAATACAAGATCCTGTCTTTTACTCACTAAACCTTAAACCAAAGAAATGACTAGAGGGAAGTTTATAACGCATATAGGAAACAAGATCCCAATCTCAGACAGTCATTCCTTTCTGTTATTTAAAAAGGGTGGCGGCAGAATTAATTCAAAGTTTATGTCAATTTTTATAGTACAATTATAAAATGCTGTCCTTACAACACTTACAGTAAGATTTGTTGATCATGAGGATGGCTGTATCCAGTAAATGAATTTTTCATTTGTTTCTATTCTGTGGACAACTCTGTTGGAAAAGGCCTAACAGAACTGTTTATTAATATTTTGAATGAGAATAAAATAAAGCTTCAGGATGGCTACGGCCAAGGCTATGGCAATGGTGCGAACATGAAGGGAAGAAACAGCGGCATTCAGGCAAGGATTCTGGCGCTTTCTTCATTCCTTGTGGCTGCCATTCCCTCAATCTGGTTGTGTCAGATACGTCATCTTCTTTAGATTCAGTATCTCTTTTGAAGTACTGCAAAATGTCCTGTTTTCAGCATCAACTATCAGGTGGAAGATTTTCATGGACGATGTTACAAATCTGACCATAAAACTGCTAAGCGACGCTTGCTGAGAGAGCTGCATTAACAGCATAAGGCCAGCTAGGTATCAAGTGACTGAGGTTTACTATGCCCTGATGGAACTGGCACAGTCGAGTAAAGCCGAAGCCGGAATCTGACATGAGGTGCAAAGCCTGGCAAAGCAGATCACTGACTTCAAATTTCTGGGCTCAATTGTGGTTTGCCATAATATCCTATTCCAAGTAAATGTTGCAAGCTAGGCATTACAAACTAGGCTGATGGACATCATGACTGCTACTACTTTAATGAGAAGCTGCCTTTATTTCACTGTGGCCTACAGAGACAACTGATTTCAAAATGCCATTCCTACTGCCAAAGAAATGGTAGAAAACTTAGGAGTTGAGCCCATCTTCAAGGAATCTCATATTCATCGGAAGAAGAGACAATTTGGTTATGAGGGCAGAGATGAGGTGATGGGAAGATCAGAATAAAAATCTCAAGAGGGAATTTTTTTGCTCACTCATTGACACTGCTCAAGTGTCTATTGAAGAAAGGTTTGGACAAATAAAGCACCACAAAAGACCTGGGCGGCATTGTATGACCTTAGTAAGCTGCCAGCAGCCAAGAAAACACCCTTGAACAATTGTACGGACCTTCACCGAACACTTTACGTATGGGGAATGTTTGGACGTCAATGATACAGACCTTTATGTCGAATTGCACAACATTTGTCATATTTTGCAATACGGGAAGCATTCTCCACTGCCAGTTCCCCTGTTCATTCCTGATGCAGGACACTTTTCCTAATGTGTGGATAACTTTGAGGGTTCTGTTCACGCTGCTTTTCACAGTCGCAAATGGTGAGTGCAGTTTTTCGAGGCTCAAGCTCATTAAAACATATCTTCGATCAATGATGGCCAATGAGAGACTGACATCACTTGCTATTTTAGTGCTTAAAAATGCCATTGGCTAGTCTTTGGATCTCTCTGATGTTATGATTCAGTTTGCGAGGGCAAAAGTTAGAAAAGCGACTTTTGAAGTAAAGGGCCAGGGTTAAAATTCTAAGGCTGTCACCTACAGTAACACTATTTAATACTGATTTAATGTTTGCACACAGTTAAATTTCTTGATGTTAGTTCATTTCAGTTATTCTTAATTAAGTTCCTATAACCTTAGAGGAAACCGTTTTTTAAATTTGCTTATCTATGGCATAAGTAAATACAGATTTACAAATCCTAGCATTCACATTTATCATCTTACATGACAGGGATAAATCATCCATGCAAATCGTGCATCAAAGTAATGAAATGGGCTACAGATATGATAAAAATAAGGTACTCAGGTATTTAACAAATGAAGAGGAGGCGCCAGAGTTGCTCCTTGTCCGGAGCATTATTTGGTCTAGGCCAGCCCTGGATGTGAGGGTAAGAACTCCTGCAGCATCAGCCAACATCCTCATCCCCAGTACATTTGGGAGCATGGGCATCTCCCACTACATGGGCAGTACTAACTCTCTCTCTCTCTGGGGATGGGCAGGGGCAGTTCACCAATTGTTAGACAGACTGAAAAAAACAATGTAATGTCTTTGGAAATAGCCACATGTTTTGGGGGCCAATCTCCTGATTTGCTGGGGTCTGACTCATTTATTTTTTGATCCCTTGAGGTTGGCAGTAGTCTGAGTTTGACTTAATTAATTATATTGCATTTAAAAACAGCAGAAAAGGTTACAAAGAGTCCTGTGGCACCTTATAGACTAACAGATGTATTGGAGCATAAGTTTTCATGGGTGAATACCCACTTCATCAGATGAGTGTAGTGGAAATTTCCAGAGGCAGGTATAAATATGTAAGCAAGAATCAGGCTAGGGGTAATGAGGTTAGTGCAATCAGGGAGGATGAGGCCCTCTTTTCTAGCAGTTGAGGTGTGAACACCAAGGGAAGAGAAACTGCATTTGTAGTTGGCTAGCCATTCACAGTCTTTGTTTAACCCTGAGCTGATGGTGTCAAATTTGCAAATGAACTGAAGCTCAGCAGTTTCTCTTTGAAGTCTGGTCCTGAAGTTTTTTTGCTGCAGGATGGCTACCTTTAAATCTGCTATTGTGTGTCCAGGGAGGTTGAAGTGTTCTCCTACAGGTTTTTGTATATTGCCATTCCTAATATCTGATTTGTATCCATTTATCCTTTTACGTCGGGAAAAAGTTACACACACTTGGGAAGACTATTTTGGGAATGAAAAGAAATGATTAATTATTAATTGATTGCCATCCCTAAATATTATTCTCAAATATGGGTTTCAGAGTTACAGCCGTGTTAGTCTGTATTCGCAAAAAGAAAAGGAGTACTTGTGGCACCTTAGAGACTAACCAATTTATTTGAGCATAAGCTTCGTGAGCTACAGCTCACTTCATCGGTTGCATCCGATGAAGTGAGCTGTAGCTCACGAAAGCTTATGCTCAAATAAATTGGTTAGTCTCTAAGGTGCCACAAGTACTCCTTTTCTTTTCTCAAATATAGATCACTTTCTTCACTTAGCATGCTTTTGTCCAGAGTTCTTATGTTTATCTTTAATGTTTAGCTTTAATGTTAATTTCCACTATTAAAAATGTTAATTCTGACACAAAAGACAGATCACGATCTAATGTTAGCTGCCATGGTTGTTTTAATTTTAACCCTAGTAGCCTTATTCTGGATTGTCTCATGAATACTCAAGAGTTCATTTGGAGACAATATAGTGGTGAGCCTCAGAATAATTGAAGATGTACCAGGGTAGAGAAAAGGTTAGTAACCACTGGTTTAGAAAAACAGAATAAATGGCTGAAGAATAGGAGGTGAGGAAAAGTGTTCTGTATTTAGTCTATGGAGGAAACAAGAAGACAGTTCTGAATTAAACTTGGATGGGAAGACAGTCAAGATGACAGGAAATAGGGCTGATTTGATTCCACTTCCTAGAATGAGAGAGTAGGCTGACTGCAGCAATCTGGGCCCCTGCCACTTGAACAGCAGAGATGTGGGAAGACCATATAGGAAGGAATTGCTATAATCAAGACTGGAAGTGATAAAGGTATTTAAAGATAGCACTTAATATAATTATATGCACTGTAATTTTGCTCTTGGTCCTTGGAACCACAATCCCACCTGAGCCTGCTTGACAGTCTGGATATTTGGAATAGCAGGATGACAAGTTGGGTATTTTATCAGTGCTTCTGTAAGCATAAAGGACTTGGTAATTGTAAAGTCCAAGGTAAAAATTGGAGCAAACCCTCAAAGCTACTATTTGTTTGTATGCCGTATATTTTCTTCTGTTTGACTCTACTACAGTCTCCTTTACTGCCTCTTCACAACATCTTCCAAAGTAGTCAACCAATGTCCTTGTCAGAGAGAATACAGAGCAGTATTTATATCATAAAGAGAATGTGTCCATTGTTCAAAGTTAAATGCAGTTTACAATGCAAGTAGATGAGACTCCATAGAAAAGAAAATAATATGGACTGTTTATATGGTCTTCTTAAGCAAAGAATAGTAGCGGCTATAGATGGTCTATATTTTGTATTCCTTTATGTAATTTGTTCTTTCCTTGCCCTACCCCCATCACAAAAAATTCTGAAAAATAAGAAATGCATATTTAAAACAAAAAGAAAAGGAGTACTTGTGGCACTTTAGAGACTAACAAATTTATTTGAGCATAAGCTTTCGTGAGCTACAGCTCACTTCATCGGATGCATTCAAGAACCAGGGCCCATACCAGGTGCAGGGGTCACCCTGGGATGAGATTAAAAAGGAAATGGAGGAAGTGTTAGGGGACCCAGAGGGATGGGGGGTGGCTGAGGAGCCCACCCTCCTTGGTATATGGATAGTGGAAGAAGGTCCCTGCTCATGGGGACTGAATGCTTTTCAAGGAAAGGAGGCACTTCAGTCTGCTTGTGAGAGGTTTGAAGGAAGGGCAGCATTATGGGATGCTGCCAGTAATCTTTCAAGTTTGGTGCTGCTTCAACAAGGGCTGCTGAAGGGTTGTAAATTAGTTAGGGGTGGTTAAAGATGATTTGGCACAAAAGAGTTTAAAGTCAAAAGCAGAGTTAACAGACTACCTTTAGAGACTGGAGCTGGGACTTGGTCCTGGTGGAATGCAGAGAAAGAAAAGGAAGAAGAGGAAGAAAAAAAAATTCAAAGTGCAAAATGGCAGAGTTTGCAGGAGCAGGTAACAACCCCCACTCTTCTCCCAGAGCCAGAATGAGAACCTGAGGATAAGGGTTCCCAACTGTTTCAACCCAGGGAGCCTACTCTTGGCTCAGAGCTAACTATGACTAACTCATAAAGCTAACTCCTTTTCTTCTTTTCCTTCTTCTTTTCCTCGGTTTACTTACTTTGCTGCTGGTAGCCTATACTTTAAACTGACCTGACAGGCTTAATTGGTTTCTTTCCACCTCTCCCCCTGCCTTTCCACACTTTTGTTTTTTCTGAAGTTTTAATGGAGGGTACTTTGGATACTTATGTGAGATGTTTTTGGTTATTTTGGACAAAGTATGACAGAGGTCTGCTGTATTCCACTGGAATTTTTGGAGTGATGAAGTGAGCTGTAGCTTTGTTAGTCTCTAAGGTGCCACAAGTACTCCTGTTCTTTTTATGAATACAGACTAACACAGCTGCTACTCTGAAACCATATTTAAAACAGATAAGCTACAGTAAAAAAATCTACTATAGCAAATTGCCTCATGATTTGAAGTAAAGTAATCCAAATTCTCTTCAAACCACAGTGCTTTGTGCTCTGAAGCTACCATCTTTTGTTAGTTAGGCTCTTAAAAAAACTTGTATTTAAACAAATCCTCTGCCTGTTAGACCCATTTCACAAAGGGACTGTACAATCTGCTGAAAATTGTCACCAGTTTGCTGGGATAATCAAGCTACTCTTTCAGCTGTGGGAAGAGCCAATGAGCTGCTGTTAACACAGCATAAGTGTTTAAACAAGATCCTGTTATTAAAAACATATTTAGGCTGTGAACAGTCTGTTATGTGGCAGAGAGGAAGGTTGGTGGTGGTGGCAGAGAGGAAGGTTGGTGGTGGTGACAGCTAAAGTATTGGGTTTATATATATATATTTTTCTTTTTTGGAGAGAGGAAGGAGGCTCCATAAAGCAGGATATAAGCAGTTCTACAAATCAGTAAAATACTTACTAGATAGCAGACTGTATCAGCCATATCTCCCAACATGCCAGGATTTATGCTTTTAATTTAATCCTATTAGTCTGAGACCCACAATTAAGCTGGATGCAACACTTTTGCCACAATGATTTTTCAGTCATTTATGCTGTTTCATTGAAGTTAAAATATTTTTGTTTCTATAAAACTTTCATCAGGAAGGTTTTCAGTCCTAAGACACAAAGAAACAGAGATTTTCCGAATAGCTTGATGTTTAGAGCACTGGCCTTGGATGTGTGAGTCGCAGATGCAAGTCAGATTTGGCATGAAAAACTGTTTTTTGACTCAGGCAGAGCAGGGTCTCCTACATTCTAGGCTATGTCCTAACTACCAGGTGCCTTTCTCTGATTTGTTTGCTTCAAGATTACCTACAGTTTCAGTGCTTTTGCCACCCCACTGTTGATCTTACCATCCCCTTACAAACAGGCACTGCACACAACTGGGGAGCAAAGGGAGGGTGCTAGAGGTGGAGGGATGGATAGGTCCTGGAGGGGGAAGAGAACATAACATAGTTATAGAACACTTTGTTTGTGTTTTCTCCCTTGGAAGATTACAAAATTTTCATCATCCAGGTTCCTGGTATCTGGGTTTGCACAGCATTGAGACATGTTGCAGAACCTGGGAGAAAAGGGGGTGGGAGAAGGATCCAGTCACATGGTTGGATGAAAACAGTGAAGTGTCCCTTTCCAGTGGAGAGCTTAGGGTCTTGTAGGGCTAATCTGACACTTCAGGGAACCAATTACGGTTATAGCATACCTTTCTTTCCCTGTCCATTTCAACACTGCTAGGCAGGGACAGAGGCAGGATTTTCTGGTGATGTTGGGGGGTGGCTGGGTGGTGCGTGGGGTTTGTATCTCCCTTTGCATGGAAACACCATATTCCATCTGAAAATGTAGTCAATTTCCAGACAAATTTCCTTCCAGTCCTCTGAGCATATTTCAGCAAATTTCTGGTACAACAGAAACTCCAGATGGGTTGGTCTTCAGGTTCAATAGCAGTGGTCAGTCCACTTTCATAGCTGACCAAACCCCTCTATACAGCAATATATAGAAGAGTGATCATTAGCAAAACTGCTCTCTGGAATAGATTGCCACATCTCCTCCACAGGACTGGAAAACCCCATCTCTTTTCCATTCTGGTACTTTGAAAACTGCTGTGTTCTCCAAATATTGTTCAGCATTTAAGGAAGACATTGCAAACTGGCAACATAGCACCCCAGAAGGAACTGCCTCCCCTTGAGACACTATGTACAGTTAAAATAAATAATAATAAAAAAGTTAGTATTGGGTTTTTTACCATTAGTACCCTCTGCTCCTTCCCCCTGGGCTGAAAAAGTTGTCTGAGAACCAAGGATAGTCTACCAGTAGCGTTCCGGACATGCTAAGAAGTATCAATATTGTGGCCTTCGATAGCAACATTATGTTCTGTAGGAGGGATTCTCAGCTTCCCTCAAAGGAAGAAAATTATAATGCCATCCTTGTCGTTAATTTGATAGGATCTTCGTCTCACAAGAGGGAAACCATTCTGCCAGGAGGGCAGAGGCAGATAGAGAAGGATCCTTGAATAGCTGATTGTAGGATTGGACAGGAGAAACCAGGAACAGTTCAAATTCTTCAGGTCACAGGAGAGGAAGGCTCTTTAACAGGAAGACACACTGATGAACCAGTTCATGGAACAAGAGGCATGCATACAATAGGGAGTGGAAGCATTCCCTAATGGAGAGGCTGATAGAATTGGTGGCCTAATGATTTTGGGCTGCTGCTGAGGCCACAGAACCACTGAATTTTCAGCAGCCACCACCATCTCTTTTGGCTGATGCCCAATATGCTGCTAAACCATGATTATCATGTTTCAAGAACATCCCCCACCCCTAGTAACCATGAGGAGAAAATGGAGCATGTAGGACTTCCAAGATCTTACCTTCCACCAGCACCCAAACCCATCACAGAGGGACTCCCCTGGGGAAAAAAGAGCCTGCAGGGCTCCTGGAACCCTAACACGTGCTTGCCCATGAAACCCCTCATGGGAAATGTCCCTGCTTTTCCCAAAGAGTCACTTTCCCACTGTTGTTTCTCCCCCCCGCCCCCACAAACATACTTTCTGGGCAGGAAGAAGGCAAAGAGATGGGTGCAGAGACAGTAACGTTTGGTCAGTGTTCCTACTTGCATTCCCTTAATTTTAAAGGTTTTTGGTTGACTTTCTTTTTAAAAATATTTCAGTTACATGTTCCAGCTAGTACTTTTAATAAATGTTATATTTTTCTTGATTGTGTGTGACTTCTCCTTCCCAAGTATAATGAACTAAAGATATTATAAGGTTTGGGGATTGTGCCCCTGGATTCACAGCACATTAAATTGAATGTTGTATAACAATCTGGTGCCATAATGCTGCAAATACTTGGCTGTCTGTTCCCCTCCCCAGGGCCAGAAATATCCAAAGCCCCAAGGATACATAATAGGGATGGGAAAGGTGCAGTGAGTGTTATGTGCACGCAGAAAGCATTACTAGTTTTCAATGCTAACAGAAGTTTAACCCACAAGCAAATGTTGATAAGGTTGTTAAGAGAGACTGAATGCTCCTAGTAAGGTTTGTAAACAAGTGTGAATGGTGAAGACTCAAGGCTTGTATATACTACCACTATGTCACTCAGAGGTGTGAATAAGCCACCCCCTGAGCGAAATAAGTTGGACAGCGCTATGTCAGTGGGAGAGCCTCTCCTGCTGACATAGCTACCACCTCTCACAGAGGTGATTTTATTATGCCAGCAGAAAATCTCTCTCCCATTGGCATAAAACATCTTCACGAATGTGCTACAGCAGTGTGGCTGCATCGCTGTAGTGCTTTGAGTGTAGACTAGCCCCAAAACTTTGCATAATGACCACTTTACAATTTTGCCACCACCCTCCACAGTACAATTCTCAATTCTAAGGTGATAACCCAATGTAAGTTCCCTATGATGACTGTCTTTAATATATTAATTGTCACAGGAACAGATGGCTAATAAGCTTTGCTTACAGGGGAACAAAACCCTCATAAAGCTATATTGCCCCACAAGCCCCATTCCATTATGTGCTTTGCAGTGGCTAGACAGTGTCTTGCGGAGTCCCTCAGCACAGGCATAAGTCATCCTCTGCCTCCCTGATGTGCATCCCTTGATTTCCCCTGCCTGCTGGAAACCAGGACCAGTGTACACATGGGTGGGTTCCGGCTGCCTGTACAGAGTTTGGGCCATCCTGATAATCTCTACAAACGTTTTTTTTCTCCTTCTGATAATAGCCCACCTTAATTGATTAGTCTCATTACAGTTGGTACGGCAACACCCATTTTTTTCATGTTCTCTGTGTATATATATCTTCCTACTGTATTTTCCACTGCATGCATCTGATGAAGTGGGTTTAGCCCACAAAAACTTATCCCCAGATAAATTTGTTAGTCTTTAAGGTGCCACAAGTACTCCTCATTTTTTTTGCTGATACAGACTAACACGGCTACCACTCTGAAACCTGTACCGAGTTTGTAAATCAGACTTGTCCTGAGCCCAATAGGGATGGAAGCACTCCTCATTACCCTCAGAAACATTACAGAGTGTGCAGCAGGCAACAATTACACGAATGGCATTTGCCACATTGGCGTCCAGTTGGGTGCATAGGCAGCACTAAAAAGATTTCAGCCTATCAAACACAGTGTACAAACACTCTGCAGCTCCTGCCTTGTAACCGAATTCCTTTTTTCTAGGTCATTGATATCAGGATGTAATTTTATGAGTCAAGTTAGGAGCAGGTATACAGAGTCCCCCAAAATAACAATTGGCATAGACACATCATACAGAGCAATATCATTTCTAGGGACTAAAGTTCCTTCTTCCCCCCCATAAATACAATCCCAAACTCCTCAGCATCCTGGCATCACAAACCTTTCCAGTTTTCCCCATGTTTGTATTCATGAATCTGCCTCTGTGGTTCTCTAAGCCTTGAAAAACAAGGGAATAATAACATCTCATGTTCACATGCTTGCCCCTTGTGGCAGGCAAAGTTCTGGGATGTGTGTGCCATTGGTGGCCCCTCCACAGTTTGGAAACCCCATCCTCTGAATCCAGCTATTATTTCTGGCAACCACCTATGGATAGATCAATGTTAATTGCCTCAAAAACCTGCACAACCATGCCCCCAATAGCAAACTTTCCAAAGTGGTTTGCAATGGACCTATTGCTGTCTGGTGTTGCCAACTTCCACAGGACAATAATCACCTTCTCTACCACTATGGCTTTCCTGAATCGAGTGGTCTGGCTCTGGAGGTTTGTTGCAAACTCTTCACACATCTCCATGAAGGTCTGTTTCCTCATTTGGAAGTTCTGAAGCCACTGCTGGTCACTCAAGATTTTGAAAACAATGCAATCTCACCATGCTGTGATAGTTCTTTTGCACCAGAAGTGATGGTCCATCTAAGGGCATACTATGGCAATACCAGCTTTCACCATCTCTCTACCATGTGAGCTGAATGAATTGCCAATGACCCTCAAGGTCAGCTGTCTTTGAAGTGTCAATGTTCTGTCCAAATTCCATCCAGGAACTTGCCAATTACCTACTCCACTACATAACCATTTGTCCCACCATATGTAGCAGAAACAACCAGACTATCATCCCATTGCTCCATGTCTTTCACACAGTTGGCAGGGAATAACAGTGAGGGAGATGTGATCAGAACTGCCATCAGCAAATATGTGAAGGCAAAGGATAGTACCAACAACTCACAGCAAAGCAGTTCCTACAGTGTCTTCCTGTATGTATAGAACCTTGGGATACAAAATGGTAGCACTGATGTTGTGTAACAACACTGGAAGTGTAAAGGCAGGTATATGCATGTACATAGTGCTATACATGTGCCCAGCGCAGGATAATGTGTACACTTGGGGTGGGTATGGGGACCATGCACAAGGATGTACACAGTCTGGTACTCAAGTAGGCATGTCAGTGTAGACATAGCCAATGTCAATGTGACCACACACAAAAAAATTCCCCTATTTTAGAATCCATCCATACAAGAATAGAAACCATGTGAGGCAGAACTGTTTTAAACATACTTCTTCCTAGGAAGGCACTAACCTAATTTCAGCACTGCCTTGGTACACTAATTCTGTTCTAGCATGTTGTCCTGGAGCATGTTATTATAACCCCAGTTACAAGAAGGTACATGTTCAGTTGCACTGTGATTCATTGTCTTGCACTACAGGATTGATTTTAGTGATGATTAAACAGTGGCCAACTTCACAATATATCCTGATGGGCTAATTTAGGCTTGGCCGGAAACACTGGGTTTTCTCTCTACATGATTAATAAAAAGATCTCATGACAATGAAGAAAATAGTAAAGTAAAGGCACCATATAGAGTCTTATTTCTGTCCTTCCCCTGATTTTTGCTGCCATGATCAAACAAAAAAAGGCTACTGAAAGATGAACAGGATAACAGGTCAATGTGAACTCTGTGCAGCTCCATTTTTCACACACATTCATAAATTATGTCCTCAGAACTCATTGTTCAAGTCACAACTTTTCTTTTGCCTACCCTGTTACAACCTCATAAGAGCAGCACATTCCCCTTGTAACCAGGGGCTCATTTGTTGTAATTCCTTCCTCAGAGGGTTGCTACGTTGCATTCCGCTTGCTCAGAATGCAGCGGCACAGTCATCACTGGTTTAAACTATTATACTGGTATTGTGCTTGCCCTGCAGTCTTTACCCTGCTCCTACAAAGTGATGGATTGACTTTAAAATGCCACAGGCAGTTTTTAAATCCCTTTATGGTATTAGCCTGAGCTACCTATGAGACTTGCTTCTTGAGCCTTGTGCTGCTGATGGCTATCTGTGCTCATACACCATTTACTATTTAGGGTTTCCTGCTCATTTCCCCCCTCCTTTCTTTTATAAAAGAGTTTAAAGTCTCCCATGTATATAATATAATATAATATAATATAATATAATTAATACATTAATTTAATTAGTATTGTGTTTTGTTATGGTTGCATTACATTGTACTTGTTTTTTTTAATCCAAAGCAACAAGATACGATATAAATAAAATTATTAATCATTCTTATTTTGGGTATATTGAATCACCTTTTTGTTATGATTCCCATATTGATTAATCTGCTGCTCTATATTGGAATACATCTGTAATCTATCTAAAAAACTGAAGCTGGTACAGAATTCAGCAGCTTGTTTATTACAGGGTATATCTTTCTGGGAGCACATTGTACCCCAGAACTGGGTAGAATTTAACCTGTTTCAACCTTTAAAGCCTTAAATAGGGGGACCTCCTTGTTTGATGTACCACTCTGTCTTGATGCCATACTGTTACAGCTGAGATCAACACTGAAGCAGAGGGGCAGCTGGCAGGGTGTTCTCTGTGTGGGCCCATTGACTTGGAACTCGCTTTCCACCACTGGTTTGAAATAGACCTACTTTATCAACCTTTGCTGCATGCTGCAAGGCTCTCCTTTGTTTTCCCTGGCTGTGAATGACTGGAAAGACTCTGCTGGGGAACTGTAAAGATCTTTACATCTGTTTTCAGATGCTAGATTAGTACATATGTTTATCACTGGGACAAGAAAGGTTACTGGGATAGTTTATTTTTACAACTATATTTTTAAAAGGCATTAAGGAACATGTAGGGCTCCTTTCTGTGAAATGAGTGTATTAGAATAAATAAATAACAAATATAAACTAAGTATTGGTTTCAGAGTAACAGCCGTGTTAGTCTGTATTCGCAAAAGGAAAAGGAGTACTTGTGGCACCTTAGAGACTACCAATTTATTTGAGCATAAGCTTTCGTGAGCTACAGCTCACTTTATCGGATGCATACTGTGGAAACTGCAGAAGACATTATATACACAGAGACCATGAAACAATACCTCCTCCCACCCCACTCTCCTGCTGGTAATAGCTTATCTAAAGTGATCACTCTCCTTACAATGTGTATGATAATCAAGTTGGGCCATTTCCAGCACAAATCCAGGTTTTCTCACCCTCCGCCCCCCCCCCCCCCACACACACACACAAACTCACTCTCCTGCTGGTAATAGCCCATCCAAAGTGGCCACTCTCTTTACAATGTGTATGATAATCAAGGTGGGTCACTTCCAGCACAAATCCAGGTTTTCTCACCCCCCCCCCCCCTTTTTCAAAAACCACACACACAAACTCCCTCTCCTGCTGGTAATAGCTTATTCAAAGTGACCTCTCTCCTTACAATGTGTATGAAAATCAAGGTGGGCCATTTCCAGCACAAATCCAGGTTTTCTCACCCCCCCCCTCCAAAACACACACACACAAACACACTCTCCTGCTGGTAATAGTTCTTCTAAAGTGACCACTCTCCTTACAATGTGTATGATAATCAAGGTGGGCCATTTCCAGCATAAATCCAAGTTTAACCAGAACGTCTTGGGGGGGGGGTAGGAAAAAACAAGGGGAAATAGGCTACCTTGCATAATGACTTAGCCCTCCAAGTCTCTATTTAGGCCTAAATTAATAGTATCCAATTTGCAAATGAATTCCAATTCAGCAGTTTCTCGCTGGAGTCTGGATTTGAAGTTTTTTTGTTTTAAGATAGCGACCTTCATGTCTGTAATTGCGTGACCAGAGAGATTGAAGTGTTCTCCGACTGGTTTATGAATGTTATAATTCTTGATATCTGATTTGTGTCCATTTATTCTTTTACGTAGAGACTGTCCAGTTTGACCAATGTACATGGCAGAGGGGCATTGCTGGCACATGATGGCATATATCACATTGGTGGATGTGCAGGTGAACGAGCCCTGATAGTGTGGCTGATGTTATTAGGCCCTGTGATGGTGTCCCCTGAATAGATATGTGGGCACAGTTGGCAACGGGCTTTGTTGCAAGGATAGGTTCCTGGGTTAGTGGTTCTGTTGTGTGGTATGTGGTTGTTGGTGAGTATTTGCTTCAGGTTGGGGGGCTGTCTGTAGGCAAGGACTGGCCTGTCTCCCAAGATTTGTGAGAGTGTTGGGTCATCCTTCAGGATAGGTTGTAGATCCTTAATAATGCGTTGGAGGGATTTTAGTTGGGGGCTAAAGGTGACGGCTAGTGGCGTTCTGTTATTTTCTTTGTTAGGCCTGTCCTGTAGTAGGTGAGTTCTGGGAACTCTTCTGGCTCTATCAATCTGTTTCTTCACTTCCGCAGGTGGGTATTGTAGTTGTAAGAATGCTTGACAGAGATCTTGTAGGTGTTTGCCTCTGTCTGAGGGGTTGGAGCAAATATGATTGTATCGCAGAGCTTGGCTGTAGACGATGGATCGTGTGGTGTGGTCAGGGTGAAAGCTGGAGGCATGTAGGTAGGAATAGCAGTCAGTAGGTTTCCAGTATAGGGTGGTGTTTATGTGACCATTGTGTATTAGCACTGTAGTGTCCAGGAAGTGGATCTCTTGTGTGGACTGGACCAGGCTGAGGTTGATGGTGGGATGGAAATTGTTGAAATCATGGTGGAATTCCTCAAGGGCTTCTTTTCCATGGGTCCAGATGATGAAGATGTCATCAATATAGCGCAAGTAGAGTAGGGGCATTAGGGGACGAGAGCTGAGGAAGCGTTGTTCTAATTCAGCCATAAAAATGTTGGCATTATGTGGGGCCATGCGGGTACCCATAGCAGTGCCACTGATCTGAAGGTATACATTGTCCCCAAATGTAAAATAGTTATGGGTAAGGACAAAGTCACAAAGTTCAGCCACCAGGTTAGCCGTGACTTTATCGGGAATAGTGTTCTTGACGGCTTGTAGTCCATATTTGTGTGGAATGTTGGTGTAGAGGGCTTCTACATCCATAGTGGCCAGGATGGTGTTATCAGGAAGCTCACCGATGGATTGTAGTTTCCTCAGGGAGTCAGTGATGTCTCGAAGGTAGCTTGGAGTGCTGGTAGCGTAGGGCCTGAGGAGGGAATCTACATAGCCAGACAATCCTGCTGTCAGGGTGCCAATGCCTGAGATGATGGGGCTCCCAGGATTTCCAGGTTTATGGATCTTAGGTAGTAGATAGAATATCCCAGGTCGGGGTTGCAGGGGTGTGTCTGTGTGGATTTGATCTTGTGCTTTTTCTGGAAGTTTCTTGAGCAAATGCTGTAGTTGCTTTTGGTAACTCTCAGTGGGATCATAGGGTAATAGCTTGTATAAAGTGGTGTTGGAGAGCTGCCGAGCAGCCTCTTGTTCATATTCCGACCTATTCATGATGACAACAGCACCTCCTTTGTCAGCCTTTTTGATTATGATGTCAGAGTTGTTTCTGAGGCTGTGGATGGCATTGTGTACTGCACGGCTGAGGTTATGGGGCAAGTAATGCTGCTTTTCCACAATTTCAGCCCGTACACGTCGACGGAAGCACTCTATGTAGAAGTCCAGTCTGCTGTTTCGACCTTCAGGAGGAGTCCACCTAGAATCCTTCTTTTTGTAATGTTGGTAGGGAGGCCTCTGTGGATTAGTATGTTGTTCATACTAGTATGTTGTTCATAGAGGTATTTTGGAAATATTCCTTGAGTCGGAGACGTCGAAAATAGGATTCTAGGTCACCACAGAACTGTATCATGTTACTGGGGGTGGAGAGGCAGAAGGATAGGCCCTGAGATAGGACAGCTTCTTCTGCTGGGCTGAGAGTATAGTTGGATAGGTTAACAATATTGCTGGGTGGGTTGAGGGAACCATTGCTGTGGCCCCTTGTAGCATGTAGTAGTTTAGAAAGTTTAGTGTCCTTTTTCTTTTGTAGAGAAGCAAAGTGTGCATTGTAAATGGCTTGTCTAGTTTTAGTAAATTCCAGCCACGAGGAAGTTTGTGTGGAAGGCTGGTTTTTTATGGGAGTATCCAGTTCTGAGAGCTCATTCTTAATCTTTCCCTGTTTGCTGTAGAGGATGTTGATCAGGTGATTCCGCAGTTTCTTTGAGAGCGTGTGGCACAAGCTGTCAGCATAGTCTGTGTGGTATGTAGATTGTAATGGATCACTTTAGATAAGCTATTACCAGCAGGAGAGTGGGGTGGGAGGAGGTATTGTTTCATGGTCTCTGTGTATATAATGTCTTCTGCAGTTTCCACAGTATGCATCCGATGAAGTGAGCTGTAGCTCACGAAAGCTTATGCTCAAACTAAATATTGTCATTGTATATTATTGTTATCGTCTTTGTTTTAACTACAAGGACATTAAGATCAGTTTACAAACACAGTGCTCACTAAAATATCTGCTTATCTGCTCTGTCCATTACAACAGGTCCTTTGGTTTCATAAATCTGAATTCTGGAGGCTTTATTTCATGGTGCAGCAACATTTGAGTCCCAAGAGAGTGAAGAAAGCAAAGCTTAGTAATTTCATCATGTTTTAAGGTCAAAACACCTACCCATTCCCAAAAGGCAAAAGAATAACAAATATAAGTACCAATTCTAATGTATTGTACAAATGGAACCAAGAGAGAAAAATGTGTTAAACAAACAGGGAATATGCATCAAACTGTGCTATGTTCTTTTCATATTGAAAATGTCTGATACATCATTGACATTATTCTGTTTAATGTTGCAACATACACATTCCTCACAGATAATGAAGAGTATGAGCTCCAGTTCAGACACTTTTTTTTTCCATTTTGAACTTTCACTGTGAAAACAGTTTTTAGATCCTTAATAGTGCAACTATGTTTAAACTTTCAGACTGCAGGCTCAAAGGGGCACCAGATAAACAGAGAATAAAAGCTTCACATACGATATTTTGTTTGGTGCCTTTTCATAGAATCATCATTCTGTGCCTGCTATTCAAATCAACAGTTAATTCACAAGTCAAATGAAAACAGAAACATCTCAGATTACCCTTAAAAATACGAGTGAAAAGGAAACTCCCATTGGAAGAAGTTCAATATGGCAAAACAATAGGGGAAAATACATTCCTGATCTCATTCCAATGAACTCAATGGAATGAGACCAGGAATGGATTTGGCTTCTAAAGCTAACATCCATTCACATTATGGTCTCAAAACTATGGGACTGGCCCACAGTCCACTGAAGTCAACAGAAATTCTCCCATTGACTTTGTTAAACTTTGGATTAGACCTTTAGTGGACTTTTCACACTGCAGAATGTAAACACCTTAGAGAAATACAGTGATATTTGAACAGAAAATGGTACCTTTAAAGTCAGCTTACTGACATACTCTGGTAACATAATACCACCGTTAGAGCATGAGAATAATCTGATAAGAAAGTATGCCTCCTGAAAGAAATCTAGTTGCTTTATGCTGACAGTTTGAATAACAGCAACTAAAAGAAAAAAGGGGAAAATATGGTAATCAATCTTCTAGGAAATAAAATTGCAAATATTTCTACATTAGTTAAAAAATGAAAATCTTATTCATCAAATAGTGGAGCTTAAAGTGATAAGAGTGTGCTTGAATATAAAGCAAGGAAACCAAAATTACTCCAGGATTCTTAACTAAATCAGTGGCAAAGAGATGTATCCAATCAAAGTCTGGAAAGATCACTGCTCTGTACAGGTATTTTGTATTGTGTCTATCAACGGCAATTTCCACTCATATGACTTATGAGGTCTGTTTATTAGGACTTGATTTTAGTCAGGCTACTGCACAGAAATAACCAGTGCAGTCCAGAAGTTGGGAAAATAATCCATCTTGTATGTTTTTTTCTTTCTTTCAATATATATATATATATTTATTTTTCCTAAACACACAAAAGTACAAAACAAATATTTAAAGCTTGTAAAATAGCCTCTACATTGTGAGAAAACTATCATAGTCTAAAAAATTCAGAGCTAAAACAAACACTTGATAACTCTTTCACTTGAACATTCTATCTTCTTCTTTTTTAAACATATTCTCATACAAACAGAAACCAAATTTCAATCCTATCTTTAAAACAGTTCAGTTCACATATAGAAAAAATAATGAGCCTATCTGAAGAAATCCAAAAAGAATTGCTCATTATAATATATGTAGATCATTATTAAGTGTTAAATCCAATATGAATCGCACTCTGAAAGCAACTTGGAGTGATAACGTTATTTATTTGTATTATCTCCTCTCCTAAGAGCACTTGTCAGGGAATAGGATGCCATTGTGGTAGATGTTGTGCACACACAGAACATAAAGATGGCCCCTAGAGCATGGAGTTGGAACTCAAGAGACCATGGATGAAATCCTAGCCCTATTGAAATCAGTGGCAAAGCTCAGTTTTGAACCGCCAAGATTTCACCCCTAGATTCTAATCACAGCTATGACACTGACTGAGGGCCAGATCTAAAGTCCATTGAAGTAACTGCCCATGCCCTCACTGCATGACAAGGCAATTTTCTTAATCCCTCCCGGCATCAGTTTCTCCATCTGCAATATGGAGATATTAACTGGAACTATTAAAAAAATGCCAATTATTTTTTGTGTGAACATTTGGAAAAAATCTCATCTAAATTTTCCCACAAAAATGTTTAGTTCCTCAACAAAAAAATGAATCTGTTTTTTGGTGAAAAAACAAATGGTTTTTTTAAAAGTTTTTGAAAACCCCAAAGCTGATCATTTTCACTGAAAACTGAAGAATTTTGTTGTAAACTGCTTTTTAAAAAAACATAAATTTCTGTTTCATTAAAACCAGAACATTTTGGCCAAAATTAAAATTTTCTGAATCAAAAAATGTTTCAACCAAAAATTTCAATCAGCTTTAGTAAAAAGATTGATGTTTTTCAAAGGGTTGTTTGCACTTTGAAAGCACTTTGAGATCCTTAGATGAAAGAGCCTGTGCAACTACAAAATCTTTTTATAATAACTTTGACCAGATGTAAAATTTTCTATGTCTATTCTTTAAATATATTCTTTAATTGGGAATACAGTAATGAATAAACTGCATGAAAAGAAGAAAAGGGAGTGCACTGGACAGGTACTATGTTTGTATAGTAATATATTTACAGTACTTTTTAAAAGGTTAAGGATTCGTATTATATCATTGAATCAGTAAGGTCTAATGTTTTATTTGTACAGCCACTTTAGGGGTTGCTCTTTCAGAAATGACACTGGCTGATTATCTGCTTTGCCTAGCTGGGGACTCCTCAACCCTAGGAGAATCTCCAGTTAGAGAGATGAGCTCAGTTTCTGCTCCCTTTGCATCTCTTGTGTAGTGTAAAAGGAGTGCAATGGGTCACAGAATCTGTCACAAAACCCAAAATGTATCTGACTACTGCACAGCATTATTATACTCTTTTGGTCACAAATTCATGACACCAGTTCAGCTCAGTTCCATGTAACATCAATAATTTAGTCCTTAAGAGGACTAGTGAAAGCATAAACAAAAGTAAATGAGTGAAAAATTTGTCTGTGGAGAAAACGGTCTCTAAGAATTTCTCACTAGCTAGACTAGAAATATCCCAGAAAAGCTGAATCAGTAATTTGAGAAAGCACCATTTGTTATTCACACCAGTTATATGAAGTTTTGCTATTCTTTGTCAAATTTCTCCATCTGCTATCAGTCACATCTCCACAAAATATTATCCTTTGATCTATAGTGACTTTAGCAGAAGCACATTAAAAGTTATTTTACTATTTACTACCAGTTTGGCGTTGATCTTCACAGAGATTTTTCACTGGAAAAGACTAACAGTAGGCTTAAAGATGAATCTACTAATATTTATAGAGAGAGAGTATATGAGAAAAACCCTTTTATGATACAAGTGATTATAAATGATGAGTAAGTTATAAAATCTAATGCTTGAGGCATAAAATGTAATATTTAATTGTTTAGTGGTATCTGCATGCAAACAGAATAATCATTTTATAAGCCTACAATTTTACTATTTCAACGTGGAGTATTACAATTATTGCCAATAGTTGCAAAGGTTTTAATTAAAAGAAATCCTAATACTGAGATTAGTAATAATTTCCTGCTTGTGTGGACAGGTGGTCCACTGTAGTTTAGGGAAAAATGCCATCATCTGAGCATAATGAAATAAGCTTTCTATAATCTATCACATTATTTGAGAATTTTCCCCTGTATTATGTGTTTTAGTATTTTCTTCACATATGAAATGACTGCAAATAGATCAAAAGTAAAATTAAGTGTTATGTAGGCAAATATAAAGAAAGCAAAGTGGCAATCTAGGGGATGCTACAACTCATTAAAAATATAAATTAAAAGTATCAAAAGCATGGAGATTTGCTTAACCTTTTGCCAATGTGTGGAATCCAACAAGGTTGGCTGATTTACTTGAGGCATTAACACTAAAAGTTCAGTGTCCAGGACAGTATTTCGGTAAGGTAGGCTATGGTTAGTTTCAAACTGAGTCATGTGATAATGTAATATTGCATTGCACACAATGATTTACTGAAGAATGAAAATTTGAAAGTTTAGTTGAGGGGGTTTTGGGTGCTTTTTTGTGGGACAGAACCTGGAGAATGTGCACACCACTGGGCCTCCCACCAGCCAATGACAGGGTTAGAAGAGATGCTATTGGTCCATCATGGAATTTGTAAAGAACACTATTATTGGGAAGCTACTGAGAGAAAAAGAGCCCCTTGGAAAGAGAGGACAATCTCAGTATTCACTCAGTCTAATCCTTATCTCTCACCGCATTAGTGACAGCAGAGGCTAGAGACAGACAAGAGGCAAAGAATAATAAAAACAGAATTTTCATAACTTGTGATTTTATTGTTAATCTTACAATATTGGTGTTTTTTCTTAAAGCCCCAGCTGCTGGAATGAACAGACCTCATGTGAAATGTAGCTTTCATTTTTCCCCCCTCCTTCACAAGGACGTTTTTAGCCATCATGGTTTCAGAGAAAAGCTTGAACAGTATAACTTGAGTATACCCTGAGGAATCAAAAATTCTGCCATACCATGCTTATGTAGTGGAAGATTTCAGTGGAGCCTGCTACAAGTCTTTGTGCATGAGCTGGACAGCCTTTGCATACTGGCTGGAACCTTGTACTATGTGTTAAACTGGGAAAGGAGTGACTATCTTAATTTAAACACTGAGAACAGTCATCTTTACTGTTTGCAACACTAGTGCATGAACACAACTGTAAAAATGGATATGGGGAGAAGGGAAAAACAAACCCTGGAATATGCCTAAACTACCCCCCTTTTCCTGCTTGCACACCCTGCCCTCTACCCCCTACCCAATTCAGACAATTTAGAGAACAGTTACACTTAGCATAGGTTACACCAATATGCCAATAACACTCCCATCTTTTCTTACAATGCCATTGTCTAAAGCATATCACCATCTCTTTACATAGTTCATAAGTCAAACCCATGTTGTGGTAGTTTTGACTTGAAAATTTTTGTTAACAAGACATAACATTGTATATACCAAAGTAAATATTTGCACTGATCAATGAGGAAAATAAGCACAAATGTAATCTTTATTTTTTAAAAAATTACATTCAGCATGATTTCTCTGGTTAATCTCAAGTATACTACTAATATCACATACATGTAAAAAGAAAAGAGTCTGCCACACTTGTCTGGGTTTATCTTTCATGTTCCATTGAAATTCCACTAAGTCCATACCATAATTACTCCAGCTTTGCTGCAGTTAAAGTAACTCTTACAGTACAGTTTGGAAACACTTTGTCATGTGCCAAACAGTAGGCAGTAAATCTCTGACAACATAAATTAGTCACTAACTAAAATAAGGGGCAATGATTGATCAGCTCAGAGAATACTTGGCAGAATTACCAGTCACTGGAACTACTATTACTTACTGACAAAAACCCCACAATAATTCTGGCACATGCTTCAACACCTCACATAGCCCAATACATAAGCCCTATGAGCTGAAAGGAGATAAAATGCCCCTCAGGCAGGGGTCTCAAACTCAAATGACCACGAGGGGTACATGAGGACTAGTACATTGGCCCGAGGGCCGCACCACTGACCACCCCGCCGCTTCCCTGGCCCCACCCCCACCCCACCCCTTCTGTGAGGCCTCGCCCCTGCCCCGCCTCTTCCCATCCCTTCCCTGCCCCCATTCCAACCCCTTCCCTGAAATCCCCACCTCAGCTCCACCCACTCTGTGCCCCCAAGGGGTGCAGGAGGGGTGCAGGGTGCGTCAGGGGGCTCAGGGCAGGGTGTTCAGCTTATTTTTTCCCCGTTCCTTTAATTAGAGCATCTAGCAATGGGAGCTTCAGGGGAGGTACCTGGAGGAGCGGCCAGGGCAACACACAGACCCCTGTGCCCGCCCCCCAGGTCCCGGCCACTTCCCGGAGTGGCGTGGGGGCAGGGTAGGCAGGGAGGGAGCCTGCCCTGTCCCCGGTGTGCAACAGGCCGGAGGCACACTAGGTAAATGCTGGAGGGGCGGGGGGGCTGCAGGGAGCTGGACCAAGTGTTTGAGGCCCCTGCCCTAAGGTTTATCTTGGTTACACCAAGAGAGATAGCAAGTAAAGGAAGAAACCTGCCAGTGCACATCTGAAGAAATTAAATTTGAATTTTATTAGCAATTGACAGCATTTTAAGTTGGCTACTCAACTAGTACTGGCTATAATATATAAGAATGATATTCATCTGAACAAATGAAAATTTTCAAAGCCATAATTCTCTGTTAAATTTTTTAGAGTTTTTGTTCTATTTGTAATATTGTTGTATTTTATGGCTACAGTGTTCTTTAACTTAATTTCTGGTTCCCCGTTCATAATATATAATATTTTACAGAACTTTATATCCACAGATTTCCACAGTATACAATCATAAAATATCCTGCCATGAATAATACGACATATTCCATTGCTTCTTAGAATGTCACAAAACAAAACCCATTTTCAGTTGCAAAGTTCCATTAGAAACAGCATAACTTTGTGAGCTCCCAATATGAATAACAGTGTTTCTGACCTTTATACTTTACAGGCAAAGGGATAAAAAAACCTACTATAACATGAAAATCTACCACAGCTTCCTCTGACAGAAATGGAACTGAAGTTCCAAAAGTCAAAATTAGATAAACTAGGAAGAGCAAACTAATTCATTTTAAATAACAATCAAATCTTTGCCCATAACTAAAAGCAACCCATTATTAGGGCTCACATGTGCCTGGACCCTGTCCCTGGCCTCAATCTTGTGCGCCTGTGCCAGGGCCGCCCAAAGGATTCAGAGGGCCTGGGGTCTTCAGCGGCAGGTCCTTCATTCCGGGTACGTTCAGCAGCACTGAAGGACACACCACCGAAGTGCCAGCAAAAACTCTCATGGGGCCCCTACGGGGCCCGGGACCGGGACAAATTGCCCCACTTGTCCGACCCTCTGGGTGGCCCTGGCCTGTGCAGGACTCTAAACACAAGGTCTACTTAAGTCTATCTTTGGAGATCCCAGAGTGTACTTGAAGGAGTGGAATAATGATAGAACTGAGCCCTCATGATAGGGAAGACATGTTTTATCCTTTCTGTGGGTGGCAAAGCTGCCACACTACCTCCAAGTAGAATCCCCTTTGGTGTAAAATGTATCTTATCTTTTGATCAAAAGTCTCACTCATGCTCAGTGCAAATGTCATCACATTTATGCATTATATTGGATACATATGAAGACACAATCTTCCCAAGACTTCCACTGAGTGTCCGAGAGAAGCTGGGTCACCAACCCTTTAATTTACTTTACATTTAATTCACAATTAAATTAAGCTAATGATGGTGGCAGAAGAATTTTTCAACTTCCACAATGTCCTTTATGACTGTGGTAGGTGTTAAACTTCTAAACCATACACGAACACTTTAGGATAGATGCAACCTGAGAGAAATTATCATCTTTATTTTATTCTTGTTTGTTGATCAAATGGAAATGACATCCTTGTCAGACTATTTTACACGTTCTTGGATGGCATCTTCAACAATTTGAACACTGTGGTCCTGAGCTGTATATTGAGGTGTAAATTGGTGAAGTCAGTGAAGCCTTGCTGATTTACACCAGCTCAGGATCTGGTTTAATATTCTGTTTTCTATTCAGACATAGAATTAATTAGGACATTTCTTATATCAGTAACCTAAAGGTAAATTAATAGTGGAGCTAAAGGGTATAAGAGCAGAAAGGAGCATCACACCCCAAAAGCACATTTCCCCCTGTATGTATCTATGTACCTATTGTCAGGTCATTTCCCATTTTTGACAACATTAATGTTAGTGATGATTCTTTAATCCTTCCCTTATTTTTTTCCCATTCCTTTAATTAGAGCATCTAGTAAAGGGCTTGTTTCTTTTCCTGACAAAATGTAAGTAACTCAACAGTACAGCAAAAGCTGTGTTTCAAATATTATAATTCAGATATACAACATGAAATTTACTTTCTGTGAACATTAATGGATTTGAAGCTTAAAAGTCCCCTTTCATATTCACAGTGGTAAAACTTGAACACTCGAACGTTGATGGAAAGCAAACATGAAAGGGTCATAAACAGTTGGAATTCAAATGAATATTTGTATAAGTATATTTCCAATATTCATTCATCTCTAGCAATTATTCAGTGTGAATTATGTTCCTGTTTATCTACGATCTGATTCTTTTCCATATGCAAATAATGGCCTATGCACAAATCACTGGTACTTCTAACCTGCTTGGAAACAAGAAGAATTAGAACTCTCTAAAGAAAATCTTATGAAAACACCTTCCCAATTTTGCAAACTCCTATGGATCAGATAGTTTGACTAATCATCCACATTTCTTCGTTCTTCTTTGAATAGAACATACATTCTTATTCAAACCTTCAGGCTGTTAGCATTTGTATTTTGCACTGGTCCAATTAAAACAGCAAATAAAGCTAACTAGCACAGGGTGTCTTTGATATCAATCTTTATTAAGTTCATTGAAGAAAAAATACTCTAAGACATAACACAGTAGAGAGAATGTTATCAGTGTCTTGATGAGTTTTGACAGTAATAGAAATCTATTCTTCTGGACTGTGTAGTAATTTCTTCATTTGAAACTATTATTTGTCATATGGTCTTCAGTATTAAAATTGCTTACTCCAGCCATGTGAAATTCATAGAATATCAGAGTTGGAAGGGACTTCAGGAGGTCATCTAGTCCAACCCCCTGCTCAAAGCAGGACCAATCCCCAATTTTTGCCCCAGATACCTAAATGGCCCCCTCAAGGATTGAACTCACAACCCTGGGTTTAGCAGGCCAGTGCTCAAACCACTGAGCTGTCCCCCTAAAAAATAAACTATGTTTCTAAATTGTCCAGAGTGGAAAGCTGTGTAATCTGTGATGGGCACCTTCCCAATTTTATGACCTGTGACAAGTGGACACTAGTTTTCTATGATGGCTGAAAGATGGAAATAAAGGAGAATGACTTAACTTCGTTCTTTACTGGCATTCTCTTCTTAATAGAACCAAGTGGATTTATGTAAAATGCAATTATATCCACCATAAACTTTTTGACCTTCACAAAATGTTTTACCATCTCCACTTAGAGTCTTGATTAGGAGCCAATTGTGCATATTTGTTCAATAATTTGAAATTCTGCCTGCTCTGCTGGTTACAGTTATGAAATTGTTGCTCTGAGACAGATGCCAATGCCTGTGGTGTTATGTAGCGACCCATAAATTCTCTCAGCAGCCAATTCACTTGAAAGTGCTATCCAGATAGAATTAGATTATTTAACTGGAGCCATTTGTTTGAGGATGTGAATAGAGGCAGAATGGCTAGTAAGAGTAAGTAGCATTTCATCACAGAGTCTGGTAGTAGATGGTTGATATATTCAATAGTAACCAAATTATCAGCTTCACTTGATGATTACAACTGCTGTAGCACGGAAACACATCATATTGGTTTATTATCCTTTCAACAGTCAAGAAATGTCAGTCAGCTGGTGGACAGTCTCTGCAATATTTTCAGTATATCTGTTTTCACAGATTCTTCAAATCTTGTATGAAGTTGTACCCTGCTACAACTGTTAGGGGAAAAAAAGGGGGATGTTTTTGCATAACTGCTCCATGCCTTCAGACAGGTATTAACTACATCTGTAGCACATGATATTGCAATGTGGTAATGTTACCCCAAAATTCAGACTTAAGGCACCCCTCAATTGCCTTCCTACCTTAGCAACTCATTTGTCAGTTTGGTCCATTTTGGTGTGCAACGGGAGATGGCCTACTCTAGAGGAATTGCCCAGGTTTTACCAAGGAGTTTGTCTCTGACCATCAGAGGACTCCCAGAGCAGGAGGATATGGATACAGCCTTCCTCTCAAAGGATTAACACTCAAGCAGTAATTTATTTGAAAACTAAATAAGCTTTCAAATGGTTAAATACTGCATGCAATGGCCAGTGACATGCAGAATGCAGACAGCAAGCCATTAAAACACTAAAACATTAAACATATAAACACATACACGCATAGGCATCCAGCTTCATTAATTCAGGCATACATACTTCAATAGAAGTCTATTAAAATCATTAGGCTTACTTCTTCTGATGTCTTCTCTCCTCTGGGTGGTCCTTTTGCTCTGCGAATTCATGCCATCCACCACTCCATTTCTCCTGCTTCAGCCTTCCTTCTCTCTTCATGATTTCAGCTCTTGTTGATCTTTCTTCCTCTGGTGACTCCTCTGCTCACTGGCACTTTCCACCCACATAAAATGGACTGACTGAAGCCTGCCAGCACTCTGACTTATATACAGTTGGCCCACCAATCAACTTCAAGCCCTTTAGAATGTGGACCTGATTAAGATCCTTCGCCTTTAGAGCTGGACCTGTTTGAAGACCTGTGTTCTACCTGATAGATCCCTCCCTTCAGAAGTTTGGAGTGACCTTTGTTTCATCCCATTCTGCCTACCTGCCATTGGCTGAACATTCTAAGACCTCTCACAGCTCTGATTCCTTGTGGCAGCCATTTTGTTTTCCCTCACTGTGACCGCTTAAAACTATCCTTATTAATTATTTAAACTCCCATAATTTCCAAACAAATTTACATATTTCTATACACCTTAGCATTGTGCTTCACTGACACCACTCCAATTTCACTAATTTACATCAAGCCCAAATCATGATCTCTCCCTGCTTCATTTAATTATGACAGATTAGCACCATTGATGCTGGACAGTGCCTACTGCTGAACAGCATTTTCAGCTATACAGGGAGTCCTCGGACTTATGACACAATTCGCTCCTCAGAATTGCGATGTAAGTCAAAACATTGTAAGTCGAAACCACTTTTCCCATAGGAATCAGTGATATGAAGGGGGGACTGGTTCCTGAGCCAATATGCTATTTTGCATATTATGCTAATATGATATGCTATTTTCATCACAATAACCCAGATTTTTGTACTAAATGAATTACAGATGACTAATGTTGTGACATCAATGTATTTACTGTACACTGTAGTTTGTAAACAGCATTCAAATAAGCATATAAACTCACAAATGCTGCTCAGAATGCTGGCAACAGAGGCTCAGAAGGCCAGGGACAATGGAACACATGCTGAGACTCAGCCGAACACTGATCAAGCTTCCTGATTGGCTGAGCCTGGGGCTGGGAGCCAATCAAAAACAAGCAGCAACTCTACCAAGCAACAAGCTACCTTGCTGCCTCAAAGCAAATCCAAAGTGACCCCTTCCAGCTCCATAACAGTATAACACAACCATGGAGCTATTTCAAGTGAATTTTATGCAAATTGAGTGTCGTCAGGGTGAAAAAAGCATTGTAGCGGTGAAATGGGCAGTAGATTGAAAAGCATCGTAAGTGGCATCAGACATGGCATTAGACATAGCAGCTAAACAGGCCCATGCCACTGTTCAAAAAGCTAGATCAGTGACAATCATTACTATATGATTTCTCTCTGTCAACAGCTTTATTATTCCAGATCCATGGATCCAATCCCTGTTTTGATCGTTTTGGCTGCTGCTATAAAATATTTGGAGTCTTGCTGGACTCTGCACTATAAATATGCTTTACCAGTTTCTGCTCAGTTATTCTGAGGTAAAGCCATAGTAACTCCCTTAATTTCAACAGAGATACTCTGGATTTACATCAGGACAAATGAGGACAGAATTGGGCCCACTGAATTCATTTCTACAGAATATTGAAAATCTACTTAATGTGAAAACAAAGGATGACTGATTCCATTTCACCCTAAATGGAGGATGTAGTGGTATAGATCATTGAATTATGGGAGGGAAGCAAAGATATTGTCTAAAGCTATATGTATTACCCATTTTCAGAGTGAATCCTTTTAGACAAATATAAAGGGGATTCTAAATACGTGGCATTTATATTTCATAAGGATTTGGGGTGCATTTGGATGTTATGCACTGTGAGGTTGAAATTCACTAACCAGGTCACCAGAAGTGAGTTTGGAAAGTTGTAAAACAATTTTATGGAAAAAAGTAATTGTAATTATGGATGTGGGCCTGGATAAAGTGCTGAGCATCTTCACCAGCAATTAAGACCATGGGAAATTAGAGTATTCAGCACTTTGCTGAATGAGGGTCTTAATTTTTCAGTTAATAGAACATTTTCAGCCATTTTTGAACATGTTATTGGAAGTGCTATACTCAAAAAAGATTTCTGTTGGAATTCAGCATAAAATACCTGGACCATTGTTTTAAAATATTACTAGTTTTCCACTCTGGTGGAGATAATCTAGTAGCTAGACTAGTGAGTAAATATTTGACAAGCAATACTTTTTAAGCAATGAAATTGATAATTGCCATTATCTCACACTGCAATAATTGAATATATCTAATTGCCTCTTTCATTTAACTTTAATGCTAGGTTTCAAACTGGTGAATGGACAGGAAAGCAACATTAGAGAGATTATTCTACTGTTGCTTTCCTCCTGTACAATGATTTGAACTCAAGCAATAAAGTTAAATTGAAAAGGCACGATACTAGATTTTCAATTACAGCAGAGGCAGGGAGCCACCATTATCCCTTTCATTACTGAAATACTCCTCATAGCTGCCCAGGCAAAATCCCTGCTGCTGCTACTGCTGCTGTTCCTATTGCTGTGGCTGCGGTTCTTAAATTGAAGCGCCCTTGAAAGCCGTTGAGGTTAAAAGTCACAAAACAAAATGAAAAAAAAATGTGGGAAATCTATATTTTAAAAAAATTGGGGAGAAAAGGACAAGTACACAAACCTTCTTTCCTCTAGCCCAACAGTTCCTTCTTTTCTCTAGCTCAAAGGGAAAGAAGCACTTAAATTTTTACAATTTTTTTTATAAATTACAGTGGCAACAATACTGCCATTAGGCTGTCTACATTAAAACTCAGACTTATAATGAAAACTCACTTGCGACCTTAACTAAAGCTATGTATACACTACAGCCTTTGTCGGCATCATTTTTGTCGCTCAGGGGGGTGAATAAACCACCGCCCTGAGTGACATAAGTTACACCGACGTAAGTGCTGGTGTGTACATTTCACCCATCAGCATACAGCATCGTCCCCAAATGCACTGCAGCAGCACAGCTGCATCAATACAGCTGTGCCACTGCAGCACTGTACATGTGGACATGCCCTCAGATTCATAGATTCCAAGGCCAGAAGGGACCATTGTGATTATCTAGTCTGAGCTCTTGTACAACACAGGACATAGAATTTCGCCAAAATAATTCCTAGAATATATATATATATATATATATATATATATATATATATATATATATATATATATATATTAGAAAAAACATCCAATCTTGATTTAAAATTTTCTAGTGATGGAGGATCCACCACAACCCTTAGAAAATTGTCACAATTATTAATTACGCTCACTGTTAAAAAGAATAGCTCCAGTTTTAGAATCTCCCTCATAAACTCAGCCATGAAGACCAATGCAAATAATTCATTTAGTTTCTCCACAATTGTCTTATTGCCCTGGAGTGCTCCTTTAGCATCTCAATTATCCAATGGTCCCACTGGCTGCCTGTGATAGAGGGTTTTTCCTTTACTCCCTCCCCTGGCTCTTGTCATTCAGACAGAAAGCAGAAGGGCAGAAGTCCAAAGTGCAGACAATGCAGTGTTTATTGGGGTTAGTTCCAAGCAAACATGTCCATAGCTCTACATGCCACAGAGGCCATTTCCCAGTGTTTCATTCCCAGCTGTGACACTGCAGAGCATTTAGCCCATCTCCCCCTTCCCTGCTCTGACACTGCAGAGCCTTGCCCTGTTTCCTACTCCCCATTCTCATTCCCCATTTTTCATTTTCCCTATTCTCATTCCCCACACTCCAATTTCCCTATTCCCACCTCCTCCTTAGCAGGCCCAAATATACCTGCAATATATGCCCACAGTCCCACCCCTTACAATTTAGGGTCATGTTCCATTGTGGGTCTGGGGTCTAAGTCCCACCTCTTTTGTACCCATGGGAGGGATAAGGAGTGAGGTTATGCTGCAGTCAAGGACAGGCATTTCTTTGGTCTTTTAGTGTTTTATATGTCCCCCCACTCCCCAGCAAGCCCTTTTGCCCCTTCCCCACTGGTTGCTTCACTTTGCCTTGAGATAGGGGTTGAGGCAATCTTAAAAGTGTGCTCTCCAATAACACTTTAACTGCTCTTATCTGTTCCCATTGTACTAACAAATCCAGCTGACTAGGCAGAAGCAACATCACAGTATCTTTGTCCTTTGTTTACACATATTAGTATAAGAGTATCAAAAAGTCAAACCCAAAATTCTATCGCAGGCTACCAAACAGACCTATGTACTAACAGCCTGCTTCAACATTTGTTTTTGTTATTACATTTTGAGTCTTTGGCTAGCTGTTCTTCAAATTCTTTTTTGGCCTTCCTAATTGTATTTTTACACTTCACTTGGCAGAGTCTATGCTCCTTTCTATTTTCTCAATAGGGATTTAACTTTTTAAAGAATGCCTTTTTACCTCTCACTGCTTCTTTTACTCCCAGGGACACAACTCATAGAACGTCTCTACTCCTACTCAAAAGTCCCCTGTTTATATATCCAAGGACTACATTAGCTCTTTTGGTCACAGAGTGACAATGGGAGCTCAACCTCACAGATTCCAAGGCCAGAAGGGACAATTGTGATCATTTAGTCTGTTTCCAATATAACACAGGTCCTAGAACTCCCCCCAAATAACTCCTGTTTGCATACTAGTTTGTATACTATTTTGTACTATTTCATGTTTAACTGATTATCTACTATGACCCCAAAATCTTTTTCAGAGTCCCGGCTTCCCAGGATAGTATCCCCCATCCTGTAAGTATGGCCTGCATTCTTTACTCCTAGATGAATACATTAATATTTAGCCATATTAAAACATGTTAATTAGACTCAATTATTTTCAGCCTTGTGAAATTGGCCAAAGTGTATATATATATATATATATATATATATATATATATATATATTTGTACATTATAAATGTAATCAAGTCATGATCATTTGTATTTAAATTACCATTAATTTTAAGTTCTGTGATCAGTTCCTATTTATCTGTCAAGATGAGGTCTAATATAGAATTCTCCCATGTTGAATGCAACATTTTTTGAGTTAGGAAATTGTAATCTATAATATTAAGAAATTTGGATGTTTGTACTGGCAGGCATGAGATCTCCAACATATGCCACTTAAACTGAAGTGTCCTCTTGATCACAGCTTTTTTTCCTAGACATGATAGATAGATTCTTAAGGAGATGGTCAACTGATGTGATTTGGTGGTCTGCAGCAGAAACCAATTAACACCTCACCTTGTTCTTTATTTGTTTGATCAATAAACATTCAAGATCATTTTCTTCTGAGGTGTCAGTCGTTCAGAAACAGGAAATGTCATTTTTGACATAGAGTGCCACTCCTTCTCCCCCTTTTTCCCAGTCAATCCTTCCTAATTAGGTTATAACCATTGATTTTAACATTCCAGTCATGAGAATCGTCCCACCAGATTTCAGTAATACCAATTAGATTTAATTTATGCTCATAAATAAGCATTTCCAATTCCTCTTGTTGGTTACCAAGTGTCCTATCACTGATATATAGGAAATTAAAGAAAGACTCCTCTTCACGTCCTTTCATTCCTTGAGTAATTTTGGTCTCACATCTTGATTTTGTGATAAGTGAGTGTTCAGGTCTCCCCCATTTGTTACACTCCCTGTTTGTCATAAGTTTCACAATCTCCTGACTATTCTAGGCAGTCTACTGACAGGCTGCAGTCTAGATAGTAGCATTCTTTCTCACGCATACTCAGAACATGGTAGTGCCTGATTCTACTCACACTGAAGTCAATGGTAAAATATCTTCCACTGATGTCAAAGACAGCAGGATTGGCTCATAACCTTCTTTATCTAGAAGAAAATATCCACAGTACAAATTACTAATAACTTTCCTTAATATGCACAAGTTTTCAAGGTAAATTAATTATGTAGAATTCTATTTATATAGGTTCTTCTACCATAGAAGGGATGTGGACAAATTGGAGAGAGTCCAGCGGAGGGCAATAAAAATGATTAGGGGCCTGAGGCACATGACTTATGAGGAGAGGCTGAGGGAACTGCGGTTATTTAGTCTGCAGAAGAGAAAAGGGAGAGGGGATTTGATAGCAACCTTCAGCTACCTGAAGGGGGGTTCTAAAGCAAATGGAGCTAGACTGTTCTCAGTGGTGGCAGATGACAGAACAAGAAGCAATGGTCTCAAGTTACAGTGGGGGAGGTCTAGGTTGGATAGTAGGAAACCTTATTTCACTAGGAGGGTGGTGAAGCACTTGAATGGGTTACCTAGGGAGGTGGTAGAATCTCCTTCCTTAGAGGTTTTTAAGGCCCAGCTTGACAAAGCCTTGGCTGGGATGATTTAGTTGGTGTTGATCCTGCTTTGAGCAGGGGATTGGACTAGATGACCTCCTGAGGTCTCTTCCAACCCTAAGATTCTATGATTCTACCGTCATCAATGTAATATCTGAGCACCTTCCGGTAGTGCACTAAGTGACAGGATTCACATCTGTCATGTGTTTGGTCTCTCATTCGCTTCCCACAGCAAGAAGCATGTGCAGTAGAGTGTCTTATTTTGGTAGTTTTGTTTTGTTTTAACATACACATTCCTGTGTGTTCATGTTAGAGAAGGCAGATCAAAGAACTGCACCTTGCACTCATAGGGAAGGTTTATGATGACGTCTATGATGGCCCTTAGTTCCTGTGGGAGTTCATTCCACAGTCTCAGACCAACTCCGAAGAAAGATGTTGCCCCCACACAGATTAACTTTACTGTTACTGGAATGCAGTTAACAAGACTCCTTTGAGCTAAAGGGAGACAAATGAACATTAGATAAAATTCTGAATGTTAAACAAGAGTTAATTTTGAAAGACGTAAATGAAAAACATTTTGATCAATTTTCTTTAAACTTAGCAGAAATATTTTTTCTTTCCAAAAAAAAAGTCCATTTTTTCAGCCAAACCAATTTTCTAAGCCAAAGATACGTGAGGACTAAAATGAGGCTTTCAAATGTAAGTTTGATTTGCCTTTTTTATAATATGTCTGATTTAATAGCACGTAATACTGTTTTCCAAACAAACATGGGGTTAAAATTTTCTCCCTACTCCCTCCAAATAAGCAGGGGGGTTATGCCCCAAAACCTACAGTTCATGGGGAATCCATGGGAGGCTTTATGCAACTTCCCTCACCTTCCAACTTCCTCACGCAATCTCCAAGATCAGATCCCATGGCATGGTTTGAGCACAGCAAGGTACAATAGCTATGAAATGGCTGACCCCAAGCCAGGAGTCTGCTAAATTTTCATCTCCACTGCCCACAGAGGTAGAGAAGGCAATCTGACCCACAGTACACTCATAAGGAGGATAAAGTCTATTTGACTTTGAAAATAAAGTCTATTTACTTGTTAGCTATAAATGAAATATGATGATTGGGCAGCAGAAGTGACGTATATAAAAAAGAGATTCCAACATTTTGAAAAAAAATTACTGAATTTTCTTCATTAAGAAAATATTTATTTAGTGATTCTGATATATTAAGCCATACTCCATTTGCTTACAAATGAACTTTTCTGAAAAACTGGAAAACCACAGGAACCATCATACCTAAAATGGCAGGAAACGAAAGATATCATCTCAGCCTAACATTCTTTATTTTTTTTTCCATAAAAGGTATAATCTGATAGCTGAACATAATACTTACAAAAAAACTGTTGACCTGACAAATTGTAGGTGACTTGAAAACTTAATGACTCCAGAACATGAAATATGTTTCAGAGAGAAGAAAGAAAGAGAAAATATGCCTGATATAGCTGACTTTTCACAGATAGCAAAATTTTCTCACTCTTTGCAGATACTATTTGATTCACTTAAACTACTGAAACACACTCTAAAGAAATGCCCTATAATTTTGGAAGTTAGGCTACTATAACAGCCCTGATTCAGGAAAGTATTTCTGTTGAAGAAAATACATAAGCAAGCACTTAACTTTTATTGAAGCGAATTGGATTTTAGCATATTAAAGTTAAGCACAGACTGAAATAATGTCCTGAATAGGGATGGTCCTAAGCACATGTTTAAGTGCTTTCCTGAATGGGGCTTAAATTGTTATCTGGTTTTCTGATTATTTATATTTAAAGCCATGCAAGTTTAAATTAATAACATCACCAATCAAAACTGAACCAGATTAATAGATTTTAAAGACAGAAAGGACTGATAGATCATCTAGTCTGAACTCCCGTATAACAAAGCCCATAGAATGTTGTCAGAATAAAACATGGACAGAAATGCATGATTGCACAGATGGTGTCAACGAAAGGGCTTCTCCAACAATGGGATGCTATTGTGAGAAGAAGGTCTGCTGGGAAGAGAGGGGCTCCACCTGACCAAGAGGAAGAAGAGAATCTTCATTCACTAACTCATCAACCTAGTGAGGAGGACTTAAAACTAACTTCAAAAGGGGCAGGTGACAAAAACCCTCAGGTAAGCATAAAAACAGGCAATCTTAAGAGAGAGTTAGATGTCAGGGAGAAATCGACCATTAGAATAGGGTCATAGGAGCAACAAGAAGGAAATCTGTGGGGGAATCTGATCATCTGATATAGATGTCTATACACAAATGCAAGACATATGGGTAATAAACATGAAGGACTCAACATATTAGTCCATAAGCTAAATTATGACTTAACTGGCATCAGAGATGTGGTGGAATACCTCTCCAGACTGGAATATTGGGATGGTGGGCTTTAACTTGTTCAGGGAGACAGGAAAGTTAAAAAAGGGGGAGGTGTTACATTATACATCAAGAATACATAGACTTGTTCTGCAATCCAGAAGGAGGTGAGAGGCAGACTAACTGAAAGTCTTTGGGTAAGGATAAAAATAGTAAAAAATAGGGGTGACATCATGGGTCTATTTTAGACCATCAAATCAGGAAGAACAGGTGGATGAGGCATTTCCAGAACAAATAACAGAAATATTCAAAACAGAATACTTGGTAGTAATTCAGAACTTTAATTACCCAGACACATGCTGGAAAAGTAATATGGCAAAACACAGACTTTCCATTAACTTCTTAAAATGTATTGGACAACTTTTTGGTTTCAGAAAATAGAGGAAGCAACCGGGGAATAGCTATTTTAGACTTGATTATGAGCAATATAGAGGCATTGGTAATAAATCTGAACGTAAAAGGAGGGTGACTATACATTCTGTTTTGACTGGGACAGTCCCTTTTTTAAGCCCTGTCCCAAATGTGCTAACTTTTATGGAAAAAGTGGGCATTTGTCCCATTTTCTCTTGCCAACTGATCAAGTTGGCAAGAGCAAACAGGAGAAATGTCCACTTTTGTCAAAAATGTAGGGTGCAGTGTGGAGGAATGTGTGTGGGGTGGGCTAAACAGAGATGCCCCCCCCCAGCAAGTGGGGAGGTAGGGCTTGCGTGAGGGAGAGGCAGTGTTCTAGCAATCCCAGCCTCATGGGGGCGGGGGAGGGAGGCAGGGTTCCAGACTCTCATGTGGGAGCAAAGACGGGTGCTCGGGCCAGCCTCACATGGTGTCCTGTTTTCCCTTTGGGAAATATGGTCACAGTATGTGAAAAGCAATTTGGGTGCCACCCCAGCTGTTGGGGACAGGGGCCATGTGAGCTGGAGCCCCCCTTCCTCCCTCCAGCATGCTAGTCCCCGTCCCCATCACTCATGTCTGGGCAAGGATTGAGCCGCTGCTACTTCCCAGGCAAGCTTTCACAGGCAGCAGTGGTTCTGTCTCACTCCCTACCTGGCTGCCAGGAAGAGTGGTTGAACATGCTGTGGGCGAGGCGAAGGGAGAAAAGGACAGAGCCTCTCTGCCTCCCCATCACTGGCAGGCCAATCTAGAGGGGGACTTGGCCCACCACATTGCCCCTACATGTTGCCTCTTAGCAAGGCTTTGATACAGTCCCACAATAAGAAAAGGAGTACTTGTGGCACCTTAGAGACTAACAAATTTATTTCAGCATAAGCTTTCGTGAGCTACAGCTCGCTTCATCGGATGCATTCAGTAGAAAATACAGTGGGGAGATTTATATACATAGAGAACATGAAACAATGGGTGTTACCATACACACTGCAATGAGAGTGATCACTTAAGGTGAGCTATTACCAGCAGGAGAGCAGGAGGAAAAAAACCTTTTGTAGTGATAATCAAGGTGGGCCATTTCCAGCAGTTGACAAGAACGTCTGAGGAACAGTGGGTGTGGGGGGAGGGAAATAAACATGGGGAAATAGTTTTACTTTGTGTAATGACCCATCCACTCCCAGTCTCTATTCAAGACTAAGTTAATTGTATCCAGTTTGCAAATTAATTCCAATTCAGCAGTCTCTCGTTGGAGTCTGTTTCTGAAGTTTTTTTGTTGAAGAATTGCAGCTTTTAGGTCTGTAATCGAGTGCTATGGGTACTCGCATGGCCCCACAGTATGCCAACATTTTTATGGCTGACTTAGAAGAATGCTTCCTCAGCTCTCCTAGATGTTGCCCAGTAAAATAGAGTTGAGAGTTCAGACTGCGTGCTTACATTTTATTTTATTTTGGTAACTAACTCTAACTTTTTGCCTATCACTTAATATTACTTAATATCTATCTTTATGTAGTCAATACGTTTTTTACTGTTTATCTTTACCAGTGAGTTTGTGTGAAGTGTGTGGCAAAATTCCTCAGGTTTGAAAAGACTGGTGTATATCCACTTTCCATTGATGAAGCGGTGAACCAATTAATACATTTGCACTGCTCATCTTGAGCAGTGCAAGACAGTATATTCCTGAGGTACTGTGCTGGGAGCTGGGGGGATCTGGCAGGTGCCATTCCCTTTGTGAGTCATGAGTGGCTCTGGGAGAATTCATGCAATCTAGCTGGGTGGGGGGCTCCACATGTGGTTGTGCTGAGCGATAACAGCGCCTGGAGGGGTTTGCTGCTTGTCACTAGCATAGCATTGTGAGACACAGCCCAGACTGGAGAGTTAAGGGGGTACAGTGGTCCCACAGTCCCAGGGTGCACCCCGGGGATCCTGTCACAGTGAATTCTTAACTGGTTCAAAGATTGTATATGAACGGTTCAGTGTCAGACTGGGAGGGTGTTCCTAGTGGGGTCTCGCAGGAGTCAGTCCTGGGTCTGGTACTACTCAACATTTTCATTAATGACTTGGATAATGAAATAAAGGATATGATTATAAAAGCTGCAGATGACACCAAACTGGGAGGGCTTGCAAGTACTTTAGAAGACAGGACTAGAATTCAAAATATACTTGACTGGTCTGAAATCAACAAGACAAAATTCAATAAAGTGCAAAATACTACACTTAGGAAGGAAAAAATCAAATGCACAACTACAAAATGGGGAACAGGCTAGGCAGTAATTCTGCTGAAGTGGATCTGAGACTTAAAAGTGGATCACAAAGGGGTCAACAACGTGATGCAGTTGTGAAAAAGGTTAATATTCTGGGGTGTATTAATAGAAGTGTCGTATGTTAGACATGAACAGTAATTGTCCCACTCTACTCAGCGCTGGTGAGGCCTCAGCTAAAGTACTATGTCTAAATCTGGGCACCACACTTCAGGAAAGGTGTAGACAGATTGAAGAGAGTCCAGAGGAGAGCAGCAAAAATGAAAAAAAAAGATTTAGAAAACCTGTCTTTTGAAAAAAGTTAAAAAACTGTGCATATTTAGTCATGGAAAAAGAAAATTGAAGGAGATCCTGGTAACAGTTTTCAAATATGTTCAAGGGGTGCTACAAAGAGGATTGTGATCAATTGTTCTCCATGTCCACTGAAAGTAGGTCAAGAAGTAATCTGCAGTGAGGGAGATTTAGGTTATATATTAAGAAAAAAATTCTAAGTATAAGAGATGTTAAGCACTGGAAGTTAAGCATTTAAGGGAGGTTGTGGAATCCCCATCACTGGAGGTTTTGACAAACTTGTTGGGCAAACACCTGTCAAGAATGGTCTAGATTTACTTAGTCCTGGAATTGATGACCTCTCAAAGTTCCTTCCAGGCATACATTTCTATGATGCTATGTCTTCTAAAAAGGTATCCAGTCTTGATGTGAAGAATTCAAGAGAGAGATGGTGTGAAACATGCTATGTAAAATGCAGCTGAACTATATTAAGAATTAGAATATTTGTTAGAAATTTCACTGAGTTTATAGTTGATATTTAGTTGATTATATGAATGTAAAAAGCAAGTAATATTCTGGGTCCCAACCCACACTCAAGGAAGAAAGAGTGAATCAGGGAGATGAAGTTGACAGAAGCTTTAAAAAGGACATATTTTACTTTTTTTCTGTTCTAAAACCTGAGTAGAACAGAATTCACGGTAACACATCAAAAATAGAATACACCCTTGTCATAAATATAAAGGGAAGGGTAAACCCCTTTGAAATCCCTCCTGGCCAGGGGAAAGCTCCTCTCACCTGTAAAGGGTTAAGAAGCTAAAGGTAACCTCGCTGGCACCTGACCAAAATGACCAATGAGGAGACAAGATACTTTCAAAAGCTGGGAGGAGGGAGAGAAACAAAGGGTCTGTGTGTCTGTCTATAGTCTGTCTTTGTTGGGGATAGACCAGGAATGGAGTCTTAGAACTTTTAGTAAGTAATCTAGCTAGGTATGTGTTAGATTATGATTTCTTTAAATGGCTGAGAAAAGAATTGTGCTGAATAGAATAACTATTTCTGTCTGTGTATCTTTTTTGTAACTTAAGGTTTTGCCTAGAGGGGTTCTCTATGTTTTTGAATCTAATTACCCTGTAAGATATCTACCATCCTGATTTTACAGGGGGGATTTCTTTATTTCTATTTACTTCTATTTTTTATTAAAAGTCTTCTTGTAAAAAACTGAATGCTTTTTTCATTGTTCTCAGATCCAAGGGTTTGGGTCTGTGGTCACCTATGCAAATTGGTGAGGCTTTTTATCCAACATTTCCCAGAAAAAGGGGGGTGCAAGTGTTGGGAGGATTGTTCATTGTTCTTAAGATCCAAGGGTCTGGGTCTGTAGTCACCTAGGCAAATTGGTGAGGCTTTTTACCAAACCTTGTCCAGGAAGTGGGGTGCAAGGTTTTGGGAAGTATTTTGGGGGGAAGGACGCGTCCAAACAGCTCTTCCCCAGTAACCAGTATTAGTTTGGTGGTGGTAGCGGCCAGTCCAAGGACAACGGGTGTAATATTTTGTACCTTGGGGAAGTTTTGACCTAAGCTGGTAAAGATAAGCTTAGGAGGTTTTTCATGCAGGTCCCCACATCTGTACCCTAGAGTTCAGAGTGGGGGAGGAACCTTGACAACCCTAGATTAGAAAACACCAAAAATCATTATCCATTTTGGAACTTTTTTTAATATAAATACAAAAACCAGTAATTATCATTAGAACTGCTTATTTTAGATGTTAAGGGATAGGAATGCTATTTGTTAAATTGAAAAGCAAAAATATACCTACTCCTTATACCTTTAGAAAATCTGGTGCAATGAGTTAGGCTGAGAAGTGTAACCATTTTTCGATTGGCTCCCAAGAAATAGTTCAGAATGGGGCTGCTTTCCACACACTGCCCTTCATGCTCTCTTTCACTGGATCCCCCTGTTTTATATTTAATTTCCTGGCTCTTTAGCCTTGCAGAGAATAAGCCCCCGTCCCTGGAAGGTTTGGTGTGAATCTAGACCAAATGGTGCCCCAGGTGAGGAGTGTCTTCGGCGCCAACCCTTGATTTGTTAAACTTTTGAATACCTTATTTTTTATTGCATTTGTAGCCCATTTCACGAATTTGATGCACAATTTGATTGCATGATTTATCCCTGTCATATAAGATGATAAATTTGCATACCAGAATCTGTAAATCTATATTTATTCATGCCATATATAAACAAATAAAAATTTCATTTCCTCTAAGCTTATAGAAACTTTTTAATTTTAAGAATAATTGAAAAGTACTAACATCCAGAAATTGAACTGTGCACCAATACTGGGTGGACCAGTGTTAAAGAGTGTTACAGCTGACAGCCTTAGAATGTTAACCCTAGTCCTTTAGTTCAAAAGGACACTTTTCTCGCCTTTGCCCTTGTGAACAGAAGCACAGCGTCAGATTCAAAGACTGGCCAATGACACTTTCAAGCAATAAAATAGCAAATGATGTCAGTCTCTCATCAGCTATCATTGAGCGAAGATATGTTTTAATGAGCCTGAGCTTCGAAAAGCTGTGTTCACCACTCACGACTGTGACCGGCAGCATGAGCAGAATCCCCAAAGCTATCCATACATTAGGAAAACTGTCCTTCAGCTCTGCATCATGGAGAACATGGAGTGCAGAATGCTTCCTGTGTTGCACAATATAATGGGTGTTATCCAGTTCAGCATAGAAGTCTTATCACTGACATCCGAATATTCCCCATGTGTCAACACCCAGTGAAGATCCGCACAATTGTTCAAAAGTGTTTTCCTCTCTACCGGCAGCTTACTAGGGTCATACAAAACCCACCAGGTCTTTTAGTGGTGCTTCATTTGTCTGAACCTTTCTTTGATGATACTCGAGTAGTGTCAGTGAGCAAGCAAAAAACTCCATCTTGAAGTTTTTCTCCCATCACCTCATCTCTGCCTTTGTAACCAAACTGTCTCTTCTTCCGATGAAAATGAGTTTCCTTGAAGACAGGCTCAACTCCTATATTTTCAATCACTTCTTTGGCAGCAGAGATGGCACCTTCAAAACCATTGTTTCTGTAGGCCACAATGAAATCAAGGCAGCTTCTCATCAAAGTAGTAGTGGTCATCATGTCTATCTACTGAGTTTGTAATGCCATGCTTACAACATTTACTTGGAACAGAATATTGTGCCAAACCATAACTGAGACCCGAAACGTGAAATCAGTGATCTGGTTTGCCAGTCTTTGCACCTCGTGTCAGATTCCAGCCTTGACTTTTCTTGATTATTTCACTTCCATCAGGGCATTGTCAAACCTCAGTCACTTGGTACCTCACTAGCCTTACACTGTCAATGCAGATCTCCCAAAGAATGTCACTTAGCAGCTTCATAGTCAGATTTGTAACATTGTCTGTGAGGATCTTCCATCTGATAATTTATATTGAGAACAGGACGTATCTCCTTTGCAGTACTCCGAAGACAGATACTGAATCTAAAGAAGATGACGCTGCATCTGACACAACCAGGTTGAGGGAATGGCAGCCACAGGCATGAAGAAAGCTCTTGGATTCAGCACCAGGATCCTCATCTGGACACCACTGTTTCTTCTTTTCATGTTCATGCCATTGTGATTAGTGAAAAATGAATCCACATATCAAATACCTGAAACATTTTACTTCAAACATTCTATTTTCCCTTTTGTCACTAACAACAAAAACAGCACCCCGAGTCTGGCACACCCCAAGCGTGGCATCTTAGGTGGTCGCCTGCCCCTAAATCTGGCCAAGCAACTCCAGTCCTTCCTTCTCCTGGCAGCCTCTAGAATATGGATCTCTACAACACTCCCTACCACTCCCTATTCAGCCCATCCCAGCTCTACTGTTCTCTCTACCTTTTCCTTCCATTCAATATCTTGTTACTCCACTGGCTTTTCTGCCTCTAAACTGAAAAGGAGTACTTGTGGCACCTTAGAGACTAACCAACCTACTTGAGCACAAGCTTTCGTGAGCCACAGCTCACCTCATCGGACGCAGCGTCCGATGAGGTGAGCTGTGGCTCACGAAAGCTTGTGCTCAAGTAGGTTGGTTAGTCTCTAAGGTGCCACAAGTACTCCTTTTCTTTTTGCGAATACAGACTAACACTGCTGTTACTCTGAAACCTGCCTCTAAACTGTCAATCACTCTGTTTGCTATTTGCACAACAGAGGAGCCAGGGAACGACAAGGAGGAGTCTTGGAGTCAGCTGCCTCCTATCAGCCTGGTTGGCAGACTCTCCAAGGCATCCAGGAGCAAAAACTCCTTAAAATACTAAATGTCAATACCAAGCCAAAAAAACAAAACAAAACACTCTGTGGCTGGCTGACAGGAAAGCCAGAAGGAGGAAGCAGGCCAAAGGACTAGAGATAACAGCAGAAAGCCAGTGCCTGAAGCCAAAAACCAGAGGAGAGACAGCTCTGCGTCTCATTGCCTGCCTCCTTTTCTCACTCTATTCTGCTTTGCAACTGGACCCCAGCCCCATATCCCATGGAGGTGTCTTCTTCACTCCCACCTTGCCTGTAGGCAAAATAGGGAGACAGACCTGACAATGCTGCATGAGCTAGCAGGATCCAAGTGTGTGGGTGCCTTCTCTCTGTGCTACCTGTTGTACAGGTTGAGAGGGGTTGGAAGAAACACCAACTCACTGGTGTAGCAGCAGTAGTAACAGACCCCTGTTTGTGGATATGGGAGTGCAAGAGGAGACAGAGGAAACCTAAGGAGCTCTGTAGAAAAGAAAGTGTTGGAGCAGAAATCTTGACTGCTGTGGGCATCTCCAATGAGCACCAAAATACTGTAGAGATGGCGAGGTAGGGTTTTGGCAAAAGTACCGTTGGATACAATGCATAATGTGGTGAGTCAGTTTTGCTGAGTTTACCCATTCATCATCTGTTTGATTTCCCTAATACATGCTAGTGTCTCTGGCTAGAAGATGGCCTTTGAACTTGAACAATGTCCGTCTTGCCTACCAGCCACATCAGATGCATATAAATACAGAGATATACAACTCCTATCAATCAGTTAAACTATTTTCATACTTCATACACCAACCCAAAGCATCTAAACACTTTGCAAGACTCAATTCAGCCTAGTCAGCACTGCTGTAAATTTCAAAACACCAGCTTGACAGAATTGAATTCAATCTTTTATGTGCCCTGGGACACATCCAACACATTTCTGATTTTCTTCTGAAATCCTGCTGACTTGGAGCAGGTGTGCCTTAAAATAACAAGAACTCATCAAGGCAAAATTGTTATCATTCTGACTGCTCCTTCTTAACTCCTGCCTGTTGTGCACACCTGGTCACACAGGCATTGTGTATTTTTTGAAGCATGCTGCAGACAACCATGAGGAAGTTTCTTTTTGTGTGTGTGATAAAATGAGATGACTGTATTAACAGCCGGCAAAGGGCACAAGCAGTGAAACTATACTGCCATGAGAGCTGTTCAGAAGCAGAAACCCTCCTGTGTTTTGTTTTCCATACTGCTTTGTTTGTGTTTCAGTTCTGCATAACAGGTGCACTTTTTTTAGCTAAATTATCTTCCAAACTAAGCTCTTTTTATACATTTCTACTCAGTATACAATCATAAAAAACGTTACTGGCATCAGTTACATTTTAAAATCTGTCTTCCACAAATATTTCTCATACCATCAAAAACATTTATAAATATAAACCTGTATATAACAAACAGTCTGTAACAGAAATATATTTTCAAGGAAATAGAATATCATAGCTTGATGTATCTTTATATTATAATTCATAGGAACTGAGAATAATACAGCCACTGTCTTAAAGCTGCTTTGGCAAAATTATGAGTCTCAGGAGATACTAGTGGTCATTAAGGAAAAAAGTTTAGGATATTGATTTGTAGAATGATGTTTGTGTTGAAGTTAAATGGTTAATTCTTCTCTGAATTGAGTCTTGCAAAGTGTTTAGATGCTTTGGGTTGGTGTATGAAGTATGAAAATAGTTTAACTGATTGATAGGAGTTGTGTATCTCTGTATTTATATGCATCTGAACTCTCAAAACGATAGTGTATCTGTTTTTACAGTTGCCATTTACCACACCCTCTATACAGCAATTGAGCCACTTGACATAAAAATTAAAACAGTCTCTGCATTTCCATTCTGGGTCACGTCCATTGTTAATGCATAATGTGGTGAGTCAGTTTTGCTGAGTTTACCCATTCATCATCTGTTTGATTTCCCTAATACATGCTAGTGTCTCTGGCTAGAAGACGCAGGCAAGGCATAACAGCAGAAGACACAAAGTTGTGTTTGTCAGTGAAATTACATAGCAGAGCACAGGTATGCAGGACCCCTCCCACTTCTAGGCATTAACAGTGGACGTGACCCAGAATGGAAATGCAGAGACTGTTTTAATTTTTATGTCAAGTGGCTCAATTGCTGTATAGAGGGTGTGGTAAATGGCAACTGTAAAAACAGATATACTATCGTTTTGAGAGTTCACTTTTGGACTCAGATTTAATTTCATCATTTGCATTTAAATGCAATAACATTTGAAAAAAATGTAAAAAAGTGGTGGAAAATGAAGTGAAAATCCCACTTTCATTTTATAATAGTCACAAAAATGAATTTGATCTCTCTTGAAAGAATTAGCATATATATTTTTATTACATCCACCTTTAGCATAATTTTCATCAGATAATTGCAGCAGATCTGCAAGCAAATTTGTTCGTGGAATACGTTTTGCTTACCTTGGCCATGAGTTCTGTGCTGCACCACTGAGTTCTGTGGCACAGAAGATCACCCTAGAAACTATGTAGAAAACGAAAGATGCGATTCTAATGTAATTACATGACCCCAGGAGTCAGGGCCCTAGGTACAGATCTATGGTGCCTAGGCCTTAATCCTGCTGTGTTTGGGATATAGTTTAATATGTAAAAATCTTCCTTTGCCAGAGATTACAAATAGTATTTCTGAGCAATATGAAAAACACATATTTGCAAAGATAAAATGGCTTTGCTCTACTGTTCTGCATATTTTAAAATATGTTTATTCAAAGCTAACGTAACTTCTGTGTGCCCGCTCTACAGAAGATCTGAGTCTGCAAAAACTCTCAAGTTGGGAGGTTGGGTCTTTAGTGCAAGCTGCAGAGATTGATGCATTTAGCTCAGAGGTCCCCCATTCAATCTCTGATGGAGGCCATCACACTTATTCCTTAAAACTACATCCTGCTCACCTTACTTAAATTGGATGCCTCACTGAAGTCAAGGGCCCTAATAACTTATGAAGCTGTGTCCCCTTTGTGGGACCCTGCTTGGCTGCAGGCGTCAGCACTAGCAGGTCTTGAGGCAGGACAGAACTCACACACATGGGAGGGAAGCAGGAGAGGTGTTAGATGGCTTACTGTCACCTTTGTGCCTCCCTTATTCCAGGTTGCTCTGGGGACTGGAGTGGGCCTTGCTCAGATATCCAGGCTGCTCTGAAGGCAGCAGTACACCTCAGAATCTCCGAAGCACTGTGTGCTGCATCTCCACACCTGAGAGGCCCCTCTTACTCTGACACATTCTCCTGCCCTCAGCTTACCTCTTATACCAAGGCTTGTGAGAAGGTCCTTGGAAGGCTATCTCTGGCTCTCTTCTGCAGTTCTTATAGAGGGGAAATCTTCACGTGGCCAGATCCAGAGATTGTAGGGCCCTTTTATGCCATTCGTGGTCTTTTACCTGGTGTACAGGGACCAAAGTAGGGGTGAGGTGCTCATCCCTATTCCTCATGGTTGCAAAAGAGAAGTCTGAAAATGCAACCAGAGGGTCCTGCACTTAGGATGGAAGAATCCAATGCACCGCTACAGACTAGGGACTGAATGGCTAGGCAGCAGTTCTGCGGAAAAGGACCTAGGGGTGACAGTGGATGAGAAGCTGGATATGAGTCAGCAGTGTGCCCTTGTTGCCAAGAAGGCCAATGGCATTTTGGGATGTATAAGTAGGGGCATAGCGAGCAGATCGAGGGATGTGATCGTTCCCCTCTATTCGACATTGGTGAGGCCTCATCTGGAGTACTGTGTCCAGTTTTGGGCCCCACACTACAAGAAGGATGTGGATAAATTGGAGAGAGTCCAGCAAAGGGCAACAAAAATGATTAGGGGTCTAGAACACATGACTTATGAGGAGAGGCTGAGGGAGCTGGGATTGTTTAGCCTGCAGAAGAGAAGAATGAGGGGGGATTTGATAGCTGCTTTCAACTACCTGAAAGGGGGTTCCAAAGAGGATGGCTCTAGACTGTTCTCAATGGTAGCAGATGACAGAACGAGGAGTAATGGTCTCAAGTTGCAGTGGGGGAGGTTTAGATTGGATATTAGGAAAAACTTTTTCACTAAGAGGGTGGTGAAACACTGGAATGCGTTACCTAGGGAGGTGGTAGAATCTCCTTCCTTAGAGGTTTTTAAGGTCAGACTTGACAAAGCCCTGGCTGGGATGATTTAACTGGGAATTGGTCCTGCTTCGAGCAGGGGGTTGGACTAGATGACCTTCTGGGGTCCCTTCCAACCCTGATATTCTATGATTCTAACCTATGCAGTGATGTATTTTGAAACTGTGGACAGCGAGAAGCAATGGCTCTGAGAAGTGTGAACTGCCTAGGGTTGCCAACTTTCTAATGACACAAAACCAAACACCCTTGCATTGCCCCCTGCCCCACCCCTTCTCTGAGGCCCCACCCCGTCCCACCCCTTCCCTTGAGGCCCCGTACTTGACTCATTCTAGTCCCCTCCCTCCATCGTTCGCTCTCCCACACCCTCACTCACCTTCACTGGGCTGGGACAGTGGGTCAGAGAGCAGGAGATGGGGAGGACTCCAGCTGTGGGTGCAGGCTCTGGGGTGGGGCCAGAAATGAGGGGTTCAGGCTGGGGGTGAGACACTGGTGTGGGGATTTGGATGAGGGGTTCGGGATGCAGGAGGGAGCTCTGGGCTGGGGTCAAGGGATTTGGAGTATGGGAGCAGTCTCCAGGCTGGTACAGGAGTGGGGGTGGGTTCGGGAGGGGTCCGGGGAGCTGCGCAGAGCTAGGGCAGGGAGCCTGCCTTAGCCCTGCTGCGCCACCGACCAGACTTTCAATGGCTTGGTCAGCAGTGCTGAATGGAGCCGCCAGGGTCCCTTTTCGACCAGGCATTCTGGTCGAAAACCAGATAGCTGGCAACTCTAGAACTTCCCCAGGCCTCTCAGTGGGGTGTTAACGCCAATACCTCTATCAACAGAGGACTGTGTATGCGCAGCAGGAGGAGACAACTCCTGTGGAGCTGGCATACCACCCACGTACATCACAACTGCTGGACTAAAAACAGCCCTGCTTCTGCCCATGCCTCTCCAGAAAACAGAGGAAATCCCTGTCGGTGCATCTGATAACCTGCTGCTACACAAGGAGATGAAGGGAGGGGCCTCACCTGCATCTCCAGTAAGGCCAGGTAGCCCCCCTACCACTGCACACAGTAACTCAGAGCAGAAATCCATCCTTTGAGTGAGAATTTTGGTGGACAAGTTGTAACATAATCAGCCAAATTCTCCCTTTAGTATATATTTACAGAACTCCTGTTGCCTGCAGTTCATTGGAAACTTCTGCCACACATCCTAGGGCAAAATTTGGCCCATACATAAAAATAAAATACAATATTTCAACTTTAAAGCTAGTAAAAAAATATATAAAAAGAAAAAAAAATACAGTTAATCAACTATATATTGTGCATGCCTTTGTAAATTATTACTGTACTGCCATTTCCTTAATAAAGTAGCCAATGTGGAAAATAAAAACTTAATTACAACCAATGAAACAGAGAAATAAATAGATGTTTCTTAATTAATTACTTCCAATAATGCTTTTTTAATTTTAAACAATAAACTAATACACTTTTAAATTATCCCAATGTTTTTCATACATTCAGCTCTTTGTCAGCTTCAGTTGTTGTTGGCTTTTTTTGTTTGTTTGTTCTTTACCCATTGGGAATCAAAATAGACTGTTTGCAATTACTGGCAACAGGTGGAGGTAAATCTTTGTGCTGAACAATTTTTGCTACAAAATATGGTCTCTCAAACATATTTCATACACATAACATACTTTAAAATAATGGCCCTGATATTTTTGAATGAAAACAAATATCTAGTAAATTATTAGGACTTTAATTGTTTCTTAATATTTTATTCAGGGTAATAACCTCAGTTGGTCAATACGGTGTTTCTATAGTCATGCCTGCCTAGCATCAGTGCAAAATACTCAGCAAGGGTAATGCCAATTCACTGGGAATGTTTGGAAATATTCATATAACTTGTAAAGTAAGTAAATAGCCGTTCAAAGAAAACCAATGCAATGAAACGTAACTTATGTTACTGCAGTATTTGCAATAGGATTTATAACCTTTGTCGATCAGGGCATATCTTCACCAGATCACTTTGAAGGCTATATTTAAACTCAGCAGGAATCTCCAAACAAATCAGCACAAAACAAGCTCATCTCTTTGAGTCATAACTCAGGACCAGAGAGAATGAGACTGAGCAGAAATATTACCCCTTAGGGCCCTAAGGATAAGTATACCTCTCTTCAGTAAATTGCACTGTAGGTTACTATACTCAAGATGAGACCCCAGGCCCCAGCATCACACAGTCACACCCCATTCTAGCACAGTTCCCTCCCTGCTTCAGAATAAATCCTTCTCCCACGTGCATGGGCCTCATTCTCCCTCATCAATTTTCCCCTCAATTGTGGACAAATAGAAATAAAGTGGTGCAAACAGTGTAGATACACTTTGCTTTAACAGTTTCAAAAAAATAAACGTAGTGGTTCCCAAGCCAGCTCCTAAGGGCAGAGGTTGTAACTCACCCCAGTCAGTGTTTGCCGCTCTAGACATCTTATTTTGAGTCTCATGGTATATGGTGTTCTTCTCAAAGCCCCCCACTGCTGGAATCAAAAGATTGCCATTTGAGCAAGAATTAGGTTTGTCGGGCATCTGGTTTTCAATCGGAATGCCTGGTCAAAAAGGGACCCTGGCGGCTCCGGTTGGCACCACTAACCGGGCCATTAAAAGTCCAGTCAGCGGCGCAGCAGGGGCCTGAGGCTAAGGGAGTTCCCAGTCTGCCCCCGCCCCAAAGGCAGGCTCTGCAGCTCCCATTGGCTGGGAACCATGACCAGTGGGTTTTGCGAGTGCAGCACCTGTGGGCATGAAGGCAGCATGCGGAGCCTCCCTGACCGCCCATGCACCTAGGGGTTGCAGGGATCTGGCGGCCGCTTCCTGGGAGCTGCAGTAAGTGCCAGTGGGACCCTGCACCCCCCTCTCACACCCCAACCCCCTGCCCCAACCTGGAGTCCCCTCCTGCACCCAAACTCCCTCTCAGAGCCTGCATTCCACACACCCCACACACCTCAACCCCCTGCCTCAGCCCTGAAACCCTTCCTGCACCCTAATCCTTGGCCCCACCCCAGAGCCCACACCCGAAGCTAGAGCCCACACCCACTCTGGCACCCCAACCCAGAGATCCCTCCTGCACTCCAAACCCCTCATCCCCAGCCCCACCCCAGAGTCCACACTCCCAGCTGGATCCCTCATGCTGCCTGCTGCACCCCAACCCTCTGCCCCACCTAGTAAAAGTGAGTGAGGGTGGGAGAGAGTGAGCGATGGAGGGAAGGGGATGCATCTAGTGTGGGCAAGGCCTCAGAGAAGGGGAGGGGCATGGACAGGGCCTTGGGGAAGGGGCGGGGAAGGGGGCAGGGCAGGGGTGTTTGTTTTTGTGTGCTTAGAAAATTGGCAACCTTAATAAGAATCTCAGCTTTCATTAAAAATAAATAATTAAATAGAAGTAAATATGAAGCAAGTCTCCACTAAAGGCTCCGAAATCAGAAGGCAAATAAAAAGCAAAACGTATTATTAAAACAAATCTCCAGATTTTTAACCCAATCTCATGATTTTTTTTTTTTGAGGCCTGACTGAAAGTTGGGGGTTGGCAACACTGCACTGTGACCACTTCACACTGTTCTCCTGCCCTCAGTTCTCAGCCATGTGTCTTGCTATCGCTGCAGCTGGACCCCTGCCAGCAATAGGGTGAATTTCTGTCCAGCTCTCTGGCCTTTCAGTTCCAGGTATCAGACCTGTCAGCTTCAGCTCCCAGGCTGCTTGGTGTGATGGTATGCACCACAGCTAATCCCCAGATGCCAACTCTTATTCACACACAGTGTCCAGCTCCCTCCAGCACCTGGTCCTCACTAACATCAGGCCATGGTTCCTTCCTGTACTCTGGAGTTTATGGAGCCCTCTGCTGGCTAGATGTTGAACTAGGGATTAACAGTTGTCAGTGATGATCCAGCAGGTTCAACAGCAGCTGGGTTTATTGTAGTTGGTAAAATGCCAGCAGTGTGCTTGATGCTGTACATGCATGTATGAAGACAAGTAGCTTTCTCCAGAGAATTTATAATTTAAGACTCTGATCCTGCAAAAACTTATACACATGCTTAATTTATACACATGCTTAAGCTCCAAAGTTTGGTCCCAGGAGGTTGTAAAGCCAAGAGGCTTACCCCAGAGAAAGAGTTTAAACTACTTATGCTTAAATTTATGAATGAGTGTTTGCAGAATAGGGCACAAAGGCAACAGTTCTGTAATGCAATCTGTTAGTGCAGACCCCAGTATATTGCACTGAAGTCAAAGGGAGCAGCTGGATATCTTTGAAAATTAAACAATTTATTTAAATACTTAAATACGGATTTAGAAGTTGTCATGGATCCACAGGTCTGGTGCTCTTGGAGGGTTCTGAAGCAGTCCCTGGAAGGACCTCTTCAAAATCTCAGCCCCCCCCCTCCCCCCAGGGTCACACTCTTTCTCTGGGCATAAGCCCCTTGGCTTCACAACCTCCTGGGACCAAACTTCGGAGCTTTCAGAACCCCCACTTCATGCTGTGAGCTCACTGATCTGTGCAAGTTTGAACCCACCAATATTATCCATAGATGCCACAGCATCTTTTCCATTTCCTTGGCAGTTTGCCTACCAGGCACTTTCAAGATTCCTTTAGCACCCTTGCTAATCCATCACAATTAGTTTACAATACCCAGTTTACAGCAGTTTCACATCCTACCTTAGGCCTGGTCTATTCAATGACACTCACAGGGTGCACATGGGGAGCTTTCATGTGGCACCGTCCCCCTTTTGACACCCCAAAACCTTTGGGTTTGAAAATGGGCTAAGGTCCTGCCACTCCCTCTTTACCCTCATCTGCCACAAACACATGAGCCAGCGATATCCCCAGAATAGCCAATAAGCCTAGTGATTAGGGCACTCACCTGAAATGGGAAGACTCAGGTTCAAGTCCCTGCACAGCCTGATTTGGAGCAGGGATTTGAACCTGGGTCTCCTAGCTGAGACCCCTAACGTCAGGGCTATTCTGGTTGCATTTTCTCTCTCTTGCTTTGGTTTTGACCAGAAAAATTCCATCCTTGACTTGGGACACCTTCCAGATGAAATTGTTAGGGCAGGATGTAAGCAGAGAGTTCTAGTGGTTGGAGTAGAATTCAAGACAAGTTTGAGAGCTGCCTTCAGAATTAGGAGACAGGCCAAGGGCTGGAGCTGGAGTCAGAGTCCAGGAGCAAGGATCAGGAACAAAGCAGGGAGGCAAGAGGCAGGAACAGGTCAGGCAAGCAGGCATCAGAAACAAGGGAGGGAAACAGGACCCAGGAGGCAGGTGAGAAGACAGGGTCCAATGTAGCAGCCTAGTTGTGCAGACAACTTCCTGTGCCTCTCTTTGAGTTTAAATGGAAGGCCCTGACCAATCAGAGGTCTTGGTGTTCTGCCATTCAGGGCCCAGGGGAGGCCTCTGTGACACTTTAGGTTTCAACCTGGACCAGTAAGGGATTTTGTCACCACCTGTTGTGCAACTGTGGGGGCCTTAAATGCTATACTGCTGGGGCTCATAGCCTTGACACCAACAGCCAGCCTACAAGCATGCAGACCATACCCTGGCTTCCACCATCCACTTACTGTTTGCAGGGTGACCCCAACCCCTCCCCGCATCCTGAATATCCCCTAGACCATCTGACCTGTAGTGTCTAGCCCTCTCCTGGAACACTCACAGAAGTTATTAAGTTTGTCGCTCCTTTAAAGAGGGAGAACGTACACTGCAGCCTGTTAGTTCGACTAGGGTTAATATACTCTTCCCTTCAATCAGTGCAATTCATTGGTTTATGTTAAAAGTAAAACAACTTTATTTAACAAAAAAGACATAGGATTAAGTGACTCCAAATATAAGGAATAAAGATTGAAAGGGTTACAAGCAAACAAAAGTAAGAATATGCTTCCAAGACTAAAACCTGATTTAACAAAATTAGACTCTCTTGTTCAAATAAGTGTTTCTCACCACGTCTCTTTCAGAATGGCTGACCAAACTCTCTGGCTAGGACCCTTCATGGAGCTGAACAAGTTGAGGCTTGAAATTAAACAAAGGTTTCTAACCATCAGAGCAGTGAAGTTCTGAACAGCCTTCCAAGGGGAGCAGTGGGGTCACAAAATCTAACTGGCTTCAAGAATGAGCTTAAAAATGTTATGGAGGAGATGGTATGATGAAACTGCCGACAACAGAAAGTAGTCAATCTGTGACTGCTAGCAGCAAATATCTCCAACTGCCAGAGAAGGGGCACTAGAGGGGGAGGGCTCTGAGTTACTACAGAAAATTCTTTCCCAGGTGTCTGACTGTTGGGTCTTGCCCACATGCTCAGGGTATAACTGATCAAAATATTTGGGGTCAGGAAGAAATTTTTTCCTGGGTCAGACTGGCAGAGACCCTGGGGTTTTTCACCTCCCTCTGCAGCATGGGTCATAGGTCACTTGCAGGTTTAAACTAGTATAAATGGTGGATTTTCTGTAACTTTAAGTCTTTAAATCATTATTTGCGAACTTCAGTAACTCAGCCAGAAATTAGGGGTCTATTTCATGAGTGGGTGGATGAGGTTCTGTTGCCTGCAATGTTCAGGAGGTCAGACTAGATCAGGGATCTCAAATTCAAATCACCACGAGGGCCACATGAGGACTAGTACATTGGCCCGAGGGCCACATCACTGAAACCATTTCATACAACTATACAAAAGTAAAGTCAAAAATGAAAAAAATTAAGACTAATATAGTATGCTATTAAAAGTCAATGTATTAACTTTTTAAAAACTGTAATGCGAAGAGGGGTTTTAATAAAATATAAACACCTGTAACTATTCCTTATGTGGTCAGTAACACTGATGATGCTCTACAATAACAGTAGATCAACATAGCTGTAATGGCAGGAACTTTTTAAAGCAACTATTCATACCAAATACGTTGCCACTTTTAACAAACATTCTTCGCAACTACTCATAGCAAAGAATCATACATGCTGAACTTCATACCTCAGACTGCTCATCTAGTCCATGAGGCCCCGCCCCTTCCCCACCTCTTCCCACCCCTCCCCCACCTCCATTCCAACCTCTTCTCCAAAGTCCCCACCCCAACTCCACCCCCTCCCTTCCCCTATTCTAACCCCTTCCCCAAATCCCTGCCCCAGCCCTGCATCTTTCCTGCCTCCTCCCCTGAGTGTGCCACATCCTTGCTCCTCCCCCCTCCCTCCTGGAAAGTCCTAAGTGCCGCCAAACAGCTGTTTAGCAGCAGGAAGCACTAGGAGGTAGGCAGAGGAGATGCAGATCGCTTGGGAGGGCAGAGGAGGGGAGCTGGGAAGCTTGGCTGGTGGTGGAGTCAGCACCTATGGTTGGCTACAGGAAATAACTCCACGTTTGAGACCCCTGGATTAGATGATCATGATAGTCCCTCCTGGCCTTAAAGTCTATGAGCCCAAAGTGCTTAATTCCTTCATCTCTTCATGTGAAGGACGACTTAGGGGTTCACTCCCCCTCTTTTTATAGACCAGTAAACTTTTGAAATATATTCTCAAATAAAGTTCTTTTTCTCCTGCTGTGAAGAGATGCCATGTGGTCTGGTGAATACTTCATGCGGGTTCCTTCCCTGCTGATGATAGCTGAATGGCTACATCCTCTCCTGGTTAGTTTGTTGGCTTTGTTTATGTAAAACCGACAGACCCTGGTCATCAGGATCAAACCTGCCCCCTCGGGAACTTAGTGCATGAGCCTCTACCGCATGAGCTAAAAGCCATATGGCTATTTGCTAAGGCTGTAGAGCAGACTCATAAATCTCTCTCTCTCTCTCTCTCTCTCTTTCTATGTGGTCTCAGTGACATTAGATGGGACAGAACACCACTCCCAGAAGGTGTGCGGGTTACATACTTCCCCTAGCTGAGGGAGCACGTCCCGAGCTTCAGTGACTTCCCAGTTGAAATCCCAGATAAGCTTCCACTTGTAACGCCAACAGACCCTGGTCATTGGCGGGCAGGATCAAACCTGGGACCTCTGGAGCTAAATGCATGAGCCTCTACTGCATGAGATAAAAGCCATAAGTTTACCTACCTCTCGGTGCCACTAGATGGGACAGAATACCACACCCAGGAGGTGTGTGGGTTACATTTAGTTTTTATGTAGATGCATGTCCAATATCTCTCAATTTTTACTTGGGAGACAGATTCAAGCTGACATAACCACATTACTTTATAAGGGTGTGGTAACATATATCCTGCCTGACACACATTTTAAGAACATACTCGAGCACGTTTGTAATTATGCATATGTTACTCATATATGCACCACACAATAATATTAATGATCAGTGAGTTATGAGTTTTCCAATGATACATTACATGTCAAACTTTGGGTAAATATCACAACAGTGTGCCAGCTGGCATTGGAGTGCTCTTAGCCGATGTAGCTTCAGGTATCATGGTCTTTCCACTCAGTTACTTAGTAGAGAGTGGACGTGGAGGTGACAATTGACTGGGAACTCCATAGACCCAGATCCATGGATTCTTGACAGTACCCTCTCCCTTAGAGGCATCCTGGGGGTGGTGCTGGACTGGGTCTCTCAGCGTGGTTTTGTGGAATACTTTGAGTAAAGCAGGCATACAAACATTTTCTGCTGGTTCCCCACCACACTTCTCTGGGCCATACACTTCCCTGTTGATTATGTACCAAAGTTTGCCTCATTTAAAATCTAGGACCTCATTGACAATGCACTCTTCATGGCCTTGCATATGTACCAGTGGAGGAGGTGGTTGATCCTCATGAGGGAAGGGGTTTTCCATATATGGTTTTAGCAACAAAATATTGAAAACCAGATGGATCCTGAGGGATTGAGGCAGGTGGAGGTCGAGGGTTGATCTGTCATTGGATTTTCTAGGGTTCCCAGAACTGGTAGTCTAGTTTCCAGGAAGGTCTATCTGTACAAAAATGTTCTGCTGAGTGCCACACATTACTACCCACTAAAGAAGAGAGACCTGCTTGATGACAATGGTGTGCAAACCTTTTATAATCCAGATTTGCTTTTTCAAGATGGTCCACCATTCAGTTTCTCTTGGGTCTGATGGATCTCTTGAATCCAGTCCAGCACTGCTGGGTAGGAGGAGGATGCAAATATGCATATGATAATAGTGAGGAGCTGATGGTAGTTGGGGTAGCATCATAGGCACTGCTCCAAGTTTGGTCATTTATTTGATGATGTGATGTAGACGAGAAGTGTATGTGGATCCGCAGAATTTGCAATGCCTCCTGACAGAACCAAAAGATGAATTGCAGCCCACGATCAGAGATAATGTGACCTCAGAGGCCATAGAGATGGACAACAGGGATTATCCAAACAGCCCAGTGGCTGTTTCTTTGGATGAGGGTAGGTGGGCACAGGGAACAAAATAGCCCATTTTTGTAAGGTGGTCTATGGGTATCAAGACCATTATAAACCTATTGGACTCTGACAATTCTACAATAAAATCTAATGTAATAGCTGCCCAGTCCTAGGTGGGGTTTCCAGGGGTTAAAGGAGGCTGAAGGGTTTACCAGGTGGTGTTTTGGCATGAATGCAAAAATTACAGGAAGCAACAAACGACTATGTTATAGAATGTATACATGGCCACCAGAAGAAATGGGATACAAAACACTGGGTTTTGAATAGCCCCCGAGGTCCCGCTAGTGCGAAGTGGTGGCATAGTGCCACATGTGGGGGTTCGGGGGTAATGTAGATATGGCCCTTCACAAATGTGATACCCTCTCGAGTTTCATGTGGCCTTAGTTTGGCACCTGTGGCTTTAGTTTAGCAGAGGCAGAATGAATTAAAGAAAATAAATCCTGCCGGACAGCGCCATTCAGGAAATTACAGGTTTTAATTATATGAGGTGGTTTCTGGTTCATATTCTCCTTTTGGAATAAGGCATTGGCTTTGCCATTTCTAATTCCAAGATGGTGAGAGATACAAAATTGAACAGGGAAAAGAACAAGGCCCACCAAAGTTGTTGCTGCTTCAGTGCTCTAGCCTTGTGCAAGTACTATACATTTTTATTGTCAGTAAAAACCTGGACTGGATCCTGGAACCACTCAAGATAGTGACACCATTCCTCAAAGGCTGTTTTGATGGCTAGAAGTACTTTTGTCCAGGATTTCACAGTTCTGCTCTACTGGAGTGATACGAGTAATAGGCCCAGGAACGTAAAATCTACTTGGCCCTGTGCCTTTGCAAGAGTACCGCTCCTTCTCTTTGGGGGTGAGCTGCTGATGGGCTAGGTCTATCTGAATTGGTTTGGTAGGCAGGGCACACACTGATGGACCTGCACAGGTACAAGGTGGCTGGAGGGACTCTTTTCCCCCCTCTCTCCTTCTCACAATCATTCACTGATTCGAATAGCAAGGTCAACAAAAGCGTCCAGCCTGCAGGATTCTCTGCCCAGACCATAATTTCCTCCCTCAGGCCCTCAGAACTGGTATCATTGTGCTGCATCATTCCATTCTGTGTCTTCAATAAGCTGGCAGAAATGTACCATGTAAGAGGTGATGGTGCCCTGTCCCTGCTGAAGCTTCCTTAAAGCAGCTTTTGCTGAGTGGGAATGATGTGTGTTCTTATAAATTGACAATATCAATTGAAGAAGAGTGTTTTAGTTTGACAAAACTGGGCTATTGCCTTCCAGAAAATGGTAGGCTCAATCCAACACTTCCCCAGATATTAGACTAATTCCCAGGCCTATCTTGATCTGGTCAGAATCACAGGCCTGGGGACAGAGGAAGAATTGGAGATGGCATTGATCTATAAACCCTGGAATTGCTGACAATTACCATCAAACTTTTCCAGCAGGAGTATCGAGGGACCCTGCTTTGGGGTGGATATTGCAGCTCCTGCCCTCAGAGTTGACTCACAGGCTCCCACAACAGTTGATTCTCAGAGGTCAATTGCACAATATTAGTCTGTAATGCTTGGTTGTCTGTCTGGAGGGTGGCAACCTATTTGAACAAGCCAAGTTCTTCTCAGAGTCAAGGTTGACTGAGTGGCTCCATCCTTTTTCCTTCCCAGGGCCCATTTTTAGAGTTGTGGGCTGCACAAACTGTTGAGACCAGGTTGTAGGCAGTCATTTCTAGTGGTTGGAGCAAGAGCCAGGAGTCAGGCCAAGGGTCAGAACTGGAGTCAAAGTCAGAGAGCCAAACTAAGGGTCAGAGCCAGAATCAGAGAGTCAAGCCAAGGGTCAGAGTTGGAGACCAGGGATAAGGATCAGGAAGAAGGCAAGAAAACGAGAACCAGGAGTCAGGTTAGAAGGCAGTATCAAATGTAGTAGCCAGGTAGAGCCCAGTTATAGAGACAACATCCTGTGCCTCTCATTGGGTTTAAATAGGAAGCCCCAATCAATCAGAAATCCTGGTGTTCCTTCAGACAGGCCCAGAGGAGGCCTCTCCACTCTGTCAGGTAGTAGTGAGCTGCTAGACTGGAACAAGCACGTGACAGTTGACTGCAAACACCATGAACCCAGTTTTGAGACCCATGGGGTCATGACATAAACTTTCATTATAGCAAATATGTTTCCACAAAACAGAAACAGTCTCTTTGACAGAAAAAAGTTTCGGCAAACTTTTTTCGATCAGGTCTAGTGGTGATAAAAAAGGAGGGAACAGAAAGTTTAGATCTTTTTGGGGGCAGAAACAGATGAGACAAATTCATGTACATTTTGCCTAGATAATATTGTGATGGGTGCCTTGGACAGATAGACAAAGAGTTATCCAATTTCATTACCTAACGAGTGTGGTATTGGAGGATGAACTTCATATGGTATTGGTGGTTTATTCCTGTTTATTATGTTTCTCATGTTTGAGCACAGTTACTGCAGCACATAACTGGAAGTTACCTTCCCCCTGAATTTACAAGCCCATGGTAGGTTTGGTGTTTTTCAGCATTGTTTCCTATACACTTTCATTATGCTAATTTTCAAAAACATCTAGGAGGCCAATTTCAAATGACTGAATTTTGTGAATTAACTTGTAAATTATCAGACGTAATTTAAAACAAAGCAATGATAATACATCATAAAATACATTCTCTTCATTTATTTGACAACTGAAGTTTAATTTTAATTATTTATAGTACTTTATAATGTACTTCAGTGTGTTTCATGAAAATTATGAAGGATGAGTACTGTGAGACTTCTAAACAGCACTCTGCTATTAAATCTTCTCAGGGAAGTGAGACGAGAGAATATTTTTGGCACTAGGTTTATCCGTGTTTCATCATTTGGTCCAGCAGTTACAGTGTAAGCAGCAGGAGTGGGCAATACTGCAAAAATACTTCCTGCATACTTATCTAATCAGGGAACAGAAATAATACAACATTTCACCTGACAAATCATAGCTACACAAGAACTTGAAGAGTGAATATTGAATATCAGATACACACAGCCAACTCCTCACAATCAATCCAGAGAGTTAAACATTTATTGAAAATTTCAAGATATCAAATTCAAGGAAATCACTATCTGCTCATTATAGACTAAGGACACATACCTTCAATCTGATCTGCTCTGACATATCATTCTGCCTGCACAGAGTCCCATTGAGGTCAATAGGTGTCCAGCTAGGCTCAGGCATGTGTTTGTGTGCATCAGATTGCAGGATTGGGGCTTTAATTTAATTAATACTTTACTAGTTTAAGAGCCTCCTAATAAGTCTTAAAACTGGAAATATCAGCAGTGATGATCGGGGAAGCTTCCACACAGCCTGCCCAACTGGGTCAAATTTTGCTCTTAGTTACAGCTGTGCCACCCTATCAGGCAACATTCAATGGCTCCTAAAACTCCCAGCTAGAAACTTTTTATTGACTTTCAGATTCCTTTGTTTCCTTTCTAAATCATTCTTCAATCCAAGGAACCAGTCTCCCACTTCTTTCAATATCCTTAGATATGATACGCCTGTGGAAAAAATTGTCAAAGGCTTTCTCAACATATAAGTTTAAATTCCTCTCCCCACTTGACTACTTGTAGTGATGTCCTTAAAGAATTCCAAAAAGTGAGCAATGAATGACCTTCCTTTCCTGAATCTGTATTGGCTGTTCTTAATCAAGCTGGGCTCTTCAAAGTGTTTCCTCATTTGATCTCCCAAAATAGTTTCTAAGACTTCCCCCATAGCTGAAGATAAAGGTAACTAGCAGAAATCTCCTGGTGTGCTTCTAAGGCTTATCTTTAATTAGTGCTTTATGTTGGTCATATTCTGTATCTTCAGGATTCATTCCTAACTGAGAACACCTGCAAAAATTCCTTTTGAAATTTCACCAATTTCTCTGAGCCTTAAAGTATGTTTTTTTTCTGAAAAGTGACTACGTAAAAATGGCACTCTTAATTCAAGAAATCTGCTCCATGAGTGTTATCAGTTATCTCTGAAGATTTTAATGACAAAAAATAAATTGCTACACGTTTTCCCCCATTTGCATTTCCCCCACTACAACTGAGACAGTTAACTGGATTCAAAATACAAGCATGGTTTAAAAAAATTTATTAGGATCAAATAAGCACTCACACTTAGGATGCTTATCTAAATCAAATGTCTATACCTTCTGAAGTTAGATCAACATTAATTTCAATCCTGCTTATAAACTATTTCCTAAAAAGCTGTCTAAGATTGCTTCAGATATTTTTCCTTGTTCAATACATTTTTCTATGGAAGAAAATAAAAATATCAGGAAATCTAAGTGCTGCTCTGCACTACAAAGTTAGGTTGATTTAAACTGCTTTGCTTTTACCTAGTTGCTCATGTGGTCTACACTCAGATTTGCCTCCCACCAATGTAAGTGCCCTGCTATGGCAATGCAGTAACACTACCTCCTTGAACGGCATTGAGCATGGTTGACATACTGTGCTCAACACAGTGCAAGTGTATACTTTGCATGACCTACGTCAACACAAAAAGTTCTCCAGCAGCTGTCCTACAATGCCCAACCCTGACTGCTCTGGTCACAATTGTGAATTTCACTGTCCCAGGGTCACAGAGACCAGAAGCTGCCTCCATTTTAAAAATCCTGCATATTTTTGAAATGCCTTTTGCTGATTGCTCAGCTTGGTGAGTACACCTAGCAGTTCTCCCTTGTTGTGTGCAACTGCCCAATCAACCGTGCGGGCTACACACTCTGGAAGCACTCCTGCTTGGAGTAGACAGGAAGTATTGGGTCTCCTGGGCCTGTGGCGAGAAAAGGCTGTACAAGCACAGCTACAGAGCAATTGTAGAAATGTGGACAGCCATAAGCCAATTGCACAGGATATGAAAGTGATGAAGTATGACAGGGATCAGGAGCAGTGTTGTGTGCAAGTGAAGGTGCTCTGGCAAGCATACCAGAAGGACAAGACCACTAGTTGATCTGGGGCAGAGCCCCAGACCTGCAGCTTTTACAAACAATTGCAGACCATAGTTGGTGGAGATCCCACAAGCACTCCACAGAGCACTTTAGCAACCTCTGAGGACCTTGAGAGACAGACCCCTACCGTGAACAAAGAGGAGGAGGAAGATCGGGTGATATGAGACCAGGGTGTCCAGCTATGCCACATCCAAGACCTGTTCGAGACTTTACTGCAGTCTAGCCAGTCCTGGCTGCTGAGCACAGGCAAGTGCAATACAGTGGAAAGACCCTTGGGTTAGTGTTTGCATGCATTTTCCATTACAAAGTTTAATGTACAGATGGTGCCCAACCCCAACTTAGCAAGATACAAGTATCAACTTTTCATGGTTTTACTCATCCTAGAGGTAGCGGTACAATAAACAGAGGTAGAGTTGTTATCTGCTTTTCATGGGGTGAGGAGCATGTGGGGAGTGAAGCAGTTTATTTATGTACACAGTATCCTTGAATCTTCCTGAGACATCTTGATGAAATTTTCCTGGAGCTACTCTGTAATCCTCCCCCAAAGGTTTCTGAGATGGCAGCCTTATTTCTTCCTCCGTGGTAGGATATTTTCCCATGCCACTCTGCAATGACTTCAGCAGGTACTATTGCAATTAACAGGCTAGTGACATAGGGGCCGTGGTATTTGTTACCCTGTGGAGTGAGAGATCAGCTAAAATCATCACTACCTGTGGAAAATAATGCCAGTATTCAGAGTCTTTGCCCTGCACTCATATACAAGGAAATCAGGGCCAAAATGTTATTGTTTCTTGAAGACAAACCATTCCCTCCTCATTCCAACCCCCACACACATGCACACACTGCCCCTGTTGTGCCAGACTCACCGTGGGTGGAACTGGAGGGTGGTACTGTGAAGAGGCACTCTAAAGCTGAAGTGTCAATAAACATGTCTTGTTTAAAACTTCCGGGGAGCAAGGGAAGGAAGGTTAACTTTCACTTTCCAGTGTGACTACAAATACAATACCTCTGTATGTTTTACCTGTAAGCTGCTGCTGTTATGGCCTTGAGGGGACCCCACTCCACACCTGTGAAATGCCTGACCATAATAAGGAGGAGAAAGGAGAGGACAGAGGAGGACATGTTCAGTGAGATCCTGCAAGCCAGTGCTGCATCAGCTTGTAAACAGAGGGCATGTCAGGTGAATATTTCAGACATTATGAAGATGGAAAGAGCAGACAGGAAAAAGGCCCAGGAATCCCAGCAGGAAAAGGAGAGGCAGATACACTCGGACATCATGGGCCTACTCCAGTGGCAAACACAGATGCTGCAGACACTTTTTGACCTACAGGTTTAATAAACACAGACTCATTCATCTTTATTTCTTCACAACACATGCTGCAGAATGTCTAGTGCTACCGAAAGCACCGTCTACTGTTTATTGTTCAGGGCAACAGCACTCACAGGATCAGTGACAAATACAGTACTGCAAGCACTGAAATGGGTGCAGAAACAGACAGTGTTATAGTCATAAACGTACACTAAGCACCACGCAATTCCTAACAGTCCATGTTCAGTTCTTCTAGTAGCTCTTGAATCTGTGCAAACTCAGCAGACACAGGCTCCACCTCTGCCCTCCTCAATGGCACCAATAGTTTCCCCCTTTGCCCCACAGATATTATGTAGGACACAGCAGGCAGTTATAACCACTGGAATATTTTTCTCACTGAGATCCAGTTTTGGGCATAAACAATGCCAATGCCCCTTCAGTCTCCCAAAAGCATATTCAATGTCATTCTGCACCTGCTGAGCCAGCAGTTGAATCTTTCCTTGGTGCTGTCAAGATGTCCAGTGTACAGCTTCATAAGCCAGGGAAACAAAAGGTAGGCGGGTCCCCCATGATCACTATTGGCATTTCAAAATTGTCTATGGTAATCTGCTGTTGAGAAAGAGCATACCTGCTTGCATGTTTCTGAACAGTATTGTGTTCTTAGAGATGCGAGCGTTATGAACTTTCCCATGACCAGCTGCACTGATGTCAGTGAAGCATCCCCAGTGATGCACCAATACTTACATATCTTTAGAAAAATAGCCCTTTCTGTTCATGTACTCTCTTGCAAGGTGGACTCATTCCAAAATAGGGATATGTGATCCACCTCAACACAGTTCGGGAACCCCATTGCTGCAAATCCACTCACTATGTCTTGCACATTACTGAGTCACAGTCGTATTTACCAGGAGACAACTAATGGCCCTGCACACTTGCATGACAATGGCCCCCACTGTGGATTTTCAATCTCCAGAATGATTTCCCAGAGACTGATAGCACTCTGGCTTTTTGAGCTTCCACAATGGGATCACCATTCACTTTTCAAATCACAATGCAGCTCTCATTCTCGTATCTGTGTGCTGGAGAGCTGGGGAGAGCGTGGCACACAGATCCAGGAGTGTGGCCTTTGACATCCAAAAGTCCTGCAGCCACTGTTTGCCATCCAAAACCTGCATTATGATGTGATCTCACCAGTCAGTGCTCATTGCTCAGACCCTGAAGAGGCACTCCACGATCTCAGCTGCTCCATGAATGGGTTTCCTCCATGAAAGGTATTTCCTCCTCCCAGCGAATAGCGTCTCTGTTGCTCAAACCTTTTCTAAGTAGCAGCAGAGTGTAAACAACCAAATCCTTTATAGTTTTAGTTCTGCATAAAGGGTCCTAAAGAGCACCAAGCCAAGTTTTCACTCTGCTGAAGTGTGAAGGAGCTAGGATCAGAGCAAGTGGAAATGTCTGTTGGCTGACCTAGGAAGACAGTACTACATAGTGTATACTTGGAGAGTTACTTTAGCAACCATAATGGCTAAAACATTCTTTTAATTGTAAATTAATGCTCAGATCTTGCAGAGGATGATGTCTCTCAGTGGAAAGTCTCCTCTACAGCATGGGTGGCCACCGTGGGAGAGTGGAATTTTCAAGCCCTGTACTAATTCTAAAGTACTAAATTATGATGAACTTAAGTGGTATATTTTGGTCATGTCACTCATCTTACCAGTTCTGAATTTTTACATTGCAAGGTAAATTCTCTCTGCATATCCCTTATTTCTGCAGTATAAAATTTAGGTATTCATGTTCCATGTGGACCTCCTTTGGTGGAACAAATTTTCTTAGGTGATCCAGAGTTCACTGCATTAATTCAAAAATTCATTTAATTAAAACTTTAACTTTCCAGTTATTAGTTTTCTTAAATACTTCTTATTGTTATTTGTCTGGCTTTATATTACATATTATCAACAATGTTCTGGTGTTTGCAAAGACTGCTTCACAAAAGTTTACACTTAAGATTTTTGGGATAACTGTGGGCAATGGATAGTTGCAGGCCTGTTCATCTCTTCTTTAAGCACTAAGGCTATTTGAAGATGCCTTGTGCTCCATAGTGAGGGCACCACAATGGTCCAGCTTGGTTTCATTCCTGTCAGAGTCACTGAATTATCATGTGACCTTGGACAGTCATCTGATCCTTTTGTGTTTCACCAAAGTTGCTGACGATGGGGTTTGGGGGGAAGATAAATGCTGAAAATGAGTTGCTGAATCTGAGCTGCATCGTGTGAGCACTACATCTTACCACACCAATGGCATTGGCAGAATTTCACTTTGTTTATTTCACCAATACTGCTTACATAGAAACCAAACAAAAGAAGCAAGGACAATACAGAGTTTATTTCAGACTTTCTGAATAACACAACTTCTGCATCTACAGCTGTTTTTTTTTTCCTCCTTCATTTTGTTGAGGTTTTAAAATAGTTCAATGCCCCAAATTAACTTTCTGTCTTTTTTGGCAGGGAATGCAGATGCCAGGATTCTTGAATACACCAGCATCATGTCCAGCTGAGCCCACATCTCTCTGAGCCTGTGAATTTAGGGTATTATCCTGCCCAAGGGGAATTCTAATGTTTCCTCAGCTCCTTTATTCTGCACCACCACCACCCCTCTCAGCCTTGTTTCCCCACAGTTGCTCAGGGGAGGCAAACAATGAAGTGGAAGTTTCACCCTTAATACTGGAGTATGAGAGTTTCACTTTGGTTATAATAGCCATTCCAAAGAATAAAAATCCCCAGATTACTTTCCTGCAGGACAGTTAGTTATGCTATCTGAGTTCTAAGGTTGCTTAATTAACTTCCTTCATCTCTTTGTTCAACTGCTGCATGACTAATAAGCAAGCATTTAAATGTAGAAATATGTGCCTCATCAATTCCACTTAGCTCTAACTGTACCAGCCACTGATCATAATGAAAGTCATTAGGTTAAAAGTGATAACACTATTTGGAAAGACACATTTATGTAGATAGGAATAGAAGTTTTGTGAACACTGGCTGCCATAATTGGGGGTAAGAGGCAATAGAGAATAGGCATCATGGTTTAATTCCTGTTTGCATACTTTATTTAGTCCCAGCCTTCATGCCAGTGGCCATTAAATTAGTGCCACTCTGCAGAGTGCAATGGATGTGAGATTACATAGTTAGTAATCATAGTTACATAGTTCGATACCAAGATAGATAATTAAAACACATATTTATTGGTAAATTAGTTAGTTAAAAAAGTTAGTACATTGTTTTATCATCATCATTAGCAGTAGTAACATTGTAATAGTGCCTAGTAGCCACATTCAGGGTCCTGCTGTACTGAGCACTGAACAAACAGAACAAAAATGGTGCCTGCCTCTAGAGCTTGCAATATTTTCAACGCATATTGGTAGAAATCAAAAACTAAAGCTTTGCAAATAATGTATGTTAGCTGAAAAATGAAAGGATGGCTCCAGAACCCCATAGCAGAGCTCTGTATAGCACAAAAAGGGGGAAACAATCAAAGAAAAAGGAGAAAAATATTACTAATATGGGTAGCCATGCAGCGTTTTGTAGCATATAACAAATAATCATTCTCTCTCTCTCTTTCATCCAGAGCTCTTTATTTCTGCTCACTTCCTCTTATCAGTACTGTTGTCATGGAATTACTGCCTCCCTATTCACCTCTGCAGCAAGGAATTCATGTGTATCTGAGAATGTAATGTGGTTGTCAAAATGACAACAATCTCAGGTTTGGTGTTTCAACATTGGAACAAAGAACCAGTGGAAAATGTGTGAAATATGTTTTTAAAAAGAACCTATTGGCTGTTAAAGTGAGAATCCCTTTGGAATTTAAAGGATATCAGGAAGAATAGCAGGGGGTCAGTAAAGAAGTAACATCTATGTTTCAAAGCTTTAGAGTAAGTAGTTGTAACATAAGACATGATATGGTGACCTGGGTTTGATATTAAAGCCTACATACAAGCCAAATGGTTTATATTTTGAAATAAAACTAAGTTTGGCACTTAATATGAAGCAAGTGGCAAAGAGGCTTACCTGGGATTTTTTTTTATCAGAAATACAAGGCCATATCATCAGTAGGTGTAATTCGACATAGCTTCACTGAAGTCAGTGGAGCTTGGCCAATTACATCAGCTGAGGAACTGATTAAAAATGTTTATCTATTTCACTTACAGTTTTTCATACCCTTCTTATCTTTTTATTTCCTTAACTTGAGCAAAAGGTTGACTTTTGAGCAAAACATTCTTGACCATATCTCTAAAAACGATTCGTCACACAGTATTCAGGTTCTGATAGACAGTAAGTATTCCCAGACCATCTCCAAATTGTATAAACAAATGTCAACTGCAAAAATGCTTAACTTGGAATCAAGGCATTCAACTGAAGAAACATTTATAATATAGGGAATACCAGATAGCCGTTTAGTTATCAACACAACATGACTACATTGATGTTATCTTGTTAGAAGGAGGTCTCAATCCACCTGCTATAGCGCTTCTGCCAACTATGAACTGTAATGACAGAAATGGTCATTATAACCTTATTAGCTAAAATGATGATTGCTCTTCTGGGCCAATACAACATTGGCTGACATCAATTTTTGGCAGGTAGGGCTATGTAAGCTAATAAAAACTGGATATGAGGCAAGGAATTGGAAAGAAATGGACAAATTAATACATTAATAATAAAATAATAGTAATGTGGACACTGCATAACTTTCTACTTTCTGAGGAAGATGTAAAAGTGGCAGTTATGAAATATTTATCCAGGACTTCAGTTGGATAAATTATTTATCATTTTCAGTCCTACATCTGTGCAAAGTCTGCTCTGGGGTAATACTCTGCCATCTTTTCTTCACAGATGTGACTGTGTATAAGTAGTGGGAAAAGTGATCTCTCTGTATACTGAGCCAAACTCATCCCTGGTGTAACAACACTGGCTTGGTCCAGCTCCCTTTCATAGAGGGAGGAATGCTCTCTCCGAGTAGCTAAATGCAGCAATTCCAAGTGAGACTGGTAAAATGGAATCCATGTCAATTCCCTGAGAGTTGCAATAGGCTACACTACTTCCAGTCTATTACCATGAAGATAAGCACTGGTGAGAGTGCTGCTATATTTGTTACTGTGGCCTGAGGGAATCAAGAGTGCACATGGGATTTGCAGGTATGGTATTTCCATCCTGGCTTCAGATTAGAAAACTCCATGCCCCAGCAGGACAGGTAGGAGGGTTAGGAAATGAAATACTAGCATGAGGCAAAAAATTATATGAATTAATAGATAGAGACACATCAAGACATACCTTTAACAATTTTTTTCCCAACATCTCTCTTCTCTCCGTCTCTGCTCACAGGACACCACCATACCATCTTCTGGCCTATGCACTGTACAGTTCCCCTTAGCTCATCTATAAAGGACATACCCTTCATCCACATTTAAGTCCCTCTCTAATATCAACAAGGAGTCTGGTGGCACCTTAAAGACTAATAGATTTATTTGAGTTTAGGCTTTCATGGGTAAAATCCCCACTTCTTCAGACACATGGAGTGAAAATTACAGATGCAGACATAATTATACTGGCACATGAAGAGAAGGGTGTTACCTCACAAATGGAGAACCAGTGTTGACAGGGCCAATTCAATCAGGATGGATGTAGTCCACTCCCAATAAAAGATGAGGAGGTGTCAATTCCAGGAGAGGAAAAGCTGCTTTTGTAATGAGCCAGCCACGCCCAATCCCTATTCAAGCCCAAATTAACGGTGTTAAATTTTCAAATGAATTTTATTTCTTCAGTTTCTCTTTGAAGTCTGTTTCTGAAGTTTTTTTGTTCAAGTATGGCTACTTTCAAATCTGTTATCGAATGTCCAAGAAGATTGAAGTGTTCTCCTACTGGCTTTTGTATGTTACCATTCCTGATGTCCGATTTGTGTCCATTTATTCTTTTACATAGGGACTGTCCGGTTTGGACAATGTTCATGGCAGAGGGGCATTGCTGGCACATGATGGCATATATAACATTAGTAAACATGCAGTGAATGAGCCTCTGATGGTGTGGCTAATGTGGTTGGTTCCTCTGATTGTGTCGCTAGACTAGATATGGGGAAAGAGTAGGCAACGAGGTTTACTAGAGGAATTTCTGGGTTAGTGTTTCTGTGGTGTGGTGTGTAGTTGCTGGTGAATATTTACTTCAGGTTGCGGGGCTGTCTGTAAGTGAGGACTGGCCTGCCTCCCAAGGTCTGGGAGAGTGAGGATCATTTTCCAGGATAGGTTGTAGGTCGTTGATAATGTGCTGGAGAGATTTTAGCTGGGGGCTGTACGTGATGGCCAGTGGTGTTCTGTTATTTTCCTTGTTGGGCCTGTCCTGTAGTAGTCGATTTCTGGGTACCCGACTCGCTCTGTTTCCTCACTTCCCCAGGTGGGTATTGTAGTTTTAAGAATGCTTGATAGAGATCGTGTAGGTGTTTGTCACTGTCTGAGGGATTGGAGCAAAGTCGGTTGTATCTTAGGGCTTGGCTGTAGACAATGGATTGTGAGATGTGTCCTGGATGGAAGCGGGAGGCATGTAGGTAAGTATAGCGGTCACTAGGTTTCTGGTATAGGGTGGTGTTTATGTGACCATCAATTACTTGCACTGTAGTGTCCAGGAAGTGGATCTCTTGTGTGGACTGGTCCAGGCTGAGGTTGATGGTGGGGTGGAAATTGTTGAAATCCAGGTGGAATTCTTCAAGGCCTCTTTCCTGTGGGTCCATATGATGAAGACGTCATCAATGTTGCACAAGTAGAGGAGGGGTGCTAGGGGAAGAGAGCTGAGAAAGCACTGTTCTAAGTCAGCCATAAAAATGTTGGCATACTGTGGGGACATGCGGGTACCCATAGCAGTGCCACTGACTTGGAGGTATAAGTTGTCCCCAAATCTGAAATGGTTGTGGGTGAGGACAAAGTCACAAAGGTGTGCCATGGCCTCATCAGGGATACTGTCCTTGACAGCTTGTAGTCATCCTCATGTGGAATATTGGTGTAAAGAGCTTCTACATCCATGGTGGCCAGGATGGTGTTTTCAGGAAGGTCAGCTACGCATTGTAGTTTCCTCAGAAAGTCGGTGGTGTCTCAAAGATAGCTAGAAGTGCTGGTACAGTACGGTCTGAGGAGAGAGTCCAAATAGCCAGATAATCCTGCTGTAAGAGTGCCGATGCCTGAGATGATGGGGTGTCCAGGGTTTCCAGGTTTATGGATCTTGGGTAGCAGATAGAATACCTCTGGTCAGGGCTCTGGGGATGTATCCATATAGATTTGTTCCCGTGCTGTAGCAGGGAGTTTCCTGAGGAGATGGTGTAGTTTCTTTTGGTACTCCTCAGTGGGGTTACAGGACAGTGGCCTGTAGAATGTAGTGTTGGAGAGTTGCCCGGTACCTCCTGTTCATAATCCGGCCTGTTCATTAACACCATTAATTTGAATAGGGACTGGGAGTGGCTGGCTCATTACAAAAGCAGCTTTGCCTCTCCTGGAATTGACACCTCCTCATCTATTATTGGGAGTGAACTACATCCACCCTGACTGAATTGGTCCTGTCACCACTGGTTCTCCACTTGTGAGGTAACTCCCTTCTCTTCATGTGCCAGTACATTTATGTCTGCATCTGTAATTTTCACTCCATGAATCTGAAGAAGTGGGGGTTTTACCCATGAAAGCTTATGCTCAAATAAATATGTTAGTCCTTAAGGACTCCTTGTTGTTTTTGTGGATACAGACTAACACGGCTACCCCCTGATACTTGACACCTCTTTAATATGCCATACTGCTTACAGTGAATCAAACTGACGTGAAACAAATTGTCTATTGTTGCTCCCTTTTCTAGCTTGCCTCTATCTACTTGACTATTTGTCATTCTTTAGAGTGTGAGCTCCCTTGAAAAGGGATCATCTTTCTTCAGTGTTTGGAAAGCTCAGACGTATGGTAGCTCCTATTATGTGATAACTAAATAATAAACAAAATAAATATATTAATAAAATAAAGAATAATAATATTTGCAAAGAGGGACAGGAAGAAAAGATGAAAGTTGAGTGCCACTACTAAAAGACCAGCCTTTAAAAAACATGCTGTTTCTATAGTTAACTTTGTCACTGAAAAATGATGATGTTACACCTGACAAAAACAGGTGTCCACATTTTGACCCTTTGCCACACATTTTTATAGCCTTTGTCACACACTGACATGTCGGAAGGTTGAACAGCCTGTCTGAGTCACTGCTCCCAAGAAAACCATTGAGCTGTTAATAAAGGGGATACCAATAGACCTTTTTCACTTCCAACAACCATTTACGATCTTTCTCTGCCCCTTAGCAGGGCTTCCCAGGGGTCGATGGCACACAGTTAAACAACTGAATCCAAGTTTATCATCAGCTTGAGCTCCCAGAATTATATGTCAGATTTATTTACCAGTAATATCTCTTTCAGACCTCATCGTATGTATAGTATATACATGCTATGTACATTTTCCCTCCATTTTTGTCCAGATTTTATTCCCCCGCAGCCACCACAAGGCAAACTGCCATCTACCTATCCTCCTTTTTTGTTGGTCTAACTTTTCAGTAGCCTATTCCCCTTTTACTGCTCCCTACTTAGTTATTCAAAATCACACTAATTTCTGTTAGTCACTGATCCATCTTTTATCTCACATTAACAAGAAAGTTTATGAAAGCTGCATCGCTGCCACCTCCGCTGTGCATTTTCTGGGGATGAAGAGAGATGACTGTGGTCTCTGGAGCAGACAAAGCCAGAACATTTTATATACACTAAATTCATTCAGGGATTATGTTTGTTTGTTTTTTCAATTCCATCTTCGGAGGAATTTTTCTCAATTTTGACCTACTGAATGTTAACTCCTCAGGACTTGCAGATTTCTGTTCTGTAGGATTCATTGCATGACACTTCAGTGTACTTTGGGGTTTTGATCATGTAATCCTAAATGTCTTACTGTCCCAAAGAAATCAACCTTTTAGTTACTAATCAAATCTATCCAACAGAATCATGAAGAAATTAATTGATATATTGAGTGCCAAGTTTATTAAAGCATTCACGTGTACCCTAATGAAAACTTCAGATGGTCCCATATCCAAAGATTACATGAAATCTTGTTCATAAACAAATTAAAGTTTATGGATACCATTGTTCAGTGAACAATATCGCAAGGTTCATAGTATTTTACAGGCACCAGATGAAAATCCTTCCTTGAGGAGAAGATGAGGGCATGAACACAATAAAGATATTACCTCTGATTGAAGCCAGTTCATCATAAAACTTGATATGCATGAGGAACCACCTACTACTGAAGGGAGGTTTGGTTCTGATGTCACATAATCCCTTAAAATGAATGTGACATTCCTGTACGTCAGTGGATTTATTATTTTAGAATTGTATTCTGTGGCTTGTGGGGATTTAAATTCCTGAATGTTTGGAGGTCAGACTTAGCCTCTCCTGGGAGTATTCTCAATCCACAATCTCATTTAAAAGAAGATTTCGTTTTGAATATTTTCTTGTATTCTTACACATACCTAAATCATCCTTTCTCCTCATGATTGTTTGCACTGAATTTTTTCTCAGACACACATGCAAAGACTTTACTTCACCAGTGACATAAGGTTATACTGCATCTGTATTTATCCCTTGACTTGTAGTTAAGGTGTGCTTTTCTTTGTCATAAAACACCATGTCTCTCAAGCATTGTACACTTCTTCTCTGTCCTTCCGTGTGGATTAAGACACAAATTGAGCTTTATCATCTTCTGCTAGAGTGCTATACAAAAGTGAGACACTAGCTTCTGATTTGTTTGGGTTTTTGGTGAAGATTTGTCCCTATCAGGGGGTGAGGAGGTTTGGTGTCTGAGCCCAGCAGTACTGCCTAGTGATGATATTCTGGGCTGTGTTGCCTATTGGTGATAGTCTTTTTTGAGTGACTGTTGTTTCTGATGAAGGGGGTCTTTGTTCTACTGTTGCAAGAGCTCCCCAAATAATCTCCAGTCCTATCCCAATATCATGGAATAGGCCAGAGTGACCACTAAACCAACTTGCCAAGTCTCCATGCATCATCCCACTTTCAGCTGCACTTTTGTCATGGGGTAGGTGTGACACTGATAGAAAGAATGATAACCAGGTGTACACTACTGTTACAATCACTAGTGTATCACCATTGTTGCAGAATTACACTAAATCTGATACAAAATGTGTCATGTAAGGTATCAATGGAAAAGTCGTAATCTGCGGAGTATGATAATCCTGTTTACATGCATGTCTCATCTTTGTATCTGAAGTTATTAATATTGTCTATGTGTTTGTATCTTAAACATGTGTTGTGTTCCTGGGTGGCACCCCACACCAGACAGATTTGCAACAATGTTAGCCAGCCTCCCTAATGTCCCATTAAGGACAACTATTCTAGGGACCCTCCTGAAAACTCCTCAAGGAACAGTTACTCAATGAATACCCCTATAATTCAGCAAAGCATGTGAAGATGTGTGATCTAAGACTCCAACTTTTGCAAGTAACTTTCCATGCACATGAGCTGAGGTATAAAGGGAAGCTGTGACATCACTCCTTTGTCTTCAGTTCCTGCTTCTCATCTCTGGACAGTGATTTTCTAAGGAAGCTTTGAACAAAGGACTGAATGACCCCCAATATCACTGCTATTATCCTGACCTACAAACTCTGAAATCAATTGCAAAGTATATGATTCCTTTAACCATTTAATAACTCTTATCTTTTTTATTATTAATCAAATCTGTAATTAGTTTACTAAGGATTGGCTGACAGAGTGATATTTGTGTAAGATCTGAAATATATTGACCGGGGGTAAGTGTCTGATCTCTTGGGATTGGTAGAATCTTATGTATGGCAAATTTGGTTTTCAGTAAGCTTGGATCATAAAGACCTGATGTCTGGGTGATGATAGGGGCTGGATTGTCTAAGGAGACTGTGTCTTTATGTTATTATTAAGCAGTGTAGTGATCAGGGGCTTATGTTGTTACTGGCTTGGTGAACTCTAATGTTAGAATAACCACCAGTAAGGGTGTATCTGCCCTATTTTTTAATCAGTCTGTCCTGAATTTGGCATTCTCAGCAGTGACCCACACCAGGCACCGGTTCACAGTAGGGTTGCACAACCCCGTGGACACATTGGGATTGGAGAACCCACCGTGTCAGGGGACTCTACTAAGCTCACTTGTATGACCATGTGGCTAAACCCAGAGTCCACCACACCCATCATTCAAGTGCCATTCACTCATATCGGCAGTAGCACCTTGGCTGGGCTCAGGTGCTTGTTATCCGTGCCTGCCTGTAGCTGCAGTCCAATGAAGGGACACTCCCAACTAAAATGCCCTTCCTGTCCACACTTGAAGTAATTGCACTTTGGTGTGCCCAGCGACTGCTTGCTCCCAAGGCTATGGGTCTTCCGGGTGGGGTGTATCCTTTTCTCCAAAGACCTCAGCTTCCCCTACATTCCACCTCAGTGGTTAAGGCCTCCCCCAACCTGGTGGCAGGAACAACTCCCTGGGATACAGCTTTCCCTCGGCTGCTCTCAGCTGTCTGTTTAGTTTCCCTCGGCTGCCCCTCCTAGCCTGGCCCTCATTCAGGGTTGGCATCTTGGCTCCTGGACCTAAGTGTCAGCAAGGCCTAAGTGTCAGGGAGGATGGATCTTTGGCTGGCATGTAATTTTCCATCAGAATCAAGTCCTTCCATCAGAATCAAGGTGGTTCATGCACTCCTTCCCTCCAGCTGGGAGAATTTGGATGCACTGCTCTAACACTATAGGTTCTGCCATTTCTACTCTGATCTACTCTGGTCCACTTCTTTGGGTCCAACCAGCACCAACAATGTTACTTTAGGCATTGAGCTGCCACCTGGGGCCAGGCTCAAGGTGGGTATCTCTCTTTGCAGAATGTTTGGCGGTACATCTTGGGGTTGATATCCAGGTAGTGAAGCATGGCTGCCTTTACCTTGGAATACTCTAATGCTTTTGTGTGGTCCAGGCCCTGATAGGTTGCTTGTGCTGGGCCCATCAAATACAGGTCTGTTAGGGTGGCCCACTGTTCTGGTGGCCTTTGGGCACTCAAAAGTAACCAGGAAGGCTTTTGGGTCATCCCTAGAGCACATTTTCATAAGCCTGATGGGCAACCCCATGGGTCTGAGTGTCACAATATTAGGTTTGCCCCAGGGAAGGGGGGTGGGGGATGCAGTAGTGTCCCCACTTTCAGGACCAGGCATTCCTGCTGTGCATGATATTGGGCTGCCAGCTTCTGAAGCAGCTGTTGCTGCCACTTCTGGGCTGCTTGCTGTTGCTGCTGACCTGCAATCTACTATAGTATCTGGCCCTGTTGTTGCTGGGGTGCCTGTTTTGTTGTTGGTTCTCCAGCATCCATTTCAACAGTGGTTTGGTCTCCGTAGTCCCTTTTAGAACAATTCAATCAGTTTTCAATTCAATTCAATCAGTGGTCCTTTTAACAGGACCTAGATGTTGCCTGTATTCTCCACCACATGTTGGGGGAAGTTTGGTGTCTGAGCCTGGCAGTACCACGTAGTGATGATACTCTGAGCTGTGTCACCTAGTCGCGAGCATACATGGCCATGCTGTCCAGTGGCGAGAGCCAGAGGCTGGAAGTAGGGGAAACTGGGACCTTCCTACTCCATCAGGTCCCAACCCGGGACCCAGTAAATAGTATGGAACATATGGCTTGGGGGGGGGAGGGGGTGGGAGGGGCGGGGTGCCCTATGCCTACTCCCTGGGCCACTTCCTACCACTGCTTCAGTTCCTCTGCTGATGCCACTGGTTTGCTCTGAGTTCCCCCTGGACTGTAAAAATTGTAAAAATAACGGGCTGTGTGTGTGTGTGTATATATATATATACACACACACACACAGCCCGTTATTTTTACAGTTTTTACAGTCCAGGGGAACTGGGTTATGTGTATATATTATACACACACACACATCTCCTTATAATCCATAGATGTGTCTTGAATTTACCAAGCTTTTAAATAACATGTTGTATTAATATGCATATTATATAGCACTTCTCTTGCTTTATATTCTTTGGAGAGAAAAATAGAAAGATGACATTGAAAACCTATACTGAGAGGGACATAGCTTCACCAAAAAACAAATGGAAGTATATAAACTATTGTAAAGCAGAACAAATCCATAGCTATGTCCCAGGGAGACCAAGCTGTGGGAAGCCATACCATTTCATAATATTCATAATGATTTGAATGTTCAATCCAACATTGGGTATTATATGATGATCCCATAAATCTCTGACACAAGAGAGATTAATCACTTAATCTGTTCATTCTGTAATCATAACACAGAATATAAATGACTGGAGCAACTGGAGTAATTCCACTGAAGCCAATGGATTTATACTGGTTCAAAGTGAAGGAAAAATGAAGCCCAAAAAACTCACTTTAGATAGCAGAAAATTACCTAATATCAACAATGGCCTAGGATAAAGTCACCAGATTGTGGAAAAAAAAAATCTCAGGGAATGGGGTTAGTGAGAAAAGGGGTGATACCAGGCACAGCACTGTAAATAAGATAAAAAACATTGAATGACAATGTTGTTCACCTAGTCACATTATTTAAACAGGAATCAAAGATATTTTATCAATTGCAACAAATAAAACTTCAATGGTCATTACTGTGAAAATTGAGCTGAGAAACAACTGAAGATACAAAATTATTTATTTATGAATCACACAAATTCAAAAATCACAACTAACTGGCCTATTTCCCATGTAGGGCAGTCGTCCCCCTCCTCCGGCCTTGTAATTGAAATATGGTCTAATGTCTGCACCTACAGACCTGCATCAATGAAAACAACCTTCTGAGTAGTATTTTTTTCCTTCTTTTGGTAACAATATTTGTAAATTGTAGATGAATTTATGCGATGATGTCACCAATACTCAGACATGAATAAACAGATTTGCTTACTTTTATTTGTAAATGAATCCAAACTTTTCTGTGGCAAGCTGACAACCAACATTGGAACATCCACACTCAGACAGGTACTTCATGATAAATAAATGATTTGGTTCTTCATCATATATGATCAGAAGAGAAATAATCATATCGTTTTTAGCACTTAAACAGCACCTTCCCTCAAAAGATGTATAACAACAACACAAACATTAAGGAATTAGGCCTCACAACTCCTCTTTCAGTTGAGTAAGTATTATCCCTATTTTACATGGGTAATTTGAGGTATTGAAAGGTTAAATGATGTGCCCAATCTCGTATAGTGAGACAGTGGCAGTGAGGACTAGACTACAGGAGATCTTGGGAACCAGACTTGTGTTCAGTCCACCAGACCACACTAAATCTCAGTGTGGTACAGAAGTCATTCAGATCCTAATCCAGCAAACATGCTTGTGCTTAACTTTTTGGTCAATAGAATCATAGAAATGTAGAGCTGGGACCTTAAGAAGTCATCACACCTAGTCCCCTGTGCTGAAGAAAGACAAAGTAACCCTAGAACATCCCTGACAGGTGTTTGTCAACTTGTTTTTAGAGGCTTCTAATTATGGGGACTCCATGATATCCCTTGGAAGCCTATTCCAAAGCTTAATTACCCATTTTAGTTAGAATTTTTTTACTAATATCTAAACTAAATATCCCTTGCTTCAGAATAAGCCCATGACATTGTGACCTACCTTCAATGGACACAGAGAACAATTGATCACTGTCCTCTTTATAACAGCCCTTAACATATTGGAAGACTGTTATCAGGTCCCTTCTCAAGACTAAACATACCCAGTTTTTTTAACCTTTCCTCAGAGGTCAGATTTTCTAAACTTTTTCTCATTTTTGTTGCTCTCCTCTGGACTCTTTCCAATGTGTCCACATTAACCCTAAATTGTGGTGCCCAGAACTGGATGCAGAACTCCCGCTGGGGCCTCACAGGTGCTGAGTACAGTGGGTCAGTTACCTTCTGTGCCTTCTATACAACACTCTTGTTAATACATCCCAGAACCATATTCGACTTTTTTGCCACTACATCACATTGACAACTCATATTCAGATCTTTTTCATCTACCTAGATTTGTCATTTTGTAGTTGTGCCTTTGATTTTTCCTTCCTAAATGAAGTACTTTGCACTTGTCTTCATTGAATTTCATATTCATCAATAGGACTACTCACGTCTGTAAAGTTAAGCACCTGTGCAAGTATTTGCAAGATCAGGGTCTTAAATGTCATTGTTCCTTCATGCAGTGTAGTTGCAGCCGTGTTGGTCCCAGGATATTAGATAGACAAGATCGGTGAGGTAATATATTTTACTGGATGAATTTCTGTTTATGTATATAAAGAAAATCTTTGTTTAAAAGGGAATAAGGTTGTGATATCCTGCCCAATGGAAACCGTAATAAACAAGGAAATGTCAAGTTGTGGGATCCCTCTGAACACAATAATGATCACACAATTAATTTTCACTGACAGTGGCAGACTCTGCATGGTCAGGAGGAGCTTCCTTCTGCTTCCAACTGAAAGCAGAAAACACTGTACATCACACATTCATCTCCTTTGCAGACTGGGCTCAGTGACCTTCCCCCCCGCAACTAGAGACTAGGCTGCATGGAGGAGGAGGAGGAGACAGCAGCTTGAACTGAATGAGAAGGGGTAAGGAGCAAAGTGGGGAGAGAAGTAGACTGAGACCAAGAAGAGCTAGGGGTATGGGGCTCTAGGAACAGAGGACAGCAGGGACAGGAGCTGGCACAGTGAATAGAAGCAGAGAGGCACGGGGACAGGAACAAAGGGGCACAGGGACAAGAACTGGCAGGATGGATAGGAGCAGAGGGGCACAAGAACAGATTGGAAGGACAGGGAAAGAAGGGTTTTCAACTGCTAAAGCACATTACCCTTCTGCATCCAAGATTCCCAAGTCTCAACATTCTTCTGCTGTCTAGCAAATAGCTGTGAAATCCACTAGGACACACCTGATTGATTATGATTTCTTGTTTACAATTACATTTTGAGACCTGTCAGTTAGACAGCTTTTAATCCATTTAATATATGCCACATTGATTTTGTGTCATTCTATTTTCTTTACCAAAATGTTGCTTGGTACCAAGTCAAAAGCCTTACAGAAGTCTAAGCATATTACACCAGCACTACTACATTTATCAACAAAATTTATAATCTCACTGGGGATTGGGTAGAGGAAGTTTACAAGATCCCATGCAACCTTAATTGGGCCTCTTGTGCATGTGTGTTCTGACTAGAGCTAGTTGAATTTTTTTTCCGACAGAACTGTTTTCCATTAGAAAACGCTGTTACATCAAAATCAAAATGTTTTGAGGGAACATGTGAGCTTATTCTTTCTATCATGGTTAGTATATTCCTCCCAGTCATCAGCCCTGTGTTTTCTCTCCCCCCTCATCTCATGCTATCAGGGCACTATGCAGGAGGAAGGAACAATAGTGGGGGACAGAGAGAACTGGAATAGGTGGCAGTAGGACCAGTACCTTCCCAAATTGGAATACACCCTTTCTCAAAAAAGGGTGAACATTTCATTCTGATTCACAATGAAATAAAATCTCAAACGCTTCAGATGTTCCCATGGGACAGAAATTCCATTTTCTAGCCAGCTTTAATGATGATACAATTTTTAATTATACGATCACATATTCATTTTTTCCTGCCTCTTTCAGTGCACAGGATGGATGATTCTTTCTGAATAGGTAGCTGTTAAATATTCTTTTTTTATTATTACTAGCATATTGTCCCATGTTTTATTTACTGCATACCATTTAAACACTGAAGTATTATTATGGAAGTATAGTATGGAAGTATCAATTTTCTAACTGACTTTTCTATGTCACTCATCACCGTACTGAGTACTTCACAAATATTAATGAATTCACATTTGCAATACCTTTGTGAGGTGGTGATATTATTATTACTATTTTACAGGTGGGAAGCTAAGGCACCAAATAAGGCCAAAATTGTCAAATGTCCACTAGGTTGGTTACTCATCGTGAGATTCCTGAGGTCTGATTTTTCTGAGTCCTTTGACTTTTTATAGAACTTTATATGTTCTAAGCATAGCTCCCAGTGACTTCAGCTGCAGTTCTGAGTGCTCAACATTTCTGCAAATCAGGCTCCAGGTGTCTCAAGTTGGGCACCCAGAAAATGAGAAGCACACAATTAGTGTCCATGTACGAGAATACTTTGGTTTAAGTGATTTGCCCAGTATCACTTAGGTGTAGCAAGAATAAAATCCACTTCTTGAGAGTGGCACATTTAACTGCCTTAACTATGAGACCACTCCTTCTCTTTCATGCCTCATTCACTACACATCTTATGACTTCTCCAAAAGATGAGAAGGGGTCCTATGGACAATAGTCTCCTTCACTACACAACCCTGATTCATGTCCAGAACAAGTCCCTCCTATGCACTGAATGGGGCAAGGGTTCATGGGAAAAGTTTGATCATGTAAATGCAGACAGTATGATCTAACATTCACACATGACATTTCCTAACCTTTAAGTGCTTGACTTTGCAACAGCCAAGATGGAATTTCCTTCTCTGGAGGTCTTCGAAAAGAGGCTAGCTAAACATCTGTTTTGGATGGTTTAGACACAACAAATCCTGCATCTTGGCAGGGAGTTAGACTACATGATCCTTGCAGTCCCTTCTATGATTATAGATCAGCAACATCCCAAACATTCATACATAATACTCAGGTTTTTAGCCATGAAGAAATGATCCCCCCCCCCCCACAGTTCCCAACCCTGGTGACATAGCTATTTTTCCAAGGCCAAGGAGAAAGAGATCAAAGGGAATGCTAAAACAATAGTGCATCCCTAGGGCCTAGAAATAGGTGAGGTTGGAGTGAGTGGGCAGAGACTGTCCAGAGTGCTAGTGAAAAGCTGAAAGGCTGGCAAAAGCTTAAGAGTGAGAGAGGTAGAAACTGCAATAAGGGCAGTTTGTTTCCCCCTGCCAGAGAGGGAGTTAGTTGGATTGAGAGGAACTTACATAGGTTTAAGTAATACCCAGCTGTGCAGGTCTTTCACTGTGTTAACCCATTTTCCTAAATGCTTGTACCTTTAAGGAATGAACAAAATAATGCTTTGTTTTTAAGACACTTTTTCTGTGTTACTTCAAACTGTCACAGCATCCTGAAGGCAACTCACACAGATGCTAAAAACAAATCAGGCCTGTGTTGTTAACATGCCGAAGCTGGAACCCAGAGATGCAGTCTAAGAGTGGTTACACTATGTGGTTCCACCCAAAGTGAGATGTAGGAAGCCAGGTCTGTCACCTAAGGGGTGCACTTGAAGGGGACTAAGAAGAGTCTAGGGTGTAGTTCACCCTGAAGCTATGACAATCTGTATAATAATGAAACAATTGGCTTGAAAGTCCTCTCAAGACAGTTTTTACACTAATCTACCTCCTTTTACATTAATGGAGTTTCTTCTTTTTTGAACCAATGTAAGTGAAAGAAAAATTAAGCTCCATGCCTTCACTTTTCCCTTATAGTTGGGGGTAGCAAGACAAATAAGTGTCTAAGCTCCATGGTTGAGGAAGAGAGATAGCTTTGTTTTCTGAATTGGACTATAAAAACTTTTATTTTATATCAATATACAAATAAAGAGGTCTGCTAAAATGACAAAGAACAAATTTATCAAAAGAGAAATAGCACTGTATGGGCAGTAATGTGTAAGAATCTGTTTTAGGTAGATCTGTGCAAAATGGTTCAAAGTCTGAGTGTTGAAACCAAAATAGCAGTTGCTTTTCTCTCTCGCTCGCTTTTTTAATTTTTAGGGAAAAAACAGTAACTAAAAGCCATAAAAACTGACTTTCTAGATCACTTTTGAAATACACACAAACTAAAGTAATCCTACCATAGGGAACAGACAATAATAATCTGCAACATCTTCAGAATCTTTTGATATGAAAGTTTCTGGATGTGAACTCCTCCTGGGGAATTAAAATGCTTTTCAATACAACCTCCCAAGAATATTTTTGGCAATGAAAAAGGTGGTGTGCTATTGATGATGCAACTGGATCCACATGAGTAACTTATTAATGGGATACTGGGTTAATTGACATGGCAGGCATATAATCAACTAGAAAGCGCTTATCTTTTTCTGACATGGTTTGGTGGTTGGCTGCATTCTTTGATTCCTTTGTTCTAATTTGGCTGCATATCAGTAGGATTGTTGGGCACTCTTGGATTTTTAGTATTTTGTGGGTTTGTAATGGTAATCATAACAGGCATTAAAATTCTATCCTAGGTCGTCTTGGGTAATAGGCATTCAAATGAAGCCAGATATTTAAAAAACAAAGGTAAAATCTGGTGTGAAAATTTTATAATTCTCTCTAATCTCATTTAAACTGCCAGATGGACAGCACTGAAGACTAATTCTGTTTATCCATATAATTGGCATGGCACTGGCAATAGCACAGCAAGCTTTCCTACTCTTCCCCTCAATGTGCCACAACCATGGTCTGAGGTGACCACCACCATAGCTGAGAAGGTAGGTCAGTTCTATGTTTTCAATCCTCAGTCATGTGGGGGGGGAGGGGGCGTGTTTTGTGCTCTTTTCTACTACAAAGTGGACTGGCACCCCCTCCTTATTTCACAGAGGCTAAGCACCCTTCAGACATTAATGACTTAAACCACCGCTGAGTTTAGCTAGATTTGAACCTGTGACCTACAATAGAGACTTTGGCCAATACCATGAGCGCTTAGCACAAGACAGAAGGGGTACTGCAAATGTGACTTTAAGCTAGCTTTGCACTCCCGCAGTTCTGGCTCTATCTGCACCAGCTCAATCCTCCAGTAAAATGTAGCTATTTTATCAAGTTGTACTTTAAGTTACTTCCAGATAAAGTTATATATTTCACATACAAGGTGAGCAGCAGCTTTTTAAGGAAGAAGCAAGGCCACATGTCAAAAAGACCATTCCCTAGAGACAATATAGTTATGAAAATAAACTTTTTATATCCTTTTAGTCTTCAGTAAAATGGGTTAATGCCAAAACATAACCTTTTGGACAAACAAGAAAGCAACATTAATCCAGTAATTTATGATTGGAATTGAATAAAATGACAACTGGAGTGATCTTCTCACCAGCTTCAGCAATACTCAAGGCATCCATCAAAGTGACAGGTTTCTTTTGGCAAATTTCTTTGGTTTCTCTTTTCACTTTGGAGCTATGAAGTATGTCAGGTTTGAAACAATGTAATTCTTTTTGAGAATAACATTTCAGATTTATTCCATTATGTCACAAACACACTTAGGGTTAATTTGAGCTAGGAATCAGGCAGGTTATTTTATGCAGAACTCAATAGCTCTGATTGCAACATTTATCATGCAAAAGCTGGAGCTGCCAGAAAGGTGTTGACATTAGGAGAATACACAGCTTCCCCACAGGGATTTTATTATCCCACATCCTGGAACACCTGCCACACAGTGGTCGTTGTCACCATAAGCCTCTCTGAGCAACATAATAACAAGTTTGCTAAGAGCAAAGAGTGAAATTTCCTTGTATTAGTTGCATATTTCTTGTACAGTACAAGTGCTGTACTAAACCTTTATTGAAAGCTTGCCAACAGAAAAACTATTGTAAATCATGTAGGTTTTAAACTATACCAAGCCCTAAAATTATAGGTTTCAGAGTAGCAGCCTTGTTAGTCTGTATTTGCAAAAAGAAAAGGAGTACTTGTGGCACCTTAGAGACTAACCAATTTATTTGAATGTAACCCTTCTGCATGTCAGAGTTGGCAGCAACAAGGGCCGGGTTCAGTATCTAGGGGTTCCATTCCAATAATACAATGCAAAACTGGCTCGAGTCCCCACCCAGTGAGTTGGGACAAATATATATCACCCCCACTGGGTGCTTCCAAGAGGCAATACTTCCCTCTCACAAGCACGTAGTCTGAGTGCAGCAAAAAGCCTTTTAATAACAGAGAGAAACAATGTGGCATTATGTTGGGGAAACACCACCAACAGGATTCATAACACAACCCATGAGCAAAAAACCCACCCCAAGCAAATTGGGGCATGTCCTTTCCCTTTGGTTCTTGAGTCCAGCAACCCAAAATCACCCAAAGTCCCAAAAGTCCAATGACCCAAAAGTCTCTTTCCCTGGTCAGGGCAGCCCAGAGTTTGAAAGTTTATCTGCAGAGTTTTACCTCCCAACCTGGAGCGGGGGTTTAAGGGGCACCTTACGTGGTCCAAAGCTGATTACCCCACCTCTCCATGGGGCTCTGCTCTGCCAGCCGCTCCATGAGCTGCTCTAGGCATCTAACAAACTGTTCTGCTCCACCAGCCGCTCCGCTCCATAAGCTGCTCTACTCGCCGTCCCACAAACTGCTCCACCATATATCTTCAGGCTCCCCTACTACTTAACACAACACTCAGTGATTTTAGCTCTTAGTAAGTTTAGCTCTTGTGATTTCAGCTTGTAGTAGGGGAGCCTCAGTGCTAGTGCACCATTAGCCCAAAATGAAAATTCAGCTCAAGCAATCTGTAACTAGACTCCTAATAGAATCAAAATTAGCTCAGATATTCCACAGTGGAGAGAGGAGGAAATGCAATTAGCATGTAAGGCCCTCACCAGGGGTCCCATACCACCAAGTATTAACACCTGTCCCCAACCACTCTCAATTCACAGAGTTTTGGAACCCATGTCCCTTGCCTAGCGAGTGCTACTTAGTTGATGGTGAGTCCCTCCATCATAACAAAAGGCCAAGTACAGTTCCATTGTCCTTGATTCCCATAATCAGGGTAATAACAATTTATTCTTCCTGCCCCAATAACAGACACATTGGGGATCCCACAGCAGCCAAAGTGACTATTTGGGCAGCTATGGTCTCATTCTAGGCAGGGTGGGTGTGCCTATGCAAATGAGATCAGCCCCTGAAGTTCTTTTCCACAACTTGCCACACCTCACCACCAGACGTCAGGGTGGAGCTCATCCTGACTCTGCTTACATGAGCATAAGCTTTCGTGAGCTACAGCTCACTTCATCGGATGCATTCAGTCGAAAATACAGTGGGGAGATTTATATACATAGAGAACATGAAACAATGGGTGTTACCATACACACTGTAACCAGAGGGATCACTTAAGGTGAGCTATTACCAGCAGGAGAGCGGGGGGCCGAGGGGGAACTTTTGTAGTGATAATCAAGGCGGGCCATTTCCAGCCGTTGACAAGAACATCTGAGGAATGGAGTCGGGGGGGGGAAGGTGTGTGAATAAACCTGGGAAAATAGTTTTACTTTGTGTAATGACCCATCCACTGCCAGTCTCTATTCAAGCCTAAGTTAATTGTATCCAGTTTGCAAATTAATTCCAATTCAGCAGTCTCTCGTTGGAGTCTGTTTTTGAAGTTTTTTTGTTGAAGTATTGCCACTTTTAGGTCTGTAATCGCGTGACCAGAGAGATTGAAGTGTTCTCCAACTGGTTTTTGAATGTTATAATTCTTGACATCTGATTTGTGTCCATTTATTCTTTTACGTAGAGACTGTCCAGTTTGGCCAATGTACATGGCAGAGGGCATTGCTGGCACATGATGCCATATATCACATTGATAGATGTTCAGGTGAACAAGCCTCTGATATTGTGGCTGATGTGATTAGGCCATATGATGGTGTCCCCTGAATAGATATGTGGACAAAGTTGGCAATGGGCTTTGTTGCAAGGATAGGTTCCTGGGTTAGTGGTTCTGTTGTGTGGTGTGTGGTTGCTGGTGGGTATTTGCTTCAGACTGGGGGGCTGTCTCTAAGCAAGGACTGGCCTGTCTCCCAAGATCTGTGAGAGTGATGGGTCGTCCTTCAGGGTAGGTTGTAGATCCTTGATGATGCGCTGGAGAGGTTTTAGTTGGGGGCTGAAGGTGATGGCTAGTGACATTCTGTTACTTCAACAAAAAAACTTCAAAAATAGACTCCAAAGAGAGACTGCTGAATTGGAATTAATTTGCAAACAATTAACTTAGGCTTGAACAGAGACTGGGAGTGGATGGGTCATTACACAAAGTAAAACTATTTTCCCATGTTTATTCCCCCCCTCCAGCCCCCACTGTTCCTCAGATGTTCTTGTCAACTGCTGGAAATGGCCCACCTTGATTATCACTACAAAAGGTTCCCCCCCAACCCCTCTCTCCTGCTGGTAAAAGCTCACCTTAAGTGATCACTCTGGTTACAGTGTGTATGGTAACACCCATTGTTTCATGTTCTCTATGTATATAAATCTCCCCACTGTATTTTTGACTGAATGCATCCGATGAAGTGAGCTGTAGCTCACGAAAGCTTATGCTCAAATAAATTGGTTAGTCTCTAAGGTGCCACAAGTACTCCTTTTCTTTTTCCTAAAATTATAGCTATTAAGTAGCACTCTTTTAAAGGCATGCATCAAAGAGAACAAGGGAAATGGAAAAATCAAGCTGGTGATGTTCAATGTACTTGTAAATAAGTAGAAGCTTGCCAATCATCAGGTAATAATGCAATATTTTGTTGTTGCTTCAGTCATTCTTATGATCTTAGATTCTTGCAAAATGAACCAGAGAAGAATATGTGTCAGATTTCCATTTGGCCAATGTACTTAAAACACTTTAGCATGATGCTTGATCCTGCAACCCTCATTTGTATTGAAGCAGATGAACGGCCTTACTGAAATAAATGGGGTTAGTCACCTGCTAAGTGCCACAATGTATTGTAAGGATTGTAGAATCAGGCAAGTAAGTGGCAAACGTTATAGCATCTTCTTTAGACAGGTCAGATAAAAAAAACTCTCTTAGGGTTCTGAAGAGTCCATGAACCCTGGGAATAGAATAAGTTACAAATTAGATAAGAAAACTAAAAAATGCAATTATTTGGGAATAAAAATGCAAGTAACTCTTAGAGAATTTCATGTGTGTGTTACATTGAGGTGTTTTTTTCATAAATTATTTTTGTTGTCATTTCTGCTTGCTGCAAAGCAAATGAGATCAATAAGGCATTGCACAACTCATTGCAGGACTGAGACCTTTGGGATAGTTCCAATTTAAGAAAGAAGAGAAGAATATACTTAAATAAAATAGACTATAGGTTTGTCTTCCTTTTTACATTTCATTAAAAGCCAAACATGAACAGCAGCCGATCTGCTTTGTGTCTGGTTGTAAGGACATACAACAGGTGAAAAAGTTGACTATATCCATATTTTCTTCCAGTAACAAAGGTCATACATTTTATATTTTGTGGCTTCATATTGTCTCCCCTTTCTGTATCAGCCTCAGCAGCTACAGCAGCATATCTCATTGGGAAGACAGTCAGTCCAGCATTATGGTTCTATGAAAAAAAAATATATTCTATGCTGGAAAAACTAGGGGGAAATCATGATTTTTGCCTGGGGGAAATCATGATTTTTGCCTAGGGAAAATAAATCTTAGTGTTCTCAGCAGAAAGCTCTGTTCACTGGCGGAAATGTTATCCAGGGACAAATTTACGGATTCTCACAAATATATTTTTGCATGTCAATACCTTCAAAGAGAAAACTGGCAGTTTCATACTGCTCTGTACAGCAGCTACCATCTGGAGCTACTTTTAAATTTTCTCTCTATGAATCATCCACTAAGAGGTGTCATCTAAGCAATGAGGTCAGTGCTTCCACCCCCACCAGGACAGTGACCCTGTCTTCCGCCTGACACACCAAGCTTTTCTGGCACAAGGCCTGGAATGTTCAAAAGTCCAACTTGCCTTGGGTTTCTGCCTACCAGCACATTGCACAGATGCTGCTGCATTGGTCCGTCTAATTAAACACACATTTTCAAGCAGAATATTTGGAACAGTGATGTCAAATTAACCCTGACATGAACAATAATGTGGAATTTAACTCAGCAAAATGAGTTCATTGGCAGATAACAAAGCTGCTTCTTGGTTTCAGTTTACAGAGGTTTTGATTTTTCAGTTTATGGTTTTATTATAAAGAAAATGGACTAAGTAGATGATAGAAGCTATTTACTTGGACATATTTTACTTCCTCACCCTTCTAGTTGACCAATTTTTGCCCTGAAGAAAGAGATTTTATAAAATCTTTTCACTATAAATATTATTGATAAAATTACTCAAACGTGTAAAAAAAAAAAAAAAAAAAAAACAGGCTAGAGCATTTACCTTCAGAAAACACTTACATAGAGTAGAAGTAAATATGACATATGTAAATGTATTGCTTGCCAGTGGCCATGCATCTGTTAATGATGTACCATTACTATTTAGTTGTCTAGAAGTTTTGTAAAGTCCAGTTTGGGGTGTTTTGTTGTTGTTGTTGTTTTGTACTTGAAACTGAAACACACATATTGAAAATACTTTCAAGTTTTCCCTTAGGACTTACTAGAGTCTTCAAAGTATAACATTTTGGAAATGCTGAAAGCTAGTCAAAATATGAGGTGTTTAATTCAATTATTTTTACTAAGATTATAGACTGTGCTTCTTTCTCCTTCAGCCTGATTTGACATATGGAGAGGAGAATTGCACACACACTGCAAAATTGACAAGAGGTGGTTCTGAAGATTATTTGATCATTTCATTTCCCTTGCCTGTAAAAGTTCCAGAGTTCAGAAGTCTCAGCACCATTGTTCAGGTGGGAAGATGGATTTTTTTTAAAAAAACTGTGACACTAATGAGAGAACAAAGATTTGGGCTTGGATTTTTCAGCAAATCTCCAAGTCCTTATGACAATAAGTAGCATATCTTTAAAACTTTTCTTCCTAACAAAATTGACTCTTTTTATTTGGGGAAAATCTAAATAGTGCTCCTTTTAGTTCAGTTCATATTTCCCAGTACAAGGAAATGAATTCCAGTACAAGGAATTTGACACATGAGATGAAAACTGCTCTCACTTACATGCAATTTACACTGGAATCTTCGAGAGTAAATTTGTCGTTTTACTACTTTCTAAGTGGTAGTTTTACTCTTAAAATTACAGCTGAAACATTGTTTTATTCAGGGCAAAATGGCTTAAGAACTAGACTCTGCTGTCTTGTGCTAGTTTATAATATATGCATTCTTATATATCTACATACAAATGGATATAAAATAATTTCTGGTGTTTGCATTACAAAAAATAAAGATTCTGAAAATTTTTGTTACCAAATCACATGGATGACTGATTTGCTAATATGCTGAAAGGAATAGAACTGAAACGTTTGCTATTCATTTTCTCTTACCTGATATTATGTAAGCAAAAGGAAGGGCATTGACAGGTGGATTTCTTTTTATAAAGTGTGCAGTTCTCCTACTCTAGGTATATACCTGACTCCATTACGGTAGTGGTTGAGCACCTCACAATCTTTAATGTATTTAACATCATAACACAGTTATGAAGTAGGAGAAGTACTAGTATTGGGGAACTGAGGTACCAAGAGACCAGGTGACTTGCCTAAGGTCACACAGGAGACCTGAGCTGCAGCAGAGAATTGAATCCAGGCCTCTAAATCCCAGACTAGCATCTTAACTCTTGATCTTTCTTTCCAGCAACATTTTCAAGAGATGGTGAAATTATTCATTAGTTTTCAGACAATTTTTTTCCCTTTACATATGAATTCTACAGGGATATTTTTTAGTATTTGTAAATCTTTGACTAATAGTTTATAAAAAATATCAGACTATGGCTTGATCCAAATCTTTTATTTGTCAATGTTCATGGTGTATCATGGGTCATGTAAGTCACATGGTATTGTTTCTGCTCCCTGTTTGGATGGAGGAAAACTTTTAAAGAGGAAAATGAATAACAAATAGCTAAATAGCTAAATAGTGAATAATAAGTAATGTGTTTCTTTTTTAGAGACAAATAGCCATTGTTCCAACTGAACAAAAATAATGCTCCTAATGATTTAAATAAGGAGTGGACTAGCGTTACTTTTGCCAGTTATACTCTCTAAAATGGATAGAAAACATGGCAATAGAATAAGTACTTAGTAGTGATACTGATCTGTAAACTACTGAAGATATGTAAGGATGTATAATAGACTGGAGCTTGTTTACCAGTTTTAGCATTTCTAGGTAACAGCACACTTTAGCTGTATCATTAAACAACATTGCTACTTTATTTTGAATTTGTAAATCAGTCTTTTCAGGAGATGAGATTAAATAGCAAGTGATTCTGAAATGTTTTTGTTTATTTCTGTGCTTTTTTATTTCACAAATTTCTGGGACTACATCATTTGGCATGAATAATGAAGTGAATAACTTCCTTGTAGTTTTCAATTATTTAATTGGGACTATGTGCAGAGTAAGGTACTACTTGGTGAGGTGGAAAAAACAGGGCCCTATGTATTGGGAGTACCTTGTAATAGAAGGGGAGACCTGGCAAGGTTCTTTTATTGGTTAGCATAAAACATCCTAAAACAAAGGTTCCCTAGAGCAGAGGTTCTCAAACTTTTGTACTGATGACCCCTTCACAAAATAAGCCTGAGTGCGACCCCCCCTATAAATTAAAAAAAAAACTTTTAAATATATTTAACACCATTAGAAATGCTGGATGCAAAGCGGGGTTTGGGGTGAAGACTGACAGCTCGTGATCCCCGCATGTAATAACCTTGTGACCCTCTGAGGGGTCCCGACCCCCCAGTTTGAGAACCCCTGCCCTAAATGGTTCCAGTGCAGATTAATTTATAGTGTTTCTGGAGAACAGGAAAGGTAATCATATCGTGCCAGAAAAGTTTTAAAAAAAAACAATGGTGGGGGGGGGGGACTATGTACAGTACACAGCATTATGAAGGTAGATAGTTGAAGTGCATGTGTTCCTGGATCATCAGTGCAAACTGGCTTCACCAGAGTAGGATCAAACAAGAGTTTCATATTGCAGACACCCCAGCTGCAACCCAAATGGTTAATGGCAGCAATAAAGATCAGATTCGGTGTGTCTAGGGTCCCTCTTAAAGAATAACAAAGGTATCTTGAGTTCTGGGAAGAATAAATAAATCCTTTTCTAGAAGCCTCTAACATGCAGAACCTGCCCCTCCACCCCCCATGACAAGCACTCTGAGTCTATATACAACACCAGATAACCCTTTTAGGGGGAACAGGATCATAGAATCTGGAAAAATTCAGCAATAATTTAACATTCAAATAAAAGTAAAGCACTCAGTAAATCTGCAGCAGTGCATTCAGCTCCATCCCCACTGGTTTTTACAAATACCCAACAGGCCAGAATTCCTTGGCCACGTCACTCCACCCACTACAAACCGTACTCGTGGTTCAGGTTAGTCCAGGTGTCTAAGAGTGGTGCTATTTGCAGATCTGATTCCAGCCCTCTTGAAGCTGCTTACCTAGTTCTGGTTTCATACACCATCACCTGACCCAGCTTTGTGATTCAGCTCAGTTAAGGTGGTAGAGAGTACCTTAGTGAAGCCACCTCAGCCCTGTTATCACCCTGCAGGTCTCTGCCAAAGAGTTGTCTCTCCACCACAGGATCTTCAGAAGAGGGAAGCCAAGAACATCTAGCTTTGGGACATAGCCTTGCTTCTTTCCTTTACCCTGAGAGGAAAATGCCTACACTGCAGTTAAAAACCCACGGCTGGCCTGTGTCCATTGGCTTGTGTTCCCAGGACTTAGGCTAAGGGCCTGTTTAATTGTGGTGTAGACTTTCAGTCTTGGGCTGGAGCCCGGGTTCTAGGAACCTGTGAGTTGGGAATGAAGCTATCTATAAACATTATCTTTCCTTTCCACCAACACAAGGAGCAGAGAGTTCCTTCCACTCTGAAGCATCTGACTATTAATATACACTCCATTCCATCTGCTAGTTGGTTGAGCAGAATTAGATTTTGCAGTTTTATTTGACTCCACCCTCTTCCCTCCTCAGCTACAGAATGGCATTTGTCACCTCACCAACCAATTAGACCATCTCAGGTGACACTCAGGGAAAGTATTCATTAGCTTCTCTGGACTCTTCATTTTTGGTGGGGCATCTTTTGGAAGTCAGAAACAAACCTCAAAGGAATTAAAAAAAAAAAAGCCAACAACCCAAAACAGTCAGCTGTGAAAGGCAGAAAATCCTTAAAATACATAAAAGAAAATTCATAGAAAAAAATAGAATCTAGCAGTTGCTGTGGTACTGGCACTAGAGAGCTTTTCCTTCTACCTCTCAGGTTCATGAACATGCAAAAATGGGCACTTTAATATAAATAAATACAATAAACACTTCTTTAAAAACAAACAACCTAGAAGATATGTATTACTGTAAACTGAATACCTATGTAATCCTATTGCTATAACCTGTGTCCTTCCTTTCCCCACCCAATTCCTGGTTTGTTTTATCCTTGTTTTCTGTCAAATCTGTCATTTATCTGTCTGTCTATCTCGGTAATTATATGGCTATCACCATAATGAGCACCCATGTGATATCTAAGCACCATTTAGCCCATAAACTCCATGTGACAGGGACCCATCATCCACGTATTGACTACAAAGCAGTTAGCACAAGGTGATTTCAACTTTGTTTTAGCCTGGAGCTCATCCTAAAAGAGAAATTATCTTGTGGACAACCTCCTCCACCAGTCACAATTATAAGCATGACCTCCCTTGACATTTTGCAGTGATCTAATATCCCTTCAAAATCTACAGCAATTTCTTAATTAGAAAAGTAATGCTAGGAAAGTATTTAACAAAGTTCTAGCTTTCTTTTAATCCACTTGAAAATATGGGAAAAGGTAAAGCTTTAATATCATTTGACCAGCCAGATCTCTAAGGCATCAGCAAAGACCACAGTTAAAGAAGTGCCTACTTTACTTGCAAGTGCTACACGTAAACAAATAAACAAGAGACTCCTGCTTTATAAATATGGGAGTCTGATAGCATTTCCAGGGTCAAATATAATGGCAGCCAAGATTGCTTTGAAGTTGACGTTTGGCCAAACTCAATTCTTCTGAGCAAAAGAATGAGCTTCCTGCAAAATCCTCGAGCATATACACATTAAGTAGTATTGAATTCAGGTAGTCGGAGGACCCAGTCTAAGGAGTGAATATTTCCTTCAGGATTTCTTTTCCACTGTATCCTCTTTTATGTGATCCCCTAACACTTGAGTGAGTGCATAGCACTTTGGCTCAAAAAGATACCTGGACACCAAGAGATGAATGGGTCCATCCTCTATGCTTTGTGGACTGCAAACAACTGTAACTGCACTTGTGTCTGACTGGAATAATTTCATAAATCTCTGTTTTGAGTCCACTTAATCAGATAAAACAATTGTTTTGAAGCAGCAGAAAAATTAGTACTCAAATGCTTGCTTTCAGATTTAAAGCAAATTTCTTTTTAATAGAAACTTTTCTCAACATATTGATAGAAATACACTTCAAAAGCCCTATCACATTTCAAACACAATGAAACAGAATGTGAAATGATTTTTTTGTGCAAACTATCATATTTTTCTGGTTCATTTTCAAGATCTCTGGTATTTACATATGACCTTTCCATTTTTATTAACAGTTTATTGGATTTTTGCATTCCAGCCAGCAGAAGAGAAAGGTAATTTACACAGAGATTTGACAGTTATACACACAGCTATAAACTTCAGTCCATTAACTTATTTCTCATGTAACCTTTACAAGATTCTACCAAAACATCCAAATAAGCAGTATATCTTGTTTTCCTTTACATTAAAAAGCTCTCATTAGAAGCCCCTATTACTAGAATGTCATGTGGAAGGAAAAGTCCTGTGAAAAGCTTTTATCACATCTTTCTGTGGCTTTTGGAATGTATAGCTCTTAACTTTAAATGTCATAATTTGATGTCATAATTGCTTGTTTGCAGCTTAGGTTTGTGTTATGTCTTAATCAGCACATATATTAAAATATTTTGTATTTATTCAGGTGGTCATTGTCCAGATATACTGAAAGAAGGACAGAAGACACTTGATATAGATTTTAATCAGGTCGCAACTTTATTATATAGATGTCTGGGACTACCCAGCAGATAAAGTGTATAGTGCAAGCGAATCCATGTTTATTCAGATCATTACCCGGGGCATCCACCAGCCCCCCTACATTTTCCATCCTGGTCCCCCAGTCAACCCATGGCTTGAACATTACCATCCATCCCCCCTTGTAGGACGGTTAAAAGTAGTCTACAAGAATGGGAAGGGGGAGTTGGCTCCCTACCGTACCAGTCCATTTACCAAGCCATTTATCTGGTCACTGGACGCCTTCCCTATGGAGCACCTGCCTGGACATCTGCCACAAGCAGACATCAGCAACTAGCTTGGCTGCCTCCCCCAAACCCAGTCAGCTTCCCAGACATCTCCCAGCGGCTTCTTTTATAGCAGTCCAAATAGGTAAAGCCCCATTATCCCGAAAGAACCCATTGTCCCTTGCACTATATCAGGATCATTGAGGACGCCAGCAGCTGGGTTGTCAGTGACCAGGTACTGCAAAACCCACCCCTCTTTGTGGGGGCAATATCGGTGACTAGCATTCCAGATCCTGAAATTGGAAGAACTCATTAAAACTTTCTTTATAGCTCAGCTGTGTGCCAGGAGCCAAGAATCTCCATGCTATTGACAACATCATATGCCAAGGCTCCACAGAGCTAGCAGCATCTGCTCAGGTCCATTGCTAGCTCCTGGTGCAAGCTCATGAAATCTGTCAAACTGAAAATGAGACACGGCATCTGTTATGCCATTATCCATCCCTGGCATGTGCTTGGAAGAAAACCAGATGTTAAGATTTAAACATTGTAGAACAAATACCCTCACTAACTTCATAACCCTATGTGATCAGGAAGTTTAGAGATTGATAACCTGTACCACTGCCATGTTGTTGTACCAGAAACACATCCTTTTATTAGCCAGCTTCGGTCCCCAAATAACCACTGCAACTAAAATTGAGAAAAAATCCAGGAAAGTCATATCATGTACAACCCCATTTTGCATCCAGATGGCAGGCCATTTCGGTGTACACCACATGCCTTGATAACACACCTCCAAACCTGTACCCCCTGAAGCATGCAAATGGATTTTTAAACCTTCCTGTAATAATCATTCCTCCCTCTGCAATGACACCCCATTAAATTGACTAGAAAAATGTTCACAGACCTTCAAGTCTGCCTTCATCTTTCTATTAACTCATATGTAATGGTGTGGCCTGGCTATGCCCACTGTTGCTGCTGCAAGCCGGGCACAAAATACCCACTCAGGGGCAAACAAAGTTCATGTGCCCCAGAGTAGACTGCAGGTCTCGCAGCATGAGTTTCTTGGCTCCTGCAGCTCTCCTGAGCAACCCTAATAGCTCCTGAAGCTTATTCTGAAGGAGCTGTGATATGCTCACCCTGGTGTCCAGCTCGATCTCCAGGTAGGTCAACGTAGTGGAAGGGCCCTCTATGTCTTCTTCTGCTACAGGTATCCCCAACTGTTTAGTCAGGACCTGAAATGTGTCCAACAAGTGAACATGCTCATCTGACCCGGCTCTTCCTGCAAACAAAAAGTTGTCTAAATAATGCTCTATTTGGCATAGTCCAGCTGCCTGCACCACTTCCCAGTGCAACATTGTTCTAAATTTTTCAAATGTTGAACAGGATACCGAACAACCCATGGACCTTGTCAAAATAAAATTGTCCCTCAAAAGAGAAACCCAAAAGGTCAAAGGCCAATGGATGCCCCTGCAGCAGTAGAGAAGCAGACTTGATATCACACTTAACCATTAGTGTCCCCAGGCCACAAGCCCTAACCATATGAATGGCTTCATCAATGGAGGAAGAGCGCACAGAACATAGTGCTGAGTCTATCCCATCATTAACAGAGCCACCTTGTGGGTACGACTGGTGATGAATTAACCTGTATTTCCCTTGAGTCTTCTTGGGGACCAAACCCAGGGAGGAACCCTTATGTTCCCTATAGATAATTGATCAAATGGCCCTGCCACCCTGCCCTCATTTAATTCCTGTGTAATCTCCTTCTTGAACAATGTGTCCCATCCCAAATACCGACTTCAATTTTTTTGACATCACATGGGTCCTATTCCCCGCAAAAGGGATCTGAAATCCCACAGAAAACCCCTTCCACAAATATTCCCCATCTGCTTTATTAGGATAATTCCATAGGAGAACCCTTAACACATTCGGACTAACTGCATTAGTGCCCGTGCCCATTTCACCGCTCCCAACTCGCCCCTCTCCCCTGCTTGTGTTCTGTGTCCCAGAACCTGTTCCAACTGAGCCAAATGTGCGGTTGGTACTTGAACTACCCCCAACCCTGTTTCTTCTATGTGACCGTCCCCTACCATTCTGGCAAGAATGGGCTGAATGGGTCCCAAAACATGTCTGGCAAGTGTTCCTAAGTTTACAGGTGTGGCGAAAACAACCAGTCTCATTAAATGCCCAGCAAATATCATTACGTGACTCAGGCCCCTGGTGAGCTTGCTGTGGAATGAACAAGCCACTGTCTGTGTGAACTCCTGGTCCCCTCGGAGTTATCTACTCCAACCACAGTGTTTGATAAGGTATGTCCCACCTGATCCCAGTTTGTGTTGCTGTCCTCAATAGAAACTGCTCACCATAATTAAACCAGGACATGCCCTCCTGATTATGTCCATATACTTAAACAAGGCAGGGCTTCTTTCTGGGTAAGCCTGTACTATAACACCTGCATAGATAAAGAAGACAGCCTCCCAATGTTCCCATGTTCACCCCTGGTCACTTGGGCAGCTCCCTAAGCTTGCTCTGGTCATGCTTACTCTCCGTCAACACCTCCCTTGCAACAGGGATAATATGTCCACGTATTCCCCCCTCGGGACTGACTCATGGGATATCCTCAGTGCCCTGCTCTCCCACACACCCCCCCCCCAGGAACCTCAACTCTGTCCCGTGAAGTTATATTTCTTAATGACCAGTGAGTCAAAATGTGCAGAGGGGCTTCACCCACACCATGGGCTCCCACACCCATGGGAGAGGGGAGTCTGCCCCACCTGCCCATCTCCTGCCTCCCAAACTTGAGCCCATGCTTGGCCTACCATGTTGCCCCATCCAGACCCCTCACCAATAGATGCCTGAACTTGTTGCAACAACTGAAAATTAGCTTGCAGCAGCTGTGTAATACCATTAGTGTCCCCACCATGGGTGTGCACCCCATACGGGTCTGCTATGACTTCTGAGATTCTCGCTCCTATGCCCGGCCTATTTATTTCCCCGCCAGGCCCACTTCCTTCCCCACCAAGTAAACTAACAGAGGGACAGTTTGAGCCCAGACCCTGCACCTCGCTGAGGACCCTGCAACGACCACCCATTGCCACACTGCAATGAAGAATATCATCTGTGCCAACCATCCTCCCAACCTCTGTCTGTTGCAGATCACACTCACCCCTTGAATCAGTGTCAACCCCATCTCTTGAGTTCAGTGGAGAACAACATCCTGGTTCTGGGTGACCCTGTACACTTTGGAAGCCCTGCAATGCTGTTGAAACAACCTCAGAAACAACTTCACTGACCACAGCACTGCTGACTGTCCCATTAGCAAACACAGCCTGCCCACCGGCACGCATGGATGCTTCCCCTAGAGCATCCCCCTCCCTCAGTCCATGAGGCTGCCTTGGATGACCCGACACACCACGCTGGGTTCCACCAACCCCTGTCCTGGTAACAGTCCCTTGCCCCTGTTGCAATGATCCCACTCTTGGGTCCCCCTCTAGCCCTTGAGCTCCATTCAGACTGTGCTGTGCAGAATTTGCTTCTCCCCCTCCCAGTGAAGGTACATCCCCCCCAGTCCTAACCTACTCACAGCAGGAAAAAGGTGAAACCAGATCCCTCATACCTCTACTCACAACCTGGCTGCCATATGATTTAAGCTCCCTCCCCTCCCCTCCCAATGCCTGAGGACTGTATCAGAATCTGAGCAATTTCACTTGCTGACTCACCCTGCCTGTTTGCTGCTTGTACCCTGACTTTGCCTGTTCTTCTCTTTACCTGTTAGCCCCCCTTCTCTCCACTCTCACCCTTTGCATGCAAATGGAGCCATGATGCCTAATGAGCCTGGATCCTCTGCCCTCTGCAGCTGTTGCTGCCTTGCCTGTTGTGTAGAAAAAAGGACTTCCAGCACCCAGGGCTTGCACTTTTATAGCCTTCCGACCTTACATTTCTGGAGGGGGTTGTGTGGGGGGGGGGGAGAGGTGAGTCAGCTCTGCAAAGCTGACCACCGCTCACCTTTTGCAGCAGTTTCTGACCTCCTTCCTCCCCTCCCCGCCATAAAGCACCGCTGCCTTCCTTCAGCAAGCGCAGGCAACATTCCCCCTGTTTCAGGTGCAGTCATTTCTTATAGGCACTTATAGAGTCATACCTATATACCCATTATACTTGAATTCCTACATACAGTTGGGATTGGAGGACTATACATTTAGTGTGCGAATGGGCTTTTTGGTGACTTTTCTAAATTCATCTTCCTTGCACACATGTAGACATCTTTCAATTCAGCACTTATACAGCTCTAGGGAATGGAGAGCAGCGGTATCATCTTAAAAATGAAGACACAAAAAAAACCCCAAAAAACTCACACCAGCATGACATCGATTTATACACTCTAGTCAGTTAAAAGCAGTTGCAGTTTCATGGATGAAATTGGCTGCTTACGTAAGAACTGAAGGTCCCATATAGTCCTGTGTTTTCCTGGATTGATGTCACTTATTTCTTTATAAGAAATAAAATGATGTTTAAGCTGGGGGTGATGAGTGAATTTTGGAAACAATAATATGAATACATTAACGTAAACAGAAAGAAAACAGAAAATGTCCACCACAGTAGTCAGCAACAGCCTCCATGTTGGGAGGGGAGATCTTGGCCAGGAACAGCTCAGACAGCATACCATGTACTCTCCTCCTTTTCCCCGACCCCTTCACCTCAACTGGGTTGGGGGATACTGCTTAGGGTGACCAGACAGAAAGTGTGAAAAATCAGGTTGGGGGTGGGGAGTAATTGGAACCTATATAAGACAGAGCCCTGAATATTGGGATTGTTTCTGTAAAATCAGGATATCTGGTCACCCTAATGCTGCTTCACTCCACCTCCACTTCCTTTTCCACCCTCCCCCTTCCTTGCGCTACATGGTGTTGGGAGTGGGAGAGAAGCAGTCATGTCCTGCTGTAACTGCAGGCTCTGGGGCTTGATCTACCCATCACTGCTGCTGTTGAGCAGTGGATTTGGGAGAAGGAGTGATGTGGGGCCAGGTAATTAGCTCCCATCAAGTAGTGATGATGAGGGGGAGAGGTGATGCCATCCTGTTGCCTGCATGGAGTGGCTATTGTGGGGTCCCTCAGCCTAGCCTCCAATATCATAGGAGATCTAGAATAGGCTGCCCTATGATATTGGAGGTGAGGCTGATCACCAGTTTTGGGCTCTGGAGGGGATTTTTCTCAACTGCCAAACTGATGTGTAGGTGGATGAAGTGCTCAAACATTTAAAGGGACAGGACATCACAATCCTTCACTTTACTTAAAAAAAAATCCTTAATATATACACATCATTGTTTACATGGCTAACATAAAACACTATATAACCTAACTGAAAGCTGTGCATGGACTACCATAGACTCTCAAGTTGCAAGGAACTATTCTGCCCTGGAATGGCAAGTCACTAACTAAACAACGTATAAGTTCAAGCAAGCCACTTGTTTCTCTACTCTCTTGGGATAATGTGGTGATGGCAGTGTGGCAGTGTCCTAAGTAACAGAAACAGCCAGAGGTAAGGATTTGTAACAGAAGAGGATCAATCTGAGGAATGGAACGTCCTACTGGAACCTCTCTGGACTCCGGTATGTGTCAAGGCTGCAACTGTGACATAATCATTTCCATAAAATACCATTAGTTTTACCACAAACAAAACAGGTCCTGTGTATTTTACAAGTTCTCCAGGTATCTATTACATTCTGCAACCACAGTTGTGTGTCCACACTAAGTCTCCTACTTGAAAAGAATGGCGACAAATCTCATGTCATCAATTGATTTTCACAGCTTAGGATTTCGCAACACACAAGGCAACATCGGGACAAATCAGGTCCAAACAAATATGTAAAGATCATTTCAAGAAAATGGTTGCAGGTGACTCCTGGGTAGTAGCATGTGCTATGTTGTCCAATTTCTGCTGATGACTCAAAAGACACTCATTAGCTCTTAAGCCATGCTTAAATGTTTGTACAAAACATTCCACTAGTCCATTCGTAGCAGGATGGAATGGAGCAGAGTGTATATGCTGAATTCCATTTGAACCTAGGAACCTTTTGAAATTCCTCAGAACAGATTTGTGGTCCATTGTCACTCACCAATTGTAAATCAAACTTGCTAAACAAGGTACAGAGATATCCAAAGGTCTTGGTAGCTGTAGTAGAATTCATTCTGAAAACTTCTGGCCATTCTGAATTGGCATTGACTATGACCAAAAACATATAACCCTTTAACAGTCCAGCAAACTCCCCACGTAAATGTGTGTCCAAGAAGTCTGAGGCAAGCATCCAACATTGTAGACAAGCTGTGCCATAATAATGCTGAATTTTGCTGACATAGTACAGCACTTTGCCTTCCTCTCAAAATCTTTGTTGATCCCCAACCACCTGGACTATAGCTTTCATCTGTACAATGCCCAAATGACCTTCAGGAAGAGCTTCCAAAACCTGAGATTGAAGAGAATTCAAAATAATCACTTGCATTTCCCATAAAATGTAATTGTGATTTACAGATAATTCACATTGATATGACACTAATTGTGCAAACTGGGGATTCTTCTGATCTGACACTGTACCCTGTAGTATCATTCCTTTCACAAGAGAAAGCACAGCATCCTTAGTGGTTTATTTGTTGATATCTGTGCTAGTGATGGGTAACGGAGACTTAGTCTGAAGTTTCTTTGGGTTGCTGGAAGCTTGGACCAGGCAGGCATGAAAATGAATCATCATTGCCATGCTGAGTCCCTTTATGGAACTGAATAGCAGAAGAATGAGTTGAAAGTAGTAATGCCCATAATTGAATACAAGCAGCAGCTAATGACAGAACTCCACGTTTCGGTTCAAAAATTTAAATTAATGGGTGATGAGCCATCAGCAAGGTACAATGTCTACTGTATACATAGGGATGGAGCTTCTGAATCCTGAAGATAATGCTGAGAACTTCTCACTCTGTTTGTGCACAGTTCTTCTCAGGCGTAATGAGTATTTGTGATACAAAGGCAATTGGTTTCTCCATGTCATCAGGAAAAATGTGGAAAAGGACTGCATCAACTCCACATGATGAGTCATCACAAGCCAATTGCAATACTAGCAAGGCGTCAAAATGTGTTAGAACTTCAGCTGTTATCAACAGTTTGTTTGCTTCCTTAAATATTCACTCCTACTCTTTAGTCAATTTCCATTTTGAATTTGCTTGTAACAGTTCATGTAAAGGTGCCAATACTGTCACCAGATTAGGCAAAGATTTACCATAGTAGTTGCACTCCTAAGGATGAATGTAACTGTGTCATATTCTCTGGTGCTGGTGCTTCAAGAACTGCTTTATCTTTCCTTGGTGATTTCCTTAAGCCTGTGCCATCAATACTTGTCCCATGTATTCAGCTGATGGTTTGAAAAACTCACATTTATCTCAATGTACTTTCAGTCCATGGTCTTCCACACATAGCAAAATGACCTCCAAAATTCAAAGATGATCGTCTTGATCGTTTCCTGTAACAAGGATGTTGTCCAAATAGCACTGAGCTCTATTCAATGCCTTCAGAATTTCATTCATGGCTTTCTGAAAGAGAGCAAATACTGCTGTGATACTGAAAACTAACCTGTTGTCACAAAATAAGCCTTTTTTGCATGTTGGTTATGAGATATTTGTGAGATGCCGGATCAATCTCCATTTGTAGGTATGCATTGAGCAAATCCAATTTACTGAAACACCGTTCTCCACTAAGAGTAGCAAACAAATTGTCAGTATGAGGCAGTAGATAAAGGTCTGCACATAAAACTGGATTGAGCGTCACTTTGAAATCTCCACAAACATGAAAGAGTAATTCTTCTTGATTACTGGTACAATGAGTGTAGCCTACTCATTATGTGAAACCAGTGACAGGACTCCAATTTTCATTTAATTCAGCTTCCATGAGAGGCTTCAGAGAATAAGGCACAATTCTGGACTTGCAGTATTTTGGCTGGCAGACTTAACAAGTGAGCTTCACTGATATGTTGCTCATCTATCCAAGTTCTTTTTCAAAAACTTTGGAGTGTGTCCAGCATTTCCTGAAGATATTGAGGTGCTTTCATGATCGCCTTAATCTCAGTGCAGTTCACGTAGAGCTTCTCAAGCCAAGATCCACCTAATAATAGTGGATACTTCCCTTCAATCACATATAAGGATAAAACAACTAATTGTCCATCTAGCTGATCTTTTACTTAGAGTATCACTTTTGGGACTAACGTTTCCCCAGTATAAGTCTTCAAAACTTTGGCAGTTTCCTCCAGAGGAACTTGCAACAAAGTCTGATGATAGGTAGATACAAAAATAAGTGAAATAGCAGCTCAGTATCAAGATCCATTCTCAAAGGAACTCCTCTGAACAAGGGTGTGACCCAGATGCCATCTCTGACTCCAGATTCCAAAATCATGTGTAGCGCTCGATCTTGATGAGTGTCACAAGAGCTGCTGTCTTTTTTTTCAGATTTGAATGATCAACTTCAATCCTCTCTTAATTTCAGGCTTCATAGATGTGTTCTTCGATGGATGATTTATCTATGTTGCTGATCGTTGAACAGTGTGACAGGTCACAGCCATATGCACTTTCTTCTAGCACTTGCTACAAGTGACCTGGCATGCCCATCAATCCTTCTCAGCCAGTGCAGTTTGTGCACAACGGATGCACAGAAATTCCTTATGTTCCCATGGTCTTCTGTCTTGCTGATTCAGAAGATGAACTTATTGGTTCACACTAATTTCCAGAGAATCCTTCTCACCAGTTTCCATTGTGACAGCCACTTCAAACAGCCTTTTTAAATGTAAGCACTGGAACAGGCAATAACTTATTCAGGAGATGGTCATTGCATAATCCAGAGACTAGCTGGTCACACAGGGCATCAATGTTTGTCCAAACTGAGAATGGTCTGACAACTTCCTTAGAGCAGCAATGAACTGTGCTACCAACTTTCCACTTCCCTGATGTCGGTGATGGAAACAATATCATTCTGCTATCATCAGTGGGGTAGGAGAAAAATGTTCCTCTGCTGATGCTGTAATTGTGGCTTATGTGGCAGTTCCAGGCACAGCTGGAGACAATAGGTCATAAAGCAGTGAATATGCCTTTGGACCCATCACTGTCAGCAAGTTTGAAACTTGTCCATCTGGAATGGTGTTGCAGATTACAAATTGCTCAAAATGTTTGAGGTACACTGCTCATGATTTGCGGTTGTCACCAAATTCACCAACATTGCCCACAAAAATTGCTATTTATCTGCTCTCCTGTTGGACTTCACGTCTCTTAAACGGCTTTTCTGTCACGGGGACATTCTTGTTGTTGTTTTTGTTACTGCACTATTTGTGTTCAGTCATGCTCTGTTGGCTCTGTGTTTACACTGCAAACTGGAGAACTCTTCTTTGATTGAACTCTACACCCTCTACTGGCTATAGTACCTGACTAAATTGTTTCTCTCTCTGCCTGCTTGCACATGGTCAGTCAATCTGGCTGCTTGCTTTCCCCTCACTGCCTTGTTTGCAGAAGCTCCATGCAGCAGCCTATTCCTTTGTTCTATTTTTAATTGCCAATCCCCCCAACCCAGGTGCCTGATTCACGCTGTCCCAGAAGCAAAAAGCCGCAGTCTGTCACTGTGTGCCTCTTGGTGAGCTTTCCCCCTTTTTTATAGTATTATTTGCTTACTTTTTCTTCTTCTCATTCAGGCAATGGGAGGACTGCACACTAGTGGGATAGAAATCTGTTGCACAATGTTATATTTGGACCCAGCAGAGAAGGAGATACAGACAAAGGAGATGATAGAAACTGAGCGCTCTGTTGTGCTGGCTTTTTTGTTCAGGCTGCTTTATTTTTCTCCTCAGAGATGGTAAACAATGTAATTGCTACAGTTAAATTATAACACAGCTCTTTCTAAGCATGCACATTTATTCTTAAACTAAAAGTATCACAGAGAAAACATTAAAAACAATAATAGAGCCTACAGGCATGCTAATAGTTTACCAGTATTCACCCCAACTCCAACAAGGGCTCCATCCAGTGAACAGTCCTTCAGACCCCACCAAGAGGTTTTTTCTGTGGTCACAAAAGTTCATAATAGCTGTTAGCTTAGAACAAGCATACAGATTGGTCCAAATCCTGCCAGCCCTTCTAAGGTAGCACAGGGGTACTTGGACAGAAGGTCCTGTTCATTTGTTGAATCAGAAAAAAGGCCCTGAGTCAGTTTTAACTCAAGTTATTTAACCAAAAATCCTTTCTTTGTCTCTTGGTCCCTCGAGAATCCAGTCTTAACCAGTATATGTGAGACTCTCTGCAGGTGGTGGTAGCTCTCTAGAGGTGTTACCACCTGAGTGAATTTGCCTACCCCCATGCTCGCCTTGTGATTTTTAGTTCCTGGAGGGCTATGGTTCCCCGCACCCATGGAATTACAATCTCTTGCCCACAAAGATACGTGAACTTAATTCAATAAAGTTTGCCCAAGATACTGTAGAAAATTGCCATATCTGTCCTAAGTAGTTACCCCTACTGTTAAAAGAAATCTTTATTTCTAGTCTGAATTGCTCTAGCTTCAGCTTCCAACCACTGGATTTCATTCTATGCCTTTGTATGACAGATAATAGAGATCCCTGTATTATCAGAATTTTTTTCCCTAGGTAGGTACTTATAGACTACAATCAAGTCACCTCTTAAACTTCTCTTGGATGAGCTAAATAGCATGAACTTTTTAAGTCTCTCACTCTAAGGCAGGTTTTCCAGATCTTGAAGCTGTTTTCTGAACCTTTCCAATTGCTCAACTCCATTGTGTGTAAGAATGCTGATGAAAATATTGGGATAGCTTGTCCCAGATCCGGCAGAGGATTAAGGTACTAGACTGGAATTCAGAAGATCAGTGTACAATACCTGTCACTGCTATTCACTTTCCATGTGACTTTTGGCAAGTCTCTTCATCATCTCTGTGCCTTAGTTCACCATCTGTAAAATTGGGATGGTACCACTTCCTTCCTCCCACCTTTTGTCTGTCTTCTCTATTTCAATTTAATTGATTTAGAACAATGACTATCATATTAGGCATATATACAGTGCCTAACACAATAGGGCTCTAATCTTGGCTAATGACAATAGGTGCTACTGTAATACAAGTACCATCAAAAATTATTGTTGGAAGGGCAAGTTGTGGGGGAAGTGCTGCGAAGAAAAATACCGTTGCCCATGCTTTCTGATAAAGTATAGGTCCTGAGCCATTGAACCCAAGCAGTTGGAGGGGATGATTTGCAAATGCAAGATTATTAGCCAGACACAAGATGTTGTACACGGAAGAAACCAATTAGGGAGATGACAAACAGGAGTTTTGCTGTTATGAGCATATTTTATATTCATGTGGTAAGCGGAACATGTAGATAGGGCAAATACAGTTTAATTATCAGGAAAAAATAGTTGATTTTTAGAGTATCCCTAACACACAACAGTAAAGACTTGAAAAATGAAGAACATGAAGTGATATATTTTGTTGCCTTTGCCTATTCCATTGGTAAAAGATTTGTCCTTAATAAACACAAGGGTTCTTCCAAAGGAAACTGAGATTCAAATCTTTTAATGATCAAGTGCTACACTATATGTACTTCCTCCTTGATTTGGCAGATAAAGGTGACAAGTAGCAGCTCTTTAATCCTCAGAGAGTATGCTGAGTACAAGCGGGACAGAGTGGAGGCTGAACAAATGTCCTGATTCAATTTGAAACTTCAAAGGCAATATACTCTGCTGAAAATGTCCATCATCCAGAGAACATAAAATGAAATGAGAGATGCCTATAGAGATTAGAAAATGTTAACTTTTCAGCTCTGTCCTCTGGCCTGTCTTTTATAAACTAACGCACATTGAGTTTACTATTGCCATTAAGCTGAACTAGCAAAGTCAAAAAATTGTTTACCTGCAACCATTCAGGGAATGGGCATGAATCATCAAAATAATTTCTAGAAATAGTGACTATTTTAAGTAAAGCAATCACTGTAAACAAATTCAAGCGATAGAGATGTTATTAGTTCTCCCTTCAAATGACATTAACAGTCATTGATCTTTTTGCTTTTTAATACATATTTTTCTAAATGCAAGAGGACATTTATTGCAAATACGCTGATAAATGGTGTAGGCTTGTATCCCAAGATAATTAAAACAGTGGAAAGAGGTTGGCGGGGGCTGTGCAGGGGAAAGAAATGCAGTTTGGTTCTGAGCTAAAGGAACATCTTGATTGATCACTCTGGGGAAAGCCATATTTTTAGAGAATACAGAATACATTTTTACCCCTCGGCTGCACTGCTACACTTGCCGGATGCTATTAAGGCACAGAAAATGAACAGCAATCAAAAAAGGATTAAAACAAAAAAGTCATTTATCCTGCATATTTTTGAAGGATAGACCAACATCACTGCAAAGTTTTACAATGGCTGTTGATCCCACAATGGACATCTGTCTGTAAAGGAAGGGATGGGCTCAGGCTGCCAAGTTTTTGTGTGTGCCAAGACCTCAGTCTTGATTTGCCTTTGCAATAGCAACACCAAGGCCATCCAGGATTTTGATCGTGGCTTCCCAGTGTATAAAAAAGCTGAGAAAGACCCCAGATTTTTTAGGCATGCACTCCAATAAAGGATATTTGACTTCTGGGAGATACTAGATATAATGGATGGGATAAAAACGGTATAGGTTCAAAAGAGTGAATTCAATTACAGCCAGTTTGAGAGATCAAGGAATAGAGTTCCTTGCAACATAGCAAGAGTTAGGCCTCAATCAGTGATAGTAAATTAGACTGTTGAATTAGAATGGTGCAATCATTGCCCCCTATAAAGATAAAGAGGATAGGCAGTCAGAGGGAAATCTGCATTGTGTAGTATGTTATGGGAGTCATAAGAACATAAAAATGGCCATACTGAGTCAGACCAATCATCCATCTAGCCTAGTATCCTGTCTTTTGGCAGCGGCCAGAACCAGACACTTTAAAGGGAACGAGCAGAACAAGTCAATCATCAAGTGATCCACCCCCTGTTGTCCAGTCCCAAATTCTGGTAGGTGGAGATTTACCCAGAGCATGGGGTTGCACCCCTGACTATCTTTGCTAATAGCCATTGATGGACCTATCCTCGTGGACTTATATAATTATTTGTGAACCCATTTATACTTTTGGCCTTCACAACATCCTCTGGCAATGAGTTCCACAGGTTTACTGCGTGTTGTGTGAAGAAGTACTTACTTTTGTTTTAAACCTACAGCCTAATAATTGTATCACTTGACTCCTGATTCTTCTGCTATGTAAAGGGGTAAATAACACATCTTTATTCATTTTCTCCACACCATTTGTGATTCTATAGACCTCTGTCATACCCCCGCACCACTTAGTCATCATTTTCAATCTGAGCAGTCCCAGTCTTTCTACTCTTTCCTCATATGGAAGCTGTTGCATACCTCTAATAATTTTTGTTGCCCTTCTCTGTACTTTTCCCAATTCTAATATATCTTTTTTGAGATGGAATAATGCAGTATTCAAAATATGGGTATACCAGGAATTTATATAGTGGCAATATGATATTTCATAGAATCATAGAATCATAGAATATCAGGGTTGGAAGGGACCTCAGGAGGTCATCTAGTCCAACCCCCTGCTCAAAGCAGGACCAATCCCCAACTGAATCATCCGAGCCAGGGCTTTGTCAAACCTGACCTTAAAAACTTCTAAGGAAGGAGATTCCACCACCTCCCTTGGTAACGCATTCCAGTGTTTCACCACCCTCCTAGTGAAATAGTTTTTCCTAATATCCAACCTAAACCTCCCCCACTGCAACTTGAGACCATTACTCCTTGTTCTGACATCTGCTACCACTGAGAACAGTCTAGATCCATCCTCTTTGGAACCCCCTTTCAGGTAGTTGAAAGCAGCTATCAAATCCCCCCTCATTCTTGTCTTCCGCAGACTAAACAATCCCAGTTCCCTCAGCCTCTCCCCATAAGTCATGTGTTCCAGTCCCCTAATCATTTTTGTTGCCCTCCGCTGGACGTTTTCCAATTTTTCCACATTCTTCTTGTAGTTTGGGGCCCAAAACTGGACACAGTACTCCAGATGAGGCCTCACCAATGTCGAATAGAGGGGAACAATCGCATCCCTTGATCTGTTGGCAATGCCCCTACTTATAAACCCCAAAATGCCATTGGCCTTCTTGGCAACAAGGGCACACTGTTGACTCATATCCAGCTTCTCGACCATTTTAACCCCTAGGTCCTTTTCTGCAGAACTGCTGCCTAGCCATTCAGTCCCTCATCTGTAGCGGTGCATGGGATTCTTTAGTCCTAAGTGCAGGACTCTGCACTTGTCCTTGTTGTACCTCAACAGATTTCTTTTGGCCCAATCCTCTAATTTGTGTGGGGCCCTCTGTATCCTATCCCTACCCTCCAGTGTATCTACAACTCCTCCCAGTTTAGTGTCATCTGCAAACTTGCTGAGGGTGCAATCCACACCATCCTCCAGATCATTTATGAAGATATTGAGCAAAACCGGCCCCAGGACTGACCCTTGGGGCACTCCACTTGTTGCCGGATACCAACTAGACATGGAGTCATTGATCACTACACGTTGAGCCCGACAATCTAGCCAGCTTTCTATCCACCTTATCATCCATTCATCCAGCCCATACTTTTTTAACTTACTGGCAAGAATATTGTGGGAGACCGTGTCAAAAGCTTTCCTAAAGTCAAGGAACAACACATCCATTGCTTTTCCCTCATCCACAGAACAAGTTATCTTATCATAGAAGGCAATTAGATTAGTCAGGCATGACTTGCCCTTGGTGAATCCATGCTGACTGTTCCTGATCACTTTCCTCTCCTCTAAGTGCTTCAGAATTGATTCCTTGAGGACCTGCTCCAAGATTTTTCCAGGGACTGAGGTGAGCCTGACTGGCCTGTAGTTCCCAGGATCCTCCTTCTTCCCTTTTTTAAAGATGGGCACTACATTAGCCTTTTTCCAGTCGTCCGGGACTTCCCAGGACGATAAGATAATGGCCAATGGCTCTGCAATCACATCCGCCAACTCCTTTAGCACTCTCGGATGCAGTGCATCCGGCCCCATGGACTTGTGCTCGTCCAGCTTTTCTAAATAGTCCCGAACCACTTCTTTCTCCACAGAAGGCTGGTCACCCCCTCCCCATGCTGTGCTTCCCAGTGCAGTAGTCTGGGAGCTGACCTTGTTCATGAAGACAGAGGCAAAAAAAGCATTGAGTACATTAGCTTTTTCCACATCCTCTGTCACGAGGTTGCCTCCCTCATTCAGTAAGAAGCCCACACTTTCCTTGACTTTCTTCTTGTTGCTAACATACCTGAAGAAACCCTTCTTGTTACTCTTAACATCTCTTGCTAGCTGCAACTCCAGATGTGATTTGGCCTTCCTGATTTCACTCCTGCATGCCGAGCAATATTTTTATACTCTTCCCTGGTCATTTGTCCAATCTTCCACTTCTTGTAAGCTTCTTTTTTGTGTTTAAGATCAGCAAGGATTTCACTGGGAAGCCAACCTGGTTGCCTCCCATATTTACTATTCTTTCTACATATCGGGATGGTTTGTCCCTGTAACCTCAATAAGGATTCTTTAAAATACAGCCAGCTTTCCTGGACTCCTTCCCCCCTCATGTTATTCTCCCAGGGGATCCTGCCCATCAGTTCCCTGAGGGAGTCAAAGTCTGCTTTTCTGAATTCCAGGGTCCGTATTCTGCAGCTCTCCTTTCTTCCCTGTGTCAGGATCCTGAACTCGACCATCTCATGCTTCCCCTACTAATTCTTCCTGGTTTGTGAGCAGCAGGTCAAGAAGAGCTCTGCCCCTAGTTGGTTCCTCCAGCACTTGCACCAGAAAATTGTCCCCTACATTTTCCAAAAACTTCCTGGATTGTCTGTGCACTGCTGTATTGTTCTCCCTGCAGATTCAGGGTGACTGAAGTCTCCCATGAGAACCAGGGCCTGCAATCTAGTAACTTCCGTGAGTTGCCGGAAGAAAGCCTTGTCCACGTCATCCCCCTGGTCTGGTGGTCTATAGCAGACTCCCACCACAACATCACCCTTGTTGCTCACACTTCTAAACTTAATCCAGAGGCTCTCAGGTTTTCTGCAGTTTCATACTTGAGCTATGAGCAGTCATACTGCTCCCTTACATACAGTGCAACTCCCCCACCTTTTCTGCCCTGCCTGTCCTTCCTGAACAGTTTATATCCATCCATGACAGTACTCCAGTCATGTGAGTTATCCCACCAAGTCTCTGTTATTCCAAACACATCATAATTCCTTGACTGTGCCAGGACTTCCAGTTCTCCCTGCTTGTTTCTCAGGCTTCTTGCATTTGTGTATAGGCACTTGAGATAACTCGCTGATCGTCCCTCTTTCTCAGTATGAGGCAGGAGCTCTCCCGTCCCGCACGCTCCTGCTCGTGCTTCCTCCCGGTATCCCACTTCCCCACTTACATCAGGGCTTTGGTCTCCTTCCCCCGGTGAACCTAGTTTAAAGCCCTCCTCACTAGGTTAGCCAGCCTGCTTACAGAGGTGCTCTTCCCTCCTTTCATTAGGTGGACCCGTCTCTGCCTAGCACTCCTCTTTCTTGGAACACCATCCCGTGGTCAAAGAATACAAAGCCCTCTCTCCAACACCACCTGCATAGCCATTCATTGACTTCCACGATTCGACGGTCTCTACCCATGCCTTTTCCTTCCACTTTTCCTAATAGTTCTTGACATTGTTAGCTTTTTTGACTGCTGCTGCACATGGAGCAGATGATTTCAGAAAACTATCTACAATAACTCCAAGATCTTTTTCTTGAGTAGTAACAGCTAATTTAAGCCACATCATTTTATATCTATAGTTGGGATTTGTTTTCCAATGTACATACTTTTCATTTAACATTGAATTGAACATTTTGTTACCCAGTCAACCAGTTTAGCAAGATCCCTTTGTAACCCTTCACAGTCAGTTTTGGACTTAAATATTTTGAGTACTTTTGTGTCATCTGCAAACTTTACTCCTTTTTCCAAATCATTTATGAATATGTTGAACAGCACTGGTCCCAGTACAGATCCCTGCGGGAACCCTATTTACCTCTCTCCATTGTGAAAACTCACCATTTATTCCTATTTTTTGTTTCCTGTCTTTTAACCAGTTACTTATCTATGACAGATTTCAGAGTAGCAGCTGTGTTACTACTGATCTATGAGAGGACTTTCCCTCTTATCCCATGACTGCTAACTTTGCTTAAGAGCCTTTGGTAAGGGATCTTATCAGAGGCTTTCTGAAAGTCCAGGTACACTACGTCTGCTGGATCATCCTTGTTCACATGTTTGTTTGATCCCCTCAAAGAATTCTAATACACTGCTATGGCATGTTTCCCTTTACAAAAACTGTTTTGACTCTTTCCAAGATATCACATGTATCTATGTGTCTGACAATTCTGTCCTTTACTATAGTTTCAACCATTTTGGCTGGAATTGAAGTTAGGCTTACTAGCTTGTAATTGCCAGGATTGCCTCCAGAGCCTTTTTAAAAAATCAGCAGTGTCTTAGTTATCTTCCAGTCATCTGGTACAGAAGCTGATTTAAGTGATAGGTTACATGCCACAATTAGTAGTTCTGCAATTTCATATTTGACTTCCTTCTGAAATCTTGGGTGAGTTGCAGATTCTGGGCATGTCATGGGCGCTGTCATCCAGTCTGGAAACCTAGCCTAAATGGCAAAATAGGTTAGGTGGAGCCTAACATTTCCAATTCAAACATTTTGTAATTTCTGTTTCTTGACAAATTTATAAATTGCAATATTTTATCCTGATATGGGACAAAAAACAAACAATGAAATGTCATATCTTGTGTGATAGATAATCCATGTTTGTCTCAGCTCTAAAATACATGCTTTGCTTAAATATGATGGTGCAAACTCATTGAAGTGGTGATGAAAAGCCCACTGGAGTCCAGGGAAGTTTTTCCATGGACTTGAATGAGCTGTAGATGAGGCCCTAAGTGCAGCAGAAAATGCTCCTATCAGGCAGAAAGCAGCTCTGGAATAGAGATTGATGCCTAACATGTTTGCAAAAGCAATAACTTTTGGAGTCTGCAGACGTTTCAGTAGGTGGTGATATCTCTCATGCAAACTGGGTTTGCCTTTGTGCTGGAACATTTAACATAATTGTGCTATGTGAAAGCTTTCATCCATATCCACACTCAGGAAACAGAGTTCTACTTTAGATATGACAGATGACAGATAATATGGCATGGCAGAAAAAGTATAACTGAAGAAAGAAAGAAAGAAAGAAAGAAAGAAAGAAAGAAAGAAAGAAAGAAAGAAAGAAAGAAAGAAAGAAAGAAATGGGTCTATTCCTATCCTCATATGTCAAAGAAAGTGATTATATATAAAGAGCAGGATTTACCAGTGTATCACTAGAACATTTGCTTTGGCTTATGTTTAGTTTTCTAACATTGAAGGCGCAGACTAAAACTGGGGATGGAACTTCTTTGTAGTAGGAGTTGTTCTTGGAGGAGATTATGCCCTAGAAGGCACAATCCTTCTTGGAGTTCACAGGCACAATAGGGGAACACGGCATGTATATTCCATCATCCTTTAGGATGTGCTTCCTTCTATACACCTTGCACAGGCATCCAAGTCCATGCCATTTGTCCCGCCTCACTCCCCATCCCCTACATACTGGTACAAGGGTTAGGCACAGTCTCACCCTCATTCTCCAGAACCATGCCTATTTTGTGTCTTTTTCAATATACTGCTGTTTATTTCAGAAATAACTTCAATTATCTATGTTCTTTCTGGTGAAATTACTGGAATAAGCATGCACAGTGATACTTAGTCTCCTGTGTGACTCATCATTTCCTGGAATAGCATGTACTGTTAGCTATTGCTGTGAATGAGTGTTCTACACAGGTCCCCATTCCATTTAACCTATTCCTGTATTATGATTATTGCATTGCAGGAAGAGGTGGTAGACTAATGCACCAGAGAATGTAGATTATACAATACAAAACAAATTTTACTGGGGAGATGCAAATGGATTTTCTGTGGAGATGTGGGTGTTGAAAAAAAAATAATAGGGAGCTAACTCCATTTTTAATTATGGAGGGACTAGTTCCCCTTCATAATAAAATAAAAACTGGGACCAACATTAAATCAAATGGAATCCTTCTTGTCATCTCTCATAAATTCAGCATAGTTCCATTCATTCTTTGTTTAAAGTCCTTTATGTGCTAATGCCACCTGCAAAGTTCTAATTCCACCTGTGTGTTTCAATTTCTCTATAAGATCCACAGCCACAGTAATGCTTCCTTCTTACTGAAGTCTAAATTACATAATGTAATTACAGCCCTATCATAATGCATATGCACAAAGGAGCTGAATTAAGGTTGCACAGACAGCCTTAATTTTGACATTTCCTAATTTTACGGGCTTGAAATTGAAGCTTTATTGTTAATTTAACATGGACTTAAAAAAAAAGAAGAAGCAATTTCCTAGGTTTTATAAAAACAAACAAACTGAAAACCCCCACAATTCCAACACAACAGCAGGGTTAGCACCTCCAGATCCACTGCACAGTCCTCTGCCACTTGAGCTAATGGAGGCAGATGAGACACATCTTTTGTTAGAGGGTTTCAGAAATATTGATAAAGCTAAGGAAGGTGAGACCCAGAAATCTTGGGTTCCATTCCAGGCTATGGGGTGGAATGTCCTCTAACAGTCATGGTTCTGGAAGGGAGCTTATTGAGATGTTGCCCCAAAGATTGGCACCTTGTACCCCATCCCTTCCTACCTATTCCTGTCTCAGTCCAGTCTCTTCCCCACCCTTCTCTACTTGTCCCAGTATCTTTGACCAGCTAGTCCTAGTCTCTCCTCTGTCTGAAACCCAAGCTCCTGCCATCACTCCTTGTCCCAGTCTCCTTGTTCAGCACCAGTTCCACCCTCCCAACTCCCTGTTGAATCTCTGTCCCTTTACCCCATCTTCCAGTTGTCCCCACAACACCTCATTTCTCCTTCCCACACTGGCTTCCCCAAAGATTTCTTGAGTCGGATACACAATATATAAAATTTCAGCTCAAATGGTTACAGTTTGGAAAAATTATAAGCAACTGTTCACAGGGTCTTATAATGGCATTCCTATTGACCTTGCCTATAATAGGGTATCACGACAAGACAAGACAAATTCAGCTGGCCAATTACATAATCATACAAATTTCAGTAAAATCATTTTCATACAGAGACTTTCTTGCAGTGGAAATGCCATGCTTTTTACATTTGGACCTACTGCAGTGTGATATTCGATTGGCAACATTCAATCATAAAATAGTAGCTTGTAGCTCCACCTACATGCATGATTTTCTTTTCAGAAAACCTGTTCAAAACCTGGCTATTACAACTGTTGAAATGTGGGAGAAATGTGGTGTTGGAATAATACATGTAACTAGAAAACTCTGTTGGACAGAAATTTTTAATATTTGCCCATCTATAATCAACAGACATTCAGAATTAGCTAGTCTTTGTAAAATTATAGCACTTAAATAATACAATGTTACAGCTTTTAAATGACAAGGCTTTGTAGACCCAGGGCATAAGAAATCTGAAAAATTACTATGTAGAGACCGCCCTCCCAACCTGCTTGCAAAGCTTGGAGCTTTAATTATTTTAACTGTTTTTGTACAAATGTTAAAGAAAACCCCAATAACTTCTTGCAAGCATTGTGATGTTATTCCACAACATAAAATAATGATGTACTGCCAAACTGTTAACAAGAGCCTCCCTCAAAATTCACTTCTCATCTAGTGACAGATATAACATTCCCAGATAGAACAATACCCCGTCTCACCTCTACAATATCCTCCCTGCAACTAAAAACATGAATTCAATACTCTTATTCCTCCCAAGTGCATCTCTTCTTTCACCACCAACCCTCTCTTGCAGTATTTCTCAACACTCCTGTTTCCTTCTGAAGTTCCTCATGATTTCTCCCTTACTTCATAGCTCTTCCTCACAGCAGCAGTGATAGAATGAGGGCTGTCCTTTTGCATTCTCTGCTACTAGTAACGATGGCAGGGAGGAAAACCTGCAGTTTCTGGATGGCAGATGATTATCTGAATGTGGGGCAAGTCCCCTTTGGATCTTGGGTGGAGTGAGGAGCTGAAGAGTGGATCTGTTTTTTTCCTGAGAGGAATAAGTCTCCCTTGACTGCTAGAAGTCTCTTATACCTGGGGTGTGTTGATAAGGGGATATGTTACCCAAGGCTGAAGGGTGGGGATTAAGTAGACAGACCCTGGTAGGCTGCAGTAGCCAAATGGCTTCTGTTCAGTGTGGCAATAGCTTTTATCCATCTCCTCTCATCTCCCTGCACTGCTGGAACACCTTGACGGAGCTGTGGGGCCTATACAATAAATCCCCAGTGTGTTCTTATAAATACCAGTTGGAGATGCAAGGAAGTAGTTTTCTTTGCAACACCTACCCTGGTAAAATGAGTAATGAGTGCTCTCAAAATGAAATAAACTTTTTAACTGGAACTGGCTTTGGTATTTGTGTTCAGAGTATGAAAGAATTTTTGGCTGTTTCCTCTTTCTCCCACCAAACACAACCAATATCTCTGCATGATCATCACACCACTATACACAAGGCCCATCAGAGGATTGTGGGGAGGTTTGGTGAAATCCTTGCCCCACTGAACATAATGGCAAGACTTCAATTGACTTCAGTGAGGCCAGAATGTCACCTATAATTCTTAGAGTTACAAACTTAACTGACCCATGTTTTTTTACCTAAGAGTATATGCATTTATGTATTTAGGGGAATATTTATGTCTCCGTAGAAGCAAAGTGTAATGTTGTGGGCCATCCCCACATGGCCCCTTGTGGCCCAATATTGTGCTGCAGGTGAACCTGCATTTATTTCCCCCGATTGGAGAGGTGACATGCTTACTTTATCCACCCAGGGCAAGCAGAAGCCAACATATACTAACAGAATAGCATGTCTCCTTTTAATAAGGACAGGAGCAATTACAATAAACAGTTCATCAGAGCCTCTGGTTAGGCTGGTCTCCTGGACCCACTGCATCCTGTATGACTTTTACTCTGCCTATCTCTTGCTCAGCTTCCTCTTCCTGTTCATATAGCCCAGCCCTAGTGCTAAGCAGGTCTGCCTTGAGTACACCCCAGCCTTTCCCAACTGTAGGCTCTAACCTGTTCCTTAAAGGACGGTAGTATGCTTGGTCACACAGAGCCTCACTGTATATTCCTTTCAGTCTTAGAAAACAGTTTATATCTGTGGTCTGTCTACATTTTCAAGGATAGCTCACAAGAAAAACGGGTAGAACATTACTTTAAAAATAATTCTGGGATTCAAAAGATTATATAAACAGGGGACTGCCTGAAACCTCTACAATCATCATTATTATAAAATGCCAGTGAACATTTCCAGATATCCAGGAACACTCTGGAGAAGCAAAACAAGACTCAGAACATTTAAGGACCTTCACAGTACTTTGTTTTGATGGGTGCATGGGGAGTTGCTTTGGATGTATGTTTCATATACTTTCTGGGGTAGACAGAAAAGAAAGGTAGTTTATCTAAACAGATAGATGAAATCCCCTTTTCCCTCAAAATGAGACAGAACACATGAAAATCAGGAGATCAAATTGCTCTTTGAATAGTGTTCATTGAGAATCCAATTAGGATTAAAAAAAATAAGGGAGTAGTGAGAATCCATCTGCACAGATTTATCATTAACTGTTCTGAATTTGTTATAGACTTGTAGGTCTGTATATTTAATCCTACATAGAGAAGACAAACATAAAATAAAAACACTGCGGGTTGTTCAAAGCTATCTTTAGAGATATTTAAGCTGATGGGAACATCTAAGGAGTTATATCATGTCTTTCAGCTGAGAATCTTAAAGCAGTTTACAAACATAGAAAAAAATTCAAATACCCATGGAGTCAGAGTTATCTTAAAGAGGTAAAAATGAGACCTGGAGAGATTAATTGGCCACATGGTAAGTTAGTGGTAGAACTGGGAATAGAAATAGATCCCTAAACTGACTCCCACTACATTGCTAAACCGTCAAACCACAATGTCATGACATGAAATAGAATTATATAGTAAGGAGAAGAGTAAATGGTGTTTAAATGAGACAGATGTAGTGGAAATCTTTGATTTTATAACCCTTTGCATAAATAGGCTTTCAGCTAATTGAGGCTTCCATCCTGTAGATCTAAGGATAGGGAATATTGTAAAATGGGAGTCTTAGGGTGCAATAAATAGCACAAGGAGTTAGGATACTGGGATTCCATTCCTGGCTCTGTAACTTTGAGCAAGGCACCGTAGCTCTCTTTCCTCTCCTACTGCTTGTTTACTGAGGCTGCAAACGCTTAAGGTCAGTGCATGCCTCTCACTGTATGTGTACAGCATCTAGCAGCACAATGTGGCCTCAATCTCAGCTGGAGCCTCTTCTAAGTGCTACTCTAAATAGAAATAATAAATTAGGTTTATGTAGGACTGAAGATAAACTTTTGCAGCAGTGGCTCTTCAGTCAGCACAACCCTGGAGGCCCAATCAACCTTCATCTAACCCAGAATTTTAATCCGAAGTTCACAAAACTGGGTTTTCATTCTTCTCATTATCTTTTATCAGGTCAAACTCTGTTGGTGTAGATTGGTTCTGTTCCATTGACTTGAGCCTGTTTAAAATTTAGCCCCTTAGGTATTATTATTAACTTGGCATTAGGTTCAGAAAGCACACATCCTTTAGAACAGTGGTTCTCAACTCTGGTCCACCACTTGTTCAGGGAAAGCCCCTGGCGCTCCAGGCCGGTTTGTTTACCTGCCGGGTCCCACTGGCAGTGGTTCACCACTCCAAGCCAATGGGGGCTGCGGGAAGGGCGGCCAGCACGTCCCTAGGCCTGCACAGCTTTCTGCAGCCCCCATTGACCTGGAGCAGAGGTGGACCAGAGCAGAGCTTTTCCTGAGCAAGCGGTGGACCAGAGCTGAGAACCACTGCTTTTGAACCATTTTAATGTGTAGGGAAACCTAAGTGACTTTATCAAAACCCCCAACTGATTCATATAACACTGAGTACATTGAACCAACATATAGTAGATGAAGTGAGCTGTAGCTCACGAAAGCTTATGCTCAAATAAATTGATTAGTCTCTAAGGTGCCACAAGTCCTCCTTTTCTTTTTGTGAATACAGACTAACATGGCTGTTACTCTGAAACCTGTCATAGTAGGATAGGTTTCAACTGAAGTTCAGCCAGCCAGAAGTCTACCTTAGCCAGAAGTCATCAAGTAAATACAAGAAAGCAAAACCAATCACCAGAGGGGAACAACGTTTTGAAAGCGAGTTGAAAGAAGCTTTACGTACATGCATGTCAAGAAATCTGTTGAACAAAACAAATTACACAATGCTAGTAGAGCGACTCTCTGCCTCAGGGAAATACAAAACAGTACACAATGAAGAAGGAGAAAGCACTGAAAACAGAAATCAAAACAAATACAAGAAAAATGATACAGAGAAACCCAATGAGAAATAATAACAAAATACTTCTAGTACCGCTAATAGGCTCAATTCCAAACAGCATACACATTACAGTACTCAAGAACCAAAGAAGGAGAACAAATGTTGACTTCAAGAGGTAATAGCCCTGCCAGGACCCATCAATGACATAAAATAAAAAGCATTCTTAACCCCTGAAAGAAAAACATTTAAAATATGGAATACAACTTAAGATACCCATTACAAGTCTAGTGTTCAGAATTAGACTCTACATTCTAGTCACTGCTATAGTAGGACCAGTAAATCGAGAGAATTCCATACATATTTGGTCAAATGGAAAATAGTCTTGAGACTGATATGACTTTAAAGTCTCATTTCTTTTTGATATGCACTTAAGTTCTCTTTTCACTCTAATGTAAGAATGATGCCAAAATAAGCATCTGTCTTAAAAACAAACAAAAATAGAACTTACCGCTACTGAAATCCAACATGGGCTGTGAATTAACATTTTTATGTAAACAATCAGAGGACTAGAGGCATTGATTACGACTAAGGATTAGTAGAGATAAGTATGAATCACTAGCTAAAAAGTGGCAACACAAGCAGGACATAACAATATATTTTTAAAATATTTGAGGGTGTAAACACCAAACACTCAGAAACATTGTCTAGTCTGGTACTACTTGTGTAACTAGGTGATATGAGATTAAATCAAGAGAGAGAAAATATAATTTATCAAGCAAAAAAAATAGTATATGAGATGTATAAGGTTATGGGATATGATCCTTAGTGAAGTGACAGAAGCTCCATTATTTGGGACAGATACACTGTCTGTGCAAAGAACTAAAAAATGTACTGGAGGGAACAACTATACCTTGGCATGAAGATAAGATGATCTAATAGTTTTTCCATCTTTGGCTTCTTTGATCCAGTAGCCAATGAGTTTGAAGTTTCTTTCTTATTCCCTCCAATTTTTATTGTCACAAGCACCTGGTGCAACCAGGCACTCAGATACCACAATGATGGGTGCATCATGAGAAACTAGAATAGAATATAAAAGAACAGAATGGATACATATTTACATGCTTCAGACTAGATTGTGTATTACAGAAGAAGATTGCATTAAGACGACGGGGCTCCACACAAGCATTTTGAATTGAGGTTTATATAACATCCCATGGATTCCTCTTTCTAACCCTTATGATGTTTCTGTCTATTTGCAAATAGATGATTGCTTTGTGGTTTCTGACATTAACTGTTATAATGATCACAGATATTCCCTGATATTGCTGATCAAGGGATTTCCTTACCCTGTGAGAAGCCTCCATAGAAGAGGTTTGTGGGAGAACATGTCACACATTAACCAAACACAAGTCTTTATGGTCTCATCAATCTAATACTAAGACTTACTGTCAAATAGTTTGGAAATTGATCTTTAAAATTCACTTTTCCCATGCAAATTAATTTTATATTCGAAAGAAGATGATTATCAACAGTTTACAATAAAAAGAATCTTTAAGGAACTTAATTCTTTCTATCTCTGTTAATATTTCATGTTGTCCTCCTAAAGATCTATCTTGACAGAGAACATCAAGTTGGTCTAATTTTGGAACTCTTAGTGGAGGAAACATATCATGGGAGGGAGTACACATTTCAGACAAACTGTCCATCTCGCAGTCATATATTGTAGGTGTTATATAATCACTGACAATGAAAAACTTCAGAGGATAAGGATTGAATTTTATATTAATTCCAGGCTCAGAGATTTTAATACAAGCCTCCAAACTTGGACTAATTCTGATTCTCATCCAAAATTGCTGGCTAACACTGATAGAAAGTATTTTTCTCCATTTCTATGTTTCAGATTTCTCTGATGGGCCACACTCTAGAGAGCATACTAAAGACAATTTACGGGATCCTTCTTGTATCACCATTCAAAGATTTCATTAAAATTGTGTAGAAGCCAAACTAATTTAGCTCTATGTTGCAGAAATTCACTCTTTGTAGGGAATACCACCTCTTCCTCTTTCATACTACATATACTCAGCACACTATCTTCCTTGCTGTCAAAACAGTTTTCTAACTTGTTCTCTTAGTACAATTTTGCCTCACAGTTTTCTCTCTTCTTTAGTAATATCTACTTCTCAGACTAGCGTCCCTTATCTGAGATATATGTTCAAATCTGTTTTATTCTAATTTCTTCTGACACATTTATTTACTCTTCTGCTAATAAGAACTCTAAGAACTCCAAGTACGGTTGTAATGTGCTGCTAGGGATACCCAGAGCTGTGAGCCACTGTTACCTCTCTGCCTCAGCAAGCATGAGTTTTGCTAGAGATTAGACTGTGTCATCTCCCAGCCACACCAGCCTGTCTCCTTCACCAGCAAACTCCTCAAGGGTTTCCCAGGATAAACCTTTTCTAGCAGGTAAGAATCAATGAATCCCAGCTCCTGAGTTCCTCAAAGATGTTTCTCTGCAATGCACAGCCTGTACCACTGTACATCCACAGAAGATAATAAGTTTGCTGCTCTGTTAAAGAGAGAGTGCATTACAATTTATTAATTTAACTCAGGTAAATACACCCTTCCTTTCAAACACAGCCTTGAATTGGTTTATAGTAAATGTAAAACAAGTGTATTGACAAAACAACATGGATTAAGTGATATCAAGTAAAAGAGATAAGGGTAGAGATGGTTACAAGCAAATAAGAGTGAAAACACACATCTAAAAGTCTAAAATTTAAAATTTAAAAGTCTAAAAGTCTCACAAAATACACTATTTGTTCAAGGTGGTTTCTCTCACCCATAGTTTCCTTTCAAGCATTTTTATCACAGACATCAAATTGTTTGGTTTCTTTGACTCTGTAAGGTGATGGATAAAGACGGAGTCTCTCTGTTTCATCTATTCTCAAAAGGATGTCTTGGTTTTACAAGTCAAGAGGGCTTCCTGGGGACCTAGTCTAGGGTCCAGAGACTCTAGCATGCAGGAACCACATTAATTCTTTGTCTCTCAAATTCAGGCTCAAGATAACACCCCGTTGTTCAGCTAGATAGCTTTGTTTATGGCTAATATGTAAATTGAGATAAACCCACATTTCTTTGTCTAGGACAGACCTGTTTATCAACTTTACCTAGGCTAGGTAAAGTTGGGGGGGTGGGAAGGGATAGCTCAGTGGTTTGAGCATTGGCCAGCTAAACCTGGGTTGAGAGTTCAATCCTTGAGAGGGTTATTTAGGGATCTGGGGCAAAAGTTGGGGATTCATCCTGCTTTGAGCAGGGGGTTGGACTAGATGACCTCCTGAGGTCCCTTCCAACCCTGATATTCTATGATTCTAGGCTGTCTTGTCTTAAACCTGTTCTAGAAACATCATAAAGAGGGAACTCATAACTTCACATACAAGATCAATACATGCATTTTAGAATAATATTAATAGCAGGCATGTTATTCGCATTTACAGAATACCTCACAAAGCATACTGTGTACAAATATTATTGCTGTAGACTGTAGGGTGCAAATACACAGGAGCCTGGGGTCACAGCAGTTCTCTAATTTCTGATGTATGCCCTATATTTTCTTACTCCGCACATGTTAGATCTCTCTCAAGAACAAAGTTATTCTGTTGGTAAATGCATGATGCTTGACTGGACCTGGTTGTTCCTTCTGTAAATTACCTTTCATAAGAACATTATATATGCAGTGATTTTGCAGGTGATGTTACTTTGTGAGAGATGCATACCAGGCACATGACTATGGCAATATATTTGGTCAACTTCATTCATGTCTTCTTCTTCTTGAGCCATTCAAATTCATGCTGTTTGCTAAAGTGCAGTGTGGCAAAACACAGTTTACTTGCATTTCTTGTATTTACATTCTTTCACAATACTCTGCACTAATGATGGAAAGTATTATTAAGTTTCCTAACTTTGGATAGTTTGTCGGAAGAATAGTTAGGTGGATCAATGTATTTCATGAGCAGTGAGAGCGCCCCAAGAAAATGTTTCCCTCTCCAAACATGCATACTAAACTAAAAGCAATTGCTTAGATGGAAAAGTAATATTAGGAAAATATTTATGGTCTTTTTAACTGTATTTTAATGTGATTTAGTGACCAGAAGCAAAATGAAGAACTGGCACCATGTGACAAACGAGCAGTTCACAGACCACAAAACAATACTGCAGGTGCCTCCAGTGGTTGATAGATCACTGGTTTAGAACTCCTGTCCATGTTCCCACCTCAGTGGGACTGGATATGGCTTCTCATAGGTGGTGAAAGAATGAAAATAATAGAATTTCACCATAGTACTTCCCTTTCTTAAGTACCAGGTAAGACCTATCATATGTACAGGTTGTGGCCTCTAGTATACATTTCCTGCTCACACACGTTCACCTTTGCATACTTATAACACTGATTTGGAAACTAAACACTAAGAGGAAAGGAAAAAAGTCATGCACAAGAAAACCCACTGTTTTGTATTACAAACAATTAAGCAATTTAAATAAAGAAAAGCCATTGCATGATGCAAACATTATACACAGCATCTCAGTTATAAAGAAAGCTGCAAATTTCTGCAATCTACAGTACTTCCCTGTGACTGTCTAATAATTGGTGAAAACGCAGAAAGAGCACTCTACTCTTGTCATAAATATAAAAGGAAGGGTAAACCCCTTTAAAATCCCTCCTGGCCAGAGGAAAAATCCTCTCACCTGTAAAGGGTTAAGAAGCTAAAGGTAACCTCACTGGCACCTGACCAAAATGACCATTTCTCTATGTATGAAGTTGTCAGATATCTCATAAACAAATGGGCTCATTTGAGATATGATGAAGTACAAACCATCAGGAAGGCATCCAGCTTTATGACAGAAATAGGTCCAGAAAAACTCCAGCTGTTTATGCAAATGCTGGTACTAGACACTGGCACCTTATCAAGGACCAGCAGATCAGTGGAATATTTGTGTACTCTCTTCAGCATGTAATGGATGTTTACTGTATCAAACAGGAAAAATCAACAAACTTCCTAGCAACATTTAAAGGATTTGGTATATTGAGACCTGCAATAACGCCTAATCTAGTACTATCTAATTAAAATATATTTTTTTTTCTCAAAAGCAGTCTTTTTTTAGAGAGAAGTTATGTTTCGTTGAAATCTCAAACTTCCATTCAAAACAGTTTAGTCTGAAAAATTTTGACCAGCATTAATCGATACTGATTTTGTGACATTCAGTTGGTAGAACACCTTATGTGTGTATAACACTGTCACATGCTCACTTTTTTCAGCATATCCAGGCCAAATCCTGATCTCAGTTACACCTGCAATGTATACAGCTATTTCATCAAAATCACTCTCAGTGACACAAATTTGACTCTGAATTTAAAATTGGTTAGAGACAATATCCCTTTAAATTAAAGTCATCTCTCTGTAACATCTTACTGAGACTGTTTTAAGGATGTGTGCTTGAATATAATTTTGAGGAACTGGATGTGTGCCTTTTGGATAGCTGCACAATGAAAATGAAAGGAAACTGGGTATTGAGCTGAGAACTCTGTGGGTATGTCTAAACTATGAAATTAGGTTGAATTTATAGAAGTCATTTTTTTAGAAATCGTTTTTATATATTCGACTGTGGGTGTCCCCACAGAAAATGCTCTAAGTGCATTAACTTGGCAGAGTGCTTCCACGTTACTGAGGCAAGTGTCGACTTCCAGAGTGTTGCACTGTGGGTAGCTATCCCACAGTTCCCGCAGTCTCCACTGCCCATTGGAATTCTGGGTTGAGATCCCAGTGCCTGATGGGGTAAAAAACATTGTCGCGGGTGGTTCTGGGTACATGTAGTCAGGCCCTCCCTTCCTTCCTCCCTCCCGCTGTGAAAGCAACGGCAGACTAATTGTTTCGCGCCTTTTTTCCTGAGTTACCTGTGCAGACGCCATACCACAGCAAGCATGGAGCCCGCTCAGGTCACCGTATGTCTCCTGGGTGCGGGCAGATGCGGTACTGCATTGCTACACAGCAGCAGCAACCCATTGCCTTGTGGCAGCAGACGGTGCAATAGGACTGGTAGCCGTCATCGTCGTGTCCGAGGTGCTCCTGGTTGCCTCTGTGAGGTCGATCAGGAGCGCCTGGGCAGACATGGGCGCAGGGACAAAATTAGGGGCGACTCGACCAGGTCATTGTCTTTAGTCCTGCAGTCAGTCCTATTGAACCATCTTATGGTGAGCAGGCAGGTGATTCGGATGGCTAGCAGTCCTATTGTACCATCTTCTGCCGAGCAGCCATGAGATGTGCATGGCTTGCAGTTCTGCACCGTCTGCTGCCAGCCAAAGATGTAAAAGATAGATGGAGTGGATCAAAACAAGAAATAGACAAGAAATAGACTAGATTTGATTTGTATTCATTTGCTTCCCCCCCTCCCCTGTCTAGGGGACTCATTCCTCTAGGTCACACTGCAGTCACTCACAGAGAAGGTGCAGTGAGGTAAATCTAGCCATGTATCAATCAGAGGCCAGACAAACCTGCTTGTTCCAATAAGAACAATTACTTAGGTGCACCATTTCTTATTGGAACCCTCCGTGAACTCCTGCCTGAAATACTTCTTGATGTAAAGCCACCCCCTTTGTTGATTTTAGTTCCCTGTAAGCCAACCCTGTAAGCCATGTTGTCAGTCTCCCCTCCCTCCGTCAGAGCAACGGCAGACAATTGTTCCACAACTTTTTTCTGCTCAGCTCACTTTGGTAATTAGGAGCACATTACACACCACATGCATTATCCAGCAGTATATGCAGCACCAGAACCTGGCAAAGTGATACCGGACGAGTACGCGACGTTGGCGCGGTGACGTGAGTGATGAAGACATGGACACAGATTTCTCTGAAAGCATGGGCCCTGCCAATGCAGGCATCATGGTGCTAATGGGGCAGGTTCATGCGGTGGAATGCCGATTCTGAGCTCGGGAAACAAGCACAGACTGGTGGGACTGCATAGTGTTGCAGGTCTGGGACGATTCCCAGTGGCTGCGAAACTTTCGCATGTGTAAGGGCACTTTCATGGAACTTTGTGACTTGATTTCCCCTGCCCTGAAGTGCATGAATACCAAGATGAGAGCAGCCCTCACAGTTGAGAAACAAGTGGCAATAGCCCTGTGGAAGCTTGCAACGCCAGACAGCTACCGGGCAGTTGGGAATCAATTTGGAGTGGGCAAATCTACTGTGGGGGCTGCTCTGATGCAAGTAGCCACTGCAATCAAAGATCTGCTGATATCAAGGGTAGTGACCCTGGAAAATGTGCAGGTCATAGTGGATGGTTTTGCTGCAATGGGACTCCCTAACTGTGGTGGGCCCACAGACGGAACCCACATCCCTATCTTGGCACCAAAGCACCAAGCCGCCAAGTACATAAACCACAAGGGGTACTTTTCAATAGTGCTGCAAGCTCTGGTGGATCACAAGGGACGTTTCACCAACATCAATGTGGGATGGCCAGGAAAGGTACATGACGCTCGCATCTTCAGGAACTCTAGTCTGTTTCAAAAGCTGCAGGAAGGGACTTTATTCCCAGACCAGAAAATAACCCTTGCGGATGTTGAAATGCCTATAGTTATCCTTGGGGACCCAGCCTACCCTTAATGCCCTGGCTCATGAAGCCATACACAGGCAGCCTGGACAGTAGTCAGGAGCTGTTCAACTACAGGCTGAGCAAGTGCAGAATGGTGGTAGAGTGTGCATTTGGATGTTTAAAAGCGCGCTGGTGCAGTTTACTGACTCGGTTAGACCTCAGCAAAACCAGTATTCTCACTGTTATTACTGCTTGCTGTGCGCTCCACAATATCTGTGAGAGTAAGGGGGAGACGTTTATGGCGGGGTGGGAGGTTGAGGCAAATCACCTGGCTGCTTGTTATGCGCAGCCAGACACCAGGGCGGTTAGAAGAGCACAGGAGGGTGCAGTGTGCATTAGAGAAGCTTTGAAAACCAGTTTCATGACTGGCCAGGCTACGGTGTGAAAGTTTTGTTTGTTTCTCCTTGATGAAACCCCCCACCCCTTGGTTCACTCCACTTCCTGTAAGCTAACCACCCTCCCCTCCTCCCTTCGATCACCCCTTGGAGAGGCAATAAAGTCATTGTTGCTTCACATTCATGCATTCTTTATTCATTCATCACATAAATAGGGGGATGACTACCAAGGTAGCCCAGGAAGGGTGGTGGAGGAGGGAAGGACAATGCCAACCACACTTTAAAAGTTTACAACTTGAAAAATTATTGAATGCCAGCCTTCTATTTTTTGGGCAATCCTCTGTGGTGGAGTGGCTGAGTGGCCAGAAGCCCCCTCCACTGCGTTCTTGGGCGTCTGGGTGAGGAGGCTATGGAACTTGGGGAGGAGGGTGGTTGGTTACACAGGGGCTGTAGCGGCAGTCTGTGCTCCAGCTGCCTTTGCTGCAGCTCAACCATAAACTGGAGCACATTGGTTTGATCCTCCAGCAGCCTCAGCATTGAATCCTGCCTCCTCTCATCACTCTGCCACCACATTTGAGCTTCAGCCCTCTCTCCAGCCTGCCACTTACTCTCTCCAGCCCGCCACCTCTCCTCCCGGTCATTTTGTGCTTTCCTGCACTCTGACATTGTCTGCCTCCAAGCATTCATCTGTGGTCTGTCAGTGTGGGCGGACAGCATGAGCTCAGAGAACATTTCATCACGAGTGCGTTTTTTTCTCTTTCTAATCTTCACTAGCCTCTGGGAAGGAGAAGATCATGTGATCATTGAAACACATGCAGCTGGTGGAGAAAAAAAAGGGACAGCGGTATTTAAAAAGACACATTTTATAGAACAGTGGCTACAGTCTTTTAGGGTAAACCTTGCTGTTAACATTACATACATAGCACATGTGCTTTCGTTACAAGGTCACATTTTGCCTCCCCCCACCATGTGGCTTACCACTCCCCCCTCTCCCCTCCCTGTGGCTAACAGTGGGGAACATTTCTGTTCAGCCACAGGCAAACAGCCCAGCAGAAATGGGCACCTCTGAGTGTCCCATGAAGAAAAGCACCCTATTTCAACCAGGTGACCATGAATGATATCACTCTCCTGAGGATAACACAGAGAGATAAAGAACGGATGTTGTTTGAACGCCAGCAAACATACACTGCAATGCTTTGTTGTACAATGATTCCCGAGTACGTGCTACTGGCCTGGAGTGGTAAAGTGTCCTACCATGGAGGACGCAATAAGGCTTCCCTCCCCAGAAACCTTTTGCAAAGACTTTGGGAGTACATCCAGGAGAGCCGCGAATGCCAGGGCAAATTAATCATTACACATACTTGCTTTTAAACCATGTATAGTATTTTAAAAGGTACACTCACCGGAGGTCCCTTCTCCACCTGCCGGGTCTGGGAGGCAGCCTCGGGTCGGTTCGGGGGGTACTGGCTCCAGGTCCAGGGTGAGAAACAGTTCCTGGCTTTCGGGAAAACCGGTTTCTCCGCTTGCTTGCTGTGAGCTATCTACAACCTCATCATCATCATCTTCCTCGTCCCCAAAACCTGCTTCCGTGTTGCCTCCATCTCCATTGAAGGAGTCAAACAACTCGGCTGGGGTAGTGGTGGCTGAACCCCCTAAAATGGCATGCAGCTCATCATAGAAGCGGCATGTTTGGGGCTCTGACCCGGAGCGGCCATTCGCCTCTCTGGTTTTCTGGTAGGCTTGCCTCAGCTCCTTAAGTTTGACGCGGCACTGCTTCGGGTCCCTGTTATGGCCTCTGTCCTTCATGCCCTGGGAGATTTTGACAAATGTTTTGGCATTTCGAAAACTGGAACGGAGTTCTGATAGCACGGATTCCTCTCCTCATACAGCGACCAGATCCCGTATCTCCTGTTCAGTCCATGCTGGATCTCTTTTGCGATTCTGGGACTCCATCATGCTCACCTCTGCCGATGAGCTCTGCATGGTCACCTGCAGCTTGCCATGCTGGCCAAACAGGAAACTGAAATTCAAAAGTTCGCGGGCCTTTTCCTGTCTACCTGGCCAGTGCATCTGAGTTGAGAGTGCTGTCCAGAGCAGTCACAATGGAAAACTCTGGGATAGCTCCCGGAGGCCAATACCGTCTAATTGTGTCCACAGTACCCCAAATTCGACCCGTCAAGGCCGATTTAAGCGCTAATCCACTTGTCAGGGGTGGAGTAAGGAAATCGATTTTAAGAGCCCTTTAAGTAAAAAAAAGGGCTTCATCGTGTGAACGGGTGCAGGTTTACATCGATTTAACACTGCTAAATTCGACCTAAACTCCTAGTGTAGACCAGGGGAGTGTTCAGGTATAATGGTGTTTGCCTGATAAAATGTGAGCATTGATGGTTGTGAGTGTTAATGTTACTTTAAATTGGATTTCCTTGATTCTTACTGATTGTGTTTATAGGTAATACCCTTCCCCATGTTTATCTCCCCCCGCCCCACTGTTCCTCAGACGTTCTTATCAACTGCTGGAAATGGCCCACCTTGATTATCACTACAAAAGATTCCCCCCCCCCCCACTCTTCTGCTAGTAATAGCTCACCTTAAGTGATCACTCTGGTTACAGTGTGTATGGTAACACCCATTGTTTCATGTTCTCTATGTGTATAAATCTCCCCACTGTATTTTTGACTGAATGCATCTGATGACGTGAGCTGTAGCTCTCAAAAGCTTATGCTCAAATATATTTGTTAGTCTCTAAGGTGCCACAAGTACTCCTTTTCTTTTTGAACAATATTAAGATTCTTAATCTACTTAACTTGAACTTATTTAAAAGTGGTGGGGTTTTTTTGCGGGGGGAGGTAGGAAAGGCTGGGGGGTACTTATCTATGTGCAGTATAATGTAATTGTGTATTAAATCAGAAAGCACATTAAGTATGCTTACTTGTAATCACATACATAGAATGTTAACTTAGAATATAATTACAATATTTAATTACAAAATCATTAGGATGTGCGATGATTGTAGTAAAAACTTTTAGTCACCCTTTAAATGAAGTGCCTCACTCTCTTTACTGAGGTTTAAAAGCTATGCATTAATAAGACATGTTATTATACTTGCTAAGCATAGTATACATATATATATGTATTCTGTATTAATCAGATTTATATTTAACAAACAGTAACTTTCCTATTAAATACAAATTAAATGCATTTAAGTGTATACAGCGGTAGAATGTTTAAAAAGTTATCCATCACTGTTAAGCTTTCTGAAAAATGCCATATAGTTTTCTTGTTTTTGCTTTTTAACTGTGCAAAAGAGAAAAAGCCTCCTTATTGAATTTTTGTAAAGCTGAGTTTCATCCTTAATAGGCAACACAAAATTATAGGATACTCTCTTGTGGCCCTGCTAGTCAGCTAAAGTGTACAAAGGTGAGAGGTTTTTCACAGGAGTGGGTGGGTGAAATTCTGTGGCCTGCGTTGTGCAGGAGGTCAGACTAGATGATCATAATGGTCCCTTCTGACCTTAGTATCTATGAATCTATGAATCTATAAACAAGGGGGAACAGTCCAGATTATTGGATCCCCCTGAATACAAACTGACTACCAGTTTTGCGTGATTGAAGCAGGGTTCTCTTGGGGCAGGCTATTGCACAGGCCATCACTCAGCAATCTCTCAGAAGCCTTGGAATGGCCTTGCTGTGAAACTGGAAGGCCTGGTCGCCAAATTACAGTCCACCATCCCCTGGTATTTCCTACATTTCCGCAGCTGGGCAGATGATGGGGAAGTGTAAGGGGACCTGGGCCCTACCACTGCACTGGGTCCCATCCCAGGCACAAAGGGGAAGGGCCGAGGAGCATCTCAGTCCCCTCTATCCTGTACAACAGACAAGCCACCCGGGCCACTTTCTACCTCCCCCTATTCTCTCTTCAGTTTGGAGCATTGTCCCCAGCACCCATTTTCTGGCTTAGGAGAGGATTGATTTCATAGTTTCAATAGTTCAGTCTGTTGGGGCTTCTACATCTTGATTACAAGTGTCCAGTTCCTCCCCCTTGTCAGGGAGAAGGTGGGGAAAAAAAGAGGGTCAGGCCCTTGGCCCAGCATTTGGGTCTTACCCACAGTCTGAACCCTTCCCCTGTAGATCCCTCTAGTGTCCCAGAAGCTGCAGTCTGGCTGTCTTCCTGCAGGGCAGTCTCTCTTTTATTCTCCCCTCGATTGCCTGTCAAGGCCTCCTTTTTGAGTGGGCCCTCCATTTGGAGTATGCTCTGCAGCTGCTGAGTGGCAGGTCCTTCTCAGCCTAATACTGCTCAACAACTCCCTTAGCCTTTGTGTGGGGTCCGTTAATCCCATCACACAACCTCCCTCTCAGGCTGGATGTTGAAGAGCTGTCTGTGTGGACAAGTTTCCCGCATCTAGCGAGAAGAAGTCTGCATTATTGTGGTCTCCTTCTGCTTGGTACCTCAAACCTGTATGGCTGCAGTGAGAGGTACTATGGCATGATCCAAGGGTTATGGTTTCTCATGGCACGCAGACATAGAAAGGGTGCATGATCTATTGCCAGACAGAATGGCTGTCCCCATAAGTAATAGTGGAGCACACGGATAGCTCATTTCACTTCCAAAGCCTCCTTTTTGATTATTAAGAAATTTCTCAGGGGAACAAATATGAGCAGAGTTAAACAATTGGGTGTTTTTCTCCTTTCACCTCCTGAGGCAACACAGTCATGAGGCTAATGTCAGAAGCATCCAAAACAAAGGGTTTTAAAAAATCAGGGTGAAACAGAACAGAGCTCCTGAGTTAGCTGATCCTTCAGTTTTCTGAAGGCCATGGCACAGGTCGTGAGACCATCGGACCTTCTTGAGAGCTGCATCCTTCACCAGCTCTGTCAGTGGGGCCCCAGTTGTGTTGAAATCCAGAATAAATTATCGGTAATACCCTGCTAATCCCAGGAAACATTGTATCTGCCTCTTTCCTGTGGACTTAGTGAATTCTGCTGGGGCTTAGACTTTTCCCAACAATGAACGTAGATGCTCCCTCCCCACTGTATACCCTAGGTATGTCAGCTCCCAGTTGGATGGAGATTCTAAGGCTCTGCAAGACTGCCGCAACACGCTTCCAATGTTCACTCCAGGACTTGCTATAGATGACAATATCATCAATCTTTGCAGCTACATGTTGGTTGTGCGGCTGAAGCACCTTATGCATTAGGAGAATAGTCTTAAATTGGTACAAACTGAATGGCATGTGGAAGGCTGTCTTTTCTCAGGATTTTGGACTCTAGAGAATCTACCAGTAACACCTGGTTAGGTTGAGGCTGGTGATATTACTGGCAGATCCTAACCTCTCTAACCGATCAACGCTCACCAGAGCTTGGCAGCAATCTAAGTCTATTAGAACAAGGAGTAATGGTGTCAAGTTGCAGTGGGGGAGTGTAGCGGGGTGGTTACCTGCTCCGGCCCTGACAGGGCTGGGCCTGTGGGAAAAACCCCACCAAGTTAAGGGAGCAGCCACAGCTGTGGCCAGCTCAATCAGGCCCAGCTGGTCCCTATAAGAGGCTGTGAGCCATGCTAGTAGAGGGAGAAGGGCCTGGCTGCAAGGTGCCAAGCAGGATACCTAGATTGGAGCAGGGCTGGGGAAGGGCCAGAGGAGCTGGGAGCTCCGGCCTGGAAAGCCTCAGGCTGCAGGCCTGACTACAGGCCAAATAGGTGCAGTGTTGCAGAGGGGCAGCCCATGGGTAGGTGGAGGCAGCTGGTCCAAAACCCTCTTGTCTGTGATGAGTGGCATACACACTGCAGTCTGCCCCCGATACAAGGGGCTAAGTGGGAACTGGCAGTAGCCCAGACTGAGGTGAGGTGGGGCTAGAGGGTGGAGGTTCCCCTGGATGGGGAGACCCAGAACCTGAGAGTGTGGGGGTACTGCCAAGGGGGCACCTGGTCCTGGGAGGGACACGGGGGATCACTGGCCTGCAGAGGGTGCACTGGTGGCTGGACGAGCTAATTCCCAATGACAACCAGTAGGAGGTGCTGCAGGGGTGAGTCCGAACCTTTAGAGGGAGGTTTAGGTTGGATGTTAGGAAAAACTTTTTCACTAGGAGGGTGGTGAAGCACTGGAATGGGTTACCTAGGGAGGTGGTGGAATCTCCTTCCTTAGAGGTTTTTGAGGTCAGGCTTGACAAAGCCCTGGCTGGGATGATTTAGTTGGGGATTGGTCCTGCTTTGAGCAGGGGGTGGACTAGATGACCTCCTGAGGTCCCTTCCAACCCTGATTATTCTATGATTCTATCAACCCTTGTGCCTCTTTGTGATTGACTCATATGGACACTAGTAGTTTCCTCAGCCCCATTTTACAGGTCCTGTGGTCAGATACTTGGATATACAGAGAGTCTATGTATGGGCAATCTAAGTGTAAGTGTCCTGACTGCCCACATGCAGAGTAATCTCCTGTCACCGAAGGGGGGTGGGGGAGAGTGGTTCCACCTGGTCTAATGCATCTCCTGCTAGTTTCAGGAAGGGATGTTCCTTGAACCCACCACACTTCCAAGATCCAGGTCCTGGTGGGGTGTCATCACCTGCAAATCTTGCTCAGTAGCTCAGGTCTTGCTAGGATCATGTTGCCATATCCTCTTTGCTCCTTCCTTCTCCACCCCCCTTCCGCCACCTGTGTTGGCTGACGTGGGGCCAGACCACTCCATGGAGTCTCTGCCATAGGTCTCATGGTGAGATGACAATTCTCAGCTAAATGTATATCCTCAGAGAGGGTTTGGGGCCAATGACACATCACCCACTCCTGTCCCCCAGATGGGAGAGTCTGCATAAACTGCTCTAAGATCATTCTTTCATCTACCCGGACTCCTGTTTTTTAATTGGGCTGAAGCCACTGCCAACAGTGTTCTCTCAGGCAGTGGGCTACTGTCCCTGGTCATGTCCTGGGTGGGAACCGTTCCCATCCAAATCACTGGTGATGAGTTTCTTCTCAAATATTGTAGGCATCTAGGATGTCTGCTTTAAGTTGAGAGTAGACTTATGCAGCTTCACTTCAAGGCTCTGGTTACACAGACTGGGCAATACCGGTTAGAAAGGGGTCAAGCAGGGTGTATCAGCTCTCTGTAGGCCACCATGGCAAAACTCTAAAAGGTTACCAGAAATGCCTCAGCCCCAATTTTGTTAGCTTTAGTGGGAGGCTGGGGGTGGGACCCAGGCCAGTGCTGCCTGCAGCTGCATTCCCTGGCATACTCTGGGACTGTAGCAGCATGGCCATCTGCTGCACCAGCTGTTGTTCTCTTTGTTGTACTTCTAACTCTCTAAGTTGCTGCTGTCACCACTGCAAGGCTTGCTACTGTTGCTGGGTGGCCAGCTGCTAAAGCAGTTAGGTTACCTGCTACTGCTTCTACTACTGGTCCAGGACTCATTTCAGCAGTTTGTCACACTCCATCTTTAGATCTCTCTCCCTCTGTACTAGGGTGCTTGCATTCTCCAATACTTTGTAGCTGGGTTCATTTTGGGCCAGCAGGTCTAGTGGGCATGCCATCACTTAGCAGTCTTTCAGTGTCTTTGGATTGCCTTGCTGGGTAATCTGAGGTCCCAGAAGCTGAGTTACAGCCCACTATACCTTGGTGCTCCCCAGGTTCATCCAGTTTGGCAGAGGAGGGGAAAAGGATAGAGGGACCTGGGCCATTCTGCTCCACTGGATCCCAGCCCAGAATCCAAGGGGAAAGGGGCAAGGAGAGTCTCACTCCCCTCTATCTGGTACAACAGACCATCCTCTCCTGGACAGTTCCTGGCTCCCCCTGTTCTCTCTTCAGTTTCAGCGGCGTCCCAGCACCTGACTTCCCTCTCAGGAAAGGCTTGCTCCCACAGTCTCAATAATTCAGTCAGTTGGGGCTTCCCAGCTCAATTTCCAGTGTCCACTTGCTCTCCCTTGTCAGGAAAAAGCGGGGAGAAGATAGGAGGGTCATGTTCTTCTCCTGTAGATCCTGTCCCAGAAGCTGCAGTCCGGCTGTTTTCCTGCAGACGGTGTGTTTCAATCTCTCCCCAGTTGCCTATCAGAGCCTCCTTTTGAGCAGGCCCTCCACTCGGAGCATGCTCTGCAGCTGCTGAGGGGCAGGTTCATCTTGGCCCAGTACTGTTCTACAACTTCCTTAGTCCCACCACAGGAAAGTTGTTTTACATTGTTGTCCTTCTGATAGATTACTTAAACATAAATAAAGCCCCTTGTTTAAGATGAGTAAGAATATCTAGCTGGGGGTGTGAGGGAGAACATCCTACGATTAATCCTGGTATCAGTCACATCTATGTAAATCTAGAGAAACTCCACTGAAATCAGTTGTAAAATCTGTGGACATGGGAGCAGAATTAGGCCCATAATCTTAAAAATACAACTCTCTTTTTTCAGACCACTGAGAAGATGGTTTCAGTGTCTTAAATACATTAGATCAACCACAACTATATTTCTGTTTTCCTCGCAGATAGATATCTTCTGTCTTTTGGTAGTGAAGACCCTGCTAATGTTTTACCACTAGACTGGATAGTGATCTGTGTTCATTAGTAACATCTTTGAAACCTAGTGGAGGAAAGCAAATTTCCCTGTTTTCCTCCCAGAAGGCCTAAAATCTAGGGGTGGATCACAATGTTATTGTATTATCTGATATGCAATTATTATCAACTTATTTTTATGACCATGTTGAATTATTTTTTTGACAAAATGGTTAAAATGGATGCTTATACTTGGACCATTAATGCATTTTGTGGAGGTTGTCAGGAAAGTTCAGCTCTGTCCCTTTGGCAACATAAGCTTTATTTATTCTGAGACCAACTCAGGAATGATTTGTTACTCTTGAATCAAAGGCTTCTTCTATGAGCTGTAAGACATCTGAGGTCATTGCTACTCTATAATTTGGGGGGAAACTTTACTGATATAGCCATCTTCCTGCCTTTCCTTCATCATCTTCCTCCCCACTCCCTCTTAATGGCTTTAAGAAAACTGAGGTCTGAGTTTGTGAGCATCTTAAAAGACACTGCTTTTGTACAACCTGAGAATGAAGTAACAAAATGTGCACTACAGATCAAATGTTTTAAAACTGGTTTAATAATGTCTCAGGTACCAGATGTGATGCTTCACACCTCACTACCTTTTCTTCTGTTCATGTTAAGTGCCCATTTCATAGGCCTCCTAGACTGATTCGCTAGTTCTACAGACTGTGATGCTTGTGTAACTGGTGATAGAATGTTGTGGGGATCCTGCCAAATAACGTTTTTCTACTGTTGTTTCAAATAACATCTTAGCTTATCATAAAATGAAAATTACATGAGGAAAAGTATTTCCTTCTCAGTTCCATATCTCAAAAACAGCTTTTCTAAATGAACTCAAATTTTAACAAAGTGTCCTCCCCACAAATCACAACAGTATAGTCTGAGATGGGAAAGATCTCTTGAAAAGGATTTTGGAAGGAAGGGACTATATTTAGGTATATAGTGGAAAACAAGCCTCAAACTTTGCGTGCCTGTATGTTTTATGGTATACTGTTTCTGTATGTATTGTGACGAGGCAAGGCCATATGGCTATAGAAAAGTAGTGGGAGATAGATATATTAGCTCCAGGCTAAACAAATCCCTGGTACCAGGATAAGTGAAATGGCAGCTGCTCCAGGTCATTTAAGACACCTGGGGCCAATTAAGAACTTTCCAGAAGGCAGGGAGAAGGCTAGGTTGATTGGGACACCTGAAGCCAATCAGGGGCTGGCTGAAACTAGTTAAAAGCCTCCCAGTCAGACAGGTGGGTGTGCATGTCAGGAGCTGTGGGAGGAAGTTGTGCTGTTGGAGAGGCTGAGTAGTACACACCATATCAGGCACAAGGAAGGAAGCCCTGAGGTAAGGGTGAAATGGAGCTTGAGGAAGTGAGGGCTGCTGTGGGGGAAGTAGCCTAGGGAATTGTACATGTCATGTTTCTAAAAGGTCAGCTACCATAGCTGATACTATTAGGGTTCCTGGGCTGGAGCCTGGAGTAGAGGGTGGGCCTGGGCTCCCCCCCCCCACCTTTGCCTCCTGATTAATCACTGAGACTGGGAGACACCAGAGACTGTGCAAGGAAGGATAACTTCTGCTCACCTCCCTTGCTGGTTTATGATGAAAATGGCTCAGTAGACTGTGACCCTTGTCTCTAGAGAGAGAAGGTTTATGTGGAGGGTCACAGTGAGCCTCTGAGGCTAGCGAAATCCGCCAGGAAACGCGGGACCCACGGAGGCAAGGACAGAGTTTTGTCACAGTATGTACCATGGAGAGAGAGTGCACATACATTCATACAGCATTTACAATATATCAATTTCACTTAAACCAGTTGCTACTGTATTTCATATACTCCAGATGTTTATTTTTAGCACAGCTGATATCATGCAAATTATTTGTAAGCACACCTATAAAATAAAATTCTGTTACCAACTACTAGTGTAATTTTTTCTTTATAAGAACATATGGCTGGAAGGGATCTCCTGGGTCACTGAATCCAGTCCCCTGCTATAACAGGCAACCACATAATATAATCCCATTCATAAACGTATCAAGCTCTATCTCAAAACCAGTTAGGTTTCTTCCCTCCACTACTCCTGTTGCCAGACTGTTCCAGAAGCACACCCCTCTGATGGTTAGAATCTTTATTATTGATTTCCATAATAAATTGACTTATGGCCAGTTATATATTTATAACTGGCCACAATATATACTTATTTAAAAATATAGAGTATTATAGGCACATTTTAATTCACTGCTATTATTAATTTCTTGGTGCCAAATTATTGCCAGTGAACACAGCAATATATGTGAGTGCTGAAAGCAACCCAGAACTTAATGATAACATTATTTTCAAACTCTTAAATTTTGGACTGTTTCTTAAGATATTCTCTTCTGAACAGTCTGTCCTTCCAGCCTTTCGGTTAATTGACTCAGAGTTTAAAGCCAGAAGGGAGTATTATGTTCATCTAGTCTGACCTCCAGCATAACACAAGCCCTAGAATTTCACCATCCTATTCATGCATCAAGCCTATAACAGTCAAGAGCCCTGTGGCAATCTTCCCTGCACTAGAGTGCTTGGTTATATAAAAGATATCAGGACAATATTAAGGAGAGACAATGGAGATAAATTTGTTTGAATACAATGGTTGTGACTGTGTGGTTAAGTTCCTTTGTTTGATATTTGTGCTATTTCATTCCTTTTCCAGTTTAGAGGCCATGTCAGGACTAATTCTCCCCTTGTTGGTCTTAGTCTGGTTCTAATTCACCCCTTGTTGCAGTTCTATTCTGACTGCCTGTGTATTTGCTATTCCTCACATTTTGGTGCAATCTGAAAATGTGGTCACCATTGCAAAGAAACATTTAACAAAGTAGGGCATGATGCACCCAGGCAGGGTAAAGAGAAGTGTTTGTCTTTCTTTGAGTATAGTTGGTCCAAAAAAGCCTGTGGGAGCCATAAAAGGCCTGTCAGGCTCTATAACATTTTACTGTGTTTGAACACATTTGTGAGCAGTCATGTCAGCTGACAATGCCGATGCTATTAATGGCCAGTGTAGATCACAACAAACTACATTCACTATTGTGTCAGCTAATCAGGATTAAACTTTCAGTGAAGCAGATGACATGCTGATGAACACACTGACTGGTGAGTCACATTCAGCATTGTGTCAACTAACATGATTTTTCAAAAGCATGTTCAAGCACAATGAACTGCTGTAGTGCAGACCAGGCCAAAGCATCCTGCAGTAGGTTTCAGCCAACAGCAGACTTCACTTTTGTATGACATGCTCCTGCATTGTGACAGAAGCAGTCCCATGGACCATCTGGAAGGGTTCAATGGAACACTGGTGCCCTGAGGAGAGAGCTTAATTTGGCATGATGTCAAGTTTAAGGCAGTCCAGAAATGATAACACACAAGTATGAGGACATTTAAACATCAGCATGAGGAAAAACAAAGCAAAACAAAACACCAGTCTTGACAGGTATGTCTACCCAGCATTTTGGAGTGACCCTCCCAGACTGGATTGACAGACTCAGGCTAGCAGGGCTTGCCCTAGCGTTCTAAAAGGAGCTGTACAGACAGTGCTTTGAAGTTGTGGCTTGAGGTAGAGCTCGAGCTCTGAACCCTGAAGTGGGAAGTGGGCTTCAGACCTCGAGCTGCAGCTTCACAGTGCAGTCTATATAGCTATTGTTAGAGCAGTAGCACAAACCCAAGTCTGTTGACCAGTGATGAGTGGTTCAGTCAAAAGTTCTGGGTAGACATACTCTAACTCTCACATGTGAATCACGTAGAATGAATGGAGTCTTGACTGAGTAAAATTGGGCCCATTTGTGCTTAGTCAAAAACTGACCTTACCCTGGTAAATAATATATATGACAGAGACAAATGGAGAGCAATAGCTAGACTGAAGAGAAGTTCAATGTACGTAGCGTGAAATACTGGCCAATTAAAGTCAACAGAAGTTTTGCCATTGACTTAAATGGGGCCATGATATAATCCACAATATAGTCATAGATTTTAAGGCCACAAGAGATCACTGTGATTATCTAGTCTTATCTCCTGCATAATTCAGGCCATAGGACTTTGCTGAATTAACTCTTATCTAGAGTATAGATTACAGAAAAAAATCTAATCCTGATCTAAAAATTGCCAGAGATGGCATCAGTAAATTTCCTAAAAGGGTACAAACTATCAAATTCACTTAATAAACAAAATAATTTTACTGTATAACCTCAATATTATAATTTTTTGAGGAGAGAAGAACAGAGATTATAAAAGCACACTTGATGTCAGAAAAGCAATACATATGAAATAATTAACACCTGGGTCTGAAATATTTCAGTCTTAAAGAATATTAAATGAATCTGAGTCTTTCAGTGGCAAAGTTTCAAACATTTGCCGCAGTGTATCTAAAACAAGACAATGTTTATGCAGCTTAAAAAGATAATATCTTCCTAACGGTCTCAAATGTGTGTAGACATAGATGTATACACACATGCACACAATAGTTAAAGGGTGGTGTTGGAAATAATTTTCCAAATAAATTTAGCAAATCAACCTTTACTGCAGGAGTTGGTAACCTTCGGCACATGGCCCATCAGGGTAATCGGCGGGCGGGTCACGAGACATTTTGTTTACTTTGACCATCCGCAGGCATGGCCCCCTGCATCTCCCAGTGGCTGTGGTTCACCATTCCTGGCCAATCCAATGGGAGTTGCAGGAAGTGCTTTGCAATGCTCCCACTCCCAAAGGCATGGAAAGGGAAAAACTAAGTCTGGAATGGGAAGCTAGATTTTCATAATTAGCTTTAGACAAAATAATGTCCCTAACTTTTTTCTTTTTTTAAAATACCAAGTTTATCTTGAGAAATCCAGGTCCGGTAGAACTATTATTAAGTGGATACATAATTGGTTATACAACTGCAAACAAAGTTTAACTATTAATGGAATGATGTCAGATTGGAAGGAGACCTCAAGGGGATTCCACAGGGACCTGTTCTAGGCCCAGTGTTATTTAACATCTTCATTAATGACCTGGATATAGTAATAGAGAGCATACTGATCAAGTTTGCAGAGGACACAAAGCTGGGGGGAGGGATTGACAAATATTTTGGAAGATAGAGTTAAATTTCAAAGGGATCTTGATATATTGGAGAACTGAGCTGTAGACAACAAATTTAAATTCAACAAAGGAAAATGTAAGGTGCTACACTTAGGGAAATAAAACCAAATGCACAAATACAGAGTGGGGGAAAAACTGGCTTCACAGCAGCACTGATGAGAAGGATCTTGGGTTTGTGGTTGAGCACAACCTCAACATGTGTCAGAAATGTGATGCTGTTGGAAATAAAGCAAATGCAATTTTGGGTTGTATTAACAGAGAGAGGCATAGCATTCAACTCACTGGACATGATAGTACCTCTCTACTCGGCACTGGTTAGGCCTCAGCTGGAGTACTGTGTACAATTTTGGTCACCAATGTATAGAATGATGTAGAGAAACTGGAAAGGATCTAGAGGTGAGCAACAAAGATGATCAAAGGGATGCAATACAAGCCATATGAGCAAAGGCTGAAGAAACTGGGCATGTGTAGTTTGGAAAAGAGGAGATTCGGTGTGACATGATAGAGTTCTTCCAATATTTGAAAGGCTGTGAGAAAAAGATGGAGAAAAATTGTTCTCTCTTGCCACAGAGGGCAGGACAAGAGGCACTGGGTTCAAACTACAGCATAGCAGATTTAAATTAAATCTCAGGGAAAACTTGCTAACTGTAAGAACAATGGAACAAACTACACAGGGAAGTCATGGAAGCTCCTTCACTAGAGATTTTCAAAAAATAGGCTGAATAGCTACCTGTCTTGGATGGTTTAGACCAACAAATCCTTCATCTTGGCAGAGGTTAGACTAGATGACCCTTGCAGTCCTTTCTAACTCTCTGGTTCTATAATTCTGTGATCTACATAAAAACAGGATGAGAGCTGTTTGACTTCTGCTCATTTGCTATTGTTGCAATAAGTGAAACTGACATCCATCATGGTTATTTATTTTGTGACACCTGTAAGAATATAGGCTTAAATTGAACCTCTGTGAACTATGGTTTTAAATTAAGTTTGATTATTAGCACAAGTGATAGGAAAGCACATGACCAAAAAGAATTAAATCAGGAGAAAGAAGGATGTTTGTGATAAATTTATGTTAACCATTGAAATACCAGTGTTATCTTATTTAAGGTTTGTGTTGAGATAATAGAAATAAAGAAAGCATGGTTAATTGGTTACCAGGTGCAGTAAGTAACTGGTTATAAAAGGTTGTTTAATTTAATATAAAGAAATGCTTAGTCCAGTAGTTAGGGAGAAATATGGCAAATAAGAGGAAAACCTTGAAAAGAGGGGCCCAGACATTAATCTCATCTTAACCAGGCCAGAGTTCAACCCTAAACTGCCTCCTCTGACTTTAGCCAAAGTCTAGTAATCATCAATGACATCACTTGTTTGTTATACTGTATAAAAGGCAAGGTATTTAGAGGTTTCTTTGTCAGAGCTGTTCCTTACCCCTTTGCAGTTAGATTGTGATGGGACAGCATCTCCCGAGTCTGATCCTCTTGTGAGTATTGGGCCAATGCTTATAATATTTTGTTGATAGGACATAGGGCAGTGGTGGGCAACCTGCAGTTTGTGGGCCGCACATGGCCCATCAGGGTAATCCACTGGTGGGCCGCAAGACAGTTTGTTTACGTTGACCATCCACAGGCACGGCTGCCCGCAGCTCCTAGTGGCTGTGGTTCACTGTTCCCAGCCAATGGGAGCTGCAGGAAGTGGCATCCAGCACTGATAAACTCAAGTTCTTTGCCAAGATTAACAAGCCACAAATACAGAATTTTTTTTATCTGCGAAAGAACAAGGAAGGAACAACAAATGTGCTCCTTTTCTATGTCAGTTAAAATCATTCATGAAGTTTAGCCTCATACATGATCAAAATCAGGCTTTTAACATACTCTATCTTGTAAGAGAACCTGACAGTGTTTGCCTTTACCATTTTTGTTTTCTCATTACAAAATACTGAAACCATATTTTTCTGTTTTGTATTTCACTGCTTTTTGAGTACAGCACATTTCCATGCACAATTAATATAGCCTATAGAGTGCATGCATATCCAGGGGACATTAAAACTGTCATTAGTGCACAACTGATGCCTTATTGACTTTATGATAGGTTTGAGGCTACCAGCTCCCTCCCAGTAGCAGTGTTTCATGCTCCAAGTTGGGCCAGGCAGGCAGCAATGGGAGGGAGGCAGGCTTCAATTCATAATGATAATGAATAGCCATTGGGCTAGGGGAAAAAAGGGTGAGAATAATTTCATAGCCTGATAGTTTGTGCACTCACTTTGAATATGGGTCTCCGACATCCTATTATTTATGTAAAGTGGAACAGCTTCAGCACGAGAGACTAAGACCCGTATCAGAATGTCCCAGAGCTCAGTGGTTTAGACACTCTCCTGCAACATGGAAGACCTAAGTTTAAATCCTTTCTCTGTCTCAGGCAAAGGGTGGAATTGAACCCAAGTCTCTGACATCCTAGGTAAGTGCCCTAATGATTGGGCAAAAAGTTATGAGGAGCACTGCTTCCTCCAGCCATTTTGTGAATCTAGTCGTCCTTTGTGGTTGCCCAAAATCAAAACAATTTTTTGTGAAGACCAGGTGGAAACAAAACATTTTGTTTCAACATTTCTGAAACATTTTGATTTTTCAATTTGGTGGAAACTATTCAGCAAACTTGACATGAATTTGCAAATGATTTTGGACTGAGCAAAATTGCATTTTCCTGTGAATACAATATTACTCACCCCCGCCACGCTGCAGTTCTCCCAGCCTCCTTCTGCAGAAATGGATATTACTTTCAAACTTATTCAGTTAGCAAGAAAAAGAGCTACATATTTATTGGGGATTTAATAAAAAACATCTATCAGATTATCCTTCCCAGAAAGCTGTCTTAGTTAAAAAAGGGGGCATACATGACCCTATCCAGCTCTGCAGTGCCTTGCCCCAATCTGGCAAACACTTACTTACACATGTTTCACTTTACCACAATGTCTTCTAATTAATGCTCAGATAGCAAAGTTAAGCACATGAATAAGTGTTTGCAGAATAGGAGTCTAATTTGAAACAAGATACAACAAGTGACAGAGAGTAGGACATAAGGATGAGGAGGATAATGGTAATATCACACAGGTACATAGATCAGTTATATGCATTATTTATGGATACTTATGTACTGCCCTTGGTTTCATTCTGACATAATATTAATCTGATCATTAACAGCTAAACAGATAAATACAATTAAAATATAATTATGAAAAGATACAATTACAATATGCAAGAAAGAAAATATAGCTTTGGAGACTATGCTTACGTACCTTCACAATACTAAGGAAATCTGGAGATTTTTAGCTGAAACAAACAAAAAATACAAGCTCTTTTAAATGAAATAGCTTTCCATGCAATTAAATCGTCAGTAAGTCTACATTTTTTTCTTTAAGAAGCTTGTTTGAAAATAACTAAATTATGTTCTAAATTGCAGGCATTGATTAAAGAACATTTTGTGCTGACCAGCTTCTTTATGCAGGCATTATCTTGGCTTCCTGATTCATATATAAAATCAAATCAAATCTACATGCATTATTTATGCGAGCAATGGAGTCGCTATTGTCAAGTTGTGTCCGGATTTATCTGGTTATATCTTTAAAATGTTGGCAGTGTTATCTCTTTTCGACTCAAACTGGGCTAGTCAAAGTTTGGGGCCCAGCTGGGAATAGAAATTAATTATAGGTATTTCTTTGATGCAGTTTTCTTTATTTACAAAGAATGTATGAAGTTCTGCATCTCTAAATACAAAAGCAATTAAATAGCAGTAAAGAGCTTCTTTTGCTCGCTGTGCCAAGAACAGTCTTTTCAACGTGGACACCTGACCCCAAAACTATCCTCGGGTTTCTTCCAGGGTTGGCACTGTGATTTCAGTTGGTCCTTCTGGATGTCTTTGTTTCTCTCCAGTCCTCTGAGTTCTGCATTCTCACACACACACACACAGCAAAAACTGCTGGGCAGGTTCACATACTCACTTCTTCTATGTGAGTGCTTATCCTTGCAGTTATGTTAATCGAAGGGTGTGCATGTGCTCACACCTATCAATTTCTATTAGGTTTTAATTCAACACAAACTTTCAAACAGCTCGTAATACCACTCTGTCTCAGGCTAAAATGGTGGCTACCAGTAACTGATCACAAATAGAGAGAAAAGAAATAACTTGATATATTACAAATGACACAGGCTTAATTATTTGCTATCTACAGTGTCTTCCGGTCAAGATGTTTTCACATCAACAACCCAAATTGATTTTTATTCCCACCCAAACCCCTGTAGGCTTTATACCTCCCTGATGGAATTTCTTTCAATCACCAAGGAGGAACCCCCTTTTATTCAGCCACTGATGAATGCACATTGTTTCTGTGGAATTTCCTGGCTGAAACAGACCCTGTCCATTCAGTTTGAATGGGGAATTCACCTCTGTAACAACTTTCCGAGTCTCAACCTCTACAACTACATTCTTAGATTTGGGGAGATGGGGGTCAGCCAAGGTGAAATTCTGTCCCTCTAGCACTAGCATCCATGCCTACTATGAAGGGGGTATTGAAACATGGATAGGCTAACACAGAAGCAGTCCCAAGAGCCTTTTTCAACTCTGAAAATGCTAAATCAACCTTGCTGAGCATGGAAATGATTTCCTCCTTTTTACTGTTGGCTACCTGTCTGCAAATGAAAAGTGATCAGTTCTTGCTTTAGATTCACAAGAGCTATAGCAATGGAGACTCCCCCAGGATCCAGGGTCTCCAAACAGGTTTCAACCACTTCCCATCTTTCCTTTGCTGGAAAGCTACCTCAGCATGTAGTTGTTATAATAGTTTGTCACCAGGGGCCGGACACAACTTGTTCATTGCAAACCCATTGTCTTACCTAGGCCATAACTTCAAAGGGAATTTCCACAGACTGAATTTGTAAGACAACTTTCCAGATATTGATTACATAGCCATAATGAAATCCAAGCTTGTTGTTAGCTCATGCATTATTTCAGGCTCCCAGATTTCTTCCCTGTATTCCAATTGTCAAACCCAATCTTTGGACCTGTGCCCTTGCCACAGCCATGGTCCCCACTTGAGACCAATTAGGTGACTCCATCCTCTGTTCCCTAGCCTTTTTAGCATTGCTAGTTTAATAACTATGATATTTTAGCCAATGTCAGTCATGCCATGAGTGCCATTTAGGTGGGCAGGATTCCCCCCCCCCCCCCCGGTTTCATGTTACCAGGTAGAATTCTTAACTAGGGCACACTAGTGTGAAATGTAAGTTGTGCAGAGGAGAGGTGCCCCTGGGGCAGGGATTCAGTATTTTGTTTACAATCAGAGGCAGGGTGATTAAGATAAGAAAGGGCTGGTGATTAAATTAAGGCTCTAGAAGTCTAGCCTGAATCCCTCGGGGAGTGGGGGGAGGAGGGGTTGTTTTAGAGAGAACACAGGGGTCTCAGAAAAAAATACAACCAAGCCCTCTGAGCCAAGGTTACATTCAGAAACAGGGAAGATTTGGGGGTGTAGGTGAAAAGAAGGGGCCAAAACCAGAGGAATGGATAGCAGTAGTATAGAGAAGTCCCCACTCTACCTGTGGTACTTATGTATCCCCATCACCGTAGTATCTTGAGTGCATCACAAGATCTAACCTATTTCTTATCAGAGCCCCTCAGTGAGATAGTGCCCCATCTGTACAATGGGGATAACCGCACTGCACTGAGGCACACAGAGACAAAAGACAAGTTTTTAAAGGTATTTAGGTACCTAGTGGGATTTTCAAAAGTACCTAGAATGTTAGGTGCTTTGTAAACCCCACTAGATGCCTAGCTGCATCTTTGGGTCCCGAAAAGGTTTTGAAACTCTGTCCTTAAGTCACTGGTCTGAGGTCACACAGGAAGTCCATGTGGGTTAGTAGAACCAAGCTCTTTTGGGCTAACTCCCTATCTCTCTGCTGCATGCTGCAGAACAAGAGGACTCCGATAACTGGAAGCAAAACCAAGGCAGCCAGTTCTCTGAGACTCCAGCAAGTGTTCCCAGGGGGTTGGGATGGATGTCATGGCTGACAACATAAAAAGCAGCACAGAGTCAGGAATGATTGAGAATGAGAGTCAGATGAGAGGAAAGTACACAATTCCCAAGAAGTAGCAGGTTCTGTCCCAGGCTGGGTTGTAGCGCAATGGCTGCTGTGCAATTTTACATTTTAACTGAAAACCATTTTTTGTTCTGAGTTTGAGAAAAGGAAGGAATTAGAAAGTGTCATATGAGTATCAGATGCATTCATGCCTCAACTTCTCAGGGTTTCAGCTGTATTCAGGATAATTCCATAACAAAAAACCAGAAACTGCATCCTCAGAATCGCTAAAGTCAACGATTATTGCCGTAATTTGTATTATTCACTGGGCATCATCTGTGTGCTCAGTATTGTTCAGAATATGTCAGAAAATGTAGTCCCTGAGCCAATATGTATAAAATGAGTAGCCCTGGATAAGATGGCTCAGATATTTAAGTATGAAGTGTATAGTTATCACATGTTCACTGTGATGTTAATATCTATGAGTGGAGGTGATGATGACAATAGAAGTTTTTATGGATTAAGGACTAGAAGATTTGACCGTCCAACTTTCTTTCAAGAGGAAAGCTGCCCAGAGCTCCTGCCTGTTTATTTTCGTTCCCTGCCTGCAGTGGCCCTGATATACCTCAGAAGTCTCAATTTTTTTCTCAACTTTAAAATGTGGAATTTTCTTGATGTTTGGTTTTAAATATTCTCCTGTGAGAACTGCACCTCAGTCATGGAAGTGTTGTGTCTAAGAGGCTCCTGGAAAGTAACTAGTCTTTAAATAGAAGTAAAAACAGTGTTGCCAACTTTCATGATTTTATGATGAATCTCATGCTAATTACTGTTTTCCTTCAAGCCCCAGCTCCCAGACTCAAATGGATATATGACGTTTTCAGCCGTCATTCTTCAAGAAAAACGAAGTTTCTAGCTTTTATGGCTGTGGAGAAAGCTTCAGAATGTGACCCCCAGTGAACCCTAAAAGCTCAAAAAGCAGAAGGCAAATAAAAAGAACACCAAATCTATTCTTTTTACATCATCTCATCTCATGATTTTTGGTGAGCCCGATTCATGATTTTTGAACATTTGGGATTGGCAATACTATAAAAGTGACTTGAACGTATCACTTTCACACCTGTCAGTTTCTAGTCGATTATTTGTAGTGAGGTAACACCCCTACATCCCCAGGCAAGTGCAGTATAAACTCAGGGGGCTTTTCCCTAATAGGATGTTTCCAAAGTTAAATGCTTCCATGCTTAGTGAACTGCAAAAAGGTGATAGAAAGTAATGTAGATTTTTCTACAATTTTTTCCAGTGGTTGTATTCAAGAGTTGGTAACAAAATAAGAATATACATTAAAATTTAAACCTAACCAGAATCCCTAAACTGACTTCACACAAGATGTGAGAACATGTTAGTATTAGAGCTAAGTGGGTGTAATATTTATTTAATTCTCCTTTTTTCTAAATAAAGGAATTAGATACAGTGCTCCTCTCCACTAATTTCTAAGTTATTATTGGCAAAAACAAAAACAAAAACAAAACAAAACCCTAGAGTTTTCAGGTGCCTAAGTAGCCGCTGGAATCATGGTTAAAGTTGTTTCGCCTCCCCACCAAAATCTGAAATGGTACCACTGAGTCACGTCCCTTTCTGTCCCTCCCTCAAGCCACTGATTTGAGCCAAATAAGCTATCAAGGGCATTTTCTCCTCAAAGATAGTGGGTCTTTTGCATCATTTGAGTTGAGACAGATTGACCTTTCCTCCTGGGTCTCTATGGGTTACAGATCAAGAAGAAAGTTGTTGTCAAGTCCTCTGGTTGACTCAATTCCTCGTCTTGATAGCAGTGTTCCACTGGTCTGTGACCCGTTTATTTTCTTCTGAAACTGACTTTTCAGCTTCTTAATTCTTTGCTGCAACTTATTTCTATTAGCAAATTCCAGTTTAGCTACAGCTTGCCTGGTCTCCACTATTTCATGGAAGACCTCATCTATGAGTCAGGTTGCTGGTCACCTTTTTGATCTGTCTTGTCATTCCAGTGGAGGAGCTTTGCAGCTTTGCAGCCCAATCTTGTCTGAGCACTTCATCACTGCTGTTTCAACATCTCATCTCTCCCTGCAAGTTCTCTGAACGCTTTTTTGGGGAAAGCTACAGCTTTTGTTTTAGGGTGTGTGTCCTTGTCCTGTCTTGTCTTAATTTCCTTTCAAAGGTATCCAGGCAGCTTTCTTTAAATCCTGCTGGCTATTCTGTATTTCTGAAAGCAACTCGATTATTTGTTCCATGCTGGTACAACAGGAATGCCACTCTCAGTTTCTCTCCTTGGAAAGGTTTCAGAGTAACAGCCGTGTTAGTCTGTATTCGCAAAAAGAAAAGGAGTACTTGTGGCACCTTAGAGACTAACCAATTTATTTGAGCATGAGCTTTCGTGAGCTACAGCTCACGAAAGCTCATGCTCAAATAAATTGGTTAGTCTCTAAGGTGCCACAAGTACTCCTTTTCTTTTCTCCTTGGAAACTCCTTTTCCCCCCAAGTGGCTAGTCAAAGTTTTGGGCACTGGGTATTCTCCATTTGGAATAGAAATTGGTGATAGTCAGGTATTTCTTTGATGTTGTGCTCTGTTTAAGGGTTTTTTTTTTTTTTTTTTTTTAGGAAAGAATAATACAAGTCCTCTGTCTCTAAAGGCACAAGGAATCAAATAGCAGTAAACAGATCCTTTTGCTCACTGCACCAAGGCCATTCTTTCCAGCCTGCTTTCTTTACCCAAAATCTCTCCCCAGGATTCTTTCAGGGTCAGCTTTCAGCTGCTCCTTAAGCTCTCTCTCTCTTGCTAGCCTGCGCGTGCACACAGCCTCCCGAAACAATACTCATTAAAAACATATAGGGTGGGTTCATATCCACCTTCTGTCCTGAGGGAGCTTATCTTTACGTGTATGCTAATTGAAGGGTGCATTCACACTGACCTATAACAAGGTTTCACCCAGACCATAACAGCAGGATATGGAGTCTGAATAACCCGAAACTTGAAACTTGATATTCCAGAAGAATATTGCAGATTGTTTCAGCAGCAGTGGAGTGGGTGGTATGTGTTACCTGTGGGTTCTCAAATCACTATAAATAACAAATTATAAATAAAATAGCAGGATTTCATTTAAAAAATGCAATTTTGCACAATGGTAATGAGGGGATAAGTTCATAAATGAAAACCCCACGTCCGTAACACATCCACATAAAATTTTCTGAAACACAACCCACTAAGCTATATCATACCATGAATGTTGAACGGAGAACTTCCCTTTTATACATCTGTGAAGTTCTGTTTTAATATTGTTTATTAACTGCTCCAGACCCCAAAAACTCTCAGTATATGTTGCTAACATTAGTATGTTATACTTTCTGGCTAGGATTTTCGAAGAAGCCAATGGGATTTGGCACCTAACTCCATTTGGCTCCAGGGGAAATTCCAGCCTTGCTTCTCACTCCTGCAAAGTTTAATTAATAAGATTTGTTTCTTCTAAATTCCTGCAACTTTAACTTTATTCCATGCATTATATTTTGGCATAAGAAGCAGAATTTTATTATTGACTAGAATAAATATATAAAGGTTGAATGTGAGTAGGCATTTCAAATCATGCTTAGATTAAGCCTGTTAAAGTTCCTGTACATGTCTGAATTTTAATATTTTTAATATTTAATATTTTAATATTTTGTATTAGAGTAAATGGATGGTTTAATGGGTGAGATTTCCCCTGTTCAGGGGATGAACAAAAACCTATGAACAACCTTGTTTATCTGATCTAATTGGGACCAGGGCCAGATCGGATAATCCAAAATTCGGATAACCTGGAGAATGGGAAAGCATGAGGCTGCAACACCATCTAGTGGTCACAGAAGAGACCGCCTGTTCTAGACCTGTGTGTGATGGTTGGTTGGTTAATATGGATAAGGGAGGGCTGGATAAACGGTGTTCTACTGTATTTAGGTTCCATTTAAGTCCTCCAAAAAGAGAGTAAGTGGCACATAGGGTTTATGCTGGTCCTCTATCAAGAAATGGATTTCACCCCAAATTAATATTATGGAGAGTTTTTCTTTACTTCTTTGGGATTATAGAACATAGTCCAAGGGAACTTTTATTGCAAAGAATGGGTTTTTCATCCTCTTTTGCTTGATGTATATATATTAAATGGCTTTTTGAGAGCAGGGTTCCTAAAGGTAGATAATGTAACCTCCAATCCTCCCATCAATCCTTCCAACCTCCTAAAACCTGGTGATGTGACACTTTAATTTTACACTCTTCTGCTCGGGAATATATGTGACATAAATGGAGCATAAATGGTGCTTCTTTCTCTTCCTGCTTCTCTTCATTGCTGTGGGATGCTGCATTTCTAAGCCTTCCAAAGAGCAGAGGAAACCTCTTTTCTTCTTTCTTCACTTAAGGACCTACTGAATCTCCCCACTTAGTTTGCATTTAGTCTCTCCCGGTCCCCCCCACCCCACCCCTTCAGTCCATGGATGTAAAATGATCTTATTTTAATGAGAAAATGGGGATGACTTCCCCTCCACAGCTTGATTCAGAAAGGGTCTGGATCTGTCTGAGAGTGCAGACATTTTAGTGAGGATTGCGATGTTCTCTTGCGGAGGTTTGTTGCACTGTGTCCAGGTCTTATGCCCCTTTCCGACTTCCACAGCTATACAGCTCCTGACGAGTTCTCTCCTTTGTACTCTCTGAGAGGCCTGGGACAGGGTTCTCTGGTCTATACAGCCAAATAGTTCTGATTTATGCAATTTGCATTCAGTGTTGCCAATTATTTATAAGCCAACAGAGCCTCAATATCCTAGTGGGGATCTCCTCCATCTTATTCTCTTTTTTTTCCCCATCTTTACAATAATATAAATACAAAGGTTATAGAACAAACTAGACCAATTGAAACAACATATGGCTGACAATGATCAAGTGAAAATGGAGTTCTGGGAGTTAGGGCAGGAGATCTGAACCTATGCAATTTTGCAACAGTCTTCCTGTGTGACACAGAGAAAGTCATTTAACTTGTCTATGACTCAGGCTTAATTCATTCATATGCCTGTAAAGGCACCATAGATGTGTGAAATATTGATTCAAACATTGAGGTTGCAAGGAGACTATGGTAGGTTATAAGTAATGGAAGAAAGAAAAATATCAATGCTGGTAATAAGGAGCAACAGACATAATAGAGCAATTATACTTCTGACTCATCTAAGGTTTTCCTGAATTAGAAACCTTTAGGCTTATTTTCTAAAACAGCTGCAGAATTTATGTAAGGGGACATACATGGAATTTTATTCAGTTTTGTTGGCAATGTTGTTCAACTCATTGTTTAAGAAATGTTGACCAGTGTGTCCAGGATTTAAGCTGCTATGTTACCCCCCGCAAAAAAAAAAATCAGGTGTGATTTAATTTTTCATGTAGATTATTTTTTTTTCTTGAATTGTGGAGTGTTGATAAAACAACAAAGCACTGCTAAATATCTCAACTCAGGGAAGGGGTGGGGAGCTAGAAGTGTCAGCCGTGCAAACGTTGTTTAGCCACGATGATGAACATTTCTGGTTTTGTTGTGATTGTTTGGTTTAAAATGGTTTTTAAAGGGACAGTTGAACAGAGAGGTAATTAAAAAGATAAAGGGTGTAGAAAACTGTTGCAAAGCATTTGAGCATAGCCTCCAGCTGGGGTGATCTGTGAATCAGTCCTAGTCATCACTGTATTAACATGGAACCATGGAAAAGTGGACAGCCTAGAAACCTGACTGGGGGATGAACAAACTCCTTATCTGAGGAGTTATAGCTGAGAAGTGGCAGAAGAACTGTGCCATAGCCCCTACTCATGCTATGGGCTGCAGTAATCTTCATGGTACTGGTATCTTCTCCCTTCATGAGAAAAGTCATAGTGCATGAATCTTTGGCCATAACATCCACATTCCACTCTACAGAACCAGATCCCCACTGGAGAGAGTATCAAGGAATATTTCCAACACAGCTTCCCCATGCTCTTCAGCTCTCATGCTTGACAGAAATCCTTAGTTTTGCGGCAAGTGGGCCTTCTGTACCCTAGCTATTGGGGCAGCATTTCTCCCTTAAACAACAACTTGCCCTAAAACTAATTAAGCCAAAAGTTTCACATCAGAATTCTACCTACCTGTGTGTTAAAGATCATAGAGACAATTCATGGATTCATAGATTTCAAGGCCAGAAGGCATCATTGTGATCATCCAGTCTGACCTTCTGTAGAATACAGGCCATAGAACTTCCCCAAAATAATTCCTAGAGCATATCTTTTAGGGGAAAAAACATCCAGTGACCTGTGCTTTTCATTGTTTGTTTACCACTCTCCCAATTGTTTTTATGTCACTTGCACACTTTCTAAGTGATGATTTTATTGTTTCTTCTAGGTTATTAATAAAAATGTTAAATAGTGAAGAGCCAAGAAACAAACCCTGACAGACCCCACTAGAAACACTTGATCTTTATTCCCCATTTATACTTACATTTTGAGATCAGTTAGCCAGCTTTTAATCTAATTAATCTGTGATATGCTAGTTTTATATTGTTCTAGTTCTGTAATCAAAATGTTATGTGACACCAAGTCAAACAGAAGACTTACAGAAGTCTAAGTATATTGCATCAACACTATTACAATTATCAACCAAATCAGTGATCTCGTAAAAAAATAATTGACAGGATTTATTTTCTGTTAACCCATATTAACATTAATTATATTACCCTCCTTTAATCCTTTATTAATTGAGTCCCATATCAGCTACTCCATCATCTTGCCTGGGGTTGATATCAGACCTACAGGCCTATAATTACGGGTCATCCAGTTCACCCTATTTAAATATTGACATATTAGCTTTCTTCCATACAGACCCCTCTTCCCATGTAAGGTGGACCAGTGTTGTAGAAAACCAACCCCCTCCATTCTACACTACTTGTTCACTTCTTCTGATTCTTTCTTCCTTTGCTCATGGGACAGGAAGGAGCTCAGAGAAAATCTTTTGGACATTCTTCTTTAGCAAACTTTCAAGTTCCCTGAAGTCATCTATCGGTGAAATATCCTGCAACATATTGTCATTAGTGCCAGTATGAACCATCACCAGTGGATCTTTGCTTGTCAACTTCAGAAGGCAGACACCTCACGCCTTAGCTCCAGAAAGTCAGAACGCTGTCCTGTTGTCCGCCAATCCCTTGCAGAATGCTCATTCGATTCTTCTGAGTATTGTATCCTCAACAAGGTTGTCAGTCTTCATTGGATGGATGGAGAATTCTTTGAGGGCAAGCTTGCTTTTCTTAAAGGTTGGGCTAAACTACCATCCACTGGTGTGTCCCATATACCGCTCTGTTTTCTTGAGCCAACTGGAACTTGAGAACTATCTTTCACAGTTTTCACATTGAGGCCCCGGTATTGATTGGAAACTTTTAGCTGTGTGGAGTTCCTCTTGTCCTCCTCTCTCTGGTGGCACAACCTGGCCATCCTCATCTATCTCAGGCCACATAGAAATGCTGCCATGACCTATTGCCACTGGTAGTTATGAACTGCCATGCCTCGTCTTTGAATTCCTCTCTCTCCCTCTGACTCCTTGTTGGCCAGCTCCTTTCTTCCTTGATCCTGGGGTACTGAGGTTTCTGTAACCTGGCTGTCTAAGAATTCCTCAGCTTCTCTGATTGTCAGTAGTGCATCTACTTGCCTCTCCAGTCCAAGAATCTTTTCTTCCAGGACAACCAACTTCCATGTCATCCATTGCAGATCACCCCCAGTCTTCTATTGCGGGGCATCTTGAAATCACACACAGAGTTGAACCTGGAAGGAAAGCATCTCACATTCCATTTCTCAACTCCCTTTGAAACTTTCCTGTTTGCTGCTTCTATTTGTGGGTCTTTAGTTTGTCTAGCAAGTAACCTTTTTTTTCCCCACCAAGACTCCCTGTTAGCTCAGCTCAACTCTGCCCCTCACCACTAAGGAGCAATTAACCACTCAGACTTCAAACAGTGGGACTGAATAAAGCTCCAAGAGTCCAAGCTTTGCAGCCCCTATCAAGGCACCAACAAACAAACCTGACTCAAATGCTCTGACTCGGGGATTATGGCCTAGCTAGACAGCCTGTACACAGAGAACAAACAAGCAAACAAGTCAAACAACCCACCAATATAAAACAGTTTAGAAAAGTAGTGTTATTTTTCACCAAATATCGGTTGCCTGTTTGGGTCATATCTAGTACTGTTTTGAAATGTTGTCTGATAGGAGTTGTCAAGGTTCTTTCCCCACTCTGAACTCTAGGGTACAGATGTGGGGACCTGCATAAAAAACCCCCTATGCTTATTTTTATTAGCATAGGTTAAAACTTCCCCAAGGTACAAACTATTTTACCTTTTGTCCCTGGACTTTATTGCTGCTACCATCAAGCATCTAACAGATATATAACCAGGAAAGAGCCCACTTGGAAATGTCTTTCACCCCAAAATCCCCCCAAGCCCTACACCCCCTTTCCTGGGGAAGGCTTGATAAAAAATCCTCACCAATTTGCATAGGTGAACACAGACCCAAACCCTTGGATCTTAAGAACAAGGAAAAAAGCAATCAGGTTCTTAAAAGAAGAATTTTAATTGAAGAAAAAGTAAAAGAATCACCTCTGTAAAATCAGGATGGTAAATACCTTACAGGGTAATCAGATTCAAAACATAGAGAATCCCTCTAGGCAAAACTTTAAGTTACAAAAAGACACAAAAACAGGAATAGACATTCCATTCAGCACAACTTATTTTATCAGCCATTTAAATAAAAGAAAATCTAACACATATCTAACTAGATTGCTTATTAACTCTTTACAGGAGTTCTGACCTGCATTCCTGCTCTGGTCCCGGCAAAAGACACACACACAGAGAACCCTTTGTTCCCCCTCCGCCCTCCAGCTTTGAAAGTATCTTGTCTCCTCATTGGTCATTTTGGTCAGGTGCCAGGGAGGTTATCTTTAGCTTCTTAACCCTTTACAGGTGAAAGGGTTTTTCCTCTGGCCAGGAGGGATTTAAAGGTGTTTACCCTCCCCTTTATATTTATGACAGGAGTGGATGAACCAAACAAGCTTTGGAGTTTGGGTAAGTATCCAAAAATTTGAATTCATATACAATGCGGATCTAAACTATTTGCAACTCCTGAACCTACAAAATTGGGCTGGAAACAATTCAAGAACAGACCCATATTGTTTTCCCCTTCCTGGCTGTAAATATATTTCTTCAAGAGTTGCTGTTTTCTCATTATTTCTGAATTTATTCAAGCCAGATCCAGCAATGAAAAACAGCCTAGCTACATCGCTCAGGATTGTGAACAATTTTGCTCCCTGGGTGCCATAGTTAGGTCGACCTTACCCCTGTTGTACATGGATCTAGGTCAAAAAAAGAATTCTTCCACCAACCTAGCTACCACCTCCTGAGGGGTTAGATTTACTGCCGCAAAGAAAAATCCCCTTCCATTGCTGTAGCGTCTGCTTTACAGTGGCCTAGCTGCCGCACTGCTGCTGTAGCATCTGTAGCACGGACCTACCACGGATATTTAAATTTAAAGTTCCATTTAAGAAGTAAGCAAATGTTTTGGGAGGTTTTTTTTTTTTTTTTTATTTTATTTTTTTTTCTGAATCAGTTCACCTATTCTTAGTTTGGGAAAGATGCGAGTTTAATCTATTTCCATGTAAGGGTTTATGCATTTTTTTTTTAGATGAGTAAATGGGACACTGTTGTAATAATCCTGACAAGACACCTAGGCTTTGGGCTCTCCAGAGGTCCCAGAATAGATTAAATGTTTGAAAGAGAAGAATGTGTGTTGGCAGCATGACTAGATCTGTATCCCAAGGGCAAAACACTAAGCCACGCTTGCATTCATTGCAGACATAGATCTTCAAAAAGATATTTTCATAAGCAAGTGTTGCAAGAATTCTATTGTGACTGCCAAATATATCACAGGAAGCAGAATGCATTCCAAGAATTAACATACTGGAGATGAGAGGAGACTAAGGAAACTAACTGCTTCAGTGACACCCGCAGCAGCAGGAGATGACAACAATGGCAGTATCAGCAGCAAAAAAAAACTAATTTTCCATTTATAAATTAAATCAAGCATATGGCTAGCTAATTAGACATATTCTCTTTGGACCAGAATAGAGCTATCCAAGCAATCTCAATAGAGGTTTTCATGAACAATGATATATATGTTACAGGAAATACCCTTTATTATAATAGAAGGCACACAGTCACATATGAGCAGCTTTAGGGGACAAAATGTTTTCTGCCTGAGATGTTTACCCTCAGTTATGCCCATAACCTACATGGGAAGTTCTGCTTTCTGTTCAATACAGCTCCATATGTAAAAAAGGACTGCATGCCTACCTACTGGCCTGACTGCTAAAGGGCAAGGTTCTTCATAAAATCAAGATGAGGATCTTGCAGAGCAGAACCAGAATTTGTTTCCTCTTTCCTAGAGATTTTACATTTGTTCCATTGTATTTGTTTATCTTTCATCTTAAATAAGCCATACAGACTGAGAGTTGTGCTTGTTCTTTACAAATGAAAAATATTATATTCCCAAATTACACATTCGTACTTCCACTGCTCATTTCCTCTCTAGTTCAAGCATACTGCTTTTCTTTCTTTTTTCATCAATCTGATAGTACTAAGCCAATGAGATATACTATTTATTTCAGGTGGCTAATATGATAAAAGAATCTGAATAGAATAATACATACACACACACACTATATATATATTACATACAGCAACAAAACAAAAATACCTTAAAAGAGCATTATATGCAGTATAGTTGTAGTTCTGTTGGTCCCAGGATACTTGACACCAGGTGGGTAAGGTAATATCTTTTAGTGGACCAACTTCTGATGAAGTTATTGGATATTATAATATCTCACCCATCTTGTCATAATGTCAACATTATGAAAGTTGACAAATCAAGCACTAAGTACTTAGGAAATGCCAAAATTAAGGTAGCTTGTGCAATATGCATTATGATACAGTCTTTAATTATATGATCATGTACTATATTTTTCATGGGACCTCAGCATCATTCAGTGCACAGGATGGACTCTGATTACTGAATGAACAACTTTTCAATATTTTGTTTAATCCTTATGGTTCAATGTATAGTCCCAGGCCTTATTTACTGCACACTGTCCAAACCCTGGTCTGAAGACAGAATTATTAATTGTCCCATGGGCTTCTCTATGGAACATCACTAATGCTTCATAAACAATAATTTCTCTTCACAACACCTGTATGACATGAAAGAGTGTATTATCCCCATTTTACAGATGGGGACCTGAAACACAGAAAGATAAATGTAAAGAGTTTCCACTAATTTTAAGGGCCTAATTTGAGACACCTGGAACCTGATTTTCAGTGTATGAAGATATTTAAAATTCAGCTTCCATTATCTTCATTTGCAGCTGTGTGTGCTCAGCACTTCTGCAGGTAAGATCCTAGACTCTCAAAACTAGGAAATGAAGAATACATAATTAGTTACCACCTGTGAAAAGTCTGGTGTAAGTGATGTGCTCACCATCATACAGGAACTCTGTGGCAGAGGCAGGGATAGAATCCAGTTCCCCAGGGCAGCATTCAACTGCCTTAACAATTAGACTGGTATTTCTGTTCCTGAAATTCCCTGTATCATTTGTTACTCTTCTTCCATCTTCTGGAAAAAATAAGGCAGGGGTCCTACAGACAATAGCAGTCTTCACTACACAATCTTGATACATTCCCAGCATAGATTCATCCTGTTCACTAAACAGGAATCTTGTGTAAAAATAGCATTTGATCATATAATTAAAGACAGTATCTTAATGCATATGCAGAATAGCGATGAATTAAGGTTCCATGCAACCTCAGTTCTGGCATTTCCTCAATTCTGAATGCTTGACTTTGCAACCTTCATAATGTTAACATGGTTTTCCTGTGTAATTTCCTGTTTTTAAAAAAGCAAACTGAGAAAACAGAAATTCCATTATTTGGTGTCCTACTGACACCATATGATTCATCAGCAGGGTTAGAATCTTCAGGCCCACTGCTATTTGAGCTAATGAAGTAACTGCTGGCAGTAGTAGGTTATCATCCTAGGGTCCAGCCCTAGAGGAGAAGATACACTTTGCCAGTGGGTTTCACAAATATTTTCTGACAGAGGAATGGTGAGACTCTGAAATCTTGGGTCCTATTCCAGACCCTGAAGGGCAATGTGCTCTAGTGGGAACAGACTCTTTCACATTCCTCCATACATTAACCCCTTTTTCCCCATACCCTCCAAACTGTCCCTATCCCAGTTCTCTCTCTTCCCCACCCCTGGCTCTTTGTCCCAGTCCCAATCACCTTGGCTACCCATACCTAGTCTCCTTGCCCAGCCAGATGTAGTCTATCCTGGGGGCTTGCTTTCGGAGTTCTAATTTCCCTCTCCCACTAAGAGTTTCTTCCCATCCCCAAACCCAGTTCTAGATTCCCTGTGCAACCAGTCCCATTTCCACCATACAGGCTCCTCAGACACTCTGAATCTCCCTTCCTCACCCCCACTAGCTTCCCATCCTAGTCTCCCTCCCAGGTTTCTCATCAGTTCTAAATGTCTCCCTATCACTTGCTTTCTGGCTCCTTTTCCCAGACAATTTGCCCAGCCAGTCCCAGATCCCTATTGCATTGCAGCTCCTTGTCAGATCTGTCTCCCCTTCCCACTGCCCAGCCCACCACTGGCTCTTAGTCCCAGTCTCCTTCTCCAGCCAGGACCAGTCTCCTCACTCCTCCCAGCTCCCCGTCTGGTATCAAGTTACTCCTCCAGCCAACTGGCTTCAAGTCCTCCCCCCATTTTCATCACCAGGTCCCAGTCCCAGTCTCTTTGACTAGCTAGTCCCATTCTTACCTTCCCAATAGCTTCCAGATCCAACCTTCCTCCTCTCATCCCTCCCTCCAACTCTCTATACTGCCCTGCCTTCTGTCCCCCAGCAGCTTCTAGTCCCAACTTCTCCTTCCTCCCCATTCCAGATCCCTCACGGTGAGGGGCCTCACCCCCACACTCATTATCCCAGTCTCCCTGCTCAGCCAATCTCAGTTTCCCCAGGTTCCTTGGCCCAATTTAGTCATTTCCCTCCCGCTGATTCTGACTTTTGTCCACTCTGCATTTGAATCAGACAGCTTCCTCCTGCCAGCAAGGGTGGGTCATTGAGAGCTCCACAGAGAAAGGCTTACTGCTGTCAGTTCCAGAGCCCAGCCCCAACCTAGTCCAGAGCACTGGGATTAGCCTTTATAAGGAAAAACTAGCTTCACCCACATAGCTTTGTGCTGGACTATGTTCAGTTGCTCTGTAGGGATGTCACATGCATAGTCTGGTCACACATAGGAGCTGTGAGGGGATGAAGCAAGCTCAGTGAGGGTGGAATCTTTGGACAGTTTAGTTGCTAAAATTTAAAAAGTCTGAGCATGTACAAACTGGGGTTTTTCAAAGATTTATAACTTAGTCAAATTTGGGGTGGTTTTAACAAGGACAGTAAAAGGCACATTCTTGACACAAAGGTAACCCACCTGCCAAATGTTAAGTCTCTTCTAGAAAGTATAGTGGTTCTATATCTGTTCAGAAAAAAGTTGCAAGATTTTTTTTTTTTTAATTTATTTCCTTCTAGCCTTGTTCTCAGAAACAGCTGATCCGTTTTGGGTGACATTTTCCCAAAAATTAGCCTGAAGCAGACACCTTTCATGGAAAATTGTTCAAGTTTGGCAGAGTAACAAGCAACTGAGCACATTGTCTTATAATGGGAAAAGTCTGGCAACCTTAACAACAGGTGACTACCAGCCTCATCTATAATAAATATGTTTTCAACCAAAGTATCTATAGAAAAGCAGGTAGTTTCTCTCCATCTGGAGGGACCAGCTTCCCCAAAAAAATTTGGAGGAAAATATATTTATACATGGAAATATCAGATAACAACTGAGCAGACTGAGTCTATATAAGGGTCAGCACAAAGCTGTGTCAGCCCATGAAGAGCCCTGGGAAGGAATTGTGACATCCCTGACAGCCCATTGATCCAATGGTCTGGAGAAGTAATTTACTGTAGCCAGTCACAAATTCCAATTTACTTTACCCCTCCAACTCCCAAACTTGTGCCAGCTTAGCTCTCCTGGCCAGTGCACTGAGGGGCTGAGCAGAGATATACTCACTCCCCACCCATTTCTTTCCCCTTTCCCCTTCTTGAGGTGGAGGGATTGGGAACTGGGCATATGTCCATTGCTCTTCTCACTGAACTCCAGCCAGAACATGGCCATGCACAAAAAATGTTGATCTGGTTCTTCAAGTACTGTATAAACAGTGATATGACAGAATATTTTACTTGATAAAATTCAGCCCCAAAGTCAAAATGAAGTGCCTTTCTTTCTATTGCCATCTCTTTTCTGCCGATATGAATTAGAAAAGACACAGAGATATATCAGATGTATGCTATTATGGCCAGTTTAAGTGAGTCAGAAATATGGGACTCCAGCTCAGCTGCTGACTGAGCCACCAAGATAATTAGGAAGTGAAGAAAAACCATGTTCTGCCCTGGAAAGTCACACAAATAACAGTTAGGATCTCAGCTTCAGAACTTTATACCATTCCATTGTTTAAGTTCTAAATGCAGAACATAACTGCTACCTACATATATTTCTAGGGCAGAGTATGCTGCCCTGTGAATGTCATCTACTCAAGACACAGTCATTATACTGTAATCAATTGCTGTGCTCAATAAAGTGGAAGAAAGGCTGTTAACCTGTACTTTTGTGAAGCATTATTTCCCACTAGTTTATTCTTTCATTGCATACAGCAAGTTTGCTTTCTGAAGAAGCCTTCTCCAAGTTACAAAGAGCTGGTTGTATTTTGCTATTGTATCTCAGAGAGGAGTGAGACATTGATAAACACACGGAAATGCAGTGTATGAATGTCATGGTTCTTATTCACTACTGATATTCAATGATTAACTGATTTTCTGATTAGCTGTCAGCTTGAAAAAATGTGGGGGGGGAATGGTTTGGGTAGAACAAAACTCAAAATTTATCAGAATTTTTAGCAAATCAGAAGAGTCAAAAAATGTTTTGGGTCCCTTTAGAAAAAAAAGAAAGGGCTTGTTTCACATACCTGAGGAGGATGAGGTGGTGGCACCTCCTTTATACCCAGCAGTCCAGTGATTAGGACATTCACCTGGAATGTAAGGAACCTGCGTTTGAGTCTCTGCTCTAGAGGGGGAATTCAACCCTGGTCTCTCCCCTGCTCCTCCCCGGGGCCTAACACCTGGCTATTGGATATTCTGTGATGGGCCTCTCACAATCTCTCCTGTTGAAGCTGTTCCAATTTTGTATAAAATACTTGAACAGCCATTGGGCCAGAGAAGCAGAGTGAGAATTTCTCTTTAGATTGGTGACCTAGGGCATTTACCTGGGAAGGGGACACTCAGTTTCCAGTCCCTGCTACAATTAATATTTAAGTATTTATACAAAGTAGAACAAATTCAGCAGGAGAAACTGAAAAAAGACCACCTCAGAGTATCCAAGTGGCTATGGCATTCATTCTGGAATATGAAAGACCTGGATTCAAGTTCCTGCTTCTGAGTAGGGATTTGAACCAGGGTTTCACATCCCAGGTGACTGACCTAACCACTGAGAAGGAACCACTGGGTATAGTGATACCTAAATCTCATTGACATTCTAGCCTAAAATATATCAAAACAGTTCATTTTGATAATGTGAAAAAGATTCATTTAGACATTTCTGACATTTGTTTCTTTGCTCATTTTGATGACTAACAATTTACCAAAATCAACAGAAATTCCTGGCTTGTTTTGGTTGACCCAAATCTCCTTTCACCCAGCTCTAGGATTCAAATTTTTGATATTGTTCACGTATGGATAAGTATGGTGCAATAATTAAAGCTGATAAAAAATTTCAATTTAGTGTGGGGGGGAAAAATGTTTACAAACTTTAGACATCTCTTTTAAAAATTCAACCATCACTGCATGCTGCCAAACCTGGAATTTCACAGAGGTAATGCCAAGCAGTTTTCAGTTATCCTGATCTTCAATAGGAAGAAAGATATCCAAGTCCCAAGGATGGTCAGACCCTTTTCTGCTGTACTCTACTACCAACAGTCATGGTTCCTTCCTGCTCCCAACCTCTCAGGTCATGTAAGCATAGCTCACAACCTTCCACATTCCAAATATGTACCAATTTCTTTTAAATAAAGGAAACATCTATGCAATGAGGAACACAAAACCATAAAGGAAACCCAAAGATGTGGATTATATTTAACATGTCTATAACCTCAGTTACATAATTTGGACATTCTGATGTCAAATTATATGAATGAAGAAGCCAGCGGCTAATTCTAGATGAGTAAGTGACATAGTAGTGAAGAACAGCTGAGAGGTGCTAGTATCAAGACACAAGCTGTTAAATCTTGCTTAACTGTAAAAATGCTAGCTAAAAGTATCCAAATCTTTCATAAAACTTAAGAAAATTGTACAGGAGTATCAGTTATTAAATCAATCCTTAAATCAATCTCTCTTTAGTACAGAGTATCACTTTCTATTCTGACATCTTGCTGTTCATATCATTGCTCAAGCTGAGTGAAAAATATAGTGATAAAAGTAAAATTTGAAATGAGGAATAGCCTTTTGTTTAAATTCTGCCTTGTGCTTTAATTAGGAACCCAACTAAGGCCTGTTCTTTGAAGGGCCATACTCTATTTCATGTTTTCACATATTCATCTACATAACCATTTAGATTCTGATTCTGAAAGTAAAGACATTTTGTAACACAATTATAACTCATTCTGAAATGTTAGCTGGAATTTAGAAATATGTATTTCTTACATTTCTGCTTATATGTAAGGTCCTAGCTCTTTAGACGCTAGATTTAGGAGTCCAAGGGAAGAAATTAAATGGCTCTTTAAATGTTAATGTAATTGTAAAATGACAATAGTTCCCATTCAGATCAATGTAGACTTTTGGTAATTCATAATCAATTTATTATTAATCAATAACCAATAATTGATGAGAAGTCTTCCTTATGATTATTCATTTATTTGATAGCATTCTTTGAATTCAAATTCATTTAAGCACAAAAGACTTCGGATAAGTCAGCTTTAATTGGATTTATTAATCACACATTTAGTACAGACAGCATATGCAGAGTGCTGTGGAAGACCTTTCGTGTGGTTTCTGATGGTCCACATCCAGCCTGCAGGTAGTGTTACTTCCCCTATGATTTAGGGCCAATTATACCCTTGTTACCCTTATTGTGTATTATTCTGGACCTTGTCTATTTCCTCTTTTGGGTACACATTTCTGCTTAACTTAAGCTGTTTCCAGGGTTTCCTGTTCCATTACATCTTTCCAACGCTCTCAACAACTAGTGTTTAGTCAGTGTTTATGCCCCTTTTTTAGACAATTTAATTCATTATACATTTTGTAGTTAGTACATTATAGACTATATATATATCTTAAAACAGCCTTCAAAATAAGTTAAGGGTTATTAACAGTAAATTTTATTTTATTTTATTACAGTAAAATTCCATTCTTTGTTAGACATCTTTGTCTTAACTGCAAAGCATCATGGGATTCTTATTCCAAGTGAACCTTAAAATCTTTCTTGGCTTATCTCAGTGTCAACAAGCCTCATTTTAATCAATCTACAACATATCATACATACTATAAAAGGCCTGTGGTAATAGAGAATGACTACAATATGGTGTTAATTAGGCAACGCTTTGTTGTTTTTGTATGTTTGTTTCTTTTCCCCTAAAACTATTATTTCTCCTTTCTTGCACACCACTTACCCTTATTGGTTTCTGTTTTGTAATGTGAGGTTGATATAAATTTAGTAGCTGTCCAGGATAACAGAGGGGAGGCTGAAAGAATTTGAGAGGAACAACAAGAGTAGGTTTTGTCCTATGTCTCCCTTTCTCCTTTCATGTTTCATGGTAACTCTATGAGAAATAGAAGGAACAGAAATTGCTTGGTAATTTTTTTTCCTGTCAGAGAAACTGAGAAAAAACCCATAAAATCCATAAATGCAAATACAAACACTTGAGACATTTTTATTTATTTTGTAATACAATGCAAATACAATATTGTCATAAATATAAAGGGAAGGGTAAACCCCTTTAAAATCCCTCCTGGCCAGAGGAAAAATCCTCTCACCTGTAAAGGGTTAAGAAGCTAAAGGTAACCTCGCTGGCACCTGACCAAAATGACCAATGAAGAGACAAGATACTTTCAAAAGCTGGGAGGAGGGAGAGAAACAAAGGGTCTGGGTCTCTCTGTCGGTATGCTGCTTTGCTGGGGATAGAACAGGAATGGAGTCTTAGAACTTTTAGTAAGTAATCTAGCTAGGTATGCGTTAGATTATGATTTCTTTAAATGGCTGAGAAAAGAATTGTGCTGAATAGAATGACTATTTCTGTCTGTGTGTCTTTTTTGTAACTTAAGGTTTTGCCTAGAGGGATTCTCTATGTTTTGAATCTAATTACCCTGTAAGGTACCTACCATCCTGATTTTACGGGGTGATTCCTTTACTCCTATTTACTTCTATTTCTATTAAAAGTCTTCTTGTAAGAAAACTGAATGCTTTTTCATTGTTCTCAGATCCAAGGGTTTGGGTCTGTGGTCACCTATGCACATTGGTGAGGATTTTTACCAAACCTTTCCCAGGAAGCGGGGTGCAAGGGTTGGGAGGATTTTGGGGGGAAAGACGTGTCCAAACTGTTTCCCAGTAAACCCAGTTAGAATTTGGTGGTGGCAGTGGTTATTCCAAGGACAAAGGATAAAATTAATTTGTACCTTGGGGAAGTTTTAACCTAAGCTGGTAAAAGTAAGCTTAGGAGGTTTTCATGCAGGTCCCCACATCTGTACACTAGAGTTCAGAGTGGGGGAGGAACCTTGACAAATATATTCAATGTATTACACATCTCCACCCAGCCTCTTTGGGTTTCTAATGTCCCATACCTATATCATACACTCAGAGGGCCCCATTTTTCTTACTCTCCTTCCTTTCCTGATATACATTCAGACTAGTGTACAATCAGTAGAAACTCCACTTTAGTCAATGGAATTACACCAGTGTAAGACAGGTGAATGTGAAAGGCAAATTTTGTTGTTCGGTCCAAGTCCTGCATAGACTTATGTATATGCTTTAGTTTACACACTGTCAGTAGTCTTACTGATTTCCAGGAGACTACTCACAGTGCACGAAGTTAGATACATGTACAAGCCTTCCAGGAATGGGGCCTTATAATACAGGTCCCCTCACTTTGCCACCACACTCTACTTAACCATCAGAGTTTTCATTGCATATATCTTCCAAGTCCCATTTGCTAGTGCAGGATTTTCCTCCTTTACTTCTCTCTTTTGTCCAACTTTTATAATTCTTCTGCATGCTGAGGCCAGAGCTACATTTAAAACATTTGCTGATATAGTATTCTCAATTTAGGGGTGTGATTTTTTTTTCTTTTTACCATTTATGATGTGAGTAATCCCACTAGAATCTCACTGTATTAAGATCTGCACTATAGGGCCCTCCGAATGATATTGGTCTCTATCATGATTCAGTTATATCCTTGCTTTAATGAAAATATCCCTAAGAAAAAATAAATTTAGACCAGCTACTGATACTACCCCTCTTTATGGCTTGCAATATCCTCCCCTCTACGTGCTGGTCCTGGAAAACTATGGTGTGGGCAGTTCTCACTTCCTCCCCTTACTCTTTGGAGCACTGAGTGCTTGAGAGAGTAGGAAGAGGCAGGCCTGGTACTTCCCAGAGTGGAGGGAATACAGTTCCAGCTTTGTACTTATTTGGGACTTAGGCTACATTTCCACTACATACCTTACAGCAGCACAGCGGTACCACTGCATAAGGTCTCCTGTGTAGCCACTCTATGCTCTCCCGTCATCACAATTTAACCACCCCCAACAAGCAGCAGTAGCTATGTCAGCATGAGAGCGTCTCCCACTGACAATGCTGTCCACACTGGCACAGTGAAACTTATGTTGGTCAGGGAGGTTTTTTTCACACCCTCGAGTGACAAAAGTTTTGCTGACAAAAGTGCTAGTGTAGATGTAGCTTTCACTCATACAAAATGGACAAGCAAAATCTAGTCTTCAGCAGGACTGAAGGGATTGATCATGACCTTAAACAATATTCCATTACTTTCTGACATAAAAACATTGCAATAGTAATTAAGAACACATTCCCAGTTTAAAGGGAAACAATAGCTGTAATTGATTGCAGTATATACACTTCTGTAGCTTATGTAGTGTGCCTTCTTCCATTTAAAGTAAGCTACTCTGAACAATAACTCCAGATTTAGTATTTTCTTTATTCTTTCTAGCTCAGTAGTTCTTGAAATGTTTAAGCAACTTTTATCATTATTGTATACTAATAAGAGCTAGGAAGTTATTTTATAGCTGTTTCATACTCTATTAGCAAAATAATCTAGAGGACAAAAAATACAAGGGAGAAGTGCAAGAACTCAGATTCTAGCAATACTTTCTATTTATACTGCAACCTTCCTCAATCTCTGATATTTTTAGTTCTGATTTTCTTTAAGAAATTGAAGCTTGGGAGTTTGTATATTCTGAGGGACAGCACAGTGCAGCATTATTGGTCTGACTCTTTTGCTATCTTCTACCGATCTGTGACTAGCAGGGTACTTTATCATTTATATCAGTTACAGTGAGTATAAATGAGGAATGGATAAAGGCCACAATTCTGTAAGCTGTTCCAGGTAGGCAGACTCCTGCCTATGTACAGGACATCTTGACTTCAATAGGACTTCACAAGATGACATGGGCTGCCTACCAAGGTGCAGTTTGCTGAGAGGAAGGATGGTACAATTATTAGGGTGCTTGCCTATGGCTCAGATGACCCAAGTTCAAAATAACAATTCTGAATATTAAACTATTCAGTTTTATCAAAAATCACTGTGCTACACAAACATTGAAACATGTTTGTCATTTTACATCCTATATCTGAATGCTAAGTAGTAACACTGAGAATTGCCTCCTCTACTTCCCCTCATCACTAATACATGAACTCAATCATTTTTCTTTTTACCTTATTTGAGTCTGTACAAATTACTGGTTATCCAAGAGTCCTAAGGGACAGCAAAGGCATGAATGTCAAAAGGACACCTCACACCTCCTTAATTAACTGCTGAATGAGGGAAAGGGCCATTGCTATGTGAGAGAACTTCTGGCTCCCACAAAATAAGTTCTGCTACTGAGTAGCTATTTTAAGTTGGCTGAGTTGCTGGAACTTCTGACCCAATTCTTACACTTTCTTCTGCTATCACCCCTGTAAGTCTTGTCTAGATAAACTGTTGGTCTGGAAAATATGATAATATAGAAATAATTAATTTCACTGTCTAAGATTACTTGTTCACTGCCTGGGTACTAGGCAAGATGAGTGAGCTTCTCTTTAATAACTCTGTTTTATTATTGAAAGTTACCTTTTTACAAATAAGGAATCACATTTTCAAGCATTTTTCAGATCAGCATGAGATGACAGGTCAGAATCTTACAAGAATTAGTCAGAGAACATCCTTATCTCTGCGGTTGCATTCCATTTAATCATTCCTTCACTATTCTGGGCAACTGCACATTGACCTCATAGACATCACTGGCTGGCAGCCACAGTACTGTCTAATATATGGGCTACTTTGCATGGAGCTTTACGAAGAAGAAATGCCACTAGCTGTGACAACATCCCTAATTAGATGTTGAAATACTACTGTAAGGATCTGTCACCAGTGATTACTCATCTCTTTAATAGTTCCTTCAAACAGAGCGGTGTTTCAGCTATTTAGAAAATAGCCAATATCATTATCATTCCCTGAGGGGTTTATCCAAGCACTCTGAGGGATTACTGTCCAATTTCACATTTAAGCACAGTTGCAAAAGTCATGAAACAGCCTGTCCCCAGGGGGGGAATAAAGCATCTTTACTACAAGAATTGTAGCTGAAAAAAGGATAGAGAGTTGGTGTTCACCTGGAGGCTATTTGAACAACAATTATAAGGCAAATGTCCTCCACAGGGCGGGGGCAGACAAGGGAACAAGAGTGGGTGGTGGTGAAAGAAACAAGGACATCATGAGGGTGATGATAGGGAAGATTAAACAGGCTGACTTGGTGAATTCCAAAGCTTTGCTGATAGAAGCATTTGCCAAAAATACCAAAACCACAGCAATACCCTGATCCACTTCCTAGAAGTGAAGCAAATGCCTTGCAGTGTTCTGGGTGACTAATGTGTTATAAAGGATAAACCAGGCTCTTAGTTGCATAAGATTTTCACCTTTCACCACTCCACCTTTAAGTACCTACAGAAGACCGAATTCTGCCATGGTGCCTACAACTGAGGCTATGTCTACACTACTGCTATGTCAGCGAAATTTATGTTGCTGTCCGCCCCTCGAGCAACACAAGTTACACCGACATAAGCAGGAGAGCTTCTCCCACTGACTTAGCTTATGCTGCTTGCAGAGCTGTTTTCTTTATGCCAGTGGGAGAGCTCTTGCCTCTTAGCAAAGAGCATCATAACCAGATACACTGCAATGGCACAGCTTGATCAATACAGCACATGCAGATATGTCTTGAACCTAGTACATATGTCTATTAAGTAAAATAAAGAAAAACAATATGTTTCCCATTGCCCCTAACTTCTATCTGTACTTAAATTCCTTCAAAGGAAGTTGCAAGAAAACCTAAGTTAAATATGGGTGTAAGGGGACTCGACCCTCTGCGGGGTGGTAGGGCATCACACTGCCTCGCTACACCCTCTCTGCTGGGTTGGGGAATACCCAGTCTATGGCCCAGACCTTCAGGCAGGGACTGTGCAAAATAGTTCTAGGCAAGCCCGGTCCCTGCCTCAGGGCAGGGCAGCAAACAAACAGTCAGTAGCTCAGGCCCTCAGGCAGGGACTGAGCAAATAGTTCAACAGCAAACTCCAGGCTCCTGGCTTTGAGCGACCAGGGAGAGGGGGAGACTGCCACCTGCAAGGTGGGTGGCAGGGGGGATGCAGGCCCACCTACTCCACTGCATCCCAGCTTGGGGCCCTAGCAGCAGCAGAAGACCCACTGCTGTGTCAGTGGGGATCCTGGCCGCAACACACTGACTTTGGCTTTGGCAGTGCTGCAGCCAAACTAGGGTCGGCTGTCCCTGGCCTACTTCTGTACTCCCCCTCATAGGGTACCTGGGTCAGGGTGGTGTCCTTGGAGGGTTCCAGCACCATGGATTCCTCTGGGTAGCTTGTGAGGGGTAGGCTTGGCCACTCCTCCATGCTCCAGTTGGCATTAGGCATTGGTCCATCCGGCCAGTCCTCGGGTTGTCTGTGGATTGCCGGGGTCTCCCAGGCCTGAGCCAGGCCACCGGCATCTGGCCTCTCCAGCGGCTGCAGCCCAAGTGATCTCTGGGGTTGGGCTTTTATACTTTCTGTCCTGTGCCTTGACCTCTGGGGGGCAGGCACAGGATCCACTGGCTCTGCCTACTTTGGTGTCTGGGGAGGTTCTTCCCTCTGCGGGATGGTGGGGCACCATACCGCCTCGCTACAATGGGTTAACTTGCCTGTAGTAAAAGTTTATTCCCAAACCACATAATTGAAAAATTAGCTTAATCCTGGAAGATTAACATCTCTTCCAATTTTGTTTAATCCTTATTGATGCATCATGTTTGTAACACACAATGGAAATACTGCATTTCTCATGAAGTCAGCAATTTGTTTCAAAGTAATTTTATTATATTAATGGATTTTTTTATTCAAAACAGCTTACAAACCTGTGTCCCGATCCTGCAATGTCTTTTGTATATGCTCAACTTTCCACTGGGAGTACTCCCAGTAGACTTCCACAAAGCTGCTAACAGTGTATAAAATATATGTGCAAATGTTTGCATGATCAGGGCCCTAAACATTAAAAAATAGTTAAATTATTAGAAAATAATGTACTGAAGATAGTAAGTATTACCTGACCAGTTAGTAAATCTGAATTTTTTCTGTTGTTTTGTTGCTTTGCAATTTAGGAAGACAAGGCTTTAACTTTTGTGAAGATTATGATTGAATATAGGCAATGTTAGTTATTTCTAGATCTGTACAAAGAAAAGGAGTACTTGTGGCACCTTAGAGACTAACCAATTTATTTGAGCATAAGCTTTCGTGAGCTACAGCTCACTTCATTGGATGCAACAGAGATTCTCTCCCCGAGTATTGTATGTGGATCTGTGGTCAGAAAGATGCACAGGGAAACACCTAAAGACCACAGAAAACTATGTTTTTAAAGGAGTTTTAGGTGACCCCATATGGTTTTAAATTATTGTATGCCATTCATTCCACGCCAGCCAGATCACACGGTTCATTAATCCAGTCCTCTGTGAACAGAGACCCTGAGGTTTTCTAGCTCTGTAGCATTTGTAATTTAGCCATTTGACAGGCAGGGAGAAGTGCTGCAGAATCAGGCTCTTTCTTCTCATAATGCTTTACAACAAGTGATCAGGGATACGTTAGCATGAAAAGCTAGAAGTTTTTAAAATGTCATATCACTCAGAGAGCACACGGAGAGCAGCTCATCTAATGACAACTACAACAAAAGAATAATCCTGTAATGGATCTTTGACAGTTTATTTTCAGTGCATACTACTTAGGCAGTATATAAAGTGTATTTTCTAAGCAGCTTAGCAGATGGGAGGTAAGTAGGATGACGATTACAATTCAATATAAAAATGCATTTAAATAAAGTTGGGGGTCTAACTTAAGCCCTCAAAAGCCAAAATGTACAACTTAAGTCTTCAACAACAGCCTTCCCTCAGTCACTCTGGGTAAGTGTACGGTGCAGCTAGGAGCCAGCCTCCCAGCCCAGATAGACAGAGTCGTGCTAGCTGCACTCGAACTGGTGCATTAAAAATACCTGTGTGGATTTTGCAACATTGGTGGCGGCTCAGGCTAGCCGAATTTAGCTGAACTAAGATCCAAGGGTTCGGGTGGGCTTGGACTCGGGTCACTAGCCTGAGCTGCTGCCCATGCCACAATGTCCACACTGCTAATTTTAGCACACTAATTTTAGCACACCGAGTGGCACTAGCGTGAGCCTGTCAGCCCAGGCTGTTAAGTATACTCCCAGCTGCAGTGTAAACGTAGTCTCTGTTCTTGAGTTAGTAAATTTGTCATGGTCTCTTGTCACAGATTGCCACAAAACCGGACAATGTGAAATGTGTGCCTGTGAGAGAAGACTCAGGCTCAGTATCTCCAGAAGTACAAGAAGAGTTTACATAGCAGCCAAATCTGATACAACTTTCAACAGGGTGCTCCGGTGTTCCTCACATATTGTGTTTAATGTCCTGAGATAGTACAACCTTTTTGCAATCAAAACATGAGTTTAGGCTTTGGGATTATTTAGTAATATCTATCTATGATACTTATATCATCCCATTGCAATAGTACCTGAGTGCATCACAGTCTTTAACATACTCACAACACTCCATTTTACGGATAGGGAAAAGAGATATTAAGTTACTTGTCCAAGGTCACATAGGAAGTCTGTGGAAGATTAGGAAACTGAACTCAGATCTTTGGAGACTGGAGTCCCACGTTAACCCCCTTTTATATATATATATTCAGAAACCATTCCCCCAGAAAAAAAATTAAATATATGTGCCACAGAGGAGAGGGAGAAAAAGGACAAAACATGACTTGTTTTCTACAAATGAAGTTGTGATCCACTTATTATTTCATTTATATTAACTTGTAAAAATGAGACATGAGAGTCCCCAAACAAATCAATACCATTGCAGCTATTGCAGAAAAGGAAAGAGGAGCTTCATGGTGGTCCTAAGTGACACTGATGGATGATGATGTGGGGACTGAGAATCTGCCACTGCAAATATTAATTTGCAATTAAAATGACTGAACCAATTGGAGCTACCACCTGCAAAGTGCTGCACGATACCTACTATTAAAATAGGAAAAGGGAAGGCAAAGCAGTTCATTAATGGATTTTTGAATTGGTTGTATATTGTTTGTCTAGTTCATTGAAAGGTAGACTGTGCCTTAAGACACAGCCCTCAATGATGGGGAGAGCAGAGTTGCACCCTGGTGCATGCATAGGCTGTTCCAGGTTGATGTCCCAGGAGCGGCGCCTCTCCACCTCTCCCTTCCCCCCTGTAGGAAGATGTGTATTTGTGTGCAGGCACTGCATTTGTCATGGGTCTTTGCATTGGACACAGCACAGTAGGCAGGAGTTGTGCATTTTCTCCCTACCCTGTGCACCCAGGATAAAGCTGATCACATCCCTGCCTTAAAATAGTTACTGTCACACCAATAAATTAGCCATTGTACTTTATCATACCACTAATGTATCTGTTTTCTTGGCATCATAAGTGACACAGACATATACACTAAAACTAAAACTATTTATGATTGTGCTACTTAGACTCTAAGCTCCTCAGGGCAGGGCTTAGCTTTCTATTATGTGTCTGCTCAGTGCCTAGCACAATGGGGCTGGAACTGTTAGGAATAACTGCCATACAAATAAATTATTAATAAATAATAAATCAATGGACTGAGATAGATCTGTGGAGAGAGGTGAAATTGGGTGGACTGATCCAACCACCAGTCAGTTAACTGAAACATTTCCCTTTGGGTCATTAGTATTTTCTCTACGCACAAAGTGCATCCACAGCAGTTAGTGATTTGTGTGCATGCTTTGATGCTTAGAAACACAGTCCCAGGAAGTCATATTGGGAAGTGGAAAGGTCAAATAAAGAAAAGGAAGCAGTGACAATACAGTCATTGATTTCAGGTTATTGAAAGAAGTGTCAGCTATTGAGATGGTCATCCCAGCTTGTTAAGCAACCAGGTGAGGTTTTGTAACACTAACAAAGCAAGGACCATCATTACATCTTTTTTTTTCTGACTGTCTTTTAAAATCCTAATGCCAAGTATCAGGTTTTAAACCACAATTTATTGCAAAGTCCTTAGAACTCAAGCCCATGTAAATTCTCACTCAGTCAGTCCCCCGAACACTTAAAATTGTATCTTTACCTTTATTTTGCTGGTTACCGGGAGGTTTACACCTGTCTTAGACCAAGGTACGTTGCCCCTTCTGAGACACTTTTCTAGTCCCCCCAAGTAAACTCCTTTCAAGTGACAGGTCTGTGCCTCCATTTCTTTTGGGGATGGGGCCCCACCATCTTCACCCCAACTTCACCCCCTTGATTTCCAATTGTGATACCTGGAAGACCCAAGAGGGTCCTCCCTTGGGAAGCTGTGGACAATAACAGTATGCAGCAACACAGAAGCAGCCTCTTCAAAACAAAGTATGATTTATTTTGTCAAAAGATGCCTAGCATAGAGAGAAATGGACTTAAAGCAACAGAGAGACCTATATGTATACTGACTTACCTTGATTAGTACTCCTCTCTTTAGCCGCTAGGTAGACCTTAGCCTTGGTGCATCCTGTTCTCTTGGGGACCAAGTTACAGCCTAGTTGCTGATAACATTGGTTTTCAGTCAGTCTGTGTCAGCTCTCAGCTCCCCAGGGCTGATCTTTTAACAGATCAGTGTCTTTTGATCTCCCTCAAACAGATCTATCACCCTGATTGGGTCTCAGGAGCCACTTTTTCAAAGCTATAAACTTGACTATTATGTTTGAGTGTTTGGTGGAATGCTTCTTATCTAGGCCATTATTTTACCTTTCCTGACTGGTTTCTTTAACAACCACTTTTGATTTAACTCTTTGCATCCAGGCTGGATAGTATCAAACAGATACACTGAGGTGTAGATAATAGTTATAAAAACAATACAAATACTTCCCAGTTCTCTACACCATTGAATTAGTGAAAAATTGTATATAATAAAATCAAGGCTTTGTGAATTCTCTTTAGTGGCATTGTGACACTGACAGACTGGTCAACTGGTCTGTGACCCATAACAACTTAACAGTAGGCACTGAAGTGGTAAACAGGGCCATTCCTTGTGGATAGTTTTCAAAGCCATGTTAAGTAAACTCTAATCTTTAACATGTTGGCCTGTATTGCTAGAGAATCAAAGGGTAGATGCTAAGTGTGTTTGTTTGTGTTTACCTATGCCTTGTTAGAAGTTAACAATGTAACCAGATTAGCTTGTAGATGCTAATTCCCTTTCATGTCTTAATTGCATGTGGATGTTTCAGTTTAACTTAAGATCAAATATATAAAATACTGTATGAAATGATAACATTATTTACATTATCTTCAGCTTAATGGTCTATGCCAGTGGTTCCCAAACTTGTTCCGTTGCTTGTGCAGGGAAAGCCCCTGGCGGGCCGGGCCAGTTTGTTTACCTGTTACGTCCACAGGTTTGGCCGATCGCGGCACGCAGTGGCCGCGGTTCGCTGCTCCAGGCCAATGGGAGCTGCTGGAATCGGCGGCCAGTACATCCCTCGGCCCGCGCCGCTTCCAGCAGCTCCCATAGGCCTGGAGCAGCGAATCGCGGCCACTGGGAGCCACAATCCGCTGAACCTGCAGACATGGCAGGTAAACAAACCGGCCCGGCGCGCCAGGGGCTTTCTCTGCACAAGCGGCGGAACAAGTTTGGGAACCACTGGTCTATGCCATAATGAACTGCCTTGATAGTCTGAATGGTTAATTGCTTTGTGTGAGTGAATACAACTAGTTACCTGTGTATACACAGGAAACAGGAGATTAGCTTCTAAGCAACAATATACATTACCTAGTCTTTTTCTGAGGAAGGCCTTGATGTGATGATTGCTGTAAAGAGGCTATCAACCTGCTTTGAGAACTATAAAGAAAGCTTTTGGCCTGATCCTTTTAATCTCAGATCACTACAACTTTGACAGGGAAAGTCTAAGCCACAAGGTTGTGGTCTCCAGTTTTATTCTGGATTCACCCTGGAATTCACATGACAGAATTTGAAGAAATTCTACACCTGGACTGCAACCTTCTAAATTGATTCCAGAAAGACTTTTACAAATCAGCAGCCTCACCATCTCTACTATGAAACTAACCTAAGAACTTTACACACATTTGTATGTTTATTGATCTCTTAACTATATATAACACTCTTTATATTTTTCTTTTTATTAATAAATCTTAGATTTAGTTAATAAGGATTGGCTGTGTGTATTTGGGTGAGATCTGAAATATTCATTGACCTGGTGAGCAATGTGTCTGGTCTTTTGGTATTGGTAGAACTTTAAGTATGGTTTGTAGTTAGATGTTTGGCTACATGTGTTCCCTCTGTATGCCATACCAGCTCTGCACAGGTAGCTGGCACAGCAGACCTTGAGTAAACCGCCCAAGGACCCAATATCCATTAAGATACGAAGGTACCTTACCAGCTTTACTGTCGACAAAGCACAGCAATAGTACCTGTCAGACTCTACAAGGACACTAAGTCGTGTGCCAGTGACAATGGACACAGCTCAGTGAATGGCAGGACTTTCAATTCCCCCCTTGGCTGGCCAAAGATACTCCCGCTGAAACTCTATTTTATACACCAATATAAACAAGTTAAGTATTGCCCCTCTGACATAGTTAGTTACTGCCCCCTGGTGGCAGGATGCTGGTGGAAAAGTACCTAATTAGCCCCTGCCCAGTCAGCTCCAATCAGGGGAAACAGATTGGGGCTGATGGAAAAGGCCTGATGCTGGCCTGAGGATTGGCAACACCTTCTGGCCTGACAAGCCAAGGGCTATAAAGGTTGGGAGGGAGTAAGAAGTCAGTCAGGGAACTGGAGACCTCCTAGCTGAAGGCTGACTCTGCCTGTAAAATAGGTTGAATAATCCTGTAAAGCTTGTAAATTGATAAACACTGGTGGTGGGATAACTGCAGGTAAATAAAGACATGGGTGTTGCACAACCCTGAAGCCATTCTGACCCTTATTGGGGGCAGCAACCAGGCCCTAGGAAGAGGGGTGGGTCATGGACCCTGTTACACCCCGATGTGGGTTGTTACCACCCATTACCTTGTACATGGTGGTTTGATCAAAACATCTTTATACATAACACTGTCATCTTGACCTTATCTTTAAAAGAGGTCAGTGTGTTCCTGTTATATATGGGGGTGTTTGTACCATACTTGGTATCCAGGTGTTTTAGTACAATCGTTCTGGAATGTGTTTGCATGAGTGTCCTGTGCCTACCCTTTCTTAAGAATGTTTGTGTTTTTGCAATACCAGCCCTGTTCTTGCCAGGCTCTGTGAGTGTGTACTCAGGCAAAGCCTGACTCCTGCTTACAGCCTTTGTCTTGCTGACTGCTTTATATTAGCAAATCTTTGACCACTACTTTAGCTCAGGCCTCTGATACAAAGGTACAAATGTCTCAGGCTCTCTTCCTATTACATGGTGAATAAAATTTTCTGTAATTTCTCACTATATTAGACTTGGCTGTCTGGATAGGAGCCAAAGGCTGGATTGCTTAAAGGGGACTGTAGTTTGGCTTTTTGGTAAGAGTGTGGTATTACAAAAGCTGTTTTGTTACTGGCTTGTTTAATCTAAATATAGAATAAACCACCAGTCTGGGGGATTGTCTGTCCTATTCCTTACAGTTTGTCCTGAGTAAGCACTCTCAGTGTGGCCCCTCCAAGCACCACAGTCATAGAGATAAATTCTGATACTTACTCCCCCAAACCACCCATTGCCCTTCTAATCGATGCCATCCCACTGACTTGAATAGGATTGCATGGACAGTAAATCTGCACAGAATTAGATTGTATTAATTTCAGTGTACCATAAATAAGGAGGAAAAAAATCCCTCCTTTTAAATGTTATGGGGTTGATGGAAATACACAATACCCAAAGGGAATTTAGATAGCTTAGTCTGTGGTTTAAATGAAGTTGGGGGGGAGGGGCAGGGGAAATCCACCAATCCACCATGTTCTGTCTCCTTTTATGGCTCCCCCTTCCATGTTCCACCACTGGTTCTCTACATCCAGTTTTCTTCTGTTCTTCTACCCCTGCTAGCTTTTCGGTATCCCTGTCTCTTCTCTGTTGACTGCTACCACCCTTAGGATCTTTTATCAGGAAAGATCTGAGGGAGGCATAAGGCTAACACCTAAGAATCCATTTAATTTTAAACATATACTTAATTGCTGTCCTGATTAGGGATGGGGTCTTTCTTGTGTTGGGTATTAGAGCTCTCGAGTATAACTAGGAATAAAAGGATCAAACTAAAAAAAAAAAGAAGAAAAAACAGGACAGGAAAAAATACAGAAAAAGATAATTGTGATAATATTCTCCCAGGGTAGCTCTAAAAGCTCCTTAGCTTGAAACATTTAACAGTAGACTGGACAAACCACAAAAGTATTTACAAGGAACAATTCCAAGGACACCTCAAGGGATGGATGCAGTGACCTAAACTGGTCTTTTCACAAGAACATAAGAACAGTCATACTAAGTCAGACTGATGGTCCATCTAGACCAGTATTCTGTCTTCCGACAGTGGCCAATGTTAGGTGCCCCAGAGGGAATGAACAGAACAGGTAATCATCAAGTGATCTATCCCCTGTTGCCCATTACCAGCTTCTGGCAAACAGAGGCTAGGGACACAATCCCTGACCATCCTGGCTAATAGCCATTGATGGATCTGTCCTCCAGTAACTTATCTAGTTCTTTTTTGAACCTTTATAGTCTTGGCCTTCACAACATCCTCAAGCAAGGAGTTCCACAGGTTGAGTTTGTGTTGTGTGAAAAATACTTTTTTGTTCATTTTAAACCTCTGCTGCCTATTAATTTCATTTGGTGATCCCTAGTTCTTGTGTTATGAGACGGAGCAAATAACATTTCCTTATTAACTTTTTCCACACCAGTCATGATTTTATAGATCTTTACCATATCCCCCCCCCTTAATCATCTCTTTTCCAAGATGAAAAGACCCAGTCATATTAATATCTCCTCATCTGGCAGCCGTTCCATAGCCCTGATCATTTTTGTTGCCTTTTTTGGAACCTTTTCCAATTCCAATATATCTTTTTTTCCATGTGTAAGTTTTATTATCATTGAGCAAGGTGCATTAAAAATAAAAACTGGATATTTCTGTTATAATGATCAAAAGTGAAAAAGTATGAACTGTTGGCATTCCAATTATCATCATTGCAGTGCGTGTGTGTGTGTAAGTTTAATCAGGAAAAATGCATCTACTAGCCAGCTTATTGTTTTTTCCTTACCTAGATGCATACAAAGCTAGGATGGCTGTGTCAGCAGTTGACATGTCTATCACCTGAAATCAATGTCTGCTTTGTCACTGCTTCCTTTTCTTCACTTTGTCCTTTCTACTTCCCAATGTGACTCCCTTTGGACTAATAAGTGTCAAAGCATGGACTTTTGCCATTAACTTCTTTTGGTTGCACTTTGTTTTGTATGTCACAGAGAAGCCAGCAATAGCTTGAAAGAAGGTATTTTAGTTTGCTATCCAGTACTTTTTGCTCCATGGGTTTCACCTCTTCACATAAATAAGCACCCCATCTCACATACTCGCATACTAAGGTGAGGTGCTGCGTGCTCAGTGCTTTTGAAAATCAGGTCTGCCTGCTGCCTTGCCCCATCATTCTGGGATGTATTAGCAGGAGTGTTGTAAGCAAGACAGGACAAGTAATTCTTCCACTCTACTCCACACTGATTAGGCCTCAACTAGAGTATTGTGACCAGTTCTGGGTGCCGCTTTTCAGGAGAGATGTTGACAAATTGGAGAAAGTTCAGAGAAGAGCAAGAAAAAAGATTAAAGGTCTAGAAAACGTGATCTGTGAGGGAAGATTGAAAAAATTGGGTTTGTTTAGTCTGAAAAAGAGAAGATTGAGAGGGGACATGATAGCAGTTTTCAAGTAGATAAAAGGTTGTTACAAGGAGGAGGGAGAAAAATTTTTCTTCTTTACCTCTGAGGATAGGACAAGAAGTCATGAGCTTAAATTGCAGCAAGGGAGGTTTAGGTTGGACATTAGGAAAAAATTCCTTTCAGGGTGGTTAACCATTGGAATAAATTGCCTAGGGAGGTTATGGTATCTCCATCACTAAAGATTTTCAAGAGCACGTGAGACAAACACCTGTCAGGGATGATCAAGATAATACTTAGCCCTGCCTTGAGTGCAGAGGACTGGACTAATGACCTCTCAAGGTCCCTTCCAGTCCTATCATTCTATGATTAATTGATTATTTTTAAAGATGTAAAATATATAGCTCTTCCTGAAAACACTGAAAGAAACCCTCTAAAGTTCCAGTTCCAGGATGAGAAGGCTTTACTGAAAAGAAGGTCTACATCTGAAAACAGTTAGTCAATGGATGGCTGGGTTTTACCTTAATAGCATAACATGTATCACTACACATGAGCAGCCAACCAGTGACATGTATTGAATACCCATGAGCTTTGGTTCAGAAATGCTACTAACTCAGATAAAAGCTGAAGGGCAAACAGCTTACTAAAAATCAACAATGTATGGGTCAGTTTCATTTTCCAACAAATCCAATCACCTTGTTTTTATTTCTTACCTGCAGAAAATCCAAACAACAGGATTTTCAAAAGAGGAAAAGACTGTGTGGGGGAACTGTAGAAGTGTCAAGGGAAAATTATTTTCCACAATCTGGGGAAGCTGTGCAGTTCATGATTTATGGTAATTGCTGCAACCTGACTGCATGGTGGTACAAAGCTCTGCAATTAACCTATCAGCCCCTTATTCAGAGGTGTCTGGAGACATTTTAATGGAACCGTTTTTTCTACTTAGGTTCACATTTATTTAGGAACCTAAATAGAGAAGTGTCAGGTGTTGAACTCGTTTGAATATCTGGCCCTACATCTAGTATACCATGAGTGAGGCAGGGTTGCAACAATGCCAGATCCTCATCTATCAGGAAAGAGTGCATTCTTCTTGCCAAGCACAAGTGATAAAAAGCACTCAACAACTGGTGCTGTTTCACCAACAGTGAAAGAGCCAACAAAACCCCATAGAATTTGTGCCTGTGTAATAACTGGCAAAACATACCCCTTCAGTGAGGGATACTGATGTAATTTCTCCCATATATCCTGGTTACTTCCTGCTATTTACTATAAATATCTTTGTCTTGTTTGTTGGTGCCTCAGTTCAGCTTAAACTCATCCATACCCCATTTTCTGCTGGGCAGTTCATTGAGGCCCACTGGTTCAGAGAGTGTAATATAAACCTGGGTGTCATCAACAGGTTGAAGACAGCACAATTCACATGTAAGAGACACTTCTCTATGCCGCTTACACACATATCCATTCAATCATCACACCTGTGTGTGTAGATTTTCAGAAAGGAATATTGTGTGCCTTAGTAAGGTATGTCTACACTTCACACTCCTTTGAGAGGCGTGTGGAGTACATCCACTATATCCCGCCTAGTATGGGTATAAACAGCTATGTGGACAGTGAGGTGCTGTTTAGGTGAGTAGAGTAAGGGCATGCCTGAACTCTGTATGTACCCTACTTGCTCAAGCAATGCCTCTCCAGCCTACACTACTTTTGAGCAAGGTAGTGTCCCACTGATGGAGTATTTCCCCACCACACGGGAGGGCTCTGGCAGCAGGGAAAGTCTTTGGCAGAGGAGAGGCAGCAAGGAAAGGCTCTGACACATGTAGCTATACATCGGAGTGTGAATACACTCTGCTTTTCACTTCAGCGTGTATCTACACATACCCTATACTCCTCCACCGATGACATGCAATGTAGACATAGATGTAGAGAAACAAGCAAAATATTCAATATGAGATCATTAGATATATGACATACTAGGTAGGCAGCAGATTGTAATATCACACCACAATCCAAACCCCTCGGCCCCGTCCCCACTACATAAATTTTGTTATGTGCACCAATATGAAGGTGATGTGTCACATTTGGGTCACTAACCCTACTCTGTATCCCCGCAAAGCATAGCAAATATCAGAAACCCCATACAAGCATGAAGATTTTAGAGCATGTACAAGTGTCATCTTTTAAACATGAAGGATAAAGGGACAATGAATTGAAAGGGCTCTTCCACACATCTATCTGCAGCATAGGATACTCTGAAAGGTGTGAAGCAGTTCATTTATATCAATGAGAACACCCCATGGAGATGAATACAGCATGAAGCAATAGCTCTGAGACAGGTGAACTGCTCTATTCATCTCAGGAAGGGGATGGGAACACACGCTGAGTGCTTTAGGAGACTGTAATATGCATCAGGTATGTTTAGTCTCAAGGGGGAAGGATTTCCCCAGATCATGGGGCAGGGAAGGGGGCCTCAGATCTTTCCAAAAGGTCAAGCTTTCCTAGAATCTGGCTCACATGAGAGTAGAGGGGGTGCCAATTCCTCTAGATGGGCATGGGCCCCCCAGATCCCATCACACACATGGGGGGCACAAAGGGACTCAGATACTCACAAAGGAGCAAGGCACTCCATATCCTAGCTCGTATAAGAAGGGGGGAAGAGAGGAGGAAGCAGACCCTTCTAGAAAGACACCCCTCATACCCCGAGATCTGGACACATGTGCAAGATGGCAGAACATGGGACTGAAAGATTCCCTTCCCCTATTGTGCCCCATCCCCGTGACTCACCCCATCTCCCTTCCCACTGCCCTTCCCCTCCATTCCCCCTAACTTTCAAGCTTCCCTTACTAGACCCCCTAATCTCTCTCCCCTACCACACAAACCCATTGTACCCTCTTCATTCACTGCAACCCCAAACCACTCTCCCCCTAATCAACACTCCCCCCCCCCGGAAGCACTCATACGTCTAGTTTATTTCCACAAAGACTTTGGGAGGTGCACTGGCAGAGCTGTTGAATGCACAGTGTTGAGGTGCCCTGGCAGAACTGGAGGTAGAGGAGGTTAGGATGAGGTTTGGAATACACCAGGTGATCTGTGGGATCCAGGCAGGTCTGGTGCAAGGTCACTGGGGTGCACTGGCAGAGATGTACTGGTCAGACAGGTTGGGATGCACTTGAAGAGCTGTGACACCCCCAAACTCATCTCTCCCTATTCCCTTGCCCCCCTAATATTCCTCCCCTCAAAGGCAGAATTCACAATTTTATCCCCTCTCCTCTTCCCCTCCGGCAAATATTTTGATTACATTCCCGCAAAACTGAAATTGCCACTCAGGACTCACAAATTGTAGCAATCTCCAGGCACTCGTTTCATAAGTCCTTTTATCATTCATAGGTGGGGGTTCTGATTAATTTATTCTTAGATATGTTAATTGAAGGGTAAAGTTACACCCATCAAGAGGTGTGTGATTCAGCCAATCATTAGTATCTCTCAGTTTAGCAGTACAAGAAAGCAAAAGGGAACCAGTTTTTGTTCTTTATTTCTGGGGGAGACTGTAACTCAGGAACTCCTGGATCAAAGGATCCCAAATTTGGAACAGTAACACTACCCCATGTGCCCATGAGATTCCCAAATTTCAAGACAAACAGATTAACCATTTGGATTTTAGAACACTTACAATAGTTGAGTTATAAAGCATATACAATGGCATGGAATGGAAACTTCTAGCTGTTTTTTTCTTTACTGATACATGCATTGTAAAAATTTACATTTTTAAAAAATACTGTTCTTAGTCTGGGTCCCTCAAAGATTTAGTGAGTATCATGCACTACCTTAACTTGACAGATGAAGAGCTGTGGGTCAAAATGGTCGCAAATTGTTTGATCTCTAGAAAACCCATCTAGAAATGTCTTTTAAAATACCATTGTTCTCCCAAGGCTAATATGTAACTAGAAGCCCCAGCTCCAATGACCCCTAATTTGGGTTACTAACCCTACCCTGCCCCCCCTGAGACACAGAAAATTTCGAAGAGATCTGACTAACCATTCTGATTTTAGAGGACTTTGAAAGATCAGCCTTTCAACAAATGTCATGACACAACCTTAACTATAGTGTGCTCCCACACCACTATAATTATTCTGCAACTCTATTATAACCATAGTATAAACCCGAGGATACAATTATACGTAACTATTTCCCCCCATCTGTTAGAATGGGGATAATGGTACTCAATTCGTTTGTAAAGTGCTTCGAGATTTACAAAAGAAAAGCATTGCATAAGAGCTAGGTATTGTTATATTATTATTGTCAGACTATAAATAATGGACCATTTCTCTTTACACCAGTATGAAGCAGGAGAGATTCCAGCAAAATCAGTGAAGTTGCAATGGTGTAAGTGAGAGAAGAATCAGGACCATTATCCTTTACATCACTTATCCATCCAAATGCAATACAGAGGTTATAAACAGAACTGAGAAAAGATTTTTTTCCCCCAGTTTGGGGGCTGAAACAAAAAAAAAAATCAGAAAAAATATTCTGTTCAGATCAAACTGAAACTGGGATTTTTCAGGATTCTACTTGAAATGAAAAACCTGAAAAATATCGTTTTGGAAACATTGGACATGGGGTTTCCAAAATTAAATTTTGTTTCCCCAATACCAGATGCTGCTGAGTGAAACTGACAAGAATATCAAGTTCATCCAGCAACTGTCACAGCTCCCAGGGCAGCCCATGTGGATTGCAGCAGGGTTGGGGACACCAAGACTTTGACTCGCAGGCCAACATGGAGTCTGGAAGCTCTGAAATCCCTAGTCCTGGAGCCGTCCATATGGTGGAGCTGCCTCAGAGCCATAAACTCTGAGAGCTTGGAAGCCCTGGGAACACTGCTTTGAGTCAGGATTGTCAAGGATTCCAGGTTCCCTGCCCTGGAACCATGAGCCAAGCCCCAATTAGAATCAGGGCTCTGGAAACCATGGAAGCCCAGGCATGGTAGGTCTGCCCAAGAGCTGTGGACCCTAAAAGCACCGGAGTCTTGACCTTGAGGAAATCCCCATGGTGGATCTGCCCCTGAACCGCAGACCCTAGAAGCACCAAGTCCACAGCAGCCCTGGAGGGCTGGTTTCCAGGAAGGTTTATCTGGGAATCCTGCCTTGGGTTCACCAAAAGTTTATTGAACCCATAGGTTTCAGGTGAAACAGTTTGGGCTCCACAAATCAGCATTTTCTGATAAAACTTTGTTTCACTGAAAAATTTCTAACTAGCTCTAGTTATAAATGAAAAACATCCCAACTGCTATTCCTTTTAATCTTCAGAATAATATTGCATAGGAAGAAATTAGCTCACAGGAAACACCTAAAATGTGAATGATCAAGTTAACTTGTTGAGCCTCAAGTAATGCCCATTGAAATCAAAATAAATATTACTATTGACTTCAATGGGCTTTGAATTGGAGCCTTGAGTTGTGTATGGTTTTTTTTGTTTGGTTGTTTTAAATTCAGCCAATCAAATCCAGCCCTGCTTCCACTCTACTCGAACAACAGGAATGACTGACTTTCCATTTTGGAATTGCCATTGTTTTCCTTGAATTGTTATGCATTTGACGTGGAGAAGATTTTCAAAGGCATAAATGGGAGATAGGAGCCTAACATTGATTGACTTTCAATGAGAGACAGACACCTAACTCCCTCTAAAAATATATTTGTGTATATACAGTGGACAACTTTCCACTCTGGTGTAATTCCCTCTTTTTCTTGTTGTTGTTTTGGCTATCAATATTCTAATTGCAGAAATTATACCAGATTTAGCATTGTGTAAGTAGCCTGGTATAAGCTCCAGAGTTCCAGAATTTCACCAGGGCTGATTTTGACCCAGTGTATTTTATTAAACTGGCTGTTTTATTTTCATTTTAAAATACCAAAATCTTATATATTCTATCAAGTTTAAGGAACACTTACGAGCTAAGTAAATACTTTAATATCTCCACAGATTAAATAGTAGGAACCATTCTCCAGGGATAAAGAGTCAATTTCAGCTACCTGTTGTCTTTGCAAAACAGCTGTCCAGATGAAAGGATTTTACAATAAAGCTACAGACAATGGTACACAATATATGTGCTTTCAGTAGTGACACAATAAACGGCAGGTGTCTGAAAAATTAAAATGATGGAACTGGAAGCATCACCATTGCTTTTTTTCTTTGAAAAATAATTATTTTAATTCTGCTCCTGATTACCTTTGCTGAAATATATTTGCTTGACATACGGCCATTTTAAATGCAAATATTGAGGCTATGAAAAGACACAGTCACATGCTTAATTTTGGATGCCATCCAGAACTAAAGTGGTTTGATAATAAGACAAAATCATGTTAGTTGCCCAAGTATAAATCTGCCTTGTCCTTCCAAATATCAAAATGCATTTGGCAAAATAATGCAAAATACAAAGAGTGGCTGAAAAATTGTTGCAATTGTCCTCAGAAGAGGAAAGAGAATGAGGTGAAGTAGCCAGCTGTAGATGAGAAATGCACTTGTACAAAGAAACTACTAATGATATGTAACACTGATTACTTTTGAACGTAAGCGTTATTAATTTACATATTATTCAGAAAGTTTCCGCAGTCATGAGTAATGCAAAACTATTCTTCTCAATAGGCCTTTTTTCAGTTTAGACAGATTGGGAGAGGGGTGGGGGGAGGGGGAGGGAAACAGACACAGAAAAGGTAATAGAGCACAATATCAAAGTTTCCCTGTGGGATTTGATTAATGTCAGAGCAAGAGAGTCTAAACAAATAATGGAAAGGTGACAAGAAACAAGGCCTGAAAACAATCACAAAACAGCAGCTAAGGATGATTACTCTGATTCAAGGAGAATTTAACACAAAAATTTAGTGGAAAAAAATGTGAAAAAAGGTAAACTGTAAAAGGTGGGTAGAAGAGTTGATTTCTTTAAATAACATATTTCTATCTGTGAAAAAACTCTTGAAAGGGGTAAGAGCTAGAAGGTTAGACAGTCCCCAGAAGATGGACAGCAACCATTTAAAAGGTAGTGTACAGTGCTGAAGACGAGGACATATCCTTGGGTTGGAATGAAAAACCTATGAGAATATAACCCATGTAAATTTAGAGTCATATCTAGAAACCTATGGGGCAGAGCATCTGGATGTAGTGGGGAAAGCAAGGTTTACATCCATCATAATTCCATCACATTAAATTAGCTGTAAGTAAGGCCCCCACAAATGGCTGTATAATTTTTTCCCCACCCCCAAAGTTGAACATTAGAGGTCTGAGTCTGCACAGTTAAAGTCAATGGTAACCTTGCCATTGAATTCAATGGTCATAGACTCAGGCATTATGATTTGATCCTGATCCATTTCAATGAGAGCTGAAGGCACTCAGCACAGTGTAGGACTGAGCCCTTGATGCTGTGTTGGTTGCTGTGTTGGGCAGTGAGGAGGTATCTATATTAGGCCTTGTCTATATTGCAGGGTAAGTCAATGTAAGTTACATAGCTTAAGCTACATAGTTTACATTGCCTTACATAAGTGTCTGCACCATGCTATGTTGGCGGGAGATGCTCTCCCATCAACATAGTTTCCGCCTCTTGTTAAGGTGGAGTACTGAAGTTGACAGGAGAATGCTCTCCCATTGACTTATCACACCTTCACCAGACTCGCTAAATCAAAGCCACTGAATTGACTGCAGCAGCGCTGATTTAGCCCGAAATGAAGACAAGCCCTTAGGTATTTATAAGGCCCCACCTAGTATCTGTGTTCCTCATGATATTTTATCTGTTATAAACTAGGCAAATACTATTATCTACTATTAAAATCCTCATTTTACAAATGGGGAAATGAGGCACAGAGAAACTAAGTGACTTGGCCAATGTCACACACAAAGTCTGTGACCAACTAGGGAATTGAACCTGGGTCTCCCACAGCTCAGTTTACTGCCTTAACCAATGGATGATCTTTCCTCTCTGGGACAGAGAAACAGTGGAGCAGATAGGAGCCAAATGGACCTGGAACTCTGGGCAAGTAGAACAAGATGATTGTGTCATAACTCAACAGTAAAGTAAGGCTACATCTACACTATCACTTATGTCAGTATACCTTATGTCACAGAGGAGTGTGATAAAAACAGCTCCATCACCGCTTGTTTTCTTATCCCTGAAATATATTGTTTGTATCTTGTCTCTTTATTTTTAATTTTGACAATTATTTCAGCAGTAGGTGGGTGAAAAAAAATCTGCTTTGTTGAGTTATTTCCAATTTTCTAGGAATGCTTATTTCCATCTTTCATTCTTCACTGATTTTTTTCTTCCCATAAGAAAACTTTACTTTGACTTTTATGCTTTTGCCTAAAGTTTAATTTTTGGTTACTAGTTTCATATATTTTCACATTAAAGTTCCTATGAGGATTCTACCATGATATTCAGTGACTTTTCTTGTGAAGCCCTGAAGGCTATGCTTTTTTCTGGATTGTCCTGGATTTGGGTCTGGTCAAGAAGGATTACTTTACAAATTAAGATGACACAGAAGGGCATAGTTCAGCATTACGCATTGTTCTCCACAAGGATCTGGCAATTCTTTGGGTTCCAAAGTCACACTTAGCAGAGGGGTAGCCATGTTAGTTTGTATCCAGGAACAATGAGGAGTCCAGTGGCATCTTAAAGACTAACAGATTTATTTGGGCATAAGCTTTCGTGGGTAAAAAAAAACCCACTTCTGCAGATGCATGTAGTTAAAATTACGAATGAGGCAGTGTCAATATCAAGACAGAGATAAACACCTACAAGATCTCTATCAAGCATTCTTAAAACTACAATACCCATGTGGGGAAGTGATGAAACAGATTGACAAAACGAGATGGGTACCCAGAAGTCACCTACTACAGGACAGGCCCAACAAGGAAAATAACAGAACCCCACTGGCCATCATGTACAGCCCCCAGCTACAATCTCTCCAGCTCATCATCAACGATCTATAGCCTATCTTGGAATATGATCCCTCACTCTCACAGGCCAGGCCAATCCTTGCTTACTGACAGCCCCCCAACCTGAAGCAAATACTCACCAGCAACTACACACCACACCACAGAAACACTAACCCAGGAACCAATCCCTGTACAAACCCTGTTGCCTTCTCTGTTCCCATATCTACTTTAGTGACACCATCAGAGGACCCAACCACAGCAGCCACTGCAGTAGAGGCTCATTCACCTGCATACCTACTAATGTGATATATGCCATCATGTGCCAGCAATGCCTCTCTGCCCTGTACATTGGCCAAACCAGACAGTGTCTACGTAAAAGGATAAATGGACACAAATCAGACATCAGGAACAGTAACATACAAAAGCCAGTAGGAGAACACTTCAATCTCCCTGGACACTCAATAACAGATTTAAAAGTAGCCATTCTTCAACAAAAAAACTTTCAAAAACAGACTTCAAAGAGAAACTGCTGAGCTACAATTCATTTGCAAATTTAACACCATCAATTTGGGCTTGACTAGGGACTGGGAGTGGCTGGCTCACGACAAAAGCAATTTTCACTCTCTTGGTATTGACACCTCCTCATCAATTATTGGGAGTGGATCACGTCCACGCTGACTGAATTGGCCTTGTCAACGCTGGTTCTCCACTTGTAAGGTAACTCCTTTCTCTTCATGTGCCAGTATATATTTATGCCTGTATTTGTAATTTTCACTCTATGCATCTGAAGAAGTGGAAAGCGTATGCCAAAATGAATTTGTTAGTCTTTAAGGTGCCACCAAAGTTACACTTATGCTAAATAAAATAAGAGGTTTTTTGTTTTGTTTTTCCTCTTTCATATACTATCTTTCACCAGAAAACAAGTACACAGCTCAACTGAAAAGCCACCTCTTGGGTGGAAATCAGTATCAATGCTGCAAACCCCAAATGCTCTAATATCATGTGCCAATTCCCTCCAAAATATCAGGTGATTAGCTTTAAACTCATGAGATTTTAAAAATAGTATTTTTTCCTTTGCCTTCAGAAGACTGGAAAAGGGCAAATATAAGCTTTGTATAAGTGCCCATCTATAAAAAGGGAAATAAGAACAACCCGGGGAATTACAGACCAATCAGCTTAACTTCTATACCCAGAAAGATAATGGAGCAAATAATTAAGCAATCAATTTGCAAATACCTAGACGCTAATAAGGTCATAAGCAACAGTCAGCATGGATTTCTTAAGAACAAATCATGTCAAACCAACATAATAGCTTTCTTTGACAGGGTAACAAGCCTTGTGGATGGGGGGGAGTGGTAGATGTGGTATATCTTGACTTTAGTAAGGCTTTTGATACTGTCTTGCATGACCTTCTCATAAACAAACTAGGGAAATACAACCTAGATGGAGCTACTATAAGGTGGGTGCACAATTGGTTGGAAAATCATTCCCAGAGAGTAGTTATCAATGCTTCACAATCATGCTGGAAGAGCATAACGAGTGGGGTCCCGGAGGGATCAGTTCTGGGTCCGGTTCTGTTCCATATCTTCATCAACGATTTAGATAATGGCATAGGCAGTACACTTATAAAGTTTGCAGACGATACTAAGCTGGGAGGGTTTGCAAGTGCTTTGGAAAATATGATTAAAATTCAAAATGATCTGGACAAACTGGAGAAATGGTCTGAAGTAAATAGGATGAAATTCAATAAAGACAAATGCAAAGTACTCCATTTAGGAAGGAACAATCAGTTGCACACATACAAAATGGGAAATGACTGCCAGGAAAGGAGTACTTCGGAAAGGGATCTGGGGGTCATAGTGGATCACAAGCTAAATATGAGTCAACAGCGTAACGCTGTTGCAAAAAAAGCAAACATCATTCTGGGATGTATTAGCAGGAGTATGGTAAGCAAGACACAAGAAGTAATTCTTCCGCTCTACTCTGCGCTGATTAGGCCTCAATTGGAGTATTGTGTCCAGTTCTGGGTGCCACATTTCAGGAAAGATGTGGACAAGTTGGAGAAAGTCCAGAGAAGAGCAACAAAAATTATTAAAGGTCTAGAAAACGTGTCCTATGAGGGAAGATTGAAAATATTGGGTTTGTTTAGTCTGGAGAAGAAAAGACTGAGAGGGTGTCACACCCCAATAGCCCCTTCCCTCAGGGAGTCCCCGCAGAAGGCAGATCAGCATTGTATGTGGCTAGCATTGTTGCAAGCATCGCAAACCATTTTGGGGAGGGTCAAAGGTGTGTGAGTGAAGAGTGGAAGTTTATTTTGCATACTATGAGAGGCCAGGGGGGAGAAAGAAGAAGAGCAGAGAACCGGTTAACTCAACACTTCAGCTGGCCCCCGGCCCAGAAGAGAAATCAGCAGCTACCCAGCCATAAGAAGAGGAGAACTAAATTAAGCACAGCTGCAAAGATATCAGCGAGAACAGTGAGAGCAAATAAGACTGCAACAGCGAAGGCCAAAAGAAGGGAAAACAAAGTCTCTGGAGCCGAGGAGGCCACAGCAAGCCGGTTTGGACTGGCACAAAGAGCACCAGGAGCAGAGGTCCCTGAATGGAACACTCCCCCCTCCTTTTTCCTCCCCCCAAGGAGCCCAGGACTTAAAACCCTCCTGAGAGCTGGAGTAACTCAGAGATCAACGGCAGATCCTCGGACCACCAGGGCCCAGGACACCACTCCCGTCCATCCTTCTCCCCCACCCTCTTCTTCTGACGTTACACCCAAGCGTGGCCAGTCTCGGGCAGTGTGTGTGTGAGTATGAAAGTGGGCTAGGGCTTGGGACGTTAATGCTTTCTTTCTTCCCCCAAGTGACAAGGGAGCATTCCCAGCACTCTCTGCTGTTATTTTATTATTTTATCAATAAAGCTTTTAAATTTAGACACTTGGTGTGTTCCAGTACCTCCTCCCCAAATGATCCTGTGGCATCAGCCTGCTCAACTGATGCCCCAGGCAGGTTGGTAACAAAAATCTGTCACAAGGGGACATGATAACAGTTTTCAAACACATAAAAGGTTGTTACAGAGAGGAGGAAGAAAAATTGTTCTTCTTAACCTCTGAGGATAGGACAAGAAGCAATGGCAATTTAGGTTGGACATTAGGAAAAACTTCCTCACTGGTTAAGCACTGGGATAAATTGCTTAGGGAGGTGGTGGAATCTCCATCATTGGGGATTTTTAAGAGCAGGTTGGACAAACACCTGTCAGGGATGGTCTAGATAATACTTAGTCCTGCCTTGAGTGCCTGCCTTGCGAGGTCCCTTCCAGTTCTATGATAGAACTCCCCACAGGGTGGGGGAGGGATAGCTCAGTGGTTTGAGTATTGGCCTGCTAAACCCAGCGTTGTAAATTCAATCCTTGAGGGGACCATTTAGGGATCTGGGGCAAAAATTGGGGATTGGTCCTGCTTTGAGCAGGGGGTTGGACTAGATGACCTCCTGAGGTCCCTTCCAACCCTGATATTCTATGATTCTCAAGCATTTAGGGTACACTTGGGTCATGTTTTTAAGATTTTCTGCACAATCATGAGGGCTAGAATCTTACTATTCTTTTTAATGAAACTTGAGATTCTTGTGTAATCACAATTCTCTGGGAGCTGAGGCTTCAGGAAGAACACCAAATATTGAAAGAATTGCTATAAAATCACAAGAACTGGCAAAACTGGCTGGCACATTCCCTCATAGTGGTATGGAAATGGAGGAAGGGAAATTTTCTCCATTAGCCATTTCATTGCTCAGTACATAAGGAAAAAGCCATTGGAACCTGGACTCTGATCTACACTGCATGATAGCTGACTGCACTTGTTGACAAGGGGTTGGTTGTGACTTTGTTACGTTTTAGCATCTGCTATTATTCAGTGGCTTTATGTTTCTGATGTCTGTTTCACTCTGACCCTCACTGAGGCCTGTCAGATTGGTTTCCCTTTCTCGCTTGTCTTCCTGGTTGTCTTTGATGTAACAACATGATGTGACATGCAGTAGTCTAGCACATTTGCTGTGAGCTGAAATGAATTGGCACTGAGTTATTCTGATGGGAGTGGACTGTCAGCCCCCTTCCATTCCTGTCAGTATTGTGAAGTTCAGCACTAACGTGTTTCGTTTTAACTCAATACCTCTAAATTTATATATTTTTTACTGCCTCCTTTAGTGTGTTATATCATATAACAATATCTATTGTTGAACTGGACCCTGGCTATGCCCGTTCTATCTGAAGGAGTACTTAAATCTAAATTGATAGTTGCTAGGTAGCCACATGCAGTGTTCTGTCACCCTCTATGCACTGAGTTTGACAGATTTGTTCTTTGTAGAGTCATGTGGCTCTAGAGATCAACACATTCTTAGTATGTGTCTCTGCAGCTCCCTACATAGTGTCAAACAGGGAGCACAAGGCTATAGCGCTCCAGTGAATGCGAGAGCATATGTGGGCAAAGTAAGGGCAAGCCCTGAACACATACAGTCCTTCTGACTGAGTGGAAGTTAGCGGCTAGCCTGTTACATGGTAGCTGCTTTACCCTAAAGAGCACAGCATAATAGGGTGAAACTGAAGGCTAAGAATAGACAAGTTTTAGGGAAAAAATTGTCTTAAACTAGGATCCTAGGTGATTTAAGACCATTTGAAAATCCTAGCCTGAAGTGTAATGTTACTGAGCCACTTAACTGTGTGCTTGCTCTTAGACCTTATTACTGCTGCAAGACAGTAACAAGGCTTGGCCACTAAGCAGGGATGTCACAAATGGAGGATGAAGTTCCCATGTGCTCCATGCCCTACACATCCCTTTTTGCCTGATTACAAGGACGATGGGCTAGTGTTTAGGGCACTCACTTGAGACTTGGATTCCCTGAGTGAACCCGTCATACAGTTAGTCTCTCTGTGACTCAGATCCCCACTTTCAAAAAGAGGATGGTAGTACTTCTTTAATCATACCTGCGTTGTCAGAATAAATACAGCAAAGACTATAAGGTGCTCAGACACTACAGAAATGGAGGGACATATAAAAACTATACATAAATTATACATGAAACACTACACACCTGACTCAAGACTTTCTGCTGAGGGAATGTCTATTTTTTGAGACAAACTTTTTTTTTAAACTATGGAGAGCTATCCCTTCCCATTTCCCTCTTACTGTATACTATTAGGTAAGGTGTGCAACATTGTTATTTATGTTAGTCACTCTATGAGCCAAAATCCAGCTTAGTAAAACTTTTAGCAGCTGATTCAAAATATACAAACAAGATGGAATCCCATCTCTGTGTAATGTCAGTTAAAGAGCTGGCCCAATATGTATACACGCACATGCGCAGACATGCAAAGTGTATGCAAACAGTGGCACTAGAACAGGTTTTAGCATGGGGGTGTTGAGCTTTGTCCCTCCTTACCCCCTCCCTTAACCCAGGAGTAGGGCCATGGATTTGAGAGGGGGGCATGCAAACAGGGGTAAGGCGGCGAAGGCTGGGGCCACAGCTGGGGGCAGGTGTGGAGCTCTAGGTGAGAGGCTTTTGGCCAGGATCCCCGGGACAGCAGCGGAGCCCTGGGGCATAGGGCTGGAGGGTGGGGACCCTGGGTGCGGTGCCAGCGGCTGGGACCCTGGGCCTGCGACAGAGCCCCCAGGCATGAGACCAGCAGAGGAGCCCCCTGGAGCAAAACCTGGGGGGTACTGCAGGACCCCCAACATCCTAGTTCCCATGCCTATGTATGCAAGAGAGTGGGACAGGAGATTTAGCAACTGAAAGCTAGCTAAGAGTACTGAGTTTTAGGAGGAACTTGAAAGAGGAACTTGAAAGAGTGTAAGGTGGATAGGCTCACTGTGAGTGGAGACTGTTGTTGACATGGGGCACGTGGGAAATAGATAAAAGACAAATCTGAATGGAAGGAGTTGGTGAAGAGTTGATTCAGATCACATTTGCACCAGTTTACCTCTCTGACTTCAGCAGATTTATATTGAGGTATGTAAGATCAGATTCAGGTCCATAATATTCAGGGATGAGAGAGAAGGTATGTAAGATCAGATTCAGGTCCATAATATTCAGGGATGATAAAAAAGGTTGGCACACTATTAGGGGCATAATAGAAAAGGCATTAGAGATGAATATATGACTGCATGCATTAGAGCCTTGAAGGTACATTGTCAGGGAAAACATTGCTCTACTTTGAAGCCCAATGAACCATGCTGGAACACTTATGTTGTACGAGGAACTAAGTTATCTGTCTGCTGAAGAAGCTAGTGATACTTTTTCAATATTAAGTCAAGTTTTCTCCCTCTTCAACATGTTTGAAGGCAACAAAGGAAAACTAGATGACACGAAAGGAAATGGACTCCTCTGACAACTGCCTTCCGTTTAGAACTTTGTTGATGCACTTTTTAGCTGATAAACTCCGAGTCAGGGAATAAAGAGACTCCATGCTAGCTATTCCTTTCAATGTTCACTTGGGGGAAGACGTCTAAGAACAGACACCGATAAAGATGACAATTAGGCAATTTTAAAATAATTAATGCAAATACTGATATTTCAATAAACTAGCTTTCACTTTCTCAGCTACACTCATGCCCAGCCAGCTGAGAAGTCTAGCCCTGCTAGATCTTCTTCAGCACTTACCTCCCCACAGACAAGTCAACAGACTTTGTGAATGTAAATGGTATCACAAAGATCATTTAACTGAAACTAATGTATCAAAATGAGTAAGACTGCTGTAGTGTTCTTTAACTACCATTGTGGCCAGTCACTTAGCAGAAATGAATAATGGTGCCCTTTGCCATGCTATATGGATAAAAGCACCTAGTACTCTAAGTTATGGCCACCAAACATTCTGGCTACTCACCCAGCAATATCTTTTCTGAAAATATCTGCAATTCTAAAGAAAATGTGACCAATGATCAAAAGGACCAAATAGAACTGCCACTTCTTAAGGACCTGTTAGTCCTTAAGAAAATGTTGAGAAACTAATAGATCCTTAAGAAGTGGCAGTTCTGTTATTAGGCCAATCCCAGCACTTTGAAGCATTAAAAAAACCCAACACTACTTCTTTCATTCAATATTTGTGCATAACTTCATAATTGATTTAACACTTACCTTTCATCTGGAAAATTGAAGCAAGTTCATTAGCATGTCGATCTAAATAATGCATACTGCAGTAGGGGGCTTCAGAATATCTGGAAGAATTCAGGGAGAAGGCCTCGAGGTCAGTGAAAAGTATAGCAGCCATAGAATCATAGAACTGGAAGGGACCTCGAGAGGTCATCGAGTCCAGTCCCCTGCGCTCAAGGCAGGACTAAGTATTATCTAGACCATCCCTGACAGATGTTTGTCCAACCTGCTCTTAAAAATCCCCAACGATGGAGGCATTTTATTCCAGTGCTTAAACACTCTAGCACTTAGGAAGCTTTTTCTAATGTCCAACCTAAACTGCCCTTGCTGCAGATTAAGCCCATTGCTTCTTGTCCTATCCTCAGAGGTTAAGAAGAACAATTTTTCTCCCTCCTCTCTGTAGCAACCTTTTATGTACTTGAAAACTGTTTTCATGTCCCGTATCAGTCTTTTCTTCTCCAGACTAAAGAAACCCAATATTTTCAATCTTCCTCATAGGTCATGTTTTCTAGACCTTTAATCATTTGTGTTGCTCTTCTCTGGACTTTCTCCAATTTGTCCACATCTTTCCTGAAACGTAGCACCCAGAACTGGACACAATATTCCAGTTGAGGCCTAATCAGTGCAGAGTAGAGCGGAAGAATTACTGCTCATGACTTGCTTACAATACTCCTGCTAATACATCCCAGAATGATGTTTGTTTTTTTTGCAACAGCATTACACTGTTGACTCATATTTAGCTTTCCACAGCACCCCTTCCTAAGCAGTCATTTCCCATTTTGTATATGTACAACTGATTGTTCCTTCCTAAGTGGAGTATTTTGCATTTGTCCTTATTGAATTTCATCCTATTTACTTCAGACCATTTCTCCAGTTTGTCCAGATCATATGTGACTATGGACTAGGGAAGAGTTTCAACAATGATCTGAGGGTCCAAGCCAAACACCATTGAAGATAATGGTAAAACTGCTCGGCCTACAATTTTAACTTACAGTAGAGGTTCTGTTCTTGAGATAATCAGCTTATTTTGCCTCTATATCTTTTCAGAAATAGGTACATACAAATCCACCTGCCTTCTCTTCAACCTAGTGTTGACAATGTTTTAATTTCCTTTATGATTTTTGTTTCCCCTCTTCCATACACACTAGAAATCTGCTTAAGTTTCAAATATTTGAATATTTCCAGAAAAGCAGCCAAAAATTAGATGTTAATCTAAACCAAAGCACAACTCCAAACCTTTTCAAAATCTCCTATTACTAATTAGTAATACTAGAAATGTGGCTTTGACCAGGAATAAATATCTGCTGTTCCACCAGTAAGAACTGAGCACTTATTCCGTTTACATTTAATGTAGCCAATGAAAATGGAAAAGGACAGAATATTACCCAGGTAAGCATGAGATAGTGGGCTGATAATCAGGCATTCTAGTAAATTGATCAGAAATATATTCGGCATCTGTGCCTTCACAGTTCTGGAATTATCTCAAAATATTGATTCTTGGTGAAGTTATTTGAGCTCAAATAATTTACAACGTTATGGAGTGCTGCTTAACAATAATTTCTTTTTTAAAGTGGTCACAACAACAACAAAAAGCAGGAAGCTGGTCTGATCTAAGAGAAAATTACTTTCCTTGCCATTAGGACAAATGCTGAATGCTGAACCATGGGTGGTTCTTTTCTGCACTGGGAGCACTGTCTTGCATTTGAATGCTGTTTTTCAAAGTGTCCAGCTCTATGACAGTAGACCAAAAATCTGGTACATATAGAGCTTGATTATTATTATTATTTGCAGAACCTGCACTGTGGATCCATAATGATGAAAGTTCAAATGGAGGTGGAAATTGCAATCCCACAGAAAGTCACCATATCCCAGCTCTGCCACAGGGCCTGTTTCACACAGCATATACCCAAAAGCAGCATTGGCAGTGACTAAATTCCCAGTAGCTGTGCTTGGTATTCTCCATCAGCAGTGATCCTGCAAAGACCCAACTATCTATTTAGAGGTCCCTTACCTTAACAGAACCCTTGACCAAAGGGCAAAGGGTTAAACTATGGTGCTCTTCTCAGGAAGTTCATTACCTCGAAGGTGCAGCCTTACTCAAATACCACAGAATCATTTGTTTTTCAGCCTTCCCACAGCACATATTGCTCATAATTGTCAAAATTTAAGTGTGTAAAAGTTTCACTAATTTTGAGTTATTTTCTCCCAACTCCCTCCTCCCCTGCAAACTGTCAATGGGAGTTTTGGATGCTTAGCAACTCCCAGGAGTTGTCCTAATTACTTGAGCTAGTGTGGGCCCAATCCTTTTATAGAAGGTACTGAGATTGTTGCCATTGACTTTAAAACAGGGACTAGAAGGCCCTTTGCGATTTGAACTAAATATAGATTTTTTTTTTCTTTGACAAGAAATCTAACAGGAGCTTCATCAACCTTTGGAACTGCCAGATAGCAGAATTCACTCCATAGTAGAGTTCAGAACTTTGATACTGTGCTTCTTCTCTTGATTTTGCATTTTTTCCAAGCACACTTTTAATTGATCACAAAGGATTATTAGTTGCCATTACAAAATATTCAGACCACACAGCAGCCTATTGATGAAAATATTATGTTCATGTGGCTGTAGAGCTTAGTTTTGTTTAATTGTTATTGCCGTGGTTTATTAGACTATTATGTCATATTATGCCAACTTTATGAAGTAATTTTTGCCTTTTTCAAATTACTATCAAATCATTCTGTTCAGTTCAAACAAAACAAACACCACATGTTGTATATTACATGTATATTACAAAATCGTAAGGCAGAATATGTGCATCTCCTTACCCTGAATATAAGTTTAGTTATTATTGTAGTTATCTCTTTCAAGGCTTACTTATTTTAACAATACTTTACGCAGCCCACGCCTAGGTACTAGCCAAATTCCGATAACCTCATTCATGGTGAATAATACTTTCTTTCAGAAGTGCTCCTATTGATTTAATTGCTCTAAATAAGGTGTTATTTAGTATGAGTAAAGGTATCACAACCTAGAACTACGTTTCCAAAGCACAGTAGAAAGAATCTTCCTATGGTTATTACACATTCTCTCTTTCTACCTTTGGGTCTTTTTTGCTTCCTGCCCTGCTTCATTCTTCATTTAATCCATTGTCACCGTTTTCCCTAGCACAGATTAAGTCTTCAATTCTGCAAAGACTTACATAAATGGCTAACTGGGGACTTACATAAATGTCACTGGGAATCTGATCCAAAATCTACTGAAGTCGCTGGGATTGGTTTATAGGCTCTTCAGACACTTCCACTGAAATAAATGCTCAGAGTGTGAAGTTAGGCATGAGTAAATAAACAGTAATTAGGGCAAGATAGTTTAATGATCACAAAATTAGCACATGCCATAGAAGATATGTGAATCTGTGAAAGAGATAAACTTTTAAAAGAAAGCACGGACTACTCATGTGCAAATAATTAACTAGAATATGTGAACATGTACTGTAAAAGAAACAAAGCAGTGGTCCTTACTGGGATGTTCACGTTGTCATCATTATTACATTACATTATTTAAAATACATAAAATATGGGTGGTCTGGTAAATAAAGAGGTGCAAATAAGATCTGGGCTAAAATGATGCCATTAAAAAAGTAACATCAAAAGATAAATGGGAAAAATATTAGTGAAAAATTTCTGTATATATAGGAATCTGAGGAGGTGTTTTAAAAAAGGAGCTGTTGAACTTTGGAGGGAATTGTTTTTGTTTGGACAGTAAAAATATATATATATATTAGTATTGCTATTGTTAAATTTAGAAATAAACCTCTTGGAATGGTGAAATCCAACAAGTTTAAGGAAAGAGTAAGAAAGATAGAAGTGGCTAGGGATGGTTGTACTGGTTTCAGAGCATGGAAGGGAAAAAAGTCAGTCTAAATATTTGTTCAGCCCCCAAAACAAATCTGAAACTTTAAAGCTCAGAATTATTTCTAGTGATAGTGGAATTGAGCTTTATCTTATCAACAGTATTTGATACCCTGTAGAATCCATGTTGACATAGTTTATATACCAATGCCAACTCTATCACTTTCTCATCTCCCAGTTTTAAACACACATCTCAGGTGATTCCAAAGTAGCCTAATAACTTTGATTGTCATTGTCAAGGTTCCTCCCCCACTCTGAACTCTAGGGTACAGATGTGGGGACCTGCATGAAAAACCTCCTAAGCTTATCTTTACCAGCTTAGGTCAAAACTTCCCCAAGGTACAAAATAGTCCACCCGTTGTCCTTGGATTGGCCGCTACCACCACCAAACTAATACTGGTTACTGGGGAAGAGCTGTTTGGACGCGTCTTTCCCCCCAGAATACTTCCCAAAACCTTGCACCCCACTTCCTGGACAAGGTTTGGTAAAAAGCCTCACCAATTTGCCTAGGTGACTACAGACCCAGACCCTTGGACCTTAAGAACAATGAACAATCCTCCCAACACTTGCACCCCCCCTTTCCTGGGAAATGTTGGATAAAAAGCCTCACCAATTTGCATAGGTGACCACAGACCCAAACCCTTGGATCTGAGAACAATGAAAAAGCATTCAGTTTTCTTACAAGAAGACTTTTAATAAAAATAGAAGTAAATAGAAATAAAGAAATCCCCCCTGTAAAATCAGGATGGTAGATATCTTACAGGGTAATTAGATTCAAAAACATAGAGAACCCCTCTAGGCAAAACCTTAAGTTACAAAAAAGATACACAGACAGAAATAGTTATTCTATTCAGCACAGTTCTTTCCTCAGCCATTTAAAGAAATCATAGACTAACACATACCTAGCTAGATTACTTACTAAAAGTTCTAAGACTCCATTCCTGGTCTATCCCTGGCAGAAACCAGTATATCCAGACACACAGACCCTTTGTTTCTCTCCCTCCTCCCAGCTTTTGAAAGTATCTTGTCTCCTCATTGGTCATTTTGGTCAGGTGCCAGCGAGGTTACCTTTAGCTTCTTAACCCTTTACAGGTGAGAGGAGCTTTCCCCTGGCCAGGAGGGATTTCAAAGGGGTTTACCCTTCCCTTTATATTTATGACAGTCATACATCAAAGTAATTCAAGTCAATACAGTTGAAAATTACTGTGTAATGAGGCTGAGTGGCCTCCTTCCAAGCAGGAGAGCAAGGGACGATTACAGTCTCCTTGGAGGGTGGAGCCTAGATTGTCCCGCCCCCCCTCGCAAGAAGTACCTGGGCATGGCTGGAAGTATAACAAGCAGGCCCTGCAGCATAGTTGGGGCAGAGCCTGTGGAGGAGAAGGACACTATGCCTGTTCTGCAGCATCCCAGGAGGACCTACGCCTGGCTGTTCCCGATCCCCAGACACTGAGAAGGACTGGTCCAGAGTGCCTGCCATTGTGTACCCCGAAGAGGCCTGGAGACCACAGGTACCAAACCCTGGGGAGACAGGAAGTGGCCCAGGGGCAGCCACGGAGCAGCCGGCTGGAGAGCCAGGTGTGGCTCTGTTGGTGTGTTGCGGCTGGATCCTTGCCGATACAAGGGCAGCCAATCCTTGCCAGGGGCTGGGGCTGAGATGCAGTGAGTAGGATGAGCCCGTGACCCCCTGCCACACCACTCCAGGGTGGCTGATTCCCTACACTGTTCAGGGAAGCTCTAGCCCTGAAGAAGGGCCTCCCTTACCAGCTCACCTGTAGACTATTTGCTTTGCTGGCTGCCTGAGCCCCACCCAGCCTAAAGCCAGCTCTCAGACTGTTTTGCTTGCTGGCCACCTGAGCCTCCTCAAGCCCAGGCCCCAGCCCACTGATAGACTGTTGCTGGCTGCCTGAGCCTCCTCAAGCCCAGGTCCCCGCTCAGCTATAGACTCTGGTTAAGGCCTGACGGCTTGAGCCACCCAAAACCAGGTTAAAGCCTGACTGACTATTGGTCGCCCAGCCCTATTGTGGGTTCTTGGCTGCCCTGCAAACTCTGGTCCTGGAGAGAGCAAGGGACTATTACATACTGCCCTTCCATTTCTTTTAGAAGGAGGAATTGCTGAGGTGAAAAGAATGTCTAAATCCCTTTAAGACTCTATTATAGATAAGTCCAATGCTCTTAGTACTGCCACATTGAGCAAAAGAACTGAATCCATAGGGGGGAAATTTAAATAGTAAATTAACATGGCAACTATGTATTATGGTCTGTTAGCCTCCCATCCTCTTCTCCACCATCTTCATGTCCTCCATTGTTTGACTAATCAATTGTATGAGTAACAGGAGAAGAAGATGAAGCCAAATGAATGAAAGATCATTGGTTTAACAGAGCTGCCAAAGTTCAGGCGGATTCAAAAGTTCAGGCAGATTTGTCAAAAAAAGAAAAAAAACCTTTTTCATATCTGAGGGTTGTTCATCTTTCATGTTTTAACAAGATATAAGCATTTATTATTCACTTACTAAAAACTGAAACTGACAATATCAAGAGCTTTCCAAAATAATTGGACTTGAATTTGATCAGCAAAACATTCACACTTGAGGTGAAAAACACACAGGATGGACATTTGCAGCATTTGGAGACATCATTGTGTTCTGGTTTTGTATAACAGAAGCAAATAAATATTTAAGATACTGTTCATGATCAGCCCACTGGTATTATGCTAGAATAATTTTAATTCCTTATAAATGCACTGCACAATGGATATCCCCAGGGAGAATACAAGGCTATGAGTTCACTAATGCTGAAACAATCTATGCAATTCAGCTTTGCCAGAATTTCATATAATGAATTCTTCCGTAACTCAGGGCACTTCACCAAAGGTCTGAGCCTATGGCATTTAAAATTTTGATCATTTGCTTAATCCTGGCTTTCTACCAACTACTTTATTAATTGGATTTATGTGATGAATTTAGCCCCTTGCTTTTCTCACAAAACATCTGCAAGATAATGATTTCTTCACAGTTATTCATTATTTGAAAGTATTTGAAGATTTTCTTTCCCCTTGACATGTTTTAACTCTACTCACTGAGCATTTACAGTTTGCTGCAAGTACTTGGTATACAAGCAATGGTCATTAGTTATAACTAGTCAGATAACATGTAGCCTGTTTCAGTTCCCTGATTGGATAAGAGAGAATAATCCAGTGCTGATTTTTGCATATTTAATTTAATATTTGGTTGAATATGCAATTTTGATATTACCTGTGAATATTTATGTAAATAAAACTCAGTCATGCTGATGTTCATGGAAAGCAAACACAAAATGGGAGTGAGCATTGCTGAAATGAATGCATTTAAACTTGAGTGACTATTTGACCATTTATTTATATTTCTGTGCAGTATTCCCCAGCTCTAGCTATTAATGGTGTTCTGATCCAAATCATCTTGGGTTCTATATTGTGAGTGTGATCGCAAATTTAAACCTCCTTGGCAGCTACTCTACCTTAGCTACTTTACTCACAGGAGAGAGAGTGAAATAACAAATATTTAAATATGCTTGTACTGACCAATTTGTTCTCTATCTCCTTTTGAGCAGATGCAGTTGCCCTCTTCCACTCTGAAGTCTGGCCAGTTGTTTGAAGAACATATACTCATGGTAAGTGATTTAGCTGATGAATATAAATACTGGAGTTGGCTGAGAAAACTTCAATGAAAAATGGTTAGCTGGAAATTACCAGTTCCCAAAATCAAAATAGGTTTGTGGAGACAGATTGATTTTGCTTAAGATTCTCTGGAAAGCAGGCCGGTTACAAATGGAACAGGAAACCTGGTTTCCTGTCAGCTTGCCTGCCTGCCTGCCTCCTCAGTATCTCACCATGAAGACTGCCATGGAATTAGAGACCCCAGAGCTTCCAGGGTATGCTGCTCTGGGGCAACCTCTATTCACTTTGAAGGAGAATTTTGAAATTTGGGGATTTTGGTTCACATCAGACTGAAACCTCATTTTGAAATATCAAAATCACCTGTGAAACAGAATTATTTTCTCTGCACAACTTTAGTAAATAGTTCGTCCATTTGTGATATCTTGAAAGTTAGAGTGGTGACCTTTGACAGTAGAGGATCAAAGCTGAAATGTAAACTTTATTATCTGGTTAATTTAGTTCTCCAAACTATGATTGAAAGAATTTGAAAGAGGCTAAAAGTAGATTGGTAATGGTACTCTGAACATAGCTAAATTCTAACATGATTCAAGGAATTACTGCAAGTGCCTATTAACTCCAGAGGCCTCATTCAGTTCTCCCTTACACCAGTTTTACTGATATTTCAGTGGAGTCATTTCTGACTAACCATAAGTGAAAGGAGAATCAAGCCTATGAACTCAATAGATTAAAAACACAGGAATGGCTATATGAGTTCAGACCAACGGTCCATCTAGTACAGTATCCTGTCTTCCAACAGTGACTTGTTCCAGATGCTTCAGGGGGAATGAGCAGAAGCAGAACAGGACACTTATCAAGTGAGCCATCCCTGTTGTCTGGTCCCAGCTTCTGGCACCTGGAGGTTTAGGGGCACCTATACAATTGGGTTGCATCCCTGCCCATTTTGGCTAATAGCCACTGATGGACCTACCCTCATGAACTTATCAAGTTCTTTTTTGAACCCAGTTACATATTTGGACTTCACAGCATCCCATGACAACAAGTTCTACAGGATGACTGTGCATTGTATGAAGAAATACTTCCTTAATTTTGTTTTAAACCTGCTGCCTATTTAGTTCATTGAGTGACTCTTGGTTCTTGTGTTATATGAAGGGGTAAATAACATTTCCTTATTCACTTCCTCCACACCATACATGATTTTATAGACCTCTATTATATTCCTCCTTAGTCATCTCTTTCTTAAGTAGAACAGTCCCACTCTTTTAAATCTATCTTCCTGTGGAAGATGTTCCACACCCCTAATAATTTGTGTTGCCATTCTCTTTACCCCCCCCATTCTAAAATATCTTTTTTGAGATGGGGCAATCAGAACAGCATGCAGTATTCAAGGTGTGCGCATACCATGACTTTATATAGTGGCTTTATGATATTTTCTGTTTTATCTATGCCTTTCCTAATCATTCCTAACATTCTGTTAACGTTTTTTGACTGCTGTTGCACATTGAGCAGATGTTTTCAGAGGACTACCCACAGTGATTCCCAGATCTCTTTCTTGAGTAATGACAGCTAATTTTGATACCATCATTTTGTATGTACAGTTGGGATTATGTTTTCCAATATGCATTACATTGTATTCATCAACATTGAATTTCATCAGCCATTTTGTTGCCTCGTCATCCAATTTAGTGAGACCGCTTTGTACTGTTGGCAGTCAGCTACGGTCTTAACTACCTTGAGTAATTCTGTATTGTCTGCATATTTTTCCACCTCACTGTTCACCCCCTTTTCCAGATCATTTATTAGTATGTTGAACTGCACTGGTCCCAGTACAGATAATTAGGAACTCCACTATTTATCTCTCCACTTCAAAAACTGACCATTTATTCCTACCCTTTGTTTCCTATCTTTTATCCAGTAACTGATCTGTGAGAGGACCTTCCCTCTTATCCTATGAATGCTTTCTTTGCATAAGCCTTTGTGGTGGGACCTTGTCAAAGGCTTTCTGAAAGTCCAAGTACACTATATGCACTGGATCACCCTTGTCCACGTGATTGTTGACACCCTCAACAAATCCTATAGATGAAATCTGATTTCCCTTTAGAAAAGCTGAATTGTCTCTTCCCCCAACATATCATGTGTATCTGTGTGTCTGCTTATTTTAGCCTATAATATAGTTTCCATGAGGAAGAACACATAATTACTGTCCAAGTGTGAACATTCTGGTTTAAGTAACTTGCCCAGAAACACGCAGGAACTCTATGGTAGACCCAGGAATACAATCCAGTTTTCCAGGGAACTCTTCAATTGCCTTAATTGTGAGACTGGCCTTTCTTTTCTTGAAAACCTTTGCCTCTTTCAATACATGCTTTCCAACTCCTGAAGTAAATGAGGCAGTGTCCTACAGGAAACACAGTTCTTCACTAAACAACCCTTATTCATTCCTAGTTTAGGTTCCTCCTGTTTACTCAACGGACAGTAGTCCTGTGGAAAACATAGTAAGTGATCACCTAATTAAAGATCATCACACACACACACACACACACAAGTGGGGTGGGGGGAATGAATTAAGGTTGCATAGGCAACCTTATATCTGTCATTTCCTAAGTTTTGAGTGTTTGACTTTGCAACTTTAATGTTCATTTAATGTAGGGACTGTGTTTTTGTATACACATGCACAAGCGAGATAATGATTCTAAGGGTCCCAGAAGGGAAAAAATATGTATCTATAGTACAGACAATGATTGCCACTAACCAGAAAGTTACTTAAACAGTATTTCCTATATTTAAAATAGGAGTGTTTTACTGCAGGCCACCCCAGAGTGCCCCCTTGCGCCCAGGTATGACACCACAGATGACCCGTGCCTTGATTTCCCCTCACCTGGAGTTTAAACAAGCTCGGGCAGACCTTTAGATACAAAGAGGGCCCCCTTTTGGAGGGTCTTTTTTATTAACGGAAAAGGCCAATACAAGTATAAAAAAACCTTCATCCCACCATCCATATCTTCTCATGTGATCCTAAAAATCCCATTACTGACACTGAGTCTGATTGTTTATGGAATCTGTACTAGCAGCATGAACATCAGCATGGCTAAAATATTAATATGCATATAATTCAAAATTTGCACTGGAGAGTTTGTGAGTGACTGGCTAGAGGGGGGTTCTGGAAAGAGTAAGAGCAAAAAACTTTGGCTTCTAGCTGCTGGGTCCATTGGGGTCTACTGCAATTAATCTTGATGATCAATAATTAAGTTTTAAGGTAATTGATTGTGTACTTTATTCAAAAATTGTCTCTCTAAGGCAGAGGTGGGCAAACTATGGCCCGCGGGCCACATCCAGTCCCCGGGAGCTTCCTACCTGGCCCCTGAGATCCTGGCCCAGGAGATTAGTCTGCGGCCCCTCCCACACTGTTCCCCCTCTTCCGCAGCCTCAGCTCACGGTGCCACCGGCACAACACTCTGGGCGGCCGGGCTGCACAGTTGTAGAGCCGCAGCCTGACCCGGTGCTCTGGGTGGTGCGGCTGTAGCACCGACAGCCACCAGTGCTCCAGGCAGCGCGGTAAGGGGGCAGGAGGGATTGGATAGAGGGCAGGGGAGTTTGGGGTGGTGGTCAGGGGTGGGGGTGTGGATAGGGGTCAGGGTGGTCAGAGGGAATCAGGAATCAGTGACTACTGATCTATGTCTTGTGACTGGAGCCATGAAATAAAGATCAGCCACTTAACAGCACTAGGGTGTGTCACTTATTATAATTGCTATCCACTTCTCCCTCCCCCATCAGCTGCAGTTCATCTGCTGCAGGGTCAATGGAGAAGAGGGGGAGAAAACTTGGTGGGAGCTCTCATCCCACAGTATCTGGGACCATCTTCCTCCCCCATCCCTAACATTGTACCAGCTGCACTAGCGGAAAAGAGAACGAGAGCACTGTAAAGTTCAAGGAATGGGGATATCTCTAGGTGGACAGTCCCTTGCCCTTATGTATCTGTGGGTGATGGGAGCATGATCTAGCCTCTAGCATTTCACATATATTTTCCTTGTCTTGTCATAAATAAAAAATTTTAGCAGCATAGTACACATTATGAATAATTTACTGCATAAAAAGTAGCTGAGTTAGTCACTAACTGTCTAGTTGTCAACTTAAAATGGCATAAGTACCAAAATAAGTCACAAGTCCCAGTAAGGTTTTACTTTACACAAAGGCTCTCAAAGCAATATATCTATCTCGATAGATAGATAGATACATGCTTGCCCTGTTGCCATAAAATAACTTTTTCATCCCTATACTAAAATACAACATAAGACCACCACAAAATAGTAATATTCTGTTAAGCGAGCTGTCAACTAAAGACACAGGAGGCACCAAACACCTAAGAACCCAGCTATAAATAATCATCCACCACCACACCTGTTGTGCACATGGTGAGGATGCCCAGGCATAAATCCTGATGACTTTTTTTATAGGACTTTATGTACTTAAGTTATAAACTTTTTTCCTCATCTGTGGTGTATTCAGCTGCACAACTCAATAATGTTGACAAATCCAATTTTCTAAAAGGCTTCAGGCTGGTTTTGGTGGAGTAATGACAGGAATTTGTTAGGGAGGGTCTAATGCCAATGTGTCTTGTATTATTAGCAAACAGGTAGCAGACAGAACGAAGGACAAACTGACTAAACTTCTCCCTCTGGTATTACTCAGGGTGATTTAATAAGGGTAAATATAGTTCCAAATCTTATTGATTTGCCTGAGTCATGTATTATAAGTTGAGCTTTTAATAGCTTACTCCAAGTTTGAAACCTCTTAGGTGTAAAGCACTAAGCACTGGACTATTTAATGGTACATTTTGGACTAGAGATAGACATTTCCAAATGTCACTAAATTGATAGCACATTTAGAAGATGAAAACCTGAAGTTTCTCTTAAAGCAAAAATAATGTAAAGATTTCCCAAAGGAAAGGTCTTTGGAAACAGCTGCAGTTGTTTTCTGTTACTTGAAACAAACCCCAAAACCTTTGGAGATCTGGGATTACGAATACCAACATTATAAACATTTTTATCATATGAAAGAAAGTAGGTGGTTTGACAGTTTGGAATAAAGACTGTTATTAGCTTACCTTAAGGTCATGTCTCTCCCATAAGTCTCACTTTTAGGAAAAAAAATTTGCACATATAAGTGTTGAACTAGACACCATAGTCAGCCTTTTCCAACTGTAGCATCTGAATTTGAAGGAATTTATCTCAGCCTTTTAAAGGTATTTAGGTCTTGTTCTGTTCAGTGTTGCAATATTATGTGACTTTGGTCTTGTCTAATCTAGAAGCGCTACAGTGGCACAATGGGGTCTACAGAGCTCTCCCATCTGCATAATTAAACCACCTCCTGAAAGGCGGTAGCTAGGACTGTGGGAGAAGCTTTCCCACTGACATAACACTGTCCACACAGCACTTATATCTGTGTAACTTATGTCACTTGGAGGGTGTGGCTTATTCACATCCTTGAGCAACATAATTATGCCGATATAAGCTGTAGTATAGACATAGCCATCTAAGGCTAAGTCCCACTTTCAAAATTGACTTGGGAACTTAGGAGCCTAAGGGTCCATGAAAGTCAATGGGACTTAAGTTCCGAAGTTCCCAAGTCAATTTTGAAAATGGCACTTAGGCCTTGAGAAGAGCACTACCTAAAACATATTAAAATATAAGCCTTTAGTCTAACAGATATCTGTTAAATCCAAAGGGCATTTTACAAACATTAGTGAGCTAACCTTACATAAGGCAGGTAATCTTATTATGACATTTCAAAGATGTTGAACCTGAGATTCCAAAAAGCACATTTGAAATCAGACTGAAGGTCTCTTAAGATTAACACTTACGATCAGTGGCAACTTTTGAAAATGTTGGCCAAAGAAGCCTCCTTAGAGCAACACAAGAAGTCTGTGGCTGAACTGAGAACAGAACCCAGGTTTTCTGACTATAGCTAAAGGAACATTTTACAACAAATAATTTACCTGCTGAATTTAGCTTCTCTTATTCTCATGAAGTATCCATGGCAGCCAGCATACAATTGCCTGAAATGTATTTGTTATTTGAAATTATTTCATGAATCGTTTTGTTTGTGATTATTTTTAACTCTGTGGATTGTCTGTGATCATTTCTTAATGAGTTTTCAACATTTGCTAGTCAAGCTGTGTTAATTGTGAATTGTCACATGGTATTGCTTCTATTCCCTAATTGAATTAGTGTACAAACACATCTGGTGCTAATTTAAGTCAGTTTCTGTTGTTTTTCAAATTGCATATCTGACCTAACTGAAGATATGTTCACTAAATGGAACAGAAAAGGGTTGTGAGCATGGCCAAAGCATATTATTTTTGAACTAGAGTGATGTCCATGGATGTATTATTTGCCAGTCTATTCCTAACTCACATCCCTATGTTTTGTTAGGCCATATATATGTGTATCATGGGCAGCCGCCCGCTGAGCTCACCCCTCATGGCCAGAGTTCCTTTTTGCAAAGGCCTCCCTCTGTTATTCCTCTTCAGGGCCACTGAAGAACTTCACAGTCCACAAGTAATTCAAACAATCCCCACATGGGGTCCCATTCATGTAGTGTTCTGGGTACACACTGGTGCTCCAGCTCCAGGGCCAACCCTAGTTCAGTCTCTCTCTCATCTGCTAATGCAAAATAACACAAAGTCTTTGAAAATAGAACACAAACTTTCAGTCTTCATCCCACTTTGAGCAGGGCACAGTCCCTCCTCCCCAAGGGTCTGTCTGCTTCTCAGTACCTCCTGCCTTGAGTTTATCCTTTGCCACAGCTCTCTCAGGGGCTGCCTTCCCCCTGAAGCTTTCATACTACTCCCTGTAGTGCTTTGCAGGAATAGTTGCAGGTTCCTATGCTTACCCCCTTCACTTTAAACGTCCTGTTCCTTTTATACTGGAATCACCTGATTCCTCATAGATGGGGCTTATTCTGTAGTCAGGGTTGGATTTGCCTCAGGCTCTTCAAGCCACAGGGAAAGCCACTCTGTTACAACTATCCTTATGCCATTTGCGGTATTGGGAAGACTTAATATATGTACGCTGTATTTATATTTACAGTTCAGTGTTATCCTGACATTTGCTACCACTGGTACCAGGATTTATCCTGACGTGGAAACCTATTGAGGAGATCGATTTACAAAAGTGATTTTCAGGTTCACAAGAGATGAATGGCAAAATACACAGACACCTGTCTTTACAAATACTACCTTATACACACACACACCACAACACTAAGCCATTTGGGATGTTATATACCAGTGGTTTGCAACCTGCGGCTCATGGACCACACGTGGCCCATCAGAGTAATCCGCTGACAGGCCACGAGATAGTTTGTTTACATTGACCGTCTGCAGGCACAGCTGCCTGCAGCTCCCAGTGGCCGCAGTTCACTATTCCCAGCCAATGGCATCTGCGGGAAGAGGTGCTGGCAAGTGCTGGTTGTCGCTTCCCACAGCTCTCATTGGCCAGGAATGATGAACTGTGGCCACTGGGACATGCGGGCGGCTGTGCCTGTGGATTGTTAATGTAAACACACTGTCTCGCGGCCCACCAAGGGATTATGCTGATGGGCCACATGCGGCCCACGGGTCTCAGGTTGCCCACCACCTTTACATGTATTGCAGTGAACTTTACACACAGAATTTGTGCAATATGTATCAGTATAACAATTTGATCCTTGGGTAAGGAAAATATTGAACAGCTTTAAAACAATTGTTATAGTTTAAGCAACACACATTTTGCATTCACAGTTTAAGAAGCTTTGGAACTGATATTCATTTGCACCAAGCCCTCTTCAAAGGGAAGAGGAAATTTAAAGGGACCTAAGTATTAATGGGAACCAATCCATTTGTTTTTCTGACTGGAATAGCACATCATGTAGAAGAATATAAAAATTCAGATTCAGACGAATACATTTAATGCTCATTGGGGTGCAAAAACTACTGAAGGAAAGCTTAAGAAAATTAAAATGTGCAAACACTGGTGTAATATTTTCTTTCAGCAATACAATTTGTGGCACTGTGGCTCAATCATTTCCCCCCTCTTTCAGACTAACTATATAAAAAAAAAAAAGAAATAAGGTCTCAGCCATAACCTTAGCTGCAGGAATTTTAAAGAATCTGGCAGCAGAGACAGGGACAGATAATCAAAACATGGTAATGATTTGTATTTCCTCAGTCCCCATCTATATAGTTATCATTCACAGGGTCAGACTTATATGTGGATAACTAAGACAAACATCCAGTATGTCAAAATTCATGGGCCATCATTGAAGTTAAAGTTAATATTTAACCACTGCTGATTATTTGTGGAAGGTTGGGTACTGAATTCTAGCTCCATGGCTTTGTTTGATCAAAGACTTTAAGAATGCAGGTCAGATTTTCAAAACATTAGTACTTTCCTCCTTTAGATCACATTCTATGCTGGATACTGGAGCTATTGCTTCTGTTCAAGAAATTGAACAGAAACACAGAAGTCTGCAGTGCCCAGGTCTACCTCAGACTTTTCCTTGCAAATACAGGACAATAAGTTTTTCCAGTGAAAAATTAGAGCTGGACAAAAATTGTCAGCAAAAAACAGAGTTGGGGACACCAAAATGTTTCACAAATTCTTGTCACCCCAAACCAAATTGTTTCAGTTGAAAAAATAAATACCCCCACCCCCGAAACTTTCCAAACAATTCATTTCAACATTTTCAAACTGAAATGTTTTTGGACGAGCACAAGTCCATGGGGCCAGATATGCTGCATCCAAGAGTGCTAAAGGAGTTGGCAGATGTGATTGCAGAGCCATTGGCCATTATCTTTGAAAACTCATGGCGATCGGGGGAGGTCCCGGACAACTGGAAAAAGGCTAATGTAGTGCCAATCTTTAAAAAAAGGGAGGCCAGTCAGCCTCGCCTCAGTCCCTGGAAAAATCATGGAGCAGGTCGGCAAGGAATCAATTCTGAAGCACTTAGAGGAGAGGAAAGTGATCAGGAACAGTCAGCATGGATTCAACAAGGGCAAGTGATGCCTGACTAATCTAATTGCCTTCTACGATGAGATAACTGGCTCTGTGGATGAGGGGAAAGCAGTGGACATGTTATTCCTTGACTTTAGCAAAGCTTTTGACAGTCTCCCACAGTATTCTTGCCAGCAAGTTAACGAAGTATGTGCTGGATGAATGGACTATAAGGTGGATAGAAAGTTGGCTAGATTGTCGGACTCAACGGGTAGTGATCAATGGCTCCATGTCTAGTTGGCAGCTGGTATCAAGCGCAGTGCCCCAAGGGTCAGCCCTGGGGCCAGTTTTGTTCAATATCTTCATTAATGATCTGGAGGTTGGCGTGGATTGCACCCTCAGCAAGTTTGCAGATGACACTAAAGTGGGAGGAGAGATAGATACACTGGATGGTAGGGATAGGATACAGAGGGACCTAGACAAATTAGAGGATTGGGCCAAAAGAAATCTGATCAAGTTGGGCCATTTCCAGCACAAATCCACAAATCCAGGGGTGAGAGAACCTGGATTTGTGCTGGAAATGGCCCAACTTGATTATCATACACACTGTAAGGAGAGTGATCACTTTAGATAAGCTATTACCAGCAGGAGAGTGGGGTGGGAGGAGGTATTGTTTCATGGTCTCTGTGTATATAATGTCTTCTGCAGTTTCCACAGTATGCATCCGATGAAGTGAGCTGTAGCTCACGAAAGCTTATGCTCAAATAAATTGGTTAGTCTCTAAGGTGCCACAAGTACTCCTTTTCTTTTTGCAGTCTATGTGAAGTTACTCTGGAGCCCGATAAGAGGAAACTGAGGCAGCAGATACAAGTCTCAAAAAAACCCTGACACAGCAGAGCAGCCATAGCATAGCTTTCAGAAGTGTCAGAGTGTTGCTCTGTCCTGGATTTCAGGTGTTGGGGTGATGCTCCAGACTGTTTCAGCAGCACTACACAACTGCTCAGTTTTGGGTGAGCCCGAGTGCTAACTGGGTGGCCTGTGACCAACCCAGGACCACCTATGGCTATGCCCTTGATATATACTCCATTTAGAGCACATACTTGTGCCACCCAAACTTTTCTGTCTCTGATATATAGAGCAGGCATTTTTAACTAGAAAAGCATATGAAGTTGCTTTTAAATCAAATCATCATTGGAAATAAATGTTTTAAATCATTGGGCAGGGGAGGGGGCGGGACTCATACTCCAATCTAACAAACCTAAAATATAGTTCATGAGGTCCACAACACCTCAAACTTCACAACTTTTACTAATCCCTGTTCCAACCATAACAAATTGTATGTCAATTAATGATGGGTTACCCAGTCTGGATTAAATAACGTATCCTCTCTGTAAAGATGATAGTGCATTCCCAGTTGCACAGAATATCTGATTCACCAGCCTGCCCACCACTTTGGACAACTGCAGGGGATGTGACTTTTGTAAAAAGCTTCCCCCACCTCTGCTACAATGTAGGACTTTAAAACACTCTGTGCCATGCCTGAACTTATTCTCTCTGATCATATTCTCAATGTGATTTCCATCATTCTAACTCTAATGTATGCCCTATGTTTTTCATTCATCACAAATCAGTTGTAAACCAAGACACCCTATAAGGATGACATATGGTTAGCAAAGGTTTAAGAGCCACCATTTTGATGGTGTGACAAGATCAGAGCTTCCTACCAGAGCATCAGTGGAGGACATATCCTCGACTTACTCCCTGAAGTTTCAACCACTTTCAAATTTAACTAAGAATTGACAGTAACATTATTTTGTTGATATTGCCTGCTGCCCTGCTAAAAGACCTTGGGCTTTCCGGTGCTTGACAGCCTAGGATGCTTTTTCCAAAGTCTGGGTTACCACTTTTATTTCCCTGTTTTCTTTTTTCCGTTACTTGCCTGTTATGGCATGTTGTTTAAGCTATCTCACTGCCAAGGTCATTAATTGCAAGATTCTACATATTTTACTTTTGTTATTAGTTTTCAAAGCTTCAGTTTCTGCCATTACTTTACATATTCCAGCCCATTTCCCCACTTTCTTTTTTAAATTTATATGCCCTTCCCCCCTCCCCCACCTTTGCTGGCAATCCGGCAGGTCCAAATTCCATCAAACTCTGTGGGGATTTGCAGGGAGGGCATAAGGGGGTTCCCTAGCCTGTGGTTTTCTGTCATGTTAGACTGGGATTCCTACAGAGGACAGCTCGCTTATTTACCAGATCAGTGGTTGTGGGTCACCAGTGTGGTTAGATGTTTGGCTGCGTGTCTGTTCTTTTTGTGTGCTGCCCCAGCTCTGTGCAAACAGCTGGCACAGTGGACCTCGAGTGAACTGCCCAAAGATCAAAAGATCCGTTAAGGTACCAGGCCAGGTTTATTGTCAGCAAACCACGGTAATAGCACCTGGCAGACTCTACGAGAATACTAAGACATGTATGCACATGACAATGAATGCAGCTCAGTGAATGGTGGGACTTTCCATTCCCCACTCTGCTGGACAAAGATACTCCCTTTGAAGTACATTTTGATACCCTAATACAAACAAGTTAGTACTGCCTCTGACATAGTTAGTCACTACCACCTGACATGGCTAGTTATCACCTTGTACATGTCGGTTTAATAAAAGCATTTTTATTATGTAATGTCATCCTCACCTAATATGTTAGGAGGGTTCAGTGTGTTCCTGTTATCCTTGGGAAACGTTTTTGTACCATCCTTGATATCAGGGTGTTCTGGTACCACTTCATATTGGGGTGGGTTTGCATAAGTACTTTGTGCTTAGCACTTCTTAGGAATGTGTATTTTTGCAATATCAACCTGTTCTTGCCAGATTTTGTGAGCAGGTCCTGCCTCATACCAGGCCTTTGATATAAGAGCTTATGTCTCAGGCTCTCTTCCTACTGCAGTAGGTGTGGTTAGTTGTTTCCCACTATTATTACTGAATATCTTCACAGAGTTTCTTATACAGACCTTTCTGTCTTTCCTGATCTCCTCTGCATCCAAACCCTTGACTAAATGTAGGAAATTATGTATTCTCTTAATGGATCATCTGCCATTCATGATAAGATCAAACACCTTAAACTGTTGTAGTCAGGCTTTCTGACTGTTTTCTAATTGATTTCCCCTTTGCTGTCACAGACTGTCAAAACTATTCTAGCAGATATTTAACTGTTGCTTAATAACTATCAGCAGCTAGTTAAATAATTCAAGTAACCGAGAAGGATATGGGATTTTTTTCCTTAGAGAGCTAGCACAGTGAATAATCATAAAACACAGGTAACTTATTATCAGAACAGTTTGTTTTGGCATAATTATTTTCCTAACTGAATCACTCTATTATTATTAAATATTATACAGAACAACTAATAGCATTGATCTGCTCTCCCATTCAAATGATGAACATATGTTATAGCCATGTAAAACCTCATGTCAGCAGTCTACCCTTATCAGACCAACATAATATTGTGCTCCAAAATCCTTTCAAGGAACAAATAAATCGTTACAAGTGTCCAGGCATTCTCACTTTATCTTCAGAACTGTCTGCTACCTTTTTAAGCTTCAGTCTTTCAGATATCAATTACAGAAAGTGGTAAGTGCATTTGCAGGTTTAAAACAATGACCCGGTCCAGAAGTGAAAAATGAAGCTATTTTAGGCTGAAAGAAAAGGTCTTCATCCTAGATTTGTAATATAATGACAATGTGGTGTCCTTTATGGTCCTATATATTTATATATTGTTTCTAAGGCATGTCAATCTCTCAGCAGCAACATTCTGTCTCATAGTATTAGCATCCACCATCTTAGCAACAAACATCTGAGTTACTTTACATTTTAAGTATCTGGCTGAAAGAGTGCCAGAACTTGTCTTTTCTTTCTTTTTAAGTAAATGGTTACAAAACAAACCCCAAACATGCTACTAGATAATACCTTTCTTTAAGAACTCACTAGCTCTCTTTCTGCAGTTCTCACTGAGACAAAATTATCAACAAACCCAACTGGAATTCTTGACGAGAATGGAGTGCAGGGCTGGGGCCTCATTTGCTGTCTTCTACCTTAGCTTTTTAACCTTAGTGTCAGTGAAACAATGCTGTTAGTGGTAATGAAACAAATGTTGAATCCACTTAAAAAAATGTATATTCTACTCTAAGGTTAAACACAGCAACACAGATGCTCTGTGCTGCTAGAAGTACAAAGTCCCCAGTCATTGCTCTACAGTAGCAGTGCTCAACAAGGAGTCTGGGGCTACGTAAGGGGCCACAGGCAGGTTTCAGGGGGGTCCATCAAGCAGGACCAGCATTAGGGCTGAAAAGCTGAAGCTCATGGGGCTGAAGCCCAGAGCCCCACTATTTTTTTTTATTTTGAAGCAGAAAAGAATTGTATTTGTGTAACACTTACAAAGAATCACCAAAAAGGATAAAGCAAAACTATGCAACAAAACAAAAGCAAACACAAGGTATAACACAGCAGCCTTCAGGAGGGAGAAGTGTTCAGGCTAGCCTGGGCCCAGAGCAGGGTGGGGGGGGCTTCCTCAACACTCATGGTCTTACACCCTCCTGAGTTACCTGGTGGCCTAGAGAGGGGGGCTCCATTGACACTCATGGTCTCCCCCCCCCTTGAGTTACCTAGTGCCATGCCCAGTGTCACCGATTATTACTCTTCTGAGAGTGCCCGACAAGGCGGGGTGGGCGGTTTGGGGGTGGGGGGGATGTACACCATGTGTGATAGGACCCCTCCTACGTTACAGTAATGATGCTATCCACAGCGGCAACGGCTGGGGCTGGGGTCTCTCGCTCTTCCCCTCAATCAAAGGGTCAGACAGAGGGAACCGGATGGGGTCACCGAGCAGAGAACCTCGGACACCACTATGCAGGGCTTAAGCCTAAACAAATTAAGCAGGGCCCCCTATGCTGTGGGACCACAGGTAATTACCCTGTTTGCTACTCACTAATGATTGCTCTGGCTTTAAATGCAGAAAAAACACTTGTTGTGGCACAGGTGGGCTGTGGAGTTTTTACTAGCATGTTGGGGGAGGGGAGGCTCAGAAAGAAAAAGACTGAGAACCCCTGCTCTAGAGCCAGATGTGACTCTGTTATGCCTTCTCTAGCCTCTGAGCTATTCTCTAGTGGGGTATCTTTCCCTAAGTGTCCTTATTAGTTATGCACACTTACTGCATTGCCTGCAGCCAGGAAAACAGTGTCATCAGATGGAGCTGCAGAGAACTAGGAAATAATCATAGCACGCTGGTCAGATGTTATTCTGCAATGCCCAAGTCATGATGTTTCTTCAGTTTGTATTAATGAGTTGTTGAGTAAACATTGCAAGAAAATATCAGAAGTGATAAATTCAGGACAGACAGCTGCAGGGGGCAGGAGGGTAGAAAACAGCCCCAGAAAGTTAAAAGGCCCTCCTCCCTATCAACTGAGGAGGAAAAAGAAAAGGAGTACTTGTGGCACTTTAGAGACTAACCAATTTATTAGAGCATAAGCTTTCGTGAGCTACAGCTCACTTCATCAGATGCATATCGTGGAAACTGCAGCAGACTTTATATATACACAGAGAATATGAAACAATACAATGAAAAAAAGGTATTGTTTCATATTCTCTGTGTATATATAAAGTCTGCTGCAGTTTCCACGATATGCATCTGATGAAGTGAGCTGTAGCTCACGAAAGCTTATGCTCTAATAAATTGGTTAGTCTCTAAGGTGCCACAAGTACTCCTTTTCTTTTTGCGAATACAGACTAACAGGGCTGCTACTCTGAAACTGAGGAGGAGTAACTGCAGGTCAATCAGGTTCAGCTGAGAAGGGGTTACCAGAGAATTCAATTAGGATTAGCTGAGAGGGAGTTACTTGAGGTCAATTAGGATCAGCTGATGCCAATTAAGGGCTGCCTGTGACCTTTTTAACCCCCCCCCCCCCCCGTTAGGAGAAGAGGGGGAAGAGAGAGAAGGAGTCAAGCTGCTAGTGGGCTAGGAGCAGCAAGATAAGGAGTCTCACCAGGTGGGGAGGCTGTATCCCTTCCTATAAGGGAAGAAAAACAAGCCCAAAAGACTGGCTGAGAGAAAGAATGGACTACCCCTGTGCATCCTGGAAGGACTGTTTTACCCAAGCCTGCCTCACCAAGGTTAAAAACATCTGAGGCTGGTGAGACCAAAAATGTACCTTGCCAGACAGGATGTTACATTGTTTGTCCATGCTGGCCTGTGATGCTGAAGTCTCTCTCTAATGACAGGTTTCAGAGTAACAGTCCTGTTAGTCTGTGTTTGCAAAAAGAAAAGGAGTACTTGTGGCACCTTAGAGACTAACCAATTTATTTGAGCATAAGCTTTCGTGAGCTACAGTAAGCTGTAGCTCACAAAAGCTTATGCTCAAATGAATTGGTTAGTCTCTAAGGTGCCACAAGTACTCCTTTTCTTCTCTCTCTCTAGTGTCTCAAGGTTGAATACCTCTTTTGTACAGTATTGTATCTACACATGAATGCAACTTTCACAATTATGAAATAAAAATACATTCATTATATCTTCAGTACTTAAAACTAGCTAATGATTTGTGCTTGCTGGACTGCATTTAAGATTTGTATGAATCTCTACTCTGCTAAACAAAAGTAATTTCTTATCTTTCCTCTTTAGATATCTTTGGTTTGTCACTTCTGCTTGTGCTCTTCTGAACTTCATTCAAAGTAATGTCACAGGCAGAGCTCTCCTGAATCTTGCTGAAGCCTTTTAAAATGAAATATGTTTTATTTTATTTATGTTCAAGTTTTTCTTTGCAAAAATGATTAATTTACTAGCTGGCTAGTTACAGTTTTTCTCTTTGAGTCTAATAAATGCACAGGGTGTTTGCAGATTAGATAAATGGTGTCATTTAATTGCACCAATGAAAATTTTATGTGGTGATGGATACATAGCTATTAAATTGTTAATTAGGACACCATGGGAATAGGTAACAGTTTTTGGAAGGCTTATGTGTATTTCCACTCATACTCTATGGCACAGTCCTGGCCATATTTTTAAATAGTTAGTGTGTGTGTGTGTGTGTGTGTTGTTTAAATGAATACACAACCTATAGGAACATAAAAATACAGAGATATTCAGGTTAACTAGAAACCTGTGGTTATCTGGTATCTCCAGCAGCTAACAGAGGTTATGTTTAAGTTTAAGTTGTAGCGTTTCATAATCCTACTTAAAAATTAGACACTCTGCTAAAAGTTAAGGGTGTGGCGGTGGAAGGTAATGGTGGAATTATCAGGATTTCTTAATGTGATTGTTTTATCCAACCTGACTGCAGATTAAAAATATATAATGGTTTTCCTTTTAGTATTGTATTTTCTCTTCACAGCCTGAAGAGCTTGAAATGTAACTTTTTTAAATAAAAACTTAGATTGGGATTTTCAAAAAACAATCCCCAGGAAGATACTAATTCCATGACCTCTATGGCTCATTCATGCTTGCAGATCAGTTGTATTAGTGTTACGATATATACCTGAGGCAAATCTCATAAAAGGCAGATGATCAACGTGGGAGCCTTTTGCAGCAAAAGTTCTGGGGAAATATTTATTTGTCACAATTTGCACATCTTGTAGAACCACTTCTGCGAATCAGTTGTAAACTGCAGCATTAAGATAGCTGTGGAAGTAGTACAGAGACGCAGTAATGTAAGTGAGCTTGAGGCCCGATTCTACAACACTGAAGTCAGGGAGAGTTTTGCTAGTGATGTTAATGGGCGCATGATCAGGGCTCATATCCTGACAGCCTAACTGAGACCGTGCAACTCTGGCATTCAGTGAGAGCTGTATGTTCTCAAAGTATCCAATGCCGATTGGTATTTGGGCATTAGATTTTTAATGAAGACTTACTCAAGCAAATTACCCATTCCCTTCAATGAGATTTTGTCTAGGTACAAAGTAAGTACTTTGGGATTTGACAACCTATCTTGTCTGAATAACTAAATGCATTTTTTTCAATGTTTTCAAAAACAATGAACCACATTCTCTGTACACTTATACCCTGTAAATCAAAGCAAAAGTGGGCCAACTCCATTTAAATTACCTCTGCACATTCACAATGTGCGTGTTAATCATGGACTAAAGGGCACAGCATATTAAAATGAACAACAGATTGTAGAAATAGATAATCCACATTGTCCTTTGTAAAGAAAAATGGTTGATACAGGAATCCCTCTCTGATGACTTAAAATACAGCAGCATTTTTTTCTTTTCATTTCTTGACTTTGTACTAGACTACAAAGATGACATCTTTCCAAAACCATGTTAGGTTGATTATATTTTCCCCTCAGAGTCCATATTCCAGGTTCTTAATAAAGCCTACTTGTCTGAAGGATGATACTTTCAAATTCTCTTATCTCATCTCAAAAGTATAGACTTCCACCACTACCTAGTACATAGCCTGAGTGCTGAATTACTCATGACTTTTATAGAGTTGAACATGACCATTTTATTTATAACAGACGGTCCATTCACAGATTTTCAGTTAATAATTCCTTACTGTAGTGTAATAATTTCTGACAACTAATAATTGATTGATTTGTTATTCAGCACAATTTAGCATTTAGAGCATAGAATTACTGAAGAGTGGATTAACTCACTCCAGCTTGATGAGCTCCATTATGTCTCAAAGAATGCTTCATGTTCCAAAAATGAGTATGAAGGATTTAGGTTTCAAAAGGAATTTGGCTTCTATTTCTTTCCTCAATCCTCCCAATGCAAGAACACAGATAAAAATATCCGTGGGTTAGTATTCTGTACTACGTTGCAAGTCTTACAGACACCATTTTCCTGAAAATTATAGAAAATATATTGCCATGCTCAGAGGAAAAGAGATTGATATCTCAGCTATGTCAGCCAGGACTTTAAGAAAAATACAAAGGGGCTGAATTCAAGAACAAAAGATAAATTGTAATGGTTCCATTGCAATAGGGAATATACTGAAATTGCTATATCCTTATAACAGATTTTAAAAATATGCTTTTTGAAAACTAAATTGAGATAACATGAAATAGTGAAAATGAAGTGTGTGTGTGTAAATCCCCATGTTGTGCTCATGTTGCTCTCATTGTGTTGTTGGATATAGTAAACTGTGTGCATATAAACTGACTAATAGTTACTACAAAGTTCACCTAAACTTTTCACTCTCAACACAAATTTAAAATGAGAGCAACCTGTGAAAACAACATATGCCACAGGTTGGACATGGCACATAATGGATTGGTACAGAACCTTCTCATAGGTACAAATTCATCCCAGGTCCAACTCCACTGCGTGTTGTGTTTATATAACCAACCTGGAAAAGTTTGCTTGCATTTTCCATATGAATTTCAAGAAAAAATAAAATGACTGCAGCTAATTAAAATGACATTCAAATCACTATATTAAATTATATTGACTTGAACTATAATTACAATAATCTCACCACAATAATTTACCTATTGCTTTACTGAAAGTTAATAAATATTCTTAGGTTGATATTCATCCACAGCATTTTTATAACAGCTTGCACAAACATATTTCAGGTGATTAGCCAAAAGTAACCTCCAAAAAACTCACCAGTTCTGTTTTAAAAATCTCCATGCTTAGTTTTCCCAAATGTTAATTTTCCAATTATAAATCGTGTATTAACACTCAAGGAGGCTAGTGATCAGTGCCCTGAGTGACTATTCAGGAAGGTACTAGTAGGAATATAAGCCCCCATTAGACTGGAGAAAAATCCAAACTCAATTTAAAACCATAGTTTTTAACATGAGAGAGAGAGGCCTGAAGCATATGACCAAAATGAATGAGATCATGAGAAAGAGGGAATGTTTGTGTTAAAATTGTAGTGACCCTGGAAATACCACAGCCTCAACCTCTGTTGGCTGGCTATTTCATTGGTCATTTTAACATGGTATCATACAGCTAATATTATATGGGGTATCCCAGAAAGATGGTGCATTGAGGCCCAGAACAGACATCACTGAGCCAGTCCATAAACAGGAAGAATGTCACCATGACAGCAGTGCAGCAGCACCAGAGCCCAAGAGATGCAAATAGGCCTACATTGGGCAGGTATATAAAGAGAATGGCTGGAAAAGAGGACAGAAAGTAAGGTGTGGGCTGAGGCAAGGAAGTGGACAGCAAGTAGCTGTCTGCGGTGGAAAAGTGGGATATGAGGAGAAGATTAGGCACATTTACTCCTTGCTTTCCCTTACATGTTATGGACTAAACCCATTGTACATACAAAATTACCAGGACCTACCGGAATCATTTGCTCATCATAGATTTACACGACATGTAACAGAGATAAACAGGCTTTTACTGAACTCCTTTTGTTTGACTTCATACAAAATTTCCTTCTGAAGAGTTTGGTGATCAATACAGCAAGAAAAAATGCCATAGAGCAGGAGGGACCAAACTTACTGACCCTCCAAGCAGGGCCGGCTCTACAGGTTTTGCCGCCCCAAGCAGTGAAAAAAATTGCCGCCGCGGACGGCAAAAGGGAGAAGCTGCTGCCGATTTGCCCCTGCGGCCGGTGGAACGGAGAAGCTGCCGCCGAATTGCCACCGCTGCTGCTGGGACAGAGGAGCTGCCGCCGAATTGCCGCCACCGCGGAAACTCTGCTGCCCCTTTCTAACTGCCGCCCCAAGCACCTGCTTGGAACGCTGGTGCCTGGAGCCGGCCCTGCCTCCGAGCCACATACGATAATTCTCAGACGTCTGAGAGCCAGACATGCCTGCCGGGGCTTGGAGCTTCAGCCCCTCAGGAAGCACCTGGGGGGGCTGAAGCCCCGAACCCCTGCAGGCGTGCCCTGTGCTGTTGAAGCCCCACCACCCCAACCGCAGGGTAGAAGCCCTGTGCTCTCCCTCCACCACTCCAGTAGGCAAAGAATATGGGGAGGGGAGTGAGGGGCTCTGCAAGCTGCACTTTAACTGTAAAATAGCCTCATGCGGCTCATGAGCTGCAGTTTGGCCACCCCTGCCATAGAGCTAAAGTAGTGCATTAATACACACACTGCAAATTGACTTGAGTATTCTTAAGTGTAGTACTTACTATCACAGATTATTCAAATCAATTCATACGGATGTAGCAAACCAGTCTGGATTTGTATTTAGCATTATCGGTGCCACTGGGTCATACAGATTCGTAGATGGTAGGGCCAGAAAAGACCATTAGATCATCTAGACCAGTTGTTCTCAACCAGGTACTATACACTGAAATGTAAGTATAATATTTATATTCCAATTGATTAATTTTATAATTATATGGTAGAAATGAGGCAGGAAGCAATTTTTAAGTTACAATGTGCTGAGACACATTTGTATTTTACGTCTGATTTTGTAAGCAAGTAGTTTTTAAGTGACGTATAACTTGGGTATGAAAGACAAATCAGACTCCTGAAAGAAGTCTGGAAATGTTGAGAGCCACTGATCTAGACTGACTTTCTGCGTAAGACAGGCCATCAAATGTCACCCCATTATCCATGTATTGAGCCCAATAACTTGTATAAAGAAAAGGAGTACTTGTGGCACCTTAGAGACTAACCAATTTATTTGAGCATAAGCTTTCGTGAGCTACAGCTCACTTTCAGATGATGAAGTGAGCTGTAGCTCACAAAAGCTTATGCTCAAATAAATTGGTTAGTCTCTAAGGTGCCACAAGTACTCCTGTTCTTTTTGCGAATACAGACTAACACAGCTGTTACTCTGAAACCTGTCAATAACGTGTATGTGATTAAAGCATATCTTCCAGAAAGGTTCAGTCTGATTGCTACAATATAGTTGTAGTTTTACTTACTTATATTTCAGTTCCATTTTAAGGGCGTTTTATAATTATTTTCATTGCTGCCTTTTAACATTACACATCTTTGAAGTAAATGTCATGTCAAGGTCATTTGTATCTTTAATTGTAGCCCCTAGGTGTGTGCCTAGTGGATCTGAAAAAATTGTTCAGACTTTAGCTATGCTGAGGGTTTGACTGATGCTCATTTTATTTGTATATCTTCCCTCTGGGTTCTCTTCTGGCTAATATTGCTGTGTGTCACGACTAAAAAAATTGAAATAGCTTGGTCAGAAATGGCTTGGTATGAAATTTGACTTAAATACCATCCTGTGAGGTGCTGAACACCTGCTGTAAAGTACTGAGTGCCTCCAGCTCCCGCTGAAGCCAACAGGAGTTATGGATTCTCATGACCTTGCAAGAATTGCTGCTGAAATTGGAATTGAATAGTAAGAGCACTGTAAGGACACTGTGAATGGTGCTTACAACATAAGACACATGTAACAAGGTCCCTGCCTTAAGGAGCTTACAGTCTAACTCAAACAGAGTGTGTAGGACAACAGTTCAAACCACAAAACACGTGGCGGCAGAATACCAGGTACCTCCTAGGGACATCCCTCTCAAAATATTAAATGCAAGATTGCTCTAGTCCTTTCTAAAGTCACCCTGGCAACATTTGTTGCAGCACACATAAAATAAACAATTGTTTTTCACATGTACATTACTAACAACAATAAAGCAAAGACTTCTAACAAATCAGAGGCTCTGAAGCTGGACAACAATAAATACATTTGGTGATGGTGAAGGAAGCTTTTATCAACTTTTGAAAATGTTGTTATATGATGCCACAAAGACCTCTAATACTTTAGATGAACTGTTCCTTTGACGAGATTTATGAAGTCTTATTGAGAGGGAGCCGGTGGTTTAAAATATGACAAGGAAATGATTTTCTTGTGTGGTTTAAAAAAATATCAGGGTATGAATGAGATTTGGTTGCTGAACCTCTTTTCCAGTTTCACTTTCAGAGCAATTGTTTTCTGTGCATGATAATCTCCGGCCCCCAAACTGCTAGCATAGAAATTGTATCGAACAAAATTATCTTTGTAAGTTGTATTTCTTCAAATACCATCTATTTAAACAACACACAGAAGTATGTTGTTTTTTAAAATATTACCAGCATGTTCATGTACACTCTTCAGAGACTATTCTTGTGTGTAAATCCATAAGAAGTGGGCATATCCCTGAACTATTTCAAATACATTTTGCAACCTCTGTTTTCTTGTTTGACTACACTGGTTTATTCATTTCTCTCAAATGTTTCGATTTAGAAAGTCAAGTATGGGAAAACTACAGTCTCTAATATATTTATTATTAAAATGAAGCAATCATATATTTTCTGATGTAATATATAAACTGTCAACGTCATTTGTGTTAAGCCCATATAAGTTATATATGAAATATAATTTGACATGAGGCTTTTTTAGAGTGTTGTGTTTGTTGGCATTTAAAATCTTTGAGGGAAAAACCAAGAAGCCTCTGCTATGCAAAGTTGGTGTCTTCTTACAACTGCAATTAACCGAGAGGTGAAGAATTCCTAACTCAGAAAAAGCAATCAAAAAACCCCATCCAAGGAAGTTGCCTTGGACTATAAAGGAGAAGTGGGAGGAGATGAGGAATGGTCTTAGCTTGGGAAAAAGACTAGATATATGAGGATTTGAAGAAGGAATGCACAGAAATGAAAAAAAAAAAACCCAGGATAAAAGTCAACATTTCATAATTGCAAGATCAGTGACAGAGAATGTGAAAATAGGAGATGGTAACCTCCAGAAAATGGCAGAATGGATAAAGCAACATGTTGGTGATGTACAAAGAGCTAAAAAAGTGCAGGGTGGAGGTCTACTGATAGAATGCATATAAGGAGCAAGCTGAAGTGCAGTAAATATGGAGGAAATCATTCATGTGAGATCAGTGCAGAAGGAACAGAATCTAAAAATGAAGCAATTTCTGGGGAAGGCAAAGTGCAGCATACAGAGAACATGCAGTAGCAGCATGAGTTAGAGAAATACACGAAATTAAAATAATTCAAAAATTGTCTTGTGCAGAAACTACCAAAAGGTACTCACTGCAGAAAATAGAAACAGATTAATATTCAAGCAAGAGAACATGTACGGGAGCAGCAGAACACATCTCTGATCAGGGAGGAAAATATGAGTGGAATAGGAGATGATATATTGCGTGTAGGTAAAGAGAAGTTTATAGTGTTCTTTACAGAAGTAATTAACTGCACCTTGCAGATGGGGAAAAAACTAAAAGGATTAAAATCATTGCAAAAGCAGCACAAAAAATATCTAATGATTGAAAAGAGCTCATTAGACCACATTCATGTGGTTTTTAAATGAAAGCAATAATACAGTTTAAATAACATAGTTTTAACAATCCTTAGCTGGATTGCACATAGTTTAATAATGCATAGACAGGAATTTAAGAAAGCCACCTTGGAAATGGGAAAAAAGCCTAATGTAATGTGTGCGCAAGAAACATGGCTAATTGGTAAACTTGTGTTCAATAGGCCAGGATATGATTTACTCCACAGGGATAGCAAGACTTCTGGAGGTCTGCATATGTATAAAAGAGGGACTTAGTTTAGTTAGAAATGGATGTGCAGAAATTAAGTTTTGAATATAATGCTATTGAGATTCCCATTCAGAACAAAAACACAACTACAGATTTATAATCCATGTAAAATATTTTTTTATAATTAAAAAAACTAATGAATGTCAAAAATCCATTCATAATTTGTGCAGAGTTTAATAGTCAAAATGAGCTATTGAGAGGAAAGAAAACTGACCTAAATGGTAAATGTGCCAAACAATTCATTTATGTACATAACCTGGTAATACTGATTACAGGGGAACCTATTAGATTTTAATCACTGAATGGATCCCTTTTTTTTTTTAATTTGGAAATTGCAACAAATAATATGGCAAATAAAGATGATAGATTGGGAGGTGATCACTTCCCTATACTTATTAAGTGCCAAGGAAATGTTGAAAACACAAAAAGGGTTCCTAACTGGAATTTTCAAAAATCTCATAGGGGTCTTTTCAAGATTAAATGTGATGACTATTTATATAGTAACTGTATAAGTGCTATGTAGAAGAATTCTGTAATAATGGAATAAAAGGAATTACAGGAGCAGTTGATCTGGCCATCTACAGAACATCAAATTGCCTCCAATTTAGAAAGCCGATTCCCTGGTGGAATGAAGATTTCAAATTAGCAATCAAGGAAAGAAACAGGGCATACAAACAAGCACAACACACAATGGATAGTAAAGAAAAGGAATTATAAAAGATGTAAGGCAGTGGCACAAAGGATTATCAAAAGACAAAAAAAGAAAGTTGGAGAAATGTTTGTGAGAACTTGAACAAAGATCTAAAGCTTTTGGAAATATAGAAGTAAATTCAAAGTAAATGTATACCTGGCACTATCATAAACAATGAAACTGAGGTCTCCAACTTAGGAAAGGCAGACATTTTAGCAAACAAATTCCACAAGGTGAGTAGTGACAGGAATCAAAGCAATGAGTTTTGTGAGGAAAAAAGGAGGTTTCTTGAGGACAACTATGACCTATTAAATGGCTGGAGAAAATATACTGATGATGTGTTAAACAAAACTTTCAGGATGCAGGAGCTTATGGCAGCCATGAGAAAAAAAGGAAAAATACAATTCCAAGTAAAGATAATATAAGTAATAAAATTCTGCAACGGTTGTCGGGGAGGAAATCTAAAGATTCTATTGTAGGTATGTAATGACATGTGGGGAAAAAAAGGACTGCTGTCAATAGAATGGAAACAAGCATTGGTTATACCAATTAGGAAACCAGGCAAGGTTCATACAAGACTTGATATTTATAGGCCTAATGCCCTCACATCATGTGTGGGGAAAATCATGGATAAAATGATAAATGTAGTGGTAATAGTAGGCATCCTTCAATCTCCAGAGGCCACGGGTACGCACCCCTGAGAGGTAAAGAATTTACTCAGTCGGTTTTATGGCATTTGCGGCTGTGGCTGAAGAGACCCACTCAAGACAGACAATCTCTGCCACATTTCTCACATTTAAAGGTGATGTTTCGACCCTTTGGGCTCTGCCTTCTGGGAGCTCGTTTCTCCTCTGCTAAGCTGGACTGCTTCCTCTCGTAACTTTGGAGACCTTTGTTAAGCTCTTGTTTCCAAAGGCTGAAGTCGGGAGTGTGACCTTCCCATTTGTACACATTCATGTCCATTTCTTTGAGGTCTCGCTTGCACACATCCTTGAAAAGCAATTTTGTGCATTCTTTGGGTCTTTTTTCAGATACAAATTTGCCATAGAGGATGTCCTTTGGGATGCACCTATCATTCATTTGGCACACATGCCCAAGCCAGTGGAGACATCTGTGTGTGAGGATGCTGGGTATGCTGGCCTGCTTGAGTGCCTCAGTGTTGGTGACTCTCTCGCTTAAGAAGATTGCAAAGATTCGATGAAGACAATGCATATGAAAGCTGTTGAGCCTCTTTTCCTGATGAGTATATAAGGGCCATGTCTTGCTCCCATACAAAAGTGTGCTGATAACACATGCACGATCTGTGTGTTCTGTCAGTTGTTGTTTTGCCATACCCTCTTCTTCAGTGGCACTGGAACACTTTTACTAGTGGGGATGCTCAAAGCCAGACACCTGTCTGCGCCCTCCCGCCAGAGCAGGGCTCTCTTTACGGAAGCGGGGACCCCATGTGCGGGGCCAGGAGCAGAGCTCCGGCTGTGAGGCAAAAGCCAGGATCCTTCATGAGGGACCAAGAGGGGAGACCCGGATGTGGGGCCAGCAGCCAGGATCCCATGTGTGGGGCGAGGAGTGGAGTCCTGGGTGCGGGGTGGCAGCCAGGCTCCTACGTCGGGGGCCAGAAGCAGAACCCCAGGCATGGTGCCCAGGCCCTGCATGCGGAGCTGGGAGTGGAGCTGGGGTGGCAGCCAAGACCCCGCATGCAGGGCCAGGAGCAGAGCCCTGGGCTTGGGGCCAGCAGCCAGGATCCCATATGCAGAGGCAGGAGTGGCGCTCTGGATGCAGGGTGGCAGCCGGGCCCCCATGTTGGGGGCCAGAAGCAGAACTCCAGACACGGTGCCTGTACCCTGTTTGCGGGGCCGGGAGCGGAGCCCTGGGCTAGGGGCTGGCAGCTGGGACCCTGCATTAGGGGCCAGAAGCAGAGCCCTAAGTAAAACCTGGGAGTGCTGCAGTACCGCCTGCTTCCCTAGTTCCCGCACCGTATGCTCTTGTTCCATCTAGACATTGTTGTGGCGGCTTTTCCAATGCGGATGTTAAGTTCCTTTTCAAGTGAAAGATTGACTGCAATAGTGGACCCCAGGTATGTGAACTTGTTCACCACTTGAAGTTCAAATAAATGTAAGACTGGTGGAATACTTAGAGAAAAATGTTATTATACCTGAGGTACAAAGTGGTTTCAGAAAAGATGCACAGTTGACCAAAAAGTGAGACCAGAATTAAAGTACCAAAAAACATAATGACCAAGAACATTATGATAATGCTATTCCTGGACATTGAAAAAGCATATAGCATGTTATGGAGAGAAGGCCTCCTATATAAACTAGCCAAATCAAAGTGGGAACTGCTTTATCGAAAACCTAAAACTTACAAATGGCACTCCGTAAGGGAATATTATCAGACATACTTTTTTTCCTTATGATAAATGACTTCCTGAAAAATGTGCAGATGGGAATAGGTATTTCCCTTTTCACAGACCACTGTGCTATATGGACTAACCACAAAAGACTTAAAGTAGCTCTGGAGACAACAAATGAGGCACTCCAGAGAATTTCCAAGTGGGAAAATAATTGGTGATTTAAAGTCTCCCTTGGGACAAAAAAACAAAAACAAAAGGAATGCTTGTGATGCATGAATGGGATGACTGGGTCTTATTTCTTTATGGTGAAAAGATTCAGATAGGAACACAAATTTTTGAGCTAGGAGTAGTGTTTGATGATAAATTAACTTGGAAAGGTCACATCGATAATATCATGCAAAACCTTAAATATAGGATGGACTTACTGAAAAAGTGTAGCTGGAAACAAATGGGGGTGCAGATAAGAACATATTGATAATGATGTATAGAACATTATGACCAATTTTAGACTACAGATGCCAATCTTTTGCATCAGCCTCAAAACAACTCATAGAAACTTGAAACTATTCCAGATCCAATCTCTCCAATGGGCACATGGCACTATGATAACACCACCCATGTGCATGCTGCCAAAGGCCACTGAAGGACTTATAAATCTGAGGATGAAACTATTAGATCTAAACTTTTGGGCAAAGGTAAAAGGGATCATGAAAATAGAAGTACTTAATAGATCAGGGGTTCCGAAACTTGGTTCACAGCTTGTTCAGGGTTAGCCCCTGGAGGGCCATGAGATGCTTTGTTTAGTCTGCAGGTACTGCCTCTTGCAGCTCCCAGTAGCTGTGGTTTGCCGTTCCCGGCCAATGGGAGCTGTGGGAATTGGTGGCCCAGCCTGTGCTGCTTCCCGCAGCTCCCATTGGCTGGGAACGGTGAACCGTGGCCACTGGGAGCTGCAGGCGGCTGTACCTGCAGATGCTCAGGTAAACATAGCATCTTGCAGCCCACCAAGGGCTTACCGTGAACAAGCCATGAACCAAGTTTGGGAACCCCTTTCATAGATTTATGAGGAACTTGGTATACAAAATTATATGGATTGCCACAGACTTCCTCATAATGTCAACATCAAAAATTCAAAAAGGAGACATGTAAAAAGAAAAATTGAGACAACGAAGCATGTTTAGTCATGGACAATGAAATTACAGCTGGACAGTTATTCCCCCATTTGTGGATTTGGAAAGGTGTGAAAAAATGCAGGGGAGGAAAAAACAAAACACATGATGATCAACAAAATTTCTGAAACTATGAAGAATGGGGCCACTTTGCTAAGTCTATATAGACAGATCAAAGATGGCAGCACAGATAGAGTGGGAACAGCGCTCTGTATTTCTAGCCTTGGAATCCAGAAACCTAAAAGGCTATCGAATTATGTGACCATTCTGGCAGCTGAACTAATGGGGATAATGTTAGAACTAGCCTGGGTAAGGTATGTGCAACCAGCTGCAGCTGTAATTTTATCTGATTCCTTGCCTGGGATAATCACAATCAGAACAGGGACTTTGGAAAGCAGAAATGACATAAGTGAAATAATGTTCCTATCAATGGAAATAATGCAAGCAGGTATCTGTGTAACAATTGCATGGATGCTGGTGCATATCAGAATACCCAGAAATGAGTTGGCTAACAAGGCAGCAAAACAAACTCTAAAATATGAGGAGGTGGATATTAAGATAACCTTAAGCAGAGAAGAATTTAAAAGTGTGGTCCCAAAGAAGCTTGCAAAGGAATGGGAAGAGCTATGGATTAAAGAAACAAAAGGATGAAGGTTTTATGATGTATGCTTAAAAACTGAAGATAATGCTATACTCCACAGTCAAGACAGAAAAGGGGAAGTAGTATTTTTTACAGTGTTAACAGGTCATTGTGCCTTAAATGATAAATTAAAACTTATTAAAAAGACATAAAAATAGGCTGTGTGATGTGTGCAAAACCACAGAAACTGTTGATCATGTTCTATGGCATTATGGGCAATATTCTATGGAAAGAAAGTTTCTTTATGAAAAATTGAGTCAGCTTGGAATTGTTGCCGGCACCCAGTGCCGAGAGGCTGAACAACAGCTTGAGTTGGTTCGTTACCCGGTGTGCTGCACCCAATAATCACAACGGGGTGGAGAAGCAGAAAAGTTTATTTGAAGCTTCAAAAAGGTACAGGGAGATTTGAATCTCAAATCCTGTACAACAGAGCAGGAAGTTACACAGGCTTTTATACATCCTTTTTCCCAGCATACTTATCCAATAGCAAGCTGCTCCAAGTATCCATATAGCCAGCCAATCCAGTTCCCAGCTAGTTCCCTGATTCTCTGTATCATTTGTTAAACTATACATAAAGCTGCTTTATTCAGCATTGTTCTTCCATATCTCCCCTGTTTGGCCTTGCTTAGTTTCAGGCAGTCTGACTCTGCAACATACTGTTGCAGATTCTCAGCATAACTGCTGTGTGTGCCTCCAGGCGGGGGGGCCAAGGACACTTGGGCCTAGCACGCAGAGCTGCTGCGAGTGCCTCCAGGCAGGAGGGGGGGGGCAAGGACACCGGGGCCTAGTGCGAGGGGGCTTCATCGACACTCGTGGTCTTCCATCCCCTCGAGTTACCTAGTGGTCATGCCCCAGTGTTCCCAACAGAATCAAAGATTTTTCCCTAAAGGGACTAGTGAGAATGTCAGGGAAATAGAATAGTGTAAAAATAGGCATGTTGTATTTCATTACGGACGCTAGACTGAGAGAAAGAATATTAAAATAAAATAAAAAAATCAGCCATACCGTGGCTAAAAATGAATGAAAAAAAGTGGCAGCCATAACCTTTGATGATGAAGCTGCTGCACCAAAGAAACAAAGACAAAGGAAAGAAAGAGAGAATCCATTTCCTGGAGGAGCACTGCTCTGCAACAGTAGAAGCAGCTCCTACTGAGGAAGTCTGGCTCTGAGTCTTCCTTCACCTCCTTTCAGACATCACCTGAGAGGTAGGGAGAACTATGTGCATCTCCTGCCTCAGCCCCAAGACTCTGGAGTTTGAAGCAAGGGTCTATAACTAAACAGCAGCCACACCTCAAACTGAGGCATCAGCTGTGGCCCCCGGGAAGATGAGCAGGAGGTAGGCTGAACATAGGCCATCTTATGCTATCACACTTTTAGGTCCCTGGGTACTGACAACGAAGCTAATTCTGCTTAACCCCATTCAGGAGGTTCAGTACACATTGAACTAAAAGAGAGACTGGAGCTGCAGGCCCCGACCGCTAGACTTGCTGACTGAACACCACTGCCATCCACTGTAGTCTTGTTTGAATGGGATGTGCCCTGGGTGAGAGAAAAAGAACGTACAGGAATCAAGCAAAGCTCTTGTGTGTTCTTGGTTGTACAAAACTTGATGAAGCAACAGAAGAAGATTAGAATACATGAAATAGAGGCACTGACTGAGCTACCAATGGCCAAAACATGCCCTCAATAACACCCACATCATATTGTGGTGGTACACAAGTAAGGAGAGCACAGAGACACGTGGTTTCTACAATGGTATCAATTTTATTGAAGATAAAATTTGGGGCTTTTGCAGCTTTTTAAGTCCCCTGTACAATGCATACTGACCCTTTGCCCTTTGTCAAATGTACAGACAGCATTTTGGAACTTTTATTCTTCCATGGATTCATAGATTATAAAGCCAGGAGGGAGATCAGTGTGAACATCTAGTCTGATCTCCTGAATAACACAAGCACAGCTCTGTCCTCAGTTAGTTCATGTTTGAACTAGAGTATATCTTTCAGAAAAAACATCCAAATCTTGACTTAAAAATTGCCAATGATGGAGAATCCCTCACAACTCTCAATAAATTGTTCCAAAGGTTAATTACCCTCACCTTTAAATATGTGCACCTTATTTCTAATCTAAATTTGTTAGATGTTTTGATCCAAGATGGTTCCTAATGATATTCAGGTGCATGCACCAGTCAAAATAGCCTGAATATTAGCCTCTAGATCTCTCAACATCTGCAGAAAGGACAGGACCACTGACTCAAATCCAACCTTAACATCATCTTCATTCCCTTGTGCCAGGTATGGTTGGAAGGGAGGCAATGATAACACTCTATCTGGAAGGTGGAGAATCCTTCACTATACCCAGAGATGCACAGGTTACAACAAGGCAAGCAGGAATACATTATCCAGAAACTCACTATTTTCAAAACACAGCCTCTCTGCCTTCCACACTTTTTAGATTGCTACATCCCACAAAGATTCAGAGATATCCAAATCTCTGCTGGTTCCTCTCTATTTCTCCCCTATTTCTATTTCCAAGCCAGAAATATATCTCATTACAATATTTTCTTTAGCAGAATCTGAGAGGCTTCCAGAATGGAAATATTTAATATTGATCCCACTAGCAGTTCCTAAATGAGAGATATTCTAAGATTTAATTATCACTGTCTGCAGTTTTAAAATACAGTACTTGCCTCATAATCATTTGACCTATTTCTACCAAATAAGGAGAAAAAAACATTTGCAAGTTTGTGTCATATCATATTACTTTGGGTTTGCTTCATATTATTAGGATATATAACATTGCAACCTAATGGGATACACTTTCAAAGCAATGAGAAGAGAGTTACATGAAGTCTCTTTGGGAAATAATTGAATACAGCAGTTTTCCAAATTTCCTGTCCTTAATTGCATATTCTAATGAATGCTCTTTTGTTTCTTTGTGCCCGGAGGCCTGCTGCACATAGAGATGACATTGTAAATATTTCTCAAGGATAAACAAGCCAATTCTTAGGACTGCAGGCTGATCCAGCTTCATTTGCCCCTTTCCTAATAACTCCTGGGTACAGATGTGCCAAGTTACCCAAAAATAATCTCTGTAGTTATAGTTTATCCTCTACCTGCCAGCTCATGGATAGTTCACTAGCTACTAGCCAAATACATGCATCATAAATTATCCCATTAGAGTCAATTTTCAAAGCATTATCTGGGGAGTTGCGTGCATAAGTCCATTGTTGTTACAGCTCTTTCTCTTGTTAATGCAGTATTATTTATCATGTCAACTCCATGTACATTAGTCCTTCAAGTAAAAGGAAAATTGAAGACAGTCTGGGGTTTTTAGAATTCCTAATTAAAGAGAACAATCTTGAGAAATGCAATCTTTCTAGGACTCTGTAACCCTGAGGCTATTTATGCGGCAGAATCTTTATCCAGGACCAGTAAGAATTTAAGAGCCTGATCCAGTTCCCATTAAATTCTAAGTGAAAACTCCCATTAACTTTTAGGTGAGTTGGAATTAGAGTAAAAGAGAGTGCGCACTGACAGTTCACTTGTTTGCTATACTCTGATCCATGAATATAGGGAACAGATCAAGATAAGAGTACAGGGGACATGTTTAATGAGGGTATTGCTGAAGAGGTCTAACAGTAGATTCACACTAGAGAATAACAGAGATACAAGAGACTAAATTCAGCCTTTGTGTATGGTAAAGGGAATTGCATCTGCGCTCAGCAGGACAAAGTTTGGGCCATTAAAATCTATTAATAGTGTTGATTCAGTTCAGTATGTTTGTAGACCATGGTTCATCTTCACTATATACATAGCCCAATATGTAGCCTCAAAAACACCTCTCTTTGACTTTCATGGGTGTTCTGCATGCCGAACATGGGAAGTACCCAACACAGCCTTACATTTGTTGTGTTTTAGAAACAAAAACTACTTATATGACTAAAGCAAGAAAACACAGACAATGTTTGTGTGTTTGTTTGTTTTAACTCTGTTCCCCTATGAGAAAACTATATTTTTCATTTCCATAATTAGTTAGGCTTGGCCTTTTCTAGTTTAATTTAGAATAAAAGATTATTGTGTTAAAATTGAGTGTTTGCCTGCTGTTCACATTAAAAGCAGTACTTATATAACCCTACAGATGGCCAATTTAAGTCTCCAGTGCAAATGCCTATGCAGCCTCAAGGGAGTTCCAGAATTCCCAGTGATGAAAGCTCAAACCTTTGCTTGTTCTTCTATCAGGCTGACAAACAGGGGACAAAGAGCGTCATATGCTCAGGCAGAACACAAATGTATGCCACTGAGGCTGAAGGCAAAATAAGGCCTCAAAACATGCCAGGGACCATATAATACAATACTTGTTATTTGACAAATTTTTGAAATCCTAACGGCATTCTTAAAAACATTTTCTGATGGAAATTGCAGAGCTAGATTTTGTTTAAAAAAAAAAAAAAGCCTGTTCCGTTTTCATTCCCCCAATCGCCAGAGTCAACAGAAAGCTTGGAAAATAAAGAAACTGTTTTAAAGTGATAACAGGAGAAGAAATAGGTGAGACAGTAAATAAATTGCTGAGAGATTTTCCTTATGTGGCAGATCCTTTACTTTATTCAGACATATGGGACCCGAACTATGAATAACTCTCTCTTAAGAGATTACATACAGTATGAACATGCAAAGGAAACTACTATTATAATTTATTATGCTGCCTTTACATTTTATCTTCTTAATGAAGCCCCTGGGACTATCACAGAGAATAAAGCAGGATCAGGCTCCATAGTTGAAACTGTAAAGCTTTTTTACAGTGAAAACGATACATTTCAACCAATGCTCATAACAATGCCAAAAAAAATAATAAAAAAAAAAACAATCCCAAAGTAAGTGAGGAAAATATAACTGACAAGAAATTAGGAATTCAGAGCATATTGATTCATGCTTTTGTTGTGTAGAATACCTTACAGAGCACAATATCATGTTGGAATCCATATGCTTTATGTTGTTTCCCGAAATACAACTTTTAAGCAACGAATGAACATATGCTTTCAGTAAATTGCACATTATTGAAAAAAAAATCTTACATTTTAAATACCATTCCGTTATTATGTTTTAAAATAAATTAGAATTGGTTTCTTAATGTGACATCCAAACCAGACAGTTTGTATGCAGCTACACACTCCAGTTACAATTATACTCTCAACAGTTTGACTGGACTGTCTCTGCCCTGTGCTGACTGGCTGTTGGCTCCAACCCTTTCCCTCTTAACCCCCCTCCACCTTCTTCAGTCTCTTCACCTCAGGTTCACTGTACACCTCTTACCCTCTTCTCCCTCTTCCCTGTCCCCTTTGCCCCCTTCCTTTCAATGTCATCTCTCCCTTTACTTTTCTTTCCATTTAATTTATCACATCCCCCGCTAAACCCACCCTGCCCCCGACCCCAAAACACTCATATTTGGTTTTAAAATGTCCACCCTCTAATTAGGTAGCATTGGAAACTGCTCCCTTCAGACTGATGGAAAAAATTAGTCTGCATGTATTTTAAACTTTGCATGACACAAAAAGTGAAGTGAGAGACTTTCAGATCACTGGCGTTAAGAATGAACAGTACTGAAATACAGCAAAAGCATATGTTCACAGTAGCTTTCATGATAGGGAAAGAAAAAAAATAAGGCACAGAAAGAGACTTTTGATATCATGTGGCTTTTCCTAGTAATTTCATTATTTTAATTGTAAACTCTTTTGGGACAGGGACTGGGTCTTATGTATAAATATAATGGTTAGCACAGTGGGACCACAATGTCATTTGGGGCGTATAGGTGCTAATGAAATAAATAAGACAGTAATAGTGAAATAGCATTAGTACTCTTTGGTGTAGCAGTTAATAAGGAGCAACTACATTTCCAAGTTAAGAGCATCAAATAGTGTAAATACATAATGCCTAGTACAATAGGGCCCTGATATCAGCTGGGGCCTTTAGGTAAGACTGCAATAAAAGATAATAAAAGTAAAGGATGTTTTTCCTCATGAATTTTAGAAGTTTATCAGCCTCTTCCCCCAATGTATTTTTCTAAATTTACTAAACTGTTTAGTAGGAAGTGATTGCTTGTGCAAAGACAAAAGGAGACACCATTTTTTTCCCTTTAAAAATCTGCTAGAAACTATTCTACACATAGTCTTGAATTTGAGAAAATTCAATGTGATATTGAATCCTGCATCAGCTAACTACTCCAAATCATCTCTTCTGCAACTTCTTTAAAACAACAACTGATTTCAGATTTATAAAACACTACCTTTTAGACCGAAAAGATCCATTCTGAGATAAATACAGAAATAAATAAAATTACTGAATACAAGACACTGAGCCATAGTCTGAGCTGATTCAAATCCACATAGCTCCATTTTGTCCACATTTCTAATTAATTGGACTTCATATTTTAAAGTAAGGGCATTGACACTGAGACGGTATTGAAAACTTCTGCTTGTATAGGTGCCTGCGTGCTTTGGTGAATATATTTTTTCCTTGATGAACGAGAGAAATATAATTATCATTATCATTAACATAGTAAGAGAGAGATGATTAGATAGTTGTGTCTGGGCTGTTAAATTTCCAGGACAATTTTACAAGGTTGCTTTTATGCATTATACACACAGTCTTACATCTGGCTTACTATATCTCTTCTGCATTCATGCACACTTATGACAGGAGTAACTAAGCACTGGTTATTGGCTGCTTAATTACAGAAAAGGGTATAATGACAACAGACACTGTAAATCCTTGATTTTTTCTGGATGAGCTACTGCAGTAAAACTCTCCTCTTCATAACAGTAAGATCTACTTTTTCCACTTTTAGTGCACACTATTCAATCTAGTGTAGTGATGTATTTAATCCCTGTGGGGGGCGGGGGGGGGGGGATCTACCTCCACCATTTTCCATCCACTTAATTTCTAAGAACTTTCTGTGTTTTCTCCAGTAGAGTTAGATACAACATGACTCAGAATTTCATTGGAACAGGTTTTGTTGCTGTTAAAAAACAAACAAACTTGAATTTTCATCCCCACATTTTGTCACCTTAAAAATCTTCAGGCTATTACCTAATTTTAGAATTTATGTTGATCAATTTTAGTTGGTGTTCTAATGTCAGATTTCACCATTCTGCCTACTTTTGTTACTGTTTGTAGTTTACCTAAGTACCAAATATTGTTTGTAAAAGTAACCAGTCCCTGATTATTCAAAGGAAGGTGCAAGAAACTCATAGGGGGACAATTACAGAATAACTTTTCATTGGGGAAATTTCTTCCTAACCCTAGTCAGTAGAGCATACTAAAGCATGAGTCTTTATATCAGTATTTTGTATCCTATGTAGTATAGCTATAGAATCTTTCATGTTTCATATGATTGTCTAATGCTTTTCTCAATCCTGCTAAACTCCTGTCCTCAATAATGGGTTGCAAGGCTTAATTATGTGTTGCACAGAAAAAGTGTATTTCATTTCCATTTGCAGCTCAAAAAGCAAAACCAGGATGCAAAATTGCCATTTTTTGTTCTCCCAGGTGTCTCTTTGTGTCCCCATGTACCCCAACGTGTCTTATTAAAACCTAACATCCCTTCTTTACTATCATGAAGCAGATGAAAGTTAACAAGACTAATTCATTCATGTCAAAGGATGACAACGGGGATGCCATCTTGGACCTGGCCCTCCCAGAAAATATGAGCTTTATCCACGCTGCTGCTCACAATCTCACAAAATGTTCCTGAATACTGGCCCTTCCATCTCTCCTCTCTCTCCTCTCCTCTATCACCCCCTTCCTTCCAGGCCACTTTCCAATATGAATTAGGTTGAGGGGTGGAGAAGAGCTCACAGCTAGTGCTGCAAGATTAATAACTTTAGATACTAAGTTTGAAACTTTAGTTCACACCCCCCACTCTCCAAATCTTGGTTTCAAGGAAGAAGAGAAGTACCACCTCTTGTACCTTGATGGGATGAGCTAAAAGACCCTTTCTGTTTGAGGTTCCTATTCTCCTTTCTTTGGCATGGAGCATGAAGGTCAGAAAATCCTCTTACAGCCACAGGACCAAGAACCTAAACTGATAGAGCAGGAAGAAAGTAGCTGTGAGTAGGGAACTGAGGGAAAAAGGAGAGATAGCACTCAATAGCACCATCTAGCCTGTAGCCTCCTATTTTGCTGTACATATGTGCGGGCATATGCTAAATAAGGTATAGACATGATTAAGACAGTAACACCGACCCTATAGGTCTCCAGCCTGTAAGACAATAGCTTAGCCAAACTAACTAAGGCCTTTGGCCTAAAGACTTGACATAAGCAATCAACCAGCAAGTGACCCCCATATCACAAGATGGAGTGGTGTTATACACAAGTGTTGCTAAACTGCTGATAGGTAGATACCAGTTTATACCAGTTTTAGACATTTTAAGTTAGGAACATCAGCAGATGTCCAAGCACAAGAATGCCATGGTAACTGACACATATGCTAATAAGCTTGAAGTAAAAGCCTGTGGAAGAAGGGCACCCTAACATCAGTAGGGTGAGGAAATTCAGAAAAGGAAAAGGGACTGAAAACTCTACTGAATATGCACGAGGCACAGTGGCTATTAGCATACTCCCAGGGACGCCAGAGACATTTCCCTGTAACCCGCCAGGCCAAGCACCACTTGTGGGTCATCTTACCTACTACAAGGCTCCCTGCAAAGCATGGTGAGTGGAATTTCTGGATGCTTGTATTATCTGCATCTGTATTATGTTTGTGGTATTGCTGATTATGCTAATAAAACTATTTCAAATTCAAAAAGTCTTCCCAAAGTGGAAGTGTCACTCCTATGCACACTGGGGTCGTCACTCTCAAACTACCTGTAATACTGTGGCTGTTCTAGGGGCAAACCAAGGGATGTTAATTTGGGAAATCTAAATAATGCATAACCAACAGATTAGGCAACAAGTCTCTACAGCAAACCAAGGACCAGGGACTAGAAGAGACACCTCTGCTCTATTTTCTAGCCTTGCATGTTCTCCTTCCTTCCCTTATTTGTTTTCTCACCTGCCCATTCCATAGTCATATCACCTGGGGGTTATCTCATAAGATACATGTGAATAAATTATATTAGATATATTATATTAGATTAGATATATAATCTATATCTACCTATCGGAGGTATAGGCTGGAGTAAGCATAGGGACCCAATAAATACTGACTGCAGCTATTCCATTTCACCAATACCTTGTATCTGATTTGCAGGCAGGGGAATGCATGAGCTCCACAATTTACTATTTGTCAGGTATTCCAGCTGTATTGTAATGAGTTAATGAAACTGTAAGCAATTCTTAAAACTTTAGGATTTATTATGTAGCCAGTATGTCTCTTGCCCTAGCTTCTAAAATCCCATTTTGGGAATTTATTATAATTAAATTTTGTCCTGTGTAAATTTTCTGAAATAATTGAGTTTCAGTTGTAATTCCACCCATCAGGAGGATATCAGCTGAGAGAAGCTTGCTATAATCTTGCTCTAAAAATGTGTGGACAATCACTCAGAAACGTTAAACCAAATTATGCATATGACTGACTTATGAAAGAGTCTAATGTAATATTTTAATATTGCGTTAATGAGAACTGGGCCACAGCAGATGGAAAATGTGTGACCTAATTTGGAGAAGTGAGATCTGGGGCGGGAATAACCAGATAACAGTTTCACTCAAAAAGCTAAAATTCCCTCTGGCAATCAGAAATCAGCCCAGGTTTCAGAAAGGTACAATTCTGGTACAAAAAGTGTGCCATTTAATGTTTACTAAATACATACAGCCAGATACTTCTGTTTGTATTTTTATCTTTCAATTCTGAAGCTGTTGCACAACAAACCCTGAACACACACACACACGCGCACAGGTAATGAGTTTTTATTTAATTTTAATCTCCTGTCAAGTGCCTACTCATCTATCATGGATAGATGGGATGCAGACTTAATTAAAGACTGCAGCTCTGGGTATTATTATCATTTCTTGTATCTCAGAAGTGTACTTCAGGTCAGGCTAGAATCCCATTGTGGAAGAAAGATAAATTAACTGTTTTCAATAATCCCAGAGAAGAGTTTTCTATATGCTATTTATAATTTACTTTTACACACTCTCTTATTACAGAGGCTTTTTTTTTGTTTTGTTTCTTTTCCCCCTTCTTGGAACTAATAATTCCAAGAGCTCTGTAAACATATAGCTTGACTCAATAAAAATTGGGCAGATTGAGTTTTAAGCTCAGCGGCATACTTTGATATAATTTTATCTTCAGATTCTTTATTATTTTTATTTACTGAGGCAAGGTTTTCAGCTAAATCTGGCTGCAGGTTTGGGGGGGGGGTTGTCCCCCACCCCCATTTAATCAATGGTCTGTGGGCTCCAAGTGTTAATCACATTTAAAGGCAGCCAAATCAAGTTGAAATAAATGAGTGAAAGACTTCAAGCTGAATATTAAATCTGCAAATGGCTTTAAGATCTTAGTGGAGCTTTGAACATTGCAGAGCCATATTAAAACTCTGAGAGTTACTAATGAACTTTTTTTATGCAGACAAATAGGCAAAACTACTACAAGTTGCCATAACCAGTTTCACTAATGGAATAAATACTGCCCAAACAAGATGCAAAAATTGGGCTTTCTAGAAGAGTCCCTGATGTGAATAACTTTCTCTCTCATGTCCTTGTACCTTCTCATGGGGTTATTTCATTCAAGGCTATTGTTAACCCTTGGTACTAACCAATCCAGAGCAGGAATGCAAAGGAGGCAGCAGATGCTGTTCCACTGGTTCAAGCACAAGGCCTTTCAGGTCTGCTGAGGCAACGTGCCTCCACACCTCCCTCCATGTCAGGTTCATCCTTAAGACCCAGCTCAGCAAAGCATATGCCCAATTGCATCCCCATTAACAAAGCAGCTAAGTGTGTTCTTAAGTCTGAAACATTGAAATCAATGGGACTTATGCAAGTATGTACAGTTAATCGTGTAACTAAAAGCTCTAATGAAGTGGGGATTCAAAGCAGAGCAGAGTGCTACAGTTTTGAGTAGGGCAAACTTCCTTAGAACCACAAATAGAAAACTTCTATATTAAAGCAACTTTTTTGATTTTTCAAAAGAGAAATGGAGACAGGAAATCTAATTGATTTTCAGGAGATGACCTCCAAATCAGCAAGAAGGGTCACTTAGAAATATGGAGCTTTTGAGTCTGCAAGCCCTTACAGACATGAGTAGTCCCTATAGGTTTGCAGGAGCAGGACCATGGGAGTCTGTTAACATGGGAGTAATGGGGACATTATTAGAACTGGCAACATGTATTTATTGAAAGGAAAATCTCAAATGTAGTGGAAAATATTCTACAGCAACAAGTCACTTTTCCTCACATAATACAACAAAGTGTGCTGGCTGATAGAAATATAGGTAAGTATTTCCCTAGATACTGTATCTAGAATGTTGCTCACCATAGTTTGTTCTAACATTCATTTTTCTATTCAAAACAGATGCAAACATCACTGCTTATCTCTAGCCTCACTTAAATAGTGATTAAGTAAATATCTTTTTTTTCGAGCTCAATAAACACCACATACAATATATAAGGGGATTTTAGATTCTATTTGCAATTGATCAAAATATCTTTGCTAGTGAATTTTCCCAATATAAATTACTTTAACTACCACATATTTTATCTGTTATCCTTCTATTATAGCCATCCTAGTCTTTACAAAATATCAAAACTATTTATTTGCAGCCAGTTTTTATCTTTCTGTCAATCCTTGCGTCCTTTATAAAGCACAGACTAGGGGAGGTTTTCTGTGCTGGTCATTTTCAGAAGTCTAAATTATACGACGTTGATGATTTGGTTCTTTGGATAGAAAAATACTGTACACTGACCATAGCAACTCCTTAGAATAGATGGGATTTTCCTGTCTGCAGTACTCACTGTTGTTGTTCCAGTAATCTTTGTGTAATTACAGGTTTCAGAGTAGCAGCTGTGTTAGTCTGTATCTGCAAAAAGAAAAGGAGGCCTTGTGGCACCTTAGAGACTAACAAATTTATTTGAGCATAAGCTTTCGTGAGCTACAGCTCACTTCATCGGATGCATTCAGTGGAAAATACAGTGGGGAGATTTATATACACAGAGAACATGAAACAATGGGTGTTACCATACACACTGTAATGAGAGTGATCAGGTAAGGTGAGCTATTACAAGCAGGAGTGGGGGGAGACCTTTTGCAGTGATAATCAAGGTGGGCCATTTCCAGCAGTTGACAAGAACGTGTGAGGAACAGTGGGGGTTGGGGGAGGGGAATAAACATGGGGAAATAGTTTTACTTTGTGTAATGACCCATCCACTCCCAGACTTTATTCAAGCCTAAGTTAATTGTATCCAGTTTGCAAATTAATTCCAATTCAGCAGTCTCTCATTGGAGTCTGTTTTTGAAGTTTTTTTGTTGAAGAATTCATAGAATCATAGAATATCAGGGTTGGAAGGGACCCCAGAAGGTCATCTAGTCCAACCCCCTGCTCGAAGCAGGACCAATTCCCAGTTAAATCATCCCAGCCAGGGCTTTGTCAAGCCTGACCTTAAAAACCTCTAAGGAAGGAGATTCTACCACCTCCCTAGGTAACGCATTCCAGTGTTTCACCACCCTCTTAGTGAAAAAGTTTTTCCTAATATCCAATCTAAACCTCCCCCACTGCAACTTGAGACCATTACTCCTCGTTCTGTCATCTGCTACCATTGAGAACAGTCTAGAGCCATCCTCTTAGAACCCCCTTTCAGGTAGTTGAAAGCATCTATCAAATCCCCCCTCATTCTTCTCTTCTGCAGGCTAAACAATCCCAGCTCCCTCAGCCTCTCCTCATAAGTCATGTGTTCTAGACCCCTAATCATTTTTGTTGCCCTTCGCTGGACTCTCTACAATTTATCCACATCCTTCTTGAAGTGTGGGGCCCAAAACTGGACACAGTACTCCAGATGAGGCCTCACCAATGTCGAATAGAGGGGAACGATCACGTCCCTCGATCTGCTTGCTATGCCCCTACTTATACATCCCAAAATGCCATTGGCCTTCTTGGCAACAAGGGCACACTGCTGACTCATATCCAGCTTCTCGTCCACTGTCACCCCTAGGTCCTTTTCCGCAGAACTGCTGCCTAGCCATTCAGTCCCTAGTCTGTAGCTGTGCATTGGGTTCTTCTGTCCTAAGTGCAGGACCCTGCACTTATCCTTATTGAACCTCATCAGATTTCTTTTGGCCCAATCCTCCAATTTGTCTAGGTCCTTCTGTATCCTATCCCTCCCCTCCAGTGTATCTACCACTCCTCCCAGTTTAGTATCATCCGCAAATTTGCTGAGAGTGCAATCCACACCATCCTCCAGATCATTTATGAAGATATTGAACAAAACCAGCCCCAGAACCGACCCTTGGGGCACTCCACTTGATAACGGCTGCCAACTAGACATGGAGCCATTGATCACTACCCGTTGAGCCCGACAATCTAGCCAGCTTTCTACCCACCTTATAGTGCATTCATCCAGCCCATACTTCCTTAACTTGCTGACAAGAATACTGTGGGAGACCGTGTCAAAAGCTTTGCTAAAGTCAAGAAACAATACATCCACTGCTTTCCCTTCATCCACAGAACCAGTAATCTCATCATAAAAGGCGATTAGATTAGTCAGGCATGACCTTCCCTTGGTGAATCCATGCTGGCTGTTCCTGATCACTTTCCTCTCATGCAAGTGCTTCAGGATTGATTCTTTGAGGACCTGCTCCATGATTTTTCCAGGGACTGAGGTGAGGCTGACTGGCCTGTAGTTCCCAGGATCCTCCTTCTTCCCTTTTTTAAAGATTGGCACTACATTAGCCTTTTTCCAGTCATCCGGGACTTCCCCGGTTCGCCACGAGTTTTCAAAGATAATGGCCAATGGCTCTGCAATCACAGCCGCCAATTCCTTCAGCACTCTCGGATGCAACTCGTCCGGCCCCATGGACTTGTGCACGTCCAGCTTTTCTAAATAGTCCCTAACCACCTCTATCTCCACAGAGGGCTGGCCATCTCTTCCCCATTTTGTGATGCCCAGCGCAGCAGTCTGGGAGCTGATCTTGTTAGTGAAAACAGATGCAAAAAAAGCATTGAGTACATTAGCTTTTTCCACATCCTCTGTCACTAGGTTGCCTCCCTCATTCAGTAAGGGGCCCACACTTTCCTTGGCTTTCTTCTTGTTGCCAACATACCTGAAGAAACCCTTCTTGTTACTCTTAACATCTCTGGCTAGCTGCAGCTCCAGGTGCGATTTGGCCCTCCTGATATCATTCCTACATGCCCGAGCAATATTTTTATACTCTTCCCTGGTCATATGTCCAACCTTCCACTTCTTGTAAGCTTCTTTTTTATGTTTAAGATCCGCTAGGATTTCACCATTAAGCCAAGCTGGTCGCCTGCCATATTTACTATTCTTTCGACTCATTGGGATGGTTTGCCCCTGTAACCTCAACAGGGATTCCTTGAAATACAGCCAGCTCTCCTGGACTCCTTTCCCTTTCAAGTTAGTCCCCCAGGGGATCCTGGCCATCCGTTCCCTGAGGGAGTCGAAGTCTGCTTTCCTGAAGTCCAGGGTCCGTATCCTGCTGCTTACCTTTCTTCCCTGCGTCAGGATCCTGAACTCAACCAACTCATGGTCACTGCCTCCCAGATTCCCATCCACTTTTGCTTCCCCCATTAATTCTACCCGGTTTGTGAGCAGCAGGTCAAGAAAAGCGCCTCCCCTAGTTGGCTCCTCTAGCACTTGCGCCAGGAAATTGTCCCCTACGCTTTCCAAAAACTTCCTGGATTGTCTATGCACCGCTGTACTGCTCTCCCAGCAGATATCAGGAAAATTAAAGTCACCCATGAGAATCAGGGCATGCGATCTAGTAGCTTCCGTGAGCTGCCGGAAGAAAGCCTCATCTACCTCATCCCCCTGGTCCGGTGGTCTATAGCAGACTCCCACCATCACTCTTGTTGCACACACTTCTAAACTTAATCCAGAGACAATCAGGTTTTTCTGCAGTTTCGTACCGGAGCTCTGAGCAGTCATACTGCTCCCTTACATACAGTGCTACTCCCCCACCTTTTCTGCCCTGCCTGTCCTTCCTGAACAGTTTATAACCATCCATGACAGTACTCCAGTCATGCGAGTTATCCCACCAAGTCTCTGTTATTCCAATCACGTCATAGTTCCTTGACATCACCAGGACCTCCAGTTCTCCCTGCTTGTTTCCAAGGCTTTGTGCATTTGTATATAAGCACTTGAGATAACCTGTTGATCGCCCCTCATTCCCAGTATGAGGCAGGAGCCCTCCCCTCACAGACATTCCTGCCTGTGCTTCCTCCCGGTATCCCGCTTTCCCACTTACCTCAGGGCTTTGGTCTCCTTCCCCCGGTGAACCTAGTTTAAAGCCCTCCTCACTAGGTTAGCCAGCCTGCTCACAAAGATGCTCTTCCCTCTCTTCGTAAGATGGAGCCCGTCTCTGCCCAGCACTCCTCCTTCATGGAACACCATCCCATGGTCAAAGAATCCAAAGACTTCTCTCCGACACCACCTGCGTAGCCATTCGTTGATTTCCACGATTCGACGGTCCCTACCTCGGCCTTTTCCTTCCACGGGGAGGATGGACGAGAACACCACTTGCGCCTCCAACTCCTTTATCCTTCTTCCTAGAGCCACATAGTCTGCAGTGATCCGCTCAAGGTCATTCTTGGCAGTATCATTGGTGCCCACGTGGAGAAGCAGGAAGGGGTAGCGATCCGAGGGCTTGATGGGTCTCGGCAGTCTCTCCGTCACATTGCCACTTTTGGGTCTGTAATTGAGTGACCAGAGAGATCGAAGTGTTCTCCGATTGGTTTTTGAATGTTATAAGTCTTGACGTCTGATTTGTGTCAATTTATTCTTTTACATAGAGACTGTCCAGTTTGGCCAATGTACATGGCAGAGGGGCATTGCTGGCACATGATGGCATATATCACATTGGTAGATGTGCAGGTGAATGAGCCCCTGATAGTGTGGATAGTGATGGGTACTCTTCTGGCTCTGACAATCTGTTTCTTCACTTCAGCAGGTGGGTATTGTATTTGTAAGAACACTTGATAGAGGTCTTGTAGGTGTTTGTCTCTGTCTGAGGGGTTGGAGCAAATGTGGTTGTACCATAGAGCTTGGCTGTAGACAATGGATCATGTGGTGTGGTCTGGATGAAAGCTGGCGGCATGTAGGTAGGCATAGCGGTTAGTAGGTTTCTGGTATAGGGTGTTGTTTATGTGACCATCTCTTATTAGCACTGTAGTGTCCAGGAAGTGGATCTCTTGTGTGGACTGGTCCAGGCTGAGGTTGATGGTGGGATGGAAATTGTTGAAATCACGGTGGATTTCCTCCAGGGCTTCTTTTCCATGGGTCCAGATGATGAAGATGTCATCAATGTAGTGCAAGTAGAGTAGAGGCATTAGCGGACGAGAGCTGAGGAAGTTACCTACTACAGGACAGGCCCAACAAAGAAAATAACAGAACGCCACTAGCCATCACCTTCAGCCCCCAACTTAAACCTCTCGAACACATCATCAAGGATCTACAACCTATCCTGAAGCGACGCCCCATCACTCTCACAGATCTTGGGAGACAGGCCAGTCCTTGCTTACAGACAGCCCCCCAACCTGAAGCAAATATTCCCCAGCAACCACACACCACACAACAGAACCACTAACCCAGGAATCTATTCTTGCAACAAAGCCCGTTGCGAACTATGTCCACATATCTATTCAGGGGACACCATCATAGGGCCTAAACACATCAGCCACACTATCAGAGGCTTGTTCACCTGCACATCTATCAATGTGATATATGCCATCATGTGCCAGCAATGTCCTTCTGCCGTGTACATTGGCCAAACTGGACAGTCTCTACGTAAAAGAATAAATGGACACAAATCAGACGTCAAGACTTATAACATTCAAAAACCAGTCGGAGAACATGTCAATCTCTCTGGTCACTCGATTACAGACCCAAAAGTGGCAATTCTTCAACAAAAAAACTTCAAAAACAGACTCCAACGAGAGACTGCTGAATTGGAATTAATTTGCAAACTGGATACAATTGATTTAGGCTTGAATAAAGACTGGGAGTGGATGGGTCATTACACAAAGTGAAACTTTTTCCCCATGTTTATTCCTCCCTACGCTGTTCCTCAGACGTTCTCGTCAGCTGCTGGAAATGGCCCACCTTGATTACCACTACAAAAGCTCCCCCCCGGCCCACTGCTGGTAATAGCTCACCTTACCTGATCACTCTCATTACAGTGTGTATGGTAACACCCATTGTTTCATGTTCTCTGTGTATATCAATCTCCCCACTGTATTTTCCACAGCATACATTCGATGAAGTGAGCTGTAGCTCACGAAAGCTTATGCTCAAATAAATTTGTTCGTCTCTAAGGTGCCACACGTCCTCCTTTTCTTTGTGTAATTGTTATTGCAACTGCAACATGGCAGTCTGCATTGAATACAGTGAGAACAATTTCTCCTATGGTCACTTTTAAATGGATCTCAGCAATCTTTTAACATCATTCCTCTAGCTTTTCTGGCACCTGCCTTTGGTTTATTCTCTTTTCATCGCTTCTTTCTATTGCTGTTGAGATTCTAATATGATACAGAGAGCTGATAAAATGATTCATCTCACTTGTGTATCCTGCTAAATGTTTTCAGTATACAAACAAGAATGAGAAGATTGGATTTGAGCTTATTATTCTGCGATGCCAAAAGGCGGATGCCCATACATTTGTGTGTTAATGTTAGGTGCTAGTGTGACTGCTATAGTCCAGGTACCATTGCTTTAAATCTTATATACAGTAAAGCAGTGATTATCATTAGAACATTCACATTAAGGTTAACATTTTTTTAAAAAATCAATTTTATTCTTGTATTTTTTAAATATTTGTTTGGTTTCTGTGAAGAGCATTTGCAGCTTCCTATATAGCAAATACAAGGTTGCTGGGTTGTTTTTTAAGTGAGATATATTAATCAGGTAGCAGCCTTAGTATGTTCATGTGATTTTCAGTTTTCTGAATCTTCCGACTACTAGTTGACAGATTCTTCTGGGTTTGTCTTCAGGGATGTACAAATAGAGCAGAGGCAAATCTTCTGTCACTTTTGCTGTGACTTTTTTTTTTTAAAGTAGGTATGTAAAGTGAAAGCCTGTGGTATGAGTAGGACAGGCATTATACTCAGACATGCTCAAATTTATTCCATCTGACAAGTGTCTGGATTTGGGTATTATGTTTCTTAAAAGAACTCATGTTCAAAAGCTTTCTCAACTTAAAGAGTCAGAAATTGAAAAATAAAATGTAATGATTTTTAAGGACATCCTCTTTGCTCACATGGGAACAGTCAGCAGGGTTGTTTAAGAGTGTGGAACAAGATAATTGATCGAACTGTGTTGAAAATCAGGTTTTAAATAATGGAAACGGGGAGTGGGGGTGTATTAGAATCCTGGATAATGATAGATAGATGCAATCTGAAAGAGAGGACATGGGAAGAAAAGATGGGAGGGAAAGAAGAAAAGGAGGTACAGAGAAGGAACCCTTGGGAAGAGCGAGCATGTGGACAAATAGGAGATAAATGATAGAATGATAAGTGACAGAATGGAGATGGAATAAGAATGAAAAAGAAGTCAAGGCAAAACAAAGAGGCAGAGGCAGAGAGGATGAAAAGAAGAAGAAAGAGTATCCTCATAATCTCTCTCTTTTTCCCATTGATATATATAAAGAGAGACTTGGGAATGGTGAAAGGATATGAATGAAGTGAGCTGTAGCTCACGAAAGCTTATGCTCAAATAAATTGGTTAGTCTCTAAGGTGCCACTAGTACTCCTTTTCTTTTTATGAATAAAATGATAAGTCACTGGAAAAAGAAAAAAAAGAGGGATCATTAGAAGGGCCCTCTTCCTTTATAGAGAGACAGGGAAAAAGTTGGCATGGGGCCTCTTATAATTTTAGCTGAAGATAAAACAGGGTTGAATATCAATAGAGGGATCCTTCTTACTTGCTTTAATGTCTTTTATTAAAAGAACATTGGTCTGATTCTGCATTTACACCTATGTAAATTGAAATTAGTGCACTGAAGTCAATAGACTCACATTAGTTGAAAACCGGGATAAGTGAGAAGAGAATCTGGCCCAGAGTTGCAAAGTTGCCAAAGTATTTTCCAATCACTCCACCAGTTAACAGTTTGTTTGAAAAGGCATAATATATTTCGTTATTGAATCAAAGTTGCGGACTTAGAATCTACAGTATAAGAAACTGGAAAACATTGTACCCTGGACATATTTTCTGAAACACCTCAGAGAATCTTCTTTCCTAAACTTCTGATAGCTGTTTGGTGACCTTTATGAAATAAATTGGTGGTCTCAGTCCAATGTTCGTACTGGACAAGTTGTTCACAGTACAAAATCCACATTTTGAGGGCAGTCTCTCAGCAAGGAGGCCCAGGTTTAGAAGAGCCTATAGACTCTACTCCCCTCTTTATCACTCTAGAACAGGGGTTCCCAAACTTGGTTCACAGTTTGTTCAAGGTAACTCCCGGGGGGGCCATGAAACACTTTGTTTACCTGAGCATCCACAGGTACAGCCGCTTGCAGCTCCCAGTGGCTGTGGTTCGCTGTTTCCGGCCAATGGGAGCTGCGGGAAGTAGTGCGGGCTGGGTCACCGCTTCCCGCAGCTCCCATTGACCGGGAACGGCGAACTGTGGCCCGTGGGAGCTGCAAGCGGCCATACCTGTGGACGCTCAGGTAAACAAAGTGTCTCATGGCCCCCACAGGGGCTTACCTTGAACAAGCCGCAAACCAAGTTCGGGAACCCCTGCTCTAGAGGTGTGAAATTAGGCACACTATCGGGAAGCATATAGTCACACTTGTCACACTTGTTCTGTAGATAGGAGAGTCCACGGCTTCCAGTCCCAGACGTGCACAAACACTAAATGGAACAGATTTAAACAAATATTGCCTTGCTGTATGTGATCCTAGGCACCTCTGTATTCACACCTTGCATACTACTGCAATGATATTTGTACAAAAAATGCCTTGTGAGGTATCAATTGAAAGCTAGGAAGATTCTGGCTATTAATATAATTGTAAAATGAATGTGTTAAACTTATATGTGAAGTTATGAATTGCCTCTATATGATGTTACATGAGAACGGCTGTACTGGGTCAGACCAAAGGTCCATCTAGCCCAGTATCCTGTATTTTGTCAGTGGCCAATGACAGGTGCTTCAGAGGGAATGAACAGAACAAATCATCAAGTGATCCATCCCCTCTCACCCATTCACAGCTTCTGGCAAACATAATTGAACATGTTTAAGATAAGACAGTCCTAGGTAAAGATGATAAATAGGTCTCTCCTAGACAAAGGAATGTGGGTTTGCCTCAATATACATATTAGCAGTAAACAAAGCTATTGAGTTAAACCCACAGGGGCTATTTCAAACCTGAACTCAAGAGACAGAGAACTAACATGACGCTTGCACCCAGAGACACACAGGAGACTGAATCCCCACGAGGCCTTCCTGACTTGTAATTGAAAGACATCCTTTTGGGGATATAAATAACACAGAGAGACTTCATCTTTATTCTTTACATCAGGTGACAAAGAAACCAAGTGATATAATCTCTATGATGGGTCCTGGGAGACTATGGATGAGAGAAACCATCTTAAACAAAAACTGTATTTTCTAGACTAAGTTTTAGACTTTTAGATGTGTGTTTTCACTTTCATTTGCTTGTAGCCATCTCTGCCTTTATCTCTTTTATTTGATGTCATTTAATCTACGCTCTTTTGTTAGTAAACTTGTTTTACTTTCACTCTAAACCAGTTTAGTGCTGTGTATGAAGGGAGGAGTGTATTTACCCGATTTAAATAAATAAGCTGTGATGTACTGGCTCTTTAACAGAACAGCAAACTTAATGTCTTCTGTGAAGGCACACTGGTAGGGGCTATGAAGTGCAGATAAACATCTCTGAGGAACTCAGGGACTGCAGTTCACTTATTGTTACCTACTAGGCAAGGTCTAGGCCTGGAGAGCACTGAGGAATTTGCTGGTGAGAGAGACAGACTAGTGTTGCAGGGAGCTGAGGCGGAGAGTTAACTCTTGCTGAGGCAGACAGGTGTCCCAGTGGCTCACAGCTCTGGGTATCCCCAGCAGCATGTTACACCACAGTATTGAGCTATTCTAATGCTGGAATTTCCATGCTCGGTGTTAGTGCATCCTTTATCCAACTCTGGAAAGTGTAATCCATATGTCAGGGAGGCTTGTATTTACAAGCCAGTTATAAGTGCAAGCAGACAATACATTTTAAAATATATAATTACATATTAGGCCTAGGTGAACTGTCTGTAGAAAACATGCCAAAGCTACAAGATCTCTTTGATCTCAGCATTATACTATCGAGAAATTGAAAGCCTTCCAAAATAGTTCTGTATATGAGGAAGTGTCACTTCTGCGTGTGCCAGTTTTGTAAGTAGAAAAGGAGTACGTGTGGCATCTTAGAGACTAACAAATTTATTTGAGCATAAGCTTTCATGAGCTACAGCTCACTTCATCGGACGCATACAGTGGAAAATATAGCGGGAAGATTTTCTATACACAGAGAACATGAAACAATGGGTGTTACCATACACACTGTAACAAGAGTGATCAGGAAAGGTGAGCTAGTACCAGCAGGAGAGCGGGGGGGAACTTTTGTAGTGATAATCAAGGTGGGCCATTTCCAGCACTTTACAAGAACAGTAGGAGGGGAAATAAACAAGGGGAAATAGTTTAACTTTGTGTAATGATATATCCACTCCCAGTCTTTATTCAAGCCTAAGTTATTGTAAGTAAGTTTTGTAAGTAGATATGATAACAGTTTATGGCTTGCTTTATATGGATTTTCAGCAGCAAGCACAGGTATAAATTATCTTGAAATGATTTTATGGAGAGTTCGTTTTGTATCTGCATGAAATTCACTTTTTTATTTAGACTATGTTTATTATTGTTGTGCCCTTTGCCATAACATCTGGGTGCCGTAAAAACAATAAAATCAACATACCATAAAAGTAGTCCCAATCTCAGACAAGCTATTTATTTAAAAGAATGCATTGTAAACCTCTCATATGTGCCCAAAAGTATATAAAAAGTGCTAGCTTTCTCAGGTCCCAATTCAGCATATGCACATTCTTATGCATATACTAATTTTATGCATAGTAGTCTTCACTTCATTGACAACATTGGGACAATTCTGCAAGGGAACATGGGGATATGTCTCTCAGGTTACTCTCAGATGGATGCTCTGATGGGGAGCAATGCTGCCAACATGCTTTCCTGCAGACACTGATTAAATGAACCAGCTAATTAAAGGCTGGATTTTGAAATACAATCTTCTCACAGTAAGGGGCAGCAGATAGCTGTTGAAACAGAGCAGGCAGGAAACTGTGATTTTCAGAGGCACAGTTCTCTCCCTGGCTGCTCTCTTCCTCCATGGGAGAAATAGTTTGTGGTTAATAGCAGATTACTTCCTCTTCTATACCATTGTAGCTCTGCTCTCCAGAGGTGGATCCAACACGCCATCAATTTATTCCCTTCTTCAACTGTTCAACTGCATCACCCACCTTTGTGGGAAGGTAGAGTAGTAGATCTATGGAAGGTAGAATAGTAGATCTATGGAAGGTAGAGTAGTAGATCTCCTGTTCTCCTGTGCTGTGATCTCTGAAGGAGGTAGCTCATGCAACGGAATAAGAGTGTGCTTTTGGATATAGTATTCCCCTGTGCAATGTCAAAAGGGCAGATCACAATGCTGCCCTAAGGTTGTAAATTAATTCTACAGTAACCTAAGAGATACCAAATGTCTTAGAACAAATTCCTGAAGGTATCTCTGAACAGTCATTACAACTGGCAAGAAAGATATTTCCACTTCATCCCAGTCATTTCTCTTTACTTATTTATTTAATATTGAAAGCTGGACTCCAGGACACTTCTTCCACTCTGGTCTTACCATGAGTTCATCCAAACTTAACAAACAAAATCATCATCCTGATCAGACTAGGTCACTCCCCGCTCCGAATCCCTCAACTGGCTTCCCCTTGTTCATGCGATCAAGCTTTAACTCCTTGCCTTTGAGATCCTGCACAACTCTGCCTCAACTTATATCCTGTCGCTTTATCACATACCTTTTCAGCTATTTTACTCTATTAGTGATACCAGCCCAAATGCTTCCTTTGTGTTTTTCTCTCACTCCCATCTTCATGATTTCTTCCATGCTGTGCTTACATATGGAAAAGCATCCCAGTTCCAGTGTGCCAACTCTACCCACCTTCTCCTGATTCAAAGGCTCACTTCTTCAGTAAGGCCCATAGACACTTACTCATGTCAGTCATTTGACTTGACCCTCATCAGAAGAGTGTGAAAGGATGCTAAAGCTATGAGTATAAATCCTGACATTCTTATGTTTTCATCAGATTAATTGTCAGAGGGGAGGAATCTAAGACGAGAGAAGGTGCTTTTGACCTGCTAATATATTTCATAGGCAAAGAGTTAGGTTTTTTAGCTCTTTCAGAAATAGTATTTCAGGAGATAGGACAGAGAAACTGTAATTAATAAATGAGAATAGTTAAAGATCATTTGGAGATATCAATTAATTATTTTGTCTCAGTATCAGTGAAAATAGGCTTGCTAACTACTAGTAATATTTCCCTTGCTTAGAATCACCATTTGAAAAGGACTATTATAACCTATTTACATTGTGGAAATAAAGATGCAAATCAACGAGGGATGTGTCTGTTAAATAATCCTAAAACAAGTGATCTGGGTGAAATTATGAGCACAAAACATTTCTGAAAATTATGTATATGCTGCTCAGGTTGGGCAGAGAGTTGTACATACAAATTCCCTACTCTCAAATGCATGATTTACTTTAACCGCTCCTGTTTAAAGGGTCTGTGCCCTGTGCAATTGTACCTTTTTAAGCACTTAAAACGCCATCCTACTCTGAGAGGTTCTGAAGGCTAAGACCTTTCTTCTGCCAATCTTCTAACATTTTTGTCAAATTTCTTTTTTTTTTAAATCACAAAATAGCATCTTGTGAAATAATGGAATGCCCTGAAAGCAGTTGTTCTGTAGCCCATGAATAGTAACAGTCAAAGTTCAGAGACAAAGGGTATTGACTGACATATGATCTGTGACTGGATTTAAGGGCAGAATTTATATCATTCACATTAAAATGGCAATCACTTCTTAGCTGTTATTAGCATCGAGAATGAAGGCAGCACACAAATGCTATTTGCAGTGAGTAAAAGAAAAGAGAGAAGACAATGAGGAATTTACAAATTCATTTTTTCAAAAAATGCTTGCCAAGCATGAAAATATTTAGAAAGCGATTATTCTATCTACTTAGCAAAAGAGGAAGAAAGGATTGTAAAGATCAGAAACTGGTTAAAACAGAAAGAAGAGAGAGACTGGCAGCAGTTTAATCCATTGTCAAAGAACATCCTCGCATAAGCAGAGCTGTTTCATATTATTATTGTTTAATTGTATTGTGATAGTAGCTAGAGGTCCCAATCAGGGACATGCTGAACACAGACATAATGAAAAAAGGTAGTGCCTGCCCCCAAAGAGCTTACAATCATTGTTTTCATGTTAAGAAGCAGAAATAGCTTACTATTTGATTCAATGACATTTCATTGACAATATCCAGTGGGTTCAAGACTCACTTTCTTCTAACACGAAACATAGAAAACAATACTAAAACTAGTGTCTCTTTCTCTCCCTGCTTCAGAGTGTCTGCCTACAACCTTCCCCAAACACAGTCCCTCATTTCCACAGGCTACCTTCCTACTACAGTAGGGTTTGGGTTTTTTTTTGTTTTCTCCAAACAAACCATACACATGGTCCCAGTCCAGCAAAGCACTTCAGCTCCTCCTGAACTTTAAGAATGTGAGCTGTCCTATTGACTTTGATAGGGCTCCTCACATACTTACTCATATGTATATGTGATTGCAGGATCATGGCCTTTGTTTCTACATTATTTTTCTTTTTGATTTGAATCTGAACATTTTTAACACTTTTGGGCTCCATCCTACAATCAGATCCACCAAGGTGGATCTGATTGCAAGTTGAGGGTCTAAATTCATTTCTTTCCTTGGCCTACCTTCTTGCTAATCAACTCTCATCCCTTCTTCCAAATGCTGTAAATAGTTGTACCATACCTTGAATATAAAAGTAACTAATTAAGCCTAGCAACACTGCTACAAGGTAACCATTATTATTCCCGCTTTACAGCTGGGGAAACTGGTTCACAGAGGTTTGGTGAATTGCCCAAGACCACATAATGTGGCAAGCGTCAGACAGATCTATAACCTAGGAGCTCACCATCCTAGACCTGTGCTCAGTTCACAAAACCAACTTTTAAGAAAGCCTTATGCCATTGACAGCATAAAAGAGTTAATCAATATATTAAACATTACTTTCAGTAAAAGGTTTGGTTTGACTTTGTGTGGATAATGGTAAGTTTACATGATTTTATACCAAGAATTTGATTTTAAGGAGTCTATTATCCCACAAGACATTCTTGTTTCTTCACACTTTCTGAAATTGCCCCTTATTCCAGAAGTTCCTGAAAAGGTATCTTGCATTATACAGGTGAACACAGACAAGAGCAATTAACTGAGTTTAGCAGTAGCAATTATCTCAGATTGCTATCACAAATTCAAAAGGGACACTTGATTTATAAAAAGTGTCTTTCTTTGACATAGAAAGGACTGTGAATGACTGTGTTTAATGAGGAAACTGAAACTTCCACTATTATTACAATGCAACTTTTGTTGCGGGCTGATGTTGTTTATTAGCTATTTTATAACATCCTCTAATGAATAAGACATTCCTAGTGATATGACAGAAAGGTGATTTTCAAGATTTGTAACTAAGATGATATAGTTTGACTATGTAACTACAGTCAGTCTTGACTTACAAAAAGCGCATTATTTCAAAGGTACATTTTTATGAACTCTCCTCACAAACCCACTGCATAAATTATATATGACTAAAGATAAGCTAGTCCATGTCTCCTGTACACTCTGACTTTTCTGTCTATCTGAGGCTTTCTGAATAAGTACATTTTTTAAAAAAAACTATAATCATACTTCATAATGGACAGGTTTTCCCCCCTTTCCATTTGCGTGGAACCTTATAAACATTAGGATGACTTCAGCGTAAAAAGACTGGACACAGCTGGGTGATACTGCTATCCCAGAGAACAGCTTAGTCATTGAACTGAAAAGAAATGCTTCCCCCAGGTGCTTAGGAAAATGTCATAATCTCTTCAACATGATGAAGCTAACAGGCTTACAGAGATCAGGGTAAAAGCCAGTTGTGGGGCTAAAAGGTATACTCATCACAGTTTGAACCTTTAATCTTGAAGAAGTTACAATTTTCTCTCCTAATGGCTGTCATAGGGTCATTTGAATGTAGGATTCACTTTATTCAAGCTAAAGTAGTGAAGAAAACCTTAAGGTCACTTGATAACAATTGGGATCATTTTACAAGCTGTGAGATCCAGACATTCAATGCCTTCTTATGCCAGTAGCAGAAACCATAAGTTTAAAGACCTAAGTATTTCAAATGACAGCTTTTTGTCACAAAGAGCAAGGTGGTTCTTACCAATTTATCTAGATTGTCATTAAGTGTGAAATGATACAGTATCACCAAGCTGCTTAATGTCTGATGCACCTGAGAAGCAGGGAGAAATGTGAGATTTCTTTTACTCATCATGACAGAAAGATGACTATGGCTGAAACTAATAAAATCATAGAAGTCTAGGACAGGAAGGGACCCAGTAGGTCATATAGTCCAGTCTCCTGTACTCAAGACAGGACAAAGAAATAACTAGACCATTACTGACAGGTGCTTGTTAACCTGTTCTTAGAAACCTCCAATGACAGAGATTCCACAGTCTCCCTAGGCAATTTGTTCCAGTGCTTAACTACCCTCAACATAATTTAATGGATGCCATCTGTCAAAAGTGAGTCCTGTCACTGTCACTCTCTGGATAGACACCAGTTTGTTGTGATGGACCCAACTGCTTGTATCACATGCTTATAAGTCTACTGGGTTTGGACAGAGCCTGGTCACTGGTCCTAGCTCTGGATCAATAAGGTACACTCCCAGATTCAGACCCCTTGTCTGAGCTTTTCTTTGGGATACTATACTGGTACTATACTGTCCTGGTACCTCCCATTTTTATAGGCAGATAAGGAACACAAGTTTAGCAAAGGAATTCAAGAACAGTGTCTTTACCTCTAAAAATAATTCAAAAATTACAGATTTTTATAAAATAAAACTCTCTCTACCCACCCCACTTCCCCTCTAGTCCGATCTCACTCCTTCATGTCTGGGGTCTTGTTAGCATTTAGGGGTAGGTAGGGTCCCTCCTGTCTTCTCTCTCTCTTTAGTCAGTTCTTCTTGAATGTAGGGTCCCCCGCCTTCTAAATACAATCTGTCTTTCTCTCTTTAGCCACATGCCCACCCTGAGAAACGCCAGTCCCTTGCCCCAGTCAGGCTTCTGTGTAGAGAGTTAGTTGCTCAATGGGGTTCAGTCAGCAGTCAACAGACCATCAACGTTGATAGCCTTAGATCACTGTGATGACTTTCTAGTCATAGTCATTCAACTATGTGTCCAGTATCTGTCTGGAATGAAATTTAATGACCTGACCTTGTCAGGGTCAACTCTGATTTTTCCAACAGAGAACACAAAATGGAAGATAGAATATAAAAATAGAAGTGATAATTTGAAGTTATGCTTAATGAAGGCAGCATAATCTAGTGATTAGAGCAAAATGTAGGAATCAAGAAATGTATTCCTAATGCTGATAATAATTCACTATATGGCCTTGCACAACTCAATGTCTGATGTTGCTGGGAAGGGGGAAAAAGTTCAAGAACCAGCCTCTCCTTTTATTGCAGTCTTCCATTTGTCAAAGTAATATGACTCCTCAACATTCTGATAGACTCATAACTAACACTGAATGTTGAGACAGCAGTCGAAAGACATGTGCCATTCCAGCTCCAGATTAGTAGGAAGTGATGGGTGGTTACCCTCTAGGACAAGGATGGTGATCTATGATTTTGTTACTTCCAGACAGGACTAATGTAATTCACTGTTCTTATAGTCACCCAGATCATTAAAGAGATGAGATAACAAGATCAGACTAAACCACACCCACTGTTAGCTCCCAGTAGCAATTCAAAGCTTTGGTTTGAAGCTACATAACCAGTTTAATTAGAAATTGATTCACCATACATGGCCCTTAGAGACAGATGACCTCTTCTGGAAAAAAAAATATATAGCTAATTGAGGTTTATAAGTGTACGTAGTAAATACCATAGCAACCAGAAGAAGTAGGAGTAAGCCAAAGCCTGAACATAAGAACACAGTCTGCTCGGAGATCCATTTATTTGCCGATGCCTTTCTTCCATAACAACAATCAAGGAAATACTAACAAAAAAGAAAAGAAAAAACACCCAGACCCCAGAAGTGCTATTTTAACCCCAGTGAGGAGTAGAGTAAAATCAACTGTGAAGTCCAGTCTGGGACTTTGCAGATCTAAATTACCTCTTCAGGGCTCAGGTGCTATTGTGGTAGATATGATAGACAGATAGGTTTCAATTTCCCCCTCTGTTCAATGGGGATTGTAATGTTTTCATAAAGCAGCTTGAGAGCCTCACTTCTAAGAAGTGCTAAGTAAGAGCAAAAGATGTATTGGGTTAGATCCTCAGGTGTTTTAAATCAATCATTGCAGTTTTACTCCAACTGAGCTGGCCCATTATATCTTCAAAGTGAAAAGTACTTCACTATCACACTTCAAGGCATTTCATCCTTTGTCTTTTGCCCTGCACTCTGAGGAAAACTGCAGCATTCACATAGGTCTGTATTGTTTGAAAAGAATGTAACAGAAGTTTTGATTTCTGTAATGATTTTTCCTACTTGTGTGACTAATAAGAAGTTAGAGACCACAAGAACAGAGGACCATAACATGGGGAGGACCTCTAAAAACTATTACAGTGACAGAGTAAATTGTTCTTCGTGCTCCCCCCACCCCAGATTCCTCCTCCCAATCTATCCCCAAACCCCCTTATGAACTCTCTTCAGATTCCCCTTTGTGAGCTCCCTCCTATCTAGTTCCCTTCCCCTGGTCCTTCCCATCTACTTACTATCCCTATGTAATAGTTCTTGGGGTATGCAGGAGGACTGAGAGTCATGCTGATACCCTCCCTCCTCAAGCATGAGGTAGACTTGCTTATAATTAACTGGGTGTCAGCTCCCTAACACAACCACCTGTTAGGCACCCACACACTCTCCTCAGGGCTATTCCAGACTTTTACTTTGCCTTGGAGATTAACAAGCCACTTTGAAATGTTCCCCTGTAATGCCCAGCCCCTTATTCACTGAAAAAAATCACAGAAATACTAGGTTTGCTGTCCCCAATGGAATAGTGTACACATCTGCTTGTGTGATTCAACTCAGGATCAGGACCTATTTTAATATCACAGGACTTAGAGATATTTATAGTGAAATCAAGGATAAGTTTATTACCAAAAAGATTCAAGAGATAGTGAGTAAGGATAATGGAAGCAAAAGGTCACATAAAACAAAATCATAACACATTTTGTAGAGACTAAACTTAACAGCTAGCCTCTTGTCTTAAGAAGTTTCTCATCCCACATATCAGCTACAGCATTTCAACCAAGGTTGGTTGAGATCCCATTTTCATGAAAGTAAGCACACTGTTCATTTAATTCCTGGGTGCAGGATGACAGAATGTCTTCTCTGTTCCCCAAATATAGTCTAGCAAACCACTGAAATATATGTCAGGTTTAGATTCTCTTCCTCACCTGTGTGCTCTCCCTTGTTGACTTTGTATCTCCGACTTTGTATATAAATGTGCAAGCTTACAACACTTAATTTACATGCAGATAAACAGGCAAGTAAACATATTTTGTCTGGCAGGAAACCTGTTTCTCCACCTCTGCTGTGCTACAGACTATAGGAACATATTTTCAATATACATATATAACCCCTGACAATCTCTGTATATACATTTCACAGTGATGTTAATGGCCAGTATAGAATCACAGAAGATTATGGTTGAAAAAGACCTCAGGAGGTAATCTAATCCAACCCTCTGCTCAAAGCATGGTCTTCGCTTTCTTTCAGATTTCACATAACGTTCTTTGATGAACCAGAAGGATAAATAAGGATCACCTTTTAACCCCCTTGCAAGTTGTCATTTAGGGGTTCTTGGGTCACACCCTGGATCTCCCTTCACCTGAAATCCTCCAAAAACTAATCCCTTCTCCAGGTATCTTCCATCTGAAATCCCTTTCTCTAGCTCTTCTCCTGCTTGTCTTCCCCTCGTTCCAAGCTATTTTTCAAAGGTTCTTCAACTTTGGAGAACCCTGGAGTCTGATCAATGTCCTTTGGGAGTCAATAGAAATATTTTCATTGACTTCAATAAGTTTTGGACCAGGCTGTTTCTATGATCCCTGTATGTCAGGGATTATTGGGTTTCCCCTGCTATTAACTCTTAATTTACAAAATTCTTGGTAACCAAAAAAAACATCAGGCTTTTTTTTTTCTTTTGTTAAACAGAAAAATATTTTGTTAATGTGATGTGTTATGACACACAAAGTTAGTTTATTTTTTATAAATATAAATTCCCTTATTTGCTGTGATTGATATTTCTTCAAGACAATTGTTGAGGTATGCAAAAATTTTATATGCAGCCATGAATATCTTGTTGAGTAAATAGGTCAAATTCTCCTCTCATTGGAGCAGTTCTGTTGACTTCAAAGGGGTTGAACTGGTGTGCCAGAACAGAATTTGGTCATGTGTCCACTGAGTGCAGTAGAATCATGCCACATTGTGCACAAAGTCTGATGCACTCCTGGAAGACTTGTACATGGCTGATCACATATACCACTATTTTTTAGCCTGGTTTCTTTTATTATTATTTTTGTAGTTAACTCTTTACTTATATGAACTTTTCCCAAGGAAAATATATATAAATCAGATATTTTGGATGTTTTAAACTACTGGTTAAGAAAAACAACATATTTTGCAGGAGTGACCTTCCAAGTGATATACTAAATCTTTACGTTTGTCAATATCTGTACAAGGTTTACTTTGATGTCAACCTGCTATGCCATGTTTCCTAATGCAATATATGAAAACGCCACTGAATTTATTTTCAATTGTTTTATATGCACATGGTTTTACTCACAGATCTGATGATTACATTGCTTTCTAAAAAACCCAGTTTCTGAAGTATTTTGTTAAATAAATTAGAAAATAAACAAGAAAATGTAATAAAAAGAAAACTTACCTGTCATAGCTGAGATTTTCCAGACTGTGTAAGCAATGATCCTCACACTGACAGATCATTTCAGAAGACTTCATCCAATACAGAAAACAATAATTGTGGAACAACCCTTAAGGGGGGAAAAAAAGAAAAGAAAAGCTTTTTTTTTTAAACGTAAAATTTAGTTTACAAAACTTTGCTAGGTATATGTAATAAAATTATACTAATAGAAATTATTTTATCTTTTTACTGAGCCAGATCCTTTCCTCACTAATGGAGGTAAACTCTTACGTCTGCAATGGGATTGTATGTTATGGAGGGGAGAATCTGGTTTGCTGTGCTCATTTTATTCTACTGTAAGAAATATCTACTCTATAGTCACACTTAATTATTTGTGTGATAGTGTGAATAAATATGAAATGTAGCTCTAGTGTCTCTCTGCTGCTTGATCATGCTGTTATTACACATCAAAATAAATTATGGTTTATTCTACATTTGTATAGTAAACTGCTTCTGGCAGATGATAATTAGGTAAACTGCTAAGTAAATATTTAAAAGAGTTTCCAGTGGAGATTATGGATTGTCATTACTCGGTTATAGGGTATGATACACATTAATGTATATCATACCCTATAACAGCTAATATTAGAATTATGCCAATATGACAGTTCCATTAGCGTCAGTATTACAATTTTTACGTACATTAAAGAAAAATATTTTTACTTTTTTTTTTAACTTTTGCTTTAATTAAAGAGAAGGGCTACCACCCAAATAACTATGCTAACTACTCAAAAATGTTCATGTTTTTAAGAATAGTGAGCCTCAATTTTCTGATGTCATTATGGACTTTAACATCTAAGAAAAGTAGTAGTAATCCTGAGAATAAGATCAAAAGCTTCAGTGTTTCTGGCACTGTAATTTCATTATACAACTGTCACTTTGAGCAAAGGCAATTCCAGGAATCACATGACAAATGATGCTCTCTCTCTAGGAAATAAGTGGCATGAAGAACAAATTATCAATACTAGGCTCTGACTGAGAACCTTTATTTGGCAATTCCAGAGTCTTTGAGAGCCTGATTCTTCCACCTTTGCTTATACTGATATGTTACCACTCAACAGGAGCAAGTATGGTAGAACTGGTCCCTAAATGGGCACCCGCCCCCTTTTTTAGTTTGTAAACTATGGAATTTAACAGTGATGGACTGAGTGCCTCCTGTGAGGCAGTACTGATTCCATCAGGAGGAAATTATGGTGGAGAAAAAGCAGTGACAGCTGGAGGCAAATTCAACTGTAGGAAAAGCAACAGACTGTGGTCATTAGGGTTCGTATATTTCCTAGGTTCATCATGGGAAAGGAAAATAATAATCCTGGAGCTGTATTCATGGCCATACTACAGCCATTTGGGGTCGCTCTGCTAGCACAAAGCAGCCAAATTCCCCATACATGCATAAGGTGGAGAATTTCCTCACTGAGCTCATGAATAGATGTTTGGACTCAGCACTTTGGATGATCTGGCAACTGTTTAAATATGGACACGGGGGCCTAACCTGAAACTCCAGTTTTCAAAACGCTCCTTGTAATAGATTGTTGTTGGCCAAAAGATGCAGTTGCTCTCATAATGATATTCAAGTTATGAGCAGTTGAAATAATTTCAGAAACAAAAACTTCATTTCACATAGCAGTTATAGTTCTTAAGTGATAACAAAGCACTTGTTATATTCACATCCCCCAAGCAATTAAAGGCAAGGAAATTAATCTTACATTGTTGACATGACATGACATAAATATAACACTCTAAAAAGCAATTCTTTAAGTACTCTGATGAATTGGGGCCCAACTGTGCTCCTGTTGAAGTCAATGGCAAAGAGCTCTTAGACCAAGACAAGAAAAGAAAAACAAATTGATGTTTTCCTGATTAAAACTTATTATCTATAGCTCATATATATCTGGTGCTTGAGGCTTTAGGGAGATTATATGGAAGATATGAAAAGATAGTACTAGGCTTTTTTTTTTTAACGTTAAGTGCCCCTCCTCCCTTCAAAAAACAAAACAAAAACAAACAACATACAATTCAACGTTTATTTTAGGCTAATGTATTTTTTTTAAAAAACAATGTGTGAATCAAACGCAGTCTGACCAATTTTCTTCAAACTTTACAGAAACAATCACCCATATCTTCAGGGTAAATCTCTCAGTTTTGAGGCCATTTCTCCCCCCTCCAAATACATAGCTAATAATAAGGCTTTATAATGGAATCTAGTTTCCACCGCCTCTCCATGATGATTGTATGTATCCAGGGTAAAGTAGGAAAAGAGAGGATTTTTTTACACACACACACACCTTTTAAGAAAAAAATCAGCACAACTAATGTTTTCTCTCTAGCCAAAACCACAGTTTGCCAAGAACTCACATGACTGCAGCATTACAATAAACCAACTGCCTTGAAATCCATATGGTTATTAATAAAGTTCATGCTTTATTTTCTTACACATTTTAACTTTTTGGGTGTAACTTATATAATTTTGCGTTAAACGTTTTATGAGGAACAACAACTTTTGGCCCAGAATGGTCACAGTCAGTTATGTTTGATTTTAAACAAAACAAAATAAACAAACAAAGATCAGAAACAGCAAAATGTTTCTTTCAATTATTTTGAAAATTTTAATTATGTTTTGGCCTTTTTGAACCAGAACGAGAACTCCACTAATGGTCATATTGTGTGCAATTTCCAGTGCCTCATTTTGTCAGGGAATGGGAGAGGAGGGTTGGAGAGTGGGAAGAAGTAGGACACTGACACTGACTTAAAAATATGGCCAGTATGATTGATGAGAGGGGAGGGGTCAAGGAGGAGTGATGGGGGGATGTGGAGGGGATAGTAGTAATAGGAAAAAGGAGCCTCCCATTGCTCCAGACAGTGTCTCTATTCCAGTAATTGGGAGTACTTTTCAGTGATGTGATACATTTGTCTGCCTCGCTTTCACTGTAAGAGGGGCTTCCATTCCCAGCATACTCAGGGTGGGGGAGGGGGAGGGGAAGCACATCAGGTCCCAACTGAGGGGACCCATAGGCATTGAGGTATCCCAAGGGACATCTTCCATAGCCACCAGCTCCATATTCACCTATCACCAGGTGGAGCTCACAACACCTTGCCTGGAAGGCCCATCATTGCTCAGTGGTACCAGGCATAACTGCTCAAATAGTGTGACAGTGAGTAAGCCCTTAAGTTGCTCTCCTATGTGGGGTGCTAGAGAAGAGACTGTGTGTGGTTGCAGCCTGAAAAAGTACAGTTGTGGTGACCAAGAAATGTCATCATGCCTCATTACTGGAGGAGTGGGAATAGCTCCTTCAGAGGAGGGGTGAGGCTAAGGACAATGTAGGAAGTCAATTCCAACATAAACTCTGTATTGCTCTAAAGAGCCTCATGTTAAAGATCAAAACACAGACAAACAAAGGGTATAGAAGCACAAGAGATGTCAAAGTAGATCACAGTTATCCCTTCTGACCTTAGAATCTCTGAAGGTTCCAGGTGGTAACTGGTCACATTAGGCAATATGTTATGGACATATAAAGTCTTGTTGAAAGTATATTTAGTTTCAGGACCTATTTAGTTTCCCCTTTCATGGAGTTGCAGTTATCTTAATAAAAAATAAATACTTATCACCATGGCACCTCTATATTACAGATAAATGTAATTAAAATTCCTTGAACCACAGCTGTCTGCAGTGAAAGAGTTGTACGTCTTTCACACATTGCAAAATTACTCAGATACTATGGCAACTGATCAGTGGCTTGCATCTTGTATGAACCTATGGTATGCTGCAGTGCTGAGTGGTAATCATGCCAACAAAAGCTTTTCTTGAACAGCAATAATAGAAATACTTCTAAATTGTCAAAGGAATATTTCTGAATGCCCTGTCAAGAATTTAAGATGCTAGAAGTTCACCGTGGTGACAATGGCTTTATTGATTAGTTTCTGGATTACTGCACCAGTTTATGTTTTGTGAATGATAATCTAGTGGTTAATTATGATATGGTAATGATAGAAATGCAACCCACATGCAGTGTGTGGTCCATATAAACTAATTTAGGCCCCCAAAGCTTAGACACCTGCTTAACTGTACACACTGCAAGTAACCCTATTGACTTCAGTGGGATTACTCACAGAGTGCAAATAGTTGCCTACTCTGCAGGATTGGGGCCCTGGTATGTTACTTCTTACCACAAAAATCAAGATTAAAACATCCCTTCAGTTAGAGAAGAAAGTATAATGTGTTAACTGTCTTTTATTAGAAAGAAAAGGAAACACTCACAAAATTGAAAGGACACAAACCAAGAAGAAGAATAAAGATAAGACTGTTGTTGCTTGACCTCAGAAATGTGACCTGCTCTGGAAGTGTACTTTATATTCTGTATAGCAATTGGAACTTGTCAATGAGTTTAAACATAACAAATAATAATAAGCTATACTTTCATTCAAAAGATTATTTGCATTGAGCTTTGTCTGAATGGTAATAAATAAGATGACCCAACCAATGAGGACAGCTGTTCAAACTATTGGTTTATTATTTGTTAAGAATTTACTCTTTTTTATTGATTTATTTGTTTTGAATTGTTCATTTTTTGATTATTTTCATTCTATGGTTTATTTCCAAACTGTATGCTTATGCTTGATTCATTGTGTGATTAGTTAGTTAAGCCACATGGTGTTGCTTCTGCTCTCTGAACAACTGACTGAAATGTTTTAAACAAAAGCAATACGTAATACACTTTACATACAATGCACATCTTTAGATATTATCACAAATTCTTGCCCAAAAGCTCATAAATTATATTGAACTAAACTTGGTGCTTGCTTTGAAATATATTTATAAATCGGTGTGTGGGTGTGTGTGTTTTAATTCTACAATCACATGGTTCCAGAGAACGATGTGTATGGCATTACATTTTGCTGCTGTGCTTTTAGAAGTCTTTCAACCTTTCCAGGCCCTCAAAATAGCCAAGACTCATTTAGCTGAATTCTCATCTCATAAAATATGACACAACAGAATTCAAAATTTGTCTTACTGAGTTAAGTAAGAGACTAGATGAGAGATTCAGTAAACAGAAACTGATAAAGAAGCCTATGTCGAGTACAATTCCTCATTTCATCCTGAAGATAGAGCAGAAGAGACAGGGTTACAATTGTGGTGATAATTATCTTGATCAAACAGCAATCTATTTCCACTTCTTATAAGGCAACCCAAGATTCATAACCCAAGATTATTAAAAAAATAATCACTGATTTCACGAGGGCAGGTGAGTCAGATCTCCTTTCTTAATAAGCAGACAGACAATCATTACAATGGGATCCTGCAGACAGCATGGAACTCTAGCCAGTGAACAAAATGGACAAGCTGTGCCATGGAATTATCAACTTAAAAAGACAGCAACATCATGAGATTCCCCCAATAACTTAGAATGTAGTCTCTTTGGGATCAGGACCCCGAAGTGTACATATTTATTTTAGTGTACATAGCATTTAGCACAATGGAGTCCTGGTCTTTGACCCAGGCTCACAGGCACTATGGAAATATACTACAAATAATAATGTTGAGACTATGGTTTAAGTCAATACTTGAGGTAACACAGCCAGATACTAAATCACCAGTGTCATTTTCTGGAGAACTTAGGTATATGTACTTTTTATTAATTATTATTAATAAAGAGATTTTCCTTACAAGTTAACTCATTCTGATTAGCTTGGCAAATACGATAAGATCACACATTATTTTATGTTATTGCATTTGTGTGAGGACAATTTGATATGCTTGTTTCTTGAGAAAAAAACATTTTTTAATCTTACTTGCTATTTTTCCCCCTCAGAGAAAGTATTTTTAAGCAAACTGGTTTAACTCTTCTTTCACTCAAATAGAACTACATTTTTATGAGCTCTCATTTAAAGTATTTCCTATCTAACAAGAGTCTTTGGATACATTCAAGCTCTTGGATGTGTATTTGCTGCTAAAGGCATTCTTTATTAGAAGTGTTCACAACTTTGGAATGGAACAATCTAATGCAATTGGAGGGTTGTCCTTATGGCTCTTGTGACTGAAAGCTATTATCCTCCTTTGCAACCATGCAAGGAAGATACAGACCTTTGGTTAAGATTGCTGAAAAGTGGTCAGGATTGCTCTGAAAAAAAATAAGTTAGCAGAAACAAGGATTATTTTTTGGACAACTTATTTGTGGACTCAGTACAACTACAGATTAATATACAGTGCACAATAGCACAATATAGATCCACTCTCTGGTAAACTTTAGGAAACAGTCACCATGTAAATAATATTCACAACTGAGAAGCATACCAATCAACTATTGCTCCAAGGTTTATGGAAATTACTGACAAAAATTACAATTTTACATTACAAACTGTCTTGATAGCTTACACAGTAATGTTTGAGTTTATCATTTTAGTCAGGGACTAATGTGGAGAGAATTGCTTATTTTGTTGTTGAACCAACATGAGCATCAGGATATGAAATGGGGAGGGAATACAGGAAAGGAAGGAGCCACCAATTCTATGTTTGCAGTAAAGATCTGGCAGCTTTTCTGTGTGTAGAATCTCTTTGGCTGAAAAGTGGGTCTAATTTTTTCCCTGGTTAATGGAATGCATCAAGTTCAGACACAGAAACTTTCATAACAGTTGATGGCATGGTGGATTAGATGCAGCATGATTCTTTGCTGTATGGAGGAATTTCAATTCACGATCTTGCTAACTTGTTCCCAAGGCTGGGAGGGCTATGAAAAGGTGTCAAGTTTCCTCCCCCACTCTGAACTCTAGGGTACAGATGTGGGGACCTGCATGAAAAACCTCCTAAGCTTATCTTTACCAGCTTAGGTCAAAACTTCCCCAAGGTACAAAATATTCCACCGGTTTGTCCTTGGACTGGCCGCTACCACCACCAAACTAATACTGGTTACTGGGGAAGAGCTGTTTGGATGCGTCCTTCCCCCCAAAATACTTCCCAAAACCTTGCACCCCACTTCCTGGACAAGGTTTGGTAAAAAGCCCCACCAATTTGCCTAGGTGACTACAGACCCAGACCCTTGGATCTTAAGAACAATGAACAATCCTCCCAACACTTGCACCCCCCCTTTCCTGGGAAATGTTGGATAAAAAGCCTCACCAATTTGCATAGGTGACCACAGACCCAAACCCTTGGATCTGAGAACAATGAAAAAGCATTCAGTTTTCTTACAAGAAGACTTTTAATAAAAATAGAAGTAAATAGAAATAAAGAAATCCCCCCTGTAAAATCAGGATGGTAGATATCTTACAGGGTAATTAGATTCAAAAACATAGAGAACCCCTCTAGGCAAAACCTTAAGTTACAAAAAAGATACACAGACAGAAATAGTTATTCTATTCAGCACAATTCTTTTCTCAGCCATTTAAAGAAATCATAATCTAACACATACCTAGCTAGATTACTTACTAAATGTTCTAAGACTCCATTCCTGGTCTATCCCCAACAAAGACAGACTATAGACAGACACACAGACCCTTTGTTTCTCTCCCTCCTCCCAGCTTTTGAAAGTATCTTGTCTCCTCATTGGTCATTTTGGTCAGGTGCCAGCGAGGTTACCTTTAGCTTCTTAACCCTTTACAGGTGAGAGGAGCTTTCCCCTGGCCAGGAGGGATTTCAAAGGGGTTTACCCTTCCCTTTATATTTATGACAAAGGGGTACGCTCAGAGCCAATAGAAGGGGAGTGTGACAGGTTGGATCACAGAAACCCTCTGGGAGCTGCCACTTGATGTGCCAAGACTACTTCTGCTCCTGCTTTCCTGCCCTGTCAGCTTAGAACTTCAGTGCCCTGCCTGGTTTGAGCAAGACCCGCTAGCTTGCTGCAAACCCAGACCCAGGTCTGAACCACATTCCCTAACAGCTGTGGGCTTGACTGAAAGCAGCTTACAGAAGTGTGCCTGCCTTTAACACTCAGATGCCCAACTCCCAATGGAGTCCAAACCCTAAATAAATCCGTTTTACCCTGTATAAAGCTTATACAGGGTAAACTCATAAATTCTTCACCCCCATAACCCTGATAGAGAGATATGCACAGCTCCCCCTCCCCGTAGTAATACATACTCTTGGTTAATTAATAAGTAAAAAGTTATTTTATTAAATACAGAAAGTAGGATTTAAGTGGTTCCAAGTAGTAACAGCCTGAACAAAGTGAATTACCAAGCAAAATAAAATAAAACACCCAAGTTTACGTCTAATAAAACTGAATACGGACAAATCCAGTAAGCTTCCTTTTACAGACTAATCTCGTTCTAGTCCAGGTCCAGCAATCACTCACATCCCCTGTAGTTACTGTCCTTTGTTCCAGTTTCTTTCCTGGGGGTGGAAAGGCTCTCTCTTTAGCCAGCTAAAGACAAAATGGAGGGGTCTCCCATGGACTTAAATAGACTTTCTTTTGTGGGTGAAGACCCCCTCCTCTCTCCTATGCAAATTCCAGCTCCAAGGTGGAGTTCTGGAGTCACCTGGGCAAGTCACATGTACATGCATGACTCTCAGTTTCTTACCAGGTAGCAGCCATGGGTCACATGCTACCTTGAAAGTCCTCAAGTAGACTTCTTATGTGGATTGGAGCATTCCAAGATCCATTGTACTTTAAGTGCTTCTTGATTTGCACATTCCTTTCTCAAGAAGCTGGCCAAATGCTTTACAAAGGTTACTTAAAAATCAAGCCAGTATTTTTACTGGCCAATATTCATAACTTCAAATACAAAAATGACACATGCATACAAATAGGATTAATAGATTCAGTAAATCATAACCTCTACAGAAATATGTTACATAGCATATGTAGCATAAAATATATTATAGTTATGTCATATATATATTCATAAGCTTATCTCCATAAAGCCTTATGGGGGCACTGTCACAGGGAGGTAGCAGCTTGAAAGATACATGAGTAGCACTGACAGAAAGATTCTAGAGACAATCATGTCCCAGCCCCTCCTTCTCACAATGAGGGAAAGTTTGGTACAATATGAAAGAAAATGAGGGGAAAAGTGAAGGATCCCTGAACACACCTTTATTTCCCAATACAGCAAAACTCTAAAGCACAAGCTTAGTTTAATTATGTGAGTAGTCTATTGCACCATAAGTGCTTTTCTGGATCCAGGCTTACCTGAACAAGTCCAAACCTTACATTAAAAAAAAAAAAAAGTTTTGTTTAAGTGTTTGGCTGAGACTCCGCATAGCACTTATAAAACTAGTTTATCAACCTCTAATGAAAACTTTTCACTATGCATCTTGGTTTTGAAGGGAAGTGTAGTTCATTGCCTTAATTTATTAATGGAGTGAGACTCAGAGAGCTAACTAAATAGTGTTTTGATAAAGTAAGGTAGCATTTTCTCAAGATAGAAAAGTGATATTTCATTTGTTTCTAACCCCGATCTCAAGCATCCATTGCAGCATTTGAACTTTCTACAAAATGTGTCTTTCTTGGGTGACTATCAGCTCCGTACTACTACTTGATTTCATTTCAAGTGTGCCTCCTCTGGGTTGTTACAGAATGCATCTCCATGCCTCCTTAGTATCTACTGACAAACTGTGCTGAATACTTCTGTCTCTCCATTAATGTATCTTTCCTGAGTGAGCTGAATCTTCTGAAACACATAATGTGAAAATGCTTTGAAAATGCAGATAATGAGTAACATTAGCCTTGATGTGGACAGACCATAATATCATGTGCAAGCAGCTTGCTGTCACACCATCACGCAGCAGTATAATTTGGCCATCTCCATATCAACCAACAAAAACACATCCATGTTTTAAATGCCTTTTGAACTCCCCTTGCACTAGAGCAGAAGGCAAGATTTGAGAAAACTGCTAATTGCAGATAACATGCTGTAGGAAGTGTTGACAAATGCTGACTTTTTAATTGACAATCTCAGTATGGCAAAACAGCTCTATAGCACACATATAAATTAAAATTATAAGCACCTCAAGGAAGTGATCTACTGGAAAAGTTTATCTACTGTACAGCACTGTGTACACTAGGGGACAGATTTTCAAGAAAGCTCAACACCCAGAAGTTCCCATTATGACACTTATGGCCACATTTTCCAAACAGCACAATACCAATGTTTTGAGTTCTTTTGAAAATCTGGCCTCACATTTTGGTGCCACAGTGGAAGCAGAGCTCTTTTGGGAAATCTGACTGTAAGGGAGCAACATAAACAATACAAGGCCCAGTTGCCTCCTTCCTACAGTCCAACCTGCAGGAGAGGTGAAAGGCAACTCAATACCAGCACTATATCCAGGGAGACGCTCAGTTCCAGCAATGAGCAATGAACAGTGAGAGTTTCCCTAGACAGAGACAATTCATGGGACATCTCTTAAGAGAGGTTCCCACATCAGATGGAAGATGGCTGACGAAGGGGAGCAACTCAGAAGTGTAACAGTTCCAACACATTGTATTCTGCCCCAAACTGTACTGGGAGGCAGGGGAACATTGTCCACTCCCTGGCTTACCTTCTCCCTTTAGGGGGATTCACTGACCACTGAAGAGCCCTCTGTGGAATCTGTAGCAAGGGGGATGCTGGTGGTGGCAGAGCCCCCTTTCTGGGTAGGGGTGGAAGATCTACATGCACAGGTCCCCTGTATGCAGATGTCAGGGAATCATTTGAACACATAGAAACAATGACTCTGTCTCCTCTACTGATTTACTCAGGTACTTTCCCAGCAGCTGAGTCAATATCTTTGGAAAGGAGAAACTTCTTTCCTTAATAATATCTGGGACAGAGTTTAAATGCTCCCCACCACCAAGCACTGGGCAAGATTCACATCTCAGACTTTAAGGCCAGAGGGGACCATCATGATCAGTCTAGTCTGAGCTCCTGCACATTGATGCACACCTTGCCTCTCAGAGTGTGGCCACAGATCAGGCCTATGACTACATCTCCTCACTCTTGGGGGTAAGCAGGGGGAAGATCATCTACAATCAGATGCAGTCAGCCTCTTACTTTATTTTAATTAATACACGAGATAGGGAGGAGTTTGCTTCAACTGACACCTTCTTTGTTGCCTTTCCCACTACAACTCTCTTCAACCACCTCAGCTTGTAACTCGCCCTTATTTTATAACCTCCTGAATGCTTAATTGGTGAAAGTTATACAGCTTAGTACAACAGGCACTAAGGCCCAGATCCTCAGTAGGAATTAGGCCCAAATGCATTTGATGATCTGGGCCTAGGTTTCTACTTCCTCAGGGCCAGTTACTACTTACTAAGGCATCAGATCCTCAACAGAATTTAGGCACATAACTCCCACTGGGAGTTACTACTTTGTAGTACTATGCTTCCATTGGGAATTGATACATTTGAGGATCTGGGCCTAAGATACCACTTACTCCTATTTTCTGACCACATCCAAATGACCATATTCAGATGCAGTTAGATGGATTTATGCTGGTGTAACAGAGCAGAATTTGGCCCAACATTGATAATTCATCACTGTATACTTTGGCCCAGAGATCTGCAGAGGAATTGTATTCTCTTACTCCAACTTGTCAGGCTGAGCTCAAAATCAAAATTCCCAACCAATTTACATAAACAAAACTTTTATTTATACTGAGGTTAAATACCCAAATGAATAAAAGTTATCTACTTAACTGAGTAAACTTCAGTTTTATACAGATAACTGAAGAAGTCATTCTATAAACACTTAAGATTGAAAATATGGGCCTCAGGTGTTTTATTATTATTATTACTACATTATTGTCAGCATTATCTTTAAGTACTATTTCTTCTGGGTCTTTCTAGAAATATCATGATGATTTAGTATGCCACATTAGGCCAAAAATACACCTGTAATGATCTGTCAGGATTATAATTGGTTCCAACAGACTGTAATAACTCTCCTATTTCTGTAGGCAAATTTTCTCTCTATCAAATATTTCTTTTTATTATATCTGATATAATGTCATAACAACAAAGGTTGCTAAAAAGCTGTTCTCTTTAGTTTCTGGGAGTAAAGCAAATGGCATAGAAAGCTGATATAAAGAAAATATATTTGATGAGATTTCATAAATTTGAGTTAAGACAAAGTAATCATACTTAGCACACTAAGCCTTCAACAGTATTAACAGCTGCTGTAGGCTAGGATTAGGATATGGTTAATTACAAGTAAAACTCTGCAAAATCTCTTCATGGGTTTTTTTCATGGGGGGGAAGTATTTTGGACTTATTGGAAAACATACCCCACAAAAATTTCATCCCATTTTCAAGTAACTTCCATTTTTAGACCTAAAAATTATGAAACAGTCAAAGGATTCACACTCCCCTCGCCACCCCCCACCCCAACACTTACACATTATAATTTGATCCTTAGCTAATGCGAAGATAATCTCCAAAAACTGATCTTTGCCTTGGCAGACATTTGTTGTTTTCTCCCTTTGCTGAACTGCTGTTGTAGTCTAACCATCAGAGGAGTGAAGTTCTGGAACAGCCTTGCAAAAGGAGCAGTGGGGGCAAAATACACAGCTGGCTTCAAGACTAAGCTTGATAAGTTTATGGAGGAGATGGTATGATGGGATAGCCTAATTTTGGCAATTAATTGATCTTTGACTATTAGCGGTAAATATGCCTAATGGCCTGTGATGGGATGTTAGATGGGATGAATCTGAGTTACTACAGAGAATTCTTTCCTGGGTATCTGGCTGGTGAATCTTTCCCATATGCTCAGGGTTCAGCTGATCGCTATATTTGGGATCGGGAAGGAATTTTCCTCTAGGGCAGATTGGAAGAGGCCCTGGAGGTTTTTCGCCTTCCTCTGTAGCATGGAGCACGGGTCACTTGCTGGAGGATTCTCTGCTCCTTGAAGTCTTTAAACCACGATTTGAGGACTTCAATACCTCAGACATAGGTGAGAGGTTTATCACAGGAGTGGGTAGGTGAGATTCTGTGGCCTGCATTGTGCAGGAGGTCAGACTAGATGATCATAATGGTCCCTTCTGACCTTAATATCTATGAATCTATGAATCTATAGGAATGCCATGGTGAATGTTGCTGTGCCTACTACCATGCACTCTGTTTTGGTTCAGGCCTCTAGGCACTACTGTAATAGATAACAGACAACAACAACAGATAGAAAGGGAGAAAACAGTCAATGTCTTCCAAGGCAATTTCCCCCACCCCTTTTGTGATACAAGTGCTTTCTTTTCCACAGATCAAAGAGTTTGTTTAGTTTTCACTTGAAGAATGGACTGATGTATTTCATCAACTGAAAGTTCCCCCCACTTTTCTACCTAGTCATGAAACATAAAAATAGCCACACTACACTACTTTTTCTACCTCTGTGGAACTTTCTGCACAACTCTGTTCTGAAGACCTTAGTTGCAGAAAAAATTTTCGTAAGTCAGTAAGTAAATATTCCAAATATTATGCTTAAAATTGACCTAAATTCCTTCTCTAATTAATATACACCATCTGCAAATTACTTTGAGTTCATCATAGCACTTGCTTTTCTTTGGAAACTCATTTCCATTTTTTTAATTGGAAAAAGAATAACCTCGGTATTTTCAGACCAAAAAAACCCAACACTTTAAAAAACAGATCTAACTGAACTAGCCCGATAAAAGCCTGTGCATTTTGCCCTTGGACAGACCTAAGATTGCAAACAGTGGATAGCTCAGAGCTGGAAGAGGATTGATATGTTATAAATTTGATGAGTTTAGCCATACTGAGATGAATTGAGAGGATACAATGAAAGCAACTCCTTGGCAAGTAGTCTGGAGGCAAAAAGGGAAGGGCTGCGGGGATGGACAGGAGCAATGTAGACTAAATGATCCCCAAAGTCTGAAAATGTTTGTCTGTAAGAGAAGCCTAAGGCTGCATGGGTCAGAATAACATCACCAGGAACAAACTGATGAGTTATTAAGGGGCTTGGAGAGAGGAGAGGAAGATTTTATAAGAAGAGTTTATAATAGACCCACAAACGTATAACCTTACTGAAATAACTGTAGGGGGAAAAAAACCCAGGATTTTGACTGATGGATTTTCTTTGTTCCTTGTGTTTTAATTCTTACTCTACAGTATATCAGCTGTGAACAATAGGAGGTCTATTTACATATTTTTACCTCTTTCTTTGTCGCAGACAAAAAGTATATGACAGCAGATCAGGTGCTCTGCTGTACCTTTAAGAGCTTTCCCACCAGAAAAAAAGAGAGTAGCAATGAAGTAATTCATCTCTTGTTCTTTTTGTTCCAGTAAATTAATCAACTAAATCACTTGTCAATTAACTGGCTCACTACAGGAACTCAAAACAGACCAATTAGATGCCTAGAACCTATTTTCTTGTAGGTTTATTGTAACAGAACGCTGCACTTAAAATGAGAAATTATGGTTTAATCAGACTAACGTCAGTTGACTTTATAATGCGGAACAAATCCTTGGAAACTCAAAGCTTCTGTCAGAGAAAAATCATCTGTATGTGAGATGCTTTTTAATGTATTAAATAGTTTCTACTTAAATGACTTTCCCTCACCCCCATCCCTCCTCACTTTTTTATTATTTAATTTTCAGGATGCTGTATTCTACAAACCAAGTGCTGAAATTCCCCTTTCTCATCCACACTTTGTATACCTCATCCATATGGTGCATCTCTGTTGTGCATATTCTGTAACTCAGTCCTTTATTAAAATTCCAAATGACATTAATGAACATTATATATGAGTTGCATCCTCAATCAAAAAGGTGAATCAAGTATAGTTGTATTGACTTCCATGAAGTTACACCATCTGAGGATTTGGGCCTATTAGTCTGCACAACATGTGCAGAATATTCAATACATGTGTTCAATTCAGCTGAGTGATCTGTACCTCAGAGGACAAAAGAGAATTTTACCAAAAGAAAAAAAGCTGGTCATGCCCTCTTTCATAAACTGTAAATACACTAATACCTACAAATTACAATTATTGCTATACACTGTTTATCATAATATCTGAGCACCTCACACAATAATGGAATTTTCTCTCTGACATCCCAGTTAAATAGCACAAGTAGTATCTCCCCTTTATAGGCAAGCGAAATGGCATAGATAGGTTATGTGGACATAGCAAAGGTCAGAATCTCTAGCTCGTTTAGGGCCACAGTGGACTAAAAGGGACATTATTAGGATATAGATGTCCTGTACCATAGTCCCCTGTGAGAGGGGAACTTCCTGCTGGCGCATCTGTACCACAGCTGGGCTCTTGCCTCTGTCTCCATCGCTCTCCTAGAGCAGAGGTGTCTCAAGGGCTGGAAGTGGGTGTGTCAGGGTTTGGACTGGCTCTTAGCTCTTACTGCCTCTTAGCTGCTTTAAGCTGTGTCAGGGTTTGGACTGGCTTGAAGAATCAGGGATCCAGAACTAACTCCTGGAAATGTGTCACTGTCTTCCCGCTATCCCTTACTGATAATCTAGCTCTCACCCTGTAGCAGAGCTGGGAGTAGAATGCAAATCTCCAGAGTATCAACCTTGCATTTTAACCACAAGGCTATCTTTCCTTTCCCTGCTAGATGTTAACATCTAGAATTAGAAAATGGTTGATCCAGGTACTCAGCCAACTTGCACACTATAGTTATAGAATTAGCTTTTTCTGTAATATGCCTTTGGTTAATATTCAACATACATCAAAACAGAGTTATAATCTCAACTTCAGATTAAGACCCCCTATCCTGTATCAGTCTTCATGAGAGTTTTTATTAAGTGAAGTAATCCAAATTGGTTCAGACTGTGTCCAAATTCATTTTGACATTTGATCTGTTGCTGTATTTTTGTGTTTTCACACAGCTGTCTAAATGTAAATCATGTATAGCCCCTGAATATCATGAACAGTTTGGAGAACTGCCTGTCTTGTTATACTGTATGTTGAGTATTCTGCAATTTAAAAATATAGTGAGATAATTGGTATTTTCATTAAAATATATGTATTTTTCTCTCCTCCTGGCATTTTAGGGTCATAATTTTATATACCTTAAACCAGAACTAGCAGATTTTAATATAAGAGAAGTAGGAGACATGAGTAAATCAATCAATCATTGGTTTCCTAATTTGGAAAGTGCTTATTTAGGGCCAAATTTTGAGTTGGCTTCTATAAATATGCCTATAATGTTTGCTGGCTCCTCCTTTATACACATAAAATGTGTAGTGGTTTATGCAAATATAACACCTGCCATCTTGACCATCCCTGTGGACTAAATTGGGGACTACCAAAGCATGAGCCCCTACAGCTTTAGTTAAAAGACTAAGAGTAAAACCCTGACCCCACTGAAATCAATATGAATTATTACCATAAATCCCCTAGCTGGCAGATATGGAGACTGGTATCCTTTATGGATCTGGATCATTGCAGAATGAATGTGCGTGTGCACACACACACACACACACACAGAGTGGGATAGAAAAAACACCAATTCAAAACAAACTCATTTAGCATAGGCAGAAGAGGTGCATCCACAAATTCTGCATACAAACGTGTGAAGAACTAGCAAGAATGTGGGCCTGAGTGAGTAATCTAGGTGCCCATTTTAAGTGAGACAACCTCAAGTTGAGTCATCAGGGGAATTTTAGGAATAAGAATTATTTATGCTATCGATTGTGAACAACTCACTTTTTTTCCGGTTTGAAATATTTTTATTTTGCTATGAAAGTTCAGTGGGGAGCAAAGAGAGCAGCATTTTGTCCTTTCAGAAGATCACCCTTTCTATATAAGGAGCCCAAAGTGCTTTTAAAAAGGTAGGCATTAATCGCTCCATTTTAAAAGATAGGGAATTGAGGCACAGAGCCTTTAACAGGTTTGTCCAGCATAATATGCTGAGGCCACAATAATTGGGACTAGAATCCCAGTTGACTGATTCCAAGTCTCCTCAAATAACATATTTCCCATTGCCTATCCACCTAACGGAATAGGGTGTGCATACTAACAGTCTTTGCAGTGCAACAAACAAAACAGTATTTTGTAATCAAGAGAACAGAACACTTCTGATCCTTTAATTTCAGAAACAGGGAGAAGGAGCTCATCAAAACCCATTTTATGGTTTGATAGATAATATGAAATCTTATTAACTTCACCAGTGCACTAATCCCATTCAGAAAGGGTGAAATCAGGTATATGTTTCCAGATTTAAAAAACAAAAACTTTATTAAAATGAAGTTAAGGTTGAGAGTACCTCTCAGTAATTTAAGGGGTCAATATTGCAGTTGGCAAATAAAGTAAAAATATAAAAAAACCCTGCACCACACATCTAGAAATTGAGCAAATCACTACACTACCACTGCCCAAAGAGAGGGCACCCTCCCTGGGCTCCCAGTGCACCACAGGATAGAACACTCTAAGGTATTTCCCTCAGCAAAGCCCAGCCTAATCTGCAGAGGGGAATGACTACCTGCCCCTCTGCAAGCCCCTAGTTTTGGAGCGATGTGAGCCCCTAGCAGTGCCTACAATGGGGGAATGCCTCAGAATTCTTGTTTTGTTACTTGAAAATCTACAGATGTCTCTGCAGGAAGATGACCACAGAATTCCCTCTCTCCAGGCACAGAAATTTGTGGGGTTAAATTTGATGATACAGCTTAACCATACTGAAGCAGTAAACAGATGCTGCTAGTAGCTCAGCTGGACATTGTGTGTAGGGTCATGTTAGAAAATGAATTTTAGATTCAGGTATTAAACATTTGACTCACAAACTTCACTATTTGTTACCACAAACCATAGCTAATTATTTTGATGTTTGTGGGTAGAAATAACTATGATATTAAGGCACAAATCTGTTGAGATTATTCTTTTTAATGTGTTACATTTTAAAAGCAGAGATCAATCACATGCCCACCCTTCAACTTGCAATCATTTGCAGCAATAAGTTGAACATCCATGGCTATCGGAAATGACTGTGTGAAGCCTACTAGTTTCCTACTTTGAGAAAAACTAGACTAAAACTCTACCATTAGATAAAGATGATTATTTTTCCTACCATAAGCCACTAAGCCCTACAGAGCTTTCAAAACCTGAAGTATTTTACACTTTGTGGGTTTAAAAAAAATACTGATAACATCTTCTGATACAAAAGAAAATCTTGTATTTGTGTATGGCAATTTTAACTCATATCTCTTTATTTTTTAAGAAAAAAATCATTTTGTTTGTATGTACATAAAAAAGGCAAAAGCCACCAACATGTTTGAAGGGTTATCCCTTATAATTTGCTTAATTCCTCTTCTACTATCCCTGTGTCCCAAATGAATTTAGTTTGTTAAATCTGGCAATTGAACCAGTAAGAATAAACGAGGAAAATGATTGGAATTGATTGATGCAAGTGCCTTTAACAATGCAGAGTTTTGTAATCTGTCAGTCAGTCAGAATGAAGTGTTTAACTTATGTTATGGGGTCATTCTAGGAAAAGTTAACACCACATATTTGTACTTTACTGTCAGTCATGGCATATATTCTGATAGAATTGGGAAGGTTAATGCATAAAATTAAACTATGCTCATAGTGAAAAGCCAAGTGGCATTTTGATATTTACCAAGAGAAGACCAGGAACTAGATTGTGATTGCCTTTCTTATGCTTGTATTCCTATTGTCGTCAGTTGGACTACTCAGACAGTGCAATCATATTTCTGTCCCTTGTGTATAAAAGTTACTTTACAAGAGTTTTGTCTGCTCCATAGAAATCATAACTATCTAATAGTTGATTCTGTGCCTTACAGCAATATTATGTGATGATGTTAGATACAGGAGGTTTTTGATTAAACATATTTAAAACTGTACCAATCTTCACAAGTCTTCAGTTCAAGTTACAACATTATGCATTTTCTCCAAAACAATAAATATTATTGGTCACTGAGTCAAGCCAAGAAATCACGGTAGTTTAAAGATGTTTTGCTTTGATACAGTAATTTCATTTATATGAACCAATTCCACATTTTGCTTTATTTCTATAGGTCATAGATAACTTCTTTGCCTGATTTGCATAAATCACTGAAATGACTAGTGCTCTACTTTATCATCCTTGATTCACACGGAATAGTACCTTATTCCACAATTGCTCCCATTCAAACCAATAGGTATTATCACAGAGTAACACCTCAATCCAACAAAGACTAACACACGATTAACTTCATGCATTATGAGCATTCCTGTTGACATCAAGGACTTTTTTTTACAAGGGCAGGAGCAAAAGGTACTAGTCAACATGACACAGGATGACAGAATTGGGCCATGCATAAGCAAGTGAGGTGAGGTATTTCCAGTAGAGATAGGGAAGTATTATTACCATAATTCAAGACACCGGTGAGAACTTATTTGGAATACGGTGTGCAGTTCTGGTCTGCCATGTTTAAGAAAGGTGAATTCAAACTGGAACAGATGCAGAGAAGGGCTACTAGATTGTCAGAAGAACGTAGAACCTACTTTATGAGTGGAGACTTAAGGAACTTGTCTTGTTTAGCCACATCAGAGAGATAAACACGGAGAGGAGTTATTTAAGTTAAAAGCCAATGTTGGCACAAGAACACGTAAATATAAAATTGCTCATCAACAACTTTAGATTTGAAATTAGACAAAGGTTTCTAATCATGAGAGGAGTGAAATTCTGGAACAACCTTCTGAAGGGAGGGGGGCAAAAAACTTAACTTGTTTTAAGACTGAACTTGAGAAGTTTATTGAGGTGATACGACAAGATTGCCTATAATGGTGTGCCGCCCATCTATGACTGCTGATAACAAATATTTCCAATGGTTGGAGATGGGGAGTGTTACTACAGTGGATTCTTTCCCATGTATCTGGCTGGTGAGTCTTGCCAACAGTCAGATTGGCAGAGACCCTAGGTTTTTGTTGTTGTTTTTTTCTTCCTCTACATCATGGGGAATGGGTCACTTGCCGGTTTGAACTAAATAACTTGAAATCTTTAAATCAAGATTTCAGGACTTCAATAACTCTGCCAGAGTTTAGGGGTCTATTACAGGAGTGGGTGGGTTAGGTTCTGTGGCCAGTAATATGCAGAAGGTCAGATTAGATGATCATGAAGGTCTGTTCTGGCCTTAAAGTCAGACTCCCAGTCAATGAATACTAAATAGCAACATTATTGTTTTTTTTCCTCCTGCTATAATTAGTTGTAACAGTGCTTCATATTTATAAGCAAAAAGGAAGGAATATGTCTTAAAAGTTGTTTCCTAACTGTGCAATAATAAAGTATGTCAAGAAAGACATAGAAAAAAATCACCAGTTTTTTTTAATTTAAAATGTCTGTGGTTGTAACAATTTTCTCAATGCTATTTTTCCAGTCAGCTAAAGCAGCAACTATTACACTCTGAGAGAGAAAAGAAAAATTGATAAATATCAATAAGCCTTGAAAATATTTAAAGACTCACTATATAGAAGCCAATTATGGTATTTTTAAAGTTAATATTTGACCCGCCTGTCGATTTCCCCTGCAAAACATTCACAGAAAAAAAAGTTTGTGGGTTTTTTTTTTTACCTCGTTTTGCGTTCCTTCAGTAGAACACCTGGCCTATAAAACTCAGTGACAGAACCTTCCCCAGGGTGCCATTCTTGTAAGAAAAAAAACAAAAGTAAAAGAAAGATTTATTTATTTTTTTGCCTCAGTGGAGCTTAAACAGCTTTATTTCAACACTTTTTGCCATCTGTTTGTTTGGCTCAATTATGGGCACTATTGTGTTTAAAGCAAGTTATAGTGTTTGTCCAACAGACAGTCTGCAGTTAGCACCCTCCTTTCTGTCTAGCAGAAGAGGGCAGAAAGTTTCCACACAAAGATGAAAAAGAAAAAAAGAAAAGTCTCTCTCTTATCTTCTCATCTTACTACAAACAATAAAACTTGTAAAGATTGGATCCAAAGATTCTATGTGGATTAGTGGAAAGAAGAGAGACTGATTAATTTCCAGAGAGGAGAAACTGAATTAATTATTATTGAAGCTAATACTTAAGAATAATTATGAAACCTTTTATTTATGCTCTACTATAGTTTTCCAGGCCTGATGACAGCTGGTCCTGGATTCTATTCTTTGTCTGCTAACTCCACCAACTTCATCCTGTTTCACAGCCAGGAAAAGTTGTTCTTAAAAACAAATAAAAAACTCCTTCTAGGAGAATTTTTGATTAAATCTACATCCTTCTAAAATAGATTTGCATGCCAAATAGTTTAATTTAACCATATTTCTTAAAATCCTAGTAGCTTAAAATAATGCAGAAATTTAAAAAGCGTGTTTATTAAACACACATATACCTCAGGGCATATCAGTTCAAAGATAATCAGCAACAGTCATTTAAACTTTAAATTTAAAAAATCCTGGGAATTTAGAGCTCATGAAAGAGGACCCTGAAAAGGCAACAGTCGATTCCCTTTCAGATAAAAGTGGGTGGAGGGTGGGGGGGAGTATAGAGTGGGGAAGAAGTCAAATTTGCAATCAAGAACTAGTCAGGGATAGAAAGGGTCAGGCTGGCTGCTCTGGACACAGGTGCTTATCAGAATTTCAGCAGGATTAGAAGTTTCCTCATACTGGCCTGTCCATGTGCCTGAATGCTAACCTAGAGAGTAACCTCCTCTAGGTGTGAGAGGTTCTCTTCTATTCTGTAGCGGTGCTTATCCCAGCATCCGCACTGCGGTATCTGAGCACCTTTTGAGATTGCATTATGTAACCTGTCCTGTATTATTTGTTTCCTCTTTTTCATCCTTTCGATGAGTGAGGTGAAATGTTTTTTATTTTAAATTAGGGTTTTGGTTTTTAAATACATATATGTTGCTCTGTATTCATGTTAGAGAACGCAAAGTTAAAGAGGTGTGCCTTCACTTGGAGAAGAAGGTGGTAAGTTATGTACTGGTCTTTATTTCCTTTGGAAGTTTGTCCTGTAATCTCAGACTGGCACTACAGAATGCTCCATCTCCTTCATAGATGAGCTTCATAGACAGGTTTCAGTCTCCATATTTGTTCAATTCATTACTTCTTTACCAAAAGTTCTACCAGAAGCACCAGCTGTAATGGTAGGATATGGGTTGATATGAACGAGACAAAAACAAAAAATTCACAAAGGTAACCTGGAGGAAAGAAGCTTTATATTTCCCCTCTCCATGCCCCCTTTGCTAATTGAATAAGCCAGCCAGTCCTGCTAAATCTGTTCAGTATATCAGGACAGAAGTATCAGCAGGGTAACATATATGGCACATATTTAAAATTGTGTAAATATTCATGGGAGTCTTTTTGGGAAGCAGTCAATGAAAGATTTTTCCTTTAGTTGGGTTGCAAGGGTGATACAGGAGCAAGACAATATTTCATCTATCTACAGAAAAAACAAGTATTGTTGAGTCAACATCTGAAAATGCAACAGACGTGTAGATTGTTCTCACACTGGTCATAAGACTAAAGAAAAATAAATATGTTTTTAGGGTTAATTCTATTGTCCATATAAACTTACACCTGCAAGTTCAGTAAAGGGAAAACATAATGAAGTAAATTCAGTGTACTAAATTTGGCCTATTCCCTGGAACGCACACTGCTGTACAGTGACCCCCAAGGCATAGATGAAGATGCCAGTTTGTCTCCATTATGTTAGTGTGTCTGTATATACAAGGAAGCTTAATTTAAAATTGATTCAGAAAAAGGCTAAAAATGTGTCAGCTTGAAAGCTGGATACCGAAACCCATGATAGAAGCACCTAAATTAGGCATCTCTAATTTTCAAACATGAGGTACGTGTATACATGACAGCCCTTAAAATTAGGCCACTTATTTAAGTACCAAAAGATCAGTTGGCATGCCTAACTTTAGGCATTCATGTTTAAAATGTTGATTGAAGTAAATGCTAAAACATCTGCATTATTTGGATATCAATGGTGTATTTTACAGGTGCCAGAGTTAATAGCTTTTCTTATGATAATTGAGAGACCTAGAATTTTGTAAAGTATGCCAGTGGGAGTGGGGTGCTCACAGGAAATATAACATTCCAATAAATTGTCTATAATATAGATGGAGGGATAGTCCAGTGGCTAGGATCTAGCCTAGGACTAGGGAAATTTGGGTTCTTTCCCTGCCCCACTACAGACTTCCTGTGTGACCCTGGGCAAGTGACTTAGCACCTTTATTTCTTGGTTGTCCCTCTGTAAAATAGGGATAACTGAACTTCTCTACTTCATTTGTTGTTCTGTGGATAATCACATTAAAGATTATGAGGTTCTGGATTCTACAATCTACACTTGTAAAACACCAAGTGAATGGACAGAGTGAAAGAAAGTTTTAGGAGATACTATCAGAACTGTGGTCCACATTTTGTTTTCTGGATCAGTGTGCACAGGACACATCAAATGCCTGATTTATTGATATTGAATATCATCTTTGCCATGCTATTAAGGTTGCTAATATAAAGTATTTTTCATTTATTTTATTCTGCCATTTGGCTTGGCTGATGAATGTTCAAAGTAGAGGTGGTATAATGTTACTTATCAGAATACAGAAGCTTCTTAACAGAGATGCACAAAATGTTAAATACCATGAAATCTGCATTTAATTTATTCAAGCCATATTGTTAACTAAAACGGCATGCATTCAGAAAAGCAACATACAAAAGACTGCAAATTAGAAAAAGGAGATCGCTGTTAGGGCTGTTCATGTTAGCTCAGGACACTTTCAAATTGCTCTTCACAGATATTACAGTGATATCTGTTGGAATTACTTAAAACACAAAATGGAGAAAATATGTTTTTTCCAGGGCGTTGGGGAGTCAATTCTAGCACAAGGACATTTTCAATATGTACCATGGTTCCATCACTTGTGTAGAACAAGAATAATGAATATACAGATTTTTGGATGCATAGTACTCTACCCTACATGTCATTATATTCTGCTTATTTAAATCACTGCACATTTAGAAGTTTAGCTTTTGAATGGCTTGGGAGACTTTAAGAGGCAGGCTACTTTCTGGCATTACATAATTGCCCACCAGATTCCCCAATCAGGCTCTGAGCCTGCAGCCAGATCCTCACGTGTAGATTCTAGATGAACATGTCCACCCTACTAGATATGATTGCAGAATCAACAAATTTAATCTCTAAAGGTCAAATTCTACCTCTTGATAAGACAAGGTATATCTTTTTTGACAGAACAATCTCTAAATCTGGGCCCATAGTTTAATACATGAAATCATTAGGGGATGTTTAATGAAATCTGATGTGTATGGCTTCTTATGTCATTCTTATAAGAAAATTAGTGAAGTGTGGTCTAAATGAAGTTACTGTAAGGTGGGTGCATAATTGGTTGAAAGACTGTACTCAAAGAATAGTTATCAGTAGTTTGCTGTCAGATATGTCAATGGTTTGCTGGGAGGATGTATCTAGTTGGGTCCTGCAATGGTCTTTCCTGGGTCCAGTACTATTCAACATATTCATTAATGATTTGGATAATGGAGTGGAGAGTATGATTATAAAATTTGTGGATGTCACCAGTCTGGGAGGGGTTGTAAGCCATTTGGAAGACAGGATTAGCAAAAAAACTTCCTGATCTTAAACACAAAAAAGAGGCTTAAAAGAAGTGGAAGACTGGACAAATGACCAGGGATGAGTATAAAAATATTGCTCAGGCATGTAGGAGTGAAATCAGGAAGGCTAAATCACACCTGGAGTTGCAGCTAGCGAGAGATGTTAAAAGAGTAACAAGAAGGGTTTCTTCAGGTATGTTGGCAACAGGAAGAAAGCCAAGGAAAGTGTGGGCCCCTTACTGAATGAGGGAGGCAACCTAGTGACAGAGGATGTGGAAAAAGCTAATGTACTCAATGCTTTTTTTGCCTCTGTCTTCACGAACAAAGTCAGCTCCCAGACTACTGCACTGGGCAGCACAGCATGAGGAGGAGGTGGCCAGCCCTCTGTGAAGAAAGAAGTGGTTCGGGACTATTTAGAAAACCTGGACATGCACAAGTCCAGGGGGCCGGATGCATTGCATCCGAGAGTGCTAAAGGAAATGGTGGATGTGATTGCAGAGCCATTGTCCATTATCTTTGAAATGGCGATCAGGGGAAGTCCCGGAAGACTGGAAAAAGGCTAATGTAGTGCCAATCTTTAAAAAAAGGGAAGAAGGAGGATCCTGGGAACTACAGGCCAGTCAGCCTTACATCAGTCCCCAGAAAAATCATGGAGCATGTCCTCAATGAATCAATTCTGAAGCACTTAGACAAGAGGAAAGTTCTCAGGAACAGTCAGCATGGATTCACCAAGGGCAAGTCATGCCTGACTAATCTAATTGCCTTCTATGATGAGATAGCTGGCACTGTGTATGAAGGGAAAGCAGTGGACGTGTTGTTCCTTGACTTTAGCAAAGCTTTTGGCACGGTCTCCCACAGTATTCTTGCCAGCAAGTTAAAGAATTATGGGCTGGATGAATGCACTATAAGGTGGATAGAAAGCTGACTAGATTGCCGGTCTCAACAGGTAGTGATCAATGGCTCCATGTCTAGTTGGCAGCCGGTATCAAGTGGAGTGCCCCAGGAGTCGGTCCTGGGGCCGGTTTTGTTCAATATCTTCATAAATGATGAGGAGGATGGTATGGATTGCACCCTCAGCAAGTTTGCGGATGACACTAAACTGGGAGGAGTAGCAGATACGCTGGAGGGGAGGGATAGGATACAGAGGGACCTAGACAAATTGGAGGATTGGGCCACCTAAAGAAATCTGATGAGGTTCAACAAGGACAAGTGCAGAGTCCTGCACTTAGGACGGAAGATTCCAATGCACCACTACAGACTAGGGCCCGAATGGCTAGGCAGCAGTTCTGCAGAGAAGGACCTAGGGGTGACAGTGGACGAGAAGCTGGATATGAGTCAACAGTGTGCCCTTGTTGCCAAGAAGGCCAATGGCATTTTGGGATGTATAAGTAGGGCATTGCCAGCAGATCGCGGGATGTGACTGTTCCCCTCTATTCGACATTGGTGAGGCCTCATCTGGAGTACTGTGTCCAGTTTTGAGCCCCACACAACAAGAAGGATGTGGAAAAATGTTATAACAATAAAATAAAAACCAGCAGGATCTTATTAAAGGGAAAAAGGCAAAATACCAATTTATTGTGAATACAGAAAGAATCATAGTAAGCAGTTAGTTATAGCTATAACATTCCATTCAATCTCATATTTATTCACACATTCATTCATACAAACACACACACACACACAGGTTCTGCAAGGTTGTTATCATAGTTACCAGCCTTAGAGTTGCTCATGCCAAGCCACTGGCCAGGTGGCCTGGACATGAGGAGGGAGCAGGTCCTTGTCAGATGCTCATCTGATGGTCCTGGAAGTTGGTTTGCAGAATCAGCCCCCTCCAAAGTTCTCACTTTCTAGAGTCCATTTTTATAGGAATTTCTTCCTATGCCAGTCTATGGGAATTGTTTCATTATGCTGTTGCTGAATACAGAATCAATCGGCAGATGTCACATTCCTGACAGCTCCATGCTGCTAGATGTTATCTTGTTCTTTGGTTCTCCCATTCTTGAGGCTGTTGGGTGTATTCCAGTCTGCCCTCCGGGGGTCCTCTGGTTATTTCCACTTGACGCCTTCTTCAGCCGATGGACACTGGATTCTTAGGTTGGCACCTGCCTGATCATTCAGTTATTATCCACACCAAGCATCCATCCACATACATCCTCTATCTCTACTTTAATCACAATTATTAACAAAGTGAGATGAGTACAACAAAAGGGCAGGGAGTCTCTGGGTGCTGTTTCTGTTGTTACAGAGTATTACTTTGAGTCTCTCTCTGTGTGAGTGGCTGTTGTTACAAAGAATTGCTTTGAGAACAGACTGTGTCTACGAATGTACTAACACAATTAGCAGTTTGCAAGTTTCACACATAGAGGGAGAGAAACAGTACCAAAAACCAAGAGACCTCTTAATTAGTAATGCCCTGGAATTTAAACTATGGGGAATCAAACTCATTTGTGATTTTAATACAGAACTTCTTTAATATGATCCAACAAAAATTGGAGAGAGTCCAGCGAAGGGCAACAGAAATGATTAGGGGACTGGAACACATGACTTATGAGGAGAGGCTGAGGGAACTGGGATTGTTTAGTCTGCAGAAGAGAAGAATGAGGGGGGATTGGATAGCTGCTTTTAACTACCTGAAAGGTGGATCCAAAGAGGATGGATCTAGACTATTCTCAGTGATAGCAGATGACAGGATAAGGAGTAATGGTCTCAAGTTGCAGTGGGGGAGATTTAGGTTGGATATTAGGAAAAACTTTTTCACTAGGAGGGTGGTGAAACACTGGAATGCGTTACCTAGGGAGGTGGTGGAATCCCCTTCCTTAGAAGTTTTTAAGGTTAGGCTTGACAAAGCCCTGGCTGGGATGATTTAGTTGGGGATTGGTCTGCTCTGGGCAGGGGGTTAGACTAGATGACCTCCAAAGGTCCCTTCCAACTCTGATATTCTATGGTTCTATGATTCTATGATTAGAATTCAGAATTATTCTCCTTTTCCCAGCTACACTGGGTCAGGTCACCAGATCAGTCTTTTCTAGGCTTCCTGATCCAATGCTCACTCCATATCCATTCTGTCCTTTCATATACAATTAACCTACCATTTACTTTGTTCTTCACTCATGGAAATCTATTCTCAAATGCCACCCTATTAGCATTCCCTCCTCCATGCGCAAACCATGTCAGCCTCTTCTCTTGCAGCTGCTCTGATATTGCAGACCTTGGTCTCACTCCTGATAACGTCATTCTGCATGTAGTCCAGTGATGTCACCCCTCTTACTGCCCTCAAATATCTCATTTCAATAGCTTCAGGTTTTCTCAAGTGTCTCAATGACTGCACATTTCTCTGATCGGTACAGAACAGCTGGTCATATACAAAACCTGAAAGCTAATTGTCCCACTCTATTCAGCATTGGTGAGGCCTGAGCTGGAATATTGTGTCTAGTTTTGGTTGCCACATTTTTAGAAAGATATGGACAAACAGAAAACCTGACCTATGAGGAATGATGAAAAAAAGATTGGACATGTTTAGCCTTGAGAAATGAAGACTGAAAGGAGACCTACTGATAATCTTCAAATATGTTAAGGGTTGTTATAAAGAGGATGGTGATCAGTTGTTCTTTGTGCCTGCTGAAGGTAGGACAAGAAGTAATAAACTTAATCTGCAGCAAGGGAGATTTGAGTTAAATATTAGCAAAAAAACTTTCTAAATATAAGAATAGTTAGGTACTACAATAGGTTTCTGTTATAACCATACAGCTAAGGGTAGCCTAGAATTCCTCCTTACCTGTAAGGGGTTAAGAAGCTCAAATAGCCTGATTGGCACCTGACCAACAGGACCAATGGAGAAAGAAGATACTTTCAAATCTTGGGAGGGGGGAAGATTTTGTTTGTTTGTTTGTTTGTTTTGGCGGGGCGGGGGCGGGGGTTTCTCTCTTGGGACTGAGAGTGGCCAGACAGAAATCCATCTTCTTCAACCCATCCCAATCCAAGTCTCCAGTATTCTAACCAGTATAGGTAAGCCAGGAAAGGCAGATTAGTTTATCTTTTGTTTTTCCTGTGAATTTTCCCTGTGCTAAGAGGGATGTTTATTCCTGTTTTCTGTAACTTTAAGGTTTTGCCCAGAGGGGAATCCTCTGTGTTTTGTATCTGAATACCCTGTAAAGTATTTTCCATCCTGATTTTACAGAGATGATTTTTACCTTTCTTTTAAGAACCTGACTGATTTTTCCATTGTTCCAAGACCCAGGGGTTTGGGTCTTTGAACATTTTGTAACCAATCGGTTAGGAAATTATTCTCAAGCCTCCCCAGGAAAGGGGGTGTAAGGGCTTGGGAGGAATGCCAAGTGGTCCTTTTCCCTGGTTCTTTGTTAAATCACTTGGTGGTGGCAACATTACTTAAACCCAAGGTACATGGGAAAATTTGTGCCTGGGGAGTTTTTAACCTAAGCTGGTAGAAATAAGCTTAGGGGGTCTTTCATGCGGGTCCCCATGTCTGTACCCTAGAGTTCAAAGTAGGGAGGGAACCCTGTCTGTTTCTAAGGGAGGTTGTAGAATCTCCATCACATGAGTATTTTAAGAACAGGTTAGACAAACACCTCTCAGGGCTGGTCTATTATACTTGGTCCTGACTCAGCACGGGGCAGGATGGACTCAAGGTCCCTTCCAGCCCTATTTTTCTGTGATTCTTGGTAAGTAACCAATTCTTTCCTTAGTTTAGCAGCATTACATTTTTCAGAGCTCTCTTATTTAATTTCATCCATCTATATTGGCAGTTATTTCATTCTACAGATTCTTGAATACATAAAATAAATTGTATTACGTGCCTAATGGGCTTTTAGAGAAACAGGTGGGTGAGGTAATATCTTTTATTAGACCATCTTCTGTTGGTGAGAGACATGCTTTAAAGCTTGCACAGAGCTCCCCTTCAGCTCTTAAGCTCTTGATCTTACCTCTCATCAAATACGAACAGAGGTTGGTTAATTAAAAAATAATATTACCACCTTGTCATTCTAATATCCTGGGACCAACACAGCAACAACAACAATGCAAACAACAGTGGGCTTTTATAAATTCTGGAATCAAGACTATCTAGCTACTCGTAGAGACCCCATCTCTGTAGAACATGAGCAACTCAAAGATTAATGGGTTTGTCCTCACACTACATCAGTATGAGGTACAAAAGTATTATCATCCCCACTTTACATATGGGGAAATTGAGGCACAGTGAGTTTAAGTGACATGCCTACAGTTATGCAAGAAGTCTGTGGCAGAGCCAGGAACTGAACTTGTATACACACAAAGTCCAATTACTGTTTGTTCCACTATCCTAATACACAACTTTCAACTTTGTCATCTATTCCTCCCACCCATTCAAAGGTTTTTCATAAATATATGAAGTTTAAAATAGGCATGATGAAGTACTCCCTGCAAACCAAGGCTGCAGTAAACATGAATGAAAGTAAAACAGTTCAGCAGCAATAGCTCAGGCACACCCTCGTGTTCTGGAATTTGTTTCATGGAGAGAAAGTATATTTGAGAAGTTTCAGAGTAACAGCCGTGTTAGTCTGTATTCGCAAAAAGAAAAGGAGTACTTGTGGCACCTTAGAGACTAACCAATCTATTTGAGCGTAAGCTTTTCGTGAGCTTTTGTGTAGCTCACGAAAGCTTATGCTCAAATAAATTGGTTAGTCTCTAAGGTGCCACAAGTACTCTTTTTATATTTGAGAAAGCATTGATGCTCTCCTTCTGGAGTTATAAGAAGAAGGTATTTCTCTTTAATATCTCAGCAGGATCTCAGCTAATACAATGCTCCTCTTAATACATCATGGAAGTAGGTAGGGCCACATGTTCTGGGGTCAGACTTGAACCTTTGCTACTCAGTAAGCCATACTCTTATTCCTTTCCGCATATTACTGGTCAAAAGTTAATAGACAAAAATGCAGCAAGAACAATAACGCAGGTCCTGACAGTTCAAAGCATGTTCTTATTTATATGTGATCACCTGTTCTCTAAATGTAGGGCTCCTATGGAACCACAGTATCCACTACCACATAGAACGTATTTCTCATGCAAGAGTAATATTTCCCACATTTTTCCAGGGCTCTCAGCTTATGATTTATTTGAATCATGAAGAGGGCAAAATGCAAAATATATACTGTAGCATTAGTATTGATACCTACATGAATCAGATTATTAATAATGGTAATAATATATTTTTGTGTGTATTTATGTAAAGGTTCTCCTTTCATTTTGATTCATTCTCCCTTAGCAAGAAATCATTGGGACTGCAAGAATGAATAGCAATTCACAAGAGTGAAAGGAAAGAGGATTCTCTTAGGCACCATACAAGGATTAGCATAGGAAGGATGTGTTTAAAGAACTGGGCTGAGATTAAATCTATCTGGGTTCTGATTTGTGCTGTCACACAGACTTCCTGTGTGATCCAGGATAATGAACTTAATCTTTCTGTGCCCCAGTTTCCCATTTATAAAACAGGGATGCTTTCATACTTCACAGGGTTGATGGAAGGATTCCATCCCAGACTGCTGCGCTGGGCATCACAAAATGGGGAAGAGATGGCCAGCCCTCTGTGGAGATAGAGGTGGTTAGGGACTGTTTAGAAAAGCTGGACGTGCACAAGTCCATGGGGCCGGACGAGTTGCATCCGAGAGTGCTGAAGGAATTGGCGGCTGTGATTGCAGAGCCATTGGCCATTATCTTTGAAAACTCATGGCGAACGGGGGAAGTCCCAGATGACTGGAAAAAGGCTAATGTAGTGCCAATCTTTAAAACAGGGAAGAATGAGGATCCAGAGAACTACAGGCCAGTCAGCCTCACCTCAGTCCCTGGAAAAATCATGGAGCAGGTCCTCAAAGAATCAATCCTGAAGCACTTGCATGAGAGGAAAGTGATCAGGAACAGCCAGCATGGATTCAACAAGGGAAGGTCATGCCTGACTAATCTAATTGCCTTTTATGATGAGATTACTGGTTCTGTGGATGAAGGGAAAGCAGTGGATGTATTGTTTCTTGACTTTAGCAAAGCTTTTGACACGGTCTCCCACAGTATTCTTGTCAGCAAGTTAAGGAAGTATGGGCTGGATGAATGCACTATAAGGTGGGTAGATTGTCGGGCTCAACGGGTAGTGATTAATGGCTCCATGTCTAGTTGGCAGCCGGTATCAAGTGGAGTGCTCCAAGGGTCGGTCCTGGGGCCGGTTTTGTTCAATATCTTCATAAATGATCTGGAGGATGGTGTGGATTGCACTCTCAGCAAATTTGCGGATGATACTAAACTGGGAGGAGTGGTAGATACGCTGGAGGGGAGGGATAGGATACAGAAGGACCTAGACAAATTGGAGGATTGGGCCAAAAGAAATCTGATGAGGTTCAATAAGGATAAGTGCAGGGTCCTGCACTTAGTATGGAAGAATCCAATGCACCGCTACAGACTAGGGACCGAATGGCTAGGCAGCAGTTCTGCGGAAAAGGACCTAGGGGTGACAGTGGACGAGAAGCTGGATATGAGTCAGCAGTGTGCCCTTGTTGCCAAGAAGGCCAATGGCATTTTGGGATGTATAAGTAGGGGCATAGCGAGCAGATCGAGGGACGTGATCGTTCCCCTCTATTCGACATTGGTGAGGCCTCATCTGGAGTACTGTGTCCAGTTTTGGGCCCCACATTACAAGAAGGATGTGGATAAATTGGAGAGAGTCCAGGGAAGGGCAACAAAAATGATTAGGGGTCTAGAACACATGACTTATGAGGAGAGGCTGAGGGAGCTGGGATTGTTTAGCTTGCAGAAGAGAAGAATGAGGGGGGATTTGATAGCTGCTTTCAACTACCTGAAAGGGGGTTCCAAAGAGGATGTCTCTTGACTGTTCTCAATGGTAGCAGATGACAGAACAAGGAGTAATGGTCTCAAGTTGCAGTGGGGGAGGTTTAGATTGGATATTAGGAAAAACTTTTTCACTAAGAGGGTGGTGAAACACTGGAATGCGTTACCTAGGGAGGTGGTAGAATCTCCTTCCTTAGAGGTTTTTAAGGTCAGGCTTGACAAAGCCCTGGCAGGGATGATTTAACTGGGAATTGGTCCTGCTTTGAGCAGGGGGTTGGACTAGATGACCTTCAGGGGTCCCTTCCAACCCTGATATTCTATGACTCTATGATTCTATGATTCATTCCAGTTCTTCAGGCACTTGGATACATGATGAGGGGGCCACATAATTATACATAATTTTCATCCATAGATCTTAAAAGCACTTCACAAAGGAAATCAGTATCCCCATTTTACAGAAAGTCAGAAACTGAGGTACAGTAGAAAGGCAACAAGGTCACCAAGAAGACCAGCAGTAGAAGCCATGTCTTCTGAGTCCCAACCCTGTGTCCTGTCCACTGGGATTCAAATTGCCATAAAGTGGCCCTTTTCATAATCATGATTCCTTCTTTCCCAGCCTCACACCCCAACAAAACAGTTATAACTTCTATTCCACTTTTGTGTCAATAGAATTTTTATACTAAATAACATCATTACTATTCCACCTCTCTCTCTCTCTCATTATGAATGTATCTGTTACTTCAGCCTTAAAGGCGTAGACTTGATACATTCGTATAAACCAGAACTAGTTAAAAAACTAAAAACACCCACTCGAAAAATCGCTGGAATAGTAAATATCCTCTGTGTGCAGTGACTGTAATAACACACCATGAACAGTTATATTGTTAGTGTTATAGTGCTCAGAAGTGTGCTATGTTATTCACCTGAACCATAGCAATATGGCTGTTTGGCTTAACGTTTTTTATTTTGTATCAGGAATTACCACAATACCAAAAACACCTCATGTTTAAGAAGCTTCCTACCTAGACCTCCTCTTATTACTTCACTGGCACACAACTCCTACGGTACTTATGCTGAGTGCATCTGTATCCCCACGGAAATCTCACTGTCACAGCACAGTTACGTTTGATGCAGCATAAACACACCACAGAGACAAGGCAGATAAACTCTCAGTGGCTTTATTAATGACACATGGGCTTGACCTAACCAAGGAAACATCAGACTCAGCTACAGACTAAAATGACTTTGCTAGATTTATCATGGGGATACATTTGAGTAGATTAAAGGAGGTCATGCAGTTTACTGTAGCTCAAATTATATTGACAGGACACATTCTATAGAGTGCCAAACTGAGCTTTCATGTTAATTTGACTGCACATTATACATTTCACAGAGCTTCTTCCGAGCTTACAAAAGGTGTTAAAATAATAATTCTTCTAAACCAGTTAATGCTGGATTATAGCATCAAAGCTTTTATTTTAATAAACAATGACACAAAACCTCTTTTTAACCCTGAATCAGTCTAGTGCAGTTACTCACCTAAGAAGAGGAGGACAGCAGGCCGAGCTGAGTCCTTGTGAGTGCAGCTTAGCCAACACGATCAACCCAACTGAAATGAAATTTTAAACCTAACAATTAAAGCTGCAACCAATGAACAACTTTAAATGTGACATAAAATAAGCATTTTAAGTTTGTAAAGAAGGGTGCATCTAGCTATCAAACTTGTATTATTGTTCTCGTTAAAGAGACACAGGTCAAAAATCGCCTAATTTTGGATACCAACAGAATTGAATATGAGAGAAAATAGATAATGGAGTGCAAAGTTTTATCCAAAACACAGATCGGCTCCATTCCTCGCCTCTAACTGTACATATAGACTGAATTTTTCTCTCTAGTATGTAAACTTCCGGAATATAGCAATTGCCATACCCAATCAGAACAGTAGTCCATTTTCTCCAGTTTCCAATACCAAACTATACCAGATGCTTCAATGAAAGACATAATAAAGTCTGAATAGACAGCTAGTTATATGGGAATTTTATTCTTAGCCTCAGGCAGTGAGAGGTTGACATATCCCCTGAAGTATGAGGGTTTATATCGCTTACACAAAACAGGATAAAAATGTGTAACTTTGGATGTTTTTATTATACCTACACAGGTTTAATACTCTTTTGCGGACATAGCATTATATAATGGTTTAACTGGTATGAGTTTAGGATAGCTACATTAATCACAACACAATACGGTCTACTGGAGATCTGTATTCCCTGACTTCCCTAGAGCACCCTTAGGATTAGAACACTCTAGAAAAGTCCAGATCTGGAAATTTGAGGATTAAATAATTACTGTAAAATTCAGGTTAATAAAACACAAGCATCTGTATGTTTGGAAAAAAACGTGACTGTTTATTTCCTCTGTATTTACTTTAGTTAGCACAGTTTGCATTTTTTAATCTACTTGTTTCTGCTGCATATTTCTTTGTCATATAGTGTCTGTGACTTTCATATGTTGTGTAAATACAGCTGTCCTTTGGGGTGTTCATTTAATTGAGGGCATAGACAAGGTCTCAGCCTAATTTCTTCCATTTCAAGCCACTTTCCAGTAAAAAGAACTACATGCTTCTAAAGTTATAAAAATAAACTTTGTGATGTCAGCCACACAGAAACCATGATGGGCTAGATTGTCCCTTTGTCTTAATTGGTCAAGCAGAGCAATAAGTGGTAATAAGCCCTCTCCCCACTGTGCTGGTCCAGGTAAATCCTCCACACACCTTGGATCTGAGGCACAGCATAGTCCCTGCTCTCCTATGATGCCTCTGATGAACAGAGGGAGAGCTCAAAAAAGTGGAGAGTGAGTGGAGTCTTGGCTCCACCCACTCATTGGCCAGAGTAGCTTACCAGGCACAAAGAGGGAGTAAACTGCACCTCTCACTTACTTCACAAGAGCAAGGAAGGAGCTGTGCCTTTTGCTCAGGGCTCAAGCCAGCATAACTCAATCCTCTCAAAGCGTCTTGGTCACAAGTCAATGTCATATTTAAGGGAGATATCAACAACAATGAACAAAAAAAAGGTCAACATTAGTTTAGTATCCAGTGACATTACCAAGGCCTATTTTATTACTCATGGCAATCTCTCCCAATACATACCTTATTTTTTAAATGGTAAGGTGCTTCAATGGACATTTTTACCATTTCTTTCAAGGTGACTTACAAAGAAATAAAAATATTTCTTCCCTCTTTTGTCTTTCTTATGATGCAGAAAAGCAACCTGAACAGATCTTCTTTCTTAAAGATTTTATTCTACTTTAAAAAATCCAAGCCTTGTCTACCCAAAAAATCTTAATATATTTTCTCCCTCTAACTTAAGTCACCTGTAACAAAAGAATTGACATTAAAATGATTGTAAATAAAATAAGTAGCAGCAGCTGGATGCACACGGCTGTGAGTTTTGTGTATGTCCAATACAATAGCCTGCCGAACACACACACAAACACCCTATACCCAGTGACACCTGTATTACAGGTTTGTATTTTTAATATTTTTAAATGCCTTCGTCTAGATTAAAAGAATCATTTAAACAAACAGTTTCATGATTATTATGACCAGTAATAGATACACTTTCAGGCTTTCCTCATTTCCAGTCTCCAACACTCTGTGCCCTGACTACAATATTTTAGTTTATGTACATAACAAACCTGCCAGAAAGCTTTAGCTGCTGTGAATTAAACCATTTGTTTTGTGTGAGCTTCTGCACTTGGTTTTTCAAAGTGTCAAATAGCGAATATAGCCAGCGATAGCATTTCTCAACTCATTTGCACAATGATGCTTCTCCTCCATAGTTCTTCTCTAAAGTGGCTCCAAGCAGGTTGAGAGTATGGTTAGCCATCTGTCTTCTCACATTTTAACTCAGCCCAAACACCAAATGGTGCACTCAGGCATATAGCACGTTTGCCTAAATGACATGTAGTTGACCTCAGTATTTCATTCCTTCTGCACATTACCTGGATGCCAACAAAGGGAGGGGGGGCACTGAAAACACAGGAGAGACAACCTATCTGCTCTCATTCATGGTGCCCAGCCCCACCCTGACCCCTAGCAGTGAGGAGCTGAAGCCTTGGAAAGCAGCCTGTTCAGCTGTTTTGTTGGGATGGTTCATGTGCAGTCTGGTCAGCACTAGAAGCTGAGAAAGTATGGAGCATGCTCACTGAGGTTAGAACTTTGCAGATTTTAGCTAAACAGTAGCGCATCTCTACTGAGCACGTGCAAACTGAGGTTTTTCCAAAGGCTTATAACTTGGCCAAATTTAGACAGATTTACACAAGAGCGGCAAAAAGCACATCCCAGTCACAAAGGCCACTGACAAATTTCAAGACCGTGCTCCAAAGCATGGGGATGCTAGTGCTTTTCAAATAAAAGGTCAACAGCAGACTTAAAGTGGCAAAACAATGTATTTTACCAAGTCTTGTTCTCAGAAACAGCTGAACCATTTTGGCTGAAAGTTTCCACAAAATTTCAGCCTGAGGCAGACACCTGGCATTGAAAGTTTAAACCCAAACAGCTGAACTTTGGCTTCTTAAGGGTGCTCAATACTGTAATAGTCAATGCTACAAGCTATAATATATGAATATATATACACATATAAAAATTCATTCTGCTATTTTTGACATCTATGGCATGAACACAAAAAATAGGAGGGCGATAAAAGTCTTCAGACATAAGGTTGAGAACATACAGGCCTCTGTAGATGAGTAGAAATATTACAATTTGAAAAGGAAATGTTCAGTGGAGATTCTAAATTTGTCTCAATTTTTCCAACTACTTCCCACCTACAGCCCAAAGATTCCCAACCCCTTAATCCTAAATATGACACTCCATCTATATTTCCAGTATGGGACAAATCAATACTAACCCCACCTAAAATCCACATACCAACTGTTGACTCACTCAATCTATTTCACCACACTGCATGTTGAAAACCATAATTAAAGCTAGAAAACCTGACCTGAATGTAACCAATGCAATTTCATATGCCTAAATCTAGAGAACAACTGCCCTGAGGATGCAAACTTCCTGTCACATCTCTATAGGACAATTTTGGTAAATCTGAGTTTCAATAACCATGTTTTTGATAATTTAAGTAACACACACATACAGAGAAAGTTTTGGTCACCTTGAACTGAACACAAATTTAACATTTTAAGGTGGGACAACTTCTGGGGTTTTTTTTCCCCTAGCAGCTCTAATCCCAACATTTCCAAGTTTTAACCAACCTGTTACAATCAGACATGAATTATTCCAAGGCCAAACTAAATATAATCATATTTTACAAAGAATATAGTGTTGGCATTTCTATGCTCTGGTTGCCTGTCCGATAAACAAAACAAAAAAAGTGTGTGCTGAGATTTTGCTAAATAGCCTTAGATTCTTATTTCTAATGTTTGCCTCTTTAAAATATACAACTGTAAAATATTGTGTTATATGGATCAAAAAAAAGCCATGATAATATTATCATGATGAAATGATAATTTACATAGGACAGGATCCTATAAAAACTCTCACGTGATCAGTCACACTGAACACTGATGGCACTGCTCATGTTAAAAAGAGTCTTTTGAGTCATTTCCCCAAGTTAGGCAAAACGTTTGGGTTTTGGAAACTCTTTTAGGGTGTGTGGAAGGAGATCCTTATAATGTTTGTTTCAATTCTAGAGATCCACTTCCCCTTTCATTTCTTGGGATATCCTATAGCAATTTCTGTATCGCTCGATACTTCTACTCCAGTTCATCTTCATGGTTTAAACTTGTATATTAAAATTATTCACAGATTCATTATTAAGTGGTACATACAGAGTGTCATTTGTAAGCTTTGACTAGAGGAATCTCTTAAAACTGGAAGGCTCATACATTTTTAATTGTGCAGAAAGTCATTTTGCTAGTATTCTACCCATCAGGTGGATTATATTTTGATTGGACCCTTTTTTCTTTTATTACTGTGCACTGATTCTTTACTCCCTTTCCTCTTCTTTGAACTGTGTTAAGCTAACATTTCATCAATTTTGGGAAAGAAAAAGGATTTATATGCTGAAATATAAATCGTAATACTGGACTAATAAAAAGGATGTATAGATCAGCTGGATTTGTCAAATGCTGAGTTAGACATTCAAACAATTAACAAGAAAGCAAACAAGAACAAAAGAGATCCCACTATAAATTATGTAAATTAATGTATATCAGCTAAAGTAAAAAAAGTAATTCTGTAAATATAACAGACAAGTTATTATAAAACAATTAAGTTGCTATGTAATCCTCAGTAAAAATGGGGCATTGGATAATTAGAAATGCAAATGTTGAGAAAATTTAGTTTTTACTCACATTTTTAACCACTAACTGCAGCAATTAAAACTGAGGAATTCATTTAAATTTTTGTAACTTCAGAACTATAATATACCTTGAAGCTGCCATCTTTCAGTCTTCTGCAAATACACACTGAATCACAAGTTTAGATTTGTGATTATTTCTTTATAAATATTTAAAAGTTGTCTTTATTATAATCAATGTGTTATTTAGGAAAAATGTGAGTTCAAATGTGTTTCTGGGGTTCTCCTTACTTTGTATGAAGATATAAATCTAAGTGAGCAAGAAAGTGTGTGATCTATTAATATTCACAAAGGACTTCTGTTAGATTTGCATGCGTGATTCCAAAGTAGGAATTAACTCATTTTGGTTTAAAATGAACTGCTCATAGCACAGCAGAACTATGGCAGTTGGCCCAGTGTAATCAGCCATCCTTGGAATTTTATGGAAACTGAGAGAAAAATCCCCATTTTTGTAAAGTGTGAGATGTGGAACAGCTTGGCAAAACTAGTCCAATTCATAGAATCATAGAATCATAGAATATCAGGGTCGGAAGGGACCTCAGGAGGTTATCTAGTCCAACCCCCTGCTCAAAGCAGGACCAATCCCCAATTAAATCATCCCAGCCAGGGCTTTGTCAAGCCTGACCTTAAAAACTTCTAAGGAAGGAGATTCTACCACCTCCCTAGGTAACGCATTCCAGTGTTTCACCACCCTCCTGGTGAAAAAGTTTTTCCTAATATCCAACCTAAACCTCCCCCACTGCAACTTGAGACCATTACTCCTTGTCCTGTCCTCTTCTGCCACTGAGAATAGTCTAGAACCATCCTCTCTGGAACCACCTCTCAGGTAGTTGAAAGCAGCTATCAAATCCCCTCTCATTCTTCTCTTCTGCAGACTAAACAATCCCAGTTCCCTCAGCCTCTCCTCATAAGTCATGTGTTCCAGACCCCTAATCATTTTTGTTGCATTTCGCTGGACTCTCTCCAATTTATCCACATCCTTCTTGTAGTCTGGGGCCCAAAACTTGACACAGTACTCCAGATGAGGCCGCACCAATGTCGAATAGAGGGGAACAATCACATCCCTCAATCTGCTGGCAGTGCCCCTACTTATACACCCCAAAATGCCATTGGCCTTCTTGGCAACAAGGGCACACTGTTGACTCATATCCAGTTTCTCGTCCACTGTCACCCCTAGGTCCTTTTCCGCAGAACTGCTGCCTAGCCATTCGGTCCCTAGTCTGTAGCGGAGCATTGGGTTCTTCCGTCCTAAGTGCAGGACTCTGCACTTATCCTTGTTGAACCTCATCAGATTTCTTTAGGTGGCCCAATCCTCCAATTTGTCTAGGTCCCTCTGTATCCTATCCCTCCCCTCCAGCGTATCTACCACTCCTCCCAGTTTAGTATCATCCGCAAATTTGCTGAGAGTGCAATCCACACCATCCTCCAGATCATTTATGAAGATATTGAACAAAACCAGCCCCAGGACCGACTCCTGGGGCACTCCACTTGACACGGCTGCCAACTAGACATGGAGCCATTGATCACTACACATTGACCCCGACAATCTAGCCAACTTTCTACCCACCTTATAGTGCATTCATCCAGCCCATACTTCTTTAACTTGCTGACAAGTGTACTGTGGGAGACCGTGTCAAAAGCTTTGCTAAAGTCAAGAACATCCACTGTATACATCCACTGCTTTCCCTTCATCCACAGAACCAGTAATCTCATCATAGAAGGCAATTAGATTAGTCAGGCATGACCTTCCCTTGGTGAATCCATGCTGACTGTTCCTGATCACTTTCCTCTCATGTAAGTGCTTCAGGATTGATTCTTTGAGGACCTGCTCCATGATTTTTCCGGGGACTGAGGTGAGGCTGACTGGCCTGTAATTCCCTGGATCCTCCTTCTTCCCTTTTTTAAAGATTGGCACTACATTAGCCTTTTTCTAGTCATCTGGGACTTCCCCCGTTCGCCATGAGTTTTCAAAGATAATGGCCAATCTTTGGCTCTGCAATCACAGCCGCCAATTCCTTTAGCACTCTCGGATGCAACGCATCCGGCCCCATGGACTTGTGCACGTCCAGCTTTTCTAAATAGTCCCGAACCACCTCTTTCTCCACAGAGGGCTGGCCATCTACTCCCCATGCTGTGATGCCCAGCGCAGCAGTCTGGGAGCTGATCTTGTTAGTGAAGACAGAGGCAAAAAAAGCATTGAGTACATTAGCTTTTTCCACATCCTCTGTCACTAGGTTGCCTCCCTCATTCAGTAAGGGGCCCACACTTTCCTTGGCTTTCTTCTTGTTGCCAACATACCTGAAGAAACCCTTCTTGTTACTCTTGACATCTCTTGCTAGCTGCAGCTCCAGGTTCGATTTGGCCCTCCTGATTTCATTCCTACATGCCCGAGCAATATTGTTATACTCTTCCCTGGTCATATGTCCAACCTTCCACTTCTTGTAAGTTTCTTTTTTATGTTTAAGATCCACTAGGATTTCACCGTTAAGCCAAGCTGGTCGTCTGACATATTTACTATTCTTTCGACACATCAGGATGGTTTGTCCCTGTAACCTCAACAGGGATTCCTTGAAATACAGCCAGCTCTCCTGGACTCCTTTCCCCTTCATGTTAGTCCCCCAGGGGATCCTACCCATCCGTTCCCTGAGGGAGTTGAAGTCTGCTTTCCTAATTTCACATCAGGATCCTGAACTCAACCAACTCATGGTCACTGCCTCCCAAATTCCCATCCACTTTTGCTTCCCCCACTAATTCTTCCCGGTTTGTGAGCAGCAGGTCAAGAAAAGCTCCCCTCCAGTTGGCTTCTCTAGCACTTGCACCAGGAAATTGTCCCCTACGTTTTCCAAAAACTTCCTGGATTGTCTATGCACCGCTGTATTGCTCTCCCAGCAGATATCAGGAAAATTAAAGTCACCCATGAGAATCAGGGTGTGCCATCTAGTAGCTTCTGCGAGTTGCCGGAAGAAAGCCTCATCCACCTCATCCCCCTGGTCTGGTGGTCTATAGCAGACTCCCACCACTACATCACTCTCGTTGCTCACATTTCTAAACTTAATCCAGAGACACTCAGGTTTTTCTGCAGTTTTGTACCGGAGCTCTGAGCAGTCATACTGCTCCCTTACATACAGTGCTACTGTCCCACCTTTTCTGCCCTGCCTGTCCTTCCTGAACAGTTTATAACCATCCATGACAGTACTCCAGTCATGTGAGTTATCCCACCAAGTCTCTGTTATTCCAATCACGTCGTAATTCCTTGCCATCACCAGGATCTCCAGTTCTCCCTGCTTGCTTCCAAGGCTTTGTGCATTTGTATATAAGCACTTGAGATAACCTGCTGATCACCCCTTAGTCTCAGTATGAGGCAGGAGTCCTCCCCTCACAGGTGTTCCTGCCTGTGCTTCCTCCCAGTATCCCGCTTTCCCACTTACCTCAGGGCTTTGGTCTCCTTCCCCCGTTGAACCTAGTTTAAAGCCCTCCTCACTAGGTTAGCCAGCCTACTCGCAAAGATGCTCTTCCCTCTCTTCGTAAGGTGGAGTCCGTCTCTGCCCAGCACTCCTCCTTCATAGAACACTATCCCATGGTCAAAGAATCCAAAGCCTTCTCTCCGACACCACCTGCATAGCCATTCGTTGACTTCCACGATTCGACGGTCCCTACCCAGGCCTTTTCCTTCCACGGGGAGGATTGACGAGAACACCACTTGCGCCTCAAACTCCTTTATCCTTCTTCCCAGAGCCACGTAGTCCACAGTGATCCGCTCAAGGTCATTCTTGGCAGTATCATTGGTGCCCACGTGGAGAAGCAGGAAGGGGTAGCGATCCGAGGGCTTGATGAGTCTCGGCAGTCTCTCCGTCACATCGCAAATCTTAGCCCCTGGCAAGCAGCAGACTTCTCAGTTTTCCCGGTCAGGGTGGCAGAGAGATGACTCAGTCCCCCGGAGGAGAGAGTCCCCGACCACCACCACCCGCCTCCTTCTCTTGGGAGTGGTGGTCATGGAACCCCCAGCCTCAGGACAGTGCATCTCATGCCTTCCAACCAGCGGAGTCTCCTGCTTTCTCCCCCAGACGTATCATCTGGTCCACTCTCCGCAATGGTACCTGTGGAGAGAACATGAAAGCGGTTAGTTACTTGTGTCCGCGTTGTTGGAACATTCCTCCTTCTTCTTCTGGAGGTCACATGTTGCCAAGCTTCTTCACTGGCCTCTTGGCTCCGCTGTGCAACCTGCTCTAAATCTTTAGAGCTTTGTGCCCGTAGAAGCATATCCTGACTTTTGTCCAAAAATCCTCAGATTCTCGTATGCAACGCAGGGTCGTTATCTGTTGCTCCAGACCTTCAATCTTCTCTTCCAATATGGGGACCAGCTTGCACTTTGTACAGACAGAGTCGCTTCTTTGTCTGTACAAATTCCAGTAAAGCACCTTGCACTTCCTTCTTCTATAACTGTAAATAAAATAAAACATAAAACAAAAAATAAAGTACTCTTTGCCAACTTCAGTTTTCTTTTTCAGATGTGACCTTCAGCAAGTGGGCCTTACAAATATGTTTTCAAGTTGTTACTACTAGAACAAACTAGTTGTTAAACTAGCTTAGCACCATGTTATTATTAAAAATCATGCAGACAAGTTCATCTTAATTAGCTAACATTTTTACAGATGTTAAACCCAGTCTACACTTAGTGGTAAACTGTGTTTAAAACACAGTTAAAACCTATTGAACAACAGATTTCATTAAAAAAAATGTCAAACCACACCAACTTATTTTTCTTGTCTAGACAGGGGATATTTGAGACAAAACAGTAGTTTACCTTAGCACCGCCAGCTGCCACCAAGTTAAAAATAATTTATTTCACTTTTTATAAATTTCTTAAGTGTCCAGTGTAGTATGGATTGGAATTGAGATCTCCCAGTGAGTGCTTAGCTATTGGGGTAGAGTCATTCCCTCCCTGGCTCAATGACTGTTTAAGTATTTCATACAAAGTGAACTAGCTTCAACAGGAGAGACTGAGAGAAATCCACTCTACAGCCCAATGGTCAGGGCACTCACCTGGGAAGTAGGAGGGCTGGGTAACCGTCTCTGCTGTAAATTAGGCAGAGTAAAGACCTGCGCCTGCATCTCCCACACCCTGGGTGCATGGTCTGACCAATGGGCTTTTGGGTAGTACTGGTCAGAAAATGGAAATCCCTTCCCATGAAAAAATTCTCATTTTTGAATAGTTTGTCATCCCAAACTAGGACACAGAGCCCAAACAACAACATTTATTTACAGTAGGAGATTTTTTTAAAAAAATCCATTTCAGGAGCTGTAACATTGAATTTTTCAGCTACCCACCTGGAAGGCTCATGTCAGTTTAAAGTTTCTGTTGGGAAAAAATCAAAATGACATCACCCAGGTTGTTTTTAAAAGATTTTTGCATCAGAAAAATTCCAGAGCAGCTCTACTCTGCATATAAGAGGGATGGGAAAAGGAGGGAACCTTCTCCTGCTCCTCAATTATTCATGAGGAATGGCTGACCTAGTTTAGGTGCTTAACTTTAGGAGACGATTCAGGGCTATGAATCCCAAGCAGAGATAAGTGCCTCCCTCTGTCTCAGAGTAGGGTATCTAGATCCCTTTGAGGAATGGGAACTAAGCACCCCCCCCTTTCCTTGGCATTTCTTACTGGCTAGTTTAGGCAGCTGCCTACTCAGCTAGCGGTCTTCTTTGAATCCCATTCTTAGGTGCTTAGCTCTCCTCAAGCACTGTATAGGGAACCTGGGTACCTGACTCAGGGCTGTGAATTGACTTTCAATGAGGCACTTTTGAAAATGTGACAAAAGATCTCTTAAAAATTTTACCCTAAGTGGCAAATCATTTTAAAGAATTTATAATTCCACCGTTAATAATCTCCAAACATAAAAATCATGCTGATCATATCTTAGCCCAACTCCATAAAATATCCAGATTTATGGAGAAACTAACAGATTATCTTAAAAACAGTTATAACAGAAAATAATTTGTAGAAGAAGCCCAAATGCGATATCGAAGAGCAGAATTTAAGATTAAAAATATCATTGTAATTCAATAATTGCAAAGTCTACATTTTTTTTATGTCTAGAGAGAGTTTTGTTGGCTATGACAAGTATAAATAAAAGAGCTTCAGAAAACAGTTTATAATGGTGCTAAATAGAGCTGTCTGGAATATTTGTAGTGAAACTGAAAATGCTCAAACTTTGTCCCTTTAGATTTCACAATGCCAGGAACTGTTACACACACACACCAACCTGAAGCGGAGCTTGTCATGGTGCATTTTTGTGTTTTAAACATGGTTTTGAGAGAGAACAGTCACATAGTTTAGGTCAGGCGTACTTGGTCTGATTTACTGATTATCTGAGCCAAGGGAGTAGGCAGAAGTCATTTTGACTCTGTTTAGAGAGAGATTTAGAGAGAAATTACAGAAAGTGACTCATCAGGAATTCATGGTATCAGTAACTTCTTTTCTAATTCCCAAGTCTACAAGTACAATAGTCTGTAAACAGCTTTTTTTTTTTTTTTTTTGCTTGGGAACTGGTCTTGTAGATCCTGTCTCCTGAGAGTAAGCTATACTCCTGTGAGTAAAGTTTGGGAGGATTGGGCCCTTAGAATCTTACTGCAGTATCTATGTACAACCCTGACTTTTGATAAACAGCCTAGCCCAAGATTTGGATTAATTTTGTAGAATGATCATTTCTGGAGTCTGACTTCTCAAGTGCTAGGCCTTCTATCTTTAGTTGTTTCTGTAAGTAGTTTTACAAACATGCTTTCATTGTCTTAAGATTCTTAAGCACTTTTAGCACTTTTGATCTTCCTTTTTGGTTCCTCCTAAAATATTTCTGTTTAGGGATAGAGATTCCAGCAGTCTACATCCTTCTTTTAATTTGTATGATCAGAGATCCATACAGAAACTAATTAAAGGGAATTGTAATAGTCTAAGTCATAGGTACAGCCGCAGTGAGCTGAGTGGGAGGCTGGCTTGGATAATAGTTTGCTAACACCTTAATTTGCTTTTAAAATATAAAGTGAACGTTTCATTTAATATACATATGTTTCTACTCAATTATTTATAGTCCTGAGTTCCTTGCATTTAATCTAAACTGTGTAACGTGATATGTGATTTAGTTCTACACCATTAATGGTAACTACTACTTTGAATCTCATTTGTGAATGCAGCCTGAGAAATACCACAACTTAAGAGTTTCCAGAGATGGTATGACCATAGCTGGCATTCAACAGTACTATTTCTCATTCTTATTCAAATGACTGTCACAATAATAGATTCATATGATCTTGCAATCATTTTTCCCCTTAGAATATTTTTGAGAGAGTTTGAACTCTCATTTGAGAGCCAGGGAAGGTTCCTATAAAAGCCTCTCTTTATTAAAAATATTTTAAAGGAGAGATCAAACCAACCACCACTAGCCAGTCTGAGTACTGTGAAGCACATCACAAATGAAACCCTAAGAAAGCAGAAAAGAAAGCAGCCAGCTCTGTGATCCCAAGGCACTACTCCCCCACTAGGAGACACAGAGGAGTGGAACAAATCCATGGGGAGGAGTGACTATGAAGAAATGCTAAGGTTCATGAGGGATCATTGGCCCTCCGTGCAGGAACATTCTGCCACTACAGGTCTCCATGGTATTGCTAGTTGTTGCACCCCATTACCCCACTTCAGAGTCTTGGGGCAATTGTCAAGAGAAATGAACATACTTGCAATAAATGCAGCTTCTCCTGGTGAAGTGTATGTTGCTTTAATGTCCTATCACAAGACAAACAACCTACAATCTTTGAGATTTAGAAGGACAGACTTCCCAGATATTTGAGGATGACTTTGGCTTTTTCATCTCTCATCACAAGCTCTGCTGCTCTTGCTCCCTTATTCGTGCCCTCATTTTAGAATAAAAATTCAGCAAACAAACAAAATACACATACAATTCCCACTTACTACACTGACAGAGGTTGCATTTACCTTTTTGTAGGTTGTGGTATAACCTCTTTTTCCTATCAGCATTCTTACTCCCTCTTGTCCCCTCCAGCATGTGTTTTCTTTTCGTTTTTTCTTCCAGTCAGCAACCCCCCTTTTTACCAGTAAGGGCCCAGCTAAATTTCCTGTGCTCTTGCCCTCCCAGCAGACAGGATCCATCTCACAGAGGAAGGTGTTTTTTTCCACTGCTAAAAGAAAGTGGATACCTTTTTACTGGGGATACCCCACTTCCTGGGGGCTTACCTGGTGTATCTTCCTCATCTCAGTGCAGTGCAATAGTAGAATCCATTCCTTCTCAAGTTACTTACTGAACCACAGAGACTACCAATTATGTAACATGGTAAATATTCACTAAAGACTATATTGGGAGCCTCAAATCAATGAAAATGATAACACATAGCACTTCTTTAAGAGATTACTTTTTATGTATAGATACTTGAAACTGACCCAAGTCCTGCAGCCTTACTTCAGACAAAGCTGGTGCTGAAGTCTATATTAGTTGATTGAAATAAATGAAAACTTTGCTTGAGTCAGAATTGCACAACCAGGTCTCATGTGATTAAGAAGTTAATGATACAGCTTTCACCAGCTGAGCTCTAAGATGAACCTAAAAAGAATTTCCTGCTGGAGTAGGAAAACCAGCGAGTAGGTAACTCATATGGTTCTGTAATGCTTCTGAACTGTGAATAATAAATTTATCTGTCCAGTTATTCTTATCAACACACTACATTGTTTATACTGTATATCTCTAAATTACTTTTTCACACAGACATATGTATAGAAAAACAAATGCACCTTGAATTGAATGAATTATGGATGCAAATGTTTTGTTACATTTCATATAGTCTGTGTGTGTTCTTTGGCTCCTGACCATTTTCAGGTCATTTGGGTAAAATATGCTGGTGATATAAGCATAAAGAAACATGCTATGTAGCCATTAGAAGAAAAAGGAGACAGGGAAAAAGGAGATAGATATCAGGTCATAATGTGACTGGTCTTGAGAATTTGCCAAAAGGCAACCAAGCATTTTTCCAGCAAGTAAAACAAATGGGAGTGATGACACTTGCAACCTTTCCAGATGAATTCTCGGGAATGTTTGTGTGAATCTGTTTTGTTTGTTTTGACTTAATCTAAATAAATGATTTAATATCAGAAAGTATAGGAAAGCTGGTTGAAAATTTTGTAATTGTCTGAGATGGGGAGGGGCCCTTTTGCGTTTTACTTGCTCTAAATCTAGGTGACATTCACCTCCTGAAGCCTGTTAAGCTTCTTGGTTTTCAAGAACCAAGGCAGAATTTGGACCAGTTTTAAACCTGAATCTAATACAAAATGCACTCAGAATTAGCCCCGTTTTAGATAAGGAGCCTGTTGCTGTTCCTCCTTGTACACTACTGGGACAAATTCACCATAGCTGTGAGCAGGTTATTGGGGCTGTTCCTATTACTGGTGAAGTGAATTTAGTTTGCTTTATTGAGAAGAAATCTCTCCACTGCACTTGCTTATTATTTGAAGATGTGATGCAGAATGCCCTGCCGCCTCTGAGGAGGGAGACTTTGTCTGTGCCAGCAGAGGAAGAAAAAAACATGCCCCCTCTCTGGAATGTTTCCCCTTCTCTGTGGGCTTGAGGAAGGGAAGGGAGCTGATTGGATGGACTGAAGGTTGCATTGTAAGTTTATTGGCTCATGTGCACCCAAAGGGAGGGCTTATAAGATCCCCAAACCCCAGCCAAGGGAACCATTCTGTACTCTGAGGAAAAGCTCCTCCTTGGGATCAGAGTAGGACTGAGTTTTGGTGTCTTGCTGTGGGCATCATGCTAGTTACCTTCTGGGGGCTGAGAAGGATGTTTTGCCTTCTGCCAGATTGGCCAGAGCAAGTTGTTGTTGTTTTTATCTTCCTCTCAGCATCCCAGGGATCTGCTGGGTAGGTTACATTGTAAAAATTGTGGGTGTAACTTGGTAAGTGCCCAACATAGATAATCTATCAATAGGGGGTCTGGTTACCTGAAAAATGGAATTGGATTAGGAGAAGGAATTTCTTAAAGAAGGTGGAGAATGTGGTTGGGTCTCTTAATGTCTGGTACAGTGAAGAGACAATCCCCTCTTTCTCCATCCCCCATTAATTCTCATATGAGGGAAAGGAAGTGGGGTCCCAGCAATGGTTTTGGGACCAGAGCAATGTTGTGTGTGTAGTAATGGTTCTGGCTGGCTGAAGCCCTTTCCCAGATGGTATAGTTTACAAAGGAAGGACTACCTGCCCTTGATTAGTTATTTCTAGATAGTTCCCAGGTGTGTTACTTAATAAAGGTGCACCCCAGTTAAACCACATTTCCTTGGGTCTTGTCTGTCTCTGTGCAGTGTCCAGGACAAATCACTCTTCTGTCTTTATTATAAAAACTGGAGCTATTTAGACTCCTGTAACATAAAAAAAATCCTAATGTCAATTGTCAGAAGAGAGTGGAGACTAAATACAGTGCAAAATTAAGGGGAAGGGATAAAAGCTTCCTAGAACTTGAGAAAATAAATTCAACTGCTGAAAGCAAAATTCTCCTCTTGGATGCCCATAGATGTACTAAACTTTCATTTCTGCTCTTCTCTGAGATGAATAGATTTCAGGACCAGAAAGGGGCATTGTGATCATCTAGTGTGACCTCTTCTATAACACAGGACATGGACCTTCCCCAAAATAATTCTTAGAGCAATCTTTAAGAAAAACATCCAATCTTGATTTAAAAATATTCAATGTTGGAATCCATCACCACCCTTGATAAATTTATTCCAATGGTTAATTATGCTCACTGTTCAAAATTTACACCTAGTTTCCCTCTGAATGTGTTCAGCTTCAACTTCCAGCCACTGGGTTATATTACACCTTTTTTCTGCTAGATTGAACAGCCCATAATTAAATAGTTATCTCCTTGTAAATACTTATGGACTGTCACCCTTTAATCTGCTCTTAAACTAAATAGATTGGGCTCTTTAACTACCACTAGAAGCCATGTTTTCTAATCCTTTAATCATTCTTGTGGTTCTTCTCTGAACCCTCTCAAATTAATTAATATCCTTCTTGAATTGTAGGCACCAGAACGGGACAGAGTCTTCCAGCAGCAGTTGCCCTAGTGCCAAATACACAGGTAAAATAACCTCTACTCCTACTCCAGATTCCCCTGTTTATGCATCCCAGGATCACATTAGTCCTTTTGCCCACAGGGCGGGAGTTTATGTTCAGATGATTATCCATGATAGCCCCCAAATCATTATCGCTGCTGCCCATGACAGAGTCCCTTATTGTGCAAGTATGTCCTACATTCTTAAAATGTGTATTGTTTGCCTGCACTCATTTTACCAAGCAATCAAGATTGCTCTGTATCACTTCATTACTTACCAGTCGCCCAATTTTTGTGTCATCAGCAAGCTTTATTGGTGATTATTTGATGTTTTCTTCCAGCTCATTAATAAAAATGTTAAATATCATAGGCTTAAATATTCAAGACCCCATTGCAAACAGACTCATTTGCTGATGACTTCCTGTTTACATCTACATTTGAGACCTATCAGTTAGCCAGTTTTTAATCCATTTAATATCTGCCATGTTACTTTTATATTCTACTTTTCCAAACAAAATGTCATATAGGTAACAAGTCAAATTCCGTACAGATTCAAAGTCTATTACAACACTATTACCATTATCAACCATACTTGTGATCTCATAAAAAGAATCAAGTTAATTTGATAGGATCTATTTTACATAAACCCATGGTGATTGGCATTAATTATATTCTCCTCATCTAATTCTTTATTAATGGGGTCTCTCATCAGCCACTGTAATACCTAGGGCCTGAGGCAGGTTAGGGGCAGTCCCGGGCAGTAGTTACGTGCACACAAGTGGTCAGATAGCTGGCAGGTCAATTGGTATCAGAGGAAGTCCAGGTCAATGGTTGAATTTCTCACAGGTGTCAGTGGTCAGAAGATACACTCCAATGGGTCATATTAGTTACATGGGGAGGCTAAGGAAGTCTAAGCAGCACCCAACAGGCACTGGTCTATTACTCAGATAGCTTCTTCTTCCTGTTGGGGCATTTATATAATGCAAACATCCAATAAGAGGGCAGCCTGTCCATTCAATCAGGGCCCAGGGTGCTGTAGGCCTTTAGCACAAATGCTGTTGGTTAAGAGTGCTGGTTCAAAGGATTGCTATGGAATAGCGGTGAAGGTGGCTACCTAAGGAGCTGGCAGGCCTGGGTTCAATACCAGCATCGTGACAGCTTTTCCATTATGTTGCCTTGGCCAGTGTGAGACTGACAGGCCTATAAATAACCAAATCATCCAATTTACACTTTTAAAAATTGGCACAGCATTAGCTTTCTTCCAGTCTTTTGATTTTCACTGGGGAAATTCCAGCTTACTGAAAATCAGCATTAACAGTCCAGTGAGCTCTCAGACATCTCTTTTAAGACTCTTGGATGCAAGTTTTCTAGACCTGATGATGTAAAAATATCTGACTTTAGTAGCCACTGTTTAATATCCTCCTGACATACTAGTGGAATGAAGAGTGTTATCATATGACATCATCTTCTTTTCCTCCCCAAATACAAAACTGAAAAATGTATTGAACATTTTTGCATTATTATTGATAATGTCATTCTACCATTTCCCAAATTCAGATCTCCCATTCATCTATCTGTACTTAGGCAGATTCAACTGTTGCATTCAGTGCCTGTTGATGATAGTGGTAGATCTGCATGTGAAGGAGAATATTAGTTTGTGTGTCTAACTTAAAGAGTCATCTATATCAGTGGTTCTCAAAGCCGGTCCGCCGCTTGTTCAGGGAAAGCCCCTGCCGGGCCAGACTGGTTTGTTTACCTTACGCATCCACAGGTTCTGCCAATCACGGCTCCCACTGGCCGTGGTTCACCGCTCCAGGCCAATGGGAGCAGCAGGAAGGGTGGTCAGCACATCCCTTGGCCCACGCTGCTTCCAGCAGCTCCTATTGGCCTGGAGCAGCGAACCGCGGCCAGTGGGAGCCGCAATCGGCTGAACGTGAGGACGTGGCAGGTGAACAAACTGGTCAGGCCCAGCAGGGGCTTTCCCTGAACAAGCGGTGGACCGGCTTTGAGAACCATAGGCCTACATGGCCCTGCAGTTCAGACTGCTGGGGTGTGAATTGCAGTGCACACTAGCATGCAGTGCTGTAAATGCCCTGTGTGGATGCTGCTGTTGCAAACTAAAAGACTCCTTGTTCACATTAACTTAGTCCTCTTTAAACAGGACTAAGTTAATATGAATTAGGTACTTTTAGTTCACACCTGCAGTGTCTACATGGGGGAGTTACTATGCAGCACACCAGTGCACATTGGAACTTTCATTCCTGTAGTCCGAACTATGGGGGCATGTAGACAAATGATTTAGAACTTGATTGCTCTGTGTCAGTGTATTAATCTACAGGGAGTAAGAAAAGTGATAAAAATGCTGAATTTCATACCAATGAAATGACAAAGCCATAACTTGGCAAATGAGTATGTAGTCAGGTTAGAGACAATATTCGCGCTATACTAGTATGCATTTTAAACTACCCCAATGTTCACTGAAGTAATGAGACTGAAATTCAGATTAAAAGTTTTAGTCAATAACAAGAGTTTACCCACCTGCAGATGTCGTCTGAAGCAAAAACTAGATCCTTTAATGCCTGCCTTTCAGCTCAGATTCAGTTCAATTACAGTGTAAGGCCTTAACCCTGCAAGGAGCTCTTTGTGGGCACAGCCATGTAGCTGCATGGAGCTCCAATGGGACTCTGGAGGTGCCAAAGGAACCTTCAAAGGAATTACTCATGATTTATTCTGGTGAAATTTGTATCCCAAAAGAAGATCTGAACAGAACTTGAGTTTGCTATTAGACCTACTCTGTTTCATGGCATGCTCAATCCTGTTTCTGCAATTTACAATTGAACCTGTGGGAAAATCTCACATTTTGCTTTAGAATGTTTACAGATATTACTCTGATTCCTCCTCTTCCTCCCTCCCTCCCTCCCCCCGCCGAAGTTATAATCACATTATAACATGGGAGCCATATATTACACCTGCTTCTGTGCTCAAATATTGGTAGAACTCCACTGGCTTCATTGAGTTACTCTTGATCTATACTAGAAAAAGGCCCACTTACTGTGATTATTACTGATGGAAAGGATGGAGTAGCTTAATTTACAGGGTAGGACAATGATGTACAACCAGCCATTAGGCTTTCTCCTGTGAATACTTTATTTCATCCATTTAGAAAAAATCAATGCAATTACAAATAGGGACAATTGATTTTTTTAAAAATAAAGCATGCTATCTATAGAAAATAATCCTTAATATTTCTGCAGCATAAAACAAAGTATAAGATGAGACCCAATAACTGGGAAAGCTGAGAGGTGGGATGGAAAACTGAATTTCTTTCCTCCCCATAGTTATATTATATTATATTTAGTGGGATTTGAATGCATCTGCAGACTTCCATATAAGAATCTAATTTGTCTTGTAGTAGTTTCCTGGTGACATCTTTTGGAAACTAATGTTGCATAGGGAACACTTAGCCATTTTTAAAAATGCAGATTTTTGGGTAAATATTTTTTCTAAGCAGAGTCAATTTCTGTGTTTTTGTGCAAGCAATAGCTTTGCCAACTGCAGGATTAGATCGGAAAATAATGTGATGTCCTCAGCTGCTTTTCTTTATCTGTTCTGCTGCTGTGCAGTATTTTGCTGTTCTCACCAAGCTATATATGACATGTTGGGATCCCTTTGAAGTCCGTGAGATATGTGTCTGAATAGTGTTGCTCAGAGGCATTAGTGTTTTCAGGGCTGGGTGCTTAAAACTGTAACACTTGCAATTCAAAGATTTATACCATTTAAAACTGTATCTACTGCACATATGTTAGAGGCATCTAAGTTACAGCATCTGTGCATGAAATCTGAGTGACAAGGGAGCATTATGAATGCTTGTATGAATTAGAAGATGGTAGAGTGGACAAAGTTATTAACATGTATCTCATTTTCAAGCTCTGCATGTCACATGCCACTTAGTAACTGAAATGATTCAGGTTAGGAACTCCCATGTTATTTGTATAGGATTTCACTTCGCTGAGCTCCTGAAAGTTACCCCAGAACTTGGACCCGGACTGGGAGGCTTGCCCTCAGAGGCAGTGTAGACATGCCCTATGATACAATCATCTCAATGACATATAGTCCGTGGGGATTGACAGGAACCTCAGAGGTACAGCAATACAGGAAATACAAATGTCCTATACTGGTATATAGCTGTTCGTAGGACCTGAAATTCACTATACTTCTCAGAAGATGGAATAGAGCATTTTCTACTCAGTTCGTTTAAAACAAAAGAAAAGAAAAAAAACTGGTTTAAGTTTCTGATTGTTAGCAAAGTCTTAATTGAGTTACTTGCTTTCCACAGACAAATTATCCAGATTTGAAATCTTCCATTAGTGATAGATTAAGCCTTTTTGTTTGCCCTGCACTGAGAATAAAAATGTTATCCCCTGGTTCATTCCAATTAGTAGTGGAAAGAAAAAAAAATGTGTGATATGGTTCTCAGACAGCAGGTGCCTCAGTCCTTAAGGAGGTGTGGTAAGGGTACCCAATCCCTCCCTCTCTTCTGAGTCCCAGATCTCTGTCCTGTGTAAAGCAACACCAGCAGGACCCTCCCATCTGAGACCTGTTACCTCTACTTCCTACCTCTGTTTCTTCAGTCTGGATATGGGCCCTATAGTCCAAAGAAGTCTGTAGTGGCTTGAATCAAGTAGTGCCCCCTTTGTGGATCTTTTGTGGTATTGCTCCAGCCTCAGGGCCCTCTGGGCAGGGTGGACATAAGTTTGGAGTGTCTCTCCACAGTGTCTCTCTAGTTAAATCACACAGTTCTCACTGCTGGCTATTCCTCGATCCAGTGTTTTTTTCCCCTGGTGGCTGTCCCTACTACCAGGCTCCTAGTGATGGCCCTCTCATGTAGGAAAGGACTAGCTCCTGAACTGAGCCAGGTTGTCTCCTTTTATTCCCCCTCAAGGCTTGGCATTGGCTGAAAGTATAGCAGGGTGAGGGTAGCTGGGCCCATAGGCTCTCTTTAACCCTTTTTGTGCTGGCATGAGTTTTATCAGTCTAATCTCACCCCTGTATGTTTTATTGATGGGATGATGTTTACACCACATCAGTAGGTGGCATAACTCATTCATATCAGAATGTTAACAGGGGCATGTGCATCTTTGTCCCAGAACTCAGCTTATGCTCACCACCATGACATCAGATGTGATAAATGTAGAGCACTTCAACTACATGCTAGAATGCACTGGGCCCGTTTGGTTTTGTTGGTGAAAATAACATACGACAAATAATTTGAAACAAACTTGGAAATGTTTGGGAAAAATCCTGTGCCTAGTCTCTCTTTCTCTGGCTCTGGCTCTCAAAGTAACAGGGTTTTTCCCCTAACCCTTGCAGCCACTACATAAACAAGGCACTAGGTTTCTCAGCATTGTAGTCTGTTGTACGTCCACCCACACTGAGAGTCATGGCAAAGAATCAATGTGAAATTGTGACATGAATATGATGATTAGTGTTTCAACAGGACTGAACTTGACTGAAAATCTGGAGTACTGCACTGATGTTGAAGTGTATGTGGTTGTGTATATACCCCATCACTTGAACAGTCAGAGCCCCCATATGTGAATTTATGATCCCCATTAAGGCAGCCCACCCTCACCCTAATTTTGTCTTGCTATGTCTGACTTTTTACCTGACTAACCTTTTTCTATGGTGCTGCCCAGTAGAAAGGCTACATCTTTATGTGGCTGAAATGGTTTGGTTTAGTTGGTTTGCTTATTTGCCCCTAACCATTTTTTCTCTCTTAGGAGACCTATGTGAGGAAGTTTGCTTTCTTTGTTAAGAGGATAACTTAATTATTTAATTCTCTAAAATGGACTCTTTCACATTTCAGTGTCAACAAATGGAAATAGGCATATTGTGAACGTCCAGATTTTTAAAAGAAACAGCCTTCATTTTTTCATCCTCTCCCTACAGGCAGTAGTGACCGAATATTGAACAAAATTCATTTTAAATTTAGCTGTTTATGTGTGGTTTTCACTCCATTCTATGTCTTTGAATAATCCTAATCAATTCATGTAAAAATAGAAGTGAATTTACAAGTACAGTCCGTTCCCAGTTCACAAAAACATTATGTATGGGAAAACTTAAAGGGCAGAAAAATCAAGGAACAGACGCAGCATTAGCTCTGAAAAAATGAGTTTCCAACATTGCAGTTGAATGCATTCTCAGCAAACTAGCAGTACACAATCTGGCCCAGATTTTGAAATGAGAGCCATACGGTTAGACCCCTGAATGGGCATGATCTGGTCCTATGTGAGCAATTTGATTTTGGTGAATGTGATAAATTCATTTAAAGTTGGAACTGTATAAGAGTGGTAAATAATGAAGAACACAGGTCACTGATACAGAGCAATCTGGATCGCTTGGTAAACTACATCCAAGGAAACAATGTGTTTTTTAAGATGGCTAAATGTAAATGTATACATCTAGGAACAAAGAATGCAGGCCATACTTATAGGAGAGGGTACCCTTTCCTATGCAGCAGTGACTCTGAAAAAAATTTGGGGGTTGTGGTGGATAATCAGCTGAACATAAGTTCCTGTGCATTGCTGTAGCCAGAAGAACTAATGTGATCCTGAGATGTATAAACAGGAGAATCTCAAGTAGAACTAGAGAGATTATTTTACCTCTGTATTTGACACTGGTGTGACCACTGCTGGAACTCTACATCCAGTTCTGGTGCCCACAATTCAAGCAGGATGCTAATAAATTGAAGAGAGTTCAGAGAAGAGCCACAAGAATGATTAAAGGATTAGAAAATATGCTTTCTTCTGATCGAGTCAAAGACCTCAGCCGATTTAGCTTAACAAAGAGAAGGTGAAGGGGTGACTTGATTACAGTCTGCAAGTGTCTACATGAGGAACAAATGTTTGATAATAGTCTTCAGTCTAACGGAGAAAAGTGTAACAAGATCCAATGGCTGGAAGCTGAAGCTAAACAAATTCAGTCTGGAAATAAGGTGTAATTTTTTAAGTGAGCGTACTTAAATTTGGAACAACTTATCAAGGGTGGCAGAGGATTCTCCATCACTGAATATTTTAAAATCAAGATTGGATTTCTTTTTCTAAAAGATATACTCTTGGGATTATTTTGGGAAAGTTCTATAGCCTGTGTTTTACTGGAGGTGAGACTAGATGAACATAATGTTCCCTTTTGCCCTTGGAATCTATGAAACTTAAAAAAAAATCAAAGAAAAAATGCAGACTAATATTCACACTGGGATGAGATGATTTTCTATTTAACTTTTTTTTCTTGTCTCCTCTCTTCTACAACTCAACTTTCTAATTTGAAGTTTATTTGAAGTGTTGTAGCCATATCTTGTCCCAGGATAAGAGAGAGACAAGATAGGTGAGATAATATCTTTTATTGGGCCAATTTCTGGTGATGGAAGGAACAAGATTCTGAGGAAAAGCTCTGAGTTGCTCCCATAAAATGTGTTTTCTCATCTACCCTGGCTCTCTCTTGTAAAATTCTAATAAATTTCAACAACTGTTTAGTACTTCTCTACTTGACATCTTACCAAGTTATTGTTATATGTAGGATATCTCATTAGCATAGTAAATATGATTGGAGATTTTCATTTTGTTCTTCCTATGTACTGCATATTTTTATTTAATTTAAATAAGTTTTATATTTTTGGAAGGCAAAATGTGATGTGAAATTATACAGAAGCTGCATTTTTATGTAACTGATCATTTCTCTCATCAGTCTTTTTTAGTTTAATTGGGTAATTGCTTCTTTTGTTATGTGAATGCTCAACAATTAAAAAAATAGTTTTAGGATGGTGTATGCAGGTGTTCTCACCATGTCTAAAATGATGATGATTTATCTCTGTCTCCTACAGACACATAGTTATTCTCTTTGTTGGCTAAGTAGTAGAGTTGTATAGCGACAAGGAAATTGTATCCTCTTCTGGGGGAAGGGAGTCCTATTTTCCCAAACGAGTTTATCTCCTCGCTTCCTGAAAGAATTGGAGGTTTTGCTATTACCACTGGCATCTACATTATATAGCACACAATAATGAAGGACGAAGGGGATTAGACAAAGAAAGAAAATGTGTGTGGAAATAACAAAGCTAAACCAAGAGTTTTTTGTTTTTTCCTTCCTATGTGTTATGGGGTACTGGTTCGCACTCCACTGTTAAAATTTCACTCTGAGAGGGTTTAGAATGGAGCATAAATTCCAGATTACTAGCTGGCCTTTCCATGTGAAATTTCACATTGTGTCAGATTTTATGCCTTTTGAAATTTCTATGTACCTTATCTTTGGATTCTCATAATACATTTTTAAAGGAAGTTGTCATAAATATAAAGGGAAGGGTAAACCTCTTTAAAACCCCTCCTGGCCAGAGGAAAACTCCTCTCACCTATAAAGGGTTAAGAAACTAAAGGTAACCTCGCTGGCACCTGACCAAAATGACCAATGAGGAGACACGATACTTTCAAAAGCTGGGAGGAGGAAGAGAAACAAAGGGTCTTTGACTGTCTATATGCTGCTTTTGTCGGGGATAGACCAGGAATGGAGTCTTAGAACTTTTAGTAAGTAATCTAGCTAGGTATGTGTTAGATTATGATTTCTTTAAATGGCTGAGAAAAGAATTGTGCTGAATAGAATAACTATTTCTGTCTGTGTATCTTTTTTGTAACTTAAGGTTTTACCTAGAGGGATTCTCTATGTTTGAATCTAATTACTCTGTAAGGTATCTACCATCCTGATATTACAGAGGGGATTTCTTTACTTCTATTTACTCCTATTTCTCTTAAAAGTCTTCTTGTAAGAAAACTGAATGCTTTTTCATTGTTCTCAGATCCAAGGGTTTGGGTCTGTGGTCACCTATGCAAATTGGTGAGGCTTTTTATCCAACATTTCCCAGGAAAGGGGGGGGGGTGCAAGTGTTGGGAGGATTGTTCATTGTTCTTAAGATCCAAGGGTCTGGGTCTGTAGTCACCTAGGCAAATTGGTGAGGCTTTTTACCAAACCTTGTCCAGGAAGTGGGGTGCAAGGTTTTGGGAAGTATTTGGGGGGAAAGACGTTTCCAAACAGCTCTTCCCCAGTAACCAGTATTGGTTTGGTGGTGGTAGTGGCCAATCCAAGGACAAAGGGTGGAATATTTTGTACCTTGGGGAAGTTTTGACCTAAGCTGGTAAAGATAAGCTTAGGAGGTTTTCATGCAGGTCCCCACATCTGTACCCAGCATTCAGAGTGGTGGAGGAACCTTGACAGTGTTTCAACTTGGCCTCAGCTAAAATTAATCAGTTCTGCATTTTATTGTAGATGTCCATTTTCAGCAATATTTTGAGTCTAAATATGGAGAGGTGAATGGAGAGGTGAATCTTGAGTAAATCTTCTGCAGTGGGTAGCATTTTTTAAATAAATATTTAGTATTAAGGGGAATTGTTAGCTGTTTTTGTTCACAGCCCTATCTGTGGTGCTAAAATAAAGGATACTATATTTGTGTATGTATACGCAAATCCTCATTTTCCTAGATTTGGTCTAGGGAAGAAGAACATGGCCATGGCTTCTCCTCTGCCTGCAGCAGCCTTACTTGCTGCTTTGAATGGTGCAGGGAGCCCTCATAGAGCTTCTCTTCTATAATGTGTCTCTGAGGAGAAAGCCATAGCAGCATTCCATTGAGTTTTAAGAAATTTGGGAACCTAATAGTTTTAGAGGAGGACCAAACCCAAACAGGGTTTCTCACTCCATTGGCCTGGTTCTCAAATGCATAGTGTCACAGTTCAGGGCAACGGCACCAGTATTGCCGCTCTGTGGTACCTTGAGGGTACCACTCTATGCTCCTGACTCCTCAGCCATCACCTCACTTGGATAGAGACTCACATCTCTTGATGCCCTTTATGAGCAAACACATTTATTCTTAAGGTGAAAGCATTACAGAAAAAAAACATATTAAAAACAATAAAAGAACCTACAAATACAAGTTCATCAGAGGTCTCCAACTTCAGGCTCTGGTAGGAATCAGTCCTTCAAACCCCATCAAGGGTTTTTTGTTTTTTTTTTCCTGTGGTTACAAGTTCATAATAGCTTTAGCTCAGAACAAAGACAACCAGCTGGGCAGTTCATCTGTTTCTTTATACAGCTCTGGCCTTTGATGTCCAGTCTCCAGGAATGGGTATTCAGCAGACAAAGGCCTTCTCCTCAGGGAGTAGCTTCAAAAGGCTGTGGTTTGTTTGTTTGTTTTGCATAACTGGAAGGGAGGGGGAATTTGTATTTGCCTCCCCCTAGAGCAGGGATCTCAAACTCAAATCACCATGAGGACCACATGAGGACTAGTACATTGGCCCGAGGGCCACATAACTGACACCTTTTCATATAAAGATACAAAAGTCTCCCACCTTGCCCCTGTCCCAGCCCCCACTTCACCACTTCCATGAGGCCTCGCCCCTGTCTGGCTTCTTCCCACCCCTTCCCCAACCCCATTCCAACCCCTTCCCCAAATCCCCACCCCGGCTATGCCTCTTCTCTGCCTCCTCCCCTGAGTGCACCGCATTCTCACTTCTCCCCCATCCCTCCTGGAAAGTCCTAAGTGCCACCAAACAGCTGTTTGGAGGCAGGAAGCACTGGGACGTAGGTGGAGGATCGGAGATGCAGCATGCTCGGGGAGGCAGAGATGGGGGGCGGGGGGTGAGGGGAGCTATGGTGGGCAACAGGAAATAACTCCGTGGGGTGCATGTTTGAGACCCCTGCCCTAGAGATTCCCCAGCTTGACCCCCTTTATCCCAAAATTCCATTCTTATCTGGCACATTGTTCAAAACAGTCCTTTGACATTCATAACATTTCCCAGGGTTCACATCATCTCTCCCCCTCCAAGAGGTCACATACAATCCCATCCCACAGTAATACACAAATCATTCATCTGTTACAGTGGAACCCAAACATATATAAACTTATTTCAACAAGGTTTTTCAAGGGATACTGCAGGAAATTTCTATCTGTCACTTCTTCCCCCTAAAGAAGTGAATGTAACTAGAGTTGTCTTCTTGTTGTGTCCTTATACTGCTTCCTGCCACATCCATGCACATGTGATTTACCAATTATTGGACTCCAGCAGGACACTGAAAGCATTCACGCTCAAGCAACTGCCATTGCAGGAGATGCTTCACATGTTGAGGCTCTCTGACACAGTCACAGGTATTGGAGCAAGTGATGTAGCCGCACTTGATCAGGTGTCTCCAGACTGGCCAACTCCAGTGCAGAGTCAATTAAGGCAATGCCATATAGTCCAGGGTTGACCAGCACTGCATGGTAGGTGCTTGACTGGTGCACAGGCTACAGGGTCATTTTCTACTCTCATTTGCAATAACTGAACCCTTGTCTGTTTGGGAGATAATGTTAGGAGTTTAATGGTGATAGCCAAAGTGATGGCCAGTCGGTCATGGTGCGCTTAACCTTCACATTGAGTAGCATTTGATGGGCAACCTGATCGGCCAAAATGTTGAAATGTCCAAAAATCCTTGTATTGTTTAAGTCTACATATGTTTAACCATGCTTTTTTGCTGTTATGGGTCATATCCATGCTTTCTATCAAGTTTTACCAGTGCTTCAGGCATTCTTGAGCAATTTCCAACAGTCAATGTTTGCCAATGGCTATTGTGTCATCTCCAAAGGCCGGGAGGAGATGTCTTGGAATTTTCACCTGTGTCCCTCATACAGCATGGGCAATTGGGGTAATAGGCCAGGAGTATGTTCTCTCTGACAGCCACAAGGTATGTTTATCATAGCAGACAGATCATTAGTGAAGATATTGAACAAAACCAGCCCCAGGGCTGACCCGTGGGGTACTCCGTCTGATACTGGCTGCCAGCTAGACATGGAGCCATTGATCACTACCCTTTAACCCCGACAATCTAGCCAGCTTTCTATCTACCTTATAGTCCATTCATCCAGCTCATACTTCTTTACCTTGCTGGCAAGAATACTGTGGGAGACAGTATCAAAAGCTTTACTAAAGTCAAGGAATAACTCGTTGACTGCTTTCCCCTCATCTACAGAGCCAGTTATCTCATCATAGAAGGCAATTAACTTAGTCAGTCATGACTTGCCCTTGTTGAATCCATGCTGACTGTTCGTGATCATTTTCCTCTCCTCAAAGTGTTTCAAAATTGTTTTTTGAAAGGGACTGAGGTGAGGCTGACTGGCCCGTAGTTCCCCAGATCCTCCTCCTTCCCTTTTTTTAAAGATGGGCACTACATTAACCCTTTTCCAGTCATCAAGGACCTCACCCGATTGCCATGAGTTTTCAAAGATAATGGCCAATGGCTCTGCAATCATTTCTGCCAACTCCTTTAGCACCCTTGGATGCAGTGCATCCAGCCCCATGGACTTGTGCTCATCCAGATTTTCTAAATAGTCCTGAACCACTTTTTTCTCCACAGAGGGCTGGTCACCTCCTCCCCATATTGTGCTGCCCTGTACAGTAGTCTGGGAGCTGACCTTGTTCGTGAAGACAGAGGCGAAAAAAGCCTTCTGCCATCCCCCTCTTACATTTCTCAGTCTTTTCAGTCAGGCCTGCTGTCTGAATATTATGAAGCACTCTTCTTACATGGGTCACCAGACTCTTCGCAGGTCTGACTGAATATACAAATAGCATCTATATATGCCAGGGCAAATTCTCTGATTCCATTCCGTAACTAATCTATCAGCTGCTGGACAGTAGTCGCGGTCCCTTGAGGTCAAAATGTAGGACCAGGAACATAAAGCTCTGCTGGGTAAATGCTTATGTGAGCCTGACATCTGAGTCTAAAGACACCTGCCAAAAACCTTTAGTGAGGTCAGTATCTCATCCATTCTAGGTATGAGGCACACATCAGACACTGTGGTAGTACTGAGCTTTCCATAATCCACACACAATCTAATGGACCCATCCTTAGGTACCAGTGCAATGGGGAAGGCCGATGGACTATTTGACTGTTGGATCACCCCTAATTCCAACATATCAGTGATTTCTTTCCCCAGGTTCTGGGTTGTTTTCCCAGTAATGCTGAAAGGTGAACTTTTAATCATTGGTTCCCATCCCTATCCAGTGGACAGCAAGTAAGGTGATAAGCCTGCAGATGTTGATGAGCCTGCAGCACCCTTGTTTGCTGTGGAGGATTAAGTTATCAAAGAGGGCTCTGAAATCTAGGGAGGGGCTGGACCTTGTTTTGCCAGTAGATCTATTAGGACATCCCCTCTATCCTTCTAGTACCCACACAGAGGTCAGTTTATCCATGTTGTAATAGGGTTTCATCATGTTACATGATGCACTCCACACCAGTGGGACAAATTAGACATCTCCACCACATAGTTTACCTTGTTGAGTTGTCTGATGATTTCAAAGGGCCTTTCTCTGGTAACCCGGAGTTTATGCTTTTGCACCAAAATGCGCGCCATGGCTTGGTCCCCTGTTCCATAGCTTCAAAGCCACCTGGTACGGTCATACCAGACTTTCTGTTCCTCCTGAGTTCCAACTAGATTCCTTTGTGCAAAACCTATGAGTTCTATGAGGCTTTTTCCTGGAAGGCTAACTCATACTCCACCACAGATTCCCTGTGAGGAAAGGCCATACCTTCCCATTCCGCCCTCAGGTCCAGCAAGTCCTATGGCCTCCCACTGAGCAGTTCAAAATGGAGAATCCTGTGGATTCCTAGGGAACCTCACAATAGGCATACAGCAAGTAATACAAATATTTATCTCAATCACCAGGATGTTAGTTCACCACAATTTTCAACATCATTTTAAGAGTTCCATTTAATCTCTCAACTAGCTCATTAGTCTGGGGGTGGTAGAAAGATGACAAAGTGTTGAACTCCACATTTCTCCCATAATCCTTCATCCAGGGCAGACATGGATCAGTCCCCTGATCAGTCAAAATCTCTTGGGGGAAACCCTACTCAAGATGTCTGCCTCTATATAGAGGACAGAACTACTGCTTTCAAATCTATTTCTACCAGAAAATATTTTTCCCCATCTGGGAAGATTTGCCAAGGGGCCCCAAAGGTCTCCATAGCAACCCTCTCTCTATGATGGGAAGGGAAATCATGGCTGCCTTGCCCATATCCTGGCTCTTTCCCACCCTTTGGTATGAGTCACAGGACTTAAAATATTTGTATACTGCCTCAAAAGCCCTAGGTCCAGAGAAATTCTGGAGTAAGCACTCTTTGGTGTGCTATGTTCCCAAGTGCCTTGAGAAGGGGATAACATGGCCAAGCTGAGTAGCCTAAGAGGGTATTTTTGTGGTATCACCAATTATATCAATTTTTCCCCAGGCTCAATATTCCCTAAGGGCATCGATTCTCTATAGCGCAGCCTCTGATCCCAGAGAAACCTTTCCAGATGCCCTCCTGTTAGGAGGATGTCAAGGGAGTCCACTGTGACCCTGGGTTTTACTACAGAGTTTACTACAGAGTTTGGAATTCCAAAGCAGGAGCTGAGAGGATCCTATCAGTCTGATCAATGGGAGGCCCAGTTCACCACCTGAGGTCTCTTTATCAGCAGGACTCTGCACGGTTCCCGGCCACACACTCACAGCTGCCTCTCCGCCTGTCCGCTTTCAGCTCAGTGTCAGAGCCAAATGCTATAATTTATTATAATATAATATAAACTTTTGGCTCTAACCAAATAAATGTGCCAAGGACTCTAGCTCATTTCCCAGCGAGATATCTACTGGTATTTGGGAGTGTATTCCAACATTCTTAGGTCCTCCTTGTCTCCCATTTCAGATGGATCTGAGCCATCAGGTCTTGTATAGGAGGTCCTACTATTGGTGGTTGTTATATCCTGAATGATCCTCCAGGGGTCAGCAGCTGGGGGCATGCCAGAGTTACTTGTGCCCCAATGTTCCTCCATCCCTGAGCCTTGTTTCCCCATCTATCTCCACTGGGACACAGTGTTTAGTTGATTCCCCTTTGGGATCTGAGTAGGTCAGGTTTACTGACTGGACCATTGGGGCTGGCTCTGGTTCCACTGATGGAGGAGTCATTCCACTGCTGTAGACTACCATTAGCCCCGATCTCCCTAGCACCAGGCATTGTGTTGCCTTCTGACCAGCCTTGTGACAATAAAAGCATATCAGTTCCCTTGGTTCCTTTCTTTGGGCCCCTGTTAATGTTTACTTCCCCACAAAGTCAGGGGGGTTAGCCTATTTTTTATTTCCAGGGAGTTCCCCCTTCTCCCTTCTAAAGGAGTCCTGACAGGGAACCAGCTTTGTGCCAACCCCCCTTAATTTTTCACTCAAACCTGGGTGGACTATCTGCGTTTTGGTTGGCCCATTTCCTAGCTAGAGTCACATCTCTAGGATATTTGACTGTTAAACATGATTTCAGGATGGGCGGGGGGGGGAGGGGGAGAGACAGAGTTTATAGAACTGTTCTAAACCAGAGATCAGGAACAGCCAGCATGGATTCACCAAGGGAAGGTCATGCCTGACTAATCTAATCACCTTCTATGATGAGATTACTGGTTCTGTGGATGAAGGGAAAGCAGTGGATGTATTGTTTCTTGATTTTAGCAAAGCTTTTGACACGGTCTCCCACAGTATTCTTGTCAGCAAGTTAAGGAAGTATGGGCTGGATGAATGCACTATAAGGTGGGTAGAAAGCTGGCTAGATTGTCGGGCTCAACGGGTAGTGATCAATGGCTCCATGTCTAGTTGGCAGCCGGTATCAAGTGGACTGCCCCAAGGGTCGGTCCTGGGGCCGGTTTTGTTCAATATCTTCATAAATGATCTGGAGGATGGTGTGGATTGCACTCTCAGCAAATTTGCGGATGATACTTGTCATAAATATAAAGGGAAGGGTAAACCCCTTTGAAATCCCTCCTGGCCAGGGGAAAGCTCCTCTCACCTGTAAAGGGTTAAGAAGCTAAAGGTAACCTCGCTGGCACCTGACCAAAATGACCAATGAGGAGACAAAATACTTTCAAAAGCTGGGAGGAGGGAGAGAAACAAAGGGTCTGGGTCTGTCTGTAGTCGTCTTGGCCGGGGACAGAACAGGAATGGAGTCTTAGAACTTTTAGTAAGTAATCTAGCTAGGTATGTGTTAGATTATGATTTCTTTAAATGGCTGAGAAAAGAATTGTGCTGAATAGAATAACTATTTCTGTCTGTGTATCTTTTTTGTAACTTAAGGTTTTGCCTAGAGGGGTTCTCTATGTTTTTGAATCTAATTACCCTGTAAGATATCTACCATCCTGATTTTACAGGGGGGATTTCTTTATTTCTATTTACTTCTATTTTTATTAAAGGTCTTCTTGTAAGAAAACTGAATGCCTTTTCATTGTTCTCAGATCCAAGGGTTTGGGTCTGTGGTCACCTATGCAAATTGGTGAGGCTTTTTATCCAACATTTCCCAGGAAAGGGGGGGTGCAAGTGTTGGGAGGATTGTTCATTGTTCTTAAGATCCAAGGGTCTGGGTCTGTAGTCACCTAGGCAAATTGGTGAGGCTTTTTACCAAACCTTGTCCAGGAAGTGGGGTGCAAGGTTTTGGGAAGTATTTTGGGGGGAAGGACGCGTCCAAACAGCTCTTCCCCAGTAACCAGTATTAGTTTGGTGGTGGTAGCGGCCAGTCCAAGGATAACGGGGGTAATATTTTGTACCTTGGGGAAGTTTTGACCTAAGCTGATAAAGATAAGCTTAGGAGGGTTTTCATGCAGGTCCCCACATCTGTACCCTAGAGTTCAGAGTGGGGGAGGAACCGTGACATGGTGGCACAGTGGTGGGATTAACCTGAAATCATTTTGAGATCCAGTTGAGATTTTTTGAACTAGAAATACAGATTTTAAAAAGGAATTTTTAGGAAGTCCAGGAAGCAGCTTTGAAACTGAAAGCAGCTTGGTTTCTCTCTGCTTTGTGGCCAAGCAGAGACAAAAGGGGATTATCTTGTGAATTGCAGGTTTTCTTTGCCTGGAGGCAGGGTACTTAACTCCTGCAGGGAAATTCACAGTCTTCCAACCCAGAGGTTTTTTTTTCTTTTCTTCCTAAAAGTAAATAGGGGGTGTGTGCTCTACCCATTTGCCTGGAGACAAAAGTGGCAGGGTTTTTTTTAGGATTTTGATTTTTTTTTGTTTTACAAGGAGCACAGGTTTGAAAAGAATTTTTTTTTTCTTTGGGCTGGGTAAGCAGGTTTCCAAGTAGTTGGAGGTTTTTTGCTTTAATTTGGGCCCAGAGCAGAGACAAGGGAATTGTCTTTTTCTGTAGGCTGACAATCACTATCAGAGAATAGGTATTCTATTCCAGCACAGCAAAATTTTACAGCCAAGTTTTGTTTGTTTAGTTCTAAACCTCGGGTGTAAAGTTAGTTAAAAACAGAGAGGTTAGAATGGCCAAATCCTCGGCTCGACTACAGCTGGAATTAGCCAAATTTCAGGCTGAGGAAAAACAAAGGGAACATGAAAGACAGATAGAACTCATGCGGCTGGAGAAGGAGGTACAGGAGGCTGCCCACAAGAGGGAAATGGAGGCAAGGAAGCATGTGGAGGAGATGGAGAGGATAAAGGCCCAGCAGAATATACCAACAAACCCTAGCAATCCTTCTCCAGGTACCACTTCCCATCCCAGAAAGTTCCCCACCTACAAGGCAGGTGATGATACTGAGGCCTTCTTAGAAAACTTCGAAAGGGCCTGCCTTGGGTACAACATCTCTACTGACCAATACATGGTAGAGCTGAGGCCGCAGCTCAGTGGACCCTTAGCTGAGGTGGCAGCTGAAATGCCTAAAGAACATATGAACAAGTATGAACTGTTTAAATCCAAGGCGAGAGTCAGAATGGGGATAACACCCGAGCAGTCTCGTCGGAGGTTCCGAGCCCTAAGGTGGAAACCAGACATGTCATTTACCCGACATGCCTACCACATTGTGAAACATTGGGATGCCTGGATATCAGGAGCAAGTGCTGAATCTCCAGTAAATTTGCCCTTCCTAATGCAAATGGAACAATTCTTAGAGGGTGTTCCTGAGGAAATAGAAAGATACATCCTCGATGGGAAACCCAAAACTGTAATCGAGGCAGGAGAGATTGGAGCCAGACGGGTGGAGGTGGCAGAGAAGAAGAAAACTGGTCGCAGTTGGAGCGGAGACCAGAAGAGACCACCCCAGACCACACCCTATTACCGGGGGCCGCCCAAAGCCCCACCTACCTCCCAAAGAACCCTCCAGGCCCCTTATCGTCCCACCACCCCGTTCTCCAGCAACCCACCTCGCCCCGGTGACCCGTCAGCTGGACGATGTTTTAAATGTAACGAGCTGGGGCATGTAAAGGCCAACTGCCCCAAGAACCCCAACAGATTACAGTTCATTGCACCGGAATCACACCAGAGGTCCACAGGCCCAGATACCTCCCAGATACCCTTGGAGCGGAGGGAAACTGTGAGTGTGGGCGGGAAGAAGGTCACCGCGTGGAGGGACACCGGAGCACAAGTGTCAGCTATCCATGCTTCCTTAGTGGACCCCAATTTAATCAACCCAGAGATCCAAGTGACGATTCAACCCTTCAAGTCCAACTCTTTCAATTTGCCTACAGCCAAGTTGCCTGTCCAGTACAAGGGCTGGTCAGGAATGTGGACTTTTGCAGTCTATGATGATTATCCCATCCCCATGCTGTTGGGGGAAGACTTGGCCAATCATGTGAAGCAGGCCAAGAGGGTGGGAACGGTCACCCGCAGCCAGGTTAAACAAGCCGTGAGGCCTAGCTCTGTTCCGGAAACTTCTATCAGAACCCGGTCAGAGGTGATGGACCCGGACCCCAGGCCAATGTCTGCAACAGCAGTAGTGGATCCAGTCCCAGAGACCCAGACGGAACCAGTCCCAGAACCGGAACCAGCCGAACAACCAACACCAGACCCCGTGTCAGCACTGAATCCAGTACTTGCAACCTCAACACCAGAGGGCCCCACTGAACCTGAACTGGAAGCAGCCGATAACCCTACCCAAGAGGCTCAGCCGGAGCCTGAATCCCAACATAGTGCACCAGCGGAGAGCGGTTCACAGTCAACAGAAGCAGCTCCATCCTCTATATCGCTTCCAGAGGGACCAAGCCTAGGTCCACAATCCAATGAGGAACTGATGTCTCCAGCATCAAGGGAACAGTTCCAGACTGAACAGGAAGCAGATGAAAGCCTCCAGAGAGCTTGGACGGCGGCACGGAGCAACCCACCACCTCTCAGCTCTTCTAATCGATCCAGGTTTGTTGTAGAAAGAGGACTTTTATACAAGGAAACTCTTTCTGGTGGACACCAGGAAGACTGGCATCCTCAGAGACAGTTGGTAGTTCCAACTAAATACCGGGCCAAGCTCTTGAGCTTAGCCCACGATCACCCTAGTGGCCATGCTGGGGTGAACAGGACCAAAGACCGTTTGGGGGGGTCATTCCACTGGGAGGGAATGGGCAAGGATGTTTCTACCTATGTCCAGTCTTGTGAGGTGTGCCAAAGAGTGGGAAAACCCCAAGACCAGGTCAAAGCTCCTCTCCAGCCACTCCCCATCATTGAAGTTCTATTTCAGCAAGTAGCTGTGGATATTCTGGATCCTTTTCCGAAAAAGACACCCAGAGGAAAGCAGTACATACTGACTTTCATGGATTTTGCCACCCGATGGCCGGAAGCAGTAGCTCTAAGCAACACCAGGGCTAAAAGTGTGTGCCAGGCACTAGCAGACATTTTTGCCAGGGTAGGTTGGCCCTCCGACATCCTCACAGATGCAGGGACTAATTTCCTGGCAGGAACTATGAAAAACCTTTGGGAAGCTCATGGGGTAAATCACTTGGTTGCCACTCCTTACCATCATCAAACAAATGGCATGGTGGAGAAGTTTAATGGAACTTTGGGGGCCATGATACGTAAATTCGTAAATGAGCACTCCAATGATTGGGACCTAGTATTGCAGCAGTTGCTCGTTGCTTACAGAGCTGTACCACATCCCAGTTTAGGGTTTTCCCCATTTGAACTTGTATATGGCCGTGAGGTTAAGGGGCCATTGCAGTTGGTGAAGCAGCAATGGGAGGGATTTACACCTTCTCCAGGAACTAACATTCTGGACTTTGTAACCAACCTACAAAACACCCTCCGAACCTCTTTAGCCCTTGCTAGAGAAAACTTACAGGATGCTCAAAAAGAGCAAAAAGCCTGGTATGATAAACATGCCAGAGAGCGTTCCTTCAAAGTAGGAGACCAGGTCATGGTCTTAAAGGCGCTCCAGGCCCATAAAATGGAAGCATCGTGGGAAGGGCTATTCGTGGTCCAGGAGCGCCTGGGAGCTGTTAATTATCTCATAGCATTCCCCACCTCCAACCGAAAGCCTAAGGTGTATCATATTAATTCTCTAAAGCCCTTTTATTCCAGAGAATTAAAGGTTTGTCAGTTTACAGCCCAGGGAGGAGACGACGCTGAGTGGCCTGAAGGTGTCTATTACGAAGGGAAATGTGCTGGTGGTGTGGAAGAGGTGAACCTCTCCATGACCCTTGGGCGTATGCAGCGACAGCAGATCCAGGAGCTGTGCACTAGCTATGCGCCAACGTTCTCAGCCACCCCAGGACTGACTGAACGGGCATACCACCCCATTGACACAGGTAATGCTCACCCAATTAGGGTCCACCCTTACCGGGTGTCTCCGCAAGCTAAAACTGCTATAGAACGGGAGATCCAGGATATGTTACAGATGGGTGTAATCCGCCCCTCTGAAAGTGCATGGGCATCTCCAGTGGTTCTAGTTCCCAAACCAGATGGGGAAATACGTTTTTGCGTGGACTACCATAAGCTAAATGCTGTAACTCGCCCAGACAACTATCCCATGCCACGCACAGATGAACTATTAGAGAAACTGGGACGGGCCCAGTTCATCTCTACCTTGGACTTAACCAAGGGGTACTGGCAGGTACCGCTAGATGAATCTGCCAAGGAAAGGTCAGCCTTCATCACACATCTCGGGCTGTATGAATTTAATGTACTCCCTTTCGGGCTGCGAAATGCACCCGCCACTTTCCAAAGACTTGTAGATGGTCTCCTAGCGGGATTAGGAGAATATGCAGTCGCCTACCTTGACGATGTGGCCATATTTTCGGATTCCTGGGCAGACCACCTGGAACATCTACAAAAAGTCCTTGAGCGCATAAGGGAGGCAGGACTAACTGTTAAGGCTAAGAAGTGTCAAATAGGCCTAAACAGAGTGACTTACCTTGGACACCAGGTGGGTCAAGGAACTATCAGCCCCCTACAGGCCAAAGTGGATGCTATCCAAAAGTGGCCTGTCCCAAAGTCAAAGAAACAGGTTCAATCCTTCTTAGGCTTGGCCGGTTATTGCAGACGATTTGTACCGCACTACAGCCAAATCGCTGCCCCACTGACAGACCTAACCAAAAAGAAACAGCCAAATGCTGTTCAGTGGACGGGAAAGTGTCAGAAGGCCTTTAACAAGCTTAAAGCGACACTCATGTCTGACCCTGTACTAAGGGCCCCAGACTTTGACAAACCGTTCCTAGTAACCACAGATGCCTCCGAGCGCGGTGTGGGAGCAGTTTTAATGCAGAAAGGACCTGATCAAGAATTCCACCCTGTAGTGTTTCTCAGCAAAAAACTGTCTGAGAGGGAAAGCAACTGGTCAGTCACTGAAAAAGAATGTTATGCCATTGTCTACGCTCTGGAAAAGCTACGCCCATATGTTTGGGGACGGCGTTTCCACCTGCAAACCGACCATGCTGCACTAAAGTGGCTTCACACCGTCAAAGAAACTAACAAAAAACTTCTTCGGTGGAGTTTAGCTCTCCAAGATTTTGATTTCGACATCCAACACATCTCAGGAGCTTCTAACAAAGTGGCTGATGCACTCTCCCGTGAAAGTTTCCCAGAATCAACTGGTTAAAATCGTCCTTGAGATGTGGAAAATATTGTTAGTCTTTATGTACTTGGTAGTATATTTAGAGATGCATGTGTCTTATTAACTCTGTTTTCCTAGAGCTCCAGGAAGAAATCCCAGCCAGTGTTTCACCCTAGCTGAGATTTGGGGGGCGTGTCATAAATATAAAGGGAAGGGTAAACCCCTTTGAAATCCCTCCTGGCCAGGGGAAAGCTCCTCTCACCTGTAAAGGGTTAAGAAGCTAAAGGTAACCTCGCTGGCACCTGACCAAAATGACCAATGAGGAGACAAGATACTTTCAAAAGCTGGGAGGAGGGAGAGAAACAAAGGGCCTGGGTCTGTCTGTAGTCGTCTTGGGCGGGGACAGAACAGGAATGGAGTCTTAGAACTTTTAGTAAGTAATCTAGCTAGGTATGTGTTAGATTATGATTTCTTTAAATGGCTGAGAAAAGAATTGTGCTGAATAGAATAACTATTTCTGTCTGTGTATCTTCTTTGTAACTTAAGGTTTTGCCTAGAGGGGTTCTCTATGTTTTTGAATCTAATTACCCTGTAAGATATCTACCATCCTGATTTTACAGGGGGGATTTCTTTATTTCTATTTACTTCTATTTTTATTAAAAGTCTTCTTGTAAGAAAACTGAATGCCTTTTCATTGTTCTCAGATCCAAGGGTTTGGGTCTGTGGTCACCTATGCAAATTGGTGAGGCTTTTTATCCAACATTTCCCAGGAAAGGGGGGGTGCAAGTGTTGGGAGGATTGTTCATTGTTCTTAAGATCCAAGGGTCTGGGTCTGTAGTCACCTAGGCAAATTGGTGAGGCTTTTTACCAAACCTTGTCCAGGAAGTGGGGTGCAAGGTTTTGGGAAGTATTTTGGGGGGAAGGACGCGTCCAAACAGCTCTTCCCCAGTAACCAGTATTAGTTTGGTGGTGGTAGCGGCCAGTCCAAGGATAACGGGGGTAATATTTTGTACCTTGGGGAAGTTTTGACCTAAGCTGGTAAAGATAAGCTTAGGAGGGTTTTCATGCAGGTCCCCACATCTGTACCCTAGAGTTCAGAGTGGGGGAGGAACCGTGACAATACTAAACTGGGAGGAGTGGTAGATACGCTGGAGGGGAGGGATAGGATACAGAAGGACCTAGACAAATTGGAGGACTGGGCCAAAAGAAATCTGATGAGGTTCAATAAGGATAAGTGCAGGGTCCTGCACTTAGGACGGAAGAACCCAATGCACAGCTACAGACTAGGGACCGAATGGCTAGGCAGCAGTTCTGCGGAAAAGGACCTAGGGGTGACAGCGGACGAGAAGCTGGATATGAGTCAGCAGTGTGCCCTTGTTGCCAAGAAGGCTAATGGCATTTTGGGATGTATAAGTAGGGGCATAGCGAGCAGATTGAGGGACGTGATCGTCCCCCTCTATTCGACATTGGTGAGGCCTCATCTGGAGTACTGTGTCCAGTTTTGGGCCCCACACTTCAAGAAGGATGTGGATAAATTGGAGAGAGTCCAGCGAAGGGCAACAAAAATGATTAGGGAACTGGAACACATGAGTTATGAGGAGAGGCTGAGGGAGCTGGGATTGTTTAGCCTGCAAAGAAGAGAAGAATGAGGGGGGATTTGATAGCTGCTTTCAACTACCTGAAAGGGGGTTCCAAAGAGGATGGCTGTAGACTGTTCTCAATGGTACCATATGACAGAACAAGGAGTAATGGTCTCAAGTTGCAGTGGGGGAGGTTTAGATTGGATATTAGGAAAAACTTTTTCACTAGGAGGGTGGTGAAACACTGGAATGCGTTACCTAGGGAGGTGGTAGAATCTCCTTCCTTAGAGGTTTTTAAGGTCAGGCTTGACAAAGCCCTGGCTGGGATGATTTAACTGGGAATTGGTCCTGCTTCGAGCAGGGGTTTGGACTAGATGACCTTCTGGGGTCCCTTCCAACCCTGATATTCTATGATTCTATGATTCTATGATAAACCCATTAATTCATAGGCTTCGTCAATCATGAAAACCCCCAACCAGTTCACCATTTTGTTATCTAACCCTTCATATGAGTTGAAACCCAATCACAGGTCCTGTCCCCTTTTCTTCTGAATTTCCCGAAATCTTCTCCGATCTGGTCCACAAGTCAGTTTAAACTTTTGTAACAAAACTTGTTTACATTGCTCATCATCTCTATGGTCCTCTCTGTCGATAAGGATCAAAATGTCCAAAGCCTTTGTCCTGGCATTAGTGGAGTGAGCTACAATACCATGTCATCCTATCCCACTTAGTTCAATGCATACCCCATTTCAAAAGCATTTAAAAACATATCCATGTCATCCCAGTCTCTAAAGCAAGGAAGTAATTTGGAGCCCATGCCACTCGCTGGGACAGGTACATGGGCTCTGGTTTTACATACCGCACTGTGGTTCAATCAGTGCAGTTTCTCCATCCTGAGCTGATGTTGCCACCCCTGATCCTGCTGTGCACTCTCTCTATCTCGAGCTGATATTGACACTCCTCCTCCTTCACTCTCCTCATGCTGGTGCTGGTTCTTCCGATCCTCAAACAGCTGGGTTTCCATATGCACGCAGACCCAGATCTCCAGACCACAGCTGGAGAGCCCTATTCACTGGATTGTTCGTCCTTGACTCATAGTTGTGATTCTTCCTCCTGATTGTCCCTTTTATCCGTCCTGTCATTATTTTCCAAATTGAACAGATTGCTAAGGTTGCCTAGCAAAACTTCTTAAGACTGTAAAATTAAGTTTTATTCCATGTTTACTCCCTTCTATTCTGATCTGATCCAGTGCAAGTAAGAGGAGCCTCAGAAGCCACTCTGCCCTCTGGGATCACTGGAGCATAATACACTCTGGCCCCATCCTTCCTGGGACTCCCACTACACCAGTGAAAGACTATACAGCTGGCTCTGTCAGCTCATGCATGCTAAGTTGCTGCCTTTAAGTCAATTTGCACCATCTTATGAGAGGCCAGTGTCTGGACTGTTGCATAAGTTAGCTTTAGAAAAGGCATTAAACAGGGGTCTCAAAGACCCCACTTTCATCCACCATCCCCCTAACAAGAAGCAAGTATTGTGATAGTGGCTAGAATTCTCCACTCTTGGATGCTTCCATCATTTACTGGCAAATGATATCTACATCTAAAAAAGAATCAGGAGTCAACTTTAATTCATTCATTCTGCCAAGTACACATATTCACATTATGAAGCAAAGTGAAGTCTGTTCACAATGGTATCCCTTAGTTTAAAAATACTAATTACGAAAAGTATTGAGAAAGTTCAAGCATAAGAAATTAACATTTCTGACATTAGAGATATCATTACTTTTTTATCAAGAACATTGTCCTACTTTCCCTTTTAGGTCCCATGTGCCTTAATACTTCCAAATAATCCAAATTTATTATCAGCATGTCAGTTTATCTCTGCTTTTGTACAGGAGTACAAAAAGCAGACTTCAAAGCCATTTTTGTCCTATACATGCATATCAAAGGAAACACCTATTTTATTTTGCTTCATCAAAGTCCATTAAGTACTATTTTAGCATTATGGAAATAACACAATTTGGCATTCAGTGAATTTGATATACATCAAGGTGTCTTCATTAATTCTCTCAGCTAGGTTTTACTTTTTCAAATCACATAAAAAATCATGTGTATATAAATATCAGATATATAATTTGTCTAATGAACCATTGTATTCAAAATGATTAAAAACATAGAATTATGATAGTCTACGAATTTTTAGCAGGTGATAATTCTATTAATTATGGGTTTATGGTAGTTTTAACTTACACAGTCACCCTTCAGCATTGTGGTGCTGGTTCTGAATTTTTTCCTTCACTCATTTATGCAAATCTTAAACCACTGCAAAAAGTTCTGACTCTGAAGTATTTTTTAAGCTCTTGTTAAGGTTAATCAAAGTTACTTAAAAGCAAACCCTAAAAGCTTCTTCACTATATAGGACATGAGTCTTTCTTCACAAATACATTTTAAAATAATGACATGGGTTTAGATTCTCAAGTAATGTGTGACCCTGATGCTCATTAGCAGAGGAATAATTTATACTTCTGAAGCTGCCTGTGGTGTTCAGGGCAAAAAGTGTTATGTTTCAGTGATAAACTTTTCTGCTTAACTGATCTTTTTAGACAGTAGTACCATGAATTGCTCATTTTTTTATACAATTCTTTTCTTGACGCCAGGAAGTAACTCTGCATTATTTTTACATAACCGTTGTAGACAAAGCTCCGGACATTTAGGATTTCATGGCTGTTGTCATGCTGTGCAACTTTGCCACTCAGGACTCCATTGCAAGAAAAGAACTCATTTCATATGCTCCAGAGAAGGCTTATATGATTTGAGCTATAGGAGAACATTCCTAAGTTATCAGTAAAGGATCTCTGACACAGAGTTGAGTAGTTCTGTTGCCCTTCAGTAAAAGGCAACATTAAACTCGCATATTAAGTGGTTTATTATACAATTAGGAAATTTCTCTACAAATCTTTGTAATCATTTTATGAATGAAGATCATAGGTAAGTCCTAGTTTATGAACTGCACAGAAATAATGAAGTTAGCCCAGTACCATGATTTTTCCAACAGCAGGGATGGAGAAATAAGCATATATGTTTCTGCCTCTCCACTAGGCTGCAGCTTCTCAAGGAGGGTTAGTGAGCCGCTTCCACCCTGGATGGGGGTGAGGAAGTAGCAGGCGAGTCCTATCTTTGGAACATGAGCAGGTGCATGAGGGGGCCCTGCACCAGTGGGGTATCAGGGTGTGATTTAATGGATCCCAGTCTCAGTTCCCCAGCAGCCAGAGCTGCAATGTCTCCCGTGGGGCCACCAGGAGCCTCTGTGGGTGGACCAGTCTGAGGCTCCTAATTGCTGTGGTCTCAGCTGGACAGGAAACTGCTGGACAGGAAACTGCAGTGGCAGACTGAGCCAGAGTGAGCCTGAGTGTGGAGTTAGCCATGCCCCAATCCCAGTGTGAGCAGGGCTGGATGGCCAGTGTCATGTGGTGATAGACCCTCTCCTCTGTTTTCCTAATGGCCTGCCACTTCCGCTTCTCTTTCTGGATGGTACCAGACTGATAATCCCCTCCGCCCGCCAGCAACTGCAGTCTCAGTGAGGAAATAGAAGCAGGGATGCCGACAGTTAGAAAAATTGCAACAGTTCAGCAGGGAAATTAGCAGCCATGCATATCTCATGAAATTAAAACACTTACCTACGACACTGCTATGATTTATTTTTAAGTCCATGATTTTCCAGGGCCTTTATCATTGGGTGGTGGGGCGGAGGAGTTATGCTATGCATGTAGAAATAAGTTAAGAATATTAAAAGTTGCAAAGTGGAGACTTTAGTTAGTCTCAGTTCTGGCATTTCCAATCCATACAACCGGAATTCTTCCCCCTTGTGCATTGTGATGTAGTGTTTAATTACACGGTCACAGTGCAAACCTATGTCAGGTTTGTCTGAATTTATGTATTAAAATATCTTAATGTACCAGTGGCAAGTTCAGTTTGGTTGAAATGTAAATTAATATGCACTAAAACCACCAGACTAAAAGTCATTTGTGCACTTCCTATTAGACCTTTGGTTTGGATTTTAAAAAGCACTAAATATTGGACTAACTGTGACTCCAGTTAGCCCTGGTCTACACTAGGACTTTAGGTCGAATTTAGCAACGTTAAATCGATTTAAACCTGCACCCGTCCACACAGTGAAGCCCTTTATTTCGACTTAAAGGGCTGTTAAAATCGATTTCCTTACTCCACCCCTGACAAGTGGATTAGCGCTTAAATCGACGTTCCCAGCTCGAATTTGGGGTACTGTGGACACAATTCGATGGTATTGGCCTCCGGGAGCTATCCCAGAGTGCTCCATTCTGACCGCTCTGGACAGCACTCTCAACTCAGATGCACTGGCCAGGTAGACAGGAAAAGAACCGCAAACTTTTGAATCTCATTTCCTGTTTGGCCAGCGTGGCAAGCTGCAGGTGACCATGCAGAGCTCATCAGCACAGGTGACCATGATGGAGTCCCAGAATCGCAAAAGAGCTCCAGCATGGACCGAACGGGAGGTACGGGATCTGATCGCTGTTTGGGGAGAGGAATCCGTGCTATCAGAACTCCGTTCCAGTTTTCGAAATGCCAAAACCTTTGTGAAAATCTCCCAGGGCATGAAGGACAGAGGCCATAACAGGGACCCGAAGCAGTGCCGCGTGAAACTGAAGGAGCTGAGGCAAGCCTCCCAGAAAACCAGAGAGGCGAACAGCCGCTCTGGGTCAGAGCCCCAAACATGCCACTTCTATGATGAGCTGTATGCCATTTTAGGGGTTCAGTCACCACTACCCCAGCCGTGTTGTTTGACTCCTTCAATGGAGATGGAGGCAATACGGAAGCAGGTTTTGGGGACGAAGAAGATGATGATGATGATGAGGTTGTAGATAGCTCACAGCAAGCAAGCGGAGAAACCGGTTTTCCCGACAGCCAGGAACTGTTTCTCACCCTAGACCTGGAGCCAGTACCCCCCGAACCCACCCAAGGCTGCCTCCTGGACCCAGCAGGCGGAGAAGGGACCTCTGGTGAGTGTACCTTTTAAAATGCTATACATGGTTTAAAAGCAAGCATGTGAAAGGATTACTTTGCCCTGGCATTTGCGGTTCTCCTAGATGTAGTCCTAAAGCCTTTGCAAACGGTTTCTGGGGAGGGCAGCCTTATTTCGTCCTTCATGGTAGGACACTTTATCACTCCAGGCCAGTAACACATACTCGGGAATCACTGTAGAACAAAGCATTGCAGTGTATGTTTGCTGGCATTCAACCAAAATCCGTTCTTTATCTCTCTGTGTTATCCTCAGGAGAGTGAGATATAATTCATGGTCACCTGGTTGAAATAGAGTGCTTTTCTTCAGGGACACTCAGTATAGCCCATTCCTGCTGGGCTGTTTGCCTGTGGCTGAACAGAAATGTTCGCCGCTGTTAGCCACAGGGAGGGGGGAAGTTTGAGGGGGTAGTCACGCGGTGGGAGGAGGCAAAATGCGACCTTGTAATGAAAGCACATGTGCTATGTATGTAATGTTAACAGCAAGGTTTACCCTGAAAGAGTGTAGCGACTGTTTTATAAAATGTGTCTTTTTAAATACCGCTGTCCCTTTTTTTTTCTCCACCAGCTGCATGTGTTTCAATGATCACAGGATCTTCTCCTTCCCAGAGGCTAGTGAAGCTTAGAAAGAAAAAAAAAATGCACTCGCGATGAAATGTTCTCCGAGCTCATGCTGTCCTCCCACACTGACAGAGCACAGACAAATGTGTGGAGGCAAATAATGTCAGAGTGCAGGAAAGCACAAAATGACCGGGAGGAGAGGTGGAGGGCTGAAGAGAGTAAGTGGCGGGCTGAAGACAGGGCTGAAGCTCAAATGTGGCGGCAGCGTGATGAGAGGAGGCAGGATTCAATGCTGAGGCTGCTGCAGGACCAAACCAGAATGCTCCAGTGTATGGTTGAGCTGCAGCAAAGGCAGCTGGAGCACAGACTGCCACTGCTGCCCCTCTGTAACCAACCGCCCTCCTCCCCAAGTTCCATAGCCTCCACACCCAGATGCCCAAGAACGCGGTGGGGGGGCCTCCGGCCAACCAGCCACTCCACCAAAGAGGATTGCCCAAAAAAAAGAAGGCTGTCATTCAATAAATTTTAAAGTTGTAAACTTTTAAAGTGCTGTGCTTAAAGTGCTGTGTGGCATTTTCCTTCCCTCCTCCACCACCCCTCCTGGGATACCTTGGTAGTCATCTCCCTATTTGTGTGATGAATGAATAACGAATGCATGACTGTGAAGCAGCAATGACTTTATTGCCTCTGCAAGCGGTGATTAAAGGGAGGAGGGGAGGGTGGTTAGCTTACAGGGAAGTAGAGTGAACCAAGGGGCGGGGGGTTTCATCAAGGAGAAACAAACAGAACTTTCACACCGTAGCCTGGCCAGTCATGCAACTGGTTTTCAAAGCTTCTCTGATGCGTACCGCGCCCTCCTGTGCTCTTCTAACCGCCCTGGTGTCTGGCTGCGCGTAACCAGCAGCTAGGCGATTTGCCTCAGCCTCCCACCCCGCCATAAACGTCTCCCCCTTACTCTCACAGATATTGTGGAGCACACAGCAAGCAGTAATAACAGTGGGAATATTGATTTCGCTGAGGTCTAAGCGAGTCAGTAAACTGCGCCAGCGCGCCTTTAAACGTCCAAATGCACATTCTACCACCATTCTGCACTTGCTCAGCCTGTAGTTGAACAGCTCCTGACCACTGTCCAGGCTGCCTGTGTACGGCTTCATGAGCCATGGCATTAAGGGGTAGGCTGGGTCCCCAAGGATACATATAGGCATTTCAACATCCCCAACAGTTATTTTCTGGTCTGGGAATAAAGTCCCTTCCTGCAGCTTTTGAAACAGACCAGAGTTCCTGAAGATGCGAGCGTCATGCACCTTTCCCGGCCATCCCACGTTGATGTTGGTGAAACGTCCCTTGTGATCCACCAGAGCTTGCAGCACTATCGAAAAGTACCCCTTGCGGTTTATGTACTCGCCGGCTTGGTGCTCTGGTGCCAAGATAGGGATATGGGTTCCGTCTATAGCCCCACCACAGTTAGGGAATCCCATTGCAGCAAAGCCATCCACTATGACCTGCACATTTCCCAGGGTCACTAACCTTGATATCAGCAGATCTTTGATTGCGTGAGCTACTTGCATCACAGCAGCCCCCACAGTAGATTTGCCCACTCCAAATTGATTCCCAACTGACCGGTAGCTGTCTGGCATTGCAAGCTTCCACAGGGCTATCGCCACTCCCTTCTCAACTGTGAGGGCTGCTCTCATCCTGGTATTCATGCGCTTCAGGGCAGGGGAAAGCAAGTCACAAAGTTCCATGAAAGTGCCCTTACGCATGCGAAAGTTTCGCAGCCACTGGGAATCGTCCCAGACCTGCAACACTATGCGGTCCCACCAGTCTGTGCTTGTTTCCCGAGCCCAGAATCGGCATTCCACAGCATGAACCTGCCCCATTAGCACCATGATGCATGCATTGGCAGGGCCCATGCTTTCAGAGAAATCTGTGTCCATGTCCTGATCACTCACGGGACCGCGCTGACGTCGCCTCCTCGCCCGGTATCGCGTTGCCATGTTCTGGTGCTGCATATACTGCTGGATAATGCGTGTGGTGGTTGATGTGCTCCTAATTGCCAAAATGAGCTGAGCGGCCTCCATGCTTGCCTTGGTATGGCGTCCGCACAGAAAAAAGGCGCGGAACGATTGTCTGCCGTTGCTCTGACGGAGGGAGGGGCGACTGACGACACGGCTTACAGGGTTGGCTTCAGGGAGCTAAAATCAACAAAGGGTGTGCCTGTACATCAAGGAGTATTTCAGGCAGGACTGCACGGAGGGTTCCAATAAGAAATGGTGCACCAAAGTTATCGTTGTTATTGGAACAAGGAGGTTAGCCTGGCCTCTGATTGATACATGGCTAGATTAACCTCGCTGCGCCTTCTCTGTGACTGACTGCAGTGTGATCTAGACAGGGGAGGAGGAAAATGAGTACAAAACAAATCTGGTCTATTTCTTGTTCTGACCCACTCCATCTATCCTTTACATCTTTGGCTGGCAGCAGACGGTGCAGAAGGACTGCATGCCATCCACATCTCATGGCTGCTTGGCAGAAGATGGTACAGTACGACTGCTAGCCATCTTCATCTCTTGCCTGCCTGGCATAAGATGGTACAATACGACTGCTAGCAATCCTCATCTCTTGCCTGCCTGGCAGAAGATGGTACAGTACGACTGCTAGCAGTCCGTATCGCCTGCCCGCTCACCATAAGACGGTTCAATAGGACTGCAGGACTAAAGAGAATGACCTGGTCAAGTCACTCCAAATTTAGTCCCTGCGCCCATGTCTGCCCAGGCGCTCCCAGCCGACGTGGCCAGGAGCACCTCGGACACGACGAGGACGACTACCAGTCGTATTGCACCGTCTGCTGCCAGAAGGCAATGGGTTGCTGCTACTGTGCAGCAAAGCCGTACCGCGTCTGCCAGCACCCAGGAGACATAGGGTGACGGTTACCTGAGCGGGCTCCATGCTTGCCGTGGTATGGCGTCTGCACAGGTAACTCAGGAAAAAAGGCGCGAAATGATTGTCTGCCCTTGCTTTCACGGTGGGAGGGAGGGTGGGAACGGGGTCCTGACGATATGTACCCATAACCACCCACGACAATGTTTTAGCCCCATCAGGCATTGGGATATCAACCCAGAATTCCAATGGGCAGCGGAGACTGTGGGAACTGTGGGATAGCTACCCACAGTGCAACGCTCCGGAAGTCGACGCTTGCCTCGGTACTGTGGAAGCGCTCTGCCTAGTTAATGCACTTAATGCACTTAGAGCATTTTCTGTGGGGACACACACACTCGAATATATAAAACCGATTTCAAAAAAACCGACTTCTATAAATTCGACCTAATTTCGTAGTGTAGACATACCCTTAGAGTGAGGAGATTCTTCCATTAACAGCAGTGGGAGCAGAATTAAGTCTTAAAGCCTTAATGTTCTGAAACTCTGACCATCGTTCATTATAGGCAAGGCTGCTTATTATTGCGGCTGCTTCCCACTTTTCATGAAAACACCTTGTGTTCACTTCCTTATAACTTTGCCAAACTTTAACCGTTTGTGCTGAAATGTTCCATGTTTGACTCAGCCTGATTTAAAAATAAAATAAAATAAAATAAATAATTGAAAACTGGGTAGCCATTTCCAAGGGTGAGGCTAGGGGAAAATGTTTTCCTTGCTGGCAAACTTTTCTTTGAGACGCTCTGGTGCTCCCATGCTTTGGAGCAGAGACTTGAAATTTGGTGGAGGATAGCCTTTGTGTGGGGGACCTGCCTTTTGCCATCCATATTAAAATTCACCCACATTTGGCCAAGATATAAGTCTTTGAAAAATCACATTCTACACATGCTAAGTAGAGACTTTTAGATCTGAATAGCTAAATTCCCTGAAAATTCCATCTGTACTGGGCATGCTCCAGCTCAGGGCTGAGCAGGATTTTTTTTCATTCAATTGCAGCATTCGGCTCTTGCGGGCCTTTCTGGGCACTTGAACTGAGAGCAGTGAGCCTCTCTCTCATGTGTACTCAATGCAGGGGAAGCAGATTGGGACAAGAAGCCTGCAGGATTGGGAGACTGGGACTAGAGGCTGGAAGATGGGGAAACTGGACATTTGGAACCAGAAGGTCTGGCACTGGAAACCTGCGAGGCGCCTGGGACTGGATAGGCAAGAATCTGGAGACTAGGAGCAGGGGAGGAAAATGGTGGGGGGGAGGTGGGAGGGGAGCAAGGAGGTGAGAAGGAGACTGAAATCAGATGAAGTGCTATGGGGACTGGGTTTGGCTGTGCAAGGAGACTGGAGATAGGATGAGAAGCCTGAGTCATGAAGACTGGGACTGCCGAAGTGAGAAGAATGGAACTAGGATTAGGCACCAAAGGTGGGGAACAGACTGGACTGGGTCAAAAGATCGGCTGGAGGGAACAGGGTAAAAAGTATCACATGGGTGCGGGGCAGAAGAATCTACTAGAGCACGCTCCCCTTCAGAACTTGAAGTGGAAGCCAAAATCTCTGAGTCTTAGGGCTTGTCTTCACTATGGGGGGAAATGCTACTCCAGCTACATAAATAACATAGCTAGAGTCAACATAGCTTAGATTGACTTATCCCAGTGTCTTCACTGTGCTGCATCAATGGGAGATACTCTCCAGTAGACTTCCCTTACTCTTCTTGCAGAGCTGGAGCACTGGGGTCAACCAGAGAGCGCTCTGCTGTCAATTTAGTGGATCTTCACTAGACTCACTACATTGATCCCTGCTGCATCAAGTGCAGCAGCATTGATCTCCCCATAGTGAAATCAGCCCTTACTATTCTTCTGCTCTCAGGAAATATCTGTGAAACCCACTGGCAAATTATTCCATCGCCCCCTAATGATGGTCCAGATAGAGAATGACAACCAACTTGTCAATTTATTATGTTAGATCAAGTGAAGAGGTCTGTTCAGTGGGTCTAAATGATCCAACTCATGTGAAAATCCATAGGATACCGATATGGAATTTATTTTTGTTTCAGTTTGATGTTTTAAAAACCTAATCAATTACTTACACACATACATACACACACACTGTTAAAAACAGTATTAAAGGTGCAAAGTCAAGAGTTCAAATGTTAGGAAATGCCACAATCAAGGTTGCCTCTCCACCAGGTAGTGATATTTTAACAACAGATCTTAAGGCTCCCTCCCTTGCTCTAGAGGAATCTATGCACTACTGGTTTGTATATTATCATTACTTTGTATGTGGTAAGTTTCACATGAAACACCTGTTTATCTTGCCTCAGTACCAACACTTCTTCAGTCAAACACTGTTTTTTCTGAATAAATCAGAAAACTAGTGAGATGAGCTAAAAGGTGAAGTATTGATTGAATATTTATTCATTTTGAAGAAAAAGTACTGCATGTCATCATTTTCAGGGAATGGACCTGATCAAACACTTCTGTGTGGTTTCAGACTAGAACAGTAAGCTACTGTGAGGTCTACAAGTTTCCTAATTACCATTTACCTAACATTAAATATTCTTTTTTAAATAGTTCTTATATGCATTCCCTTTCAAGAAAAGTATAACTTGAAAAAAAGTCTGTAATTAAAGTCACTAAGTCATTAGATAAATGTAGAAATCTGGTAAAACCCTGTAAATGAAAGTCAGTCTCTGTGAAGAAGCCTATAATGGGTTCCATTATTCTTCCATAGACCATGGGCTTTTCACATTTGGGCTACATTACCAGACAAACGCTATCAACAACTGGCCACAAGATTGGCTCTAATAACTTTAGCCTTCTTTCTGTTCCATTTAGGTTCTTATACCATGCCCTTCACTATATTAAGTGAGTACCTAGGAGAGTCTATGCGAGATAAACTGAGAAAGAGAGATTAAGTGACTGGCCCAAGGTCACACATGAACTCTGCAGAAGCATCAGATCATTTATCAGGTCATTAACCACAAACCTTCCTTCCTCTTTCTGTGAAGCCAGTAGCTTAGGGTTTGTCTACACTTACTGGGGGATTGACATGTGACGATCAATGCATTAGCAGTCAATTTAGCGGGTCTAGTGAAGACCCGCTAAATTGACTGCAGATCGCTCTCCCATCGACTCCTGTACTCCACCGGAATAAGAAGTGTGAGGGGAGTCAAAGAGAATGTGTCTCCCATCGACATAGCATAGTGTGAACTCCATGGTAAGTAGATCTAAGTACATTGACTTCAGCTACATTTTCACATAGCTGAAGTTGCGTAACTTATTCGATCTCCTCCTGAAGTGTAGACAAGGCTTTAGTTTGGCTTATGCTGCTTTGTTCATTTGGAATAGGTAGAAGGACTACAAGGAATAGTCAAGCCAGACCATAATATCTTTATTTCCTTATGTCTGAAAAACAGGAAGAAAAATATTCCAAAACAAGGTTTCCCTAAATTATGCCTTTGTTTTTATTACTTCATTTATTATTTGTACTGTGGCAGTCCCAAAAGTCACCCATTTTGATAATGATTATAAAAAAGAAAACAACACAAGAAGACATGATCCCCTCCCCCCAAAAATTGTCACCTGATACTCTTTTTCTTTTCCAAGATCACTTATAGGAGAGATCATTTCTCTCCTACATTCATGCAGTCCCTGCAGTTTAAAATGCTTTTAAATGTGCTGGCATTGAACACAAAACCAAGAAAAACCTCAGAGAAAACATAACACAAAAATAACCACAGAATTTTGCATCATAATGGTCATTTTGATTTTAATAATTTCAGCTTTCCCCAGCTCTGCCACTGGGGAGTTTGCATCGTCCAGCAACCAGAGAGTCAATTTTTCATGGATTTTACCCCTAATGCATACATGGAATGAGGAGAGGTAAATGTCATGTGACTCAGTTCCCATTTCTTGGCTTCTCTGAAACTTTGACTTTGTATTCGTGGATGTGGTGTAAAGCCTATATATATTTTCCTGGAAGCTTTCTGGTGACCATTTATTATGGCATGTTTTAAAGTATGAATGGATTATACAAAACTCTATGGCCCAGATCCACATCTGGCATACATCTGTTTAGTTCCGTAGAAATAAATGATAACTGAGTTTGTGGGACTGACAACTTTTTCAGACGTTCTAGGCAAGCAGAATGTAATCAGGGCTGGTACTTTATTTCAACCACATACTTTCTGCACAGTAGCTGAAATATTTAATTTAAACTCCTATGCACCTAACTTGCATCACATGGAATATGTGATAACTTATCCAAACCCACACATTAATAGTTCAAAATGTGTTACTTTAAGGGCTAGAACCTCAGCTGATAAACATTATGTGCATGGGGTTTAAAATGAAATGTTTTGGCCACCATGCAGGAAGAATTGTGGCTGGGGTAAATTTATGAGCCCTGAATGTCATCAACCACCTTGCCAAAGCAAGTGGCTGTGGGAAAATCCATGCATCCCACAGACTCACTTGCAAGAGGAATACAGATCACTGTTGCAGGTAGAGTGGGTGAGGATGCATATTGGGGAGCTGGGAAGGTGCAGCACAGGACAGAGTACAGATGGAGATGCAAAAGAGGTTAGGGTAGTATAATATGATGGACAGATTTTTTTTTAAATGAAAATATAAAATAACCAATAAAGCTTAAAAGTAAAATACAATCTTCTTATATTTTGCCAGCAGGTGAACTGACTCTACTTACAACAATAATTCTAGGTAGCATAGGATGAGAACTGACCCCTGAACTCAATATAATATGTACCTAACAGATGAGTTCTCACATGACTGGTTTCATGCTTAAAATATAATGTACACATACAGGGGCGGCTCTACCAATTTTGCCGCCCCAAGCAGTCACCGCTGAATTGCCACCGCCGCAACAGCGGTGGAACTGCTGCCCAAAAGCCGCCGTGGCGGGAAGAGCGGCGGAGCTGCTGCCGAATTGCCGTCGCAGGACACGGACTGCCAGCCAATTCTAAATGCCACCCCAAGGACCTGCTTGGAAAGCTGGTGCCTGGAGCCAGCCCTGTATGCAAGCATGCACACACAATACAGACACATTTTTTAATCATTACAGTCCAGCATTAGAAACTCTATTGTTAGTTACATATCATAACACACTATAGTCATAGTGGGGGCAAAAGACCTATCTGGCTTTAAGATTAAACCCGATAAGTTTATGGAGGAGATGATATGATGGGATAACATGATTTTGGCAATTAATTGATCTTTAAATATTCATGTTAAATAGGCCCAATGGCCTGTGATGGGATGTTAGATGGGGTGGGATCTGAGTTACTACAGAGAATTCTTTCCAGGGTATCTGGCTGGTGAATCTTGCCCACATGCTCAGGGTTCAGCTGATCGCCATAATTGGGGTCCAGAAGGAATTTTCCTCCTGGGCAGATTGGAAGAGGCCCTGGGTTTTTTTTGCCTTCCTCTGTAGCATGGGGCATGGGTCACTTGCTGGAGGATTCTCTGCTCCTTGAAGTCTTTAAACCACATTTTGAGGACTTCAATAGCTCAGACATAGGTGAGAGGTTTATCGCAGGAGTGGGTGGGTGAGATTCTGTGGCCTGCGTTGTGCAGGAGGTCAGACTAGATGATCATAATGGTCCCTTCTGACCTTAATAGCTATGAATCTATATAGGTCACTGAGCTAGATTACGATGCTTTCTATTGTATACAGAAATGAGAAAACACTTAATCATGTTTGTTTACCAATGTGACTTGTAAAATTATGTGCTAAAAGAAAGCAATGCCACACATTTTTAATTGTTTGCTTTTGACACCATTCTTGCAAACCTAATTGATAACCCAATACCCAAACTGACACTAAAAAAAATGCACATGCAAACTGATTGCATTAGCACATTTGTTTCAAGTCACTGCTTGGGGATGTAGATGTTACAGATTTGGAACTCTTCATACATTTAGGACTAAGGCTCAATTCTGCAGTCTCAATATAGGCAAAACTCTCATTAAAGATAGTGAGTCCAATTTGCTTTAGCCCTGCACCTTGTGACTTGGGTCCAGTGAGAGTTAACCTGCAGGAACAGGTTCTAGGGGTGCAATATGATTGGTTATTTAAGGTTCCAGGCCAGCCTGTGCAATGCAGTCCCAATTCAAGCCCATTGAAATCAATTAAAGTTTCCCATTCTGGGTATAACTGAACAGCAAAGTTCCCTAACTGAACAACATTTCCAAGAGTTGGAACATATTAATCATGTTAGCTTTGCTGAGGTCCACATGTAGAGGAAAATGAAAATGAATAAGTTGAGGAAAAGATTTAAAATGAATATATTAATTTTTTATCTCCCTATTTGTCCTCTTGCAATGTTGTGTATCACTGCTCTCTTCTGAATGTAAGGTCAGATTTCCTCAACTGTATGTGTGTATATGTGTGTGACCACATCAGCTTCTGTCTGCAGCCTACAATGAATCCAAATATTACTACATAAACATGACTGTCTCAAGGGTTGCTACTAGATTGGATTACATTAAAACCACTGGCAGTCCTTAGGGGCCTAATATATCTGTAGCTTCTCTAAAACTGGCAGGTTCATCTCATTCTAAGCCACTTGACATCACTTATGTGAAGCCTCTGCGGTAACTATGACTATAGCAGAAGCCCCTCTGAACTACAGAGAGAAACAAGGGATTTAAGGGGAAAATCCTTGCTTATTCTTTTCACAGGAGAATTTATCATTAACGTTTTGCCAATTGCTGATAGAGGCAGCAGAACACACCTGCTTTGTGAATAAAATCATTGTATATGTCTTAATCTTCTGACATAATTACTTATTTTAATTCCATTGCTTTTAATATAATAGAAGGACGTTTATGAAGGGTCAGCAGAGGAAAGGTTAAACTCATCTGTTAAAATATTTAATTTCACTTCTTGGCTCCTTTTTCACTTTTACATGGAATTGGAGGGGCCCACTCCTTCCAATCCATGGCACTGGTTCACAGGTCTTGAAATTCCTGTCCTTTTTTCTTCAAACATTTCTTGAGAGAATCTTTCCATTACAGCCTCAGTACTCCACATCCTTTCTTACTGTCCCTTCCTCCCACGCTTTCTTTGCTGGGTCATTCTTCTCCAGTTCGTATCATATATTCAGCCCACTTCAGACATGTGTTCTCCACCCTATCTATCTCTGAGATAGATCACCAAGATCATATTCCCCCTATTTGTTTTCCATGAGCACACTAGCTACCCACTGCTTGTTTGCCATTCTCCTTAGTATGTTATTTTCTAATACCTTCTCTCTCCAATAAGATCCACTATTTTCAAACCATAGAGCAGACGGGAATAAACACACACATCATACACTTTTTTCTTTCAGTTCCTTACTTAATTGCTGGTCCCACAGTACTCCTACCACCTTTTGCCACTGCTGCCCTTGCATATTGGGTGGTTCTACGTGCACTTCCCAAGTACACAGATTATTTCTTCTGCTTCAGCTTCTTTCCTGAAACTTCAATAAACAGCTCTTCTTCAACCTTCCCTACTTGCTTAATTTCAGTTTTCTTTTATATTTACCTTCAAACAATGGTCTTCAAACGCAGATGACCACTCTGATACTATATTTATCAATTCCCCTTTGATGTAAGCTAAAAGGGCCAGATTGCCAGCATACATTAGTTTTCTCTGTGTCCACTTGTGTGGTTCTCCTATTAATTAACCCATAATTACGATGAAGAGAAGTGGACTCAATACATGTCTCAATCCCACAGCCATCTCAAAATTCTCACAAATTCCATGTTTTGTATTGTTACATTGTATTGTTACAATCTTACCACTTGATCCTCTATAGAATGCCTCTATCATCTCTGCTTCTTGAAGATTCCTCCTCATTCATCTGAAAACTCCAAACATCAATTCCTGTGGAACCAAATCATATGCTATTTCAAGACCAATACACGCTACGCAGCAGTTATCGCCTCCATTTATCATTCTTTCAAAAGTCTATCTCACTGCAAATATTCTATAGTACTCCTTCCTTTCTAAAGCCATGTTGCTTCTTTCCTGTGTTATCCTCCACCTTGCACCACAACCTTGCCTCCAGAAGTCTCTCAGGGACTTTGACGACGAGTTAAATGGGTGATGCCCCAATAGGTGACTGGATCATATGCATCATTCTTATCCTTCCAAAGAGGAACAATCAATCCCATTCTCCAATCATCTGGTATCCTTGTTTGGTCCTAGAAAACATGCAGTAATCTGAAGGTACTTTACTCCAGTATCTCCAACTGTTTTGATCATATCAACCGTTATCTACTCTTCACCAGATGCTTCACCGTTCTTCATCTTATTCAGTGCTTCTTCAACCTCCTCTACAGAGATTGATACCATTTGAGGCTTCCCCATACTTGGTGGCAGTAATGTTGACGACATATATATAACCCTACTCTCTATCATCAACCATAGCCCTATCAATCAATCTCCTTCTCCTTCTACCCTCAAACACCCTCAGCAATCTCTGGGCTCATGATGAACATAAACCACATATTTTCTTTAAAACCTTTGGTTCTTTCTGTGACTCTTGCTATAAAACTGCTTTGAGCACTGTCCCTCGGAAAACCTTCCTATGGTTATCATGAAAATACCAAGATGAAATACCTTTTATTTGTCAAGAAAATCATAGTGCTTTGTGCACTGATGCTGATCCCTCTGCAGCATGGACACACATGAAGAAAGCAGCAGAATTCAAAATACATGGAAGTCTGGGTTGTGGCCTCCCCTGTACATTATGCATTGCTCTAGTAGACATGTTCAAATCCTAATTTGGTCTGAAGTTTTTAAGGCACCAGGCAGATTCAATGAAAAGCAATAGTACTCCTAAAAGATCAGCTATTGTTTTATATGCATTTAAACTTTTGGGGACCTGCTGTTTGCTTGGTATTTCTGAAAACCAGGCCACTTCTTTAGCCTCTTAAGGAATTTAGACATTCAGCACAATATGAGCTGGCATTTAGCTCCCTTAATCTCATTTGAAAATCTCAGTTTTGCAATCTAAATTTAGGCACCTACTTTTAAAAAATCTGAGCCCTAACCTCTTAGCTCCTGTCTGTGCTGAGTCTGTGGTGTAGGTGGAATTGTCTAAATTCACCAGGGATTGCTTGTACTTTATGAATGACATTTAAATCTTTTCAGCATTATTCAGGGGAAATTAAGCACTACAATTTGTCATGCATATTTGTGAATTTTCAGCTGATTAAGAGTGGATGGTGAATACCATTGGCTGAGGTGCCCTATTGAATATTTGTATTACTGGAAAACCTCTCATTCGTCACTGACTTTTTAATGGAATATACTGACATGTTCATTTTAATTCAACATACCTAGTATACTATAGTCCAGATGAGAGACTATCCAATTTACATTATTTAAGTGAAAATGATGTTTAATTTATATGAAGAACAAGTATACACTATATTTTTGTCAAACAGTGGGATGTGAATTGCACCTAATACTTAAAGTTTAGTGCTACTTAGAAAAATAATATTAATTTGGAATTTTAATTTTAATTGACTCATAATATGATTATTACTAATAAATTAGGCATGTGCTTATGACCTATTTATGTCAAAGGAAGTTTTGCTGAGACAGGGCCATAATCAGTGAAATAGTTACGTGCCATGAATGGTTTATATGATCTGTGGAAGTGGCATTATCTTGAATTACATGAGTTAAATACCTATGAAGAGTAAAAAGAAATGATCTTTTTTTACTATGTTAATGACAAATTGTGACCAGATACTTAACACAATTAATACTAACAACAAGGGGGAAGGAACACAAGCCAAAATAGAGAGAGACCAATTTACAGAATATTTAGATAAGTTGGACGCATTAAAGTCAGGAGGTATGATACAGGAGGGCCAGGAAGAAGTGGGAGAGTGGTTGAGGTGAGATATATAAGCCCTAGGCTAATTAAGGCGTGGTTCCCTGTAAACTAGGGAGGGTTGCTACAGGTTAATTGGAGCACCTATAGTCAATTAAGGCCCTGTCAGGACCCTAATAAAACCCCCTGCTTCAGTCAGTCAGGGGTGCAAGGAAGGAGAGAGGACTGGAGTTTAGAGTTGTGTTCAGAGGTGAAAGTAAGCCGGTATGCCCTGGTACGGTGTACCGGTAAGAGCCGGTGCACCGTTCCAGGACCGGCTGTCTGAGAGGGCAATTTAAAGCCCTGGGGTAGCGGCGGTGGGGCTGTGGTGGGGATTTAAAGGGCTACCCCCTGCTACCCCCCCTCCCCCGGGGCCCTTTAAATCCCGGCCTGAGCCCTGCTGCCCAAGCCCCGGGTTAGCGCCAGCGGGGCTCTGGTGGGGATTAAAAGGGTGCCAGAGGTCCAGCTGCCGCTACTGCCCCGGGGCCCTTTAAATCCCCGCCTGAGCCCTGCTGCCCGAGCCCTGAGGTAGCGGCAGTGGCGGGGCTCTGGCGGGGATTTAAAGGGCCCTGGAGCTCCAGCCCCCGCTACCTCCCGGGGCCCTTTAAATCCTCGATGGAGCCTGGCCACTGCTACCCCAGGGCTCGGCAGCAGGGCTCAGGTGGGGATTTAAAGGGCTCGGGGCTCCAGCAGCTGCTACCACAGCGGAGCCCCAGGCCCTTTAAAGCTCTGCCAGAGCCCAGAGCCCCGGGGTAGCAGTGGCAGCCGGGAGCCCCCAGGGCTCCTCAGTGATTTAAAGGGCCCGGGGCTCCACTGCATTAGTGGCAGCTGGAGCCCTGGGCCCTTTAAATCGCCCCTGAGCCCCGGGGCTCCCAGCCGCCCTTGCAGATGGTAGCTTGGGAGTGATTTAAAGGGCCCTAGGCTCCCAGCCGCCACTACCGCAGCTGGAGCCCTGGCCCTTTAAATCAAGATTTAAAGGGCCTGGTGATTTTAAGCCCCTGCCTCTTCCAGGTGAGGCCACGCCTCTTCCAGTTGAGGCCACGCCCCCTGCTCAGGACTCCGGCGTACCGGTAAATCCTCTAACTTACTTTCACCCCTGGGTGTGTTGCTGAGACTTGAAAGACCAGAGAACTGAAGGAAGGGAGACCCTGCCCCAGCAGAGCAAGGAGACTCCCTCCCCAGCATCAAGGATAGAGGGTAACACTACCCAAAAGGGTAAGAAACCCGCAGCAGTTGAGAGGGGCTAGGGCTGAGTGAGGAGCAAACCCAGACCCCTCCCCTGCTTCTGTCCTCTACCACCTTCCTGGGCCACTAGCAGGGCTCTTGGCACCCCAAGAGCAGGGGCAAGGAGTGGCATCTTAGCCCCCTGCCAAGAAAAGTGCAGGACCCACCATACCAACATCAGCCATTTTGTAACAGGTAATTGTCCTGCTCTACCCCACGTGAGACCTTGCCACTGCTGAATAATGTTCCCAGTCCTGGGTGCGACAATTTAAGAAAGATGTGGACAAATTAGAGACAGTCTAGAAGATAGCTTTAAAAAATTATAAAAGTTTAGAAAACCTGATCTATGAGGAAAGATTAATAAATAAATCAGGCCATGTTTAGACTTAAGAAAAGAAGGAAGAAGGATATGATAAGTATTCAAATATGCTCTTAAAAAGAGGACAGTGATCAATTGTTCTCATATCCACTGACTGTAGGACAAGAAGTAAAGAGCTTAATCTGCAGCACCAGATATAGATTAGATATTAAGAACAACTTTCTAATTATAAGGATAATTAAGCTCTTGAATAGGATTCCCAGGACAGTTGCAGACTCCCCATCATTGGGGTTTTTAAGAACAGATGCTGGACAAACACCTGTCAGGGATGATCTAGATATACTTGTTCCTGCTTCAGTGCATGGGGTTAGACTACATGACCTCTCCAGGCCTCTTCCAGCCCCACTACTATGATTTATTAAAGTAAGTTGTTTTTAGGAAAGAAGCGGTATAGTTTTTTACAGCACATTGTATTCTAAAAAGATTAGTGTCAGAGGGGTAGCCGTGTTAGTCTGTATCCACAAAAACAACAAGGAGTCTGGTGGCACCTTAAAGACTAACAAATTTTTTTTGGGCATAAGCTTTCATGGGTAAAAACAAGAAAAATAACAGAACACCACTGGCCATCACGTACGACCCCCAGCTAAAACCTCTCCAGCACATCATCAATGATCTACAACCTATCCTGAAATATGATCCCTCGCTCTCACAGCCCTTGGGAGGCAGGCCAGTCCTCGCTTACAGACAGCCCCCCAACCTCAAGCAAATACTCACCAACAACTATACACCACACCACAGAAACACTAACCCAGGAACCAATCCCTGTAACAAACCTCGTTGCCTACTCTGTCCCCATATCTACTCTAGCGACACCATCAGAGGACCCAACCACATCAGCCACACCATCAGGGGCTCATTCACCTGCACATCTACTAAAGTGATGTATGCCATCATGTGCCAGCAATGCCTCTCTGCCATGTACATTGGCCAAACTGGACAGTCTCTACGTAAAATAATAAATGGACACAAATCAGACATCAGGAATGGTTACATACAAAGGCCAGTAGGAGAACACTTCAATCTCCCTGGACATTCAATAACAGATTTAAAAGTAGCCATCCTGCAACAAAAAACTCCAAAAACAGACTTCAAAGAGAAACTGAAGAGCTACAATTCATTTGCAAACTTAACACCATTAATTTGGTCTTGACTAGGGACTGGGAGTGGCTGGCTCACGACAAAAGCAATTTTCACTCTCTTGGTATTGACACCTCCTCATCAATTATTGGGAGCAGACCACGTCCACCCTGACTGAATTGGCCTTGTTAACGCTGGTTCTCCACTTGTAAGGTAACTCCTTTCTCTTTATGTGCCAGTATATTTATGCCTGTATCTGTAATTTTCACTCCATGCATCTTAAGAAGTGGGTTTTTTTAGCCATGAAAGCTTATGCACAAATAAATCTGTTAGTCTTTAAGGTGCCACCGGATTCCTTGTTGTTTTTAAAAAAGATTAGAAAGCCTGAGGTCTTGCTGTAGCCAGTGCTCAATGTAGCTGTATGAAGTACAAGTTGAACTGAGATTTATTTCATACAAAGTTTAACACACACACACCCCACACATTTAATGGTTTACACATTTTAATATATTGCCAGTGAATAGCACATGCTTTGGGATATATTCTCTTCTTGAGGCACAAATGTAATTGCACTAATACTAATGTAAAATACACTTCTGTGATATTTAGAAATAGGATTCCTGTATTTTTTTTTATCTAGCAAGGAATGTGAGAGGACCCTATTTTATTTCATTTATTTCATTTGCAAGCTCCTTGTGTCAGGGTCTATGACTCTGTTTGGGCATGTAAACATTATTTTGTCATTTTAGTGATTTGTTGTTTTGAAATGTTGGGGTGGATTTGGTATTGATGACAGTGGAACAGCTAACAACAATGGAATGGGCTGGACATAGTGGGTGAAATTCATCCCATGTGCAGAAAACAAACACAAGGGCTGTGTACTAGAGCTCACTGTAACATTTACACCAAAATTAAATTTTGGCGAAATATCGTGTTTCATCAAGATCTGTCTATTTCGATAAAGCTTCCCTGAGGTTGACTGACTCTCTATCGCTAGGTGATTAGGGTACTGTCCTGGGACGCTCTGCCAGATTTGGAGTGATCTGGGATAAAGAGCCCAGCTTTGAATAGGGCAGAGCAGGGTCTCTAGCTTACATCTCTTACATTTTAGTGAAATTGTGCAAAAGTGGAACCATGTGTGGGACATTGTTTTTGTTCTACACTGGAATAAACATATTTCAAAAGCACAAATGTTGTCAGAAAGCAATAGTCATCTTCTGACAACAGCTCCATGTATGCCCCTAAAACAGTGCTTAATTGGGACTGACCCTCCACACACAAGTGAATTCAACCTAGTGTAATGAGATTCTTTCCTACTCAATCTGTTTCAACCCTACGTGTGTCTGTCCAGAAAGAAGCCTGCTGATTGTGCCAAACTCTGTGAGGTGGACATGAAGAGTAAAATGAGACAACCACAGTTACTTTCTATTATGGGTCAAACCAGAAGATTAACATTAGTTTCCACAGTTCAGAAAGTCATGGACATTCTGAACCATCTAAAAACAAGAGAAAAGTAAAATATAAATGCTATGGTCTGACTTAGAATAGGACTCTCATGACCAGCTTCAGGCATCAAACCAGCCTCCAACAGCCTCAGCTTTGGGGAGACACTAAGGACTAGATCCACAAAAGCATGTGAGCATCTAACTGCCACTTTGGGGGTTAAATTCAATATGTAGGTGAGATTTTCAAAACCATTGCTCAGCTGCCACCTAACCCAGCAGGCACCAATAGGTCCCTTGGCATCTAAGTTTCTGCCATCAGGCATAAGCAAAACTGCTTACATTCTGATGCTGCCAAGCTGCTCAGTTCCCTAGTTCACACCTAAGGTCCGGTGGGTTTCTTAAACTAGACATTCTCCTGCCTATCTCATCTGCATGGCCTGATCCATGAGGCATGCTCAGAATACCACCTAACCAGCTCAAAATATAGATAGGGATGACCAGATCAGAAATTTGGCTGTTAGTGTGTTTCCATATCCCCCAGAATGCCCAATAGTGCAGTGGTTAGTGCACTCACATGGGAGACTTGTTTTCAAAATCCCATTGTGCCTGATTTGGAGCAGTGACTGAACCCCAAACCTCCTGCCTCCGAGGGGAGTAACCTAGCCACTGAACTATTGGGTCGCCTAGGGTGAGACTCTCTGTCTCTCCTGTTGAAGCTGTTCCACTTTGTATAAATAAGTAAGTACTCATTGTAGAGCAAGTATGACTCTCTATACCTGGTAGTTAGGGCAGCCATCTGGGAGGTGGAAGATACCAATGTAGTGTTCAGGGATAACTCTGCGCTTAAGTTGTTTGTAAGAGATCTTCTTTATTCTGTGTCTGCTTTCAACCCACCATGCATAACAACAAGAGCTTCATAGCACCTTGCCCGGACTCTGTCTCTCTAGGAAGTGCAGCACTTAAGGCCTATTCCCTAATACCACACCAAATTAAAGTTCCAGCTACTATAAATATTTAATTATTGTTTTACAAAGTGGAACAGCTTCAATAGAAGAGATTAATACTGAACTACCCCAGAATAGCAAATAGCGTGGTGGTCAGGTGGGGTTGCCAACTTTCTACTCTCACAAAATCGAACATCCTTGCCCTGCCCTGACCCTTCTCTGAGGCCCCATCCCCACTCACTCCATCCTCCCTCTGTCACTTGCTCTCCCCACCCTCACTCACTTGCTCATTTTCACCAGACTGGCTCAGGGGGCTGGGGTGCGGAAGAGGGTGACGGCTCTGGCTGGGGCTGTGGGCTCTGGAGTAGGGCCAGAAATGAGGAGTTCACAGTGTGGGAGGGCCTCCAGGCTGTCAGTGAGTTGGGATGTGAGAGGGAGTGAGGGCTCTTGCTGGCGGTGCAGACTCTGGGGTTGGGGGTGGGGCTGGGAATGAGGGGTTTGGGGTGCAGGAGGGGGCACCAGGTGGGGATCTAGGGGTTTGGAGTGTGGGAGGGGGTTCAGGACTGGGACAGGGGGTTCGGGTCAGGGGTGCAGGCTCTGGGCAGCAGTTACCTCAAGCAGCTCCTGGAAACAGTGGTATGTTCCCCCTCTGGCTCCTATGTGGAGGAGTGGCCCAGCAGCTCTGCACATTGCCCCATCCACAGGCACCAGTTCCCTGTAGCTCCCATTGGCTGTGGTTCATGGCCAATGGGAGCTGCGGGGTGGCACTTGGGGTGGGGACAGCGCGTGGAGCCCCTTGGCTGCCCCTACATGTAGGAGCCAGAGGGGGCACATGCCAGCTGCTTCCCAGGAACTGTGTGGTACAGAGGCTAGCCGGAACTTGCCAGCCCTGCTGCATGGCGCCACGAACCGGACAGTCAACGACCCAGTCAGCGGTGCTGACTAGATCCTCCAGGATCCTTTTTCGACCAAGTGTTCCAGTCGAAAACCAGGCACCTGGTCACCCTATCATCAGGCACTCACGTGGCATATGGGAGACTGCTCCAAACCAATCAAATCAAGGACTGGAAAACAGATTTTCCATCTCCCAGGTGAGTGTCCTAACCACTGTGATATTGGCAGAATGAGGGGGTGGTGTTTGTGTGTGTGTGTATCCCCCTCCCTTTTTCTTTTCTCTGTAAGAAAGCACTGACCTGGTTTAGGCCCCCAGCTCCAAGAGAGGGTTCATAGCTGTGAACCCAGAGCAGAGTTAGGCATCTAAGGCTATATCTACAGTACAGCCTATGTTAGCAAAACTTATGTCACTCAGGGGTGTGAACATTCCACCCTCCTGAGCCACATAAGTTAGACCAACATAAGCGTTTGTGTGCACAGCACTATGTTGGCAGGACGGCTCCTCCCATTGGCAAAGAACATCTTCACCAGACACGCTGCAGTGGCACAGCTGTACCGTACAGCTGGGCCACGGCAGTGCTGTATGTATAGACATATCCTAATTACTTTTTGTGGGGTGGGACCTAAGTTCTGTCTCTCTTCTCAACCTTTCCTACTGACTAGCTTAGGCAGCTCTCTGCTCAGCTTGTTGGGTTCTGAGAATCCTATTCTTAGGCACCCAGCCCCGCCCCCAACCCTTCCATGTAGCTGTCTTTGTCTCCTGTCTGGGGGCGTGTGCACTGCTTGAACACGAGCACGCAATCAGGAACAGCTGCCCGTGAGCCTGGTGCCTGCCCAAATGTGTGGGGCTAATGGTGGTACAGCCACAATGAAGGAGTTGCCAGCATGGGGTGCTGGGCTTCCGGGAGCAGCAGCCCCACATTCTGCTCCTTTTGCCACTGTGGCTCCTGGGAGAGCCCTATGGTTCCGAGGACACCGATTTATATCCACAGATATCCGCATCCACGGATATAAAGTTGTATCCATGGAGCCCTCTATCCACTAGGTGGCAGGGCACCTAAAAATTAAGCATTGCAATGCCTAAAAGCAGTTGGTCCCTGCTCTGGGCTCTGTACCAGGACAGGGATGGATTGTCATCCCTTTCTTAATATTTTTCCATAAAATGTCATGCATTCCTATGGTGCTAAATATATAAATATCCATATTCTCTCACTTGATCAACTGTTACATATTTCTGTAAAGTACATGTGACAGTATAAAATTAGCCCAATAGAACATACCTGATAAATGGATCTGTAATGATGTGTTTTCAAGTACATGGGAAAATCAGTACAGGCAATTTTTAAAGCTGAGTAATAGTGATGTCAGTTTATTTATTACCATTTGACAAATATCTACACATTTTCCTACTGGTGAATCTGGAATATAATTTCATTGTGTCATACTATATTCATAAAGTTCTTTTTAATTTCAGGTTTCATCTTTTTAAATAAAAAGGCTTTTTAATTCTTCAGATTACTGAATATTGTTAGAGAAATGTAATGGATGTGTTACCCGATGAAAAGACTAAATTAAAAATGCCAGGGCTTCCTTTGAATTTACCAAAGAGAGGTTTTTTTTTAAAAGCAGTTCTAATAAATAAATTAAATTGCACATCTAAACAATAAAAGATTTCAGTCTAATAAGAAGTGGATTCTTTTTGCCAAATAGATCATTGTCCTGAAAGATACATTACTCCACCAAATATAAGAGCCAGTCTTTGCTCATTTGCAAACAATTACAGCAGTTCAACAGTGAATAATATTCTACACAAATTGTGCTGGATTATGTGCATTCATGAGTTGATTTGATATCAACCACTAATATTTGTTGTTCTTTCTTAGTAATTAATGTAAGTTCAAGGAAGACTGTAAATAGATGAGTCTTAATAGCAGATCAGATTTGAGAAATTGTGGATTTGTGATAAAAGCATGAAATTTGCTAGGGTCTTAGGGCATAACGTAATAAAAATGTTCAGATATGTGCGGATTGCCAACTCATGCTATCTTGGCTGTGGGAGCCATTTTCAATTCTGAATGCATTTTTTTTTCTGCTGATGTTTTTGTGATACTGGTTGTTTATGGTATTAAATCATCCCAGTGGGTTTTAATTTTTGTACATTTATATTCCTATTGTCTTGGGTGTCTTAAAAAATAAAGCAATGAATTGTGATGGCTTGAGATGATACAAATATGTTAAAAATTAACATGCTCTGTAGTGTGTCACCAGGGAATATTTATGAAAATATTTATTGTGTAGAAAAAGAACCCAGTAAGTTTATAAGTTTCTGTTCATGAAAAGAAAGTTGCATTTCTCTTTGCTGATAATATTTCAGATTGATCTATGCATAACAGGATATTGTGGCATTTCAAAAATATTGAAAAGGCAGCTTACATAAACATGCAGCCTAAAATGAAGAAAGTCTTTCACAGTCTTCAATATATTCAGACATCTCATTCTCCAACCCAATGGCACAGGGAAGTGTAACTCAGTAACTGCCTTGACATACCCGCACCTTGCCTGGCACTCCATTTTGCAGTCACATTTGATGAGTTCACAATAATTATTGGCTTCTGGTTCTCCACAGTAGACTGGATCCTCAATAAATCCCCATTCTTTGCGTGAGGGATACTCAGGAGCAGGTATCAAGGCCTGACCCCAGCCGTATCCTGTTTGGTATGCAGCTCGCCTACCGCGCTGAACCAGAGCAGGTTTGGTTGGAGGGAGAAATTCCATAGCCATGCCCTTCTGTAAAGAGCTGCTTTCGGTGGGTCGGGGTGAGGGGGCATCAACACTGTCAGTGCCAATTGTCCTGTCATACAGAAGCACGACATAGCACTGCAACAGAGATGTAGTTTCAACATTCTATAGACTGTGATGCAGCAGATAAATCCATGAAAGCAAGGGGTACTTCTTCAAATGCCTTCCAGGTCTTCCATGTGGACTTCTTTCCTCTTCCAGCACAGGGAGATGCTGTGTCACGATCAGCATAGGCATGAAACATCAGTAAAGCCTTTGACTTGCTTGCGCTAAGTGAAAAAGCTATGTCATGATCCGGTATATAACTTAAGTGTTGGCCGTTTCCAAATCTGATCCACAGTTCAGGAAGTTGAAGCTTTTGCACATATGTAATGTCAAGGACTACCATATCTGTGTCAACTGTGCATATGAGAACTTCCTTGACTGAATGCCTCTGGTATCTGCTTCCTTGTGGTTGCCTGAGAAAAGGTTGGTCTTACAATATGCAAAGCTGGAGTGTACATCTTGACCATCTCTGGTGATTACCCCTTTGCCTTCTATTACCAACTTTTCAGTATATTTTTGAAGGAAGCAGAAGAGTTTGTTTTTATTTTCATTGGTGCACATAAACTCTTGCCAGCTTAGTGGTAGAGATATGTAAGGCTTAGCACTGCTATTGATTCCCTTTCCTCTCCTGCTTCTGGTCTTGTCCTTGAAACTGTTGGCAGTGTGAACATTCCACACTATAGCCATCCTTCTACAACACTTCATCTATGTCTTGAGGTATGGAAAGAAAACTTTTATAGCCTAATCATCAGATGTGTTACTAGCAACAGGTTTCAACATGTTCATAGGAGCTACCCCATCAAAAATTACTGGAGCTGTATCTTGCAATTAAACACTGTCCTCCAGAATAGCCATCCAGTCAGATTTCTTGCCAAGATGTAGTTTTCCCATCTGAGACAATAGAGCGGGGCATGCCTGATTCTCATGCTGAAAGAAATCATTCAGGTTTTCATCGTGTGTTTGGCAAGCTATGTACAGTTTTGATAAGAGGGATCAGTCATTGTTTAAAGAGGAGAGCTGCAATTTGGTCTTCGAGAGCTACCTTGCAGGAGGTCTGGTGAACAAGGGTAGTTTATTTCACTTGATAAGCTCTGTTAATGGCTTGGTTTTGTCTTGCAATCTATCTGTTACAAATGTGGTATACTGCTACTGCCCAATGTTCTCAAACTCCCTGATGGAAACATTCACATAAGGGTCTGCAATGTCTTTGGTGCCAGTTTAACTAAGTCTACACTCTCTTCTGAGAAAGAGTTGCCCATGTCTTCTATGACCTCAACAAGTGCCTTGACATATCATGCAAAAGAAGCCTGGGCATCTTTCACCTGCACATTATGCTTTGTATTAGACCCTTTTCAGGTGGTTCCTGTCTTTGCTGAAACTTCATATTCTCTTAACCAGGGTGACAACTTTCCAAGGCATTCAATGTAGAGAGCTAAGTTTTCCTGGTGGATTGACAGAACACAGGTCAGTATAAGAAGCTGCAGATGAAGTGTGGTGTGCCCGAAGTGGAACACTGGGTTTTCTAGTTTTTACTTCTCACACCATTTTATCATATCCCATGAAGACCCACATCTTCCCTGAGATCTCTGGTATACTGTGTGTCTGTATTTTGGAGCAAGGTGTGCAGACTGCTGACAGTTACTCGGTGGGCACGCCTATTAGGTGAGACATGAGACTAGCAAGCAGGATCAGCAAAAGTGAGTTTTGTGAGGGAGTTTAGAGAAGGAACAAAAGAGCCAGATACGTCTAACATTCTCTAAACTTAGACCAAGAAACACACACACAAAAAACCCCACAACTTAAAAGAAAACAAAGCCGCAACAGTAAAAATAATGCAGGCTGAAGTCCAGCAGCAAAGTAAGAGCTATTCAGTTTATTGCACTGAATGCAACATGTGTGATTACCTCTCTTGTGGGCAGGTGGAGTATGTGTGCATTCAATACAAGGAACTCGTGGCCCTCAGGGACTGAGTATGGGCTCTTAAGACAAGAGTGGCTGAACTGGAGGAGCTAAGGAAGACATAGAGTTACATAGATGAGACTTTCTGGGAGACAGAAGGATGGTCCTACCCCTAGTCTGACAGCCTCTGTACAGCTGAGGAGGTTGACAGTATTGGGGAACATCAATACTGGAACAGAACATCAACTGGAACAGAGGAATATTTATTTTACATACATATTTACATTACATATTTGGGAACCTCGTTCCAGATGATGTGGTATCCTCTCACACTGAGGATACCTCTTTGGGAGAGAGAATCATAGTTATTAGGAAGAGATAGGTAATAGGTTATTAGGTTATATAGGTAATAGTTATTAGGAAGAGATAGGTAATAGGTTATTAGGAAGAGATATATGTCCCATATATTCATTCATTTCCAGGGAATTAAAACCACTTTGTTTATAATGATTAATTGGCTTTAATTCCAAGGAAAGAACATGTGGAACTAATGGTAATGCTAATTTTGCATATCAATGCTTTGAAATGACAATGGCATGATAAAGATGAGCCTCATTACTTTGTGCATTTTTATACAAACTGCAGAACACATACAAAACAAGTTTTTGATAGAAGTCTGCAAGAAAACAAGGTTGCTGCATGGGCAGAATATTTGTTTTGGTCCCTCTATGTCACTTAAAAAAATGTCAGTCTCTTTTTGGTGTAATTGTGCTTAATGCAAATATGCAGCTTAGTGCAACTAGAAATCCAGAGTCTTTAATTCACTCAAGTTAGGTTGATAGTAAATAACTAAACAATTTTAAATAAAAATGAGACAGTGGTCTTTCAGCTTGCTGGTTAGGATACAGGTAAATTTGGATTCACAAATTTACACCACGGATACTTTATTTTTGGAGTTGCTGTGAAGTACATTGTCTAAGGGACTCTTTTTTCCTTATTATTGTGCAAAAGGAAAAACAAACCAACAAAACACTACTGCAATGATCCAGGCATTTAAATTGAGATTTTCAAAGCTGCCTGCCTATGGGATTTGGATATTAAATTCCCATTAAAATTAATGGGCATCAAAAGTACTCTATGTATCTTTGAAAACATAGGCCTTAGAGTAATACAACTATTATTAAAAGACATCAGGACAAAGAAATTTAGACAGGTCACCGAAAACCTTAGCTCAATGTACGCAGTGACAGTCCAAAAAGCAAAGTGTTAGGGTCTATAAAGAATGGGACAGAAATACTAAAAAAAAGTAGTGCCATTACATAGATGAACTGTACAGCCTCACTTGGAACACTATGTTCAGTTCTTCTCATTTTAACTCAAAAAAGGTACAGCTGAGGTTCAAAAACATGGAATAACATTATGAGTGGCCTGGAGAGATTTTTATGTGAATAGAGGTTTCAAAAGATTGGGACTATTTAATTTAGAGAGAAGACCTTTAAGGGATAAAATGACAAGTATTCAAAACAGTGAATAGTATTTAGTTGGCAAGCAATAAGATTCTATTTACCCTTTTTGATAATACAAGAACAAGGAGACAATATCCCATGACACTGAAAGGCAACAATTGATTAAAAGTAACTTTTTTTTACAGAACGTATGAATGCACAACTAATTTGTGGTACTCCTTGCCACAAGATATCATGTAAGCCAAGAGTTTAGTGGGAATCTAGAAGATCAGCTATTTTTATGGTGAATAAAAAGTCTTCAATAATACTCAGCATCTCACAAGGTCAACTCCTTGGTTTCTTTTAAATTCCTTCATCCAAAAATTGAGTTCAGGTAACATGTTGATGCTAGAGTGCATTTTAATTGAATGTTATGCAATATAACTTTAACATTTTATTAACATAGATCCATTAACAACAATATAATCTAAAACAATCATGTCTGGAAATTATTTAAAATACTGCTGTCAAAGTAGCTTACATCTACTAAAGTAATGGCAATAGCGTTGCCTTAGGACATTCAGAAATAATATAACCAGAGGTTATTGCCTTATATATTAAAAATGTATCCACTTGGACTGAGGTTGAGATGGAAATAGGAGACAGACTTGCTGAAAGTCCCTGGGTAAGGATAAAAGGGGTAAAAAACAAGGGTGATGTCATGGTAGGGGTCTACTACAGACCACCAAACCAGGAAGAATAGGTGGATAAGGCTTTTTTTAAACTAACAAAATCATCCAAAGCACAGGACTTGGTGGTGATGGAGGACTTCAACTACCCAGACATCTGTTGGGAAAATAGCAAAGCAGGGCACAGATTATCCAACAAGTTCTTGGAATGTATTGGAGACAATTTTTTTTTATTTCAGAAGGTGGAGACAGCTACTAGGGGAGAGGCTGTTCGAGATTTGATTTTGACAAATAGGGAGGAACTGGTTGAGAATTTGAAATTGGAAGGAAACTTGGGTGAAAGCGATCATGAAATGGTAGAGTTCATGATTCTCAGGAATCATAGGAGGGAGAACAGCACAATAAAGACAATGGACTTCAAGAAGGCAGTCTTTAGCAAACTCATGGAGTTGGTAGGTAAAATCCCATGGGAATCAAGTCTAAGGGGAAAAACAATTGAAGACAGTTGGCAGTTTTTCAAAGAGTCGTTATTAAGGGCACAAGAGCAAACTATCCCACTGAATAGGAAAGATAGGAAGTATGGCAAGAGACCACCCTGGCCAAATCTTAAGTGATCTAAAATTCAAAAAAGTGACCTACAAAAAGTGGAAACTAGGTCAAACTACAAAGGATGAATTTAAACAAATAACACGAGTATGTAGGGACAAAATTAGAAAAGCCAAGGCACAAAATGAGATCAAACTAGCTAGGGACTTAAAAGGTAACAAGAAAATGTTCTACAAATAGATTAGAAGCAAGAGAAAGACCAAGGACAGAGTAGGCCCGTTACTCAATGAGAGGGGAAAGACAATAACAGAAAATGTGGAAATGGCAGAGATGCCTAATTACTACTTTGTTTCGGTTTTCACCAAGAAAGTTGGTGGTGATTGGATGTCTAACATAGTGAATGTCAGTGAAAATGAGGTAGGATCAGAGTCTAAAATAGGGAAAGAACAGGTCAAAAATTGCTTAGACAACTTAGATTCTTCAAATCACCAGGGCCTGATGAAATGCATCCTAGAATACTCAAGGAACTGAATGAGGAGACATCTGAGCCATTAGCAGTTATCTTTGAAAAGTCATGGAAGACGGAAAAGGGAAATAAAGACAATCTGCTTAACTTCTGTACTTTCTGTACTTTCTATAATTAAGAAATCAATTTGCAAACATCTAGAAGATAATGAGGTGATAAGTCAAGAACAGATCATGTCAAACCAACCTGATAGCTTTCTTTGACATGGTAACAAGCCTTCTGTATAGGAGGGAAGTGGTCGATGTGGTATATCTTGACTTTAGTAAGGCTTTTGATACTGTCTTGCATGATCTTCTCATAAACAAACTAGGGAAACACAACCTAGATGGAGCTACTATAAGGTGGGTGCATAACTGGTTGGAAAATTGTTCCTAGAGAGTAGTTATCTATGGTTCACAGTCATACTGGAAGGGCAAAATGAGTGGGGTCCCGGAGGGATCGGTTCTGGGTCTGGTTCTGTTCAATATCTTCATCAATGATTTAAATAATGGCATAGAGGGTACAATTATAAAGTTTGTGGATGATATCAAGCTGGGAGGGGTTGCAACTGCTTTGGAGGATAGGATTCAAATCCAAAATGATCTGGACAAACTGGAGAAATGGTCTGAAGTAAATAGGATGAAATTCAATAAGGACAAATGCAAAGTCCTCCACTTAGGAAGGAACAATCAGTTGCACACATCCAAAATGGGAAATGACTGCCTAGGAAGGAGTACTGCAGAAAGGGATCTGCAAGTCATAGTAGATCACAAGTTAAATATGAGTCAACCACGTAACACTGTGGCAAAAAAAGCAAACATAATTATGGGATGTATTAGCAGGAGTATTGTAAGTAAGACATGAGAAGTAATTCTTCTGCTCTCCTCTGCACTGATTAGGCCTCAGCTGGTATTGTGTCCAGTTCTGGGCACCACATTTCAGGAAAGATGTGGACAAATTGGATAAAGTCCAGAGAAGAGCAACAAAAATTATTAAAGGTCTAGAAAACATGATCTATGAGGGAAGATTGAAAAAATTGGGTTTGTTTAGTCTGGAGAAGAGAAGATTGAGAGGGGACATAACAGTTTTCAAGTACATAAAAGGTTGTTACAAGGAGAAGGGAGAATAATTGTTCTTCTTAACCTCTGAAGATTGAACAAGAAGAAATGGGCTTAAAATTGCAGCAAGGGAAGTTTAGATTGGACATTATGAAAAATTCCCACCTGTCAGGGTGGTTAAGCACTGGAATAAATTGCCTAGGGAGGTTATGGAATCTCCATCATTGGGAATTTTTAAGAGAGATTGGACAAACACCTGTAAGAGATGGTCTAGATAATACTTAGTCCTGCCTTGAATGCAGGGGACTGGACTAGATTGTTGTACCAATAAAATAAAAACCAGCAGGATCTTATTAAAGGGAAAAAGGCAAAATACCACATTTATTGTGAATACAGAAAGAATCATAGTAAGCAGTTAGTTATAGCTATAACATTCCATTCCATCTCATATTTATTCACACATTCATTCATACAAACACACACACACACACACATACACACCCACACACACAGGTTCTGCAAGGTTGTTATCATAGTTACCAGCCTTAGAGTTGCTCATGCCAAGCCACTGGCCAGGTGGCCTGGACATGAGGAGGGAGCAGGGCCTTGTCAGATGCTCATCTGATGCTCCTGGAAGTTGGTTTGCAGAATCAGACCCCAAAGTTCTCACTTTTTAGAGTCTATTTTTATAGGAATTTCTTCCTATGCCAGTCTATGGGAATTGTTTCATCATGCTGTTACTGAATCAATCAGCAGATAGCACATTCCTGACGGCTCCAAGATGTTATCTTGTTCTTTGGTTCTCCCATCCTTGAGGCTGTTGGGTGGATTCCAGTCTGCCCTCCGGGGGGGGTCGTCTGGTTATTTCCACTTGACGCCTTCTTCAGCCGATGGACACTGGATTCTTAGGCTGGCACCTCCCTGATCATTCAGTTATTATCCACACGAAGCATCCATCCACGTACATCCTCTATCTCTATTTTAATCACAATTGTTAATACAACAAAAGGGCGGGGAGTCTCTGGGTGCTGTTTCTGTTGTTAGAGTATTGCTTTGAGTCTCTCTCTCTTGTGAATTGCTTTGAGAATAGACTCTGTCTTAGAATGTACTAACACAATTAGCAGCTTGCAAGTTTCACACATAGAGGGAGAGAAAGAGTACCAAAAACCAAGAGACCTCTTAATTAGTAATACCCTGGAATTTGAACTATGGGGAATCAAACTCATTTGTGATTTTAATTCAGAACTTCTTTAATATGATCCAACAAGATGACCTCACGAGGTCCCTTCCAATTCTATGATTCTATGATTCTACTGAGTTTGATGCAGGAATTACTAGGTGAGATTCCTAGTTTGTGTAATACAAGAGCTGAGACTAGATGATCATAATGGTTCCTTCTGGTCTCGGAATTTATGAAGCTATGAACTGTGTGAGATTTTAATAAGAATTAACAAAACTGGGTCCAATGGCCATGGAAAACGTCTATTCTCATAATGAAAATTTGTGTAAAATGGAGCAAAAAATGGTTAAATAAACCGACCAAGGATACATATGGCATAATTAGAAGGTTTATTGAGGAAGCTTAGGATGAGGTGTTTTCAAAACAGTTCTGTGCCTCATCCAAATCACACAATGGGGCTATTACTTAGCTAAAGTCTGATTTAAGATTTGATGATGGTTGATGGCAAGCTGACTAAAAGCTCTATCCTGATAGCAGTGAAATGATAATGGTGAGTTGGGAGATTTAGATGAAGAAAATGTCAGAGTTCATATCGGCCTGTTTGACTGAGATTGTCTGTATGGCCTTCATATCCTAATTTCCCAGTTCAGGAGTGGGTTTGATTCCCAAATGCTTTTAGATTATCATCTTAGAGCTGTCCAGGACATTTTTTTCTGTTTCTGGTTGGGTAGGAGGTTGCAGATTTTCCTCTCAGATGGGGACCTTGCTACTGTTATCTATGCCTTATCACATAGCCAGGTTCTTTGAATATTAACCTGAATGAGTAATAATAAGTAATGTACAATGTAGTATGTTAACATTTTATTGTAACTTTACTTGAAAATGTTTTTTTAAAAAAGACTAAACTACTTCAGTGTGTTTTCTGGCAGGGTACAATTTACATCCACTCAAATGCTAATACAGAAAATTGTTGTTTAAATCATGTGTTGCATTGTGAACAGTAGTTAATCCCTCCTGTTAGCGAGGGCATAGAGTTGGGCAGTGAGGCTTAGTATATAAGCCAGTTGCCTGGTAAATTTATGTGCAGGTGAAGAGGGGACTTTTGTATGCAGCTAGCGGAGAGAGTGAGAGAGGCTTTCTCTCTCAGTGCAGTTGTACACTCAATTCCACGATGGTGAGAGACAGGTCTGTACTTGACCTGAAACGTATGTGTCATGTTTTTTTTCCTGATGGAAGGGACTTCCTCTGTATGAAGTGCAAGGGTGTGTGTGTCAGGGTCTGCTGTACTTACCGCTTGGCGGCACCTCCTTGGGGCTCATCTGAGGAATTAGCTCTGCCGCCTAGTGTGATGCCCCTTCCTGGGGTTACTCAGCCCATTGTTCCCCTCACTTACTCCTATGCTTATCATGCACCGGTAGCTGCAGAATGTTCTTCTTCATGGTTTAGCCCTCTTGTAAAATCACTTTAAAGTTCTCCCTCTTCTGGGGAATCATCAAGGACTGCTTCCCCACATGGGTATTCCAGCAGTGACTTGTAGGGGAACACAGACCTGCCCTCTACACTGCGTTCCAGTCCAGGGACCCTTGGCCCAGCAGCTCTGGGGTTTTACTCTTCCGTCCCTTACTTTTCCTTCCCTGGACTGCTTCCTACTCTGACCTAACAGCTTCCTGCTCTTCTCCCTTACCTCCAGGAATATGACTGCAGATTTCCTCCTTGTAGCCTACCAACTTCCTCTCTTTATAGATTTCACTCCACTCCTCCCCATTGTGGACTTCAACAGCAATTAGGCCCTAGCACTCCCTGGGTTTCCTGCAGGTGCAGCCTAATGTTAATTGGCCTAATTTACCCCTTCAGTCGTTGTGTGACTAACATGCAAAAACAAATTTTCAGAACGAGATTTCCCAATTTATTTTGTTTCCTTTTTAATATTGTATTATTTTCATTATCTCATGACATATTGGTAGTAGTACATAATGAGATGTCATGGCATGTTATGCAGTACAGCTACTGACTTTATTTATGACATAATAGATAAAATATTCTTATTAATTTATTTTGTTGGTATATTATTTTAAAAATAATGATGGGAAGCTGCTACTTAATACTAATTGAACATTTTATCTTATTTTCTAGATCAAAGTGCTTCCTGTGTTGTAACGAAACACTTTGAACAATGACAAAAAATAAGATAAGCACTAAGTGTAATAGTTAGAGGAATAGCTGTTTCTGATATCCATGTGTTAACCTGGAATATTTTTTCCAGGATATTGAAAACAGCTACTGAAATGAATTTTTTCAGAATGATGTTTGTTTTGTTTTGGAATGTCCAGTTCCAAGTTGGACTGAAAAAAAAAATTGAAATATTGAAATTTCCTGAAAAATGGAAATTCTGAGATTCAACTGGCTCTGCTGAGGAGTTCTTGTAAAACTAAATTTGGGAAGTATCATGACACCAGATTCAAGGAAGTAAGGAACCAGCCACCAAGGATCCAAAAAGAGAGGAAATCAAAGAGGATGCATGAGTTTGTAATCACCAGAGGGAAGAGGATGAGCTGGAGTCAAAAGAGGGATAGGCAAGCTGTGACTATTAGAGAGAGGAACAGAAGGAATTCCACACAAATACATTGTCAGCCACATGGAAACTGGAAGATATCCAGCTGGTCAAATGGAATTGAGAGGTGTATGAGATTCATCTGTGAATGGCTGGTCAGCAGAACCCATAAGAAAATCAAACATATCCATAAAGAGATTTCCTACCACTCAAAGAAAACAGATGACCCTTGTTGGTGGTTCTATATTAAGAAAGGAAAGAATCTTCTGCAAGGAACAGGAAGACAACAGGGTGCTCTGCTGTCTTCCCAGACCCAAGACCTGAGATGTGACACTAAAATTGGATAAGCTTCTGACATCAGTGTGCAAGGATCCACTGAGGATCCACATTAACTTTGGACTTGCTTCCCCAGTAGATTGGTCTGAAATAACCAGAAGTAAGAGTTCAGGATTGTTAGGATATAGATATTCAGTCCTGTCTGCAAAGGCCTGTACTTTAAGAATTTAGGGGTATTCTTATCACTTGGCTAGTTAGAGGTATAAAAGAAAGAATCAAAATCACTGTCTGCCAGTGTAAGGTCCTTCTCTTACTGTGACAGTCTGAGGCCCTGTTCTTAGGCTAAGGTCTTTGGCTAAGCAGCAGAGGCAGCCATAAGCTGGGAAGCGAACGGTCACATCCTCACATTCCAAACTAGTCACATTGAAATAAGGTGCTATTGGGCTGTCAGGCACTATCAGGACAGGATTGTATTCCTATCACCTCCAGAGAAAGGGAAGTGCCTAGAAAATGTAAAAGGAAACTTAGTTTGATAGCATCCTGTCTGGCAAGAACTCACTTATCAATAGCTGGGATGTGAAATCCTCACTTCTGTATTGTTTTGTCATTATAGTTCCCACTTTGCTATTGTTTGTCTGTATAATCTCTGTCTGGTTCTGTGATTGTTTCTGTCTGCTGTATAATTAATTTTGCTGGGTGTAATCTAATTATTGTGGTGGGATATAATTGGTTAGCTAATCGTGTTACAATATGTTAGGATTGGTTAGTTAAATTTCAGTAGAATGATTGGTTAAGGTATAGCTAAGAATATTACTATATAAATTAAGGGCAAACAGGAAGTAAGTTGGGATTCGAAAATAAGGAAAAAGGAACTTGTATTTAAGCTTGCTGGAAGTTCACCCCAATAAACATTGAATGGTTTGCACCTTCAGACTTCGGGTATTGTTGCTCTCTTTTCATGCGAGAAGGACCAGGGAAGTGGGAGAGTGAAGGAATAAGCTCTCTAACAAGGATCTACTTATAGGATTTTTGGTGAAGGCTGAGGGTATGATTGGATGGGGTGGGAATGCATATATTTTGTTGCTCTGAATTGTAGGCTGCTTAAATTATTTAATTTTGTTGTGAGTACAGTGATTGTTATTCTATGGTGCATCATAATTCTAAATAATAGTCAGAGCACCTATGGCTATGGATAGGTGGTGGGTTTATTTTTGTTTTTTTGCTTTTTACTTACTATTGAATTTACTCTGAGCCAAACACATACCTGGTAACATGAGTGAAAACAACAAAGTTACACCAGGGAAGTGTTTGGTGCTGTTACCTTAGGGTCTTCCATTGCTATTTGCAACATGAAGAATAACTGAAGAATGTAGAAGGGTTTTTGAAAGTCCTTGTGCGACTGCAGCCCTCTGTGCTGGAAATTGCTAATAGAAATTTAACGGGTAGGTGAAAAGAAAAGGAGTACTTGTGGCACCTTAGAGACTAACTAATTTATTTGAGCATAAGCTTTCGTGAGCTACAGCTCACTTCATCGGATGCATGCTGTGGAAACTGCAGAAGACATTATATACACAGAGACCATGAAACAATACCTCCTCCCACCCCACTCTCCTACTGGTAATAGCTTATCTAAAGTGAGGAAGTGAGCTGTAGCTCACGAAAGCTTATGCTCTAATAAATTGGTTAGTCTCTAAGGTGCCACAAGTCCTCCTTTTCTTTTTGCGAATACAGACTAACACGGCTGCTACTCTGAAACCTCTCCTTACAGTGTGTATGAAAATCAAGGTGGGCCATTTCCTGCACAAATCCAGGTTTTCTCACCCCCCCCCTCACCAAAACACACACACACACAAACTCACTCTCCTACTGGTAATAGCTTATCCAAAGTGACCACTCTCCCTACAATGTGCATGATAATCAAGGTGGGCCATTTCCAGCACAAATCCAGGTTTTCTCACCCCCCACCCCCATACACACACAAACTCACTCTCCTGCTGGTAATAGTTCATCCAAAGTGACCACTCTCCCTAAGTTTGTGGGGGGGGAGGGGAGGCGGAGGGTGAGAAAACCTGGATTTGTGCTGGAAATGGCCCAACTTGATTATCATACATACTGTAAGGAGAGTGATCACTTTAGATAAGCTATTACCAGCAGGAGAGTGGGGTGGGAGGAGGTATTGTTTCATGGTCTCTGTGTATATAATGTCTTCTGCAGTTTCCACAGTATTCATCCGATGAAGTGAGCTGTAGCTCACGAAAGCTTATGCTCAAATAAATTGGTTAGTCTCTAAGGTGCCACAAGTACTCCTTTTCTTTTTGCAGATACAGACTAACAGGGCTGTTACTCTGAAAGGGGTAGGTGGTTCATACAGTGATAATTATAGATGAGCATAGAAGTTTATTAATCATAAATAATTTAAATGTTTGTGTATATATAGCAAATTGTTTTATGAACTATGATCCAAATGATGGAGGACTGTTGAGGCAGCATGTGGTAGAAATTGTGCAGAGCAGGAAGACATAGGTTGGACATTTTCCAGTCCTAGGTCAGCCCTGGGTCAGTCATGGGTCAGCCCCCCCAAAAATTTGTAAGCTGGTGAGCTATCTCATGAGCTCAGGAAGGAATCAGTTCCAGGCTCAAGTCTGTTTCAGGCCTTTGCCTCAGGGCACAGTTTATTGTTTAAACAGAAAACTCAGAGTAACACCAAAACAAAGCAATTCCTCTGCCCATAATGGGCTGCAGTTCCCAGAGGCTTTTCCCTTCACTCTCTCTCTCTCTCAGGAGGACATACCCTTCCCTTGAATCACCTGCTAGGTCATTTGACAGGCAGGTAGCATTTAACACATTCCTGGCTGTGTCACATCATTCCCTAGAGCAGCTATATTGGTAACTGTGAAAGGGCTTTCCAGGGTGCTGTTTGGGACCAGCACTGGGGGCTGCATGTTATAGGACTTGCAAAGCCTGACTTAATAAGGACATCTACTCGTTCCTGCCTTTCTCCCTTACCAATTATTTGTGAACAAAACAGAATTAATTGGTATAAAATAATTGGCAAAAGGATAGTACAGGAGCTACTGTCAGTCACAGTGTGGATACATGTTCAAATTCAGTGCTTGCAACATGTATGTAACATCTTTTGGAGTATACATACATTGGGCCAGACTTCGCTATCGAAAGAGTCATCTGTTTATCCTTCACTTACAAATGTCCACCTCAGGGCTGAAATTTGACAGGTATTTAACAGCACAAATCAGTGCTATGCAGTAGTACTTGGCATAAAAAATTAAGATGCATACCACATGCAATTAAAATTAGAGGAGAAAGTTTAAATCAGCCTAATTTCTGATTGCTCAGGCTGGAATTTGGCCAGCGCTAACACTCTCCTCTTTCCAAAATTGCACTAAGACCTTTAATGCATACTTTATGTCAAGATGTGATGTTTTTGTTTCATTTAAAACAACGGTACAATGTTCCCTAGCAATGCACCAGAAGGAAGATCTACTCTTTTAATGGAACAGTTTCTCACTTAGATTGTCCATGGAGATTTAACGTTCAAGAACTTACCAGACCTGACCCTGCTTAGCTTGTAAGATCTGATGAGATAAGTACTCAAGGTAGTATATCTGCAGGCTTATGATCTTCTCAGTCTCTGGTTATTTAAAGACCCACAGAGCATTCTAAGCAACAGACAAAGAGAGAAACAGCTCTTTGTTTTGTCCCTATGTTACTGCAGTCTGACATATTTAACCTCTTCCCCTTGCACATAATGGCTGAGGATAGATGTGAGACTGCACTATCCTGATCTCTGAAGCTAATGCATTCAGATGGATTTGCTACAGTCAAGGAGAAATCATGGCACAATATGTTTACTATGTGATTGAAAGGATAGTATATACGATCCTAGAAGAATGGGGAAAGGTGGTTTAGGCAGCATATTGAATTTTTCAATAGAATCTGTAAAAGAATATGAATTCACTTCTGGATACTAGAATATGTTACCTTCTCCTATGTATCCACTTTGTTATCATGATCCAAATCCTCCTCTGGATCTTGATAATGAAGTGGGTACATAGGAGCAGGTAACACTGAGGCACTACAGAGATGGGCTTTAAAAACAAATATATAGTAATAACTTTAGGTTAACAAAAGGCTGGTATAAGTATGACCACTTCATCTATCTTATAGCTGTTACAGAGGTTGATGTATATGACAACTCCAATGCCTTAAAATGTCCCTTATATTTCCTGCAATAGTTTGTTAGTCAAGAACAAACCCTAGAACTCCTAAGAACATCTTTAGAATGTGAAATTAATTACATGTTAAACGAGCTATATTCCAGCCTCTGATATTAAAAAAATAGGACTCCCACTTAAACTGTAATATCAGGAGTATTTGTGAAAGCTGTTTATCACCTGGCGTGTGTATGTTTTTGTGAATGCTGTTTGTGTGATATTATCCCATATAGGAGGTTGTAATCACTATGCCACTAGAATGTGCTAGAAATAACTATCAAAGGCCTGGGTGCTTAAATCAGAGTGGTATTGACCATGTACTTGACATTGTCCATTAATTGGCAATGGGATCTGATTATATCAATTAGTGGTGTTTTTGAATGTTACCTTTAGATGTATTTACAAAAGTTTATTAAAAAGATAGTAGAAGCAAAATTGATTCTGTTTGTTTTTTATGAATTCTCCTTCAGTCTGGTAGAAAAAAATATCTAAACAAAGTGGGAGGCTGCAGGTAGTATTGAAGGTGGCTGTGATTTGTGTTAAAAAGATTTGTACTGTGGTCAAAAGCAAATGGTGAAATCTCACAGGTATAAAAGATGACGAAGCACCGATTTAAAAGGATACTTGTCACATGAGTCATGGAGTTCTGAGCAGGTTTTGTACTCAAACATCAGTGAAGAATAGGCTTTTTCATGCATTTGCTAGAATGTGCAGACTCTTTCCAAGACTGAATAAGTAAGTGTTTTGAGATGAGGAGGCTTGATGCCCATGTGTTGATCAAAAGCAATTTTGTGCCTGATATGCTGCAAAAATTGTTCCAGGACAGATGATTTTGTTTGTTTGTTCTTTTAAGACAGTCCAGTGGAGTTGTGCCTGCTTAAATCTAGGCTACTGACTGTACCAGTATTTTACAGGTAATGTTGTCAAAAAAGGTGAATTCTTCTGTTTGGGGAATAACGTATTCCACTATATTAGGCTCAAAACTCATGGAAAAAATAATGTTTGAATACCCAGTCATGATAGTGTATGATTAATACCTACAGTTCAACAAAAGGCATGAAAACAGCAGAATTTATGGACATCTCAAATTGTAACAGTGGGGCCAGTAATACATAGGATGGGATTTTTAAAATCAATCCTTGTTGGCCTAACTCTGTTCCCATAAAACTCAAAAGTAATGGGAGCAGAGTTAGATCAACACAGTACTTTTGAAAATCCTACCCATAATCTGCTTTGAGGTCCTTAAATGAAAGCTATGTAGGAGTTAAATTATTATTTAGGCATATATACTGTGCTGACTCATTTACCAAATCTTGCAGCATTCTGTATGTAACAGGACAAATGGAAACTTGTTTTCTATTACTAGACAGCAAGAAACTGCCTCGTTGGTGCTAAGACTCATGTTTTGCCTCCACATATGTAGTCGAGAGAGAGATTTCCTCTGTCAATAGTTGATAATTCACACTCTCAAATACCTATGTAAAATTCAGCCCTGATGCAGTCATATGTAACAAAATCTAAACTTTTCTTGATATATAGTGTGAAACAAAGTCACTCATCCTGCTACATATAGTATGCATCCGATGAAGTGAGCTGTAGCTCACGAAAGCTTATGCTCAAATAAATTGGTTAGTCTCTAAGGTGCCACAAGTACTCCTTTTCTTTTTGCGAATACAGACTAACACGGCTGCTACTCTGAAACCTGTCATATAAAAACTGTTTTAAAAAGAGGTGCATATATCACAAGTGGCTACAAAATTCTGATACAGATTTTGAACAGCCTATAACAGCGGGATACTCAGATGTGAGTTTTAGATTCAGTCCACTCTAAAGGCAGAGACCATTTTCAAACTTTGGGTCTCCGCGGGGATTTTCATCAGAGTCTAAGGGAGTTAGGAGCTTAACAAACACTGAATTTCAATGCACGTGGGGCAACCAAATCCCTTAGGCATTTTAAAAATTCCATCCCTATATACTGGTTTGGATTTCAAATGCACCCCAGAGTTTTGCAGTGTTCATATCCCAGTTTATGGGTTGGGTCCAACTCTAAGGTAACTCCATATGCTGGGAGCAGCTCCTATGTGTTTTTGCATTTGCAACAACACAAAAGTCAAAGCAGAAAAACTAGTCTCCCTTTCTGCAGGCCTTCTGTCCACTAGACTTTTGTTGTTGCTGTTGAAACATTACAACTACGCATATAGCTCCGCTAGTGGTAGTAAGGTGGAAGCAAACGTGTAGATATGCTGTCAGCATTTTAACCACCACATTGCCTAGACCTCCTCTGCACAATGTTAGAAGACTTTTAGGGTGAAATCATGGCTTCGTTGAAATCAATGGGAGGTTTGCCATTGACTTCACTGGGACCAAAATTTCACCCAAGATGTGTGTAAAATGCCAGCACATGAACAGCAACTGACCTATCCTAGCACTTTCAGCTTGTTATCATAATGGTGAATGTTAAGGAAAGTGTCTAATGTAGACATAGCTCAATATATTTGTGGTTCACAAGATCACCTGGAATGATAATGTTTTCTGAGCCCATGGACTTGCAGGAAACCATCTATATGGACATGGTTTATTTTCTTATCCTTAAAAATTTTAAATGGTTTGTGTGACTAAAAGAATAAAAGAACACCCAGTAATGTTCAGGCGCAGGAGGGAGGGATAGCTCAGTGGTTTGAGCATTGGCCTGCTAAACCCAGGGTTGTGAGTTCAATCCTTGAGGGGGCCATTTGGGATCTGGGGCAAAAATTGGGGATTGGTCCTGCTTCAAGCAGGGGGTTGGACTAGATGACCTCCTGCAGTCCCTTCTAACCCTACTATTCTGTGATTCTAATATTCTCCTTTCCCATGAGAAAGAAAGAATAAGTGTATGAACATGTGGTAGTGACTGTGGTTAATTTTACATTGTTGCTGTTTATCATAATTTTTCACCATCCGGTAGAACCCATACAAGAAACCACTTTTGTTAGGCAACCACATTTAAGAGATTATTACCCTAAAATATCTTCAAATGTATTAAATACAATTTTGCTCCCCTTTATTAGAAATTCACTTTTTTTAAGTGACTGATTATTGTTGGTACCCAGAGAAGTCACTTGATATTTGTGATGACGTCTTCAGGTCTCATTTTAAACCAAGTTCTGCACATGATGACCTAAAATTTTATAATGTGTCAGCATGTAAGGAATATCAAATGTGCACACTAACACTCACTTTCTCACAGCACTGTAATAAAGCATCAGCAAATGCACATATTTCATGAATCAAATATACCTTTAAGATAAATCTCATGTTGCTAACTTGTCTATCCAATTCAGGGTAATCATTTCAATATATATAATATTTTATTAGAATAAATATAGGAATGATATAAAGAAGCAGAGAGGAAAGCCAAAAGCTAGGGAAATAAGCCACTTGCCCAAATATAGCAGCTTAATATAGTAGCTTTTGTTTATTTTATTTCCCGCCTACTAATCAACTAATTAAAAATGATATGCAAAAGAGAACTGGATTTTGATTTGGTTAAGTGATATGTGAGCTAGAAATATTCATTTCAAAGCAAAGTATTATATAAACACAGAACTTAATGAGACAAATAGATGGGTTTAGACTTTTTTTTTAATTGCATAAGGAAAGACACCTACAGCAAATCAAAGTAGGCATCAAACAGTTAGGATACAATATACTCTATTTCTGCTATAGTTTTTTTTTTTTTCTTAAAGGGGAAAACTGTTGAATTCTTCTGCTGCCCAAAAATATAGATATGCCCATACAAAATCTATCTTAAGGGTGTGTTGAAACAATTTTTAACAATAAAGGTATTGTTTTTTAACTTAGAGCCCCGACCCTCTTTAGCCAATGGTCACATCATGCTTACAACTTGGCTCTTTTCCTGCCTCTTTCTCTCACTCACACACACTGCCCCCCCATACTCTCTCTCACTCACACTCACTCTCTCTCTCTCAGGACTTGTTTTAAGTATGGCACCTTTAGTGTTTCTGGTATCCTAAGTGCAGGATGTTTTCAAATATTGTTTTTAATGAGGTTTTAGCTAAACTCCATAAAAAGGTTTCACCTAGCTCATAACATTATTATTTCCTGTTAAAATACAGGGTTTTCACTACTAGAATCACCACCAGCTGCTTTACCAATATTTTAGACTGATAAACTAGTAAACAACTTGTCACCAAGTCCATCTATTATGTATTGGTGAAATGCATAGATGTGAGATGGTGAGCAAGAGAGAATGTCATTGAAATATGAAAAATAAACAGCAACTGCTAGTATTATTCCCATTGTCCCTTAGAAGTATTGAACTAAACTTTTCCAATGAACTGCAAAACAAGGACATGTGTGGCTATTTAAAAATCACAGGGCAATTTTCATACAGGTGTTAACTCCACTATCCTAGCCTAATCCCAAGTCAGTTAATTGTTTTCTGCCTCTTTAAATATGTCATATCTTAACTTAATTCAGTTTCCTTCTTTACTTTCTGTCCTAAACTGTTGAGCCATCTGTTGCATTTTATTTCAGAGGTGAGTGTAATTTAGTGATGAATAAAGTGATCCCAATATTTTACTTAGTTGGTTCACAAAACTGCTGTGAGTCTAAATTAGTTAATGTTTGCAAAACCAGTTGAGATCCTTGTTTGAAAGATGCTGTACTGCAAAAATGCAAATTGTTCATTACTATTTTTAAGTACAAAATAGATAATTGCATGAAAAACAGAAATATGGCAAGAAAACCAAAAGGAGCTTATAATTTTGTTACTTTAAACCGTTAGTAAGATGATTTCACGCATGACATGCCTCTTGCTTAGTTGTTCTTTAAAAGTAATTGGAATTTAAGTATGCAGTGAGCTTACTTAGCAGTATTTGTATACACAGCCGCATACTGTAATTTTCATTAAAAATATAATGACAAAAGTCAGATATTAGATGAGTTTTACACTTCTGCATAGAATACATTAGTGACAAATCCCGTTGCTCAATCAACATCTGCCTTTTCCCCCTTAATCACAGTCTCCTGATATCATTATCTTCCTCTAAATCTTCAAAGCATCACAGCTTGTGACAGTTGTGAGGGGAAACATTATTTTCCTCAAGCAACCAGGTAGTCTGGATTGCCTTCATAATCAATTAATTGCCTTTTATCTTTGTATACTCCTTCTAATACATGAAGCCAAATCAGACTCCCCAATATCAGAGAGATCAGCAGAGAGAAGAAGCTGCAACAGAGTAAACCCATACAGAGAGAACTTGAACCAAATAGGAGTTCCCTGTTGAGTGATAAACCAAGGTATTGAGCAGCAGAATTAGGTCTTGATAAAGTGTGAACATTCAGAATATTAGCTCTGGACAGAGAACTTCAAAAAGGATTTCGTTAACAGCCTTGACACTAAGGCTGTCTACACTACCACTTATGTCGGCAAAACTTATGTCATCCCAGGGTGTGAAAAAAAACCAACCCCTGTGTGACATAAGTTTCACTGGCATAAGTAGTAATGTGCACAGCTCTTCTCCCACTGACATGGCTACTGCTGCTCGATGGTGATGGTTTAATTATGTCAACGAGAGAGCTCTCTCCCGTTGGCATAGAGCAGCTACACAAGAGATCTGACAGCAGCACAGCTGCATTGGTACAGCTGTGCCACTGTAAGCTCTCTAGTGTAGGTATAGCCTAACAGGTTCTAGCAAGGGAAGAAACAAAGCAGTGAGAGGCAAACACTCATATCAAGAATGGGTACTGAAGGATCAGCAATTCTATGTAGAACATGTGCAATGTTTCTATCTATGAATTAAGGTCATTGTCATTGTATTTACTATTTGTATCACAGTAGAATAGAGGACCCAATCAGAGATCTGAACCCTCTTGTGGTAAATACTTTAGTCTCCTGTTATGAAAAGACTCTACTGCAAATAGGTCACATTCTAAAGGCTCAGTTATGACCCTCGCTGTATGAGCCCCTTTACTCCCCTTCCTGCAACAACAGACCCAGCCTGGGTGGAAAACAGCTGCCAGAGATATATTGATCCGCTTCCCATGCAGGTGAACAGACAAATACAGGGAAGGGGTTGGTACCTTGTGTGACAAATTTAAGTTACCAATCTGCCTGAGGCATCAGGTGATCAGACTGAGGCTGCAGGATCTTTAGAGAGGAGATGATGGAACACACCAAGGGTCTAAATTTTAAAGTTTTATTGATAAAATAATAAAATAAATAACAGCAGAGAGCGCTGGGAACACTCCCACATCACTCAGGGGAAGGAAAAAAGTGTTAGTGCCCCAAGCCCTAGCCCACTTTCTAGCTCACACCCGCACTACCTGAGACTGGCCAGGCCCGGGTGTAACATCAGAAGAAGTGGGGGGAGGGGCGGGAAAGGATGGGTGAGAGTGCTGTCCTGGGCCCAGGCTGTCCAGGTCTGCTGTTGATCTCCGAATTGCTCCATCTCCGAGGAGGGTTTTAAGTCCTGGGATCCTTTGAGGGTGTTCCATTCCATGGCCTCTGTTCCTGGTGCTCTTTGTGCCAGTCCAAACTGGCTTTCTATGGTCTTCTCTGCTTTCCCAAAACACAATGGCTCCAGGGATGCAAAGCTCTGCTCCTCCCCCTCGTTGGCTCACTGGTGTTTTCCATCTCTGCAGCCCTGGTTCAGTGTACTTTTTCTTTTCTCATGGCTGGCTGTGGCTGGTTGAGATAATTTTTTCATCTAGCGCCGTGACCTTGGACTGGGGCCAGCTCTTATCATTGGACTGAGCTTGCTAGGGCAGTGTTGAGTTAACCCATTCTTTGCTCTCTTTCTCCTTCCCCCTTTGGCCTTTTGCAGCCTGCAAAAGAATCTTCCATCCACATTCACTCACACTTTTGACCCTTCCCAAAATGTCTTGCAATGCTTGCAACAGCATTAGCAATGTACAATGCTGATCTGCCTTCCCCCTTAAGGGAGGAGGCCATTGTGGTGTGACAATTGGATCTGGAACACTCACTCCAATACACTGGCCAGCACTGGTCTGGAAAGAAATGAAGTGTGCTAGCTAAAGGGCTGGCTTGGTGTGGGCAAATTGTATCTGAGTCATAATCTGGTTCTTGCGCTCCACCTCGGTCAGCATAGTCATGTGCTCTCTTTCACTCCTGTTGGCTTTGACTATAACCTTATAGGCCAATGCTAGGCATAAACAGATTAAGCAATTGCCTAGGGCCCCGATCAGCTCAAGGGCAGGCCCTCTATTTCCTTTTTTAGTATGTGGGGTGTGTGTGTGTACGGCTTGGGGCCCCCAATAAGCTAGTGCCACCTCTAGTTACAGTCCAGACCTAAGTAAAGGCTGTACATGTGTGAAGTGCACTCTAGTGATTTTTCATTCTGTAGGAAATGTTGGAAGGGCTTGAAGTACATTTGAAGTAATTGAAGTCTCTTATACAATTTGGACTTTGCTGCACTGGTGTAAACTTCTGGTGTAGATAAGGAAAGCCACAATTCCCACCCCCGCATACCTTGTTTCAAGCAGGGATAAGATACCCCAGTGAAATCACACCTTTCCTTGTCTATCCTTGGAGTTTGGCAATAGAGTAGGTACAGCAGTGGCTAGCCATTGATTGCTGGAATCATGGCAAATTCCTAGACCAGGAAAACCAAATTGTAAATAGGCAAATTGATCAATCATTAGGAAACACAAAGCAGGTTTACACCACAGGTGAAATAGAGCTTTGAAAACTGCATGCTAGTACTGCCAGGAAAATACAATCCGAAAGTTACACAATGGAGAGGGAAACTAGTGAAGCATTACAGCTGAATGAGACCAAGGTGTGTGTTGACAGCAAATTAGAGAGAATTTTGAAATATGAGATGATTGCAAAGAAATGGTTTCCTTTACACAAAGATCAATCATATGTTTTTTTTCCCCTGAATTACCTTTAATATGTATTAAGAAAACATCCAAACAAGAAAAAGCCCTCGAAAGATTACATGCACTGTCTCTCTTTTACAGAAGCAACATTTTGGAAAAGCTACCTACTGTTACTATCCCCATTTCAGCTGGGTTATTAGCAAAATTAGGAGCCCGAGCATTGATGGCATTTGGCACTGTATCCATTAGACCAGAAGGGTTAGATGATATGGTGCTGAAAATGGTGTCACAGCTAAAACCCCGTCTACACCAGAGCTCCTAATGTTGATAACAAAAGTTCAGCTGCACCCGTGTTAGCAACAAGGAGAAAATTTTCAAAAAATTCCCTAGTGAAGGTAAGAGGGGTGTGTGTGTGTGTACAAAATGATAGCTGCCTCTCTAGCAAGGAAAGAGACTACTCTGCATTTTAAAAAATAATAAATAATAATAAAATAACACATGCAAGCTACATATGCACAAAGGTCGGCTCCTTAAAAGCATCATTTCATGAAATAGGTAGATAATAGTTACTCTGTACATGATTCTGCTGTAACTGCACCTGAGGTATGTTAAATTTGGGTCACATAATTGATGGCATTTTGTTAGATGTATGCTAATATAAAATACACTTAACTTTGTTATTAGTTCCAAACAACCTCAGTTTCCTGTGGGATCCTCCAGGGTCATGCTCACCCTCTGATAGAATCAAGTCCTAATTAAAACAGGGTGAAGAACGGATTTTTCAATCCATTGAGGCAAAGAAATTGCTTTGATTGAACAATTTTTTTGTTTCCACAAAATCAAAACCTTTCATTTCAATTTTTACTTCTATTTTTTTTAATATTAAAATAAGAAAATTTTTAAACAAAACATTTTGGGATTTTGGAAAAAAAATTGGACACAAATATTGAGAAAAACCAACAGCAATTCATGAAACATTTTGCTGTTGCTGAAGCTACATTTTTGTGGCAAAAGCAAAATGTCAATTTTTTTTTGTCCTGTTCTGGTCCTAATATCAACTAATTCGTCTGGACACTAATTAAATTATGTGCAATACATTTCAGAGTTTTGATTTCATCGGACTATTTACTCAGTTGTCTCTTCCCACTCCTTTTGAAATGTGTGGGTTTTGTTTTGGGATTTTTTTTCCTTATGTTCCTGTATAAAATGGGTTAAAAAACCAAAATTTTCAGTGAAAATGGTTTGGGGTTATTTTGACAAAATTTGAAACTTCCTTCATTTTGACCAGCTCTTGTACTTTCTGGGTCTCTGATGTCTGGAGTGAGGAAAATAAAAATCACAAAGAGGCAAAATAATTCCCTAAATTATACTTCCAGTGAGCCATCAGCAAAATGAATATCCTGCCTTCTGCAAGTAAAGTAAAGCAAAGGGCCTAGTTGTGATTATTACTGTTATGTGTAAATCTGTTTCTATTATCCACTTTCCCCCCTGTTTTATTCTACATCACCACAGTTTATTATAACAGAGGGGCCTGCAGTGGAAACTCAAATATGACCTTCCTCTACCTTTGGAAAAGTGCTAATTTGTATTTGAACTATAGATGTTGTACATATGATGGATTCAAACTAGAACCCTAGATCTGAATAGTCGTGAACTTTGTGGCTTCTGGACCCGAAGTTTGTATGATTGGCCTCATATCTATTTATTACCTTAATCCAGGCAAGAAGGGTAAAAGGTTATTTTTATAATTGTTATCACTAACTGTTCTTGTTAGTGAATAGCAACAGTCCCTTCATTCAAAGTACTAAAATCGTAGAGCTCAATTCTGATATTCCTTGTTCCAGTTTTATTCCAGAGTTACACCTCTCTTAAACCTGGGAAGTAATATCATAGTCTGGCCCATTCACCTATGTCATATAAGCTAGTTACAAACAGTGATGGAATTATGCCAGAGCCCGTCAAATCTAATTGCTGCTAATTCAAGAAGTCCCAATATGTTTCATGATGGAATGTCACATTAAATCAGATTGGGTTCTGTAGGTCTTGCAACTGAATTCCAATGTTGAATAGAAAGAGTGCCACTTACCAGGGCCTCATACAGAATACATTACTTATTTCTGGATGAATGTGTGCATAAACATGCAAATGTATGTATATAATCCTTCCATTTTTGAAGAGGTTTTATCTCCATCATTTGTCTTTAATTCTATTTGGGTTCCTACTGTGAATGTGAAGTGCTTTACAGGCACTGTCTCTTACAAAAATTTCCTTAAATTGAGCACTGCATTCTCATATTTCACCATGGAGCCAATTGTTTCTAGTTGTGTGCTAGCATCACTCCACAATGTGGTCCAAATGCTCAAATACTAATCTGTTGGCATATTATTTCTTACAAAAGATATTTTGTCATTTCCAGCAAGTGTTAAGTTTCAAAGGCAGTTTAGAATCTCTGCTGGTTGAACTGAATTATAGAATCATAGAACTGGAAGGAACCCCGAGAGGTCATCTAGTGCAGTGCACTCAAGGGAGGACTAAGTATTATCTAGACCATCCCTGACAAGTATTTGTTTAACCTGCTCTTAAAAATCTCCAGTGACAGAGATTCCACAACCTCCCTAGGCAATTTATTCCAGTGCTTAACCACCCTGACAAGTCGGAAGTTTTTCCTAATGTCCAACCTAAACTGCCCTTGCTGAAATTTAAGCCCATTGTTTCTTGTTCTATCCTCAGATGTTAAGAAGAACATTTTTTCTCCATCCTCCTTGTAACAACCTTTTATGTACTTGAAAACTGTTATCATGTCCCCTTTCAGTCTTTTCTTCTCCAGGGGAAAAACCCATTTTTTTCAATCTTCCCTCATAGACCATGGTTTCTAGAATTTTAATAATTTTTGTTGCTCTTCTCTGGACTTTTTCCAGTTTCTCCACATCTTTCTTAAAATATGGCACCCAGAATTGGACACAATACTCCAGTTGAGGCTAATCAGTGCAGAGTAGAGTGCAAGAATTACACTTTGGGGGAGGGACAGCACAGCGGTTTGAGCACTGTCCTGCCAAACCCAGAGTTGTGAGTTCAATCCTTGAGGGGGCCATTTAGGGATCTGGGGCAAAAACTGGGGATTGGTCCTGCTTTCAGCAGGGGATTGGACTGGATGATCTCCTGAGGTCCCTTCCAACCCTGATATTCTATGATTCTATGAACACTCCTAGTGCATCCCAAAGGTCTTACTACCTGATATATTCATGGTGAGTGTGTATGCTTGTGCTTGCATGCACAGAAGCAGGTTATTATGGCAGAAACAGTCTTCACAACTTACTGATAGAAAAGTGACAAGACTTTCTGTGGAGTAGAGCTTCCACCAATTTTTAGAGGTGCCACCCTGAAAAAAACATGTGAAAAACAGACCACAAGCTCTATTGGGAAATGAAGTTGAGAAATATAATAAGAAAGATTTGCACTGATTTTTAGTAATTTTTTACTATCCCCATGAATGCTATGTGCTTCACAGAAAACAAGAGTGGCATGTCCTTGCTCCAAAGAGCTAGCAATCTGGATGCCTTTAAGGAATTTATCAAAGACTTGCTCCCCCCAGGAAATCAAACATACAAATTGTTTCCGGATGAACTGGAATGATTCTAGCAAGTGAACCTGAAACTAGATAACTGTTTAAGAAATAATCACATCTCATTATATTATTATATTTCTCCACTACATTTGCTGCCAGACTTTGCTCTCTTTTTCTTGTGGGGTCCTATAGAGTAGAAACCAAAGGGATGAGTAGGAGGAATTTCTACTTCACTTAGAGCCCTACTTCTCTGAGAGCAAGCAGCAACAGAGAGGAAACTTGAGCACAGAGAGAGGTCACTTCAGGAGGGCATGAGTTTTGGGTGATATGGATCAGGCTCTTGAAGCACCAATGGAATCCCATATAGGAGGAGGCTGTATGGGCATTTTTTTTTAGTTGAACAAAACAAGAAAGTTAACAGTGCTAAACAAAATAATTATTTCAGTTCTGCATGAATCTGAAAGGTCCTATGTTGTTCAGTGGTGCAACGGCACCATCCAGACTGGGATCCAGAAAAATACCAAGTACACAGAGAGGCTGAAGATGAACATCTCTTCTCCAAAGCCCACTGCAACCTCCTCCTACATGGTAGCATGATGCTGCAGCAGATATTCACCCCTCAGCCATGGTTCTCCTACATTACCAGCAGCTACATGACATCTATGAGTGTACTCTGTGCCAGAGGTCCTCTCCCTTGCTGTCAGCAACTGACCAGGCCCAAACAAGTGCATAATCCAGAAGATGCTAGCATCAAAGGCAGCTTGCAGATACTTCTCTACCACACTTGCTTGCTTCTGTAGTTTATTTTCCTCTTCTCTGTTGCTGTTTCTCTCAACCTCTCCTCCATACAGCTGACAGCACAACCAGCCCTCTATGGCCTATGCAGTGGCCTACAAAGAGGCAATGCAATATACAGACCTTCCTGGTTTATACCAGAGTGCATCTGTGCAGAGCTGATCCTTCCCTTTTCTCCTTACCTGACCAGGAATAGTGCCAAAGTAACTAAGAGTATTCCTTGCCTTGAAATGCTGCCAATCTGCAGTTGCTGAAGCTGCTGGTGATAACTGCACATAATCTCGCACTACCATCCACTTCCCACTTCCAGCCCACAAAGAGCTCTTAGGGTAGCTATATGGGTAGGCTCGGTTTGAATACTCACTAGAATATACCTTTACGTGAGTATTCACAGCTGAAGCTGGGGGAAATTTCTGGACCAATTTTTTTTTTTTACAGTGAAGAATACGGATTCGGCTCCACTAAAATGTTTAGTGAATTTGTGTTGAATTTGCCAAATTCTTTCAGCTAAAAAAACAACAACTCCAAAACCCAAATGACTGCATTTTGACATTTGCAGAACTAAACATTTTGATTTTTGATTCAAAATTACTTTTCGTTTAGAAATGTCCTTCACTTTTTTAAAAATTAAAACTTTAAAGTTCAAAATCAAAATAAAACTTTTGTTTCAGGTTGAACCTTATGTTTCATTTGAGAAAAAAATATCCCCCCCAACCCACTTTTGCTGTAAATTTAAAAAAAAAAAAAATGTTTCAGGTCAGCCCAAACTATTTTCTCCTGACTTTGGAAGAGCCAGCAAGCTGTAAAATCAGTTATTCAAACTACTCTATTCACAACACACGTGCTTTCCATAAATGTCCATGAGAACAAAACGTAGGTCAGCTAATGTTTATTGATAATGAATAAAAGAGGTTACAAACACTTTTCAAGTGAATCCATGGATTTTATGCACAAGAATATTCCACTTTATTTTTCAGCTCTCTTTTGAATTACTCATAGCCAAATTCACTCTACTACTACTACATGGAGTATCTCGTAGGCTTTGAATATATGGTGCTATAAAACTTTAGTATGATATATAGATTAAAAAGGACAATTCAGTCTTTAATGTGTGAACCAAGTAAAGTAAAAATGAATCTGTGGTGACCATTTAAAATGAAATTCAAGAAAAAGAACAGTTTATTTGCTTCATAAAAACCTGTGAAGCATTCAGATTGAATAACATAAGCAGAATGCAGCTATATAAATCTTCTTAATTTACATCCAGGGCTTCATTATGCATATTTTATAGCACTCTGCAGAACTTTAATTTACAGATTTTTTTGGAACTTTACCAATCCCAATAGAAGTGCTAAACATGCCTGTTGGAACATTTAACCAAAGTAAGTCACTGGAGATTTCCTTAATGAGTTCAGAATTATCAGTTATTTGCATTCCTAGTAGATTTAAAGCAGTAGGGCCTATTAAGAAGATAATGGCAAATGCTGTTTGAATGCTAGTCTTCAGCAAACTATTCACTAAAATGAATAATTCAAAGTACAAATTTCAAAGTATGCAACTAAATTGAGCCAGCTTTTGTATATCTCATTTAGATAGGTAATTTGACTCAAAATGGCCACTTATTCAACAATGTGCAGTTGAATAGACTAAGGCAAATAACACTAATAAGAACTCAAGACAACATCTTTATTCTTTGTTGACCTTCACCATTGATCTTCCTAACTGTTAAATATTATATATGTTTCTTTAAAAGTAATTCCCATTAAAGTTTCTTTACAGACCCCAGAATATTACGACCTGCAAGGCTTATTGAGAAAATCTAAAAGTTTTTACAAAGCTACTCATTGAAATAATTTGGCAATCGAACTGTGCATTACCCGTTTACATATCATGAATTGGAAATGGTTGGCCTTCTTTCCAGATCTAAAAGCTATAGGGGCCTGTAAGAGGCTAGGGCATGGGAAATGCTGATGTAATAACATAAAGCTGACAGCTGTGGACAGAGCAATATTTATTTCTATGATAATCTATAATTAGTTCTAGTTTGCGTCCTGGCTGTATAAACTTGTTTACCCATGTGTATATTGGAATAACTAGTTTATCTTTGACCATGCATAATTGCATAACTGATTTCCATTATGAGACAATATAATATAATTGCCATGGTAAGATAGCAGTCACTGTGTAAACTACTGAAATTAGAATAAATTTGACATTATTATTATGGTCCAAGCAGAATTATCCAGAGCCCTGGACCTTGCCAGAAAAACATTGTACTTTCAGACAGAATACATTTTGTATTATCGGGCATATATATATAAATCTTTATTACTAAACCATGCACTCTGGTGTTAGCCTTTGTGCTGTTTAAAAAAAAAAAAAAACAAACCAAACCAAGGGCACAATTTTAAGTAGGACCGAAAATGATGGGAGTGGGGAGGGGGATTTCAGCCTAGGCTCCCCAGAGGTGGCTTTCCACTGTCTTTCTGTCCTTCCCCAGAATTCTGGGAATACCTAGGCCCCAATTTTAATTTCAATCAGACTTAGGAGTGCAGGAACACATGGTAGTTTGGCCCGTCTCTCTTAGGTACTTATATGGCCCCTATCATTGCAGCATCCCAGCACCTCATAATATTTTAATGATCATCATAATAATATATTAATCTTCACAACACCCTTGTGAGGCAGGGAAATATTGTTATCCCCATCTTACAAATGGAGTAACTGGTACAGAAAGCCAAGTTACTTGTTCAAAGTAACACAGGAAACTTGTAGCAGAACAGGGAATAGAAGGTGGTCTGCAAATTCCTAGGCTAATGCCCTACCACTGGTCCATCCATCTTTCCTCTTTAACATCCTCTGAGACTCTCCCATTCCACCCACAAATGTCTCCTGTCCCAGAAGGTCATGAGCAACTGGCAAAGGGCTTATCAGCCCTGTCCTGGCTAATGATTCCTCTAAATAAGTGGAGTTTTCAACTACTTCCTTAAGGTAAAAACAAAAGGAGTATTTGTGGCACCTTAGAGACTAACCAATTTACCTTAAGGTAGTTTTCATTCTCCATTGCACCACTGGAATGGCACAAGTGCAATTGAGGGTATGTCTAGTCTACAAATCAAGGTGTGATTGTAGCATGGGTAGGCATAGTTATGCCAGATTTAATCAAGCTAGCACGGATAACAATAGCAGTGTAGATGTGGCTGCACAGGTTAGCAACCAGAGTACAAGTCCACTAACCACCAGGGAGCAGTCTAGTCTAGTTGCTAGCCTATGCCACCACATCTGTTTCTACTGTTATGCATGCTAGCACAGTTAAAGCTATCGCAAATATGCCTAGCAATGGACGATCACACTTTCAATTGTAGTGTAGACATGCCCTGAGAGAGGCCCAGTTCCTCAGCCTCTCCTGTGAACAGCATATCTATTCTAATATAAAAAAATCACAAAAAACATTATGCTAAACAACATTGTTTTGTGCACAGCATTCTAGTTTTTGAAGGAATCTGATTAGATAGACTATATAAAGAACCAGCGGTGACAATCAAAAGTGAGATGGCGAAAATGACAAAGATATATCAAACTCTAGTTGCCATACAACAGCAGGTTAAGATCAAACTGTATTTTGTGTCAAATAGTGTTGGCAATGTTTAATTTGCCTATTCTGTGAAGCCTTCATTGCAAACAATTGGGGCATTTATGAAATATTTATACATTATTTAGTGACTCTCCTCTAAAACTGCTGATTATTGTTTTTTTTCTTATCTACTTTGTGAGTATGTGATTACATTGCTAAAGTGCCTAACATCTCCAAAGACAAATAGAGGAACATGTTCAGTGATTTACAGAATTAGAAGCTTGTAACCTAATGTAGCCTGTCTTGAACAACAGGGATCAAAGCTACATCTTCATCTGGTATAATTATGAATAATTTTACTGAAGTCATTGGAGCTGAGCATCTGGCCCTATATGTATAATTTGTAAGTAGGCCAGGATACCAAAACAACTGGTACATGTCCATACAGCATAATGACACCTCTCTGAAGTTACTATCTTTTATTTTGGAAATTCAGCTTGTGTGTGTGTATGTATGTGTGTTATTTTTAAAGTAAATCTCTAGATGTTATGGTTGCGAAGAAAACCTCAAAAATGGAAAGGGGTGTAACCAATGAGCCTTCACAGAGCCTAAAACAATAGTTTGAAGAAGTGTGAACTGCCCATTCATCTCAGGAAGCTGTTATCTTAGATTCCCTAGTGATGACCAGGACCGGATCTAGGCACCAGCGAAGCAATCACGTGCTTGGGGTGGCACATTTCCAGGGGCAGCATTCCGGCCAGCCTTTTTTCCCCCCAGCCCAGCTCAGTCAACCAATGAGTCCCTGCATGGGGTGGGGCGTCAGGCTCAGAGTGGGAGTCCTGGCCCAGGGGCGGTCCCTGCCCTGGCCCCCGCCGCTGCGGGAGTGGGGCGATGTGGCTTCTCCCCCACTGCCTGCCCCTGCCACACGTCACAAGCGGCAGAGGAGCCGGAGCTGAGCGGAGCAGATTCCGGGATCGGGGCAGGACCCGCGACCAGTAAGGGACCCGCTGCCCCGGGCGGCTCGGCAATGGGAGGCTGTCCCGCCCCTGTGGCTGTCCCGCCCCCCAGCCGCTCTGTCGGTTACTGTCCCCTCTGCAGGGGTGGGGCTGGGTCTGAGATCAGGCTGGGGGCCCACGGGCGGGATGTACAGTACTGAGAATCTCACTCCAAACACTGCTATAGCATTACACATTCTTTTAACATTACCGGTATCAGTGGCTTCTGATGAGCGCAGTTTCTCAAAACTGAAATTACTAAAAAATTATTTGAGGTCCACCATGTCTCAAAGTCATTTGTCAGGACTCATATTAATTTCAATTGAAAGTATCATTGCAAAAAATTCAGATTTCACTGAATTATTAAAAGACTATGCAAGTATAAAATCCAGAACAATTCAGTTCATATAAATTCTTTTAATTTATGAGAAACTGGGCACACCGGAAGACACTAACGTTTTTCAATACAGTGTATAGTTGAAGCCAAATTGTTCATAATTGTGATTTTGTTAAAATTAAATGAATACACAAGTAGGAAATTGTTTTATTTCACTAACTACAAATTCTATTTTCATTTTTTAAAAATTTTAAGCAGTCAAAAAAACCCAAAGCAAAAAAAAAAACATTGCAAAGTGCAAAAGTATAAAAGCCAAAAAAAAAGGGGGGGTGGAGCGGCCAACATTTTTTTTTTTCTTGGGGCTGCAAAAAACCTAGAGCCAGCCCTGGTGATGACAATTTAAATTGTCAACATAGTTAATTATTTCATTCCTCATGTAAACTGGATCACAAATCTGCACAATTTACTGTGAATGACATCTTATTTCAATGCCAAAAAAGGTATTCACAAGATAACACCTCTTTTTTTCCCCCAATCAATAAGAAGCTTTGAGTTGTTCCATGCTCTTTTAGTTAGCCCGCTAAAGGTGGTGGCAGCCTTTCCAATGTGAATATTTAGTTCTTCATCCAGTAAGAGGTTGGTGGTCACTGTAGAACCTAAATAGCTGAACTTCTGGACTACTTCTAGCTGGTTTACATTTAAAGTAATTGAAGGATCTTGTGGAACCTCCTGTCCTAATGTAACCATTTTCTTGATGCTAATGATGAGAGAAAATGCCTGACAGGTAATTGAAAGGCAGTCCATGAGTTCTTGTAACCAAAATGCTAGTGTACCAAGATCGCGTTCTCAGCATTCTCATGTATGGTGGGGAAACATGGACAACTTATGCTCATCAGGAGAAAAGGTTGAACAGTTTCCACCTGCGTTGTTTACGCCACATACTCAACACCAAATGGCAAGATACAGTCACCAATGCAAAGGTTCTTCAAAGGGCAAATTTACCAACTGTGACAGCCCTGATCAAGCAAAAATGACTGTGCTGGCTGGGCCATCTGAGTAGGTTGGAAGATGAATGCATACCCAAGGACATGCTATACGGTGAACCATCAGAGGGAAAAACAACAACAGGACATCCCAATCTTTGCTATAAAGACACAAACAGATGAGAGATGAAGGAATTTGGCATTGATCCTGACCAATGGGAAATCTTGGCGAGTGATCGTAACAAGTGGTGCCATTTTCTCCATCAGTGTATCGCAGTCCATGACAGAAGGTGGCTCCCACAGCTTGAACAGAAAAGAGCCCATAGGAAACAAGCAGCCCAACCAAGATACATACTTTTGCAATAACTGCTGAAGATCATGCAAATCTCAGATTGGCCTATTCAGTCACATGAGACATTGCAAACCATCTACATAATAGGTTGCAATTTCCACCATCTCTCGCAGACAAAAGGATGCTAACAAGAAGAAGACAAGCCCAAGGAGCTTAAAAGAACCGATCGGAATATTAAAACCCCACTGAAGGCAAACAAAAGCGCAATGAATCCATTAGATCCAAATGCCATATACACTCATATTTTAAACATCTGCACAGGCTGCTGGGAGCAGTGTCTCATTTTGGGGACTCACATGATAGGAGGTTATGTTGGACTTTGGAAGAGTACCATCACCATTTCCCCAAGCCTCCATCCACCTGATCTAGCCAACAAATAGTACCGACATCACCAGAATATTTTCTAATGCTAAACCATTTATTTTAAGTTTTGTAATACGCTGAGCAGTTAGAGGAGAAAGATATTATTAGATTTCAAGAAGCTGCTCCCTGATATATTTAAACTGCACCTCTCACTTGCCTCAATTAGATATTGAATGCCTGGTGCTTGAAGGCAGGAGTCAGACAAGTCCAGCCCAATCAGCTTCAAGTTATTTGGTCACTGAACTTCAGCAATGTTAATAAATGCTGCCAGAAAAGCTGAAACCCTTATGTACGAAGTCCATAGAATTTTTTTCCTCATTTCTCACCTTTAGCAAAAAGAGGGTCTCATTCAAAGCTAAGCAACATCAAAAGAAAATCCTGAGGGGGACCAACATCAGATATGATGATAGGTTTCAGAGTAGCAGCCGTGTTAGTCTGTATCCGTAAAAAGAAAAGGAGTACTTGTGGCATCTTAGAGACTAACAAATTTGTTAGAGCATAAGCTTTCGTGAGCTACAGCTCACTTCATCAGATGCATCCGATGAAGTGAGCTGTAGCTCACAAAAGCTTATGCTCTAATAAATTTGTTAGTCTCTAAGATATGATGATGTTATCAAATGCCCATCTGCTTTCACTATGAATTTAGTAGGGTCCACAAGATTTTGCATAATTCCCTCCAAAGCTTGACAGACACTTCAAAGACTGAGGCCAGATTTGATCAAAAGTAGTAGAATAGTTATTTCATCATAAACAGCATACTTCCACAAATTTAAAAATCAGTTTGTTTTCCTATGTATCCATGTACATATGGCAATACTCATTTATGCAACCTGCCAACATCTAACAGCCAGGCTGAACTCTTCTGTTGTCCCCTTTGGAACTGAGCAATAACAACAACTGTATACCACTGTAAGGTGTAGTAGAGTAAGAGCTTATCATTAAGCTGGGGAATGTAGCACCACCTACTGATGGAAGTATTATGTATACTAATCAACACAACTTGTAGTGCTAGACAGAGTCTCTTCACTAGTTCTGCCTCTGATGGATCGTGCTATGGTAACCGCACATCCTTTGGAGCAGTCAGTATTTCTGACATGTGAAGTAGATTATAACCTAAACCTTAAATAACACTAGTTGTTCAATTTGTGCAGGGCTTTTAGTATACTATGAATAGGAAACTTTTTCTCAGAATTGTTGCTTTTTTCATATTTAGATTTTGTACTAATTTGTTAATTTTGTACTAAATAGACCAAATCAGTTGTAAGTTTCCATATAACTCTGTGTGTGTGTGAGAGTGCGTGTGTGTATAGATATATAAAAACCTTTGTATGTATGAATATAGTATACATGTTCTTAGAATACCCAATGATATTTACAAGGTAATATTTGATTTAAAATATATTTGAATTTAGAGAAGTTTAGAATATTACTAGGTAATATGGGGACAGTCCCAGATGGAACTGAAATCATCAGGTGTCTGAACATGCCCACAATGGCTTATTTTAAATCTGTTAATGTATGTGTTGTTGTTGTTGTTTTCTGCTCCAATTATACTTTGGAAGATACTTGTTGTTTTTGTAGATATTTTTGTATACCTGACAACCGTAGAGGCTCAGTTGAAGGCATAAATTCATTCAAAACTAACCAGTACCTGATATGTATAAATACAGACCATATCTTAGAGATGTGGTTTAATAATATCTTTTACAACTTTGCCATGAATTTTCTTAGTATATGATCCAGAAACATGAGGAGACTTAATGAACCCTGTCAAAGACATGTGAGATCAAAAAAATGCCAATTAAGTTTCTTGCAGAAAACTAATTTAGCAGAAATAGATGCTGATAGAATCAATAAGGTGTGAGTAGGCACAGAGCATCATTCATTACTGAGCGGCAAAGAGTCCTGTGGCACCTTATAAACTAACAAATGTATTGGAGCATAAGCTTTCATGGGTGAATACCCACTTTGTTGGATGCATGTAGTGGAAATTCCCAGAGGCAGGTATAAATATGCAAGCAAGAATCAGGCTAGACATAACAAAGTTAGTTCAATCAGGGAGGATGAGACCCTCTTCTAGCAGTTGAGGTGTGAACATCAAGGGAGGAGAAACTGCTTTTGTAGTTGGCTAGCCATTCACAGTCTTTGTTTAATCCTGATCTGATAGTGTCAAATTTGCAAATGAACTGAAGCTCATTACTGAATTCTAAAAGCTGTGGCACATCCATTTTAATTCTTACATATATAACTTTCCATCTTATATAGTCTTGGTCTGATCCTGAAGGAAGTTCTTCTTGAAGGCTATTTCGACTCAAAAACATTAATTCTAGGAAGCATTTGCAATCCAAGTGGAGGTAATTCTGAATTTTTCAGAGGCATCACACACATTCTTTATAATAAAAAACAGTCATTCCTGTAATACTGGGAGGCAACTGGAATACTATACTTGAAAGACTTATGGACAAATCCAATTACATGAGACCCAGCTTTCAAAACACAAAAGGCCATCTGTGGGAAAACAGAGAAACTGCCTACCAGCATGGAAGGGGTTAAAGAGAGCATTTGGGCCCAGCTAGCTCTGCCCCATTATACCTGCACCCAGTGCCAGGCCTGGAGAGGAGTGAAAAGGAGGGAGCCTGGCTTAGGCTGGGGCTGACTGGTGAAGAGGCAGGAGCTAGATGCCTCCGTACCTGAGGGGACGAATCACAAGCCTGACCACCAAGGCAACAACCAGGGATCAAATGAGTCTTCCCCTGGCCAAAGGAGATGGAGAAAGAGGCCTTAGGGGCTTCTGGCTTAAGAGGAGCTGTGTTTTGGTCTGGGTGACCAAAACACAGAGACCTTGTGGGGGTTCTGTCCCTGCCAAATTTATGGCTGCCCCACCCAGAGGAACCTGGGACTGCAGCAGAACATTGTCCACGGTCCATCAGGAGACACTACTAGAGACAAGCTCCCACAGGAATTTGGATTATAAGGGCCACACCCCAAACTGAAGGGACAAGAATAGGAAGTAGTCCAGAAGTGGATGTAGACTCTGATCAACTCCAAATACAGATATTATGAATGCTTATCCATCCAAATCAAATTTACATTCACCAATGTCAAATAAAGATATTATGAATGGGGATATAAAGCAGGTAAAATGCTGACCAGAAGACTTAACATGGAACTATATTTCTTCTTTATTACAAGAACATGAGAGTGCCATCCTTGGACTGACAGATATGAATAACAATTTAAGCAATTTTTTTTAGGCTTTATATAAATCAGACAACCCATTTGATCTGAAAAAAAAATTGATCATTTGTTCTGAAGTTAGGGCATTAAAGGCTTCAGTGACATAGACAAAGTTTCATAGACAAAGATTTCTTAACACAAGATCAAACAAGCTATAAACATATGAATTCTGGCAAGGCCCCTGGGATGGCTGGCTTTCTGGCAGATTTTTACAAAACAGTTTGTAATCAGTTATCTTCTACTGTTTCAAGGGTCTTCACTGAAACCTTTAAAAAAAGAACCATGTCTTGTTACATGAGAACTGCTTTAATTAATTTAACATTAAAGAAGAACGAAGATGGTTGTAACTGTGGCAACTTCTATCCCATATCTTTATTGAACACAGGTGGCAAAATAATTGCCAAAATGTTAGCGATTTGACTGAATGACATTATCCCATCAATGATACAAGCAGATCCCATTGGTTTCTTTGGCTGATGATAATATGAGAAAAATCACTCATTTGATCCAGCAAGCTCAGATGTCAGATATTTCTTCCATAGTCTTAGCTCTAGATGCAAAGAAGGCCTTTGATAGGGTTGAATGGCCTTATCTGATGCCAGTCCTAAAAATATTTAGATTTGGACCAATAGTCCTGAATTGGTTCAGTATATTCTATAACTGTCCCCTCACTTCAATATCAACTAATGGAATTTTTTCTCTTGCATTTCAATTAGAATGAGAGAGATGGCAGGGCTGTCCCTTCTTTCCCCTGCTTGTCTATGAACAATACTTGCTCTGAATTTAGGGCATTGAGCCACTTGCAACGTACATATGCCAGCTCACATTCACTGAAGGCATAAATATAAATAGGAGAGAATACAAAATCAGTTTATATGCTGATGACGTTTTTGCACTATTGAAGAATCCATCATCATTGATTCCATCATTATTGAGTATAGTTGAAATTTTTTTCAGAGATCTCTGGTTTTCACATTAACTGGAATAAATTGCAAGCAGTGGATATATCCAAAAGACCAGATCCTTCTCAGTGTCAGTACTTTCCATTTCATATATGCTATGTAATTACCGTACTTATTTAGGTGTTAAGATTTGTCCTAATCTTTTCAAAATTGTTTCTATAAATATGGATTATATATTAAAACAAAATTCCAAGGTTGTAGAGAGATGGCAGCTTCTCCTTTTATCCTTACTGAAAAGAACAGAAGAAGCCACAATATATATTTTCCCAAGAAACTTAAGGCTGGGTTTCTTTAAGGGAAATGTGTTGTTGGCTTGTGGGTAACAAGTAAGGTGTTATTGAAGCTGTTTTGTGCTTCTAAATCTAAGTGTTCTTTGCAGTTCTTTGCAGTAACCTCAGTGAGGCTCCCTTTGGATCCCGGTCACAGTGATGTAGTCTGGCTAGGATACACATTACCACAGGTTAATTGGGTTTTTGGATCAGAACCACATGCTTGTCAAAAATTAATTTAGATATTGGAGAGTTTAAAGGTTAAAAATCAGTTACAATGAGTGACCCATGCTTATATGAAGATCTTGATAGAAAAAGCCTGGAAGAATTGTGCTCACTGAGGGGTTTGGCTTTTAGGAGAAAAGCCCCAGAAGAAGAACTGAAAAATCTGTTAATGACCAGTAATCACCAGTAGAAGGCAGGGGCATCGCCCTCACCTGATATGGCAGAAGCAATTAGAATGCAGAAGGCAGCAAATGAGCAGTAACTTGAACATGAACAGAAAATGGCTGAAAGAAAGAAGCTGCTGAAAGAGAGAAAGAAGCCGATGCAAGGCACATGGAATGGCTAGCCACTGAGGAGAGGGCTCACAGACTTCAGCTCCAAGTGTTGGAAGAGCAGAGAAAGTCACCACCACCTGGAATTCCTCCACAATGGAAAATAAATGGGAAAAGATCTGCCCCATTTACAAAGATACTGAAGACATAGAGGAATTTTTGTCTACCTTTAAATGCGTATGCAGGAGATCCAGGATGAGCAGCGAATGCCTGTCCTGCTCACCAGATTGATTGGGAAAGCCAGGGAAGTATTTAATGAATTAAGGGAACAAGAAGCCAAAGATTACGTGCTGTTTAAAGATTGTGTGTTAAAGCAATTCAAGATCACTCTTGGCTCTTACAGGGTTAAGTTTAGAGAGTTTAAAATGGCTAATGATTGTAGTTTTGTGGAATGTGCTCATATGGTAATGGGTTTTGTTAAAAAGTGGGTTGTGGGAGCAAGGGCACATGGGAGTTTTGAAAAATTGCTGGATTTAATCACTTTGGAACAGTTTTTAGACATTGCTCCTGAAAATATTAGAGCAGCTGTCTGTGATAGAGAACCTGATTCAATCCTACTTGCTGCAGAAATTGCAGGTGTGTATACACCAAATAGGGTTTGAGAAGGGTGTAAACACCATGGGAAGAATAATCACTATTGTAACGATGCTGGTTCTGATGGGACCCAACTGAGAATGCCAATTCAGGACAAATTGCTTAAAGCAGGGCAGTTACAGCCCAAGGCTGGGGTTCCTTTGCACACCAAGGCAAACAAAATCAGCCAAACAGAGAAGACTTCAGTTTTGCCCCACTGGCTAACCACAAGTCACACAAGCAATTCCCTTAGACACTCCAGTTTCCCAGTATCACCACCAGTGCCACTCATTATGGGGACAAATGGTTATGAAAACCAATACCCCAGTAAAAGAAAAAAGGTTCTCCTGATCCCAAAGGACCAAGCCCCAGACCCAAGTCAATATATAAATCAGATCTTACCCACAAATCACGCTGTTGCCAATCCTTTAGAATCTAAAATCTAAAGATTTATTCATAAAAGGAAAAAGACATAGATGAGAGCAAGAGTTGGTTAAATGGAATCAATTACATACAGTAATGGTAAAGTTCTTGGTTCAGGCTTGTAGCAGTGATGGAATAGACTGCAGGTTCAAATCAAGTCTCTGGAGTACATCCACAGCTGGGATGCTTCATCAGTCCTTTGTTCAAAGCTTCAGTGTAGCAAAGTCCCTCCAGAGGTATGAAGCAGGATTGAAGACCAGATGAAGGAGCTGCAGCAGCTTTTTATATTCTCTTGCCATGTGGTCTCTGCTTTCTTTGTCCCAAAGACAAGCTTTCCATCACATGGCATGGAAAAATCTCAGAGTTCTGTCCACAGGCATGTCCCTGCATGCCTTGCTGAGTCACAAGGTGTATCTGCCTTTTCTCAATGGGTCAATTGTATAGCTGATGATCCTTAATGGGCCATCAAGCAGGTTAGGCAGAACTGACACCAACTTGTCTGGGGTGTCACACAGAAGCACAGCATAATTTTGAAATACAGATAGTATAGAGCCAATACTTATAACTTTAAATACAAAAATGATACATGCATACAGACAGCATAATCATAACGAGCCAACCATAACCTTGTCTTAGACACCTTATTTGACCCCCTTTATACAAGATTTGGTGCCACTACAGGACCTTGGTTGCAAAAATGATCTATACGGTCCCAGATTATGTCAATAACATCACAACTATTCACCCCAGTTTAAGAGGAAGGAAGGGTTTAAAATTAAACCTAACCCCAACTCTGATAAAGAAGCTCATGGAAACCCAGAATATAAAAAACTCATACACTAAGAGAAGACAAGTGATATGTCATTTGTATAGTACACCTGGTCAGAAACAGAGTGTCCAAATGTAAAAAATAACTAGCAAACCCAGTAAATGCTAATCCAGTTATTCTAAGCACACAGGCAAACCAAATAGAGCCCAGCGTTGCTGTCTTGTGTGCAAATGCTGTTTCTGTTGTCTCTGAAGGACTTGATCTTAAAACTCATATTAAAGATAAATATGGGAATAATAATACAGAGTACATTAACAGTGCAGGAGTTAATGGAATAAGGTGTATGGCATGGAGGGGACACTGCAGCAGATATTACTTTGGTTAAAGCAAGTCTTGTCAGGGAGGAAGATTATTTGCCAGGTGAAATTGTAACAGTTGTAGCATTACCTGAATATTTTGTAAGAGTGCCTTTGGCTAAAATCCACTGTAAGTGGAAGGGATTTGATGGCACCATGGTTGTGAGAGAAAAAAATACATTTAATAAGAATCATAGAATATCAGGGTAGGAAGGGACCTCAGGAAGCCATCTAGTGTAACTCCCTGCTCAAACCAGGACCAATCCCCAATTTTTGCCCCAGATCCCTAAATGGTCCCCTTAAGGATTGAACTCACAACCCTGGGTTTAGCAGGCCCATGCTCAAACCGCAGAGCTATCCCTCCCCCACAATAAGGAATGTTTGTAAAGCTTTGTGCAGTCAAGTTAATATCGTAAACCAGTCACAGGAAATAAATGATTCTGAACCTGTGATGATTAGGGGCAATGACTTGCCTATGGAGCAATTCTCCAAATGTTTGTTTGTTGGAAGTAGCATCTTGCCTGTTAAGAAAGCTGCCCCACTCTCCAAGCAACTGTCTGTGAATGATCATGAGTGCTGGGACAAGGGAAAGGATATCTCACATTGTTGTTCTGTTGAGAACAGCAATGTGTCTGCTAAAGGAGAATGTTTCTCTAGTTCTTCGTCTGTAAAGCAGAGAGAACAAGCCTGTCAGCCTCTGATGGTTGAAAATGTATCAGTTGTCTCAGAGTTGGTTCTGGTTGTAACTAAAGCCCAAGAAGGAAATGTTCCTAAGTTTGTGTCTTATAGGGAGAATGACACTGTAACTAGGTCACATCCAGTTGATGTCATAGCTAGTTCCCAGGGATCAGGTGATTCTGGTGCTTCTATTTTGCCCGTTGGTAGTGTGTTGCTGGGTAAAGATCTGACAACCTTGTCTAATCAGGTTGATATCATAACCAGGGAACAAGAAAAGCATAAAACTGATTTGACTATGTTACCCACTGACAGTGTGGAAACTTGTAACAAGGGGGAAATGATCCCTAAGATTGTGTGTGTTGAGCCTGGTAACTCGCATGTTGTCAGCAAGAAGAGCTGCAAAGGGAAAGAGAATGCTTCTAAACTTTTGACTATGGAGTCTAGCAGCTTGTCCAAAAGGAAGTTGTGTGAAAACCTGCCTGATGAACCAGAGGTAGTTCTGGATTTGAGTGAAAATCAGAAGAAGTTTGTTGATTTTGATGTGTCTGTTGTACCAACGTCGATTCTGAACATAACTGAAAGAATCTGTTGCAGTGCATGTTATTGAAGAAGGGAAGTAATTTCTTGGTGAAGTTTTTCAAGTCTGTGAGAAGTCAATAGCTGTGCCTTGCTGATCACCCCTCTCCCTCCCTCCCAGCACCTCCCACCTCCCGCAAACAGCTGTTTTGCAGCATGCAGATTGGCTTCGGGAGAGAGGGCGAGAAGTGGGGATGTGGCACACTCATGGGAGAGGGCAGGAAGAGGTGCGTCTGGGGCTTGGTGGAGTGGGGGTGGGACGGAGCAGGGGCAAGAAGGGACGGGGACTTCGGTGAAGGGGTGGAGTGGGGGCAGGGCCTAGGCGGAGGAGGGGGGCAAGCACACCCTGGGTAGAGTGGAAATCAGCACCTATGCTTGTAATTCTTACAGGAAAAGATATTAAACGGGTACTACTGGACTCAGAGCATTTGTTTAAGACTAGACTGGCAATGCACAGTGAACGTTGGATAGGCAAATACCCAAAAGAACCTTTTGTGCATCCTCTATACCTGTAAAAAATGCATGTGTTCTGGAATACTGTATTGAGTGCACTCTCAAAAACTTTGTGTCACTATTTTCCCTTCTCCAAATGTGTGTATTTTAGGGGTCGTAGATATATTGGAATTTCCAGTTAACATTAAGAAATGCATTATAGTAACTATTTAAGTGGCTAAAAGAGTTATTCTGAAAAAAACAAAATCTGCAATTCCTTCCTCATACACAGACCGGCTGAATGAGCTCTCTACTATTGCATTAATGGGGAAAAAATGACTGTCTAATAGAAATATGTGAGAAAAATACAAGGATGTCTGGTCACACATGAAACTATTGCATACATTTGCAGTTTAGTATATATTAGTCTCTGATACTCATAGACTATGTTCTCACTTATTTAGTTAGTTCGTAACTGTAATAAGTAATGTCCTGCATGACTTTTATGGATTAAAGGGGTCTTGTTTGCTTTCTTGCTTGCATGTTTATTGTAGGTTTTGCAAATAATGAATGTGGATCTTTTATTATTATTATTTATTATGATATTTCCACTTTCTGTAGGTATTTTATATGTTTTGTTATATGCTTATATTTGATATAAAATAAAGTTATTAAAAAGAAAATGAAGAAGAGGGATAACTTAATGACAGGGTGGGTGTTACAGCCCTTCTCGAGCTCCACCTAGATATTCTCCAGGTTTCAGTATTTGGATCCAAGTGCTGGACCCTGACTGGTTCTAAACCCACTGAAACTGAACAGTATCCAGGGACTGCCTGGCTCTAGCTTCTCAAGCTCACGCCGGGGATGCAGACTCCCTGCCTGGTACCCTTCTTGGAAGAGGGGTCTTGTAATCTAGCTGCCTTAAGGCCCCAGACAAGTGCTGAATGTAGCTTGTAGCTTAAGCCCACCCTCCCCAGAACTCCACTCTTGTGGGTACTCTGGTTTACAGGTTAACTCCAGAGTTTAACAAGTCATTTAAAGCAAAGAAGACAGTCTTTACAAATAACCTCTCTCTCTGACACACACACGCATACACTGCTTACTTTAGTCATAGAGAGAGCATAACAGACTTACAGATCCATGCAAATCTTTTTTTTAAAAAAAGCATCCAAACACCGTCCTTCCTATGTCTTCACAAATCTGAGAGACTTTGGGGTTTTGGTCAGTTGTTTCAGGGTCTCAAGACCTTACCCTGTGTTTTCATTCTCCTTGGGCCCAATCAATGTTACCTTCTTGTTCTGGTCAGTGAGGGAAAGTGACTAAATGCAGACCTTGATATTAAATCTTCCCTATTATGTGACCTACCTATTCAGCCTCAAAGCCCCTGTTAGGTGATCAAAGTCTTTAATAAGTTGACCCATTGCTTGGTTCCCATCCACCTGAAGTCCAGACTGGAAAAAATTAGTTTCTTGAAGTTTGGCACACCATCTTGAGCATACCTTGAGCAAAGTCACTTAATGTTAATGACCGTTGATCATTCTGCATTGTACACAATCTTGGAATTTCAGTCCAAGACCAAGGAAATGTGACAAAAGGGAAAGCAAAGTAGAGTCTTTCCACACCAAAATGGTGCTCACAAAGCAAAATGGAGTTTGAAGTAGATATGCACTGAATTGTCAAACTGGGAAAAAGGAGAAAGAAGAGTTGAAGATATCAGGGTTTCTAACCTGGAAGATAGGAAATGCAAATGTCAATGTGCATAGAGAAAAGAGCTGGTATAGAGGAATTAGGAGGAAAGATTTGAAAGGAATGAGTGTGCAACAGTACATCCAGTAGGATGAAAACCATACATTTCCCAATACTTTGTTTTCTTTATATATAAAAAGAATTATTTTTTGCTCCCGTTGCTATAGAATGAAATTACCAGTATTTTGTCTTCTACTAGGACAGTTTTTTAACAAATATTTCTGCACTGTTTCATTCCACAGGACATCTTTCAGGTTCATATTGACTTCACAATGCTAGTTCAGCACTTTAAACTCCTCTACAGAGCAATTACTGATTTTTCTGCTTCCTGAGTATACTTTCAGAAGCTAAGGCATTTCACTGTCATTGAGGGTTTAGGTATCAAGTGTCTTTCTAAAACATACTCAGATCTTTTGTAATGTGTACCTTTAGGCTTATCTTGTGTTGCCAGGGTACATAACAGGCAATACATTTTACTCCAATTAAAAACAATTATGATGGTTCTTTCTTTTAATCATGTTATTAAAAGTAAAAAAATGCCCTTATTCTCTTAATAATAATTCCAGCCCCAAGAGGGCTGTCAAACAACCCCATGTTATCAATAACTCTTGTACTAGTGTTGCTATAGACAGATTTGAACACACACACTTGATCCTGAATTAATTAATCCTGAATTAACCTGAATTAACTTGATCCTGAATGTAGGTGTTTACCAAACTTGGCTTCTTGACAAACAAGGTTTTAAATACTCAATAAGAATCTCATTGCATAAAATTGATACTGTACTTGTGTGTCCTCCTAAAACCACCATAGAACTATACTTTTAAACCCCTGGTACTGCTGGCAGGGTTAGGCAGCTGGCCAAGGGCAATCCAAGAATTTCTGCTTTTGAAGATTTCCTCTGAAAGAAAATCAAAAGCCTCCATCCAAATTACAGGACTTTGGTCTTAGTCCCACAAGACTTTGTCTAAAACATGCCCATCACTTTGTTACAGGAGCTGATGGTAGTCAGCACCCCACAGGAGTGAGCCCTTTGTACTAAGTTGAAATTCAAGCCTGTACAGAAGGCCAGCACAAGGCCTATGCACTGCTTAAGCCCTATTCTAAGCTTTGAACTGGGACTTGAGTAACACATGGGCTTCATACACCCCTCTGAAAAAGGGTGTATTTCACCATAAGACTTTCCTGTGGTTTATTATTTTGTTCATGTGCAGTAGGACTGATTTTGTTAATTTAACTTGTGTTCTTGTAGTACTGAAAAGCACAGTTAAAGGATGGAATTGTCATGCTGCCTGGTATGGCACACAATTAAGAGTGCCACTCTCAGGTCAGACTGATAAGAAACAGGGTATTTACGTCACACTGGTGGTTTATTGTGTCATATGATTTCCCAAGCCAGTAACAAAAGTATCACTACACTACCCCACAGTGACCCCCTAGGCATTCCAGCCCCTGGTTATCAACCAGACAACTGGACTTAGTGATGAAAGGTTATTAAAAACCAAAAATCACCACACATTAGGTTCTTCCAATCCCAAAGAATCCATCATTCACCCCCAGATCAATTTTCAGAGTAACAGCCGTGTTAGTCTGTATTTGCAAAAAGAAAAGGAGTACTTGTGGCACCTTAGAGACTAACCAATTTATTTGAACATGAGGTTTCGTGATCAATGTGTACTTTCAGGATCTCAACATGCTATCACCAATCTTTTGTAAACTAACTAAAGATTTATTTAAAAAAGAAAAGAAAAGAGAGTTATTAAATGGTTAAAGGAATCATATACATTACAATTTATTTCAGAATCTGTAGGTCAGGATAATAGCAATGGCTGTAATTCTGCTAGCTTGCAATATCTCTGGATATTCTCTCTGGATCACACAAAAAGATTGGGGGTCATCAATCCTTTGTTCAAAGCTTCCTCCTTGTTAGAAAATAAAACTCCAGAGAAATGAAGCAGGATTGAAGACAAAGAATGATGTCACAGTCTGCAATATATGACCTTTTAGACCAGGTGTATGGAAAGTTACTGGCACAAACATGGAGTCTTGGTCATGTATACCTTGCCGAGTCATTGACTATGTGCTCTCTGAGGAGTCTTGGTAGGGGTCCAGTGGAAGACTTGATTCTCCTTAATGGGCCATCAACACATGGCTGGCCAGTCTAGCTGTAAATTTGTCTTGTGGGTATGTCAGAAACATCACAGGTTTGAGATACAAACATGTAGCAAATATTCATAACTTCAGATACAATGGTGACACATGGGTTTAAACAGGATACTAATACTTAGCAGACTATAACTTTTCCATTGATATCTTACAAGGCATACTTTGTACAAGATTTATCACAATTGTGCAACAGTGTGAACATGGTCACCTTTCTTTTATACAGTATCACAGGAATATTATCCAAGAAAAGCATTTTTTTAAAAAAATCCTCCTTTGCTTTGTAAAGTAGGAGGAGTGAGTTATTATGGCTCTTCAGTGCTACCATGTAACTGTGAGTTGAGAACCATATCTGCCAGTTGTGCAAAAGCTCCTATAGAGATAGATGCAGACTGCTGGAGCTCTCCACATAAAATAATGAACCTATTCCTGTGGGCCACTGTATTTTCTTCTCTCAAGACAGTACAGACCTCTTCAGCTTACTAACCTTTTGTTTTTAGGGATTCACAGAATGAACAATTCTTAATAGAGAGGTTTTTTTTCTGACCGTAACTTGTTTATAAGACCTTCTAAAAAAATCAATGTTTATAAATGTAAAGGACAAAATTGCTAAGGAAAGTAATTTTATTTTTAATCCTCCTTGGTTTTAGTAGAGTTCAGGGTTCAAACATTCTTCTCTCCAATTAGTGTCCGAGGACCAATGTTAGGAACTGTTTACTAGCTTGAAAGTATTTTTACTTTCTTATGAAGAGTTTCTGCATCTGGCAGGTTGAGAGCTACTGGACCTCAGTGCTTAATTTGTGCAAGGATTTACCAGGGCTGAGCCTCAGCACCTCTAGGCTTATCAGTTCATAGCCCCTGCACCTCTGGGCTTGCTGTGTCAGTTATTAAACTAAAAAAAATTGCTTGCTCCCCAGGACTTAATTGTTTGAGCCCTGGCACCTCTTTCTTTACAAATTAAGCACTTCTGCACATTTATAAATATGTGTGTATAAATATATGTGTGTGTGTGTGATTATTCCTCCTGGTTACCAGGGTCTGCTGAGGCACTGCGTACTGGAACTGAGAGCAAGGAGACTATCTCTCCAGTGCTTCAGTGTTCTTCTTGCTGACACTGAGGCAGTGAGAAGGGGATGGAGAAAGCTGCCTGACTCAAGGACAAAGGCAGGATGCGAGATGCAAGGGCAGGAGCTTGGTGGGACAGTGGGTAGGAAGAGTCCGGTGGAGAAGAGCGTTAGGGTATGGAGGTTGTATGAGGAGACGGGCAAGAGAAAAGCAGACAAATGATGGGTGGTAGGAGTACAGGAATACAGGGGAAGAGGAGCAGAAGTCCCAGGGATGAAGGAGAATAGGAGCAGGAAGGGGGGAAACATGGGGAATAACAAAGGGAGGTGTATGGGGCAGAACCCAGTGATAAGAGCAGAAGAGTCTGTACCACTAGATCATACAACCCTAACAGAATCTGGAAGTGAACCCTATTGTACGTGAATCTCAGCATTTTTTTTGTCTTGCAAGTAGCTATGAAACCCACTGTCAAAGTGTGTCTCCATCCCTGCCAGCAGATGGGCCCCCCAGAAGATAGCAACCTTCTATTGCTACTGTTACTCCATTAGCTCTCGATCCCAGCCATGCTGATCGCCCATTTGGGGGGATATGTCAAAGGATGATTTTTTTTTTAAATTAGTTTTTTGAAAACGTATTTAAAAAAAATTCTATGTTAAAAGCACATTGTTTGCAAACTCAAGCACTCTATCTTGAAATCAAATGGAGTATAGCGTGCCTAATACCGTTTCAAAGATACTCTTCATCTTGCAGAATTGGGCCCATAAAACTTTTTGCAAGCAACTGTGTACCCCTGAATCTGAGAGTCACCCCTGAATCTGTGGAGTTTCCCATTATTTTCCACATATATGCAGGTATGCTCTTCAGTACACACTGACAGCTAAGAGTAAATATATGCATATTCTCTAAGACAATTGCTTATTAGTATTTATTATTTTTATTTGATCATTTTACAGCTCCTTATATTGTTCAGCTGTTATTTATGGTAATTATATAAACCTACAGTGTTATGAGTGATGAGAGAAGGTTTTCAGTCCCCAATATGATAAATCAGGCTTATTTGGGAAATTACAGTCATAAGTAAGTGGAAGTGTAAATTCTAAGAGCTGAAACGACAAATACCTATTTTTTTGAATTATAAGATGGTATTTGGAAATTCTATATTGATGGTTAAATAAAATCCCTCAAACATGAAGATATTTTACCATCCCTTACCACTTAAATAATAGAACTGTCAATATTTTAGGCTGAACTGGAGTGTGGGGAGGGAGGGGGGGAGTTCAGGAAAATGTGAGTACATTAGCAAAGGTGATGGGAAAATTCCTTTCCATAGAAATTTAAGACCAAGCAGGTGTCTGAGGTGACGCACTGAGATTATAAAAAGAAAAGGAGTACTTGTGGCACCTTAGAGACTAACCAATTTATTTGAGCATAAGCTTTCATGAGCTACAGCTCACTTCATCGGATGCATAAAGTGGAAAATGCAGTGAGGATGTTTTATACACACAGACCATGAAAAAATGGGTGCTTATCACTTCAAAAGGTTTTCTCTCCCCCCACCCCACTCTCCTGCTGCTAATAGCTTATCTAAAGTGATCACTCTCCTTACAATGTGTATGATAATCAAGGTGGGCCATTTCCAGCACAAATCCAGGGTTTAACAAGAACGTCTGAGGAACAGTGGGGGGGGTAGGAAAAAACAAGGGGAAATAGGTTACCTTGCATAATGACTTAGCCACTCCCAGTCTCTATTCAAGCCTAAGTTAATTGTATCCAATTTGCAAATGAATTCCAATTCAGCAGTCTCTCACTGGAGTCTGGTTTTGAAGTTTTTCTGTTGTAATATCGCAACTTTCATGTCTGTAATTGCGTGACCAGAGAGATTGAAGTTTTCTCTGACTGGTTTATGAATGTTATAATTCTTGACATCTGATTTGTGTCCATTTATTCTTTTACGTAGAGACTGTCCAGTTTGACCAATATACATGGCAGAGGGGCATTGCTTGCACATGATGGCATATATCACATTGGTAGATGTGCAGGTGAACGAGCCTCTGATAGTGTGGCTGATGTTATTAGGCCCTGTGATGGTGTCCCCTGGGCACAGTTGGCAATGGACTTTGTTGCAAGGATAGGTTCCTGGGTTAGTGGTTCTGTTGTGTGGTATGTGGTTGCTGGAGAGTATTTGCTTCAGGTTGGGGGGCTGTCTGTAGGCAAGGACTGGCCTGTCTCTCAAGATCTGTGAGAGTGATGGGTCGTCCTTCAGGATAGGTTGTAGATCCTTGATAATGCATTGGAGAGGTTTTAGTTGGGGGCTGAAGGTGACGGCTAGTGGCGTTCTGTTATTTTCTTTATTAGGCCTGTCCTGTAGTAGGTGACTTCTGGGTACTCTTCTGGCTCTGTCAATCTGTTTCTTCACTTCAGCAGGTGGGTGATAAACACCCATTTTTTCATGGTCTGTGTGTATAAAACATCCTCACTGCATTTTCCACTTTATGCATCCGATGAAGTGAGCTGTAGCTCACGAAAGCTTATGCTCAAATAAACTGGTTAGTCTCTAGGAGCCACAAGTACTCCTTTTCTTTTTGCAAATACAGACTAACATGGCTGCTACTCTGAAACCTGTCACTTAGATTATGATTGTGATTTTTCATAGGTGAGAGTGAGTGGAGATCTGGCTCCTGTGATGTGTTGAAAACTCTGTTAAAATTATAAGTTATCATTTTAAATTCTCAAGTGTTTTCCTGGTCCTGCTTGTAGGCTAGGGAGCTTTGTAGGGAAGCATGTGATCTGAGACTTGTTCTGTCAGTCTGTAGACAAACAGCCTACAGTAAGGTGAGGGTGAGTTGTTCCTCTCTCCTTTAGGGAGCAGCCTCTCAGTTTTTGATTTCTTGTGTGTGAGGGTTCTGGATTTTAAGAAATAAAGTAGAGTTATATTGCAATCTTCCAGAATGAGTATGTTAGGTTTTTATCTAACGTGTGTGTGTGTGTGTGTGTGTGTGTGTGTGTGTGTGCGCGTGTGCTATGAACGTGACAGGCCCATTAGCTGTGGTGGGCAATAAATACCCTGTGCATGATACAGTAGATTTCTCTCTACTGTATCGTGCACAGGATATTTATTGCCCACCACAACTTAGTGCTCTGTTTATCACTTTATAATGTTGCCTAGTGGTATAAATGAGTTGTAATAATATCACACAACTATACATTATCATCACCCTTTTAAACTGTATGTCATATCCCCAATTTGTGGTATCATTTCCCCAATTTGTGGTATATTTTCTGTCTTACAGAATGTCTTCCCTTATTTGATATAGGTTGGATCTTCAGGCCATTTAAAAATATTTTTTGAAAGTGCAGTGTGACACAACTAAATATTTGTTCCATTCTACATCTTTGTATGTTATTGCATAAAGTAACTGTACCCCAGTTTTCAAGAAGTAGACCCCAAACCTGCCCCTGCTTGATGTCTGGGTCAAAATTGATTTCAGGATTGTAGGATCTGGCCCAAACTATTGATTTGTTAGACTAGTATTGAGTTACTATCAAGTTGTTCTATTTGAAATTTCTGGAAAAGTAAAAGGATGAAGTATTTCTGACTATAAGAAGATACTGACAGTCAACTGCTAGCCATTCAATTACTGAAGATGATTTATTTTCTAATTGCCCCTGATGTGTTTTAATACTTTAAGCTTGTGGGAGGTTGAAATATTATGGTTGGGGACATTTCAGAACTAGAAGAAGATGTAATTTATTTTTGTTGTGGATGAGCATTCATGTTCCTGCTCAAGACTCCAGGTGCTGAGCAGCCACATCCTCCACTCAACCCCTTCTCAGAACTTGCTTTGTTTGGGTAGCCTTACTAACAAGATGCATGTATATAACAATAAGAATATCTCCTGAAATTTCCTGAATGATAAAATCCTTGAGGCAGGAACCATTTTTTAATCAGTAATGTGCCATGTACATCTATGCTATCTTCAGGCAAGAGAAGGATGGTAGTTAAATAACATCATCTTTGTCTAAATCAAGAATGTTACATATATTCTATGCAGTGCACCTAATTACAGATTAAATATGACATGGGGCAGATCTGTTACCCAGGGTTTTCAGAAGCCAACCAGTCGTAACTTAACTGTTTCATTTCAGGCACTGTCAGGAATAAATCAATGGGAACACAGCACTTCCAACTGATGAAAGATTGATACTAGTAAGTGTGCTATTATCTAAAACTACTATTTATTAGATTTAAGCACACACAGACATAAGATATATGTCTTAGAACATCCCTAATAATTACCTAAAATCTGAGATGGTATTGAGTAATTAGCAGGTCAGCGATGGCTGGTCAGTTCCCCACTGGGGATATGGTGTCAAGAGAAGTCTCTCGGGATAGCTTCAGAGAACAGCTCCAAAGTACACTCTATTATCTAGTCTTTTTATAACTGATTTTTACAAAACACATAGCTCATAGTGACCCGTACTGGGTCATCATCTCTCCTAACTTCCATCAATTACTTATCAACAAAACATTCCTAACAGTCTTCAACATAATAAGATTCTATGTCAAAGGCACCCAAACTCAAGGTCTCCACCTATTTATTTTCTTTCAGTTTCATAGTTTGTTGACTCTTCCCCCCTCCCCCCTTCCGATTCTAATTAGCAGAAAAAGGCAAGCCTACAGCTATTATTTGACCTTGCCTCCAAAAGCCCTGTTTGTCCAAATTAACCTTTAAATATGTGACATTTTATGCACACAATATGGCTACAATTAGCTTGATCAAATTCTGGGATAACACACCCCTTAATTCTGGGGTAATTCCTGGGTAACAGGTCTACAAAATGAGGGCCTTTGTAACAGGGTGGCTTGCCCATGGGGCTGGACAGCCTGTGCTAACCCAGCACTGATTACAGGTCAAGCCACATTTGGATTGAATCAGGTGCTCCCAGGATAAAAAGAGCAGGAAATTGAGAGTAAATTGGGAAATTTTGGGAAACTATAGCTATCCCCTTATAAATGCTGCAAGGAGTAGTAAGAAGGCTCTTTCATGGCCCTGAGTCAACAGGGACAAGGCACCAGTTGAGAGAACCTGTGGAGAAGGGCAAACTTCACACACGGGATACTAAAGCAGACAGACCCACAAGGAGGAGAGGCTATGACCTGCTGAAATTGGGATAAAGACTATGTAAATTTGTGTTTTGTTTTCAAAGACTGTGCTGTGTTGGATTGCTGAGAGAGAGACACTGAACTAGGATTGGGGCCCGGTGGACCACTGTGTACCCAGAAAACTAAATAAATGGGACACCTTGTGGGGATTTTTGAATTACCTTTGGATTGTGTTGCATTTGTTTAAGGCACTCTTTAAAAGAGACTACAGGGGCGAGGTACTGCAAGGGCACCCTTGCTTATGAAGGGGTGCTTAATAAGTGGCCACATCACTACAGATTTCTACTGGTACCACCCTCAATCAACATGTTTCGCATTAATAATGGGAGAATTGCACAAAGTTTGAGGGTAGAAATTGTTCTTGTATTTTAACTAGATTTGTAGGATTATGATTTAGCTAGGGTAAGGGTAGTATGCAGCTACAGCACCCCAAGAAGAACTCTGAGATGGAACTGTGACTTTTGGAGTGGAGAGAGGTTTTACTTATTTGCCAGGAGAAGTTTTACTCCGCTTTGCTCCCATTCACAGCAAGATTAGACTGAGTCAGATCTGGCCCTTAGTAGATGTATTGTTGCAATATAATTCAATTGGGGAAAAAGTTATGTGGAACACTATCTGAACCATTGTGTGTGAGCACGCGCTTTCACTACTTATGCATGCAATTACTTGCTGTGTGTACACAATTGTAATAAATGTGCAAATTGGATAAACAGTTGGGCATATAAAGTATGTGAAAAGCTGCTGCTTGGTGTGTCATCATTAAGCTTCAGAGTTAACTCCCCACTGACATTTCAAACCTCCTTGAGTTCTATGTAACTTATCCAACCTAGCTAGGTTCTTTTACAGCACTCTCAAATGGCATATCATTCAGTATGGAAGATCTTGTTTGCAGCATAAGTCCACAAATCTCTGTTTTTATGTCCACAATAGGGTTTATACATTTTTTCAGAGGGAAGGTTCAAGGACGCAAACTTGAGTCATTTATACACTTCTGCTGGTAAACACAAGTAAATATCACAGTTGTGCTCTAGAATAATGGCACATTCCTATGGATCTCCTGTAGACAGTTTAGCCAATGAGTTCCATATATGTTGGATCATCTCATAAAGCACTTAGTTACCCCATTGATGTTTGCATTTGCTCTTCTACTGTGTTTTCTGAGGCATTTCATGTAGAAGTAAAGCTCGGATAGTGGTCACATCTTTTTAATGATCTTTGTCATGTTACTTTGTCCACCACTGCCATCAAATGATGTTTCCTTTCTTCTCAATACTTTCAGGACCAAAGCAGATTAGTTTTACAAGATGATGAAATAGTTTTCTGCTCTTATTTTCAAAGTGAGGTAGTCACTAAAAAGTATTGACAAGTTAATTCAATGGCACACTTTCCTCCTTGCTCAGTTCACAGTGGGGGGAAAAATTGACTTTGCAGCTCAGGGTTAGAGGTCTTTAGCTAGAGCTCTACCACTTTTTACTTTTAGCTTTGATCAAAGAACCTATATTGTGAGTTGGTTCATGTTCTCAATTTAGTTTTTATTAATTAAAAAAGTTTAAAAAGCCTCAGGTAAAGCCCTGATGCTAATAATGGGAAATGATTGTTGGTTTTAATTTGTGTTCCTTTGCACTGCTCTGGGTTTTTCAGTAGCAAGGCAGTAATCAATCTGCATTGTCGGATGCATAATATGCAAAGTGCCAAACTGTCAGTTTTTAATGGATGAATCCAGAACAGAACAGGAAGACCTTGGGGGCGGGCAGGAGGAAGGGGAGAGAAAATTTTAAAATAGTGAATACATTTAAAACAGAGAATTAATAGCATTGAGTAGGCCACAGTTTTACTTAACTTTAGAGCAGAAATTATTCCAAATCAGACCCATTAATGTGAGCACCTCAAACTTCGGGGGCTGGATAAAATGGCCCCCTGAACTGAGTCCCTGGGTTTGACTGTGCTTTTCCAAAACTGAAACTGGACCAGGGGAGGCTTTGCAAAATCAAATTGTATCCATCCTCATGTGTTCATTACCCCCAGTTTCTGGTTAAAAACTATTATCACTTAGGCTGGAAAAGTAAACTTTTCAGTCCAGTAATGCATGCAGAGTTCCTGCTGACTTAGTAGAATTGTGTGTGCTCAGCATCATTGAAAATCAGTCTCTAATTGACAATAATGTGCTGTGTCCTTGTTTTCACTACTCAGTTCTACTAATTGCATGGTATATACCTTGATGATTTCTCAGCACCTCCCTTACCATATAGTGTGGTAATCATCCACAAACCTCCACTTTGGGCTGACAGATACACTATTGGGAAACCAAGAAAATAAAATTCTAACTCACACAATAGTTCTCTCTCTTGCACACCTTTTATTACAATGAATGGGGTGTAAAGAGATTACATCCAATGCCCCAAATGAGGTGAAAACATGGGGGATGGGATTAGGAGTCCACATCAAACTGTTACACTGTAATATGGAGGGATTACTCTAGTTACAGGGGTTCCGGGATGTCATAAATATAAAGGGAAGGGTAAACCCCTTCAAAATCCCTCCTGGCTAGAGGAAAAATCCTCTCACCTGTAAAGGGTTAAGAAGCTAAAGGTAACCTCGCTGGCACCTGACCAAAATGACCAATGAGGAGACAAGATACTTTCAAAAGCTGGGAGGAGGGAGAGAAACAAAGGGTCTGTGTCTGTCTATATGATGCTTTTGCCGGGGATAGAACAGGAATGGAGTCTTAGAACTTTTAGTAAGTAATCTAGCTAGGTATGTGTTAGATTATGATTTCTTTAAATGGCTGAGAAAGGAACTGTGCTGAATAGAATGACTATTTCTGTCTGTGTGTCTTTTTTGTAACTTAAGGTTTTGCCTAGAGGGATTCTCTGTGTTTTGAATCTAATTACCCTATAAGGTATCTACCATCCTGATTTTACAGAGGTGATTCCTTTACTTCTATTTACTTCTATTTCTTTTAAAAGTCTTCTTGTAAGAAAACTGAATGCTTTTTCATTGTTCTCAGATCCAAGGGTTTGGGTCTGTGGTCACCTATGCAAATTGATGAGGATTTTTACCAAACTTTTCCCAGGAAGTGGGGTGCAAGGGTTTGGAGGATTTTGGGGGGAAAGACATGTCCAAACTACGTTTCCCAGTAAACCCAGTTAGAGTTTGGTGGTGGCAGTGGATATTCCAAGGACAAAAGATAAAATTAATTTGTACCTTGGGGAAGTTTTAACCTAAGCTGGTAAAAGTAAGCTTAGGAGGTTTTCATGCAGGTCCCCACATCTGTACCCTAGAGTTCAGAGTGGGGGAGGAACCTTGACATGGGATCTGGCCTTAAGACAGCAGTGTTACTGTGGGTCCCCTGTACTACACCTGTCTAACTTGATTTGTATGGCACTCCTGCTGCAGCTCACATGAGAAAGAAATCAGTTGAGGGATTTGGGTGGTATTTAAATCAGAAAATATCTTTCAAGGCTATAGATTTTGTTTTTATCATAACCATCAAATTATGTCAATGTATATGATTTTTTTCTCTCTGTCCATCATTTTGTTTGTCATAAATATAAAGGGAAGGGTAAATACCTTTAAATCCCTCCTGGCCAGAGGAAAAACCCTTTCACCTGTAAAAGGTTAAGAAGCTAAGATAACCTCGCTGGCACCTGACCAAAATGACCAATGAGGAGATAAGATACTTTCAAAGCTGAGGGGGGGCGGAGAAACCAAGGTCTTGTCTGTCTGTGTGATACTTTTGCTAGGACCAGAGCAGGAATGCAGGTCAGAACTCCTGTAAAGAGTCAGTAAGCAATCTAGTTATATATGTGTTAGATTCTGTTTTGTTTAAATGGCTGATAAAATCAGTTGTGCTGAATGGAATGTCTATTCCTGTTTTTGTATCTTTTTGTAACTTAAGGTTTTGCCTAGAGGGATTCTCTATGTTTTGAATCTGATTACCCTGTAAGGTATTTACCATCCTGATTTTACAGAGGTGATTCTTTTACTTTTTCTTTAATTAAAATTCTTCTTTTAAGAACCTGATTGCTTTTCATTGTTCTTAAGATCCAAGGGTTGGGTCTGTGTTCACCTGTACAAATTGGTGAGGATTTTTATCAAGCCTTCCCCAGGAAAGGGGATTTAGTGCTTGGGTGGATATTTTCGGGGGAAGATGTTTCCAAGTGGGCACTTGCCCTGTTCTTTGTGTAACACTTTGGTGGTGGCAGCTTTTAACCTAAGCTGGTAAGAATAAGCTTAGGGGGTCTTTCATGCAGGTCCCCACATCTGTACCCTGGAGTTCAGAGTGGGGAAGGAATCTTGACACTGCTTTAATATCAATATGCATAAAAGGTGGTATCAGAATAGTTTCATCCTCATTGGTTTGTGGTGGATGAGAGGGATTAGAAATCACCAGAGATGATTCCTCTTGTAAATTATATCAGTTCCTTGCTCACAAGGACCTGTAGAAATAATACAGGATTTGGCCAGATCTGAAATCATAATCATTATGTAAATATAAATTATCGTCACTGCAATATGAGGAGCCAAGTTCGTGTCGGTTACACCTGCACCACCACACTGTTTTTTTTCATGTGGTTTCACAGGTGTAACTGAGATTAGAATTTGTCACATCAGAGGTCTATATTTAACAAACTAAAAACAATGTAATCATTTAAATTTTTTAAAATAATTAAACTGAGTGTTAATGACTAGGTTGAAATACCATGATCACTGGAAACTGTAATATTCTTATTTGCCATATCTGTGATATCTGTCTGCAAATATGCTGTGCCAATATTTTTTTGTTGTACATGTGTAAGCTTATGGCAACTCTAAAGTTCTATGGAAGGAGCTGTCTGCCACCATCTAATGGTGAACTGGAAGAAGAGACGATGAGCAAGACCTGAAGAAGAGCTCTGTATAAGCTTGAAAGCTTGTCTCTATCACAGATGGAAGTTGATCCAATAAAAGATGTTACTTCACCCACCTTGTCTCTGTAATATCCTGGGATCAACACAGCTACAACAACACTGCATCAGACCTTATTGGGATATTTTACATATTGGTCATTCTGGTTAAGATTCATTTCAGTTTTGGGTGTAGGATTAATAAAATGTTGTTGTTCTTATTGTGTGACAAAAGGGCAACAGAAGTATACTTAATATGTCCTCAGTGAGGAGTGAGCTGAAGAGTGGAGCTGAACACAAGGCAGAGAAAAAGGGGCTCCTACTTTGTCATGCGGAGTGAACCCCTGGGGGCAAGGACTCTACTCCTGCGTCCTATGTGCCATTGAACCTGAGTGAACTCTGATAAAGACCTGGATCCAGCATCATAGAAGTGGTAACAAAGTGGTCCTATCCAGTATCTCTAGACCTGTAATCCTTATAACTGAGTTAGGAGCCTGGGGATCTGAACTTGGCATCCTGGCTAGAAATGAGAGCATGCTGAAAGACTAGAGATAGAGATAACATGGTGGTGAGAGACAGCATGGAGGCAGCATTCTAGTGACAGAGATTCTGGAGGCAGCATCATGGCAAGCGGTTATAGCAAGGTAACTCTCCACAGTAGCCAGGCAGCTCTTCCCCTTAGGGCTGGAGATGTACCTCCCTGAATGCATGCCTGCACTCTGGCACTTCCTGAACCACTTATAACAAACCATGAGTGGAGTTCTCAGAAGGGGAAGGAGGGTAAGTGTCATGTGACAAGGACACTTGCCAGTTGGATGGTCACACTGTCAGATGGGGAAACTGAGGCAAAAGATTACTGCCAAAGATACTGAGAGAGGGTATTTTACTTGTTATTCATATATTATTCCTGGCTTGTGGTGTTCCCAAATAAATGCTGTGATCCTTTCCCCCGTGGTAGAGTTTTCCTTGTTTGATATATAGACTGCTTGTGAGAGGGGAAGTATTGTATGTTGAAGGTGCCCAATGAAGATACTTGTTTTTTTCCCCAGGTTCCTGGGTAGGGCTCAAGCTAGTAGTGTGCATTAATTTCAGGAGGAATCCCTAGACACTTGCACTCAACCTTTTTTGTGCCAATACCTGGCAGAAGGGGTATGCTTGTAAAACCCCACCTTACTGACCCTGAAAACAAAAAAATGGGTCAAGGGGAGTGAGCTAAGAGACGGAAAGAGTTACTCCCCTTCTGTGGATGCCATCCCACCCTCCCCCATCCTACTGAAATAAAACACTCCTCTTTCACATGTCCAGAATCACAAAAGAGTAGTATAGGGGCCCTACCGTCAATCAAACCCTAACCCCGCCCCCTTGACCCCGCCCCTTGACCCCGTCCCCCTTGACTGGAAGTCCTGCCCCATCTGGGGTATTACTTCCAGGGTCAAGGCTGCCATGTGACCGGAAGCAATCAAACCCTAGCCCCACCCCTTGACCCCTTGACCCGCCCCCTTGACCGGAAGTCCCTCCCTCTATCTGGGGTATTGCTTCCAGGGTCAAGGCTGCCATGTGACTGGAAGCAAGGTAGGTCATGTGAACCCTCTAACAACTCCTCCCACTGCCCTCTACCAATCAGGAGAGGTTTCGCCCATGTAGGATTTCCCTCAAGAGGAGATTTGACCAATCAGGGCGAGTTCCGGGGCGGGGTGTCCTCTCCGGAAGTGGGTCTTGTGACCCCTCTAATGACTCCGCCCCCAACCCTCTACCAATCAAGAGGGGTTTCACCCCTGTAGGACCGCCCCAAGAGGAAATTTGACCAATCAGGATGAGTTCCAGATTGGGGTGACCCGACCACAAACGATTCGCGTGTGACTCCTCTAACGACTCCTCCCACTGACCTCTACCAATCAGGCCACCCGGAGACCAGATTTGACCAAAATCGGGCACGTTCAGGGATGGGGTGAACCGCCCAGAAGAGAGGCGTGTGACCCCTCTGCCAATCAGAGTGCAGCACCATCACCCCATAAGTCCCAGCATCGGGTGGAAGAGGCTGTCTTTTACCAAGAGTGCGTGTTTTACAAATCGTGGAAATATGGACTCCTTCACCACCCCCGTGAGAACTTCGGACTTTGTTTTAGCCCCGAGAACCTTTGGACTTGTGTGGAGAAAGCACTACATTGGCGACAGTTCTGAGGAGGACCCTTTGGCCCAGCCGTTGATGGACACACTGGAAACCAACCCCGAAACCCAGCTGCTTGTGAGGCACCATGATGAGTGTGATGGCCTCTTGTTGTCCACCCCCAGAGAGATGAAAGGTGATCATGGCTTGGGGGAGTTAAGGGCGGACAAGGTGAATGAAAAAGACATGGCTCAGGTAAATGAATGCTTAAGAGGTGACAGTCGAGGTTGGGGGTGTAACAGGGCTAGGAACCAGGAATTGTGTAAATCAAAAACCAAGCAGTGGGGTGCTTACGCTGTTTCTTTTTTGAAAAAATCTCTCAACAGCTCGATGATGCCTTTCTGGAGGCCTTTGAGAACTTACACATCGGTAGCCCCGTGGGAGTAAATGTATCATGCATCAGCTGTTTTTGCTCATGTCTGAGACACAGATCTCAAGAGGAAAAGGACAAAATGGAAGAATGAACCAGCACAGACACCCTCATGTTAGGAGTCATGGCGTCCATTTTTACAGGCGGTTGTAAAATGTTGTGTTAAACCAGGCGATTAATAAAACTTATTTAAATGTGTTCATATGAATGTTATCCCCCACCCTCACTTGTGTTAGTAAAAGATGGTACTAGTAACAGTCATGTCTCCACAGGCGTCTCTGTTAAAGAAAATATATTACACCCCCAGAGAAGCTGGGAGCTTTGGCGGGGTGAACCCTCTTTTTCAAGTTGCCAAAAAGCATAGTAAAATTTTAAATAGAAGACAAGTAACAGCTTGGCTTCCAGACCAGGATGCTTATACTTTACACAAACTGGCTCGAATACGTTTTAAAAGAAACAAGACCATTGTTTCGGATGTGGATGCGCAATGGCAGGCAGATTTGGTGGATATGCACCGGTTCTCCAAACACAACAGCAATTTTAAGTACATCTTAACAGTGGTAGACATTCTATCCAAATATGCCTGGGCCTTAGGCCTAAGGGACAAGACGAGTGGGGAGGTAACCAAGGCCTTTAAAGCTATTTTTAGCGAAGGGCGCGTGCCTCAAAAATTACAAACCGATCGGGGGAAAGAATTTTTAAACAAACCCTTAAGCAGATTATTAAAGCGGCATGGCGTTCACCATTTTGTTACTAATAATAAAGTCAAAGCAGGGGTCGTGGAGCAATTTAACAGAACTTTAAAAACGAGGATGTGGAGATATTTTACAACTAATAACACCTTTCGCTACATCGATGTGTTACCTGACTTTATAAAGAGTTACAACCAGAACTATACCTACCAGAACTATACCTACCAGACCCGCTGATGTTAACCCTTCAAATTCTCTGAAGGTATGGAAAATGGTTTATGGCAATGGTTTTAAAATAAAACCGGTTGTTGCCCCTTTTAGAAAAGGCGACCACGTGAGATTATCTAAAACCAAAGGAGCTTTTGAAAAAGGTTATGAACAGACATTTACCGATGAGATATTCATAGTGGATGAAGCTTTAACCAGGGGTCAGAGACCTGTATATTGATTAAAAGACTACGAGGGTGAGACAGTTACTGGATCTTTTTACACTGAAGAATTACAAAAAGTAAACCCCAAACGAGATAGGATTTACAGGATTGAAAAAGTTCTAGCGGAGAAAGGAAAAGGGAGAAAAAAGCAACTACTGGTGAAATGGTTGGGGTGGCCTGATAAGTTTAACAGCTGGGTGAAAGCTTCTCAACTCTGTGACATTTAGATGCAAACAAACAAAAGTTATTCCTCCCCGCAAAGACAGAGAAGATGAGCGACGGCGGGTTTTACATTACTTTGCCCAGCAACTCCAGCTCTGCAGTTTTTTCCCCAAAACACCAGCTCGAACTTTACAATACGGCTAATTAAGCCCTTGGATCTCCGGGGTGCCTGGGAGGTGGGGTTAGTGGAAATACAATACCCGCACAGCTGGAACACTATCAACGAAGACACCCCTTTTGAAGTCACCTTTGGAGATATGGCATGGAGTTTCATCCTACGACGAGGTTATTACGTGTCCATACCCGAATTACTGGATCATATGAACAGTATCATAGCTCGTCACCCCGGACCGCCTGAGATGGTCATGAACTACAACCCTGTGGGTAGAAAAATTAGACTTAAATCCGCCGCTTTTACTTATATGTTTTCTACCAACAGCAAGCTGGCTAACATTCTGGGCTTGGGCCCCAAACACAGCGTCCAAAAATTCCCTTTCTCGGCAGACATTACAGGGGGTTTTAATTCCTTGTATCTGTACACGGATATCATAGAACATCAGTTTGCGGGGGACTTTTCTGTTCCCCTGTTACGTTGTGTCCCCGTCCAAGGAAGGATCAACGAGTTTGTCACCATCACCTACGATAAACCTCATTACGTCCCTATCAGTAAACACCACATTGACACCATTACCATTGAAATAAAGACAGATCAGAACAAAAGCGTCTCATTTTGCTTTGGCAAGGTGATCATCAAGCTACACCTGCGCCCCCGGAGGAACGAGTTTTCTAAAAAAGCAAAACAGTATTATGGCGATCCTAAAAAATTACGGCGACCCCAATGTCTACAGAAACTATTACAAAGCCCAGGCAGGATACGCCCTTCCCGGATATCATGGGGCCCCCGTGATGTATGGGGCAGGCGTGGGTGGAATATTCCGTAGCCTCTTTCGAAAAGCCGTACCGCTTTTGAGGAGGGGGCTAGAGATTATTAAACCCCACGTAAAAACCGCCGCTCAAAACATAGCTAGAGACGTGGTAGGTCACGTTTCCCACGCTGTTCTGGAGAAGGTGGGGAACACAGCTTCACAAGAAGGATCGGGGCTGATGTACATTAAAAGGAGGAAGAAGAGAAAGAGAAATGTGTCATACCCGCGATGCGCAGGTCCCCCGAAACCCTTTAAAAGAAGGGCTTTGACCCGCAGGGTCGGCCACAAGCGAAAGTCCAAGAGTCCATGTTTCTACTCACAAGCACATGGAGAGGAAGATGACTGACATTTTATTTTATTTTATTTTATTTTATTTTTCTACATTTTTAGAGTCATTTTAATAGTACTTAGCACTTGTACAGGGCCTTCCATTCAAAGATAGGATGTTAAAGCACTTCAGAAAAGTTTATAAATGTGATAAAATAAAAAGAGACAAAAGGGGTTTAATGTGGCAGATGATATCAAGTAGATAATGTCATAGCTGGTTTAACAATAGCCTTAGTGAACACATATTTATGAATAATGGCCAATTTTTCAAACGTGACTAGTGATTTTGGATGCCTCAGGTTTTGGGTGCCCAAATTCAGACACCCTAAAGGGACTTGATTTTCAGAGGGTTGTGGGTTTTTTTTTAATCAGGCTTCTTTAGTGACTTTGGGTTCTTAATTAGTCACCTTTGGAAATTCTTGGCTGTTGCCTTTACTTCTGTCAGTATCAAAGGTGCTTCATTAACACATTTTGCATTAAATATACTATTGATATTTAAGGACCTGTGCAACCTTCATTTAGCTCCTTTGGGTATATGCATTATGATACAGTCTCTAATTACATAATTACAGCCTATTTGTTTTCTTCTCGGGACCCTGGCATCATACAGTGCACAGGATGGATGTTGTAGCAGGTATTGAATGATGCAGCTATTTTATTTTTTTCTTACTGTTTAATGTGTAGCCCCATGCCTTGTTTACGTTACTATTACATTATTCTATTACTACACTATTCAAACCCTGCTGTGAAGAAGGAGTTACTAATTTCCTCATGGGCTTTTCTATGGCGTTCATCACGACAGCATTTGACTGCTTTACAAACATTAATTAATTTGGCTTCACAACACTCCTGTGAGGTTAAAGATTTTTTACAGATGGGGAACTGAAGCACAGAGAGATTAAGGTAAAAAGTATCTACTAATTTGGGCTGCCCCACTTGAAATGCTTAGGACCCAATTTTTCAGAGTACTTGATAGTATCTAGCACGTTGTATGCTCAAAGTATAGCCCCCATTGACTTCAGTTGGAGCTGTGAACACTCAGCATTTCTGCAAATAGACCACAGGATACCAGATCAGGTGTCCAAAACATGAGGAACACACAGTCAGTAACCACTGTTTAAGCAATTTACCCAGCATCACATAGGAAATCTGTGGCAGAGGCAAGGACAGAATCCAATTTTCCAGGGCATCATTCAACTGCCTTAACCTTGAGACCCTCCTTTCTCTTCCTGCAGTCCCCTGCCACAGTCACAACTCATTTAATAAATTACTCAGTGGTCCTACAGACAACAATCTCCTTTATTGTACAAGACTGATTCACCTCCAGAGCAGGCTCATCCTGTGCACAGAATGAGGCAGTCAGCCTGTGGAGAAAAAACAGTTATGTTATCATGTAATTAACAACTGTATCATCATTCATATGCACAAGGGGGCAGAATTAACGTAGCACAGGCAACCTTAATTCTGGCATTTCCTAACTTTTTTGAGTGCTTGACTTTCTAACCTTACCGGCATTCTTTTACGGTAGCATGTCTGTTGTTGGTTTGTCATTTAATGGGAGAGGGGGTATTGTGTATTATTTAAACAAGCCAGAAAATTTCAGGTAGAAAGTAGAAGTTTCAAAATGTTTCAAGTGACTGAAATGGAGTTAGAAAGGAACATGGAATCTATGATTAACAGCAGTTCCAATCAGCTCATGCCATAATAAAGCATTGCAGGTATGCATGGCACAGTACAGAAAATTAAAAATATAACATGGTACCTGTCTGGCATGTCACTGCCCAAATTTACTGGAATCCTTTGGATTTGGGAGCTCAGCAATACTGCAGATGTAGTCTTTCACCTGGTATTAAGTCTAGATCAAGGAAAGAAAATGCGGTGCAGAATTTTTATTTATTTATTTAAGGATTTGTCCATATCACAGAAAAGGTTTGTGTTTGGTTTGTGAGATGGGTGAAGGTTTGGTGTCTTTATTTTAACACTACTTATTTCATTATATATCATACTGGAAAGTTAGTACTTATATAGTTAACCATTAGGCAAATTTCATGTTTGTGGGTTCAGCCTGAAACCTTGTTAACGTGATAAAACTTTCTTAATTAAAGTAGTGTATTTGTAAAAATTATAAGAAAAATATATTTTCACTCTGCTTTGGACTATAGTAGAAATGTATGCTAGTTTAAATTTCCTGGTTACTACTTTCCCCTAGCTTTTAATAAATTCCCTTATCAAAGCTGAAAGTATTTGCACATCTTGTGGAATTCTTCGACACCAAATCTATCCCGGAGGTATTTCAGAGTGAATTTTAATGGATTTTTGTACTGGAGAAATCATTCTACATTTCAGCACATAGCATCAAGTGACATGGCTGCATACAGATTTTTTTAATATTCTCTCCAGTATACCTCTGTCACTGCTAAGGCTCCTTGCTCTACAACATCGCCTTCTGGGGAATAGGTGTTGCTATAGCTGCAGGCTAATGGTAACTGCCAAACCTGATTGTATGCCATTTAGTTTGGATCTATACAGATTCCAGAGAATCTTGTCTCACTGTCTCCCCCTTTTATCTGTAGGGCTAATCACTTTTGCTTATCACCACCAAAATGTATTTCTTTCCTGATAGAATTGAAACATGGAAATTCACTGTGCAAATTCAGTAGTTCCAAGCCAAGCATTATGTCAGTGTTGACATTCAGACTTGTAACTCATGGCTAAGAAAAAGAAAAGCAAGGTGATAAAGTGAATTTCAAGCCTTTTCACTGATTCCTAAAAGAATGTAGGAAATTGGAGAAGCCTTTACAGTTACATTGTTTTTAAAACTGAGAAAGGACAAGGAAATAACAAGCTAATGTATATTAATAAAATAGGGAAACAAGGTCTAGATTAAATTAATATAAAGTGGATGCATAAATGGTTAAAAGACTGGATTCAAAGAGTAGTTATCAATGGTTCGCTGTCAGACTGGGAAGACTTATCTAGTGTAATCCCAGAGAAGTCAATCCTGCATCCGGTATTATTCAATATTTTCATTAATGACTTTGGTAATGGAGTGGTGAGTATGCTTATAAATATGTGGATGATGCCAATATGGGAGGGATTTCATGAACCTTGAAGGACAAGATTAGAATTCAAAATGACCCTGACATATTGGAGAATTGGTCTGAAATCAACAAGATGAAATTCAATCAGGACAAGTAAAAAGTATTCCATTTAAGAAGGAAAAATCAAATGCACAACTGCAAAATGGGTAGGCAGTAGTACTGCTGAAAAGTTATATTCGATCACAAATTGGATGAGTCAACAATTTGATACAGCTGCAGAAAAGTCTAATATCATTCTGGAGTTTATTAATAGGAGGTCATATGTAAGATATGGGCATTAATTGTCCCACTCTACTCTGCATTGATGAGGCCCTCTGCTGGAGTACTGTATCCAATTCTGAGTGCTAGGCTTTAGGAAAGATGTGATCAGTTTCGAGGAAGGCCAGCGAGAGCAACAAAAGTGATAAAAGGTTTAGAAAACCTGACCCCTGAGGAAAGGTTAAACTGGGCATTTTTAGTCTTAATAAAAGACTCAGTGGGGACCTGATAACAGTCTTCAGATATGTTAAGCACTGTTACAAAGAGGACAGTGATCAATTGTTCTCCACGTCCACTGAAGGTAGGACAAGAAACAATGGGCTTAATTTACACAAGGGAGATTTAGGTTAGATATTAGGAAAAACTTTTTTACTATAAGGGGAGTTAGTTCTGGAACAGACTTCCAAGAGAGGTTTTAGAAACCCCATCACTGGAGGCTTTTAAGAACAGGTTGAACAAACACCTGACAGGGATGGTCTAGTTTATTGGTCCTGCCTCAGCTCAGAAGGCTGGACTTGAACTCTCAAGTCCCTTCCAGTCCTAGATTTCAATGATTCTAGGATATTATTTTCAGAGCATTAAGAAATATTTGGGACCAAGTCCTGCTTGCATTAAAGTTAAAGGCAAATCTCTCATTGATTTTCTTGGTAGCAGGATCACACATTGCTGCAGACTGAGAAGTCAGATGGGGCAGGTGGTGAGAGGCCATCTTTGCTCTGCATGAAGGTTCACTGCAGAAATGTTGCTGCTAAATATAGAAAGGTAGCTCATTGGTCAGTGATCAAAGTAATTTGATCTGTAAAAGTAATTTACTATAAACTTATGACTGTTTCTAACCCTCTGCTATTTGACTTGTGCATTTTATTTTTTGCATTCAGTGATTCTGTTTGCAAACTGTTTTGTCCTCATTTTGAAAGACTTGAGAAAGCATGTCCGCAACACCATAAAATGAAGCATCCTAGGCCAAACATAGATTGAAATTAATAAGGACACTGAAGATGTTAGTAAGCAATTGTCATATTACATATTACAGTTTTAATTAATATGCAATTTCATAACTCTTTATGCACATGATTGTATCTTAGTGCTGAGAAACTGAGCATAAGAGTAACAATGTGATTGACTGATTTGGTAAGAATTTGACGTAATTGTTCTATCTCAGAAATTATATCTAGACTCAGTTATTTGCAGTGTTATTGTAGCTGTGTCGGTCCCATGATACAAGAAAGACAAGGTGGGTAAAGTAATATCTTTAATTGGACCAAATTCTGATGATGAAAGGGTGACAAGTTCTCTTTCACCAACAGATGTTGGTCCAATAAAAGATATTACCTCACCCACCCTATCTCTCATTTAAATTGAGTGATGTTCTTTGGAGCTTTGGCTTACAAACCACAGATTCCTTAGCTGGAACTGAACATACCAACCTCTCTTGGCATCCTCATCACATACCTACTGAGGAGCAGAAATGTTACTTCTATGTTGTTTAGGTGGTCCTTTTAGCACAGCAAAATGTAATCCTCATTTTTTGAAATGTAACTAGTGTCAAGAAAATACATGGAACTTGCAGGGACATGTACAGATTGTATGGGGGGAAGATTTTCAAGGAAGCACCAGGAAGTTAGTCTGTATGCGGGTTGTTAGAATGTTATCTGGAGTCCTTTCACACTATTATGCAGCACACAGTACATGACACTTAAAAGTATCTGTATTGTTTCAGATGCTGGCACCTGTAAATGGTATTGGTGAATATGTAGGACAAATCCTTGCGTAGCAATACAAAATGCATTCCTAAATCATCAAAGATGATGGGTGAAATCCAGGCTCCATTGCAGCCCAGGGGAATTTTGCCACTGAATTCTGTGGAGATAGACCATTATCCAAAGAGTTTAAATAAACTTTCAAGAAATAAAATGAAATAAAAAATACACATAAGATGAATTGGCTAAATAAATATTAGAAAAGGAAGGAGGATGTTTGACATACATATTTCATACACCTTAAGAAAAATATGTATTGCAAAGGATTAGTTAGGTAAAGGAGAAAAATGAACCTGAGGTAAAATAAGAAGGAAGAGACAGTAAATACTACCATAACTTTAGAATTTAGGGGCAAATTCTGCCATTCCTATTCCAAGACCAAACCCATTAATTGATTCAAGGTAATATTAGCCAAATCTGGTTCTAAATGAATGTCTGCAAGTTTACTATACTTATGTGTGGACATATACTAGAGTCCAAAAAAAAAAAAACAACCCAGGACATTTTTGGTCAATTCTTAAACCTTTGATGTACATAATTTACATAAATTATACATAAATGTACATAATTTGGCCCTTCAGAATGTAGTTGAATTTTCCCCAAATCTAGTTACACAGGCAAACAAAGAAATCCATGGGATTACAGCAGTGCTGAATTTGTTCCTCAAAATCACATTGTTTCCTATATATCTAATATTTCTTTGGGACCAGTTATGAAATATTTAGAAAGGATTTTTGGGGCTCTCATCTGTTAGTTTTTTTATACAAAGTGAAGTATGAAGGGGATGGTAAATACTTCCAGAGATTTTTAAAACATTAGAAGGTAAAGGCAGGTGTTTTAGAAAAGACATATAGTAGGGATAATCAAGAGCAGAAGATGGGTTCGGTAAGAATGTTAAAAGATACAAGGATAGATGTCTATGGCTGATGAATGTTGCAAAATGAAACACATTAAGTGTGAATTAAATTTCACATAACAGAAAATAAATTAGCATAGTAACACCATTTAAAATGACTGATATGTCTGATACAGCAAAATAGAAAACTATCAGCATGACATCTATGACATATAAGTGATGAAAACTATCCTGAGGTTAAAAGCAGAAGAGCATAGATCACACTGCATACATTATCAAAAATGCCAGATAACATGGATTTTAAATTAAGACTCTTATGGAGGAGACTCTTGGTAGAACTCAGAAATAGAAATGCATGTTTGTAAACTATTCATTTTTTTTCTCAATGAACAGATGCATGGCTCCTACTTAAGATAGAGTCTTCAAGATTAAAAACAGGTACAACTACAATTATTGTACATATCAACAAAAAGAATTACAAAAGACATATTAAAGAGAATAGAAAGTTTTATTCTATCTTCTTGAATATGCAACAGGCCATAGATTCTTACAACATTCCTATATGAATCAGAGGAAATTTTACTGCAGGATTTGTCATGTATTTTCACCTGGGTTTTTTGAGTAAGTTTATTTAGAACTGATCATGTAGTTTAGTTACATGATAATGGTCTTTGTTCCCTAACTGTGATTGTGCATCGATTATTGTTCATGAAGTCATCAGAGTAATTGGAAGCCATTTTGTATCTGTTTCTCTGAGACAAAAGAATCCGTGTTCTCTTTTTGAGGTAATGCCCCAACCCCAACATTCTGCCTGTGCTGTTGCTACAGTTTGACAAACAATACAACATGAGACCTGATTATGGCTATTGCTGTGCAACAGTAATTTACCTTTTACAGGTATTCATCATGTTATAGTCGACCAGATATTCCAACCGGCAACCACTCTCTGAGTTTCTCTTCAGTTTTGCTGGTGTCTGTATGCAATTGAAGCCAGACTGGTGTCTTTCTTTCTTTCTTTCTTTCTTTCTTTCTTTCTTTCTTTCTTTCTTTCTTTCTTTCTTTCTTTCTTTCTTTCATAAAAAGTGTCTGTATTGAATTTAGAATTTCAGTTTATTTAAAATATGAATGACAAATGTGACTAATGCATGCAGACTAATAAGCTGCATACAAAGCAATCAACAGAGACTATTAATCAACCCAAAGACCCTCTTGCCACAATTTCTATAAAAGACTGACAATGGTTTTAAAAACTAACACATGAACTTCTGTGGCTTGTACCTTTTAACAAGGCCAACCTACTCGCTTTCATTTGTTTTCTTTTAAAAAATATTATGCAACAATATTGAGAGAAGTAGAAATAAAAAAGAAAAGGGCTTTGAGTGGTTCTTCAAGATGGTATTGAATATGGAATATTCAATATGTTAGAACCTGCAGGGCTGGAACTATGGCGATTCTGGGTTGCTGACTCCTCCACTCTTGATAGGAGGCATTGGCTAGGCTCCCGCAGGAGGACCCTGTGAGGCTGGGCTCAGCAGGAAATACTGCCCACCAGGACCTGACGGGCAGCCCCTCACAGCCCCCTGATTGGCCAATACCAGTACTTAAACCAGGAAACCATGAAAAGGAGCTGTCTGAGCAACAACACAGATTGCCTACCTATCTCTGCTCCAGACCCTGCTAGACTCTGGCTTCTGACCCTAGTTTGTCCTCAGTTTCACTATATGATTGCTGTCTGTAACCTTGTGTGCAACCCTGATCTCCTGCTAACCTGATCCTCCCTTTCTCCTGATGCCTAACTCTCAATTCACCCTCAGACCAGTCTCAGACTATAACCTCCCGGTAACCCGACCCTGCCTGTCTCCGGGAGCATAACTCTCAATTCACTCTCTGGCTCATTTTGGACTCTGACCTCCCAATACCTGACGTAGCCTGGCTCCTCCTCCAACTACTAGGTATGACTGCCCTCATCCTGGTTGTGACACAATAGACCAGGGGTCAGCAACCTTTCAGAAGTGGTGTGCTGAGTCTTCATTTATTCACTCTAATTTAAGAGGTTGCGTGCCAACAATACATTTTAATGTTTTTAGAAGGTCTCTTTCTATAGGTATATAATATATAACTAAATTATTGTTGTATGTAAAGTAAATAAGGTTTTTTAAATGTTTAAGAAGCTTCATTTAAAAGTAAATTAAAATGCAGAGCCTGGGCAGTGTGAGTGCGACTGAAAATCAGCTCACGTGCAACCTTTGGCACATGTGCCATAGGTTGCCTACCCCTGCAATAGACCATGTGCATAATCATTTCCCCCCATCCCCCCAAAAAACGCTTCCTATTGCTCTGGCATGAAGGCATTGTAAACTTTTTCCTCTCAGGATTGTCTGTGGAGAAATTTAGAATCAATATTTATACCTCATATAGGTAGAAAATCCTCCCTCTCTCCCGCCAAAAAATACCTGCTCTTTGAAAGGCAAAAATATTCTGAATTCAAAACATCATTCTAGTGCATAATTGTTATAATAATGGCAGCACTGGTGAGTCCAGAGTTTTACAGATACCCAGTATGACATGATATTGCATCTGTAATGTTAACTAAATACTATCATTCAGTGACATTAAATGAAAATAACTTTGGTGACTTCTCAGATATAAACACCAAAAAACCCACCTCAGACTCAAAACTGATTAAGTCTGTAAATTACTTGTGCTTGAAAAAAAAGACAATTGCCAAAAAAGAGGAGAGCTTTATAAAAGATTATGACAAATTTATATCAGAGGCTTTTTCCTAGTTGTAGGTCAGCTAATGCCCCTACAGTTCTGTACCCAATTCTTACTTGAAGAAGGCATGATAGGACACAAACAGCAGCCCTTAAATGAGACTTAAGGTTAATGCAGATCGGTCTGACATCTGTACAAATGTGACAGCCAATCCTGCTGAAATACTTTAAAAATATTACTAATGCCAAGATCAACAGTGCTGAATGTTACAATAATATCCAGCTGTGAGAAACAGACACCTCATTGGAATGGCAATTCAGGTTCAGAATTAAGAAGTTCTGAATATGCTGTGATAAGGCTGTGAACCAGACTAAATTTTTCAATTAAATGATTGCCGGAAAGACAACTGAGAAGAGAACACACAACTCATTGGGGAGTGGGAGAGGCCATTCAGCCCTTCCAAGTTCATCCATTCTTAGTACTCTACTTCCCTGTGGATGGCATCTCATTTTTCTCATAGAACCCCTGGTGTTTTTGCCTCAGCAAGTTTGCCTGATAACCTGTTTCACACAGTTATCACTCTCTTCATGAAAAACGTGGTTCTTGACACCTATTTTGATTTTTTTTGCCTTAAATGGTCATTGTATTTTCCCATATACAATCTTCTGTGCTGAACTGAAAATTTCTCTGATATTATTGTCATAAAAATGTTATATGCTTCAGTTTAACTACATATTTTAGTTTCTATACTATTAGTATAATATTATAATATTATAAGTATTAGTATATTTGCTTAGCTACTGTATTTTCCAGCTAATGTAGATGTCAATATTTTTAGTTGGTCCACTTAAACATGGGGGCTCAATCTCCAGGGTTGTCTTTCTTTTTTCCAGTGCTATGGCAATAAATTTCTGTATCAAAATGAATGAAACTGTTTGTCCTATCGTGTCTGTTTGTTGTAAGACATGAGTGCAGATCTGTAGTAGTTTTAGCTGAATTGTGACTTACAGGGCCAAATACTCAGTCATGGTGTATTGGCAATGGGCCTAAGCTAATTGACACCAGATGAGTTTCTGCCCAAGTATCTCCAAGCAAAATTGTGGCAAACATCCACGTGGATGAGCTGGTGAGGGGGAGAATCCAAGGAATCTTTCTGCCTCGTGTCCTTACAAAAGTTCTGCTCAGGTCAAGGATTGCACTTGGCTAGTGAAACTTGAGCCACACGCAAGCAGCAGGGAAAGGGAAGGCTACAGTACATACTCCCTGATGCCTTGGTTCCTAGAAATGTTTTTGGCATGCTGTTACATGTTTTTCTCTGCAATTTTGGTGCCCCGGTGCTGCCAAACCTAAAAGTAGATTAGGCTGCATTAGTATATTTATAGTAAATAGAGCCCTCAGTGCAAATGATTCTGAATGATAGAAACTAAAATATGTGACAATGTGAAACTTATGGAATGGTTTCTCTGAAAAAGGTTGGCACATTTTATGTTACTTGAATGGCTAAATTTGACCTCTCAGTATATTTCTTTTTGATACTTTGGTACTTTTCTAGTTAATTTGTACACGTGGCATGGTCTTGTATGCACTGATTTCATAATAAAACTATATTTTCATCTCATTTACTGTCTGCCAGTTGTATTTGTCTTCCTAGTTCTATCTATTTATCTGGGCTCTGTCTCAGCACTCAATTGTCCTTTGCACTACATGCCAGCATAGAGACATGAGGAGTAAGAAACACATCACTTCATATTCCTGCATGGCCTCCCTGGATTTTAGGTCCAGGTCCACAAAGATAAGCAAAATGCTGATTATTTACCCGAACTTTACAACAGATGACTCGGAGGTGAGGAAAGTTCCATCCTCCCAGCAATATATCACCCAATATGGATAACCCGGCATAGGAACACCAGTAATTTACTAGTGGTGTGGAATAATGCAGCAAGTTACTACCCTCCTACAGCAAAAAGAGAGCAAGGAGATAATCATGCTTCTCTGGGCCTGATTCCCTTCCTGCACTGATTCTGGTGTGACACACCAACATAACAGCCTTTACAAAGTGCTAACAGCTAAAACACAATCTCTCACTCTAGTAAAGTAATCTGGGAACTTTCAGCATTCAAATCAACACTTTCTCAGAGTAACCTTGAAATGTTATCCTATATTGATTATTATCTGCTTTCATGAGGTACTTAGCACATTTTAGGGCACTGAGATAATTTTTATAAATAATCATAATATATTATCTGTCACACTTAGGATTTTTTCATCTCTTTAGTTCCTGATGTGTAGAACTGTAACAATCTGTGAAGTCTGATGTTTTCCTTGCAAGATCAGTTAGAGTTTACACTTGACAAATTGGTCTTAGCATAGCAGTTCTATTTTTAATTGGTCTGTTATGTACATATTAGAAATATGATCTAATCTTAAAGTACAAATGTATCATTTTATGAGTTTTAGCTTTCCTGATGGCAGTGGGACTATTAGTGGGACTGTTAGTGTAACTAAGATGTGCAGTATTTGGCCTTATTAAGTTACTGGCATTCACTTCTTGTAAAGTGAGAGAAGACAGCTACAGAACCTTCTAGGTTAAATTACAAGCCCTTGAAACTGGGGACAGCCATTGAATCTTTCAATTTTTTAAAATTCTCCTCAAGTTCCAGAGAAAGCACTTTTAAGTGTTAACTTGGGAAAAAACGTTAGAAAACCTTTTGAAGCAGAGAAACTGCTTCCTTCTATTTTTCTGTGGGTTGAATGTTTTTTAAAAGAACTTCACATTTACCCCAATGGGCCTTTTAGAGGGTAGAGAATATAACCTTTTTTTCCCTCACCAATGTTTACTTTTTTGTATCCTCCATTACAGTAATTCCCAAGGATGCTCATACACATTCTTCTGATATTTCAGAACTGTTTTCAAGGGCTGCAATTCATGACTGAGAGATTCTGCACTGCTGCCACTTTGTTGACATTTTGGCTGGCTAGGTTATGGAGTCCTCTTATTTAGGTTTGCTCTTGAGCTTTCATACTTCAGATATACAGCTTCCAGAACTGGCTGCACAAAATCTGAAGTATTATAGGAAACTCCAGCCACGGTTTTGATTCAAGTTCTCATTTTGATTATAAAAATGTTCTTGTAAAATTAGCATTTGCAGAATCTGAACCAGAGTTAATTAATAAATATGCAGAAACGAAACCACAAAAATCATTAAATCTAAACTATAAAAAGGTCAGTCACATCAGAGCTCTGCCTACTGTAACTAATCCCAGTTCACCTAGCTTTTCCTCACTTACATTGATATTAAAGTTAAAATGTACAGTAATTGGCCTTTTAAGAAAACATTGAAAATTTATGATTAGACAAAATGAAAAAAAAAGTTTTCTTTCTTTCCATTTTTTTAACACTAGAAGGCACAGATAAAAAGCAATTTTATTTCTAGCTAAACATGAGCTGAGCCAGTCTGAAAGGATCCAGTACTGTCACTCTAAAAGTGGGACTACTCACTCATAGTTTTTACAGGACAGTGAGTATTGTGGATGTAATCTCCACATATAATTGTGTGCAAAGGGGTACTAATCCTGCATTAATGAGAGCATTGCTATTTCTCAGAAGGAGAGTACCTGTTGGCTGTGGCAGCTGGATGATCTCCACCTCTGTCAGGGCTTTGTACCATTGGTAGAATCAGACTGAATGTCAGTCTATAGCAGTTAGGTTCCTTGACCCTGTGCACAAAACTACCCTTTTTCGGGGACCCTGATCTCCTGTAACAATGCTGACATGGCTGCTCAGTTGCATGGCTCAGTAGAGGCTTGTCATGTAAGCTCTTTGGATTTGTGGGTAGAAAATCTCCTCCTCTCACTCAGACCTGATTGTGACAGATTCAGCAATTTTTTGCAATACTGTGGACAAACCTTAGCCCTGGTCTACACTGGGGGGGGGGGGGGAATCGATCTAAGTTACGCAACTTCAGCTACGTGAATAATGTAGCTGAAGTTGATGTACTTACTAGATGAGATAAATTGAACCCTACTGGATCGATCGCTGTCCGCCAATCCAGCAGGTAGTGTAGACATACCCTTAGTGAATTAAATTTAAGTATTTTAGGAGTTCATTGTACTAAAAATGCAAATGTTTATGTATTATTGTGAGATTGTATGTAAAGTCTCTGAGGAAGAGACCTGACTGATGAAAACGTTGGGAAGTGTTATAAGTATCAAAGGACTCTCAGAAAAAATGTACTAAACAAACGGTGACTTCTAGGAAATACCTGGGAGATTGGAAATGCAAGTTCTCACCTCCAGACCCATCCTGAGGAGAAAGCATTTGCCTGATGATCACCTGTTACACAAGTCCTAGACCAGAGGCCCAAACTGGCTAAAAAAGTGACTCTTGGATTCATGGGTGTATTTGTTCTGAAATAGCAGCTGTTATGAACTTGTGACCATAGAAAAACCTCTTGGTGGGGCCTGGTCTCTGGTCTGAGCTCTTTCTGGAGTTGTGGGGATCTCTAGGGAGCTTATTAGCATGTGGGTAGGTTCTTTTATTTCAATGTATTTTCTCTGTAATGCTTTTACCTTAATAATAAATGTACATGCTTAGAAAGAGCAATGAGATAACTTATAACTGTGGTAATTACATTGTTTACATTCTTCAAAGAGTAAGTAAAGTGCAGACACAGACCTATCCAGGACTAATGCAGTGTAGGCAGGAAACTTTGCAGCCTGGAAATACCCTGGACAGGAGGAAAAGAGGTATGTGTCTCCACCCAAGAGATGTGATGGCTGGGGAGCCGAAAGCTGAAAAGTGGGTGCCCTTGGTGGACCACAGGGGTAGAATACAGATGCAGTTGCCCTGAGCTGTGACACTGATAACTAGCAAGGTCTGATTTTCCTGATAGTTTCCCAAACCTATTGAGCCCAGGTTCCAACTCCCACTCCATCTTGGTCAGCATTTCCACGCCCCGTCCCTTCACCCATGCCTGCCTGGAGCATGAACAGATGTGAGACTTCCAGGGAATTTACTGTGTTTCCACAGACATTACTTTGGTATCATTTACAAAGACTCCACCTTGAAGTGTCACTGATACAGTGGAGCTCCAGTTCCTGCTGTTCAGAGAAATCTATGCTCGAAAATGTTCTTTCCAGGCTGCTTTATTATTTCTGTTGATTGTATTAAAAAGGGGGTTGTTTCTGCAGCTCAAGAACAAGCTCATTATTTGGGTTTACATCATGTCTCCCATCTGTTTTGCTCTGAAGAGGGACCGGTGTTAGAGCACTGGTAGGTTTTGTTTGAAAAGAACCTCTGAGCTCCCTTTCTTTAAGCCCTTAGGAGCAAGCTAATATCAAAATTAGAATTTTATATTGTACTTGTAGCCCCTCCGCTGAGATGTAACTCAAGCTTCCTCCCTGATGCTTGTTAGTTGAAGTGGCATCTCCCACTCCTAGCATCAACTGGGTCTTGGGTTCTTTGTTGTGACACCTGATGCCTCCACCCAAGGTGATTCTTCCCTGTGCCTGGGACACAAGGGGGGCTATTCCTATTACTACTATTCTTAACAAGTATTTTGACCCAGTACACGAGAACCAAAATACAACCCTTAATAAATAAAATGCTATGACCAAAAATAACAATATACCAAAGGGGACTTTATTTGGGACCAGAATGAGAGGCTCTAGAGAAGGAAAGGGTTACAGATAACTAATAAATGCTAAAATATTAGTATAATACAACAAATTCCCCATTTCCCACCATTCACAACTGTACCCCAACCTCCAGTTTCCACTCTGGCATCTCCCAGGCAGATGGACTACTAGAATGAGACCAGAGATGGGTGTACCAGTGGTACAATGGGCATTGTCCAACTCAAAGGGAATAAAAGAGGCCCTCTTAAAATGTTTTTACCCCTAAGTGGGTTGGTTCCTCTCTTGGCTCCATGGTCCAGAGTGATGGGAAGTCTCAGCTGGCTCTAGGTAGCTGGTACCAAATTGATTCTCTGCCTCCCTGCACAGTGTTCTACATAGAGCTGCTGGAGCTGTCTGAGCATTCACTACACCCCTCAGCAATGCAAAGCTTCCCTTGGGAGAGACCATATTCCCTAATCAGTTCTGTTTTCTCTCAACTCTCTACTCAAACAACCAGACTGAAACTAAAACTAGTCCCTTTGCCAGTGAGGAATTGAGTAGCCCTTGCTCCTCATTGGCCCAGCAAACTGTCTGTACAAATCATCTCATCAGAAGTCTCTATTGGCTTTTGAAGGAGTATCCAGTATATTCTGTCCCCTCAACAGACTCTAAGCAGGCTGAGAAAAGATGTCCCAAGGCTCTGCAGTGGAGCCTTTTTGTCGTAGACCATAGGGTAGGACCTCTAGAGGAAGTTCAATTTCCAGGAGCTAGCAATCTCTGAAGGGGTTACACATTCAACTCCTCGGTTGGAGGGGGAAGTTGGATTCTCTGGTTATCATGTGCCTGCTCTCCCAAATAACTCTGGTGTTTTGCTAGTACAGTGTCCAGATCTGGTCTCTTCCACTGAGGAGATTGCATTCTGTTAGCGGCTACAACAACATTAACTGCATCAGACTGGCACATGAGCAAACAAGTTGTTCTTTGTATGAATTAACATTTAACTCAGGGTATGCCCTCTTGGGCATAAAAGGCTGAGCTAGTGGCTGGTTTTGTCTTGTATTAATCTGCACACATATAAGTGATCTAATGCACACACACTTAACAGGTGTATTAACTGGACCTGAAGGCATCAACAGACTCTGCTCTCCTCTCAAAGTGTGGTAACTTTCTTATAAACTGTGAAGGGGCAGCCTTGTATCCTATGTATTGGGTCAGAGTCTCAGCCGGTATTAATTGGTGGAGCTTTTCAGTTCACACTAACTGAGAATCTGGTTCATGGTCTGGCGCATTGATTTCTTTGCCACAGTGTTTCCTGGTAGATAGAGCCATAACACAGATTGAAAACTAATTTAGCTTTTCAGTATGTCCTGCAAAAGGTCTCTTCATAGTGGATAATGTGTATTAATTTTCTACTTGGAGAAGACAGACAGACAGAGGGAGAAAGGAGGGCAGATTGGGTAGTGTAGTGGTCCCTTGCTCCAAGTGGGGAAGGAGGCCACTCTGCTTCACTGTGTCAGGCAACAGCGCTTGGGCTTGGTGGAGCCAAGCAATAACATATCTATAGTTCTGGAGCCATCTAGCAGAGGCAAACAAACAGTAATGGTCTGAGCTTTAGCCCCCTCGGGCGGGGCAGAGCAGTGAGCAGTCTTTTAGCCCACAGCCTCCTGGCTGGGGCTGGCAGTAAATAAGTCTAGGTCTCTGGCCCTTTGCGCAGGGCAGAGTTTAAGCTCATCGTCTCCTGATGTGGGGGGAAGCCACAAGCCAAGCATGGGCCTTCTAGCCAAGGAGTGCAACGGCTGGCACCCCAGGGGTGGGGCTGGCAGCAGGGAAGGTAGGGGGACCCAGACCTAACTGGCTCCACTGGGTCCCAGCCCAGGGCCCTAGCCGTGGCAAAGTGTTCCGTCACTGGGTCAGCAGGGATTCCAGCCATAACATGGTGACCGCTGCTCCGGTAACAAAACCAGCCTACAGTCTGGTTTCCTTGGGGTACTTCCTACCATGGTCTGGAGAGGGGGTTCTGTAGTCCAAGGGTCCTCTGTCTCCTCAGGGCATACTGTGGATGACATCTCCTGTGGTGGCTTCTATCTGCAGCAGTCAGCAGACTGGAGAAAGTTGTCTCCTATGGCTCCCAGTCAATTGAACTGCAGGGCCCACCCTTTATACTTCCTGTCTGGCCCTGGTACTTCCAGCGAGGAGGGCAGGGGAGAGCTGGCTCTGCCCACCACGGTAGTGGTCCCTCACTCTCAAGGCCAGAGGGAGGCCACTTGGCCTCACTACAGGTAGCTAATATGTTGAATATTACAACATATTTTTTGTAGTTGCGAATCTAATTCTTGGGTGTCAATTGCCATATTCTACATAGGTCATAATTAACATTGTGTACTGAATAACATATAACATGGCTCCACTCCTAATGATAACTGTTCTTCCCTTCATAGTGTGTTGCACTTTTGCCTGTTCAGCTGACTGCATCTTTCTAATCCCTGGACTGGGATTTCATAATTGTAGTTGCTTGTTTTCTGTGTACACTAATGAAATTGGTACATCTATGAACTTAAAAATGTTAACTTGGCCTGGAACAAATGAATAGCAGAATGTGAAGCACACTCTCATAATAATCAGAGCTCAAACCCAATTAAAATAATCGATTCTGACATCTCCAAATATTGAAGAGATTCTAATCCATATTGAGATCTGAAATTTGAAGTATTGGAGTTCTAATCACAAAGGAAAATAAAGACTCGATTAAGAAAATCTAGGGACCTAGACACATTGGCTGCACTTGGTTCCTATGCTGACATGTTCATCTCTTCCGACCATGGCCACATATCCCACAGTCTGGATCTACCTTTGTTATAGTGTGAGGGACCTTCCACAAGAACCCACTGCTGGGCTGCCAGAGGGGTACTCCCTTCCCCTTTGGGGGCAGGCTGGCTCTTTCCCCTCCCTAGACCATCGTTCCCTGTCTCCTGGTGGTCTCTTGCCTGTCCATAAGAGGGAGGACTCATTCCCCGCCCAACTGAGAAAAGGACTGGGAGTCTGGTGATCACAGCCTGCACCACCACAGCAGAGCTACGGGGTGGTGGCAGCCAGATCCCTTCCACAAGTGAGTTTCTTACTTGGTGTCAGGTGTCCCAAAGAGCAACATGTTTCAGAGGTAACCCTTGCCTCATAAACTGAGTGGAGCAGCTCACATGTTTCAGGGCTACTGTTCTGGGCTTTGTGCAGACCCAGACAACAACCATTGCACTGGTCACACACATCTTATAATTTCCAGTTTTCCTTCATGACCATACAACTTCTTTTGTTTATGAAATATATGATTCTAATGTTAGCATGTAACAATGAGATGGTTCCCTAGGTATGAGCCTCTAGTGCCTAGGTCCTCATCCATCCCTGGTAATTAGCAGATACATATTGTTTTATACATTCATATCTTTATGCAAATATTAACCAGTCCTCACAATGCCTGTTTGAGTTAGGTAATGTTATCCCCATTTGATATGAAAGGAAACGAACATACTGAGGACAGCAATTTCCCCAGTGTTGCACAATAAGTGAAATGCAGAGCTTGGATGAGAATGTAAGAGTTCCTTTCTTGAAAACCCATATTCTGTCCTCTAAGCCCTACTGTGAATGTGCGGTGGGATGGGAGGAAGTGCTGTCACAGTGATAAGCTAGCAAAGATATAATTCAAATGTAACATTTATAAGTTCTAAGCACCTTCAAAACAAATGCATCATTTGATATTTAAGAATTTTGTTTGCCTAACATCCTTCACAGCTAGAACCCAAACACTGTTATTTAAAACATTTTGATGTCAATGCCTCTTCTGTTTCAACTGCTACCTTTTTTTTCTAAATAATGAAGTTAACTTAAATGGATAGTGTTTGTCATTCATATTTTATTTATATATTTTTGAGTCACTCAGATAAGAAAGAATTACAGCAAGTGATAGACAAACTTCAAAACATTTGGAGATTCAGTTCATTTTGGAAGAACATTGAAAAGTCAGCATTTGTTGTGAACTCATTCAGCCTTTTTGATTTTAGAAATAGAGCTGAAAATCTCATAAGAACACATTTTCTTGTGAGATTTCTTGTGCTTTGTATTTCCATCTGGGACAAAAATACTGTGAAAATAGTCTCACATTATTTCGGTACTTCTGATGCTGGCCTATCAATTTGGCTGGAATTTTAAAAAGTGACACCTGCGAAGTTATTGAGAGGTTCTGACTGCAATATGCTAGAAACAACCAAATTAAACATGGTAAAGTTAATGGAGGCATTTAAGATTCAAAGCCTGTAGACACCGCAAATTTGATTGTGGTTCTCAGGATGGACATCTGGAACTGACACAGCAAAATTAGTGGAATTTTTTTTGTCTATAGCATTTTTTAGTATAGCATTATAACAAATGTAATTCATATAGGTTCTTATGCTGCCTTCTCCAGTATAGTTTTCTTTCATGATACCTTTTGTTAAATGGGAACATGGGAATCATTCTTACAGCTCAACTCCTGAAAACATGTAGGCATAGATTCACAGACTTTAAGGGTAGAGTCACCTAGTCTGACCTGTATCACGCAGGCCATATGACTTCCCTGAATTAACTCCTGATTCAAGTCCAATAGCTCTAGTTGAGCTCTAGCATATCATTTAGAAAAACATCAGCAATAAAACTAGCCTAAATTAAAGTGGCCTTCCATAGGGTGGAATTCTCATCTATTGAAGTCAATAGGAGTGCCATTGTCTTCAGTGGGGCCAGGATTTCACCCATAATATTTGGGGCAAAGCTACATACCAGGAACCTTTAACTCTGGGGTCTGAGATTAGAAATAGAGACATGTGAAATAAGGAAACTTTTAGGATTTTCCAGAGTACACAGTGACAGAAACAGTTTCTCTTAACACTTGTGTGAACTTCTTTGCTTTTAAAATCTACTCTGTTCAAAGCTTATCTGCAGGAATTATGCATGGGTAAACAAAATCTATTTATGGCACTGTAATATCATGTAAATATGCATGTCTGTTTGTCACCTACTCTTGATGCACTCTCTCTATGAGTGCAAACTTTTCCCCCTCTGGTCCCCTTCAATGCATCTGCAATCAGACTAGTCAATAGACTCAATTTAAGATAAACTCTTATCAGACCTTAACTGCAGGTTTTACAGACTCCTTTTGTCTCCTGGTTTGTGTCTCAGAGGCCTGACAAGGAACAATTACCCCTGTGCTATCCCAGGCCTCTCAGCGGCCTTCTCCTGCTCTGGTCTTCCGCCTTTATAACTGGGCTTGTTTTCTTTATTGATCACAGCTCCAGGTGAATGTCTCAACCATTGGCAGTACTGGCAGCTGGGTCAGCTGTGTGATCAGCCTAATTGCCTAGAAGTAGGGAAGATAGATATAACCCACTGGTGAGTTTGTGTATGTTTACATATTCCATTCTATGCCAATTGTAGAGGATATAAATTATTACAACCACTGGCTACAGAAGCTGAACTCTTTGGCTCAAGTTTTACCTGCTTATGCTTTTAGCTCTGCAGGTCCCAGGTTCAATCCTGGTGAGTCAGCCAAGATGGCAGCCATCCCACAAACACAAGTTTTTTATTACATATAAAACATTAACTAGCACTAAATCTATAGGTTGCAAGAAAATGGCAATCTATAATTGCAGCAGCAATTGCAAAACAAGACTGGAACCTGCAAGCCTTCTTCAGAGGACTATTTCTTGAACATGTAGTCTCACTGAAGCTACAATAAATAGTTTAGATTAGATAGATATAATTATACCGAGGTCACATTAATAGACTTCTAGAAATATAGAAGTACCACCATAGATGTGTATTGGTTTTTAAAAATGTGCCTTCAAAATATAACAAATGAACCCCAGATTTTTAGCAGTTATTTTTGAGTAAAAAAGTACTTTGTTTAAACATATAGTTTTGTGAAGATACGTCTTTGTATATAAGAAAAGCTACCATATTCCATCCAAGTTTTCACTAATAAGGACGCCTTCCTTTGATATTATGGAATTTTACTCCATGAAATTCCAGGTACTGTACAAGAATGTAAACAATAATAGAAGCTCATTAGAATGAAACTATCTTTCTTCACAATGAGAGCTCTCAATATGCATTTAATTGGCTGAATGACAGAAGCAAGGGAAAGGAGTACTTGTGGCACATTAGAGACTAAATTGGTTAGTCTCTAAGGTGCCACAAGTACTCCTTTTCTTTTTGTGAATACAGACTGACACAGCTGTTACTCTGAAACCTGTCAGAAGCAAGGGAGTATGTGAAAACCGAAAATATGGCATTTAAGTGGGCATGACAGCCAAGCTATGAAGCTGAGTATTGTTTTAACCCTTTTGTTTGTGAGTAGTCTGACCATCTTTACTTTTATTTAAGCAAAAGGGTAGTGCTGTACCTCTTCATGACACTTCTCAAACAGCTCTGGTGGAAATAGCATGTGAAAATGTTTTTGACAGAGCTGAAAATACACGTAATAAAAACCAGATTTATTGCAAATTAATGGGAAATGCATTATACTGCATTAGTTCTGCTGTAATGGCATAGAATGGTTTGAATTTTCATGCAAGAGTGAAAATCACTCCTCGGCAGAGGGTTTGTGTGAGGTCCTTGTGGAAGCTTCTCAGTTTACATGTGCGGGGAGATGGGGACTAAAGGGGGAAATCTGGTGGAGAAGATGTTCAGTGGCACCTCTGCAGCCCTCTATAGAGGGGAGAAGAGCTCCATGTCAGTTCAAAATAGGCTGAATATGCTTATGTGCAACTAAAGTCTGGGAATCTCTGCACACTTGCAGAGTGATTTAAATGTGGAAAGATAGAGGCCACTACTTCACTGCAGGGTGTAGCTCCTGCAGAGGAGCACTGCTGCTATATGGTCGTCTGCTCCAGAATTGGTTGGGTATATCCCTGTGTTAGGAGGCCTCATGCAATTGCCTTAACAAAGATCATAGGGGACCCCATCCCTCTGCATTGGTACACCATGATCCTCAGACAGGATAGCTCCAGAAGGCATGACTATTCTGATTCCATTGAATTTCACTTAGCCCTAAAATTTAGCTGCTAATCTGCAATCTGATACTGTCCAAACAGAGTAAAGGAGATGGAGGAAGCAATCATGTTAAAATCTTGACAGAGGCTCAGACTTCCCATAAATAAGATACATAAGACGTGCACAACTAAGAATCAGTAGTACCAGGGAGTAAGGACTTTTGCTTGAAAAATAATTACTTGGCCAAATACAGGGCTAATTTACATATTCACCTGAGGTCCCAATATCATCTCTAGCTAATTCAGAGCTCATCCTTAGTAGAAAGTGAAAGATTATTTTATTGTCTTATCAAATTTGCTGTAACAGCTGGGTAAAGATACAAGTTAATTTATGAGCTGAACACACAGTCTGAAAAAAATCAATAAAATTTAAACTAATCCAATTTTCAAATTTAGATAAGAAAAAGTCAACCCTTTAAAATCAAAGGATATCCTTAGGCTGAACTTACCATGGCTCTAATTAAACCTACATTAATTGTATTAACAGTTCTTTAGAAAATCATAGCCAGTTGAATATGACCAAGTATGTTTAAAGAACATATAAAAGAAAATGCAATGTAAGAAAGCAGAGCACAGAAATTATTCCAGTCAATTAACTGGCAAAATTCAATGAATAGGCATGAATTACCTGCTAACAAAATCTTCTTTATTATACCCATCATTAGACTCTTTAATCCTGATGGTGGCTGTTACAAAGCACAATGTTCTTTCCATGTGTCTCTCCATAGAAGCTAAGCATGTCATGACTGTAAAGTCACAAAGTTAATTGGCTATTGAGTAGGTAATTCTGTCTTACAAATTATCTGATGTACAAATTTAAAGTTCTTTGGTCAATGTTGTAGATTAGAAGCATAACTTCACATCAGGAAAATATTCACTGGGCTAGTGATGTCTCCCTATTCAAGACCACTGATGAAATTATATGAGGATGCTGATTCACTCAGTGTAAATACTGAATATTTGGACATTTTAAAATTAACAGTTTCCTATTTGCAGATGAGAATAAAATTATTTTTCCCACTTCCTTCCATCCCCCAACAATTCTGTCATTCTAACTCAAACCCAGTATTGATTAGGAATTGTAATGGGACAAGAATAGCTGTTACTTTTTAAAATGTCAGCGTCTCATAGGTGAAACACAGTAATCAAATTGCATGGGTGGCGCCATTTCTGTTCTACTCTAAGTCATAATATAACCCAACATGTTTATTATGTACTTTAAGCATGTTTATTGCAGTAGTGCCTAACAACCAACCAAGAATGGGGCCTTGTTATGCTAGCACTGTACAAACACAGAGTGACAAACAGTCCCTGTCCTGAAGAGCTCACAATCTAAATAGACAAGACAGACACAGGAAGGGAGAAAGGGTACAACACACTGTGGTCAGATCTGCGCTTGCATATGTGTTTATCCTGTGTGCTGCCCCAGCTTTGCGCAGACAGCCGGCACAGCAGACCTCAAGTGAATCACCCAACAACAACAAGATCCGTTAAGGTACGAAGGCACCAAGCCAGGTTTATTGTTGACAAAGCACAGTAATAGCACCTGACAGACTCTACAAGGATGCTAAATAATGGGACGGACTATTCCACCCATCACTCTTTTTTTGGGTCCTTAAACAAAGAGGCTTTGCAGGAAACATATGAAGAACAGATAGAAGCTACTAGAGTGAGCTTTGCCATCATGTTCGCCAAACCCACCATTTCTAGGACCCCCGAACCTACATCCTGATCCTGACTACACCAGACCAGAGTGAAATCATGAACCCTACCAGCTCCAGCTGAATCCCAAACGTCACCTGAGATGAAACGAAATTGGACTTTAACAACAGCAATAACAACTCCAGTCCATCTCAATGAACTTCTTCTCTTTTTCCTAAAGGACAGTTATTACCTTCCTTAGTACCATCTAAGAGATTGTTAAACAACAGGCCCCCGAAGGAGTGCGGGCTTTCTAAAACTAAAGCTAAAGGGAAAGGGAACAAGAAACATTAAAATAAAAGCCTTAATAGTTTACATTTCAAGTGCTTCAACTGTTTTCCCTTGGAACTAACGGTTTGCCATGGAACTAAGCAGGCTGAGGTCTCTGTATACCAAACCCTAGTTAACACTGTTTAATGATACCTTAGAGACTAACCGATTTATTTGAGCATGAGCTTTCGTGAGCTACAGCTCACTTCATCGGATGCATACCGTGGAAACTGCAGCAGACTTTATATACACACAGAGAATATTCTCTGTGTGTATATAAAGTCTGCTGCAGTTTCCACGGTATGCATCCGATGAAGTGAGCTGTAGCTCACGAAAGCTCATGCTCAAATAAATCGGTTAGTCTCTAAGGTGCCACAAGTACTCCTTTTCTTTTTGCGAATACAGACTAACACGGCTGTTACTCTGAAACCTGTTTAATGATAGACAGTGACTGGGTTATATTCACAGTTTAGGCCCATATATTCCATCTGTGACATTGCACTCTGTATGATTTTATAAAAATATGCTAATGAGTGTGAATATAATGTAACTGGAGTATGCTTCATGCAAAAGGTCTCTTGTAAGGTATCATTACAAATCTTATAATCTACTGAGTGTGGTCATCCGATTTGTATAAATCATTTATACAATCATATAAATCATTTTTATAAAGAATCATTTTATAAAGAATTTTTTTACAAAGAATCATTTATCATTCTTGTATATGAAACTAGAAATATGAAATATAAGTGAGGTCCTATTGTAATTATGCAATGTGTGGGCCATTAATGGTGGTTTAGAATCTTGATGGCTCCCATCAACTAGGACAATTGGCTGTAGATGGCTTTGTTTACTTGCAAGCCTTCTTGTGAGTCAGGCCGGGAAGAATGAAGGCTTGGGGTCTCAAAGGACATGTGACCATGTCACCTGGTACTGGAATCCATCTTAAACGGGGTGCTTTTCCATTTAGGAGGAGAGGAGGGGACCCAGAGACAAAAGATTCCCACCTTGTGCCAAAGCTATAAAAGGGGGTGGAACAGAACAAAGCAGGCTGCAGTCACGAGAAATCCCTTAGTGATCACCTGAGCTGGAACAAGGACTGTACCAGGGGAAAGGATTGGGCCAGACTAGAAAGGAGTCTAGTCTGTGAAAGAAGCTTATTGTAACATCTCTGAGGGTCAGATGTATCTGTAATCAGTTTCTTACTGTATTAGGCTTAGACGTGAATGTTTTATTTTATTTTGCTTGGTAACTTACTTTGTTCTGTCTGTTACTTGGAACCACTTAAATCCTACTTTTTATATTTAATAAAATCACTTTTGCTTATTAATTAACCTGTAGTAATTAACACATGTCCATATCTCTCTATCAGTGTTACAGAGGGCGGACAATTTATGAGTTTACCCTGTATAAGCTTTATACAGAGTAAAACGGATTCAGTTGGTATTTGAATCGCATTGGGAGCTGGATATCTGGGTGCTGGGGACAGGAACACTTGCTAAGTCATTTTCAGTTAAGTCTGCAACTTTGAGGGACATGGTTCAGACCTGGGTCTATGTTTGCAGCAGGCTAGTGTGTCTATCTCAACAAGGCAGGGTTCTGAAGTCCCAAGCTGGCAGGGAAAATGGGCTCAGAGGTAGTCTCAACACGTCAAGTGACAGTCCCAAGATGGTTTCTGTGACCGAACCCATCACACCATCTAAATTAATAGAACAGTCCACAAGGCCTGAGGAAGGGGGGAAAAGGTACCATCTGGGAACTAGTGCCCCCAGAGTTACTGGATCTCCTCTGCACATGTCTGAGTTTGGGGAGGTGGAGTTTTGGGTGGAGGGATGTCCCCAGATGGATGCCCTTTTTCTCCCTCCTTTTTTCTCCTCCCCATGCAGTAAACTGATATAATTCAGGACATTTTGCAACACAGACCCATTATATTTTAAACAGCAGCAGCAAAATAAATCTCAAGAACACAGTTGACCTATTTTGTGTTGTAACTATTTTAACTAGGAAAATTTAATATGTGAATGTCCTATGAGTACTCCTTCATATCCACCCGTTACAGAAATCTTTGAGTACTTTATGTTCTTGCATCACCAAAAAGAGATAATATTTCTGTCAGTGATATCAAAAAATTACTAATATGCACTGTTTCATGCTAAGAAATATTGAACCCACTGCCTCCCTGCCCAAGAAGGAAGACTGCTGGAAGCACCCGAAGAAACAAAGGAATTAAACTGGGTCGGGGGGAGGGGGAGAGGCAGGGCTGAGCCCAGCCAAGGAAGGTCTAGCCTGGGAAAGGAATACCTGGAGATTTAAGCTGCAAGCAGTGCAGTTTGCCTTCAAGAAATTCTGCAACCTGCATAAAACAACATTTAGGGTGATAAATTACCATTTGTAGCCAATTTCTTTAATGTATTAACCCTAATTTGTGTGTTTGTTTTATTTTCTCGGTAATCTGCTTTAATCTGTTTGCTATCCCTTATAGTCACTTAAAATCTACCTTTTGTAGTTAATAAACTTGTTTTTTTTTCTTTATTCTATAACCAGTTTGTGTAATTCATAACTGGGGATGGGGGCAAAAAGCTGTGCATATTTTCCTCCACATTGAGGGAGGGAGCAACTTTCAGGTGCTTATACTGTATAGGTCTCTATACAGTGCTAGACAATATAATTTTGGGTTTGCACCCCAAAAGAGATGTGCACTTGAGTGCTGAGCAATTCCCAAGCTGAGTTTTCCCTCACAGAGCTGATTGCACACTCTATGTGAGTGTAAAGCTGTGTGTGTCTGTGTGTGTCTTTACACAGCAGGACATGGGGAGGGAGTCCAGGCTGGTGTAAAGGGTGGGCTCAGTGGGACCCCAGTACATCAGGTTACACCCCAGGGAAGAGGGTCCAATCTGTCACAGTGGCGCAGCGAGCAGGTTAATGTACACAGTTTATTGCTCTGAGGCACTGGTGGTAATTTTAAGTGAGTTTTAAATGTGTTGGCTATAGAATAGACAAAGCGGTTACTGGTTTGTTATTTTCTGTTTAATTATTTTGGGCAAAGGAAGTATGGAAAAGTAAGAAAATGAGTGAAAGTGAAGCTACAAAAAAGTTGGAGCTCTAAAAATTACAGGTAGAAGAAAATGAAATGATGCACCAGAGACAGGTGGAATTAAGACAATTACAGATAAAAGAACAGGAATCAGAAGAAGCCAGACAAAAAAGTAGCCCATGAGAGGTCCATGGAAGCCCAGAATCAAGCCATGGAACTGAAGAACCTAGAGCTCATAAAGCCCTGGAACTGGGAGACAAAGACACAGAGGAGAAGGGAAAAGAGAGAAAACATGAACTGGCCTTAATGGAGTGGAGGAAACAGAACCACACCAGCAGGCCCCACCTCTCCAAAAGCCACAAATGGGAGTGGTTATGTCCTGCATACAGCAAGTTTGGGGACATTGCTGAATATTTAATTGCCTTTGTGAGGTTGTGTGTGCTCCATGAAACTCCTGATGATCAAAAAACTGCCACTTTGGTTGCAAAGTTATGTGGGAGAGCTCTGGGTATATTCAATAAGATGTCAATGAGTGATGCTTCCAATTACAGTAAATGCAAGGAACTAGTTTTTAAACACAGTTTCAGATTACACCTGAAACTTAGAGTAAAATTTAGAAGCCTTAAGAGAGGAGCTGGATTGAGTAATGTGGCATATATAAACCAAATGAGAGATTTACTGGATAAGTGGAAAAGGTATTTTGAGCTTTGAAGAAATGTGTGACTTAGTTGCTCAGGAACAGTTCCTGAATATGTCTAATGATGATGTAAAACAGTGTTTATGGAATAAGAGAGTTAAAACAATCAAAGATCCTGCAACTTTTGTGGATGAATTTGAATTTGAACAATCCCAAGCATATATTAGGAATAAATCACAGGCAGAGGGGTTTAAGTTTGGTGAGAATCAGGGTTCCCTTTTTACCCCAGGGAAGGACTGTGAATGGGAGGCTGGATGCTCATTTCTCCACGTTCATTCCTTCGGTCCTTGTCCCAAATCTCCTGTAAAAGCAGAAGAGCCCAGAAGGTGCTGCTATTGTAATTCCACTGAGCACCTGCAGAATAAATGCCCTGTGATGAGTGGGAACAGGCAGCAGGCATCACATGGAAATGCTTCTACCTAGAGCACAGAGGCACCTCAGGCAATTGCCACTTATCAAACAGGGTTTATAAAGATAGCCACTGTACAGCCTGGCAAGAAGCATATAAAGGTTGTCAAAGTAAATGGCTCCCTGGATGGAGGGATACTGGTGCAGAAATTTCTGTGGTCAGGAGAGACCTTGTTCAGCAGGAAGACATGCCAGGACAGATGGCAGAGCTTTTGTTTGTAGGAGGTCACAAAATCCTTGTGCCTTTGGCTAAAGTGCATATGGAAACTAAGATTTTGAGAGCTGAACAAACAGTTGCTGCTGTTCCACATAACCCAACCCAAGTATTATTGGGGGACAACTTTTTTAAGGTGGCTCAAGCTGTCCAGGGGTCTGTCAGCAGCAAGGAGGAATCTTGTGCTGAAGCCCCAGAGGGAAAGAGTAAAGTCACAGAAACTGCTGGGGAAATGGGAGAGTGTCTCTAATGCCTCTGCAGCAGTTAAAAGCAGTCTGCTGCCAGATGGGTGTGGCTCAGACCAGCTTTTACCTGGTGGCTAAGGACAGGTTTTTCCTCTGGGGGGAAGGGAAGATTTTACGTATCTGGGAGAAGGCTGTCCAGTTGCAGTTAAGCAAGGGGCAGATTTCACTCTAGAATGCATAGGAAGATGTGTCCTAGAGGGAAGCCTAGAGGAGGGTAGTGGAATCCTAGAGACTGCTCCGGTGGGTGAAGATTCCATGGGCTCTCTAACTGGAGGGAAACCCAATTCAAAGAGGGAGAACGGTACAGTGCTTACCAGTGAAAGGACTATTCTGGCTCTTAGCTGTGAGCCCACAACAGGGGATAGATCCCACTCTAAAGAGCACAGAGGTGTGTGCCTTAGAGAGGGACCCAGAGAAGGAAGTTAGGAAGGGATGTGGGGGAGTACAGCAATGTCTCCTCACTTATTACCTGGAATGGTTTACCCAGGAGAAATGTGCTGGGTTGGCATCTGTGCTCCCAGGCACCCTACCAGTGGCTCAGGTTTTAAGAGGGAACTGTGTAACTGACCTCCCGGAGGGAAGCAGTCATACAATGGACCTCTTGGGAATGGATGGGGTGGTGACAACAGGTACCTCAATCCAGATCCCACTTTTGCAAAATGTTGTTCTTAATATACTAGTAAAACCTAAGTAACTGGCTCTTTATGGCAGGATGAGGGTCTTTTCAATGACCTGAGTGTCAGTGAAAATGCTAATGACCCACCCGACAAAGCAGAGGAGGGGCCATTTCCTGAGCAGGTAAATGCCTCTCAAGACCAAAGCATAGGTTGCTGAGTAATGGGAGTGAGAAACACAAAAATACTCCAGAAGAGGGCATGAATTTTTCGCATGGGTTTAACATATCATCTCCAGGGCAACTCTGCAGTGGGAGGGCCAGTAAAATGCAAGGTCTCCTTACACCCTTTCCTCCCCAACATCACAAAGACATACATAAACAAAGAACCTTTACTAAAGGAAAGAGAAAACCTGTATCAGGACACATACTATAGTACAGAAAGGGGTTGGAAAATACAATAAATGCAGAACAAACCTGACTGTCTAAACAGAAGGCATGGTATGATAACAATGCTTCAAAGCCCCTCCCTGTCATGAATTCTCTGATGATGATGTATTTCTTCATGTACTATATATGGATTGTATTTGGTACGGATGGTAAATCCTTTGAAAATGTGTAACATGCATGATTTTTGGGGGGGGACGGACTTTGGTACAGGCTAGGAGTGGTAACAAGGAAGTCCTATAAAAATACTAATTCTCAGCTAGTACCTGTAAACAGGCTTAGAACTTGTCACAGCAGAGAAAACATAACCAATCTAGACTGCTCTGTGACAGGGGAAACTGAGGAACACCACCTCACGGCATTGGTGGCTAAATGCCAAGACACCTACACTCTAGAAGATATCTACATTGTGTTGACAGAGCTGTACACTAAAAGGCTTTCAGGCAACTTGGAAAAAACGACCCATGAACTCAGTAAAAACATCTGTTTGTAACACTACAATTTTTGGTAACACTAAGAAATTAGATAACCAAGACCTAAAGAGAATTTTAGGCACAACTGCCTTCTCATTAGTCAGTGACTAAACCCCTGGAAGTAATCTAAGGTGGGAGGTGTGACATTATGCCCCATATTATTCATAGAAATATGCTTATGATATGAATATGGCATAACTAAAATGTATTTTATACAAGATGGGTCATGTGAGATATCGTTGGAAAGGTTATGATTTATTGAATATGATTATCCAATGTGTATGCATATATCATTTCTGTATCATAATCTAGGAATATGAAGATAGGAATATTGACTATAATGATTACAACTGTGTGTACACTTGGGAAACGTCCACCAGACAGTATGCAACCAGCATGGATGGGCCATTAGGGAGAACAATGGGACTTTGAAGATACTCATCTCCCTTCTTCCTGAGAAGTTTCCTGGGATGCCACTTTGACACTGCAGGGTCATGTGATCATGTTACCTGGTACTGGACATCATCTAGGACTGCTGGTATTTTTCCACTAGGAAGGGATAAAGATGAAACTGGGAAACAAAGGATTGTTGCCATATGAAAATCCTATTTAAAGCTGGGGAGTGAGTTAATCTAGGTTCTTCTCCACTGCCTCCCGACCCGAGAAAGATGACTGCTGAAAAAACCTGACGAAACAAAGGAACTAAGCTGGTGGTGGGCAGGGCTGAGCCCAGGCAAGAAAGGTCTAGCCTGGGAAAGGAATACCTGGAGTTTTAACCTGCAAGCAGTGCAGTTTGCCTTCAAGAAACTCTGCAACCTACATAAAACAACATGTAGGGTGAGAAATTACAATTTGTAGCCAATTTCTTTAATGTATTAAGCCTAGTTTGTGTGTTTGTTTTATTTGCTCACTAATCTGCTTTAATCTGTTTGCTATCCCTTATAGTCACTTAAAATCTGCTGTTTGTAGTTAGAACAAACAAAAAAGTTTATTCTATAACAAGTTTCTCTCTGCAACTCTGTCACAGTAGTTGTTCTGATTAGGCTCTCAAAAATGCCTGAAAAAAGGAGTGATTTCTTGCATTATTATTACATTATTGTACATTCTGATGAAAAAACATTTTAATATTTTTGTAGGTCTATTTCATATAGAAATGTTCATGATCATCAGGGAAGTTTGTGTCCATAAAACACAAGAAGTGGAGATAAAGTAATTGGCAAAAAGAGACATGGGTCAAGATTTTAAAAAATGGATACCTACACTTGGTCTCCTAAATTAATTGATTTTCAAAACAGCTGAACACCTGTTTTTTATTACTGAAAAGTCAACATTTTCCATGAAGAGGGAAAACATTTTCTAACCAGTTCTAGATTTAAGAACCTAACTTCAAGTACCCATTTTTAAAAAGTGGTTGCTATGATTTATAGAAGCTGTTCCCAGGAGAATTGTAAAATTCAGCTTTCCATATATTCCATAAGCAAAGGGAATCTCCAAACTAATCTTCTTCATCTGAGATCAGGTCTTTTTTAAATAAAATTAAAAGGTAAAGACAAGGTTCAGAGGCCTAAATGTATAATTTAGATGCAGGAATCCTTTAATAAAACAAAAAAAAAGTATAGAAATTATATGGGTGCTTCATCTCTCTCTGACCTCGGAATCGTAACTCAGATATTTGTTGAAGAATATACCTACATACTTTTGAGTCCCATGGGTTACCCTAACTCTTTAATGGGCTTTTCTCAAAATCTCTGATCCAAACCTACCTGTATTTCAGGGTACTCCAAATTCAGCTCTGGATGCAAATTTTGTGACATTGGCCTTTGTTTTTCTTTGGGTACTTTACAACCATTTTGTCTATGAATTTGCTGGCCCCAGCTCTGAATTATCTGAATCATAACTCATGTGGACTTCAGTTGTTGTCCTAGTCTTTCAAGATATATAATATGCTAGGATAAACATCAGTAACCTCATTGTCACTATTGGAAGCTAAATCACAATTTTTCAAAGATAAAAGATATCAAGAAAAAAATACAAAAAATTACAATATGAGATTATGTTTCAAGTAAAAGAATCTGAGGATGGTTTGTGGTATTTGCCATTACCCCAATATTTCATGAATACACTTTTATAATATCAAAAAAGAGATTAGCATGAGAAACTTTATAAATGCACAAAATGAATGAAGAAAGCTACTGAAAGGTTAAGTTGGTTAGATGTAATAAAACATATCCTGCAACCTTTCATCCATATCTAAAGTGTTGCATCTTTATGGAGCCCCATTGACTTTGCACTAACTCTGCAAATTGCAGAAATGGTGAAAAGTTGTGTAATTTTCCATTCAGAAAAAAACTTCTTTATAGTCTTCACTTTGTTACAGACACATAAATTTTCTTGATTTATTGTGACAGCAGTATTTCAACAGCATATTGCAGTAACGTTTCAGTTGATGCAAAATGTGACTTTTTAAATCTTTACATAATATTCATTCTGCTCTAAGATAATCAAACTTGACCTTGGCTTTTATCCACATAAAGTATATACAAATGAATAATTTTTTGTACTTAACTAGCTTTCTTTACTTTATCAGGACACTTATCCTTGAATTGATTTTAAGGGATCTTGCTTACTTTTATAGTGATGTGAGAATATTAAATTGTAAAGAGGTAACTGAACCTTTTGGGATTAAGGTGCTTTTTGATCAGCCTGATTACTTTTTGGTGGAAGAATGCAAAGTAAGAATTTGAGAGCTGCTTATAAATGTTCTGATTAAATTTAAACACACGTAATCTTCTCCAAACCCAAGTCAGGTCAAACACTCTGAGCAACAAGGAGCCACTTCTAAAATACAATGTACAAATGAGTATTTCTTATCCTTGGATTCCTTTATTCCTTGTTCTTCCTCCCATCATCTATATACATATCCTTCATAATAAAATCAGATGAACACTTGATACAACTTCCTTTATTTGAGCTTGTGAAGTCTTCACACTGAACTTAACAGCATTTCTGTGTCTGTCTGTATGTAATGCAGTAACTTTTGAGTGCCACATCCAATCAATTCTAAAATGTCAACAAATGTTTGAGGCACTGTGATGGGCTGTCCACCCCACACAAGACTTGAAGGGGGTTAAGGTGGCTGGGTAGGATGATTAACTCCGCAAGCTGCACCTAGAGTCAGGGAGTCAGGATTGATTAAAGGAGCTTCAGCTAGACAGCAACAGGCCTGTATCAAGCCCAGAAGCTGAGAGTAGAATGGGGCTTCAGGCTGAGAGAGGACAATGGGTGGAGAGACTGCCAAAGGAGAGCACAGCAGCCTGGAAAATGACCAGGAGGAGGCAATCTAGCAGTGAGTGGGCCCTGTGATAGGCATCAATAAAGAGAGTCCTGTTGATTTTGGGGGAATAGCAGAAAACCAAAAGGGAGGAAATGAAGGACACATGGAGCCCCTGGTACTTGATTAGCACAGCTACAGCTTCAAGCACCTCTGCAGGTGTCTAATCAAACAGGTTGATGGCACCAAAGGACATCATCTCACATAATACCTCTGCTCATGCTCCCAATAGAGAATGGGGTCACTGCTTTGGGAGTAGTGGGACATGAAGGGCACACATGAGTTCCTGCCATGGGGGCAAATGCAGAAAATCTGGAACTGGGAGGAAGAGGCAATGGTGGGGGATTGAAGGCCTGGTATATGAGGAAGGGGGCCACACAGAGCACCTGGCATGGGGGGCGGGGAGGGTGCACAGAGTTTATGACATGGGGGAAAAATAGGGGAGCCTGAAATGGAGAGAAATGAGGAGCACACAGAACCTCTGGCAGGGTGGAGATTGGGGGAAGTCACAGGGAGACCCTGAAATAAAGGGGGATGGGAAAGTTGCTCAGGGAGATTGTGGGTGAATGGAGAGATACCAGGAGCCCCTGGGGTGTGCATTACACTAAGCCTATATGAGTTACGAAGTGTGTGACCCCCTAGTTAAATGACAAATTATGGGTCGAATTCAAGTTGTGTTTGTGATGGGTATTACAATCCCATCAATACCTTTAAGGGTCCATTGTTTAAATTAATGATTTAAATAGGATTGATTTCTGCTTCATGGGGGAGGGCTATCACAGCTCATCCAGGATCAAAAAACAGGAGGTGATGATTCTGGGGGCATTACAGCTTGGCTGATGTGCCTTTGAGATACCACCCCGTGAGACAGCTCGCATATACTAGTTCAAACTGGATTGTCCAGGGACCAACAGCCTAAGTAAGGACTATTGGATAACTAGCCTGTGTTTAAACTCACTCAGGAATTTCTTTCTGATACAGCAAATCAACAGGACCTTCTGTCCAAGGGGCTCCCCAATCCTTAGGGTAGGGTTGGAAAGACTGACACCTACCAGAGCACAAATTTTTAGCGGTGGTGATCTCTTGTAAGCTTATTAGCATGCCTCTCCCACAGCATAGGGTCCTTGTCTTTTCTGTTCTTGTTGGCCCCTTCCTTTGTCTGCTCTTCCCTAAAGAAGAAAGTAAATAAACCCACACGCTTACCCTTCCAATTTTTTCTTTAACTCCTTTAGACAAAGGATTCCTAAGGGGTAAATCAGATTCCACATAAGATCCAGGGGTCTTAGCCAGTGTATCTCCCAATTGTGTCTCATTAAAACACAATGCCACCACCCCAATTGCTCAGTATTCCTTAGTGGAATGTCAGTAATACCCTTAAATCTGTGATACATTGTCTGAGAGGGACTGACTTTTCTGCCTAGCCTATAGGTCAGTTCACTCCACATCACTTGAGGGGGGATGTCAGAGAGAGGAGAAACTTGGGAAGCAACCCTTGCCCCTGAGCACCAAGACTTGCAACCTCTTCCTTCCTTATCTGTGGATCACTGATGAACTGTGCTGCTCTTTCCTAAGGGGGCCTGCAGGACTCTTGGTGGGTTATGCGAGTGAGACCCAGGCTCAGTGACGCTCACTTGCTCCTCGTTATCCTCATTCACCTCAATGAGGATCAGATGATCACTGTCCCCACATTTGGGCTCTGAATCTCTCCCATGGACCTCCTGTTTAAAGGACTCAGGACCCAATCCAGAAGGAATCCAGTCCTCTGACTCACCACTGTCTACAAAGCAAACTGGCCCCACAGATGTCCTAGCTCCTGGTTCGCTATTTTCCTGATCCTATGGTTCTTCAGTAATGTTGGTTGCAGGGTGTTAGTCCTCATCCAATCTGCACTCCTGTGAAAACTAAGCACTTCCTTCCACATGGGGGGACAATTCCAGACCCACAATTCCGCAGCAAAGGTGCCTGAAGACCTCCCCACCGCATCTCTCAGGCCACAATGCTCAATACCTCCAGTAAGGCAGATATGGGTCCCTCTGTGGGAGGGCACCCTTATTACCTACACCCTGTCCCGTACTGGCCATTCTGCTTGGCATGCTCAGAGCAGCTACTGGAGCGGGCACCCAGCTCCTGGAGAGGGCCACTGGCCATACTCCAGGATGAAGTCCCATGAGCCCTTCCCCTCCAACCACCAAAGCAAGAAGTGGAGGTGTACTAGGACACGAGAAGCAGTGTGTTCATGTAGCAGGGGTGATATGCCTGGGCTCCCCTTTCCATAACTGGGGTGGGGGATAGCAACTGACCGAGCCCTGGCAGGGCAGCCCAGGAACACAGGGTCCTTCCCAGCTCCCATCAAAGCTTCATGTGCCCTCCCCAACCTTCATGAGCAGAGGGAGGGGAGGAGTTGCAGTCACAGGCCCTACCAGGGTTGCACCACCTGAAGACACAGTGGCCCCATAGGCTTCCCCATGTGGCCCTCCTCAAGCAGGGAGGCTGGGGAGGAGCCCCCATGGGATCCCTCCTAAGGAGGCTCCTGCTGCAATAGTAGGCAGAGCCCCCATGCTGGTGGGGCAGGGATATAACCCTTGCAGCAGGGTAAAGATCTATCTGCTGGACAGACCCCCTGGCCCAAGGGACAGAGACCTCTCAGAACCCTTACATACACTCCTCAGCGTCCTGAGGATGACAGCTGTTTTTGCTGCTGGAACAATAAGCAACTTTTCTCTGTTGGAACAGAACTAAAAAAGGCTCCAGATGGCCCTGTTCCAGGTTAAATCCCGGGAGCTGGGAAATCCTGGCCAATCAGCTTCTTTCCCCTTCAGCTGGCCAATGGGTGCTAGATTATCCCATGGGGAGAGGAGCTTCCTGGTGTCCCTGAGTGAGCATCCTCCTCCCTTCCTTCTAGAACTATTCTCTTTCATTGCTGGCTCCATTAAGTTCCCCTAGCCATTGAATCACAGGTGGGTGGCTTTTATCTGACTGTTGACATTTACTCCCTATCTCTCTGTATCTATTTGTTGCCCCTTTTCTTATACCTGGTTTGTAAGACACTTTGGGCAAGGACTTGTCTTTTTGTTCTGTGTTTATACGGAATGAACAATGGAGTCCTGGTCTATGACTAGGGATCCTAGGACCTAATGCTAATACAATTAATAATAATAATTAATTAATAATAATACAGTGTATTCCATGGTCTTTGTGAGTACGAGGGAGGTGAAAGCAGCACACCCCAAAAATATTCTGGGGTGCAGGGGGACACTAGCACAACTCCCCAGGGTCTGGAAGCAGTCAAGAAGAATAATTAGCCCAGGGTTTTTGTTTGTATTTTTGGGATAACAGTTTGTTTCTTTGAGGACTATAGATCTCATATCCAGTACAACTGAAGATGGTCAAATAATGGGGTGAGGGGCAGAAAGTATTGGCAAATAAATTATTTGTCAGCTGATGAGAAATTCCAGAATAATGTATTTGATAAATATTGTCTCACCAGCTATAGGTATGGGTCTTTAGTGGAGGAGGAAATATAAATAGTAAAGCAATGGGGGAAATCACAGAGAATGAAAGTTCCCATTCCCTCAGTGTCTGGCCCTAACATGAAGGCTGTGTCCATTTTTGGTATGTTGTGTTATAGCAACATAAGAGTGCTTCTGAACACAGAGGAAAGGAAAGTGCTGATTGGCTGATGCTCGTGGCAGTGATTGATAATGGCCTAACAATACCACCTGCGTTTGCACTTATAACTTAATTTTGAACTTCTTGAAGTTTGTCAGAGCAATAGCTAAATCAATAAGAGAAAGGTGCACAATTTATGAAGAGCTGCTCGTGAAGTGAAAGAATGGGTTTAGAGGCCCTTTTGTTGAACAGGATAGAAAAAATGTTGAAGCATCAGTAGTTTCATTATTTACAACCACAGTATAAAAAGAAAAGCCGTAAAGCTGACTGCAGCACAGTGCTTCTAGTATGCTTTAAAATTTCCCAGACATGCTGTACATTCCCTTTATGCACGAATGCTTTGCACTCTACATTTTCAAGGTGCTATACAAACATTACTGATTTAATCCTCATAAAACTCTTCTGAAGCAATTAAGTGTATTATTATAATAAAGATGGAGAAATTGAGGCAGAGAGGTAAAATAACATGGGCACATAGTGGATTAGTGGTGGATCCAGGATTAAAACACAGGACTTCTTGGCTCCTATCCTCATGGTCTGCAAGATCATGTTGCCTCTATCCCAAATACACACTTAGGGGAATGAAATGTTTTGGATTTTGTTCAGTGATACATAGATTTATCTACAGTACCATTTACAAGCTATGGGCAACAGACCTTCATTTCTTGGTGGATAGAATGGACCTCCCCAGTGCTCAATTTATAAAGAAATAGGTGCTCGCCCTCAGCCCCGGCAAAGCCCAGCATAAATTAAGCACTGATGCACCCCTCTTCCCCCACACCCAACCCTGCCTATCCTCCATGCACTCCCCATACACCCCCCAACCTATACCCCATCACAAACACCCACCCCAAACATACCCCTGCACAATTGTCGGGGGGGAGGGGGCTGGTGCTTTGGTTTCCAAATGAGGCAGGGGACAAGGGAGAGCAGCACTGCCCCCACAACCACTCCCATCCCTATCACTCTCTTAATGGTGGGGGGGGTTAATTTCCACCCTACCTAATCCATTGCTCCTGTACAAAGGGGCTGTGGGCCCCACCACCTGAATCCGGATTTCTCTGCTCTTGGTCTGGATCAAGCCACCTGCCCAGCTGGAATCCCCTTGGAGGAAAGAGCACCCCACCACTCGTGCAAGGATCAGGCTCAGCTTTCACCTCCACCAGGTGAGGGTCCCCTGTGGGGGCAGGCTGGGCAGTGCATCCCTTCCCCCACCACTGACCATGGCTGCTGCTGCAGGATGCGGCAGCTAGAATTGTGGGCACCATGGAAGTCAGTGTCCCACAGCTGGAACACAGAACTGCTCCCCACCTGGTGCATCTTCTGCGCCCCACTCTGACTGCTCCATGTGCCTGCTCCACCTCCCTCAGTGAGGGCCTGCCAGAGACTCTGGGGCTTGCCTTCCCTCTTGCCCTGGTGCCCAGCTCCCCCTGGCCCACACTTCACCCCGGCTGGATGGTCATCTCCCCAGTTCCTGATGTCTCTCCTTGCTGCCAGCACTGGGGAGTCTCTGTCTCTCCTGGGCTTCCCAGGGGGCAGCAGACTCATCATGGAAGCCCCTCAGGAAGGCAAGGGGGCATTGGTACTGGCAGAAGCACTGCTGCGGGGGGGTTGCATCCCTGGCCCTGAAGAACTTGCTACCCGGGTTGGGGAGCTCATCTTCTGCCACTTTAGCCATAGATGCACCTGCACCTGCTGGACATCGGGCAGGCTCAGTGTGCTGCTGGCCTTCCGCAGGGGTGCAAGTGAGGTGGTGAAGCGGTGCAGCCCCAGCACAGAAAGGGCTCTCTGTGGCCAGCATGAGCCACTTGCTGCTCACTCAGGACCACTAACTGATGTAGCAAACTCAGAGGTTCTGGAGCTATGCCCAGACAAACATCAACGCGCCGGGGCTCAGCCCTAGCAAGCCCAAGCACAAATTAAGTAATGGACTTCCTGTATGAAAACATTCCCATGGGTGAATCCCACTAGAATTGTACACCTTGTTTTGATGAGGGATGTGATAACATGTAGAAAGCTATAGAAATTATAAGATGAATTAATTCACATAGCTTCATTTAAAATAAATTTATGGTTATGTATGCAATTACAGTTTTTTAAAAAATCATTTCCCATTCAGTTGTGTAATAGTTTGAAACTGTCCATAGTGGTGTTTGGTAACAATAATAATAAACCTGTTTAATTCATGCTTCCAGTGTTTCACATACTTAAATTCGGCAAAAAAGTGCCTGATGTAATGTAAAATAAGACTCATGTCAATGAGGAGATTGAGGCAAAGTATTCATTTTATGGGCAAGTAATTGAATCATATTACTTGTATTAAATTGTATCTTATGTCATGAACTCTCTGTTGTATTAATTTAGATGGAATTAAAGGTGTTAAAGTAACCCAGTCACTGTCCAACATTAAACAGAGTTTAGCAAGATTCAGGGTTTTGTACAGAGATACCTCAGCCTGCTTACTACCATGGCAAATACACCATCAAAAATCCATATAACCTTTTATTAAAGAAACGGAAAAGAAGGAAAACAGAGTATTTGAAATGTAAAGTATTAAGTAAGGAAATATTGTTAAAATGGATTCTTGTTCCCTTTAGCTGGAGAGTGTTTTAGAAGGAAACCTCTCCTGTCTGCCAGTCTCTTGGGGGTTGGGCAAAGGGGGCAATTGCCCAGGAGCCTGGGCTATTTAAAAGGGCCCAGGGGTTGGTGGGGGTAGCCGGGAGCCCTGGGCCCTTTTAAATCACCCGGGCAGGCCACAGGGCTCCTAGGCACGCATGACCGCTCCGGGCCACATGCTTTGGGGGCACCCATGGGCAGGCGTGATTGGCCAGTGCAGTCGGTCCCGGAAGTGATGGGTGGTCCTGGAAGTGATAGATTCATCACTTCTGCCCCCCACCCAGGAATGGCCCTGGCCCTGGGGCCCAGAATTGCTGTTGGCGGGCTTGGTCACTGCTGCTGCTAAAGTTCAATCCCATTTCATCTCTGTTTGGGATTCAGCTGGAGCTATTAGGGTGATGATGTTACTCATGTCCCTCTCTCTTTAGCTTAGTTTGCTCAGGACATCTCTCAGTATTAGGATGACAAAGATCTGGGTACCAAGAGATGGTGGAAGTGGCAGCCATGATGACAGAGTTCACTCAAGTTGCCTTAATCTGTTTTTCCCTGTTCTTTTCCCCAAGTCTCTTTCTTTAAGGACCCCCCTGCCAAAAAAAAAAAAAGAGTGATGAGTGGAATAACCCAGTGGCTCCCAACTTTTCCAGAATATTGCACCCCTTTCAGAAGTCTGATTTGACTTGCATAGCCCCAAGGTTCACCTCACTTAAAAACTACTTGTTTACAATATCAGACATAAAAAACCAAAAGTGCTACAGCACACTAGTACTCAAAAATTGCTGACTTTCTCATTTTTACCATATAATTATAAAATAAATCAATTGGAATATAAATATTGTACTTACATTTCCGTGTATACAGCAGTATAAACAAGACGTATGAAATTTTAATTTGTACTGACTTTGCTAGTGATTTTTATGTAATCACTGCTGTAAAACTAGGCAAGTATCTAGATGAATTGATGTACCCCCGGGAAGAACTCTGTGTACCCCCAGGAGTACACATACCCCTGGTGGAGAACCACTGGAATAGTCCATCCCCTCATTATTTTGTCCACAAATTAGGCCTAATACCCAAAACACCAATTTTGGTTCATTAATTTCTTGTTCCATGTCTTCTTGTTTTTACCAAGCACGATTTCCACATAGTCCTTCAATCAGATCAATGTATCTTTTTGTTTAGACTAATTTTGTCTCTCTCTTTCTGGATCTCTTGCACCTGTTTATAACTTTCATTAATGAAAGCAACTTGACTTAGTTTCTATTAATATTTGTTAGTATAGGTTATTGTAATATTTTATGAACATTCATATATTTTGTACAATTGAGCTTACAACTAGGATAATTTTTGTAGGTGCAATTATCACAACAGGTCCCATTAAAGTCAGAATCTGGCCCTGGGGCTGTGTGAACCTTTTATTACAACCCTAAAATAAGGCCAGATTAACAAAAGTTTTGTTGATGTTTGTAGACTTTTTTCACTAAATTTGGGCAAAGTTTCAATTACCCGTGGGTTCCAGGGCAAGATTTACAGCTTTGTTTGAAACTAGACAAAATATGGTGTCTGTAGTTACATTTCTCTTCATTTTTTTATTACTCATCATCCTCAAAATAAGTATAAAACACATTAGCCAAATGTGTTGAGTGTAAATATTTGATGTATTACAACATATCAGTCTTTTTTGCAAAGTATCCCATAGTCAGAGGTAACTGAATTTTTGCTGGATGGTTTTATTTTGTTAGGGAAAAAGGGTTCCCCTCCCGTCTAGGGTTAGGAGGGTAGCCTTCCCTGGACTTCTGTATTAGCCAAACAAAACACAGAGTCTTGGCTCTTTGATAAAGTGAGGCACTTTATTGCTAGCAAATACGACAGCTGAAGGGCTCACCAATTCCTTTTCAGAGGAAAATGGTGAAGCCCCGAACAAAGAACAGGGATGAGCTTTTATAGCTTGGTTCAACATACATTGTGATATCTCTTCCAGTTCGAACCGGTTAACCCAGTCTGTTTGAAGTTCTGGGGTAGGTAAGAGCATGGAGGCTTATCTGTATAAGGAATTCTCTCCCCAAAAGCAGGAAGTGCAGGTTACACACAGTTCACATTCTTTTTATCCATAAACAAAGTAGAAAGGACAGATAAGCATAGAAAAAAGACAGCAGCGTAGCTTTACATGATTATAGGGTCGCTTTCTGGGTTTTTTTCCCCTATCAATTTCTTCCTCCCCGTCTCTTAAATAACATTCAGAAAAAAAATAGTTTCAATTAAATAGACTGATATATAAATTCAATTTTGCGGATCACACAGATTATAAAATGATTAAATGTTGTTCTCTAGTTCAGGAGCAAATTCTACTCAGAAAGAAAAAGGTCACCCAAACGATTACTTGACCTGTAGCTTCACTGTTTATGTCTTACCAGTTCCTTCCCCACATCCCAGACACTGAATGTATTTCACTTTGACACCAGTGCATGATATGTTTCTTACTTACTCAAATATATGTTCAAACATATCTCCTGCTAAAACAAAAACTTCCAGGGACATACCTTTTGTGTCAGATTAGTGAAATGCCTGAGGATAAATGCAAAATGGAAAATAAAGGGAGACTCTGAAAGCAAAACTTATTAACAACTTTTAGTATTAGAACTCACTAGAATATATTACATGACAGTACTATAGAGCTACATAACATAAGATTCAGAATTAATTTAGGATCTGCTATTGGAAATAGATTACTTAAGAATACCTTACAACCTTACTTTGTGTTTTAAAATACTGTTTTGGAAAGAAAAAATTGAACTTTAATGTTTCGTTTTGCAGAGACTTTAGCTCAGTGATGTATTTAGAAAAGGATTGTGATGGACTGTGTTCATTGGTGGCACTACCTAGGGGTTAGGGAATTAGGCCTTTCTTCTCCACACTTCTACTCTTTCTCCTGGTGGTGATCAGTCATTTATTGGGGGTTGACTCAAACTGCTGGTCAGGTTACCACTCAAGTTCCCCTCAGTGTGACAGGGTTTCTAGGAAGATATGGGGTTCGGCTATTGAGCCCACCAAAGTGTCCATTCTCAGCTGGGACGGGGGCGTTTCTAAAGGCATCTATCCTTTCCCTCCTTTCCCATGGGGTAAGTCTAGAAAATAAGAGTTTTCATGCCCTTCTTAATGGGGGGAGGGAGTTGAAAGGGGAGTTCGGCCTCCCACTACAGCAGGCTCCAGCCCCAGGCCCTGTAAGTGTTACCAAATGTCCAGAACTCAGGAGTGTCTTAAAACTTCCTTCCTGGGCCTTACAGTCCTTTCTCTTGTCAAAGTCTTGCAGTCTGTCACAAAGTAGTAGAGAAAAGGAACCAATTGAGCCTTCATCCCCTCTGGTCTCAGGAGGCAGGTTCTTCCTAGCGAGGTGAAGGTTTCTGTATCACCCTTCCTCAGGAGCTGTCAGGTATCAGTCCCAATACCTGCCTTATCAGGCCCCTACTAAGCTATCTGACTCCAGCTTAAGCTCCACCTCCAGCTGGAGCATGCTCTTCAGCTGCAGCTGGGTGGGGTTGTGTGGGCCCAGAGTTGCTCCTTAACTCCATCACCAGGGTAATGAACTTGAACAAAAACTTCACTGCACAAAGAGCCATCATTCCACATACAACTTTTGCTGATGTTAACTTGAGAGCCTGATATTGCACACATTATGGAACTTCTAGATCTCTTGCAGTACTTCCATTCATGAAGAAGAAAACTTTCATCCTCAGAGCCTGTGATTAGGCTGTCTGCCTTTTCTTCCTTTGTCTTTCATCTGACTGTAGCAGGAGAATAACTAGGGTGACCATATTTCCCTATGCTGAATATGGGATATCTGGTAAGTGGTATCTGGTAAGTGGTATCTGAACACTTATTCAAGCGAGTTCAATGGCAATCAATTGTGCAAATGTTCAAGTTGATTGAGGCCCTGTTAAAAAGAAATAATGCATAGTTGGATTCTTTTTATTTACCTTCTTATATTTAAGGCTTTAAGGTTCACATGGGGAAGGGTGATATACACACTCCTACCCCTCTCCACACACACACACCAACACACACATGTTAGGGGGCTTATTCCTTCACCCACTTACTTCCCTGGTCCTTCTCGCATGAACAGAGAGCAACAATACCCGAAGTCCAAAGGTGCAAACAATTCGATGTTTATTGGGGTGAACTTCCAGCAAGCATGATTCCAGTTTCCTTCCTTAGTATCCTCCTTCCCAGCTCTGACACCACAGAGCCTTACACCTGTGTCCCTGTTCCCATTCCTACTTTTAGCCAAACATGATTCCAACTTCCTTACTCCCATTCCCTGTTCCCATTTCCCCCTTTAGCAAAACATGATTCCAATTTTCTTATCCCCATTCCCTGTTCCCATCTCCCCCTTTAGCAAAACATGATTCCAATTTTCTTACCCCCATTCCCTGTTCCCATCTCACACACCCACATGCCCACCCCCACCCCCACCCCAGTCACTTCCTCATTGACTACAGATTATATAGTAAAACTTGAGTTCTGCTTAGCTATACCTTAACCAATCATTTTCCTGAAATTTAACTAACTAATCCTAACATATTGTAACATGATTATGTAACCAATTATATCCCACCACCTCAATTAGTTTACACCCAGCAAAATTAATTATACAGCAGACAGGAACAATCACAGAACCAGACAGAGATTATACAGACAAACAACAGCAAAGTGGGAACTATAATGACAAAACAATACAGAAGTGAGGATTTCACATCCCAGCTATTGATAAGTGAGTTCTTGCCAGACAGGATGCTATCAAACTAAGTTTCCTTTTACATTTTCTAGGCACTTCCCTTTCTCTGGAGGTGATAGGAATACAATCCTGTCCTGATAGTGCCTAACAGCCCAATAGCACCTTATTTCAATGTGACTAGTTTGGAATGTGAGGATGTGACCATTCGCTTCCCAGCTTATGGCTGCCTCTGCTGCTTAGCCAAAGGCCTGAGCCTAAGCACAGGGCCACAAACTGTCACAGTAAGAGAAGGCCCTTACACCAGCAGACAGTGATTTTGATCCTTTCTTTTATACCTCTATCACTAGCCAAGTGATAAGAATACACCTAAATTCTTAGAGTATAGGCCTTTACAGACAGGCCTGAATATCTATATCCTAACAACACACACACATGGAGAGGTGACACACATACACTCCAATACACCTCTCTCACTTGGGGGGGGGCATGGTTTACTGCCCAAACCTCGCCTCCCTGCCTACCACTCTAGGCCCTCCATATCTGGCTGGGACCGCCTCTCTTGGTACCTGGCACCTCGTCTTCCCAAGACAACACCAGAAAATATGGGACAATTTGCCAGTTTTTAAGAAAAAGTCAGGACACCTGCAGGAGTGTGTAAATACAGTACTGTCCCTTTAAAAATGGGATGTCTTGTCACCCTAAGAATGACTCTAGTATGTAACAGGTGTTAGAACTGCAATAGAGGTCTTTCTACGGGATGGGGAGCAGGCAGATACCAGACACAGTGTTGGTATATAATACTCTAAATGCTTTTTATTGGTTACAAAACAAACCTTATTTACTTTACATTTACACCCCAAACATACTATACCAGAGTCTAAAGGTAGGAATATATCAGTCGAGCTGGTGTTGTTTCCTTTCCTGATGATTCTCCATATTTTTCTCAGAACATAACAAGATTGTTTTTACACAAATAGTTCTAATAATTCTTCACCTTAAGTTCTTGCTTCAGTTGCCAACTTGCAACACACATATTCATGTCAAGCACGCATCATTCATACCAGGCCTCAATGACCTATAACATATTATGTGAATCACAAAGTATATTGAAATATATATATATCTCCCAATATCCCCACCTTCTTGATACATGATTAATGCCATTAATTATCGTATCACTTTATAATTTTGAAAGCAATTCAATTTTATATATTACTTGCTCCAAAACTTCTTGTTGCTCTTTTATTCAGCAATATAAACATCATAATAAAGGTTAACAAAATCATTAATGCAAATAATATGACAATGGGATGTAACATTTCATTTATAAAAGCTGTGACACTGGGAGACCATTCTTTAAACGTATCATGCCAATGAGAAATTGCCATTTTTTTTCTTTTCCCAGTTTTAATATTTGACCATTGTAAATCAAAATTTTTATTTTTCCCAGCTGAGCAGACTTAGGCACATGTTTTGCATATTGTCTGATTTTTTTTTCTTTTGTCTTAGGCCTCCCATTTGAATCCCATCTTAATTTAGTTACCATCTCCCACTCCTGAGGACCCATTTCCAGTAGGAGCAACTTGTCATCGGGGCTTCCCTATAGAGCAGGTTTCTTTGAACTTTCAGCTTGCATAGCTGAAACATTTTTCAGCTTCTTAAACATTTTTGTCTTCCATCCTTTGCATTTCTTTGATTAATTCATCAGTACGTCTCCCATTCCACTTATCCATATCTACTCCCCTCAATTTCACATACCTCCAAGCGATATTCTGAATCACATCTGCTCCCTTCTGGGGCTCATTTTGATTATTCCACCCTCTCCCTCCTTGGGGTGGGGTGTTTTGTTCTTTACCACAACCTCTTCCTCTCTCATAGTATCCTGATCTATAAGCACTCTCATTTGAATATGTTGTTGCTTCAACAAAAGGGTTTCAATCCTTCTACCTGGCTTTCCCCGTCATCATTCTTTGGCATACTATCCAGTGCTCCAGTGCATCCATAACAGGTAACCCCTCATCCTGGGCTGCTTGGTTCACCAAATTAGTAGACACTGCTAATAAATTTCTGACTAATCCTTTAAACACATTATTTCAAAATTCCCTCTGATTCAAATCAACTGCCAACAAAGACTCATCTGTGACATGTCTGGCAACCTTCGCTCTGAGATTAGTCACTGGTTGTATTTCTCCAGCCATTAATCCCAATGTTATTCTCCTTAACAGGTAATTCCTGGGTGAATCTTCAGACTTCATGTGATCTGCACTGGATAACAGCTTCATGGGTCTTTGACCTATCTCTTTTCCTAACGGCATAATAAATCATGGTATCAGTTGGTGTGCTTCTGGCTGCTTGTCCAAAGCATTTTTCACTTGATCTACTGCCTGTCTAATCTCTGCAGTGGTAGCTGCCCTGATTAACCTATAAGATTCACTCATATTTAAATTCTCTGTTCCTCCTAACTCTGCCCACTGTACTAGCCATGTAGCTAATTTTTTTATATTTACTGGGCCTGACTTTACCATCAACTGTAAATCTGATGAACTCTCAAGAATTATTTGTGTCTGCTCTGACTGTATCTCCCCCACTGCATCCTTCATGGTTGATCTCTGTTCTATCACTGCTACAGACTTTTCTGGCGTAGGCTCTCCTGGCCAGTTTCTTATTTCTTACCTCAACTTAGTATAATGCCCCCCTCGAGGTTGGTCAAATTTCCTTTTCTCTTGACCCCCTTGCAGATTCTCTCCATATCAAATATCATTAGAATCCAAATCCAAATCTCTCTTTTTGACACACAGCTGCAATTTGCAGCTCCTATATTTTCACTTGCTTTTTCAATGCTGCTATAGTTTTCTGGCACCAACTGTAAGTAATGCTTGTGATCGCCTCTTCCTTTTCCTTAGTCAAATCTTGAATTAACTGTTCCATTCCTATCACTTGATGGTCTAATTTATCTTTGTTTGCTTTAATCTTTTCCAAATCCATTTTTTTCTCCAACTCCCTATTTTGTTTCCCCATTTGTTCTGAGTTTGCATTATCTGTGCCTGCCTCATTTCCTGCTCCAAATTTTCCTGGCAAGTTTTAAAATTTTCTTGTAATGTTCGTAACAGACTTTCCCCCTTACATGCAATTGCCTTTTTTACAGCTTGCCACAACAGACATTTGTTTTTTACTGGCATTAGGCTGGTACAGCTGTACATATTTTTTAAACATGTTTTCTAAGGTATCAAATATTACATTCAGTTCCACTGCACCTTCCATCCCAAGGGTACGTCCCAATTTCAATAATCTCATTCTCTAACAGAGAAGGGCTTTAACTTTAATCCACTGGGGTTCCTCTTCCGCCCCTTTACTTCTCTTCTAAAACAGTATTTTAAACATTATTACAATAACACCATGTGGTATCTTCCGACGCATTTGTTTTTCTCACAGATTTCTTACAAATTTCACTAATAAGGAGTCACCCTTATTAGTCTTAAATAAGGATTCCCCCAACACTGTAAGACCCTGTCTTGAAATCCAGCACTCCTTAATATCTTTCCCTCCCCCACCCCGTCACATTCTCCACAACATGTCAGACCCGCAATAGAGGTCTCCCTATGGGATGGGAAGCAGGCAGACACCGGACACAGTGTTGGTATATAATATGCTAAATGTTCTTTATTGATTACAGAACAAACCTTACTCACTCCACATTCACACCCCAAACATACTATACCAGAGTCCAAAGGTTAGAATGGTCCTGATGGCCAGTCAAGATTCCTTCCAATCATAAGATGCAGGGAGCCAGCAAAAAACACATTTATAGCCACATGGGACTCTGGATCAATAAACGACTCTGATTTGCAGAAATCATAGGCAACCATTTATAGTCCATTTTGTCTCATCATCAGTTCTTTGCCTTTGTTTACTAGGCCATCTACCCACACAATTCCAAAGAGAAAATCCTGGGCGGGCCACCATGATCCAAGGTGTGCCATTTCCTCCAATTCTTACACAATTTTATATCAGTACAGCTGGTGTTGTTTCATTTTCTGCTGATTCTCCATATTTTTCTTAGAACTATTTGTGTAAAAACACTCTTGTTATGTTCCAATAATTCTTCACCTTAAGTTCTTGCTTCGGTTGAGAACTTGCAGCGCATGTATTCGTGTCAAGCAAGCATCATTCATACCAGGCCTCATGACCTATAACATATTACATGAATCACAGTGTATGTTGATATATATATCCCAACACAGCCTGAGGATTAAATTTTATTTATTATTTCTCTTACACTAGCAACTAGAGCGGAGGCCCAACTGAAATCAGGGTCCATTATGTTAAGCACTCTTCGTGCACAGCCCCTGCTTCAAAGAGTTACAATCCAAAGAGACAAGGCAGAGGGTGGGAGAAATTAAATGTTGTTATCCTGATTTACAGAGGGGGACCTGAGGTACAGATAGCTTAAGACCCTGCTCCTGCAATTCCTTGTATGAATGCTGATTGCTATGCTAACTCAGAGACTTATTGAAGTCATGGGGTTCCACATAGCCACAGAAATCCACCTGCACACAAGAAATTTCAGGATCAGGGCCAATGTGGTTTGCCTAAGGTCACAGAAAAGGCAGTATTTGAATTGAATCCAGTCCTCCTATGTCCCAGTCCAGTGCCGTCACCACGAGCCCATACTTTCTCATTTTGTTTATGTGTTCCTTATAGAGTTAAACATATGGGTTTAAAATTACAAAGAATTTGCCTTTTTGAATATGGAAGAAATTATTTCCAGTTCTGTATAAGTGAAGAACAAGAATAAGGCTTTTAATAGCTGTGACTTAGGCACTTAAACCCCGCTAACTTGCAATGAGACTTAAGTGTTTTTGAAAATTCTGTCCCTATAACCACAGTATGTTGATGTGGACACAGAAACAATGAGACACAGCCACAAGAACATGGTTAAAAGAAGAGGCTGCAATTTTATTTAAAATCATAATCTAGCTGGGTAACCACCCCCAAACTACCCTCAGAGCTGTTCCAGTATGGCTCTCTATGGGCAACAACAGACCTGATGGACTATTAACCTGAGGGTGAGGGTGAAGGCTCTGTCCCCTAAATCTCCTCAGGCCTGCCCTGGGACCCTGACTGGCACCAGATTTCCAGCATGCTCCCCTCCTCTGATCCAGAAGAAGGAGAGATACAATGAGGGGAACCACATGCTGTGCAAGACACCGAGGCAATCCCCTCCCCATATATTGCCATGTTCAAGACCAGTGCCCAGGAAGCCCAGGAAGTTACAGGGATGTTAACTGAGCTTTTCTAATGCACCAACTGCACTGGAATCTTCTAAGGTAGTGAAAACTGTGCTTTTAACTCTCCCAAACCAGACCTGGATGCAAGTTGGGGCTGGGGGAGTGGGGGGAATCACACAGCCAATTGCCAATTTTGCCACATGGTAAAATCCCTTCTAGACCCTCAAACTGGCAATAAGCCTAACTCTGACAGAATCAGATATCCAGCAACTGGAGTAAGAGTGGAAAAGGTGGGGCTCAAACAGGAAATCCACAATGGCTACCCTGACTCTGCAGCAAAATGTATCAACTCCACTTTAACCAAATGGGAGCCAATCACTCAGCACTACCTTCGCTGCCCAGTGGTGGGCAGTACAGGTCCTAGAACCCAGGCTCAGCTGCAGCATGTGATCCGTTCTCCTCCCCCCATGCCCTGTAGCATGAGGGAGGGTGGAAGGAAGGGGCAATGAAGAGAGAAGAGCCACTTCCACACATTGAAAGATAGGACACTGCCTATGCTGTTCCCAGTTGAGGTCTCCCCCCACCCACTTTGTCCTAACAAATTGTCTCTACTGCTTTGGGTCCCATCACAGCTGCACTCCAGCTAGCAGGGTTCACATGTACGTGGCTTACCATTCACCTGCTTACCACTTCCATGTATGAAACTTAGTGGCAACATATTTGACTGGCTGCAATGTGAGGACTACAAAGGCCCAATTTTAGAACTCTTATTCACCTTGAGGCGTACTTATGATACTAGCCACATTGAAGGTAATAGGACTGTTTGCATGAGTAAATGTTCTCCAACATTACCAACGGTTTCACAATAGAGCCTCAAGTTTTAAACTAGACTTGTTGATTTGTGAGTATTTTCTCCTTTTAAATGGCAGTTGTTTGCTTTAATTAGAATGATAAATCAATATAAAAAAGATATGGTCCCATTCTTAAATAGGGTTAGTATAAACTTGTGGTAAAACAACATAGCAAGAAAGAGAGCGTCATATATTTATGGATTTTGTGGGTTTTACGAGTAGCTTTAAAGTTTCCCTTAAAAGTTAACTTAATCCATCCAGTCAATGGGCCAAAGAGGCAAAGTTTCTGCTTTTGTGTAGTGTAAATGTCCAACCAAGTCTTTAACGCCACCAGTCAGTTTGCTGCATACACAAGTACATGTGTAACACAGCCTCTGGCCAATGGTAAAGAAGGTGTGATTTCCTTTTTGTTCCATTCGCACTATTCATGTATCATGCTGTGCTGTATCAGGTTGCATGGCATGACATATAATATTTGGTTGCCACAGTTACGGATTGAAAGCAATTAAACCAAATTCATCCCTGGTTTGACTCCATTGACTTCATTGCAGTTACTTGGAAACAGATACACACACACAAACACATATACTATTTTTTAACATAAAATAATTATATTTCCTCAGAGTATTCTTTTGAATACTCTCCATAAAAAAAATCTTCAAAATTTTTCTTCTCATTTGTAATTATTTAATTGTAAAACCTAACACACAGTCTGATCCTTTTTCTTGACTGGGCTCTTACACAAATAGTATTACTGATGTTAGTACAACCACTTCTGTAAATACTCACTGATGTGAATAAGGATTGCACAACTGGCCCTTAATTGAATTCTCTTGGAACAGAATCAAGACCACAATTCACACGAAAGAGTCATACAGTTGGATGCTATAGTTGTAGATTTTGTAAATGGCCATTGCCACTATTCCAGGTTACCAACTTTCAGTCTTTTTATTTTGTTTTTCCCCCTGAAAGTTTCATTTTTGTAGGTTAGTTAGGTGGCCAACAATTATACTGTATCCTTACTCATAAGAACGAGTCCAACAGGAACATTTCCAGATCTTGTTTCTTTTAAAAAATAGTAGCATGGGATTAACTGGGTATCATCTACAAACCAACTTTGTCAAGCATCCTCTTTCAATTAACTTACTACATGAGAACCCATTGTACAGATTTGACTGGGCATAAAATAAGCTTTCAGAACAATTTGCTGCTCTATGAAAATGATGTCGTTTGCTGCCTGGATTTTTTTTTATGCTTGTTACATAGGATTTACAATACCACTGTGCCTTTGAGCCTAAAGCTGAAATCCTTTGCACATTCTTATAGTCCACCGCTCTTTGTACTTGGATGTCATACATCTTAAGGAACAAAAGCCTTCTTTTTTTATTTCTCCTCATGTACAGAACATATTGAGGAACTTTCCAGCCTGTCAGTGTCTATAGCTGGAGTCTATACAAGTTTGTGCAACATAGGCAGCATCCGGGGTTGCTTATTTCATGGGGAAAATTAAAGGTTCCTGTATAACAGAGCTGTCAGACACCCAGCCCATGGCCTGATCCAGCCAGCTTGGGTGTGTGTATGTGTGTGTGTGTGTGTGTGTGTGTGATCTGTGTAGTATATTCCATTTTGGTCGAATCTAAGCTTTTATTCTTTTTTGTTTCTTTCTTTAAAAGTAAGGTTTTTATCCCTCATGTTTGCAAAGCTGAGGCTGCACACAGCCTGAAACGTTATCTCTGAGAGCTGTGAATGCCTCTGCCTTGGCCCCGCCTCATTAATATCACTGGGCTTTTAACTGTAAAACCTAATGACGATGCTTTAAATGCAAGGGGAAGGTGAGGAAAGGATTAATAATCATAAATCACAGGCAGCAGATTAACAGCAACATCCAAAAATACCTTTCTCATCTCTCTGTTTCTATGGCAAGAGCAGCGTCTTTACTAAAGTTTGACTGACAAAGGGTAATTTTTGTTAAATTTCACAAAGTGAAAGTGAAATTTTGCAATTACTAATCTTTTCCCATCCACTGTACAAAGTATAAAAAGTCAGTGCGAGCCCTTGTAACTCCAAGTCAGAGGAACTTTTTAAAAATTAAAATGACATTCCAAGGTGCATCATGCCCAATGTGTTGGGTCCTATCTATTCTAAGCAGAAAATCCCAGTTGGAAGTGTGTACCATTCTCCTGGCCAGCTGGCCATCTGCCTGCATCTGTCTCTTCTATGCAAATACAAAATTCCCAGAAGTATATGCTCCAGCTTCAATTCACTTCATATTGCAATTGGCTGTGCAGTATTGAGAAATTGTTTGGCTGGTGCATATACTTTTTAAAGATATTGGCACATACAACTTTCTGTTCTTTAAATGAGCATAAAAGTTAATTTTTGAAAAAAAGGAACCATAGAATCATAGAATCATAGAATATCAGGGTTGGAAGGGACCCCAGAAGGTCATCTAGTCCAACCCCCTGCTCGAAGCAGGACCAATTCCCAGTTAAATCATCCCAGCCAGGGCTTTGTCAAGCCTGACCTTAAAAACCTCTAAGGAAGGAGATTCTACCACCTCCCTAGGTAATGCATTCCAGTGTTTCACCACCCTCTTAGTGAAAAAGTTTTTCCTAATATCCAATCTAAACCTCCCCCACTGCAACTTGAGACCATTACTCCTCGTTCTGTCATCTGCTACCATTGAGAACAGTCTAGAGCCATCTTCTTTGGAACCCCCTTTCAGGTAGTTGAAAGCAGCTATCAAATCCCCCCTCATTCTTCTCTTCTGCAGGCTAAACAATCCCAGCTCCCTCAGCCTCTCCTCATAACTCATGTGTTCCAGTCCCCTAATCATTTTTGTTGCCCTTCGCTGGACTCTCTCCAATTTATCCACATCCTTCTTGAAGTGTGGGGCCCAAAACTGGACACAGTACTCCAGATGAGGCCTCACCAATGTCGAATAGAGGTGAACGATCACGTCCCTTGATCTGCTCGCTATGCCCCTACTTATACATCCCAAAATGCCATTGGCCTTCTTGGCAACAAGGGCACACTGCTGACTCATATCCAGCTTCCACTGTCACCCCTAGGTCCTTTTCCGCAGAACTGCTGCCTAGCCATTCGGTCCCTAGTCTGTAGCTGTGCATTGGGTTCTTCTGTCCTAAAAAATAAGGAAAAATAAGAGATGGTGGAGGAAGGAAATCATAAGCAACTGTAGAAGCATTGTTGAAGATTTAAGAACAGTGATTTAGGATTTGGCAGACAGATCAGACCACTGGTCTATCAAGTCTGTTATCTGCTTTTAAAAGTGGCTACAGTTGATGTGTCAAACAGGAAAACAATGGGGCTAGCCAAGTGCACCACTCTGTATATAGATCAGATACAAGGAAAGCTATTTTCCACTGCTGCTTATAACTCAGCAAGAGGTGCATGCTTATCTCTGTCTTTATTTAAGTGCGTAGAAGGGCAACTAGGCAAATAGTTTTCTTTCCATTCTCTACAGACTAGAATAGCTAATTTATATAATCCCTATTTATTGAAATACATTCTAGAATTCCTGTTGGAATGTGAGGGAAAATATTAACTCTCTTGTTCAATAATATAAAAAGCATAGTTCTGTGCTCTAGAAATTGAGATAAAACTGGTCTGGATGAGAAGATAATTAAGCCTAACGGATATACAGTGAGAGCAGAATTTGTCCCTAAGGCTTGGGTTGTACAAGTTGGTTTCCCGCTTCCTCTCATTAAAGTATGTGTGCTCTGACCCAAAAGATCATGTAGACTGCTCCAAAACCCCATATAATCACAATCTGGAGAGTGGGGAATGGGGCAGCCCAAGGGTGATTTAATACTTTTGCTTACTCAGTTGTCTTTATTCAAGAAACCCAAGTAGATCCCATCACAAAGCATATCACAATCCTTGGCCATATAAGTAGGGGGAATATCAAGTAGAAGTAAGGAAGTGGTATTCCCTCTAACAACGAAATGGGTGCTGAAAAATTGGAAAGGTTCAGAAAAGAGTTACAAGAATGATTAATGGTCTAGAAAATTTGCCTTACAGTGTGAGATTTTAAAAGCTCAATCTATCTATCAGAAAAGGCTCTTTGATCTGGTAAACAAAGACATAACAAAAATCCAGTATCTGGAATGTGAAGCTAGATAAACTTGGACCAGAAATAAGGCACAATTTTTTAAATAGTGTGGAAGTATAACATTGTATAAGTATAACGTTGTATAAGGGGACATGCTGGACACATTGTATATGAGAGGGCATGCCAAAACATGTTACAAAGTATCTGAGGGAGCACACGTAGGGACAGTTAGCTTTTGAATGGAGAAGCAATTAAGATAGAGCCAGCACGTCTAAGAAGCAGGCATCAGAATGGAAGGTGTGAAGGGCAATTAGTTAAGTTAACTGGAAGCTGTTAAAGGAGATTGTTAAGGGTGGCAGGTAATTGAAGATACGTGACTGGTCTCAGGGATCTCGAAGGGTGGTGACTAAAATCTTTTTCTTCATTTGTCTGTAACTTCTCTGTAACTTGTTCTCCAGCAAGCTGTATAAATTAAGAGACACAAGCCCCACTCGGGGGGCTCACTTCTAAATGTATTAGCAGAGCAGCTTTGCTAATAAAACAGAGTGGTCTGATAAATTGTGAATCTGAGTCAAACTTTGACAATTGTGAAGGTAATTAACAATTGGAACCATTTACCTAGGAGTGTGGTGAACCCTCTAAAACAAGAAGTCTTTAAATTAACATTGGCTGTCTAGCTCAACCAGAAGTTTTGGGCTTGATGCAGGAATTACTGGATAAAGTTTATGGCATGTGTTATACAGGAGGTCAGATGATCAAAGTGATATTGTATTGCCTTAAAGTGTATCAGTCACTGAGATAAGGAGAGGGGGTTTGATTCTTCACTTGTGTGGTCATTTATACCTGTGCAAAATGAGTATACAATGCAACCAAAATAGAATGACAATATTTACACTCACTTTTTTTGACTCATTCTGCACAGCTCCAAATGACTACACAAGGTGCTAGGAAGTAGCGAATCAGTCCCAGAAAGACTACAATGCCAGTCAAAACACATATATGAACACATGTGAGTGTGTACATGCACTCACACCTATGAAACTGAGTACTTGTGGCACCTTAGAGACTAACAAATTTATTTGAGCATAAGCTTTCGTGAGCTACAGCTCACTTCATCGGATGCATGCAGTGGAAAATACAGTGGGGAGATTTTATATACACAGAGAACATGAAACAATGGGTGTTACCATACACACTGTAATGAGAGTGATCAGGTAAGGTGAGCTATTACCAGCAGGAGAGAAAGAAAAAACGTTTGTAGTGATAATCAAGGTGGGCCATTTCCAGCAGTTGACAAGAACGTGTGAGGAACAGTGGGGGGCGGGGGAATAAACATGGGGAAATAGTTTTACTTTGTGTAATGACACATCCACTCCCAGTCTTTATTCAAGCTTAATTTAATGGTGTCCAGTTTGCAAATTAATTCCAATTCAGCAGTAATTCCCTTAACCCACCCAGCAATATTGTTAATCTATCCAGCTATACTCTTAGCCCAGCAGAAGAATCTGTCCTATCTCAGGGCCTCTCCTTCTGCCCCTCCACCCCCATGAACATAATACAGTTCTGTGGTGATCTAGAATCCTACTTTTGACGTCTCCGACTCAAGGAATGTTTCCAACACACCTCTGAACAGCATACTAACCCACAGAGACCTTCCTACCAACACTACAAAAAGAAGATTCTGGGTGGATTCCTCCTGAAGGTCGAAACAACAGACTGAACTTCTACATAGAGTGCTTCCGCTGATGAGCATGGGCTGAAATTGTGGAAAAGCAGCATCACTTGCCCCATAACCTCAGCCGTACAGAACACAATGCCATCCACAGCCTCAGAAACAACTCTGACATCATAATCAAAAAGGTTGACAAAGGAGGTGTTGTCATCATCATGAATAGGTTGGAATTTAAACAGGAGGCTGCGAGGCAGCTCTCCAACACCACGTTCTCCAAGCCATTACCCTCTGATCCCACTGAGGGTTACCAGAAGAAACTACACCATATGCTCAAGAAACTCCCTGAAAAAGCACGGGAACAAATCTGCACAGACACACCGCTAGAACCGCGAGCAGGGGTATTCTATCTGCTACCCAAGATCCATAAACCTGGAAATGCTGGACGCCCCATCATCTCAGCCATTGGCACCCTGACAGCAGGATTGTCTGGCTATGTAGACTCCCTCCTCAGGACCTACACTCCCAGCACTCCCAGCTATCTTTGGGACACCACTGACTTCCTGAGGAAACTACAATCCATCAGTGATCTTCCAGAAAACACCATCCTAGCCACTATGAATGTAGAAAGCCCTCTACACCAACATTCCACACAAAGATGGACTACAAGCTGTCAGGAACAGTATCCCCGAAAATGTCACAGCAAACCTGATGGCTGAACTTTGTGACTTTGTCCTCACCCATAACTATTTCACATTTCATATTTCACATATACCTTCAAATCAGTGGCACTGGTATGGGTACCCACATGGCCCCACAGTATGCCAACATTTTTATGGCTGACTTAGAACAATGCTTCCTCAGCTCTCGTCCCCTAATGCCCCTACCCTACTTGTGATACATTGATGACATCTTCATCATTTGGACCCATGGAAAAGAAGCCCTTGAGGAATTCCACCATGATTTCAACAATTTCCATCCCACCATCAACCTCAGCCTGGACCAGTCCACACAAGAAATCCACTTCCTGGACACTACCGTGCTAATAAGTGATGGTCACATAAACACCACCCTATACTGGAAACCTACTGACCACTATACTTACCTACATACCTCCAGCTTTCATCCAGACCACACCACATGATCCATTGTCTACAGTCAAGCTCTACGATACAACCACATTTGCTCCAACCCCTCAGACAGAGACAAACACCTACAAGATCTCTATCAAGTGTTCTTACAACTACAATACGCACCTGCTGAAGTGAAGAAAGAGATTGATAGAGCCAGAAGAATACCCAGAAGTCACCTACTACAGGACAGGCCCAACAAAGAAAATAACAGAACGCCACTAGCCGTCACCTTCAGCCCCCAACTAAAACCTCTCCAGTGCATCATCAGGGATCTACAACCTATCCTGAAGGACGACCCATCACTCTCACAGATCTTGGGAGACAGGCCAGTCCTTGCTTACAGACAGGCCCCCAGCCTGAAGCAAATACTCACCAGCAACCACACACCACACAGCAGAACCACTAACCCAGGAACCTATCCTTGCAACAAAGCCTGTTGCCAGTTGTGTCCACATATCTATTCAGGGGACACCATCATAGGGCCTAATCACATCAGCCACACTATCAGAGACTCGTTCACCTGCACATCTACCAATGTGATATATGCCATCATGTGCCAGCAATGCCCGTCTGTCGTGTACATTGGCCAAACCAGACAGTCTCTACATAAAAGAATAAATGGACACAAATCAGACATCAAGAATTATAACATTCAAAAACCAGTCGGAAAACACTTCAATCTCTCTGGTCACTCAATTACAGACCTAAAAGTGGCAATTCTTCAACAAAAATACTTCAAAAACAGACTCCAACGAGAGACTGGTGAATTGGAATTAATTTGCATACGGGACACCATTAAATTAGGCTTGAATAAAGACTAGGAATGGATCTGTCATTACACAAACTCCTGAGGAAAACATGCAGCCAGAGTTTCTTCTTCCCTTCCTGCACCACACCTCCCCCACACCAGAGGTGGAAAGAGGGAAGGTGGCATTAGTATTTGTTGAATACCCCAGCATGACTTCTGTGTCTAGGGATGTATATGTGAAAAGGGGCTTATACAGAATCTTGCTCTTCCCCATTCCACCAGCCCTGTTTTACTCTCCATTACCACTATAAGTGGAGCAGAGCACAGACCACTATATTATTTCAATATATCTTTCTTAACATCCCTTCCTCAGCACCACCCTCTGAAATAAAGATTTAGAAGGTGAAAACAGAACTTTAGGCTTCCTTTCCTTTCTATTTCACAATCAGTGCACTAAAGGTAAACTATATTGATGTTAAAATCCATCACATTTCAATTAGAAGCCATGTAACATCTGAGTGCTTATCTTAAGAATGATAGACTAGGCATTGTTAGGAGGCAAAGACCTAGAAACAGCTGATACAGATTGATTCCTGAGATTTCTTACTCACTGAAAGATTAACTTCCTAGAAAATTCAGTCTTGCTACAAAATGCCATTAATTCCTGCTAGTCATAAACAAATTAAATAACATCCACTGGCATTGTTTTGACAATGCTGAAGAATTTGTGTGCAATTTTAATGGTAGAGAACTTAACTCATCATACTTCTTTGAGTTCTGAATTTATCCTTAGCAGTGAGGTTTATAATTTGATTGGTCTGTAATGTGCTAATGCATAATTTCAGAAACAGAAATCATTTTATGGAGAAACTAATTAAATTCAAATGAAGTCCCTTTACAAGATGTTAATAAAATGTAATTGAATAAAAATAGGGAAAGGTAAAGCTCACTTAAAAGATTATCTGATTAAAAAATAGTTCTGCAAATGCTGATTCTCAGGGTATCAAATCAAAACATCTATAACAGTATAGATGTGCAACAATGTACCACATTATACAATTAATACAACATTCCTTCATGCTTTGCATTCAGTACATTGCAGTGCCATAACAAGAATCAAATAATGTTTTATTTTTATCCAAATACAGTATGTCTTTTCCCCATTCCACTTCATCATCTTGTAATCCTGGATCCGGACATGCCTTAACTTTGTGGTGCTTGAAATGTAACCTCATCAGTACAATATTAAATCAAAGGATAGGCACATGACCACAAAAATATGGAGTATGTGACAGTGAACAATAGAATGTACCGGTATCTTTTATTTTTTTTCATTTAAATTAACCATAACAGTCAAATGATAAATTAAGTTTACTTTGCCACTTATAAAAATAGTCCACCATATATTTTCCTTTGAAGGAATGATGAATGCCTAAGTGCACTTAATAATTTCCTAGTAGTTTAATGACATTGTTGCTGCCTCCAGGATGTTTGATGACAAGGGCAAATTGGAAAATATACTGTCACTTCCCCACTGCCCCCAAGACACAATATACAATTTGCAAAACTATCAAGTACGGGCCAACTCTTCAGTTGGTGTAGCCTGACAGAGCTTCATAAGGACATAAGAATGGCCGCTCTGGGTCAGACAATTGGTCCATCTAGCCCCGTATCCTGTCTTCTGACAGTGGCTGGTACCAGGTACTTCAGAGGGCATTAGTAGAACAGGGCAATTTATTGAGTGAGCCACCCCCTGCCATCCAGTACCAGCTTCTGGCAGTCAAAGGTTTAATGATATCCAGAGCATGGGGTTGCAACCCTGACCATCTTGGCTAATAGCTATTGATGGACCTTCACTGAAGTCAAGGGAGCTACATCAAATTACACCAATGAAGGTTCTATATTCATGCTGCATCAATATCAAGAAGTACTATCCATAAATTAGAATTACTAAGAATATACATAGAGCTATTACTATGCAAACCTTTATGTCAAATTTAAAACCTCTTAGCTGAATAAATCCCAAAGCGAAAGCCAGAATCTCTTTAGAAACCTTTGATTTCTGCTTTAGGGAATAGGAAATCATGTCACAGTTCACTAGTTCATTTATTCTGCTGTACCATAACATAATATTAAGTTTGCCTGAAAATGTTCAATTAAAAGGACTTTTAAGTATTGTTCATACCCATTAAGATACAGGTTCAACTTCACAATCAAACTTATCTCTCCATTTAGTTTTTTCTTTTATTATTATAACAAGTAACACCTAAGATCACCATAATCGTTAGAGACAGAGAGAGACATTTAACTCTAGTACACCATCTGAGAGTTGATTCAATTGGAGCTCAGTGTGGTAAGGTTATAGATAGGTTAGAGTTAAAACAACACAGTGCTAAGGGTTTCTGCTATGACATTTTTGTCCTAGAGTCTATGCTGCTTAGGATCCAGACTATAGACTCCCTATGTAGCTGGAAGCTGAGGAGTTGGCCAGCTATTGACTCCAGACTGGAATTGCTGCTGGCCTTGAGGATCTTTTGATTGGTTTTATGAGGAGATTGGAGGGGAAATAGTCCTCTGGCTCTGAGGTGTCCAAGTGACACACATGCACTTCTGATGCCATGCTACAGAGATTGAGCAGTCATCTCAATTAAAAGATTAGGGGTGACTTGAGCATGTGAGCTAGATTGTGATCATGGTAATTAATAGTTTACAACAAAGTAGTCTCACTGAAGTCAATCAGACAACTTGGAGAGAGAAGGTACTACTGAAGGTGAGTAAGCGGATGATAATCTAACTTTAAAAATTGTAGAGAACCCACCAATTCTTAATGTAATTTATCACATGTGGTGTTGTGATGTGTAGATTAGTGAGACTCTAATGTATTACATGGATTAGCATTCACGTTTCTCAAGAAATAACACCTGTTGTACTGTAACCAGGAAACGTGTGCTCAGAGGCTTCCATGATAGAGCATATTCATGCAATCATGAGATCAAATCATGATCATGTCAGTGTTATTATCCTGGTGCATGTGAAGCAGGAAGTACTGGAATTTCAAGCGAGCTACTTACATTTTTACAACTATATGAACCTTAAAAATAGAAGGTCTGGAAGGAGTGGAAAGAAAAACTTTATTTAAACACAGATTTTAGTTCTGTGGAGCCAAATTCAACCTTGGTATAACTGTATTGACTTTACTCAAGATACATTTTGGATAAATTTTGCTGAAGATGGTGAAAAATGCAGTTTAAAAATTATTAAGACTGAATGTGTCCTTAAATGCTGGATGTATAACTAGCTACATAGCAATTTTACATAGATTTAAATATTATTGCTTTTTCTGGATGTTGATATTTTGTTTATTTTGTGGATCTCATTTTGTTCCTCTTACTAACTTTCTAGCTAATCATCTTATTTAGATTTGCTTATACACTAACTACCAATGTGCATAACTTCAAGAATGGGAAATTAGGCTGCTAATTTTACAGCCAGGATTTTAGCTTAATCCTGTTGATGTATTTCTGATAATTAACAATCTGTGAGCAGCTGCATTGTCTGATGTCCAAACATACTGCACAAGTAAAATGATCATTTGTACATTGTGGGTTGAATGGACACAATGAAAAAGGACTTTTTATCAATAGCTACACTTTTCATACATATTAAGAGTTAAAAGGGTTCAATTAATGTTGCCAAGTTGTGTGCTTCCTGCATATGTCTCTGGGGCTTTGCAAAGTTGAGAAGAAAGCGTAATGAATAGTTGAACAGTTATATCAGTACCCTAGTAATTAGAGAATGGGTAATTAATGTGCATCTGTGGTAGGCTCCTGGGTACTGTCAACGACCCTGTATGTGCAAGAAAAAGGAAATTATGAGCTTGGCAAGGGAATACAGCTTTTCCTATTTTCTTAAATTTTAGATCTACATCTGTGTTTAATTAGAGGAAGAAATGAATTCCCATTAACACCATTAGGCAACATGCTATGATTGGTTAAGGCCTACATGGACTGTGAAACTGATCAAGAAAGCTCAGGAGACCAAAACAGTTTTTTTAATAGCTGAAGAACTTCTTTAAAAAATAATAAAATAAAAAAAGAAGTAGGAGATTTAGAAAAGAAAAAGTTCACAGGCTGGAGGGCTGGCTGGTGAAATATCCACATTTGCAGTATGGCTGTGACAGAATCGCAACTATAATACCACCAATTTAGTTTTAAAATATAGATACTCTGGTTTCAGATCCAGAAGGGTAAAACTTGTTTGCAACAGCCACAATTTGATTTTCCCTAGTATAAGAAGAATGTCATTTTCGTGAGACACTGAGTCTGTAAGGCCTCACACAAATGAAGGATCGTGTAGAATAGTTTACTGAAAGGTAATGCTCACAGATGTTACACATGACTTAGCTGAGCTGATGCACTAGTTTTTAGAGGGTTTCAAATTAAATTGCTTTTATTCCCTGAAGCAAAATAACATTCCATATTTCATATTATAATAAAATGTACCTTCAGAGCAAATAAATTCAGTACTTTAAAAAAAAAAACACACAGCAACAATTCAATTAGTATGCAAGAACACAGGGCAGGATTTTAAAGGAACAGTAACTGCTGAGCATTTCTGTTTTAGTGGCTCTCTAATACTCTGCATTTGTGACAACCTGTTGTAAATTATTTACAACCTGTTGTAAATTATTGCTAGTTTTGTTTGTGGTTAAATACTAACTTTGTTTAACTGGTGCATTCTGTCAAAAGTTATACAACAAAGTCTCCCAAGAGACAGATTTTCAGAAAGCAGCCTCTATTTGAGTTCCTAGTTTCGTGTTCCTAAGTTTTTAGGTGTCTGAAATCTTGCAAAAATTGTGTAGATAGACATCTAATTGAAAGTTCTGTGTGTGCAAATGCCATTTGCCCTCAGAAATTCAACCTTCAGGGAGCCTCAGAATGTAGGCATCCAAAATTAAAATAGAGATGCCTCCCAGATAATAAGGAACAGCCAGTGGTGCTAAGGGAAAGTAGCCATCCTATTGCTTCAGATCCAGCTTTGCATACAAAGGAGAATTCTGATCTAGTGGCAGAGCTATTGTCATGTTGTCTCTGAGAAATCTAAGAATATTCCACTTATGGTTTGCAATTACAGGCCACTTTAAATGTTAGAAAAAGAAAGAATAGAGTACAGACTAAAGACTTCAGAGTTTCTGGACTAGAAATACACTGGGTTATCCCAGCCAGAGGTGGTCGGTAGTCAAATGAGTCAATCAAAAAGGCTGTACCCTGCACCTACAAAAACACTGTAGTTAGACTTTGCTAAGAATTGACATGTTGTTGCAGGGTTATTTTCTATGGAAAATTTGCTGCTTTGAATTCCATCAGCAGCACATTGATGCTGGCATGTCAATAAATATGTATGTTTGGGGGAAGCAGGGGCTGTCCTAGCACATAAGGAAACGATTATACAACTAGAACTGTTGAAATGTAACCAATTCTGGTGTAAGATCATTGGGCATCTTCAATAAAATTAGATTTGCTTCTGTAAATTTAGATTATTGGATTTGTTTTGCTACAGAATGAGGGGTTTGGGTAAATGGAAAGAAATACTTTTCACTAGTGAACAAGCATATTGAAAATACTTAGGCTCCAAATTCTTGGTGACTGATATAATAAAATAATACATTTATTTGTGTTTTTTCCTACATCCAAACAATAAAGTAACATTAAATTTCTCAAAAAGAAAAGGAGTACTTGTGGCACTTTAAAGACTAACCAATTTATTTGAGCATGAGCTTTCGTGAGCTACAGCTCACTTCATCGGATGCATACTGTGGAAACTGCAGAAGACATTATATACACACAGAGACCATGAACCAATACCTCCTCCCACCCCACTGTCCTGCTGGTAATAGCTTATCTAAAGTGATCATCAAGTTGGGCCATTCTAGCACAAATCAAGGTTTTCTCACCCTCCGCCCCCCCACACACAAACTCACTCTCCTGCTGGTCCTGCTCACTTTCCGGGGGGGTGAGAAAGCCTGGATTTGTGCTGGAAATGGCCCACCTTGATTACCATGCACATTGTAGGGAGAGTGGTCACTTTGGATGAGCTATTACCAGCAGGAGAGTGAGTTTGTGTGTGTATGGGGGTGGGGGGGGTGAGAAAACCTGGATTTGTGCTGGAAATGGCCCACCTTGATTATCATGCACATTGTAGGGAGAGTGGTCACTTTGGATGGGCTATTACCAGCAGGAGAGTGAGTTTGTGTGTGTGGTTTTTGGAGGGGGGTGAGGGAGTGAGAGAACCTGGATTTGTGCAGGAAATGGCCCACCTTGATTATCATACACATTGTGAAGAGAGTGGTCACTTTGGATGGGCTATTACCAGCAGGAAAGTGAGTTTGTGTGTGTGGGGGGGGGGGCGGAGGGTGAGAAAACCTGGATTTGTGCTAGAATGGCCCAACTTGATGATCACTTTAGATAAGCTATTACCAGCAGGACAGTGGGGTGGGAGGAGGTATTGTTTCATGGTCTCTGTGTGTATATAATGTCTTTCTGCAGTTTCCATGGTATGCATCTGATGAAGTGAGCTGTAGCTCATGAAAGCTCATGCTCAAATAAATTGGTTAGTCTCTAAGGTGCCACAAGTACTCCTTTTCTTTTTGCGAATACAGACTAACACGGCTGTTACTCTGAAACCTGTCATTAAATTTCTCATTTAAAAAGTAAAGAAATGTTTAACAAGCTTGATTATTTTGCCCATTGAGGTATTCTCTCTCTCTGGTTAAGGTTATGAACTGGTATAAAAGATTTGCACAAGCTTTTCCAAATGTGTATCAAGTTGTGGGAATGTCCAGTATTATTCCACTCACCTTAAACAGAAATATTGGACTTTAGCACAGTAATGAAGCAGAATATAAGATTAGACATGGTGGTGCCATGCAAGACATGTAGCAGAAGGTTTAATAGGCCTGATCCTGTACCAGCTCAAGTCAATGAGAGTTTTGCCATTGACATTAAAAAGAGGCAGAATTGCATTGTTAAGGGACAGTGTTAGGGGCAGTTATTCCTACCCAGCTTTCCCGTTATAACGAGACTTCTGTATACTCTGAGGGAATACAGGATCTAAATTTTGTAATAAAGCCTCCAGGATTTTTTCAGTTTAAGTATATGCTAAATTCCTTGACACACTGAATCATCCATTAAACCTTCAAGTAAATCCAAAACCAAGAAGCTTTTACAGAATTAAATTTGGGAAAAACATAACAATGTGTAGACTATTCCTTGTATTTTTTTTACTTTATTTTTGACATTACCCTAAATATAAATCTCAATTTGGGAATATTTTTCAATGTCAGGCGCTCCCAAGTTTTCCTTTTGCAGTGTACGGTGAGATATTGTATTGATAATACCTAAGATTTCAAGCTGTTAGGAGAAGAAGGGAGTTTTGGAAAATTGGGAACTTTTGCACCTGAAGATAAGGATGACTGTGACGGCCACCCTATTGGCCAAGACACAGGAGTTGAACTGGGGTTCTCCAGAGCTAAAAGCATTCAGAGCTATTGAATGAGCTAATCGCTCTAGCTATGTAACAGACTCATATCCTTTGTGGATCAGGCACAGAGGGAGACCTGTAACACGCATTCACCAGCAGGTTACATGGGACATTGTAGATTTTACCAACATGCTTTTGTTGCATCATGTGGACAGAGTCGAAAATGATTTCAAGGGATTGGGGCTTGAACTCCTATTTCCTTACCAACAACTTCCAATAACCACAGTATATCCAGCATTATATTCACCTTAGCTAGATGTTTCTGCTTTAAAAAAAACAACAACCCATCAGTGAGTTCACAATATTGATATCTGAATGATCTTTAGCAGGTTTAGCATTAATATCCAGTTGGGATCAATGCTGCAGGTGCAAGAAGACCACAGTGATCAGGGTTAGGAAAGAATTGATAACACAGACTGTAGAATAATGACTGTAGAGACAGGTAATAGAATATATAGGTCACTGATTTTAATCTAGCTATGGTGGTCAGTGGCAAAAATTCATTACAATCTGATAGCTTTTTGGGCCCCGGTGTGAAATGAATGGATGGGCTCAGCCCACATTAAGAAAACACTAATTTTCGGGTTCAGAGACCAAGTCCTGAATCAGTATTTATATTGCAACATCCTTTCAGCCACTGAGGATAAGCTATTACCAGCAGGACAGTTGGGTGGGAGGAGGTATTGTTTTATGATCTCTGTGTGTATATAAAGTCTGCTGCAGTTTCCACTGTATGCATCCGATGAAGTGAGCTGTAGCTCATGAAAGCTCATGCTCAAATAAATTGGTTAGTCTCTAAGGTGCCACAAGTACTCCTTTTCTTCTTGAGGCTAAGGGGTGTTCCCGAGGTAATGTATGGATGCTTATAAAATTGCCCACATTGCTTATAAAATCTGCCTGCTCTGTTGGCAGATTACTCCAGTGCCCAAGTTAATCTGAGACCTTTCATAAGCGCTATATTAAACACAGCTTCATTTATAATTTCCCTGATGCGGTTATTTTAGGGTAGTCCCTACATGGATGTTCTAGAATACTTATTTGGTATTTAATTAAACTGTGGTTTGGGATTAAACCTAAAGAGTACAATATTTCTTTTAGTTTATCACAACTTCATTTGAAAGATGAATGTAAACAAGACTCCATTTTGCAATAATTGCAATCTTTCCTCTGGGGAAATTAAATACAATTGATTTTATATATATATATATATATTGCACATTTAAAAAAAAGATTGCATATACATTTTAATAAATAAGAAAAATAATTCTGTCTGATCAGAACTGTTTCAAGTTGAGACAATGTTCATGAGAAATTATGCACTGTAGAGAAAATGCTGACTTTCAGTTCAACAGTTTTCCTTGGTACTCATGAAAATGTTCACAAAACCCACAGAATTCTGTAGCAACATCAACTCTTAGACTAACTGTTAGACTTCAGATTTATACTGAAGATTTTTTGTTTGATTATACTCAATGATACGTTATAAGAACCCTATAAAGTACTGTTGTGTGTACTGTTGTGTGTACTCTAGTCAAGTGTATTAAGTTCTAATGGTCTTGACCTCTGTCTGCTTTTTAAAAAGGATATAAACCAGTGATGGGCAACCTGTGGGCCGCATGCAGCCCATGAGGGTAATCTACTGGTGGGCCGCAAGACAGTTTGTTTACATATGCATGGCCGCCTGCAGCTCCAAGTGGCCACGGTTCACTGTTCCCAGCCAATGGGAGCTACAGGAAGTGGCACGGGCCACATGCTGGCTGCCGCTTCCCACAGCTCCCATTGGCTGGGAACGGTAAACCGTGGGCACTTGGAGCTGCGGGCAGCCATTCAAATGTAAACAAACCATCTCGTGGGCCCCCAGCGGATTACCCTGATGGTCCACATGCAGGCTACAGGTTGCCCACCATTGATATAAACCCTATGTCAGCTGAGAAATAACACATTTTCTTTTATTTTTAGTGGCTAGGGTTTATGATTTCTGTGTATGTGAGGTATAAACATGGCATAGGTGTATGGTAGAGACTTAATTATTAGAAAGTTACTACTGAGTTACTTCAAAGAATTCTTTCCTGGGTATCTGGCTGGTGAATCTTGCCCATATGCTCAGGGTTTAGCTGATAGCCATAATTGGGGTCGGGAAGGAATTTTCCTCCAGGGCAGATTGGAAGAGGCCCTGAAGGTTTTTTGCCTTCCTCTGTAGCATGGGGCACGGGTCACTTGCTGGAGGATTCTCTGCTCCTTGAAGTCTTTAAACCATGATTTGAGGACTTCAATAGCTCAGACATAGGTGAGAGGTTTTTTGCAGGAGTGGGTGGGTGAGATTTGGTGGCCTGCGTTGTGCAGGGGGTCGGACTAGATGATCATAATGGTCCCTTCTGACCTTAATATCTATGAATCTATGAATCTATATGACGAAGTTCTTACAGAAAGAGTGTATAGGGAGGAAGTGGAAGAAAACATTTAATATAAATTTGTTCAAGGTTGATACTGGAAAAAAAGGCTACAATCCTGCACTTCAGTTAAATGGAGTCAAGCATGCCTATGAGTATCCCTCACAATAAAATTGCTATACCTGTTCTTAAACTAAAAGCTTTCAATAGTAGCTAATTTAAGTCCTGATATGGCCCCTGCTGTCATAATATCTGAATGTCTCAAGAGCTTTAATATGTTACAGCTAGTTAGAAATGTTCCTGTGAAACTCAAGAAGACTCCTTCACTTCTAAGAGTGCTTGGCTGAGATCAGTAAGTGGTCGGTTGCTGAAACTGTACTCTCACGAGTCAGAGTTTATGTTGGGAAGAGGTTTTTAAGAGCTAGTCACCACCATAACATCACTTGCTACTTAAGGAGTTTGCCCTCAAGTGGTGAAATCAGTCCCTAGTGTGGGAGTTCTTCTGCAGTTCTCACTGTTTCTGGAGTCTCAAGTAGCTATGGCTGATAAAAAGACCTTATTTCAACTGCAGCTGGCAAGAAGACTGGCCCTGATTGTCAGACAATGATTGGACCACATTTGTCTATACTTCATGTCTTTCATACTGAATTATTGCAGTTCACTGCACTTGGAAATGTGCTTTTAAAAATGCAACTGGTCCAAAATGTGGTAGTTATGTTCATGAGCCTGTTGCTTCACTCACTGAATTGGTTCTCTGTGAAACACTGGGTTTATTACAAGGTGCATCTAATTAAGGGACCAAGAAATCTCTTGAAACATTGTACTTCAAGGGTCAGACTTGTGAACACAGGGGACAGAGCATTCACAGCAATTGGCCCAAATTTATGAAAATACCTTTCTGAGGAGATAAGAACTGCTACAAGCTTGACAGCTTTCAGACAAAATGGATCATACACTTTTTTTTGAGGTTGCTCTTCCAAAACAGCAAGAGCAGCAGCAGTAGCTAAAAAAAAAAAATAGATAGAGGAGAAAGTAAAATATTACACATAGACATTTGAAATAGAAAAATCCAGCAACCATTGAAGGAGGAGGGAAAAAACTAGTCCACTTGTTGGACCCTCTCATTATTACAGCAGTGCAGAGAGACTGCAATTGTCATCAAAGTCCCACTGGACTAGGCACTGGACAAACACTTAGTAAAAGTGTCCCATTTAGTTAGTACTTACAATCTAAACAGATAAGACAAGGGTGGGAGAAAGGAAGTGTTATTATCCCCATTTTACAGACAGTGAGCTGAGTCATAGTGAGGTAAGGGTCTTGCCCAAGATCACATAGGATATTTGTGGCCAGATTTCCTGTGTCCTACTCCAGTGCCTTACCCACAGGAACATCTTTCCTGTTTGTTTTTGTTAGTTCTTTTTTGGGGAGGTTTTCAGAAACTATGGCAATGGGCACTAGATATGTGTTATCTAGGTTCTTATTGTCCATAAAATAAACTACATACTAAATTAGGTTGATTTTACAAAGTAAATATAAATAATCAAGATCTCTCAATATCTCTTTTATATACTTAAATGAACTTGATGTATTTAAAATATATTTCTGTACTACTTCTGGTCTAAATCAAACTTCAGATTAATAAAACAAATAAAATTTCACATTAATTCTGTACCAACCTTTACAGATTCATTAGGGAGTTATGTCATTTAATTTGGCAAAGTTTTAAATTTATTGCTAGCAGAGGGAAAGTAAGAGGATAATCACTGAAATAATGACCATGTTTAACCCATTGAGAAAAGGTGGTTCTGACCTCCAGCTGTAAATAAATGCAGCCCTTTGCTTTAATGCATGATGCTGTGATATTCTGACCTGTGGGGACAAAAGGTTACTTTGAAAAGTATTCTGTTATGTGGTAGGTGGAAGTATAAGTCAGTGTGAAGCAAGTGAAGCTGATGCCATCTTATATTCTTTGCTCAAGCAGCAGCACAGAGGAAGGAAGGGGGTAAAAGAAACTTTGTAGTTAGACTAGAACATATAGGGATATACATATTAAAAGTATATTGAATGAGGCACCTGCTGAGAATTCTTGAACTTCCAGTTCTGAGTGAGTACCTGCAGAATCCACTCGTATTGGACCCCCAGATTCATGAACTGAACTTAATAATCAAAAAAGGATCCAATGGGTATCCTCCAAAAGGAAGCCAGACCTTTAACTTTGTTTTGTAAGAGGAAATGGCTCAGAAGCAACAACTCAGAAGGATTCATCTCCACTCCAAAAAGGAGACAAGATAGTGCCCAGGCCACCTGAGGCAGAGATAGAAAAAGACCCTTCCTGCTTCAAAGGCTTATCTGAAAGAGTTTTTAACAAAGATCAAGGTAGTTAGAACTGCTGTTCACTCAAACCTGCTAGCTATAAAAAGAGAGGATGTGGCTGAGCTAGATCAGAGGGACATTACAACTGTAACTGTAGTGTGAGGGAATGTAGATGCATTATTGAATCTGCAGGTAAGAACCAAGCAGTTGGAGAAACAGAAGTGAGATAGTCTCTAAAATTGGTGGTATGGAGAATCAGGGACAAAAGAAATTCCTGAGATATTAAATCTGGACATATCAGATATAGTAATATGTAGGGGCCACAGAGGTTTTTTTCTTTTCTCACTCCCTTCACCTGCAGTGGCTTTGAGCCACTGACTATGTTGCACAGAATTCAGCTGGGAAATAGTGATTGAAAATTGTAAGTAAAAAGAAAGCCCAAAACACAAGTTATCCTAGGAGGAGATGATTAAAACTCTTAATTCTCCTTTTGATTAATTCTTTGGGAGGTAGTCTCAGTAAAAACAAACTTACATAGTAATATCTATAAAATACAATTTAGTGTTAATATTTTCCTGGTATGAAATTATAATTGGATATGGAAAAACACATGTGGGCCAACTGTTTTTAATACTGAAGTCCATGTGTGATTTCTGGATTTGGGGGTGTTATTAATGAGATGATAATGATATTTAATTGCTGAAGTCTCTTAGGATACTAGTAATTAAATGCAAACAAGAAATCTTAGCAGTTACAATATATTCTTATGATAAAGTAGTATGAAAGTTATGTGCCACGGGATTCCTAGGTTGTACTCACATAAACAAAGTGGCAGCTATTATTCATAAAAGTGGAAGTCTTATGGTTACCTCAGCACAAATTCTGAAGAGGTGGGTTGTTGGTTTTTTTTATTCTCAAGTGGTAGAGTCTCATGTGCTAGTACTTCTATCACATGATGAAACTCTTTCTGCATTTTGAAGAAATCATTTAACTCTCTGAAATTACAAATAAATAACGGTGGAAATATATAGGAATATTGGGAAATATTGATAATATTTAGGAGAAATATATTGCCATCAAACCATTAAACTGATGACAACCCAAAGGGACAGATTCACAGGATAATTATGAGAAGATGAAAAAGCAGACAAAATAGAGGCAGAAAATGAAGGAATATGTTGAAGTGTGACATCACAGAAGATTAAAAGACTGTAGGAGTAGTAGTAGATGGGCTACAGGCATAGAGCCTGCTTACATTTTTTTCATGAGATTTCACAAGAAAATTTTTGCCTATTCTTTCTGCTTAGTTTTCAACTCTTCCAAATTGTATTTTCCACAAAATTATGTGTCTAAAAATCTGACAATTTTCCAAATTCTCTTCTATCTCCCTTTTCTATTTAAGGTTTCAACCTCCTTACATTTCTGCATGAGCCACATTTCGGGTGGTCAAGTGTGGCACTTCAGCCACCATGGTTTTCCTAAAGGGGGAGGGCCAAAGTTATGATCTTTTTCTTTTTCACAACTGTCAGTACGGTTACCCCAGCATAGAAGGAGAACACTCTACATACTATCAAAGGGTGGAGGAGCTCATGCTATAACTGATCGGAGTCAGCTAGATTTCCTCCAGGCTTTCTGATGCTGCATGTCCCCTGCTCATCCCTAGATGGCATGAATCCCTGGTTCTACCTCCAGATACAAGACATAGATCTGTAACAGGTTATGAACATGTCAACTGAAGAGGTAACTTCAAAACATGCTTTTGGGTATCCAGACCAAGGGATGCAAGCCTGAGGCTGTAATGGTTATTATGGGTAGGGTTAGGCAACAGAGAAGCCAGCTTGTTTCCCATTGGAAAAATCACAATATGGTAAAAACATTAATCATTTTTTTATTCTGTTCTGTTCCTACAAGGAAAATTTATACAAAGTATTGATGTAAAGAAGACCTACAATTCATCTAAAGAACATAACCAAATTGCATGTAAAATACAGCACAAGTAAACCTCCTTTTGTTCTAGCTGTAGTTCTGAAACCTAACAATTCTGTTTGTCCTGCAGGGCATTTCTTGTTATGTAGATGAGCATCGCATAAGAACTTAGATTGTCAGCTAGATAGATAGGATGAATTCCTTTGAATAAGCTGAGTTCTTGTGAAAACATGGCAATATATCTGAAATATGAAAAAATATCAATATATGAATTTCTTTATAAATTATTTTACTTTCCTACTTTTCTGCTTACATATATTCTGTGTGTATCAGTGTGTTGCATTTTTTTTCTGTAATTTTATTTTCTTCAGAAGGAAAAAACAAAAGGAATTGTCAATAGATTCACTAGCAGATTTACCATACATTTGGCCTCTCTTATAAGGAAGATACTGTATCTATTAAAAATAAAATAAAACAGTTACAGGAATGTTTTCAGAAGAACTTCACTGCTACAGAAAATTTGTGCTTATTGCTTGCAACTTATTTCATCTGTGCAGAGGTGTCATACATATTTGAAGTAATAAGAGTCATCTTTGGAGACCTCTGAAAGTGGTGAAGAGTAAAATAATCAGAATTATCTGATTCTCTGGAATGAATCTTTAATACCAAGAGAAGAAAAGGATTGATAGTGTGAAAAGACTAACACTTTATTTTCATCCTGAAATGCAAAAATATCTCCCTAAAGGTATTAGACATTGATTTCAAAACATCACCCCCAGCCCTCTTTGGTTAAATGAAAAGAAAAGGCAGTTATTTAAAGTTTCTCTTTCTGAACAAATTAGAGCTGACTCCACATATATACATGGAAGTGTGTGGGTATGTATGTAATTATAGCAGATGAAATCATTTTTAAATTAAATGAATATTGTCAGTCATTAATATCATAAATAGTGGTTTTCAAACTGGGGTTGTGCCCACTCTGCCCTATATTGTTAAATGGGAGGAGAGAGTTCTTAGCTAGGTTGGTGACAGGTTTCAGAGTAGCAGCCGTGTTAGTCTGTATTCGCAAAAAGAAAAGGAGTACTTGTGGCACCTTAGAGACTAACCAATTTATCTGAGCATAAGCTTCCGATGAAGTGAGCTGTAGCTCATGAAAGCTTATGCTCAAATAAATTGGTTAGTCTCTAAGGTGCCACAAGTACTCTTTTTGTCTTAGCTAGGTTGAAGAGGTGGCCCCAGGAGTGGTGCAGTGGGGTCCTAAAATGAAAGAGGTTGAGAACCTCTGTATTAAATCATATGATTGCAACAAATTTCTTTTAAAATTTTATATATATGCATTCCATACAGAAGACTTGCATGTCCCACTGATTTCAAACTATTTGATGTCAAATTAATGTCCAGGATTGTCCTGAGGTCTCCAAGAATGAAAGATTAATCTTTAATTAAAGATTATGTCATGTGATGAAAACTCCAGGAATATGTCCAACCAAAACTGACAACCCTACATGAAATAGACTTGTTGCTGTTCATCACCTCCCAAGCTTTGGCACTTAGATGTTTTATATGATAGATTGTCTTTTCTCCAAGATCTTCATTTTAATTTTATCATCATTCACATTTAATACCATTATTTTGTAGACATCATGCCTCTAAATAGCAGTGTATTATGTTAATATCTCACAAGCTATTTAAAACCCTTTTGCAGACCACTTAAATACCTTTGAAAATGCTGCTGGTTTTGCAAAGGGATTCAGATATATGTGGCTCTGACCATGAACAATGTTGCAGCAAGACCTTATAGGTCAGCAGATATTCCAAATGGGAGTGCTGTGACGAGGCTAATATGTAGGAAACACTGGTGTCCTATGCATGGGGAAAATAAGCAGCAGTGGATGTTTCAAGATGAAGATTGAAGGGACCACAAGATCATTCAACATTTGGGCAATACAAATCCTTACACGCTTAGAAAGAGATTTGAGCTTCAGAAAGGTGGATCAACTTTTGTACTTAGGCACCTAGACTTGCACTAAATCTCAGGAATAGGTACCTAAATCCCAGTTTTGGCTTCAATGTGATCCACAAGACTCCTGCCGACCCCTGTATGTATCTAAACTCAGTCAATGTCTAAGTTTTCAAGGTAAAATTTCCTTAGACACCTGTGTTTCAGCTTCTGGGAAAGCACACTGCTACCTCACTATAGGCATTTGGATGCCTATCTCCTGCCTGAGCCTCAGAGTGATTCATAACCCAAGAAGAGAGGCATTCAATCACCTAGGTCATGTACCAGGCTTGATCTAGTAGGTGTGCTCAGAGACTGCCTTCAGGATCAGGTCCCATTCAAAATCCATAGTAGGGGTAGGAGAGGTGGTGATGTCCACCTTATAACGTCTCACTCATTAGTTAGAGCACTCAGCTGGGATGTGCGAGAGGCAAAAGATTCAATTCCCACCTCTTTGCTAAAGGGGGAAGAAAGGAGCTCCCATTACTCAGGTGAATGCTCTAACCTCCTAAGCTATCAGATTCTGATGTGGGGCTCCCTCAGTCTCTCCTGTTGAAGCTCTTCTACTGTAGATAAATAGTGAAAGAATGATTGGAGGACTCAAGGTCTCCAACCTCCCAAGTAGGTGTCCTAACCACTCGGCTATTGAATCTTTCTCCCTGGACCAATGACTGTTTGAATATTTATTGGGTCAGAGTCTCTAAGGTCTCTTAGTCTCTAAGGTGCCACAAGTACTCCTGTTCATTTTGGGTCAGAGAAAGTGACTCTGTAGCCTGGTGGTTAGGGCACCCACCTGGAAGACTCAGGAAGTCACTTTGCTTCAGTCACTCTTTTGTTATTTACCCACAGTGGATCAGTTTCAACAGGAGAGACTGAGGGTGCCCTTCCCCCTCAAAATATCCGATAGTTCAGTGGTTAGAACTCTCACTCCTGAGATGTGGGAGATCCCTGTCCAAATCCTTTCTCCCCCCCTGGCTAAAGGAGGGAAATTGAACCAGGGTCTCCCACATCCCAGCTGAGTGCTCTAAGGAATAGGTTAAATGTGGGCGCCTCATCCTCTGACCATTTTGCATGGAGTGAGGAAAGTACCTAATTCATTCCCTCAAGAACCAGCTTAGGTCCCTAAGTCACCTGCCCCCCAGTGGTGGGTTCCCATTTATAGGTCACAAAGCAGACATAGCTTCCTCTCTGAATCCTGGTCTTAGGCAGCTATTTCTGAGAGAGGGAAAGGGCTTAGTATACACCCTGGTCATCAGCATTCACATTGGCTAGCTTAGGTGGCTCCCCACCTAACGTGTTAGCTTTTGTGGATCACATTCTTAGGTGCCTATCTCTCAACATTCATTGTCTAGGGAGCCTAAGCATGTAACTAAGCTTTGGGGATCACAATGTTGTTCCTGTGATTTCTAAGCACCTAAAAGTTAGGCTTCTGTGATGATCAACATTGCAATGCCTCACTCCTTTTATGGATCTCACCATCTGAACCCATGTTTGTTCTGGATTTTGCAAAACCTTTTTCTGTGTGGAGAAGAGAGATGTTCATGAGTCATATACCATGGTGATAGGCATTGTATAAAACCCTAAATAGTTCTATAGATAACACAGATGGAATTGTCATAGGGTGGATTGGGCCCTGCTCCAGCCCACTTATGACTCATTGACAATCTTGTTGGGGCCTGACAGAGGATAGGTGTTCCCTATAAAGAGCCAAAGAGGAACAGAAAACAGGGAGTGGAAGCTCAGGGAACTGCAGAGAATAAGAGAAGCTCCTGCAAGGAAGACTCTGACACCAGGGGAGTTTGAAAGGCAGAGCTAAAAGGCCGAGTTCCAGCCAGGTCAAGCCTGGGAATGACACTTAATATAGAAGAAGGAAGTTAGACCCCTTGGGAAGGAGGTGCTTGGCTGGGCCCAATTTAAAATGGATGTAAAGATTTGTGTTTGTTTTGGACTACCAAGGGAGACACCCTTGAGTTTTGTTCGTGACAGACTTTTTGCCAGATGTAGTCCACAGAGTACCATTTAATGACCCTCTTCCAGGTCATAGCCCTGCAGTTGATCAGTTCTGCGATCGGCCTTCTTATCTTTCTCTTCGAGCTACTTAAACTTAGCATTTTGTCTGTGCTAGTATTTCCAGTTCTCTTTCCCTGTCTGCTCATCAATTGTCAAAGGCCTTTCTGACATTGTTTTTGACTTCTCCATGTTTTTTCTGCCCTTCTAATCATCTTTTATATCCATTCCTTAGGCTCCTTCCCCTTTCTTTCCTTTTCCTGCAGGCATAGAAGATGTGGATAAGACTCAGTGAGCTTTCATGATTGATTTTGGGCTTAAACAGCTTCATGGGGTGGCACTGCACATACCATGAACATGACTAGACTTAAAAAAAACTAATTTATTCATAATCCTCTTCAAAGAAATAAGAGAATCAACTGAGATCTGGGAAACTGATTTTAAAGGTTTAATACTTTAGAGCTGTCAGGTATCTGACCCTTCAGATCTGCTCCCCAATGCACCTTGAGGAGATAAAGGGAATTAATTCAAGTACCTAAATCAATGAGTTCATTCAAGTTGACCAATATCTGACATGAATGGGATAAATTTAACAATTTGTTAAGACTGTTTGATTGAAAAATGTTCCCATGAAAAGCAATTTCATTGACCAAACATTTGGAAACAATGTTGTTGCTGTTTCATTTTGAATTGAAATTTCAAAACAAAAACTGTTGTTCAATGTCAGTTATAAACAAACATATGCCGGAGTTTGGTTTTGGGATTTTCCTCCTTTCTCTCCTTTTATTATTTCCTTTCTGCCCCCATTTTTCTCAGTGACTTGCCCCAATTATAAAATCTTGGAAACTAAATTATTGCTCAGACCACTAGGCAACATTTGTCTTCCAAAGATATCTTTGAAAATATAGCATAGGACTAAGAATTTGACATTATTCCATCTAAAACATAATATTAGTAGAGAAAACCAAAGGTTTACAGGGATGTGATTATCCTTGTAAGCCCTTTAAGCAGAGACTGCAAGCTTGTCTAGATGAACAGTCAATGCTTGGCAATTTGGGGTGTAAACTTACAGCATGGCAGTAGGGCCCACATGGACAATAAGTGTGCAACATGCTACATGCAACATGTAGATTTACACCCTAGTTTGCTGTGCACTATTGGTCTATACAAGCCCTGTATCTTTGCCTGCCTCTGGGTGTTACTGTAATATAAATAGTTAATAAAAAACAAACTATCATTAGCTAGTCAATAATGTAAAACAAATGTGTATGTTTATAATTATGTTAATATAACACCTAGAAAGTTGCTGTGCCAATAATATGATGGATAATGGACCATTAGCTTTTTATATATGTCCTACTTATTTACTTAGGATTTGTTGATTACCAAAAGTATTCATTAGACCTGAAAAAAGTTAAGCATGTGCTTAAAGGCTTCCCTGATTTGGGACCTTAATGTTAGCCATTGTTCCCCTGTAACTACTATCATAAAAGGGAAACAATTAAACTGATAGAAATAACCTTGTAACTGTTTGTACATATGGTATCTACAATATTGTACTTCTTGGAGTAATTGTATTAATATTCATTTACAAACAGTTCATAGTATTGTAATTACACTTGTAATTAACTTGAAAGACTGGGAAATTATTGAATAGTGTTCAAAATTAGCATCCATTACCATATATTTCCATAGAGCTACTTATTCCTGTAAGCAGGGTCTGAATGAGCTCTCTTCTCCTGACATTAGCTGGAGAGGGAGAGAGACTTCAGGAACGGTGGCTGGCGAGGTGGCCAGCAGAGCAGAACAGTGGCTGGTGGGGCAGCCAGCCAGAGCAAGTGCTCAGATGGCAGAGCAAGCAAGGTGCCTTCTTTCCCAGGTGGGAGGTGAAGTCACATAGATGCACCTCTGAACCCTGGATCCTCACTGACCAAGGACAACCACTGTGAGTGAGGTATGGTGAGGGAGCAGAGAGGGGCACAGTAAAGGACATTTTGGTTGTAAAACTCAAGAACATGAGGCAGAAGACACTGCCCCACACACTCTGGGTGGGTGTCCTGCTCACAGTTGTATGTTCCTGCTTGCGGCATTTCCCCTAATTAATGTTCACTGATGTCCCTCCTTTCATTAAAAGTTTCCTTTCTACACTCACACTCTGTGCTTGCAAGTGGGTAAGTATAGCTTCTGAGGGGTTCCCAGGGGTGGTGTGTAATTTTCCCAGGTTACTGGGTTTGCTGTTTGAGCCAGTACTGTGTTATATTGTTGAAAATGAACCCCTAGATATTGAACCTGCCCCTGGTTGCTGCTGACTTCACCTGGCAGAAGGATTACGTTCCTATTTCATAACTGTAGAGTGAATATATTTTTTAAAGCATTTATACACATATACGTTTGGCTTCTTCATTAAAATGTGAAAATGAAAAAAAAAGAAAATGCTAAAATGAGTATAAACAAATACATACAATATTTTTAAAAGTTTCAGTGATACATATAGACAAAATACATTGAGGGTTTAGACTGGAAAAGTCTTCAGTTAACTAATTGGACTTCAGATACTCCAGAATAGTTGTGTCAGTCCCTGCAGATGTCCAGTAAGTTAGATGAATGATCTGGGAGAAAGACATTTGTTCTGTAACTTGACTGTCCCACTACTATCTTAATGTATGATATCAGACTTCAGTGGTTGGCTGAGGTTAACCGCATCTACCCCTAACATGAGTTTGGCCACATTCAGGAGAATGGGCTTGGTTCTTTGTTATCCTGCACCTTGTAGAGTCATGCTGTGAGTGTAAAATGCTACAATTAGGTAGCATTTTGCAGCTATGTTTTATTGTAGTAGACAACAACAGAAGTGGCAGGGGAAGGCAGATTCAAACCCAGTGCCTCTTTTCATTTTGATAAAGCTATGGTCAATGTTTGGACACAACAGCTGTACAAGTGTACAAATGGAGAATACATCCCATGTTTAGTCCATTCAATTCCTGTTCATCAGTATCAACAAGGATATCCATAAAGGCCCTCTGACACCTTGTGATTTTATATGCTGTGTGGAAAAAATAGGACAAAGGGTAACTCTGAGCTCTTGTTGCTCCTGTCTTCTTGATTCAGGCAGGAGCCAGCATAGATGGGTGCTGGCTGGTTGCTCAGGAACCAACCCTTTTCCTTTTAAGCACCCACTTTCTTTTGCATGGTTGGCAGCTACTTTTGCTCTATGGCTCCCCCTCTTCACCTCTGGCTCTCTCTTCTGGTAAATATGGCTACTGGTACATCAGTGGGGCTTCTTATGACCCAGCTGTAGCTTGAGACAACAGGGGCACCTGTAGGAGGTGGGAAAAAATCGTGGCAGTTGGAATAAAGTGATAGTTATTCCATGGCCAGAAACAGTCCATTGGAGTCACGTGCATAGTTTGGTATGATGGATTAGATGAGCCTGATTTTTGGATAGATATGTTCATCACAAATGATTGAAGCACCTTACGGAAGTCCATCCAGACTGACTGCTGGTAAAACTGTTATATCACAATGTATTGTCCAGTATTCTGTATACGTTACACATGTTACAATTAGATTTCCATTACAATGTAAAAATTAGAAATGTTTTGAGAGCTTTAAACTAGGGCTGTCAAGCGATTAATTGCACTATAAAAATTAATCATGATTAATCGCACTGTTAAAGAATAATGGAATACCATCTGTTTAAATGTTTTTGGATGTTTTCTACATTTTCAAATATATTGATTTCAATTACAATCCAGGATACAAAGTGTACAGTGCTCACTTTATATTATTTTTATTACAAATATTTGCACAGTAAAAAACAAAAGAAATAGTATTTTTCATTTCACCTAATACAAATAATATAGTGCAATCTCTTTAACATGAAAGTTGAACTTAAAAATGTAGAATTATGTACAAAAATATAACTGCACTCAAAAACTAAACATTGTAAAACTTTAGAGCCTACAAGTCCACTCAGTCCTGCTCCTTCAGCCAATCACTCAGACAAACAAGTTTGTTTACATTTGCAGGAGATAATGCTGCCCACTTCTTGTTTACAATGTCACCTGAAAGTGACAACAGGTGTTTTTCAAGGCATGTTTTTGCCGGCGTCACAAGATATTGAGGTGCCATATGTGCTAAAGATTAATATGTCCCTTCATGCTTCAACCACCCTTCCAGAGGACATATGTCCATGCTGATGATGGGTTCTGCTCCATAGCTATCCAAAGCAGGGCAGACAGATGCATGTTCATTTTCATCATCCGAATCAGATGCCACCAGCAGAAGGTTGATTTTATTTTTTGGTGGTTCAGTTCTGTAATTTCCACATCGGAGTGTTGCTCTTTTAAGACTTTTGAAAACATGCTCCACACCTCGTCCTTCTCAGATTTTGGAAGGCACTTCAGATTCTTAAACTTTTGGTCGAGTGCTGTAGCTATCTTTAGAAATCTCACATTGGTACCTTCTTTGAGTTTTGTCAAATCAAGTGAAAGTGTTCTTAAAACGAACAACATGTGCTGGGTCATGATCCAAGATTGCTATAACATGAAATATATGGCAGAATGTGAGTAAAATAGTGCAGGAGACATACAATTCTCCCCCAAGGAGTTCAGTCACAAATTTAACTAATGCATTATTTTTTTCAAAAGCATGAAGGGGCATACAAATGTTTAGCACATCTGGCACTTAAATACTTTGCAATGACAGCTACAAAAGTGCCATGCGAATGGCTGTTATCACTTTCAGGTAACATTGTAAATAAGAAGTGGGCAGCATTATGTCCTGTAAATGTAAACAAACTTATTTGTCTTAGTGATTGGCTGAACAAGCAGTAGGACTGAGTGGACTTGTAGGCTCTGAAGTTTTACATTGCACTCAAAAAACAAAAAAAGTTATATAACAAAAAATTCTACATTTGTAAGTTGCACTTTCATGATAAACAGATTGCACTACAGTACTTGTATGAGGTGAACTGAAAAATACTATTTGTTTATCATTTTTACAGTGCAAATATTTGTAATAAAAATAATAATATAAAGCAAGCACTATACACTTTTTATTCTGTGTTGTAATTGAAATCAACATATTTGAAAATGTAGAAAAACATCCAAAAATATAATAAATCTCAATTGTTTATTGTTGTTTGTTTAACAGTGCGATTAAAAGTAAGATTAATCGCAATTAACTTTTTTAATCACGATTAATTTTTGGAGTTAATCACGTGAGTTAACTGCTATTAATCGACAGCCCTACTTTAAACATATTTATTTTATTACTATTAGTAGTAGTTTCATTTTCTTCCACTAGAAAATCTAGGTTCGCTCAGGTTCCATGTGTCCCACTGCACAGGCTTGAAGGCAGTGTGGGCTGGGGAGGAATACATGCATATTAAAAACCTCACAGATTACCTAAAAACAGATTTTTAAAAATGTTTAAAGACTGATAGACTTTCCAGGACTAGAAACAAGCATTTCTCATTGGAAAGGTGCCATCACTGATCCTTATAGCCAATAAGATAATAGACTGCAAGCTTGATTCTGGACCTTCAACATAATTTCAGTTGTTGATTAAAACATACATACTAGATACCTTTAAATATAAGCATTTACCAAGTGTTACTACAAAGTGGCATCAGAGATAACTCAGTTACTTCCCTACTCTAAATGCAAAGGAAACCTCTGGTCTTTCTGATGCGTCTGTGTGGTAAAATTTGGCAAATAGTTGGAGCTGGGTAGGAAATGGTTTTCCTAGCCAAATTTTGAGATTTAAAACTTTTTTCTGTCTTGATTCATGAGGAGAACTCAAAATCTCAAAACATTTCAGTTGGGTAAATTGAACTATTCTGCTTTGACATTTTTGAAATGTGTTGTTTTGATTTTGACCTTTTACTTTTTTTTAATTAGCTTACATTTTGAAACAAAAAGTCATTTCAAACTAAAAAAAAATCATATTTTTGTCAATTTGAGATATTCCAACATTTTTTAATCTTAAAACTTTCTCTTCAAAAAATATTGTGACAAGAAATTTGTTGAAATCGACATTTTTGCATGAACAGTTTCAGTTTCAATACACTGGCATTTTCTGACTCAAATATCTTTTGTCAAAAAATTCCTGACAGCTTTACAGATAGCAACTTTAGTGGTAATCCTTGTATGTAGAGACAATGTTTTCATCCATAAAGTAATTCTTTCACTGTTTTAAATAACTCTACTTCAAAGTTTTAAAAAAGTTCTCCTTTCACTCTGATATTAATAGGGACCCAAGTTCAGTAATGTAGGCAGCTGTGTCTCCTTATACATGGTCTACTTTTTACCCCTTATAATTTAGTATGGAACATGAATATTATGTGGTCATTACAGTTCCCAGGTTAAATTTTCAAAAGCATCTAGGTCACTTTTGAAAGTGAGACTTAGGCTCATAAGTGACAGATGTTGTTGAAAAATTTACCCACATGTTACTTAGAGCCAAAGTAGTACTTTTAACCCCATGGCTAAATTTCTATTTGAGAAAATATGTTCTGCCTACATAAAATATCTCCCTGGTTTCATTGGATAAACTATTTTTCTACTCCCTGTTCTAATCTATTGTTTAATATAATTGCATCTAAAGTTATCTCATTTGATCCTGGAGTTGGTTGCACATTAATTCCCATGTGTAACTTCTATATTCAGAGATAAACTTTGAAGGCACTTTAAATCCTCTCTGGATGAAAGTTATATCAGGTTATTGCAGTTAAATACCCATCGCTGCACTTTTTCTGGTAGTAAACATAGTGATGCAAAAGCAATGTTGCAATAATCATTTTCTTCAAAGGCAAAAGATAAATAAAAGAATATTCTGTTTCCGAATCAGCAAATACTGTTTTATCTTTGTTTAACTATTGCTTTCCTTGAAATGACAGAAGTTCTGTATCCTTTTTCCAATGTTTCTGTTCAGTCCAGTTGTGCAGTTAATATCCATTTTACCTGTTTTTTATCAGCTGACAGGAATCACTGAATTAGAAAGAAACTGTATATTAGCAGATATATGCTATTTGAAAACAAAAATACTCAATGGTTTTCCTCTCTTTTATTTAACTTCAGTACAGAATGGTGGTTGTCGTTCAGATGAGGATGCTAAGGTCAAATACTACTGTATTTGTAACAAGCTGTATTTCAACGTTTATCTCCCAGACCACACATATTTCTTTTGACTTCTACAAAATTATTAAGAAGTTCCTGGCCTCTTTATGTGATGTTTTTAATCCAGAGTTGCTCACTGAAACTATTGGAATGGTAATAGCATTGTATTACAAGAAAGGGTAAGGATAGAAGAGTATTGGGGCTTGTATATGCTAACTTTGCATAATTTTAATTAAAAGTAAATCTTGGATCTGTTTGATATTCAGGGATTCTGAGTGCCCACAGCCTCCACTGACTTCAGTTGAAGTTCTTGGTGCTCTGTATTTCTAACAAACAAGCCCATAGTTCCTACTTTGCTATTATTCTAATTCAATGCGCTCCTTGAGGACAGTTGTGCTACTTTCCCTGTTTTCTTGACACCTAGTGTCAGAAATTGATTCTGGCTGCACACAGATGGTGTTTTCTTCTTATCCAATGCCCTCAACTAAACAAAGACCCAGAGTGAGCATGCTGTAGTTAACTATGACTTCTGATGTTGCTTGTCTCAGCAGACCATTTTAATTCTACACAACAAAGTTTCCCTCCAGAGAAAATTATTTTTAGTTGCTATAACCTTTAAGTAAAAGGATTTGGCCGTGTCTTTTGCTTCATTGTGGGATGCAGATTATTTTCCATTGTAATAAATTAACATCTGAGGGAACTGAATGTCAGAAATTTGGCCTTCACAATCTCCCACTGCCTTGTCAGTGTATATCCAGGTCTGTTGGCAGAAAGAAAAAAGGAATAGTAATAAAATGTGCTATGTTAATTCAAAAGAAATAGCAACACATTTATTTTGCTTCTATCACTTCAAGATTTAGGAATAAAAAAAGATATTTCAAGGTCAAGGAGTACTTGTGGCACCTTAGAGACTAACCAATTTATTTGAGCATAAGCTTTCATGAGCTACAGCTCACTTCATTGGATGCATAAAGTGGAAAATAGAGTGAGGATGTTTTATACACACAGACCATGAAAAAATGGGTGTTTATCACTTCAAAAGGTTTTCTCTCCCCCCACCCCACTCTCCTGCTGGTAATAGCTTATCTAAAATGATCACTCTCCTTACAATGTGTATGATAATCAAGGTGGGCTATTTCCAGCACAAATCCAGGGTTTAACAAGAACGTCTGAGGAACAGTGGTGGGGGGGGGTAGGAAAAAACAAGGGGAAATAGGTTACCTTGCATAATGACTTAGCCACTCCCAGTCTCTATTCAAGCCTAAGTTAATTGTATCCAATTTGCAAATGAATTCCAATTCAGCAGTCTCTCGCTGGAGTCTGGTTTTGAAGTTTTTCTGTTGTAATATCACAACTTTCATGTCTGTAATCGCGTGACCAGAGAGATTGCAGTGTTCTCCGACTGGTTTATGAATGTTAAACATTTCAAGGTCAGTTTGTCAGTCAGTTACCTCAGAAACGTTACGCAACCCATAATGTAATTATGGAAACAGGTGTAAATATATCAATAATCTCAACATGTATTTCCTAGTCAGCTAGTGTTTCAATTAGTTTTGAGCTAATTTTGCAATAGCTCCTGAAAAAAGTAAATATAGCATGCACCCATTCCTTGAAACGCCCTTTGTCTGATTATGCATAACAATATTTGTATCTTGGATACAGACTTTTTCAAGTTAAGGGTTGTCTCATACTTAAACACAGACATAGCATATCATGCTAAACAATGGTTTGAGTCTCAGCTGGGACGTTAGCATGATTCAAGTTGGTAATGTCATGCCTATACTTATAGTTGAAGTTCACCTGAAATTCTTATTGTTTAAAAGGTATTTGGTGACTTTTTTGTAGATAAACGTTCTTCATAGTGTTAGATTTAGTGGGCAGCATTAATTTCTACTCTTCAAGAACAAGAAAAAGATGGTGATGTGCACTATCTAATGGAAGTGAGTGTGGGGAAGAAGTGTCCTCTCTCCTTCCTCATTTGGTCTCATTGAAAGAGGGTTGAGACCTTAATTTCTTAGACAAATTACTTTTTTTTGGTGAGTTTTGATTTTGTGTTATGTATGTACATGCAAGAGGAGACTTATGAATAACTGGAAATTTTTCATAGGTACAAATGGCTGTTAGGCAGCCCATACCCACTGGGAGTTATTTGCATGACTCCCACTGACTTCCAAAGGGATGTGTGTGACCAACTGCCATTGGTGGCTTTGCAAATATCCCCCAACAATTATTTTTATGCCAGTTATGTCATGTCAGGGCATACAGAAAATTGGTCAGAACTAGGTGTGGGAGAGACACTTCTGCAATGTTGTTATAAAACAAGTGGAATACATATATTAAAGGAGTTTTACATCTTCCTAAACACTGTCCCCCTTGTGATGGGGTATACCAACCATGCACTGGGCCAGTAGGGATGGACCAATCACTGTGGGCCCAGGTGGCCACGCCTCCTTTCCCTTGCTGTGCATGCTCCAGGTGGAAGAGCCAGATAAAAAGGAGGCAACCCAGCCCAGTTGATGCTGGACGAAGGATGTGTACTACAGGCTCCTCCAGAGGTGCCAGTGAGCTCCAGGTGGCCGAGCCTGTGGCCCTGGATTATGCTGTGGACAACTCGCAGGCTGCGGAGACTGATGGGGATGCCAAACCACCACCAGACAAGGAGATGCCTGGGATGCAATTTGTGGTAGGAAGGGACCTAGGGGATGTAGTAGAAGCTGATGCCTAAACCCTTAACAGGGAAGTCCCCAGCTTCATAGGGCCCTGGGTCAGAATGCAGAGCAGCAGGTGGAGCTGGGTTCCCCTACAACAAGGCTGGGGAACCCTTTTTGTATTGGGGACATTGACCCACAGAAAAAAAAAACAGTTGTGGGCCACACACACTGCCATAGGTGGCGCGGAAGCTCAGGGCTTCCTCTAGCTCCGGGGTGAGGCCAGAAACGAGGGGTTCCTGGTGTGGGAGGGGGAATCTGGGCTGGGGCAGGGGGATGGGGTGTAGGAGGGGTGAGGGCTTCAGCTGGGGGTGTGGGCTCTGCGGTGGGGCTGGGATGAGGGGTTTAGGGTGCAGCAGGGGGCTCCAGGCTGAGGCCAAGAGGTTTGGAGTGCAGGAGCAGGCTCAGGGCTGGGGCAGGGGGGGTGGGATCTGGAAGGGAGTTAGCGTGAGGGAGGGGGTTCTGATGTGGGACAGGGAGTTCGGGATCTGGCTTCGTCTGGGTGGTGCTTACCTCAGGTGGCTCCTGGTCGGTGGTGCAGCGGGGCTAAGGCAGGCTCCCTACCCGCCCTGCCTCCCAGAAGTGGCTGCCATGGCCAGCCCTGACAAGGAGTGGTCAGGGGGCTGTTTGTGGTGTACTGTGTGACCTGTCCGCGCCTGCAGGCCCCACCACCACTGCTCCCATTAGCCATGGTTCCTGGCCAATGGGAGCTGTGGAGCTGACCCTGGTCGCCTCTGCTCCTCGGGGCCGCAGGGACATGCCGGTCGCTTCCAGGAGCTGTGCAAAGTTGACTGGACTTTCAATGGCCTGGAAACCCCAGCTTCCTCCCGCAGCAGGGCGAGCCAGCACTTGGGGTTCCAGGCTCACAGGGGGGCACCGAGGCTCTGCGCTTTTGGCCTGTGGTGGGAAGACTTACTATGGGCCAGATTAAATGAAGAAGGGTCCATATCCAGCTCTATGGGCCGTAGGTTCCCCGCCCCTGCCCTACCACACGTCACAGGCCACTAGGTCTGACTGTTGTTTGCTTTCAGCCTCAGCCTGGAAGCTCCGGAGCCACACACTGTTTGTTTGCCCTGCCCTGCCTGCCCAGGGACTACAGACTAATTGCTGTCCTTCTCTGCCAAAAAGGACTGATTTCCCCCAATGGCTACTGTCTGCCCCAGCCCAGAAGCTCAGGAGCACAGACTGTTTGTTCACCCTGCCCTGCCCTGCCCTGCCCTGCCCTGCCTGGGGGCTACAGACTGATTGTTGTTCTGCTCTACCCAAAGGTCCAGAACCCCAATTGCTATTGCCTGCCCCAGCCAGGAGGCTTAGGGGCCATAGACTATTTGTTTTCCCAGCCCTGCCAGGGGTCCAGAGCCCACCTTGCTACATTTACCTGAGCTAACCGGGAATTCTGATGATAGGAATTCCTGTTGGCCACTTTGATAATCCTAGCCTACTGGGCAGGAGGGCGGGCGGGGGGATGGCACAAGGAAGAAATCATGTTAAAATTTAACTTCTAGTAAAATGAACACTTAACATTAGTCATATTTTTTATTGTCCACAGGAGGTTAGTTGAACAGAGGAGAAGCTTAACAATGTCTTTTTTGGGTGCAGGGGTCTCAATCCTCTATTCTTAATTACTCAGGCAAAACTCCCTCTCAGGAAAATTGGGTGTTGGAAAAATCCATGTCAGATTCTAGGAACATATTTTAGTGTCTAAGAATTTGGGGCCATCAGCAAATATTAGGATAAATGGGTTTCTTCAGGCTGCAAGGTGTTTGAAAATTGCATCTGCATATTTCATTATGCAGTGATCCTTTTTGAAGTTCACTGTTGGGTGTATAATATCTTGGTTCTGAAATACCAAGGTGATTCCTTAGATGCAAAGTAATCCTAGAAATAACTAAACAAATAAATTGCATAAATTAGGCTGATAAACATACACTAATGAAGAGCTCTCCATCTCTCCCAACACACTCTCCATCTTTGTTTTGTTGCTTATTTTGGAGCTGTATTACACTCCTCTGTTTTCACTCTAGAACCAGAGGGAAAATGCCACTGGTGCAGCAAACTTTTCTTTCTGCCTCTCTGTAGAAGAGTTACTTTCCTCCCAGATACATTTGGCTAAGAGCCTTCAGAATATACAGCCCTCACCCACATCTGCTGCCAAAGGAGCTAATATAGGTAAAACTCTCCAAGGTTATTTCTGGAGAATTGGCTTCCTTTTCTAATGGTCCCATGTGTGTATTTACGGTTGCTTCACCCAGCAGGTAGGATTAATCTGGCCTTTAGTTACCAAAACTCTTCTCTATTGGAGTTTTGGTAGGGAGGTGTTGCGGTTCAGTGATGAGACAGAACACAGCTTTATGCAAGCAAACAGGCTGGTCAGCGGAGATGGGCTGTTCTGCCCCCCCGCCTTCCACCTTCTCCTTTTATTATATTTCTCCCCCTAAGCATTACACACTGCTACACAAAGGAATGTATGACGTTGATTCATATGCTTAGTTACCATCCTCTATCTACTACAATCCTGGTTCTCAGGCCTTGAGCCCAGGCTAAAGAAACCTCCCACAGTTGCTGTCCAAACAATCAAGTTCTCAGGGTTCATATCTAGCCCTTGTCCTTGGATAGAGCAATGTGTGCATTGCTCCTAGGAAACAGTCAGGGTGTGCCCCGCCTGCTTCCAGGTGGAATAGCTAGACATTAACCCTTCAGGGAGGAATGGCCGTTTGTATATAAGTGGAAGAGCATGTCAGAAAAGAGAAAAATTCTGGTTGTCAGTAACCAGGAACTTCAGTAAAATTCATGGAGAAGTTATTTCAGCATCTGCTTCACTTTCTGTTAGCTGATTTTTTTCTTAAGAATACGTAGGGAAATTAACCATGAGGCTGAGGGAAGTGTTATAGCTCAGCATAAGAAAAGCATGAGGGGCCCAATTCTGTATTTATCAGACGAATAAGTGCTTTAAGTCAGTGGAATTATAATGGGGTAGAACTGGTGTAAATTAGCTGAGAATCAGGTCCTATAATACATTGGACAGATGTGTCTCTCCTTTGAGAGGCATTAATAGGAAAATGACTTTGCAGTATTTAGGAAATAGTTTCAATAGAATAATTGTCTGCAGATTCAAAATGACATTACAATATGACAGAATGTGTGAATTGCTGAATTATCCATTGTTTCAGTTTGATTTTGTGCCTCACTGATCATAAAGCAGGTTATGGATGGATTAAAAGCTATGAAATTACAGTTTCAGACATGATGTTGCCTGAAATTAGAGTTTGTGACTAAATATTCAGAAGGCTACATTTCAGGAAGAAAATTTTCTATTAACTACTGTAAATGTTTAATTATTAAATGTGTTTGTTGCATGTTGAAAATGTACAATAGTAATTAAAGCTTTATGTACCTCATATAAATAAATATGAGTCTTCTTTTAGCTTCAAAGAACGCATGTACCAATCCATGTATTGAAGAACAGACAATGGGTGAACGCGACCTATTGCTAGAAATAACTTGTATGAAAGCCAATACCAAAGCATAGGAATGCTCTTTTCTCAAAATGTAATACAGATTTATTCCTTTTCTCTGTGGGGTAAAGGATATGCTGACACAGCAGCTCATGATAGATATCAGTAAGTTCAAATCCAAAAGGAAAAAATGCTTCAGAAATGCCTTAACATTTTAAAACCAATTTTCAGAACAGTTGTTGCCTTTTTTTCTGTATAAACCATTTTCCCCTCTCTGAAGAAACTACCAGTAAATCCATCATGTGGCCTTCAGATCATAAGTCCCCTTGGCCAAAGATGCTCAAAGGGGGGTTGTAATCATATACTGTGATATCTTTCCATCATCTCCTTCACAAATCCATAGAACTGATTACAGTGAGGAGATTTGTTTAATGCACCTTCATGAAAGATGGGTTATTCCTTGAAATCTGTCCACTTACAGTTCACAGCTGGTGTTTAGTTCCTTCATATCAAAATGGTCTATTAGGGACGCACAACAGAATATAAAACAGTTTGTTGTGCATGATTACAGCCAGTAGATCAATGCTGTTATTGCAGTAGGGAACAATCATATCAGGAGGTACTGTTTTGTTTTGTATTTTTTCTCAATAGGTTTGCACCCCAGAAAATGGAAATGTAGCCTAAGATAGCATCTTATTTGTAGAGCTTTACCACCACTAGCAATTTTGCAATGGCACTGAGAGCAGTGTAAACTCCAACAGCAATCTAAATTTATCATGCCTATTGAACAAAAACAAAAAAGCACCAAGACTTAAGGATCACATTTTCAGAAGTGTCTTAGGCACCCACTGGGGCTTTGGAGCTTTGGGGCTTAATCACTTAATTGCTTTTGAAAATTTGACCCTTGATCTTTGCTTGTTTTCAATTTGGAAACTGAAGATAAACAAAAATTGATATAATTGCAGATGCTGTTTGTTTGATTTTGACAACGTTCTGGCAGAACCCAGCCAGGGCTCCAGTAGAAACCTGCCTAGTTTTCTGCCAGTTCACCCACCAAGCTCCTTAGCAGCCTGCCAAACTATGGAGATATTAATAAGACTGGGACTTTTCAGCTTGGAAAAGAGACAACTAAGGGAGGATATGATAGAGGTCTATAAAATCATGACTGGTGTGGAGAATGTAAATAAGGAGGTGTTATTTACTTCTTCTCATAACACAAGAACTAGGGACCACCAAGTGAAATTAATAGGCAGCACATTTAAAAGAAACAAAAGGAAGTATTTTTTCACACAACGCACAGTCAAGCTGTGGAACTTCTTGCCAGAGGATGTTGTGAAGGCCAAGACTAGAACGGGGTTCAAAAAAGAACTAGATAAATTCATAGAGGATAGGTCCATCAATGGCTATTAGCCAGGATGGGCAGGAATGGTGTCCCTAGCCTCTGTTTGCCAGAAGCTGGGAATGGACAACAGGGGATGGATCACTTGATGATTATCTGTTCTGTTCATTGCCTCTGGGGCACCAGGCACTGGCCACTGTCAGAAGACAGGATCCTGGCCGAGATGGACCTTTGGTCTGATCCAGTAGGGCTGTTCTTATATTCTTATGTTCAGACTTCCTTGGAGTCAAGGACCCCAGAGCTTCCAGGGTCTGCTGCTCCATTCCCTTTCCAGGAGAATTTTTTAAAAATTGGCTTTTGTCCAAATCAGAACAAAACCAGATTTTGAAAGCTCAAAATCTTCTGCAGGATGGAAATACCTTTCTCTGCTGAGCCCTAATTATAAATAAAATACTCAAAATAAATAGCTGTACAGCTGTGTGGAAATCCAAGGGATATCAAGGGATCCAGCATCTTCGTGCCTTTATATTTCTTCCTGACTCTTTCTTTCTTCATCAGAGGCACTGGTCCCTTAGGAGCTGTACTCACATTGGTCCCTTGCCTGGACCAAACAAACTCCACAGGGAAGTTGAGTGCAGAGAGGGCTTTGGCATAAGATAGTGCCAGCAGTATCTTACATGAGAGAATCCCATATATTTTGAGAGGCTCGATGACTCAGAAAGCAAAATTGCAGAGTCCCAAATCCACATAGCATACATGTAGGAGCTTCTAGGGAATTGTAAAGAAGAAAATGGAGGGAACTTTCTGTGCCTTTCCTCTCTGCAGTGGAGGACATTGCCCTGTATGTGGTTAGAGAATTTTCTTTAACTCTTGTAAATAATCACACTCTGAATGGGAACAGTTCTGCTCAGATTTTAATGAAACAGCATTACCGATTTAGCACAATTGTTCACTAATAAGGGATTTAAGCCTGCTTCATATATATCAGAACCAAATCCACTTCCTACTCAAATTTTCAGCACTCAGAATTGTGTGGCTAGATTATAAAACACTGATATCAGCCTACTGTCTGTATTTATGGCCAAAGAAAAACTCAGGGTAGGAAAGAAATCCACTGGAATTGGTACAACACTTACCTCATGGGGATCTTTTCTCATTTGCCTCATTTGAGGAAAAAGTCCATAGTTTTGAAACACTGCAGAACCTGAGGTTCTACAGATATACCAGGCCATAGGCCATAGGGCAGCAAAATTGGCACTGTTCCTCAGCATTGCTGTCCCCTTTGCCTCTTCCTGCCATCAATGCTTCTTCTGGAGGGCTGAGGCTATTTGTTCTCTCTTTCCTACCACATCTTATTCACACACACACACACACCCTTATCCTTTTCTAGGGGGACAGATGCATAGTTGGAGTTAATTATCTTGGATCACATTTGTCTTGCAGATTTCAATTTGAAAATCCACTTGCTTCAGAGGGGAGCATGCTGTGTAAATAGAATATTCTTCAACTCCATCCCCTTCGTCTTGTAATATGTCCCCTGACTCGAACATCCACAGCCACCTGGTATGCCTGCAAAGGGTCTTCTGCAAGCGTTGTTACTCTCTTCTTTATTTACTCCCATTCCAATTTCCACTGGTACCTAAAGAAAAATATTGAGCTTTGTATCAACAAGCATGTTTCTTTTCACCCCATCACCCATGTGATATGGCCGTGAAAAAAGCTAATGTGGTTTTGGGATGCATCAGGCGAGGTATTTCCAGTAGAGATAAGGAGGCACTGGTGAGACCTCACCTGGAATACTGTGTGCAGTTCTCGTCTCCTATGTTTAAGAAGGATGAATTCAAACTGGAATAGGTACAGAGAAGGGCTATTAGGATGATACGAGGAAAGGAAAACCTGTCTTGTGAAAGGAGACTCAAGGAGCTTGGCTTGTTTAGCCTAACTAAAAGAAGGTTGAGGGGAGATATGATTGCTCTCTATAAATATATCAGATGGATAAATACCGGAGAGGGAGAGGAATTATTTAAGCTCAGTACCAATGTGGACACAAGAACAAATGGATATAAACTGGTCATTGGGAAGTTTAGACTTGAAATTAGATGAAGGTTTCTAACCATCAGAGGAGTGAAGTTTTGGAATAGCCTTCCAAGGGAAGCAGTGGAGGCAAAAGACCTATGTGGCTTTAAGATTAAACTCGATAAGTTTATGGAGGAGATGGTATGATGGGATAACATGCTTTTGGCAATTAATTGATCTTTAACTATTTATGGTAAATAGGCCGAATGGCCTGTGATGGGATGTTAGATGGGGTGGGATCTGAGTTACTACAGAAAATTCTTTCTTGGGTATCTGGCTGGTGAATCTTGCCCATATGCTCAGGGTTTAGCTTATTGCCATATTTGGGGTCGGGAAGAAATTTTCCTCCAGGGCAGATTGGAAGAGGCCCTGGAGGATTTTCGCCTTCCTCTGTAGCATGGGGCACGAGTCACTTGCTGGAGGAATCTCTGCTCCTTGGAGTCTTTAAACCACGATTTGAGGACTTCAATAGCTCAGACATAGGTGAGAGGTTTTTCGCAGGAGTGGGTGGGTGAGGTTCTGTGGCCTGCGTTGTGCAGGAGGTCAGACTAGATGATCATAATGGTCCCTTCTGACCTTAGTATCTATGAATCTCTAGATCAGCCATTAAATTGAATGCTTTCATTATGTTTATATTTCAGTATGGCATAGATTATGCACTCAAATATTTTTGTCTGTTTTATAATAACTTACACAATTTTATCAGGGAAATAATCACATATCCTTATTTCTCTATAACTACACAAGCCTAAAGAGGGAATCCTAGGCAGAGAATCTTAAATCTGAGGACTAAGTACTTGTTGTTTCCTTGCAAACTGCAGCATTTAATTTTATGGGAATGTTTTCATATACTTGAATATGGATCAGAGGGGCATCTTTTTTAAAAGGGGAGAGCCAGCCAGTGCATCTTGACTCATTATCTGCTGCTACAATAATAATTGTGGGCTGGCTTCATCAGTGTAGCCTAAGAGATTATGTGGATGACAATTATCTTTAATTGTTAACAGAATTTTCCTTCTTCTGTTTGACAATGGTCTCAGGCTTCCTTTTTTTCTTTTTTTTTTGTTGCTGAAGCCTTTAAAATTAGTAATTTTTCTTTTATGTTGTTTTTACAAATCAGAGATGAAAGGACAGGCATGTAAGCATTTATTAGATTGCAGTTCTGATTATTATAATATGATTAGAATAGAACTTTGTGACTCAGTTACTCCATTTTCATATACAGTATCTATTATAATTCTTGTTATTCATATTAGTCTTTATTTTCTTTTTGCTTCCTCATGACTCCCATTCTCTGTGGACTTAGATTGAAAAACTAATAAGTATATAAGACGTTTTTTCCGACATTTTTCATTCACTCTGGGTAAAGTCTCCCCGCCCCCATACAAGGAGTAGATATGAGATCAGACCAATATGTATTGCCTGTGGCCTAGAATAGCAGCCATAGCCCCTCGATACCAGTTACGTGGGGTACTGAATCCACAGGATCCATGTAATTATGGATTTCACGCCTACCATGGCCAACCTCCATTGTATCTTCCATGCCAACTTATGAGGGACCAGCACAGCAAACACTTCTACATGACTGATCTGCCCATAGAAAACCACACAGGTCCAATGTGTGATGTATAGAGAGTCGTTCATTGGCTCTCTGAGCCACCAATGAATTTCATCCTATGCCATTTGTTGCAAAAATTGACCATAAGTGTTATATTACTGAACAGGCTTTTCTTTTTTTAATATGGAATGCGGGGGGGGGAGCAAGAAATAAAAACCTTTTAGGACTCTTGAGACCAAAGCATATTGAAGTCAATGGGTGTCTTTCCATTAAATTCAATTATTTCCCTTTTGATTCTCTGTGTATAAATATCTCCATGGGGAGAAGCTATTCGGTATTAAAAGGCTGTTTAATCTAGCAGAGAAAGGTATAACAAGAATCAGTACATAGAAGCTGAAGTCAGAAATGTTCAAATTCAGACACAATTTTTTAACAGTGAGGGTGATTAGCCATCAGAACAAAGTACCAAGGTAAGTGGCAGGTTCTGTATCTCATGATGTCTTCAAATAAAAACTTGATACCTTTCTGGCAGATATGCTTTTGTCAAACACAAGTTATTTGGTTCAACAGAGGGGTAACTAGCTGAAATTTAACAGCCTGGGATGTGCAGAAGATTAAACTAGATGATGTTTACAACAGCTCTGGCAGATCAGATCAGTATTTTTTCCAAGGTTTAGCTTTAACTTTTAACTGGTCCCCTTTTGTCTAGTAATGTCTGGGGATACTCTAGCTTTTGGACAAACACTCTAAAGTGTCAAATTTAAGGAGTCCATTTATCTACAGATCTTTTACTACAATTTTAAAATATATTTCTTTTAATATTAAATATTATCTTGTTAATGTAAAGTATCTGGGTACCAAGCTATTAACCAATTTAACCCTCATAATTGATCTGATCACTTTTTGTGTTTCATAACATTCAGCTGCCTGAAGCTCTCTCTTTATATAAAAGTCTTGGATTCCCAGTCCTTTTTCCTTGTAAATCTAATTAACAATATTCTTTTAAATAAGAAGATTACTTTCTGTGAGCAATTAAGCAAAATTCAGCCTGCTTTAAACTTTTCAATATAGCAATGAATATTTATAAACTCAATAGAACTTCACCCTGGTAGGCAGTCCCTTTAATCTTATTTGAAGCAGCATGGGGCCCAAGTTTCAGTAGATTAACATAATATTTTCTTTTGGCATAGAAATTTTTTTCTTGAAATGAAATATTTGACCAGATGATTTTCAAACCTATTCCAAAGTGATGTGTATAAAGAATGACAGTTCAAAGTCTGCTCCACTCACACTAGAGTGTATCTCAACATTATCTCTGGCTCCGTATTATGATCCAGCAATGATTTCTCAAGTTCATATGCACTTTTCTGCACCATTAGCACATTCTCTCTTGCAAATATCAATCATGGAATGAAGGGGAGGGACTCAATAACTTTGGTCTTAAAATGTAATGCAAATAGGGCAAAGACCTGCTCCGGTGCAGGGGGAAAGGAGAAAAGAGAAAATTAATTAAAGAGGGGGAGGGGGAAGACAGTAAAGACATTCAGGGCCAGAGAAGCAGGCTGGAACAGAACCAAGAAAATGTTTTCAACACTGACTTCCCTATTTAATTTTCCTTGATTTTCTCAATGATGTAAATTTGGTTCACACACCCAAAACAAATGAAATACTGCAAACCATTTCCTATCCATTTCTGTATTATTGCCATACACTGCAAGAAATGAATGAAGGATAATATGTAAAAGCTGTTTTTCTTCCCATGTTAACTATGCGGTTTCATTTGTACCTGAAGGAATGTCTTGGCTAACTTTATTATATACTTTTGATGTGTTTACAAGGTGAACTTTCATTTAGTTGCATTTTTCCATTTGTGTTCCTTGCAGTGTGTCTCATAGCCCATTCCTCCAAATTTTCTTCTCAGACGTCCTTTTATTGATTCTTTGCATTATGCCTTCAATGGAGTTAGGATGTCCTGGTGAAGAACATGTTATTGTAATGGTCACTCTTGCTATGCCAGGTGATATATGATGATAGTAGCAATTGATTATTAAAGTGTGGCCCACCTGTCTTTTTCTACATTAACATCATGCAGAAGGACTCAGATTTGTAGGGCTTGATTATGGTTAGCCTCTGTGCACATTCACAAGAGATGGGGAAGATGCAAAGGACTTCCAAAATGACATGTACAGTCCAGCCACTGTTGCAGCTCTCATTCTTCCCCAAGTACAGGGGCTGTTCAGAACTACAGCCTCCACAATCGCCGGTCACCCCAAAATGTATGGTGAAGAGGAAGAGCCCTGGCCACATCCCTGCCACATTAATCATTGCTCAGAGACTGTGGTGATGAGTGTGGTATAAAAAACCTAATTAGAGTCAAACAGAATAGTCAGTAGAAGTGGCTGGTCATGAAGAAGGACACAATTCTATTTTAACCTATATAGGTATTTATACTGTGCTCATCACCACAGTGTACGCACACACTGCAGACTTTTAATGGGCAGCAGCTATTCTCCTCTGAAGTTCTGGAAGGCATTGCAATATTTAGCAGAGAGCCTGTTGGGGATATGTATCACCTTCTACTCTGGGATGTACTTTCATAGTGCTCAAAGGACTATAACTCATGTAGAACTCAAGTTAAACAAATCTTAATAAAGTTTTGAACCATTTTATTGGAGGGATAACTTTTCTTCAATAAAGCTCAAGTTAATTGGTGTTCCAATACCTTTGACAAAGAACTTCACTGATGTAGTGAACTACTTTCTACTTTTATAACTGCCTGGTAAATGAGAAATCAATAGAGTAAACATTGCGTTTCACCACTATTGTATTCAAAGATCACCCAAAATGCACGCAATGAAATCCACATTTTAATTCACGTGGCAGATTTGTGAAACATAGTTAAACTATGCAAAGGTTTTATACCCAATTATATATTGAATCCTAACAGTTACAAAATGCTCACCTAGGTAAGAGGAATGTGGTTTTGATGGGGCTAGGAGCAGTGGGGATACCCTATGGGTTGAAAGGGAGGTGAGGGTGCAGGGAGAAGTATCATCTGGGAACAGCTGAGGCAAAGTTCCATATTTATCCTCTCTTTTCCTTCTCCCACCCTTTGCTTGCAATATGTGGGGGCTGCTGCTTTTCTCGTCCCCATTTTCCCCACCTTTTCCTTGTGTTGCAGAGCAGGATGAGTGGAAAGTGGGAGGATCATATAATGCATCTGGCTCAGATTCTAGGCCGTCTCCTGCCAATTGCTGGTGCAATTGGGCACAGGGGGTGGTGCTGGGCTGGATGATTGGCTCCTGTTGGTAGTGGCAGAGCATGGGAGTGGGTTATACTGTTTGTTGCCAAGCCAGGTAGCCATTGTGAGTTCTCTGTTTCAACTCCACCCGCTTCCCATTCTTCTTTTAGTACCTGGACTTTGTTGATGCCCCAGTTTTGGAGTCTGGAAGGTATTTTTCCCATTTAGAAAAATTGACAAATGGCTGTGGGGGCTTTATCACCTTTAACCTGGCATCCAGGAGGTCTGGGTTGTTGGTGTGTTTTGGGGTGGGGGGACACAGAGGAGAGTGGATTAAATTACCATTGTCACACAGTGGATTAGAAAGGGTCTGACTGAGGTCCCTATAAACCAGTCACTGCTTGGTCATTGGTCTGGGATAGCCACATGACATGGTGAGGGGCTGTGCTTCTGTGTCTCATATAGCTAGTGGGTCCTTCATTTAGTTTCCCCTCCCTTTGGTGTGGAGACGAGAGTGGACAGGGAATTAAAATGCCAGTTAGGGCAGGCCTGTGTGTGTAGACGGGCCATAGCCATCACACTCACTCTCGGGTTCATAGTACACGGGGGCCATTGGTGCCGGTTCAGTTACATTCTGGAGCAGCCTTGCCTGGTAGTTTGGGGTGGCCAACTAGTTACGTAACAGTTTGAAATACAGTTGTAGCCTCTGAAATAACCACGTTGATGTATCTGTGTCTCATTGTTCCCATGTCCACACTGAACATATTCATCCCAGTAATCCCCTTTTTTAAGGTATGAAGATTAATTGTGTGAACTATATTTTTCTCCTGCAACAATCAGGTGTTTAAAATAGAATGTTATAGTCTTGGGTGGATTGTGATCTTAGAGGCACCAATGTAAACCAATAGTAAATTCTTTGACTGCAGTGGAGTTAGTGTAAATCTAGAGTAACAGATCAGAGTCTGAACCTGTGGGTTTGGAATGTGAGTGCAATTCAGATATGTACGTGGACAATACTTCAGCCTTCCAGTAGTTACCTCTCTGGAGAGCAGGGCTGTTCGCTTCTCTATTTCCCCTCTCAATTCAATTCTCATGTTTGTTCCTTAGGTACTGGTGTCATCTCCCCTTGGATTTGGTCATTGAAGGATGAATCAAAATAATCCTTATTAAAGTTTAGTAATCCCTTTCTCCTGCTCAATCTCTCTAACCTATAGGTAGTGCTTTATAATTAGGTTTGGCAGAAGTTGGTTTGTTTTTAATAATTTCAGAGGATAATGTTGTTTATTTCTAAGCTTTTTTAAAATTTTTATTTAATTTTTCACAGTAATGGGAAGTTATTAGGCCTGGTATCTGATGATAGTTATTTAATGACAGTGTATGGTAAGATTCAAAAAGTTAAAACTTCATAACTGTTAAAACACAAATTGGCAACATTAGGTCAAAATATACAAAGTAAATACACTGACATCAAACTTGAATTACTTCTCAATTACTTCTTGAATTACTTTTTTTCTTTATCTATAAATTTCAATTATTATCAATGGAAATATTTTCTGATTGATTTGTGTTTGACTATGATGAAATCAACATTTACTAACATTTACTCATTAATAATCTAATCTTTCCAAGACTACATAAAATGCAAATTTCACAAGGTTCTGTAGTTCAATCTTTTTATTGTCCAAGAAATGATGGGCTTCACTCTTGATCAGTTAATGAACCAACTGCCAGAGGCAGCAGTGAGATATGTCCTCAAAACACTCTTCCATTGCAGTTTGAGAGGAGCTCTCTATAGGAATGCTTCCCCAGTTACCATTTAGAGGGTGAATCTTCCTCTTAATTGGTCCTCATCTCTCTGTCTGAGACACTGAGGCTTCCTTTAGCCTAAATGGAACCCTGTGTTTTAATAACTTTCCTACACAAGATATCACCAAACTTGAGTGAAAGAAAATGGTTGACAGCCATGGGAACTTGAAGATTGAGGGACTGATTCTGATCTCATGAGGTCAGTGGAGTTCCTGCTCATTTGTAGTGATGTAAGCAAAGTAAGATTCAGATCCAGAGATTCTAATCTTTCATCTGTTGCTTTCCTAATTACTGATAAAAACAAATTTCTATCTTTGGATATTGTACTTTAGTAGTAGCAGTAGTTACCCTCATTTGTAGTAGCTAACATTAGGTCAGGGTGAAATTTTGTGAACAAATAATTTGTTTGATGAATAATGTAGTTTCGATTGACCCAAAACTATACCTGAATTTGACATGAATAGTTTTGCCATTCTCAAGACAGTTGGAGAAGGTTGTGGTCAGATTGCAGCAGTTCCCTCCCCATCCCAGCCCTCCACCTCCTTCCATAATATTTAACCTAGTAGTTAAGGCACTCACCTGAGATATTGGGCACTCCAGTTCAAATCTTTGCTCTGGAATAGGCACAAAACAGACTTCAATTCACTGGAAATACTGACCTGCACTGTTTGTTTTTTTTCAGAACTGCCACCAAACTGAAAAATAAGTTATTCGCCAACCTCAAGTAAACACCTGCCACATTTGTATTTAATCAGCTGCTTGGCTATAATGATAATTCATTAAACATCTTTAAACAAAATGTTTTCTATATGTCCACTTAACTTTATATGGTACAAAATGTCATATACAAACCATTTCATTTTTTCCTGTTTTCAAGGACAGATGGTATAGACCCTTTTATAGTAACTATTACTTTGGGATACCTCTACTTTTGGCTTGTTCATGTAGTCAGTCTTCCAAGAACTGGATTTGTTTTCACCTTTATCCCAAGTCTGTTGTCATCCTAGGCAGTCCTAATTGTCTGATCCCAGTAGTGATTCAGACAAGAATGTAACTTTGATTGATGTTTGATTTTCAAGGCAAACCAATGTGTCATTTTGTTAACAAAAATCTGCACACATTTTGTTTCCTATCATTTCTTGGGTGACGTACACCAACTTATTTTGGATGCCATAGTGTTTTCAAACTGCCCAAAGGGATGGCTGTCCTTATTGTCAATTGTCTTCTAAAAGGAAAGGGAATTCAATATGGAATCATTCTTTTAGCTGAGTGCTTTTTTTTTCTTCATATATAGCAGAACAACTGAATCTATCATTCCTTAGATTGTTCTCAGAGTCTCATAATTGCAGCACTTAGATTTTAGAGACATAATTCATCATCATTCTGTTTGCAGTTGCTTTAATATTTCAGTCAAACTCCAAAGTATTTTTTTCTAATTTTCTTTCTCAAGGTTATTTTGACTTTTCGTTTTGGCTGAATTAATAAGTTGAATGACAGAATTTCAGCTTTCTCTGTTATATTCAAATTAAAAAGAAACTGATTCAACTCTCTGTAGGTAAATAAGCTTATTGTATTCAGAATTTTTTAGAATTTACTTTTACACCAATTTACTTATTTGCATTAGACACATTAGGAAAAACTAAAATATAAAACCTTTTGTCTTTTCCTGATATTTTTATAATGTGCCATGTGGGAAAAAAACCAACAACTTTATTTGCTTTTGTGATGTTCCCCTCTGGTGTTATCTGGACTGGTGATCTGCTAGATAAGTCCAATCTTTGACTCTGAGAGCCAGCCTTACCCTGTTCCGCTGTGAGAACCCTCATTCCTGGGCTGTTCACACATAGCCTCTGGCATGTAAACTGCCCCTTGGACTGTGCAACTGAATGAGACTAGCCAATATGTCCAGTCCCAGACACAACCTTAGGAACCTCCAGTGTCCAGTTATGCCCACTGGACGCTGCAAGCTTATATGAGTTTGTCAAGTTACAAACAAATTGATATGTGCAAGGCTTGTTATCCCAAGGAGAGTCTCTGACCTGCTTCAAGCCAAATGCACTGCTTCAGGTAGAATAAACAAACAGGTTTATTAACTATAAAGGTAGATTTTAAGTGATTATAAATCAAAACATAAGTCAGATTTGGTCAAATGAAATAAAAGCAAAACACATTCTAAGCTGATCTTTACACTTTCAATGCCCTTACAAACTTAGATGCTTCTCACCACAGACTGGCTGGTTGCTCTTCAGCCAGGCTCTCCTCTTTGATCAGCATGTCAGTCGCTTGGTATGGTGCCTGTAGATATAGGTGGAAGAGAGAGGAAGAGCATGGCAAATGTCTGTCCCTTTTATCATGTCCTTTCTTCCCTCTTGGCTTTCCCTCCCCTTCCCCCTTCAGAGTCAGTTGAGCAATACCTCATCACAGTTCCAAACTGACCAAAGGAAGAGGGAGTCTAACAGATTCTTTTGTTGCTGCCTAGGCCAGCATCCTTTGTTCCTGTGAGGCTGGGCTGGGTTTGTCCCATCCATGCCCTGATGCATGTGAACTGCCTTTCTGCTTCTAGAGAGTTTTTCTCTGGGCTTGCTTTAAGCCATGAGGATACATTTTCAGCCTCATAACTATATATATTATAAATATTAAATATAAATATAAATAAACTATAACATCACTATAACAACAATGCTCAGTACATCATGAGCCTTCCAAAGGCACCCAACATGACAAACTTTGTGTTGGATACCACACAATCATTTTACAAGGATGAACATGGGGGTTCTGAGGGTTCCCCCAAGGTACAGAGCGCCACAGCTATATTAGAAATATCAGGTATTCAATTACTTCTCATTTCTAGTGGTCCTGGACAAATGCTCAAGAGAAAGGATTGTGGCATGTTTAAGACCTGGATTGAGACTCAACACTTAATTTCTGTGCTTCAAATGGGATAATGACATTTTGTTTCCCTCACCCTTTATCTGTCTTGTCTATTTAGATTGTAAGCACTAAGGAGTAGAAACTGGTTTTTTTTCTATGATGTTTGTGTAGTATCTATCACAATGGGGCATTATTGCGATACATAGAATAAGAAATAATTATCAGGTTGGAGGACAATTTTGTGTCTGTCTTTCTGAACAGTAAATCCACAAAAGAATGGAAATTGTTATCTGAGGTTGTAACCTCCATACAACTATGTACATTGTGGTGTCTGCTGGTGTTTGGTACGTGTGTGTGACTGATACTTAACTATAGATTTAAGAGCTTAGGCAACAATTACAATTGTGCATTCCTGAATTTAGGCAACTAAATGCATACTTAGGCAACTAAAGGGCCTGATATGTAGATGTGCTAGAAACCCACAGCTCGAGCTGGAAAATGTTTACTCTAGGTACTACACTAGTGGACATTATAGATCAGTGCTTCCCAAATCATCAGTTGTAGCTCCCCAAAGAGTTCGGAGGGGGGGGTGTGCCACGAGTGTTTAGAGAAAATAATTAATTGATATGCCTTTTTTCCCCTAATTAACTGGACTTAAAAATCATCTGCATCTTATCTATGGGTCTGTATCTCATGCTGCTGCTGCCTGATCTGGGACACTCTCTGTGCCCTCCACTCTTTCAGGGGACCTTCATCAGAGAGAATTCCTGCTGAATATAGAGGGCATAGAAAGGCTCCCAGGGCCAGCAGCAGATAGGGGAAGAGGGCTGAGGGAGCAAGAGTTGAGTTTTATATTTAAAACAGAGAAGTTTTCAAATCTAACAAATCAGGAATGCAGGACTTCTGTTTAAGGAGAGTACGAAGAACTCAGTGATGAAGCTATGAAAGTGCTGTTTGTAGTTTGCATCCAGTTATCTCTGAGTCTGAGTTTTCAGCAATGATTTCTGTGAAAACTAAAGAGAGAAATCATTCAACTTGGAAAATGACTTACATCTGGCAGTATCAGATATTCTGCCAAACATTGTGCAGCTGTGCAGCTCAAAACAGGCACATCCTGCTCACTAAAATCTTAGGCTATGCCTGAACATGGAAGAAAATCCATCTTTTCAAATTAGTTTTAAAAACACGGATTCGTTTGTATTATATAATTAACCAAACCGTAAGTATTTTAATAAAGTCACAAAACCATCTGAACTCTAGTATCCCTCTTGAATCTAGTGTCCTCAGCTGGTTTAAATAAAAGGTATTTGGTTCTGGGGAGCCACCAAGTTTTAAAATATCGTAAAGGAGTTGCAGTACTAAAATTTTGGGAGTAGGGTGACCAGATGTCCCATTTTTAAAGGGGCAATCCCGTATTTAAGCCCTTCTGCACGTGTCCTGACTTTTTCTTTAAAAAAGTCCTGCTGTTGGCTGGATCCCTGCTTGCCAGCCCACCAGGGTTGACTGGGGAGTCAAGTGGCCCTTTATGGGGGTGAGTATGCAAGGCTGGTGGTGGGGCAAAGATGCAGCATGCGAGGCTAGCCACTCCCGCTGCTGGTCTGTCAGCGCAGCCCCCGCTGCGTGCTGGCTCTCGGCCACCAGGGCCCCACCCTCCATCCCATTTCTGGCCGGAACTGGCTGTGTGCTGCGAGCTGCAGTGGCTGGTGAGTGTGGCCAGGCACCAGGAGGCAGCCAGTTACGTGTTGCCTCTGTTGCCCACCCATCGGCCTTTTATGTTCTCCCCCGCTCGCTGTCCTCTCCCTGCTTTGCTTGATCCCCCCCCAACCCCATTGCTCCTCCATATCACCCCTGGTGGGGTGCATCCTGCGCCCAACGCTGTGCAGAAGACCAGTCCCTGGTCGGCGCACTCAGCTCACCAACAACCTGGCCAGCAGGCTCCTTCCTTCCCCCACTGCCTCTGCCTGTGCTGACACCCCAGGAAAGCCCAAGACCCTTTGGGCCTGGACGCAAGCCAGGAGGAGCTGAGCCCTGCATGTGGAAAGCCTCTCTGGCATGGGGAAGCCTCTCTGCCCCTCAGCTAAGCCCTGTGTGGTGGGGGGCAGGGGGAGAAGTGATTTCCAGCCTGTTCACACCATGAACCTGCAGGCTCCATAGCAGCCCCCCAGGGAGGGGCTTAGCACCTTCTTAACCCACCCTCCACTCCCTGGGTCCTGCCTCCAGGGAGCGTGGGGCTACTTCTTCCCCTAGGCACCCTCTGCTGCTGGAGCTATCTCTCTGGCTTGTTTGCTGAAGCCCCTGCAGTCAGCTTCCCTAGGCCCTGGTGCACAATGCATCCTTACGGCTTAATCCCTTCCTGCCAGGGCTGTAGCCAGGGGACAAGAGGTGGCTGGGTTATGCCGGTGGCCAGCAGCAGCCTGGAGGTGTTAGCTGCCTTTCTACACTGTGCAGGCAGGAAGAGACAAGCTGCTTGTGGCGGGGGTGGAGAGAAGAGATGAGCTCTGCAAAGAAACAGGCCAGGTTATCCTTTCCACCCCCACTCCCCTTCAGCTGGAAGCAGCTCCTGTCCCTTCCCTCCTGTACAGTGCCAAAAGGCTGCGGCTGGCCATGTTCTGGTGTGAACCCTGGCAGAAATCTGGGGAGAGGGGTATGTGACCCAGCATGCCCCCATCCACGTGTTGCCTCAGGAAGACGAAATGCCAGGTACCAGGAGAGGTGGTTCTGTCCCAGGGGCCCAGCCAGGCATGGATGGAGGAGAGCGCTGGGCACGGAGGGAGGGTCGGTTGGTCATCCCCCGCACACCGTGTGAGAGAGGTGTATGGGTGTGTGTGTGTCACCTCTCCTCGTGTGAACCCTAAAGCCTTAAAGATAAGAAGGTAAACAAAAACAATCCAACTATGTAGTATTTCTTTTTAACAGGGGCTCAGTCAACTTGAAGTTAATTTGAATGTTTGTACTGCATAGTTCTGATTGATTGCTGTTGAACTCACTTGAATATGAGTAATTTTACCAGGTGTCACGTAAGCAGCATAGGAAAATATGGTCACCCTACCTAAGAGAGAGATATTTGCAACCTCATTCTGCAGCAGATAAGTGTTGTTGCTGTGTTCTTCACAGTGCCTTGAGGATTGGATACCTCATTTACATTACTTCCTGTCAAGCCCTATGTCCTAGCATCATGACAACCGTCATTTCCTTCTGGATGTAGAAAGATGGCTATAACTCACTTGAAAACCTGGAGACTTTACTTCAGGTGTTCTCCGCACTTGGAACTTCTTCCCCCAAGGCAAACCACATCCTGACATTTGTGATGACTTTCACACCTTATCTTTTCCTCATGCATTCCTCATTCACACAAACAATCTCTCACAGAGAAGACAGCAGTATTTTATATTCAGCAGAATACATTGTAAATTAAACTTCACTAAATCTTGTGGTCAAAACAGTTTACATTGTGGCTCAGGCCTTTAACATTCCTTTAATCTAATTAACATACACACAATAAAAGGTCCTGTCTTTTACTCACTTAAACCTTAAACCACAGAAATGACTAGAGGGAAGTTTATAATGCATATAGGAAACAAGATCCCAGTCTCAGACAGTCATTCCTTTCTGTTATTCAAAAAGGGTGGCTGGCAGAATTAATTCAAAGTTTACATCAATTTTTATAGTACAATTATAAAATCCTGTCCCTACAATGGGTACAACCACAAAATTGTTTATCCTCTATTCAAAACTAAATAGCCACACCCATATTATTATTATATTATGACATCATTATATTGCAATGTCAAATCAGACGTTCCCACGTTCTAGTAGCTCACTCTGATTGCCGGTACATGAAAGTGCTTGCAGGCAGATTGTATCCTGGCAAACGGGGGGAGCATATACAGGATTGGCAATTGTCTTGCTTTCTGTTGTGTGTCTAGTGCCATTTGTGGTTGTGTCACTGGACACTTTCTTGCATTCATGGAGCACAAGCACCATGATTCTGGCTGGCTCTTGAGTAGGTTTGTAAAGGGAAGGTGAAATTATCTGTGCCTTGTCATCCTCCCTATCCCTCTCCCCTTGTGCACCAGACCAGTGTGGCCAAAACCTGACATAGATTTAACAAGTCACCTTTTTTCTTCGGTAAAGGCTATTACGAAACCAAATTACTATGAATGTACGGCAAAAGTGAGTTACATTTCTGAGCACTGATGATATGTGTAACTCAGGAAAAGGTTGAAAAGAATGAAACCTTAACTGATAAATGACTGTTGACTTGGGGCACGACACATTAATAAAACGGATAGTTTATTTTGAGTTAATCTATTAGTGGTTGCAAGACAGTAATCTATTCTCAAGGGAAGTGAATAGTGTCATAAGTATAAAAATAGATGACAAGTTAAACATAAGACAATATTATTGCTTAAATTGACAGACACCATTTCAAAAGTACTGTGTTGTAAATCACTTGAAGAACCTCTTGCCTGAAGAAATTAGTATAAGACAGTCTTCAAGGTAATTGTTTATAAACTGATATATCTGGCACATACAAAAGAAATGTTGTGATGGGACAAGTAGAAGACTTGATTCCTAGCAGGACATTGACATCACTAGCATTGACCAATGGGCTATTCCTATAAAACATGACAGGAACAAAAACAATGTTGAGAAATATAGAATTATTACTGGCCTTGCCATTACTGAATAATTGTGTTTACTGGTGTACTAGCAGAATAGAAGAGGATTAGTGACTAAGGAACACCATCCACACTGAAAATGAATGGGATTTATGCTCCTATCACTTATGATCTTTTTAAAAGCCCACCCATAGTTGCAACTTTTCATTATTGGTAGCATAATGGTTTTGTTCAGTCTGTTTGACATTTGTCAAAGTAGCCATGATCAAACAACGAATGGTTTAATTCAAGAAAAGTAACCCAAAGTTTGGAGGTTTCTTATCCTGTCAAGTCTGCAAAATTGGGTTTGAAATCTCACGAGTACAGATATTCTTTTGAGATATCCAATGGGGTGGGAAAAAATTGTCATTTTTTTCTGCCATATTTTTTGTCATTTCCTGTCCAAGCTGAAACAAGAAAGTACAAAGATGTAACAATAGTTAACCAAATCTTATCAAAACCTCAAATAATGGTTCTAGCAGAGATCTGATCAAGAATAAAGTGAAAATATATGTCTGTTTTGGGGCCACATTCTACTATCAAACTGCATATTCAGACCCTTAACTTTGCAGGAAATGCTCCCTTGCCAGATCCTGTTTGTGTCTAACATTTCAGTAAAAAGACATTTCTAAGACCCTGGTCTTATAAATACCTGTGTGCTTAATTATGGAAGCACGTTGGCTATCCTACTGAAGTGAATAGACTTCAGCTATGCACATGCTTGAAGTTAAGTGAATGAGTGCAAGATTTGGGGCCATGTAGGAAATTCCTGAAAAGAAACTCTTGCCAGTCATGACATACACTGAACACTGTATACATGCTATACATAGTTTGTTTTTAAAGCTACCAGGGACCTTTCTGTTGTATAGGAGAAAGTATTTTTCTAATGGAGAAAGAGCTCTTCTTTGAGTACATTCTCAGTTGTGCTCTTTTCTAATTTGTTTTGCTAAATTTAATCCAACTGTCAATATAATTACACAAGTAAAATCTTTGTCAGTGATTTTCTCCTGACAAAACATAGTAATGACTTAAGTCATTCTTTCTTTTTTTGCATTGTCTATAATCTAGGAAGACAAATTCTACTTCCTCCACCCCCTTCCTTTTTTTTAATAGGTTTGTTATACATATTTAAGCAGGATGTTGAAAGATTATTGCTATTCTTTGTTTCAGTGTCATTTCCACCATCGGGTTTTTTGACTCATTTAATAATTTTGGTCTTTTGAATAAGATCTTTGTTACTAGTAGTGGCCTTTGAAAATCCATTTAGGTCTCTCAGTTGTAAAACTGGAGCCTGTAACTTACAAAACATTTTTTTCTCAAAGTAATTTCTGCATCTATTACTGGATGCCATCATATCACCAGTCACTCTATTATATATTTTTCAGTCAACTTACGAATACAGGAATATATCTTTTGCAAGGAGCTACATATTGGGCATGCTATCTTTTTGATTGGAAAAGGAGAGATCTGTTTTAAAACATCTGGCTGAATGATGTTTAATGGCTTCTCTTAAGAGATAACATTACAAGTCTCTGGCCCAGAGGCTATGATAGTGAAAATATGCCACAGTCTGACAATTTGTGTAGTGCATTTTAAGTCAATGTCCTTCCTACTTTGGAGGGTAAAATAATTTGGGCAGTTTGCCTTGAAGTATATGTTGGTCTGCCGTCAAGTCTATAACACACACATCTACAGTTAAGTTTGTGAAACATTTAATGTGGTTACTGTTATCCAGAGTCCTTGTCCCTCATGATTAAATTTTGAAAGTCACATTTGTTACATCTTTTCTGATGAAAAGTGTTATCAAAAGAATGAGATTGGTACACAACCTCAACATCTTTTTCTGTAGGGCCCCTACAGGGATATGATGGATGTCATTATGCTGATCCACAATGTGCATTCTTAGCATTTTTCTGACTCTTCCAAAGAATACTTTTAATGAACAAAAATCTGTATGTTATGCATCCTGCTGGGTTTACAATTGCCCAGATAAAGTATAAGCTGTTTGAATTAATATTTCCAATACTTTTTAATTAAGCCATTTAATCCTTCTCTGTCAACAAAGTACTTTCGTATTCATGTTTTTTTATTGCATATGTTTTACTTATTACTATATTCAGCAGATTTTCCTCCTTTCCTGCTATTTATATATTCCTTGGCCTGTTAAATATTCCTATTCTGTTAGGATGGTCTCTTCATTTTCTTTCATAAATCTTTCTAGTTAAATTGTTTTTGTTTGGAGTGTAAGATGGAATTAATAGTAAATTTGTTTTTTTCTTATCTGATTGTATTTGTGTGCATACCACTGTACTCTACTGGGCAGAACATCAGCTTTGCCCAAGTGTAGTGGATCCTGTTGTCATTTAGTGACTGGCCCATTATTATGAAAGTGATATGCAACATAAGGGCTAAATTGTGCTGAATAGCCACATTGACTTCAGTGGGACTTCATATGGAGTAAGGTAGCATGATTAAAGGCATCAACATCGGACCATAATTTGAATAATATCAAATACTTCATCAGTATTTAGTGAATTCCGTGCTAACCAGGCACCTTTTAAACTAGATCTCAGTTTTTCAAGTACCCTTTTTTATAGTAGCTTTTAAACTACCTGAAGGAGGGTTCCAAAGAGGATGGAGCTAGGCTGTTCTCCTTGGTGGCAGATGACAGAACAAGGAACAATGGTCTCAAGTTGCAGTGGTGGAGGTCTAGGTTGGATATTAGGAAAAACTATTTCACAATGAGGGCGGTGAAGCACTGGAATGGGTTACCTAGGGAGGTGGTGGAATCTCCATCCTAGAGGTTTTTAAGTCTCGGATTGACAAAGCTCTGGCTGGGATGATTTAGTTGGGGTTGGTCCTGCTTTGAGCAGGGGGTTGGACTAGATGACCTCCTGAGGTCTCTTCCAACTCTAATCTTCTATGATTCTAGTGATGGGCAAACTGCAAAAATTCCAAGTTTAGCTCCTAATTTTTATAATACAATATAATACCTTGTGCTACTACGGCTGCATCTATTAAGAACCTGAAAACCACCGGAAAATATTAAATAAGATTGTGAATTCTTCAGGGAACACTATGGCAGAGCCAGGAATAGAATCCAGTCTACCATACACCCAGTTCAATGGCTGAAACATTAGACCACCCTTCTTTACTTGGACCCGCCCCAAAATTAAGATGTTTCTGTCTTTTCTTGTTCAGTTTCGCCATAGTCCTTGCTAAGTATTATTATGATTGTACTGTTGGAGCATCCAAGGACCACCACTAAGGATCAGTTCCCCTTTGTGCTATGACTTGTACAAAAGACATTCTTTGCCCCACAAATAATTTTCAATCTTAGATTACAAGAAGAACCAATAGGTAAGTACAACAGACAAATGGAGAGAAGGAGGGAGAACACAATATCAGTGACACAATCATTTTAATCTAATAAGCCACTGTCAAAACACATCGGCTGCCTATCTCTTGCCTTGGGTAGCAATATTGGCATAGTGGATGTGGGAGTCAATTACTTTCTTGCTACTTTTGACTCCATCCTAAAACCTGTCTTCCTCTCTCCCACCTTTTCCTCCTTTTTTGGCAAGAGATCTTACTAATGTTATCAGAGAAAAAAATGGCAAAATCTGTCATGACCTTCCCTCCTTTCTGACACCCTTCTCTACTGAAGTCCCCTGCTCCTCCTCCCGTGTCATCATTGCTCTCTGCTTTTAAACCTTTCATCTGCCTCCTAAACCCTCGTCTCTAGTTGTACTGGATGAAGTGAGGAGGTACAGCATCTCAGCCTGTGTCTGACATTAAGCTCTCAGCTTAAATTTAACACTGCCAAAAATGTACTTCTGATCTTCTCTCCAAAACTCTTGTCACTCCTTTTTCTATCTCCTTTTCACTCAGGCCCACTGTGTGTGTGTGGTGTGTGAGAGAGAGAGAGACACACACACACACACTGATTCGCAACTCGTTCTGCCTAGGAACGTCATGGAAGCTCCTTCCCAAGAGGTTTTCAAAAGGAGTCTGGATACCCATCTGTCTTGGAGGATTTAGGCACAACAAATCCTGCATATTGGCAGAGGTTAGACTAGGTGACCCTTGCAGTCCCTTCTAACCCTATGGTTCTCTGATTTGCAGATTCTCTCTCGCTCTACATCTCCATGCTGTCTAAAACTTTGGCGTATCTTCCGCCAGAACACTTATAAGATCTCTCTCTTTCTTTTTTGTTCAGACAGCCAAAATTTTCATTCAGGTCCTCCTCATCCCACCTCTTGGTTACTGTAATCACCTGCTGTCTGGCCTCGTTAAAATCTAAGTCTCCCACCACTGTTCCATATAACATTGCTGCTAAGATTATCTCCCTTACCCATTGCTTTGACCACTTCATTGCTCTTCTTTGAATCTGTTTTGCCTCATAACCAGCAACTTGTTCTTCCCTTCAAGGGGGAGAGTTCAATTTAGGAGTTTAGTTGGGGGTGTGATGAAGGTGGCTTTGTGCTCTTTCCCTTCCTCCTCTACTCTTGTAATAGGCCTGGGGCCAGCTCAACCCCCAGCAAAAATTAGAGCAACCTTAGAGCCCTCAGGTCCCAAGGCCATTTCCTCAGTCAGGTTTGCAAGAGCGGGGTCTGACACTGTATCTATAACTTCTCCAGAAGGGGGCAGTATAAGGCAAATTCATGCTGGCTCTGAACCAGGCAGAGAGAACCTTCAGGCACTTGACTAAGCTGTCTCTGGATCAGCTTTGCACCTGAAGAGCAGCCATAAGGGAAGCTAGGATCTAGTCCAGTGGTTTTCAACCTTTTTTCATTTGCGGACCCCTAAAAAATTTCAACTGGAGGTGTGTATCTCTTTGGAAATCTTAGATATAGTTTGCAGACCCCTAGGTGTCTGAGGACTACAGGATGAAAAAGACTGATCTAGCCCACTGTACCATTTCTTTAATCCAGTTCTTCATGAAATGGTATCACTATGTGAATTATAGCCTCTTATCAAATAATATGCATTCAGAAAAAGATTAATCCCTTTGGAGAAAACATTCTTATCAAAGTTGTAGTACCTACCTGTTTGCAGGAGAGTGAGAGAGAAAAATGCACAACACCAGAACTTACCAGGTTCAGAGGTTCTCAATCTTTAGGGTAATGGTTCTGACTACTACTTCAGAACATTTAACCCCTTGTTAAAATATAATTAACATTGTGGAAATATTATGGAAAAAACTATATAAAACTGAATATATATCTTCTGCAAAATGATTATCTCACTTGTGGAATACACATGCTTCATGTGCTGTGTCCTGACAGGGCCTATATTAATCCTATAATGCAAAAATGTCTAATTAGGACAAATTTGATAAGCAGTCAGTTATCTGCATTAAACATATGTGTCACCATTCTTTGTACAAGTAAACCTATTCTTTCTAAATGAAACTAGAGTCACTGGATCAGAAAGGCTTACTGAAATAGAACTTTCTTCATTACTAAGCAAAATTGGGGATTTCTATTTCAGAAGGGAACATACATATCATTTCAAAGTAAATGACACAGTAATAGATATAATTAGCACTATAAAGTGTTCAAGAATCTTCAGAAAATTAATATGAATGTTGAGTTTGAATGCACTAGATTACTTAGGCCATCTACATATTCCATTACAAATGGGTTTTAAGTATATTAGCATTTTAAACAGGCTTATGGAGAAATAGATACTCTATGAAGCAAGACACTTGAAAATGAATCTTAAAAGGGAATGGAACTCTTTCAATTATTGAGGACTGCATACAAAGTAAGGTTACTTCACTGGAATCTTTCTTATGTCACACAACACTATTCATCACTCATTAGAAAAGATCTCCTATAAGAAAGGGGGTTCAGTGACATTATTTTTTTTTACAGAGCACTGGAAATTTGCATGGCACATACAAACAACAGTAGAAAGAATGAGGAGTACCTTAGAGACTAACACATTTATCTGAGCATAAGCTTTCGTGGGCTAAAGCCCACTTCATCAGATGCATGTAGTGGGAAATATATATATACAGAAAACATGAAAAAATGGGGGTTACCATACCAACTCTTAACACCACCAATCAATTAAGGTGGGCTATTATCAGCAGGAGAAAAAAACCTTTTGTAGTAATAATCAGGATGGCCCATTTCAAACAGTTGACAAGAAGGTGTGAGTAACAGTAGGGGGAAATTAGCATGGGGAAATAGTTTTTAGTTAGTGTAATGACTCATCCACTCCCAGTCTTTATTCAAGCCTAATTTAATGGTGTCAAATTTGCAGATTAATTCCAGTTCTGCTGTTTCTCATTGGAGTTTGTTTTTTCATGTTCTCTGTGTGTATATATCTGTTTTCCTACTGTATTTTCCACTACATGAATCTGATGAAGTGGGCTTTAGCCCATGAAAGCTTATGCTCAAATAAATTGGTTAGTCTCTAAGGTGCCACAAGTACTCCTCATACTTTCTGCTGATACAGACTAACACGGCTACCACTCTGAAACAAATAACAGTGGAATTCTTAAGGATGAGACTTTTTGCCGTAAATAGATTTAGACTGCCTACCTCACTATCTACCTCACTTCCTATTTTCTGACCCATGAATCTCTTGGAAGCATAGGTTAAAAACAATAGCCCGCCATGTCACATATTATTCCATTTATTTAAATGTGTTTCTAGCACCGTGAACCAACTCTCAAGCCTCAGTTCTGAACATTTTCAATTAGAAAACAATTAAACATTTTGCATTGGCATTTTCAATCAAAAAGAAACATGTGAACATCCCTAATAAAAGTGTTTCCTTTCTATCGGTGCAATAGTAAACTGTTTCCCGATGATAGTGCATTGCCTCTTGCGTGTTGTAGTTTGATTCTCTGATGCCCCTGTTCTTCCCTATGGGCTGGCCTCCCTGGCCCAACTACACCTTCCATGATTCATCAGGCCACTTGGAGACATGTTGTAGTCTGGGAGGGGAGTTGTAGTCTGGGACTTGTAGTCTGGTCAGGGAGTCCAATGCATAGAAGAGAATGGGGACGTCTAGTTATTTGCCTCATGAGAACTATAGTTCAATGTGCCACAACAGGACAATGCATATTGGCTCAATTGAACAATCCAAAATATTTTATTAAAGTTAATGTTTTATTTCAGGTCAGTTTTGGGTTTTGTTTTGTTTGGCTTTTTCCTGACAGAAAAAAAAAATCTGCAAAATTAGAAATTTTCTTGCACAAAAAAAAAAAATCAATTTTGCAGAAACTGCATTTTCTACTGAAAATCATTCTGACAGAAAACTCCCATCCGGCTCTAGTTACTGTGTTTTAGTTAAATCATATTTTGAATCTATGTGTAGCTTGAACTCCAAATACTTTTTTGAGGTTTAGGTCAACACATAAATAACAGGTTTCAGAGTAACAGCCATGTTAGTCTGTATTTGCAAAAAGAAAAGGAGTACTTGTGGCACCTTAGAGACTAACCAATTTATTTGAGCATAAGCTTTCGTGAGCTACTGCTTCCGATGAAGTGAGCAGTAGCTCACGAAAGCTTATGCTCAAATAAATTGGTTAGTCTCTAAGGTGCCACAAGTACTCCTTTTCTTTTTACATAAATAACAGTTCAAATTAAATAACCTGGATCAACATACTCCCTCAACTTTAACTAAATGCAACTCAAACCTTTTTCTGAAGTTAATAAAAAGTTGTGGACTCATTTATTTATTTTATTTTATTTTATTTTCCAAATCTCTGTGATTCCTGGTTTTGGCTGGTACTGGAAATGCAGGTTCTTAAAGAATGTTTTATCATCCCTGCCAAACCAAGAAGTCTAAAGAATTTCTTTTAAGAGCCTTAACTCATGAAATATCAAGACTGAAGATGTTCAGTATATTTGGCTAGGCTTCAGATAAACAGTCAAAATAAAAGGAATCTCTTAAACTTTTGACGTTTGTTGTTCACCAAATGCTTTGTGTTATAGACAAAAGATTAATTAAATTTTATGTCACAAATGGAACATATTTTTTCTTCTGCTGATTAAGAATTTTCCTCCTTTCTGTGTTTTGTGCTGTCCTCATTCCACATTAGCTGACTGTCGCAAAGATTTAAAAAATCAGGATGTCGGCCAGCTTTATTTAACAGAAGCAGAACATAAGCTGTCATTTACATGGATTTTGTTTGACCTGTTGTTTGACAAATTAGTTAATCATTGGTTAGCCTTCCCTTTTATTCTTCAGAAGCTACTTCTTCTCAAAATTATGGTTGTCATTGATTTGAATTCCAGACAATGAAGAAATTTCTTTGCACTGATTACAGCACAAAAACAACTAATTCAGAGACAATACTACACATTCTGTTCCATCTACACATGGCCCAATGGTTAGGACATTAACCTAAGACTTTGGAGACAATTTTCTGCTTGGCCACAGCCTTCCTGTGTGACCATGGGCAAGTCACTTAATCTCTCTGTGCCTCAGTTCCTCCATCTGTAAAGTAGGGATAGTATTTCCCGACCTCACAGTGGTGTTGTGAGGATTAATACATGAAAGGTTGCGCAGTGCTCACATATTGCTGTGACAGCTGCCATATGAGTACCTTAAGTAAGGATCAACACTGTTGGTAACACACTCTCAACATTCTGGAAGGTGTTCACTTCCATCTCCAACAGATATCAACAAGCAATATATATTCTAATTTGCTCTGTTACACAAAACCTTAACAGTGACCACTGCAAAGTTAAAGCAGAATAGCTTTCTAAATGAATGCACTATGTGATAGTCGGGTGTGTTGATCTGTTGGTACAGGACAGTATGTGGTCACCATCAAATTTCAGCAAGACAGAGTGTCATAAATATAAAGGGAAGGGTAAACCCCTTTGAAATCCCTCCTGGCCAGGGGAAGCTCCTCTCACCTGTAAAGGGTTAAGAAGCTAAAGGTAACCTCGCTGGGATTTCTTCCTGGAGCTCTAGGAAAACAGAGTTAATAAGACACATGCATCTCTAAATATACTACCAAGTACATAAAGACTAACAATATTTTCCACATCTCAAGGACGATTTTAACCAGTTGATTCTGGGAAACTTTCACGGGAGAGTGCATCAGCCACTTTGTTAGAAGCTCCTGAGATGTGTTGGATGTCGAAATCAAAATCTTGGAGAGCTAAACTCCACCGAAGAAGTTTTTTGTTATTTCCCATGGCTGTATGAAGCCACCATAGCGCAGCATGGTCAGTTTGCACGTGGAAACGCCATCCCCAAAGATATGGGCGTAGCTTTTCCAGAGCGTAGACAATGGCATAACATTCTTTTTCACTGATTGACCAGTGGCTTTCCCTCTCAGACAGCTTCTTGCTGAGAAACACTACAGGGTGGAATTCTTGATCCAGTCCTTCCTGCATTTAAACTGCTCCCACACCATGCTCGGACGCATCTGTGGTTACTAGGAACAGTTTGTCAAAGTCTGGGGCCCTTAGTACAGGGTCAGACATGAGTGTCACTTTAAGCTGGTTAAAGGCCTTCTGACGCTCTTCGGTCCACCAAACGGCATTTGGCTGTTTCTTTTTGGTTAGGTCTGTCAGTGAGGCGGCGATTTGGCTGTATTGCGGTACAACAACTTTTTGTAGATGTTCCAGGTGTTCTGCCCAGGAATCCGAAAATATGGCCACATCGTCAAGGTAGGCGACTGCATATTCTCCTAATCCCGCGAGGAGACCATCTACAAGTCTTTGGAAGGTGGTGGGGGCATTCCGCAGCCTGAAAGGGAGGACATTAAATTCATACAGTCTTACTTAAGCAAGGGGTACTGGCAGGTACCGCTAGATGAATCCACCAAGGAAAGGTCAGCCTTCACCACCCATGTCGGGCTGTATGAATTTAATGTCCTCCCTTTCAGGCTGCGGAATGCCCCCACCACCTTCCAAAGACTTGTAGATGGTCTCCTCGCGGGATTAGGAGAATATGCAGTCGCCTACCTTGACGATGTGGCCATATTTTCGGATTCCTGGGCAGAACACCTGGAACATCTACAAAAAGTTGTTGTACCGCAATACAGCCAAATCGCCGCCTCACTGACAGACCTAACCAAAAAGAAACAGCCAAATGCCGTTTGGTGGACCGAAGAGCGTCAGAAGGCCTTTAACCAGCTTAAAGTGACACTCATGTCTGACCCTGTACTAAGGGCCCCAGACTTTGACAAACTGTTCCTAGTAACCACAGATGCGTCCGAGCATGGTGTGGGAGCAGTTTAAATGCAGGAAGGACTGGATCAAGAATTCCACCCTGTAGTGTTTCTCAGCAAGAAGCTGTCTGAGAGGGAAAGCCACTGGTCAATCAGTGAAAAAGAATGTTATGCCATTGTCTACGCTCTGGAAAAGCTACGCCCATATCTTTGGGGATGGCGTTTCCACGTGCAAACTGACCATGCTGCGCTATGGTGGCTTCATACAGCCATGGGAAATAACAAAAAACTTCTTCGGTGGAGTTTAGCTCTCCAAGATTTTGATTTCGACATCCAACACATCTCAGGAGCTTCTAACAAAGTGGCTGATGCACTCTCCCGTGAAAGTTTCCCAGAATCAACTGGTTAAAATCGTCCTTGAGATGTGGAAAATATTGTTAGTCTTTATGTACTTGGTAGTATATTTAGAGATGCATGTGTCTTATTAACTCTGTTTTCCTAGAGCTCCAGGAAGAAATCCCAGCGAGGTTACCTTTAGCTTCTTAACCCTTTACAGGTGAGAGGAGCTTCCCCTGGCCAGGAGGGATTTCAAAGGGGTTTACCCTTCCCTTTATATTTATGACACAGAGTGAGGGGGTTGGGTGGTCTGGCCTAATAGTTTGAGCAACAGTCTGACCTGCCAGTTAGAGCTGTATCCAAAGAGGGTAGGGCCTGAAGCAAAGCCAAAGGTTGGAGCTGGAAGCCAGGATGGAGGTGGATGCTGGGGTAGGATCGGGTACAGGCTGTGGCTGGATCTTGTCTAGAGCCAGCAGAGGCAGGAACAGGACCAAGCACAGCTGTGGGCAAGGAGCACATTGAGCAGTCACTGGATACCAAGGATCAGGTTGTAGGCCCCGCAAAGGTCCTGCTTAGTAAAAATTTTGGTTGAGCGGAGTTTCTCAAAGAGTTCATTAATAAGTGGCCTGGGGCAGTGCTTTTTGAACTATCACTTTGTTCAGAGCTTGATAGTCAACCCAGGAACGTAAGAAGTCACTGTTGTCCCACTAATTAAATTTGATGGGCATAAAATGGTAGCCAAAGGATCCACATCTGACTCGGTATATGAGCAGTGGATTAATTGCACTGGATTAACTAATTCGACAAAGAGGAATTTGTCGGACAGTATTGTTATTATTGTGCTGCTGGTGATGATTTTATTTCTTCAGCACTGCATGTGTGTGGCATTCTACAGCCAAATAAAAAGTTGTGTTTTGAATGGTTGGTCCAGGGTTTTACACCACCTTTATAGCGTCCTGATTCTGGGATTGTCTGGGATCTGATCTGGCCCCTGTAATAAGAGCTTCATAGAGACCTATGACTCCAATGGCCATTGCAGTAGCTGGGAATAGAGATGCCCAAGACAAACCCCTTGCACCAGCCACTACACTTACAGTAGAGGTTACAAGTAGAGGGGCATAGAGTTAATGCACTAACGCTATGCTACCTAGCGATTCCTATTATGCAAGAGGAATTTGTCCAGAGGTGCCAGCTTTACTGCCCCTTAACCCTTTTGTATTGGCAGAGTGGCACAAAGGGGCTGCTAAGAGGCTCCCTGCTCTCTATGTCCATGCCCAAGGAGTTTACAACCTAAAGCAAAATAATATCTATCAAGAATGGTAAAAAACATAGATGGGAATAGAGACAGGAGTGCAGGAGCTAGAGTAATAATAAACTGTGTTCGATAAGGCTAGTTTAGCTTTGAGATAGAGGGCCAAATTCAGCTCTGGTAAGCAAAGCAACTCCCCTGAAAAGAGTGAAGGGAGTCCATTTGCCAGATGTATTTGGCATATTTTCTTTAATATTCAGAGCTATATAGAGTAACAGCAAAGTGTTTTTTTTTTTACTAAGTGTAGTTATCTGTCTCAAAGTTAATTTAAACAGACTACTGCAATACTGATGAGTCTCTTTTCATGAAAAGTATCAAAGCTTTATTTAAAAAAAAAACCTGTCAAACTCTAAATTGCCTAACCTGAAATTGTGATACAGTTGATGGCTTTCTTTCAATTGTGTTCTGACTTGTTTTTTGCATGAATATACTCACTAAATATAAACCATTTAATATTCTGCCTCATCGCTTTGTGAATAGACTTCTTTTTCATTGTAGATAATGTTACTCCACTGGAATCAGTTGGTATTCTGTGCTCAAACCAGTATTAATGGGGCTTCCAATAAGCAATCTAAGCTTTCAAGAAGGTTTCATCCTGTTAATTAAATCATTAATATTCTGTTATCAAAATTTCAGTTGACATATTTACATTTTAATGAAGTGATTGCCTTTTATTCTTGACCTTGTGTTGGGATAAAAAAGAAAATATCCTACGTAATTCTTTTAATTGCTACTAATTATGTTAATCAGGTCCTTTTTATAAAAAAAAAGCTAATGGTTCAGCTGACAGATGACACATAATGAATAAAGGTCAATCTCTTAGTATTAACAGTCATTTTTTCTTGCACAGTGTTATGTCTTTGCTTTCCAAATCATGACTACAATTTATAATTTCTAATCTTGGCTATGTCTGACTAACTGATAGAAATCACTGTCATCCTCTAATGTTAATTGTCCTGTTCACTTGAAAAAGTGGGATTGAAAGGTTAGTGAACATAAACAAATATTACTAAAGAATAGGTTTTGTGTTGCTTGGAAAGCATCTAGGACAGAGCTTTGGACTGGACCTAAAACCTAACATATCATGGAGAAAACAATGCATTTTGATTGTAACAAAAGCAGAAGTAAAAAGCAAATATTTTCCTTAAATATTGGGAAGGTTTTTCCATCTCACTCTATTTTGCTCCAAATCCAATATGTAAAATCTATTCCAGGAGTTTTACAGATCAATATGCTGTCTTAGTTATGACCAAACTATTATGAAATGCACCCAACAATTATTAAGGGCTCCCAGTTATATCAATTTTGCTATAAGATACTTTTGAATGAAGAAAATATCCTTAATTCCCCTAAATTGAGAATGTGGGGGAGTCCAATTAAAAGAGGCATTATCAGAGGAGCAGTTTAAAAATATCCCTCTATGTTGCTCCTTGGTAAAGCCTGCTGAATACGCAAGGCACAGAATTTGTGAACATTCATGCAAATACCAAATAGCTATATGATTTTATTATGTACATACCCCTTGTTATTCATGAACATTAACGTAATTTTTCATTGCTGTTGCATGAATGGTTGTTAATTGTGTTTGCATGTGAATAAAAACATTCAAGCAGAAAAAAATTGCTATTCACCATTTAAAATGTGTTATTCTCGCTATCATTTGCTATAATTTTCTAATTCAATAAATTTGCTATGCAATTAGGAAGCAGAATCAATTCCACATGACCTAGGTAAATTGGAAAAAGCCAAAGGGCTAGATTCACAGAGGAATTTAGATGTGGCTCCCACCCTTGTAACTTTTAGCCCAATAAATAGGGTACTCAAGTGGAATATGCAAGACCAGCTGCTGCCCTCTTTCAGATCACCTTCTAGGTGAGTGGAATAAGGGATCTGAACAATCTGAATCAATCAAAGAATCTGCTACTCTGCAGCTGAGTGCCCTAACCACTGGACTATGAGATATTCTGATCTAGGGCTCCCTCAGTCTCTTCTGTTGAAGCTGTTTCACTTTGGATAAGTAAGTAAAGTCACTGGAGCATTACTCCTGGGGGCATTCTTTGCCAAAAAATTCTGTACCAAAAAATTAAAAATTCTGTGCACAATATTTTTAAATTCCACAAAATTCTACAATATTTTTATCAAAATAACACTACATAATCAAGCCAGTTTCAACTATTTGGTAATTTATTTCAAAATACCGGTCAGTAAGTATGTCTGTAACAATAGACACACACAAAAATTCCACCAGGAGTAGAATTAAACTCCTGTGACAACCCAGTTCCTGTTTCTCTGTCCCCTTCCAAACCCACCCCTCCCCCGAGCCCAGCTAGGGAGTCCAGACACCCACAGGCCCTCCCGCCCCAGAGCCTAGCCATAGGGCCCCCAGGCCAATACACCTGAACCCCCTCCCAGATCCCAACCACAGGGATCCCCCCTTGCCCAGATACCTGCACCCCTCTCCCTGCAGAACCCTGCTGCAGGAGCCCCCCATCCCAGATACCCACGCCCCCTCCCTCACAGAACCAAGACACCCCCCCTTACCCTGCAGAGCTCAGCCATGCCCCCATCAAGCCCAGATACCTGCCCCCTTTTTCCCCCAGAGCCCAAGGTTCCAGAGGGAGAAGCAGCCTGATGCTTGGTCCCAGGCTTGCATGGAGTTTCCTGCGTGCTGTCCTCTCCTTCTCTCAAGGTGTGCTGGGAACTGCAGCTGCCAGAAAGTCTCTAGCTCCTTTTCCCCATCTGCTGGCAGTGTCTTCTATGTGCGAGCTGTGCTCTGCCAGATCCAGTGGCCCCTAGTGGTGGCCAGCAGCACAGCAGCCCATTTCTGTGCGGGAAAGGAAATTCTGCACGCACAACGTTAATGTCTGCAAAATTTTGCATTGTGCAGTGGTGCAGAATTCCCCCAGGAGTATAGCATGGGGATCCTGGGTCTCCCACTAGGCTATAAAGTCATTCTCATGCTTGCACTCTCTCTCTCTGGCCTAATGACTCATTGTTTATCCAACATGGAACAGCTTCAGCAGGAGAGATGATTGAAGAAGCCTCCACATCAGAATTTCCCATAACCTAGTGGTTAGGGCAAAGCATAGGATTGCCAACTCTCACTGAAGCTATTCCGGGAGATTTCCCCCCCCCCAATCATATAATGTCATTTTCTTAAAATATCCTATTAAAATCTACTGGATTGCTTTCAATAGTCAGGTTTCAGAGTAACAGCCGTGTTAGTCTGTATTCGCAAAAAGAAAAGGAGTACTTGTGGCACCTTAGAGACTAACCAATTTATTTGAGCATGAGCTTTCGTGAGCTACATCCGATGAAGTGAGCTGTAGCTCACGAAAGCTCATGCTCAAATAAATTGGTTAGTCTCTAAGGTGCCACAAGTACTCCTTTTCTTTTTTCAATAGTCACCGGAAGATCAATGCTGATTCCGGGAGACTCCAGGCCAATCCTGGAGGGTTGGAAACCCTAGAAGAGCACTGTCCAAATCCCTTTTACCCTCAGCTGGAGGGGGGACTTGAACCAACGATCTTCCACAGCACAGGTGGGCTAAAAGTTTTGCGGCAGTTTCTCGCTCCCCACACCTTTAGGTGTCCACTCATACAAGGCCCAATCCCATAACTGGTTTCTCAACACACCTACCACGTCAGGCCTCGTAGGTGAATTAGGTGGAAGAATGCCCATCTCACCCCAATGTATACATTTTACTGGGGCTGAAGGATCCGGAAACCTAGACTGAGGCAGCTTAGCACAGATGCAATGGCAGAGACACAGCCGCTTAGGTAACATTTACAGTACAAATTTAGGCACCTACAAAGTTTGGGGGCATCTGAGAAGGAAGTTTGTGAATCTCAGTGGGGCCTGATTCTGGGATTTATGCATCTAAATTGGCAGTTAGGCACCTATGTCCCTTTGTGAATCTAGCCCAAAGTCAGCATTTCACAGACAACCCACAGGCTGAACACTGACCATCCAAACAATGTAGTGCAGTGGTTCTCAAAGCCCGTCCACCGCTTGGTCATGGAAAGCGCCTGGTGCACTGGACCAGTTTGTTTACCTGCTGCGTGGGGGCTGCGGGAAGCAGCGCGGGCCGAGGGATGTGCTGGCCACCCTTCCCGCAGCCCCCATTGGCCTGGAGCAGCAAACCGCGGCCAGGGGCTTCCCTGAACAAGCAGTGGGCCGGCTTTGAGAACCACTGATGTGGTGTATTCATAGGCATAGTTTGACATCTATATTTGGTGGAGGCAAGGGGCTTAATAACATTTATAAGTCTAATTTCTGGATTTACTGCTTGTTAGTGGTAATTAAATTACAATATACTTGAAATCAGAAATACAGTTTATGTTCATTATTTAATCATTCTTATTTTTTATTTTAACTTAATTATTTGCCATGTTTACCAGCTACCACTTAAAAATCAACATTAGCATAAAAAAATTCTGCAATAAACAGAACTGAGCACTTTTTACGTCTTCCTGGGTCCATTTGTGAGCGAGAACCTGAAATCAGATGAATTTCAGTTGAATTCAGCTTTCTGTTTGTTCCCCAAACTCCAGGCAAACATGCAGGAGGGGAAGAAAAGGGAAAGCAACATCAACAAAACAAGATTTGTACAGCCCACTCCAAACTGAGATTTCTATTTTGCATAAGTTCTGCTTATGGCACACATATCCTACCTTTTGTATGAAACAGATCTGCCTGTATCATGTGCCACAGAGTTAATTGCAATTTTAATAACCACTTTGTGTCTATTAACCTTACTAAACTGAAATGAAATCCTTGTATGACATATGTCAAAATATATCTTTCAGAAAGACCAGTAGATCAGAATTTCCCTTTCCCTATGTCACCTTTTTAGAAAGAAATACAACCTGTTCTTTTGGGATGGCAGGGTTACTATCTTTGTTTTTTTTTGGCACAAAACAGACTCTGCCCAGGAATTATGATTTTCTTCAGCACATGCAATGCACTCATCAAATAAATTCATTGCTAAACTCTGGCGCCTACCCCTCCACACCAAGGAGGGGTTTAGTGTAGGGGAATCCAGGTGTGAGGTGAGAGGGTTCTATCTGGGGCAATCTTGGTGTCAGTGGGTCAGTGGGGGAGGGTGTGGATGCACAGGGGCTTGTTGTGGGGATTCTGGGTGAAGGGGGAATGGGACTCTGCAGGTAAAGGTGGTTGGGGTTCAGCAGGGGAGGTCTGGGTGCTGGGAGGAGTGAGGCTCGGTGTGTGTGTGTGGCGGGGGGGTCCAGATGCATGGGAGTTGGGCAGACAAGGGGGACAGCTTCCTGTAAAATGACACCTCCCTCCCTCCCCCCAACCTCCGCAGCTGAGGAGCGATGGGGACAGGAAGCAGGGGGATTTCTGCAGCCGGAGGAAGTTCCTGGAGGTCTGACCTGCCCCGGTGGCTCACTTCAGGGGAAGTCCTGTCATCCTCTCCCCCTACCTAGCCTGGACTAGCAGCTGAGCCCTCACCTGGGTTGGGAAGCCACTCAGCCGCCTGCCTCTCCTCACTGAAAATGGCCACACAGCCCATGTGGGGAAACTGACCGGCAGGTACAGAGTGCCTTGAGTCACTGCTCACCCCCCTCCCCATGTTCCTCTGTGCCTTCTCTAGGGCGTTGGGGGGAGAGGGGGCAAGTAGTAACTCTAGGGGCTCTGTGCTTGCTGGGCAGTTTCCCTACCTGGGTTGTGCTGTGAGTCATCAGGAGCTCCTCTCCTGTCCTCCCTTTAGGCAGCCCATTTGGGTAAACTGATCAACAGACACACCACTCCCTCCCACTCCCAGCCTAATCGTTCCTCCGTGGAGAGGAAGCAGGGCTAAGGGAGTAATCTGGGTGCCCCACATGCCGTGCATTGCCTCTGCCTCATATCCAGTTTGAGGGGGACAATGCCTTCCCCAAGCTCCACCCATGAGTGTATTTAGAAATATTTTTTTTAAATTATATTTGCAGAAATCTATGTTAATTCACAAATGAGAACAATTTAACTCAGTGTATCGTTTGACCAGATTTTGTCTTCAGGATTTGAAGACACCCAACTGCAGCCAACCTACTAGGCCAAGCACGGGGACAAGGATGGGTTGCCATTTGGTAAGCTTTAAAGAAATGTTATTTGTACAGTGAGGATGGTTGTAAGATAGAAATGGAAAAGAGTTTCTCATAGAGCTAATGAATTTGCAAATGTGTTTCAGTGATTACACTGAGAGAAAATGCACTTAAGCAACAATTACCGTAAGTTAACTTAGTTTTTATAAGGGTTAATATACGACACCTATCCTCATTTTTACTCTTTCCCCCGTGGATGTATTTAAATATTATTCAGAGGGAAAATATCCCAATATTATTGCTCAAAAAAGAAAAAGTTTTACATAAACATATTGAATTGTCATGGGAATATGCCATAATTAATCACACAATTTTACTTTCCTGTGGCAATGGTTGTCCCTGTATGCTACTTATCTTTTGAGCTCTCCAATTAACAGCAGCAGTATTCAGGATATGATATTTTGGTCAGAGGTTAAAAATGCAAAATAATTCAGAGGATCTTTGATCTGTTTCTAAAGCACTTGTTCTTAGCTTATTGTGCCCTTGAGGTTGAGTCACACTATAGTACACCCAGCAATCATTCTCAAATCCTTTTTAACTTTCTGAGTTTATTTTGTGAGTAAAAAGCATAACAGATGTCACAGGTTTTTTTTTTTCTTATCCCCCTAGATATTGTATTCCCCTTACTGACAAAACATTTAGAAATGCATTGTCTTGATAAACAGGAATAATTGTTAACTTTTTGAATTCCTGCAGATAAAGTGTAGTATGTACACAGTATGGCATTTATATAGCCCTAGGATGTAATTGTACCTTTTCATACCTCTCATTTTACATCCTCCGTTGTGTCAGGGGAGATGGCACTTAGGGTGGTTCTCACTTTATAAATTATTTTTTATACCCAAAATAGAATTTATTCCATAAAACTAGCTTGGTCAAATGAAATTTCTCTCTCTTTCCCCTCATTCTAAACTCCAAACCAAGTAACCTCTGTAATGTTCCCCTGGTTCTAGACTCTGGGTCATAATATTAAACAGAATAATCTAAAGAAAGCTGGAAGATCCTAGACGTAATAAAATAATAATAATTTAAATTTTGGATTCTTCAGGTTTTGGATGCCCAATGTGGAATAATTAGAGATAATTTTGCTAGCTAATCCTTTTTATATTTCCATCTCTCTATTTATGTTCCTATAATAGAATCATATAATATTAGGGTTGGAAGAGACCTCAGGAGGTCATCTAGTCCAATCCCCTGCTCAAAGCAGGACCAACACCAACTAAATCATCCCAGCCAAGGCTTTGTCAAGTTGAGTCTTAAAAACCTCTAAGGATGGAGATTTCACCACCTCCCTAGGTAACACATACCAGTGCTTCACCACCCTCCTAGTGAAATACTGTTTCCTAATATCCAACCTAAACCTCCCACACTGCAATTTGAGACCATTGCTTCTTGTTCTTACATCCAACCCACCACTGCACTGAGTGTCATTTGATGTCAACAGGAACTGAGGGAACTCAGCATTTCTGAAAATCTGCTCATCAGTTTTAAGACCTTTAAGTTTCATGATACTTAATTTTTCTTATTTGAAAAGATGAAAGGTAGAGTTGACAAATTATCCACAATAGAGTTTTCAGCTTTTGAACAGACACAAGGCTTTATGGTTACAGCACGATCCTTTAACTAAGAGCACATCAAGCATAATAATAATTTTAAAATGTTAGAATGCAAGCATCATGGTTTACTGATGTATCAGTTTATTGATGTATCAAACATCATACTAGAATTCTGAGCTAGCTGAAACTCAGAATTTCCATTTGGTGATCATTTTGAAATTAATTTTCATTCCAAATTGGAATAAGATTGAATATTTTTTGAAATTTTGTGCTAAAAGGGAATTCTGAAAAAAATGTTTTGGAAATTTTTGGAAATTTTCTTTCAAAATTAAATTTGTTTTATGACACATCAGTAGTACTGCATAATATGACATCTCATAAGTCTAATGGCCTAATATAATAGTCAACTTATTCAATTAATTTTATATTTTATTTTTATTTCAATTTATTTTTAAAATCATAAAGAGCACCTGCTAATTATTACGGATTGAAACAATTAATTTTATTATCTAGATTCTTGTGTTTGAGTGCAATTCTTTTTTTCTAGGACACTGAGAAAAGGGGCTCCTCTAACTAGCATACTCACTGTTCATCATCTTTTCTTGTTCAAAGTGTCATATTGACAAACCGTTTCATTACAACACAAACAAAATTTTGAAAATTTTCCAGACATAGTTTTCCAAAATGAAAGATTTTTCAAAATGAAAAAAAATGTTTTTAATGGGATATTTTGACACAATTTCACACACATACAAAATCAGTTTAATCAAAACATTATTTTCCAACAGAAAAGAGACAACAAATTTCAGGCCTGCAGTAACTAGAATACATTGGAAATATCAACAGAGGCATAATACATGCTTAACTCCTTATGATTAGCTGAAATGTTCATTATTCCATTGTTGTAGGTTAGGCAGACCTGTAGTCATCTAAAGAGAAGTGGGGAGTGTAACAAGATAGCTGGCTCTTTAAGGGAGATGGTCCATTTCCACCTGTGACACATTTAGTTCACATCCCCTGGTGGAGAATATGAACAAAGTCACCAGACAGGCAATCTATGTGGCTAAACCAGATCTTTTGGAGTGCAGAGCTGGAGAAGGAAGACTCTAGGTAGGAAACCCTGGGAGCTGCTGCCTGGTAAAAAGTAGGGAGGAACTGAAAGGAGCTTGGAAGGGGCTAAAGAGGGTTTGAAGTAGTGGAAGTCTTTTTATTTATTTTCAACTTGAATACATGGAAGGGATGAATGTTTTCTCTTATGATTTTTCTTGAGGGTCAAGTCACCACAGCAAGGTTGACAGGTTGGATGATCCAACATCTGTGAGGGAAAACTGAGGCAGCAACTAGTCCAAAGCCAAACCAGGAAAGCAGTACTACAAAATGGAGATTTGGGGAAAAACACACTAGATTTCCTTTTTCTACATTCTATCACACATAAATGCACTTGCACCATCCACCTTACACTCTCTGGCCCTGTGATGCCTTTGTGAGAAAACAAAATCAAAGTAAATCCTGCATCTGCTTCATTTTTCTAAATATCTGAATATTCAAGGGACTGCTAAACAACCCCCATGTTATCAAACCTCAGTTCACCTGTGATAATATGAGATTTAATTAACAAAACACTTAATGGCACTTAGAATTTATAGTTCTATAATGAGTATCTAGTAAATACCACAACCAAATCCTGGGGAAGTGAAAGCCAATTAATATAAAAAAGAATGATCCTAAACCTTTGCTCAAAATGTAACTGGAACTGAGACCCAATTGACTCAGCTTCTGATGATGATGATGGATAGTAACCCAGCCTTCGGGTGTGTCATGATAGATGGTTTACCCACAACAAAAGCTCCATATTTATTTTCAAAATGGCTACTGAGCATGTTTAGTGAGTGCCACTCATCAGATTCTGTATGTTTATGGTCTCTGCAGTGCACTTGCCCCTAGAGAGGCACAAAATGCTCAATGTAACAAACAAAATCCATGTGATTTCCCCCACTCCTTTCCTCCTATGTTTGAACAATTGAATGCTGCAGTGCAAGAAGGTGAGTTACAACTGCACCTGTTCAATTGTAACAAATACAAAAGTGTGCATGCTCTTTTTAAAATCTCAACCTGAACCTGCATCTTCTTTATTTCTTTTAATCTTCACACTCCTCTCCACTTCATGTGATACAGAAGTAGAAATACAAAAGTACCATGGAAAAGGCAATTGCTCAGTTTTGCAGCCTGGTCAAAAGCAGGATGCAGTGGAAATATCACAAGGGAGCATGTGGAGTCTTATTTGTTTGTTTTTGTTTCTATTTCCAGTGCAATTCATAGATTCAATTTCAGAAAAGGTATGAGTAAGCAATTTAACTTTTTGATATTACCTAAACAATACCAAACACCTGAACCTTTTAAGTTTTGCCAATTGCTGATAAATGCTCATGCAGTTTTGATTTTTCACAAATGCCCAATACCTTTTAATACCTTCTGCAAGGTTATACTACTATGTGTAGTGTTTATTGCAACAAGAGCAGTCAAATCATAGAATATCAGGGTTGGAAGGGACCTCAGGAGGTCATCTAGTCCAACCCCCTGCTCAAAGCAGGACCAATCCCCAACTAAATCATCCCAACCAGAGCTTTGTCAAGCCTGATCTTAAAAACTTCTAAGGAAGGAGATTCTACCACCTCCCTAGGTAACTCATTCCAGAGCTTCACCACCCTCCTAGTGAAAAAGTTTTTCTTAATATCCAATCTAAACCTCCCCCAGTGCAACTTGAGACCATTACTCCTCGTTCTGTCATCTGCTACCACGGAGAACAGTCTAGATCCATCCTCCTTGGAACCCCCTTTCAGGTAGTTGAAAGCGGTTATCAAATCCCCCCTCATTCTTCTCTTCCGCAAACTAAACAATCCCGGTTCCCTCAGCCTCTCCTCATAAGTACCTGCTTGTCCACTCTATACAAAGGAATATAGAATCCACTGGTACTAACAGTAACAATTTACATGCCTATCTGTAGAAAAATGTTTTTGGATGTCGCAGGAGGTTTCCAGCATGTTTGACAGAAAGATGAACCAACTGTGAAACTCCTGTGAATTGCCATATGGTTAGGATTCAATGGACCTGCACTGTTCTCTTAGACCTCTCTTCTCTTTTAATACCATAAGGCGGAAGTTGCTCACTCTGTGTGTATGTGCATGAAGTATTTAAGCAAAGTCCTCAAAATAAAAATGCCATAAGGCCCATTTGTATTACATTAATGTTTTGAAATGTCTTTGTCTTAAAACTCATACTGGTTTGTTAAAGACCACCCACATTGACTTGGATTTCAGAGCTGTTTTTGTACATCAGATTTTCTTTGTAAATCAAAAATAAATTCAACAGCCTTCATATTCTGCCAGAAAATTGCACACTAATCACCTCACTGCTGTGTTAAAAGTTTCCTTCAAAATAAGACAATCTTTATACTGACTAGAGTTTGTTTACAGACAAATTGCTGGATTTTCAGGTTTTAACAATGCGTGGCACTTGTAGATGACCAGGCAAATAATCTTTTCCTTTGGCTAATATTTTCTCATTGAAGAATAGTGAAAGGCTGAACCCTCATGATTTTGCTGCCTACTATGAAAGTCACAAGAACCAAGTAACTCTTGTTCCAGTTAGGCTGCATGAAGCTTGGGGCTCAGTGTTTAGGTCAGGCTGTTCCCCAACAGTGCAGTTTCTTCCATGGACTGGTGTGGAAGAGACAGGACCATGACTCTTTGAGACATCAGCAACCCTAAGTGCACACTGAGGGCCTGATGCAAAGTCTGTTGAAATCATTGGGAGTCTTTCCACTTCAATGGTCTCTACATCAGTCCCTTGTGTTGCTGCAATTGTGACAGGCTCTTGCACAGAAAAGATACTTGCAGTTGTATGATGGAGGTGCTTGTAATGGTAGGTGGGAGGGCTCAGCAGTCCCTGGGGCTTACTTCCAGTTTGTCTTATGGTCCTAAAGCTCATGCTTCGGGCGGACACCATCAGGGGCAGGAAGGGATTCCACCCACACACCCCCAAAGTATCCTGAGAGGTGTAGGGTTTTTTTTTATCTCCTTCCTCTGAAGTATTAGGGATGGCCACGGCTGAAAGTGGGACATTGGGTTAGGAGGGCCAAGGCTCTGAGTTGGCACTAAGTATTCTCTTTCTCAGGTGCTTGACTGGCTGGTTCTTGCTCACATGGTCAGGATTTAACTGATTGCCATATGTGGGATGGGGAAGGAATTGGCAGAGACCTTGGTGGGAGCTTACCTTCCTCTGCAGTGTTTAAGAACAGGTCATTTGCCAAGATCATCTGAGTATATCTCACTTCATCATTTTCTTGACATTGTGGGGTCTTTGACTACCTTAGTCCTTCCTGTTCTCTGCCTGTGGCACATAACAGTTTAGTCTGCTGTCATCTGTAATACTTTGGTCTAATATCAGTTGTTGGGTTTAATATGCAGGTGTTGTGTGGTGTGAGTGGCCTGCGATATCATAGAAGATTAGGGTTGGAAGAGACCTCAGAAGGTCATCTAGTCCAACCCCCTGCTCAAAGCAGGATGAATCCCAACAGCAGACTACATATACAGACTAGATGATCTGGTGGGCCCTTCTGGCCTTAAACACTATGACTTGTTGACACAGGCTGCACAAGGAAAGGGGAGCTTTTTTGTGTGCACAGCTCTGTAAAGGGTTGTCACATATCATAACATTTGTTGGCCTTAATTTGTGAAGTAAACTAAAGCAGGCACCTGGTGTGTTATGTCTGACTGATTTTTGGCAGTAGCCCCTATCACTAGTTTATCTTACAACTAAAGTACTTAACCCTGTGAGGAATGTCGATGAAGGATGTTCACATGGACAACCATAATAGCTTTGCAAAGGAATGTAATTACACCGGACCACCTACTCAGCTATTGTAAATTAGCATGACTCCACTGAAATGAATGGAGTTATGCTAATTTATACCTGCTCAGGAACTAATCTAGTATTTTGAAATAGTGGCCATTTCGGTATTCTTTTAAAAGCCTAATCAATGTATGAGCACAAGGCTTGATCTTTGACGAGATCTCATATTTAGAAAAATGAGAACAGAGAAGGATTCCATACACATACCCCTTTATATTATGATAATTATCAATTATTTGTATTGCAGTTATGCTTGGAAGCCGCATTATGGCAGTCACAGTACAAACACAAAGTCAAAGATGGATCTTGCCCCAAAGAACTTAAAATCCCCTGAAAAATCTGCTGGAGGCAGTTTACTGCCCTACACTGAGCACTATTTTAGCAAGTCCCATGGAATAAAAATCTTGATTTTAGGTAGATCCCCCAACACTATGAGATCAAAGAGAAAAAAAGTAGCTGAGAAATCTCTTGGCAGGTCTGTCTATTTTGCTTATGTCATATAAGTGACTTTTTCATTTTTTCCAGGCATTAGTTCTGGAAATATACATCTATAAATGTTAATTCCAGTTCCAGAAATATTAAGTTCTAGTCATATTCTCCATTTTAAGCACTGTAATATCTCTGAAACTTTTGCTATCTCTAACTGGGATACACTTTTAAATGTGCATACTCTAGGTGACTCTGGTGCTTTCAGAGGCAATCCTCGAGCTCACTTATGAAGCTGCAATGGGTCCTATGGCTGCAGAAGTGAGTTTTTTGCATGCCAGTGCACAGGGAATGGGTAGGGACAAGACAATCAGGTTCGGAAAAGCAGGGGACCAAGAGGGAAATGCATGGGGACTGGAGCATCTACTACTGGCTGAATGTTCCAGTCCAGTCCACATATTCAAAACATGCAAATGGGTCAGCAAAGCTACTGCATTGTTGGGTCACCTGTTTAAGGATTTGCCCTTACTGCACTGCTGTCCTGTGAGACAGGTAACCTTATTGTAATTGCTCTAAGCAGCAAAAGCCTCACAAGTTATCAATATTAGGATAAGACCAGAACTTCATACAAAGGTGGACCAAATATGAGCATGCTGAAATTCAGAAGCATTCACATCTGGTGTTCTGGTGGGGCATGTTACAGATATGTGAAAGTCAGATTGAGGGGATTTGGTTACAGACCATTACATGCAGGTTTTTCTTTTGGCTTGTTTAATGTTTACAGTGTGATCTGTAGGGGACTGTGTGTTTGGGGCCTGTGTGAGAGTGGGGTCCAGAGGCTTACTAGCTGCTAGCTTACTGTGCATTAACAAAGCTCTAGCCTACTGTCCTTTATCACCCTTTGCTTCTGTGTTAACCAGGGCAGGGTGGACTTGGGAGAGAAGGGCTTAAAAGCCAGACACGAAGCAGCCAAGGAGAGCTCGTGAACAGCAGAGTTTGAGAGGGAGTTTCTAGGAGGGAGACAAATAAAATCACCCTGCTCCTGGTTCCTCCACCTGCACCTGTGCCCAGACAGAGACCATTCATGGATGCTTCTACCAGGTCCTGGTGTGGATTTGTAAAGACTGTGTCCTGCATTTCCTCAGTATAGAAAGCCAGTCTGGGGGGACTATCCAGTGTGAGATGTCTATTGGTAGAATCTCTCAGGAAGCAGGTGGCTGAGTTACAGGATGAGGTAACTGTGCACATGAGGAATTAATTGAAAATATGCATATGGAGACTTCCAAGATTGAGGAAGCAATCCAGCTGGAGAGGACTAAAATAGCACCACCAGGGGAGGCAGAAACAGCTCCTTCACAGGAAGGAAGCTCTCTGCTTGCTACTTCTGACAGCAAGCAGTGCTCCACCACTGCTCCAAACCCACTATCCACAGAGATTAAAAAAAAGCAGGTATGCTGCCCTGACAACAATCTCCTGCATAGGTGGAGAAGGAGAATCCACATGCCTCCAAGGCTGGCAGGATCACAGCCACCACTCCTAAGAGGAAATTAAGAAGTGGTGGTTATCAGTGACTCCCTTCTAAGAGGAACAGAAGCATCCATCTGCCAGTTTGACTGGCATCCTAGGACATGTGCTGCCTGCCAGGGGCCCCTATCGGAGGCATTATGGAAGGATTGCTGATGATCGTTCAGCCCTCTGCTTACTATCCCATGCTGGACACTATTAATTGATTACAGGGCTCTGAGCATGAAGGTGAGAGAGTTGGGTGTGCAAGAGGTGTTCTCATTGATCCTTCTGTTTAAGGGTAGAGGACCAGTCAGAGATAGAAACATCCTGGAGGTGAAAGCAAGGCCAAACACAAAATGAGATTAAAATAGCTAGGGACATAAAAGATAACAAGGAAACATTTTATAAATACATTAGAAGCAAGAGGAAACCTAAGGACAGGGTAGGCTCAATGAGGAGGGAAAGATGATAACAGAAAACATAGCAATGGCCAAGATGTTAAATGCCCTTTTTTTGTTTGTTTTCACTGGAAAAGTTAGCAGTGATCAGACGACTACACTAGTAAACATCAATGTAAATAGGGTAGGATCTGAGGGAAAAAACAAGTTAAGAATTATTTAGACAAGATATATATCTTCAAGTCAGCAGGGCCTGATGAGACATTCTAGAATGCTTAAGGAACTGGCTGAAGAGATCTCTGAGGCACTAGCAATTATCTTTGAGAACACATGGAGGACAGGAGAGATCCCAGAGGACTGGAAAAGGGAAAATATAGTACTATCTATAAAAAGGGGAATATGGACAATTCAGGTAATTACCAACCAGTCATCTTACCTGGAGCAAATAATCAATCTGTTTGTAAGTAAATTGAAGGTTATAAGGTGATAAGCAACAGTCAACATGGATTTGTCAAGAACAAATTATGTCAAACCAACCTAATATCCTTGTCTGACAGGGTAACAAGCCTTCTGGATCAAGCAAAAGCAATAAATGTGAAAAATGTCAACTTTAGTAACTTCTGATACTGTCTCACATAACCTTCTTATAAGCAATGTTCCCATGTTCAGAGACTAGTTATCAATGGTTCACAGTCAAGCTGGAAGGGCATATGTCACACTTTGGGATGCAATCCAGACCAATGAGGGGCTGTCACCTCTTACCTTGTAACTCTGAGTGCTTCACAATCTTTTGCTATGACAGTTCTCTTCATGGGATACTCACAGTCATCAACAAGCATGCAGGTCACATCCTCAGTGTCTGTTTGCTATGCAGCTAACCCTGGTTCAGCAACTCTGACCCAGCAGCCTCTCTAAAGCCCACAACCCCTTCTGGCATCCACCAGCCTTGGTTATAACCTGCAAGATGACCCCAACACACTCCCAGTCCTGAATTTCCCCAAACCCTGTAGATCCAGCCCTCTCCTGGACCACTCCGAGAAATAATAAGATCTGCTTGTGCCTCTAAAGACAAAATGTACAGCTTTCTATTTTAACTGGAATTAGCTAACACTTTAATTTAATTAGCTAACACTTTAATTTAAACACAGCACTGTTGGATTTAATTAACAAAAGAAAATAGGATTTTTACTGACATCAAGTATAAGAGAGAGAGAGAATTAAATGGTTACAAACAAAAAGAAATGAAAAATGTTTTCTAGTGACTAAAATCTTAACCTAACAAGATACAGACTTTGTTCAAGATGGCTTTTCTTACCCAGATCTTCCAGCAAGATGAATGACTGCCCTCCTCAGTGAGGATCCCCTCCAGAAGCCAAATGCACTGCTTGCTTTGTCTTCTGGAGTAAAAGAGGTAATTTGGGGTTCTTTGCACCTTTCTTTCCTAGTCCAGTGAAACTTTGAAATGGATTCTTCTGAAGGTTACCCCAGAAAGTAAAGCTTAGTCAAGCTGCTAGGAAGGTGATATGGAGTCTGGTGCTGAAGAAAGCTCCATGCTGGGTTGTTTTTTTTCCCCTTGCTGGTGTTTGCTACAATGCAAATGGTTCTTTTGCCTTCAATCTCCTCCCCTGCTGTCTTGATGGTCCTGTTTACTGCTTATATGTATGTTAAGTTAAATCCACATTCCTTTGTCGAAGACAGACCTGTTTAACACCTTTACCTAGGCAAGGCCGTCTGGTCTTGAACATATTATAGCAACATCATGCAGGGGAAATACATAAATTTACATGTAATGTTGCTACATATGTTTTGCTATGATATTGTTGACCAGCAAGTTATTAGTTTTTAAATGATACTTCACAACACGTATTTTGTACACGGACTATCACAATCGATAGAGTGTGAATAGCTGGGTGCTTTGTGTCACAGCATGTTGAGTGGGGTCCTGCAGGGATCTGTCCTGGGTCAGGTCTTATTAAATATCTTCATAAATGATTTGGATAGTGGCATGTAGCGCACACTTATAAAATCTGCAGATGATACTAAGCTGGGAGGGGTTCCAAGCGCTTTGGAGGACAGAATTAGAATGCAGAATGATCTTGATAAATGGGAGAAATAGCCTGTAACAAGATGAAATTCAATACAAATGCAAAGTTCTACACTTAGGAAGGAAGAATTGATTGCCTGTGGAGGTGTACTGCAGAAAAGGATCTGGAGGTTATCATAGATCACAAACTGAATATGAGTCAACAATGTAATATTGCTGCAGAGAAAGCGGACATCATTCTGGGATGTATTAGCAGGAATGTTGTCAGCAAGACACCAGAAGTAATTCTTCCACTCTACTCTGCACTGATAAGTAAAGCTATGATTTTGTCATGGCTATTTAGTAAAAGTCATGGACAGATCACAGGCAATGAATAATAATTCATGGAAGCCGTGACCTATTCCTGACCTATCCCTGCTGATCCCCTGCCCTAAAAACATCCCTGACAAAATGGGGAGGAAGGAGCCCAGTGGCTGGGAGCTGGGAGGGACCCCTGACCTGGGCTGGGGTGCTCTGGGAGATTCCCCTGCCACTGGCAGGTGCTGTGAGCTGGGGGGGGGGCTCCCGCACTGCCAGCGATGGCTGGGCTGCTATGGGGCCCCAATGTTGCAGAAGTCATGGAATCCATGACTTCTGCGATCTCTGTGACATACTAGTAGCCTTACTGATAAGACCTCAACTAGAATACTGTGTCCAGTTTTGGGAACCACACTTTGGGAAAGATATGGACAAATTGGAGAAAGTTGAGAGGATAACAACAAAAATGATTAAAGGTCTAGAAAAGCATGACCTATGAGGGAAGATTGAAAAAAATGGGTTTGTTTAGTCTGGAGATGAAAACTGAGGGAGGACATAACAGTCTTCAAGTATGTAAAAGGTTGTTATAAAGATGAGGGTAATAAATTGTTCTCCTTGTTCACTGAGGACAGGACGAGAAGCAATGGGCTTAAATTTCATCAAGGGAGATGAAATTAGGGAAAAAATTATAATTGTAAATGTAGTTAAGTACTGGAACAAATTACCTAGGGAAGTTGTGGAATCTCTGTCATTGGAGAATTTTAAGAACAGTTTAGACAAACAACTGTCAGGGACAGTCTAGCTCATACTTACTCCTGCCTCAGTGCAGGGAACTGGACTAGATGATATACTGAGGTCCCTTCTCGCCCTACACTTCTCTGATTCTATGCCTCTTTCATATTTACCTTGACCAGATCTGCAGATTGTCTTTAGTGAGACTTAAGCACATGTATCTAGGCATCAGGGAGCAAAAACAGCACTATATGATTAGGACACAAATGACATTTCACAAATAATAAGCAGAGGATAGTAAAAGATCATCATGAGCAGCTGATAAACAACCCATGAGCTGAAAATTGTTAATCCAAACTATTCAATACATACTTTTGAATAATAAAAAGGTGTGTGGAAAAACCAGAAGGGTTCATGAACAATTCATAAACAGGAAAAAAGGACTCAATTTGTCAGACAATTCATTCCCAACAGATAATCTGATCAGTTCTAGTCTATAACACCAAATTTACATTAATAAATGCATTAATTAATAAAAAGTATAATTCATTAAAAACTTAGTCCCATGAATATTGTCAGCATCCTTAAATAAAGAGCAAACCAACACCTCTGATTCTTTGAAAAATACAGGAAAAAAAAACTACAGTATGTTATTCAATAGAGAAGGAAAGACAGGGTCACCCTTAAATATACCAGGAAAACATAGTCACTCAGAGGAAAACAAGGAGTGAGAGAAAAAGGCAACTGCATAGCATCCTTTAATGTATGCATTATTGTCTAAACTTGTTTAGTTGTACAGAACAAGGAGAAGACTGAAGAGAGGAAGAACCCCAAAATTACAGCATCCTGAGACTATAATACATCCAACATTTCATTTCCCTGAGGGAGTGTGGAGCATCTTGCAATTGCGAGATCAATTTCCTAGAGAACTAGAGTGGCAGAACTCAGATCAAGATAGTCCTGTCTTCATAAAAGAAAGCGTATTGCCTTTTTTATTCTTTTACCAAGAAAAGAAAAGAAAAAAGCAGCAATGTGGAAACTCAGTCTTGCTGCCATTTGCAAAACCCTACCATAGGTCACCTGCCTTTCAAGTACACAAATGCACACTCCAATATTAGTCCCATATGCCAACAAAGTGGTGAAAGAATCCTCATCCTGGCTGCAGTTGGCGTCATTCATCTTTCTGTACCAAAGCTATCCTGATCCTCTGAGGAAAAAATGTTTTCATTCTTTTGTATTATTTTTAATGGAGACGTTGACAATAGTTCGAATAATCTTAAAATAAGGTATTGGTCTACTCACTACAAGTTTCAGTATGGTTTCCAGTTCTTTTGAAGGGAAGTTGGGTAGCTGAGACTTGTAAGAAGTTCTGAATTCATATTACTATTTCTCTGAATTTACCCTGGACTTTAACCTCTGATGAGTATTTGAACATACTTTCCCTCTTACTCTGGTCTCTTTCCAGTATATAAACTTATACCTATATTTTAGACATAAATTTATTTCCTGTCTGCTCAAAGGGTTATTGAGAAAGCTGATGAGATCTAAAATTAGATTTACAGTATCATGCTTTAAGGAGTTTACTATACATATGCACAATTAGTTTGATATTGCATTGATATCTACCATTTGGGGTCATTTCTTGGCATTGTGAAACTGGAACTAAGGCTTTTGAGATTTGAAAGTGGTCATAAGGATTTTTTTTTTCAGTGGGAATGAAAATACTGACAGGGAGTTGTTGTGCTAGGCTTGGAGGGAGCAGCTTGGCCCTGAGTTAGAACAGCACCAACTGTAATAGGAGTCTGTACCTCTCCCACCACCTTTCTGAGTGAGATTTCAGACATATTCCTCTCAGAAGACTCTTGGTATTGTGAGGGGCAGTGGTTCTGCATAGAAGCTTCCCCTCACAAATTTATACTGGCTAATGAGGAGTTGGTTTGGATGCTTTCTATAGCAGTTAGCTTAAATATTTAGAATTTACATAATGGTTAAAATCTATGCTCTGAACATTGTTTAAATTTTATAAGTGCTAATGGTGTAAGATTTGGTGCTTTAAAAATCAGATAAACGAGAAAGAGGGTATTCACAGAGTTCAAAGCCTTCACATTTTCTTGTCCTACCTGCACCAATGTGATCATACAGTTATCCTTTAAAAGGTTGTAATGTAAATCATGTAGCATAGAAATAATAATTGCAGTAACCTTCTTCAAGGCTTTGTCTTGTCCTGCCTTCTAAGCAAATCCATTATTACACACATTTCTTTGTTTCCATGTAAGTACATTTTAAAAAGATGTGAGATGTTTTATGTATGCTGGTGAAGTGATTACAAGAGAACACCAAAGTACTGTAAACATTTAGAAAAAAATAAGTGACAAGCTCACTTGAGATTTACATTTCAGTAATGAGTCCTTCATGCTGCAAATAAGTTGCAATGTCAATAAGTTACAGTATGTTGTCTAATTAAGTAATTCAAAAAAAACCCAATATGAACCCAATATTTCAAAGCAGTGTCCTTCAGTTATTTTGATATGTTTTAAGCAGGTCTTATAAAATGCTTCAACCTATTACCATATGAGTGATGTATGCAATAGAAGGCCAAGCAATGTAAAACTATCCTGCTGAAAATAAATTAGAAATAAAATGCACATAAAAAGATCACAAAATCGAGCCTTTAGATGTTCCACAGAAATTTCTCTTGAAACTGAGATGCTTTTTCAGTTCAGAGTTTCATGAAATCAAGCATTGGCTAAAATCAATATACAAGCAAGATAAAAGGCATAACAGTGTGATTGCAGTGATCAAAGCCTTTCAAAAGAGGAATCCACTTTTTTTTAACTCCATCCAAATCACAAAAGTCATCCATATGTAATGTAGTCTATACTATCAGTACAATTATTGAAACTTGATAACTCCACAAGAAATGTACTACCTAGATACTAGGATGATATATGCTCTAGAAATGCCAGATAAGTGGGTGGGTGGATGGATAGAAGATAGATGTTTATTCTAAAAAAGAAAAGCAATCATAACTGTAGCTAGTAGTATTGAATATCTTAAGAAAATAATAGCGAAGACTAGATAAATATGTGTTAATTGTTTCTCTGCACTTGATTATATACAGTACAGCTTAATTTGTAAAGGTTTTTTTTCTTTGTCATAGAATATGTAATGCAAAAGTAACTATTAATAAAATATTAAGGATGAGTGAATTGGTTCTGACTTGGAAGAAGATCTGAGGTTAGTTGGTAGAGTTTGTTTAGGACAGTTTAAGGAGTAAAGTACTACTCAGCATGAACAAGGGTATCCAAATCTGGCCATCAGTTATCTAGCACAACACTGCTGCTCATTCTCATGTGGAAAGACGAGTGTGATGTAGGGTTTAGGCCCTACACATAGTGTGAATTTATGGGGTTATGGAGAGGTGTACAGAAGGAGGTTTTGTTCTAGGGGATGATATTCAGTAGAGAGTTTGAATAAGTTATGATAGGGACATGGAAGGTTTTAAGAGGATATATGATGGAAGACAAAGCAGGTGGGAGAGCTACTAGAGAAGGTGGCTAGGCTGAGGAGCATCCATGACCACAAAAAATTCATTGAGAGTATTCATATGGAGATGTCCAAGGCTGAGGAAGCTATCCAGCTACAGAGGACTGCTATTAAGCCACTGGGGGAGAAGGATATGGCTCTGTCACAGGGTGGACACTAGCTGCTGTTACTTCTGACAGCAGGCAATACTCCACCCCTATTCTCAACCCATCTGTCAGCTTCACATGGCATCCCAGGAGGTGTGCTGTCTGCCAAGGGCCCGTATCCAAGACATTATGGAGGGATTCTCGAGGAACATCCAGCCCCCTGACTACTACCCCATGCTATTCATCCACATGGGCACTAATGATAGTGGGAGGTATGACCCGCAGCAGATCAGAAGTGACTACTGGGCTCTGGGAGTAAGGGTGAAGGAGTTCGGGGTGCAGGTGGTGGTCTCTTCAATCCTTCAGGTCAAGGGTATGGGCCCAGGCCAAGAGATGCATCCTGGAGATGAATGCCTGGCTGCAAGATGGTGTCACCAAGAGAGCTTCGGCTTCTTTGACCATGGGATGCTGTTCTGGGAAGATGGACTACTAAGCAGAGACTGTGGGAGAAGGGTCAGAATCTGGGGGGAGCATGGACTGTTATAGCAGGGATAAAGGAGACACAGGAGAGAACATGGGGGGAAATCAAATCACTATCTTAGATGTTGGTATATTAATGCAAGAAGTATGGGGAATAAGCAGAAATAACTTGAAATGCTAGTAAATAAACACAACTGTGACTTAGTTGGCATCACATAGACTTGGTGGGATAATACGCATGACTGGAATATTGGTATAGAAGGATAAAGCTTGCTCAGAAAGGACAGGCATGGGGAAAAGGGAGGAGGTGTTGCCTTATATATTAAAAATGTATACATTTGGACTGCGGTTGAGCTGGAAATAGGAGACAGACTTGCTGAAAGTCTCTGGATAAAGATAAAGGGGTTAAAAAACCCAGGATGATGTCATGGGTAGGGATCTACTACAGACCATCTAACCAGGAAGAAGAGGTAAATGAGACTTTTTTTAAGCAACAAACAAATCATCCAAAGCACAAGACTTGGTGATGATAGGGAACTTCAGCTACCCAGACATCTGTCAGGAAAATAATACAGCAAGGCACGGATTATCCAATAAATTCTTGGAATATATTGGAGACAAATTTTTATTTCAGAATGTGGAGAAAGCTAATGGGGAGAGGCTGTTCTAGATTTGATTTTGACAAATAGGGAGGAACTGGTTGAGAATTTGAAAGTGGAATGCTGCTTAGGTGAAAGTGATCATGAAATGGTAGCATTCATGATTCTACGGAATGGTAGGAGAGAAAACAGCACAATAAAGATAATGGATTTCAAGAAAGCAGACTTTAGCAGGTAGGTAAGATCACATGAGAAGCAAGTCTAACGGGGAAAACAGCAGAAGATAGCTGGCAGTTTTTCAAAGAGATAGTATTAAGGGCACAAGAGCAAACTATCCCACTGCGTAGGAAAGATAGGAAGTATGGCAAGAGACCACCTGGCTTAGCCAGGAGATCTTCAATGATCTAAAACTCACAAAAGAGTCCTACTAAAAGTGGAAAGTAAGTCAAATTACAAAGGATGAATATAAACAACTAACACAAATATGTAGGGACCAAATTAGAAAGGCACAAAACAAGATCAAACTAGCTAGAGACATAAAGGGTAACAAGAAAACATTCTACAAATCCATCAGAAGCAAGAGGAAGACCAAGGACAGGGTAGGCCTGTTACTCAATGAGGTGGGGGAAATAATAACAAAAATGTGGAAATGGCAGAGGTGCTTAATTACTACTTTGTTTCGGTTTTCACCAAGAAGGTTGGTGGTGATTGGACATCAAACATAGTGAATGCCAGTGAAAAGGAGGTAGGATCAGAGGCTAACATAGGAAACGAACAAGTTAAAAATTACTTAGACAAGTTAGATGTCTTCAAGTCACCAGGGCCTGATGAAATGCATCCTAGAATACTCATGATGCTGACTAAGGAGATATCTGAGCCTTTAGCGATTATCTTTGAAAAGACATGGAAGACAGAAGACTGGAAAAGGGCAAATATAGTGCCCATCTATAAAAAGGGAAATAATGACAACCCGTGGAATTATAGACCAGTCAACTTCTGTATGCAGAATGATAATAGAGAAAATAATTAAGTTATCAATTTGCAAACACCTAGAAGATATTAAGGTGTTAAGTAACAGTCAACATGGATTTGTCAAGAACAAATCATGTCAAACCAACCTGGTAGCTTTTTTTAACAGGGTAACAAGCCTTAAGGATAGGGGGAAAGCGATAGACATGGTATATCTTGACTTTAGTAAAGCTTCTGATACTGTCTCTCATGACCTTCCCATAAACAAACTAGGGAAATGCAACCTAGATGGAGCTACTATAAAGTGGATGCAAAACCGGTTGAAAAACCACTCGCAGAGAGTAATTATCAGTGGTTCACAGTCATGCTGGAAGGGCATAACGAGTGGGATCCTGCAGGGATTAGTTCTGGGTCCAGTTCTGTTCAATATCTTCATCAATGATTTAGATAATGGCATTGAGAGTACACTTATAAAGTTTGCAGATGATACCAAGCTGGGAGGGGTTGCAAGTACTTTGAAGGATACGATTAAAATTCAGAATGATCTGGACAAACTGGAAAAATGGTCTGATGTAAATAAGATGAAATTCAATAAGGACAAATGCAAAGTACTCCATTTAGGAAGGAACAATCAGTTGCACACATACAAAATGGGAAATGACTGCCTAGGAAGGAGTACTGCAGAAAGGGATCTGTGGCTCATAGTGGACCACAAGCTAAATAAGAGTCAACAGTGTAACACTGTTGCAAAAAATAGCAGATGTCATTCTGGAATGTATTAGTAGGAGTCAGGGCTGGTGCAATCACTAGGCAAACTAGGTGCCTAGGGTGCCAAGTGGTTGTGGGGGGGCCAAAAGCACACTCTAGGGAGGCTGTAGAGCAGAGGTGAGCTGGGGCAGAGAGGTGCAGCGGGGAAGGGCCGATTGGCGCCGCAAGCCTGGGAGACAGGAGAAGTGGAACAACGGCGGCGTGCTCAGGGAGAAAGCGGAGCAGAGGTGAGCTGGGGCAGGGAGCTGCCGCATGGCTCCCTGGGCCAGGGGGAGGGGGTGGGGAGCGGCTGCAGGGCTCCCGGGGGCGGGCAAAAGGTGGAAGTTTCGCCTAAGGCGTGAAACATCCTTGCACCGGCCCTGGCAGGAGTGTTGTAAGCAAGACATGAGAAGTCTTCTGCTCTACTCCATGCTGATTAGACCTCAACTGGAGTATTGTGTCCAGTTACGGGTGCCCCATTTCAGGAAAGATGTGGGCAAATTGGAGAAGGTCCAGAGAAGAGCAATAAAAAATTTTAAAGGTCTAGAAAACTTGACCTATGAGGGAAAATTGAAAAAAATGAGTTTGTTTAGTCTGGAGAAGAGAAGACTGAGAGGGGACATAACAGTTTTCAAGTAAATAAAAGGTTGTTACAAGGAGGAGGGAGAAAAATTGTTCTTATTAACCTCTGAGGATAGGACAAAAGCAATAGGCTTAAATTACAGCAAGGGCGGTTTAGGTTGGACATTAGGAAAAACTTCCTGTCATGGTGGTTAAGTCTGGAATAAATTGCCTATGGAGGTTGCAGAAGCTCCATCATTGTAGGTTTTTTTAAGAGCAGGTTAGATGAACATCTGCCAGGGATGGGCTAGATAATACTTAGTCCTGCTATGAGTGCAGGTGACTGGAATGGTTGACCCTTCGAGGTCCCTTTCAGTTCTACGATTCTAAAAGTCTATGGCAAATGTTTACCCTTCTGACAATTTATTATTCTGGTTCTATTGCTGTTTGTTTGTTTGTTTTTTGTTTTACTTTGGACAGAGGGGGGATATGTACACCAGTGAAGTGATTAATTGAATTGGATAACTGGGGAAGGGGACTGTGTATGTGTGACTGAAGTACATACAGTACTTAAATGCTTTGTGTACATGAGGACTTTCTAAACTTCACCACCATGTATATGTAATCTTAATAGTTTGGTATAAACCAGGGGGTTTCAAGCTTTTTCTCAATGTTAACAACATAATAGAAGGATTTTTTTGTGTACCAACTTCCTTTCCCAACACTTCCCACTTCCCATGGTCAAACAACTTACCTGTGGCAACTATAGCATTTGCTTACATAAAAAGGTAATAGGAGGAAAGTATTTATTGTTTTAGCAGTGTGTAAAATGGAGTTTAACAGGCAAATAAACACAGGAGCCAGCACCCTTTGACCAGACATCTCTGCAGATTACCAGCCAGTGATTAGCAGATCATAGTTTGTAAAACATACCTATTTTCTTAAAGGTCTCCACATTTATGTTACCTCACAGTAGCTTCCCCATGCCTTTACTAGGCCTTCTAAACGTTTGCTGTGATTCTGACTCTAACACACTTGAATCAGTTTGCATCCATACCTGAACTATGGACCTTAGTTAATTCTGTGCCACTGTAGCACTTCAGTTTAGACACTACATACACCAACGGAAGGGATTCTCCCTTCAGGGTAGGAAATCCACCTCCTTGAGAAGCATTAGTTAGGTCAGTTGAAGAAATCTTCAATCAAACTAGCTGTGTCTATGCTGAAGGTTAGGTTGATATAGCTATGTCTCGTAGGGGTATGGATTTTTCTTCTCTCAAATCTAGCTATACCAATGTAAATTCCTAGTGTACACCAGGTCTTAGTCAAGTGTGTAAAGCTGAAGAAGACATCTGTATCCAACAGAAACTGAAGAAGACATCTAGGTAAGCAGAATAATCAGAACTAGGCTAAGATATAGCAGAAAGTGTCATGCTGCATCCTTGGTGGGACACTGGTAGTGGGGACTGAACCTGTTACTAAAATAAATATAAATATTTATATATAGGGAGGTGGTGGAATCTCCTTCCTTAGATATTTTTAAGGTCCGGCTTGACAAAGCCCTGGCTGGGATGATTTAGTTGGGGATTGGTCCTGCTTTGAGCAGGGGGTTGGACTAGATGACCTCCTGAGGTCCCTTCCAACCCTGATATTCTATGATTCTATGATTCTATATAAAAATATGCCTCTTGGGAAAAACAGATTTTGGAGGTTCAGACCTCATGTTACAAGTATGTTGAGAAACAGCAACATAGATTGCCTACCCCAAAAGTGTATGCAAAAATATATATAATGTCAGGACGAAATATGTCTTGTCTCCCAAAATGTTAACAGGAAACATTTTCAAGGGAACATTGTTTTTGTGAAACCATTTATCGCATGCCTAAATATCAGATTCTGATAAAAAGATAACAAGCTTTAGTATGCACCGAGGATTTTTGATTAACAAATCAAACTACAAAGCTCTCTGAAAATAATATCTTCTTTTTTTGTGACTTCAGATAGGTTGATCTCTTGTTACAGTAAACAATATATAGTAACAGTCCTAGATCTGTTAAAGTTGGTGAAATGGTCTTTGCCCATGCAGGATGACAGAGATTTACATGAATTGTCCTGGAGATGGAGGAAGAATGATAGGATGTGAGGAATATGGATTAAATTGGGCTACAAGCTTATTAACTTAACACATCTGGGAATTATCTGGAAATATCTCACACAGTGCAGGTCACCATTCCTTCCTTATTCATTTCTATTTATCTGGGGAGCGCTTCTGTCTGTCCCCTCACCCATCCAAACCTGGTCCCAGCCTATCAATGGGATCCCACTGCCCTCCCTTCATATGAGGGTAAAGGTGCTGGAGAAAAGGAGTTGTCTCCTTCCTGTACCAAACATGAGGAGCTTCAACCCTGTTCCCCAGCTTGTGTTGGGGATGCCTTCCCCTAAGTTCACTTCCAACTGTGATTTATCAAAGACCGGACCCCCTATGGACCGAGTACCTGCAATGGACACCTGACACATGCTAAATTGTGACAATTTGGTGCATTCTGATTGCCCAGCACCAACTGCAGCTCCTGAGGAGCTGCTGTGTTTGCTAGTGCCTGCAAGTCTTGATGGAAATTCTCCTTCTCCTTCTCTTCTTTACAATCCTTGTTGAGATGCATACGCTGATATCACAAATGTGATGCACTCTTTAATGTGGACTCCTACATCCATCAGTCTGTCACTCTAATAACTTTAAGTACCTTACCTCTCCTCTCATTAATACCCTGACTCCATTATACCCCATTTGTCGCCCACATAGAAGAGTTTGCAATCTAAGCCCAACTCCTTTCCTGCACACCTCATCCATTGTTTCTTGTAGACACAGAATATTGATACCTCTCCTTACCATCATATCAGCCATTTCCATACCTTTACCCATCAAAGTACACTCACTGTTGCTACTCTTATGATAAGGGGCTTCTTTGGTTGTGCAGGTCACTGCTTTTTGTCTGACTCTTCTCTCTGACAGCTAGTCCCCCTGAAACTCTAGAGAACAGTTCAGAGGCTGGCCATTAGAAATCCTATTGGCGTGGGGCTGCATAAAAGTAGTCAGGGCCAGTCTCACACCTCCTTATAAAAGGTTTCTACTACTGTCCTTTGCAGCAACCCACAAAAGCCCCATTTCTACTCTGGATACCATGGGCATGAGCTGCTGATCTGGGAGTGGAAGAGAGGGTTCTGTTGGGCAGGACAGAGCATATATACACTCTCCCACTGATGAACAGATGATGAATAGATTATCAGAGCCCTTCTGGCAGCCCCGAGCTCAGATGATGCCCTCCTCTCCCTGCCTCTTCCCAACCTGAAAGGGGGACTCTTAAAGAAAGCCACAGACCCTTTCTTCCCAATTGACCAGACCAAGTCCCACCAACACCTTTGCAGCTGTGGGGGTTGCATTTTCATTGCAACTTTTTATGAATCCTTCAGTGCATATTCAGTGTCTCTCTACAAGGTACAACCATCTTAATTAGTTATCTGGAAATTCCTTTAGCTTTGTCAGATGTTCACTTCTGTCATTGTTGTGTACGTCTGACATTTACATAATATCTGCTTGAATAAATGAAACACTCCTACTAGAATCTCAATGAGCAAATACAGGAACATTCCTTGCAACATTATGTAAATTAGCAATGTCCACAAATTTGTTTCAGATTTTGGTGCTGTAGCTATGGCCTAAACTGCATAGGAAACTACAAAGTCAATATAATATCTTGTTATGCTTACCTTTTCGGAGTTGTTTTTACAGGAAACTATAAGAAAAAGAATGTATTATCATTATATAGTCACATATACTAAAGTCTGCTCTTCTGATCACCTTTCATTTACGAACAAGGAAATTCCACAGATTTGACGATGCTGTGTGCAAAAATAATAGGCTGGTAAGAATAGTGATATGTATAGTGAATATCAAAGCTTCAAGTAGAACTTCATGTCTCATAATGAATGAACAATGCTATACTCTTTCAGCCTGGGGTGAATATGAAAGTGTGAAACATTCTAGGAATAAATATGGTGGAAGGAATACCATGTCTAAAATCCTCTTAACATTTACATAACACATTCTACCTTGAAGTATTCCCTGAATTCATTCTGTTTCAACTACAGCATATCTTTTAGAAAAAGGTCCAGTCTTGATTTGAAGGTTGCCAGAGATGGAAAATCCATCATGATCCTTGGTAAATTCTTCCACTGGTTAATTAACCTCACTGTTTAAAAAAAATTATACTTTATTTCCAGTCTGAATTTCAATAGCATCTATTTCCAGCCATTGGATTTTATGTCTCTGCTTGCTAGATTGAGGAGACTGTTACCAAATATTTGTTCCTCTGTAGGTACTTATAGATTGTGATCAAGTCATCCTTTTATTGTCTCTTTGTTAACTCTATCACTATAATGCATTTTCCCCACTACAGCACCTTCTCATACAGAACCTGGAATTCTTGTTTCTGAGTCTCAGTATTCCTTTGCTGCCTAGCAAATATCTGTGAAATTTATTGGCAAACTATGTTTCCATCCGCATCCAGTGGCAGGTCCACATAGTAGATAACAGCCTACTACTACAATTACTCTAGTAGCTCAGATAGTAATAGAAGCCTGTGTTGTGGTTCTAAGGATCGCAACCTTGTTGAAGACCCATGTTGGGTGTCTATGTGGTTGCACAGGATGAAATTTCAGGTTTTTTTCCCATTTTAAAATTTATAAAAATCCTGGAAAATTATATCCAGAAAGACTACACTAAAAGAACATTAAGGTTTCAAAAGCAAGTACCTAAAAGTTAAGAAATGCTTGAATAAAGGTTGCCATGTAATCCAGTTCTCCAGGGTGACCTTCAACTACCTTAATCACACAACCATTCTTTATCTTCTTGCTTCACCTGCCTGATGTGCCACAGAAGTTGCAGGTGTGCAGTGAATGAAGAAGAGGATGGCAGGAAGAGAAAAACCAAAAACATTGTAAGGCAGTTGAATGCAACCATGGAGAATGGGATTCTTTCTTTGCCTCTGCCACAGTTCCTATGTGATGGTGGGAAAGTCACTTAAACCAAACTCTTTACAAATCGCCACTGACTGTTCCTTGTTTTCTGGGTGCCCAATTTGAAACGCCAGGGGTCTGAGTTACAGACATGCTGAGCACTTACAAGTGTAACTGAGGTGAATGGGAAGTCTTGACTGAGCATCTAAAGTGCTGTAAAAAGCTATGTCCTCTGAAATTAGGCCGTAGGCTTTTCAAATTGCCCCCAAATTAGTTACATTCTTGACAATTTTGGCCTTTAATCTCTGTCTAAGTTCCCCATGTGCAAAATGGGGATAATACCACCTCACCGCAAAGAGGTGTTGTGAAGATAAATTCATCAATACTGTAAATCACTAAGCTACTATGATGACAGCTTCATATAAATGTCCATGAGGAAATTAATAATTCTGTATTATTTCAGGATTTGGATAGTGTGCCATGAATCCTGCTTGGGACCATATATTGAATGCTGAGGATAAAAAGAAATTTCAGTTACCCATTCAGTCAGCAACTCCTGGGAACTAAATAAGGTAGGAGTCTGTAGAAAAAGATAGAATGTAATCATATAATTAAAGACTGTATCATAATGCTAGCACAAGGGGACAAATGAAGGGTTTCTGTGCACAGGTGACCTTAATTGTGGCATTTCCTAGCTTTTTGAGAGCTTGACTTTGCAAACATAATGTTTTAATATATTTTTGAGTGTTTATATAAAATATACACATGCACACACCTAAATATATGTATGTGCATGCATGTATGTATATGGTAGAGGCCATTTCTAGTACCTAGGTAAAAAGATTTTGATGGACAGAAAATAGATTGAAAGAGAGAAAACAGTTTTGTGGAAAATCTATTTCTAATTTGTAAGGTTTTTTCCTCCCTCCATTATCTCTCCTTTTTTTTTTATGACGGCCAACAGTTTATTTGATTTTCACTTACTTGGAAATTTCATTAGGATCACTGCAATGTCTCTCTTATCTTAACTTTGGGATGTATAATTTTCAGTGTTTTTTTCAAACCTTAAATCCTTGCACTAATCCTGGTCATTCTAAGCTGCACCCCAAGGACAAACATATTCATTTTGCTTTTTAAACTTTAGTAAGACTCTTGACTGAGCAGCATGTTATAGGGACATAACAAATTCCAGATTAGAAAGAACAAAGACAAGATTGTTTGCTAGTTAAAAAGAAGGTTTTAATTTCAAGGTGATGCATTAATCTTGTTTATTACTATAGTATCTAAGGACTAAGCAAGAGTGGGCCCTTTTGTGCTAGGCCTTGAAGAGCTATCTAAATAGAGAAGATAGACACAGAGTGAGGGGAAAGGGGTAGAAAACACAAGAAGAGTAAACAATGTGATAGTGGCAAATGTCATATTTGTTCCAAAATTATTTTAATGTTTTGTTTTTATTTATTTTTATAATTATTTGTTTATTGCGGGGATTTACTTAGTGGATAAATTAAATGGGAAGAGAATGGGGAATGGGGAGAAGAAGGTAAGAGGAGAAGGCATGGACTGAGGCTGAAGTGAAGAGACTGTAAGGGAGCAGGAGGCTTGGTGCAAACAGCCAATAAGATTAGGTCAGAGGAAGTCCATTCAAAACTGTAGAAAGTTCTCTGAACATCCAAAGATCCCTGGTTCTGCTCCTACTAGCTGGAGTCTCCAGCTTGCTTCTCTCGGTGGCTTTCTCCCAAGGTCACTTGGTGGAGGACAGGAAGCACCACCATTGTCCTAGTGCTCCCAGAGTAGACGGTGTCTCCCCTGAATAGTTCTGAGTCTGGGGACTCCTGTGTGGAAGGTTGGCCCTGGCTGGGCCTCATTTTGCCCCTTCCTCGTCAGTGAAACAGTCCGTTTTTGGCTGCTTCTTCCCCTACTGCCTGGAATCTCTGACTGGCTCCTCCACTGCCACCAAACCAAAATACAAAGGAGATATCAATTAGGTACAAAACAACCACATTTAATATCTGGGTTCAAATTCAGGCTATAACTTTTGGGATGCAACCAAGTGCATTTACATTACAAGAGCAGTGGTAATATGGAGAAGGCAGAATAGGCTAAATTCATAGCATCATAGAAGATTAGAACTGGAAGAGACCTCAGGAAGTCATCTAGTCCAATCCCTTGCCCAAAGCAGGACCAACACCACCTAAATCATCCCAGCCAGGGCTTTGTCAAGCTGGGCCTTAAAAACCTTAAGGATGGAGATTCTACCACCTCCCTAGATAACCCATTCCAGTGCTTTCACCCTCCTAGTGAAATAGCTTTTCCTAATATCCAACCTAGACCTGCCCAACTACAACTTGAGACCATTGCTTCTTGTTTTGTCATCTGCCATCACTGAGAACAGCCAAGCTCCATCCTCTTTCAACTACCTGGAGGGGGGTTCCAAAGCTGCTATCAAATCCCCCCTCACTCTTCTCTTCTGCAGACTAAATAAGCCCAGCTCCCTCAGCCTCTCCTCATAAATCATGTGCCACAGCCCCCTAATAATTTTTGTTGCCTTCAACTGTACTCTCTCCAATTTGTCCACATCCTTTCTGTAGTTGGGGGGGCCCAAAACTGGACACAATACTCCAGATGTGGCCTCACCAGTGCCAAATAGAGGGAAATAATTACGTCCCTCGATCTGCTGGCAATGCTCCTACTAATGCAGCCCAATATGTCATTAGCCTTCTTGTCAATAAGGGCACACTGTTGACTCCTATCCAGCTTCTCATCCAATGTAATCCCCAGGTCCTTTTCTGCAGAAATGCCACTCAGCCTGTAGCAGTGTATGGGATTCTTCCATTAAAGGCTTAAAATCCATTGCTTATGTAATAATTTGGTATATGGATTTGTGTACAGGCCCAAAGTCCAGACTTTGGTCAAGAGGTCAGAGTCCTAGCAAATAGTGATTAGCTAAGAGAAAGCAGAATAACCAAAAGATAACCTTCCTTTTGCTAAGATATGGCCTCTTCCCACCTCCCTTTCCCAGGGACCAATGCCTGCCTTAAAACATGAATGAACAACTTGAAAGACAATCTTTATTGCCATATACTTTCACTGTTTCTTTGCTTTTACCCCTAGATATGTACCTGTTGGACAATCAGATGAGCTACTTCATTCCTATGGACCCCAAATCAGAATTCAACATATATATGTTATACTAATACATTTATTAAAGTACTAATTAAATGTTAATTTGTCAACTTGAGACCATGGGCAGAGACATTATGTAACCTTTGACCATTGGCTACTGTGCTATCATGTCTTGCTGCTAGACCTATCTGGGGAAGTGGGACTGCCTACCCCATCACTTTCCCCCACCCATAGAAAATCCATATATTCTATTGTAATCAATTGATTGAAAGTGTCTCTCTGAGCCTAATAAGCCAGGTGACACTCCATTAGCGCTGTACATAATAAACTCTTGTGCTTGACCTCTACATGGTGTGGATTTATGTCCTTCATCCATCCTAAGTGCAGGACTCTGCACTTGTCCTTGTTGAACCTCATCAGATTCTTTTGGTCCAATCCTCCAATTTGTCCAAATTGTGTCGATCATCTCTCCTTACATCAGATTCTGTACCACTAGCCCCCTTTAATCCATTACTTCAGCCATAGAGTACCCATGGTGTATGAATGCTGAAGGTTTGATGGTAAGACAGCATGAAAGCAAAACATTCTCCCACCTTTGATAAATATGAGACCAGATTCTCATCTGGGGTAAAATTAGTATGGTTCCATTGAAGTCAATGATTTTACATCAGATGATAATCTGATCCAGTATTCTGGTCTGAAATGTGTGCACAACCCCACTGCACTCCAGGGTCGCCTCATATGAATGTGCTCTCTTCCATCTCTATCTTCTATGATGTTGGCTAACTATGGAACAACTTTGTGAATCATTGTCTCAGACAGAAAATTTATAGACTAATAGTGGGATTTTATAACCGGTTTATTGGAATTAGATGCCCAGTTTCCACTGAAAGTTAATGGGATTTGGGTATTTAATACCCTTCAGCTTCTTTGAAAATCCAGCCTTGCACAGAGAGCAAGTTACAAAAGTTTTTTTTTTTTATCTCAGAAGAATTGGGTTTTATAACTGACCAAGACAAGTGTTCAATCCTGAAAACACTCATGTGAGTAATTTCACAAAGCCCAGGACAAAGTGTGTGAGAGCTGAATATGAAACATTCTTGGCCAAGTGGATCTGGCTAGGGAACTAATTTTGGGGATAAATTAGGCAAATACTGAGTCTAAACATCTTTAGAAACACTGCATATGCTTCCTCTTTGACAAAGCTTTTCTGCCAGACCAAGAATGGCATTGTTCTAATAATTAGACCTCCAAATTTACTCTAATTGTGATATTAACTGTGGAAAAATGGATAAAAGCTTACAAAAAATTTAATGACATATAATGATAAATATTAATGAGAGAGAAAAAACTAAATTAGTTTAAACAAAAATTCCTACTCAAATAATTTAAGGATTATGTTAAGATTATACGTGATATACAAGAGAAGTGTGGGACCAAAAATTAATGAGCCAAAATTGGTGTATCAGAAATTTAGGTCTAATTGGTGGACAGAATGAAAAGTGGATGGTCTATTCCACCTATCACTTCCTTTTGGGGTCCTCAAAAAGAGACTTTGGGAAGAAAAAATGGTGAAAGAGGAGGCAACACACAAAAATTGCTGACAGAAAGAAGGGGAAGGAGAAAGCTTCATCATTATGGCTGCCATTGCTGCCATCTCCTGGAACCCCAGGATTCCCTATGACACCGCTGGATCTTTGTTGGCCTAATCTGAGAAATGTCCTGACCTGACTGGACTGAGAGAGAGAGACCAGGAAAACATCATTACTTACATTGACTTTGGCTAAATCCTGAACACCATCTGGGAGATGAGACTTTGCAACCCCCTCCTGCCCTCCTCCCCCTCCATCCTTTTCCTTCTCCACCTTATTTCTTCTCTTTCGTCCCTCTTTCCTTTTGCCTTCTGTCTAATAAAGCTTATAATATTTTGTAACACTGCTATGTTTTGTAACAGTGCCGTAAGCTTGTAACCAAAAAGGCAGCTAAAAACAATGCCCTCAATAACCCCTTGGTAGTACAAGTCTGCCTGGTCTTGGAGTGGCTGATAAGACCATGTGTTGTGTCAGTGTTTTATCCAATAGTAAGGGTGCAAGTAAAAGTCAAAGCCAGAGACAAAAGTTGAATCTTCTATTGTTGCTGTTCTTTTTTTCTCCCTTTTGTGTGTGTCTTGTTTTGTCTTCTAATGAATAGAATTGGACTTTAATAACAACAACAATACCAACAGCACCATCCCATCTTAACTAATTTCTTTTCTTTTCCACAAAAAATGACCAGTTGTTATCATGTTTAATACAGTGTGTGTGTGTTCCTTTTTAAAACCCCTCTCGAGCTAGAGGGAAAGGAAACAAGAGATGTTAAAATAAAAGTCTCACTTAATATTTTACATTTCAAATGCTTTAACCTTTTTTTCCTTTCTTGTCCCCATCCCCTCTGCATCTTTAATAAAAGGTTAGAAGAATGTTTAATGGTGTTTTTGCCATGGTACTAAGCAGGCTGAGGTGTCTGTATACCAGACCCTGAATGTTGTTTAATACTGTTTAATGTTGGACAGTAACCAGGTCATGTTAACACCTCTTTGGGCTCATTTATTCCATTGACATTAAGGTTGCAACTACACTTTGAACTGGAAGTTTAATTTCTGGCTCAGGTAGCTTTGGTTGAGTTAGTGCACTAACAAAAGAAATGTAACCACGGTAGTGTGAGTGAAGAGATGATCTAGGTGCCTGAGTAAGTACATAGAGTCCCAGGTGGGATTATACATGGGGCAGCGAGCCTGTCCCACCACCTATAATATTGTGGTTAATTTTTTTTAATGTTTACTCAGTTAAAGCTAACGTGGGTCTATCTATCTGACCTCCATATTATACCTCTAGCTCTCAGTGAAGACGTAACCTCACAATGCTTAAATTGCCTTCAACCTTTTCCCCCATTAAAATAAATAAAAGCAACCCCCAAAACCAACTGATCAAGCAACCATAAAACTCATACCTCAAGCAGAGGTTTTATACCTCCAGAAAGGAGAAAAGTGAGAGTCCCCCTGGAGTCTCCTAGGCATGTACCTATTGGGAATCATTTTTATATGGAAAGTGTTCAGATATTAACATGATCGGCAGCAGTATAAAATGCTAAAATGGGTGTGAGTAGTTCAACAGAAGCCTGTGGGATTACTCACATAATAAAGGTTTAAAGTTTGGGCAAACCTTGCACAATCTACTGCTATATAAACAATGTCCTTCTGGAGTTAAAATTGTGTGTGTTATATTTTGCAAACCCTGTTCATACACAATTATGAATTGACTCAACAAGTTAGCTGGTGAATGAGTATCCCTATTATTAAACACACAAAAGAATGCTATAAATAGCATCAAAGAGAACAGAGAAAATGTTTGGCTAAGTAATATTGCTTTTTGTGTGAATATTCTTACTACTTTCAAGATTGCTTCCAGGTCAGTAGTGACCAAGTCATTACTATCTGGTAGCTGTTTGTGGACCTATGTGAAATGAGCTTCTGGTCAGGCCGTTTCTTGGTGGACAGGTGTCTGTATCTAAAAATGATAATCAAAATTAGCATTAATTGGTACCCTGGTTGCCAGGTGCAGCAGAGAGGGCAAAGATTAAATATGCATAAAGAACAAACTACCTTCACTTCTAGAATTGGTCTCCAAAGAATAGGACTGAGACCCATTAGTAAGGCAGTGTGGGGAAGCTGGAACTTCTGTGCTCCTACTGAGTCTTTTCTGTGGCTAGAAGACTTCAGACTCCTCAGTATCATCAGTCAGATAGAAACACCACATTATTTTGTTGAAAGCAGATCTGTGGATTGGGCCAAAAAGTGGGAATGACTCTATAGTCCCGTGGTTTGGGCACTTACCTGAGAGTTAGAATATGGCTGTTTAAATCCCTTTCCTTCATCAGATGGAGAGAGGAACAGAACCAGAGTCTTTCACACCCTGGATAAGTTCACTAAACTAAAGGTTATAAGGGAGGCCTTTCCTGCCCCTTGATGTTTTTGTGTGGCGTTAGACATGTGCTGCTACTATTCTGGTAAGAAATAACTAACTCCAGGTTCCTGGCTGTGGATCAGAAGTAGAGATCAATGCCTCCTTCTTGTCCAGACTTAGGCTCCTCACTGTGGGAGTGACAGGGCTTAAGACACACCTCTTTTCTCATCATCTGCTATTGGCTAGTTTAGATAGCTCCCTGCCTATCTCTCCCCAGACATTGTATAGGAAGCTTAGGTGCTTCAGCCAGGCTTCCAGTGATTTTCTAGGTGCCTAAGAGTTACCTATTGCAATGCTCAGCATTGCAACATCTGTGCCCCTTTGTGGATCCAGGCCCTAGTGGTAGGGAATGGGTGGATACTTGTCTCATCTCCTCTCCCCAGGGTGCTGGCTTATTGATCTGAGCAACTACAAAGGGGGAATGGAGCAAGAGGGGAACAAAATGTGAGTCTGGGTCAGCAAAACTATGTAGTGTATATTAACTAGTGGCTTGGGTGCTAGCTTGGAATTTGAGAAACCTGCATTTGATTTCCGCTATGACCTTAGGTGAGTCATTTAGGACTTGATTCACAAAGGGACTTTGGTGCTACTATCATTCTGAACATTACCACTCAGCTGCTGCCTAATGCTGTAGGTGCCTAAGTTTCCACCAGTGGGCATGTGTAAAACCACCTAAATCCTAATGCCAATCCAGCTAATAAGCTACTTGAACCTTCACCCACATCTAAGGCCTGGCATGATTCTCAAACTAGGTGTTCCCCTGCCTATCTCCACTGTCGGGACTGATCTCAACATACCTAATGTGCACAAAAAACAGCTGGAAATGAGCAGGTTGGGCATGTTAGGATGTGTATGTGTGCCCAGAATACCCCATAGCTCAGTGGGATAAGACTGTAAGAGACTTGAGTTCAAGTCCCTACTCCAAATAAGACAAAGCAAGGATTTAAAAAGGAAGAGGAAGAGCTCTGTGTAGCTTTGAAAGCTTGTCTCTCTCACCAACAAAAGTTGGTCTAAGTTGCACCGATGCAGCTGCGCCGCTGTAGCGCATCTGGTGAAGACAAGCTATGCCAATGGGAGAGCGCTCTCCTGTCAGCATAATTACTCCACCTCAATGAGAGGCAGAAGCAGTGGGAGATGCTCTCTTGCCGACAGACAGATGGACACCACTTTAAGTTGCTGTGTGGCTTTTTCACACCCCTGAGCGATGTAGCTTACATAGACTTAAGTGGTAGTATAGATAAACTCACAGAGAAGCAGTTACAATATTGACTTAGGCACTCTGAATTTGTGACTTATACTTTATAAAGTGAGTTGATCACCCATGTATTTTCCTAAAAGGTGGTGTTATATGTTGTCTGCAGATCGAGTGGATGAGCCCCTAAGGAGAGCCCTAACCTATTATACTGCAGAAGGGTGTCACAGGCTCCACAGCCTGCAGAAGGCTATCAATGTTTTCTAATATGCTGATACATTCAGGAGAAAGGTTGGTCTACTATAAAGGCTAATAAATCAACTTACCTAAACCCTAATACTTTTATGTTGAAATTTGTGAGGAGGAAAAGTCTTATAATTGTGACTCATACCTACCCTGCTACTCCCTCTCTTGGAATTTTATGTTATTATTGGAACATTTTCTTATTGTTACAATGTTATGCGTGTGCAGGGCACTTTACAGACTTTCCAAAGTCCACTGAAGTCAATGAAAGGACTCCCATTGTCTTCAGTGGGGTACTGATCAGGGCCAAAGTGCTTGCCATGAATATATATACATAAACAGTCATATGCTCCCAGGGCTGCACCCTGTTGTTTTTGAAACTAATAGATTAATAAATTATAAGGCCAGAAGGGACCACTGTAATCATATGGTCTGATCTCATATATAACAGAGGAGGTAAGATTTCCCTGAATTAATTCCTGTTTGAACTAGAGCATATCTTTTAGAAAAATATCCAGTCTTGACTTACATCCAATCTTAATAGTAAAACTCCCATTGATGTCAATGGAGATAGGGAGTTTAGATATATACCATAAGTGATGTTACAAAGAGGCTTGGAAGGGAAAGAGCTGGGTTAAGATGATGTTTTTGTTTAGGTGTTTTGTATATGTATCTTATTGGTTCAATTAAAAAGTGCATCCTTGTAATATTTTATAGTTTGCATGTTTTTATAAGAAAAGATATTTTTGCATATTTTAATGTGGTAGGCAGAGAAGGTAGAAGAACATGTGGGAATACAAGAGGATGAAGTGGAAAGGAAATGGGGATGGTGAAGAGATAGATGAGGGGAAAAAGAAGGAGAAGGGGAAGGCGTTAGGATTTGGAGGGTTAATGTTAACAACAATGTGCTGTCCTCATTGGGACTACTTGTGTTCAATACCTTGCAGAACCGAGTCCTCAGTGAGGCTAAATTAGATAAGGTCTGTACAGTTCTATGAACATGGAAAACACAGTATGAGTGCTAAATAGGAGTAAAACTGCAGGCAACCTAGTCTTTCTGCATACAAAGTAAATTCTGTGGAATGATTAATATTTCTTTCACCTCATTCCAGTTACTATGAATTAGAGGTATAGAAAACATATCCCAGTTGAAGGTAAAATGTCTTGTTTCTGCAGTTCCTCTGGAGATAAATATGATGTTATTCCACTGACCTCCAGTGTTTTTGCTATGAAATTATGATTAATATATTTTGCATATCACTTAAAATTGCAATGAAAAGCAACCAGGGTGTAGTTAAGCAGTATTTCACCTGCTCTTTCATCACTTCATTGCTGATACTGAAGTTGGTACTATGTATAACATGGAGCCTGTAATTCTATTTTATGAATGTGAGTTGTATTTGTATGCTTTTCATTGCAACACCAATGAAAATAAACGCGTGCTAAATAATAAAAGCTTTATATACTTTCTAGGTCAGGCCATGAATGTAATTTGAATAAAATATTACTTGTATACGGGAGGTTTACAACAGTGAAATGATAATCAGTGTGAATAATATATAATTTCTAACTGCAAGGATTTTATATATTTATTTATTTATGCTTTTAATTTAAGATATATCCATAACCAAAATCATAAAATGAGGAGAAGGTGATTAGCTGGTTTCATGAAATTGTTATTCCAATTTCCTGCTTTGAATTTCATAGAATCATAGAATCATAGAATATCAGGGTTGGAAGGGACCCCAGAAGGTCATCTAGTCCAACCCCCTGCTCGAAGCAGGACCAATTCCCAGTTAAATCATCAATTTCTTCTAGTTAACATTAATTTTTGTGATGGGCAAGGAGGAATATATTTTTTCCACTTGCATTCCTTTCCCACTTATAGGCTGCAGTTAAAACTCTGTTAGCTAGGTTCTAAAGTACAGAATCTTCTGGGAAACACATAACTCAGAAATTCTTCTTTCACATATAAAATAGAGATGGCCTCTCTTAACCTTGTTAGTGGCCATTTGATGAACTTCTCTGATCTTTATTTCCATTTTCTTCAGGTTCTGATTAACTGAAGCAACAGATGCAGTGTAAAGGTAAAGCAACAAAAGGTATTTTATTTAAGGTAAGCTATTTTTTGAGTGGGTATCTCAGTGATCTGAATGAACTGCTTTGTCTCACTACTAGAGCTGGGCAAAACTTTTTGGAAGAATAGTTGCCAAAAAATGCAGTTTCGGGGCAACTACTATTAATCATGAATTTGACATGAGATTGAAAAAGCCTTACTCCAGAATACCATGTAGCCCAGTGAGTAGGGCACACCTACCTGTATCATGAGAGACCCTGTGCAAATCCCTAGCTCAGATCAGGCAGACTGGGGACTTGAACACAGCAGTCCCACATCTTAGGTGAGTGCTCTAACCAGAGGGCTCAAGTCTATAAGCAGGTTGCTGCTGCCTCCCCGTCCTTAGTTTTATGAATGATGTTTCCAAAGTTCCCTTGCTTTTCATAAAAAAACAAGTAAAAATGTTTTAAATTGTTTGAAAACATTTGAGCTGAAACAAATTTTTGTTTTCTTTATTGTTTAGCTGAGGAAAATATATTTCTGGCTGATATAAAGAAAAATTATTTTTCTGTTCAGCCAACTAATCAAAAAATTGATTATTCACACCGCTCCACTCATTATGAATTTTCAAGAACTGATTATAACAAAGATTTGATTAGAAGGAGTTCATAACAGTCTATTAACACTGACTAACTTCTATCAAAGTAACACTCAGATGCCTCTGTCACTAGATTTTAATATATCACATATCCTCAGATTCCACCACAACTTCTCCCTAAAACAGGATTAATACGAACATCTTTGTCTGCATTATCTTTGCACCATTCATCCCAGGTGCCAGACTTTCCTGAAGCATCCGTGCTTCTTTTGTCTGGCCAGGAACTTGGAGTGTAAGATCTCCTCTGAGGATGCAACTCTAGGCTAAAGGAAATTCATAATGAATGTTCATTTAATGTTCCTTATCAGTTCATTAAAATGCTTGTGCACCAAGTTTATGAACATCTTTGATAAACATTTGGATTTGTTGTGCATGAACTGCTGATGAATAGTCATTAAACTGTCCTTAAATTTATTCACTATGAATGCCTATTAATTTCTCATGAATTATTATAAAATTCAAGCTTGCTCTGGCAGTCATCCATAAACACAGAATAATCTTTCATAGTATATGTATACTTTACTATTAATAAAATAATATAGACTACAGTATGATTAATGTGTAGATGATGTACTTTGCACTGGTAGTAATTTCATCAAAACTAAACTATGTTAAGAGAAAACTATACAGGGGACCTTAGGCATGGCAACCACTAACTTTAAGACACCCTGCCTAGCGGACTTCACAACCCTGAATTAGGCCATACAATGCATGAAACATTTAGGTGCATAAAAAAGGGATTTGCAGAAGCCAGCAAATTGAGAGAGAGTCTGCCTAAGCTAGCCAGTAGGAAATGTCAAGGAAAGGGGTGGGGCATAAACCCTGCCCCTCAAAGTAAGTTAAGCACCTAACTCCAGGATAAAGGAAGGTCTCTCCCTCCTCTCCAGATTCACAGATGTGAACTGTGCTACTATATATAGTAAGGATGAAAGAATTTGGCCCTGAAACTGCAGAATCCTCAGCTTTTTTGACTTTTTAAATTAGATCTTGTCAATGAGCATTAAATAAAGTATCCATGACATGTACCCTTTTTTGATGAATGCTTGTTTGCACTATAGAGCTGATCAAATAACATTGTTTGAATGAGATATTCTTTGAATAATATTAATACTTTCTTCACTGCATATATAAAAATATTATGTTAAAGAACATTACGTTTGCAAAGCCAAGCATTCAAATGTTAAGAAATGCCATATTTAAAGTTTCCTGCTCAACCTTAATTCAGCCCCCTCGTGCATATGTGTTATGATACAGTCTTTTAATTACAGGATCACATACTTCTCTTCCCCTCTAACTTTGAGTCCCATTTTCTCTTCATCACAGCCTCCATTCCCCCGGCTCCTTGTCCCAATCTACTTGACTAGCTGTTACCCAAAGAGAAGGCAAATTTCAAGAGTTGGTTTATTTTGACTAATAAAATGACTTTCATTTTAGCTTCACTGTAATATCTGGTTTTGGCTGGCTACCATTTCACACCGAAGAAACTAGCATCCACCTTTCCACTGCTCGCATTTCAGAGAAGGAAGAAAGGAAGAGAGAGATCATAAAACCTGAGTGCTAGGTGATGCAGGTAGTAAGTCATTGTACCGTTACCTAAAAGAAACTGCTGACAGCCCCGCAACCTGAAGCAAATACTCACCAGCAACTACACACCACACAACAAAAACACTAATCCAGGAACCTATCCTTGCAACAAAGCCCAATGCCAACTCTGTCCACATATCTATTCAAGGGATACCATCATAGGACCTAACCACATCAGCCACACCATCAGGGGCTTGTTCACCTGCACATCTAACAATGTGATATATGCCATCATGTGCCAGCAATGCCCCTCTGCCATGTACATTGGCCAAACTGGAGAGTCTTTACGCAAAAGAATAAAGGGACACAAATCAGACATCAAAAATTGTAACATTCAAAAACCAGTAGGAGAGCACTTCAATCTCCCAGGACACTCAATGACAGACTTAAAGGTGGCAATTGTTCAACAAAAAAACTTCAAAAATAGACTTCAATGAGTAACTGCAGAACTGGAATTAATTTGCAAACTGGACACCATCAAATTAAGCCTGAATAAAGGCTGGGAGTGGATGGGTCACTACAAAAAGTAATTTTCCCTCTGCTGATACTCACACCTTCTTGTCAACTGTTGGAAATGGGCGACGTCCACCTTGATTGCATTGGCCTCGTTAGCACTACAAAAAGCACTCTTCCCTCTCTCGATATTCACCCGTTCTTGTCAACTATTGAAAATAGGCCACTTCCACCTTAGCTGAATTGACCTCATTAGCACTGAGCCCTCCCCCGCCCCAACTTGGTAAGGCAACTCCCATCTTTTCATGTGCTGTAATATTTATACTGCTTGCTGTATTTTTCACTCCATGCATCTGATGAAGTGGGGTTTAGCCCACAAAAGCTTATGCCCAAATAAATTTGTTAGTCTCTAAGGTGCCATAAGGACTCCTCGTTGTGTTTGCTACAGTTTAATATAAGTTGGAAATAGATCCGTCAAGTTCATAGTAAAAAAATAAAAAGCCAAAAAAGGGTCCAGAAGTTAAAAAAGCAAAGTACTAAAAATTTTTTTAGTAACCCTTGTGGAGGGGTAGGCTCTGAATACCATACTGTAAAAATCATCAGCAACAGTTGCCGGTAGGAGATATAGCCCAACCTCATGCAAGCATTTCAGCCAACCTAAAAGAACTCATAAAACGAAACACAACATTTTAAGATTTTTTTTTAAATATAAAGGAGCCAGAATCTCTCAGGCTATAGCATTGTTAGCCTGAATTTGATATCAGTCTGCTTCTCTCCACATCAGTTTTAAACCAGTGTAACTCTATTGACTTAATAGTTAGTCCTGATTTTCATTAGTGTCTTTCTGTTCCAGACTGAGGTAATATTAACAAAAATGTATGTAGCCAGTCAGCAGCACTATCCTCCCATTTCTTAGTATATCACTCACAAGTATTTTAAACAAAATTCTAGCCAAAGAATATTTTCTTTTCAGCTTCATTTTTCAAAGCTTGCAGCATTCCTTGTGTCCCCTAAAAGGATGTGCCTGACCTATGCAGAGGGATGCAAAGAGGTGGGGGGGGGGATCTTTGCAAGCTCTCGCCTCTCTAACCCCCAGCAGGTTCATCCATAGTCAATCGCCAGGCCTGATCCTCCTCTCACCGACAGCAGTGTAAATTGTTTGGCATTACATTAGTTTAAATTAGTGTGAAAGGAGAATCATACCAACTATATTTATTTTTTCCATTTAGAATTTCTTTTCTCCTTCTCTGCTCCTTATTTCCCACTCTCTCTCTGTAACTATTTTCACTCTGCGCAGTGTCTGTGCCATTTTCACGCTGCTTTTCATAAGAATTTTTCCTCCTCAGTCCTGTTTTCACAGTCCATCTGAAGCACACTATAAACCAAATAAGGTACTAGTTCAAATTCACTCTCAAAGGATGGATGATTCAAGATCAGAAATCAAACAAGGTGAATTTGCCCACTCTTAATGAAAACATTATCTATGTTTTCAATCAAATATATTCATCATTAATACAGGGCTATGACTCCTTCCTGTGCAGCCTTATAGGATGTGGAGCTTGCTGCCACCACCACTGTTCAAATACATGCAGAAGCGATCCCTGCCCTTTATAGCTTTCAATCTATATAGACAAAACAGACAGTTTTTACTTGTGTGAGTAATTCCACTGAAGTTTGCAGGATCAGTCTCAGGGTTTAAGCATTTATGTTGGCATTTATTTTATCTGACAAACTGAATACACTAATTTCAAAGATTCCCTTAACATAGTCTGAAAATTTACACCAGTTTAGGCTCTGGGCCATATATAATAAGGAGAAGGAGATATCCACCCGTTAATGCTTGAGCAAAACCTCCATTAATGTTAATGGGATTTAGGCATGCACATCAAGGGGCAATATAAACCAAAGATCCTTAATTTATTAAATCAAGGACTCATGCCTTTATCTAATTATCTAGGAGTAATCAAAAGTGATAATTGCACTTTGGTAGGGGACAAGGTAATTGAAGACACCAGGCTGATTGAATAACACTGGCCTATGGTTATTTTTATCTGGAATAACAACAAATAACATATGGAAAATAACATTTTGAAAAATAAATAATTTTAAATATATTAATGAAAATGGAAACTACACATTAAAGAGGTTAAAAAAGGCTGAAATGAATAAAAGAACCAGACAAAATAAGTGGACAGTAAAATGATATTTTAAACCACATTTCATCTAGTTCAGAGATGCTAAGTTCTTTCTTGCACAAGCAAGAAAACCAATCCTTCACTTATGCTTACAACTTGCTTTATTATAAGCATCACAGATAACACCTGTAGTTAAGGTTGTCCAATGCTTTCCTTTTTCAGTACCTGTTTTCAGTTGCTTGTAACTTTGCCAAACTTTAACCATTCAGGCTGAAATTTTCCATGCTGGGAGTCTGCCTCAGGTTGACAAATGCTGGTCAGAAACCCCAGAAGCTTTGCCGTGCCTCCATTGCCAGGGGAAAAGCAGAGAACCCATTCCCCTAAGAGTATAAGAACGACAATCCCCCCTCACACTTACGCTTCCTCATATATCCTGCCCAGCTATGTGATAGGCAGGGATCCCTTAACTTTTTTCAGGCTATTGCTTTATCTTGTCATATACCCACTCCCTACCATTGTGGCACAGAGCACACTCTATCCAACAATGTAAGGCCAGAAGAATGGCCACACTGGGTCAGACCAAGGTCCATCTAGCCCAGTATCCTATCTTCCAACAGTGGTCAAAGCCAGGTGCTTCAGCAGGAATGAACAGAACAAGTAATTATGGAGTGATCCATCCCGTCATGCATGTCATGCAGAGGCTGACACCCAGAGCATGGGGCTAATAGCCATTGATGGACCTATCCTCCATAAATGTATCTAGTTCTTTTTTGAACCCTGTTATAGTTTTGGCATCACAACATCCCCTGGCAACAAGTCCCGGAGGTTGACTGTGTGTTATGTGAAGTACTTCCTTTTGTTTGTTTTAAACCTGCTGCCTATTAATTTCATTGGGTGATAGCTAGTTCTTATGTTATGTGAAGGAGTAAATAACGCTTCCTTATTCAGTGTCTCCACACCATTCACAATTGTATAGACCTCTATCAAATCCCCTCTTAGTCATCTCTTTTCCAAATTGAAAAGTCCCAGTCTTTTTAATGTCCCCTCATATGAAAACTGTTCAATATCCTTAATAATTTCTATTTCCCTTCTCTGTACCTTTTCCAATTCTTGTATATCTTTCTTGAGCTGGGGCAAACAGAGCTGCACACAGTAGTCAAGGTGTAGGGGTGCCAGGGATTTATATAGTGGCATTCTGTCTTATTATCAATCCCTTTCTTAATGGTTCCTAATGTTCACTTTTTTGACTGCTGCTCCACAATGAGAGGATGTTTTCAGAGAACTATCCACAATGACTCCAAGATCTCTTTCTTGAGTGGTAACAGCTAATTTAGACCCCATCATTTTGTATGTATAGTTAGGATTGTTTTCCAATGTGCATTACTTTGTATAACATTGAATTTCATCTGCCATTTTGTTGCCCAGTCACCCAGTGTTGGGGAGCCCTTTTTAACTCTTCACAGTCTGCCTCTGACTTAACTATCTTAAATAATTTTGTATCATCTGCAAATTTTGCCATCTCACTGTTTACCTCTTTTTCCAGATCAAGTATGAATATGTTGAACTGTACTAGTCCCAGTACAGATCCCTGTGGGACACCGTTGTTTACCTCTATCTGAAAACTGATCCTTTGTTTCCTGTTTCCTGTCATGAACCAGTTACTGATTCATGAGACAACCTTCCCTCTTATCCCATGACTTCTTACTTTGCTTAAGAGCCTTTGGTTGAGGGACTTGTCAAAGGCTTCCTGAAAGTCCAAGTACACTATATCCACTAGATCATCCTTGTCCACACATTTGTTGACCCCCTCAAGGATAATTCTGTTCTTTACTATAGTTTCAACCAATTTGCCTAGTACTGAAGTTAGCCTTACCAGTCTGTAATTACCAGGATCGTCTCTGGAGTCTTTTTTTACAAACATGGTACAGCAGCTGATTTAAATGATAGATTACATACCACAGTTAGTAGGGCTGTAATTTCTTATTTGAGTTCCTTCAGAACTCTTGAGTGAATACCATCTGGTCACGTTATTACTGTTACTGATTTATTACTGTTTAATTTATGAATTTGTTCCCAAATCTCTGCTATTGACACCTCAAGCTGCAACAGTTCTTCAGATTTGTCACCTAAGAATGGCTCAGATATGGCAATCTCCTTCTAGCCACTTCTTTTACTTTGTTGGTTAGCCATGGTGGCACTTTTTTGGTCCTCTTACTGTATGGGGAGACTTTGGCAAACCAGTAAAGTGCCTGAAACCACTATTGCTAAAAGTAGCCAAGTCAGCAGGCCATAAATTGGCCATGCAGTGGCCTTAGCTTAACCAAGGCAGGAGGGGAGTGGGTTTTGGGTGCCACAGAAAGGGCAGCTTGACCCAGTATCCTTCCTGCTAAGAATGTTGAAATTGCTGATATATGTATGTTAGAAAAACAGGGAGCTTGTCTATATGTGCCCTCAGGAATGTGTCTGTCAGGGTCTCAAGGCATGCACACTCTGGAAAAAAAAATATATCTGTTTAATTGATGACCATAAGGAAACCTCTTGCTTGACCTTTAAAAACTGCTTGCTTAGCAAGTTTTCTTTAAGTGATATGTCTTGTATTACTAATGTATAAATAAGGGGGAAAAGTTTTAGGTAGCCAGACTCTTTGGGAGGGTTTCTTCAGGGACACTCACTCTGGATGCATCTTGGGGTCCCCACTGGCAGACGGAAGTTTGGCCAATGGAAGCCTGTCACTGTGCCACTCGAGAGTCACACTCAGCTTCGGTAATTATCGAGGGTTGGGGGTGTATTACTAACCTATTGTGGACGTGTGTAAGTGCTTGAGACTAAGTTTAGCTTTAAGTAAAAGCACTCCTGTGTTGTCCTGTTTGTGCCAGCCATCTATCGGTTGGACAGCCGTGTCTCCCTGGATTTATTTCCTGACACCACCTTGCACAAAGTAAAAGTTACCAAGAGCTTTGGATTGAAAGAACCCTAGGTAACATTACTATGTTTTTGATTTGGGGCATACATTTAATTTGAACCTCTGTTATGGTGTTTGTAAAAAGTTTCCACGCCGCTTCCTCGTTTTTGTGTAGTTCCCCTTTCTGAAGTTAAATGCTACTGTGATGGGATCTTTTGGTATTCTCCTCCCACCCCCAAGGATCTTAAATTTTATTATATTATGGTTACTATTACCAACCGTTCAATGATATTCACCTTTTGGATCAGATCCTGTGCTCCACTTAGGACTAAATCAATAATTGCCTCTCCCCTTGTGGGTTCTAGGGCTAGCTGCTCCAAGAAGCAGTCATTTATGGTGTCAAGATACTTCATCTGTGCTTCCCATCCCGAGATGACATGTACATATAGAATATGGGGATAGTTTAAATCCCCTGTTATTACTGGATTTCCTGGGGGAGAGAGGGGGGGCAGTAGCCTCTCTAATCTCCCAGAGCATTTTACCATCACCATCCTAATCAGATGATTGGCAGTATATTCCTACTCCAATATTCTTATTATTCGAGCATGGAAATTCTATTTATTCTATGGTATACAGTAGTTTGATTTAGTTAAGATTTTTACTCTATTTGACTCTATGCTTTCTTTCACATATAGTGCCACTTCCCCACTAGCATGACCTACTCTGCCATTCTTATACGTTTTGTCCCATTGATTATCATCATTCTACCAAATTTCTGTGATGCCTATTATACCATATCTTCATCTAATACCAGGCACTCAAGTTCACCCATCTTAGTATTTAACAAGCATAGCCCTTCTAGGAAGAAACATCTACATCCATGTGGGCCTCACTAGCACTATGGCACCCTGTGAAAGCATAGAGCTGTAGAGCCAGATACCACTGACAGTGTTGGCTAGGGACTGGCTCTGTTCTTTGCAGCCATTTCAGAGGGGTATAGGTACTGACACCCCCTAGACACTCCTAACACCTACAGCACCTTTTACCACTCAGGAGCCCACTGAACACCATTTCTACTCCCATAGGGCACCCTAACTCCCACATCACCCACCTACTTGCCAAGAGCTACTTCCTAAACCTCCTTAGCTAAACCCCTAGCTCCCTCCACCCTCACAAGAAACTCCTAATGCTCCCCCAGCACCACCTACTCCTGAAACCCCTGACTCCTCAGCATCCACCTACTTGCCCTCCCAGCACCCCCTAAACCTCACATTTTCCCCGAAGAGCCCCCAACCTGCCCAAGAGCCCCCTAGCTCCCACCTAGCTCTCTACTCTCTCTCCCACCTATCCCTCATGTCTCCTAATGCCCACAGCACTCATCTACCCCTCTCAACTCCCCCACCCCCACAACCCTCCATCACAGTTTGAGTAACTGCACCCTGTATCTCCTCTTCCATGATCCACTCCAGGAGTTCACAGTCAGGTCTCTAGTCATCACGTGTCTCTGGGCAGGGACCCTTGTCCTACTACCTTCTGAGTGAGGGACGGTTTTAATAGCCCCCTGCCTTACACTGTGATCTTCTCATAAACTCAGTCAGCCTAATGGCCAGGTGACTGCCCTTTGCTTTCTCTCCAAGAGCTATGACCAGTGTATTGCCAGCTGTTACAAGTTACCACACAGCTCTTTCTACACACGCACATTTATTCTTAAGGTAAAAGGGTATGGAGAAAACTTAAAGACAATAAACATTCCTTTGAACAGGCTAAATGTTTACCAGAGGTCACCCATCAGTCTTATGAGGCCCTAGTAAGCCAAAGTGTTTCCAGCCCTTATGTAAGTGGAAACAGGGGCTGAATGAACTGAATGACAGCTAGCTGGGAGGGGGAGACACTTCAGGAGCAAACTGTATTGACATGAACACGTCTTTTCTGCTTAGATATCCAGCAGATAGAGCGGTGTTGTTCAAAGTGATCAACTTTGGCTGGTGTTGGGTTATAAATCACTTTAGTACTGAATGCAGGGATAGTGACATGCTGTTATCAATATTGTTGTCTTTATTGTATGAATAAAGGGGAGCAGAACTGTGCTCAACCTGTCCCAAATAAAGGAGTCAGCCTCAGCACTGAAAGTAGGGTTGCCAGGTGTTCAGTTTTCAACCGGAACGCCCAGTCGAAAAGGGACCCTGGTGGCTCCGGTCAGTACCATGGACCCGGCCATTAGAAGTCCAGTCGGTGGTTCTGTGGGTCTAAGGCTGGCTATAACCTACCTTTCCTGGCACTGTGCTGCACCCCAGAAGTGGCCAGCAAGTCTATCTCCTAAGTGTGGGGGGAGGGGCCCAGGGCTCCATTAGCTGCCCCTGCTCCGAGCACCAGTTCCGCACTCCCATTGGCTGGGAACCATGGCTAATGGGAGCTGGGGGCGGTGCCTGAGGGCAAAAGCAGCGTGCGGAGCCTCCTGGCTCTCCCGCCCCGACCAAGGAGCTGGACCTGCTGGCTGCTTCCGGGATGCAGCGAGGAGTCAGGACAGGCAGGGAGCCTGCCTTAGCACTGCTGCGTCACTGACTGAGAGCTGCTCAAGGTAAGCCCGAGCACCAACCCCGAGCCCCAAACCTCTGCCCCCGAACCCTCCCCCCCGAAACTCCCTCCTGTACCCGAAACCCCTCATCCCTAGCCCCACCCCAGAGCCCACAACCCCAGCCAGCCCTCACCCCCCATGCACCCCAACCCCCCCCCAGCCCAGAGTCCCCTCCTGCACCCCAAACCCCTCATCCCTGGCCCCACCCCAGAGCCTGTACCCCCAGCCCAGAGCCTGTACCCCCTCCCACACCCTAACCCCCTGCTTTAACCCACAGCCCCCTCCCATATTCCAAATATCTTGCCCCTTCCCACCTGGAGCCCTATGCTGTACTCCCAACCCCTCATCCCCAGCTCCACCCCAGAGCCTGCACCCCTAGCTGGAGCCCTCAGCACCTCCTGCACCCCAACTCCTAAAGTTTAGGCACAGAGTCAGTAGCCCAGCAAAGCAGCACAAAACAGACAGTGCAGCCTGGTGAATATGGCCCTTAATTTACGATTTACCAATTAGTTTGGAGGGCTAACAGTGAGACCAGTGATATGTGTAGAGGAGTGGGGAGAGCCAACTCCCTGAATCCCAGTATCTTTGGGTATGTCTATACGCCATAGTAAACCCAGCTTAATGACCTACACATATAAACCTGCTTGTCTAAATGAGCAGCCACATTGCACTGGTGTTCATGCCTAATACTCATGCTGGCATGACCATGCTGTAGGAGCCGGCACATCAGACACTGTGGCTTTTGCGGGAGAAGCCTTGGCTTCTTAGTGCCTTTGCTAGCTGTAGGGCTTGGTTCATGGTGTAGCATGGGAGGACTTCTCTGTCCATCCTTGCCCTTAGCTTGTCAGCATAGCCAGCTGAGACAGGGAAGGGAAGAACAACCTAAGGGCATCCTGCCTCTTGAAAAAAGGTTATTAAACTTTGGAAGATATAAGCCAAGACAGAAGCCATCTTTGACATCCATCACTAGACAAACACAAGAGAACAGAGCTTGTGCAAGCTGGGAAAGATGAGTGCTTCAACCAATGGGAGGTTGAAGTCTCTGGAAACTGAATACAGATGAGAAACCTGCTTAGGCAAATATCTTTCACTTAGGACGACAAGGGATGCCAGCATCCTGTATTTCTGCAGAAGGTCATGACTGAGGGAAAGTTAGCCATGTGGGAAGAATGAAGATTGGAGAGAAACCATCTTGAACAAAGCCTGTATATTGCTAGATTAAGTTCTAGGTGTGCATTCTCACTTTATTTGTTTGTACCCATTTCTATCTTTATTCCTTTTACTTGGCATTACTTAAAGTATGCCTTATTGTTAATAAAATTGTTTAATTTTTTTACTACAAACTAACTCAACACTGTGTTTGAAGGGAAGGGTGGATTTGCCCCAGTTAAGTTAGTAAGCTGTAATGTTTGTGTCTCTTTAAAGAAGCAACAAACTTTATAATTTCTCTGAATGATCAAGGTGAGGGCTGGACACTTCAGGGCACTAGCTTTTGGGGAAATTCTTGACTGGGAGTATGTCGGGGTCATCTTGCTAGTTGAAACCCAGGGTGGAAGCCCGAGTTGGGCTATAGTTAGGCTGCTGGGGTCAACAGTTGCTGAACCAGGGCTGCCTAGCACACAGACACTCAGGGTGTGACCTGCATGCTTGTAGACTGGCTGTAAGCTACAGTAGTATGGGGCCAAACACTGGAAGTTTTCATTGGTGTTACCGTGTGTAGGGCTGCACATGTTGGGAATTAGAGTTTCTAAGGGTACATCTACATTAAAAACTTAAGTTGACCTATATTAGGTCGATTTACACATGGGTCTCAAACACGTGGCCCACAGGGTTATTTTCTGTGGCCCGCCAAGCTCCCCATGCCTTCTCCCCGGGAGTTATTTCCTGCGGGCTGCCAAGTTCCCTTCCCCCCAATACGCCACGTCCCCGTTCCTCTGCCTACCTCCAGGTTGGAATGGGGGCGGGAAAGGGGTGGGAAGAGGTGGGGCAGGGGTGGGGCCTAATGGAAGGGGTGGAGTGGGGATGGGGCCAGGGGGGCTTTTGTACCTTTATATGAAAAGGTGTCAGTGATGTGGCCCTTGGGCCAATATACTAGTCCTCATGTGGCCCTCGTGGTGATTCGAGTTCGAGATCCCTGATTTACAGCATGTCCACAGTACCCTCTTTGGGTCAGCGGTGCACATCCTCATGAGGCGCGCTTCCACCGACCTAAGAGGGGCAGCTGAGAGGCTGGCTGCCCGCCGTTCCCTGCTGGGAGAGGTGGGGGAAGCTGCCCAGGGCTTCTCTCCTCCCTGTTCCTGAGAGAAGCGGGGTCCAGGTGCCTGGGCTTCTCCCAGCTGGGAGCGGGGTCCAGGTGCCCGGGCTTCTTGCTCGGCTCCCAGGTAGGAACGGGGTCTAGCAGGGTCCATTCTTGCACAGGCTCCCATCCGGAGTGGGGTCCAGCTGGGCTCTAGCTGCCTGGCTTTCTTGTTAATTTCACATCTCTGCTGGACAACAGAACTAACAGCCGAGGTAAGTAATACAGTGTCTACACAGACACAGTGTCACCCTAACATAAGGTGGAGATATGTCTGTGTACTAGGGCACTTATATTGACGGGACAAGGCTGTAGTGTAGACAATGACATAATTAGGGCAACAAAAGCTGCTTTATGTTGACCTGTGTAGCACAGACCAGGCCTCAAATTACCAAAGGAGAGGTAACCTCAGGAAGGGGCAACACTCACCTCTTAGAGTGAAAGACTGTATGCTAAGACTCCTGGATTCTGTTCTTGGTTCCGCCACTGAATCCATCTCTGGCTCTGGGGATTAGTACTTTGGAAGAGGTGTGAATAAGGACTGCAAAACCCTTTGAGACATTTATTTATCTCATTTATTTGAGATATTTAATTATGTACAAAAACAAATGTTCTTTAGATATGAATCCTGTGGCATCTCTGGAGCAAGAACTGTCTTTGCCTCTACTCTGGGAGGCCCAGAACATATTCTGGCACTGTGATCCACATACAGCTAGGAATTATTTCAGGGAAGTTCCAATGGTCCATTTTGGCTTTGGACTCTATTAATTTAATGGACAGACCAGACCGACATACAGACCATCAGAATGGTCCCTGGATAAGACACCAACCCCGATTCAGAGGGCCTTGTTTCTATTTCCAGACCTGCTGTTTACTTGCTCACAGTTTGTCATGTGTGCAGTCCCCAGTGGGACACAAGCTCAGGGATGGTGAGGAAGCATTCCCTGCACTCTGTGCACTGGTAAGGTTTCTCCTTTGAATGTATTTTCTGGTGGATGACGAGGCTGGAGCTGCGTGTGAAGTGGTCGCCACACACTGCACACTCAAAAGTGTGCTCCCCACAGTGCATCTCCTGGTGCTGGGTCAGTGCTGAGTTGTGACTGAAGCTCTTCCAGCATTGTGCACACTTGTAGGATTTGTGCATTCGCTGGTGCTGGAGAAGGTTTGCCTTGCGACTGAAGAGTCTCCCACACTCAGTGTACTGAAAAGGGATCTGTTCTGGAGAGGTTTTCTGGGGAACTGTGATGTCTTTGAGGTCTCTTACATCTCCCCCATGGGGAGTGGGCTTACTGCAGCTCTCCCCGGGTGCTTTCCCTGTTGACTCTCTGAGCTGTGCTGGTTCCCACAGGCTTTTCCCAGATCAAGATTCTGAGACACGCTCCTCTTCTGACCTCTTGAGTCCTGGTTTTGAGATATGCTCCTTTTCTGACCTCCAGATGACATCTTGTGCACTCCGATTTCCTTGAGCGCTTCCTGCCAAGGATTCACTTCCTCATCTTCAATCAAGATCACATCAACTGCTGAAAGGAAAGGGAAAAAAAACCCCACAAGAGAATCAAAATATAATCAGGTTCCTTGGAAGAAAAGAAACCAAAGAAAAGTGGAACTGTAAAGGATCTGTCACAAATTAAACCCAACAACCTTGACTTGAACCCTTCCGGCTTTCTTTTCCTGGAATACAGTTATCCAAGTAGTAGCATAAGAAGTCTGATGTACCAAGGCAGCTGTGTAAACATACACAGATCACACTTGATAATAATAGAACCTTTATATTAGGGTGTATATGTACCTATGTAGGCACATATACCTATTATTTATAGTTACAGAGGCACCAACCAAGATCAAGGCCCCACTGTGCCAAACACTTCACAGACACCTGGTAACACGGATCGGGGCTGCACAGACACACTGTTAAAAGGTGGGGTAAAACAGGTAAGCTGAAGTAGGATACTAATACATCCACCTACCTCAAAGATCTTTAAGATCAGGAGGGAGCATTATGACCATCTAGTCTGACCTCTTGCATAGCACAGGCCAGTTTCCTCTAGCTCAGTCAAATATGCCGTAGTCACCCAGAAGTTATGCACTCAATGCAAAAATCATCAGGTGATTTTTCAGCCTGTCTCATTCTGGAGGCCAGATGAGATGGTCACAATGGTTCCTTTTTTGCCTTAAAATTATGACCATCTAGTCTGACTGACTCTATAATACAGGCCGACATCAAGCCTGTTAATTTGGGTTTGAACTAGGTCATAACTATCCCTCTCGATTCCCAGAGCAGTAACAGCAGCAATTTAAGCTTCTCTACTTCATCCCCCTTCATGCAAACCAATGCTGATCGGCTCTGGAGGCCAGGGGAAAATCTGTGTTCATAACCCACACTTTCCTGTTTCTCTCCATAGAGGCATTAAGAACAGGTCAGTTGTGATGGTGGATTTGGTAAAATGGGTACCTGGAGTTTCAGATGGGCTGACAAGCAGCTATCAGATTGGAATGGCTCTCACCTGAGCCAGAGCCAAACTTGGGCCATACTGATAGACCCGTATTACACTGCTAATCCTCTGCAGCTAGCCAGTGCCCCACATTCCCTCCCCCTACGCTCAGTCTTAGATATTCCCCTCAGATGCCTCCACACCTCATCCTCTGCCATATCAGGTTTATTATCCATTTTCTGGAGGGGCTGGAGGTCCTCTTTGGAGACAGAGGGTGGCTCATACTGGGGTTCCAGGGGTTTGCTCCATATCAGTTCCCCTTGGGATATATGCTCCAGATTGGGCTGTGGCTGTTCCAGCTGGGAGGCAGAAGATTCCGATAACGCTCTAGAGGATGCCATCTTCTCTGAGGTCACTTCTTCAACCTTGAAATGCACCATGACCTGGGAAAGAGACAAACATTACAGTGAATCTAGGGCTCACTTTCGAGTCAGGTCTGAAAGAGCCACTGGGGAGACAACAGGAAATGATGGACCAGGACATTCTCCCATGTCCCTGTGGTTTAGGGGTGCAGCAGTGGGGGAAATGGCTGAAGTGTTGATAGCCAGAGATTCTCTTTGGCCAATTGATGGGACCAGAGAAATTTAGCCATGACAGTGAGATGGGGAGCTCTGAATATTAGACCAGCAGGGCTGTCCTGCATTCAACTACCTCAGGGTAATCCCTTCTACCACAGCAGTTCTCAGCTGGGGGTCTCCCAACCCACAGGGCAGAAGAAGTCTGGTGGGGCAGAAGCCTGAAGCCCTGAGCCTCCTGTTCAGCACCCAACAGTCAGTGTTGGTCTGGAAGTGATTGGCAAAATTCCCAAAACCTCATCTAAGTGCCCACAGTTATCAGGGGCACATTCTTGAACACAATGATATGGCACCATGGAACCAATTTCTCTCCTGAGAGCTCCTGGCTGACCCAGATAAATGGGTCCTGATTGTTGCTCTTTGGGCAAAAAGCAAAGGTGGCAGCATTTACAGGGCCTACCTAAGAACACAGAGAAATCCCTATCATGGCAAGAAGAAGGCCTCACAGCCTGATATCCCTCCAGTTCTCTCACCCTTCAGGGTTCAGTGATCTCACCTGTAGCCCCCGTCTCCCAGCCTCTGGCTGTCCCAGTTAGAAACCCTCCACCAGGGCCACCACTTCAGTGCAGGTCTCAGGGCCATGTTTCCAGATCCAGTTCTGCATTTCCTCTGGCAGGGTGGTTAGGAATTGCTCCAGGACAAGCAAGTCCATGATCTGCATTTTGGTATGGATCTCCGACTTCAGCCAGCAATGGCAAAGTTCCTGGAGTTGGCTGTAAACCTCTTGGGGCCCCTTGACATCATGGTAACAGAACTGCCTGAAGTGCTGGCGCTGCATCTCTGGGCTGATGCCATCCTCTTGCAGGATGGCTGCCTTCACTTTCCCATAGTCTCTGCTGTCTCTGGTGTCCAGACTGATATAAGCCTGTTGGGCTTTTCCTCGGAGGGTTGGTAAAAGTCGTGTCACCCATTCTCCTCTAGGCCACCGGCAAGCTTCAGCCACTCGTTCGAAGGTAGACAAACAGGCCTCAGTACCATGCCCCTGTGTGAGCTCTGGCAGCTGCAGGTTTTCCCATGCAGGGGCCAGAGGGGACTGTATATCCTGTACAACATCCTGACATTGTGTGTCCTGATACTTTGCCATGTCCAAGTACCGTGGCTGATTACAACTGTGCTGGGGACCCACCTGTCTCAGTAACTCATTAACAGGCCCTCACTGAACCACAAGGCAGAATTTTCCAATTTATTCTAATCCCCTCCCACATTTCAGAGCCATTTCTTGGCTCTTACGGTGGGGAGTCTGTGTTGGGGGGTGAAATTTTCCCCCAACTCCAATCTGTGCTGGAGTTACTGAGCCTCAGTCTTCCATAGCTGATGAAGAATGACATCTGCTCTTAAACTGGGCCCTCTTGGGGCTAAAACAGCTGGATTGACCATAGGCAGCCAAACTGAAGTCTAGCAAAAGGTACCACCTGAATGTTTCATATGGAAAGAAGAATTACAACAGAAAGAGACCATACTTTTGACACTGGTGTTGCCAATCCTCATCCTTCAAAAAATTATGCATGTCATGAAACTGGCTTAACAACGACTTTTAACAAAAAATTCATTTGGAAAAAAATTGGTTGACTGGAAGTTCAGATTGCTCGACAGGTAACCAAAACACACAAGGCATAAAAATTCAGCATTCCATGATTTATGCAACACAGATGACATGCTGTCAACCTTACACCACAGTGATATGCATTAAAACATTGGTACCAATTGCGGAGCGTGGCGAGAACGGGAAGAGAAAGGGGGCGGAAGAGTTGCGGGAGTCACGACAGCTCAGTTCTGTCTGTCAGTTCTCAGTTCTCAGTTCTCAGCTCAGTTCTGTCTGTCAGTTCTCAGTTCTCAGTTCTCAGCTCAGTTCTGTGGGAAGAGCTGGGCTGTGGGAAGAGCTGGCAGGAGGGGCTGGGGGTCGGAATTCCTATGTCCTGCCCCCAGCTATGGGAGGTGAGTGGGGACTAGTAACAGGGAGGGTGCGCTGGGGGTCAGGACGGTTGGTTCTGTCCCCAGCAGTGGAAGGGGACAAGTGGCTGCAGGGAGGGGTTGGGGGACACCTGGGCTCTGTCCCCGGCTGGGGAAGGCGGAACTCGGTCCCCCCTGCACCCTCCGCCTGCCCCGTGCCCGGGGAGCCCGCCGGGGCCAAGCTAGTCACAAACCTGGCAGCGCCCAGCCGCTTCCCGCCCAGCGCCGCCGCTGCCGCGTGCGGCTCGAGGGAAAGGAACCGCTCATGCGCAAAGCGATCTGGGATGACTGGCACAGGAGCCCCGGGCCACCCAGCCCTTCCCTGTGGGCTGCGGCCGCTGGCGGAGCGTTGTCCCGAGCGCCGCCACCGGAGCTTCTCCTCGCGCCCCAAGGACCCTCCAGTGCCCCAGCTACGCCCCAGGACCCCCCACTGGCCCAACTTCATGCACCCGCTACCCAGCACCGCAAGGCAGCGGCTGCCTAACCCGCCAGCAGCCCTTGTCGCTTCTCCCCGGCGTGCCCGCTGACTCGGCCCAGCCCCCACGGGGGCGGTGATAACCCTTATCCCGTGGGTGGGCATAGAACTGTGGGGCTGGAAGGGACCTGGAGAGGTCATCCAGTCCCAGCCCCCTGTGAGCAGGCAAGCCCAGGGAAACTAAACAACCCTCCCCACCTTGTTGAACCGGACTTTGAAACCCTCCCGTTTTCCACCTGCTTGTTGCTGGACTCAGGACTCTCTCCGCTGTGTAGGGTTACCAACTTTCCAGTCACACAAAACTGAACATCCTAGCCCCGTCCGTTCCCGAGGCCCTGCCCGCTGCCCCGCCCCTTCTCTGAGGCCTTGAGCCCAGCTCCCTACATCCCCCCCATCCCTTGGTGGCTCACTCTCCCCCACCTTCACTCACTTTCACTGGGCTGGGGTTGGGGCGTGGGCTTACCTTGGGGGGCTCCCGGCCAGCGGGGCTAAGGCACGCTCCCTGCCCGTCCTGGCTCTGCACTGCACCCGAGAAGCAGCCAGCAGGTCCAGCTCCTAGGCAGGGGGGCCAGAAGGCTCCACATGCGGCTCTCGCTCGCTGGCACCACCACCCCAGCTCCTATTGGCCATGGTTCCCAGTCAAAGGAAGTGCGGAGCCAGTGCTCAGGGCAGGGGCAGCACACGGAGCCCTGTGCTCCCCCCGCCTAGGAGCCAGACTGGCTGGCCACTTTAGGGCACAGTGCCAAGACAGATAGGGACTAGCCTGCCTTACCCCTGCAGCACCGCTGACTGGACAAATAGTTCCTGTCTTACATACCACACTCCCATTAATACACCCCAGAATATCAACCTTTTCCACAACTGCATGATAAAGCTGACTCAGTCATTTTGTGCTCCACTATAACCCCTCATCCTTTTCAAAAATACTAACACAGTTAGTACCCATTTTGTTGCAGGGCATCACTGCAGGGGAGGTTATTTCTGAGTTTATATTTGTTTGGGGAAAATTACAACATCCCTGTAATTTTTCCCTGTACATTACCAATATGTGCTCGTAACCCCATCTTAATGCAGCTTTTTGTCTGGGAACTGTATAATATTCCACAATTTACTTCTGGGTGAATACTGTATCACTGTGGATGCACGAATTTATATCTCCCACGGTTTTCTTTGCTTCCCTGCAGAAAAATGACTTCTGATGGGGAAGCAAAAGGAAACTTCAAGAGTCCCAGCAGCTCAGGCAGGCCAGTTTGGACACCTGGAGCAGCCCTGGGCCCTGGGGGTGTAGGGCTGGGCAGTTGTGCGTATGAGAGACATTCTGTCCCTCTCCTATGCTGTTGCGGCATGCTCGGTATGGAGGGGCGGGGCTTTGGGATGTTGCTGAGCAGGTAGGTGTAGGGCAGGCTCTGTCCCCTCAGGCAGAGCAGAATGTAGCAGCCTGCCTTCTTAGTGAATTGTTCTTAGTGAATTGTTCCCATTGTCTTTGTTAATCCCCCTGAAATATAAAACAGGTGTAAAAGTTTTAAAGCTCTTTTACATTTGCAGAGTGTAAAGGAGTCTTATTGTAAGCACAGTACGGCTTATAAATGCTTATGGTGCTTTAGTGATCAGAAGTGGTCTAAATTTTTGGACTGAAAACATTTCCTATCAAAATCTGCTCTATGAACTGTTTGCTTCTGACCTTTCTGGAGATGGTCGGTAGCCAATATAAATTGTGAGTTTGATTCACCAGCACTCACTTGCTTTTAAGTTGCCTCTGATGTAACACTGAGCATATGGCTACATATATTTGTTGACTAATAACTAGAAATAAAGGGTCAAATCTAGCTACATTATTATTAGACAAAGGAGGTTTGGGGATTTCTTCTAATGCTTTCCACTCCCATTTCCATCCATTGTATTGTAGTTTAAATAAATTATCAAAATAATTTAAACCAGTGTGATTATATTGTGTTATTTTGACAAATAAAATATGAAGAATTTTAAAATATTGTGAGCAGAAATTTTTTGGAGCAAATTTTTGGTGCATAATTCCCCAAGGAGTAACAATTGCTCTTTCTTAAGTATCAGACGATGTCTGGCTTCCGCATGGATGTTCATGGGAGATGGAGGACACAAGGGACCTTCCCCAATTTGAGGCAGCTGGTGGGAATTCAGCACAGAGCTGCTTAGTGCTGTCAGGACTTTCCTGGGGCTCAGGTGCCAAATGTGCCTTGGGGATTTTAGTGGTGGAAAAGTAGGTGCCTAAGGACTTTAGACATCTACTTAGATTGTGAACTCCTTGGGACAGAAACAGTCTTTTTGTTCTGTGTTTATACAGCACCTACCAAGACAAATTGGAGGATTGGGCCAAAATAAAGAGGTTCAACAAGGACAAGTGCAGAGTCCTGCACTTAGGAAGGAAAAATCCCATGCACCACTACAGGCTGGGGACTGACTGGCTAAGCAGTAATTCTGCAGAAAAAGGACCTGGGGATTACAGTGGATGAGAAGCTGGATATGAGTCAGTAGTGTGCCCTCGTTGCCAAGAAAGCCAACAGCATATTGGGCTGTATTAGTAGGAGCATTGCCAGCAGATCTAGGGAAGTGATTATTCCCCTCTATTTGGCACTGGTGAGGCCACACCTGGAGTATTGCGTCCAGTTTTGGTCCCCCCACTACAGAAGGGATGTGGAAAAATTGGAGCGAGTCCAGCGGAGGGCAACGAAAATGATTAGGGGCCTGGAGCACATGACTTACAAGGAAAGGCTGAGGGAACTGGGGTTATTTAGACTGCAGAAGAGAAGAGTGAGGGGGGGGGGGATTTGATAGCAGCCTTCAACTACCTGAAAGGGGGTTCCAAAGAGGATGGAGCTCAGCTGTTCTCAGTGATGGCAGATGACAGAACAAGAAGCAATGGTCTCAAGTTGCATTGGGGGAGGCTTAGGTTGGATATTTGGAAACACTATTTTGCTAGGAGGGTGGTGAAGCACTGGAATGGGTTACCTAGGGAGGTGGTGGAATCTCTATCCTTAGAGGTTTTTAAGACCCGGCTTGACAAAGCCCTGGCTGGGATGATTTAGTTGGTGTTGGTCCTGCTTTGAACAGGGGATTGGACTAGATGAGCTCCTGAGGTCTCTTCTAACCCTAATATTCTATTCTATGATTCTACTACAGTGGGGTCCTCGCCTATGTCTAAGGCCACTAGGCACTATGGGAATAAAAATAATAATACAGTGCAAGTGGCATATGAGTAGGGATTATGTGAATGCCAGTGACCTCCATCCCCCTTGGGAATCCTACCCTCCCTTGCCTATCACTGACAAATAACTCATCTCTATTGTTATAATATATACACACATACGGACACAATCGAGAGAATAAAGTGCTATGTTTTGTATAGTTCCTTTATATATAAGGAAAATTTAAAGGATAGCTCATAAACCAGAATAGTATTCATGCAACAATGATTTTAATACATGAAAAAGATGGAGTTTAACAACATTGTCTTCTTTTGATCATAAACAATTCAATTTGACAAAGCTGATGCGTCTACATCGTTCAAAATAAAGTTTATTTCCAAAGCACATGTGGGAAGAATGAAGTGAGCCAATTGGCAACTAATTGGTACTTTTAACCAAACAGATAATCTATTTTACCTGTATATTCCTATCTATCAGAATGACTGGAGTACATAAATATTATAATCATGGCATAATAATGGTGACAGTTATTAATTTACCATTGAACAGCTGATGTGGAGGAGAAGACAGATGTTTAACTAAACTTCTTAACAACTAATATATTCATTAGAGAGAAGATGTACATATGGCTCTGAGGGGGACAAAATAGGCTTCTTCTGAAACACAATAGTTAATCCAGAGGTAAATTTGTAGCATGGAATATGCATATCTTCATTTCAAAATTACATGCATGGAGCTAATAACATATTTCATCGGTATAGGTCATTCTTTCTCAAGCTGAGTAGTGCCTTACTGGAGCTGGTTGAAATTTTTCAGATAAGGAGATTAAAAATATGTTTCAAAAATGTTTTAAAATATGGCTTTTTAGAAAATGAAAATTTATGAAAAAAATAATCTTTTTAGAAATTTTTCAATGTTTGTGAAAATGGTGTGAACATTTTTATTTATATGAATTTAAAGAAAAAAACATTAAAACCAAAAACTTGGCCTGTTTCAAACCTGAATGAAGGAAGAACCAAAATTTTTGAAATCTTTCACTAATCTTTTTAAGAATAGATTTACATGTTACTCCATAAGGAGTTCCACTAAATTTACTTGGACGCTCTGTTCTATAAAAGGTGCTACTAAATGTGAGGGAGATTCTCCACAACATAAGGTGCCCTAAGTGCTTCATATAGACTTACCCAAGAGGTGGAATTTCAGTGTAACATGCAGCACCAAGTTGGCAACCAGAATGCAGCACATTAATGTGGGAAGAGGAAATGCTCACTGAGGAAATTAAGGCAAACTCCTATTTTTATAATAATGCCACAGGAATTTTGATATCTGCATAAGGATTGTTGTTAATGATTTGTTTAGAGGCCACAACCAAGACTGGAGTCCCATTGTGCTAGATACATAGCAAGAGAGTCCCTGCCCCAAAGACCTTGTAGTCCAAATAGACAAGACAGACAAAAGGTGGAAGAAAAAAAGAATGAGACTGAGGCACAGAGAGAATGACTTGTCCATGGCAACACAGTTTGCAAAGATGGTCATTTAATTCAGTTCTCCGTAACTGAAATAAATACATCTACCTAATTGAATAATCCAGTAATTTAATCCAGAATGAAGGACTATACCTTGGACACCAGTAACTCTGAAAAGGATGTAGGGGTCATAGTGGACATACAACTCATCCTGAGTTGCTTCTTCAAGTGGCTGTCCATATGTATTTCACTACTGATGTGAATATACCCCATGTGCTGGAGATTGGAATCTTTTGGCCATCCGTGTCCACCAACCCACTTTCACCCTAAGCATATGTCTACACACACATAAAAGATGTGCAGCATAGGCATGGTTTGGCCAGGTCATCTGGACTTGGGCTTCTGGGGCTCAGTACAGCAAACTTTTTGTGATCAAACACCTGTACATTCCTGTGGAGGTAAACAACATTGATATTGATTAGTAGATAAAGTAGCTACCTTACTTTGAAAATACAAAGAGTTAAAATTGTATTTGTAACCCTTCTGCCAGGCCGAGTTGATAGCAGCAAGGGCCGGGTTCAATACACAGGGGTTCCCTCTCATCAAAGCAAATGCAAAACTGGCTCGAGCCCACACCCAGTGACCTGGGAAAAATCTTACACACACCCCTGGGCACCTCAAAGAGGCAATACTTCCCCTCTCGCAAGCACAGAGTCTCGGTGTAGCAGAGAATCTTTAACAACATGAGGTAAACAACATCAGCATTAAATTAGGAAACCAACACAACTAGGGTTCATCAACCAAACCATGAGCAAAGACCCACCACAAAAAATTGGGCCATGTCCTTTCCCTCGGGTTCTTGAGTCCAAAAACCCAAAAGTCTCTTGAGTCCAGCAACCCAAAAGTCCAGCCCCGGAGTTCAAAAGTTCATCTGCAGAGTGTTACTCCCCAGTCTGGGTAAAAATGTGGGGGGGTGGGGGAGAAGAGAAGAGGTAAGGGGTACCTTACATGATCTGAAGCTGACTGCCCCACAGCTCCATAGGGATTCACTCCGCTCCACTCCACCAGCCATCCCACAAACTGCTCCGCAAGCAGCTCCTGCCATCTCACGAACTGCTCCGCTCAGCAATAGATCTTCAGGATCCCCACTATTTAACACAGTGCTCAGTAATTTCAGCTTGTAGTAGTGGGAGCCTCAGTGCTGGTGCAATTGATGTTTCAGGCCCTCACAAAGGAGCCTACACCACCAGGTACGAATACCTGTCCCCAGCTTCTCTCAATTCACAGAGTTTTGGGACCCACGTCCCTTGCCTAGCGAGTGCTACTTAGTTGATGGCAAGTCCCTCCATCATAACAAAAGGTCAAGTACAGTTCCACTGTCCTTGTTTCCCAAAATCAGGATAATAACAATTTATTCTTCCTGCCCCAATAACAGAGACACTGGGGATCCCACACCAGCCAAAGTGACCATTTGGGCAACTATGGGCTCATTCTAGGCGGGGTGGGTGTGTCTATGCAAATGAGATCAGCCCCTGAAGTTCTTTTCCACAACCACACCTCACCACCAGATGTCAGGGTGGAGCTCATCCTGACTCTGCTTACATCTTAAAATTATACATTTATTGAAATGTGTCTGAACTTTTGTTAATACTTTTATATAGCCCTTGTCATCCTGAGGTCTCATTCAGATTATATATTAAGCACCCACCAGCCACACCTGTTTTGTGGTGCCAACAATCAGCTGTTTGGTAGCTGGTGGGAGGTGCTTGGAGGAGGGCTGAGTGCAGCGAGTGGGTGGTGGGCCTTAGGGGAGGAGGCAGAATGGGGTTGGGAAGAGGCAGAGTCGGGGTGGAGCACCCACGGGGAACAATAAAGAAGTCAGCGCCTTTGAACCCAGCACCATTGCCCAGCAGTAGGGGAACTCAGGCCATCCCTATTCCACCCCAGGGCCCTGTGACTGGACATGCAGCCTGGAGCAGATGCCCCCCACAAGCCTGTTCCCTGGGTCACTTCCTACCATAGCCTCTGCCAGTCCAAAGTCACAGCAGAGTCTGCTTATGGGCTCATCAAGTGTGTGCATGGCAGGGGTCTCCCTGGCAGTGCTCTAGAGTTCTTCTCCATCAGTCTTAGCCTGAAGTTCTCAGTCGCCACTAGAGCCTTCAGCATCAAAGTCTGATCTGGTCAGGTCAGTATAGGGCTCCCATGGCCTCTCTGCAGGAGCTATTGGTGTAAGATTGCTCCTTCACCATGTCCACCGCAACTGAACTAGGCCACTCCTTTTTGAGCTTTGCCTCCACTGCAAGCATGCCCAGCAGGTGCGGCTGTGTAGGGCCTTCTGGGCCCACAACTGATTGTTAACCCTTGGTTTGCCAGTATGGGACTTATACACCCCATCACAGATGGCAATATTTACTTTTTATGAACTATAGTTCTAATGTCATAACAATCTTAAGGATCCATCTTTTATCCCAGGTCAATTGCACTACAGATCCTACACCAAAGACAACTAAGGTGACCCGACAGCAAATGTGAAAAATTGGGACAGGATGTGGCAGGTAATAGGAGCCTATATAAGAAAAAGGCCCAAAAATCAGGACTGTCCCAATAAAATCATCTGCTCACCCTAAAGACAACACTTGTAAGCCAATGCTATGAACTAACTGGAGATTTATTAACTAGGAAAAAAGGTTATTTACAAGGTGCAAGCAGGTAAGCACACACATACACAAAGGAGTTCCAGTTTTAAGTTTCAAAAGGCGATAGAAGCTTCTATAATAAGCATGTTCTATATCCTTTAGGGCTAACCCTGGCCAAGTGGCTGGTGATCCCTTCCTTATGCTTAGAAATTGTGCCCTTCCAAAGGCCAAGCAGCAGAGAAATGCAGTCTCCTCTTGTTAAGAATTTTTAATCCCTACCTCCCAGAGGTCAAGCTGATTGGATGAGTCCTCTTCATGGGTGGGGGAAAGGAATGCAATTTACAAAGTCTGTGTTCTTTGAAACCAAATGAGCCATTGTGAAACCTTAACAGGCCTTCTTAGTGGGAAGGACCTAACAACAATTGTAGGAAACCAGCATTATACATTAAGTAATCTTCCTTTCTTGTTTGATGATTTACACAATCTCAGAGAATTACAATACAAACCCTTAATATAGCTTTATAACACGGGGTACAGATGCTATAAGTGAGATTAATACATGCAGCATCCTACAGGCATATCAGAAAGTCTAAACACTAAACACATTTTTATAAATTTAAGAATGCTAACACAGGTGAGCCAGACTAATTCAACTATGTCGAATTCTTTGAGGGGGGCAATAAGCATGCGGACAAAGGAGATCCAGTGGATATAGTATATTTAGATTTTTCAGAAGGCCTTTGACAAGATCCCTCACCAAAGGATCTTAGGCAAAATAAGCAGTCATGGGATAAGAGGGAAGGTTCTCTCATGGATTGGTAACTGGTTAAAAGATAGGAAACAAAGGGTATGAATAAATGGTCAGTTTTCAGAATGGAGAAAGGTAAATAGTGGTGTCCCCCCAGGGATCTGTACTGGGCCCAGTCCTATTTAACATATTTATAAATAATCTGGAAAAAGGGGTAAACAGTGAGGTGGCAAAATTTGCAGATGATACAAAACTACTCAAGATAGTTAAGTCCCAGGCAGACTGGGAAGAGCTACAAAAGGATCTCAAAAAACTGGGTGACTGGGCAACAAAATGACAGATGAAATTTAATGTTGATAAATACAAAGTAATGCACCCTGGAAAATATAATCCCAACTATACATATATAATGATGGGGTCTAAATTAGCTGTTACCACTTAAGAAAGAGATCTTGGAGTCATTGTGGATAGTTCTCTGAAATCATCCACTCAATGTGCACAGGCAGTCAAAAAAGCGAACAGATTGTTGGGAATCATCAAGAAATGGATAGATAATAAGACAGAAAATATCATATTGCCTCTATATAAATCCATGGTACGCCCACACCTTGAATACTGCATGCAGATGTAGTCACCCCATCTCAAAAATGATATATTGGAATTGGAAAAGGTTCAGAAAAGGGCAACAAAAATTATTAGGGGCATGGAACAGCTTCCGTATGAGGAGAGATTAATAAGACTGGGACTTTTCAGCTTGTAAAAGAGACAACTACTGGGGGATATGATAGAGGTCTATAAAATCATGACTGGTGTGGAGAAAGTAAATAAGGAAGTGTTATTTACTCCTTCTCATAATACAAGAACAAGGGACAACCAAATGCAATTAATAGGTAACAGGTTTAAAACAAACACAAGAAAGTATTTTTCATGCAACGCACTGTCAACCTCTGGAACTCCTTGCTAGAGGGTGTTGTGAAGGCAAGTATTATAACGGGGTTCAAAAGGGAACTAGATAGATTCATGGAAGATAGGTCCTTCAATGGCTATTAGCCAGGATGGGCAGGAATGGTGTCCCTAGCCTTTGTTTGCCAGAAGCTGGGATTGGGTGACAGGGCATGGATCACTTGATGATAACCTGTCTGTTCATTTCCTTTGGGGCATCTTCCATTGGCCACTGTCAGAGGACAGGATACTGGGCTTGATGGACCTTTGGCCTGACCCAATATGGCCATTCTTATGTATATGTCAGCGTCCAGTTGAGGCTGGGGCTATGGCATGAGCTGGCAGCTGGTCTGCCAGTGTCACTCAAGCAATATACATATTATGGTGGTAATATGGACACTTATACAAAAATTGCCAGAACCCTTTAAACACGTACACCTATTCACAGCTAATGAATTGCGGAAGACAAAATGTAAGGCAAAAATGGGAATAAGAGAATAAGAGAAAATGATTGGAAAGTAGGAGACAAGGTCATGCTTCTGGTAAATGCGGTATCTGAGCATAACTTATGTCATAAATGGCTTGTTCCCTATTAACTGTGGATAAATTAAGTTAATCTGTGTAGGAAAGTCATGTTACTGGGAGCAAGAAAAATGTGAAAAAAAGTTTATCATGCTAACCAACACAGATTGTATCAGGGAAAATCCCTTCCTTCTGCAGAAACTAATATTGCTTGTTGCTGATCTTGACGTGTGGGGTTGCTTGGGGCCAGCAGTGTACAAACAATATAGTTCCACCTTCCCCACAAGCTGGTGGAAGGATCAGGAGGTGGCAACATTCTTCTTTCACAAATATATGATGGGAATAGGTTACCCAGAATAGTATGGCATGGAACAACTTTGAGACAAATTTAGTATGGACTAATGACTGTAACACAAAACAATGCAGCCATATATGGAATGAGTAGTCGGATATGAAAATCATGCCTCCCTGTTACTTAAAAGCCTAATGCATGAAGGTGGAGGACTGTTTAATGTAACCTTAACAATTCCTAGAATGGATTGTCAAGTAACTCCTGTCGCACATACAATCTGAGGTGGTAAAGGATCCTCCAGCTACTGTACCACCCATACCTACTACAATGTCAGGCAAGATTATGGTTGCCTCTGCTCCTGTAAGGCGCACTGATGTAGAACCTGGACCACTGAGCAATTTAACTTTCCTTACCATTATACAATGTATGTGTATATCGGTTTTAAATCTCTCTGGCTCTGAAATATGGCTGAATTTGGACAGTGTGTATTTTCTAATGTTTTGTTGGTTTTTGCCTCTTTGTTGGTAGATGAGGTGCCATTGTATCAGAACTGTGCTCATTGCTGGAAAAACCAGTGCATCACAGACTGGTATCTTTCAGATCAGTAACTTTGAAGTTGAGATGGAATTGTTGGTTCTATTTCAGGTTTATTTAGTTCAAGAATGTCAATTTTGAATACAGCAGAAGATATAAAAAGCTACTTTGAGCACCCTATTACTGAGGAAATTGATGGTCTTGCAACTGTGCAAAGGTATGCTGCGCTTAATACTTGTGATTGATGAGGCACAGATGTTTTCTGTGTTTGATAATGATCTAATGGGAGAAACTCTTAGCTTATCAGGATCTGCTCATTACAAATGTTTTCTGTCATAATGACTTGGTTACAGGTGTCTTTAGCTTATCAGTTAGATAAGCCAGATACCATCATGAGCGCTCCATGGGTCAATAGGTCATTTTCTGGGTCTCTTTTTCTGTAAGCATTCATGGTAGATAAGGGGGAAGTTTCGGGGTGTTAGGAGTGAACTGAGTTGCAAAGTCATTTCTCCAGAATGGTTTGGTAAATATAACCTTCCTTTCTGAACTGTGCTGCAGTTGATCTTTGACTAATAATCTTTGATTAATAAAATTACAGTTCAGATGTCAAATTACCATCAAAATTGGAACCTGTAACAGAAAAAGCCTTCTCAAATATTTGTGCATATACATTCCACTATAATTAGTATTAAAATTTTCACTGATTGCCACTATCACTAGCAGTACAGCCACGCACCATTGCCAACTAAGGCTATTAAATAGAGCTGGGTTCACAGTAAATAAAGTTGTGACTCCAGTCCTGCAACTGGTTTTCTGCTTGCATGGAGAACTATTGATGTAACTGATAAATGCAGCTATTAAAAATGAGGAACATTTTTCACAAAGCAATTTTACCAACATTTACAAAAATATTGACTGGCTCTACTGACAAATCACACCACACAGGAATTAAATCTGTAGTACAAAGAGGTGTGGTCTATTGCTGTGAGCAGAAGACTGATCTGAGGATCTGTGTTTGAACTGAAGGAATAATTGGCATTGCCTTTTTAAAGATTATGGGGAAAGCAAAATGACCATTGACTCTTAAAGAGAGGGAGCACAAAAGGCGAGTTGAGAATAGAATGGAGTAAAATACAATATGACAAAAATCCTGCTGGACAGGGAAATGAAACTGCAAAAGGAATGGCCAAGATGAACAAGTTGCTGAGCATGGAAACAGAATTAGGAGTGGGTAGGTTCAGCAGACAGAAACTGACTATTAGCATATAGGCAGTCAACTTTATAGCATGTTTGGGCTGGCAAACCTCACAGAATGTTAGAGGAAAAACATTAAGAATTCAAGCCTACCATTTCCACAAATTATTGAAAGCAGCAAACCAGGCCTTTCAGTTGGAAGAGAGAAAAAAATAGGGCTAGACACTAGCCCCTTGTGGAGTTATGAGAGTATTGCGAGGCATTGTGGGGACAAGAATTGCAGGGATGAATCTGAATCAAGGCCTGGTTTCATGTGATGGGTTAATGGGCTGTACGCTCATAAATCCTGAGTGGCATAATTTAGGCATGCCAAAAATGTAACAATGAAAAAGACAAGATTGGGGGAGGAAGAGGGATAATCATTCCAGAGCTGCTTTAAAATGGACTGTGAGTATTTGTCAGTGACAATATGAAGAAAATGGTTCAGACCGAGAGCCCTGGGGGACCTGAGGAGATGATATAATTCAAGGAGAAGAACTATCTGATAATTTCTGTGAGGAGTGGGACTGAAACGGCTGGCGATGCACCAGGATCAGAGAATGGTGGAATCTGGGCAAAACTCCACCAGCTTCTCTGAGCACAAGTAATTATGATGGAGAAGAGGAATAACTCTTGTTCTGTTTAAGACCTAAATTTCAAGAGTGGCTCAGGTCTGCAGAGAAACCAAAAGTCATCTGGTTCTGAAATGTAGCTCAGACTGTCTAGCCTTCTTTACCCCTTATCACTAAATAATCCTAATCACTACAAACTTCACATTTCACACATTTGTCTTGGATGTAAAGCAAAGATCAGCAACCTTTGGCACACGGCCCGTCAGGGAAATCCACTGGTGCGCCGGGACGGTTTGTTTACCTGCAGCATCCACAGGTTCGGCCAATCACAGCTCCCAATGGCTGCGGTTCCCTGTTCCAGGTCATGGAGGCTGAGGGAAGTGGCGGCAAGCAGCAGTCAGCACATCCCTCAGCCCACTCTGCTTCTCGAAGGCTCCCACTGGCCTGGAACGACGAACCGCAGCCAGTGGGATCTGTGATCGACCAAACCTGTGGATGCTGCAGGTAAACAAACCGTCCTGGCCTGCCAGCGGATTTCCCTGACAGGCTGCATGCCAAAGGTTGCCGATCCCTGTGCTAAAGTATAACTGTGAGAGATTTTGAGTTTATAGTGAGTGGGTTTGTGAGCTATAACATGCCAAAGAAGATGACAGTCCAGCCTACATTACCAGATTAGATGACTTTGCTTTCTCTTGAAGAGCTGTCTTGAACTTTATCCCCAAACGATCATACTGTGACAGAATGCAGACCTGTATTCACACAATACTGTAATAATCTTTGTACAAAGTATGCCTTGTGTTATCATGTGAAAATTCATGACTTGCTGGTCAATATTGTCATAGTAAAATTTATGTAGCAGCACTGTGTATAAAGTTATAAAATTCCCCTCTATCATGTTAAAAATAGATGTTCAAAACCTCCATAGCCCTGCCTAGGCAGAAGTCATCAAACATGTGCCTCTTAAACAAAGGAGCATATACTTGATTTGCATTTAAGCAGTAAACGAAGTCTTCTAACAGAAAGGGGTAAGCAGGAAAAACAAAGGAAACTCACAGGTGAAGAGGCCCAGCAGGGGCTGTCTCCTGGTTCTCAGCTGGAAATGTTTTTCCAAGGAAGAACTATACAAAGGAGAGGGAAATACCCTAAGACACCCCCCTGTCTCTCCCTCCTGCCCACTTCATTATCTGCTGTGGAAAAGACAAAGGAAGGGTGTGGTCAGCTATTCTGGAAAGCATATGGTGAAAAACTTTCCTTGAATCTATTATCGTTTGTTAAGTTAGACACCAGGAAGCTTTTTCATCTTTTTCCTTGTAACCATTTCTGACTTTTGTGCCTCATTACTTGTACTTTCTTAAAATCTCTTTGTAGTTAATAAACTTGTTTAATCTAATATGTTTAAATTAAAGTGTCTGGATAACTCAATTTAGCTACAAGCTAGCGTATATTAGTCCCTTAAAGGAATAATAGACAAAGTATATTTTGGACTGTCCAGGAGAAGGCTGGGCAGAACAAAATATACATTTCTGGAGGAAAATCTGGGACTGAGTGTGTTGAGGTCACCCTGCAGCAGAACCAAGCCTCGTGAAAGCCAGGGTAGGACTGACAGGCTGTATTTACATGCAAACACATCAGGGAGTTACCTGCATGCCCGTGGCTGTTTGTGAGCAGTCCAGATTGGAAGCTACAGCAGCAAGGCATCCCAGGTTGGAGGCCAGGGGTAACACAGCCCCGCACTGGTAGGGATTGTACCTTAGTATGTCACACACACTAAACACAATTTTCTCCTGAACTGTGGTAAATCTGGAGACCAATTTCAATCACTACAAGGTGAGAGGGATCTTCATCCTGTTCTAGGTGTAATGGTCAACACAACTTCAGCTATAGAGTTACTGCTTTCTTTTCTCAGATATGCATAGAAACTCTTATTTGAGTCAATTTGAACTATGTCCATCAAGATTCTCCCGGATCTAGTATTAATTGGATCTTAATGGCTTTTGCAAGTCTGTACAGATTTAAGGAAGCCAAGAAATACTTCCAACTCGATTCTCATTTAAAAGTTTCATAAAAAAATACATGACAAGTCACCTAATTTTCATTCAGGTCCAGTTTCAGGGAAGGATGTACTTTATACAATCAACAATATTTATGATAAAGTAAAATACTGTATCCAATTGGTATCTCACTAATCTTCTCATTAAATTAAATGCATCAGTCACAGTGTTCAAATGTAAAGCATTTAGATCTCTCACCTTGTATCTGGCTCAGCAGATGTGACTGTTTTTCTCTAGTACTTAAAATATCTAGCAGTACATTTTTAACAAAAAAATTACCCTTGTGAATATTGGACTCTTGCTATTTGCACTAGAGTCAAGTAACCAAAGGGGCCAGATTCTTGTTTCCACTCTGGTGCTTTTGCACTACTCAGGTCAGTGGAAAATTCCCCTCATGGAGGAGGACTCTCCTGGTGCTCAAATGGCAGAACTGACCCTACACCAGCAGCACCTCTCATTCGTGGATAGGAGACATGTCAAAGGAGCAAAGGGGACATATTGGGGGAAAGAGTGGGTTTGGCAGTGTTCCACTATGCTGAGATTCTACTGGCATAAGGTCCCACAGGGAACCATATGCTAGTGGTGTAAGCTAGAGCACCCCTATGTTCCTCTAATTTATACTGGAGCTGGAGCAAACCCCTTACTCCCCAACTCCCCTTCAATGAGTGGAGCTCAGAGAGTGGAAAAATCTGGCCAAAATATTAACCACCGAGACATACATATGTCTGAACTGAGTAACCAAGAAATCATATAGTAACTCTGTAACTAACCTAACCTCATGCTTTCCTTTCCTGGTGTATGTGTCAAGTTTACCATTCAGACATTAAGACCTCAATCCTGCAATGAGTTCCCCTGTGAATGGGCTGTTGAACTCATGCAAAGCTGTACTGAAGTCAACGGGACACTGTATGCATGGAGGGGTCTGTTCATGAAAAGCTCAATGAGGGATAGTGAGATAACATCTTTGAGCCAGGGACCATTCTTCTGTATGTTTTCTGTGAATTGCCCAGCAACTTATAGGTGCTACAGAATTAAAAAAATAAAATAAAAAAAACCAACAGCATGCATGCATACATAGAGCCTTGGGTGGATATAAAAATGTGTATCCACATCCAAGCCACAAAAATTGTCTACAGATATCCACATCCGTGGTAAGATTGTCAACTTTCTACTCACACAACACTGAGTGCTCTTGCCCCATTCCCTGCTCTGCCCCTCCTCTGAGGCCCGTCTCCCTATGAGGCCCTTCCCCTGCTCACTCCATTCCCTCCCCCCATTGCTCACTCTCACCACCCTCACTCACTCATTTTGACCTGGCTGGCTCAGGGTGTGGGGGGGTGAGGGCTCCGGCTGGGGCTGCAGGCCAGGGATGAGGGGTTTGGGATGCAGGAGGGGGATGCGGGATGGGGCAGGGGGTTGGAATGCGGGGAGGGGTGTGAGGGCTCTGGCTGGGATCCAGGCTCTAGGTTGGGGCTGAGGATGAGGGGTTGAAAGTGCAGGAGAGTACTCCAGGCTGGGATCGAGGGGTTTGGAGGGAGAAGGGGCAGCAGGGCTGGGGCAGGGGGTTGGCACAGGACGGGGTCGGGGTACAGGCTTGTCATAAATATAAAGGGAAGGGTAAACACCTTTAAAATCCCTCCTGGCCAGAGGAGAAATCCTCTCACCTGTAAAGGGTTAAGAAGCTAGGATAACCTCCCTGGCACCTGACCAAAATGACCAATGAGGAGACAAGATACTTTCAGAAGCTGGGGGGAGGGAAAAACAAAGTGTCTGTCTGTGTGATGCTTTTGTTGGGGACAGAACAGGAATGGAGTCTTAGAATTTAGTAAGTAATCTAGCTAGATATGCGTTAGATTATGATTTCTTTAAATGGCTGAGAAATTAAGCTGTGCTGAATAGAATGGATATTCCTGTCTGTGTGTCTTTTTGTAACTCAAGGTTTTACCTTGAGGGATTCTCTATGTTTTGAATCTAATTACTTGTAAGGTATTTACCATCCTAATTTTACAGAGGTGATTCTTTTTTACTTCTATTAAAATCCTTCTTTTCAAAAACTGAATGCTTTTTCATTGTTCTTAAGATCCAAGGGTTTGGGTCTGTGGTCACCTATGCAAATTGGTGAGGATTTTTACCAAACCTTCCCCAGGAAGTGGGGTGCAAGGGTTGGGAGGATTTTGGGGGGGAAAGACGTTTCTAAACAATGCTTTCCTAATAAAAATAAACCCAGATAAATGTTTGGTGGTGACAGTGGAAGTCCAAGGGCAAAGGGTAAAATAGTTTGTACCTTGGGAAAGCTTTAACCTAAACTGGTAAAAGTAAGCTTAGGAGGTTTTCATGCAGGTCCCCACATCTGTACCCTAGAGTTCAGAGTGGGGAAGGAACCTTGACAAGGCTCCAGGCCGCACTTACCTCAAGCAGCTTCTGGAAGCAGCAGCATGTCCCCACTCCGGCTCCTATGCAGAGACGTGGCCAAATGGCTCTGCATGCAGCCCTATCTGCAGGTGCCACCCCCGCAGCTCCTACTGGCTGTGGTTCCCAGCCAATGGGAGCTGTGAAGCCCGTGCTTGGGGCTGGGAACTTCTCCCCAGAGACCTCCTGCCCCACCACCGACTCTACCCCACTGTACCTCGTTTCCCACTCCAGGTAGAAAGGCTACAATCCTGGGTGTTTGTATGCAGGGCTCCCTCCCAATGGGGGAGGGAGAAAGTGTTCCAGACACCTGTATGCAGCTTCAGGGGTTGTAATGCATGCCAACCCGGCCCAGGCAGAGAATGGCGATAACTACTCTCCCTGCATAGCACAGGCCCTTGCTGCATGCTAGTTTAAATTACAACACCACACCTCTTTCAAATGGCACTTGGCTCACTCCCTTTTGGGACAGAGAAGGTAAACTACAACTCCCAGAATGCCCAGTGGGCTATCTGCGTGATTCAAAGAGCCGAGCTGGAGACTGTAGTATAGGTGACAGCCACTCCATTCTGGTGAGTGTGTGCTCCAGAGCCCTGTGCTGACACAAATTTTGTATCCACATCAGAGCTGCTATTCACAAGAGGGGTCCCCAGACATAAAATGGTACCTGAAGATTTGCAGAACTCTATGCATAGGACATACTATGAATACCTTGATAATATTAACTGAACAAAGGGCAAAATTAAAAAGACCGTAATAGAGAACACTGGGGAGAATGGACCTGCATCTTAAAGGTTCTTCAGCTGTGCCTCTGAAACAATTGCATACATAAAAAAGGGTTAGATGTACAGCCAAATTAAGGCAATCTAGAGCCCAAAGCATATCACAACATAGGAGCCTCCCCTGGCTCCACCCTATGCCATAACCCTGCCTCCCCCGTGAAGTGATGGTAGGGTAACTGTGGGTGGGCTAGATTTTACTTCATTGCCCTTCTCCTAGTGCCTAAAAACAACTCCTATAGTAAAGGACATGAAGACCCAGAATTCAGTCATTGAGGATTTTCAGCAAGGATTGCATAGGGTCAACCTCCCAATAGTCAGGTAAAGAACAAAAGGAATTAACTTAATTCTTAAGTACTCCCTTTATAAAATCTTGTAATGCTGAAGAAAAAAAAATATTATAACAACCTTATTTCTATCAGATAACAAGGATACATTATCTTTATAGTTACACAAAGAAAAACAAACAAACAATCTCAAAAGGCCAGTCCCCACAGAAACCATGAGAAGTAACACAGAGTTCCCAAAAGCTTAGGTTTAGTTCAGCTGAGTCTCAGTTACACTCTTTGATCACCAAAAAATTTATACAGTATGGGGAGTCAAAAAGCACTGCAACATCTTCCTTCCACTTGCTTTCAAAAACCGCCAACTGGAATCCATGCAGACTCTTCCCTCCTCCTCTGCTGAACTCACGCATTTAGCACATCAGCTAACTAAATAATCCACCACTCAGATTAAATATATAAATAATAAACCCTGCTACAATACAAAACTGGAAGGTTAACAACAGCATGAACCTGCTGTAATACTTCAGCACTGAGGGGCAAACCAGCCTGCTTTCTGCCCCTGGAACTCAGCTTCTCACAATCTATCCAGGTCACATGGCTTTTTGTAAAACAGCTGCCCTCAATGCAGTTTGAGTGCAACCATAGGGAGCCTGTTGAGCACGACCACCATTACCACACCCAATTCCAGAAACTTCTGGCTGTAGAGTGCTAATTATGCTCACGAAAGCTTATACTCAAATAAATGTGTTAGTCTCTAAGGTGCCACAAGTAAGTACTTCTGTTCTTTTTGCGAATACAGACTAACACGGCTGCTACTCTGAAACCTGCCTAGAAACAATGGTCCAGACACAACTCATTCCTTCCCATTCTTCTCTATATATCTCTTAATGAGATAGTTCCCTATTAGGCATGCGGGTTACAGTAGCCTAGGGAGTCCCTGTCTTTCTGGAGATGCAGCACCATGGAGCTGCTTTCTGCCCAAGAGCAGGGCAATCCTCTCCTCAAGAGCAGCAGCAATCTTCCCTGATCCTCATAAAGGCATGGGTTGCAGCAGGGTGCCCCCACACTTAATTCAGCTGCTGGCGTGTTACTGACTGGCAATGTAGTTGGGCTGGTCAAACTACCCTCTTCTTTTCCTGCACAGGCACAACATTCTGCTGGAGTGGTGTTGGCAGGGCAAACCAGAGCAATGGGTCTTGGGGTTAAAACTCCATAGAAATATACAGAGATGTTCACATCTCAAAGTTATTGTTTCAGGCTCTCTTTAAATGCAGGCAGATACCAATGCATTGGTTACATACATTTACTTTGTAACCATAACAGCTAGAAACTTTTTTTCAATGACATTTTAGATTCTGATGTAATCACATGATTCTTGGAGCTGAGGCCCTAGAGACAAACTTATAGTACCTATCCCTTAATCTGCCCTTGTATAGATGGCTAAGTATCTGACTTGTGAACACAATCATTTGGCTATCTATATGCTTTTATTTTTGTGTTCAAAATTGAATCTCAAAAATCGTGGGTCAGGAAGTCATTAAAAAGTTATTTTAAAAAAAATCTGGCTCAAAGTATTCAGACAAAAGAGGCCAGATCCTGTATTCCTTCCAGGAGGATTATGTGTCTGATCCTATATCCCTTTTACACCTTTGGTATGAAAGCAATGGGAGATTTAGGAGTGCAAGCATTGCAGAACAGAGCCTTTTATTTAACTTTGATGAAACTTTTCTTTCTAGAACTAAAAAATATTTCCCAAGTTTCCTGCACACACAGTTTTGTACTACACAGTAATGGTGTGTCATCAACAAATTACAACACAATTTTAGAACATATTTTACATCTGTAGGCATTTTAGTAAGGGTGTTTGCAAGCAAATTAATATTTGAACTGATCATGAGTTATAAAGCATATAACATAATAATTACACATATGCTTAGTTTAACAACTGAAATATTAGTACTTTCTAGTACATTTGCAGGAATATTATGATGAAACTGACTATGTGGAGCAGATAACATCTCCTCTCCCCCCAGCATGAATTTACTAGATATATTTAAATAAAATATACAAAACCATTTGTAGTTCATTGTTCTACCAAATGTGATCACAGTTCATTAAGACTGCTGGGTAGTACACAAATGGCAGGGTACTTATGTGATTATTCCATCCTAATTGCATTATCAGTAACATTATGTCACACTATAAGGCTACAGTGGTCATAATTTACTGACAGTAACCAGAACTGTAGTATGTATTCTTTTCCACGTAGGGAAATTACTGTGCTATTCCAGAACCATTGTGTGGTAACTGTTAATAAGTGAAAAGAACAGGAGTACTTGTGGCACCTTAGAGACTAACAAATTTATTAGAGCATAGGCTTTCATGGGCTACAGCCCACTTCATCGGATGCTTTGAATGGAACATATAGTAAGAATATATATATATATACACGCACACACACACACACACAAATACAGATAAGTTGGAAGTTGCCAGACAAACTGTGAGAGGCTAATTACCTAAGATGAGCTATTATCAGCAGGAGAAAAAAACCTTTGTAGTGATAATCAAGATTGCTCATTTACACAGTTGACAAGAAAGTGTGAGGATATTTAACTTAGGGAAATAGATTCAATATGTGTAATGACCCAGCCACTCCCAGTCTCTATTCAAACCCAAGTTAATGGTATCTAGTTTGCATATTAATTCAAGCTCAGCAGTTTCTCGCTGGAGTCTGTTTTTGAAGCTTTTCTGTTGCAAAATTGCCACCCTTAAATCTTTTACTGAGTGGCCAGAGAGGTTGAAGTGTTCTCCTACCGGTTTTTGAATGTTATGATTCCTGATGTCAGATTTGTGTCCATTTATTCTTTGGCGTAGAGACTGTCCGGTTTGGCCAATGTACATGGCAGAGGGGCACGTACATGGTGATGGCATATATCACATTGGTAGATGTGTAGGTGAATGAGCCCGTGATGGCGTGGCTAATGTGATTAGGTCCTATGATGATGTCACTTGAATAAATATGTGGACAGAGTTGGCATCGGGCTTTGTTGCAAGGATAGGTTCCTGGGTTACTGTTTTTGTTTGTGGTGTGTGGTTGCTGGAGAATATTTGCTTCAGGTTGGGGGGCTGTCTGTAAGCAAGGACTGGTCTGTCTCCCAAGATCTCTGGGAGTGAGGGATCATTTTTCAGGATAGGTTATAAATCTTTGATGATGCGCTGGAGAGGTTTCAGTTGGGGGTTGAAGGTGACAGCTAGTGGCGTTCTGTTATTTTCTTTGTTGGGCCTGTCCTGTAGTAGGTGACTTCTGGGTACACTTCTGACTATCAATCTGTTTTTTCACTTCAGCAGGTATTGTAGTTTTAAGAATGCTTGATAGACATCTTGCAGGTGTTTGTCTCTGTCTGATGGGTTGGAAGCAAATGTGGTTGTATCGTAGAGCTTGGCTGTAGACAATGGATCATATGGTGTGTCCTGGATGGAAGCTGGAGGCATGTAGGTTTCCTGTATAGGGTGGTGTTTATGTGACCATCGCTTATTAGCACAGTAGTGTCCAGGAAATGGACTGCTTGTGTGGATTGGTCTAGGCTGAGGTTGATGGTGGGATGGAAATTATTGAAATCATGGTGGAATTCCTCAAGGGTTTCTTTTCCATGGGTCCAGATGATGAAAATGTCATCAGTGTAGTGCAAGTAGAGTAGGGCTGTTAGGAGACGAGAGCTAAGGAAGCGTTTTTCTAAGTCAGCCATAAAAATGTTGGCATACTGTGGGGCCATGCAGGTACCAATAGCAGTGCCACTGACTTGAAGATATATATTGTCCCCAAATGTAAAATAGTTATGGATGAGGACAAAGTCACAAAGGTCAGCCACCAGGTCTGCCGTGACATTATCGGAGATACTGTTCCTGATAGCTTATAGTCCATCTTTGTGTGGAATGTTGGTGTAGAGGGCTTCTACATCCATAGGGGCCAGCATGGCATTTTCTGGAAGATCTCCGATGGATTGTAGTTTCCTCAGGAAGTCACTGGTGTCTTGAAGATAGCTGGGAGTGCTGGTAGCGTAGGGCCTGAGGAGAGAGTCCACATAGCCAGACAATCCTGCTGTCAGGGTGCCAATGCCTGATATGATGGGGCGTCCAGGATTCCCAGGTTTATGGATCTTGGGAAGCAGATAGAATACCCCTGGTCGGGATTCTAGGCATGTGTCTGCAGAGAATTGTTCCTGTGCTTTTTTCAGGGAGTTTCTTGAGCAGATGGTGTAGTTTCTTTTGGTAATCCTCAGTGGGATCAGAGGATAATGGCTTGTAGAATGTGGAGTTAGAGAGCTGCCTAGCAGCCTCTTGTTCATATTCCAACTTATTCATGATGACAACAGCACCTCCTTTGTCAGCCTTTTTGAATATGATGTCAGAGTTGTTCCTGAGGCCGTTGATGGCATTGTGTTCAGCATGACTGAGGTTATGGGGCAAGTGATGCTGCTTTTCCAGAATTTCAGCCCGTGTACGTCGATGGAAGCAATCTACATAGAAGTTCAGTCTGTTGTTTCGACCTTCAGGAGGAGTCCACGCAGAATCCTTCTTTTTGCAGTGTTGATAGGTTAGTGGGTTAGTATGTTGTTCAGAGGTGTGCTGGAAATATTCTTTGAGTCGGAGACGTCAAAAGTAGGATTCTAGGTCACCACAGAATGGTATCATGTTCGTGGGCCTTGCAGGACAAAAGGAGAGGCCCCAAGATAGGACAGACTCTTCTGCTGGGCTAAGAGTATAGCTGGAAAGATTAACAATATTGTTGGGTGGGTTAAGGGAACTACTGTTGTGGTTCCTTGTGGCATGTAGCAGTTTAGATAGTTTAGTGTCCTTTTTCCTTTGTAGAGAAGCAAAGTTTGTGTTGTAAGTGGCTTGTCTAGTTTTTGTAAAATCTATCCATGAGGAATTTTGTGTGGAAGGTTGTTTTTTTTTATGAGAGTATCCAGTTTTGAGAGCTCATTCTTAATCTTTCCCTGTTTGCTGTATAGGATGTTGATCAGGTGGTTTCACAGTTTCTTTGAGAGTGTGTGGCACAATCTCTCAGCATAGTCTGTGTGATATGTAGATTGTAATGGATTTTTTACCTTTAGTCTTTTTGGTATGATGTCCATCTGTTTGCATTTGGAAAGGAAGAGGATGCCTGTCTGTATCTGTTAGAGTTTTTTCATGAAGTTGATGGATTTCCATTCCATACGGCTAAATTCACTGCCTTGCATAATGACAGGTTTCAGAGTAGCAGCTGTGATGAAGTGAACTGTAGCTCACGAAAGCTCATGCTCAAATAAATTGGTTAGTCTCTAAGGTGCCACAAGTACTCCTTTTTTTAAAAAAAGAACAGGAGTACCTGTGGCACATTAGAGACTAACAAATTTATTAGAGCATAAGCTTTCAAGGGCTAGAGCCTACTTCATCAAATGCAAAGAATGAATCTATTTCCCTAAGTTAAGTATCCTCACACTTTCTTGTCAACAGTCTAAATGGGCCATCTTGATTATCACTACAAAAGTTTTTTTCTCCTGCTGATAATAGCTCATCTTAACAAATTAGCCTCTCACCCTTTGTAATTAGCCTCTCACCGTTTGTATGGCAACTTCCAACTTATCTGTATGTATATCTATATCTATATATATCTTCTTACTATATATTCCATTCTATGCATCCGATGAAGTGAGCTGTAGCCCACGAAAGCTTATGCTCTAATAAATTTGTTAGTCTCTAAGGTGCCACAAGTCCTCCTGTTCTTTTTGCAGATACAGACTAACACGGCTGCTACTCTGAAACCAGTTAATAAGTGGTGGCTTTATAAAGGCACACACTGTGCTGCTTTATCCCTTGTTCTCTCCCAGGCATATGAAAGAGCCACCCTGCTGAATTCCTGCTCCCTCACCAGCTTTTTCTATGCCGGTAAAGTTGATATCCTCCCTTCATGAAAATACTTCAGCTTCTCCTTGATATCTTTTAACTTGTCCAATGCCTTTTCGCCCACTGTTTGAAGATAGTTCTCTATCTTCTAAGTTTAAAAATCCAAGAACTGAAACAAACTTACATACTTTACCTTTGAGGTTTAATTTTTTCCCCTTTCTTTTTTAGAGCCTTTTCAGCAATATGGTAATATATTACCATATTATATAGCCTTACTACCCTCATACTCTTTTTGTACTGCATGAACTAATACAGTTAAAGGCTTCTTTTATTATTAAAAGGAGAATCAAAGCATAAATCTCCAAATCCTCATTCACAATCTACATTTAACTTAATCAAAACATATGTATTTTAGTCTTTGGAGGAAGGCTTTGAGTTTTCCTGTAGTTTGATATTTGCAAACAGCATAGCTGATTGTCCCTTTTAACAACAGAAAAGGCATCAGCAATAACAATTCCCCAGTAGGCAAAACACTTAAGGCCAAGAGAATATGCTCAAGTTTCTGTTGGTGTACAACAGCATGCAAGGAAGTGCGCATATCGGACAGCACCTGTTGCATGGATGGTGGATCTGCTAGTGAAGCATGCGTTCCATCACACAGGGGGAGATGAAATTCTGACTCAGTCCATAATGCCTCCATATCCCCAAGGAACAGAGAGCTATAAATCTAGAATGTGTCTATCTATATTGCATTTGTCACCAGTACCTGTGTAAATACAGGATTGTGATGAATGTAATTAATGTTCACGGTAGCTATGATATTTGAAATATACCATACATATTTCATGCATAACTGTGGCAAGCAGAACCCAACAGATTTGTATACATCAATTTAAAGTGTGGTTCTACTTTGTAAATTACTCATTGAAAGAGTTGTATGGGGTTCCATCTTTATTTTCTCTCAATTGTTTCCACATCTATTGTATTCAGTTTAAAAATAAAAATATGAGGTTTCTAACTGCCAGCTCTGAAAATAGAAGATGGGATTCAATAACCAAACTATGTCTTTTTTTCTCACATCATCACCAACAATATTCTTCAAAAACAATAACCCTCTAATCTAGTCATATTTCAAGTGAATTTGAGAATTTGTCTAATAATATAAAAACAAACAAAGTCAGTGTGTCTTACTGTGATTATAGGTGTTTGGCTTGAGCCCACAAACTCCCTCCTTCAAGCTATTTTCATGACATAATTACAGCACTTTTTCACAGAAACAGTGAAAAAAAAACCCCCAGAGATGAGTGTACAACATTTTTTGTGTTTTCATTTAATTACAGCATTTAATGAGGTTATACTTTGCCAGTGGTGTGGACAGTTTTCTTTGGGGGGAGGGGTCACTAAGCTTTTACACCTTGCTCTGGATGCTTCACCAGGAACTCAATAGCAGAATATATTTTCTGAGTTCAATGGGTGCCTTCAAACAGAAAGATAAATAAAAATGAAGGCATCCTTTCCTGATAATGGACTGGCTTTTAGTTCCTTACTCGGGCAAAGCTCCAATTGACGACAATAAGAGTTTCGCTTGAACATGTAATACATAACTGCTCAGTTTGTTCTTATACCCCTCTCTGCCTCAGACAATTTAGAATTATCAGATGCCCCACAACACACCCTCTCTGCACCTTGTGGGTGAATGCCATCACACTGGGCTGTAAAGAGGGAATGAGGACCCATTGTGCTGTTCATATAAAAGCCCACCATGGTGGCAGCTCCAGTGCTCCAGGCAATGCAGGGGCTCTAAACAGGTCACTTGTCATTAAAAGTAACTTGTAGAATGAGGATGACTCCACCTACCACATGCTAACCAATAAAGGAAAGTGACTGTATGGAGGAGAGGCTGCTGCACCCTTTTTGTACAGCACCTAGCACAGTGAAGTCCTGGTCCATGACTAGGGCCCCGAGGTTTTACGATAATACAAATAATATTTAAATTGATGTATAAATAACTCCCATCCCCATTCCCTGGGCAATGCCTCCAAGTGCTCTCTCCAGGACTGTGTGTCTTTTCAGTTCCCCTTATCATGGGCTCCATGCTAAAAGAAAGATGCAATCCACAGTGAATTCAGTATATCTCAGCATGAAAAACCAACCCTACAGCAGTGTGCACAAACATACACATCTCCTAACTGCTGTCCAAAGTATCCATGTATAATAAAGGCAATAACTTATATGCACTGTCCTTTTATGTAATGTGCTGTCAGTGAACAGTCATCACGATAATCAAAGGGAAGAAGATGTGTTTATATTCATGCTGTCTTTCTCCTCAACCCATTTAATACACATCCTACCCTGAAGATGTTTTTAATTAGTTGATAAGGAAGGCAAATAATAAACTTCATGAACATTTTATTAAAGTGTATATGAGTATTCATTGCTGCCAATTCATCTACCCCAAAGCATACTACCACTGGAAAAAAAAAAAGATTTATTATTGTCTGTTTTCTATTTATGAGCCTGAGCTCCTCTTCAAAATAATAGTAAACAAAAATATCTTTTGAATATAAATTTCACCCACTATTTTATTCTCTTAGAGTTGGCTCTGTATGCTATCTTCAAAAATATTCATTAGTAACTGAATTCCAATGATGTCCTGATTTAGATTGCTCTCTGCCTTTTTAATTACTGTCATGGTAATTTCCTTTGACTCTCATATGTCTGCCACCTGAGAATGTAATATTTAGCCCGACACTTTCCCTCTTATGTTTCCCTCCTTATATCTAGTTTATTCATCAGTAGTATAGGCAGTAGCTTGGCCCTCATTTGCCTTTTTAAGCTCATGGCCAAAATGCCATGTCTAACCTTGGTTTCTCTTTCTAGCCTGCCCTGTTGTTTCATTCATCCATTCTGAAAATCAAAACATCCCAGCATGACTGATAATTGGGAATGACGTAACTTTTAGGGACTGAATTGAATAGAGGTAGAAATATACAGCCGGAGTGGGACTTTGACTAAAGCAGGATGTAAAAAGGGAAAAAGTAGGGAGCGAGCAATCTCTGTGTTCTCTTGAGTACAAGGATTGCAAGACTATATGGCCATTACCCATCCCATGCAAAGGAGGCACCATGCCTCTCAGTGACTCACTTCCATAGGTTTATGTAAGTGTGTAGAATATAGCCATACGTGATTGTTCGTTAGCGCTACCGAACAATGAAGGTGCCAGTGTGTGTGGTGATTCACAGACAAACAAAAAAATACAAAACCCAGCCCCAGGCAGCTAACGCTAGACAGTTAGCAATACTGCAATTGTGGCACTCAAAAACAATGAGTTAGACCCCCTCCACTCCCAAATAATGATATTGGCTTAAAACTCACAAAGTTGTAAAACAAACAAACAAAAAACAAAAACCAGCAATATTTTTGTCGTTCTTTTCATTCACCTTCTGTTTATTTTTTTTAAGTCATCAGGGTGCACTTCTGTCACATTTTCAGGCTTTTCTGTGCAACCATATGGTCTAGAAACTTAAAAAACAAAAATTAAAAAAGCTCAGATTCTTACCGAATCATATGCTTCTAAGAGTTGGGCTTTAAGAGAAACCCACCAAATACCATGAAACTCATGATTGCATACAGCAAATGATAACAAACAAAACGGAGAAGTGGAGGCTTATTGGAAGGACCAGGCCTACAACAAGAGTTGTTTTATGTCTATTTCTTGTTTTCACAGATTCATAGACTTTAAGGCCAGAAGGGAGCATTAAATCATTTAGCTGAAATCCTGTAAAACCTATACAGGCCACTAAATTTCACTCAGTTATGCCCGTTTGGAGCCCCATAACCTGTAGGACAACAGTTTTCATGGAAAACAGTATTTCTCACCCTGATGCTAGTGACCTTGCCCAGACCATACATTTGGAGTTGCCACTCAGCTAGTGTCAAAGTAAAGAATATAATATACAGTATTCTAGCAGTAGATTATAAAATACAACCACTTGCGTACAGAGCACAACACTTTCTACTGTTCCCCAAAGCTACAGAGTGAATACACAGTTCTTAGAGTCTAGCCCAGGGGTTGGCAACCTTGGCACCTGGCCCATCAGGGTAAAGCCGCTGGTGGGCCAGGCCGGTTTGTTTATCTGGAGTGTCCATGGGCACGGAGCCCCGCAGCTCCCACTGGCCGTGGTTTGCAGTTCAGCCAATGAGAGCTGTGGCTAGCACGTCCCTCGCCCGTGCCACTTCCCACAGTTCCCAATAGCTGGGAATGGCGAACCGCAGCCAGTGGGAGCTGTGGGGCTCCATGCTTGCGGACACTCCAGATAAACAAACTGGCCTGGCCACCAGCGGCTTTACCTTGATGGGCCGGTTGCCAGCCCCTGGTCTAGCCAGACTGCAAAAGCAGGAGCATAGAGGTCAACGTTCAAAGGCTAACTGAAAAAAGTGAATCTTGATGAAGGATTTGAAGATGGTAAGTGAGGCTTCATCATGCTCAGGATCCAGGAAGATATTCCAGGCATAGGGAAGAACACAATTATAGATAGAGTCTCCCTTGTAAGAGAGGGCATGCAGAGATGCCAAGGTTGCAAGATCAAAGGCACAAATGGGTTAAAAGGGCAGTGGAAGCCACAATAAGGCAGAGGTTGCAGGGGAAGACTTTGGAAGTCCTCAGGGTGTTAGAGTTTCTTCCCCAAAGTATCCAGCATGAGCCATAGCCAAGGGAAGAGGGAAGACAGCAGCAGCTTCCAGACGTAAAAGTATCCACTCAGGATGCCAAACCAAGCAGCTTTCATTCTCCCACTCCATTTGGAAAACAGAAGTCAGGCAGAATTAGCAGAAGGTAGACTACAGAAAGCTCCTTCTCCAAAGCAATCAGCTATAGCTAGAGCCAATTGTTAAAAGAGTAAGTCAAGGCCCCACCAGCCCCAGACATTCACCACTTCAGCTCTGAAACTTGGACTCTAACCTATACCAGTGCCCCTAAGGCTCTAAGTAGAAATGCAGCTCAGAAGAAAATCTGGACCAAACTATCACTGGGGAACAATTTGAGCCACAGGGTGGTAAAGGTACACACTTGATTCACCGTTCTCGGAGCTGGCAGAGTAAAGAAGGCACAGCCAAGGTTGTTTTGGACCCATAGCCTGGTAATTCTGTGCTTTCAGACTGCTAAAAAAATGTTACCTAATTCCAAATTTCCTGCTTTTCCTAATCATTTTTTCCCTACAGCATTCAAATAAGTTGTTGCCCGTGCAGTTATGAATGGAAATATTCAAATTTAAGTCAAGCTTAACAAAAGGAGCATGGATGATGGGGGAGGGTTGGGAGCGGGTTTGGCTTGGGGATTAATAAAACGGAAATAACATAAAGACCTATCCTCAACTTGATTTAATTTTCCATCTTTGGGATTCTAAACCACAGACTGAGATTTTTTCTGCATGAACAGTTAAATGTGTTTTTACAAAATTCAGACAGAAAAGATCACTTTGTTTTGCCTTACAGAATTTTTAACCCTGCTCTCTAAGTACAATCAGAGATCCACAACACATGCCTTAGCCAGCCCATCCTTGGCTGCCCTGTGCTTCTCCTAGGTGGTATTCCAGCACTGTTTTCATAATGACAAAAAAAAAATTAAAATTCTAACCAAATTTCTGCTGGGCTTCTTGGGGCAATAGCAAAGGTTGGCAGCACAAACACATGTGCAGCTGCAGTGCTAAAAGCACCATCGAGCTTTTCCATAAGGCAATAAGCCTTTCATAATCAGGATAAATAGTGAGGAGAATTGTCTTCAAGTGGTTTATCCACTAAGGAACTGGATTACTGCCTAAGAAAAAAACTGGCTCTATTATGACTTGAACAAGAAGGATGTTTCCAAAATAACTTGCCTGGAATATCTTCTGAAAATTAATTTGAAAGGAATGCAGCTTTTTGATTTCAAGCACAAGCAGGCCCTTAATCGATCACTTTAATATTTTATTGGTTTGTAAAGCTGGCATTCATCTTAAATTGAGCTACAAAATGATCTTCTAATGTAAAACACTTTGAATGTTTTAAACTTGCAATGTGAATCAATGTGGCCAATAGTATTTGGGCTTGATTGTGACATTGCAATACGCCCTGATTCAGTGGCTCTCAGAGGCACAATTCCCTCCTTGCATCAGGGGAAAGTAAGCTGCTACTGGTCTATACCACTAGCAGAGAAGGAAAACAAGGCTCCATCCATTTCTTACCACTGCTCACCCACTCACCTCCATGGGGGCGCAGGGGGGGAGGGGTAGCAGCGGCCCTGTGCAAGCTATAATTCTTACATCAAAAGGTAGCTAAGTTTACCTAGGAGACTAAGGGAAGGACTTTGCTCCATCTTGTTCCCTTGTGCACTGTTATAAGGACAGGTCACGGTCTTGTCCTTTTCATTTACTATAAATGACATCTGTCCTCAGTCCTAGGCACACCTGACAATTTGACCAAATGAAGCTACTTTGTGCCACTCCAGCATCACACAGGGAAATACACCTAGTGTACAAAAATGCTACCAAAAAAAAAAAAAGTACTCTGAAAAGGAATATTTTCAGATGTTGTTTAAAAATGTGAAGAGATAAAATGAAAAGGGATGTTCTGTGGAATACCTTTCTCACATACCAGGCAGATATCACAGCAAAGAATCAGTCGCCTGAGAACCTAACTTCAGGACTCCAGCTCATTAGCGTACTTCTGCCTATGTGTGTATTTAAAATGATCAGAAAATGCAGATTTCAGGCTGTGGTCTGGAACATGGGAACAATACAGAAGAAGAATATTTCGTAACTGAAAGTACCCTGCTTTTCTGCTCAACACCATTTATTTTATCTGGTCCTTCCACCCTTTCCCACCTCATTTTATTTGTTTTGTCCTCCTGGTGTGTCCAGTCTGTCATAGAGACTGTGTGCTCCCAGGGGCTGCCTTCATTATTATACATATAGTAGGGCTAGATTCCAAAAGAAACTTAGCATGGTGATTCTGAGCATCACCACGCCTAACTTTGAGGTGCCCAGAGAATCACTGGGATTAAAAAGACTGAGTTCAGCACCTATGCTCCCTATACAATTAATGGGGAGAGACAGGTGGCTTAGAATGGAAAACACAAAAGCCAGCACACATGGGTGGCATGTGAACACCCCGTTTGGGGAGGCTAGTCAACCTGCCCTCCTCCTTCTACCTGAGACCCCACCCCTACCCTGCCCCTTCCGCCCAAGGCCCCACCCCCATTCTGCCCCCCATGCCAGTCTGCCGGGCCCAGGAGGGGCCCCAAGTCCCGCACTGTGGCCAGAGAAGCCCCAGCTGAGCAGCCCATGAGCTGCCCTGATCCCTGGCGCACATCCCCACCCAAACTGCCCCAAGCCTCAGCCTGCCCACCCGAGCTGCTGCCAGCCCTCCCACCCAAGCAATCTTGAGCCCCAGGCAGCCGGAGGAGCTCTGAACCCCACCGTGGCCCAGCCCCAGGACTGTGGCGAGGAGTGTTAGTGGAGGTTTGGGGAGGCTTACCCTCCATTTTGCACCACCCATGCCAGCACGCTAGATGGCTCCTTGCCTAAGCTTGTCAATGGGACATGCCAAGCTAAGGGCTGTGTGCTAAACCCTCCCTTAGAGTGCCTAACAAGGGAGACTCAATCTGGGCTACAGGGCATCACCTCCCTCTGCACCTATGCCGTTTTGGCAGTCTCTCCTGTTGAAGTTGTTCCAGGTGCCTGGCATGGGGCTGCAATGCACATGTGCAGTCAGAAACACAGGTGCCTAGGGAGCTTTTATTGCTAAAAATTAGGTCCTGAATGAGTTTAGGTACCTATAGGATTCGAGCGGGGATTTTGTGATTCCCGGTGGTCCCGGATTCTGAAATTTAGTTACCTAAAGTGGCTGTTAGGCACCTAAGTCCTTTTGTGAATCCAGCCCCTGGGGTAATGTGACAATGGGACCACAATCTTTGATTGGGGTTCCCAAGTGCTACGTTAATGCTCCCTAATACAATAAATAATAACATACTGACTTACAAGCAAATTTCCATCCTGCAATCTGACCTAAAATGTATTTAAAATAAATCTGGATTTAAAAGAAAGCTAGTAAATCCTCTTTTCAGTTTGTTCTAATCATTATCATAAGAAAGTTCTTCTGCGTTTTACAAAAGGATACTCACGATTCCTGTAAGTTATGCACTGACCATGTTAATACTTCACAGATATTCTCCATTATAATAATAGCTCAATTAGCCAACATCTTTATAGAATCTTTACTAAATTGTATAATCAGTTTTATATTTAAAACCTATTACAGATCAAAAGAGTAAACAGAAATATCAGAGTGCAGTATCTCATCTGTATAATGGTAGGTAAGTTACACATTAAGAAGCTTACTGAAGGACAGCATGATGATTTTGCATACAAAACAGCTCAAGTGACTAGTTAAAGTGGGGCCCCGGGGATATTCCAGTGAGAAGGAGAAATTAGTGATAGTCAAGTATTTCTTTGAGGCCATCTTGTTTATTTACAAGGAATCTAGAAAGTCCCTGTTTCTTTGAAGACAGGGACTCAAATGCCAGGAAACAGCTTTCTTGTGCTCACAGCACCAACCCTACTTTTTTCAGTCTCCACTCCTGACTCAGAACCCACTCCTTAGGTTTTTTCCAGGGTCACACACACACACCCTTCTACCCAGAACAATACTCAGCAAAACCTGGGTGGGTTCACATCTTCGTTTGTCCTCGGAGGAGGCTTAGCCTTACAGTTATGTCAATTGACGGGTGTGTTCACACCTATTAATCTCAATCAGGTTTTAACTCAAGCCACTTCATGTTGCTTCCCCCCACCCCAAATTTCAATACACTCATTTAGTAAAAAGAACATCTCTCCTGTGCTCTAGGTAGTCCTTGACACATTTTAAAAAGACACAAGAATACAAACAGACCACTCCTGCAGCTAGGTTCTGCCCAATCATTAATATAAATCATAACTCAGTAGCTAAAAACATATTTCCAAACATGATGTTTTCCTACCATTCTCTTTCAGCTAGAGAGAGAAAAGATGCCCATCAGTAAGGCCTCAAGGTCCATAAATGAGGGTTGTTCCAGAGAAAGAGGCATGGGGAAGCAAATTGAACATACTCTGCATCCCATGGATTTGGATCCCCTATTGGTGTTTGTACCTGTCCTATCAACACTTAGGTGCATTCTGTTACATTGTGAACCCTATATCAAAGGTCAAACTTCCGGTCGACTTGAAAAAATATGTAGATGATTGCCAATCTCTAAAAAGACAAGGTGGGTGAGGTAATATTGTTTATTGGACCAACTTCTGTTGGTGAGAGAGACAAGTTTTCGAGTTTACACAGAGCTTTTCTTCAGATCTAGGAAGCTAACTCAGGTCTACATGAGATACCTATACTGGTATAACTATGTCGCTCTGAGATGTGAAAAATCCACCCCCCTAAGTGACATAGTTATACCGATCTAACCCCTCCCCCATGTAGACAATGCTATATCGATGGGAGAGCTTCTCCTGTCGGCACAGTAGTGTCGTCACTAAAGCGCTACAGCAGCACATAAAGGCAGATTAAGTTTCCTGGAGCAAATGGGGGGGGGAGTCAACACCAGAACCATGGCCCCGCCCTACCCCTTCCACCTGCAACCCTGCCTCTGTTCCACCCTTTCCACCTGCGGCCCCAAGACAGGAGAATCTCTATCCTCCTGCCGCTCGAGGTCCTCCAGACCCAGGGCCACGGTGGCGGGAGATTTTTCCACCAGGACCCCCAAATTGGCCAGGGCTCCTGGGACTGTGTGGTAATCCACCACTGGTGGCACAGCTGCACTAGCGTGCTACATGAAGATAAGCCCTCAGAGTGTCATTGCTAAATACAAAGTAGAACAGATTGTTTAGCATCAGTAGTTGACACATATTACAAGGGATCATTCAAGGTGAAGTGGCCCATTAACACCCCTCCAGTCATAGGGAGGAAAGGAAGGCGGTGGGGAAAGGGGTGGAGGGTGGTTTGTTAGTGGGTTACAGATTATTGTAATATAAGCCATAAATCCAGTCTCTCTATTCAGTTCATGCTTTTTACTGTCTAGCAACATTATGAATTGTGTAGCTCAAAGGCTTGTCTCTCCCACCAACAGAAGTTGGTCCTATAAAAGATATTACCTCCCCCACCTTCTCTCTCTAATATCTTGGGACCAACATGGCTACAACAACACTGCACAGAATCTCTAAAAAGAAGAGTCTTTTTTACTCCATTGTATGAATAGGTATTAAATAAATATGTTCTTTAATATAGGATAAGAGGTTTTGTGAACTCTTTACAGTTATTCATAAGAGAAAAAAGGTAGGTGAGGTAATATCTTTTATTGAACCAACTTCTGTTTGTGGAAGGTACAAGCTTCTGAGATACACAGAGCTCTGTGTGGCTCAAAAGCTTGTACCTTTTCTCTCTCATATGCTAGGACCAACACAGCTACAACAACAGTGCAAACAACTATTCATAGTGGGCTAAATCCTATCCTCATTTAAGTCAATGAACTCCCATTAATATTTTTGATTTTTTGATTTAAAACTACTTTTCATTTCAAAATTTCTTTTAATTTGATTTAAAAATGCACAAATTTAACAAATGCTTGAAATCAAACTGAAATATTTTGTTTGACGCAAAATTATATTCTTTTTTTACTTTTTGATTCACTGATTCACCCACCGATTTTCAATTTTTCACTTACCAGCTAACCAAGAAAATCTCTTATTTGCTAAACTCTATTTAATTCCCCTTTAATAGGCTTGCAAGGATTAGATTTTTATCTGCAAATGTGGATAAATATTAATTTCACTGTACAGATAAATGGACAAAAAACATTTCAATCAATAATACTCTGCCTATCTGTAAAATTTTGAGTAAGTAAAAATCTGTTTGAAAACTTTTTTAGAGTTCGATTTAAGAATATCTGCTTTGTATATTTTGAAATGTAATGTTGAAATTTGTGTTTTGATGGTTATAGCGCTTAAACTTTTTGAATCTCAATGCCTGTCATTAAATAATTATTGGCTGGTCACCCTATTGTGCAGCTCCCCCATAATCTCCCACCATTGTGAAAATTTAAGTCAATAAAAATAGAAAATGCTTAAAACCCATAATTTTGTGCAACTGTGAAAACTTAAAATAGATAAAAAAATTTAATTGCTTAAAAATAAATATTGATACTATCCAGCAAAATTATAAAAAATAAATAAAATAAAAATAATCTTCTGCCAAGCCTACTTTTAAAGAAAGTTTTTGCTCATGAGATAGTATCTTTGTATTTTTGGCTCCAGTGAACTTAAAATAGGGTGTCAAATGTCATCAGGAGACTGAAGCTTTCACTTAAAGCTGTTTTCCTTGCAGCACTAAACTTCAAAATATAAACCAATTACTATGGAGGGCTGTCAATGTTAAAAGAAGAATTTTTCTACAAAAAATGGAGTTAATTAGCCTAGCTGTCTATAAACTAAGGAACAGTTGTGATCACTAAAGTTAAAATATTCATGAAATCTCCCTCCCTACCTAAGAGTCTAGTTTGAAAACGGTGAGTGGGAGGCATTTAATATTAAATGTATTGGATTGGTCTTTCTGACAGAATTTACCTTTTTCTCTGCTGCACTCCCTGTCCTGTCCTGCTCCCCTGCCCCACAATCTCCTGCTAATCCCAAAGCCCCTTCCCATGGCAATATTCAGTTTTTCACGAATATAATGTCTGCAGAGGATCGGGGGAGTGAAGGAGTCTGAGTGAATGAGCTCAAAAGAGCATGAGTGTTGTAAGGAAGTAAATAAGAGTGGCAGAATCAGGCCCTTTGTGTCAAGGTGACATTTTTCCTACTATTACAAATCTAAAAATATCAAAATCACAACAAAGTGCCCTCAAACAACACTGACATCTGACGTTATGGAGTAGCGGTCACGATTGCTTACTTTAGGCTGCAATTGAGTTTTGAATATCAGCCTGATTTCATTTAGATTACTGGTGCAGTAAAGAACTTCTCAAAGTAAGTAAGGGTTTAGAAACTTCATTCTGTGATTTGCAAAGATAATATTTATCTGTACCATCGTTAAAGGAAGAAAAAAGTTTTTCAGTCTGAATAAACAGGATTATTTCAATATGCCCACGCATGCCCTTTCCAAGCATTGGATTAATAAAACAGTGAAGTGAGATCTTGTTGAGCCCATTAGTTAGGAATCTGTTTTCAAAGCCCTTTATTGTTTTTCTGATCAGGAATTATTAGACCTTTATTAATAAAAATGGAATCAAAACTTAAAGCAACCCTTTATGTGCATTGCTGAATAGGCTGATTGCTCTTCTGAAACAGTCTTGCAAGTGCTGATGCTATAAAAGAAAAAACGCTTCTCAACCTGTTTCATTTTTCACCAACTTGCCATGAGTCTCAGATGATATGTTCCAGAATTATTAGCTGCCGCACTGCTGATTAGAAATTACCTTTTCTATTTCCATAAATTACATATCATTAACAGTGATGGGTAGGGAGAAAAACCTGTTCTGTTAAAACACAGCTCTACTGTTTTATATCACTAAGGCCCAGATTTTAAAAGTTATTTCGGTGTGGCTGCACTCAGCGTTGCAAAATCTAATTGATTTAGGAGCCTAAATCTAATTTTAAAAAGAGAGTTAGGCACTAATGAGCCTAAATCCCATTAACTGTCAATAGGAGGTTTTTAACACCTTTTTGAAACTGAAATGGAGGCTCCTAAACCAGTTAGGTGTTGCAAAACTGAGTACAGCAATGCCTAAATACCTTCAAAAATCTGGGCCAAAAGGATTGATCTTGTAAGATTCTGAATGGGTCCAGCTCCCTGTGACATCAAGGGTCTGAAATGCATGATAATTCATAACGATCAGACCCTAATGTAAAGGAGAGGTTCTTAGCTGAAGATAATGTACAACTGTGTCACAATATCAAAATGACACTTTCAGCAATAGATGGATCTAATCCTGTTTATTTTACCCATCCAAGTATTCCCATAGATGATTCATAAGAGCAGACTCAGTGACAGATGGGCAGGATTTGATTCTATATTTTGTGTTAAACAAATTATGCTACTAAGAAATAAATGTCCTGGCATATCTTTATAGAAGTGTTTTTGTTAAAATGCACTACTCCACTTCTTTTCCATTTTATATTTATTTTCAGTCCACCTTGTCTTACACTGATCCCTGTCCTTTCCGACTTGTGAAAGATGTGAACTTCTGGAGACCAATCCTGAAATGGGAAAGCTCATAAGCACATACTGTGTAATCTGTTATTATACAAGAAAGCACGTAAACCTATGCTGTGTGCTCATCAATATACATTGGAGTTCCATTGACATCAGTGGGACTTACTCTGAATCTTAAGGACATTCTCAAGTAGTTTTCTCAACAGTGAATCTTTCCTGGATTGAGGCCTGAGGTTGGCATTTTTAAAGGGAGCTACACACTCAAATTCCATTGACTTTCAACGTGAATTGGGCACTGAGGACCAGATTCCCAAAGGCATTTAGGCGTCTAATTCCTGATCCTGCCCTACTGAAGTCAATGGGAGCCTTACTATTTACTTTAAAGGGAAAAGGAACAAGATGCTAAATCCATTAGACACTTTTGAAAATCTCAGCCTCAGATTGTAAATACCTCTTTGAAGAAGGAAATGTAGCAGCCACCCTAAAAATGAAACATTTCAACATTTCCAAAGAAAGGTTTCATTTTTTTTCCTGCCAAAATTATTTGTCAGATTCAACCTGAATTCACAAATAGTTTTGATTGATCTGAACATAGGCGCAGAAAGTAGAGGTGTGGGGGGTAATGCAACACCCCCAGGTTTTATGCAGGGTCCCGACTGCGCATGCGGGATCCCAGCTGCTGGCCCTGTTCTGGGAGGGGTCCCAGCTGCCGGCCCTGCTCCCAGTCACACACATGGCTACTGGCCCCATGCCCCGGGGGTCCTGATTGCTGGCCATGTTCCTTGCCGTGCACACAGGGTCCCAGCTGCCAGTCCCACATGCTGGGCTCTGCTATTGGCCCCGTGCCTGCCCCAAACGTGGCCCCAGCCTCAGACCCCTTATCCCTGTCCCCCCTCCTGGAGACACGGCCCTGCTCCCGGCCTCAGCTTGGGGGAGGCTGGGTGGAGGGGGGGGAAGGGGACAAGGTAGAAAGTTTGGGGATAGTTTTGCTGGTTTTCAGCACCCCCACTATAAAAAGCGTTCCAGTGTCACTGGATCTGAATCTGCACTTGTCAGCGAAAAACTATTTGAATCAGCTCCTCATTCCTACAGGATGCTCAGATTACCACACAGCTTGATTTTCTACTGCCCTGCCTTTTGCGTGGTCACTTACAGTTGTGAAAATTGAGTGTAAAGTGCTTCCTAGTTTGATTACGTACTGTTTTACATTTACTTTTCACTCACTTTGGACAGAGGCAAATGACAAATGACTGTTCTCAAACTGGGGCAATTCCAGTAACTAATAACTTACTAGTCCTGTATCCTCAATAAAACTGAATATTTTTTCCTCCACATTTCTAGGAATTCCTATAACACAATAAAATTAAGATGCAAACTTTGTGGTCTCTCTTGCGATTCAGAACTATTCCTTCTTAGCTGTAGAGCTGTATTTTTGAAGGGCCTAGGAATCTAAAGTGACTGAAAGAATGTTACCATACATGGGATATTTCAGCTATGATAATAATGGGTAATAAAAGCAACCAATCTAACATGGACACACCTCTTATTCTTGACCCTCTCATTTCTTCACATTCTAGTCCACAAGTGAGTCATCATCCACTCTGTCTCACACCCAACATTCACCATCTATTCCATTTGGAATGGAACATTCCTAAAAGTACAGGTTTCTTTCTAGTTTCTTTCCCAAATGTTTCCCTCTATTGTGTGGGTGAACATATTTCTTCTTTTCAGATTTCTTATTTTACATCCTGCAGGAAAGAAAATAAGACTAATACAATTTAGAAAGCTAATTAGAAAAAATAATTATTGTGAAGCCTTTTTTAATTGAACAAGTCATTAAGCTAGATGGACTGCATAATACTAGGCGCAACTAAGGATAGGAATTGGTAGGACAGGCAGCTTATTTGTATCTGTCTATAGTAAATGATTTCATTTTCTTATCAACTTCAAAAGGAGTGATAGAAATTATCTATGTAGGAGGCAAGCGTTAACTATTTTGTCTCTTAATAATCAAGCCAATTATTTTATAACTCAGCAAGTTACAAGTATTTAATACGTAGGTATGTGCACTAATACAAGTGTGTTCTAAAAGGATTCCATAATTTTAGTGTAAATAATAGGGGTGTCAAGCGATTAAAAAAATAAATCACAATTAATCATGCAATTAATCACACTGTTAATAATAGAATACCATTTATTTAAATATTTTTGGATGTTTTCTACATTTTCAAATATATTGATTTCAATACAACACAGAATATAAAGTGTACAGTGCTCACTTTATATTATTGATTACAAGTACTAGCACTGCAAAAAAACAAAAAAAAAATAGTATTTTTAAATTCACCTAAAACAAATACTGTAGTGCAATCTCTTTATCATGAAAGTTGAACTTACAAATATAGAATTGTGTACAAAAAAACTCTGCATTCAAATATAAAAAAAATGTAAAACTTTAGAGCAGTGCTGGGCAACCTGCAGCTCACGGGTTGCACGCGATTACATTTGCATGGCCACACAAGCTCCCAGTGGCTGCGGTTCGACGTTCCCAGCCAATTGGACTTTTGGGAGGAGGCGCAGGCCACAGGTTGCCCGCCACTGCTTTAGAGTCTGCAAGTCCACTCAGTCCTACTTCTTGTTCAGCCAATTGCTCAGACAAACAAGTTTGTTTACATTTGCAGGAGATAATGCTGCCCGCTTCTTGTTTACAATGTCACCTGAAAGTGAGAACAGACGTTTTCATGACACTGTTGTAGCCGACGTTGCAAGGTATTTGTGTGCCAGATGCACTAAAGATTCATATGTCCCTTCATGCTTCAACCACCACTCCAGGGGACATGCATCCATGCTGATGACATGTTCTTCTCGATAAGAATCCAAAGCAGTGCAGACCAATGCATGTTCATTTTCATTATCTTAGGAAGATGCCACCAGTAGAAGGTTGATTTTCTTTTTTGGTGGTTCATGTTCTGTACTTTCCGCATTGGAGTGCTGCTCTTTTAAGACTTCTGAAAGCATGCTCTACACCTCGTCCCTCTCAGATTTTGGAAGGCACTTCAGATTCTTAAACCTTGGGTCGAGTGCTGTAGCTATCTTTAGAGATCTCACATTGGTACCTTCTTTGCGTTTTGTCAAATCTGCAGTGAAAGTGTTCTTAAATGAACAACATGTGCTGGGTCATCATCTGAGACTGCTATAACATGAAATATATGGCACAATGCAGGTAAAACAGAGCAGGGGACATAATTCTCCTCCAAGGAGTTCAGTCACAAATTTAATTAAAGACATTTTTTTAACAAGCGTCATTGGTATAGAAGCATGTCCTCTGGAATGGTGGGCAAAGCATGAAGGGGTATACAAATGTTTAGCATATCTGGCACTTAAATACCTTGCAATGCCAGCTACAAAAGTGCCATGCAAATGCCTGTTCTCACTTTCTGGTGACATTGTAAATAAGAAGAGGGCAGCATTATCTCCTGTAAATGTAAACAAACAAAAGGGTTAGGGTGCAGTGGGGACACAGGCCCACCCACCCCACTGCGTCCCGGCCACTGTTCCCCCTAAACTGTGCAGGTGTGCACACACACATTGATCCTAAACCCCGCGCACACGGCGAAACACCGCACGCACAAAAATTTGCACAGAAGCACAATTTGCACAGGGCCCTACCAATAGCGAAGGGATCTGCCACTGGGTCAGCGGGGATCCTGACTGCAACCCGCTGACCTAATCTCAGGCAGTGCTGCAGCCAGACTACGGTCAACTGCCCCTGGGACACTTCCTACTCCCCCTCAGGGTGTACCTGGATCAGTAGAGTGTCCTCCAGATCATCAGGGTGGAAGGCCTGTGGTAGTCCTGGCCACTCCTCCGTGGTCGGGTTAGCATGCGGCTCTGGCCAGTCCTCTCAGTTCCACAGGGGCCTGCAGCAGTCTCCCAGCTCAGGGGCAAGCAGGAGGGGCAAGCAGGAGGCATCTGGCTCCTCTGGCGGATGCAGCAGAACTGAGCTCCCAGACCTGCCTTTTTTACTTCCTGTCCCACTCACTGATGGCCTGGCTCCACCCACCAGGGTTCAGTGAGAGGTTCCTCTCCCTCTGGGGCTGTGGGAGGCCACACCGCCTCACTACACATATATAAATAAAAATTATATAGTAGCCTTCTTGGTTCAAATCTGACTCTGCTCTCTACTCAGTCATTCTTTGCTGCTGTTTCTTATAGCCTGTGTATCTCAGATGAGTTTTCTTTGCCCCTCATTTACAAATATCTTTGTCTTTTCTTCAAATATCAATCATAATATAAAGTAGTCCTTCTCTTAGTACATTATGAGGTTGAGGAGAAGATTCAGAGAGACATAGAGGAGTAGCCAAAGTTGCTTTTTGCAGCCTGATGTAGGGGAGCAGGGAGAACTAGAGAATCCACGCAGTGTTAGAACTTCTGGTCAATTCCTCTCTCACACCTTTCCCCTGCTTCCTGCACACTGTTCTGCAGTAAGTCACTCTCTTTATCTCCTGCATCTGATGATCTCAAAATGTTTTCCAAACACTATGAATTTAGCATGAAGATACTCATGTGAGAAAGGGAAATATCTCCATTTTACAGAAAGAAACTGAGGCACAGCACAGTTAAAGCCAAAATTTTCCAATTAGGTTCTAATTAGGTTGCCCAAGTTACTCATCTAAATCTATATTTAGGTACATAAGTAAATGGCCAGATTTTCAAAGGTGCTGAGCTCCCAGAGAAGTAATAGAAGTAATAGAAGTTTATGAATTTCTTTGATATCTTCAGATTTGTTGGGGTTATAGAAGTCTGCCACTGACTTTGTTTGTGACCTTAAGTGAATTATATCCTTTGACCACTAAGGAAATCAACGGCAAAGCCAGGAATAAAACCCAGGTTCCTGCGCCATAACTGTAAAATCATTCTTCCTCTAGTAGAGGTTAATACAATCTCAATTATCCCAGACTGTATGGCTCTAATTTAACAGATCAAGCTAGTGACAGACTACAGCAGAAGTCAGAGCCTACTGGGGCAAGGATTTTGATGAAAATAGAACTTCTTCCCATTTAGTTTTAAAGTTTGCACAGAAAGCTACTGCAGCCACAAGTAACAAACAACTTGAGCTATAGTGTGAATATAGGGAAAAGAACAATTCTGAAAGCTATGGAAGTATTTCTTCCTTATAGCTGACCTTGTGTGAATATGTTATTTCCTATTAGAAATGTTCTGATTTGAAATCTCATTATGTTTTGCAAAGCATTACCCTTTTTGCTGAAAATATGAGTTCAGGTTATAAGGAAAACAACATTTCTTAGCATAGAACACCAGAAAGTTAGGCTCATGATGATGCCAGACTTTTCCAGAGATATCACAAAACTGTTTTCATTCACTAGTTGTAATGATTTAACGATTTTCTGTGATATTGTGAAATGACAGGGCAGCATTATGCAAGAAAGGTCATAGATAATCTTTCTGAATTGTAAAACATGAAAATGTTATAATGATTGGAGATATATTTTTTCTACTATAATTCTGAAAACCTGGGAATAAAAAGCTATTTGTATTTAAAGCCACAGTATCTGACCTAAATCTAGTACTGCAAAGTTGAGCTATGCAGTTAAAACTAGTATGGGCTAAAGAAAATCTAATGGTTTATCAGATTCCAACTAGTGATAATTTAACATTTAATTGTTAATTTACCTTCTTATAACTTTGGGGTTTCTCAAAAAAATGGATTCTGATTTTGTGACAATGTGCTAAATATTTCTCCAACTTACTTATTTTTCTAGTCCTGACCTGAAATTGCAATGAAACCCTGCTTATTATCCAGCATGGCTGGTATGCAGTTTGTGTATCCATATTCTACACATAAGAGTTTTGTATTCCTTACTACTAGGCTCAGTATGGCATCTTTCCAGACTAGGGATATATAAATTTATAGAGCTGAAACAAGTGCTGTTAAAATAAGAATTTGAATAGCAATTTATTAATTGCCTAGCCAAGCAAGGCAAGTCAGCAAAGTTAATTAAACTATTATAGCCATTTTTGTAACACAGATAAACCTGTGGATGAGTCAGCAACACAGCTTCATCTTCAATTACTTTCATTATTTATGCCTACCTATGAAGATTTTGACCCCTCTTTATTGCCCAGGATGGGAATCTAAGGTTCAATTTAACTTTTATGAGATTACACAACATGTAGAAGACTCTTGAGCACTTTAAGCATAATTGCTATCCTCAATTGTGAAGAATCTCCTCCCCCAAGGTGAAAAGCACTGTGCTCTACAGGGCTGATGCAAAGTACACTGAAGTCTGAGATCTTTTATTGACTGCACTGAGCTTTGGATCAGTACCTATAGGCTTTACTCTCCAATACCTTACAAGTTCTGTAGTCCATCATTTATGCATGTTCAAAATGCATGCAAATCAGAATGGTAACCTTTTCTGTCCACTTTATAGCCATCTACAAGATTATGCAAGGGGCAAGGCAGTGACGAATCAGACTGCTCTGATGTATATGCACTATTTTATTATGGCCTTGGAAGTAATAGAAGTCTGTGTATATGACTAATTCAGTCACATCAACTCAAAACCACAATCTCTCTAGATACATTTAAAAATATTTAATGTCAAGGAAGAATTCTGAAACCACATAACACCAGTTTTCAATAATTAATGTGCTTACTTTTGTTTGCAGCCTGAGTTTTTTCATTAATTTAACATTTTTTTAGAAAAATAATTATGTCAAAAGCATCTAATTGAATTAATACTGAAAATAAACATCCCTTCCATTTACCTAAGTGATTAGTGCCACAGTAAAAGGCATATCCTAGATACTACTAACAATCTTAGGCACCAGTCAGCTCAACATATATGCACACCCTTAACTTTAAATCTGCCTAAAGCACAAATTTGGGTCGGATTTTAAAGCACCTCCCACTGAAACTTTTTGTCCTGAAATTGCAAATTGACTCAGAAAAAATGATGGAAATGATCTAAAGGGGCCCTGGCATGCAACTTTTAATCCTGAAATCAATAGGAGAGATGTGCCTAAATACCCTTTACAAATCTGGCACTTAAGGTAAACCCAAAAAAGCCAGGTTTAAACCAAAACAACAGCATTTAAACAGCCTTTTCCACCAGTTTAGTTAAACTGGTTTAAAATTATACCTTAAATTAAAGTGGTACAACTCTGCATGTAAACAAGCGTGCCTGCACATAGATATCACTGTGACTACTCATGTGAGTAAAGTTAACCATTTACATACATATGTGGAGCCTCAGTATGCCAGCACTCCTCCAGAGTCAGGAGTCTCTAGCAATTATCTGTTTTTTCCCACTAGGAGAAAGAAAACTAGATCACAGAAGATGATAGTTTTACTAGTAGAGATTGTTTTCTCTTGGAACGACTGACAGAAAATGTAACTTTGGCAAAATCAAAGCTTCCACCAGGAAAAATTTGATTTTGCTGAATTTTTTCAACTTTCTATCAAACAAAATATTTAGTTTTGGTCAGTTCAACATTAAAGTGCATTTCCCTATTGCGGCACATTGTTCAATTGGAGATATGATTCAGAGGCCTGGTATCCCTATTCCCTTTTATGTGTCAGATTCCAGCTCTGATGTGTAATGCAGTCTCCCACTGACTTCCTGGTATCGTGTGTCATGGGATCCACTTCTAAACTGAAAATTTTCAGAATGTTTTGTTTTATTAGGAGTTTTGATATTTCAATTTTTCATCCTGTTTTCAGATAAAAACAAATGTGAATGTATCAAAAATTCCCCACAAGACAGAAATCCACATTTAATAGAACTGAGTGAACATTGGTTTAAAAGAGCTGTAGTTTTATTTTAGTTCCTTCATTTGGTAGAATAACTCTAGATGAACAACCTTAAATTTACTCAGTTGTGTTGGAAATGAATGGAAATTGTGAACTGTAAAGCAGTGAGCTTTCTATTTTAAGAAACACCTGTTTTATCTATATACACAGCCACTGACCTCTACATTTTCAAAGAATTGTTTGGGGGTTTATCTGCATGACTCCCATTAAAATCAATGGGAATTATATGGATAAAACCCCAAGCAACTCTTTGCAAAATTAGGCTTGTGGATGTTCAGAACATCTTCTATTTAATCTACTTGGAGCCAAAAATTAGCTGTTGATGCTGAAATACTCCCACTCAGCCCAAAGTATATGAGGGAGGAAAAAAAAAACCCCACGCATGCTACTTTACGGAGACAAAATATAGATAATCTGAAAACAGGCCAGGCAGTATTTAAGTAATATTAGCTGCAGGTGAAATGTATATCTACACTATCATATTCCATTTTAGCTCTGAAGCTTGTTTTCTGGTTGCAACATCAGTAAGTCTGATTCTTTTCGAACCAATGAAGCCTGCTATTTTTTCACATTTAATATGTATCATTCTTTGCAGTAATCACTTTGTGTTTAAAGGAGGGAATGGTAAAGAAAAGAACCAGAAAACAACCCTATAATCATGTAAAGCTAGGCTTCTGTCTTTTTTCTATGCTTATCTGTCCTTTCCCTATGTTTATGGGTAGAAAGAATTTGAGCTATGTATTACCTGTACTCCCTGTTTGGGGAAAGAATTCCTCATACAGATGGGCCTCCATGTTCATACCTCAGGACTCAGACCAACAGGGATTGACCGGTTTGAACTGGAAGAGATATCACAAAGTATGTTGAACCAAGCTATAAAAGCTCTACCTTGTTCTGTGTTCTGGGCTTCACCATATTCCTCTGTGTAGGAATTGGTGAGCCCTTCAGATGTTGTACTTGCTAGCATTAAAGTGCTTCAATTTATCAAAGAGTCCTGACTCTGTGTTTGTTTGGCTAATACAGAAGTTCATGGAAGGCCACCCTCCCAACCCTAGATGGGAGGGAAGCCCTTTTTCCCTAACAGGAACAAGATAATACAAAAATACTGAAGTCTGATTGGATATTCTTTGTTTAGTAAAATGATGAGGTCTTCCATGCTGCTTGACTGGCCATGTTTGTGTTGGAAAGTTAAATCAAATGACATTTTCCTGCTTTAATTTCTCACTACAGACTTCTTATTATATTCTCTATTCATGAAATCTGACTAAACACATTTAACAGTGAAGGTTTTCTTCCCGTTTTGTTGTACACAGTAAGAATGTATTATAGTTTCATCACTGTGATACAGATTATTAAAGTTATAAGGCAGATTCATGGCTTGCAAGCCTAACTACTTTATCCCAGCCAGTATATTACTAAAGATACATAGGAAGGAACCCCCGCATAGGAATGACAGGAAATCCATTTATCCCAGTCACCATCTTGTCTTGCTGATTCTGAAGAACAAGATCCCATAACTAACATTCACATACCCTTCACAAGGACAGAACCCAAGAAAGCACCTCTGATTGGGTTAGGATGCATACCGTGGTCTAGTGGACTGCAAACTGGGGCAACAAAAGACTGTGTGAAGAATGTGGGAGTTATCTGTATTAATTTTAAGAATTTATATTTAATATAAATATATATTTATATATATATTTTTTTTTTTAGAGAGAGAGAGAGCGAGCGATTTGGAGGTTATTATGTTGCTAGCTAAAGAGTAACTAAGTGTTAAATCAGCCTCAGTTAACATGGTCTGCAGGAATGGAAACATAATGGTTCTAGCCAGCCCCAATAGTTAGTACTCAAATGGACAATGGAAAAACCTCCAAGGAATTTTCTCTACTGATATTGAATCAGAGGCTACCTGGTACCAACAGGAGTGGAGAGGTGGGCATGGGGGTACAGAGACTAACCTGGGCCTGTCTATTTCCAGAACACAAATGCTAAATTTGGGTAAGACAATATGCTCTTAGATTTATATTGTTTTAGCTCTTTTCCTCTATGAGTCTATGTCAACGTTCTTATGGAAAAACACATACTTCGATTTGAATAAGCTGTTCTCTGTCAATGAGTTTTCATACTGGTCACAGCTCCATGAGAGAAGTCTATAGCAGGGGACAAAGCCAGTTGGACCTGCTGTGATAATAACGTTAGTAAACAGTTGGCGTAGTAGCTTGGGGATCCAGTCTCAAAGTAGGGTGAATCATGGAATTCCACTCTGAGAGATGAGCAAGTGGAAGAGAGGAAGAGGGGCCCATGGAAAGACTGAAAGAGAGGTCAAAGGTATAGCTTCACCCCTGAATCATAACACTAGGTACATAGGGAGTATGCCATTTTAAAATATTTTACATGCTTATGAGCAATAGTTATTATGACATGTGCCCATTTCATCATCATAGAAATATTTCTGAAAATTGCTGCCATCCTAGAATATCAGGGTTGGAAGGGACCTCAGGAGGTCATCTAGTCCAACCCCCTGCTCAAAGCAGGACCAATCCCCAATTTTTGCCCCAGATCCCTAAATGGCCCCCTCAAGGATTGAACTCTATTTCGTATAGAATTTTTATGGCCTGATCCAAAGCTTATTGAAATCAATGAGAGTCTTTCCATCAACTTCAATGGACTTTGGATCAGACCAAGCAAAAAGGTCAATATGTAAAACATGGCAGAAGCAGGAATTATGAGATCTACTCCTAGCTATGCTAGCTTGCTGTATCACACTGGCCAAATTACTTGGCCACTCTGGGCCAGATTTTCAAAGGTATTTAGTTACCTGGAGATGTAGATAGGTTCCAGATGATGTATATAGATTTCAGACGATGTAATGGTGCCTAATTCCCAGTGAAATCAATAGGAGTTAGGTGCCTCGGCGCCTTGGAAAATCTAACTCGGTGCCTATCTGCATTTTCAGGTGTTGCTTGGCTCAGTGGAGCAATGCTTAACCCTTAAGAAGTCCATTGCCTAGCGGAATTGTTAGCCTCACATTAGGCAGCTCTGTGATGTGTAGGCTGTGTGTGGAGTGCATAGGAATAGTTAAGTACCTAAGAAAGGGATTATCAGAAGTTGGCCAGCTGAGCAAGGAGCCACCTAAGACAGCCAGGAGCAGCTGACCTAGTGCACCTGGCTTGTGCATAAGTGCAAAATATGATTAGGATTTTTCTAGTAAGAATAAGCAGAAATCATTTAAACAAACCTATGAAGCAAAAGTCCTATTTTAAGATACTCCACCCAGCCCAATCAAAACAAGTACCACAGCCATTTTACACCTCAATTTGCTTTTAAATTCTGATCCGCGCCAACTTTAAAAGTGGAAGTGACCTGTGAATAGTTTTTTGCTTCTTTATGATGTACAAAGGAGGCCTTAATTTCCCCCCTGCAAAAACAGGTTTAGCTACTTTTGTTTACCTTGTTAATATATCAGGAATGTAAAGTCTGGTCAATCGCTGCTTTTGCAGGGTTCTATGTATATTTATGCTGAAGACAGAAGTGTTGGGCAGACTGACGGATCTTTTAATGCATATATCCTGTTTACTTTAGGTCAGGGACCTGATATAGCAAAATACTTAACCCTACTTTGCCCAAAGTAAACAAACAATTTGAACTTTTGAGTAAAATGTGTACTGTGAGGAGACTGAAATTGGGTGAGGTTTAAAACAAGTTTTGTTTTTTTTATTTTATAAATAAGTAAGGTGCATGTTTATGCAATTCCTAGTTTTAGCTAGGACAGGAAACAGAAATATCATAAAACAGACAGTCCTTGAAATATTTTCAGCCCAGCTAAAACCAAAAAGTATTGTGACTTTTACAAGAGAGACTCTGCTTGTAAGTTGCCCATGGCAAAGAGCATGGATAAGTATCTAAATATTCCAAAGAGAACCTGAACCATTTAAAATTTACTGAGCATGATTTTCACTTCAGTACCATTCAAAGCCCCAATCCACATGATAACAAGATAGCTTTCCCTGTTGCAACAGTTTTATTTGCTTATTCAATATAATAGGCAGATCATCAGCTATCTCGGATAAGCCTAAAACTGTTAAAATTTAAGTACAGTGCCATATGATACAGCAATATAAATGCTAACATTTCCACATGATTTGTAAAATCGCTTGTTTTATGGGGCATAGAAAGAAAAGTAATGTGGGATCAGAACAGCTTCTCAGAATAACTGTATATTCACAAACTGTATTGTGTTCAACAGAAAATTTTAAGAAATATGCATAATAGAGTATATAATTTCATTTCTCTCTGACAGGATTTGACAACCTGGAATTTATTGTTCACTCCTAAGTTTCTCCACTTTATAATTTGAGAGACATTTCCCAATGCTTTACCATGTACATTCAGTGAATGTACTTTTCACCATACTGCTGTGACTTATTGTGGATGTGAGGAAACTACCTTGAGCACATTCCCTCTCTGAAAAGCGATGGTAACTCACATCTTCCTATTAGTACTCAAACACACTGACTTTGAATGACATCTTTAGCTTTTTTCAGAGATGACACAAGTTGACGTTATTAGAGGAAACCTTAACATTTTGCCTAAGAGTAAGTCCTGGCACCGTAGGTCATCCAGCAATTTTGCTGTTGAAAATTATGATCTCTCTTGTATTAGATGATTTCCCTGCTTGTCAGGAATTATTCTCATCACTTTGCTAAGATGCAGTTTGTAATGAAAGTGATAGTCTAACATATGGCCTTTGCTGTAGGATGGCACAAACATATTCTCTTACTCATAGGCTATTAATCAGCTCCTGATGTGCTGCCCTTAAACTATATAACCTCACTCCTGTATTCTGCAATAGAAAAATCACTCAACCAAAGTCTTTAAAGGAAACTCCAGTTTATCTTGTAATTTCAAAGGAAGCCGCCTATCTTCCCCTCTGTAATTTCAGTTTCTTTTTGGAGTGCTAAACATGATCTGATGAGCACATTGGTACCTCATTGGTATAATCTCATAGTGACTAATTTTGTAACAATTATTGATTTAATGTGATGTACCTATTTAAAAAATAGCATGTGATGAATTTATTCTGTATAAGCAGAAGGATCCTGTGTAGGTAGTAGCGTTTTTCTTCCATCTGGTTATTTTTTTTCCTTTTACATAACTTACAAAAAGTCTGTTCTGAAGGTTTCAAAAGGGCATTTCTTCATTGCAACAGACTGAGTGGACTCACTGGCAAAGAAATTATGCACAGCTATACAAAACTGGAATACAAATATATTGCAATAAGCAAAATAGAATAACAATACTTTTTGCTCCTGAAATGTCACAAAAATAAAGCCACAAGCAGTTTAACTCCCAGACAACTTTAGTTAAGGTGAAGCTTAGGTTGCGGGTCAATAAGGTGAGGATAAAAACTCTTACATTCTCCCACTTAGACAAAAAAATCCCCTCACCATTAAAAGGTTAAACCAAGAGAAACCCAATTGTTTGGAAGTATACACAGTCACAGTTAAGATATAGGGACAACCTTAATGTTGCCCCCACAGTGATTCAGACTTCCCTTCTTTGTCCCTTAATAATCTAACTAGATTAGATTATTGATTTTGTATCAAAGACTTGGACTAAGGATTTTATAGTGTCCACAGCCAATGGTTTAAAATTGTGAACAGCTGCTAGACTTGCACAGCTTGCAGGGGGAGTATCAAAAAATATGCCCTACAGAGCATTGGTTCAAACTAGTTTCATCACTTCACTGTAGACAGGCTAGTTATGTGTGTGATGATACTTGGATCACGCTAGCATGTGCAATCACAGAGCACGATCCTGTAAGGTGCAGTGTACTCAGCATCTTGCAGGATCGGGCCCTTAATGAAAAAATGAGGAGTATCTGACTTTCTTATACTATTTATCTAATCAGGAATTTGTAAAGGAGGGTTTTACTTGTTCAATTGTAAAAGAAGGCCAGCTGACAAAACCATGATTGTTCCAGTGAGAATACTCATGTGCTTAAAATTGAGCACATGCATAAATGTTTGCAGGATTGGGACATATATAATTAACAATAAACCATCGCAGGGTGCTTTTTCTTTTTTTAGCCCTGAGTAAGGGGCAATGCATAACTGCACTGCCCCAAGAGGAGCATGAGGAAGGATATGTGACTCAGACACACTGCACTGAAGCAGTTGTCCAGAGTGGTTTGCTGGGGTGGGAAGTATGCCACATTAGTCTTTTAGAAGATGCAGTATACTATTCACATCTTGTGCCGCTAATACTGCTGGCTGGTGCATTGCGACGAAGCCATTTCTCCACCAACCCGCCCCTCACAAGTCCCCCACCTTACACTAAACTGTCTCTGCTGCCCCTGGCGTGTGAGTAAAGAGAGGTTTCCAATCTCCAATATTATGAATCTGGCATCTTTTGGAAGCATTAAGCTAATTCTAAAATATTCTTAGTATAAATAATGAGGGATATATAGTAATTTTAATACATGCTAGTGTCACACTGCCAACTAAGAGCATCAATCTCAAGTCAGACTGCCATAAAAAAGGGCATGTACCCCAAACTGGTGGTATACTCTATCATAAGATTTCATCAAGACAGTAACAAATGTGGGCTACCAAAATACTATAATATTTATTATGAAGCCAAAGACAATCTCTTCAGGCTCTCTAGCCCCTCATGCACCACCCAGACAAACCAGACTTTTGTGATAAATGATTATTAAAAGCAAGAATCACATATATTAGGTTCTTCCAGTTCCAACGACCCAGACACGCACCCCCAGGTCAAATATACTTCAAATTTTCCCTCAAAAAACAGGCTGGTAGCCCTCTTTTAGCAGAAGGGGAGGGGCACCTCCACATCCAGTGGTTTTGTGAATGATGTTTCCAAATATATATTACTTTAATACAAATGCGGTTAAAAATGCCTGAAAATGAAATAAGAAAAGGAGTACTTGTGGCACCTTAGAGACTAACCAATTTATTTGAGCATGAGCTTTCGTGAGCTACAGCTCACTTCATCGGATGCATACCGTGGAAACTGCAGCAGACTTTATATACACACAGAGATCATGAAACAATACCTCCTCCCACCCCACTGTCCTGCTGGTAATAGCTTATCTAAAGTGATCATCAAGTTGGGCCATTTCCAGCACAAATCCAGGTTTTCTCACCCTCCGTCTCCCCCCCCCCCCACACACACACACACAAACTCACTCTCCTGCTGGTAATAGCCCATCCAAAGTGACAACTCTCTTCACAATGTGTATGATAATCAAGGTGGGCCATTTCCTGCACAAATCCAGGTTCTCTCACTCCCTCACCCCCCTCCAAAAACCACACACACAAACTCACTCTCCTGCTGGTAATAGCTTATCCAAAGTGACCACTCTCCCTACAATGTGCATGATAATCAAGGTGGGCCATTTCCAGCACAAATCCAGGTTTTCTCACCCCCCCCCCCCGCCCCCATACACACACAAACTCACTCTCCTGCTGGTAATAGCTTATCCAAAGTGATCACTCCCCCTACAATGTGCATGGTAATCAAGGTGGGCTATTTCCAGCACAGATCCAGGCTTTCTCACCACCCCCCTTTTTCCCGGGGACACACACACACACACAAACTCACTCTCCTGCTGGCAATATTGCTCATCCAAACTGACCACTCTCCAAGTTTAAATCCAAGTTTAACCAGAACGTCTGGGGGGGGGGGGTAGGAAAAAACAAGGGGAAATAGGCTACCTTGCATAATGACTTAGCCACTCCCAGTCTCTATTTAAGCCTAAATTAATAGTATCCAATTTGCAAATGAATTCCAATTCAGCAGTTTCTCGCTGGAGTCTGGATTTGAAGTTTTTTTGTTTTAAGATAGCGACCTTCATGTCTGCGATTGCGTGACCAGAGAGATTGAAGTGTTCTCCGACTGGTTTATGAATGTTATAATTCTTGACATCTGATTTGTGTCCATTTATTCTTTTACGTAGAGACTGTCCAGTTTGACCAATGTAAATGGCAGAGGGGCATTGCTGGCACATGATGGCATATATCACATTGGTGGATGTGCAGGTGAACGAGCCTCTGATAGTGTGGCTGATGTTATTAGGCCCTCTGATGGTGTCCCCTGATCACCTGCACATCCACCAATGTGATATATGCCATCATGTGCCAGCAATGCCCCTCTGCCATTTACATTGGTCAAACTGGACAGTCTCTACGTAAAAGAATAAATGGACACAAATCAGATGTCAAGAATTATAACATTCATAAACCAGTCGGAGAACACTTCAATCTCTCTGGTCACACAATCACAGACATGAAGGTCGCTATCTTAAAACAAAAAAACTTCAAATCCAGACTCCAGCGAGAAACTGCTGAATTGGAATTCATTTGCAAATTGGATACTATTAATTTAGGCTTAAATAGAGACTGGGAGTGGCTAAGTCATTATGCAAGGTAGCCTATTTCCCCTTGTTTTTTCCTACCCCCCCCCCCCCCAGACTTTCTGGTTAAACTTGGATTTAAACTTGGAGAGTGGTCAGTTTGGATGAGCAATATTGCCAGCAGGAGAGTGAGTTTGTGTGTGTGTGTGTGTCCCCGGGAAAAGGGGGCGGGTGAGAAAGCCTGGATTTGTGCTGGAAATGGCCCAACTTGATGATCACTTTTGATAAACTATTACCAGCAGGAGAGTGAGTCTGTGTGTGTATGGGGGTGGGGGGCAGGGTGAGAAAACCTGGATTTGTGCTGGAAATGGCCCACCTTGATTATCATGCATATTGTAGGGAGAGTGGTCACTTTGGATAAGCTATTACCAGCAGGAGAGTGAGTTTGTGTGTGTGGTTTTTGGAGGGGGGTGAGGGAGTGAGAGAACCTGGATTTGTGCAGGAAATGGCCCACCTTGATTATCATACACATTGTGAAGAGAGTTGTCACTTTGGATGGGCTATTACCAGCAGGAGAGTGAGTTTGTGTGTGGGGGGGCAGAGGGTGAGAAAACCTGGATTTGTGCTGGAAATGGCTCAACTTGATGATCACTTTAGATAAGCTATTACCAGCAGGGCAGTGGGGTGGGAGGAGGTATTGTTTCATGATCTCTGTCTGTATATAATGTCTGCTGCAGTTTCCATGGTATGCATCCGATGAAGTGAGCTGTAGCTCATGAAAGCTCATGCTCACATAAATTGGTTAGTCTCTAAGGTGCCACAAGTACTCCTTTTCTTTTTGCGAATACAGACTAACACGGCTATTACTCTGAAACCTGAAAATCAAATGTTTCATTAAGGGATGAACCATACTTATTTTTCTCTACCCAAACCAATTTTCTTTGTTTGATCTGAAAAACTGGTTCTCAGCAAAACAACCTGGAAAAAAAAATTGATTAGTCACACAGTTCTAGTTAGCAACATCAGTAGTTAATAGTGTTTTGTCCCTGCCAGAAGTCAAATATTTGACTTTTAGTAACAATTTCAGTACACTGCTTTTTTTGCACTGTGGATATGATCCCATAATTATGTTTGTGTAACTGGATTGCCAGATCTTCCTTCCTCCCAGTTTTCTTTGCAGAAGAATTTTTGAGAATGCTGCGGATGCCATTCTAGCTACTGAGGCAGTATAGGATTCTCCCATCATGCACAGATACCAATACAATTAAAAAGCTTTGCATGGTAAGTGAGGACAAACAATTCTGCTGGCAAAGAAGTTGCCATGTGGACACAAACTCAGCTCTGCCACTTGCTACCAGAAAAGGAGACATGGATAAAAGTTGCAGTGCAGAAAGGGCCTTACACTGGACTAAAGATGAACATGCAAATGTTGTAGAGGGAATTCAGAATAATTATGAAACAGCATGTTTTTTTCTAGCTCAGCCTTGGCTTTTTTATATATTTTGAAATTCTCAATTGATATTAATTAAGTTTCTCATGTTCATTTACTAAAGAAACTTTATTAAAATGAGCCAGATAGCCAGAGGAGTTGACCTAATCTTAATCAATTCCAGTCTTGAGCTGCTACAGAGTGACACAGTGCACTGTGTGAACCACCATATACACTTCCATCTGCTGACTCATTATTTCATCAATAATTAACATGTATTATCTACAAACAGGATTTTATCTTTTTTAATGTCAAATTAGGGAAGGAAGATATAGAATGCAGCTACCATTTACACCTTCTGAAGTAAGAAACAACTGTGGATTCCTTATGGAAAACTTACAAAAAATCATTCTATTAAAAGGTTTCAGAGTAGCAGCTTTACAGAGTACAGCAGTGTTAGTCTGTATTCGCAAAAAGAAAAAGAGTACTTGTGGCACCTTAGAGATGAACAAATTTATTTGAGCATAAGCTTTCGTGAGCTACAGCTCACTTCATTGGATGTCTTTTTTGTTTCTTTCCCCCTATTCTTTATTACTAAGTGCATTCGACAAAACAGTCTTTGTTTCATCAAGTGTTCATTCAATCCTGCTACTCATTCCCCACTTGGAGTCACAGCTCTTGGTTACTAGAGACAAAAAAATCCAGAAGGAAAGTATGATGTAACTAAATGAGGAATGTGTCTCTTAAAATATAGTGATCATACGAAAGTGTCCAACAGCACTGACGTGAAACAACTATACTGGAGGCAAAAGGCTATGCAAGCTTCCTTACTCAGTTTGATTGAGTCCTGCAATACTTCTGCTACTCCTTTGTTGTCTTTTGTGAAGCAAGGTTTCCAACTGCACATTGAAGAACAAGACAAAATTTAAACACCTAAATCTCAAATGGGTGCAATGTTCTCAGACTGTCACTGGAACTCCAGAGGATCATGGTTTCAGGGGTAGAATTAGTATGTCAAGCCCATTAACTTGTAAGAAATACATATCCTGATTTCAAACATATTGTGGTGTTTAGATGTTGCTTGTAATTATTAGAATTGGGAGCACTGGCTGTTGGGAGTCTGAAAGGACAGGAGCAGGAAGGAGGGGGGAGGAGTTGAGAGGCTGGGAGAAAGCTACAGAGGGTGCAGCAGCAGCTCAGTAAAGAGGTTTCCACTTTGAAAATAAAGTCCTGTTGAAGCTTGTTAGTTCCTTGCCTGGTTGATACAACATTTTGGTGACGAGGATGGATCTTCTGCCTCTGAACCACCTGCACCCTTTCTGCAAAGCCCAGGTGAGCCTTCAATTGCTTTTACTACCTGGCTCTATATGTTGGAGACTTATCTGCTTGCAATCAGTGCTACAGAGATTTCTGAAGTAAGAAAGCGTGCTCTGCTAATCCACTGCCTTGGAGCAGAAGGGCAGCGTATATTTTACACTTTTCCCTTTGCAGATGATAAATATGAGACTGCACTCACTGCATTAAAGAATTTTTTTGTGCCAAAAGTGAATGTAGTAGCTAATCGCTACAGATTTCGCCAGCGTGAGCAGAAATCAGGGGAAACTATAATGCCGAAAATTGCTTCCCTGAGGAGTCTGATTGTAATTTGTAACTTTGGGAATATGGCAGATGAGATTATTAGAGACCAGCTCATTGAGAAAATAACCATGCTTCATGTAAGAGAACGCTTACTTCTAGAACCACAACTTACACTAGAAAAAGCAATAACCATTGCTATCCAGATATAATTCATGGTCACCTAGTTGAAATAGAGTGCTTTTCTTCAGGGGACAGTCAGAGGAGCCCATTCCTGCTGGGCTGTTTGCCTGTGGCTAAACAGAAATGTTCCCCGCTGTTAGCCACAGGGAGGGGGGAGGGTTGAGGGGGTAGCCACGCGGTGGGGGGAGGCAAAATGCGACCTTGTAACGAAAGCACATGTGCTATGTATGTAATGTTAACAGCAAGGATTACCCTGAAAGAGTGTAGCCACTGATTTATAAAATGTGTCTTTTTAAATACCGCTGTCCCTTTTTATTTCTCCACCAGCTGCATGTGTTTCAATGATCACAGGATCTTCTCCTTCCCAGAGGCTAGTGAAGCTTAGAAAGAAAAAAAAACGCACTCGCGATGAAATGTTCTCCGAGCTCATGCTGTCCTCCCACACTGACAGAGCACAGACGAATGCGTGGAGGCAAATAATGTCAGAGTGCAGGAAAGCACAAAATGACCGGGAGGAGAGGTGGCGGGCTGAAGAGAGTAAGTGGCGGGCTGAAGAGATTAAGTGGCGGGCTGAAGACAGGGCTGAAGCTCAAATGTGGCGGCAGCGTGATGAGAGGAGGCAGGATTCAATGCTGAGGCTGCTGGCGGACCAAACCAGTATGCTCCAGTGTATGGTTGAGCTGCAGCAAAGGCAGCTGGAGCACAGACTGCCACTGCAGCCCCTGATTAACCAACCACCCTCCTCCCCAAGTTCCATAGCCTCCACACCCAGACGCCCAAGAACGTGGTGGGGGGGCTTCCGGCCAACCAGCCACCCCACCACAGAGGATTGCCCAAAAAAAAGAAGGCTGTCATTCAATAAATTTTAAAGTTGTAAACTTTTGAAGTGCTGTGTGGCATTTTCCTTCCCTCCTCCACCACCCCTCCTGGTAGTCATGGTAGTCATCCCCCTATTTGTGTGATAAATGAATAAAGAATGCATGAATGTGAAGCAACAATGACTTTATTGCCTCTGCAAGCGGTGATTGACGGGAGGAGGGGCGGGTGGTTAGCTTACAGGGAAGTAGAGTGAACCAAGGGGCGGGGGGTTTCATCAAGGAGAAACAAACAGAACTTTCACACCGTAGCCTGGCCAGTCATGAAACTGGTTTTCAAAGCTTCTCTGATGCGTACCGCGCCCTCCTGTGCTCTTCTAACCGCCCTGGTGTCTGGCTGCGCGTAACCAGCAGCCAGGCGATTTGCCTCAACCTCCCACCCCACCATAAACGTCTCCCCCTTACTCTCACAGATATTGTGGAGCACACAGCAAGCAGTAATAACAGTGGCAATATTGGTTTCGCTAAGGTCTAAGCGAGTCAGTAAACTGCACCAGCGCGCCTTTAAACGTCCAAATGCACATTCTACCACCATTCTGCACTTGCTCAGCCTGTAGTTGAACAGCTCCTGACTACTGTCCAGGCTGCCTGTGTACGGCTTCATGAGCCATGGCATTAAGGGGTAGGCTGGGTCCCCAAGGATACATATAGGCATTTCAACATCCCCAACAGTTATTTTCTGGTCTGGGAATAAAGTCCCTTCCTGCAGCTTTTGAAACAGACCAGAGTTCCTGAAGATGCGAGCGTCATGTACCTTTCCCAGCCATCCCACGTTGATGTTGGTGAAACGTCCCTTGTGATCCACCAGAGCTTGCAGCATTATCGAAAAGTACCCCTTGCGGTTTATGTACTCGGCGACTTGGTGCTCCGGTGCCAAGATAGGGGTATGGGTTCCGTCTATGGCCCCACCACAGTTAGGGAATCCCATTGCAGCAAAGCCATCCACTATGACCTGCACATTTCCCAGGGTCACTACCCTTGATATCAGAGAATCTTTGATTGCGTGGAGTACTTGCATCACAGCAGCCCCCACAGTAGATTTGCCCACTCCAAATTGATTCCCAACTGACCAGTAGCTGTCTGGTGTTGCAAGCTTCCACAGGGCTATCGCCACTCGCTTCTCAACTGTGAGGGCTGCTCTCATCTTGGTATTGATGCGCTTCAGGGCAGGGGAAAGCAAGTCACAAAGTTCCATGAAAGTGCCCTTACGCATGTGAAAGTTTTGCAGCCACTGGGAATCGTCCCAGACCTGCAACACTATGCAGTCCCACCAGTCTGTGCTTGTTTCCCGAGCCCAGAATCGGCGTTCCACAGCATGAACCTGCCCCATTAGCACCATGATGAATGCATTGGCAGGGCCCATGCTTTCAGAGAAATCTGTGTCCATGTCCTGATCACTCACATGACCGCGCTGACGTCGCCTCCTCGCCCGGTATCGCTTTGCCAGGCTCCGGTGCTGCATATATGCATATGGATAATGCATATGGATAATGCGTGTGGTGTTTAATGTGCTCCTAATTGCCAAAGTGAGCTGAGCGGCCTCCATGCTTGCCTTGGTATGGCGTCCGCACAGAAAAAAGGCACGGAACGATTGTCTGCCGTTGCTCTGACGGAGGGAGGGGCGACTGACGAGACGGCTTACAGGGTTGGCTTCAGGGAGCTAAAATCAACAAAGGGGGTGTCTTTACATCAAGGAGTATTTCAGGCAGGACTTCACGGAGGGTTCCAATAAGAAATGGTGCACCTAAGTTATTGTTCTTATTGGAACAAGGTTAGCCTGGCCTCTGATTGATACATGGCTAGATTTACCTCGCTGCACCTTCTCTGTGAGTGACTGCAGTGTGACCTAGAAGAATGAGTCCCCTAGATGGGGGAAGAGGGGAAGCAAATGAATACAGAACAAATCTGGTCTATTTCTTGTTTTGATCCATTCCATCTATCTTTTACATCTTTGGCTGGCAGCAGACGGTGCAGAAGGACTGCATGCCATCCACATCTCATGGCTGCTCGGCAGAAGGTGGTATAGTACGACTGCTAGCCATCCTCATCTCTTGCCTGCCTGACAGAAGATGGTACAGTACGACTGCTAGCAATCCATATCGCCTGCCTGCTCATCATAAGACGGTTCAATAGGACTGACTGCAGGACTAAAGAGAATGACCTGGTCAAGTCACTCCAAATTTAGTCCCTGCGCCCATGTCTGTCCAGGCGCTCCCAGCCGATGTGGCCAGGAGCACCTCGGACATGACGATGACGGCTACCAGTCGTACTGTACCGTCTGCTGCCACAAGGCAAGGGGTTGCTGCTACTGTGTAGCAATGCCGTACCACGTCTGCCAGCACCCAGGAGTCATAGGGTGACTCATAGGGTGACTCACGGTTACCTGAGCGGGCTCCATGCTTGCCATGGTATGGCGTCTGCACAGGTAACTCAGGAAAAAAGGCGCGAAACGATTGTCTGCCCTTGCTTTCATGGAGGGAGGGAGGAAACGGGGGCCTGACGATATGTACCCAGAACCACCCGCGACAATGTTTTAGCCCCATCAAGCATTGGGACCTCAACCCAGAATTCCAATGGGCAGCGGAGACTGCGGGAACTGTGGGATAGCTACCCACAGTGCAACTCTCCGGAAGTCGACTCTAGCCTCGGTACTGTGGAAGCGCTCCACCGAGTTAATGCACTTAATGCACTTAAAGCATTTTCTGTGAGGACACACACACTCGAATATATAAAACCGATTTCTAAAAAAACGACTTCTATAAATTCGACCTTATTCCGTAGTGTAGACATATCCTAAGGCTTTCACAGACAAGCAGCGGGGTGCTAAGGAACCAAAGTTTGAGTGTGGTTCCTTCGTTAGAATATGAAAACCTGGAATTTTAAGCAAAGGGGACCATAAATTCACAGCTCCTCTTAAAATCATAGAGAAGAAGGACCTTACACCTATCGACTTTCTGGGCGGGTATGGAATAATTCTTCTCTTGCACCTGCCTTTGCACCAAGAGGAGATTATGCCAACACCCAGTCTCAATTGGATGACTTCACCATAGTACCAACACAACAAGACATTGCACTGGAACCGGGGCTTGAGAGATGGCCTGTCAGACCCAGACAACCATCTGTCTGGACTAGAGACTATGTCATGTAGTATCTACAATGTTTTCAGTGTAATATTTCTGCCAACAATATAGTGTCTTGTTTCATATTTGTTCCTGTGGTTAGAACAATAATGTTTACTTTAATTGGGAGAGTTTCTTAAGAGAGGAGGGAATGTGGTGTTTAAATGTTGCTTGTAATTATTAGAATTGGGAGCACTGGCTGTTGGGAGTCTGAAAGGACAGAAAACAGGAAGGAATGGGGAGGAGTTGAGAAGCTGGGAGAAAGCTACAGAAGGTGCAGCAGCAGCTTGGTAAAGAGGTTTCCACTTTGAAAATAAAGTCCTGTTGAAGCTTGTTAGTACCTTGCCTGATTGATACAACACGTATCTATAATAATCAAGAAATATAGGTGGATTATTTAATAACATGCTGCCTCCCTGAATTTCTTTAGCAAAGGAACAACCTATAGGCCATTGGAGAAATCTTTTCACTCTAGGTGAAATCCTGCTTATGTTGCAGTCAACATTCCATTTCCCATTGATTTCAATGATTTTTCTCTCTGACAACTCCATTCCTGACTTCAGCCAGGGGATATAAAAGCTCTGGGGCCAATTCCTTAACTTCTTCCACCTATCTTGTCTCCCAGAAGAAGTTGAAAAAAATCTCCATGAACGGAATCTCACAGTATTGTTATCTGAGGTGCTTTCTGCAAGAGGGAAAGACAATTCAACTATTTAAAGTTTATTGTCGCCCTGAAGTTTGTGCATATGGAAGAATGCAAGTTAGAAATATTAGACACTAAGGCGAAACCATGAAGATATGACTAGTATTCAGATATTTGAATTCAATTTACTTAAAGTTTCTGTTGAACCACGGTTAAGGCCCAAATGACATTTGTATTTCTTGAGATGTGAAATGACAATGCTCTTATAACATATGAGATGAAAAATAAACAGTATTACCCAGTTAAACTGATTATATTTTGCATGTATGGGAAACAGAGCACAAAACAGTATTTTTGAACACAGAATCTATTAGGAAAACTTAATTCAGATTTCAGCAGCAAAGACAATTTCCACATATTAATAGTGATAAGAAGATGATTCTTCTCTCACAACCTGTGCGTTCTCTATCCATCTCAATAGGTACATATTCTACATGGTATTTTCCTGTCTAGGCTTCCAAAGCATAAGGAATTTTAGTAGTGTTTTAAAGACTGGAAATGTATTTGAAATTATTAAGGGGGTTCCTAATCTAATGAGCCAGGGCATAAATTCCTGTCAGAGAGCATAGGAAATATGAACTGGGCTGAACTCAGAGGTGACCTAAATAGTGGTATAAATTATGTCAGTAAGTCTCTGTGGGTATGTGTAACCTGGTTGACTTACATGCTGCGGGAGTAGAAATGTGGGTGAATCAGGGCAGTCTGACCTCTTTAGGAGTAATTGTGTTCTGGGGACAGACAAGTCTGTTTTAAGGCCTCTGCCTGTAAGAACAGTTGTTCTTACAAAGCAATTGCCAGTGTAATTGAGAAAGTACCAAGGGGAAGTCATGCAGCGAAAGTGAAGTAAATACATGCCTGCTGCATTCAACAAATAGCCCAAGGCAGGGGAACCTTTAATGCACCCTTTAATGCACTTTAGATGGTAAGCTCCTTGATTCCTTGAGACCGACACTGTACATTTATATTCAGTCTTGAGTACAATATCAGTGTTTAACAAAAAAAATGCAGGAATTCTCTCTTCAACCAGCACGTATGCCCCGTGGCTGCAAAATAGTTCCCTGCTGCAAGAGAAGTCACTGCTGCTCCACACTTCCTACACAGATGTTAAAGTCAGTAGATCTAGATCAGCCAGAAGTTATGGGCTTCTCTGCCCTGTTATGCAGGAGGTCAGATTAAATGATTTTACTGTCCCTTCAGGCCTTAAAATATATAAATCTAGATCCCTGTAGAAATATACCTGAGAGGTTTCCTCTTTCCAGCTGCAGTTTGGTGGTTCCCAGGTGCCTGGTTTTCGACTGGAATACCCAGCTGAAAAGGGACCCTTGCAGCTCCGGTCAGCACTGCTGACCGGCCATTAAAAGTCTGTTTGGCACAGACCTGGCAGGCTCCCTACCCAACTCTATGCAGCTCCCAGGAAGTGGCCGGCATGTCTCTCCAGCTCCTAGGCAGAGGGGAGGCCATGGGAGCTCTGGCACGCTGCCCCCTGCCCTAGCGCTGGCTCTGCAGTTCCCATTGGCCGGGAAGCACGGCCAATGGGAGCTGTGGGGGCGGTGCCTGTGTGTGGAGGCAGTGTGTGGAGCCCCCAGCCGCCCCTCCACCTAGGAGATGGAGAGACATGCTAGCTACTTTCCGGGAGCCACCTGAGGTAAGCACTACCCAAGCCTGCTCCCCTCACCCCCTCTCACACCCTAACCCTCTGCCCCAGCTCTGAGCCCCCTCCCATACCCAAACTCCCAGGGCCCGCACCTGGCACCCCCACACACACTCCAACCCCCTGCCCCAGCCCTGTGCCCCCTCCCACACTCTGAATACCTTGGCCCCAACCCAGAGCCCAATCCTGCACTCCAAACCCCTCATCCCCAGTCCCATTCCAGAGCTTGCACCCCCAGCCAGAGCCCTCACCCCCTCTCACACTCTAAACCTTGATTATCACTACAAAAGGGTTTTTTTTGTCTCCTGCTGGTAATAGCTCACATTACCTGATCTCTCTCATTACAGTGTGTATGGTAACACCCATTGTTTCATGTTCTCTGTGGATATAAAATCTCCCCACTGTATTTTCCACTGCATGCATCTGATGAAGTGAGCTGTAGCTCACAAAAGCTTATGCTCAGATAAGTTTGTTAGTCTCCAAGGTGCCACAATGTCTCATCTGTGATCCCCAGGATAGAAAAGCAATGCAAGATCTGAGCCTTGTATCGTAGCTGTGCTAAGTAAAAAGCATAACATTGACAATGCAACAATATGGGGGAAGGGATAACTCAGTGGTTTGAGCATTGGCCTGCTAAACCCAGGGTTGTGAGTTCAATCCTTGAGAGGGCAATTTGGGGCAAAAATTGGGGATTGGTCCTGCTTTGAGCAGGGGGTTGGACTAGATGACCTCCTGAGGTCCCTTCCAATCCTGATATTCTATGATTCCCCACATATTCTGTGCAATTTGTCTGATCAAATTAGTCCAAAATTAATTTTTGGCACCAGGACTCTTCTAAACTTGCATCACTGTTAGAGTTAATATACCTTTATTGATGGATATAATATATACTTTTTGTGCCTGTGTCTGTATCTGGGAATAAACTGAGGATACATTTTCCCCTCAAGCTAAGAATTCTTCACCAGATCCAGTTGTAGGCTCTAATCTGGATAGTAATAGCTCTGGATCAATTGGTGGCACACATGAAAATATTACCATTACTCTTTCCAGTTCAGACTGGAAATGGAACATACTTTCATGTAGCAGATTAATTAGATGAGCGGAAAAACATGTTTGCTTATTTACTAACTCTTGTCCTATAATACACACACTATCCTATACCTTTCCAATACACATGATACAGCACAGTTTTTCTTGTTAAATCAGATGCCGTCTCTTCATTGTATGCATGAGAAAGCACAGAATCTGATAATCCAAGGTACATGGGGTTACATGTCTGGGTATTAGAAGAAGGAATCAAAACTGTTGTTGGGTTTTGGTTATGTTATTCATTTCATATAGTTTAACTGCAAGTTGTACTCTCTCAATGGAAATAAAAAACTCTACAATACCAGTGCAGCTAAAAAGGCATTATTTATCTTCCAACAGATATTGTACAACGTAGATTTATATTACAAAATCTTCTGCAAAATAAAAGATGACATTCCAAGAAAAATCAATGACTTAATATTTCTCATGAGTAATTTTATCTTGAAAATTCCTACAATAAAGTAAAGCCTCATAGGGAGATATTGTTTTCACACAAAGAACTTTCAATTTTAGGAGGCAATGCTGGATACTAAAAGTAAGTAATTACAAGAAAAAGTGTAGAAAATGACATTTTTCTGCCATAATAAAAAAATTAGAAATAGTAAAACTAATTCACTGTTATATTAAAGCCAATGCATAAAAGCTACACAAGTATAGTACTTCAGAATGCTTGAATTAGAGCAGCTTAATTTCAACAAATTTAGATGCAATTGGGCATTTTTCAATATAGATTCATGAATTTGTAAACAAAGTTATGCAATCTTATCTTTATATCTTGCAAGTATGTGTCATTTAAATATATACATATCATCCAGATATACAGAATATGAAATTTGGATATAGCCAAAATTGGGATAGATGATATAAGAGAAAGGAGAAATGAAAAACTCTGTACTGGAAACAAAGCTAGAAAATGGAGATGTGCCCAAGCTGCAGATTTCAACATTGAATCCCTTTCTACATTAACCCAAAGTTACAGATCTGGGGATGTGAGATGAGCCTATCCTTAATGTAAACATGTAAAATGTTCATTGAATGCCAACATGAATGGTCTCATATAATGATATTTGGGCAAATCATCACTAATTTTTCATATAATACCAAATGTCTCCATACAGTTGATAGCAGTTAAAATTTTAATAAAATATCTCAAGAGATACCCTGCCTGTCAGAGATGTCAAGTTAATGTTGTCAGTTAAGGAGTCAGTTACAGAAGTTTCTACCCAGGGGTTTTCTGTGATTTGAAAGTCATTGTGGTGGCGATTCCCACTAAGCTCAAAAAAGGTTACTATCTTTATCTATGTAGGTCTGAAATTAACGATGAAGCTGGGGCACTGCCCTGACAAGTGCTGAAACTTAATTCTTTTGAGACCAGATCATGGTTCTACTGAAGTCTGCAGTTTTGACACTGACTACAGGGTTTGTCCATTTGTGGTTTTCCACACACCTAAATCCACACCGTAACACATAACATATTTTTATATATGCATTATATATATATATATATATATATATATATATATATATATATATATGGAGAACTAATGAAAATATAGAAAAAATACCTATTTTACAAAACAGTAAAACACCTAGTGGATTTACTTTGCTCTACATAAAGTTTTGCATGCATAAAAACCAAAGACAGATTGCTATGAACACAACTATGTGAAATGTCAGTCTCTCTTTTGTAATTGTCATAAATATAAAGGGAAGGGTAAACCCCTTTAAAATCCCTCCTGGCCAGAGAAAAAAATCCTCTCACCTGTAAAGGGTTAAGAAGCTAAAGGTAACCTCACTGGCACCTGACCAAAATGACCAATGAGGAGACAAGATACTTTAAAAAGCTGGGAGGAGGGAGAGAAACAAAGGGTCTGTGTGTCTGACTATATGCTGTTTCTGCTGGGGATAGACCAGGAATGGAGTCTTAGAACTTTTAGTAAGTAATCTAGCTAGGTACGTGTTAGATTATGATTTCTTTAAATGGCTGAGAAAAGAATTGTGCTGAATAGAATAACTATTTCTGTCTGTGTATCTTTTTTTGTAACTTAAGGTTTTGCCTAGAGGGGTTCTCTATGTTTTGAATCTAATTACCCTGTAAGGTATCTACCATCCTGATTGTACAGGGGGGATTTCTTTATTTCTGTTTACTTCTATTTCTATTAAAAGTCTTCTCGTAAGAAAACGGAATGCTTTTTCATTGTTCTCAGATCCAAGCGTTTGGGTCTGTGGTCACCTATGCAAATTGGTGAGGCTTTTTATCCAACATTTCCCTGGAAAGGGGGGGTGCAAGTGTTGGGAGGATTGTTCATTGTTCTTAAGATCCAAGGGTCTGGGTCTGTAGTCACATAGGCAAATTGGTGAGGCTTTTTACCAAACCTTGTCCAGAAAGTGGGGTGCAAGGTTTTGGGAAGTATTTTGGGGGGAAAGACGTGTCCAAACAGCTCTTCCCCAGTAACCAGTATTTGTTTGGTGGTAGCAGCCAATCCAAGGACAAAGGGTGGAATATTTTGTACCTTGGGGAAGTTTTGACCTAAGCTGATAAAGAGAAGCTTAGGAGGTTTTTCATGCAGGTCCCCACATCTGTACCCTAGCGTTCAGAGTGGGGAAGGAACCTTGACAGTAATGTTCTATTTTGTTTCCTTGTAGCTCATTATGGGCTAGATTTTAATACTCGACTCATATTGAATAGCATCTCACTCCATGAATAGTCTCACTAAAGTCAATAGAATTACATGTGAAGTAGGAGCTATTCAGTTTAAGTAAGGGTATTAGAATCTGGCTCTGTAGATTTTATTGCGTTCAGAGGACAAAGAAGCTTGCAGCATTAAATTAATATCTGCAAATTGCCAGGGATGATAAAGAAACACTATATAGCCTAGTGACCAACAAGATATACTTCATCATTCAAAGTTACATCAGTGCATACAATTAAACTAGTGTCATGGAGTAAGCAAAGAACAGGGTATCTTGCCATCCCTTTGTGGTTTTTAAAAAAAAAACTAGTAATTTGGGACCTTTGCATTCAGACCTTCTTAAGAAGGAAGTTGGGGTCTGTGGCCCAGATCCTCAAAAGGTATTTAAGCACCTAACTCATATTGAAATCAATAGGAGTTAGGCACCTAAATACCTTTGAGTATCTGGGCCTATATTCCTAACTCCCTCAAAAGATCCTGACTCCATCTCCTTTCATTTTTAGCCCATTCTGTGTGTGTGTGTATGCGTGCGTGTGTGAGTGTGAGAGAGAGAGAACAAACCAACTATGGGGATTTTCTCTCCTTGTTTCTCAAAGTAACTCCAGTATTCTTTCCAAATTGACAGTTCATAGGGGAAGTCATCCCTTTTTTTCTTTTATGTTTTGCCCTGTCCAAACAACTCAGGGGGGAGGTAAACAAATAGTGCAGCCGATATAAAGCTGATGTAAGACTAGTATTCCCCTCCCAACAAAAGGAAGAAAAATATTAATTTGATGTATTTGCCTTTGCCTCTTTAAATTAGTTGGCTTTTATTTATCTACCTGATAAGGAAATAGTAACTATTTCCTCATTACCATATAGCTCCAGAAAGGCTCTGGATCTGTGGGAGACAAGCACCTAAGTCTTTTGTGGGCCTGGCGCCCACCTCTTAAGTGGGAAACTCTGCAGCAAACACATTATGTCATGTTCCTCTCCAATTCTGAATCTACTACAAGCCCTCATCTTTAAAGCACTAAATGTAGTATGCCTTACCTTTTTCAGAGACTGATACTCCCTACATGACCTGCTAGAACAGCTACAATCAACTGGGATATTCCAGCAGATGGTCCTCAAATTGAAACACTTTAAATTTGGATGCAGTGCAAGGGACTTGGCTGTGGAACTCCCTAGTATCAGAGATCCAGATTAGCCCAATCATTGCTACTTTGTAAACACAATGCAAGGCCTTCTATTTGCATCAGGCTTCACCCACTCCACCCAGAGTGCCCTAGTTTTATTCTCCTGGAAGACAGCTAAACTAATCTTAGTCAGTTGTATAGCCTCAAAACAAGGATGGGATACAGGGGACTGATCTTCACCTCATATGGCCCAATGACACATCCTCTGTGTGAATTAAAGGACTAGAAAAAAATATGTTACTGATTCAAAGTATTTCATAGGCAATAAAGCCATTTTAGTTTTGCCATATAAAGATGTTACAAATAAAATCTATGACCATGGTAGGTTTTTATAAACACATAAACCCAAGCAAGTAGGGGTGAGGAGGGGAAAAAATTGTGTGTGACAGCCCCAAATCTAACACGAGATCTTTATTATTATTAATTTATTTGTATTGTGGTAGCTAGAGGCCACCATTCATGCAGGACCCCACTGCATGAAGCACATATTACAGAAAGATGGTTCTGGGTCCAAAGTGCTTACTGTCTTAGTAAGACTGTGTGGGGCACCATTGTCTCAGTGTTTTCATCAGCATTGTATTAGAACTAGCACAACAGAGACCAATACACTCTTTGTAGGCCTGCTCTGGGAGGAAAAACAAATCCTAACCTCAGGCGTCCTCACTCTACCTAAGCATAATAAGGGAAAAGGTAATGTTTGTTATTACCATCCCATGGCATGGGATGAGTGAATGAAGTAGGGTGAAACAGGAAATAAGGAAGGAGGGAGAATAAATCATATGTTGGGGGGGTGGGACAAGACTAAGGTATGGAGAGGGGGGGAAAAACACAAAAAAACCCAAGAAGTGGTGTGGCCTCAAAATAGCAAAACGAGCCTTGCAAATAGCTAGGGCACCTTGATTAGCATTCAGAACTCATGCAGCTCTAGACTGGGATGGGGACCAAGCTAGTTCTATCTGTGTCTTGTTTAACTCTACTGATTAAATGGATAACCCTCTTTTAATATGATCTGTGTATATCAAACATACCATTACATGGCTAATGTGTTGTTTTCTAACTTGCTTTGTTTTGCGTTTGAAATGTTTGGGATCAGATATTTCTGAGTTTTGCTCTGCTGAACAGATTTAAGCTTTAATAATTTCTTGTCAATTATCAATTTTGCCAATACTATTTCATAAAAACAGGATTAAAATTATTTATTTTAAAGCCTTATGCATCTGTTCTGATTTTTTTTATTATTTACTTATAAAGGCATCTGTTCTGATTGCAACTACTACTTGCCTAGACCTGTGCAATTGATGCTAAAAGTTATAAAAATAACTTGGTACATACTTTGTTCACTTGGCCTCCACGCTCTTACCCTCTGTTGACAAAACTGACTTCCTTGATAGCTGAAGCTTGCGTGCTTATGTGTATAAGGCAAAAGCTGTCTGAAATTTAAGAGTGCTAATTCACAACCTGTCAACCATTACACTCTGAAGACAAAAATTGGGTAGTCTATTCATATCAGTGGCCATTTTAGAGGGATTTACTATACATTAGACGTTAATGGCACTGAAAATAATTAAGTAAAAGTAAGAGATACACTAGCCTTCTCTGTATTTACCATTCATTGTGAGAAATATGGCTACTGTTTAAACAGTGAACACTAAAAGGTCACTGAGGGCAAGTCTACACTACTGTGCTACATCGTGCAGGTGCAGCGCATCTGGTGAAGAGGTGCTATGCCAACGGGAGAGCGCTCTCCTGTCCGCATAAGTACTTCACCTCTGCAAGAGACAGAAGCTGTGTGGACAGTGCTTAGGTCGATGTAACTTACATCGCTGAGGGGCGATGATGTCTTTTTCACACCCCTAAGTGACATAAGTTACATGGACTTAAGCAGCAGTGTAGACCAGCCCTAAGTAAAGATGACAGATCTCTATTTTGGTGAAATAATATTAAGTGTTTTAAGATGTCAAAAAAATCATAGAATCGTAGAACTGGAAGGGAACCTCAAAAGGTCATCTAGTACAGTCCACTGCAATGCCATGGATTTTGCTGCCGTTATGTTCCTTTCTTGTAAAAAAGAATATTTTTATTGTGTTTCCCCCAAAAAAACCACCCCACTATGTACTATTGACCTTTGTTAATAAAATGTATAAATCAAGAATACAGATACGGCTGTAGCCATAGTGCCCAAAAATAAGTAAAAGAGAGATCAGATGTAGAAAAGGACCTAGGGGTTACAGTGGATGAGAAGCTGGATATGAGTCAACAGTGTGCCCTTGTTGCCAAGAAGGCCAATGGCATTTTGGGCTGTATAAGTAGGGGCACTACCAGCAGCTCAAGGGATGCGATCGTTCCCCTCTATTCGACATTGGTGAGGCCTCATCTGGAGTACCGTGTCCAGTTTTGGGCCTCACATTACAAGAAGGATGTGAAAAAATTGGAAAACGTCCAGCGGAGGGCAACAAAAATGATTAGGGGAACTAGAACACATGATTTATGAGGAGAGGCTGAGGGAACTAGGATTGTTTAGACTGCAGAAGAGAAGAATGAGGGGGGATTTGATAGCTGCTTTCAACTACCTGAAAGGGGATTCCAAAGAGCATGGATCTAGACTGTTCTCAGTGGTAGCAGATGACAGAACGAGGAGTAATGGTCTCAAGTTGCAGTGGGGGAGGTTTAGGTTGGATATTAGGAAAAACTTTTTCACTAGGAGGGTGGTGAAGCAGTTGCACTGGAATGTGTTACCTAGGGAGGTGGTGGAATTTCCTTTTTTAACAAATTCCATTTTTTAACAAATGTTAAAATAAAAAATAAAATAAAATAAAAATAAATATAAATAAAAATAAATAAATAAATATATATAAAATAAATAAAATAAAATATATAAAATATATATATAATATATATATAAATATATATAAAATATATATATTTATATTTTTATATATATTTTTATATAATATATAAATAAATAAATTAATATAAATATAAATAAAATAATAAAAATTCCATTTTTTAACAAATGTAGAGTTCAATGCAAATAAAAGGCCTTAAAATGTGCATATTTCTGTAAGCAGAGTCAGGATGGGCTCCACCCTGACATCTGGTGGTGAGGTGTGGCTCCCTTTTTCTAACCAACTGCTGCTAGGATGCCATGAGACATGGGCAATTTATTGTGCAGTGTAGAGGAACATGTGCACATGCAGATTTATTAACACTTATGTAGTCCTTGTGGGATGGGGGAAGCTAACCTATCATCCATTCCCTTCCATCTATTCTTTGGGTGGGGAGGGGGGGTCTGTCATACTCTGAGAAAGCAGCTTCCACTGGAGTAGCCTCTAGGACCATGTTGAATGCAAAATACAGTGTCTGAGATACAGTTTCCCAGTTGCACCCCTTTGTTCTAGTACTTATTTACCGTACTGATTAGCAGCTGGGCCTCATCCAGCGCTGTACTTTAGAATCCAATGCACCTTTAGTTTTGTTTGCTGCTAAACATCAGCCTTTATGCTGTGATGCTAATTGCTAAAAGCTATTAGCATTTTGCATTCGCCTGGCCCCCATTCTTCTATGAATTGGAAGTCACCTACAGAATGCCATTGATGTTTCTACAATGTGACTAATGGGCTAATTTGTTCAGAAGTGTCGCATGGTACTGAAAAGCTCATGAGAAGTGTTTTGCCAAAAGAGAATATCCTAGACAGACCTTTTGGAGTTCTCTCACTAAGTTGGCAAGGAAGTGTCAATCTTTTCCAGCCTTGTTCTTCTATTTAATTTTATCAGATTGCTGAAGGATTGACGTTTCACCAACTTGTCTTCTGAATATATTAATTATTGAGTTTTGCACAGTACTCAGGCAAATGCTGAGAAATCTGTGAGCCATCCAGATGCATAGGAGCTTCTGGATACTTAATCTACTTTTCAGACATACAAGAGCTGCGAGGTTCAGGTGTTGGCTTGAAGTGTAAAATAGAAAATAAATTAATGTATTACCCTCTCCATATCTCTTCCTTCATGCCTGTAGTTAGGTGACTCCCTGGAGGCTTCTTAAAAATAACATACAGGTTCATTAAACCAATTCATCTCATTAAAGTGTGCCAAGCACAGATGGAACGAACTGGTTCAGTGATCTTTAGTTACCTATAACCCTGTAAAATATTGGAAAACCCCGACTGGCTAGATCAGTCATAAAAAGCATCTACTGTTCAAATGTGTAGGCCCAGCTGGGAGCCTTCACCTTTAAAAATGAAACCCTTGCTTTGTTTATTTAAACACACACACATGCATGCACATGCATACACGCACAAACACCGACACACGCTCCCAGCTTTTTACTCATCTGATGTTCAAGTCAGACTCCACTGTGTCATTTAACACAGTTAGAGCAGGCATCTCTGGAATGTATTGACACACTACACAGCCTCCTTCATACTTCTGTGACTTATCTAGCCAAGCATGGATTTCCAACATCGCACACAGTTACCGGTAACTGAAGTGCACTGAACCAGTTCATCCCATCTGTGCTTAGAGCAGTTCAAACCATCACCACTGGACCTCATCAGATGCACAGCATTCATTTAAAGATCTTGGAATGCTGGTGCCATTTATAACAGTGCCAAAAGGAGCTACACTTTGAAAGGACAGCATTATTGTATTGTGGTGAGCTGGTACAATTGCCATTTGCTGCTATTGTTTTCAGTGGAAACTATGATTTATTGTTATCAGAGGTCACCTCAGCATGGCAAAGAGAACAGTGTTAGGCTGCAGTGTGTGGGAAAGTCAGCCATACGTGTTAAATAAAATAAGGACCAGTTATTGAAGGTATTAATGAAAAAAGTAAGATAAACTTTGATGTGTAAATAGATCCTCTAACTACTTCGATAGGGATTTCATGATCATTCATATGAATTGATTTGCAGTTACCAGGAGATAATGTTGTAGAACTGAAGCTAGCAAATCTAATACCGCTGTTTCTGTATCGTTACCACAGAGATTTTTACTTTTAGAGAGACAAAGAGAGCCTGGCTTCAGTGAAAGGGTTAACAAACACTTACCTAATATTTACCAAATGTTTGGTACCTAAAGTTACCAAAATGATATTTCCGGGCTCAGTTATCCCTCATAGGCACATCCTTTGAAAAGAGCAAATGCAGGGTTGCACTTTCAGAGATGGAGCTCAAAGAAGGATTGTGTTGCAGAGAGGCGCAATATCTATGGAGCTGTCAGTACGTAGGGGCAGTATTCCCAGTGCTGTACTCTTTCAAGTGTGCTCTCCACTACGTCTGGCAAACATGAAGTGAGCGGGTGAGCCTATCCCATTGGGATTCCTATTAGTCCCAGAGGTGCAGGGGAATGAAGAAAAAGCAGCACCTATACTCAGGGAACATAAGGAATGCAATTATGCCTGGCCACTACATGAAGGTGCAGGGGAAGGTAATGGTTTCCTTCCTCCTCCCCCCCTTCCTTTCAGCAGCTGGCCACAATTAGGCATGTCATATGTCCCAGGAAACCTTATACAAATGTGTGATGCAACATTGAAAGATTTTACAAATGCATCCATTTAGGAGTAACCATGTATTGCAAACTGTAGCAGCTGACATTGATTTAAAAAATAATCAGAAACTCATTTTATTTTGAATCAGGGTTTTTGCAATGAACCATGCCTATTAACTGTCTGCAGGCAGCTCTCCATAATTCTTTGAAATTTCATCTACATTTCCCCACATTCTATACCCGTTCCTATGGCTCAATGCACTTCATCTATTCCACAGAAACTGAATGACAGAATGATACACTGAAATCAGCATGCAAGTGTGCTATGAAGTAATTATGCTTGATGATGCAGATGTGCTCAAATTAACTTTTTTTCCCGGCCTTCAGAAAAATCTGTAGCACAGACTTAAGGGAGCATTTCTTACGTTATTAAAAATAAATTACTTGTAAAATAGGGCTGTGATTGATCCCATTCTAACATTTTAGAGCACTGAAAGAGAAAACAAGCATGCTTTGTATATTTAACAACTGATTATACAGTAGTTTTTGCCCTGGATTATGCTTCACAAGCAAAATAATTTTAAAGTGATATTTGTCAGTCCTTTAGGGGTTCAACAGTTTGAGGTTAATTAGGCCTTGGTTTTTTTCCCAAGTTTCTCTACTGATGAGCTTGAAAGACACTGCACAACACACACATATGATGACACATCAGGATTGACCCTAAATGTGATCAATTTTAAAAGAGAAATGATTGGCAGAAGACTTTTGCAAGGCTGTTTTTAAAAACAGCAGGTCTTGTGTCATTAACAACCATAGTAAAGTAGAAGAGAAATATCAGAGATGGCATTTAGAAGGCAAACCATTGGGATATTCATTGGGAGTATAGCCTGCAGGGAATGTTGTATTACAATAAACCAGGATAAATGTAGTTGCTTAATCAGTTTTCAACCAAATTGAATGTATGGTATAAAGATCCTTTGCACAGTTCTAGTAAATTCAAGGACACTAGCAAAATAATATGATAAGGCCAGGAATTGAAGCACATTATTTCAATATAAGTGACCAATTCTTCAAAATACAAGAAGTTATTAATTGCTGATTTTGAGTGCAGAACATAGTCCCTTAGAGGACAGTCCAACTCCTACTAAAATCAATGGCAAATCTACTGACTTCAGGAGCAGGCTCTAAGTTTTGTTAAGATCATTATTTTTTTAATAGTTTTCCTGAGTTGACAGGTTAGTTGTAATTTTAATGCCCAAAGCAAAGGCTTTTGGAAGTGACTGAAGATTAATATTGCAAACAGGATCCTGAAGGAAGGATAACTCCAGTATACTAAATTCACTGCTTACCTGAAAGTAAATAAGTACCCTACACAAATGTCCTGAAGGATATATACTTATATGCCATCAAAGGCAAGCTGTCAAAATAAGATCAAGTGCTTAAGTTCATTTAAAAGTCAACTTTCATTCCAAAGTGATGTGCTTCCTTACAGCGAAGTATATGGAAAACACGTATGTCCCTGTTTCCATTCTGAATGATTTCACTTCTTTAGTGAATGTCAAATATTTCTACACCTTTGTAAGATTAGCCACACATACTTCTATGAACCGAATCAAAGTGTGACTGCTAATGAACTTTGGTGATCACAGTCTACAAGGAGTAATTATAGACAGTCATATTTAACATCGCCAAACAGGACAATAAAGTATCAATCAAGTAGTCAATAAATCAATAAAGTAGTCAATCAAGTGTGAGAATAACAGCAGAGCTGTGGAATGAACATATACTGTCTTTATGCTTGTGGTGTTCTCAATTTATTATTCTCATGCATTCAAAGGAAACATTGACCCTTGTGGAAAAACTGAAACAATTAAAAATATAAGAACATAAGAAGAGCCATACTGGGTCAGACCAGTAGGCCATCTAGTCCAGTATCCTGTCCAATAGTGGCCAATACCAGGTGATTCAGAAGGAATGAACAGAACAGGCAATCACTGAGTGATCCATTTCCTGTTGTCCACTCCCAGCTTCTGGCAATTGAAACTGCTCTGGTTTCATTTCTGTCCATCTTGGCTAATGGCCATTGATCAACCTATCCTCCATGAAGTTATCTAATTCTTTTGTGAACCCCATTATAATTTTGGCTTTCACAATATTCCCTGGCAATGAGTTCCACAGGTTGATTGTGTGTTGTGTGAAGAAGTACTTCCTTTTGTTTGTTTTAAAGCTGCTGCCTATTAATTTTATTGGGTGACCCCTGGTTCTTGTGTTATGTGAAGGGGTAAATAACACTTCCTTATTCACTTTCTCTACACTGTTCATGATTTTAGAAACCTCTATCACATCCCCCTTAATTATCTCTTTTCCAAACTCAATTGTCCCAGTCCTTTTAATCTCTCTTCATATGGAAGCTGTTCCATACCCCTAATCATTTTTGTTGCCCTTCTCTGTCCCTTTATCAATAATAATATATCTTTTTTGAGATGGGGTGATCAGAGCTGCATGCAGCAGTTGAGGTGTGAGCATACCAATTGTTTATATAGTGAAATTATGATATTTTCTGTCTTCTGTCTTCTTTCCTAATGGTTCCTAACATTCTGTTAGCTTTTTTGACTGCTGAGGCACATTGATCAGATATTTTCAGAGAACTATCCACAATGACTCCAAAGAGCTCTTTGAGTGGTAACGTCTAATTTAGATCTCACTATTTTATATGTATAGTTGGAATTATGTTTTCCAATGTGCAATAGTTTGCACTTTTCAACATTGAATTTCATCTGCCATTTTGTTGCCCAGTCACCCAGTTTTGGGGATTCCTTTGTAATTCTTCGCAGTCTGCTTTGTACTTAACTATCTTGAATATTTTTGAATCATCTGCAAATTTTGTCACTGTTTACCTCCTTTTACAGACCATTTATGAATATGTTCAAGCACTGGTCCCCATACAGATCCCTGGGCATCACTACTATTTACCTTTCTCTGTTCTTAAAATTGACTATTTATTCCTACCCTTTGTTCCCCATCTTTTAACCAGCCAGGCAAAGGTCCAGAATTAGATGGATTCATACGAAAAATGTACACCAAATTGAGGGCTACATTCTTTCAACCTTATTCATGGAATACTACCTTCTATGATGAGTCCCAGAGAAATCAGTGAAACTACTCACTGAGAAAGGTACCGCTCAATGCCAGGATATCAGAATCTAGCCCAGAATGAGCAACTAAGCTCATACTTTTAAAGTGATGAAAGATGTACTGTACTTTAAACTGATCCTTTATCTTTATATTATTGAACTAACAAGCAAGAAAGACCATATCACTGTGTAGAGTATTCATCCTAGAGCTAGAAGAACTATTTATTACAAATACCATTTCATTATGAAATTAGGCTTAGAGCTCAAAGGTCTTTAGGCACCTAACTCACATTGACCCTAAATACCTTTGAGGATCTGGGCCTTAGCTTGTTAATGAATAATTTCCATACCATTCTTATATTTCTGTAAATCTTATTTGTAATTGTTCTCTAGTGTTTTGCCAAGAAATTATCAGTGTATTCTTTGTGCATGTACTGTTTGTTTTGAATATTGTGGGTGAAATTCTGGCCCCAATAGAGTTTGCCATAGCTTTAATAAGGACAGGATTTTGCCTATTGTGTCCATTTTCCATATCATGAGAATGGTTATCTAAATCACATTGAATTGATTCTACTCTGTGATTGGATTACTTTGATTCTAAACAGAAGAATCAGTGATAAATAATGATTACCAATCTTTTGTAATTAATACATTTTCAGTGAATAATCCTTTGAAAATATTTGTGGATTCATGCACATTTTCACATATACCTATCATTTGTACAGGTATTTGTTAATATGACGAATATGAGTCCTACTGAATCAGAGCAAATGGATCTAGGCATACAGTCACAACCATCACAAATCAGGGTTTGAGGGGTTTTAAGAATTAAGCTGGGTGAATTTTTTTCAGAAGATAAGTTTTTCCAACTGAAAACCTATATTCAGTTTGACTCAAATATTTGCGAATTTGTGTCAAAAATAGTTTGTTTCACCCTAAATGAATTTTTAAAATACACTTTTACAGTTGCCTGAAAACTTTTAACAGATTTTGTTTTGGTTTGGGTACATCAGAAATGAAATTACACAAATTGAAAAATCTGGCGCTGTTATTCTATTTCTTGATACTGTTTACAGACACTAAAGTCAGCATCTCTTCGCCCCAGAAAGATATACTGGAATTGGGAAAGGTTCAGAAAAGGGCAACAAAAATGATTAGACGTATGGAACGGCTTCCGTATCAGGAGAGATTAATAAGACAGAGACTTTTCAGTTTAGAAAAAAGGCGACTAAGAGGAGATATGATAGAGATTTATAAAATTATGCGTGGTGTAGAGAAAGTGAATGAGAAAGTGTTATTTACCCCTTTACATAACACAAGAGAAAATACAACATGTCCAAACTGTCTTCATTCCATACAACCTGCCTCAGAAAAATCCTCCGTATCGTTTTGCCCAGAACAATCTCAAACCAAGATCTACTGACACAGTGCAGCTAAGAGGATCTGAGCACCATCCTTGCCAGGAGGTGTTGAAGATGGCTCAGTCATGTGCTTTGGATGGAAACTGATTCCATCTCCAGAGTGAGGATACCTGAAGGCAAGCGAAAACTACGCTGCCCGAAAACAACATGGCGAAGAGCTGTGGAAGCCGAGCTGAAAAACCTGGTACACAGCTGGAGAACCATTGAAAGACTTGCCAGAAAAAGAATGGAGGAGCTTCAACACTGCCCTAAACGCCAAAGGCATAATAGGAACATGATGATGATGATGATGATAACACAAGAACTAGGGGTCACATAATAAAATTAATAGGCAGCAGGTTTAAAACAAACAAAGGGAAGTACTTCTTCACACAACACAGTCAACCTGTGGAACTCATTACCGGGGATAATTCAAAAGCAAAAACAAAAGTAAAATTAAATTAAGAAGATGTATCTCAGTCTGTAAACAGATTTAACAACACATCTTAACTCCTCTGAAGTTGTGAAACTGCAACATAGGTCTCAGGGTAGCATTAGTTTTCTAACACCAGATTTGACTGTCTTGAAACCCTGTGCTATCCACGTTAGAGAATAACAGTTGTATATGGGATCTGATTATCTTTCTCCTACTCCCAACATCTCATATGTAATCAGATTAATCAATATGAAACCAGAGAGTACTTTTTCAAAGTGACAATTGAGGATTTAGCCATGTGATTCCCATCAAAATTACAACTAAAGCCCTTCACATGGCTTTGAGAATTCCCACTCCCCCCCCCCCGTTTTTTAGATGGATTGCAACTGGTAACTAATCAGGATATTACAAAGGAGGGGAAAGGTGGATTTCATTAAAGAAAATAGCAGTATACCAAAGAGGTATCTGTGACAACAACAGTTTGTAGTTATTTTAATTTCACCTAATAGGGGCACTTGACTAAAATATCAACTATTCTAACTTCCTCAAAGTCATTCACACTAAACTCTAAATCAAAACATTTCTGTGCATAGTCCTAATTCTCCTAGGACACTCCAAAGTTTCTTCCCTGTATAATGAGTTTTCCCATTTGTCTCAGATAGCTGGAACTGGGAAAAAAGTATCTACAGTTCTCTTCTTCCACATCTATGGACCACTGCTAGGACAGGGGCTGCTTCTCGTATTCCTCTGTTCTTCCCCTTCTTGACTTTATAGCTCCACGAGCATCATTTGCTTCACCTGTTCTCCTCTCCCCCACCTAGAGTAGCAGCTTCTGCCCCACTCAGGAGGCTCCTCTCAGAAGAGGCAACAAGTTAGTCCACAGTAAGGAAGAAACCACTGAGAAGAGGAACCCAACAGAAATAGAAAAAAGTGGGTCGCCAGGGATCACATGGGGAAAGTAGAATGGGTAGATACTACAAGAAGGGAAAGTGAGTGAAAGAGAGAGTGTGGAGGGGTCACGCATCAGTCAAAACACCCCCTCACAGCCAGGCATGATGAAGTACCCTCTTCAATTCTGGCACATCTGTCAACAGCCCTTTCAGGTTTTAGCCTTCCAGTCAGTATGCTTATAATCCCCACCCCTTCCAGGTTAGTAATGAGTCCAAACAAACAAACAAACAGCGACATTATGCCAGATATTCAGCTCCACTCTGGGCTCAATCGTCCTTGCCCCTTGCATCAGGAGGGCTTTTACATCCCTTTTCACAGTGGCAGGTAGAGAAACCAGACCCTTCCTCTACTTTGGGTTCCAGCCTAAGGACTCTAGACTAAGCAGCTAAGGCCTGCTTCCTCTGCCTCACTGCTGCTTCCCTGGGGCACATCCTTCTTCTGCTCCATGCCCCTTTCAAAGAGCAACTCATTATACTGCTTTCTACCAGGAGGTTCCAGTCCTTGCTCCAGTTCCTGCCAGTTTGTGGCTGATGCAAAATCCCCCATCACTGTCTTTTGCTTTATGGAGAGGCAGACTCATCTACCGAATCTATAACTGCCACTTACTATATTCCTCATACGTTCATGCCACTACACTCTCTTGCTCTGCTCTATGTCCTTAAGAAGATGTACTAGAACTTTTTTAATGTTACCCCACTTTCCTGATACTCTAACTCAACTCCTCATAGTATATTCTGTCACGTTAAAGAATCTAAATTCTTTATAAAGTGCTTTTCTTTCCTAGGAACAGTCCCAGCATTCCCATATCAAATGATCAACTGTTTCTTTAACCTTACATGTGTTACGCAACCCATCTTTGTGGCTATTAAATAAATATAAATTATTATTCAAACCACAGTGACCCATTTATAGTCTAAATATGAGCACTTCACTGATCCTTTCACAATTTTGGAGTAGCGCATTATCCCCTAGTTTGGGGCATGCTTCATAGCATCTTCTTCCTCTTTGGTCCACAATTCTTGCCATTCCTTTTTAAATCCTTTTATAACTAAATTTTTAAATTCCTGTTTACTCAAAGGAATATTTATATTGATTTCTCCATTCTTAAAGCATTTTCCACTTCCTTATCCATCATTTCATTGCCAGGTATCTCCGTTTATGTTGGAATTAGGACTGTCAAGCGATTAAAAAATGTATTGCAATTAATCGCACTGTTAAACAATAATAGAATACCATTTATTTAAATATTTTGGGATTTTACATTTTCAAATATATTGATTTCAATTACAACACAGAATATAAAGTGCACAGTGCTCACTTTATATTTATTTTTGATACAAGTATTTGTACTGTAAAAAACAAACAAAAAGAAATAGTATTTTTCAATTCACCTAATACTAGTATTTAGTTCAATCTCTTTATCATGAAAGTTGAACTTACAAATGTAGAATTATGTAAAAAACCCCTGCATTAAAAATGAAACAATGTAAAAATGTAGAGTCTGCAAGTCCACTCAGTCTTACTTCTTGTTCAGCCAATCACTCAGACAAACAAGTTTGTTTACATTTGCACAAGATAATGCTGCCCGCTTCTTGTTAAACAATGTCATCTGAAAGTGAGAACAGACATTTGCATGACACTGTTGTAGCCGGAGTTGCAAGACATTGACATGCCAGTTGAGCTAAAGATTCATATTTCCCTTCATGCTTCAACCACCATTCCGGGGGACATGCATCCATGATGATGATGGGTTCTGCTCAATAAGAATCCAAAGCAGTGTGGACTGATGCATGTTCAATTTCATTATCTGAGTTAGTTGCCACCAGAAGAAGGTTGATTTTCTTTTTTGGTGGTTTGGATTCTGTAGTTTCCGCATTGGAGTGTTGCTCTTTTAAGACTTCTGAAAGCATGCTCCACACCTCATCCCTCTCAGGTTTTGGAAGGCACTTCATATTCTTAAACCTTGGGTCAAGTGCTGTAGCTATCTTTGGAAATCTCACATTAGTACCTTCTTTGCATTTTGTCAAATCTGCAATGAAAGTACTCCTTAAATGAACAACATGTGCTGGGTCATCATCTGAGACTACTATAACATGAAATATACGGCAGAATGTGGGTAAAACAGAGCAGGAGATATACAATTCTCCCCCAAAGAGTTCAGTCGCAATTTTAATTAATGCATTATTTTTTAACAAGCGTCATCAGAATGGAAGCATGTCCTCTGGAATGGTGAGCGAAGCATGAAGGGGCATACGAATGTTTAGCATACCTAGCACATAAATACCTTACAATGCCAACTGCAAAAGTGCCATGCAAATGTCTGTTCTCACTTTCTGGTGACATTGTAAATAAGAAGAGGGAGCATTATCTCCTGTAAATGTAAAGAAACTTGTTTGTCCTAGTGATTGGCTGAACAAGTAGGACTAAGTGGACTTGTAGGTGCTAAAGTTTTACATTGTTTTGTTTTTGAATGCAGTTATGTAACAAATATCTACTTTTGTAAGTTGCACTTTCACGACAAAGAGATTGCACTACAGTACTTGTATGAGGTGAACTGAAAAATACTTCTTCTTTTATCATTTTTACAGTGCAAATATTTGTAGTAAAAAATAATATACACTTTGATTTCAATTACAACACAGAATACAATATATATGAAAATGTAGATAATACATTTCAATTGGTATTCCATTATTTAACAGTGCAATTAAAACTGATTAATCCTGATTATTTTTTTTAATCTGAAATTAATCTGAATTAATTTTTTTGAGTTAATTGTGTGAGTTAACTGTGATTAATTTACAGCCTTAATTGGAATCAATGCTAATACTTCATTCATGCTCAATGCTTATGTTGTCAAAAGCAATATTTCATTTATTAGATTAGAAAGTAGGAACAAGGTTTCCCTTTTAATTGCCAGTATACCTGATAATACCAGATAATACTGCCTGGGTTATAGCCTCTTAACCCAACTGCTGCTATTCAACCTGCAGCTAAGGAAGTTGCTACTCTGTCCCTTAACAGCTGTGGCAGAGGGCTATGCAACCCTTCATGGGAGCTATACTTGGTATAAAAGAGGTGGGTGGGGATGACTCCCTGATTTTCAGAGCTGCTTTCCAGAAGCTCTACTTTATGTGACATTTTGCAGGTTTCATTGCTAGTAGAGGATAGGCACAGTATAATGTAGTGTAGCTGTACCCTCTTAATGCCCCCTTTCCACCTGTGACATGCTCCCTGCACCACACAGGGGATGTGGAAAGAGCACAGCCCAGAGCCAATACATTCATACCAGCAAGGAACTCCTGACAAAAGAATTCTCAGTTGGTCAATTACAGCCAGTAACTGATCCCTTTGAACCTCCTGAGTTGGGGGTTGCGTGCTCTTGCATGTTTTTACAACATTGCATCAACATGTGGTATTGATGCAGTGTTCCAAAAACCTATAAGAACATACATGTGATGATGAATCTATCACATTTATGTCCAGTGTCACAATGCAATATATAGAGCAGATAATATAGGGTTTGGTGGAATTTTTGGGAAAAGATTTTTAGAACAGCTAGAAAAACTGTATCACTTTTGATGTTCTGATAATAAGGAAATTCATGTGTAAAAAAAAAATCTTTCACAAAAATCACTTTTCAAATGGTGGCAATTACACCAAACACAAATTGCTTCCTTGAGTGTCATACTTGCTGATAAAATTAATGAGTGACTTAGTAAGTCTTGTATTAACATAATGGGCTAGCTAGACTAATTCACTGGACAAGTAAGAGTATTATTGCATATCTTCATAGGGAATGTATCAGTGTTAACGTTAGAGGCAGTTAATAAAATGAAAGGAAAATTATGTAAGAAGCCAAAGGTATACAGAATTAATACATTGATCATCCACCTCTAAATATACCCAATATCTATCCAAAAAGAGCTGAATTCATATGGTTACTTACTACACATTCATCTGCATCACAAATCATTATAGATTTTGGCAAATTTAAGGACTCTTTTTGCCTTAAGTATGTATACCTATATATGAACAAACTTAAGTTTTTTTTTTTATTATAGCAGCATCGTTCACTCCACTGTAGTTAAGCTTATGTCATTATTTCCACTATCAGCCCTCTTTTAAAGGGTATTTATAGCTTGTCCATTTCACCTTGAGCTAAAGCTTGCCATGTACGTTCTGAGTGACTAATCCTAAAAGGTGCTGAGGGCCTGAAACTTCCACTGAATTCTTCAGTGAGAATTGCAGGTTCTCAATAACTCACAACTGGGCCTTTTGCCTAGAAGCTATTTTTTTCCTCTTTAGTATTGTTTAGACTGCTCTCATGGAATACAACAGACCAAAATGCTACCACATTTCCCAAACTCCACAAATCAATTGAATATTGATTTCAAATCCATCCTGCCCCCTGAATATAAGGAACGTTTGAAAATAAATGTTATCAGTTCTCTAAAATTTGCCAAGTGCTTCATGAGTGTTAGACATAGAGCTAGAACTGATAGCAATTACTGAGCTAAATTCTGCTGACTTCCCTTCCCATTGTAGTCAGTGGGCCTGAATGGGGTATATTATTATTAGGGCTGTCAATTAATAGCAGTTAACTCAAAACGATTAATGCAAAACAAATTAACTAGATTTAAAAATGCTTAATTTTTAACGATTTAAAGGTTTTTAGTGATTAATTGCAGTTTTAATTGCGCTGTTAAACAATAATAGAATACCAATTTAAATTTATTATAAATGATTTTGGATGTTTTTTCTATATTTTCAAATATATTGATTTCAATTGCAACACAGAATACAAAGTGTACAGTGCTCACTTTATATTCCATATATATATAAATAATATTGTATTCTGTGTTGCAATTGAAATCAATATATTTGAAAATATTGATATTTTATATTATATAATTTAATATATAATTTATATATTTTTTAATACGTGCCACTCCAGGCTTGTATTAAAATCCCAAGGTTACAGCTTCTCTGACCGTGGCTTGGTAAATGCTGCCCAAATGCAAAAAAGCCCCTTGGAATCCAGGAAGGAGCACTTGGGAACTCCTTCCTGTGGCACACACTCAAGCCCTTTCACCCACCCTCCAGGGAAGAGCTGAGAAAGAAAACAAAGGAAATTAGCTGTGGCTACCGGCTAATCAAACAACATGCACAAACCTCTTAGGACACCAAAAATCCAATTCTGTTCTTAAAAAAGATAAATTTTATTAAAAACAAAAAGGAAAAAATTACATCTGGAACTTAGGCTTTTTCTAGATTTTAGAAGCGCAATTCCAAAAATCAAGCACCCAAAATAGCTTTCTTGGGGGTTCAGCTTAAAGGTTACAAGCAAACAAAAGCATCTGTGGTTAGCACAGAGGAGATCCACAAGCCAAAATAAAAAATAAACAGGATTGTGTCTAACTAAACATTCCCTATCCAAATAATTTCTTCTAGGTATCGAAGATGAATTTTCATACCTGGTTCAAGCCTTACACTGCATTGCTGCTCCATCCCTGCAGCCCAGAGAACAACAGACAAAGGGAAAGTTTCTTTCCCAATTTTAAAAAGTTCTACCTTCCCTCTTTTGGACCGGTGCCAACTTTCTTTTCTTTATCTGGGGGACTTTTAACCCTTACAAGTAAAGCAAGCAGAGAACAGCTACCAAGAGGGATTTTACAGCTAACTGGCTGGCTGGGTGTCCATCAAAAGGAGCTACCCCCACCCCCACTTCATTTGTCACATATGGTATCATAAATGGTTGCATAAAGTGATCAGAAAGATGGAAGTAAATAGTAATTGGACTGATTTAACCCTATTTTAGGTCATATAAAATATGTATATGTATATACGTTTATAGAAATGCATACACTGTATTTGTGTTATATATATTTTCAGGAAATCGAAAGTCTGTCCAGAGGTGGGTCATGGTGGCACAGCACTGTACAATAGGTAAAATGTGCTACATAGAATCCCTTCCCCGAAGGCATGAGCAATTGCGCTAGAGCACTAGTTCTCAAAGCCAGTCCGCCACTTGTTCAGGGAAAGCCCCTGGCAGGCTGGACCGGTTTGTTTATCTGCTGCATCTCCAGGTTCGGCCAATCATGGCTCCCACTGGCCATGGTTCACCGCTCCAGGCCAATGGGGGCTGCGGGAAGCGGCGTGGGCCAAGGGATGTGCTGGCAGCCCTTCCCGCAGCCCCCATTGGCCTGGAGCAGCAAAACCGCAGCCAGTGGGAGCTGCGATCGGCCGAACCTGCGACACGGCAGGTAAACAAAGTGGTCCGGCACACCAGGGGCTTTCTCTGAACAAGCGGCGGACCGGCTTTGAGAACCATTGCACTAGAGTACAGACCAAATACAGAGATTTGTGTGGTCCTGATAACTGAATTGCTTCAATTATGAAGCAAGCTTTTTGCATGGAGTAAAATTTGTGACATTCCACTGAGTGAAATTATTTTTTCACCGCTCAATGAAACAGGCAGGTTTGTTTCTTATTCCTGGAAAATGTAATTATTCCCAGTACACCTCTCCTTGTTAGCTATGCTTCTCTTTAGAACAAATGTGATGCAATATTCTTTTAAAAAAATGTAAACAAACCAAGAGCAGGTTTTTCTGAAGCAGCAATAGCGCTTCATATGCCTCAAATCTTACTGTATGAAATGATGGCTATGAATATCAAATAGCTTCAGAGCCATTCAGCTGCAAAAGCTTGGAACAGGAACATTGCAGTATGCTACACTTTGCTCTGGATTCCAGAAATCTCTCCTTTTAACTGTAGCAGCTGTTGACACATATTACTTTTGGGCTTCTCCAAAATGGCTGCAGCACAGCTCTGACGCTGTCTGAAGAATAAAAGTGTATGAGCTAATTAATATTATGCAATTCCATGTTCTTATGATGTAAGAAGATGTGAACCAGTGGTCAACAACCATTGCTATGATTGCTACAGCTCAGTGGACACACTTCCAGCATGAGAAGCTTAGCCTGGTCTCTTATGGGAACAATTATTGTATCGTCAGAAAGTATACAAAATGAGAAATAGTTTTAAAAAAAAATGCTGTGGCTGGAATATTAGGCTGGAATTAATGTTAGATGGCAACTGTAGTGATGCAAATTAACAGCAGACTTAACTTGAATATTATTTGTGAAGTTTCTGTTGTTGATACATTTCTAGTATATTCTTGTAAAATAGTTATCTATAACCATTTGGGGGGGATGGGGAGGGAGCATGTGTGTGTTTTCATTATAGCTGCATATTCCTCAGTAAAGCTGGATGCTTTTTTAAAAAGTCTCCCTCATTTATTTATTGTTCATGCCTTATTCCAGACTCCATTCAGAATGTACAGTGACCAACAATCTTCAGATGGAAGTGCAGTGAACTTCAAGTCCAAGATTCATAGCACTGGACACTCACACTTGAAGTAATAAAGGATGCTTATACACACATACAATATTACACTTTGCTTAAGCCTGAACATTATGGCTATTCTGTAACCAAATGAAGATCCTGACATGTTTGAATAAAGATTTTCATACACCAGAATCCTTTTCTTGGAACTTACTGCATGTCATCCTCTTTGCATAGTCCCATCCTCCTCATTTAGCAAAAAGTGGTAATGTTATGCATAGTACAAGTTGCTGATGTACAAACTCCCACAGTGAAATTCTCACTGCTAGAGCTGTGAGAATAACTGATTTTTCAGTTCCCTGGCAGTTGTGAAAAAATGAAAATATAGTTCCACATAAGCCAAAACCAAAATGTTTGGGAATTTTTGACAAATGGAAAAAATTTTAAAAAAATGTTTCAGGTATCATTTAACCTGAAATGAAACATTTCATTTTGGTCATTTTTAATAAAAGCAAAGGAAATGAAGGGCTATCAAGGGGACTTAGGCACCATTCACAAACCTGAAAGAGTATTGTATAAAAAACTTGAATAGTCACTGGGCTACAGCCCATGAAAGAGAATAACAATAGCTTGGGAGAAAGAAGCCATGTAGGTTCCAGTCCTCACCCCAGCTCCAATTCAATTATTCATATAAAGTGGCACACCTTCAACAGGAGAGACTGAAAAATGAGTCTTACCATAGACCATCCAAAATACTGGTTGTTAGGGCACTCCCTGTGGAGTGGGGATATCTGGGTTCAAGTCCCTGCTCCAAAATGGGAATTTGAACCTGTGTCTCCAGCATGAGCGCCCTATCCACTGGGCTACTAGGTATAAGGAGGGGGCCGGCACATCCTCCTCTTCCATTTTGTGAATGGTGCCTAAATCCCCTTGTGAATCTAGTCTTCCTTTCCCCCCGCCCCCCAAAAATCAAAAATAAATTTCTTTTTCTTGTTTGTTTTGACTGAAACAATTCATCAAAAATTGACACAAATTTCCCAAATATTTCAGTTGACCTGAACCTGCATTTTCAGTGAAAAAAAGTTTCAGACCAAACATTTTGCCCAGCTCTACTCACCACACTGACTGTTGTTAAGGCGAGTCTGTGGGTTAATGCACCCTTTGTCTGGGGAGTCAAATGTTTTCTGAGGTTCCTTTTTGTTGCAGAGCAACTGCCAGAGGTGGGTTAATTGCCAGTCCACCTTTCATAATAAGGCGATCCTAGATGAGGTGCCTTGGACTTGAAGATTACCCAGGTGTAAAGGCCAGGAGTTGAGGGAAGAACAGGGATCGGCATTTAAGCTTTTTGCAGTAGTGGTCTGTCTATCTAGAATTGGGAGGCTATACCTTCACTTCAGAAAAGGTGTGTTTTTACACTGGCATACCTATCTCGAGTTACCTATCTCAATGTAAAATCCTAGCAAAGCTAAGGCACAGGTGTTTTTTATCTCAGTTTAAACTAGCTGAGGTAAACTGCAGTTGGAGGGACATAGGGCTGACCTCAACCAGCTGGTACACTGAGGTAACACCCATTGTTTCATGTATATAAATCTCCCCCACTGTATTTCCCACTGAATGCATCCGATGAGGTGAGCTGTAGCTCACGAAAGCTTATGCTCAAATAAATTTGTTAGTCTCTAAGGTGCCACAAGTACTCCTGTTCTTTTTGCGAATACAGACTAACACGGCTGCTACTCTGAAACCAAACAAAAACTACCTGTGCCTTGTCTCCACTAGGATTTTGCACTGAGACAATTAACTCAGGTTAGTTATGTTGATGTAAAAAACACACCTATTTTTTCGGGGAAGACTTTGCCTGAGACACCTAGCACTCATTTGGGTGTTTAATACATAATGATAATAATGAATGTATAGCCTCCAAACAAACTGTCTTCACCATCTTTTTGTCTTTCAGGCCAACAATTTGAGTGGGTTTCCATGACAACCAGCTGCCATAACAGTTTCTGGCACATGCCCATTAGAACTCCACATCTAATCAAGTACATTATAAAACGGAATATACCTTACAGCAACTTCGCAAGTCTCTTGTCTTTGTTTTGCATTCAGGTGCTGAGCTGCATTACAGATCTCATGTACAATCTTGAGAATAGCAGCTTTCTGTTTCTTTGTTAATTTCCTTTGTTATATTTTATTCTCTCCCCCGCCCCCCCCAAAAAAAAAACAAATAGTGATTTACTCTTCCTTGAAATTAGAGGCAGCAATGACAATATATTTTGTATTGCTTCGTAATATTACGTTTAATCTTACATCACTATAGATTGTCCGAGCTTACTTCAGACTGGTTTATAGCACCAACTATACAAATAATAGCAGCTTCCTAATTTATACCCAATCCAGAACTCCAGATATTAGAAATGATCTTGCCAGTGCAGCTTTAATTTACTTCAAAAACACAAAACAGGACACAAATTAACCGACTGAAGACTGTGTTGCCAACATTTTCTTGGGCCAGTCCCCACTATGATCCTGCGGTGAAATATCTATTGACTATCTTGGTGTGTACAAAACATACTGATCCAGATTCATTCTGGATGTAACATACCAAAGCCAGTGGAGATACACTAATGATGAATTTGGTCCAATAACATGGAAGTAGAAGCACTATTATACTCCAATAGGAGCCAACAATAAATATCGTTATTAAATTAAACCATCCAGCCACTGATACACAAAGTATTTGTCTAGAGATTTACAGAAATTTAGTAAACTTATACTACTAGCGTTGTACATACAATTAAGAACATAGCATTCCATATTTTATTTATTTTAAACCAGTCAAAGATTGAGGGACTGCTTCATTTACACTCAAAGGCCCCTTTATGACACCCTATGTCCTTGTACAGGAGGCTTAAAGTGAGTTTAAATGCATCCTATATCTCCTTTAAGGCCCTTTACATTGCCAGAGAATCATAAAATCCAAAAGCACATGAGTGACTTAGGAGCCTTTTCCAAAAGTAGGGCCAAAATCCCATTGAAAGTCAATGGAATATAGATGGTTTTAAAAATGTTACTCTTTAGTGTAAATGAGAGTCAGGCCTTTAGACAAGATGTAAATTTATTCGCTAGTCAAATTCTGTTTTTTCTTCATATTATTGGGCAATCTGTGCAGTTTGTCAGGACTAACAGCTCCCACACATACTGTTTCATATAAAACCAATTATTTAATATTTCAGCAATTAACCTTTCTTTGTTTTAAAAAAAACCCTCTTATTAGAAATCACTGCTAGGACTGGTGAAACTGCACCTGTTTAAGTGTTAATACAGACAGGTCTCTTACACTGAGTACTCATGTAAATGCACCAATTACAAATAAAAGGTTAAAAAAAATGAATGCACCTGAAGAGTTGCTGTCCCTTAGCTAGTTTAGACACCACTGAAAAATACAACAGTAATCTTTCCAGGGCAATTGATGACTGTTTCCAGTTACCAACTAACATAGCCAGTAGTAAATTCCCAAGAGAATGAGGTGTAGCACTTTTTAATCATTCTCTCAAGCCCTGAGACACAATATCCTCCTCAGATATTATTCCTTTTCACACCCAACTTGTTTTATCACAAGGTATCCCCGCTATTATGAAATGTATACTATTCCATAAAGGTGCCCTTCAGTATTCAGTTCATTTACATTTAAGCAAGCAAGAAGTTCCATCTCTAAAAGTAGGTGTGACTGTATGAGGGTATTTATAGCAGGTATACACAAAATGAATTAGGTAGCCAATGAGCAGAAAGATATCCTAGGGTGGAGGATAACACATATTTGCAGGTTTTTGAACCATTTCTTCACAACTAAATAGATACTTTATGGAGTGTTGTGTGGAAACTGTGGTATGAATTGCCATAATTAACACAAATATATCACTATTTTCAGCTGAGAAGCACTAAACACAACTGGAGGCCCCATTCTGCCCTTTAGGGGTAAACAGCAAAATCCTACTGATTTCAGTGGGAGTAGGATCAGACCTGGAAGCAAAAAGGCAAAAAGGTACTGGTATTCTTTCCTCCACTGGGAAAGATTGTCCATGTAGGGAAAAGAGACTGTCTCCTACAACATTCAGAAAACAGGGAATTAGAAAATCTCCTCCCTGCCAACCCAGTAACACCACCATTGCAAGAGTCAACATTTCCTTTTTTGAGTGGGTACATTGGTGCCACTAACATGCAAGTCATTTAATTTTTTCCTTAAAAGTTAGCATGGCACAAGTATAGCTCAATTAATAGGCGACAAATGACCTAATCATTTAAACAGGGGACAGTATATTTAGAGCCACTTAAAGGAAGTTCTTATTCAAGAAGCACACACTCAACCAGTATGATTCAATGCCACAAGAGAAAAGCAAGCCTATTTCTGTCACTGAACTTTAAAAAAAAAAGCTAATATCTATAGAAAACAAACTGATATAATAAGTGATTAATAAGTGATTCAGCTTCATGCTTCTGATTCTTAAAAGCCTCATTACTTCTGCAAACATCAAGTAGTAGTAATTCTTATTCCTCGGTATGGCATTGTACATGGACTGTGTACATAACATGGGGGACATCTTCTGTGTCTTGCCTTATCCTGTGAGGGTAATTAATCACTGGAATAACTTACCTAGAGATGTGATGGATTCTCCATCGCTTGAAGTCTTTGAATAAAGATTGGATGTCTTTTTAAAAGGTTAGCTGTAGCTCAGCCAGAAGTTCTAGGCTAGATACAGGAATCACTTGGTGAAATTTAACAGCCTCTATTAAACAGAAGGTCAAGCTAGATGATCACAGTGGTCCCTTCTGACCATAAAAATCTATGAATCTGTGTAAATGACACTAGATGGGTCAATGCAAATACCACACCTAGTTAGCTATGGATCACAGAGACTGTCAGATACAGTAGTCTGTATAGATGTTGTTAATTCATTTTGGGCCAAATTCTCTACCCGTATAAATTAGCATAGCTCCACTGAAGTCAATGGATCTACATTGATTTACATCAGTTAAGCATCTGGGCTTTTCCTGTTAATTTAAGCAGGTTAAGATCTAAACACCAGAATCCTGGATTATTTTTTTTACACAGTAAACAAGACACAAGTGACTGATTTCCCCTCTGTATGTGCACATCCCCTCCCCGCAAAATACATTTTGATAGCTTTTTATATTTCTTCTTATTTAAATCTCCATATTGCTCTGTTATTAATATATCTTTTCTGGTATTAATGAAGATATAATTATCTTTGTACCTTTTATAGTAATTTTGTTTCCAATTAAAATATTATGAAGCAGGGAGGAGGAAGGAACGGAGACAAAGGCTTTGTGAAGGAGCTGCGGAATGCCTACCACAAGGCATGGGAGGCAAACCGCCGCTCCGGTACTGCGCCCACGAGCAGCTGATTCTACAAAGAGCTGGACACAATCTTCGGTGGCAACCCCACCTCCACTGCGAAGGCCACTGTGGATACTTGGTGGCTCACATGCCAGTCAAGAGTGGACCAAGCCAGGAGGAGGAAATCTTGGATGAAGATGGGGAGGGGGACTCAGAGGCAGAGGACGATGCAGATATCAGAGATGGATGCAGCCCGGAGCTCTTCTCTACCCCGAGGAGGCTAGCCAGTCACAGCTGTCAGAGTTTGGTGAAGTACAAACAGGAGAGGAGGCCCCTGGTAAGTGGCTTTGATTCAAGGAATTGCTGAAGTAAGTCATTGGGGACAGGAGGGGTGCAGAAAGCAGGCTTGTGTCTGTATAATGTGTGTACCACCACATGCCTAGTCTGAGAGGCAGAACAGGGTGTTGATTGACTCCCTCACTTCACGGGAATCTGCCTCAGAGATCTCCAGGAAACTCTCATGGAGATACTGGGCAATCCGCTGCCACAGGTTCTTTGGCAGAGCTGCTTTGTTTCTTGCCCCATTAAGGGTAACTTTCCCGCACCACTCTGCCGTCACTGGGGGTGGGGGGGGACCATTGCTGCACACAGGTGAGCCACATAAGGGCCATAGTGGAAACTGCAGTCTTGGAGAAGACCTTCCCTTGATTTCTTGCTCACCCTCAGCAGCGAGATATCTTCTATAATGAACACAGCCTGTAGAAAATGTGGGGATAGGAAAGATTATAAGGCCCCCGCTACAGTGCTGGCTCTCCCCAAGAGCCACGTGCCCAGTGTACAGTACGATCCTGGAACACTGACTTCCCCTGCCCCTGAGGTTAGTCACCATTTTGGGGGTCTTGTGGCTCATGTATGCTTGCCTGGGGTCAGCCAGTTAGTGACAGGTATATGAATAGTGGATGTGTTTTAAATCAGTAATCTCTGTGTTGCAAACAATACTGCTTCTGTAAAGTGTTGCATTTTGGCTTCACAGAGATGACCTTAGGAGCCCAGCCTCCCTCTTTGTTATCGCCAGCTGAATGGCTACACAGAATTAGAAAGTGGCTATGAAGAACTAAAGAGGACTTTCTGTGTGATATCATGATGCACTCCACTGCCGAAAAACAGGAATTGAAGGAGTGGCAGAACAGCGAGAAGAGGGACCGAAAAGAGAATGTGGTGTGCCAGAATGAAGCCATGGAGCGACTCTTAAATGTTATGGAGCGCCAAGCGGACACACTCCAGGCATTACTAGCTCTGCATACCGAGCAGCTCTGTGCCCGCCCTCCCTTGCAGCCGCTGTCACAAAACTCTTTCCCATACACCCCACTGACACCGCCAACACACTCCTGTCAACCTCCTGGCTCCAGTCTGTACCCGCTGTATTCCACTCCTGCCCCATCACAGTCCAGCCCTGCGGACTCCCAGTACCCACTGCACTCAACACCCATCCCTCTGCAGTTTAGCCCTGCTGAACTGCAGTATTCACTGCTCTGTAATCCAAAGGAGAAGGTTGGATATGATACCTGGACATACACAAATCTTTAACCTTCCCGGGACCCCACCTCCTCCTGGGACCCTCCCTTCCCTCATCCCCCACAGTCCTTATGTGTTTTTGTTTGTTTCTCTTTTCCAGTTGTTGTTTTTTAATAAAATAATTGTTTTGGTTTGAAAGAAATCTTTATTCCATTAATTGAAAGCAAACAGATCCCTGAAAAGCAACAGGCAATTTTCTTAAATCTTCATAGTGCATCATCTGCACCAATCACAATCACCTCCTAGCATTACAAGCACTGCACTCCCGAGCACAGCAGCAAATATTAGTGGCTTTCAGATTCAAATTGCTGCCTCAAGGCATTCCTGATCTTTATGGCCCTGTGTTATGCCCCTCAAATAGCCCTGGTCTCTGGCTGTCCAAATTCATCCTCCAGGCGCTGAGCCTCTGTGGTCCAGCCCTGAGTGAAGCTTCACCTTTCCCTTCACAAATATTATGGAGCGTACAGCAGGCAGCTATACACATAAGAATATTGCCATCGGCCAGATGCAGCCTCCCATGTAGGCAGTGCCAGTGGGCCTTTAAAAGGCCAAAAGCACACTCAACAGTCATTCTGCACTTGCTCAGCCTGTTGTTGAACTGCTCCTTCCTACTGTCAAGGTGCCCCATGTATGGCTTCATAAGCCACAGCATTAAGGGGTTGGCGGGGTCTCCCAGGATCACAATGGGCATTTTGACTTCCCCTATGGTAATCTTCTGGTCCAGGAAGAAAGTCCCTGATTGCAGCTTCCTGAACAGGCCAGTGTTCCGAAAGATACGTGCATCATGCACCTTTCGGGACCAGCCTGTGTTCATGTCCTTGAAACGCCCATGGTGATCCACAAGTGGCTGGAGAACAATTGAGAAATACCCCTTCCGATTAATGTACTCAGTGGCTAGGTGGACTGGTGCCAGAATTGGAATATGTGTCCCATCTATAGCCCCTCCACAGTTAGGGAAGCCGATTTGTGCGAAGCCATCCGCAATGACATGCATGTTGCCCAGAGTTACGGTCTTCCAGAGCAGGATGCAATTCATGGCCCTGCACATTTCCATCAACACGACTCCAACGGTCACCTTTCCCACTCCAAACTGGTTAGCAACCGATCGGTAGCAGTCTGGAGTAGCCAACTTCCACAGTGCAATCACCATGCACTTCTCCAGTGGCATGGCAGCTCTCATTCTCAGGGCTGGGGTGAGCTCATCACATGTTCCCATGAATGTGGCTTTCCTCATGCGAAAGTTCTGTAGCCACTCCTCATCATCCCAGATTTGCATGGCGATGTGATCCCACTACTCAGTGCTTGTTTACTGAGCCCAAAAGTGGCATTCCACTGTGGTCAGCACCTCCATGAATGCCACAAGCAATCTCGTGTCGTGTCACACTCCTCTTGCCTTTGTAGTTTAAGAAATAACTCCACTGCCACTCATGACTTGTTAGTCAGAGCAAGCAGCATATTGGTGAACAGTGTGGGATCCATTCCTACAGACAGAAGAGGCAGAGCGCGCAGTACACAAACCGTTGAAAAATGTTGCCAAATGCAGACGGAAGCACAGGGATTGCTGGGATGCGAAGCAATGCATCATGGGGCACTGGGACAGGACCCAGGATGCCCTGCAACTCCTTCTGCCTTCCACAACTCTTAGCGGCAGAAGAGAAAGAGATGTCCTATGGGATAGCTGACCAGAGTGCACCGCTCCAAGTACCACTTCAAGTGCCACAAGTGTGAACATGCTATCGCGCAGGCAGCTGACAGTGTGAACACACAGCAGCAGTTTCCCTTCAGCACTCTCGGAGTAGTGCTGTAACTGCCAATGTTGTAATTCCGCCAGTAGACATACCCATCGGAAGTAAAAGGGAACACAGAAAGAGAAAGGCAGCCACCCGCAATGACTGAGAAAGTGTAAACCAATCACCATCGTAAGCTAATTGTGTGGAAGTGAGTGCCTGCATAGCTGTGAAGCCACAGCTGTGAAGCATGGGTCATTATTATTCAAATATTATATGGATAATGTAATGAATTTATACATTACAGGCCTGTTCTCCTACTATGTTTACATCAGTGTAAATCCATTGCTTCAAAAAAAGCAAATCAGTCACTCCTGATTTATATTGATGTAAGGGAGAGCAGAATCAGGACAATATTTCCTTGCATTTGTCTTTTGTTCCATTATCGGTTTGAGATGGAAATGCTTTTGGGTGAATATAATGATTTGATGAGGCTAAGAGTTGAAGGAGAATTTTAGACACCGGGCTAAGTTCACACCACTAGTGGATTTGACCAACATCTCTTGCTATAATGGAAGCTGCAAGTTTGATCATATACAGCACAGGGTGCTATGAGTTTGTATCTTGGCCGCTAGCTTATTCATGAATGAGTGCCTGGGCGTCAAAAAAGACCAGAAGTTTCCATCTTCAGCTCATGTACATCTGTAAAGCTTCACTAAAGCCAATTTACACCAGTTGACAATGTGGCCCAAGGGTTTTACTGTGCTTCAGGATTAAACATTATTTTGGATGAAAGTTTCAAAATTTTAAATGACTTTCAAAACAAATTTCCCACACATAGCATTGGTGTTCTGGGATAGCTTATGGTCAAGAATTAGTGTTGACTGTGGCAGACTACAGGCTGCACCTACTACCAGGGGTCTATGAAAGCAGCCATCCTGACGATATTGTGGCAAGAGTAGTCAGAGTACTGACAGCACTGTCATGCTCTCAGCCAGCAGCAGGGAGTGAAACAGAAACCAGCAAGCAGAAGCAGGTGCACAGACAATGGGGAAAGCCAGCCAGCAGCTGAAACTAAAAAGGATCTGATAGCAGTGGGGGTCTGGCCAGTAACAGCAGGGGAATAGTGATATCAACGCAGGTAGCTGATGGGGGAACAGAAATAAACTGCAGTAAACAATAAATAAACGTTATCCCCATGTCAGACTAACTTTTTTAAGCATCTTGAGGAAAAGAAAATAAAGCAGATATCAGTTTTCCAAGTTTTGAATCACAATAAAAATGCTACTTAAAACAATGGGTTGAGATGAGGATTGAAATCTCTATCCAAAGCATTGCTGAATAACTAGCCTGGCACAATTCTAGCACTACTAACTTGTCTCCTCCAGCCCAGCTCATCTGAGGAGGCTAAAGAAATCCCGGGTACTAGCGCTAGCATCATGAAGAGCACTTCACATGCACAAGAGTCACGACAATACAATGGTCAGTACCAGTATGATGGTCACTTCCTATGACGTTCTTGGTTTAATGTTAGGGCAACAGGTATGGTAACATCTTCTGTCAGCTCCAGCTCTCCTGGTATATACATCCCGCAGCAACTGAAGCTAGCCTTTCAGAGCTACTTACTATTTTACTGCATACTCACATCACCAACTTCTGGCCCACATTGGCAAAGAACAAAAAATTGATAATATGGAAATCCACACACTAAGTAAAGCAAAAGGCAGTATTTGATGAGAGAGCTACTGTAGAGTCCTTTGTTTACTCAGTTTCATTCAAAGGAGCAGATTTGAGCACTTGAGAAAGAAAGTAGCTAAACTTTTTGTTCCACAAAAAATCAAGTGCCATCAATGCACACAGTGTGGAACTACCCCCACCTTGTAACTTACAACCCACCCACATCACTAAAAGCCCACAAATTGCAGGGATGGCAGCTTTTCCAAGGTCTGATGGGAATCAGTCACCTGTTCTGAATTTCCATTCTGTCATAAACCAAATATTGAGATTATAATCTAGAGGAGTAGAAACATAGTATAACCAGTTATATTTCCATATGCGAATATCTGCAGCTGTTAGCAGCCTGTTAGAAATAGATATAAAATATGGCTCTATTTAAATGTGAAGGTAGAACAGAGATAAAACTGTTAGAAGTTTGAATTTGTTAGGGCTAATGTTGTATCAGACCAATTCGTAACTAGACAGTAAGGACTTTCCAGTCAAGGACCATGAGATCTTCATTTGTGTAGCACTTAGCATTCAGTCAAGATTTACTATTCTTCATTATACATAGATGGGGGTAACAGATATCCCAAAATATACTGGCCTGTTTGTTATGTGTGCTATGACTATGGAATTTGGGTTATATATTACATATACTTGGTATTTACTCTATCAGGAAGACTCTCAGATAAGACTAGTCTTGTCTAGGCTAAACTCTACCGTGTAAAAAAAACAGCCCACAAATATTAAAACTAAGTGGCATATGGATAGTAGATCTGCATAATAGTAGAAGTTTCAAAGGAAGGGGGTCCTAGCTTAGGCCCATTATCGCTGTAGACCCAACCTCTGAATCTGGAAGGAAACTTCCTTTCAGTGGGTGAGTACCCGATTTTCCATTTTGATCCCATTTTTACTTCCTTCTATTACTGTGAATAGCTCCAGCCTGGAACAGCACTATTTGAAAACCTTAGGTATTTTAAATACATTTCTTATTGAAGACTCCATTCCAACAAACTATAAAAGGCTGAATCACATCAAATACAGAACTAAATACACTGTATTAAAAATCTACTGCCTATGCCGCATCCTACATAAGACAAACAGAGAAGAAAACAACAACAATTGGGATTAAGGGGAAAAAGAGAAAGATATGTCATCCTGGGCATGTTTTCATAATATACTGAATTTTATGGTCATTGACATATATGTTATATTACTTGTGAAATAGGTTTCAATATACGAGAGTTTGTTAGTTGAAAGAACACATAAATAACAGCTAGGGCAAAGACTTATTCTCAGGGGTGTAATCAATTGGCAAGAACACAATTGGTTTATTGAGTCAGAAATTCAACATAATCATTTATAAAACACCTGCACTACATAGACCTGGGGCTCACTTCCGGTATTTGTCTTACATTCCTAAAGCTCACGCTTCAGGGTTTCAATCAGCCACCAGTGGGGAGGGGGAGGTCCAGGAAGGAAATCCCTCCCCCTTCGCAAAGTATTTTGGGAGGGTTTTTTTGTTTAATTTACTTCCTCTGAAGTATCAGGGATGGCCATGGCTGGAGACAGGACATTGGGATGGGTGGGCCAGGACTCTGAGGTGGCACCAAGTATCCTCTCTCTCAGATGTGTGGATGGCAGGTTCTTGTTCACATGCTTAGAGTCTAACTGATTGCCATATGTGGGGTTGGGGAGGAAATTTCCCCCAGGTCAGATTGACAGTGACCTTGGGGAGGGGTAGTGGTTCACCTTCCTCTATACTATGTGGGTGCATGTCACTTGCCAGGATCATCTGGGTATATGTCATTTAATCATTTCTCTGCCATTGTCAGGGCCTTGAGGGCAGATGAAAACCTTGGTCCCTCCTCTTCTCTGTCTGTGGCACATAATATTCTAGCCTCCTGTAGGCTGTAATACTTTGGTCTCATTTTGATTGTTCGGTTTAGCATATGGGTGCTGGGTGATATGGGTGGCCTGTGATATACAGGAGGTCAGACTAGATGATCTAGTGGTCCCTTCTGGCCTTAAACTTTATGACCTTCACAGTTTCTTTACTTTGGGGAGTGAGGGCATAATGAGTTTGTTTATATATGCCCTGCTGCCTACAACAGAAAGAATCCCGCTATGTTAAACCCAATCAAATTACACGACACATATGATGCTTTCTCTGTAAACTCTTCCAAAGAACACTAATCTCAGTGCTGCATGGAAATACACAAGATAGTCCACAGGTTTTATTCTGTACTTCTTTTACTTACTTATTTTTAAAAACAAATTAAATTACACGGGTATTTTTTTCCATCTCCCATGGTTCCAGGACAGCTGTCACCCTGAATGCAAGCAACCTGACTTTAGCTGCGATAGAGCACTGCATCATCAGCAGCCATATTATAATGTACGAATTAAAGTAGGCATCGTGCAGCAAGAGGGCAGGCAGAGGTAAACAGCTTGGAAACCTGATTCATAAACGAAACAAAGATTTGGAAGTACAGTTTTTCCAAGCTGCTGGCATTATAATATATGAACAGAATGGCTTTGGCCCATATGTTATAACAAACAGAAAGTCAGTAGCCACTGATAGATACACTGCGTTATGTGTAGCAGGAACAGTTAATTCTCAAGCTGAAGCAATGCTGCTAAGGAGTTGCAATTTACTGATAAGTTCACATATTTGCAGTGCTACAGCGCCTCCTAAAGAGCTTCTCTGACTTAAAGAGGATTTTTTTTTATTTTTATATATATATTTTTTTTGCAAGCAAAGAATCTAATGCTGTTTGAAAAGGATCAAGTTAAACTGCTGTGATAATTTTAATTGCTGGCTTTTTTATTATTAACAAGAAAAAAAAGCCAAATTTCTCAAATGTGTGCTTTTGAGTTATGAACTTGTTTTTTCTGATCTTCATCATTATAGAGTTTCATGATAGCTGTGGATGGCCCAATTGTAAGCATTAGAGAGTCAGCCAAAGCAGCAAATTAATGCTTTTAGGGGCATTCGGGAAAAGAGAAAGTTTTAATCTTTTAAAAGTTTTGAATTAACAAAATATTGTCAGCTTTGCATGCAGGATATTAACAAGGATATTTTTATGGTCTAAACTCTGTTTTCAGAGCTCACCGCATGTGTAAGCTAATTAAATATGTATCATATGCTTAATGGGATAGTTGAACTGTTCAGATTCTCCCTGGTACTCTTCTTCAGATATAATTTCTTAGAAGTTTTCAAAATGTTCAACTTACTGTTTGTTCAGTATATGTAAACAGCTCCATGCTCTCCATTTCAATTTAAGGAGCCAGTTCCTGTGTTTGAGATTTAGGAACTGTTTAGATGCCCTGTGAACTATTGGGGAATAATCCAGGTCTTAGGAAACATTTTTTCAGGTGAAATGTAAATACTTTAAAGCAGATTCCCCTTTTTCCCAATTTATTCCATTATAGATATTTCCCCTCTCTTCCATTTTTAAAAATAATCTTACCGCTTAATCAGGGCTAAATCTTCTGGGAGCCCAACCCCTTTCCCATTGAATTCAATGGCTAAACTCCCATTGGCTTCAGAGTGAGCAGGACTGGAACTCAGGTACATTTTTGAATGAATAAGCCACTGATTTGATGGAACATTAACAACATTTTAATAGTCTAGTAGTTGCCATAGAAGACTAGCAGTGAAAGGGCAGCTCTACCTTATTGGTAGTATTTAGGTGAATGCAGAAGAAGTATGCAAACACTTATAAATACTGGTCATTGGTTGCCAGTGATTAAACACTGAAAATTGCAAGGAAAGCAGGAATTATCTCTTAGACAAAAATTCTCCCTAAAAATTCTCCTCTGAAGGACTCCAGTAAAGAGAGTGGGTGAATGCTTGTCATCAACCTGGCTCTCCTATGGAGATGTCAGTCTGTGCAACTATCTGTAGCGATTGGCCCACACCATTTGAGAGGCTCTACTGATGGATGCCTGTAACATTTTTTGCCATAGGCAAACTCTCTCCAGAATGCTTCTGGTGGTTGGGGAAAAAGCTGGTGAGTAGGGCATGCAGCCTGTGGGGTACCCATAATAAAATGCCACCTCTGGGAGTACCAGTCCATCCCAAGACAGGGATTTCAGCTTAAACACAAATAATGTAAATCATTATAATAAAGGTATGCAAATGTATGTTTTGAAAAAGTTTATAGAACAGGGCACATACTGGCAATCAAACATACTGGCAACCAATGTACCAGGGTACATGACAGTGGTAACCCTGAGGGGGACAACTGAAAAAGAAAAATGTGCCAGCTATTTATATAGAGTGTGTCTGGTTGCAGTGGCACTTACAAGGATGTAAAGCCAATGGAACTACACCAGCGTGGGTTAGATCAGAATCAGACACAGTAGTGACAACATAAACAATACATTCTGACCATTTCCAGCAACTAAACAAAGGAAAAGCATCAAAATAGTATGAACTAGCCTCATTAAGAATCTGAATTCCTTCCTGTTGCTGGCTCTACAAAGATGGGTCTGGCAATAGGAAGGACCCTCTTCCTCACTGATACAGAGATGTCTGCAAGAAGTACGGTGAGTCTCTGAATGCATTATCTGGAAGAATAGGATTGGACTTTATGACTAAGATTTTTACAGACCTGTCAAAATCCACACTTTCTTTTGTGCTATTAGGAAGAAGTACATATCCTTTGGGAGAGTGGAAGAGTCTGTATAAAACTAGTTAACTCAGCAGAAAGATGCAGCAATGAAATATGAGCAATAAAAAAGGAATTATTCCAGTTCTTAATATGGGAATCCTAGCTTTTGTGGAAGAAACTGATAGCTGTCAAGTTGATCAGTGACAATGACAATGACCATGGGTACATGTAAAGGAGTCCCAGAGGTTGCCTCACTCTCAGAATCTCAGTGACTTGACAGATATATGATTTTGAGACATTCCTGAGTATAATTCCAGAGGTAGTTGAGGAATTTATTTGAAATATCAATCTCTAATGAACACTGGGAATTTTTCCTATAGTCAAGAGGCAGACTGATAAATCATTGCTTACATTTTCCAGTTACCTGATACATATCAAAGTTGCCCTCACAAAATATTTGATTTTCTTTCAACACTTTTAATAATGTTTTAAAATAGTTTTAAGTCCTTATTTTCTAATTTCTACTCAAGAGAGTAAAAACGAAATCCTTAATTACTACTGTTGAATAGACAACAAACAATGGATATTATATACCATTTCCCCCAACCCCATCAAATGCCCTTCATCATCTTTCCCTTCTAATTCTTGACAAACTCAAAACAGAAAGAGCAATTAACAAACAATTAGCAAAGATGCTGTCAGGACCATAGAAAACTGTTTGGCAGGAGGTGGTTCGAGGCACTTGCAGCATGCTTAATCATATTCTATATAGTACTGAATTTGCTGCAGTGTTTCTTATATAGGTAGGATATAGAGCATAAGCCATGAAATGGTTCTTGCTACTAGAGATTTTAAAATACATGGAGAAAAAGGCCAGCCAAAATTTGTGTTTTATTTCCATCTTTCTCTGGTTTATACAGCCTTTTTTGGCTGTAGAAGTTAGGAAATTAAATATGTATCACTACAACTTCTATTGATTTTTGTGAGACAGCCTCAATTTTGAAGAGGATGTTCCATGTCTGACTTATGAGACACAAAAAGCTTGAATCCGGAAGGTGCTGTGTATCTTCAGAGAGATATGGAATCAGATTAAAAGGCATTTAGCACCTCTCTGAAGTGCCCAGCAGTACTCCTTGCAGGATTGGCTCCTAAAATATCATCAGGACTCATGCAATATCATCATTATATGTAGCTTGTGTTGTGGCTTGACATCATGATGTGACATGAGGCAAAAAAATAGTATCAAAGTTGCTGTGCCAAGGTCAGTATTTAATATGCTGATTTTGCACCAGGGGACAAATTTTAGAAGTGGCAAGGCATTTTAATTTGAAAAAAAACAAACAAACCAACCCCGAAAGCTAGTGTGCAGTCTCCCTCCCCTAGGTAGGCAACTGTTAAGAAAAGAACATGAAAATACATTCCTTTTGGTCTCTTATTGTACTCTATTAATGCAGGTAAACTGAAATTTCAGATTCAAGGTGAATCAAACATTTGAAGCTGGGTGTCATGTGCAGTAGGAATCTGGAAAGAAGCTTTGCAATTAAAGACTCTTAAGACCAATACATAGACTAATGCTAGAAATACTGTAGGTGGTGTAAACAGAAAAGGGATTCAACCATACAGATATATTTTTTTCAAAGTGAATTAGTTTTTAAATATTCAAATGTAAAAGTGTGATCTGTTTTGAGATCAAAATGTTCTGCCATCCTAAATTCATTTTTCACATTTGTATGTGTATCACTAAGCAAGCTCGTCAATATCCCATTCATATGAAACGAGAATGGTGACATCATCTTCCGAGCTGCTTTGAAACCCTATCTGCAACCTCTTTGCCTTCTTCTCTGTTATCATGAGATCAGGATTTCAGGCAGAAGCCCAGAGTAAGGGTGGTGCAGAGCTGCACTGCTTCAGGGGGACCTAGGCCGGAGAATGTCTCCTGGTGCGCCAGAGCATACAAGAGAAATGTACCAACTGCTATGCCCCTTCACTCGGAGACCATTGCCTCATCTTTTTGCTACCTTTAGGATACTGAGTGACCTACTGGAGTAGAAACGTATGGAAGTTCTGCTCCCTTTGCACAGGGACTGAAATTCTGCCTTGCAACTATTCATACTATGCAAATCTACGTAGAGGGGAAGGGGCTTTGTGCCCTTGCCTCAATCCTCACATTGTACCTCTAGGTAAGAGGCAGGTGGAGCTGCATGATGCATTAGAACTGCTACTATGAGCTTAGAAATTTATTATGGATTTTATTAGTCATAAAAATAATTGCTGTGAGGAAGACAGGCGCACACACACACACTTGCAGAGCCATATTCAGTGCGGCAAATCTTCTCCCAAGCATGGACTGTCAGGTTTCTGCTTGAGCCTGTAGACCAGCACACATATGGCTACCTGCATGAGGGCCCTCCATACAAACAGAGAAGAAAAGCAGTCGATCTTAAAGGAGCAACCTATCAACTTTAGGGGGATTTTTTCAGAATAGTGTCATGTACTTTTCCAGTCCTCACTGTTCCCCTACTCTGTCTCTTTCACTTGGTCTGACTAATATGACACTCCTTCAACCTCAAGAAGTCTGTTCCCAAATTTGGAGAACATTCTCTAATTCTAAGGGTTATTTAATTCACATCACTGTACAGTCATTGCCAACAAAATGTCAGCATTTGCCCACAGATTACATTGTGATACAGTTATGCCTTAGTCTATATATATAGGGTAACATTTCATAGTCAATTATGTGGTAACTTTGAGCAAATGATATCTTTCTAGAAGTGACCACTATACCTTGTTACTCTTCTTGCGAAGGTTGCGTTAGTACGACTGTTACCTGATGAATGATTGTATATGTTACATTTTATAGCCTTAGGCTCATAATCACTACCAGTTCCTTTTATTCTATTTAGAGTCTTGGATAATATGTATTAAAATTTTTCTGCAGAATTTTCCACATAATAACCTTGGCTGGCTGTAGGAATAGACAGTCAATTAGATGTGGCATCGTACTTATAGATCTCCTGGGTAAAATATATGTAATAAATAAGCAAATAAGTCTACCTTCTCCAGTGGAAAATTGTGTGTAAAAACAGCAGAGATCCACTTTAAGCTGTTGCTTCTATGTGTTGTTTATATCTTTATATCTACATAGATATAAAAATAAACAAAAGATACCTACACCCACACACCAAGATGACTTAATTAACACTGAGGCTGCTAACTTCTACAGCACTGGCATGATATACTATAGGTTCATATATACATATACGTTATATGACTGGACTTATAGATATAAAATACACACACACACACACACACCCCATTTAAATTGTATGTATACACACACACCAATCATACGTCTTTCCTTATTTGTCTGAAATGTTAACTTTTTGCCCTGTGCCTTACCTTAAGAATTCAGTTCAGACTTAAGAACATGGGGTTTAGGATATGTAACAAGTAAAATTGTAAAATGTAGAATGGAGGAGAAGATGTTATTCATAACACTATGCACAAATCTTCAAGTGGCTATCCAAACAACCTGGTCGTCATTATGCAGGTGACAAAAAAGAACTGAAATATCAACAACCTGCATAAATCAATCTATGATTTCTTCATTGGCAGAAGAAATTTCTGCCAGTTCTTCAGTATTCTGGGATATGTAGTTAAAACAATGGATCAACACACTCTCTCTCTCTTTCTGCAGAAAATAAATTGCATATTTTATACTATGTCAAGCCTGAGGGATGCTCATTAGAATGAGGTAACTATTTAATAAATGATAAATGAAGTAATGAAGGAAATCTAACTGTAGCTAAATCACAAAAAGTAAAGCCATCAGTCTATTGATGATTATGCAATCTACACTAATAATTCACAATTAAGAACAAAATGTATTGTTAACATTTTCAATAGCAGATAAGATTATACTGTGAGCAGTCACTCAGTTTCCCCAAGAGACGGCTAAATTACTTAGCAATAAATTTGAAGTGTTTTCAGCTTCAGTACCTTAGAGAGTTCTTCCTTACGTAAGTATACTGTACTGATTATTAGCTCCTGGAAAAAATCTTTACTACTGAAGTTGCAAAGTGCAGAGAATATTGGTTTCTAGTGCTAGTGCAGAACACTACACTTATAGCACCCTCAAAGAATAATAAGTAAGCCATTTTTCCCATTAATATTAAAAAGTGAGTCCAATGCTCCCTTCTTATACAAATAAAGGGGTGCCAAACCCCACATACCTGAAAAGATGCAGAAGGATGGTTTTCTACTTTCTCTGGATAAGCAGCTTTCATTTTGTTACCTAAAGCTACCATTTTATCCTATCTCCGTGAGTGTTCCCTACTTTGAATAGGATTACTTTTTTAAAAATAATGAAGTGCTTATATTTTTTTTTACAAACTACATTAATAGTGATAGGTACCAGAGGTAATCATAATTAAGAAAAAATCAAGAACCTTGACTGAACCTCTGCCCAAAAATAAACAAACACATTACTAATATTTTTCCGATACTGATGATTCTTCTTTTTCCTTACTGTACATTAACTAGTACCACAGACATATTAACATTCTCATTACTAGTCAAAAGATTATCATGTTATTATAAATGTTCTTTCACTTTCTCTAATGAAGACAATTCTTTATAATGGAGGGCTGTGGCATGGCACTGCTAGAGAGGCCTTAATCAACTCCTGTCATTCCAGCCCCAACCAGGGGGATTGGATTGGGGCTCAGTAAACAGGCTGATGCTTGCCTGGTAACTTACCACACCTACCAGCCTTGTTAGCTGGAGCTATAAGGCTGGAAGGAAGGGCTGGGGGCATGGGGAGCCTGGCCTGGCAGTTGTAAAAAGCCTGTATATAATTTGAAACTATTGGTGGTTCACAAATAAAGAGCACGGGTGTTGCACCAGCCAGAGGTATCTCTGAGAAGAGGGGGAGAAGGGCTGAACTGTAGGGGCACGGCATGCTCCCTATTGCACATGGGGGCTTGTCTGGGATCCAAAACCACCACCAGGACATGGCTACCCAAAGATGGAGGAAACTGTGAAGTGGCTAGCTAAACAGTAAGAGAAGCTACAGAAAACCCTGCATGCCTTCCAGCAGTCCCACCAGGTGGAGTGCAGGCCTTACATGCCTGGCAGGCTGAACAACAGAAGAAGCCAAGGGGGGAGGGCCCCAAGGAATGCCTGAAGGTGGAGCCCCCAGATAGGCAGAGCCACACCCGCCCAAGGTGGCCAGGGCGAGGTACAGGCCCACCCAGCTGCCCTGCCAGCCGAAAAGGGAGAGCAGCCGGGAAGGCGACTGTGAGGCTGCAACTGGTATGAGGACCCATGGGTAGCAGTAGACCTGTGGGGTAGTCTGCCCCTGACCCAGTGGACCTTTTTTGGGGCGGGGGATGGACCAAACCCATGTGGAAGACCCCGGGGACCACCCGGTGGGTAACTGCGGGCCTCCCCAGAGCAGCCTCCTGGGTAGGGGAAGAAGGGGCCAGACCAGGCCCCCACTGGCGGTAGCTTAAGGGGGGAGGTGTGTGGCAGGGTGCTGCTAGAGAGGCCTTAATCAGCTCCTGCCACTCCAGCCCCAGTCAAGGGGATTGGATTGGGGATGGGTAGATAGCCTGATGTTTGCCTGGTAACTGACCATACCTACCAGCCTCATTAGCAGGAGATATAAGGCTGGAAGGAAGGGAGAGCAGGGTGGGTGGAGACCAGAAGGGGAAGGTCAGACTCAGACGGAGGTGGGAGTCTCCTAATCTGTTTCTGGCCAGGCCTGTGCTAGGCCAAGCTGTTGTAAAAAGCCTGTATGCAGTTGGAGACTGGTGCTGGGGACTTGATCAAAAATAAAAAAAATGGGTGTTGCACCAGCCTGAAGTGTCCCTGATTTAGGGAGGAGAGGGGCCAAGGGAGCAAATCTGAAAGGGTGCAGAGGGTACCCTATTACAAGGCCCAAGATGAGAAGGATAAAAATCTTCAAATTATGTTTTGGATTTTGAAGGGTTCAGTGTCTTTTACCATAATCCCAGAGAATCAGAAATACTTACCTAAATGTCTGGTTTCTAAATTCTGGCACTCCCAAGAAACCACATAGCTGTGATGGTCTTATTCCTGGGGTCTTTAATTCAGCAAATTCTTAGTGCATTATTCAAGTGGTTTCATGCCAATTAGCAGCATAGAAAATGGCCTTAGTTCATATTTAAAATTTCATATTATGTTTGGTTCACAGTCAAATTAAAGCCAACATCTTTCTAAACAGAATGTCAGTAGATTTTATAATATCACTTAGTTTTCAAGCTGATAATTTTAACATTAAGCTTCCTCTACTTATAAAATTAATAAATAGTCATCTTTGGCAACATGCCTTTGTTATACTTTCTATCACTCAAACACAGTGTTTAGATTGTGTGGTAGAAAAAAACTCCACAGTCCACTGGTGGATTACTGTTTTGACAAAAGTTATGATTTAACATGAGCTTTCTTACTGCTATCTCAGGTAGTTAAAAATCAGTGTTAAGCAGGGGCCTGATTCTCCACTATCTTACACATTTAGTCCTGTCTGAATGTACTGATCCTCAGGTCCAGTTGGCTCTGTTTGGTACAGGACTCAAGGGGAAGGTCAAAGGTGTCTTTATGCCTAAACATCATTAAAGTTGTGCTACATAGTTCAGTTTTAACAAGAGCTTTAAAACCCTTTGTGAAAAAAAAATTGACATTTAAAAAGTCAAAATATACAATATAAACTTTGAGCACATTTAAATTTTCATGGTGGCTTGATGAAAAATGAACTGATACAGAAATAATGAGAAGAATTCAACTATCACCCCTTTGGGTGATTTTTCTCATTAGATTGTCTCACTTTTCTTTGTGTCCATTTTACAAGATATTTAAAACAGTCTGGGACCTGTCCTTTGACCACACTGCTGGCTCATCATGGACTGACTTGACGAATGTTAGTTATACATGGATAGCATTTGTCAAAAGCATGTTTTATAAAATTTAGCCATGATGGAAAATATGTGCACCAAAGCAAACGTACCAAGTTTTAATGTGACAGCAAATCTGCTGTGGTACAAATGCCTTCACACACTTCCAGAGAAGTCTTAAAAAATGGCACCAAAGGGGGACATTTCCCACCACCACGTTCTACCAGTATAATCTAGGGAAAAGTTTCCTGAGCTAGGAAAGAGACCAGGATTTCAAATCTCACTTCATCTAAGTGCTGCTTAAATTTCCTTCCAATTCACTACCCTGCTTATTGACAAGGACCATAAACCCTACCCTAGAAGGCAATTGGAGAAGTGTTGCTGAACATTCCTCCCCTATATCGTAAATAAGGTGGGAGACAGCTTATGCAAGGTGACTGCAGCCCAGATCTCTGACAACCCCCAATCTAAGACTTGGTCTACATCTGAAAATTAGATTGCCCTAATAGATCATTCAGGGCTGTGAAAAATTTCACACCCAGTGTGACAGTTAGGTCGATCTAACCACCACCATAGACTCAGGTCAATAGAAGAATTCTTCTGTCAACCTAGCTACCATCTCTTGGAGAGATGGATTACCTATACCAATGATGAAAGGGGAATTTCCAATGTAGAAAGCATCTACACCACAGCCCTACAGAGACATAGCTGCAACACTGTAGTTGTTCCACTGTGTAGACATGGCTTAAACCAGTTTGGGTTATCCTATTTCTAACCACAATAAACCACACTCCTTCTCCAGGATCAGGGGTAGAATCCAGGGCTTTTGATCACAGTGCTGACTAGTAAACAGTTGTGTACCACACTGGTAAAGTGTGTGTCAAATGCGCTATCAGTGGCTAATCTAGAAAGGGAATACCTATTACTCCTGTAACTTAAGTGGTAAGCATCTAAGGGTATGTCTACACTATGGAGACTACACTGGTATAGCTACTTTACTGGATCTGTGTCTGCACTGGGTGTTAGGCTGGCACAGCTATGACAGAAAGGGGTGTGAATTTTTCAAATCCCTGAATGACATACCTAGGTCAACCTAATTTTTAAATGTAGACCAATCTCAAGGAAACTCAAGATCCAGCAGTTCAAACCACATATTATTCACATAGTGAGAAGACCTATTCAAAACTAAAAAACTCTGGTCACCTGTAACTTATGCTGTGAATCACATTTGTCATTCATGACACATTTTGCTTGTATAACCCACTGTCAAGGTTCCTCCCCCACTCTGAACTCTAGGGTACAGATGTGGGGACCTGCATGAAAAACCTCCTAAGCTTATCTTTACCAGCTTAGGTCAAAACTTCCCCAAGGTACAAAATATTACCCCCGTTATCCTTGGACTGGCCGCTACCACCACCAAACTAATACTGGTTACTGGGGAAGAGCTGTTTGGACGCGTCCTTCCCCCCAAAATACTTCCCAAAACCTTGCACCCCACTTCCTGGACAAGGTTTGGTAAAAAGCCTCACCAATTTGCCTAGGTGACTACAGACCCAGACCCTTGGATCTTAAGAACAATGAACAATCCTCCCAACACTTGCACCCCCCCTTTCCTGGGAAATGTTGGATAAAAAGCCTCACCAATTTGCATAGGTGACCACAAACCCAAACCCTTGGATCTGAGAACAATGAAAAAGCATTCAGTGTTTTACAAGAAGACTTTTAATAAAAAATAGAAGTAAATAGAAATAAAGAAATCCCCCCTGTAAAATCAGGATGGTAGATATCTTACAGGGTAATTAGATTCAAAAACACAGAGAACCCCTCTAGGAAAAACCTTAAGTTACAAAAAAGATACACAGACAGAAATAGTTATTCTATTCAGCACAATTCTTTTCTCAGCCATTTAAAGAAATCATAATCTAACACATACCTAGCTAGATTACTTACTAAAAGTTCTAAGACTCCATTCCTGTTCTGTCCCTGGCCAAGACGACTACAGACAGACACAGACCCTTTGTTTCTCTCCCTCCTCCCAGCTTTTGAAAGTATCTTGTCTCCTCATTGGTCATTTTGGTCAGGTGCCAGCGAGGTTACCTTTAGCTTCTTAACCCTTTACAGGTGAGAGGAGCTTTCCCCTGGCCAGGAGGGATTTCAAAGGGGTTTACCCTTCCCTTTATATTTATGACACGCCCCCCAAATCTCAGCTAGGGTGAAACACTGGCTGGGATTTCTTCCTGGAGCTCTAGGAAAACAGAGTTAATAAGACACATGCATCTCTAAATATACTACCAAGTACATAAAGACTAACAATATTTTCCACATCTCAAGGACGATTTTAACCAGTTGATTCTGGGAAACTTTCACGGGAGAGTGCATCAGCCACTTTGTTAGAAGCTCCTGAGATGTGTTGGATGTCGAAATCAAAATCTTGGAGAGCTAAACTCCACCAAAGAAGTTTTTTGTTAGTTTCTTTGACGGTGTGAAGCCACTTTAGTGCAGCATGGTCGGTTTGCAGGTGGAAACGCCGTCCCCAAACATATGGGCGTAGCTTTTCCAGAGCGTAGACAATGGCATAACATTCTTTTTCAGTGACTGACCAGTGGCTTTCCCTCTCAGACAGTTTTTTGCCGAGAAACACTACAGGGTGGAATTCTTGATCAGGTCCTTTCTGCATTAAAACTGCTCCCACACCACGCTCGGATGCATCTGTGGTTACTAGGAACGGTTTGTCAAAGTCTGGGGCCCTTAGTACAGGGTCAGACATGAGTGTCGCTTTAAGCTTGTTAAAGGCCTTCTGACACTTTCCGGTCCACTGAACAGCATTTGGCTGTTTCTTTTTGGTTAGGTCTGTCAGTGGGGCAGCGATTTGGCTGTAGTGCGGTACAAATCGTCTGTAATAACCGGCCAAGCCTAAGAAGGATTGAACCTGTTTCTTTGACTTTGGGACAGGCCACTTTTGGATAGCATCCACTTTGGCCTGTAGGGGGCTGATAGTTCCTTGACCCACCTGGTGTCCAAGGTAAGTCACTCTGTTTAGGCCTATTTGACACTTCTTAGCCTTAACAGTTAGTCCTGCCTCCCTTATGCGCTCAAGGACTTTTTGTAGATGTTCCAGGTGGTCTGCCCAGGAATCCGAAAATATGGCCACATCGTCAAGGTAGGCGACTGCATATTGTCCTAATTCCGCTAGGAGACCATCTACAAGTCTTTGGAAAGTGGCGGGTGCATTTCGCAGCCCGAAAGGGAGTACATTAAATTCATACAGCCCAAGATGTGTGATGAAGGCTGACCTTTCCTTGGCAGATTCATCTAGCGGTACCTGCCAGTACCCCTTGGTTAAGTCCAAGGTAGAGATGAACTGGGCCCGTCCCAGTTTCTCTAATAGTTCATCTGTGCGTGGCATGGGATAGTTGTCTGGGCGAGTTACAGCATTTAGCTTACGGTAGTCCACGCAAAAACGTATTTCCCCATCTGGTTTGGGAACTAGAACCACTGGAGATGCACATGCACTTTCAGAGGGGCGGATTACACCCATCTGTAACATATCCTGGATCTCCCGTTCTATAGCAGTTTTAGCTTGAGGAGACACCCGGTAAGGTTGGACCCTAATTGGGTGAGCATTACCTGTGTCAATGGAGTGGTATGCCCGTTCAGTCAGTCCTGGGGTGGCTGAGAACGTTGGCGCGTAGCTAGTGCACAGCTTCTGGATCTGCTGTCGCTGCATACGCCCAAGGGTCATGAAGAGGTTCACCTCTTCCACACCACCAGCACATTTCCCTTCGTAGTAAACACCTTCAGGCCACTCAGCGTCGTCTCCTCCCTGGGCTGTAAACTGACAAACCTTTAATTCTCTGGAATAAAAGGGCTTTAGAGAATTAATATGGTACACCTTAGGCTTTCGGTTGGAGGTGGGGAATGCTATGAGATAATTAACAGCTCCCAGGCGCTCCTGGACCGTGAATGGCCCTTCCCACGATGCTTCCATTTTATGGGCCTGGAGCGCCTTTAAGACCATGACCTGGTCTCCTACTTTGAAGGAACGCTCTCTGGCATGTTTATCATACCAGGCTTTTTGCTCTTTTTGAGCATCCTGTAAGTTTTCTCTAGCAAGGGCTAAAGAGGTTCGGAGGGTGTTTTGTAGGTTGGTTACAAAGTCCAGAATGTTAGTTCCTGGAGAAGGTGTAAATCCCTCCCATTGCTGCTTCACCAACTGCAATGGCCCCTTAACCTCACGGCCATATACAAGTTCAAATGGGGAAAACCCTAAACTGGGATGTGGTACAGCTCTGTAGGCAAAGAGCAACTGCTGCAATACTAGGTCCCAATCATTGGAGTGCTCATTTACGAATTTACGTATCATGGCCCCCAAAGTTCCATTAAACTTCTCCACCATGCCATTTGTTTGATGGTGGTAAGGAGTGGCAACCAAGTGATTTACCCCATGAGCTTCCCAAAGGTTTTTCATAGTTCCTACCAGGAAATTAGTCCCAGCATCTGTGAGGATGTCGGAGGGCCAACCTACCCTGGCAAAAATGTCTGCTAGTGCCTGACACACACTTTTAGCCCTGGTGTTGCTTAGAGCTACTGCTTCCGGCCATCGGGTGGCAAAATCCATGAAAGTCAGTATGTACTGCTTTCCTCTGGGTGTCTTTTTCGGAAAAGGACCCAGAATATCCACAGCTACTCGCTGAAATGGAACTTCAATGATGGGGAGTGGCTGGAGAGGGGCTTTGACCTGGTCTTGGGGTTTTCCCACTCTTTGGCACACCTCACAAGACTGGACATAGGTAGAAACATCCTTGCCCATTCCCTCCCAGTGGAATGATCCCCCCAAACGGTCTTTGGTCCTGTTCACCCCAGCATGGCCACTAGGGTGATCATGGGCTAAGCTCAAGAGCTTGGCCCGGTATTTAGTTGGAACTACCAACTGTCTCTGAGGATGCCAGTCTTCCTGGTGTCCACCAGAAAGAGTTTCCTTGTATAAAAGTCCTCTTTCTACAACAAACCTGGATCGATTAGAAGAGCTGAGAGGCGGTGGGTTGCTCCGTGCCGCTGTCCAAGCTCTCTGGAGGCTTTCATCTGCTTCCTGTTCGGTCTGGAACTGTTCCCTTGATGCTGGAGACATCAGTTCCTCATGGGATTGTGGACCTAGGCTTGGTCCCTCTGGAAGCGATATAGGGGATGGAGCTGTTTCTGTTGACTGTGAACCACTCTCCGCTGGTGCACTATGTTGGGATTCAGGCTCCGGCTGAGCCTCTTGTGTAGGGTTATCGGCTGCTGCCAGTTCAGGTTCGGTGGGGCCCTCTGGTGTTGAGGTTGCAAGTACTGGATTCAGTGCTGACACGGGGTCTGGTGTTGGTTGTTCGGCTGGTTCCGGTTCTGGGACTGGTTCCGTCTGGGTCTCTGGGACTGGATCCACTACTGCTGTTGCAGACATTGGCCTGGGGTCCAGGTCCATCACCTCTGACTGGGTCCTGATAGAAGTTTCCGGAACAGACCTAGGCCTCACGGCTTGTTTAGCCTGGCTGCGGGTGACCATTCCCACCCTCTTGGCCTGCTTCACATGATTGGCCAAGTCTTCCCCCAACAGCATGGGGATGGGATAATCATCATAGACTGCAAAAGTCCACATTCCTGACCAGCCCTTGTACTGGACAGGCAACTTGGCTGTAGGCAAATTGAAAGAGTTGGACTTGAAGGGTTGAATCGTCACTTGGATCTCTGGGTTGATTAAATTGGGGTCCACTAAGGAAGCATGGATAGCTGACACTTGTGCTCCAGTGTCCCTCCACGCGGTGACCTTCTTCCCGCCCACACTCACAGTTTCCCTCCGCTCCAAGGGTATCTGGGAGGTATCTGGGCCTGTGGACCTCTGGTGTGATTCCGGTGCAATGAACTGTAATCTGTTGGGGTTCTTGGGGCAGTTGGCCTTTACATGCCCCAGCTCGTTACACTTAAAACATCGTCCAGCTGACGGGTCACTGGGGCGAGGTGGGTTGCTGGAGAATGGGGTGGTGGGACGATAAGGGGTCTGGAGGATTCTTTGGGAGGTAGGTGGGGCTTTGGGCGGCCCCCGGTAATAGGGTGTGGTCTGGGGTGGTCCCTTCTGGTCTCCGCTCCAACTGCGACCAGTTTTCTTCTTCTCTGCCACCTCCACCCATCTGGCTCCAATCTCTCCTGCCTCAATTACAGTTTTGGGTTTCCCATCTAGGATGTATCTTTCTATTTCCTCAGGAACACCCTCTAAGAATTGTTCCATTTGCATTAGGAAGGGCAAATTTACTGGAGATTCAACACTTGCTCCTGATATCCAGGCATCCCAATGTTTTACAATGTGGTAGGCATGTCGGGTAAATGACATGTCTGGTTTCCACCTTAGGGCTCTGAACCTCCGACGAGACTGCTCGGGTGTTATCCCCATTCTGACTCTCGCCTTGGATTTAAACAGTTCATACTTGTTCATATATTCTTTAGGCATTTCAGCTGCCACCTCAGCTAAGGGTCCACTGAGCTGCGGCCTCAGCTCTACCATGTATTGGTCAGTAGAGATGTTGTACCCAAGGCAGGCCCTTTCGAAGTTTTCTAAAAAGGCCTCAGTATCATCACCTGCCTTGTAGGTGGGGAACTTTCTGGGATGGGAAGTGGTACCTGGAGAAGGATTGCTAGGGTTTGTTGGTATATTCTGCTGGGCCTTTATCCTCTCCATCTCCTCCACATGCTTCCTTGCCTCCATTTCCCTCTTGTGGACAGCCTCCTGTACCTCCTTCTCCAGCCGCAGGAGTTCTATCTGTCTTTCATGTTCCCTTTGTTTTTCCTCAGCCTGAAATTTGGCTAATTCCAGCTGTAGTCGAGCCGAGGATTTGGCCATTCTAACCTCTCTGTTTTTAACTAACTTTACACCCGAGGTTTAGAAATAAACAAACAAAACTTGGCTGTAAAATTTTGCTGTGCTGGAATAGAATACCTATTCTCTGATAGTGATTGTCAGCCTACAGAAAAAGACAATTCCCTTGTCTCTGCTCTGGGCCCAAATTAAAGCAAAAAACCTCCAACTACTTGGAAACCTGCTTACCCAGCCCAAAGAAAAAAAAAATTTCTTTTCAAACCTGTGCTCCTTGTAAAACAAAAAAAAAATCAAAATCCTAAAAAAAAACCCTGCCACTTTTGTCTCCAGGCAAATGGGTAGAGCACACACCCCCTATTTACTTTTAGGAAGAAAAGAAAAAAAAAAACCTCTGGGTTGGAAGACTGTGAATTTCCCTGCAGGAGTTAAGTACCCTGCCTCCAGGCAAAGAAAACCTGCAATTCACAAGATAATCCCCTTTTGTCTCTGCTTGGCCACAAAGCAGAGAGAAACCAAGCTGCTTTCAGTTTCAAAGCTGCTTTCTGGACTTTCTTTCCAAAGAAAAAAAAATTTCCTTTTTAAAATCTGTATTTCTAGTTCAAAAAATCTCAACTGGATCTCAAATGATTTCAGGTTAATCCCACCACTGTGCCACCATGTCAAGGTTCCTCCCCCACTCTGAACTCTAGGGTACAGATGTGGGGACCTGCATGAAAAACCTCCTAAGCTTATCTTTACCAGCTTAGGTCAAAACTTCCCCAAGGTACAAAATATTACCCCCGTTATCCTTGGACTGGCCGCTACCACCACCAAACTAATACTGGTTACTGGGGAAGAGCTGTTTGGACGCGTCCTTCCCCCCAAAATACTTCCCAAAACCTTGCACCCCACTTCCTGGACAAGGTTTGGTAAAAAGCCTCACCAATTTGCCTAGGTGACTACAGACCCAGACCTTGGATCTTAAGAACAATGAACAATCCTCCCAACACTTGCACCCCCCCTTTCCTGGGAAATGTTGGATAAAAAGCCTCACCAATTTGCATAGGTGACCACAGACCCAAACCCTTGGATCTGAGAACAATGAAAAAGCATTCAGTGTTTTACAAGAAGACTTTTAATAAAAAATAGAAGTAAATGGAAATAAAGAAATCCCCCCTGTAAAATCAGGATGGTAGATATCTTACAGGGTAATTAGATTCAAAAACATAGAGAACCCCTCTAGGCAAAACCTTAAGTTACAAAAAGGATACACAGACAGAAATAGTTATTCTATTCAGCACAATTCTTTTCTCAGCCATTTAAAGAAATCATAATCTAACACATACCTAGCTAGATTACTTACTAAAAGTTCTAAGACTCCATTCCTGTTCTGTCCCCGGCCAAGACGACTACAGACAGACCCAGACCCTTTGTTTCTCTCCCTCCTCCCAGCTTTTGAAAGTATCTTGTCTCCTCATTGGTCATTTTGGTCAGGTGCCAGCGAGGTTACCTTTAGCTTCTTAACCCTTTACAGGTGAGAGGAGCTTTCCCCTGGCCAGGAGGGATTTCAAAGGAGTTTACCCTTCCCTTTATATTTATGACACCCACTGATCAGCATGTGTGTTATTTGTCCATTGCTGTTCTTAATCCACAAAGGATGAAAGTCTGTGATCCTAATGCAAACCCTTAGCAGGGACCTCAGCAGAGTTAAGGCAGAATAACTTCCCAAATGCATGGAATGTGTCAGAGTCAGATGCGCTGCTCTGTTTTATATAATCAATATCAAAGCCTGAGGTCACCATGAAAGTTTTGCATTAGAGTGCAAGTTTGATGAAGTTGAGAGATGTATTGCTTTGGGAATCTATTGGAGATAAAAGTGAAAGCTTTATGGAGTGCTGAATGTGTTACTGACAACAATATACACAATATGAGGTTGAAAGGAATGCACAAGTCTTTCCCCTTAACTTATTATTGCCATGCTTTTAAGATTTGGGGGGATGGGGTATGTCCTGCTACAGCCTTAACTGCCACTAACAAGAGTTTGTTTGTTTAATATTAACAAGGCTGATTTTGGAGTTAGATTTATATGGGATTGTATGTATTTCATTGTTCCTCCCATAGACATAGAAGTTCTGTTTCGGGATGCAGAGTCCATCAATGACCGTGGTTAATGTGATGTGTGGGTGTTAAGGTATCTTTAAAGCAGATTCCCTTAGCAGGTTTCAATTCTTTTATAGTTTTGTGTGGGTGGGTTTGACACGATAGAAACTTTATCAGTTTAATAAAGTTTTTGGTGATGTGAATTATATTTTTGATCTGTTTTCTATCTTTATAAAAGGGATGTAGGTTTTAGTTCTTTAGGCCTGAACATATACAAGGACACTAGTAAGTGCCCTATCGATGGAGTCATTCTCACTCTTTTTGGCCCAAGGCATATTAAATTATTTAATAATTAAATAAAGTGGAATGGCTTCAACAAGAAAGCTCCACATCAGAATATCCCATTGTGCAGTGGTTAGGGCACTCACCGGAAAGATGGGAAATACCTGATCAAATCCCATTTCTCATGCCCCTCCCCCTCAACAGGTAGAGAAAGAAAATTGAACTGTGGTCTCCCATATCCCAGATGAATACCCTAACTACTATTCTCAGGGTTATAAGGTGGCTGCTGCCTCCCTCTCTATTTTGTGTGGATGTAAACATGTTCACAGTTTGCCTACTAGATTGCGCCTTGCAGGCAAGAAGAGATAGGCAAGTCAATTACCCATATTCACATGGTATGAGGATCACACTGGGACTTAGGCTTTCAGCTGGCTGCTCTGAGGCAACAGTGAACATGCACCTAGCAAACTTTCATCACAGAAATGTAGGTGCTGAGTGAGTTTAGGCTCCTGCAGGCCTAGGTGGCAGCTGAGTGAGGGTTTTGTGGATTGCAAAGAGCCTAAGATGCCTAAACTCCAGATTCAGGCACCTATCTCCACTTGTGGATGTGGTCCTTAACATTTTGCCTGTTGGAATTTTGCAAGGGTACTTTAATATTATATTTGTTTGTATTTTTAATCTGTTTATGTCATGCTGTATGTAGTCCTAAACACCAGTATGGGTTGTGGGTAGCACTTTCCAAATAAAATTAGGCTAGACAAATTTTCACATCAAAAGTTGGTTGAAAAATTGCATTTTACAAAGAAAAATGTTTTTGCAAAAATGTATCAACATTATCTTAATTTTCCATTTTTTTACCAGGTCCATGTTTTTGGTAAACAAAGAAAATTCCAAAACAATTTTGGTAATAATTGCAGTAAATACATATATGGAAAATTTCTTTTTAAAAAAATTGGTCTTTTTTAAACCATGCAAAATGGAAATAATCTTGAAATTGTGAGAAATAATTTTTTCAACAGCCCTAAAATGTATTTTTATCTCTGTTTAAAAGTTTTTCATAACTTTTGTATAGGCCTGGAAGGATTCGATTTGTATTGGTAAATGTTGGTAAACTTCAATTTCACGATACACGCAAACGGAGAAAAAAATATTTCTATTGATAATGAAAATTTACAGAATGGCAAAGTAAGAAAAATGCTGCTTGAGAACTTCGTTTGATTTAAGGATATTTAATTTGTATATTTTAACCTGTGATGTTGACTGTTTTAATGGTTATAAAGCTTTAGCCTTTTGAATCTCAGTGTCTACTGTCATTAAATAATTATTGTCTGACCACCCCATATGTTCCCATAAGAGAAAATTTAACACAATAAAAATAAACAAAAGATTCTTAAAAATAAACATTGATACTATCCATCAAATGTATATTAAAAAAATTGAATTTAATTCTGCTGAGCCTACTTATGTATAGCTGAACTATAGTTGGGAATATTTCTTATGTAAATTTGAAAGTCTGATCCTTCAAACACTTTAGCACGTGAGAAATTTTACTCAATTACACTCACTTCTATGGGACTTGTAGCGGGGTGGTCATTGCTCCAGCCCTGACGGGGTTACAGCCAGCCCTGGGAGAGGGCTGGGGTGGTGAGCCAAAGGCTAGGCGGATGGGGAAGGCAGCCTCAGCTAGGGCCACACCCCAATCAGGCCACAGCTGGCCCTATAAAAGGCTGTGAGCCAGGAGCTCAGGCAGTCTCTTTCTAGCTGTGGAGAGAGATGGGTCTAGTTGCTTGGGAGCTGAGTAAGATACCTAGAGTGGAACAGGGCTGGGGGAAGGCTAGAGGAGCTGGGGGAGCTCCAGCCTGGAAACCCCACAGGCTGCAGGCCTTGTTAAAGCCCAGGGAGGGTACTGGGGTTGCAGAGGTGCAGCCCAGGATCGGCAAAGGCAGCAGGTCCAAACCCCACTTTGCCAATGATGAATGGCTTGTACACTGCAGTCTGCCCCAGTGAGCGGGGGCAAGATGGTGACTGGCAGTAGCCATAGACTGAGGCGAGGTGGGGATAGATGGTTGGGGGTTCCCTGGGGAAGGGAGACCCAGATACTGGGGGGCGGGACTGCAGAGGGAAGAACCCAGAGGGAAGGGGCACTGGGGGCCAGGAGGGACACGGGGGCCTGAAGCAAGTGGGACACCGGCCTCCAGAGGGTGCTCCGGAGGCTGGAGAGCTAATTCTCAGGATGACCAGTGGGAGCGCTGCACCAGTGAGTCGCACCTTGCTACAGGACTATTCAAAAGAATAAAATTTCTTTTGTGCTGAAGCATTTTCAGGATCATGGAGTGAGGTTGAAAGAAATGTAACAAACTGAGAAAAGGGACATGAAAGAGGATGATTCAGTAACTAATCATCAGCTGAGTGTGTCTTCATTTCAATACAGATGTTATAATGCATCCACAATTTGGGGCTCAAAGAAGATGCAAGATTTGGAAACTACAAGTTCCAAGATGCTGACATCTGTAAAGAGAACCACGGAAACTCTTAGGAACCTGATAACTGGAACAGCTGCTGTTTTGTTTCTTAATTTGTTTTAGGGGATTAAGACGTGATCCTTGTTCAGACTCAGACTGCAACTGGTGGTAGTTGGTATGTGTCAAAGGGAGTTTACCTGAACAGGACCTGAAGCATTCCTAGACAAAATACCTCAATCTGGGACTATGTAACATTAGCCAACTGTTTTTTACTTTTAACTTTGCAAAGTATTAATGTTCAGTCTGATGTGTATATGGAGGAGTGACATTCCTTATGATATTTGCTCTTTTACATATGTAAAAAGAAACCAAACAAGAAAAATAGGATATATGTATGCTAGTAGAAGATCCTAAACTTACAAGAAATAGGTGGCAAATTGGTGACAGCAGTTATACGATCCTTACAGCACAGATTTCACAAATCACATTTCATGTTCCCTTTTCTAAAGAAAAAAGGTGAAGAATAAATGATCCATATTCAAACCACAGATATTACACTATATAGTGTAGGTAAGAAATCTACTCCTAGCAAGTATTTTTCTTGTTCAGTAGTACTCAATTCATATTTCATTTTGTTACACACCACCTTAATATGAATATGTATGTTTATAAGCTGTTCACATTATGAAAAAAATGTAACACACAGGAAACAAACATTACATGGGTTTGGACTTTGAAAGAATAATTTTAAAAATTTGAGCATTATTTGACATATCTTATTTTATAAGTATTATAAAGTGATTTTTTTTACTTGTAAAGATAATATAGGAGCAATTGCAAATTAAATCTTATCAACAGGATGTGTATACTTCAAGGTTCCTCATATTAATTCTTCAGACTAGAGCTAGGACCTGGAAAAATAATTTATAGGATGCCAGGAAGTTTTGTCTTCATTTACATGCAAATATATCTGTCTTCCATATGGTTTGCCAACTGTACAAATTAAGAACCAATCCTGCAACCTTCACTGTGTGACTAAACCTTACGTACTCATGGAATTTCAACTGCAGTAGTCCTATTGATGAGTAGCCCATTGGGTTTACTTCCATAGAAAAAAAATTACTTGTGAGTAAGGTTTGCAAGATCAGGCCATAAGTTCAGCAATGTGTAGTACTTTAAAGTATTACAGGTTGGATCACCTCTCCTTACAGAAGAAACAGGACATAATGGTCAGACCAAAGTCTATCGAGCCCAGTATCCTGTCTTCTGATAGTGGCTGGTGCCAGATGCTTCAAAGAGGGAACAAACTGAACAGGGCAATTTTTGAATGATCAGTCCCCGGTTGTCCAGTCCCAGCTTCTGGCAGTAAGAGGTTTAGGGACATCCGGAGCATGGGGTTGCATTCCTGACCATCTTGGCTAATGGATCTATCCTCCATGAATTTATCTAATTCTTTTTGAACCCACTTATATGATAACAGTGCAGAGCTCGGTGAAGAAGTCTCTATGGGGAACCTTTTTGCAAAATTCCTCTCCAGTTGTTCAGTCAGGGATGAGTTTTCCTCTCTGCAAACTAGCAACCATGACCAACCCCTTATTTGTTGTTTCTACCTGCTGTCATTCAGTACAGGGACCATCTCTTTGTTCTGTGTTTGTACAGAGCAAAGTCAGGCCCAGATACATGATGGAATCCTAGGCACTTCACAATACTACTACTCCTAATAATAATACCTACAGAACAGATAGGCAGAGCTAGGCTTTTCTTTTGCATTTTCACTTCCTCGGTAATTTGAGGGGATAGAGAGGGAAAGGGGGCAGACCCATGACTTGTGACACACATACTCCAGCCCTGCCCATGGTCCCCTAGCCCACCCATTACTATCCTCATCCCCCCATGGGAGAATCCCAGGACCTACAGAGTGGTTGCTATTAAGGGAACAGGATGGTGCTGTGTAAGCAGCTGAGCCCCTCTTCTGCACAGGAGTAGGGGGAACCATAGTTTAAGGATATGGGGGCAAAAATCATCCCTATCTTATTAAGCAATGCCACTGAGTTTTCACTAAAAGTCACAGGCTGGGATAATTCTAGCTGTTTATCACAATATACTTTATCAACTAGCTTGGGAAACGTAGGGGTAGACACACCAGGTTGGTTTCACACTAATGGCTTTAGGAGCAACTGCACCATAGGATAATAGAATTCTTCTGTGCTGTGGCTGACTGAACTCTCATGTATCCTATAAGTTAGAACTTGTTCTCAAAAATCAGACTCTCAAGCCCTTCAGTGTTATATACTTTAGCTCTTAACTTATCTTCTATGGTTTGTACAGTATACAAGTTGAAGGAAGAAAAAATCCTTTGGAAGACAGATTCCCAAAGGGCGAGCAATCACCTGAATGCATATTTTACGCCTACTAACCAGTACATTTGGCACATATCTACTTGGCAGGCCAAACATTTTTTTATTCCCAGACGTAGATTTAAAGAGCTACATAAGTGCTCAGTATTATTATTTTTAAGAGTATCATTAAAACTTAATCTGGATCTGAGTGCCTAACGTCATTTGAATCATCCTAAAAATGGACTTCATAAACTGCAACTTCCTTACAGAGTTTAGTGATTTCTACCCACTGATTTCTGCTGGTAGAAGATGCCAAAAATCTGTATTAAGATAGCATCTGTATAGTGTTCAGTATATCTGTCTCTTACCCTCATCTTCTCTTGGCATCACCAACAGTTGCTCTCACACCAATATATGGCCATATATTTGTATTCCTATTAATAGCTTTTGGTTCACTTGGATTCTTTGTGCATTACCATTTAAAATTGATATTAATATTGAATCCATAAAACCTACAATAAGCCTTGCAAAGCCAAGCACTCAGACATTAGGAAATGCCTGAATTAAAGTTGTCTATACAATCTTAATTCAACCCTCTTGTGCTTACGAGTCATGATACAGTCTTTAATTGCATGATCACATAGTATTTTCCCACAGGACTATTTTTTCCTACTTTTTGAAATGGCGAAACCATGTAGCTGAAAGTTTAACAACAAAAAATCAGCCAGGAGACACAACTAGCATGAATTTTCAGCCTAAGCAGTTCAAGTTTGGCAAAGTTAAAAGAAACTCAAAGCAGGAAGACAGTGGAATGATTAGTAGGGGTAGTGGGCTGCCAGAGAGTAGAGAAATTAAGAGGAAAAGGACATTGCAGAAGCACTACATGACTTCTGCACCAGTTTTTACCAATGAGGACACTGGGGCAATCTAATACCTGTCTTACACATACTCTTTTTCAGGTAATAAAGATTCATAGAGTCCGCGGCCAGAAGGAGATCATTGTGGTCATCTAGTTTGACCTCCTGTTTAATGCAGGCCATAGAACTTCCCCAAAATAATTCCTGGAGCAGATCTTTTAGAAAAAAAGCCATCCAATCTTGATTTAAATATTGTCAGTGATGGAGAATCAGACTGCAGTTCTAGACGAGTGTCAGAGTTCCTTCCCCACTCTGAACTTTGGGGTACAGACGTGGGGACCTGCATGCAAGAACCCCCTAAGCTTATTTTTACCAGCTTAGGCTAAAAACTTTCCAAAGGCACAAATTTCACCTTGTTCTTGAACAGTATGCTGCCACCACCAAGTGATTTAGACAAAGAATTAGGGAAAGGACCACCTGGAGTTCCTGTTTCCCCAAAATATACCTCCAAGCCCTTACACCCCCTTTCCTGGGGAGGCTTGAGAATAATATCCTAACCAACTGGTTACAAAGTGAACACAGACCCAAATCCCTGGATCTTTGGACACTGAATAAAATCAGTTTTTAAAAGAAGAATTTTATTTAAAAAAAAAAGGAAAGGTAAAAATCCCCTCTGTAAAATCAGGTTGGAAGATATATTTACAGGGTAACAAAAGATGCACAAAGCACAGAGGAACCCCCTCTAGCCTTAGTTTCAAAGTTACAATAAAACAGGGATAAACCAACCTCCAGCAAAGGGAAAACAAAGATAAACTAATACGCCTTGCCTGGCTGTACTTACAATTTTTGTAATATGAGAGACTGGTTAAGAATGGTTTGGAGGACATGAATTGATGTCCAGTCCCTCTTAGTCCCAAGAGCGAATGACCACAGAAACAAAGAACCCAAAACAAAGCCTCTCCCCCAACCCCAGATTTGAAAGTATCTTTTGTCCCCATTGGTTCCTTTGGTCAGGTGCCAACCAGGTTATTTGAGCTTCTTAACCTCTTACAGGTAAGGAAGAATTTTAGGCTACCCTTATGGTTATGACAAGGAGTTACTAGAATAGATCAATATGCTAAACAGCAACAGATCACTAGCACATTCAAGGGCTCTCAGATAATTTAAGAATGAAGTGGCTGAGCTGCTAAAAGAGATTGACTTCGATGATGCTATGACATTTACACCAGCTCAAGAATTCATAGAATCATAGAATATCAGGGTTGGAAGGGACCTCAGGAGGTCATCTAGTCCAACCCCCTGCTCAAAGCAGGACCAATCCCCAATTAAATCATCCCAGCCAGGGCTTTGTCAAGCCTGACCTTAAAAACTTCTAAGGAAGGAGATTCTACCACCATTGCCCCATTCAGTCTCTCATTGTAATCACCTACTATCCGGGAAGGTTAGAGGGCAGCAAAAATTGTGGGGTTAAGGGTAATCCTGGAAATTATGGACCAGTTAGCCTTCCCCGTAGTACAAGGGACACTGGTTACATTGGTAATTAAATGACAGAATTTATTAAGCAGCTAGAAGACTAAGATAGCATGGGGTTAAACCAAGATGGCTTCTGTAAAAGAAAACAAGTGTTCTCCAATGAGGCAGAATTCTTTGAGCTTGTCAACAAAATAGTAAGAAAAAGAAAGCTGGCAGATAGAATTAATTTGGAAGTTCAAAAAGCCCTTGAACTGAAGAGTTTATTGAAGCAATTTAGTAGATAAAGTGCAGTATAGATTAGAAATTATGTTAAAAAACAAAAACAGAAGTAGGTCAATTTTTACCCTGGCAAAAGTTTAGCAAGGACCTCTCATCAATGATCTGTAAAAGGTAGCCAACAGTGGTATGGCCAAATTTGCAGATGATACAAAATAGTTTTCTTCAGTCTTGACTATTCAAGACAATGAGGAACTCCAGCAGCAGTTAACAAAGCTAGCAAATTGGACATGATGAAAAATTAAATTCAGTGTTGACAAATGCAGTGCAATGCACTTCAGAAGGAATAATTCAGAACTGTTCATATACATTACTCACTGGATACTAATTTAACTGTAACCAGGGAAGAGATCTGGACATCACCATGGACAGCTCAATGAAAAATTATGTTCAGTGCAAAACAATAGTAAAAAGCAAGCAAGAAGTTAGGAGGTGTTACTGAAAATATTGTAATGGTACTATGGTAACCCCTCACCTGCACCCAATATGTTCATTTCTGGTCATCCTTTTTCAGAAAGAATATAGAACAGCAGAAATACAGAAAGGTCTAGTGAGGGAGAAGAAAAACAGTGAAAGACATGGAGAAATTTACATTGGAAGTGAGAAAAAAAACCCAACAGAGGCCTGTTAATTTAGAGACATGGAATATACAAATTATTGCATGGCATATTAAAAATTAACTCAATGCTCTTATTTACCATTTAATGATACAATAATAAGGGGACATCCAATGAAACTAAAAAAAGTTGCATGTTTCCAGCTGATTACTTTTTTATTCCACACACACACTTCAAATGTGGAATTTGTGCCACAAGGTATCACTGACGTTAAGAGCTTAGCAGTATTCAGACAAGGATACTTTATATAGGTAGTGAGACCATCCTATCAGATGTCATTGTATAAACTCTCCTGCTTTAGAGAATAAGCCAGCTGTAAAATGATGGCCTATTTTACCCGCCCAGGAAAGAACAAATGCCATGTATCCTCCCCACTCCTCTATCCATTTTAGCCCTACAATTTCACACATTTTGCTAAGTTGAAATAGTATGTTAAAGGAATCAGTTATTTCTGTTGACTTTTCTGTTGTTCCCATTGAACAATTAATATCACTTTATTAATTTATCTAGTACTAAGAGCCCACATTGAAAGTTTATTCACGTGCAATGGTCTACTTTATTACCAAATCTTTTCTTTCCCCATGCACCAACAAAACTGTTATTTGATCATCCAACAGTTTGAAGGATTAACAAAAATGCTATACCTTTTGTACACTAGGCTCATTTTATGCAACATCTCCTCTTGCTATGTTTATGAGGGAAAGCTTAACACTTATATACAATGAAAAATAAAAAAGACCCAGTATAGAAAACTGGCTTTAATTGCAATTTAAGGACACCATAGTGAGCCTGTTAAACTGTGAGAGATAGAGAGCACCAAAGAACTGTAGAGTAAATTGCACCACACTTTGGACATATGCTGTTTGTTAATTTAGAACCATGTTCAACATATTGGTGCATTTGCCAGGAGATTTTACAACAACTAACTGGGAGACAGATGCTGATTTTGACAGGAATGCAAAACTGGAGGGGAAAAAAGCTGCATTTGTTTCTTGTTGACTAATAAACTTCAATCTCTTGATCAATTTTTGCTTTTGAAAAAAAGGATGCAAAACCTTTAAATTCTGATTTGAATTCCGTGTATGTTCTGTAAATTGGGAAATTACAACTTCCGTATTTCATTACTTTGTGCCATCACAAAGTATATTTCACATCCATTTATTGGTGCAGTCATCTGTTAGGTAACAAGTGCAGTTCAGCAACCTCGATAAGAAGGAAATAAAATAATAGCACTCAGTATTAAATAAGCCACAGAATACCCGTTTGCTAATTGTACACTAGAGACATACTGAGGACCCTGACACATTTAATGAAGTAGGCTTTTTTCTTTAGATGTTAAGCTAACATTTGGTTAACTGCTTCTGCCACCTTTCATTGTGTGGCAGAATGAAAATACACAGGAAATCTGCAGAGGGAACAGGGAAGATTCTATGTATCATCTTGTGCTGTGGCTTTCTGCTTCTGCTGAAAAGCCATGCAAACTCTAATCCCAGTGTTTACACAATACTCATCACTGTGGTGTCTAAATACCTAACTGCTCCATGCAGAGTCTATACTGTTGGGTGTGGAGGACAAATAGCGAGTGTGGTGATGGATAAAGGACCAGTGCTGTGGCTGTGCAAGTGTGTCTTGATCCCAGTTAGGGTCTTTAAATGTAACTATAATATTAATCACATGTATTACTAGTAAGGAATGTTACAGCAAGGCCTTGTCAGATTTGCCCCACAAATGGCCTGATTCTCCTTTGCCTTGTGCAGTCATTTCATGCATGTGTAAAAATGAATGACAAATCATAATGTTAGTGCTTTACTCCCATTTTGCACAGATGTAACGACATAAGGTGCAAAGGTGCACTCTCTATACCTTCATCTCCACTCCCATCATCAACATCCACTCCATCCTAGCAGTAGTAGAAAAGTGTGTCTGAACCCCATTGCCCTCACAGCTGCTGCACAATCCCCACATTCACTCTTGCCTGGCTTCCCAATCTTTTTTTCCTGCATATTAACAACCTCCTGATCAGCAACCCCAGGCTATGGCTGATGCTAGATAGATATTACATAATAATCAGTCTTTCCCCCCACTTCCTGGAGTGCAAGGTGAATAAATCCATTCAGGGGATTACAGTGTATGTGATCCCTTCTGCAGTTGGTCAGCTACCCTAAACAGCACACAACAGGCAAAGTCATGGGTCCACCTCTTCCTAGCTCCTTTTTAAGTGACTAGAAACATTTGCCAGGAGCAGTCTTTACTCTCAGCTGGGTCAAAAAGCAAGCATGGGACTGGATACAGGACAACCATTCAGAAGAGAGTGTATGGAAATTATTAATGAGGAATAGAAGGAATTGACTGAAGAAGTGGATTCTAAGGTGGATGTTTGGTAGATGAGGACAGGGAATATTTCCATATATAGGAACCAGCATGATAGAAGGCAAACAAACAAAAACAAGCATGTGGTGAGGAGCCAAAGAAAGTAGTAAGGAAGGGAGCCCAAAGCTGACTAGTGCAGTTTACACAGTTTCAGCTCTGGTAATCTCAGTGACTGATGTTTCCAAACAGTTTTGTCCACTATGTGTTTAATGCCCGTGTATCTTCACAGTAGTTTACTCTGGCCTATTTTTATTTTGCAGCTTTTGCTATATTGAGTCACTGTTATTTAATGGTTTCTATACACAACAGTTGGCTACTCACAATGTAACCTCCAAACCAGCCCATCCAATTAACCGTTGCTATCTGATATTTGGATATCTTCCTTCGGTGTACCTAGTAGTTTGGTTTCCTTTTTTGATACAGATGCTTTTCTCCTCACTTTCCTTCTTGTGTTTGTTGGCCTGGTGGTTAAATTGTGGGTTTTAACCATTTCCTAACACCCTATTCCTGAAGGAATCTCTCTAATTCACATATAGCAAAATGTGCAATAGATTTATCTGGATGAGTGCCGCAAGTGGCAAGGAGTTGTAATACAGTATTAGAGTGCACTGTATCTAGGGGAATACCTAGCAGCTGGAAATTAAAATAAGGGTGCTGGATTTAGAAGAGAACATTCAGGGAGGGAGAGAGAAGGTAATGCATGGTTGAAAAGGAAAAAGGGGGGAAGAGACATGGCTGCAGGAAGAAGATGAAGTAAAGATTATGGATGAGGCAGGAAAAAATACACAAGAGGGGTTTTATCAAAGTAATCTGAGCTTCACTTCCACTCAGTACTTGGCCTCTGATGAGACTGTTCTTAGGGGCATTAAATAGTGCCTATCACTACCTTTGATAGGTGAACTTTATTTAAACTTCTCCATTTATTATTATAAGATTTGTCTGGGACACACTAAAAATAAAATTGAATTATTAAACCCTCAAGTCTCTTGTTTCCTTTTCTTTAGGAGTTATGGATCAGCCCATGGCCCCAATACAGTCTCTCTGAATGACTACACAAGCACAAAGAGGTCATAAATCTGGCAGCTGGAGATTCTTCTGTTCCAGCGTGACTCCTGGGTGGCATAAAGTCAGTGTAGCAGCACTACAATACCCTTTTAGTGTAAGGAGCAAGCCCAGGACAAAAGAAGGTATGGCCAGAATAACTGCATACTCTGATGTATTTTTAATCCTTATTTATGTGCTCATGTTTGTAAGTTCAAAGCTTAGTCAATACAATCTTGATTTTAAAAAAAAGAGATATGCAAGCAAAACACATGCAAGCAGAAGTACAAATCAAGAGTGAAAATATGCATTTTAGCAATGGAAGTAAGCTTGGCAGCATGTCTCTCAAGCTTTCCTGGGATAAGTTAGCAATTGGAACTCACACTTATTATGAAATCCTTTTAGAAATATTTATTCCAGTTGCTTCTATTTCTGCCTTCAGTCATCTCTTGTATATATAATCTACTGCATGTAAAGAAATTGAGCATAAATGGGTCTGACTATCTATACTTTAGTTTACTTCACTTCATTTTTATATTTGACACAAATGCAAATGGTCTTTAAGCATCCATCCTTCCCACTCCCTTTGAGAGCATTTCATAGTTATACAGAAAGGCAGAGAAAACATCTTTATTCTTAAAAAAAGAATAGGAGACCGATTCCCCAAGTAACTGAATGGTGCAGTTTTCTGCACCTTTTCTGTTTCTTTTATATGAAGGCCACCTGTGATGTAGTGGATTGTTAAAGGGTTATGAATAGTCTTCTTACAAGGTTAATAACAAAGGAGAAGTGGAAAGCAGATACTACTTAAACCCACGGATCTTTCTATATGATTAACTGAAAGATAAATTCAGGATCTTAAAAACAACATATACTTATCACTAGGCCTAGACATCAATAATGTTATTAGATTTATAGTGTGTAATGATAGCATGCATCTTCTAATTAGCTTCCTACAAACGCAGTGTGTCTAGAGATTAAAGCAAGGGACCAGGAGTCAAGACATTAGTTCTAGTCCTGGCTTGGTCATTTATTTGCTGTGTGACCCTGGTGTCACATCATCTTTCTCTGCTTCCTATTTGTAACAGGAGAATAATGATATTTATTGTTCAGAGGGAACAACTTAATCATATTTAGCTCTTTATTCACCTTACAAATTTTCCACAAATGCCATGATTTCCAGTAGTTTGCTTTTCAGAATTATTCCACGAATGTTTTATGTGTATATATATATTTCAGCTTACATATTGCTTACAAACTGTTTATCCTGCATACTGCTTTGTGTATTCACAATCAGAGCTCTTGTGATTGGATGCAGAGGTCATGTTCCTATTCCCTGATTGCATTAGTATAAGCCTTTAAATCAGATTTCTGGAGAAAACCCGATTACAAATTTCTAATGCACTTTGTCTGAAATATTTGCTTAAAATTCAGTTTCCTGTCAGTAGCATTTGCTACTGTTCCTTTCAGCTAGCATGTTCTCAGGAAGGGTAGAGTTCCCCACTCTGGTTAGGACCAGAACCAAAATAGGTCTTAAATAGGGCTCAGCTGGTTCATAGGCCTTGTGCTAGACCTTTGCACATGAATTTCACCCAAAGGTCACATAAAAAGTCATAGCAGCACAGGCAGACTCACTAATCCCATTACTACTGGCTCTACGTGATGTGAGGGATTTGGAAATACCACAGCAAATGTCAGTTTTCATTTAAAAAAAAAAAGCAAGCTTCTAGCCCGTTTCATTGAAAAGATAGCTTGAAAATGTAAAAACAATACATAAGTATGTAAACCTAGTATCAGGCTTGAAAGTGAGTCAGTCATTTGCATTAAAAAAATAATCATTCATTGTCCTCCCTTCTATGATTTATGATATGGTCTTAAGGGTCAGTGAACACCAGGAACACAAGCTCCTTGACCTTTAGCAGGGTCCCATGCGAGTTCACTGCTGTTAGGGACATACTACTGAGGGAGCTGTTGACAGCCTTGATGAAAACTCCCTTCCACCCAGATGCCTGAACCCCAGTCAGCTTCTCTTCTGAGGAGACAGGATTACCTCTAGCCACCTGAAGGGGCAAATCAGAAAAGGCTACCGTGGGAGTGTGTGTCAGAGCAGGTATTATTCTAAACCTGCTCTGACACCAACTCCCATTTTGGACTTGGTTAAGCCATTTAGCTCTTTTGTCTTTCATCCCTCATCTATAAAACAAGTTTTTTTAAAATGTAAAGTAGTGCAAAGGAGTGTTTTTATGGCCAATAAGTAATTTTATTTTATAAGGCATTAAAATTCACCACAATGCACAAACAGCCTTCCAACATGCCCAGATCCAAAGCTTATTTTAATAAAAGCCTCATGCAAAACATTAATATACATGGACTCCACTAGCACCACTTCTCCTGCAGCGGGAGACTAGTGGGACCTGAAAATTCCCCTCCTGTACATGCGTGTACATGTGCGCACACACAGAGTTAATGACGTTTGGCGGGTCCCAAAGAATCATTTCATTAACCTTCCCAAATTCCTCAGACGGGCCTTGTGCGTACTGCAATAATCAGGGTAGACATTGTAGTTATGTAGGGATGGTGGGACTATATGCTCACATCTGTCTCTGAAATATACTGATCTTGTAAAGTGATTTGATATCCTTAGATGACAAGTACTTAAGTGAAAAATATTACTTATTAAGTAGCTACTCTAGGTTTTTAATATGATGTCTTCTGGAATTCCTTGTTCTAAAGTAAGATCATTCCAAATCAGATTGTCCCTGCCTTCTGGTTTTTCTGACACTTCTTCTGCTTGGTATTTTTATACAGTTCTTTCCAAAAATTTCATAAATCAGTGAACCTTCAGAGGGAGGTTCCTTCCTCTCCCCTTTCCCTGCCATTGTCCCTCATCCTTAAACCTTAGCCAGGTAAAAGAAAATATATGGAATTTATCCATTCTGAATTCATGTCTGGTTCCTCTCTTGCTTTGCTGTAGTGCTAGTCTTGAAAATCGTTGTTTAGATTTTAACATATAAAATAATAAATCATGTAATTATAACTTTCAAATTTACAAGATATATGCTTCCCCTACTAATCTATTGCTAGGTCTTTAAATTATCTAAATTCCTACATCTAATCTCTAAACTCATATCTAATTACATGTTATACTTCCAAGAGTTTCCTATACAATATTACTGTTCTCTATATTTTACTCTATTTGACTCTAGTTATATTTTGAGCTTTCCATTCTAATGTTTGTTTCAGTCATTATTTTTTATGATACTATCTTCGGATACAAAGTATCCACGAAGTGCTTTCTGACAGCTAAGAGGGAGAAAGAAAAGGCTGCAGCAGTCTCTTTCATATACAGTATAACCTGTCTCATTAGTTAGCTACTGTTGTCATGGAATGCCTTATGTTGGAGAGATGGTTCTGCTTCCACTGTGGTAATCATTCTGCTTTCTTCCAACTATTCACACTTCTTTAGATTGCACCTCTCACTAGCCATTTTTCTAAAATGCATCTTGTGGGTATTTCTCCTATTCTGATTTGAGAACCCTCTTCCATGGGCTGCTTAAGCCTAGAATGCCCACCCTCTCCCAATGCACCAAAGGCCCAGTTCTGTAATGTGCCAAATGTTTCTTTTAGGGTGCTGAAGATGCTCAGCAATTTGTAGGAGCTCCTCAGCAACATCTGGGGTGCTGAAGATGCTCAGCAATTTGTAGGAGCTCCTCAGCAACATCTGGATTAGACCCCAAAAGACTATCCTCTCTGTGACAAATTAAAATAATGCTGAATTATATTAGAACAAGTGCTCTGCAGCATTATATTATGGTTCCTGTTATGTAACTCAAAAGCTGCGTTAGAATAAAAGCCATTATGGATACATGACTGGGAATCATGTATCTGAATGCAAACTGAAAAACACAAAAAACATTGTATACCCCCAAGAAATGCATCAGTTCTTCACTTGTGTCCAAATACTATCTGATAAAAATAGATCAGTATTAACATCTTAAAGTTTAGTAAACTAGTTTTGTTTTTAGTTTTTATCAGATAATCTATTAGGCCAGGTTTCTTCACAGCATTAATAAAGCAGAGTTTGAGGAATTGAAGATTAATGTTAACTGAAGCACTGAATATCTGTAGAAGTCACAAATAAAACCCTAGTTAACAATAAATAGATTGAAGCAGCTGCTTTTAAGAATATCATTGATAAACAGATCCTAGAAAGAGCTTTTCAAAATGTTAAGCATTAAGGCAGAAGCTGGACTTTATGAAGGAAGATATTGAACCCCTCAGGAAAAAAAAAAGGTAGGGCTTGCATAGAGGAAAGACTTCAGAAACATACACAGGATGGCTGAAAACCTCAACATAAATCTCCATGCAGTTGCATGTGGGAGAGGAAACTACAAATACAAAATTTGTAATGGTAGAACTGAAATGTTTCATAAGGAAAGCCAAGAGGAATTCATCAAGTGCGTGACATTTCTGAAAATTTGAAAAAAATGGGAGCCCAGAACCTGCCCTAAACCCCATAGGTGCAGCCACTGGAGAATCCTTTTCTAAACTGCTGAAATTGCTGGCTGTTGGAATGTCCCCTTAGGGCTGTTAGCAGTCTTCAAAACTAGTTGTGTTTAGGGCAGGTCTTCACCACCCGCCGGATCGGCAGGTAGTGATCAATCTATCAGGGATCGATTTATCGTGTCTCATCTCGACACAATAAATCGATCCCCGAACAAGCGCCCTGTCGACTCCGGGACTCCAGCTCGAGAGAGGCGGAAGCGGAGTCGACAGGGCAGCGGTCAACTCGTTGCCGTCCTCATGGCCAGGTAAGTCGACCTAAGATACGCCGACTTCAGCTACACTATTCGCGTAGCTGAAGTTGCGTATCTTAGGTCGACCCCCGCCCCTCAGTGTAGACCACACTGAGGACTGAACCAGAACCCAGAGAACCCCAGGATCAAAGAAGCACAAGTCACTGATTTGTGCAAGCACCTTCCAGAGTTAAACATGATATGCTGGAAGATTTATACCATTTACTAACTAAAGTGTTAATTTAATCCCATTTACTTGGAATAGGACTACTCGAATGAGTAAGGGGCTACAGAATCAGATCTTTTCTTTCACATTGTTCAAAAAGATCTGTGAAAAGGGACAAACAAAATACATTATCTAAGTAAAAGCAGACCCAAGTTTAATGTCTCCATTCATTAGCTTGAAGTATTGTATCCTGTACCCTACGGGGAGCCCATTCATTATTAATAGAGCTTTAAACAAACATGCATTCATGACATCAGTTTGCCTTCCTTAACTACACCTCTGGGCACCCTGTGAATCATTTATGAGGTGGTGAGATGTATGACAATTTAAAAGAATAGAAAGACTCCTAGAAGAAGAGATCTTTGTCTAATATACTTTAAATTCTATTAAGGTGTAAAACAAAAAAAGACATCCAGCAGTTCCTCATTTGATGAAATAAAGTAGTATATTTTCAACAAAACCAGTCAAATGTTGATAATTTGGGCTTTATTTGGCTTCACTAAGCATTTACAAACCAGTCCCACTATTCCTTATTATCATACACACACACACGGATAGGCTCCAATTTCATTTGGAAGTATCCTTTTTTGGTATTATTAGAACTTCAAAATTGTTCCTCTAAGTCACTGGTTGATAGACATCAACATTACACTTCACCGAACCATGAAGTCCAGTTTTAAAGTCTTACATATATGAAAGAGCCATAATATTCATAAGATATCCAGGATTCCCCCAAGATTGAACAAGTTTTAATTTTCAACCAGACTTAGTCACCTAAGATAAGTCTACACTGCAGCGGGGAGTGGGTCTCCCAGCCTGGGTAGACAGACCCACTCAGCTTGAGCTAGCCCACTAAAAATAGTAGCGTGGGTGTTGCAGCACCAGTGGAAACTTGGACTAGCCACCCAAGCTCAGACCCAGGGTGTCAGGGGGGTACAAGCCACCGCCAGTGATGCACCTTTTTAGGGCGCTGACTTGATCTGAGCTAGTGCAAGTCTGCCTACCCAGGCTGGGAGGCATACTCCCAGCTGTAGTGTAGACATACGCCCAGGGCCCAGTCCTGCAAGATTCTGAGCACTCTCAACTACTACATAAGGTACTGAATGCTCTTAACATCATAGAAAAAAAAAGAAAAGGCTCAGTAGAAAAGGCTGTAGCCAGTTACTAATGGATCCTAAACTGCCATTAGGACTATAGTGATGTAGATATAATTTTAAGGCTGGATTAGAAGCAGTACTTACTTGGCTATGAAGGATACACAAAGGCGAACAAGGAACTTTCCACCCCTTCACCTTCTGGGGAACACCAGGACTGCTCCCTCCAGCTCTCTGTCCCTGGTATCAGATGTAAATGGTGTGCTTTCCACCACCATTCCATGGAGCAGGCTAGCACTGCACACCTTACTAGTTTGAGCACATTCTTTATCCCCTAAGCAGAGCAGCTCCAGAAAGATTGTGCCTACTTGAGGCACAATTTCTCTAATGCTCCTCCTGGGGAAGGGTGGTTCCACACTACCCCCTATGGAAAGTGGTAGCATCACTGCCACACACTGGCCCAGACATAGAGCTATAGGTGACAGTGCTCTGAAAGGAAATTATTCCAGTTGTTCAGCCTTTTCTTGATGTTCTCAGAATTCATTAGGAAATTAAACTTTGGAACAAATGCTAACATAGGTTATCAGGAACACAGCATTATCTCTCATGAATTTAATAAAGAGCACCCAAAGTTTCAGAAAGCAGATAGCCATATCCTTCACCTTTCAATAATTCTTATCAAATCTTGAAAGAATATTAAATTCTTTTATGAAGCACTGTATATGTGTCAGCTCAAAGAGAAACATATTGCTCACAATCAAGAAGCTTTTCTTGTGAGGTGTAGTTGTTGCCACACATTATCAGTCACAAAACTAACCTAAACCTTTTTAAAAAATAGTGCCCTGTGCACATAGCAAAGAACTTGTAGATGTTATGCATGGAGCTAGTCACATTGAGCTTTACAAGACTGATAAACATCTCATTTCAAAGGAGAAAAACTCCTTCAGTTGCCATACGGTGGGCAGGGGAGAAAAATCTCAGAATAGTTCAGAGTCAAAGGACTGGAGCTAGAGGCTCTTACCTTTAGGTCACTAGTTCAAATCAAGCTAAGGTTGCTGGTGACTAAAAATAAGTTTTACCATATCATAACTGTAAGTGGTTCTAGGAGTTCAGAATACGAATGTTCTCACAAAGCACCACCACCACCACATTTGGAATTAATTGAAACCCTCACTGGTGGCCTCCGAAGCAAACGAAACAGCTACTACACATGTGGAGTTCTGGTCCAACATGCAGTCTTCCTCCTCTCAGAGTTTCTTTTCCCAAATCTTTCCCCTAATTTCAGAGGATGCTGTGGCAAAGTTCAAAACTAACTAACAGTTCCCATTCCAACCCCCAAATCACAGACAGATGGAGTTTATTTCATGTCCCTGAACTACAATCCTGGAAGAAAACCTTAGAATGAGGTAGTTGTGATATTCTGTGCCCCCAAAAAGACACCCTACACTCCATATTCACCATGTGATATAATTATATGTTTTGTACAAAGTATGCCTTGTGAGATATTCTAAAAGTCATAATCTGTTGAACATTTATATCCTGTTAGGTTGTATGTGATATCATTGTATATGAAGTTTGGCTATGTATGTGCTACTGAAACATGTTGTGAGGTTGGGAACACCCACAAGCAGCCTTTCAGGTACAACAATAAAAAGGCCAAACAATGTTGATGGTCTATTGAGGAAATATACACACTCACAAGGATTACCCCAGGAATTATGTACAATAGAAACCTCTCAGACATAGCACTACACAACGGGAACCATTTGACCTTGGTCACAGCAGAAGAGCTTTCCAGCAAGTGGGAAGAAGATATAGCAAGGGGGAAGTGACACTCCCCACACAAGAGATCACCGGAAAACACCCAAGGAACAATGACTAAACTAGAGAAGGGGGGCCCCTAGGCAGGAAAGAGGGAAGCCTACCTGTGTGTACAAAAGCTAACCTTCTTGTACTATTTAACTGGGTGCGACACTGCTTAATTCTGGAAACACCTGACGAACAAAGACTGAACTGGGGGAAGTGCTGTTCCCAGGCAGGAAAGAAGGAAGCCTGTCTGTGTAGAAAACTTTCATGTATTGTTTATTCTGTCCAATAGAGTGAGACAAGCCACTGTTTGATTCAAATCCCTTGTAGTATATTAAGCTTAGATTGTGTTTTATTTGCTAAGTAATCTACTTTTATCTGTTTCATATCACTTAAAATCTATCTATCTGTTTTATATTTTACCTACAACAGTGTGGTTTGAGTGTAGTTTGGGAAAAATCTCAGCTCAGTTAAAGATTTTGTGCATATTCCTCTCCACATTGAGGAAAGGAGAAACTGGGTAATAGGGTGGGGAGCATTTTGCTGTAGTCTCTCTATTGTTGGTTCACAAGTGGCTGGCCAGAGCCACGAACACAGTTGGGTGTGGTCCCTGCCTGTGGATGTTGGTGTGAGTGCAAGCTTGGAGGGCTTTGCAGCCTGCCACAACGTCAGTGTGAAAGGGAACCCTGATTGGTCAGACAGAGGGCTAAGCTGTATCCAGGTTGCATTCTGGGGGATAACTCATCACAATAGTTATGGACCCATAGGCTTCCCCTACCAGCCTTAAAAAGGCCCGTACACTCCCACAGTATAGACACAAACTATACTGTCTCAGACTAGTAACCCTAAGACTGGGTCACCCACATTCAGTAGCCACTGTTGAACACATGCCATGATTTTTTTTATCTCCGGTATTGTATAGAGAGAAACTAAGTCTTACAACTCAATCAGTACTCCATCTTAAACCCGTGGAAAAAAAATCGTCATCACCAAAACATTTAGTGTGGATGTTACAATCAGTATTTGTTGTAAGAGTACCACCAGTTTTTCCCCTGACTATAACCTCTTTGTTTTCTTTCGGTAGTTTTATTTTCCATATTCCATTATGTTATATACTTTTCATTAGTTTTTCAAAATCAAGTGTTTACAAACTTTGGGCCCTAGGTTTGCCCAGGGACTTGAACTCATATCAATGGATGGAGGGCAGTATATAGCCCTTTATATTTCTCACTTTTAAAAATCATATTTCTTCAGCATAATGGATGAGCTGCAATGATTTGCAACGAAATAATTTCACCTAGGGGTTTTAGACAGGGTGATATCATCTAACACAAGAACAGAGTTTGATTGGTTTATTATTTCACTGGAACCCTGAGGGGAAATTTCTATTTAACTCACTACTTGTCAACTCTTCTGTTGTTGTTTTTTTATAATATATGGATCCAACACTGCTCCTTAAGTCTGGAACTATTTTAAAACTACTAAAACATTTATTAGTTTAATAACAGTGTAAGAAATGATTGACATGATTAAAATGGTATAAATAATTAAAAATGGAGTGTAGACACACTTAGAGTTAATGTTTAAATTGAGGTCATTTTAACCACAATTCCTAGAATAGTCACATGATCAGACATTGAAGCATTCTAATAAAGATAATCTGTCATTCTGATGCCCACTGATAGATTATGGTTTTTTGATGTCACAAAGATGGGCTATGATTTTATTTAAAAAGTCTTACTATAAAATTAAAATTTTGTGTTTTTTTCCTACATCTGACGAACAAAAATGTGTGAAACAACTTCAGGTAGCTTTGGACAAGGAAATATTCAAAGGCTCCTGGCTAAGTAGTAATTACCTACTGTATCTATATATCATATACTTTAGGTGGGTCAAGTAGTTCTGATTACCTTCTTAACTTAATACCCTGAAAATCTGAGAGGGAATGAGATTTAATAATTTACACAGAAATGCTGCACTCCCTGTTCAGGGTTGTAACTCCCAGGTGAGAAGTTACTGTTTTTCTTTTTTGCCATTATGCTGGAGGCTGAACTTCTCTCCAAGTAGCTCAGTTTAGTACTTGACCACCATTTGCAGCCTTCTGGCACGTGTGTACCTCAGAATTCCTACAATTTCTTTTGAACAGGGCCCATAACTAGTAGACAGGTTTTAGAAAGGAATCTTCCTCTTCTGTCACAGAGAGAGAGTGAGTAGGTCACTATGCTGAAATCTCTACATTTATTCTCATTCTTATTTAAATTACAATTAGTATCTCTGTAGCTGACTGACATGTTAGTGTTTAAACAGCTATACGTAATTTATTATATAGTGGTTGGTGCTGCATAAACCTTAATAGATGCATGAATGCCTATTGAAATTCTTTTATTCTTAATATCCCTAAGAGCTTTAAAGTGCTTCCTTTGTTTCCTCTGATGAATGACCTCATGTCTCTAATGCTCAAAATACCTTCAGTAAGCCTCTGCTCCTCCATGAGGCTCACTGCCTATGGTTAGCTCGTATCTCTGACCCAGTTTCTGCCATACCCACCCATGTGGCTCTTACTAGAATATTCATTAAAATAGCAAAAGTTGAGGGGGTAACCTTTGTGTTCATAGAGACAGGACTCCATTGCAGTGAATGTAAATAGGGATTTATTGCAGCCACTGGACAGAGACAGACATTTTTAGTTCTGTCTCTTTGGCTCCCAAATAGGCCTTCATAACCATTGGCTTTTGCCCAGAGACTTTAGCATTCTGGGCTCTTCCAGTTCCTTGGCCCATTCTCACTACTTCTGTGCTTGCTTAGCTGGCTGGCAAGGTGGACAGGATTGGTAACTGTGATGCTCTCTCTTCCCTCTCTCTGTCAGTCAATCATTACCCACCTGTATCTCAATTCCTCCTCCAATCTAAGGTTCAGCAAAAATAGTCAAGAGGGAAGATGGCAGGCAGAAGAAAGGTGGGAATCACATCTGCCAACCCAGCCAGTAACAGCTTCTCAGCACTACCTGCTGGAGCTTATCATTCTATTTTTGAGCTCTTAAAGGTAAAAAAAGTGAAACTTGGTCTGCAAATCAGAAGTGACATGTGGTTCTTTAGGGCCTTATGCACGACCCTCAACGTATTGGAGCTGGTCAGGAAATGTATCTGGTTTCCCCATAAAAAAAGTTCTACAAAGATAAACATTTTCAATTTTTATTGACCAAACAGAGTCCCATAATGCTTTGAGGTTAGGCAAAGGGGAGAAATACTGTCTGAAAAGCTATGAGACAGATGTTACAATAGCACCTTCTATATAAAAACAGAATTGTGCTAAAAGATTAAAAATCAGTTCTCACAAGCAGATATAAACAAAAATGTAAATTGCTTTATTGCTGTAAGTACCAGTATGACTGAAAAAGGGGTTTGTGCATCTAATGTAAGAAAGTAGCTAATAGTATTATATTTAGAGTATTTCATATTCATGCTAAATTTTGTAACTTTAAATTTCACTGAAGTTAAATGGCTGTATTCTCCATACCTATAGAAAGCCTATGGGAACCAGTCAGAAATTAAGATGTATGTTGAGACTTGCAAAATTTGTATGGTATCCATGCTAGGACCTGTTTGATGCAAGCTGCTTCTCTGTCTAACAATAGATATATGGAGAGACAAGAGAAAGGTCTCTGGTAATCCATGGTTAGCCTATATAATATGCAATATAATTTTATTTATAATATGAATCATAGAAGAGTAGGACTGGAAGGGACCTCAACAGGTCATCTAGTCCAGTCCCCTGCACTCAGGGCAGGGGTAAGTAATAACTAGACCATTCCTGACAGGTGTTTGTCTAACCTGTTCTTAAAAAAAAAAAAAAACCTCCAGTGATGCAGATGCCCCAACCTCCCTAGGCAATTTGTTCCAGTGTTTAGCTAACCCTCAATTAGGAAGTTTTTCCTAATGTCCAAACTAAACCTCCCTTGCTGCAATTTAAGCCCATTGCTTCTTGGCTTAGCCTCAGAGGTTAAAGAGAATAATTTTTCATTCTCCTCGTAACAACCTGTTATGTACTTGAAAACGCTTCTGTCCCCCCTCAGTCTTCTCTCCTCCAGCCTAAACAAACTCACTTCCCCCCCCCCCCGCAATCTCCCCTCATATGTCATGTTTTCTAGCTCTTTAAATCATTTTTGTTGCTGTTCTCTGGACTTTCTCCAATTTGTCCTCATCTTTCCTGAAGTATGGTGCACAGAACTGGACAATACTCCAGTTGAGGCCTAATCAACGCAGAGTAGAGCAGAAGAATTACTTCTTGTGTCTTGCTTACAGCGCTCCTGTTAATACATCCCAGAATTATGTTTGCTTTTTTTGCAAGTGTTACACAGTTGACTCATATTTAACTTGTGATCCACTATGACCCACAATATTCCTTTCTGCAGTACTCCTTCTGGATTTAGCACTTCTGCCATTTCCACATTTTGTGATATTGTCTTTCCCCTCTGGCTCCCCATACACACAGAGTAATGGGCCTACCCGGTCTTTGGTCTTCCTCTTGTTTCTAGTGTATTTGTAGAATGTTTTCATCTTACCCTTTATGTTTCTAGCTAGTTTAATCTCATTTTGTCCCTTGATCTTTCTAATTTTGTCCCTACATGATTGTGTTAATTTCAATTCATCATTTGTAATTTGACCTAGTTTCCACTTTTTATAGGACTCTTTTGCGTTTCAGACAACAATATTTCATTACCTCTGTGTTCAATACTAAAGTGATTTGTGATTACCCAACACCAGCCAAAATGATCACTTTGGCAACACAGCTCTGTCACCTGGATACCTAGGCAGAGTAGGTGTGTTCATGTCAACACAGTCTGGTCCTGAAGCCTTTCCCTCCCAGCTCATCACTAGCTGTCAGGGGAGAGCTCATTCAGACCTCGCTTACACTAATAAAAAAACACTGAAATTTTGTGACAAATTTTGAACAAAGCAATATTATTTTAAATTCTATAATTGGTCACAGAAAATATGTTGTATATTGAGGGAGGGGGGTTATTCCCCCCCAATCTTTGGAAGTTACACAGCCAAAAAATTACCTCATGTTCTGTGATTTTCATCATAATGTTGCATCAATGTCTAGTGTCAAGATATCTCACAATACAAAAAACTTAATATGAAATGTCAAGTCATCACTAAGTAACAAGCTTTATTCATTGGGCAAGTGGTGCTGCCACTCTCTGGTTGAGTAGCTCATTTCTTGTATTAAAGAAACCTTTCCAAACACTTTTGTTTCTCATATTCTTCTTTCCAATTATTCAGAATGGCAACTCCCACAAAAATTGCAAAAATCAGATATTCACAACCCCTTCTCCAACCCCACCTCTGTAAACCTTTCAAATCCTATAAACACCTTCAAAATACTCTTATGCCACACCACAAACTCAAACCATTTGAATGTTTCAAAGTTAACCCACACACTTTCTGGGAGTGGTGTTTTGTCCTATCTAGTGGCACTGAGACAAAGAGAGAGAGAGAGAGAGCACGTGCCCGCTGCCGAGTGGGGTCTGTCGGTGTTACAACTGCACTATAATTTCAGAATCAAACTATTTCAGATTTCAATTTTCCACCAATATCTAAGTTTTCCCTGGAGGAAAAAATTCAAATCCTTATAGGCAGGTACTCTGCATGCCAGAGACCTCCAGGAGGCTTTGTACCTCAGGGAAGAACAACGCTTCCTAGAGTTCTCACTGAGTACAGCTGCTGTCTCTCACTCAAAGTACAGCCTGCATGGTGACCCTCCTTAGATTACCACTGTACCTCATTGAGCTGAATGCTCTTCCTCCCTCCTGCTGTTCCTAAAAAGGGTAGTCACATGAATAGCACCAGACAGAAACAGTCCTGCCATTCAGAGGCAGGCAAAGATCGAAATTTTAATTAGCCCCTTTGCAGGTGACACAGTAGTGGGAAAAGCTTCTTTCTCCTTGTTAAAAGAAAAGGAGTACTTGTGGCACCTTAGAGACTAACAAATTTATTTGAGCATAAGCTTTCTTGAGCTTGTGGACAATCTGTCCCCAACAGACAGTCTTCAAACATAATTAGCAGCACATTGTTATTCAAAAAGGCCAGTTATTTTACAACTGACTTAAACGTTGGCAGCATTTAAAATGTTCACCTCGAAGTCCAGAACTATTAAGAACAAACTTGGTTTTGAAACAAATTTGAAGTCTTGAGCCCTTTCTTTGGGAAATATGTTGAACTGAGCTCAGTTCTAGGCAAAATTCATCAAGTTTTAACAAACACAGGGTAATTTATGGTAAAAATCATCATTTTGAAAGGACAATGGGTGATACATGATAGTTTGACTGAGTTTTGCTTTGAGGTGATGGTTTGGGTTTTTTTCCAAATTCATATTTCAAAGAAACTTGGGACACGGACACTTGAACTCACCTGGATCAAAGACAAACAAAACTGTTCCCACAAGCCCCTGCAGAGCTAAACAGCCAGATTTTTCACAATTGTGTCTTTTAGTAGCAGTATAAATAGGTCAGAAAAGAATGGTGCAAGTGAAGAGGAGAATAAAGTTGATCTGGAGAACTGTGCCCCTAAAGATAAATAGCAAAAAAAAAAAGTTATTTTATCACTGGCTAGCTGAATACCTCAGGGAGGTTTATTTGTTGGATAAAAAGGGAAAAAGAGAGGGCAAAAAGGAGCTGATAAACTGCTGCATTCAACAAAAGATAAATGACCACAATGGTCTGACTTCCTTACTAAGTTGCTGAGAGCCTTTTTTAAAAAATCTTAATGAAAAATGCTGTTTTACATTTCAGTTTTCAGCCTTGTTTTTAGAAAACCTGTATTTCCCCCTTGAACAATTAAGGCTCAGACAGAAGTAAATAGATAACATGGATTAATTTACCCAAGAAGTTTCTAAAATAAGCCACTTTTTCCTGTAAGGTGCAGTGCTATATATTGCATATTAATTTCTAGCATTAAATTTGCATGCAAATTATATTCTCCATAAGGCTCCAATCTAAAAGAGATGTGTATTTCTGTGCTTATCCTTCCCCCCCCTGACCCCCCCAACATTGATTCCCAGGGTGCTGGATCAGAGACGGGGATCCTAGAAAGTGGATATACAGAATAAGAAGCCACCCTCAGAAAAGAACCATAACTAATTAGAAGTTTAAATGACAAAGGCAAAACGAAATAGAAGTCCACATCTCAGTGCTAGCATTGTTTAGTCATTAATGTAGTAACTTCCATAACAGCACAAGGAGTGACAAGGGAGTTTTTGTTGTCCAGAGCTCCCTTCCTCTCCATTCACACTTAACACCACCAGCCTCCAGTGATCATAAGGGTTCGTTACAGCAGTGTTTAAACCTGTGAAGAAATATTGCTTTGTTAAAATGATCTAGGTTGACTTTGTACCTTCATTTGGGATTGTTTGACCCGTCCAATCTGATGGATCACTGGGTGCACAAAGCATATAGTAAGTGAATGAAACAGAATAGCCATAGCCATTGTAGACTCTGGTTACTTTATATATAGTAGAGATTCCTTCTCCTCCTGCAACCTTAGTGCACCCTTTCTTTGTAACTACAGGGAGGAAGGGCTACCAGGCCTGCAATGCCTACTCCTGTAACTTGGGCATCTTCATAACTGAGTGAAAACAGAGATTGCACCTCCAGAGTTGGGCAAAGGCCAAGCTAGTGACAGCAATGATAAGAATAGCAGTTTTTCCTGCAAAATAGGTAGAGGGTGGATACTACTTAATGGCTATGGTGACAATTCTTCCAATCTTTCTGCAACCGTAAGGGGAGGTTATGAACTATATAATCCCCACAAAGTGGAATGTAGAAATATAAATATAAACCTAGGTCTGATACAGTGCTTTTCATCAGTGCATCTCAAAGTGCTTTACAGATGGGAAAAAGCTACGAGTGGAACTGAGTCCACTTAGAGATTGCATCTGCTACAGCCTTAGCTAAGAACCATGTGGCTTTTAGCTCATGTAGTAGAGGCTCATGCGTTAAGCTCCAGAGATCTCAGGTTTGATCCTGCCTGCTGATGACCAGGTTGCCTGAGTTCAGTGCTCTATCCACTAGGAAAACACACTGGAAGTTGAAGGATGGAGAAGACTACTAGGTCTGTGTTCAGAACATAACTGAATATAAGGGAACAGCAGGGAATAGAAAGGAGAGAGGGCTTGTGTGCAGAAAGGAATCCAGGTGAGTTTCATCATTTTTATTAAAATTTATTGTTTGTCACCTTTTTTATATTAGCCTCCATCTCAAAATGAAACTCATTAATCTGGACAGTGTGTGATCTGGACCTGCTGACAGGATTCACTGAAATTCAGATGAACCAAACCAAATAGATTGGGCAGCCCTCCATATGAGCATTGTTCTTCGTAATACTGCAACTAGCCACTGCATAGAGACCATGCTGTACATAGCCATGCTCTTAAACAGAAACAGAAACCCCAAGCACAAACAATTCTGTGAAGTTTTTCCATATTTTAAGTGATCATACTCCATATTTTACTAGTTCACTTTTTTATAGAATACACTGCACCACAGATTGGCTATAAAGTTTAACAACTAAAAGGTCAGATTTCCTGACCGAGCATCACAAATTATGAATTGGATAGTTACAGGTTGTAACAATTGGAAGGGAGGAAGAGCTGCCAGGCCTGTAATACCTACCCCTGTAATTTGGGAATACATACTTTACAGATCTATTTTGCACTTTTAAAATCAGTCATTATGATTGCTTGGTATTAATAAAGTGTTAGCAAAAGAGTATCTTTGTCTGATCCAAGCTAAGGCCCAGATCTTCAAAGGAATTTAAGCACCAAAAACAATTCAAGTTAGGGGCCTAAATGACCTGCATCTGCATCTGAAGTAGTGAGGTTTTTACCCACGAAAGCTTATCTTCAAATAAATCTGTTAGTCTTTAAGGTGCCACTGGACTCCTTATTGTTTTTGTGGATACAGACTAACACGGCTACCCCCTGATGTTTTATTTACTGTATCATAATGGTCGGCTGATATGGGGAGCCAAATGATAAAGACCAGCATTCTAGCTTTGATAGCCCACAAGGCTTTTCATGGCATCAGCATTATATTATTTGCCTTCAGAATTATTATTGATTAGGAATGAAACTTGAACCAAAACCCTGGATCTGAAGTCCCAAGAACTTTGGTTGGCTTAAAATTCAGTCAAGTATCCACATTTTGCTGCTCATGCCAAAAATACTACTATTTTAATCTGATAGCAGTATATTTTTGTAAAATAAATTGCTAGACTACTTCTCCATTAAAGTGCTTGAAATTAGCTCTAAATTAAATACAGTTAAAAAAATGTATTCCCAAGAGGGTAATCCGTGATTGGACTTGTCTATCACAGGTGGTACTGACAGAATACAATTTTACCTGGATTCACAATAAATAAGATGCCTATGATCTCTGGATCAAAGGAGGTTTTGATTAAATATAGCGATTCTTGCTCCCATTCTTAACTCTTCACACCTGATTGATGGCTGGAACTGAGTTTTTCCTCCATGACATATTGGCAGATAACTGAGAGAGGGCTCACCTTCCTTGGTGCAATCAGATGGGTATATACACTATATGATGCTTTGTATGATTGCAGGGATACAGAATTGTGGACCTCAGTCTTTTCCATCTTTTATATTTAATCAAAAATTAAACATAACTATTTCATTTTCTGCTGTGATTTTAAATGTGCAGCTCAAATATTTGGACTTGCGTCAGATTTGTTTTGCATGGTATATTTTTGCTTTGCAAAAAAACACTTCTGTCAAAAAAAACCCCACACGATGACTAAAAAGTGCAAGTCATTTAGCAAAAAAAAAAAAAAATGCAGTACATATGACTAATAAAATGCAGTCCCAAATGTCTGCACAAAATTTTAACTGTACCTGCAGAGATAACATTTGTATTAGGACTAATATATTGCTGTATGCAGCTAAATCAATACAGCATGCTGCTCAGTTGCAGTAGCAGAGTCAGTTACAGTTTATGAAACCCTTAGGAATAAGCAGAGTTTTGAATAAGCAGGGGATCAATGTATGGGGTACATTATTATTAAGGTATACAATCAACCTTTGATTAAACAGGATTATCCGCTAACTAGAGGTCAGAAAACAGGAATAAACTGCGCTGCACTAATTACCAGGGTCATCAAGGTATGAAGCAGGATGAATAACACAGATCAGCCAATAAGGAAATTTAAACAAACAAACCAACCATACATCTTGGGCTTTAATGGCCACTGCACTTGATTTAGTAAAATCTTCAGCTGATCAGCACATTCTGCATGAGACTTGAACTTGTTAATTTCGCTTACTCATGTACTATGTGTTTGTGGCTTGAATTCCTTCTACTGAGAACATCATGGTTATAAGGAATTGCTCTCTCATCTAGCTGCTGCTGCACTCTGAGTGGAAAATGAAAATCGATATCAGTGTCGTGTCCTAGCCTCAAGAAATTATGTGAAATGACTACGCACTGTCATGTGACAAATACTACTAACCTAACTTGCCTTTTCTGAAATGCTCAGGTGCGACTGCCTAACCAAGCAAACAAAGGGACTGGGAAGTGCTGGGCAGATCTCATTCCTCTTCAGTTCAAAGATAGAGGGCACTTAGCCCTTTGCAAAAGGCACCCAGACATTGCTAGGATCAGGCCCAAACTGGGGTTGTTATTATATATCTATATATCCTCAGCTACAAGGTTGAGTTTGCAGGGCTAGGGGAAAAAAAATGCCCACCTCAGACCACAGACATCTTTATACTAGTATACTGACTACATTATGTAGTCCTTTCTCCGAAAAGCTTACCATCTCTCTTGCAGTTTGTAGACAGCCTACAATCACATGGCCTGATCTTGGTTAGGACCAGCAGGTGCTACTGTAATAAACCACCAGTCACTTTTAATAGCAGAACTGCCTTTTTAATTCAAAGTTTCCTACTGTCAAAATATGACTATCGTCTTATCACCAAAAATATAGAAAGGGTCTTGATGTCTGGATTATGGTTCTTTCACGCAGGGCGAGACAAGACATCTGCTTGGCTCAAGCCATAAGACTGAGATATAGAAAAGTCAGACAGGAAATTAAAATATCAAGACCTCCTGTCTGTATGGAGAGCTGAATCCTGAGTAGGAATAGAATAGGTTATCTTAAATACGTACAGGGCTGAATCCTCATCAATCGCTGCTTCACTAGGGCTATCCTGCAAGACATTATCCTACTCCATTAAGAATAAAGTGGATTATAATGAATAACTATATTATTGCTAAGTGCCATTGCTATAATGTAGGATATGCTACAAGGTATTAAAAAAATGAAAAGTATGTGTTGTGTAGGACCACAGCCGGAAATACAAACAAAAACAAGAGGAAAACAGAGGGAGGACAAAATGCTGCTTCTTACAAATTTATGGCCTACACACCTCTACGCAGGGAATTTTTGTCACCCCATGGCAGGGCTGGTGCTTTTTTCAGCTTGGTCCAGGAAAAAAAACAAAACAAAAACAAAAACAGTGAATAACTTTTAATTTGTTTTCACTCTGGGTGAAGCAAACAGACCTTAACTTAAAGACTCTTGTAGTTAGTATAGCCTTTCTGCATAAGCGAGGCAGTCAGTTTCCCAGTCAGTTCTTGCTTTCTGGTCTGTTTTCTTCTTGATCATAGAATCATAGAATATCAGGGTTGGAAGGGACCCCAGAAGGTCATCTAGTCCAACCCCCTGCTCAAAGCAGGACCAATTCCCAGTTAAATCATCCCAGCCAGGGCTTTGTCAAGCCTGACCTTAAAAACCTCTAAGGAAGGAGATTCTACCACCTCCCTAGGTAACGCATTCCAGTGTTTCACCACCCTCTTAGTGAAAAAGTTTTTCCTAATATCCAATCTAAACCTCCCCCACTGCAACTTGAGACCATTACTCCTCGTTCTGTCATCTGCTACCATTGAGAACAGTCTAGAGCCATCCTCTTTGGAACCCCCTTTCAGGTAGTTGAAAGCAGCTATCAAATCCCCCCTCATTCTTCTCTTCTGCAGGCTAAACAATCCCAGCTCCCTCAGCCTCTCCTCATAACTCATGTGTTCCAGACCCCGAATCATTTTTGTTGCCCTTCGCTGGACTCTCTCCAATTTATCCACATCCTTCTTGAAGCGTGGGGCCCAAAACTGGACACAGTACTCCAGATGAGGCCTCACCAATGTCGAATAGAGGGGAACGATCAAGTCCCTCGATCTGCTCGCTATGCCCCTACTTATACATCCCAAAATGCCATTGGCCTTCTTGGTAACAAGGGCACACTGCTGACTCATATCCAGCTTCTCGTCCACTGTCACCCCTAGGTCCTTTTCCGCAGAACTGCTGCCTAGCCATTCGGTCCCTAGTCTGTAGCTATGCATTGGGTTCTTCCGTCCTAAGTGCAGGACCCTGCACTTATCCTTATTGAACCTCATCAGATTTCTTTTGGCCCAATCCTCCAATTTGTCTAGGTCCTTCTGTATCCTATCCCTCCCCTCCAGCGTATCTACCACTCCTCCCAGTTTAGTATCATCTGCAAATTTGCTGAGAGTGCAATCCACACCATCCTCCAGATCATTTATGAAGATATTGAACAAAACCGGCCCCAGGACCGACCCTTGGGGCACTCCACTTGATACCGGCTGCCAACTAGACATGGAGCCATTGATCACTACCTGTTGAGCCCGACAATCTAGCCAGCTTTCTACCCACCTTATAGTGCAGGTGTTTCCTCCTGAAACAGGTGAAGAGATTCCTTTCCTGCTTGGGGGCCCACCCAGCTTTCTTTTCATATGCCAGACCCTATGCAGATTGAGCAGCTTGTCCAGGGTGCCCATCTCAATGTGAAATATGAAGACTACATAACGAACCCTCACACCCGGTTTTATAATATCATGGGTTGATCTCAGGTATTATTCTTTAGTAAATGTGGCCTGAAGTAAGGAGTGGATTTACCTGCAATAGATGCCTGGGTGTCTTTCCAAAAGTTTGCCTTACCAAAGATGGATATTTTCTGTTTACATCAATCTTAGTAGCATTGTCTTTGTAAAAAGTGTCTCTTCCAAAGAGGATACTGAAGAGGCAGCCAACTGTGATGTTCCCTGAGCCACAGCTTTCAGGGCACTTCTGGGACTGATGGCTGCCAAGTGATACACACTGATTTAGAGGCAGGCTGAATGGGGGGTGGAAAATACTTGACTTACCCACAGCCTCCTGTACATTACCTTGTTTGTCACTGGTATGGTTTCCTATGCCATTTTCCACAAAGAAACCAGAAGGAAAACAGATAGGTATGATCCATCTAGCACTGAATGCTATTAATGAAAGTATTGTGCCTTTAAAGGAGTGCTATCCATTATCTACTTTTTAAACTGGATGAAAAATCATGTTGCTATCATCCAATATGTGCCAAACAAAAGGCACAATAAAAATGGCATTGAAATATATGAGCTCTGTGACAGCCATATTAATCACATCTTATAACCTGACCTTTCTACTCGCAGGGACATTCAGTGAGCTGTTACAAGGGGCAGACATTTTCCAGAGTAATAAACCTCTTTAATGTCAGTCATCCACTTAACGGGGAATATCTTCTCTTGACTGAGATTTTTAACTGATGTAAAACAGATCAAATAACTATGATGTTTTTGCTGCTTCTGCTTGCCTGAGAAGTGTTCAAGCCAGTTCCAAAGAGTTTGTACTGTACTGAGAAAAAGTCACAACGAAGGATCCAAATTGGAGGCTATGAGGTCAGATTGGGTCTTCATGCACAGCCCTGAGCAAGTAGCGGTGCATAAGATGCATCACTGAAGTAGCAGCCCTGCAAGGCATTGTGCCTCAGAGAAACCCCTCTGAAGTAGAGTTCCTCCCTCCTCCCCATGTTTCCCTTTTGTTCTCTGATACTTGTAGCATTACCCTGCTGCTAGCCTGTACCTTCAGCAAATTATAAGACTCCCTGCACTAGTTTAACTGTCCTGGCCAGGGTGTTGGGGCACACAGCCCTGGTTCCATCTTTTTGCTAACCCATGACCACTGGCTGAGAAGAGGGAGAAAGTGAAACTCTTCTGAATAGTCTGACTGTAGTGGGGATTTACATCAATGAACAGGACATGTATGTTATTATTTGCTGTCTGTTAGTTGGAGAGTTAGATTATCTGCATAGGCTCATGCCCCAGGCAGTTCTTAGGACCCAGATTGCTCACCTGTACATAAACAGACATCATATCCTAGACTGTAGTTGGTGCAGCAAAAATATTTTCTCCACATGTATTTGTAGCTAGGACTAGCTTGCCTTAATTATATTCAGTTAGAATGCAAGGAACCTACAGGCCTGTATTCTTTAAAGACATTAGCTTTAGCAGTTTTAGCATAAGTCTTGAGGCCTATGAACTTTGGCACAGATAAATGGCCCAACAGAAAACCCCAATGATGGGCTCTGTTTAGAGACTTTATAACCAAAGAGGGGGGACATGTTGGGTAAGTAAAAGAAGCAATTTATATATATATAAATAAATGGAAAAAAGGGAAAATAGAAAATATAAATTAGAAGTTATGAAGTGTAAGAAATTGATATGGAAAACTAAAGATATCGAGGAAATCCATAGCTGGCAGGACTAAGGATAAAGTTTAAATGTAACTGGGAACAAAAGAATTTATAACAATGGCATCTGAACATTAGTGGATAGAGATACAATTGTTAACAGTGTTGCAGAAAATGCAAAAGTGTTCCACAAATACATAAGTATTTGGACTGAAGCAGTAGGATGTACTCTTATCACATGAGGAAGATGAACTCTTTCAAATTAAAGAGAACGTTAAGCCACATCTGGTTGGCAGAAATATATATTTTAAAATTAGCAGAACCAGATAATTTGCACCAAAGAGTCTGAGAAGAGATCTCTGCCTTGCTGAGTAAATTTTTAATAAAACTGGGAATACTAAGTTCAAGAAGACTGGAAGTGTGGGAGTGCTTGTGCCAAAATTCAAAGAGAGCAAGTGGGCTGACCAGGGTAATTATAGGCTAGTTGGCGTGGCATCAATCCTGGGCAAAATAATGGAAAAGCTGATTTGGGATTCAACTGAAAGAATTAAAGCGTAAAAATATAATTGGTGCCAAATATGGTTTATGGGAAACAGATTTTGTAGTCTCATCAAAAAAATATCAGATTTCAGAAGTTTGGTTGACAGAGGAAACTGAATGGATGTAATATACCTAGACTTTGGTGAAGCATTTAATTTAGTACCACAAAACATTTGGATTAAAATGTTAGCACTATACAATGTCAAAGTACATATTAAATGGATTAAGATTTGGGTAACCGACATCTCCAAAGAGTGGTGGTCAATGGAGAACCATCATTAAATGGGGATGTTTCTAGTGGGGTTCCGTAGGGATCAATACTAGGCCCAATGCTATTCAGTAATAAATTGCTGGCGATCCCTTGGAGTTAGAAGATGATGGTTTTCCATAAAATGATAGCTGGTGGATCTACAGGTGACTAATGAGACTGATTTGGGATCCACAGATTTTGTTACAATTGGGGTAGACATTTCCCAATTGAAGGGGTGGATCTGGATTGTGTAGTTGGACTGCAGTGTGTTATTTCCTCCTTTGGATCTCAAAGTATCCTGAGCCTTGCCACAAGGTCCTTTTCAGTCAGCCAAGGGTTTGGGTTTCCCTTGAGGTTGTTAATACTGCACTTCTTCAGAGAATCATAGGACTGGAAGGGACATGGAGGGGTCATCTAGTCCAGTCCCCTGCACTCCTGGCAGGACTAAGCATCATCTAGACTGTCCCTGACAGTGTTTGTCTTACCTGTTCTTTAAATCTCCAAATATGTACATTCCCCAACCTCCCTAAACAATTTATTCCATTTATGCTTAACTACTCTGATAGTTAGGAAGTTTCTTAATATCCAACTTAAACCTCCCTTGCTGCAATTTAAGCCCATTGTGTCTTGTCCTATCATCAGAGGTTAGGAGGATAAATTTTTATCCCTCCTCCTTGTAACAACCTTTTGTGTACTAGAAAAGGTGTGTCCCCTCGGAGTCTTCTTTTCCAGAAGAAAAACCCATTTTTTTCCCCCAATCTTCTCTTAGGTCATGATTTCTAGACCTTTAATTATTTTTGTTCCACGCCTCCGGACATTCTCCAGTTTGTCCACATCTTTCTTGAAATGTGGCACCCAGAACTGGACACATTACTCTAGTTGAGGCCAAATCAGTCTGGAGTAGAGCAGCAGAATTACTCCAGGTCTTGATTACAAAAACTCCTGCTAATACATCTCTGAATTATGCTAGGTTTTTTGGCAATAGTGTGACACTGTTGACTCATATTTAGCTTGTGATTCACTGTGACCCCCAGATCCTTTTCTTCAGTACTGCTTCCTAGTCGGTCATTTCCCATTTTGTATGTTTGCAATTGATTGTTCCTTCCTTCGAGGAGTACTTTGTATTTGTACTTATTCAATTTCATCCTGTTTACTTCAGACCATTTCTCCAGTTTGTCCAGATCATTTTGAATTATAATCCTATCCTTCAAAGCACATGCAACCCCTCCTAACCCGGTATTGTCTTCAAACTTTATAATGGCATAAGGGTACACTTATCTAAATCATGGATGAAGGTACTGAACAGAACTGGATCCAGAATTGACCCCTGTGGGACTCCACTGAACATGCTCTTCCAGCTAGACTGAATAAATCTCTGGGAACGGTTTTCTAGCCAGTTATGTACCCACCTTATAATAGCACCATCTTGGCTGTATTTCCCTAGTTTATTTATGAGGGGGTCATGGAAGACAGTATCAAAAGTGTGACTAAAAATCAAGATATGCCACTGTCATAAATATAAAGGGAAGGGTAAACCCCTTTGAAATTGCTCCTGGCTAGAGGAAAAACTCCTCTCACCTGTAAAGGGTTAAGGTGGTAAAGGTAACCTCGCTGGCACCAAAATGACCAATGAGGAGACAAGATACTTTCAAAAGCTAGGAGGGAGAGAAACAAAGGGTCTCTGTCTGTCTATATGCTGGTTTCTGCCGGGGATAGACCAGGAATGGAGTCTTAGAACTTTTAGTAAGTAATCTAGCTAGGTATGTGTTAGATTATGATTTCTTTAAATGGCTGAGAAAAGAACTGTGCTGAATAGAATAACTATTTCTGTCTGTGTATCTTTTTTGTAACTTAAGGTTTTGCCTAGAGGGGTTCTCTATGTTTTGAATCTAATTACCCTGTAAGGTATCTACCATCCTGATTTTACAGAGGGGATTTCTTTATTTCTATTTACTTCTATTTCTATTAAAAGTCTTCTTGTAAGAAAACTGAATGCTTTTTCATTGTTCTCAGATCCAAGGGTTTGGGTCTGTGGTCACCTATGCAAATTGGTGAGGCTTTTTATCCAACATTTCCCAGGAAAGGGGGGGGTGTAAGTGTTGGAAGGATTGTTCATTGGTCTTAAGATCCAAGGGTCTGGGTCTGTAGTCACCTAGGCAAATTGGTGAGGCTTTTTACCAAACCTTGTCCAGAAAGTGGGGTGCAAGGTTTTGGGAAGTATTTTTGGGGGAAAGACGCGTCCAAACAGCTCTTCCCCACTAACCAGTATTTGTTTGGTGGTGGTAGCGGCCAATCCAAGGACAAAGGGTGAAATATTTTGTACCTTGGGGAAGTTTTGACTTAAGCTGGTAAAGAGAAGCTTAGGAGGTTTTTCATGCAGGTTCCCACATCTGTACCCTAGCGTTCAGAGTGGGGAAGGAACCTTGACAGCCACATTTACCGCTTCCCCTATCCACGTGGCTTGTTACCCTGTCAAAGAAAGCTATTAGGGTGGTTTGATATTTTTTCTTGACAAATCCATGCTGATTCTTACTTATCACATAATTTGCAAACACCTAGAAGATAGATTGCCCATGTATTAAAAGAGCAATAAGGACAACCCAGGGAATTACAGACCAGTCAGCTTAACTTCAATATCCAGAAAGATAATGGAGCAAGTAATTAAGCAAATATAGTGCTATTTTCCAGTCCTCATGTTTGCTTTGAAGTACCCTTTTTTTTTTTTTTGCCTGCCACATAGAGTCATAGAATATCAGGGTTGGAAGGGACCTCAGGAGGTCATCTAGTCCAACCCCCTGCTCAAAGCAGGGCCAATCCCCAATTTTTGCCCCAGATCCCTAAATGGCCCCCTCAAGGATTGAACTCACAACCCTGGGTTTAGCACTGAGCTATCCCTCCCCCCACATGTCCATTAGCCATGGCTCAGTTGCAAGAACATGGACCTACTGTGGGAATCTATTTTCTGGCATTTGAAGAACATGAGCAGCCCAACAGAGTTGGTGGTGGATGATTATAGCTTCAGTGCTGAAGGTTTTAGCTTGGGACAGAACACTGATGTTGGTGCATCTGTCATCTTACTTGATTTGGAAGATCTTGTGAGGTCACTGTATATGGTATCATTTAAGAACTTTGAGGTGTCTACTATACATGACCGGGGCAAGATACAAGAGAGCAGGGGTAACAATGGCCTGGTAAAAGGGAAGCTTCATTTGATTCTTGAGGTCATGATTTCTGAAGACACATTTTGTTAAGAGTCTGAAAACTGCATTGGCACATTTAAGCAGTGTTGAATTTCCTCATCAATATCAGCTTTCTGCAAAAGATAACTGCTGAGGTAAAGGAAGTGCTCAATGTTCTCCAGGGTCTCTTTATTGATCTGAATTATGGGATCAGAATCCTCATGATTTGGAGCCTCTTGGTGGAGTACTTTAGTTTCCTTGGTGTTGAGTGTGAGGCCGAGTTTGTTATAGGCCTCAGAGAAAGTGTCAACTATTTTCAGGAATATTTTCTTTTAAGTGGGTGCACAGGGTTCAATCTGCATATTGAAATTCAATGACTGATTTAGTGATAGTCTTTGGATTGGTAGCGAAAGAGGTTGAAGAGCTTGCCATCCATTCTGTATTGATGTCAGTTCTGGAGGGGAGCTTGTCAGCATCAAGAAGGAGGAGGACAGCAAAGAAGATGGAGAAAAGGAGTGGAGTAATGATATTACCTTGATTAACTCCTGTCTTAACTTGGAAGGTGTCCATTTCGAATCCATTGCTGACGACCATCAGACATGTTGTCGTGGAGGAGTCAGAGGATGGCAACAAATTTCGGTGGGTGTACAAATTTAAGGAGAATTCTTTAGAGCCTCATGATCAATGGAATTGAATGAAAATTAATAGACAAAAGAATCACTGCCGATAAGTTTGCAGATGACAAAGATTGATGGTGTAGTTAATAACATTGCTTTGTATGACTGACCTTTCCTCAATCTTGATTGCTTGGTAAGATGGACACATTTAAACAAAATGAGTTTTAATACAGCCAAATGCAAGGTCATATCTAGGTACAAAGAATGCAGGCCATACCTACAAAGTGGGGGACTGTATCCTGGAAAGCAGTGATCTTGAAAAGAACCTGATGGTCAGTGTTTTATATATCCCACCTCTGTATTCAGTCCAGAGAGAATGAAAGTCTACTGCAGACATCGTCAATTTATATTGCCTGGTTCTTTAGCTAAAAGGTATAAATAAATACTCATCTTTTCAGCTGTAGAAGTCCCTGGTTCAGTACCCTGTGTGCCAGACAAGATGGGGGGCATAACATACACAATATCCTATGGTAAATGGAAGTTGAATGATCAAATTAAAATGTCTTTTGGTACAAGCTGCGTAATCTAGCAAGCCTTTACAGAATTTTCTTCCATGTAATTCAGACTTTTGTTCCCTTGATCAGTCTGTCTAGTACTGAATTAAAACACAGTACCAGAAACTATAGTTATGTGCTGTTACACACAGCTGAGAACTCACATTACCAGAGTTTTGTTCCTCTTGCTCTATGCTTTCTCCTTTTCTCTCTCCCCCATTTTGTCTTCTCAGTCAACATGCATTCATTTGACTTTTGTTATAATGTTATCTGCATGCAATCAATGTGAGTTTTTCCCCCCTCTAAAAGCACAATTAGTCTCATGCATACATAGTAATACATTATATTCAGACATGCACATACATACATGTGAAATGATGTTTTCTATGAGAGAGCAATAATATTAGGACATATATGTGAGAGTAAATAAAAAAAACTTGGATAGAGTGGTCACAGCTCTATTAAAATTACTTGAACACAAGTGATATATGTCTTTTCTAGAGATGTATAATAAAGACTACCTGCCAAAAACAGGTTCTTAGGTATGATGCTATATGTATTTTCAAAAATACATGTTACCTGGGTCTACCTAAAGGCAGGCAATACTGGCATATGCGATAATTTAATTAAATTAGACCCCTCAACCTTCATTATACACAAGCCTAAAAAGACATGCTCATGGACTGAAAAAGTCTGAGAAGTAGATTTCAAAATTGTTCTCAACAGAAATGTAATTACATCTTCTCCAAGTTAAGGATACTAGCTAAATCTACAGCATTAATCCAAACATTCTTTTTACCAGACTTCAGCTAAACTGAAGCAGGTCAGGTTTATCTGAGTAAGTTTAAAAAAAGCCATGGAACTTTAATACATCTCTTGGTACAGCCATCTGTGCTCTGTTTGCAAATAAGTCCCTTTATGAAAGCAGCAAGTGTCCCGGTGATATTTCCATCACTTAAATAAACACTCCTGCAATGTACTTTGGAAAAGCTGAACTGACATTTGTTGGCTGCTGCGAAATGCATCATTCTAAACTGAAAGGACTTTAACAGTTTAGCAACCCATGCTCCCGACCGTGAAGGGTAGCAAAGGAGAAATTCTAGTCAAATGTGGTTTAAGTTCATAAGGGTTGCACTGCTTATACAGCATATTTCCTGCTTTCTTGAGCCCATGCAAGCCCCTTTGGCACACATACAATGCACTGAGGGTCCACAGGACTTCAGGCTTCTGGGGCCAGGCAGTTTGAGTCAGGAAACAGGTCTGCACTTCAAGAACAGGTGGATTTTTGACCAGGAAAAAAACAAAACAAAATACACTCATTGAGGTTAATGCTGCTTCTTGCAACATTGTGTTGCTATCTACTACTGGAAAGGAAGATATAAAGTTCTGGAACACACCCCCAATGGTATCATGGCTTCTAAGTTAACCAAACAGCCAAAGAAAAGGGGGAGGTTCAGAGACATCATAAAAGGAGTTTCTCTGTGGCTGCCCTAGTACTAAAAAGACTAGAAGCAGATTTCCTCAAGGATTCTGCACAGAAAGAGACAAGGCAGCCATGCCCTACCAAGTGACAAATAGCTCCTCAAAGCAAACAATTGATTGGGTTCATATTTTCTGTTAAATTTTCCCTATTAATTTTTCCAAACAATTTCGTCCTTAGAGACTTTAACATTTGGCTAAATAGGATATTCAGCTTGAAGTGTCTTTTGTATACCAAAGGATTGTTTAGCCAGATATTAAACTAAATGGTCAGACTTGTTTAAAAAAGGGAAGACATGCACTCAACCCCATGGGGTAAATTTTGAGAAGGTCTGAGGCATAGCTAGATTTCCCAGTCTGTAGCCACCTGCTGCCTCTTGCTTTAAACTTAGGCCTAATCTACATTAGGCAATTAGACCAACGTTAATTGTCATTCCCCTAAGCGACACAGTTAAACTGACCTAATGCCTAGTGTAGTCAGTGTTAGGTTGACAAGATAATTCTTCTTTTGATCTAGTTAGCACCTCTCAGGGAAGTGGAGTACCTACGCCAGTGGGAGAACCCCTCCTGTCAGAGTTTGTAGTGTCTTCACTGAAGCACTACTGTCATAAATATAAAGGGAAGGGTAAACCCCTTTAAAATCCCTCCTGGCCAGAGGAAAACTCCTCTCACCTGTAAAGGGTTAAGAAACTAAAGGTACCCTCGCTGGCATCTGACCAAAATGACCAATGAGGAGAAAAGATACTTTCAAAAGCTGGGAGGAGGGAGAGAAACACAGGGTCTCCGTCTGTCTATATGCTGCTTTTGCTAGGGATAGACCAGGAATGGAGTCTTAGAACTTTAAGTACGTAATCTAGCTAGGTATGCGTTAGATTATGATTTCTTTAAATGGCTGAGAAAAGAACTGTGCTGAATAGAATAACTATTTCTGTCTGTGTATCTTTCTTGTAACTTAAGGTTTTGCCTAGAGGGATTCTCTATGTTTTGAAACTAATTACCCTGTAAGGTATCTACCATCCTGATTTTACAGAGGGGATTTCCTTACTTCTATTTACTCCTATTTCTATTAAAAGGCTTCTTGTAAGAAAACTGAATGCTTTTTCATTGTTCTCAGATCCAAGGGTTTGGGTCTGTGGTCACCTATGCAAATTGGTGAGGCTTTTTACCAAACTTTGTCCAGGAAGTGGGGTGCAAGGTTTTGGGAAGTATTTGGGGGGAAAGATGTTTCCAAACAGCTCTTCCCCCATAACCAGTATTTGTTTGGTGGTGGTAGTGGCCAATCCAAGGACAAAGGGTGGAATATTTTGTACCTTGGGGAAGTTTTGACCTAAGCTGGTAAAGATAAGCTTAGGAGGTTTTTCATGCAGGTCCCCACATCTGTACCCTAGCGTTCAGAGTGGGGGAGAAACCTTGACATGGTGGCAGAGTGGTGGGATTAACCTGAAATCATTTTGAGATCCAGTTGAGATTTTTTGAACAAGAAATACAGATATTAAAAAGATTTTTTTTTCCTTTGGAAAGGAAGTCCAGAAAGCAGCTGAAACTGAAAGCAGCTTGTTTTTTCTCTCCTTTGTGGCCAAGCAGAGACAAAAGGGGATTATCTTTGTGAATTTCCCTGCAGAAGTTAAGTACCCTGCCTCCAGGCAAAGAAAACTGGCAATTCACAGTCTTCCAACCCAGAGTTTTTTTTCCCCCTAAAAGTAAACGGGGGGGCGGGGGTGGAGGTGTTCTGCCCATTTGCCTGGAGACAAAAGTTGCAGGGTGTTTTGTTTTGTTTTTTTAGGATTTTGATTTTTACAAGGAGCACAAGTTTGAAAAAGAAATTTTATTTTTCCTTTAGGCTGCTGGTAAGCAGGTTTCCAAGTAGTTGGAGGTTTTTTGCTTTGATTTGGGCCCAGAGCAGAGACAAGGGAATTGTCTTTTTCTGTAGGCTGACAATCACTATCAGAGAATAGGTATTCTATTCCAGCACAGCAAAGTTTTACAGCCAAGTTTTGTTTGTTTATTTCTAAACCTCGGGTGTAAAATTAGTTAAAAACAGAGAGGTTAGAATGACAAAATCCACATCTCGACAAAAGCTGGAATTAGCCAGATTTCAGGCTGAGGAAAAAACAAAGGGAACATGAAAGACAGATAGAACTCATGCAGCTGAAGGAGGAGGAGAGGGAAAAAGAGAGGAAACATGCACTGGAGATGGAGAAGGTAAAGGCTCAGCAGAATATACCAACAAACCCTAGCAATCCTTCTCCAGGTACCACTCCCCATCCTAGAAAGTTCCCCACCTACAAGGCAGGCGATGATACTGAGGCCTTCCTAGAAAATTTTGAAAGGACCTACCTTGGGTACAACATCTCTACTGACCAATACATGGTAGAGCTGAGGCCGCAGCTCAGTGGACCCTTAGCTGAGGTGGCAGCTGAAATGCCTAAAGAACACATGAACAAGTATGAACTGTTTAAATCCAAGGTGAGAGTCAGAATGGGGATAACACCCGAGCAGTCTCATCGGAGGTTCAGAGCCCTAAGGTGGAAACCAGACGTGTCATTTACCCGACATACCTACCACATTGTGAAACATTGGGATGCCTGGATATCAGGAGTAAGTGTTGAATCTCCAGTAAATTTGCCCTTTCTAATGCAAATGGAACAATTCTTAGAGGGTGTTCCTGAGGAAATAGAAAGATACATCCCAGATGGGAAACCCAAAACTGTAATTGAGGCAGGAGAGATTGGAGCCAGATGGGTGGAGCTGACCGAGAAGAAAACTGGTCGCAGGGGGAGCAGAGAACATAAGGGGGCCGCCCAAAGCCCCACATACCTCCCAAAGAACCCTCCAGACCCCTTATCGTCCCACCACCCCATTCTCCAGCAACCCACCCCGCCCCAGTGACCCGTCAGCTGGACGATGTTTTAAATGTAACGAGCTGGGGCATGTAAAGGCCAACTGCCCCAAGAACCCCAACAGATTACAGTTCATTGCACCGGGATCATACCAGAGGTCCGCAGGCCCAGATACCTCACAGATACCCTTGGAGCGGAGGGAAACTGTGAGTGTGGGCGGGAAGAAGGTACTCCTATTTCTATTAAAAGGCTTCTTGTAAGAAAACTGAATGCTTTTTCATTGTTCTCAGATCCAAGGGTTTGGGTCTGTGGTCACCTATGCAAATTGGTGAGGCTTTTTACCAAACCTTGTCTAGGAAGTGGGGTGCAAGGTTTTGGGAAGTATTTGGGGGAAAGACGCGTCCAAACAGCTCTTCCCCAGTAACCAGTATTTGTTTGGTGGTGGTAGCGGCCAATCCAAGGACAAACGGTGGAATATTTTGTACCTTGGGAAGTTTTGACCTAAGCTGGTAAAAATAAGCTTAGGAGGTTTTCATGCAGGTCCCCACTTCTGTACCCTAGCATTCAGAGTGGGGGAGGAACCTTGACAACTACAGTGGTGCAGCTGTTTATGTGTAGACATATCTTTAGATTAAGCTGTTTGGAGCATGGATCATCGCTTTGTTCTGTGTTTGTACAGTGCCTAGCACAGTGGGGTCCTGGTTCATGTGGCTCCTCGCTCCTTTCACAATACAAATAATAGGCAGGCTCCCTGTCTGTGCCCTGTTTTTGTGCCTGCTGAGTGAATTGCCAATATAAATCTGGTCACTGTGCCTCTAACTCAGGGCCATGAAGAATTCCACTGGGCAAAATTCCACCTTTCTGCATCAGTTTTTAGTAACTCTTAAGAGTTAACTCTGAGTTTCTTAATAAAGCACTAGAATATGGGACCAGATCCCCAGTTATGTAAAAAAAATCCATTTACACCAGCTGAAGATCTAGCCAATGATGAATATACATGGGAGTATAAGTGTACCTTGATATTTATGTTCAGTGCTTATTAATGTTCCAGCTCTAACTACTGTATGTAAAGTACACCAGAAGCGTGTTAGTGAAGAATCATATGGTGGCTGAAAGGCAGGCAAACAGTCTAACTCAAGACTTATAATAAGAGCCTACCGAGAAGGAACAATAATTACTGTGAGCATACTAGTTTAACTGTCTTGAAACCTTTTAACTGCAGCTGGAAAGCTGGAATACAGAACAAGATCAAAGGAATTAAAATAAGAAGAGCCGAAAACAAAAAAAATAAATATGTATGCTGCTGGCATTATTATTTATAACTGATCAGTCACCAAGTATTTCTGGATTATTACAACTAATTAGACCACTTTCACTTAGTGCCCTATTGAAGCTTTGAGAACAAAGGGAGTAAGCAAGCAAGAAAGGCACCCTGCACACTTTACTCCTCTCACACCTCAGCCTGCCCTAAATCATCAATTATTAAATCAGCTTGGGAGTCTGTTACATTTCTAACAACTAATGGATGCCACTCGAGCTCACTTGGCAGAGCAGAATTACCAGAAGTTGTAAAATATATAGGAATAATTAGAACTAAAAAGCTTGAAAGTATGCTTCAATGTAAACTCATTGACAGGGCTCTCTTGAATAAGGCTTCTACAAATATATATATTTACACAATTCTCAATAACTTCAATGAGAGCTGTAAAGGGAAAATGGAGGGCAGGATTTGGGCCTTCTGGGGGAAATTTACTACAACAAAGGATGTTACCCAGTCTTATTTAGTCTCACCTGTCCACACATAAATAGCCACAAGTATTTCTTTGCTGCAATAAACAGGTTGCTATAAAAAATTGTAATGGGACAAAGAAAGAAACTATAGGCTTGATTCACTATCCAGTCTCTCCCAGAGAAAGATGAATCCCAGATTGCAGGTACCTATTGGCAGAAGACTGGCCAGAAAAAAGGTTGCAATAGCAAAAGATACCCAGAAGCCCTGCTCTGCAGGAGCTTTGCCAAGTCTTGTGATATTTGATCTTTTCTTTAGAGCCCCAGTTTGTTGAGTCAGGTGATTGTGAGTATTATATCTCACATTTTCTTTTTAATTACATTTCTAGCCCTCATCATTTCAGAGATAACTCATGAATGTGAACCCCAAAGGTTTACAAACCAGAGGGCAAATAAAACCCAAAATGTCATTGTTACTGGCAGAGATTTTTTAAAAAAAAATAATTTCATGATTTTGGAGCCTGACTAATGATTTTTGAATACTTGAGGTTGGTAATATCAGTGCTAGGATCCTGCAGCCAGCACTGTGGTCCAGAAAGTGGGCAGAGACAACAACATGAGGAGGAAGTAGTGGGAAGGAATTGTATCCTCTGTCCTTACCCAGATGGATAATTTGGCTGGTCGCTAAACTGGAGAGAGAATCCCTGCTCTTCCAGGTTTGCTGTCACCTCTAAACTGCTTGTAGCGGCTTCACCTGTTGGTTCCGTTCTCCCACCATCCTTGCTGGACAATGGGGTTTAGAGCTGGAGATGCTCAATCCAGCCATGTTCTGCCCCTTTGAAGGATTAAGACTGAGGACAGAAACTTGAAGAGGGACAGCTGTACTAGTATGTGGCCATCCAATCCCATTTCCCCTTAGAGACAAGTCTGTGATGCCTCTTTCCTCTCAGATACCATTATGATAGACGGTAACTTGGGACTGGAATCACTAGAAAGGTTGGGTTTCCTCCAGCTACTTGAAATCAAAGGGAAAAGTAAATAGGCTACAAAACCAGGACCAGCAACCCTGCTGGCAACTCTGAAATAAAGCTGCCAGCTGGGAAGGACAGGCTACTCAGACCTAAGCAGCCATCCCCCACATAACAAAGATGGTGGAAGAGGCCCCCTGAATTCTGAACAAGATACTGTGTTATTCAGATTTTGTGATTACTACTGAAGAACTCTGGCTCAGTCCCTCTCCCCCGTACCCCCACTGCCAGAGGGGAATTACTGCAACTCCAGGGAAGGAATAGTCCTGTAGCTCCTTGTGACGGTGTTAGGACTCACCACCACTGGCGCCTCCCGCTGGTTGCTCCAGGAATTAGCTCTGTCCAGTCATGGAGCACCTTTTTCACATGGTGCCTTGCCCCTCATCTGCTCTGCTGCTTTGGGGACCCTCATTGCTCCCTGCTCGGCAGCATCCTCTTCAGGACACTGCCCTCCGGCAGTGCCCACTGCTCTGGTCTCACCCCTTTCCGGGGGTTTGGTGTTATTAGCAGTCCACAATCTGCACCTGCTGTAGTGGCCGGCTGCAGCCTCTAAGTCTAGCCCCTTATCCAGGGCCCAGCCACAGCCTGGATTGGGCCATGCTCCTCTTCAGCCCGGTGTAGCACAAGGGAAAGGGGGGGACCCAGGCCCACCCCCTACTCTGGGTCCTGACCCAGGGGCCCTCTAGCTGCAGTCTCTCTGCCCTCCTTCTCTTCTCTTGCCCTGCTATTGTAACTGGGCCACTTCCCCTTCGGCCCTATGCACCTGCCTGGCCTAGACCAGCAGCCTGGGGTTTTCCTTGGCTGGAGCTCCCCAGCTCCTTCTGGCCTTCCCCAGTACTGCTCTGTCCAAGGTGCTACCTTCCAGCAGAGGAGCCAGTCCTCCTCCCTTGACCACCAGGGATATACTGCCTGCTCCCTTCCTGGGCAGCCTTTATATATGGCTGAGTCTGGCTCTGATTGGCTGTCTCTAACTCAGCCTCTGATTGGCTCCCTAGCGGGCCTCCCTGGCCTGCTGAAGCCCCATCTAGGATAGGAGTAGGGCAGCCACCCCACTACACTCCTGTACAGGAGAGAGACAGGAAAAAAAAAGAGAAAAAACAAATGGACCAGCATTCTTGGAATATTACTCATCGGGGTGAGGAGCTGATTCACATCTGCCTTCCAGACATTCAACACCATATGCCCACAGTGTGGATGCAGAGTCTCTCCAATCCTCCCCACTTCCATATTGGATGTGATCACACTCAACTTTGAATACAAAGCTGGACTACATGGAAATAAGGAGTGGCTCCATACTCATTTAGGCGGCAGACAGGATTTACTCTGTAGTTTCACATTTCAGTACTGCATGCTTAGGTAATAAGAGGAAAAGTCATTGATTATTTACATAGACTGACCCCGTGAGGACATTGTGACACCCTAGCATGCCAATATTCACCACTGTCATGTAATTAGGATATGTTTTGCACAAAGTATGCCTTGTGAGGTATCCTTCCAAAAGTCTTGATCTGCTAGACATTAATATCTCAGTGGATTATATGTGCTATCATTGTATGTGAAGTTATGAAGTTTGGCTATGTATGTGTTACTGAAACTTGTGAAGTTGAAAACACGCACAAGCAGCCTTTCAGGTACAACAGTAAAAAGGCCAAAAAATGTTAATGACTTATTGAGGAAATGCACACAAGCACAAGGATTTACTCCAGTAACTGTGTACAATAGAAACTCTCAGAGGTAGCACTACACAATGGGAACTGTTTGACCCATGTCACAGCAAAGAGCTTTCCAGCAAATGGGAAGAAGATATAAAAGGGGGACAATGACATCATGGGGGGACCTCACTCTCCCTAGAACCACACCTGAAAACACCTGAGGAATAAAGACTGAACCGGGGGTGTGGGGAGAGAAGTGATAGAACAATAGAACTTCTCTAAAATAATTCTTGGACCATATCTTTTAAAAATGGTCAGTGATGGAGAATCCACCACAACATTTGGTAAATTGTTCCAGTGGGTACTCTTAGTTAAAAATGTACACCTTATTTTCAGTCTCAATTTGTCTAGCTTCAGCTTCCAGCTAGTATATTATACCTAGTTCTTCAATCTAGCAGAAAAAATTATCAAATATTCATCCCCCTTGTAAATTGTAATCAAGTCACCCCTTAATCTTCTCTTTGTTAAGCTATATACACACACACACACTCAAAGAGCTCAATCACTAGAAGAGATGTTTTCTAATTCTTTAATCTTTTTCATGAGTCTCCTGAGCCCTCTCCAATTTTTCAACATCCTTTATGAATTGTTGACATCAGAACTAGACACTGTATTCCAGCAGTGGTCACACCAGTGCCAAATACAGAGCTAAAATAACCCATCTACTCCTACCTGAGGTTCTTCTATTTATACATACCAGAATCACATTAGCTCTTTTGGCCACAGCAGCAGAGTAGGAGCTCATGTTCAGCTGATTATCCCCCAAATCTTTTTCAGAGTCACTGCTTCCCAGGCTAGAGTCTCCCATCCTGCAAGTATGGTCTACATTGTTTATGCCCAGATGTAAATGTATACATTTAGCCATATTCAAATGTGTACTGTTTGCTCGTGCCCAGTTTACCAAGCAATCCATATCACACTATCAGTGGCCAGTCCTCTTCATTATGTACTGCTTTCCCATTTTTTAAGTCTACTGACAACCTTATCAGTGATAATTCTATGTTTTCTTCCAGGTCATTGAATAAAAATGTTAAATAGCATAGGGTCAAGAACCAATCATTAGTACAAAGTTGTTGCGAGTAAAAAGTTTGCCCACATTTACCCCCCCAAACCTATTTCTGTCCCTCTTGATATAATCATTAAATCTGTGCAGACAGGTTTTCTAGCAAAAAAGTGAGCTTCCCCAACAAAGCTCCTGCAGGAAAGATCAATTCCTATTAATCTTCAGATAGCTTGTCAAAAATCAGGACCGTGTTTAGAGACTACCAGATTCAGTGGGATAGATTTCTCAACGTCTGATACCAATCTCCAACACATAAATGTCCTTGCGTAGTCTGCTAAATGCAATAGAGTCATTTTCCAAGAACCACAAAGTTTCTCTGTGAATTCAGCAGAATTGTGCAGAATTCCCCCCTGCCCCTATCCCCACCCTGAATGGAATTTTGAAATCTTGCACAACTCTTTAAAATCTGTTTGGTCCCAAAATGCCCATCTCCCGGATACAAAATAATTGCCAGTCATATTGCAGGGCACAATTTTTGTATAGTATTGGGCAAATATTTTTATTTTTTTGTTCAGTGGACAAACCAAAAAAAGAAAAACCCAAAACAACCCACAACCCAAAAAAAAAAAAATATATCCAAACCCAATTTGGATTGAACCAAGTGATTTTTTTTAAAAAAAATTCCTGTCAAAACAGAAAAGTTGGGAAAAAAATCATTTTGGATCAAACAAAATATTTCTTTATTGGAGTTTTTTATTGAGAGGCTTTTAAATCAAATGTAGAGATATTCTGAAACTAAGCATCTTTCCCAAATAAAAAATCAAAATGTTTCATTTCTGAAATGCCAAAATGAGATATTTTGACATTTCAAATTCTTTCTTTGTAAAAGAGAGACTAGTCACTGAAAACAGCCCAAATTCACAAATGGTTTCCATCACCCCAAATCTGCATTTTCGTGCAAGAACTATTCACCAGATTTCATCTAGCTCTTCTTTGTGTAACCCCTTTTTAATCAATTTCTAACATTTGCTGCAGTTCTTCTCTAATTAGATTCAGTATTTATCTGGTACTGACTTTAAACTGCTACTTCAGAAACTTTTCTGCTACATTTTAGATTTTTGTCACATACTCAGTTAAAAAGCTCTATCATAGGCATCTTTACTTCCAGTTTCAGCAGTTCTGGAAAATAATTTAGCTTTCTTGTCAATATGCTTATTCAGTCAGGGTCATGCAGCATGCCAGTCTAGCCCCAGGAAACCCTCAAATTTATTGAGTTTGAAACTATTTGATCTTCAGTGCTTCTAATGGATTTTTTAATTTAATAAGATAGAGTAGTCAAGGCTCAGGTAAGAGACTCAGGGTTGCTTACTGTGACTTGAAGCACAATTATGAGTCCTATAATACAAGAGAGAAAGCTACAGAAGATAGTAGTTTAATATTTTAAATATCAACATCAGGAGCCCTTGGATTCATATGCGTTATTTACAGGTTTTTGTTGATCTCAGCTGAATTAGCATGCCCTCAAATCCTGTGAAAATAAAACTGAAAATAAAGAGGTGATAAAACAGCCATTGTTCATATTTCTGTCTGAAAGTTAAGTGAACTCTAACGTAACATGGCAATAGGACTGTTTTCATTAAAAAGAGAGACTCCAAGCCTCTTTCCTTCTTGCAGATAGTTTATCAAGATGTCAACAGCAGCACAATTATCACAAGGGTGGTCTCACCAAGGCTGATAGAGCTTTTATTAGTGACAAAATAAAAAAATACAGCTTTCTCAAAGTCTTCCCATTATGTTTAATCGCTGCTGCTATACAAGGAAACTATTTGGGCCTTTCATTTCCACACTAGATTCTAGAGTTGCACCAACTACAGCATTTCTGTGAAGTACTAAGAGTTTTATTCCACCATTTTACACACCGTTCCCCTATGATTTTTGCATAATTTAAAATGAGAGCTGAGTAAGATCACTCTCAATTTGTATCATGCATAATTGTTATTATGATAACAAAAATTCATGCATGATTAGCAACCCTGAAGTTTGCTTGTTGTGTCAGAATGTATTTAGTAGGCATGTGATTTTCCTTATAGGATTTTACTTCTGCAACTCTTCCGCCAGGTATTGTCAGCAGCAAGAAATGCCAGGTTCAGATATCTAGAGATCCCCCTTAAAACTATTAAAAAAAAAAAACCACCACTGACTTGAGCCACCCTCAAATTTCTAGGAGCACTGAATATCTTCCCTGAGTGCCCTTAATAGGCAATACTTCCCCACTCACAAACACTGAATCTGAATATTGAAACAAGGAAAACTTTATTGTGGGAAGGGACCCCAGCAACAATAGAGCTACATGAATGAAAAGTATAACTCGCCATGGTAACTTTGGCAATAGTCCATTAATTCAGTTTCCCCATCTGACTGTGGGCATTTCCAAGAATCTGTGCTTTACCACATCACTTTCCCCTTTCCCATCCACTAGGCCCCCCTCATGGTTTTGTGCCAGTAGATAGCATAGTCTCAGAGTCCTGAGGTCCACTTGGGCAGGCATTTCTCCAGGCACTTGAGAAGGGCTGTCTGGTCCTACCCTGATGGTCCACCATCTAACCCAGCTATAGTGATTTCAGCTCTGCAGTTTCGGCTCTGCAGTTTCAATAAAGACCCCTCTGCTTTGCACCCCAGAGAGGATCCGTCTATGCGTCATATCCTGTCAAAGAGTCATAGAATCATAGAATATCAGGGTTGGAAGGGACCCCAGAAGGTCATCTAGTCCAACCCCCTGCTCAAAGCAGGACCAATTCCCAGTTAAATCATCCCAGCCAGGGCTTTGTCAAGCCTGACCTTAAAAACCTCTAAGGAAGGAGATTCTACCACCTCCCTAGGTAACGCATTCCAGTGTTTCACCACCCTCTTAGTGAAAAAGTTTTTCCTAATATCCAATCTAAACCTCCCCCACTGCAACTTGAGACCATTGTCCTCCCAACAGTGGAGATCCTCAGTAGAGAGGGACCTTGAGCAGGGTCCTTACCAAAAAGTAGGAGCCCTTTCCCCTCTTTCATTTCATTTCCACTAATTCTGCATTTGTTTAGTGTACTGATAGCCCCTAAAGTGTCACTGGAGTAATTCTGCTTTACACATTCTCAGAACTGGTCATAACTTTTCAGTCATATCATGTGTACAAACTAGCTTTAGTGTGACATTTCAGTGACAACATAGAAGATCTTCAACAAAACTTAAACACACATACAGTCTTATATTTGTCTTTCATTTGGAAGTTCCTTTGTATATACCTTGAAAATTAAGAGTTTTTTTAGAGCCCGGTGGAGTGTTAAATTAAACACAAAGAGATTGAAAGGTTTTCTGCACATTGAGATACCTTCAGTGTGACTGTCCTAACCAGTTTATCTGGAACTTTGGACTAGTGACAGAAGATCTAGCCTTTCTGAGCTTTAACCATACCTAAGTTAACCTTCCTAACATGGCCTTCTCTGGTTTTGCACTCTAGCTCTGGAAATCTTAGAGAGGTTTTTGACCCACATTGTCATTCTTATTAGTGTTGAAATGGGGATGGTCTGTCTGAACTATAGCTCTTTTGGATAAAAAACATGAAACTTGGATTAAGTAGTATGTTTCCATACAGGAAACTAATTTAGGCCAGTAGCTCTAGCAATTCTATTGTACATACAGTAAGTACAGTACTCTTTTTTATTTCATAGCACAAGTTAGTAACTGTTTGGTCTTATCCCTAAAAATTAGTCTGCATTGCTAATTGTATTATAGATCTGTACACACCTCCCCCATCCTTGAACATCCTTGAACCTAGAAACGTGCAGAGAACACTCCCCAGGATTCCCAGACTTCATGTGACCTACACCTATCTCCCAAGTCCTAGAAAGAAACTCCTGGAGGAAACCAATAGGAAATTCTAGCCAGCAGAATGGTGAACAGGCAGCTATGGCACAAATATTTTGACACTGATTACATCAATGCCTGACTGTTTAAAAAAAAAAGTTTTGCTCTGGTTATTCTCTCCCTTGTGCTAATTAGCTTTTTTGGTCCAGCTTTCTCCCATCCCTTCCCACAGGCTCTGTGCCTCACTCCACCTGCCCTCCACACTCCTATCCTTCCATCCTTCTTCTGCCTTCCCCATCCCAATTATAACCCCCTCTTCCCTTAACTTTCAATGACAATCTCTTCCTCTCAACTTTTCTCTGTTTAGCTCATCCCCTCCCAAAAACCCCCCACCCAAAACTTAAACAAATGAATTGTGGAACTAACGACATCTGGGGCTAGATTCACAAAAAGATTTAGGCACTTAACTGCTACTTTAGGCACCTAAATCCCAGAATCAGGCCCCACTGGGATTCACAAAAGCCTGCTCAGATGCCTCCAAACATTGTAAGCGCCTAAACTCACTTGGTGCCTACATTTTTGCAGTAAAAGTTCCTTACGTACCTATGTTTCTGTCTCTACATATGCATACTCATGTGCACTCTAGACATCTGGAGTCCTAAGCCCCAGCACAGCTCACGAACCAGGGGAAAGATAGATGTTCTTCCACCTAACTCGCCTGTGGGGCCCAATCCACTAGGCATGTTCAGAGGCTGCTTTCTGATTCAGGTCCCTTATGTGAACTCACAAAAGAGATCTGAGCAAGAGGAGGACCTCCTTCATAGCTTTCAGCCCTGTGGTTAAGGCACACAAATGCGAGATGCCAGATGCCTGTTCAAATCCCTTCTCCACCTCAGGTGAGACACACTGGCTTGTGTGATTCCCTTTCTGAGACACGAAGCTCTCCCCATTCATTGTGTAGGGAGCCTAGCTACCTAAGTGAGGCTTTACAAATCCCAGTGATTTTCTAGCTGCTTAAAAGTTGGGCATGGTGATGACCAGAGTTACCACATTTCCGTTTCTTTGAAAATCTAGCCCTTGCAGACCCTCATTCTGTTCACTTACTAACATGTTACATTCCCTCCTCTCCTGCTTCAACCCTCCTTTCATCTTTGCGTCTAATTAGTCTCTGCACCAAAGAGAAGAAAATAAAGCCATACTATTGAAGTTCATCCAAAGCCAACAGTTACCTCAGCAAACTTTACGTGTTTCTAATCACTACAACTGATTTGATTAAAATGGTTTAAAGATGCCATTTTTTGGACAAATGAATTTTCTGTAATTTTTCATTTTAATAAGTATTTCACTACAATAATCATATCCCAGAAAATCCAGCTACATCTATTTGTCAATATTATTTTCAAATTTATATACGCAATTTATAAATTCTGGATCATTATACTGTAGCTACCTATTCAATATTTTCAGCTCCACAGAATTGCCTGTTTCTGTCTCTTAAGCAATAAAGTTAAAAGGGGAGAAGAGATTTTCTGAAAGTTATTTTGTGAGTTGTAGCTAAGACAGACCTCACATCAGGACCTGTAGAAATGCTGAAACTCTTTATAGTGTAGTTCGCATGCAGACACAGTGGGACAGAACTAAGTCTTAGTTTCCTTTTGGTTGTCTTCTTATGCTTCTGCCCCAAGACTGAAAAAAATCTGCAGGTTTTATGCTCTCCTTGAGGCTTCATAGCTTTCATTACAGGGTCTGAATTTGCTAGCTATTCAACACCTGTATCTAACTTAAAATGAAAGAGTTCTTCCACTTACAAGTTACTGAAACAATACACCCCAGGGAATAGTGTCCCATTATCTTCTCCTGATGTGTAATTACTTCATCATTATTTCAGATGACATCAGGTAATTTCCAAGAGTTCCTTATGCCAAAAGTTCAGATTCAAATGTCTGTACATTATATAAGGACACAGTCGTCACCGTCACCGTCACCACCGTCACCACCACCACCACCCCTCTCATGGCAAGGGTGCCTCTTCACTGCCCTGCTCTTTATGCTTCCTCTTTCAGGCCCTTTTAAACAGATGCCACATGCTTGTTCATACAATCCCCACCCTAATTGGGTCCAGGTTTATTCAGACAAATGAACTCAAAAAGCAAAACTCAAAGGTCTGTCTCAGGGCACAGCTCTTACCTCAGAGCCTGGGTGATAGAGAGTGTTTGTTCATATGGTCCTTTTATCCGTTCTCAGGAGATACACCATTCTGGGCTGTAGTGTACAGCTACACTGCTCAGAGATAACTCACTTACAGAATTTCCAAAGTCCTCCTTCAAGGACTGTTTCAGCTTTCTTATAAGGAACCAGCTGCTTGAGATTCCCTCCCAGTGCCAGTTGTCTCTGATTGGCTCATTTAGCAAGCCTGCTCCAGGCTATAAGTGTCCTTCAAGCAGCTCTCTCACTCCCTTTGCTCTCTTATAGCTATATAAAATAGTGCCAGTTTTTCCACTTGACCCCATAATGCACATATTCAGGGGGAATCCTTCCTTCCTTTGGAAGCAAGCTGCTTAGTTGACTCTACTCATCTGTTTACTGCAAGAGATGGAAATGGAATTCCGTCTTGATCTATGCTACTTCCTACAGCCTGCCATACTGGTGAAAAGGGATGGCCCTAGGGAAAATGGCACCCTGGGCAAACTTGTATTTTGGCACCCTTGTCCCTGCTGCCTCCCCAGGCTTCCCCCCAGCAAATCACCCCCGCATTGCCCCAAGCACCCTTCCGTAGCCTCTCACCCCAGGCCAACCCACGCTTTGCCTCCTGACCATGACATCCCACAGTGCCCACCCATAATGCTGGCTCTGTTTGTGGAGAAGGGAACCACACCAGCAGTCAAGATAATTCCTTTCTTCAGGTCTAGGCTGTGCAAATTGGCCAGAGGGGTCACATCAGATCTTTCATACCTTTGAACAGATGAATACGAGAGCAACAATTTCTGTGGAATTACTTGATTGGTTGGCTACCCCACTTAGTGAGTCTTCTCCAACGTTGGGCACCTGCAAAATGTCCATTTTGTAAATGGTACCCACTGTAAAATAGGTATATTTTGTGTTACCAATGTTCAAAGAAATAATGACTAACAAAAGGGAGACAAACTGCAAACTGGGAGAACTAGATGTGCATATCGCATGTTGTCTGGTGGAGGATGGCAGATACAGCAGGGGATCGTTTGAGACTTTTTTGAGATTGCTTAGAACAAATGCAGAAAACTGGGACACATAAGATACCCTTTTTGAATCCTGGCTCAGCAGAATGAAATGAGTGCAAGATAGTCAAGCCATAATTATGTCAGACTGGGTACTATGGATTGCTCGAGATAATAAAGATGTTCTTAAACCCATAGATTTCCTAAACTTGGCCAACTCAGACCGCATTGACCAAAATTACATTGAGATGGTAAAGAAATGGTCAGATATTTTGAAATCTATGGCAGGTATGGTAACATCCCCCAACCTTACTCGGAAAGGAAACAAAAAATTAAGGTTGTCAGTGTCAAAGAGGCTGAGCTGCTGTGTCTTGAGGCAGGATAACTGCAGTGGCACGGAATGCTGGCAGAAGTGAGCGGTTTTCATTTACTGGGCATAGAAGATAAAGGATTTAAATGCTCATTTACTTTGGACCTCTGCAAAAGTATTAGAATAATAGAAGATTAGGGTTGGAAGAGACCTCAGGAGGTCATCTAGTCCAACCCCTGGCTCAAAGGAGGACCAACCCCAACTAAATCATCCCAGCCAGGACTTTGTCAAGCCTGGCCTTAAAAACCTCTAAAGATGGAGATTCCACTGCCTCCCTCGGTAACCCATTCCAGTGCTTCACCTAGTGAAATAGTTTTTTCCTCATATCCAACCTAGACCTCTCCCACTGCAACTTGAGACCATTGCTTCTTGTTCTGTCATCTGCTACAACTGAGAACAGCCTAACTTCATCCTGTTTGGAACCCCCCTTCAGGTAGTTGAAAGCTGCTATCAATTCCCTGTTAGGATATAGATATTCAGGCCTGTCTGTAAAGGCCTATACTCTAAGAATGTAGGTATATGTTTATCATTTAGGTAGTAATAGAGGTAGACGAGAAAGAATCTGTGTAAGCGCCTTCTCTCACTGTGACAGTCTGAGGCCCTGTTCTTAGGCCAATGCCTTTGGCTAAGCAGCAGAGGCAGCCATAAGCTGGGAAGCGTACGGTCACATCCTCACATTCCAAATTAGTCAATATGGGACTGTTAGGAAGGTGATCCGACCTATCACCTCCAGAGAAAGGGAAGAGCCTAGAAGATGTAAAAGGAAATTTAGGTTGATAGTTTTCTGTCTGGTAAGAACCCACTTATCAATAGACACAGCTGGGAAACCCTTATGTCTTTATAGATGTAGTTGTGAAATCCTCACTTCTGTATTGTTTTGTCATTATAGTTCCCACTTTGCTATTGTTTATTTGCATGGTCTCTGTCTGGTTCTGTGATTGTTTCTGTCTGCTGTAAAATTAATTTTGCTGGGTATAAACTAATGAAGGTGGTGGGATATAATTGGTTAGCTAATCATGTTACAATAGGTTAGGATTGGTTAGTTAAATTTCAGTAGAATGATTGGTTAAGGTATAGCTAAGAATATTACTATATAAATTAGGGGCAAACAAGAAGTAAGTTGGGATTTGAAAATAAGGAAAAAGGAACTTGGATTTAAGCTTGTTGGAAGTTCACCCCAATAAACATCTAATTGTTTTCACCTTCTGACTTTGGGTATTGTTGCTCTCTGTTCATGGAAGAAGGACCAGGGAAGTGGGAGAGTGAAGGAATAAGCTCTCTAACAATCCCCCCTCACTCTTCTCTTCTGCAAACTACATAAGCCCAGTTCCCTCAGCCTCTCCTCATTAGCATGAAAGTACTAATCTGCCATTGAGTAACCAATCTCTGGCAGGAGCAAGCAGACCAAGGTTTTATGGCTGGGCTGGACAGATGTATTGAACCAGCCAGGCACATAAGGGGAATTTATGTTACTCATGCTAGTGAGGTGATCAGCTCTTGACTACAATTATATACTTTAACTAAAGACTAGTACACATATTTCCAAATATCAGTTGGAAAGTATCTAGCTATAAGAGGATCAAAAATGGCAATCCAAGAAGGAGTTAGAAGTGAGATATAGATACTGAAGGGAGTTATCCTAGGACCAAAGCTAGTCTCCAGGTCCTGAAGCTCAGATGGGATAGAGGATAATGCAAAATTACTACACTGGCTTTAGGCCACACACTGCTCCCTCTTCTCCATGGAGACTATACAGGGGGCTGGTTTGGGGCAGCAGTAATGTGGCTTAGAGCCACCTTTCTCCATCCTCACCACAGCCTGGCCCTGGGTAATTTCATGTATGTGACACAGCTATTTTGAATTATTTAAATTACCCTAAATTATTACCCTGAAGGGAAAAAAAAGAAAAGAAAATCTCACTACAGCAGTACAACCTTAACACTATCTGGAAATGTATTTATTTTGGGGTTTTTTTTATGAATTGTTCATCAATTTTCAAAAAACAATCTTAAAAATTCCAATATGATGGTAACATTGATAAGAAATTATGCCAGATGATGAGGATCTGAATGATGCTTGCAAATTTTGAAGTCTTCACAAAGTAAAAAAAATCATGGAATTTTTTCCTAGCTCCAGTTTTGTCTTTCTTTATGTCAACAATAGGATGTTATTTCAAAAGTCTTTCCAGTGATAGACACCATTTTTTCACAAAATCAAAAGGTTACAAAATATTCATCCAGTTGACCCATCTGATTGACTCAACACCCAAAAGCATTTTATAATATCTATAGAATAAGTGGATCATCAGGATAATAGTGCACCATTTCAGGAACTGATTGGTCATTGTGTCACATGGCTAATTTAGGAGCAATCTGTGAAAGATTTCTCCAAAGGATGAGGTTTCCAATTTTGAACTCTGCTGGTTAAACAGAACTGCTGCTGAGAGTCTTTATGGAGGTTGAGTAAGAAGCAGAGTCCGCTGATACGCCATTTGTTCCAAAAGACCTTGCTCCTGCTGTGAGAATACTTCTAGATTTCATGCATGACTGATCCTTGTAGCAGGATCCTGTGGTGGTATATGAATGTGAGCACTGTGAATCAGATTGTTACCATAACTGTAATCAGTGCATTAAGTGTCCAAGCCTCAAACCTTTGCAAATTTTAGGCAAAACCTGTGGATTTATTCCATACAATATATTTTTAAACATTTTTAAAAGGTAACTGAATCCCTAAGCTTCTTACCAGCTTCTGTTATGAAAGGCAGCAAATGCCCTTGAGCAATATAGCCTACTTAAAATTAAAATAAAATCAGTGGCTGACAATCTCTCAGGTCCCCAGGTAGACAGAAAACTTCCTCTAGATTTTATCTGAAATATGTTTGTACTGAAAAAGTTTTCTCAAAAATCTGTTAATAGATTTAGAGCCTCAGCTTGAATGTTTATTTTGTTAAAAGGAGAATTTGACCAAGAATCAGACACTCATCAATGTACTCCATAAACTATGGCCCCTTTCCTGTATTCTTTGGGCTTCCACTGGTTTTTTTGGAAGTTCTGTGTGTGCTAGGAATGCTGATCACAGATCTGCCCCCTAGTTCTTTCCGAGAAGAACATCTGATAATTGTCAGATCCAGTCAGGCTCCCTCTGCCAGTGGCCCGTCAGATGACTGTGAGGAGAATCCCCAGATGTTTTAGACCTCTATGGGTCTCAGCAGGCTGCAACACCATTTCCTGTCTCACACATTTCCTGGGCACTTAATTTGTTACCCCTTCATGGAATTGCAGGCCCTCGGTCCTCCTGCCTAGGCTCCCCACGTGCAGCACTGACCCAGAAAATAACCCAGTAGCTTAAACCCCAAGAATCTCATGGAAAATGTGAACTTTCTGGGTTAACTTTCTGAGGACACATGTAGTAGTTGTTAAGCATAATGAACATACATACAAACACACACTTTACTCAAATTCTAACACATTAATGCTCCTTCTTTAATCACATGAGAAAGACATAGCTCCAAACAAAAATATTAAACCCTACATGCATTTTCCTTCCTCTGTTTCCTTCCTATTCCAAATAATTGTTTGGACTGGGGTCAGGTTCTTCTAGGGCCAGCCTGTTCCATCTGCTGCAGAGAATAGCTTAGGTTCTAAAACATAGAGCCTTCTCCCCCAGCTCCCCTCCCATCCTCTGACCTTGGCCTGAGCCCTTCCTTCCTTCAAATCCTGCCCAGAATTCCCTGTCTCATCCTCAAGTTTTCCTATGAGGCTTTGTGAGTCTGTTTAGATAATACCCCTACCAACAACTTAGATTCTTTGCTCTGTTTGGTAACTTTCCACTCTCCCTTTCACCAGGGGTGAAAGTCACTTAAAGGACTTACCGGTACTCTGGAGTCCTGAGCAGGGGGCGTGACCTTGACCAGAAGAGGCGTGGCCTCAACCAGAAGAGGAGGGTCCTTTAAATACCTGGGTCCTTTAAATCAAGATTTAAAGGCCTCAGGGCTCTGGCTGCGGCTGGGAGCCCCAAGGCCTTTAAATCACCTTGGGAGCTACCGGCTGCAGAGACAATGGGAGCCCTGGGGCTAAGAGGCAATTTAAAGGGCCCCGGGCTCCGGCCGCTGCTACTGCCGCGGAGCTCCAGGCCCTTTATCAGCACTGGAGCCGTGCCGCCGCTACCCCAGGACTCCGGCAGCGGGGCTCGGATTGCACTTTAAAGGGCCCAGAGGCTCCGGCCGCTGCAGGGAGCCCCGGAGGCTGGGTGGGGGGCGCTTTAAAGGGCCCAGGGTCCGCTGCAGTGGCCAGAGCCCCTGGCCCTTTAAATCAGCGCCAGAGCCCTGCTGCTGCTACCCTGGGACTCCAGCAGCGAGGCTCGGGTGGCACTTCAAAGGGCCTGGGGCTCCCCGCAGCAGCCGGAGCCCCGAAGCCTTTAAAGCGCGGCTGGAGCCCTGCCGTTAATTACTTTCTTTTATCCCTGGTCTGGGGAAGACATGCTTTCAGGCATGTAAACCATGGTAGAAATACCGACCTTGAGGTATTCCATGATACAGCAATTTTCATACCAATAATTTCCCAATATTATCCAGAATTCATAAATTGTATAAATCTCCCAAATCATCACAATAATGGTTTCCACTTCTGGAGAGTTCTTGTGTGGAAACTAATATTCTCACTGCTTTGTATCTGAACTTGTCATTCAATGGGCAAAATATTAGCTGCTTCAGAAGAATTGTTAATCTGACAAAATATGCATGTTTGCTACATTGCAAAAATATAATTATGTTTGTGATAAAAATCATATTTTTTCCTTTTTTCCCCACTACCATTTCTCCCTTTTTGCAAGAAAAACTATAACTGCTCAGCAAAGTTGAGCGGTGGGACCTTTTTATTTTGAGGAGAGCAAAGACTGAAAAATGACAGAGATGTCTCTTCCCATCTGTGGAGAATGTGGGAGTTATCTGTATTTTTTTAAATAAATATTCCAGGTACCTTTGTCTATATGATTATTTACATGCTGTTTGTCACATGGGCACAAAGAGATTATTCAATCCAGAGTGTTTTTATACCTCTCCAGGTAGACTGACAATTACTCTAACTCAATTGCTGGAGCGTAACAGACAAATCCACTGCTGAAAGTCCACCTCCGACGGCTGTAGTGAGATGCAGAAACTGGACTGATTAGGTTCAGGGTTCCCAGGACAGACAAAGGAACTTGAAATGGATAAAAGGCTACTGGTGAACTCAGAGGGAGAGACACTAATTGAGGGTGAGACTGAGACAGAAGCAAAGGCTGAACAGGGCAATCTGTGTCATCCATCTCCAGACTGAGAGGTGCTGCAGCCTGGTGACACAGTCAGAGTGGTGGTCGAGCTGTGTGAATAACAGATTTTTCAGTTTTGCTGGCACTTCCCCCAAACTGGGGGGAAATTAGTTTCAGGTCAAACAGAAAATAATTATTTTTTCAGAGTAGCAGCCGTGTTAGTCTGTATCCGCAAAAAGAACAGGAGTTCTTTTGGCATCTTAGAGACTAGCCAATTTATTTGAGCATAAGCTTTCGTGAGCTACAGCTCACTTCATCAGCTGCATCGGATGAAGTGATCTGTAGCTCACGAAAGCTTATGCTCAAATAAATTTGTTAGTCTCTAAGATGCCACAAGTACTCCTTTTCTTTTTAATTATTTTTTAAATTTTTTGACAGATCTTTTTTATTATGTTTTTGACAGATCCTTTTAATTAATGTTTTAGCATTGTTGAGAAAAAAGTATACCTCTTTACTCACACAATTTCATCCTTGAAGAAATACACATATGGGCCTGTCACGTGGAAGTGGTGCCCACAGACAGACTGAGTGAGTCAAAGGTACAGCTCACCTTGAACCAGGATGCCATCCCATGCTCTTTCAGACATATATAGGAGGAAAGAGACTTCTATTTCTTTAAGGAGACCATCATAACAGGATTATCACACTTCTGACTTAAGCTTCTAATGCGAGACTATCTGGAGCTTCCAAACCTAAAGATTTTTGGAAGCCTGCACCTTCTATACATAAGTCAGCAGATGCAACATTCCAGCCCTGTTGTGTCAGAGGTGCAATGACCTGGTCTTCATCTCTCCATTCTTTTTTACTCGATATCTAAGGAGCCCACTTTGCGGGCTCCTATAGCTAGTCAGACTTTTGGCTGATTTTCCTGCTTATTCCTTGGTTTATCTCAGGGTTTTAAAGAAATTTCTGTTTGCATGAACTGCTTTCTTCTGTCAATTTAATAAAAAAATATTATTACATATGATTTCCTGTTTCCTCTCTTGCCACTGGGGTATTTTCCGTGCTGTTTGTAGCTGTTCCTCATATATTTTGCTCTGGTTTTGTCTTTAAAAAACGCACTCAGTTCCTAGGGTTGTCTGAGCTACTACGTATTGTGACACTGGCAGTGCAGATGCCAGCTCAGGCCAAAGCCCCAGGCCAGTTCACTTGTATTCGTATAGATCAAAGTGATTGCTAAATGTGTAGGAGTGCACTTGGTGTTTAAACTTCATGAAAACTAATGGGATGTTATTTGCACTATTTTCACTTATCTGTATCCCATTATAATGCGATAGCAAACATTTATATTGTATATATACTCACTCTCTGTCATCAAAGGAAAAGCCCCTGTGGGTTGTTTTCTGTGAGAAGAAGCTATAAGTATGGAGTCGTGGAAAGATCCTTCATCTCAGGACTCTTTAGACTTTTACAAGGAAGTGTACCAGATAAGAAGTAGAGATCCCCAGAGACAATCTGGGTACCCTGAAAAGACTTTGGGGAAACTTGCAGTATATTTCATCACTGTCACCATTTGGCATTACAAACTGTGACTCACCTGTGCATATGATTTCATAGAATCATAGAATATCAGGGTTGGAAGGGACCCCAGAAGGTCATCTAGTCCAACCCCCTGCTCAAAGCAGGACCAATTCCCAGTTAAATCATCCCAGCCAGGGCTTTGTCAAGCCTGACCTTAAAAATCTCTAAGGAAGGAGATTCTACCACCTCCCTAGGTAACGCATTCCAGTGTTTCACCACCCTCTTAGTGAAAAAGTTTTTCCTAATATCCAATCTAAACCTTCCCCACTGCAACTTGAGACCATTACTCCTCGTTCTGTCATCTGCTACCATTGAGAACAGTCTAGAGCCATCCTCTTTGGAACCCCCTTTCAGGTAGTTGAAAGCAGCTATCAAATCCCCCCTCATTCTTCTCTTCTACAGGCTAAACAATCCCAGCTCCCTCAGCCTCTCCTCATAACTCATGTGTTCCAGTCCCCTAATCATTTTTGTTGCCCTTCGCTGGACTCTCTCCAATTTATCCACATCCTTCTTGAAGTGTGGGGCCCAAAACTGGACACAGTACTCCAGATGAGGCCTCACCAATGTCGAATAGAGGGGAACGATCACGTCCCTCGATCTGCTCGCTATGCCCCTACTTATACATCCCAAAATGCCATTGGCCTTCTTGGCAACAAGGGCACACTGCTGACTCATATCCAGCTTCTCGTCCACTGTCACCCCTAGGTCCTTTTCCGCAGAACTGCTGCCTAGCCATTCGGTCCCTAGTCTGTAGCTGTGCATTGGGTTCTTCCGTCCTAAGTGCAGGACCCTGCACTTATCCTTATTGAACCTCATCAGATTCCTTTTGGCCCAAAAGGATTTACCTGTTTTAACCTCCCAATAGCTTTCACTTCCTTTTCTTAGCTAATAAACCTACTTCCCTTACTCAGCGCTACAAAAAGGAGGACAATACAGAGGCTTTGAAATGCCAGCATAGTCTCTCTCTTGTGCCTGGGCATCTAGGGAGGTGTTTGAGAGACCCTTGTGGACCAGAATAGGCCCTCCCCCCTTCACGGCAAGGTGAAGTAGTGTAGAAGTGCTGATGTACTGGGTTCAGCTCCCCCCCTTGTGTTCAGGCACTGACAAGAGGGCGGTGAGACAACAAGGTGTCTGCACAGGCATAGTTTGATGGCTAGGTTTGGGGGTGCAGTGTGTGTGTGTGTGAGCGCACACAGATGTGCACGTGCTGAAGCCAGTTCCTCGGGCTCACTGGCTCTCTCCCACCACCTGGAGTGGTACCTGTGCTGGGGGGAGGAAGGTGGAACGGCTTAACGGGGGAGTCCGGGGGGGGGGTCATGGCCAGGAGTAAGGGGGGGGTTAGGACCTTGAAATGTTTGGGGACCACTGCCTGAAAGTTGATGAGTCTATGAGAGTGATGAGACACCACTTTTGTGCATGTGTCAGCTCTTTTCCCTATGCCCAAGCACCTGAGAAAAAGGGGTGCATAATAAGGGTGGTGCTCTGTCTCATGGTTATTTTCATACTCAGTTATACGTGTATCTTATTGTTTCTTATTGACCCTTAGGAGCTGTTTGGTTTTTGCACCCACTTTCTATCCCAGCAAAGTTCACAAGGTGCAGTAGCATTGATCAACATCGCAACCTTTCTCTCAAAAAGGAACTCACACATCTGGAAGCAATTCAGCTGTCACACTCCCATGGCAGGTCAGGTGGGGGAATACAGTCTTTAAAGCTCTGTATCTTGGGAATTCTCACAGTCGACTTGAGGCTCAAGAATGAGAATCCCATGACATCTCTCAAGAAGCAGAATTACAAGTTATGTCCCCTCACAGCTGTGCTATTCAATTTTCCTGACTGTTGATAATATTGTCATTAAAGGTATAGATATGCTACACTGGTGCCATCTATATTTTAAAGTTGGGTTTTGTAGATAATTGAAAAACTTTTAAAAGGCTCAGTCAATTAGTTTCAAAGCCCCAGATTTCAAAGGTGTTCAAAATGAACTCAAAACATCTGACTCTAAATACAATTGTACACTTCATAAAATAACACTTCTTAAAAAAGGGGGCGAGGGGCTGTTTTCATTTAGTTTGTCATTATCATTCCTTACATATATGTCTGTGTGCTGGGAGCTCCTGTTTTAAACTAATTAATTCAATACATCTATCTTTAGTTATTTCTCTAGTGAAGCTAAGGATTGTGCTAATGACTCTTCTAGAGCAATGTGCCAGTTTTAAAGTCCATTAACTTTCTTTGACTTTCTGCACACTAACACTCATTATTATATTATTTCCCCTGATCCTGGAAGCCAATTGAAATTCTAACCATGAAATTTCAGTGATGGAACATAGAGCAATTAAAAACCATCATACCATACTCATTTCTTTGAATATGAAGGCACACGCCTGAGATAAGACAGTTACAGGGATTTTTTTTAAAGTTCTCTTTCACACATTTTCAATGACAAATGATCAACATGAGACAAATTTGGTAGCTATGAGACTAAGAGTCTTGAGCAAATGCCTCAATTCTTACAGAACTGATTATTATTTCAAATGTAACTGCAACTGACAGGTGGTTAAAGTTATTTCTTTAACATCTTCCTCAACTCTGAGGGCTGATGGGTAAGATGGCTAAAACATCTTCCTGTCCAATAAACCAATATTCCTGTCATATTTTGTTCCTTGTCCACATATAACAAATGCCAGCTTCCTTTAAAAGATTTTTTGAAGAATGTCACTTGCACTTCAGCTCCTTCACCACCATTTGTCTCTGAGCATTATGGAGTAGATGTCAGCGAGCAGGAAGGATGTTCCAAATCAGCTGACGATTTTCATGTTCAGCTTTAGATTTTGGTAGACTATAAGCTGCCATCCCTATCTTCATAGAAGGAGGGAGAATTTGCCACACAATTCCTGCAGTGTGACTGGAACTTTTTTTGCATAAAGTAGTTCCCATTGTATGAACATTAGGTCTAATCCCACAGATATTGATTGCAATGAGAACTGGGCCAGTTATTCTTAGAGTGTCTATGTGAAATTAGTGAGTAATTTAAATCCAATTCCTGATAAACAAATGTCAGTCAATCAACCGGGGGACATGAAGAGGGAAGCATAGCAGCACATTCAGCATCAGTTAGTTCTTTTTTGGCAGTCTCAGAAGGATTGAATGGAGATTGAACTATTCTTTCATCCACTGCAGTTGTATCTCCAAAGTAAATTTGAGGCACGTTAATAGAGTAGTGTGGAGTACTGCATTGCAATTGCCCCTTAATGATCGAATCTTGGTCTGGTGTAAATCAGCATTGGCTTCAAACGAGCAAAGCTGATTTACACTAGATGAAGACCTAGCTCTATGTCTCTAGACTGTCATTTTCCCATGTTCATGAGCATTAATTTTGTTTAAAAATTAGCAATTTTAAAATTTCTCTCCATAGAGTGCAGAGCTGCTAAAATTGATGTTTCCAATTCCAGGGTGGACGGTGACAGCAACACACTAATATGCCAGATGGACTGGCACCTACCAAAATAGTTGCTCCTAATTAAATCCATGGATTACAACTGCCTTGAAATTAAAGGTGGGAAAAAATGTCTTCAATTAGTGTCAGATTTTATTAGATCTGCAAACATGTTGTAACTTCACTTCAAGGCTTGCAAAAATTAAAGGTATTACCTTTAAGTTTTTCTATACCCACAGCTCTGTGGTATCTGATACAACTTACAACATAATAAAACACTTTGCTTTTGAAGGGAGCATAAGCAGGACAACTACTCACATTTTGCTTTGTCCTTTAACTTTCCTATTTGATGCTTACCAGTCCATTTCAATCCAAACCCTTTTTCTCTGTTTATAAGGGATCAGGAGCTGCCACTCTTAAGTATAGATAACTTTGAGAAACAAAGTAGGTGAGGTAATATCTTTTATTGGATCTATTTCTCTGAGTAATCCCACTGAGTTGCAACTCATGGAGTAAAGGTGGCAAGGACCGTCCAAGACAATGTATGTATAAATTATGTGGCTACCCATGGCAGATTACATTTTATTTTGTCTGCTTCTTTTCTTTGTCATATGTCAAATCAAACATCTGTTTGGGTAGCTGTTTGATTTATTGATTTGAAGTGATTTTTTTTAAGATGCCATAATTTGATATTTTTAATATTTGAAAGGAGCAGTGGTTTCCTTTTTTTTTATGGTAGATACATTAAAAAGAGTCCCAATCTGATTACAGTGCATAGCTCCCTGAATCTGAAGATCAGCCCCGGCCTTCACACCCTTTAGACTTCCTGGTACCTGTATGTTCAGTAAAGAATATTATGCCAGTGGAGTAACTTAGAACAATCTAGCAGCAGCTCCAAGTGGCATTGGATCTGGGATGGGCCCTCAGAATTAGAGAGCTATAATTGGATTGACAATTTTTAAGTAATGCAGAATAAAAAATAAACCCACATCATCTTAAAAAAAAAAGGGACCACAATGACCCGCATGCCCGTGTAGGATTTGTGTGGAAGAGGGGGGTTCTTCCCCCTCCGCCAACACCTCTCCCAGTATGTTCATTATGCCACAAAGAAGAGAGCAGACGTTCTGGGTCTGGCAGTGGCAAACATATTCCTACCAGCAGTTCCTCTACACAAAGGGAATTCTCTGCTAAGCATTAGTGGCTGCATTTTGTGCCCTTTATGATACCCCAGTAGCACAAAGGGGCCACAACTTGAGCTTAAGAATTTGGCCCATATAGCTTATTTACCTGCTGGAATATACAGAAACACTTACGAATCTGCTACTGTAGAAGCTCCCAAAAAACCCAGTGCTCAGCAGCAATTTAGAAGGCTTATAGCCAGACAGTTAATCTTATGAGTATATTGTGTACCCTTGCAGTGCACATTAGTAATCAACACAACAATGTGCAATTACTACTATTATTGCTATAGATTATTTGTATTATGGTAGCATCTCAGGATCCAAACTGATATCAGAGCCCCATCGTGCTGGGAGTTATACATAGAAATATAAGAGACAGTCCCTGTCCTAAGGGAGAAAGTAAGTATTATTTTTTACAACTAACATTATTAAATTAGTTACTTGTATCTACTGAATGATATTTCAAGCTGTGAAAATGCACCCCTCTTTAGATTTGAACAAGGGATCCCTGAGAACTAAAATAAATATCTCTACTACCTGAACAAAAGGAAAATACTGTGAAAATATGTACAGGAGTATTTTACTTGACAGTCAATGTATGGGTGAAGAGGGAAGAGAAGGCTGCACTCCTGAACGAGGCATCAAATTAGTTCCCCTCAGTGGAACAGGGAAGTTCCAGAAGGCAGAATGGTGCATATGATGTACAGCCGAGCCCTAAATAGCTATTAAATTTTTTATTCTATTCGGGTTAATTCTCAATAAGTCCTTGTTATCAATATAATTAGCTACATTGTAACGAGTGTGTGTGTGTGTGTGTGTGTGTACCCACACATACATATGGGCCTATGTGATTATTCAATATACATGTTAAAGCCTGCTCTTTTCATGAAATAAGGGTCCTCTTTTTCAATAAATATAAATTATGATCTAAAGTGATGTTCTAAATGCTAAGAACATGTAATTTCTATGAAAAGTTGATAATACCAAAAATCTTAGAATGTCATTTTTTTAAATTTCAACACACTTGAAAATCAAACAGTATCATAATTTCAGTGACTTTTTCATTTTTCAAAATTCATCTGCAGTCACAAGTCAGCAAACAGTTTTAGCTTAAGAGAAGCTAATGCCACCCACGGATTCAAACATATCTGCCTTTAACTGACTTAACTGGCTTAACATTATAAATCAGTTTTAAAAGTCTTCCTGGATGTGAATTCAAGAAGAGCAAATCCAAAACTTAACACCTACTCTTAAAATTAAAATACTACTAGCAAATGAACTATCAGTTCCATAATATATACCGTTTTCATTACTAGAAAAAAGAAACTTCATATACCATACATTTGTAAATACATATTGCCTCACTAAAACTATAGTACATCATACATTCAGAAAAAGAAAAGAAGTTGTACTGATGATGTGAGAAGGTAATAGACAAAGGCCACATTACTCAAAAGCTTTCCTTAATTTGGTATAAATCCAGAAAAGTCTATTGATATCGGCAGTGCAACTTGAGAGCTTAATTTGGCCTTTTTAAAAAAAAATGCCATTTATGAAGAGATTTGACTAAGGAACATTTTCTATTGTATTATAAGTGATTATGTGGAAATATTTTATATTGTTGCCATCTAGCATGAGTGTAAAGCCATCTGAAATCAGTGCTAAGTTTTGTTGTCCAAGAATGAATAGAAAAATAAAAATACATAAGAGAAAACATGTTAGCCATCAAATTTTAACCTAGATTGAAACTTGGCACACGTATCTGTAGGGGAACGATTTCCCCCCAAAACCTTTGTAACCAGTGTTGCCATATTTATGTTTAGGGATGCATTACAGTAATTAACCAGTTTAATATACTTTTCTTTAAGAGGCAGATAAAGATTGATAGCTCTTCAAAGTATTTCCCATAAACATCATGTCTCTCTTGCCAGGGTTCAGTTTCAGACAGCTGCCTTTTATCCAGGCGCTTGTCTCAGTCAGACAGAGAAACACAGTTGCTGTGGAGATATTTGTGTAGGAGATGAAGAAGATGAACAGCTGAATATCATGTGTATGCTGCCGGGACTTGAGAACATGACAAGATCAAGATATCACTGGGACAGGACTGATCCTTAGGCAGAACTCAAATTGGCTGAAAATGAAACTACTCCAACCCACCGTTTTGAAGGTCTTCTATAAAGACAGAGATAAATAAAACTGCAGAGTAATCAAATGCTCTATCCCTCCCAATATAATAAATAAATGAATGAAAAATAAATAAAAGGAAGGAACAACTTCCATTTCATATCCCTTCCCCATTGTCATGACTGGAGGAAGATTTGTAGGACTTCTGTCAACAGCATTGTTCACACCACTTGGTCAATTCCACCTCAGAGGAGGAAAAGCTGCCATCTACCCCAAAGTATATCCAATGGTTAACCTAGTCTCAGGAAGACATTCTCAGAAGACCCTGCCAGCTACAATGTGGTGTCAATTCTCCCTTTTTTTGTGCAAGATAATGGAGAAGCTAGCGAAGAACTTCATCCTAGCACATCTATCCATTGCCAGTATCTTGAACCTCTGCATTCAAGGGTATGGATGACCACTGCCTGTCCATGGATAGGAGTGGGTGTCTATGTTCATCCTCCTGAATATCTACTATATTTGATAGTGTTGCCCAAAGCATATGCCTGTCTTGCTACAGAAATGTAGCAATATTAATGAGAAAGATCTGATATAGCTCCAGTCCTTCTTTTCAGTCAATTACACTTCTGCAAGCATAGCACTCACTTGTGGAGTCCCACAAGGATCAGTCCTGTCCCAGTGATATTTTGATCTTGCCATGTTCTCAGATGCCAGCAGTACATGGACAATATTCAGCTATTCATCTCCTTTACAAATATTATCTCCCAGCAATGGCATTTATTTGCCCGTCCTAGATAAGCACCTGGATGAAAGGCAGCTGTCTGAAACTGAACCCTGGCACAAGTGAGATGATGTTTATAGGAGACATTCTGAAGACTTATTAGCCACTATTATCTTGTAATCCACTGAAGGATTCTGACTCCATACTATCAAAGTGATTCACAGCCTATGGGACCTCCTGGATTCTTCATTGTTATTAGCCATAGAGAAACAAGCCCCAAAATAAATTATTTAATCTAGCTACCTTCTGTTTTATTAAACATGATCCTGACCACTGCAATCCATCCTTCATGAGTTCCAGAATAAGCTATTGCAATTCCCTATTACTATGTAAGAGCACTGTAACATTTAAAAAATAGTCATTTAGTTCAGAGTGCAGCAACCCACCTCCTCACCATATTGCTCTTTTCAGTGTCTCTTCATAGACTTGATCTGCAATATCTCAAACCCTCTGAAGATTTAGCCTTGCTTCTCTTCTTTAGCCCTATTCCAGGCGCTTCTTTTGGACAAATTTTCTACCACACTATATTTCTGTGTACCATATAGCGAAGGTCTAGGTGATGGTCTGAATTTCACCTAATAGTGCTTTCCATACCCTTCCTATGGATCCGATTAGATCAGGACAGAGGAGAGACACAGATCTCTCTTTTGTTTTTCTCAATATACCCTCCAAGTCTCAGTCAGTGTTCCGAAGTTGAATCACTGTGTTCTTTTCTCTACGCCTAGCAACTTTTTCCAGCTTGGCCATTTGAAGTAATCTTTTCTGAAACACAGTTATGTTACTAAAAACCATTAGAATCCCAATGGATAATTTGAAATGTTATTCCATAATAGCTCACCCAGAGAGAGAGAAAAGTTTGATATTATATATGTAAATGTATGTCAAATAGTCACATAACACACTAATGCCAAATATCTTGAACTCAGGAGCTGGAGCTTCTGTCATGTCATACTTTCTGTTGACTGAAGATTAGTTTCCATTCAAAGGCAATAAGGGTTGCCTCATTCTGTGACATGCAACTTTCAGATCAGTGAAGTGGAAGAGTCACCACAGCTGGAAATGATATTTCATGTCCAAAAGGCATCATGCAATGTGGTGTGACATGACATGCCCTTCGCTTTACTGATAGGCACCTTTTATGTCACAATCTTTTCATATTTAGGATATGTAACTTCCATTCTGTTGTATTTGCTCACAAAGTGTGCTGAAAATTAAATACAGTGAACTATGTTTTAACTTTTATTAGCAACTTGTTTTGACTATATTTGGATTCCTTCATAAATGAAGTATCCATGTTATAATGATCATTGGTCAAAAATAACAGTGTAAATGGAGGACTGAGATAATTGAATATAAAAATCCAAGGCTCTCTAGGAGGGTGACAAATCCATGCGATGTCTTCATGGAGTAGATTGGCATGTGGGTTTTGAGTTATCTGAAAGGTATTTAAATTCACATGTAGCCAAGCATATCCCTAAAACCTTTACATCTGAGACAGCTCACATCCATTGTTAGTTCTACCATCTGACTGGAATAACCTTGCACTTGAGCAGTACATTCCTGAAATGAGGAGCAGAATATGAAAATCCAGAGTGTGTGGCAAAGGCTTCCTTAGAGAGAGATTTTAAGCACATATATAAAGACATTGGTAGCTGCTGTAAAATATATTTTAGAGGATGAGAAGATCCTGCAAAGCTATAATTTATCACTTATGCCACCATACGCAACAAACAAACAAACAAACCCACCACACAAACACACATCACTTCACATTTTGATGATGCACATCTGTAAAACCGAGTTTAGGATGAAACCAGTACAATTTGAAAATAAAGGTCTTGATCCCGCACAGTGCTGAGCATTTTAGCGAGGTGATGTCTCCTCTGTTCCCACTGACTTCAATAGGAAGTGAGGAAATGCCATACTTTCCTGGAGCAAGCCCCTAGTCTCTAAGCCAGGTCTCAAACTGGGGGTTATGACCCTTCAGGGGGTCACAAAGTTATTACTTGGGGGTCGCAGGCTGTCAGCCTCCACCCCAAACCCCATTTGCCTCTAGCATTTATAGTGTTAAATATACAATAATGAGTTTTTAACTTTGAAGGGGGGGGGTCACACTCATAGGTTTGCTGTTTGAAAGGGATCACCAATACAAAAGTTTGAGAACCACTGCTCTAAGCTACTAAAGTTTGAAGGCTGATTACTGCACACCATGAGGAGCTGTTAAGTAAAACTGTATATGAAAAGGCCACTTTACCAAAACCTGGCCCTATTACTGTAATAGTCCTTGAATAAAATATACATATATTTTACTATATACAAAAGAGCTTCTCAAAAGAGTTCAGATTCCAGGATGATGGCTTGTTTTCCCTACATGAACAGAGAGATTAGACATTACTTTGAATGACTCCTCCTTGTAGTCATGATGTGCTTAGTGCTGTCCTGTCGTTGGTCTGGTCTGCACACAAAGTTGCACTAGTTTAACAAAAGGTGTGAATGGGTCCAATTGATAATGTTTTAACCTGGCTCATATTGATTTTACTTGCATTGGTTAATTTAAAGGCACAAGCAAATCCAATATAAGCAATTTTAAATGGCTATAAGAGAGTGTGCACACAAGTCTTCATATTGGCTTAACTAAAATCAGTTCTTAAACTGGTTCAACTGCTGTATATAGACAAGGACTTTTGATTTTGATTTACTGGAGCTACCACCAGACAATGATTTTGGAATTCAATAAACTCCTGAGGTTTATGGGCAAGACATTTCTATATTTTCCTAACAGTAGTAAAAATTGGCTGTATGTGTTTATGCCATTGAAGTGATTGACTGTGATGGTTCTGAAGGATTCTATCAAGTTAGCTCTCATACATTTCCATAAATGCTTTCTTTTCATTTTAATATCATCATAAATAAATAACAAAAGAAATTACACTACACTGAATAAACTTCCATGGTTTAACCACTTCCCTTCTGTCCTGTGCTTTTGACAGCACTCTTTGAAATGACCGATTTCACACTGTCATGTTAGTGAGATGCTGGAGGCAAAAGTTTGTATACTGAACTAGATCAGACTGTATGAACAAGCTACTCAAAAGTCTACATAGGTGACCAGGAAATCTCTCAAGAAAAGGCTCTCTTGCAAGATTTCTAATCATTCCTGCCTCCAGTTTGCCTGGAGTACCAGGACACCAATCCTGTAGTTCTATGTGCAAAACTCTCATTGACTTCACATGCCAGGAGAACCAGCATTCATGGCACTGTTTGGACCTCATTAGAATTAGGAAGTACAGACAATATGAAAATGAAGGAAAAGAAAGATAACTCAGTATTTGAACATTTTAAACTCATTTCATGCTTGGGACAAAAGTTTATAGAGTTGATTTTTAAATTATTCAGGCCAATTCAGTCACCCATAGTACTGCACATGTTAGACAGCATTAAAATGGTTAGGGCTAGGTTGTGCCCTATCCACATGCAAGTGAAGGAGTTCCTTCCCTTTTGCATTTATCTGTGTAGGGAAAGGACACAATCCCAGTGCCTGTACTCCGGGGAGCACAGAGACCACTCCAATCTACTGACTGTAGAGTTTCAAACCAACCAAAATGAGACCTGAGCCCCCCCTAAATGTACAGCAGCCAGTCACAGCAGGGGACCAAGTTACACCATTCTAAGAGATTTTGCAGTGCATCTATTCCCTCCAGTCCCCCAACATACCAGTGAGCTCCATACCATCTCCAGTAAGGGCCTGTGTGTCAGTCACATGACTTGGCCCTTAACATAAACACACAAACCACTAAACATTTTTTATTTTTTTAATTTTCAGCTGAATGTCAGCATGGTTGTGCTATTCCAATATCACTTCTGTGGTTTATTAAAATCATGGTTTTCCAGCCTGTGTGAAGAAAGGTGGGGGGGGGGAGATATTCTTTAGCGCAATCTGATTAAAAGGGGGTGGGGGGGAATGATTTCAGTAATGATACTTAAATCTAGGATAAAACTATCAATTATTGAAATTCATTAATTAAGAAAAATATTTGCTAGAAATTGCTATATACTCTCAGTTTGAAGATTTTTCCACCAAAACATAGCCTCATTAAAATTTTACGTGAGACAGTCTGTTTGCAATTTCATTTTGCCGACTAGTTTTGCACTGAGGTTTGGAATTCTTTTTCATTATAATTTTATACCAATTAACTCAGAAAAAAAATGTAATTTACAGGTTTGCATAATTGCCCAGAGGTTATGATGTAGCACAAGTTGAGAACAGAAACAGACTTTTTATGCTTAGAAAGAAAGAAAAAAGGCACAAGTTAATTTATCTTTTGCTGTTAATTTTTATGAATGCATTTTTAGAGGTTACATACAGTAAGTTGAAATTGATCAAAAAGTGGTAAATTGTTTTCACATTCTACTATTCTGTGCAGCACTTTTAAAGGAAAGGTCTAACTGATGTAAGCACAGACAACTGAGTTTTAAAGCCATACCATGAGTCAAATATTGGTCTCTAAACAGAGGCGATACTAGCCGGCGACACAAGCAGGAATATTTTAGGGGGGCCTTCACACACAATACATAATACAAAGCTAATAGGCAACCCCCTTGAGTTACTCAGGGACCTAAGCAATTGCTTAGTCTGCTGATGCCTAGTGTCAACCCTGCCTCTACACCAAGCCTAATGTACTAGGCTTTGCTGCAACGGGGGATCTACAGCTATCAGTGGTGAAGGAAGTTCCCACTCCTTTCTCAAGACTGCAGTTGCCTCGCACCCCCATATGGTTCTCACTGTTGACCACATAGTCATTCCCCTCAGTTTAGCTCATGGACAACAGCTAAACCAAAACTGTGTGTGATGCTCTGTAGCTCGGGAGAACACCTACACGCCCATGTTCATCTTTATAAAACGATTTTGTGGTATCCAATGCAAAATTTGTCATGTTGGGTGTCTTCACAATGCACTGAGCATGGTTGTTATAGTTAGTCTCTAAGGTGCCACAAGTACTCCTTTTCTTTTTGCGAATACAGACTAACACGGCTGTTACTCTGAAACCAGTGATGTTATAGTAATTGTTACAGTAATGTTACAGTAAGGTTATAGATTATAATTTCTGTTAGGATATAGATATTCAGGCCTGCCTGTAAAGGCCTGTACTTTAAGAATTTAGGCGTATTTTTATCACTTGGCTAGTTAGAGGTATAAAAGAAAGAATCAAAATCACTGTCTGCCAATGTAAGGTCCTTCTCTTACTGTGACAGTCTGGGGCCCTGTTCTTAGGCTAAGGCCTTTGGCTAAGCGACAGAGGCAGCCATAAGCTGGGAGGCGACCGGTCACATCCTCACATTCCAAAGTAGTCACATGGAAAGAAGGTGCTATTGGGCTGTTAGGAATACAATCCTGTCCTGATAGTGCCTATCAGCTCCAGAGAAAGGGAAGTGCCTAGAAAATGTAAAAGAAAACTTAGTTTGATAGCATCCTGTCTGGCAAGAACTCACTTATCAATACTGGGATGTGAAATCCTCACTTCTGTATTGTCTTGCCATTATAGTTCCCACTTTGCTATTGTTTGTCTGTATAATCTCTGTCTGGTTCTGTGATTGTTCCTGTCTGCTGTATAATTAATTTTGCTGGGTGTAAACTAATTAAGGTGGTGGGATATAATTGGTTACATAATCATGTTACAATATGTTAGGATTGGTTAGTTAAATTTTAGTAGAATGATTGGTTAAGGTATAGCTAAGAATAGTACTATATAAATTAGGGGCAAACAGGAAGTAAGTTGGAATTCGGAAATAAGGAAAAGGAACTTGTATTTAAGCTTGCTGGAAGTTCACCCCAATAAACATCAAATTGTTTGCACCTTCGGACTTCGGGTATTGTTGCTCTCTGTTCATGTGAGAAGGACCAGGGAAGTGGGAGAGTGAAGGAATAAGCTCTCTAACAATTTCATGTATATAGTTATGAGACTGAAAATGTATACTCACAGCTTAAAGCAAGCCCATGCAAAAACTCTCCAAGAGCAGAGAGGCAGTTCACACCTCATCAGGGCATGGATGGGACAACCCAGTCCGGCCTCACAGGAACAATGGACACTAGCTTAGGCAGCAACCAAAGAATCTGTTAAACCTCGAGGGAGTCACCCCCTTCCTTTGGGCAGTTTGGGACTGTGATGAGGTAATACTCACCTGACTCAAAAGGGGGGGTGGGCGCAAAGCCAGGAAGAAAGAAAGGACATGATAAAAGGGAGAAACATTTTGCCATGCTCTCTCTCTTCCATCTACAGACACCACCACCAAGTGACTGAAATGCTGCTCAAAGGGTAGAGCCTGACTGAAAAGTAACCAGCCTGCCTGTGGTGAGAAGCATCTAAGGTTTTAAGGACATTGAAAGTGTTAAGATCAGCTTAGAATGCATTGTGCTTTTATTTCATTTGACCAAATCAGACTTGTTATGTTTTGACTTATAATCACTTAAAATTGATCTATATAGTTTATAAATCTGTTTGTTTATTCTACCTGAAGCAGTGTGTTTGGTTTGCCGTGTGTCAGAGGCTCCCCTTGGGATAACAAGCCTGGTACCTATCCATTTCTTTGTTAAATTGACAAACTTATATGAGCTTGCAGCGTCCAGCAGGCACAACTGGACACTGCAAGATGGAGGTTCCTAAGGTTGTATCTGGGACCGGAGATATTGGCTAGCGTCATTCGCTTGCAAGTAGCTGGGAGCAGCTTACATGCCAGACGCTGTGCTTGAACAGCCCAGGACTGCTCTCACAGCAGAGCAGGGTAAGGCTGGCTCCCAGAGTCAAGGATTGGAGTGGCCTAGCAGATCACTGGTCCAGACAATACCAGAGGGGGATGTTACAGTGGTGCAGTGAACAGGGTATATGTACAGCTTATTACAGCTCATTACTCCAAGTAAAGTTCATACTTTAAGCAATGATATTTGTGATTTTAAGTGAGTCTTAAGTGCAGCGGCGAAGAACATGAGGAGGTCACAGTTTTGTTATTTTCTGTTTGCTTATTTTGGGAAAGGGAAATAGGAACAGAAAAGCAGGAAAATGAGTGAAAGCAGTGAAGTAGAAGCTTTTTAGGCTTCAATCTGCAGAAAACGAGAGGGAGCACCAGAGATTACTACATCTGAAAGAACTGGAGATAAAAGAAAAAAAAGAGGCAGCCAGGGAGGAAGCTGCACACAGAAGGGCCATGGAAGAAAATGAGAAAGAGAGTGAAAACACTAGCTGGAACTGCTAGAGAAACGGAACCAGAACCCCCTGACCCCAACGACGCCCATCGTTCCAAAAAATTTACAAATGGGAACACTTATGACCTGCATACAGTGAGGATGATGATATTGCTGAATATCTGACTGCCTTTGAAAGGCTGTGCATAATACATGAAATCCCTGATAAGAAAATTCCTACCCTGATTGCAAAATTAACTGGTAAAGTTCAAAATGTATTCAATGGAATGCCTATTTAAGATGCTTTAGACTATTGTAAATTTAAAGATACTGTTTTGCGAAGTTTTCAGATTACTCCTTGTCAAGGTTCCTTCCCCACTCTGAACGCTAGGGTACAGATGTGGGGACCTGCATGAAAAACCTCCTAAGCTTCTCTTTACCAGCTTAGGTCAAAACTTCCCCAAGGTACAAAATATTCCACCCTTTGTCCTTGGATTGGCCGCTACCACCACCAAACAAATACTGGTTACTGGGGAAGAGCTGTTTGGACACGTCTTTCCCCCCAAAATACTTCCCAAAACCTTGCACCCCACTTTCTGGACAAGGTTTGGTAAAAAGCCTCACCAATTTGCCTAGGTGACTACAGACCCAGACCCTTGGATCTTAAGAACAATGAACAATCCTCCCAACACTTGCACCCCCCCCTTTCCAGGGAAATGTTGGATAAAAAGCCTCACCAATTTGCATAGGTGACCACAGACCCAAACCCTTGGATCTGAGAACAATTAAAAAAGCATTCAGTTTTCTTACAAGAAGACTTTTAATAGAAATAGAAGTAAATAGAAATCCCCTCTGTAAAATCAGGATGGTAGATACCTTACAGGGTAATTAGATTCAAAACATAGAGAACCCCTCTAGGCAAAACCTTAAGTTACAAAAAAGATACACAGAAATAGTTATTCTATTCAGCACAATTCTTTTCTCAGCCATTTAAAGAAATCATAATCTAACATGTACCTAGCTAGATTACTTACTAAAAGTTCTAAGACTCCATTCCTGGTCTATCCCCGGCAGAAACAGCATATAGACAGACACACAGACCCTTTGTTTCTCTCCCTCCTCCCAGCTTTTGAAAGTAACTTGTCTCCTCATTGGTCATTTTGGTCAGGTGACAGCGAGGTTACCTTTAGCTTCTTAATGCTTTACAGGTGAGAGGATTTTTTTTTCTGGCCAGGAGGGATTTTAAAGGGGTTTACCCTTCCCTTTATATTTATGACACTCCTGAAATGTATAGAGTTAAATTTAGGAATCTTAAGAGGGATATTGGTATAAGTAATGGGGAGTATGTAAACAAAATGAAATATTTGTTGGGGAAATGGGTGAGGGGCAAAGAGGTAGCAAGTTTTGAGGGAATGTTGGATCTAGATGCTCAAGAGCATTTCCTAAGCATATGTAAGGCTGATGTAAAGCAGTGTCTATGGGACAAAGATGTAAAGTCTGTGGATGAGATGGCTTTTTTAGCTGATGCCTTCTAACAGAATCAGACTTCTATTGAGGGCAGGCCACAGAAAGAGGGGTTTAAAACTGGTGGGAAGGGAGGATCCCATTTTGTCCCTGGGAAGAGAGAAGGGAGCCCAAACATTCTCTTACCCAAAAACATTCCTCTACTGGTAACTCCTATCCCAAATCTCCTGTAAAAGCAGAAGAGCCCAGAAGGTTTTATCAGTGTATTTCCACTGATCACCTGAGGAACAAATGCCCTGTGCTAGGAGGAAGTAGGCAAACCATAGTTCATGTCAGTTCTGCTGTCCTCAACACAGAACCCCACCCCACCCCCATCACCACCACCCCCAAGCAATTGAAACCTATCATATTGGCTCTGTGAGGTTAACCTCTGCAGAACCAGATATAGAACATGTTAAGGCTGTCCAAATTGATGGCAGGGAATACTTGGGGCAGAAGGATATAGGGGCCCAGATCTCTCTGGTTAAGCAGAGTGTGGTTCCAAAGGCCAGTATGTTGCCTGGCCAAATGGCAGAGATTGTTGGGGTAGGCGAAAGTAGATTTCTCATACCTCTAGCTAAAATCCATGTGGTTTGGGAAAGTTTGGAAAGTGTTTTGACTGTGGGGGTAACGGAACACCTCCTATTCGACCTGCTCCTTGATTTTTTCCATATAGCTCAGGTTAAAGTATGTGCCTGCAGCAGGAGGGAGTGTTATGCTGGGACCCCCAAGGGAAAGGGTAAGGTCTCAGGAATTGCTGAGAGAATGGGAGAAAGTCTCCTTGATTCTTCTGCAGCTGGGGGAAGCAGTGTGCTTCCAGGTGGGAATGTGGTGGAGACCAACTCCGAAACTGCATCTGGAGGCAACACCACATCAGGAAGGGATGAGGGTGTAATGCCTGCCAGAAAGAGAACTGTCCAGGTTGTTAGCTGACAGCAGGTCACAGCTGAATCAGAGGCAAAAACGGCTCTAAGGAGCATAGAGCAATGTGTCCCAGAGGAGAGCCCAGAGAAGGTGCAGGGGATCTCAGAAACCACAGAGGTGGATGAAGATTCCTGTGACACTGTAACACAGGGAAGCAGTGTGCTTCCAAGTGTGGGAGGCGCTGAGACTAGCTCCTTCCCAGCAGAATGCAACATGCCCTCAGGCCCAGGGGCAGGAGAGGTGTTGTCTGTAATTAAGGAAACTGTCCCAGTTGTTATCTGGCAGAGCTTTGCAGCTGAATAAAAGATAGAACCCTTCCTAATGAACACAGAAAATTGTGTCTTCGGAGGGAGCCCAGAGGAGGAAACTGGGGAAGGAATAGTGGGGGTACAGGAATGTCTCCTCACTAGTCACTTGGGGCAGAATGCCCAAAACACTGGGAGGATGGCTGGGTCAGCATCTGTGACCCAAGTTTTGAGAAGGAACTGTGTAGTCACACAGCTGGCTTCTCAGGGACAGAGAAAGGGGTGATGGAGGGTACCCCAATCCAGGACCCAATTTTTCAGGATGCTATTCCCGATAAGATTTTGGAAAGTAACTGTCTCTTTACATCAAGATGCAGCTCCAACACCTGTAACAGCAGAGGAGTTGAGACCAGGAAATTGCCAGGTGGTAGTCTTGCAGAATGCAGATGACCCAACTCACAGAGTGGGGGTGCTTTCCCCAGGCTAGTGAGACACAGAGAGCAGTTATGGGAAAGCTGCTGGGAAAGGGTGAATCTGATCAAAGGCTAAATGCACCTAGCCCAGAAAGCACAGATCACAGCCCTCTAGGGGGCAGGGAAGAACTCAGTGCTGGGAGGGGGAAACACAGGGTAAACCCAAAAGGGGAGTTGGATTTCCTACATATGTACAGTCCTGGGGTTGGGAGACTGCTCCCCAAAGGGCCAGCCAATGTGCAGAATCCTCCCGGACCCTTAGCTTGCCAGACCCTGAGATATCAAAATGCCAGAAACATGATTAAATTAAGAGCCCACACAAAGGGAAACACTGGAGGGAATGAGAAGCCAGTGACTGATAACATGGGAGAGAGTCAAAGGACACCATGGGTAATGAACAAACTAACCTCAAACTACACTAACTGAATAGGGGCGAGATATCATAAAGATACTTGTAAACACCCATGTGTGAGAAAAATTTTGGTATTAATGTTAAGTTTTGGGGATAAGAATTTTGACACAGATTTTAAACCTTATGATAATGCTATTTTTCAATTAATACCTGTAAACAGTTTTAAAGCTTATCACAGCAGAGAAACCATAACAAAAAATGGTTTGCTGTGTGTAAATGGGGAAACTGAGGCATGCTGCCTCATGACATTAATGGCTGGATGCCAAGAGAACTATAACAACAACCTGCCTTCGAGCTAGTCAGTGACTAACCTTCTTGCAGTAAACTAGTAAGAGGAGAGGTGTGACGCTCTGTAACTCGAGGGAACACTCTATACCCCATGTTCATCTTTATAAAATGATTGTGTGGCAAAGTTTGTCATGTTGGGTGTCCTTGGAAGGCTCATAAGGCACTGAGCATGGTTGTTATAGTAATTGTTACAGTTATGTTATAGTAAGGTTATAGATTATAATTTCATGTATATAGTTATGAGGCTGAAAATGTATACTCACAGTTTAAAGCAAGCCCATGCAAAAACTCTCCAAGAGCAGAGAGGCAATTCACACCTCATCAGGGCATGGATTGGACAAACCCAACCCAGCCTCACAGGAACAATGGACACTAGTTTAGGCAGCAATCAAAGAATCTGTTAGACCTCGAGGGAGTCACCCTCTTCCTTTGGGCAGTTTGGGACTGCGATGAGGTAATACTCACCTGACTCTGAAGGGAGACGGCGGGAGCAAAGCCAGGAGGAAAGAAAGGGCATGATAAAAGGGAGAAACATTTTGTCATGCTCTCTCTCTTCCATCTACATCTACAGACACCACCACCAAGTGACTGAAATGCTGATCAAAGGGTAGAGCCTGACGGAAAAGTAACCAGCCAGCCTGTGGCGAGAAGCGTCTAAGGTTTTAAGGACATTGAAAGAGTTAAGATCAGCTTAGAATGCATTTTGCTTTTATTTCATTTGACCAAATCGGACTTGTTATGTTTTGACTTATAATCACTTAAAATCAGTCTTTATAGTTTATAAATCTGTTTGTTTATTCTACCTGAAGCAGTACGTTTGGTTTACCCTGTGTCAGAAGCTCCCCTTGGGATAACAAGCCTGGTACTTATCCATTTCTTTGTAAAATTGACAAACTTATATGAGCTTGCACCATCCAGCGGGCACAACTGGACACTGCAAGATGGAGGTTCCTAGGGTTGCGTCTGGGACCGGAGATATTGGCTAGTGTCATTCACTTGCAGGTAGCTGGGAGTAGCTTACATGCTAGAGGCTGTGCGTGAACAGCCCAGGAGTGGGGGTTCTCACAGCAGACCAGGGTAAGGCTAACTCCCAGAGTCAAGGATTGTAGTAGTTTTTTTTTCCCCCAGACATTAAGAAGATCTACAATATCTGCACCTTTTTCTGACATGAGGCTATTATCTGAAGTGGATGGTCCAGCAATCACAGTTCAAAATTTCGCTGTTCTCTCTATCTTCTGGTCTTTCACATGACAAACTAAGCTTATCCTCATTCTCTGCAAAAGTCTTCACATTACTGGTGCATCCATTTGGTGATTTCTTCATCCCAATGAAAAGTTTGTTGTTGTTGTTTGTTTTTCTCCTCAAACTTTTTGGAGAAATCTCTTTTTGCTCTGATGCATAACAGCTGACCAAGCCAGGTCATTCATCCCTATTACGATGTACACTAGGTAGCACTAAAATGCTTAGAACTAGGTTAAACTCTAGAGTACAGGTTATTTGTTCCAGTTTTTCCTCTATCTCCTAATTTTCCCATCTCCAAAAAAAAAAAAATGGTGGTAATGTTTAACTATAATAGAGAGATGGTAGAATAGAAGGATGGCCCTGTGGTTACAGTTCAATTCTATGCTGTGCCACAGACCTCCTGTGTAACCTTGAGCAAGTTACTTAGAGCCTGATTTTAACGGTATTTAGATGCCTAAAGATGCAGATGGGCTCCTAATGGGACTTTAAAAGATCCCTAATTCCCAGTGTGTTTAGGTCTCTAAATATTCTTTTAAATCTGGTCCTTCATCTGGTCCTTCACCCTTAGTTCAACACCTTTAAAATGAGGATGACAGAACTTCCCTACCTCACAGAGATGTTGTGAGGATCAATGCTCTGGTTATGGGGGCCAGTTAAGTAACTAAAATAGACGTTAATAGAGTGCTTTGAGACCTATGGAAGAAAACCTGCTAGAAAAACTATTCAAGTATTGAGTATATTAAGTAATTGGATAAAACATTTCATACTAATTGTGACAAAATAGGATTAATTTCTGAAATTATACTGGAGGGAAGGAAAGAGAAAAGGCTTTCAGTCACCATATATTCCTAAACAATGGGGAAATACCTTCTCCTGAAACTCTGAATGAGCAACAATAGCTCACAAGTACAGCAATTCCAACACAACAGAACTATTTGAATACTGGGGCCTGACTAAGGCCTAAACTAAGAGCAAATAGGCACACAAAGGAAAGGTAACACTGGGTTGGAAATAGGGGGTGTCAACAGGTCTCTAGAGACAAAAGGAAAGGTTATTAACATGTTTTAAATCAATTTTTATCACCCAGAGAGTCACTGAACCAACAGAAAGTTTGGCCTACTTAGAAGAGACACACACACACAAAACAGCATGACAGGCTGTCAGGTAGGCTCAGAGGTTCACAGCTTTGCTTCTAAAGGAATGTAAGCTTGTTCTTCTCTTTCTGTAACTGAGTCTAAGACCCTGCCAAGGTAGCATTTGTGCAACGTAAATCTTAGGTGTCCATTTATTTTTGTTTAAACTATTCACTGTGCTTTTAATCTTCAAATAAACCTTGGTTTTACTGAGAATTCTGCTGTCCGTTTGGAAATTTCACACAGGTCTTCAGTCTCTGAGGATAACAACTCACAGCCACCCTCACACAGATGGGCCTGCCAAGAACAGGGGACTACAGACCTAAAGACACCTACTTTTCTGATCAAAAAGGCAAGGTTCAGAGAGAGGATCCTCTACCAGGGAAGCGTGTGGCAGACAGCCAAGGTGGATAACTAATGGGGAGACGATTCAGAGACCAAAATGGAGCAAGACTCACAGTTGCCTTAAAGGGTAGCAGTTGTTTTGATTGTTCTTAGTGCTAGGAAATTATTTTAGGGGACTGGGTGGGAATTGATAAGTTTTCAACATTTGGAACAATTTCCTCTTAGTGGGTAACAAGCTATTTGTGCTCTCAAAGTAAATCACTGTTGTAAATTTTTTAATCATGGTATGTGTCATCACTTAGCAACCAATATAACTTGTTCAAATCAGACTGACTGGTAGTAATTTTTGAGGTCCTGAATATAAATTAGAGAATTATCAATGGCTGCAATGAATACCACATTGATCTACAAAATCCCATTCAGATCCCATATCTGAAGACAGAAGCGAGCAAAGAGGAGGGATAAGGAGCCTAGTGAGCTGGCATTTATGCCTCTGCCAGGGCTTTTAAGTTTAGTCCCTGCTGGAATTCTTTTATTATAGTAGAAGTTATATTATAGGGCTTTGTTGGAAATTCTCTTCTCTCAGCTTTCAGTAATTAAATCAGTCCCAGGGTCTTCTCCCCTGTCCCTCATCCTCATTTAAAATTAGATCTCTCAAAGTTTCAGACACAGAAATTTAGCAATTTTGCACAGCTCTATTGCTAGGCTTAATTAAACTAACAATATACTTATGAGACCACCTTCTCTGGAACCAAGAGAAGTCCTCCAGGGCCCTGCTAAAGGAAAGCACTCCCAGTCAGAACAGTTTTGCACATGCATGAGTGCTGTCCTGAATAGGGACAGACAGGAGCACATGCTTAAGTGATTGCCTGAATTGGGACCCAGGAGTGCTGCGAATACTTTGACTGAAGATAATAATCCAAGGAGTTGAGATATTTGAGCCAAATTGTGTTATGCAATTTCCATATCTATACTAATTAACAGTGAGTGGGACTTGTGAGGATCTCAGTCTATGTGGAGTGGAAAAGACTGTCCTATCACTGTTCCTAGGGTGCTGTAGGAGGCTTCAATCAGGGACCAACAGTCATAGTGGTCAGGCCACAGCCAAGCAGTTTCTCCGAGTGTTGGGACAGCTCTTCCAGACAGTCTAGGGAGTGTGGCCTAATGGCCAAGTCACAGTTTACCATCACCACCATCCACCGAGTCCTCTAGGATCCTCAGGCAGCCAGGGGAAGGGTACGACCCAGGTCCTTCCTCTCCACCGGGTCCCAGCCCATAGCCCAACTGGAGGGAGGCTGATCTGGAATGACAGCCAGAAAGGACTGACTGAGACTTGGCCTACTTCCTACCTTCTCTGTTTTCCCTTCAGTTTGAGGCATGGCCCCAGCCTTCTGCTTGCACACACTCAGTAATTCAGATCCTCAGCTGGGGGAGAAGGGAGAAAGAAGGCTTCCTCACTCACTGTCAGAATTCAGTAGAGTGAATGAGGCAGAGCGATCTACAGAGGAAGGACTGGGTCTGTGAGTGAGACATGGCCAGGAGATTAGGGGTCTGTCCCTGCTGAGTTGGGGAGAAGGGGGCAGGGACAGACCCGTAGCCTCCTGGCCAAGTCTCACTCACAGATCCAGTCCTTCCTCTGTAGATCACTCTGCCTCATCACCTGCAGCCTGTTTGCCTCCCTGCAGCCATTCTCTCCTTCACTCTCCCCCCACCTGCCTGCCAGAGCTCCTTTTAAAGTAGGTCCTCTATAGGGAGCATGCTTGGCAACTGCCAAGGAACAGGACCTTCTTGGCCCAATACTGCTCCATCACTCCTTTAACATTAGGGTGGTGATCTGTAAACCCCACCACAGGAACTCTCACTGTTACTGTAGGGGAGGATTTTTTTCTTAGTAAGGGAGAAGGAAGCAAAGCTCTTGCAAGCGAGGGAGAGCAGGAAAAGGGAGTTGAATTAACCTGGCTTCCATTCTCTATTTCAGAATTTTAAGGATGGACATAATTTGTTTTTAGGGTTCAAATGTAAAATCACCTGTAGGAATGAAGAAAGGATTAATTTAGGGCTGCATGCTGATGGGTAACTGATCACCCTCAACTTCCACTAACTTCAAGTGCCCAGCCCTTCTCTGAATCAGGCCTTAATTTCCCAAATAGTGCTCATGTAAGAGCAGATATTTCCTTTAGGTCTTATACACTCTGTGGCAATTTAGCTCTAGAATTAGAGGTCAAGTGTACACAACAGCTGGAGGATGGTTTTACTCCCACTGTTGTCATAGCATGGAAGGGTACATCGGCTGCTCATTCCTCTGAAAAAAGTTTGAATCGATTTAGACTGGTGATCTGTGGGTTTGTTGTTCTCTGTGATTCACACACTAAAATGCACTTCTGCACATATCTACTCATAGTTAGAAACAATGTCAATATTTTAAATTAGATGCCCACTACTCACTCTTCTTGCTATATCCCAAAGAGTTCTTCAGGCAGCTTTATTTGTATTTGTGATATCAGCAGGAAAAAAAGAAATGAGATGGAAAACATTAATAAAACAAAAGCTCAAGAAGTTTGATCCGGTGATGAACTGTCTACACATAGACAGCTTCCACTCTTTAAGTCTATGTGACAGCTTTAGAATGATGAAATATGTTAAAGAGACAAGGAAACAAAAAGGGGGTAATTTCATCCCAGGATATGATTTAAAACTAATCCTGTTTGGTATGTCATCCAAATATGAAGGTTTTTTATTGATTTTTTTTGAATTGGTTCTCTGCTGTGCAGCAAAGAGAGAGCGGAAGACATTCAATAGCAAACAGACAACAGACTGAGAGCTGCTTCTACTGAAAATAATGACACTATTATAGGGTGAAATGAAAAATATAGCTCCAGAAGTTTAGATGATTACACAAACCTTGAATCAAATTCATCCCTGCTGCACTCACTTGTCTTCAGTGGAGATGTGCCAGGGATTAAATTGATCCCTTGCATGGGTTTTCCCTTTCTTTCTCAAAGCCTATCCTAGAGCATCCTTGACATGGTCCTTGACTTCATCCCTTCTCTACTTCCTGTATGAATAATAATCAGCTTTTCCCTCTGTGGTTGAACCTAGTGACTCCCTTTCTCCCCAGGATTTCTCTCTCCTTTCTTGTCTCCAACCTCACTCACCCCAATCCCCAGTAGGCCTCCTATATTTTGTGGTATTCTTCCACATCCATTTTAAGGACTCATCAAGTCTTGTGACCCTACCATAGATTCTGGGAATTTTAGATTTGAAAACAGAGAGCCAAGCAGAAATTGCCTGTTATAAAAGATTTCATAAGAGGGTGGAAGGGAGAAGTTTTCTGGTTGAAGGCAGCAAAGGAGTACTTAAAAACATTTCAAGCTCAATATAAGATGTTCAAAGCCACATGTCCTGCTACCCCTTCCTACATCTCTAATCTGTTCCCCTCACATATTATTTCCTCCCATCTTTGATCCATGAGTAATGCCACCTTCAATACTCTTTTTCAGCTGCTTCTCTCAAGAATGTCTGTGACCAAAAGAGTCCTATTAAAAACCAGAACACTACACATACACAAAATCACACAAATTTAATGAAATCCTTCCTCCCATTACCCTTCCTCCAACTAAGAATGAAATATGAAAACCTCTCATTTTGAAGGATTTTAGATTCTGTTGCAAACATTTTAACAACCCTAATTTTAACAGCAGTACTTAATGTTGGGCCAATATTTAAAGCTGACTATTTAAATTATTCTCACAGAATGTGTGCACATGCAAAACCTACATTTGTGCATGCAGTAGGACACATGCAATTGTATATTTTGCACATACAAAGAGCTGTCTGCATATGGAAATATAGAATATTTGGGCAAATTTTGTTGGCTAAATTAACTCTTAATGTCTATTTTGTAACAGGTTGATTCCACTGGCCTCAATGTCCTCTGGACCAGGCCCTTCACTACAAACAGTGCAGAGCGCTGCAATGGACCTATGTGAACTATGTCTTCCCTGAGGTAATTATATCTTTTTTTTTTTTTTTTGTAAACCATGGTAAATTGCTACACTTGCTAAACACATTTTATCATGTTGCAACACTCAGGAATGTACTACATTATTCTTCTGATGTAGCTCATTTTCTAATTAGAAAATTTGCATTCCTACTACTAATTGCCTATTGCTATTTTTTTCTTCTAAAGAAGCGATGTCTACAGATGTGCTGCACACAGCAACATACATTTTCTGCGGTGTGCTGATGTTGCAGAGTTATTCTTTCTTTCTTAGCTTAAAACTCCCCAAAAGATAACCAAGTTAGGTAGTTGAGTTGGCAGTAGTAAGCCAGCATACATCAATTCAATTGACCATGAACTCCAGGGCATAAACAAATTGATCAAAGCCGTGATATTTTAGGTTGGGAAGTCTATTGAAGAAGATTAAATTAGACCATTATCCAAGTAAATCACTTGTTTCGCTTCTGTGCTGCTAAGAAAGGTGAATGCTAAGACTTAGAATCAAAGAGAATAACTGAGCAGCTCAGTAGAGATGGCACACCTTAGAGCTTTATTAGCAGAATTTGCACTGACAAATCTTTTACATATCATGCTCTTCCCAAACCAACTTAGAAACATCTTCCATACCTACCTTTGTCTGATGTGTCTTTAAGGGCTTCTGGAGTTCACATCAGGATACATGGGCATATCAGTACATATATCAATACTATAGGCATAGTTTTGTTAAGATGTTTTAAATATACTCAAATATATTCTTAATTAATTATTCTAGAAAAATAAAGTGACCGAATGATTATCAACCATACTTATTTTATAGTGAAAATATTTGAGGCCTAAAAGTATGCATTAAACTCACTACTTAATTTGCCATTACAATTAACATTTTATCTGTTTTTCTTAAATCTACTATTTGTTAAAACATTCTATACAGCTATTGCATAGAAGTTTTCTTCAGTAATATTTCTTATAAGAATGACAACTACAATGTAATTAAGGGCAATTGAAAAAGAGTTTCTTTTTAGCCTCTGTGTATTTGTAAGAGAGATGTTGACACTTCTGAGACATTCAAAATAACAACAAAAAAGTAGATATATGGTAGTCTGGATCGCCCATGATAATGGTATTGGAGACTTTTGCCTCTATATTATGTCTGATCTTTGTCCAACAGTCAGAAGTTCTCATCTGGTGATAAATGTTGCTGAATGTCCTAGCTGAAACAAGTTGGTGGCTTCAGTCTAGTTCTTAGCAAATAGATAACCCTCATCACAAAGCTGGCACCCTCAGTAAGGAAACTTGGAATGAATGGGAATGGATACATAATTATCCGTTCAGCCCTGAAGATGGTTACTCCAGTGTGGTTACTCTGCTGCTACCTTATTAAACCTATTTTTAGGTAAATAGAAGATTTCATACCACAAGCTGTTGATGTTGATTTTCTTTTACCCATTCCAGGGAACTGGTTAGTTAATTGAGTTCTTCATTGTGTCTTTTTTCTCCAATTTCATTTCCCTCTAGATTTTTACTCTCTTTTAAGACCATCCTATTTACAGGCATCTGATTTCTGATAAACTTGCACATTCAGAATGTCACTATTGCTCCCAATAGTAGTGTTCCTAGCATAAACCGGGATATAGTTTGACAAATGGGTTTTATTATTATTTTACTATATAGCCCAGTCATTCAGAGCATTGGGTGGGCACGTTTTGAAATATCCAAATAAATACAATTGTATCAACATGCAAACTCAGGGAGACATTTTGTGATCACAAAATGCCACTTATTAGAATATTATAGCCCCAAACAGTGACATAATTTTAAGATCATTGGAAAACAATACATGTATTTTAAAATTTATAAATATACTGAGCTGACAACAAAAGGCTGTCTTTCATAATGTCCTGAAAATAATATATTGGCTGACATGGACATTTTAACTTAAGATAATTAAGAATTAGCTCAGTTCTGATTTATAGCTATGCATACACATATGAAAAATGACTAACATCAAGCAGTGTGCTTCTATTTTGCCTTTGCAGAAGCATGGACTTGAGCTAAGAGAGCTTTTCCAGCCATGATCTTTTTGGCCTTATCTTCCTCTCACAGAAATCCATGCTAGTTCTTTAAACCATTATTTAAAAGGTTAGAATTTTGCCAAGAGGTTTTTAGGACAATCTGATATAAATTGTGCAGCAGATAGCTTATATAAACTTTAAAATATATGAAGACATCTGAAGATTTCTGTTCTGTAAGCAGTAAACGGTATTCATCTGACCTCTCTGAAATGACCTAATCAGGTCCGCAAGGTTTTCAATTAAGATGCCAAGACCCTTACAAAAAAAAGTTACATGCTCTTTCAGAGGCCTTGACTAATCCCAACTATTGCATAAAAGCATATTTCTGTTCATCTTCTCAATCTTTATAATTAAGGTAAAATTACTAGTGTGCAAAATCCTTATCGAAACAATCAGAAGCCTATGTATCGAGGTCAGGCTAACTAGTCCATAGTTCCCCAGCTCCACCTTTTTAAAGATGGATACTGTGCTAGGCCTTCTCCAGTCTTCTGGGACCTCACCTGTCATCCAGGAGATTGCAAATCTTATTGCCGGTGGCATTGAGATTTCTTCAGCTAATTCCTTCAGCACATTGGGGTGAACAGCATCAGGTCCTGCTGACTTGAATTCATTCAAATTAGTGAGAAGATCTCCGACATCTCTGATCTGCATCCCTTCCCTTTTATTGTCGATGATAACTTTGCTAGTTGTCCAGTCACATGTTATTTTTTGTGTGAAGACTAAAGCAAAGTAGGCATTAAGCAGCTCCACCTTCTTATCTTCTGTTACCAGCTCACCTTTTCTATTGAGCAGCAGACCCATACCATCCCTGGTTTTTCTTTTTTGTCTGAAATGATTCTTTGTGGAACTCCTTCTTGTCATCTCTAACAATTCTTGCCAATTGTAATTCATTCTTTGCTTTGGTTATCCTGATTTTGTCCCCACGCACTCGTGCTGTTCCCATTTATACCTTGGTGACATGCCATTCTTTCCATTTCCCTTTTGGTTTTCAGATAGATAAAAAGCTCCTTGAGCAGCTACACTGGTCTTCTGTGACTCTTATAATCTTTCTTCTGAATCAGAATAGCTTGACAGAATAGCTCTGTCTAGTATAACATCTTTTAGGAACTGCCAGCCCCCTTTGACTCCCTTTCTTCCTAATTGACTCTCCATGGGACCTTGCCTGCTATTTCTCTGAGTTGACTGAAATCTGCCTTTTTTTTTTTTTTTGAAGTCCAATGTCCTTGTTTGCTATTCTCATGCCCTCCTATCCTTGGAATCTTGAATTCTATCAGATTATGATTACTTACTCCCAAACTCCCAACTGCCTTCACATTTGCAATTAATTGGTCAAAACCAGATCCAAAATGGATGACCCCCTAATTGTTTCCTCAGTTTTCTGAATCAGGGTAATCAGGATGGAATTTTAGAGCCTGATCCAAAGTCCATCAAAGTCAATGGGAGTCACTCCATTGAACTAAATGGGCTTCAGATCAAGTGTTAGGATATAGATATTCAGGCCTGTCTGCAAAGGCCTGTACTCTAAGAATTTAGGTGTATTCTTATCACTTGGCTAGTGATAGAGGTATAAAAGAAAGAATCAAAATCACTGTCCGCTGGTGTAAGGGCCTTCTCTTACTGTGACAGTTTGTGGCCCTGTTCTCAGGCTCAGGCCTTTGGCTAAGCAGCAGAGGCAGCCATAAGCTGGGAAGCGAACGGTCACATCCTCACATTCCAAACTAGTCACATTGAAATAAGGTGCTATTGGGCTGTTAGGCACTATCAGGACAGGATTGTATTCCTATCACCTCCAGAGAAAGGGAAGTGCCTAGAAAATGTAAAAGGAAACTTAGTTTGATAGCATCCTGTCTGGCAAGAACTCACTTATCAATAGCTGGGATGTGAAATCCTCACTTCTGTATTGTTTTGTCATTATAGTTCCCACTTTGCTGTTGTTTGTCTGTATAATCTCTGTCTGGTTCTGTGATTGTTCCTGTCTGCTGTATAATTAATTGTGCTGGGTGTAAACTAATTGAGGTGGTGGGATATAATTGGTTACATAATCATGTTACAATATGTTAGGATTGGTTAGTTAAATTTCAGGAAAAGGATTGGTTAAGGTATAGCTAAGCAGAACTCAAGTTTTACTATATAATCTGTAGTCAATGAGGAAGTGACGGGGGTGGGGGTGTGAGATGGGAACAGGGAATGGGGGTAAGAAAATTGGAATCATGTTTTGCTAAAGGGGGAAATGGGAACAGGGAATGGGAGTAAGGAAGTTGGAATCATGTTTGGCTAAGGGCAGGAATGGGAACAGGGACACAGGTGTAAGGCTTTGTGGTGTCAGAGCTGGGAAGGAGGATACTAAGGAAGGAAACTGGAATCATGCTTGCTGGAAGTTCACCCCAATAAACATCGAATTGTTTGCACCTTTGGACTTCGGGTATGGTTGCTCTCTGTTCATGCGAGAAGGACCAGGGAAGTAAGTGGGTGAAGGAATAAGCCCCCTAACATCAAGCCCTTAGAAACTGGAGTGGAGAAAGTTGTCTCTGATTAGCAAATGCAGAAGATGATGAGAACTTTGCAAAATATTTGAGTCAAAAGGGAACAATTCCTCTAAATTAGGCATTTAATGAGTTTCAGATATATCACCGAAGATTTTTAAAAATAGATGACTAAAGTTCAACTCCAAAATCCTCATTCAGAAGTCAAGAATGAATGGCCTTATTTTCAAAAGTGTTGATCACTCAACAGCATTTCTGAAAGTCAAACTACACACTTAGGCCATGTCTACACTGGCATGCTGAATGGGCACTGCTGCAATCAATGCAGCACCGTCGATTTAGAGGGTCTGCTGAAGATGCGATAAGTCAATGACAGAGCACTCCCCGTTGACTTCAGTACTCCACTTCCCCAAAAGGAGGAAGGTAAGTAAGCAGGAGAGTGTCTCCTGGTGACATAGCACAGTGTAGACATCCCAGTAAGTCAATGTAAGTTACGTCGCTCGGGGGGATGATTCTTTCACCCCCCTGAGCAACATAACTTACCTCAACTTAAATGGCAGTGTAGACCAGGCATAGTTAGGCACCTAAATATGGACTCAGGAGCCTAAGTTTAGCCACCTATTGTGACAGGATCCCCGGGGTGCAGCCTGGGACTGTGGGCCTACTGTGCCCCCTTAATTCTCTCCAGCCTGGGCTGTCTCTCTCAATGCTTTGCTAGTGACCAGCAGCAAACCTCTCCAGGTGCTGTTATCACTCAGCACAACTGCATGTGGAGCCCCACAGCTAGGAAGATTGCAATGCTCCCAGAGCCACTCATTAATCAAACAGAGAAAGGCACCAGAACCAAATTCCCCCAGCTCCAGCACTGTACCTCAGGACTCTACCATCTTGCACTCCAATGAGCCGTGCAAATTTATGAATAGGTTCACCACTTCATCAATGGAAAGTGGATATACACCAGCCTTCGGAAAACCTGAGCAGATTTGTCCCCACACTTCATAGAAACTCAACTGGTAAAGATAAACAGTAAAATAAATTTATTGACAAAAGATAGATTTTAAGTGATAGCGAAAAAGTCAGAATTAGTTACCAAAAGAAATAAAATATAAGCTCGCAGTCTAAACTCTCAACCTTATTAGACTGGGCAACAACTACTAGATTAAGCAGTTTTTCTCATCCCACTGGATATTGCAGTTCATAGTACACAGATTTCACCCTTGAAGTCTGGGCCAGTCCCCTCAGTAGGAGTCTTCAGAGTATCCTTGTTGCTTGCAGTGTAGGTGGGGGCAGGAGAAAGGCCCAACATGTGGCCACTGTGTTTGTTTTATAACCTCAGTCCCATGTGCTTGGGGAGCACAAGTCCAGGCATGTCTGGGGGTATTACTGAGTCCCCAGGCAAAGTTGAGCAATTCCCCTGGTGTGGCCTCATGCAGGTGAGTCATTGAATTGTAGCTCCCTTGCTGAGCAATGGTTGTTGATGGGTTGTTTGACATCCTGCCCGGGTGGTGTTTACTTCCTTGCTTTTGCCTCTGGGGAGCTAATATCTGACTGATTCCCCAACATACAGCATGTTTTAGTGACAACCATATAACTTTTAGTGACAATTCTCATAACTTCATATGCATTAATGATATACAAATATGGATAGAGAAGTGACTTTTCAGCAGATACCTTTCTCTGATACAAGAGATGCTTTATATGTAAGATCACAGTTATATGAAAATGAGGAATATGGAGGTTAGAGTACACACCCCCAACACACCTATATTTGAAAATTTTGGCCACAATGCATTTATTTAGAAATGATTCTGGCCCAGTGAAACTTCTGAAGTTGGAATGTTTTTGCTACTTCATTTCAAGTTGGAACCTGGGATCATCATTTACTGAACATCTACTTGTCTAGACTCACAAAGTATATCTTAATTGGCTGTTTCCTTGAGTGGCTGAAAACTGCAGCTCTATACTACAGAATATGCGATGGAGGATCAGACCATTCCTCTTCCATTTGCTTTTGCAAATGTAAAGGCTGCAATTGTTCTGGTCTCTGCCTCTGTCTGAGTTTCTGGTATGTGAAGAAAAAAGAATTTCAGATTTTGAGAAAATCTTCCAGGTAATAGCTTAGTTCATTTTATATTCATATATTTCCATCAATTAGAGCTAACTGCTGTATTATCTTATCCCTGCTTTATGTGCACAGCTCTACTCACCCTTAACTACGCAACCACAAAAGGCACTTCCACAGTTAGATCATTTTACAAAGTGTTTAGATAGTTTTACAAAGAAATCAGAGGTTTAGTGTCTGGCTGTGTAAACATTCACTTTTAGACATTGAAGGTTCCTTACTTTCTGGGAAGTCCTTTATTCACTCACAGTATCTGAGATTTCTGATTAACTCTACAATTTAAGTTTTGCACTGAAACATTTCCTTGATTGAAGTTTATTTTATTGCATCACAAACAGAATGTGGAGTCAGCTATCTAGGAATTCTTGAAAGATACCAGTAGTAACCTTCACTATGAAATACTGCCATCTATAAATCCTTCAGTTATTGATTTAGAATTTGATTTTAGCTTCATATACCAAGAATTTCATGATCGGCTATCACCCAGAAAGAGTAGAGAGACAGCAGAAGCATCAGCAGTAGATCCCACAGTCCAAAAAAGATGAAGGCCACAAAGAAGCATAGTCATAATTTATTATATACAAACTTATTATATTTAATGTATTAAAATTGACTGGACCCATGCCAGTTTCTATTGGAGAAACATAGATTTCCTCAACAAAACAAAGTTTTGAGTGAAATTTGGAGGTAGAAGTTTGAGGTAGAATGGATGGTATTTAGCCAGATTTATCACTGTCAATTAATTCTAATAGACATTCAATTCAATTCCCTGCCCCCCAGTAGAGAATACATAAACCCAGCCCACTAACTAATAATGAAGTTAGGGATCTCTGGCATACTTTAATTGGATTAACAGAAAGAAACAAGGACTTGGGCCAATGTTATGACACTAAAAAGATGTTCTGGAAAGGTAAACTATCTGACCAGAATGTACTTTGTTAAAAACCTCTCATAAGTGAGACTCAACAAACAGCCTAGATTGTTAGAAAAATTATCTTTTGCCTGACAGCACATTGAAATGAATGGTTCCATAATCACACTGCCAATGGAGTAGAATATCATTAATAGTAAGTAGGAGGGGAAAGATGGTTGTGACCTAGAAGATGGCCAGATAGTTTCAAGAAGACCCAAAGCATTTATGTGGACAACTATTTTGTTCATTGATAAGATTCAAAGAATATTTATCTGAATAGCATGTAACTGCAAGTAATTTTATACTTTTACAACTCATTTGTAGGGGGGCAGTTTCCCACTCTTTTCTATTTCTAGTGGACGGAGAGAGAGATTTTTAATTAACCCCCCCCTCAGAAAACTGTTCATATAATTCATATAATTTTAGGAAACTAAAGACAAAAAGAAACAGATTTAAGAGTATTTGAAAAGGGAAAAGTTGTGTTTTTTAAAGCTTGGATCAATTCTCTCCTTCCCATGACGCCAACTTTATTGCTCTCCTTCACTTTATAACTTCTGTTTATACAGAGTCCTCTGAGTGCTAAACTTCTCTTTCTGCAAGTCTGGTTGCTTGTTATAAAGCCTTTTTCTCTCAGTACTTTGACAGCACATCAACCAACAAATCTCACTAGTGACAAACTCAAATGTTTGAAGCACATATCTTGATTCCTCTCACTACCTTAATATATTTCTGATTCAATACAGACTTTACTGTTATTAGCTCATCTTGCCTTTTACTGTCTTCTTTCATCCATCAAGCATAAAATACATGTCACTCCTACAATCATCAAAACTAAAAGTTAAAAAAAGATGAAGATAGCAAAATTAGCTTTGTTTCCCAGACCATCGATACAGTTTGTTAGTTTGTAGCATACTCATTTGCAGCAAGTTGGTCAGTCTTCCATCAAAGATAGTTTATGCTAATTTTATTAACACTATCTGAAAAATAATGAGGCCATGAAAAAGATCAGAAAAATATCAGATGGGCTTCTGCAATCCAGAACCACTACAAGTATGTCTCTTTTCAAAATTTTGAAACAGCCATCATAAACACATGCTGTATTTATAAATATAACCTCAACCCGCTGTTGTGTTTGACTCCACAACAGGTTGAAGCCTGAATTTATTGAATAGCATATTTGTTTCCAAGGTACCAACTACCATAGCCTCAAATGAAATAAAACCCTAGGCCAAGATTTTGAAGAGTGAGGAATGATTTTGAGTGCTTCAGTTTTGGATGTCCAATTGAGAGGCACAACACTTTCAGAAACTCAAGCCACTTTAAGATATCTCACGTTTGGCACCAAAATCACTAGTCACTTTTGCAAATCCTGACTTCAGTATTGCATGTACTAAGGTGCATACACTTGTCTGTATTAAGTGTAGCAGGAGTTTAATGCATTGATATAAAAAAGGCCTGTTTGTCCCATCACAGCAATTGCCTACCAATGAATCTCCATTTACTTTAACAGTCAAATCCCTGGTTGTGGGCACAAATACAGAATTGATATCAGTGGGATGTTGAATGCTATTACCTAAGAAAGCATATATCACATTTCTGTAAATCCATATCCAGATGCCTCTTTCACGGTCATACTCAGAGGTCATTGTGCTGTTATCCTCCAGAGCTGATTTGCCCATACCAAATGCAGAAACAAAATAATGTTACTCTTCTTCAGCTTTTCCACTGACACCATAGCCTATATATAAATCAAAAATTGTTGTTTCAATTATCTTCATAGTTCAGCACTATTCCTTGTGAGATTTACTTTCACTTAGGTATTGTGTTCTTTCATTTTGTTTGTGTTTTAATAACAGAATGAACCAGGTTGCATTTAGCAGGCAGCCATGTTAGCTTTATTCTGCAATGCTTTACTTACACAAGCAAGGAGAGAGTTTTACCACTAAGGTAATAGAACATTGCTTTTGTGATACAGTACTTACAAATATGTGCAGGAAGTCCTAGAATCAGAGCACCACTGATCTCTTAATTGTCTTTTCTGGAAAGGGAATGTTTGAAACTGCAATGTAATGGGCAAAGTTACCAGAATCACAATATGATTTCTCAAGGAAAGATCTCCATATGCTGTAGGATGGATGGCATTTTAGAGCTCTAATAAGGCCTATCCATAAAGGCTCCACTTGTTTTAAACAGCAGACATGGACAATGGTCAGAATCACTAGTAGTAGATACTAAATGGACCATAGATATTCTTGTCAGAAACCAAGCTTGGGGAAGAGGGCAGAGGATGGAGGACAATTCACTGAGAATCTGTGGCTCAAAGACCAAAGGCCAAAAAAGGCCAGCTTACAGAAAATAATTCTTTCTGAAATACAGGACTATAAAGATAGAATCATAGAATATCAGGTTTGGAAGGGACCTCAGGAGGTCATCTAGTCCAACCCCCTGCTCAAAGCAGGACCGATCCCCAATTAAATCATCCCAGCCAGGGCTTTGTCAAGCCTGACCTTAAAAACTTCTAAGGAAGGAGATTCTACCACCTCCCTAGGTAACACATTCCAGTGTTTCACCACCCCCTTAGTGAAAAAGTTTTTCCTAATATCCAACCTAAATCTCCCCCACTGCAACTTGAGACCATTACTCTTTGTCCTGTCATCCGCTACCACTGAGAATAGTCTAGATCCATCCTCTTTGGAACCCCCTTTCAGGTAGTTGAAATCATCTATCAAATCTCCCCTCATTCTTCTCTTCTGTAGACTAAACAATCCCAGTTCCCTCAGCCTCTCCTTGTAAGTCATGTGTTCCAGTCCCCTAATCATTTTTGTTGCCCTCCGCTGGACTCTCTCCAATTTTTCCACATTCTTCTTGTAGTTTGGGGCCCAAAACTGGACACAGTACTCCAGATGCGGCCTCACCAACGTCGAATAGAGGGGAATGATCACATCCCTCAATCTGCTGGCAATGCCTCTACTTATACATCCCAAAATGCCATTGGCCTTCTTGGCTACAAGGGCACACTGTTGACTCATATCCAGCTTCTCGTCCACTGTAACCCCTAGGTCCTTTTCTGCAGAACTGCTGCCTAACCATTCGGTCCCTAGTCTGTAGTGGTGCATTGGATTCTTCCGTCCTAAGTGCAGGACTCTGCACTTGTCCTTGTTGAACCTCATCAGATTTCTTTTGGCCCAATCCTCCAATTTGTCTAAGTCCCTCTGTATCCTATCCCTACCCTCCAGCATATCTACCACTCCTCCCAGTTTAGTGTCGACTCCTCCCAGTTTAGTGTCCCAGACAGGTGGAGTCCATGCTATGTCTCAATGTTTGAGAGAGGTAATTTAATTGCATTCAGGCTCTCTCAGTAAATAAATCTCTCTCACTATAAATCCAAACTGAAGTATAGGTCATACATTACGGCACACTGTACATTATTACTCTGATGTGCGGGGGTGAGGGGGAAGGAAGAAATATAAAATGATGCATAAAGAATATCTTCCCAACTGTGGAGAATTGTCTTCGAAATTCATCCTTAAGGTAGAGAGATGAAATATAGTTATATTATAACATGTTTTGGGAAACAAAGCTTTGTCTGGGCCAACTAAGATGATAGAAGATGTGCAAAAAAGTTGGAAATATTTGCTGTTTGGAATTTTCACATATAAATAAGCAAAGCCAAAAGACCTAGATTTTATAACTACTCATTTGAAAATATAAAATAGTTTAGAGTCATATTTCATGGGAGTCACAAGTGCACATATATATCACTGTGGTAGGAGATTTTGAAGATAGAGAGCTTACGGAAATCTAAACAAATAAAATAGTACTTTACTTTTGCAAAAAGTTATTTTACTATTTAGTAATATCATTAGGTTCACATTGTAATAGAAATTTTTAAAAAAGAAATTTGAACTGTGTAGTTTCTACAATAAAGCAGGTCATTTTAATGCTGCAGATGGATTTTATGTTCTCCTAGCAACACTCAAGCTCAACATTCTCTAAGTCCCCATCCAGCAGAGTAATCTACTAGCACAGACTCTGCTGTCCTACAATGCTCTGTGGGCTCATTTAAGGCAAATTGTATGCCATACACGCAAAGGGGTCCATTCTGGCGGATCACATTTCAGGATTTAGCATAAAATCATTTATGTTAGAAGAGTAGTTTACTATGCCACCTCCAGGGACATCAGACATTTTGTCAAAGTCTAATCATGTATAGATAATTGTACATTTACCATGGATATGGACATTACTCATGGTTTGTTTTTTATATGAGTTTGTAAAGGATTCAAGCAGGGGGAAACAAAAAAAGCAAATTAACAAAACAAACATGTGCCCTTAAAGAAGGTCTCAGGGAAGGGGTAGTCTTAATGTTCATGAAGCCCTGACCTCAGAGCCCTGATTCAGAGGCTCCAGATTTAGGGCAGGTCTACACTACAGGGTTAAGTCGACCTAAGTTACGCAACGAGCTGTCCACATAGACGGAGTCAACATACCTTAGGTCAACTTATTGTGGGGTCTACACCATGCTGGGTCGATGGGAGAAACTCTTCCATTAACTTACCTTATGCTTCTCATTCTGGTGGAGTACCAGAGTCGACGAGAGAGAAATCAGTTGTCGATTGAGCAGGTCTTCACTAGACCTGCTAAATTGACCCCAGCGTATCGATTGCTGCAGTGTTGATCCACAATAAGTGTAGAAAAGCCCCTAGAGTCAACAACCCAAATCTCTGGGACAAGCTATCCTAGTTGCTTGAATTCTGAGAGCAACCACAACCCATAACAGTCTATATTTAGCTTCTAGTTCCCTCATTGCTGCTTAGCTTCCTCTCCCTGTTTAAACAGACCAGCCCCAACTCAGTGCAGGTAGCCTCCTTGATTACACCTAGGCTGGTATGGTTGTAAGCTCCAGCCTGTCTCTTAAAGGGATAATACACTCTTTCACAGAGGCTCATGTTATCTAATTCATAGTAATGGATCAATCCAATATAAAACTTAAAAACAAAGAAAATGATCCAAATTTCACACAAATTCAAAAAGATACAAAAAAAGGACTTCTAGACCTCCCCTTACAAAAAAAGAGAAGAGATGGGATCTACTGATCTTTGCACACTGACTTACCAACTTAGTGAGGAGGGCTTTAAACTAGATTCAAAGGGGCCAGGTGACAAAAGCCCACAGGCAGGTATAAGAAAAGATGATCTTAATAGAGGACAAAATATTGGGGGTGGGGACAGAAAATTATAATAGGGTGATAGTGTAACCCACATGCCTAATAGGGAGATTGCTCTTTAAGAGATCTAGAGAGGAGGGTGAGGAATGAGTTGTGCCACTAACCACTGTGGTTAGTACATAATTAACACTCCATGTCCAGAAGTTTCTGGAATTGGGTGTGGTAGTTTTGAGCATGCTCAATAGCTCCTTTAGACTCCATTGAAGGAAAGTAGTCAGAGCAGCTGCTTTACAAAAGACATGTGATCTGCAGCATGGGTTGGCAGAAACTCCATTACAGGAGCAGAAAACAGGCTGATTTCCCACAACTTTGAAGCATTTTGCAGCATGTTTGTGCCATTGTTAATTTTCCAACAGGGAAGCCCTGGCAGTGTTTGTTATAGAAAGGGGAAATTGGGAGGGAATTTTTTATTCATTTTAATTGTATACTTCAAATGTTATTTGATTGTACCCACTTGTTGTAGTCAAATTGTCTTAACCAGCATGGTTCACCAACTTTTTTCTTAGTGAAATGTGAAAATAGGGAAAAAGTCATCTACATTTTGTTATTCTCAGATTTTTATTTTTGTTGTAACAATGTTATTCATTTATATACTTAATACTGATTGGTTGGTTCATTAGTTAGCTGACTAGCTGAGTGATTTTACAGTCCAGCCGAGAAGGAGAAAGAGTCTGCATGGATTCCAACTGGAAATTTCTGCAAGCAAGAAGAGGGAAGATATTATTGCAGTGCTTTTGACTCAGCCAACTGTATAGAGTAGATGAAGCAAGACTCTAACTGAGACTCAGATGAACTCAACTTCAGCTTTTTGAACTCTGAGTTACTTCTCTCTGTGTATCTGTAAAGGCTGATCTGTTTAGATCTAATGTATTTCTTGTGTTTATATTTATGTATAATTATAAAGATAATATATGTGGATTATGGTGTAGCCTTGTTATGTAGTACAAATTAAACTATCATGTTTATTATTATAACATTTTATAAAGCTGCTACTTAAGAATTAAGTTTATTTTTCTTGTTCTTTTTGAACCTGACTATGGGGAGACTGACCCTGTGCAAATCGTGCTTTTTCTGTAGGAGTTGTGTTGAAGCACTAAAAGAGTGGTGAAGTAAACTCTAACCTACCCAAAGGTCACAATACGAGCAACAAGAGGAATAACAGTGGAGGAATCTGCTAAACGTCTTAGATGTCCTTACACAAATGCAAGGAGTATGGGGAATGAACTAGAAGTATTAGTACGTACGTGGAATTGTGAATAAATTAACATCATAGGGACTTGGTGGGATACAGCTCATGACTGGAATATTGGTATTGAGGCATATAGCTTGTTCAGGAAAGACAGGCGGGGGGAAGCAAGATGTTGCATTAAACATAATAAATAGATACACTTGTTCAGAGGTCCAGAAGGAGATGAGACAAACCAGTTGAAAGAGGGGGAAATGGAGGTGATGTCATGGTAGGGTTATACTATAGACCACTAAATCAGGAGGAGGAGGTGGATGACTCATTCCTAGAACAAAAACAAATATAAAAAACACAAGATCTGATAGTAAAGGAGAAGTTTAACTACCCAGACATCTGTTGGAAAAATGATACAGCAAAACACAAAATGTCCAGTAAATACTTGGGATGTACTGGGGACAACTTTTTGTTTCAGAAGGTGGAGGAAGTAACCAGGGAGACAGTCCTTTTAGACTTAGTTCTGACCAATAAGAAGGATTGGTTGTTAATCTCAAGGTTGAAAACAATTTGAGTGGAAGTGATAAAACGGATAGATTTCATTATTCCAAGGAAGGGAAGGAGTGAGAGCAGCAGAATAAGGACAGTGGACTTCAAAAAGACAACTTTAACATCCTCATATAACCTGATAAGGTTCCATACTAATAAAATCGAAGGGAAAAAAGGAGTTCAGGAGAGCTGGCAGTTTCTCAGAGACAATATTAATGGGTCAACAGCAAACTATCCCAATGCCAGGGAAAGATAAGAAGAATAGTAAGAAGCCAATATGATTCCATCACGAGCTCTTTAATGATCCAAAAATCAAAAAGGAATCCTACAACTGTGGAAACATGGACAAATTGGTAAGGATGAGTACAAAAGAACAGAATCATAGGATTGGAAGAGACCTCAAGAGATCATCTAATCCAGTCCCCTGCACTCATGGCAGGACTAAGCATTATCTAGACCATTCCGGACAGGTGTTTGTCTAACCTGCTCTTAAAAATCTCCAATAATGGAAATTCCACAACCCCCCCTAGCAATTTATTCTAGTGCTTGACCACCCTAACAGGAAGTTTTTTCTGATGTCCAACCTAAACCTCCCTTGCTGCAATTTAAGCCCGTTGCTTCTTGTCTATCCTCAGAGGTTAAGAAGAACAATTTTTCTCCCTCCTCCTTGTAACAACCTTTTATGTATTTGAAAACTGTTATCATAACCCCCCCCCCCCATCTTCTCTTTTCAAGACTAAACAAATCCATTTTTTCAATCTTCCCTCATAGGTCAGGTTTTCTAGACCTTTAATAATTTTTCTTGCTCTTCTCTGGACTTTCTCCAATTTGTCCACATCTTTTCTGCTATATGGCATCCAGAACTGCACACAATACTCCAGTTGAGGCCTCATCAGCGCAGAGCAAGATGGAAAAATTACTTCTCGTGTCTTGCTTACAGCACTCCTACTAATACATCCCAGAATTATGGTCACTTTTTTGGCAACAGAGTTACACTGTAGACTCATATTTAGCTTATGGTCCACTCTGACCGCCGGATCTCTTTCCGCGGTACTCTTTCCGAGGTAGTCATTTCCCATTTTGTATGTTTGCAACTGATTGTTCCTTCCTAAATGGAGTACTTTGCATTTGTCGTTATTGAATTTCATCCTATTTACTTCAGAACATTTCTCCAGTTTGTCCAGATCATTTTGAATTTTAATCCTATTCTCCAAAGCACTTGCAACCCCTCCCAGCTTGGTGTCACCTGCAAACTTTATAAGTGTACTCTCTATACCATTGTCTAAATCATAGATGAAGATATTGAACAGAACCAGACCCAGAACTGATCCCTGAAAGACCCCATTCGTTATGCCCTTCCAGCATGACTGTCAACCACTGATAACTACTCTCTGGGAATGATTTTTCAACCAGTTCTGCACCCAGTTTTGCAGTAGCTCCATCTAGGTTGCATTTCCCTAGTTTGTTTATGAGAAAGTTATGTGAAACAGTGTCAAAAGCTTTACTAAAGTTGAGATATTTTATTTCTATAACACGTCTACTGCTTTCCTCCATCCACAAGACTTGTTACCCTGTCAGAGAAAGCTATCAGGTTGATTTGACACAATTTGTTCTTGACAAATCCATGCTGACTGGATTATCACCTTATTATCTTCTATATGTTTGCAAATTGATTGCTTAATTATTTGCTCCATTATCTTTCTGGGTACAGAAATTAAGCTGACTGGTCTGTAATTCCCCTGCTTGTCCTTATTTCCTTTTTTATAGATTGGCACTATATTTGCCCTTTTTCAGTCTTCTGGAATCTCTCCCATCTTCCATGACGTTTCAAAGATAATTGCTAATGGCTCAGATATCTCCTCAGTCAGCTTCTTGAGTATTCTAGGATGCAGTTCATCAGGCCCTGGTGATTTGAAGACATCTAACTTGTCTAAGTAATTTTTAAATTGTTCTTTTCCTATTTTAGCCTCTGATCCTACCTCATTTTCACTGACATTCACTATGTTAGACATCCAATCACCACCAACCTTCTTGGCGAAAACCAAAACAAAGAAGTCATTAAGCACCTCTGCAATTTCCACATTTGCTGTTATTGTCCCTCCCTCCCCACACTGAGTAATGGGCCTACTGTATCCTTGGTCTTCCTCTTGCTTTTAATGTATTTGTAGAATGTTTTCTTGTTACCCTTTATGTGTCTAGCTAGTTTGATCTTGTTTTGTGCCTTAGCCTTTCTAATTTTGTCCCGACATACTTGTGTTATTTGCTTATATTCATCCTTTGTAATTTGCCCTAGTTTCCACTTCCTGTAGGACTCTTTTTTGATTTTTAGATCATTGAAGATCTGCTGGTTAAACCAGGGTGGTCTCTTGCCATACTTCCTATCTTTCCTACGCAGTGGGATAGTTTGTTCTTGTGCCATTAATAAGTAGTAGGTAGGCACAAAATCAGAAAGGCTAAGGCCTTTAATTAATTAGACCTAGCCACAGACACAAAAGGCAATAAGAAGAGGTTCTTTAAATGCATTAGGAGCAAGAGAAAGAAAAAGGAAAGTGTAGGTCCTGTAGCCAGTGATTTTAGTTTATTGTTCTTTTATTGTGTGGTTATAACTGACTAACATGTTATGTCATACATAATCAATGTATGCTAAATAGAGTTAAATTGTAGGATTATAAAAGTATAAGATTGATTAGTAGTTAAAGGGAATAATCATGTGTTAGACATGAGTAAGCCAAGCTGAAACGCAAGAACTTGTAGGCTGAGGCCTGCAAGATATTAGCTTAGCTATTTTAGGCCTTGAGGACAAGAAATGATGACATAAGCCAATGACTAAGAAATATCCTGATGCCCTAAGATTATGGGGAAAAGGTACCAACTGGTAATATTGTAAAAAATAACCCGGAAGATTAATATTAGATTATAAAAATATTGTAAAGGTGCATCTGTCTCTGACATGTGTCTTAACCACAGGATACAGGTTGTGTGAGAATAAAGTGAAATTACACAGTCTATATAAAATTGGGATTCCTTAGGTTTCTAGGTGACACAGACCAAAAAGAGAAGAGGGTTGACACTTTTATGGACATACGCAAAATGTAGTTATAGACAGAATCACATTATAAAAAGGGGATGCCTAGAACAGGAAAATTGAGCTCCCTATGGAGAACTCCAGTAGGAGCCATCCCTCTACTGATGATCAAGTCATGAGAGACTCATCAGATCCTAACACTATTGTTAAGGATGTGAGTATAAATATATTTGTATCTTGTGCATATGTCTGCACAGAATCTCTATATGCTTGAGTAATCATAACTTTAACCGTAACTTTAAATAAAACGTGTACAAGAGACTAGACCTTGTACTTGTGAATGTATGTGTGGTCACTACCCTTGGTCTTTATGTGTTCCTAGAGACTCTAAATCTGAAGAACGTAGCAAAGGTGACTTTCACTCTGTTAAGATTGAAAATGTAGTTGCCAGAGCCAAACCCACGGTGGTATAATACCACATTGCAAATTTCACTTTAAAATAAAATAAAAGGCTACAGTACCCTACTTGGCAGGAAAGGATAATTAATAATGGATGACATCAAGAAGGTGGAGGTGTTTTAATGCCTATTTTGCTTCAGTCGTCACTTAAAAGGTTAATTGTGACCAGATACTCAACACAATTAATATTTACAATAAGAGAGAAGGAACATAAGCTAAAACAGGGAGTTATATGTATTCAGGTTAGCAGGGTCAGATGAAATTCATGCTAAGGTACATAAGGAATTAACTTAAGCAATCTCTGAACAATTAGCAATTATCTTTGAGACTTCATAGAGGATGGGTGATATCCAGATGGCGGGAGAAGGCCAATTATAGTACATTTCTTTAAAGAGGGGAACTAAGAGGACCTGAGGGATTACAGTCCAGTCAGACAAACTTTGAGAAATATACTAGAAAAAATTATTTAAAAATCAGTTTGTAAGCACCTGTAGGAAAATAGGATGATAAGTAATATCCAGCATATATTTGTAAAGAACAAATCTTACCAGACCAACCTAATTTCCTTCTTTGACAGGAGTAGTGGCTAGGAAAAACTATAAACATGCTATATCTTGATTTAGTAATACTTTTGACGCAGTCCTACATGACATACTCATTAGCACAGTAGGGAAATGGGATCTAGAGGAAACTACTATAAGGTGGTGTAAAACCAGTGACGAGACCATACTCAAAGAGTAGTTATCAATGGTTTTCTGTCAAATGGTGAGGCAGGACCCCAAAATCTAATTTACAAAAGAGAACGATTAGCTTAAGATTTTTATTTAGTCACCATGACTCATTAAAAACAACAAACAACAACAACAACATGGAGGATGAAATCCTGGTCCCATTGAAGTCAATGGCAAAACTTTCACTGACTTCAGACGATCCAGGAATTCACCCGACATTTGTATTTTCACCCACCTTCTAGGTGGGGTTTGTCCACTCAGCTACTAGCATACCAATTACTTGAAAATCATTTAGAATGGTTTCCAATTAAATGTTATTAATGTGTGTTGAATGGCCTCACTAGCCAGACCAAGAGGTGAAGTCAGCATATCATTGGTTTTAAATTTACTTATTTCTTCATTGGACCCATAAATGTCCAACATTGTTCAGATAACTGGCTCACTCCAATGTACCATACTGGTGGTGTGACACCCAACACAGAACCGTGCTGGAGGAGCCTGGAGATTAAGTATGAAGAGCAAGTGCTTTCTTATTTCTGAAGATTGTGAAATTTTGTAATGTTAACATAAAACTTGTTTAAACTTAAATACTAGGTGGCTTGCACTTGTACCAGCTTGGCCGTCCTCATAAGCTGGCCAGACTACAGGTGGGAAGTTTCCCTGGACAACACAAATGTTGCGAGCAACGGTACTTCAGTAAGTGGCACACAATCATCACTAAAACAATGTTGCTACCATGGTCATGGTGCTGGCATATACTTTTCTGATTTAGGTACAGTCTTTTGAATGAAATGTAAAATCAACGTCCTGACCACTTTTGTTAATTAAAGATCCCGTGGTAATTTTTGTAATAGTAAGGAGCAATGTCTTGACTCATTGTTTTACACATCTAAATATATATGTACACACACAGACATATAAATAAGAAGCACATGTCATACTTCTAAAAGTAACATATATAAAAATTGAATGTAATCAGATATCCCCTATTCATGAAGAGCGTGTAACGGTCTTGAAATGTGGGAGTTCACTCAGTGAGAGGTAGAAAGAATCAGAATGCTGCTGCTGTTATTGTAGTTGTTTCAATGAATGGCCTGAAACTCCTTTTCTAATGACGGTGCAAATATTCATCACATTTGCAAAGATTTAAATTATTCGCTCTCATGCATATTTATATATGCATATGTGCTCTGGAACTCATTAAAACAGTTCACAAAAGATTTAGTAACAAGCATCATTCTTCCAGCATTGTTTTTGAAACGTATTTGCAAAGGCCTCAATTCAGCAAAGTACTCATGCACCTACCTTAAAGCATAGAAGCAGTCCTATTGATTTTCCATTGACCTTAATGGTCTAATTCACATGCACTAGTCATGTTCTTAAGTACCTTGCTGAACTGGAGCCTTGCAAAATAAGGGTTCAGTTCCACCATATGATAGAATCAAGCTTATCACTCAAAAAAGTAGATGCATTATAACAGTAATAAACTTGTATAATCTCCTGCGTTTCTGGGATAGATACGCCTGCAGATTTGGTTGCACAGAGGGTTTCCCTATCTAAACTGCTTCTTAATATAATTCCTGTCTAATTCCAATGGCATTATATGGACTTTTGCCATAGATGTGCTGAATGTTTGCAATGAAAAATGAAGATTTCACATTTATGTAGAATTCAATAGAATGGTCTGATCTAAGGAAAACAACAGTATCCTCTGTCTTGTTGCTTATTTTGCTCATAGTGGGTTTTTTAAATCCTAGTATTTGAAATGTCATTATTTTTATTTATATCAATTTCTACTTTGGGCACTATCCAAAGTGAGGGGTGGTGCAGAAACCTAAGCTTTCCCCGTTCTAAGGGAAACAGCAGAGGGCAATGCAGTTGCTCCAGGAAAGTAATTTGCAATACCTTTATCAAGGGGCAACGTAATCCCTCTACCTCCTTGGCTGTTACTGGAGGGAGGCATCTAACGTGAAACCCCTGCCCTTCCTAATGCAGTGAGGAGACCTTATGGAACACATGCAAAGAAGAAATCCCTAGTTCCTGCATCCTGCCTAGTAAAGGTGCGATCTAGCCCTATGTGAGTAAGAACAGCAGGATTCAATCTCATTTTGTACAGTGAGACGTCGTGTGGTGTGTATCAGATGTGTGATGAAACTGCAGTTATTTTTGAACATTACTACCTGGCACTGCTCTACACAGATTTGTTATGCACAGTAAGGAGACTCTTATACATAAAATATTAACAAATACTCCAATGTTTTCTCTATAGAAACTGAAAGGGAAATAGCACTATTTAGATGGTAGCCGGAGTTAGAATAATCAAAAAGTAAATGCACTATTTGCAATCACAGCTTGATTAAAATATTAAAGGTCACAAAGTAGGCAGTTATTTTCCTTCCTAAGAATAACTATGGTATGGAGAAACGCACTGCCTTCCCACCAGGCAGACCGACCTCTGCTATTTGAACAAAAAATGTCTCTATATTTTTAAGAGGTTATGTAGATCACATCAAATCCAGCTATAAAATAATCAAGATCTCAGATATTACAGTTGGATTAAATTCTCATCTTGATCAAACCAATTGCCACCTTTAAAAAACAAAGGAAAAATCTTATGTCCAGACACCAAATTGGACAGTGAAATGCTGCGCCTAGTTTCTCAAATGGGCACTCAGACATTCATAAAGCCCACTTTCCATGCACAGTGCTAATTTGAATAACTAAATATTCGATTTGGGTACTCAATTTTTCTTCCTGGCAAGTTTTCATGACCAAAGAAATTCAGCTAAGAATCTAACATTTTTAATACCTAACCAAAATAAAATTCTGAAGCTCTAGAGGTTTTTTGAGGGGGATTTAGTGAAAATTTCAGATGACAAGGGTTAGAAAAATGTTTTGGTTTTTTTTTTAAATTATACTGTGTGGGTGAAATCCTGGCCCCACTGAAGTCAATAGGAGTTCTGTCATTGACTTCAGTGCTGACAGGATCTCACCCTGTGACCTGAGGACACCGATGAAAAACAGATGAGTGCTTCAAACATAAGAATATCAGAACTAGGCTCATTAGAAACTACTCCTGCTATCCTTCTGACATTCCTTCTCCTTTGTACTGGACCCTGAACGTAAGATAAGAGGATGTACACTTAAGCAATTCTATTGGTTAATTCTAGATACAGCACTGCAGCCACATGGGTATTAGAGAATATTTTACCATGGATAATTTGCTTTTGCAGAAGCTTTAGAGAGAGGTATTTTTAACATTAGCAGTGCCACAACAAAGATGAAAAACTGTTCTCACAGTTCATTAAAAATTAGCATTTTCTATGGTTATGTTTCAGAGTAACAGCCGTGTTAGTCTGTATTCGCAAAAAGAAAAGGAGTACTTGTGGCACCTTAGAGACTAACCAATTTATTTGAGCATGAGCTTTCGTGAGCTACAGCTCACTTCATCAGATGCATGCCGTGGAAACTGCAGCAGACTTTATATATACACAGAGAATATGAAAAAATACCTCCTCCCACCCCATTGTCCAGCTGGTAATAGCTTATCTAAAGTGATCATCAGGTGGGCCATTTCCAGCACAAATCCAGGTGTTCTCACCCTCCACCCCCCCACACAAATTCACTCTCCTGCTGGTGATAGCCCATCCAAAGTGACAACTCTTTACACAATGTGCATGATAATAAAGTTGGGCCATTTCCTGCACAAATCCAGGTTCTCTCACCCCCTCACCCCCCTCCCAAAAACCACACACACAAACTCACTATCCTGCTGGTAATAGCTCATCCAAAGTGACCATTCTCCCTACAATGTGCATAATTAAGGTGGGCCATTTCCAGCACAAATCCAGGTTTTCTCACATCCCCCCGACCCCCATACACACACAAACTCACTCTCCTGCTGGTAATAGCTCATCCAAACTGACCACTCTCCAAGTTTAAATCCAAGTTAAACCAGAACATCTGGGGGGGGTAGGAAAAAACAAGAGGAAATAGGCTACCTTGCATAATGACTTAGCCACTCCCAGTCTCTATTTAAGCCTAAATTAATAGTATTAATAGTATTGTGCCAGCAATGCCCCTCTGCCATGTACATTGGTCAAACTGGACAGTCTCTACATAAAAGAATAAATGGACACAAATCAGATGTCAAGAATTATAACATTCATAAACCAGTCGGAGAACACTTCAATCTCTCTGGTCACGCAATCACAGACATGAAGGTCGCTATCTTAAAACAAAAAAACTTCAAATCCAGACTCCAGCGAGAAACTGCTGAATTGGAATTCATTTGCAAATTGGATACTATTAATTTAGGCTTAAATAGAGACTGGGAGTGGCTAAGTCATTATGCAAGGTAGCCTATTTCCTCTTGTTTTTTCCTACCCCTCCCCCCACAGATGTTCTGGTTTAACTTGGATTTAAACTTGGAGAGTGGTCAGTTTGGATGAGCTATTACCAGCAGGAGAGTGAGTTTGTGTGTGTATGGGGGTGGGGGGGATGTGAGAAAACCTGGATTTGTGCTGGAAATGGCCCACCTTAATTATGCACATTGTAGGGAGAATGGTCACTTTGGATGAGCTATTACCAGCAGGATAGTGAGTTTGTGTGTGTGGTTTTTGGGAGGGGGGTGAGGGGGTGAGAGAACCTGGATTTGTGCAGGAAATGGCCCAACTTTATTATCATGCACATTGTGTAAAGAGTTGTCACTTTGGATGGGCTATCACCAGCAGGAGAGTGAATTTGTGTGGGGGGGTGGAGGGTGAGAACACCTGGATTTGTGCTGGAAATGGCCCACCTGATGATCACTTTAGATAAGCTATTACCAGCTGGACAATGGGGTGGGAGGAGGTATTTTTTCATATTCTCTGTGTATATATAAAGTCTGCTGCAGTTTCCACGGCATGCATCTGATGAAGTGAGCTGTAGCTCACGAAAGCTCATGCTCAAATAAATTAGTTAGTCTCTAAGGTGCCACAAGTACTCCTTTTCTTCTATGGTTATGGTGGTCACTGATACATTATTGCATTGTTCTCATTTGATAAGCCTTTGAAAAATTAATTTATACTTACTACTTGTAGATGTAGGAAAGATTTTATATTCCCTTCTTTCTGCTCAAATGCAGCATAACATAGACAGATACTTTGAGGAGTACAGTAACAGTTTCTTGCTCTTTATTCGTAAATCTTAGTAACATCTTGTTATGGGTTCCCAGTTTTACATAGATGATCACCCAGATTTACAGAATCATATTTGGGGATTCAGAGGCTTGACTGCGGTTATTAATCAGGCTTCCTTTGTGCCTTCTGAAAAATTATCTAAGGTTGACAGTATTCAAACGCTACATAAGACAGAAAGAACTAGAGACCATAATACATAATTGTTCAGACTGAATTAATAGGCTATACATATATCTGTTATTTTAGACTTATTAAACATAAATGGTAAACTAATTATCAATAATTAGTCTACTTTACAGATGAAAGGTTGAAGAAATTCTGCAGCAACTCCATTACTTGGCCAAACTTAGGTCACTTTTCATGGGGATGGCAGAAGACAGACACTTCCCTGACAGCAGGGTGAGAACCCTGCCAAATTTCAAGTCCCTGCTCCAAAACATGGAGGTACTAGTCCTTATTGACAGTTATAAGAATTTTTTAAGAAAATCAAAGCAATATATTTTTCCCAACTTTGTTCTGTTTTTGATGTCATTTTCCAAAAAAAAAAATTCAACCTGAGGCAGACACCCAGTATGGAAAATTTTAGCATAAATAGTTAAAGTTTGGCAAAATTATAAGCCATGGGAAACAGGATCTTATAATGGAAAGTGATGGGCAGTTTTAACTATAGGCATCACTACCTGTGCTGACTATAATTATGTAAATTAGCTAAAATAGAGCTTAATTTTAAAAAAATGCATCATAGGAAAAAATTACAATTAAGTTACCAAAGTTTATGTATTTGGTTTGCACATTTGCTAAATTAAAAACTACTAGCATTTCTATTTTCTCCTTTTAAAGTTGAAAAAGTCTGTCCATAGGTATGTTAAACTGCATCTTTTCTCTATCTCTCATTCTCCTTTCTTGTTGAAATTTATCTATGAAGATTTCAAAGGGCAAGGATTTTTATCCTTCCTGTGAATTGCTGAGCACCTTTAACACCCAGTGAAGTCAGTGGGAGTTAAAGATGCCAAGAATCTGAGACTCACACACCAATAATAGAAGATAAATAATGGATTTTGACCCAACTCTTACATTCCTTTCTGAGGGTGCAGAGGACACATGACGGAGTAGATTGTTCGCTTCAGTAGCATGTGTGAGGCATACATCTGGTCAGGGGGTTTTTTTTGTCAAAAATGAAAAGGATAAAAATCAAAACAAAACATTTTGAAATTATTGACATGTTTTGACTGACCTAATCCAATTAAAAAAAAAAGATTTTATTTTTGGTTTGTGAAAGTTTTCAACTTTTTCCCCATCTTAAATTGGGGGGGGGGGGAGAGTTTTGAAATTTCAAAAATTCTTGTGGGGTGGGAAAAGCATTTCCCACCCAATTCTAGAGGGGAGACAGGATGCAAGATAAAAATGCAGGCCATATATGCTTTCTGCACACCATGAACCCTAGCTAAAGGGAGGCTCCCAACTGTAGCCCAGTGGGCTAGCTTATCTTTATTATATTACTGTTTTACATTATATTCTGCTTGTATTATATTGAGCAGAAATGCCAGGAACCTACAGGCCTCTGTCCTGTAAGACATTAGCTTTAGCATAGGCTTGAGGCCTATGAATTGTGAACAGATAAACTTTAAACAGATAAGCTGCCCAATGAAAAAATCCAAGTATTGGGGAACCAAAAATAGAGTGTTTAAGGGGAAGCTCTGACCACAGGTACATGATCCAACCACAAGAGTGTCATGGCAATGAATCGATGTATATAACAAGTACATGAGCTATATCTGCAGATACCTAAGCACAAGGAGGTTATGGTAGCAAATTGACATATGTGATAATAAGTTGAGATAATTGATATACTAACCTATAGAAAGAAAGACCTCCAACATTAGTAAGGTGAAGAAATGCACATAAGGAAAAGGGGAAAATCCCCTACTGAATATGCATCAAACATAGTGGCTTCAGCATAACATAAAAAAAGTTACATTCCCAGCCTAGGGACAGTAGGAGAAGGAGATGTACTCCTTTAGGAGGTGCCAGAAAAATGGCCACTGGTGATGCGGGAGAAGGTGATGGTGATGAGGAAGATAATGGCTAACATTTCAGGTTGTTATACACGGAATGGTGTGAGTATGTTGATGGGCAGATGTACATTCTGTAGTGTCTCTATCTACCTTACTGAGTTGTGATATTTGTGACTGTGCTAAATGTATTAATAATCTATGTGTAAATATAGAGGAGTTCTGATAGTGTGACTGTTGCAACTATATACATCGGGGTTCCCAACTATATAACAATTTGAATAGTCCTGGGCATGATCATGGGCCAAGAACCTGTCAACCCCCAAAATGATAACTGGTGATTCTTAAGTAATCTAATCTCTCTATAAAATCTATAGATTGGGCTACACAACATAGCCACATGTAGCAGCAGATCGACATGCAATGGGGTGGGCCCAGGTGATCTTTGGTCCTTTGCCCTGTGCCCTAGGTGCATGCAGGTCTTGGAGGATCCTGTTCCAGACTTTAGGATACATAGCAGCTGCAGAACTACACCGCTCTCACTTCACTGTCTGAGTGCAGGATTCCTCCACCACCTTTCTTCGACAAGCTCATTACTACTGAACTGAATTACTTGGGTTGGATGCGAGGGAAAACCTAAATAATTAATATCCTTTGTGCTTTCATTAGTTTCTGTTTAAGTGGATTAAAGGCTAGATTCAAAAGTAACGGAAGAAACTGAAAAGACTCCCATTGATTTCAATGGGCTTTGGAGCAGGCCCTTGTAGTGGCAGGAGCGAGCCTGAGACATGAGGCCTGGTATAAGGGCCTAAGGCCGAAACAAAAGTCAGGCCCTGCTACTATAAAGCAAAGTTAGCAAAACTTGGGCCTTGTTACAAAGCAGATGCTTGCTTGCAGGTTCACTATCCAGAACATGAACTTGAAAAGAACATGCTGGTGTTGCAAAAACAAACACATGCTAGGCTCTGACACTTGCATAAACACATTCCAGGAGGGTGGTTCCAGAACACCCAGATACAAAATTATGGTATAAACACGTTCCCTGAAGATGATACAGAGACATACTGACCCCTCCTAAAGATAATGTCTGGATGACAGAGTGATGGATAGAGGTGTTTTGATTGAACCAACATGTACAAGCTAAAGAGTGGTAACTAACTAAGTCAGAGGAGCAATACATATCTTGCTTGTATCAATGTATAAAAGAAGGGTCACAGAAGGGCGATTTTTTTCTGGCCGAGCGGGGGAGCAGAAAGTGCCGTTATTCCCTGAGCTGGTCCATTGTCATGGGCATACATGTATTAAGTATAACTGTCAAGTATAAGGCACTAATACGAACTTTGTGAGCAATAATCATGGCCGAGCGCCTTCACCACTTAACTGAGTCTATGGCCTTCTTGGGCAGTTCGACTGAAGTCTGCTGTATGGACTATCTGTCAAGAGCCAGTGCAGCACGTGTAGAGAACATGCACACAGCCAACAATTGAAAACAGCCCTAAAAATGCAAAACAATATACAAGTGTGAAAATACTTATTATTGCTATTCATATACCATTCTTTTGGACTATCTTGCATAAGACATATAATTTGGAAAACCATTAATCACATTAATTTACAAACATAACCACTGTACTTAGAATAAAAGCATGATTTTGTTTAAACAATGCTTCACTTCATGTTATTTACTTTTCAGAGGTAATATTTGCATAGTCATTTTGAACGTTCAAATAATATTTCTTATTTTAAAAATCAAACAGATGAAAGGCACTGTGTTTTAGTTTTGAAGTACTCTAACATCATCTTTTCCTTCTGCCTTTAATAAATGGATGTCAAAATATGTGACACAAGCAAAAAAAAAACGTTAATGCAAATAACTAGGTAGCAAGACTCTTGGTGACTGTAGAATGAGCAAAGAAAAACTTCTAAATAATATTCTGCAACAATTTAAACAGAAACCTGAATTATGGTGCTGCTATTCTCAAAGGAACAGCCTACTCATAGAATCTCAGGGCTGGAAAGGGATCTCAGGAGGTCATCTAATTCAATCCCCTGCTGAAAGCAGGACCAATCCCCAATTTTTGCCCCAGACCCCTAAATGGCACGCTCAAGGATTGAACTCACAACCCTGGGTTTAGCAGGCCAATGCTCAAACCACTGAGCTATCCCTCCCCCCTTACTTATACAATTGCAATTCCTTCAGAAAAACAAATGACTTAGTGTTGTCTTTGTTGTTAACAAAGACAACCTCTTCCTCCAGCCTATTTAAATACAAATAATATACACAAAGATAAATAAGATTTCACACACACACCTCCACCAGAAGACAACAGCATCATCCACTGTTTAAGGCTATGGAATACTGTTGAAAGAAAACATAACTGATCAGAACTTTTGGAATCTTTCTAACTAAAACACTGACTAATTAGAGTGTATTCAAAATAATGTGCAGTACCTGTATTAGGAAAAGAGCCAGGATAAGGAGGGTGAAATGTTAAGCTTTTAAGTCTTTTTTTTTTCTGAATAGTTTGTTATAATCAATTGTTTCCCTTCATGTATCCACTCAGTTGGGAACATGAACCAAAATAAGTTCTCCTCTCAATATCAAGTTAAAATAGTGAAACCTTTAGGCTGGAGGGGAAAAATTCATATCTGCAGCCAGCTTTTCAATATCCCAAAGATCCAGGGTGTTTAGAGCACCCCACAATTGCTTTGCAATATACAGGAAGAAAGGTAGGTGTGAAGTTCAGCTCTAGGTTCAAGGTCTTTGCCATAGAAACCATAGGTGTTTTACATTAACTTCCAGCTTTAGAAATATGCACAGAGACTTGTGTGCTTAGAAAAACTGAGACAACTTAAATCTTTGAAGCATGGCTTTCAAAGCATCTAAATGTAAATGGCAAAGTAGTTTTCCTCCAGAATTCTTTATTTTTCTTACTGTTACATGCAATTTTGCTATATGATTTTGATTTTCTCTAACTTTTTCTTTCACCTATATACAACACAGTTTGTTCAACCTCATTTTATCTTTACTTACAAAGGAAACCTACTGTGTGACAAAAAGCTGCTCTATAGCAACAACAGATAGGCCATTTGTGGTTATTACAGACTCAGAAGGATTCTCACCACAATGACATTTATTTTCAGCAGAATCTTCTTTTGATGAGGGCTTCACTGTGCATTGACATTTACTAAAAGACAGAATGCATTTTTAAAATTGAATGAAAATGATATAATCAACGACCATCTTGAAAAGATAATTGCCTCATTGGAAAGACAATGGTTAAAACACACTGGAAAATACTGATGTAATTGTTACACTTTTAAAATTATCCTCCCATACTCTTGGATAAGAAAGACAGAGATACAGCATCTCAGTACAGCATGCTATGAACAGAACTTTGTGAAACCACCGCAAAGGAATGCCAAAGCAGTCAATGCTCACCCTGCTTTTAGTTTTAGATTCCAAGGCCAGAAGTAACCATTGTGATCATCTGGGCAGACATCCTGGATAATACAGGCCATAGAACTTCCCCCAGGATAACTCCTAGACCATATACTTTAGAAAAACATCCAATCTGGATTTAAATATTGTTAGCGATGGAGAATCTACCACAACCCTTGTTAAGTTTCTCACTATAGCAACATGCATGGAACTTGGATGGAGAGGCACAGGTTGGAGGAAGGAAGCATTTGCAGGAGGCTCCAGGACCTAAGTCTATGTACAAATGGCATAAGTGGAAACTGCAGTTGCAGCATCTCTGTAAATCCTTCTCTAAAATAACCAGTTTAATTTTAGAAATGTGAACTCTTTTTGTGATATTATCTACCACATGGTACATCAAACACTCACAACTCTGAAACTCAGGTTAGGTTTGTCAAAAGGCTTGCAAAGATTCCTAAACCTTTTGATTAATCTGAACTGAGTTTCAGGTAACCTTGGACTATGTTTCAAATGCACGTGACCCATTTTATGATTTCATGTGGAAACAGTGTGAAACTGTGCGGTTTTAAATGGTTGAGGCTAATGAAGGAGGCCATCATGGTAGTTTAAGGATGAATTTCAATTTGAGTTGGTTTGAACCCCAAATACGAACTGAAACTTCTTAGGGTGGAAGTTGCAATTTATCCCCTATAGCAAATTTTAATTGGGGAATGAAGGGAGGAATTCATCCTGAATCAGGATAAAGAATCACAAAATCCAGATTTTTCATTGGAGGAAAAATTCTGAACAATCCAATTTTTGGAGAACCAAAACAGAACTTTTTGGCTTCATGCTGGCTGGCTGGATCGTCAAACAGCCACTTCCCATACTGCCCCACTCCCCAGGCAGCCAGCTATCTGGGAAGTTGGGCAGCCCAGGGAGGCAGCTTCCCAGACATTATGGGGACCTAGGTGGGAAGGAGACTAGGCAGGCTGGCCGGCCAGCCCAGTTTCCATCGAAGTTTTGACCAAATCAGCATGTTCCACCAGAATTTTTTTTTACTAGCTCTGGTAGTAACACACATGAACCAAAATTTTAAAAGGTTGATTAAAAGCTGATGGAAAAATGAAACCAAGTTTTGCACCGCTATAGATCATAAATCAGCTAAAAATATTTTCTAATCCTTTCTAAGCCTGGAAGGTTTGCAGTGTTCTCCTTACAACTATTTTATGCTAATACACTTGTAGCCAAAGGTACAGTCTTCTGCAGCAGCAGTGGAAACTACAAGCATTGGATTAAACTGCTGCATGTTGGGAAAACTTCCTGGTTCCTGCAAGGACGTAACCTTCTACCCTCCCAGCAGGAAGCCTGAGACAAGCAGAGAGGAGGCTGCTGATCTGTAATCCTGTTCTGTTTCCTTACAGGATAAAAGCTTTGTTCCTCATGGGGGATAGGTGGGGATTGTCTGAATGAGTCTGGTGTGTCTGAGGTGAATAGACACTGGCATACAGCTAGGGTTGCCAATTTTCTACTCACACAAAACCGAACACCCTTGCCCCGCCACCACCCCTCCTCCGAGGACGCCCCCCTTCCTCTGTTGTTCACTCTCCCCACCCTCACTTACTCATTTTCACCGGGCTGGGTTGCGGGCTGGGATGCAGGGAGGGGCGAGGGTTCCAGTTGAGCTTGTGGACTCTGGTGTGGGGCCAGGGATGAGGGATTTTGGGGTGCAGGAGGGGGCTCTGGGTTCAGGCTGAGGGATTTGGAGTGCAGGAGGGGGCTCCAGGCTAGGGCAGGGGGTTGGGGTGTGGGAGGGGATACAGGCTCTGGGTGCAGGTTCAGGGAGGGGGCTCCAGGCTGGGGCAGGGGTTTGGGAAGGGGGTTCAGGCTCCAGCTGGGGGTGCGGGCTCTGGTGTGGGGCTGGGGATGAGGTATTTGGGGTGCAGAAGGGGGCTCTGGGCTCAGAGATTCTGAGTGCAGGCTAGGGCAGGGGGGTGAGAGTTCTGGCTGGGAGTGCAGGCTCTGGGGTGGGGCTAGGGATGAGGAGTTTGGAGGGTGGGAGGGGGTTCAGGGCTGGGGCAGGGGCAAGGGAGGGGGTTGGGGTGCAGACTCTGAGCAACGCTTACCTCAGGCAGCTTCCAGAAGCAGTAGCATGTCCCCCCTCCAGCTCTTACACAGAGGTGTGGCCAGGCAGCTCTACATGCTGCCCATGCTGCATGCAGTTCCTGGCCAATGGGAGCTGTGGAGCTAGCACTTGGGGTGTGGGGCAGCAAGCGGAGCCCCCTGGCTGTCCCTCTGGCTAGGAGCTGGAGGGGGGAACATGACGCTGCTTCCGGGAGCTGCACGTACCCATGGCAGACAGGGAGCCTGCCTTAGCCCCACTGTGCCGCTGAGCTGACTTTTAACGGTCCGGTCAGGGAACTGTCTGGAGCCGCCAGGGTCCCTTTTCAAACAGGCATTCCAGTCAAAAACAGTACACCTGGCAACCCTACATACATAGTGAAAAACCTTAAGCTCTGTGCTCCTAGGTTATGGAAAGAACCACAAGGCAAATCTAACTTATCTTGAACAACCTCATACTGGGATAGTGAATGGGAAGAAGGGTTAGACATTATTTTATTAAATTGTATTTTTGTGGCAGGTAGGGACGCTGCTCATGGGCAGGCCAATTGTGCTAGGTGCCTGTACAAACACAGACCAAGTACACAGTCCAGTGCTTCAGAGGCTTATACTTACGCTCTGAGTATACAACAAGAAACAACAGATAGATACAGAGAGATGGGAGAGTACAAGGACACAAGCTGCACAGGGGTCATTAGTAGAGGTTACTTCAGGAAAGCAGTAATAACAGCAAAACAGTGATTTCTTCGGAAAAAAACAGAAGACTAACAGAATCAAACGTGTGAGCCCAGGAAAATGATATTTGATGTTTTTAACACCAGGTCAGTGGAGAAGGGGAGCTTCACAATATTTGTAGCCATTGTAACAGGGTGTAGCAGCACCCCCTTTATTGCTGCCTCTGCTCCATTCCAAAAAAAAACCTCGGGCCCAACAATCACCAGTGCAGTTTATTTACAGCGTGCAATCCCACCACCTTTTCACCATATACAGCTTTCCATATACACCTTAAGGACATCTCTGCAGGATACAATATAGGGGTACACACTGCCATGTATCTGAATGTTGCAATGGGCATAGATTCAGAACAGAATATTACTATGGCAGACTGAAAACAGTCTGCTTAAGAGGCCTGATCCCATGCCCTGTGAATTTTTGACCAGGCTCTAGATCACCACTGAAGTTCATACAACTATAGAAGTGGATGGTGGGAAAACCTGAGGTTCTATATAATCAGGTTTAGAAATCCATGAAAACAGTTCCTAAATGTGGCATAATGCTCAACTCTGGATAGTTCCGTACCAAAATGGGAATAATGGAATGGTCTGATATGGATTAAGGAAGATCTTGATACAGGATTCTTAAAGAAGCAACAGCAGGAGGACAGAGAGATGTATTCTTCTGTTTCCAGAAAGAGATTGTAATGCACTTTGTCCTGAAGAAGAGCTCAATGTAGCTCAAAACTTCTCTCTTCCAACAACAGAATTTGGTCCAATGAGAAATATTATCTCACCCACTTTGTCTCTCTCATTTCCTGGCTACCACAACATTGCAAACAACTTTTTAACCAAATGTTTACTGAAAGTACAGTGACAAGACATCCAATTCACTCCACAGTTGAAAAGCTGAGTTATTTAGAAAACGAAGAACATGTATATGAAACTTTTAAAAACAATAACAATCCCGCTGAGCAATTTTCTTATTTAAATGCTGTGAAGCACATTTTTGCTGGTAAATTTGATGAAATGCTATTTCTTAAGTATTAAAAATGAAATAGAATTGGATCCTGAGGCAACTAGCTTATTTCCATTCACTCTTAGATATTTTGTAACCCTGCTTAATCATGAGTATCCAGCTTCAACAACATCATCATTTTTATATATTATTCCAATTTTATTTTAGCATAATTTCATCATAATCAATTTGTGTGAAAAATATGATCCATTTATTATATGAAATACTTTGTTGCAGGGGGAGAAGCACTTACAGAAAAATAAATGAATAAATACTGTATCAGCAGAAAGGCAGGGACTGAAGTTTTAATTTCCATCGTTCTCGTTATAGGTAAATTAGTTTTCATAGCTGTAGCTAAATGAGTGTAAAAGGCTTGATTCGCCTCTCTTTTACACCAATATGAGAAGAGAAATCAGGCCTTGATACTCTAAAACATTAGTGATTTGAGTAAGTAAATAGTCAGTAAGTATGTGTAGCCTTACAGTGGGAGTGAGATAACCTCTTAAGAATGTTTTCCTTTCCCTACCCGCCCCCCACCTCAAATCTCCTTAGGGTAATGAGACTCAATAGTGTTGGGGAGTAGAGCTGTGCAAACCTGTCCATGTTTGTAATGAAAAGGGTTTGCAAATTGCAGTGTGAGAAGCAAACATCAATTCACATAGTTTTTCAGGCTTAGAAGTTCAAATGCTTAAGAAGTTATAGTTCAAATGTACCTGGTTGTGGCACAGTACCATCTTGTGGACACTATATATACATATATATACATATAGTGGGGGTGCAGAGGCAGGAGACATACACAGTAAAACAGTGATTCTAGTTTCATCCACTATATTGATGATTTAACAGCTAGATAAAGCCATTTACCTTACCCCTAAAACTCCCTGCTTCTTTGAAAATACAAGTGTTTTCCCTATAACTGAATCTCACTGAAAATTCATAGGAAATGTTCAGGCTTGACAGGTTCATGCCCGTTTACCCAGACTCACTCGAACAGGAAATGGATCTAGGCCTCAGTTCAGACAACACATTTTCCCTTTTTAAATTGCATACCTGCCAACATCTTCAGGGGAAAAGGCAATAAATATCAATTTGCATAAATCTGCATGGATTTGGGGAAATTCACATACATTAAATTTAATCAGACCTTGTCTAGACTAGGGATTTTCCCTCATTACTGCTAACCCTATAAGCGTACTGGTAAATTTCTTAGTGCAGACAGGCAAAGGTTCTAGTTCTGATGCAACAATAAATTTCGTCTTTTAAAACCGTGTTGGTTATTATGGAACTGATATGGCAAGTAATACTTACTCATGTATATGTGCAATATAAGGATTTCAGAATCCAGTGCTATAGGTCTGATTCAACCCCCATTGAAGCAAATGGAAATATTGTTATTGGCTTTAATGAAATTGGGTAAGGGTATTGACCTCCAGTCAATACATCAGGAGTTTGGTTAATGCCCCAATTATCTTATCACAAACCCCATCTACTTGAAACTCCACTCATGGGATGAGCTAATCTCAGTGGTAGCCAAGAGGTGGGTAGCTGTCCTCCATTAGTCAGTTCAGAATAACTGCTCTTCTAGGTCCATGCTCCAAAGTGGCATTACTTGGTCCAGTACTGCGATTTCAGCTCTGCTTCCTCTGGCAGATTCCTCCACACAGGACATGGAATTTCCTTTTGATGAACTCAAAGCAAAAAAAGACCCTTGGAAGATGGAATCTCATCTCCAAGACAGAACCCTTCTGCCTTTGTTGAACCAAACTTTGTTACCCCACCAAAGTCCATTACTAATAAATCAGGGTGATCCCTCACTCCGGTCTTATCCTGTACAATTCCTGTGCCCTTTCACTAGTACTGTACTGATAATTACCTATTTTCACATTTACTCATCAAAATGTAAATTCCAACCAACCTCCCCCCCACCCCCCCAGTAGGTGGAAACAACTTAAGTCATGTACTTCCTCCCAGTAGAGGAATCAGAGAGCTCTATCCCCCTAGGGCACCTAGCCCTGGGACTTGCATCCTAATTTTCAAAAGTGCACCTTGTCCAAGGGTCGAGGCACATCTTCAATAATTTTTTTTAAAAAAAATACAAAGAAAATGCAGGTTGACGCAATGACAATACAAGACTGTCAGTCTAGTTACCTCCACTCAAATTGCTTCCTTAGAAAAATTCTTGGAAAACAGTTTTTACAGTTATTCCTGAAAGTAAATAACTTCTGTCTTTATTGTCTAGGTTCCACCTTTGAGAACACCCCAAGCCCTCACACAAGCACATCTAGGGATATTATTATTTTTAGAATGATTTTTATTGTGGTAACACCTAGGAGACTCAGTCAGGGATGAAGAGCCCATAGTGCACTAAACAAACATATAACAAAAAGATGGCCACTATCCCAAAGAGGTCACAATCTAAGTATAAAACAAGGAGCCAGTTGGATACAACAGAGAGGGGAGACATTAACAATGAATTTACAAATAAATCTCAATAGCACAGGGGTAAAACAAGAATACAGAAGTCAACTCCAAGCTGTGAAAGACCCAAATCATAAAACAACATTATAAGTCAGAATCAACACGATGTAGACAAACTGGAAGGTAGTTCTAAGTAAAATTTCTGTAAAATTCTAAGTAAATAGTAACTACATTACATTCAGAAACGTCAGCTTGTGTGGAATGTGGCTACCCATTTACTCAAGGCTGTCAGAGAAGCTCTTAAGCCACTACCTTCCCTGTCTCTGGTAGAGGAGGCATGTCTGAGGGGAAAGGACATGGCCAGGGTGCTACTACATTTGACTAATCTCTGGCTGCCAGAATGACCCCTTGGAGTTGTGGGTAGCTGGTCATACTAGAGCTGTCCACAGGCTGGTCTCAGGATTGATAAGGCAAAGGTTATTTGAGCCATCTTTATCCACATGCCTCTCTAGTTTTACACGTACTAGTTTGACCAGACTAGCTATGATTTTTTTTTCAGAAGAGACATTGGAAAATTTCGTGTCTGTGAGTACACTCTACAGTCTATTACTTGACAGAAAATGCAAGTATGCAAATTAAAAAGTCATGAGTATGACAGTGCACAAGTAGAGTAAAAGGACTTTAAAGGAGAAGAAATATATCAACAAGGAGTGTTCTGAATTATAGGGGGCAATTAGACAAGAGAGATAAAAGGACTTGTCAAACACTGCAAACTGTTCTTAGCTACAGTTTTATCATTGTGCCAACATGGAGTGCTGAAGAAACAGCAAACCAAACAGGATCTCTTCAATAACTGTGATATTTAATGTGACTGCTGGATTCACAACTTCATGAGATGCCCGTTGAAACAAAGACAAATTCTCTTTGAAAATGCTTCTTGCATCAGCAACATGTTGGAGATTCCCTGTGGATTTCTTAATAGACTGAGCAGTCTACCCAAGCACATAATGTTACTCAACTCCACTACCATGGGATTATCTCAGTTATGGATTTATACCACCCTCTGATGTTTGGGGATTTAGCCACTATTAATGAATTATTGTAATAGACCAGGGCATAGGCATTCTGGCCTAGTGGTCACAGCTGGGCTGATGTCCACAAATCAAGGATGGCCACAAGGTGGTAGTCAATGAGCAGGGATTGGAGTAAGAACTGAAGCTGGCATCAAACAAGAGTCAGGATCAGAGTCAGACAAGGGTAGGCAACCAGACACAGTTACCAGGCTGCAATGAAGAGGCACGAGTCAGGATCAGAGTCCAGGTAGGGTCAGAGACTAGAGATCAGAAGGCAAGGTACAATCTGGAGTTGGAGCAGATCAGATGTCTGTGTTGTTGCCCTGTGACAACTTCTTGGGGCACCATCCAGGGTTAATTAGTATGCTTGGCCAATCAGAGGGCCACAGGGTGCTGTCACTGTGGAAACTTTGGGCAGTACTTCCTGTGTTGTTTAATCTCCACAGTACTCTCTGCAGGCCCTCTCAGTGGTGATATGGGAATGTCAGTTGTCCAAGGCTCTGCAGCCCAAGAGTTTAAGTCCCGCAAATCCTTATGTTACCCCCCAACCTCCTACATGGTTGGTGCCAGGCCTAGTTTGTCCAGATGGTTTTGATAAAACCTTTTTACTGGAGCAAGGACATGGGCAGCAGGTTCTCAGGAGCACTCTTCAGGGGCTTCCCAGTCAATGAAGTAGGACAGTCTCCCCCTCTGCAGTTCAGAGTTGAGGATAGCATGGACGAGATATTCCACATGCCCTGGGACTAGGACTGGTGGGAGTGGCTGTTGGGTCCTGTCAGGAAAGGGGTCCTCTTGGGATGGGATGGATCACAGAAAACCCCTTGGGAACTGCCAACTGATGTGCTGAGACTACTTCTAAGTCTGTTTCCCCTGGCAGATTGGGACTTCAGTGCCCTGCCTGCTTGAGCCAGACACGCTAACTGGTTGCAAACCCAGACCCAGGTGTGAATCATATCCCTTAACAGCTGCAGGCTTAACTGAAAGTGGCTTAAGAACTGTTCCTGTCTCTAACACTCAGATGTCCAGCTCCCAATGAGGTCCAAACCACAAATAAATCCGTTTTACCCTGTATAAAGCTTATACAGGGTAAACTCATAAATTGTTCACCCTCTATAACACTGATAAAGAGATATGCACAGCTGTTTGTCCACCCCCCACTATTAATACATATGCTGGATTAATTAATAAGTAAAAAGTGCTTTTATTAAATACAAAAAAGTAGGATTTACGTGGTTCCAAGTAGTAACAGACAGAGCAAAGTGAATTACCAAGCAAAATAAAATAAAACATGCAAGTCTAGACCTAATACAATAAGAAACTGAATACAGATAAAATCTCACCCTAAGAGATGTTCCAATAAACCTCTTTTACAGACTAGGCTCCTTCTAGTCTGGGTCCTCCATGGTTACTGTCCTTTGTTCCAGTTTCTTTCAGGTATTCTTTGGGGGTGGAGAGGCTCTCCCTTGAGCCAGCTGAAGACAAAATGAAGGGGTCTAACAGGGGTTAAAATAGCGTTTCTCTTATGGGTGGAGAGCCCCTCCACTCTCCTATGCAAAATCCAGCTCCAAGATGGAGTTTTTGAGTCACATGGGCAAGTCACATGTCCATGCATGACTCCATTTTTACAGGCAGCAGCCATTGCCCACATGCTATCTTGAATATGTCTCCAGTAAGACTTCTTGTGTGGATTGGAGTCTTCCAAAATCTATTGTTTTGGATTTCGAATCCCTTTCAAATCCCTGTTAAGGGGCTTCCATAGAGGGGATCGAAAGTGGGTCTGGGCAAATGGTAAGGAACCAGGGCAAAGGCAGTCTGGCCTAATGGCACAACTGGGCTGCTGTCCACAAGTCAAGGACAGCTACAAGGTGGTAGTCAATGAGCAGGGATTGGAGTAATTGCTAGAGCCAGGACCAATAAGCTAGAGTCAGGCCAGGGTCAGAGACTGGAAATCTGAGATAGTACCAGGTTGGAATCAGAAAGCAGGGTCAGAGTCAGGCTAGCATTGGAGACTGAAGGGGGGTGGGAGGGGGAGTGCAGTCTGGAATAGCAGCAGGCTAGAATCTGTATGGTTACCCAGACAAGTTCCTGGGCCACCCTCCAAGGTTAAAAAGTGTGCTTGGCCAATCAGAGGCAGAGGGTGCCATTGCTCAGGACCATTTGGGTAATACTTTCCTGTGTCACCTATTTCTACAGTGTTCCTTTGATATGGCACTGCATGGCCTCCCAGGTGCAAAGTGGGAATGTTGTCTATTCTTGACTCTGCAGACTTGGGTTCTAGTCCTATGGATCCATATTATGGCTGTGAGAATATCTTATGGCTGTGAGAATATCTCTGATATAGCTAAAGGCAAATAAAATTTGCATCATGCTGCTGTTTGAGTATCTCTATTAAGGACATATGCTGGAAAGTGAAGCTTAGTAACTTAACTATATAGTTTCCTGTAAATTACAGGCTGTAGGTGATAGTGTACTAAGAACCACTGGCATATCGATTTCTAAACAAGCTACTGCAATAGCCACACCTTTCGTGAACGCATTACTTGAGTAAAGGTGGAAATAAATGCTCTTCAACATACGCAACCTTTTCCCACTACTTGTGCAGAAGAATAATTATAATCCCAAAGAAGAATTCACAACAACAGGTTCCATGACTGTTCAGTAGATGAGGGTGACTTGTATGTCCAAGAATCTGAAATATTAACATTAAAATATATTTTAAACCCCTTAACGATTAAAAAGGCCAATTTATATTTTTGGGAGGGGGGGGAAGGATGAGTAATATCATTTTTTTCATATTGCACATAGTGAACCAAGAAAGAATTTCCAACATTAGATACATTGAGGGAGCAATATACAATATATTAAAAGATAGATGAATCTCAGAAATAAGGTGTCTGAATTATACTGCAGATCTCTGCCTTTTTTAATCATCAGAGGAGAATTAACCCCGAGAATAGTTTGCCAAGTGCCTTAACCAAAAGTATCTATACAATTTGTGTCTCTATCATGACCAAATTCTTTCGATTACATGAGGGTTATTTGGAACTAGCAACCTCTCCAATGGACTATTCCCATTTTATTCTTCTTATCCCAACAGATGACAGGTAGTTGCTGAAATTGATATATTTTATGAGGTTCATAATACGCTCTTCAAATTGCTGTGCAACTTCTAATCTGCCTCTCCTTTCAAAGGTCCTAAGAAAGGTTAATACCCTGTATGATAAGTAGTACCACTGTAGCCATGAGCTAGAGTATAGAAGTTACAGATTTAGTCCACAAAACTGAGCTTCTGCAATCCTGTCATTGGCTTCACGTTGGATCAGATAACCATTTGAGGGCAAGATTGTGTCAGCCTTACTCATGTTGAGTAGTTTCTTACTCTGAGAATCGTCCCATTGATACTCACAAAGTAAGGTACTACTCATTGTAAGTAAGCCTCAAGGGTTCAACCCCCAAAAGTACCAACTGACCACACTGATCACTGTGCTTGAGAGCAACCCCAAAGAACTAAAAGTATATTTTGAGGAAGTGTTCTGAACTGTAGTTCTTATCTTTTACTTTGGTTTTCAGTGTATTTCCTCATATTTTCTTGCTATATTACTTTGTAGTCACATTATCTATTTGTAAGTTTTGAAATGCGACACTACAGTAATGTCATCTTCATTAGGTGATTTTCTAGTGGTCTGCTAGGACTGTTTTAAGGGCTGCCCTTGCATTAGCACTGTAAAGCAGCTGCAGTGCAGGCAAGAATCAGGACCACGGTGCTAAGGGGGACTGAGTTTTCTAAGTACACAGGGATATAGATTATGAACATGATTAGAGCCACAGATGGAGAGATTTCAAAACCTAATTTAGAAGAAGAAGAATAAAACAGGAAATTACAGAAGTATATGAAATATATAATATATAAACCAAATTTAGGAAAGCATGTCAATTCAGTTAAGTGTATATTAAAGTGATGTAAGTATGTGCCCAAATTCTATTAACATGAATCAAATATAATTACTGGCTCACAGACAAAGTAAATAGGGTGATATTATTTATGCTTTCAAATAATACATGAACAAGAGGACACCCAACAAAATGAAATACCTCCCTTTTAAGAAAAAACACAATTTATAACTAACCTGTGGAGCTCCTTGCCAAAAAACACAGTTAAGCTTAGTAGGATTCAGAAAGGAATTAAACATGTATAGCAAAGTGATACATGCCTTACACTTACCATAAAAAAGACTAAAATGGAACATCAGAGAGAAAAGTAGCATAATTTGATGTGATAATGCCATACCTGGCACAGTGATGTGGATTGATATTTTAAAATAGCCACAAATCTACTGTTGCAGCGAGTTCTGGACTGGCTTCACACAGGTTGAAAGAGAAAGACAAGAAGTAAATCTGTTCCACACACCGACCGTGGAGCACCCCAAGATTTCTGGGACTAGAATATTTTCCAGCTCCATTTGGGCTAGCTCCACTTCAAATTGCATCTACCATTTAAGCCCTCTGATGCAGTCAGAAAAAAAAAATCAATCATAGGTAAACGCCAACTTTTTGTAACTGAATGTTAAATAAAGCCTCAAACTATTTTGCTTGGACTTTCAATGAGATTTAGGCTTCTAAATTTCAGATTTGAAAATGTGATTTAGGCACTACTGAAAATCTGACCCATTTTGCAGAAATGCTTTCGGATGTAGGTGTTATTCAAAAGATTCTCCAATACCATGAACAACTGTTACATACTGAGAAACAGTTGAGCATGGTGATTTTGATATTTATAAACCTTCTAATACATTCTTAATTGTATCTTTTCCCCCATAGTAAAGCTTATGTAAAGAAACTGCTATAAATGGTATGTTTGATGATTTTCACTACAAAGACAAAAAAAAGCATATTTCATTTCTTGAAAAGGTTAGCAAACTATTTTGTAAAATGGTTTCCTTGGGGCTCTCCGGAACAACGGGGCCAATTCTATGAAGAAACAACACACAGAAGATAAGGGGACCAGACTCCTTTGAACCAGCAGCTGTGTAACCTGCGGCTCTCCATAACAAGCAGACCAATTCCATGTGGAAACAGAATGAGCACAAGATATAAAAAAAGATCAAAATTGTTTGAACCAGCAGCTGTGCTACCTGCAGCAGTTAATCTTTCCTGGCAATCTGTTGAGACACACATTCCTCAGGCTAAGAGGACTAAGAGGCTTTTGCTGACTGCTGTTCCTCTGAGAGGAGCCTAGTCCAATTCTCCTTCATATTATTGAACACTTAAACTGTGGACTGAAATATATTGAGAAAAAAAGTAACTTTTGTTTGGCACTGTATGAAACTGGAAGGACATTTCTGATTAGGTGCTTTGGATAAGAGTATATCCCAGGTTCCCTTCTTAACCTGAACCTAGCTCAACTAATGACAAGATATTTTGCTACCAAGAAAATAAGTCTTATTTGTTAATATGTATATAAAATGATGATGGTGGGTGGAAAAAAAATACTGAAACCTGGCAATCTCAGCTGTAGCTGACTAAAATATCTGCTGAGAAAGGAGAAATAGGGTTTCAGGTAATTATTGAGTTAGAATTGCAGTTTCTTTTCTCTTAAAAAGAATGGCTATATTGTTCCTATTTAAAGTTCAATTCATCTGTTATTCTCTATGGACAAGTCATCTCAGAACAATATATACTATTGTGTTTCAGAAACCTCTATTATCCTTTCTAAGATGATTGTAGCTTCTTTCATTTCTACCCACATTCTCTCGCACACACAACTACTGTCATCTTTTACAGGATTGGAACATAGTGGGAGCTTAGTAGCACCGCTGAACAGTTTCCATTATATTTTCACATATGCACTATTTAAATGTTCCATGCTTCTTGGTCATAGCCCAAAGGTGAATTTTGGGAAGGGGGAGGGGGGGAATTTGATCATAATCTTTTCAACCACTTTTGAAAAATGGACCCCTTTTTCTATTCTAAAAATATTTTAATTGCACTTAAATTGTAAAAATGGATGGCGTTTGCAACATGAAAGTTGGCATAGCCTGTAACTAGTGAGAGAGTTTGGAGGGTTGAATGAAGTGAAGTTTTAAAGGCTGACACCCTGATCCACACAGGGACCTAGGCATTGCAGCACTCCGCTGCAGAAAATCACAGGAAAAACACTGTGATCCACAAAGCCTGAGTTAGGCACCTAGGTTCCTCTACCCCAAATGGAGAGAGAGAGAGAGGCACCATAGCAAGCAATCCAAAAAAACCAGCATGCTTGGCAGGGAGCTGACTAAACTAGCCAATGGGAGATGCCAACAGAGGTCATGGAGATAGGTGCCCACATCTGAGCTGTGGAGAAGTGCCTAGGTCTGCTTGCCGATCCACAAATGGGAATCCCTCTCCTGGACTCAGGAAGCTTAGGTGCCTAAGCCTTTTCTTGCAGAAATGAGTTAATTACTGCCTTGCTCCGCACACAAAACTGTCTGGAGGAGAAGTACTGCTGATGGTGCCCACCTTATAACCTTTAGCTCAGTGCTTAGAGCACTTGCTGGGATGTGGGATACCCAGATTCAATTTTCCACCCCCTGCCAAAGGGGAAGAGAGAATCTGAACAGGTATCTCCCAGGAGCATCATTTCAGGTTTTAACAGGGGAGGGCAACTTTCAGAGGTCCAAGTGCCACATAGGTCCCTGGAGGCTCATTAAACATAAAAATCAGTCTATTTCAGGACCATTTTTTTTTAAATATTTTCAAACAGTATAGGTTTTCTATGACCAAATTACCATCCCTGACCCCCCTGCTTTTGTTGTCAGAAGGATTTGAACTTAGAGCATGAGGTTCTACTGCTTGAGCTAACAGATTAATTCCTTTAGCTATTTGCTTTAGAAAGTTTTTATTTTTTCATGTGTAGCAGCCACTAGCAGAGGACAGAGACACACTGAGCTAGACAGAAGCAAAGACACTGCATTATGTAGGTTTCATAGTGGTAGCCATGTTGGTCTGTATCAGCAAAAAGAACAAGGAGTACTTGTGGCACCTTAGAGACTAACAAATTTATTTGAGCATAAGCTTTCGTGGGCTAAAACCCACTTCATCAGATGCATGCAGTGGAAGATACAGTAGATAGATGATACACACCATAAAAAAATGGGTGTTGCCATACACACTATAATGAGAGTGATCAATTAATGTGGGCTATTATCAGCAGGAGAAAAAAAAGCTTTTGTAGTGGTAATCAGGATGGCTCATTACGAAAGGGTTTTTTTCTCCTGCTGATAATAGCTCACCTTAATTGATCACTCTCATTACAATTGGTATGGCAACACCCATTTTTCACCTTCTCTGTGCATCTATATCTTCCTACTGAATTTTCCACTGCATGCATCTGATTAGCCCACGAAAGCTTATACCCAAATAAATGAGTCAGTATCTAAGGTGACACAAGTACTCCTCGTTCTTTTTGCATTATGTAGGTTACAGAACATTGGCAGATTAAGAATTGCCTCACTGACCCATTGGCCTGCCACTGGGGAGCCCGGTGCGTCAGAGATCCCATTGACACCCATCCACTGCCTCTCCCCGGACTACTAAGGGTGGAGTTGCATATATAGCCTCTCTTTCCCAAAGATGTGGAGCCCTGCTGTGTCCCACACATCAGGATCCAGCCATAGACTGGTCATCAGACTATTATAACTACAGCTTTTGTCAAGGTTTTTTGTGTGACCATATTTGTAACAATTCAGGCTGGCTTCATTATCAGTGTCCCAAAAGTTTTCATGGAGATGGACTTTGTTGGGAGTTTATAAAGATTGATTAAAAAAAACCTCTGACTCCTGACCCTCTGACACTTTGCCACTCCTCTGACACTGCAGGAGCAAGAGGCTGGACACATCTCACGCCGATCCTCTTGGGGAAGCTAGCATGGGCTAAGCCACAGCCTGTCTGCAACAGGAAGGGGAGATGGGAGGGCCAGAGCACTGTAGAGCCAGAGCAGCTTTGCACTCAGGTGGCCGAGGGGCAAGATCATCACCTTCCCCACTGCAGAAGCCCCCCACCCCACCCCGCCCTCCACAGTTCCATACCTTTCTGTCCCTCTCACTGACCTTCTCCACACTCTGGAGAACACTGCCCACACCCATGCAACCTGGGGACTACCAGGGCAGCTGCCACTGCTGGCGTTAGAGGGGGGCTGGGTCTCTTCCTACCTTGCTCCGACGCCAGTCAACGCACATGGTAAGCATCAAATGGCCCCTGGTGTCTCCCACCTCTCAGGAGGGTGCTCTAATCACTGAACAATGGGATATTCTGAGTTGGGGCTTCCTCAGTTACTCCAGTTGAAGCTGTTCCACGGGGGATAAATAAGTGTGATTGGAGCCAGAGGGACTGGACTGGACCCTGGGTCTTCCACTTCAGCTGGGCGCCCAAATCACTGGACTACAGAGTCATTCTCTCTCTATCCTCCGCCCCCTTTCCCTCAGCCCAGTAACTATTTAAATATTTATCCACTGGGTCAGAGACAGATCAGATTGACCCCTGCACACAGGATAGGCAAGCAAATGCCTATCTTCCCTTGGTTCATGAATTGCTGTGGGGCTTAGGTGAGAGAGAGGTGTCTGGATGTCTCGCACGAGGCATCAAAGTACCTGCCCACTGGTATAAACATAGTTGCAGAGAAACTTTTACCCTGAAAAATAGGTGAATGACTGAGTTTAGATGCCTACAAGGCTTGGCAAGAATTTTGTGGATTGCAGTGGAGCCTAAAACTGGACTAAACTCCAGACTTGGTCACATATGTATCTGTGTGGATCAGTGGTGAGTTTACTAATTTTCAGAAGGTGTGGTAAATCCCTGAGAGGATGCTGAAGGGCAGAGCCCAAAGTGGATACAACCATATCCATGTGTTTTAATTACATTTTAAGCTACATGGAGGAAATAATAAATACATTTCAATGTGTGAGAATGGGTTGAAGAGCTTTTCATTCAAACAGTTCACATTCTTATCACCTTGCCAATTAAGCTTTACATATACCAATTAAAAGTTATGGGACTGTCAGTGACAAAAACTGCACATTTGCCCTCAAGAAGATTGTTAATGATTCAAAGCCATTTCTGCTTTCCCAGGAAATTCACCATTAGGTCTAATTACAAGTAACCACAGCAACCTTTTGGGGACTCTTTCTACTTAATAAGCAAGATGTGACACCACAGAAATATTACTGAATCTTGTAACATATAAAATGCCAGCAGAATACCTTATGTAATCCACCAAACCATCCTTCTTACAAGAGACACTACATTTGTTCATCATACAGTCCATTTTAGGGAAACAAATTCCAGCCTCTGAGGCTCTCCTCTTCCATGTTTCCCCCTGTTCCTTCCTCTCCCCATTCTTTCTTTCCTCAGTATTCACCTCCATTCTCATTCACTCCCATCTGCCTTCTACTCATCCACTTTCACTCTCACCCACAGTCAGAGTTGCCTTCCCTCTCCCTCCTCCTTTCTTCACACTCCCCCACCCCAAAACGCACTCCATTGCACCTTTGCTTTTCTGTCCCTCTATTTTCTCCCAACAATTCTGCTTTCCTTCTCCCTCCTCCATCAAACTTTCCCTTTTTCTCCACAATTAAATTCTCCCTATCAAAAAAGCAATCCTCCCCCACTCTGAAGTCAGTCCATCAGATCAACTCAGTCTGTCCCTCCCACACCACCAATTCATCCCACACCTATGCAGAGTCCACAGAGATCATCAGCCCCTCTTTCTAGCCATGGATAGGAGACACCACTGGGAATATCTTCCCTCTCACCCCCAAGCCTGCCGGGGTAACAATCACTTATCTTCACTTACCCCAGCCCTCAGGTGCAGAGTTGTCTTGTCTGCACATAGTTAGGCTTGGGAAGGGTTGACAGTTATGGATTCCCCAAGGATTCTTTTCATGCCTGGAGATGGGTGAGAGATTCTCCACCTTCATTCCCACATCAGGTCTGAGCTAGGGGTCCACAGCTGCCTGATTTTCACATTTCCCTCACTCAGAGGTGAAAGAATTGGGGCAGGAGATCAGCAGGAAAAGATAAGTACCTGACTGTTTGGAGCGTAAGCCACATCTATGCTTCCCTCAATTTTTCTGCTCTCAGACTGCAAGCGCTGAGGGAGTAGGACAGGGACAGATAAGAGCTTCTGCTCTTTGGAGGCTTCATACCCTCTTGGCTGCTGGTGGATGGCTTACTGGGCTGCTTTCACTGCTTTCCTGCTCCCTAACCCACCTCAGGTGGCAGAGGTGGTTGGTCAGTGTAAGGCTGGTATCTTCCGAGGGAGCTCTCTGGAACAGGGGAGGCAGTCATTTGGCAGCAACCAGTTTGTGGGTAGGGGACTATGGACATTCTCCTCCTTGGTTCATGCCAGGCAGCAGTGACTGCATACGTCACCAGCCATGGTTGCTGAGGCCACCAACTTCACATGATAGGCCAGGGGAGTGTCATCTGCAGCTAAGCGTTCCATACAGCCCTAGATCCAGTTCTGTAAGGAATTGGGGGTGCGGTGGAGGGGGAATCAGTGGACTGAATATTAGGATCAGAGTGCCACTGGAGCCAATGCAGAGAGAGAGAGCCCCAGGCACAGAGTTTCCAGTCTTGAACCCAGGTGTGGCAATTGCTGTCTTGGCTGCCGCATCAAAGATTGACCCAGGGACCTCCAGAGCTAAAAGTATGAGTTGCTATAGCTTGAGCTAAACAGCCAGCCTCAGCATGCTCACATCTTCTTGGATCAGGTGCAGAGATGGACATGTAACAGACAAACCAGGGGGCTACATAGGCACATTAAGTACCTCAAGTTGTGGTACTTACATGTGATTAACTACCAAAAATCAATATTTAATAGAAAGCTAAATTTGCAGACATAAATCCTTTATTTCTGATTAACTCTGCATTTCACAATATGTCAATCTCACAGGGGCCCTCTGTTATGCACTTTTACGGTCACTTCACCAATACAAATAGTGCAAAATCTTACTTCTTTGCTTTCCTAGAAATTTCTCAAGAGGTATAAACACACATCTTACATTGTTACTACACATACAAAAAGAAAATCATGGTAGTAACTAGCACCTCTCATCAAGAGTGTTTAGAAGATGAGTTCAGGACCTCTAAAAACACTCACACGAAACAATAACTGTGCATAGGAGGAGTGAACAGCAAACAAGTCAGCCTCATTGGAATTAGCGAAGAAGATACCGCCACAATTTCAGGGTAACTGCACCACTGTCCTCCACTCCATTGATTTCTCCAGGATTTCCCACGCAGGTCTCAGGTCTTCAACCATCTCCTGTCTCTGGGCAGAGACCTGTGTCTCACTGCCTTCTGAACACACAGGCCACACAGCTCCCTGATTTACACTGATATCCCCAGCAAGCCAGTCCACTGAACGGCTAGCATCTGTGCTTTGCTTTTTCTTCAAGGGCTATGACAGGTGTGATTTACCCATAATCCAAACTGCTCTTTCTAAGCAAACACATTTATTCTTAATGAAAAAAACCAAAACAAACAGATTTAAACACACACTAAAATATACCAGCAATCATTAGCCTTATAGGTAAATTTGGAAGGATTAGATTTTTATGAATAAATGCCCATTTGACCACAAAAATAAACCAATGAAAATATATTTGTATTTATAATAAAAATGTAGAGATAGGCAAAGAAAAATGCTACTTGATGACTTAGTGTTTGAATGTAAAGAGATTTACTTGGAATATTGTGACATGTACTGTTGACAAATTGTGTTTTTTAACACTTACATGACTTTAATTTTTTGAATCTCAAGGTCAACTGTCATTAAATAATTATTCTTTGACACCCTCCACCCCATGATTTCCCACAACTGAAAATATAAATTGATAAAAATAAAAAAGTGCTTAAAATCCGTAGTTGTGTAACTGAAAATTTAGATCAATAAAAATTGAAAAATGCTTAATAGACCAATATCATCTGTCCAAATGCTATAAAAATATAAACATTAATTCTTCCAAGCCTACTTATGGAGCCTTAGTAGGTCAAAGTCTTTCCAATCCTTCCACAAGCATTTGGATAGAAGGTCCTGTCTGTTTGCTGGATCAGAAAGAAGGACCTGTGTTAGTTCAAACTGAGCCTTTTTATACCAAAAGACCGTTCTTTGTTTGATTCTCTGGAAAACCCAGTTTCAAGCAGTATATGCAAACACCACATGGGTAAAACTTCTCTGGAGTTATTTACAATCTCAGGGGTAACCACCCTATTTTTAATTCCTGTAGGACCTGTGGTAATCATACATAAATGTATGAATGGTTTAACACAATGGCCCCCAAAAGATACTAGATGGGGTTTCAATACTGTCAAAGTTGCAACATCTGTTATAGATTCTTGCATCCGGGAAAGCTGTCCTCAGTTAAGGAACTTAGGGGATGGTGCAAAGGTGGTATCCCTTGCCCTTTAATCTGATGACATCTGGGGTCTGTTTAACCCTAAGATTGCTCTACATTATGCTAGCTGGATAACAACCCACAACAAGGCCATTACACACCCAGGTTTTGCTAGAGGAGAAAGCCTAAACATGCTGAAGAAGAATGTTGAAGAATGTCAGATCCTTCTGGTCCCACGAGTGAAGGAAGACAGAAGGCAGAAGATTCTGGAGGTTATAGGGTTTGAGTTTTGTAGAACATTGGTCCATCTTTTATAGTTTGGATGGCCTTCATGTCAGTAGAAGGGAAATGAATCTCCTCAGGGACAGACTGGCTAGAGTAAGCAGGAGAGGATTAAACTAATAACAAAAAGAGGAAGGTAAAAAGGGGGAAGATATCTCAATTTTGGGCTGAAAACATCAATCAAGAAACCAAAGAATATGAAAAGAAGATTTTCCTGAATTGCCTATACAACAGTGCAAGGAGCCTGGGTAAGAAACAAGAGGAATTGGTTAATGCTTATTTATGGAGCATACATTTGTTGTAGTTGGTATTATTGAAACCTAGTGGGATGATTCACATGATCTGAATGTTAAAATCAATGGTCACAACCTATTTAGGAATGATCAAGTGGCCAAAGTGGAGGCAGGAGTGGTACTCTGTCAAAAGTGGCATTACCTGTTTCCAGATTACTCATAATTTGGAAGAAAATGATCTTGAATGCTTATAAATCTGTGTCCTAATGGATAAAGCACAAGACAGAGCATTGGTTGGTGTCTTCTACAGACTGCCAAATCACATTAAGAGACATGATGACTGATTCCACATCCACCTGTCTACAATGTGTAGGGGAAAAAAGTTGTGTGATCATCGGAGACTTTGATTTGAGTGACATATGCTGGAGATCTCAGGCTGCCAGGACTAGAACATCCCTGGAATTTCTAAATATTGTAGATGACAATTTCCTAACTCAAAAAGTGTTGCATCCAACAAAGGGGAATTCTATATTAGACCTCATCTTGACAGAGAAAGAGGAATGGATCACAGAACTAAAACATGATAGTTTAAGTACAAGTGAATACATTTATAATATACAAACCGAATAAAGTCCAGATGAGGAATATATACACTTGACGCTTTAAAAGGGACAATTTCACAAAAGCTAAAAACTATGAGCCAAATCAGCAGGAAGGAAGAATTTAGTCAGAAAAATGTAAATAACTGGGAATTGTTTCAGAACACTTTACTAGGAACCAAAAATATAACTTAATTTATGGAATTATGGGTAAGGCCTTATTGGTTAAAAAAAGTTACCTAGGTTAGATGAGAAGCAAAGGCACCTATGAAAAATATATACAGTGGAAGAAACCAGAAGTTGAATATAACTCAAAAGCTAGGAATTTATAAACTTGTTAAGGGAAGCAAGTGACAAGGAGAAATCTATGGCCAGCAGAGTTAAGAACAATACGAAAGATTTTTAAGTATATTAGGAACAAAGAGAATCCTAACAATGGTATTGGTCCATTACTAAATGAAAATGGTAAAATTATCAATAATAAAAGTAGAAAAGAAGTGTTCAATAAATATTTCTACTCTGAATTCGGGGAAAAAGCCAGATGATGTAATCATATCATATGATGCATTCTTTCCATTCCATAGCATCTCAGTAGGATGTTAAAAGGCAGCTACCAAAGTTAGGTATTTTTAAATCAGAAGGACCAAATAGCTCTTTTAAAACTCTTGGATACAAGCTGAAGAACTCCCTGGACGATTAATGTTGATTTTCAGTAAGTCTTGGCTCCACGTTGTGCCAATATTTAGAGAGGGTAAGTGGGATGACCCAGATAATTATCGGCATTGAATCCAGGCAAGATAATTGAGTGGCTGATATGGGGCTCAAGTAAGGAAGAGTTAATCCAGATAATATCATTAAGGCCAATAAATATGGGTTTATTGGAAATTGATCCTCTCAAACTAACTGGATATCTTTTTTGATGAGTATATTACAAGTTTGGTTGATACAGGAAATAGTGTTGATGTAATATACTTAGGCTTCTGTAAGGCATTTGACTTGGTACTTCCTTTTTTTAAAAAAATCAAAATATTATGTAGTATCTAAAAATAAAATGGCACACATTAAATTGATTAAAAGCTGACTGACAGGTCTCCAAATGCAATTGTTAATGGGAAGCCATCATTGAGCAAGTATGTTTCTAGTGGGGTCCCACAGGGATTGGTTCTTAGCCTTATGCTATTTAACATTTTTATCAAGGCCGTGGAAGAAAACATAAAATAATCACTGATAAAGTTTGCAGAGGACACAAAAATTGAGGGAGTGGTAAGTAATGAAGAGAACAAGTCACTGATAGAGAGATATGGATATTTTGGTAAGATGGGCACAAAAAACTATATTTGTTTTAATACTGATAAATGTATATATCTAGGGACAAAGAATATAGGCCATACTTACAGAATGGAAGCCTCTACCCTGGAAAGCAGTGGTTCAAAGAGATTTGTGGAGAGGTGGATAATAAGCTGAACATGAATGCTTAAGTGCAAGTGCTAATGCAATCTTTGGGCACATAAACAAAGGACTTTCAACCAGGAGTAGAGTGTAGAAAGGTTATTTTACCTCTGTATTTGGCATTGGTGCAACTGCTGCTAGAATATTGTGTCCAGCTCTGATGTCCACAATTCAAGAAGGATATTGATAAATTGGAGAGTGTTCTGAGAAGTGCCATGAGAATGAATAAAGGATTAGAAAACATGCCTTCAGTGACAGACTCAAGGAGCTCAATCTATTTAGTTTAACAAAGTGAAGGTTAAGGGGTGACTTAATAGTCTGCAAGTACCTACATCAGGAAAAAATATTTGATAATGGGCTCTTCAATCTAGCAGAGAAAGGTATAACAAGATCCAATGACTGGACAAATTCAGACTTAGAAATAAGGTGTACATTTTTAACATTCAGGTATTAATCATTGGAACAATTTAGTATTTCTTCAAATGAAATTAAAGGGGGGAGATTTTTTCTAAACAACATGTTCTAGGGATTTTTATGGGGAAGTTCTATGGCCTGTTTTATAGAGGTAGTCAGATTAGAGGATCACAAAAATCCTTCTGGCCTTGGAATCTAGGAATGCCCTCTATGCTAGTGGGAGCCAGGAAGAAGCAGTATAGAAATGGCTATGCTAACTTTATGTCATCTGGGCAAACTTACAATTTCAAAACACCGTGCAATCACCGAGACCCTGCATACATATTCTAAATGTCCAGGAGGGCTCTTTGTCTTTAGACTCAGTGTGTCTTTATATTTCAGTGATGACACACTTGTACTGTTCCTTTCTGAAGATGCCCTAGGTCTTGTTGCCTTATGTATATATATTTTTTTAATATTCTCTATAAGTGGTCAGAATTCTATTTAAGAAAACTGACCCCCTCACAAATCTCATGTCCGCACACAAATCAATTTTAAGGAAAGGCACAAATGAACCAACCTGTCCCAAGCTTCTTCACAAGCTTGGGACAGATCCTCTGCTGGCGTAAAGTGACATGCTTACATCACCTGAGGATATGGTCACTCTTGTTAAGCAAAGAAACCAACTTTATATTTTCTGACTTCAGGAAACATTCAGTATATACTTCTTTTTACCATGAATATCTGGTTTGGGTTGCATGCAACCCATGATCCTGGAAAATGTGTGAGAGACTGTTTTTCCAGAAAACAAACATTTAAACTAATATGTCACAAGAGACCACATTTGTCTAATTGTTAGGGTACAGAACTGGAACCAGAAAGTCTAACTACAAGACATTAACAGTGACTTTTTAGAAAGCTTTGTATAAATCACTTAGCTTCTGGGGCAATGTCACTGAATTCCATTGACAGATATCTGTGAAATAAGGGCTTTAATATTTTCTTACGTACCATATTTGAAGATTTCTAAACTTCATGTTCTAATAGAATACTCACAGAGGTATGGAATACTACTACAAGTTGGCATTCTTTCTGGTAGGAATGGCAGAAATATAGAGCATATAAGTTAAGTAAAATGAATGCTCTACAAAAGGGGATGAATTCTTCTAACAAAGAGAAAAAAAATGCTGCTGTCAATAAACCCAACTGGCAAGGAGGTTGTGAATAAGACATTTAACATGCCATTGTCTTTGATAGGTGGAGAAGGGAGTACACTTTAGAATAGAATGAGCAATGCTGACCCCCCCCCCCCTTCAATCCAAGTGTCTTCCGGTTGACCATTTCTGTTGCACAGCTACTTCAGATGATAAGACTAAAGCCAGGCAGGGATGAAATGGCAAAGAAGGTAAACTACCCCAAGCAACATCACTTAAGATCAAAAGAAAATATATTTTTGGAGAAGGAAATTAACACTCAGCTTTTGTGCAAACACAGTAGTTACAGAAAAAAACCTGAACAGAAATGAGAGGTCCTTGAGCAGGCATTGGAGATATTTATTTTAACATAAGAAAGATTTTGCTGAAGTACATGTGTGTTTAGATCTACTGCACTTAGGAATATCATTCCCAACTATGTTCTAAATAAATGCATCTTTGCATTTGCCTTGCTGCAGTCTCTGGGCAAGCTGATTGCAATCGGATTTAAAGGTTCTCAGAACCTCCTCAGGTTCTTTGTGATCAGCCTCAGACCCGTTTACACTTTCTGAAATGGGACTAGCCACTATGCTCAAGTCAAATCTTATTTCTGGCCTGAATTCAAAGCCAGAAAGATGCCTTCTGTACCTCTTCTGCAGCTTTTCCATAGTCATCCATTTTTCTCTTTATGCGCAATGCCAAGTGTGCTCAACATTCTCTGTGCATAATACACTGGGATTTTACAAAGCTCTAATTTTTTGTTTTTGGATCGGACATCAAACCAGCATTTAGATGAAACATCAAACATTTTCCTAAGATTAAGCATTTATCATGCTTATGGAGTTCACTGCCCTTGGGAATGGAGACTGGACTATTCTGAAGTCACCTGGTATTTTTCATCTTCAATAAATAAATGTTATCAAGGTAGCTTTACAAGGTTACCAAGTGAGAAGAAAGGCTGATTTATTCAAAACAAAAGTAAGCACTCATGCTCCAGAGGGAGCTCAGACCCATTAAGAACTTTAGACTTCAGTTTTTAAAAATATATGTATACATGAAGTAAATATTTGCATCACTGCATTTTTTAAAAAAAATTCACTGTACTATCATTTGGAATATACCATAGGAAGTGAGTAAAATCTACTCAAACAGATTTTGGGAGAAAAATTAGGTAAACTTTTGTACAGAAAAAAGTATATAAACTGTTCAGAGATTTGTTGCTGACAGTTATGCTCAATAAACTCAATTATATATTAAGCATATTTACTATAATACATATTTCCAAGCTATCAATATAGTGAGCAGGAAACTAAATAAGTAGTTAAACATAGATTTGCTACCTCCTAGCATAGTTTGGCAGGAGAAAGCACTTCAGGTCATTATTTAAGGAGAACAGGTTACATTTTGGTTACTAAAAAATTAAACTGATAAATGTAAATGTATTTTGTGTAAATGAAACTGAAGGTGCAAATTTTGGGCAACTACATGACAAACTGGAATGTTCCCGAACATTTTACATGTATTAGGTTCATAACATTTTTGTAAAGAATAAATCACATGTACTCTATCACTCAGCATTCAGTACGCATATGATATGAATATCACAAGATATCTTTAACTAACTGTATACCAGAGGCCTCCTTTGGTACTCTTAGAGGTAATCACTAGACAAATGTGGATCAAATGAGAATCGTGATTGGCAAAGCTGATGAGTCCACTTTAATCTAATAACCTACCAAGTTCTTCCCTCTGCTACCATTTTTCTCTTTTCTTTAGACTTATATTTCCTTCCTTTGGGTGTTTGGGGAATGTGATGAGAACCAAGAATTAATGCAGCTTGGTCCTAACTTCTTCTAGATACTACCTTTTCACTCTCTCATACAGCAATTACAATCTCTCTCTCTCTCTCTCTCTCTCTCTCTCCCTCCCTCCCGAGGTTGGTGCCATGTATTGACAGACTCAGAGGAACCTTTCATGGCAAGATTAGTTTTTATAGATGCCCCTGAAGGTATAAAATAAATTGCTATTGCTAAGGATCGCTGAATCTGTCAGAATCAAATAAGAGCCAACCTGAATCTTTGCCCAAACTCTTCTCTGAGTCCGGCAGAGCAGGGACTTAAACCAGGGTTTCCCGCATCCCACCTGTCTGCCCTAACCACCAAGTTATTGGCTCTTACACAGTTGCTCTTGCTAAACCAAGAAAACTTCTCAGCCTAATTTTTGTTGACCCAAATACATGTCCACAATAAGTTTTGGTTTTGATGAAAAAAATGTTTCACTGAAAAATTCCTGATCAGGTCTAATAATGACTAAGCCTGATCCATAAGACTACAGGCCTTTGGATCAAAGATGTTGGCTGCTGTTAGAATAAACCTCCAATATATTAGGTCTTTATCCAAATTTTCCAAATCATCAAAAGTAATTACTGCAACAAGTCACTGGTCTAACTTCCTGCATCCAAATTGGATTATCTCAATATAGAAATGGAGGGCCAGATTTTTAAAGGTATTTAGTCACCTAGAGATGCAGATGGACATCTATGGGTTATCAAAATCCTACTGGGTGCCTAACTTCCATGAAATCAATGTAAGCTAGGCACATAGGAGCTTTTGAAACTCCTAGTAGGTGCATATCTGCATCTTTAAGCACCTAAATACCTTTAAAAATCTGGCACAGAGTCCTTCATCTAAATATTTTAAAGGTTAATTGGACGGGTATCAAAACTGGAAAAGCACAAACTGGAAAAACAAAACCACAAATGTAAATGCTTCACTGCGTAGTAGATTTTTGATCTTGGAATCATCCCATGGACTAACAGATTAATAGAAATTGACCATGCTTACTTTAATTACATAAAAATGAGTAACAGTCAACCACTCTCATCACAGAGATACTATTGTAATAGATGCGACAAACATATAGATAAGACTTAATGGGAAGGGATTGCTGCAGGACAGTAATAGCCACTATTGTTTTTGATTTATAAAAGGCTATAAATATTCTTCATGATGTGAAAATAATTGCTTAAGACTCATTTATTTTAATATAGTAAAACAAAAAAAACAAGACACCAAAAAGCACACAGGATTATCAAGTTTCAAATGTAAGGAAAGCATTCATTATAACAACTATGAACTATAGGAAAATGCCACATTCTCATTTAGATAGTCCAAACCAACCCAGGGAAAACACATAAATAATTTAATTTTATCCATATCTTTATTTTGTTGAATAACTGAGATTGCTGACTTTAAAAAAAAAAAATCAGGGATGCACTCGTGTATGACACATTATGACACATTAGTATAACCTTCTGGGACAACATTGCAGATTTAGTGGAAAAAAAATGAAATTGAACTTAAATTAAGCTTAAGATCTCTGTGAAAAAAATTGCTTGAAATTGATTAATAATGAGATGCTGAGTTCTAACTTTGAACTGTTTGATTTCTGAAAGAAATCAGTGTATATGGGGTTTTTTAAAATCTATATTTAGAGAGTTATTATTTTCCCATTTACTACAACTCTGCTGAAATCAAAGCCAATGTACATTAAAATTGACAAACTAATTCAGATTGGCTAAAGTAGTCACATGACGATCCTCATAATCATTAAGAAAATACTGTTGTGTTTCTATTAAATGTTTGCTAAGCAATAATAAATTTTCCTCAGCTGAGATTCCGAGCTAGATTTTGCAACCTTTCATTCACATTAACAAGTGCTTACTCCCAGGAGAAATAACAATGACTACTCATAAGAAGCAAGTGCTCAGCACTGGGAGTTACAGCTGCACAATCTATCCTTTAGTTCTGATCTATCAGTAGCTCAAGCAAAATTCTTATCTAAGTTAATGCGAGTTCTAACTACATAAGCACAGAAGGCTTGTCTACACTAGAAAGGATTTACTAGTAGAGCAACACCAGCAAACCCTCCTAGTGAAGACGCATCTAATACCAACAAAAGAATGATTTTGCCAATATAGCTTATACCAGTTCCAAGAGCATTTTTTGCTCGTGTAACTGTATGTACTTTAGAGTTTTTGACAACATAAATATGTTGGCTGGGGGATGAGATTCCTTCCCCTCACTCACACACACACTCCTGACCAGCATAGCTATGTCAGCAAAACTTTTAAGTTTAGACCAGCCCTGAGTATGAAGTGAGGCGATGTTTATCCCCCCGCTTCCCAGCAGGAGCGCTGGGGGGGACGGAGTGGGGCAAGCCCCCATGCCCTGACCCTGCTGCCCAGCAGGAGTGCTGGGTGGGCAGGGGAAGGCCCTGCACCCCAATCCTGCTCCCCGGAGGAGGGCAAGCAGGCAGAAGGGGTGGGGAGGGTCCCCCACTTACTCTGGCCCAGGGCCCCACAAAACCATAATCTGCCTGCTTCTGTTAGACATAAAATTTTATATCTGATGTGATTTTAGACAAATCATTCCATAGATTTCAAGGGAATCTTTCAAAATACTAACAGGCCTCTTCTGCCTCTGGAGATGGTAACCAGAGCATGCTGATTAAGAAAATGCTTGGGCCATGTTTTAAGTTGCCTCTATTCCAGCTGGAAGGCACAGGCTCTTCTGTGCTGCTCCATCTCTACTGTAGTTTAATGTATAAAATATGGCTGTCAAGTGATTAAAAAAATTGCACGATTAATTGCACTGTTAAACAGTAATAGAATACCACTTATTTAAATATTTTGGATGTTTTCTACATTTTCAAATATATTGATTTCAATTACAGCACAAAAATACAAAGTGTACAGTGCTCACTTTATATTTATTACAAATATTTGTGCTGTAAAAAACAAAAATAGTATTTTTCAATTCACCTCATACAAGTACTGTAATGCAATCTCTTTATCATGAAAGTTAAACTTACAAATGCAGAATTATATATAAAATATAACTGAATTCAAAAATAAAACAAAGTCCACTCAGTCCTACTTCTTGTTCAGCCAGTCACTCAGACAAACAAGTCTGTTTACATTTGCAGGAGATGCTGCTTCCTCCTTCTTGTTTAAAATGTCACCTGAAAGTTGTAGCCAGCATTGCAAGTTATTTACATGCTAGACACGCTAAAGATTCATATATCCCTTCATCTTCAGCCACCATTCCAGAAGACATGCATTCATGCTGATGACGGGTTCTGCTCTATAACAATCCAAAGCAGTGCAGACCAATGTATGTTCACTTTCATCATCTGAGTCGGATGCCACCAGCAGAAGGTTGATTTTGTTTTTTGATGGTTCAGGTTCTGTAGTTTTCAAATTGGAGTGTTGCTCTTTTAAGACTTCTGAAAGCATGCTCCACACCTCCTCCCTCTCAGATTTTGGAAGGCAGTTCAGATTCGTAAACCTTGGTTTGAGTGCTGTAGCTATTTTTAGAAATCTCACATTGGTATCTTCTTTGCATTTTGTCAAATCTGTAGTGGAAGTGTTCTTAAAATGAAGAACATGTGCTGGGTCATCATCCGAGGCTGCTATAACACAAAATGTATGGCAGAATGTGGGTAAAACAGAGCAGGAGGTATAATACTCTCTCCCAAGGAGTTCAGTCAAAATTAAATTAATGAACTATTTTTTTTAAATGAGCATCATCAGCATGGAAGCATGACCTTTGGAATGGCAGCTGAAGCATGAAGTGGCATACAAATGTTTAGCATATCTGGTACACAAATACCTTGCAATGCCAGCTACAAAAGTGCCATGCGAACACCTGTTCTCACTTTCAGGTGACATTGTAAATAAGAAGCAGACAGCATTATCTCCCGTAAATGTAAACAAACTTGTTTGTCATAGTGATTGGCTGAATAAGAAGTTGGACTGAGTGGACTTGTAGGCGCTAAAGTTTTAGCTTTTATTTTGGTTTTGAGTGGTTATGTAAAAAAAAAAAACCCACACATTTGTAAGTTGTACTTTCACGATGAAGAGATTGCATTATGGTACTTGTATGAGGTGAATTGAAAAATACTATTTCTTTTGTCATTTTTACAGTGCAAATATTTGTAATAAAATATTAAGTGAGCACTGTACACTTTGTATTCTGTGTTGTAACTGATATTAATGTTTGAAAATGTAGAAAAAATCCAAAAATAGTTAAACAATATAATACCAATTGAAATTTAACAGTGCGATTAATTGTGATTTATTTTTTTGCATTAATTGTGTGAGTTAACTATGATTAATTGATAACTCTAGTATAAAAACATGTCCCTGAACAGCAGTCCATATTGTATTTATTCATTTACGTGCTGTGTCACCCTCCCCCCCACACACTTTCTTTTGTTTTGTTTTTTTGCAGACAACCTGTGTCAATGGGCCTTGTCTGCAATGAGTAGGAAAGCCCACTAGCCAGGAGGAGAGACGACTGAAAGAGATGTAGTTGTTATAATACTAAAATACATACAAAGCCTTTCTAGAATACTGTCCATTCTTTTAGTGAAAGTTTTGAATTGACCTATCTTTTGAAAATAATGAACTTACTTTGCATTGCTGACACTCTAAGGTGCCACAAGGACTCCTCATTGTTTTATCTTTGATACTGTGTGTTTGGTATTTCCTTCTAGGTTTCTCTGAAAACAGGGAGAACAAAAGCTTTGAGAGGCAGCAAATCACTCAGTCAGTGTTATACTGCCCAAGTGTTTTAATTCAACATGGCTGGTGCTTGTTCGGTTTTATTATGTTGTGCATTTGAGTTACCCTTTTTACTGAGCCATCTCATAGTGAAAGAAGAAGTAGCTCCTTATGCCAGTATGGATGAGTTTTATACCAAACTTTGTAATTATATTTTCTCAACCTCCTCAGTTGCATGCTGAGCTGTCTGTTAATCATGGTGATTATGTGATTGCTACTGCTCAACACACAAGCTAATACCACCTCTTACAATATTCAGTGTATAGTAATGTTCCTTTTTTCCCCCCAGTGGTAGGACAGGAAAACACACCATGTCCAAGCATTTGAGTGTGAGCTATTGTCTCTCCCTTCTCATGAAGGCCTTCAAGAGTCTTCATTCTATTGCAAAAGGTACCATTAAAAATCTTCCTGTAGGGTTCAAGCCACTGCTGCTCCATATATTGACAGTCAAGATTACTGCAGTAGAATTCCAGCTCAAACTGCCCCGGAGATGGCTAGTACCGTATCCATGATGTTTTCATACTTATGGAGATGGGCACAGTATAGGCTTTTCAAAAGTCCTCAGCACCATCTAATTATGCTCCCATTGAAATAATAGCACTTAAATCATTAACCTCAGTAGACCAGAGATCAACACTGAACACTTTTTAAAATCTCACCCTATATAAAAAGATAATGTGTAAATTTCAACAGGTCCATAGGAAGTTTTAGAGATGGTCAGACATGAGCCTGTTGCACATCAGAACAAAGTGCTGTTGATATTGTCCCCAGACCAACACTAGAGGTTTCTTTATCTTTTTTTGGACCAGTTCCCACATTTATCTAAGTCACTATTGGCCACTTTGCCGCAAGATCATTAGTAATAATAACAGCATCTAATCTGGTTTTCAGTACATTGATTTAAGCATGTTAACTTCCTTTTATTGTGCAAGCTATTATCCTCCCAAATCATTCCTTGCAGCTGGTGATGACTGATTTGGAAGGCATTATTTAAACTGAAATAATATTATCCTGTCATATACTGAATTCTTCTTTCTTAATAAAGCTATAAAACATTCAGTAGTTCAGCATCAGCAGCTTTATATTTTGAAAGAGACCACACTGCTCTGTAGTGCTGGATGTGGAGCTGTAATAGCAGGATCTGTTCACATATTCTCCATGCTGGTGTCCTAATCCTAAAAAAAATGATATCATCTCCAAATATGTATGTAGTGTTTAACAGTGCAAATGATCTTTCACATTTGGTTGAAAAGCTTTCTAAAACTAATTGTGTAGATAAATGTTCTGCCTGAATACCTTCTTCTGTATTTTTCTGTTTAAGTGCTATGCGTTAAAGATCTCTCAGAATGTGGCTAATCGCTGGCTAGCTCATAACTTGAATCATCTGTTTCTATAAGAAAAGGTATTTGAATTGGTGATATGTATCTTTCCTTTCAGTTGTTTTTCAGGCAGTGGTAGTGCTCGTCCTGTAAACAAAGACAAATTTTCTCACTTGTGTTCTAGAGTACATCTGGGCATGTTTAAAAAATTATGCTAGCTGCTTTGGTCTCCTGGGATTCTCTTACAAAATGGCAGTGTTGTGCCATGTTCCTTTTGTGTCTTAAAGTTGCAATCTCCATTTTAAACTATGAATAATTTCATTAGACATTGGAACTAGAAGTGTCTCATTTTTGTTTCTCAGTCCCTTTGGAGCACATAATTTATTATTGATTATCATTTAGATGGCAGTAGCACCTACAGGCCTCAAACAGGTTGGCCTAGCACAATGGCACATTGCACTAACTTAATAAATAATAGTCCCTGCTTGTAAAGGCACTACCTCTAAAGCACCTCCAAGTTTCTGGGTGTGATACCATAGTCCTTTTCTCGCCCCGGGGGCCTTTGCAGGCAGCTGGCTGATCTTCACTAGCTTAGCCCTCTGGCCAAGTCACAAAGTCTGACTGAACCCCTTCTGGAGTATTAAAGGGTCCAATAAATAAACAGTCTATTTGCCCTTGCTAGTGTCTTCAACCCCAGCTCTTGACCCTTTACATTTATCTTTTTGTTTGGGCTTCCAAACAAAGCCCTGTCCCCTTCTCGAGGGTCTGTCACTTTACCTGTGGCCAACAGGGGAACCCAGGTCCACTCACCATTCCAAGTTCCAATCCAGGGACCCTACACACAGCAGCCACATACTGCTTACTTCAATCTGTCACTACTATTTCCCTGGGCCTCTTCTACAGATCCTTTTAATCTCCAGCCCTACCTCAGAGCCGCCATCCTCAGGTCTTCTCCAAGCTATGTAAGTTCAGCTCACCACAAGCCTGTCTGTCTAATTGTAAGGCTCCTTTGGCTGGAGAGGAGCAGCTTTCTTCACTCCTCTGGTCCCAGCCAGGAACTGAACTACTAAGGCCAGGCAACTCCTCTTATCTGGACTAGCAAGGCAATGATTGGCTGTTGCCAGCCCCTCTAGCCCTTGGAGGACCAGTTCTCTATAGTTTCCAAAATGGCTGCTCCAGAAACTTCTCTCTAGGCAAGCATAGAGGACCTACCTTCGCTACTATTTTCCTCTCAGCTCACTGCTTCTTGGGACAGGGTGTAGTAGGACCCAGGGGCCCACAGTAGGGAGCCACAGAGGCCAAATACACCACACACTCAAAGAGCTTACACTCAAAAAGGCAAGACATTACAGGTTGATGAGCCAAACAAGCAGGCCCGATCAAGTGCAGAGGAGATAGGGCAAACATAATAGCATATATACAATTCTTAGGACGTCAGTAGGAGAGCTGGTTGGTAATCTTTTGACAAAATGTATTCTTGCCAATCTCCAATAGCTCATACCCAAAAAATATTTTGGAAAAAGTTTTAAAATTGTAAAAATATCCTATTTTGATATTTCAGAACTGAAAGATTTTTTTGTGGAGTGTTAATTGAAACAACTCTTTGGTTCAAAATTGTAGTAAATTTAGACTAAAAAGATTTTAAAAGAAAAATATCAAAATTGAAAGGAGAGTGTTGGGGGCAAGTGTGCCCCGTTTCCTCTCTGGGGTGGGGTGGGGTAATTACATCCCCGCAGTCAGTCCTTACAACCACCCTTTGTCATGGGGTGGTGGGTACTTATAGTAAAAGTCAATATGGTCACTCTCTCTCTCAGGGCTGTATGTCCCAATAGCCAGAGTCAGGATGATGACCCCTTCCCACAGGGCCATGGGGTCCAATGACCCAAATAAAAATGGCTTTCCGGTTTGGCCCGGGTGTCCCACCAAGTGGTCAGTGTCAGTGTGGCCACCTAGCTCAGTAAGGCAGTATGGCCTAATGACCAGAGTCAGTAGAGCTGCCATCTCTCGGGGCTGCTCTCAGGGCTGTGTGGGCCAATGGACAGATTTGATAGGGTCGCCCTCTTTCAGGGCCACATGGCCTAACAGTCAGAGTCAGGGTGGCCACTTAGCTCAGTAAGGCTGTGTTGCCTAGTAGCAAGAGTCAGTTGGGCAACCCCCTCTCTCAGGGCTGAATGGCCCAATGGCCAGAATCAGTCTAACTGCCCACTTCAGTAGATCTGTAAGGCCTAGTGGACAGAGTCAGTATAACCTCCCAAATCAGAAGGGCTGTATGACCTAACAGTCAGATTCAGTAGAGCAGCCCTTTCTCAGGGCTGCATGGCCTCGTAGCCAGAGTCAGTATCACTGCCCCTTCCATGGGATCGCATGGCCTACTGGCAAGTATGTCTGCCACCAGGTCAGCAGGGAATCTTCCCAAAACACCCTGAGTCCCCTCGGCACCACAACTAGTCTCCCCGAGTTACTTCCTGCCCGGTACGTGATGCCAGGGTCCCAGTGTCTCCATCAGCTCTGGGCTCCCCAGTCAGGGTGGCTCCCAACAGCTCTGCCACGCCTTGGGTGTTCTTCAGTCTCAGTGTCCCTCGTTCCCGCCATCTGGGGCTTCTGCTATTCCACAGCTGGAGCTCACAGCATGCATTCTCTCTCTTCAGCAGCCAGCCCTGACTGAGCTGAGCTGCTCCCTTTTATACCCAGTCTCCCGTTGGAGCATGCCCAGCAGGGCTGTGGGGGCATGGCCTCTTCAGCCCCGAGAGTGGAGTTAACCTTCACAGTATCAGTACAGGACAAGTGCACTCCATCACAGAGACATTTCAAAATTATCATAATAAGATGTTTCAATTGAGCTAAACTAATTTTTTCCCCAGATTTTTGGTTTGCAACATTTGAGTTTTTGACTTTTCATCCTGATTTAGGATGGGAACATTTTTTGACATCTCAAAATTTTTAACGGGATGGGAAGTCAATTTCCCACTGAGCTGTCGACAGCAGTGATCACAATTCATCATCTACTAGTTGTTTCCACGTATGTATGTATGTATTGTGGAAGATACGAGTTTGGAGGAGAGACTTGGAGGAGCACTGGGTGATGGTTTCAGAGCTATTGACTAGGAGCTGCCTCCATACATAAGCGGTGGCATGGAGAAAGTACTTTTGGAGAAGCATGGAACTGGGTGATCAAGGCTGTCACCAGTCCCTGGAGTGAAGCGGGGAGTTGACCTTGCAATAAGATAATAAGTTGGATAGGAAAGATGAGGCTCAACTGTGGATGGGTTTGAAAGCAAAGAATATAAAGTTTGTATTTGATGCACTGGAAGAAGAGATACCAATGGAGGGATTAAAAAAATGGGGATGGGTGATGTAGTTGGAGTGACCAATGAGTTAGATGATCTAAACTGTCATGTTTTTAATGGACTTGATAATTCCACAGAATAAGAAATTGTTTGTGGGAGATACTATGAAAATCTGTTATTGTTTTAAGAAACTATTGTCTTTCTAATGTCTAGTGATTATTGGAAGTTACAAAGGTAGAATACAACACAATTGCTCCATTTTGCATTGCTGCTGTAATACTTTAAGGTTAAGAGCAGCTTTTACTTGTAGAACCATCAGGTTAAAAAGCCACATTGTCAATAGAGAAAAATATTTACAAAGGCACCCAAGGTCTGGAAGCCTGGCTTACCCCCTATATTATATCTTTGGGATTTAGCCACACAGCTTCCTTTAATTTAAATAGGAGCTGAGTAGCCAAAATCTGTGCAGGTCTTTGAAAATGTGTTTTTTCTTGACAGCCTTCAGAGGGATTATCTGATTTGAATGATGATGGGCTCAATGTACATTTTCTACTGAAGCAGATTATTATTTTTTTCTAGATGAGGAGTTCTGAGGGAGCAACAGACACGACAAGACATTAACATACCTGCTCTCCGTTGCCCAGGAAGGACAGTGAGGATCAGCATACAGCTGAGTATGTTCAACTGTAAAGGCTGTTGCCAATTTGTGTTATTTTTTATTTTAAGATCATTTCAGCTACTTTACTAATCAAAAGTATGTTGGTCTGTATTGTGAAACTCTGATGAACACAAATCTGACCTAAATTTTGAGATATACAGAATTTTGGAACAAATGTTCCTGTTAGAGTAGGTTACAACAAATTTAATTTCTAATACTGCACTATACATTGTAACTAAATAAGATACCCAGACAACAAATGCATTACATTAAGGGAAGAATGTGTCAATTTCACTTGATGGAATTAAGTTTTTGTTTAAACTGTACTTATAGATGGGGGAATCCTCTTAAATACATTCACAACATTTACTCATTCTAAACTTTGCCTTTTTGAAATAAACGGGTTGTCAAGGTTCCTCCCCCACTCTGAACTCTAGGGTACAGATGTGGGGACCTGCATGAAAAACCTCCTAAGCTTATCTTTACCAGTTTAGGTCAAAACTTCCCCAAGGTACAAAATATTCCACCCGTCGTCCTTGGATTGGCCGCTACACCACCAAACTAATACTGGTTACTGGGGAAGAGCTGTTTGGATGCGTCTTTCCCCCCAAAATACTTCCCAAAACCTTGCACCCCACTTCCTGGACAAGGTTTGGTAAAAAGCCTCACCAATTTGCCTAGGTGACTACAGACCCAGACCCTTGGATCTTAAGAACAATGAACAATCCTCCCAACACTTGCACCCCCCCTTTTCTGGGAAATGTTGGATAAAAAGCCTCACCAATTTGCATAGGTGACCACAGACCCAAACTCTTGGATCTGAGAACAGTGAAAAAGCATTCCGTTTTCTTACAAGAAGACTTTTAATAAAAATAGAAGTAAATAGAAATAAAGAAATCCCCCCTGTAAAATCAGGATGGTAGATATCTTACAGGGTAATTAGATTCAAAAACATAGAGAACCCCTCTAGGCAAAACCTTAAGTTACAAAAAAGATACACAGACAGAAATAGTTATTCTATTCAGCACAATTCTTTTCTCAGCCATTTAAAGAAATCATAATCTAACACATACCTAGCTAGATTACTTACTAAAAGTTCTAAGACTCCATTCCTGGTCTATCCCCAACAAAGACCAGCATATAGACAGACACACACACCCTTTGTTTCTCTCCCTCCTCCCAGCTTTTGAAAGTATCTCGTCTCCTCATTGGTCATTTTGGTCAGGTGCCAGCGAGGTTACCTTTAGCTTCTTAACCCTTTACAGGTGAGAGGAGCTTTCCCCTGGCCAGGAGGGATTTCAAAGGGTTTTACCCTTCCCTTTATATTTATGACACGGGTGAAAATCTATAGTTGTCTAGTTGGATAATGAAGACCTGTGGATGTAAAGAACAACCTTAAATTCTGCCTCATGAAAATTTAGTACGTTCCAGGCAGTGATAAACCACTGAAAACATCTTCCTTGAAATACAGGATTGTTACGTGGAGTGCAGGTTTTTCCTGTCTTCACAGTTCCAATAAGACTCACACAGAGATGTCACCAGCAAAATATAGGATGTGAAAATGTGCACCTTAAGGTCTAATTTTGATGATAAATCCTTTATTATTGATGAAAGGAAAAAAAACACAGCTTCACTTTTAGGTCCTAGGTTGAGTTTTCAGGGCCTTCAGTTAGAAAATCATGTTTTATTTATAAAATGAGCTCATTTGGTCTGTAAACCACTCACAGACAATTTTCAGAGTAGCAGCCATGTTAGTCTGTATTCACAAAAAGAAAAGGAGTACTTGTGGAGTACTTAGAGACTAACAAATTTATCTGAGCATAAGCTTTCGTGAGCTACAGCTCACTTCATCGGATACATTTAATATCAAATTCCAAAATATCTTTTTTTAAAGTCAGTTTTCAAAGTGCAACTCACTTTGCTCTTGGGCCTGATCCTACAAACCCCTTATTTACCCAGGTAGTAAAGCCAATGGGACTACTCCCATGAGTAAAGTTACTTATGTGAGTAAGAGTCTGCAGGATTGGATCACTGGGCTCCAATAGCAAGCCCTAAGGTTTGGGGAACCAACTGTGAGACTGTCCTCTGTGGTCAAACTCTGAAAGCCCATTCTATTTAGAAACAATTTTAGCTGTACAGTTTACTATAAAATATGTTTTCAGGAAAGATGGTGTCCTACTTGGATGCAAGTGTCACTAGTAATAAAACAGAGGAAAGAAATTTTTGACTTGCTACATTCCAATTGGCTTAGAAAAGAGTTAGACATGGAGAAGGGATGCTATTTAATTGTGCAAAAAGCATTTCTATATATATAGATTTTGACAGGGAGTAAGAGCAATGAATGTATCTTTGCCTGAATCCAAGAAAGGGGAATACTATTTCTATTTAAACTAGAAGAGCTGTCATTGTCAAAACTACTAGTGATCCCTTATCCCTTGGAGAATTGAATTGGTTTCATTCACAGAAACTGCTTTGTGGTTTTCCAGTTCATCCAGCTGAACAATGAGGAATAGATAGAATTTTTGAAAGGCAAATTTAAAGGTGGACAATATCTGATTATAGCTCAGGGTCACATTTTAAAGCCATTTGGGTGCCTAGTGGGATTTTAAAGTGTTTAAAAATATGGCTTTTAGTGCCGCTTTATGTAGTTTCACATACCATTAAGTGCAGTGTAAAATATTATAAAAGAGATCCATATTGTAAATGTACGATATTTGAAGGGCATTTTTCACCTCTCCTCAAGATGTTTCTGTATAATTTTCCTATTACAAAACTCTAAGGGGTTGATCCAATGCTAAGTGAAGTCCTAGGAAAGACTCCAATTGAGTTTAATGGTCTTTGGATCAGGCCCTAACAACAAATGTTTTATTGTAAATTGGAATTTACATAATCTGGAAATGCAAAAATAAAAGAAAGTGGGCATGATATACCCCAAAGTGGATTCATTAATTTAATTACATTAATGGCCATCTCTACACTACAAAGTTAAGTCGACTTTATGTAAGTCGACATTGAGCCTCCGATTTAAGCAAGTCTATCTTACATGTCCACACTATGCTCTTTGTGTCAGCGGAGTGCGTCCTCACTAGCAGGGTTTGCATCGATGCATGGAGCACTGCGGGTAGCTATGCCACAGTGCACATAGCCAAGTAGAATTTTGGGTTGGGCTTCCAATGCTTTATGGAACCATTGCAAGCCCTGCAAACATTGGCGTGAGTGGTTATGGGAACATGGTGTTAGCCTCCCATGATGCACCTACCTACCGTGAAATCAACCACAAACAAATCAACCAACCCTTTTTCATGCCTTTTTTCATAAGCCTGGGTTACCCACACAGATGCCATAGCTTGGAAAACATGGACCCCGCTCAGCTGCACACTGTTGTTGTGAGCATTACAAACACCTCGTACCCCATCCTGTACTATTTACACAGCCGATACAGGAGCCGCTGCACAGAACAATGTGATGCCACACAAGCAGCCCTGCTGGAAGACATAGAGTGGAGCAATTAGCAGTTGCTGGTGACACCTTGACACATTTGAGCACCATTGTCACACATCACCTTGACACACTTGAGTGCTGTTTCTGGCCCGGGAAACAAGCACTGACTGGTGGGACCGCATAGTTATGCGGTCATGGGATGGCAAGCAGTAGCTGCAGAACTTTTGAATGTATAAGGCCACTTTCCAGGAACTGCGTGAAGAGCTTTCCCCAGCACTGAAGCACAAAAATACTAAAATGAGAGCTGCTCTGACAGTGGAGAAGTGAGTGGTGATAGTGGTGTGGAAACAGTGGGGCATCAATTTGGAGTGGGTAAATCTACTGTGGGATATGTTTTGATCTAAATTTGCAGGGCCATTAGCAGACTTCTGCTAAGGAGGGTAGTGATTCTGGGCAATGTGCAGGACAAAGTGGATGGTTTTGCCACAATGGGGTTGTCTAGCTGCAGTGGGGCAATAGACAGAATGCATATCCCTATCTTGGTACCAGACCACTTTGCCAAAGAGTACATAAACCACAAGATGTTGCAATGGTGTTGCAAGTGCTGGTGGATCACAGGGGCCATGAGGTGTGCATCTTTAGGAACAAAAGTCTGTTCAGTAAGCTGCAAACAGGGACTTTCTTTCCAGATTGCAAAATAACCATTGGCATTTCAACATCACCAATTGTGATCCTGGGAGACCCAGCCTACCCTTTGGTCTCATGGCTCATGAAGCCATACACTGGCAGCCTGGACAGTAATAAAGACTGGTTCCACCATAGGCTGAGCAAGTGCAGAACAATCATTGTATGAAATGGAATGTGTCTTTGTATGTTTAAAAGATCACGGGTGTGGTTTGCTTACTAAGTTAGACCTCAGTGAAAGCAATATCCCAATGGTTATTTCTGCCTGCTGCATGGTCCATAATACTGTGGAACAAAGGAAGAAAAGTTTCCACCAGGGGACGGGGTTGAGGCAGATCACTTGCCAGCCAATTTTGAGCAGCCAGACACCAGGGCAATAAGAAGAGCACATCAAGGGGCTCTGCATCTCTGTGAGGCTTTGCAAACCGGTTTCATCAATGAGCCAGAGTAAAGTGTGTTGTTCCTTACCAAACTGTCCCCGCCATTGCATTTTCTCCCCTGTAAACTCTGCACACCACCAACTCCTGTGTGTTGAATGAATAAAGAGCCTTTTCTCCTCAATCCATTAAGTTTTATTATGTACAAAAACACAGAGAAACAGCAAAGAAAAGAAAGATAATCTGAGAAAAAAGTACTGATAACACCATGGCAGGAGAAACAAGGAAAGCTTGCTTATAGATGCACTGCAATAACATCGGGGGGTGGATTACTTGTTGAACTGTTTGCAGTTTAAGGGCGAGCACAGAAAACTTTACCCATTTTCTGTAGGTGACCATATGCGGTATTACTCTCCTGAGGGTAACAGAGGCCGTAAGGGAGCAGATGCTGCAAGTGTCTGGGTATAGACCTGGTCCTTATGCTGCAATGCTAGGTGCTGCAATGATGCCAGCAGAGTTATTACAGGAGTGGCGTGGGAAAGTGTCTTACCACGGTGGACGAAATAAGGCAGCCCTTCCCAGAAACCTTCAGCAAAGGATTGCAGAGTACCTCCATGAAAGCTTCCTAGAGATCTCCATGAAGGATTCCTGGGCCATCCCCATGCACATAAGCAGTCTTTTTCAGAGAGCATCCTCTGCATAGCTGGAGTGGCCAACGACACCCACTACGCCTACTTTTTTGTTCAGATTAAGCATAAAAAATAATAGCATGTAACCCCTACAGTTTGACTGGACATGTGTTCTCACCAAAGGTGCCTTCCTGGGCATCATGCTCTGCTGCCAACTGGTTCTGTGAAGGGATGGGCTTCTGGGTTAAAAATAGTTCTTGACTGTTGGGGAGAATGGATCCTCTGCTTTCCTGCCTCACATTCTCCTCCTCCTTCTCTTCCTCATCAACAATGTCCTCTTCATTGTTGCTCAAGGTCGCCCATGGGCCCCTGGGAGGTATCCACAAAGAATTTTGGGGTAGTGGTGGGGTAGCCGCCAAGAATCACATGCAGCTCCTCATAAAAGCAGCATGTCTATGGGGCAGTACCAGAACCACTGTTTGCCTCCTTTGTCTTCTGGTATGCTTGCCGAAGCTCCTTTATTTTTATGCAGCACTGCTGTGTGTCCCCAGTGTAGCCGTTCTCCCCCGTGCCCTGTGCAATTTTGTCATAGATGTCAGCGTTTCTTCTGCTGGATTGGAGCTCTGCCTGCACAGATTCTTCTCCCCACACAGCAATAAGATCCACCACCTCCTGTGTACTCCATGCTGGAGCATGTTTGTGGCTTTGTGTCTCCATGATCAGCTGTGCCGGCGAGCTTTCCATGCTGATCAAACAGGAAATGAAAATTCAAAAGTTCCTGGGCTTTTAATAGGGGAGTGGCTGTTTCCTATGTAGCTGGCTGATGTGCAGTGGAGTTGATAGCGCTCTCCAGAGCAATCACAGTGGAGCACTGTGGGACACCTCCTGGTGGCCAATTCATTTGAATTACACAATGCAGTGTCTACACTATCCCCATGTCTACTTGTGGGTGTCGAATGAAGCGTTATGCCTCTCACAGAGGTGGAGTACAGAAGTTGACTTTACAGGCAACTTAGGTCAGCGGAAGGGACTCGGTAGTGTAGACACATACATTACATCGACTTAACGCAGCTTATGTCGACCTAAGTTTGTAGTGTAGACTAGGCCAATTGACTGTTACTAAAACGATTGTTACCATTTCTAGTTGCAACCTGTCATTATATAATACCTTAATCAGTGGTCTGACTCAATATTATGGCTCAGATTTGAAGTCTCAGAGATTGCCCTTCAAATATTTGTGCTTTTAGACCAATAGACTTTAATTTTGTGTGCTTTCACATTGTTAAGTTAGCATTACATTCTCTTCTTTTGCTTAATGCTGTCATTTTTAGTAGTTATTTTTTCCTGTCAAAATTATCAGCAAGCCTTGAGTTCTGGCCTACAAACCACCTTTCTTGCAGTTTTCTTCCCAGAAGAAATGGCAAGTGAAACAATTCTTAGTTTCATCTTTAGTGAAAATTCAGCTTGGATTTTTTATTTTTGTATTTTTGAGGGGTTAGGAATCATGGCATGAAACTTTCAACTCGCACTCCACATGTTAAAAAAAAAATGAACACTGGTTACTAACATCTAAATCTTTTAGTAGATCAAATAGGCACTTTGTCCTTTATACATGCAAACAAGGACCACACTATATCAAAGGGACCCAATGTATCCAGAGTAGATCATGTGAAGGACTGCCTTTTTCCAATCCTTTCCATTGCTATTTGTTGCACAGTGGGAGTTCTGAGGAAAGTACAGTGTTTTTAATGTTCAAGACATTTTAAATCACATTTTTCACCAACGATAAACATTTTATCTCAAAGCTTAAAATTCAGCAAAAGAAAAAGTTGGCAGGTCTAAGTGAATCAGTCCAGATTATTTCCCCCCGGCCCAAACAACCAATTCTTCTGCAGTAGCATTTTTCATAGGAATATAGTCTAACTCTAGTAATTTTGCCTGAGTAGGGATGGCTGTGATATAAAAATAGATTTTTTTAAAAAGTAACCCCATTTAGGACCTGATGTAAAGCCTATCAAAGTCAATGTGAGTTTTCCTCACTGACTTGGATAGGATTGCAATTAGATCAGTTCACCTCAACCTCAGTGAGTGTTCGACTCCAACAACCTAATAGGATCAAGCCTGCAATGAGTACTTCAGATGTATTCATGTGAATAATCAAGTGAATAGTAAATACATAAACAGAGTGTAGAGTGCAAGGTTTGACCATTATGCTAAGCTCAAATTGTGGTAATAATGATGGATTTTTGATATCCAGAAATATATCTGTTAAAATCCTATTTGTTGTTGTTTAACTAGTTATGCCAAATGACCAGTCAGAAAACAGGGTGCTTGCTGTGGTATAAGAATTTAAAGAGAATTTTAAAAATGATGACTTTGAGCATAGAGACCATAAACATGCCCAAAGAAGTCATTTTGGAAGAAATGAATAATTTGGGATAGACAGAATTGACAGCTAGAAGTACAAATATATGTTTTAAATAAAAATGAATATTGAGTAGTATTTATGATGTCTTAAAAGAAAGTGACATTTGAAGATCCTCTCTCATGTCTCATTATTCTATTCAAATTCATCCATCAACCAAAGCTGCACAGCCTATAGAATGTATTCTATTTTATTGCTCTCCGTGTCATTCAGGGTTAACCCCCATACTACAGACATAATGGTTTGTCACAAATTTTCTCAGCATTTAACTTTTCGATCTGCCTATATGTTTTATTTTTCTCCCCATACTCAGTGTGTCTCCTTTACTTCACATCAGCACCTTTCAATGTTTGAAACTTAAATGGTGAAAGTTAAAGAGCATGGAAACCATAAAAATAGGTTTGAAGCCTAAGCTGTTACTACATGCTTTGAAGACTCCTCATAGGTGTTCATCTAGCAAGCCTCTAGAAAGTCATTGAAAAGGCAATCCTGCCTAGCTCTCATCTACTAACAAAATAATATCTTTTCCTTTCTGAAGTCACAGAGGAAAGTCAAAATTATACTTGACAGGGGGAGATAGAGAAGAAATACATATGCCATGAGTAAGGAAACAAAATAATAAACAGCTGAGTTTTGTCTAAACAGGTACTGTAGGAGGCCCAGCTGTTCAACCACACATGGATTTTCAGAATAATTTGTCCTTGTGTATGTTTTCCTTCTTCTGACAAAGATGAATTCTGTATTACAAACAGCATGCAAATTAAATTCATATTCAAACATTAAGAGAAAATGAAAATCTAATTGAAAACATCACTTTTATTCAAGTACACAATACAATTAGGTAAAATATAAACTGTAAAGGAGCCTATGATGGATGTGGCACTCTTCTGTAATATTTATAAATACTGTATGTTGACCTGGTTCTTGGGATATTTATTGTATGAATGTGTTGGCTGTAAGGAAAACAAGCAGGAAGTGAAAGAACGACTAAAGATAAGCCATTCCTCAGCACACGCTTGAGGCTCCTAAGGGGCAATGCCCAAACTGTTGGCTTTCAAGATTTTACCTCCTCAATCAACCTATAAAACAAGTTTTGTCCAGAAGGGCCAAAGCTCGGGAATTCAGGAAATGAAAAGAACTGAGGCACGTTTAAAAAGGAACACTCCCAAGAGAGGGGGAATTGTTCAGTGGAACTGAGATACAGACAGCCACCGAGTGTGTACAAAGAAGTTAGGCCTGTCAAGTTTACCATCAGGGCATGGTAAGCCTTTAGGTAAGATGGATATGTAGCCTGATTTAAAATATTTTTTCTTTAATTTCTTTGTTCCCACTACAAAATAAACAAACAATCTTTGACTTTAAGAAGGCTGGTTTTTCACTGGATATCACTGGTCACAAACTGCAGAGCTCAGTCAGACCTGCTGGGTAAGCATGGTTGATATGCAGTGTACTGTAGCCCAGGGCCTGGTCTAAGAGTGGAAAAATTGTGGAATTCCACCCAGGGAACAGTAAAAGCATGAGGCCTGACACCTGACAGGGTACATTCAGAGACACCCAAAGGAACATAGGTGCAGCTAGTCCTGTAACAGTGACAGTGCCCCAAATAAAACTTTGACAAGTTTCAGAGTAGCAGCCATGTTAGTCTGTATCCGCAAAAAGAACAGGAGTACTTGTGGCCCCTTAGAGACTAACACATTTATTAGAGCATAAGCTTTCGTGAGCTACAGCTCACTTCATTGGATGCATAGAATGGAACATATAGTAAGATTAAGATATATAGATATATATACACACATACAGATAAGTTGGAAGTTACCATACAAACTGTGAGAGGCTAATTAGTTTAAATGAGCTATTATCAGGAGGAGGAAAAAAAAAACTTTTGTAATGATAATCAAGATGGCCCATTTAGACAGTTGACAAGAAGATGTGAGGATACTTAACTGAAGGAAATAGATTCAATATGTGTAATGACCCAGCCTCTCCCAGTCTCTATTCAAACCCAAGTTAATGGTATCTAGTTTGCATATTAATTCAAGCTTAGCAGTTTCTCCTTGGAATCTGTTTTTGAAGTTTTTCTGTTGCAAAATTGCCACTCTTAAATCTTTCACTGAGTGGCCCAGAGGTTGAAGTGTTCTCCTACCGTTTTTTGTATGTTATGATTCTTGAGGTCAGATTTGTGTCCATTTATTCTTTTGCATAGAGACTGTCCGGTTTGGCCAATGTACATGGCAGAGAGGCATTGCTGGCACATGATGGCATAGATCACATTGGTAGATGTATAGGTGAACGAACCCCTGATGGCGTGGCTAATGCGATTAGGTCCTATGATGATGTCACTTGAATAAATATGTGGACAGAGTTGGCATCGGGCTTTGTTGCAAGGATAGGTTCCTGGATTAGTGTTTTTGTTGTGTGGTGTGTGGTTGCTGATGAGTATTTGCTTCAGGTTGGGGGGGAGGCTATCTGTAAGCAAAACTGGTCTGTCTCCCAAGATCTGTGAGACTGAAGGATCATTTTTCAGAAGAGGTTGTAAATCTTTGATGATGTGCTGGAGAGGTTTTAGTTGGGGGCTGAAGGTGACAGCTAGTGGCGTTCTGTTACTTTCTTTGTTGGGCCTGTCCTGTAGTAGGTGACTTCTGGGTACTCTTCTGGCTCAGCTCCCAGACTGCTGCACTGGGCATCACAAAATGGGGAAGAGATGGCCAGCCCTCTGTGGAGATAGAGGTGGTTAGGGACTATTTAGAAAAGCTGGACGTGCACAAGTCCATGGGGCCGGACGAGTTGCATCTGAGAGTGCTGAAGGAATTGGCGGCTGTGATTGCAGAGCCATTGGCCATTATCTTTGAAAACTTGTGGCGAACGGGGGAAGTCCCGGATGACTGGAAAAAGGCTAATGTAGTGCCAATCTTTTAAAAAGGGAAGAAGGAGGATCCAGGGAACTACAGGCCAGTCAGCCTCACCTCAGTCCCTGGAAAAATCATGGAGCAGGTCCTCAAAGAATCAATCCTGAAGCACTTGCATGAGAGGAAAGTGATCAGGAACAGCCAGCATGGATTCACCAAGGGAAGGTCATGCCTGACTAATCTAATCGCCTTTTATGATGAGATTAGTGGTTCTGTGGATGAAGGGAAAGCAGTGGATGTATTGTTTCTTGACTTTAGCAAAGCTTTTGACACGGTCTCCCACAGTATTCTTGTCAGCAAGTTAAGGAAGTATGGGCTGGATGAATGCACTATAAGGTGGGTAGAAAGCTGGCTAGATTGTCGGGCTCAACGGGTAGTGATCAATGGCTCCATGTCTAGTTGGCAGCTGGTATCAAGTGGAGTGCCCCAAGGGTTGGTCCTGGGGCCGGTTTTGTTCAATATCTTCATAAATGATCTGGAGGATGGTGTGGATTGCACTCTCAGCAAATTTGCAGATGATACTAAACTGGGAGGAGTGGTAGATACGCTGGAGGGGAGGGATAGGATACAGAAGGACCTAGACAAATTGGAGGATTGGGCCAAAAGAAATCTGATGAGGTTCAATAAGGATAAGTGCAGGGTCCTGCACTTAGGATGGAAGAATCCAATGCACCGCTACAGACTAGGGACCGAATGGCTAGGCAGCACTTCTGCGGAAAAGGACCTAGGGGTGACAGTGGACGAGAAGCTGGATATGAGTCAGCAGTGTGCCCTTGTTGCCAAGAAGGCCAATGGCATTTTGGGATGTATAAGTAGGGGCATAGCGAGCAGATAGAGGGACGTGATCATTCCCCTCTATTCGACATTGGTGAGGCCTCATCTGGAGTACTGTGTCCAGTTTTGGGCCCCACACTACAAGAAGGATGTGGATAAATTGGAGAGAGTCCAGCGAAGGGCAACAAAAATGATTAGGGGTCTAGAACACATGACTTATGAGGAGAGGCTGAGGGAACTGGGATTGTTTAGTCTGCAGAAGAGAAGAATGAGGGGGGATTTGATAGCTGCTTTCAACTACCTGAAAGGGGGTTCCAAAGAGGATGGCTCTAGACTGTTCTCAATGGTAGCAGATGACAGAACGAGGAGTAATGGTCTCAAGTTGCGGTGGGGGAGGTTTAGATTGGATATTAGGAAAAACTTTTTCACTAAGAGGGTGGTGAAACACTGGAATACGTTACCTAGGGAGGTGGTAGAATCTCCTTCCTTAGAGGTTTTTAAGGTCAGGCTTGACAAAGCCCTGGCTGGGATGATTTAACTGGGAATTGGTCCTGCTTCGAGCAGGGGGTTGGACTAGATGACCTTCTGGGGTCCCTTCCAACCCTGATATTCTATGATTCTATGATTCTCTGTCAATCTGTTTTTTTCAGTTCAGCAGGTGGGTATTGTAGTTGTAAGAATGCTTGAAAGAGATCTTGTAGGTATTTATCTCTGTCTGAGGGGTTGGAGCAAATGCAGTTGTATCTTAGAGCTTGGCTGTAGACAATGTATTGTGTGGTATGTCCTGGATGGAAGCTGGAGGCATGTATAGTGGTCAGTAGGTTTCCGGTATAGGGTGGTGTTTATGTGACCATTACACATATCTGAATCTATTTCTTTAAGTTATGTATCCTCACACTTTCTTGTCAACTGTCTTTATGGGCCATCTTGATTATCACTACAAAAGCTTTTTTTTCTCCTGCTGATAATAGCTCATCTTAACAAATTACAGGTTTCAGAGTAGCAGCCCTGTTAGTCCAATGAAGTAAGCTGTAGCTCACGAAAGCTGATGCTCAAATAAATTTGTTAGCCACTGAATGCATCCGATGAAGTGAGCTGTAACTCACGAAAGCTTATGCTCAAATAAATTTGTTAGTCTCTAAGGTGCCACAAGTACTCCTGTTCTTTTTGCAAACAAAACGTTGGGCTTTTTAAAATTGGATCTTAGCAATTTTTTTAAAAAAATGCACCCACTTGATTTCTCCATACAGTGGATGAAAAATGTCCTGCTTTTTAAAGAATTTACACTATGTTAGCATTTTCATTCAAAATGATCATTACGTTTCAAAGTCCCTACATGAAACAGTAATTCCAACCATTTTGGTGTTTCTATAGCTTCTAAGGGTATGTCTACACTACAAAATTAGGTCGATATTATAGAAGTTGATTGTGTATGTCCCCACTAAGCGCATTAAGTCGGTAGAGTGCATCCTCACAACCGTTGCTAGCATCGACTCACGGAGCGGAGCATTGTGGGAAGCTATCCCACGGTTCCTGCAGTCTCTGCTGCCCATTGGAATTCTGGGTTAAGCTCCCAATGTCTAATGGGGCAAAAACATTGTCTTGGGGAATCAATTTGGAGTGGGCAAATCTACTGTGGGGACTACTGTGATTCAAGTAGCCAATCCAATTTCTGACATTCTGCTATCAAGGGTAGTGACTCTGGGAAATGAGTAGGTCATAGTGGATGGCTTTGCTGCAATGGGTTTCCCTAACTGTGGTGGGGCAATAGACGGAACGCATATCCCTATCTTGGGACCAGACCACCTTGCCAACTAGTACATAAACCGTAAGGGGTACTTCTCAATGGTGCTGCAAGCACTGGTGGATCACAAGGGACATTTCACTGACATTAGCGTAGGATGGCCAGGAAAGGTGCATGACGCTCGCATCTTTAGAAACTCCGGGCTGTTTGAGCAGCTGCAAGAAGGGACTTACTTCCCAGATCAGAAAATTACTGTTGGGGATGTTGAAATGCCAATAGTTAACCTTGGAGACCCAGCCTACCCCTTGCTCCCATGTCTCATGAAGCCATACACAGGCAGTCTGGACAGTAGTAAGGAGCAGTTCAACTACAGGCTGAGCAAGTGCAGAATGGTGGTAGAATCCGCCTTTGGATATTTAAAAGCTCACTGGCACTGTTTGTTGACTAGCTTAGACCTCAGTGCAACCAATATTCCCATTCTTATTCCTGCTTGCTGTGTGCTCCATAATATCTGTGAGAGTAAGGGGGAGACATTTATGGCGGGGTGGGAGGTTGAGGCAAATCGCCTGGCTGCCAATTTTGAAGAGCCAGACACCAGGGTGATTAGAAGAGCACAGGTAGGCTCGCTGCGCATCAGAGAGGCTTTGAAAATCAGTTTCATGACTGTCCAGGCTATGGTGTGACAGTTATGTGGGTTTCTCCTTGATGCAAACCCGCCCCCTTTGTTGATTTTAATTCCCTGTAAGCCAACCGCTCTCTCCCCTTCGATCACAGCTGGCAAAGGAAATAAAGTCACTTTTGTTTTGAAACCATGCATTTTTTTTATTAATTAAAAAAAAAGGGAGATAACTGATAAGGTAGCCCAGGGGGGTAGGGTGGGGTGGGGGAGGAGGGAAGGACAAGGACACATTGCTTATTGTAGCCACACTACAAATCAAAACTGTTTGAACAACAGCCTTCTGTTGCTTGGGCCATCCTCTGGAGTGGAGTGGCTGAGTGCCCGGAGACTCCCTCCCGCGTTCTTGGGCATCTGGGTGAGGAGGATATGGAACTTGAGAAGGAGGGCATGCGGTTGTACAGTAGATGCAGCAGCGGTCTGTGCTCTTGTTGGCTTTCCTGCAGCTCCACCAGACGCCTGAGCATGTCTGTTTGCTCCCCCATTAGCCTCAGCATTGCATCCTGCCTCTTCTCATCATGCTCACTTAATGCTTTCCTGGCCTCTGCCAATGAATGCCTCCATGCATTAAGCTGTGCCCTATCAGTACGGGAGGACTGCATGAGCTCGGAAAATGTCATCATGAGTGCCTTTTTTTCGCCTTCTAATCTGCGATAACCTCAGGGATGGAGATGATAGGGGGAGCATAGAAACATTTGCACCTGCAGGGGGATAAAAAGGGAGAGTAAAATTTAAGATGATACATTTCTGAGAACAAAAGGGAGACTCTTTCACAGTGAATCAAGCAATTCACAGCAGACAGCACATGTGCTTTAGGTACAAAGTCGCATTTTGCCTTTTATATTGAGCGCCTGCCAGTATGGTGACACATCATATACGGCTGGGAAACAGAATTCGGTTTCCAGGAAGCCATGGTAAGCTAAAGGGTACATGGTTTTGGCTTCTAACTCCTTCATAACATGTGGAAATGTTTTCAAACTGCAGCATCCTCCTTTTCCATAGCAAGCAATGCCAGTTGGGTTTGCCTGTACTGTAGTTACAAACATGCACTCACCAGAGGTGCCTTCTCTGCCTTCAGGGTCGGGGATCCTGCCTGGAGCGGGAATTGGCTCCAGGGTGATGAAAAGGACCTGGCTGCCGGGGAGAATGGATTCATCACTTGCCTGCTGCGCATTCTCCTCCTCCTCTTCCTCATCCACAAAATCCTCCTCCCTGTTGCGTAAGATTCCTCCAATACAGGTGTCCACGGACAGTGGTGGGGTAGTGGTAGGGTCCCCCCTTAGAATGGCATGTATGGGGCTCTGACCCAGAGTGACCATTTGCCTACTTTGTCTTTAGGTAGGCTTGCCTGAACTCCTTAATTTTTATGCGGCACTGCTGTGTCCCCCTCTTGGAGCCTCTGTCCACCATGCCCTGTGCGATTTTGGCATATATATTAGCATTTCCTCTTTTTGATCGGAGTTCTGCCCGCACAGATTCTTCTCCCCATACAGCAATCAGATCCAGTGTCTCCTGTTCGCTCCATGCTGGAGCTCATTTGAGATTCTGAGGGGACTGCTTGGTCACCTGTGCTGCTGAGCTCGCCACGCTGACCAAACAGGAAATGAAATTCAAAAGTTTTGGGGGCTTTTCCTGTGTACCTGGCTTGTGCATCGGAGTTGAAAGTGCTATCCAGAGCAATCATATTGGAGCACTCTGTCATAGCTCCCAGAGTCCAATAACATCGATTTGCATCCACACTACCCCAAATTCGACCCAGCAAGGTCAATTTTAGCGCTACTCCCCTCACTGGGGAGGAGTACAGAAGTCGATTTTAAGGGTATGTCTACACTATGAAATTAGGTCAATTTTATAGAAGTCGATTTTTCGGAAGCGGTTTTGAACAGTCGATTGCATGTGTCCCCACTAAGTGCATTAAGTCAGTGGAGTCACTGGTGAAGAAGTCTTGCTGGTGCACATTTCACATGAAACAGCTCCAGGGCTCCTGCTTTTTTGCCTTGGCCACACAGCAGCAGCTCCTGGGTGCCTTCGCATCAATGGTGAAAGGCTCCACTGCTTCCGCTGCAACTCTGCAGCAGACGGTGCAGTAGGACTGCTAGCCATCCTCATCAATGGTGTTTTGCTCGCTCCACTGCTTCCGCTGGAACTCTACTATCCTGATCTCCTGCGAGCTGGAGGCTTCTGCCTCAGGCTGCTCTCCCAGCAGGCAGCACCGTGCAGATTCACCTACCCCAGCCTACCCCTTGCTCCCATGGCTCATGAAGCCTGGACAGTAGTAAGGAGCAGTTCAACTTTAGGCTGAGCAAGTGCAGAATGGTGGTAGAATGTGCCTTTGGACATTTAAAAGCTCGCTGGCGTTGTTGGTCAGACCCCAGCGCAACCAACATTCCCATTGTTATTGCTGCTTGCTGTGGGCTCCATAATATCTGTGAGAATAAGGGGGACATTTATGGCAGGGTGGGAGGTTGAGGCAAATTGCCTGGCGTCCAATTTTGAGCAGCCAGACACTGATTAGAAGAGCACAGCAAGGCACATTGTGTATCACAAGAGACTTTGAAAACTATTTTCATGACTGGCCCAGCTACGGTGTGACAGTTGTGCGTGTTTCTCCTTGACGCAAACCTGCCCCCTTTGTTGATTTTAATTCCCTGTAAGCCAACCACCCTCTCCCCTTCAAAATCAAGTAACTATTGTTTTGAAACCATGCATTCTTTATTAATTAAAAAAACTGAGATAACGGACAAGGAAACTGCCAGTGGTTTTGGGTACGTGTCTTCAGTAACCTTGCTCCCTCCCTCCGTGAAAGCAACGGCAGACAATCATTTCTTGCCCTTTTTCCTGGATTGCCCGAGCATACGCCATTTCTGCAAGCGGGAGCCCACTCTGCTCACCGCTGCAGTTGTGAGCATTGTAAACACCTCACATTTGCCCTTGGAGATTTTGGCATATATATTGGCATTACGTCTTTTGGAACGGAGTTCTGATAGCACGGATTCATCTCCCCATACAGCGATCAGATCCAATTCCTCCCGCTTTCGGGAGACTGCATGGTCATCTGTGCTGATGAGCTCGCCATGCTGGCCAAACAGGAAATGAAATTCCCGGGGCTTTTCCTGTGTACCTGACTAGTGCATCTGAGTTGAAAGTGCTGTCCAGAGTGGTCACAACGGAGCACTCTGGGATAGCTCCCGGAGGCCAATACCACTGAATTGCATCCACACTACCCCAAATTCGACCCAGTGATGTTGATTTTAGCGCTAATCCCCTTGTTGGGGAGGAGTACCAAAATCGATTTTAAGAGCCCTTTAAGTCGACAAAAATAGCTTCGTCATGTGGATGGGTGCAGGGTTACATCGATCTAATGCTGCTAAATTCGACCTAAACTCGTAGTGTAGACCAGGGCTAAGAGCCCTTTAGGTCAATGGATCGGGGTTGCATTCATTATAAAATCAACCTAACGTGGCTAAAGTCAACCTAACCCTGTAGTGTAGACCAGGGCTAATTGTATGATTCCTTTTCAAAAGTTTTTAGAGGTCAGATTTTTGCAATCCACTACTTGACATACTTTGTTTAACAGCTAGTATTCCTCACAATGGTGACTTTTAAACCCAGCAATAAGAAATGCTCATGAAAAAGGGTTATTGTTCTGTATCATTGTAGCAGCACTTTACATTAAGTGATACTAATTGCTAAATAATGGTTATATAAATTGCAACTAGAGTTGGAAGGAAACAATGGTGTTCCTAGTTTTCGTTATTCAATACCCTATAAAGACAGTCAGTTTGCAACAACTGCATTTCTGAATAATGCCCCAAATATGAAGTGTTAATGTGGGTCCAGTTAACACAACTCCAGTTGTAACATCATTTTAATTTAAAGCTATACTATAGCAACTCCAGCTAGCACTGCTAAACTTAAGAGTCAGTCAGGATTTCCATTTTAAACTCTTATTTATAATGATTTATAGCTAAGCTGTAAGACTCTGCTCCAGTTTGAATCTTGGCATGGCATATACTAACAGTAAGGCTGTGAGTTTGTCACAGAGATCACAGAAGTCATGGATTCTGTGACTTTCCATGACCTCTGCGGCAGCTGGTGCACCTGGCTCAGGGGCAGCTCAGGCAGCCCTTGTGCCCGTTGCACTGGCCACTCCTGGGGCAATCTTGGGCCACCGTGCCCCCCCACCCACAGCAGCAGTAGAGTTTAGGTGTGGGTGGGGGCAGGGGCATAGGACAGGGTGAAGCGGGGTCTGGGCAGCGCTTACCTGGGGGGCTCCCCAGAAGCAGCAACGCCCCCTTCATTCAGCTCTTAGGCAGTTCCCAGCCAATAATGGGAGCTGTGGGGGAGGCACCTGCAGGTGGGAGGCAGCACATGGAGCTGCCTGGCCACGCCTCTGACTAAGGGCTGAACAAGGAGCTAGGTAGGGAGCCTGCCGGACCCCCCAACCCCACCCCCACCCCAGTACCAGTGGGAATCCCAGGCCACGTGCTGCTGCCCACCCCCCTGCCCCCAGCATCAGTGGGGGTCCCGCATGGTGCACCATCCCCCACACCCCCAGCACCCAGGCCGCCCTCCCCCAGCATCCACAGTGCCCCCAGCAGACCACGCCCCCCCCCAAGTTTTAGTCAGGGGTATATAGTAAAAGACAGGTCAAGGGCCATGAATTTTTGTTTACTGCTCATGACCTGTCCATGACTTTTACTAAAAATACTCGTGACTAAAACGTAGCCTTAACTAAGAGTGATTATTTTTCATGTGATTTCAATCATAGTGGTTTAGCTGTTTAATATAAAGAAATATAGTTCACCAATTTGGAATTTTGTTTCAGTGTTTATTGTTGTAAACAGAGTAAAAGTTAAACATAACTGGATTAGAAATATTTATCCTTTGGCTTTTTTTAAGTCAATATTTAATGATCCACCATGATGTTAGGTGCTTGTGGAGGTACCATCTGTGGGATGAAACCTGAAACAAAGATCCTTATGTCTTGTGGTCATTACAAATCCCATGACAAATCTTATAAAGGGGATGTTTTCTCTTAGATCGTATGCAGCCACTATTATTCAGAAGGGGAATTTTTTCTTATTCCCCAAACCATGTATCACTTTTTTTTGTTTTTCTTTTTTTTTTGTTCCAGAAAGGCCAAATAGCTTCCTAATGGTTCATTAAGGGAACGTAGGAATGTGGTTCCAGCAGAAACACTGTTGTTTTTTTTAAAAAAAGGCAAATCAAGTTCAATGTTTTTAAATAACTGTATTTTGGATCAGCAATATCAGCTATCTGCAGGCAAAATGGCTCACCTTCACCACAGGCTTTCCAACAATAATCTGGACTATTGAAAGTAAAGTTCACCTGAATTTCCTTTGCCATATAAGAAATGGAATATTTGGACATATGTTTCCAGCCTGTCTTACAATCTGTTTCATTAAGTTAGTGGCAGAGGGCTCTGCATATTTACTGCATAGAATCAATTATTATTTTGTGAAAAATCCTCTCTAATTGCATCAGATAGACTTGAAATTAACCTCTTCATGTATGATTTTTTTTCCCAAAAGCTACCAGCTCAATTCTTTAGTAAATTGAGATGTGCTGTTCATTGATGAATCACTGTTACTCACTGATCCAAACCATGGTTTCTTCTTGACGTTCTCTTTCATTCTTCCTGATTTGTATATTTTGCACTCATTCTTACAAGTCCAACCTGATCTCATTATTTCTCTCCATCCCACCCATGTGCTCCGCTTCCAATTTGTTGCAAAATCATGTTGATTCTGCCTCAAACACTTGAAAAATTTATTTCCTCTTTGTACCTACGGCAAAAACTAGCTATGCACTAATCATGTCTTGCCTTGATTGTTGCATGGTTCCTTAATGCAGACAGTCCCCATTATTCTCCCTGTTTCTTTCCTGTAGCCCACATACAAAACTACTGATAAAATTATCTTCTCCACTACTCTGTTCGCACCTTCATTTCCCGCCACCAACTTCCCACTCAGGGAATCTTTAATTACTTTCCTTCATCTTTGAAGGGTTAAAATCTATTGCTGATGTAATAACCTGGTATATGGATTTGTATACAGGCCCAAAGTCCAGAGTTTGGTCAAAAGGTCTGAAGCCTAGCAAATCGTGATTAGCTAAGAGAAAGCAGAATAACAAAAAGATAACTTTGCGTTTGCTAAGATATGCCTGGTCAGCAATATGCCAGATGTTGGGGGCAATAATTGTGTCTTATTCAAAGTTGCAAATAGAACAAAGAAGCCCTGTTTCTGTTGTGTTAGTTTCTTCTGCAGGGAGATGTTCTTCCAACCCTGAGTTTATGAAAGGTTCAAGCATGTCAGTATAAGATATGGCCTCCTCCCACCTCCCTTTCCCAGGGACTAATGCCTGCCTTAAAACACAAATGAACAATTTGAAAGACAATCTTTATTGCCACTGTTTCTTTGCTTTTACCCCTAGATATGTATCCTTCACTCCTCATAAGCCACCTATCTGACTGCTCTTCTCCACTCTCACCTCCTTGACTTCTTCCATTAGACCACTTGGGATGGTCTTCCAATTATTGTGCACCATTCCACTATCTTCTCCTCAAATCCCTCACATCCGCCCCCTTAAAATACACTTCCTAAAATAAAGCTTTTACAAGATGATTCACCAAAGATAAGTGCTTTAAATTACATATTCAACTCAAATACAAAAGCAGTTCCAATGCAACTAATATAGCTGGTTGAAAAATGCAGAAAAATACATTTTGGAAAAACATTTAATCAAAGTTTATAAAATTTGAAGAGTTTCCACCAGTTCTAGTAACTTAAAGGAAATATACTAAACCATAATATGCAATCCGCCCTCTGAAGGCTAACAAATTCCTACTAAAAGGCAGCATTCCTCTGCCTCTCTCTTGCTATGGACAACTGCCAGTTGTGTTGTACTTTGTATTTCACTTCCAATTCAAGGATCTGAACTAGCAAAGCAGTTAAGCACATCTGACTTATATCTGACTTCAATGGGACTAGTCATATGGGATAAAGTTAAGCATGTGCTTCCAGTTTCCCCATCTGAAAAATGAGGTAATAATGCTTACTTACTTTGTAATGTGCTTAGAGATCTATTGTATAAGAGATATTTACTAACAATAATACCTATTTGCTGGATGGGGGCCTAACCTCTTTTGGGAAGGAACAGTCACTTTGATTTTCCTCTGAAATATGATGCACAACTTTGGAGCCATATGGAGGGACCCGGGCATGGATGATCAGGCCTAATGATTAGAGTCAGGCACCAAGACAAACGTCAGAGCCAGAGATAGCATCAGGTGCCAAGCCAGGGATCAGAGCCAGAGTCAGAAGCAGAGACCTGGAGTGAGGCAGGAAAGTGGGTACCAGGAACAAATAGGAGTATGGGATGAAAAGGACAGGAACTAGGAACAGTTGGTAAGGCAGGCGTCAAGACAGGTATGTAACTAGACAAAGTCCATAGTGGTAAAAAGAAAAGGAGTACTTGTGGCACCTTAGAGACTAACCAATTTATTTGAGCATAAGCTTTCGTGAGCTATAGCTCACTTCATCGGATGCATACTGTGGAAAGTATAGAAGATCTTTTTATACACACAAAGCATGAAAAAATGGGTGTTTACCACTACAAAAGGTTTTCTCTCCCCCCACCCCACTCTCCTGCTGATAATAGCTTATCTAAAGTGATCACTCTCCTGACAATGTGTATGATAATGAAGGTGGGCCATTTCCAGCACAAATCCAGGGTTTAACAAGAACGTCTGGGGGAGGGCGGATAGGAAAAAACAAGGGGAAATAGGCTACCTTGCATAATGACTTAGCCACTCCCAGTCTCTATTCAAGCCTAAGTTAATTGTATCCAATTTGCAAATGAATTCCAATTCAACAGTCTCTCGCTGGAGTCTGGTTTTGAAGTTTTTTTGTTGTAATATCGCAACTTTCATGTCTGTAATCGCGTGACCAGAGAGATTGAAGTGTTCTCCGACTGGTTTATGAATGTTATAATTCTTGACATCTGATTTGTGTCCATTTATTCTTTTAAGTAGAGACTGTCCAGTTTGACCAATGTACATGGCAGAGGAGCATTGCTGGCACATGATGGCATATATCACATTGGTGGATGTGCAGGTGAACGAGCCTCTGATAGTGCGGCTGATGTTATTAGGCCCTGTGATGGTGTCCCCTGAATAGATATGTGGACACAGTTGGCAACGGGCTTTGTTGAAAGGATAGGTTCCTGGGTTAGTGGTTCTGTTGTGTGGTATGTGGTTGCCGGTGAGTATTTGCTTCAGGTTGGGGGGCTGTCTGTAGGCAAGGACTGGCGTGTCTCCCAAGATTTGTGAGAGTGTTGGGTCACCCTTCAGGATAAGTTGTAGATCCTTAATAATGCGTTGGAGGGGTTTTAGTTGGGAGCTGAAGGTGACAGCTAGTGGCGTTCTGTTATTTTCTTTGTTAGGCCTGTCCTGTAGTAGGTGACTTCCGGGAACTCTTCTGGCTCTATCAATCTGTTTCTTCACTTCCAGGTGGGTACTGTAGTTGTAAGAATGCTTGATAGAGATCTTGTAGGTGTTTGTCTCTGTCTGAGGGGTTGGAGCATATGTGGTTGTATCGCAGAGCATGGCTGTAGACAATGGATCGTGTGGTGTGGCCAGGGTGAAAGCTGGAGGCATGTAGGTAGGAATAGCTGTCAGTAGGTTTCCGATATAGGGTGGTGTTTATGTGACCATCGTTTATTAGCACTGTAGTGTCCAGGAAGTGGATCTCTTGTGGTGTGGCCTGGACCAGGCTGAGGTTGATGGTGGGATGGAAATTGTTGAAATCATGGTGGAATTCCTCAAGGGCTTCTTTTCCATGGGTCTAGATGATGAAGATGTCATCAATGTAGCGCAAGTAGAGTAGGGGCATTAGGGGACGAGAGCTGAGGAAACACTGTTCTAAGTCAGCCATAAAAATGTTGGCATACTGTGGGGCCATGCGGGTACCCATAACAGTGCCGCTGATTTGAAGGTATACATTGTCCACCAATGTGATATATGCCATCATGTGCCAGCAATGCCCCTCTGCCATGTACATTGGTCAAACTGGACAGTCTCTATGTAAAAGAATAAATGGACACAAATCAGATGTCAAGAATTATAACATTCATAAACCAGTCGGAGAACACTTCAATCTCTCTGGTCACGCGATTACAGACATGAAAGTTGCGATATTACAACAAAAAAACTTCAAATCCAGACTCCAGCGAGAGACTGCTGAATTGGAATTCATTTGCAAATTGGATACAATTAACTTAGACTTGAATAGAGACTGGGAGTGGCTAAGTCATTATGCAAGGTAACCTATTTCCCCTTGTTTTTTCCTACCCCTCCTCCCCCCAGACGTTCTTGTTAAACCCTGGATTTGTGCTGGAAATGGCCCACCTTGATTATCATACACATTGTAAGGAGAGTGATCACTTTAGATAAGCTATTACCAGCAGGAGAGTGGGGTTGGGGGAGAGAAAACCTTTTGTAGTAGTAAACACCCATTTTTTCATGCTTTGTGTGTATAAAAAGATCTTCTATACTTTCCACAGTATGCATCTGATGAAGTGAGCTATAGCTCACGAAAGCTTATGCTCAAATAAATTGGTTAGTCTCTAAGGTGCCACAAGTACTCCTTTTCTTTTTGCGAATAGAGACTAACACTGCTGTTACTCTGAAATCCATAGTGGTAGCCAGCCAAGGCTTCCTTCAATTGTTCAGACAAGTTCCCGTGACTCTTTCTGGTTTAAATAGAGCTTCCCAGCCAATCAGTGGTGCTGGATGTTTCCCCCAGTCAGGTACTTCGTTGGTCGGGTCCTTTGCAAGCTAGCACTTCACTTGCTCTCTTCCTAAGTCATTCAAGTGAGCTGCTGAGTCCAGAGGCACTGACTTTTGTTTTTGTCAGTGGGTGCTTTTGAAGAGGTGTGTGCGTTGGGGGGGGCACTCTGCCAGTTTTGGGAGGAGCCTATTTTCAGCATATTTATACACTTCTTTCATATTCTAGTTATTGAATGTGTCTATCATTAGTATCTACTATTTTAATAATGATTCCATTGTTATGAACTACATAATTACATTACCATGAATTACAGTATATTAAAATCATTGCAATCACCAATAAATTGTCTTCACTAATGCCCATTTTAAAGACATTATGTCTCACTGTAGCTTTCTGGATGAAACTATCAGCAATCTTATTTACATCTAGGTTCCCTGGTATTGTTTTGATGCACATTAAGGACAGCTACATTATTCAGTTGTGTCTGTCCCATTGATACTAGAGATAATTTTTAAAAGTCTTCTGAAGCTGGAGAATGAGTTCAGGATGATACAGGCACAGTAAGAAGGATTCTTATGAATTTGCAGTACTCTGGAAACATAAGTGCTACCACAGTACTGAAAATGACTCCAGGGTATTTTTCTTAATGGGTAACAGCTAATTTAGGCACCATCATTTTGTATGTATAGTTGGGATTATATTTTGCTATGTGTACTACTTTGCATTTAACACTGAATTTCATCAGCCATTTTATTGCCAAGTCACTCAGTTTTATGGGGTCCCTTTGTAACTCTTTGCAGTGTGTTTTGGACTTAACTATCTTGAGTAATTTTGTATCATCTGCAAACTTTGCCACCTCACTGTTTACCCCTTTTTGCCAGTCATTTATGAATATGTTAAACAGCACTGATCCCAGACAAGTAGAAGCCCCTTGGGGGATACCACTATTTATTTCAGAGTAACAGCCGTGTTAGTCTGTATTCGCAAAAAGAAAAGGAGTACTTGTGGCACCTTAGAGACTAACCAATTTATTAGTCTCTAAGGTGCCACAAGTACTCCTTTTCTTTTCACTATTTATTTCTCTCCATTCTGAAAATGGACCATTTATTCCTACCCTTTGTTTCCTATCTTTTAACTGAAAGAAAAGGAGTACTTGTTTCCACAGTATGCATCCGATGAAGTGAGCTGTAGCTCACGAAAGCTCATGCTCAAATAAACTGGTTAGTCTCTAAGGTGCCACAAGTACTCCTTTTCTTTTTGCGAATACAGACTAACAGGACTGTTACTCTGAAACCTATCTTTTAACTGGAGTACCTGGGAATTCTTTCAGGATCATCTAATGATCCTTAATTTAATTTAATGAGAAGCCTTTTGTTATCTTAATCACCCTGCCTCTGTTTATATACAAATTCCCTGCCCCAAGGGCAGAAGTTGTTAGCAGCACAGAATTCATCACATTCCACATTCAAACTCTGATTCCTGGGTGCTGAGCACCCACTATTTCTTTTCTGTGGGTGCTTGAACCCCCAAGCACCCACTGAGTCAGTGCCTATGGCTGGCCATGGCTTGAGCACTGCCTGTGGGATTCATGGGCCTGAGTTTGAGGCATGTGATCCCTCACACCATACAGATAATCATTCCATATCCCAAACTCGTAAAATTTACTTAAAAATTCATTATGGACACAAAAGTTTCACAGTCACAGGGCTCTTTGCAACTCTGTCCCCTTCCTGGTTTCTGAGTGCATCACATCAGGCCTTCAGATTAATACTCCCTGCACAGATCTGTAATTTGCTCCATGTTCCTCTGATCTTCATAGAGGAATTATTTTCTCCCCCAATACCTCCTCTCTTCCTTTGTCATTCTGGGGTTAGGGACAGTACTTAAAAATAAGTTCTATAAATGGATTAAATGCTGTTCATGTTATGTGACCAAATTACAATGTGAGTAATTCCAAAAATATCCACTCCAGTAGTTTTGGTTGGATAAAGCAATCCATTTGTCTCCTGGAATGGTTTCACAGTGTTGTTGGTGTGCTGGTTCATAGCTGCTTTAGGTAGTTAAGTTATCCCATCACAGAGAAAATTCTGACTTTGGCTACACATGTGCAACATGAATTGACTTCCGTGGTCATTATGTACCAAGGTGCCACAAGTACTCCTTTTCTTTTTGAGGATACAGACTAACACGGCTGCTACTCTAAAGCTCTTTAGGATCCTTACAGAAGAAATGTGCTTGTTGCCACTTGGCCTGAGCAATTTGCCAATATTCCAAGCCTTGCCAGGTTGCTTTTGCTAGGAGAAGAAATTGATATCAGTCAGGTATTTCTTTGGTGAAATCTTGCTTATTTACAAAGAAAGTTCACAAAGTCTGGTTTCCCTGAACACCTCAGAAACAACCAAGAGGAGGCAGTTTCCTTGTCCAAAAATTGAAGCTTGCTTTCCAGCCAGTCCAGTGTCCCAAAGAACTCTGCCTCTTCTCCTCTCAGGACCATGCTACCATCTCTTCTCTGGCTTTCTAGCTGATTTTTCTTCTTGGCTTTTTCTGGTGGCTTTCTTCTTCTGATCTGTCAGTCACTGTCTGAGCCCCTGTGTTTTCATTCAGGCCCGGGAAAAGCCCTTTTATTCTCCTTGAGTTACTTCTTGCTGAGATCATCTCCTGCAGTCCAATGCCTTGACTGGTGGCTTTTGCTGATTCAGCTATATTACTCCTTAAAGGAACTTAAATTTCTTCTTCTATTGAGTCTGAATAAAAGGCGGTCAGCACATCCATCAGCCTCAACAAGGTTTGTGATTGTCCACAGATCAGAAACACCACTGGCTCGCAGCCATTAGCCCTTCCACCATAACACATTGTATGCTGGTTTCAGAGTAACAGCCATGTTAGTCTGTATTCGCAAAAAGAAAAGGAGTACTTGTGGCACCTTAGAGACTAACCAATTTATTTGAGCATGAGCTTTCGTGAGCTACAGCTCACTTCATCGGATGCATACCGTGGAAACTGAAGAAGACATTATATACACACGATGAAGTGAGCTGTAGCTCACGAAAGCTCATGCTCAAATAAATTGGTTAGTCTCTAAGGTGCCACAAGTACTCCTTTTCTTTTTGCGAATACAGACTAACACGGCTGTTACTCTGAAACCTATATACACACAGAGACCATGAAACAATACCGCCTCCCACCCCACTGTCCTGCTGGTAATAGCTTATCTAAAGTCATCATCAAGTTGGGCCATTTCCAGCACAAATCCAGGTTTTCTCACCCTCCGCCCCCCCCCCCCACACAAACTCACTCTCCTGCTGGTAATAGCCCATCCAAAGTGACCACTCTCTTCACAATGTGCATGATAATCAAGGTGGGCCATTTCCAGCACAAATCCAGGCTTTCTCACCCCTCCCCGGAACACACACACACACACACAAACTCACTCTCCTGCTGGTAATAGCTCATCCAAAGTGACCACTCTCCCTACAATGTGCATGGTAATCAAGGTGGGCCATTTCCAGCAGAAATCCAGGCTCTCTCACCACCCCCCCATCCCAGGAACACACACACACACACACAAACTCACTTGTATGCTCTAATTTAACAAAATATTTAAACAAATGCTTCATGATAAGCTCAAAAAATATCATTTGGTAATGAGACTGCTCACATGCTTTAAGTTAAGCATGTGCTTAAATGTTTTCCTGCACCAGGGCCTATAAATGTATTAATAGTGTTACTACAGCACACACTAAAGTTTATTACATAAAATGAAAACAGTATAAATTGGCCCTTTGAGTGGTGCATGAAGAAGTCAAGACCATGTTGTAAGTCTTTTGAAAGAACTGAAGGATAAGCCTTAGAGCAGTGATCCCCAAATTCTGGGGAAATGCAAAGGAACATTCGGGGTCTGGGTCAGCCCCCACAGGGACAGAGAGGCAGCACCACCCCGCTCCGCTCTGCCCTCAGCCCAGCTCTGGCCCCAGCCACAGTTCCACTTTGCACCCTACTCCGTCCCCAGCCCAGCTCTGCTTTCAGCCCAAGCTCCTTTGCTGAACCAGCTGTGCAGTAATGAAGGGCGGGAGCACAGACAGATTCCATTACTGGCAAGGGGGGAAAGACAGGCAAAGTTTGGGCACTACTGCCTTAGAAATTGAATGACTTGCATATTGAAACCATGTCAAAGTTATATATAGCAGAAGACTGCAGTATAAATCTCACATATTTGTCATATATTCTCATTGTTTGTCTCATATCAGGGAATCTCTTGAAACACATTCTCACCCAGATACTGTCAACCTGCTCTGAGTCAAAAAGACTACAAATGGATAAAATATGACGTGTAAGAATTCTGTGCCATAGATGGGAAACAGGCTTAACTATACATTTCTCAATTCACATAAGTAGATTAATTTTTGATCACCAAAATTAGGAAAGCTAAGGATTTAAGAGATTGTGTATGTGTGTACATATATATTTTACACATATACACACACATATATATATACTTATAAAAGCTTCATATTCAATATTCCCAGATATTAACTCTAAAAAGTATTACTTGCTATTTTGAGCATCATCTTTGCATGATATAAGTGGAATAATTATCTGATTTAAAAGAAAAAAAATGATACAGTATATCATAAACATAATGTATTACCGACTCTTAAGACCAACAGTGCTCTGTTTTTGCTATGGATGACACTGTTTCTATGACTCCCACTTACTTTCTGCACTGTTCAAAACCACATCCATGCACAACCCAAATAGCACTCTTCCTCCTCCTTCTCCCTGAAGTATATATTTTAGTCTTTAGGTTTCTGCTGATTAAACTAAACAAAAAAGAATAATCATGATATAGGTATGAACTCCTTTTGTGATGATGAAATGTTAAATTTTATAATATTTGATGAATTTGGGGAGGGAAAGTTGATTTTTGCAAGCAAACCACATACATTTTTTTCTAACATCTAAGTTACTACATATTTAATTGACATAGCAAAGTAAAAATGAATGTGACATACAAATAAACTGGTATTATTTACTGCTGCTTTAAGTAGGTGCTGCATTCTTTTTTTTCCTCCTCTTTAAAGGAAAAAAATATGAGCCTGACATTTCAATCAGTTACAAAAGGTTTGAGTTTCTTATTTCTCTTTCCTCAGTTTCTATGGGCAACATCAATACTCCTACTGTCACTTGAAATACCAAGGCAGCCATCTGCTCTACCAGTCCTCACAAACTTAGTATCCATTTTTTTTTTTTACTTACCAACAAAACAACAGGGAGAAAAAATTGGTCTCCATCTCTATAATACGTTGATAAGCAAAATTCACCAGAACAACAAGATTACGGGTCACCCAGTGTCATATAAGAGCCATATGGGAAAACATATTACCAGGAAATTGTTTGGTTCAAACGTTTTTATGACTGAAACAATACATTAGTTTCCTTTCTTCGTTTACTGGTTTTTTGAACTTTTTTGGAGTTGAAAATGATCCTGAAAATTCTTCTCAGTCATATACCTGCTTAAACCTACAAAGTAAAAATAAAAATGCAATACTAATGATTTAAAAGATATCGTAATGTATCCTCACATTTGAGCACCAAATCTCCTCTCAGGTGCATGGAGTTTGGAGGTTTGGAGAAATGCTTCTGAAAATCTGTCATTTAGAAATTGTGTACATAATATGATAATCACATACATTCTCAGTCACACTTCAACAGTATTTAGCCTTACAAGCAGTCCTAATTAGTCGTGGGCTGCTGTTTGCATAAGACAGGAGTAATTAGAATCATCATGAGACTTTACGTTTGGTAAACCATCTTAAATCTCTCCAACTTTTATAACATTGTCATTGCTTATCATGTACTATGGTTTATCCAAGGACCTAGGTGTGGAATAAGGCATGTGATATATCTTTTCATGGCCTGATTGTGCTGTCCTTAAAGCCAATGGAAAATGAGACGAACCTCAAACCTCTCCTACAGTAGTGTGTATATGATTCTGATGTAATACTTCCCTTAAGGTGAAGATCTACCACATACAGACTGATCATAGTACTTATACAAGTACATAGACAGAGCATCCCCACGTACACCAGTGTCTAAATCAATAGACCATCTCCATGTAATTGCTATAAAGAGATGTTACTATCATCAGACAATCTTAAATTGTAAGTTTTAGGATATCAAGTATGATAAATTCTAGCCCTGTCAACCTAACAAGCCAGAATCTATGATTAACGTAGTCTTGCCTAATGATTCCTGAAGTTAAAGTTCTTCAATGAGATATTGCAGGCTTTCCAAATCAATGTGCCTTCCTGGATGGTTGTCAGCAGTGATCAATATGCAAAGAGAAAGCAATATCAGTGTTTACAACTTTCAAAACACACACAATGGATTCCGCACAATCCATTTCATTTTCCAAAGAGGTTTCAGAACCTGCATCCTCCAGTTTAGCTTGAATTCAGCTCTGCCCTGGATCTATTTTTAAGTGTCTGCGATTTTTCTGGAGTTTAGCTTACTACATCAATTTAGTGGAACAAATGTTCTCTCTGTTTCCCTGAGAGATTTCTCTATTTCAAAGCAATTTGTCCCCCAACTTATTTTGAACTCTCATATATTCCTCCACTATGTTGTGCCTGATTTGCATTTCACTTCTGTGAAGCAGTTTGTTTCTTCTTGTAGGAATTTTTTTTCTTTAAGCTCTGTGTACAGCTTCGCTCTCTTGCTGGGTATTTTAAAATTTTCCTTCTACTCAAAAATAGGGAGTCTTAGTTTCCAGTTGATCAGCCTTGTTTTATTGTCTCACAAGTTTGAGATTTTGTTTTTCTTCAAGCTGTGTACTACTGGCTTCCTGCTAAGTTAGTGTCTTCTTATCTCAGTTCTATCTTGCTGAACTGCCTTTATTTGCTTGAGAAAATTTCAAAGCATTCTGCTTCTGACTTTTAGGCTACTTGAGCAGTCTATATTTGATTGTTATTGGTTGTCTGTGCTCCTAAGGAGGTATTGGTAAGTACATTGGTTAACTGTAAAATATAGAAAAATGGGACACAGACAAAAACTCCAATGTAAAGCAATTCTAAAGCCTAGGTTTTGCAAAAGCAGTTATTGTACCTCAGTTAAAAAACAAGAATGGAAAAAAAAAGATTTGTGTTATTCCCCAAATATCTCAAAAGGGTTCTTCTGACAAATTCATCAACCAGAGGATCCTTGCGATTGCTTCCTGTGGGCTTCTGGATCCCTCTGTTATTTGCCTGTTTTTAACTTCCTGGCTTTCTAAATGGAATCCAAACCGGACAAGTGTCATCCATCTTGCGTGTCACTCACACATTCCTGTTATGCCAGGATGCAGGTATAAGCTGTCACTGCAACTCACAACCACCAGAAGCCACTGTCATGACTGGTGTTCAGGCAGCCAAGCAACCTCAGTATTGCTGTTGCCCTTGCTGGATCTAAGCAAAGAGAGAGCAATCAGGAGGAGCAGGCGTGCAGTGTTGGTGATGGGAACAAAAAATAAGGGGGGGCACATAGCCTCCCTCCCTCAGCAAGCAGCTAATCCCCTCATCCCCCACAAACAGTCCCATCACATAAGTGCCCCACCTCTGTCCTCAGCTACTCTACCCATCTTACTTCAGCCACTCACAAAGTCCGCCAGCTATCCCTCCAGCTATCCCCATTTTCCCTGAAGCTCCTCAAGTTCCAACAAATCCTCTCCCCCAGCCACTCCCATGTTCCCCTAGACAATTGCCCATAAATCTAGCAATACCTAGCTTCTCCTTTCCAGCAACCTTGTTAGACATCCCCATGAACCTATCTTCCTCTAGGTACCACACAACTCTAGCTTCTGTTACTTATCACCTGCCTCACACACACCCCCACCCAACAGTCCTCAGCTATCCTATCTTCCACCCAGACATCCTTCAAAGACAACTTTCTTTACCTACTGCCTAACTTCCACGAGCCACCTCCACGTACCCAACCACTCCAGTAGCCACCACCATCTTCTGCCAAGACACCCCAGCTGCCCACACTCCTCCCTAAATGTTCTTAACCCAGCTTCTACCTACTCCCCAGACAATCTTCCGCATCCACCCTCCAGCTACAGAGTACATTGGGCAGTGTCCTTTTTCCTTAGGTTCTTAAGTCCAGCAATCAAAAGTTCCTTTAGCGTGCCCCCTCGCCCCATTCTCCCTCCACCGTACCCCACTCACAGTTGTCCTTGCTCAGTGAAGATCCAGAGTTCCAAGGTGCATCTGCAGGAGCTCACATCCCATCCTGGCGGAGGGAGGGCACCTTGCTCGCTCTGCTGTCCAGGCACTCGCTGTTCCACTGGCTGCTCCACTCTTCACTCTCTAGCATGTTCTGAGTTCCCACCACTTAACACAGCTCTCAGTGATTTCAGCTGTTAGTGGGGTGCAGTATTGGTGCAGACTGGGCAGCCTATTGCATCAGGGACACTGTCCTAAAGCAGGCCTAATGCTTAGGCGTGGTTAACAGTGATTTCAGCTCTAATGGTGTGCAATGAGACTCTCAGTTGAGTCTTAATCAGCTCTTTTATTAAACAGTAGAGAGAGGAAGGGTCAAATAGGATCTGGAATCCCGAGGCATGGCCCATACCACCAGGTACAAGTACTGGTCCCGACCCTTTCTCATTTCATCTGGACTTTGGCACCCATGACCCCTGGCTAGCAATCCACTGGTTGAGCTCACACTCCCACTTGCCATAACTTGTGAACAAGACCCCCTGTGATAAATGAAGGTTTGGGGGGGTGGGGGTGGAGGGAACTCCCTTTTATGGCACCCAACCAGCCAGTAGCTATAAAATCCCTCTTAGTAGCTGTTCTCTAATTGCTCTACCTGTAAAGGGTTAAAAAGTCTCACTGCTATGCATAGGTAAAAGGAAGTGAGTGGGCATTTAGCAAATGGGAAGGCTAGAACTTTTTAAAATTGAAACAAGACTTCCCTTTTGTCTGTCTATTGCTGTTCTCAGGGAGAGGTAGACAGGGAGCAGTTATGCTGTGACAACCTTGGGCCAGGTATGAAAAATCATCAGTATCATACCTAGAAACTACTCATCTAAAACCCCAGATATGTAAGAAGATCAGGAAATGTCTAGGAAGACGCAATTGGATTTATCCCTTTTATTTCTTTATGGCTTGCGAATTCCTCTGTGCTAACGCCAGGTGCTTTTGTTTTGCTTGTAACCTTTAAGAGAGCTTTCTTGATGCTTAATCCTTGTAGGGTTTTTTTTAATCTAGCAAAAGCCTAAATTCCCAGCTGTATTTTCTTCTTTTTTTTAATGAATAAAATTTTCCTTTTTAAAAATAGAATTGGAGTTTTGTGTCTTAAGAGGTTTGTGCACATGTTGTTTAAGTAGCTGGTGGCAACAGCGGATTTCCTTTTTTTTTTCTTTCCTGGAGGGGGGGTGAAAGAGCTTGAGGGTACGCCACAGGAAGGAATTCCCAAGTGCACCTTCCTGGGTTCTCAAAGGGGTTTTGCCCTTGGGTGGTAGCAGCATCTACCAATCCAAGGTCAGAAAAAAGCTGTAACCCTGGGAGTTTAATGCAAGCCTGGAGTGGCAAGTATTATTTTTTAGAGTCCTTGTGGGCCCCCACCTTCTGCACTCAAAGTGCCAGAGTGGGGAATCAGCCTTGACACCCCTAGACACTTGAATTCATCCACTAAGGGAGCTTCTCCCCCGTCACCTGGAGCGATTAGTCCACTTTCTTCTGGGAGAGGACATTGACCTCTGATTTGGAGGTGCTGATTCTCATCTCAGCTGTTTCACACTCAGCAGCAAAGTGTTTGAGTGCATGTCAGAGATCACAATAAGAAGCAAGAAGGACAATATCTGCAAACAACAGAGATGTCACCCCTGAGTCCCCATACCAGATTCATTCCACAGTTCAACTGTGCCTCGATATCCTGTCCATGAAAATCACGAACAGGAGTGGGGACAAAACACACCCTTGGCAGAATCCAATGCCCACTTTGAACGAACCTGACTTAATGGCAAGAATATGAATGCAACTCTCACTCCAAGAATAGAGAGACCGGATAACATACAAAAACGGCACCAGCACCTCACACTCTCTCAGCACTTCCCACAAGACATCTTGAGGAACAAGGTCATATGTCTTCTCCATGTCTACAGAATAAAGGAAGACTGGATTAACAAACTCGCATAACCCCTTGAGTATCTGCAAGAGAGCAAAGAGCTGGTCCATTGTTCCATGGCCAGGACAGAATCCATATTGTTCCTCCTAAATCTGAGGTTCAACTAACAGGCATAACCTCTTCTCCAGCACCCTGGCATAGGCTTTGTCAGAGAGGCTAAGGAGTGTGATCCTGCTATAGTTGGAACACACCCTCTGGTTTTAAAAGATTGGTATCACCACCCCAGTTTGCCAGTCCAGAGGTACTTCATCCGTCTTCCACACAACATTGAAGAGGCATGTTAACCACGGCACCCCAACAGTCCAGTGCTTTCAACATCTCTGGGCGAATCTCATTCACCCCTGATACCTTACCACTATGAAGGCACTTCATTGCCATATTGACCTCAGCATCAGAAATAGATCCGATCTCACCAGAGGTTTCCGGTGCTGCCTCCTGGAAAGGGGGCAGGTCTATCAGATTGAGGATATCTCCAAAGTGCTCCTTCCACCTCTCAACAATCTCCTCAGTCAAGGTCAGCATTTCACCACCTTTACTGAGTACCGCCTGGGCAATGTCCCGCCGACCCTTCCTAAGGTGATGAATGGTTTGCCAGAACATCTTTGAGGCCATCTGGTAGTCATTCTCCATGGTCTCTCCAAATTCCTCCCAAGCCTGGGCTTTTGCTTCAATGACCGCCACAGCTGAAGCCTTCTTAGCCAGCCTGTACCTCTCATCCATATCAGAAATCCGGTTCGCAAGCATTGCTTGGAAGGGCTTCTTTGACTTGACATCTTCCCTCACCACTGGAGTCCACCAGCAGGTCCTAGGGTTGCCACTCTGACAGGCACCAACCACCTTCAGGCCATAGCTTTTCCTGGCTGCCTCAACGATTGAGGCCCTGAACAAAGTCCACTTGGACTCAATCTCCAAAACCTCACCTGTAATGCAGGAGAAGTTCTTCTAGAAGTGGGAATTCAAGTCTTTGCACACAAGGTCCTCCACTGGACATTCCCAAGCAACTCGCACTGATCGTTTGGGCCTCCCACATCTATCCAGCCAGTGCCCCATGTGTCAGATCCAACTCACCACCAAGTGGTGATCGATTGCCTGCTCTGTCCCTCTCTTCACCTGAGTGTCCAGAACATACGGCCTTAGGTCCAACGAGACAACTATGAAGTCAATCATTGATCTTCAACCCCAGATGCTCTGGTACCAAGTACATTTATGAGCAACCTTATATTTGAACATGATATTCATTATGGACAATCCATGACTAGCACAGAAGTTCAATAACAACTCACCTCTCGGGTCCAGACCAGGGAGGTCACTCCCCTCCAGGTATCTCCATCATTACCTACATAAGCGTTGAAGTCCTGCAGTAGAACTACAGGGTCAGCTGGTGGCACTCTACTGAGCACTGATCCCACCATCTCCTGAAAGGCCGAGTACTCTGAACTGCTGTTAGGTGCATAATCAGGGTTTTCCTCTCTGATACCCAGAATTTCATTGAGGCAACCCGCTTGTCAACCAGGACAAACTCCAACTGCGCAGCACCCAGCCAGGGACTTGTGAGTATTCCCACACCCACCCGGGGCCTCTCACATGGGGCCACTCCTGAGTAGAGACGAGACCACCCTCGATTGAGAATGTGACCCTACCACACTTGCTAAAGAGTTGTACAGCTAATTTGTTCAAAAAAACAAAATAGGACCCTAGAGAAAAAGTCGGGCAAATAGTTTTCCAGTTAACCTGTAACTTTGCTACCTTTATTCATCTCTTTATCTGACTGCTGCACACTGCAGTCATTTTCTAGTAGTAAAAACAAAAAAAAACCCTCTCTTTGTTATATGTGCTACACAAGTACAAAATAAATTCAATTAGTGGTAAGTTAAGATGTTAAGGTAGTGACAGAGTTATAGATTTGGGTGTTCTTTTGCTGATAGTTCTAGAGATATTCTATACATTTATTTATTCAATTTGATAGGTAATCTCAAGTGACAAGGCTTCTGCTTTTGTGCTTTGTCAATGCTTGATTGAACTTAAAGCTTCAAGACATTCAGTGAAACATGGAAAACTAGCTTTGACACAGCACTGGATCAGAAGCCTTGATGCTTGACAGCCAACCAACAGATTTGTTTCAAGAATTCACTATATCATCATCAATGGCCATCTTTTAGGTTTAAGTTTCTTGGCATTAAAAGGGCATGTCTTCACTAGCAATGCTAAAGTTTTTCACACCCCTGAGCGAGAAAGTTGCAGCGCTGTAGAGTGCCAGTGTAGACATGCCCTTAGTGTAACGTTTAGAGCAGTTTTATCCTTGCCAGTTTTGGGCCTGGGTGCAAAGCATAATTCATCGTGATGAGTGCTTACTTATTGATTTCACTGGGAGTAGTTAAGTAAGTGAGTAAGGTCCAGATCCCCACAGGTATTTAAGTCCCACATTTAGGCACTACTGTGATCCACAAGACCACCTCTCATCTCTGCCTCTTAGGCACCTAAGCTCACTTGTTTACCTACATTTTCACTGTACAAGTCCCCTAGACACCTACGTTTCTGCCTCTGGCATGCACACTGCTATCTCAGGTTGGTGTACGAACACCTCTCTCACATCTAATCCCCAGTATGATCCTCAAACCAGGTGAAAAGAGGGGTTGTCCCATGCCTTACCTATCTCACCTGTGGGATCAGATCTTGTAGGCATGCTCAGAGCACACCTAACTCCACATAAATTAGCCAGGGGAAGGAGGCAGCCTCCCTTACAACCTTTAGCTCAGTGATTAAGATATTCACCTGGGATTTGGGGGGACACTGGTTCCATTCCCCCACCTGTTGAAGAAGAGGAATTTGAACATGTGTTCTTAATTAATATTTAATACAAAGTGGAATGGCTTTGACAAGAGAGATTAAGAGATGCTGTCTCCCCACATGCATCAGAATACCCCAAAGTCCACTGGTTAGAACACTCACCTGAAAGATTGCAACCCTTGTTCAAATCCCTTCTCCTCCTTAAGTAGAGGGGACAAATGAACCAGGATCTCTCAGCTGAGTACCCTCACCAGTGAGCTTAAGGTCATAAGACAGTCATTTTACCCACGGACACACCTGTTTTATGTGGAGTGAGGCAGGCATCGAAACTATCCATTTATTTCAGAATGGCTTAGGCACTTGACTTCAGGAGAGGAACTCCCAGCTGTGGATCACAAAGAGATAGATGCCTCCCTACAGCCCAGATTTTGGTGCCTAATTCTAACCGGGGCAGGGCTTAGGTCACCCCCCTCTCCTCAGCATCTCCCATTGGCTAGCTTAGGTGGTTCCGTGTCTAACATGATGACTTGTAGATCCCATTCTTAGGCCCTGTGTCTCCACAGGTGCTGTAGAGAGAGTCTACACACCTAACCCAGGGTTTGTGGATTACCATGATTTTCAAGGTGCCTAAAAGTTAGATGTTGCAAGGCTCAGCATTGCAATGCCTAAGTCCTCTTGTGGATACAGGCCTATGTGGTCAGCAAGGTTAATAAAGGCCTTTCAGATTTTCTTAAGTATAAAAGAAGGCTCTTAAATTTATCCACAGAGCACAGTTTTGGCTTTAACCTTACCATTTATTTAAACCAGATTTACACATGCAAAAATCCATACCTTAGTGAGAATGCTCATAGCTAACCTAATAAGATAAAAAGGAGCAAGTATCAAACATTCCAAGCACCTTGTTTCCTTTGTTTAACTAAACAGCTTCATGTTAGAGTTTTGAAGAGTAGCTCCAAAGGGATAAAATATCTGTATGATTGAAATTACTCTGAAATCACTCGTTGAACTATAACAAACACTCCAAAGATAGCACAAGAAACCATTTCTGCCAACATAGAAGTGTTTCTGTAGAACACTCAGAGATGGAACGGACCACCCTAATCCAAATATGAACACACAAACTGTACATGAATTTCCCAGATGAACTATTACAGCTAATTGTAAGCATTGTCTCTAGATCACCACAAAATGAAAAGCTAACATCCCCTTAGCAATCATAACCCGTTATAATTTATTGAACTCCAGATACCTTATGTCTGGAGGTTTATAAAGTGACATCTGGGATGCGTTGTATGGAAGTGCGAGCAAAGCAGACAGTTTTGGGCAGAATTCCATTAAACAAAAATTTTGTCTTTCAGACAGTTCTAATTACTGCTAACTTAGCACATTCCAAGTATGGAAGTAAACAGAGAAGAGCAAGGGGAATTCATGCATAATAGTAATGGGGACTGGATCAAATCTCATTTAATTTTGAACAAGTAGGTTATAGAGGAGTTGATCACGGTTCTGAAGTTATGCAGCCAGTCAGGTTAAAGGTAGAGTGGAGATAAAAGAATGAAGAAAGCATATTATAGATGTGTGGATTTAATCATTAAAAAAATAAAAAACATATTTATACTTTGCTTCCTTTAGTCTCCTAGCAGAGCACTGAACGGACATTTAATATATACTGAAAACAATATAAAACAATAAAATGCCAAACTTTGTGGTGTCATGTAGAAAATGGGGAAGAATTTAACGGATGATTAGCTTTACACACTAATTTAAAAGAAAATATCTTGTGTCACTAACCTCCGTAAGTCAATGTCTCAACTACAACAAAGTTCATGATATGCCAGAATAACTCAGTAATGGTCAGCAGTTCACAGTGAGATTCTTTTCCCCTGCCTTCTCCACAGCTCAGTAGATCACTGAAGTGAACAATGATATTCAATAGTTCTCCAGCATCTGTTCTTTTTCTGCCTATGACAAATAAATTGTCCCCTTGCCTTTTGTGAGGAAGTGTTTTGGATACTTTGTTTTTGCACTGTCTTTTTTGTTAGGCCAAAGTTTTCAACAGGGTATGTAGGTATACCTTACTTGTTTTTATTTGCTGTCTGCTTCATTATTAGAAAGGTGACTCCTTGGGTGACAGCAGGTTAATTCCTTTAGGTGACACCACGGATAAGTTCCTGCTGCCATGACATCCAGTACTCAGTCAACTGTTTGAACCTATTGCAGAAGTCCCTCCAATTATTTTCGTTCTCCTCCACTGTCGTGCCACTTCCACCTGCAGGAACCACTAGAGACTGGTGTCCTGGCTCCAAATCATGTCTGACCATGACAGGAAGTTTTGGGAGCTCTCCCAACTCATCCTGAAAAGAAGTACTATCAGTGACAACGGTGTCGATCTTATTACCAGTGAAAATTAGATTCCTCTCTATTCCCTCTGCCAGCTCCCCCTACTTGTCCCAAAAGGATGCTGCTGTAGCTATTCTACTTTGGTTACTCTCAAATCCTTCATCCTCCTCCAAGACTGTGGGTGCTTAGTCATATTTCCTGATTTATTTTCTCATTAAATTCCAGACAGAAGAGATTTCAAAGTGCAAACAACTAGAATAATTTATTTCTGATTGTACCACACAGGGACTTGAGTCTAATCAAAATTAGTTTTCCCAGCCTCCTGGCTTCCAGTGTGGGTCAACAACGTGGGATGCCTGACCAGCACAAGAGAAAATCTCATTTCAGTACATTAGATATTAGTTAATACTTTTTCTGTGCCCAGGCTGATTTAGTGAGTTAGAGGAGTTTTTCATCAAGGAAGAGGCAAGCATGTCTATTAGATTATCTCTCCACCCCCGATGAAATTTTAAAGTACCTTTGTATTATCCCAGAATGGTAGTGGAAATCATTCTTTTGAATAGTTCCAAGGCAAACCTGGTAGGTGATTCTTCATTAGAGTTATTTTGGGTTTTGGAGGGGGAGGGAGGTATTAGTAAAAAAAAAGTGTTGGGATTTGTTTTCTTTTTTAAAATGTAATTAATTTTTTGTCCACCAAACAAATTTGACCAACTTTATAGCTGTTCCAAAAAGGCATCAAAGAGGAGCAGGGGGATTTTTTTGGTTAAAAAAATATATATATTCAAGAAAAAAAAATTTAAAACTCAAAATTTGAAAAATTTCAACCAACTCTACTTTTCAATCATGCTGTACAGGTATTCCCATGCAGCCGCTGGAACATTCAGATTCATGTGGTCTTACCATGTGGTCTTCTGTTTCCCTGCCTAGCTAGTCGATTCCTACAAGATTAATGTTCCCTCCCTCAGATTCTACACAGTTCACATTAGAGCCCCTTCCTTTTGTTTTACCGAGACTCTACACAATGACGCGATAAGAGCTTATCTGCTTGTTGCAGCTGCTTGTACTAGTTCACACCTCAGAGACCTCCATACTGCAGTGTTTCCTTTGAATGACAAAGAATGAGCTATGACAACCAGTTGGGTTTTATGCAAATTGTATCCTTTTAGGTTCAAAGTGTGTAAATACTGCCCTTATCTGCTTCGGTTTCAAGGCATGCATCCCTGCAGTGAATTTGAAAAGATACTTGAATATCACTTTTAAAAACCAGTGACCAATTCTGCTATCCTTGCCTATATGAGACTTCTCTGTCATTTCAGATGCTGATTAAGTCATTACTCTAGCCTAACTGGGTAGATATACCATGAGAGTAACACTCAAGTGTCTCAATGAGGGAAGGCTTGAAATTTTGCTATAAGGAGAACAGCACCTGGAAACATATCACAATATAGTAGTGATCTTTTTAAGTCCATACTGGCTAAGCACCGTGCTGAAAGCTGAGCACCCATATAACAAGGCTGGCCACTAATGAAAGCATACTTTCAGAGAACATAGTGTGCCCATATTCATTTTTGAAAATTCGGAAACTCCAGTGCAGAATGTAAAGCACAGGACCTTTGAAAATCCCCCTGTAAGTATTTTATCTCTTTATCTATTTATTATTTATAGATGACTGTATTTCAACCAATGAGCAGTGTTTTGTATATGTAACATTTAAATGCAGTTACAAATAACTTTAATACTTGAAAAAAGAAAAGGAGTACTTATGGCACCTTAGAGACTAACAAATTTATTTGAGCATAAGCTTTCGTGAGCTACAGCTCACTTCATCAGATGCACTCAGTGGAAAATACAGTGGGGAGATTTATATACATAGAGAACATGAAACAATGGGTGTTACCATACACACTGTAACCAGAGTGATCACTTCAGGTGAGCAATTACCAGCAGGAGAGCGGGGGGGGGGAGAACCTTTTGTAGTGATTATCAAGGTGGGCCATTTCCAGTAGTTGACAAGAACGTCTGAGGAACAGTGGGGGTGGGGGGAGGGGAATAAACATGGGGAAATAGTTTTACTTTGTGTAATGACACATCCACTCCCAGTCTCTATTCAAGCCTAAGTTAATTGTATCCAGTTTGCAAATTAATTCCAATTCAGCAGTCTCTCGCTGGAGTCTGGTTTTGAAGTTTTTTTGTTGAAGAATTGCAACTTTTAGGTCTGTAATCGAATGATCAGAGAGATTGAAGTGTTCTCCGACTGGTTTTTGAATGTTATAATTCTTGATGACTGATTTGTGTCCATTTATTCTTTTACGTAGAGACTGTCCAGTTTGGCCAATGTACATGGCAGAGGGGCATTGCTGGCACATGATGGCATATATCACATTGGTAGATGTGCAGGTGAACAAGCCTCTGATAGTGTGGCTGATGTGATGAGGCCCTATGATGGTGTCCCCTGAGTAGATATGTGGACACAGTTGGCAACGGGCTTTGTTGCAAGGACAGGATCCTGGGTTAGTGGTTCTGTTGTGTGGTGTGTGGTTGCTGGTGAGTATTTGCTTCAGGTTGGGGGGCTGTCTGTAAGCAAGGACTGGCCTGTCTCCCACGATCTGTGAGAGTGATGGGCCGTCTTTCAGGATAGGTTGTAGATCCTTGATGATGCGTTGGAGAGGTTTTTGTTGGGGGCTAAAGGTGACAACTAGTGGCATTCTGTTATTTTCTTTGTTGGGCCTGTCCTGTAGTAGGTGACTACTGGGTACTCTTCTGGCTCTGTCAATCAGTTTCTTCACTTCAGCAGGTGGGTACTGTAGTTATAAGAATGCTTGATAGAGATCTTGTAGGTGTTTGTCTCTGTCTGAGAGGTTGCAGCAAATGAGGTTGTATCATATGTGAGCATGGCTGTAGACAATGGATCATGTGGTGGGTGATCTGGATGAAAGCTGGAGGCATGTAGGTAGGAATAGCGGTCAGTAGGTTTCCTGTATAGGGCAGTGTTTATGTGACCATTGCTTATTAGCACCTTAGTGACCAGGGAGTGGATCTCTTGTGTGGACTGGTCCAGGCTGAGTTGATGGTGGGATGGAAATTGTTGAAATCATGGTGGAATTCCTCAAGGGCTTCTTTTCCATGGGTCCAGATGATGAAGATGTCATCAATGTAGCGCAAGTAGAGTAGGGGCATTAGGGGACAAGAGCTGAGGAAGCATTGTTCTAAGTCAGCCATAATAATGGTGGCATACTGTGGGGCCATGCAGGTACCCATAGCAGTGCCGCTGATTTGAAAGTATACATTGTTCCCAAATGTGGAATAGTTATGGGTGAGGACAAAGTCACAAAGTTCAGCTACCAGGTTTGCCGTGACATTATCGGGGATACTGTTCCTGATGGCTTGTAGTCCATCTTTGTGTGGAATGTTGGTGTATGGGCTTCTACATCCATAGTGGCCAGGATGGTGTTATCAGGAAGATCACCGATGGATTGTAGTTTCCTCAGGAAGTCAGTGGTGCCTTGAAGATAGCTGGGAGTGCTGGTAGTGTAGGGCCTGAGGAGGGAGTCTACATAGCCAGACAATTCTGCTGTCAGGGTGCCAATGCCTGAGATTATGGGGCATCCAGGATTTCCAGGTTCATGGATCTTGGGTAGCAGATAGAATGCCCCAGGTGGGGGTTCCAGGGGTGTGTCTGCGCGGACTTGTTCTTGTGCTTTTTCAGGGAGTTTCTTGAGCAAATGTTGTAGTTTCTTTTGGTAAACCTCAGTGGGATCAGAGGGTAATGGCTTGTAGAAAGTGGTTTTGGAGAGCTGCCTAGCAGCCTCTTGTTCATATTCCAACCTATTCATGATGATGACAGCAGCTCCATTGTCTGCCTTTTTGATTATGGTGTTATAAAAGAATAAATGGACACAAATCAGATGTCAAGAATTATAACATTCAAAAACCAGTCGGAGAACACTTCAATCTCTCTGGTCACTCGATTACAGACCTAAAAGTTGCAATTCTTCAACAAAAAAACCTCAAAAACAGACTCCAACGAGAGACTGCTGAATTGGAATTAATTTGCAAACTGGATACAATTAACTTAGGCTTGAATAGAGACTGGGAGTGGATGGGTCATTACACAAAGTAAAACTATTTCCCCATGTTTATTCACCTCCCCCCACCCCCACTGTTCCTCAGACTTTCTTGTCAACTGCTGGAAATGGCCCACCTTGATTATCACTACAAAAGGTCGTCGTCGTCCCCCCCCGCTCTCCTGCTGGTAAGTGCTCACCTTAAGTGATCACTTTCATTACAGTGTGTATGGTAACACCCATTGTTTCATGTTCTCTATGTATATAAATCTCCCCACTGTATTTTCCACTGAGTGCATCCGATGAAGTGAGCTGTAGCTCACGAAAGCTTATGCTCAAATAAATTTGTTAGTCTCTAACGTGCCACAACTACTCCCTTTCTATTTGCAAATAGAGACTAACACGGCTGCTACTCTGAAACCTTTAATACTTGAATTATTCCCTGTTGACTGTACATTACTTCTCCAGTGTCCATTATGTTGAAATTTATAAGTGAGCATCCCCATGGATTTTAGCTTTCACAAATTAGGTTTTTAATTGAATAACTTTAAATTATCCTAATTAATTTTAACAACCCAAAAAGAGAGCCTGGATGCAAGCAAACACTCTTGAACCCCCAAATTACCAAGCCTGTAGAAGGAAAGATATGGCAACTTTAAACGTCAGAACATAGATTACAATTGAATTTTATTGCTAATAATATCAGCTTTTCATTTTAAATTGGTCAAAACTTTAACAATGATGATTTTGTAGTGGTTCTGATTGTGGTGAGATTTATTCAAAGCACGTACAACCCCACATGAATGGCAGTTACAAGGATACTTTGCAAAAATTCACATGAACAGCACAACAAGCAACATCATGGTTACTTGCTAATTCGACATCCAACTTCTATTTTGTTCAAAACTAGTAGACCCAGACAGGCACATCTGTGGCAGCCAATCCTGCTTTGGGTAATATGGATACCAAAGAGGTGTATGAGAGATCTGTGTTTTGCCTGGGGTGCATGAATAAGGTACACGCACAGAGATATCCTGCTCATTTGTGTATGTGCAAGTAATGGAATATATCATTTGTTAAGTGAGGCAGTGGTGGGATTAGAGAGGATGTGGTTAGATAATTAGGGCCCTACAATATAGTTTACTGTACTAGTGAACCATTATAATGGACGTTCTATTACTTTGTTCTGGAAATGTCCTGATGGCTGTTTTGGGGATGTCTGTGACAGAGTTTATTACACCCATTCTCTTTATTTCCCTTGCAAAGTCAAATTTTTACTACAACCATCTTTCAAATTGGAAAAAAAAAATTATTCTACACAGCACCAGGGAGAAAAGGTAAAATGTTACTTCAGTTGGTGAGAAGTTACTCAAGCTCACTCACCAGAGTAAAGGGATCACAGTCTTGCTCTAAGCAAACATACATTTGGGGTAACATTTTCCAAAGTGCCCAAGTGACTTAGAAGCCCAAGCCCCGTGTTCAATACTGTCATTCAAACTAATGAGTCAGGCCCCCAAAATCAAGAAATTGATTTAAAAATCATGAAATTTTTTTAGAAAAGAATAAGTGTCATTCTAATTTTGAGCCTGTAGTGGTTACATTTCCAAGCTTTTAGTCATGAGTGCCAGAAATTTAGGGGTTTTTTGTTTTGTTTTGGGTTGGTTTGGTTTTTTTTTAAAGAAAGGAAACTGAGTCTCACTTAACAGGGTTTAAAACAAACACACACACACCAGGTACCATGACACCCACAATAAAATTGTAAAAGTTGGCAATATTGCATTGTCAAAAGTGACATTAGTCCCATTGCCCTTTCATTTTTGAAAATGGGATTTAGGTTCTTTTGGAAATGGTACCTGGTACTATGTGCAATAATTTTTAAAATTTTCACTTTGGACAATGTCCATGGCAAACCCCCATAGAGCTCATCCCCACGACTATAGTTCCATAACATTTACATAGCCAAACAATCTCAGAGGCAGCTTTATAGGTACAAAACCAAACTTGCAGATTGCCCACTTACACAATGCTTGATTCCACCAATGGAATCCGCCTCATTTCTCTGAAGTTCTAACAACAACAAAAAGGGAAAGAGAGAGAAAGAAACCCAAATCAGTTTAACAGAAAGATAGACACGCACAGTTTGCTAATGGCTTTGGACTTCAGAAGTTCCCAAATCTTCAGAAGTTCCCACTGATTTTAGATGCCTCTGTTTTTCTGGGTGAGCTGAGCTACCACAAGGAGAACAGAAGAAATAGACTTCTTGTGTCACAGCCCTGGGAGACTGACAGGGATATCGGTTCCCTGGGACAAGTTTTTTTTTTTTTTTTTTTTTAAAAAGGAACAGTGCCAGCCAAATTGGAACAGTTGGAGCTATGCAGTAACAGAATGAAGCATTCTACAGTTAATGTTTGAATGGATCAGTTGGTGACAGACAAGTGAACAGGCTACACTGCACTGTAATAAAATGAGCTTGCTAAGGCCTCAACTCAGGAGTCCAGGTGTATTCAGCAGCAGAACATTTAAACACATGCTTAATCCCATTGACATCAACTGGACTTCAACTGGAGCTAAGCATGTGCTTAAGTGCTTTGATGAATGGGCCTAAAACAGCAAAAAAAACTTGTTTTCCACATAATCAAATGGAGATGCCACCTACTGTGGTAGAACATAAAATGATGGACCCAATCCCATTTACCCTTTGATACAGAACTCTTAATTGGCTGTGACTGGGGACACTCACTGCTCATGAGTGCCTCCTAGCAGGTGGGTGTGCTGCTGCGGTCTTTCTTCTCCTGGAACCTCCTGAAAGTTGTTGACCTTCTTAGGCAGGCCTTCAGTGGCTCAGCCCTCTGGCTAAGTCACACAATCTAAACTGAATGCACTCCTTATGGAGGCAGCAAAGAGTTCAACAAACCTGTCTGCCCTCACTAGGGTCTTCAGCTCTGTCTCTGAGTCCTTTAAATCTAGCCCCTTTTCTTAGGATTTTTAAACTAGCCATGTCCTCTTTCCAGAGCTTAGGCCAGTCTAGCACTGGCTGGTGGGGTGGTCCAGGCCTGCGCACTACTCAGGGTCCCAACCCAAGGACCCTGAACACAGCAACTACGTACTGCTCTCTCCAGTTCGCTGCTGCTATTCCATGGGCCTTTTCCCACTTTCCTTTCACCCTTTCTTTAGGGTTACAGTTCTCAGCAGTCCTGCAACTCCTTTTATCTGAGCCTGCTGGGCTCTGATTGGCTGCTTCTATAAAGCGTTTCTAGGCAGGCCTGAAGGAACTACCTTCACTGCTCCTTTCTTGGGGCAGGATGTGGTAGGACTGTGGACCCTCCAGCATGCGGTAGGACTGTGGAGCCTCCAGCAGGGGGCCTTGAAGCGCCAGTACTCTCCATCACATGGCCCCACAATACGTTGTTCTGGGCAGTAGGGGTTCTCTCCAGTTGATTATTAGATGTTTAATAAATTCATCTTACTGTATTACAATCCAATCTGTTCCACTGTCCATCCCCAATTATTCCTTTCAAATATTCCTTCTTTTATGCATTGCCCTGCTATTGCACAGCTGCCAACTGTTGTGGTTTGGCCAGGACTAGGAATATCCTAGGATTTCAAAACCTGCCCCAGGAAACTGATGTCTCAGCCAGTCCTGTGTGGCAGAAACTGGTGGCCCTTCAAAACTAAGCGATGGCTCCTGCTCTCTTGGCAACTAAAGATGGGTGGGAAATGGTTTTCCCATCCCAAAACTTTTTCAAGATTTCTAAAACTTTCCCATTCCACATCAGGAAAGAGCTGTTGACAATAGAGGTAGTTAGGAACTTGTAGCCTTAATGGTTTTTCATGAGAAAACAACAATTAGTCAAAACCAAAACCATTCAGCCATTCATGGGAATGTACCAGTTTCAATGAAACTTTCATCAGGAAAGATTTCTCAGGTTTATACAGCTTCAGCAGAAAAGATTACCCACTCCCACTCAATAATCAATAGCTTGGTGGTCAGGATACTCCCATGTCATATGGGAGATCCAGGTTCAAGGCTGTGGTCTGAATCAGACAGAGCCAAGGTTGATCTGTTTCTCCCACAGCCATGGCCTGATCAAATAGTTAGTCTGAGGTGGGTATCTCTGGTTCTGATCATATATTTCTTCCTGGATTTGAGAAAGCTTCATCAAAACTGGTACATTCCCATGAATAGTTTTGATTAATCGTTATCTTCCCATGAAAAATCATTTTGTCAAAAATATCTCAACCATCTCTATTGGCAGAGACCCTCGGAGCAACAGCCTATTGCTTTTAATCCCTAGAGACACTACAGCTGGAACCAACTGCTGAGACAGAGGCACGTCTACACTTAAAACACTGCATCAGCGCAGCTGCACCACTGTAGCACTTTAATGAAGATGCTCTATGCCGACAGTAGAGAGCTCTCCTATCATCAGAGTTAATCCACCTCCCCGAGAGGCAGTATGCTTGTTAAGAGGAGAAGCTTTCCCACTCACATAGTGCTGTTTACATGGGGAATTAGACTGATATAACTACATCACTCAGTGGTGTGGATTTTTCACACCTCTGAGCGACATAGTTATATTGATATAGGTCTGTAGTGTAAACCGGACCAGAGAGAGGATGGAGGGAAGATCGCTGCCAGGAATAGCAGGAGGGGTCACTACATTGCTTCCAAGACAGGAGCCTGCAGGGGACAAAGGTTAGTCCCTGGGCATAGACAGCCATAGCAAGAAGAAGAGAAAGTAGTAAGCAGTCATGGGAGGAGAAGTGGGAATGGAGGTAGGCATGGTGGGATGTTGATGTAGGAGCCAGGATGCAAACCTGTGTGGGTAGAAGGAAGAAGCTGTTACCAGGGCAAGGAGAGAAGGGGGAAAGTCAGGGAAGGTTGAAGGAGACAGCAGAAAGTGGGAGACAGCAGGGAGACGAGAAAGGGGGAAACATGATGGGAGCAAAGAAGAGCACAGGAAGGAAAAGCTATGGGGATAGAGCGGACACAGGAGCGTGAGGAGGAAGCAACATTTCTAAGGGGGCAATTTTTCCAATAAGGTGGTGGCCATTGTTGTATTTTATATGCATATTTAGATTATTTTAGATTATTCTTCTGCGCCTTTTGCTTTGACCCTACTAGGAAAAAAAGAAAATACCCTGAAATTAATCTAGCTGTGTATGTGACCTCTGTGTAGTAAGAAGCAGAGGAAAAGCCAATCTTGGATGAAGCATAGAGCAGGCAGCAGTACAATAAGCTTCATTACACTGTTCCAACTTGTACCTCAGTCTAAACCTCAGGGACCATCCTCTCTTGGATGACAGGTCCCTGTCATAAATGTAAAGGGAAGGGTAATCCCCTTTAAAATCCCTCCTGGCCAGAGGAAAAACCCTTTCACCTGTAAAGGGTTAAGAAGCTAGGATAACCTCGCTGGCACCTGACCAAAATGACCAATGAGGAGACAAGATACTTTCAAAGCTGGAGGGGAGGAGAAACAAAGGTTCTCTCTGTCTGTGTGATGCTTTTGCCAGGAACAGAAGAGGAATGGAGTCTTAGAACTTAGTAAGTAATCTAACTAGATATGTGTTAGATTCTGTTTTGTTTAAATGGCTGAGAAAATAAGCTGTGCTGAATGGAATGTATATTCCTGTTTTTGGGTCTTTTTGTAACTTAAAGTTTTGCCTAGAGGGATTCTCTGTGTTTTGAATCTGATTACCCTGTAAGGTATTTACCATCCTGATTTTACAGAGGTGATTCTTTTACTTTTTCTTCAATTAAAATTCTTCTTTTAAGACCCTGATTGTTTTTTCCTTGTTCTTAAGATCCAAGGGTTTGGGTCTGTGTTCACCTATGCAAATTGGTGAGGATTTTTATCAAGCCTTCCCCAGGAAAGGGGGTGTAGGGTTTGGGGAGGATTTTGGGGGGAAAGACATTTCCAAGCGGGCTCTTTCCCTGTTATGTATTTGTTAGACACTTGGTGGTGGCAGCAATAAAGCCCAAGGGCAAAAGGTAAAATAGTTTGTACCTTGGGGAAGTTTTAACCTAAGCTGGTAAAAATAAGCTTAGGGGGTTTTTCATGCAGGTCCCCACATCTGTACCCAAGAGTTCAGAGTGGGGAAGGAACCTTGACAGTCCCCTATTCTGGAAATTTAATTATCCTCCCAGCAAAGACTAACACTTTTCAGATCCAGTCAAATTTAACCAGTAGCTTTGGTGAGAAATGTTTTTCTATTTTGTGAGATATGTAGCAGTTGATCTGGAATATCTAATTTGAACAATGAATGCTACATGTTTGCATTGAGAAGGTATTCTTTGCTAATAGAAGCCAGATGAAAGGAAATAAACAATCAATTTAAACTTGCAGATATTTAGAACTTCAGTTCCTTTTTTTGTCCCTTACAATAGCACTATATTTATGAAGCAATTTTGATATGAGTTAAGGGTTAGTGCATGACTAAACTGTCAGCATGTATCATTTCCATGTGCTGTTGATGCTAGAGTTAAATGCTATCAGACTGCATATTTCTGCCTAGAGCTGCTGCAAAACCTAATTGTGTGTTTTGTCTAAAACATATGTTTTGAAGGGTTTTTAAATGTTTCTTCAACCATGTATGCCCTACTCTGGATTTAAATTATTTTAGGACCTGACATTTTAAACTTTTTAAAAATAAACTCTTAAATGGCACTTGAGTCAGACAGTGAATGGAATTAGTCAGTTTTACTCTGGAAGGTAATTAATAATGACTACTCTGCATAATATCCCGTTAATAAATTCTATGCCCTGTAAGCCACAGAGGGATTTAGTTTAACATGTTCCACGGTTAAAAAATAACAGTGGGAAACACACAAATCTGGAATAATTTACTACAACGTTTGTATGAAGTCTCATGGACATGGCTTCTGTCTCTTCATTTACACACAAATTAATTGCATGTAATTTGCATTTTTTATTCTGTGGAGATCTGTTTTTATGAGTGTTGCAGAACAAGTAGGAATGTTGAACAAAAGTATCACAAATTGTTCTGTTTCAGAGTAGCAGCCGATGAAGTGAGCTGTAGCTCACGTAAGCTTATGCTCAAATAAACTGCTGAATTGAAATTAATTTGCAAACTGGATACAATTAATTTAGGCTTGAATAAAGACTGGGAGTGGATGTGTCATTACACAAAGTAAAACTATTTCCCCATGTTTATTTCCCCCACTACTGTTCCTCACACATACTTGTCAACTGCTGCAAATGGAAATGTAGTGATTATCACTACAAAAGGTTCCCCCTCTCCCCACTCTCCTGCTGGTAATAGCTCACCTTACCTGATCACTCTTGTTACAGTGTGTATGGTAACACCCATTGTTTCATGTTCTCTGTGTATATAAAATCTCCCCACTGTATTTTCCACTACATGCATCCGATGAAGTGAGCTGTAGCTCACGAAAGCTTATGCTCAAATAAATTGGTTAGTCTCTAAGGTGCCACAAGTACTCCTTTTCTTTTTACAAATTGTTCTGTGCAGCTGTTGGAAAAACTCACTAGGAATATGCCATACCAAATCATACCAGTAGTGCATCTAATCTGTGAAGCCTGTCTGACAGCAGGTGATACCAGATGCTTTTGAGAAAGGAGCTAGAATCCTTGTGGCGGACAATTATGGAATACCCTACCCATAAGAGAAGTTCCTTTGCCCCTGTCAGAGAGGGAATGGCCCTGTGCAAAAGGGATTTTAAAAAAATATAAGCGATTTAATGTAATTGTGGATCTTCTCATTATCCAGATAGATATTAACAATATTGGACCTATTTCAAGTTTATTTAAAAAGGTAAAATTTCTGAAAGCTGCATTGTAAAAGTAAAGCTGACTGAAAAATGAAGCTCAGAAAGAGGTTTATAGAATATCCATTACTGCATTTATAGAAGCTCAGAAAGAGGTTTATAGAATTATCCATTACTTAATAGCACAATGCTTTCTTTGAGAATAATACGTTTAAGCATCTGAGGTCCTTTGGGCCTTGTTTGCTCTCTTACCTACAGAGTATAGAATGATATGGGTTTTTGGTTATTGCATCCCATGTGAAAAGTCCAGATGGTGGAATTTAGAATGGTGGAGAACATATCATTTATCAGCAATCCAGCAATGCAATTTATCTGAAAATTAGATATACTGAATTAGAGTTCTCCTTTTTACATAGAAGATGTCTAATTTAGACATTGGTCTCCTATTTTTTTTTAATGTAGAGAGACTACAGTAAACAGTAAAGCCACATTCCCATTTAAGCCCAGTTTTGACATGCTCACCCTCAATTTGCCAAGATCAATCCAATCCACCTGAAATTTCATAATTAAACTTAGTCAGAAGTATTATTTTAATAGCCTGAGGCACATTGACATTGAACAAGGTATTTAAGACATGAAGGTTCAGAAACCTATTATTTATAGTGCTGTAATGATTACACACCACAATCAGAGATAAAGACCTCATATTACTAGGTGCATGTTGAAAAAGAGGCAGTCCCTCTACACAAAAAATTATAATCTTAGCATGTGATGAGAGACAACAGGTGGATACTTGAAAAAATGAGGAAGCTTTTGTAATGTATTTCTTCCTATAAATATCCCCAGAAGGGCTTGTCCTAGAAATCCCAACTTGTTATCTCTTGTTCCTTCTGAAGGGTTGGGTTTTCAGGTAGTTTTGGAGGAGTTTTTACCAAGGTAAACTGGGGGTGTGAAATAATGATGATTTCCATATACAAGAACATATATGACTGATGTGTTTTTTAAATCCACATTGGGGCCAAATGGGTTTATACAGTGTGCGTGACCTAGTCGTGTGCCTAACAAGCATGCATCAGCCAGATATCAGATGAGTTCCAAACAGAAAAAGGAGAAAGCCTCATGTGAGAATTCTGTGCCCCAGAGGTACCATAAAGTAGGAAGCCTCTCTTTTGTTCACCTCAGCAGCTCTGTATGGAGAAGGGTGATCCAGTTCCAGTCCTGCTAAACACTAGTTTCTCCCACCATAATCTCAACTCCTTTACTTGCACTCCAGATCCCCATGGTCAGTCTCAATCCCTGGCCCCTAAAAATTGCCCAGCTCCCCTTCAGTGAGCAAACACCCTACATCCATCTTCCACGGTCTCCAAACTACCCACGCCCTCCCAGAAATTTCCCTACCCCCTGCTACCACTTAAAACCTGACCACCCTGGTCCCAGTGGTCCCAGTGTTTGGGTGACTAACTGTTCTTTTCCATTGTTTACAATGGTGGTAAAGCTGGCCTACACTTTTTCACAATTAGAATTTTTTGACAAAAGTTTGCACTGAAATTTTGAATTTTGATGAAAATTGGTGAAAATTTCATACTATTTCCTATTTTTTTTGTTTGTTTTTTAAAGTGGAAATGTGACTTTTAATTTCATTGCTTCTCATACTTTCATTCACCACAAGCAGTCAGAAAGATTCTTTTAAGGCTTTTACAAATCATGAAAGCAAGCATGAAGGCAAACTGCCTGTTGTGTCTGCTAGGCTCTAACTCTGAGTTAACAATTTGTTTTCTTTTGCCTGGGAATGCAAGTACAGTCCTAAAATTGTTCTTTTTATAAACAAAATAAAGTTATGCTAACGTGAACTCACAGTAAATGGCAGGAGTCAAATGAGTCTGCAATCAGCTTGTTGGTTGTGATAAAATCCTCTTTTGTTTTTGTTTTTTCATTTCTAGCATGTGTATGACATTTAAAGCACTTTTGCTTTGCTGATAGGTATTGAAGACCAATACTTGCTCAAGCAAACTAACTATTCAAATACAGTATGTTTACTATGTCTACCAATTTTCTGCCTAGCAGAGTCTTCCAAAACCAGTTAATAGCAAAGAGCAATGTGAAATGCTTGGTTAATTGTTTAGGATATCCTTTAAGGCTAACTCTTATAAACCCAATTAAAAATTTAGGCCCACAGGACCAATTTCAACCCTAACGTAAAGAGCTACAACTTTAGTAGGCTTGGGGAACTTGTAGCTGCTTACACTAGAGATGCATTTAACTCACAATGCTCAGCCCATCAGAACACAGCATCATTCCAAAATCAGTCATCAGAAAGCAGCAGTATATTGTTAGCTGCCTCTTCATCACATAAACACGAAGAAACTATATTCAAACAATTTATTTCAATTATATAGACCTAGACTAACACTAAGACCTCCAAGGAATAAGAGGAGAAAAACCTTCTGGCCATTCCACAGCACTACAATTTGTGTGGTAAGTACATATAAAAACAACAGTGAAGCAGAAATGCACACAAAAAATGAAGATTCTAAGTCACTCTGAATTTTCCACAACCCTCCCTGCTCCTTCTCTGAACAATTTACCCCATTTCATTTCCTAGCAAATATAGAAATGAGTCTCAGAGCGGTAATCCAAATTAGCCACAAGATTGCACAGGAAAGGTGGAGGCTCAGATCCTCAAAGGTGTTTAGGCCTAATTCTCACTGATTTCAGTGGGCGTAACATGCCTAAATCCCTTTGAAGACCTGGGCCTAGGTGATTTAGACCTTTTTGAAAATGTTGCCTATTGATTGAAAAGCTATATCTCCACCTGGACACTTTTATTAGAAAAATAATCTTTAAATGGACATACACACACCCACGCTTGAAAACACACAATACATTTACTCAGCAGCACCTGCCTATAGCTATACTACTTTGTTTTACACTGCTTTTCAGCCCACAAACAATAGGTTACAGACTGAGCAAGTTCAGGCTACCTCTTGTGACAATCAGGAGCAATGACTATGCCATACATCAGCTCTGGAGAGCCACTAAAGAATTCCACAAACTTCCTTGTAACGATCTGACAAAAATACAATTTAATTTTTACATTAGTACTTTCAGTATGAGATAGAGTGATGGTGAAATTCATTCACTAAACTAAATAGGAAAAAGCAATGACAGTTCACTCAGGCCTGCTCTACACCTAAAATTTAGGTCAACCCCTAAAATTCCCACCTCTGAAAGATGTACTTAAGCCAGCCTAAACCCCTGTGTAGACACTGCTAGGTCAACAGAAGAATTCTTCAGTCGACCTAGCTACTGCCTCTTGAAGGAGTGGATCCACTACAGTGATGGAAAAACCCCATCCACCATCATAGTAAGTGTCTACACTACAGCTGCGTAAATGCAGCACTGCAGTTGTACCACTGGCAGCATAGACAGAGCCTTAGTAATCTCATAGCCAGGAGCCTTACAATGGACTTATGACAGAGGCTAAAGAGAAATAGTGACAGTTCTGTTTCTTTCTTCCTCAAATCTGCTCTGCTACTGCATCCTGCAGAGATAAAGGGCACTTGTCAGAATCCTTTTTTTACTGCCAAAGTGGCTGGCTGGCTAATACCAAATGACACTTCAAGGCAAGCCTTCCACAGAGCTAGAGGTATACACATAGTTCACGTTTATTAATTCAATATAACAAATTATCTTAGGGGCAAGTAATGCTTCTCAAGGCTGTACCCCTCATGGGTCAAATTCATTGGTGGTGCTCAGTACTTGACAAGATGAAGTGAGGTCAGGTGTTTCTATTTTTATTAGCTAATCTCAATCTTATTTAAAACCATTTTTAAGAGTCTAAACCTTGTCTGGAGTGATTGATATTGAAGGTCTTCTCCATTGTTAGCTGACAGTGTTTTCATTTCTATAAAAAGAAAAGGAGTACTTGTGGCACCTTAGAGACTAACAAATTTATTTGAGCATAAGCTTTCATGAGCGACAGCTCACTTCATTGGATGCATGTAGTGGAAAATACAGTGGGGAGATTAATATACATCGAGAACATGAAACAATGGGTGTTACCATACAGACTGTAATGAGAGTGATCACTTAAGGTGAGCTATTGTTGGATCATATTAAAGAAGTTCTGTATTAAAATCACAAATGAGTTTGATTCCCCATAGTTTAAATTCCAGGGTATTACTAATTAAGAGGTCTCTTGGTTTGTGGTACTGTTTCTCTCCCTCTATGTGTGAAACTTGCAAGCTGCTAATTGCATTAGTACATTCTAAGACAGAGGCTGTTCTCAAAGCAATTCACACAGAGAGAGACTCAAAGCAATACTCTGTAACAACAGAAACAGCACCCAGAGACTCCCCGCCCTTTTGTTGTATTAACAATTGTGATTAAAATAGAGATAGAGGATGTATGTGGATGGATGCTTGGTGTGGATAATAACTGAATGATCAGGGAGGTGTCAGCCTAAGAATACAGTGTCCATCGGCTGAAGAAGGCGTCAAGTGGAAATAACCAGAGGACCCCCGGAGGGCAGACTGGAATCCACCCAACAGCCTCAAGAATGGGAGAACCAAAGAACAAGATAACATCTAGCAGCACGGAGCCGTCAGAAATGTGCCATCTGCTGATTGATTCAGCAACAGCATGATGAAGCAATTCCCATAGACTGGCATAGGAAGAAATTCCTATAAAAATGGACTCTAGAAAGTGAGAACTTTGGGGTCTGATTCTGCAAACCAACTTCCAGGAGCATATCGATGAGCATCTGACAAGGCCCTGCTCCCTCCTCATGTCCAGGCTACCTGGCCAGTGGCTTGGCATGAGCAACTCTAAGGCTGGTAACTATGATAACAACCTTGCAGAACCCGTATTTGTGTGTTTCTATGAATGAATGTGTGAATAAATATGAGATTGAATGGAATGTTATAGTTATAACTAACTGCTTACTATGATTCTTTCTGTATTCACAATAAATGTGGTATTTTGCCTTTTCCCCTTTAATAAGATCCTGCTGGTTTTTAATGTATTGGTATAACACTATTACCAGCAGGAGAGCAGGGGGGGCGGAAAACCTGTTGTAGTGATAATCAAGGTGGGCCATTTCCAGCAGTTGACAAGAACGTCTGAGGAACAGTGCGGGGTGCGGGAGGAGAATAAACATGGGGAAATAGTTTTACTTTATGTAATGACACATCCACTCCCAGTCTCTATTCAAGCCCAAATTAATTGTATCCAATTTGCAAATTAATTCCAATTCAGCAGTCTCTCGCTGGAGTCTGGTTTTGAAGTTTTTTGTTGAAGAATTGCAACTTTTAGATCTGTAATCGAGTGACCAGAGAGATTGAAGTGTTCTCCGACTGGTTTTTGAATGTTATAATTCTTGATGTCTGATTTGTGTCCATTTATTCTTTTACGTAGAGACCATCCAGTTTGACCAATGTACATGGCAGAGGGGCATTGCTGGCACACGATGGCATATATCACATTGGTAGATGTGCAGGTGAACGAGCCTCTGATGGTGTGGCTGATGTGATTAGGCCCTATGATGGTGTCCCCTGAATAGATATGTGGACACAGTTGGCAACGGGCTTTGTTGCAAGGATAGGTTCCTGGGTTAGAGTTTTTGTTGTGTGGTGTGTGGTTGCTGGTGAGTATTTGCTTCAGGTTGGGGGGGCTGTCTGTAAGCAAGGACTGGCCTGACTCCCACGATCTGTGAGAGTGATCCGTCGTCTTTCAGGATAGGTTGTAGATCTTTGATGATGCGTTGGAGAGGTTTTAGTTGGGGGCTGAAGGTGACAACTAGTGGCATTCTGTTATTTTCTTTGTTGGGCCTGTCCTGTAGTAGGTGACTTCTGGGTACTCTTCTGGCTCTGTCAATCTGTTTCTTCACTTCAGAAGGCGGGTATTGTAGTTGTAAGAATGCTTGATAGAGATCTTGTAGGTGTTTGTCTCTGTCTGAGGGGTGGAGCAAATGTGGTTGTATCGTAGAGCTTGGCTGTAGACAATGGATCATGTGGTGTGGTCTGGATGAAAGCTGGAGGCATGTAGGTAAGCATAGCGGTCAGTAGGTTGCCGGTATAGGGCAGTGTTTATGTGACCGTCGCTTATTAGCACCTTAGTGTCCAGGGAGTGGATCTCTTGTGTGGACTGGTCCAGGCTAAGTTTGATGGTGGGATGGAAATTGTTGAAATCATGGTGGAATTCCTCAAGGGCTTCTTTTCCATGGGTCCAGATGATGAAGATGTCATCAATGTAGCACAAGTAGAGTAGGGGCATTAGGGGACGAGACCTAAAAGTTGCAATTCTTCAACAAAAAAAAACTTCAAAAACAGACTCCAACGAGACACTGTTGAATTGGAATTAATTTGCAAACTGGATACAATTAACTTGGGCTTGAATAAAGACTGGGAGTGGATGGGTCATTACACAAAGTAAAACTATTTCCTCATGTTTATTCCCCCCCACAACCCTACTGTTCCTCAGATATTCTTGTCAACTGCTGGAAATGGCCCACCTTGATTATCACTACAAAAGGTTTCCCCCTCCCTCCCCCCGCTCTCCTGCTGGTAATAGCTCACATTAAGTGATCACTTTCATTACAGTGTGTATGGTAACACCCATTGTTTCATGTTCTCTATGTATATAAATCTCCCCACTGTATTTTCCACTATAGGCATCCGATGAAGTGAGCTGTAGCTCACGAAAGCTTATGCTCAAATAAATTTGTTCGTTTCTAAGGTGCCACAAGTACTCCTTTTCATTTCTATAGTAATCCTCTCTAGATCCACATTCCACATCAATTTATTGTAAACTGTCAGAAGCATAAAAGCTAAATCTGCCAGACAGTGACACAGCAAAACCTCTCTACACCAACCTCCACTCATTCTATTGCTCAAGGATGGCCTTTTGTTACCACAGGAAGAAAATAGGGACATGATCTTGTCAGGTGCTGAGCACCCTTCACCGCCTTCAGTGGTAGAGGAGCGTGTTCAGCACACTGCAGGAGCAGGCCATAGAAGTAGCCCTGTTCTTAGATCATTTTGCAGTTATCTGGAATTGATACCTAGTGACTAGAGTCGCTAAAACTAAAAATTCTCCCTCTCAGCAAAACCGGTAAAAAAAAAATTGAATTGTAACAGGATCACAGGAATTAAATAGCTGTTTTTAGTTAGGCTTCAAATTATTTGCGGGTATAATATTTACTCCTCATAGGCAAATACTCAGGAAGTGAAATCTGTAAGTTTCGTTCATCTTTAGCTCTCAATCGGGATGAGAGCTAAGGCTTTTGTATGTCCACTTGTAATTATTTAGGGATGGTGAATCTGTTCCTCAGTTTGCACATTCATGCCAGACTGAAACAGCAAAACTCTGTCCCAAATATGCACTGTTTTCTTTTACTGTTCTGTGTCCCAAATGAGTGATCTTTGTCATTTCTAATCTCAGCGTTCATGGGCAAGACTTCTGATTTTTTTTTTTATTTTTGATTTTTTTTAAGGTGGATTACTCATAGCTGATAGTACACGAGGGAAGGTTTAGAACTCCCATAGTGGTAGACACATATTTTGCTTTTGACCAACCAGCAATACACAGAAGATCATAGAAGATGAACGTACATGTTGCCAGTAATGTGAATAACTGGGGATCTTGCATAGTAAATTTTTTGTCTGAAAAAGGTACACTGGACGTGACTAAATGAATTTGTGGCCGAAGTGTCTTCATCCAATTGCCATTCCTTAGCAGAAAAAACCGCTTAAGTATTAGGGCCTGGAATATTATTTCTTGGTCTGTGTTTAGGTTTAAAGCTGCATTGCAGGGGCAACGTCATTTTGGAAGCCTTGGTGAGGCTGCCATAAAGAGAGTTTTTCATTATTGCCTCCAAAGGGCTATGATTACTCTGTTCTAACATTTTTCCTATATATGTATTGCTCTCCTATGTACATATTGCTGACATACAACATTAATTTCTTGTTCAATCTATGCACAGTTTATTTCTGTGTAAATGCAAGGTTCAGATGCATAACCCACAGGCTTCCTTTTTGCCATAATATACTCCCCAATCCACCTGAGCTGATACCTCTTTCCTTATACTATTGTATGAAAATGTAGCTGCATTTTGGTGAAGTTATTTATTTCATTTTTGTGCAGGTAGACTCTTGTTGGAAATCCCATTGAAACTCTGAGGACCAAGGTCAATCAGAAGAGATACATAATAAAAGTTGGACCTCACCCCCTTGCACTCAGATATCCTGAGACCTACTCACACTCACTAAGACCAGGTGCAAGGGAATGCAAATTGGTCCAGCTTATATGCTTAGGAGCCAAAAGAAGATGTATGATGATGTAAGTTACAACTTTTAATTCAGGGGATTCAAGAGAGCCTTAAAGGAGGTCTAACTTACACACCACCTTACCCATCACTTCTGAAGTTGGCCCCAAATTCCCCTTTAGGAGATCTCTTAGCTATGCCAAAAATTCTGCAAAATGATATTAAAAAGATTGTGAATAGCAGCAAAATGAATGAACAGTTCTTATTTGCAAGAAAAAGCATTGCAAAAGGGTGAATATTGACAACATAGTTCAGTGTAGTCCAGCTCACACCTATAGCTGACATTTCTTAATGAAAATCTAACCTTTGAAAAAACCCTAATATTAGAATGTTTGGAAATAAATTATTGGGGAGGAACTAGATGGCGCTGCCTAGAAGGATTCAAATAAGTGAAGGTAAGGATATCAGCCTTCCCTAGTTTGTGCTTCCCAGCATGGTTATGTTTGATTTTTTATTATTCCTAAACCCTTTCAAGCATATAATACAAAGCTCCAATGAGTCTGAATCTATTGCTTCAGTAGGTTGTATTTTTCCCCCCTTCAGCATAGACAGGATTTCTCTGGCTTTGACAAAACATGAAAAGTGTTCACGCATTTTACTGACATAGCTGACATTTCCACTGTTTTGCTATTAAGCCAAAAAGCCACTGTTGAACAAGTAAGTAACATTTACACCTGGGCAGAATCAGGGAAATAAAGACTTCAGCTCAAACAGCACACAGGTGTATGTTTGATTAAAAAAATAAGTGTAACCCTTCTGCCAGGTGGAGTGGGAAGCAACAGTGGCCTTGTTCAATATCTAGGGGTTCCTTTTCAACAATACAACACAGAAACAGCTCGAGCCCCCACCCCAGTAAACTGCGACAGTTATACCCCACCCCTGGATGCCTCTAGGAGGCAATACCTCCCTACTCACAGAGTTGGAGCGTGGAAAAGAAACTTAATAAAAGGAGGGAAGTCACCTAGCATTAATTTGGGAAAATGCTGCAAGCAGGGTTCATAAACATAAAACCATAAGCAAAAGACCCACCCCAGAGTACACTGGGCAGTGTCCTTTTGCCTCAGGTTAAGTCCAGCAACCAAAAGTTCCTTTAATGTGCATCTCCCTCCACAGAGCCCCACTCACAATTGTTGCCCTTGGTCAGTGAAGACCCAGAGCTCAGAGGTGCATCTGTGTGAGCTCACCTCCCATCCTGCCTCAAGAGGGGGGAACACCTTGCTCAGTCTGCTGTTCAGGCTACCTGCCGCTTCACTCCGCTGGTTGCTGTCCAGGCTACCTGCCGCTGCTGCTCTGCACACTATTGCCTTCTGCGGCCACCTGCTTCTCTACTGTCACCTCTGCGGGTCAGTCTCTTGAGGTTCCACACAGCTCTTAGTGATTTTCAACTCTCAGTGATCATCAGCTCTTAGTGGGGAACTTCATTGTTGAAGAAAGCTGGGCAGAATCACTGTCCCACAACAAGTAATTTCAGCTCCAGTAAACACTTAACAAAAAAAGAGACTCCTACTGGAGCCTTAATTAGCTCTATCTTTGAACAGTGGGGAAGGGCAGGTTAAATCGTGCCTAGCACTCTTAGGTAGAACCTCCAACAGGTACACTTGTCCCCACCCCCTTTTCTTTTCACAGGCGTCTGGCATTCACACCCCCTTCTTAGTAACTTTGTTTCAGTTGAAGGTGACCCCCTCAATCAGTACTTATACAATAAAGGTAACAACATTTCATTACCCCTGCATTCAGTACTAAAGTGATTTGTAACCCAACACCAGCGAAAGTTGATCACTTTGGCAACACAGCTCTATCTACTAGATACCTAGGCAGAGTGGGTGTGTTCATGTAAATACAGTATGGTCCTGAAACGTTTTCCCCTCCACAACTAGCTGTCAGGGGAGAACTCATTTAGACCCTGCTTACATAAGAACGACCATACGGGTCCATCTAGCCCAGTATCCTGGCTTCTGACAGTAGCTAATTCCTGTTTCTTTGGAGGGAACAAACAGAATAGGCAATCAGAGTCGTCCACTCTCAGCTTCTGGTAAACAGATGCTAGGGACACTCAGAGCATGGTTTTGCATTACTGCCCAATCTGGCTAATACCCATTGATGGATTATCCTCCATGAACTTATCTAGTTCTTTTTTGAAACCTGTTAGAGTCTTGGCCTTCACAACATCCTCTGGCAAAGAGTTCAACAGTTGACTGTGTGTGAGAGAAGTACTTCCTTTTCTTTGTTTTAAACCTGCTATGATTTTTATTTGGTGACCCTTAGTTCTTGTGTTATGTGAGGGAGTAAATAACATTTCTTTATTCACTTTCTCCACACTATTCATGATTTTTTAACCCTTGATCATATCCCTTCTTAGTCATCTCTTTTCCAAGATGAAGAATCCCAGTCTTTTTAATCTAGACTCGTACTGAAGCTGTTCCCTACCCCTAATCATTTTTGTTGCCCTTCTCTGTACCTTTTCCATTTCCAATACATCTTTTTTTGAGATAGAGCAACCAGATCTGCAGCATTCAAGATGTGGGCATACCATAGGGTTGCCAACCCTCCAGCATTGTCCTGGAGTCTCCAGGAATTATAGTTTAATCTTTAATTATAGGTTATATCATTTGATGAAATCTCCAGGAATTTGCCCAACCAAAGTTGGCAACCATAGTATAACATGGATTTATATACAGGCATTTGATATTTTCTGACATATTATCTATCCTTTTCCTAATGGTCCCTAACATTGTTAGCTTTTTTGACTGCTGCTGCACATTGAGAGGAAGTTTTCAGAGAACTTTCCACAGTGACTTCAAGATCTCTTTCTCTGAGGTTCTATTTTAGTAACTGTTTGAAAAGCACAAGGTTCTGTCTCATGTTTTCTGAGTCTCAAAAGCTATTGAAATTTCAGACTCACTAATACAGTGGAATCCTGGAGCTAGCTTAGTAAAGCAACTACATGGTATGGCTTTAAGGTCAGGCTTGACAAAGCCCTGGCTGGGATGATTTAACTGGGAATTGGTCCTGCTTCGAGCAGGGGGTTGGACTAGATGACCTTCTGGGGTCCCTTCCAACCCTGATATTCTATGATTCTATATATAGTTGATGTGGTATGTTATGTTTAATTTGATCTGGTGTTTAAATTTGATGTAAGAAGCACAATATGGGAAAGACAACTAAGCTTTATGGGAATTTACAAATAAAGAAGGAACCCATTATAAACGTTTTGGTCTGGTCTAAGAATCATAGGATTGGAAGGGACCTTGAGAGGTCTTCTCATCCAGTCCCCTGCACTCAAGGCAGCACTAAGTATTATCTAGACCATTCTAGACAGGTGTTTATCTAACCTGCTCTTAACAATCTCCAGTGACAGAGATTCCACAACCTCTCTAGGCAATTTATTCCAGTACTTAACCACCCTGACAGGATTTTTTTCCTAAAGTCCTACCTAAGCTGCCCTTGCTGCAATTTCAGTCCATTGCTTCTTGTCCTATCCTCAGAGGTTGAGGAGAAAATTTTTTCTCCCTCCTCCCTCTAACAACCTTTTGTATACTTGAAAACTGTTGTCATGTCTCCCCTCAATCTTCTCTTCTCCAGACTAAACAAAGCCAATTTTTTCAATCTTCCCTCATAAGTCATGTTTTCGAGATCTTTAATCATTTTTGTTGTTCTTCTCTGGACTTTCTCCAATTTGTCCACATCTTTCCTGAAATGTGGTGCCCAGAACTGGACACAGTACTCCAGTTGAGGCCTAATCAGCGGGGAGTAGAGAAGAAGAATTACTTCTTGTGTCTTGTTACAACACTCCTGCTAATACATCCCAGAATTATGTTTGCTTGTTTTGCAAACGTGTTATACAGTTGACTCATATTTAGCTTGTGATTCACTAACAAGTCCACTTCAAGGATCACCAAATATTCTGATAAAGCTAAACAGAAATGCCCCCAAATGCTTCAACAGTCTAAAATACCGTAGAGAAATCTAGCAGGGTGAATATGAAAGTACTTCTCTTGTTTATGGAAAGAAGGACATCAACCACCAAAGCAACAAATGCAGTCTCAGCACTTTACCATAGCCTAAGCCTGACTAAGATGTATCCAGGATAATAGCAGATGACAGGTGGCTTTGGAGACTTTATTTTTCTTGCCAGACTTTCAATTAACTTGCTTAGCTGTAGCTCACGAAAGCTCATGCTCAAATAAATTGGTTAGTCTCTAAGGTGCCACAAGTACTCCTTTTCTTTTTGCGAATACAGACTAACACGGCTGTTACTCTGAAACTTGCTTAGAAAAGGAGTTTATAAGGCCTATAGCACTGAATGGTAGTTTCATTAGTACTAGTCACAATATTGCATGTTTTAAGGAGGGTGTAAAATGAGGTTGCAAATGGAAAGCATATGGTTACAAAATAGAAATGATTAATAATGATAATATATTTGTAGAGGTGTAGGTGTTAGGCTACACTTCCCCTACCTGCCCCCAAAAGATTGTGCTGCCGATACCTGGCAACAGAGAAGAAACACCACCCAGATTCCTCTTGGAAGTGAGAGGAGGAAAGAGTGAGATGCTGCTTCCTGGGTCTGGGCTTGAAAACTCCCTCCCAGGAAGATGAGCTTGTTTTGTGTAGGAGAGGAAGAGTTCAGTTCTACTTCCCACTGGGAGAGGGAAGGACAGCGTGTCTCAATCTTTAGGGTGCTTCTAATTGATGGGGGAAGGTTCTTTCTGTATTAGGAGTGATGGGTAATTGCAACATCACTTCATTGTGATGGTTCTGTCCTGTCATTTGCACAGTTGCTACCAGACAGAACAAGAAAAATGAAACACCAGTCTTTTCTTTCTCCTTTTGCTATGAATGTCTCCTCATCTCTCCCACAGTCCCTGTTCTATCTTCTTTATTAAACCTCCTATACATGCTATGAATATTCCTGCTTTGACTATTTAATTTGTACATTTTGGCTTCAACTAATTTTAATGTGCTAAGATCCCATATGAACACCGAAATCTTGGGACATGAGGAGGAGATACTATAGGAAACAGTATACAAATATGTTTAGCTTGGATTTGACAGCATGGCTGCAAATATTCTTGTCATTCTTTAAATTATTGTTCTCAATTATTTATATTATCATCTTGATGTAGTGCTGTGTTGGAAGTTCAGAAATCTGTCTCTTTTCACTTTGGAAATATTAATTTATTGATGTTTTCATAGAATATCAGGGTTGGAAGGGATCTCAGGAGGTCATCTAGTCCAACCCTCTGCTCAAAGCAGGACCAATCCCCAATTTTTGCTCCACATCCCTAAATGGCCCCCTCAAGGATTGAACTCACAAGCTTGGGTTTAGCAGGCCAATGCTCAAACCACTGAGCTATCCCTCCCTCTCCTTTCTTTTCTATGGGGCTCAAACTTTACATACTTCTTGAACCAGACCTTCAGCTGGTATAAATAGCGTAACTCCATTGAAATCAAGAATGTAAAATCAGTTGATTTATATCAACTGATGATCTGGCCTATTATGTTTACTTTTTAAAATATGCATCACCTATGTCATCGGTGCCAGCTGATTGCTTCTGAATCTGCAAAGCAATTTGTCACAGGGTCATGCAGTTACACAAGATATTTTAAAATGTCTTAGCAGCCAAGAATGCTGGTGTACAAACACACACACACAAACACACAATATAATGATGGAAGACATCTATCTATCTATGCAGTGTTGTAGCTGTGTTAGTCCCAGGATATTAGAGAGACAAGATGGCTGAGGTAATATCTTCTATTGGACCAACTTCTGTTGGTGAGAGAAGCTTGTCTGACCAACAGTGTGTGTGTATATCTATAGATATACACAGAGCTCTTCTTCCTTTCTGGGAAAGATACTAACAGCTAAATACAAGATCGAACAGACAGCATAAGTAGTTAGCTCATTGTCTATCTGTGACACTCTGAGTACCTTTCCCAGACCTGAGAAAGAGCTCTGTGTATGTCCATACACACACACACTCTGTTGGTCAGTTTTTTCATTTGGTAGAAGAAATGGTTCTAATGATGCCAGAGTCAAGGTTTAATTCCTGTAGAATTAACAACAGCTTTTGAGGTTTTGGGGTAGCCTAGTAGATCGGACACTGGAGATCAAGAAACCAGGGGATTCTATTCCTAGCTGTGCCACTGGCCTGCTGTGTGACCTAGGGCCATGTCACTTCACCTCTGTTTTTTTTTTCCCTTTCTACTGTAATATAAATAAAAACATCTCCCCTTCTCCCAAATTATATCAATTTAAAACACCACTCCATAAATTTGATCTATACGGTTTGTCTGACCGCTATATGGGAGTGGCAGTGCTACTGAAAATTTCGAGGAATTGTACTCAGGGAACATTTTTAAAACTTTATTTTTGGAGTACCTTTTGTACTTACTAAGTTTAAGTGAGTTCAAAATGTGCTCATTAGTGTGTTCCTAAAGTATCTCTAATAAATATACCTGCATCTCTGCAGACCATAAAATTCCTTCTGGCTGCTAAGTTAGCAGGCTTTTAAAAACATACGAGAGAAATGTTTCTATTTAAAAACTTTCCTTAAGATTATCAAAGTGATATTTTGTTCCCCTATAAGTGACAAATAATACCAAATTTCAACTCAGGAGAATGAAAAAATACTTATGAATAGTAGGTATCTCCTTGTACTATTTTCTCAAGAAATATCTATATTAGAAACACACATACGATAGATCTTAATGTATAATTTGAATATATTATAGACACTTGGTATTTCATCATTCACAGTAAGCACTAAAATGAATGTAGTGCATTAGTGGAATAAGTTGAAGTCAGATTTCAACAGTGTAACAACAACCAACAGCAAGAAATCTATTTAGTAAATGAGAAAAACTGAAAAATAAAGATTAAACGGTATATGACAGAGAATCGTTTGGTTTCTATGGTCCAATATTTGCCAAGTATTCAACCATGACTCCTTGGCCTTGTAGTTGATTAGTGTGTCATCATTCATTTGCAACAACACTCTGAGTACCCACTAACTTGCTCCAGCATAATTTCCACCAATGTTATGCTATAAGAGGAGAATGAACAGGTAAGAGGAAGTGGTGCTTGCAAAGGAACAGGACAGATTTAGAGTAGGTCAAAGTACAATAAATCCACTATTTGTGATAAGACAGTTTTCAGAGAAGTACATAGAACACAACCAAACCTGTTTCAACAACTTTACAGACTTCAAAACAAGCTTTTGATAGCGTGTGGTAGAAAGGGTTATGTCAAGCCCTGAGAATGTAGGGCATCCCCAAGAAATTGATCTCACTGATAGAAAACATCTACAAGAAGTTGATGAGTGTAGTGAGAGTAGACAAGAAGCTCACTGAATGGTTCAGAGTGACTGGACAAGATGACTTGGAGACAAGGATGCATGCTAGCACCAGAAATGTTCAGCTTGGTACTAGAAGCAGTACTGGATGTAGTACTGAGAGATGAAACTAGAGGAGTCATGTTATGTGGGAAGACAGTGAATAACCTTAGACTCATAGAGGATATTGACCAAGGAGGTTTTTACACAGAACAACTGACAAGACAGACCAGAAATGCAGAAAGTCCAGAATGAAGATCAGAAAGACGACCAATATTGTGGCAATTTGGAGACAAGAGGTAGAGGTAAAAAAACAAAGTACTCGAACAATGGAAAAATGTGTGTATCTTAGAGGGCTAGTATCAAAGAATGGGAATTGTGAAGATAACAAAATAAGAATCACACTAGTGGCTACTGCATTCAGAAAACTCTGCAAGATCTGGAAGGCTAAACAACACATTTCAATAAAAATGAAAATCATCTTATATGACACAATTGTCATGCCGATGCTGCTGTACAGGTCAAAATATTAGAGTATGACGAAAGCCAACGAACAAAAAATATTAACTGCAGAAATTAATTGGCTGAGAGCAATATTGAGCATTTCAAGACTGCAGAAAACAACAAATGAAATAATAAGTAAACAGTTAGGGCAATAAAAGCTATTTCAAAAGATTAAAGAATGATGACTGACAGTATGAATACATGTCAAGAATGGACCCAGAAAGGTGATATATACTAGAGTGCAAGGAACTGTCCACTCCAGACAGCATGACATCCTCATTATCTACAGCTAATGTTTCATAATGTTTATAAAGAATTAGGATCTATCTACTAGACAGTTAATTCAACATGAAGGCAGAATTCAAGTTTTATTATATTAATACATCTTGAAAATAAACATACTCTAAGCATATATTGTGTGAGGAACCCAATGCTACACTGATGACTCTTTCCCGAGAGAATATTGCTAAGACAGAAATTATTATACGTGAGCGATCTGAAGAGTAACTATGATTAAATAGTGCGCATCAAGGGTGTATCTCTTTTGTGCTACCAGTTATGCATGTTTTGAAAGTATACCTAGCCACCAAAGCCGCTGTCAAAGGCATCAAGTTCTATGAGTGAAGAAATATTGATCATACTCCAGCCATCTAGAATCAGAACAAGGTGTAATTGTTATGGATACACATTTTAAATTAAGACCAAAATATCAACCCCCGGTACCTAAAGATAGGCCCCTAAAATCATAAAAGTGGCCTAATTTTCAGAAGGTCTGAGCACCTGCAAATCCCACTGGCATTATTCTATTGTATTAAACTCGAGTAGTATCTTACTCATACGAATATTCCCTTGGACTTCAATAGGACTACTTGGATGGATAAAGTACTCCTGGGTGAGTGCAAGAATGGAAGACACTAAGACTATGTTTACACAGCAGCGGGGAGGTGTAATTGCAAACTTGGGTAGACATACATGGGCTAGCTTGTTCAAGCCAATGTCTAAAAACAGCAGTGTGGCCACAGCAGCCGTCTCACACTAGCCACCCAAGAACAATGCTGTCCAACCCTCTAGGTGACTACTCAGGCAGCTAGCCCGAGCTGCCACAGCCACACTGCTATTTTTAGACACTAGCTCAAACAGAGCTAGAATGCGTATCATTTACCTCCACTGGGAATTACACCTCCTTGCTGCTGTAGAGACATACCCAAAGTTAGTGGCAGAACCAGCATTAGAACTCAGGAGCTGTGGGTGTCTCTGCTCTAAACATTATACTACATGTTTCAAGGAGGGGACATGACTAATTTTTTTCCTTCAAGAATTACTATTCTTCTAAAGCTCATTTTGAGCTATGATTATAAAGAACAGTATTTCACAGCTGGTGTGGTATGAACCCTTTAACTTTCAATCATTCGGTCTTGGCCATTGTCAGAGATCCAATTTCAGACTAACTGAACCATTGCTCATTTCTTATATTGTATTAGTGTTTTTACATTTATAGAGCAGCTCAAGACAGACATCAGAAATATGGCAGCACTGCCAAGACCCCCTCAACATCCTTCCAGGTCTGATCGTACATTAAAAGTTCAGTTCGCTAGAGTAAATATAAATAAGAAAGTAGATGTATCTTTCTAACTTTTTGAGAACTTGTCTTTTTAAACTCAGTGGCAGCTCTGGATTTTATTTTGTTGATTTGAATTTCATTTTAAGCAGGTCTTTAATGCTGCATAACTTTGTTTACTGTTGGTTTATGTTATTCAACCATATCCCTTAGCTTAATTAAGTTTATTTGTTCATGCTACACCTACTTTCCATTGCTCTGCAGCAAGAATAGGTAAAAATCAAGGGACACTCAGTCAGCTGTGAAGCTGTCAGTCCATCATAACCTGAATATTGATTTTCAGGGGTTGGTGACATTCCCTAGGTATACATATCAAGATTGTTGACAGAGAGCTCTATACTTAATTGAATGTGATGTCTGTATGAGATGTGATGAAGTATGTTGGTGATATACTTAACTCCCTCCCAGTAGATTCAATGGAGTTTTATGAAATGCCATACTGCTCTCACAAACCTGTATTTACTTACTTTCTTTAACTTCACAAACTGTGAGGCTGATTTTGATCTTACGTCTTCCAACTTCACACTGGTGTCTCTAAGTTTACTTCAGTGGATTGCGTTTTTAAATACATGAAAAGGCAAAGGGGAGCTAAAGCAGTCCACACAAAAAAGGCAATATGCTCCCACAAAAAGCAGAGTGCTAGGCCTTCAAGAAGCCAAAGGGAAGGGCAGGAAGCACAGAGAGAAACATAACCGCCCATCTGCTTTCTGAGGGTTTGTCTAAATGTACAGCACTGCAGCTGCCCTGCTGTAGCGCTTTATGAAGACACTACCTAGGCTGACAGGAGAGGCTGTCCCATCAGTATAGGTACTCCACCTCCCTGAGAGGTGGTAGCTATGTTGATATGAGAAGCTCTCTCATTGACTGTCTAAACCAGGACTGCAGTCAGGATAACTGTCACTCAGATAGGGTGACGAGATATCCTGATATTAGGGGCTTTGGCTTATATACACAACTCCCCGCCCCAAGCTCCCACACCTCCAAAAAAGTGTCCTGAATTTTCACATTTGCTATCTGGTCAGGGAAACATATTTATACCAACATAAGTCTGTATGGTAGACCAAACCTGAGGGGGTCTGGGCAGCCAACACTTTGAGGCTGTTTTCATACCAGGGAGTTCTGAGTTGCAGTCCTTCTCTCTCAGAATGCCACCCTGCACTGAGCAGAACTCCTCCTTTTTAAGGGTCCACCCATCTCTAGGCTTTACAAGCCTCAAAGGTGTCTGGGACTGGGACTGACTGTAGCCAGAGGAGCTCTTTAACCACTTTCTGACTGGGGTAGAAAGAAGTTATTCCTACCTGAAATTGTAGTTCCCAGACTCAATTAGCAGGCACAAGTAGCTGTGGGAAGGACTGCAGAGATGTCTGCATCCTTCCACCCAGGAAAATTAAAAATAAACAACATGCCACAACAGAGAAATGGCATGGTAGGGAACAATGGGGAAACTAGTCCAAGAACATCAAAGGCAAGTCACAGAATATCTACCCATAAGGCTGCTGATGAGCTTGGTCACTTATGTAGTGCTCCACAAACAATATCTATGTGTGTGCACAGCCAAAGGGCTTCTGCTTCTAGCAGGCAGGTCCCAAGATAAAACAAAAGAAGGAAGATGTCAGTATGGGGAAGATCCAAGGAGTGGGATTAATATTCAAAATAAACAAATTGTGCAGAGGGTAGAAGTGCAACCCCCTTTTCTTTTTCTTATTTCACAGTGTTCAGCCAAAAAAACAAAACAAACTTAGTGCTGTAATTACATCTACTGTTTCTATTTGCTCTAAGTTGATATGGAAACATTGCAAGACAAGGCAGAAATATAGAACCTTGAGTGACTTGAAATACCATAGTTGCTATTTCAGCACACTACAGAAAGTGCAGGAAGTTGTTAACCATGCTCAGTAGCTGTTTGAAGTTGGTGTGGAAGGCTGCATTAAGAGCAGGCATTTCTGCATGTACACATATACCCCCCTTAGTTAGAATGTGGAAGCTCCTGACCAAGCTGTAAGTTCTTCCGGGGATACAAAACTGAGAGCCATATCATGCACCAGTCAGATCAAGGCCAGCCCTTCAGGGGGATGATAGAGCTGCTGGGGTAACCCAGGCCCAGACTGAATCTCTGGGTTGGATCTCAATACAGTTCCCAGTAATTTTACAGAAGTCAGTGGCATTGAGAGTGGGAAAACACCATAAAGAAGGAATCGCAGTCTGGAGACCCAATGTCTTTGTGAGGTGTATCATATGATTGAACCAAAGACAGTGTGTTAGCCTGCAGCTACAGTAACTGGCAGGTATTCTTTATTTCTTATTTGAAATTGCATATATGCTCAATAGTATGGATGCTGAAACAATTGGTTTTGCTCTATAGCTAAATATTTTATTTAAATGGCAATATAATACCCAGAGTGAGCCTATGTGAAAGCAAAAGATCTCAGATTGTCAAGTCCCAATCCCTGTAGTTGTTTAGTAAGGTGTTATAAACATATGTAATTTAGGCCCTGCGTTATAGTCTTCAGTTAAAAAAAAAAAATCTCTAGTGAGTGATGTTAGTCCATGTAGGTTGCACTGTAATTGCTGTGCTGTAACAGTGTATCTTTGGAGTGTTATTCATTAAAAGGAATTTGAAACTATTAATTGTGCATGTGCAAACTGTCTTTGGTAAAGACTGGTACTGGATTCCTAACAAGAGTAAGAAAGTGAATCCTATTTAGAGGGTTTCTATAGAAAATCCAGTGGCAGTCTCTTGCAAGGATAGGAATTCATGGTCTACGGAAATACTTTGTCAGACAGAGGAATTCTGTAGCACAGAATTGGTAAGTAAATTGACTTATCTCCCCTCTACATAGGTTACAGAAGCATCACATGGGAGCATGCCAATACACTGGCCTGGGTATATCAGTAGCTGGGCCATGTGGAAGGTCCCATTATTGTTGTGGTTGATTCATTTGAGGTGTCCATCAATAGCCTTTTGACTTTGTTAATGCATTCAAACAGACACAGCCATACAGCCATGGTGGACTACCGTTCTCCAGAACAGTGATAATTAAATTAATCTCTATCTCAACATGGCTGCACATGACCACTGTTCCTTTCAAACTCTCTCTCCCTAATTCAAAAAGGAAGAAAAAAAGTTTCTACTAGGGAAGAAAGTTTGAGCCAGATTTTCTTTGATGTGAATCACTTTCCTAAGCTCTATGACTTCAGTATCTGCCCGTAAGTGGCTAATGTTAGAATTTCTCACCAAGTAATTCTAATAAATGTGTTATTTACCTGTTACTGAAATAAGTGTAAATATTTAACAGAGAGATAGGAAATAAATATCAAGAAAGAAAGGCTATCTTCTTATGAGGTGAGCTTGGTAGACCAAAACTTACTCTATCATACTTAAAGAAAAAATGAGCCCTTTTTGGCTGACTTTCTAATGGGAGTACATCTAACAGGCAGGAACATTAGCTCTAAAATCCTGTGATTGAGGTTGTGCTTAGAACCCTGAAAATCTACGGATATCCATTTTATATCCACGGTCCATGTTTGCACATCACGAATCAGATGCGGATACAAATTTTATATCTATGTAGAGCTCGAATTGTGCCAACTCTCTGAAGTAAAGAAGAAGAAGTTGCAGTGAAAAATAGGTAGTTATTGTGCTGAATTTTGTATCAGGAATCCAAAATTAGGCTTTAAAAAAAATTTCTGCTCCAGACAGTCTGACATTTAAAAAATAAAGACCTTCACAAAGTCACATATTTTCTGATGTGTTTCAGGCACTTTATGTGTTCAGTAAATGTCATAATGCCATTAATTTTCTTTGCAGAGACATGTAATTTTATCCCATTAGCAGGAAGTTGTGCAACTAGTTGACTGTCTGAACACAAAGTCTGGAGTGGACTTGCCTGCAAAGTCAGGTGTTTTAAAATCAAATGATCCTGTTTAGAATTAGGGTGCAATATAAGTTTTTTTTCTTCAAATACCTGGACTCAGTAAAACAAACTTTCAGGGCATCTATAGTCTAAGAAGCCTAAAATAATATTTTAAACTGTGTACTTTAAGTAAAAAGTATGTATGGGGGGGGGTTATGTATTTAATACTATTTCATATAACCATATTGCTTTCATCATATGATATAACCAAGTGTGTTGCTAAGCAACCTTCTGTGGCCTGGGGAAAGTGCAGACTTTTTTTTTTTTTTTTTAACCAGAAGAATTATTTTAGAGGCCCTGATACTGAGAAAAACTACAGAGAAAATTGACTAAATACCTGAAATCTCCAAAAGTATTGTCATGCAGTGGATGAGCAATCATGCCACCTCACCAAGTTCTTGGGTGTGACAGCCGCTTTTCTATTAAGGCTAAATGGGGGAACAATTAGATGCTTCTTTGTTTAGTGATAGCTAAAACAATGGAAAATCTATGCAAGCCTGGGCAGTGGCTGATTGTACAAGGTGCATTCTGGGGGTGTAATAACAAAGGAAGGAGTAGGGGATTGACTTGATTGCAGCAGTGTGCCTGGGTAGGTGAAAGAGGGGCAGCAGAAGGGGAAGCTGACAGAAGCAGCAGAAAGCCAAAGAGACAGCCAATACAAGAACTGGGAGCATAGCTTTGAAAAAAGCCAAGAGAGATATTTTGGGGCACAGTGTTAATTGAAAGAAGCTTGGAATTGTGAGCAAAGAAGATGTCTCCTGCTGTTTGGTTTCTACTATGATCAGGAAACCAGGACTGTATGTACATTCTTTTAAAAACCAACAGGGTTGCATCAAAGAAATATCTCATTTCATCATCAATTTTTCTTCTAAAAAATAATGCAGAAGAATCCCAAATTTTGGCTGGCCACTTGGGTCAAAAGGGGCAACACTAACTAATTGTAAAATTAAACTAATTAAATTTTAATTAATTAAAAAATGTTGCAACATCTGATCAGCAGGTGTCACCTCATTTTCTAGATGGGGAAAATGAAACCAAGATTAGTCATGACCAGGCAGCAAGAAAGTGTCATAGGCAAGATGCAGTAGTTTCAGATATAGTGCCAATGCAGTTCCATCACTTCCCTGAACACATTTCCCCTCTTTTCTATAGATAGCTTGCTTTTCACTAGTTTGGTATCTTCAGGAGTATTTTTATTTCACCTGGTAATTCTGAAGTGTCTAGTATAAGCTACATCACCTGGTGTCTTGTATAAGCTACACCACGTAAGTTTCTGGGAAAGGTCTCCATTTTCTCCTGCTAGATCATAGGATAATTATCGCTAAAGGATTGCTGTATGTTACCCTCCACTCCATAAAATGGCTTTTAATTTACTATTAGAACTCATTTCAAACTACATTTTTTTAAACGACCTGTTACAGAGCTTCTGCAACTATTTCCATACTGCAGACCACTTTGTAAGAGAGAGATTTTGCCATTAGCCATCTCCACAACCTGCACCCCAATCCCCTGCTGTTATTTACTTCATGGTCCAAATCCTCAGGTACAGTTCAGCTACTTTGCAGAAGTGAAATTTTTATGCTGCTGTGATCCCTTCCTCCCTGCAGCTCACAAACATTAATTAATTTATCCTCACAACATCCCATTTGGTACAAAAACATTACTGTCTCAATTTTACAGATGAAAAACTGAGGCACAAGGAGGTCAAAAGCCTCTTTTTTCTGAAGGCATGACTGTCTGAAGGCCACCCACAAAATCAGCAGCAAAGCCTAGAACTAAATGCAGGTCTTCTAGACCCTACTTCAGTGCCTGAACCAGAAGACCATCCATCCTCTCCTAGTAATTCACTGCTCCATGGTCCTCAAAGTGCTTTACAAGTAGCATTATTCCCATTTTACCTATAAGGAGATTGAGACATACCAAGGTTAAGTGACTTGCCCAAGGTCCCACACCAGCTCAGTGGCAGTGCTAGGAATAGAATTCTTGCCTCTTGATTCCAAGTACAGTGCCCTAACCACTAGATAACATTTCTTCCAAGGATATTTGGCTCTAAGAGGATCACCCTAGTGCAAAGGAGCATCTGTTGGCATAGAGCTAGCCCCCTTCCATGCTGTTGGTAAGAGAAAGGGGGTATGGTTGGGATGCCCTTGGTATGTGGATCCTGACTGCAGTTTTACTCCATTGGGACCATAAGCTGTCTTCAGGCACGCAGGATCAGGACAGTGTAAAGACTAACTTTATGCCTGCCCTCACTGCAGTTTGGCCCCTCCGATTTTTAATTCCACTGACTATCAAGAGCGGTTCTGCACAGCCAGAGGTTGGGTTGGTCTGGCCCACAGTGGTCTGACAAGTCAGCGCTTTTCCACAGTATCATGTGCTCTGGAATCTAAGACAAATGTATTCTCTAGCCCTTATTATGGTGCCTAAATGGTAACTTTTGAAAATCTGGCCTTAGCAATTCACAGACTTCAGTGTGAAAATGAACCTTCTATTGTACTAGTTTTCACGCCACATTAAACTAGACTTCAAACTGCTTGGAAATCCACCTCAGAAACAAGCACAAAATCAGTGACAAGCAATGAGCAAAGTATCCTGTATACAGAAACTTTCACAGTAGAATGCCTACAATGCCTAAATACCCATAAACAATAAATACAGTTTCTCACTTATTGGCATTTTAAATTTACAATCCAGTATTAATATGCCGAATCCCCTGCTGGGTTTGTGGTTATCTAAAGGAAAGTTGATCTTTGCTGATCCTCAAATGAACTGAATAAGCATTAGGATTTTGGCATGCAATACAGGGTCTGAGACTACAATTAAAGAAAGGGATAGCATTAACAAATAAGTCATAAGTAATGTTCATAAACCTCTTAGAAAAGTTCTGCTATGCAAAAAATAACCAGTATTAGAAACAGACCCCTTATCTCTGGAAAACACATTTGTTAGGCTTATAAACAAGATATAAATTATGTATACCCTTGCTGCTGTGACAAAATACAAGAGTTCCATTAAAAAAACATTTCATTAAATTTTAAATAAATTGCAGTTTTAACTCATTTCAGGATTTTTTTTTCTTTTTTTCTCCCCTTCTTATTTTGCTTTGTCTTTATATGGCCAAAGTCATTGCAAGCTCCTGCAGAACAAAAAGTCACCCATTACAACATATTAGCAAGGCATGTAGTATTGCAGAAGGGAAAATTAATGAATCCCACAGCCACCAACAAAACAAAACAAAAACAAAACAAACCCAATTCTTTCAATTTTACAAAATACTCAGGGCTAAGGGCGATGCCCCTGACTTTTCTGTGGCATTACATTAACCAACTTCAAGGGGAGACACCAATAATTTTGCCAACAAATCTGGAAAGGACAAATGCCCTCCTCAGCAGTTCCACAAGATCTCCCAACCCCCTGATGTTCCCAGAAGATCTATTCATTCCCTCCCCACCATTAGATATTTCAGCTCTCCTCAGCCCTGTGGCCTCCTCTGGTGCTGATTTGCAGGTCAACTGCTTTTACAAAGAGCTGCAAGTCATCCTCGGCGGAGACCCCACCACCTCCCCCAGAGCACTGTGGAGGAGCCCAAGTCACAGACCCCTGCTGTGAACAGTGAGGAGGAGGAGGAGTATGGGGGACAGGCAACCAGGGGATCCAGCTGTGCAGTGAGGTAGGACATGTTTTTGACTCCACTGCAGTCGAGTTGAACAACCAAGAGCGGTAGAATTGCTGTCCCCTCTAAGTTAGGCAGAGGGAGCCATGCAGAGCAGTGTTCCATACATGCCTCGTGATGTCCCATGATTCCTCCATAGAGATCTTAATTAAACTTTCCTGGAGGTATTATGCAATCCTCTGCTGAAGGTTTCTGGAGAGGGCTCCCTTATTTCTTCCACCATGGTAGGACACTTTCTGATGCCACTCAACAATTACTTTAGCAGGCACCATTGTGGTACACAGGCTAGCAGCATATGGGCCTGGACAGCATTGGGACACTAGCAGCAGCTGTGCGCTTTCTGCCTCTGTTACCCTCAGGAGTGAGATATCAGCTAAAATCACCACCGCCTATGGAAAATGATGCCACTATTCAGTGCCATTGCCCTGTCCTACAAGACTCATCCCTGTGACGTATTTCCTGCTGATTCTGCCCCCCACAGGCCATATTCACCATGGCTGTGCTGTGCTGTATCAGTCCCAAGAAGAAATCTGAATTTGGTGCTTACAACTTTACAGGAGCAAGGGGAGTGAGTTCAGCATCCTAAGTTTTGATTTCCATCATAAATACACTGCCAGTGGTAACTCTGTGCGCTGTGTCTGCAGCTGCTGCCACTGTGGCCTTCAGGATTTCCCGCCCCACACCCACAGAATGTCTGAGCCAGATAAGGAGCAGAAAGAAGAGGACTCGGGATGACATGTTCCTGGAGATCTTGCAAGCCTGTGCTGCATCAGAGAGTGAGACCAGGGTCTTGCAGACAACATGGTGAAGAAAAGAATGCAGAGGAGAAAGGCCCAGGGGTCTAAGCAGAAACATATGAGAGAGATGCACAAGGACACAATAGGGGTCCTCAGGCAGCAAACAGAGACGCTACGGACTCTAGTAGACCTGCAGGATCAACTATCCTGTGCTCGCCTCCCTCTACATCCCATAGAGAACGCAATATTGGAGCCTTCCTATACCCGCCTCAACATTCCACCTTGCATCAGGAGTCACTGCACTACCTCAATCACCCCACCCCAGGTGAAATTAAAGACAATCATAGTTTCACATATGCTCATCTGTGAAAGCCACTGTTGGAAATGGAAATGTGTGTTCTTTCCCCTTCATAAGTTCTGTTTCCTTAATTCATTAACTTTTAAATGTTTTTTTTAATTACCTGGTCGTGTTATAGAATTTTTTTATTTTTTTTTTGGTTCAAGATTCATCTTTATTAATTCACAACATATGCAGTCTGGTGCTGAGCTGGTCTGATACACACCAGTTTTCTGTTACTTCATTTTGTCACAGAACCCATAACATCACTCACAGACAATATTAATAGGTGTTTTGACAATGTTATATTCCTACATACACAGCAATCATTGCAAGATTCATTCCTGGCTGCAAAAGAGAAAGGCCAGGCAGAGCACATTACACACACTATTCTGGCTCACTATTAAAATGGTCTTTCAAAGCCTCCCTGAGCTATATAGTTCCCCATTGAGCTCTTCTTATAGCCCTTTTATCTGGCTGTTCAAATTCAGCAGACAGCCATTCCACCTCCATCCTCCAGCCCAGCGGAAACTTTTCCCCCTTTGCTTCACAGATATTTCACAGACACAGCAGGCAGCTATAACCATTGGGATATTTTTTCCTCACTGAGATCCAATCTTGTAAGTAAACAATGCCAGTGACTCTTCAAATGACCAAAGGCACATTTCACTGTCATTCTGCACCTGCTGAGCCTGTCTTTGAAGTGCTTCTTGGTGCTGTCAAAATGGCCAGCAATACAGCTTCATAAGCCATGGGAGCGAGGGGGTAGGCTGGGTCTAGGGTGACCAGATAGCAAGTGTGAAAAATTGGGACGGGGTGGGCAGTAATAAGTGCCCCCATAGTATTTTGGTACCCTTGCGCTGGAGGAGTAGGGTGAGTTTGGCACACAGATTGAGGAATATGGCCTTGTATATCTAAAAGTTCTGCAGCTACTGCTCCTCATCCTAAACCTGTGTGACAATGCAATCCCACCAGCCAGTACTTGTTTCTCAGGCCCAAAACTGGCATTCCACAGTCTCCAGCTGCCCGATGAATGCCACCAACAACCCTGAATTGTTTCTTTCTATGTCCCACAGCAATCTAGCCTCCAAAGAATCATCATGTTCCCTGCGGCACTTCTTGTGGCTCTGCAGGATCAAGTGCCCGTGCTTGCAATGATCATAACAATAGTGCAGAATTGTGCAGGATCCATGTTTCTGTCAGAGATGGCTGACAGCGAGGATGGATGTGTGGGTCTGTGAGACTTTGAAAAGAAGGTGAAAAATATTATGGGCTGCAGATGAAATTATGGGATGGAGAACACTGTATTAAGGAAACTCATTTCAGCACCTTTAGGCATTGCAAAAACTTCCCAAAACACACTGCACTGGATGGTGGCAAGTTGTACAGTGGAATACTTACCCACAGTGCACGGAACTCTGCATTGATATAAGCGCTCCTAGTGAGGAAGCGCACAGCTGACACAAGTTACGTACTGTGCACATGTGATATAACAACTGTGGCAGCTGGATGCCAACGTAACTTAGATCAAAATAAGTTTGTAGTGTAGACATGGCCTTAGGATCTTCACTCCAGTCTTGCCTCTTACTCTCTCCCTTCCCACAAGTCTTGTATTTCATCCCCACTCCTTTCCTTCAGACAACCCACCCACCAATACCCTGCCTTCACCACCTTTGCTACCAGGTTGACAGAAACAAAGAGCAAGCCTTGCAAGAAGAGGAGTGCACAGAACACATTGCCTGAAAGTTCCCAAATGCCCCTCACTACTATCAACAGAATGGACACTTGTTTGGGCTGTAAGTAAATGTAAACAACATATTGGCCCTATTGTCAATGTTATTACCAATGTATTACACATACAAACAAAAATTTAATGGAAGGAAGGATGGCAGGATTTGGGAATTATGGCAACTATTTTGTTTCCTCCTGGTTAACTTGTTGTCTGACAATTCACCAAAGTCTGAATTATTTTGAGTAGGGTGTAGACTGTTAGAGAAATATTTTAATAGGTCATCATCTTAGAGAAGAAGCCTTACTGGAAATATTACCAGCCTGAATTCCTGTGAATCACTGGCTGCAACTCAACAATTCAGCTAGAGGCTTTATATCAACTAAAGCAAAATAACTGAGGAATTGGAATTTGTAGGAAAGAGTATAGCCAATTACAGCCATGTTTTTATATATATACAGGAGCTTTAGCCATTTAGTACTACTGCAAAGCAGATTCTTTTCAAAGTGACAAAAAGGAAGTACCATTTAACAGAGTTGCAACATATCAAAGCATCATATTCATGATGTCTCATTGTTTTAAAGGTAATATGTAATACTGAATAATTTAAATAATTTGTGTGAAGTTGACCTCTGTGGCCTAAATCCAGATTGATCAATTGGTGATTATTTGTTCCCCTTTTAGTATGTTGAGCTCTGCTAATATCTTAAGGAGGGATTTTTCATGGCCAAACTGGGCTGCCCGTTGAAGTCAGACATTTTGCCATTAACTGCAATGCGAACAAAGTTAGACCAAAGCTGAATCTTTTTGAAAATTCTACCCTAGATAGCTAGGTAGAGAGGGGTTACCATATTTCAGGTTCCCAAAAGAGGACACTGCTGCGGGGACGAGTGTGTGAAGAGGCAGGGGTATTTGGACGGTGCTGGAGGGGTGTGTGTGTGTGTGTACTAGAAGGCGTATCTGGAGGGTGCTGAGGCGGGGTACCTGGGACCTTACTCTTGAGGCGGGGGGCAGCATCGCTCCCTGTCACGATGGCAGGCTTAAGGCCAGGCCACAGCAACAGCCATCAATCAGTGCCTTCCTGCGGGATTTAGGGCGACCACCTGTCCTGAATTGGGTGGGTCAGTCCCAAAACACAGAGTTCAAGTCCCAGGCTGAATGACTCCAGGACAGCATTAGTCGCAGAACAGCACCACAGGGATTCTGAACCTGCCCGAGGCTCAGGGCAGCACCAGCCTCTTCCTGGTAGAGTAATGCTGAGCTGGGCTTTAGTCCCCACACCTCTACATGAGGCCCCACCGCTGCTCCTCCTCTTCCCCGAGACTACACCCCCTGGCCAGGCTGGAAGACAGAGCTGGGCCACAGTAAGAGCTGCTCAGGGAGCCCAGGCCACTGTGGGGAGCCCCAGAATCCTGGACCCTACACCTGCCCTGGCAGTGCGCCCTGGGGGGCAAGGCCACAGTCTGCTCTTGGGAACCCCAGGCCCCATGCCTAGGGAAGGTGAAGGGTCCAGGGCTCCCCACAGTGGCCTGAGCTCCCTGGGCAGCTGTTACCATGGCCCAGCTCTGGCTTCTGGCCTGGCCAGGGGCAGGGTCTTAGGAGGAAGAGGAGGAGCAGGGGCGAGGCCTCAATGAGAAGTGCTCCTGCATATGTCCCATTTTGGCCTTTTGAAAAGGTGGTCTCCTTAGCAGGACCCTCTCCCAGGGTTGGGAGTCAGGCTTGGGTGGGCGGGATCCAGCAGCTCTGGCTGCAAGGGAGGGACCAATTGGGAATTGAGCAATCGGAGCTCTTTCTGAGCTACAGCATCTGCTCTGCAAAAATACAGAACATTTCCTGTTATTTGAAGAAATCCACCAGGACAGAGGCTCAGAAAAGAGACAGTGTCCTGGAAAACCAGGATGTATGGTAATCTGCTATGAGCCTGTGGGAGGAGTACTGTAATGGCTTACACTTGGGTTGCAGAAAAGTATGTTTTTGGTCTAGAAGTATTGAAGGAGAGTGCTTACAGTGAATATTAAATATACATATCTAACAGTGTTAACGAGTTGTTGAATGACTCAACGCATTCAGCCTGCAAATTGAACTGAAAATCAACCACAATAAGACAGCTGGGGAACCGTTGAAAGACTTGCCAGAAACAAACAGGAGTGGAGAAGGTTCATCACGGCCCTAAATGCCGGAGGCAATATAGGAACATGATGATGAATAGCGTTAACAAGTTCCTGAGTGTTGGTTGCTTGCACCAAAGATAGCCTGAATTATTGATATTAGCTAAATATGATTTAATTTGTGGGGTGATATCATATTCTAGATCATTAACAGAATCTCTTGTTGACTAATATACGGTGATAAGTGAGTGAGACATTATGATGTATGCAACATCTTCCTGTCTCAGGAGCCATGCTAAAAGCATCTAACTTCCATTTCTCCATTCATAACCTTGGCTTAAGGCTTTAAAAATGTATTCCAGAAATTTAGTTTCCCGGGACATATCTACACTGCAATAAAAAAATCTGCAGCACAGCCCCAGCTGGCACAGGTTAGCTGACTCAGACTGCAGGCCTATGAAAATGCAGCATAGGGCTGGAGCCTGGGCTCTGAGACTATGTCTACACAGGGATAAAAGACCTGCAGCTGACCCATGTCAGCTGACTTGAGCTGGTGAGGCTCAGGGGCTGAAAAAACACTGTATTCGAGCTTGGGCTGGAACCTGAGCTCTGGGACCAGTGTGGGTTGAAGGTCCCAAAACTTGGGCTCCAGCCTGAGCCTGAACATCTATACAGTGATTTTTAGCCCCAAAGTCTGAGCATCATGAGCCTGGGCCAACCACAGCCATGACAGAGGTTTTTTATCCCTAAGTAGATGTACCCTGATACTCTGTGAGGGAGAATGTCTTTTAGAGCCAAGGCTGCAGCCTAAGCCCGAATATCTACACTACTATTTTAATCCCGCATTCTGAGCCCTCCAAGCCTGAGCCAGCTGACCCGGGCTCTGACACTCAGCGCTGGAGGTGTTTTATTAGAGTGTAGACATACATCTCCAAAAATCTCAATCTCTGAGAGTGAGGGAAGGTGAACTTCAGTACAAAATCTAAGTCTTTGGGCCGTTTGTTTGTATCATATCCTAATATTCTATATGGTTGCTTTGAAAAATTTCCAGCTAAATGTCAAGGAAGGTTTTATGACAGATATGTTAAAAATATAACTTGATATCAGTGTGAAAGAAATGCTTAAAGTGAGGATTTTTAAGTGGCGGGGGGAGCGAAGGGGAATTACAGCACCAAAACCTATCTTGTGTGGAATAGGGGCATTACATCTACTTTTATATATGACCAAACAGTAATCTGTGCTACCTCCTTTCTGTATTCAGTATGTGTAAGTCTTCCTTCAATTTGGAGGGAATTAAAAAGAAATGTAGATGAGAAAGAGATTTAGCAGTCCAGGAGTGAATTGGCAGTACCAGAATTGTTGAGTTAATAAGTTTAAAATACACTAGAGATAGGAGGGCCTGTTTACTGTGTCATATATTTAAGAGTCTGTTTCTTCTCCTTGTTGGAAGGGTTCTATGGAACAGTTTAGGAAGCAGGTGATATTACCACTGATTACATCTTATAAGTTTTAAAAAGACATATGCAAGAAATAGGGGTGGATGGTGTGAGTGGAAATCTGCCAGAATCCAAATGTAGAACACCATGTGTAAGAAAGCCCCCTCAGACACAAAAATTATTCATGTCAGAAACTGAAAATGCTGTGGGGGTCATTCAAATTGAATGAAAATTTATATTCAACGAGCACAGGGAGGGAATAGCAAATTTGGATGGAATATAGTTAACTATGGAGCTAAAAAGAGTGACCTTTTTTAAAACAAAGTATATTTGAGAGGTGTGACTAGTAGCATTTTGCACAGTTTAGAGAATCATACTTAGCTCTTTAGTGGTCCACCCCTGGATTTCCTGTTGTGAACAAGTTATTTCTGCTTTGCTGACATTCCACAAAATGGTATCATTGTAACGGAAAGGAGAATCAGTTCTTATTAGGTTTTTTACATCATTTTGTTTGCTTACACATAAACATGCGGACTTCCCAGGCAAACAATATAGTCAGAAAACATACTTTACTGATATACTCAGTATGTTAAAAAAAATTACATCACAACTGACAATAAGCATTTCTTTAGTATCTGACTTCCATATATTCAGATAAACAGTTCATAGAACGCTATCTGTAATCCAGCTGGTGACTTCCAGTAAGGATGAGCTTTTTTACAATGATGAGCTTTTTCCAATTATAGAAATATGACCCTTTAACTGACACTGGAAAATGGGCAGAAGCATTTTTTCCAAAATATTCTCCACATTGAGACCTTCTCTCTCTCATTGTAAAGGGCACTTCCAGGAGCGCCCATCAGTCTTATGTTATTGCTTCTGGATCAGTTTCCAGATCCTCCATTTTTCATTAACTTCTGCTTCTCAGATTCTCCTGATAGCTCACATTTTTATGAAACTGCAGCATTAGCTGATCTCAATGCCTTTTTTTCTAATATTGATCTTGTTGCAGTAGTAGAATACATTTTAAATCCATCTTCCCCCATCACCCACATACACTGTACCTATACAGACAGAACATCATAATATTTCCAGTTACTAATTTCAAGGCTTTGAAAACCTCTTACAGATTTTATGTTTTTGATGTGTTTTCCAGTATTTCAGATATTGTCACACAATGCTAATATGGAGGGAACTGGTATATAATAGGAAATTATTTCTTAAAATTTCTTTTCCTCTGCTAAAAAGATATTTTAAAATATAGTAATTCAAACAGGATACCAAACATATAATTTTGTTCAAAGAGCAGTGTTAGCAATATTTTTCCCTTTACAGTAGCTCATTCAGCTGCAGAATATTTTAAAGAAATAACTAATTTATTTCCAAAGCAGCAAAACAAATTCTTGAGTAAAATGCATAAATGATACAATAATTAGAATGTCACTGTCAGCTCCTGAATACTTAATGAAATACTATTCATAATGAATAAAGCCCACTTAAAGTAAGAATCAGATCCCTAATCATCCAGAGTACCTTTATCTGACATCTGAATTTTAAAAGAAAAATAAACCACTTTTTCCTCTAACTGTAAATTCCACTTTATTCTTAAGAATCGGGGTAAGTTAGCATGATACATAAAGCGAGGATGTGGTGCTAAAGGAAAAAAAAAAGATGGTCACCTTCAGGGCAAACCTACTTGCTAGGGATTGTTGGTGAAAAAAAAAAGAGAACTAGCACCTCTTCTGGAATACACTGCTGGAACCAACCGGTCTATTCTCATCCGTCACTACAGAGGAGCATAGGAATTGCCATAGTATACCATACTAAATTGGTGTGTTGGCAGTGGTCAAGACTGGTTTCTTCAGAGAACGATCGAAGCCTTTATAGTGCCTGACCTAATGTAATACTATATTATGAAAGGAAATTTCCTATTAAGTTGGTATATTATACCAGCTAGTCATTATTTTATGCCCTCCATGAAAATTAGTAGTTTTAATAACTTTTTTTTTATTAACCTGTGTAACTGCATTTTTTTTTGTTAGTCATTTAAAGTAGAATCTTTCTTTGACTCTTACTAAGCAATTTTGCTCATCACTGATATCCATGTGATAACAGTAAGCAGTAATGTTTAATGGTTAGTTCAATGGACTGGGAGACCTAGTCTGGGACTGGGTGTTATTCCTAACCTGACACTAGATCTTTATAAGACTGAAAGTGAGTCACTTAACCTCTGTGTGCCTCTGGTTCGTAATCAATAACATTGGGATAATACTACATTGGGTTAATTTGCAAAATATTTTGAGGTACTCATATTAAAGGCATAACAGAGTATAAATTAATAATTATATATTAAAGAAAAGGTATTTTCAAATTTATTCTTGCATAATAAAAAGGCAGCACATTGGTTATGTTCCTTCTATCTTCTGTTATTTTATCTAATCTCTTCTCACATGCAATCTTCGCAACCAACACACGAATACTTCTATAGTTCTTATGATTGTAGTAGTAGAGTGCTCCTCAACATCGCTGTGATTTAGGAAACTACGAGCCTCATTTTACAAATAGAGAACTTGAAGCACAGGATAGATTAAATGACTTGCCCCAGGTCACAAAGGAAGTCTCATGTTGATGCAGAGATTGTACATTGGCTATGGACGCTTGGGACGCTAAGCTACAAAACTGCTCCTTTAGTTCTTGGTTCCTCTTGCATTCAGAGAAGCAGGACTTTGTACATTCCTTGTAAATCAACAAGATTGCATCAAATACTAGATGCCATGAATTTCTGCTTCCAACTGGAACATCCCCAAGGTGCCCATCTTTGACTAGCCACAGGGATCTAAAAGTGGCAACAGTATTTAAAAAACATCAACACATACAAAACTCAAAGCACAAAGTGTTTTCATGCATATACACTAGGGGAAAAGGATGGATCATGGTTGGAAAAATACCTTATCACTTGTTGTAAGTCACTGTATTTAGATGAAATAATTTATGTAACAAAAAAAGACATATTTTCAGAGGCTCTATAGCACTCCAATTCGCATGTATTTCCTAGTTCTAAACAAAATAGTGCAACTGTTCCAATGCCGCATTTGCCGCCTTCTATTGTGCATGTAAAGTAGAAGTTCAGCCTCTGTGGTTTTGTATGAAAAACAAAGGATATCTGCCCCAAATTTTCACCATATAATCTGAGTAAAACTTGAATTTTCTGGGGAGTTTCTAAATAAATGTTATCTAGTTTGAATTGTAATCAGTTACAACTTAAAGTTAAAAAAAGTTCATATTTTAAGTCTTGTGACTTTTTATTTTTTTTGTGCCTTTCTAGCTTCAAAAAACTACCCACATAGAAAAATCAAACTTTCATACACAGGGCAGGATTATTTTGGTTTTGGTTAATTATTTTGTTTTTTAGCAGTATTCCTTTTAAGCGACTCTTTATGTGCCATGGTTAACGGACAGGGTATGGAATTTATATCAGCTACATTTGGTCTCCAACATGGTATGGGGAAGCCTTTATGAATACTTTGGAGAGTAATACACCAAGCCTTTTGACACATGCCCCCAGGAATGTTCCCTACCTCCAAAACTTGGAGCTAACTTATTGCATGGGGAATGTACTTAGCTAGTTCAGAGGAAATGCAAAACTTTTTCTTCATGGTCATAAAGATTGCAGTCAGTCTTATCACCATGCTTGCAATCTTCTTTCACTTGCATTTGTTTTTAACCTCCAAATATTTCAAAGGAAATCAACAGCATAAACAGCTAGTTAAGGACTGTATCCTCTATTCTCCTTTCCTTCTAGTTAAAGTAAACCTTATAATTATACTTTTTTATGTAGTGCCCTTGATGCAGAGCACAGGGGAGAAGTAATAGAAGGACAGAGCAGTAAAAACAAACAATCAACAATACAAATAAGTAAACTCCTCCTAGCTCTGATTGAGACAAAACATTGCTCTTCAAAGAATAAACAGCAAATCATTAGGAGTAGCATTAAAAGAGCATACTTATAATTTTGTGGCATTACCAGAGGTCTGAAACCATGGTAGCCCATTCTTCATGATCTTCTGCTTGTCTCTTTGTGGATGAATAGTTTTTTTGATCCATCCAGGATACAACACTGTCTGTCCAAAATATTTTTCTGCCTCATGTTCCTCTCCCATCAACTGTCACTTCCAGTGCCCGTAAACACACATTGCCCATTGAACATCTTAAAATATGCCCTGCAAATAGAATTTCTCTGTTCTCTGAATACATCGGAGATCATCTGACTAATCTGAATAAATTCAAGTCAGCAAAGCCAGATGCTATTCACCCCAGAGTGCTGAAGGAATCTCAGAGCCACTGGCAATAATATTTACAAACTCATGGATGACAGGAGAGGTCCCGGAAGACAGGAAAAAGGCTAACATACCACCCATCTTTAAAAAGGAGAAAAAGGAGGAGCCGGGGAACTATAGACCCGTCAGCTTGACTCTGAAACCTGGGAAGTTACTAGAACAATGTATAAAATGTTCAATTTGTGAATACCTAGAGCAGTGTTTCCCAAACTTGGGATGCTGCTTGTTCAGGGAAAGCCCCTGGTGGGCCTGGCTGGTTTGTTTACCTGCTGCGTCTGCAGGTTTGGCCGATCACGACTCCCACTGGCCGCGGTTCGCCGCTGCAGGCCAATAGAGGCTGCGGGAAGCAGCACGGGCCGAGGGACCACAACCTCAACATGAGTCAGCAATGTGATGCTGTTGCAAAAAAAGCAAATGCAATTTTAGGTTACATTAAGAGAGAGAGAGCATACAAGTTATGGGAGGTGTTAGTACCACTCTACTCAGCACTGGTTAGGCCTCAGCTGGCATACTGTGTCCAATTTTTGTCACCAATGTATAGAAAGGATGTAGAGAAACTGAAAGGATCCAAAGGCAAGCCACAAAGATAATCAGAGGAATGGAAGGCAAGCCCTATGAACAAATGTTGAAGTAACTGGGTACTTTTAGTTTGGAAAAGAGATTTAGGAGGGACATGATAGTGGTCATGTTTTTGTTCCATTTTTTGAACAATTATTTATGCTTTGCAGGGTTCATGCTTACTAAGAAACTGAACTCTGAAAATAGACAGTAACCTATCTTTTTTTTATTACTCCCTACCTCCCTGTTTGCCACTTTTGTATATCTTCTTGTCATTTTTTCTTGCCACTTCTTGATATCATATTTTCCCTTTCTATCTCCATATCTTTGAAACCCTTCCCCTACTGGTTTTTAATGTAAAACCCCATGTTATACCCCTTAGAGAAGATGGAAAATTGGAAACCAAAGTCAGCTCCAGAATAAAAACAGTGAAAGACAAGGTGGGTGAGGTAGTATATTTTATTGCACTGTCTGTTGGTGAGAGACAAACTTTCAAGCCACACAGAGCTTGTCTCTCTCACCAACAGACTTTGGTCCAATAAAAGATATTATCTCACCCACCTTGTCTCTCCAATATTCTGGGACTGACTCACCTTTAGCTATAGTGCATAGAAGAGTGGAAGACATTCTGGAAGAATAAACATCTGGTGAGATGGGACAAAAATCTGAAGACTAAATTCTGATTCTTACAACACCCCTTACATTTGGTTTCTGTTAAATTATGGCTGTGAAATAATGGACATTCAAACACTCAATAAAGAACCTAAATTATTCAGATTATGGCATTATACAAGAAATCTGAAAATATCATGGATAGACTGTGTAACCACTGAAAAAAATATTGGAAATTATTGAAACTCAGCAAACACTAGTCAGAGGTAAAATTATAGAACCGTAGGCTTAGAAAGGACTGCAAGGGTCATCTAGTCTAACCCCCTGCCAAGATGTAGGATTTGTTGGGTCTAAACTATCCAGAACAGATGACTATCAAGCCTTTTTTTGAAAACATCTAGAGAAGGAGCTTCCCTAGGCAGTTTGTTCCATTTTCCTACTGTTCTAACTGTTAGGAAGTTTTTCCTGAGATTTAATCTAAATCTGCTATGCTGTGGTTTGAACCTGTTGCCTCTTGTCCTTTCCTCTGTAGCAAGAGAGAACAATTTTTCTGCATCTTTTTTTATGGCAGCCTTTCAAGTATTTGAGTAGTAATCAAGTTCATTGCACATTATAATCTGCCAGCAGATCGAGGGACGTGATCGTTCCCCTCTATTCGACACTGGTACTGTGTCCAGTACTGTGTCCAGTTTTGGGCCCCACACTACAAGAAGGATGTGGAAAAATTGGAAAGGGTCCAGCGGAGGGCAACAAAAATGATTAGGGGACTGGGACACATGACTTATGAGGAGAGGCTGAGAGAACTGGGGATGTTTAGTCTACGGAAGAGAAGAATGAGGGGGGATTTGATAGCTGCTTTCAACTACCTGAAAGGGGGTTCCAAAGAGGATGGCTCTAGACTGTTCTCAGTGGTAGCAGATGACAGAACAAGGAGTAATGGTCTCAAGTTGCAGTGGGGGAGATTTAGGTTGGATATTAGGAAAAACTTTTTCACTAGGAGGGTGGTGAAACACTGGAATGCGTTACCTAGGGAGGTGGTGGAATCTCCTTCCTTAGAAGTTTTTAAGGTCAGGCTTGACAAAGCCCTGGCTGGGATGATTTAATTGGGGATCGGTCCTGCTTTGAGCAGGGGGTTGGACTAGATGACCTCCTGAGGTCCCTTCCAACTTTGATATTCTATGATTCTATGAGAACAATAGGAAGTGTATGACCATTTAAAATATTAGCCTATATATGACTCTGCTTGGTTTCTAGGTGAAGTTTGAGGTGCTGGTTTTATCTATTGATCCCTAAATGGTTTGGTATCTAGTTATGAGGTGAGAGTTGTCCTCCCTCCACATATAGCATCACCATCCTTGTGATCACGGGGCTACCCATGCTATCAGACTCCCAAGTTGAAAAGGGAGAGAGTCAATGTTTTGTTTAAGGAGTGCCTGACTGTGAAATTTTATTCATTGGAGCCTGGAGTTGTTGACCTTCAGAGCATGCTGCAAGGCTTATCTATTTTTTTTCAGGTCTTTCCTCGTATGGTGATTTGACAGATTTGGACTGGTTGGTGGAAGAAGAGAATATTTAACAATGGGTGGTCTGTATTTGAAGAGATAGGGATTGTGTGGGGCAGGACAGATAAATGTATGTATTGTGGTTTTGTTGTAACAGAGCCTTGGTTAGAATGGAGCTTTATAAACAATAGTACAGAAGTATATCAAAATAAATAAAAAAACTGAATCCTATAGTATATCCATGTCTTCAATATATATTTTTTAATGAAGCCATTGTGTGCTATTTGTATTCTACTGCAAAACACCAGATCTTGATCTTCTGATTTATGAGAATGGAAGAATCATTACTGCTAAGATATCAGGATAACCAACAAACTGGAACAGAAAGAAAAAAAAATGGAGTTTTCAAGAAGGGAAATGTCACGGAAGTCAATAAGGATAATAAGGAGTAAGCTAGTTTGTAGGAGATAGGGGGATGTCTTGTGAGTTAAGTTTAGTCTCTTGAAAGCATATTATGATATTGTTTTATATGTAATGTATGTTTGTATTTCCATCTCTCACACTTGATTTGTATTTTTTTTTGTTTGTTTTATAATGGAACATAAGTACTGTGCATAATACAGGAGTGATGGTCTAAGGTAAAACTGGTATACTGTGGTATACTGCTCCTTTGGAACCAGAAGATCTGGGATTTCTGTGGGTGTCCAGTGATTACGGGCTGTATACCACAGGGGAACACTTTGATGGGATTCAGGCTGGGGTCCATCGGTTGTCAACCTGCCAGGTAAAGACAGTAGCCCAAAGGAGAGTGCTTTAGTAGTGGACAGGCTGATAGTATTAGGGACCTAACATCCAGCTAGCATAGGCAGGACGCCCTGGAGCTGGAGGCAGGTGGTAACAAGGTGACTCTCAGCCCAAGGTGCCCCAAGAAACAGGGTTTGCAGTGTCAAGTGGTGGGAAAAGATTCCTAGTATCAAAATCCTTAATTGTTGTTGGATGTCTAGCATTTAAAGCATGCTCATGAAAGCTCAGCTGCATGGGTCTAGACATCTTGTTTGTAGGGCCAACTTGAGAAAACCCAAGGCCATATTTTATGGCTAGCTAACCAAGGCATCCATTTTCAAGATAGCCACTACAAATGATATAAAGACACACAGAAGTAAAAATTGAATGCATCTTTGGTTGACCCCCAGAAAGTGGGAAGCAATAGCCATGACAGAGCAAGGTGGCAGCAGATTTGTTATGTCACAGTTAACTGCTTTGAAGCAAGGCACATTAACACCCTACGTAAAAACCATGAACAGTGCAAAGCAAGGGTACAACAGAATGCAATGGTCATGGACAATCTTGTAACTATTTGTGGTTCTTGCAGTGGTCTGACCTCCCAAATATGTGTTCACCTATAGTGTTTTCTGAATCCTTGTACATCAACATGAGACTCAATCATTACCCATTAACAGTAAAAAAAAAATAAAATAAAATAAAATAAAATAAAATAAAATAAAATAAAAAAAATAAAGCAAGCTTTCAATTTTCTTTCCACCAGAATCTGACGCTGTCTCTTTAGGAATCGTCAAACGGTTAAGAGAGCACCTGCTGTTCATAACAAGAGAAACATTTATACTGCCAAAAAAAGTATTCAGTACAAGGCCGTATGGATCAACAGTGGCACCCAGTGGACAATTGATTTGTCACAGAAGTACATTTACTAAAGCTGGATTTTCTAACAGTTCTATCCATAATACTTTCTGCATGAAAGGAACAACTCTTAAGCAAGGCTAGTTTAATAACCTGTAACCAAATATTACTTTTTCCCTCATTAATGTTTTGTAATACTATGTACAGTAGACAGCACAGCTGAGTTTGGGGTTTTGTACAACTCTAAGAGAGGCTTGTATTTGATGATGCTGTGGGTATTATGCATAGTCAAACTGACTGGCAAGTGAAGACAATTTAGAAAGTCATAATGATGCTCAGGTATTATGGTCATGGGTGTCCTAAATGTCAGACAGCAGCTAAATTAGATAGTGTCAAGTCTATATTAAAAAAATGGATGGGGGGCAGAGGGAAGGGAACTAACATGAAACCTATTACATTGTTAAGATGCACACAAATTACTTGGGATAACTAAATGATCCATCTGCCTTCTCCTCCCCTGCCCCCCAACCCCTTATTTGTGAAACTCAGAATTGAGGTCATCTTGCAAACAAATGGATATCACTAGGCACTAAATGAAAGTGGCGCAGCCCCATTTCAAAATGTTCAGCAGTGCTGAGGGCAGAGTAAAATCACCCCCACATACCCAACCTGCAGATCCTCATTTTGTTCCCAAATTAATCTGCACTGGGATTCCCTTTCCACTCCCTTGCAACATTACTCTATGAAAACAATGAAGCCCTATTTGTTTCATGGTATAGATGAAAGGGGAAGATGAATTTAATCTCCTGTCCATCAGTGGACTGACAACATATAAGAAACATCTCTTATTGTCACAGGTATTTTAATCTTTTGTTATTCCAAGAATGCACACAGTAGCCTACTTTGCCCACTCATGTATGCAATCAGTTATTTATGAGATATTTATTGTTCACCTGTGTAGCTTTGAGAACAATTGATTAGAACTCATGTTTTAAAGTCCAGAAAGTTGAAATTCAGGATGAAGCCCTTGAACAGGCAATGAAAGCAAAACTGAGGGCCTGTGTGGAATTGAAGCACAGGGGGAATGTGCTCATGGTGGCCTAACTTGGAAAGGGTATTTTTCATTTTTAACAAAAAGGTATGGGGGGGGGGGGCTCTTGTTTAGTTCCTCTGACTGCTATATTGCAGCCAAACCAATTTAATGGGAAATAATTTTTCTACCGTTTTTTTAAACATACATGCTCTTACGGAAGGAGTCTATAAGTGGTGCGGTTACCCATAGTTTACATAATTTTACAAGTTGCTTTTCTTAGTATGTGAGCAGTCTGGAGAAATGTTACGTTGTGGTGAGGCTGTTTTTATAGATTTTTGCAAAACAGGAGTTTGCTCTCTGCCTTAATTCACAATGGGAACTTCCTTTTCTCTCTTTTGACCCCATTCAACAGAAAGTCACAATCTGGCTCTTGGCTCCCTTTTTTTGACCTTGCCTTCTAACATAAATACAAAGTAATGTGTATTAAAAGCACAACCTCCCTGTCTCTCACACACACCAAAACAAAACAAACACCCTCCCAAAACAAGACACTCCACTGTTCACACTTTTACCCCTGGGGAAGAGGATGAAAGAACAAACGTGATAAAAGTCAGTCATGTCGCATAATGCACTACCAGAAGGTGCTTGGTTACCACTGTGAAGAGAACCTATATAGAATAGAATAGACAGTGGCTGGCAAGTTGTGTGAGCAGAACCAAGGCTCTGCCTATTCCCCACCCCTGCCCACCCAGGATACTCCCACTTGCTCTCCCTTTGCCCCCTATGTTGTGTCATAAGCACCAGGGCCGGCTCCACAGTTTTTGCTGCCCCAAGCAGTGAAAAAAAAAGCTGCCGTGGACGGCCAAAGGAAGAAGCTGCTGACAATTTGCCACCGCGGCGGGCAGAACAGAGGAGCTGCCGCGGAACCACCGCCCCTTTCTAACTGGCGCCCCAAGCACCTGCTTGGAACGCTGGTGCCTAGAGCCGGCCCTGATAAGCACAAACCACAACTTGCTCCTCCCTCCCTCTCCCAAATCTAACCACCTTCAGAGCACACTGCAAAATCTTCCCCATTGATGAAGTATTTCCACCATATGCAACATGATGATTCTTTCTTTTTAAAATAACATCGCAACAGAACCTCCTTCAACCAAGGTACAAAAAAAAAAAAAAAAGCAGAAATATACAGGAAGTTCACTAGGGATCTCACCATGCAGATTTAATTGACCTACTTTAAGTTCTTGGATACTGTGGTGATGGACATTATAGAAACTAAGGTAAACAGACATCAGTGCATTTTACAAACATTATTTAGTTGCGATCTCACATTAAGGTTAGGCAGTGGGTCCTTGGGTGAGTGTATAAACTGAAATTTGTCTGACTAAAAACTTCAATTTAAATATTGTATTAATAAATTTTAGATGTTTAATGAGATGCTTGAATTTTTGGGAGGTGCTCACAGTTGTCAATAGGAGCCAGATAGCCTAAAAGAATAAGTAAATTACAACAATTAACTCTCTCTCCAAAAAAACATGTGAAGCAATGCTTACATGCTACATGCTTCTTCTACTAGTAGTACTGTTTTTTGGCAGAGGACTAAACTGACAGAGGGGAAGCATCTTGCTTAAGTTTATGCTGCAAATCAGGGTAATGCAGGAAGAGGGCCCCAGGAGTCCTGACTCCCATTCCCACGTTCTAACCACAGAAAAACACAATGATCTAATTCATCTTTCCTGGACTCTGGTTTCATTAAAGGTAAGTATAAACTATAATGATGAAGTATGATATAGTTCAGAGCATAACTCTTTATTCTAACATTTCTTTTGTCTGTAAATACTACAAACTTTTCATGATACTGTGAGCTCTCAATCTTTTATTTATTTTTAATTTAATTTTCTGTAGGCTGCTTTTCATCATCACATTGTGATCCAGCAGAGCTCAGGCTCACAATGCTGAATAAGCCTTCCAGGCAAGCTTAAGTATTTTTTATGTCTTAGCTTCAGTTGAAAAGGTTGCTGCATTAAAATTGTTGTCATATGGTGAGTTAAACCCTTCTTCCTTCTCTTTTAATGTTGGCACAAAATATTTAAGATCCTGAGAGTAGGCACTGAAAAATTCTGGAACCTGATCTTGTTAGTTATATTTTTAAAAAAACACAATAATAATATTCTCTACAGACATTGGTTTTTTTTAATGTTATTCTTAATATTGTGTACTATATGCATACATTCCTGTATAGAATTGGGGGCCTACCTTATAGCAACCCCTTCTGAATGGACCCTGGCTTGTGCCTGCTGAGCCCACATCCTCCCTAGGGAAGGTCAGCCTGGAGCCCCCCTCAGAATCCAGGAAAGGTAGTTTCCAGCCAGGTAAATTGCTGTGTGTTTTATTTCAAACCTTCTGAATGAAAACAGTATCAAACTTCACAGCATCTTCCCTGAAAGTCTGAACAGGTTAAGTCCCTTTCACCAAGTTTGCCCCTCATCCCACAAGTTCATCAACCCAAAAGTTCCTGGCTCTTACCTCAGAGCTTTTGGGATAACAGGACTGTCCCCAGTTTCCCTTCTGTCCATCTGTTTCTTAAAGCCATTCTTCCCGGCAGTTGCTCCAGTCGTCCATTTCCTGCTCTTCCTTTTATGGGGATCATCCAATTTAATTTTTGGGTCTTTTCCCAGGTGTAGCAGGTGGGGCTAATTAGCCAGCCAGCCAGCTGCAGGCTCTGACCCTAGGGGAATGCTATCCCTCATACCTTCACAATCCCAAACAAAAAAGTGTAATTATCCTGGAGTTAGGGTTAAGAGTGTATATCATTAACTGAAATGTAAAAATCCTCACTAGAATGTTGCAATTAGCAGTAGGGGAAATTCGAAAAGCGTTAAAGAGAGTCAAGGTGGGTGAGGTAATATCTTTTACTGGACAAACTTCCATTGGTGAGAGAGACAAGTTTTCGAACTGCACCAAGCTCTTCCTCAGGTCTGGCAAAGGTACTCTGTGTACTCTAGATACTCCGAGTACCTTTCCCAGACCTGAAGAAGAGCTCAATGTAGCTCGAAAGCTTGTCTCTCCCCCCCTTGTCTCTCTAATATCCTGAAACCAACATAGAACACTGCATACGCAGAGTTAAAGAGAGTTACTTATAAGGCATGGGCACATTTGAAAGGACGGAAATTGATATTTAACATACTCAAACTTTTTTTTCCTACATATTATATTGGATTAGGAATGACACAATTTCCCAATATAAGCACATTTGCTTCTGGCATTGTTTGGATAAAAATGGAATATCTATAACATATCACTGTTTTTCATAGAATTTCATATGATTGAAGTGAGTCTCAGCTCATACTATAAACCTTTAATGGGTTTGTTGCATATTTCTATTATCTATCAATCATCTGTTTTCAAAATAAAAATTAAAGTCACAAATGGGAACTACCCTACTTCCTTGGTAGCAGTGGTTTCAAAGTATCCATTGCATGAGAAGTCCAGTGTAGGGAAGAAAAATATCAAAAGAATGTTTCATTTCCTAAAACAACAACAACAAAAATCTCGAAAACTTCCTATATGGTTGCTCTGTATTTTCACTCCCATGTTCCTTGTTTTTCTGTCTGATTTCTAAAAAGCAAAAAAATCCGAGCTAAAGATAAAATACACACACAGTCTTCCAATATCCTAGCACAAAGGGTTGTCACTGTAACAGCTTGCTTAGGGCCTGATTCAAAGTCTAGTGAAGTCAAAAGAAAGACTCCCATTGATTTCATCAACTTCTGGATCAGGAGTGAAATCCTGGCTCAATTCAAGTCAATGACAAAACTCCCATTGACTTGTGTGGAGCCAGGATTTCACCTCAAGTTCTTAATACTCCCAGTTGTATCTTGCATGCATGTATGTGTAGAGTATATATTAAAGTTGTGCTTTGTCTATGCACTTATCACAATGGCATTGATTGGGTAACAGATAATGGCCATGCTGTCCATACAAACATGCAGTTTAATCAGCCTGGGTAGAATTTTAATATCTTATGTGCTTATATCACATTTGCTAAATCTAGTGTTGTAATCTGCAGCACCAGAAGTAATATCACATTTAAAAAATGATGATGAAATCCTTTGCATGATTACTTTTCTTGGTATAAACGTTTAGTTTTGGTTACTGTCCTTGGGGTTAAGAACGAATGATGGAGAAGTCAGGAAGGCTTTTCCTTTAAAGCTCATCCAATTTAAAATGCTGGGTCTTTCGTGATTTCTAAGCATGGCTGAGCTTTGCTCAGCACTGGACTTGGAGAGAGAGATTGGGTGAATTTTAGGTCACCTTCATGGCTTCCAAGTTCCAGGGCCTACTGGAGTATAATTCATGCTCTGCTGTAAGGTAGCCATTGTGACAGATATTGCAACCCTCTGTAGTTATCTTTTGGGGAACGTTATATTATATTTACGGGTGGTTTATGTACAATTGTGTATTGCTCTCTGGCGGGGGGTTACCACAGCTCCTCTAGGAACTGAAAACAGCAGAGGGTGATTAAAATGAATTGCACAGAGTGTAAATAACAACTCCAGAGAGGTACCACATCCTGGAGTGGTTTGCATAAATTTATTCAGAGAACAGACAAAGAAAGGGTTTTGCTATAAAAGAAGGAGTTTAAACAGACAGGTGGTCTTCCTGTTGATTAAAAAAAAAAACCTGAGATGGCCTTTGGTCCCAGAGGGACCCACAACCCTAGCTGAAGGGTTGTTAAGAGTGATACCTACCAGAGCCCTATATTGGAGATGGTGGATGATCTCTGGTAAGCTGCTAGTAAGCATGTAGGTAGTGTGATACACATCACTTTCATATTGGTGCACATAACAAAATTCATGTGGTGGGGGACAGGCTGAGGGGTTCGGAGTGTGGGGGGGTGGGCTCAGACCTGGGGCAGAGGTTTGGGGTATGAGGGCTCTGGATGGGGGTGTGGGATCTGGGGTGGGGTGGTGATGAGGGGCTCAGGGCTGGGGCAGAGGGTTTCGGTGCTTTGGGGGGGGGGGTTGGGGGGGAGGGCTCCAGCTGGGAGTGTGGGCTCTGAGGTGGGGCCAAGGATGAAGGGCTCAGGGCTGGAGCAGAGGGTTGGGATGTGGGTGGGTGAGGGCTCTGGGGTGGGGCTGGGGATGAGGGGTTTGGAGTGAAGGAGAGTGCTCTGGGGTTATGGCAAGGAGAGAGGACTCCCCCCAGCTCTCTCCCCCTGAAGGAGCACCGGGGCTGTGGGGGGGGAGAGGTGCCTCTTCCCATTGCGACAGCTCCGGGGCTGGGGCCGCAAGGTAGGTGCCCATCCCCTGGACACGGCTGTCCGGGCCTTGGCTGGTTTGGGCTGCTCCTCCCCTGGCCGTGGCAGGTCCGGGACTGAGTTGGGGTTGGGAGAGGGGCGCCCCAATAGGTGCCGACTCCATGGGTGCTCCAGGGGTGGAGCACCCACAGAGAAAAATTAGTGGATGCTGCTCAGTGGCAGAGCAGGAGCAGGAAGAGGCGGGGCGGGGATGAGGACTTGGGGGAAGGGATGGAGTGGGGACGAGGCCTGGGGTGGAGGTGCGGGGGCTCGAGCATCCCCCAGCTAGAGGGGAAGTCGGCATCTATGGTGCGCCCCTCCCCCAGCAGTGGCAAGTCGACTGGGCGGGTTCCCTGAGCACCTTAGGTGCTGGCCTTTAGGCAGACTGGCTTGCTGGGGATATCACAATGGCAAGAGGAAAGGCAGCCTTCAAACAGAAGGGAGTGGGAGAAGGGTCCCTACCCAGAGACAGGTGATGGGTGGAAACCCGAGACCTTTCTCTGCATTCTTGGAGTAGACTATGGAGGGGAAATACAGGTGCAGTTAGCAGATCTAGCTATCACAGTTTCAGGGTAACTTTATGGCCTTTTTCAGCAGCAGAGCAACAGAACAGAATTGTAAGGGACCTGAGAATTGAGAGCCCTGTGTTAGCTCTCAGGGGTGTAAATGGGCTGAGCCAAGCTAAACCTCTATGTTCCGGTTATAGGTTTACAAACACTAACTTGTCCAAGATTATTTAGTTTGAATATGCTCCTTCTTTATTTTCTAATATACTTTGTGTTAAATATTAATTTGTGGAGAAAAGATAACATGTACCATAAATACAGCTTGGTTTAAAAAAAAAAAATTAGAGATTGTGCCAGAAAGAGTTTAATAACAGTGCTCTGGTCACAGAAGCCTGGTGCTTAAAAATGAATTTATAGTTTAAAGCTGTTACTGGCAGCACCAGGAGTGTACAAAGCACATTTTCTCATTACCAGATCTGTTTTTAGAGTATAAAATCCAAATGCTCTAAGGTAAAGACAAGGGGGACTTTCAAATCTGTCAAAGATCTGAGAAATGTATAAAACTTCCATGCCATGAAAAATAGATTCCCAAAAACAAATGAAGTGCTAGAAGGCAAAATAGAGAGTTTTTTAATTCCAGCTTTTTACAGCCATAAAAGGAATCCACTTCACAAAGAATGAGATCATGTTAATTTAATGAAAAACTAATTAAGTGCAGTCTTGATCTCTCTCCAATTCAAGTAAAAGTAACATCTTCTAATGTCTTTGGTGCCACTCAAAAGGAAAAATAAATGTTTACCTACTTTTCTGACTTACAGCTACAACAAACATAATGCTACTTTTCATGCTGCAAAGGGAAATACAAACATTGGCAAAATCAGTCATTGGCCTAGAGTTGTACTCCTGCATACACTCACAAGCAGAGCAGAAAGACTTTATTGTACTCATCAAAGATCTCACCATGTGTATAGGATCAGATAGTTTGTGCTTTCATCTGTGATCTGAGAACTACCGAACAAATCTGAACATTCTTGTCCAGCAGTGTCACTAATATTTTAATGGCGCCATTGAGAACCTTTTTATCTATCCAGACACTATTATCTGAACTACTTCCAGCACTTCAGTGAATGAGTGTGATGATTTGAAGAGGTGAGATTGCATACTGCAGGAACACAGAGCACAAGAACCAAAATGTGAAAGATATAATTCTAGTTATATCTAGTAAAGACTAATCTCTGCTTGTTAATAGTATTCATTGTGCATCAAAAGCCAAAGATATTCACCAACTGCATAGGAGGAGACAGGGTCTCGAAGAGCTGGATAAATCATTCAGAGCAAACAATTTCTGTGATAAGTTTTGCCCCTGTCGATAGAGTTTGATTTGTATCAATGTATTGATTATTTAGACTTGTTTGACAAACAGCTTATGTAAATAAAAGTCATTCCATGGGTTCATTAACTATATTTCAGTCATATGCTACTTATTATACATAGTGTCATTGGTCACCTAAGTAGCAAAGGATAGTTTCTATTTCCTGATTGGATGATTCAAGCTTTTAAAATCTGAAAACAACAAATAATGAATAATCATTTGGGGATAGAAGTGCACTTATTTGCATGCACATACAGGTCTCCATCTGAAGAACACTTATTGTTAATAGGAACAATACATTCACATGAATATTTGTAAATAGCAAGTAAAAAGGAGGCAGGAATATAGTCAAAGTGAACATCTGTTCAGAATTTGAATGAATGTTTCCCAGCATCTAAACTAATAACTTTCATGGGCCTGATTCTCCACTGCTTTTGGACCTTATGCAGTCATGTACACTTTTTCAAAGTGAGCACAAAGAAGAAGTAAATTGCTACCAGATCAGAATTCTCCACCACATACCCTCATTGTAATGTTGTACACTGAGACTTTATACCAGTGTAAATGACTACAATAGGAGAAAAGCAGAACCAGGCTCCAACCTTCCACCCCCACTCCCAGCTGCTTACCTATTCTATTTAAGGTGAATGGAACTTATGCTGAAGAACAAGAACCAGTTAAATTAAGTAATTTACTGCTGGTGTTTTTGATAATCCATCATAATGCATTATAGTAATTAACACACCCTAATTGTGGAGTGTGAAGGGTACGGCCACATCTGTCTCTGATCCCTGTTTTGGGGAACATTTCAACAGATCTAATTTTTCTGGTGCATTAATTAAGAATATAAGAACGGTCATCAGGGTCAGACCAATGTTCCATGTAGCCTAGTATCCTGTCTTCTGACAGTGGCCGGTGCCAGTGCTTCAGAGGGAATGAACAGAACAGATAATCATCAAATGATCCATTCCCTGTCATCCAATCTCAGGTTCTAACAGTCAGAGGCTAGGGATACCCAGAACATGGGGTTGCATTCCTGACCATCTTGGCTAAAAGCCATTAATGAACCTATCCTCCATGAACTTATCTCATTCTTTTTTGAACCCTGTTATCATTTTGAACCCTTCACAACATCCTCTGGCAACAAGTTCCACAGGTGTGCATTACGTGAAGAAGTGTTGTTCTGTTTTAACTGCCTTTACTGAAAGTCCCTGTACCTTTACCCAATCCCTTGGAACTCCACTGCCAGGATTTCCCCTGCTAGTGGCTGTCCCAGGACTCCCCACAAAGGGAGGTTCTACAGTGCAAAGAAGAGCCACAAGGCTGCAGCAACATTTTCCTGGATCTGCAGCCGGGCTTGGGAAGGCCATTGAGCGTCATCCTCACAAGCAGGACTCACTTCCATCCTTTACCTACTCCCTCTGTATTCATGGATCTCTGCCACAACAGAGAATGAGTGACAGTGCCACAAAGATGAGTGGCCCCGTCCACACAAAGGTCCAGAATGGGTACCCTCCACACCACAAATCTCCAGGGCACAGTTAGACCCTAGGTTATTTGGATTACTAAGAAAGACCAGAACCAACCCCACCCCCATATTGTTTAATGATAATAATAATTATTTCCAGTTGCCTTAGCAAAATTTTCCTTCCACATCTTTTATGTAAATTTTACTTTGCACAACAGATGTCATGCACTCCTGTGCACCACTGAAGAACCACCTAAGTCTTATTTTGAAGGCTTCATTGGTGCACAGACCTTATGTCATCTCCCCTCCCAAGTGACAATTTCACTCACTATGCATGACTCCACATATAAGTGACCGAGGAAAAAAGAGAATGTTAGGAATTATACAGACATGCTTGCCTGGCTCTCGTATCTTGAAAATAATAATGATACAAATAAGTGGCAGGTGTATATTTTCCCCTCCACCCTTAGAAGATAAAATTTTTAGCTATTGAGTTTTAACCGAAGGCCAGAGCTGGACAAATAGAAGTGTCATTTTACTTCATGCTGTCTGAATTGCATCAAGCTTAATACCCATGCTGAGCACAATATAGATACTTATTAAAAATGCTGACATTGGCATAAAAATGCAATTACAGTGTTGTGCCTCCTTTAATAACAAACTAGTCTGCTTCCCTATCTTAGAGGTGACTCAAAGCCTTAAATTAGAATTCTCAGCATATTCCACATAGGCAAACTGCAGGATTTGAATGAGGAGATCTGCTTCCTGATCATGTTGCTTACTGCTAGCTATAATTACAGTATTTATGAATTTAAACCTTAATGACAGAAAACACAGCAGCTCTGCTGCATTGTGCAACAAATGTCACTTTCATTTTTCTATAAATATCTTATTCAAAAATAGATGACCATTAGGACAGAATGGGGGAAGTGAGGGTGAGGGGGCAGGATTCAGATTTGTGTGCGATCACAGAGACTGGAGAGTCATTCTCAGCCAGACTTGAAGGCATTACTGCAAAGCCCAGAAATCCTTCAACTTTGCTGGAGGATCACGAAGTAGCCTGTGGTAACAAATCCCATCACAAAATCTGGATGGAAATTGCAGGAGACACATTATCAATTCTCATCTGGTTTGCTTGACTGACTGGCTTTTAAAAGCATTTTGTTTTTAAACTATTATATTTATCAGTTATTGTTCACTGCTTCTGTAAATTTTGTGCAACTGGTGACCCACACGACTAGTTCTTTTCTCATCTGTTTTTCTTGGTACCTTGAACCATCTGTGATAAGATTTGGCTCAAAGCATAATAAAATATTTTCAAAAAAAGAAATTAAAAAAATTGCAAGAGATCATGTAACAAATACAAAATACACATGGGTCACTAAAGCAACTCCTGCCTAACTGTGTCGCATGCATACTATGACAATAGTTGATCTGGTGCAGTGTACACTATATTCTGGATAGCACAGTCAATATTAATAGGGAAGGATTGATCATTCTTCCAACATTGTACATAACATCTGTTGTTTCAACCTGCTGGCTTTTTTTCTCCAAATGGCAGTTCTCTTGAGCCATCTTAATGTCTCTCTCTAATTCCAGGCCACCCAATGGCAACTGCTTAGTATAGGCAAAGCCTAATCGGTTTTGTCAGGTTGAAATCCCAACCACTGACAATGAGGAAACCAATATAATGCAACTCCCTGCTGCTGGAGCTTTTCACTGTGGCATGTAGCTACACACTGTACTCTACATGCTGCCGTAAATGTAGACATAGCCTAAGCTACTGTGTGAAGAAAAGGGATCTCTCACTCAGCAATAAAACAATGACATATTTGAGCAGCACTGTTTTCTCAGGTCAGAATAGAAAGGAATGCCAGATACCATTTGTTTTCACTTGGGTTACTCTCGACCTTTGTCACGCCCTTTCACTCCAAGTGGTTTTGTTTTCTCTCCCTCTTCTGTCATTAACCTGCATTTAGGCACCTTTCAGCAAGCATTATGCAGATGTTTACGTTTAAGCCCATGAGTAGTCCCATTGAAGTCAATAGGACTGCTCATGTGCTTAAAGTTGGACTGGTGTCTAACAACTAGATCCGCAAAGGGATTTAGTTGCCTAATTGCCACTTTAGTGCCTAAATCCAAGCTTTAGATCCTCAGAACCCTGCCCAGCTGCTGCCTAATCCTGTAGGCATCTAAATTCCCTAGGCACCTGCTTTTCTGCTGATAAAGTTCCCTGAGCCCCTACATTTCTGTTGGATATACACAGGTACCTAATTCCTGATACCCAGACATAGCTCTCACCTGAACCCCAGCAGGATCCTCAAGCTAGGCATTCCCTTGCCTGTTTCACCTGTGGGGCCCAACCAGATCAAGCCTCAAACAAGACAATGCAGGAGAATAACCTTTGGCCCAGTAGTTACAGCACTCACTCAGGATGTGGGGTGCAGATTAGAGCTCCCCTCTGCTGCTGTGGAGCAGGGATTTGAATCCAGGTCTCCCACCTCTCAGATGTATGACCTCACCACTGGGCTACGGGATATCCTGGAGTGGGTCTCTCTCAAGTTCTCCTGTTGCAGCTCTTCTACTTCATATGCCATACTTAAGAGACACTAGACAAGGAAAAGAGTGAGAATGACTCTATAGCCCAGTGGTTAGGGCACTCACCTGGGACTTGGGAGACTAAGCAGCATTTTGTGCAAGAATTCATGGATGTGAATCCCAAAAAGAGGGAGACACCTTCCTCTAGCCCAGAGGTAGGCACCTAAATCCCTTTAAGAGGTGGGGATTAGGCCACACCCCTTTCCTTGGCAGTTCCAGTTGGCTAGTTTAGGCAGCTCCCTGATCAGCATGGTGGCCTCTGTGGATCCCATTCTTGGATGCCTAACTGTTCCCAAACACCGTATAAGAAACCTGCACATATAAGTCGGAAGCCACAAGACAGCAAGCACCTGAACTTCAGGCATTGCAGCACTGAACTTGCATCTGGCCTAAGAGCCTTACTGATCTGGACCAGCAAGGGGCAGCCTTAGGGGCAGCAAGAGATCTCAGCAAGAGAAGTCCAGACCAAAAGAAAATTTAAATCTTAAACATTATGCCAGTCACTGTCTTATGAATGCTTATCTTCCTTCTCCTTCCATTGTAATGCTGAAGAATTTTGTTGGTCTAGTACAGTGGAGGGCAACCTGCGGACTGCGGACGCAGCCTGTCAGGGTAATCCGCAGGCAGGCTGCGAGACAGTTTGTTTCCATTCACTATCCACAGGCATGGCCGCCTGCAGCTCCCAGTGGCCACGGTTCGCCGTTCCCAACCAATGGAACCTGTGGGAAGTGGCACAACCAGCACCCACCATTGGTCTAGTAGAACACACATTGTTAAAAATAACTGAACCTCATTAAGCTTAAATATGTCACTGATTTAAAATTATACATAAATATGGTAAAACTGCACTGTTTGGGACTTAGTCCCTCCACTGCCCTCCCTTGGGGGTCTGACAGGGTCCTGTACTCACTCAGTCCTTGTTTTCTGGGTCCAGGCAGTCATTAGGACAGGCCTAGGCATGGGAGATTTCACAGAAGTCTACCCCTTTCAGGGCTGTCATAGTTCCCCCAAAATGCAAAGAAAACAAAACAAATTAATTAATGGAAGCTAGGAATTAACTTTCCATCTGGCAAGGGGCCCCTTGCAATCAGTAATACAGTTCAGGCAAGTCACCCACAACATTTCTAATGCAAATGTTCAGGCCCACCTTCTACACAGGATGCTCACGCTGACCATGGTTATGCAAGCAGTCTTTCTCCTCAGCTACACTACTCTCCAATAGCTGCCACCATATTGGCTAACTGCCCCCTTTTTATGGGTTAGTATACTCCATAACAAGCACTAGTTATAGGCATAGCATGAATAGAAACCCAGCCACATACAATGAAGACGTCCATAAGCTACAAAATCCCACAAAAATATTTCAACCAAAAGGATAAACGGTTTTTCTCCTATTTTCCCTTCACCCTGTCAATAATTCCAGACTTATAAGAACTGGTCAATAATTTTTTTAGTGGAAATTTCTGAAAATAGCAGTTTTCTTTCTCTCTCTATTTCTTGATTAACCCCCTCCCCCAAACTGAGAAACTGGATTTTTTTTTTTCAAAACCAGGTTTTGGTTTTCTCATTCTTTCTTTCTCTTTCTATTCCCTCTCTCTCCCCACTCCCCATCTCTCACTTTGTTTCCTTTTTCCACTGTTTTCCACTGAGAAAAAAAAGAGAAAATGGGGGAAAGTGATAAATTGAAGCAACAAAAAACAATTTTTTTCACAAAAATATATTTACCATTTTCCATATATAGCCCCATATTTTTTTTGTTAACATCACCTGATAAGACAAATTATGAATTTATTCAAAGACCAATTTCCAAATTGTGTGATGCCTGTACTAGTATTTATATTGAAAGGTATTTATAAAATATCGTTGATTTCTTCACTTCACAGCCTTGCCTTACTTTGCATGCTGCGTTTTTCATATATTTTTGCCATGCCAGTACATAGCAGTATTACCATGATGTGAAAGAAAAAGTTCTGTAGATACCTTCCTGGCTACTTCATGGTTATCATACATCCTTTTCCCTTTTTCACATATGTGTGTCCAGATATCCCAGATGTGGTCAGCCCTAGAAAGGAATTTAGTGCAATTCTCATCTGCTAAGAGGCAGAATTCAGCCATAGAGTGAAATCCTGACCCTGTTGACATTAATGGGAGTTTTGCCATTGACTTCTGTGGGACCAGGATTTCACCCATAGAACCATGCCACCAGTGATTTTCAAGAGAACCTCCAGAACATCAAGAAGAACCTTAAAAGATAGCATGAGACCTCCCTTCATTTTCTATTCTGCCCCAAGAAAGCATTTTCCCCATAAGCAACTCTGACGTCCTACCTAGCTATTTAGCTTTTCAGGGTTCAGAGAAATAGCTGGACTAGCTAGCTAAGCAGCAGTTCTGTAGAAAAGGACCTGGGGATTATAGTGGACGAGAAGCTGGATAAGAGTCAACAGTGTGCCCTTGTTGCCAAGAAGGCTAATGGCATATTGGGCTGTGTTAGTAGGAACATTGCCAGTAAATCGAGGGAAGTGATTATTCCCCTCTATTCGGCACTGGTGAGGCCACATCTAGAGCATTGCATCCAGTTTTGGGCTCCGCACTACAGAAAGGATGTGGACAAATTGGAGAGAGTCCAGTGGAGGGCAATGAAAATGTACTGGGGTACATGACTTATGAGGAGAGGCTGAGGGAACTGAGCTTATTTAGTCTGCAGAAGAGAAGAGTGAGGGGGGATTTGGTAGCAGCCTTCAACTACCTGAAGGGGGGGTTCCAAAAAGGATGGAGCTAGGTTGTTCTCAGTGGTGGCAGATAACAGAACAAAGAGCAATGGTCTCAAGTTGCAGTGGGGGAGGTTTAGGTTGGATATTAGGAAATACTATTTCACTAGGAGGGTGGTAAAGCACTGGAATGGGTTACCTCGAGAGGTGGTGGAATCTCCTTCCTTAGAAGTTTTTAAGGTCAGGCTTGACAAAGCCCTGGTTGGAATGATTTAGTTGGGCTTTGAGCAGGAGGTTGCACTAGATGACTTCCTGAGGTCTCTTCCAACCCTAATCTTCTATGATTCTGTGACCACTGATAAGGTGTTTTTGGAATCCCAGATAAACTAAACAAACAGGCAGAAATAGAAATGATCCATTTGTATTCTGAGTGAAGGAAGGCGAACAGTAAATTCATCATATACTGTTACAAAACAAGTACAAAGGCGTAAGAAAAACAATCACGAAACTTGCTCTTTGATTAGTGACCTTCAGTTTTACTAATATGTGACTCATGATAATTCCATGGAAAATTAGCTATTTTTCTCCATGATGTCATGAACTACATGAACTATCCACTCATTAGATGGTAATACTTTTGTAAAATATTTATTGAAAACAGTAAATATTTTCATGGATTCTGATGGGAACACTTAATTTGAAAAGTTTACTTTGGAGTATACATTTTCAATTTAAAATGAAATCTAATTTCCCTAGTGACTTGATCAGCATTCTATAGCACTGACTAGGAGTCTGTTCTATTTTTAATAGCCTAGTGTCCCCCAAATAAAAAAATATGTAAATAGCACATGAAAAATAAATAGAAAAGAGATGTATTTTCAGAATTGCTTTTGTTATATGATTTCTATTTATAATTATATTAGAAAGCAGAGAATACTATGTGATTTATATGGATAATTATCCTGTAATTTCAAATCAGTCTGATATTTCCTTCTCTTTATTTTGTAATTTAACTGATTGTTTTTCCTTGTCAATATTGTGTATGTATCAAAACTTTCTCTTTTAACTTTTGCTAAATTATTTTAATTAAAATGGGAGTGTTTACACTTCTTTATATCACATTCATATTCCAGTAGGCATAAAAATTTCACTAAATAATATTGAATAATTAAGAATAATACATTATTTATCAGTTATGAACAGTTTTCTACAAGATAAAAACACGATTGTGTTATTATTTATATTTATTTGTTATTTCAAAGTCAAGTTGGTATTGGGAAATGAACTTTCTGATGTGTGTGTGCGCATTCACACACAGACACACTGCAGCAAATTTTGAAATTGCTAGTATCGCCTATTACTGAAAACATAAAAAATGAATATTATATTCTTGCTAATTTGTATTCCCCTAGCCCTCAACACATACAAAAAAGTGGAGGATAAAATGACACTTGAAGGAACAAAATAAAACTAGGGTTGAATTTGTTAACAACTATTATGTTATCTTCTGGTTCCCTTTATCACCAGCCAGATGCTATTTGCTTTACTCATGGTTAAAGACCCTAATGGCACATGCCTGCAGTCCCATCTTTCTCTAAAAAGTAAGTGGCCTATTGGTGTAGAATTTCACAGAGTTACTTTTTATGCCCTTTGAATTGTCTATGTAGTTGTTGTTTGGTTTCTTTTCATAAAATTTAAACCGGAAGACTTTAAAATTGATCTGTGGCTGAAAGTTTTCCTTCGCAGTCTCTCTTGTCATTGTTCACTAATTGCATTTAAAAATCACTATCTATCTACATAGCATCTGGTAGGGAGGTGGATCCTGAGTAGATCCTAGTGCAACAGGTAGGGTGGATTTTTATTTTTTTTTTTTGGTAATGGATTTAGAGTAATTTTAAGCCTTTATTCAAGTTTTCACTGAAGGTGTATCGGCTGTGCACCCCAGCCTGATTGATGGGGGACAATTGCATGCAAAGCTGAAAGTACTCCTAGTTCAGACTCATAAAACTGTCCATGTCAGGACCTACACTTTTCTATCAGATGTTATCCACAACAGAGAAAGTTCATTCACAACTGTTGATGGATAAAACACTATCAGCTGCTGCCCTTCTACATCCCACAGGTCCGACCCACCTGCCTTGACAAATCCACCCCCAAATTTAACATTAAAAAAACCCAGAAAATTAATATGCAAAATGTGTTGTTCTGAAGCAGTTAGGATTGTCACACCCACAGCATACCTGACACAGAACAGTAAAAGCAGGAAAATGAAAACTACAGCCACCTATCAGTATATATGTGCTCTTCCTCCACATACTGTATCATTACAAACAGCTAACATATAGATGACACACTGCAAATTTAACTCTGCCCTTCTGCACATGTCCATTTACCAAACTACCTGTTTCAAGCACAACTACTCCACCAAATTTCTTCAGTTACCAATATTGGGGGGAAACTAATCTATTAAAGGTATGTGTGCAGAAAGCTGGAAGAGGAGCAGAGCTAAGGCTGTGATACACTGGATCAGTTCATCAGCTTCCCCAGTATAAATATTAAATAATAACAATAAATATCCCATAGGGTAATGAGGAAAAGAGCAAGACTTTAACAACATGTAAAACTTGCAGAGTTCTTTCACTAATCTCATTTCCCCTCTGTTATTTGCAATGCACCCAGATTAGTTACATTGAAGGGGTATTGTAAAATAAAGTATATTTAGACAACATCTTTGAGCCCAAAACACAAACTATATAGATGCAGCACTGCTGAAATGAAGCCACTTCTGGCGTTTTGGGCAGCCAGTCAGATAATCAGCATGCAACACCTAGACCTGGAAGGACAGGAGAGAACATTTTAATTCTATGAAGAACATAAGAGTAAAAACCCTACCAGTCCAGGAACCGATATTTCCTGCATCATACTAGTACACAAAGCCAGTGCTCCCACAAGTAAAAATTACAATGCTGGCTTGATTTCTCTTTTCCTTTGCTGACACCAGCTCTTACAAAATCTGCCATGGGACTACATTCTGAGCACAGAGGACCCCATTGCTTAAGAGGTTAGACACACAGGTAACTGCCAAGTATGCAGTTTAGCTGCTGCTGAATTGAACATGCTAACGTTCCGTCATGGTAATTGCCTCCCTCTTCCCGCATTATCTAGTCAGAAAAAAAGTCATGTGAAGTTGCATGGGAAGGACTGAAAGTTCAGCTTTGGCTCAATGTGCGATACATTCCTCAGCCACATGACAGATCAGATACAATATTTAAATCTGCTGATTATATTCAGTAACTATCCTATCAGAACTATGAATACATTACAAACGTGCTACGATAGCTGTAGAATCTGTGCGCTAAAATGACTTCCCACAGTTGATTGTGTCCTTTATTATTTCAGTTTCATTAAAATTGATAGGATTCATCAATTTGGAAATCATTTGACTACCTCACCACCTGAACTACTTTTGTTACAGGACATAAAGTTACCAATTCTTAGTGTTTTGTCCTAACTGGATATGTATTTTTCCCTTCTACAAACCAAAACAGCATTTTTTTAATAGTGACAATTTCAATAGTAACTTGAAATGTCGCTACTTTTCCTGCAAAGATTCAGCAGACATGGTATGAGATTGTAGTGGCATGTTGGCTGTCCCCTCCAGCACCGCTCGTTCATCACACTCTTTGAATAAGCAGGTGTTTGTGGTTGAGAGAATTTCTGCTTCCATCCCTTCCCCAAGTAGAGGTATTAATAATCAGCAGTAGCCTAACAAAACAAGAGGCTCAGAGATCCTTCACTACTAAAACAGTTTTTTGAGGAAAAGGAGGCAAAAGCAACCAACAAATGCTAACCAGCCACAAGTATCAAAATACATAGAGAGGATGGATGGTTTTGTGATAAAGGTATTAGACTGGGAAATCTGGGTTCAAATCCTGGCTCTGCCACAGACTTGGATATGACCTTGGGTAAGTCATGAATGGTATGTCTACATTACACATTAAGCATAGTGCCCGACTCAGGTTTGAACCCAAACCCCCCTTCCACCCACACACAAATCAGTCTGACTCCGGTCAGTAAGCACTCAGGACTCGGGTTCTAGAAGGGTGGGTCAGAGCCCAAGTCCTGCTGGGATTTGGGTCCAAGCCCTGTAATTTTTCAGTGTGGATGCAAGTCAAGCCACGGGACAGAGTCAGGAGGTCTGCAAAGTGCAGTACAGATGCTGTTGTGGAGTTTATAGACCCCACAATAAGGCTGAGGCAAGGAAAGGTCTGTAACATTACTGGGCCTAGAAGACCCTGTCTCTATGGCACTGCCAAGCATACTCCTGGGGAAAGGACCAGTAAAAGGAAGCTCCAGCAACCCCAGGGAGGGAAAAGAAAAGAGAGAAGAGATTTCCTAGAGGAAGACTACTCTTCAGCAGCAAAGAAACCACTGCTGAGGGGTTCTGGCTGTAGGTCATAGAATCATAGAGTTAGAAGGAACCACAAGGGTCATCTAGTCTAACACTCTGCCAAGATGCAGGATTTGTTGCTTCTATCCCCGTTCCCCTTTTGTGACACGACTCTAGAGGGAGAGGAAGAACCAGGGTCAAGGTTCAGAGGTCTCAGGCATTGGCCCTAGACTGTGAGGGCTGGAGGCAAGGAGAGTTATTCAGTTGTGGCTACACTCCAAACTGAGACACTGAGCATGTTAGAAAGTGTCTAGGCATGCTGACCGACCAAATCATCCCACTACAGATGCATTAGCATGGCCGAGAGACCCAGGTTTACAATGCAGAGTGGATGCTCAAACACGGGCTTGGAAACACCAAGTGCACTAGCCCAGGTTCCACAAACCTGGCTTTATAATCTAGGGTAGACATACTCTTAGGTTCTGATCCTGCTCCCATACAATCCAATAGCAAAACTCGCATGGACTTCAGTGATGCAGTATTGAGCCCTTAATCTCTTCATGAATCAGTTTCTCACCTGTAAAATGGGGATAACAATACTTTACTTTCTGACTTGTAACTTCTTTGGGTCAAGAAGTGTCTCCTATTATGTATTTATATAGTGCCTAGCACAATGGGCTCTGGTCTTACAAATATTAAGTAATAATAATAAATCAACAACAATAATGAAGAAATAAATTCAAATAGAGATAAAAAGCCTACAATACAAAGATATTAATGTACAAAAAGTATTTACTTATAGAAAAAAACAAGAATTATAACAAAACAGAAGTTGTTAATAGAGGTCAAAAGACAATAGATTTTCTGGTTTTGGTGCATACATATTATACAAGGTTTAAATAAAAATATTTCTAAAGGAGCAATATAATATGCATACTATTTATTCTTTGCAAGGTAAGTTTCTCTATCTTTGTGAAAATCAGGAGTCTATCCAAAAGGTTAATTAATTCTTTTTATAAAATTCTTCCTTGCCTTTGCATACATTAGAAAACTATTTTTTCTTTCTTACTTAAACATCCCGAATGGCACACCAAACACAAATCAAACATTCATGATGTGTAGGTTTCAAAAGTGGTTATGTCTTTTCAAACTAGTCAACAGGTGATAAAATAGTGTGGTCTATAGGTCATGCAGATTTATTTCCAGGAAAGCACTTGATTTATTTTGTGAAACTCACCCAAACATGAGTTTCCCTAACAACTTTATCTGTTTATACCAGGCTTTCTACTGCAGTGTTTAACCACTTACAGAGATGGCAAGTTTCTGCAGTTGACAGCCATGATATTTAGCAATCTGAGTATTCCTTTCATTTGCTCATTTTGTTTCCTTTTTTTGATGGAAATTATTGGAATTTGATTTTCTTGCATTTAACGAGAATCAAACAATATTTGTCATGATGGCACTGAGCATGTGAAATAATACAACCAGGAACATACAAACAGTCTGGACAATAAAATTTAGAAATAAGTTTTAACATGAAGAATAAACACTGAATTTATAGTGCTGATTACAATCTTACAAATTACGGGCATGTCAATCTACCCATTCTTTAAGGTTCTTATATTGGCAAAAAACTATTAAAACAAAACATGGGCAATCTTTTCACAAATGCAAAAATGGTTATAAATGCAATACCAGTCAAAACAAATACATTAATTTCTACTGGAAGAAAATGTGCCAATGGGCTGACATATCAGGGAATAATATTTCCTACTGTAACAATAGTCATAATTTTATTTTCATACTTATAGATTCTCTAATACTTGAGGGAAGTCTAGAACTTCAGTGTTATACAAATGGGAATATTATGGATAGATTGGGTTACTGAGTGTAAAATTGACTGCAGAGAAAATCTGAAAGATTTTTGAGCAAGTGAGTCTTCTGGGGCAAAAAAAAAAAAAAAAAAAAGTCATAAAAGTGTTTCTATTAAACCATTTGCAGGTGCTGGAAACATTATTACTAAGCTAGCAAGTGCTTTGAAGAATCAGAGGTGAAAAATTCATTTTTAGTATCATAGGACCCACCACTGATATCAGATAAGTAAAAATTTATGTGTTAGGGGCTTCAGTTTCTGCAAAAATAATTTTGCACATCAGAAAACCTGGAAAGCTCCTCATTAGGATTAGTTTGTAGATAAATGATCACGGTTTGCATGAAATATAAATGGAAATTCAGAAAAGAGGTGCATTCAAAGAGCTCAAAACTGATTTCACAGACATTGCAATGCCATCTTTCCAAATAATTTATTTAAATCTTTTACTGTGGTCCACATCCTTCTCTAATTATGTATTAGAAACACATAGTTTAGGTGCGTATTAGTATACAGTGCAATATAGAATATTCAGTATAAAATTATAATGAAAGAGTAGTAATTATAACCCTGATTCAATGGGGACTGGATAAATCAAGGTACTGGTAATAGACTATATAGTCTTTCATTTCTAGGCAGCCAATCTGAATCCAGCCCAGATTGGGAGCAACAAAGTTTTAGCATCTAGCCAAGATTTTCACAGAGAATGACCAACCGACCCTTGAGTTCAAAGATGAAGTATGTTAGCAAGGATGCATGGTAGAAAAAACATAACTGTTCTGTGGATCGATTGGCATTCACCTCTTTGGTACCAACGCTTAGACAGTATAATGCTGGGTAACATACAAAAAAATTAAGACCCCCAATCCTGAAAAGATTCACACACACATCCTTAACTTTAAACACAAATAGTCCCATTGAAGCCAGAAATGCTAGGAATGAATTTAACTTAAAATGTCTCTAGACAGACAATAACTACATTTGTCATAGGTACAGCAAATGATTCATGATATTTTTAACTTTTTAATAACTTAGCCTCAATCAAAAAGTACTGTATGTTCAGTCATCCTGAAAAGGTTTTTATAGTCTAGGAGGATCCAGGGAATTAGAGATCAGTGAGCCTATCTTCAGTACCTGGAAAGGTACTCTGACAAGTTATTACACATTTTTGCAACCAACAAATGGATTACTTCTTATGATAATGTTATTGTCTTTGCTTGCTGTTTTGATATCATAAACAAGCAGATCATGGCCACAGTTAGTAGTTTTTCAAAGCTAGGATCTAGTCCCTGAAAGAGTCATCTTTTCTTCCATAATAGGAGAAAGGCAGACTAATTATAATCTAGTCATCACTCGGGTACTTATCTGATCCTTAATATTGTAGTATCTGATTTTTAATTTCATCATGGGGATCACTAAAGACATGTTAGGTCTTAAAGGTGTATCATCCATCATTTCTGATGTTAGGTGCCTGGCAAATCTATTTGCAAGCCCTCAGAGGTGGTGATAAATGTGATATAAATACTTAGTTAAACAGATATAAATATAATTCTGTTTAAATTAATTGCTTCTGTCACCACTATAATCCTTTAAAATTTATTTTGACAGTCTTTTATGGATATGATAGGATGAAGAATTAAAGAGAGTAATATAATTAATGCCATATGGGTTTATGGAAAAATAGATCCTGTCAGCTAACTCGATATCTTTTTCTTTCAAAATGGGATACAGTTTGGTTGATAAAGGTAATAGTGTTGATATAATATATCTTGACTTCTGAAAGGTATTTAACTTGGTGCCACATGACATTTTGATAAAAAATTTAAAAGATATAAAATTAACAAATTACATGGATGAAAAGATGACTAACTGATAGGTCTCAATGGAATTGTAACTAGGAAGTCATCATTGAATAGATGTGTTTCAGTTAGGATAATGCAGGAATCAGTTCTTGGCCCTACGCCAATTAACATTTTTATTAATAACCCAGAAAAAAAATATATCATCACTGATAACGTTTACAGATGACACAAAATTGGGGAAGTGGTAAATAATGAAGAAGACAAGTCACTGCTTTAGAGTCATCTGAATCACTTGGTAAGCTGGGCTTAAGCAAACAATATAAGCTTTAATTTGGCTAAATGTAAATGTATACATCTAGGAACAAAAGAATGTATGCTGTACTTACAGAATGGAGGACTCTATCCTGGGAAACAGTGACTCTGAAAAAGATGTGGGGGCTGTGGTAGTTAATTACTGTCGCTGCTGAAAAATTTACACCTTAGTTCTATTCTGAATTTGTCATGGGTGGTGGGTGAAACTTCCTCTGGGAGAGGCGACCTCCTTGTCCTGCCTCTTCCACCCACAGCCCCGCCCACACTCCACCCCTGCTCTGCCCCCAGCCCCGCCCCCACCCACCCTGACTCGCCACTCACCTCTTCACTCCCCCTAGTTCCCCTCCTCTCCTGCCTGCCACTCGCCCACTTGCTGCTCACCTCCTCACCCCCCGCCCACCAGATCCTTTCCCTGCCTGCCACAGGACCCCCACCACCACCTGCTGTGCAGCTGGCTTGCCACTCACCTCCTTACATAAGAATGGCCATACTGGGTCAGACCAAAGGTCCATCTAGCCCAGTATCCTGTCTTCCAACAGTGGCCAATGCCTGGTGCCCCAGAGGGCATGAACAGAACAGGTAATCATCAAGTGATCCATCCCCTGTTGCCCATTCCCAGCTTCTGACAAACAGAGGCTAAGGACCCCATCCCTGCCCATCCTGGCTAATAACCACTGGTGGACCTATCCTCCATGAATTTATCTAGTTCTTTTTTGAACCCTGTTATAGTCACTCACCCTGCTGACGCCTCACCTCGTGACACCCTCTCCCCTTTTCACCTTAAAGCACTAACAACATTCCCCAAGGGAACTGAATAGACAACAGGTGTAGCTTAATTGCCAGATAGATTCTCCTCTGCATGGCAGGGAGTTCGGTGTATGCTGTATAGAGAGAGATGAAAAGCCAGGCTACCTGCGCCAACCTGAAGTCTAATCTCTTCTTTTGAAAAAGTGCTGGTCATTGACAGCCTGCATTAAGTCAGTAGTTTAATTACCTTTCTTACACAGAATTCCCTGCCAGACTCGTTTACTTAAACTGGGTTTAATAAAACAACTAGATCAAGAAATAAACTCACTGGCTATGTCAGCTCCTCCTTGAGCCAGGTTAGCAGTTATTCTCTGTACCCAGAAGCAGTAACTGAAGGTTCATTATTTGGAAACTGCTTTTAATCCCAATAACACATTTTCCTACAATAATAAAGACAGCTGTATGTGGCCAAAGGGTTCCTGGGCATTGGCAAATGCCTGTTAAATGGCTTCATTACCACTTTAATGGCTCTTTAACAGTTTCAGTGATCTCTGCTACTAGGTCTCTGGAAGGTTTTTTCACTGTGAAAAGTTACTCAGGGATCCCCTCCGCTCACCTCCTCACTCCCCCCATCTGACACTGACTCCCCACTTGCATTCACACACACACACACACACACACCCCGCCCCACAGGGAGAGCTGCGGGGACCTCTGAGGGAGGAATGGGATGGCGTGGAGGAGAGGAGGAAGACTCATCCCATGCAGCAGCAGCAAGCTGTGGGAGTCTCGGAAAAGGGTCAGAGCAGGGAAGGGAAGAGGCGGGGGCACCACGGCCCAGGTGTCAGGCAGCAGATATAGCTGTGCTAGGGGAGGCAATGCCTTACTTGCGTATTATACCCCCCAGCCATGGAATTTGTCTAGCTTTAACTTCCAGCCATTGGATCATGTTATACCTTTCTCTGCTATGCTGAAGAGTCTAGTTTTGAATATTTGTCTCCCATGTAGGTACTTATAGACTAATCAAATAACCCCTTAACCTTCTCTTTGTTAAGCTAAATTGTAACAGACAGGGGATTAGCTGTCTGTGTATAAAGACAAAAGAGAGATTCACTATAACGCAGGGTGGAGAAAGACACTATGTATCCATTCACTGAAGAGACACCTTGTTGAGCACAGGTGTTTCATGAAAGATTGGATCCTGGTTCCTCAGTAGCCAGCCAGCTCTTCAACAGGCTGGACTTTGGGCAGAAAACTTACTTTATAGGAAGGAAAAGATAATACAGAATTCACCTGAGCCGTGTCCTTGACCATTTTGCGTTCACTTTCCCCAAATTGTCTCGTGAACAAGTTTGATGGCAGGAACGTTCAAGGACAAAGTGAATTTTATGCAAATATTAGGGAAAGTTTGAGGAAAGCAAATGTTGAAGTGGCATGAATATTCTCACTGGAAACCTGATCCGAGGGGTTAACCTACTGTAATCAGAACATATAAACAATACCATGTGACTTATGCAGCAAAGATAAAAACCAACCAAAACAGCTAAAATCTTGAATACCAATGAACTGCTCACGAACAAATTACAGGCAAAGAAAGATTTGAATAAATAATGCAGTGCATAATTTCAAATAAGTGATAAGATGGAGAAAAGTGTACACTGTACACAGACAAATCACAAAGCAAAAAAAATTATCTTCATCAAATACATTACTTACTATAAGTTATGCATGCAGCTCTACTGCCAAGCCATACTTATAGTTGGTTATTTTTTTCATTATTCTCAGTTGTTTGTAAGCCAACCCCACTGTCCCTTATAGGCTCAAAAAAGAACATGGACATGAACAACCATCAGGGGAAAACAAATATTTATATTTTCGTGTGTGTGTGTGTGTGTATTTTTGCCTAAGATGTGTTTACTTCCCTTCAACTCAGCTTTGAGAATATGATATAGTAATCTTTTGCTCCTCTTGTTTGGTTGTTAACACCCGCATTCTGGGTGTTAACATGAAGGACACCAAGCTTGACAAAGAAAACTGGCTATTTACAGAGACGCTGCAACTGCAACTAGCTTTCCAGTCATGTGCCTACAGACGGAGTTGCTGGTGCCTCCTCCAACCTGTGCTCCTCCCTCCACATTCCATGCAAGTTGCGATAGACTGTAACCTGGTCCCCAGGAAAGCAGGGCAACCAAGGCTAAGCTGGTCCTACTTGCTCACACTCTTTGCACAGAAAGTCCAACATCTTTGTTCCTTTACTTAATCAATCATATACAATAAACACTACACTCATGCCCCTGCCTTAGTTTTCTTACCACCCCAGGACAATCTTTGGGCTGTGGTCAGAATCCCTTGGGTTGTCAAGAGTCCTTCTGCTTCAGTACATGGCTCATGGGTTGCCAAATGCTGGGTTGCTCCGCTTTCAAGGACTTAAGGAAAATGGCCCCTTAGCAGAACTGCTTCTGCCCTTTTAAAACATCAGGTCTCATATTTAAGTTTTTATCCACAGTGAAACAGTCAGTTGGCCAGAAAGAGAGAGTGAGAATGACTCTGTAACCAAGGAGTTAGTGCATCTGCCTGGAAGACCCCCCTGCTCCAATCACGCTTATGTTATCCACAGTGGAACAGCTTCAAAAGGAGAGAGGGGGGATTCTCACATCACACTAGCTCATAGGTCAGAAGTTAGAGCATGCTCCTGAGAGATGTGGGAGACCCCTGTTCAAATCCTCTCTCAGCCTGTACCTGAGAGGGGAATTGAACCTGATTCTCCCACATCCAAAGTTGAGGGTCCTAACCACTGGCTAAATGTTATATTGGGGGCATCACCATGCTAAAAGGTTTAAGATGGACACCACCTGGATGGTTTTGACTATGACCTATCCAGTAGCTGCCTTCTGACCACACCTACTGGATTGTGCCAGGTCAAACACACACATCTTCCCCAGTTTGTGAATAGCTCTAGGGCTTAGGCAGGAGATAGATGTCCAGACTAGGCAGGTCATTCGGTTACAAGCTAGACAGTTCTCTTTTTGGGTGGTTTGTTCCCTGTCTGGTACAGAGACAAAACCAGATGTAGTTTTCTCCCATATCAAACAGCGGATTCCATTTTTGAAGAATGCACTATTCTGTCCACACTGGTGAGACATTGCACACACACCATGAGAAATCACAATGGCAGGGGCTGAGCGGAGCAGCATGCCCTTCAAAATTGCATCCCCCATGCGGCATGACCTCATGGGAAGGTGGGCCTACGCCATTCCTGGAAGTACCTAAATACCCAGCAATCTAGGAATGCGAGAGTGGCCACTCTAGTCCAGATGCCAATAGGGAAGCAGTAGTGTGCATGCTTAGAGGCAGAAGCATAGATGCCTATGAATTTTACCCTGAAAATTTAGGCACTGAGTGAGTTTAGGCACCTACGAAGGTTAGGGCAGTAGTTCTGTGCATCACAGTGGAACCAAACCTGGGAATTTGGAGCCTAAAATAGAGACTTATATGCTGAACTCCTTTTACATATTGAGCCCTTGGAATAAGGTAGTATCTCTGACCTTAAAATAGTTTGTGAAGCCTCTAGTGGTGCTCACTGTGTTCTATGCTTTAGAAGTAGCCAGAAACCAGTCAGAGCAGAAGCATGTATGTATCTAGGTCTGACATGTTTGCCCGCCCTGCTCCTTTAAGCAGGGGCAGGGCGGGTTATCTGAATGAAGGGAACAGTGCTTTATGGCTGCTGGGGGCGGGAAGGAGGGGAGATAAACTGCTGCAAAAACAAAAAGGAGAGGGTGGTCGCTGACTCATCCCCTGGGAATGCAGAGTTTAAAAGGGGCAGCTCAGTGCCTGAAGCCTCCCCTTCTGCATGGACCAAGGCTGAAGCAGGACCCATCCTCCCTCCCTTTTAGATGGTAAAATATCAGGTTTGGTCAACATCTGCTGTGGGCATTTCGCTACCTGCCCCTTTTTTAGGGGGGCTGGGAAGGATTTTTTTCCTTACCACCATCATATTGGCTTGGATGCAGTTGGGTTTTTTTTCGCCTTCCCCACAGCGGGTTTCAGGAAAAGCTCTATTCATGCATGGCACGATGGGAGGTAGGCCATATGTCACACTTCATTATTTAAGTGTAGGGTGGATGTCCAGTGGAGGTAGTCCATACAGTGACTGGATAAATGGCTTGGAAAAGGACTTAAAAAGAGATTTCATTAAAGGAACGAACGGGGGGAGACCGTTGGAGACTCCTATGATTGGTACGGCAGGGAGCCAACCCCCCATTCTTATAGCCCACCTTAACTCTCCTATGTGGATTGGGGGGTGGTGGATGATAAAGTCCTGGCAATGGATTTGCTGGAGGGACCTGGATGGAAAAAGAGGGGGAACTGGTAAAAGCCCCCCCCCCAGGTAATTATGGAATAAACATGGGGTTACCTGCACTGTACACTTTTATCTGCTGGGTAGTCCCAGACATCTAAAAATAAAGTTGCAGCCTGATTACACCCATGTCAAATGTCTCCGGTCCTTCCTTCAGCAGAGCCAAACAATGTGTATATTTAGTGAACAAGGTTATTTGGGCTCCAGTGTGCCTGTGTGATTAGTGCACACAGTTAGTGTTTTGTAAAGAGCAAAAGATAAAACAAACCTATAACAAGAGAGAGATTCTAAGGCTGCAGTTAGACAAAAATAAACAGAACGTGCATACAGGTAGGGCAGCAAGACCCCAAAGAAGAGACATAGCAAATTTAAATTAACCCAGTTATTTTATAACTTTCAAAAAGCATCATTTTGAGAGTTGCATCTTTCACCTTGGACTTGTTTTCCTATACAGTGCATCACATTTTGGCTTCTTAGGGTATTGTAAGGTTTGGCAGAGTGTGTGTGTGTATCAGTGGGCAGATTTTGACCCAGTGAATGAAGCCAGCAGATGGAGGACTCTGGTAATTACTTAATTGCTCTGTCATGTCGGACCACCCATTGGGAGGCACAACAACAGCTTTCACAGTTATTAGTGTAATTGCTAACTGCCATTTTTTTTGCATGCCTTTGTTTATCATTTTGTTTCAGTGAAGTCTTATTCTTCTGAAATATAGTTTTTTCCCCTCTTTCTCCCCAGTCCCCCTGTCCAATAATACATTTTTCTGCTGATGTGCTGATTTTTTTAATGTTACCTGTATATTTGGGGAATGATCCCTCATATCTCTAGGTAGCCATTAACCAAAGCACCACTGAATTTTGCTGATCCATGTTACTACACAAAAAACAGACGATAAAAGTAGTCAAGGGATAGGAAATGAAAAGTGACGGGTAAGAAATTATGTGAAGTAATTTGCCTCCGAACTGTTTATCACACCCTGTAAAAATCCAAACGATGTCCCTCAGAACCATTCCAGATGATATTAAAGTACCAAAGATTTTCAAGTGATCACATTATCAACTTCTTGAACCCTAACTGTGCCACAGGGGTACAAGAGATTTTGTACACCACTGCACACTAAAAGTCCCTGTGCTCCAGCAGAGAAATAAGACCATACATCTTGCAGACTCTATTCTCTCTTGTGAGTTTAGTTAATAACAGAGGAGAACTTTCTTTGGGTTTACCTGCCAGAGATATGTTCCATATTTCAGTGAGTGGAATTTTTCTCTTTCAGAAATGGTGGCTTCAGAAGGAATTACTTATCTCATTTCTTATTCATCACTCTCACCAAGACGTGTTAGAAAAAATAAAATGTAAATCTCTTTATAACTAAATTAATCCAATTCTTCTTTTTCATTTCTCATCAGAATGACAAAGCTCTATTGTCAGCTGAACACATGTACCAAATGCTTGTCACTTGTGTGTGCTACAAGAGCAAAGACTAAAAAGAGATAATTTCTTCTGACTAATACCTATCAAAGCAGGAAAGTACTTTTTCTTCAAACAAATGTGCCCAAGCAAATTACTGATTTGTTTGCTTTATACCCAATAAAAACCCACAGCATGAGCGGTATACAGCGGAAGAACTATCATGTATTTATGAATGCAAAAGAGCCATGGTTCTTTTTTTTGCATTCATTTAGTCTTTATAACAAAATGCTAAAAGTTTATGGTCTCATAATGGCAGAATACTTGCCAAAATATTCCTATCAAAATGCAAATTTTGACCTTCCACCTAATAATAGCTATCAGCTCTTTCTCCTAAATTCCTTTGGGATGGACACACTTAATAAAAGGAGTAATTTTCTTTGTAGATTATGTTTGTTTTATTTTGCCAGTTACTTGGCATTCAGAGAAGTGAAGTTTATTGGAACTGAGAAAGAAATATTAGAGTTTATGATTACAAAATTCAGTGCGAATAGATTAATCATGACTGTGATCACAAGGAAAACAAATATTACACTCTTTATCTGCAGTTGTCAGGTAATAAAAATATATCAAATAGTATACATTTATAAAAGTATTAGACGCTCTTCCTATAAAATTACAGATAAGGTTTCCAATAACTTTCGTATGTCTAGCAATACATTAGGATTTGCATGTCTAGTCTCATCCTGTTTTAAACTCATCTTGGTGCCTGGCTCTGGGAAGTGTAATGCATGCACATAAAGGCTGGTCCTTTCAGATACGCTCAGCCTTGGCCTAATTTTGCTCCTATTGAAGTGAATGGTAAAACTGCCATTTACTTCAATAGGAGCAGAATTAGGTCAATCCCACCCAAGATGCCAGAGCCTAAGAGAGGAGCATGCTGTAGAAATATTCCACCCAGACTCCAGCTCCCCTCAGCCAGACGCAAACATTCACTGAAAGTTATTATTAATGTCGGCATGACAGTAGTGCCTAGAGGCCCCATTGTGCAAGACACTGTACAAGCATATAGTTAGAGACCATCCCAGCTATCAAAAACATTCAATCTAAATAGACAAGAGAGGCATGGAGAAAGAGAAAAGAAGTAAACCTTGCATCTGGGCAAGCATTACCTCAGGAGTATGACTGTTGCCATTTATACACAAGGTACAGAGAGTTTCTGTGACTTGTCCAAGGCCACACAGAGATTCCGTGTTAAAGCCAGGATTAGAAAAATCAGGTCTCACTCACTCTCATGGTTCTGACCACTATACTCTGCTGCCTCTCTAATTTTCAAAAGGGAGCTGGTGGGGAACTGGGACCAGCCTAAATAGGGGCTCACAATCACGTTTACTTTTGCATAATTAGGACATGCCTGTTGTCTGCACAAAGCCAAACAGTGTCAGAATTTGGCCCAAAGTGTTTAAAATATTAGTAAATTGATATTAACTCAGTTGTTATATTGGTGCTTGTAGCACCACTGTAGTGCTTAGTTATTCTCTCCATATACTCTACTTCTGATGTACATTTTACATGAATACTTGTATGTGGGCACATTGCCTAGAACAATTGGGCTGGGTCTTCTAGGCAAAAAAAAAAATTATCTGTCCCCATTTTCAGATGGTTTTGTGGTAATCCCTGTAGATGAGGGGAGAGAGAGAGGGAACTTTGAAAAATACTTGCTTAGTATTCAAAATGGTCTATAATATTTATATGTTTCAAATGTATAAATATTATACTTTTGTGTAAAAAAACAATCCCCCACTATCCCATTTACTTAAATAGGAATGTGTGCAGTCTAAAATCAGCTGAGAAGATGCACCAACCTGTGGCATGTTTGGGTGACCACTGAAATTCGATTTGACTATTTTCTCTGTTAATACCTTGGTCTAAGACTGCCCACCAAAAACAACTTCTCACCAGACTGTATATGTTCATATGACTTGGTCAATTTGTGTAACTCAACCATCACCCTAGCACAGAAAAGTATAGTATCACATCTCTAATATCCCAGAGTCATGGATGTAGGGATAGCCAGGACTTCTCCCATGCCACTTTTTAGCTGGGTGGAACAACACTGCCACTGTTTCCTATACTCATTCCTGCTGTCATTGGAAGAGGCTCAACAGTTACCTCTTCTGGGAGTCCTGTTAAGATGATGGGGAAAGAGTGGGTACAACAGATGGAACTGCATGTAGCCAGTAAGCGGAGCTCTAGAGTAGTCTGTGATGCTCCCCATCTCTCCTCCAGACCAGCAGAGAAGGAGATCTGCCAGCTCCAGCCTGCACACACAGCAGAAGGGAGGCCAAAATGGTTATGGTGGCTCCTCCCTCATCCCCTGCATCAGCTACAGGATGGGAAAATGAATGTACAGATGGTAGTGAGGGAGCTGCACACTGGGTGGTACAGAGGGCATTTAGGAGAGTCTGATCCTAGGTGTGGTGTGGTACATACTTATCTGATGTCACACATTTGACCTGAAATTCATAGTTTTGTGGGATTTCTCAAGCTTACCTCCAAGATCCAACTCTCTCTGGGTAAAAGAAAAAGTGAATGCTACTATGCTTAAGGGTTTCTGTTTAAGCTTTTTTCTTCTGTTTTTCTTTTACAAATAATGTAAATATGGATGTTCTCTTAGTAGATAAAATGTTTCTGATTCTAAAATCCTGGCCTCTATGACGTCTTGTGGCAGTGATTTCCAATATCAATCAGGCAAAAAAAATTATTTCTTTTAATCAGTTTTATATTTGCTGCATTTCAGTTCCACTGAATGGCCTTTTTTGATAGTTTGAGAATGAGCAAATAGGAGAATCTGATCTAATTTCTTCATGCTATTCATTAATTTCTTGTTCCTTCATTATTATTTTTCTTCATCTCCTCTCTAAGCTAAACAGTCCCAATCTTTTCAATCTTCTCCATATCTCTAACACTTTTGCCACTCCTCTCTGAACACTATTTCTGCTAGGTCTTTTTTGGAGATGGGGTACCATAATTGAACACCATATCCAAGTGAGGGAGAACCATCAATTTGTATAACAGCAATGTAATATTTTCCATATTATTTTCTATTCCATTCTTTACACATACTAACCTTTTGTTTGTTTTTTTGACCATTGCCATCCATTGAACAAAGCTGACTCCACCTATACCAAGTCTATTTTCTGAGTGGTTACAATTAATTAAGAAATAAAACCCAGGAACACGTATGAGTGATTCAAATTATTCATATCAATATGAATCACCTTGCATTTGTTAACCTTAAATTTCATCTGCAATTTCATTACTTTATTAAGTCACTCCAAAATTCCACAAGGTCTTTACAAGTATTGATTAACTTAAATAATTCATCATCATCTGCAATTTTTGCCACCCGAGTCTTCACCCTATTTCGCAGGTCATTAATAACTACATTTAAAAAAATTAAGGGGGTGTCTATTTTCAAATGAATCTTGGAGAGATAAGCCAAGACAGGTTGCACAGTGGACTTCTCTTTACTCTAGCTCACTGATACATAGAGCTTTCAGATGTCTGCTACTCCTAGAATAGTCTTTAATGATTATCTCTTATAAACTCAAGATACAAGTATATTATTCATCCAGTATAGAGCTCAAAATATAATAAACATGCAGTATTCACACTTAAAATAGCATAGAAAAAATGGAATCTGCAATCTGAAGCAGTAACAAATCCTTTCAAGATCATTAAGTAACAGCTAGTTACTGCAGGCAGTTGCTCTCTGTGTTCAGGAAATATATATTTGTACTCAGTAAAACTTTTCCCCCAAAAGTCTTATAATTGACAATAATCTTAAAAAATATAAAAAGCCACTAGAGATCTCAGACTTCAAAATAATAATACATGAACATGATGTCAGATTGTTCAGCTAGTCACAAAGAAAAGCATTCAACAGAGCCAGTCAGTATGACAACAACATGCCTTTTCAAAACAAAAAATAATGACTTCCATGCCAATGACAGGAGGTGATTCAACTAGCTGGCTGGCAGTAAAGGTTGTTTACCAGGTTCTGGATTCCTAATTGGGTGTCTAGCTTGCTAAGTAGCAGCTGGTCTTTAATTAGTTGAAAAATTATTACCACTAAAAGTTGCTGTAAAAAGAAAGAGAACAAAATAATTAAAATGTTAGAATCCATATGGTGGGACACTTATCTTCACTTGTCAATAGCTGTTTTTCCTCTCCGCCCCACTCAGCATTAATAAGTCAAAACTGCTCATTTGCCAAATAATTTCTTTGCTTTTAATTTATATTCAAAGAAACAGCAAATCTGAAGAGTTTTCCAAAATGGAAGAGCACTCAGACACTAGCTCACAGTATAACAATTTCCTTTGACCATGAAATTATTCAAGTTGCTATTTTCTGTGGGTCAAAGGCAGGATTGATGCGCCTCTCTTATCAGCATACCTAATTATGGCAGGACATCACAATCCCCCTTTGGTTTGTTACCTATAAAGTAAAAGTAGATCAAGTCTCTTAACATATTAAGCTTAGCAAACAACAGCATTCATGCATGTGTTGTATTAAATATGATCATAGCATAAATGCACATTAGAACAGCTATAACTGAAAATTTACAAGCAGCTGTGCTACAATTATATATCTTAATATATTATCTGCCTATATCATTTCTAAAGGCTTACAGATTCTTCCCAAGCTTAAGGAACATTTCACTATTTCACATTTCACAAAGCATCTATATAAGGAACAAAGGGTTTATCTACTGTGACAAAGCTCTGTCCTTGTCTCCATGGGTCCCATGTTTCCTGGCAGATTTCGCGAGCCTCCAAGGCTCACTGTGACCTTCCATGTAGCCCTTCTCTCTCTAGAGGCAAGGGTCACAGCCTACTGAGCTATTTTTATCATAAGCCAGCAAGGGAGGTGAGGAGAAGCTACCCTCCCTTGCACAGTCTCTATTGTCTCCCAGTCTCAGTGATTAATTGGGGGGTCTAAGTGGGGAGCCTGCCCCCCAGACCTCCCTCAAGATCCACTTCACCCTTACCTCAGGGCCTCCCTCCTTGTGCCTGATATGGTTTGTACTGCTCAGTCTCTCCAACAGTGCAGCTTCCTCCTACAGCTCCTACTACCGGCATTCACCTGATGACTGGGAGGCTTTTTAACTAGTTTCAGCAAGCCCCTGATTGGCTTCAGGTGTCCCAATCAACCTACTTGTCCTCCCTGCCTTCTGGAAAGATCTTAATTGGCCCCAGGTGTCTTAATCGACCTGGAGCAGCTGCCATTTCCTTATCCTGGTAACAGGGATTTGTTTAGCCTGTGGCTAATATATCTGTCTCCCATTACTTTACTATAGCCATCTGGCCATGCCCTGTCACATGATGAAGCTACGTGGTGTTACTGTAGAACAAGCCTAGTTGTATTTGTAAGATCTTTGCAACTTCCATCTTGTCCAACTATAGTTTTTGGTGAAATATTTGAAGCACATTGCACTGTGATTTTTTTTAACTATATTTGCACTGGTGGAAAAGCATTTAAGAGAAAAAACAATGAACATCTTCCTTTGAGAAGTTTAAACATTACATGACTTTGGAATGCTTAATTGAGTTCCCCTGAACTAACAGGTTCAAATCTTGGCACGGTTATCTTGTCCATTCACCCTTTCAGGACAGGTAAATTAAGTGGTACAGGGCAAGGGTGTTTATTTTCAGAGCACACCTCATAGCACAAGTTCCCCCTCTGCTCTGCAGGAGTAGATGGGCTGTGTCACAGGCCTAAATAATTTTCATTAGACTGGAGTTAAAATTGAGACCACATGATCAGTAACTTTAAGTTCAAATACCCGACAAGAGTATTGATGTTAAACAAAACCAAACCCAAAGCAATAGATGCCCAAGAATTTCAGTTTAAAAGAAACTCAAATATTTGAAAGTATAGAAGTGCACAGTAACAGCACCCAGCTAACTTTCACTCTGCCCCTATAGCACTGACTTGAGAAATAAGTCAACTCAAACAATATTTTCTATTAATAATAAACCAGTTGATATTTGGGAGTGACCAAGAACACTAGAATTATTTCATCTTAATTGAATAATGGTAAGTAAATGCTACCTTCTTCATGACTATATATAGGCCACAGAAGGGACACAGACTTCTATAAAATGTTCATTAAATAAGCAACTTACAATTATTCATTAGATTTTAAGGCTGGCCTTAAATTTTTCCCCCTAATGTGCCTATCTACATCTAAATGCCAATATAACTGATGTCCCATCAGTTATACAAATGTCAGTAAGTATTATTATTTACTATTTGGATTTCCATAGTGCCTGCAAGCCAAGTCATGGACCAGAACTTCTTTTACTAGGCACTGTAAAAACACACAACAAAAAGGCAGCTTGAATAAAGTGCTAATGTCTATTTATATATATGGAAATTTACGTCTCTTTTCTCTCTCTCTCCCTCTCCCTATATATATATATATAGGGAGAGGGAGAGAGAGAGAAAATAGATGTAAATTTCCTATGTACAAGATCGTAAAACTTACATGAAAAAGTAACAGTTACTGTGTTGACAAAGCATCACTCTTTAAACTATACTCACACATACATGTCTGTACAAGTTGTAAAAGTACAGCCTCTTCTCTAGTTTAATATTTCTGCATTCACCTTTTTCAATTCTTTATGAGAAAAGAGGATGAAAAGAGGATGGCAGAGTTATGGTCACTGGTGTATCAATACAGTGGCTTTTCCAAATGTAAGATATCCAGAGTTGAAGTCTGTGAACTTCTTAAAGCTCGATGGGCCTTATTTTATCAACCCATATTCACATGAGTAAGGATTTTCAACATCAGGCCCTTGATATGAAAAGGTCAAAGAAAGGAAGATGGCAGGCTGATGTCATCAAAGGGACAGAGTTAAGCTTCGTCGGATGACTTTACTGTGTATTTCTATAAACTAAAATGTAACCCTAAATGTCCTTTCCCCCTCCCATTCTTTATATTCACTTCAGTTTTCTTATACTCTTTTAACCCTTACATTTACTGATATGTAGTCTCAGTCATAAATCCAGTTTTGGGATTATTAACTGTCAAATTTCCATTTTTTAACATTTAAATGCAATTTTCTTCAAATATTTCCTGGGCACCAGTTTTCATGGAGATTTTAACTAATTGGAAAGTTTAAAGGTACCTTAAGAAGATTTTTTTTTTAAGTTAAAGAGAACTCCAAAGAAACTTTAAGGCCAGTTCCTCAGTTATGGCTAAGAAACACAGTGTTGGGGGTACAAAGGTGGTATAAAGCCTTGATCCTAGATGTAAAGTAGAATATAGCTAGCAGTGTGCTTTGAGTTATACTGATGTTTAATGGTTCCAAAGGCCAAAATGGCATCCAGGTCAGGCTGCAGCTAAGGGTGTCCTGTAGCCAGTTTTTGGCATTTCTCAGTAACTTATTTATATACCACTTTGATAGAAAAACTTGAGGCCCTGACCATGGCTCCACAATATATTTAAAATGTAATTTCTACTTTAGTCAGAAATAGTTTTTTTTAAATAAAAGGTTATGATTATATTATGCACATACCCACCCCCAATTTAAATAAGATTGTGCCTACCATTAAGGATGTATATTAGGGAGGGGGAAATGACACTGCACTGGACTGACATTAAGGTATCTGCATGAGTATGTATATTCTATAACGCCAAGTAAAAATTACATTTCAGATATATTGTGGAGCCATGGTCAGGCTCCTGTCATTTTCTTCTTTCTAATATATATCCTCAGTGATAGCTTCAATCTTGCTTAAATTATGGCCAAAATTACTGCATTTAGGCTTAAATAATATTCTTCTATTTTATTTCCCTCTTTTGTTTTAATTATGTTGAAAAATAAATAATAAAAAATATGAGGCACCCAGGCTGCCAGAGTGTTCCGTGAACCCAAATTAAACCTTTATGTAATTTCCAGTGGCAGCTGGTAAAGAAAGAGATTGAAAATGAAAGGTGTTACTGAATCCTGATAAACAGGCACCATTCAACAGCCATGAGAATGAAAGAAGACCGTATCTGATTTCCATGAAACAGATTGTATATTACAAGCAGCCCTGGGAAAAAGATTATTAAAAGGGTAACTGTTAAGATACCATCATGGTATCTATGCATTTTATCTGAGTAAGGCTTAGGGTACATTAACCTTTTTATCAAAAAGCATTACAATTTCTCAAATGTAATCACCCTTTTTTCTTTATATAAGCTTGATTACCTACAAAAACAGTTTTATTTCTTCAGTCTTGACCATCAAATATGTTAACGTTAAGGCATCATTCATGCCATATCAAACAGACCACAAAAAGCAAAAAGAGAAGTTCCCAATTCACAAATGCAACATGAAAGTCTGGTTAGTAAATTAACTGTTTCATAATCGGGAAACTCATCCCTGCTTATAGAATCATAGAATATCAGGGTTCGAAGGGACCTCAGGAGGTCATGTAGTCCAACCCCCTGCTCAAAGCAGGACCGATCCCCAATTAAATCATCCCAGCCAGGGCTTTGTCAAGCCTGACCTTAAAAACTTCTAAGGAAGGGGATTCCACCACCTCCCTAGGTAACGCATTCCAGTGCTTCACCACCCTCCCAGTGAAAAAGTTTTTCCGAATATCCAACCTAAACCTCCCCCACTGCAACTTGAGACCATTACTCCTTGTCCTGTCATCTGCTACCACTGAGAACAGTCTAGAGCCATCCTCTTTGGAACCCCCTTTCAGGTAGTTGAAAGCAGCTATCAAATCCCCCCTCATTCTTCTCTTCCATAGACTAAACATCCCCAGTTCCCTCAGTCTCTCCTCCTAACTCATGTGTTCCAGTCCCCTTATAATTTTTGTTGCCCTCCGCTGGACTCTTTCCAATTTTTCCACATCCTTCTTGTAGTGTGGGGCCCAAAACTGGACACAGTACTCCAGATGAGGCCTCACCAGTGTCGAATAGAGGGGAATGATCACGTCCCTCGATCTGCTGGCAGTGTCCCTACTTATACATCCCAAAATGCCATTGGCCTTCTTGGCAACAAGGGCACGCTGTTGACTCATAGAATCATAGAATATCAGGGTTGGAAGAGACTTCAGGAGGTCATCTAGTCCAACCCCCTGCTCAAAGCAGGACCAATCCCCAATTAAATCATCCCAGCCAGGGCTTTGTCAAGCCTGACCTTAAAAACTTCTAAGGAAGGGGATTCCACCACCTCCCTAGGTAACGCATTCCAGTGCTTCACCACCCTCCCAGTGAAAAAGTTTTTCCGAATATTCAACCTAAACCTCCCATATCCAGCTTCTCGTCCACTGTAACCCTTAGGTCCTTTTCTGCAGAACTGCTACCAAGCCATTCGGTCCCTAATCTGTAGCGGTGCATGGGATTCTTCCATCCTAAGTGCAGGACTCTGCACTTGTCTTTGTTGAACCTCATCAGATTTCTTTTGGCCCAATCCTCCAATTTGTCTAGGTTCCTCTGTATCCTATCCCTACCCTCAAGCATATCTACTTCTCCTCCCAGTTTAGTGTCATCTGCAAACTTACTGAGGGTACAATCCACACCATCCTCCAGATCATTTATGAAGATATTCAACAAAACCGGTCCCAGGACCGACCCTTGGGGCACTCCACTTGATACCGGCTGCCAACTAGACATGGAGCCATTGATCACTACCCGTTGAGACCGACAATCTAGCCAGCTTTCTATCCACCTTATAGTCCATTTATCCAGCCCATACTTCTTTAACTTGCTGGCAAGAATACTGTGGGAGACAATGTCAAAAGCTTTGCTAAAGTCGAGGAACAACACGTCCACTGCTTTCCCTTCATCCACAGAACCAGTTATCTCGTCATAGAAGGCTATTAGATTAGTCAGGCATGACTTGCCCTTGGTGAATCCATGCTGACTGTTCCTGATCACTTTCCTCTCCTCTAAGTGCTTCAGAATTGATTCCTTGAGGACCTTCTCCATGATTTTTCCAGGGACTGAGGTGAGGCTGACTGGCCTGTAGTTCCCAGGATCCTCCTTCTTCCCTTTTTTAAAGATGGGCACTACATTAGGCTTTTTCCAGTTGTCTAGGACTTCCCCCGATCGCCAGGAGTTTTCAAAGATAATGGCCAATGGCTCTGCAATCACATCTGCCAACTTGTTTAGCACTCTCAGATGCAGTGCGTCCGGCCCCATGGACTTGTGCACGTCCAGCTTTTCTAAATAGTCCTGAACCACTTCTTTCTCCACAGAGGGCTGGTCACCTCCTCCCCATGCTGTGCTGCCCAGTGCAGTAGTCTGGGAGCTGACCTTGTTTGTGAAGATAGAGGCAAAAAAAGCATTGAGTACATTAGCTTTTGCCACATCCTCTGTCACTAGGTTGCCTCCCTCATTCAGTAAGGGGCCCACACTTTCCTTGACTTTCTTCTTGTTGCTAACATACCTGAAGAAACCCTTCTTGTTACTTTTAACATCTCTTGCTAGCTGCAACTCCAGGTATGATTTGGCCTTCCTGATATCACTCCTGCATGCCCGAGCAATATTTTTATACTCTTCCCTGGTCATTTGTCCAATCTTCCACTTCTTGTAAGCCTCTTTTTTGTATTTAAGATCAGCAAGGATTTCACTGTTAAGCCAAGCTGGTCGCCTGCCATATTTACTATTCTTTCTACACATCGGGATGGTTTGTCCCTGTAACCTAAGTAAGGATTCTTTAAAATAAAGCTAGCTCTCCTGGACTCCTTTCCCCCTCATGTTATTGTCCCAGGGGATCTTGCCCATCAGTTCCCTGAGGGAGTCAAAGTCTGCTTTTCTGAAGTTCAGGGTCCATATTCTGCTGCTTTCCTTTCTCCCTTATGTCAGGATCCTGAACTCGACCATCTCATGGTCACTGACTCCCAGGTTCCCATCCACTTTAGCTTCCCCTACTAATTCTTCCCAGTTTGTGAGCAGCAGGTCAAGAAGAGCTCTGCCCCTAGTTGGTTCTTCCAGCATTTGCACCAGGAAATTGTCCCCCACATTTTCCAAAAACTTCCTAGATTGTCTGTGTACCGCTGTATTGCTCTCCCAGCAGATATCAGGGTGATTGAAGTCTCCCATGAGAACCAGGGCATGCGATCTAATAACTTCTGCGGTTTGCCGGAAGAAAGCTTCGTCCACCTCATCCCCCTGGTCCGGTGGTCTATAGTAGACTCCCACCACAACATCACCCTTGTTGCTCACACTTCTAAACTTAATCCAGAGACTCTCAGGTTTTTCTGCAGTTTTATACTTGAGCTCTGAGCAGTCATACTGATCTCTTACATACAGTGCAACTCCCCCACCTTTTCTGCCCTGCCTGTCCTTCCTGAACAGCTTATATCCATCCATGACAGTACTCCAGTCATTTGAATTATCCCACCAAGTCTCTGTTATTCCAATCACATCAAAATTCCTTGACTGTGCCAGGACTTCCAGTTCTCCCTGCTTGTTTCCGAGGCTTCGTGCATTTGTGTATAGGCACTTGAGATAACTCACTGATCGCCTCTCTTTCTCAGTATGAGGCAGGAGCCCTCCCCTCTCACGCGCTCCTGCTCGTGCTTCCTCCCAGTATCCCACTTCCCCACTTACCTCAGGGCTTTGGTCTCCTTCCCCCAGTGAACCTAGTTTAAAGCCCTCCTCACTAGGTTAGCCAGCCTGCTTGCAAAGATGCTCTTCCCTCTCTTCATTAGGTGGAGCCCGTCTCTGCCTAGCACTCCTCCTTCTTGGAACACCATCCCATGGTCAAAGAATCCAAAGGCTTCTCTCTGACACCACCTGCCTAGCCATTCGTTGACTTCCACGATTCGACGGTCTCTACCCAGGCCTTTTCCTTCCATGGGGAGGATGGACGAGAACACCACTTGTGCCTCAAACTCCTTTATCCTTCTTCCCAGAGCCACGTAGTCTGCAGTGATCTGCTCAAGGTCATTCTTGACAGTATCATTGGTGCCCGTGTGGAGAAACAGGAAGGGGTAGCGATCAGAGGGCTTGATGAGTCTCGGCAGTCTCTCCGTCACATCATGAATCTTAGCTCCTGGCAAGTAGCAGATTTCTTGGTTTTCCCGGTTTTCAGTCCCCCTGAGGAGAGAGTTCCCGACCACCACCACCCTCCTCCTTCTCTTGGGAGTGGTGGTCGTGGAACCCCCAACCCTAGGACAGTGCATCTCATGCCTTCCAATCGGCGGAGTCTCCTGCTCCCTTCCCTCAGACGTATCATCTGGTCCACTCTCCACATTAGTACCTGTGGAGAGAACATGAAAACGGTTACTTACCTGTATCTGCATTGCTGGTACATGGACGTTCCTCTTTTTTCTTCTGGAGGTCACATGATGCCAAATTTTTTCACCATCCTCCTGTCCCCAGTGTGCAGCCTACTCTGAATCTTCAAAACCTTGTGCCCATAGAAGCATATCCTGATGTCTGTCCAGGAAATCTTCAGTTTCTCTTATGCAACGCAGAGTTGATACCTGTTGCTCCAGACCTTGAACCTTCTCTTCCAATATGGCGACCAGCTTTTTACAGACAAAGTATCTTCTGTCCTGTGGAAGAAAGACAAACATAGCACATCCAGTGCAGGTCACAACAGCTGAACACCCCCCATCCATATTACCTTCCTTCTACGAGCTTCCTCAGGAGTTGTAGTAATTACTCAGAGACTTCGGCAAGATGTAAGGCTCAGTGGGCTCTCCCCAGGCGAACTCCTAGGCAAACTCCTATAGATAGAAAACATCTTGTTTGCTGTATTATGAGCTCATCAGTATAATTACATTGATATACATGATCTTATTATTAATATTAAATTGTCTATTTTATTTGTGTTCTCATCACATACTGTTGTAAGTAATGCAAGCAGCAAAAGTTCTGCTTAGAAAGTGGGCAAGAAGGTCCTGTCCTTGCAAGCCACCATTAGACATTAAAATCACAATTAGATTGGAATGATATATGAATAAGGAACACCACACAATGTTATAAGAAGAAAACAATACATAGAGCCAAAGAGAGAACACCACACACAATTTACATACATTGAAATGTCAATGGAATGTGAGTTTCTTTCAACAAAGTGTGACAGGGTCAGGCCAGATGGCTATAGGAGAGTAATTTTTTTTTTTGAAGCAAAAGGTATTTTTTTTATTTGCATAACACACTTACAAAACAAAAACAACAGCATATGCAATGAGTAACACAGCAACCAATCACAACAGTTTTCTCATAGCTTCAGGGGAGGGAAGTGTTCAAGCTTGCCTGGGTCCAGAGCGGGGGGCTTCCTCGACTCTCGTGGTCTTCCACCCTTCCGAGTTACCTGGTGGTCCAGAGCGAGGGGACTTCATCGACTCTCAAGGTCTGCCACCCCCTCGAGTTACCTGTGCCACACCCGAGCGTTACCAACAATTCTCTCCTCTGAAAGCACCCAACAAAAGGGGCAGGCTGTGGGGTGGACAACCCGGGGAGGGGAGTACGTGCATCCACATGTGAAAGGACCCCTCTAAGGTGGTGGTGTCCGCAGCAGCAATGGCTGGGGCTGGGGTCCCTTACTCTTTTCCCCAATCAAAGGGTCAAAACAAAGGGAGCCGGACGGGGACACCAAGCAGAGAGCCTCGGACAGCGCCCCCCGCTCCTCAAAAGCATCAAGGTAGTCGGTGGACGCCGCCCAGAGAAACTCCGCCCAGATACGTGAACAGACCGAGGATCGGAAAACGGCCCCACAGTCACTGGAAACTCCATCAGCCAACCTCCTCTCTCTGGTTTTATAAATGGCCATTTTAGCCAGGGCCAGGAGGAGGTTAACTAGGAGATCCCGCGACTTTCTGAGGCCATGGATAGGGAGTGCATAAATAAAAAGGTGAGGGGAAAAATGCAACCAAAAACATAATAAAAGATTTGTGAGGAGCTGGAACAGGGGCTGCAGCCTGGAGCACTCCAAATATACGTGCGCCAGGGTTTCCCTCACACCGCAAAAGGGACAAGTATCTGGGATGGGGTTGAACCACGCCAAGTACGTGCCCGTGCTCACAGCTCCGTGAAGGAGCCGCCAACTGATGTCCCCGACGGGCCTCAGAACCAAGGTGGAATATAGGCCCACCAGGGCTGCTCACCCTCCAAAGGTGGCAGAAGGTCTCACCACTTTGTGTCGTGGCAGGACACTAGGGTAAAAGCGTGAAGGGTGTGGAGCACGAACGTGTATAGATGTTTCCTTGACACAGTTTGGAAGCATACCGGCTGCAGTTCATGCAGCCAGCTCACCGTAAAGGGGTGAGGGGGTCGATTGGGTCTACGGGGCAGGGGTCCAATTAAAAGGTCCAGCGGGCCTGGGGTAGAGGGTGGGTGGGGCGTGCCCTCGAGCAGGACCCGATCAAGGTAAGCTCTAGCGGTGGGCGGCAAAGCGGCCTTCACCTCCTGCAGTATGCGCCGGGGGATATGAGGTCTGGAGAGCCCCATGCACCGAGCGAGTGTCAGGGGATCCGGCCAGTCTCCCCGGTCATAGGCCAGGAGGTCTCCGACTCTCGTGACTTCTGCCAGGATCAAGCTCTGGCGCACAGAGCGGGACTCCGCCACCTGCACACAGAGCTGGGGGTTGTGTAGCAGGGCTCTGTGAGACGATCTGCCCCCTCAGTGGCCGCCATGGACCTGGTCGTTAAAAACAGTTTCCAAGTCCGGAGGAGGTCCTGGTAGAAGACCGGCAGCCCGGAGAGGTCTCGCGGAAGTCCTCCCGAACAGAGATAAAAGAGCTGCCGGTCATATCAGAGCCCTCGGATGCGGTGCAGGATGGCGCACGCCAGTATGCTCCATGCCAAACTGCCTGCACCATAAAGGAGCCTCTGTAGGGTCTGGAGGCGGAAGACGCAGACCTGAGTGTGCAGACACTTCAGGCCCTGTCCTCCTTCCTTCAGGGGTAGATGAAGAACCCCTACAGGGGCCCAGTGCATTCCTGACCAAAAGAACCCCAGAATCAATGTCCGGAGGTTGGTCAGGAAACCTGGGGCTGGGACCAGGGTGTTGAGCCGGTACCAGAGCATAGACAGGACTAGTTGATTAAGCACCAGCGCTCTCCCTCGGAGGGAGAGACATCAGAATAGTCCCGTCCATTTCCGGAGCCGCTCTATCACCCCGCCCTCTAAGTTTTCCCAGTTCTCTGGCGGAGAGGGATGCGTGGCAGAAAGGTAAACGCCGAAGTAGAGCAGCGGACCCACGCTCCACCGGACGGTCTGAAGCACGGGTGGGAGGGAGCTTGCCTGCCGCCAGTCTCCTACTGCCAAGCCAGAGCTCTTGATCCAGTTGACCCGGGAGGAGGAGGCTGCCGAATAGATGGCCTGGCAAGCCTCCACCCAAGTCGAGTCTTGCCCGGGTCCTGGACCACGAGGAGCATGTCATCAGCGTATGCCGACAGGACCAGCCGCAGCTCCGGCTCCCGCAGCACCAACCCTGTCAACCTCCTGCGGAGGAGACAGAGGAAGGGCTCGATCGCCAGAGCATACAGCTGGCCCAAGAGGGGGCACCGCTGCCGTATTCCTCGCCCGAAATTGACCGGTTCAGTCAGGGTCCAGTTGATCTTAACCAGACACTCTGCGGAAGCGTACAGCACCCGGAGAAAACCCACAAACTGGGGTCCAAAACCAAATGCCCGCAAGGTGCTCAGGAGGTACCCGTGGTCCACCCTATCAAAAGCCTTCTCCTGATCTAGGGACAGGAGGGCGAATGACAGACCGTCTCTACGCCCGAGTTCCAAAAGGTCCCGAACCAGAAATAGGTTATCAAAGATACTGCGGTCCGGGATGGTGTAGGTCTGGTCTGGGTGGATCACGTCCACCAGCACAGACCCTAGCCACAGCGAGATTGCTTTCGCTACGATTTTGTAGTCCGTGCTGATGAGCGAAACGGGACCCCAATTTCGTAAATCGCAGAGGTCCCCCTTCTTCAGCAGTAAGGCGAGCACAGCTCACCTGCACGAAAGAGGTAGGACCCTGCTCTGCAGAGACTCGGCCCAGACGGTGACTAGGTCTGGGCCGAGGACATCCCAAAACACGTGGTAGAACTCCACGGTCAGCCCGTCCATGGGCCTGGAGACTTATTTGTGGGCGTACGATGAAGGGCTTCCGAGAACTCTGCCAGAGTGAGAGGCAACTCTAGCCGGTCTCAGTCGCTCGCGCTGACCGTAGGGAGCTCCTCCCAGAGCACTCTGCAAGCGCCAGGGTCCGTCGGATACGGGGAGAAAAGACTTGCGTAGAAGGCTCAGGCCCTCCCGTACATCTCCACCGGTTCCATGAGGGGGGTGCCGTCTTCTGCCAGGAGGCAGGTGATGTGTTTCTTGGCCCCCCTCATTTTCTCCAGGGCATAGAAGAAGCAGGAGCCGCGATCCATCTCCCGAAGGAGGAGGATGCGGGATTGAACAAAGGCGCCCCGGGCCCGATGGTCCTCGAGGGCCCGGAGCTCTTCCCGCTTCTCCCAGCATGCTCCGCAGAGGAGCGGGTCCTCGGGGCTGGTGGCCAGATGCCTCTCCAGCTCTAAGACCTCCAGTTCCAACTGCTCTATCACCGCATTGCTCCGTCGGCTGGTGCCCCGGGTGTAGTCGCGGCAGAAAAGCCTGGCGCGCACCTTCCCCAGGTCCCACGATCGCCGCGCCGAGGGAAAGGCGCGCTGCTGCCCTAGCCAGGCCAGCCAGAATTCCTGGAAGGACATCACGAAGCCCTCATCCTCCAACAGGCTGTTGTTAAAATGCCAGTAGGCCGGCCCCAGCCTCTCTGCACAGAGGGAGGCTGTCACGGTGGCTAGATGATGGTCAGAAAATGGGGCCAGCCGAATGCTGGAGGAGTGGGCTCATGAGAGATGGAAGTGTGATAAACAAATGCGGTCCAACCGGGAGTGGCTCGACCGATGGGCTTCCACCCGGACAAAGGTGAACATGGAAGTGTCATCCGGGTGGTGGTCGTGCCAGATGTCCACTAGGAAGTGATGTTCGACTATCTCCCGGAGGGTGTCCGCAGCGGCCAGGCTCTGCTCAGTCCCCGAGCGGTTCTGTTCCTCGAGGGTGGTATTAAAGTCCCCTCCCAGGACCAGGCACTCGTGAGAATCTAAGGTGCCGACAAAGGCGGACGCCCGCTAGTAGAATTGCAGCAGCTCCGGGCCCGATGTCGGGCCATAGATGTTAACGAGATTAACCACGAGCCCCTCCATATGGACCCGGAGATGCAGCAGGTGACCCAGCACGGCCTCGGCGACCCCTAGCACCTCAGGCCATAGGTCAGGGGAGAACAGAGTCGCCACTCCAGCCTGTCGAACCATGGCATGGCTAAAGTAGACCCTGTCCCCCCATTCCAGCCATCAACTGTCTTCGGCAGTTGGGTCCATATGGGTCTCCTGCAGGAAAACCACAGAGTACCCTCCCTCCTGAAGGAAGGAGAGCACCTGGGACCTGCGGAGAGCCATCCTACAACCCCGGGTGTTCAACGTTGCGATGGTGAGAGGTGTCATGGGGAAGGTTGGGGGGGTCCTCACTAGCAGGGACGCTCGCATCTACCAACGGGCCGCACAGCAGTCTGTGACCCATCCCGTAGGTGAGTAATTGTTCACGGAAGACGCGGACCCGCCAGTAGGCCGCGACATCCTGCTTCCCCGTCCCTTTACCCTCCCCCATGAGGGCCCTTGTGGCCCGAAGGATTTGAGAAAAGTCTCCCCATCTCTGGAGAGCAAGTTGTACCTTGTTGCGGGAGCCACGGACATCCTCTAAAAACTTCCGCAGCTCTCCTCACAGCTCATGGGGGGGTGGGGTTACGGTTTCCCGGTTGTTCCCCGGCGGGGCCCTTGGTGCAGCCCTTTGGTCCACTAAAACAGACAAGCAGGTTGCGGACCCCCGACAGGGTGCCTGATGGGCTGGAGCTTCTAGGCCCACCTCAAGCTCTGGGGCAACAGGGGGTAGTGGAGGGAAAAATAGCAGCTCCTAATGAGTCAGGGCAGGAGAACACAAAGGCCGCTCCCTGGGGGTCATCAGTTAGGAAAGGGAAGGAGACAGCCCCAGGGGGCGGCAATGACTTTGCAGGAGGTAAATTGGATAGGGGTAGGGTGAGGGGCAGGGGCAGAGTCAAGGTTCTGGGTTTCGGGAGGCAAGCAGCTGGATGGTGGGGCCTCCCGATCAGGCTCAAGGGTTAAGGGGGTGGGGGAGGGAGCTCTCAGTGACACTGGGCGGCCACAGCATCAGGAGATGGATTATCTTCTGTAGGGCCCCCGCCCAGGAAGGAAGTCGATTGCTCTGCACCAACGGGGCATGCCCCTGGTGACTTGTGTCCCGGCCGCGTGGCGCCGGCTGTCACCTGAGCAGGCTCGGTGGTTGTCAGTGGGGTGCCATGAGCGGCTGGGTCGGTGGAGGAGTCCAGGGGCTCTTCGGAGGTGGGAGCAGAAGCAGCAATTAAGGGGAGGGAGCATGGGGAAAAGAGGGGTGGAGTAAGGTCACCCAGATCAAGATTTGCTAGCAAAAGGTTGTCCTCCTCTTGGGCGACCGGGGTCAGATCTAAGGCCTCAATCTCCTCGAACATGGATGAGAGGACACTTTCCGCCGCCCCAGGGTTCTCCCCACCGGCACCCGCCACAACGGTTGCCTCGGGGTTCACGGGGGCTTCGGGTAGCGTCAGGACAGAAGGGGCTTCCTCGAGGGTCTCAGAGGGGAGGGTCTCCCGTGGAGGGGAGACACTACCCTCCGGAGCTGCCACGTCTTTCCCGGCTGACACCAGTGGATGGGACGCACTCGTGGGCAAAGTGGAAGGTTCGGCACCAGTGCCCCCTTTCCTGGTCTTCCGGGGGGCCTCCGCCTCGATTAGATGAGGCGGAGCTCGAGCCTTCCTCTTGCCTCGCTTCCCCTGGACTAGGGCCCAGCCCTCCATGGCATCATCTGGGGGCTGGTTAGCAGGGGTCGTGTCAGGGGTTAAAGGCGATGGCTCAGGGACTTGGGGGGGGGAACGGTGGGGCAGCATAAGGGAGGGAGGATTCTCCCTGGGGCAGGCTCTTTCACATGCCCAGTGGTATCTCAGCCACATCCTCCTCCATAGGCCCCGCTAGATTGTCAGCAGCCAGGGCAGGGCTCTCCCGCTCATCTGGGCATTGTTGGAGAGGTGCCCCTTGGGCCTGAGTGGGAGTAGCGGTGGTCTGAAGAGGAGTGGGGGCGGGTTCGGGCACCGGGTGGCCAGGGGCGTCGGCAATGATGGGGCCGATGTCCTGCCGGGTCTCGGGGATCCCAGGTGCCCCTCCTTGCCGGGCTAAGGGGCAGTCTCTCTGGACATGCCCCGACACCCGGCAGAGGTAGCACCAGGCTTCCCCTGTGGAAAATTACACCTGGTAACGGGCCCCCTGGTGGGGGACTAGGAAGGACCCTTCGAGCGCCACTCCGTCACACGCCGCTGACAGCAATAAAAGTTGCACTTGCCGGTGGAAGGAAAAAATGTGACAGAGGGTGGGGTCCTTGCAGCCCAACTGGAGAGGGCTGATAACAGAAACAGGTTTCCCCAGGGTGGAAAGGGCGGCATTGGGGAGAAAAGGAGGGACAGAGGTCAGGACCAGGCAGATGCCCAGATCCTCTAGCGGCTCTAGGGGGACAAACACCCCCCCCCACTGCCAGGCCCCTCTCCACTGCTTCCTGGGCAGCAGCCTCTGATGCTAAGAAGAAAACGACATTCCCGTACATTTTGGAGGCCGCAACAATGGCCAACGGCCCCATCACCCTCACCAACGCCCGCACATAGGTCTCTATGTGGGGCGAGGCGGGAACCAGGAGGCATCGGACACCGTGCTTCTTTGTCATGGTGGGAAAGGGGCCCCGGCCACTATTGATGGTGGCGGAGGTGGTGGGCGGGAGAGATGATGAGGCGGCAGGCGGGGGGGCTGCCGCTGCCCAGGCATACATCCTGGGGGCTGAGGGAGGGACATCCGCAGAGCTGGTGGAGGGGGCAGCGGGGGAGGACGCCGTGGTCGGTGGTGGAGCTGCAGCAGTGGGGGTGGCCCCACCATGGAGGGCCCAGTGATTTTAGCGGGTACCTTCCCCTTCTTCTTGCCCTGGCCTTTCCCGCCGGCTGGGGGGGCTTCCTTAGAGTCTGGGGAGGCGATGGGCATGGCAGCGGCGGAGATCACCCCGGTGCCCTCCATTGCTGATGCCCCCGCGGGGGCAGTGGCAAGTGATTAACAGGAGTTGGGGTCAGGTAGAAAAGGACAAGCTGTGGGGTGGACAATTCGGGGGGGGGCACATGAACCACCGTACGCTTGTCCAGAGAGTCCTGTTTGGCTGGCTGGTGCTTCTGGCCCACACCGTGGAATCAGGGCGAGCAGCTGAGTCCAGAGGCAGATGTTAGACAGCCAGTAAAGATGGTGGAGTGGGGGGGGTGAAGATTGTAGTGTGGGGGTTGGGAGGACACAGATGGTTGGGGGTGCAGCTCTGTGCCACACCCCCTGTGTCCCTACAAACACAGTTAAGAGACAGTCAAGGCCTCCCCCCACACGAGAGCACAGTTCGAAAGTTACTCAGTCTTAGGCCCCCTCTACGGTGATTTGTAGATTCCCCAGGCGGTGTTCCTCCGGTGGACGGCTTTTTCTCTGTCTGTTCCGGGCTTTCTTTTTTGCATTCCAGAAATGCCAGAGCAAGTGATAAGAGTCCTCTTGACCGGAGATGGGTCCGCAAACAAACAGCAAGCATCTGGGTCCGGGGGCTTGGTCCTTCCACTCCCCACCTCTGGGGAAGCGGGCTGGAAGCCCCCCCCCCTCGGGGGGGGTTCAGCTGGAGCGGCAGCAGCGTCTGAGGGCGGGCAGGGGCGGGGGGGCTAACAGCCGGCCGGCAGCTGATCAGCACTCTAGCAACAGCACAGAAAGAAAAAAAAACAACAAAAAGAAAAGAAAGCGGGGAGAGCGTCTGGCCCGGTCAGGGGGGAAGCCGAAAGCAGGAGCAAAAAGCAAGGAAAGCCCAGGCCAGAGGGCAGCAGCAGGAGAGCAGGCTAAGTAGGTCCCTTTTCCCTGAGTAGGGTAACAGGGAAGGTTTTTTTTTGAAACAGAAAGAAAGTTTATTGGTAACACTTACAAAATTACCAAAGGAAACAAAACAACTATGCAACAAAACAATGCTAACAGAAGGTATAACACAGCAGCTTTCAGGAGGGAGAAGTGTTCAGGTTAGCCCAGGCCCAGAGCGGGGGGGCTTCCTCGACACTCGTGGTCTTCCACCCTCCTGAGTTACCTGGTGGCCTAGAGCGGGGGGGCTTCCTCGACACTCGTGGTCTTCCACCCTCTCGAGTTACCTAGTGCCGCGCCCAGTGTCACCGATCCTCCCTCTCCTGAGAGTGCCCGGTAAGATGGGCACGGCTGCGAGGTGGGCGGTTTAGGGGTGGGGGTGGGGGGTAGACACCCATGTATTATAGGACCCCTCCTAGATGACAGGAATGATGATATCCACAGCGGCAACGGCTGGGGCTGGCGTCTCTCGCTCTTCCCCTCAATCAAAGGGTCAGACGGAGGGAACCGGATGGGGTCACCGAGCAGAGAACCCCAGACAGAGCCCACCGCTCCTCGAAGGCGTCAAGGGAGTCGGTGGACGCCGCCCAGAGGAACTCCACGCGGATACGTGAATGTACTGAGGATCGGAAAAAGGCCCCACAATCGCAGGACGTTTCATGGGCCAACATCCTCTCTCTGGTTTTATAAATGGCTGTTTTAGCCAAGGCTAGGAGGAGGTTGACCAGAAGATCCCGCGACTTTGTGGGGCCACGGATGGGAAGTGTATAGATAAAAAGGTGAGGGGAGAAATGAAGCCAGAAGCGTAATAGAATATTTGTGAGGAGCCGGAAAAGGGGCTGCAATCTGGCACACTCTAAATATACGTGCGCCAGGGTTTCCCTCACATTACAGAAAGGACAAGTGTCCGGGATGGGGGTAAACCGTGTCAGAAACACGTCCGTGCTCACAGCTCTGTGAAGGAGCCGCCAACTGATGTCCCCGACGGGCCTTGGGACCAAGGTGGAATACAGGCTGGCCCACCGAGGTTGCTCACCCTCCAAAGGTGGCAGGAGGTCCTGCCACTTTGTATCGGGGCGGGACACCAGGGTGTGGGCGTGAAGGGTGTGAAGCATAAGCGTATATAAATATTTCCGTGGTGCAATTTGAGAGCTAACCGGCTGCAGTTCGTGCAGCTGGCTTGCAGTGAAAGGGTGAGGGGTTTGTTGGGATCTACGGGGTAGGGGCCCGATGGAAAGGTCCGGCGGGCCTGGGGTAAGGGATGGGCGGGGTGCGCCCTCGCACAAGGCTCGACTAACATAAGCCCGAGCAGCGGGGGTCAAGGCGGCCTTCACCTCCTGAAGTACGCGCCGGGGGGTACGGAGGCTGGAGAGCCCCATTCGCCGAGCGAGCGTCAGGGGATCCAGCCAATCTCTCCGGTCGTAGTCCAGGAGGTCTCCGACCCTCGTGACTTCCGCCAGGACCAACCTCTGGCGCACCGAGCGGGACTCCGCCACCTGCACATGGAGCTGGGGGTTGTGTAGCAGGGGCTCCGTGAGGAGATCTGCTCCCACGGTGGCCGCCACAGACCTGGTTGTTAGAAACAGTTTCCAGGTCCGGAGGAGGTCCTGGTAGAAGACCGGCAGCCCGGAGAGGTCTTGCGGAAAACCCCTCGGAGAAAGATAAAAGAGCTGCCGGTCATATCGAAGCCCTTGGAAACGGCGCAGGAAGGCGTGCGCCAGTATGCTCCATGCCGAACTACGTGCACTATAAAAGAGCCTCTGCAGGGCCTGGAGGCGGAAAACGCGGACCTGAGTGTACAGACACTTCAGGCCCTGCCCTCCTTCCTTCAGGGGTAGATGAAGATCCCCTACAGGGGCCCAGTGCATTCCTGACCAAAAGAACCCCAGAATCAATGTCCGGAGGTTGGTCAGGAAACCTGGGGCTGGGACCAGGGTGTTGAGCCGGTACCAGAGCATAGACAGGACTAGTTGATTAAGCACCAGCACTCTCCCTCGGAGGGAGAGACATCGGAGTAGCCTCGTCCATTTCCGGAGCCGCTCTATCACCCCGCCCTCTAAATTTTGCCAGTTCTCCGGCGGGGAAGGGTGCGTGGCGGAAAGGTAAACGCCGAGATAGAGCAGTGGACCCGCACTCCACCGGATGGTCTGAAGTGCGGGTGGGAGGGAGCCTACCTGCCGCCAGTCCCCCACCGCCAAGCCAGAGCTCTTGACCCAGTTGACTCGGACGGAGGAGGCTGCCGAATAGATGGCCTGGCATGCCTCCACTCGCGCCAAGTCGCCCGGGTCATGGACCACGAGGAGTACGTCATCGGCGTACGCCGACAGGACCAGCCGCAGCTCCGGCTCCCGCAGCACCAACCCCATCATCCTCCTGCGGACGAGACAGAGGAAAGGCTCGATCGCCAGAGCGTACAACTGGCCCGAGAGGGGGCACCCCTGCCGCACTCCTCGCCCGAAGCAGACCGGTTCAGTCAGGGTCCAGTTGAGCCTAACCAAACACTCTGCAGAGGCATACAGTACCCAGAGAAAACTCACAAACTGAGGTCCGAATCCAAATGCCTGCAGAGTGCTCAGGAGGTACCCATCGTCTACTCTATCGAACGCCTTCTCCTGATCAAGAGACAGGAGGGCGAACGACAGACCATCTCTCCGCCCGAGTTCCAAAAGGTCTCGGACTAGAAGGAGGTTGTCAAAAATGCTGCGACCCGGGACAGTATAGGTCTGGTCTGGGTGGATCACATCCGCCATCACGGACCCTAGCCGCAGCGAGATTGCTTTCGCTACGATTTTGTAATCCGTGCTAAGGAGTGAGATGGGACGCCAGTTTCGTAGATCGCGGAGGTCCCCCTACTTCGGCAGCAAAGCGAGCACCGCTCGCCTGCACGACAGAGGGAGGACCCCGCTCTGCAAGGACTCAGCCCAGACGGTGACTAGGTCTGGGCCGAGAATGTCCCAGAACGCGCGGTAAAACTCTACGGTCAGCCCGTCCATGCCCGGAGATTTATTGGTGGGCATGCGACGGAGGGCTTCCGAGAACTCGGCCAGGGTGAGAGGCAGCTCTAGTCGGTCTCGGTCGCCCACGCTGACCGTGGGGAGTTCCTCCCAGAGCACCCCGCAAGCGCCAGGATCGGTCGGGTCCGGGGAGAAAAGGCTTGTGTAGAAGTCACGGGCCCTCCCACACATCTCCTCCGGATCCGTGAGGGGGGTGCCGTCTTCCACAAGAAGGCAGGTGACGTGTTTCTTGGCCCCCCTCGTTTTCTCCAGGGCATAGAAGAAGTGGGAGCCGCGGTCCATCTCCCGAAGGAGGCGGATGCGGGACCGAATGAAGGCACCTCGGGCCCAGTGGTCCTCAAGGGCCCGAAGCTCCTCCCGCTTCTCCCGGCACGCTCCGCAGAGGGACGGGTCCTCGGGATCGGCGGCCAAGCGCCTCTCCATCTCTAAGACCTCCCATTCCAACTGCTCTATCGCCGCATTTCGCCATCGGCTGGTGCCCCGAGTGTAGTCACGGCAGAAGAGCTTGGTGCGCACCTTCCCGAGATCCCACCATCGCCGCACCGAGGGAAAGGCACGCCACTGCTCTCGCCAGGCTAGCCAAAACTCCCGGAAGGACATCACAAAGCTCTCGTCCTCCAACAGGCTGTTATTAAAGTGCCAATAGGCCGGCCCCGGTCTCTCTGCACGGAGGGAGACCGTTACGGTGACTAAATGATGATCGGAGAATGGGGCCGGCCGAATGGCGGAGGAGTGGGCCTGTGAAAGATGGAAACGGGATAAGTAAATCCTGTGTTCCAAGGCTTCCGGCATGCTGAGAATGTTGTAAAGTCCGAGCTGCTAGCCAAACGGCTGGGTCTGGGGGTTTCCACTCCCCCCTCCGGACAGCAAAAATCGGCAATCTTCCCCCCCTCCTCTGGGGGCTCAGCTGAGGCAAATAGCTGCGCCCGAAAGCAGGCATGGAGGGGGCGGGTGCTGGCGGCAAGCTGAGGGCCGAAGCACGTAGACGGGAAAAAAAATTAAAAAATTAAAAAAAAAAAAAAAGCGTCTGGCTCGGTCGGGGCGGGGGACTAAGGCAGGTGCAAAAAGTAAGAAAAATCCGGGCCAGGGGGCTTTAGGAAAGAATAGAAAGCAGATAGCTGAGGAGCAAGCAAAGGACGTTTCGTTTCCCAACAGGGAAGGTTTTTTGAAACAGAAAGGAAATTTATTTGTAACAGTTACAAAGAATACAAAAGGATAAAAAAAAAAAAACTTAGCAACAAAACAACGCAATCAAAAGGTATAACACAACAGCTTTCAGGAGGGAGAGGTGTTCAGGTTAGCCCAGGCCCAGAGCGGGGGGGCTTCCTCGACACTCGTGGTCTTCCACCCTCCTGAGTTACCTGGTGGCCTAGAGCGGGGGGGCTTCCTCGACACTCGTGGTCTTCCACCCTCTCGAGTTACCTAGTGCCGCGCCCAGGGTCACCGACCCTCCCTCTCCTGAGAGTGCCCGACAAGATGGGCACGGCTGCGGGGTGGGTGGTTGGGAGGGAGGGGGGTACACCCATGTATTATAGGACCCCTCCTAGAAGACAGTAATGATGGTATTCACAGCAACTAACGGCTGTGACTGGCGGCTCTCGCTCTTTCCCTCAATCAGAGGGTCAGACGGAGGGAACCGGACGGGGTCACCGAGCAGAGAACCCCGGACAGCGCCCACCGCTCCTCGAAGGTGTCAAGGGAGTCGGTGGACGCTGCCCAGAGGAACTCCGCCCGGATACGTGAATGTACTGAGAGTCGGAAAACGGCCTCACAATCGCAGGACGCCTCATGAGCCAACCTCCGCTCTCTGGTCTTATAAATGGCTGTTTTAGCCAAGGCTAGGAGGAGGCTAACCAGGAGATCCCGCGACTTGGTGGGGCCACGGATGGGGAGTGTATAGATAAAGAGGTGGGGAGAAAAATGAAGCCAAAAGCGCAAAAGAATATTTGTGAGGAGCCGAAAAAGAGGCTGCAATCTGGCACACTCTAAATAGACGTGCGCCAGGGTTTCCCTCACGTTGCAAAAAGGGCAAGTCTCCGGAAGGGAGGTAAAACGTGTCAAAAACACGCCCGTGCTCACAGCCCCGTGAAGGAGCCGCCAACTGATGTCCCCGACGGGCCTCGGGACCAAGGTGGAGTACAGGCTGGCCCACCGAGGTTGCTCACCCTCCAAAGGTGGTAAGAGATCTCGCCACTTTGTATCGGGGCGGGACACCAGGGTGCGGGCATGAAGGGTATGGAGCGTGAGTGTATATAGATATTTCCGTGATGCAACTTGAAAACCGACCGGTTGCAGTTCATGCAGCCGGCTCGCAGTGAAAGGATGAGGGGTGTGTTGGGATCGACAGAGTAGGGGCCCGATGGAAAGGTCCGGCGGGCCTGGGGTAAGGGATGGGCGGGGCGCACCCTCGCACAAGGCTCGGCTAACATAAGCCCGAGCGGCGGGGGTCAGAGCGGCCTCCACCTCCTGAAGCACGCGCCGGGGGGTGCGAAGGCTGGAGAGCCCCATGCGTCGAGCGAGCGTCAGGGGATCCAGCCAGTCCCCCCGGTCGTAGTCCAGGAGGTCCCCGACCCTCGTAACTCCCGCCAGGACCAACCTCTGGCGCACCGTGCGGGACTCCGCCGCCTGCACACAAAGTTGGGGGTTGTGTAGCAGGGGCTCCGTGAGGAGATCTGCCCCCACGATGGCCGCCACGGGCCTGGTCGTTGAAAACAGTTTCCAGGCCCGGAGGAGGTCCTGGTAGAAATCCGGCAGCCCGGAGAGGTCTCGCGGAAAACCTCTCGGACAAAGATAAAAGAGCTGTCGGTCATAGCGGAGCCCATGGAAGCGGCGTAAAAAGGCATGCGCCAATATGCTCCACGGCGAACTACCTGCACTATAAAGGAGCCTCTGCAGGGCCTGGAGGCGGAAAACGCGGACCTGAGTGTACAGACACTTCAGGCCCTGCCCTCCTTCCTTCAGGGGTAGATGAAGATCCCCTACAGGGGCCCAGTGCATTCCTGACCAAAAGAACCCCAGAATCAATGTCCGGAGGTTGGTCAGGAAACCTGGGGCTGGGACCAGGGTGTTGAGCCGGTACCAGAGCATAGACAGGACTAGTTGATTAAGCACCAGCACTCTCCCTCGGAGGGAGAGACATCGGAGTAGCCTCGTCCATTTCCGGAGCCGCTCTATCACCCCGCCCTCTAAATTTTGCCAGTTCTCCGGCGGGGAAGGGTGCGTGGCGGAAAGGTAAACGCCGAGATAGAGCAGTGGACCCGCACTCCACCGGATGGTCTGAAGTGCGGGTGGGAGGGAGCCTACCTGCCGCCAGTCCCCCACCGCCAAGCCAGAGCTCTTGACCCAGTTGACTCGGACGGAGGAGGCTGCCGAATAGATGGCCTGGCATGCCTCCACTCGCGCCAAGTCGCCCGGGTCATGGACCACGAGGAGTACGTCATCGGCGTACGCCGACAGGACCAGCCGCAGCTCCGGCTCCCGCAGCACCAACCCCATCATCCTCCTGCGGACGAGACAGAGGAAAGGCTCGATCGCCAGAGCGTACAACTGGCCCGAGAGGGGGCACCCCTGCCGCACTCCTCGCCCGAAGCAGACCGGTTCAGTCAGGGTCCAGTTGAGCCTAACCAAACACTCTGCAGAGGCATACAGTACCCAGAGAAAACTCACAAACTGAGGTCCGAATCCAAATGCCTGCAGAGTGCTCAGGAGGTACCCATCGTCTACTCTATCGAACGCCTTCTCCTGATCAAGAGACAGGAGGGCGAACGACAGACCATCTCTCCGCCCGAGTTCCAAAAGGTCTCGGACTAGAAGGAGGTTGTCAAAAATGCTGCGACCCGGGACAGTATAGGTCTGGTCTGGGTGGATCACATCCGCCATCACGGACCCTAGCCGCAGCGAGATTGCTTTCGCTACGATTTTGTAATCCGTGCTAAGGAGTGAGATGGGACGCCAGTTTCGTAGATCGCGGAGGTCCCCCTACTTCGGCAGCAAAGCGAGCACCGCTCGCCTGCACGACAGAGGGAGGACCCCGCTCTGCAAGGACTCAGCCCAGACGGTGACTAGGTCTGGGCCGAGAATGTCCCAGAACGCGCGGTAAAACTCTACGGTCAGCCCGTCCATGCCCGGAGATTTATTGGTGGGCATGCGACGGAGGGCTTCCGAGAACTCGGCCAGGGTGAGAGGCAGCTCTAGTCGGTCTCGGTCGCCCACGCTGACCGTGGGGAGTTCCTCCCAGAGCACCCCGCAAGCGCCAGGATCGGTCGGGTCCGGGGAGAAAAGGCTTGTGTAGAAGTCACGGGCCCTCCCACACATCTCCTCCGGATCCGTGAGGGGGGTGCCGTCTTCCACAAGAAGGCAGGTGACGTGTTTCTTGGCCCCCCTCGTTTTCTCCAGGGCATAGAAGAAGTGGGAGCCGCGGTCCATCTCCCGAAGGAGGCGGATGCGGGACCGAATGAAGGCACCTCGGGCCCAGTGGTCCTCAAGGGCCCGAAGCTCCTCCCGCTTCTCCCGGCACGCTCCGCAGAGGGACGGGTCCTCGGGATCGGCGGCCAAGCGCCTCTCCATCTCTAAGACCTCCCATTCCAACTGCTCTATCGCCGCATTTCGCCATCGGCTGGTGCCCCGAGTGTAGTCACGGCAGAAGAGCTTGGTGCGCACCTTCCCGAGATCCCACCATCGCCGCACCGAGGGAAAGGCACGCCACTGCTCTCGCCAGGCTAGCCAAAACTCCCGGAAGGACATCACAAAGCTCTCGTCCTCCAACAGGCTGTTATTAAAGTGCCAATAGGCCGGCCCCGGTCTCTCTGCACGGAGGGAGACCGTTACGGTGACTAAATGATGATCGGAGAATGGGGCCGGCCGAATGGCGGAGGAGTGGGCCTGTGAAAGATGGAAACGGGATAAGTAAATCCTGTGTTCCAAGGCTTCCGGCATGCTGAGAATGTTGTAAAGTCCGAGCTGCTAGCCAAACGGCTGGGTCTGGGGGTTTCCACTCCCCCCTCCGGACAGCAAAAATCGGCAATCTTCCCCCCCCTCCTCTGGGGGCTCAGCTGAGGCAAATAGCTGCGCCCGAAAGCAGGCATGGAGGGGGCGGGTGCTGGCGGCAAGCTGAGGGCCGAAGCACGTAGACGGGAAAAAAAATTAAAAAATTAAAAAAAAAAAAAAAGCGTCTGGCTCGGTCGGGGCGGGGGACTAAGGCAGGTGCAAAAAGTAAGAAAAATCCGGGCCAGGGGGCTTTAGGAAAGAATAGAAAGCAGATAGCTGAGGAGCAAGCAAAGGACGTTTCGTTTCCCAACAGGGAAGGTTCCAAAACAATCAGGAACCTTCTGGAGACAATTAAGACAGGCTGATTAGAACACCTGCAGCCAATCAAGAAGCTGCTAGAATCAATTAAGGCAGGCTAATCAGGGCACCTGGGTTTAAAAAGGAGCTCACTTCAGTTTGTGGTGTGCGTGTAAGGAGTTGGGAGCAAGAGGCGCTAGGAGCTGAGAGTGAGAACACATACTGCTGGAGGACTGAGGAGCACAAGCATCATCAGACACCAGGAGGAAGGTCCTATGGTGAGGATAAAGAAGGTGTTGGGAGGAGGCCCTGGGAAAGTAGCCCAGGGAGTTGTAGCTGTCACACAGCTATTCCAGGAGGCACTCTAGACAGCTGCATACCACAGGGCCCTGGGCTGGAACCTGGAGTAGAGGGCAGGCCCGGGTTCCCCCCAAACCTCCCAACTCCTGCTCAGACACAGGGGGAGTTGTCCTGGATTGTGGGTTCATGAAAATGGCCAAACTGAGGGCTGCTGTGAAGCTCCAAGGCGAGCAAATCCACCAATAAGCGCAAGACCCACCAAGGTAGAGGAGGAACTTTGTCTCAAAAGTTAATACAGCAGATGTATGGTAAAGTAAGCTGTTCACTAGCATCTAAATAAATTCAGTGCTAGCCTAATATTTCATGTAAGTGCAATAAGTGTGTTTAAGCATGAGTGTATGTGCACAAGTGTAAGTGGGACCATGTGAGTGAGAGAGAGAAAGTTAACGAGTAGCAAATTTTTCTGAGCCAAAATACACCAAGAGCTCAGATGCTTGGAGCACTTTACCCTGTCAGTGTTAAAACTTGTATAATGAAGGAAAGAGAATGAATCCACTACCTGACAAGCCCGCTTTTAAACAACCTATGTTTGGATGCCACATATGTTCAATCAAACAGGGGCCTCCATATTTCCTTTAAAAGGGTAATACTAATTTTTTTCCTTCACTAAATCAACAGAATTTTCCATTAGCTCATCAGCTCCAGAAAACCAAACTCCTGGCTCCTAGTAAAGCTTGGCTTTATCATATTGTAAGCAATGCAATGGGCAACTTGAAAATAAGAAAAAAAAATGATAAGACACTGAAAAGCACCCATGAAATAATTCTATATTATTTATTAACTAGTTGACCTAGATGACTCGTATGCAGACTTTGTCTAACTATTTTGTATGGTTCTTACTAGGACCCCAGTTCAGTAGAGCACTTGAGTATATGCATAATTTCAAATGGTTAAAGACAAGCATTTGCTTAAGTGGTTGTTTGAATCAGGGTCTGGATCCTCTTCAGCAGTCTGTGCCACAGCTTTTCCTGGAACAATTTAAGATGGGAGGGTAAATACAATTGGGGAATGGTTCTGCTAAATTACACTAGCTTGTAACAGCAGTATATGGAGTTATGCTAGCCAGAAATTGCAGGAAGATCGCACCAGAGGGAGGGGAAAGGATGAAATCGAGAAATAGCACTGATGGTGGTACAGTCCTGGCTACTCCCAAAATGAAGATCCTCCAGTTATTGCAGCTTTAAGCCCCCTTTTTATCACCAGGGCAGCACAAAGTGGTTTCAGCATAGCCTAGGGTATGGACTTCCCTGTGTGCTACTTGAAAATGTCTATAATTCATCAGAATATTCTGGTTTATAAATAAACCTATCTAGTCATTTGCTTTTTAGAATCTCTGCGGTGTTTCTGTGGGTGCATGTGCCAACAGAATTAGCTCTCAGGGACTTCCATCCCATTGTGTTAATACAAAGTTCTGAAAACAAGAACCTGTAAGGGGCAAAAGTAAACAACATATAATAGCTTGTTTACATTATTCAGCATGTAGTATATGAACAGAAAACATTTACAATGTTCATTTTATATGCACATTAATTATGTGAAATTAGAGGCACTGAGAGTGGGCCATTAAGTGCTGATTAGACAATAATATCAGGATTTCTGGCAGCGCTGGTTATAAGAAACCTAAATTTACCTCCAAAGGAAAGAGAGTGCATTAAAATTTTAATTTGTTTCTCAACAGTTCAATTATAACATGCTTAATGTGCTGGACATTAACTTTCAGGGGGCCTGAACAAATTTATAGATCAGGCCAAAATTACCTTGCACTTTTTTGAAAACACAGTAGCAATTATTTTCAGATCTTTATTTGATGTCAAGACTATTAATGATCCACCTTGGCCCCAACACACTCTTTGTAAGTTGTTAAACTGACTTCGCCCCTTACTGAAACATAGTGGTTTTCTTGGTTGGCCCTCTTCCAGTACAGAGAAAGGGGAAGGACCTAAAGGAGTCAGGATCAAGGAAGTGATGGGTCCCCAGGGCCAGTGGGGAGAAGCCAGCACTCAGAGTCAGCCAGATTGACAAGGCAGGCAGGCCAATGAGGGAGCTGAGAGCCCAGGGCCCATCCTTTATGTGAGTTGGGCTGCCAGGGCAGCATAAGTCATGAGAGGGAGAGTGGAATAACTGAGATCTGAGCTCCGGAGAGTGCAGCAGCCCAGAGGCAGAGCAGCAACTCAGAGTCAGGGAGTTGGAACAGCAGAGACCAGCCATGTTGACAGTCAGCTAGGACCCAGCTACAGAGGAGAGTCACAGGATATGAACCGAGGTAGTGGAAAGTCTGCTGTTCTGCAAGTAAACTGGAGCAGAGCATAGTGAGAGGTTAGGAGAACAAGGTGGGGATCCTGAGCAGAGAAGAGGGAGATGTCACCAGAGAAGGGGGCCTTGAAGGTCGGACTTAGGGGTGGGGATGTGAACTTCACACTGGAGAGGAGGGTCCTGCCACCTAGAGCCTGAGGGTGTGCAGCCATCACCAGAGCAGGTATCATCGCAGCACATACAGGGTCTGGGAAGAAGCTCTGGGATGAGAGAGGAATAGATTGGAACTCAAGAAAATTCAGAGAGAATATTGTGTATGGTGTTCCCAGTGCCCATGGGAGAACAACACAGCGGTGCACAGACAATCCAGGAAGTTTTTGGAAACTGTAGGGGACAATTTCCTGGTGCAAGTGCTGGAGGAACCAATTAGGGGCGGAGCTCTTCTTGACCTGCTGCTCACAAACCGGGAAGAATTAGTAGGGGAAGCAAAAGTGAATGGGAACCTGGGAGGCAGTGACCATGAGATGGTCAAGTTCAGGATCCTGACACAAGGAAGAAAGGAAAGCAGCAGAATACGGACCCTGGTCTTCAGAAAAGCAGACTTTGACTCCCTCAGGGAACTGATGGGCAGGATCCCCTGGGAGAATAAAATGAGGGAGAAAGGAGTCCAGGAGAGCTGGCTGTATTTTGAAGAATCCTTATTGAGGTTACAGGGACAAACCATCCCAATGTGTAGAAAGAATAGTAAATATGGCAGGCGACCAGCTTGGCTTAACACTGAAATCCTTGCTGATCTTAAACACAAAAAAGAGGCTTACAAGAAGTGGAAGTCTGGACAAATGACATGGGATAAGTATATAAATATTGCTCAGGCATGTAGGAATGGAATCAAGAAGGCTAAATCACACCTGGAGTTGCAGCTAGTGAGGGATGTTAAGAGTAACAAGAAGGGTTTCTTCAGGTATGTTGGCAATAAGAAGAAAGACAAGGAAAGTGTGGGCCCCTTACTAAATGAGGGAGGCAACCTAGTGACAGAGGATGTGGAAAAAGCTAATGTACTCAATGCTTTTTTTGCCTCTGTCCTCACGAACAAGGTCAGCTCCCAGACTACTGCACTGGGCAGCACAGCATGGGGAGGAGGTGGCCAGCCCTCTGTGAAGGAAGAAGTGGTTCAGGACTATTTAGAAAAGCTGGACGTACACAAGTCCATGGGGCCAGATGCGTTGCATCCGAGAGTGCTAAAGGAATTGGCGGATGTGATTGCAGAGCCATTGGCCATTATCTTTGAAAACTCATGGCGATCGGGGGAAGTCCTGGACAACTGGAAGAAGGCTAATGTAGTGCCCATCTTTAAAAAAGGGAAGAAGGATGATCCTGGGAACTACAGGCCGGTCAGCCTCACCTCAGTCCCCGGAAAAATCATGGAGCATGTCCTCAAGGAATCAATTCTGAAGCACTTAGAGGAGAGGAAAGTGATCAGGAAGAGTCAGCATGTATTCACCAAGGGAAAGTCATACCTGACTAATCTAATTGCCTTCTATGACGAGATAACTGTTCTGTGGATGAAGGCAAAGCAGTGGACGTGTTGTTCCTCGACTTTAGCAAAGCTTTTGACATTGTCTCCCACAGTATTCTTGCCAGCAAGTTAAAGAAGTATGAGCTGGATAAAAAAGCTGGATAGAAAAAAGGTGGATAGAAAGCTGGCTAGATTGTCAGGCTCAACGGGTAGTGATCAATGGCTTCATGTCTAGTTGGCAGCCGGTATCTAGCGGAGTGCCCCAAGGGTCGGTCCTGGGGCTGGTTTTGTTCAATATCTTCATAAATGATCTGGAGGATGATGTGGATTGCACCCTCAGCAAGTTTGCAGATGACACTAAACTGGGAGGAGTGGTAGATATGCTGGAGGGTAGGGATAGGATACAGAGGGACCTAGACAAATTGGAGGATTGGGCCAAAAGAAATCTGATGAGGTTCAACAAGGACAAGTGCAGATTCCTGCACTTAGGACGGAAGAATCCAATGCACTGCTACAGACTAGGGACCGAATGCCTTGGCAGCAGTTCTACAAAGAAGGACCTAGGGGTGACAGTGGACGAGAAGCTGGATATGAGTCGACAGTGTGCCCTTGTTGCCAAGAAGGCCAATGGCATTTTGGGGTGTGTAAGTAGGGGCATTGCCAGCAGATCGAGGGATGTGATTCTTCCCCTCTATTCGACATTGGTGAGGCCTCATCTGGAGTACTGTGTCCAGTTTTGGGCCCCACACTACAAGAAGGATGTGGGAAAATTGGAGAGAGTCCAGCGAAGGGCAACAAAAATTATTAGGGGACTGGAACACATGAGTTATGAGGAGAGGCTGAGGAAACTGGGATTGTTTATAGTCTACGGAAGAGAAGAATGAGGGGGGATTTGATAGCTGCTTTTAACTACCTGAAAGGTGGATCCAAAGAGGATGGATCTAGACTATTCTCAGTGATAGCAGATGACAGGACAAGGAGTAATGGTCTCAAGTTGCAGTGGGGGAGGTTTAGGTGGGATATTAGGAAAAACTTTTTCACTAGGAGGGTAGTGAAACACTGGAATGCGTTACCTAGGGAGGTGGTGGAATCCCCTTCCTTAGAAGTTTTTAAGGTCAGGCTTGACAAAGCCCTGGCTGGGATGATTTAGTTGGGATTGGTCCTGCTCTGGGCAGGGGGTTGGACTAGATGGCCTCCAGAGGTCCCTTCCAATTCTGTTATTCTATGATTCATTGCGCGGGGTTCCTTGATCCTTTAACCTTTTAAATTTTTCCCTTGTTTGCAGTTGCTATTTTATAAAGTGTATGTGGTTTAAACTCAATGTAGTGATCACTGGGTCAGGGAAGTGGCCAATGAGGAGAAAATACCCCGGAGTGGGGACACCCTATCCTATGCTGAGTAACCCACAATGGGAATCCTGGGCCCAGCCTTACCAGGGTTACAAACACTGCATTGCATGGTAAAGAGAAAAGAGTCCTTGAGGTCAGACAGGTATCCAAGTAAAGGGACTGGAGTCAAGGACTAAGATCCTTTGACCATCCAATTCCACCAGGGAACTCTAGAAAGCAGGAAAATTCCCCACAATACTGGGACCATTCCCCTGCTTACAACAGGATAAATTAAGTTTTCTGCTTTCAAGGATCCTGGAATGGATTTTGCTACTGAAAACACAGAGGGCTTGTGTACATGGTACAGCAAAGCGTGCCAGAGGAGCAGGATCTGTAAAGCACACTCATGTGCTGCACTCTAACTGGCCCTTGTGGACCCTGCTAGAGTGCTCTAAGTAGTACCTAGTTTGTGTTAACTAAGTCCATGTTAACATAGTCATGACTATTTTAACAAGAACACGGTACCTTTTAAAGCACACCAGCAGAGTCTACAGGGGACAGTTAGAGCATGATCCATTAGAGTGCTTTACAAATCACACCCTTCTGGAATGCTTTGCTGCACCATGTAGACAAGCCCAGAGTAACACACGTATCAGAGAATACATATGTTCAGCATAGACAAAAACCTAAAATGTTAGATCTCTATTTTCTTATACTGCCATATGTACAGAAAACTGGACAAGTCGAAGAAACTTAAAGTCCTTGTTGAGGTATCTATACTGTAAGCTAAGGTTTTTGCTCATGTTCTAGTTGACTGCCAGTTAACATGAGTTAACCAACATCTTTGCAAATGCTAATCTAGACACTTACAACATGTGTTCCAGTACATCTATGGTAAATAATTTTGAATCAAATGTTTCTGGAATGCCTAAAATAGCATTTTAAAAGTTGCTAGTTAACTCCCTTTCATTTTCAGATAACTAAATTTCAGATAATTAATTTTCCAAATAACTCAAGTTAAGAGAGGACCACAAATTTTAGTCTACATATAATCTTCAAGTATTTATATAGTCAGAAAAAGAGAATATATCAACATTGATTTCAATGGGAATTTTTCCTGAATAAGGACTATATAATTTGGTTTCTGTTAAACTACCCCTTCTCCTCCTTTAGATACAGCTAGAAGATTTTTATTATTACTAAGCTATTTAAAAAATTCTAGTGTCCAGTTACATTCCCTTAATTGCTTATGCATGCAACTCCTGTTAAATACATGTAGAGTATGAGCAGCCCTTGGATTTTGCTTCACACAATGTTTATTTACCATTGTTTTGTAGAGCTACATAAACAATTAGCTGAAAGTGAGCTGCCTCAAAGAAAGGAATTTGTCATTTTTCAGTAGTGTCCTGTGAGGACAGGTAGGTGGGATTTACTCCTAGGTGTTCTTTTCACTAATGATACATCAGAGAATGGAAAAGTGAGCAGCAATATCCAGAAAGCTGACAAGATTTATGAGAGTGGGTCACTTATTGTACCTCTGGAGGCAAACAGGGCATCTAGTCTGTCTTTAATTATTATGACAGTAAAAATTTAAAAAAACAATGCAGAACTGCAAGTTGACAGAGGACAGACAGGGTCAAAGAAGAGACAGATCATGGATATTAAGTGAAACATCACAGAAGTAGAACAAGGCAAGTGGCAGTTAAAAGCAAAACTGCACTTAGATTACTTTGATAGTGAAGGCCACGGGCGGATGTAGCCTTCTGATTCAATAAATGTGTTATACTAAACTCCACTTGGACATGATTTTGAGTTGTACTCAAGGGGGACACTGACCACCCACAGCAGCACTTTCTGCCCCAGCCCCACAATCCTAATCCCAGCCCAGTGTGAATGGAGAACGCAGCAAGGTGGGACCGGGGGTGAGAGCTACAGAGCAAGCCTGCCCTGCACTCACTGCACTGTGGTGGCTCCTGTCCCACAGGGCTGGGCCTGCCTCCTTACTTTAGGCATTGCAAACCAGCACACAGGGTCACAGTGCAACTCAGGTTTGGCACCTTGGATTTCATGATTTCTGTGGGTGCAAAGCCATAAGCCCCACATTAAAGCTACCCCCGGCTGCAGCAAACCCCAAATCCTGCTGAAGGTGGTTGAAACTGAGTGGATGGGAGAGAAATGATAAATGTAGTCTTTCCATTCAAGAGGTCCAATTTATGTTAAATGAGTTTGCATTTTGTATTATGCTTTTAACAGGCAGAATTAAAGTAAAGTAAGTCTACTCAAAACAAACTGTACCCAAAGGAATGCTAACTGACATCAGCTTCATACCACCATCTTTTGACTTCAGAGGGCAGTAATGTCTACTAAAAAGCCAGCCATAATGGTATTCCACCCATGCTTTGGCAAAACTAGTATACAGTCAAAGTGTGATTTTTTTTTTATGCCTCTTTGGAGTCCATACCTGGGTAAATGCCATAAGACAGATTCAAAGGTGAATTCACTCTTCCTTTGCAAGCATAGACTGAGTTTTTCAGCTAGTTTTTACCATTCCTTCCTTAGCCAAGAGCTTTCGACCCATGTTACCCATAAACTGCAGAAAGTATAAGGTCAGATCAGGTCTAAGGTTGGGATTTTCAATATCACACTAAAGGAGTTAGTTGTCCAACTCTCACTGAAAGTCCAATTTAAACTCCAAGTACAACTTTATTGACTTTCATAGGGTTGCATGTGCTTATTTCAGTGGGAGATTTCTATTTTATTCTGGTTCTTATTTTGTACCCATCACTATTGTATCCAAGTACCTTCCAGGGTTCAAACACTAAATCAAGGGTACTGATCATAAATTCTATTCCCACTTCTCCCTGCCCATGGGCAAATTGTGGGAGAAGTGGGAAAGAAGTGCTGAAACTCTGCCATTTGAGACACCACTCCTAATAGATTGTGAAGGTGTCACTCCTTTTATTTAGTGTCATATTCTGAACGGAGCAAAATAAGGATAGAGGACTTTAAAAACAGACTTCAGAAACTGGAGAGAACTGGTAGCTAGAATCCTGTGGGAAGAAAAATCTAAGGGTAAAAGGAGTACAGGAGAGCTGGCATATCAAAAGACACAAAAGCAAACTATCCCATTGTGAAGGAAAGATCGGAAGAATAGTAAAAGGTCGAAAGGCTGCATCTGGATCTTTTTAATGAAAACCAAAAAGGAAGCCTAAAAATATTGCACACATGGGCAAATTGATAAGTATGAGGACAGAAGAATAGCATAATCACATAGGGATAAAATCAGAAAGGCTAAGGCACAAACTGAGTAACATCTAGGAAGAGCTACAAAAGACAATAAGAAGTTCTATAAATCCAGTAGGAGCAAGAAAAAGACAAAAGAAAGTGTGGGCCCACCATTTAGCATGCCAGGAGAGCTAATAATCCACAACACCAAAAAGACTAAAAAGTGTCTAATGCCTATTTTGCTTCAGTTAAAAGCTTAATTGTGACCAGATGTTTAAACGCAACTAATATTAACAACAAGGGGGAAGTCAGAATAGGGAAAGACTAGGTTAAAGGATATTTAGATAAATTAGATTATTCAAATCAGCAGGGCCTGACAAAATTCATCCTAGGGTACATAAAGAATTAGCTGAAACAATCTCTGAACCATTAGCAGTTATTTCCAAGAGCTCATGGAGAATGGGTGAGGTCTAAATGACTGGAGAAGAGCAAGCATGGTATGTATTTTTACAGAGAGGAACAAAGAGGACCCTGGGAAATACAGACCAGTCAGCTGAAGTTTGATACCTGGAAAGATACTGGAACAAGTTAACAATCAATTTGTAAGCACCTAGGACAATGGGGTGACAAGTAAGAGCCAACATGGATTTGTCAAAAATAAATTATGCAAATCAACCTAATTTGCTTCTTTCATGGGGTACTGGTCTAGTGGTTGTGGGGGAAACTATAGACTTGATATATCTTATTTTAGTAAGGCTTTTGATACAGTCCCATATGACATTCTCATAAATTAGGGAAATGTGGTCTAGATGAAATTACTATAAGATTCATAGATTCATAGATATTTAGCCCAGAAGGGACCATTATGATCAATAGATGGATAAATAGTTAAAAGACCATGCACAATGAGTATTGTTTGCTGTCAGATTGGGAGGACATTTCTAGTGGGATCCCTCGGGGTCAGTCCCGGGTCTGGTACTATTCAAAATTTTCATTAACGACTTGGATAATGGAGTGGAGAATATGCTTTAAAAAACTGCAGAAGCAGGGTGGAACTGCAAACAATTTGGAGGACAGAATGAAAATTCTAAAGGACAATTATCATCAAAGACTAGACATTCAGGTGATAGCAAAGACATTGGTCACATATACAACCAAATCATAACATGCTTTCTAGAGACTAAACTTATCTAACAGGGTTAACTTCCTGTTTAAAGAAGTTTATCTTACCCAAAGTCCTCTTCAGCCTTTTCAACCAAAGCTGGCCGAGACCCCACTTTCATGAATTCAAACACACTGTTTACTTCCTGGGTGCAGGATGCCAGGGTGCCATCTTTGCCTTCTTGAAATACCCCCAACATTCAATTGTCTTTACTCAAACAGGATAATCCCCCATGACTTGTTTTTTTCCTGTGTGCTCCTTTCCTGTTGAATTCACATCTCTTCATTAACATTTGACTTTGTATTTCAATAGGTATCTATTGTGTTAATTTACAATGTTTAATTTACATCCTAACAGAAAGCTAGGTGAACAAAAATCTCTTCTGACCAAAAAAAAAACAACAACTGTTTTTCACCTCTGCTGGTGATTAATACTTTAATACAGACTCCAAGAACATATTTCCCGTATATATACACATGACTCCTTACATAGTATCTGTAACTACAATTCACAATTAAATTAATAATCAGTATGACACTGGATTTCATTTGAGACCTCACATCACATTCTTTGGTGAACCAGAATCAGGATATTCCTGTGACCCCCTTGTCAGTTGCCATTAATAGGTTCTTGCATCATAGTAAAGACATGTATTATCACTGTGAGGACATTATCAGCCAGGTTGAGATGTATCTCCTAGGTAAAGAGTTTCTCACAGATGAGAGCCAAGCATCAGCAAAGAGTCCAGAAAAAATACTAACTATAGCTTGCAGGTAATTTGTGGGCTTGCATTTACCACCAGTGCAGCTGGGACCATGGCAGCAAGATTTCTAAAGTGTCCACAAGAGTGGAGGAAGAGCAGAAGGCTCCTGAACTCCACTTGCCTGAGAACCTTTGGGACTTATCATTTCTCTTTGCAATTGCAATGCAAGTATTTAATGGAGCTGGAGACAGAGAATTGATCCTCATAGTCTTCTACAAGTGAAGGGTGCAATTTCTCATCACTACCATTTGAATTTAGAAGAAAGATGCAAGACATTTTAAAGTACTTCCTTGGACTCCTGTCCCACTTCCAAATGGGGACTCTCTCAAGACCAACGGTATCAAATGTTGCAAATAGTTCCAAGTATAAAAGAATTTGAGTCTGGATGTCACCCTCTGTTATACTGCAGCTCTGTTCCTTCCCTGCCTGTGACTTTGTCATTTTTAGTTTAGAGAGGAAGGAGACTTGCTGACACTTGCATGAACTATAAAGTAAATTGACTTTGATCATTTCCCCTTTCTGGGCATGGTGAGCCAATATCTTAGATATAGAAGAATGGTCAACTGCAAAAAAATTGGTACTTACCTGTCTGTAACTGTGCTCTTTCAGATGTGAAGTAAAGATGTATTCCATGTAGGTATGCATATCCCCAGTGCACTAAAGCTGGAGAACTTTGCCTAGCAGTACCATAGGGGCGGTGCTTGCACCTTGTTGCCCTAGCCTCTCCCCTGGCTATATACATTCCTTCACACTGAACATCAAGAGTACAGACTCTAATGCAAGGGGATGTTGGGTGGGTTGTGAAATACATGTCTGCATCACATCTTGGAGAACAAAGTTACAGTACAGGTAAGTAAGCATTTTTTCTTCAAGTAGATGCAGCCAGGTATTTCCTGTAGGTCACTCACAAGCAGTACTCACAGGAGGTAGGGCTCAGAGTCTATTCAAACAAGGATTTCAGGATTGCCTTCCCAAAGTTTGCATCTGATCTGGATGCAGTAGTAATGGCATAGTGGTTTGTAAACCTATGCACAGAGGGCTATGTGGCAGCCCTGCAAATATTCAATATAGGAATGTCACTTAGAATTGCCATCGATGTTACCAGGGCCCTCACAGAATGACCTCGCGCCCTTTGAGAAAGCATACAAAGTAGCTCAGATTGCACTATCATGATACAGGAAGTTAGCTATCTGGAGATCATCTGTGAAGAGACTGCTTGGCCCTCCATTCTGTCCACATATGAAACAAACAGGTAAGGTGAAGAAAAGAAAGGTTTAGTCCTATCCAGGTAAAAAGGTAAATATTGCCAGACATCCAGCATCTGAAGATACTGCTCATCTGGGGTTGAATATGGCTTAGGGAAGAACACTGGTAGATTTATAACTTGGCTCATGTGAAATTGAGAAACCACTTTAGATAAAAATTTAGGGTGCAGCCACAGGATTATTTTTTCTTTGGAAAATTGCATTTAAGGAGGGTCTGCCATCAAAGCCTGCAACTCACATATTCTCCTTGCAGATGTTTTCTCTACAAGGACAGCAGTTTTCTGACATAGAAGGGAAAAAGAAGAAGTTGCCAGAGGCTCTAATGGATGTCCCATAAGAGCCATTAAGACAATATTAAGGCCATGCTGGAACAATGAGAATGAATGTGGCATGATCCAATTTCAGCTTGAGATGGACCTGTGGGATGATTGGAATTGGAGGAAAAGCATACAGAAATGTCAGTTCCCAGCTCAGGTGAAAAGCAAAGCACCAGTCAAGGAGCCCTGACTGAGACCACCTCAAGAGCAGAACATTTCTTGTTGTCACTCATGGAGAATAAGTCCATCATTGGGTTGCCCCACACCATACAGATGGACTGCAGGAAGCTGGGCTTCAGAGACCACTTGTGATTCAGGGAAAAATTTCTACTGAGGCCATCCTCCAGGTGATTCTGGAGCCCAGGGTCAGTGATCAACCATAGGGGTAAGGTTTTACCTGATGCAAAACTGCCAGAGCCTGATTGCCTCCTGACACAGCACATTAGAGTGTGCTTGTCCCATCTGTTCATGTGATGCCTTGTGGTGGTACTGTTGGTAAGGATGTGTACCGCTGAGTCCCTGGTGTGATCTTGAAAAGCCTGACAGGCATTTTAGATGGGATTAAGCTCCAGGACACTGATAAGCAAAGAAGATTTCTGTTCCAACCACAGACCTCAAACTTTCAGCAACCCCAGATGTGCTCCCCAACCTATTAATGAGGAATTTGTGACAATAGTCCTGATCGGTGGGGACTGGGCAAAAGGAATGCTCTGGAACACATTGCACTGAGCTGTCCACCATTGTAAGGAGTCCAGGATTAGGGGAGGAAGTCAGATCAGTCTGCCCAAGGGATGGAAGTTTGGATGATTGACTAACTTCAGTCACATTTGAAGAAGACAAAGGCATAACCTGGTTTATTAGACTACCTGGGTGCATGCGGTCAAATGGCCTAGCATCCTAAGGCATACTTAGGCAATTGTTGAGGCTGCAATTCCAGACATAGATGTCAAATCCCATGGAATCAGTCAATCAGCAGAAATGCTCTCAAACTCAGAGTCTAGCAGACTTCCAACCAACTTGATTCTTTGAGTAGGAACCAAAGTCAACTTCCCGCTGTTTAGGATGAGACCTGAATGATCAAAGAAGCTTAGCATGAATTGAACACCAGCAAGGACTTTGTCTCTGGACTTGTCCCTCAGTAACCAATCATCCAGATATGGAAAAACAAATTCCCTTCTTCCTGAGGTATTCTGTCAACACAATCATGCATTTGTTAAAAATCCAGGGACCAGAAAACAGACTAAAAGGGAGCATAGTGTATGGATTGGGCTGGTCTGCCATGACAAACCAGAGAAGCCTCCTGTGGCTCCAGAGAATTGCTGTGTGGAAATAAGCATCCTGTAGATCCAGTGCAGCAAACCAGTCGTGATTTAACACAGGGAGAATAGTTGCTAGGGTGACTATACAGAACCTCATGCATCTGACATATCTGTTGAGATAATGGAGGTCAAGGATAGGCCTCATCCCTCCCCCCTTGAGCTTAGGAACCAGGAAATACCAGGAGTAGAACTCATCCCTGATGCTGCAGGGGAAACCTCCTCTATAGCCACCAAAGTCAGTAGAGACTGAACCTGCTCAAGAAGCAGTATATCATGGCAGGGGTCCAAGAAGAGTGACAGAGTAAGGAGGTGGGGAGGAGGAATGGAGAGGAACTGTATAGCAAAACCCAATCTGACAATGCTTAGGACCCAGCTCACCACAGTAATTAAGTCCCTGACACTGTGAAAAGGAGCCAGCCTATCCTCCAACAGGGAGAATGGAGATGGAGATGGTCATCAGTGCATCACTGCCCAGGACACACAAGTCAAAATGGGCACTTGCTGGATGCTGTGGTAGGACAAGCCAGCTAGGTAAATCCAGAATCAAAGGGCCTTCATCTCTGGGATTTAGGATCCTTCCTAGGCTAGTCCTGCTGTCTTACATGAAAGGAAGACTAGCCAAAGAAATATTGTAGGCAGTATTGCTGCTGCCTGCTATAATGGCATCTCTTTTCAGATGGAGTATAAACTTCCAAAGTACCTCAGGAATCCTTAAGAGTGCAGGATCTTGTCAGTCTTTTTCCAAAAACAAAACCTGACCATCAAAAGGTCTGCTCATCCATCCAAAACAAAACCTGATCATCAAAAGGTCCTCAATGGTCTGCAGCACTCTGGGTGCAATGCCCAAATTCTGCAGTTGAATTGTGCAGTTTGTGATCAGAGTTGATGCCAGAATTCTGGCAGAAGCATATGCCATGTTCAGAGCCGACAGTAACAAAGTCTTGGCTACCATACAGCCTTCTGTAATGAATGCCTTAACCTCTTCCCTGGAGGCTTCTGGCAACTTGTCAGCAAACTTAGACATGGCAGCTCAATTAAAGTCCTATTTAGCAAGTAATGCCTGCTGGTTCACAATGCATATCTGCAAGGAAGAGGAGGTATAAATCTTCCTCCTCATAACGTCCATCCTCTTGGAATCTTTGGGAGTAGATTTATATCTTTCCTTTTATACTCTGTAATTTGCTGCAGTTACAAGAGAATTAGGGGCCACGTGGGAGTAGAAACCCTGAAAACCTTGCCTGGGGATGAAATACCACTTCTCCACAGGATTTGTTGTGGGAGGCAACAAAGTAGTATTCCTGGGGGCCTTTGCCGGCTCCAAGAAAGCCTCATTTACCAGAAGGGCTACTCTCCCTAGAACTGATGATTGGAGAACATCCAACAGTTTAGGTGCATTCTCCTGTATAAATTCAACTTGTATGCCCAAGGCAATTAACGTCCTCAGGCAGTGAGGGAGAGGAAGAACCCAACATAGTCATTCTCCAGAGAGGATGAAGAAGTGTGTCCTGTTCTCGAATCACAGGATCCAGTTGGGATGACCTTGGAGGTCCAGAGGGAATGGGCTCAGTGGTCACTTGTAGATGAGATGGTATGACAGGTTGGATCATAGAAACCCCCTGGGGGCTGCCAACTGATGTGCCAAGACTACTTCTGCCCCTGCTTTCTTGCCCTGGCAGCTTGGTTTGAGCCAGTGCCCTGCCTGGTTTGAGCCAGACCTGCTGGCCTGCTGAAAACCCACACCCACGTTTGAAACCATGTCCCTTAACAGCTGTAGGCTTAAACTGAAAGCAGTTTAAGAAGTGTTCCTGTCTTTAACACTCAGATGTCCAACTCTCAATGGGGTCCAAACCCCAAATAAATCCGTTTTACCCTGAATAAAGCTTATACAGGGTAAAATCATACATTGTTCACCCTCTGTAACACTGAGAGAGATATGCACAGCTGTTTGCCCCCCACACCAGGTATTAATACATACTCTGTGTTAATTAATAAGTAAAAAGTGATTTTATTAAATACAGAAAATAGGATTTAAGTGGTTCCAAGTAATAGCAGACAGAACAAAGTGAATTACCAAGCAAAATAAAATAGAACACACAAGTCTATGTCTAATACAGTAAGAAAACTGAATAGAGATAAAACCTCACCCTCAAAGGAGTTCCAGTAAGCTTCCCTTTACAGACTAGTCTCCTTCTAGTCTGGGTCCAGCAATCACTCACACCCCCTGTAGTTACTGTCCTTTGTTCTAGTTTCTTTCAGGTATCCTTGGGGATGGAGAGACTATCTCTTGAGCCAGCTGAAGACAAAATGGAGGGGTCTCCCAGGGGTTTAAATAGACTCCCTCTTGTGGGTAGAGACCCCCTCCTCTCACCTATGCAAAATCCAGCTCCAAGATGGAGTTTTGGAGTCACATGGGCAAGTCACATGTCCATGCATAACTCAGTTTTTACAGGCAGCAGCCATTGTCCACATTCTACCTTGAATGTCCTCATATAGACTTCTTGTGTGGATTGGACCTTCCAAGATCCATTGTTCATTAAGTGCTTCTTGATTGGGCACTTAATTTGCAAATTCCTTTCTAAAGAAGCTGACCAAATACCTTACTAAGGCCATTTAAAAATCAAACAACTAAACAACCAATATTCATAACTTCAAATACGACGACACATGCATACAAATAGAATAAATATGTTCAGCAGATCATAACCTTTACATAGATATGTTACATAGCATATGTAGCATAAAACATATTCATGTTATGTCATATATACATTCATAAACATATTTCCATAAAGCCTTATGGGGTGCACCGTCACAGATGATTTGGGAATGGGAACCACCAACTAGATCAGTGATCTCACCCTTCAGCAGGCCAAAGAATGGGACCTCAAAAATTAGGAGTATCCCAAGGATTCCAAGGAGGCAACTGGGAAAATGGATATGGCATTTCTGGCCAGTAAGTACCAGGCCAAGAACACCAACCCAGCTGTGGGAATGTTGATCTTAGTTCCAAAGGTAATCTGGGGATGGGCTCTGGCATCTATGAGATGACAATGAAGGAAAGGTTGACAGACCTGGATCTTGAGGAGTACCAGAAATTCTCTGGTTTCAACAGGGAGCCAGCCCAAATGGGGTGGACAAATTAACTGATTCACCCGAAGCCCAAAACGGAGGTGGCATTAGTGCTGTATTGGGAACAAGCACTGGTAGTACCAAGTGAAATATACTCCCACCCAGTACTGGAAAAGGCACTAGCAGTGAGGCCAAGGGCAGCATCAAACTCAATGATGGGATCTGCTGCCAGGGCAATGACGGTACCAAGGGTGCACCAGCAACAATGAGGTTTTTACTTGCAGGCATAACATTGGACTCAATTCCAGAATCTGGGACCTGCATGGTGTGAGCCTTGGTGCTGAAGAACCCAGCAGCATTATGACACCACCAAGGGCACAATGGAGATAGAAGCTACAGCACCCCAGGGAATTGAGAGAAAAAGCAGGTCTGATACGTCACCTGATACACCTGGAGACAGTGTTGGTGCTGATGTCATTGGTAGTGGTCTCAACAGATGCCTCATGGCAACAACTGAAGTCACTGGTACGTGCTTTCACTGATCTCAGCACACTACCGGGGAGCAGTTGGACCTGCTCCATTCTGTATGCTGGAAGGAGTATGGTGCCAGTAAGAAGATGAGAAAGAGTCTCCCCAAGCCCTCTTCCTTGCTGCACTTGAGGAGAGAACATGACTCCTCTTCCTCTTGGGGAAATGCCAGAGTTCAAACATGGAGCAGCATCACTTGCCAGTTCCAAAGGTGACTACTGATCAGACAGGGGCCTTGGTACCAAAGTAGGTCTCATGGCACCAAAGTAGACCTCATGGCCTGCTCCAGAAGGTGCTGCTTCAGCCACAAGTACCTCATGGAGTCCTCTTTTTGAAAGACTTACAGATGGAGAACCATTCCTTAATATGTCCCTCACCGAGACACGAGTACCTTGTGTGGGAATCACTATTGGGAATTACCCCCACACACTACGGACAATGCTTGAACCCTGGTGAGGGCATCACAAGGGGCTGCCAACTACTCTAACACTACACTAAACTAAACCAAAGGTACTACTAATTATTACTTAGAGGTAAAACTCTCAGAAAACTGAACCTGAACACATGAGGTGATAACACCATACAGAGCTCCAACTCTAGCTGCAGGCAGGGAGAAAGAACTGAGCGGGGTCGCTGCCCTTATAGAGCCAGAGGAGGAGCTAAGGCCAGAGGGAGCAAGTGCCACCCCTACAAGTACTGCTAGCTAGGCAATGTTGTCTGGCTTCGGTGCGCTGAGCTTGTACACACTTACATAGAATACACGACTGTATCTACTCAAAGAAGATATATTGTGCAAGCGGAGGCTTGATAGACAGTCCCACGAAGTGGAGGAATTTTATTTTAGAAATTTAGGAGTAATTTCTTGTTGCATGTTTAGAACATGAGGGGACACCTTTTTCCTGCACCAATCTTGAGATGCAACAAGCATTACCTCAGATGCTTGGTAAAAAGCAGCAGATGACATGAATGCTGCCACTCACCATGCAAGTCTATTGTTGAGCAAATTTTGTGCTTCCCAACCATGTTTTCATGGGAAAACTGAGCTCAAAATTTTATCTCTGAGCTCATTATTATACATTTATAAACTGATCATGTGCTTGGTGCAGTACAAGGCAGCTAAAATCCATATCTGCCCTGATTTATCAATATGCCAGTAGAAGGCAAGGCAACCAGCCTTCCTGCTTGCTCATATCAGTGTCCTATGTGAACACACCATTGACCAGTTAATGAAGTCTTTTTTGTAATGCTAATAAAAATGAAATTTCTTAATTGCATCATTATATGCTGACCTGGCTGTATTCTACAGAAGTTGAGGATAGTAAAATGTCAGCAGAAATTCCAACCCAAAATAGATCCATGTGAGCTATTAAAACAAAGCAGAAATATTCCAAGAGGCTCAACTGGAGACAGATTAACAAATTAACTGCAAAAACTTTAAGCTGCCAGTATGTAGTATCTTACTATTGGCCAGTCAAATTCTAAGTTGGGATTTTCAAAGGAGTAAAGTATCCAACTTCCATTGAATTTCAATGGGATTTTTGGTCCAGATCCTCAAAAGTATTTAGGTACCTTTGAGAATCTGCGTCTTTGTGGCCAATGCTTTGAAAATCTCAGTTCTAGATTCTATAAGGTTACATATGTGTAGTTAAGGAAGCCAGTCAAATACTGAAACAATGGCTAATAATTTATTTAGTGATTGACAGGAAAAAAACATTGAATAATAGTCACAAATTATGTATTCACCCAGATCCACTATTTAAAGAGAACTAAGGAAACTAATGCTGATGTGATGAGAATAGCTTGTGAAGGCATGTAGCCCTTATATAAAACTATATTTCAAATGGCTTCCATTTTGAGATTTAAAGTAGCTTTTCCACAACATTTAGAACTCAAAGATAAACTGCTTGAACTATAGTCCAGTTTCAAAACAGGAAAGTAACCGTAATTGACTTGTTAATAACAAAAATAAAAACATGTCTGTTTTTAGTCTAGCAAAGAAGTGGAGATAATAAATTTTATCCTAAATAAAAATTTGTTTTTATTTTGGAGATCAATGGATTTTAAGTGAATGACTCTTCTGATAGGGGTTTCTTTTCCTTTTAGCACTTTATATTTAATTTTCTGTAAACTGATCATGTCTTTTTGAGAGCTTTTATCCAGAATAGTCCAAGCCAGCTTCCTCAAAAGCCATTTTAGTGTCCAGATTTTTGATATTTTGGGTGATTCACTAGACCAACAGTCTGTGATACGGAAAATACCTAATATTGTTAGCTTAAGTGAGACTCTTCCAAGTTGACACCCACTAAACAATGACAGTTCTTCACACATGGTTGGACTGAGTTGCATGGCTTCAAGGTAGGCCTCAAACCTAATCAATCATTGGAACAATTTACTGAGGGTCATGGTGGGTTCTCCATCCCTAGCAATTTTGAAATTATGTTCTCTAGTTAAAAAGGAACGTAAGGAATCAGGGACTAGAACCCAGGTGTGCCGAACGTGGTCCAACTGATGTTCCCATAATGCCACCAGGAGGCCTTGCAAACCTGTAGTCTAGGAGCACATTGGAGAGTGGTGCCACAGCAAGTACTGCCTAGGAAACCCAGAGTGACGGCACCCTGCGGTCCTCTGATTGGCCAAGCAGCCTATTTAACTCTGGAAGGTGCCCAAGGAAGTTGTCTGGGCAACCGAACAGACTTCAGGCCTGTGGCAAGTCCACTCCTCACCTTGTCTCCTGATCTCTGGTCTCCGAATTGGCCTTTGTCCCCGATGGTTGCTTATTGAGCCCGGCTCTAGCAATTCCTCCAACCCCTGCTCATTGTCTGCCATTCCTGACATGTGGACCCCAGCCCAGCTGTGACCACTAGGCCACACTGCCTACACTCCAGTCCCTTACAAGCAAAATTCTATGGCCTGTGTTATACAGGAGATCAGATTAGATGATCACAGTGGTCCCTTCAGGTCTTCCAATCTCTGTAAAAGGTGATTTGGCCAAAGAGACTAGAGGAATAAGCTGCAAGGTGGAATGAATTTTTTTTTTTTAAACACTTAAGAATCAAAAATAAGGCTGAGTAGGTTGGCCTGCTCAGTCAATAAGCCACATTCCAGAATCACCAAGACTAACCACCTCAGAGAAGTCATGACTAGGGCTGTCAAATGATTAAAAATAATTAATTGCGACTAATCATGTGATTAAAAAAATTAATCACAATTAATCACACTGTTACAGAATAATAGACTATCAATTATTTACATATTTTTGGATGTTTTCTACATTTTCAAATATATTGATTTCAATTACACCACAGAATACAAAGTGTACAGTGCTTACTTTATATTTATTTTTATTACAAATATTTGCACTGTAAAAAAACAAAAGAAATAGTATTTTTCAGTTCACCTAATATAAAGTATTGTAGTGTAATCACTATCACGAAAGTTCAGCTTACAAATGTAGAATATGTACAAAAAATAACTGCACTCAAACACAAAACAATATAAAACTTTAGAGCCTACAAGTCCACTCAGTCCTACTTCTTCAGCCAATTGCTCAGACAAACAAGTCTGTTTACATTTGCAGGAGATAATGATTCACTCTTCTTGTTTACAATGTCACCTTAAAGTGAGAACAGTCATTCGCATGGCACTGTTGTAGCTGGCGTCACAAGGTATTTACAAGTCCACTCAGTCTTACTTCTTGTTCAGCCAATCACTCAAACAAGTTGTTTACAATGTCACCTGAAAGTGAGGATAGGCTGTCGCATGGCACTGTTATAGCTGGCATTACAAGATATTTACATCCCAGTTGCGCTAAAGAGTCATATGTCCCTTCATGCTTCAACCGCCATTCCAGAGGACATGCGTCCATGCTGATGATGTGTCTGCTCAATAACGATCCAGAGCAGTGCGGACTGACATATGTTCATTTTCATTATCTGAGTCAAATGCCAACAGCAGAAGCTTGACTTTTTCTTTTTTTTTGATGGGTCGGGGTCTGTAGTTTCCGCATCAGAGCGTTGCTCTTTTAAGACTTCTGAAAGCATGCTCCACAACTCACCCATCTCACTTTTGGAAGGCACTTCAGATTCTTAAAACCTTGGGTCGAGTGCTGTAGCTATCTTTAGAAATCTCACATCGGTGCCTTCTTTGCGTTTTGTGAAAGCTGCAGTGAAAGTATTCTTAAAACCAACATGTGCTGGGTCATCATCGGAGACTGCTATAACATGAAATATATGGCAGAATGCAAGTAAAACAGATCAGGAGACTCATAATTCTCCCCCAAGGAGTTGAGTCACACATTTAATTAATGCATTATTTTTTTAATGAGCATCATCAGCATGGAAGCAAGTGCTCTGAAATGGTGGCTGAAGCATGAAGGGGCATATGAATGTTTAGCATATCTGGCATGTAAACACCTTGCAATAAATAAGAAGTGGGCAGCATTATCTCCCATAATTGTAGACAAGCCTGTGCGCCTTAGCAATTGGCTGAATAAAAAGTAGGACTGAGTGGACTTGTAGGCTCTAAAGTTTTACATTGTTTTGTTTTTGAGTGCAGTTATGTAACAAAAAAAAAATCTACATTTGTAAGTTGCACTTTCACGATGAAGAGATTGCACTACAGTACTTGTATGAGGTGAATTGAAAAATACTATTTCTTTTGTTTATCATTTTTACAGTGCAAATATTTGTAATAAAAAATAATATAAAGTGAGCACTGTACACTTTGTATTCTCTGTTGTAATTTAAATATATATTTGAAAATGTACAAAAACATCCAAAATATTTAATAAATTTCAATTGGTATTCTATTATTTAACAGTGCAATTAATTTTTTAAAATCATGATTAATTTTTTTTGGAGTTAACCATGTGAGTTGACTGCAATTAATCGACAGCTCTAAATCATGACATCGACAAACAGGCCATGCCAGCCTTAGCCAGTCTTTCCCAGACTTTCCCAGTCTTTCCCAGCACTCAGAGCTCGTCCATAAGCAAGAAATGTTGTGCTAATAGAATATAACTGTCTGGTTTCTTCTTTCTAGTTCCAGAGCCTGCACTCAAGAGTCTAGAAGACTACAAGAGCTGAAGAGTTCATAAACACCCTATCATTTAGTTATCACATTTTTCCCTTTTCTATATTCCATCTTTTGTTTTTATTAGGTGGGCTATATATCCCAGCCTTACTTCATTTTATTTTTTGGAATGTGTGAAAGTGTGACTGTGTGTATAACTACCCACAGAACCCACATAGGGAAGGCACTAGTAAGAAAAGTTGCCCAGGTTGAGACAATTTGTAGGGCTGTTTAAAAGACCTTCACATTAAAATACGTTCTGCATTTAAGTCTTGAAAGGATCTGAAATTGTCATCTCTAATTTCTGGAAGAATTGCTAAATATCTACTTATCATAGAGTATCCTGTTAAAGTCTATATTATAATAATATCACTGTTGGAGGAGGGAAAACAATTAGTTACCACATAAGAATTGAAGTCTAAGAATATTTAAGCATCTAAATGAAAGCAGCCTGAGAGCACCTAAAAACCCTATCTACCAAGGAGGTCAATGGGTCTGTCAATATGCTTAAAGTTATGCACATGGTGAAATACGTTACTGAACTGGGACCATTAAACATATGAGACGAGTTTCACAATGCTGACTAGATACTTGGTAGGATGTGGTCCTTAGATGCTTTTATTGAGTGCAAAGTAGTATATTTATTTTATCTCGAACACTCAATCTTTCATGAATTAAAAAAGTTTCAGACGCAATCATTTATTTATTGTTTCTTAAAGCTGGAGAGACCACACTAAAAATACAGACTGAGCAAGTCCAAGATATCTTACCTCATAATGAATTTGAAAAATTAAAATGGATAGCCTGAGCATGCAAATAGCCTGCAAAGGGAAAATAAACAGCAAAAAAAAGTTCAGTGCAGGACACCCAAGTGAAGACTGTTAAGCTATTGCAAAATTTAAATATGCACATATCAGAACACCAACATCATTAGCTTTTAATTAGTATGTATTGTAATGAAGATAGGAAAGAAAATGACAAGTTATTAAACTATTCATATATACAGCAAACCTCAAATTTATTCTAAATTAGTAGTTCCAAAGTAGTCTGCAATACCAGATAAATCAATACTAACTGAGTTCTTTAAAAAAGGATTACTGTTTATATAACCAAGGTATAATTTGCAAGGAAATGCATTCTGCAGCACCAGGAACAGCACATATAATAAGGTCAGCCATGAACTGAAGTAAATTGTACAGCATAGAACATTTTTCTGATCTCAATGAAGAATATGGTGTACGTTTTTAACGGCAAGAGTAACTAACCATTGGGGCAATTTACCAAGGGTTGTGGTGGATTCTCCATCACTGACAAGTTTTAAATCAAGAGAGGATGTTTTTCCTAAAAACTATGCTCTAGGAATTATTTTGGGGAAGTTTTATGACCTGTACTATATAGGAGGTCAGACTAGATGATCACAGTGGTTCTTCCTGGCCTTAGAATCTATTAATATAAATGTGCATTTCCATAATAATTCCAGAAGGATTTATAAAGTAATTAAGATATGCAACACTAAGTATATTGAGAAGGTTACTCTCTGTATTACAACATACCTTCCGACATCATCATCTTTTTCACTTCCTGGAAATGTAAGTTTGGTGATTATTCCTAGGATAAAACAACATCTAGCTAACTCTTCAGTGGCTCTTTTAACGGCTGGGCTAACAGTATTTTAAAAACTTTTCTCAGTAGAGCTTGAAAATGCACAGAGAACTGACATTGTGTGGATAAACAGTAGGGATCTTTATTGGCTTTTCTAAGTAGGGAGTCTAATATAATAAAGGACGTGAGATTTACTAATTCCTAAATTTTAATTCCAACTCTGACACTTTATGATTTGTGCAAACCATAGATTTTAATTGCCGCCTTTCTTTCCTCATCTGTAAGGTGGGGATAACTAATTACTACCATACAAAGGTACTGCAAGGATTAGTAGCAATGATATGGAGATATGCATAGAAATAATTGCTACAACAATTATCACTGGCTTGATGTTTTTTTTTTCTGAAGAGATTACACAACACAATTTAAAGAAAATATTTATTCTCTGGAAATTAGTTTCCATCCCATTCCAGAATAGATGACATACAAAACACAGCAGCCATTACGACACTATTACAGATAATACATTTATTCTTCAGTTCTTGGACCAGTCTCAGTGACTAGTGCAATACTGATTGAACATCAGGTAATAATTTGAATCGAAATCAGAGACTCACAAGTAATGAATTTTAAACGAATGTAATCACACTTCCATTTTATTACAGAAGTTGTGTTTAAGTTAAACAGTGCCATGGTTCAAACAATATGTATTACACATGTAGAAAACACTGAAAGATTATTTATACTTTAGGTGAAATATTTTCACTGATAATCCAACAGCCATAAATTCAGGTAGTTTAACCACAGTTGAAAAGTAAACAATATTCAGTTTGAATTTTTTTTTCAAGCAAGCAGCTTTTTTCCTTACATTTTTAGTACCCTTTGCAGCAACTGTGCAAGCTATGGTCAAACCAGGAGAAGACTTTTTTGCAGTATTTCAGTGAAGATTAAAATAGAACATGTTATTCTCTTATATGGGCACACCCACCCAATACAAAAAACTCTCCCACCACTCCATTTTCATCTATTAATGTGGGAATCCAGTGGTGCATGAGACCTCTGCACTAGAATGAACAACAGTCTTAATGACACAATAAAAGATCAACTATGCAATCATCTTAAGATGACACTGAAAAAAATTATGTGGAAATACATGAATAACTGTAAACAGTAAATTCAGGACCAGCCTCAGACAGACAGCATAAGCACTTTGCTGAAATATCGTCCTTCCCACAAAGATAGGCCCTGATTCAGGAAAACATTTAAGAATGTATTTCACATTCAGCACTCTTAAGCAAATGGGATTTAAGCTGATGCTACAAATTAAGACCAACAAAATAATCAAAAGTGCACTGGGGAAAATAAAAGAAAAAATTACAAACTTGCTTTTAGATTTTACAATCGATCGAACAGAGTAAGTGCAAAGTGAGTGATAGAGGAAACCTTGCTACTGCTACATTCCAGCAGACTATTAAAAATAAAACATTATAAAAACCCATAAAATTGTAGCTTTTCTGTCCTTCCTTTCAGAAAATACAGATTACCAAGACACTTGTATTGAGATGGCAGCTTTCTCTTTCAGAATTAACTTCCTCCAGACTGATGTGTTCAGTGCTAACCACCATGAGACATAACTGTGACATAACGACGACAGTTATGACATCCATTCATATCAGGAAGAGGAACAAGCTAATCACAGAGGACACTGCTTCTGCTTTCATAGAAATATGGCAACAGGAAAAAAATGAGAAAATATGCTTGTTAATTAAATAAGGACAATATTACACTTTATAAAGCTTGATGAAATATGGCAGTTTCCCTTCCCTCCTCAATATTAATGAATTTAGTGCTCCTGAAGGGTACTAGATTGGTAGAGCCTGAACCCTCTCTTTATCCTCAGAAGAGCTATAGCACAGATTGCAGCCTCAATCAATGTCTTGCTCCATCTTGATCTGGTGGGACCACCTCTAAGGGTGAAAGGATAATTTAGTCTCCATGCTCATTTCATTCCTGGCCATTCTGTGATAGGATGAATTAGTGCCAGTTTGATGGGTGGTTTTGTGATTGAGCCATCTGTTCACAAGGAAATTCATTTCACATGTGATTACTGCATAGCCATCAGATAACAACTTTGTCACTACCAAGCTTGTCACATCCAAAAGAGGAACCTAAAGATGAAAGTTTTACCTCACATTCCTGATCATATGAGCTAGCCAGTCCCCTAGATACACTTTCTTTAAATCAATTTCAACCTGTTTAGCGGAGAGAAGATACTGCAAGATTTGTCATCCGATTATCTCATGTTACTTATTCTTATATATTATTAGACAACCACAGTATGTATGTGCACTTTGGTCTCTTTTTACAAGATTTCTCCCATATTGAGAAAAGGGTTCTGGACATACAGAGCATAAGCAAACTGTACTTAACATTTAAATGGTCATTTTCAATTGAAGTACTCTGGTTAGAACACTAACAAAGTCTGCATTCAAAATGATGGGTGAAATCCTGGCCCCACTGAAGTTAATGACAAAACTCCCACTGGCTTTAAATTCCAGGGTTTCATACCAGGAATTTTCTACACTTAAAAACTCTGTTTAATCTTAAATTATGTCATATTACCAGCACATACATAATTGTCATTTAAAAATCAGCAGCTGTATATAAACACATTTCATCGTCTCTACACTGTACAAACTGTACACACACTTTAACAAACAAGCTATTTATGCCTGGAATAATCAGGTTTTTTGACCTGTTTGATCTGTCTCTTACAAATTCAGCTTTAGGTTTCTTCGTGGAGGGCTCTGTTTTTCTGCAGAACTGTATTTAGTTCCTGAATAACATTTGGTGGCAACTTATCAGATTCCAAATTAGATTTGTTTGTTTTGTTCTCATGTTTCTTCAGTGTCCTTGATTCTTTATAGGGACTTTGGTGTAAGTCAGCAATGTCAGCACCTGTGTCCTCAACACAGATCAAGCTTCGATGTTTTTTTACATGGTTTCTCACTTTCTCCTCCTTGTGGTCTAGGCACTGTGCCACGATATGTGCTCTTTCTTTTAAATTCTTTTTTTCTTCCACGATGTCATTTTCATCTTGTTCACTGAATGTCAGCTTTCCATCGTTAATATGCTGAATAAAGACAAGAAATCAGAAACAATGGTTCAAATTAACACAATATTCAATAATATTGAGATTGTGAGTTTTGCTCATTACTTTACGTAACAGCTTACAAGAAAAATCAATTTTGCTGAAGAGCTGGGGCAGCATAGCTAATAGTTCTGGCCACAGTAATGGTGTACGAAGCCATGGCCAGGCCCGACTCGGCATGCACACAGCCCCAAGGAGCGGAGCTGCCCCCACTTTGTCAACTAGGGACTGAGCGCATGGACAGGCACCATAGCAGCAGCAGTCTCTCAGGCACAGCCCCTCCCCGCATCCTGAGCTAGATCCCTCTTGGCACACAGCCCCTAGCTACCTCCTGTCCGCATCCTGAATTACACCCCTGCTGGCACCCTGAGTTACCCCCACCTCTGCACACAACCCCTAGCTACCCCCATCTACCCCCTGCCCCCACACAACCCCGAGGTATCCCTGTCTGCATCCTGGGCTACCTTCTTGCACACAGACAGCCCCTAGCTACCCCCTGCCTGCACCCTCAGTTGGCTGAAAGGCTGAAAGGCTGAAAAGTGAAGATGAGATCAGGATGCGCCTCACTAATGTATGTCCCCAGCTGGAAAAACTGCAAGGAAAAGCAGGCACATCCATCCCATTAAGAAGACTCCTTGTCTGTAAGTTATTTTATATTTTATTACAATATTTGTTCCTTTTCTAATTAGTTGAGAATAGGATTGGGTCTTTACTTACACAGCAGAGAAACTCACATTTTACACTAAAAAAACTGAACACAATGTAACGTTCAAAATTGGACAACCATTTTGTTTTAAAATGAAATAAGCATTTTTAACAAAATTGTTAACATTGTTGTGTTGCTTTTTGTTCAGTTTTATACAAAATTGTGTTTTCCTGTTTGACCACAACACAATTCGCTCTCAACATTTTTTTTAAAGCTTTACGAAAACGGTTTCATTTCAAAGATCTTCAAGCATTTTTTTGAGTGCATATTGCTAGGGATTTCTATTATTACATTAAAATGAAAAGTAAACATGTACATTGTTTATTTACAATATCGCAGTTTATATGTATGTAATAATTAAATTTAATAATTTTCCTCAAGAAGTGTTAATAATGAGCTACAGAGCTTATCGCAAAAAGAAAAGGAGTACTTCTGGCACCTTAGAGACTAACAAATTTATTTGAGCATAAGCTTTCGTGGGCTACAGCTCACTTCATTGGATGCACGCTGTGGAAAATACAGTGGGGAGATTTATATACACAGAGAACATGAAACAATGGGTGTTACCATACACACTGTAACCAGAGTGATCATTTAAGGTGAGCTATTACCAGCAGGAGAGCAGGGGTGTGTGTGTGTGTGTGTGTGAAATAAAACCTTTTGTAGTGATAATCAAGGTGAGCCATTTCCAGCAGTTGACAAGAGCCTATCGTAGTTACACACATGGGCCTCGGGGGAAAAAATTTCAGAACCCCGGCGTAGGGGATTTGAGCATGCCACTGTCAACAGTACACAACTTGTTTGTCTGGTTGGTGCAGTCAAGTGGACAGCACTCTTGGGAAAAAAAAATGTATTCCAGTCCCCTAACTGGGCAAAAGGGAAGGAAAAGGAACAAAATACATAGTAAGGAAGTGAACTCCCATCTCCAAAGCTCAAGCATTCTTTATCTACTAAAGTAGTCTCTACTCAACTTCTTAAATTTCAGCTGAATCAACATTCACACAGTATTTAAAAGAATAATAATATTTTGTCATTGCATTTGGGCAAAATAAACTAATGACATTTTAAAATAGATTTTTTTCCTAAGAAAGAATTGAGAGTTAAGGTTGCTGATACTATAGTTCCCATTCATTATGAGTGAAATTCACCCAGAAGCAACTTCGCTGTGGATGCTAATGGAATTATGGTGTTCTGATACCTGGGGGAACGTCAGCCTTAGAATGACCAAGCATGGGCACTTCATACCCTTGCATGTGCTAAAACTGGCTTATATATATAGGCCAGATCCTTTTCTGGTGTAAGCTGTCATTTCTCTACTGACTTCTACAGAGCTACGACAATTTACACCAGCTAAGGCTCTACCCCTGGCTCTCTGTAGGCCAGCACAGAAATAGGGAGTGATAGCACGGTTAGTGGCTGTAATGTGTTTACGTGTTGACAGTGGCCAAGAATCACTACACAAGTGTGCAAGGGAGTTCAGAAGCTGCCCCAAAACCTCACTGTTGCAGTAGTTCTATCCTGTCTAATAGCGGTGGATGGTCTCATTTTCCATGTATATTAAGAATATAAAGTCTGAACAGTAATTCTGCAAACCTCTACAAACAAAATAGAGTTCAATTAATAAGTATGATGACCCTGAATAAAAAAAATCTTCATAAATACATACAAAATAACTTTTTGGTGTATTCCCTGGGGCTCTTTAAATGAGGAGTTCGATTTTGATCAGAAGATGCAGTAACATGGCTGGAGGGCTTTCTAAATGTCAGCAAGCCATGGTATTAAATTACTGCCTTGAAATTCAATCTGGAAGAATGCATTTTATTTACAACCCCTAGTAAAACCATGTTTCAATTTTGCATCTTCTAAGAAGCAAAATAGTGATTACATTTCTTAAAACACAATATAGCTCCTTGCTAAATTGGGTACAGTGAGCTCTCTTTGTCCTTGTTCTTTCCCAAAGTTGCTCTGACATGAAATTGGAAAAGGCCTAAAACAATAATCACTTTTGAAAAGTATCTTCTGTTTCGAAATACACTACCAGATCCATATATATTCCTTCTACTTAAAGTGGGGCATATCACTCACACAGAGAACTTTTTCAGTGGCACTGGTATAGGCTCAGCACATGTATAATTTATCATTTGCATGTTGTATAAAACCCAGGAAATCGATGAAGCCAGCTGTACAAGGTAAAGAAGGACATAAGACTATACAGAAGATACAGAGCTAAGCAATTTCCCATACTAGTAATGTGCTTCAAACACTAGTCTAAGGTGACCTGTGTTCAGAATTACCATATTGTTCTCCCAGTGATTTCCATATCAAAATGTAACTGTTTTACAATAAAATGATATTTTCCTCTAACTGCCAGCTCTGCAAAAACAATATGGGTATAATAATGATAATCTGGAAGTCAAACTAGGATCCTTTTTCCTTCTGCATATAACCAGTAACAAAGATTGGTCAGACCAAATTATGTCCTCAGTTACATCTGTGCAACACCATTTCTGTCAATGGGATTGCAGAGGTGTAAAATTTAATTTAGTAATAATTCTGATGATGATGTACAAGAATGGACAAATCTATCTTACATGCTGTCTTTTACCTGTGTTGGCTTTTCAAAGCTAACAAGATGAAAAAAAGCAATAACCCCCGTTATCTCCCCCGACCTCACTTTAATCAGCCAAGTAAGTAGACACAATTCAGAATACATACAGAGAGCAGATCCTTTGAGGAAGGTGGTACAATTTTTTACCATTTATGTGATACCGAGTACACTAAATATTAAGAGTGAAATTCAGGCTCTGCTGAAGTTGATGGGAGTTTTGCTGTCAACTAAAATGGAGACAGGATTTTCACCTATTTTTTCCCTTTCATTCCCACAGCAGTCATCCCCGACACAGCTGTCCAGATCCTGTTCCGATGCTGATATCATAGCTATTTTGCAACAGTGCTGGAACATGAAGCTGGTTAATAATTGCTTAATTACTCTAAGTGGGATATTTTTATTTTAGTCATTTGATGTAGTGTAATAAACTTCTAAAAACATTATTATAAGTTAGTGCTTTCAGCACATACTGCTAAAGATGTTGCACATTGGTTAATTCTATTTACCCATTACCTTTCATATTTTTAATTTAAACTTTACTGGTAAATGTTTTTCATACATTTATATTTTGTGCTACATATTTTATTTGTCCATGTGCAGCAAAATTCCTTCAAATACGAATCAGTGCAGAAAAGTATGTCCTGAACTTTGTTGGTATCATTTTCCTCATATAGCCTTTTTTTTTTTAAATTGATCTATGGGTTTCTTAGCAAATCAGCTTTCTGCTACCTTTATACTACTATTATATTAATTTTTTTTTCAATTGCTTCAGTATCAGGAAGCCTGCCAAACTATCAATGGGGCCACTGGACAATCAAGGTGCTAAAGGAAAACTCAAGGAAGACAAGGCTGCTGTAGAGGAGCTAAATGAATTCTTTCCATAGGTCTTCACTGCAAAGGACGTGAGGGATATTTTCACCGGAGCCATTCTTTTTAGGTGGCAAATCTGAGGAACTATTCCAGACTGGAGTGTCAATAGAGGAGGTTTTTGAATAAATAGATAAATTAAAACATTCATAAGTCACCAGGACCAGATGGCATTACTCAAGAAGTTCTGAAGGAACTCAGACACGAAACTTTAGAACTACTAACTGGGTTATCTAACCTATCATTTAAATCAGCCTCTGTACCAGATGATGAAGATAGCTAATGTAAAGTCGATTTTTTAAAAAGGCTCCAGAGGTGATCCTGGCAATCATAGGTCAGTAAGTCTAGCTTCAGTATCAGGCAAATTGGTTGGAACTATAGTAAAGAACAGAATTATCAGACACATAGATGAACACGATATGTTGGGGAGGAGTCAACATGGCTTTTGCAAAGGGAAATCATGCCTCACCAATTTATTAGAATTCTTTGAGGGTCTCAACAAGCATGTGAATATAGTGTACTTGGACTTTCAGAAAGCCTTTGAGAAGATCCTACACCAAAGGCTCAAAGTAAGCAGCCATGGGATAAGAGGCAAGATTCTCTCATGGTTCACTAACTGGTTAAAAGATGGAAAACAAAGGATAGGAATGGTCTGTTTTCAGAAGGGGGGTGCGAAAGGGAAGGGTAAATAGCAGGGTGCCTCAACAATTTGCACTGTTCAACATATTCATAAATGATCTAGAAAGGGGGTAAACAATGAGATGGGAAAGTTTGTAGCTATTCTTTATACAGATCTGAGGACATTACCATCGTGTGTTTAACAGTCTATTGTATCAAAAGGAATGAAAATGCATGCCACAACTGAAATGGTTACCTTCATAAGTTTGGAATCAAATCCTTTGTTGGTTAAACTGAAATGTTATTTTTCCTCCTCCTCCTTTTGAACTATCTCAGTTGCATACTTTAAGACGACTAATTTAGATTCCAACAATATATGCAAAAAATGCTAGTTTACCCTTTCCAATGCTTAGTTTTATTCTAATTTTCTTAAGGTATTCAAACAGGACCTGTGTAGCTCTATTTTTATATATCAAGTTCGATTCTTTTTTATGGCAGAGTTAGTTATTAACATTAAGGTTTCACATCACTATGAGCACTAATTATAATCCTTTTTCTGATATGACTGCCACATGTTTGTCATGACATAATGGAGTTCTTGCCAACAGGGCACAACAAAATCAAGGTGGTCCTGGTAATGTTTAGATTCAAAATTATGTAGTTCAAGAAAGAAAGGTAAAATCTTTACTTCCAAAAAATGCTCAATCTCCAGCTAGCTTAAAGATAGTATAATAAACATTACATTGTACTTGTGACATCAAGCAAAAGGAAAGTATGAAAACAAGATTATGGGGTTCCTTCAATTGCATGGTAAGTTTCTCTTTTTTACAGGAAAAAATATTTTAAATGGTAGGAATAAAAGGGGTTATTGAATAACTATAGAACAAGGTAAATTTAAAGGAGGTCTTTGAATGAGTAAAGGAGATTGAATAAAAAAAAAATAGAGTTAACAGAACTCAGTGTCCATTTAGGAAGCAATGTCAGAATTGCCTGAAGAGACTGACTAACTGTATCACACATGCATCTGCCTCAGGGAGGCAGTATGGCTTAGTGGATAAAGCATTAAACTCTGACTTTGGAGACCTGGGGTCTATTCTTAGTTCTGTGAGTGGGTTGCCTTGAACAAGTCACTTCACCTCCTTGTACTTCAGTTTCTTGATCTGTAAAATGGGGAAAAGGATGCTTACCCGCTTGTTAAGTGCTTTGAGGCCTACTGATGAAAAACATACAACAGTTAGTTGTTATTACTATTATGTAGGGTCAATGGTAGCAACTGTTCTGTTCCACACTCAAAATGTTCCCCATTCCTATGTTCTACCTCAGTGCTCCTTTTTTGGGTGCTAATGGTTCATCCGATAAATCACTTATGTTAAGACTGAGAAACACCATTCATCTGAGAAGTCTAGTGGCACTTGAGTAAGTCACTGCAAACAGCTGTTACCATTGCTCCAGACTTCTTATTCTGTAAGCCTTGTGGCAAATTGCTGGCACTACTTTGATGGGTCTCGCGCTCTCTCTTCTTGGGGACGGTTCAGGGCACCATTTCTCACCCCTGGACTGGGGTATTAACTGCTCTACTAGTGTTCTACAGGAGGGAAGTGGAGAGGGAGGTACCCGGGCCCACCCTCTACTCCGGGTCCCAGCCCAGGGATAGCAGTAAACTGCTTGAACTAGCAGTTCCTTCCCCTGGACTACTTCTCTCCCCTGCCCTTCAGCTTGTGGGGCTTCCTGCCCTCCCTCTGCACAAACCAGGTGTCCCTTTACCTAGGGTCTTGGTCTTCTTAGCCCACCACAGCACTTCTCCAAACTCTCCTCTGCTTCCCTCCAAACTGCTCTCTGCTCCAACACCAATCCACTCTGCTTCAACTCCTCCAAACTGCTCTCTACTCCAACACCAATTGACTCTGCTTCAACTCCTTTCCTTGTCTGATTGAAGCAGGGGAGTTTTATCAGGTGACTGGCTTCAGGTGCTTTAACTGGCTTCCTGTGCTTTAATTAATCTATAGCATACTTTCTTCCCTCTGCAGGGAATAAGACTTCTAACACTCTCCTACTGCCTTCTGACCATGCTGTATCACAACCTAATAATGTTATAATTGAAATGTACAGCATTTAGTTCCATCTTAACTTAATTTTCAAATGGAGCTCTTTGCTACTAATATTTTAGGATAGATACCTAAAAGTGCAAGGCTGCTTTGGAGACAGGAAAATATATGGTACAGTACACACACAAAGCTATATCATCAAGGACTTTATTTAAAAAAAATCCTTATTAATTTGTAGTAACATTCATGGTAAAAATCCCATTTAATTCTAATGGGTGGCTCTTACTAAACAAATCCAGTGTTAATTTACCAACTTGCCACAGGGCTAGCTCATAATGCATTTAATTACATTGTCGTAACTATTCCTTTAATGGCAAAGCAATACAAAGGACACTAACATTAGAAACATCTACATCTCACATTTATCCAACTCCAGAGAGAGTATTGCTCCTGGACTATCTAAAAAGGACAACAAAATATAGCATTGTAATTAAAGTTCAACACAAACTTTAACCACCAGCTTACCTCTGCATTTCCTCTGGTTTTAGAAGTATTTTTCTCCTGCTGAATGGGAATTAAAGGTAAGCCTCCAATCTTTGGATTTTTAGTGATAGACTGTTTTCTTGCTTTTCCAGCTGGTGGCCATATATCACTGTGCTGTTGAAACAAAAATTCCTTACTCTTGGCATTCCTTACTCTATACACTGCTTTTTATGTACAAAATTGCCTTAGTAAGCCTATATACTATGTTGTACTATCGCTCCACATAAAACAATGACTTTTTTTTTTTAAGATAACAGGAGCATGTTTTTTTTATAATTATGTTGATGCTTCTACAAATGCATCAGAAGTATTGCTGGAGGACTGCAAGATGCTAAGTGAACAGAGCTTTAAGGTCTTAGTATACTATGTTCCAGAGGTGTTCCCTCCACACTATATATCAAAACATATCTATTGGCAATAGAACAAAAAATCAACATTTAGGAAAACAAATGTGTCTATTTTGCTTTCTAGCTCCAAAATTCTACATAAATTGTATATATAAATACAATTATCTGACCCAATATGAAAGTAAATGTTTAAATGTAAGGGAACATTTATACCCCTAATTTATTACTATAAGTTATAACTATACTATAACTATTACTATAAGTTGTCATAACAGTTATGGTTCAGACTTCCAAGGAACTTCAGGGGATTTAGTCATACATCTTCCCCGCCCATCCCAAAGGATTAAATGTACTCAGTAGAAAATCTTTAAAAATCTTAACCTACAACATGTAATCTCCTCATGGCTGAAACATAAAACAGGTATCAGAGGGGAGCTGTGTTAGTCTGGATCTGTAAAAGCGGCAAAGAGTCCTGTGGCACCTTATAGACTAACAGACGTATTGGAGTATTAGCTTTCGCGGGTGAATACCCACTTACATTGGTGGACGTGCAGGTGAATGAACCGGTGATGGTGTGGCTGATCTGGTTAGGTCCTGCGATGGTGTCGCTGGTGTAGATATGTGGGACATATCTGGGACATATCTACACCAGCGACACCATCACAGGACCTAACCAGATCAGCCACACCATCACCGGTTCATTCACCTGCATGTCCACCAATGTAATATACACCATCATGTGCCAGCAATGCCCCTCTGCTATGTACATCGGCCAAACTGGACAGTCCCTACGTAAAAGGATAAATGGACACAAATCAGATATTAGGAATGGCAATATACAAAGACCTGTAGGAGAACACTTCAACCTCCCTGGACACACAATAGCAGATTTAAAGGTAGCCATCGTGCAGCAAAAAAAACTTCAGGACCAGACTTCAAAGAGAAACTGCTGAGCTTCAGTTCATCCTCAAATTTGACACCATCAGCTCAGGATTAAACAAAGACTGTGACTGGCTAGCCAACTACAAAAGCAGTTTCTCCTCCTTTGGTGTTCACACCTCAACTGCTAGAAGAGGGCCTCATCCTCCCTGATTGCACTAACCTCATTATCCCTAGCCTGATTCTTGCTTGCATATTTATACCTGCCTCTGGAAATTTCCACTACATGCATCCGATGAAGTGGGTATTCACCCACGAAAGCTTATGCTCCAACACGTCTGTTAGTCTATAAGGTGCCACTGAACTCTTTGCCGATAAAACAGGTAGACAGCAAGTAGAAACACCATTTCTTTGGGTGAAGGGATTAATTACATTTTAGTATAAAGAATTATGGGTGGAATTCACTAGGGAGACTTAGGCATTGCAATAAGTAAGCTGTAGCTCACGAAAGCTTATGCTCAAATAAATTGGTTAGTCTCTAAGGTGCCACAAGTACTCCTTTTCTTTTTGCGAACACTCACCTGGTTTCAGATGAAGCTTTTCTACTGTGTGGAAATAATCATTGAGGCAGGAGGACTTGAACTTGGGTCTCATGCCTCCCAGGTGTGTACCCTAACAATTGGGCTATAGAGTCACACTAACTTCCTTGGTGTCCAATGAATATTTAATTATTTAAACAAAGTGAGACAGTTTTAACATAGGAGATTGAGGGAGACCCACCCCAACGTGGCCAATAGCCCAGTGGTTAGGGACCACACCTAAGAGGTGGGAAACCCCATTTAAAATCCCTTTGTCAAATCAGCTCAACAGAGTTTTCAGTCCAGGTCTCCCACACCCTGAATGCTCTAAGCATTGGGCTAAAGGACAAACCACTCTTCCTCCTGCTTAGTGTGGGTTTAGGCATGCTTTGCACAGTCTACTGGAATGGGCCCCAAAAGTAAGATAGGTGTGGGGGGAAATGCCTATGTTGTGAATTCGGTTGAGAGTTAGGCACTGGGCAGTGGCAGGAGTTAGATGGCTGTGCGCATGCCCAGCTGGTGACTTTAAGGTGGTCAGGTGGAGCCTGAATGTGGGACTTCAGATCTTAAGTCCCCCTTGTGAATCCCACCCCGTGTGTCTGTAACAGTTTTAACTGAATAGTAAATAATAAATTATGAATATTTGCAACTCATTAGGCAAAATTAAAATTTACTTATTCATAGTTCTGACTCATCTAGGTGGCTCTTGTCAACAGAAATATATCAAAACATCTTTGTCTTTTCAGAAGAGAACATATAATATATCCAGTCTACCTTGTAAATATTATTCAAGAGCGAAGAGTCTGTAGATTGGTCTTGCAAAGCACAAAATGCAGGCATAAGAGAAAGAGTACGTGCTTGCTGCCATAAGTACATGGCCTCTAAATTCAGACAAGATATGTTTATCACCCAGGCTTATAACTTGGAGATCATCTTTCACTCTTCCTTCTCAGCATGCCCAAATATTGCAGTTTCTTCCTCCACAGCATATTATAATTAAAGAACTGTAACCATTCCTCAGTTACGCCATTAGTCCCTGATGGATTCAACGAGGTGGAAAGTCTCTGGGAAGGTTGAGCTCAGAGAAACAGGCAGTGTTTGCATTGCATTTATCCGATGGATGCAGAATGTTATTTCAAAGCAACTGAAGAGAGAATTTCTGATGCTCAACTTACAATGATTTCTGAAATTCTTCAAGAGTTTTCTAAACTTTTAAAAATTCTCCATGGAATATACTGCAAGAATTCTGCATGTATTTGTTTAGTTTAAAAGGGTCACATATTCAACTGGCTTTCATAAAGAGGTTTTGCACTCCAAATAACAAATTTTCTTTCTAAGCAAAGAAACAAGGTTCCCTTATTTGCAGTATTAAGCAGAATTACTGCCTACGTACTTGAAGGTGTATCTTCATCAGGGTGCTAATTTTGGCTTTACTTGTCAGCCCCATGATGTGCTCAGAGGAATACATGCACACAGAAATTAGAATTGGAAAAGATCTTTTTTCCTCATCTTCCCATCAATACCTTATTTCCTAGATAACTATGTTAAGTGTCTTTTGTCCAGACTAGTTTTATTAAATTCAAGACTGGACTTGAGCCATATCCCATGGGATGACCATGCCACACGCTTAAGGAAAACTATGATCCTATTTTAGGCTTTTTTTTTTTTTTTTTTTTTTTTTTTTACTGTTTACCAATCAAAATACAAAATTAATAATTTCCATACTAACCCAAACTTCTCCAATTGAAGCCAGAAAACTAGAATAATTAGGTTATAGTGGGATAAACTTTACAACACTATGGTACCTACCTCATCAGAGGAGGGAAAAAGAAAAGGATTAATAAGTAATATCTTCCCTGAATACCACACTGTTCAGCTAAAGAGCAAAAGTTTCTACGGAGTAAGAGAAAATGGGTCTATCACCAAGTTAGGCTTCTTCCTCTTCTAACGGCAAAGACTCTACCTTTGGATAATTTAATGCAAATATCTTGACACCTATATGCCTTCTTTACATTCATCTTGAAGTTCAAATCTAGGTTCATCACACTATTCAAACAAATGAACCCTACTGTCTAAAAATCTATCCACAGAAATGTGTTCAGATATCATGCCAATGCATCTTGTATAAGAACAGAAAGCATAATAATTTTAAACATGGTCATCATTGAAATGCTGATTCAGGATAACAAATCCAGCTTACATACTTACAATGTTTTTTCTAATATATAGTGGTGATGAGGATTAACTTCATACCAGAGACAAACACTTGCATGTACAAAGCATTCTGAGATTTTATGATAATCTTTTGGAACATGAGTTATTACATCTTCAAGTACTGATTTTACTGCAAATAATATTTTACCATGGAAAAATAGATCAGTGGTGTCTCATTACCATGTAATGGCACAAATAATTCATGGTGTTGCTACATCTGCTAAAGATCAGAATGCTGAATAAAATTCTTCCCTTAATACAGCCTGTTAATATTGTTAATTTATATACTGCATATCATGAGTAAGGCTGCGATTTAGTCGTGGCGGTCATGGAATCTGTGACTTCCAAGGCTGTGAGCGGGCAGCGGGGGGGACACCTGGAGCTCCCAGCAGCCGCGAGCAGTAGGGGGAGCCCCCGCAGCTCCCAGACACTGCAGGAGGCAGGGGGGACCCCTCAACTTGGAACTGCCAGCAGAGAGGGGACCCTGGAGCTACGAGCCCCCATGGGTGGTGGGGGCCCCTGAAACTCCCAGCCTGCCCGCAGCTGACCAGGCTCCCCACTTTGCCATGGATATTTTTAGTAAAAGTCAGGGACAGGTCACAGGCTTCTGTGATTTTTCATTATTTGCCCTATCCGTGACTTTTACTAAAAATATCCGTGACAAAATCTTAGCCTCAATCATGAGTAATGAGATGACAGTTTTCAAAAAAAAATAAAATAAAATAAAAAATTGAGGAATATGCTGAAGTTGGGGGGAAAAATGTAGCACCATGCATTCTTCCATTTAAACAATCCCCAAAAGATATGAACTGCTTCTGTAAGTCTTCATTCCAGATTGATTTAATGAATATGTTTCACTCCATACTTGCTGGTCAGAGTTGTAACATTATCTTTCTTGTGATCTTGAGTCAATAGGACTTGAACAGAGTTACTAAGCTTTGGATAAGTTGTTTTTAAGCAACCTATGTCAATAACCTGTGAACCTATTCATTGAGACCCTGCCCTTGTTATCCCCATAAGATGTATTTCCAATTTGGTAGCTGTTTCCATGGAAACCACAAGTGTTACTTCGCCTGGAGGAGCTGAATAAGACAAGGTTTTGAAAAGTCTGTTGCTTCCGAGATGGGCATTACACATCCCACTTCCACTATTTACAAAGGTCAAAGACACACTCTCCCTCAAAGTATATGATTATATAGTATGTATTGCAATAATCATGTGTCCATTCTGTATTATATACTCAGAACACAAGCAGGATAATCATATATACTAATTTTTACGACAGAAGGTACATTAACAATGAAATAATTTTTTTAATAGAATGACAGCCTGCGAGGGCTGCTAACTATTACATTCTCAACCTTAATATTGCTATAAGTGCACACGACACAGTAAATTCTAAACAATTTATGGCTCCCGCTGCAATTGTACCTCCTTGAATATACCGCATTGTATTGTTTGATATTGCTGTATAATGACTTCCATATGAAGAAAAAGGAAGCCAAATTTAACAGCGTCATCTACTTCCACATTTGTCACATGTTTATTTTCTCATCTTCTCCCCAGGGGAGCAGTGGAATGTTTTGGTTTGGAATTTATATACACACACACATTGCCATATGTTTATGTTAGAGAAGGAAAGGTCAAAGAAACGTGCCTTGCATTTAGAGGGAAAGGTGGTGAGGTTTGTGATGGTCCTTACTTCCTGTGAGAGTTCATTCTTCATTCTTGGGTGAGCTCCTGAGAAAGCTCTGCACAGACAAGCTTTACCCTTGTTATAAAGAGTCCTAAAGACCATCTTCAGGTTAAAAAAATAATCACCTTTGATCAAATAGAGTGAACATTGTGAAAATCTCCTCTCCTCCTGTTCAGCCATGGTGTAGGTAGTGACAGGGTGTTTGTCAGTAGTGGCAGGGGATGGGCCATCTCATGTGGGGTTGGGGCAGTAGGAAATACCTACCCTAAATCCCACTTAGTGGTGTAAGGACATAACCAGGTATGAAAATATCCCAGATGTAGGTGGCCATTTCTGTACCTACTTCCTGTCCACATCCCATTTATCCCTTGGCTATGCACGGGTTTGCTGCTGCTGCTTTTCAGTGCTTTATGTTCAGTTGGTGCCCTTTTTACAAAAGTCAGGAAGGGTTTTTTCTGCCCCTCCAGCTGATGAGCAGAGTGAGAGTTTTTAGCCTCTCTTCACCCAAAGAAACTTGGGAAAATTAGCTAGAGAGAGAGTTTATTTTGTCCAATTTTATTTTGCTTATTACAACTGCATGGCAGGTTTCCAGTGTGGGACCAGTAGTGTCCAGAGCTGCCATTGCAATACAGAGTGGGAGATGGGCTACATTTGGCTGGTGGAATTGCTGTGCAAGCTAAGGGAGGGGAAGAGCAAGCTTCTGTATCTTACACAGAAAGAGGCACCTCATCATCTTTCACATAAGGAAAGGGGAGAGGAGGATTTGGCAGGTTGGGTGCCAGATTTCTGGGATGGTTCCACGTAAGGTGTCTCTTAAGCATTTCGCATGGCCTCCATGGCCACATCTTGGTGAAATGCACTGGACGTAAGCCACTGGGTAGTTTTACTTAAAGTGGTATAGGGGAAAATGCACTTGAAATCCTCTCCTGGTTGCGCTGCAACCATGTTATGCAAATTATAGAGGTCTTAGCTGTAATCATGGATGTGGTGTGATGCTAACTGTGATGCTTATGTGACTGCTGCATCTGTTTCAATACTTTCTTGAAAAAGAAAATGTGCATTTTGCTCTAACTAGCATTACAACAGCCCCCAGCAAAACAGGCAGCATGTTCTCCCTCTATATGCATCCGATGAAGTGAGCTGTAGCTCACGAAAGCTTATGCTCAAATAAATTGGTTAGTCTCTAAGGTATCACAAGTACTCCTTTTCTTTTTGCGAATACAGACTAACACGGCTGCTACTCTGAAACCTATATGGTGACAGTGCACCAGACTGGAAGCCAGGAGGTCTCAAGTTCTATACCCATCAGTTAACTGGGGTTATAAAGATATTTAGCATTGGTGAAACCTGAAAACAGACAGAATTTAAAACACTGGCTCCCACAGGCAGACAAGACGCTGCAGTCACACTCAATACAAGGATGACATTTGCAAACACCTCACCTCTGGCATCTAAAATATCACTTTTCTCTTAGCCCTGTTGAATTTTTAATATTTCCCTACAAGTAAGTATTATCCCATTTTGGTACGCAGGGGCAAGACATGTCTAAGTGACTTAGCGTCCTTTGGACTTACAGTCCTAAGTGCCTATATCTCTTGAGCATGCGACTTAGGCGCTTTTGAAGATTTTACATTAGGAGAATAAAACTGAGAAAGGCTAAGGACAACATTTTCAAATCTGCTTACTTAAAGTTTTCTATTTCTGAAAAATAGCTAAATTTTCAGAAGTGCTGAACACATGCTACTCCCAATACTCGGCTCCTCTGGAGATCAAAAACACATAGCTGCCTAAATATGGGTACAGGCACCCAAATTTAAATGTTGTCTGATATTTCCGAGCTTCAGTGACCTAATCTGTAAAATGTAATACTTCCCTATGAAGGAATCACACAGTCAACGTTTGTCAACTGTTACCTGCAGTGACTTCGCCAAGAAGCATCCTGAATCCTCATGGAAAAAAGTAGAAGCAACTCTGACGCAAATATATCACCATTTTCAAAATTCCCATTACATGGTCGTGTGTACAGCTCTCCACTCTGGGTGAAATGTTCCCGCATCTTTTAATCCCTCTCACCACTACCCAAGCACATTAAAATCCTTTTGTATGGATGTATTCTTGAGCTACCACTCAAAACCATACCCCTCCTTCCCTACAACTTAGTAGCAGGTATCTCTCTATTTGACTTAAGAAATGGGTGAAATCCTGGCCCCACTGAAGCCACTGGGGCCAGGATTTCACCCAATATGTTTACTGGTGACAGGCAAGTGGGTTGCCTCTCTTTGTCCAGATTCTCTGTAACACAAAAGAAAACCCAGGAGAACTCTATGAACTCCTCCAAAAAAACCTACAGCTCAAATGTGAACCAGTTATTACCTATCACTTGTAAGCACTTGAGCTATAGCCCATACATGGGCTAAGTCCACATCTTCTTGCAGTTGTATACCTCAAGCATTTCAGTACCTTACTGGCTTCACAGCATTGTTCTTTTTGCTACAATATATGGTGCATTCAGAACATCCATACATATATTTGTTTAATTGTTTTTCAGATAAGTACAAATTACTGGTGAAACTCAGTGATTCACCGCTAAATATGAAAATGTAGAGAATTTTTAAAAATAGTTATTTCCTCTGAACAAAGCATTACCTGTGCATTGAAAATACTGGTCATCCACTCCATCTGTGTATCCTGTCCATCACAACACATGTGCCTACAATACAATATGTGGTATCATTAAAATAAACAACAGCTTAATGAAGTATCTAACTGTAGTTGTCACATACCACAGAAGCAGTTCTTGTTTTGACATTCAAAACCTGCTTGGATTTCTCTTAATTATTTAATGTTGTTAGTATTTTATTATTTATATTTTACACATAAGAACTTTTAAAATATATATTAAATATATATTATGAAAAGACTGAGGGCAATGTATATAGGATCCAATTCAGGAATCTGTCCTTATTCTACAAAAACTGATGCACCTGTTTAACTTTAAGCATGTGCTTAGTTCCTTGGATTTCAAATCACAGTTTTAAGCCTGTGCTTTGGGGCTTCGCTGAACGGGGATCTTAGCAAGGATACAAAACTGACAGCTTAAACTAAAAGTTATTGCAACAAATCAACTAATATTTTTTGGTAAAGGGTAAAAATGAAACAAAAACAAGAAACACACACACATTAGGTTTCAAGCACACTATTTAAAAAATTTTGACATTGAACAGGCAAAAACACATCTGTTGGTGTTGATTACTTACCAGTGTTGCTTTTCAGAATATACTGTAAGACCCCAGCTGAAAAAAATAAAACTCCACATTAAAAATAAATATTTATTTATTTACCAGAAACCAAAGCCATAACTTTGAATGCTAGCTTCAGGGTGCTTGCTGAATATTCCATAGGGAAGTTAATTTTACATAGAGATTACACCTCAAAAGCTATTGCAAGAAGTTTAATGTATGGTTCTAATCTGAAAAGCATTCTCATTTAAAATGGCCTTATGGGGTTCCATGTTTACTGTCTCAAAGCTTTTGATATCAACTATGCTCTATTTACAAGTTGTGACAGGACCTTTTTATCTGAGTAGCATGTCTGCCGACTCAGTCAAGCTAGGCTCCTTTCACCTCACGAATCATCAAAACAGCAACAAAGTTCAATAGATCCAATTATGCTCTCAGTTATCTCTGTGCTACCCCATACATTTTACAGTTTCAGTAACGCCTATGCAACCTCATGGAGTTATACATGTGTAATTCGTTGGAACTTATTAGGAATTCTTTGATGACATACAAAATGGAATAGCATCCAGCTCATTCAGCCTTAGCTGTGTAAGTTCTGCAAGGCTGCCGAGAGTTTAAAATAAGCATTTTTGTCACTAAAGTAAGAAAAACTATGACTGAATACACACAAGGAACACAGCTGAGACAATAGACATTTTTACATGTTCACTTTCAAGAGGAACACTGATATTTAGTCCTCTACAAACACAAATTAATGACTGAGATCCTTTGATGAAGGTGCTAGTATTCCTACTAGCAGTGATAGGGACATGGATTTGAAGCAGGTAGGGCAAGTAGTGAGGGCAGCCAAGTGAAGACTTGGTTTCTAAAATGAAGTCAGACAATATAATCTAAAATATGGCTCTGCCCCATTTCCAGTGGTGAGAGAAACAAGATTGATCAGCTGAGAGTTTGTAAGGGACTGGAAGGCTGGGGTAAGAAGAATGAATCACAGAGTGGAGAAAAAAAAAAGGAAGGAGTTATGGGACCAGACAATAAGATGGCAGAACGAGCAAAACAGAAGGAAAGACAAAGTCAGCGAGAGCAAGCGAGTGCATGCATACACTGACACACACAATATGGCAGAAAAGTTGAAAGGACAACCATAGGGCTCTTTGAAAATGAGCAACTCTGCAGTGAGAGACCTTGGTTTGATGCCAGCTTCTCTCAACTCTGAGGCCTGGGTGTGCCCTAAGGGACAGCGCGCTCTGCCTCTGAAGACAGGAGACCTACTAGTCTGCAGCAACTAACCTGACTCAGTAAGAAGTGCCACTGAATGGCTCACATAGAAAGAAAAAAGTCACAGCAATATGGAACCTGGAGAAGGAAAATCCTCCAGTGTGGACCCAGGGACTGGCACCAAAGGTCAGGACAAGTAATCTTTTTTGGCACACTAAAGATGTGTCCACCATTGGAATGCAGGATATACGCTATAAGACTAAATTGAGCTAGTAACAGTTACAGCCACAACAGAAAACACACTTCAGATTAAGAAAACCAATCAATAAAGTAATTTTCTAACACAGAAGAGTTAACACGGAACACAGGAACAGACAGCATCAGAACAAGTAATATTATAGAGTGCAATTCCATTCAGAATAGGGAACAGACTTCACTTGGCTTCCTGATTTTGTGTGTGTGCGCACGCGTGTGTCTGTTCCATCACAAAACTCAAGTATTTTGCTATACAGAACATAATCCAGTTGCTTTTCTAATCTTACTTTGTTGGTGGCTTCATTTTCTTCTTCACTCCAAGGTAAAGTTTCAGAGAACTGAGGGGCAGCACTTTTTCAGGTTTGCTACTCTGTGAATGAACATAAGTTTCTAATTACTGCACTAGAAATTTACAAAACAGAATGGTTTATAAATGCTCAATCCCCTTTTTAATTCTTTGGCGGTTCTCTATTCTTATCTTTTCATTATGGGTCACTATTTCTAATTTTTCTACCTCCCCCCTATCACCTTTGGGAAAATAATCAATTACCTCATACAGACCTAGTATAATTATATATGTGTAAAAGGTACATGTGTTTCACAGCTCCAGCTCGAGGCTAGGAGATTGAAGTGAAGTTGAAAAATTCTCCAGTAGAAAAAAAGAGGCACATTTGAGTGTCTCATACATGGAGCATAAAGCCACACTGATTTAGTATTTGTGGTTCAGCACTTTTAGACCTCCATTCAGCATAAGTTAAAGTGTGCTTAAAGTTAAATACGTATTCTTTGCTGAACCAGGGTCTTAATTTTTCTATGACCAGACAAATGCTTCCAGTCTCTCACTCTCAACCCTGGGGGGGAATAGAAATAGAACAGTTAGATTTTAAAGAACACGGTTGTTTGTACAAAGGAACTTCCATTCAAAATTGTAAAAATGCAGAAAGTTAAGAGTAAATTGTTATTTTTTTCTCTGAATAGGCAAAGTGATAAACTTTACATACAGGCAAAGCCAACTTAGCACACATCCCTACCTTCACCTATTGCCTGCATCAACACAGATTCCCTGAGCCTATTTTTCCTAAACCTAGAATTCCAGTATGGCAGCTGAATGAATAAGTACCTGTACAAAATATATTTCTAAGCTAGCTCCATTACAGTGCAATTTGAATTAACATTTCCTCTTAAAGAAAAGAATGCATCTCCAGCAACAAACTTAATTTGTTGTTAATGAGCATTCATTAATTATATCTAATTAGTACTTGTTCTCCACCTGCAAATACCAACCCCCTCAACTACTCTTTTCTAAATAGCACTTAAAATTAAGTTATAATAATTACAAGTACAAAGACAACTATCAAATGACAGCCAAAGACAAATAGTTTCAGGTATCCTGTCAGAACAATTTTTCCATGATTTACTCATTTTTTTTAACTTAAATTCTATAAAGCCATTTAAAGCTCATGCAGTATTTTACCAATTAATAGAAAATGTCACCTGAGTTTAGAAATATATTAAAAAAACAAAACCAAAAACAAATAAACAAAAAACTTGTGAAACAGAACAGTTTAGTAACTGGAAACAAAAAGTTTAAGGCAATTTATACTAATCCTCTCAAACTCTTGCCAAGGTGCTAAGTAAGGTTTTAGGAGTATTAATTAATGCTTACATATGAGCCAATTTCAGCTTTTAGCACTAATTAATTAGACACTTTCTGACACAGAATGATAGGGTTGGAAGGGACCTCAGGAGGTCATCTAGTCCAACCCCCTACTCAAAGCAGAATCAATCCCCAATTTTTGCCCCGATCCCTAAATGGTCCCCTCAAGGACTGAACTCACAACCCTGGGTTTAGCAGGCCAATGCTCAAGACACTGAGCTATCCTCCCCTCCTGTGGTCATTCTACTTAAGAAATATATCTAAGGATTCATAAAACAAAGACATAGTATTTCATCTACATAATCTTACATTAGCTATTAACGCATTAAGCTCTTCTCTAAGAAAAGGAGGCTATTTCCCCAAGGTACTTTAGGGAAAGTACAGTACATGTATAAATCTGCTGCACAAACAAAAACAGGATCAAGACCGAAAAAGCAATACTTTATTTAAAAGGTATTCTTTACCAGAAGCTGGCAATGTTAAAGTTAATCAAATAAACTAATCATAAATACAATACATGATAATGGGTAAGTTACTTAGTTTTATAATTTTGTATAAATTGCACACATTCAAAAGCATTCTGCAAAGTACTAAAAACCTCTGATATATTATGGACCCAATGTGGCAAAGCTTTTAACACATGCTCAACTTTCTACATGTGGCTAGCCCTGTTAGCCAATGAAATTGCTCATGTGTAGGAAGTTAAGCACATGTATCTTTGCAAGACTGGGCCTAAGCCAATAATATAGGTTTACTTTTCTGCTTTTATTATTAAAAAGTTAAGTAACAACTTCATACTTTTTTCAGGAGGGGAATAGGGAAGAAAAGGAAAGAAGATAACATTCACAAAACAGTACACAGAAAAGAGAGAAAATACTAGAGTGAAAGATGTTATTTTCCAAAACTCTTCTATCATGACACTTTTAACAAAAATATTTTTTTAAAAAAGTTATTGTACTCTTGTACCTTTTGTTTTCTAAAAGCCTTGAAATTTGTAGGGCAACCAAATAAGCAGTTTATTGGAGCTTTATAATACTTACAACACCCCAGCCTTTAAACAAGCTCTACCCTGGTTTCTAAAAGTTGTTTTAATTAAAACAAAGTTTATCATAATATATAAACATAGCTAAATGAGCTCTTACATTTTCTCAGTTTATTCCACTTTAACAACTCAAACATAAGCAAAACATTTCTTCTTATTTTAATCCCTGAATTGCGTAGGCAAGTATAACAATTGCTGATTTGCCTGTCAACTTGTATTTATTTTTTCATAAGTAAAGGACAGGAGTTTTAAGCTCAACTGCTCATGATTAGAACGGTGCAGAGTATTTGTTTATACCTTCATATCCTTGTAAAGAAGCAGATTTCCTTCCCGTAATACAAAATAACGCTCTTGAAATTTATTTCCAGACAGTAATTTTGATGGTTCTTCTTTGTATTTCAGGTAGCCTGCTTTCTCTGTCAAGAAGATGAAAAACATTTGGTTACAGTATTTTTAAATATTGGAAATCACTGAGTACTGAATTTTAATGTGCTGAGTATTATTATGTACCAACACAATGATACCAGAATTTGATTGTTCTAAACTTTCTTATTTAAAAGTTTATTATGAATATATTGGTGTTGAAAAATGTCCTATTGATAGCACAGACAGAGGCCATGTAAGCTGTCTACACTGTCTCGTCAACGTACTTTAAATATGAACATGGAGAGACTAAGGTAAATTTCTAGGAAAGAATATCCCAAAGCTTATTTAGACCTTAGTTTCTTCAATGAGCGTATTCAACAAAAGGTATCAGTTAGTATTAACATATTTTGTCATGTTGGCATTGGATTGTGGTAGTGAACTTATTTCTAGAGCTGTTCAGCCATTTTTTAAAGTAATGTGGCATGGGTAAAAACCTGCCTTTTCTGAAAAGTTTTGCAAATGTTGGTTTTAGGAATTTCTTTTTTCTCTTTCTTTTTTTTCTGTGAAAATTTGTGACTTATTAAAAATCCAAACCACTGTCAAAAGTTTTCACTGCCAAAAATTGGGTGTTGAGTCAATTCAGTTATGTTTTTGAAAAACTGATTAAAAAGTGCTTTAAAAAAAACAAACGGAAAATAGGATCTCTCAAAACCTGTGCAAGGGAAACAACTTTAAATGTTTGACATTTTTGCAAGTATCTTTTATTTATTTTACCTGTTCTACTTACTTCAGGTAGGACAAATGTCAGCTGGCAATGACTTTTGGTCACTAATGTCTAGGCTAAATTTGAATGAAACTTTGCTAAATAAATTTCATCTGTACTAATATTTTCTAAGTAAAAAGCAATTACAAAAAATGTCAGTGGGATGAAGAGAGATGTGAAGTGGGAATCTAGAACGTGATTCTGTAGGTGCTACAGGCTGCCACAGCAACAAAGTCTTAAGCAAATCACACATTTTATCCATACATGAAAGTTAATCATGAATACAGCAAAGAGAACTAAGTCATATGTAGGTCCCGTTTAGTTACAAAGATGGTGATACTTAAAAAGAACAACGCCTCACAGCAAATTACCCAGTTAATTATATTTGCGAACTAGTAATTCCTACAATATATCATGATCAGAATCATCAGATTCTTCTATATGCATGCAATTCCTTTGTACAAGTAATCATGACATCAGAGTATGACACAAAATGTAAAAATTTGGTATTACAACTGATAAGTCAGAATTAGGAATCTACTTATAATATTGAAGGAGACAGTAAAATGCATGGTTTCTAATAATATAGAGAAATTACTGCACCATTACATTTCTTTAACATTCCCCAGTAATCCCAAAATTACTATAATTACCTAATTTGGCAATATTTTTAGTAACTCAGTCATGTGACAAAGAAATGTCTACTTTTTGTTAATATTTGAAGAGCTTTCATTCTGTATATTCTTCTCTCATACTCACTGCTTATAAGACTATTTTTACATTAAAATGAGTCAAGTGTGGCATTCCTAATCCAATACATTAAAACACACTAAAAAAACTGGAATTGCTGGTAAAACAGAAGCTAATGAGTATGTTGGACTGTTATAAAGAGAAAATAATTTACCATCTGAATATATAACAATCAGTGCTGTTATACATATAGGGGAATGTGATGGGGAGCGCAGAGAAATGGAATTCCTCATTTTTGCCTCGTCTGTATATGTTGCAGCAGTGCTTGTAACTATACAGTTTTAAATGCCTGTTCTCTTCTTTATGTTCTTTGCCCTCTTTTTAAGGGTCCTTTAAAAATCTATACCATATATTAATAAATGAGGAAAATTGTTTCTGTAAGTAAAACCTTCAGACTAATTAATATTACCCGTCTAATTTATTTTTTACACACACACACACCCACACACACACAGAGACTAGGGCTGTCAAGCGATTAAAAAATTAATCGTGATTAATCGCGCTGTTAAACAATAGAATACCATTTATTTTTTAGATGTTTTCTATATTTTCAAATATCTTGATTTCAATTACAACACAGAATACAAAGTATTCCTGAGGTAAAATCCACCCTCCTGTCTAAACAAGGGCTCACTCAGCTGATGGGAGCCCACCTAGCTCAGTAAAAGGAGGCGAGCCTGGTGAACCCAGTACCAGAAACTACCCTTCCAGAAGCAACAGCAAGACACCTTCCTCACGCGCCTCCTGCACAAGTTATTGCTTACTCCTTCCCATTGTCACCCCCTGATCTCCCACATAGTCCTGCACAAGTCATTACTTACTTTCCCCCTCCCTGTCCTTCCCCAACACTGAATGCTTGTTTGTCTGGCGACTGGCTGAACAAGTAGAAAGACTGAGTGGACTTGTAGGTGCTAAAGTTTTAGATTATACATACACACACACACACACACACACACACACTCTGTAATTGAGACCACATGGATGGACTTCAAGCTTTCGTGAATCTCCATTAACTTCACTAGGGCTCAGTGTGAGTATAAGGGTTCAGGATCTGGACCATGGCTGGGGGTGCGGGCTTTGGTGGGGCCAGAAATGAGGGGTTCAGGGTGTGGGAGAGGGCTCTGGGCTGGGGCAGGGAGGTGGGGTGCAGGGGGAGTGAGGACTCCAGCTGAAGGGTACAGGTTCTGGGGTGGAGCCGGGGATGATGTGTTTGGGGTGCAGGAGGGGGCTCCAGGCTGAGGCCAAGGGGTTTGGAGTGTGGGAGGGGGTGCGGGCTCCATCTGGGGATGTGGGCTCTGGGGTGGGGCCAGGTGGGGAGAGGGGTTTGGGGTGCCGGAGGAGTCTGGGGTAAGTGGTTGGGGTGTTGGGGGGGGCTCCAGGAGGGAGTTTGGGTGCGGGCTGGGGCATGGGGTTGGGATGTGGGGTCCCAGCAATGCTTACCGCAGCTCCCGGGAAGTCACCACCAGGTCCCTGCGGCCCCCTAGATGCATGGGTGGCCAGGGAGGCTCCGTGTGCGCCCCTCGCGCTCACAGGATCCATCCCCATAGCTCCCATTGGTCGCAGTTCCTGGCCAATGGGAGCTGCGGAGCCAGCCCTCGGTGAGGGGGCAGTGTGCAGAGCCTCCCTGGCCACTCATGTATCTAGGGGCTGCAGGGACCTGGCAGCTGCTTCCAGGAGCCAAGCGGTGCTAGGGCAGGCAGGGAGCCTGCCTTACTCCTGGTCCCACACTGGGCTGCCAACTGGACTTTTAATGGCCTAGTCGGCGGTGCCGTCCAGAGATGCCAGAGTCCCTTTTCAACCGGGCATTCCGGCCAAAAACTGGATGCCTGGCAACCCTAGGAATAAACGGGAATTCAGTCCTCACTCTCCAATCCAAATGGAACCGACAAATTATTACAATTATATTCATAACATTGGGATTCAATAGTAACTTAAATCCCCTCACCCATCAGCTCAAATTGAGAGAAAATAAATAGTCACAATTATATTAATAATAAGAGGTCATCTAGTCCAGTCCCTTGCACTTAAGGCAGGAGTGACTATCTAACCTGCTCTTAAAAATCTCCAATGATGGAGATTCCACAACCTCCCTTGGCGATTTATTCCAGTGCTTAACCACCCTGACAGTTATGAAGTTTTTCCTAATGTCAAACCTGAACCGCCCTTGCTGCAATTTAAGCCCATTGCTTCTTGTCCTGTCCTCAGAGGTGAACAAGAATAATTTTTCTTCCTCCTCCTTGTAACAACCTTTTATGTACTTGAAAACTTATGTCCCCCTTCAGTCTTCTTTTCTCCAGACTAAACAAACCCATTTCCCCCCCAATCTTCCCTCATAGATCACATTTTCTAGACCTTTAATGATTTTTGTTGCTCTTCTCTGGACTTTCTACATCTTTCCTGAATGTGGCAGCTAAAACTGGACACAATACTCCAGTTAAGGCCTAATCAGCACAGAGTAGAGTGGAAGAATTACTTCTCATGTCTTGCTTACATCACTCCTGCTAATACATCCCAGAATGATGTTTGCTTGTTTTGTAACAGTGTTACACTGTTGACTCATATTTAGCTTGTGATTCACTATGACCCCCCAGATCCCTTTCTGCAGTACTCCTCCCTAGGCAGTCATTTCCCATTTTGTATGTGTGCAACTGATTGCTTCTTAAGTGGAGTACTTTGCATTTGTCCTTATTGAATTTCATCTTATTTACTTCAGACCATTTTTTCTCCAGTTTGTCCAGATCATTTTGAATTTTAATTCTATCCTTCAAAGCACTTGAAACCCCTCCCAGCTTGGCATTGTCTACAAACTTTATAAGTGTACTCTCTATGCCATTATCGAAATCTTTGAATACAGAGGATACCCAACTCCCTCCATACCAAGAGGATTTAAATTAAATTATCACAACTGCTTCATGATCGTAATGGAATTTAAATTCTTACCGATACCATTTGCATCAGACTAACTTAACCGCAAAAAATAAATAGATATTAGGTCGCTAGTCTGCTGTGACCGCTGCCTATCACCAATTCAAGGAAACAATACGACAATATTGTACTCCTTTCCTGCCTGTATCCATTTATTATCGCTTGTCTTATACTTAGATTGTAAGCTCCTTGGGGCAGGGGCGATCTTTCTGTTCTGTGTTTGTACAGCGTCTAACACAATGGCATCCTAGTCCATGACTAGAGCTCCTAGGTGCAAAAGTAATACAAACAATAAATGATAATAATCAAGATTATTGCTTTACTCTGAAGTTAGTCTTTAAACTAATAAAACCACTTGTTCTAAAATCAGTAACCCTCTCACCATAACAAACCCGTCAAAATGTCTCTCTCAGTTCTATCAACTGATATAGAGCTTTTTATCCAACTCTTACGGGAAATTGCTTCAATTCTGTACCACAAAATTTATCCTTGAACTGACTATTTTCTATATTCTTTGGCTGCCACTAACTGGGTGTCTGATGCTGAAATTAAACCTAAAATAATTTCAGTTTTCATCTTAATCTCATTAATTTTACAGATAAAAAACTTTTCATCAAATAGGAGACCATGAAATCTCAATTCACTTATGTTTTTAAAGCCTGTGTTCCAAAAAAACCCCTACCCCATTTGGAATAATAGACTCTATTCTTGGAGATCAATATTTCCCACTTAAATGGCCCAATACTTTATTTGAAAACTCTCAAGGACTTTATATATCGGTCCATTAACTCATACGCTTCTGACAGAAGAAACTTTAATATGGGAAATTCTCATTTTAGAAGAAATAAAGATTTATGAAATACAAGTAAGCCTTACTGATGATCTCATAAAAAAAAAAATACTTACAGCACACACTTGGTTTTCCTCCTTGCTACCTGAAAGCCCTGGATCGTCTCTTGTTACAGACCTCATCCTTCTGTTGTCTAAATTTAATACACATGCTAACAGAAAAGGAAAAACTAATGGTCACCAAGGACATTAGTATATATTCATAATTAATCTCTGGTGAGTTCCATGTATCAAAATCTGAGGACATTATACAGATATTTGCTTCTTTCTGTTAAAAAAAAGTTGCCAAACTCATGACCAAAGGTAGGGCTCCTCACTCCCTACCCCGATTAATCACTGAGACTGGGAGACAGAGACTGTGCGAGGGAAGGTTGCTCCTCCTCCCCTCCCTGGCTGGCTTATGATTAAAATGGCTCAGTAGGCTGTGACCCTTGCATCTAGAGAAAGAAGGGCTACGTGGAGGGTCACAGTGAGCCTCTGAGGCTAGCGAAATCCGCCAGGAAACGCGGGACCCACGGAGACAAGGACAGAGCTTTGTCACAATATATAAAGAGAGAGAGAGAGAGAGAGAGAGAGAAAAAATATGTAAAGTTATTAGCACATGTTCAAAAGCAGACTGCCCTTCCTAGGCAAAAGCTGTTAAACAGTCCCATCCTAAACAAAGGACTGTGTTTACCTCAATTTACACAGAAGTGGTAAACAGGATTCTTGAGACATGCGGGGGAGGAGATGGCAGAAAACAGAACAATTTATATTTTAGCAAACACAAGTGGGGAAAGGAAGATCATGGAGCCCCCTTCATCAGCAGATTCCATGTCACCTTCCTCACTTTTTGGAAAAACTGTGCTTTGAGGAGTAACCCTCAGAAGAATCCACTTCAAAGGTTCACTGGAATATAAAAGAAAGGAGCAGAAAATCCAAGTTCTCTCTTTCACCTAAGACAACGAAAGCGTCAGCACCTCTGGCCCTCTGGGAGAGATTCTGACCAAGGAAAGGATCAGTCACTATCTTGTGGGAAGACTGTAGCTGAGAAAGGCCAATTTAAATGATGCCTTGCTAGATTAAGTTTTAGACTTTTAGATGCGTGTTTCCACTTTCATTTGCTTGTAACCATTTCTAACTTTATCTTATACTTGAATTCACTTAAAATCCTACCTTGGTTTGTTAATAAACATTTGATTTTTAATGTTAACCAATCCAGTGCAGTGTTTAAAATGAACTGTTTGGTTACTGCAGTTAAATTAACAAACTGCTGAATATTGATTGCTTATGCGGGCATGGGATCTTCATAACTGAACTGTCCAGGAGAGGGCTGGACTTTGCAGAACACACGTTTTTTGGGAAAATTTGGGACGGGGAGTGTGTTGGTTCAATCTGTTAATAGTAACCAAGGATTCTGGAAGCCTCAGTGTGACTGGTGTGTTGCTGGCAAGCTGCTGGGGTCAGAACTACTGGACAAGGGCTGCCACTATACAGACACTCAGGGTGTGACTTGCATGCTGGTAGGCTGTTTATGAGAGACCCAGCTTCATGAGGCACTCAAGGTTACAGAGGTGACAACCTCTCACTGGTCTGGATTGTGCTCCAGAATGTGACACGCCCTTTGTATATTTTTTCTTGGTGGTAACTTTGCACAATGGATCCAAATTCTGAGTTCTGCTCCCAAAGGATTTGTCTCAGTTAATAACTAAAATTCCCCTGGCTTGTTATTTGGGGAAAGATACTAAGCCCACTCTCCATTCCATTTTTGTTCTACAGAACCAGTGGCTGTATACGTTCCTCTGTTTCATGGTGCCTAGGTGTGAAGAGGCCACTCACATGATTTCTCTATATGCTGCTTTCCACCCTCCTCTTTATTTTTAGTCCCAACCAATTTTCAATTTGTAAGTGTAGGTTTCATTACTATACCCTTTGTTAGAAGAAGTGGGGAACCCTCTCTGCTTTGATTCACCCTCACGTTAGGGAAACTCTTTGAAGATGTATAAGTATGCTATTTTTGTTGGCTTTTTAAAGGGAACTGAATTGTCTTAAGTTCTCATAATTTCAGAAACATTATTTATACTCCCATGTCTATATCATTTAGTGCTGATGGTAAATCAAAGTTTCATCAGACCAGTTATAACCAATTGCCAAAGAAATGGAAATGAAGTTTGGCCAAGCTACAGCATTAAGGGCAATTAACAGAGCCAATTAGAAGGTCTGAGCTATGTTAGGAACGTCACTGTTACAAATGCCAAAAATATGTCACACAGTACAGAAACTCCAAATAAAAAAAATGGAATCCCTCCTTGAGTACAAAGTGCTTGAAATTTGAGCCAGATGAAGATGAAACACTGGGTGCTTGATCAGGACACACCAGAAAATGAAACAGATTAATAATGTTAAAGTGAAGGCTTCAACTTTATTAACTGTAAGCAGAGAGGAAGAAGGGAGAGGGGGGACAGAAGATATATGCCCACTGAAAATACCTGGCATTTTTGGGGCCCAGTCCAAATAAATGCCCTCATGCCAAACAACAAATAGGGTTGCCCCCCACCCTTCAGCATAACTGCTAGGATCTAATCCATAACCATGAATAAAAGTAAACATGAATGGTACCTTAATGTGCAAAGACATAAGGTCTCTCCTTCCTCCTCCAGGCTAATGGGATCCTACCAGTTATCTCCTACTTCCCTGCTCAGAAACAATCTCCCTGCACATTCTGGGTAGAAAGGGCTCAGAGAAGCCAAGCCAGCCCCTCCCTTCTGCACTCCTCTCAGGATTCCACAGGGTGGCTTTCCCTTGCTGGTCTAATCAAATATTCCTCCCTTCCCTGCAAAGCGACATTGGGGGGATGAAATCAGAACCATCAGCAAAAGGATAGTACCTGGGCTCCCAACATTTGTTTTTGTAATTTACCGTATGTATACATGGATTTACACATAAGATTAGAAACAGAAGTGTTGTGTGTGTAAATGGCTACAGTGGATAAACATCAACACATTCCACATTTAAGAAGGTTTAAACCCCTTCAAATTGTTAATTAAAAGTATATATTTTTATTTGCCAATATTGTAATTATTATTTGTTTTATGGCAGTTAATATTTACACATTTAAAGAGAAATGTTAGCTTCTCTCTACTACTTCTATTGCTAATGTTTCTGGTAAAAATTAAGAATTACAATGAGACTTATTAAAACCCTTGCAAAATGAAACTTCTTTAACACAGTGTTTATTTTTTAACATCCTAGTGCTTAACTTCTTTACTTTTATTACAATAAAACCTAGTTACAGTCGATTTTGCTTGCATCATTGACTCCGCTTCATTATTTTGACAAGACAAGAAATCCATAGAAATATTCCTTAGCATTTTTCAGTTTTTACGATGAACAGCAAAAAGTGAGCATTTCTAAAATGATGTCAGTTGTGCTGGTAACAAATTGACGTTAAATCACGTTTGATTTACTTTCATAAATTTCCTTTTTAAATCCCAGTGTTAAGGTGTATTGGATGTAATGAATGGAGCAGTAATGCTGGAGTTGGTAGTCATTGTGATTGATTTGGAAGACATTTGCTCAGACAGAGACAAAGTAAACTGAATATCTAACTACCCCAAATCTATCGGCAAGTACACCCCACATAAGTAGTATTTACAACTTGGTTGCTGCAAGACAATTAAGGAGAGAAAAAAAAAGAAAAGAAAAAAACTTCAGGGCTTTAGTCACTAAAATGTATTCACCATGGAAAAGCTTCTTAAAATGGCAATCCTAAATTGAAGAACAGATCCAGCAGTAATGCAAGAGATTATTTAGCTGTGATAATATTGCCATGATTAAGACTACAATCAGCACCATGTCAGAAATATTCTGAATCCAACTCAAGCAAAAGCATTTACCAAATCTGTTTCTTAAATACACTTCTATTACTTTTACATCTAAACTACTTTGGATAGCCCCAATTAATTTATAAGGTGCTTGCCTGTAAGCATCTAAACATTAAATCAATATGCAGCATTAAAATGAAATGAAGACCTGAACCAATGAGCATTGTAGCCACAAAACCAATGTATCTGGCCCAAGTCAAAATGCATAGCTCTGAGGCAAACTACCCTATCAGATAATGGAGATCCATTCCAATTGAGTATACAGAGACGAGCAAAGAGGAGTCACGTAACCCACACACCTCCTGGGTGCAGTGCTCTGTCCCATGTAGTGGCACCGAGACCAGTTAGAGATTAATGAGTCTGCTACAGCCTTAGCTAACAACCACAGGGCTTTTTGCTTATGCAGTAAAGGCTCATGCATTTAGCTCCAGAAGTCCCAGGTTCGATCCTGCCCACCGACGACTAGGGTTTGTTGGTGTTACAGTAATACACAAAAAAAGGTGTCAAAATAAATAAAAAGTAAGGATAGTTCTTCTGAAGTAAGTGCAAATTGCAGACCTCCAGGTTAAAATATTGCAATGACCTATATTTGGAAATGAACCCTCAGACACTGAAGAAACTCCATTTGATAAAGAACACAGTGGTTCACCTGATGACCAACAAAGGCAGATGAAAGCACCTTCTCCTCATGCTTCATTCACTTCACTGGCTACACCAGTGAAACACCAACTGGGGATAAAGGTCTTTGTCTTGATATTCTAAACTCTCAACAGGCTAGGCCCAGCTAACTACTACTTCTCCATTCACCGCTCCTATATAAATTACTACTCTCATGGATGGTGGAACTGAAGAATAAAACTAGCTAAAGTAGTGGACAATGTGTTCTTAGTGGTGGAGCCTCCTTCCAAAGAGGAACCAAGGAGGACAAGAAAAGTTTGCCACCTTCAGGACAATATGCATATGACCTTTTCTTGTCATCCTTGATTCTTTTTGGAAGGAATCTCCACCATTGAGACAGACAGATGAAAGATTAACATATTTGTGTAACTGGAAGTGACAGGAAAAAAAAGAATATTTACATGGATATGTTCATAGGTAGTTTTAATATTTCATCAAGTCTATCAGAAAAAAATCCGCACTCGGTTTGATTGCCACAAACACTACTCTCATACAACTTGAATCGATAACGTACTGGTTTTCAATCTTTTTTTTAACTGTAAAACATGCAACATAGAGACTCCTCTCATGAATCCACCTTCCAATCCCCCATTTTCCCTGAAACAACTATAGTAAAAACATAACTTGACACATGAGATGGTTGTGGCTGCAAATGCTAGATCACATCTCCTCATTTTACATCTGGTCTATGTTTACTCCCTGGATGTCACACCTGATTTTCTCTTGCTACCTGTGACTCCCTTTTGCAGTTTGGTTCTGTTGTCCTATGTTTGCTCCATTTTGGTGTAATCAGGATACATAGTCAATGATTTTACACCAAAAGTACACTACCCAAGGTAGAGGGGCGCTATGTTGTTTTTATTGGTCAAAAATACCAGTAGAAAAATCTAGTTAGACCTTGACTAGGCTGTGAAAAATCTGGATAGACCTTAACTGCACTACAATTATCAGCAAGCAACACATGAACTAACTAGCAGAGCTCTGTGAGCCAACAGTGGTATACAGACCACAGTTTCTGAACTGCTGCCACAGAGTTTTCCTTGGATGTTTTCATATACTCGAACAGTGGATTTTATAACTTGGGGAAAACAAGAACACACATAAACCCACTTGTTTAGAGAAATTCAGTGGAACTGTTGGTAGAGTTCTCATTTTTATATTGTGTAGTACCTGAGACTCTCAGATATTTCAATGGTACTTTGCACACACAGAACGATCACTGAAACAGTTAGCAAGTTTACGCCACGGTAGTACTTTAACACAAAACTTCAAATTTTTCAAAAGATAATTGTACGTACCGTTGTAGAGTTTTACTGTATCTGTTGTTAGAAACTTCTTTATTACAAGATACGCAGAGCCAGGCTCAGGTAATGAACTCCAATGAAGAACTTGTTCCAACACGTTCTCTGTGTAGTGTAGAGGGCGCTCTGAAAAATGTCAAAAGTGTATAAAAAAGAAAACATAACAGACAAGGAACAACAAAAACAAAACCACAGATCCTAGTAGGTTATATAAGTCTAGGTATTAATGTGGATCTCTTTAAAACATGGAACCTTACCTCTTCTGTTATTCAAGTGAATGCTACAATTAAGCATTTAACTGTTGATCCTCTACCCCAACACTTTTGCTGCTATGTTCCAAATAAATTTGAATTTCAAGCAATGCCTACCTACCTAGTTGAACATCAGCAAAGTGTTTAAAAGAACTCATTATATTTAACTCTTAATGGTCGCTTCTGGAAGGACATAAAATACGTGACTGTACTACATACTATCTTATGCAAAAGTTAGATTTAAACATAATTTAACATTTATATTATGGCAGCACCTACGATGCTAGCCAAGTTGGGCCCCATTGTGCGAGGCACTGTAGAAAGTGATATTCCCTGCCCCCAAAAGTTTGCAATCTAAACCATAAATATAAAATTTCAGTTATGGCAAATAATTCCCCCTTTCCCATCATCACAATCTGCAGTAATTTATTGTCATAAATTAAATTACCCATTAAAAAGGACACAAACAGTTTTTGTGCCAAATTCTTGGCCCCACTCTGTTTTATTTGCAGAACAGTTATGCAGTGCTGGTTTATCAAACCAGGAAATCCAGCCCATAGCATGGATAGGTTTACATGATCATGGGTGTCTAAACAATCTAGGTAATTTTTTAATAAAATGCCTAGAAGACTTAGGAATCTTTTGGAAAATATTTTTACACTGAGAAGCACTGAGAAATGTTTGATCATAAACATTTGTTCATTTCCCCCAGTAACACATCTTAAATGTAATATTAATCTGAACGTATAATGTTACCCTACTTTATATAAACTAATTACAGCAAGCTTTCCATTTGCATGGTCACGACAGTTTAAACAAATAAATATAATGTGACTCAGTGGAATGTAGGCTCAAGTAGGCTGAGCTGTGCTGGGATAGAACAACATGGCACCCTTTAAACAACCTGTTCAGGAGTCATTAAGGCCAGAATTTTGAAGAGCTCAGTGCCCACAACTGAAACCAGATTTTCAAAAAAGTGCTCAGCTCCCATTAAGGCACCAAAAAAAGCGGTCAGATTTTCAGAAGAATTGGTTGGGCGCACATTGGGCACTGAACTCTTTTGAAACTCAGGTGCTCAGCAGCACGCACAATTGGGGCCAGAAAGTCCAGCCCTGTATCTCCAAAAGCCTCGCCGTCTAGGAGGCAGAGGCGAGAAGCATGGCACCTAGAAGGTCTTGCTACTCCTTTGAAAAAAAGAACAGTAGTGTTCTATGCAAGCACAGGCAGCCAGACATGCATATGGACACATCATTGCAGTAACCCCCTTGGGGTTGGTCAGGACTGCAAACTGCACTAGTAGAACCTTTTTTCTTGCACAATGGTGCCCTGGGAGAGAGGTATGATGGCATCTCCTTTATTCACTAGCACAGTGCCGTGGGAAGCATAACTTAGCTCTGCATAAGAAAGGACTTACTTACAGGCATATTAACCCAGTTATTAATATTTTTTGTAATTGTTCAGAAACGATGATTATAGGGCGATGAGCAATAGTCTTCTATGGTCAGTAATTCAATAGCCCCTTTAAAACTGTGCCTGTACAGGAATTTTTATTGAAGTAACTCCACTTTCCTCGCTAAAAAGGAAGAGATTTAAAAGTGGGGTGGTGCTTTAAATGTAATAACATTAAACCAACTAATTGCATTTGTAGAAGAGTTAAAATCCACCCTAAAGCAAAACTTAAAAAATAAAAACAAAAACAAAAAGGCAGGATGAACCTGGCACATCACCACATTTTCCTAGAATATAAATGCTCCTAAAGTAAACACCTACTCTTTTATTTATAGCTACATTTGAGACCTTCTGACATAATGTATTATATGGTACATAAATCATCATGCTAAAATGCATTAGCTATTTTGTTGACAACATACCTCCTTTACAAGCTACCCATCTCACAAATATTACTAAAAAATAACATAGATCCTATTTGATAATAGCATATGGTACTACGAGTTCTCTGCAAAGGGCCAGATAATTTTACCAATTATTTCAACTGTTCTATCTGTAAATAAATAATTTAGTTGGTTTTTAATATTGTAATTTCAGTATTTCTAACATCAAATGATCAACATATACTTCAATTACCCTGTTACTAAGGTCATTATGCATTTGCTGGTAAACATCCAGAACAAGTTATTTTAGTCTGAAATAGCAATTATGAGAAGGAAATTACATTTCAGATAATACAAGATGTTAATTTTCTTGGCTTGTGAGGGTTCATTTCCAGCATGGTGCCCAAGAAATTGTGTGACAATACACAAAAAAGTGCAGCTCCCCAGAGACTGCAGAGTAGACTGTAATGAACTGAATCTCCCAATGTCCTGGACAGGTGCCAATAGACAAGTACAATGATACATGTTAAAAACAGTTTATCTTCTGTACTGATGTGTCTGAGATCAGTGTGGTCATCAGCATGATTTGAAGCAAAACAAACAAATCTTATCTCCAGTCTCTTCTCTTATTTGTGTCTTTTAGACGAAGCTCATTGGGACAGGGACTGCATAGTCCACAGCATGTCAGGCAAATTTATTAAATAATAACATGAACAATGGCAACTTGAAGGAGACAAAATATATTTGGTGGCTTTTATCTCCCCAGTTTGGATCCAGGAGTAAAGCGTGTCTTAGCTATAGTATTATATATATTAGCCCAATTAATTTTTATATATATTTCAGGCAAAGAATTAGAGAAGTAAAGACCATGAGATCTGAGCCTTTGAGGTCATTATGGGAGTCAATGGGAATCTTTCCATTAATTTTAATGGAAGTTGGGTCAGGCCTTATCTGGAGCTGTGTTGTGAACTCCCTAAAACAAGGATTGATCCTGAGAGGCACTGAATACCCACCTACTCCTATATCAGGAGTAGGCCATAGTTAAATTTGTGGCAGACTAGCTTTCATGAGTTTAAGGCCAGAAGCAATAATTAGATATGACCTCCTGTGTCTCATAGGCTTTTACATTTCACCCAGTTACCACTGTATTCAGCCAAATGACCTGTGTTTAGCTAAAGTATATCTGTGAGAAAGGCATCCAACCTTGATCTGAAGCACCCCTCTACACCCATTGTTATTTTTTCAGTACATGTTCTTATGTTTAGTTTGGATTGGATGTTTATGTCTGCATCTATCTAGAATCAAGGTATTTTGGCATTACTTCTCTGGTATCTCCTGGCACATGCCATACAATTTTATGTTAGTTTGCATGGTCAATATATCAAATTTGCCTCTTCTGAAGACTGCAGTACTCTGTAGCACATAAATGAATATAAAGTTGCCCTTGTTTTCAAGTCTCAATGGAAAAGTCTCATATTAATTTTCTGGGCACCTTAATTTTCTTTAATCTGAAATTATATTAAAGCCAAAAGAAATGTGACACTTCCCTTCTGATCTCCTTTCCCTTTCCTTCTCTCTTTGCTCATCTTTAAAAAAACAATGTTTGTATTTACTATACAAGGGGCAGTATTTCTTACATGATAACTTTTCTCCATTCGTCTTTGTTTTTAGTTTCAACCTTGGGAAGAGCTGCTTTTAAATTTAGCCAGGACTACACAGAATCTCCGCTGAGCAAGTGCCTCTCCTGGGTTTACTAATCTCATTCCCCACCTCCAACAATTTACCCACTTCCTGTGTTGCGCAGGTCCCCCCTCAATTCTGAGGAGTAGGGATTACAGGCTGCTTGTACCAGTAGGTCCCTCAGGCAGACTTTCAAATAATAGAAACATACAGGCTTCTGCTGATTGCACCGAGACACTGAAGCAGGTCTTCTGTGTTTAGTTATTTTGCCCCCTATTTATTGTTAGCTCCCTGAACTTTCTGAATATCTGGCTTTTATTGGCTTCCATCAGACCCCTATCATACACAGGGCTTGTAGGGTCTCCCCCTAAACTTGGTTTTACACCTCCTCCAATGTCACTAGTTCAGTCAACCTTTCAGGCCAACGCTATTCTTCTCATTGCATCCAAAATACTTTACAACCTAGCTTACCCGCGTCTTTGCTTTTATCTCTTTCAACTACCCCACCCACTTCTTTCATATCCCCTTAAATCCTCATTTGCCAAAGCACTTCATTTCAGTACTTCGGCAAATGAGTACATTTCAGGTACTATCTAAATAATAAATAATCTGTTTGTATTCGTCATTACAGTCCGTCAAAATAGGTAAGTCAATAAAATGCCCCAAGTTTTGTGATCCCTCTGGCTGCATTACAGGTAAGAGTCTTTGATGCCATCACAACCACTTTGGAGCCAACCAATGCTCATGCCTTCTAAGATGTTCAGGAGAGTTTGGACACTAAAAGTGGTGATTCAGTCCTATCCTGTCTGCTGATACTGCTAGGCCAGCACTAAGTATGGCAGCAAGACTGGTAATTCTTTAAGGCAGGAGTTCTCAACCTTTTTCTTTCCGAGCCCCGTCGCATGCTATAAAAACTCACGGCCCACCTGTGTCACAATAACGGGTTTTCTGCATATAAAAGCCAGGGCTGGCATTAGGGGGGAGCAAGCAAGGCCTCATGCCACAGGAGCCCCAGCAAAGCTACATTGCTCAGGCTTCGGCTTCAGTCTCAGGTGGCGGGGCTCAGGGCCTGGGTTTCAACCCCATGTGGCAGAGCTTCCTGTCCTGAGTCCCAATGAGTCTAATGCTGGCCCCCCTGAAACCTGATCGCGGCCCCCCAGGGGGCCTCGGACCCCTGATTGAGAACCACTGAGAACCACTGGTTAAGGGATTTTCAAAATTATGTTCCAGATCAGGCATTTTGGGATTATCCATGGCAATCCAGGGAATTTGACAGGCCCGGTTTTCACAACTTTCCTCTGATTTAATTTATTGTTTTTAAATTTAATAAAGAATGACCCATGTTATAGAAACAAATTACTTCACGCTGTGCAAGGAAGAATACCCGACTATATATGTACCACATTATTCTATACCACACAAAGGCAAATGTAATGTGAAATCTCAATAAACCTTACTATATACACACTATACATGCTTTTTCCCTAAAACTATGTATATCTTTCAAAATGGCCCCTGTGGTTAATTAGTGGGTGACAAGATACAAAATATTAGCAATATTATGTCAGTGATGGCATAGCTGCCGTCCTTCTCTTACTATGTTTAAATTTATAACAGAATGTACCTTCATTTTAATAACCTCTGTCTCTTTAACCATGAATTCCAGCATTAAAACTGCACTCCAAGTGTTGGATTAGTAGAAAAGATTCAGTACTTACAGCACTTTTTTTATTTCTCCTTATAACTTATGAACTATATCGTGACCTTTTGGTCTTTGGTGTTGTCAGCTTTACAGTGATGTTTACAGCAGTGTTCCAAGACCTCATTATGTATCTTACAGCTCAGTGTGATAAATGTAAAATGATACCACCTTTGCTTGTGTTTTTTTCTAGCTTTTTAAAAGTAAATTGACTGAAATAAATTAATAAGAGTGCATTCTCTCTAAAGAACTGCACACTTTCTTCGAGCATCTTCTCCAAAAAGTCAGTATTACTTATGAACCAAATGCTGATCTTCCATTCCGAGTACATTTTGTGTTTGAAACATTATTATAGGAGTCTATTGTTATTTTTTTCTGGAACTATGGGCCATAAGTTTACCAAGAACCAACAACATTTTTCAACCACATATTTATGAGCATTCAAGCCAACTTATTAAATCAGCTTTTAATGAAGCAAACTGGAAGAAAGGAACATTTTGAAATTCTCATGCCCAAAGAATGGGCCTTATTATATTTATAGGCTTTTTCTTTTGACTTTTTGTTTTAGGTTTCTATTAGAAGAGGAGGTTTACTTACCTGGAACTGGAGGTTCTTTGAGATGTGTGGTCCTTATTTGTATTCCACACATGGATGCATATTTGTGCCATGCTCCTGATTCCAGAAGTTTTCCTTAGCAGTGTCCATTGACCCACACGTGCATCGTGCTTCCTCTTGTGCTCACAGCCGAGTGCAAAAACTAGGTCATACAGGTCAACGCCTCTCCAGTGTCCTTCTTACCACTGAGTAGTCCAGTCCACAGCAGAGGGGATGAAGGGTGGGTATTGGACTACAAATAGGGACCATACATCTCATAGAACCTCCAGTTACAGCTAAGTAAACCTCCTCCTCCTCTTCTTCTTCTTCTTCGAGTGATGGTCCCTATATGTATTCCATATGTGGGTGACCAGTGAGTAGTGATCAGCAAGGAGGTGGGTGTGGGGATGTGAAAGGAAGTGCAATCTCCAGTATGGCGTGTCCTACAGCGGAATCGGCAGCAATAGTTTGGTCGATGTGAATGTGGAGACAGAGCACCAGGCTGCACAACAGATGTCTTGACATGGAACATCTGCGAGGCAGGCTGATGTGGCTGCTTGTGCTCTTATAGAGTGCACTGTGACTCCATCAGGTGGTGCCACATTGGATTGTGTGTAGCATTTGCAGATGCACCTGGAGACCTATTTGGAGATTCATTGGGAGCAGAGGGCTTGGCCATGTTTACAAATAGTTTCAGCGATGTGTAAAAGGAACTACTATCTACATCTATAACTATAAACAAATGGACAGAAGTCACTGTCATAGCAAAAGCTAAGAGCGTGAAGGAACAGTGGTTCTGACTAAGGCCATACGGCAGTAACATGGAACTGGAGAGGCATTGACATTCCTGAAGTATTATACCCTCATCTCTGAGGACAAGGGGACACTGCTAAGGAAAACTTTCAGACTGAGGTGCCTGGAGCACATGCGCACCCATGTATGGAATACATGCAGGGACCATCACTCGAAGGAAAGCTATGGAGTTTTGATTTGGTTAACTTTCCAAAAGAAACCAGTAATGTGGTAAGAGAAAACACAAATATTTTTGAAAAAAAGTCACAAACCTAGCTCTCCATTTTCAATCACTTCAAAAGCAGCCCAGATCTCATCCTTGTTGGGAGCGATGTTTTTTATTCCTAATACATCATTAGTTAATTCTTCTGCCTCTGTCAAAGGCGATACCTGTGATACAGATTGTGCTCTTTAGAATTTAATAAATAGTTTCGGAAGTACTAAAGGCTTCTGACTTGTGCAGACAGTTTATACTTTTGTGATGGAAAAACAGTTCAACTTTTTCTTCTTAAGCACAATCACAGAAATTCCAAGTTTGTGAATCCAACAATTATTTCTCAAATTGCTGGCCAGTACATTTTCATCAACTTTGTTGCATCAGATTGGAAGTTATCCAGTTAAAAACTGGAACGTCAAACCTTTCCTGTTAGCTTCACCCCTTCCTCCCCCAAAATTAAAGCACTACAGCTCAGTTCCATGTGAAACAGAAAGGATGAGCATGCTGTGATCTGAAATGTAACAATTACTATAGAAACACTATTTTTTTTTGGTACAGTTCTCCCTCCCCACCTGTCTCCCATCCGAGTCAATGATACAGAATTTTTTGGTCTTTAAAAAAAAAAAAGAAATTATAATCCAGGGTTTTTTGGTTGATATGTCCCATGCAGCATAAAATGATAATGAAATGGAACTAGACAACTCTAACAAGGTTAATAGGTATCTTACTAAAATTGCTTTTCTAATCATATCCACCCTTCATTATTGCAGAAATTTAATGTTCTCTTTTACATTTGAACATTAGAGCAGTATTGCTTAGAGGCCAGTACTTTTCAGGAGTGCTATTAGACCCCAGGCTGGAAATCTCAATTATAGTGAGCGGTGAGGTTAGGCTTCTCAGCACCTAAGCAAGGCAGACAGCCTCTGGCAGAAAGAGACATCAGGAGGAAGGCCTTCTAAATGACCTTGTGCTGCTAAATAAACTGCAGAAATCACTAGGCAATTGTTAGTGTTCCCATTTCCTACAGGAGGACAGTGGTGCTGTTGTGAGGATCAATACTGCTGTACCCTGCCATAAAATTGAAAGTGGAGGTCTCTGCTTTAAAATTATGCCATAGCCTTCTCCTGGAAAGCACAAGAGCAATACTACTTACAGATCTGAATTAAGCCACAGCTTGACTGTAAAAAAATAAAATAAATAAAGATGGGAAAAGACACAAATGTAACAATAGACATGCTAAAACTACATATAAAGAAAACAAATTTGTTTCACTTAATAAAAAAAGTTTATCAACAAATTATATCACTTTTACATACTAACCCGGATTATAGTACTACAGTCTGGCTCTTTTCTTTCCACATAAACTTCAATTAACAAATCTCCAGCTTGGGAAACCTAAAACAAAACACATAATTTACAAAAATTAAAATGCATTAAAATTTATATAGCTTTTTTCATAACTGGGACAATGCAATAGAGTTATCAATACACAAACCTTCAATTTTCTAAGCTGCAGAAAGCAGCAGGCACTGGCTCTAGGAGAAGCCATTCTGCTCCATCTGATCAATCATAGATAGGGCCCCGTGTCTGTCATGGAGGTCGCAGAAAACATGGACTTTCCAAGACCTCCGTGACTTCTGCAATGGTCAGCATGGCTGTCCCCAGGTCCGTCCACACAGCTGGCTCCGGGGTCAGCCGCACGACCGCTGCTTGGGCGGCCCCAGGCAGTGTTCCCCAGGGCAGCCAGAGCAGCCAATGTCTCTCCGGCCCCTCCCCCATCAGCAATCCCCCCTCAAGATTTAGTCAGGGGTATTTATAGTATAAATATTGGACAGGTCACGGGCCATGAATTTTTGTTTATTGCCAGTGACCTATCCGTGACTTTTACTAAAAATACCCATGACTAAAATCGTAGTCTACATCACAAATTACTGCTGAAGAAAAACTTGTATGGGCTTTGGAGAAGACGTAGCATACATGCTGCTATAACACTTCTGTGTGATTCTTTTTTTCCTTTCAACTTAGTTCATCGTTCATTTGCTTCCCCTCACAGGATGAAGGAGAATATATAGCTCTTTATATGAGAAAGATAATTGTTTGGATTTGGGGATGGTGATGGGGGAAATGAGGGACAAACTTTAATATGAAACAAGGCAACAATTAATTAGAAATTAATTGATCATTGATCACTAACTAAAATAGTTTAAAACCAACATTTAAAGTTCAATCCGCCCTGCGCGCACACACTTTTTTGCTTTGTTAATTATTTCATGAAAGAATACTATAATAAAAATTTCTATTTACAGTGGACACCAATAAAAATAGGATATTTATCACCTTCAGGAGTTACATTAACTGAAGTGCTTGTGTTGTTTTGCAATGGAAAGTCTAGTGAATACTGCAAATTCCTGATAACGGTAAAGTGCTAAGTAAAAGTCTATTTTAATGGTACTTATGTTATCTTGTATGGGAATATATTTTAGAAATATGGATGACTTTAGTAAGTGGTCATGTTAACAAAATGGACAAAAGGTCACTCAGCGAAAATAATGGCAGGTAAATGTACAGAAAAACAAAAGGAAATATTTCTACATGCAATGTGTAATCATTTTGTGGAATTCACTGTTCCAAAACTCAAAATTTTAAGATAAAATTAAGATCTTAAAAAAAAACAAACCCAACTATGATCATTAAGAGCATTTGCAGTTATGCACACTAAGTGTAATCAAACCATCTGCTTTTGATCAGAAATAAAACAAGGATTCCACGCACCACCCCTCCCTCCAAATTTACACTCCCAATGAACAGCTTCAGGCAGTTGGCTATTTTTTTTCACTCCCATCTAGACATCAGATATTGGCCAACACTGAAAATAGGACACTAGGTTTCATGGATCAGTGGTCTGGAAAATATTGTGCTAATATGTAGATATTTTTTTTTATTATAAGATTAAACAACCTGAATTTATGTTGACTACATATTAATCCATATGTCCAGAAATACAAATTGTAACATTCTTGGTAACTCAGACCTTTACTAAGGACTTGATGATTATGGAAATAAGGTGAAAACAGAATTTAATGATGACCAAGTGGAATATATAAGAACTCCAAACTTCTTTTTTTTTAAATGAACAGATAGAGAATTTTCCACTGGAATCTGGCTTGTTCGTTCATAACCATAAAGCCAATTACATAGTGGACGACACGTTTCATTGTTCCAAAGAGAAAATATCAAGTGATTTAAATACTGAGGCTATGTGCAGAGCCTATGCTCTTAAGAAGATAGTGACATACCCATTTAAAGGGGCATAATTTGTTGCACTAGAGAAATGAAATTCAGTGATTGTGTATACAGTAGCAGGGGTTCAGGGAAGATATAATATGAAAGAGAATGAAAAGTGTGTGGGGAAAGGGGGAGGTTAATAGTTAATTTGAAAAAAACTGGACCTTTCATATTTGATCCAATATCAAGACTAGCATCCAAGTGATGGTAAGTACAATAATTTGGGGTCACAATTCTGAGACACAGACACACAAACATGCTATACAACACACACTTACATGCAGATATGTGGCTTAAAACCTGAGGAGGCTGAACAGAGCGAACAGATTCAAGCTTCATAGTGTATATAATAGGATATTGAGTAGAATAATGAGGTAGCAAGGGAAGCTATGAAAAAATATTTTGATTAGTTTACAGAGGCTGAAAAGTAAATACATTGCATCACTCAATTTCTACAAACATTGACATAATGGAGAAATTGTGACTTTGAAGTTAATTTAGCCTCTGAGAATAGAAAACGAATGGAAGTATTTGTGAGCAAAAACGTTATGAAGCTACTTTGAAGAAAGCTTCTTAATTACAGTGGCAGAGACTCTGAAAATCTTATTTCCTGCTAAAGTTTGCTTTTTAGATATTACGAAACAGGGTTGCAAGAAAGAATGAAGTTGAAATTTGATTTCTACTGGGCTTATGTAAACAACTGTTCATAAAAGAAATGTGCTGCAAATTAAAAATAGCTGGCAAAATGTTTGGCAGACAGAACACAAAGAGTGGTTAATGAACTGCCAACTGTAATGGAAAACAAGATCATCAACAAGTGACATTTCAGACATGAGACCTTCCTTGGGTTGCAAAAGAAATCTGGGCATGTTAGCTTTTCCATACTGTTTTCTATATCAGCAGCTGTCATAAATATAAAGGGAAGGGTAACCACCTTTCTGTATACAGTGCTATAAAATCCCTCCTGGCCAGAGGCAAAACCCTTTCACCTGTAAAGGGTTAAGAAGCTAAGGTAACCTCACAGGCACCTGACCCAAAATGACCAATGAGGGGACAAGATATTTTCAAATCTGGAGGGGGGGAGGGAGGGAGAGAGACAAAAAAGCGTTGGTCTGTCTGTGTGATGCTTTTGCCGGGAACAGATCAGAAACGCAAGCCTTCCAACTCCTGTTAAGTTAGTAAGTAATCTAGCTAGAAAATGCGTTAGATTTTCTTTTGTTTAATGGCTGGTAAAATAAGCTGTGCTGGAGGGAATGTATATTCCTGTTTGTGTGTCTTTTTGTAACTTAAGGTTTTGCCTAGAGGGATTCTCTGTTTTGAATCTGATTATCCTGTAAGGTATTTACCATCCTGATTTTACAGAGGTGATCCTTTAACCTTTTCTTTAATTAACATTTTCTTTTAAGAACCTGATTGATTTTTCATTGTTCTTAAGATCCAAGGGTTTGGGTCTGTGTTCACCTGTACCAATTGGTGAGGATTATTATCAAGCCTTCCCCAGGAAAGGGGGCGTAGGGCTTGGGGGATACTTTGGGGGGAGACGTCTCCAAGTGGTCTCTTTCCCGGTTCTTTGTTTAAAACGCTTGGTGGTGGCAGCATACAGTTCAAGGACAAGGCAAAGTTTGTATTGTGGGGAAGTTTCTAACCTAAGCTGGTAAGAATAAGCTTGGGGGGGGGTCTTTAATGGAGGTCCCCACATCTGTACCCTAGAGTCCAGAGTGGGGAAGGAACCTTGACAGCAGCACAGAGAAAACTCTATAGTTCTTACCTCCCCTTGAAGTTCTGTTTCATTTTAAGTGCCTGCATTATTTACTCCCCCTGCTCTATCTCCTACATATGTGTATTACGATGGAACAGCAACTATATTTCCAGAGAGCAGTGTTTTGACTCTCAGACCTTAATTGAAATAAGATTCTCACTCAGGCTACACCCACACTTGGAGTGTGATTCCCAGCTTGCATAGACATATGAGTTCTCACAGAGCTAATGCACTACAAATAGTAGCATAGCTGTGGAAACATAAGCTACTGACTCACTTTGCAGAAGCCTCCCTCTGCAACTGACCTGATACAGCAACGAAGTTGAGAGAGTTTTCCTAAATTGCTTGGCTGCTTAAACAGTGGTGATAGGAGCATGAGGGATTTTGCTGCCTGGCTTGATCTATCACCTCCCCTTTCTCTGTATGGGGGGAGGGTTCAGGGGAGAAAGAGGGTGTATAGGGTGTCAAAGGCAGGGAAGCAGCCTCATAGGCTATGAGCTGCAGACAGCTGCTTCCCCTGCCTTTGAGATCCTATATACAGTACACACGCATGCACACAGATGCTGCTGCTGCAGGTGTGGTGTGGATGCAGATAAAAGACAGAGTGCAGATCGTGAGTCGGATACAAGTTGATTCTTGTGGATGCAGATCAGATGCGGCTCCGTATTTTTGTATCGAAGCAGAGTTCTACCCATGGTTACGTATGGAGGGCAGCTAATCCATGCTGCTGTTTGCTGCTCCCGTGGCTACATTACGATTTGTAGCATGCTAGCTCTAGGAGAGCCAGTGCATGTGTGTCTACATGAGATGAGAATCACACGTGCCCCAGCCCAAAGTTTAGATGTAGCCACAATTTCAAAGGACTAGACGACCGTGGCCCTTATGTAGTGTGTCAGTTGGCAGCCAGCTGCAAGTCACGTTCATAATACCAAAGAGGAAGGTTGGGCTTTTTAAAAGCACTCAGTATTGGCCTAACTGCATTCACATTGAAGTCCATGGTAATACCCACTAATTTCAATACAACATAACCACTTTACTGGATCAGACCAATGGTCCATCTAGCCCATTATCCTGTCTTCTGGCAGTGGCCAATGCCAGATGCTTCAGAGGGAATGAACAGAACAGGCAATCATTGAGTGATCCCCTGTCATCCTCTCCTAGCTTCTGGCAGTCAGGCTAGGGACACCCAGAACATGGTGTTGCATCCCTGACAGTTTTGGCTATAGCCATTGATGGAAGGACCTATCCTCCATGAATTTATCTAATTCTTTTTTGAACCCCATTATAATAGTTTTGGCTTTCACAACATCCTCTGGCAATGAGTTCCACAGGTTGACTGTGAGAAGTAGTTAGGCCAGTGCTGAGTGCTTTTGAAAATCCCACTTAGAATATCTAGCAGGTAGGATAGAAGCACAGTACCCTAGAGAAAGTTTCTGGAGCCACTGTGCTTTAGGCAGGCAGAACACTCCATGGAGAGGATGAAGTCTATATACCTTGTCCTCTATGCATGCACAAAACAGCTCTCAGAGGAGTGCATCAATACATGAGAGTATTTACATATGCATGGGATACATACATCATGTTTCAAAAAGGTTCACTTTAAAGCTGAGACATCACAGTAATACATTAGAAGCATCTGATCCAGCAAAAATTACCGTTTTCAGTTGCTGACATACAGAAGTTCCACAGGACTCAATTGCTGCTTGGCCACAGAGACTAATCCTAATTCAGAAGGGAAAATGGATTAATTTTGGCAACCCATTTGCCACATATGGCCATCAAAGTCTTGGGAACAATATCAGAGGGACTTCAAATGAAACTGAGATAAGAGCACTCCTGACATTTTAACATGGTATCAGGTTATTTCCTGCCTTACTAAAACCAAACGTAAGGACAGCACCGGTAAAGGAGGAAGGGGCAGGGATACATTACTTTATTTTAGAAGATTTTCCTGCTCAGAACAACTCCAAACTCAAACACAAACTAACTCCTGGGACACACACATTTTCAGAACTTTTTAATCTGATCTTTAAAAAAAAATGTTCACAGTCAAGCTTTCAAAATAAAGCAATAAAATGTAAAATCAGCCATTAGTGAGTGTTTGCAGTCTATGTTTTACAAAGAATGAGAGGACAGAGTATTTTCAAGTGGGGATGCTCAACTTCATGCAGGTGAGAAACAAAATTAGAGACTGTGTACTTCTCTGCTGAAGTTAAACTTCCACATAAATATGGTAGTGTGACAGGGCAGAGTGACCCCACACTGGTACCGCAGGGGTTAACCCTTCCTTCCTGGCAGAGGAAGCGCCGTCCCAGACGCCCTGCTGGGCATGCTCCAACTGGAGACTAAGTATAAAAGCCTGCAAAGCTGCTCAGTCTGGGCTGACCACCAGAGGAGGCGGCACACGGCCAGCTCCTGAGGAGGGACAGCCAAGGCTCCAGGATCCAGGGGCCAGCCAAGCCGGGACACACCCGGCATCCCAGACGGAGGTCTCAACAGGAGGGGATGGACCGGAGGACCACCCTCAGAGTGGAGAACACGACGTTGAGGGTAGGAAGTGACCCAGGGGAACTTTAGAGACAAGCAACATTAAAGCTGCACTGATGCTCGGTGTGTTGTGGGTGGATCCCCACTGAGCTAAGAGCGAGGGGGAACCCCGCCAATAGGCGAGCCCTGGGTCGGGACCCGGCAGAGAGGGCAGGCCTGGGTCCCCCTACCACTCCGGCCATTGGGATATGCTTCCCCGCCTGAGAGGGGGAAAGCTATGGACTTCGGCCGTTGGGCCACACTGCCCTGATACTTGGGGCGCGACACAAGGACTTTGACCGTTAGGGCCCGCTACCCCAACCAAGGGGTGAGCACGGGGAAACCGGCCATTGGGCCACATTGGGACGCCCTTAAAGGGACAGGCGTGGGAACTTAAGAGTGGCGAGGCCCTGACACCCCATCCACCCCTGCCACAAAGGGGCACTGCGGTGCCAGACCCGTCACGGGTAGGATCAGGCCTTACTTTGTATGATAATTTTAACCAAAATAAAAAAAGTTGTAGCAGCTCAGTGTCCATTAACTATGAACAATAAATATACCATGTATTACATTTTAAGTAGTTTCTCCTCTATGAATAGTTATTTTTAGAAAATATAAATGAGATTGGAGAAATTTTTGAAAGAGATTTCTATGGTGATGAGTTTGACTGTTCTGGAGAATAGGGCTATTAGCCCCACCTTTGTTTAAGAACCTCTCTACCAGCTAAGACTGGTACAGTAAAAAGAACACTGTATCCATGGCAATATGCAGTTCAACTTTATCTTCTCAACCGTTGAAAAGGTAATTATTTTTTCCTTTATATTTTTATAAAGTTAACAAAAACAGCCATCCCTGCAGCAAGCACTTCCAAGCTGTTAATGACTACCTGAGTTAAGGTCTGTTGGCTGGTATGAAATGACTTTCCACTCAGTGATTACTACTTAGAAAATCAACCTATGGTGTTGTTTTTGTGACTCAAACTCAGTACATTAGAGTTTTGTGTACATAATGTTGACAGTGACTTAATTACATACTGCAGCTCTATTAATATTTTTTACATTGGATAGTGAAAACCTGCATACCAAATATTATTTCCCCAAATGGCCAAAGTAGTTCTATGAAATGTTACACTTTGTTTTCCTAGAAATCGAGAGAAGAACTAAAACAGCAACAACAGCTTTAAGCTAGGATCATCTGTACTGCTTGCAAATCACTGAGAAAAGAATCGCATTTTGTACAATATATGCCATTAAGCCATTCAAAACTACAATAGTCCGAGGACACTATATTAAATGATAAAGCCATAAAACAATTTATAGTGGTCATCCATTTCACCCATAAGCAGTGAATAAAATGACTCAAAATTCTACTTGCTCAGACTTGCATAATAAAGTACTTTCTGAAGAGAGGGAAGAGGAGGAGGAGTAATTTACTGTAAGAACTTATCCATGAAAAGAAATCTATTTCTTTCCAGAGTGAGATTTGCCAAAACACAGATATTGTTGATACATTTCTCCATTTATTTGTGGAAGGGGAAACTGAAATAACTACTTCCTGAAAAGCAGATTTTTATTTTTTTTTACTTAGAACTGAGAACAAAGTCTACATTCCACAACAGTTTCTCTTTGGGATAAGTAAATACATTCAAGTAAGAATGCTGCACAAAGTACAGTTCAAAGCAGAGCTAGATAGAATAAAGATGAAATCACAGATGTGTTGGAGCTGTACAGTACATTAGGAATTCTCTGAGATGGTACTGCAGAAAGATGACATGCATTTCCTGAGAGACAGGATACATCTACAGTTACACTGAATATAAAACAGCAATGTGACAATATCTACAGAAAAATCAACAGCCAGACATTTTATTCTAGGTGGGGCCTCATGAAGATTTGACAGTTTTTATTACTCATCATTAACACTTTTTTGGAGTTCTTTTTTACATTAAAAGGAGTAATTAAAGGAAAAACATATTTTAAAAAAGACATCTGGACAGATTAATTTAAACGCATAATGCATAAAAAAATCATTTTTTCCTTAGACTAAAGTAAATATAATCTCTAGGCAGTAGCTTCCCTTATTTTTATATAAAACCGTGGAAATGAATACTGTCTTTGAATTTAAAAATAGAATATGACAATTCTAGAAGTGCTTTTCTTTAAAAACAGCTAGTTTTTGTATAGGTTACTGTAAGTTATTTCCCAAAGTCTCAACACATACATACACACATAGAAACTATGAAATGTCATGCAAATATGAATAGTGACTCAAATATTATTTAAAATAAATAAAAAGGAAGAGAGTTTGACAGTTGAATACATAATTAAATGGAAGCATTGTCGCTACTACTTTCAAAAGTCTAAATATCACATTACACCACAAATCATCACTCTTCAGCTGCGAGCTGGAAATTTCTGATTGAATATGTTTGTTTGTTTGTGTTAAGGTTGAAATGAAAGTGCTTTTTGTTGGAAGAATTTAAACTCAGCTATTGATAGGTTGATGAAACTCAAGCCAGGGGCTATAAAATGTAGTGGGTGGAACAATCACATATGAAGTCTGATTATGAATAGAGCAGAATTTGTTGCAAGCAAAGTGAAAACAAATAGTCAGAAACATAATTCAGGCTTCTCACAACTCTTCTTCCTGGCAACTACTGAAGTGCACACCTAAACTGGTCAATCAGCCTTGAGGGTCTGTCCCACTTTGGTTTTACTGTAGAAAAATTAGGTATATCATAATGGATTTTTTTAAATGACCCCAAATGATTGCAGGAAGCTTAAACTTCAATTTTAAAAATGAGAAAGCAAGTCTCTAGCCTCTTTCCTTTTGAAAATAGCCTTCAGAACAAGAACCAATTCCTAAGGAGAGTGCCATGGTGATCTTTCCACAAAAACATGGAACATCACAGTCTGCCTATTCCTAGCATTCCTCTCTGTCCAGAACTGTAGTTTTGGCTGAATGCACTCAGCTATCAGAGCTCCCAAATTGGTCACCTGTGCCCAACACCTTCTATTTCCCTTTTCCACCAACTCCAAACACAGAGATACCAGTGGAATCTTCACTCCCCAGGCACTTCTCTCATTTACACTCTTAGCTTCAGTGGCTGTACCAGTAGTGACACCAGGAGAAACTAAAAATAGCACCATAGCCATTGGAACTTCCCCCATGACTTCCTATGGGGATGAGATCTTATGAAAGGGACTGTTCATTGCAGGCATTTCTTGGTGCTAGTCTCCAGGAAATGACACAGTTGGAACGTAGAAAAATTATCTTTCCTCCAATTTTCTATGTGCCTAGATCTTAGGCATCAAGGCTTCATTCCTCCCAGCAAAAGTGTTCTCTCAATAGCCTCACCACTCAAAAGCAATAGACATCAGATGTTGCTGTATTTCTTTTTTAATATAAATTTCAGTCCCTTGCCAGCAGGAGGCATGTGGTGGTATTATATTTAGCCCTTTGTACTGGAAAGTCAGGTGCATACATTGCATGAATGAGGCCAGTGGCAACACAATCTTCAAACAAGGCAGAATTTTCTCTCTCTCTCTCTCACACACACCCTCACCCACCCACCCTCCCAGCCCCCACAGGAGAGGCATTCAAGTTTTCACACATGGACATCCACCAAAGGGCCATACGACAGCACCTTTCCCCAGGGCAATGAAATTTGACATCCATGGCGGAAGGGGAGGAGACAAAGTAATACAGCTCAGCAGAAGTACAGAAAATTGTGGAACATGTGACTTCCATGAGCCCCATAACAAACTTACTTTTACCAATGAATTAAGGTACTTTGAGATTTACAATGTGTTATACCACACACGTAACCGAGAAGGACAGCCGCTAATATTGAGCATCATAGTTTGATGCTTCTCCCTCATGTTAACTTTTGTAGCCCTACTAAATTCCTAACCTTCCCAGGGCTTCTCCCCAACCTTATTTCAGATCTCCCACATAGATCACAAGTTTAATAGGTTTCCTTCTGTTGTGGTTAATTCAGCTGCCCACCTGATCAACAGCTCCCCAAGGTTCAGCTCCTGTCTTAGAATCACTGCCATGTGCTCTAACTGGGACCACAAATGAACACTACGCAAGCTTTAGTTAATGAAGCATGAAACTACTCACTTAACAGTTCTTCTTGCAGAGAATATAGCATGCAACAGCTTCCTAATAACTTCACAGAGCAATTCAAAGTGGGTTTATTTTTTTGAAAAATAAACGTTATGGTTTGATGCCTCCCTGCATTGAAAATGCCCTCTTTTTTGTGTGTTCTGTTTGAACACTAAGATCATCAGAGGTGCCCAAGCTCATACCACACCATTATCTATTGTTAAGCCTGTTTTATAACTCCAATACATACAGAGAATTCTATCCTAAAAACAGGAGCTCAAAATGTTTTCCTAACTATGCCGATCACTACTTCCTACGGTTTATAAAACATATGAAACTAAATACATCTAAAGTTGAAATCTGAGTGAGATATATAGGTAAGATATAGTCCCATTATGTGTTAGATCATAATTTCATGGGAACAACGCTGCATAGACACAGTTGTTTCACTTTGCTGTTTTATGTCTGTCTCTTATCAAAATAGTACATTATGCAAATCAGCATAAAGAAATATAAATCTGCTACATAACAAAATATTCTTTTGTTAAAATCATTCCCAAATCAATTGATTTTCACCACTTACTTGAGTGTCTTTCCACTTGGTAATAAAGCTGTTCTCTGTATCCATTTGTTTGACCTGATCTTCATTTATCTGTTAAAAATGGATATTTTGGTAAGTTAGAAAGAAAATAACATAACACTTCATCATCCTTAGTGGATTCTTTATGATGGTTAACAACACTAAGAACATCAAGTAGGGTCATTATACCCTTAGGAGTGATTACACTTAGTGTTTTTTATCTGATGGAGAGATTTTTCCCAGTATCAAACAGGAGGCACTAATTTTTATAGAACGTAAATCTAAAGAGAGGATTGTTCCATAAAATCCATCATACCACTGAGCTGTTCATATCATCAACACATTTCCTCTGTGACCCCAGATAAAAATGAAGAATGCTGCATAAATGGGTCACAAAGATTAGTTACTAGTAATGAATAAATTCAGTTGGATTCAGTGCTTCTGCAAAAAGCTTTGGAAGAAAACAGTATCGCTCTGAAGTGCTCATCATTAGCTGAGTCAAAAGTCTGGGAACACACTATCATACCTTAGCTGCAACACAAGAAGCATAACAGGTGAACAAACATACCACTTTCAAAGATTACAATCTTGGAATTCGCTAAAAACTATGCCATCTTCATGCCAGTGAGAATAGTTGTGTGCACTCTTTTGGAAAAGACTGATTCACAGCAACTCTGTAACATACAGCTTTTTCTCTTCGGTCTAGACTAGTTCAGAATTAATGTTTAAAAACAGCCATTATGTAAGATACTTACATCAAAGAGTTGTATGTAATTTTTAATTAGATCTTCAATTACATTCACTTCTTCGCTGGTATGCCCTTTAGTTTGAAATAAGCATGATGAAAACACCATGGCGAGATTGTGAGGGTTCATATGATTGATTTCTGAACATTTCTGCACCCTGTTTGAAGGAGAATAAATCCATTTAGAACACTCCTGTATAACACAGGCCATAGAACTTCCCCAAACTAATTCCTAGAGCATCTCTTTTAGAAAAACATCCAATCTGGATTTAAGAATTGTCAGTGATGGAGAACCCATCCCGACCTTTTGGCCACTGCATCACGTTGGGAGCTTGTGTTCAGCTAATTATGTTTCCACCACAATCGCCAAATCTTTTCCAGAGTCACTGCTATACGTGCATATACATGCTTAAGCACATTATGCTCTACATGATTCTTTAAAAAACAACCGTAACAGGGCACTAGCTGCCAACTTTTTCTATGTCTGCTTAAAGTGAGTGTAACACCAGCAGGCCCTGGTTGTCGGCGAGCAGGATCAAATCTGGAACCAAATGCATAAATCTCTACTGCGTGAGCCACATGGCTCTTAGCTAAGTCTGTAGCAGACTCATTAATTTCTAAGTGGTCTTGGTGCCACTAGAGGGGCAGAGCACCACACCCAGAAGGTATGTGGGTTACATGGGCACCTTAAAAACTTATAGTTTACTGATTTTAACCTTATTTCCTGCATTTCCTATACTTGGAAGAGGAGGTTACTTACCTGTAACTGGAGGTTCTTCGAGATGTGTGGTTCCTATCTGTATTCAAATGTGGGTTATGCATGCTCACCATGCATCCAGAGCCGAAGAATCTGAAAGCAGTGTCCACTGGGTTCATGCATGTGCCCTAGCTCATCTCATGCCTCCAACCAAGGGAATAAAGGATGAGGTGGACCAACCACCTCTCCAGCTCCTTCTCTGCCATGAATCAGATAAGCAGAAGGAAAGGAAGCAGAAGGAAAGGAAAGTGGGTAATGGAATACAGATAGGGACCACACATCTCAAAGAACCTGGTAAGTAATCTCCTCTTCTTTGAGTGATGTCCCTGTTGTATTCCAGTGTGGGTGACTAATAAGCAATACCTAAGTAGGAGGATGTAGATGGTAGGGCTAAGCAGAGTACCGCCATACTAATGGAGGCATCAGCAGAAAAGTCCTGCACCAGGACATAATGTCTTGCAAATGTGTGAACGGAGCCCTATGTGGCCGCTTTTCAGATTTCGAGGAGGGTTACCTCCTGAAGAGATGCCATAGTTGTTGCTTGTGCTCTGACGGAATGAGTTCTGAACTCATGGAGAGTGGGGGGAAGGCTTGAAAGCTGATAGAGTAGAATGCAGCCGGAGACCATTTGGAGATTCTCTTGGTGGAGATGACGTGCCCTCTGACTCAGTCGGTATAGCGACAAACAGTCTTAGGGATTTCCTGATTTGTTTTGTTCTCTGTGGGTAAAAATTCAAGGCCCGCTGAACACTGAGGAAATGGAGCCTTCACTTCTCTGTTGATGTGTGCAGTTTTGGGGAGAACACAGGTAAGTGAATGTTTTGTTTAAGGTGAAATTCCAAAGCTGCTTTAGGGGTGAATTTGGGGTGTAGATGCAAAGAAACCTTATTCTTATAGAATGTAGCATATGGAGGATTGGCCATCATCTCTCCAAGTTGGCCAACCCTTCCCACTGAGGTGATGGCCACAAGGAAAGCAACCTTCATGAAAAGGATGGACATGGACTAAATAACTAAAGGCTCAAAAAACAAACAAACAAAAAATCCACCACCACCCTTGTGAGTACTGAGAAAACAAGGTTTAGGTCCCACTGGGGAATAGGCTTCTGAATGGGTGGGAAGATTCTTATTAGGCCTTTTCAGAATCTATTGGTCAGTGGATGTGTGACGACCGACTAGCCCTGAGAAAGAGATGTGGTTGGTATGTGCTGATCACTGCCAAGTGGACTTGCAAGGAGCTCATGGAAAACCTGTTGTCTTCAAAAAGAGAGGATATAGTCCAAGATGAAAGCAATATCTTTAGTCTCTGGGAGAATGCCTCTTTGGTGTGCCCAAGAAGAGAAGCTCTTCCACTTAGCTAGGTAACATTTTTTGTAGAATCCTTTCTACTTTTAGAGAGGATGTCTCGTATGGCTGTGGAGCATGAACATTCTAAGGATAATGCCCATCCAAATACCAAGTCCTGAGGTGGAAAGGACGCAGATCAAGGTGCTTGATCTTGCCATTCCACTGGGTCAGGAGCTCATAGACTGTTGGGAGGATGATTGGTGGTCAGGATGACATGAAGAGGAATTTGGGAAACAAGAACTGTCTGGCCAGAAGGGGGTGATCAGGATGACTCTCACTCCGTCATGCTGAATTTTGTATAGAACTTGTGGCTGAATTGGTGGTGGAGGGAAGGCATAGTTGAACTGGAAGAAGCAGAGTGTCACCCTAGGAGTGGCATCCTAGGGCTCTTCTGGAGCAATACATGATGCACTTCCTGTTTGCTGGAAAGCGGTGAACAGATCCCTGGTTGGGGTTCCCATAGAGTGAAAATACTGAGCAGCACCAAATCATGGATCTCCTACTCTTGGTTGACTGTAAAATGTCTGCTGAGGGAATGTGCAAGCACATTTTGTTTCCCCGGAAGGTAGGCTGCCAATAGGGTGATTTGATTGCTGATACACCAGTTCCAGAGGCTGACTGCTTCCACAGACAGCGAGGCAGATCCCAATCTCCACTGCTTGTTGATGTAGAAGACAGTTGTAACATTGTCTGACATTATAAGGAGATGGTGAGTGTGGATGAATGGAAGAAAGGACTTGAATGCCTTCCAGATTGCGCCCAGCTCCAGGATACTGCTGTGCATCCTGGACTCTCGAGATGTGCAGGCACCTTGTGCTGGGTGGCTGTTCATGTGGACCACCGAACCAAATAGGGATGTGTCTGTAACAATGTTCCTGTCTGGAAAGGAAAGGAGAAAAGGGCACTAGTGCTTATCTGAAGAGGATTTGTCTACCACAGCAGGGGAAGACACTATCTTGGCTGGAACTGTCACCATAAGGTTCATGGAATGATGGCTTGGGGAGCATTTGGATTGCAGCCAAGTCTGGAGACAGTGAAGGTGGAATCTTGCAAATAGGGTGACGTAGGTGCATAAGGCCATATGACCTGAGAGAGAGAGATGTTTTGACTGGTACTCAAGGGTTGCTTGACACATGAGCCACAATATTGTTCACGGTCTAAAACCTACCCGTGGGCAGTTACATTCTTGCTGTCAGGGCTGGGTCATGGACAGCCAGACCTAGTGGTTGGAGCTGGAGTCCACCATCAGGAGTCAGCTGGGCCAGGATCCTGGAAGGTCAGAAACCAGAGCCAGACTGTAGATCAGAACCACAAGTCAGAGTTCTGGAGCTAAGCCAGGATCAGGATGCCAGGAAGTCAAGCCTGGGGCGATGGGAGAGAGGGGTAAGGGGGAGGGAGGATGGGCAGGAGAACAAGCAGGAGGGACAAGGTGTTCCCAGTTTTTTAGACAGCTTCCTGTTCCTGTCATAAGTAGGGCCAGCAGGCCAATCAGCTGCTCTGGGACTCAATCTTGGTTTGTGAATCAAACAGTTGAGATGGCAGAGGTCAAGGACTGGTCTCCAACTGCCCTTCTCTTTGTATATCCAGGAAGCAGATAGAGTAAAACCCTCTCCTTTGGTCTTGAGGGGGGACATGGTTCTGTTGCTCCTCGCTGCAATAAGGAGTTCACTTCTTGAGAATACTGTCACATAAGAGTTTTCCCCGTGGGCGGGGAGGGGGTTTCTGGAGAAGGTAGGGTTGCAAACTGTATTGAATAGCCAAAGTGGATGACATTCAGCACCAACTTGTCCACTGTCATCACACTCCAGGTCTTGAAAAAGACTTCCAGACGACCCGCAAATCGTGTGGGGCGGGGCGGGGCGGGGAGGTGTTGGGCTTAGCGTTTCATGACTATTGAGCTCCCATCAAAAATAACGTTGAGCCAGGGACTGAGATTGAGATGCCAAGACTGTTGCCAAGGGTGAAGGAAAGTGGGACTTTTAAACCCTGTCTCTTATGTATTGGTTCACAGGTGCTCCGATGGAGCCATATATCAAGATCTGACCTGTGGGCGGTGAAATTTCTTAGCAACAGGCATGTATATCCACAGCAAGCAGAGGGTAAACCTGGGATCCTTTAGGGTATGGAAAGACTCATCCGTCTTCTGCTTGAGAAGCTGCGATTAGTCACGGGGGTGGGTTCTTTAATGGTATTCTGGAACTCCCTAGCGAACCTGACACGTGGATCCATGACTCCTTGCGCACAACAATGGCATAGCTCTAGAGGAGGTATCAGCGGCATCGACTAAAGATTGGAGGGTGCTCCTGGCTACCAGTTTGCCATTGTCTATCAGAGCTTGAAAAAGAGCTCTGTCTTGATCCGGAAGGCTGTTAATAAACTTCACAAGCTTGGAGTAATTCAGGAAATTGTATTAACCCAGTAATGCTTGGTAATTGGCTATCCTGAACTGGAGGCTGGACGATGAGAAGACCTTTCTTCCAAGCAGATCCAGGCGTTTTCCCTCTTTGTCAGCAGGAGTAGATGGGGGATGCTTCATTAACAGAGAGAACTATTCTGTTGGTTCCAGAAGCATGCAAGATGTCTAAGAGTTTGTGCTCGTAGTCTTGGATCTCTTCAAGAGGAATATGAAACTTTCCAGGAACTCTGCAGAGAAGGTCCTGGAGTTGCCTGAAGTCATCAGGAGAGTGGGTGGGCTAGAAGTCACCACTTCATCCAGGGATGACGGATGGGAGCCTTGCTGGTTCCAGTGGAACCACGAGATCAGGAGCAAAATGTTCCTCCTCCCCTATCATGTCTGGGAGCAGATCTGAGCATCCCCTTAGTGGGGAGGCAAGGGGTGTCTCCCTGGCAGATTGGATCGACTCTGTAGGGGGAATAGGCCAGTAGGAGTGGTTGATAGGTGGTCACTAGGGCCCCCATGGCATGGGGTAGCAGAAGCTCAAAGTTAGATGAGGTAGAGGTTGGTCCCAAGCCAGCGAGGGTCTTTTGAATGGTGGAGGACACACAGGGTAAGGGAAGAGCAGTTCATTGGATGGCTCAGAATCTCCTGATGAGGAAAAGGCTGATTCCAGTGCCAGTGGTGGTACTGTCAGTGCCATTGGAGGGGAGATGTACTCTACAGATGGGTTAGGTGATAAGCTCCTTCCAGCAGTTGATTCTCCCAGAGGTGGTGATATCTCCCTGGAAACAGAGGGGCCCAATGGACAAGGAAATTCCGGATCTGGGAGAGCAAAAATGTCCTGTGGGGTGGGCAACAGATACAGATCTCCCTGGTGTGAGAGGGGTTCTCCTTGCCCAGGCCACCAGTGCCTATGAGAAGGGTCATATCCATAGTTGGCAGTGATCAGGACTTTGTCAGTCCTGGTGGATCCTGGGGTTTGGAAGAAGCCATGGAGGATGGTACTGATGGAACACAGTCTGGTGGAGTCCAATGCTTATGGGCTTTCTTGTCGTACCTCTGGGACCTAGAACATATTAAATCCTCATGGGACAAGCCGGTGGGCTTGTTTACAGCTGAGTTAGACTTCTATGAAGCGGACTTACAGGAAGATTTCGTCTCCTGCTTATGAGAGTGCTTCCTAGCTTTCCAACAAGACCCTGCCATGGGATCTGTCGGGGTAGATTCTCCTGCACCAGCGCCGGACTTCGCAGCAGGAGGTGCACTTCTTGCTGAATCAGGCCAACGTACAGGGATGTTCCCCTGCTTGGGTCCTCCATGAGATATTTGCGGAGATGAAGTTCCCTCCTTTCTCAGATACAGCTGGGGAACAATCAGCAGATAATGCACCTCACCGCAATGAGAGATTCTTCTAGGAAGTACAAACAGCATTGGTGGTCATTGCTGACCGAGAAGCATCTTGGGTAGGAGGCACAGAGTTTGACGCCTGGAGCATAGTCTAGATCCCAAACAGGGAACAAGGCAGCGGGAAGGTCCCCCTGGGAAACTAATTTAATACTAAATATTAAAAACTATTAAAACTGTTAAGAATCATCTAGTTTGAAAACAGTTTTATTTTGTAGAACAAAGCCAAAGGTGAGGACACTAAAAGATCTGACCCAGACCATGCGGCGCCAGTGAGAAGGAACTGGAGAGGCAGTTGGTCTTCCCCAACCTTTATCCCCTCCGTCATGAGCATGAGGTGAGCCAGGGCACATGCACAGACCAGCAGACACTGCTTTCAAATTCTCCAGCTGCAGGAGCATGGTGCGTTTGCATAACCCACAATGTAATACAATAGGGACCATCATTTGAAGAAGAATGAAGAATTATCACTAAAGAGTTAAATTATTCTATCAGTATAAACAACAATTTTTTAAGTACAACCATTATAGCTTTATTCCTCAACTCAGCATATTGTACTGAAGCAGGCATTCCAGAAACCCCACTTCAGATATTCAGCTAGTTTATGACAAATATTGGTGGAACGTGTTCAGTTGATACTACCAATGCCCCCTCCCCCACCCAAAACCAAAAAACTATTTAACAACAATTAACACTGATCCATTTAATTCAGCCTGATTTGTGCAGGAGCATCCAAGCTGTACAATTCTGATACACTCTTCACAGCTTACTCTCTCTTAGAAAGAGATATGGGTTTTGCTGTGTGCTTCAGTCTATGGTGTCAAACACTCCCCAGGGCTGTTACACTTGCAAAATTAAAAAGTACTGAAACATAGCTAGGAAAATTAATTCTTAAAGCCATCATACATATTAGACTCTCCCTCGGAGCCTTCTCTTTTCAGGAACTGCTATGCATGATGGAGCTTATGAGAAAGGGCTTTTAAAAATCCTTTTAAACTCCCTAGGTCCTTCTGCCCATCTCTTTTGGAGGATGACAGATTCAGGTAGGATGGTCTTAATAGGCTCATTTAAAATTCACTATACATCTGCAGCTTACTGCCAGTGGAAGACTGTTCTTTAAAGTGTGTTGGTATCTACTGTTAAAATTAAAATGTGATAAAAAATACATTTTATAGATTACAAATTAATGCAAATCCTATTAATCCTATTTATGAAATCAGTAAAATTAGCCATGACTAGTTGAATAGCTCTGAACGGTACTTATTGAAATATGAAGTGTTAATGACATTTTAGTCATGCCAATGAAATAGAAAATGCTTATTGAGTATTCTCTACTATGGTGCGACATCTGAGTCGATCTGCTGACACACTGACCTGTAAAGGTGTTCAATTAAAGCTGCCAAAGTTGCCCTATTGACTGGTGGAAGGCTCTGAATAAAAGTTCCATACTTCTTCACTCGTTCCTTTTCATTCTGTGTATCTAATGGAGGAGGAAACAAAAAGTCACTGGACATTCACCACAATCCATATTCCAAAACAAGAACGATACCGATCCACTACAATGGCAACATCTAGCCATTTAAAATTACAATTAAACTAATCAGCCTCCTTCTGCTATCAGTGCAGTCTGTTATTGTACAGCACTTGAAGGAAAACAGTATCGATTATGATGCTATATACTGCAAGATCTGCATTCAAGAAACATTTTTAGCAGAATTCTCCAGAAAGCAACAAATTGTTTTTCATCAAAGAATGCCTTAATATGTAGAGAGTGCATGTGTCTGTAGTTTGAAAATTGCTTTGATTTGGGAGAATATATACTTTCATTTTTACACATTATTATTTATATTATAGTAGTATGTAGAAGCCCCAACTGGGATTAAAACACACAGTGCTCCGAATAGCTTACAAACTAAACAGACAAGAGAGATGAATGGTGAAATGAGAAGCAGAGGCTCACAGAGGTGAAGTTACTTGCCCACGATCACACAGCAGGTCAGTGGAAGAGCCAGTGATTGAATCCAGTCTCCTGAGTCCAGTGTGTTACCCATTGATCTACTCTGCTCTCTACCCTGCATCTACCTTGACTCTCCACATTGTGCCTAAGACTGAACCTGCTGCCTACCTTGCCAGGTCCAGGAATAAAACGACTAATTCGTATCATGCTTTTCTTCCCCTCTTCTCGATTTCTGCCTCAAATCTTGTTTTGCAAATTTTCTGTTCTCTCCAGCTAATGACTAACCATCTCTATTAAGCATTTAGCAAGATGGTGTATTAAGAATACTACATAAAAATATAATGTACTGTTGCATATGGTTTTTCACTACTTAGACAATATAAAAAAACTGATTAAAATTACTATTCCACATATACCTCGTGTACCTATCCTCTCCCACTTACAGTTATTTATAACGGTCACACAAGTACTTCTGGTAATACTTTAACTACAACAGGAGTCTCTGCTACAAAGCTGTAACAGAGTTCTAGTCACATGCACTAGTCAGGTTTCAGAGTAGCAGCCGTGTTAGTCTGTATTCGCAAAAAGAAAAGGAGTACCTGTGGCACCTTAGAGACTAACAAATTTATTTGACCATAAGCTTTTGTGTAGCTCACGAAAGCTTATGCTCAAATAAATTTGTTAGTCTCTAAGGTGTCAGAAGTACGCCTTTTCTTTATGCACTAGTCAGGATGTTAGTCAATGAGACTTCATTATGGACCTTCCCTGAAAAAACTAATTTAAAATGTTGCTCATTAAACTTTTTCTGACTGCTGACTTGATGAGAGCAATCTAAGTTTCAAAATTCAGTCCTACACTTCGTCTTAGTTGAGGTCAAAGGCCAGTTACTGGTACTAAGCCATGTTGTTGTAGCCTTGTTGGTCTCAGGATATCAGAGACATAAGGTGGGTGAGGTAATATTTTTTATTGGACCAGCTTCTCTTGGTGAGAGAGACAACCTTCCAAGCTACAGAGAGCTCTTCTTCAGGTCTGGGAAAGGTAATCCCAGCTTCACAGCAAAATACAAGGTTGAAAAGATAGTTCAGCATAAGTAGTTACCACATAGTATAAGGGACCATTCAAGGTAGAGTGGCCCATTAACACCTCTGCAGTCATAGGAGAAAAAGAGAGAGGGTCAGTGGTTTACAGATTGTTGATCTATGGCTCATTACAAAAATCTGTAACCTACTACAGGTGAGTCTCATCTTACGCGCATTTAACATCCGCGAATTCAGCTTTGCGCGGTCGGCAAAAACGAAAACAAAAGAAAAATAACAATTTAAATACTGTACCTGTAGTGCGGGCGATTCCGCCCACCATTACACTCAATGTAATTTTGACTATACGCGATTTTCTGCTGAACGTAACCCCAGTGTAAGATGAGACTCACCTGTATCTCCTTCTTTTTGAATGGTCTCCTACAATATGCACTATTACCTAACCCACCTTGTCTCTCTAAGTTACTGGTGCTATCTTTCCCATGAATTTGCCAAGTTCTCAAATGGCCAATACTCATCTAACTTCTATATTTAGCTTTATCTTTTGCTAAGTTAGAGAGCAATTAATGCTGCTATATTTTAATTCAATATTTTATTCTTAAAAACAAACTGGACATATTTATAGTCAATAAGATTGTGCCATGTAAGTGAACTACAATGGTATCAATCTTATGTGCTTCACTACTAGAGTAGCTGGGCAGCTCACAATCTTTCATGTATTTATACTAACAACATCCCTGTGAGGTAGCAAAGTGCTATTGTCCCCATTTTACAGATGGGACACTGAAGCACAGAAAGACTAAGCTACTTGACCAAGGTCACACAGGAAAACTATGGCAGATAAAGAAATTGAATCTGTCTCTCCCAAGCTCCCAGGCTAGCAATGTAACCACTTGGGCCATCCTTCTTCTGAAAGTAATCTACAATTCTAGTACCATACTTGGGGAAAAAACCTCAAAAGTTTAAACTACAAGGGTGACAATACTTATGTTCTCATAATTCTTAATTATATTTACTCACTTTTATTTGTAAACAATATAAAGATTTATTGCCCCTTCAGGTAAACATAACTTATTTTCACTTCAGTCAATATTTATCTCCAAGGTCAAGAAACCCAGATGTTGACCTCAACAAAAGTCAAGGTCATAATAGTGAAATCTTCACCTCCTATAATTATACCAGGAGATATAATGCTAGCACTGTTTACAGAGTAGATCAATGTGTATTTATATGTTTCCTAACTTTTAAGGACCCCAAAAAGCCTTTCAACCAACCACTCTAATTTTAAACCCAGTTAACATGTGACTATGGACTTGATCCTGATCTCTACTACGTGGAGACACATATCCTTGGGCTTCTAAAATAAGATGAAGTTGGCTTTAGGTTGAAGTCACTCAGTTTTCTTTCATTTTGAGGTTTATTTTATTTATACTTCCTAAAGAGAGGCGTATATAAGTAAAATTACTCAACAGCACAAGTACAGATTTAGTAACACACATCCATCCATATAGATGTGTATACATAGACACATATAGAACTAATTAAGCCAAAGGATCTTTAACAACTGCACGTATCAAGAGCTTGATTTATGTCTCATGCAGAATATGGCAAGGGTAGCCAAACTGCGGCTTCTGAGCCGCATGCAACTCTTTTACAGTTGAAGTACGGCTCCCGGACCCTCCCACAGCCCCCATTCTCTGCCTACCAGACTGTGGGGGGGGGGGGGGGAGCTCACGGTTTCGGCCATGCAGCATGGTAGTAGAGCTAAGGGCTTCTGCCATAGACTGGTGCCTGCTGTGAGCTGGGGGGGCAGGGTCCAATTTAAAAGTTCACCCCCCTCCCCCAACAGCTTGAGTCATATCCCCTAGGCATGCCTCCCCTCTTACCCTCAGTGCTCCCTCCCTGCAGTTCCCAGGTGTTAGCTCCGCATGGAGAGGCAGCGGCAAACAGATGGGAGCTGCAGGGAGGGGCTTCTGCTTTAGCTCCTTGGGGAGAGGCAGCAGCAAAAGCAGCAGCTCTTCCTGCAGCTCCCCACTGTTTACTGAGGCCTCTACCCAAGGCACAGCTCCCAGCTTGCTGTCTCCTGCAGCTGCCGTGCAGGGAGAGGGCCCAGTGGCACCATGTGACCAAGCAGGGCCAGCAAACCCTGGCAAAAATATGGGAGGGCACATCACCCCATGTGTCCCCCTCAAACATTGCCTCTGGCTTCTGCCCAGCAAGGAGGATAGTCTCTCGAACTTCTGAAGATTGTCGTATGTGGCTCAGAGTGTCAGTAAGTTTGGCAACCCCTAGAATATCGCATCTCTAGTATCCTGCCCCTTAACCACCAGAACTGTTCAGTACATACTCGTGGCCTCTATTGGAACTCCAATGCCACTTTCTCCAGCATGTGTATTACTTGCAAACCTCACATCCAGTTATTGACTAACCTTACTTAGCTTGGGAGATCTTACTGGAACACAACACAAGATTGTATATTTGCAAGCAGTAGACAAAGAGGACCAGGCAAAGAGCATTATTTACAGGTCTGAGTGTAAAGATTAATGCTCTTGCAACTGACTTCAGTGGAGCTGAGATTTCACCCATAATTTCTCAAAGTGATTTTTGTAATATATATATAGAATCCTTTTATTGATTATTCAATAATCTAATGTTTGCTCTGTGTGTATATATATTAAATATAAAATACAATATTTTGTATTAAAAATGTTAATAAGAGTTCACATTTACATGTTCTTTTCCTAAAAGACCACTTCGAGCTATGAACAAGACTGTTATTTATTTGCCCTGCATTTATTACCTAGTGCAGAGATCCAAAATGGATAAAGCTCTTTAGTGAGAAGTGCATCATCTATTTGAGACAGGAAACATTTCAGTACATCAGTCACATCTTCCAGCTGATGTGTTCCAGCTCTCAGTTTAACACTTCTTGCATCTTTTTTGAAGCTCTCTAGCAGCTCACTCACATGGGAAGGATCACCATTCTTTAAGTAGATATGTTTGCTACCTAAACCTTAAATACAGGAACACAAGGGAAAAGTCAAATGCTATCTTAAAATCAAAACGTTATTCCTTACACAACATTGACCAGCACCACCAAACCCGGTTACAGTTAACATAGGCCTCTTTCCTAATGGATTGTTAACAATGCCAAACTGTTCTATGATCACTACTTCAGGAAAAGTTTAAAATTACTAATTCCAACAATCATTTGTGGACATCTTATAATCATCATAAAAGGCGTGATAAAGGGAAAGAGTGCTGCCTCTTTATATAGGGGGATATATTTTCAGTTTAATATATCTGCACTTCTGTCCCTCCCCCAGGGACCAATTGTGCCACCCTTCAGGACTCATCCAAAGGTATGCTTTTAGTGGGTGTGTGTTCGTTCTGAGATGTTTTGACTCTCGAGGCCTTAATGACGGCACTGCTGATTCTCTCGCTCATTTTCAGGTGCACAAGTTCCAGCCACTGGCACCACAAGGGAGCCACTGGCAATTCCACTATTCCCGTGGGTGGATTGGAAGCTTAAAGAGACACTGCCAATTTAAAATAGAACATACCTGAAAATATGTTAAGAACATCACCTTCGACTACTACAGATAAATAAAGCCTTTTATATTAAGCTTGTTAACTGTGTGCATTTGCCAGCACTGTGTGTGTAGTCAGTTTAATTGTTTCTCTTTGTAGAAGCTGCTTTTCCCTTGCTTCTCCTTAAAAATGCTGCCAACCATGCCAGCTCTGCTGCCAGCTAGTTCATGTTTCCGACAAGCACATCCCTGCTTTCTTCCATGGGACCCTTTATGTATGGAGGGGAACTCTTGTCAAAATCCGTGAAAATCACCAGCTTACATTCTCCTTCAAACTCACCTTTACTGTGTTATCTAAAAGCAATATCATCTGTTAGTGGTTCTGCATTGTTAACCTTGGCTGTGGGGCCTCGTAAATTCATTTATGGCAATTTGTTCCTTTTCAGGCATGTTTTAAGTAGAAACCAGTATGCTAGCAAGAAATAAGCATCTGATAAGTGTCTCAGCTGAGTACACTTTATTTCTCCCACACTCAGAATACTAATTATTATCATAATCATCCCATTAAAAAGGACACCATATTCCTCTGAGCTGAAGCCAAGCATTTCTACCTGGAGGATCATTTTTGAAAGGGACGTTAAAAATGTCTGAAAACAAGGGGTTAGCCTAAACGTGCCTTCTCCTTCATAACTACAGCATCACACTTCCCCTGCTTCAGTAACAGTTCAACACATACAAATAAATTATGACGCCTGGGAGAATAAAATGTTGTTTATAAAAATTCTTCAGTTTGCAAATGAATCAAAAATAATTAGGCAAACAATCTTTCTTGGTTTCAGCCAAGAACACCACACCTTGGGATACCACAGTTTACCATAAGACAGCGTTACCATATTCAAAACAAAGTTATTCAGCTAGACAAACCATCAGTGTTAAAATATGTATGTGTGGCACATGCTTCATTAAACCTATTCCATGCTGACAGAGGCCACGGATACTGTAATATTCTGGAAGCATGTCTTTATAGGGTTAATATGTATATACCACTTCAACAGTAGGCTTGATTAATTATCAAATGGTGCAAAGGGTGAAGGCAATTTGCACACACCCTCTACTGGAAACCGTGCCTCAGAGAGATTTACCTTAGTAAAGGATAGATGCCCCTGCCCTCCTTTGGCTGTTCTGCCAAAAGAGGTGAAAGAGGTCAGAAGGGGAGCAGTAGCTTTAAAAACAGTCTGGGATCCCAGTTTGTGGAGATCTCTCAGGACATGTGCTCAGCCTGCTCTTTCTTCCTGGTTGACTTTATTCACTTCCTGGACTCAGCTGACCGGCTCTGGGTGCCCAGGTGCAGTGGGGTTGCAGAGAGCTTGTACAACTGCATGTGGCAGATTTTCTGCCATATGGGGCTTAAAACTTGGCCTTAACCATGCAGTGAATCAAACTCCACAACATAAAATTATAAAGGGGATGCATGGATTGCCAGCCACGTTCAAGTGGCATTTCCCAAAGTTTCACTTATAATCAGGTACGTTGCATTATATATCTCTAACACATCAAAAACTACTGCCACACAAAGCACCTGCTGAAAATAGTGACCGGGTTAATAAAAGAGTATGGGTTTTATATACAGTCGCACAAAGTCATTCAATGCAATCGGATAGAGATGCTTCTTAAGTATTATACGAATGATCCTACGAGTTCAGTGAGTCGAAAAAAATCTCTACTCCACTTACCATACTGTGTAACAAATGCTATACAGCTGTTCACTGTAATAGGAACGTCATTTTTGCCGAGCTGCTGATCTTGTAAGGCATTACCATCTGTACGTGCTGCTTTTTCAATTGCAGTATGCCAGACCGTGAAATCCAACTTCGTATGACCATGGATGTATAATGTTCTGCAAAGTTGGAAAATATTTTGAAACAGTAATAAGGGAAAGAAGATAGAAAACTTCTCACTTTTCCAAAGCAGCACAGTAGTTCTCATGAAAAATGAATACCTGAAAATAGATTCAGAAGCTCAAGGTAATATTTGGAATAAGACATCAGAGCATCTGACTTAAATATACTGCAGGAGGATGTTGTAATGGCTTATTCTACTTTTAGTGCCTTCATTTTTTAGCAAAATATTATCTACAGTAGTACAAGTATTATATACTGGTGCCAGCATATGTTACAGTAGAGACAGAATGGAATCCATGGACCTTGACACAGGATTTGGGATGGGGCCTTTATTAATGATTTATTCTTTTTGCTCTTGTGCACCCACTCCTGCAGTGCACACTCAGTACTGAGTTACAGTTCAGTAGAGACCACAGCCTCACTTTCAACTTTATAAGATTAACTAACTGTTTCCTTCTCTTTTCTGTTTTCTCCCCAAGATCCAGGACTGGAGACAATCCAGGCCAAGGGGGTGGACGGAGGAAGTCCCTGTGGGAAAGCTGAGCTACCTGAACTAATTCCTTTCCCCCATCCTCTCTGGTGCACAGAGCAGTGATTGTCCGGGAATTTCATAGAACTGGGGGAGAGAAGCAGGGTGGGGAGAAGAAACTCTAAGCGCTTGGAGCACCACGGAAGAGTACCTTAGCCAGTTTCTTTATTCGTTTCCTTACTCCGAGCCATTCTGTTTGGCTGTTATTTAAACTGTAAAAATCCTCACTCTGTTTGCCCTTACTTAGCTTTGGCTCCTGGGAGGCAGCTCCAAGTCTTGTTTAATGGTCTACATATGGCAAAAGTGTTCAGTTATCTAAAGTCCTTTCCCAGCTTTGTTCCTTTTCCAGCAGGAGTAGAATATGAACCAGATTTATTGTGATTGTTTATCATGGAACGCTATGAATTAGTAACATTTTATTTATTTACAATATTTTGTGCCCAGCTCATTCATAGCACATTGCAGCATAGCCAAGACCAGCCAAGTGATGCCTCAGTTGCTTTCAGGCCTGCCAGGTCCTGTGGCAGGATCAGAGGTGCAAAACGCAGCAGGTACTGACGCAGCCCTGCACTTTGGAGACCTTTTTCAAATATGTACCCAGACAATAGACGTGCTCTTATCTGGCCTGATTTTAAATCTCCCTGTGTGCTCCAATAGGGATTATGAAAATACAAATCGTTCTGGGGCTGCAGAAAGGTGAGCCACTATAGTCACCATTTTGAACTGCTTCTCTGAGAATTTGGCTCCCAGTACCACTCGTTCGGAAGTACTGCTTCACCACCTGTCCTTATCTGATAGCACACATTGTACCATTTGGCAAACGATTAGGCTGGTTTGTCTCACACTGGGCACAAAGAGAGGAGAGCTTTGCCGGGGCCGTGCTCTCAGACTCTTGAGGCAGAGGTTGACAGTAGATAATGCATTGCTCCCAAGCACCTTTTGGCAGCCATTCAGAATGCTAGTGAAGAGGGGAAGGATCCTTTCAGTTCTTTTCCAATATGATGGGCAGAGCATTCTCTGCAAAGTCACACTTATGCATTATTCATTCTTTTTGCTGCTGAAAAATAGCAGGATTTATCTTGTGATTGAATATCGCTCAAAGGAAGTGAATGGAAACCTCAATAAATTCTTTTCTACTACCCACAGAATTCTAATACACATAGGAAAGCAGGATACTCTAGGTACAAATATCTTCAGCGTCGTCAGGTTATTCCATTCAGTTCAGAGTCACTAAGTGGCATACCAAAATACACTGTAACTTGATAATCACTTTGTTTTCTAAAATTTGAAAGCTGTCAGAATAGATCCTAATTCTAGTAAAGGAGCAAATGTGGCATTGGCTTCCTTGTAACAAAGAATGAAGAAAAGGAGAGCTATATTTTGATGACAGCCCTGTGGTTTCCAGGATTCCATGGCTGGAAAATTCTGCTACTACTGCAGAACTTGGCTGCGATTGCTGGACAGGGCATTGGGCTATGTTATGCACGAGGTGCCATCTGGCCTTAAACTCTGAGTGTATGAAAGTAGGTATTCAAGCTTCTCCCAAAAATATAACATCGACCCTACCCCAAACTCCAGGGCAGAGACAGCCAAGCAGGCAGGAGTAGCTGGAGAAGCGGTTTCAGCATGTATAGCAGCACAGCACAGGGAGAGAGGGGGGCAATGAGATCCAGCCATGGCTACTGCCCCGTCCTCACACCCCAAAAAATCACTGGACTCAAATCCTCCTCCCCCAGCAAATATATTACAGTTTCATTTAAATTAGACCTGAGCATGTAATTGATTTTTCAGTTCTGTTGGTGAACTGAGAAAAATGCAGTTTGTTGTGAACCAAAATTTCCCCCCCCCCCCCCTTCCCAGTTTTTCATTTCATTTTGATCGAACAACATTTTGGAACCAAACCGTCAATTCAAAATGACAGATTGTTTAGAAAAATCTCAATTCAAAATGAGATGTCAAAACTGAAACATTTTGAGGTTTACAAAATTACGATTATTATTTTTTCAGGTTTTTTTCCCCAGTCAAAACTATTCGCCAAATTAGCAAATAGTTTTGGTTCCCTGAAAAAAAATGTATTTTTCAACTAATTTACTAACTTGAGTTACACACTCTTTTGTTGCCAAGCTCTAATCTAAATCTTATGAGACGGTCAAAATGTGGGTACAGCTAACAGTGCTATGTATTTAAAAAAAAAAGTTACCTACCTTTTCATAACTCTTGCCCTTCAAGATGTGTTGCTCATGCCCATTCCATTCTAGGTGTGTGCGTGCCGAGGTGCAGTCGTTAGAGATTTTTGCCTTAGCAGTATCTGTAGGGTCAGCTGTAATGCCCCCTTTGAGTGCCGTGCTCATGCATTGGTATATTAGGCGCTGCAAACCGTACATCCTCTCAGTTCCTTCTTGCCGGCAACTCCAACAGAGGGGTAGGAAGGTGGGTAATGGAATGGATCTGAGCAACACCTCGGAAAGGTAGATAACCATTTTTTCTTCTTCGAGCGCTTGCTCATGTGGATTTCATTCTAGGTGACTCTCAAGCAATATCCTTGGAGGTGGGCTCGGAGTTCATAGCCTAGCGGCTTGCAGTACTGCTCTACCAAAGCCAGCATCACCCGGGGCCTGCTAGGTAAATGTGTAATGGGGCGTGAACATGTGGACGGACAACCAGGTGGCCACCCTACAGATGTCCTGGATAGGCACATGGGCTGGGAAAGCTGCCAAAGAGGCTTGCACCCTGGTTGAATGGGCAATTATGATCACTGGACATGGCACCTTTGCCTGATCATAGCAGCAGTGAATGCAGGCAGTGATCCAAGAAGAAATTCTTTGAACAGACACTGGACAACCTTTCATCATGTTGGCTATCACAATGAACAATTGCGTCAATTTGCAGAATGGCTTGGTCCTTTCGATGTAGAAGGCTAGCGCCCTCCTGACATCTAGGGAATGCAATCTATGTTGTTCCTCCTCCGACTAATGCGGCTTTGGAAAAAAAGACAGGTAAGTAAATGTCCTGGCCCATATGAAACTGAGACCACCTTGGGCAGGAAAGCCAGGTGCAGCCGCAGCTGGACCTTGTCTTTGTGGAAGACAGTTCTGAGGTAAGCGCCTTAATCTCAGTTACCTGGTGGGCGGATGTTATCACAACTAGGAACACGACCTTCCAGGACAGGAGGAGGAGAGAACAGGAAGTCAGAGGCTCGAAGTGGGTCCCGCGAGCCGTGACTGCACAAGATTTAAGTCCCATGACGGAACGGAGTACCTGACGCGCGGGTAGAAGTGCTCAAGGCCCTTGAGGAACCTGGCAGTCAAGTTCTGGGTGAAAACCAACCTACCTTCAAGCGGCGGGCAGAAGGCTGAATAGTGGCCAAATGAACCTTGATAGATGAAAAGGACAGGCCTTGGAGCTTGAGATGCAGAAGGTAGTCCAGGATCAACTGCAGTGAGGCCTGCTCGGGCCAAATACTTTTATCCGAGGTTCAACAATCGAACCACTTCCATTGGGCTGGGTAAGTCGCACTGGTGGAGGGCTTTCTGCTGCCCAACCAGACCTGCTGAACAGCAGCCAAGCACTCCTGCTCCTCCACATTTAACCATGTGATAGCCAAGCGGTCAGCTGGAGCACCGTTAGGTTCAGATGCAGAAGACTGCCGTGGTTTTGGGACAGTAAGTCCTCAAGTGGCAGCTGTAACAGTAGCCACCGAGAGGTCCAGCAGCGTGCCAAACCAGTGCTGATGGGGCCAAGCTGGCGCTATGAGGATCACCTTCGCCCTGTCCTGCTTGATTTTCATGAGGACTCTGTGAATCAGCAGCACTGGAGGGAAGGCGTACAACAGAGCCCCCGATAACAGGAGCAGAAAAGCATCTAACAGGGAGCCTCCGTCGATCCCTTGAATCAAGCAGAAAATGTGGCGTTTCCTGTTCTGCCTGGATGTGAACGGGTCCACTTGGGGAGTTCCCCACTTCTGGGAGATAAAGCTGACCACTTCCAGATGGAGGGACCACTCGTGGCAGGATGAGAAGGTCCTACTGAGGTGATCTGCCAAAGTGTTCTTGCCCCTGGGGAGGTGTGCAGCTACAAAATGGATGCCGTGTCATACACAGAAGTTCCAAAGCCTGAGGGCTTCCTGGCAAAAGAGAGACAACCTGGCCCCGCCTTTCATAGGCTCATAGACATTAAGGTCAGAAGGGACCATTATGATCATCTAGTCTGACCTCCTGCACAATGCAGGCCACAGAATCTCACCCACCCACTCCTGTAACTAATCTATGTCTGAGCTATTGAAGTCCTCAAATCATGGTTTAAAGACTTCAAGGTGCAGAGAATTCTCCAGCAAGTGACCCATGCTCCATGCTGCAGAGGAAGGCGAAAAATCCCCAGGGCCTCTTCCAATCTGCCCTGGAGGAAAATTCCTTCCCGACGCCAAATATGGTGATCAGCTGAACCCTGAGCATGTGGGCAAGACTCACCAGCCAGCCACCCAGGAAAGAATTCTCTTTAGTAACTCAGATCCCACCCCCTCTAACATCCCATCACAGGCCATTGGTGACCAAGGTGGAGATGTAAATTCCTGAGTTTGCCGACTGACCCTCGTCAGCAACTGGTAAGGAGAGGGCAAGAACCAGTGCCTGCCCAAAGAGTGGTACTGGGGAGCTGGAGACTGGTGCCATGGCCAGGGACAATCCCGCACCAGGGTGGATCGATGCCTGGGAGACCGCCTAGGCAATGGTGATCTGCGCTGTGGTGAACTCTGGTGCGAGCCCCGACGGTACCATGGGTCCAAGGATCGGCGTCGTGACTCAGGTGTCCCATGCTTTTCAGGCGGAGATCTTCATGTCTGGGACCTGTCTCTTCTAACCAGGAACCGAGGCTGCAGTGCCGGGGTCCGAGGTCACAGTGATGGCGACCAATGCCTGCAATCAGGAACACTTCTCTGCTTTAGGGGGCAGTCCCACCACCAGCTTGCCCGTAGATGCTGCGGCCTGGCAAGGTCCTTTGCCTGGTTTGACATCTGCTGTGCTGGCCGGCCTACTTGCTCTTTGGCTGCCATGCCCGCTTCAGGCACAGATGACCCTACTAGGGGCCAGTACCCTCTGCCGCTCCTAGGAGTCAGAGGCAGTTCCCTGGCTGGGCTCGGGGTCCGACTGCAGCAGTATCCCTGAGCAGCTCCGGGGAGGGCACGTGGCCTGACACAGGTCCTTTACCCAAAGCCCCTTTATTATGTGGTGCCGGCAGACCTGTCGACTTCAACTGCTTGTTAGGCACCGGGGAGAGGAAATGGTGCCGGGTGGATTCCAGTGCCGGTGTGCTGAGCACCAATACAGACGTGCTGGGAATGGAGTCTGATCGAGAGGGCTCCAAGGTAGGATGAAGCACAGACTCCACGAGGAGGGCCCTCAAGTGGCTACCCTGTTCCTTCTGAGTTTGAGGCCAAATTTTTTGCAGATTCTGCACTTATCCTTTCTGTGGGACTCCCCCAAACACTTTAAACAGTTCTCATGGGGGTCACTAATGGGTATGGGTCAGCTGGATGATGAAAATTGCTTAAATCCTGGGGAACAGGGCATGCCCCACTCCAAGACGAAATCCCAGCTGGGACTCTAACTCCTAAACTACTACTCTAATTAGCTAAGTACCTATCAACTACCAACAAAGACGACAGAACAATGGACTGTATGAACTGCTAATGCTCTTGCGATGCAAGACAAGGCACTCCGACCAACAATCACAGGCGGTGAGAAGGAACTGAGAGGGCGCCTAGTATACCAATGCATGAGTGCAGCACTCAAGGAGGCACTACGGCCAACCTTATGGCTATCGCTAAGGAAAAATCTCTGACGACTGTGCACATGGGCGCGCACACATCTAGAACGGAATCGACATGAGCAAGCCCTCAAAGTACATTTAATTTAACATTTTACTAACCCTAAGCCATTTTGGGTATGTATGTCTGTACGAATGTGATGTTACAAACCAGCAGCAAGGTGGTATGAACAGGAAACGGGGCGGGGGGTTTCTGAAGCATTCCCTGGTATGTGGGAAGCCGTGTAATACAGTTTACAAGATTTTCTGTAGTACTATATATATTTGGGGGGACAGCTTTGCGGCTCTAGCATCATCTATTGATGTCACTTATCTCTTTGCCAACACATTTTTCACCAAACGGTAGCAAAAAAGCAACAAAACCCACTACTAAAGAGAGAGAGAGAGAGAGAAATCCAGCCAGAGGCTGAGACAAAACAAAACAGTAAAAGGGGCTCATGTCTCATTCAGCTCAGGATTGAATCACCTGTCAATAACACTCTCAGATGGACTTTGAAATTTATAAAAGAAATAATAATCTTTGAAAACAAATCCTTTTTCTACTATATTTATAAATACCTGCCCATCATACAAACTGACAATTATTTTGCACAGCAACTGAGATATGAAATGCTCTCCAAATGTCTGATACTGAATACAAACAATTTGAAGTACAATTAAGAAAATGTACTATCAAAATGGCAGATTTACAATAAGGATTTTAAAAGCTTACTCAAAAAAGTAAGTGGTTTGTACAAATTAAGGTTTGTAAGAGTGGAACATACTAAGCAAATGCTGTATTATCTAAGTAAACGCTTATTATTGAAATACGAATCAGATTTCAGCCAGGGTCCACCTGTCATAAAGGGCACTGAGCTGTGCTGCAAGTAAACCACAGCATCTTAATCTATTTTTCCCTTTACCAGTAAACAAAACTGATCAAATGAAAAGGTTCACATGACATAAAATTAGGAGTAGAAACGACATGATGAGCATTGACAACGTGCCAGCCAAATGTGGTAAGAACAGAGGTGAAATGGTCCCTGCCCCAAGAAATGTATAATGCAGGACTGGGCCCTTGGAAGCAGGTCCACCAGCATGGAGCAGCTTGCAGGATCATGGCCTAAGCAATTCACATTCTTTTCGCTGACACTTAGTAATTAGTATGTGTGGAAAATTACCAAGCAGATTGTTATATTTATTTAACTGGAAGGGGATAACTGAAACAGGACAAAAATGGAGAAGCTGCTCAGAATCAGACAAGTATTACAACAAAGGGCAAAGTTCAGAGATCTTTCAAATGGCACCTGAAAGTCTTTATACCCCTGCACAACATCATGATGGTGGCACTGACAAGGTCCATTCAACTATGTACAACTTTGTGTTTTATGTCTAGATTAACCCCTAGATGTCAGTAGTTTCCACCTCATTTTATGCTCATGATTGCATTTCATAAGAAGTCTTACTGTTGACATCAAAGGGTAACCAAGAAAGCAATGTAAGTAAAGAACCATTAGTATAATTAAATTATGCCATGATGTAGGAAGCGGTTATTGTCTAAATAAGAAAAAAAATACCTTAAGTACAAGAAAAGGGCAAGAGAAACAAGCACCATCTGGATCACATCACCTGGTCTGGTCTGAAAGTATTCACCTATACTTAACAGGATGGGGGGGGGAGTGTCTGTTGAAGAAACCACCTTTAATAAAAATAAGCCTGTATAACAACTCGTTATTCCTTAAAGGAAAACTCCAGTGACTTAGCATAAACCTTTCCAGAGGTCAACACTTCCTTTTCTTAAGAATGCTGAGCCTGACCAACACCTTCTACAGTACAATATCTTTTGTACCCCAGCAATAATAACTATACAACATGTTACATGTTATGTTACAATTTATAATACATGCTCCATTGCTCATCCACAGTTGTTCACAGACACTATTCCTCTCCCCACTAGACAGTCCACCAGCAAGCCAACTAGACTCTCCAACCCAACTTGATCAGTCTCCCAGTAGTGGAAGAGCAAGGGAAACATAGGGCGCGAATGGGAGATGGATTTGCCAAATGGGTAGTGCCTGGGCTGGAGGAGAACTAGGGATATAGCATGAAGGAGCAAACTGGATGGGGGAACCAACACAAGGGATGAAATATGATATGTATGCGTAGCTGCGGTATAAGGCTACCCTGTGGGAAGCTCCAGATACGGGAGATGGAAAAAGGATTGCTGCTTCAAGGAGAAGATCAGGAAGCAGTTCTGATGGTGGAATGAGTCTGTGAGCAGGAGAGAGGCAGTGAAGTTCTCCAGGTAACAAGAGGCTATACTGTGAGCAATAAGGGCTGCCATGGGGAGTTCCATTCATATTGCAGGTGGATCAGGAGGTTCTGGCAGGGAAGCAGGTGAAGGAACATTTTTCAATACAGATTCCAATTTACTTAAAAAACAGTGTTACGAGTCTTTTACTGTTCCTAATAGCTGCAGCAAAGGGTGAGCCAGTTTCTCTGTCTTACTGCCTGTCACCAGGTAAAACCAAAATACCTCCGTATTCCAAGCATTTATTTTTTTAATTTTAAATCAAAATAAATTTCAAGCGTTTGTTTTTTGTTTTATAGGTTTAAAGGTTTGTAAATTTGGCAAGTCCACTGGAGTTTTGCCTTAATGGACTGTCTCACTCAAATCTTTTTCAAGGAGCTAGAAATTCAGAGAGAGAAATACTACAGACTCTGATAACAGTGGACTCTGATTTAGCTCTGTCAGAGCAATCTTCTACTGCCTATTGCACTTAATTTATATGCTCTGACCATTAGCTTTGTACCTGAGTAGCTGGTGCCTTTGTGAAACAGTCCAGACGCCATGTTGCTATTGTCTAATCCTGTCGAGAAGAAGGCACTGCACAAGTAGAAGAATGAATTGGAGCGGATATTGTGCTAACTGAGAATCTTTAAGTTGGCCCCTACTCACAAGCCTTTCATCATTCATTAACAATTATGAAAATCTTGTGCGCTTCTCCATAGCAAGACTCTGGGCTTGTCTACACAGGCAATGTACAGCATTGCCACTTTGTCGCACAGGGGTGTGAAAAAACACCCCCCGGAGCGCAGCAAGTTTCAGTGCTGTAAAGCGCCAGTGTAGACAGTGCATCAGCGCAGGGAGCCGCACCCCCAGTGCTGGTAGCTGCGCCCCTTGTGGAGGCAGGTTTTTTAGAGCGCTGGGAGAGCTCTCTCCAAGCACTCTGCCGTGACCACACAAGCTACATTAAACTGCTGCCACGGCAGTGCTTTAGCATTGCCAGTGTAGACTAGCCCTCTAGGAGTCTTATTGCCCCAGGCAATAAGACTCATAGACACCGTCCACCATCAATCACAAAGTAAACAGTCACTAAACATTTTGCTGCCTGAGGCAACTGTCTGTTTAGGTGTTTAGTAAAGCTGACCCTCCATCTCAGTAGTTTCAAATCAACATTCAGTGTATATCCATATAAACACATACACAACATACCAGTGAGTTTCCTGGTTCAGGGTCCAATAACAAAAAATACATACATTTACAGCTATAATTATTTTACCATTGCAGCAGTGGTCACACTTTAAAGTTTCTATTGCTTTGAGATGTGTTACTTGAACAAGAAATCTGTCTCAAATTAGTAGAAACATTTTAAGTGTGACACCTGACAGTCATCCATACTTCTATTACAGTTAGGAGCAATACTTAAAGAGGAATATCCCTACAAAGTTTGGGACTAGGCTAGCTCCCCGTCTCCACATACAGTATTTCCACAGCTGAGATCAATGAAAGTTCTGAAACTGAATCCCTATTGATTTAAATGGAATGGAACCAGCAAGTACCATGTTTTCCAAGAAAGGCACATGACCCTGGAACATGCCTTCCACCTACCACACAAAGCTTGGAAGGGAATATAATAGATATGACAGCATCCTGCAATATCATGAGCAAACCTTATAGAATTAAGTTAAGCCTTACTGAATTACATTTAACACCTTTGGGGACCATTTTATTGAAAATGCAAATGTTTGTGTACTGTTGTGGGATTGTATGAAACTTCTTTAGCCAGAAGACCGGACTGATGCAATATCTGGGAGACAGTAGGAATGGCAAAGGACTTTTTTGGGACAAAAAATGTGAAGTGGATTTCCTAGGAGATACTTGTGGGGAGGAGAATGCAAAAGACCAACTTTGAATCCATCCTTTTGAAGCAACACAGTGAGAAGAGCAACAGGCTGTGTTCTGATTACCTGCTCCTGAAAACTACAGTTCAAAGACCTTCATACTGTATAAAGAAGGGGATAAACTTTTCATGAGGGTGCTATTTCTGAGCTAATGCTGTTATGAATTTGTGACGACAAAATAAAGCCTTTTTGAGGATCTGAAGGACTTAGCGAGAGTTGGGGTACTCTCTGATAAGCTTATTAGCATGCATGTAGTTCTTTTATTGTTTGTTTATGTTTTCTCTGCAGTGCTTTTACCTTAAGAATAAAATAGGCTTCATAGGAAGTGCTGTGTGAGAACTTCAGTTGTTGGCAATTGCCCTGTCTCTGAGGGAAGAAATGAAGCAGGTCTGCTTAGGCAGACTCTCTTTTGCTGGAAACAACAGTGAAAGCAGGGAACTTTTCGACCTGGGAATATCCTAGTAGGGAGGGAGGGAGACATGGGTCTCCACCCGAGAAAGGCAACTGCTAAGGAGCTGGAAACTTGCTGAACAACTGAAGGGAAAAATGCATGTGCAGTTGCCCTGAATCATGACAGGGTACACACAATTGTTATAAACTAAAATAAATAAAATAAAAAGAGGCTCTGAAAACTGTCTTCCTCCATTTTGAAGTGAGCATCGTATCACAAGCCAGACTTGGCGAGGTTCTTCTTTTGTGAAAGGTACACACATAAGAACAGAACATAAAAACATGAGAATGGCCACAATGAGTCAGATAGGTGCTGGTCCTGACAGGGGCTGCTGTCAAATGCTTCAAAGGGAATGAACAGAGCAGGGCAATCATCAAGTGATCCATCCCATCGTCCAGGCCCAGCATCTGGCAGTTGGAGGCTTAGGGACACGCAGAGCATGGGGTCGCATCCCTGACCACGTTGACTAATAGCCATTGATGGACCTATCCTCTGCGAACCTATCTAAATATTTTTTCAAACCCCTTATACTTTCAGCCTTCACAACATCCCCTGGCAATGAGTTCCAAAGGTTGATCTTGCATTTTTTGTAGGAGTACTTCCTTTTCTTTATTTTAAACCTGCTTTTATTTTATTGGGTGACCCCTAATTCCTGTGTTATGTAAAGCGGTGAACAACACTTATTCACTTTTTCCATACCAGTCATGACTTTATAGACCTCTATCATATCTCCCTAGTCATCTCTTTTCCAAGCTGAACAGTCATTTTAATCTCTCCTCATATGGAAGCCATTCCATATCCCTAATCATTTTTGTTGCCTTTCTCTGTACCTTTTGCATTTCAAATATGTCTTTTTTGAGATGGGGCAACCAGAACTCCAAGCACTGTTTTAGGTATGGGCAGACCATGAATTTATATTGTGGCATAATGATATTTACTGTCTTGTTATCTGTCCCTTTCCTAATGGCTCCTAATATTGTTAACTTTTTTGACTGCTGCTACACACTGAGGGTATATCTACACTACCTGCGAGATCGGCGGGCAGCGATTGATCCAGCGGGGATCAATTTATCGCATCTAGTCTAGACGCAATAAATCGACCCCCGAGTGCTCTCCCATTGACTCCTGTACTCCACCGCTGCGAGAGGCGCAGGCGGAGTCGACGGCGGACTGGCAGCAATTGATTTATAACGGTGAATACACCACGATAAGTCGATCTAAGTACGTTGACTTCAGCTACGTTATTCACGCAGCTGAAGTTGCATAACTTAGATCGATTCCCCTCCCTCGACCCCCCTCCCCCCAAGTGTAGACCAGGGCTGAGTGGATGTTTTCAGAGAAATAACCACAATGACTCCAAGATCTCTTTCTTGAGTGGTAACAACTAATTTGGACCCCATAATTTTGTATTGTGACAAAAGTTCCTCCTCTACCTTGGTGTGTCCTGTGCTTATTGGCGGATTTGCTCACCTCAGAGATTCACGGCAGCCCTCAGTTTGGCCAATTTCAATTTCCTCTGGTGGAACCCACAGTCCAGGTCAACTCCTCCTGTGTCTAATCAGGAGTTGGGAGATTTGGGGGGAACCCGGGCCCGTCCCCTACTCTGGGTTCCAGCCCAGGGCCCTGTGGATTGCAGCTGTCTAGAGTGCCTCCTGTAACAGCTGTGTGACAGCTACAACTCCCTGGGCTACTTCCTCATGGCCTCCTCGCAACACCTTCTGTATCCTCACCACAGGACCTTCCTCCTGCTGTCTGATAATGCTTGTACTCCTCAGTCCTCCAGCAGCATATCCTCTCACTTGCAGCTGCTTACGCGCCTCTCCCTAACTGAAGTGAGGTCCTTTTTAAACCCAGGTGCCCCGATTAGCCAGCCTGTCCTAACTGATTCTAGCAGCTTCTTCTTAATTGGCCCCAGGTGTCCTAATTAGCCTGCCTGCCTGAACTGGTTCCAGCAGGTTCCTGCTTGTTCTAGAACTGCCCGTTACCTTACCCAGGGAAAAGGGATCTACTTAATCTGGGACTAATATATCTGCCTTCTATCACTCTTCTGTAGCCATCTAGGCTGACCCTATCATAGTATGTATAGTTGGGATTATGTTTTCCAATGTGCATTATTTTGCATTTATTAACACTGAATTTCATCTTCTATTTTGTTACCCACTTTTGTAAGACCTCTTTGTAGTTCTTCACAGTCTGCTTTGGACTTAACTATCTTTAGTAAATTTGTAACATCTACAAACTTTGCCACCTCACTGTTTACCCCTTCTTCTAAATCATTTATGAATAAGTTGAACGGGGCTGGTCCCAGAACAGGTCCCTGGAGGACACGGCTATTTACTTTTATTCATTCTGAAAACTGACTATTTATTCCTAACCTCTTTCCTGTCTTTTAACCAGTTACTAATCCATGCGGGGACCTTCCCTCTTATCCCATGACTACTTAGCTTGCTTAAGAGCATTTGTCAAAGGCTTTCTCAAAGTTCAAATACACGTGGGGTCCCTTCCTCCTTTTCACTGTGGGCTGGAGCCTAAGTTAAGCCTCGGAAATAAGCAAAGGGTTTGCTCAGGTAACATAATTTAAAACTTAACACCATTCAGCTTTATTACTATGACTAGAAATATCAAGATTAATAAAACTCTGCCTTTATGGTTAAATTTGTCAGCAAACTTTTAGACTGTCACATTATGAATCATTTTTATGTACTAAACCTCCTGTGCTATGACAGCACAAGTATATTTTAAGTGTAATTTAAGGCACAAAGATTCATAAGTAATTATGCAAGTGGTTAAACACACCCCCTCTCCTTTCTTTGCCAGCATTTCTTGTTCATTTAAATGGTTTATGTTTCCATATGTGATGAAATTCTGGTCCACCAAAGTCAATGGCAAAACTCCTATTGACTTCACTGGAGCCAAGATTTTGCCCAAGGTATTTTTGTTACTTCCCCCAACTGTATTTTTTTTAAAAGAGGAGGCAGGAATCTGCCACCTTGATTCATTCACTGATGCAAAGAATTTTTAAGTGTTTTGTTCACTTTCAAGGTTCTATGGTTCTGTAACAAACTATTCTCATCTTGTCTCATTCCCGTTAGCTGCTTATTGATATTTTGGATTGTGCAGTTTTTCTCTAAACGACTTATGAAGGAATACCAAAGATGACAATATATCAAAATATAGATTTATCATGCCTAGAAGCTCCTGGAACTCAATTTAGCAAATTGTACACTACAAAAACATGACCACAAGCTCATGGACATAGTAGGAAATTCTGGAGGCTTTGCTATTTCACCACCACCACACATTTGGTCAATACTAACTTCTAACATCTTCTGTGTGTTGAAGCAACTGTGAATTTAATATTGAGGAATTACATATAGATGTACTAAGGGGTTAATCTGCTGTCTTCATATATCAAAGCTGAATAGAAACCATACTAAAGTAGTATTTTTAACTCTTCAAAATCATGCCACAATAAATTGCTTATCGCTACCAGATAAATATCTGGCAGGCATGCTGAAAACCTGGAGATTTATGGAGTAATATCCTATGAAACCATTACTATGCCAAAGCTCTTATATCCATATGGCTTTTAATGGTTCAGATAATGTGAACACTATGCATTTAAATTTAGGGTGGCAGACTTAAGTGGAGAAAAATTCAACATATTAATGCTCACCATAAAAAATCAGCGGATGCTCCTGCTGGAATTACTTCCAAATAGTTCAGAATTTCCATTAAACTATCAAAGCAGTTCAGGGAAAACTTGTCTCTGCTTGACAGAAATATTATAATGAAAGCAATAATAAAATCTGATTTAGAGCTAGAAGCTTTTCCAAGCACTGATATCTCTGAAATTATATGTATGGTATGCATTAATCTGTTGGACTATGGTTTGAATAGCATACCCACTGGGTCCCTAGTTGGGCTGTGTTTTATATCACCGAACCTTTCAATATGTTTCTTTCAAAAAACGTCTCCGGGAAAGGTGTTAGTTTTCCATCTGTGTTGCCATATTCAGTTATGATGTGCAATACATTTTAGGACATTAAAACAGTGCTTGTGAGAGAATTAAAATACTGGAGACACAGATGAGTTTCCTAGAGTAAGACAATAATTTACTTGGGACATAGATGTAACAGGTATTTATGCTATTGGAGGTTTGCTATAAATGACAATCAAATCATTCAAAAATGCAACTTCGCAACTGTTCTCTCCTCCTCTCCCCCTTCCTGGCAGCAAGCAAGCAAGCAAGCAAGAAAGAAAGAGAAGAAAACAAACCCATCTTCTGCCATCACCAGATGTTCAAAGGGGCCACTAGTCCAAATATCATTGTCTTCAGTACTTACCTGCACATCATTCACTCCCTCAATAGCATATAATTATCAACAGTCCCATCATCAGATGAGGGTTCTTTCCCCTAAATTTGAAAATGTCTTTAGAGTGGCGTCCATATCAGACTTCCAACACAATGCTGTTTTCCTAAGGTCTGAACCTTGCATGAAGAAAACAGTTTCATTTTCACACCCCTTATCACTATCTTGTCAGTTTTGTTTTCATCACACTTGCTTTCCTTCAGATATCTTGCTGGCAGGAAATTGCTAATGGCTTGGGCAAGCCATCCTTCACTTAGTTTTATCCAACTAAACTATAGCTAAGGAATGTGCAAGCTTTTCATCTTAATTCTATGAAGGTTTCATATCAGTCAAGAAGTAGCTTTGACCAGTTATTGAGCAAACTTGTCCTTGTTTGTACAAGGAAAACTGCACAGTTTAGAAATCAGAACTACAAAATTCTACTTTGAAATAGACATTGCTTCACTAACATTCCCTTGCAACTAGTATCAAAAAGTCCTTTTTCTACCAGTATGTTACTGATTAAAGTCATGCATTAAATTAAGAATAAAAAGGATGAACCACACATACCTACTCTTACTTCTAAATTGATTTAAATAAAGAACCTGGGATATAATAGTCAAGTAAAGACAGAAGCAGTGTGAAATTTTTAGAAGGGTTCTCATTCTTTTTGTCTACTTGGGAAAGGAAACTAGGGCTTTCTGACAAGGCCTCAATATGAGTGATGGAATAATCTCTCAATATGAAAATTTTACTTACTTAAAATGAACTGTTAGCATTTTCTGACACAAACTTAAAATTTACTTAATAAACAAAGCAATTTTTTTCTTCTAAAAGGCCACAATTTACTTAGAAACCACAACTGCGAAAACATGACAGATAAACAAGAATCCTAAAACCCAATCAGCCTAAAAATCAGACCACATCTACTAGTTTTAAAATTGATAATATACAAATGAACACGTTACCTTCCTTTTTCAACAAGCAGCAGGACATCTATTTTTTCTCCATTTTGAATCAGACTGCTGATTGCTGAAAACAAAACATAATGACATTTTCCTCTTGGAAATATATGTAACAGATTTTAAATGACCAAAGGAACATGAAGCTCATCAAAATGTTTTAAATTTAGCATGCATTTTGAAAAAGTGACTATATGACAAATTGTCAAAGCATAAAACCATAAACTACAATAGATCACAAAAGTATATCAAGAAAAACAACTTGGATAATAACCAAGTAAAAATAAGCAGATTTTTAATGTAAAGTGCACCTCACTGTTTTGCTGTATCAAATTAACCTTAACCTGGAAAAAAAGCATGTTACAGTACTGTAAAGGCGCAGAAGCAAACTGGATTCAGCTTGCTTGTATTCCAACGACTGTGAATATTTACAATGTCATATTATGGAGAAAACTCATTAGCGTAGCGTGAAGACCATTTTCGCTCTTGATTATGTTGATTTATATTGGGTGTGTCTATATAGGTATACATAAGTACACATACATACATAGTTACCCTCCTATATAAAAGTCTACATATCGATTATATGTAACATACGCCACTATATTTTTATAAGCAGTATTATCTAATCAGTAAAAGGTCTGCTACACACAAAAATGCTTCAACTGAGTTTTACCTACCTACAAACTGGGCTCTTTGAATAGGTAATCTCTTTCTAAGAGTCTATGGAGTATCTTCATGTTGCCATCTACTCAAGAGACGGCAAAATCTTGAATTTCAATCAAGTTCAGTAAGCGTATCCTGGTGCATGTATCAAATGCCAGTAGCTTCCATTTTTGTGTCACATATACACAATACCTCATTTAAATTCACAGGTTTCAGAGTAGCAGCCGTGATAGTCTGTATTTGCAAAAAGAAAAGGAGTATTTGTGGTACCTTAGAGACTAACAAATTTATTTGAGCATAAGCTTTCGTGAGCTACAGCTCACTACATCGGATGCTATTGCTCACGAAAGCTTATGCTCAAATAAATTTGTTAGTCTCTAAGGTGCCACAAGTACTCCTTTTCTTTTTATTTAAATTCACAGTTGCTTGAACACACAGAAGATGGGAGAAAAAGTAGCAAGTGACTCTGAAGAATTATTATTTTGTAAACTTCAGTTACCAGTATATAATTCAATTTCCTCATTAGTGGGAAAGACCCTTACTTTCTGGCAATTGAAAAGTTAGAATCTAAGGAGGATGGACAGTCTGGGACCCTAGGAATTCAGAAGCAATTATATCACTAGTATTACAAGACATCCATTCCATCATCAGAATCAAAGCAATACTACTTGCAGAATGACCAATATTCAAAAATTAGGCCTCCATGCATCCTTGCACAGACAAATGCATAGCCAAAAAACCCTGAAATTCTGAATTCTCATAACTAACTAATCCCCAGTGCAATTGTTTCAGATTTTGGTGTCCACAGACCTGGCAACTGTAAGTCAAGCCCAGAAAGTATTCCAAAGATTAAACGTGAGCCAGACGTATGTGAATTCATGAAGAAATAGGTGCTTTTCACGGTACTGATGCGGGAAATTAAAGGAGGTCAAGAGATCTGCTGGCTTTTAAGTTGCTTTGAAGTGCAAAACAGTCTCAGATATAACAGCTGTGCAGTTGGATAGAGCTACAAATAGATACAATAGCAGCATGTATGAAGAACTACATAGAAAGAGATAATAAAATTTATGAAGAGCATAATTTCTAACCTTTTCTTCCCCCTGCTCTATATTCCATACTACCCTGCTCTGTATAATTATATTATAAAACTAAAGATGACTCCAAAATCTAATTACTCTATTCTGGAGCACAATGTAACATACTATAGAATGTATTAAATAAATATACTCCTATCTTCCTCGCATCATGAAATTGAGCAAGGAAAATTTGATACCAAAAGTAACAGAAGAGTGAAAAACACTAGATAGCGAAATAGTTTTCTAAAAGGATTATTTTTTTCCAGTAAATTTGCATACTTCAAAACTAGACCAGTCATTCATCTCAAGAATACATGTTGAATGTTTCTGCACTGACAGGAATAAAAGACAACAGACCCAATAGGTCATATATTATTCTATGATCCTGCACACTTGTAAGAATGATACTACTATAACTAGACCAGACTTGGTTTACTAACTATGATGCTGTGAAAGTGGCTTTAAACTGGGCAACCAATGGAAAAAGAGAAACAGATGTAGATACAGAGTATGAGAGTGGATGGGGATGGCATTTGGTGCATGCAATGGGATGTGTGCACTGAATTCCTTGACACTCATGATTTTAATGTTATACAGATATTCCCAAAAGCGGAGATTAGAATAAGTTTCTTAGAACACACACTAATACATTTCATATATTCTCTGAAATCTTACTTAGCTCCTGCAGTCTCCTTAGATGTATTGAATCCGCTTGAGCATTCTCCATTTCAAGACAAAAATGTAGACTTGACTTATCTATAGCAAACCAGCCTTTTCTCCACTGATCAAGATTATGGCAATCTTTGTAGTACAGCTGGCCAATCAGATCATAGTCTCTCTTTAACAAACATTCAGCCACAAAGGGGACAAAATGCTGCCAAGAAAAATGAGAAAAAATAAGCCACTCCAAATACCAAAGATATACGTACATAAAGTAATAATGCCTATGTATTAAGTGGGGATGAGGTGACAATATAGATAGATATTGCACCCCTTAATAAGGATAAAAAATAAATACATAAATTAAATCCTAAAACCAAATGTAAAATGAGGAATAGTAAATTTTTACAATTCTGATCTCCTTAAGCTTGCAAAGTCAATGATCTATTTTTATTATAAGTAATGTAACCCTTACGTACCTTGTTTTATTTCAGTAGAAAATTTGCGGAAAGCATAATTGTAGCCATACACTGCTCAATTGATGTAAGCTCCTATTGCGTGCATCAGGATCTATTGATACTAACCCTACTGAGACACGAGCACATCTACAACCATATTCTTAAGGGCAGTGTTAGAATGTTGCGTACCAATTCTCCTTGTCTTTCATTGCATTACCTCAATACACACGTACAGTACAACAGATACTTTCTTCTGCTGTACAAAAAGCCTTTGCACACCAGACAGATCAGTATTAGTCAACTTGCATTAAAGAATGGTTTCCCAGACAATTCTAAGCTAACAATGCCACTTTATATCCCATGTAAAGGCTCTTGGCCTGACTTGAACAGATAATTATCAGCATTACCTTGGCTATTGCCCAGGTCCATTTCCTCTGTGAATGTGCAGTTTCCGCTCCAAATAGAAAAACACGTTCTGACAGTAAGTAGATTTCAAAGGTAAAAATGGCCCTAAAGCAAGCAAGAGAATAAAAAAGGCAATTGTATTTAGGCTTCATAATATGAAATAGTCAAGAGCTCAATTTTTCTCTCTCTCTCTCATGCTCTCCTTATCTCATTCCTATGGAAAATCCATCTGCATTTTTCTTCTAATGTTACATATATAAAGTAGCTACTACCATAAAACAGCTTATATTATGCAGTCATAGCAGGATAGTTACAGTACCTTTGACGTCTATACATTTTGTGAGGGCATTGCATATTGGGCTTTGCATTAAGTTGAAATGAAAATTTCATTGGAAGACTATTACTTGAATTTGCAATTCTATGTAATTTCAGGACAAATATTGTTGAAATACATTCAAAACATATTATGCTTGTTGAATATAAATGGACTATTTACCCACTAAAAGGATGTTGCAAATGATTAAATATTAATACATAAATAATATTAAAACGTACCTAATATTTTAAAGGTTGGCGAATCAAAATTCACATTTTGCTAATTGCAACATAAAAATAATGATGCTGCCATTATCAAAGAAAATCAGCCTGAATTTCTAGCCAAATTTATCAAATGATGACTTGATCCTTCCTATATGAATTAGTACAATGTTAATGAGTTATGATATCCGCTCTTTGACCTCTCCCCCTAGTCCAACACATTTGGGTTGTGACTCTTCTTCAAATACCGGAGGCAGTTCAGATTTGACTACAAGCTCTGCGGATTCCTCATGCTCCTTCACCCTCATTCCAAGCGAGCACTTCCAAAGTTATATGGAAATTCTTATTATTAATAGGCTATGCATCTCAATAGTAACAGCTTATACTACTCCATTAAGAAAAGACATGAAATTCAAGAGGCCATCATATAGTCACCCAACAAACTTCTCACGTGGGCTGGACTGGAGGAAATATTCCCAGAAAGGAAATGAGGCAAGGAGTTTTTAACTCTAGACCTTTCACCCAGGCAGATACAATTGGGATGTAGCAAGCAGTAAGGTAGAATTAATTAGGGAGAGATTAGTAGACACATTATTTATTTATTTCGGGCCCCGTAGAGACAAAAAATGCTTCTGCAAAGAAACAAAGGCCAAGCCTGTAGCAGTTCATGAATGTGTTCATGGGTCAGCTTTATACATTTCCTTTGTGGGTGTTGATGTCCTTTCTTCCCAGGATACTGTCCTGAAACTTGCTGAATGGATTTTTATTCTTTTTGGAATCAGTGTCTCTGTGGCTTCATGTAATACAATACTACTGGCATCTCCTCTGGAGGTTTTGGATGCAAATACATAAAGATATTGTGAGGGAGTTTTTCTTGCTTTGTAAAGTTACCCTTTAACTTCTCTTCAGACATCTAAGGTGAAATTCTAGCACCACTGAAATCCACAGGTGTTAAGCCATTGACTTCAATGAAGCCAAGATTTCACTATATTGCATGACGTGGTTTTTTTTCCTGTGTGTTAAGGCTTTGGGCAAAATGAAGGAAGAATGATTTCCTGAAGTCTAGGGAAGGAAAAGTTAAACCTCTGTTGTGAAAGACTCTGGAGTACAATGGACTACCTTTTCTATCTCTGCCAGTCAAAAAGCAGGAAAAAAAAAATGTCAAACTGTTGTTACCCCCTCCCCACACTTTCAAATGATTTCAACCAGTTCTATGTCAATCTAGATCCATGCATGCATGTGCTTTCTATGTCAATCTAGATCCATCACCGTGCTTTCTGAAAATCTCAAAAACAGAGACAGGGCAGAAATATCATCCTTATTCACTAGGATGGGAACCGAATTGCACAAGATGTCTGTGATAGAGCTGGGAAGTGAATATATATTCCCCAAATCCAAGTTTAGAGCCTAAACCATGTGACCATTCTTGTCCTCACAGAACATGAATAATAAATAATAATAAGAATCATAAAAATGTAGGGGTGGAAGGGACCTCAAAGGGCTCATTTAGTCTATCCATTATGCTAACATACAGGTCTTGTCAAGCCCTTTCCATCTGTAGATCTCAAAGTGTTTTATAACAGAGTTCAGCATCATTAGCTTCATTTTACAGACGAAGAAACTGAAGCACAGGGAAGGGAAGTGACTTGCCTAAGGTCACCCAGCAGACCAGTGGCAGAGCCAGGAATAGAGCCTACATCTCTCGAGTCCAAGTCCACGGCTCTATCCACTAGACAACAGAGTCTCCCAATAAAAGTCACATTTTCTAAGACAGAGATTCTGAAGACACTTTTTGCAGATGCATTTGTGACCAGGAAGCAGGGCTTTAGGAAAAGGAATTAAGGGAGTTATATATGACATTGATTTGAATGGATGGCTAACATCAACTTGTAGCACTGTGAGTAGATCCAAAATAGGGAAGTTAGGCCTGATTGTTCATTTGAATATATGTTTCCTTAAGAAAACCCAATACCGTAGAAACATATACCAGAGATTTAGATGAGCCCGCATTCATGATGGTATTTGACACAGAGATGTGTCGATATGTAGTTTTAACCGTGTAAGAAATCCAGAAGATCAAGAATGTCTGGCTTTCTAGGCTGTTGTCAATCTGCGTTGACACCTGAAGATGTGTGTCCAGACTCTTGCATAAATCAAAACAGTGGAAGTCTTGTGTGTGGCTAGGACAGTATCTGTTATACTGGAAAGTACATTCTGTTTGGAAATTACTTAGCTCTTCAATAGTCATGCTGTGAGGTTCAGTTCAGAAGAAGTGAGCCCTGGGTTGGAAGATACATGATCAAATCCTAGAGACTGTTGGATATCTCTGAACTGTCTCCTTTATTTGCAGGAAGAGAGGCACAAGCCAAATGTTTTGGCCTGGGGGAGAAGTCAGTATCCAAAATGAATGTTCGAATTTATCATAATTTAGCAATTGGTATATTAAGGATAAATTCCTTTTACAGAAAATGTGGACTTCCTTACATTTTTATTGACTAATAAAAAAAATTGCCAAAGACTACTTAGTTATTTCTTGTCACCCACATAAAACAGCTCGGCTCTTTTGTAAGAGTCCAGGAACATGTGAAGCAGTAGGGAACATGTAGTCACTTCTTAGGACAAAGGCTAGAAAATGTCTTAGTTTATTTTGAATGACTAATTTTGGAACCTACCCTATATTTAAAAAGGAGTCTTCTTTATGCACCACAAGACAGATAACTTCACTGATGTCAATCATACCACTAGGAGTGGTTGTTTTATCATTTTCGTAGTAACTCAAGAAGCCACTTTCCAAAGTACACCACCTTTTATTGCAGTCTGTGAGTAAAAAGATATTCAGTTTGTCACAGTATACTACAGTCATTAGTATTATGTAAGATACGCAGCTATGGGAACGGACTTCTCCCACTGACTTCAAGGGGGCTGGGATTTCACTCGTAGCACTTCTACAGTAATACCTATTAAATCCTAAAGAAAGATAGATTATTAACGTATAGTATTTCAACCAGATATTTGTGAACATAATACACTCATTTTAAATTTTATAAGTATTAGAAATAGAGATACCAAGTTGCTTTACAGGTTTCCCTTTGCTGGTTTACACAGCTTGATGGGAGGTAGAAAATTTAGTGCTGAATTTGGTTTGTTCAGTGTTACAGAACCACAAGATACAGAATTAAAAAAACCTCCAAAGTTAGAAACATTGAAAGTTGCAGGAACAATGTATCTTGACAACAGTTGATTGCAAAATGAACAGCTGAATCATAACACACAACAGAGAAAATGTGCTGCTATTTTTTTCATGAACACTGGAAATAGAGGCCAACAGAGTCAATCCATTTTCCACTGTAAGGTGATGCTACAGTGCCCACTCAATGTCATAAGGCTAAGGAAAACAATCTAAACCTTTCAAAGATTCGAGGAAAAACATGAAAGGTCGTACTGTCCAGAACTTATATGCGTTGCAGACTACAGAACACAACAGGAAAAACAGTGTCAAAAGTTTTATTCTTTTAAGTGATCTAGAAAAGAGGGAAAAATTGCTCCCAGAAGACTAGCAACTCACGCTGTCAAATCAGAGAACATCCAAAGGATTGTTTCATTAATCTAATACAATTTTTAGTTTGGCTGGTGTTTTAGGAGGACAGGATTCTCCATGCGCTCACAACAATGAATCTCCATGGAATTCAATGGAGTTATTTATAGTAGGGTATATTATATATACACTGTAACTATGCTGGTGTCTAGAAGACCTCATGTTCAACAGTTCTTTAATAAGTCAATATTGAGATCATCTCAAGCGTCACATACAAACGTTTATGTCTTGAGGATAAATGTACTAGGAACCGTTTCTGGCTGAGGTTAGATGATATTTATGTGCATACAGTGCTATAAACATGTAGCAAACAATACATAGCATTTATAAGAGGTTGAGTTAATCCAGATTTTATCTGGAATTAATTATCAATGAGACACATCTAAGTATAGATAGGAAAAGCTACCATATACATTTATTTGTGAAAACAGATTTAAGCAACTTACAGCATTATTTGAAACATTTATTAAAATTGGATGTTTCCTACCTTTCAGAAACCTAAAAAACATACACAGTTTAAGAGATAACACATTATAAACTTTGTGTCCCTCTGTATATTTCTAGGTACATCTTAGGTTAGGAATGATTCTTAAGTTCCACTAGGAGAGTTAAGGGCACTCAGCATTGCACAGGATCAGGTCCTAAAAGATGATAAGCCATATTGCTGGATTTGCAGAACCTTCTCAGCCTTGTAATTTTGCACGGAGGCTGTAGGAAAAAAAACCCTATTCTTGGATTGTTCCATTTCATAAACTGGCTCTGCCAACAACCGTGTTTCAATTGGCTAATGAGGGTTTATGTTCAGGTAATTTTCTCCAGTGGGCACAGACATCAGAACCATACAATAGCTTTGTGTTTTAATTAATGTTTGTACAGCGGTTTGAATAGGTAAAGCAATAATTTGTTATTAGGCTCAGCGGTCCTACCCAGGACCCAATGAGAAACACTAAAATGTAGACAGAAGTAACCTCAGGATAAAAATCATCTGCAAGTGAGAGTGGAGCATATTAGCTCTTCATAGGACTGGGTTTTAAGTGCTTCGCAATGAACATATGTCCACACCACAAACTATTCCATTTAATTGGCACTAGAATAGGAATGTTCCTACAGGGCATAGCTGACATATGTATAAGATAACTGGAAAAAAAACATCACTTCACTAGCCTACAGTTTGTTTGGTTTTGCCATCCCCTGCTACCAATCCTCACTTTCTTGCACATTAACACTCAGCTAAAGTGAAAAACACAGATCAGTTCTCATAACCAGGACCTAGGAAAACATCCAGTGGCTTAAAATGCCTATTGACAAGTCTAAAGATTTTGCAACAGTCTGAAGCGCAGCGTGAGCTTAGTTTAACAACCTGGTGTATAATCTTGAATACAATCAGTTTTTAAAAAGAAATATGACCACTCATTTTTAAATGATCGCCGGTCTATGCAAAATTCCAAGTTTCAGTGTAGAGTTTAAGAGATTTTCAACTCTAATAGGAGCAGAATTTTAGCTGAATTATTATAATCTTGTTGAGAATGGCTTTAGAATGCTAAATGTTTTAGAAGACATCCATCATCCAGCTTTTCTTTCTCCCCTAAAAAAAATAAACACTATTGCACCAGAACAGTAGTAATGTTTGAGAGCTTTTCTCATTGCTTATTAACACCTGTTAACTAACAAACACTTCTCCAAACACTTCTGTTAACTAACAAACACTTCTCCAAATGCTATTCATCCCTGCTGAAGTCATTGCTAGTGCTACAATGAGAAGTCCACAAAAAGCAGGCCTACCGTCTTCTCTTGGATTGAAAACACAGTAGAAATCCACTAAATCATACTTATTTAATCCACAAATCTTCTATTTTCATGGAATGTAGATAGTCCAGTCATTAGGGCATTATCCTGGCACTTGAGACACTTGGGTTTAATTCTCTTCTCCACCACAGATTCCTGTGTGAACTTGAGCAATTCGCTTAGCCTCTCTGTGCCTCTATTTCCCATTGGTAAGTACTTTGATATTAGTGATTTAAGTAAAAGAAGGCAAACAAAATTTAAGCGTAAATAGATACTAATGCATTTTAAAAACAGTGTGTCTTACAAATTTTAAATCACTACGAATAAATAATCAAAGATCAAGCCCAAACATGTACTGTATAAATTTACAAGGGAATTTTTCAGAGGCCAAAGGCAGCTAGAAAAAAAAAATCTGCTTCTTTTCCAATTATGGTGTTTTTCTTTCAGTAAAATGCCAGTAGAAAGCATTTTAATGAAGTGTTTGGGGCTTTTCCAAGACTGAGAGGAACACTTGGGAACTTTCAGTAATTATTACTATTGGGAAATCCTGAATCTCTCGATACATTTCAAGTGTATTTCTATAATCTTGCTAATCCAAAATATCCTCACATAGCACTAAAAAGACACTGCTATTTACCTTCTTCTATCAAGTAACTAAATAATATGTAAAAATAAAGTGAAGCAGAACTTTCAGTAAGAAGAGAGCCATCTATCAGAATTTTCATGCTGGTCAGAAAAATAGGTGTAAAAAAACCTCGTGTAGTTGAGCAACAAAATCAAAAAGGTTTTAAATGCATAACCTTCCTCTGAAAAGTTACTCTTTATAAAGCTCTCATTTGCGTTAGTGGATGCCATTACAGAACACTTTGGAGTGATGCTCACAGTCTCTCTTTTTGTAAACATATTTATTTTGTTAAAGGACTTAAGTAGTACTTTTATTTTAAGAGGTGAATTAAAGCTGGAAAACTTTTGTAAAATTCCAAGAATGGATATATGAACAACCACCCTTTAAAATACATTGCATTATTGGCATATTTTAACATATTTGACAAAATAGCCATTTCCTTAAAATCCTGTGCCTCAGATTTTAAAGATATCCTTGCTTCTCTCCAGTGAGAAGGATATATATGCCATGAAAAAAAAGATTGTTAGAACTGTGCTATTCCACATACAGGTTTCAGAGTAACAGCCGTGCTAGTCTGTATTCGCAAAAAGAAAAGGAGTACTTGTGGCACCTTAATCTCTAAGGTGTCACAAGTACTCCTTTTCTTATTCCACATACAGAAATCCACGTCTGGTCTGGTCAAGACTGGATCCAGATCTGTATTTCACAGATGGTCCTTGAAAATGCTGGTATAACCCACAGATGAATGTGTGTTATCGGTTCCCCTTTGTGCTCAATCCATAGAGGATAAGAGTTTGTTACAGATTCTGCTATAGGGAATTGGCTCTTCAGCTATGGAGGTCCCTGGTTCAATCGCTAGTGTGTTGGCCAAAATAGCATCCATCACACAAATATTTGCATTTTGGAATTAAAAGCGATACTTAATATAATTCAGTATCGGAAATACCTGGAATTCTTTGATAAAAGCTTTCAAACTGCTTTATTGCCAACCCCAAAATTTTATAACAGGAGTCAGAACCCCAAAAATTCAGAAATTTCTTTTTTTTTTTAAAAAGCATCAGTGATGGAATTTTGTCCGTCTTCTGGTTTTTTAATTCCTCCTGCACACTCCACAATGTGCAACTACAAATAAATAAAATAAAATATTGTATGAAGTGTCATAGCCATGTCAGACCCAAGATATTAGAGAGACAAAGTGGGTGACGAAATTCAACTTCTGTTGGTGAGAAAGAGAAGCTTTTGAGCTCACACAGAGATCTTCTTCAGGCCTGGGAAACTTTCTCTGAGTATCACAGCTAAATATAAGATGGAACAGATTGCTCAGCCAAACCATGGGAACAGCCACAGGTACTAGGATGGCTCCTCAATATGCCCACCTCTTCATGGACTAACTTGAAGAAGAATTTCTGGACAAATGCACCACAAAACCAATATTTGAGATACATAAATGATATTTCCATCCTCTGGACAGATGACAAACTCCCTCAGAGATTTCCACCACAACCACGGCGTCTATTAAACTCTCTCTGGAACATTCCCACACTAGCATCAACTTCCTGGACACCACGATCAGCTTCAGCAATGGAACCCTACAGACAACGATATATAAGAAAACCATGGATCACCACACCTACCTTCATAGATTCAGTAACCACCCCAAACACACCAAGAAATCAGTTATCTACAGCCAGGCATTCATATACCACCGAATATGCTCCAAGGAGAAAATCCAGAATATACACCTTAACACACTTAAAATCACCCTCCACCACACAAGGGAACTCCACCAGAGAAGTAGATCGCATCCTGGAATGGATTACCCAAATACCTTGAGAAAATCAGCAGAAATAAATTCCATTATAATCGCACATCCTTAGCTGTCACATACCACCCCACACTGCAGCCTATATGGGGTATCATCAAACAAGTACAACTCATACTCAAATGGGGACCTATCCTGAGAAATCATTCTGAACCTTCTCTTCTAGTTTTCAAACAACCCCGACCCCTCAAACTCTTCAAGTTTACCATCAGAAGCAAGCTCCACAGAGACCAGGCCACACCAACTCAAAGTGGCACCAGATGCAAAACCTGCAGCCATAGCTTCACTACTACAACGATCAGCTCCCATCCCCCAAAACACCTTGCAAGATCCATGGGTCCTACACATGCCTATCACAACATGTGGTATACCTCATCCAGTGCACTAAATACCCCAATAGCAACTATGTGGATGAACCCAGACAAACCCTATGTGTAGGATTCATACAAGGTTCATGTGCTTGGCAACATTCAGGGCACACCCGGAGTGTTGTATAGGAGTTGTGCACACACAGCTCCTCTCAAGGACATGAGCCTTGGAATCTCGCCCAGATGACAGGAACTGCGGGAAGCCTCTCAGGACTGGGCTCAAGGCCCGAGAGCAAGGAATGCGGTAGATAGAAATTGGTAAATAAGAATGTTAAACAAAGCCAGTGTATTCCTTTTATCTGTTGGAGAATGTAATGCGCGGGGGGGAGAGAAAGAATAAAGGGGAAGGTGGAAAGCTGACAGGCAGAAGCCCGTTAGCAGACCAGCTTGCTTGCTTGCAAAAAGCTTTGTCCTGTCTTGTCTTTGAACTGCAACACCCTATGCTCTCAAACGAACTCTCTCAGAAAAAATGATAAAAGACAAAAACAACACATCACCTTATCACAAAGCGATCACTCTATATCTGGCCTACCAGACCTCATCCTCAAAGGAAACCCACACAACACCTTCAGAAGACCAGCCTAGCAGCTTAAATTCATTACTCTGCTAGACACCAAAAATCATAGACTAAACAGAGACACTGGATTTATGGCTCATTACAACAATCCCACTAACAACTCCCCCAGATGCTTCCCACCCTCTTTCCTCCCCTCTCACTGGAGGGATATCAATGGACCTCTTCACCTTGAAAGATCTCTTGAAATACATGTTAACTACTTATGCTAAACAATCTGTTCCATCTTGTATTTAGTTGGGACACTCTGAGTAAGTCTCCCAGACCTGAAGAAGAGCTCTGTGTAAGCTCAAACCTTGTCTCTCTCACCAACAGAAGTTGGTCCAAAAAAACTATTACCTCACCCACCTTGTCTCTCTGAATAAAATGTTCATACCAAAAATGCAGCCCCTGGGTCCATGACTCCCTTCCATCCCACTGTTCAGAGAGTTCTCCAGCTCTCTCAGCCTCCAATTTCTGGAAGGCTCTAGCAGCCACCAGTCACCAACTCTCTAATTCTAGACAGCTACATAGCAAATTTCCCTTGAGCTTCTGCCTCTATTTATTCCCCCTCACTGTTCTGTGGTGGGCTGGGATAAGGCTGCTGTTGCTGCAAAACTTGGAGAGGGGATGACTCCACTGTGCTGAAACTGCACAGTGCTCTGGGTGCTCAAAGAACATAGGGATGCCCCGGTACTGTGACAGCCACTAAGGCTGTATGCAGCACATTGGCTTTCTAGAGTCAAGAGGGAAAATTGCAGCAACTCAAGCAATATTCCTGGACTTCCTGTAATAGGCTGGATCTCACTGGATTTGAAACAGTTGAACACTTGGTACATTTGAATGCAATCTGAATGCTGAGGCTTGGACCTATGCTCGTTTTTATTCCTTTTCTTAGCTCGTGATGTACTGGTGATTTTACTCAAAGAACTAGAAGCCTGAAATTCAGGATTTCTCCGTGATTGTTGAAATGCAAGGCCAATTACATTGTTAGCCAACAGCCATATTTCTGCCCTCCCTCTTCCCTCCATCCCCCACCCCCACCCTTTATGGAGCTAAAAGACTAACTTTTAGCAAAGCCTTTGTATGAAGTCCATTAAAGATGCAGTGGTTGTGGACCGGGACATCAGTCTTTCCCTCTGGTGACCTAAATGTTCTTCCCACTTTTTTACTTTTCAGAAGTTTATTTTTCCTCCTCCTTTTCTTCTCCAGCAACTACTGACCACAGAGATTTGTGGTTACTATGATTTTCTTTGAGTGAATGCTAACTTCTTTTGCCTCTTTAAACACTGGTGTTATTTTAGAGATGTAGTTTTTCTTTACAGAACTTTTAAAAATCTATTGTTAGAAGTTAAGACACTAAACTCATCCATAGTACAGAATCAATCAAGTACAGAAAGTAAAAGATATTTACCTTCTTTCAATTTCCTGTCTGTAAATAACTTAGCAGCATTATAAGAAACTTTGTATAAAAATTCACAAAGAAAAGTAGAATGTGAAGCATCTTGAGTGAAGCCACTTTCAAAACCAGTATCATAGTTTGGGAAATCTATGAAGAGAACAAAGCCAATAAACACCACACAGAATTTCCATTATTAACATTTACAGCCATTTGACTTCCTTCGTCTCATTTCTTGAATACATAACTGATAGTGTACACAGTTTTCTTCACCTCATGCTATGCATGATTTAAATTATGTTTCTACTTTTTTATATATTGCTCTAATTGAGTTATTTCTTGCATATATTAAGTAAAATAATAAAGTGTGACTTAAATACTTACATTAGTTGCAATGTTACTGTAATCCAGCAAGGATAAATGTAAATAACCATATGCTTTTATATATATATATATAAAAAAGTAAAATAGTTGCTTTACTAAACTTTACTTAATATACTTGAACAAAGATTTTGTTTCCCGAAGTCTCAATCATGCCTTTGCTGCAAGCTCTGAGCAAAGAGCAAAACGAGATTGTGACAGTCACCATCAGCTTTCCAGGTTCCCCCTTACTCTGAGGAAGGAAGGGCCCTGTGCCAGGCACGCTATATAGCTATACTGGCTTGAGCACTGCGGGGAAGAGAAACATAGTCAAGATGGGAGTCTTGCAATCTGCTCTTTCTGGGGCCTTAAGATCATTGCACAACTTGCCTTCGAATGGAATATGGCTGCTTCTTAAGTGAGTGTGCGCATTACACCACGCACCAGAGTCTGCACTGGCTTCTGATTAGTATCTGGGTGGAATATAAGGAATATAAAGCCCTAAATAATTTGGGCACTCACTGCCTGAGACCACATCTCTGAGCTGTATGAGCTAATATTGACCTGATCTAAGGCAGAGGGTGTTAATGTCAGTGTTTCCCAGAATCCTTGAACTCACTACTCTCCCTGATCAGTCCAGAGTTATTGACTTTCAAGGCAGGCTCTAAGGTTTCTCTCTTTTCTCTGAGCTACACCAGAAGGCATGAGATGAGGGAACCAAGATGGTTTAGTGGGGTAATGCTGTTATTTTATGCTGACTTGATTAAAAAGATGAGCTATATTTTGGGCGATGGTTTTGTGAAAGATGGATATGTCTGTGTGTTGCAGACACTGTTAATGATTTAAAAGCTTGTAGTAAGCACCAACAGCCTCAGAAATGTGCTATGAACAAATTAAATTGGTATTTAAGTAAAAGTCGCACAATCATTATCCTATGGTCTCTCCAGGTTCTCTCTGTGATTAATATGAAGGCTCTTGGTTTCCACCACCAAGCATGGAAGTTACACATGACTTTTTCTTGATTAAGTGAGATCTTAAGCATGATGTTTTAGCAAAGGAAGTAGCATCAAAAACACATACACAGTTAAATTTGATTTTTGCTAAAATTACAATTAATTCCACCACCCCATGTTCCTTCACCATGCCAAGCACATCTGTCAAAGACTTACACTTTTTCAACCCAGTACTGATGTTCTAGATTTTTCTCCATTAGCTCATTACATAAAGAGAGTTTAAAACATTCAAAACATGAAAAGGACATAATATAACTCTATACCTGAGAATTTATTGTGATAGAGGAATTCCATTTGCAGTCTTTGTCCTGCTTTCTTGGCTAGTAAGTAAGGAGTACTGTAAACAGGATCTCCAGTGGCGCACATTACATCAGCTCCACTAAACAGCAATGTCATTGTTTCCAACACATCTTGTTTAACTACTGCAGCACACAGGGCCTGATCATGTTGGGGGGGAAATGACAAGTCAGTTTAAAACAGAAAATGAATAGGAGCAAGTATTATTATTTTTGATATAGGTGCAAATTCCGGTGTCCCTGAACTAAACCCGCACACCCTCATTCACAGAGCCTGCATACAGTGGAAAGTAATAGGGGGCAGAGGGAGTAATAGGTAGAGGTCCCTCTAACCCCCTTCCGGGGGGTTCTGAATCCTCCATGTTCTGCAGAGAAAAGGCTATGTGAAATTATTATACAGCGCTGGCTGGCTTGAGTCAATAGATATGCTTGTAGAGGTAGCATATAGGAAGTACTTCACTAACCCTCTCCCTCCATAGCCTTAAGAGAGTTTCTCCCTCTCACATCTCACATTTCTAAAGAAAGCTCTTGCTGTCAAGCCCCTGGTATTTGGAGTGGACTGAAAGGACAGAATTTGGCCCCAAGACTCTATGCTATTAGAAAGTTAAGTGAAAGTAACAGATTGCATTTTGAAAATCGTGCCTTTGATTGATAAAGTGATTAATGATTCTGGGGCGCCTCAATTTTAGGGCACCCAATTTGAGATAACTTAAAAAGGGCCGGATTTTCAGAGGGTGGATACTCAGAACTTCCTGAAAATGAGGGCCCTTTAACAAGTGTCAAGTTGTGTGGCATCAATCATTAGTCAAATCAAATCACTTCTGAAAATATTGGTCCACATCTTTAAATCAAGAGAAATTACATGATTTCTGCAATCTGTACCAATTCAAGTTCCATGATTTAGTATGCATTTAATATAAATTTATTTGATTTATTTAACAAACAGGTTTCTCTGAAATGAAAGACGAAAATATTCTTGTTGCATTGAGCAATTCTATCATGCCATTTGCATAAGTCAACATGTGTTTATCTAGTATACATGAAAGGACTTTATGTTACTATAAAAGAGTGAAAATGACCCACAGAACCATAGAAATGTGGGACTGGAAGTGACTGCAAAAGGCCATCTAGTCCAGTATCCAGTACTGAGGCAGGACTAAGTATTATCTAGCTGATTTTTTTTCTTAACACTGATACAGTGAACTTTTCACTGACATTTCACCGAATCTCTCCCCCACACACAAAATGACTAAACTATAAATAAAATCACTCTCTCCATAGATATTTTGTATTTTTCTGATTAAAAGATTGGGATCATTTTAAAAGAGATTATACTACCACTCTATTTTACAAGGCATGTATAACCCAATAGTGGTCTATTGAGGTTCCTTCCAGTCCTACACTTCTATGATTCTATAATTACTTGGCACTGGCCAAGTAATTACAAAATAATTTCGTGTCCCTGCAGAGCACTTGATAATTACATCTGAAGTTATCCAGTAGTTAAGTGATTAACACACAGCAATTATAGACTTCAGTAGTTAGAAAAATCAAGTTTATAAAACAGAAATAACCAACTACAACTTTTCTCTACTGTTCACAGTTATCGTATAACCAGTGATTCATTACATGGTTATTACACAATGAAAATAGAATGCACTACTTTACTAAGCAGCTTTGGGTGAAATTCACTCCTCTCCACATGAAGCATAAGGGATCAGTTTTTGTTGTGGTGAAGTCAGAAGGTTTGTGACAGAATTTAGTCAAGCCCATGGCAAGCAGTAAGGTTACACTATGGATGGGCTGGATGCCTTTGACTGTCTTTGAATGAAATAAATATGCATTTGTTGCAAATTCTCATGGCTTTAGGACTACAAAATAGAGCCATTTCTCTAATACAATGACAAATTCTCCTTTAAATAAGTGGGCTCCTCTCTTTCCAGTTGGGAGCAAAATTATTTTTTGCTAACTCTTATTTGCTAAACTCAACCCACCCTTTCCGCTCCCCCACTTCACTGAATAGTGTGTATGTACACACATTTTCCAAGTTCTGACTAAGAATTAATCAAATATGCAATCTGTCCAATCTCTGTGTATTTTAACCCTGACCATAGCACTTCTTCCCTATCCCTGGACTTCAATACATGTGACTATGCACTCAAATCATCAACGAAAAGCACAGGTCTCCTTTATGAGACAGAATACTGGATATCAAGAAAGTTATACAAAAATTAAAAGTTAATCTTAAATTTGCCATCTAATAATTGATGACAATCTATTTGTGTAAAAAGGAATACTGAGAACTCTAGATTTCTCATTTTATTTGTTCCAGCTTGCTTCTCTTCTAATGGGGTACAATCTACCATATAAGAGAGAGTGCATGAGTTACTTTCACACTTGATAACACTCTATGATTTAATGTAGTAAAATGATGTTACATGTCAGATAGATTATATACTACATCATCTGTAGTAGAAGAAACAAACCACTGAAGTGGGAATTTCAATCTGCCAAGTATGTAAATCATGAATTTCTAATTTTCAAGTAACTTATGTTTGTGAATAGACATATTAACAGGAGATACCATCATCTTTTACAAACACAAAGAAACTGATTGAAAAAGCAGCAACAAAATAACATGGGGCATACTTTTAAGAACTATTAACAGACATTATACACATTGAAAATATTTCAGAAGATCAAAAAGTATCAAGGTCGTTTAAGAGTAATTGTACTGTATGCCATATGATTTGTTGCATGCAAGAGTATAATCCAAACAACAGTATCGAACAACATCACCTGCACCTAAAATGCAAGGTGAACAGGCTTAATTTAAGACAACATATTGAGCAGTTTTTATTAAATGTCTCTCAAGATACTTGTGTGTAGAGACAGCATATATTGGGTGCTACCAGTTAACTCCATACCCTTCAGAAAATCAACCACAGATCACAACGGATCATTCAATCATTTCTATCCCCAAATAATGGCTAAATACTGTGGAATTAGAATTTGGGGTCTTTTTATGATGAAGGTATTTTACTACTTTAGTAAGCAAAGATCTACATACTGCTAATGCAGTGGACTGTACGGATAAAAAGTATCTGTCATTATTGACTAATAGTTCACATGTAGCCTTGGACAAAAACACTATTGGTGGCAGAATGTTAGCCAGGAGGTTGTCTGCTACCAGTCTAAAAAAAGGTTATACAAGAACTTAAATAGAGTGATTAGGATGGATTTCTGTCTGCACACCCAAACTCACAAATAATGAGGGCGGGACTTAGTTTACCATAATATTACCTTATTTAATTCTTCTTTGGTTTTGTAGCCCAAAGGAGTTTTCCTGAATCTTCCTTCTTTGTATTTTTGTGTAATAAACGTTATCCTTTTTTCTAGAGAGGAGTCCATATGCAATTCCTCCTCTGGCTGAAGTTTTCCTGCCCAAAAGCTGTTTGCCCTTTTATTTCCAATGACAATAAAAAGCTGTCAAAGAAAAAGAAAAGGTAATTCAATGCAAAAGATATCGAGGTAAACTATAAAATCTTTTAATCTGCTAAACTGAAAGATGATTAGAGAAAATGGAGTTGACGCTGGGGGACAATGGAAGCCTCAACAGAATCATTGCTTATGCTGTCCCGTTAAATGGTGGATGAATAATGAAAGAGTCCAGAGTTCTATGTTCATGATTAATCTCCAGTAACAATGGAGGCTTAACAATGCTACTCAGATACAGTATTTCAAAAGGAACTGGGCAAGATCTATAGAAAGGTTAACAACAAAGGATAAGCAAATATGTACAGAAGCACAGTGCACCAGCCCAGTGCCCGTTACAAACTTTGAAGTAAACACCAACTTTTTCCTGTCAAAGTAACCAACTAATTTCCCCACAGCAAAAAGGAAGATGTGAGGTGATGAAAAAGGATCTCATTGTAGAGAACAGACACGGTTACTCTTAAAAAATGTCTTCCATTTTCAAAAGGTTTTATTGTTGGATAAATATTCCCTGGGAGTAAAAGGGGGAAATATTGCTGGATGTCTCTCAAAACAAAATATTTTAAACACCACCACTGCAGGAGATTCTCAGGAAGATTATTCTAGAGAGAATAGATATAACTTGGCAGCTTTAAAATTTCACTCACACCTTTTCTTGAACTGAACTGAGTTTTTCCTACAAGTGTGTAATGGGAGGACTCCATCTTAGGGTTAGATTAAGGGCCCATTAAGCACATTTCCAATTAAATCATGGCAAAGCAATGCTCCCTTACTGAGTGGATTGCATTCAGTTAACGTTAGCAGGTAGCCACCACTGCTGGATAATGGACAGCATTCTGGAGGGTGGACTGCAATTGTACTAATTCTCAGTGTGGAGATACAGGAGTGTGGAGGAAGAGGAAGGTTATTAGTGCCCACACCACCTTGCACACCACTGTAGAGACCAGCTACAGTCTGGCTTTGTGTATCTAGATTATATCTAAATTATCAAAATCATTTATGCAACATTAAGAAGTATGTGAAACAATATTGCCCACTTATGATTGTATTGCTAATCTCAGGATAATATTTAATGTATTTCTTAAAGCCCCAGCTCCTGGAGTCATGCAACTTTCTTTTAAAAAAAATGTATTGGGAGGAGAGGGGGGAAATATTTCAGCCCGCATGGTTTTGGAGAGAAGATGGAAAAAACAGAAAGGAAATAAAAATAACTAGGGCTGTTAAGCAACTGAAAAAACTAATCAAGATTAATCACATGATTTAAAAAATTAATCATGATTAATTGCACTGTTAATACTAGAATTCCATTTATTTAAATATTTTTGTATGTTTTCTATGTTTTCAAATATATTGATTTCAATTACAATACAGAATACAAAGTGTACCGTGCTCACTTTATATTTGTTTTTGATTACAAATATTTGCACTGTAAAAAACAAAAGAAATTGTACTTTTGAATTCACCTCATACAAGTACTGTAATGCAATCTCTTTATCATGAAAGTTGAACTTACACATGTAGAATTATCCACATAAAAAATAACTGCATTCAAAAATAAAACAATATAAAACTTTAGAGCCTACAAGTCCACTCGGTCCTACTTCTTGTTCAGCCAATCGCTCAAACAAGTCTGTTTACATTTGCAGGAGATAATACTGTCCACTTCTTGTTTAAAATGTCACCTGAAAGTGAGAACTGATGTTCATATGGCACTGTTGTAGCCAGCGCTGAAAGATATTTACGTGCCACATGGACTAAAGAGACATATGTCCCTTCATCTTCAACCACCACTCCAGAGGACATGCGTCCATGCTGCTGACAGGCTCTGCTCAATAATGATCCAAAGCAGTGCAGACTGATGCATGTTCATTTTCATCATCTGAGTCAGATGCCACCAGCAGAAGGTTGATTTTCTTTTTTGATGGTTTGGGTTCTGTAGTTTCCACATCAGAGCGTTGCTCTTTGAAGACTTCTGAAAGCAGGCTCCACACCTCGTCCCTCTCAGATTTTGGAAGGCACTTCAGATTCTTAAACCTAGGGTCGAGTGCTGTAGCTATCTTTAGAAATCTCACATTGGTACCTTCTTTGTGTTTTGTCAAATCTGCCGTGAAAGTGTTCTTAAAATGAACAACACGTGCTGGGTCATCATCCGAGACTGCTATAATGTGAAACAGAGCAGAGACGTACCATTCTCCCCGAAGGAGTTCAGTCAAAATTTAATTAACGCATTTACAAGAAAAAAAAAAAAAGAGTGTCATCAGCATGGAAGCATGTCCTCTGGAATGGTGGCTGAAGCATGAAGGGGCATACGAATGTTTAGTATATCTGGCACTTAAATACCTTGCAACGCCAGCTACAAAAGTGCCATGTGAACGCTTTCAGGTGACATTGTAAACAAGAAGCTGTCAGTATTATCTCCCGTAAATGTAAACAAACTTGTTTGTCTTAGTGATTGGATGAATAAGAAGTAGGACTGAGTGGACTCGTAGGCTCTAAAGTTTTACATTCTTTTGTTTTTGAGTGCAGTTATGTAACAAGAAAATATACATTTGTAAGTTGCATTTTCGCAATAAAAAGATTGCATTATGGTACTTGTACGAGGTGAATTGAAAAATACTATTTCTTTTATCATTTTTGTGCAAATATTTGTAGTAAAAATAATATAGAATGAGCACTGTATACTTTGTATTCTGTGTTGTAATTTAAATCAATATATTTGAAAATGTAGAAAAACATCCGAAAATAGTTAATACATTTCAATTGGTATTCTATTGTTTAACATGTAATTAAAACTGCGATTAATCATGATTAAATTTTTTAAATCGTGATTGTGTTGAGTTAATTGCATGAGTTAACTGAGATTAATCGACATCCTAAAAGTAATCCAATAAGAATTATTTCTTAAAATCAAATGACTGTAAAACCAATCTCATGAATTGGAGCGGGGAGGTGATTTCTGAATACGTTGGGTTGGCAATTCTGTTAAAGAGTAAATACATTATGCAAGAATAGGGCTTATAAATTTATTTTAATGAGCTGAGCCTTTAAACACAAATAAGAAAGCAACCTTTATACCAAAAATCACACAGGTCTAACATATTTTTCACAGTATCTCAAGAAGTAAAGTTATCACATAACCTACCTCAATCAGCTCATTGCTCCAAATGCTGGCATCCATTTTTAGGCTCCGGACCTTTGAATCTCTGGGCCCTAAAGATCTGTGCTGCCCTTAATAAAAATTAAATAATATTTTTAATTTATTTATTTCAACTGACCCTTTGGGTTAAAAAGTAACAAAAACACGACTTTAATAAAGACAGTAGACATTATGCTGATTGTTTTTAACAAAGACTGGTCATATGCAAGAAGTTTGAAATTTTTAGATAATTACAATACTGTGCAATTCACAATATACTAAAAGCAACACCCTAAATTATGAAGAGATTGTAAATTCTTTGGAATAGGAATGATGTATTTTCCATGTTATGTAAATACAGGTTGAACCTCTCTAATCCAGCACACCCTGGTCCCGCAACATATATGGTCCAGCATAGGCGCCGACTCAGTCAGTGTTCCAGGGTTGGCGCACCCACGGGGAAAAATTAGTGGGTGCAGAGCATCCACTGGCATCAAGCTCCCCGTTCTGCCCCTCTCCCCCCGCGCCTCTCTTGCGCCTGCAGCCCTGCGTTTACCAACTACTCCTCCTCCCGCCCAGTTCTTCCAGAGCGCCACAAACAACTGATTCATGGCATTCAAGCTCCGGGAGGGTGGGGGAAGATGAGGAGACGCCTACGGAGACCCACTGGCACTCTGCATTGACCTCCCATGATTCAGCAAATTCTCTAGTTCAGCACCAGTCAGGTCCCGAGGGTGCCAGACTAGAGGGGTTCAACCTGTACTGTTTACCTTTATGCAGTTCTTTAAATACTTAATATCTCACCAATTTTTTTCTGATACAGGGGACATTTAAAGATTTTTTTTTAAAACTACTTGGAATTTTTATCTCTTCCTCTCCTGCCCCCACTTACTGCAAATGTAAAAATCCTGTTTGACCTGTCATTTAAAAGTAGGTTTCTACCAACATTCAAAAATATTTCCTTGGTAACCATAAAATATGTACTGAAGTTATGGAGATAATTTCTGAAATGTTTATTTTGCAATGTCTACTAGTAAGGTTTTGTTGAAGGAGCACCCAAGAGAAGGCCACTGTAGAGAAACTAAATGAATTCTTTGCATTGGTCTTCACTACAGAGAATATAGAGATACATACATCAGAACTCTTCTTTTTGGCTGACAACTCTGAAGTTCTGTCCCAATTTGATGTGTCAGTAAAAGAGGTTTTAGAACAAACTGATAAGGTAAACTGTAATTAGCCACCAGGACTATGGTATTCATCCAAGAGTTCTGAAAGAACTCAAATAAGAAATTGCAGAACTATTAACTGTAGTATGTAACCTAATACTGAAATTAACCTCTGTACCAGACAACTGGAATATGTAATTCTTTAGAATTTAGAATTATTTGAGGCAGTCAACAAGCAAGCAGATAAAGGTGATCCAGTCCATATAATATATGCCGATTTTCAGAAATCCTTTGACAAGGTCAAAGGAAAAAATAATCCCAACTACACGTATACAATGGTGGATTCTAAATTAGCTGTTTCCCCCAAGAAAGATATTGAGGTCACTGTGGATAGCTCTCTGAAAACTTTTACTCAACGAGCAGCAGCAGTCAAAAAGGTTAACAGTATGTTAGGAACTATTAGGAAAAGGATAGAAAATAAGACAGAAAATATAATGCCACTATATAAATCCCTGGTGCATCACACCATGAATACTGTGTCCAGTTCTGGTCACTACATCTAACTTTCATACGAGGAGAGACTAAAATTATTAGGGCTGTTCAACTTAGAAAAGAGACTATCAAGGGAGGATATAATAGAGTTCAGTAGAGTCATGAATGGTATGGAAAAAAATGAACAGAAATGTTATTTACCCTTTCACATGATACAAAAACTAGGGGGTCACCTAATGAAATTAACAGGAAGCAGGTTTAAATACAAACAAGAGGAAGTATATTTTCACACAATGCACAACAAACCTGTGGAACTCACTGCCATGGGATATTGTGATGGCCAAAAGTATAACTGGGTTCAAAAGAGATAGGTGCATCAATGGCTATTAGGCAAGATGGTCAGGAGGGACACAACATTATGCTCGGGGTGACCCTATACCTCTGGCTACCAGAAGCCACGAGTGAAAAAGAGTGAATCACTCCAAAATTGCCCTGTTCTGTACACTCCGCTGTAGCTCTAATACAGACCACTGCAGAGACAGGATAGTAGACAGAATGGACCATGGTCAGACCCAGTATGGCAGCTCTTACATCCTTATTTATATGGCTACAAGGTACCCAGTGCCTCTAAGGAGCCTCAACTTCCACTGACCGCAATGAATTACTCATTTATAGGGCACTGAACAACTTAGAGGACACATTCATACATAGAAGTGATTTAGAATAATGAAATAATACTTTGATTTAAAAATAACACAAACTTCCATTAATTTCTGTTCCTCAAAACTTTTGCAAGGACATGTATAAATGGCACTTAAAGCAAAACAAAAACAATGCAAGGACATGCACAAGTATGCAAATGACATCCTGGAGAACCACCACGGCCTATTTTTAATTACTCTACCTGCACATTTCTTACAAATGACAACACAGAGATTGATGGATGCCCAGTCGGGATCTGGAGCTTTACAATCAGCACAGCTCCTGTTTGACTCATTGAACCATATCTTCTCAGCTACTTCATAATCAGAGAGAGTTTCTGCTATCGATTGTTGCAGTGCTTCAATCCACTCTTGTTTCTCTCCTTCCGACTCTGCTGTAAAGCTGAAACAATTGACTTTTCTGCATTATTGATCTTTATTTTAAAGCCCAATTAAACCGGGTCTATAGTTCCTCTTCTGCATTTAATCTACGAATGAAATTGCTGTTCAAAAATTTGACTTCCCTACGGATTTAAATATCAAGACAAGATATATTCTTTCATTTTGTTGCTTAATGAAAACTCCCTTAACATTCCAACATATCTATTTCTTTAAAAGCTAAATTAATTAAATGCAACAGTAGTTTTTGGCTCACTCAACTTTCATTCCAGAGTTGCCTTCAATCTTTTTACTCCATATAAGTCAGATTTAAAACTTGAGTTTAAGCCACAGTATCACAAATGACTCAGGAGGACATAGCCAACGGAGCGATTAGTATTTACTAAGCAGGAGAGATGGACTGTCTCATAGATAATAGCTCTAAATAGGATATTCCTTTACACAGACTATCTAATGTTGTTGGTTTAGTGTAAGTAGAATATTCACTATCTGACCCAGTTAGCCACAGACTCAAGTTATTGATCATGACCAATCTATGCTGTTAGAAATGAGAATCAGACAGGACACCAATGAAACCAAAAATTATGCTTGCTTTTTTAGTCTCCTGTCCCAAAGTTAAGATCCAGAAATCCAAGGAGAGGGATAGGAAAAGGAGAAATCATTTCCCTATATTACTACAGTTTCATTTAAAGTAGAATAGTTTACTATGACAGTCCATAAAAGGTTTGTATATCTATATTAGTATTCTTGCTTTTGTTTACAATAGCATTCACCACGGAACATAATCAGCTTGCTACTAGCTTCAATGGGAAGTTCTTCAAAGGGTTGGCATATGATCCTTTTTTAGGATAAATTGATAACTAATTACATGGACAAAGTACTATTTTCAGTACCTCTTTTACCTCACATTTTTATTTATTTCTTTAAAAGAAAAATACTTTACAGTGATCTCTCCTTTTCCTTTACCCTTGCTTAGAATGAAACCACACACTGACACTCAATTCATCCTTACATTATAAAGAATAAGAATTTTTAAGGCCTGGGACATCTAGTAGACACTGTACTTAGAAAGGGGTGTAATAAAATCTTACAACTAAATAAAATCTTACAAGTACTGTATATAAAAACACTGAATAAACATATTTTAAATTACTGCAATTTTTACCAAAAGTGAGTAAGGTTAATTTTAATGTCAAGCAAACATTTTTAGAATTTACTACCAGCACTGAAAATTTTTATACATAAAAATGTGAACAGCTCTTACCTAAAGCTTTTATAGGGAGTGATTATTTCAAAAGACTGTTTTGCTGTCCTGTCCACTTGTTTTACATTCGCCACATTCATAGGGATTATAGTGATACCAAACCCAGTCTTAAAATCCTAGACAGAAAAAAAATGAAAAAAAATTAAGGTTTCATTCTTCAGTAATCAGAAGAAGATGCAAAATTATTAAATCAGCTGTTAACAAGGCTCTTCTTGATTGCATTGAGAGAGGGCAAAAAATACCTTAACTACTTTCTGAATATTACTTTTCTATGTAAGCAGTTCCTCTAGTTCCTAGAGGGATATTATTTGAGCACAAGTGAGAGGGTAAATGTTCTATGCAATTGAATGGGAGGTAAAGTGGTCTAAGAGAAATCTCTGTTTTAAAACATGATTCACTGGATTAAATCATACTTCAGTTTTTGTTAACCTCGGTTTCTACAGTGCAACTATGTATATCCTTATAGATATAAATATGGGCATTTCTAATACTAAGAGAATGCTTTCACAAAGTTCATAAAATTTCTAGTTCTTGAACATTTGACTCGTTTTGTCATTGATCTATTGATTGAATTTGGGCAAGTCATTTCACCTCTCTGTGCCTTCGTTTCCCAATCTATTAACTGGAGACAGTAAAGCTTGCCTTTGAAATGGCCTTTGGATGAAAAAACACTATACAAATGCTTAATAGTAGTATCTGTGGTCTTGTTACAGATGCTGAACGTGGGCTTGCTTCCATTTTTAATAACAAAATTGAGCAATAAAAGGAAAACTCATATAATTCATATGTTTGTAGCATAAATGTTAAGTAATAATTGTATCACAGAAGGAAACAAAGGATTTAGCACTGTAGACACATATAGTAACAGATTCCCTACCCCAGAAAGTTTATAATCTTCATTTTAGAGCAGACCCTAAAACAATATGGAGCCTTGAGACTCCATTTCAATTAAAGTTGCTTAATTCATTGAAGGGGGGGAAAACTGTTTATGATTTCCTGCAAGACTGACACACCAAAACAACTCCTAAAAGTTGTTCTGTTTAATTTTTTAAAGTTAGATTTCAAGTACATCAACAACAAAACTGAAGCTATCAAAAACTGTTGTGGCAATTAGTACTCAAACTAAGAATTTCGCTATATGCCCTTAAACCCTCCCCCCCAAAAAAAACCTCTTTCTAATGCAAGTTTTTCATCTTTTAGATTTAGCTATTTCCCCCCTCCCTTTCCTTTAATTTTATGCCTCTAACATGTTTGCATTTATTTTTCTTCACTTTCAGCCACTTCTTACGTTTTCTCCTAACTCAATGACTTTGATCCTGATGTACCTATTCTAGAGAAGACCAAAAGCTCTCTGTGAACTAAATTCATCCTCTCTGATCAGTTCTATGGGCACAAAATGAGGAGTATAATCACTTCTGAGAATAGACTTGACAGCATGTTCTGTAGTAATGAAGTACAGTATTCTTAAAGTCCAATTTCAATGGTGAAATTAACAGAAGCCTGATGCATTTAAAAAAAAAAAAAAAACCACATTGTGGCCGAGAAAAGCAAATATTTAGTTTTGAGCTACATTGGCTATGATGGGTTAAGTCACATGTGAAGAACAAGATAGCCAACAAGAAACTAAAGGCTTCACTACTTTCTTCACTACTTTACTTTTAAGCAAACTGAATGATGCTTCAATTAGTTGCTTATAATAACCCATAAGAAGGCAGAGCTGAATGAACAAATGGCACCACACCTGAAGAATTGTGCACAATTCTGGTTGTTAAATAGAGAATGGATATTGAGTGAATGGAAGAAGTATGAGAAATAGGATCTCAGAGCATATAACCTGGGGTCCTGTCTGGAGGCAACTGTGCTTTATCCACACTTCTTTCAACTGCCAATGGGGCGGGGAGGGGGGGAGAGGGAGTGAGGGGCAGGAGAATGGGGAAGGATTAAAGGTGGAAAAGTGGGGGTGGGAGATCAATTTATCCCCTCCCCATCCCTTTTGCATATAATTAATTACTTTTCCCCGTTCCCATAAATTTGGCCACTGTAATTAATATGGACCATCATACCAAAGGCAACAACAGAAGTTTCAAATATGAAGCCACTCAAAAGGAATCAGAAAGGCACCGGGTACAATTCCCTTCTCCACCACAGACTTCGTATACAACCTTGGACAGGTCACTTAGGCTCAGGTCCTCAAAGGACTTTAGGCACCTATCTTCTGGTTCTGCCTCAGCTCTCCAGCTGTAAAATGGGGATAATAGCATTGCCCAAACCTCACAGGTGCGTTGTGAGGATAGATACATTAAAGACTGTGTGATGCTCTGATAATTTGTAATTAGGGGCCAGATAAGTACTATAGATCACTAGATAGAGGGAAATAAATATAAATATGAAAGTGAAGTGATTCCTTTTTTTGTTTTTATGCTTTCACCACCTCACAAAAGACTCTCTTGCTTTAACAGTAGATATTGTAAAAGTTGGGCACTTCACAGCACTAGGAGGAATATCACAAAAGGTTCCTTACCAAAACACTCTTGGACTTATTTACAGTACCGTATTTCATTTCACGTTCGATACCATGAAACTGTCTTATAAGTGTGAACATTTTTATCTCCTTTCCCATTTATTTGTTTCACCACCTGTTAAGTTTTGTCTTAAAAAAAAGATTGCAAGCTCTTCAGAGGAAGGACTATCTTATTGTTTATCTGCACAGCATCTAGCAAAGTGGAACTACAGTCCGAGTGAGGCCTCTAGACCCTATTTTAATATAAAACTGCAAGGCATCTACAAGTCAAATATATGATATAAGAAGTCGTTTCAAACATTTACCCACTCAGGCCCTCATCCTCCAAACACTTACATACAAAATAGCCCTACTGAAGACAGTAGAACTACGCTTGTGCATTAAGTTAGCAAGTCAAAAAAAAAAATCGCAGAACTGGATTTTGGTAAGAGGATCTTTAGAAAGCTGCAGCAACTGGGGAGTCAGTAATATCCTTCTTATTCTAATCTGAAAAATATAACATAACACACTATACAACCAGTTACTCTATGCCTTACTGCTGTAAAACAGCACCCCATCTGGTAACACTTCAGCAGCTGGTATAAAACAAGTTTTGTGAGTGACACACAGCAGAATCAAGGTTCAGAAATTGTAGGCTCTCTCGATTGCAGTATTGTTCTCTTCTTCACTACTAGGAGTTTTAACTGGTTGTAGGGAGGGAAGAGAGTGCTCCTCTTAGAAAGATAAATTAATTTGTTTTAAGAGCATGAGAGGACAATAGGGCCATTCAAGCACCAGTCAGAATGCACAGAAGATCAAGTATCTCCTCTCTGGAATAAGAATTGTTTTACCCCTACAGATTGAAAGCTCATTGTTCAGGATAGATTAAACCAGTACGATAGACTTTCTGAGCAATGGAAGAAAAAGCTTAAGAACATTTAAAATATAGAGGGAGAGCGGAGTTTCTTAATTGGAAAAGTCTATATGATATATTTGTATTTTGGGGAATATATCTGGAGGAGAATTAAAAAAGGGGATCCTGGACAAGAGCTTTTTTTAAAGCTGTATATAGGACACACTGGGAGAACAAAAATACCAAAAAATAAATCTCAATTACACACTCATGTCTCTAGGGAAAGGGAGCTATCCATGAAATAAGACATAGGGAACCTAGCATATTTGCCGTACTAAGCGGTAATTTTCCTGCAGCAGGAATTATTAGAACATATGATTCCCACTGTCATTGCTACAGACGTCTGTATAATCACAACCTAGAAAAAAATCCTTCCCCCACATCGAGCCCAGTACAACATACACAATAAAAAAAATAGAAAATATATCTCCTAAGTCTGCCAAATTGCTTTCTGTCCTGTATGCAACGTTTTCACAGGGGAAAATTACTATTCTGCAAATCTAGATGGCGCACCTAAAATTCTTTGCACTTACATTCTAACCAAGAATCACAGTGTGTCATAATTGGTTTAGTTTCACAACACCCCTGTAATGTCTATCTACATCTGTAAACTGGGAATAATGGACTAAGAGAGTTTAAGGCTCACATTCACAAATTTAGTAAAGTCAGGACCCTATATCCATATCTAACTAAGATGTCTTATTTTCAGAGGTGTTGAACATTCACAGCTCTCAGAAAACAGGCAACCAAGTACTTGGGCCTAAGGTCATGCAAGAAACCTAAAACATATTTGTGACTAGAGGAAAAGTCTTGTGGCTCCAAGTAAAATATATGTTCTACCCACAAAACCATTCTTCCTCTCAAGGGGAGTACAGTCAGTCATATACAACTTTACATTTCATTCACTTTTATTTGGTATTTCTGGTCACCAGCTTAGTTCCCCTTCCAGACAAAATTTTGGCCAAGCCCACAAACTGCAGATTTGTGGTTCTTTAAACTCTGCAAGTGGTTTTGTAAGGTTATTTAAAAGTTATAAATAGCTGTGTTCTGGTGTGCTCTACTTTTTACTGAACATATTATTTCTGCATGGTGTAGTCTGTTGAAAGACTTATAACAGAGTTAAATTGCACAGCAAAAAATCTCCAGAATATGTGCCCTTTATTGCTTCTTTATGATGTATGATGACAACTTCAAACGTTTATTCAAAAGAATCAAACAACTCTACTTGGTAATTTTTGCATTAGAAATATCAGTCCTAAATGCCTCTGCTTTTTGCTGAAGGACAAGAGGGATAATGAGGACACCACAGAAGATTGAAAACTGAACAGCAGCTTTACTGAGAGAAGACGGGAATGTTTAGATTGGAGGGTTACAGCAGAATGAGAATAAAAGGACATGTTTTTCAGCTTTTTGTTCTAGCCTGCTTTACTCAAAGTCATGACAAAACGGGGCGGCAGGAGGGAAGGGAGGGAGAATGTCTCTCTGATAAAAGAAAAGGAGTACTTGTGGCACCTTAGAGACTAACCAATTTATTTGAGCATGAGCTTTCGTGAGCTACAGCTCACTTCAGCTCACGAAAGCTCATGCTCAAATAAATTGGTTAGTCTCTAAGGTGCCACACGTACTCCTTTTCTTTTTGCAAATACAGACTAACACGGCTGTTACTCTGAAATCTCTCTGATAAGATTCAAAATCCCTTCCACCTGCAACAGAAGACTGGGAATGCTGCAGCTCAGGTTTCAGTCTGTTGTAATACTGCTATCCCAATCAAGTTGTTCAATCCTAAAGTCCAGTAAAAACCTGGAATTCAACACTTGATATTTAAACGGGTAAAAATATACATTTAAAAAAAATAAAGGGAAAAAAAATCCTCAAAGCCCTTTTGACATTGTAAAAGAGCACCAAAGGGTAAAAATAAAACTACTCTCGCGATTACAGTTCACCTTTTTTGACAGTCCTGCAAAGCAGTCTAAAATATGGTCTTCTAGATTTGTGAAACCATTCTAGTTCCAATTTTCCTTTCCCAGTAGAGTGTGTGACCTTTAATCTTTTTTAATCAATTCAATGCTTCAATAGTATGATCTTGCATGTTCCCTTAGATTTTACCTTTGCTTTTTGGAGTAGCTCATTTGAGGTTTACTTTATGCAAGTTGTCACAAGGTTTGTGGAATTTACAGCAACCCTTCCTTCTGAAAACTAAAGTCCCTTAGCAATTTAACATGATTTAGACTTCCCCCCCATACTAGCCCCACATCATTTGATTCTCTTCTAGCAGCCAAATAATTTCAAATAGATTAAAAGCTAGTAGCTGGAGTACCTTCAGATGAGGCAGTTAAAACTCCCTGATTTTTTAAGTAGGGTGCAGTTTAGCATTTTCACCATGAAGAGATTGAGAAATTTGTTTCCATATTAATAGAATGAAAGAAAATTAAGATATGTATCACCAGAATTTGAAAAATATAATTGCTCAATAATCTAGGAATCACTTTGATTATATTAATTCTTCTCCACAAAGCTATATTGACTTCTCATTTTAAAAGGTATCCTTTGCTTTAGTCTCCCCAGTTGTCTTTCATCAGGTTTTCCAAACCTTTAAGATTTATGCCCATTCACATTTCAGCCTAAAATCTTTTAGACCTATATTTCAAGTGAGCACCAAGAGAACCCATATGCACACTTTCTTATACCTTTTTATTGCTGATGTTTTAGAATGTAAACAAAGCATAGGGTATACATTTACATATTATGCACACGAAAAGGAAGTTAAAAGAATATTTTCAAGGTTTAAAAGTCAAGCATTCAAAAGTTAGGAAATACCAGAATAAAGGCTACCTATGCAACATTAAATCACCCCCATAGCATGTATGCATTATGATGCCATCTTTAACTGATCACACACTCACTCCCCTCCAAAAAGGATCCCACATTCAAAGGACAAAAGGGACCTGCTCTGAGAATAAATCAGGGTTGAGTAGTAAAGGAGATGATTGTTTCCGGGACCCCTGCTTTATTTGTTGCAGAAGGTGGAAGGTGCGCAGTGAATGAGAGAGAGGATGGCAGGAAGAGAAAGAATCGACTGATGGTTTAGGCAGGTGAACGCTGCCCTGGGAAACTGGATTTGATCCCTCTCTCTGCAGCAGTTCACATAACTTGCTGGGCAAGTCACTTGCACCACATTTTTCTGGGTGCCGGACTTGAGGCCAATTGCAGAAGCACGAAGCACTCACAACTGCAACTACACGCTTGGGAACTCTGCTCTGACTATATTAAATGCTACAGAATAGTACGTTCTTCAACCTCAGGTCCTGGGTTCTTACCTTGGGCACCCAAAACTAGTAGATACTTTTGATCTTTATGTCTCTGTGCCTCAATTCATCATCTGCAAAATGGGGACAAAAAAATCTACTCATCTCACAGGGGTGCTGTGAAAAATAAATTAATGTTTGTGAAGCAGATACTATAAGGATGATGCCATAGAAAAGCCAATGATGAAATTAATAATTCTGCCTTCAGAGCAGGGACTGAACAGTGGACACTAAATCACATCTGGGGTTCCACATTGAAGAATAGGGATAAAAAAATGCTGAACAGCTGCTCACTAAGTAATCAACATCCATCCTGTGTCCTGAAAGGGCCAGGATTCTTGTAGGAAAAAATAGTATGTGAGCATGTAATTAAAGACAATCATAAACGCATAAAGGTATCAAACTAAGGTTGCATAGGCATTTCCTAACGTCTGAATGCTTGGTTTTACAACCTTAATAATGTTCTTTTAATGTAGTTTGTGTGAGAGATTTCCTACGTTTTAAAAAAAGCAAACGGGAAGAAAAAAAAAAATTCCATCATATTGACACCCACATGGGTCATTACCAGGGTTCGAACCTTCACATCCACCAAACAGACCTCCACAACTTGAGCTAACAGAGTAACTGATAGGCATAGGGAGTTGTAATTCTCTATGTAGACCAGCACTAGATGATGAGAGACGGTGCCAAAGACAAACAAATATTTGCTGAGAACAGAAGAATAGTGAGTATCAGGATTCTTGGGTTCCAAGAATGACCCTAAACACATATGACTATGTTGTACACAACTACAGTCATTTGTCTCACTTATTTTTAAGATAGGTTTCAGAGTAACAGCCGTGTTAGTCTGTATTCGCAAAAAGAAAAGGAGTACTTGTGGCACCTTAGAGACTAACCAATTTATTTGAGCATAAGCTTTCGTGAGCTACAGCTCACTTCATCGGATGCATACTGTGGAAACGGCAGAAGACATTATATACACAGAGACCATGAAACATACACATTGTAAGGAGAGTGGTCAGTTTGGATGAGCTATTACCAGCAGGAGAGTGAGTTTCTGTGTGTATGGGGGTGGGGGGTGAGAAAACCTGGATTTGTGCTGGAAATGGCCCACCTTGATTATCATGCACATTGTAGGGAGAGTGGTCACTTTGGATAAGCTATTACCAGCAGGAGAGTGAGTTTGTGGGGGGGGGGGGGGCAAAGGGTGAGACAACCTGGATTTGTGCTGGAAATGGCCCAACTTGATCATCATACACATTGTAAGGAGAGTGATCACTTTAGATAAGCTATTACCAGCAGGAGAGTGGGGTGGGAGGAGGTATTGTTTCATGGTCTCTGTGTATATAATGTCTTCTGCAGTTTCCACAGTATGCATCCGATGAAGTGAGCTGTAGCTCACAAAAGCTTATGCTCAAATAAATTGGTTAGTCTCTAAGGTGCCACAAGTACTCCTTTTATTTTTAAGATGCTACTCAGGTGAATTTCATTAGCTTATTAGCTTACACCCAAGATATTCAACAATTAACTTCAACCCAGTCTGTCTACTAGAAAAGAGTAACCCATCAAAACCAACATTTAACAAGATCCTGAATCACTGTGGAAACAGACAACTTAATAAAGCAATGTGGAGAAAGTTAGATGATAGCCTCTCTTGGAACCTTCTCTAAAGTGGGGACAGGGGAAAACATGACAAAGCATATAAGATCCATTAACAAATAAACGCATCTATGATTATCTCTGAGAAGCATTTTAATAGTTGTAGTTTTGATTCTTGGGGGATGAGATGGTGTAGCTCTTGTTTCAGTGTAGTCTAATACTACGAAGTAAAAAAGAAAATTTGAGATCCAGTCTAATAATGATTACTAAGAGCCATAGAAATTTACTATCCCTGCAACCCAAACACACACCGCTTTTGGTGGAACAACAACCTTGCTCAGTTTCTGTCACCACACTTGGGCATGATAAAATTAAGAAGTGTTATAATAACGAAAGAAATCTGATGAGGCCAAAAGAAATCTGATGAGGTTCAACAAGGACAACTGCAGAGTCCTGGGATCCCATGTACTGCTACAGACTAGGGACCGAATGCCTCAGCAGCAGTTCTGCAGAAAGGGATCTAGGGGTTACAGTGGAAGAGAAGCTGGATATGAGTCAATAGTGTGCCCTTGTTGCCAAGAAGGCTAACAGCATTTTGGGCTGTGTAAGTAGGGGCATTGCCAGCAGATCGAGGGATGTGATCATTTCCCTCTATTCGACATTGGTGAGGCCTCATCTGGAGTATTGTGTCCAGTTTTGGGCCCCAAACTACAAGAAGGATTGGAAAAATTGGAAAGAGTCCAGCAGAGGGCAACAAAAATCATTAGATGGCTGGAGCACATGACTTATGAGGAGAGGCTGAGGGAACTGGGATTGTTTAGTCTGCAGAAGAGAAGAATGAGGGGGGATTTGATAGCTGCTTTCAACTACCTGAAAGGGGGTTCCAAAGAGGATGGATTTAGACTGTTCTCGGGGTACCAGATGACAGAACAAGAAGTAATGATCTCAAGTTGCAGTGGGGGAGGTTTAGGTTGGATGTTAGGAAAAACTTTTTCACTAGGAGGAATGGGTTACCTTGGGAGGTGGTGGAAGGCTCCTTCTTTAGAGGTTTTCAAGGTCAGGCTTGACAAAGCCCTAGCTGGGATAATTATTTGGGGATTGGTCCTGCTTTGAGCAGGGGGTTGGACTAGATGACCTCCTGAGGTCCCTTCCAACCCTGATATTCTATGAAAGGCCTTCAAGCTGTGATGCAGCAATTACTAATCATGCATTTATTACATGAAGCTGTTTATACAGGTAGCAAAGAGTCTTGACAAAAGCGAATATGAGGAGGAGACAATAGTACAGTAGTTTAACAATGGCCGTTAATTTCTCTTTTGTACATATGCTGTTTAAGTAAGCACTGTATGAAATGCAAATACTCATATAATAAGCAGTGGTGTGGTAGTCTCTCTCTCAAAGCAATCAGAAACTATTAGTAAAATATTAAGTTTGGGGTTAAAGAAAAGTGGTCCTGGGATCGACTGATTTTTTCTGGAAAGTCCTCAAGGGACACGATCCTGCTTTGTACTTCAGTGATGAGTTAGACTGAAGGGGTAGTTGCTAATAACTATAAATAGTAGCTGCCCAAACATTCCAGCCATACTTGCTCTCTACCACTTCTCTCTCTCTGCCAGGCACCAGGAAAGCAAAACAGCCTAACACCATCTGGGTGCAGACTGATGACACCGCAGACCAAACCCAGTTTTACATAAATGGTGAACCGGGGGGGGGAGACACGACCACATATATCCTTGTGGCACCCTGCATGACAGAAACATTGGCGCAGATGAACAATTCCAATTTGTACAATTACTGTAATTCCCTTCCAGACGGGCTTCCTCACACCATGTGGCATGTTCTGAATTCAGCAACACATTAGCTAATAGGCATGAGCTACTGTGATCATATTATGCCTGTCCTGTGTTCTTTCCATTTGGCTGCCTGTAGAGCCATGAAATGATATTAAGATGATCCAGCAAGTTAAACAAAATTTTTGTGTTTAAAAATATAAAAAGCCTTTAACAGAGAAAGCCCAGGATATATTCAAAACATTCAACATTTGGCTCAGCCCAAAGGGTGTTCACTCTGACACCATCCACTGTGTAAGAAATCTCGTCATCATGTATCAGGTCACAGATAGCTAACACAGGTCTTATGATGGGGAACTTGCTCCCATTTAACATCCATCTCAGCTCCTCACATTCCACTTTAAATATTTTCCCCCCAAAGAGCGATTTTATTATGACCACTCTAACACTTAACTAATATCTGGAAATTCATTTATTATCTCTGCCATTCGGTTTTACCTTGTATTAAGGCTCTTCCATCTGTTTCTTGATTATTTTTATATCACATATAGTTTCCATCTTGAAGTGTTCAGTATCCTGAACTCCTTGGCGTGCAAGGGAATTTACAAATATAATTGTTACTATTAAAATTTCAAGTAGTCATCTGGACTTCTTGAGAACAGAAGCTAAGATCGAACCCAGAATTCTGCATCCATATTTATCAAGCCAGTTTTCTTGAGACCACTTTTAAAAGTTATCAAGCTTTAACATGATTTTCTACGTTCTGATATGTGTGTAGTAATGTTTTGTTGCTGAAGTTTTAAAGGATTTTATTTTGCCTGCCTTGCTCAAGCAAAACTGCTAGAGAAGTCAGTGAAAGCACTGAGTAAGTGCCTGGGGTACATCTACACGGAGAAAAACAAATAAAACAAAACACCCATAGCAACTAGTCTAAGAGCCTGGGTCAACTGACTCAGGCTCACGGGACTTATGCTGAAGAGCTAAATATAGCAAACCAGACATTCCTGCTTGGGTTAGAGACTGAAGTCTAAAACTTAGCGATGGGGTGGGTTTCAGAGCCCAGCTCCCAGCCCAAGCAAGAATGTTTACCCTCCTATATTTAGCCCCATAGCCCGAGTCCCATGAGCCTGAGTCAATTGATGCAGTCTCTGAGACTACTTGCTGCCGCAGTTTTTTGTTTTGTTTTGTGCTGTGTAGACGTACCCTAACAGATCTAGACTGTGGATCATGCAAAGCTAGTGCCCCTCCTCTCTAGAACTCCTTCCATGGTAGTTGTTGGATGTAATGCAAGACTCAGTGATAGGCCCAAAGGAAGGTAGAGTTCCTGCTTCCACAATAAATTATTGAATTGTTAAACCAATAAGCCAAAAGCTATTTGTACCAAAAATAGTCACCCCAGTGAGTTGGAATTTTGTTTAGAAAGCACAGTGCTTTTACTTATTTCTTAAAGGCAGAGAGGTTTAAAAAAATTTAGTACCCATTTTCTACACATAAAAGTAATTCTATAGTCAAATCATTTTTTCTTTTGCTTTGGCAAGAAGAAAATGTATTAGTTTCATAGTTCACAAATAAAAAATGGATATTTTTTTCCTTCATTAAACGGGCTGGCAACACTTCTCAATTGAGTGGATTTCCCCAAGTTTTATTTATCTCCAAATAGTATATGAGATTCCAAATATTTACAAAGTAGGCATAAAAATAAGTAACAGTACTGAGTTTGAACTTTTCTTTTCACGAACATCGCATCTACATACATCTTTTTATTGACCTACTTTTAATGGCAAGTACTATCCAAATAGGATTAAAGATAAAAAGTATATATATTTTCATGGAAGTGTGCAGGTCAGCAACAAACAAGCCTTATTATAGAAGTGCACTAGTGACTGTTTAAGTAAGAATTGGGTCTAGGATACCCCATTTGACAGGGCTTTAAAACCTCTCCAAATTAAAAAAAAAAAAAAAAAAAACCACAGACCTGTTATAAGAATCAAAAAATGAAAAGTTGCACTTTAGATGGAGTTTTTGAATGTAGTTCGATGAAAGTAGGGAATGCCCACAGAGGTCAAAAAAATACTCTGGGGGCAGGGGGGAACTATTGCTGAGATGTTGGTGGTTTGAGTCTTACATTTTTTTCCAAAACGCTTTCCAGCAGACATAAACCACTAGCGTATCACATCACACATGCGATTTCAGAAAACCTTGCTAAGTGCAGGTGCTTTTGAAATCTCATTTACTAATGGAACGTATTTTGTGCATGCACGCACCTGGACCTCTTCCAGCAAAGAGGATTATTAACCAAAACTAGCAATGCTGATTTCAGGGTCCTATGTCCGGGCTGCAGAAGAGGAGACATCTTTTTTGTATCCTTGTGTTTTTATGCCATAGTCAATAGCCTCAGATATAATGACCATGATTGATCTCCTCTGAAATATATGGTGGAAATTATGTCTGCCTACATTTTAATATTCTCATCAAATCATAAAATATGGCAAATTATCTTCCTTTTTTACGTGTATTTGCCTACTTGATGGGTAACAATAGCTTTACATGAATAATTTTTATGTTTTCTCTATGTCAGCAAACTCATAGTTCAATTTTATTTCCTGTAGTGTAGCAAGCAGAAGTGGTGCACAGAGTTCCTCTTCAGAAAGAGAGGTAGACTGTTCGGGTATTGCATAATCTGTAAGGTGGAAGACAAATCAAATGCTATTCTTTGCCACAATGAAGAAGTTAAAAACAAGTCAGAGACAATGAGAAGATGAAAACTGGCTTAGACAATCAACACAACTATCTGGACAGTTAAATGAGATAATAGAAGTTTCCTTCCTTTTCAAAAAGTATTTCTTTCAAATATTTCAGACTTGCTGCTGGGACTCTTCACCAGCATTAAATTAATCTCCAGACCAGAGATAAAGTTCCCACACATTTTAGTTCAGCATCATAGACAGAGGAAATACTGAAAAACTAAGACCACCTTCAAAACAGGAAAATTATAATCCACACTTTAAAGCCTGAGTCTTTGCCAAAACAACAGGAAGGGAGTTAGGAAAACTAATAAGAACATAAGAATGGCCATACTGGGTCAGACCAATGGTCAATCTAGCCCCATATCCTGTCTTCCAAGAACGGCCAATACCAGGTGCTTCAAAGTTCCTTCAGAGCTCTTGGGTGAATACCATCTGGTCCTAAGGACTTTTACTGTTTAATTAATCAGTTTGTTCCAAAACCACCTCTAATGACCTCTCAATCTGGGACAGTTCCTCAGATTTGTCACCTAAAAAGAATGGCTCAGGTTTGGGAAAATCTCTCACATCATCAGCCATGAAGACTGATGCAAAGAATTCATTTAGTTTGTCCGCAATGGCCTTATCGTCCTTGAGTGCTCCTGGAGCAGTGGCACCAGTGACTGTTTAGCAGGCTTCCTGCTTCGCTTCTGATGTACTTAAAAAAAAAAAATAAAAAATTGCTGTTTCTTTTTGAGTCTTTGACTAATTGCTCTTCAAATTTCTTTTCTCGCCTGTCTAATTATACTTTTACACTTGACTTGTGAGAGTTTATTCTCCTTTCTAATTTTCCTCTATAGGATTTAATTTCTAATTTTTAAAGGATGTCTTTTTGCCTCTAACTGGTTCTTTTACTTTGTTGGTTAGCCACGGTGGCACTTTCTTGGTCCTCTATTATGTTTTTGTTTGTTTGTTTTAAATTGGCGTGTACGTTAAATTGGGGTGTAATTTGAGCCTCTATTATTGTGGTTTTTAACAGTTTCTATGCAGTTTGCAGGGATTTCACTTTGGGGACTGTACCTTTTAATTTCTGTTTAACTAGCTTCCTCATTTTTGTGTAGTTCCCCTTTCTGAAATTAAAGGCTACAGTGTTGGGCTTCTTTGGTATTTTCTCCCCTACAGGGATATTATTTTTTTTATTTTGGTCACGATTAGCAAGCGGTTCAGCTATATTAGCAGCTATTGGCATTCTTTAGCTCAGTCCAGGTTGAACTAGAAGAGTGAGTGGGGAAAAGGGAATTTCTGAAAAGACAGTGTCTAATAAACCCTCTTTTAAGTATTCAGTGACCGCGGGCTCTGTCCACAGATGCATAGCTGATAGCGTGTACCATAAAAGACTGCAGGGAATACCAAAAGGTAGCTTTGCAAAGTTTATCTACATATTCTACTCCAGTCCAGCCCAGGAAGGGACTAGGGCTCTAGTAAAGTGGCCGCACCAAGACACACTAAACAGAGAACTTCTATGGCCTCATAAGTCTCCTGAACCTCTAGAGATGCCTCTTTGAACTCAAAATGATTTTAAAAGGGGAATCCATTACCCTGAAGATTTTTGATCTAAGTACACTGGATAGCCCTTCTGAGAATCAAGTTAGATAACAGACCAATTATTATATTAAAAGTATATTGTGATTCTTCAAAAAGATTGGAAAATATGTTGGTTCGCACTTTTCATCCGAACTGCTCTCTGATAGTTTATGAGATTACATGTAAAAGAGTAAAGCATAATGCAAGTTTCTCAAATCTAAGTGATTTACCATTAAGCTATTTATTGCTTTACCACATAATATAAAGTTTTGATTTATACCCAGCACATTATGGGTTCATATAATTTTAGTAAAATGTCACCGTTTCCCTCCTATATATTCTATTTTCCATGGGTTCATAAAAGCACAATTATTTGCTCTTAGAATAAACATATATTCTCATAGTGGAAGTGATTTTTAAAATTTCGAAGTTATTGTTGTCTTAACAATAAAGTTTGACCAAAAAGTGGAAGGAAATGAATAACTTCCATATTAGAACACCTAATATCAAGAATTTGCAGTGAAAAAAAAATCCAAAAATAAAATATGGGTCCAATGCTGAAACAGGCCAACCTCAAAACTTCAGGACTGGACCTTAAATTAATGCAGCATTACTGAACTGAATCAATTGTGCTGCAGTTGATGGACCAATATTTTTGTGACTGCTTTCCTTAAAATCGCCAAAGGATATTAATTACACATCATCAACTCATTTCAACCCAAGTCAAATGAGGTATATGACTATAATAGTTTACCCAATTAAAAATAAAAAAAAATCAGACATGGGGAAATTGAAAATTGAACTCATTAATTTCCTGCTGAGGACAAATAAGATAAAATATCCAACGGAAAATATATATATGCAGTACATATAAATAAGCTTACTCCTGAAGTATGAGATGGTAGTCCCTTTATTTTTAAATATTAAAACATTTATAAATATCAAACTAGCAAGACATTTTTTCCAAAATCTACTGTGGGAAGCTAGTTGGTAATTGGAATTGAACAATCTAATTAAACATTAAATGAAGTAGTATTTTTTTTTTTTTGGTTCTACATTTATCTGCTACTAATTTCATGGAGCTCTCTGACTTGTCATTTTATGAATAGGGACACAGGAAAGATTTGGAGAACCCAGGATAAGCTACAGAACTGTGACCCCTTCAAAGCATAACCATTCTACCCGTCTCCTACTTCCTTTCACTTCTCAACTCTTTCTCCCAATCTGCTTTCACAAAGGAGGATGGGAATCAAAAACTTGCTTTGAATTTTCGAAAAGACAAGAGAAGTTGCCAATGTTAACCCTGCTTCGGTGCATACAGTATGTGGTATTTTTTAATCTCACAGATTCCTTTAAGAGCATTAATACTAACTGTTTAATGTAGTAAATGGAAGTGTAGCTTTTGCATTTTGCAACTTTTCAAATTTACCACCTGACACAAAGTGGCCAATGTTGGTATGGTGGGTCCCACACTTTTCTTGGCAGGGAGCTAGAATGCCACCCCTTGCCCCTGGGGCATAGAGAGCCCCGGTAGGGACCTGGAAAGGTGGTGGAGGAGGGAAGCAGGGAAGGGTTCTGGGTTTGCTCCTCACTCTAAGCCCCAGCCCCTCTCAACCCCTGCAGGTTTCTTACCCTCTTCCCCCTTGTGTAGGGTTACCCTCGGTCCTTGATGCTGGGGGAGGAAGGAAGGTGGGGGGGTGTATTAGGTTCCTGACAGGGCCTCAATTGGCTACAGGTGCTCCAATTCAGCTGTAGTAACCTTCCCTAGTCTACAGGGAACAATGCCTTAATTAGCCTAGGGCTTATATATCTCCCCTTGACCACTCTCCCACTGCTCCCTGGCCTAGCTGTACCACACACCTTAATATTTATTAACGTGGGTAGGTAAACAATTTTAATGCACTTGACATTGTTTTGAAAATATACCGTTCAGTATTTATGCCAACATAGTTCATGGTACTTTACACAACAGAGTGATTTAATAAACTAATAGTCTACAATGCCAAGTTGCTGTCAGCAACAGCCAAATGATAAAGTCTTCTGTTTTGATTTAGAGACAAATGGTGGCATCACCCTGATATCTCTGGATACCAAACAGAATGAGTTAAACAAAGCAACAACTCTCCTGCGTGTCACAGTTAGGTACTATACAAAAGATTATGATCATGACCTCTTTTAGGGCTTGGGGTAGAACAGATCACCATGTTAGACAGACAAGCTAGACCAAAACTGAAGGTTTTATAGATCAAAAAGATCACCTTAAAGAGATTATCTTGCAAGTGGAGATGCTGAGCCAGAATTAGAGTTATATGACTGGTATTCAGAATCCCAGCAACAGCATTTTGTAGCAACTGGCAGGGAGAGGTTTACAAAAAAAAAAAAAGTGTTACAATGATAGAGAACTGGAAAGAAATTCTTCAGTATCAGGAAGACTTGACAGATGCAGTCTGTAAACACAGTCAAGGGGCAGGCAATATATTTTGCACAGCAGGGTCTTGTCATTTCAAATGCTGAGCTGACCTAGAATCTAGGCATGAAATCCTGGCCCCACTGAAGTCAGTGGCAAACCCCCCACACACACACACACATCCTACAAAACTCCATTCAGGCTGCATTGTGCATACACGAACTTTGTAGAGCCTCAAGCCTTCACAATCAGAAGGGCAAGCATTTAATACAGAAACAGCACAAGGCCTATTAGGGTTAATTTTTAAGTAAATCTCCATGCACTAGTATCTATAAATCTGCAGATGACAGAACTGTACAACTAAAACACTTGAATAGCTAGCACCAAAGAGTTATACAGAACTGTGTTGTGATAACATCTTCTGGTTTTGTGGCAAAGATGTACCCTATTAACCTTTTATTTTTTCTCCCTCTAAATTCCAGTAGCGTTCCCCCTGCATGTATGAGAAGACATATTTCTCATGTTCTATACCTTGGTATGGACCTAAGAAAGAAAATGAATAGTATAATGAATACTCAACAATAGAGTTTGTGCTAATTTAACATTAGCATTTAGCAGCAAGAACTCCAGTGAAGCCATTCAGGTTTCATACAATTTATTTCTGTAAGTTTTTTCCATTCATGGTTGGTTGCTAGTGCCAGCTATAAACACACACAATTTCTTTTTAAGATCATCCTGATATAATATTTGAAAGGCTGGTGTATTGGACATTATTAATAGATGCCAATAGTGAAAATGGACTAAGCAAGTAGGCGGGCCATATACTACAATATTTGTCCCTTTACTCAATTAATTTTAAGAGGAAGAGGGGAAATCAGAAGTTTGGAAAACAATGGAAAGACGACAGATTAGCCAGAAAAGCAATTTATCAGAATTAGAGTTAAAAATGTATACCACAGATGTAACCTACCTAACAGGCACTTGGCATTGGCCACTGTCGGAAGACAGGATACTGGGCTAGATGGACCTTTGGTCTGACCCAGTAAGGCCATGCTTATGTTCTCATCAGGGTAAGTTACTGTCCTTACTAAGAGCCATAACATCCCTTTGCATATGAAGACATGCAGAAGAGAATAAAACACAGCTAAAATTGTGACCTCTCCTAGGTACTAGGTTTTTTTTCCCTTACAGAAGCATAGCGACACCAATATGTGAAAAAATATTGGGTAGTCTGACTCTCATGCCTCTGTGGTCTGTGCTATTCTGTGCACCAGCAGTATGGCTGGCTACCACTGGTTTCTCCCTCTCTTCATGTGTGCGCTCACACAAATGTAATGCTGCTTCAAGTGGCATTAAAAACTTTGCATATGTTTCTGCCAGTTATACTAACTGAACAGGGAAAGATGTGCCAGAGTAGCTTTCAACTACTCCCCTTTCCTGACTTTTTCCTCAGGGTGTATTTTTATCTCAATCATGAATTCACCACCATGGTGCAACTATTTCCATCTCACCATTTGGAAGCACCTCTCATAGCTGTTTAGGTCAAATTAAAGACAATAGAACCTATTTTGCCACAATCTCATCAGTACTGAGCCACAGCCACTGAAGAACAATCCTTATTTAAAATATCCTGAGCTCTACGCTTAAAGTTGTAATGCTCTAATTACGCAATGGCATTAAATAATGGATGATCCTTTGATCCTTAAAAGGGTTGATTATAGGATAAAATATCAAAAGGCAAAAAGGCATCATCATGACTATAATTAATTAGCTAATCATTGCATTCTTTAGGTTAAAATAAAAAAAAAAATCAAAAAAAATCTATAGCCACTTTTACTTTACATTCTCCGGAATTATAAAGTACAACTGGCTACGCAAGCTAAAGGATAAAACACACAAGTGATGAATGCTAGAGAAAGCACTACATTATGAGCAAAATATTAAGAGAGACATTTAATATAAGTAATAGTGGTAGCACAGCAGTGGTTCATGAGGCAATCGTTCAGTTTGAGCTGATAAAGTTCAAGAACGTTGCCGTAGCAGTTTACTAGCAAGAGCCCTGGATTATTGCTGAGAAAGCACAGTATGGTGCTCCCTTTATTGTTAGTATGCTGTATATCTTAACTATCCCCTTCACAAGCCCTGAGAGTGCTTTATTTATTTAGCATGAAGTTTGGATATTGGACGAAACATCCACTGTAGAAAATAAGGCATAAGAATTATATACGGTAAGTTATCAACTGGAACAGCATCTTACCATATAAAATACATGGCACTAAAAAGCCAGCAGTTACAATCAATCAAAGGATCATGTATAGAAGTTCAAAAGATAAAAACACCACATCCCTTAAATCATTCAGTGATTAAATCCCTTAAATCCCACATCCCTTAAATCATTCAGTGATTCAGTTCATAGTAGTTTAAATAAATAAAATTCCAAAGATCTTCCTCAAAGTAGACTAACTCTTATCTGATAGAAACTCAAATGGCCTAGTCTTTAAGGCATTTCAGGAAAAGGATCATCTTTTTTCCCTGTTGCTTTCCCATCAGTTCAACAACAGCACCACCAATCTTAAAAAAATGGTTACTAGATAATTAATGGGAGTATGAAGAGCTTGGTGTAAGCTCAAAAGCTTGTCTCTATCACCAACAGAAGTTGGTCCAATAAAAGATAATACCTCACCAACTTTGTGTCTCTAATGGATGTGTCAGAACTGAGTAAAAAAGCAAAATTCTAGTCAAGCAATCGGGTTACCAACACTACAACTTACAGGAGACTGACATTACAAACACGGATTTAAGCCATCCTAAAGCATCAAGCACAACACCAATTTGTGCATGAATGGTTTTAAAATAGAAATGGAATTTCAGTAAGTTATGGGCTGAGTAAATTGATTCTGTATGTTCTATTTTTCACTTTTGCTCCACTCAGGAAGTTTAAGAAATCCACACTACATACGCAGTCTAAGAAACTGATGGTTTCATAGTAGCAGTATATCACTGCCAGAAGCTCCAGCTAAACCGATCACTTTTTAACTAGAAATAGACCTGAGAAATGAAGTTCTGATCTCAGTCTGAAGTTCACAAAGTTCATGATGGCTATGTTAGGATCCGGCATTTTGGCTCAGACTGTTCTCTACTTTTAAAAACAAGGAAAAATCCTGTAAAGTGCCACTGGACTTTTCTCTATCAAGTTTAACAGAGATCAATAAATCAATGAGATCTACTCTCATTTCAAGATAGTAAGATGTCTAAATAGCTTCTTTTAGCTCTGCAGTTATAATAAACCCCTGTAAGTCACTGTGGGTGTAGTTCTAGTATGGATGTGAATTCCAATATGACTAGGATACGAGGACACCCCTGAGCGTATTTGCCTGGTAATTACTGGGTAAAATACGGTCTCTTTAAAAGAGAGAGATTTTTAGAACACTAGAGCACTCTACTGGTTTCAAAGCTGTATTATTTATTTTCCTCTTCAATTAAATGCTGCAAGAAAAGTAATCAGAATCACTTGGGTTTGAACCTCAAATTGAATCAGAATGGAAGGATTACCTGTAAAGGAAGAAGTACAAAAAAAGAAAAAAAGTAGTACGTTTAAAAAGGGAAGCCGTCCTTCGTGATTTCCAAATAGCAAAGAAAAATTAGAGTAGAGGGACAGTCTTTCAAAGCAACTACAAAAGACTTCCTTCACATAAAATTCTTAATAACTAAAATGACTGAAATAGGCCATATGCCCATCCTGTTTTTGCACTGCATATTTCCCAAGCTTTTTCCTAATTCTGGACTCATGAATACTAGCATGCACGTGACAGATTGAGGACATTTGCTTGTGTGTTAAACTGTGTCATTTTGTTTTGTAAATCCCATTTGGTTTCAGGGGCTCTACTTCATATTGCAGCTTCCTTTGTGGATTAGAGCGTCCATTTTGCAGCAGGGGCTTGAGGCCTAGTGGAAGAAAGACTATGGCTGAGAAGCTATGACGCAACCACAGTGTTCAATGACACTCTCCTACTGGAGCAACAGGTTTGCTATCAGTAAGGCCAATAACTTGTAATGACTCTACCCAGAAGCCAACTGGGGGAGGGAGTAAGTGCCCAGAACCACTGGGCTGAAGCACATGGGCAAAAGGGGGACAGAGACTGTTTTTAAAAGAGAGAAGCTTCCATTCACCACCACATGCAAGCACAGCAGGCTAAGGAGCAAAAAGGCAGGAATGGCTGCCTAGTGACTATGGACACTGATGAAATCCAAGACTCACAGGAGGGGTCAGGGGGAGACTATACAGGACTGTTTGTTGTTTTTCAACAATCTGTATGTTTTAGTGCTGTTTAAGAGAGAGTTACTGGGGTTGAGCAGTTCCCTTGCTAGGCCAGTATTCTTTGCTTTTCTGTCCCAGAGTCCCTGAAAGCTTTAATTGCAAAGCTCAGAGCACCCAAAGTGATACGGAACTCAGAGTCTGTATAAGCAGCTTGGGACTAAGGCAAGTTGTTGTACTGGTTCTAAGGTGGATAGGCTGTGGGGGGGTTCACTGCCCAAGGTTGTCAAATGCAGGGTCTGCACCTGGGATTATGCCTGAGAGACCCAGAGCTAGGAACAGTGACAAATCACTACCCAGATTCCGGGGCTTAGAAGCACATGGAATCCAGCATTTAGATCCAACTCAGCAGATTGGCGTCCTGTCAGAGGGGGATTGAGTCAGCTTGTGACACCAAGGAATTCAAGATGAAGATAGCCATGTTCCATCCACACCATTTAAACTTCTTCTAGTTAAGTTGTTTATTTTCCTTATTCTTATATATGATGCACTATATTCATGGAATCCCCTCTCTCTCTCTCCATTCCTTAAAACAATTTCCTTCCCTGTGATGCCAGAGAGGAAACTGTCTTGCCACTGAAAAATATAAGAAACAGCACAACAACTTGTTTTCACACTATTTCAAATGACTTGTGGCTGATGGGAAGAAAGAAAAGAAAAAGAAAAGAAAAAGAAAAGATTGAATAAGTAAGTGAAGGAAGGGCGGCCAGCATGTCCCTTGGCCTGCGCTGCTTCCTGCACGGCCCATTGGCCTAGAGTGGCGAACCGTGGCCAGTGGGAGCCACAAATCGGCCGAACCTGCAGACACAGCAGGTAAACAAACCGATCTGGCGCACCAGGGGCTTTCCCTGAACAAGCGGCGGACCAGCTTTGAGAACCACGGAGCTAGCGCATGAATCAAAAATAATGGGGAGAAAAATGTTTTCTGAAAATACATTCTCAATATTCTACATAAATTTAACAGAGAGTCTGGGGGCTTTGTATATTCTCCTACCCTTAATAGAAAACTACTGAAAAACAAGTTGTAGAAGGGGGATCAAACCAGGACTCCAATGCTGCTGGCATAATCAACAGCAGATGCAAACAGGTTACAACACCTTGGACCAGATTTTCAAAAGAGCTCAGCAACCAAGATCTTCCACTGTTCTCAGTGTGAGCCACTGAGTCCTGAACACTTTCAAAAATCTGACCCAAATTGTGGGGGCTGCACCATTGTCAAAGTCTAGCCTCAAATTTGTACACTTTGCCTTTGTAAATGTATCAGCAGCTTTGTGCTTGAAAGTTAGATACTTTTTAAAAAGTTGGCTGTGTTTCTTTACTAAAAACATCTCGGTTCCAAATAAAAGGCAGAGCTACAGTCACAAGCATTTTGAAAACCGCTTAACAGTTTATCCTGGAGGTATACATGCTGATGGCTCTAAACTTCCATTTGTTCCTTATTTCAATGTAGTGATGGCTTATCCTCACTTTTCACTTAAAAGCTTGAGGGAAGAGGCTAATAGAACACCAGTGCCACTCACTCGGAAAGACGTGCCCCCAACACTATCTGGATAACAAAACAGGATATTACGTTGGGGACAATACAGTAGGTATAGTGGGCAAAGTGCTACAAAAGTGTATGTATTTGACTGAAAACTGGAGTATGAAAAAATATAGTTTCTCAACAGCTGATGTTACAGCTTTAGCTAAAGACATTGCTTGGACTATTACCTTTGTAGACTCATGAGAAACCCCAGTCCTGCAACTTGTTTCATTCAGGCAAATCCCATACCCACATGGAACCACCCTGAAGATCATGGATATAAAAAAAGTTGCAGGATTGGGACCTAAAAGTATCTTTTCTGCTGGGTGAAATGAAGACAATCAAGATGAAATACATTTCCATTGCTTCTTGGTAGACTTTTTGTATTTAAAAGACCACTGGCCTTAACCTTTTTTTAAATAAACATATCAAGTTACAGGCACCTAACTAGCTACTGTGGTCATGACTGAATCATGATCGAGGCCCTAAATGCCCCACAGGCCAGCTAACAAGACTCTTTTCTCTTCAGCGCACCCTTTAGGACAAACCTTCCCTCTAGTGAAAATAAATACCAAATTAAAAATAAGATGTGGCTGAGATAATGAGTGGTAGCTACAACATGGTTTAGCACTGGGATAAGCCTAGTAAGGAAATGGTAAAAACAAATGAACTGGACCACAATTTGTGCCCAAATCAATTAGTTTTGATAGACAACCACACAAAATGCACCTGGTGAGTCTCAGACCTCCTTACATACACACCCCCTCAAGCGCTGCACATGCGTCTAGAGAAGGAAATTCCTTCTCAACCCTCAGTGGGCAGCCATATCCTGGGAAAGAATGGTGGGACCTAATCCCAAACATGTGATAGGTCCCAGCACAAACCTAGGTAGCTTCACAGAGGAGAAGGCAAATTGAAGGCAATGAGGGTACATTACAGACTGGCCAACCTTATTGAATGTCCCAATTCCTATTTAAAACATGGAAGCTTGAGTGGAAAAACAGATTTTAACTGGTAAAAGAGCAGGTATTGAATCACTCTCAAGTCTTTGCATACGAGGCTTGCTCTGACACCATGTCTGGGTTACCATGCATTCCCAAGGTGAAAGGGCGGGGGTGGAGGGATTGAAAGATTACAAAAGAGACTGTGACAGTACAAAAGGCATCACCCTGACATTAGGAGCTGAAGGGAGAAAGGGAAAAAAGCCAAAACAACAACAACAAAAAAAACCTGTTTGTCTGTGTTTCCCCCTTCCCCTTGGGACTTTCCTAACAATTCCAGCTAGCAAGAGCTCTGTGTGACACGGGAACTCCATTTTTCCTTACTAATATTATGCTAGGAAATATTTGTGGATTATCACTGGATTTTATGAACAGAATTAAAGTGTCAAGTTAGTCCTGTTATTTTATATTGTTTATTTAATATTTTGTAGTGCACCATGAGCAACATTGATGAAGTCAAACTTCTTAAAATACAGACATTTCTTTAAAATATAGCAGAGATACTATTTAAATACTACAGATAATCAAAAGGACATACTATTCATACTGTACTGTTTTAAAGTCCGAACAACTAAGCCATTGTATACAATACATCCTCAGTCTTTATGATTAATCTACATGTGTATCTTGTAAGCAATATATTAAATTAATCCCATCTCTCCCACAGACCTATAAAGATATCTGGAGCTTATCACTAGTTTGTTTTTCCCTGTTGTACAATGGAGGTGGTGACACACATTTTGCTTTTAAAAGCCCTTTTATAATGACAACAATGAAGCGTGATAACAAAGAGCTAAAATGTGACCATCTAAAAGTGGCATAATTTTCTAACTCACTAGTTTAATCATTTTTACAAGCATTATTTCACAAAAATGTATGACAAAATTTACCTTTTCATTTTTGCAGAGCCACACATTGTTCCCCAGAAGTAAAGTAAAGATTTTGGCTTTGTATCCTTTTAGTTCAAGGTATCCACTTTTCTCAGGAGTGACAGCAGGTCGAGTTTGAGAGGTATTGGACTGTGATTTCAAGGCACTGAGCATTGTATTAATCCAGTCAATCCTTTCATCTAAGGAAAAGGAAAAGGAAATTAGACAAGTGCAGCAGGTTCCTGGAACGCTGCAGCTTCCCCACTGTCCTCACATATATGCCCATGAAGGTGCTCCAGTACTTTTGACTAAGCTACTGTGTTGCACAGAAAATATCATGCCAGATCAGACCAGCAGTCCATCTAACCTGGTATTCTGTCTTTGGCAATGGTCTATATTAGACGATTGAGAGATAAGCGCTAGAATCACTATTCTAGACAATTCTAGGACAGAGGGGAAGTTTTTTCTAACCCTATTAGACAGTGATTGGCATGAAGGTGGGGGGTTTTTTTGGGGGGGGGCGGGTTAGGGGGGGAGGGAGAGAGATTTCCTATTTTAACTGTAGATATTTCCATAAGGGAAGGGAATGAAAAAGAATAAGCATGAACATATATCAGGTAAAGACTTAAGACAGAATCTACACTTCAGTAACTCCCATTGTCAACATGCAACTTCTCCAAGAATACAATACTTTATCACCTAAATTTTCAAATGTGACTATACAGTGGTGTTGTAGCTGTGTTGTTCTCTGGATATTAGCAAGACAAGGCAGATGAGGTAATCTCTTTGACTACAAAAAGAAAAGGAGTACTTGTGGCACGTTAGAGACTAACGCATTTATTTGAGCATAAGCTTTCGTGAGCTACAGCTCACTTCATCGGATGATACTGTAGCTCACGAAAGCTTATGCTCAACTAAATGTGTTAGTCTCTAACGTGCCACAAGTACTCCTTCTCTTTTTGCGAATACAGACTAACATGGCTGCTACTCTGAAACCTGTCTTTTACTACAGTGTTTCTCAACAGCCAGTCCATGGACTGGTGCCAGTCCCTGAGATCTCCCTGACACAGGGAGGCAGCAAGCCAGTCCCTTGTATCAAAAGCTTGAGAAACTCTTCTTGACTGGAAAAGCCTGAAGAAAAGCTCTGCCTAAGATTGACACGTCTTGCATGTCAACACAGGTTGGACCAATAGAAGATATTATCTCACCCACATCGTCTCTCAAACACGACTAGTGATTTTTGGGTGCCCAGCTTGAAACAACTTAAAAGGGCCTGATTTCCTGGAAGTGCTGAGAATCCAAACTATGGAAATATGGTCAAGTTCAACACCCAAAAACTGGGGCATTCAAAATCAGCAGGAATTTCTGAAAATTTAGACCTATATAATACTGATAATATAGCAAATGTTTCTATGCAAAAATATTTTGCAGTTTACAATCTATTTCATTAAGGTATAGCTCATTAAAGTCTGCATTATCCAAGGCATTTAGGAAATGCCTGTTTGAATACCCTTTACATGCAGTATTACGGTAACAGCTTACAAAGCTGCAAAAGCAAGTATTTGAAGTAATAAAATTCTACTCAGTCGTTTACTCATCCATTCTGTCCAGTTATTGCACAGGACCAAGATCAAGATATATGTTAATGGTGAATATTATGAGAGTTATTATTAGACTTGCCCCCACTTGTGGCAGGACTATGATAAAAGCTTTAACTCCACTTGCTTTGGGAGATTTAATTCAGAGAATAAGATATGAAACAGTAGGAAACTGATTAATTTTTTTTTCCAGAAAAAAATTCAGAGTTGAATTTTCAATTTATTTAACCAACTCTAATATGTTACAGCACCTAAAAATGTGTTGTAAGTCTAGATTACAGGCAAACAGACATTGTCCGTATCCCAAAGAATGCAAAGAGAGGGTGACAAAATAACAGGATGCAGATATTGGAGGAAGAACAAGGATTACAGCAAAAAGATAAGCAAAAAGTTGTTACTCAGCAAAAGGTATGTGCACAGCAAGGTAGAGCATGAATGTCTGTTCAGCTCCATTCTTATGAACATCATCTTAGAAAGGGGTGTCATGAGGGATCTTAAAGAAGAGAGAACAGCAGCTTGACAGATCACCTCAGGAAAGGCGTTTCAAGCATATCTCTTAGAGTGGATGGTTCAAAAGATCAATGGGTGCATAAAAAAAGTATTTCAACATGTAGGTCATTGATGGAGCTGAGTTAATATAAAAAAGTTCTCCACAAACATTGTTAAATTCTAATCAAATCATATGCAGATTTCAAAATAGATTGGGACATTGTTTATTAACATAACTGTGGATACGTCTACATTGCAGCTGGGAGCGCGCGTCCCAGCACAAGTAGACAGATATGCGCTAGTTGTACTCGAGCTAGCACGTTTAACATAGCGTAGCTGGAGGTAGCATGGGTGGCAGGTCGAGCTGCCATCCAAGTACCAACCTGCCTGGACCTCTGGCATACTTGGACAGCAAGCCCAAGCCGCTGCCCACGTTACACCCAGCCACACAGCTATTTGGAGCACGCTAGCTCAAGCAGAGCTAGTGCATCTGTCTTACAGTGCACTGCAGAGTACATTTGCCATGTGAGACAGTTGTCTTAAACCTCCTATCCCAGTACGAAGACAGTTAAGTCTTCACAATTAATACTGCTCACATACAAACTTTGTGCATCTGGGACAAGAAAAAAAATGAATGCAAAGTCTACTGTACGCAGCTCACAAAATTTATTTCACGGTTAATCTCTCCTCCCCTCATTTTTAAATCCAGTTTTCTTCTTTCCCCCAAAACGCATGGGATCCATGTCTGCCAGAGCATAATACTTCTGTGGAAAACAGGTAAGCAAAATATTTTAAAACACGCTCAATGCCCTGTGCCTACTTACGTCTTCATAGAGTAACTCTTAGGAGCATTTTCTGAACCTCCCTGAGGACTTGTCTACCCACCTAACTTTAACTAAAGTGAAGCAAAACCTGTGTAGACAAGCCATAAGAGAATCAGAGAATTGTGATTTATTTAGGCCCCCCTTCTGTTTATCAAGCTTTATCGTCTACCAATCCAGAAACAACAACATGTGACTTAGGTGACCAAAAAGAAAGCACATTCATGCTTTGATATTCTTACAGTGAAGAGTTAACAAGCAAGACTCAGACTGAAATATATTGGAAAAATCCTGCTCTTGAATGCTTTATGCAAAGCCACAAATGGCAGGAACCCTTGCAAATATCCCCTGAATATTTTTCAGCCATGAACAAATTCACGCAAGTTGTGATTGGTTCAAGAACAGTTTGTGCATACACAGGAAAGGGAAATTGGGTGTATAAATTACTGAATACTTCAAATGGCTATAGTTATTGGTACGTACCATATTATTTGTCCCAAACCTACTTAGAACAGTAAATCAACAGCTGCCTAAGCTGGCTGTTCTGTCAAGGGAGAGCTGCACATTTAAGAAAAATACAATTTGTAACCCATATAAAAGGTTTGTCATAGGGCACACAGAGGAACACTTTAAAAAGCTTGTAAATAAAAATTAATAGTTGATGCTGTTTTTTCATTATCCAAAGGCATTGGTACATAAAGCAGATTATGGCCCTACAAAGTTTCATGTTACAATGAAAATATTTTTGAGCAACAGTTAAAAAACCAAAAAACATCTTTTTAAAAAAATTGCAGACCTATTTTTAAGCCAGCCAACAATGTAAAAATGCCTGAAATGATTTGAGCCAAACCTGGTAAGGTTTTTTTTCCACAGGCTGGGATACTGCACTCAAAATTATAGCCTACAGCAAATGTTTATAGCCAAGCCATAACCCCATAAAAATCGGAGTTGATAATGGAAATGCTGACAGACTTTTAACTATACTGGTGCCAATGTACACTGCTGTGAATAAATAAATAAATATATTCTAATTAATATTCCATTTTTATGGAATGGCCCAACTTGATTATCATACACATTGTAAGGAGAGCGATCACTTTAGATAAGCTATTACCAGCAGGAGAGTGGGGTGGGAGGAGGTATTGTTTCATGGTCTCTGTGTATATAATGTCTTCTGCAGTTTCCACAGTATGCATCCGATGAAGTGAGCTGTAGCTCACGAAAGCTTATGCTCAATAAATTGATTAGTCTCTAAGGTGCCACAAGTTCTCCTTTTCTTTTTGCGAATACAGACTAACACGGCTGTTACTCTGAAACCTGTCAAGCTATACACACTTTTTGGTAATGATTTTGCATAATACTCTACAGGTTGATGATAAAAAAAAAATCTACAAGAAATTACTATGGCCTCTAGTTTAAATTTAACCTTATTCACTATCAAAAAACGCTCATTGGAAACACTGCACATTTGACATTAAATATAATCTACCAGAAAACCCAAGCCAGATTTCTTCGATCTCCACATCCAAGCCATCAACTTCACTTTGCTCTTTGTCATTTTTATACTGAACACTCACTCAGAACAGATGTCTGAGAGTACAGGGATTGTAAGTAGCTCTAATAAATGTTAAAGAATACCCAGAAAAATTTTGCTTTATGCCATCTCAAAAAAAAAAAAAATACACACACACACACAACCTGCTGGAAAATACCCTTTATTTTTTTCTAACCAATACAGTACTTCAAACTGGGATTTCTATAAATTAAGTCCCTCAAACAATATAAAACAATCTGCATGTTCCAGCAGATGTGATTAAAGCACAAATTTGCTTTAAGAAAGTAGGCCTTTAATACAGACAGTTTGGGCTATGGGAAAGGCACTTGGTTCTAGTGAATGAAAAATTCAGGCTAAGACAACCTCTGTCAAATAGTCCTCGGGCTGAACTGCACAGAGGACTCAAAGACTTGGCCTTTAGACTAACTTTGGAATCATAAGACTGTAGTTGGGAGGTAACCTATCCATGGGGTATGGAATAAAGTTCTGTCACAAAAACCTACAACATATGAGCCCAAGATAGCTGGATCCCAGTGATCTTGCTGGAAGTGTGATAACATGCATACAAAAACACTGATTTTAGGAATGTTATTTACCTATAGCCACCAATACTATCTGCTAGCAATTGGTATTTAAATATGTGCTCTGCTTACCTTCCTTTTCAACTCGGAAGACAAAAGTCCTATGAGCTGTGACAACTTCAAATTTATTTTCCCCATGGATTCTGACTGTAGCTATTGCAGAGAGCAGGATTATTCCCTTAGAATAAATTTCCTATATCAAAAACAATAGAAATAGTTAATATGACTTCATAAAATTGTAGGTAGTTCAACTCAGATGTATGCCATTATGCTTGTTAAGTTCACATATTAATTCAGTCTACTGCATTATTGATAAGTCATATTGATTACCAAAGAACTTCTGCCCCCTCAGAATTTGCTACATAACACCAATTTCACCCTTAGGTCACTACCCTCACCTGCCCCCTTCTCAGAAGGAATCTGACTCCATGCAGGTACATTATCCAATATACAGTAAAACCACATTTTATGAACTCCAATTACATGAAACTCTGTATTCCAAAATGCCACTGGCAGCCTGACAGTAGACAACTGTAATTTACCCTAGTTTTACCAGTCTTGCCTATCCCTGCAACTTCAGGAAACATCAGCTACACAGATAAACATGACTCACTGAACAGTGTCAGGGAACTTTTTCAGCAGCCGTCAGCTTTCTCCCCAGATGTCATAACACCAGGAAAGTATTTTCCACATAGTTGGTCAGTGAGAACAGGAGATGCATAGATTTTACCTTTAGCCTGGGATTGGAATGGAGACAGAGATAGGAGGCACCATACCGCAGAACAGTAACAAGAGAACGAAGAACAGGGAATCTCCCTGCAAGCTCAGATATTCTCTTCTCACTAACATGGCAAAATGTCTGGGATTCCTAATACTTCTGATTTGGTGGGGGCGGAAGTCTCTGGCTCCAAAACGGCCCAAAATAGAGGTGGGGGAGGGAGAAAGCCTACCACAGTTTAGCATGACTTTAAAACAAAACAAAAAACCCCTAATCAAACTGCTCAAGCCATCCCTTACACCAATGGGACCACGGAGCACAGGTATTCAAGTTCCAATATGTGTGTGTGAGAGAGAGAGAGAGACAGAGAGAGAGCAAATGCAGGAAAATCAGATAGGATAGTTGTATCTAGAACAGGCATGTGCAAACTTTCTGGCCCGAGGGACACATCTGGGAATAGAAATTGTATGGTGGGCCATGAATGCTTACAAAATTGGGGTTGGGGTGTTGGAGAGGGTGAAGGCTCTGGTTGGGGATGCGGGCTCTGGGGTGGGGCCAGAAATGAGGAGTTCAGGGTGCAGAAGGGGGCTCTGGGCTGAGGTGGGGGAGTGGGATGCGGGGGGAGGGTGGATGCAGACTGGAGATGAGGGGGTTGGGGTATAAGAGGGGGTTTCGGCCTGGGTTGGGGTATAAGAGGGGTTCAGAGGGCAGGAGAGGGATCAGAGCTGAGGCAGGGTGTTGAGGTGTGGGGAGAGGCTCAGGGGTGCAGGCTTCGGGTGGTGCTTATCTCAAGCGGCTCCCGGAAGTAGTGGCATGTCCCTTCCCTGTTGGAGTGCTGGAGGGGGCCATTGGAGTGCACAGGACCCAGAGGGGGGCCATGCCGCATCTTCTGGGAGCCTTGTGGAGCAGCCTCCAACCCTGCTCCCTAGATGGAGTGCCGGAGCGGGGCCATGCTGCTGCTTCCGCAAGCCACGTGGAACAGCCCCTGCTCCCCATCTGGAGCGGGGCAAGCCCCAGACCCTGCTCCCCAGCGGGAGCTTGAAGGCTGGCTTAAAATGGCTGGCAGGCCACATCCAGCCTGCGGACCGTAGTTTGCCCACCCTGATCTAGAATGGACTTCTGCAAACCAGCTTGGCTTCAGAGCTTGGGTCTTTTTGAACCTCACTATGCTTGGGTCAGCCTGCCTTCTGATTAGAACCCAAATATGCTACTGGGATTTAGCAAGTGAGAAAGCAACATATTTCTGACTGGAAAGGGTTCAATCACTTTCCCCCAAAAAATCCTAGTTACAATAATTTTCCACCTAGATCTTTTTATAATAAAATTATCCTCTATGTCTGTACTCAATGTATCATTTTTAAGGTTAAATGCTGAGCGCCCACTGAATAGATTTTCTATTTATTCACTGTATTACTGATCTAGGTAAAGACATCCTACATGTCTCACATTTTTCCCTTTTAAATACATATATATTCAATTAAAGCTGTTTGGACAATTGCAATATAGCGAAAATATAATGATGCAATAAAAATGATGCATTTTATTTCAAGCGAACACTTCTACAACTATGTGAAGAACGCCTGTTTTTGTAATTTAATCTTAGTGTGTCAGCACAATGAAATAAAGAAAAACATATCAGTAAGGCTATATTCTCTTTGAAAAGGGATGTTAACACAGTAGATATTCATTTGTCAGAAAAAATTGGGAGCAGCATTAAAGGTATTTTTACCTTTCACAAAATAGAACCATAAGGTAACAAATTCCAATAGCAGATACCCTTTCTAAAGGCACTCAGATATAATTATCTTCTGGTGTTTGCAGGCATCTACTGGCTATGTTGGGTACTGTTGCAGCATTACTCTATCAGATTGCTAATACAACCAAAAACTATTCTTATTTCATAGTATTTGCTAAACTAACAAAACAATACACCTCTTTTCTTTGTACTCTGTTTCTCTCCTCTCCCCGACAGGTAACACATTTTGGACATAGGGACCAAGAAACACAAAATGCATTTTGCCAAAATTGAAAATGTACACCTCTTCAGGGCAGAGAACAGACCTGGAAAATTTTAATGAAGGTCACATTTAGGAACTTCTAAGGAACTTGGAACAGGAATTTATAAATGGAAAGACTTTGGTAACCCTAGTTACCAGAACTGGTGCTTTAGCTATGACTAGCTACACAGCTGCTGTAAGACTATGTGTTTTTTACTGGCAGATTAGAGATTAGAGACGTCTATTCCTATTGACTTGGGGACTGAAAGTTCTTGCACTTGGTCTAAATACAAGAAAAGACAGGCTGATGATGGAAAGAGTTCTGCAACTAGAAATTACTAAAATGTTACATTTCCTCTCACCACTGCAGCTCACAGTTAAAACCATCCCCTCCAACTAGCCATAAAATAAAATAAAAATATTCATCTCATCCTTTATGTTTACGTTAGTTATTTTGTTGGTAACCTTAGATGCGTGTTATAAGCCGTCCTACGTGGGAGACTCTCTGCCCCCATGTTCCATGCTGCCAGAATTGCAATCAACAATGGCTCTCATACTACAGCCCCCTCAAAAAAAAAAGAAAAACAAAGGAGGGAAGTGGTAGAATGTTCTCCATCACCAGCCTTCTACTTTGGAATGTTTCCCCTCCTTTATCTAAAAGAGTCCAGGTCTTTTGACAGACGGAGCATACGACAAGGAGCGTCTATTTACTCAGACTTTTAGGGTATATCTACACTGCAACGTAAACCCAGATTCAGGTTTGAGCCCAACCCCCCCTACCATCCGCACGTCTGATTCAGCTCAGCAAGTACTCAGGACTAAGGGCCTAGGCCCCTGCTGGGAGGTGGGTCTGAGTCCAAGGCCTGCTTAGACTTGGGTCCCAGCCCTATCACTTTACAGCAAAGGCATAGCTCAAGCCTCAGAACCAAATCAAAAGGTTTGGCTAGTGCAGCGTTTGCATGGCTGAAACACCCAGGCCCAGCAATTGTAAACCCAATGCAGAGTGGACATTAAAGCATGGGATTGAACACCCCGAGTCCAGATGCACAGATCCAGGTTTACAATGCCCTTAGGGAGGAGGGCACAGGAAGGGATTGCAAAGGACAGCATTGGGAGCAGAGAGTCTTGTGTGGGCCTAGTTGTGTTGGGGCTGCTGGTGGGGTTAGCTACTACTTTCAGTTTATTGTTTTTTTGTATTTTATGTCAAAGGCCCTGGAGTGCCATGCAGTTGTCTTACTGTAAAATTTTATAAATCAAAACACTGTTAATCTATTTAGTTGCATAGCAGAAATGTACATATGCTGGACAATATACAAATCCTGCTGAAATCTATCACTCCAGATATTTATATGGACCTCACTACCATAATTTCAGAGTACCTGACAATCTGTATTGGATTTTATCATCACAAACCCCTGTGAGTTTGGGAAATATAATCCCCACTTTTAAATATGGGGAATTGAACACAGAGTAGATAAAGAAGCGGCTTGCCCAAGGTCTCACAGGAAGTCTTTGACTGAGCAAGCAATTGACCCCATAACTTTAGAATCCCAGTCCAGTGCCCTATGCACTAAACTATTCTTTTTATGCACACTTACATAGGTCTCACACCATTGTATCTCCCCAGGCCTTTATGCCTCGTGGGCATAACCAGCCCCTTTTTCACCTCAACACATTTGGAAAATATAGCTATTAGGTGTTTGCAGGTGAAGATGGACAAATGTGAGCAGGAGCAGCACAACCAATAGCAAACTAACATCGCACAGATGCTTCTTTTCTCTCTGCCACAAGTTACCTAGAACACCCCTCACACTTATGACTCCTGTGACTTAGATGTGATACAAGATTATATCACACAGCTTACTTGAGCTGCATTTACCCCACCCTCAACCTTATGCTATTTCCACTCATGAGTTGAAGTGGACTACCACAGTTGAAAGGTAAACACGCACACACTCATGGTCATGACATTGAATTTAGACTTGTTATGCTTGGGTTTTATCTATTCACCTGAATTTGAGGGAGCAGAAAGAGCAAATGACTAACTTTAACACTCACCCAATACAGGAAGAATATCCCAACACTAAAGTTATTACAGACTGCCTCAGCTGAAAGCTCACCTTCATTCTTTCACTAGAAGATTGACACATTTAACAAAAACTAACGGGGTATTTTTAAATCTCTAAGGAAGTTAATGTAACAGCAATTACTTGAACTTTTACATCTGAGAGGAAGAGACGCTTTTGTACAGCATGAGAAGCCCCTACACAAAGACTAAAAGTCCACAATGGACTAAGGGAATTGAGCTTGCTCATCTGGCTTCTAGATAGGGGAATGCAAACTGTGTTGGAGGGTGGATAAACACAAAGTTTGCTGGAACAATGACAAATTCTGCGCATGTAGCAGCCGATAGGAAAGTGAAAAGTAAAGCTTTAGCATGGTGCAAAACCAACACTACTTAACACCCAGCTTCATTCTGCATATATTGTAAATACAATGGAACTGGAATAGTTTATCAATCATTTGTCAATAGCTACCTCTCATGCACAGGAAATAAACGTTGAGTATTAAAAAAAATCCTTTCTGACCAGGATGATTTCCGAGCCACTCACAAACCTTTCTAGATAAGCAATCAGACAAGAAAGATTTAGCTATTTCCTTTCCCACCAGAAGTACCCATAGTAATATCACAACCGGTCAGAAGTTCTCAGATAGAATGGTTTTCTGTCAGAGAGGGCAGATTCACCAAAATCTAGCCTTTTTGTGGAGGTGGTCTGATTGTGATTTAGGTCTGACAGAACCCACACACAGCTCTGACAGAACCTTCACTGGTTGCCTGACAGCTTGCCTGGCCATTTCCTAAAAAGCCAACCTGGAGAATTGCTGGGGGCCCTGCCTTCCAGGCTCCTGGCTCTTCAGCAGACCAGACCCCCAGGAGCCAGTTCTGCCAGCTCTCCTTCAGGCCAGTAGTCAGAATTTTGTTTCAAAATTATCAAAACAAACCATTTTGACTTTTCAATAATAATAAATAATAATAATAATAAGCATTCTGTCTTGCATATAATTTCTACCTTTTTTGTTTTCATTCCAAATATAAATGAAATCAGATTCTGAAATCATACACGAAATGGATTTACTGTTTTCAATACAGCTCTAATTACTATGGCCCAGCTCCTCACACACTTGAAATGATAACCTTACCATACCAACATTTTTCCTTTACTATAATTTTGGTTTCAGAGTAGCAGCCGTGTTAGTCTGTATCCGCAAAAAGAACAGGAGTACTTGCGGCACCTTAGAGACTAACAAATTTATTAGAGCATAAGCTTTCGTGGGCTTCGGCTCAGTTCATCAGATACATAAAATGGAACATACAGTAAGAGAGACAGATAGATATATAGAGACACATACATACACACACACAGATAAGTTGGAAGTTACCATACAAACTGTGAGAGGCTAATTAGTTAAGATGAACTATTATCAGCAGGAGGTTTTGTAGAATTGGAGTTCCTTATGTAAAAAAACAGACAGCACATTGAGACAAAAAAACATGCAGATTTGGTCGTTGAAAAGCAGCCTCAGATTACATTTTCCTTTTATAAAACTCTCTCCGCTTAACCACACTCAGTTAAAGATGTAACCACACAGGATGTTGCTCTCACCACACTAGCTTGCTCAAGCCTATGTATGTATAAGAAATTAATAGCATCAGTGGCTCAGTGAAGAACAGTATCAAGGTCAATGACTGTTTGCAGGAAATTGGACATTTTTCTTAATATATTATATTCGGGTATGAGAGAAAGAAAAATGTGTACTTATTAAAAGAGACAGGTTTCAGAGTAGCAGCCGTGTTAGTCTGTATTCGCAAAAAGAAAAGGAGTACTTGTGGCACCTTAGAGACTAACCAATTTATTTGAGCATAAGCTTTCGTGAGCTACAGCTCACTTCTATAGCTCACGAAAGCTTATGCTCAAATAAATTGGTTAGTCTCTAAGGTGCCACAAGTACTCCTTTTATTAAAAGAGAGCCACTCTACTGGTTTAATACTGCAGAACAAGGTCAGAGAAAAGTGGTTCCGAAAACTCAGTAAGACCCTGCTGCTCAGAAGGACTGAATATAAGTGTGGGGGGAGTGTCACACATACAACTCCCTTGCTCCCCCCCACCTTTATTTTTCTTTTAACTTATTTGCCATTTGGCAAACTTCTCCTTCTCACTCCTTCACTTTCTGCAAGTTCTGAATTAACTAAAATATGTAGTTTTCCAAGCTAAAATACAGAAATATTTTTAAACTTCTCAGCATCTACCCAGTGTTAGTACACCTCTGTGAATACCACTTGTAGTTAAAAGCTGCCAAGGACTAGCAGTAGCTACATAAAACTGGTTAGTCGGCACCTCACAATATGGATTCACTTATTATTAATGTGTGTTAGTATTTGTGAAAAACAGTACGAAACTAGACATTTAAAATAAAGAAAACATTCTCTGTCAGAGTAGAACCTGATTTCTGAAGATGTTGCACAGAGGAGCACACTGAACACTTGTCTTCACTGCAGTGTCGGCTCCAGGTATAACTCGTGCGTTTCCCCAAACCCAACACCTGTCAAAAATCTCTAGCTCAAGTTAAGTGGTGCTTTAAACTTGAGCGAGCTGTCTTGTCAGGGGTATGGATTAAACCTCAAGTCCTCTGGAACGAGAAATGCAGCTACTCTGTGCAGCTAATAAAATTCATTCTGCATTTCTTGAGTGTTGTTTTGAAGTGTGATTGTTCTCAGCCAAGCTATGTTAACTTGGGAGGTGTTAGTTTGAGTTATCCACACTCTAGTTAACACCACCATGAAGATAAGACTCTATATATACACAGACTCTTCAGATCATTTTTAAAATAAAGGAATAATTATTAAAAGTGACTTGTAGATTTACAGGCAATAAAACACTGCATTTTATCACTGTTATCCTCAGCCTGCAGTTAAATCTCAAAACAAAACCTTACCAGAAATAATAATTGTATTAAGATGATGTTGAAGTAAAAAGAAAACAGTACAGAGTTTAAGCATAGAAGTTTCTGGTTATCAGGGAATAAGGTACAAATTGTCAAGGGGTGTGAAATTCGGTTTAGGAATGGGTGGCATAAGGAATACATAATCTGCAATCTCCAAGTACAGACATTGAGATATGGGGGTATGTTGTTCATATAATGGCTATGCTCAGGTGTGGAGTATAATGAGTGGATACCTACACACATAATTCTCTCCCTGATGAGATGATGGAACACATGGCAGATCTTATAATATAATGCTCAACACACTACTGGAAGGCATTCGGATACTTCAGTGGTTAGCGCGGGTAAGAACCTATATAGAGTAGAATGGAAGGCCACCCACATGCCCCAACTTAGAACTCTGTGGCCCCAACATGAGAATTTAGGGATTTGTCTATTAAATCCTAAATCTAAATCGCTTTCCCCGAATTATAATTATCAAATGTCTCAACATATTTCTCAGCGTGGTAGTCGTGTTAGTCTGTATCCACAAAAACAACGAGGGGTCTGGTGGCACCTTAAAGACTAATAGATTTATTTGGGCATAAGCTTTCATGGGTAAAAAACTCCACTTCTTCAGATGTATGGAGTGAAAATTACAGATGCAGGCATAAATGTACTGGCACATGTACTAATGTGATATATAACATCATGTGCCAGCAATATCCATCTGCCATGTACATTGGCCAAACCGGACAGTCTCTATGTAAAAGAATAAATGGACACAAATCAGACATCACAAATGGGAATATACAAAAACCAGCAGGAGAAGACTTCAGTCTCCCTGGACATTCAATAACAGATTTAAAAGTAGCCATCCTTCAACAAAAAAAACTTTAAAATCTTCTGTAAAGGGAGATCATGTCTTACTAATCTCTTGGAGTTCTTTGAGGGGGTCAACAAACATGTGGACAAGGGGGAATGCAGTGGACATAGTGTACTTAGATTTACAGAAAGCCGTTGACAAGGTCCCTCACCAAAGGCTCTTACATAAATTAAGTTGTCATGGTGTAAGAGGGAAGATCCTTTCATGGATTGAGAACTGGTTAAAACACAGGGAACAAAGGGTAGGAATAAATGGTAAATTTTCAGAACGGAGAGGGGTAACTAGTGGTGTTCCCCAACGGTCAGTCCTCGGACCTATCCTATTCAACTTATTCATAAGCAATCCGGAGAAAGGAGTAAACAGTAAGATAGCAAAGTTTGCAGATGATACTAAACTGCTCAAGATAGTTAAGACCAAAGCAGACTGTGAAGAACTTCAAAAAGTCTCACAAAACTAAGCGATTGGGCAACAAAATGGCAAATGAAATTTAATGTGGATAAATGTAAAGTAATACACATTGGAAAAAATAATCCCAACTATACACAAAATATGATGGGGGCTAATTTAGCTACAACTAATCAGGAAAAAGATCTTGAGTCATCGTCGATAGTTCTCTGAAGACGTCCACGCAGTGTGCAGCGGCAGTCAAAAAAGCAAACAGGATGTTAGGAATCATTAAAAAAAAGGGAGAGAGAATAAGACAGAGAATATCTTATTGCCCTTATATAAAACCATGGTATTGCCCACACCTTGAATACTGCGTACAGATGTAGACCCCTCATCTCAAAAAAGATATACTGGCATTACAAAAGGTTCAGAAAAGGGCAACTAAAATGATTAGGGGTTTGGAACAGATCCCATATGAGGAGAGATTAAAGAGGCTAGGACTTTTCAGCCTGGAAAAAAGGAGACTAAGCGGAGATATGATAGAGGTATATAAAATCATGAGTGGTGTGGAGAAAGTGAATAAGGAAAAAGTTATTTACTTGTTCCCATAACATAAGAATGAGGGGCCACCAAATGAAATTAATGGATAGCAGGTTTAAAACAAATAAAAGGAAGTTCTTCACTCAGCGCACAGTCAGCCTGTGGAACTCCTTGCCTGAAGAGGTTGTGAAGGCTAGGACTATAACAGGGTTTAAAAGAGAACTGGATAAATTGATGGAGGTTAAGTCCATTAATGGCTATTAGCCAGAATGGGTAAGGAATGGTGTCCCTAGCCTCTGTTTGTCAGAGGGTGGAGATGGATGGCAGGAGAGATCACTTGATGATTATCTGTTAAGTTCACTCCCTCTGGGGCACCTGGCATTGGGCACTGTTGGTAGACAGGATACTGGGCTGGATGGATCTTTGGTGTGATCCAGTATGGTCATTCTTATGTTCTTAAGAACGGACTTCAAAGAGAAACTGCAGAGCTACAATTCATTTGCAAATTTAACACATTAATTTGTGCTTGAACAGGGACTGGGAGTGGCTGGCTCACTACAAAAGCAATTTTCCCTCTCGGTATTGACACCTCCTCATCAATTATTGGGAGTGGACCACATCCACCCTGACCGAATTGGCTTTGTTAACAGTGGTTCTCCACTTGTAAGGAAACTCCCTTCTCTTCATGTGTTAGTATATTTATGCCTGCATCTGTAATTTTCACTCCATGCATCTGAAGAAGTGGGGTTTTCTACCCATGAAAGCTCATGCCCAAATAAATCTGTTAGTCTGTAAGGTGCCACTGGACTCCTTGTTGTCAAGATATTTAGTGCAGTTCGGAGAGATCTGCAGGCTCTGCAATTATCCGCATAAGTATTACTATGTCACGTGGCCAAGTCACATATTTATCCACCAAAAACACGCTCTCCTAATCCAACGGTGAGAAGAAGAGGGGGCTAAGAACATGTTAAGTCAGGCTTTTATAGGGTTCTTATTGCTCTGTTCCTCAAAACACATTCCCACCTATGCTGGGGTTTGAGAGGGGTCCTCAGAAGGCATCCTTGTGACTGGCTTCTCCCATTCCTGCACCAAATGCAGTAGGGGCTGAGGTAGCAGGGATGCTCTCATCCCAAGCATTTATCTTCAGTGATCTTTTTAATTATTTTACCTAGTTCAGATGTATGGCTCAATAATCTATAATAAAGTCAGTTTTAGCACCTTTTGTTTTAGCCAGGCACTCCTATTGTTTCTTTGCCAGGAAATGCTCTCGATGTTTCAAATAAACTCATATCCACACACTCTCAACCCCAACACACATACACACACACGTGTCTTGATCTGGAGTTTAGTTCAGTTCATTTTCTTCTACTTAAAAGAAGCTCAGGATCTTGTGAACCATAGGGCAAGAGGTAGAGTCCTGTTGTGGGTGAATACTGCTTGAGAGATAGGAAGCAAAGAGCAGGAATAAATGGCCAATTTTCAGCAACAAAATATCTAGGTATCCAGGGGATGAGTCCTGGAACTGATAGTGTTCAATATATTTAGCAGTGATCTGGAAGAATAGTAGAGAGAATCGTTACATAAAACTCCTATATAACCAATTTTCAACAAGGAACAAGAAGCCTTTTGATGAAAAGCTGATGCAACTAATTTAAAATGGGTAAAAACTTATTTTGGACAACATATATCAAAAGATAAGTTACCTAAGGAATTCACAGTTGCCAAGACATATAGTTTAATAAGATTTTTCAACACAAGATCTCACACACACACACACACACACACACACACACACACAAAACAGTAGAGGGAGTAGCAAGAGCTGCTTCATTTACACTAACTGTGGCAAAAGTTTAGCAGCCATCAATTCTCAGGTTTGGAAGTATAAGCCAATAGCCAGTGGGGGTCAGGAAGAAATTCTTTCCACTCCCCAATTCCATAGCACTATACAGTGTAGAATACCGTTGGCTTTATATACAAGCCAATTCAGATAAAAGCTAGTCAGTCTTGTCCAATATGGTGATTCCCAGAAGAAAGTTAAAATCAGGAACAGAAACCACACTGACTAATGAAGAGAATGTGTGCCAAATTCAATCCTTTTTTCAAGCTTATCAGTAATTCCATCATGCTCAGCTTGCCATGACAAGTGAAAACAAAAGTCACTGTCATCGGCTAAATAGCATGGCTTGCGTGATCCCACAGCATAGTTTACATGATCTTGTTCCGTTTTCCAGATTTTCTGCAGTACATATGTCTCCTACAAAAAAAGCAGAAGTTCTGAGGATACCTCTCTGGAAAGGTCAGGAAGGAGATAAGAAAAAAAGGAATATTAGCTGAAGATCCCAACAGTATCTTCAACATTTAATATAGTGTCACATCCTAATATTTTGCAAGTGAAAATACTATTTAGAAACAAGTTATAAACAAATACTAATTCTTTTATGTTACAGCATAGCTCATCTACACTTTACCTTTCCAGTTAAACTGAAGGACACCAAAACATACTTATTTAAAAACACACACACACAAAGAGGTGCTTACCTTATCATTATTGTAATAAGAAATACTGTCTCCATCAAACTTAACCCAGCGCTTCTGAAACATACGTTTTCTGTAAATTAAAAATTAAGTATTTTAAATGATTATATAAACAAGTTAGTACCACTGGGAACTTTTCAAATCGAGAACAATAGGAAAAGTGGAAGCATGCCTAACAGTATTTAGGCCTAAACATTTACAAAATTAGAAGTTTAATTTTTCAGTTCAGCCACATTATGTTTTCAATATTATAAAATATTGGTTTCAGATACAAGAAAAAAGAATGATCGCTATTATTTAGGTGCGGTGTTGCCAATTTATGATATATTTCATATTTTTATCAACGTAATCTTCCCCATCACGACCACCTTTTTTGGTTATATTGATAATATTAACAAATAAAAACTGAAACACTTTTAGTAATTTACTTTTACAACTTAGTAGGCAATGAAGTTTAAACACACAGGGGATCTGGAAGAACTAAGATCTTTTCTCTCACATCCCATCTCCCTACCCTGCAGACTAAGTCTACTTGTACTTCCACGTCAGTACATCCCACTAGTGGGATAGGAAGCTAAGAAACCACCACTCAAGAGCATAAGCCACACTCTACCACAGCCCAGAGGTGCTGATAAAATACCCCCAGAGTGTTTACCACCATCTTCAGCAAGCCAAGAGACTATAATCCTTCCTCTGCAACATGGACTCTGCCAAAGAAATTTTGCCTCCATCACTTCTGTTAGGATATAGATTCAGGCCTGTCTGTAAAGGCCTATACTCTAAGAATTTAGGTGTATTCTTATCACTTGGCTAGTTAGAGGTATAAAAGAAAGAATCAAAATCACTGTCTGCCAGTGTAAGGTCCTTCTCTTATTGTGACAGTCTGAGGCCCTGTTCTTAGGCTAAGGCCTTTGGCTAAGCAACAGAGGTAGCCATAAGCTGGGAAGCGACCAGTCACCTCCTCACATTCCAAACTAGTCACATTAAAATAAGGTGCTATTTGGGCTGTTAGGAATACAATCCTGTCCTGATAATGCCTATCACCTCCAGAGAAAAGGCAGTGCCTAGAAGATGTAAAAGGAAACTTAGTTTGATAGCATCCTGTCTGGCAAGAACTCACTTATCAATAGCCTGGATGTGAAATCCTCATTTCTGTGTTTGTTCTATCTATGTAGTCCCCATTTCCCCATTGTTTGTCTGTATAATCTCTGTCTGGTTCTGTGATTGTCCCTGTCTGCTGTATAATTAATTTTGCTGGGTGTACACTAATTAAGGTGGTGGGATATAATTGGTTACATAATCATGTTACAATATGTTAGCATTGGTTAGTTAAATTTTCAGGAAAATGATTGGTTAAGGTATAGCTAAGCAGAACTCAAGTTTTACTATATAGTCTGCAGTCAATCAGGAAGTGGGTGGGTGTGTGTGGGGGGAAATGGGAACAGAGAGTGGGGGTTGGGAAATTGGAATCATGTTTGGCTAAGGGCAGGAGTGGGAACAGGGACACAGGTGTAATGCTCTGTGGTGTCAGAGCTGGGAAGGAGGACACTAAGGAAGGAAACTGAAATCATGCTTGCTGGAAGTTCACCCCAATAAACATCGAATTGTTTGCACCTTTGGACTTTGGGTATTGTTGCTCTCTGTTCATGCGAGAAGGACCAGGGAAGTAAGTGGGTGAAGGAATAAGCCCCCTAACAACTTCCAGTCTGAATCTACCATTTAAGATACATCAAAAGCTCGGACTGATGCAAAATGCCATTGCCTACTAATCACATGGAAAAGGCTGAGATAAGTGTCTGGTTCCGTTGTTGTTGATCATCTACAAAGCCTTAAATGGCCTGGAACATTGATGTTTAACACTATTTATCTCCTTATGATCAGTCACGATGGTTCTGATCAGCTAAAATATTTTGTCATCGGTCCCCAGGTGAACTTCAGAGAATGGGTGGCAAGTCATTCTTTAGTGGAGGGATCTGACAACCAATATCTGTTTCTGTACATTCAATTTCTGTTGTTTATAAACAATAATAGACTGCAAGGGTTCATGAGAAACTATCTTCAGTAATATAAAAAAACTGTTAAAATCAGTGTTGCACACTACTTCTGAAACTCTGCAGTTTTACAGCCACGTTTTCCTGCCTTTTAAAATGAGAAACTCCTGATCCACTGAAATAAATGGGATTTCACCCATCAACTTCAATGGAATCAGGATTTCACCCTACATCTTTTTGTCATCCATGTTGCTGTTTAGACATACACAAACAGGGGGAAACGGACCATCTAAACAGGGCAAACAATGTAATTCAATATATAGTGTTCAAGTGCAAAATATAAGCAAATTGAGGAAACAACCATTTCTCCCAAAACTGTTCTAGATAAACTTAGGTGTTTGTAACAACAGATAGAAGAATTTCAGACTAGTGTGTGTTTCTTTATGTTGATAGCATCCCTTTAAAAGCCTGCCCCACTCCAGCACCCACCACGAGATGAACTCCTCAGTCATTATTACTCAAATCAATTGTACATTTTACAGAATTATTAATGCACATTATGTATGTACATGCCAAAGCCACAGAAGTCTCTGAAAACATTCAGTACTCCTTTATTCAATCTCTCATCAAAATGTTTGATATCACCCAAAGAATACTAAATCAGATTCTTAATCTAAAGAAAAATGGGAGCTCACCATGAGAAGTATTGCAGAGTAAACAAAGACAGTGGAAAGAAAACCTCTTTCAGATGCGAACCACAGGAATAAATAGCTGGAATAATAATAGACTAGGACTCCTGAAAAAGTTCTGAAGTCCAGATGGGTTCAGGAACTAGTTTCAGGCAAACATGTACTCAGGTCCATGCCAATTATTTGCACCCTTGTCCCTTCAGTCCTCTATCATTAGACATCTCAGCTAAAGTGAGAATGTTCCTGAAACCCTAATTTGGTTTGCTGCTGTCCCATCTTCAATGCTCCCAGAAGTCATAAGGTACAGGGAATCAAGGATGGGCTGCTCCTCCAGGAGACAGAGTTAAGGTTTTAGGTGCCTTGGAGCCCCGAGAGAGAAGTTTGAGAACCTATAGCAACTCGCTCATTACCATCTAGGGTGACCAAATACCAAATGTGAAATATCAGGACGGGGGTTGGGGGTAATAGGCATATATAAGAAAAATATATAAGAAAAAGCCCCAAATATCAGGACTGTCCCTATAAAATCAGGACATCTGGTCACCCTATTGCCATCCCCCCAAAAAGGACACTTCATGATACAGTTCACATGACCAACAAGCCATTTACTACCCACACCCCTATTCCCAGAGTTTGCACCTACTCAAGGCCATGGACTATCAAGTACAATATATGAAACAAATTACATTTAAAAAAAATATATGTATCATTAACTGGAATGATTTAACATGATGTGTATTTTTGATTATTAAGAGCAAACGGAGATAATAAACTCTATATAAAGACCACTTTAAAAAAAATTACATGAACCTGAAATAGTCCATTCTGTTCATTAAAAATGTTGACGGCCCATTAGTTATCTGTATATGAGTTTCAATTCTAAAACCTATTAAACAGTTAATTAAGCAAGAATGAGACCCCTCTCTAACATCTCTTTTCCCAAACATTATTTCCCTTCCTGCTAAATGAGTGCTCTGCTTTAAGATTAGTAGACTGTGAGAGTTTATCAAAACTTTAATTAAATAGCAGCAGCTCTGGTTTAATTAACTAACTTGTATTTTATGACAACAATAAATCATAACTGCTCTCAACCTGAAAAGGCCAGTGTAAAATCCAGTCTCCATTAAAAATGTCAATAAATCCTACAAGTACTACCTCAACATGCTGTGCAGAGAAAAAAGGAAATTCAGTTTTATATACCAAGTAAACTGAGTGGCTTTATATTTTTTTTACAGAATTAACTGGAGAGAGCAAAATTGTGCTCTAATTTTATGTACCAGATTTGCAATGAACATAAAATAGAATTCTCTGGGTATAAGTTCTATTTAGCATCTGGTTACACAGCTTTTCCTAAAGTGTGGGACACATACTTGGGAGTTTAAATATGGCAAATGACTCAGTTCACTAGTACATGAATTATAACGTAAGTGTTCTGTGCAGCTCTATTTAATGTTATGGCCTGTTTGATATCTTTTGCAAATAGTAAGTTCAGAGGACAGCCATGAGAATGATTAAAGGATTAGAAAACATGTCTTACAGATAGATCCTTGATAGACTCAAGGATCTCAATTCAGCTCATCAAAGAGAAGGTAAAGGGGCAACTTGATTACAGGCTATAAGTACCTACATGGGAACAAATATTTGATAGTCAGCTCTTCAGTCTAGCAGAGAAAGGTATAACAGGATCCAATGATTGGGCTTTGAAGTTAGACAAATTTACACTAGAAATAAGGCATGAGTTTTTAAAACAGTGAGGGTAATTAACCATAGGAACAATTTACCATGGGTTGTGGTGGATTCTCCATCACTGACAATTTTAAAATCAAAATTGGATGTTTTTTCCTTAAAATAAATAAATAAATAAATTCTGCTGTAGGGATTTCTTTTGGGGGAGGGAGGGAGTTCTGTGGCCTGTGCTATACAAGAGATCAGATTAGATCAGTGGTTCCCAAACTGGGGTTCGTGAACCCCTAAGGTTTGCGAAATGTTACAGGGGGTTCTCGTGAAAAAATTCCCTAATGGCAGACAGAGCTGTCCCTAGGGACGCCGGGGCCAGCAGCCCAGAGCCCCTGGACTTCCAAGAGCAAAGCAGATCAAAGCCAGCATATCTATCACACAGAGGAGATTTAAACTTCAAGAACCCTTATAAGAAAGGGAGGTGGATATTTTTTGCTGTTTTTAAAGTGAAACAGGCAGCTCGTATTGTTTTAAAAATGATGATGAAAAACAAGTTTAAACTTCATTGTAACGCGTGTGGTTTGCCTGGACCGCTCAAGACCTGAATGCTTGTGTAGGAGGAATTCTTGATTTGAGTCGGCTTTTTAAATCCCTGCATGCTGTTTACTCTGTTCACATCTGATACTCCTTGATGAAACATAGGAGCCTTGTCGTATAACAGGATTATTCAAAGTGATACAAGCGACAGAAGTGAGATCTCGGAAGAGTGTTGCTGTTTTCATAATGTAATAAAGATACTGTCATGATAAATAATAATAATTCACAATGTGTAATCAGCATGTCATAAAAAACAATTTTATATTTCCAGGATCACTGCTTTTCTAATTTATACTCAGGTAAAGGAGAAAATCCCTGGAAATGTTCATTTTTAGGAGGGGGTTCACGAGACTTGACATTTTAGTGAAAGGGGTTCGTGAGTTGTTAAAATTTGGGAACCAGCAGACTAGATGATCTCAGTGGTCCCTTCTGTCCTTGGAATATATGAATTACTGGAACATTGTGTCCCATTCTGGTGTCCACATTTCAAAAAATGTGTGGACAAATTGGAAGAAAGTTCAGAAGAGAGATACAAGTATGATCAGAGGTCTGGAAAACCTGCCTTAAAGTGAATAACTAAAGAAGTTTAATGTGTTTATCTTACTGAAGAGAAGGTTAAGAAGTGACCTGATTAGAGTCTACAAGTACATACATGGGAAAAAGCTAGCTGACAGCAGATGGCTCTTTAATATAGCATAAAAAGGAAAAAGATCCAATGATTCAAAAAATAAACCTAGTCAAATTCATATTAAAAAAGCTGCAAATTTTTACAGGATAATTAACTATTGGAACACTTTAACTAGGATATAGTGGATTCTCCAACCTTTATGGTCTTTAAATCAAGACTAGATGTCTTTCTAAAAAACATGCTGTAGCTCAAAGAAGTTATGGGCTTCAGGTGATGGATGATGTTCTTTTGTGCCTGCTTCGCAGAAGGTTAGACTAGAAAATAAATTGTGCCTCCTGAACTTTAAAAAAAAAAAAAAAAAATTAAAAGAAGTCTATGAATCAGATCAGAAGATAGGGCAGCACTGGAACCAAAAAGCCTGAGAAACTCAGCAATGCCTCCAGTCTAGGAAGCGATTTTTATATGTACCTACAACAAGTCTGGTAAATGGAATCCTACAACATCAGAGTCCATTGTATTTCTGATTGTGGTCCAAAGAAGAACTTTTCTAAAAAGTTTCAGGATAAGACACAATAACAATTTATAGCAGAATTCACAACCTGTAATTCATAAGTGCTTGCTAACTGTTTCATTAAAAACTTATCTTTCCTTAAGTGCACCTATTAAATAATCTCTGGAATGAGCAACATTACTTCGAAAATTGAAAAGAATTCAAAAGAAAAAACCTATACCATATTTATTACTATTGTTCCCTCTGTTCCCCAATAAACCCTACTTTTTCCCAAAAGAAAATAATTACCCACTATTTGGACTATAGACTAATATAACTAATTTTCATAACATGCAAACATATAAGATGTATTAAATAATAATAGAAAATACTACATACCCCTGAGGTGACAGTTTATCCAACCACCCTGCTTTAACCTTCTTTAATGATGATCCATAAAAACAGGCATAGGGTGTTATTGAATCATTCGAGGTGATAGTTTGGTTATCACCGAATGACAGAAAATAAATAGATTGTTTAACAGAGTGTTCCAGATTTCTGCTTTGGTTCGTACTAGGGAATGAAGAATACTTTTTGGCTTTATGTTTTTTTGTTCTTAAATATGGAGAACATTCTTCCACAGTAGTATATTCAGATTCACTAGCAAGCTGTTCTGGTAACATAAATTTATCCTCTTGAGATACCAATTCATTTTTCACACGGTCCTCAGATGATGCTTTTCCTTTCTGGATATTAAATACACTAGAAGAAAACAACAGAATTTTACTCTTGGTTTATTAAATAAGTACATTGCATAAATAAAACTGTAGTAATAATAATTATCGTGAACAGTCATTCTAAATTGCTATGAGGTTAGAGACCTTACACTGAAACAAACCACATTTATTGTAATTGTGACCAAGAATGAATCCTACCATGCCCTATATTTAGCAGTGACACAACAGTTATTGGTTCATTAGGAGATCTGAATGACTTCCTGAGGTCTCTTCCAACTCTAATCTCCTACAATTCTATGACTTTTTCAGAACTTCAAAGGGAATTCATTGTCCCCAGCATACTGGACCCATTCTTGTCTTTGGGGTTGTGGCCTGGTCTCTGTTTCCAAGTGAGACCAGGTCAACCCTTTAAAATCCTCAATGGGGAAATTTGCATAAGTGGACAGCTCCCATATGTTGTAGATTGGGGCTGGAGTGCCAGGTAAGTATCACAGCCCCTCCCCAAGAGTAAGTACTGGTGTTGTTGGGTAAGAAGGGGAGATGAAGGTAGCATGCAGGCAACGGCCCCCTAGAAGATATCTAAGATAAAGTTCACAATTTCCCTGGTCTGATGGGAGGGACCACCAGTAGAACAAGGTGATACAAACAACATCAATCCAAGTCTGAACAAAAGTTCAGGAACCTGGGGACTGATGTTCCCAGATTGTCACAGAATACAACCTCAGACTGATGCTAGAGAGGGGTCAGATTGCCATAAATATATTATGCCATTCTGATTGTGATCCCAGAGGTGCAAGTCAACCATTTTTACTGTATTTCAAGAAAAAAGTTGATGACAGGTGTGAGAATAGGTTTAAACCTGTCCTTAATTCATAAGTAATACCGTGATTTATCATGAAGACAATGCTCTTCAGTCACTTCTTTATCTTCCATTTTTTCTTCAAAAGCCAAGAATTCATTTCCACAGATTTCCTGGAAAGAAAAAATTAATTATAGAGACATGCATTTGGTTTGGATTGCTACATGACCTACATGACATGCAACCTTTTTGCAACTATAAAATCAGGAACATGACACCCCACAGTAGTAAAGGTGCCACTATGACATTTAAGCACTTCTTAGTAATCGAAATAAGCACAGCTGATCTCAAATACTTGAAATAATCTGGTCTTTATTTGGAAGCAAGTATTTCACAAATTTTCACTTTTCCCTATTTAAAAAACAAACTTCAGCTAAATATTTATTGGGCAGCCTCCAAAGACAATACATTTAATCCACATACATAAGAGAAAAAATGCAATCCCAAAACATTGACAAAAAAATTGATTATCTTGAAATATAACCAACAGTATCTTTTCTGCAATAACATTTTCTATGGTTAATGTCACAAGTTTAACTGTCATGTATTGCTTAACTGCGTGTATGATTTTGTATCTTTGGCCTATCTTTCATGACAGAAGTTGTTCTCTAAATGCAAAATTGCATTAGTGTACTGTCAAGAAGAGGCTGCTCAGTTAAAGAAAGAAAGGGAAGCACTGCTATTTTCAGATTCCTGCAGTAATACTGAACACAGCTATACTACATATACCTAGTGTGTTCTCTCTAAATTTTTCTAGCTAAATGTTTAGCTTATTACTGTTTGTTGTGAAATGTATACCGCAAAACATTCAAGATGTACAACATATGAGCATTAACATTGCTCTAGGAACATTTGCATTTCCAAAAGCTGATCTGACACCTTTATTACATTAGGATAGCTTTAACATTCAGTTTTCTTGTGTTTCCCACGCCCTTTGGAACACAAAGAAACAAACCCCACAACATGCTCCTGATTTATGACGAAAGCATATAAATGAACCCATTTAAGCTTCGAAGTGCACTCATATCCAGCTAAATGGCGGTGGAAAGGAAGGGTTTAGTTTCCAGCATTACTGTTGTTGGGGGCTTTTGGAGAAGCTTTACATCAAACATAGATTTGAAGGCTGTATCTCGACAACAGAAAGAGACAGGACAACCATAAACTGAGCAAGTCCAGAGTGCACCAGCATACATATAACTGACTCCTCAGATTGGATGCCAATTAAAAGCTAGCTTCTAAAACAAGATTGTTTGAATTGTACTATAGTTTAATCCAGGGGTCGGCAACCTGCAGCATGTGAGCTGATTTTTCGTGGCACTCTGCTGCCAGCCGGGGTCCCAGCTGCCGGCCCCGCTCAGCCCACTGCCTGCCTGGATGGACGGAACCCCAGGCTGGCAGCGGACTGAGCTGCTCAGCTCGCTGCCGGCCTGGGGTTCCATCCATCTAGGCAGGCAGTGGGCTGAGCAGGGCCGGTGGCTGGGACCCCGGCTGGCAGGGGCCGGGACCCCAGACTGGCAGCGAGCTGAGCAGCTCAGTCCGCTGCCAGTCTGGGGTTCCATCTGCCACCCCCCCACTGCCAGTCTGGGGTTCCAGCTGCCGGTCCCTGGCACACGAAACCTTAAATTACAGTAAATAAATGAAGACTTGGCACACCACTTCTCAAAGGTTGCCAACCCCTGGTTTAATAAATACATAAAACCATTTCTTGCTCAGGCAGCTTCTCAGACGTCTCCAGTCCAATCTGCTGCCTTCCCTCCTGGTTTAACTCAGGCAGGTTTTCTTAATATCCCCAGTCAATCTTCAGGGCAGATAGCCACATGAATTCCCAGTTCCCTCATGTTGACTCATCTCTCAGCTGTAACTCCTTAATGGTTTTCCCACACATAGTGGAAGGGGAGAGCAACAAGCTTAAAAAGTCATTTGTGTGACTTCTTGCCCTTCCCACTTGGGGCAAATAGCACATGATCTTATCTTCAGTTCATGTAAATATAGATATAGTTATATACTTGCAGAGGTATTATTAACCATAAGACATTTTTTCCAGACTTTGAATCATGTGACTTTTTCTTGCATCCTCTCCAATTTTTCAACATCCTTTTTAAAATGTTAACACCAGAACTGTCCACATAATTCCAGTATCAGTCTCACGAGGGCCATATACTGAGGTAAAATAATTACCTTGTTCCTACTCCTTATCTGTACATCCAGGGGTCACATTAGCCCTTTGTGCCACAGCACCACACTGGAAGCTCATGTTCCATTGCTTGTCCACTATGAGCCCTAAATCATTTTCAGAGTCACTACTTTCCAGGACACAGTGCCCATTCTGTAGGTGTGGCCTGCATTCCTTGTTCTTAGATATATAACCTTACATTTGGTTGAACTAAGGCAGATTTTGTTTGAACTCGCCCAGTTTACCAAGAGATCCACATTGCCCTTTGTAGGACAGTGTTCTTCATTGCAAGGCCCGTGAGCCAGTGGCAGCTCCCATCGACCCTAAGTGCAGCTTGTTAAATTCCCTCTAAGCTGAGGGGCCATACAGCAGGCTATAAATAGCCATGCAGCAGCTCTAAAGGGCCACGCAGCAGAGACCTCGAGAGGAGGGAGGTGGGTGAGAACTGGGGAGGGGAGCAAGTTGGGGCTGCTGTGGGATTCTCTCCCTGCCCCAGAGCTCCCTGCTGGCAAGGGGGGAGAGAGAGCCCCTTCCCCTGGAGCTAGGTGCGGCCAGCAGGGAGAGGGCTGGGGGGAGTCCTCTGGCCCCAGCCCCGGGGCAGCCTGCCTGCACCCTAAACTCCTCATCCCCAGCCTCACCCAGAACCCGCACCCCCCAGCCAGAGCCCTCACCCATTCCCCACATCTCAACACTCTGCCCCTGCCCTGAGCCCCCTCCCACACGCCAAACCCCTCATCCCCAGCTCCACCCAAGAGCCCTCACCCCCAGCCAGAGGGTTGAAAAGAAAACAGGAACAAATTGACCAACCAACATTCAGACTGCCTTACTAGGATTGCAATGACCGATTACAAATACTGCATGAACAAAGTCAAGGAGGAAGAGGCACACTTTCGGTCATCCAGTTTTTGAAGTAAGGTTTGCATTATTCTACTCTTAAAAAGTTGACTTGCCTTTTTAATTCCATACATTTTCCTGGTTATTATTTTATAAAAAGGAGTATCATTTTATTGCACAAGTAGACTTTTGGTTTAGTTACACAAATGGCTCTGTAACGTTACATCATTAAGGAGTAGTAAGCAATGTGTTAATTTAGTAGTTGATGTGGCTCTCACATTGAAGGTTTTTTGCCAAAGTGGCCCCCAATTCAAAAACAACGAAGAGCACGGATGTAGAATAATGTCGTCATCATTATTTACCACTCCACCAAAATTTGCAAGTGAGGCAAAGATTATCAGCAGTGATATTATATTTCTAGATCCTTGTTGAAAACATTGAACAGCATTGGCGCCTAGTCTAAACCCTGCAGAACCCCACCTGAAATACCTCCATTCAATGGGGATACCCATTGACAACAACATTTGACTCCCCTATGAAAAGGCGCAGATGAATAAGAGGGGACGACAGAAGTATAAGGAAAAATTAATTCAGAGAAGGGAATTCAGATGCTACTATTTATCCTTTTGCATATTACAAGAACAGACAGTGAAAATCAAAAAAGCAACAAGTTTTAATACTGATCCAAGGAAATATTTTTATATGACATAATTGATCAGTGGACCTCATTCCCACAATATCTCGCTGAAGACAAGAGCATCCAAAGAAGGATTAGACATTTGATAATGAGACTACCTATAGTTACATGAGATATTAGGACAGCTTCAAGCTTCAATGTGTATGCCAACTGGTTGTGATGAGTTAGAAACTTCTACTGGGGCAGGTTATTCTATAAATGTCTGTTGCCAGATTTCTTGCATCTTCCTCTAAAGCATCTGGTACTGGCAACAGAGAATAGATTAGACGAACCACCAGTCTGATCTGGTATGACTTTCCTTATGTACTTCATGCAATGGCCTACTACTGCTGAAAGACAAAGTGCATCTCATTCTTCACTATATCAAAGTTACTAGTCCATGAAATATTTGTAGTAGAAATAATTGATGAAATAGTGTGTGCGTGCACATTCACACAGTAGGGAGGGTGGGCAACAAATAACATTGTTTATTTATGTACTGTAGTACATAGTGTGTACTATGCACTACAGTATTTACACTGAGACCTTTCAATTTACCTTGGCATCTGCAGGGCTGTTGAAAAGAAAAGTTTCCCCATACGGCGAGATGACAGATGGCTTTTCCTCACTGGAGGTTTCTTTAAAGAAAAAAAAGGAAGTTGTATCAATAAGAAATTAGTACTGTACTTCAAATCTGTACGGGATAGTGCTGTACCTTCAATACGTTTTCTGATTACACTGTAGAAAGAGTAAATGTTGTTTTTTATTTGAATGGATTGGTCCTACATGAAAACTTGCACTGATTTGTTTTTTAAGTCGATTTAGTTGTTTCAGTGCAAGTGTGTCTGTGGACACTCACGCCTCTTCATAATAAAAATGGCTAAAGTAAACTTAGCCACGATTAGTTTGTTACTAATTTTAGCCCAGTCAACTTTAGTCATTTTATTCTGAAGTAGGGGAGAGAGAGTTTCCATACACTCATTCACACCAAACAATGAAGTCTGTTTTAAAATGCACCTTTTGTTATTTCAGAGCAGGTACGTGTGTTGATCTGCTTTATGTAGTATTCTGGACTAACTTATCTGAAAATTAGGGTGAAGGCAATGTTCAGTTTGTTCCACTACGCTCTGCAGTCTCTTCTGATCTTCACACCCAAGCCCCACTATTGAATAGTGGAGTTTCTTGGGGAAAAAAGGTTAAAAGATTTTAAGCATCTTAAAACTGAAATGGTTTTTAGGATACTTAATTTCTACTTGTGCTACATTTAAGAAACAAAACAAAAAAAATATACAAAAGTTTGTGTGTTGTACCCATGATTTGTAATAGTTTATTCTTTACAGAAAAAGGGAATGAAGATGCTTCATTTCCTTAGAAGTTCTATCCTACAGACTATCAGTTAATTGTTCTAAAGAATGAGAACATTCTTCCTGCCCCTTGTTGAAATCCAGCACCTCAATTTTTTTTCTCCAAGTTATTTCTGTCTTTACCATCTTCTTCTGACTTATTCTACTGTCTCACTATCAATGACATTTGGACATATCAGTTTTAAAGTATCTGTTAAACTGCGTTTAGACTCTCTAGTTTTCAGCCAGTAGCCCTTTTTTCTGCTCCCTCATTGTCTGGCAAAGGCACATTTCAGCACAATGTTTAGGTTCCAGTTCATTGTGATCTGTTTGCTTGCAATGAATATGTCTGAACTTGCACAGAAATTGTTTTCAGTGAGTTAAATGAACTTGTTTATAAGCGACTGAGCAACATTGCTAACCTGTTCCTGTGTAACACTAGAAATTTTTCTTATTATTTCCTCAAGATCCTATAGAACTTAATGACTAATTAAATGGTATTAGGTTATTTGGGTTAGACATGAACTCTTTGCATACATTTTTCATCTAAGATAATTTCTTCTCACAAATATCCACTTGAGAGTTTAGTAAAATACATAGAAATCCAAGGATTAGGCAAGTAAAAGTGGATGGAGGAAGAAAAAAAAGGAAAAAAAAAAACCTTCCTAACTTCCCTTTATTTAAAAGCTAATAGTTTATTTTTAAAAAAAAAAAAACACAACATAAAACTGGGGCTGTCAAGCAGTTTAAAAAATTGCTATTAATCACATGATTAAAAAAATTAATCGCGATTAATCGCACTGTTAACAATAATAGAATACCAATTATTTAAATATTTTTGGATGTTTTCTACATTTTCAAATATATTGATTTCAATTACAACACAGAAAACAAAGTGTACAGTGCTCACTTTATATTTATTTTTGATTACAAATATTTGCACTGTAAAAACCCAAAAGAAATAGTATATTTCAATTCACCTAATACAAGTACTGTAGTGCAATCTCTTTATAATGAAAGTTGAACTTACAGATGTAGAATTATATGCAGAAAATAACTGCATTCAAAAAGAAAACAAACAATGTAAATCTTTAGAAGCTACAAGTCAACTCAGTCCTACTTCAGCCAGTTGCTCAGACAAACAAGTTTGGTTAAAATTTACAGGTGATAATGCTGCCCACGTCCTGTTTACAATGTCACCTGAAAGTGAGAACAGGCATTCACACAGCACTGTTGTAACTGGCATCGCAAGATATTTATGTGCCAGATGCACTGAAGACAGGGGTGAAAGTAAAATTCCACACTTACCGGTATGGGGGCCAGCTCCGGCCCTTGGAAGGGGCGGGGCCTCAGGTGGAAGGGGCAGAGATGCGGGTCAGCATCCCCCAGCCAGCCCATCCGCACCGCCTGGCCCACGCCACCCAGGGCTCCGGTGGTGGTTTAAAGGGCCCGGGGCCCTGGCCACTGCTGTAGCAGCAGCAGCCAGAGCCCAGGGCCGTTTTAAACTGTGGCCCTGGGACAGCTGCTCCTTTTCCTCCCCTCCCTGACTTCGGCGGCCCCAGGGGGGTTGGGGGGGAAAAGGGGCAACAACATTGAAGCGCTGCAACAGCAGCACTTTAAGCAGGGTCCTTTGCCGCAGCAGCACTTTAACGTCACCTGAGCACGGGCTGGTACTGCCAGCCACTTTTTAAGCGGTATGCCGTACCGGCCCATACTGGCTTATTTTCACCCCTGGCTGAAAATTCATATGTCCCTTCATGTTTCAACCACCATTCCAGAAGACATGCGTCCATGCTAATGACAGATTCTGCTCAGTAACGATCGAAAGCAGTGCAGACCAATGTGTGTTCATTTTCATCATCTCAGTCAGATTCCACCAGTAGAAGGTTCATTTTCTTTTTTGGTGGTTCGGGTTCTGTAGTTTCCGCTTTGGGGCATTGCTCTTTTAAGACTTCTGAAAGCATGCTCCACACCTCATCCCTCTCAGATTTCGGAAGGCACTTCAGATTCTTATTGGGTTGAGTGCCCTATCTATCCTTAGAAATCTCACATTGGTACCTTCTTTGCGTTTTGTCAAATCTGCAGTGAAAGTGTTCTTAAAACAAACATGTGCTAGGTCATCATCCAAGATGGCTATATCATGAAACATGGCAGAATACACATGGCACATAAATACCTTGCAACGCCAGCTACAAAAGTGCCATATGAATGCCTGTTCTCACTTTCAGGTGACATTGTAAATAAGAAGCAGTCAGCATTATCTCCCGTAAATGCAAACAAATTTGTTTGTCTTAGAGATTGGCTGAATATGAAGTAAGACTGAGTGGACTTGTAGGCTCTAAAGTTTTACATTCTTTTGTTTTTGAGTGCAGTTATGTAACAAAAAAATCTACATTTGTAAGTTACACTTTCACGAAAAAGATTGCACTACAGTACTTGTATGAGGTGAACTGAAATACACTATTTCCTTTATCAATTTTACAGTGTAAATATTAGTAATAAATAATATAAAGTGAGCACTTACACTTTGTATTCTGTGTTGTAATAGAAATCAATATATTTGAAAATGCAGAAAAACATCCAAAAATATTTAATAAATTTCAATTGGTATTCTATTGTTTAACAGTGCTATTAATCGTGATTAATTTTTTTAATCGCAGTAAATTTTTTTGAATTAATCGCATGAGTTAACGATGATTAATTGACAGTCCTACATAAAAACATATGGTAAAATATAGATATGGTTATTTGTTTGGCATTATATTTATCTTTCCTTCCCAGATTTTCCTATAATAATTCAATATCAATTTCTGGTAAGTTATTTAAATGGGATCTGTTCTCTCAATTTAAAATATAAATATCACAGCATTCAACTCACTTTTCTGTGCAGTTGGACTCCCAGGACAAGAAATATTTAAAACATCCACATTTCTTCTTTCCTGCAGAGAACTTGAAACAAACAAAGAAGGTGAGTTATGTTTGTTAAAGTGTACATAACTTCCATGTAGCAACATAATATGCAGGTTAAACCATGCCAACCACTTGTGTGTTCTTAATTCTAATTCTAAGGCTTGGGGGGAAAAATAACCAGAACAATACAAAAATTAAAAACAACTCAGACTCCCTCTCTGTATATATCATACTGAATACTTTATTGAGCCTAGCATAAGCCTTACTTTTTTCAGTTTGGCCTTATTAAATTGTCCAGTTAGAATTCTGTACTTTTTTTCAAATATTGACTATTTAAGTAATAATGTATTAGGGTCCTCATCCTGTACCATTACAGTCTGTAGAAGCTTTGTCATGGACTTCAATGAGCACAGGATAAGCCCAAGAAGAGAGCGTCATCTCCAGCCAAGTATTTTTCAGAGAAAGACTAACAACTTAGCCTTACATAAAAATTAATGGACACTACATGATACAGAGGAAGTAGGATCCCATGCTCTGAGCTGCTGAAAGGATTTTGCTCAAATGCCGTGAGTTCAAAAGGTAATTTTCTTTTCCAGGAAGTTTTGCATTTGAAGACAGAGTTATAAATTAAACTGTTTTGCAATCAAAAGATAGCAATAGCTATCCGTAACCACTGTAATAAAATGCTTGTGACTGCCATTTCAGATTTCCTACAAGATTATAGTTTCATATGCATCTACATTACTGTACACGGTAATATTTACTACTGTGCTGTCCTATGAATACTTGAATGCAGATTTTTAGATGTGGATATATAGTCGTCTTTGTACTGCTAAAGCCAAGCATTTTTAATATTGCTGAATTATCTGTATGAATGCCATTAATCCCCATTATAATTTGCACAATACTATGATTTTGAATTTGCTTAGGGGCAGTTTCTAAAAAACCCTGTATTAGAAAACTGTGGTTGTTCTTTCATATTGGTGAAGACAGGAAGCTCTCCATCAGCATTGCAATCTCTACCACTAATTTGCTCTGTGACCTTGTAAAAATCAGTGTCTCTTTCCTTTTATTTCCTCATCTGTAAAAATGATAATATGGTTCCTTATTTAGCCTTTTTAAAATGCACAAAATTTAAGCATTACACGAACATTCTCAGACCAGCATCTTTCATCCCAAAGCCATAAAGATCAATATTTTTACCAAGTATGCCAAAACAGGAAATTTCTGGTTTACAGCTCTCCACCACATTTATCAAAGTCCGATTACTTATGCCGTCTATATTCGTAACTTCCACAACGTTGGTTCATCAAGAAGTCAAAGCTGAATTATTTCCTCTTATGGGCCAACTGCTAACTGTGACACAGATTATATTTGTATCAAATTATGAACTCTATTTTGTATTGTGTGTTGAACACATGTCCAAACTTGCCTAAGGTAAGACTATTGAATTCCATTCCATGCTACAGCCTAACCCAGGAATAGTGCTTGACACCTTATTGAAGGACTACCATCAAGATGGCAATCTGAAACTATGGACTGTGAATGACACACCTACTGGTCCACCTTCATGGAACAATGGTTTTCTATGCAGCTGGTGCCAACATGACAGTGGGAGCAGGCCAAAACATCTCAGGAGGAACAAATGGCAAGCAAACAGACTACTTAAGAGTAACGTGATGCTTTAAGCTGTAAACATGATCCATAGGAGAGAGAACATAAGAGGGACTCTGTACAGCGTGGAATGCAGACAAACCTTCGACTCACAAAAGGAATGAGATCAGACATGGGGAAGGGACATCTCAGGACTTTTGTTATTTTTAAAAGAGCTGTAACTCTCAAATCCTTTTAAGAATAAAAAGTTACTGTGATTAAGAAATTATTTTGCTAAGCCTAAATTCTTTGCTTTTCTGCCACATTGTCCCTGAAAAGATTAAACTAGAAGCCCAGAGCACCCACAGATTCAGCAGAGCTCTTGGGCACTCAAAGTCTGAGGCACTGGTTTAACTTCTAGGGAGGCAGTCTCAAGTTGCAAAGAAAGGCACAAACAAGGGGGTCTGAGCTTGCAGTCTGCCTGACAGGCCCAGAGCTAGGAACAATGAGTAGACTCTGCCTAGCAATACAGAAGCATATGTAAACCTGTAATTGCAAGAGATTGCAGCTGCCATACAGTGGGATACTGGACCAGGATGTAACACTATCATCCACCTTTGAGACAGTAATGTGTCAAAATGATAGTCTATCCCAAATTCTTATACCCTTTTAAATTTTCAAAACAAGACCTTAGAGATTTTCATGTTGAAAAGGCAGCTCCATCATGCAGAAGTGTCAAAACATTCACCTGCAGTCACAAGATCCAATGAGACTTGGCATTCCTTGGAAATTGCTAGTTATTTTGTTGTTAATTTACTCTGCTAAAAAACACTCCCTTATAGTTCTTTACAGACTCTTCCTTTTTAGGGCAGATTTACCTAATTTCAACATAAGGTTTTCTATCAAAAGCTGTATCTAGTGCAGTAAATCATTTTCAATATATTGATCTCAGTTCCTCATCCTCAGGTGATTTATGATGAATGGCTGAGAGCAGCTAATTGTTGTAGACTGGAACATAAGTTACAAAATGAAAAGGACCAAACAATATCACAGTTCTACAAAATTATCCCTATATTTCATAGTTTTGAAAAAGAAAGATATGGAGATCAAAATCCCAGGCTCACAGTTTAAATTCTAACAATCAAACAGGGACCAGGGCAGGAACACGGTAAGGAAAGGTAAGGACACAGCCTAATGGCATGTTTACACTGCATGTTTTTTACAGTGATGTGTAGAGTACATATACAGCTACCTCCCCTCTCCCCGCCCCAGAGCGGGTATCAATAGCAGTGTAGACGGTGAGGCACAGTTCAGGCAAATAGAGTAAAGTAATGCCTGAAGCCTTTGTATATACCCACTTGGCTCTGTATTCACCCAAGCAGTGCCTCCCTTCTCTACACTGCTATTTTTAGCAGTTTAGCATCCCAATGCTGGAATCTTTCTATGCCACAGGGAAAGGCTCTGCCACCAGGGAGCCACGGAAGCCTTTTCCCACTACCTCCCCCCACCAAAGCCATTCAATGCCACACGTAGCTACATTCCACAGTGTGGACGCGGTTCACTTTTCGCTGCGGCATGTATCTACGCATGCCCTATACACCGCCACTACTAATGTGCAGTATAGACACAACCTATTGGTCTTCTCAGTCCACCTATCCCATCTGCTGAGCAATGCTCCTAATACCATGCAGTACTTTGCTTCAGTTCTATGTCAATATTTATTTCTTTGGGAATTAATCTGCCCATTAACCTTAATGACTACCATAACATTTTGTACCTATTACGCTTTCTGTGATAAGAAGTTTCTTATCTATATTTAAGACTAACTTGCTAACATTTTTATTAGAAGAATTATATTCTCAAGCCTACAAAAATTTAAAAAGGAAAACAAATTTGTAAAATTTAGGCCCAAAAATTATATTTAGTAAAAACAAAGTTTAATAAAATCAAAAGTCAATTTTACACTTGTTAAATACTTCATTCAATCCTACCTTAGTATTTTCCAGGTATACAATTTAAAGTGTCAGTCACCCGGTCTTATAGTTTTTTTAAAAAGGCTAAGAAGAATCTGTGCATTTCTTCTATCCTTTACCACTAAAATACAAGATTTCTCTGGCAAATTCCGGTAAATTATTTGTTCTGGTACAGTTTACACTGCATCAAGGTAACAGTGTTGTACTGAAAAGTATGTTAGAGTTGTAAGCTGTCGCTTGAAAGGTCAAGAGGGATCCTGGTCCTGCTAGATCTAGGGGCCTGTGTAGGAAAACATGTGGTCTGGATCTTGTGTAGTCAGTCTGCAAACAGTAAGCTCATAGTAAGGTGGGGTGAGATGTGCCTTTCTATTTAAGGGAGCAACCTGCTTTTGTCTCTCTCTGTCTTGGGGTTCTTGTGTGTTATCGTTCTGAATTCTAAGAAATAAGCATTACCTTCCAGGAAGATTATTTATGCTTTCATCTAACTTCTCTCTGTTTATTCCATGAACATAACAGTAACAGACAAAAATCTTTAAGCCTTACAGAAGATTGGTTTCAAAAAACTCTGATATGAACCTCTCTTCAACACATTTCCTTCACAACTTAAGACTGCAAAACGTACATGGTATAGTCTGAATTTAAGTGTTACTGATAACCACGCTGATTAAATGGAAATAGATAAACACTCTTCTGAACTGAAAGTCATTTTTCTACAATGTCTAAAACAGTGAGTGACTGGTTTGACTTGAGAGAGGGAAGGAGGAAAGATTTAGAAATGAGTAAGTAAACACTCAGCAATGGCAATGACTCATTGTTCCTACCTACATTTAGTTGTTAGTGGCACCCTATCATATTCAAAATATAGTTTCCTTTACTTGAATTTCTTTCTATGGCAGGAAATGGCTGCAAAATGTCTCCAAAATCTTTTTTGATTGTTTCAGATAAGGACACCCACTGGTAAGCAAATGATGGGCCTTTAGTCAAGTATCAGAAATAAGATTTGGAAACAGAATCTTGAAAATCTCCGTTTATATCAAGTAAGAATTAGCTCAAGAATGTCTAGCTAGTGCCAGAACACACACATTTATTTACTCTGACTTAATGAATACCTGTTTGACAAATAACTTGGAAACAGGTGTGATATGACACACGAGATGTTTGCTAATACACAATTACTAGATGAAATGCATTCTAGAACCGGGAAGACAAAACACTGCAGCCTGTTTTGGGTTAGATAAAAAGTTGAGAACTCTTATTTTAGGATTTAGTTCTACTTCACATCTTTCCTCTGAATAATTAAGGTACAGTACTGACTCTCCAGACAGACTGGTACTTTTTCTGATTGGTAGATTACTTGAGTTACCTTCTAACAGACAGATGATTGCAAATCCATGTTGTTGCACCAGTTTCACACTGGTTTAACTGGCACTGCATTGGTGTATCATTGTAGCACATCAGGTACAATAGCTTCCAATACCGAGAGATACAAGACATAATGCGGGGTGCCTGTTCTTCCTCAGACTCTTTCCCCTCTAATGCTCTACTGCTGATTGGATAGGAAAGAGCTGCCCTTCCCCTTAAGCGAAGGGAGGAGTAAAGGGCTATTCTGTCTCTCCTGCTACAGCCTGCAACACTATTCGCCCTGGGAGACAGCGATTAGAGCAGTGGTCCACAAACTGTGGGGCATGCCCCCACATGGGGGTACAGAGGAACATTCAAGGGGGCGCGAAGTGGGGCCTGGCCAGACCCCCTGCGGTGTGGGGACAAAGCACCGCCTCCAGCCCAGCTCCACTGCATCCCCAGCCCAGCTCCAGACCCAGCCTCTCCGAAGCTGGGCTGGGGATGCAGTGGAGCTGGGCTGGGGGCGGTGCTCTGTCCCCACACCGCAGGGGGTCTGGCCAGGCCCCACTTCGCGCCCCCTTGAATGTTCCTCTGTATCCAAGCTATCTATCCATACTCTGCCCTCACTCAGCTCTGCCTATAGCCGAAGCCCCTACCCCATCCCAGTTCTGTCCCCAGCTCCATCTTCAGCCCAAGCTCCTCTGCTGAGTCAACTATGTAGTAATGGGGCAGGGGGAGGGGAGAACACGGACACATTCCATAACGGGGCGGGAGAGGCGCAACAGGAAAAGTTTGGGCACCACTGGGTTAGAGCAAATGATCAGTCCTTATCTTTGTATATTGGCATTTATTTGCTGACTTACATTACTTACATTGACTAAATTGTATTTCCTTTTCTGTCTGGGTCAAAACAACATAATGGGGCAATTTCTACGTTACAGCTTTGAGGGCCAACATACTGTTTGCAGGGGTTAAGTTTATTTGCCTGTTTGGGCAGGAAAGTTAAGTACCCCAAGGTAACTACCCCAGAACCAGACAGTCTCTACATAGAAGAATAAATTTGGACACAAATCACATCAGGAATGGTAACATACAAAAGCCAGCAGGAGAACACTTCAATCTCCCTGGACATTCTATAACTGATTTAAAAGTAGCCATCCTTCAACAAAAAAACTTCAGAAACAGACTTCAAAGAGAAACTGCAGAGCTACACTTCATTTTCAAACTTAACATCATTAATTTGGGCTTGAACAGGGACTGGGAGTGGCTGGCTCACTACAAAAGCAATTTTCCCCTCTCTTGGTATTGACACCTCCTTATCAATTATTGGGGGTGGATCACATCCACCCTGACTGAACTGGCCTTGTCATCACTGGTTCTCCACTTGTAAGGTAACTCCCTTCTCTTCATGTGCCAATATATTTATGCCTGTATCTGTTATTTTTATTCCAGGCATCTGAAGAAGTGGGGTTTTTTTACTCACGAAAGCTTATGCCCGAATAAATCTGTTAGTCTTTAAGGTGCCACCGGACTCCTCCTTGTTTTTGCAGATACAGACTAACATGGCTACTCCTCACTTGACAGAATTGTTTGATTCACTGCATACCTGGGAATAAAACCTTTATACTAAACACCATCTAAAAACCTACATGCACTATATATTTATATAGGCTCTCTTACGACCACAGTCCTAACATATGTACTTCTGAGGAACAGGAAAACTAAAACATTTAAAACTTCTAAAGCTTGTCACGTTGTGGTAAAGACTGATACATTATTTTATGGCAGAGGAGAGCCAGGAGCACAGAGAAGCACATGTAATTGCAAGGGAGGTAAGTGCTTTATTAGTAACAACAAGGTATGACACAGTCACAGCACTACTGCTCAGTGTCAGGAGAGCCACAGTATTAACTTTTTGTGCTGGAAGGCACTTAAGAGAGGCTAAAATAGCAATTCTGTCCATAAAAATGTCATGACTGAAGTCTGCCCAGGTCTAGAAGCAAGTGCTGAGTCTCCCAGGGGAAAGCTGGATTTCTACCCTTGTGTGAAAACCCTATAGGATGCAATAAGAACAAAGCCAATATTGTTCAATAGCAATTAGGAGGGAATGCTTTTTTAATAACATTCCAAGGAGAGATATGAATGTCACTAAACTTAAGACGGCATCCAGTTGCCATTTTAATCATCCTATTACTTTGGCTTTAAAAATTGCTGAGCAAAGGAAAATGGTTCTGTGAAGTCTGATATCTGTTTTAAAATTCTGACTTAACATTTGTCTCCCTCCAAAACAGCTTACTACCACCCCTTCAGGATTTTCACACAGTTATAAACTGGTACATGATATTTTAGGGAGATCAATTTGAAGAAACTAGGCTATGGCTAAGCAAATAAAAATGGTTGGTAATGTAGCGTCTAATTTGGGCCTCAATCCTACATCAGTGGAAGGTTGTGCTTTGGGAAGGGAGGAGCTACTTCAGCGTGAGCACAATGGGGCACTACATGTGCAATATGTTCCCTTCTATCATTGAGAGTCAAGAGCTGGTTATAGCTTAGAGAGGGGACAAGGGTATTTTTATAATAGTTCTCTCTCTTTTCCTCAATACCCCCATTTTTGGAGCTGAAACACTAGATTCCCATCTCAGCTCCGCAGGAGCGTTTTATCATCATGGAGTGGGAACAACTATTCCAAAGTTAAGGTTAACATAAAACATGCCCATTTTGAATTTGATTCACTTTAAATTATAAAAAGTGTGTGTTAAATTTTTTAATCCAAAATTTCCACAACCTAAAACATTTTAGTATTTTTTAAAGATATGGGCGAAGTTCCTTTTCTTCAATAAATACATACAAGTGGCTCTTTGGTATAATATGATACAAAGTACCAAATGTTTCTCTGAGTCTCTCAATCTGCCCAATGACACCACATTTCATAAAAACAGCCATACTGGGTCAGACCAATGCTCCATTTAGCCCAGTAGCCTGTCTTCCGACAAAGTGGCCAATGCCAGCTGCTTCAGAGGGAATGAACAGAACAGGTAATAATCAAGTGATCCATCCCATGTCGCCCATTCCCAGCATCAGGCAAACAAAGGCTAGGGACACCACCCCTACCCATCCTGGCTAATAGCCATTGATGGACCTATCCTCCATGAACTTATCTAGTTCTTTTTTGAACCCAGTTATAGTTTTGGCCTTCACAACATCCTCTGGCAAAGAGTTCAATAGGTTGACTGTGTGGTGTGTGAAGAAACACTTCCTTTTGTTCGTTTAAGCCTGCTGTCTATTAAATTAATTTGCTCACCCCTAGTGCTCACCCCTAGTCCTTGTGTAATGAGGAGTAAAGAATACTTCCTTGTTTACTTTCTCCATACCAGTCATGATTTTATAGACCTCTATCATATAACTCCTTAGTTGTCTTTTTTCCAAGCTGAAAAGTCCCTGTCTTATTAATTTCTCCTCATATGGAAGCTGTTCCATGCCCCTAATCATTTTTGTTGCCCCTCTCTGTACCTTTTCTAATTCCAATATATCTTTTTTGAGATGGGGTGACCACATCTGCATGCAGTATTCAAGGTGTGGGCGTACCATGGATTTATATAGAGGCAATATGATATTTTCTGTCTTATTTATCTATCCCTTTCTTAACACTTCCCAACATTCTGTTAGCTTTTTTGACTGCTGCTGCACATTGAGTGGATGTTTTCAGAGAACTATCCACGGTGACTCCAAGATCTCTCTCGAGTGGTAACAGCTAATTTAGACCCCATCATTTTATATGTATAATTGCGATTGTGTTTTCCAAGGTGCATTACTTTGCATTTATCAACACTTAATTTCATCTGCCATTTTGTTGCCAAGTCACCCAGTTTTGTGAGGTCCCTTTATAGCTCTTCACAGTCTGCTTTGGACTTAGCTATCTTAAGTAGTTTTGTATCATCTGCAAATGTTGCCACCCCACTGTTTACCAGTTTTCCACATCATTTATGAATATGTTGACAGTACTTGTCCCAGTACAGACCCGTGTGGGACACCACTATTTACCTCTCTCCATTATGAAAACTGACCATTTATTCCTACCCTTTCTTTCCTATATTTTAATCAGTTACTGATCCAGGAGAGGCCTTTCCCTCTTATCCCATGACAGCTTACTTTACTTAAGAGCCTTTGGTGAGGGACCTTGTCAAAGGCTTTCTGAAAATCTAAGAACACTATATCCACTGGATCCCCCTTGTCCACATGCTTATTGACCGCCTCAGAAGAATTCCAGTAGATTGATAAGGCATGATTTCCCTTTACAAAAACCATGTTGACTTTTCCTCAACAAATCGTGTTCATTTATGCGTCTGGTAATTCTGTTCTTTACTATAGTTTCAACCAATTTGCCCAGTACAGAAATTAGGCTTACTGGCCTGTAATTGTTGAGATTGCCTCTGAAGCCTTTTTAAAAAATTGGTGTCATATTAGCTATCCTCCAGTCATATGGCACAGAAGCTGATTTAAATGATATGTTACAGACTACAGTTAGTAGTTCTATAATTTCACATTCGAGTTCCTTCAGAACTCTTGGGTGAATACCATCCAGTCCTGGGACTTATTACTGTTTAATTAATCCATTTGTTCCAAAACCTCCTCTAATGACACCTCAATCTGGGATAGTTCCTCAGATTTGTCACCTACAAAAAATGGCTCAGGTTTGGGAATCTCCCTCACACCCTCAGCTGTGAAGACCAATGCAAAGAATTAATTTAGTTTTCTGCAATGGCCTTATCCCCTTTGAGTGCTCCTTTAGCATCTCAATCATCCAGGGGCCCCACTGGTTTTTAGCAGGCTTCCTGCTTCTCATGTACATAAAAAAAAATTGCTATTACTTTTTGAGTCCTGGTCTAGCTGTTCAAATTCTTTTTTGGCCTTCCTAATTATATTTCTGCACGTCACTTGCCAGAGTTTATGCTCCTTTCTATTTTCTTCAATAGGATTTAAATTCCACTTTTTAAAGGATGCCTTTTAGCTTCTAACTGCTTCTTTTACATTGTCGTTTAGCCACAGTGGCACTTTTTTGTTCCTTTATGTTTTTTTAATTTGAGGTATACATTTAATTTGAGCCTCTATTAGGGAGGCTTTCAAAAAGTTGCTATGCAGCTGATAGGAATTTCACTTTTGGCACTGTGCCTTTTAATTTCTGTTTAACAAACTTCCTCATTTTTGTGTAATTCCCTTTTCTGAAATTAAATGCTACCATGGTAGAATGCTGTAGTGACCCCTCCACGCCCCCCAACACACACGCACAGATGTATTATGGTCACTATTACCAAGCAGTTCAGCAATATTCACCTCTTGCATTAGATCCTGTGTTCCACTTGGGACTAAATCAAGAATTGGCTCTCCTCTTCTGGGTTCAAGGACTAGCTGCTCCAAGAAGCAGTCATTTAAGGTGTCAAGAAACTTGATCTCTGCATCCTATCCTGAGGTGGCATGTACCCAGTCAATATGGGGATAGTTGAAATCCCCCATTATTATTGAGGTTTTTTTATTTTTATAGCCTCTCTAATCTCCATGAATGTTTCACAGTCAGGATCACCATCCTGGTCAGGTGGTTAGTAGTATATCTCTACTGCTACATTCTTATTATTAGAGCATGGAATTACTATTCATAGAGACTCTATGGTACAGTTTGATTCATTTAAGATTTTTACTTCATTTGACTCTATGCTTTCTTTCACATATAGTGCCACTTCCGTACCAGCACAACCTACTTGGTTCAACTTCCATCTTTTCATATGCCGTGTATTTAAACCTCTACTGTATTTTCCATTCCATGCATCTCATGAAGTGGGTTTTAGCCTACAAAAGCTTATGCCAAAATAAATTTGTTAGTCTCTAAGGTGCCACAAGGACTCCTCGTTGGTTTTGGTGATACAGACTAACACGGCTACCACTCTGAAACCTTTCATTTGACTGTTTCTCATCAGTTCCTACCCATATTTTATCATCTTCCATCCTCTCCTCCTTACTATGATACAGAGAATCTCCATTAATAGATCCTCCCCTAAGATCTCTGTCCAAACCACTGCACCTGTCGGCTTTCCCCCAGCCCTTAGTTTAAAAACTGCTCTACAACCTTTTTAATTTTACATGCCAGCAATCCGGTTCCATTTTGTTTTAGGTGGAGATCATCCTTCCTGTATAGGCTCCCCCTTTCCCAAAAGGTTCCCCAGTTTCTAATAAATCTAAACACCTCTTACCTACATCATCGTCTCATCCACGCATTGAGACCCTGCAGTTCGGCCTCTCTAACTGGCTCTGCATGTGCAACTGGAAGCGTTTTAGAGAATGCTACCAAGGAGATCCTGGACTTCAGTCTCTTATCTAGCAGCCTAAATTTGGCTTTCAGGACCTCTCTCCTATCCTTCCCTATGATATTGGTACCTATATGTACCACGACTACTGGCTCCTCCCCAGCGCTACACGTAAGTCTGTCTAGATATCTTGAGAGTCCCGCAACCTTTGCACCCTGCAGGCAAGTCACCATGTGGTTCTCCAGGTGATCGTAAACTCACCTATGTTTCTAATGATCAAGTCGCCCATTACTAATACCTGTCTCTTCCTAATAACTGGAGTTCCCTCCCCCTGAAATGCTATTCTCTTGCACTGAGGATACCTTTCATCACCATATGTTTAAAAACAAGTATTAGCTCAATAAGCCAGATGTAGTTTAAGAACAGAAATATTAAAGTATTTAAAAAAATAAATCTGTACTCAGCTCAACTGTGAATGAGGTAATGTTCTCCCACTTTTGTAATCTGCTTTGAGACATACAATACAAAAGCACTAGATAAGTGCCTAATTACACTGAGCACATTTGACAGATGGGGTAACTAGCGGACAGAGAGGTTCAGGGATACTGCAGAGAGGTAACATGGCCTTAGCTAAGTTTAGGCCTTGACTATCAAACCACCAGCTTTTCGAAATCAGGACAAATTTGTAGAAACACTATTTTTAATAATGCAGTTAGCTGACATGCTGATAACACAACTCTGACAGCCTGTCAGTGTGGTCTTCAATTCTAGCAAATAACCCCAACTGTAGTCAGCCTTGTCCTTGTTTACACAGGCCATAAAGCTGGGGTCAACAGCCTACTGGTAAACGTATCATTAAAAAGAGAGTGTTTAAATCATAGTTTCATAATGTAGACAAACCTCAAGGGATTAAGGTTCTGGGCCTAGGTTTGATCTTCAATTTGCTATTGCCTTTTAGCAAAACAATAATACTTTTTATCAAATGAAACTAAATACAACTCTTTTACCAACAGAGCCATTTTGAAAGATGAAACTTATCTATGCACATTTATAAACTGACTCAAATGCAAGTCCCCCTATCTTATACCGTCAGAAGTTGTTTTCCCTACTAAACTACATACAATTCTGTTTCTTGAGAATATGGTATATGGAGAGCTGGTAGTGTAAGGCCGACAGACCCCGGTTGTCAGCGTGTGGGATAGAAGCTGGGGCCTCTGGAACTTGGTACATGAGTTAAAAGCCAACTGTGTTAGGTAAGGCTGTAGAGCAGATTCTTTTTTTTCTCTCTCTCTCTCTCTCTCTCTCAGTGGTCTTGGTGCCACTAGATGGAGCAGAACACCACACCCAGGATGTGTGTGGGTTACAGTAGCAACATCTTTATTTAGGTTGCCTAACACTTCGCATTATGAAGACACTTGCAGACTTTGAGAAACTCACACCTCCATTGTTTGCAACACGCTTTTGAAATTTGGCAGTGGGAAAGACCTCTGGCTAGAAAAGTGCCTTTTCTTTGAACAGTGAAATTCCATTCAGGGTTTGGTGAGAAACGGTTAGAAAAGAGTCACTTCCCCTTCTCTCACTTGCCTTCCACCTGGAAAAAAATTGGTAGAATGCCAAAATCGTAACAAACAGATACTCAAAAAAAGCAGAGTCCATACACTAAAGCAGCTGCTACCACTGCCATTACTGTGCTGAGAACAGCTGGCGTCTACCAGAGCAACTTCAGTGAGGCTCCCCCAACCAAACTTTCTCAGATGCAGCACATGGCCTCAACAGCCTATTTACCCCTCACCAATAATAAAATTTGTTTTTAACCTTTAACACCCCTCATTCCCTAGGAAATTTCATACCAAAACAAGTTAGCAGAATGTTATTTAGGTTACAGATCCAAGCATTATACAATTAGGAAATCCCACATTTAAGTTGCCCATGCAACTTAATTTTGCCCCCAGGTGCATATGCATTATGCTACAGCATTTAATTACATGATCACATACTTCCCCATCCCTCACACACACACAGGACTCCTACCTCATTGAAAGCACAGGAGGGCCTTTCCTGACCTTTGAGTGCTCAACTTTGCAATCTATACAACGTTCTTTCAATGTAACTTGTTGGTGTAATTTCCTCGATTTTGAATCAATCATAATATAGTAACTGATATTTTCCATTAGCACTATCCCTTTGAAGTATTAAAGTACTGAAATCAAGATACTAAAAGTAATACATTAAAACAAAACTTAGCAACCTATAACTCAGAGTTACAACTGTGGTGAAATATGGATTTATACTCAACGAATGAAATCTTGGCCATACTGAAATCAAGGGTAAAATTTCCACTGTCTTCAATAGGGTCAGAATTTCACCTATAAATTCATTAGATCTTTGCTTAGAATCATAGAATACCAGGGTTGGAAGGGACCTCAGGAGGTCATTTAGTCCAACCCCCTGCTTAAAGCAGGGCCAATCCCCAATTTTTGCCCCAGATCCCTAAATGGCCCCCTCAAGGACTGAACTCACAACCCTGGGTTTAGCAGGACAGTGCTCAAACCACTGAGCAATCCCTCCCGCCATATACTTCTAAGTGCCTGAGTTTGAAAGTGATATGATCAAGAAGTAGTAACAATGTAGTTGACTTTTTTTAAAAAAAGTTTTTTTGTGATGTTTATATTTCCACTATCTGCTGGTGTATGTACCTAACACCACATTATAATATAGAACCAGTTTCAAGATTGCTTGCAGCTAATAGCATAGCAATTATTAAAATCATATACTTTAAAAGGAAGCCATAAAAATTAGTAAGTCTAAAAAATAGATACCTTATGTTAATTCTTACTATGAGTAATTCATGTGTATTTATTTCTTTTTGTAAAAGAGTAAACTCTTAAAAAATATTAGCTTACGTTAAATTTGGTATATTTGTGTTCAGATTGATGTAGTGAGAATGTACCATTTTTACACTGAGTTGCATGAGAAGGATGAGATAATATCTTGCATTGGACCATCTACTGTTGGTGAAAGAGACAAGCTTTCGAGTGTACACAGAGCTTACTTCAGACTTGAAGATATTACTTCACCCACCTTGTCTCTCTAATATCCTGGGACCAACATGGCTACACTGCCACTGCAAAGCAGTTAAAAAAACAACCAAAGAACAAAAAAGCACCGCCACACACTGGCTTTTAGTCCGGAAGTCCATGAACTCTTCAAGAAGAATACTTACACATACTGCCACTGACAAAGTTGGCCAATTTTAAATGTTACAGTATCAGTCTCACCATTTGTTTTTTTAATTATTACCTGGGTGAAGCTGCAATTTTAGATGAACCTGGGATTTCTGGAACAGGCCGATGTCTTAGCATAAATGACCGAGTTGTTCTGGGAACTACTTTCGTGCAGCTTTGCTTACAGGGACCATACAAGTCATTATCCACCATTTCACCTTTGAACTCAAAGAATGGAGAATCTGGTAGGACATTTGGTGAGATTTCCACCTCTGAGAATGCTACATGCTCATTCTCACTGGACTTGGTTTCAGATGAGTCAGCAAAAGAAGACCGAGAAGTTGGATCTTCAACATATAATGCAGAATGGCTGTCTAGATGCAAGTTACCTTGTTGTGCCTGTGCTTTTTCCAGTGCAACATCCATATTAGGTATTTTTTGAAAGTTAGCACTTTTCTCAATGTTTCCACTAAGGTTGACAGCATACCCTGAACAATCTGATTTCTGGTACGATGAACTAGAAGATTCAAAATCTGAAAAGCTACCATCTTTCACTTCCAATAACACATGTTCAGTAAATTCACTCTTTTCTTTACTAAAAAGTCTTGTTGGTAATGCTACAGATACTGGACTAGCTTTAGCAACCCCGCTGGAACTTAAATTGGATATTTTGGAAACCTGGGCATAGCACAAAGAATGACTTTCTCCTAATTCCTCCAAGTCCTTGAGTTTCACATTTTCAGATGAGATAGATTTTTCTTGCATTTTTGAAAACGTGATCTCTAATTGCTTAAGAATCCTTTTGCAGTGTCCAGTAAGCGATATTCCAATTTGCTGGAGCACATTATTATTTATTTCTATGCAGTCTAACACAGTGTTATAGCCAGCTTCTTTGAAGTAAGGAAGATACTGCACCAAGTTGATGTTGGCCAAGAATTCTTTGATATCAACATTCCTGTCTCTGGATGACATGATGGCTGTGTCATTCCTGATGTAGGCTCTCAACAATACAGCACAGTCACTAAATGCGCTTATTCTCCAGTGTAAGGTAAGTAAGTAAACTCCAGAAGTAAATTCTTCTTCAGCCACTCTAGAGAGAATGAAATTTCTTCCAAAAGGAGCAATTCTGCATAGGCCAAGGATGTAAACTGTAAACCCAGAAGAGGAAAAAAGAAAAAAAAAGTTAAGAAATAGTATTTTTCCCCAGTGAATGTAGTGCTTGCATTCACAATCTAAGCCAAAATGCTGAAGCCTCACTCTCCATCCATTTTGGAATTTACTTAAAACATGAAAATCTCAAACAGATAAACAATCTAAAATCTTGGGCTAATTAAGGGGAATAGTGAAATTTGAGTTTTTAAAATTCAGAACAAATACTGTTATATTGTTTCCTTTGGAAATGTGGTTCACAACAGGGTTCTGTTATACTCTGCAGTCTACACCATCCTCTGTGTTGGACAAGGTTTAGAAAGGCAACCCCACACTCATGCACTGTTCTTATGGAGTGACTAGAGAGAATGTCTTCCAGGTGCACTAAACGTCCTTAACTAATGTGCTGAAGAGTACACTCTGGACCGAGAGAGCATGACAGGTTTGCTACTAGCACACACAAATGAGCCCTAACATAAAGATGCATATTGGGTCTCCTTGGGAAAGGAATAGGGAAAGACAGCAAAAAAGCTGCCCAGTTCATTGAACTGTTCTGACTCACGGACCCAGACTCTGCTCTAACACAATCCCTAATGAACAAGCAGCTACTTGTAGCAACATATCTTCCCCTCACTTTATGTTGTTTGGAGGTAAAAGGCAGGATTTACCCTATAGGCATCTAGAAATCACTTTGCCCTGTTTAATAATATCCAACAAGACCGCACAGGAAGAAGTGAAAGATGCTAAATCCATTTGAAGCAACAGGGGAAGTTTAGGTAGGCAAAATAATTATCCAAACCACAAATTTAGCCAGGGAAAAAGAGATTACTTCTTGACAAAACTGTCTCAAGATGTTTAATGACCACTAATGCTCAGGTTATCAGTTATACATATTTGAAGATGAGACGTTAAAGTCAATTGGTACAAAGTCAACCGCGTACAATAAAAGGGGGGGGGGGGGAGATGTACTACTGCCAAGCCGTTCATGATTCAGACAACCCAATGTCATTCCAATGACGTGACTGGTCTCAAGAAGGGTGTAACTTGGGAAGCCACACAATACGTCAGTGGGGAAAAGCAATGGGGAAGAAAAGTAACTAATCAGCCTAAGCTGTTTTTCTGGAGACCAGTAAAGTATATGAACTCTGACAGATATGCATCATTCTTCACTGCTGAAGAAACTACAGCATTTTAGTCATAAGTTTTGAAACGAATGAAGTCTAAAATACCCCAAGAATCCTTGAATATTACGGTAACTTTACATTACAAGAAGCTATAACTTTACTTTCTTTTTTAGATAAACAGAAGTCAAACATAAGAGTACTTCAAGGTATCTAACAGCTTACATGAAGAAATATTAGAGGGACATTAAATATGGGCCAAAATTAAGGTTTATTTCTTTTAATTCCATTGGAAACATTTAAAAAAGAAATCCACTCTAGTATTTGCAACCCAAAAACTTTATACACTAGCACAATGCAGCAGGACCAGAAAATGGAATAGACTATACCTAGGTTTGGCAGAACTCAATTTTTTATAATGTTGACAAATGTTTATGTTTATTTCTAAGCTTTTTTATCTACCTATTTACATTTTCATAGTTGTGAAAAATTATGGATTTAAGCATTTATTTCTGTTGATTTATATTTTTACAGTTGTGAGAAGTCATGGAGAGGTCAGACAATTTTTAATGACAGTGCACAATGAGAATCAAAACGTTAAAGCTTTTATAAGTGTTAAAACACATTATCAACATCACACATGAAAATATTGTAAGTAAATATACTTAAATCAAACTAATTAGTTCTTAAGCAGCATTTTTCTTACTTTGCCTTTTGTACATTTTGACTATCCATGGAAATATCTTTTCATGGGTTTGTATGTGCATGGTGAAATCAACATTTAACAACATTTATTAATAAAATTCTAATCCTTCCAACACTAGCCATAACCAAAAAAAAAAACCTGTCTAATCTATATTCGTTGTCCAAGCAGATACAAAACAAAACAAAAAAAGTTAGAATGCACATTTAAGATTCAGTTTAAACTATCTAAAATGATATGATAAACATAGTTTAAGACTCTTATTAATCCAATAGTAGCCCTTTAGGAAGGAAGAATATATTCCATTTATAGAATCAGATATACAAATCAACTGTGGCTAAACATTTCAAATTCCTTCAGCCAGTGTATATGGTTAAAGTATAGCTACTGTTTTTGGCCAATTACTTAAGATCCGGAAAGTATGCTGTAAATAATCTTAGAGTATGCTAGAAATTCTGCCCTAAATGACATTTCGAATCTTTCTTGAGAGCTACTAAATAATAAAGTAAAATAAATAAAAATGCTCTACCTGAACAAGTTTAAGTCATTTAATTTTTCTAAAGAGTTTTCATGCTTTTTAAAGACTTTCTATTGGAATGGGGGAAGGGAAGTATTCTAACAACTAAAGTGTATAAATATAGGTTACCGTCAACCAGAGACTGGAGAGGAATGTCAATTTAGCAGGTTTAGTGAAGACCCACTAAATCAACCACAGATCACTCTCCTATCAACTCCGGTACTCCACCAGAATGAGAAGCGTAATGGAAGTTGATGGGAGACGCTCTCCCGTCGACCCAGTGCAGTGCAAACACCACAATAAGTCAACCTAAGCTACATCGACTCCAGCTACATTATTCACATAGCTGGAGTCATGTAACTTAGGTCGACTTACTGTAGACAAGGCCTCAGACTTGTGAGTTACTGTAGGCTCCTGGGCAGATCCATAGCTACTGTATTCATTGTCCAAGTTACCAATAGCTACTGTAAATGGTCACAGCTCCATTGAAGGTAATGAACCTACAAGTATTCACATCAGCTGGAAAGCTGCCCCATAGTCCACATGAATTTGGACAGTAACGCTGTTCTTTATACGCTCTCAAGAACAGTCAGACAGTACTGACAGCAACTTTAGTGAAAGTCATATAACCCTTTATCTTGCTCTTATGACGGTCTTCCACTTCTGTATTTGGGATCCAATTGCAAAGAACTCTCCGTCTCCTGCAACTACCTTCAAAGCTACAGTAAAAATGTGGGGGTTAAAAAAAAAAAAAAGGTTTAAAGTTAGCTAATGATTTATTTCAACAAAATGGGAAAGTCAGCAGAAAGAAAAAGGTTACAAATACACACACTCCACTCTGAAAGGAGACCCCTTTGTTTTATACCTTTACTTTCCACACTTCATCTACTCTGTCTTTTAGGGTCTGTCTACACTGGACTGCGAACCTAGGTCTGTTAGACTCGGGTCTGTAGACTAAATGTTTCCACGCACAGGCTCAGGCATCCACAATGCAATTGCAAACGTGGGTTTACAATTGCTGGACCCAGGTCTCACAGCCATGCTAATGCATCCATACTGCACTACACAGGCCTTCTGACTGCCATCTGTAACTTGACCTGCATCCACGCTGCAGAATGACAGGGCTTGGAACGGAGTTTCAATGGGACTTGGGCTCTCACCCATCCCATCAGCAGGTCCTGAATGCTTGCTGACCAAGTCAAACTCACTTGTGTGTGGATGGAAGGGTGGGCTTGGGCTTAAACTGAATCAGACATGCATCTGACGAAGTGGGTATTCACCCACAAAAGCTTATGCTCCAATACATCTGTTAGTCTATAAGGTGCCACAGGACACTCTGCCGCTTTTACAGATCCAGACTCACACGGCTACCCCTCTGATACAAGTGTGCAGTGTAGATGTACCCTTAGATTCCAATCCAGCTAACATATACACATATGAGCAAGTTCGATGGGGCATCTCAGATGTTTAACAATTTTCAGGATTAAGGTCAGAAATTCCCTGTAAGGAAGAGAACTACTGTACCCACATCAAGCCTTCAACAAACTGCACACACCATTAATTGCAGGATTGGGACCTTAGACACCCCCCCACACACACACTGCTTAGCTCTTTAAGATTCAAACCATCTCTCTCCTGTTTGGAACGTACCCTGCACATCATGGATGCCCACGGCCATCTTCTAGCCCATCACTCAAGACTCATTACCCCATGCACTTAGGAGATCCACAAAACAGAAAGCATCTGAAACTGCCTTCAAGCAGTTCCAAAGCAGCTTCATGCTGTATATCTTTATCAAAGTTTTAACATCTGCGGACAGTAGATTTCCCTTCTCTTTCCTCCTTTATAAAGTGCAATCTAGCCTTGGGGAAGCCTGATAAAGTTTTCTATTCTGTAGCAGATGCTCTGGCATGCAGGTACTAGCCTGAAGTAGCCTAAAAGAGGAATAACAATGTAGGTTGAACAGCATAGGATTTATGTGCCAATCTGACAAAAATGGAAATGATGCACCCTGATTAAAACCTGGGTAATAGGTAAGTGATCCCTACGTACAGTATAGAATTTGTAAGTGTCTTAAGTATATGTATTGCCCTCTCATCTAAAAGGATTCTAAAGTAGTGTTGTTTGTTTTGTTTTAAAGTAGCTCAAAGTAGATCTTTGTTCGGGGGGGGGGAGGAAATTTATACTGAGTGGCACAGAGTTGTTTACATTCTTGAGCTTCACTGTGATTGAGATGGCATTTTAACAATTACTAAAAGTCTTCTTGTAAAGTTTTGTAGTCTTCAAAATGAAACACCTCAAAAAATCAGACTATTGAAGCAAAACATAATACGTTCTGCAAATTCTTAGCATATGTAGGGGACAGCTTTCAGATTCAAAAAATTGAGGAAACTAGGAAGTCATCCATTTTCGATCTTGTTTTTCCCAACAGGGATGATTAGTTGCAAACATGAATGTGGTCGGGAACTTGGGAGGAAGTGGTCATGATCTGATAGAATTCAAGATCCTATGAAAAGCAGGACCCAAGAACAGTAAAACAAGGATATTGAAGGAATTAGCTGAAGAAATCTCAGTGCCACTGGCAATAATATTTACAAACTCATGGATGACAGGAGAAGTCCCGAAAGACAGGAGAAAGCCTAACGTAGCACACGTCTTTAAAAGGGGAAAAAGGAGGAGCCGGGGAACTACAGACCCGTCAGCCTGAATTCAATACCTGGGAAGCTACTAGAGCAATGCATAAAACACTGAATGTGTGAATACCTGGAGGATGAAGAGGTGATCACTGTCAGCCAGCATGGATTTACCAAGAACAAATCATGCCAAACCAAGCCAAACTTCTTTGACGGGGTAACTGATTTGGTTAGGGGGAATACAGTGGACATAATATATCTGGACTTCAGCAAGGCTTTTAACATAGTCCCACCAGACATTCTGATAAGTAAGCTGGAGAAATGCAGGCTTCACAGACCAACTATTATGTGGATACATAACTGGTTAAGCAATCACAAACAAAGAATAACTATTAATGGAATGATGTCAGATTGGAGGAAGATCTCAAGTGGAGCTCCACAGGGCTCTCCTCTGGGTCCAGTGTTGTTTAACATCTGGATGTAGATAGAGAGAGCATAGTGATCAAGATGACAGAAAGCTGGGGAGGAGAGGTTGCCAATACTTGGGAGGATAGAGCTAAAATTCAGAGGGATCTCGATAAACTGGAGAACTGGGCTATCGACAACAAAATGAAATTTAACGAAGACACATGTAAGGTGCTACACTTACGGAAGAAAAACCAAATGCACAAATACAGATTGGGGGAAAAACTGGCTTGGCAGCAGCAATGCTGGGAAGAATCTGGGAGCTGTGGTGGATTACAACCTCAACATGAGACAGCAATATGATGCTGTTGCAAAAAAAACAAATACAATTTTAGATTGCATTAACAGAGGCATAACATGCAAGTCACAGGAGGGGATAGTACCACTCTACTCAGCACTGGTTAGGCCTCAGCTGGAGTACTTTGTACAATTTTGGTCACCAATGTATAGAAAGGATGTGAAGAAAGTGGAAAGGATCCAGACATGAGCAACAAAGGTGATCAAAGGGATGGAATGCATGCCATATGAGCAAAGGCTGAAGGAACTGGGTATGTTTAGTTTTGAAAAGAGGAGATTAAGGAGGGACATGATAGTCTTCAAACACTTGAAAGGCTGCCATAAAAAAGATGGAGAAAAATTGTTCTCTCTTGCCACAGAATGGAGGCCAAGAGGCAATGGGTTCAAATCACAGCATAGCAGATTTAGATTAAATCTCAGGAAAAACTTCCTAACTCTAAGAACAGTAGAACAATGGAACAGACTGCTTCAGGAGGTTGTGGAAGCTTCTTCACTAGAGATTTTCAAGAGGCGGCTAGATAGCCATCTATCTTGGATAATTTAGATACAACTCCTCCTGCATCTTGGCAAGGGTTTAGACTAGATGACTGCTGTCATCCCGTCTAACCCTGTGTTTCTGTGGTGGCGGCGTCCAGGTACTAGATGGTTTTTGGATGAAATTACCAGAGATTCATCTGATAGCAAAATGCCAGCTTCCCAGAGATCCCCTGACCTGCTTACTTAATGCTTCAGTGAAGGATCTGCATTTTAAACAGGACAGCAAATTAATTGCTTTATTGTTAGCAAAGACTTTGTATTGCATATTATCAGAAAAAATGTGAGTTTTCCTCCTGTGAAACTGTGGTTTAGTAAAATGTGGACTGTCCTTGTCACATGACAAGCTTTCACACCAAGTACATACACAAGAGAAGTGCCAAAAAGAGGAGACGTATTTAGAAAATTTAGTCACCCTTTTTAGCATGCTTGGGGTGCGGGGCTCCCCAGCCAGCAAGCCAGAATCTTTAGCCAGGTTCTTGGAATATGAATTTGACCACGAACGCACCTCTTAAGTGCATTACTTAATGTTTTATTGTAACTTTGCCTTAATAAAAAGTTTTTAAAAATGAATAAGCTTGCTTATAGTCAACACATCACAGACTGTTGGAAGAAAAAAGCATGAACATATTTGCATTGTAGCAGAACTGGCAAAGATCACTATAACAAATGTGCTATAACAGTTCCATTTAAAATACTGTTTGCAGTTGCTCATTGCTTTCTGAAACTTCATCTTTGGAAATAAAATCTTCCAGCCCTGGTCTCTGTCCAAGTTTTGTTTATTTAAAGTCTGAGCAAAAGTGGTTTAGCAATTTATCTATGAGAAGAGTACAATTATTTAAAATTTTAAAATTGGCAGGGATGCAGCAGGGGTAAGGTAGCCGAGACTGAGAGCAGGCCTGGAGCTGAGAGTGGGTGCCAGGAACGGAGCCACAGCCAGGCAACAGAGGGAGCCAGTAGCTAGGTGCAGAGCCAAGGCTGGAGACGGGAGCTGGAGCCGTAGCTAGAGACGGGTCTGGATGGCACTGCCTCCCTGCTTCCCTGGGGGCTGGCCCAGGCCCCATGGTGACCCCCTGAATGTTCCTCTGCGCCCCCCCCCCTTTTGTGGGGCACACCGCACAGTTTGGGAATCTCTGAGCTACATTGTACTTCCCTAGTTTGTTTACGAGAATGTCATCTGAGACAGTATCAAAATCCTTACTAAAGTCAAGATATATCACATCTACTGCTTCCCCCCTATTCATAAGGCTTGACAAATTCATGCCGATTGTTACTCATCGCCTTATTATCTTTTAGGTGTTTGTAAATTGATTGCTTAATTATTTGCTCCATTATCTTTCCAGGTACTGAAGTTAAGCTCACTGGTCTGTAATTCCCCCGGTTGTGCTTATTTACCTATTAATAGATGGGCACTATGTTTGCCCTTTTCCAGTCCTCTGAAATTTCTCCTATCTTTCATGACTTTTCAAAGATAATCACTGATGGCTCAGATATCTCCCCAGTCCTCCAGTAGTCTAGGATGTATTTCATCAGGATCTGGTGATTTAAATACATCTAACTTGTCTAAGTCATTTGTAACTTGTTCTTTCCCTATTTTAGCCTCTGATCCTTCCTCATTTTCACTGGCATTCACTATATTAGACATCCAATCACTATTAACTTTGTTGGTGAGAACCGAAACAAAAAAGTCAGTTAGCACTTCTGCCATTTCTTTTCCACATATTCGGTTATTGTTCTCCCTCTTCATCCTCCCATTGAGTAATGGGCCTACCCTGTCCTTGGTCTTCCTCTTGCTTCAAACATATAGGTAGGATGTTTTCTTGTTACTCTGTGTCTCCAGATAGTTTAAACTCATTTTGTGCCTTGGCCTTTCTAATTTTATTCTGACATACTTGTGTTAATTGTTTATATTCATCCTTTATAATTTGATCCACTTTTTGCAGGACTCTTTTGTGAGTTTCAGATCATTGAAAGTGTCCTAGTTAAGCCAGGGTGGTCTCTTGCCATACTTCCTATATTTCCTACGCAGTGGGATAGTTTGCTTAATAATGTCTCTGAATCAGCCATCTTGAAATCCATTATCTGCATTGTGCTTTTTTCCCTTCTACCATTCTTTAGAATCATGAACTCTACCATTTCATAAGCACTTTTACCTAAGCTGCCTTCCACTTTCAAATTCTCAACCAGTTCTTCCCTATTTGTCAAGATCAAATCTAGAACAGCCTAGGAGACACTTTTGTAAGGAATTTTAAGGGGGAAGAAGTAGAAAGACCAAGAGTGATATTAACTGAAACAAATTTCTGACTTTTTAAAAGTCCACAGCTAAAGAGTCATTCGTTAAATTAGTCATTCTAAAAAATGATCAGTTGCACAATTATTAGTAGGTTCCGGTGCTGAAGCATGTGCTGTATTCAGATCCATGTAAACAAGAGTAAAAAATGACCAAGATAGGACTTATTAACTATTGTTAGATTTCATTGTTTCATTATCTATATTTTCCATTGTGAATACAATCCAAGACATATTGCCAAAGCTAACAGGCCTAGAAAAGATATATAATAATATAGATCAATTAATAAGTCCATTCGCAATGCTTTTTTCTGTATTAGAAATACTTAAGTGATCTTTTAAAAGTTCTAACTGCTCTACTCTCAGCAACAACTGTGAATAAGAAGCTATTTCTGTGTCAAGATTCAGAGGGGCAGTTAGGAGAAGTAAAAATATATTTGAGAATTATGAAATACTCATAAAAGAGTATCTTGTGACAAAATATTGCTCAACGTTTACTCGTTCCATTGCAAAATGCTCATCTTTTAGAGTCAAATTCTTCCACCTTTACTCCTTTTGAGTAGTACCTCAGCCTGCAAGAAATCCCAGTAGGACTACTTGAGGAGTAAGGCTCCGAGAAGTAAGCAATTACTCAGCCTGAATAAGCAGACTATGGCCCCAAGTAATTCACTTCAAGGGTAGAATTAGTTCAGTGAGCTTTGCCTAGCTGCTGCAACAGCATTTGTGCATAGTTACACACACTGTGTCCTGCCTAGTGCTTTAAAAAGAGTCATAATTACTATACAGGTTTTTCAAAAACCAAAGTTCATTCACCATCTGCTAATGCTTCCACAGATGCATGGATTGTTTACAAGAAGTCTGTATAAATCTGTCCAAACTCTGAAAATAATTCCCCATTAAGGAAGCAAATAGAAAACAAAACATAAAGAAAAAAATGCTAACAATTATTGTAAGATGTAATCGGATCTTTAAAAGAAAAACAAAAAAGCATACACACCGATTCCAACTGCCTACCTGGCTGCTCATATAAAACTAATAGTTCTAAAAGGTTACGAAACAGGAAATCGGATTCATCCTTACAAGATCTAGACTTCATAGTAACAGCCGTGTTAGTCTGTCTTTGCAAAAAGAAAAGGAGTACTTGTGGCACCTTAGAGACTAACCAATTTATTTGAGCATGAGCTTTCGTGAGCTACAGCTCACTTCATCAGATGCATACCGTGGAAACTGCAGTAGACATTATATACACACAGAGACCATGAAACAATACCCCCTCCCACCCCACTGTCCTGCTGGTAATAGCTTATCTAAAGTGATCATCAAGTTGGGCCATTTCCAGCACAAATCCAAATGGCCCAATGTCTACTGCAGTTTCCACGGTATGCATCCGATGAAGTGAGCTGGAGCTCACGAAAGCTCATGCTCAAATAAATTGGTTAGTCTCTTAGATGCCACAAGTACTCCTTTTCTTTTTGCAAAGATCTAGACTGTTCTCAGTGGTAGCAGATGACAGAACGAGGAGTAATGGCCTCAAGTTGCAGTGGGGGAGGTTTAGGTTGGATGTTAGGAAAAACTTTTTCACTAGGAGGGTGGTGAAACACTGGAATGCATTACCTAAGGAGGTGGTGGAATCTCCTTCCTTAGAAGTTTTTAAGTCAGGCTTGACAAAGCCCTGGCTGGGATGATTTAGTAGGGGATTGGTCTTACTTTGAGCAGGGGGTTGGACTAGATGACTTCCTGAGGTCTTTTCCAACCCTGATAGTCTTTGATTCTATGATTAAGATATGCCCACTAAATTAGACTCTATTTAACATCAACTGTAAACAAACTGATTAACAAAATATTAACTGCCTATTTGTCAACCAAAGCCTTACAGTGCTACTGGTGTATTCTATTACAGACAAGAACTAAAAAATATATAAATTAGTTAATAGTGATAGTTTCCCTAGATTTCCATAACTCGTCCATTAGTTATCTTTAATGAGCGATCTTATCTGATAGATGTTAAAGAAACAAATCAGCTGACGAACAAAATCCCCAAACAAGCACGGGGGACTGGGGCTGGTTTCCTTTCCGAGACGCCCACGCATCAGACGCTCTTGAAACTAAACACGAAATGAACAAAAAGGTGGCAGGCCGGAGCCGAAGACGCTGTACTTCGGGGAGTTACAGCCAGGGAAAAAAATCACCCCAAATCCTTGCAACTGGTGAAACTTGCAAGCTCCCTTCCACCCCCTTTGACTTACCTCTGTGCTTCGGAAGAGAGGGAGCTGGAGGGAGAAGGAGGGAAGTAGCGCTTTAAATTCCCCTTCTGTCTATCCTACTTTCTCTTCCGTGTCCCGTCCTCCTGTTCCTTGTACCCCCTCCCTCACCTTCCGCCACCCCCTACCCTCTGATCTGCCCTAGCCGGCGGCGCGCTCGCGGGGTCCCCTCGGGGATCGGCACCGGGCGCCTGCCCGGGCAGGGAACTCCAGCAAGGCGTTGCGTGCCGCACCTGGGGAGGAAGGGAGCGGCCATGCCGGAAGAGCCTGCTGCTCAGCACCTGGGACAGGAGGGCAGCCCGCCACCAGGCCCGGCGCCGGGGACTAACCCTACGCGCAGAGCCCTAGTGGGGGCGGGTGCTCCGGGCGTGCTGGCTTGGCAGCGTGTTTGCGAGCCTGCAGGAGGAAGCGAACTTGCAGTCACAAGCTTTTGCTTTGTGAAAGTTTGCTGCTGCAGCAGCTAATTACTGGTGGCTTCACGCATGCCTGGGTGCTGAGACGCTTCCAATGCAGCAGCATCCTGAAAAAAAGTCAGGCTGTTAACGCTTAGATGCCCCCTCTCCTTACGCCTTACAGGCTGCATCTGCCACTTACCAGCAGCCCTTGGGCTGCGGATGATGTGGCTGGAAGTATTTTCAAACCCCAACTCCATGCCCATGTTACCGTCGTGTGTGCACATAACCCAACTGATAAACAAGAAACTGTTTCCTTTTACCAACCTGAAGAGCCTTTAATGCTTGGCCTGAAGCTCCAGGGAGGGTGCCGGCATGAACTGCGTTTCGCCCTTAGCAAACATGGTGTGCATCACTGTAACATGCAGATCCTTGCTTGCTGGGTGTTAAAGCTACCGTTGGCCACGGGTTTGTTACACCGGTAGTTGAGCTATCTACAACCAACATCACACTTGTCTACTGCACAGGGTGAAACCTCACTGCAGCAGTAGCTCAAAAATAAAATTCCCCTAGTGCAGTGGGTTTTCAATTTTTTTAGGCTGTCTACCCCTTTCCAAATAATCTACCTTGTATCCCCATCTGAGATAGGGTCATACTATACCTATGAAAATGGGGGGAAAGTCGCATTTTTCAGGAACACAACTACAACGTTAAGTGAGGAGTTACTGTACTAGGTTGTGGTTTGCATGATTATTTGCTAAATATCAGTGTTACAAAACAGTTCATACGCACTGCACCTTCCTTCTCCACTTCTAGGAACGTAACTAACATTCCTAAAAGTGAAGAAGGAAGCTGCAGCCTCCCTTAGCTTTATTTAGTTTCACATTCACTGACTTATACCATTGCCTGCTTTTTCATCAGCTCCGAATGAACGCATGCAAAAGAATCTAAACAAGCATGCGAGAGTCTGAGTTGATGTACTTGTCAGTCTATGTGACCAGAAGTGACCACTGTATCAAGAAAATCAAAAACAAGGAAGGCACAGGAATGTGTAAAATAAAGCAGACAATTCCCATAACTTGCATATTCTTACAATTTATTCTGGCTCATCGGGATGCATGTTAGACTACATTAGACTCCCTTACATATCAATCAGCAGGTGAGATTAAATCCAAGGGAATCCAATGAATGACTGCAAGGTAGTACATATTTACATCATTTCTGCATTTGGCCCCTTGAATTTAGCTGAGTACAGGCGTTAAATGCACTTTTAAACAAGTGCAAACTGTCGTTGGGAGTTACAGCTTTAAATATCATATTTTCTTACCATTACTTTGGTCAGTACTACTTTTAGAAAGAAAGAGGAAGAGAAAGTGCTCCTTTCTCAGACCATTGTGGTTTAGTTTATAATACCACACAGGATACTATAATTTAATATTTTATTGTTTTAATCAGGGATCAAGTTGGGGGGAAATGGAAATACTGTTCTAAGTTTCCCTGCACCAGCTTCCCTCCCAACCAGGTTTCTGTTCAGAATCTTTATCTATAGTTCTGCTCTCCTCTCCACAGCTTCCTGGGCCAGGAGCCATTTCCTCATCTACACCCTCCTCTATTTGACTTCTTGAACTAAGGACCTTTGCCCCAGTGCCATTAGTATTCCCATTCCTCTGCATGTGCGTCTCCCTAACTCCCACAAGACAGGAGGCTTGAGCTATGCTGGATGGAAGCAGATCCTGCTAACAAGAGTGGGTCAGGAACAGCAGCTTCTTCTAGTAGAAAAAGTGCTACAGCCATCTAAGAATGGGATTTTTACTTTGGATTTTGACTGCCTCTGGATTGGCCAGTATCACCAACATTAGTCCTGGGGAAATGGCTAGGAAAATGGAAAACAAATGTGGTCTCCATCTCAGTGAGGTGGGTATGTTGGGATTCCCTCCAACATCTCTTTCCACTTTGCTTCCTAAGAACTCAGTTTGACTAGAGACTTTGCCCTTCACGTATCTTTATTTGGCATACAGCAATGCTACACTGAACAGACTGAAACCCAGGGGATAGATACAGGGTACCTCACCGATCCAAAGTTACACAGAAACCCTCTCTCTTTATTTGCATTTACACATCTCATTGCATGTACTATACATTGCATCACACACCTGGGGATTGGCTTCGTTACTTTGTAGGAACTAATGCCTGTACAGCACGCTCTGTCTATGCAGTGTCTATGTTCCACCTACTCTTTACCTTATCATTACATTCCCAATTAGCTTGTCCATTGTTATCGTGTTCTTCGTAAATGGTTCCCTGGGTGTTCCCTCCCCTTATCTTAGCTAGTTCAGACATTGTGTCTCTTAGCTCCCTGACCCATTTACCTGTCTTTTAGTTAGCATAAACATTCTGTTTTCAGCATGCTGATCTATTTAACTTCCTAATCCTGTCTTCCAAGAACTGAGGCCTTTCCCTTATTTAATTACTCATGTCAAGCCGGCCTACAGGATATACTCTATATACTCACATACACCACCAATTGGAGTTCTGGGGGCAGACTTTTAAAGGTATTTATGTGCCTAAAGATTCAAATTGTGCACCATGGGATTTTCAAAAATGCCTAGATATCTAAATCATATTGAAATCAATGGAGGGTGCCCAGGTGCTTTGGAAAATCCTAATAGGTGCCATTCAGAATCTTTAAGTGCTGAAATACCATGAAAAATCTGTTTCCTAAATCTCCACCATGCAAGCAATTTTGGTGCAAGAAAATCTCACTCATTTGCTATCTTTTATAATGTATAAAGATTACCTTGGAAATATATTCATTATTTTGCTCTGACATTTTTCATTAACATTTTTCTTGCCGTGAGTTGCAACCTAGTCCCATATCCCATTGTACAGTCACCAGTGTCTTGTGAGTGGACTCAATCACTGGGTCTTATGTGGTTCTGTGCCATCCTCTCCAGTCTGAGTTTACCCCTTCTTGTAAGGCCAAGGTTCTTCACTATTTCAGGCTGGGAAGAGTCCCTTCTGCCCCCTCTCTCTGAAGTCCTTCTTAAGTGTGCCAATAGTCAGGTTCCTTGCACAGCAGAATCTTGTTCTTAAGGTGAGTCTCTGTGTCTCTACCATGTGCTCCACTTCCTCCCCACAAGTCCATGTGTGGAAAAACCATTGGTCCTGGGGTGGGCCAGCAGTTAAGAGACAACCCAGATCAAGGAGCCCAGATCACAGGCTTGATTGCTTCTCAGTAATAGTCCTTTCTCTGGAAGAGCAGTTGTCTGGATTGCATTACCACAGCAAGTTTAGACCTGTGCAGTCACAGTGCTAATAACTTCACTCACAGCACAACATAGGTTCATAAATTGATAGCAGATATCAAGAGAAGAGAGGTTGATGTTATCTGGTTACAGTACACGTCTTTCTTTCTTTTTTTGGTAGGTGTAAACTCGCCAATCTCTGCTCTGTCCTACTTAGTTGAATATGTGCAGTTATGAGCATAATAATCTTAACAACGGGTACCCTCCTCACCCCACGAGGGGGTCGTTGCCCACCCCCTGCCCCCCAGGACTCCTGCCCCATCCAATCCCCGCTCGTTCCTTGATGCCCCCCCAACCCCATCCACCCCTCTCCCCGGCTCCTGACTGCCCCCAGAACCGGCAGGAGGGTCTAGTGGGCCACTGTAGTGGTGCCCACCCCACCCCTAAGAGCCAGAGGCATCTGCCGGGGGCGAGGTGGGGAGTCCCGGAGGTGCTTACCTGGGGCAGCTCCCAAGAAGCATCCGGCAGGTCCCTCTGGCTCCTAGGGGCAGGGGAGCATAGCTGGGGGGGAGTGGCCACTCCCCCACTGATCAGATCAAAAGTGGTGCCTGACTTCCTGGGTGCTCTGGGACTGGAGCCCCCACAGGGAAAATTTGGTGGGTGCAGAGCTCCCCGTCCCGCACCTGGCCCCAGCTCACCTCTCCTCCGCTCCACCTCCTTCCCTGAACGCACCGCCCCGCTCTGCTTCTCCACCCCACCGGCTTCCCGTGAATCAGCTGTTTGGCAGGAAGCCTGGGAGGGCTGAGAAGCAAGTGGCGGCTTCCCGCTCAGGCCGAGGGTGAGGGAGGTGAGCTGGGGTGGGGAGCGGTTCCCCTGCCCGCGCACCCCCACCCCCTGGGTTACCTGCTGTGGCACGGGCGGCCCTCCTCTTGCCCCCCCGCCCCAGCTCACCTCCGCCACCCTGGGCCTGAGCAGGAAGCCGCGGCCTGCTTCTCAGCCCACCCCAGCTTCCCGCACAAACAGCTGATTCGCAGGAAGCCTGGGGTGGGGGAGCAGAGAAGCAGAGTGGGGCGGCACATTCAGGGGAGGAGGCGGAGGTGGAGCAGAGGTGAACTGGTGCTGGGCTGGGGGTGGGGTGGGGCTTGGAGATGCCGGTGGGTGCTCTGCTTTTGGCCAGTTAAATTTAAAAGTCCTTTTAGACCCGGTTGTCCCTTGCGGAACAACCGGTTCTAAAAGGGCTTCTAAATTTAACAACCGGTTCTAGCGAACCGGTGGGAACCGGCTCCAGCTCACCACTGAATACGTGTCCACATAAATTGAACATACAGTAAGATCACAGCATATTATAATCTAGAGTATATCTACCCATGTCTGCATTTAATTTTTGCTGACTAAACCTCATGCCTCCCCATTCATGAAGTTGTTCTGTACTTACATTATGTATTTATATTGCAGTTTACATGCCATGCACAATTTGCTATGAAGTTAATATGTATGCATGGGAATATGTGCTATTTTATGACTTAAGCCCTACATGATTTTTCCTTCTTTTTAATAGATGTGAAAAAGCTTAGTTTATCAGATTCTAGGAAATCTCTCGACTGGATGACTAAAGAATATTGTAAGTTCTCTGTCATTGTGATAAAGCAGAGCTAAAAAAAAAAGAATCTTTACAAAAATCGAAAAGGAAGTTGCATTCCACTAACCTGATGCAATTCAGATATGATGTAAGTGACAACGCTATTTTAGGAGCTGACAGGCTTGAAAACTCCAGAGATTTTATTATCTGATAATATCCACTTCCCTTGAGTTTCTATGCTACTATCAAAATTATTTGTGAGGTAGTGGGGGGGTTGTTTTTTTGTTTGTTTTTAACGATACGGAGATAAAATGGTCAGTTTAGAAATTAATTCTACGCAGAAGTTTCAAGGCTTTTATTGTTTCATTAGCAATTGTTGATTTGCATATTTTATACATTGAGCAAACAAACCGGATATCTAATAAATAAATAAATAAAAAAAGAGCGAGCAAGGAGATATTGGGTCTGTTCCAGCCTAAAATATACACAGACCTTTAAAGAAGGTTATGCATGGTGTATACACACATTTTTGTCTCTAAATGCAACTATACTCACTAATTTAGCCCTAAAACACCTTCGTTTCTCAATCATTGGCAACAAGCATGATTTGTTTTGCATACTATCTAGTCCATAAGAGTGTCCCACCCAAACCGGGTGACCCTATGTTTAAGTAACTAGCAAATATTGACATCTAAAATACACAAGGGCAGATCCTCCTTTGGTGTAAATGGTCATAGCTCCATCACCTGAGGATCTGCCCCAGGCTTCCTCTGTCAGAGGTTTGCCCTAGGATTTGAGAGATCATTAACCTAGCATTACATTACTCTAGTTTATTCAGTCAATTTATAACACTGAGAAAAATCTTCCAATACACAAATGTTTGCTTAAAACCATAGCCAGAGAAAAACAGGTTATAAACTTCTATGTCCAGCCTATTACATTTAAGAACTCCCCCAATATTGACTAAATAATATACTAACAATTAGGTCCAGTTATAATTTAGGGGAAACAATTACCTCTCCTGTTATTGTACCCACAGATCTAATACTCAAAACTAAGGCTGCCACCTGTTTCCAATTTACAGGAGGATCAACGTTTTTTGTAGCTCTATTATTATTACTATTATTATAAAATCAGTGTGGTCTGGAGGAACGCACACAGAGCTGGGAGGCAGAAAGGCTGATTACCAATCCTGGGTCTGCCACTGTGTCTTTAGGGAAGTTAGATCGCCTTTCATTGTCAGTTTCTCCATCTTTAAAATGGGGATAATAATACTTACCAACATACCTACTGTTGGTGTTCTGAAGATTAGTTAGTGTCTGTACAATTTTTGGAATGTATCGAGCAGTATAAAAATACTATTATCAACATCTCAAACAACTAGCAGATACATATTACACTGTTTATGTCTTTTGTGATTCTGATATTAACTAGTATATCATGGTTAATCAAATATTGTATACACTGACCATGGAAATTAAATAATCTAGCACCATTTTCACAGGAAATATTATAGCATCATGTGATCGTGAGAAAAAAAAATGAAAAGATTTTGCCCCTCAGGATATATACAGGCAATTGAGCAACCTTAGCATGGGAATGAAAGATAGTGTTGTGATTAAGACACTGGTCTGGGACTCAGGAGAGCTGGGATCAGATTCTGGCTTTGCTACAGACTTTCTGGGTGACCTTGGACATGTCACTTAGGGACAGATTATCAAAGGCATTTAGAATCATAGACTTTAAGGTCAGAAGGGACCATTATGATAGTCTAGTCTGACCTCCTGCACAACGCTGGCCACAGAATCTCACCCACCCACTCCTGTAACAAACCTCTAACCTATCTCTGAGCTATTGAAGTCCTCAAATCATGGTTTAAAGACTTCAAGGTGCAGAGAATCCTCCAGCAAGTGACCCATGCCCCACGCTGCAGAGGAAGGTGAAAAACCCCAGGGCCTCTGCCAATCTGCCCTGGAGGAAAATTCCTTCCCGACCCCAAATATGGCAATCAGCTAAACCCTGAGCATGTGGGCAAGACTCACCAGCCAGCCACCCAGGAAAGAATTCTCTGTAGTAACTCAGATCGCACCCCATCTAACATTCCATCACAGGCCATTGGGCATATCTACTGCTAATAGTTGAAGATCAATTAATTGCCAAAATTAGGCTATCCCATCAGATCATCCCTTTCATAAACTTAGCAAGCTTAGTCTTGAAGACAGATATATCTTTTGCCCCTACTGCTTCCCTTGGAAGGCTGTTCCAGAACTTCACTCCTCTGATGTTAGAAACCTTTGTCTAATTTCAAGTCTAAACTTCCTGATGGCCAGTTTATATCCATTTGTTCTTGTGTCCACATTGGTACTGAACTTAAATAATTCTTCTCCCTCCATGGCATTTATCCCTCTGATATATTTATATAGAGAGCAATCTGATCTCCCCTCAGCCTTCTTTTGATTAGGCTAAACAAGCCAAGCTCTTGGAGTCTCCTTTCATAAGACAGGTTTTCCATTCCTCAGATCATCCTAGTAGCCCTTCTCTGTACCTGTTCCAGTTTGAATTCATCTTTCTTAAACATGGGAGACCAGAACTGCACACAATATTCCAGATGAGGTCTCACCAGTGCCTTGTATAACAGTACTAACACCTCCTTATCTCTACTGGAAATACCTTGCCTGATGCATCCCAAGACCTCATTAGCTTTTTTCACGGCCATATCACATTGGCAGCTCATAGTCATCCTGTGATCAACCAATACGCCGAGGTCCTTCTTCTCCTCTGTTACTTCCAAGTGATGCATCTCCAGTTTATAACAGAAATTCTTATTAATCCCTAAATGCATGACCTTGCACTTTCCACTATTAAATTTCATCCTATTTCTATTACTCCAGTTTACAAGGTCATCCAGATCTTCCTGTATGATATCCTGGTCCTTCTCTGTATTGGCAATACCTCCCAGCTTCATGTCATCCTCATCCTTTATTAGTACATTCCCGCTTTTTGTGCCGAGGTCAGTAATAAAAAGATTAAATAAGAGTGGTACCAAAACCGATCCCTGAGGAACTCAACTAGTAACCTTCTGACAGTCCACCTTTCAGTGTGACCCATTGTAGTCTCCCCTTTAACCAGTTTCTTATCCACCTTTCAATTTTCAAATTGATCCCCATCTTTTCCAATTTAGCTAATAATTCCCCATGTGGAACTGTATCAAATGCCTTACTGAAATCGAGGCAAATTAGATCCACTGCATTTCCTTTGTCCTTTCCTTTGAACACCTAAAAGTCCAGGTAGGTGTCTAGTGGTATTTTCAAAAGTGTCTGTCATAAATATAAAGGGAAGGGTAAACACCTTTAAAATCCCTCCTGACCAGAGGAAAAACCCTTTCACCTATAAAGGGTTAAGAAGCTAGGATAACCTTGCTGGCACCTGACCAAAATGATCAATGAGGAGACAAGATACTTTCAAAGCTGGAGGGGGCGGGGAGAAACAAAGGTTCTCTCTGTCTGTGTGATGCTTTTGCCGGGAACAGAAAAGGAATGGAGTCTTAGAACTTAGTAAGAAATCTAGCTAGATATGCATTAGATTCTGTTTTGTTTAAATGGCTGAGAAAATAAGCTGTGCTGAATGGAATGTATATTCATGTTTTGTGTCTTTTTGTAAGTTAAGGTTTTGCCTAGAGGGATTCTCTATGTTTTGAATCTGATTACTCTGTAAGGTATTTACCATCCTGATTTTACAGAGGTGATTCTTTTACTTTTTCTTCAATTAAAATTCTTCTTTTAAGAACCTGATTGCTTTTTCCTTGTTCTTAAGACCCAAGGGTTTGGGTCTGTGTTCACCGATGCAAATTGGTGAGGATTTTTATCAAGCCTTCCCCAGGAAAGGGGGTGTAGGGTTTGGGGAGGATTTTGGGGGGAAAGACGTTTCCAAGCGGGCTCTTTTCCAGTTATATATCTGTTAGACGCTTGGTGGTGGCAGCAATAAAGTCCAAGGAAAAAAGGAAAATAGTTTGTACCTTGGGGAAGTTTTAACCTAAACTGGTAAAAATAAGCTTAAGGGGTTTTCATGCAGGTCCCCACATCTGTACCCTAGAGTTCAGATTGGGGAAGGAACCTTGACAGTGCCTAAACTGGTTAGTTGCCAAACTCTCCTGGGTTGCTTTTGTAAATCCCACTAGGTGCCTAGCTGCATCTTTGTGCCTAAATACCTTCAAAAATCTGCCCCCTTATCTACTATGCCTCCATTTCCTACCTGCAAAATGGGGCTAATAATACTTCCTTTCCCCCACACACACCTTTGTCTTGTCTATGTAAGCTCTTAAGGACACAAACTGTCTCTTTTTATTGTGTTTGTGCAACACCACAATAGGTCCTGATCTCAGCTGGGGCCTCGAAGTGCTATGTAATATTAATAAATAAATAATAATACAGTGAAACAATTTACCAAGGGTCATAGTAAATTCTCCTTCACTGAATTTTTAAAAACAGGAGTGGATGTTTTTCTAAAAGATCTGCTCTAGGAATTATTTTGGGGAAGTTCCATGGCCTGTGTTACACAGGAGGCCATAATAGATTATCACAATGGTCCCTTGTGGCCTTACAATCTATGAAGCTTTCGTTATCAACCTGTCTTTCCTTTGCTAGACAACTGATTCTGCAGGAATGGAATACAACTGTCTTTAGCTTGTTGACACTATCCTTTGTAAAAATTCCTCCTTTAGTAAGAATCTATCCCCTCCAGTCTGAGGCTCGACTCTCACAGGTCCCTCAATTTGGAAGCATCCTCATTTTAATCCCCCATGTTATCTGTGTTTCACACTAATTTGGAGTTCTGTTTCTTTTACTGGTGAATATTATTATTTTTCAGTAACAGAGTCATGCAGCGGAGGTTATAGAGAGACCCTGACACTTAAAAAAAATGAATCCCAAGGTATTATATACGTTTTCTCCTTTTTGGTCTTTGTCACACATTGAGCCATGGCAGACTGAAAAACATGCTCTGACAAGATCCAAAACATCCTGACAGGGAACAAAATAGAAACCTTCAGTGACATGGAGGATGTTCATGAATACGCTACAGTTTTGAAAAGTAACTTTTCTTTTCCCGTGTTGGGCTTGTTTTTTCCTGTCCCCTCCATATGATAAGCAGATCAGTGCAATTGCACAGAGCATTTGATCATGAGAGCAAACGTTTTCATCACATGGAACCTACAATCTGTTAGTGCTTCAAAGCCAGCATGCATTAAGGGAAGGGCTGTGAATTAGAAGTCTCTATGGTGTTCCAGATTGTTGCGAAAAGTTTGTACATGGTGTGTGATTCTAGTGCTCATACAACTGGACAAAAAAGGAGCCTGTCAAGAGTGCTTCAGAAGAGCCACAAGCTACTTTAAGTAAAAAAAACAAAAAACAAACCAAAAAAAAACCCTCGTGGATTTACTCCAGATTGTGGGCACTCATGAATCAGCTTGTCTGCAACCTATAGTGGATTCATCAGTTATTTAGTTCGATGGCTTCTCATCATTTTTTATAAGGAGATTAAGCAAATGAGGAACAATATGTGGTATCTATGGCAGAGCAGAAGGGACTGATCAGCCTTCCCCTGGAGGGGTTTCAAACTCACTTGTTGACACTGAGCTGTAAAAGACTGATAAGGAGGTAGTGAATAATTTAGCTCCCTGCACTATAAAAGCTATAGTATGACTTCTACCTAAAATAACATCCTCTAGGAAACGAGCTCTTAGTGAACCACAGGGTTTTATTTTATTTTTTTTTAAGTGACGATTATGGAGAATGTTCCATCACCCCTACTTGGCTCAGATTTTTTTAATTGTACAATGTTCAAGCTGATTGCTAGATATCATAACATGGTTCCCATTATAAAAGTGAACATTTTTAGGGAAAAATCATCACTTCATTATCATCTCTCTAGGGTAGGATGACGTAGCAGCTCTGTTTTACCCCCTTCCAACATTGCTTAGATGTGCAAACCATCCCATGACTGGACTCTAACTTGCTACATCTCTTCCTGGGTGTATTCAGAACTAATACTTCCACCCCATTACACCTCTTTATACCTATGTAATTGTTGAAATCAATGACAAAATTGGCCTGAGTAGAGAACCAGGATAGGTATTTACTGTTTTTTTTTTTTTCCTCCTTGTGGTCCTGGAGACCTAAAACAACTCCGGGATAGTGAACTGGGTTATCTTCTGGCTTATACATTAGCAGAATTGTTAACCAAGTACCAACTGAAGAAACTGTCTTTAAATTGCACAGTGTTGTTGTCATCATGTTAGTGCCAGGGTATCAGACACAAGGTGGATGAGATAATATCTTTTATTAGAAGAGCTCTGTATGAGCTCGAAAGCTTGTCTCTCTCACCAACAGAAGCTGGTCCAATACAAGATATTACCTCACCCCCCTTGTCTCTAAATTACACTCAGAGTTACCCCTCTGAAGGCAATAGGGTTACTTAAATGTGACCAAGTACCTATGCTAAGGATAAAGGGTTGCATAGATATAACTGAGGAGCAACAGTTGACTTAGTAATTTTTATTTATTTTATTTTTTTTTAAACCACAGACTGCTGATGATGCATGAGCCAGTAAGAACCCAGATTGACCTCCAGGCCTCAAAGAGGCTGCAAGGCTGGCAGGTAGAGACAAAGCCCCATCTTATTTGTTGACTGAGCAAACTTTGTATAGAAAGGTTTGAGACACAGTAAACATAGAAACTTGTAATGCCAGTTTTATAGAAATACTTTCTAAAGTATAATACTTATAATTAACCTTATAATAGACCTTTTTCTTGAGAGACTGTATTTGGTCGAATCCATTATACATCACCTCCTCTCCCATCCCTTTCACCTGCACAGAAGAACCTCAGGAATGCAGAGGATGATGTTCCTATTCAAAAGGATAGATAGGAAGTTTGCTGTATCCCCCAGTTATACTTTACTAGAAGATTCATATTTAAAACAAACTCTCTGCCCATGAATAGCTGCTGGAGAGGCAGTGGCTGGGTTTAAAGCAGCTGGTCTTTAAGACTGTGAGATTCTAAAAAGGAACTAAGTGAGAAGAACCCAGACCAACTGGGAAGCAGAGCTGGAGGCAAGCATGAGAGGCTGATGCCCCAGCAGGGGATAGGCAATCATGTTGAGTTTGAAGTCTGTTCTGCTGATGGGAGGGTAAGCCATTTTCAGTCTTGTGTATTCAGAACAGACTAAAGGAAGCCATTTTAGTCAAAGAGCAACTGTAATTTTTTTGCTTCCAATTGCAATTGAGTTATGCTAACATTTAAGAAATCCTGATTATCCTCAGGTGAGGAGTTTCAAACTTATTAGGACCAGATCCTCAGCTGGCAGAAGTCACTAAAGCTCCACGAAAATTTAGCTGAGCTACACCAATTGACAAGTTCAGGATCTAGCCTCTCATCTCTTCTTCTACCTCTCCTCACAGATTAAGAGGAGTCATGTTTTCCTCCCACATTGTATCCTACTAAAGGTATCAGTACCAACAATAAGGGCTATACTCCATTTTTGATGACAATAGCATTGCTGCAAGCAGAATTTGGCCTTTAGACATTGCACTTGGAAAAAAGGGTGCTGACAAGTTGAAAACTTTTATAGCAGGCTTCCACACCCTCTCCCATTGCAAAATTTAATTAAAGACATAATTAAATAAAGCACTACACTAATAACTGGATAGAAAAGGCCAACGTTTCTCTTACATAATCAAATGAAGTAACACTAACATCAGCCATGCTTAACTAGAAAATATTACCAATGACCTCATCAAAAAGGCAAACCGAGATCCATCAGGAATAAGTCCATTCCAAAAGAACATAATATTGTACCTACTCTAAGAAAGCCAAACATGAACAAAGAAAGTTCATTCCTAAATGGGAATAACAATCCTCTCCAGTTAAATAGATAGGAAACTAAGAAGCTTGACTGTTTCACTGTGGTGCTATCCACCTTTCTTTAAGTGAGAACAGGAGATCTGATCTGACAAGTCCCCGACACGGTGGAGGAGGGCAGAGCCTTCCCCTCCCCAAGTAAGGGGGGGTGAATAATGGGAAGGGGACAGGGAGAGCGGGGGGACCCCGGGCTGGAGGCAGGGTGGGGAGGAGTTACATGGAAGGACATGTGAGGAGATTACGTGCCCCCCCATTAGCTGCTGCCCCACCCTGTACCAGTAAGAAATTGATTCCACTTGCACCACTGATCCCTCCTTAAAACCCACTTTTGACACCTGAAAGAAACTAGCCTTTGGAATGGAAGCAAGGGTACAGCGATGCATATTTATTTCATAAAACAAGTATGTGTACAGGTGCTCAGGTAGATCAGGGCTGGGTATTATGTAGGAAGCCAAATAGGATAGTATAATTTTGATTTTCATCTTCTTCCTTCACTCTAACTGTGTTGCTTGTCTTAGGCCCAGATTCCGCTGCGAACTCCACTGTAACTGCTCAGAGCCACTGATGTCAATGGGGCTCCATACCAGCCCCTGCAGAGTTTACTGGAGTACTAGAAGTCAGAGTAAGCTTGTGGGGGCAGAAAATGCATCTTTGGATAGCACTGAACACAATGTTGATACTACCAGAATATTAACCATAGTTAATAAGCTATGATTACACTAGCTAGAACAGAAATGCAAAAGGAATATAAATCCTCATACTTCAGAGCATCAACTGACTACTGCCTGGGGTTAGGAAGAAGCTTCCTCTTTGGCCATATTATTGGACAGTTGCCCATTATGGGGGTTTTATGGCTTCCTGTGAAACATCTAGTACTGCCCACTGTCAGATACAGGATGGTGGGTTGAATGGACTACTGGTCTGATGAGGTATTTTAAATTCCTATGCAATACCTTTATAAGAAGGTCTCTGCTTGTCTCATTGTGCTACTATGAATTGCTTTCATATAGCATAGAGCATTTTAACACCAGAGACAGAAAAGTCCTTACAAATATACTCAGACACAAATTGATCTATGAACTCAGCAGAATGCTTTTGTTTACAACCAAGCACTGAACTTTGCATTTAAAAGATGCAGTATAAACATAAATCTTGTCTCTCCCTAGCATGCTGTAATCTACCATCCAACCAGCACAAAGTCCACTTCCTTTATGATCTGCAATGCTTTAATGTTAAGGTATTCTAAATGCTAGTACCTTGATCTAGCTATGTATTTTGATCCCTACATTTTAAAAAAAATGGTGTAATTTATTTTTAATTCCTCAGACACAAGTTGACATGAATGTTTGTTTACATATTCACCTGAATATACACTGCTATTCACTCTGATGAATATTTGGTCTCTTTAAACCTCATACAGTTTATGAAAATTAAGTTTGGGGTGAATTCAGAATAAGAAATATCCAGATAAAACATGTTATTTCAAAAGGAAAACAAAGACACAGAGGAGCTGATTGCCTATTCTGTTGCACCAATTTGGCACTGGTGTAGATTCATAGAAATCAGAGTTGCAATACTGTAAAACTGCCAAAATGGAATGGAGAACTAAGTTCTTCGGGTGAAACCCTGGCCCCATTGAAGTCAATTAATGAATTATAGAGAAATATACCAAAAAAAATTACCATTTTAAAGAGCAACTCCCTATCCACTTCAATGTTCATTCTTGCACTGCTTTGATTTTTCAAATCGAACAGCATCGCTGGGTATCATGGTGATGCTTGAGTCAGCAGTGTTTGATGTCTGTAGTAAAACTGAGAGGCCATCTACAGTTTAAAACACCATACAATCAGTTCCATACTTGCCTATGACTACATTTTTCAAATCAATAGATTTTATAACTAAAACTAAAAATATTTTCTGAGTACCTGTTCAGCATTTATCATTATTTTTAACAGCTAGTCTCTCAGGACGAAAACCTCCCACCAAACCAGATGTAAGGAATAGGCCAGTTCTGTTCTTCTGAGGCTGCTATTTTAGCAACTGGACCTCAGGCATCTTGCCCATTATTGTACAGCCCTTTTAATGATTATTACTAGTTAGTGCCCACTATATTCATGTAAAGACAACATGGGCATATCCTTGTCCCACTATCTGTCACATGCAGAGGGTGCAGAACGCCCCTCTGCATCTACTTCAGGGCTGCCCACACTAGGCAATGCCCCTGAATAAGTTTCCTCTTGTGCAATCCACCCTGAAATGTTACTCAGGATCTTTCAGGACTGGTCTGAAATTAACACAATTAAACTCAATAGAGACAAGTGCCAAATACACAACTACAAGAAGAGGAGTAATTGACTAGGTAATAGTATTGCTGAAAAAGATCTGGGGGTTATAATGGTTCACAAACTGAACATGAGTCATCAGTGTGATGCAGCTGTGAAAGGCTCATATTCTGGGGTGTATTAACAAGAAAGTCAATCATCCTGCTTTACTTGGCATTAGGGGGGGCTCAGTTGGCGTATACTATCTAAGAGCATTCTACATTGTAGAATACTCAACGAGCTGATTGAGGAGATGTCTGAGCCATTGGAGATTATCTTTGAAAAGTCATGGAAGATGGGAGAGGAAAAGGGCAACTATAATGTCAATCTATAAAAAGGGGAATAAAGACAACCTGAGGAATTATAGACCAGTCATCTTAACTTCAGTACTCAGAAAGATAATGGAGGAAATAATTAAGCAGTCAATTTGCAGACACCTAAAAGATACTTGTTACCTTATTAACAGTCAGCATGGATTTGTCAATAGCAAATCATGTCAAACCAACGAAATAGCTTTCTTTGACAGGTTACCAAGCCTGTGGGGGAGGGAAGGAAATGTGGTAGATGTGGTATATCTTGACATTAGTAAGGCTTTTGATACTGTCTTGCGTGACCTTCTCATAAACTAGAGAAATACAATCTAGATAGAGCTACTATAAGGCTGGTGAATAACTGGTTGGAAAACTGTTCCTAGAGACTAATTATCAGTGATTCACAGTCAAGCTGGAAGAGCATATCGAGTGGGGTCCCACAAGGATCAGTTCTGGGTCTAGTTTTGTTCCATATCTTCATCAATGATTTAGAGAATAGCATAGAGAGTACACCTATAAAGCTGAGAGGGGTTGCAAGTGCTTTGGGGGAAGGATTAAAATTCAAAATGATCTGGACAAATGGTCTGAAGTAAATAGGATTACATTAAATAAGGACAAATGCAAAGTACTCTACTTAGGAAAGAACAATCAGTTGCAACATACAAAATGGGAAATGACTGCCTCAGAAGGAGTAGTGTGGAAAGGGATATGGGGGTCATAGAGGATCACAAGCTAAACATGAGTCAAAAGTGTAACACTGTTTCCAAAAAACAAAAAAACAAAAAAAAAACACACCAAACAGATATTCTGGGATGTATTAGCAGAGTGTTGTAAGCAAGACACAAGTAGTAATTCTTCTACTCTATGCTGATTAGGCCTCTGTCAAGGTTCCTCCCCCACTCTGAACTCTAGGGTACAGATGTGGGGACCTGCATGAAAAACCTCCTAAGCTTATCTTTACCAGCTTAGGTCAAAACTTCCCCAAGGTACAAAATATTCCCCCCGTTGTCCTTGGACTGGCCGCTACCACCACCAAACTAATACTGGTTACTGGGGAAGAGCTGTTTGGACGCGTCTTCCCCCCCAAAAATACTTCCCAAAACCCTGCACCCCACTTCCTGGACAAGGTTTGGTAAAAAGCCTCACCAATTTGCCTAGGTGACTACAGACCCAGATCCTTGGATCTTAAGAACAATGAACAATCCTCCCAACACTTGCACCCCCCCTTTCCTGGGAAATGTTGGATAAAAAGCCTCACCAATTTGCATAGGTGACCACAGACCCAAACCCTTGGATCTGAGAACAATGAAAAAGCATTCAGTTTTTTACAAGAAGACTTTTAAGAAAAAATAGAAGTAAATAGAAATAAAGAAATCCCCCCTGTGAAATCAGGATGGTAGATATCTTACAGGGTAATTAGATTCAAAAACATAGAGAACCCCTCTAGGCAAAACCTTAAGTTACAAAAAAGATACACAGACAGAAATAGTTATTCTATTCAGCACAATTCTTTTCTCAGCCATTTAAAGAAATCATAATCTAACACATACCTAGCTAGATTACTTACTAAAAGTTCTAAGACTCCATTCCTGGTCTATCCCCAGCCAAGACGACTACAGACAGACACAGACCCTTTGTTTCTCTCCCTCCTCCCAGCTTTTGAAAGTATCTTGTCTCCTCATTGGTCATTTTGGTCAGGTGCCAGCGAGGTTACCTTTAGCTTCTTAACCCTTTACAGGTGAGAGGAGCTTTCCCCTGGCCAGGAGGGATTTCAAAGGGGTTTACCCTTCCCTTTATATTTATGACAGCCTCAACTGGAGTATTGTGTCCAGTTCTGGATGCTACATTTCAGGAAATGTGGACAAATAGGAGAAAGTCCAGAGAAGAGCAATAAACATGATTAAAGGTCTAGAAAACATTACCTATGAAGGAAAATTGAAAAAAAAATTGATTAATTTAGTCTGGAGAAGAGAAGACTGGGGAATGGAAGGCATGATAATTTTCAAGTATATAAAAGGTTGTTATAAGGAGGAGGGAAAAAATTTGTTCTTCTTAAGCTCTGAGGATAGGACAAGCAGCAATAGGCTTAAATTGCAGTAAGGGCAGTTTAGGTTGGAGATTTGGAAAAAACTTCCTGTCAGGGTGGTTAAGCAATGGAATAAATTGCTCAGAGATGTTGTGGAATTTCTGTCATTGGAGACTTTTAAGAGCAGTTTATACGGTCCTATTGGGATGGTCTAGATCAGGGGTTGTCATAAATATAAAGGGAAGGGTAAACCCCTTTGAAATCCCTCCTGGCCAGGGGAAAGCTCCTCTCACCTGTAAAGGGTTAAGAAGCTAAAGGTAACCTCGCTGGCACCTGACCAAAATGACCAATGAGGAGACAAGATACTTTCAAAAGCTGGGAGGAGGGAGAGAAACAAAGGGTCTGTGTCTGTCTGTAGTCGTCTTGGCCGGGGATAGACCAGGAATGGAGTCTTAGAACTTTTAGTAAGTAATCTAGCTAGGTATGTGTTAGATTATGATTTCTTTAAATGGCTGAGAAAAGAATTGTGCTGAATAGAATAACTATTTCTGTCTGTGTATCTTTTTTGTAGCTTAAGGTTTTGCCTAGAGGGGTTCTCTATGTTTTTGAATCTAATTACCCTGTAAGATATCTACCATCCTGATTTTACAGGGGGGATTTCTTTATTTCTATTTACTTCTATTTTTTCTTAAAAGTCTTCTTGTAAAAAACTGAATGCTTTTTCATTGTTCTCAGATCCAAGGGTTTGGGTCTGTGGTCACCTATGCAAATTGGTGAGGCTTTTTATCCAACATTTCCTAGGAAAGGGGGGGTGCAAGTGTTGGGAGGATTTGTTCATTGTTCTTAAGATCCAAGGGTCTGGGTCTGTAGTCACCTATGCAAATTGGTGAGGCTTTTTACCAAACCTTGTCCAGGAAGTGGGGTGCAAGGTTTTGGGAAGTATTTTGGGGGGAAGGACGCGTCCAAACAGCTCTTCCCCAGTAACCAGTATTAGTTTGGTGGTGGTAGCGGCCAGTCCAAGGACAACGGGGGGAATATTTTGTACCTTGGGGAAGTTTTGACCTAAGCTGGTAAAGATAAGCTTAGGAGGTTTTTCATGCAGGTCCCCACATCTGTACCCTAGAGTTCAGAGTGGGGGAGGAACCTTGACAGGGGTTTTCAACCTTTTTCTTTGATGCCCCCTCAACACACTATAAGAACTCCAGGGCCTAGCAGGGGGTGGGTGGCAGAGGAGAGAGAGGGAGAAGGCAGCTCTCACCATGCTTCAGTGGGTCACATATGAGAATACCAGATTCATGACAAACTGTTGAGAAATAGGGTAGACTTACCACATACTGGTGGTTATTCTATCATTAGATATACCAAGCCAGTAACAAAACTGGTTAACAAGAAGTCAGAGATGCAGTCTCTTTAGGCATTCCAGCCCTTATCTCACCACTCAGACATTGGACTGTATGATGAGTTGTTTCTGAAAATTTATTTCACTACATTTAGGGGCCTTCTAATCTCAAGAGATCAGCCACACAGCCAGGTCAATATATAACTCAGCTCTTACCCAATAATCACACTGCTGCCAATCCTTTAGTAAGTAAAATCTAAAGGTTTATTAATAAAAAATGTTTAAGTTGTTAATAAATCATAATACAATAATGGCAATGTTTTTTAATCAGGTTTGTAAAAGTGAGGTTATAGACTGCTGGTTTGTAAAGTCTCTCTGGTAATTTCCAAGGGATCGGAAGCTCCTCAGTCCAATATACTCCTTTTAGTTGTAAATCCACAATCCAAAGAATCAGGGCAGGAAAAAGGCAACATTGAGCCATTTCAGGGTCTTTTATATCCTTTGCCATGTGCCTGGAAATTTTCTGTTTCAAAACAAGCTCACAACCCATTTTGTGGAAAGTTACTGGCACAAGATGGAATCCAGGGTCTCATGTTCTTACATGGCTTGATGACTCCCACAGGGGGTAGCCGCTGGCCCTTTGGAGGCTTAAGCATCCTCAGGAAGAGCCATCTGGGTCTCTTCAGTGGCCCATTATGAGAGCTAAGTGTCTCTAATAGGCCATCCAGCTTGAATGGTCCATTCACAATAGGCAGGCTAGACTGGATGTAAGCTACCTTGTAGGTGTTATCTAAGGAACAAACATTTGAGATGCAAATATAGGGCATATTGGCTATGTCTCCGGTGCACGCTGGGCCAGACCCACCCCCCGAATCCCTCCTGCACCCCGACCCCCAGCCCCGAGCCCCCTGCTGCACCCCACACTCCTTCTGCACCCCGACCCCAAGCCCCCTGCCCCAAGCACCCCCTGGGGTGGGATCAATGGTGTGGCCCACGGGCTAATGTACTAGTCCTCATGTGGCCCTCTTGGTCATTTGAGTTTGAGACCCCTGGTCTAGATTTACTTGGTTCTGCCTCAGCACAGTGTGCTGGACTTGACCTCTCAAGATCCTTTCCAGACTTACATTTCTCCGATTTGAGGAACAGGCTCCGTGCATGAAGTTCTTTACATTCCTTTAGTAAAAGGCTGTTTTTAAAATTAGATTGATACAATTTCCCCTTTCTTGTATCTGAAAATCTCAAATAGTCTATTCAATGTTATTTCCTTCAGAATGTTGTATCTCAAAGTTCCCCTTAAACTCCACTTCTCCAGAGATCACAGACCTAGTTTCTGTAATATTTGAGTAACTAAGATGCTCTACTTTATCCTCCTGTTTCAGTTTTACAGTTTTATTCATTTCAGTGATATTTATTTTAATACTGGACTACAATTGCTCAGAACATTTCAAATATGGCCTTGCTAGTCCCTTATATTGCTGTGATGAAGTCATTTCTTCAACATAACAGAGGCACCGTGTTAAGGTGTCTGTTTGCTATGTCTATGGTTTTTGGATCTCTGCAAAACATTTCAGGGGGTTAAGCAATGCAGAAACCAGCTTTTTCTTCCTATAGTTTTGAAGGAAATAACCATTTAAAGTGATTTCTCCTTCTCACTGCTGTTAATCTGAGGACGAATTTAAGTTTTATCACTCTTCCTTGCAAGGGAAAAAGACTTACTAAGGGTCAGATCTTGCTACTGTTACTCACATGGAGTAGCTCAGGAGTAAGGAACTACCCACATATAGAAGTCAGACTACTACTGCTGCAGTAAGATAATACTTGGCAAGAATAAGAGGGCTGAGTCTGGCCCTACGACACCATCATGTATTATTTATATTGTGGTAGCACCTAAAGTCCAAAAACAGTTTGTATATGTATAACAGGCACTGTATAAACATTTAAATAAGTTCAAGCCCCAAAGTGTGTAGTCATCTAGTCCAAACCTTGCTAGTATAGTACAGGATTATTTTACAAATCTTAAATCTCTCCCCTCCATAAGAACATCCTGTAAGTCTTAAATGTGTCATTCTTCATTATTTGTATCTCTTCAAACAAGGAATTATTCTGGCACAAGTACAGTATCACAAGGAACAATCTGCCACAGATATAATTCATCCGCTGAAATTAATTGGGCATGAGGCTATTTTAGTTTAAAAGGAAACTGTGCTTGTGTTACATAAATACCTAAATACAACAAATTCTTTAAAACTGCCTATCGTACAGCCTGTATAGATCTTGCTGTAGCATAGCAACTACTGTTGCATTGTAAACAAGCTGTGAAAGCTGACTTACATTTGAAAACATTGCTCCTTCATCTTCATGCAGGAGATATTTTTCAACAGCAATCTAGTGTTCGAATTCAGATGTCCAACAAGAAAGTTGTAATTTCCTTGTGCTCTAAGGGACAAAAAGCATAGTAATAAGCATGTAACTTCCTTAACTGTTCCTATAATATATAATGATAAATTTCTAGAGAGAACTTTCCGATTATGGACCTTTCAACCATGAAGTCACATTTTCACAAAGGTCTCCTTATTTCCATATTGTATTCAAGATTACAGAGAGAGCCAATATAACTTTCAATTCCAAGGTATAATATTATTTATTCATTCAACCACATATTGGAAAAACAAATTGTTTCACCTTGCATTATTGAACAGGTTTTAGATAAATGTGTTTTCTAAGTTAACTAATGTATTCTCCCAAATATGCATAGGGAATTCATGAAGGTAGCATGCATTAATGCAAACAGTAGTTGGGTGTATAATTCTTTGACAAAACAGGAAAATAGACATTAGGTATCTCAGAGCCTCCACCTTCTGGAAGAACTTGTATGTATAACACTGTCCTTTCTGAGGGATATGATAGATCACAGGATTCTAATAAGATCTCCTACATTCAGCAGAGTTTATTCTAGTATCAGGTTAATTAACTATGCTTCATTATACAAGTTTTGAAAGAAAATTTGAGTTTAAATTCATCTACTCTTTTCAGCAATGCTAGAAATAGGGGTGCTCCTGCACCCCTGGCTTAAAGTTGTAATAACAGACACCAAATACATGGTTTTTATCATCAGCACCCCCTCTATAAAATTTGTTCCAGCACCCCTGATTCTTTTTACATAAAAAAGTAATGGCTATTCTCTTCAGTCATATTTGAACACCCACTAATTAAGCAACATATTTTGGAGAAGTTAACCCAGATCCTTACCTGATGTAACCTGGTATTACTCAATTGAAATCTAGGAAGCTACATTGATTTCCACCCTTGAGAATCTGGCCCAGTAGCATGGATGACAGAATGCAATGCTATTATGTAGATCAGTGGTATGATTTCTCAGTCTGTTCCTTATACCTCCTAAAATTTTGTCTTGGAAGAGGAAATCATTCACTTCTAGTCTAACAAAATATGACTGATCTACATAACATTGTATGACTATCATAGAAACTGTTCCTTGCTCTCCCAACCAAACTCCTCCCACTGAAAGTACAGCTATTAACTAGCCCAGGATAATCCGAATTTCTAATGGGTTAATGACTTCCTTACATCTTTCTGAACGTTAGTGTTACATTTGTCAGCCTAATCAAGCAAATTATGATTTCTTTAGCTTTCCTTTTCAATGTAGTATCACTGCTGTTTTCAGTTTTACATTATAGCCAATCCTTTCAATTTGATTAAGACAACTTCACATTTAATAGTAATTCTTAGCATTCACATGGTGATTGACATCTTCAAACTACACAATACCCCATGTGAAATTTCCCTTCACTTTTATACTGAAATTGTATTTACAAAAAAAACAAACCACAATTGGAGCTATGTTAATTGTATTAATAGCAGGCCCTACAAGGAAAACTATACAGAATGACTGCATAAGACACACTTGATGAGTCTTTAGTATACATTTTGGGTCAAACCCAGCACTATCGTATGCTGTGCTAATGGGGATTAAAGCCCCTCTTTCCCCTTCAACATCATAGCAGGATTCTAATCTACTGTTAAGGGAGAACCAAGGATTACAGTGGTGGCCAACTCCATGATTTTGAAAAAGAGCAATCTGCTATTTTAGGGGTATTGTCCACTACCATTCGGGTAGGTCTGGATCTAAATCTCATTGGGTGAAGTCCTGGCCCCATTAAAGTCAGTAGAAGTTTTGCCATTGATTTCAGGGAGGCCAGGGTTTCAGCCACCGCAGTCAAACAGGAATCTTTTCATTGACTTCAGTACGCTTTGGATTAGAACCTCTAGGGTACATCTACATTTGGGAGGCGTGATTTCCAGCTCTGGTAGACTACCTGCACTAGCTCTCCTTGAACTAGCATGCTAAAAACAGCACTGTACCTAGGATGGCATGGGCAGATGCTCAGGCTAACCACCTAAAAACATACCCACCAGGACTGGTTTTCTGCAGCACACATTAGTAGAGGCCTAGCCTGCCTTTTTCTTTGAAGGAGCAGCAGCATACGCCCCCCACCCCCCAGTGGAATTACCTACTGTCAGCCGTCCTGCTCTGCTTCAGCAGGAGGACTCAAGTGTCACCAGCACTGCTCAGCTCTCCTATCATCTGTGCATAAGTTCTCATAAGGACAGTTTTCCCCTGTGGAAGAGACATAGTTGACTCTTCATGGCTTGGTATTAGTTAAAATGAAAGGTCTACCCTAGGTTTCACACTACTGTTACTCGGGTTTTACATGAAGCTTTAGATGTTAGTAATTCAGTTACTTAAATTTCTAGTGCTTTTTCTTTACCTTTTCAACTAAAATAAAGCATTTCACTGCATGATAGATACAAAGCCACACTTTCTTACATGTTCACTGCCATTAGAAAAGTGTGTTTGCAGATCTTTTTAGCCATTAAGTATATATTTCAAACTCAGTACTGTTACCAGATGTGTGGCTATTTAGACCCCAGAACATCTTTACAATATCGCCAACTTTAAAAGATTCACTTCCTGCAGGAGCACCTACTCACGTCTGGGTATGGGATTAGCTATTGCCCCATCTGGCACCCCCTTCTGTCAGTTACCAACACATGATCCCTCACTCTTTCTTCATGAGTCATCCCTCTAGCTAGGTCACTATGTAGGTAGACCTCCTCTTCCAGCATAACAGAGTTCCACACATCACAATCTAAAGCCCTTAAAACAGATCTTCAGCCCCAACTCTGGGCCCCACTGTCTGTTTACCCTCTTGGCTCAGGGTTTTGAGTGTCTCTACACTGGGTCCAAACCCAGCAACCTATAACCAGCCAAGGCCTGCACACTTGCTACTGTTTCCCTGGGCTTCTTCCTACCCAGCCTTTCTTCCCCACAGCTTCTCTGAGATGACCCTTCTTTCAGGCTCAGAATCCTCAGGTTTCCATTTCTGTTTCTTCCTCTCTGTTCCCAGAGAGTAACTGCAGACTCCCTATCTATCTACACCCCTCTTTTACTACAAACTTCCTATCTTTATAATAACCCAGCCTGGGCCTGCCTAGCTAGGCTTCATGTTCAGCTAAGCCTGGCTCTCCCTGCAGGTGCAGTAAATAACATAATTGACCTCACAGGTCTGCATTTGGGGCCTGGGTGGCATATACTTCATCCCACCAACTGATAAAACACAATTATAAATTAAATGGATTCACCTGAAATTTATGAACTGGCATGCCTAAGGACTCTTTGTAGTTAATGCCAGTTTGTTCTCAAGAGCTTTGGGTCACTCATTGAGGTATGCTATCCACATTCTACACTGCAAAAATCACAAACAGAAATTTATGGTCTGACTTTCAGAGGGGTTGACCATTTTTATTGAACTATTTTTTATTTATTTTACTGAACTAGTTTTATTGAAATGCAGGTGCTCAGATCCCTTGAAAATCACAGCACTGCTGTATACTCCAGTAATGTAATCTTGCCACATTTATGTTCTGAAATCAGTTTGGTACACACTGACATCTCTTTGTACAGTAGTCCTTTTAGTTCCTGGAAAGCCACTCCTTTTTGTCACCTAGTAACTTTTTAATAGTCAACATCAAGCTCAGAGTTTCAGAGCTAGGTACTTGATTTTTCAGTAGGACTACGATGCAACATTTTTCTTATGCCCTAATTAAGTTACAAACTGAAGCTACAATATTTTGGAAGTGTTCTGAATGTGAGAAGTTACAATAATATTTTTATATTTAAAAATGGAAGTAGCTGAATGTAAGATAACACCTGGTACAGATAAATCAAGTCAAGTACTGGAACAGATTTGGCATCTAAACCTAATGACAAGAGAAACACTGCTAAAGGGTGACCTTCAAGATAATGAAGATACAGCGGAGTATATGCCTAGATTGATCTTTCTCATGCAAGAACTCAGCAGTTCCCTCAGCCAACAGCTACAACACAATACAGAGATCCTACAAGACACCTGCCAGCTATTGAATACTCTTCAAAACAAACACAAGCAATTGGTTTCAAGTCAAGGCAAGTAAAGATGAGTTTAACCATAAAGAGAATTTATTTAATATATAGTAAGCCAAATTTTGCCCTCTGATGCTCATGTGAAGTCACATTTTACATTAATTGGAACTTCAATATTTGTTCTTTCAGTAGAATATATTTTACTTTTTATTCTCTCCATGTATTTTTCTGAAGAGATAGTGATTTAAAAAAGGTTTCCATGTAGAATAATGAATTAAACTGAATGAATATAAAGTTTCCTTATCTATATTGTTTTGTATTATTATTTGTATAAAAATAAACAAGTAAGGGCCAATTCTTGGCTCTTCTGCCCTCTGATCCTGCATAGCTCAAGCAAACCAGAAAGTCTTCCTCCAGTCTTTCCTGAGGAAACTAAATTACTCTAGATTTTCCCCTTCTTAATGTACTGTTAAACTGGTCTGCTAATAGTATTTAATTACATAAATTTACATTTAATGGGTCAATTATGTGCTTTCATGTGGGATTCACATTAAAAATAGTATCCTGAACAAAGGATAGCATGCTTTTGCAAACCAAAGATTTCCCCCAAATCCCACCACATCAAGAATATTTAGCAAAATATAGCAGAAAAATACAATCTCTGCATTTAATAATATTTTAGTTTAGCACACCAGGATTAAGAGACAGAGATACAATTTCCTGACTCAGATCTTCAGCTATGCCCGTACTTATGAGTCTTAACTCTATGGTTTTCGTAAGATATCCAAGATCATACAAGAGCTTTCTAGTGAGAAAAGACCTGCTTGCAATTTGGTTTTCCCAACTATGTATATCTGATCTGTATTAGCTACTTTTCATTCATTCAGAACTCTCTGATTCTCTTTTTCCAAAAAGATTCTTTTCCATAGTCTCTCTCTTTCATATAAAATAACGAGTTAGTAAAGAAGTTAGGAGACACTTAAACATAGACTGCCACTGTATTCTGAAACTGGGTTATCTCAGGTCAGAAAAACAAGGAAAGTACAGTCCTTAAAGTGATCACATGCTTTTAAAAAATGCACAGCAGGAAATTTCAAGGTTAACATTGGAACAACGTGCGGAAAGGCTCTTTTAACACAATGTTGGTGAATAGTCTAAAATTACTATGCAGTGATGTGGTTCAGCTTTTAAACACATACAGGTCAGGAAATTCAAAGGTACATAGGATAGGCAAACCTCAGTTTTCAGAATGGCTCAAGAATATATGAAAAAAATGGAACTGGGGAAAACTGAAAATTCCAAATAAAAACCTACATTTTTATTTCCAAATTTCAGGTAATGGGGGTTTGCATAACTGGAGTTTACATGTAATATCCATAGCATCTGTAGCAATATTTTGTATTACTGTATCTAGTGTCAGCTTTAAAGCCTTAATATGCATGTTCGCTGTACGTAAATTGGTGTGTAGGCTGTAAGGAAAATATGAGACAAATTTAAGGTGCAATGGCTTAATGGCTGCAACTTTATTTAGTAAATAACACACAAATTGAAACCACCTAGATGCAGGCAAATAGTTTCTGCTGTAGTGGGCAACCATGGTGATGTTTTTGTAATAGTCTTATGCTCTGGATCCTACTTATAGTATTAGGTAACAGTTTGGTCACTTAAATAGTTTTAAGATTGCTCAATAGGTTTTGCAAGCCTTGTCAGGTGATATAAGCAGTATTAACTGTTTGCTTAAACCCCTGAAGCCAGTTTGTGTCCAGCTACTGCTCCCCTTCTCTGTTACACCAAGTGGATCTCAGATGCAACTGGAAACTGATCTTCCTCATAGCCCCTTAGTCCATCCATCCATTCTGGAATCCCTCTCTCCATACAGTTAGGATCCAAAATGTAGACTCCCCCACAGATGGCACTAGGTGCATCCATATACATGTATCTGATGTGTGAGAGAGATTATGATTAATTTAAATTTTAAAAAAATCCCATAATTTAATTACACGTTGGCGGCAATTTTCACAAGTGGGTGAGGGAGAGGAATACACCCACTAAACCTTAGCAGTTCAGGTGCTTTTTTTGAAATCTACTCTGAGGGTTGAGAAAGTATTGGACAAATAGAGGAAGGAATGGAGCACATCCCCCTCTGCCTTTCTTATTCGGTTTTACCTCAAAGGATTGGTAAAACAATAGGAATTTTTACCCTAGTCGGGCATCTTGAAACCACACTTGAGCTACTCCCATATCACGTTCCTGAGATGACCATTGGGATATTCTCAGAATGATTGCCCCCAAACTGATAATTAAGTTAGTGGAGGATCCTTTTCTCAGTATTAATTTTTAATTGTTGTGAGTTATGGTATGAACTGATTTTTTTACATCCGGTAGAAGTGCATAGAGCTCTAAGACTAGACACATTACAAATCAAAATACATATAAATAAAACCACTTTTTTTGTTGTAAATGGACAGAATACATGACCTTTACATATTGGCTGAGTTGCAGATATTGGAAGAGCATTGGGTTAGGAATCAGTTGCGCCTCTGACTGCTAGTGTGGTGGTGGGCTGGAAATAGCTGGTGTAGATAATGAAGTAGGGACAGGTACAGGAGAATAGGACTTTATTCTAAATGAAGCCCTCTTTAAGGCCAGAATGGTATAGGGACATTTTGGGATTCCCTTTGTTACCTTACCAAGTATATGCTAGCTGGTCCATAAGGTAAGATATCTTGAATCAATTATATTTACGGTACAAACCACGCACCAAATTCTTCTAGTAAATCTGTAAATGCAAAGCATTTCTAATGAAGACAGTGGAATTTTTACATTAGTAAAATTCAGATTTACTCAGCTTTACATTAGTAAACAACATGCACAATTTAGCCCTATAATGGCACATACTTAAGCCAGTAAGGGTGCATGCAAATCATGCTATATCCACTCTCTTCATTTCTTTATTCTTCAACCATTTTTTTCACATTATGAAATCATTCATTCTTTATTGAAATCTACATTTTTTTTTGAAGTTTGAAATCTCAGATCCAAGGCAGTTTACAGTTGCTAGATTGAAAAAATGCATCTGCACAATTTTTTTCCAACTTCAGAAAAAAAAATATATACTTTTCATACTCTGGTAATTGAACAACCATTAAATACGTTTTCTTTGGATCTTTCAAATGTTAATTCCTTGGCTGAGGACAAATATAAAAAACTTTCTTGAAAATGTAATTTTTGGAGACAGATTTATATAAGCCTCTGAAAACTAGGACTGAAAGAAAAGGCCCATCTAATCTATCGCATCACACCAATAACATTATCATATAATACAATTATTTTTCCATGTAGAAAACAATAAGGTATTGATTAATCTAGACAGCTTCCTCATTAGGTGTGAAAGAAGGAGCAGTGAAAGTGAGTCATTGGATTCTATTCAGAAGAGAATCACCCTATTTGGTGTCCTTTCCCCCCCCTCTCTCAATCTTTTGCAAGTGGTAAGTGTTGCATATGGTGTTTCATCTCTATCACTTTTTTATTTGTTTTGACTTGCACTGGATTTAACCTCAAAAACAAGCCTGTGAGTATCACACAGTACTGAACAGAAATATGCTGAGAAATGCTCCCAGAGATTTGTAATGCATCTAATAAATGAAGAGAGACAGTTCCAAAACTCTCCAATTGCTACAGAGTTGACAGCAAAAGGCTTGAGGGTTGCTGTAAAAGTAATACATCTAAAATCCTTGAACGTTTTTCTTTGCAAGAATTTCCAGGAAAGGGCATAAGACAAGACAAATCAGGAAAATAAAATAATCCATTTTTCTTATAAGGTCACATTGTGACAGATATGGCAATTTCCTGTCATATGCTTGGGAGGCCTTACTGAATTAAGTTTATGTATCTTTGGAATCCATTGTGTTACATGCATGGTTTTTGTATTATTGTGGGCTGGGATAGTATGTAATCTCTCGACGGATGGAGCTGTGACAGATGTGAGACCCGAGGGTTCAAAAGACTATATTGTTCAATGTGCCTGAGAATGTACTTTTGGGACAAAAAGTGTTAAGTGGTTTTCCTGGTGAATTCCTAATGGGAGGTGAATGCAAATTCCTCACCTCTGGTTATGCAAAAATACCCAGCCCTTTGAAGCTATGTCCTGAGGAGTGGGCCATTGTCTACTGACTGTCTTGTATATGAGGCCAAGATCTAAGGCCCAAGGTTTAACTGAGGAATACCTAATAGGAGTTGAATGCAAATCCCTTACCCCAGTTATGCCAAAAAAAAAATCCAATAAACCAAAACCCAGCCTTTTGAAACTATGTCCTGAGGAATGGGCCATTGTCTGCTGATCACCTCATACATGAAGCCAGAAAGGCCCAAACTGTGTAAAGGAAAGACTGAACTATTCATGGTTGTTCTGATTCTGAATCTGAGAAAGTTATGAACTTCTAATCACAGGGTAGACCCAGTTATGAGTTTTGAAGGATTGACACCAGAACTTGAGACTTCAGGTGGTATGATAAGCTTTTTAACATGCATGTAGGTTCTTCTATTGTTTTAAATTTGTTTTATCTGTAAATCTTTCACTTTCAGAATAAATGTGCTTGCTTAGAAAGAGCTGTGTGGTAACTTGTAACTGAGGGAAACACTGTTCATAGCCTCTGGAGAGAAAGCAAAATGCAGACAATGTCCTATTTAGGCAGTCTGGCTTCATGGGAATATCACAGTGTGGGCAGAGAACTGTGCAGCTTGGAAAAACCCCAGATAGAAGGAAGAGAGAAGAGGGTCTCCATCCGAGAGATGTTGATTGAGGAGCTGGTAGCCTAGTGTGAGTGCCTTTGGTCTTTGTAGTCCTCTCTGTCCATAAGGGTGAAAATGTCCAAGTCCTTTGTCCCTGACAGTAGTGAAGCAACCCACCACATCATGTTCTTTTCTCCCACCTTGTTCAATTCACACTCCACTTCAAAAACATTGTCATCCCCCTCCCTGAAATGAGGAAATAATTTGAAGTGTGTGCCACTCAGAGAGACAGGTACAGGGGGTTTGATTTCATCTACCAGCTTAGTTTTCCTGGCACAGTCTCTCCATCTCAAGCTGGTATGTTCCCTGTCCTCTTTCCTCATGCTGCTCCTCCTGTTGGCTCTGGTTCTTCTTCTCTTCTTTCTCATCCTGGCACTGCCGCTCCTGGTCTGTTAACAGCTAGAGTTCCAGTCGCACTCTGTCCCTCTCCAGCCTCTTGTACTCTGTCAGTCTGTCCACAATTTCTGTTGCAGTGAGGCGTTCAATCCCCATGAGACATAGTTGCTGCCTCTGGCAGCCTCTTCCTTGCTTATCTCCAGGGAGTTGGCTCCAAGATTTTCCCCACCTGTTGGACCCTCTTTCAATGGGCTGGATGTTCCCTGCAAACCTGAGCCATCATTTCTCTTCCCGTCATCAGAAAACAGCAAGTCAACAAGGTGCACCTTTGTCCACTCCTTAGGGTTGCACTGCCTTTCGCTACATAACTCAAGCTGCTGACTTTTCTTCAGCTGTTCTTAACCCATTTCCCCCCTCACCCAGTCTCTCTTCTCTCTATTCCTTTCCCTAAAACAGCATGAGACTTTTTCCTCTGTGCTATTTCCTTACGCAGTATTTGCTTTCACTGCTGTTAGCACTTCTGACAGTTCACCCTGTCATAGATTCCCTCATACACTGCCATCATATATGACAGTTTCAGGAGAACTACATCTGCCTTCCTCCCTCGTCCACTAAGTGCACCACACCGGGATCCCAGCTCCTCAGCTGTCACACCTCTCTTGAATAGAGATGCACATCTCTCCCCCTCCTGACAGGGGCTTTTCCAGGCTGCAAAGTTCCTTGCCAACACTGTGATATTCCCAGCAAGCCAGACTGCCTAAACAGACCAGCACCAATGCTTTATTTTCTCTCTAGAGGCTATGAACAGCATAATTGCCCTCAGTTACAAGTTACCATACAGCTCTCTGTAAGTAAGCACATTCATTCTTAAGGTGAAAGAATTATAGAGAACATATTCAAAACAATAAAAGAACCTACAAACCTGCTTTAAAAGGTCACCCCAACTCCAACCTCGATCTCTGGTAGGTGTCAGTCCTTCAACACCTGCAACTGGGTTTTCCTTGTGGTTACAAGTTCATAACTATTTCAGCTTCAGAATGAGTACAGCTATGAATAGTTCAGTCTTTCTTTTACACAGCTTGGGCCTTTCTGGCTTCATGTATGAGGTGATCAGCAGACAACGGCCCACTCCTCAGGGCATAATTTCAAAAGGCTGGGTTTTGGTTTGTTGGGTTTTTTGGCATAACTGGAGGTAGGGGATTTGCATTTAACTTCCATTAGGTATTCCCCAGTAAAACCACTTAACACTTTTTGTTCCATAAATCCATTCTTGTCTGGCACATTGTTGAGTATAGTCCTTTGAACCCCCAAGTCTCACATCTTTCACTTCTCCCTCTTTCAGAAGTTACATAAACAATTAATGTAACACAAAGGACCTCAAAGATTCTTAAACTTAATTCAGTAAGGTCTCCCAAGGATATGGCAAGAAATTGCCATACCTGTCACACAGTTGTTATAGAAACAACAGCTAATTCTTGTGTTTCCGCACAGGAGTGTTCTCAGCTTTCATTAGAAGAAATCTCCACCATGTCTAGGGTTTGATCCGACAAGGCACTTAACTTTAACCATGTGGGAAGTCTCTGTCACTACTCAGATACTTAATTGCTTTGCTGGATCAGGGTCAGAGTGGTCAGCGCCTTGCAGAATGAGGCCTTCTGGACAGAAAAATAATTAAGATTGAATATTGGACTGCTCCTGAGCTAATTACAGCTATTATGCAGCAGTTTTCTGATTTGAATTGGTTGTCTTCAAGAATTTAGCTACTGTCTGATCATTAAACTAGTATTAATTAGAAGTTCTGGGAGGGCTGAGACTATAGTTTTATAAGTCAGTATCCAGTTCTTCATCAACTAAGTCACTCAAATTCACTTTGCTTTTGAAATAAATATTTTATTGTGTATTAAATAAAAAATGAAAGAAAAGAAACAGAATATATTATCCAATATGCATATACATAAGCCATTTGCATAGCTGTGCACAGTTCCTTGTGTATGTATTAGGTAATATAGTGATAGCCATGTCGGTCCCAGGATATTAAAGAGACAAGGTGGGTGAGGTAATATCTTTTATTGGACTAACTTCTGTTGGTGAGAGAGATAGAAGCTTTTGAGCCACACAGAGCTCTTTTTCAGATCTCAGAGTACCTTTTTTAGACCTAAGAAGATCCCTGTGGGGCTCAAAAGCTTGTCTCTCTCACCAACAGAAGTTGATTCAGTAAAATGTATTACTTTACCCGTGTTGTCTCTCGTGTGTGTATTGACTTTTTTTTGCATACTATCACTAATATTTCAGTGACACTCAATTAATTACATTTTTTTCTAGAGATCATCGCTCTTGTGGGTTGTCTTCGGAAAATAAATGAACTCTTTCTGGATACAGTTACACATCTTCAAGAGGCAAAAAACAAATTTTATGATATTAGATGCAGACATGATGATAAATCTCAATCCCAGATTGTTCAAGATGTTTCCAATGAAATAGTTGTGTGCGAAAGAGAAAAGACACATTCTGGGAAAGTATCTGCTGGTGTACGTCAGCGACTCCAGGTAACTTCTCCCATGAATGAAAGGAAAAGTCCGAACATTCACCAAGTCCAGTCAAGTGAAAACAAAACAGTGGAAAAAGAAATTGCTATATCAGTAAGTGAAAAAAATTCTGATCAAGAACAGGCAGTAAGCAGAGACCTCCCAAAGCTAATGGAAAATGAAGATCACAAGCTCCTACAGAGTTCACATACAGAGCAAAAAGATTGCAACAGAAAGGATGAAAGTCATGGAGCAAGGCCTTATAATAAGAAATGCCCAAAGAGAGCTTTTCAAGAAGTTCCTGGGAGCAATGGAGATGATATAATTGTATCTGGAAAGTCCGAAGATATCTGTGATAGATCTGTAATCAATCTTTCTGATCAAGAACAGGCAGTAAGTGAAGAACCTCCAACTCAGATGGAATATGAAGATCACAAACCAACAGAGAATTCATGTGAAGAAGAAAAAGATGATGAGAAAAAGGAGGAAATTTATGAGATTAATGGGAACAACACAAACAATGCAATTGAGTCTGCAAGGTCGGAGAATATATGCAATACACCTGCTATGAATCTTTCAACAAATGATTCAGAAGAAGTGGAAAGATCAAGTCCCTGGATGAACAAAGAGTAAGTATGAAAAAGTTGACTATTTGTAAACACACATCTGCGTGCACTCCAGCCATTGGACGTGCATAAAGGGCAGTTCACCCTTTAGTATGGACACTAAATAAAAATGTAACTCTGCACTGAAGATTTTAATGTAGCTTCCTGAAATCTTGAGCACATAAAAGGTCAGATTTGAAACTTATTGAAATCAGTAGAAAGATTTCATTGATTGATGTCAATGAGCTTTGGATCAGGTCCCAAAATTAGGCAGCTTTCCTATAATTTGTAACATACATTTTTAATCAGTGTTACTGATATTTTTCTAGGTCCTATGCACTTGTTAGTTAATGCAAGGTATTACTGATCAGTTCCCTCTGCTTTATAAAAACTGAAAAGATAGGTGGATAATTTGGATATATTTATTATTTAAATATATTAAATGCATATATAAATTGGTTTATTGCTTACATAATATAGGACAAAAAAAGCCCAGAGAATAATATTGTGTATTTTTCTGCAGATTTCTAGCAGAAGTGAGTGGTAATATTGAACCTGAAGTTGCCTGTTATATTACAGCACCTTCCATCACTCTCGAAAATTTAGTATGCAGGATCATCAATGACATGAGTTCCTTGGTGGTGGAAGATTCTGAGGCGCTGGTCAGCAATGTCATCAGTGTTGCGTGCTTAGACCAGGGGAAACTAATCCCCTTTCCTATCAACATTGCAATCCCATTCACTGCACGCTACAGAGGAAATTATCGAGACATCATGGTGAAGGTGACCAATATGAACTTTCAATCAAGTTACTTAACTCCCATTTCCTTTGATGGGTACCAGGGAAACCAGAAGGTTGGTGAATTCTTATTTGAGTATTATGACAGGGTCTATTGTGGCTGAACAGTTAAGGTTGAGTTAAATTTTGCAATTAAAGAAGTGATTAATAAGCCATGCTTTCCATCATGAATTTCATATATTGCCAAGGTTACCTAAATACGAAGACCCACATTTTCTAAGGTGACCATTAGTTTTGGGTGCCTTAAGCTTCAGGTGCTAATTCACGCCCCCAGAACAACCCCCAAGATAGGGAGGCATAAAGGTGACCTAAAGCTGCCTATCCTCCCTTCCTCCCACAGGTGGCTCAGAGTATAATTTGGTTCAGTGTGGATCTAACCTGATTTTTTTCTAGACTAAATTGTATTTCTCTCTCCAAGATTCCCCATGATTGATTGGATACAAAACTCCCCAATTAACATCATCTCTTCAGAAACATTAATTGGAGAAGTACTTTGCCCCAGAATACAGATGACTCTACAGTTTTGTTTTGTTTTAAATGTGAGCATGCGTGTGAAGTTGACAATTCTTTGGTAAATGAAACAGAGGAGAGATTATTTTGCATTTAACCTAAAGAACAGTAACACTTATATCTGCATACACCCACCCTCCCACTGACTAAACATAGGATGAAAACTTGTTAATGACACTGAGCCTTATTCACCACTGAAAGTTACTGGAGTAACACAGTAGAGAACCAGGCTGTCAAAATGGTAATAACATTTAAGTTATTTTCATTTTGCTTCTCAGAATACAGTTAGTTCATCCACTGGAAATGATAATCTACTAACAATTGTAGCATCCTTTTTCTCCCAAAGGGGACCTTTGCAGAGGTGAAAATTTGCCAGCTTGGTATTTTTTCTGTGGTTTCATGCTTAAAAAAAGAAACATTCACCATTCCAAAGAAAGGGCTCTCACAAAAGCTAAGCATGGATTCTAGAATCTCTTTCTACTACCCTCCAGAAACGTTCAGTTCTCCAGTGACCATGCAGTTAAAGGTAAGTGTGAAATATTCATATTTTTCTTCGCATCATGTCCATGTCACATGAGTAGTTCCAAAGAGAAACCCATCATAATGATGAAGGCCTCCAAACAGTGTTATTACTGTGGTTCCACTGCATAGACAGCTAGGTGGATATGGAGTGGACATTAAGAGGGACTCTGCAACCTTTATGCATAACAGACCTGGGCTTCATGTCAAATCCTTTTTAAAACCCAGGTGCCCTGATTAGCCTGCCTTAATTGATTCTAGCAGCTTCTTGATTGGCTGCAGGTGTTCTAATCAGCCTGTCTTAATTGTCTCCAGAAGGTTCCTGATTGTTCTGGAACCTTCCCTGTTACCTTACCCAGGGAAAAGGGACCTACTTAGCCTGGGGCTAATATATCTGCCTTCTATTACTCTCCTATAGCCATCTGGCCTGACCCTGTCACAGCAGATATAAATGAAGCAGTAGCTATTTGTATGCTTGCTATGTTCTGGGAAACAAGACTGTCTCCAACAATATTAATAATTATAATTAAAAAATCTACACAGTACATGAAGTCTTTGGGTCAGGCAGTGGTGTATTCTGTAGGCAAATTTTCTCCGCTCTGATCCATTCCCTTTGAGCTAATCTGGAAGTGCAAAAGAGTCATTGTCTCCCTATAAGTCAGTGGTCCTCAAATTGTGGGGCATGCTCGCCTGGGGGGTGCAGAGGAATATTTTTTGCAGGACAGGCCATCTGGTGGAGCCCTGGCCAGCCCTTGGGGGGCAGGTTGAAAACTGCCTAGTCCTGCTGTGCCCCCAGACCAGCGTCGACCCCACCTGCAGCTCCATGATGTCCCCAGACGCAGCTCCACTCTCACCCCTGTTCCAACCCCAGCCCAGCTCTGATCCCAGCTGCAGTTCCACTCTCCCCGCTGCTCCACTCTCAGCCCCACTTCACCCTTTGCTCTTCCAACGTCCCAGCTCCGTTCCGCTCACAGCCCAGCTCCAGGCCTGGCCCAGATCTACTCCACCCCCCTGCTCTGCTCGCAGCCACAGTTCTACTCCACCCCCTGCTCCACTCCAGCCCAGCTCTGCCCTCATTCCCTCTCCACCCCCAGCCCGGCTCTGCCCTCATTCCCTCTCCACCCCCAGCCCGGCTCTGCCCTCATTCCCTCTCCACCCCCAGCCCGGCTCTGCCCTCATTCCCTCTCCACCCCCAGCCCGGCTCTGCCCTCATTCCCTCTCCACCCCCAGCCCGGCTCTGCCCTCATTCCCTCTCCACCCCCAGCCCGGCTCTGCCCTCATTCCCTCTCCACCCCCAGCCCGGCTCTGCCCTCATTCCCTCTCCACCCCCAGCCCGGCTCTGCCCTCATTCCCTCTCCACCCCCAGCCCGGCTCTGCCCTCATTCCCTCTCCACCCCCAGCCCGGCTCTGCCCTCATTCCCTCTCCACCCCCAGCCCGGCTCTGCCCTCATTCCCTCTCCACCCCCAGCCCGGCTCTGCCCTCATTCCCTCTCCACCCCCAGCCCGGCTCTGCCCTCATTCCCTCTCCACCCCCAGCCCGGCTCTGCCCTCATTCCCTCTCTGCCCCAAAGCCAGCTCTGCCTCTGGCCCCAGTTCTGCCCCCAGCTGTGCAGTAATAGAGGGGGGTTGCAGACAGATTCCATTACTGGTAAGAGGGGGCATGATAGGAAAAGCTTGGGCACCGCTGCTATAAGTCCGATGCTGGGAATACCTCATTGTGTGGATGTCCCCAGCAGGAATAGAGCCTATAAAACCTGCTCCTATTCCTTCCTCCTTAGAGTCACAAGCACAGAGGGTGTTCCTAGAGTTGGGAGGTCAGGAATGGCTGGACTATGATACGCTTCAGCTATTCCTAGATAATATATTGATCCTAGGGGATTATAACCAGCTGGTCCAAAGTTAGAGAACTGGAAGGCTGTTGTACTAGGGACCGAGAATCTGGGAGAGAAAACTGGCTACCTTATAGCTTCCCTGATGTGGTGCATCCAGAAAATCTGACCCTATTTTTGCAAATATGTGTAAATAATTACTTTTACTAATAATGAGATGAATACTCTTGTCTTCACCTCCATCCTTTCTCAAGCAAAACTCCCAGTGTAGTCAGTGAGAGTTTACTCTGACTAAGAACCTCAAGATTTGACCTAGCTGTAATATGTAAATGAAAACAACAAGTTAAATCAGAGCATGAATTTAAAATCCTTGGCAAGCAGAATGTGTATTAAAAGAGTCATAAAAATGAATATAAGAGTACAGACAAAAAGGTAGTGTATAAATTCTACCTTTTAAAACAATCACACACACTAACAGGAGTCCAAATTATTTAATTAACAATGGCAGCAGTTTCTGATGACACTGTTACAAAGCACTTGGTTGTGCATATGGTAAAATGATTGGGAAAGGAAGAATCTTAGAGCTCATCAACAGAGTTAAAGAAAAAAATCTAGACGGTCTCAATTAAAAAATGGGAAGAGATTTTGTGAAATGCAACTCTCCTCCAGTTCCTGAAGTTAAACTAAAATGATTTTTAAAAAAGCAACATTTAAGTACTTGTACATTAATTATTCTGTTACTTGCTATACATAGGTCCAGCCAATTGAGCCATCACTGGTTTCCATATTAAAGGCAAAATATGACATGTACCATGCAGTAGTGTCTACTAGCCCACTGGTTCATATCCAGCATCCTTCATCCCAGCCATTTAACAAGTCAGTCAGTGTTATTCTACCCTGTCCTCCAAATCCAGAAAAAAAGAGATCGGGAGATGCAACAGAACATGGAAGAGCATCTAGTGCCACTGTAACCAGGGTTACAACTGCATATCATCTTTGGTAAGTGAGAACTTCTACCTACAAATCCAGCAAGATCAAGGCATCAATGGAATTGCAAATAGCCCTGACCAAACTAGTTTTATATTAAAATATATTCTTCACCTTAAAGTGTTCTGAAGGTGTCCTCTTCAAAAAATATAATTGGCCAGATTTTCAACTGATGTAAAACATAGCTCCATTGACTTCAATGAAACCACCCTGACCTACACCAGCTGGGGATCTCACCCAGGGTTTTTAACAGAAGATCGGGAAAAATTGAGACATATGTAGTAAAGAAGAATTTTGCTGTTTTCATTTTATTTAACTCCAGATTTTGCCAGCTTGACTCACACTGAGTAGTATTTTATTCCATGAGTAGTCCAGAATACAACTCAATGTTAGTCAGGGTGGCAGCTACGATCATGTCCAGGATTCACCCTTCATTGCTGTAGATGGCTGAGTTTATTTCCTAGCAGAACAAACCAAAAAACCCACTCACTCTAAGTTCCGTTTCCTACTCAATGCTTCTTCATGGCCATTAATGACATCAAGTACAATGTGAAACAAATAGTTCAAAGCACAGAAGGATCAAGGACAACAACCTTATAATGGGCAGATGGCCAGCCTGGTCTCTGGGCTCTACTCTAAAAGGTCAGAAGGTTATATGGGTCAAGAGTTCCAAAACCTAGTGATTTTTTGAGTGCCTTAATTTCACGGTGCCCAGCACTGCTCAGCTTTATGGGTGCCAGGTTTATATAATTTTTGGTGGTGCCCAGAATGGATCCAAACAGAGCTGTCCCGTCCATAGAACGGACTGGGACAACCACCCCGGCCCCCGTGATTTGGGGGCCCCACACTTCAGGGGGACACGAGGTCCAGAGTGGCCTGGAGGATTAGTGGGGGGCCTGGTGCTGGCAGCAGTAAGCGACGCAACCTGGCCCAAGCCTGCTCTGCCCAGCCCCCGGCGTTGCTTGGGGGATGGGGTGGAAGCCAGAAAGAGGTGCAGTGGGGGCTTGGGGGAAAAGGGTGGAATGGGGAGGGGGTGGAGTAGGGCCATGCTGGCGCTGGGTCACGTTGCTTGCTGCTGCCAGCACCAGGCTCCCCGCTAGCCCTTCAGACCACCCTGGACCCAGCATCCTGCTGAAGCACAGAGCCCCCCAAAGTGCGCTAAGCCCAAACATTGGTGGAGCCGGGCCCATGTTCCTAAATAGTGGTGGAGTATAGGCACCACAGGCCCATATAACTTGCCGCCTATGCTCAGCTTGATCAGAGGGTGGACGTACAGCACCAAGTTCTTTCTGAAAATCAGCCCCTCCCCCTTAGAAAATAGAGACAGCTGTAATCACTAGTCACTTTTGGTAATCTTGTTGACAATTCCTAATAGTAGTTCTTAACTGGCAGGTTAATGAAGTGCTCCTGACAACGAAACCCACTTGTCTGCTTCCCTAGGTGAAAGCCTGGATAAAACCCTGTAGTAGGAACAGAGGTAGTGGGATTTCTTTTTAGGGGCCAGTTGGAGCAGGTTGCTGTCAGCCTAGAAATGTTGCTCCTCTAAATCCCAAAGAGATGGTTTAACCAATCCTACTGATCCTTTGAAAATTATAATATATATTCCATCATGTAAAATCAAATAGGCTGCCGCACAAGCAGGGGTTTAGGTGGTAAAGGGAATAACTGTTCCAATTTTTCACTTCTGGAAACCTCCTTAGATCACTTTTTAAAAAGGATTAAGTCTCATTCTAATCCCTTGTAGACCCTCATCCTCATCATAGATGCACCCTGTGATTTGGCAAGGTTGGTCATCACTGCTTATAGAAAGTTCTAAACTGATATCCTGTACCACGGGTGTTCGATAGTGCACAAATGCTTGCATCTCACCTGCCCACACTTAGCAATGCTGTCAGCCTAGAGCTGTGTAAAGTACATGACTTGAACTTCAGATGTACCTGAATTTATGCTAGGTTCTAATTTGAAGTGTGCCTGTAACATGGATTCTGTTCCTTGAAGACCCAGGATACTTCATTACTTCAGTTAGTACAAATATACCTGTAATGCAGAGGAGAAAGAGTATAAAACAGGGGTCAAACTAAAATGTCTCAAAACACAATTAAATGTGGCTGAATAACTTGATTCAATGGCCTAAGAATAGCGAGCCACATAGTTTTAAGCTTTTCTGCTCCTATACATTACATAGTGTTCAAGGCCTGGATTAACACAAAATAAAACAACAAACTGCAACTTATTTTCACGTATTCCTAGTACTTTGAACCATTTTATATTTAACCAATAAACGTCTTGGAACTCTTTAAAGCATAATCTTATACCACATACATGTAATGTAGAGCAGAAAGAGACTCAGGATCTATACAAAACAGGGCTCAAACTAAAACAAAACGTCTGAAGGACACAGGTATGGGGGGCGGGGGAAGGGAGGTAGTTTGTCCAAAAAGCTCAACCACTGAACATACATGTTCATGAAATACTGTGCAGTGTCCATATAATCTTGATGCAAACTCTTTTGCTTTCTTTGGATATCTGCAGAATTTCTCAGGCCATTTTTTAGAGTATATTTAGGCTTTCTTCAGAACACCTGATTTCCCACAGCACTAGTTGAAGACCACAGGACGTGAAGGAGCTCAGCTTTTTTGAAAATTGGGCCCTTAAAATTCAAGCTTTGTTTATAGGGATAGGCTGGGTGGAGGAAGTCACATTGTGGTTTTTTTGTGACCCTGATTGAGTCTGTCCCATGTGATCAGACTGTTCACTCCAGTTCAGCAGAAACTATTTTAATTTTGTTCTTCCTTGATAGGTGGCCTTTCTGCTGAGGTCTCTGATCTAGCTGAAGAAGTCAGAAATAAACCATGTCTCCTAGCTGCTGTGTTTCTCTGGCTCCGATAGACAGCATCTTAGTGTGTAATTGTCTGTAATTTCCCCAGTTGTTGTTAACTGTCTTATTATGAGTTTATATTTTGGTTCACGTAACAACTATAACTAGTTTTGGAAGGCTAGTTTTATTTTCCCCAAGATCAGACTTTTGGTTTTACACAGGGCTAACGTGTATTTCCACTTCTGGTGGATCAGTGTAAATCAGATGACCTTGTCAAAAGCAAACCTTGATATAAGTTTTGCTCAATATTAGACTAGAGGTTAACTACATTCATTTGGACATGAACCTTTCCAAACTACAGAGCCTGAGTATACCCGCAAACCAGTCCATACATGCCATTTTCTAGATGCAGTTTTTCAGTAAGAGACAAACCATCCCAGATGGTCTGCAGCTAGGCAGATTAAAGAGAAGGGAAAAGACACTGCTACAACACAAGTATTTAATATCCACAGAGCTTTATTTTAACCTTTGTAATGATTTCTCCTGTCTTGTGGTTGTCCAGGGCAATGAGTGCCTCTGTGAGAAAACATGGAGAGAATCTTGGTGAATCCTTGAAAGTATTGGGTTACAGAAGCAAAGAAGAGGAGTGGGTTGTGCTTGATGATGTTATTGTGCGGAATGCACGAAATGGACTTGTATCATTTGAAGTAGATGAGTATTTAGAAAGGTAACATATAAATAATTTCATTCAATTATTTAGGTAAAAGATTCATATCCAAAGAAATTAATGAATGGGAACTTACTAGAGTTGAGAAATCATTCACTAAGAATTATTTTACTTGCCAAAGTTTGGCTCTTCCAGTCTGTAAATGTTTCATGAGATACGGATGACTTTCTTAGATTTGTATGTTATGAATAATTATGCCAAAAATTATTTTGGTAAATAATTTTTCATCTGCATATTGTGCACAAACATAACACAGAATGCACTTGACATCTGAAATTTAAGTTATAGTAATTAATTTTGATTGGACAGTATTTCTGCTCCCTGGCTGGATGAGCATAACTGTCAGTTTTAAGATTTCAGGTTGACATATATTCTCCAGTATTCACTTAAAATTCTCTGTTTATGTAAAGATTCTGCCAACAAATTTTGTATGATAGATCATGCCTGGGAACCAAAACAACCTGAGTCTAACCACAGTTGACTCAAATGCATTTAAACCTTTGAAAATCAATTTGTGATTTGTTTTCCCCAGAATTTATGCACATGATTTCATACATATTGGGTTTAGTGCTGCTATGTTTATGCAGGATAAATCCCTATTGATGTCTATGGGAGTTCTGCAAAAATAAGGACTGTGTTCTCAAAACCATGAACATTAGAATAAAGACCTTATTGTGTTGAACTGGGAAGTATTTGGGAGTTTGGTGAAAGTGCAGATTACTATGTACATGTGCAGCAATTACCTCTGTCATTCACTGTAGTTTATTACTGTGTCATTTTGAAAGCAAAATAGAGGATATTTTGATATGCCCTAACACTAAACACCTAACACTCAAGTTTCATACAAGTAGCAACAAGTTGTGTATCTTACTCATGTCAAATATCCAGATTTACATCTGAGTCTGTTGTTAGAGAGGCTTATCGTATCTTGCATTATTGTTCCATCCAGCTAAATATTCTAAATGGCTCTAGAAGTGAAAAGCTCTGTAAACACATCAGGAAGAAACATGGGAAAAAACCAGTTCCCTACATATTGAATCATAAATATACTGCTATTAAAATAAGTAAAAAAAATTGCCTCCGTTTCATCATATCTTAAAAATATAAAATGAAACGAATATATAAATTCATGTTGTTTTAAATACTTATTTAAAATCTTTAATTTAGTATGATATAAAGGTCTGAAATGAGATGGCTTTTGTATTTATTCTCTGTAATGTACATACTATACTTTGCAATTACAATATAGTTGATCAAATATGAGAATATATATTTCAGCTGAAGATCCTACATACTATATATTAGTCATCATTTCTATACATTTTTGATACACATTAATTCTACTTCCCTCAAAACCAGTTACCCTCTTATTCCAATTACAATATTTTGATTCATCAGCTGGGTTTTGAGTTTTCATGAGAACTGAAATAACATAGGGATTAACATACTTGAACTGATCACTGAGAATTTATTCTAATATTCTGTGTAACAGCAGTCAGTGCCACTGGTGGATGTTTCAGATGGAGGTATAACCTTCCCATTACAACCAAGATCATTTAGTTATTCAATAGCGTATTGTAAGACAGCAAGAAAATTCTTTCCTGCCCCCAAGTTGTGGTTATCTTATGCTCTGAGGCATGAGTTATTCATATACATATCTAGCCTTTCATATTTTGTTTTAACTCAATAATATCCTCTGGCAATAAGATCCAAAAGGTACACAGCACAAAAGATGTTTTGTTTCCCTTTCAAATTTACTACTAAATGGCCCAGTTGGAATCAATGGGATTTTTGTTGAAAGTCAGTGGGACTTAAGATAAGTGCCAAACTCACAATTGAAAATTTTACCTATGGCCTTTAGTGGGAGAAAAATGAGGTACAACAGGGGAATGTTTCAATAAAGCTTTCAATCCTGAACAGCTTGACTTTTGGCCTGATGTCATATTCCAGAAAACTAATCTGAGCATTTGTTTCCTACCTTGAGGAGGAAAAATGTTATAGAATGGTCATCAGTTACCTGAACCACTATATTATCTTGCTTGATAAGTTGCAAAAGGTAAATAAAATGATTTATAATTCAATAAAGAATTAAGTGTCACCTCAGGGACTACTTATTTTCTTCTCTCTTCTTTTCTTCTTAATGCAGCTTTATTGTCATCCGCCTCTCATTTGCCATGGACAATACACATCTAGTTCTATTTATGCAGGCTCTGGAGGAAGCCATTCGCAGCACCATGGCTAATGTCGTACTATATCGGAAAAAAGAAAACCCTCATAAAATAGTTGTTTCACTGGTTCTGTCCAAAGAACTGAACTGGGAGCTGCAAAACCTGCGTGAGGAGGGATACTTTGGTCCTCCAGAACCAACGCAACAGTTTCAACTAAGAGAAGGAGAGCAGATTCATTTTAGATTTAGTGGCAACATATTTGCCTCAGGTAAACTGGCCATTTCTTGTACATAAATACAACCTATCAAGTGAACGGATCTCATATAATATAGAACTTTGTCTTGCTTCCACCTGTTGCAAATAGTGAGCTTGCATTTAGGTAATTCTTTGAAACGGCACACTTCACTGTTGTCATTCAGTCCTTATTTTTTGTAAACTTGTAATTCGATAGGCAACCACTCCACTCTGATTACATGAAAAGAAGTTCATATGGTGAAATCCTAGCCCACTTAACATTAATTGGTATTTTGTCAATTACTTCAATAGGGTCAATATTTTACCCATAGCCCTCCCTTTTCTACTAATCTTCTTTTATGGTCATTTTAAGAACATCTCATTGGGGTTAAATGGATTTTAAATAAAAAAGGACAGATTCTGTTCATTTACATCAGTGTAAATCTGGAGTAACTCAATTGACTTTAAGGGATAGTGGCATCTAGGGCATATTAATGTTGTTGCTGGTGGCCCTCTGAATTAATTCATGTGATGATAGCCTATTGTTTAGAAATTTCACAAGTGCTCACAGTTGGTCTAACTGCTGTCATTCACTATTGCCATGGTAAAAACTATTCACTACACTAAGCACTTTTGAAAAGCCTACCCAAAATATTTATGCTCTTCTTTGCCAGGTTTTAAAATTAATTATGAGGGTGTAGCTTACCACCTTCAGAGGTCACATTGTACACATTACATAAATTCTTCCCAGGGAAACCCATCCAAAGAAAATCAGTGTGAAAAAAATAGTATTAGCTTTGCAAGTATATTGCATAGTTATACAAAATATGTGAAGAAAATGTTACGGTTGCAGAGTTAAGTACTCAAAAAACAGGGAAATGCAAAACTTATGGATGTACATGCAACTCTTCCCCCTTTCTGTAGTCATTATAATACAAGGTTTACTTACATGACAATACACATCTCAAATAGTCATGTTATCAGTTGGGTTAAAGTCCCTTAAACTGATGAGTATAGCAGCCTCCCTTCATTCAGGTTAAATATAAGAAACAATAGCAGTCTCAAAGAGGGGCATCCAAGGCTACTCAAAAATTTGAGCTATGTAGGTGGAGAACTCTGCTGGCTATTGTTTGGGCAAGAATAGGTCTGAGAGAGCCAGAAACAGGAGAGTGACATAGAAGGAGAAAACATTTTGGGGGGGGGGGTGGAGTGGTAAGGGAGGGATGGAGGGAGTGCAGGCTGAAGGAGTTTGCACCAGTGTGCAAGGAGAGTGTGTCCTGTTTTTTGGTTTCTCCTGTGTTCAGGGAAACAGGACTTTGTCCATTCTTTGTAAATAAACAAGATTGCATCAAAGGTACCTGATTCCATCATCAATTTTCCCTCCCAACTGGAACATCCTCAAGGGTCCTGAAGTTTGACCAGCTGCTCACCTCAAAAAGTGTAACATTTAACAAAATAGTACACATTGTTTCCTAGAGCCTTAGATACAATATTTTCTTCTGCTCGTACTAATTTCATTGTCAACATGGACTTTCATTTCTTGTCTCTCCATGGTTTGTATTTCATTAATTTTATCATCTCCATGTGCATTGCTTTTCAAGCAGCAACACATCTCTCCTTAGAGGCACTATGAGGCAGCTAACTGCAAAAGATAATGTAACCGTTAATTTAAGTGGCCAGGAAAGTGTAGCTGTTGCTCTGTGTTTCATACTTAGGTCCCAGGCCTGAATACAATTTGTTTTGTATGATTTTATTTGTATAAGTCCTACTGACTTATCTTGCTCCGCAAAAGATTTTGTATTTATATACCGGAGAATCAGACATTAAAACTCAGTCTAAGAAATACATCTTTTTATAATGAATACAGATGATGGGAAGAATTTTGGAAAAGCCTACAGGCTTACTTTTCATTCACAAAGAAAGCCCAGACTGGAGCTCCAACTCCAAGAAGTGGATGAATTTGGTAACTACAGCTCACCTCATTACAAGGGAACTGCAGTATTTTACAAAATGAGCAGAGAAACAATAGCCAAGAAGTGGGATCAACCCCTTCTGCCTGATGACTATCAGGACCAGTCACCTTTATGCAAGTTAGCACTAACCTTACCAAAGGTAAGTTCCACAACTCCTTACTATTTGAAGTCTCTCTCTTCCAGACATTTTTTGTGAGATTGATATATCCTTTATCAGTAAGGATCCTAATTTGCTTTACAATCTACAGTCAGACACAGAAATAACCCATCTATAAAATGTCACTACTGGGGGCGGGGGTGAAACATAGTAGCTTTTTCACCTTGCACAGCTCCACTGGGTATTAATTTAGGACTGGAAATAAAGAATCTCATTCAGCTGAAACTGTGGGGAGAATTCCCCAGTTGAAGTTTATCCAGGACACTGCAATTCGCCCCCTGCTCTCCAAAACATACCATGGAATGGCTACAAGTGGTCAGTATCGGAAGTTATTATTAAATATATGGGGGCTGGACCATGCCTTTAAGGCAGAGACCAGTGTTTGGGAAGGTGCAGAGCCACAATTTCACGGGGAGCTCAGGGAAGAATTTAGACTATCCATTTTCCTTAAGTATCCATAGATATATGGTTATCTTTGAACCTGAATACTCCATCCCTTTGCATGCCCGGTAAGTCTCTGTAACTTTGTCATGTGCGTTATTGGCTTGTCTCCATCTCTAAGACATGCATAAGATTTTCAACAATCTTCTCTCACTTTGACCATTGTAATGTCACTGGTTGCCTCCTCAAGACCCAGATCTCCAGATAAAGAAATGCCAATTGACCTCCAATACCAATTGTGTCACCTTCAGCCTCAAACATCTCTACTCCATCTCCCAATTTATTACAGAACTCTTCTGTTTGTTTTTAAAATCCTCACCAGATTTGCTGCAAGACCTTGTGAACCATGTTGTAAACTGCCATAGCTCCATCAAAGTCAAGGCCAATTTACATCAACTGTCAATGTCTCCATTTCCCATTGTATTCCTCCCACGTTTATAGCACTAGTCTCCCACCATTGTCCCTTTACGTAGTTTCACCACTCTTGCTATGAGTCCCTTTTCTGCAGATCTGAAACAGCCTTCCTTGTTGTTGTTTCCCCATTACCATACTCTTTATTTCTCTCTCCCTCTGCTATTTTTTGCTATCTAAAGGTTGAAACTGAATTAAGTTGTGTACATTTTTGCACCAGGATACGTTTTATTTAAGTAAAATATAATTCAAAATTCCGTTATAAAAGACAATATATTCCTTTTCCTTTTTTATTTATTTATTTTAATTTTTCAGCAGAAAGTTAGCCTTCCTTCACAAGTGATCTACAACAGTTATATGTGGCACTTCCCTGGAGAGTCAAAGGGGATACTTAAAGAAAATCTATTTATTTGGACCCAGGCTTCACTTTGTTTCCTTCCCTCCTCCCACCCCAGTTCTGTGGTTTATTCCATCTTCTTTCATCTTGGTGCATAAGAATCATGTTATGTATGACATTGGATGGTACTTGAAACAAATCACATTTGCAGGTATCAAGTGCTTCAGCTTTGCTTTGGTACTTAATCACCTGCCAAGACCTTTTATTGCTTTCTGTATTCTATTGCAAAGAACATGAGCCCTTATATGTCCTGATGGGACAGTCTATCAATTTGCAGTAATTACATGTGCCCCTGCTCCCCCCGCCCCATTTAAATGTACGGTCATCTTTGCTATCAATACAACCTTCCAATCCCAGTGTGGTGAGGAAGTTAAGGCTGAACTGATACCAATGGTTATGAAAGAAGCAAGCACGGGAACACTGGTAATTTGGTAGTTGCTCTGTAGTGACTGGAAAACTTCTATTATTGGAGAGACTCCCCCCCCCCCAACACATCCCTGGAAGTAAATTTTGAGGGTTCAATATTTAAAAATGAGCCCGCTCAATCTGAATAATTTCAGTAGAGGGGCCTGAATTGAGGTAGAGAAAAAACAGTCTGCTTCGAGTGGTTTCCTTACACGCCATTCTTAGATGCCATCATGGGGAATTCTGGCTGAAGCAGCAAACAATTTCTCCTCGAGTTCCCAGATAAACACATGCAGTAGCAGAATGTCTGCCACCCTCAGAAAAGGTGCAGCATGCGTTCCCCCTTCCTGCTTGGCCAGCAGAGCTAGCTTGTGTGGGGCGTGGAGCCATCTCCCTTTTAGGGTGCTCGCAGCACAAGTCATTTAACAGGTACCATATTCACTAGCCTCACTGTGGCTTGCCTTTTGCAAATGGGCACAAGTGATGGGAAAGTCTGCACAGGGCCAGCCACCATATGGCTCAAAGTGTCCTAATTCTATACCTGCCTCTTCAGAATTCAAAGTGTGTATCAGGCTGCTTTAAATAACTCTGAAATTGCAGTATGCGCATTTATTCTACAGATTAGAATGGAATAGACCAGGAATAAGTCTGGGTCTTCCTTGCTTATTTGTAAGCATTGATGAAATGTCAGAGTTGTAGTTCTTCTGTGGATCTAGAATAAGTTAACCTTTTTTCTGCTATGCAGTTTCTATATTGAATATAGCAATTTCAAAATTCCCTTGAGCAAGATAGGCCTTATTACTCTCAAAATGTGTTTCTTGATAGGAAATATATAACAGAAGTATGTATGAAGTAATACATAACTTCAGGGGATCAGTGCAAGCCTTGGGTTTCCAAAGAAACTTCCTCTAGTTTGTAGTGATGAGTTTTTAGGAGAAAAACTTAGGAGAGACTGAAAGGGATCAGATTCTGCCCTGAATGAAAATATTTAAAAAAAAAGTAATTTCTTAGAAATGCTCAAATATGGCAAGATTTGCACTTCACTTCCCCCCAAAAAATGAAATGCGTCTCTACAAAAGACTGAGTAGAATAAATAGCATCATAATCAGATCTCTCTCTCTTGCAAATATTTTTTGTGTACAGAACCAACATCTGTTTAGAAACAGTTGGCAAGAATTGCCATTTTAAATTGCCTTCTGTCCTTTTTAACCTTAGCAAGAAAAAGGACAAATACTGGAAGTACTTTAGTTAATTCAACTTCGGTCTCTTAAAAGACATTGGTTTACATCAGGGGTCAGCGACCTTTCAGAAGTGGTGTGCCGAGTAATTTAAGGTTTTGCGTGCCAGTAATACATTTTAATGTTGTTAGAAGGTCTCTTTCTATAAGTCTAGAATATATAACTCAACTAGTGTTTTTTTTTAGTTTTTAAAAATGTTTAAGAAGTTTCATTTAAAATTAAATTAAAACACAGAGCCCCTTGGACCAGTGGCCAGGACCCGGGCAGCGTGAGTGCCACTGAAAATCAGCTCGTGTGTCGCCTTTGGCACACGTGCCATAGGTTGCCTACCCCTGGTTTACGTGCAAAAGGGCAATGGGAATGTCATTTGCATTTTAGTGGTAATGAAACCCTCATGAATACAGGGTTAGACTTTGGCCATGTCTACACTACAAACTGTGGTTGATGCAAGTTACAGCATCATTAAGCCACCGCAATTAGCATATCACGCTTGCATGGGCATACTTGTCTCCTTACGTCAGCACTGCACATCCACCCAAAGAGTGCTTATATCGATGCACAGAGCAGTTTACCATGGATAGGTATCCCAGTGTGCAACTTGCCAGTGTCCAGCATATAGTCTTTTAGGAAGTTTTGGCAATGCATGGTGGGGTTGAAACAAATCATGCAGGGGGGCCTGGAACCAAGGTGTCAACTTCTCAGTGTTTAACAGTCTCCGTCTCATAATTGTCAAAACTTTTTCAAAATTCCAAAAACCTGTATGGCCCTCCTCACTATCCACCATCTTTGACAGAAACATGGAGCCTGCACAGCTCTCCACTATTGTCATAAGCATTGCAAGCACAGGATCCATGATCCTCCGCTATTTGCTGAGCTGCAAGAATGAATCAGCAGGGAACATGATGATTTCTTGGAGAACCAATTCAAGGTCACTGATGGCCTTCACAGTGCAGCTGCATACGATGGAGTGCCATTTCTGGGCCTGAGAAACAAGCACTGACTGGTGTGATTGCACCGTAATGCAGGCTTGGGATGATGAGCAATGGCTGCAGAACTTCCAGCTGCAAAAGGCCACATGCCTGGATCTGTGTGCCACGCTCACCCCAACCCTCCAGTGTAGGGACACCAGAATGAGAGCTTCACTAATAGTGGATCAATGGTGGTGATTGCACTGTGGAAACTTGTAATGCCCAATTACCCACTGACTGATAGCAATCACTTTGGAGTTGGAAAAAACACTGTGGGGCTCTTGTCATGAAAGTATGCAGGGCCGTTAAATCAACTCTGCTAGGCAGGACTGACTCTCAGCAACATGCAGGAGATTCATAGATATTTAGGTCAGAAGGGACCATTATGATCATCTAGTCTGACCTCCTGCACAACGCAGGCCACAGAATTTCACCCACCTCTCCTGCAAAAAACCTCACACCTATATCTGTGCTACTGAAGTCCTCAAATCGTAGTTTAAAGACTTCAAGAAGGAGAGACTCCTCCAGCAAGTGACCCATCCCCCATGCTACAGAGGAAGGCGAAAAACCTTGGATGGATACTGGATGGATTTTCAACAAACTGTAGTGGAGTGACAGATGGCACGCATATCCCTATATTTTGGCACCAGACCACCTTGCTACAGAGTACATCAACAGAAAGGGCTACTTTTCTATGGTTATGCAAACATTGGTGGATCACCCTGATGTTGGTGATGCATCCCTGGTGAAGTGGTCACAGAAAGTGCATGACACTTGTATCTTTAAGAACACAAAAAGCTACAAGCAGGGACTTCTGCACCCCCCCTCCAACTACCAGATGATTATTAGCAAATGTTGAAATGTCACTCAATAGTGATTTTGGGAGACCCAGTCTACCTCTTGCTCTCCTGACTCATGAAGTTGTACACAGGCCACCTTGAAAGCAGCAAGAAAAGATTCAGCTACAAACTTAGGAGGTGCAGAATGAGAGTTGAATGTGCTTTTGGTAGATTGAAAGGCTGCTGGCATCGTTTACTCACAAGATTTGATCCGTGTGAGAAAAATATCCCAGTGGTTATCGATACCGGCTGTGTGCTGCATAATATGTGTGAAGCAAAGGGGGAAAGTGGCTATCTGCTAAGTTTGAACAGCCAGACACAAAGGATATTAGAAGAATTCAATGCAGAACTATGCAGCTTAGGGAAGCATTGAAGGAGCTCTTACTTTAACAGTGAACCACAATATTGTGTTGTGCACTGTGCTGTATCTGGCCTGGCTGTTTGGGAGCCTGTTAGGAATTGTGTGGTGCTTGATTTATGGTTATTACAGTGTGTTTGTCACTGATCCCATGAGATGTGTCACACTGTACAGCAACAAGTGGGTGCCTTCAGAATTGGTAGGCACTCTGCGACATATGTTGTGAACTAATAAAGATTAATTATGTTCCAAATAATAGAATTTTATTCGGTCATAAGCTTAGTGAAACAATCCAGAGTGGCATGCAGGGTGGTGGTAGGGTCTCCACCAAGTCTGACATACATCTTTATAAAAGTGGCAGGTCTGCAGCTTGGCACAGCATTGACAGAAGGCCTCCTTGGCTTTCTGGTATGCCTGCCTCAGTTCCTTCACTTACACACAGCACTGCTACTGGTCCCTCTCATATCCCTTCTTCTGCATCCCCCAGGAGATCTGCTTATAGATGTCAGCATTATTATGGCTGGTCCAGAGCTGTGCTTGCTCAGTCTCTTCTCCCCAAAGGATCCAATATCTCCTGTCTACTCCAAGCTGGGGCATGTAGCCAACACGGAGGGTTGGGAAATTACATAAAACAATGGAGAGTTGTTAGGTGTGCTCACCAAGCTGTGCACTTAGGAAAAGGCACTTAAAAAAATGTGCGGGGCTTTAAATGGGAGGGGGCCTTCCAGTCTATGTAATCCCTGGGCAGAGGAGTTTACAATAGAGACCAGAGCGATCAGTGTTGGGTATTGTGGGACAGCTGCTGGAGGACTGTTCGGGTCAACATAGTTAACAGTTTGTACACTTGTGCTGCGTCAACCTCAGTACATCGATCATCAGTGCTACTCAGGGTTAGTAGGTTGCCATAACTGGGTACTTACATTGGTGGGAAACAAATGTAAGTGTAGACACATGCACAAGTAGGTCAACACAAGGCAGCTTACGTTGATCTAACTTTGTAGTGTAAACCAGGCCTTTGTCCTTTCTTTTTGGCTGGTCAACGTGAGTGGTTTATGAGTTTATGTTCCATATGGGGAATTCCACTGCTATGAACTGTAGACATTTGGGATTCATAGTCCCAAGCATGGGGGAAGTATAATCCAAAGAGTTTTCGTCCTCCTTTACTGGCTTGCCAATGTGAAGTTTGAGGCTGCTGCTATTTCCAGCTAATAGGTTTAGTTCAAGCAGTACAGGACTTATATTTTGATTGTTGGATTCTGGATTCAGTCCCTGCAAACACCCCATCCAAGAGTCTGCTACAAAGAGATATGAGCCAAAGAAAGAAACACTCTTGCAATAGTTTGTGCAATGCTGAATTTGGGTAAGCACCAGGCCTTTCCTTCCACTTTGTTTTGACTGAAAGTCAGAATCTGGCTTACAATGAAAGCCAATCATTTTTGTATTTAATCAATTTGTGTCATTATTCTTTGATCTTTATATGTGATTTGGGATAGCATAGCAAAGCTAGGATGATTTGTTATTTTATAGCACCAAAAATTCTGCTAGGCATTTAACAAAATACATTAAAAAGAAAGATTCAGCCCCTGCCCAGAAGAGCTTACAGGGAAGTCAGTGGGCACAGGTCGAGAGTGCACAGTTTGACTCATGCCATTGGAAGTGAGGGCGACAGAGTCAAAAACAGAATGGCATAGCAAAGGACAAGGGTTCCATGAGTCTGATAATATGGATTACTCAGTTTAATATTCTAGTAGCTAAAAGGAAGATTTTGATTAGCTAAGGTGCTTTATAACCTGATCTAAAATTACTAACATGGCAAAAAGGTCTGTAGGCCAAGTTGTTATAAAACGTTCATCCTAATTTTTAAGCTCAGTGGTGTGATCCACAAATTTTAATTATATAGAGGTCCTTCCCATTGATTTTGGCTTCTAAAGAACAAAAGCATCTTAATAAAACAAGTAAAACTAGACAAGCAAGGATAGGTATGCATATAAGTCAGGGGTGGGCAAACTACAGCCCGCCAGCTGTTTTAATGCGGCCCTCGAGCTCCCACTGGGGAGCAGGGTCTGGGGCTTGCCCTGCTCTGGCGCTCCAGCTGAGGAGTAGGGTTGGGGGGCCACACCGCACAGCTCCTGGAAGCAGTGGCATGTCCCCTCTCCAGCTCCTACACCTAGGGGCAGCAAGGGGGTTCTGCTCCGCCCACTGCCCCCGCCCTAGGTGCTGCCCCCGCAGTTCCCATTAGCCAGGAACCACGGCTAACGGGAGCTGCAGGGGTGGTGCCTGCGGAAGGGGCAGCACACAAAAGAGCCGCCTGGCTGCACCTCCATGTAGGAGCCAGAGTGGGGACATGCCACTGCTTCCAGGAGCTGCTTGAGGAAAGCCCTGCCTGGAGCCTGCACCCCTGAGCCACCCCCAACCTCCTGCCCCAGCCCTGATTCCCCTCCTGCCCTCCAAACCCCTTGGTCCCAGCCCGGAGCATGCTCCTACACCCCAAACCCAACCCAGAGCTCTCACCTCCCATCCCCACCCAACCCCCTCATTTCTAGTCCCACTCCAGAGTCCTCACTTCCTCCTGCACCCCAACCCCAATTGTGTGAGCATTCATGGCCCGCCATACAATTTCATATGCTTACAAATGCAATTACAATAGCAATGTTGATAACTTACTGCAGGCAATTTCAAATTCCATGTGATGTTAATACACAGTGTTTGATGTACTTAATGAAGCAGTTACAATACCCTTATCACATTAGTGTGCAGAGAATAAAATTATGTCATTTCATCAAGAAATTTAATCAGTTACTTCCCCCCATGCACAATTAACTTCCTGCCTATATTACACACTTGCCATATTACAGTAAGTATATAATACACTTCTACAGCATTGTTTCTTCAGAATATGTAACCCACTTCTGTTTATCAGATACACTGAAGCTACATTGTTTCTTCTCTACCCAGTTCTATGAGGTTTATGTTAATCCTGTACAGTGGTTATACTACCATGTATCTCACAGGCACAGTAAACACAATGCTCATTCTACTTAGTACTGTTCATCTCTGGCATATTGATAACGCAGAGTGTGTGCATGGTATTGGTATAGGGATAACAATACAGCCCAGTCTATTTGTAGACTACTATTCCGGTTGTCATAGCCCCCCTGAAAGGGTCTGTCCTTTTAGCATGCATTAAGTATTAAAGCCCTTAGCACTATTATATACGTGGAGTTTATTTTTGCTTTCAAGATGCATCTTTCTTCCCTCTTTGGTTGATTGGGAACAAGAGTCACACTAGTAGTCAATACAGAACGTTGTTTTAAACTATTAGTACTTTGTACTTCCTTTGCTTTAGGATGAGATTTTCAGAAGCATTCAGCATTAGCCCTATACTGCTCCCACCAGCTTCAATGGGAGCAGAGTTACGCCAGCCATAGTTCCTGATCTTACGATAATTCAATTTTGCAAAGCAATTAAAATTAGTAAGCTTTTCAGTACCAAAAACAAAAAACCTCTTCCCTCTCAGATGGTGAAAAGGAGAGTCTATCTGTAGAAGACAGACAGGAAAGTAAGTCACTTATCCTATCACTTAACAGCACTTCAGAATCAGAGCCTCACCCCTCGGGCACAGCTGTATCTAATTTGGAGTTCACTCAGCTAGCTGTCTTTAGGAAGGGAATTCATTCTTTTCTTTGAAGGCAGAGGGGTTCTTGTTTCCCTTGGCTAGTTCACATTGTATAAGACTTAGCCCTGGTCTACACTAGGACTTTAGGTCAAATTTAGCAGCGTTAAATCGATGTAAACCTGCACCCGTCCACACAATGAAGCCCTTTAGTTCGACTTAAAGGGGTCTTAAAATAGATTTCTGTGGATTAGTGCTTAAATCGGCCTTGCCGGGTCGAATTTGGGGTACTGTGGACACAATTCGACGGTATTGGCCTCCGGGAGCTATCCCAGAGTGCTCCATTGTGACCGCTCTGGACAGCACTCTCAACTCAGATGCACTAGCCAGGTAGACAGGAAAAAAAAATGCGAACTTTTGAATCTCATTTCCTGTTTGGCCAGCGTGGCAAGCTGCAGGTGACCATGCAGAGCTCATCAGCAGAGGTGACCATGATGGAGTCCCAGAATCGCAAAAGAGCTCCAGCATGGACCGAACGGGAGGTACGGGCTCTGATCGCTGTATGGGGAGAAAAATCTGTGCTATCAGAACTCCGTTCCAGTTTTTGAAATGCCAAAACCTTTGTCAAAATCTCCCAGGGCATGAAGGACAGTGGCCATAACAGGGATCCGAAGCAGTGCCGCGTGAAACTTAAGGAGCTGAGGCAAGCCTACCAGAAAACCAGAGGGGCGAACGGCCGCTCCGGGTCAGAGCCCCAAACATGCCGCTTCTATGTGGAGCTGCATGCCATTTTAGGGGGTTCAGCCACCACTACCCCAGCCGTGTTGTTTGACTCCTTCAATGGAGATGGAGGCAACACGGAAGCAGGTTTTGGGGACAAAGAAGATGATGATGATGAGGTTGTAGATAGCTCACAGCATGCAAGCGGAGAAACCGGTTTTCCCGACAGCCAGGAACTCTCTCTCACCCTGGACCTGGAGCCAGTACCCCCCGAACCCATCCAAGGCTGCCTCCTGGACCCGGCAGATGGAGAAGGGACCTCCGGTAAGTGTACCTTTTAAAGTACTATACATGGTTTAAAAGCAAGCATGTGAAAGGATTAATTTGCCCTGGCATTCGCGGCTCTCTCCCAAAGCCTTTGCAAAAGGTTTCTGGGGAGGGCAGCCTTATTGCATCCTTCATGGTAGGACACTTCACCACTCCAGGCCAGTAACACGTACTCGGGAATCATTGTACAACAAAGCATTGCAGTGTATGTTTGCTGGCGTTCAAACAACATCTCTCTGTGTTATCCTCAGGAGAGTGAGATATCATTCATGGTCTCCTGATTGAAATAGGGTGCTTTTCTTCAGGGGACATTCAGAGGAGCCCGTTCCTGCTGAGCTGTTTGCCTGTGGCTGAACAGAAATGTTCCCCGCTGTTAGCCACAGGGAGAGGGGAGGGTTGAGGGGGTAGCCACGCGGTGGGGGGAAGCAAAATGTGACCTTGTAACGAAAGCACATGTGCTATGTATGTAATGTTAACAGCAAGGTTTACCCTGAAAGACTGTAGCCACTGTTTTATAACAGTGTCTTTTTAAATACCACTGTCCCTTTTTTTTTTTCCTCCACCAGCTACATGTGTTTCAATGATCACAGGATCTTCTCCTTCCCAGAGGCTAGTGAAGATTAGAAAGAAAAAAAACGCACTCATGATGAAATGTTCTCTGAGCTCATGCTGTCCTCCCACACTGACAGAGCACAGACGAATGCATGGAGGCAAATAATGTCAGAGTGCAGGAAAGCACAAAATGACCGGGAGGAGAGGTGGTGGGCTGAAGAGAGTAAGTGGTGGGCTGAAGAGAGGGCTGAAGCTCAAATGTGGCGGCAGCATGATGAGAGGCGGCAGGATTCAATGCTGAGGCTGCTGGAGGACCAAACCAGTATGCTCCAGTGTACGGTTGAGCTGCAGCAAAGGCAGCTGGAGCACAGACTGCCACTACAGCCCCTGTGTAACCAACCGCCCTCCTCCCCAAGTTCCATAGCCTCCACACCCAGACACCCAAGAACGCGGTGGGGGGGGGCCATCGGCCAACCAGCCACTCCGCCACAGAGGATTGCCCAAAAAAAAAAAAAGAAGGCTGGCATTCAATAAATTTTAAAGTTGTAAACTTTTAAAGTGCCTTGTGGCATTTTCCTTCCCTCCTCCACCACCCCTCCTAGGCTACCTTGATAGTCATCCCCCTATTTGTGTGATGAATGAATAAAGAATGCATTAATGTGAAGCAACAATGACTTTATTGCCTCTGCAAGCAATGATTAAAGGGAGGAGGGGAGGGTGGTTAGCTTGCAGGGAAGCAGAGTGAACCAAGGGGCGGGGGGTTTCATCAAGGAGAAACAAAGAGAACTTTCACACCGTAGCCTGGCCAGTCATGAAACTGGTTTTCACCGCGCCCTCCTGTGCTCTTCTAACCGCCCTGGTGTCTGGCTGCGCGTAACCAGCAGCCAGGCGATTTGCCTCAACCTCCCACCCTGCCATAAATGTCTCCCCCTTACTCTCACAGATATTGCGGAGCACACAGCAAGCAGTAATAATAGTGGGAATATTGGTTTTGCTGAGGTCTAAACGAGTCAGTAAACTGCACCAGCGCGCCTTTAAACGTCCAAATGCACATTCTACCACCATTCTGCACTGGCTCAGCCTGTAGTTGAACAGCTCCTGACTACTGTCCAGGCTGCCTGTGTACAGCTTCATGAGCCATGGCATTAAGGGGTAGGGTCCCCAAGGATACATATAGGCATTTCAACATCCCCAACAGTTATTTTCTGGTCTGGGAATAAAGTCCCTTCCTGCAGCTTTTGAAACAGACCAGAGTTCCTGAAGATGCGAGCGTCATGTACTTTTCCCGGCCATCCCACGTTGATGTTGGTGAAACATCCCTTGTGATTCACCAGGGCTTGCAGCACTATTGAAAAGTACCCCTTGCGGTTTATGTACTCGCCGGCTTGGTGCTCCGGTGCCAAGATAGGGATATGGGTTCCGTCTATGGCCCCACCACAGTTAGGGAATCCCATTGCAGCAAAGCCATCCACTATGACCTGCACATTTCCCAGGGTCACTACCCTTGGTATCAGCAGATCTTTGATTGTGTGGGCTACTTGCATCACAGCAGCCCCAACAGTAGATTTGCCCACTCCAAATTGATTCCCAACTGACCGGTAGCTGTCTGGCGTTGTAAGCTTCCACAGGGCTATTGCCACTTGCTTCTCAACTGTGAGGGCTGCTCTCATCTTAGTATTCATGCGCTTCAGGGCAGGGGAAAGCAAGTCACAAAGTTCCATGAAAGTGCCCTTACGCATGCGAAAGTTTCGCAGCCACTGGGAATCGTCCCAGACCTGCAACACTATGCGGTCCCACCAGTCTGTGCTTGTTTCCCGAGCCCAGAATCGGCATTCCACAGCATGAACCTGCCCCATTAGCACCATGATGCATGTATTGGCAGGGCCCATGCTTTCAGAGAAATCTGTGTCCATGTCCTGATCACTCACGTGACCACGCTGACATCGCCTCCTCGCCCGGTATTGCTCTGCCAGGTTCTGGTGCTGCATATACTGCTGGATAATGCGTGTGGTGTTTAATGTGCTCCTAATTGCCAAAGTGAGCTGAGCGGCCTCCATTCTTGCCTTGGTATGGCGTCCGCACAGAAAAAAGGCGCAGAACTATTGCCTGCTGTTGCTCTGACGGAGGGAGGGGCAACTGATGACATGGCTTACAGGGTTGGCTTCAGGGAGCTAAAATCAACAAAGGGGGTGGCTTTACATCATGGAGTATTTCAGGCAGGACTTCACGGAGGGTTCCAATAAGAAATGGTGCACCTAAGTTATTGTTCTTGCTGCACCTTCTCTGTGAGTGACTGCAGTGTGATCTCGAGGAATGAGTCCCCTAGACGGGGGGGGGAGGAGGGAGGGGAGAAGCAAATGAGTACAAAACAAATTTGGTCTATTTCTTGTTTTGATCCACTCCATCTATCTTTTACATCTTTGGCTGGCAGCAGACGGTGCAGAAGGACTGCTAGCCACCCACATCTCTTGCCTGCCCGGCAGAAGATGGTACAGTACGACTGCTAGCAGTCCGTATCGCCTGCCCGCTCACCATAAGACGGTTCAATAGGACTGACTGCAGGACTAAAGAGAACGACCTGGTCAAGTCACTCCAAATTTAGTCCCTGCGCCCATGTCTGCCCAGGCGCTCCTGGCCGACGTGGCCAGGAGCACCTCGGACAGGACGATGACGGCTACCAGTCATACTGTACCGTCTGCTGCCACAAGGCAAGGGGTTGATGCTGCTGCGTAGCAATGCCGTACCGCGTCTGCCAGCACCCAGGAGACATACGATGACTGTTACCTGAGCGGACTCCATGCTTGCTGTGGTATGGCGTCTGCACAGGTAACTCAGGAAAAAAGGCGCGAAACCATTGTCTGCCCTTGCTTTCACGGAGGGAGGGAGGGAACGGGGCCTGACGATATGTACCCAGAACCACCCGCGACAATGTTTTAGCCCCATCAGGCACTGGGATCTCAACCCAGAATTCCAATGGGCAGCGGAGACTGCGGGAACTGTGGGATAGCTACCCACAGTGCAACGCTCCGGAAGTCAACTCTAGCCTCAGTACTGTGGAAGCACTCCGCCGAGTTAATGCACTTAGAGCATTTTCTGTTTTTTATTATTTAAAAACATTTAAATAAATGTTTGCATTTAATAATTGGGCCACACCATTTGCAGTGCATACACTCAATTTAATCCTTTTCTCCTGTTTTTGTTTTTAAAACTTTCAAATGCTTCCTTGTGTTCTGAAACATATTCTGTTACAGATTTTTGTTTTCTTCCAATTTTAGTGTGTCAAACCTTTAAACCATTATCTGCTAACAGCTTGAAATGTTTACATAGTGGGTGTGAGATTCACCAGTACGCAGTGATGAGCTGCCAAAATCTTAACAACCGATTCCCTCCTCACCCCACGAGGGGGTCGTTGCCCATCCCCGCCCCCCGGGACTCCTGCCCCATTCAACCCCCCGCGTTCCTTGAGGCCCCCCCCAGGGCCCCTGCCCCATCCACCCCCCTCCCCTGTCCCCCGACTGCCCCCAGAACCAGGCAGGATGGTCTCATGGGCCACCATAGTGGGTGCCCACCCCACCCCTAAGAGCCAGAGGGACCTGCCGGGGGGTGAGGTCGGGAGTCCTGGAGGTGCTTACCTGGGGCAGCTCCCAGGAAGCATCCGGCAGGTCCCTCTGGCTCCTAGGGTTGGGGGAGCATAGTTGGGGGGGGGGGGTAGCCACTTCCCCCACTGATCACATCACAAGTGGCACCTTAGGCGCTGACTCCGTGGGTGCTCCGGAGCTGGAGCACCCACGGGGAAAATTTGGTGGGTGCAGAGCACCCACCAGCAGCTCCCCACCCCGCACCCAGCTCACCTCACCTCCGCTCCCCCCCTGAAAGCACCACCCAGCTCTGCTTCTCCGCGCCCCCTCCCAGCTTCCCGCAAATCAGCTGTTCAGCAGGAAGCCTGGGAGTGCTGAGAAGCAGGCGGTGGCTTCCCGCTCAGTCCGAGGGTGGTGGAGGTGAGCTGGGGCGGGAAGTGGTTCCCCTGCGTGCAGCCCCCCCCCAGATTACCTGCTGTGGCGCGGGTGGCCCTCCTTGCCCCCCTCCCACCCCAGCTCACCTCCGCCTCCCTGGGCCTGAGTGCAAAGCCACCGCCTGCTTCTCAGCCCGCCCCGGCTTCCCACACGAACAGCTGATTTGCGGGAAGAAGGCGGGGGGGTGGGGTTGAGAAGCAGAGTGAGGTGGCGCATTCAGGGAGGAGGCAGAGATGGAGTGGAGGTGAGCTGGGGCCGGGGTGGGGAGCTGCCAGTGGGTGCTCTGCATCCACCAAATTTTCCCCTTGGGTTCTCCAGCCTGGAGCACCCATGGAGTCGGCGCCTAAGGTGCCACTTTTGGCCCGTTGTTAAATTTAGAAGCCCTTTTAGAACCGGTTGTCCCACGCGGAACAACCAGTTCTAAAAGGGCTTCTAAATTTAACCACCAGTTCTTGCGAACCGGCTCCAGCTCACCACTGCTAGTACGTTCAGATGCACACATACTTCAGAGCTTGTGAGCATGCCTGTTTGTTGTGTACTTGTGGCACCTTAGAGACTAACAAATTTATTTGAGCATAAGCTTTCGTGAGCTACAGCTCACTTCATCGGACGCATCCGATGAAGTGAGCTGTAGCTCACGAAAGCTTATGCTCAAATAAATTTGTTAGTCTCCAAGGTGCCACAAGTACTCCTTTTCTTTTTGCAAATACAGACTAACACGGCTGCTACTCTGAAACCAGTTTGTTGTGTGTATCTTCTAGACTAATACATAGCCTTACTTCAACAGGCAGCTTTGCATATACACAGACTAATGCATTATTGTAATATATACATTATACAATGTATTGCATTTTCCTAAAAAAATATTTTTATATATTTGAATGATACTAAAGTAGGGTGAAAAATCAAAAAATGGAATACTTTCTTTAAAAGCTCAAGAATTTTTCAGTAAAAAAAATCAGTTTAAACGGAAAATGGAGGGGCTTATATATTCTTAAATCCACACGTGCACCCATCCCCCAAATTCTGCTAAAATTTTCCTCTTTGAGATCCAGGATCAGTCCTAACAACACTGGCTTTTCGCCTTTATGGGATAATAAAGGGCCAATTTTCTTCCAGTTAGACAAATAAAATGCATTGCAATCTACTACAACAAAATATAGTTTGTTAAAATGACCATAACTCTTCTTACACTTAGATCAGTGTATCCAAACTAAAAAATATCCAGTTTACAATAATGAGCATTCCTTCTATACCATAACTGCTTATTCTTTAACCACAGGCTTTTGACTTTTTCTTCTCAAAGCATGTTTCACATAAGGCAAATGTAGACATGACACTGGCATCTAGAGGATGTTAAATTTAACAACACTTAAAACATCTCACATCCACCACTACAATGTAGTTACCCCAGAATTGCAGTAGTGTAAATAAAATGAGAATCTGGCCCCTCAGTTCATGTATTTTTCTCTATAATTACTATTTGGAACTGTAAATAATTACCACTTTGCTCTCACAAACTCTGAATTTAATTTAAATGTTGTTTGTGGATTAAGCTTCATATTCATGAAAGTGAAAGACCAATAGCAACAATAAAGGAAAACACTGAGCAATTATCTCAGTACAGAAGCCACCATTATTTTGACCCACAACACTTTATACCAGCCAACAATATCCCCTAAGCAGACAGTTTGGTTGTTTGGTGACATGAACAAATGGGATCTCTTTTAAAATGACCCACTACTTACCCACCTGACAATATTTTCAGTTATTTGTATTCAGCTCCCCCTTAAGTGTGTTTAATTACAGTGATATGATAGTGAGTTAGTATGTGGTGAGCTAGTTTTCCCTATAAGGCCAATCTGCATCCTGTAAAACTTTGGGAAAAAAACACAAAGCTCTTTACTGCCCAGAATGCTTCTTGTGCAATCTCTGCCCAAAAGAATATTTTTTGAAAGTTTAAGGTTAATATTACGTGTCATTTTTAAATTATGAGACTTTTAACTATAGCTAACTTTTTGAAAAATAGTTATGTCCCCCAACCCTCACCCCCAATTAAAAAAAACACACACACACCCCCAAGAAATGCAAAAGCTTATGTGTTTTAGATGCTAGTGGTGAAATCCTGGCCTCACTGAAGCCAGTAGTTTTTCCAGAGATTTCTCTGGGGTCAGGATTTCACCTTAATGCTCATTTGAGAATAATTGCATAGGACAAAATTATTTTCACCAAGTTGGACTGCAAACCAATTTGAATTATTATAACTTCCGAGAGAGCTCTTTCTTTTACACCCACCTAATGTATTTTTATTTAAAGATATTACTCGGCCTTATTTTATTTAGATTCAAAATAATAAAGAGATGCTTATCCAAGGCTGTAGGCACCGTAATACACCATTAAAAATACATGCAATACAATGAAATTCCAGTAGCATTAGATAGTTAATTCAACAGGAACCCAGCCAGCCAGAAACCTACAGAGACCCCTTTTCAGTCTTCCTTATTATAGGAAGCATACCCTCAGCAGATTTCTTTGATAACTTTGATACGTACACTGACCATTGGAATTCTAAATGTCAAAATCATTCTTCCTAAAAATTGTTGGATCCAAACCTTGTAACCCCTTCTTCACACTGAATAGTATCTTCCTCCACAATTAACCTTGGCCTTAATTTCTCTCTTCTGACAGCAGACCTCTTTGGCACCTCCATTATGGGGAGAACCAGTAATGGTGGAAATTAAATACTCCATGTACCCCTGCCTGCTCTGAGCATTAGCTATTTTCTCAATTTTAGTCAGAATGACACTGAGAACTGGCCATATTCCAAGCCTTAATAAGTTAAAATATTATCAAAAGAAGTTGCTGATAAATCCAATCTTAAGCAGAAGTTTGCAAACTAAGTTACGTTTTGGACTTTCCAGTGTTATATTCATTTTTTTCTTATTTTTCAACATAAAATTCCTGAAAAATGAGTTTCTAAAAAAATAATGGTGTCATCCAAACCATGACCATTCTCCTCACATTTATATTTTTATGTGCCACAATATCACAGAATATCACATTGGTATTCAGCAGCGCTACCCAGTGATGGAGCTATCTTGTTTTAACTGCATTTAAGAATTTTGTTGCCTACTGTGACACTCACCTCTAGTGGGTACCTCCTGTCAGCTGGATGTGATGCTGCAAGCTCTCCTGCCCCAGGCACCTCTGTAGGTTGTTGACCTCACTAGGTAGGTCTTCAGTAGCTCAGCCCTCCAGACAAGCCAGAGTGTAAAATGGATGAACCCCTTCCAGGGTAGGGAAAGTCCAACTACCTGACGGCCCTCAACAGGATGTTCAGCCCTGTTTCTGGGCCCTTTAATTCCAGCTCTTTGCTTGGGCTTCTAAAGGAGACTTGTCCCGTTCTCAGGGCTTAGGCCACTGCCCTGTGGCCGGTGGGGAGACCTGGGCCCAGGGACCCTCCTCACAGCAGCCACATACTGCTTCCTTTGGTTACCTGATACTATTATCTGGGCCTTTTCCCATGTAGCCCCTTTGTCTTCACCCGTACCTCAGTGCTGAAGTTCTCAGAGCCTCTTCCTCCTCACTGAATACAAATATCACCAAAATTCATCTACTGGTTCTCTTTTTGAGCTCTTGTGACCAGCAACAAGCAAGCACACACCAACCCAGGAACTGATCTGGGCAGGCTTTGCAGTTACTTTTATCTGAGCCAGCTGGGCTCTGATTTGCTGATTCTGTGCAGCCTTTCTAGGCAGGCCTGGAGGATCCACCTTCACTGCTCCTTTCCTGGGGCAGGGAGTGGTAGGACCATGGGGCCTCCAGGGGGGAGCCTCAAAGGGCCAGATATACCCCGTCACATCTACCTCAACTTTTTCCTTTTAACTCAAAGAGAAAACAATAGGCCTGTTTCTGAACTCAAGTCTACTGGTATAAATCAGGACTAACTGCACGGGTGTAAAAGTGGAGTAAATATGAGGAGAAAACAATCAAGTGATTCCAAGAGGTGATTTCCCCCCCCTCCTTCCCCCCCCCCCCATTAGCTCTAAATCCCCATTAGCAAATTAAACTCCATGTTTAAATATAACTGCCTATTTGAGCAAGACAAAAATAAAGACCATTGTCATCTTGAAAGAAGAACAGTGCCCCCTCTGGAAGAGATTCTCATCCCATTTCATTTAATACTTTATTTTTCTAGGACTTTGTGATCATTTTATATTGGTACAACTCCACTGACTGCAAGGGAGTTGCATTGCTGTAAAACTTGTGTATTACAATGATGAATTAGGCCCTCAGATGCATACAAGATTGATTGGGTTTTGCACTGCCATGCACAAAATCCACATTAGGATCCCTACCTTCTGGACTGCTAGCAATCAGCCTCAGAGTTGAGGCTAAACCTTAGGTGAGCAGGGAACTCATGGTTGTGGTGGCTTTTAGAATACATAACTCAATACCCATGGACCTCAGTTCCTTCTTTCCAATTTTTAAACAACATTTGAAGTCTCTCTTTTCAAAAGGTTGTTAACGTAAGGTCAGGTAGAGGCCAAGTCACGCAGCACCATGTTAGTAGTCCCCATATTGCTGTTAGAGGGAGGTAAGAGTAGGGGCTACATACCTCTAATTTCCCCATCCCAAGCAGGTAGAAGGGAGCAGGGAAAGGGGAATAAAGCAGGCAATATTTTGGCTCTGTTCCCCAACTCAGTGAATCAAGGGCAGTAGGAAAAAATACTGCACTTTATCATTGAGAATACAGACCATTGCTTATAATGATCTTTTTAATGTGTTAAAATTACATATTGCACCAGACAATAAAAGAGTAAGTGTAGCTGCAATGGTAGAATTATTGATTAATCTATACATCTGAGAAGTTTCACACATTTCCTCATGTACAGTGAAACCCACAAAACATGTTTATTAGAGTGTGCCCTTCCTAAAGTTTGTGCTATGAAATTAATAAGCCAACAATTTCTAGGTATGTGCTAGGTATCATCATCTTTGTAAACAGTGACACTTGCATGTATAGGTTGAACCTCTAGTCCAGCAGCCTTGGAACTAGAGAATTTGCTGAACCACGGGAGGTCAATGCAGAGTGCCAGCAGGTCTCCATACGTGCAGGAAGTGCTGCAGCAGCCCCCAGGCTTTGCGCCCAGAATGGCCCCCTCCCTGGGGGCCCGGCCGCTGGCCCCAGATCCTCTCCTTCCCTCCCAGAGCTGGAACGCCGTGAATCAGCTGTTTATGGTGCTCCGGAAGCGCTGGGAGGGAGGCAGAGGAGTTGGTAAGCACAGGGCCACTGGCTCGCAAGGAGCTTGGTGCCGGTGGATGATCTGCATCCACTATTTTTAACCCGTGGCTGCTCCAGCTCTGGAGCACCCACAGAGTCGGCACCTATGCTGGACTACAGATGTTGCTGGACCAGAAAGTGCCAGATTAGAGAAGTTCAAGGTGCACAGGCACATTTCTTTCAGTATCTGAAATTAGACTCCATTCCTTCATGTTATATACACACACACACACATATATATATATACACACACACACACCCCTTCATAATAGATTTGTCATATGACACATAGATGGCAATGTGAATCATATCTTAGAACATCTGCTACTGTGCACATCTGCACAAATGCAGCAACTTGTTCATAAAGGATACCCCAAGCTATATATATATATATACACACACACACACACACACACACACACCTTTAATCTAGATCAGGGTTCTCAAACTTCATTGAACCATGACCCCGTTCTAACAAAAATTACTACATGACTCCCAGAGGGAGGCCAAAGCCTAAGCTCCCCCGCTCCTCTGAGTCCCTCTGCCCCAGGAGGGGGAGAGGGGGAAGAGGAGCGCAAAGCCTGAGCCCCCTAATGGTGGCAGGGGTCCAAAGCTGAATCCCAAGGGCTTCAGCTCCAGGCAGGGGGCCTGTAACCTGTGCCCTGCCACCCAGGGCTGAAGCCCTCAAGCTTCCGCTTCGACCCCAGGCAGTGAGGCTTGGGTTTTGGCCCTGGGCCCCAGAAAGTGTAAAGCCAGCCCTGGAAACCCCATTAAAATGGGGTCCTGACCTACCCTGGGGTCCCAACCCACAGTTTGAGAATCGCTGGTCTAGATAACATGAGTATCAGGGCACTGAGACCCATAAGAACCCTGGAAAATTACTTGAGTAGCTAGCCAGTGCTGAAGCCCATGCTGCCACACCTTCACCTCTGGATTAGCTAGCTAGATTAAAGCTAAATTGGGCATGTCTACACAAGCTCCAAATCACACCTTATGATTGCAGTGTAGACATACTGTCAAGTACAGTGGGCCCATTGTTAGCTGCTGCAAGAGACATAGCTTCAATTATTTCATTTGGAGTATGCTGATTTACAGTAGCTTTGAATCTGGCCCAGTATGTGGTAATGGCATAAGCAGCACTCTGCTTGAAACGTTGATTTACTGTTTTCCACCCTCATATCCCCTTCCCCAGGCAGATTTGTTCATTCTCCCTCCCTAAATACTTTTTCTTTGGTAGCATGAAAAATCAATCAACCGGCCACAAAGCACAAAAAGAATTTCTACTGATTCATCAGGTAAGAGCTATTTTTTGCACTAGATGGGAGTTATTCTTAAAGTTATTTTTATTAAGTTACACTAATCTAGTTGGTGCCAATATTTTCATTTATTAAACTGACCCTTTCATAGTCAGAAGAATGTAAATAAATGATATTAAAGGAAATGAAAAAAAAAAGGTTACTGAGAAACTTTAGCAGGGAAACAAATAGCTTATATAGTCCTGTGAAGGAGGTCAGCTCATCACTGGTGCCTCCTCACGGCTCAACATGGTGTGGCAGCCCTCTTGCCACAGAGGTCTGCTGCCGCTCGTTGCTCCATCTCTGCAGTGGCCTGCATCTTCCAGTGACGTGCCCCTCTGGGAGGAACGTTCAGGCGGTGGTTGTCAAAGAAGTTCCTGCCTTCCCTCAGCCCTTTCCTCGGGAAGGTGTGTTCTCTTCCCTGGTCTGTTGTAGAAAATATTTGAGCTGCTGCATTTTATTGCTGATTTCCTCTACACAATTAAAGTATAATGATCATTACTGAGTCAGGGAAGTTAATAATCAAAGTTTGTGCTAGAATGCAAAATTACAGGCATAGACAGGGTAAATTCTAACTCTGCTTAAGTCAGTGGCAAAACTCCCACTGACCTCAATGGGAACAGGATTTCACCCATAGTCTACAGTATGTTCAGCTTTGGAGATCTTTTTAAAAATTAAACATTTGTCTAGGAGAAGGCATCAGGAATAAATGATTTTATAGATCTTTTAAAATATATTTGTAATATTATTTTAAAAAGTCTAAATAACACCTTTCAAGCATTTACATTTTGACTAACAGAGGCCCTGTGGGATAACTTGCTGTACTGGCTTGCGGAGGAGCTCTCAGAAGATAATGCATCATTGCTCTCTCTGCACCTGCCTATCCGTCGGAGCACTCTTCAGCTTGTTAGACTGAAGTGCCCTGATAATCTCACACATCAGATCTATGAGCTTCTTTGCTTCTGGAAAAAGAATCTTCCAAGATCAGCTGATAAACAGCGACTCCTATCTCGTTATCTTCGTAAGAGTGGCAGAAGTGATCTTTCAGAAGAGCTCAGGTTCAAGTGGGAGAATAAAGCATTCACTTGGCAAAAACACTGGTTTGAGATGGACAACTGAAAGACAGATTTCTAGATGTTTTCACCTTAGGAAACTTGTATAACTTGGTTCCGGATATCCAGTTATTGGAGCTCATGTTATTAGACTATCCCGAAGTAGCTATCACATGTAAGAAAACTACAGCTTTACAATAGAAGTAAGAGAAAATTTATTAATTCTTCAGGTTGAAGCTGTCAACCACCACTTTTTTTAAGCAATTTAGAAACAGCAAAAGAATTACTTTGGTCCATTCAGTGAGACATAAGTGCAAAAATATGCACTCTTTTTTCTTAAAAAGAAAAAAGCCCACTAAAACCAGATTACATTTAAGTGGTGCCAATCATTTTGTCAATAGCAATTGAATCTAGCTATCTTGTATTTAGGTCACTTACTGTGCTAAAAGAAAAGGAGTACTTGTGGCACCTTAGAGACTAACCAATTTATTTGAGCATAAGCTTTCGTGAGCTACAGCTCACTTCATCGGATGCATACTGTGGAAAGCGTAGAAGATCTTTTTATACACACAAAGCATGAAAAAATACCTCCCCCCACCCCACTCTCCTGCTGGTAATAGCTTATCTAAAGTGATCACTCTCCTTACAATGTGCATGATAATCAAGGTGGGTCATTTCCAGCACAAATCCAGGGTTTAACAAGAGCGTCTGGGGGGGGAGGGGGGGGAGGAAAAAACAAGGGGAAATAGGTTACCTTGCATAATGACTTAGCCACTCCCAGTCTCTATTCAAGCCTAAGTTAATTGTATCCAATTTGCAAATGAATTCCAGTTCAACATATGACAAATACATACTGTGCTAACACATTAGTCGTCCATTAAAAGCAATTATTTTGAGTACTTTCTCTCTTTAGTTACTTATTCTGCAGCAACTCTAGATCCAGATATTGTAAAAATACATAGCTGAAACTAGCATAATGGAGTGGTCCATGATGAGGGTTCCTAGGTGCTACAGTAATACAAATATAAATCGTAATCACAATCATGAAACTATTGTGAGAGAACTTTATTTCCAAATTACAAGCATTCTGTGTTACTACCTACATTCTACCACAAGATGGCCTCTGTGTCTAGCATAAAGCTTATTCAACTAAGCTTCAGTTGCAGAAGAATACAGTAATAAAGGATAACGTGCAATTTCTCTGTAAGAACTTTGATTCTCCAGTGCTCTGCACCTTGTGCAGTCATTTACATCTATGCAAAGAAGTGATAAGGTTGGTTTCAATTTCCTGCTCCTCCACAGGTTCCCTCTGTAATCTATCATAGGTACTTACATGTGCATCATTGCCTGAAAAAAAAAGAAAAGGAGTACTTGTGGCACCTTAGAGACTAACCAATTTATTTGAGCATAAGCTTTCGTGAGCTACAGCTCACTTCATCGGATGCATACTGTGGAAAGTGTAGAAGATTTTATTATATACACACAAAGCATGAAAAAAATATCTCCTCCCACCCCACTCTCCTGCTGGTAATAGCTTATCTAAAGTGATCACTCTCCTTACAATGTGTATGATAATCAAGTTGGGCCTTCTCACTCCCCCCCCTCCACACACACACACAGACTCACTCTCCTGCTGGTAATAGCTTATCTAAAGTGACCACTCTCCTTACAATGTGTATGATAATCAAGTTGGGCCATTTCAGTATGCATCCGATGAAGTGAGCTGTAGCTCATGAAAGCTTATGCTCAAATAAATTGGTTAGTCTCTAAGGTGCCACGAGTACTTCTTTTCTTTTTGCGAATACAGACTAACACGGCTGTTACTCTGAAACCTATCATTGCCTGAGTATCTGAGTTCCTCCCAGTGTATTTATACTCACAACACCCCTGTTATCCATGGAAGTACTATTATCCCCATTTTAAGGCTGGAGAACTGAGACACTGAGGTTAACTGTCTTGCCCAAGGTCGCACAGAAAGTCTGAAGTGGAGCACACAACTGAAATGGAGTCTCCCAAATCCTAGGCTAGGGCCCTAATTCCTGGCCACCTTTCTCGTCCTTGACCTTAGACAAGTCACGTAGTTCTCCTGCTGTAAAAAAGTGGTAATTATTTAAGTGGGGTGTTGTGAGAATAACTACATCCTCAGATGCTCAGACAGTACAGCAATGGGCATCGTATCAGAACTGAGGATAGATGGATAGAAAGTTGATGTAAAAAAATGCTGTGGTTCTGGTTTGTGTGCACTTCACAAGTATGACTAGCGAAAGTGCAAAGCAATGGTGAGTCAGGCCCATTACAAACTTGTAATGTAGGCTGGCTTCAAACAGATGTATAGTTTAATTACATTGTATAAACCATCTGCACATTGTAATCAATTGGGAAATTTACCAATGATAAATTCACAATGTGTCATTTCTAACCTAAATTGCGTTTATGGATAAAATTCTGACTTTTGGACTTAGAGTAGGTCTTCAAACCATTTATAAACAAGATAATGCTATGCAAGTTTTTAGGGCTTCTCTTACATTTCGATAATAATGCTTACCTTGCTTTTTTAATCCCTTTCAAATCTATGAATGAAAAGCCACTCGCAGTGCTAGCTATAGTTATTTTAACTTCTACTGTAACAAAAAAATCCACTTTAGACAACAATGCAATAGGTGCACTAGCCTATCAAAAATTTCAGATATGGTGAAGCTTGCCTCAACTTTTATTCTGTGTATTGAATAAAGCCAAACATTTTATGTTGTTTTAAAACTTACTGTAATGTTGGATGGGTTTACTTTTAATTTTATTTCCAAGGCAAAGAAAGAAGTCTCAATAATTAGAACCAATAAATGTTGCTTTTGCAGTGTCATCTCTGAGCTCCTTACACTTTGACAGCTTCTAGTACTTGGAACAAATCCTAAAGTCCCACACAGTATTAATACCCAATAGCTGAGATGAGCATTATCAATAAACAGTGGACTCAGGATCAGCTCTGACATTAGCCTTTATCCACTGTCTAATACATTAGTAGACAAACCTAAGGAGAGAGTGGGAAATTTCAGAAAAATGTCCTACTATAATGTGTTTGGGTTTTCTGGAGGACTAGCTATTCAAAGGTATAAATATGGACTCAATTGTTACTTGGAGAGCAAAAGGTTTACTTTCAACAGCAAAATCAAACAACTCCACACTGTTTGTGGTACACAGAGAAGGAAGAAAGATTTTCTAAAGATACCAGCTGGGCAGGATTATCACTCCTTGAATCTTGTGTTCCCTAGGGTAAGACAAGCAGAATTCTCCAAGCTTCATGCTTTAACCCGTTAGTGATCGGGGGAGTTTCACCTATTTAATGCCAAGGAGCAGAAGACCCAGGACTGAGAATCTTACAAGATAATCCATCTCCATACAACAGAATGATAAGATAAGGAACTTTCTTTTTTCCCTACATACTAGTGAGGATTCTAAACAAAATCTTTCCTGGAGGACTTCCTGTTAGCAAGTTCACTAGGTGGCTGTGTTCTTTCTGTGTCCCAGGTCAGAAGATTTAGGAGCTATTATGACAAAAGTGAGAATTGCTTAAGGGCTAAAGAAGTACATGCAATAGACACAGGTGAAGTGGCTGTCATTAAGTCTCTCTAGCTTTCTGCTGTAACAGCATTGCATCACTAATAAAGTTCATATACTATAATTGGGGCACTCCAAAAGTCTTGAGCATGAGAAATGAAAGTAAAGACTAGATATATACATGAAAAATACATATGAGATCTATCTGAATGGAAGCTGAGAGAAATCTATATGAAACAAGCTGAGAAATAGGAGAACAAAGAATGTATTTCTAGAGCTGGGCAGGAAATTGTTTTCCCATTCCAGGAACATTTTTGAGATTTGGAAAGTTTTTCTTGTCTGGAAAGCTTGAAATTTTGAAAGTTTTTGCAAAGTGACCATCCAAACAAAAATAAAAATTTAGGTTCAGGTCAATTGAAATATTTTGCTTAATTATTTCTGTTTCCTTTCAGTTTTGACTGTAAAATTTTATTACTATAATTAGCTTAAATTTCTAAACAGAAAAATAGTTTCACATAAAAAAAATGGAATTTTGCATTTTGAAAGTCAAAATGGGACATTCTGACATTTTCAAAACTTTTTCCAGGCAATATTTGAAACAATAAATTTGTCAAAACTGGCCCTTTCCCAGAATGTTTCATTTTTGATGATTCAGTATTTTCCAACCACCACCACTTTGTCAAAAAATTCCTGACTAGCAATACTTCTTTTTTTTTCAGCGTCTCCCCTTCTGTTGTTAGGGGTTTCATTCAAGTTAAGTTCAGAGGTGTATAAATATCAAACAACTGAACAAAATACAAATTAGACCCAAATTCAGATACTTAGAGAGGGAAGGATACCAACATGAGGGCTCAGACAGAAGAGCCATTGCTTACATTTATGAAGATCAATAGGACAGAATTAATTGAATTAGTGTGAAGCAAAGTTCACATCCTTCTTCTTCCTAATTTACCGTTATTAACTCACTGACTTTGCCTACAGTTCTGCAACAAAAGGATACAAGCCAAACCTTATCCAGCAATGACAAAATTGCCACACATCAATTGCCAATGCTTAGGATTTCTGTTCAATCACTTTCAGTAAACTAGGAGGACTAATGCAGTTCAAATGCTAAAACGTCATCTATCACTGTATAACAGAATAGCAATTACCATAGGCCATGTGATAGGGTGTAACAGTCCAATAATATATTGGACTCTGAATGGATGGAAAATTTGTCTGATACAGAAACACTCCCTTAAGATTAGCACGCAGAACATTATTGCAATGAGACTGAAGCTGTTCCTTAACTTGCCTGGCCAAGGCTCTCCTTTCTGTACAGAGATCTTCCAAACCTCACTTTGTACTGAGTCTCCTTTAGATTGTTCAACAGTTTAGCCAAAATAGGAGAAAGTCTCCCATGGTGGCATTGGCCAAGATTTCTCTCCACATCTTCCTTAGCCCATGCAGTTGACTCCTGTTGTATTTCCCAGAAGTGTGCTGCCGGACTATGAGATGGGAGAACAACAAACAGCTAGCTTCCGCTGAAGGTCCATATTGGAATGATACTTCCCATTTGAACACTCAAATTCATATTGTTTCTATGACAGGAATATGAATATAACTCTACTCTAGAGCAAAACACACCATAGGACTCATTCCTTCCAGGGCTCTACATATGCAAAATTCTGTACATATTCCCATCATCCCATGGTTCTTCCTTTCTGTTTCATAAAAATGCACACACAAAAATGTAGCCCTCCATGAGGCTAAGATGTGATTTTTCCCCAGTTCAATTCCAGTTTTTGGAGCAGGGAGATATCAAAAGTTTCCTCTCTCACCTACACTTCATGTCCATGTGATGTAAGAACATAAACAAGTAAACAAATTTCAGGTCAAAGCATAGCCTACACCAGAAGGATGAGGTGAGCTTTTCTCCATCAGTAGCATTCAAAACCATGCTTTAGCAATTTATAGCCATGGATGATTAGATTCAAACCACAGTCAAATCAAAATTGACCATATGGAGGAAAACATGACAGCCACAGTGCTCGGATCTTTATAGGAAAGAGCAATGACCAACTACTCAAACTCGTATTTAAGAAGTGTCACCCGTAGGTTGCTATCAGGGCCTGCTCCAGGCACCAGCAAACCAAGCAGGTGCCTGGGGTGGCAAATGTAAAGGGATAGCAGGACATCGGGCTCTGGGGTAGCAACCCGTGTTCAGCGGCAAGGTTTTTAGTTTTGTTTTTTTGCCGCTTGGGGCAGCAAAAATGCTGAAGCCGGCCTTGGTTGCTATGACATTGGGCTTCCCTAGTAATTCCTCATACTGACCTCCAGATATTGATTTACCATCATCTAATCAAATCAAATATTAGCTCTTGAGTAGGAGTGCACACTGAGCTTAGACTCACTGAACTGAAAATAGGTGGGCATTGAGGGGTACAGAGTCTACCTAGGGCTAAATTCTGCTCTGTTGTATGTATGTAACACCCTTGCCTGCAGTGGGGTAGCATACATTTAACTGAAAGCAGAATCTGAGTTTTACTGAGTAGCAGAAATAAATTAAAATCCTATCCCTAAACAAAGAGGAGTTACTGCAGGTTTGTCCAGACAGAGGAATGTAACTGTGAGTGAACGGCCATGCCAAAGTGAAATTTGACTGAGCTAAGGCAGAAGCTAGTTACTTAGTACTAAACAACTAAGTATACAAGACAGACTGAGAGAAATGCCCAAACACTGACTTTTTACAGAAAGAGTTACTGATTGTATTTAGAACTTCCACAAATGGTTTTGTATAATTTTTTTTGGGGGGGGGGGGTTACAGAACACTACAATTTTGTTTACTATTCTGACATAAAGGACATTTTAAATACACATTGTTGTCATACACCTTTCCCTTTGCCTCATAAAATGCGTCAGTGAGCCATTTAATAAAGGATATGGGGTTTTGAAATTTATTTATAGGCTTTTTAGATGGCAATTATCATCCACTAGCCAAATGCACAAAAACAAATGATTTGATCCTCAAAAGAGGCCTCTAATATAGGAAAGCACTGTCCTCATAAAAATATAAATAAATGAGGTACAGAGAAATGAAATAATAAGGCATGTCTACACTGCATACTTATTTCAGCAGCATCCAGAGTACATGCATGGGGAGCCCCAAAGCATGGGTATAAATAGCAGCATAGATGAGTAAAGTCATGCCAGAAGCCTGTGGGTGTGTACCTGTGTATACCCTACCTACATGACTCTCTACTCACCCAACTACACTCCCCATCTACACTGCCACTAGCCAGGTAGTGCCCCACCACCTCCCTAGTGTTGTAACCTGCTGTTCATAACTATACATTCACTACACACTGCCGCCTCTGATGTGTAGTGCTCACACAGCCATAGAGTTTAAGACCACCAACCTCACTCAGCACCCACACGCTAAATCCAATTGCTGAAACTGACCAAAATGTTACAGACCACAGTGAGGATTCACAGGTCTTGAACCCAGGTCCACAGGCAACCTTTGTATCCTGTCTTGCTAGTAACAGGTAGGCTGAGTGGCTGATGGAACTCCAGCTTCCTCTACAGGCACAGCTAACAGGTGTCTTGATTGGAGGAGTATCCACTAACTGGTTCAGCTGTGCTATTTAACCCAGAAGGCAGCACAGGAAGTCATCTATGCACCTGGGTGAGTTTGTGGTTGGCTGCTATGTTGGACCCTGCCTTTTTGCCCGACTTCTGAGCCCCACTCCCCAGCTTTGCACCTGGTTCCTGCCCCCTGCCCCTGGTCTCCAAGTCTAGCACCAACCCTTGCCTTGACTCTGACTGATACCAGCTCTGATCCTTGGCTGATTCTTGACTCTAACTCCTGCTCCAACCACTACAGATGACTGCCTTCCGGGTGGAATACATGGGGAAAGATGGGACCAGCAGAGCTCCCGTTCTCCAAGGGGTGCAGGAATCACCAGAATGGGTATCCTGCTTTCAGGTGGACAACCAGGTGGTGACAGGGGCCCAAATTACACAACTGACAACTAGATGCTGTGGGAATAAGTACTTCAACTTTACACAGAGAATGTTGAAGGAAAAAGGAGGCTGGGTAGCTATCTTTTTTGGCTGGGTTAGACACAAAAATCCTTCAGGGAGTTAGACTAGATTACCCTTGTGTTCCCTTCTAACACAATGATTCTGTGATAAGAGACAGCCTAAAAACCCAGTCCAGTGACTCCCTTAAAGTCCCCTGGGTAGGGAGTGCCCTCAGAGACTATCCATGGGTCTTTTACCTGATCCATGGGTCCTAGGCAACTCTCACGTCCTGGCAGCCCTTCTGAGGCTTGCTAGTAACTAGTGAGTTGAGTAGCTAACAGAACCCTGACCCTACCAGTGGTACCACTCATGCGTGTCCTGATTTGAGGACCATCCAGCCCCACCAATTGGCCCAGCTGTGCTACTTAAGTCAGAAGGTGGCACAGGAAGTTGTCCATGAATTGGATAAATTCCTATCTGGCTGCTACATTTGGACCCTGCCTTCTTGCACGACCCCTGAGCCTTGCTCTCCTTCCTTGCTCCTGGTCCCTACCCCTGATTTCCAATTCCAGCTCTGACCATTGGTTTGACTCTGACTCTGCAGTAATGCAGCCATAGTGATTGCAGCCTGGAAATATCCCAGTCAGGAGGGATAGAGGGAGATGTAGATCTCCACCAAGAGAAGTGATGGCGGAAAAGCCTGGACCGGAGAGTGGATCCCCTTTTTGGGCCACAGAGTGGAAATTGCTAGGTGCAGTTGCTGTGGCAGACTTGTCCATCATGCTTATAAACCTGTCTGCCAAATGCCTTTAAGGGATGAAGAGGAATCTATCTCAAGGGATTATTGTGATGACTCACAATAATGTCACTTCAGACAATTAACAGAATTTTGGAATGACTTTTTTGTACTTATCAGAAAGAACATAACATGTAAGAATGTTTTCATTTGAAATTAGGACATTGTTTCCCACAAAATCATAAGCATTTTATTTTACTCTGAAGAAGGAAGAACAATAGTGCTGTCACTTAATGAGAGGTTGTTATTGCAAGTTTCTGCCCAGACACTAAGGGAAAGTAGCTGTATACCTGAATTAATTAGGACAGCAGCTCCTCTTATATAAGTCACGTGCTTGTTAATGAAGGGGTTTAATAACCAATGGTTCCCATTTTATTGATTATATTACAATCAGTCACTAAAGATAGAGATCCATGAATAAGTCAAAACTGTTGAAAAATGCATTTTGGTTACATGTGATGTAGAATATGATTGCATGTGAATGAACTTAATGCCTTAAATTAAAAAAAAAAAATCTGATCCACAAAAATATATACCACTATACAATAACTGGGAGAATTGGCTCTGTCTACTACCCTTAAACAGCTCCTTTTCCTCCTCACAGGATGGCATTGTTATATTTTGGCAAAAATAGATAACTAATCAAAATGGTAATTTTGGATAGCATTCAAAACAGGTGTCCTAAAGAAGCGCATGCTGAATTTTTGACCCAAGTTCAATGTCATCCACTCAGCATGTCTGTTCAAACACACATCCTGTTTTAGATCATGGCACGTGACCCCAGTAAACAATTGTGGTAAGCCTCTAGTTAAAAGTACTGTAAGGAATGCAAAGAGAGTGACTTTCACCTGATAAAACTTAGCACATCTACTCAATTGGTCTTAAAAAGATTCCATTTTCGATTATGTATTTGGGTTACCTCTTAGAGATTTTTGAAAAATTCTCTCAATTTGTGAAAAATGTGGGGAAAAAAATCTTTCAAAAAAACTTACCACCTTTTTAAAAATACCCAGCTACACACTGCCTACAGAGTCCCTGGAAGCAGCTTGAATCTCATCTTTGGGAATGTGCAGGTGCCATACAAGTTTAATCCAGTCACTTGCCAGGAGACTATTAATTCATGAAGATAGCTGCTGTATCCAGCCACCAGCTGACAAGCAACAAGGATAGGATTAGCTTCAACATGCAGCCTGCAGACAAAGAGGAAAATTTTAAAAATTATAAAGTTTTAATTTACAGCCAAGAGAAACTGATCCTAGCAACTATTACAGTTCTGGTTCACTTGACAAAGTTGTTGTCAGTGCACCAGGAGGTCCCCATTCAAGTCTTGGCTGCAGTAATGCAGCCATAGTGATTCCAGACATCATCTTCAGGAGTCTTCTAATTGGTTAAATCTGCTCACCATTTGTTGACACAAGAGATAGCACCTGTGATGCTGACAGACCAGCTCAGGTCAGAGTTAGAACAATTCATGTGGATGTGAATCTCAAAGTAGTGTTAAGTGTACTAATTCATTTCTGTGTTAGAATAGTTCAAAGGAATGTTATAGTATTGTTTTTCATGTGAATGCTATCTTTGTACCTAGCCCTAGATCAAAGAAGGTATTAGCATTTAAATGAGAATTTACTTAATGTGTAAAACTGCATGAAAACTAATGAAGGACTGTTTCTGGCTATCACATTGTTCATAAATAAGGCCATGATTTAGCCATGGGTATTTTTAGTAAAAGTCAGAGAGGCCATGGGCAATAAACAAAAATCATGGCCAGGGAACTGTCCATGACTTTTAATAAAAAATACCTGTAACTAAATCTTAGGTGTTGGGGAAGGGAGGATGTACCAGCAGATACTGCTGGTCTGTGGGGGCCCTCCGGGCGGAGCGGGCAGAGAGAGGTGGCCCAGGGCACTGCTGGTACTACTGGACCACTGCTCCAGGGCAGCGCCCAGGAGCAGATGCCTAGGGCCACCTGAGCAGCAGCCAATTCAGCTGGTCCCTCGGGCCGCCCCAGCTGCAGAAGTCACGGAATCAGTGACCTGTGTGAAATTATTTTATTTTATTTATTTATTTTAGCCTTATTCATAAAAACTAATGAAAGATGGTCTGGATGGCTATAACTAAATACTTTATGTATGTCTCTGTAATTGGATTGCCCATTAACTGGGATTGAAGCCTTAGAACTCTAAATGAGAAGCATGCTAAACTTCAAACCATGGGCTGTTGAATTTAACAAAAGGAATTCCCAGACTGTCTGCATTGCTGATTCTTCATCAAAGAAAGGACCCACATGGTTTAAGACACCTGTCTACTTGTTTTCTGTGAGCAGGACCTATATATACACACTGACTTAAAGGAATGATCCTATATATCTGGACTGATGGATTCTGACAGGGAAATTCTGAGTGATTGGACAGAGGTGCCCAACACTATTCTGGATAAGTCTGTCAGGGTTATGTAGATCTAGCAAGTATGGAAACCACCTCTCTGCTATCATTTGGACTACAAACTTAGACTCACCTATAATGTATCTTACTTGCTTTAACTTCTCAATAACTCATTTCTTTTTCTTAGCTAATAAATATTTAGTTTACTAGAGAAATTTGCTATAGTGTTGTCTTCGGTGTGAGATCCTGAGTATCCATTGACCTGGGGTAAATGAGTGGGCCTTTGTGATAAAAGGTTATTAAAACCAACAATCACTCCTGACCCCAAAGTCCAGTTTGTCTGGGAGGCAAGATGTGCTGGAGAACCTAAAGGGGACTGTTTGTGACATTATGGTAATACTGGCATAGTGATTCAGGAGTGTATAGTTGTTACTGGCTTGGTGAAATCTAATTCTGGAATATGCCAACAGTTTGGGGCATCTGCCCTGTTTTCTGACAGTGTGTCCTGAGATTGGTACTCTCAGCTCTGAGCCATTTCTCAGTAATTTGTCCTGATTCAGGTATTTTCAGCTGTGAGCCACTGAGGCACAGTGACAGAAGGTCAATTGTGAAATTGAAAATAAACATGGACAATAACATAGAAGTGTCAGTGACAAAACCTGTCAATGCCTTATGTAAAGTGCCTAAATTTGCAGGACACTGGATGGAAGGCTTCAAATTTAACCATTCCGAAGTCAATGTAACTGACAACCCTATGAATATCTAACATTTTCTCCTTGAAATCTGCATCCTGTATCATGAACATAGGAACATTAAGGCACATGTTCTCAGCTCCTATAATTGCAGTCAGATTTTCAAGAAAACTCAGCATATTGTGTGCACAGTGGGTGCTGAGCTCTCTTGACAAATGTAACAGAAAGTGTCACAATGGGAGCTACTGGGCGCTGAACACTACTGAAAATCTGGTCCTTACTTCAGGTGCTGTCATAAATATAAAGGGAAGGCTAACCACCTTTAAATCCCTCCTGGCCAGAAGAAAAAACCCTTTCACCTGTAAAGGGTTAAGAAGCTAAAGATAACCTCGCTGGCACCTGACCAAAATGACCAATGAGGAGACAAGATACTTTCAAAGCTGGGGGGAGGAGGGAAACAAAGGGTTCTCTCTGTCTGTCTGGTTTTTCTTTTGCCAGGACCAGAGCAGAAATGCAGGTCAGACCTCCTGTAAAGGGTTAATAAGCAATCTTGTTAGATATGCGTTAGATTCTGTTTTGTTTAAATGGCTGAGAAAATAAGCTGTGCTGAATGGAATGTATATTCCGGTTTTTGTGTCTTTTTGTAACTTAAGGTTTTGCCTAGAGGGATTCTCTATGTTTTGAATCTGATTACCCTGTAAGGTATTTACCATCCTGATTTTACAGAGGTGATTCTTTTACTTCAATTAAAATTCTTCTTTTAAGAACCTGATTGCTTTTTCCTTGTTCTTAAGATCCAAGGGTTTGGGTCTGTGTTCACCTATGCAAATTGGTGACGATTTTTATCAAGCCTTCCCCAGGAAAGGGGGTGTAGGGCTTGGGGGGATTTTTGGGGGGAAAGACATCTCCAAGTGGGCTCTTTCATGGTTATATTTTGTTAGACACTTGGTGGTGGCAGCAATAAAGTCCAGGGACAAAAGGTAAAATAGTTTGTACCTTGGGGAAGTTTTAACTTAAGGGGGTAAAAATAAGCTTAAGGAGTTTTTTATGCAGGTCCCCTCATCTGTACCCTAGAGTTCAGAGTGGGGAAGCAACCTTGACTGGTGCCTACGCAGGAGCTGAGCATTTTTGAAATGTCTGTACCTGGTTGTGAGTGCTGGAGTTACTTTGAAAATCTGGCCCTGAGAGACAGCAGAACAATGCCCTATTCATTAAGTTCCATCCCTTTAGTCACCAAATCTAACTGTATTTCCACATCTTTAGCCAAACTTTAATACTAAAGCCCAATTATTCCTCCCCCCTATAATTTTTATAAAAGAAGCTGAAATATCAAAATGACTCACTGACAGATCTATAAGAGGAGGCAGTAGGCAGGGCAAACTGCTGAATAGAAACTACAGTCTAGAGCGTAGCTTGAAAATACATCCTGCTGCCACTAACAATATGGATCTCAGGGAGCCTAGCATTTTTGACATTCAAGTTTCAGATTTAAAAAAAAAAATCCAGAAAATAGATTTTACAAAACAGCTTACATGAGCACATCTAATGTTCCAGGAGAGCAGGGGGTTATGGCTTAATAATAATCATTTTGAAATATCCTTAAAATATGTGACTGATTCTGCATCATCAAGTTGTACTCACTGATCACTTATATGAGCATGATTCTATTACTGTTACCCTCCATCTCTTCTCCTCCTGTTTGCTAGAATCACTTGTTGCATCATATTTTTAATTAAGCTTTGATCCTACAATGAGTTCCTCTCACTGGGTCCATTCACCACAGCAACACCTGTTAGCCATCATAGGGATTAGCTCTGGCAGCTGATGTGTCATCTCCTGGTGGTGTCTCTCCCATCATCATTGTCTGCAGACCCACCTCAGTCCAAGTACCGCAGCATCTTCTTCATGACTTGACCCTCCAGCCATTTCACCATCCATGTTTTCCCCCTGCTGGGAAGGGGAGGGGAGTATCTCCATCAAGAGTCAAGCCACTTCCCCAGTGGTAAGTGGGGGTGGGGGGACCTGAGCCTGCTCACTATTCTGGATCCCAGCCCAGGGACTCTGTGGATAGAAGACTCCTGCTAGGCCTCTTTAACCTCTGTCTCTGCTGCTTCAATTCCGTGGACCACTTCCCCAAGGCCCCAGCACCTTCTTTGCCCTGCAGCTCCCTTGTATGTGATCTCACTAGGCCCTCAATGGCTGCTCCATGTAGCCACCCTCTAATTGGCTGCTTCCTATACAGCCTAGGCTGCTTGGAGGACTCACCTCTCCACTGCTCCTTTCTGGGATGGAGTGGCAGGCCCATGAGGGCTCCAATAACCCCTTCCTCTCCATAGAATCATAGAATATCAGGGTTGAAAGGGACCTCAGGAGGTCATCTAGTCCAACCCCCTGCCCAGAGCAGGACCAATCCCAACTAAATCATCCCGGCCAGGGCTTTGTCAAGCCTGACCTTAAAAACTTCTAAGGAAGGAGATTCTACCACCTCCCTAGGTAACGCATTCCAGTGTTTCACCACCCTCCTAATGAAAAAGTTTTTCCTAATATCCAACCTAAATCTCCCCCACTGCAACTTGACACCATTACTCCTTGTTCTGTCATCTGCTACCACTGAGAACAGTCTAGAGCCATCCTCTTTGGAACCCCCTTTCAGGTAGTTGAAAGCAGCTATCAAATCCCCCCTCATTCTTCTCTCCTGTAGACTAAACATCCCCAGTTCCCTCAGCCTCTCCTCATAACTCATGTGTTCCAGTCCCCTAATCATTTTTGTTGCCCTCCGCTGGACTCTTTCCAATTTTTCCACATCCTTTTTGTAGTGTGGGGCCCAAAACTGGACACAGTACTCCAGATGAGGCCTCACCAGAGTTGAATAGAGGGGAATGATCACGTCCCTCGATCTGCTGGCAATGCCCCTACCTATACATCCCAAAATGCCATTGGCCTTCTTGGCAACAAGGGCACCCTGTTGACTCATATCCAGCTTCTCGTCCACTGTAACCCCTAGGTCCTTTTCTGCAGGACTGCTGCCGAGCCATTCGGTCCCTAGTCTGTAGCGGTGCATTGGATTCTTCCGTCCTAAGTGCAGGACTCTGCACTTGTCCTTGTTGAACCTCATCAGATTTCTTTTGGTCCAATTCTTCTTTGTCTAGGTCCCTCTGTATCCTATCCCTACCCTCCAGTGTATCTACCTTTCCTCCCAGTTTATTTCTGGTGTAGGGTGTCCATCTATCTGTCCCATTTGGGTAGACTCCAGTGCCCATGCAGAGCCCCATGGAAGTTAGGGATCTTATTGAACAATTTGAAGGATCAGGACATTAGATTTTTAAGCTCTTCAGGGTAGGGGTCATGTCTGCTTATGTTTCTAATATAATAGGGCTGTTGGGTGCTGCTATTATATAAAGAATAATAAATAAGAAATCCTTGGTAGTGTTTGCAAGGCTGGTAGTTAAACATTGCTAATTTACATATCAAGTCATTGACCTTCAGCTGACGTAGGTCATGTCCAGACGGTTCAGTAGGAAAACAGTTTTAAAGGACAATCAGGTCAAAAAGTGTTTCAATAAGGATAGTTCCCTTATTTTTATTAATTGACAAACAATTATGAAATGAGTACACCTGTAATATGCTATTATAATCACTAGATAGGCATTCAAAACAAATAATTGTACACAGAGTTTTGGATTCATAGATGTAAGACCAGAAGGGACCACCATGATCTTCTATCTAACCTCAGCGTAATGCAGGCCAAAGAACCTCACCAAATTATATCTGCATCCAGCCCATAACTTTTGTTCGAGCTACAGCTTCTCTTTTTACATCAAGACTGGATGTTTTTCTAAGACTGTAAGTAATGGAACATCTACTACATTCCTAGGCAAGTTGTTCCAATGGTTAATTATCCTTTCTACTAAAATGTTCCACCTAATTTCTAGCCTGAGTTTGTCTAGCTTCAGTTTCCAATCTTTGGATTTTGTTATACCTTTGTCACCATCCTTTTTGAAAGTGTGGACACCAAATTTCAGTAACACAATATACATTCACTAATACAGTGTGCAGAGGTAAAGACACTGCATTAAGGTAGATGTTTTTGTGGAAGCTTACCTAGAAGTCACTGAACCCTAATCAGAGCTTTCCCCCCATTAGTCCCCTCCACCAAAGTTATTATTCCATAGAGGTAACCTATTATGGAAGAATGGCAGACTGGAGGTTAAGACAGAGGACTGGTACTCAGAAGATATAAATTCAATTCCTGGGGCTGCAGTAGACTACCTGTTTGATCATGGGCCAGTCAGAGCCTTGATATTCAGAGATGCTAAAAACACCCACATTTCCAATAGTCAAAGGGAACTGCAAGTGCTTAACGCCACTGGGGAGGAAATCAAACCTTTAGTCTGTGCCTTAGTTTTTTATCTGTAAATTGGGGGTGATGATATTTCCTTTGCCCCTCCTTTGTCTTGTCATTCTAGATTGTAAATTATTCAAGGCTGGGACTCTTACTACACACTTGTGCAGTGCTTAGGAGAATGGAGCCATGATCTCATTTTGGGCCTCCACTCATTTTTGGAATATGAATAAATAATCAAAGCTATCTTTACTTTCCAAAACTAAAGTTCCCTCTTGCTAAGCTTTTCAGCAAATGATGCATCTTCTCTTGTTGCTAATTTGACAAGAAACAGATGTTTGATGTCAGACTAGCAACAACTTCTGTTATGACTGATAGCAGGCCCCCATGAAATCAGCCCTCTTCTACCACATAATCTTTACTCTTATTTGGGGTGAATTGTAAACAAGTAAAACACAATCTATTAGTAGCAGTTATGCCCATCTCAGACAGGCATGTCAACAAGACAACAGCAGCTGTCTGCAATTAACTGATTAAAAGCAGCACAAAGGGGCTTGAGCATGCAAGGCCTGAATTCTCATTACAGTAAGGCATCTTTTCACTGTTCTCATGTCAAGAGTGCAGTAAAGAGGACTCGGTATCATAGGATATATTGTCTAACTGCTCTGCAGTGTATAATTGCTATGCAATTCCTATTAATGTATCAGAACCAAATAGCTAAATCCCCACATACAATTTTCAAAATGTACTTAGCAGGACCACACTATTTGTAAGGGGACTGTTGCCCCCTTACTAACTAACATTCAGTGGGGGGGTGTTTTAGTTACTAGCTCCCAGTACTAAAAAGGAAGAAGGGTCAATGGGGAATCAGGACCCTGGGACTGACAGCCCCCAGGAACAATGGGGAGAGGCCAATGCTCCAGGTCGGCCTGAATGACAGGGCGGGCAGGCTAATCAAAGAGTCAGGAGGCCAGGGAGGCCCTGTCCTCCATGTGAGCTGGAATTGCCTGGGTCAGACAGAGTGGGGCCGAGCTAAGGAGAAAGCAGGGGAGCAAGCTGAGCTGGGGAGCAGAGCTGTGCCAGATCCAGAGAGAGCAGACCCTGTCCTGGGAGCAGAGCTGCAGCCCCAAAGCCAGAGGCACAGCCCAGAGAGAGCAGACTTGCCTGGGGAGGAGAGCTGCGGCAACCAGAACCAGAGGGGCCAGAAAAGCAGCCCAGGAAGCAGGTCACTGCTGGGAGCAGAGTCACAGAAGCAGCCTGCAGAGCAGACCTGTCCTGGGAGCAGAGCTGCAGCAACCAGAGGCAGAGAGGCCAGAGAAGCAGCCCAGGGAGCTGGAGGCAGAGCAGCAGAGACAGAGTGGTGGAGCTGGGGCTGGAGCAGTTCGGAGCTGGGTGCAGTGAGCAGCTGAGGAGAACGAGGGGGACCCTGGGCAGCAGGCCCAGCGCAGGAAGACGCCTCAGCCAAGGGGCTCTGCAGGCCAGGCTTAGATCGTAACCCTGACAGGGCGGGGGCGACACTGGGAAGAAGGGTCCTACCACTTAGAGCCTGAGAGCGTGTGGCCACCACCAGAGCAAGTGTCCAAACCACAGCATCCCTACAGCAAAGCCAGGGCCTGAGACTTACAAGGAACAGACCGTGAACTGCCCTGATATTCCAGAGACACTGTTTGTGATGTTCCCTGACACAGCAGGGTTGGGGGTGGAGCCCCCCAGGAATCCTGGGCCCAGCCTTGTTGGGATTAACGAGGACTCTGCCAGACAGGAGAGTGGAAGAGGAGATGCTCTTCATTGCTAGCCCAGAACAACAGGGCCAGGTCAGGACCTTGCGCTCAAGCATTGCAGCTAAGTAATGGCTGCGTTTTGTTTTTTAAAGGTGCAGATGCCAATTTTTGAGTTTTAGTTAGTGGTTTAGAGACTGATGCTGTCTCAGGGTATGGGACACCCTTGTCTAAGCAGGTTGCCACAACTTGTAGGGAGTGCCTACAGCCCCACAGGGAAGCTATGGAGCAGCCCCACCTCTGACATTTCCCTACAAATAATTTCATTTTGACCTAGAATGTGCAAGGATCATCAGGAACGTTAATAGGAGTCCTGTAGACATTTGAGGACAGAATATGGAACAAAGACATTTAGATTATTTTGGTAAAATTGTATAAGAAAAGTAGTCTTCTTACATTTGGTTATTCTGACAAACCTGTTTCCCCAGCTTAAAAAAAAAGCATACTTTATATATTCCATCATGTATTTCCCAGTTTGCATTACCACTATGTACCCTGTCAACCAGATCAACTAAACTTCCAACCCACTTTCTGGAACCTGTTTAATGCTGTCAAAACAGGTTTCTGATTAACAGAAAAAGCAGTATATTCGTACTCCTCTTAGACCACGTTAATATCAAAAAACATTTTATCTCCTAGAAATTTGAATGGATCCCTTTCTTTTTAACCCAGCGGGAAAACATTTTCCCCTTCAGTTTTGGAGCTTAACAAAAGTCTTGCTGCAAATTAGAAGTGTGATACAGTATGGCAGTAATTCCAGCACAACTAATTTTTTGGGGCTGGAATGAAAAAGTAAGAGCATCTCTCCCTTTCTCTCCTTGAATAGCATTCTATAACAAAGTGATCCTATAATCAACACTAGGAGAGTGTGTGTCTTAATACGCATCTAGTGGCTGGGCCACATAATAGATAAAAATCTGTGATAGCTTCCAAGCAGAAAGTATTTCTTAGCTCAAATAGAAGAAACTCATGCTTATAGCACAGAAGTTCAAATGCTGCGGTTGACCCAGTGAGGGGTGAGTTATATCCTGTTTATTACAACTGTTCTTTTAATCTGTCCTCAGAGGAACTCCATTTTTCTCTGACCTCCCTTCAAGGGCCTTGAAATGAGTATAGGGCTAAGAGTCAGGAGAATTGGGTTTCTTCCTAGTTTTGTGACCTTGGGCAGTTGAATGGGGGAGATTTTCAAAGGCCCAAATGAGAGAGAGTCAGTCTGTTAGGAGGCTGACTTTCAATGCAAGTTGACCACCTTTGTGCCTTTAAAAATCTTCCCATTATCTTCTTATGCTTTAATTTCCCCATCTGAAAAACTGGGATAATAGTTACCATCTTTGTAAGGCACTTGGAGATCTACAGATATGAAAGTGCTGTCATAGCACTTGCATAAGTAGAATATATGAGAGTATTTCTAGTAACATGGTACATGAAAATATTAATATCCTCCTTAATTTGGTTCGTGGTCAGATTAGAGCTCTTCTTGCTGAAAAGAAGTAAGTAATAAAAGACTGTTTGTAACCACCTATCAGAAAGCTGGAATAGTCTAAGAAAACTGGATAGAATTCTAACCAAATTGGGACGTCTGATCACAATTGGATGTATTCATATCTAACAGCTTTAAAATATACATGCCTACTCCCTATCACACCAGCAGATGTCATACAAGGGCTTCTGGACAAATATTGCTTCCTTGTATTTTCAATTCTGAAGCCAAGGGGTGAAATAGTTATTAGTACAAACAGAGGTACAAATATAGGAGATTGAAGAATGTAAAGCACCAGAAGATTTAGATATTAGGTAATTTCTTTGAGCAAGTTAAGTAAGTGAAATTCTTGCTTTCAGCATAGAAATTCCTTTCTACATTTTAACTGTAAAACAAAGTGACATTTTGTTGGTGTGCGCACAGAGAGTGAGTCAGAGGAATTAAAGAGATACCGGACCAATCTTATTAAAAAAGTATGCTGGTTATTTCCAGAACTACATGGAATCTGTGATTAACTAGAAATTCAATACAGCAGAGTCCACTTACAATACCAGAGGTGCTTGAATATTCTTCTTTCATATGTCTAAATAAATATACCTTAGATTAGAGCTGAGTGAATAATGCACAAAAAACACGAACTTCCTCCTCTACAAATTCATTCTCTCCTTTCTCTTTCTGTGTCTCACTTTTCATCTTCCCTGACTCGCTCTGCTGCTTACAACTGCAGGCTCATTTGCTCTACTTTTCACTTCCTTCCCGAATCCTCTCCAACTGCTCCCTCTTTGCCCAGTGTCTTGCCAGTTTCTTTTTGTTTAAGAGGAGAAAACAAATGCAGTTCAGGAAAAGCTCTCTCACATCTCACTATTCTTCACTCCCTTCCCCAATACTTGTAGTCCTGGTTACCTCCACTTCTGTGGGCATATGGTAGAGTGTGGGGGAGTCGGGGTCCTGCACCCTCCACTTCCTGCAATTCACCATGACTCTCAGCCAGCCAGCAAAAGAGGTTTATTTGATGACCAGGAACACAGTCTAAAACGGAGCTTGTAGGTACAGAACCCCTCAGTCAGGTCCATCTGGGGATGTGGGGAGGTTCTGGGCCTCAGTCTCCCCAGCCAGCTCCAAACTGAATCTCCCTCCAGCAGTCTCACCCAGCCACACCCCCCCGGCTCCTCCTTTTCCAGTTTCCTGGGCAGAAGGTGTCACCTGGCCCCAACCTCCTCCTGGACTCACGTTACAAAGGACAGCTGCCATCCTTTACCTGCTGGCTGTCAAGTATCATCATCCCTCAGTGAATCACACCCTTACATCCCACCACCATCTAGTATTAATGCAGACAAACTAGTAAAACTCCCATACAACTAGTAAAACTCCCTTACTCCGTCACAGCATAATTTGGCCCACAATGTGATGAAATTTAGACAGAAATGGGTCTTCATTGCACAAACCCAAAGACACTCTGGATTAAGATTTCTACTGTATAAAGGCTATCTGTATTATAGGGTTCTGAAACTTTTTTGGCATGTAATTCTGATATACAACACAGAACTTTTACCTTTGAATTTTCCTGCTTTTGCCCTAATACCACATAACCTTTAATAAGTTTTGCCTGAGTAAATAGTGCTGGATTAGTTTCTAGATCTAATGGTGAGTGGGAAATTAACGATTATTCAGTCTAAAGTCGAGAGAAATTTACTGTTTCAAGAACCATTTGGTTTAGTCTTCTAATACCTCTCACATTCATGCACAAAAGTGCTTAATACAGTGTACATGGGTACTATACCAATAACAAATTAGAGGAGGAAATATAAACCACATTTTAATTGAACCAGTTTAGTGCTAGTGTAGATGGGGACAAGATGACAGTTCAACTCTTTCTCCCACTGCTATCCTAAAGTGCATTGGTGACATTTAGAAATCGCCAAGACTCTACTGCTTGTGTAAACTGTCATGAAATGACAGAAAAATACCAAGGGGGCGTTGCAATAGAAATGGCTTAGAACAAAGTCGGGCAAAACTGCTGTGGCTGAGAACATCAGACAGCATGGCAACAGGGGATACATTGAAACACAAGTGCTTAACCACTTTCTCAACTGAGAGATCTTCAGTTCTCTAGGGTAGACACAGCTTATGGGCTTGTGGCTTTTAGTTAAAACTCCTGTTCTTGCAACACAGAAATCAATGGGAATAGGGCTAAGCCCTAAAAAAAGAAATGGAGTGGGCTCAGTAGTACCTCTGTAAGTATGTATTACGTTATTTACTGGTCAGTCCACATCACTGTGCTCTGCAGCTCTCTGGGGACCTCTTTCTTGACTTCACTTTACACCTTGTCAATTTTGCATGCACAATATCCTGAAACTGACAAACAAATGGTGGCATCAATTCACACCTAAATATAAATGGATTAATTGATTTATGGTTTCTAAAATAAAGGCTCAGGAAAAAATGCTGTCAAGTCTTTTGATCTTTGTTTTCTTCCAATGACTGGTAAACATAGTTACACCATACAATAAATTGATCTTCAACTTAAGTTCAATGATTCTATAACATGTCTGTTTACTGTAACTGATTTTAAGATGAAATCCCAAAAAGGTAGACAAGTAGTAATTCATAGGTGAAATGGAAAATTAGCTACTAGTTAAAGTTATGAAATTACTGTTTGTTCTGGCAGTTTTATAAAATATGAATGCTTGGTTGAATGGCATAATTTCTTTACCTGAATAGTCTGACAAATCTTATTTAATGATCATACTAAGACTGTCAAGCGATTAAAATTTTTTTGATTAATTGCACTATTAAACAATAGAATGCCACTTATTTAAATGGTTTGGGATGATTTCTACATTTTCAAATCTTCAACACAAAATACAAAATGTACAGTACTCACTTTATATGATAAATATTGGCACTGTAAAAATATTTTTCAATTCACCTAAGTACAGTAGTGCAATCTCTTGATCATGAAAATTGAACTTACAAATGCAGAATTATGCACAAAAAATAATTGCATTCAAAAATTAAAATGTTGAACTTTAGACTAGAGCCTACAAGTCCACCCAGTCCTATTTCTTGTTCAGCAAATTGCTCAGACAAAACAAGTTTGTTTACTTGTGCAGGAGATCATGCTGCCCGCTTCTTGTTTACAGTGTCACCTGAAGGTGAGAAAAGGTGTTCACATGGCACTGTTGTAGCCGGTGTCGCAAGATATTTTCATGCCAGATGCGCTAAAGATTCAAATATCCCTTCATGCTTCAGCCACCATTCCAGTGGACATGCATTCATGCTAATAGTGGGTTCTGCTCGATAACAATCCAAAGCAGTGCAGACCAACACATGTTGTTTTTCATCATCTGAGTCAGATGCCACCAACAGAAGGTTGATTTTCTTTTTTGGTGGTTCGGGTTCTGCAGTTTCTGCATCAGAATGTTGCTCTTTTAAGACTTCTGAAAGCAGGCTCCACACCTCGTCCCTCTCAGATTTTGGAAGGCACTTCAGATTCTTAAGTTTTGGGTCGAGTGCTGTAGCTATCTTTAGAAATCTCTCATTGGTACCTTCTTTGCATTTTGTCAAATCTGCAGTGAAAGTGTTCTTAAAACAACCAATATGCTGGGTCATCATCCAAGACTACTATAACATGAAATATGGCGGAGTGCAGGTAAAACACAGAGCACGAGATACAATTCTCCCCCAAGGAGTTCAATCACAAATTTAATTAACACTTTTTTTTTTAAAAACGAACATCATAAGCATGGAAGCATGTCGTCTGGAATGGTGGCCCAAGCGTGAAGGGGCATATGAATGTTTAGCATATCTGGCATGTAAATATCTTGCAATGCTGGCTACAAAGTTGCCATGTGAACACCTGTTCTCACTTTCAGGTGACATTGTAAATAAGAAGCAGGCAGCATTATCTCCTGCACATGTAAACAAACTTGTTTATCTTAGTGATTGGCTGAACAAGAAGTAGGACTGAGAGGACTTGTATGCTCTAAAGTTTTACATGGTTTTGTTTTTGAGTGCAGTTATGTGATAAAAAAAATCTACATTTGTAAGTTGCACTTTCACAATAGAAATTGCACTACAGTACTTGTATGAGGTGAATTGAAAAATACTAGGGGGTTTTAAATAATTTTTACTGTGCAAATATTTGTAATAAAAATATAAAGTGAGCACTGTATTCTGTGTTGTAAATTAAATCAAGACATTTGAAAATGAAGAAAAACATCCAAAATATTTAATTTCAATTGGTATTCTATTGTTTAACAGTGTGATTAAAACTAATCCTTTTAAAATATTAACTCAATTGCAATTGATCAATCATGATCAATCACGTGAGTTAACTGCAATTAATTGACAGCCCTAGTGCATACTAATTTTAATGAACTTTCCAATGTCATTCAAAACATTTTATCTAAAATGAATTTGTTAGTGGTGATACTTTCACCCATACACTTTTTAAATTTATTTAAATTTTTGGTGGATACAAAATGACTTTTTTCATTTTCTTTTAAATTACAGATTTACTAAAATAAGTATTTCTAATACAATCAAGTATTCAAATATGCACAAATACACCCCTAACATGACAGGAATTCTCTGCAATTTTTTCTTAATCTTAATAAATATTTTTTCTCTTAGAAGTCTTAAATTGGAGACTGAGGATAAAAGGGTAGATCTTCAGTTATCGCTGATTTTGTTCCAGGAAGGTGGGGTGCTGTCAAGGTCTTTATTTCCTTGGTCTAGCTAAATAGACCTGACCACTTTATTGTAAGTTAGGCATTTAATGGTTCTGAAGCATCCAAGAAAGGTAGAAGAACAAAATGATTATATTTCCAAATGAGCAGTAGGTAGGTAACAGTCTACTTGATGGGGCTAAATTATCATGGCCTTGTGGTCAAAGCACTGGACTGGGACACAGGAGATCTGATTCAGTTCCCATTTCTGCCACAGACTTTCTGCATGACCTTAGACAAGTCACTTAATCTATATTTCTTTTCTCCCATCATTTGGGCTGCCAACACTTAAATTACTAAAAATATTGGGATTTTTAACTCTTGGATATCCACTTTGAGACAATTACTGGGACCTGATTTTCAGAGAGTGGGGTGCTCAGCAATTGGCAACAATATTAAAATCACTACAAATCTGAGACTTATTAGAAGCCATGACCTATAGATAACAAGAAAAGAAAGGACTGAATTTTCAGCATCACTCAATTTCTCCAGATGGTAACTGTATATATATTAGGTAAAGTTTAAGGTAAGGTAAGGCTTGTAAGTACACTCATTGAAATCAATAACAAAGTTCTCCTTGACTTGGGTCAGAGCCCAAATGGGCTCTCTTTGTTTCGGGCCAAGTTGTGCTGGTTTTGTACCAGTATGTAAGTAGCAGAAAGCAGAAAGGAAAGTGCTCGTGTCCTAAAAGGGAATGGGGCGGGAATATTGGCCTTGTTTCCCCCCCTCTGAGTCATGAATTAAATAACTATAGTTCGGATTGGGTGAGTCAGTTCTGTAATAAGACAGCCAGCTCACACCAGTCAACTCATCGGCATTTTTTGAGCCTCAGAAAAAACTTATTTGTATGTTTGGGTGTGTCTGTAATTTCCAGTTGTGCTCCTACTACTGGCTGTGAAACAGCCTAAACAGTTCACATAGGTATGACAACATTAATCCATGCTGATGGTGGACAAAGAGTATCTACGGGCATAATGAGCCACTAAACAAGCTAAGTTTTGTTGCTTAAACAGACACAGGAATTGCAACTCCATTCAAAAGTAAACACACGGGCAATTGCCTTGCCAATTTTTTTCAAGGACAAAATTAGTAAGGAACAGTTACTTTCAGGAATCCAAGAAGTTATTAAAATAATTAGCATGGAAAACAGGTGTTATGAAACTCATATTGACTGCTTTGGCTTTAATGTAGTTTTGATACATTTTCAAATATCAAGAGAAAAATGGATCAGATCCTTCAGCGTGATGTGGCTCCTTTGAGACACTTCATTAGTCCAAAGGGGTCAAACTGCTTTAAGACAACAGGGGAGTATCCCCGCAGCATAGGGGAATTTCCAGGTAGATTTCCAGGCTTTACACCACTCACCCTCACAATCTCTGATGTAGGGAGTGTGACAAAGTACTGCTGTGCTCCAAAAATCCCTGGTTACTATAATGAGCCTGTTGCGGCCATTGAAGGTATTGTAGAAGTCTTGAGGTTGTTTAAGATGTACTGGGGCAAAACTGGTTTCTGGCTGACCTAAGAATAATGGGAATAAATGTCAAAGTCAAATTTGCGCGTCCCCACCCCTTGAGTGCTGTATCAAGCACAGCACAGTTGGTCCCAAAGATCTAGGCCTAAGAGGTTTTGAAATAAATATTATTGGGTTTCTAAAGGCAGTTTCTAAATAAGGCTATTTATAAAACTGCAAATAGTACTAAAATCCAAAATTACAGTTTGTGTCTTTTCCTAAGAGTAGTGTGGAGCGTTTAAGGATTTTTTTTTCTAAATAAAGCATAATTTTTAAAAATAAAAGTTTTTTAAAATTATGCTTTATTTAGAAAAAAAATCCTTAAAAGCTCCACACTACTCTTAGGAAAAGATACAAGCTGTAATTTTGGATTTTAGTAATATTTTCCAGTTTATTCCAGGATTTCTGAAGCCAAGTCACAGATACATTAAGCAGATATTGCTGTATCACACAAAACATTCCTCTCATTACTATTTTTTAAACTGAAGTAGAGCCTAGGGGTATCAGTGAAGGAGCAGGGTCCTAGAGTGACAGGAAGTAAATCAGCCCTAGAGGCATGGAAGGAAACTGACACTTCCCCCAGTTTGCTCACCAGCTAGTTTATGATACAATGCAGGAGATGGATGAGTGAAATAGGAAGTAAAGAGGGAAAGGCCAAGGTAGCACAATGGTGAGCAAAGTCTAGTATGATAACCAGTAGTCTCAGCTCACCTGCTGCCTAGCCAGCTATGAAAGTTAGTTATCCTACCCACAGACAAGTAAACCAAAATATTCAGTGAAATCCTGGCTCCATTGAAAACAATGGGAATTTTGCCATTGGCTTTAATGAGGTCAGAATTTCATCCAATGTATCTTAAACTTCAAGCTGTTGTGCTTAAACCTGCAGCTGCTCTGCATACTGAATTTGCACTGGATTCAGTGGGAGTGTCTACATAAAGTAGGTACAGAATTGGGTCCATATTTTATATAGATAGGTATTGTTCATACAAACTATCTGCCTTCGGAATGTATAGGATTACAGATCCTATTGGGATCGCCCGCCCACTGCTAAAGGATCCCCCCCAGCCTAAGAGGGGGATCCACAGGACCTGGACACCAAATAAATCCAGGGGACAACTAATGAAATAACAGGGACAGGAGTGCGGTCAAAGGGTCAAACGAAGGGAGCCGGATGGGGACACCGAGCAGAGAACCCCAGACAGCGCCCACTGCTCCTCAAAGGCGTCAAGGGAGTCAGTGGACGCCGCCCACTGTCAGAGGAACAGAGTCAGAGGAACTCTGCCCAGATACGTGAACAGACCGAGGATCGGAAATAGGCCCCACAGGAGACTCCATCAGCCATAGCAGGCAGGATATGGTCACTACAAGATGTTACGGAAAATTACTGTGTAAAGACACTGCCTGATAAATTAAAACATCCCTTTAGAACACCAATAACTACAGTGGAAAAAAATTAAGAAGCGTAAGAAGGAGAGAAAATATAGATCTGTAATAGAGATGGAGGCTTAGTGTTAAATGGTAATAAGATACCAAAGATTAGTTAATTTTGCAAAGTACTTTTATGGTGAAAGTAGTAAGATGACTTTTGTGAACAATGAAAATAATTTTCAATTAATGTTCGTTTGAATCTGAAGGCAACTTATTAAAATTTATCCATATTCATGACCCTTTCATGTTTGTTTTCCATGAACATTTGTGTACTCAAGTATTACTTAACCAAAAGTGAGTTTTAGCTGAAATATTCACCAAAAGTAAAATCTTAAAATGTATATTCAGTTGTGAGAATTGCAGTTCTGACCGTGTTGGTCAGTTATTGACGCACATGCTATTGGTTCCATTCCCTCATTGGAAGATTTATATAGCTATCCAATAGAGAGTGGATTTCAAATTGTAGTGTTGGACAGATACATAAATGTTCCTGACAGAATTGAAACAATACCAATAGACAGCACAAACTGACTATTCACACAAGCTACTGGCAAACAATCTATAGACAAGTAATTATTCCCTGAAGAGGTTCATGAAAATTTCAAACACAATAAACTGAGATTTGCATGAGCAATTTGTAAACAGGAGAAAACAAAGAAATTTGTTAAATTCCTTATGAATTATTTATCTAGCTCTACTGGTATGATTTTACAGTAAGTTCCAAATTGCAGGAACTCCTGATGGCTCTTACACCAACAATGCTGCAACTGTGGGAAATCGAAAGGAGAGCGTTAGGATGCCAGTGCTAGAAAAGTGGAATGAATGGATAAAAGATTGGAGACAGAAAAGGTGCCCGACTTCATTCCCACTAAAGGTATTGGGAATTTTAAGAACATATAGAATTTTGAATTGGCTCCTGAGATGAATAGAAAGAAGGCCACCTCATTAAATAAAATACGAAAAAAAAACCCTTGCAAGACGATCTTAGACCCAAAGACATATTTGTCCAGTTCCTCCAGATTGATGAGTTACACTAGTCAGAAATGCAGCAGGGTGATGAAGTGGCAAAAGTAGTACTAAATGACCGTTGTGACTTCCTGGCCCTATGGCTGGTAACACCAGTCTGACCCCTAGCAGAAAACGGAGCACAAAGCCTGAAGATTAGCACCTGCACAAGACTGAGCAACTGCCCACTTGGGCCATTTCAGTAGCCAGACTTCATCTGGGTTCCGGGCTACTCCACCATGCTCCCTTTTTCTGGCTCCTGGCAGATAAGTGGCAAAAGAACTGCTGCACAGGCTCCATGCCACTACAATTGTTTAGGAGGATACCAGCTAAGGTTAACGTTTGCTTTGAGCCTGCAGAGCAGCACAAAGCAGACTTAACCAGCTAGAGAATCTGCTCCTGTCAGGGTTGCTTTTGATTGAGGTACTGGGGGGGGGAGGGGGGGGAGGGGAGGATACACGACACACACCTCAGCTACTTTTCAAGAGTTGAATATACCAGTACACAATCGCTGAGATTTAAACAATCAAATGAAATGCCATATTGTTATGACAGACCACCAGTCTCAGGTACTATTCATGACTGAATTTAGCCTTCAACAAAATTCAAAACAGTTTTGAAGGCCTGAGAGAACAAAGCACTGAGAGGAATGCTGGCTGTGAAAGAACGAATATTAAAACCAATTAACATTACTTTGCACTAGGAGTAAGAAATGAAACACAGAAGCAGGATGTGAAGATATGCAGTAAGCGAAAAGAAATTAAACAGCAAAGCAGCAACATTCTAGCGACATTTGGGGCTATGCATTAAAAGGAGAAACCTTATCCAAATGTCCGGCAAGTCTTGAAAATAAGTAAAGAAGTGAAGTGGAGAAGGATCAAAGGGAGGACAAGTGCAGAAGCTTCCTAGAGGTTAAGAGGTTTGATTAATGTTTAGAAAGTATGCTTATGTTGATATGAAAATGTCTTGTAGAAATTTCAAGAACAGCTCAAATGCATCTCCAAAGATTATGCAAATCCTGATTTGATAGTTATACCAGTGAGACTTGCACAGTCTTCTGTAAAAACCATGAGCACTCAGGGAATTTACAGCTGTCATTATGTTCCAAATCATGGCCTCTTGGAACTTTTTGTCAATAATGGGGCTAGAACTCGGATCCTGGTGCTCTAAAAAGTACAGTTTACTGCCACTTCAGCTAACGCTTTTTGCTGTTAAACAGTAAGTATGCCTTTGGCATAATTTCTTTAGTTTTGATTCCATCCAGAAGGTGATGGTGATGCATACACATGCTAGTAAGTTTACTACAGTATGCTAAATTCCTGCATAAGGAGGACTATCATTGATCCATAAGAGGAAGAAAATATTTATCATTTTTTAAAAAATGAATATGGAGCTATAGATAAATACAAAAATAAAGTAGGGTAGCACTTTATGCTGTAAAAAGTGCTTATTTTCTTCTGTTAGCCAACATGTTCATATTACAAAATATATATAAAAATAACCAGTGTCTGCGTGAATCTTTGTACCGACTTCCTCAGGCAGCAAGAAGGGTTCTTAAGGTAAATTGTTGCACAAAATGAAGAGAGAAGAACGCTGCCGCAAAAAACTTGTCTGATGGGAGATTCAGATTTGAAACAATGTAACTTCCTCTCCAGCAGAGACTCTAACCTTCTGAATCAAGGAAAAGTCAATTAAAGACTGAGTTTCTCCCCTGTTCTCTGCAAAATGTAATTTGCATTTTAACACCTTACTGCTGTGCCAAAAATGTTGAAGTGAAATGTTTCAAATAAGCTTGTCAACCATAGCAGAAGGCTGACTCTGGCATGTTTCGCAGTTCTTACACTTTCAGTTATTATTGTAGTCTGTTAAAGTACATTTCTAACTGAAATTTTAGTGCTTTCAGCTGATACTGATGGGACTTAAGAATCTGTTGCAGGTTCTTTTGATCTTGTATACATTTCTGACTGCAGCCTATTTAGTTTCTCTCCAGTAAGGTTTCTCTGTTGGTTCTACTTCTGAACTGTAGTTCCTGCATCACAAATATGCAGACAGATACGTAAGGCCTACTAGACACCTGGACAGTCAGCGATTCAGAATTTATAAGGCAGTCAAAGCATCAAGTGCAGCAGAATAGGCATGAGTTCTGACCCACCTTATTATAAACACAATCTGAAAGAGAATACCTGAAGATTTTAAATATCTAGGGCCTCAGTCTCAAGTGCAAAACAGCCACAGTGCACTTCACAAGGACCCCTAAAGCTGATGCAACTCCTCCAAAGAGAATGACCCCCATGTAAGGGTGATTTTCCAGTGATGAAGAGCTCTTACGGCATTCCCCATCCCTGTTGCTGGCACAGGTTAGCTGGAAGACAGAGGTCATCGTTCTGAGATGACTCTGCATCATGCCATCCTTCAGATGTATTTTTGGCCCCTTGTGGCAGTTTGCAGCTGCCATGAGTTTCAGGACCTCTCAGGCAGCAGTACTTCATAACAGGGGTAGCAGCCCTTCATACAGCTGCACCAGGATCAGGCAGAGCAAAGATGAGATTTAAGCCACTTTTGCACCTTCCCCTCCACTGATCTGCTATAAATTTGATCTCAATATTGAGACATGAGACTCTACAAAGCAAACAGAAAAAAAGGAGGAAATATTGTTAGGTTGTAATAAGAATGAGGCAGAGAATAGTACTGGACATTAGTATGGTATTTCCATATTTCTCAGCAATATGTACTAACATTTAGTATAGCATTTCCTGTCTTTTGACAGGAAATTTGTTAGTCTCTAAGGTGCCACAAGTACTCCTTTTCTTTTTGTCTTTTGAGTGTTATATATGAGTGTGGAGGTTAGACTAAATGACCCTTGCAGTCCATTTTAACCCTATGATTCTATATACCAATTGATGGTGAACCCTGCTCACCCCATCTCAAAAAGATTATAGCCAAAAGGAGCCACAGAAGAGCAACAGAAGTTATTAGGGGCTGGAAATGTGTTCTGTAGCAGATCATTTAAAGGCAAACAAGTTAGAGATAACACAGAAGTAGATAAAGTACTGTTTGCAGTGTTGTTGTAGCCATGCCGATGCCAGGATATTAGACAAGGTGGGTGTCATAAACATACTGCTAAGGGTAGCATAAAATCCCTCCTTTACCTGTAAGGGATTAAGAAGCTCAAGTGACCTGGTTGGCACCTGACCAAAAGGACCCATAAGGGAAGAAGCTCCTTTCAAATCTGTGGGGGGAGGTTTTGTTTGTGGCGTCTTTTGTTGTTCTCTCCAGAACAAAGAGACCAGGGCAGGAAAAACATATCTCCTAAAACCCTACCTGAAATAAGCATCTAAGATTACAAATTGTAAGTAATAACAAGGAAAGGCGTTAGCATATGGAAAATTCACAAGCTAAAACAAAAGATAATCTAAGAGGGAGGTTTATTCCTGTGTTTTGTAACTTTAAAGTTTTGCCTAGAGGGGAATCCTCTGTGTTTTAAATCTTACTACCATGTAAAATTACCTCCCATCCTGATTTTACAGAGGTGCTTCTTTTACTTTTTTCTTTATAATAAAGTTCTGATTTTAAGAATCGGATTGGTTTTTAGTGTCCAAAAACCCAAGGTTCTGGTCTGTGCTCACCTTGGTTACCTATTTGGTTGGTATATTATTCTCAAGCCTCCCCAGGAAAGGGGGTGAAAGGGCTTGGGGGGGGATATTTTGGGGAAACACGAACTCCAAGTGGTCCTTTTCCTGAATCTTTGTCTAACTCACTTGGTGGTGGCAGCGATACCGTCCAAAGACAAGGAAGAATTTATGCTTTAGGGAAGTTTTTAACCTAAGCTAGTAGAATTAAGCTTAGGGGGTCTTTCATGCGGGTCCCCACATCTGTACCCCAGAGTTCAGAGTGGGGAGGGAACCCTGACAGTGGGTGAGGTAATGTCTTTTATTGGAACCAACTTTTGTTGGTGAGAGAAAGAGATAAACAGCCCTGTGTGGCTCAAAAACTCTCTCCCACCAACATAAGTTGATCCAGTTAAAAAAACATTACCTCACCCACCTTTTCTAAAATAAAGAGGGCCATTTGAGCTTGAGAGAGTTTCCCCTGAGCCATGGGTTGGTGCAGAGCTGTGCCACCCCAGGAGGAGCCCTGGGATGAAACTGACAATCATCATGTTCTTGTCTTGCTCTGGGAGAGTAAGGTGAGGGGTGGAAGGAGAAAACTTATTGCAGCCATTTACATGGTGCAGTTTACTTCCACACACGCACACGCACACACACCTTTCTAGGCAGGATATGGAGAAAGAGTGGAGCCACGGCTCTGTCCTTGTTCTTCCCCACTCCACATATGAGAAGAGTAGCAGTCCCCTGTGCCAAGACTGGAGATCTAGGTAAATCCTGCGTGCCCTTAGACCTCTGTGCATCTGCTTAGAGCTCAATGGCAATCTAGCCCATAAAGAAAGTAAATCAATGTCCTTTTTACCATATTAAGAACACTAGACCAGTGGCAGTAAAAGGGAACACATTAAAGTTGATAGAGGAAGAAATATATTTTATAAAAGAGAGAATGGAAAATTAGCCTCACTGCCACAGTGGAGCTCCCTGTCAGATTTCAGTGAGGCCAGGAACTCAACAGGATTAAGAGGATTAGAGAGTTATATGAATCATAAAAACATTCACAGTTACATTAAGATAAAAAAATCCTGTAAGGGATATGAGCCCTCATGCTTCAGGGCATAAACCACCCTCTTATTGCCTGGGATTAGGAAAACAGTTCCCTACAGGGAGATTATTCCATCACTGTATGCTACAGGAGTTCTTGCACCTTTCTCTAAAGCAGCTGGTACAGGACACTGTGAGACATAGGACACTTAACTAGAAGTACCACCAATCTGATGCCACTGGCACTTCAGATATTTCTATGCTCTCAAAAGAATGTAGTGTGTGTGTGAGAGAGAGAAGAGTGCTGGACTAAGAGACCTCCATTTACAAATATGGAAATAAAGCTTAACTATGAGTAAGGCTATGCTTTTGTTATGGAGGTCGTGGAAGTCACAGAATCTGATTTCCAGAGATGTCTGTGATTTCAGCCCACAGTGCCTGGAAGCTGCCATGGGCACCCGGTAGTTCCTGGTAGTGCTGTGGGGGACCCTGCAGCTCTGAGCCATGGGTGGAGGGTACCCTGCAGCTCCCCATTTTGTCATGCATATTTTTATGCAGTCACGGATAGGTCACAGGCTAAGTTCCCTGTAAGCTGTGTGGCCACCCAGCAGCCTATTAAGCACTGGGCAGGTGCTCAGAGAACCTGGTCAGCTATACAAGCTAGTAACAAACAAACTTCTATCTCACGACACAGGTTAACAAGAAGTTAGAAATGCAGTCTCCTTAGGCATCCCAGCCCTTATCTCACCACCCACACACTTGACTTTATGTTGAGTGGTTATTGAAAACCAATTTCAAACAAAAGGTTCTTCTGATCTCAAGAGATCAGCCACACAACCAGCTCAATATATAACTCAGATCTTAGTCAATAATCACACTAGTGCCAATCCTTTAGTAACTAGAAATCTAAAGGTTTATCAAAGAAAAGAAGAAGAGAATTAACATGGTTAGTCGATCCTATACATACAATAATGGCAATGTTCTTATATCAGGTTTGTAGCAGTGATGTTAGAGATTGCTGGATTGTAAAATCTCTCTGCTAATGTCCAAAAGATTGGAAGGTCCTCAGTACTTAATCAATATGCTCCTTCCAGTTGTAAATCCACAGTCCAGAGAAAGAGCAGGAAAGAAGCAAGATGGAGATGTTTTAGGGGTCTTTTATACCCTTTGCCATGTGCCTGGAATTTTACTGTCCCAAACAAAGCTCATAGCCCAGCTTGTGGAAAATTACTGGCACAAGATGGAATCCAGGGTCACACGAGTATATCACATGTCCTTACATGGCTTGATGACTCCCAGGAGGTAGCCATTGGCCCGTTGGAGCCTGGAGCATCTGCAGGAAGAAGTATCTGGGCAGAAAGTTTCTTCTAGGGCTCATTGTTAGAGCTAAGTGTCTTTGATGGGTCATCATCACAAAACTGTCTGACTTCAATGTAGATTTTACCTGGTGGGTGTTGTCCCAGGAACAAATAAATTTGGGATATAGCTATATAGCCAATATTCATAACTTCAGATGATACAAAGATTTAAACAGGATAATTCTGATTTAGCAAGTCATAACTCTTTCATTGACACCTTACATGACATACTTTGTATAAGGTTTGTCGCAATTGTCTAACAGTAGCACTATCATTTTTATGAATGGTCATTTCAGTTGTACAGCACCACATATAATCTGCATAGATTCAGAGGGATTATTAACAGTGACCGTTAGACAGCGAGCACTGAGCATACACATAAATCCAAATATACACATAGTGGTCATGTGGTCTATACAGCAATGTATTATGAGTATCCATCATGAAGAAATGCAGTGTAATTGAACATCAAAATTGCCATATAAAACCAGATTCTATTCTCTTTTATCATCAGTTCCCAGACTCACTAATACCAATCATAGTCTTATTTGGCAATTCAAGTTATTTTGTATGTTTGCCATTTTCTGGGTGGAACAATTTTGCCAGAACTCCCTGTTTACTTTTAATTTCTGAATATTTAGATTCTGTCCCATGGTTTTGAATCTCCATCTAGAGTGAACAGTTCTTTTGTTCTGCTTTCCTGAACACTGAGTATTTTAGAATATTTCTGAGTTCACTTCAAAGACTCCTCTTTCTCTGAGAATCAGTAGAGCAGTTCAAGAAATGTGTTTCATTGTTTCTTTTGAAAAGAACTTATTTTCTGGAAAATTATGAGCAAAAGTCTAATTTTGTCTCGTCTTTGTGAGGAGGAGTGATTTCATTCTTACTTTACATATCTTATCTCTACTTCAATATTTCAACTACAATGCAGCCTTAAAATCCCCATTTAAATATAGTTAATATAGAGTAATAGTAAGCAAATGGACTTCCCATTCTGCTCTGAACAGAATATAAATCCACCGTGCCTAATCCAAATGTACCCTCTTCCAGTAGTTTGTTTTTTTGCTAACTCAAGGCATGTCTTAACTGCAAAGTTAGCTTAAGTTACCACTCGAGTCCCATCCACACACAAAAACTCTTGCCTTGAGTACAGTGGCTAGCCTGTCAGGGGACATAGGCTAAAGCAAGAGTTAACACAGATTGTCAGCTGCTAACATGACTGCTCTGCAATATGTATGCAGGCTAGCTCCACTCAAGTGCCATTGGTCCTCCAATGCCATCCCACAATTCCCTCATGTGTCCAGAAAGCATGGACAAGTTCTCCCACAATTCACTGGCAAAGAATTAATAAGGCAGCTCAGGACACTGCTGCACAAAGAGCCACGGAATATGCTTTCAGAAGTCTTAGTATCACACACGAGTGTGCACAGTACCAGTGCTGATACAGCACCATGAGTGTTATTTCATAGTGTAGCTGCTCTCACTTGAGCTAGGTTGACTTGAGAGAAATAACTTGAATTTAGATAACTCAGGTTCCCTCTGCAGTGATGACACACCATCAGATAATATAGGGTTAAGTTCTCTCCCCAAACTTGGCCTGGCTTGGGTTTTCCCTGCATGACCTCTTCCATCCCTCCCCTAATTACCTCTGCCTGTGAGAGAGACTTCAACCCTGTCGTAAATATAAAGGGAAGGGTAAACCCCTTTAAAATCCCTCCTGGCCAGAGAAAAAATCCTCTCACCTGTAAAGGGTTAAGAAGCTAAAGGTAACCTTGCTGGCACCTGACCAAAATGACCAATGAGGAGACAAGATACTTTCAAAAGTTGGGAGGAGGGAGAAAAACAAAGGGTCTGTGTCTGTCTGTATGATGCTTTTGCCGGGGACAGAACAGGAATGGAGTCTTAGAACTTAGTAAGTAATCTAGCTAGGTATGTGTTAGATTATGATTTCTTTAAATGGCTGAGAAAATAGCTGTGCTGAATAGAATGAATATTCCTGTGTGTGTGTCTTTTTTGTAACTTAAGGGGTTTTGCCTAGAGGGATTCTCTGTGTTTTGAATCTAATTACCCTGTAAGGTATTTACCATTCTGATTTTACAGAGATGATTCTTTTTTACTTCTATTAAAAGTCTTCTTGTAAGGAAACAATGCTTTATCATTGTTCTAAGATCCAAGGGTTTGGGTCTGTGTTCACCGATGCAAATTGGTGAGGATTTTTACCAAACTTTCCCCAGGAAGTGGGGTACAAGGGTTAGGAGGATTTTGGGAGGAAAGACATGTCCAAACTACGTTTTTTCAGGAACCCAGATAAAGTTTGGTGGTGGCAGTGGAAGTCCAAGGGTAAAATAGTTTGTACCTTGGGGAAGTTTTAACCTAAGTTGGTAAATGTAAGCTTAGGAGGTTTTCATGCAGGTCCCCACATCTGTATCCTAGAGTTCAGAGTGGGGAAGGAACTTTGACAAACCCATTTTATATTCTGGCTATAGTTTAACAAGATGCATATGCCACTATGATGTAGCAGTCATTACTTTCCTCTTTATGAAGAGTTCAAGCATTTGATATCAGAATGAATCAATAGAGGAGGCCTGTATCCCTACCATGTCTGAGCGTCTGACATTCTATTATAGTCATGTTTAAAGAAGTACATTACATACATGACGACTTAGGATACTGGGTATACAGTTCAATTTTAATTTGAAGTAAATGTGTCACTAAAGTCCATAAGAGATACTATAATAATTTCATGAAAAAATTGTCTTTTTCCTTCATTTCTCCATATTTCTTTCTGAGAACTCGGATTTGAAAAGTGGAAAATAATGATCAATTTAAGCCACCAAATACAGAAAAATGTATAAAACTATAAAGCATCTTAAAATGCATTCACTTAATTTGTAATTTTCCCTTTCTGTAAGCATCCTGAGTTGTTGCTTTGTTCTGAATGCAGAAGTTGAAGAGTTAAAGAAAACAACAAAAAAAACCTTCCTGCATCTGACATCATATTACTGATGTAACATATGCAAAAGGAAATAAAATCTTTTCAACTAAAAATAAAAAAAAAGGCAACTAAATCTTCATAGCGGCTTCACAAAAGGATCCACATCTTTAACTGCTGCAAATGACTGCAGCTCTGTTGACTTTAATGAAACTGCTGATTTGCACCAGCTGGTCCAAGATGGGTCTCCCTTCATATTGTAAGATCATTCCCTGTACTACTAGTCTCATATAGTTGTGGGTCCTTTGCTTCTAATACCCTCACAGATGTTGTTTCATGTACATGTATCTTTCATCTTTCTTATAGTTACGATTACTCACATGGCTTTCCTATCAACACAATCATTAAAAATCAAGAAAAATCAACAGTTCAGACAACACCAATATCCATCCCAACTGCAGTTGACATGTCTTATGAATCGTGTGTCAAAAATTTTTAAAAAACGTGACTCCTATGAGGAAAGGTTAAAAAAAACTTTGCTTAGTTAGTCTTGAGAAAAGACTGAGAGAGGACCAGATAACATAACTCTTTGAAAACTCTTAAGGGCTGTTATAAAGAGGAGGTATAAAGAGAAATTTATGTTAGGTATCATTAGAAACCACTTTCTAAGAAGGATAGTTGAGCACTGGAATAGGCTTCCAAGGAAGGTTGTGGAATCCCCATCACTGGAGGTTTTAAGAACAGGTTAGACAGGTCCTGCTTCAGTGTGGAGGGCTGGCCTAGATGACCTCTCAAGATCCCCTCCAGTCCTACATATCTAAATGGACTCTCATGCTCCTCATCTCCACAATAAAGCTCTTTCACTTCCAACCCATAACACATCTCAAAATTGCACTGAAATGCAAAACAAACTAATATTAATGAAGTTTAAGAGCTCTTACCCAGAAAGATATTTAATGTAACATTTTATGTGTTATTTCTCCCTATGAGAAGTGTCCTTGGAACTTCTGACAACTGAACATATGAAACTTCTGATTTCCATAACTGGAAAAGACTGACCTCCAGCATACCTTGTGGTCCCAGTCTGGCCAGTTATATGCCTAACTTTAAGCACACAAGTAGCCCCCGTAGGCACCTGCTTAAATGCATTGCTGAAATGGGGTCTCTAACATCCTCCTTTCATTCTAGAAAGTCTTCCAGGTTAAAAAAACTGTAATAGATATATCTTAGAAATAAGCTAGCTAAAAGAGGACAGCGTCATCTTAAAAATTCTTATTCAGAAAAAGGAAAATACGAACTACTTCTAGAAATAGTAGGGATGTTTCTGAACAGTTAATACACAGTCAAGTTAAATTCAGCTGCACTTTCCCAAAAGTCAGTGAACATCAGTCTGCAGTCTGAATATTAAACACTGTACATTATTTTGGCCTTTCAGGTCTTATAAATCATGTATAAAATCCAATATTACTTAGGGAAAAAATGTATTAAATTCAATCTTCTAATTAGAGCCCATGAACTTTGTGGAGCAACACATTTATCTTATACATACTGCAATATCAATATATACCAAGACTTTTATTACTATTAAAAAGCTACCAATTTATGACTAATTAAAATGAGTGAAGCAAAATGATAAACAAAGAAAAACCACCCAAATTCAATCATTAAAGTGAAACTCCAAAGCACAGAATAAATATAAAGTCACTTGAATGCACTATCAGATCTTCAGTCATTTCAGGACATAAACTATTCTAAATCAATGCACATAAGCTACTGTGCCAAATTCATCCCAGAAGTTATTTGAGGGATGAAATTGGCCCATTGACTTTATTCTTGGATTTATGAGATTGTTCTTCAGTGTGTTATTTACACAAATGTAGGTTTGTCCACTTAATTGCAAGAAATGGAAGTCTGCTGTTATTCCAAGAAAAATAATAACTTGACTAGATTTCCATTTGTAGTAGTTATGGACAAATGGGCATGTTTGACGTTATTGTTCCTTATAGCTGACATGATGCCTTCACTGCACAATATTCAATACTGTTGAGCATATATACAGAGACTGGATTGTATAAAATCAGATGGAGAATTTCTAATGGACTTTGAACCCTTTGAAATGTATAAGAATACATATAAACAGTGAGTAGCAGTGCTTCTGGGTTCTTTACTTCCCCCTCTGCTTTTTTGCATCTTGGAAGCACTCTCTTTAGTGCAGGGGCTAACAGGCCATTACAAAGGTCATACAAAGAATGGAGGTTTCTTACTCTTTCCCCTCATGCACCCTTTGTGCCTGTGCAAGGGCCAGCCACAATCCAGCCCTTAGTTCTTTCAAACTCTTGAATTGCTTGTGCTAGGAGCCTGGATTTAGGATTGCTCATTTATAAGCATAAATTTGACCTAGTTGGTAGGACTGAAATCTGGTGGGAAGATAAACATGATTGGAATGTAAAAATCAAGACTTATAACCTTATTTAGGAAGGATTAGGTGGGCAGAAAGGGAGTGGCCCTCAGTCAAACACAGCATTACCCATTTCCAAGTCACTGACAACTCAGAAGTAAATGATCTTGAATGCTCATTGTGGATCAATGCCCTAACACAGTGGTTCTCAACCCACAGCCTGCATGGGTGTGCTAAAGGCTGCCGCCCATTCTCATGTGGCCAGGTCCGGTGCTGCCGCCTGTCTTGCGCCCAAGGTTCTGCTCCTGGCCCCATTCTGTGGAGGGAGTCTCTGGGAGGGGGCACTGGGCATAAGGGTGTGTGGGCAGGTTTGCGGGGGGCACACTAAGGTTCTCAACCTGCAGCACAGGTAACATTGTGGCCCACAATGATAAATAGGTCGAGAACCACTGCCTTAACAGGTAAAATACAAGAGGGGGGTATTAGTTAGCGTCTGTGACAGACCACCAAAAAAAAGTCACACTAGAGAACAGGATGACTGCCTCCTTAAGCACCTATCTTCTATATTGTGTAGGGGGGAAAAAGCTGTGTTGTCATGGTGGACTTCAATCTGAATGACGTGCTAGAAGCCTCATACTGCCAGTATTAACAAGTCCTTGGAATTTCTGAAAATTATAGGTGACACTTTCCTAGCTCAAAAAGTGTTGCATTCAACATTGGAGGCTACTATATTAGACTTCACCTTGATACATAAAGAGGAATTGATCACAGAATTAAAAATCAGTGGTTGCTTAAGTGCAAGTAATCAAGACCTAATTAAATTGGTGTGAAAATAGCACAAGTCCCAACGGGTAATATTTTATATATAATGCTTTAAATGAACCAGTTTCACAAACTGAAAACAATCAGCCAAGTCAGGTGGGAGAAAGAATTTAAAGAGAAAAATGTGAATCATAACTGTGAACTGCTTAAGAATATTTAACACAATCCCACAGTAAAGAAAATGGTTACACTGGTTTAATACAAAAACACCCTAATTTGGAGGGGAAATGAAAGTAGTAATGCAAAATAATTTTTATTTTGCACACACACAAAAGGAAGCTGATACCAATGTATATAAATTAGAAGTTAGGGATTATAGCAAATGGATAAGGGAAGCAACAAGACAACAGGAAAAATCCATGGCCATGAGAGTTAAGGTCTATAGGAGTTTTTTTTTTTTAAATATGTCAGGAACAAAAGGATCCCTAACAATGGTATTTGCCCATTACTAGATGAAATGATAGAATTGTCAATAATAATGCAAAAGGGGCAGAAGTATTCAATACATATTTCTGTTCTGTATTTGTGATTATATCTGGTTTATTCCCACCATTTGATGATGAAATACTTCCTATTTCAATAGCAAGGAGGATGATAAACAGCAGAGTCACAGAGTGGCTGGCCCCTGTAAATTAAGTAGGTCCAGTTCCCCTGTGCCAGAACCCATGTTCCCAATTTGGCCAAGTGAGAGGACAAGGGAGCACCTGGGGCTCCCTCCTCAGATTCTCCCTAATGAGTCAGAGTTGCCTGGAAAAGACAGAATCTGTTGAGAGCAGAAAGCTCTGCAGGCCTTCCTTGAGAATAGGGAGGAATTGGCTAGGACGCTGGCAGAGGGGCTAGTTTGCTGACTGTCTGGACCTAGAAGGCCAGTGTTAGGTGGCTGAAAACCGCTAGGAGACAAGAGCCAATGGAGAAACTAGTCTGCAGATGTTCCCGAGCAAGAGATCCAGTGTCAGGAGGCTGAAAAGGGCTGAGTTATTGGGCTGTGAGAACTGAATGCTAGTTGACTCCTGGGTGAGGAGCTTTTTAAAAAGTCACTGTACATTTTTAGGTTTTACTGTAGGAATTAAGAGAACAATTATTAGGAGGGTTCTATTTATTATTGTATGGTACCTAAATAAATTATGCTCAAAATGGCATGATGAATGGACACTGGTAGAGACTCTTCTTTTTATAGCTGGACTGAGAGTAAACTGATGCAGGTGCACCTGCTGGGTCATGACCTGCCACAGAAAGGTGCTCCAGGCTGCTACTAAAGCTAGACATTTTTAAATAAGCTGGTCCAGATAACTTGTATCCAAGAGTTTTAAAAGAGCTGGATAAGTAGCTCGTTGGACTGTTAATATCAATTTTTACTAAGTCTTGAAACACTGGGAAAGTTCCAGAGGACTGGAAGAAAACTATTGTTCTAAGAAGGGTAAATGGGATGACCTGGGTAAGTATTCACCAATAACACACATTTGATATGGTTTATATGACAGTTACAAGTGTCTTTATCTGCATCAATAACCATATGGGTTAGCTCATAACCCAAATACCCAGCAGTATAGCGTAGTGTAGTGAGGCATGTATCATAGACAATGGGACCTACATCGCCAAAGAGGAGGCTATCTGAGGCTCATTTCTGATCCAAGCGCTGAGACTTAGTCAATTGTCAGAGACACCAGCCCACACTTGCCTCATGTGAGAGTTGAGGGTCCCAATGAAGGGTGTGTCAACCTGTATAAGACTGAAGTCAACACAGCACAGCAAGTCCTGGCCAAAAGCTTCTCAGCCCTTTAATGAGATTTGGTAACCATAAGCGGGTTCCTCCTACAACCACAATTCTGATCTGTGTGCCTGCCTCAAAGGTATGACAAACATAATACACTAAAGAACCCCAAACCCAAGCCTCCGAGCACTCTAGGAAAGATGAAAAAAATTGCTTGACTGCTCATGCCAAAATGCATTATATATTCTTCCTAAACCTAGAGGTAACCAGCCAAAGCACTCCAGGTGAATCACCATAGATTCCCCACGTCCATGAACAAACTACACCAAGAATGGAGTTAGGGTAGGTGGGTAGATTAAAGACTGGGCTGGCTGGAGCGCTGTCTCTCAGGGCATGCATAGACCACATCTCCACCTGGAACTAAGCAGTGGGATTGAATAGCAGCCACAGGAGCCCAGCCTGGGCTAATCCTGGCTACTTGGTGGAACACAGTGTGGGAGCAGTTCATCCCTCACCACTGCCATCAAGGACATGCCTGGGATGTCTGTTCTGCAGCTGGAATGATCAAAGCAGTGCCCTGATAAAGAGAAACAGCACTGAGTTCACTTCATTTCCCCTCAGTATGTTTCAGTTCATTTAGCAGATGAATATTTGAGGTTTTGGGGTTGTTGTTTTTCAAAAAGAATTTTGAATCAGTTTTTTTTTTAATACACACGTCAATGTCAACTGACTTAAAACGTTTAGAGGGTAAATTTCAGTAGCAATGCAAGTGTTTACTATATACATTACATAAACTGGACAAAACCTGGCAATTTGCCATCTATTAGAATGAATATCAATGTTATGGGCGGCTTGCGTTCTCATGGGTTCTGACAAGAGCTAATTCAAGTGTATAATGCACGAGAGGCACTGGTTAAAGTAGATGAGGGCTATTAACTTGGTTTATAGCTTTATTGTTGAGTTGTGGAAGTCTAAAGATGTAATGTTCAGATATATTAAGTAAGGAAAACAAAAATCTAATTGTGCTTTGATTTGGTTCATACACAAACTGTCTAGGCAAACGAAAACCTAACTTCAATTCCCAAATCTCACGTAATAAATAAATTGTAGATCATATTTTTTCATAGGCCAAGGTTTGAAGCTCTTAAGTTAACCTAAAAGGGCTCTGATCTCTGCACTGGCTCCCTACTGAAATAGAACTCTAGATGTACCCTAACTCCTTCCACACACCCCGCCTTCCTGACCCCATGATAGCCGTGTTCCATGGAGAAATGAAACAGTTGACAAATAGGGGAAAGACTGCTGAGCTCAAGGGACAGAACATTGAAGAGAAGTGGAGCTAGATCATGGAACTCATTAACAGAAGCTATAACTAGTGTTATGCCAGGAATATTTCAAAAAGTACACATTTCTCCAGTGAGTCTGTGAAATCTCTCCAGTGATCTCACTTTACTTTAGGATCTGGAAATAGAAATCACTCTCCTTAATTACCCAGGTTAGAGACTGCACTCTGAGAGTAGCACTAAAATGTGTTTAGTTCCATTTCCTTGATCTTATAGGTGATCTGGGTCTAATTTTGTTTTTAAATAAAAATAGCGTTTTGCCTTTTAGAAAACTGTAAAGCTGAAAGCCTCTTTAAAAACTGACACTCTTTCCATTTCCCCTGTTCCTTTACTTTTCAGGCCACACACATTTTTAAACACCTCTCATCTCTAACTGTAGGAGTTTAGAACAGACATGCCTTCTGTTGCATTTAATAAAGGCTAAAATTTTCTAAAGTACCAAATAACTTAGGAACCCAAGTCCCAGTTTCAAAAGTAATTTAGTTACTTAGGAGCCTAAGTCTCATTGAAAGTCAGTAGGATTCAGGCTCCTAGGTGCCTAAGTCACTTCTGAAAACAGGAAATCATGAGAAAAATGAAACTTCCACAGGCTTGATGCCTCTCATCAGGCACAGAAGGGGCAATTTGCAACCCCCCCATCTGTACAACTGTACATGTGCAGTTGAGGTGTGAGGGATTCCCTCCTGGAGGAGAACAGGCACCTCTTCATTTTGACAGAAGTTGGAAGCATTAATATCCTCTGAGCCTCCATTGGCTGGTCTGAAAAAGTCAATCTTCTGTATACCTGGGGTCACACTCCCCTCCTCTGGTTAATCTCAGCACCAGTCCCCATGAGAGAGTAGGGGATCATAGGAGGCTTGCTCTTTAACTATTTTCCTCCAGGCATACCTTCTTCTGTTTGGGACTGTCTGTATTCCTTTTACACAGCAGGGCTGCTACTAGCAGGTCAGGCTTCTGTACCAGATATGGACTGGCTACAGAGCTTCCATTGTGGCAGGAGCTACAAGAGATGTGATCTTTTTAAAAGACTTTAATGCACTGCCAGGTGTGGTTGTCACCAGTTCGGGTAAGTCATGTTACACATGGGGTGGCCTTTGCATCATGGCACCACTGAGTGGATGAACACTGAATACAATTTTAGCATTCCACCACGGGGACTGTAACAGGGTGGTTTACTCCTTAATGGCTAGTTGCCTGGGACCAGTCAACCCTAGCTACTAAGGAGGCACACCTGGGCAGAGATCAGCTGATTCCCCCATTAAAGAGCAGCAGGAAAAGGGGGAGGCTTCTGGGCATCACTAGGCTCCAGCATGGAACCCTCAGTTTTCAGGGAGAAGGCTCCAGTCAAGGCAGGCCCACAGCAGGACTCAATTGGGACTTAAGAATATTTATTTTGAATATTTTGTTATATTAATAAATCCAACCCCAGGAAGGGGTATTGCTGAACTTAAGAAGAGTTTGTCTATAAGGTGCCAGCAGAAGTCAGGCATTAAATCTGACCATTAGTATTAACTAGGCAATAGGATAAGGATACCCCTGTATACAAATACTTCATAATGATACAAGAAAGACCAAACAGAACATTCTTCAGTATAAACTGCTTCACCTTATGCACCAGTTATCTGTGCTCATAAAGCACAAGAGCCTACATGAGAACAATGAACGTTGGAGATATCAAGGTAGGATGTGTGATACTGTACCTATTGTGTGGATATGTCCTATCATCTAGCCCTCATGGAATCAAATTTAACAAGAGCTGAACAATCTGTTTAGGATAGAGCCCTCACCACCCTTATAGAGCTCCATGAATAATTATATATATAAATAAATTGCAGGACTTCTACAGCTTTAGAGGAAAAGGTTTGGCAATTTAATCTATGTGAGTGTGACCTGGTTCACTCACCACTGAGGCACCTCCTGGCAGCTGTCATGGGAATTAGCCCTGCTTGCCAGGACATCCTCCTCTGGTGGTGCCTCACTGCCATCACTTTTGTTCCAGGAGCTGCACCACTCCCATGACTGTGGCATCCCCTTCAGTGGCACTGCCCTCCAGCTGCACCACACTCTATTCCCCCACTTCAGACCTGCAATCTCTGTCCAGCCACTCCCTCAGTGGCAACTGCAGTCCATTGTCCCGGGACTGCACCCTCTTCTGCCCAAACCTCAGGGCCTCAGCCTACAGGCCCTAGCAGGCAGGGGGGCAGAAGCTCTCTCTAGCTCCCCTAGTCGCTGCTTATAGTGCTGCTCTAGCTCAGGTACTGGTGCGCCTGCCTCCTGCTAGGAGCCTCACCTTTTCCCTAAGAGCTCCAGTCAGCTACTGAACTGTGCTCAGCCCTGCAGCCTCTCTTATATGAGCCTGCCAGGCCATGATTGGCTGCTTCTCTCAGCCCCTTTCTAATTGGCTGCCTCTGGCACAGCCTCCCTAGGGCTGCTTCAGAAAAACTCCTTTTCTTCCAGTGAGGGACAGCCAACCCATCACATGCACTAAACACATAGTTTTACACAAATGGGGAACCTATTCTTATTGACTACAGACAGTTGGAAATTTTTCAGTGAAACAGAATTTTGTTGGAAAATGCCACTAGGTCATATCCAAAATGTCTCACGAAAAACAGTTGAGTTCAATGAACTTCTGCTGAATTACAGGCAGCGAGGGTTCTGTTGGAATCCTGTCTGGTTCCCTGCCAATTGTCCTGGGGAGCTACTGGGGAGCCTTGCAGTGTGGACTGCTCCAAGGCCAGGAATGTTGTTTGTCACTTTCTCTTACCTTTATGATCATTTTTCTTATCACCTAATCTCCTCTGTTCCCTTCTTGGACTACACTATTTATTTTAGGTCATAGGATTGATGAGATCTGTAAGAAATGTAAGGCTCTATGAAAGAAAAATTTACTTGATTTATCATCTGGCATTTGTTTAGTACTCCAGAGCCATCATCATAGCCTTCAGTAAACAGATGAACTTCAGGGTTACTTTCAATAGCAGACAAGAAGTTGAATACTAAATGTAGAATTAGCTGGTGATATGCAGGTCTGGTAGCACCTGCCTAGTGAGATTGCCCAACAGTGCTCATTGTAAGGCCGTGTTTTCAGTTGCTTATAACTTTGCCAGACTAATGGTTTGGGCTGAAATTTGCCATATCAGGTGTCTACCTCAGGCCATATTTTTTTCTAAAACATTTCAGCCAAAACAACCCAGCCATCTCTGAGAATGAGGATAGGAAGAAAATACATTGTTTTGTCCATGTTAAAAATGTTAGTGACCTTTTCTTCTAAAAGATCTAGGATCAACACCCCATCTAACAGGGACTTGAAATTTGGCAAAGGGATGGTCTTTGCATCAGGTATTGAGCCAGCTGAAAGTTTTCTAATGGAAGGGTTCCCTTCAGTTCCTCATCCATAAAATGGGGATGATAATAATATCCCCTCCTCTCACACGCATGTTATGAAAATAAGTTAATGTTTGTGAAATGTTTAGCTATTATGGAGATGAGTGCGATAGAAAAGCCCACGAAGAAATGAATAGTGTGTTCAGAGCAAGGTTCAAGTAGTGTGCAGTGAAAAAACCATGGGACCACACATTGAGAAAACAAAATATTAAACCGCTGCTCATTGAGTGAGCACCATCCATTATGTGCATTAAATGAGGCAATGGCCCAACAGGAAAAAAAGTATGATTATCATGTAATTAATTGAAGTCTATATTATAATTTATATGCTCAAGAGGGCTGAATTAAAGTTGCGTGAGGCAGCCTTAATTCTGGCATTTCCGAACTTGGGAGGGCTTGACTTTGCAACATTTATTGAACCAACTTCTGGTGGCAGAAGAGACATGCTCCTGAGATTCTCAGAGCTCTCCTTCAGGTCTGGGAAAGGTAACCAGAATAATGTCACAGCTCATTACAAGGAGGGACAGATTGTTAAGCATAAGGGGTTAACATATGTTGCAAGAAACCACTTAAAATGAAGAGGGCAATTAACACCTCTGCAGTCATAGGACAGTGGATAATTAGTAGGCTACAAATTATTCTAATGAGCTATAAAACCAGTGTCTGTTGAGACCATGATTTTTAGTGGCTAGCTGAATCATGAATTTAAGTTCCCAGGCTCATCTTTTGAAGGTATTGTGCATGTTTCCTTTGAGGAGGAGGACTGAGAAGTCTGCTATGGAGTTATCACTTTGAAGTTTTCATCCATGGATGGTACAGTGTTTTTGCCTTTTATCGTTTTTCTGTGTTGAGTTTATTTGAGAGCACAGTGATTTGTCTGGCTTCACCCATCTATGTTGGGGCATTTGGTGCACCGGATGAGGTATGCCATGTTGTGATAGAGATATCTAGGACCCATGGGTCTTGAAAGGTGTGTTATGCGTGGTACTGATCCTTGTAGCAGCGGAGATGTGGCTGCAGGTTTTACATCTGTTGTCCTGGCATGGTCTGGTGCCACTTTGAGTTGATGTGCCCTCGTCTGTAGGGAGCTTGCTTCTGATAGACCCTGCCAGAACAACAGACACAAAAGGGAATGTGAAAAAATTCAAACAAGGTAGGTCAGGCTCAGTCCCAAACTTACATCCCTGTAACTCTTTTGACTTCAGCAATATAACTCCTGATTTTCACCTTTGAAACAGAGAGTAAGTTTGGTAAACTCTCATTTAGTCTTATTTCCATTCAAATGCTATAAAAGAAAATTATTAAAAAATAACATTAAAAGCAAAATTGGAAATAGAGGTGGAGTTAAGTTGAAAATCCTTATCCAAAGGATTCCGATATAGTCAACCACAAAATTCATTTTCATACATGGGTCCAGATTCTGAAAGGCCTGTGCTGTAAAATTTAAGAGGTATTGCTATCCTGGGCCTGATCCTGAGATCAGGCCCATCTATGTTCAGTGCAGGAGCATGGTTTGGGGGTAGACACAGAGGTGGTTTTATGCCATCTCTCTTCTTCCTTGATCCTAGGGACAACTTCGGGGGCAGTTCAGCCCGCAGCACAATTTACAGCAGCCCTGAACTCCTCCAATTTACACTGCTTGGTAACAGCCCCTAAGGACCATATCAGTGTCACAGCATCAGCAAAATGCCCCTTGTTCGTACTAAGCTGGGATGACCAGGATCTGGAAGGATAAGGCCAACCATGCCAACGTTACACCATACATAGATTCCCCTGCACAAGAGGAATTCCCAGCTAGTGATTTGCATCACTGGTGGGACAAAAGAAGATGGAAAATTGGCCAGAACAATGCAGAGAATCTCACCCATTGTTTTCTAGTTCTATCTAGCTATTTTGAGAGTTGAGACCCACCTCTCACTGAGAATGAGAAAAGTAAGACATTTCACAGTTAAAGTTTTATATTTACTTACAATATTGTACGTGAAGGATTGCAAGTTTTTAGTATCAGTTAATACTATACATGATCATGTGTGCACAATGAGGTGATTTATGAACATACTATAATGGCAGTTCTAGCTCTGACTTAAAGAGCCTTTCCTTTGTTTGGGTGATGGCTACATTTCAGCGATGAAATAATTCCTATACAGTATGCTGTCTTGGAAAGTACTTTTGGATCCATCTGGGTGAAATCAATGGGAACGGATTGGTGCTCGGTGTTTTTCAAAAAGTTTCTGTAGGTGCCTTAATATGGACACAAGGCCCTAATTTATGCTCATTTTAAAAAATCTTGGGCAGAGATTTCTGTTTTGATTTATAATTTAAATTTTTAAAAGCATCTCTCTGGTCAGAAAGCCTGTAGAGAAAATTTCAGAGAGGGTTTTATGGCCAAGTCAAGTGTGAAATTAAAAAAGAAAAAAGGTGGATGGACTCTCTCTCTCTCACACACACGCCCACACACGCACACGAATTAGCTTGGAACCCTTGAACAGTTAACAGCAAGCACAGGGATAGACTCTCTATTTGGAATCTAGTCCATAGTAAAGGGCAGCACCTTGTTTCACTTCCCCTAGAGCAGCCTGCAGGGGCTGAGATGTAGATTGTGATTCAGTATCTCCCTCCTACAGGTCTCCTCATTGTTCCAGGTAGGGAGAAAACTATGCCTATAACTAATTAAGGGATAGCTTGTGACATTCCAGTTTGCTACTCTTTGCTTGCCTCTGCACTGTCACGCTTTCCCTGGAGCAGTCTGGAAGGGAGATGGTGAAACAGTGACTCTGTTGCTCCATATGAGGGAGTACCCTTAATCGGGTCTGGCACTGTGAATTTTCCCTGTTATGCCAGTGGAATTACATCACCAGGCATTTTAGAGTCAAGGCTCACCCATTCCCTTCTTTTTCCCCACAAAAGAGATGTAGTGGCTCCAGGCAGCCTGCTTCCCCGCTACACTCAGGAAACTGTGGTACAGGATGCCATCTATTCTCTTGCCGCAGCATGTAGGATGGGCATGATCTAGCCCATAATAATCCAAAAAGAAAATATCTGAGTCCTCTGTAGGCACCACTTTTATTTATTCTTGGTTCTAGATCAGGGTTTTATGGTCCTGAAATAATAGCTCATAGATTTTTTTTTTTTTTAAGAACCCAACCATAGTGGAGCAATATTCTTTGTTACCACAGGGTGGCACCTCTTAAACTCTTAGCTGTATGACAAACTTGTCAACATATTTTTAAGCTAACTACATTATATAGAAGTAAGAGATATTCACCCAATTATTCCTAAGATTTTGTTTTAATCTCCCCCTAAAGTATTTCATTTGGGGATGTCACGGTTCCTCCCCCACTCTGAACTCTAGGGTACAGATGTGGGGACCTGCATGAAAAACCTCCTAAGCTTATCTTTACCAGCTTAGGTCAAAACTTCCCCAAGGTACAAAATATTACCCCCGTTATCCTTGGACTGGCCGCTACCACCACCAAACTAATACTGGTTACTGGGGAAGAGCTGTTTGGACGCGTCCTTCCCCCCAAAATACTTCCCAAAACCTTGCACCCCACTTCCTGGACAAGGTTTGGTAAAAAGCCTCACCAATTTGCATAGGTGACCACAGACCCAAACCCTTGGATCTGAAAACAATGAAAAAGCATTCAGTGTTTTACAAGAAGACTTTTAAGAAAAAATAGAAGTAAATAGAAATAAAGAAATCCCCCCTGTAAAATCAGGATGGTAGATATCTTACAGGGTAATTAGATTCAAAAACATAGAGAACCCCTCTAGGCAAAACCTTAAGTTACAAAAAAGATACACAGACAGAAATAGTTATTCTATTCAGCACAATTCTTTTCTCAGCCATTTAAAGAAATCATAATCTAACACATACCTAGCTAGATTACTTACTAAAAGTTCTAAGACTCCATTCCTGTTCTGTCCCGGGCCAAGACGACTACAGACAGACACAGACCCTTTGTTTCTCTCCCTCCTCCCAGCTTTTGAAAGTATCTTGTCTCCTCATTGGTCATTTTGGTCAGGTGCCAGCGAGGTTACCTTTAGCTTCTTAACCCTTTACAGGTGAGAGGAGCTTTCCCCTGGCCAGGAGGGATTTCAAAGGGGTTTACCCTTCCCTTTATATTTATGACAGGGGATAATAAATATTTTGCTATATGTTAGATCTAGGCACAAACTTTGAAAAGAATAATGTATTTGCTTAATGTATCTGCTTTTTCGGCCTACGGAATTCCATGAGAAGACCATTTTCTTAAATTTAGTCATTATTTACATTTGTCCAGTATTTTTAAACTCTGGTTAACTGCAGATTTAAAAATCAAGTTGCTTACTTGAGACAAGTCAGCTAAATCTAGTCAGATTGTTTCTGCTGTCTGATTGAATAAGCACACAAGCACGTCTGTGTTAAATGCATACCAAAGATAATTTAAAATTTGGTTTCTATTAATGTTTTGTACATGCAACTTTTAAATTTAGTTTCCACTCATTTTTAAGGCAGCAGAAGTTGTTCACTTAAATGTTTATAGAAAATATATACAAAAAAGGGGTATAAACAGGTCTTGAAAAATTCAGTTCAAAATCTATTAGTCACTAAAATTATTGAACTGTTTTCTCCTAACATTATTGTATATATACACACTTATGGGTATGTCTACACTATGAAATTAGGTCGATTTTATATGTCAATTTTTAGAAATCAATTTTATACAGTCGATTGTGTATGTCCCCACTAAGCTCATTAAGTTGGCAGAGTGCGTCCTCACTACCATGGCTAGAACCGACTCACGGACCGGTGCACTGTGGGACGCTATCCCACAGTTCCTGCAGTCTCTGCTGCCCATTGGAATTCTGGGTTAAGCTCCCAATGCCTGATGGGGCAAAAACATTGTTGCAGGTGGTTTTGGGTACATGTCGTCAGTCTCCCCTCCTTCCTTCCCTCCGTGAAAGCAACTGCAAACAATCATTTCGTGCTTTTTTCCTGGGTTACCCATGCAGAGGCCATAGCATGGCAAGCATGGAGCCCACTCAGCTCACCGCTGCTGTTGTGAACATTGTAAACTCCTCGCGCATTATACTGCAGTATGTGCAGAACCTGGGTAAGAGATGGCAGCACGAGGATGATTGTGAGCAGGACATGGACACAGACAGTTCCTGAAAGCACCGGATGTGGCAATTGGGACATCATAGCGGCAGTGGGGCTGGTTGATACAGTGGAACACTGATTTTGGGTCCAGCAAACAAGCACAGACTGGCGGGACCACATGTCTTGTGGGTATGGGATGATTCCCAGTGGATGCAAAACTTTCACATGCATAAGGCCACTTTCCTGGAACTCTGTGAGTTGCTTTCCCCGACCCCAAAGCGCAGGAATACCAAGATGAGAGCTGCCCTGACAGTTGAGAAGCAAGTGGCGATAGCCCTGTGGAAGTTTGCAACGCCTGACTGCTACCAGTCAGTCGGGAATCAATTTGGCGTGGGCAAATCTACTGTGGGGACTGCTGTGATTCAAGTAGCCAATGCAATCACTGACGTTCTCCTATCAAGGGCAGTGACTCTGAGAAATGTGCAGGTCATAGTGGATGGCTTTGCTGCAATGGGTTTCCCTAACTGTGGTGGGGCAATAGACGGAAGGCATATCCCTATCTTGGCACTGGACCAAGGTGCATGACGCTCGCATCTTTAGGAACTCCGGGCTGCTTGAGCAGCTGCAAGAAGGGACTTACTTCCCAGACCAGAAAATTACTGTTGGGGGATGTTGAAATGCCAGTAGTTAACCTTGGAGACCCAGCATACCCCTTGCTCCCATGTCTCATGAAGCCATACACAGGCAGCCTGGACAGTAGTAAGGAGCAGTTCAACTATAGGCTGAGTAAGTGCAGAATGGTGGTAGAATCCGCCTTTGGATATTTAAAAGCTCACTGGCACTGTTTGTTGACTAGCTTAGACCTCAGTGCAACCAATATTCCCATTCTTATTCCTGCTTGCTGTGTGCTCTATAATATCTGTGAGAGTAAGTGGGAGACATTTATGGTGGGGTGGGAGGTTGAGGTAAATCGCCTGGCTGCCAATTTTGAACAGCCAGACACCAGGGTGATTAGAAGAGCACAGGAGGGCGCGCTGCGCATCAGAGAGGTTTGAAAACCAGTTTCATGACTGGCCAGACTATGTGTGTGTTTCTCCTTGATGCAAACCCGCCCCCTTTGTTGATTTTAATTCCCTGTAAGCCAACCACCCTCCCCCCTTCAATCACAGCTGGCAAAGGAAATAAAGTCACTATTGTTTTGAAACCATGCATTTTTTTTATTAATTGAAAAAAAAAAGGGAGATAACTGATAAGGTAGTCCAGGGGGGTAGCGTGGGGTGGGGGAGGAGGGAAGGACAAGGGCACATTGCTTATTGTAGCCACACTACAAATCAAAACTGTTTGAATGACAGCCTTCTGTTGCTTGGGCCATCCTCTGGAGTGGCATGGCTGGGTGCCCAGAGCTGCCTCTTCCTCTCCCGCCCCCGCATTCTTGGGCATTTGGGTGAGGAGGATATGGAACTGGGGGAGGAGGGCAGGCGGTTGTACAGTAGATGCAGCAGCAGCCTGTGCTTTTGGCTTTCCTGCAATTCCGCCAGACATCTGAGCATGTCCGTTTGCTCCCCCATTAGCCTCAGCATTGCGTCCCGCCTCTTCTCATCGTGCTCACTTAATGCTTTCCTGGCCTCTGCCGCTGAATGCCTCCATGCATTAAGCTATGCCCAATCAGTTGTGGGAGGACTGCATGAGCTTGGAAAACATGTCATCACGAGTGCGTTTTTTTCGCCTTCTAATCTGCGATAACCTCAGGGATGGAGATGATAGGGGGAGCACAAAAACATTTGCACCTGCAGGGGGATAAAAAGGGAGAGTAAAATTTAAGATGATACATTTCTGAGAACAAAAGGGAGACACTTTCACAGTGAATCAAGAAATTCACAGCAGACAGCACATGTGCTTTAGGTACAAGGTCGCATTTTGCCTTTTATATTGAGCGCCTGCCGGTATGGTGACACATCACATACAGCTGAGCAACAGAATTTGGGTTCCAGGCAGCCATGGTAAGCCAAAGGGTATGCGGGTTTGGCTTCTAACGCCTTCATAACATGTGGGAATGTTTTCAAACTGCAGCATCCTCCTTTCCCATAGCAAGCAATGCCGGTTGGGTTTGCCATTTAAAAGGAGGGGTTGCGGGTGGATGTGCAGCACACACCTTCCTCCCACCCCTCCACATGGCTATTTGGGATGATCCCTTCACTTCTTCCCCCCCATGTGGCTTTGGGATGACCCCTTTTAGCCAAGTGCAAACAGCCCAGCATGAACGGGGTCCTTTTACTGTTCCCTTACAAAAATTCTTCTATTTCAACCAGGTGACCATGAATGATATCACTCTCCTGAGGCTAACACAGAAAGATAAAGACTGAATGTTGCTTGAATGCGACCAAAACCCAGGACCATTCACTGCCATGCTTCGTGCTGCAATGATTCCAGACTACTTGCTACTGGCTTGGCGTGGTAAAGTGTCCTAACTTGGAGGACAAAATAAGGCAGCCCTCCCCAGAAACCTTCTGCAAAGGCTTTCAGAGTACCTCCAGGAGATCTTCATGGAGATGTCACTGGAGGATTCCCGATCCATCCCCAGACATGTTAACAGACTTTTCCAGTAGCTGTACTTGCCGCAAATGCATCCCAATTCTTCAAGACAAATCAAACATTAAACACTATTGCTTTAAAACCCTGTACTGTAGTTAAATGTGCACTTACCAGAGCTGCCTTCTCCGCCTTCAGGGTCGGGGATCCCGCCTTGGGAGGGTATTGGCTCCAGGGTGATGAAAAGGTCCTGGCTGCCGGGCAGAACGGATTCATCGCTTGTCTGCTACGCATTCTCCTCCTCCTCCTCTTCCTCATCCACAAAATCCTCCTCCATGTTGCGTGAGACTCTCCCTTGCAGGTGTCCACGGACAGTGATGGGGTAGTGGTAGGGTCCCCCCCTAGAATGCCATGCAGCTGATCATAGAAGCAGCATGTATGGGGCTCTAACCCAGAGTGACCATTTGCCTCCTTTGTCTTTTAGTAGGTTTCTCTAAGCTCCTTGACTTTCACGTGCCACTGCTGTGTGTCCCTGTTGTAGCCTCTGTCCACCATGCCCTGTGCGATTTTTGGCATTATATTAGCATTTCTTCTTTTTGATCGGAGTTCTGCCTGCACAGATTCTTGTCCCCATACAGCAATCAGATCCAGTGTTTCCCAGTCGCTCTATGCTGGAGCTCGTTTGCGATTCTGGGGGGACTGCATGGTCACATGCTGAGCTCGCCACGCTGACCAAACAGGAAATAAAATTCAAAAGTTCCCGGGGCTTTTCCTGTGTATCTGGCTAGTGCATCAGAGTTGAAAGTGTTATCCAAATTGTTCACATCAGAACACTCTGGGATAGTTCCCGGAGGCCAATAACGTTGATTTGCATCTGCACTACCCCAAATTCGACCCAGCAAAGTCGATTTTAGCACTACTCCCCTCACCGGGGAGGAGTACAGAATTCAATTTTAAGAGCGCTTTAGGTCGACGGAACAGGGTTGCTTGTGTAGACGCATTCATTATAAAATCGACATAACGTGGCTAAATTCAACCCAACCCTGTAGTGTAGACCAGGGCATAGACAAAACATTTCTTCAGAGGTTGCATTTTTTTCCAAAGATACTGCATTCCCTTTTTTCTATCACACTCTGGGGGTTATGACAACAAATAGCTTTGCTGACATAAATCCTTATCCAAAGCCCAGTGAAATCAGTGGAAAAATTGCTATTGACTTCAGTGGGCTATGAATCAGGGTTACAGAAAGAAGGTTTTGAGTTTAATGAAGTACTTAGTTTCTTCCATTATTTAAAACAAACAATTATACTTAGGCAGTGATATACTTAGGGATCATGAAGGATTTCAGTGTCTTTTATAGTGGCAAATAATATATGGGTTGCTGCTTGACTTTCTTTCTGTTTGGAATTACTGAAAGTAAAAATGAACATGCAAAGCTTTTGTCTGGTAAGGTCTCATATCCAATCTTTGACCTTGTTATTAAAAGAGGGCTAATGTGACCCTTGGATGCCTAAACAGGGGAATCTCAAGTAGGAAGGTATATTAGCTCTGCATTTAGCACTGGTGTGACTGCTACTGGAATACTATCTCCAATTCTGGTATCCAGCATTTACAAAGGGTGTTGATAAATTGGACAAGTTCAGAGAAGAGCCTCAAGAATGATTAAAGGATTGGAAGACATGCCTTCTAGTGACAATCTCAAGAAGTTCAATCCATTTAATTTAACAAAGAGAAAGTTGAGGCATGACTTGATCAGTCTGAGACCCTGCTTGGGAACAGAAATTTGACAGAGGGCTCTTCAATCAAACAGAAAAAGGTATAATAGGATCCAATGGCTAGAAGTGGAAGACAAATTCAGACTGGAAATAAGGCATAGATTTTTTGTCAGTGAAGGTAATTAACCATTGGGACAACGTACCAAGGGCTACCCAAGGGATTCTTTATCACTGGCAATTTTAAAAATACAATTGGATGTTTTCCTAAAAGATATACTCTAATTCAAACAGGAATTAATTCAGGGATGTCCTGTATTGTACAAGAGATCAGAACAGACAATCAGAGGTCCTTCTGGCCTTTGAATCTATGAATCTTTCATGTTAAAAGAAAACTGGATAAAAGATGGAATTTCAGTGCAGTGACTGTAAACAAGAAATGTTTTTTAAAAATTTAAAAGATTATTTTCTGCACTTGGTTTTGCAATGCACCAATGCCTTGTTAAATTTCTTGCTATAGACTTTGTAAAATTATCAGCTACAGCGCTACTTTTAACACAGCCTATGTGCGTACAGCATTTTGCATCAGTGTTGGTAGACTAATGTTATTTTATAATTAACTTGCAATCACTGATTTGGTAAATGTCAGTACTGCAGAGTAGTTTTTGGGTTTTTTTTACTTGATAAATGAAGTGTAATTACTTGCAAACATACCTACTGTGATACCTACATTTGTAGACCAGCAAAGCTTTGTAACTCATCTTTGCAACTAAAATGAAGGTGTTTCATTTTTTACAAGAGGAAGTTTAGATTAAAAAAATAGAATTCCACCATCAGTCGGCTCAGGACATGTCATTTTATAAAGTTGGTCCAAACCCCGCAATTCTTCTGATTGAGAACTAAAACTGAACCAGGTAACAGGAGGAAATTTGGGCAGAACAACAGACATAGTAAAGAATGGGATTATACGTTAATGTTTGCACAACAATTGAAAATGGTTAAATGAATTTTATTTGATAAGGTGTTTGGTTTTGGTGTGGTTTGGTTTTAATGCTACAAATATAGTGGTAGCTGGATTTTGTTATTTGTTATTGCATCTCTCACTTAAAACTACAGGATAATGTATATGAAATAGGGATGAGTCAACTTATATTAACACAGGTCAATCTATACTACCTAATGCAATGGGCATGGGTAGAATGCCCCCACAACCCAGTTACTCCCAGCTGTGGGGTAGCCCTTTAAGGCTATAGGTGTAATAAAAATAATAATACCTCTCTCTTATGTAGAGCTTTTATCAGTAGTTCTCAAAGCTCTTTCCAAAGAAAGTGATCATCATAATCATCATCCCCATTTTATAGATGGGCAAACTGAGGCACAGAGAGGTGGAGTAACTTGCCCAAGGTCACCCTGTAGAGCAATGGTAGTACTGGGACTACAACCCAGATGACTTGACTGTTAGAAACTTCCAATTTATGCTGGAACTGTACCAGTTCCGACCAGCCTAAGATTTTGGTGAGGCAAAGGGAGTGCAAAGATTGGTTAATAGCTCCTTTACCCTCCCCACCCTGTACTACACCTTCCTGTACTCAGTCATGCACAACTCAGCCAGGCCAGAGAATCTAGCCTTTTAAGTCTACCATGTGCTGCAGTTGCTCCCTTCTACTGGTTATAACTGTACTGGAAGGGTATGCATGAATCAGCAAACCAACTAAGACAGCAGATCTCAAGTAAAACTTCCTTTGACTGGAGGTATCAGGAAGCATTAAAAACTAAACAAGTTTGTGTCACAATTTCCATTAATGAACATTAGTTGCTTTTAAACTGTTACTTTAAAAGTATTCAACACAAAGTTCTTAATTATTGGTGGAAGATTCATATTCCTGGTGTAACTCTGCACGGTGATTAAGATCCTTTAGTGCCTTTACAAAGGCTTTGGGAAAATGAAGGTAAACTGATAGTTTCTCCTTAAAGTGACTATCATCTAAGACTACATATAAAGGTCATTTAGTGATAATTAAATGTACTCTGATTCTAACTCTTAGCCTCAGACAATGTGTATCCAATTCACAGATGAGTACACAATCCATGAATATTCACTTGGTTGACTGAAAGTGAGTATTTTTGGCTAATAGGCTCTTCTAACATAATCTCTTATTAAAATGAGAGATTGAAAACTCTTATTAAATAGCAGAGAATTAAAAATGTCAGCACAATTAAGAATCGTTTGCACAGGAACACCATTAGAAGATAGATACCTGCAGTGAGCATTGGCTTATTTGCATTTCCACTTAGTCCAAAATTGACCCTAAAGATAGTCTGATTCTTTTGTATTTCCTGTCTTTCAAAACCTATCAAAATGTTCAAACTAAAGAGAAACCAGTTTACCACCACTCTGAATACTGGGGTCAGTTCCAATCACATTTGTTTTCCGGTGGCCCAAATGGCTTCCTCTTATCACCAGCGTTCGTGGCATTCAATACAGAGTTATATTAAAAGATTATGTTTGAACTGGAATCCACACTTATCTGTACAATTTTAGGGTTAATATTGTTCTCAGTTCATGCATGGAACTTCCACTGGAATCAATGCGACTTTGCATTAAAAATTGAAGACAGAATATGGCCTTGCCATTCAGTTGTATTCTGCAGGGAAAGATACAACATATTGTTTTTCATCTCAGTGCCCCTTTTTGGTGTGGTTTTTTTTTTTTTTTTTTGCTCAAAATAAGAAATGCCAGTTTTGTTTTACAGTTCTAAATGTTAGTTCTATGTATTCCCCTTGATAGAAACTAGTCATCTAGCTTTCAGCTAGGCTCCACTTATTGAAACACATGATGCAGGGATTTCCTTCTCAAAGTACCATTTCATTTAATACTGTACATTCAAAACTTCATACATCCAGTAAATTAATATTTGACAATGATACATTGTTACACTATCCAACAAGCGTTCAAATTGTCAACGTTTTAGAATTGCAATTAAATTTCCATTATTTCTTTGCTTTTTGTATTTTTTTTTAAAAGATGGTGGTTTGTGCAGAGTTGGTGAGGTGTTGAGCACAGGCCATGCAAAGCCAGTGGGTTTTCATTAAGTCTACTAAATAGGTCTGTTGCCTTAGTGAGGACATGGTCTGACAATTTGTCCAAGTATATCCTTATGTTTTGCCCCCCCACAGTGCTCCCTATCCTCTAGATGGATAACGTGCTATTATGTCTGTCAGGGGAGACTGGGGCATCATTCAAAGAGGGCAGAATTAAGGTTTTGTAGTGGGGTGGTCTATACTTTAACTCTCTCTTTTCCGATGTAGGAGCACTCAATATTCCCAAAGGGTACAGGGTATCCTTTCACTTCTTAACTGTACTGGCAGGTTACTCATCAATCAGTGAAAGGTACCCTTTCACTTCTTTTCAGCAATTTCCTTATTCTATGAAAAATATATGTAAAGTCTACTTGAGACTGATGTATCTTAATTGAGATGATAGTTATTAATCATTGCAAACATCACTTTCTGTAGAAAATGCCAAGATATGGGATCCCACACAATTGTCCCATCGTATTAATCTCAGCCCATTTAACTGTAATTAGCATCAGTTTCCTTCATCACTATTGTTCTCAACTATACATGCAAGCTGCTACTTGTTAAAGATAAGGGATTCATTTTGCATTTATTTCTGAGAAAAGCCAGCTTTCTAGCAGCATCTCGTTTTTGGAAAGTTCAGTGACAGCCACTTGCAGCGTGAAGCAGATTGCACACTTACTGGTGGTGAAGTCATAGAATCACAGAATATCAGCGCTGGAAGGGACCTCAGGAGGTCATCTAGTCCAACCCCCTGCTCAAAGCAGGACCAATCCCCAACTAAATCATCCCAGCCGGGGCTTTCTCAAGCCTGACCTTGAAAATATCTAAGGAAGGAGATTCCACCACCTCCCTAGGTAACGCATTCCAGTGTTTCACCACCCTCCTAGTGAAAAAGTTTTTCCGAATATCCCACCTAAACCTCCCCCACTGCAACTAGTCAGAAACAAATAGGAAAGTCTGCTGAGGTCAAACATTGTATTTCAGCAGTTTCACTTGGACTAGCTAATACATTTTAATCACGGCCAACATATCAACAGTGATCTCACTTTAGGACTTAGATCACTGGACATTTTTTAGCAGGCCTGGTTTCTCCTCAGGTGAAAGTGTGACTCAGTTGTGAATCAGGGATTTAAGTCATATAATGTTTTATCTATAAGGAAGAAGTATAAAGTAACATGGAACTTCTCTGTTCAGTTCAGTCTTTATGGCTTTTTAAAAACCATCTTCCCTTTTTACCTAGAGACAATATAAATAGATTTTTCCCAAGAAGATAGAAATGCATTGCTGGTTTTTCCTAACAATGAATTAATATAAATTCAGAGTTGTGGTTACTGCAGCAGTGACTGATGAGCTCATATTTTTAGTCAGATCAAGTGTTTTCTATTAACATACAAAGTGATTCGTTACTTTATTTAATCCTAGGCTTAACACTGAAGAGCTAAATGATAGGAAAGAGAGAAAAGAAAGATGACCTTGTGGCTGACATTGGACTGGGACTACATAGCTATTCAGGGAAGTATTTATACACATACTTGATACATGTGTTTAAATCCCATTGAAGTCTGATGAAGTGAGCTGTAGCTCATGAAAGCTTATGCTCAAATTTGTTAGTCTCTAAGGTGCCACAAGTACTCCTTTTCTTTTTGCAGATACAGACTAACACGGCGGCTACTCTGAAACCTGCCATTAAGTCACTGGGACTTAAGCACATGCTTAAGTGTTTTGCTGGACTTCATGCTCAAGTCCCATTGAAATAAATGGGAGTCTTTCCACTGACTTCAATTAGAATTGGGTCTGGCCCTAAATCTCCCTGTGATTCACCTTCTCTGTTTATAAAATGGGAATAACAGTACTTTCATACCTACATTACAGCAGACTAAATATTGACATTTGTGAGGAGCTCAAATACTGCAGTGAGAAGCACAATAAAGAAAGCCTATACATAAAATAATGCAGTTTAAAAGGATGTGTATTCATATATATATGAATAGTGGAAGTTAAAGTTAGGGGTTTCTTTAAGGTATTAGTGATGGATGAAGGGAAGTCAAACTGACTCCAGGTGAATTCCAAAACTTGGGGGAAATTAGGGATTTTAAACAAAACCTAGACAAATTATTTTTGATAGTTGAAATGGGCAGTAAACTCTCATAGAAGGGAAAGCACTTATGCACGTAGAAAAGGAAAAGCATGGTGTGGAGTTGAGCACTGCAGCTTTGGTACATGTCTGAAGCGAGCAGAGGGTTCTCAAACCCAGTCCTCGCTTGCTGTTGCCTCTACATTACCTGCTTGTTTGCAGTGCATTTTTGTTTGCCTGCTTTTCCTCCCCTCATGGTGGTGGTTTTACTCTGCTTAGGTGGCTTTCTTGTGTGCTGGATGTGTGGGGGAATTGAGTTCCTGGGTTATAGGCCATCCCAGATCTGCAAATATTCACAAAGTTAGTTTTAGCTGGTTTTAGGCTTTATTTCTATCATTTTTACTGATTTAATTTAAAATGAGACTATATTCCATGTTTTTTTTGTCTGAGAAATCTTACAGATCTAGTGTTACCATGACCTGTAAGTCTTGCTAGTTTTTTCTCTAAGATGCTCCTACTACCAGCATGTCAAGCTGCCTTCCAAGACACAAATCTGTTGAACAAGTCCCTCTAGGCTTAACTTGAAAAAGCTCTGGAATTCACCGCCATTCATCCATGAAGCTTCTGATACAAACGAGCCTGAAAACTGGCAACATTCATATACTTTTTTTCCCACTGATTAATTGGAAAGTAAAACCAGTGACTAACCCTGGACAAAAATAGTGCATCTTTAGCCAGAAGAGCAGATGAGAACCTCTCTGGGGGAAAAGGCAGAACTGAACATGCCAATTCATTTTCTAGGTATCTGGAATGTATTGCAATTCTTGGTCCACTTGGGAATCAATGGCGCTCCCTCTCTGAGCTCCATACCCACTGTATGGGGCTGGTCCCATTTTTCCACCCTGCAGCTTTGCCCCCTGGTGGGTTGGACCAGTCCCTCATGGCAGGGCTCAGAGAGGGAGCACCACCAACTCACCTCAGAAAGCCACTCAGCCTGTCTGTGTTGAGGGGACACCCAAAAAAATCAGGATGCAAGGATGTGACCCCACATGCGCCCAGAGATGATGCGTGGAAGTGGGGAAAGTGAAGAAAAATGGTAGGGGGCACAAATATGCTTGCTTCCCCCAGCATTAAAATGCCTAGTTACAGCTCTGCACCCCGTCATTTGTTTCAAGTCTTCTGGCTTTTTGCATATACTCCAAGGTCTGCAGGATTTTGCAGTAGATCTCATGAGCTCTAAAGGTTTGTGGGATATGCTCCCTGCCTGGTTTGCAAAGGCCAGACCCCGCCTCCCAGATCAAATGAGAGGAAAGCATGTTAAAACTGATTGAATTCCCCAGCCTGGGTCTTTCTAGTGGAGAGTATTATTTGGCCCAGAAACCCTTATAGATGAGGCATGGTAAGAGGGCCAACTCACAAGTCAGGTGCCTAAGGTGAAATTGAGGTTCCATGCACTCAAGAAAGTAAAGGATAAGAGCTAAGAAGAATAAGGCTATTATAATCACAGTAATGTAATAAACTTTCTCCAGAAGAACATATGTTTACAGAGAGGATGGGAGATGGACTAGGGAATTTGTCTTCATATTATACAAAATCTGTTCTCTTAAATAACCTGCACAACACTCTGGAGTGTAATTAACCATTGTGATGTGTAGGGTACTGAGCACATTTAAAAAGCCTGCAGTTTTGGCTTAGGCCCACATTTTTAAAAGTATTGAGACGTTGTTGCAATTAGCATTGCAATGCCTAATTCATTTAGGAGCCTACATCTCAATTTCAAAAGCATTTAATCACTTAGGAACCAAAATCTGAACAACAGCCCATTACAATCTAGATTATCCCAAAGTCTGAAGTATTGGATTCTGGGGGTTTGGGTTCAGCTGATTGGAGATGTAGGGGCAAGACATTACTAAAATCTAAATCTGAATACCAGCTGTCTCAAAGTTTGTGGGTATTCATATCCAGGATTGTAGTTCAGCCCTAGCTCTGTTGAAAATCATCAGTATTATAGATTTTCTATTTGTTGTTGAGGAATAGAAGAAGGTAGTGATTCACTATTATATAAAAAACATTTGTTCATTAGAATTTGAAAACACGTTTATTTGTTTTTTTAAATGCTGCACTGTATTCTGTGGATTGGTTGAGATATGCTCCTTTTGTTTTCAGCTGACCAGCAATTGCTTCCTCGTCTTAAAAAATAAAATAAAATTACTTGTCTCAAACAGCGGCAATGGAAATTGGCATTATAAAAGGAAACCAACAACTTTCCAGAAGCTTTCATTTCCCTGTGCATAGCTGCTTAACGGGAAAAGTTGCACATCATTACCTCTGTGCAGAACAAGTTAAGATTTCCAATTATTTTTAATAGTTAGGGGTAGTAAAAGAAAGAAGGATGAACCTTCCTTGAAGGATTTGTGAATGTAAATTTGATCTAAGTTAACATTTTTAAAAAAAAACGAGGGGGGAAAAGAATGTGCTTTCTTTGATTGAATTCCAAGGCTTTATGAAAGTTTACATCAATTGATTTTGGGTGTGTTCAGTTCTGGACACCTCACTAACAAAAAGATGGAGAGGGGATTCTGGGGGAGTTGCAAAATGAGTGAAGTGCTAGAGGAATTGATTTAGACTATTTCTTTTAAAAAGTCACTACATATGAGTGCCTTGGCTCAACAATAATACAGAAGAGGTTGGTAGGACAGATATGATAACTGTCTTCTAATATCTGAAGGTTGAAAGTACCAAGGATGGAGTACTATTATTCAAGATGCTAAAATGTGCTAGTTATAATAGTACAAATTTTAAGAAAAAGCAAAAGTTTATACTGATTTTATATTTAAAAAAATTTGCTTATGAAATATATTAGGACCTGATCCCATTGCTGACTGTGCAGACACAAGCGTCTGCCTGCAGGATCAGGATCTTAGATTCTAGAATAGTCTCACTAGTGAAATGGAAGTTCTGCTACTTGTGACATTTCATAGAAGGTTTGGCCCAGCACTAAAAAAATACACTGTGGGAAAGAATTCTGCACTAAGAGGGGATGGACTAATTGGGAGCCATCTTCATCTCTAGTATGATTGTCATGATTTCTCTCCCCTCCACCCCTTGTTAAATTAAACTCTTTCCACTTCATTGCCAATATTGGAGCAAGAAAGTCCATGATGGCTTATCCACCCAAGCCACTTTGTGCCTACTAACAATGCCTAAAGCTCCTGCCTACCCCTCTACCCCTACTCCACAGGGGAAATTGCCAGAGAGAAGCCAAAGTGGGTCCTGAAGGATTCACTGGCTCACTTCCTGCACAAGTATCATCCCTAAACTGAAATCTTCCCCTCTCCTTGCACAAGAGAGCTCTATGAGTTTTGCTGCATCTGTGGTCCTTGAGGGATATAGAAGAGAGGGTATGATTTTTTCCATCATGATCAAAATAGCCTCTTTGAATGTAACCAGTTAGGGAAATCAACTGTATTTACTTTTGTCCTGCAGCTTCTGACATACGGTTTACAGTCCCGTTCTCCGCCCCCACCCCTTCAAATACAAAACTGGTTTAAAATCTAGGTTCTTATGACCTTCATCTGCCTCCCAACTTCTTACACAAGGTGTCTGCAAACGTGCACCAAGGTAGCTTTGATAAGAAAGGTGCGGATATAATATATTATGCACCACACCAGGAGTATAGTTTGGCTGCAGGATGACAAAATAAAGACTTCCAGCTAGATGATGCATGCTATTGCTGAATTTATCTGTTAGATCCAAAGGACAACTGATGCAGGGGTTTTCACACTATGATTTACAGCTTTATTAGCAGTTCTAAAATAATGGCCTTTTGCAAGTTGTTATATTTATTTATAAACCCTGCAGACAAAGATCAGCTGATTGAAAAACGCATAAATTAAAAGCCTCAAGAACTGTTTTTCACAAGCCTTTTCCTCTCTTAATAAATCTTATTTTAGCATAGGGTCTAATTGGATGAACCTCTTTTCTTGGGATTAAAATGGTAGCAGGTGCTTCCCTTTCAGGCTTGCTTGCTTTGGTAAAGCAGCAAGAGCTTCCTAATTATGAGAAAATGAGGACATCTGCACATAAGCAAACAAGATTTTTTTTTTTTTTATGGAACACATTTGTGGTTTCTCCTCCATCAAATGTAAAAATCATTATATACTAAAAATAGAGAGATTAAAATGTAAATGCATATTTTATTCCATTAATATATACAAATCCAGACAGTTCTCAGTCCTTAAGCTTATCTAAATACTGTGGGGAAAAAAACAAAATTTATTAGCTATAATAGAAAAAGATCATTTTCACATTCAATACTATATATTACTAGTCCCTTACCTATATTATTTTTATAGACAGGTATTTGTTGCTGGCTCAAAATGTTGATATTAACTTTTTATAGGGTTTCAAAAATACTTTTTTTAAATTTTATGTTAAGAAGGGAAATTATGAACGTAAAAGCAGGAAATTCTTTAACTTGAAAGATATAAAGACCAGATTTACATTATTGGGTAGATTATATGTATCTAAAAATATAATCCTGAACAGATTCCTTTTAAAACTGGAGTTAGAAGATTTTTCTCCGCTTTTAAAGAGTAGCGTAGCTAAAAACTATTTCCAAACAGGTTTGCATATATGTAAATAAAGATTATAATATTAGAGGGCCAAATTTATGGATGACAAAAATAGTAATATAAAATACACATTAAGTATATAAGCTAGAGTAATTTACAATAACTGCATTCACTGGGTAAATAAATTGAATAGCAGCTATCAGGAGAATGCAAAATAAAATATGAAGACAGGTTCTTACACCATTTAAAGATTTGATCTTGCACTCCTTGAACTTACTTTAGCAACATTTACTTTGATTTTTGTGGGTATAGAATCAAATTTATTAAATGCCAATTTACATCTGGTATGTAATTTACATCACCATTTGCCTCCTCTTCTCCCCCGCCCACCCCTCCCTACCACCACCACTATTTATGGCACAATCCCAGCACAAAATTCACATGCATGCTAAACATTTCTGTTATACTTTCATTCCTGGTTTGACCTCTCTTTAATCCCTGGAATTCTACAGTTTGTCAGAACTTGGAATTCATAGATCCTCTGACACCAGACAGTAATGAGTAAATTCTGCTAACCTTACTGAAGCATGCCATCCCACTAAAGTCAATGGGCCACCTTAGTCCATACACACAGGACCATTTGGTGGGAAAAGAGCATGTCCCTGACACATTAACTCTCCTTTCCTTTTGCTTCTATTGAGCATAGATAATAAAACTCACAAAGGATTAAGTGGAACCTTGGGCCAGAATTGCATCAAGTCACTCGGGTCAGGAATTAGTACTATCTACTAGTGCAACATAGTAGCAGACACTAGGGACATGGAACAGAGGCAGGGATTCCATAAACAGTTTATTGGACAAAAGAATACTGAAGACAAGTGTAAGAAAGAAAAATGCATTGGATTTCTTGATCATTCATCGATTTGCTATAGCTACTAGGACTAATCTCAAAACATTTACACATCCAGACATGCGACAGTATTGCTGAAAGCCACACACTAGGCTTCACTAGGTATAAAGAGAGTTTCAGAATTGCAGATTTGCATTAGTGGGGAAAGAGTTTTGTCCGAGGATGACTGCATTTGTGCTGAGTAAGGATTTTGCTTACTGGTGAGTAAACCCACACTGCACTAGACCATTTTTAAAAGGGTATGAAAAAATGGTAGCTATCAATTGTAAGAAAAGAAAAAGACTTTATCCCTATTGCAAGTAACCAGTAAGTCAAATGGCTGTTGTCCTCTCTTCAAAATAGTAAGCCCCTAGCTAAGGGTATGTCTATCTTTCCATTAGGGTTGTGACTAAAGCACATGTAGACATACCAAAGGCTAGCTTTGATCTAGCTAGCTTGAACACCAGCTGTGAAGCCACAACTGCATGGACTGTACAAGCCTGGGTGTGTACTTCAGTCACTAGCCCATGCTGTCCTGGTTTCACTGCTATTGTTATTTAAGCTAGATAGATGAAAGCTAGTTTAGGTATGTCTGTGTGTTGCAGTCATACCTCTTATAGCTGGTAGACACATCCAAAGTGCTGGTTTGGTAGTCCATTTTCCATCCGTATTTACTGTGGGTTCAGCCCGATAGCTCTGCAACACACATTCTAGAGTAGAATTACAGTTGGCTACAAGTGCTTCTGGGTAGAACACTGCTTGTCAACGACGGAGGTGGAATGGTAATGATTTAACAAGATAAACACTTCTTCCCATCTGTCCTCTTGTACCTAATGCCTTTTATTTTTAACAAGAGGAATCTTTTCCTCCTCTCCCCCCAATTAAAGCGATAATCACTGAGTTTTGCAATTTATTTTCCCTGGCTCTTGGGGTATGCTAGGTTTTGACTTGAAAAGTCAACTGTCATGTTTCAGAGAAGCAGCTCCCTGGAAACTGGAATTGCCCATGAATTTATTCAACTTGAGGATATTTTGGGTAGTTTGCAGGTGGTTTCTATTCCTCCTCCTCCTCCTCCCATTTCTTCACTACGGGGAGATTGATGTTGTTGCAATCAATGCAGCATGGATTGATTTAGCAGGTCTAGTGACCACCAGCTAAATTGACAGCGGGGTGCTCTCTGGTCGACCCTGGCACTCCAACTCTCCAAGAAGAGTAAGTGAAGTCGACCGGAGAACATCTCCCATTGACGCAGTGCAGTGAAGACACTGGGGTAAGTCAACCTCAGCTACGTCGACTCCAGCTACATTATTCACATAGATGGAGTAGTGTAATGTAGGCCGATTTACCCCTGTAGTGAGGACAAGCCCAATATTTCACTAGAGTATTATTTCCATATAAGCAGAAATTAGTGTCTCATATTTTGATTTGCATTAGATAATTTAGTAGGGCATGTATTTAATATCATGCCCCGAGCTAAGCTTTGCATTTCCTATCAGATTATACAAATAATTTACAGATATGCTGATTTGTTGCTTCTTAATGAACTGGATGTTTTGTAAACTGAATTTCTAGATTTCTATTAAAATACAGCTTGGGATCCCTCTTTATGCAACGTTATATATTTTGATCTTCCTTTCTGTACTGAGAGGACAGTATTAAGTTGACTTGTCAAGGTATCACAAACAGTAAGGGATTTTCTGATCTATCATTTGGCTTTCCATTAACCTAATCTCATTCATACTCTCTCTAGGATGGACAGTCAGACACTCGTTTCTTTTCCTGAAATTCAAACAGATTATATAAGTATGGTTTTTCCTATGCAAAGTCAGAGTTTTCTTCTAAATGCTCTTTACAAAATGAATTTAATACTGATGAAAAGTAGACTATTATAAGCAGTTCCAAGTTCACACCCGGCTCTGAACAGAATCTTCATTATGTGGGCCAGATCCTCAGCTGCTGCAAATCAGCTGAACTCCATTGATTTACATTTTCTGTTCTGAATATTTGATTTACCAATAAATACTAAAACCACAGGAAGGTGGTAAGTTTGGACTCTGTACAGTGGGATAGGTATTCAGCTGGAGCAAATCAGTTTAGTTTGAGTAACTTCAGTATGTCCCAATTGCCACAAAACAGCAACAGTTAAGCAGGGTTCTAACAGGGAGGGTTGTCAAAAAAAAAAACCCACGTCTGCACCTATTACATATATTGGTAGAACTGAACTAGTTATACACATAGAAGGGTCAGCATAGAAAAAACAAGAAGAAATTAGTGTTTCCCCATACTACCCCACTAAGTAACATAGCCCTGTCTTGGAGGTAAAATCTCTAGGAACATAAAGGTAATTCATGCTCCATCCCCATTGAACTCTTAGCCTAATAATTCTGATGTTTTCCCTGATGGTCACGTATTTCCAGAAAGAAAAGAAAAGAGACAAAAATAACTCTGCCTTTATTTTGCATAAGTTATTCTGAATATTCTTGCCAAAAAATATCATAAGCTCTTCGTCTTACATTTTGCTTTTATGGTGTCTTCAGCTGCAATATGTCCTTCAAGTCTAACTTTAGCATTCTGAAAGAAACACTTATTTTAATCCCCTCCGAACAGGATTTATAACTGTGCAACTAAGGCAATGTTGTCTGATGTCTCTGATGCATACAAATTACTATGATTTTTCTAAATTGTTATATCATCTCCTGTGCATTATTGTTTCACATTTTATCACTGTTTCTGTAATTCATTTGCTGTGTGTGCACATGGGGGAGGGGAAGGTCAGGTGGAGAAGGCAGGCAAGAAATCATATAAATTATTCTCAAATTAAATATTTATAATGGGTCCCAGTGGCTTGCAGTAGCACATTGACTACTGGGAGAATGGCAAACACTCCTGATTGGCTTGATTTGGCTCCCATTCAACTCCCATTAATGTTAATGGTGTAGGATCAAGCCCCTTATAAGTCAGGTTGCAACAAAAGTCTAAGACTTGTGATTCCTCTATTTCATTTTCAAATTTAAGCTAAAAAGCTTCCTGCTGAGGAATAGCCCTTGGGCTAGAGTAGAAGGATGAAAGAAAAAAGCAAAGAAAGAAGATTGACAAGGAAGACAGATTGATAAGGAAGAGGGAAAGGAAGGAAGTGGGAAAAGTCAGCAGAAGGGGAAAGAACGTAATAAACAAGGAGGAAGAATATTGCTGTCTTTCATAGGCAACATTTAGGCTTTCTTATAATATGTCTCTTGTAAAACATAAGGTCCCAGTCTTGTATCAAGATCCTAGTGTGTGGACTGTTGAGCTCCTGCAGAGCCCTGGTGAAGTCAAAGTGTGTCCCTGTGTGCAGACTGTAGATCACAATGAAGGATCAGGGTCCAAGTTATTAAAACATTGAAAACTAAGCAGACACAAGAAAACAGGAGACTTGACCTAAGAGAAAGGGACAGTCAATTATTTTGTTAACTAGCTTTTACAATTAAAATTCCAATTCACATAATCAAAATGAAAAATTATATTAGAAAATCTTTCAGCTTTTCACTTTAATCACTAAGCACTTTATTTGGAAATGCACTGAAATAATTTGTGATTCAGTTAATTAAAATAGTACTTTTGACCACTGACTCAGATTCAAGGATAGAAGGGACCATAATGATCATCTAACCTTACCTAACAAAATTTGTACCTGTTGCTAATAGTGTGCCAACTTATTGCAAAAGCTATTGACCAGCAAGAAGAATGAATAACTATTATGATTGGGTGAACTTTTTGCAGTGAATAGTTGACAAATGTAATCAGCTCAAACTGTGATTACAGATTGATTTATTATTTGGTCAAAAACTAATAACGTATTTTGGTGTTTTGTATGGGTTGTTTGTGAACTATTGGCTTCAACTGGATCCTAGACTTTATGCTCTTCACATGGGATTGGACAGGTCATTGGTTCTACTCCCTATTTGTAGGACAAGCTTCAAAAAACAGAAGAAGGGAGGTCAATTAGACTGCAATATAGCCAACAGGATACTTTCACTGCAAACATGTTTGTGTGAACTTCACTTTCTGGAAGCAGTCCCGAAGACAAAATCAAATCATGTATATGAAAATAGTCACATGTACCAAAGCAAGTTATAAAAGTTTTCATTTGAAGAAAAAAAAAAGGGGTGGGGGAAGAGCGTGGGGGGAAGTAGGTACTTTTTTTTTTTTAAAGTATTTAGCCAGCAGTATTCAGTACATAACAATTTGAGTAGCATGGATGACAGTAGCTTTCAAAAGCATTTTGCATTTTTAAAGACAATTGTACATATAAGATTTAAAGTAAATACTAAATCTATGGAGTTACTCTGGGTTCACACATGTAGTTAGAATTCAGTTATAAGTATCTCTCGAAAATCTAATCCATTTTAAAAGATTAAAATCTATGGAAATAAATTGTATCTTTATTCTATTCAGGGATAGATAATAAAGACAGAAAATATCATATTGCCTCTATATAAAGGTATGCCCACATCTTGAATGTGCATGCAGATGTGGTCACCCCATTTCAAAAAATATATTGGAATTGGAAAAGGTTCATAAAAGGGCAACAAAAATGATTAGGGAGTATGGAACGGCTTCCATATGAGGAGAGATAAATAAGACTGGGACTTTTCAGCTTGGAAAAGAGATGACTAATGGGGGATATGAAGGAGGTCTATAAAATCAATACTGGTGTGGAGAAATTAAATAAGGAAGAGTTATTTACTACTCATAACACAAGAACTAGGGGTCACCAAATGAAATTAATAGGCAGCAGGTTTAAAACCAATAAAAGGAAGTATTTTTTCCACACAATGCACATTCAACCTATGGAACTCTTTGTCAGAGAATGTTGTGAAGGCCAAGTCTATAACAGGGTTCAACAAAGAATTAGATAAGTTCATGGAGGATAGGTCCTGTCAAGGTTCCTCCCCCACTCTGAACTCTAGGGTACAGATGTGGGGACCTGCATGAAAACCTCCTAAGCTTACTTTCACCAGCTTAGGTTAAAACTTTCCCCAAGGTACAAATTAATTTTATCCTTTGTCCTTGGAATATCCACTGCCACCACCAAACTCTAACTGGGTTTATTGGGAAATGTAGTTTGGACACATCTTTCCCCCCAAAATCCTCCGAACCCTTGCACCCCACTTCCTGGGAAAGGTTTGGTAAAAATCCTCACCAATTTGCATAGGTGACCACAGACCCAAACCCTTGGATCTGAGAACAATGAAAAAGCATTCAGTTTTCTTACAAGAAGACTTTTAATAGAAATAGAAGTAAAGGACTCACCCCTGTAAAATCAGGATATCTTACAGGGTAATTAGATTTAAAACATAGAGAATCACTCTAGGCAAAACCTTAAGTTACAAAAAAGACACACAGACAGAAATAGTCATTCTATTCAGCACAGTTCTTTTTCCAGTCATTTAAAGAAATCATAATCTAACACATACCTAGCTAGATTACTTACTAAAAGTTCTAAGACTCCATTCCTGTTCTATCCCCGGCAAAAGCAGCGTACCGACAGACACAGACCCTTTGTTTCTCTCCCTCCTCCCAGTTTTTGAAAGTATCTTGTCTCCTCATTGGTCATTTTGGTCAGGTGCCAGCGAGGTTACCTTTAGCTTCTTAACCCTTTACAGGTGAGAGGATTTTTCCTCTGGCCAGGAGGGATTTTAAAGGGGTTTACCCTTCCCTTTATACTTATGACAGGTCCATCAATGGCTATTAACCAGGATGGGAAGGGATGGTGTCCCTAGCCTCTGTTTGCCAGAAGCTGGGAATGGGCAACGGGATGGATTACCTGTTCTGTTCATTCCTTCTGGGGCACCTAGCATTGGCCACTGTCAGAAGACAGGATAATGGGCTAGATGGAACCAGTATGACCGTTCTTATATCAGTGATAGAATTTGATGCGTCTTAGGAATTTTTTGTGGAGTTCTCTCTTTTCCTTTTTAAAAGCTGTCAAACTCTGTCAGAAGGGGAAAAGTTATCTCATATTTGAATCTCCTGAAAATTATTTTAGCCTACATTGCAATATCCTTGAAAAACTTTCTTGAATTATGGTTCAGTATCATTGGACTCCATTATATTAAATGCAAAAGTTTATTATTGTGGGCCTGGATGATCAAAGGACTACATTGAACAATATGGCAGATAAGAATATTCTTTGGGACAGTGTGTGTGTGAAGTTGATTTCCTGGGAAATATCTAGGAGAAGAGGACTGAAAATTCCTCCCTTCCCACTAGCAAAAACACAGCCTTTTGAAGCTATGTCCTGAAGAAGGGACCATTGCCTGCTGATTGATCTTCAAATTCTGGGAATATGTAGTCCCAACATGTGTAATGGAAAGTCTAACTTGTGCACGAAGGTGCTTGTTCTGAACTTAAACCATCAGGAACTTGTAAGCACAGCAAAACCTCTGTGTGGGGTTTGCGGTACTGAGTCCTACCAGAGCCCTTACAGGAGTGTGGGGAGGGGAAGAGAGGGGTGATCTCTGGTTAGCTTATTAGCAAGTGTGTGTTTTTATTAAGAATAAATGTGCTTGCTCAGAAAAAGCTGTGTGGTAGCTTATAACTGTGAGCAATTACACTGTTTATAGCATCTGAAGAGAGAAAGCAAAGAGCAGAGAATAGCCTGTTTAGGAAGTCTGGCTCACGGAACGTATCACAGAGTAGGCAGGGAACTGTGCAGCCTGGAAAAACTCCTGATTAGGAGGGAGAGAGACATGAGTCTCTGCCCAAGAGAGGAGATGGGTCAGGAGCTGGGAGGTCTACAGTGGGTACCCTTCGTGGATCATGAGGGGGGAATCAAGTGCAGTTGCCTGAACAGGACCTGATTAAAAGATATCGGAAGTCAATGAGAGTCTTTCCATTAACTTCAGTGAGCTCTGGATGAGGGCCTTAGTACATTTAAATAAATTATGAGACGCAGTATGGCTTAGAGCTCTGCACACAGAATATTTCCCTTATATAAAACATACACAGCTATATTTAAATGAGTTGCATTACTTTTTTTGTGAATTTAGAAAACATTTTTAGTTTAGTTTTAAAATACTGTGGCTATTAATCCTTATTGTAAGTGTGCACATTGTACCATATGCCTAAAGAGCATTTTATGTATAATTAAAATAAAAATTTTAGTAAAGAACTTTACTAAAATTTTACTAACCTTGCTATATCTTACTGACCTCATTTGTCTTCTACGATGGTCTCTTTCAACTATTTCTATTCTTACTATTGTCTACCTACATCTCTTATTCCTCTTAAATTTTAATTCTCCCAAGACCTCCCCCAAAATTCCTTTCATTTTGCCCTCAAAATGGCCCCTTAATGGCTTTGTACACTTGCTTCTGAAATGGACATTCACAATGGATGTCTGAAGAAAGCATATGCCTTTTGGGACAAAATAAATGAAACAGCTTTCAGAACTAAAACATTGAATTCAGAGGAAAATGCCTCACAAGTCTGACTGAAACTCTTTACCCATGTTTGAGTGGAGACTTATTTTCATAGTGCATGTCATCACAAAGACTTGTACTCCCAAGCAAAAATGTTCTGATTTATATTTAGCTATTGGTTATACATTTGATCCCTCCTTCTGTTGTTACTATGTTAATAAGGACAGCAGGGGGGATTTAATTACTATTCTAATCAAATTAACTTGTTAGGAAATATTACTGTACCGAATTCTTCTAAATTATGTGACTGCATCTGTATGCATCACGAGATGACATGGTTTACTATGCACAAGAGACTACTTGCTTCATTTTTCCAAGAGACATAGGTACCAACCCTACATTGTCAAATATATTAATCTTGTCCATATTTTATGCCACTACCTAATAAAAATGAGCAGAGATGGATAGGATCTTCACAAGGATCATGATAAGCTATCAGAGTGACAGTTTTAAACTAAGATTTATTGGGATAGATAGAAACAATGAAAATGGTGCTATACATTATACAGTGGTAAATCAGTATATGTGGGTTTCTGCATGAGTTGAATCCCTATCCATGTTCAATGAATAGCATAAATTTATGTAGAAGTTACCCCCTCCTGAGGGGGATTCTACATTGGGGAAAAGAGTCAGTTTTCCATTGGTGCAGCTCCAGTGAAAAGCTGTAGTATAGACAGGGCTTAGGCTATCAATTGACCACCTTGTTCATACATCTTCCACCTTTCTTACCACTAAATGAGCTGCACCAATGGAGAATTAATTATGTGGTTGATTTCTAGATAACCCTGAAAGGTATTAAAGAATTGCAGGATTTGGCAGCAAGCCAAATAACGGTTATGGGACGGTAGCTCCAAGGTGGCAGAAAACCAGATGGTAACCAAAAGGCATCTAAGATGGCAGAGAAATGCATGAACTTTTACTTCCATTTCTGATTCCTCCTTTCTTGGACTTACTTACAGAAGTTCCTAGTAATGTTACTTACAATAACCATTTATATTGGGAAGTAGAAAGAGTTCTACTTGAGGAAAACCACTTTTTTCATGCTAGTAAATTTCAGTGAAAAAATTATTTCCCCATTTGTGTTATAAGTACCTACATGGGGAACAAATATTTAATAATGGGCTCTTCAATCCGTCAGAGAAATGTATAACATGACCAAATGGCTGGAAGTTAAAGCTAGACAAATTCTGACTGAAAATAAAGAGTATTTTTAAACAGAGAGATTAATTTATGAATGCCTCAAAACCTCTGAAACAACGAGTTCCCAGAGAAAAGTTTAAAAGCAAGGTACACCATGAAGCAAACTAAGATCACCATATGAGCGGATGGTTTTGTTATATTTTGGCACTTGTATATTGCCGATATCTCCATCCTACTCTAACAAAAGGCTACATACATTCTAGATAAGGTCAAAAAGTCACTCCTTTGCTTGGATTTGGTTTTATTACTAGTCTAGGCTTTCTTGCTATGTGACTTCTTTAGGATCAATCTGCCACCAAAACCTAGATTCTCTCTGGAGAGCTACCACCGCTACCTTCATATTCAGAATGGTGTTTAACAACCACCACATGCCTCAGTGAACCAGTAAGAGTTATCTTGCAGATCCCAGAAGGGTTTCAACACCTCTCAGGATGGGACAACCAGAGAATACTGCCACCATTAGGGCCCTGATCCTGCAAACACTTAAGCATATGCCTAATTTTACTACCACAAATAAACGCATAGATTTGAATGAAAGTACTCTCATAAGTAATGGTAAGCATACGCGCACTTGTTTGAGAACAGGGCTTGAGAGTCCTTTTAATTTAGTAAGAATTCTAGTGGCAGTTTTCAATCCCTTTCAGCCTGATTCCTTCAGACTCTATATTATTCTACAGTGTTCTCAAACTTTTGTATTGGTGACCCCTTTCACACAGCAAGCCTGTGAGTGTAAGCCTCCCTTTTAAATTAAAAAAACCTTTTTTATATTTAATACTATTATAAATGCTGGAGGCAAAAGAGGGCTTGCAGGTGGAGGCTGACAGCTCATGACCCCCAACATAATAACCTCGTAGCCTCCTGAGGGGCCACAACCCCCAGTTTCAGAAAGCCTCTTCTATGAAAGCAGCGAAGAGTCCTGTGGCACCTTATAGACTAACAGACGTATTGGAGCATAAGATTTCGTGGGTGAATACCCCCTTCGTCGGATGCATGTAGTGGAAGTTTCCAGAGGCAGGTATAAATATGCAAGCATATTTCTATAACTTAATCCTACAGTACAATGACTGTTCTTTTGGTGTTGAACATTGTTGTTAGAGCCATGCCACTATGTCTGTAAGTCCTGCTTCTTTTCACGGTCTGTAACAGTGAGGACTATAACTGAAGGATATTTACACAACGAAAAAGTAGATCAAATTGCCACCAATAGAGATTTTTGTACATTTTAAATTTTTCCTTGAGCAAACTCCAAAATTACTTCATAGTTGGCCTAATTTCTAATGAAGCAGACTCTCTGACATGAGAAACTGCTTAGAAAGCCAGTCATGTGTAGAGTAACCAATTTGCTAAATCAAAGAGCAGATATGCAATAACTTTGTCAGAGAAACTTGACAAATCACTAACATGAGTTCATCTTGCAAAATAGCGAGACCTCGGAGAACAAACTGATTGTCTAATAAAGGATTCAACTGCTGTCATTATAAACAGACACAAAGTCAGAGCTTGTTAGTCAGATTAGTTCTTCCAGATCAGAATACCAACGTAAAAGATGAACATGAAAAGAGTTTTTCTGTATTTTGAAACTAATATTTACATACTGTATTTTAAGAGGAAATAAGAAGAGTTTAGATTGTAAGATTTCCAGGACAGAGATTTTCTCTTCTTCTGATTTTGCACAGTGCAATCACAGTAGGGTCCCAGTCTCAACACTGTGATATAAATTATGAATACACGATTGAGTATTAATATACACATGCTATTGAGAGGTTAGTGCCTTCTTCTCCTGTTCAAATAATCCCAGCCTTCATCACTATTTGTTACATTTTCAAACAAGCTGCTGTTGCTGCTCCTCAAAGCATAGGCAGTGCTCTCTAAACCTCTGCAAAGCCACCTCATTCTCCTCCTCCAAATTCTCCTCTGCTGTGACACCTGACAAGAGTCAGGCAGCTGCTGTGCTGAGATCACTGCCTAGCATACTGACCAGTAGTGTGTCATTGTTTCATCATGCTCCCCCATCTGTCTGTCTGCGTTCCCCTATTATCTCTCTGGTACATTATTTCGAATGTAAACTCTTTAGTGCAGGGACCATCTTTTGTTTCTACAATGGGGTCCTGACCCAGGATTGGGATTAGTAGGGGCTACTATAAAACAGTATTATATAATTCACAATGTAAACAATATTTAAAATATTACCATATCCCTAACAGATGTGACCTTATATGAGAAAATTATATACAATTTTTAAAAGTGACAAGGGAAAATGAGAGGATTTAAAATCCAGTACTTTGACATATCAGGATATTTCTGATATTTAACAGTTTGTTAGTTATTTTTCCATGGTTTCCTTCTCTCTCCTTTTATCATATTTTTTCTTTTTGAGGGGAAAATACTAAATTGTTTGGGTAGATTGTTGGGCTCGGGGGAGGGTTGGATCCCTGACTAGCCTCACCTCAGGATTCCTGCTGAGCAGAAGGGGATCCCTGATAAGGGGACATGGACTTTGTGCATCCATGCAAGGGAAATAAAGCAGCCCCTAATTCAAGATGAGGCCCTGTCCCACTTTTTCCCCTACCAACCTCTTGATCCCCTCTCCCCCAGCCTGTAGTCTCCTGAGTCCCTCTCCCCCTGCTGTTACCCCAGCCTGTTTCCCCTTGCGCCTCTGTTTCCTCCTGGAGTCACTGTTTCTTCTGGGTGAAGAAGCAAAATTTGCAGGTCACTCTCCACTTTCACTTTTGGTCAATCTCTCAACAGCTAGATAAGATATACATACAAAAACAACCTAATCTCTCTCACTGAAACACATGAAGGTAAAGTCTAAATTATATTCTATAGTATTTGAATATTTAATTATAGGCAGTGCAGGTAGCGATTCCTATTTATCCATATCCAACACTCCCCATTCAATGACGCTGTATTCAGTGGATTATAAACTTTGCCAGATTAACCATTCGCGCTGAAATCTTCCATGCTAGGTTTCTGCCTCAGAGTGAAGTTGTTTTTTATTTTGCTATGCTAAAATATCCTCTTTCAGCCAGACAAGCTATAAACCACTAAGATGCTTTGAAAATCCCTACCCTTTGGCAGTGTAACAGAAGTGTAAAAGGATATAATGCTGCACATTGCAGAGTTTTTGTCTAGAGGAAAAAATATATATGCAGCAATAAAAGAAAACTATAAAATGTTCATTTAAACCATGCAGAATAATTTTCTATAATACTAAATTATTACTTTATACTTTTAGATTAAAACAATTTGGAGCTCAGTTAGTCAAAATTCCCATTAACTTAACTAGAAACAGAATCTGGCCCTTCGGTGTATTTTTTTAAATGAATGTGTGGCAGAAGTATGTGTGTAAATCCTGAAGTATTAATATGTGAATAAATCCCTTAAAATAAGCATATAAAAAACCATGCACATAAGGAGGCAGAATTATAGTCACCTAGTATTCTGCTACCACATGTGATTTCCAGTTAATCATTTTAAGTTACATATGTGCTAGTCACAACAGAGAGTCATGCTTAATTGTGAAACACATTGCTTATGATGAATCATGTTAGACTAATTAATCTTCAGCCAAGAACTTTACTAGAACTTTTAGATTAAAATGTCACTCTCTCTCTCTCCACTCTCTCCCCCCCCCCATAACCAGGACAACTGGTTATATTTGTGCTTCTTAACTGCTACTTTCAAGGGCTTTCTGTGGAATATATATTTTTTTCAAAACTATCTTTTTTTACCCTTTAAAACTTCTTTTGGTTCAAATACATTCATACATGTATTATTCATATATATATTTTCTAATGCATCATTTAGGCAGCTATCAAGGACTATATGAACAATCTGGTATCTTTAAAAAAACAAGCAACTAATAGATTTAGGCTGTTCTGTATTATAATTTTGGAATGGTTCCCACTTGAAGGCAGATCTGGCATTCTGCCCAGGTTGAGGTAGAACCGGCTTGTACTTAAAGACTGCTCAAAACAGAACATTTATTTAAACTTTATGTATGAATTTACTCATTTCATTTTCTGCATAGTCTCACACACTTTTTGACTTTCAGAGACAGAGGATTTGTGCTCATTTGAAAACTCATGGATAAATGGTAAATGAGACTTTAAATGTTACATTATAATTGGGGGTCCATGTACTCTACAACACAATGAGCCCAAATTTTGTGTCAACGACCCTTACATTCTATGGCAAGAACCCCTAAATCCCATAGCAATATTTATTCTCTCTCTGTGAACAAACCTTCATTCCCATTCTCCCACCCAAATGCATAATCATCTATAATTATTTACAACTGTGATTATTTTCAGTGATTGGCCTTCTTTATTTATTATGCTCTCCCAGTGGCCCTTCTCTCTTGGCCTCTGCTAACATGGCATTGTCCTGGAATCCCAGCTCAGAACCTCCATCCCTTTACCCCAGTCATGTGTGCCAAGTAAATGGGAGCTTGTGTGCCAGTTTTATGACTTATTTCCTTTGCCTGTTATGCTGTTCTCCATAGAACTGAGCAACAGCCCATGCTTCTACTTCTCCTTGTTCTCTGGCTGCAGGCTAGACTCCAGCTCTAGCTCCCTACACCCCTGCTGCCTGGTTTCATGAAAAGATGTGAAAGAGAGTGGTGCAGGAAACTGAATTCCCATCCCATGGGAAATTTTGCATTTCTGACTCTTCATTCCCATTCAGAATGAAAATCTTGTTGGCTGAGTACTGGGTAGCCAGAGAGGCAGGCAGCCTGGGGAGCTGGGCATCGCACCAGCCACTGGGCTGGCAGGAAACCAGACAGGCAGACTGTCTAGATGGTTTCCAATGAAAATTTCTGTGTGTTCCCATGGAACGTTTCAGTCCCATCAAATCCGAATTTTCAAGTGGAAAACTGCTCCATTGGAAAGTTTTCTATCAGCACTAGAGAAGCTGACACTGTAACCAGGGGCGGCTCTACCAATTTTACCGCCTCAAGCAGTCGCCGCTGAATTGCCACCGCGGGACACAGACTGCTGCCCCATTCTAAATGCTGCCCCAAACACCTGCCTGGAAAGCTGGTGCCTGGAGCCGGCCCTGACTGTAACTCAATTAACTCTCCCTTCTAGGGACAGCTGGAGAGCAAGAGGTTGTTGCAGGGGAGAGCTTGGCAGGGCAGGAAGACAAAAGAAAATATGATGCAAGTGGCTTCTGCAAAATGGTGAATTCTGCAGCCAAATTTTTGAATCCTGTGGCATCACTGAAAAAGTGCCAAATTAGATTATCATGAAATCATGATACTAACTGAAAGGAATTGGGCAAGTGTACCAACTGAAGGGAATTGGGCAAGTTCACATCTCTCAGAGCTCTTGTTTTGGGCCCTCTGCAAACTCAAAAAGACAACATGGCATTGGTTTACAGTTAGTTCACAATCTGAAGGTTATCTTTGCAATGATAAGGGTAGAAATAGATAGTTGGGGATTGGTCCTGCTTTGAGGACCTCCTGAGGTCCCTTCCAACCCTGATATTCTATGATTCTATGAAACAATTTTACATGAAAACAGATTCTGAAGTACAATTCTGCAGCTGCGGAACACAATGGATGCCAATTTTGATATGTTGCCCTCTATTATACACAAACTGAGACACTCTGTTCATTGTGTGTGAGCAAAAGGGAAAAAAAAACCTCTGTTGCAAAACTAATCTGTTGAAAAGAAACAAATCTGAAGTGACAAGGAATATTTGAGATCTATTTGTTAGACTAGTCTAAAATCAAAAAGCATCAGTGGTTAAAAAAATGAACTCACAACTCAGACTTGTTTGCTAGAATCAAGGCAAAAGCAGTCTCATCACTGTCAATTATTATTCCTTTAACTCTTCTGTATACAAAAAACAGTTTTAGCACGGCTTGATGCTTTCCAAGACGCAATAAAAGAAACAAAGATACTCACTGTGGCCCAAACATAGCCCAGAAGACTGAATGTGAGGGAACCTTTCAAAACAACAACAAAATATAAAAAAGCAAAAGATGAACAAAATATTGAAATAAAATGAATGCTAAATTTCAGAATATTATTGGTCATGTTTGTGTAACAATGAATGGGATTAATTTTTTTAATGCTAAGGAAGTTCTATTCTGCTGCTGATTTCCACATAATATTCTTCTTGATAGTAGTCATTATAGAGTGGATGGATGGATAGATCTTTTAGATTCCTGATCTAACAGATAAATAGATCTGTTTTAACTTACCTACTTCATAAAAAGGAAAGACCAGTTTATTAGGGAATGGATTTATAAATCAATCTGAATTGTGGGTTGTTTTTTAACCACTCATGCTCTTTGATATTGGAATATTCTCACAAATTAGATCTCAAATAGGTCTTTGCATTTCATGTTTCTTCTCAACAGATTAGTTTTGCAAGGAAAAAAAAAATGAGAAATTTGACTCAGCTTGCTACTTGGTTCTCCAAAAAGTCTTCTTAGCCACAGGTACTTCTAGGAATATTTTGCACTTCACATCTCATGGCACTTGAAAAACATTAACAAATAATGGTTCCCTGACATAGGCAAGTATTACCATTGCCATTTTACAGATGGGGAAACTGAAGTTCCAAAAATTAACTGACACATCCAAGGCTACACAGGCATTCTGTGGAAGGTCAGAATAGAACACACATTTTCTAAACTCCAGTTAGGTGTTTTAACAACAAAGCTCTACAACCTTTAGGAACAGTGCCCTTGGTATTCAGAGAACATTGGATTAGGATATTCATCAGAAAAATAAACTTATTGGAATAAATATTCTACATTTCTATGATTATGGAATTTCTACATTTTGACTCGATTCCTGGCCACCTCCTCTTCCCTTCTCCATCCTCCCCCCCACCCTCATCCCCCAAAGTAGAGACACACTGACAAAGAGGATGTTCATGTTCTCTTCCTTAGTAAGGAAGCAGATGCCAGAAGCCTGTATGGGAGGGTCTAGTTCCCACATATACCTCAGAGATGAGCTCCATTGGGATTCCTGACATGGCAACATGCAAGTGGCTCATTGAGGGCACAGCAAAGAATCCACTGCTACACTGATTTGCCAACCTTACAGAGGTATTTAGGCCATGGAGCCTCTTTAAACTGGAGTAACAGCCTCAAAGTCTTTCTGTTCCTGTTCCTAAGCATGGAGATGTGTGTGTCTAAGTGGGAGGGAGGAGAGCATTACTCCCCACAGAGATCCAGATTGTCCAACCAATGCACTTATGGTGGGCACAAGATTGTAGCTGGATAGAAAGCCATCATTTCTCACTGCTAAAGTGTGCTGTAATCTCTGTGTAGTGCAGGGCACTCATAAGCAATTTTTCCATTACTGAAAATAATAGCAAATGAAAGTGACAGAAAGGTCTTATTTTCTTCCTGTAACAACAGAGTTAATATGTCATTTTAGGGTTCCATCTAAGAGGACTTCAAACACAGAATTTTTGCCTCCTAAACATAAACAAGTGATGTTGGTATATTCTTTTGTGTATTCCCCACTCAATAATTATGTATTTCTTATTTGACATTGAGTAAAGCTGAAGAATGATTCTAGCCACAGATATAACTAAGTATACGTAGAAACGTTGTGCAAAATGCAATGAGCCACAGCACCAAAATAATTCTGAATTGATTAATGATTTCTCCTCCCCAAAACTAAACAAAAGTGGATTACATTCACTGGCTAAACTGATTGAATAGTGCGAAGCATGTGTATTAGATGGGAATGGGGCTGGTATGCAAACCAGTAGAGTTTCATTAGTATGTTAGAAGAAAAGTTATCCTGCCTTAAGACAAACAAGCTACTTTGTGTCCAAAAAAAGGAAATTAGCAGTTCCAGGAATGGTTCAGAGCTTCCACACACAGCACTCACTTCAGAGAGGAATGCTGTACAGATGAGTCCAGTGAGAGCAGATCATCTAGGGGGAATCTTCATGCTCACCTCGTTGTTGCTGAAGACAGACATTGAAGGTGAGATCTTCACCCCTCCCTTTCTAGTCTTGCCTGGTGCAAAGGAAGGTCTAGAGCAGCGTACAGCGATCCTAAAAGCTCCATACCCACCTGGAGGAGGATTCCCCTGTCACATACACTGCAGAAGACAGGTGTAAGGCTGCCATCTAAGGACCCCCTTATAAGCTCTAGTAAAGCAGGTGGGCCAGGACTGCAGCATGTACTGGTGCGAAGATTCCAGGCAGTACTGCAGGGAGCTGTTGAAACACAGACAGATCCCCAGGGCCCCCGGAGCAAACCAGGATCAGAAGGGTGCAAAGGTGGATTAAACCCATTTTAGCCTCCACTCCATATGGCTGTGAATTCTGTGCTGGTTTTAGAGGCACAGAACAGAATGTCATCCCTAGGATTTGTGTGGAGCATACAGCTAGCCTTCTCTTGTGACTGTTTATTATAGACAGGGCTGTTATCACCCCCTACTAAGATTGACCCTCATTTCCTATAATAAGATGCTGTTTTCAGTTGCTTGTACCCACCAAAATATAACCCATTTGGGCTGAAATTTTCTGTTTTCCTTAGGATGCATTTTGTGATGGGTATCTTCTTATTTTATTTCAGCAAAAATGGCTCAGCCATTTCCAAGAATGATGCTAGGAAAAAAACATATTGCTCATGTTAAAAAAATCCCAGGGTCTTTTGACAAATAGCATCTCACGCTTTGGGGCTGAAATGTGGCAGGCAGATGGCCTTTGTGTCAAGGATGTGCCTTTTGCCATCCCCATGATAATGAACCCAAATCTGGCCAATTTATAAGCCTTTGAGAAAAAAAAAATTAGTTTGCACTTGCTCAGTAGAGATTTTCAGGTAAATTCCCATTTGCACTAGCCATGCTCCAGCCTTGGGCTCAGAAGGAATTTCCCGGCAATTGCTCCTATGGGCTGGTTAAGGCTGCCCCAGGGAGGGTACCAGAATTGAGAGTAGGGAGATTGTTGGTCCTGTGCTCTCAGTGACCCCTCCATGCTTCTGCTGGTGCTCAGGCAGTGTGGAGGAAGAGGAAACTGCCTGGTTCAAATGCAGAGGGGACAAGAACCAGACCACAAAGATCAGGAGATTGGGGCAAGGTGTCTCCCACTTCCCCACACATCCCATGCTGAGACTGGCAGGAATGGAAAAAAGCGAAGCTGGTTGGGGAAAGAGTGTGATGGCTGTGCAAGGAGACTGACTGAGAGCCAATTGGTGGGGGGATAGATGAAATTTGGATGAGCAGTTGGTATTGAAGATTGGAAGTGGCTAAGCAAGATGACTGAGAATCACTGGATTAGGAGGTAGGAGGAGGGAAAAGAGAATTGATGAGGAGCCAGGTTATGGGTGTGTGTGAACTGGGAATGACTGGGCAAAGAAACTAGGACAATGAGTCAGGGAGAGGGTGGGACACTAAAACTGGAGAAGGAACCCAGGGAAGAGGATAGGGAGCCAATGAGGACAGGAACATGTGACACAGGGGGAGGGGCAACTGGAGGCCAGGGTGAAGGAGAGAGGCAAATTGGACAAGGAGACAGGGAGGGGGACAGAGAGAAGGACTGGGTGGGTACTGAGACAGGATACAGAGCTGGTGAGTAAACAGACTGGAAATGGCTATGCAAGGAGATTGTGACGAGAAACTAATGTGTAGCAACTAGGTCTGGCTGGGTGAGGAGAGTGAGACTGAGCTGAAGAATCATGGTTGGGAAGGAGAAAGGACAGGGACAGGAGGAAACAGGCAGAAGAATCCTTATCCATTAGAGCACATTCCCCTTCAAAAACTGGAATAGAAACCAATGTTCCTGAATCTCACCACTCCTCTGCTGCCAGCAATACCTGTGAAACTCACATACAAAATGTCTCATCACCCTCTAGTGCTGGTCTACATAGAAGATAACTTATTTTTGCAGTAATTTATTCTGTTAGCTCAAGTGGAAGATGTCTGTGTGCAGGATATAAGGGGATCCAAATCCCTCCTCTCAACTGGGCAGAGAGGAGATTTAAATCCACATCTCCTTTCTCCCAGGTGAGTGCCTTAATCAGCAGGCTACAGGCAAATCTGGGGTGGGTTCTGCTTAATCTCTCTGATGGAAGCTGTTCCCCTGTGTATAAATAATTAAACGTTCATTAGGCCAAATAGAGAGCAAGAATGATTCTGTTGCATTCTGATTAAGACAGTCTCACCATTTCTAAGGCCCAGTGAGTATTTAAGTATTTATACACAGGGGAACAGCTTCTATGAGAGACATTGAGAGCAACCCGCCAAAAAGCCTATGGCAGCGGCAGCCAGACTTACTTACCCTCTGATAATCTTCAGAGGTTAGAGAGACGGGCACGCCTGCTGGGACTAAGGGGGAGGGATAGCTCAGTGGTTTGAGCATTGGCCTGCTAAACCCAGGGTTGTGAGTTCAATCCTTGAGGGGGCCATTTAGGGACCTGGGGCAAACATTGGGGACTGGTCCTGCTTTGAGCAGGGGGTTGGACTAGATGACCTCCTGAGGTCCCTTCCAACTCTGAAATTCTATGATTCTATGACTCGGGGCTTCAGCCTTGTGGGAGGCACCTGCCAGGACTTGGGGCTTCAGCCCTGCTCCTGCTGAAGCCCTGAGCCCTGGTAGGCACCTCCTGCAGGGCTGAAGCCCCGAGACCCCCTTCCCCACAGGGCAGAAGCCCCTAATCCCACCACAGGGAAGAAGCTCCGAGCTCCCCACTCCCAGTCTGGTAGGTGGAGAATTGGGGGCTGGTCGGGGGCATGAGGGGATCTGTGAGCTGCACTTTAATTTAAAAGAGCCACATGTGGCTCACAAGCCATGGTTTGGCCACCCCGGCCTATAGCTTGGTAGTTAGGGCTCTCGTGTGGGAAAGGGGAGATCTGAGTTCAAGTTCTTACTCCAGAATGGGAATTCAAACCTAGGTCTCCCACATCTAGGCAAGTTCCCATAGCCACTGAGAGAGAGGTTGAAAGCCCACACATGCACACTTTTCAAAAGCTAGCCCTGAAAAAATTTTCCCCAGCCAAAACTAATCAGGTTAAGTTTGCAAATCATTTTGGGTTGGTCAAAACTGCATTTTTTTGGGAAATAAACCATTTGAAAAGTTTCACCCAGCTCTACTGGCAGGGTATCAAAAGGACACCACAAAGTGGTTTTGGTTTTTCAGTTTGCTTCTTTTAAAAAAACTAGGAAATTAGACACAAAAATAAATTGTTATAGAATATTAAGGTTGCAAAGTCAAGCACTGAAAAGTAAGGAACTGCTAGAATTAAGGTTGCTTGTGCATTAATGTTATTAAGAAGCCTGATGGAATTCCTATGCTAGAATTTGAGTTTGATGTTTCAGTCTAACATTTTGTTTTACATCCACTTAAAGTGATAACCAGGGCTTTGGAGCGGAGCCCGAAGCTGAGCGTGGAGCAGCTCTGGAGCAGTGGAGCTGCAGGTTTTTGCCTGGAGCTGGAGAGGAGCCGGAGCCCAGCTCCAAAGCCCTGGTGATAACCCTTTGACTTGAACCAAACCTATAAAATTAATTCTTACTGAGACCAGGGCCCCTTTAGGTAACTATACAATCATTATAAAAACCCTAACAAGTCTGAGGTAAATGAACTATGCCAGTCAGTGCTTAATTTGTGCCAGGGCTGAGCCTCAGCACCTCTAGGCTTGCCACATCAGTAATGAATGTAAAAAAAAAAAATAGCTTGAGCCCCAGCTCCTAATTGCTTGAGCCCTGGTACCGCTTTCATTGCAAAGTAAGCTCTGGTGCCAGCTACTTACAGTTTTGTTTCTGGCAAGCAAGAATCTATAGAATTTGGAAGTGAAAGGTAGGCTAAACCTAGAAGAAAAAACATGTACTGGTAAAAGCCACAGAGATCATTCCACAGCACAGAGTGCCTCTGCAAGTTATCAAAAACGTACAGTGATTTGTGACCCTTTGCCTCAGATTTTTCTACTGGAAATACCTCGCCTGATGCACCCCAGAACTATGTTAGCCTTTTTCATAGCTGCATCACACTGACGGCTCATAATCATCCTGTCATCAACAAATACACCCAGTCTTTCTCCTCCTCTGTCATTTCCAACTGATAGGTCCCCAGCTTATAGCAAAAATTCTTGTTGTTAGTCCCTAAATATATGATCTTGCATTTTGCACTATTAAATATCATCCCACTTCTATTACTCCAGGTTACAAGGTCATTCAGATCTTCTTGTATGATTTTTCTGCTCTCCTCTGTATTGGCAATACCGCTCAAATGTGTGCCATCTGCAAATTTTATCAGCACACTCCCACTTTTTGTGCCAAGGTCAGTAATAAAAATGTTAAATAAGATCGGTCCCAAGACTGATCCCTGAGGAACTCCACTAGTAACCTCTGACTAGCCTGACAGTTCACCTTTCAGTATTACCCATTGTAGTCTCCCCTGCAACCAGGTTCTTATCCACCTTTCAGTTCTCATATTAATCCCCATCTTCTCCAAATTAACTAATAATTTCTCACGTGAAACTGTATCAGATGCCTTACTGACATCCAGGTAGATTACATCTACTGCATTTCCTTTATCTAAAATATCAGTTATCTTCTCAAAAAAAGATATTAGTAACTTTATCACTACCTCTTGAATCCAAGGATTGAAACAATTGTAGAAAAATCTACAATTACTTTCTATCATTTAAGCTACTTGCATTTGCAAAAACAACAAGGAGTCCGGTGGCAGCTTAAAGATTAACAGACTTGCAGTTCAGCAAGCTTGGAACAGATCATTTAATTTTAGGAAATATCCTAACAGCCCTTTCTTATCTTAATCACCTGTTAATCACCCTGTTCATAAACAAAATTCTCAAAAAGAAGAGGAGTACTTGTGGCACCTTAGAGACTAACCAATTTATTTGAGCATAAGCTTTCATGAGCTACAGCTCACTTCATCGGATGCATGAAGCTCATGAAAGCTCATGCTCAAATAAATTGGTTAGTCTCTAAGGTGCCACAAGTACTCCTCTTCTTTTTGCAAAAATACAGACTAACACAGCTGTTTCTCTGATACCCAGCAGGGAAATCACAGATGTTTATTATATACAAATTAGGTACCTGACCTTGCAGTGAGTCTTGTGCAGGTGGGGACCCTTGTCTGCACTGAAATAATTCAAAATTGGGACCTACAACTTTCCCATCATCATTTTGATCTTGTTTCTCCTCTCATTCCAACTATATGCAGGGTGTAGTGAGCACAATGGCATCATTGAAGTTACTTCTAATTTGCACAAGTATAAGCTAGATCAGAGTCAGGTTCTTAGACTCTAGACCTTTGTAAACACAGTTTCCTAAACATTAAAATTGAGAATACAAACTCTTTAAAACCAAAATGTCACATATTAGTCTTGTCACTTATTTTAATCTGCTATGTCAAAATGCTATTGTAAAATCATAGGCATGCTCTATATGCTGTTATGTCTATGTCAAATAAGAATATACACAAACTACAAAAAATCTTGTCATTTAAGACTTGTTTTGAATAGTAGAATATACAAAACCAAAGTGATGTGAACCTAGAAAACAAACTTGGAGCTGCCAGCAAAAATTCTACCATAATTCCCAACGATTGGTGTGTTTGTTTATTGCACACAGTGAGTTTTGATCAACAGAGGAGTTAGTTCTAGTAGAATTTTCCAGCATGCTCCAGAGATATTGTCAATTGCCAAAACATTATTACTATAAATAATATTTATTTGTAATCTGTATCACACACATCAAGTACTATTTAATTATGTTTGGGTGTGACACTTTCTCTATAACAGTGTCTGTTTGTCTCAGTTAGCCTTGTAAAAGTTAGTGCGTGTAACAGGGTGACAAAGGTGTATAGGAAAAAAAATACTTACTTGAGATCTGGAGAGAAGAAAAATACCTAAAAGTAACTCCCTGAGAGCCTATGTTAAAAAGTTCTGGGGACTAGGTCTACTAAAGGGACCTTCCCCGTTTCAGTGAGCCTAGGGCCATGCCCCACAAGGACATTGCATGAGTTTACCCATTTCTCATTTCAAAGGCAAGCCAATAACACTTAGCTTCTATTTTTCACAGAGCAGTCACTTTACTGTTCTTTTCCTTTCCCTCTTTCAGGGGGTAATCAGTTAAATTTAGTGGGTGCAGGGTGACTGCATGTCAACTAAAGCTGGAACAGAGAACAAGGTTTTCCACGTAAAAGGAAACCCTTAAGTGAGATGTATGTTTGTTGTTTTTTTTTCTTCCCTTCCCTAGCTAATGAAGACACAGGAGAGACTTTTACTGGTACATAAATGTAGCAAACTTATACCCACCCTGCCCATCTTGAACAAGAAGTTGAGAGAGCACAACTAACTCTATCACCTACTTTAGCCCTTATCCAACCCTCAAATGACTAATTTAAGGAGTCACATGTGCAGCAATTATCAGTCAGCAGGAATCAAGGCAGTACTGGTATTTTAATGCATAAAAATCCTGTGTCACTTCACCTATGAGTTCCAAGGAAGCAGGATGATGGAAATAATAACTTGACAATTTCTTGCATATTCTTGAGAGATTTAATTCTTATTGATTTAAGTTTAAGTATATTTGGGGTACATTGTATTAAAGAGAAATGTTAAATCCAAGTATTATTGTGGGCTGGGATTGCATCTAACCTCTTTGAGGGGGAGATATGATGGAAGAACTAGGAGTTCACAGGCCTACACTAAAAATGTGCCAGACAATAAGCGGGAGAAATGGATTACCTGGGGGAATCCCTAGGAGGCAGTTAATGCAAATTTCCCACCTCCGGATATACAGAAACCCACCCTTTTGAATCTGTGCTGACCTGTCCAGTCACTGATCTGGGTATCAGTCAATTATAAATTTATAACCATGGGGAAAAACCAGCTATGAGTTTAGAAGGACTGACACCTACCAGAGCCCAAGGCTAGCTGGGGGTGACCTTTGGTAAGCTGCTTAGCATGCATGTAGATTCTTGTATTCTTTTTAATGTTTGCTCTGTAATGCTTTTTCATCTTAAGAATAAAGCTGCTTGCTTAGAAAGAGCTGTGTTACACTGGCAGTTACACTGTTCATAGTGTTGGGAGAGAAACCAAAGTGAGGACACAGGCCTCTTTAGGCAGCCAGGCTTGCTAGGGATATCATAGTGGATGCAGGGAACTGTGCAGCCTGGAAAGCCCCTTATCAGCCGAGAGAGAGAGGCAGGCCTCTGCCCAGGAAAGGTGACAACTGAAGAGCCAGAAACCTTTAAGTGCATGCTCATGAGGGATCACAGAGGGGGAATACAGGTGCAGTTATCTTGGAACTGGGTCAGTAACCACCAGCAGCAGCTGAACTGGTGCCCAGCACTTTACAGAATTGGGACTTTGATGTGCATAATCAAATCATCTTCTATCAACTGCACCCAGCAGCTATAACAGTTTACTCACAGCTGAGAGTTTCTTTAGCTCAAGCAGCAAAGGCTTTTGTTTTGGGGGTTGCAGGGGAAAAGATTCCAGGTCTGATCCCATTTGCTCACCCTGTTTTCTCCATATGTGAGGCCATGATCATTGCACCTTCTCTTTTCCAAACAAGGTGTCAGTCTCCCAGGAGATGTAAATACATAAGGACAGATGAATGCAAGGAACTATCTCACCCTTTTCTAGGATAAGGGAAGGAGGTGGGGACCAGGCAGGCAGGGAGTTGGGATGTGGGAGGCCCAGCCCGAGGCTGAAGTAAAGGAGATACACTCTGCACTCACAAAATTTTCAAAGCATTCAAATCCCTTTTAGGGTATATCTACACTGCAATAAAATATATGCAGCCATGGCTCGCTCAGGTCAGCTGACTTGGGCTCACAATTGAAGTGTGGGCTCAGGCTGGAACCTGGGCTTTGAGTCCTAGTGATGGGGGCTGGGTCTCAGAGCCTAGGCTCCAGTCCAAGCCCCAGCATAGTCACTGCAATTTTTAGCCCCGCAGCCTGGGCCCCTCAACCCCAAGCCAATTTATTTGGTGCTGTGGGGTTTTTATTGCATTATAGACATACCATTAATTTCCTAACTAGGCCAGATTTCCAAGAGTGCTCAGTGCCCAACAGAGAGATTTTCATAAAGGCTCAGGCCTAGGTCCTCAAAGTATTCATAAAACACCCGCTTAGCTAACCTGCTGGCACCTAAACTCACTTTGTGCCTACATTTTGACTGTAAAGTTTCTCTGGGCACCTAAGTTTCTACAGCTGTGCGCACGCACTGCTGCCTTGCTCTAGGCATCTTGATACTTACCTCACACATAAACCCCAGCACAATCCACTGGAAGATGGACATTCCTTCACCCATCTTGCCTGTGGAGCACTTTCCCATAGGCATGCTCTGAGCACACTCCACTCAAGGTGGTAGAGGAGGGGGGACTCACCTAGGACATGGGAGACCCTAGTTCTACTGGGGCACTGATGAGAAAGGATTCCCTATCTCTCAAGTGAGAGCCCCAACAACTGGGCTGGAGGACAGTCTGACACTCTTGTTCAAGCCATTCAACTTTAGTTAACTAATTGAATAATAAAATATTAATTGCATGAGAATCACTCTATAATGGGGTGATTAAGGCACTCACCTGAGATGTGGGAGATCCCTGTTCAAATCTCTTCTCATCAAGTGGGGGAAGAATTGAACTCTCCAGATGAGTGTTCTGACCATTGAATTAAAGGTGATAAGGGAAGCAGGCACCTAACTCCTTCTCACAAGTAACAGCTTAGAAACCTATACTACCTGTCCCCAGAAAAGGGGTGGCAGCTGTGGATCCCAAGCAGAGACAAGAGCTTTCCTACAGCCCAGACTTAGGCAACAAACTCCAGGAGAGGACAGGGCTTAGGACACACCTCTCTTCTTGGTATCTCCCATTGTCTAACTTAGGTAGTTCCCCACTCACTGTACTTACTTTTCTGGATCCCATTCTTAGGTGTCTTTCACTATGCATTGCATCTGGAATCTAGGTAGCTAACTCAGACTTTGTGGTTTCCACTGTTGTTCCAGTGATTTCCTAGGTGCCTACAAGCTAGGCATTTTAATGCTTTAGTCCCTTTGTGGATCTGGGCCCAAACCCTCAATTTGCTGAACTCAAAATCTGACCATTTATTTTAGTGCCTAAATAGGAAACTAGTTCTGAAAAAATCTAGCCTAATTTTAAAGATTTTTTTTCTTTAAGTCATCTTGTCTAAACAATATATTAAACATTTAGGTTTCAGTTTCTCATTAATGTGGACAATTCACCCCAGGGGAGGAAATTCTATGTTCTTTGGAAGGAGCCCTCTGGTAGCGGATGCACAATATTTGAGCATAACATAATACTTTCTTACTATACAGGAGTGTCCCTAACATTTATTTTTTATTCTCAAAGCTCATTCAAAGAGGCAGCTTTTGAGAAATGTTACTCTAATAAGTGCTTAACAAATCATTTTAAAAGCATAAATATGTTCAACAAGAGAACTATAATGAAACAGCCCTGCAAGTGATTTCTCATGAATTCCTCATTTTGCTTACCTGAATTCCCTGTGTAATTTCAATTAGATCTGGCATTGTTTAGCTATGGGATTCATTATTTAATGTTTAATTCATTATTTAATGTTTAGTGTTTGTACAGCACTTTGAAGATTTTTATACTGCTGTCTATGTACATTCATACTTCGTAATGGAGGTGTTTTGCAATAAATTACTACATCTGAAAAGTTACTTTTCACTTCAAAGGGAAGCAGATACTAAAAAGACCAGCAAGTTCCATAACGTTTGACAACACAATACTACATATCACCATCTTATTTCAATTTTTTGTTTGCATATGTATTTTAACATTATTACCATATGGCTCCTTGCTGTGAGACTAATACAAGCCATGCAATAGACCTTTACAGTTTAAAAAATGCAATTTCACTGTAGATGGTAAACACACTATTAAAATATTGCATATATTTTGTGTATATATAATGTGAAGACTTTCATTATGTCTTTCTCCCCTCCCCCAGCATACTCTTCTCTAGACTAAACATGTCTAATTCTTTCAGTCTTTCCTCATAGGTAAGGTTTTCTAAACCTCTTCCTTTTGTTGCTCTCCTCTGGATTCTCTCCAATTTGTCCCCATTTTTCTTAGAGTGTGTTATCCAACACTTGTCTCATCAGTGCTGAGTAGACAGGAACATTGCAATTATTTCCCATATTTTCCATATGACAGTCCTGTTACTATATCCCAGAATGACATCTGCCTTTTTGACAACATCACCACATTATTGATTCATTCTGAATATGTTTCAGAGTAACAGCCGTGTTAGTCTGTATTCGCAAAAAGAAAAGGAGGACTTGTGGCACCTTAGAGACTAACCAATTTATTAGAGCATAAGCTTTCGTGAGCTACAGCTCACTTGAATGTGATCCATTATAACACCCCCGACCCCATCCTTTTCTGCAGTATGGTATTGATTCCCCATTTTTTAATTGTACACATCATTTTTCCTTCCTAAGTGTAGTATCTTGCACTTTTCTTTATTGAATTTAATAATATTGATTTCAGACTAATTCTCCAATTTATCAAGATCATATTGAATTCTAATGCTGTCCTCCAAAGTGCTTTTAACCCTTCCCAGCATGGCATCATCCACAAATTTTATAAGCATACTCTCCAATCCATTATTCAAGTCATTAATGAAAATATTTATTAGTACTAGACCCAAGACAGACCACTGTGGGATCCCAGTTGGTGTGAACTCCCAGTTTGACAGTGAACCATTGATAACTACTGTTTGAGAAAGGATTTTCAGACAGTTATGCACCTGCCTTATAGCAATTTCAACTAGGCTATGCCCTTTGTTTACTTATGAAAATGTCACATGGAACTGCATCAAAAGCTTTATTAAAAATCAAGGTATATGACAAATACTGATTTTTCCCTATCCAGTAGTCTGGTTACTCTGTTGAAGGAAATTAAATTGATTTGGCATTATGTGTTCTTGATGAATACATGTTGGCAATTGCTTATCACCCTATTATCTGCTAGGTGCTTACAAACTGAATGTTTAATAATTTGTTCCAGTATCTTTCTGGGTTTCAAAGTTAAAATTACTGATCTATAATTCTCTCATTCCTCTTTTTTCTGCTTTTTGAATATAGGCACTATGTTTGCCCTTCTCCATTTCTCTGGGACCTCACCTGTCCTACATGAGTTCTCAAAGATAATTGCTAATGGTTCAAAGATTGCTTTGGCTAGTTCCTTAAGTAAGTACTCTAGGGGGAATTTCCCTGCATGGGAGGTTGAAGTACCACACAAGCATTTTCAGGCATCGCTATTTATTTTCTTTAAAAACACACACACAATTATATATTAGTTAAGTATATGAGTTTTTAAAGAAAAGTCCTCCTGTATAATGAATTTAAATGGAAAGCATTGTTTTTCGCTGCAACCTCTTCAAACTACTGATTAACATTTTGCTCAGACTGTAAATGAGCATCCATGGTGAACCACACTTTACTAATTTGCACATAACCAGCCAGAGCAAGATAAGCATCTCCTCCCTCCTGCCTGCCAAGAATATGTGGATTACCTTTTGGTGACCTGTCTTACTCTCAGACCTAGAGAACATGATTTTTAGTATATATTATATTTTCCACAATGATTATGATGACCAGTGTCACATAGATTTCATTAGAGTTGTTACATGACATTCTTTGGTGGATGCCAGACCCAGGCCAGAAGGCAACAAGAGACCCTAGGGTCACAACTACCTGAACATATTATTACTGTTTCTGAAACTGTGTTTAGTTTAATTGTTTTGTTAGTAAACAGACCGCTCTAGCTTATTTAGATACCATTTAATTAAAGTTAGCTTCATATCTTTCTTGAACAACAACATGACTAATAATACTATAGATAAATAATTATTTTTAAGGTCATTTTCTTATAGTAATTTTAGATAAAAATCAAGTTTCCCACCCACATACCAATATATTTTCCTCCTTTATAAAGCACTGTGTCAGAAAAGAGTCTTTGCTATCAGTTTATGAATTCAATTGCTTTCTAATTTTCTGCAATCTTTTAAAAAAGTGTTTTGCTACATAAAGACAATGATAAGTTTCATGTCATGAGTACTACAGGATAGACAATTAATTTAGAAATAGCGAGTTGGAAACAAAAATCCCATACTCAATAGCAAGAGTGACTCATATTTCTCATCAGCCTCTTCAAAAAGGCAGACTACTTACTCTGCAGCTGAGTGTAGGCTATTTGATTTGTTTATACTGGGAGTTGTGTGTACCAATGCATATGCAAAAGATACTTAGTTGAATACTGAACAGATTATGTTGGTGGGGAAAAGATATCATTGTAGCCCTATTCCAGATATGTGAGTGATTTTAATTAGATTTAGATAGCAACAACAATACACACATTCTATGAATGGCAAAACATTTTATTTAGCTCTAGAGCAGACACTCTTTATTAAGCCTGCTGGACCTTATTTCAAAAGGCTACAAAATTCACTAAGGCAATTTTGACCTCTGATTATCAGGAAAGGAACTTTTGATCTTATGTACCTATAACTTTAGGAGTATTGATGTGACAAATATTATGTACACATGGAATATTGAAAGGCTATTGTATCATCTTTATAAATGTTTGTTTATGAGCTAAGGATTATATTCTGTTTCTCTGGGGGAAGTTACAGGGGTTTCCTGCAGAAACAAAAAATCACTGAGCGGGTAATTAATGCAAATTCCTAGACAGATAGCAAGTCTGGCAGAGCTCACTGCTTAGGGAAAATTGTATACACTAGTTTGACCTGGTACAAGAGATGTGACAAACAGAAATGAAAACTGTATAAAAGTGACCAGACAGATACAGGAAAGCAAGTCATACTTTCTCAGTCCAAGAACTGATATATACCTGTAACCAGAAAGAGACACCCTGGGGAAAGGGCCTGAAATATTTTGTTCCTAGTAGGGTCTCCCTGGGAAGCTAAGACCTGTATGTAAGCTGTTTATTGTTTTTAAGATATATTTTCACTGTAATTCTTTCATTCTGAATAAATAGTACTTTGCTTTATGAAGGCTGACTGGTCACTAGTTAACCCTGTCGTTGCCCCTGAGATAATCGGACTGACTTGCTGGGGGTGATCACTGTGAACTGCAGCCTAAATCTCTGGACTAGAGGGTGAGACACGTAGGACTCCACCCTGAGAATGGAGACGGCTAGAGGTGAAGCCTGAGTGGCCACCAATGGGTCTCAGATGAACTGAAAACTGGGATTTCAGAAGGGAAGCAGAAAGTGTTTCTTATAGGAAACATTAGCTGAGTGCTAGTATTTAGAACTAGATATTGAATAGCCTGCTTGTAAGGGAAGAGTTTATTTAAATTTATATGTTAAAGTAATTCTTTCAGTGTATATATTTTCCCTTTGCTGCTGTATAAAGCTGTGTGGGAATGTCTTCTTAAGGACCAATGTTGCATTATGATCCCTACCCCACTGAAGTTATTGGAGAGACACCCATTGACTTCAATGTGCTTTGGATCAAGCTGTTGAAGATTTAATATTTTACTATCTGTGTTTTTTAATGACAGGTTTCAGAGTAGCAGCCGTGTTAGTCTGTATTCTCAAAAAGAAAAGGAGTACTTGTGGCACCTTAGAGACTAACAAATTTATTTGAGCATAAGCTTTCGTGAGCTACAGCATCCGATGAAGTGAGCTGTAGCTCACAAAAGCTTATGCTCAAATAAATTTGTTAGTCTCTAAGGTGCCACAAGTACTCCTTTACTTTTTGTGTTTTTTAATGTATTTTGATTGAATACCTCTTAGGTCTTATCAATGTAAATTGGTTCTAACTGTGATACTTGGAAGGTATCTATTAGAACCAAAATCTGAGGAGTAAGTTATTTCTCTAGGTTTAATTCTGGAAAATACTAATAGGGGAAATAAAAAATAAAACAGTGAATAAAGTTAGAACACAATATATAGTCCTTTACAGATTGGAGCACTTTACAAATACTAACTAATTATGGCCAGATTCTGAAATTGAATCCAATGAAATCAATGGGGCTCCATGCTGCTACAGGCATATCCATCCTCAGAATCTGGTTCTTTTTTGGAAAATATCAGCTGAGAAGTTAGAACAGCCCAGTCACCTCTCTAACACACCACCACCCACAAAAGAGTTATCCTGGTACTACAAAAAGCCCCACTCTTGTAATGGTGTTTCCCCTGGGTGCACAAATCTGTCCCCAAGCAGCTCAGTGCAGGAGGTCCTTAAGGCGCTCCGTTATCCAGCATAGAAAAAACAGATAAATCTTTGCACACTTCTATCAGTAATCACTGTTTTAAATCTGGTAGAAAATTCTAAAAGCAGCTCTGTTTTTGATGAAGCTTTCCTTGGGGTCATGAAAGGGACGATTGGTAGGATTTTTATTACATATTGTTAGTACTTGCACAGCTTTCATTAGGATGAAAGTGCAAAGAATGTCAGTTGAAAGAATCCCTGGGTACTGGACATTTTTCTAATGCAACAAGAGCTGCAGTGCAACAGTAACTAGAAGAAAATTAATCTAATCTTTAAAAAAAATCGCACTTTTGATCTCCACTTTTGTGATTAATAACGCATCGTGTAACTTCAGCAACAAGGCGTTTATTAATGATCAGCCAGGGAAATGCTAACTGAAGAGTGAAAGGAACGATAATTTTAAAAGGGAGTACTGGCAGGAGAGAGGGAGGATATGTGGAAGCTGCTAAAGTGGCCCATCTGTCACTATAAATAATGGAGGACTTTAGGAATTATGAGTAAAGAGGAGAAGGGGAAAAAAGCTGTCAGCGTGTTGGGAGCTGTGTATTCAGATGGGCTTGGCCCGTGAACAGTAGCAAAAACTTGTTGGAAGTACCCTAGGGCTGGATCCTGCAGTCTTTCCTCACGTTAGTCAAGTTCAGCACCTGTGTAATGGAATGCTAAAACTGTATTATTATTTTCAGCCGAGATGGTGCCATGTGTAACATAACCCTAAACTGGTAACAGCCAAGTTGGCAGTGCATTAAAATGTCATAAAAGGAATGCATCTCTTGTGTCTCTCTCCACGATGGAAGGTGGGTAGTCCGTTCAAATCTGGTGCAGCAGCTCTGAAACCTTCTGTGTACAAGAAGTTCATGACAGTCTAATCTGTTCACAGTAATTTTCAACACTTCAGCACTTTAAGTAGAGTTAAAGTAAAGGGGAATGGAGAGGAGGGCAGTTCCCCTCCTCTGTTAAAACAGAACAAGAGCTCCTCACTCCTCTCCGTGGCTTGGGAGAGCTGTGCTCCCCCACAGCTTCCTCTTTCCCATAGCTAGTACAATAGGAGTTCTTCCTCATTTCAATCTGCATTAACCGCTGACTTTAAGAAATATGTGGTTTAATTACAATCAAAACCCCTTATGGGATAAGAGCCAGATTCACACAGGCTATGCCCTAGCACCTACTAGCATACCGTTGCTAGAAAGGCAAAGTCCATTCAAAGTGGGAGTTTCTGGAGAGCAAAGCACCTATAGCCTGGAGTCCTGCAGCTGATCAGCACCAGAGCCATCTCTTGGGTAGGGCAAATCGGGGAGACTGCCCCGGCCCCCACACTTTGGAGGCCCCACACTTCAATAAAATTGAGACTGTCCCAATATTTAGCCCTTTGTCCCGTGTCCCGACCGATGTTTGATCGGGACAGCATTTGTCCTGATATTCAGGTGAGGAGGTGGGTGGGGAGGTGAGGCAGCAGGCAGGTGGGTGGACAGCAAGGAGAGTGGTGGGCAAGGGGGGTGAGGAGGTGAGTGGCGGCTGGGCGGGCATGCTGGGCGGACAGCGAGGAGACTAGTGGGGAGGCTGATTTGTCCCTGGCCCCGTATCCCCCTAGGGAAAGGCCCTGATCAGTACAGCCCAAAAGTCAGTCCCTAGGGGTTGTGGGGGCTCAAGGCTAGGCCAGACAAGGGAAGCACTGATTCAGTGTATCTGCACTCATGGGCACCTATCCAGGACACTCTAGAGCTCCCTCCCACTCTCCTTCCCACAGCAGACTCCTCAGGGGAGGCCAATGGCATTCAGTCTCCCGCTACTCTCAACCTGCTTGAAAACATTTTAGAACCTTCCAACTGACTTTGAGTAACTGCCAGGGAACCTTAAGTTGCCCACTTCCAACAGACAGAACACTTCATATGTTGGTGTCCTTTTAGTTTGGGGAGGTTTTTTGTTGAGGATATGTTATTGGGTAGATTTTGTATGCTAGTTATTGGATTTTTACAGGCACATCACCTTTTCTTGTTGTAACTTTTAAAAAAATCTTTAGGCTAAGTACTGGGAGCTCAAGTCTGGAGCCTGTAATTAAAGTTTATTATTGCCACTGAAAAAGGGACTAAAGTTGACAAAGTTAAGACTAGCAGGTTCTGCTAGTTTGCAGAAACAGCAAGTAAGGTATGATTTTACACTCTGGCTTTTATCAAAATGACCATTTCCTTCCTCCATACTCTGTTTTATTCATAGTTGCTTATATTATTCATCCTGAAACTCTGTGGGATACCAATATTTCCCCTCAGTGGTACAGTTATTATTAATTATCATTAGTATTAACTCTGCCTCCTCCAAGTGTACACTATTGCTCTTTTCTTTCAAGAGATGGAATACATTGCCTTGCACCACATTAGAAACAGTACCATAAAGGAAAAAAAAATGGAAGCTATTCTCTGACTTACAGGATCAGAAGATGAACATTCACACTTATCTACAAGCTGGAGAACTATAGCAAGTGGAAGGATGGATATTACTACAAGCCACATGTCCACAGGTGCTCCAGGAATAAGAACTTGACTTTGCTGGACATTATCTTCCAAGAAAGGGGCAGTTTGGGGGTAACCACCACAAACAGGCTGTGAGCTTTGAGAGACATCTATGAATGACAGAGTTCATCCTGGAATGGAACTCTGAAAACATAATAATGCTAAACACTACTGCACCTAGCTCTAATCTTGATGATGAAAATTCAGACCCTAGTAAGGTGAGATTTGCAGTCGTTGCTTACAGAAAAACAAGTTATTTTCTTTCATTTATTGTTTTTACACATTTCTCCTCTTTCATAAATAAAGAGCATTGTGAGATTTATACTTTTAAGATCTCTGTCGCAGGGACTGTGTCTTTTTACACCTGTATGACATCTAGGACATAATGAACACATGATAAATAATTATAAAGGTAACTAATTTGGATTTGACTTAATATATAGCAGAGCACATAAGACTGATTGTCCAGAGAGATTAAAAAGGCCCAGAGATGAAAGATGAAATTGCTTGGAACCCACTCTTCCTCATGGTCACAAAAAGAGGATCAGAAAAAACCGATCTCATCCTAAAGAATCTGCACAGTCAGTGGAAAGGGCCCATGCAGTAAAGTGTTCAGAACCCGAGCCACAGTGATAGTCTTATTTCTAGATTATGATCAAAGGTACTTTGATGGACTGGTATGTTGGTACCAAAATGTGACCTTTGCTTGATATCATAACCACCATTTTGAATAATGTGACTTATATTTTGAATATGTAACTGTAGGTGCCCACCGATGTCAAGGACAGACCAGGACAACTTATTGGAATGGCTGACACCTCCCCTAGACAGACGAGCATGAGAGTCATCCATGGTGATTGTCATAACAATGGTTTTGCTACAGGGAAGGGCCAATCTAAAGGGAACTGGGTTTCCCATTCTAAACATGGAAGGGACTAGGAACTTCCCAGCTGACCACTTGAATGGGGTCTGAAACTGACCAGCTGGTCACATGACAGAGGAAGCAAACTTATTTAAGGGGAGGACCCGTCCAGTGTTTGTGTCTCTCTCTCCTGGGCCAAACATCATCAGGCATCAGAAGGATAGCAGAAGGCAGAGAACAGGAGGAGCCTACCTGCCTGACACACAGAATAGGCCTAAGGACTTACAAGAAGGGGTGGGCAGAGACTCAGGAGAAGTGAGTAACTTTTTGTTTTACCTAAAGATTTATAATTCCTGGATGCTTTGAGAGTAATAATTAGTCTGGTTTTAGAAACTTTTGTGCAAAGCCTGTGTTCCTTACTGTACCTGCCATGTGGTCCCCAAAGAGTTAAGTATGAAACAGAGCACCCACAGTGATGGGACAATGGAGAGAAGCATAAACAAGTTATGAGGGAGGCTTCAGAGGTCAGAGAACTGGTTTCAGACCCTAAGACAGTTGGACGGTGGAGTATCACATCTCAAGGAAAGGAGCCAAGTGGGAGGTCTGCCCCCAGGAGCATGCCTTTGAGGCCCACAATTAGAAATAGTGACTGGACACTGTCCAGACCCAGCTGGCTTGAAAGCATGTGGGATGCAAAGTCTGGGCTGTCTAATTACAAAAGACTGGTGACCTTTCACTTAAAGAATTCAGCCAGGTAATGATACTCTAAGCACAATATTTTTATTATAAATATATAAATAAAATATTGTGGTTAGGGTATCTTTTACATGCACCATAAACATACATTTTATATACATATATAAATAATGACACACAGCAACCTGAACTGACCAGCAAAATAAATGGTAGAAACTGCTGGATACCCTATGCACCTGAGGATGCAGTGGAATAAAGAAAGAAAATATATGCAGCTGTAAAAGTGTCCGTGTTCATTACAATGACACTTAAAAATATACAAGTTTAAAATCGCACATCAACTTCCCTCACAGCTTCTACATTTTTTATTCTACATTTTTACCACACGGGAAAGAGGTGCATATATTTCTTCCCACTTACCATCCCAAAAAATGAGTTTAGTGGAGACCTTGAACCAAAGATTTCAAGTTCATTTGAACTCTATCGTTAAGGGACTTATAATTTGTTTTCTAGCATAGATTCTGCCTTAGTTTTCATTGATATGAGTAATTGTAATGAGATTTGGGGAGTTTTTTAATCTTTACTGAAGCCAGAGTAGTGCTACACCAAAGCTCACTATAATTAAATGTATCAAAGAGAATAAAATAAAAAGCAGCGTGACAAAGATTTTAAAGATTGATTGAATACTAGGGATTTTTTTTTAAAGTCATCTTCAATACATGTAAAATTCTCTGGTAAGAGCTGAGGCAAAAAAACAAATCAAAGAACTATCAGTATTTTCGATACTTTTGATAGTTTAACATTTGTATTCACAGTTTATAGTGAGTGCAGGATTATCTGTATTATGTCTGCAGGCTTTGTAATTCTATTGGTACCAACACTCAGACAGCCTCCTATCACAGTTTAAAAAAATCCCCTTACTGTATTTTTACTTCAGCAGAGTAGCTTTGAGGTTATTAATTTTTTCTTTTGTCAATGGCAAGCATAGTGGTAATGGCATTTCTGATATTCACAGCTGATACTCTCACCCAGTATAGTTATTAAAGGTCACATAGCACTTATTGCAGAAGGGTGGTCATGTGGTTAAGGCACTAGACTGGGATCCAGAGTTATAAGTTCATCCCATATCGCCCAAGTCCCATAGGAAAACTGTGGCAAAGTTCCTTAGGGCCTGATGCAAAGTTAATTGAAGTCAGTGGAAGATTCCCTTTGACTTCAATGGACTTTAAATTGGGCCCTATATTTCTCCAGGTGCTTCCATTCAACATCTGTAAAACTGGGATAATTGTATTCCCCTATCATCCCTCACAGGGGTGTTGTGAGAATCTATTAATGATTGTGGATTTAGCCCTGAGTGCCTCAAATGTACAACACCTAAACCCTAGGTTCCCTGCCACGTGCTGGAGTCCTCAGCTCCAAGTCAGGTGCTCAGGCTTCCCATACAGTGCATAGGTAGAGGTAAGCACCTGAGAAAGGGATCTTTAGAAGCCAGCAAGCCTCAAGGGAAGCCACCTAAGTTAGCCAAGAGTGAAGGGGTGGATCTTATTTCCTGCCCCTCAACGGAATATAGGCACCTAACTCCCACTGATCTGGGCCTCTAGGCAGAGAGTGATAGGCAGGAGGAGGTGCCTATCTCTGTTTGGAATTCTCAGCCATCAACTCTCTCCTGGAGCTAAGTGCCTAAACCAGGGCAGCCCATGCTCTACAGGTGAAACCCAGACCCTTCTTGTGAAGAAACTAAAGACAGTCAGAGATTAACACATGCTCCATTACAGCCAGGTGGTAAGGGCACTCACCTGGGATGTAAGAGACCTGTTTTCAATGCAGAGCAGGGACTTGAATGCAGATCTCCCATGTCCTGAGCTTAGTGCTTAGAGCTTATCTTTATCTCTTCTGTTGAAGTTGTTCCACTTTGTATAAATTCTTTGGATCAAGCACTTGGATCTCCCACATTCCATGAAGGTACCCCAGCCACTGGGCTATTGAGTCAATTATCTTTTTCTCTCTGGCCAATGACTCTAATTTATAAAAACAGTGGAACAGGAGACATTGAAAGTGATCAGGGCACTCATCTCAGATGTAGGAGACTTAGGTTCAAGTCCTTGCTTTGAATCAGGCAGAGCAAGGATTTGAACTTGGCTCTCCTACAGCCTGGGTGTGTGCTCTGACCACTAGACTGGGACATTTGTCTCAAATAGTCATGACCTGCTCATCCTTGGCTGTCTTTTGCCAAGGCCCACTCCTGTAGACTTGCCCTGAAAATGCCTACAGGACTGGGCCCAATAGGCAAGATAGGTAGAAGAACACTGTGAATCCTGCTTATGCCTGAGCTAGGGCTCCAAGCAGCTCATTAGATGGGGGGTCGCATCATGATAGGGGGCTTTTCATGTGCCTACCAGCAGAACTTCAGGAAGCAGCTGAATGGTAGTTTTGAGAACATCAGCAGTGCCCGACTGTTGGCCGTAGGCACCTATAGAAACAGTGTGTAAGCTTTGTGAATCTAACCCTCAGGTGCCAAAGTGATGGGAGCCACATAAGATGATAACTAAATAGTCCTATTTACATTTAAATTGGGTAATTACATGACACCTACCTAAAAATCACCCTGGAATTTGATAAGATACTCCTCACTTTTTTAAACAGTTTTACAGAGTAACTCTGCATGGTTAAGCAGTTATTTGTCCACCAAAGAAACTGCCCTTCAACTGAGGATGAAGTGTACAATTTGTAAAACATTTTGGAATCTTTCTAGAGGAAAGTGCTGTATTAATATGAGATTGTTTTGTTCTAGTTATATTTGATCTTCGGACGAAAAGAAAACGTATATAGAAGAAACAGGAAGGGGGGGGGTGACCAAAAATCTGCCATTTTTATTTTCTAACTTTTCAAGGAGAACAAAGGAGAACTAGCTTGGAAAAGACTTTCTTGTGAGGAAAACTTTATTGCTCTGTTTTCCACATTACTATTATGGATTAACTACATTATATTTCATAATCATAATTAAATACGCCAGTGCCTGCCAAGTTTTGAATGCAGTGAAGCAATAATTTAACTCAAAGATTTTCCCAATAAAGGAAGAACACACTATTGAACATTTTGCAAGGTTTTTGTCTTGAAAATACCTAAGTTATTAGTGCTGGGCAACTCATCCCTGTTGAGACAGTTACCAGATGCTGTGCTCTTTACCTCTTTTGACTCCCAACTCTTGGAGGTAAGCTAATCTTACTAGTCAGCACACCTAAAGGACAGCAGCATGACAAGAGAAAAACCTCATTAAAGAGAAATGCATTACCTGACAGACTCTTGATTACAATACTGAAGAGCCTGAGCAATTAATTCAGAAGACAGAGGTGGCCAACAGAAAATCTCCTGCTTCACTCAGGAGACTGGACACGTTTGAATATGAGTTTTGACAGGCTCATGCAATTGTGAGTGATTTTATGCAAGCTAATAGAATAACATACTAAAATACAGCCTGCCTTTAATTAGAGCTGTCAAGCTGAAAGGAAAGCCCATTAAGCCTGGAAGCTTGAAAGGTTCATGGTATATTAGGGCCACCCAGGGGAGAATTAAATTTGCGAAGACTTTTCTGCTCTCATAGGAACTCTCTCACATCGAGAACAAAATAGTTCAATTACACAATATTTAGAGTCTAATCGAAAAAATTATACATTCTGATGATCCACTAATCCTACTGAGAAGAATCTAATGTTCCGTTGTCACCCCCACTATACAAATTGTTCCGGCACCACTGGCCACAGAGGATGGATCAGTTCATGATTGCCTGTTCTGTTCATCCCTTCTGAAGCACCTGGCATTGGCCACTGTTGGAATACAGGATACTTGGCTAGATGGACCTTTGGTCTGACCGAGTGTGGCCATTCTTATAGGAGATTGGTTGCTCAAATTGTGTGTGTGGAGAGAGTGTTGATCCCATAGGCTGAGAAGCCACCTTGCCCCTCAGGTGAGTTCATCCCAAAGACCCAAGCAATACCCTCCCTGTAGCCTAGATGATAGTGTAATCATGCAGGATGTGGAAAACCCCTCCAGTTCAAATCCCCCTTCTTCCTGAGAGGGAGAAGGGATTTGAACATGGATCAGCCACCTCTAAGGTTTCCCTTGTTTTGAAAGTTTAGCTAGGTGAACAATCTTTTTAAAGTTATACATACTATCAGCATTTTAAAAGTGCATTGGATTTTCAGAGTTTGATTAGTTATTTTAAGGATTGCTTATAAAGGACTTAAAACTGACTAGAGATGGGTGAATACCTCAAAACATTTTCCACAAATATTTTCTTGAATCAAAGCTGTGAACTACATCGATATCTGTTCTTACCCCCCATAGAAAACAAATTTCCATGACTATTCCAAGAAATAGGTGACTTGGCAGGAATGTTCATTTAAACAGTAAATTATAAATGAATGTTCAGAAAAAGAATTTTGAACACACAAACAGGAGTATTTATTTGCACTCTAAAACTGATTTTTAAAGCTATACTTATAAGTCAAAGAAAAAATCCCACAACTTACATATGGAGACAATTACCCATTCAGCCCTCGAAGTGTTGCTCCAGGTCACGGATGAAGAACTTTAATAAGGCAGAGTGACAAAGGCTGCAGTGTCACACATAACACATTGTCATCATGTAGCTGTTTTGCCAATAAAGAGAAGACGACAACATCTCTCATCATAACACAAATGTTAAAATAAACTTTAAAAAAATCTCAGGTCTATGGGCCTGGTTCTCTCCATTACACCTATTTCAGTGGTGTTACATAGGTGTGAAGTTGATGTAACATGGTCGAGAAACATGGTGTAAGAATTGAAGGATTTTAAAGTGAATTTTAGCATGTGACATGTCAGTAGTAGATGCTGAAGCCTTTTCTTTATCAGCAAGACAGCCACAGGACAATGTATGTTATGTATACAGAAAAAGGCCTTCTCCATTCAGTTACATCATTATATACATCATAGCATCTGTTTTGGAAGAAAAGAAGCATATACAGTAATTGTTCAACATATACTAGTAACAAAAAAGATTTATAAAATTAGGCTCCTTGATCTATGCTGAGATATCTAAGCAAGTGGGTTGGCTTTTGTCACGGTTCCTCCCCCACTCTGAACTCTAGGGTACAGATGTGGGGACCTGCATGAAAAACCTCCTAAGCTTATCTTTACCAGCTTAGGTCAAAACTTCCCCAAGGTACAAAATATTACACCTTGTACTGGCCGCTACCACCACCAAACTAATACTGGTTACTGGGGAAGAGCTGTTTGGACGCGTCCTTCCCCCCAAAATACTTCCCAAAACCTTGCACCCCACTTCCTGGGCAAGGTTTGGTAAAAAGCCTCACCAATTTGCCTAGGTGACTACAGACCCAGACCCTTGGATCTTAAGAACAATGAACAATCCTCCCAACACTTGCACCCCCCCTTTCCTGGGAAATGTTGGATAAAAAGCCTCACCAATTTGCATAGGTGACCACAGACCCAAACCCTTGGATCTGAGAACAATGAAAAAGCATTCAGTGTTTTACAAGAAGACTTTTAATAAAAAATAGAAGTAAATAGAAATAAAGAAATCCCCCCTGTAAAATCAGGATGGTAGATATCTTACAGGGTAATTAGATTCAAAAACATAGAGAACCCCTCTAGGCAAAACCTTAAGTTACAAAAAAGATACACAGACAGAAATAGTTATTCTATTCAGCACAATTCTTTTCTCAGCCATTTAAAGAAATCATAATCTAACACATACCTAGCTAGATTACTTACTAAAAGTTCTAAGACTCCATTCCTGTTCTGTCCCTGGCCAAGACGACTACAGACAGACACAGACCCTTTGTTTCTCTCCCTCCTCCCAGCTTTTGAAAGTATCTTGTCTCCTCATTGGTCATTTTGGTCAGGTGCCAGCGAGGTTACCTTTAGCTTCTTAACCCTTTACAGGTGAGAGGAGCTTTCCCCTGGCCAGGAGGGATTTCAAAGGGGTTTACCCTTCCCTTTATATTTATGACAGCTTTGAAAAGTAGAGGGCACCTAGCAGCTCCCATTGAAATCAGTAACTACTCATTCATGAAAACATTGTTCCACAAAAATCAACTGACATCTGTTTGTGGTTTTCTGGACAACCGTTGTGTTTTCATCTTGAAAAAGTTTTCAAATAGACTCATTTTAGTTTTGCATTAGATATGCAACAGAATAATTGTCTGTGATCCAGAAGTGAAATCCATTTTGACATTAATGGCAAAACCCCTGTTGACTTCAAGGAGGCCAAGATTTCACCCTAGGAATTTAGAAACATAAATATGTTAGAGTATAAAGAACAAAATTCCAATTGGGTGCAATAGTCAAAGGAGCTAGGAGTGATTGAAATAGTCCCATTGGGTCTGATTGGGACCTCACCAGTTTTATGCCAGTGTTATTCCATTGACTTTAATGAAGTTACTCCTGCTCTACACTGTTGTAAATCAGAAGAGAATCAGGCCTATTGTATCTAGGTATGGGAATGCTTTTAAAGAAGTGTTTTTCCTATAATATTCTATAAAGCAGTACTTAAAACAATGTAAAGTTGTCCTATAATATCTGTAGCCTTACATTCTGCTTTGATATTTTTTAAAATACTATTTATTTTCAGAGCATCAGATTGGTAACTATTTTCAAAAAATGAGTAATCCGGAAAATAAATTCTGTCAGAAATAATCATGTGACAAATCCCCAAATACATTTTCATTCCCCCATTGGACTGAATCATTTCAAACATATGAGTTGCACACAAACACAGGGACATTAACAATCATACAACAAAGACATTTTCAGGTAAGAAAGCACTAGCAATATAAAAAGAGAATATTCACTACTGGGATTAAAGAGATTAAGCAGCTTTCATCTGACTCTGAACTAAATCAATTGTGCTTTACTTGTTCCAGTGTGTTTTTATTTTTCAGAAGTAGATTACATCCTAGTAAGCTCTGGATTCATCTCATTGAGGACTTTCAGCTTTTATCAGTATTTCCAAAGCAACTTTGAACTCTCTTCTTCGACTATCTGCTCCTGGTTTGTGTCTGACTGGCTGTTAAATTCCCATTCAGAGAAGATTGGCCAGTTGGTTATTAAGACAGCACTCTCTTTGGAGATCCAAGTATAGGGAGGATGCAAACTTCATGGTGAGTTCTGTTGACTTCACCTCCATGGTTTTTTTGCAGCCCTAACCACACATGAGTCTGATTCTCATCACAGCACATAACCTGCTCTGAGAAGTAAGGTATAGTTGGCACCTTACCCATAGAGGTTAGTGTTTCACTTCTTCCTTTTTATCAATACTTCTGGATGGTTATTTCAAGATTGTAAATTTCCAACGCAACTTTGAACAATACAAGTGGAATTCACTGGGCAAGTCAGCCTAATAGAGTATGTTTGTTCTCATTTTTCCTGTCACTATGACAGTTCTCTGGGAACCCAGGACTGAAAGTCACCCTGTTAGCTCCCTACCTCCAGCAATAGGGAGGCTTACTTGTGTTTTACCTGGTGTCAACTCCCTGACACCACCAGTGAGTTAGCCACCCAAACAGTCTCCTCTGGACTATGCCAATCAGTAATGGGACACACCCACCACTGTGGAGCCTCCTGGCAGCTACATTTGAGCATTAGCTCTCTCCCATTGTGGCACACCCGCTTCAATTGTTCACGCAATGATGTCTCTCTTTCTGGATTTTGCAAGCTCCTTCTTCATGACTCCTCCCTCCAGCCAAGTCAGTATTTAGTCCCAGGACCAGCTCTAGGCGGCTTTTTTTTTTTTTTTTTGCTTGGGCAGTTGTGCTTTCAGAGCTTGGGGTGGCAAATTTTTTGCTTGGGGCAGCAAAAAACCTAGAGCCGGCCCTGTTTAGTCCTCCCCTACCAGGGTATTAAAGTCTAACTGCACAAGTTGGCTATCTGCAGTCTCAGGATGCACTTCCAAGTCTTTACCACTTTTCTAGTAGCAGTAGGGGAACCTGGCCCACCCACTACTCCAGGTTCCACCCCAGAGACCTGTGCCCAGCAACCATGGTTTACTCATGTTCTGATCCCATAGCTGTTTCCCTGGGTTCTTTCCTATCTCTTTTCTCTATCTTCTAGCCCCCACTCTGGGATTACCACTGCAGCTTTCTCAACTCCCTGTAGCTACTTCACCCTTCTCCGCTTCTTGCCACAGTCCACACAACAGAGAATCCACCTACCGTTCCCCTTTTTCAGCCTAGACAACTCTTCTTCTCTCTAGGGAGTGATTACAGAGCTGCTCCCTGCAGTCCTTGTCCTACCACCAACTTTTTCTTTTTCTAAGCCTAGCCCAGCTCCTACCCCATCTGTCCTTGGCTTCCCTCCAGGTGCAGCTTATAAGGATAATTGGCCTATTTTACCTGTTCAAATCTTATGTGTAGTAGACACTTCATCACATAGCCCTTACTTTGTCTTGTAGGTTTACAGTAGGTGTACCACAGTCCATGAGACTCTTTGAAGCATTGTTCTGTAATGTGTAGCCCCTTATCCACTGAATATTCAGAGAAATACCAGGTCTGCTGTTTCCAAAGGAGTTTAATACCATGGCACTGAGCTGTATTTATGGTGAAAACAACAATAAGTTTATTATCAAAGATTCAAGGGATAGTGATTAAGGATATTGGAAACAAAAAGAATTACATATAAAACAAAATCATAACACGCTTTCTAGAGACTAAACTTAACAGGCTAACCTCCTGCCTAAAGAAGGCTTATCTTACCCAAATTGTTTTGCAGCGTCTTCCAACAATGTAGGCACAGATCTTCTTTTCATGAATGTGAACACACTGTATGATTACTTCCCTGGTGCAGGATAAGAGTGTCTTTTTCCTTCTACTTATATTCCCAAAGGTCACTGTGTGTACTTCAGGTCAGAATAATCCCAGTGGTTTATTTTCCTGTGTGTTACTAGCCTGATGATTCCATATCCCCAATGACTTTGTATGTAGATGTGTAGCCATTGTGCTGGCATACAATACTTAATTTACATGCCAACAGAGAGACAGATGAATAAACATCTTTTGTCTGACAGAATACCTGTTTGTCAACTCTGCCTTGATACAGACTTTATAAAACATTTCAGTATACATACATAACTCCTTACATAATATCTCTATGTATAGTTCACAGTGATATTAATAACTAGTGTGACTGACTTTCACTTAAGATCTCACATGACATTCTTTGGTGAACCAGAATATACATGCCAGGATCAGCATATATCTCTAATCCCCTGCCAGCTGGCATTGAGGAGTTTTTGAGGCACAATGACATTAACAATTACTGCAACTTTAATGAGTAAATTCTGTCTGCTCATCCACAGGGGTGAGGCGCTTGCACAGCAAGTTGCATTAGAGATATATGCACCTATCCACAGTAAAGCTGTAAACCTGCAGCAGATCCTTGGAGGAAGAGAAAGCCTGGGACACCCTTCAGTGACCTTGGACTGGTGCATAGATTTCCTTGCCAGCTGCACATGTTCTAAGCTCTGTGTGGATCTTGGGGCCTCTCCAGATTTAAGGAAGAAACCCCTAAAAGTTTCGTAAGTGCCAGCAGGGCAAACCCTGCCACTCTCCTCAACGGATTGATGCTAAAGAAACTCCACAAGCAGACACTTATATGGAAAAATCCATGTAGGGAATGTAGGTGGCCCACTGAATATATTCCTCTATTAGAAGTATATAACAGATCCACTCAAGATGCACCATTCTTAATCTGAAAAAATTCTCATGTATTGAGACATATTATACCAATACCTTCTTAAGAACCATAGAGATTAGAGAAATAACAGACATATCAGGCAAAATTGTCCCAGCCCCTACCAGTGTAGGCATTGAATGATTTGTGTAGTATAACATTGAATGACTCAAGCATGTAGTTTTTCCCACTTCCTACAGGAGACTATTCCAGCCTATTAGGAAGGCTAGGACATTCTTCCTAGTGCCCAACTAAACTCATTCAAGTTTCCTCTAAATAAAAATTATCCTTCCTCAAAATTTACAATCTTGAAATAACCATCCAGAAGTATGGATAAAAAGGAAGAAGTGAAACACTAACCTCTATGGGTAAGGTACCAACTATACCTTACTTCTCAGAGCAGGTTATGTTCTGTGATGAGAATCAGACTCATGTGTGGTTAGGGCTGCAAAAAAACCATGGAGGTGAAGTCAACAGAACTCACCATGAAGTTTGCATCCTCCCTATACTTGGATCTCCAAGGAGAGTGCTGTCTTAATAACCAACTGGCCAATCTTCTCTGAATGGGAATTTAACAGCCAGTCAGACACAAACCAGGAGCAGATAGTCGAAGAAGAGAGTCCCACAAACAAGTAAGTACACTTTATTTCCTGCGGAGATGAGTCCCATCAAGTTGCCTAGATGAGTCCCATCAAGTTGCCTATTAATAAAAGTCATGCTCTTATTCAGCAAGTAGTCCCATTTAAATCATTTGAACTACTTTTGAATTAACATACTAGTGAAGCTATGGCCATAGATAAGTTCATAAAATCCAGTTAGTGTGTGGCTTGGCTGCTGCTTCTAGCTAATGAGATTCCTCAGCAGGATTTTCTTTTTAAATCTAAAATAAAGTCAGAAAAATTAAAACAGATAGCCATATTATACAGTGCTTATTTTGTGCTGAGTTATATATATATTTTCAATAATTTGGTTTCCAGATTTATTTACTGCTACATCCCTTTATTCACTGCAATTGCTCTCTAGATACCTGGAATGAAAGCAAACATCTCCTCCTCAGTTCATACATTCTCACAATATTCAGTGTGGTTGTGGTTTTAAAATAATAAAGGCCCTTTGGCCAGATTTTCAAAGGCATTTAGGTGGCTAGTGGGATTTTCAAATGCACTTAAGCGGGTTAGGCTCTTAAAGAGATCAGTTGGAGTTAGGCACCTAACTTGCTTAAGCATTTTTGAAAATCCCACTAGGCACCAATATAGATCTATAGGTGAAAATCTGAAAATCTGTCCCCTTAAGGTCAAAAAGTCCTTAGTGGACTTGGTAAAAGGGAGTTAATCCCAATTTCTGAAAGTCTAGTTTGAGATTTCCATTCTTCTTCTGCAAAGTAGAATTTAACATAACTAACTACCAGTGTGACCTAATTGGAATGACAAAACATAGTACACCATCTCACTTTCAATATAAATCTTACTCTCTATCTTTATGTCATTAATGTAGATTCCTTTCCTTTTCCCTTTGTGACACGAATCATTTTTAAAAATCTGTTCAAGCACTTCAGGCTTACGATAGGTGCTTTTTATTCAAAATCTACCTACCTACCCACCCAACCTTCATTTATGGTGGTGTTCCCAGTGGAAAATTTACAAATGAACATGACTGTCAATGTTACATTTTTTCCCACTTCAAAACTTCTAATTGGTTTAAAGATGTAAACAAAAGTGATTCCTTTACAAATGTATAAGATATAGTTTTTGGTTTGTATTTGCATTAACTACTGAGCTAAATAACACTGTTGTTGACCAGAAGGGAGCACATGGTGGCTTGGCAAAAGTGACAAGTTTTTGACTTAATTCAGTTTTTGCCCATTTGAAAATAGGCAACCTTAATATAATCCATAAATTACAGCATTAAATGTTAAACAATACTAACATTGAACAGTCTAATTTCCTCACAAAATGCAGAGAGAGTGTCCCTCATTGTTAAGGAGTTATGAGGATACAGGTTTTTTTAAATTATTTACATGCACATAACTCACTCTTTTTTTTATTCTTATTGAGCCAGATCCAAAACACACTGAAGTCAGTGGGAATCCTTGGATCAGGCCCTAAAACAAGTTAAAAATACATTCTACTGTATATGCATTTATACTAGGTTTTATTGCACAGAGACCAAATAAATACAGCTTCAACCAGTAGATCTCATGAGTTCATGGGGAGAGAAACCCCATAATCCATAAGGCACTAGCTAGGGACTGTGACCCAAAGAACCACTCAATGCCAATGGTAAAGAAGGTTACAAGAACATCCTGATCCTAATATGTACATTCTGGTTCACCAAAGTATGTCATGTACAATCTTAACTGAAAGCCACCCTTAAATGGACCACCCTGATCATTAATATTATTGTGAAATGTATGTACAGATTATATGTAAAAAGATATGTGTATATATAATGAAAATAAGTTCCTAAAGTCTAAATCAATGCAGAGTTAACAAACTGGTTTCTGCCAGACCAAGGATATATATTCACCTATCTCAGTTCACATGTAATTTAAGTTTTGTAAATGAACACAGTGAAAGCCCCATTTACATACAAAATCAACACGGGGGTGGGAAGTCAAAAGGGAAACCAGACACAGGATACTGAATCACACAGGGTTGTCCTGTCCCAGACAATGAACTCTGGGGAATATGAGGAGAAGGCAAAAAGACATTCCTTTATCCTGCACCTAGGAAGGAATGACATTAATGAAAACAGGATCCCAACCAGCCTTGTTTGGAAATACTGTAGAAGGACATTTGGGGTGAGATGAATCTACTTTAGACAGAAGGTTCAGCCTGTTAAGTCTAGAAAACGTGTATTGATTTTGTTTTATATATAACCCTTTTGTTTCTATTGTCCTTACTCACTATCTCTTAAATCTTAATCTTTGATAATAAACATAGTGTTGTTTTCACTATAAACATATCTCAGTGCTGGGCTATTGTACAAGGAGCTGATTCTGAGTTGAATCATACAAGCTGGTATGTATACTGTTCCTTTGGGGACAGCATACCGGGAATTACTGTGAGTGTTCAGTAGATAAGCGCTGAACACTACAAGGGGCACTTCAAAGGGACTTGGGATGGGGTGCAACTATTGTTAACCTTCAAGGTAAAGAAAGGCCTGGCATAGCCCAGAGGAGATTGTTTGGGTGGCTAACAGACTGGAGGGGTCAGGGAACTGACACCCAATTAAGCATCAGCAAGTCTCTCTCTCTCTCTTGCTGTAGGCAGGAGGGTAAGAAGGTGACTCACAGACCTGGGCATCCCAAGAACCATCCCAGGGACCCTTCTGGGATTTGCTTTGAAACACACACTAGGGATGAAAAGCCCCATAATCATTACCACATGGTAAGCAAAGATGTTCTTTACCAACCTATCACACTAAGGTTTATAAGGCATCAATCCTTTGTCCATGAAGAATTCATCTGATGGACAGGGGGGAAATGGATGTATTGTGTCCCGCAAATACCATTGTAGGAACAGGAACCTCATATTTTGCCATTTCTAAAAAGACTTTGGTTTCAGGGTAGGGGTCACGTATCACCTCCTGAAGCTTTAGGGAAAGGCAGAAGGGACAAAGTGTCCTAAAATAGGGGAAGGGTACTGGCTCTCTGAAGATACCAAATGAAAGTTGAGGGGAGCCCAATGTACTAGAGTTTTGAGCACCCCTGGGAGATCTTCCTATTTTTTTCTTTGCTCTGCCTCTTCATCTTTTTTTCCTTATCACTATTTCACATGTCACAGTTTGTGATCACTCAAAGAAATAATGGCCTCCATGCATTATTCTGTTATTCCAAGAGAAATGGAGCCCCAGAAGTTTAGTATCTCTTATTCATAAATATTTACAGTCTTGAACAAGGATACTGATGATTAAAGCAGCACATTTACACTTCATAGGTGTAGTTGACCTTTGAAACTCCAGCAATATTCTGTTTCCATTAATTGCTTGGTTTCTGACTTTTAACTTCACCCCAAATACATGGAAAATCTTTTCTCTTAAGACTGTCATTCAATTAGTACTCTGGTCATGTGGCCCATGAGACAACTAAAACTAAATCAATGCAGTAGACATGTGTCTTTCAGATAGTCCCTTCTCACTATCACATATTAAAAGGCAAACTGTCTGTGAAATGATGAGCGGCTTTTGTCTACTCACATACCTCTCCAAAGCACCTTTTCATAATTCTGTAGTGAGTCTATCTGCGATAGCTGTTGAATGAATGAATCCCACTTTAGTTATTTTATTTAAACAAGGGGGTGAAAATCCTACCCTCACAAAAGTCAACAGGAATCTTTCCATTAATTTCAATGGGCTTTGGATCAGGCCCATTGTGCATAAATGTTTGCATGATCAAGAAGACCTTAGGGCAAGGTGATATATTGCATATTTATTTATGCTTAGAGCTGGTTAAGCAACAACAAAAAATTCAACTAATAATTTATTAGCCAAATATCATTATTCATTGAATAATTTATTCAAATAATAGTATTTCTCTAGCAATACAGCTAGTCATCTAATGCAAAAAAAGTCAAATATATTCATTGAACAATAGCAGCGTTCTGCAAATATACATTTGACCAACTATGTTGCATCGACCAAAGTCATCCACGATGTAACTTCAATGAAGTAAATGGGATGTTAACAAAGGTGAATTTGGCACTATGTGTTTTTCATGTTTTGTTTTGTTTTTAAAAAGTGAAAACAAGTGTTTATAGGAAACAAATATTTGAATGAAGCCACAGAAGAATATGATAATATACTGCAGTTCAGATTATTTTGAATGCCTAATTCTAACTACCTCAAAAGAGAAAAAAAGTTTAATGGTTTTTGAGACTAAGTAAATAGAGAAAAACACCAGTTCTGCATTTTCTATCTTATTAAGCCTTATTCCTAAATTTAAACCAAAATGTAGGCTGCATACTGTATATCCAAAGCCAACAAATTCCCAAAGGCAGCAGGTAATAAGGGGTTTCCATCTAGGTCTCCTACTGTTTGCAATTTGTTAAAGTGCGCTAAAAACAGATGCCATCAAACATGAGGATGCACATCTGATTTTAATGGTTGTTTAAAAATAATGAACTATCTAATAGGGATCTTTTTCTTTCTAAATGTTCACACAGTGGCTTAAATCACTGCAGGACTGTTAGGCAACTCTATTATATATCTACTATTAACAATGATAGGAACAAAATTAATGTAACTGTAGAATATATTGTTAAAATTATTTAAAACCTCTCATGGGAAACACTGATCTAGAGAAAAAACATTTGTAGCAATTAGAATTCTGAGGCTGATTAAACTGGTCTGAACCAATCTACCTACATGATTAGTATTCTTCTAATGATTCTGTGGCAGCAGAAAGCTTAGGTTTGGTACACATTTGAAATAGGCCTTGGTTTATAAAGTTGACAAAGGTGGGCCACATTTAGACTTCTGGTGAATTTTATGTGATACTGAAGAGAGATGAGGGTCAAACATTTCCATGCCATTGGTTGATACAATGAAAGAGTACCCAAGTGAAGCAGGGCTTTCAAATCCCTTGAATCCCACCTATGTTACTTTTTCCTTAAACTCTTTACTGTTCTGAAAAATCCTGATTTAATAAACTGAAGAGTAATAGTGTGTTTATTTTTTAATGATTAAACCATAACCATTATATTCATTTTGTACTGTACTCATGACTGGATTGTGTAGTTATAAGATAATAGTGCATGGGTGGGTTCCTCAGGAACTGAGGAAAGTCTCTTCTCAGACCCAAATAAATATACCTGGGCATGATTTGGGACACCTAAAAGCTTGAAAGCCTTCCTGTATCAAAGTTCTTTAAAGCCCCAGACCTTGGGCTAGTTCCAAAGTTGGTGCATATTGTCATAACTCCAACAGCTCCAATAAAGTTATGCAATAATAGAAACAGGATGAAATGTAATAGTTCAAAGTGCAAGGTCATGGACTTAAGGACTAACAACAACACTTTTTTGCTATTAGCTGGGGACGTATCAATTGGAAGTGACAGAGGAGGAAAAAGACCTGGGTGTGTTGCTTGATCACAGGATGACTATGAGCTTGCAGTGTGATGCGCCCGTGAAAAAGTCCTAGGATGCATTAGATGAGGTATTTCCAGTAGAGAAAAGGATGTGTAAGTACTATTATATAAGGCACTGGTGAGAGTTCATCTGAAATAGTATGTGCAGTTCTGGTGTCCCATGTTTAAGAAAGATTAATTCAAAGTGGAAGAGGTGCAGAGAAGGGCTATTAGGATGATCAGAGAAATGGGAAACCTACCTTATGAGAGGAGACTCAAGGAGCTTGGCTTATTTAGACTAACCAAATGAAGGCTGAGGAAAGATATGACTGCTCTCGATAAATACATCAGAAGGATAAATACCAGGGAGGGAGAGGAGTTATTTAAGTTAAGTTGACATAAGAAATGGATATAAACTGTCCATTGACAAGGTGTCTGGGTGGTCGGTCTTGCAAACATGCTCAGGCTCTAACTGATCACCATATTTGAGGTCGGGAAGGAATTTTTCCTCAGAACAGATTGGCAGAAATCCTGGGGTTTTTTCGCTTTCCTCTGTAGCATGGGACATGCATTACCTGAATGTTCAAACTAGAGTAAATGGTGGATTCTTTGTAACTTAGGTCTTTAAATCATGATTTGAGGACTTCAGTAACTCAGCCAGAGGTTAGGGATCTGTTACAGTAGTGGATGGGGGAGGTCCTGTGGCCTCAATGTACAGGAGGTCAGACTCAATGATCATGATATCCCTTCTGGCCTTAAAGTCTATGAAATGTCCAAATTTCAGACTAGAGCTGGTCAGGAAATGCTCTTTGTTCCCAAGAAAACAAACTTAATTAAAATAGAAAAGTTTTTGACTTCATCAAAAAAATTTCCAGGTTTTCATTTTGCCATTTTTGTAGTTGCTGAAAGAATGAATTTTTTTTTTTTGTTTTTTCAGTGAAAACCTGAACACTTTTATTGAATACATATTTCCCATAGAAATTTCATTGTGACAAATTTTCATTATAAAACATTCTGAATGAAACATTTTGAACAGTTGTACTTCAGAGGCTCATGTTTCCTGTTGAATCACTAATATGGTCCCTTGTTCTTAGAGAATACACTTGGAATGAATGCTCATGGCTCCAGGACCTAAACACTTTACACCTCCTGACCCTGTTTCCTCCCTATGTACAACCAGATGCGAGCTTTCTGGATGACGGGGTCTTTCTGGGGAAATATTTGAAGTGACTGACATAGCTGGCACTATCTGGGAGCTTTCTATTCTGGGCTACCGTATGTTGATCCTCTCCAGTAGAGCCTGTCAGGAATTTTTCCACAAAGTGTTTTTCTGAGAAAAGTGCCAATTCATCAAAACCAAAACTATTCATGGAAAGGTATTGTGTGACATAGTGTGGGGCGTGAACACTTACTGAGGTACTGGGAAGGTGGGTGGGCGCAAGCCTGCCCAAGCTGAAGGGCCCTCCCCCAGCCTAAGGGGAGGAGCTACTTAACCCAGGGCTCATAGGATTATGGGGGACAACAAATGAAAAACAGGATCAGAAGTGAGGGTCACAGGTTCAAACGAAGGGATCTAGAATGGGACACCAAACAGAGAACCACGGACAGTGCACACTACTCCTCAAAAGTGTCTAGAGAGCCAGTGGATGAGGCCCAGAGGAACTCTGCTTGGATAAATTAACCAAGAGAGGAGTGGAAATAGGCCCCACAGTTGCACAGTACCTCCCCATCCAGCTTCCTCATCCTGGTTTTTTAGATGGCCATAGTCTCCCTCCCTAATGAATGGGGAGAGAGCTGTAACCGCTCCCTGATGGGCACAGCCAGGACACCAGCAACTGCTCTGTCGGAAGCAGAGGGGCAGGACAGGAACAAAAAATATAAAAGGCCAGTCCTCCAGCTCAGGTGGAGGAAAGCTGCTGGAGGAGCAGGACATCTCTCCTCCACTGCTGGAGCTCGGACCTGACAGATGCTGCTACAGCACCAGAGACCCAGAGGGATTGTCAGAGCTGCCAGGCACTGGGGACACCAAGGAGCTGTTGGGGCTGCCACTAGCCATTTACCCCAGTGAGACAAACAACGACCCTGGAACCCCGCTGAATGGGAGTGTAGGAAGGAGCCCAGGGAAGCTGAATAAGGTTTATCTGCATTACTGACTGCAAACCGGCCAGTGTATAGTAGCTGGATTCCCCACTGACCCAGTGGCAGACCACTCTGCCACTGTTAGGGCCTGGGCTGGGACGCAGTGGAGTCAGATGGGCCTAATCCCTTGCCCCTCAATCCCTGCGGGGGGGTAGCCTCCCCACCTTTAAGCCAAGAGGCCTGCATTGGTCTGTCATCCACCTGAGCTAGGACGCCAGACAGTTTTGCTGTCTGCCCTTCCAGAAAGCCAGTCCCTCTAGACTGCTGTGTTGCTCTGCCTGTGGGCAGGCCAGAGCCCTTAATTCTTGGCTGCCCCGCCCTAGCTGAGGACCAGGGCTCACAGACTCAACTGGAGCTCGGCCTGGATTGCAGGCTTGGGACTACTAACTGTAGGCTAATTCTCCCCTGAACTGAGTTGCTCCAGAGGCATTGTAGTGAGGGGACATGGTCTCCCTCCCTGACAGACAGGGAGAGCGCCAAGACCACCTTACAGCCACCCTTGCCAACACCAGGATGAGGTTAATGAGGAGATCTTGCTACTTTATGGGGCCCTGGAGAGGGTGTGTATAAACCAGGAGGTGTGGGGGCAAGTGCTGGCAGCCAAGTAGCCTATCAGTCCAAGTCTGACAAAGAGGCCCAGGAAGGAAGTGCCAAGAGGAGCGAGACAGGGGAATGGGCTAGTTGAGCCTGGTCACATACAGAGGCCTCAGGGAAGGGAGACCTCTGTTCCCCTCAGTCCCAATGAAAGGGCAAAAAGCACAGAAGATATTATAAATGGATGGTTAACTGGGAACTGTAGTAGGGTGACCAGATAGAAAGAGTGAAAAATCAGGATGGGGGGCAGGGGTAATAGGCGCCTATATAAGGAAAGGGTCCCAAATATTGGGACTGCCGCTATAAAATCGGGACATCAGGTCACCCTACACTGTAGTGATAATAAATATGACATAGTGAATGCACAACTAGTGGAGTCTATGCAGGTTCTGCAGGGCAAAAAGAGAGGAGCGAAGTTGCACCCCCATCAGAGGTTTGTTTAGACAAATTTCCCAATTTGAAACAGGAAAAAATCTGAAAATTCTCATGGGTTGGGAAAACCGTTTTCTGCCGAGCCATACTCTTCAGTGACAATACAGTTGTGGTGCTTGTTGGTAAGCATGAGGGATGGAATGGCACTAGCATAAGCTATTGGCTTCATCTTCTGGCCAGAAACTCCCTTGTACTTCCTGGGAACAATCAAGCTATCTATCTTCAAGGGAAAGACAGTTCATCAGGATTGGGTCTAGCACAGACCCCTAGCCAGGACAGTGTAGACTGAATTCATATATAGTCACCTGACAAATGCTCCAATCCATAAATAAAAGTCAAGTTTCATCTAAGATGATGCAGTGATTCCTCCCCCCTTCTCCCCCCAATATTATCTTATCTTTCTGCATTGCTGCATGTTCATGCAATTACAGATGTTTGGATTTCTGGATCTGATCCAATTAACCTCTCTTATTTAGTAATCCGATGACTGAACCACTTTATTTAATATTATAAATATAAAATGAAGCACAAAATCCTGTTATCACTGTAAAAATAACATCGCAACCCTCATTAGGTTAAATTTCCTCCAGATGAATTTACTCATCTTAAACTGTATGCTTAGTTTCAATCACGTTAAACAAGGATCTCTTTACAATTACATGAGGTGGCCCAAATGGCTAACACAAATGATAGATGGATTTTTTTTAAGGTAGATGAGATGAAGGAATTTTAGTCTTCCAAGAAAAGAGGGAACATGTCTCCTCACGGCAAGTACCATAGGTATTTAAAAACAAATATGTTACTATTTATCACTGTGCTACCCAATCAGCTTTCCCTTTGTGACTGTAGCTGACAACTAGGTGAAATTAGCATTGCAGCTTTGGGGAGGGAAACAAAAATTGCATCAGGAGTAGAAACCTATGTTAGACCTCAGTTATATGATCTCTCGTCCACTTACCAAGCCACTCTACAACGCTTGGTAGTTGGAAGCTGTGAAAAAGAATGCATACTGAAAATGTATTCTGCCTGATTTCTTGTTGAGTCAGCCAGCTGGGTGTGGAGGTAAACTAATTTCCACCATCTTGTGCAGGTTTAGATGTCAGAGAAGCCAGAAAACACATAATATTGAATTAGAGCAATTGGCCGTCAACCTTTTTAGTGCTATTTGAATAGTGTTTAACGAAGATGATCACCACTAGTGACAATATGACAGTTTTCTTCTCCACAAAAGATGGAATAGGAAATGATTTCAGAGATATTGTACATCACATTTTTAAAGCTAGTGACCTCGGGCCACAAAAGTTCTAAACAATAGCAAAGCAGATCTTTATTAAATTAGATCATATACATTGTTTTCTTAAGCAAGTCACTAATTTATGTGATTACTTTGCTGGCATATGGCTTAAACTGTATGCTTAGTTTCAACCACTTTGGCAACATATATTCCCTAAAACACTTAAGGGTAAATATTCAGAGAACTGTACAAGGTTTAGCCATGCAACTCTTAATAACGTTAATGGGAGCCGCACAGATAAATCCCCAAAGCGTCATAATAAATATTTAGCCCTGAAGCGGAACCAGGCTTTTGTTTCTTTCTCTCTCTCTCATGTTATAACTCATCAGTAAATCATTTCTGATCTTGGCCGAACCAGAAAATATTTTTCCATTTCCTGAGGACAATATTTTCCTTTGAAATTCATTATATTTGACTTAATGATTCTGTACATGTACCTACTGTATCCTCACCCTTGAATACTGAAATGGCATGCTTTTAAGAGTCTTTTCAAGTTTACTGGGATTGTTTCACACTAATGAACCAGTACAGATACTGCACATAGATGCACTGCAAAGGCAATCATCGTCAATGACAAGCCCATATTTGTTAGATCTGCTGTAGCATATTTTGTACTAATAAAACCTTCAGCCCTTTAAAGCCCGTGACATATTCCAGAGATACAAATTAATTAAAAAATATAAACTTTCAAAATAAATCAATTATTAATTCATTTTGTCAACAAATGTCAGTTTAGAATTTCATTACCCTATTATCTTATTAGGACGCTCATGCTTTTGTTCTTTTTTAACCTCATAATGCTAGAGGCCCCTGTATTCCAAAAATAGAAAATGACCAAGCTTGGAGAGTAGGCAAAACTAGATATCTACATCAGCCTGAGAAAAGGCAAAGATGCTGAGGCAAATGCAGAAAGATCTAAGTGAAATGGGACACTGGACAGAGTGAAAAGCTCAGACAGCTGACTAACAAACTAGAGAAAAGTAACATGGCATACTCCTCAGAGTCCTTCACTTAATTACATATTTAGATAATGTGGGACTGAAATAAGACCATCTGTCCAAAAATTTTTATGGTTCTAAGTTATGAAAAAAATGGACTGAGAAAAAAACATTTTTCGTGCTTTCTTTCAGATGCCAGCATTGGTAGTTTCCTGGCATTATTCACAAGGCAATTGCATACCCCTTTGTGCATGCACGTATATCCATGTGCGCATGCAACTGTTATGTTATGCAACTGTTAAACGCCAACTTGAGATAACTTAGTGAATGTTCTGGTTGAAAATTGTTTGTAATCAAAATGGCCAAAGACTTGAAACCCTCTTAACCTGTTAATTTGCTTTTAATATTAGCAAGCATCTTCACCCATAGGCAAAGCACCAGCATCTAAATTGTGCTCTTTGAGCAGCTAAAACTCAAAGAATAGTTACATGCTCATGCTAATTGTTATTCCTTTGTTGATTTCAGCTAGTTATTATTGTAGTATACTTGTCAGTACCATATTACTTAGTATGGAGCTTTATTGAAACGTTTGAGAGATACACAGTTGGAGCTGGGGAAAATTTTTCAGACAAATAGTTTATTCACCAAAAAATGCAGTTTTGTGTTGACCAAAACTATTCAGGAATTCATGTCAAGGTCAAACAGTTTCAACTGAATTGAAAAAAACAAAACAATTTGGTAATGTCAAAATGAAAGTTTTTGGTTTTAATTCAAAAAAATTCAGTTAGATTTTTCACACATTTTGACAAAAGCAAAGAAGTCACAAAACAGCTGGAGGAGGAAGTGAAGGTGATGCCTCCCTTATCAATTTTAGCACAGTGGTTAGTGCACTCATCTGGGATGTAGGAGAGCTGGATTCAATTCCCTCTCAGCCTCCCTCCTCTTCTTGAAGCTATTTCACATTTTATAAATAAATTAGAGAACAGAGCTGAGATGTGAGCTCTGGTTTCCATATCACAGGTAAGTGTCCGAAGTATCAGGCTGCAGAGTCACTCTCATTCTTATTCTCTGTCCCAAAGACTATCCATTGTCATTCACAGTGGCAGTTCATACTCATTCCTGAGGACAGTGAGTAGTCATTGGGCCAAGTTCAAATCCCTGTTCACAATGACTATTTAATTAGTTATAAAAAGTGAAACAGCTTCAAAAGGAGAGATTGAGAAAGCCTCATACCAGAATATCTCACAGTCCAGTGGCTAGAGCAACCTTCTGAAATGTGGGAAGCCTAAATTCAAATTCTTTCTCCACACTAGGCAGAGGGGAGATTTTAATCTGGGTCTTCCACATCCCCAATTTAGCACCCTAGTGAAGTCAACAGAACTTTTCTAAAATGGACTTTTGCTGCATTTCAGTGAATCCTGTCCAAAGCAAGAGTGTGGATTGACAGGGGAGTTCAGAATAAAAAAAAGGTTTCCTAGAAGGCATAGTTTGAAAGTAGATTCAGAAAACAGTAACAAGCCAAGTCTTCTGCACTACTTTTTGAACATTACACTTTTTTAAATTAAATTCTAAAAACAGATTAATCAGAGTTGTGTCCTTGGTACTTCAAAGTTAGTCTTTTAAAATATTATTTTTACTAGATTCAAGCAGTTAGTAAAAAATAATAAATTTGACAAATTCAGCTTCTTATTCTTGTTTACAAGTTGTCCTGAAACAGATTATAATTTTCTCAAAGTTTATTTTAAATGACTTGTTAAATAATTTCTATTGTTAATGCTTTGTCTATAGTTAATTCATGTCCCATTTGCTATGAGTATTTCATAGCAAAATTCCAAATTTGGATTGTGCTGGTTAGTGCTGATTGGACACAAAGGTCACATTGTGCTTTTGATTGGTCGAGCCAAGCTCTTAGAATCAGGTGTCTGGTGACAATACCCATATTTGTATTTTTCAGTATTCACTTTCTGCAAACAAAATTCTCTGTTCTTTCTAGCCCTGAAGGCAATAAATACTTAAGCTCATTTGCTGGAACATTCACAAAAAGTGAACCCAAAAGAGGAGTTACCACAACGAAAGCAAGTTCTGTGTTTTATTTGGGCTAATATTCACATAAATGTTTTTATGAATTTGCCTCACTCTCATTTTTATTCACCTCTCAAATTCCTGGCTTTATTAAGAACCAGAGCAGAACTACCAAAAGAGCCTGTGCTTGGGGATCTGTGACCCAGATGCAAGTAAGAAGTAGAAGAATCTCATAAAAGACTGTTTTTTCTGATCTTTGCAGCTGAATTTTTAGAGGGGGAAAAAGAGGCTTCAATATAAGCTTAAGATTAGCATTCATACATTTGGATTCATTTTCACATTTCTAAACTTTTTGAAGTTTATGGATTCCTCATGCACATCCCTTGAATTTGTTGGAAGAAAATCAATATGAATCCTACACAACTAAGTTCAAATAATCATATTAGGCCTCTAATTATAATGTCACTATTAGCATAAAAGCTGGAAATGCAAATATATTGTTGGGTTTCTCTTACTCTCTATTGGCCATAACTGTTTTGCAGTTCTGGGTAGGGAGCATTCCTATCAATTTTCCTTATCTTAGGGTAAATTTTGTCATTTCATTGCTGTTCCCTTCCTCCAGAGTTGTTTTACCCTGTGTCTTTACCCTGCTCCTCACAGCAGGGTCCATGTCTTATTTTTTATCAGTGAGTATCAGTAAAATTAATACTGAAGAACTTACATGAGAGGAAAGTGATCAGGAACAGTCAGCATGGATTCACCAAGGGAAGGTCATGCCTGACTAATCTAAACGCCTTCTATGATCAGATTACTGGTTCTGTGGATGAAGGGAAAGCAGTGGATGTATTGTTTCTTGACTTTAGCAAAGCTTTTGACACGGTCTCCCACAGTATTCTTGTCAGCAAGTTAAAGAAGTATGGGCTGGATGAATGCACGATAAGGTGGGTAGAAAGTTGGCTAGATTGTCGGGCTCAACGGGTAGTGATCAATGGCTCCATGTCTAGTTGGCAGCTGGTGTCAAGTGGAGTGCCCCAGGGGTCGGTACTGGGGCTGGTTTTGTTCAATATCTTCATAAATGATCTGGAGGATGGTGTGGATTGCACTCTCAGCAAATTTGCGGATGATTCTAAACTGGGAGGAGTGGTAGATATGCTGGAGGGTAGGGATAGGATACAGAGGGACCTAGACAAATTGGAGGATTGGGCCAAAAGAAATCTGATGAGGTTCAATAAGGATAAGTGCAGGGTCCTGCACTTAGGACGGAAGAACCCAATGCACAGCTACAGACTAGGGACCGAATGGCTAGGCAGCAGTTCTGCGGAAAAGGACCTAGGGGTGACAGTGGACGAGAAGCTGGATATGAGTCAGCAGTGTGCCCTTGTTGCCAAGAAGGCCAATGGCATTTTGGGATGTATAAGTAGGGGCATAGCGAGCAGACCGAGGGACGTGATCGTCCCCCTCTATTCGACATTGGTGAGGCCTCATCTGGAGTACTGTGTCCAGTTTTGGGCCCCACACTACAAGAAGGATGTGGATAAATTGGAGAGAATCCAGCGAAGGGCAACAAAAATGATTAGAGGTCTGGAACACATGACTTATGAGGAGAGGCTGAGGGAACTGGGATTGTTTAGTCTGCAGAAGAGAAGAATGAGGAGGGATTTGATAGCTGCTTTCAACTACCTGAGAGGTGGTTCCAGAGAGGATGGTTCTAGACTATTCTCAGTGGTAGAAGTGGTAATGGTCTCAAGTTGCAGTGGGGGAGGTTTAGGTTGGATATGAGGAAAAACTTTTTCACTAGGAGGGTGGTGAAACACTGGAATGCGTTACCTAGGGAGGTGGTAGAATCTCCTTCCTTAGAAGTTTTTAAGGTCAGGCTTGACAAAGCCCTGGCTGGGATGATTTAATTGGGGATTGGTCCTGCTTTGAGCAGGGGGTTGGACTAGATGACCTCCTGAGGTCCCTTCCAACCCTGATATTCTATGATTCTATGAAACCTACCTGTGGGGATTTTCCTATTGACTACAGCAGGAGTTGAATCAGATCCTATAAAATAATTAACTAATAATATCCATTGCCTATTAGAAATAGTCTGTAAAGATTAAAAAAAAAGTAACTATCCATATCATGCTTTTAAAATATTGGTTACAATTATTATTATTATTATTATTGTTATTGGTAAATATGTGCAAAGCATAACAGGATAAATAAATATTGCACAAAATTAGGAGATATTAAATGTGCAGCACATATGTAAGACTCACAGAAAGGTACTAAAATGTTAATATCTCACTCCCATAATTGTTGCTGTCTGTTGGTTTGCTGATGTTTAGAAACATAGCCCAATGCCTAGAATTTGCAAGCTTTTCCTTTCAAGCAAGAAATCATTGCTTGAATTTTAATCCTAATTGGTACTGTTAATGTAGACAAAGCTGCTGATAATTATGCTCTCAGTAATGCTCAGTGCAATGTGGGTTAATTTTTCTGCCCACAGTTTTTTCTGAAAAAGTATATGCTTGTCAGGGAGGGGGAGACGAAAAATGGTATGCAAATTGTGACTCAAGGACCTTGCTACTCTGCATTACATTTATAAGAAATAGGTTTATAGGCACACATAATAAGCATGTAAATATTGCCACTTCAATTTAGCAAGCCCTCAATTCAGTTGGGAGGAGCTAATCTGTTGCACTTTTTTTAAAGTAAGATCTCTTCTGTTGTATGTTATCAGAAACAATTCTTGTTTTTCATTTAGCTTCCTCTGTAGATGCTTAATAGGCTACCCCTAGTAGGAAGGCATCAAACTGAGAAGTCTCACCTGTCTCTTGCAGGTAGTTCCAAATCACTGACAATCTTTTGATTGCCTAAAGCTGTTCTTTATAAATCTGTCACAAAGCAGAACAAGATATTTAAAAGACTATCTGACAACCAAAGTATTTAGTTCAAAAACTAGCATTTTCTAAAGCATGAATACATTGATCAGCTATGCAATTTAATGAATCTGCCATCTTGCATCAGCACTATTCTCTAAATTAAGTCATATTCAGTACAAAAGCCTTGTTGTTATTCAGAACACTTCTCAGCTACAGCTGTAGGATTTGATTAAATCAATACGTGCCTAGTAGGAACAGCTTCTCGAGGGAAAGGAGTGAAGATGCACTACAACACAAGGTGCAGGAGGAAGACAATGCCAGGCTAAATTCCACTAACACAGTCAGAGTCTGCATTAAATTCTTATTTACAGTAATTTTGTATGATATTTACCCCTTATTATTCTAAATTTTTCTTCAGGATTGTAAAAATTGTTAAACTACAAAAATGGAAGTAGAAGCTAGTTTGACGTTGATGTGCATACACACCATTCCACACTCTTTTTCTAGCTGTGTTTGCTCACTGCATGTTAAAAAACGTGTGGTGATGTCTAAATAAAACAATGGGATACTAAATGTATATGATTCTTAAATAAACTTTGAGCCAGCACTCATTTATGGGAGTAAGGAGTTCATAATTTGGCTTCTTGATATTTGCAGAGTCATAGTGGAGGACATAAAGTGAAGACAATGATGTTGAACAGGGCAATTAAGGCTCTAATTGGCCTGCAGAAGATATATTACCATTTATGACTCATGTGATGGAAGGAACCCGGCTTAACTCTCAGAATCCAGGTTGAATTGACGGGGCTGGCAGCTAACAACAGAACCCCATAATATATTCTTATTGCATCCCTATTCAGAATAGATCTGAACTGAATCTGTAATGTTGTAATGGATGAGTAGTGTAATTAAATAACAATGGTCATGGTTATCTTTGATAAATATTCCTGATACCTGAAGTATCATAAAATCATAGAAGATTAGGGTTGGAAGAGACCTCAGGAGGTCATCTATTCCAACTCCCTGCTCAAAGCAGGACCAAACCCAACCACATCATCCTAGCCAGGGCTTTGTCAAGCCAGACCTTAAAAACATCTAAGGATGGAGATTCCACCACCTCCCTAGGTAACCCATTCCAGTGCTTCACCACCCTGTGATGCACTCTATATGATTTTATAAAAGTATGCTGATGAGTGTGAATATAATATAACTAAAATATGCTTCATGCAAAAGGTCTCTTGTAGGGTATCATTACAAAGCTTATAATCTACTATAATGAGTGTAGTCATCCTATTTGTATAAATGTATCACTCTTGTATCTGAAACTAGAAATATGAAATACAACTCTGAGGGCCTATTGTAGTTATGAAAAGTGTGAGCCATTAATGGTGGTTTGGAATCTTGATGGCTCCCATCAACCAGGACAATTGACTGTGGATGGCTCTGTTTGCAGGCAGGCCTTCCTGTGAGTCAGGCTGGGAGGAATGAAGGCTTGGGGTTTCACAGGACATGTGATCATGTCACCTGAACTGGAATCCATCTTTAACCTGGCATTTTTTCATTGAGAAGGACGGGTGGGAACCCAGAGGGACAAAGGATTCCCGCCTTATGCAAAAGATATATAAGTGGGTGGAACAGACCAAGAAGGGGCAGCCATTATGAGAAATCCCCTAGCTACCACCTGAGCTGAAACAAGGGCTGTACCAGGGGAAAGGATTGTGCCCAGACTAGAAAGGTGTCCGATCTGTGAAAGGTTTCAGAGTAACAGCCGTGTTAGTCTGTATTCGCAAAAAGAAAAGGAGTACTTGTGGCACCTTAGAGACTAACCAATTTATTTGAGCATGAGCTTTCGTGAGCTACAGCTTTCGTGAGCTTCAGCATCCGATGAAGTGAGCTGTAGCTCACGAAAGCTCATGCTCAAATAAATTGGTTAGTCTCTAAGGTGCCACAAGTACTCCTTTTCTTTTTGCGATCTGTGAAAGAAACTTATTGAAACATCTCTAAGGATGAGATTTTACCTATATTCAGTTTTTATTACTGTACTAGACTTAGACTTGCGTGTTCTATTTTATTTTGCTTGGTAATTCACTTTGTTCTGTCTGTTACTACTTGGAACCACTTAAATCGTACTTTCTGTATTTAGTAAAATCACTTTTTAATTATTAATTAACCCAGAGTATGTATTAATACCTGGGGGTGGGGCAAACAGCTGTGCATATCTCTCTGTGTTATAGAGGGTGAACAATTTATGAGTTTACCCTGTATAAGCTTTATACAGGGTAAAACAGATTTACTGGGGGTTTGGACCCCACTGAGAGCTGGCCATCTGAGTGTTAGAGACAGGAACACTTCTTAAGCTGCTTTCAGTTAAGCCTGCAGCTGTTGGGGGATGTGGTTCAGACCTGGATCTGGGTTTGCAGCAGGCTAGCAGGTCTGGCTCAAACCAGGCAGGGCACTGAAGTTCTAAGCTGACAGGGCAGGAAAATAGGAGCAGAAGTAGTCTTAGTACATCAGGTGGCAGCCCCTAGGGGGTTTCTGTGATCCAACCTGTCACACACCCTCCTAGTGAAATAGTACCTCATAATATCATAGAATCATAGAATATCAGGGTTGGAAGGGACCTCAGGAGGTCATCTAGTCCAATCCCCTGCTCAAAGCAGGACCAATCCCCAATTAAATCATCCCAGCCAGGGCTTTGTCAAGCCTGACCTTAAAAACTTCTAAGGAAGGAGATTCTACCACCTCCCTAGGTAATGCATTCCAGTGTTTCACCACCCTCCTAGTGAAAAAGTTTTTCCTCATATCCAACCTAAACCTCCCCCACTGCAACTTGAGACCATTACTCCTCTTTCTGTCCTCTTCTACCACTGAGAATAGTCTAGAACCATCCTCTCTGGAACCACCTCTCAGGTAGTTGAAAGCAGCTATCAAATCCCTCCTCATTCTTCTCTTCTGCAGACTAAACAATCCCAGTTCCCTCAGCCTCTCCTCATAACTCATGTGTTCCAGACCCCTAATCATTTTTGTTGCCCTTCGCTGGACTCTCTCCAATTTATCCACATCCTTCTTGTAGTGTGGGGCCCAAAACTGGACACAGTACTCCAGATGAGGCCTCACCAATGTTGAATAGAGGGGAACGATCACGTTCCTCGATCTGCTCGCTGTGCCCCTACTTATACATCCCAAAATGCCATTGGCCTTCTTGGCAACAAGGGCACACTGCTGACTCATATCCAGCTTCTCGTCCACTGTCACCCCTAGGTCCTTTTCCGCAGAACTGCTGCCTAGCCATTCGGTCCCTAGTCTGTAGCTGTGCATTGGGTTCTTCCGTCCTAAGTGCAGGACCCTGCACTTATCCTTATTGAACCTCATCAGATTTCTTTTGGCCCAATCCTCCAATTTGTCTAGGTCCCTCTGTATCCTATCCCTGCCCTCCAGTGTATCTACCACTCCTTCCAGTTTAGAATCATCCGCAAATTTGCTGAGAGTGCAATCCACACCATCCTCCAGATCATTTATGAAGATATTGAACAAAACTGGCCCCAGGACCGACCCTGGGGCACTCCACTTGACACCAGCTGCCAACTAGACATGGAGCCATTGATCACTACCCGTTGAGCCCGACAATCTAGCCAACTTTCTACCCACCTTATCGTGCATTCATCCAGCCCATACTTCTTTAACTTGCTGACAAGAATACTGTGGGAGACCGTGTCAAAAGCTTTGCTAAAGTCAAGAAACAATACATCCACTGCTTTCCCTTCATCCACAGAACCAGTAATCTGATCATAGAAGGCGTTTAGATTAGTCAGGCATGACCTTCCCTTGGTGAATCCATGCTGACTGTTCCTGATCACTTTCCTCTCATGTAAGTGCTTCAGGATCGATTCTTTGAGGACCTGCTCCATGATTTTTCCGGGGACTGAGGTGAGGCTGACTGGCCTGTAGTTCCCACGATCTTCCTTCTTCCCTTTTTTAAAGATTGGCACTACATTAGGCTTTTTCCAGTCATCTGGGACTTCCCCCGTTCGCCATGAGTTTTCAAAGATAATGGCCAATGGCTCTGCAATCACATCCGCCAATTCCTTTAGCACTCTCGGATGCAACTCCTCCGGCCCCATGGACTTGTGCACGTCCAGCTTTTCTAAATAGTCCCTAACCACCTCTTTCTCCACAGAGGGCTGGCCATCTACTGCCCATGTTGTGATGCCCAGCGGCAGCAGTCTGGAAGCTGACCTTGTTAGTGAAGACAGAGGCAAAAAAAGCATTGAGTACATTAGCTTTTTCCACATCCTCTGTCACTAGGTTGCCTCCCTCATTCAATAAGGGGCCCACACTTTCCTTGGCTTTCTTCTTGTTGCCAACATACCTGAAGAAACCCTTCTTGTTACTCTTGACATCCCTTGCTAGGTGCAGCTCGAGGTGCGATTTGGCCCTCCTGATTTCATTCCTGCATGCCCGAGCAATATTGTTATACTCTTCCCTGGTCATATGTCCAACCTTCCACTTCTTGTAAGCTTCTTTTTTATGTTTAAGATCCGCTAGGATTTCACCATTAAGCCAACCTGGTTGCCTGCCATATTTACTATTCTTTCGACTCATCGGGATGAGTCGAAAGAATAGTAAATATCCAACCAAGACTTCCCCCACTACAACGTGAGACCACTGCTCCTTGTTCTGTCATCTGCCACCACGGAGAACAACCTAGCCCCATTTTCTTTGGAAATCCCCTTCAGGAAGTTGAAAGCAGCTACAAATCCCCCCTCACTCTTCTCTTCTGCAGACCAAATAAGCCCAGTTCCTCAGCCTCTCCTCATAAGTCATGTGCTCCAGCCCCCTAATAATTTTCGTTGCCCTCCACTGGACTCTCTCCAATTTGTCCACATCCTTTCTGTAGTGGGGGGCCCAAAACTGGACGCAATACTCCAGGTGTGGCCTCACCAGTGCTGAATAGAGGGGAATAATCACTTCCCTCAATCTGCTGGCAATGCTCCTACTAATGCAGCCCAATATACGATTCGCCTTCTTGGCAACAAAGGCACTTTGCTGACTCATATCCAGCATTTCATCCACTGTAATCCCCAGGTCCTTTTCTGCAGAACTGCTGCTTAGTGAGTCAGTCTCCAGCCTCTAGCAGTGCATGGGAGTCTTCCATCCTAAATGCAGGACTCCCAGGTTAGTGTCATCCGCAAACTTGCTGAGACTGCAATCCATCCCATCATCCAGATCATTAATGAAAATGTTGAACAAAACTGGCCCCAGGACCAACCCCTGGGGCACTCCGCTTGATACCAGCTGCCAACTAGACATTGAGCCGTTGATCAGTACCTGTTGAGCCCAATGATCTAGCCTGCTTTCTATCCACCTTATAGTCCATTCATCCAATCCATACTTTTTTAACTTGCTGGCAAGAATACTGTGGGACACCATATCAAAAGATTTGCTAAAGTCAAGGTATATCACATCCACAGCTTTCCCCATATCCACAGAGCCAGTTATCTCATCATAGAAGGCAATCAGGTTGGCCAGGCATGACTTGCCCTTGGTGAATCCATGTTGACTGTTCCTGATCACCTTCCTCTCCTCCAAGTGCTTCAAAATGGATTTCTTGAGGACCTGCTCCATGATTTTTCTGGGGAATGAGGTGAGACTGACCAGTCTGTAGTTCCCTGGATTCTCCTTCTTCCCTTTTTAAAAGATGGGCATGATATTTGCCTTTTTCCAATTGTCTGGTACCTTCCCTGATCGCCACAAGGTTTCAGAGATAATGGCAATGGCTCTGTAATCACAACAGCCAACTCCCTCAGCACCCTTGGATGCATTAGATCCAGCCCTATGGACTTGTAAATGTCTAGCTTTTCTAAATAGTCCTTAACCTGTTCTTATACCAAAGGACTGCTAACCTCCTCCTCATACTGTACTGCCCAATGCAGCAGTCTGGGAGCTGACCTTGTCTGTGAAGACCAAGGCAAAAAAAGCATTGAGTACTTCAGCTTTTTCCACATCATCTGTCACTAGGTTGCCTTCCCCATTCAGTAAGGGTCCCATACTTTCCCTGACCTTCTTGTTGCTAACATACCTGTAGAAAGAAAGTTAGTTGGCAACTTAAGATTTTACTAACAATGAGTTTTGTTCTATTTTGTATTTTCATTAGAATCTTGGTATTCAAAGTGCATATGTGGGGTTTTGTTCGTTTGTTTTTCTCTATTTTTACATTCTTTTTCATGATACAAGTATTTGAATTTTAATCTCCAATACATTTGGTTAAAAGTAGTTTGCAGCACTTCCCTCTTCCACACTTTGAGTGGCTATCCATTCTAGCCTACTAGAAAGTAAGGCTTTCATGGTCATTAAACTTGTCTCAGAAGTCAAAAGGAGATCAAGCTACCTAGAAGCATGGAACTACCTTTTCCTGTATGGCTAGTAGTTATCTGGCAAATTGTTTCAAGGCAGAGAGGGCTGCAATTGAAAAAAAATTAAGAAAAGAGTTGTTCAAAGAACAAATTTATATCAGTGTAACTTGGATACTATCCAACAGTATTTGTTGGGTACATGTTTGGAGGCTCCAAAAGTCAATGTAATTCTAGGAGATAATGAAAATTAATGGATTGGCTGTATCTTATGATCAGGATGAGGTTGCTGAAGGCACAGAATGAAGTTATGAGAAAGAAGGTTATCCATGGCTATCAGTATCACTGTTCAAAGGGACTCATGCCATTGCCTGGGCTCACTATGATTTATTTTTGATCTTAGGAAAAATAAAAGTGTCGATAAGACACCACAAGATATGAGATTTAGGGAAAATAGTGGATCCAAAATAAAATGATTTGGTGAAGCTGCTAGCATGATTTTCAGTGTCATGCATTGATTTAAAAATCAGTTCAATGGGCAATAATGTACACACATTTTGAGTGTCTGGAGACATGCATTGTTAAAGGTGTGCTTCCCTAATTATTTTTTCCTGTTTCTCCAGTTATAGAGAAACTGTTTCTCCAGTTATATAGCAGCAACTTTGTTGTGGAAACATCCAAGGGAGGGTGTCTGGGAGAATGAAAACGAAGCCCAGTGCTGCTATGTTGGATCTGGGGAACCTGGTCTGCTGCCTTTCCTCCCAGCTTCCTAGCAGAGCAGTTCAAATGCACAAACCACAAAAAACACCCACTTTTTCTTTCACAACCCTTTAAAACCCTTTATCTGTTCTACCCAGAACATTTTATTTCAGAGTGTTCTATATTAAATAAACATCATTAATGCAGTTGTGGATGGACCACTTTCAGGTGTGTTAGTGTCACAAAGTTCATAGAAACTGAGTTTGGTCTTGTATTTATAAAGCACAGCCATTGTTCCAAATTATTATTTCTTTTCCACTTCTATGTGTAGGAAAAGTGCAAAGTCTGGTGACAAAAAAAAGAAAAGAAAAGAAAAAGAAGCATTAGATTGGACTATAAAGATAAAATATTAATTTAAAAAATTAAACCTTGAGCAATTTTACTGTTACTACATTTTGCAAATACAATGATTGTGGAAATTAGAAACACTTTCCCCAAACTTGCCTGCTACCATAACTCTTAATATTCATAATCATTTTCTTCATCATAATCATTTATTTAATTACTAGAGTCACTACAACAACAAATAGGGGCATTAGTTTGTCCATAATAGCTATCATAATTAATGCATCAAGATTACTGTCTGTCAAGCCTATTACACAGCAGTGAAACCTGCAGCAATCTTAGGACATCATTTGCAAGAGAACAATAGCAGTTCAGGGAAAGCATTTTAATTGCTTCCTGATTATCTTGCAGTGGCTACTTCTAAAATATATTAAATCCATGTTAGAAGACATATACATTTTCCCCATCAGCTAAAGTTAATGAGTACTTGCAACAGTTCCAAGCTGATAATGTTCCACAGCCCTAGCTGACATACAAGGGCACTGTAATGTAGTATCACTCTACATTTTACACATTAGAATAGTTGCACAATGGAGAAATAGTCTTTTTTATAAACCATGGCATTGGTATTAATGTCATTGGAATATTTTGTCATTGTATGGACTCTAAGATCCAAATCCTCAAAGCTATTTAGGATACCCATTGATTTCAATGGGAGGTCGGTGCCTAAATATCTTTGAGGATGTGGGCCTATTAGACTTGATGGCCCAGATTCTGACCTCAGTCATACCAACGGCAATCCAAGGTAACTCCACTGACATTAACACCAGTTTAGCTGTTCAATCAGCTTATTTCAACCAGCTTAACTGAGAACAGAATGTAGCCCTGTGAAGCATAAAACTATGGTGCACAATAAAGAGTTCAAGTCATTTCAATAATCTGTTCTGTTGTGCAATGCCAGTTGGTTTCAAGATACAAAATGAAATACAGGAAATTCCTCCTCGTTCGCGGTTGGAAATATTGTTTAACAAATACATATGTACCGATTTGATACATTTATTCAATTTTTTTCTTATAAGCATTCTCTGTGTCTTACATTCCTGTTCATACAGCACCTAACATAATGGATCCCAGTCCATAACTAAGGCTTTTAAGTGCTACAGTAATACAAATAATAAATAAAATAATTACTAATATAACTCCTACGTGTGTGGGGAGGTAAAATTTGCTCAGCCAAAATTTCTCTTCAACTATCCTCTGGGGTGTCTGATAGGAGATTTTATTTATTTATTTCAATTGAAATAATAACTAAAAAGAGGCCTATCCAAGGCTCCAGACTCCCTACCACAACATTAACAATGCAGTTAAATCCCAGCAGCATTAAAGTGGTCAATTCGACTGGAACTCAGCCAGCCAGCTACGTACAAATCACCTTTCTGACCCTTCATCATTATGAGAGGTAATCACAAACCTGGTCAAACTCTCTCTTGTCAGGCACTCATCAAGTTGCTGTGTTTGCATCTCAACAGTGGATCTCTGTGGCAGGCAGCAGGCACCGTCTCTTTCTGTGGCTCCTGGGCTCAGTCCATGGGCATAGATTCAATCAGGTACCCCTTCTCAGAAGTGGATCCCCACAGTTCTGCTGCCCTTGGCCCCAAGACTAGTGCTGAATCCCCAATAGCTTAAGTAAACCCTCTTCAGAGCTTCATCCTTGTGGGTACTCTGGTTTACAGATTGATCTTTCAGGGACTCATGATAGTTGAAGAAAATAAGACAGACTTTGCAAAAGGATGTCTAAACATGTTTCTTTCTTTACTTTATACTGTAAGTCAGGGACTATCTTTTTCTTGTGTTTGTACTGCACCTAGCACAATGTGGTCCTGGTCTATGACTAAGGCCCCTAGGCACTATGGTAAAACAAATAATAAATAATAAAACAGCACAAGAGAGATACAGATCTATGCAAACTAAGAAACAATTGTATACAATTCCCTGGCTCAGTTTCCTCACCATGCTTTCTTTAGGATTTGGTCAGTGCTTTTAAGGGTTTCCAGGTCCTCTCTCCTGACCTTGCTTCTCCAGCTTAGTATCTTTTATCTTTTCTGGTCAGTGAGAGAGCTTATCAGAGAAAATCTTATCTTTTTATAACTTCCAGTCCCCTCTGTCATGTGACTCTCCTGGTTAGTGTCAAAGACACACCTCAACAGAAATGATTAGGGGACTGGAACACATGACTTATGAGGAAAGGCTGAGGGAACTGGGATTGTTTAGTCTGCGGAAGAGACGAATGAGGGGGGATTTGATAGCTGCTTTCAACTACCTGAAAGGGGGTTCCAAAGAGGATGGATCTAGACTGTTCTCAGTGGTAGCAGATGACAGAATGAGGAGTAATGGTCTCAAGTTGCAGTGGGGGAGGTTTAGGTTGGATGTTAGGAAAAACTTTTTCACTAGGAGGGTGGTGAAACACTGGAATGCGTTACCTAGGGAGGTGGTGGAATCTCCTTCCTTAGAAGTTTTTAAGGTCAGGCTTGACAAAGCCCTGGCTGGGATGATTTAGTTGGGGATTGGTCCTGCTTTGAGCAGGGGGTTGGACTAGATGACCTCCTGAGGTCCCTTCCAACCCTGATATTCTATGATTCTATGTGATAAAAGTCCCCTGTCAGATGGTGTGTTGCTTGGTTACCACCAACCTGGATCCAGACTTGAAAAGCTGATTTGACTTAGATTGTAGACATCCCATTGTTCTGTCAGAACAAGGCTTATTCCATAGCTGATGATCCTTAATGACTGTCCAACTAGGAGGCAGATACATAGGCACCAGTTCTCCTCTCCATGAGAAGTATGATGCAAGAATACCGTAAAGACCATCAAAAGGGCATAAACATACAAAGAAGTCACAATATCAAACAGAATTCATAAATTGTACATGGACAGATTTGTCTATGGCTGTCATATCAAGTATATCCTCCAATATGCTTTCTCCAAAAACCCTGTCAAAAAGCTGGCAGCTTTAGAATCTGTTCTGATCCATTCACTGAGTAAGTCTACCTAAAACTATTCATGAATTTGACATAAAGTCATCTAATAGTTCTAGCCCATTTTTTTTCACTGGACTTAGCTGCCATTCATAAAGTGGAGGTGCCTCCCTCATGACCTTTAGCCCAGTGGGGAGTGCATGCTTCAGCTGGGCCCCCTCTGCAGGTTGTAAGGCAGAGATGTGCACTTGTGTCTCCTATATTGAAGAAACATGCCCCAGCCACTAGGCTATAGATACTTCTGATATGAGGCTCTCTCCCCTGTCGAAGCTGTTCCATGAGGATGAGACAGTAAACAGAGGCAAAGCAACTTGAAAGAGCCAGGACTAAATCCCATATCACCTAACTGCTAGGTCAGTGTCCTAAGCACCAGACCATTCTTCCTCCCATACATATAAATGCATACACTGCTGTCCAAGTGTCAAGGTTCCTCCCCCACTCTGAACTCTAGGGTACAGATGTGGGGACCTGCATGAAAAACCTCCTAAGCTTATCTTTACCAGCTTAGGTCAAAACTTCCCCAAGGTACAAAATATTCCACCCGTTGTCCTTGGACTGGCCGCTACCACCACCAAACTAATACTGGTTACTGGGGAAGAGCTGTTTGGACGCGTCCTTCCCCCCAAAATACTTCCCAAAACCTTGCACCCCACTTCCTGGACAAGGTTTGGTAAAAAGCCTCACCAATTTGCCTAGGTGACTACAGACCCAGATCTTAAGAACAATGAACAATCCTCCCAACACTTGCACCCCCCCTTTCCTGGGAAATGTTGGATAAAAAGCCTCACCAATTTGCATAGGTGACCACAGACCCAAACCCTTGGATCTGAGAACAATGAAAAAGCATTCAGTTTTCTTACAAGAAGACTTTTAATAAAAATAGGAGTAAATAGAAATAAAGAAATCCCCCCTGTAAAATCAGGATGGTAGATATCTTACAGGGTAATTAGATTCAAAAACATAGAGAACCCCTCTAGGCAAAACCTTAAGTTACAAAAAAAGATACACAGACAGAAATAGTTATTCTATTCAGCACAATTCTTTTCTCAGCCATTTAAAGAAATCATAATCTAACACATACCTAGCTAGATTACTTACTAAAAGTTCTAAGACTCCATTCCTGGTCTATCCCCGACAAAGAGCAGCATATAGACAGACACACAGACCCTTTGTTTCTCTCCCTCCTCCCAGCTTTTGAAAGTATCTTGTCTCCTCATTGGTCATTTTGGTCAGGTGCCAGCGAGGTTACCTTTAGCTTCTTAACCCTTTACAGGTGAGAGGAGCTTTCCCCTGGCCAGGAGGGATTTCAAAGGGGTTTACCCTTCCCTTTATATTTATGACACCAAGAAAAAAGAAAACAGAACATTTGACCGACCATTCACAAGTTTCTTAAAAAGAAATAGGCATCACAGTTCAGCAGAAGGAAAATGTCAATTGTTATATCCCATCTAGAAATATCATTGCCAATATCATTTAAAGGCTTTATCTTAAAATCCTTCTATATTCAGAACTCCTATTGAAGTAAATAGTTGCTTTGAATATACTGACTGGACATAATCTCTGTTTTGTTCCCTTTGTAATTCAGAATTGTGTTAACAAATGATTTGGAATATAGTCATTTTAGGACTTGCTACATCAAAGCACCTAAGCAAGTTAAAGCATGTTCTTAATTGTTTCATTAAATTGGGACCTTACTCTCTTATTTTGAATCATAACTCTCTATACAACCATTAGAAAAAGATACTTCACAACATGCTATTCTCAGGTCCAGATTAACTAATGTGCACTTGGTGCACTTGCACAGGTGCCCAGTCTCAGGAGAGCCCCTGACCACCAGAAAAAAACCTAAAACTTAGTGGCGGTGCTGCTCCATGCACTAGATCACAATGCCATTCACTCAGATTTGGCCCAGCCATCCTTCTGTGGGGATGGAGGGTTGGCTGAGCCAAACCTGAGCAGACAAATTGGAGGATTGGGCCAAAAGAAATCTGATGAGGTTCAACAAGGACAAGTGCAGAGTCCTGCACTTAGGACGGAAGAAACCGCTACAGACTAGGGACTGAATGGCTAGGCAGCAGTTCTGCAGAGAAGGACCTAAGGGTGACAGTGGATGAGAAGCTGGATATGAATCAACAGTGTGCCCTTGTTGCCAAGAAGGCCAATGGCATTTCGGGATGTATAAGTAGGGGCATAGCGAGCAGATCGAGGGACATGATCGTTCCCCTCTATTCGACATTGGTGAGGCCTCATCTGGAGTACTGTATCCAGTTTTGGGCCCCACACTACAAGAAGGATGTGGAGAAATTGGAGAGAGTCCAGCGAAGGGCAACAAAAATGATTAGGGGACTGGAACACATGAGTTATGAGGAGAGGCTGAGGAAACTGGGATTGTTTAGTCTGCAGAAGAGAAGAATGAGGGGGGATTTGATAGCTGCTCTTAACTACCTGAAAGGTGGATCCAAAGAGGATGGATCTAGACTATTCTCAGTGATAGCAGATGGCAGAACAAGGAGTAATGGTCTCAAGTTGCAGTGGAGGAGCTTTAGGTTGGATATGAGGAAAAACTTTTTCACTAGGAGGGTGGTGAAACACTGGAATGCATTACCTAGGGAGGTGGTGGAATCCCCTTCCTTAGAAGTTTTTAAGGTCAGGCTTGACAAAGCCCTGGCCGGGATGATTTAGTTGGAATTGGTCCTGCTCTGGGCCGGGGGTTGGACTAGATGGCCTCCAGAGGTCCCTTCCAACTCTGTTATTCTATGATTCTATGAGAGCCGAGCCATGTGAGTGCATAGCAGGTGATGGGAGTGATCAGGTCATGGTGGCCAAAAGTGGGAGGAGCCACCCTCATTCAGGATGGGAACAAAGCACTGAGCTGGGATGGGGGTGCACTGGTGAATGGCCAGGAAGGTCCCAGAGGCAGTGGATGAGGGGACAGGGGAGTTGTTGGTGGGCTACAGGGTGAGTGGGAAGTGTTGGGGGCCTGTGGGGCAAGGGGTTGAGGGCCAGGATGTTGGTGAGTGGGGTATGTCGGGGGTGAGGTATTTGAGGTTGCAGTGAGCAGGATATATGTCAGGGCTGCTGGGGTGTGTGTGTGGACTGCCCAAAGGAAGGTTGTTGCCACAGTTGCCAACTTTCATGCAGTAACTAAGCACCCTGACTTTCACAATAAGCCAAAAATCAAGCTAATCCCATTTCAAAACAAGGCCAAAACAAGTCAATCCCTAAGAACCCCAGCACTGTGTGACTAGATCCGCCCAGCGTGCAGTCTGGGACTGTGGTAGGCCCGCTGTGCACCCTTAACTCTCTCTCCCCCTTGTCCCTGCTTGCCAGGAGCCAATAAAAAAAAAAAAGAGGAGGAACAAGCTACAAGCCAAAAACTAGCCAACAAGCAACTCACAAGCCAATTAAGCCAAAAACAAGCCAAATTTCTGCATTTTTTTCATGGATTTGGCATGTCTGGTTGTTGGGAATGGAATGGGGACACTTTAAAGAAGGTAGGAGGCCCCCATTTCCATAGGTACAGGGCCCTCACATTTTAATCTGGGCCTGACTATTCTTATGTTGTCAAAATAGGTTTTTGATAATGTGCTAATCTTAATTTCCCACAGCCTTTCAAAAACGCTATGGTTGGGGTTATATTTTCAGCCCCTGCCTACTTCATCTGCCTTCAAACAGATCAAATGAGTCATCAAAAATGAGTCATCGTGGTAGATTTGTTAACATGATTCCAGTCATGTGGTTGTCACCTTGGGTTCAGCATTCCAAGAGTACTAACTTAGAGATAATAAAACCAGATAAATTGAAGGGTCATCTTTAACACATACTGAAAATAGAAAATAAAGTGAGTGGCTATATTTTGACCTCAAGCTTTTTCTTTCTTCTATGAATTATCTATAGAAGAAAAAAGTGTTAGACAAAAGAGAGAAGTAATTTATATTTATGCAAAGACAGATAATAGATGACACATGTCAGAAAACATCAGGCAATGTGGAATCTAAGGTGGCTATTTAAAATTTGTTTCTATTCTTGTTATCCCATTTTCTCACTTTTCGGTTGATCCTCCTTAGTTTGCAGATATACAAAAAACTCCACTTAACTGGAGAACATTTCGATCTCTGATCCCCAGCTACAATAAACTCAGTTACATGTCCCAGAACCAATACAGTTGTCTTTCATTAAGAATAAAGTCTGCCCAAAACCTACTCCACACTGAATCTGTCGAAATATTGTCCCCAAAGCAACCTCATATTAGAAACAACTTTACCCTTCTCAGTAACATCAAGAGTATCAATGAGAGAGGTGACACTTTCCCTGCCTTCAGATCAATATCCAATAAGTCTATAATAAACTGGAAAAATCAGCAGAACAAGTCAGCCACCACTGACAATTTAACTAGTATCCAATTTATAAATAACCCCCAAAAGCAAGAAGTATGTCTTTACAACCCTCAGGCTTTCACAACTCTGCTAAAAGAAATACAAACCAGGTTCTGGACTGTACAGTAGAAGCAGAAGGTCTGCAAACTGCATCCTTCCACATTACTGCTTGTGTTCTCTGATTGGATAAGTATAAATAGCTATAAAAGTGGGGTGGGGAGTGCTTGATCAAGTCACTAGGCCTTCAATTCTGTCAAGGAGAGGGCAGTAGCATTCTATGGAGCTGGGTCAGCAGGGTTAGGGAGTCCCTGAGACAATCTGAATCTCTCACTTTTTGATTACTTGAATCAGGCATTTCTATGGGGAACATGCAGGTCATGCTATGTAATGCAGAGGCTCATGTTATGTAACTCAGGGACACAGGGCCGGCCCCTAGACCAAATGGCACCCTAGGCAAGGAGTGTCTTCAGCTCCCCCGCCCCCATTTCCATTTGTTAAACTTTTGAATACCTTATTTTTTACTGCATTTGTAGCCCATTTCATGACTTTGATGCACAATTTGCATGTATGATTTATTCCTGTCATATAAAATGATACATTTGCATGGTAGGATATGTAAATCTGTATTTATTCATGCCATATATAAGTAAATAAAAAACCTGTTTCCTCAAGCTTATAGAAACTTTTTACTTTTAAGAATAACTGAAAAGTACTAACAAGAAACTGAACTGTGCACCATTATTAAATAGTGTTACAGAAGGTGATGGCCTTAGAATGTTAATCCTAGTCCTTCCGTTCAAAAAGTCTCTTTTCTCGCCATACACAATATTACACAATAAAACAAGGCTCACAATATGGCAGCTGGGCTCTCACTTCGTTCTTGTATCTCACTGACTGACTGGCAATGCCCCACCCCTTCTATACCCGTGAGGGCACAGTTGACAACATTCTAGGAGGTTTAAGGAAAATGCAGTTCATAGAAAGTCTGGAAGGTTCCACAAGATTCTACAAAGGCTCAGAACATTCTAGGAGGTTAGTGAAAAATGAATCCACATACGGAAGGCCTGAAACATTTTACTTGAAACATTCTATTTTCCTTTTTGTTGCTAGCACTCGCGAACCCTGGCACCCCAGGTGCTCATCTGGATTGTCTGCCCTTAAAGCCAGCCCTGCAGGGACCGTTGGAACTGAGACACTGAATAAAAGAGATGTCTGTCAATCACCTTGTCTGAGTGATTACTGAACACCACAGTTTCCTGAGACGGCATCACCAGAAAAGCTAGGCTACTCGAATATATAAATTGAGAGTCAGATTTTAAAAGTTAATTTTCTTTTATTTTTGTACAATACCTAACAAAATGGGACCTCCCCCATGTGCTACCATAAATAAATATTAAATAAACAGCCACTGCTTGTATGATACATGACATCTTCTGTAGCCCAGCTACACAACAATTAGAAAATTATACTTTACAGTGTACTATTCTCTTTTGACATAGTGGAGCATTTAATTTTCACAAGGAAATTAAAAAGGCCACTTCAGATTCAAAATAATCTGCAACTCTCCCTACATTTTTGATACTGTGCTAATCTCAGTTTCCCACAATGTTAAATTGGGGGTTCTTATATTTCCAGTTTCTAGGTATTTCATCTGACTTCACACACAGATGTCTGAGAGTCACACAAAAATGAGTCATCCTGCTAGGTTTGCTGACATGATTTCAGTTCCCATGAGAGGGTCTTTGAATTTAGGGTTTCAGAAGGCTGGGTAAGAGCACTCTGGAAATAACAACAGTAATAAATAATAACTCATAATATCAATAAATTTCCAGTGAGCTTGGATAAATTTCCTCCTGGAAATGACAACATTTGAATGAGCTGAATTCCAAAGGAATGATACAGAAATGATCAAGTTTGGTGGTAACTATTAGACCTTCAGCCTAGTTAAAAATACTTTAACCTACAAAAAGTCATCCTGTTTGCATAAGGGATACTTTGCATACGTAGTATTCCCAACAATTGCAGTTTATCTTGGTCAATAAGAGTTTATTCCTTTTGTCGTCCTCTTTGCCCTACTTTCTGGTACATCGTCTTTGCCCGTACATTTTATCTTGCCTATGCCCCTCAAAACCAATAACACTAACAAGTTCCTTATGTTGGTTGCATAGACTCTAATATCTTTCCTCAGTTGTGGGATGTCCCAGGCAAAGACTGTACATACAAACAGCAGATTAATACGGATACTTACCTGCCAAACTGATAAACATGTAATTTATGAATGCCAACATAGGAAGCATCTTTTGGTCGTCTGCTTTTACATCACCTAACATAATGGAGAGCTGTTTTCAGAGGGGGCTCTTAGGAGTTACCACAATAGAAAACAATAATTGTAAATATTTTTCTTCACTGCTGTCCCATCACAGACCTTGATGGTGTATTGCCATCTGTTCTTAAAGAAATAATAAAAATGAAAAGCTGGTAAAATAAAAATACAGAAATAAAGCTAATCAGAACCATCTTCTTTCGCCTCAAGACTTACATTATGGAAATTACACTACAAAAATAAATGAGGCAAGACAATTATAAATTATAATAATTTGAAAATTCTCATCACTTATCAATTCTTGACAGACAGTGAGTAAACAACATGATGAAAGCCAGTTTCTAACATGAAATTATTTTTAAAAATCACCATCTCCCTTTTCTAGGCTTTTACAGTAATTTAATAAAAATTTCACTGAATGGCCTCAGGAAAGTGGAGGATGAGTAATAAAAGTGTATTTATGGTTAGAAATAAAAACTCTAACTTTTATTTATTTCTCTCATTCTGACTCAATAATATAAAAATGCAAGGTTATTTCTAAAATGGAAAATAACATATCTGCTATGTATTGGTCTGGCTATTTTCTTATATATTTAAATGAGATATGATTAAATGATTGGCTTTGAAATAAAGTCAGTGGATAGGAATAGTTGGTCAATTGATGCATTAGCTACAAACTTGTATTTTGAATATCCATATAACAAAATGACATTAATTGCTTTTAGAAGGCACAGAGAAACAATTAAACTAAATTTAGGTAACCAGTCATGATAGAGAGGAAATCAGCTCAGTAGCAGATTTTACTTTAATTACTAACTTTGGTCATGAAAGACAGATTAGAAATGTTTTCCCCCCCCCATTTGGTAATCAGGAAAAGATGAATACATTTAAGAGTCCATGTGTGCTTGTCCCTCCAGAAAAGCTATCACACACACTAATGATCTCCTACAAGTTGAAGTGGAACTTTTCTCAACCACAACGTAAGTATGTCAGGTTTCAGAGTAACAGCCGTGTTAGTCTGTATTTGCAAAAAGAAAAGGAGTACTTGTGGCACCTTAGAGACTAACCAATTTATCTGAGCATAAGCTTTCGTGAGCTACAGCTCACTTCATCGGATGCAAATGCAAATGCATCCGATGAAGTGAGCTGTAGCTCACGAAAGCTTATGCTCAGATAAATTGGTTAGTCTCTAAGGTGCCACAAGTACTCCTTAACATAAGTATGTGTTAACATATCTCTTGGCCACAGGCTAGTTGTGATGAAAATAGTGCCAAAAGTCAAAAAGAATTTGTGCTGAAGTGTATACATGATCAGATTATTTTTTAACATTTAACTAAATAAAATTAACTTTTCCAAGGACCTGACTATTCCCCCATTGGCCTGTGCTTAAATAGCCTGAGTGAGTCACTCAACCTTCTGAGGGTGATTCACCCCAGAAAACGAATTATCGAGTCCACCCAAAAAAAGAAGAGGAGTTGATGAGTGATGGGCCTAGATGCTGTTTTCAATCATTTTTTTCATGATGCTACATGGAAAAATCAGCAGGATATTTGGCACAACAAACCTCAGAGAGATCTTCAGGAATGTACTAACTCATACTTTGAGTGAATGTGTTCTTTGGGTCATACAGTAGAAAGTGATGCACTTCATACACATTTTACTCTGAATGTTGGATTGCATGTCACTGGGAGAGTGATCATAGGTGCACCTGAGCCATCACAAATATACAGATCAAATGTTTCATTTTGACACTACTGAAATGGAATTTTTTACATTATTGAAATGAAACAAGGAAGTTAAAATGATTTGTTTTAACACTTTCCCATAGAAAACTTCATCAAAATAGACAGGTTCCCACAAAATGTTTCGAGTTTGGTGAAACTGCATTTTCCAAAAGAAAACTGTTTAGTTTTGAACATTTTTCAACCAGACCTACAGATTTGTGATAATACCTAGCTCTTTTTATTAATATTATTATACAATGTTTGTCATTCGGAGATATCAGTGTGCTTTACAGTGAAGGTTAAATATCATATTTCCATTTTACATGTGGAAAAAACCATGACACAGCAAGAAGAAAAGACCGGCCTAATGGTACTTTGTGATGCAGTGGCAGACATGAGAATAGAATACACAAAGCTGTTGCCTGTCCCATCCCCTATGCACTTGACAATGCTGTCACAGAAAAGCAGCCTCCATCACAGGTGTTATTTTGTTTCATAATTCAAGCGAAGTCAAACTCTCCATGATCTACTTGCGCTATTAATCTTACCACTTGGATATTATAAAGCGGCTATGTTGAAGTTCCTCAGAATGGCCCTGACCCAAAGCCCATTGAATTCAATTGAAAGAGTCTCATTGATTTTGAATCAGGTTCTATATGTTTCACTGCAGACTCTTGGATAACATGACAAAGGGATTCACTCTAGATCATAAAATTTTAATGAGGAAAGTAAATAGCGGTTACCGTAAAAAGACATGAGAATGAAATTCTACACCATGCTCCATCCCAGAGTCCTCAGGGGAACTCAGACATAGGAATATTTTTCCTAGAGTTAGACATAAAAATATATTTATTCAAGAGGCTGACAAAAGACATGCTTTGTTGCTATTATGGTCTTGAGTCCGGGGCAGTGGTGGCAGAACTCAGGAGGTGTGGATTCATTTGCCAGATCTACCATGGACTTCATGAGTGACCTTGTACAAGTTTCTAGAGCTCAAATCCACAAAGGGACTTAGGTTCCTACACCCCAGATTTAGGTGCCTAAATTCCAGTTTTAGGCATCTATGTGATCCACAAAACCTCCGCGTGGCTGCCGCCTAACCATGTAGGTCCCCAAACTCACTCAGTGCCTAACGTTTTGTTGTAAAAATTCCCTAGGCACCCAAATTTCTGCCTCTGGGCATGTGCATTGCTGGCTCATTCTAGGTGCCCAGAAACGTAAGCACCAGTACAATCCTCAAACCAGGGAAAGCAGGCATTCCCCTTCCAACCGTGCCTGTGAGGCCTGATCCAACAAGCTTGCTTTGAGCACACCTACTGGATCAGTCCCCATTCAAGATCCCAGAGAGGAAGGGGTGCCTGCTTTATAACTTTTAGCCCAGTGGTTAGAGCAATCAGCTGTGATGTGGGAGATCCAGGGTCAATTCCCTCCTCTGAGAAAAGTGTTCTAATCACTGGTCTAGTGGCTATTCTAGTGCATGGGTGTTTCAATCTCTCCTGTTAAAGCTGTTCCACTTTGGATTAATACTTCAATTGCCGAGCATCTAAGACACTCAAGCTGAGAGCTGGGATACCCAGCTTCCAGTCCCCCTTCTCCAGTAACTATTTACCACCACCACCTCTTCTGGCTTTCATAATATCAGATACCTAACTCCAGAGGAGGGGTTCCCAGCTGTGGATTGCAAGCAGAGATGGGTGCCTCCCTGCAGCCTAGACTAAAGCCATGTCTACACTGCTCCTCTCCCCCAATTCAGACTGCAGTTGTATAAATAGCAGTGTGCACCAAAGTGCTGCACTGTAACTCACCTGTGTGGACGCTGTGGCCACAAACGAAAAGGTTCCTAGTTTGCATTAATGTGATCCTTTTTGGCTAGGATTACACTAATGCAAAATAGGAACCTTTTAGTTCACTCCTGCAGCATCCACATGGGGGAGTCACAGCCCAGCACTTTTTAGTCCGAACTGTAGAGCAACATAGACAAGCCCTTAGACACCTAACTTCATGAGAGAGACAGGGCTTAGGACACACCTTTCTCATTGACATCTCCCATTGGCTAGTTTAGGCAGCTCCCCACCTCCTGTGCTACCTTTCATTTGGATCCCATTCTTAGGTTCCTATCTCTCTCCATTCATTGTATAGGGAGCCTAAGCAGCTAACTCAGGGTTTGTGGATCCCATTGTTGTTCCAGTGATTTTTTAGTTGCCTGAAAGTTAGGCATTGCAACTCCTGAGTTTCTTTGTGGATCTGGCCCTATGTGCCTCCATTCACTATTGGTAAAATGGGGAAAAAAATCTTCTCTCATATTCTGTGTCTGTCTATTTAAATTGTAAACCCTTTTAGCTACAGACAGTTTCTTACTATGTATTTGTACAGCACCTAGTGCAATGGGGCCTCTAGATACTATCAGCCATGTAATAAATAATAGCATTATTAAAAGGTAAACCTCCTTTTCCCATCACTTGGCTGATAGTGCCAAAAATTAAATATTTTGTCCCATTAGATACCACTTCCAGAAAATTCAAGTTTGTTTTTAAAGGACCGGAAGAATATAGTGATGCCACAGCTTGGTTGCCATGTAAACAATTTTTCTAGCACAGCCCAATTTTAGCACCCCATGTGGAAGAGCGTAAGTTTGTACATTAGAGATTTTAAAAATCCACCATGTTAAAGTACCTAAGCCATGGGGAGCTCTGTTAAAATCAATTTTTTGTTTCTAGCTGCTACAGGACATACAATCTTCCACTTTGGCTTTTCTCTAAGGGAAAGCAGATATGTCATTACTAGAGTCAGCAGGGAGTATCAGATACTGACATGTCACCAGTAGATGAACATTTAAACTGCGAATAGTCAACCTAAAGGCAGCACATAAATTATGAATGGGTTCCAAAATGGAGTCCAGAGAAACTCGGCACTGAATGGTACAATTCTTTCATACTTCTCCTTTTTCTTCTTTCATATGGTGCTGGTGGAACAATGGAAGCAGCGGCGTGACTCCAGTTGGATCTGAAGGTTTCTTGTCCAGTCCAGAGCAGAGGGGGTCGCTATGTCAATAGCTGTGGCACCTCCAGGATGCACATAGATTGGGACAACTGTCCGTGATGCGTCCGACGTTTTCCACCATGCCACAGTCACAGTCTGGCGATTCCTTCCCTTTCCAGCTCTGGAGTATGTGTGTGACGGGTTGGACCCCTTGGGAAGCCACCTCATGTGCTGAGATACCGCTGAGTCTACCTGTTCTGCCAGCATGGGCCCCCTTTTACCTGTCTTGCTGAGCCAGGCTCTTAAAACCTCCTCTAACACACACAGGCAGGGCCACCCCCAGCTGCAGATCAGCTCTGGGAAGGCTCAGCTTAGGGGACTTGCTCCAGCACTCAGCTGGCCACCTCCCTTGGAGTGCAGACCCAAAGATATATTATGAAATTTGCCCCCTCCCTCAATATGGAGAGAGGTGTGCACACTTCTTAACCCCCTCCCCCCAGCTAGAAATTACAGAATCGGGGTTTAATAATAAACAAAACAAATTTTATTAACTATAAAAGGCAGATTTTAAGTGGTAAAAGGGGTAACAAACAGAACAAAGCAGATTACTAAGCAAATGAAATCAAACACACAAACTAAGCTAGTTGCACTAAAGAAATTGGTTACAAATAGTATTTTTCACCCTAGATATTATTGCAGGCAGTTTGTAAAGTTTCTGTGGTTCAGAGTTCCAGTTATATTCCTTTTCAGACTGGACCGCTGGACTCCCGCCTTGCCTTTCCTTTTGAAGTCTTTCTTCTTGGGCAGACAGGCCTTGGAGAGGAGGAGTGCTGTTTGCCTTCCTCCCCGCCCTTAAATAAGATTTACATAAGGTTGGAATCCTTTGTTTCCCAAACTTGACCCCCCCCTCCACTTTCCTTACAGTGGAAAGTCACAAGAAGTCCCAGGTAATGTTTTAGTATCAGGTGACAAGACCACCTGACTCGGTAGGATCACAGTGTCCATGAGTCAGTGGCAGTATGGAGGTCCACAGGAAGGCCAAGTTTTTCATAGTCTATGGTCCTCGCTGATGGGCCATCCGCCCAGTCTGGCTTCTCCATTCTTGTACCTGAAGTGTTAGCAGCAGTGGGCGTTACCCAAAGTACCATAGTTGAAATACAGATACATAGTCAATATTCCTAACTTCAGATACAGAAATGATACAGGCATACAAATTGGATAATCGCATTCAGTAAATCATAACCTTTCCAATGATATTTCATATGAGCCATCTGGCATAAAGTATATCTCAGTTATGTCATATTCATATCATAAGCATATTTTCATAAAGAATATGGAATGAGCATCACAATGTGCATTGTCCATGTCAGGTGTGGATATGGTTTAGAGCTGTCCATATGCACAGTGTGGAGGAGAAGCCTGGCATTTGCACAGTTGAGTCATTGATTAGATTTTTGTTTAGTACAGGCATTTAGTATAGGCAGTTGCCCAGGTTCAGACCATCTTCTGTGAACATTCTCACCTTCCACAAGGAGGACCATGGCAAGAGACCGGAAGACTTTTCTTGATTTTACTGGAAAGGGGGGTGTTGTAAGTCCTGGTGGAGTGGTAGTATGGTCTTTGCCATGACCTTTATGTATTCCCCAACAGTCACGGTTTCTCACTGGATATTTGCTGCTGCAATGGTAGCCAGTACCAATAGCCATGGAAGCGGTGTTGATGTAAGGATGCCACGGTGCTAATTATATGAAGAGCTGTGTTAATTTTGGTGTCCACTAAAACAGTGTGTGGGCTTTCACTCCGAACTGGGGCACGGTGTTCCACTCTGGAATGGACCAGGTCGTGTGTCGATATTTGGAGCGTGCAGTTGTCACTATCCCAAGATATTCCTGCAAGCTTCTGTATGATGTTGACCCTAGCCTTCGTTTTCTTTTTTGTTTGTTCAAGGTGGCAATGGTGTGGTCCAGGGTTATCCCCAGGTAACACAGATAATGATCATGCATCAACTGTGACCCACAGAAATTGATGTTTAATTTCTTCTTGGCCTGGGTATTACTCAAATGGAACGCTGAGACCACTGTTTTTCAGGCATTTCGTTTTAACCACCATGTCTTGAAATAGGTTTCTCGTGCTTTTAGGTCCTGTTCTAGAACCTTTTCTGAGGTTTCAAATGAGGAAGACTGAGTAGCCAGCACAAAGTCATCTGCGTACGTGAATTTGTGGGAGGACGTTGATGGAATATCGCTGGTATATAAGTTGAAAAATGCTGGAGCTAGAACGGACTCTTGCAGGAGTCCATTGTTCAGCCTTCATGGACTGTTGCTTGGTGATCTTTTATACTAAGCCTCCTATACTGAGAAAATGGAAGTGTATGGAGAAGTTAGACAATCCTAGATCTGCATGGAAAAATGCCATTGAAGTATTGAGAACTCTCCTCTGTCTATGCTGGTTAAATGTCTGGATTCATTGGATCACTCCCCTTGCATTTTTATGACCTCATGACATGTTCTTATGATTCCTGATTGATGGTCAATGAATCCCTTTCACTTTGTGCAACCCTAGATTAATCCCATTGCACAAAATATGTCCAATATGCACAACCCTGGACCTTCCAAAATATCTGATTGCCTCGTTAATTGATACCATTACTGTTGCCTCAATTTGTTTTGGGTAGGATTGTGTGCAGGTAAAGAATGAGATTTATTAATTAGAAAATATACTCCAATGACAATGAGAAAAAAATCTTTACTGTACCTCACAAAAGCATTGGGCAAAAAACAGTAGGAAAGAAAAAAAAGACAATTCAATGCTTCTCAAAATTGTAATCTTATAAGGACCTACTTTTGAGACCTAACTCCGTTATTTTGAAAATCCTGGACAAAACAGTCTCAGCATTGAGAATGGACACCAGTTCAAGAACAGATTATGATTTCTCATCATCTCTATAATATTCTCTTTGTGGATTATAACACCAACATAGAAATTTCTATCAAATGCACAGGGAAGACTGATATAGCTCCTTTCGAAGAAAGAAAGAAAGAAAGAAAGAAAGAAAGAAAGAAAGAAAGAAAGAAAGAAAGAAAGAAAGAAAGAAAGAAAGAAAGAAAGAAAGAAAGAAAGAAAGAAAGAAAGAAAGACTTTTGTAAGTTTATGAAACAGCAAAGCCTTCCTAGGTAGAAGTATTGTTTGCATTTTGGGTTAGGGGAGTCCTTCCTCCCCTCAGGTTTTGCAGCCAGAAGCACTCATTTAGCCACAAAAAGTTGATTTTGCTCCTCAGATAAGAAAATCCGTTTTCTTTGCTCCTGTTTCACCAAAGCTCAGACGTCACCATATTTGTAACACAAGGCATTGTTAGCTGACCACCCTCAAATTCACAAAAACAGCATCACCAAAATACTAGTGTCGTTACCAGTTTTTCGTAGAGCCAGTACTGGTAGTTTCTGCCTATCACCTTGGGCCTCATCCTGCAGCCATTTAAGCATACGGATAATATAACTCACCTGAGTAGACCCATTAAAGTTAATGGGACTACTCATATAAGTAAAGTCATGGACATGATCAAGTGTTGGTAAGACTGGAGATACAGTGAAATTCAGCTCCACTGAGAGCTTGCTGTTGACTTCAGTGGTGCCAGGATTTCAAATATAGCATATGAGTGCCTGATCCAAACCTCAGTTAAATCAATGGAAGACTTCAGTAGACTTTGGATCAGGCCCTATGTGCGTTTCATACACCTGCATTCTTTCCTTATATGGCTACCCTGTCAGCAATCAGACCACTTACTGTTTTACAACACTGGCCCTTATTCCATTCACAGCATGTGACCGTGCCAGTTAATTAAAAAGAAGAAGAAATGTACTACTTAGTCAGGTTTACCAATCAGTCACTGTAAAATCACTTTGGACAAAATCCTAGTGCTTAATATCAATACTAACCATACATCCTGCATTGCTTTTATGTTAACAGATATATTATGTTACAGTTTTCTTATTGAAAATAAAATTAAATGCTTTGATAACTCTTGAGTTATTGTCAACATCATTGTCATTATACTCATAGCTATTTTTTTCACATATAGTCACAGAATGTTCATTAGGTGCTGTATTATATATAGCACAAAGGAGGCTCTTGAGCTGGGAAGTGTGGGTGGGATGGAGTCAGACAGTGAGAGGAAACAAGTGGCTGGCCATTGACATTACAGATGGATGGCAGGAGCACAGCAGATTTCATTCTCTTTTTCCACTTACACCTGCAAAAAGAGCACATGCATAACCCTGAAGTTCAATATTCTTCTCAGGACCTTGAAGTCATCTTTGATTTTATTAAAAAAAGAAAAGGAGTACTTGTGGCACCTTAGAGACTAACAAATTGATTTGAGCATAAGCTTTCGTGAGCTACAGCTCACTTCATCGGATGCATCCGATGAAGTGAGCTGTAGCTCATGAAAGCTTATGCTCAAATCAATTTGTTAGTCTCTAAGGTGTCACAAGTACTCCTTTTCTTTTTGCGAATACAGACTGACATGGCTGCTACTCTGAAACCTTTGATTTTATTGACTCTCTATTTACTCATGTCATTTGTTTCTTGGATGAAATTTGTGGAAATTCACCAGCATTCTTCAGGATTCACTCCATCCTTATTGCACCCATCTTTTGACCTGGCACTCAAGAAGCAGTATATAATTTCTTCTCTGTGTTGCAAGTTTCTTTGGACAGATTCTTCAGTATGGAATCAAATTTCTAGGATCATTACCCAACTGTATGGTTAATTTATGGCTTAGAGAAATGTGGAGAGCTAGTTGGAGTAATGTAATGGAGCAATGTGTACAGCATGTGTGACCTGTGATAATGGAGAGAAAGGTATTATGACACAAGGAAACATAATGAACATTCATCCTTGCAAAGGTATTGCCTATGTTCCTACCTTTTAACTCAACAAGGTCCAAATGTGTGAAACGGACCCAAAATGAGGAATGCAAAAACATCATTCATGCAGGAAACTTGAAATGCTGCAAGATTCTTAACTTTCAGATGCAGATAATTTTCAGCAATAAAATAGAGAAGATGTGAAATGTATATGGTATCTAGAGAACTTTGGGACTGAAATGAGGCCTGTCACTCGGATGAAGTATACTTGAGAGATATGTTGATGCCCCACCCTAATGTTCCCCTGACAAAGCACAATGGCATCTAAAGGGGTTCATGCTCTCCCCAACTGGAATCATCCCTTCTAGGCATTGTTGGCAATATTGAAACTCCCCTCTTAGAGGGAACCCAGCATTAGCATATCCTGTTTCTTCCTGCATAATTGTAATGGGAATGGGTTCTTTTTATGATTTTCCCTTCTACCAAACCCACACAGGACCAGCTGTAATTTGATCCATAATGTAATATCTACTTCAATAGGTTAGAAAATATAAAAATATGAAAGCCTCAGTATTCTGCATAGATAATCACTTCTTATATCTTTTTACTGTCTGGAAGTGAGTATCCTTGCTAGCCATTTCATTTTAAGGGCCATGAGGGATATGTGAATTTTCTTGATCTTGCCAGTCTCCTACTTTAAGCAGGAGACATTAGTTATGTAATTAAGGCCAAATCCTGCAATCCTCACGGGACAAAACTCCCATTGCAAGGATTTAGCCCATTTCACTTCCAAAACATCTCCACGGAGGAGCGCAAACATTTACAGGGAAAGGATAATAGGAACAGTGTCACAGTGTGTGTGTGCGACGTTTGTTTTAACCTGTAGGCTTTTCAATTCCAGTTTTTTAATTGCGATGGAAAACATCATAAAAAAGGAAAACATAAAAAGGAAATTAAAACTGAAAGGTTAATATTTTCTTCATTGCACATATGATCATTTCAAATATTCTCTCTGTTGCTGGAAATGGGCTGCCTTGAGGGAGAGCATATAATTAGAGTAAGGAAAAGATCATTGCTACCAGTCTCTTCGTGCAATGCTTACAACTGGCTTGTTGGCAATGGACTGTTAAATAGAATGCATTAAAAGCACTTAATCATAATGGGGGTTAGCACTGTGATTGTCATAATGTCAAGATCCAGTAACTTGATTGTTAAATCATTCATTTAGGGGCAGAAAACTGTTGAGATAAAATTTCTCAAAGATGTGACAAGTATTCAAATGATTCAAAAAACTGATATATTGAAATTCTATAACAAAACATGTCATGATTACAAAAAGCTTGTTCTTAAAAAGACAAATCAATTATAAGTTATAATAATTTTGACAGCAAATTTTAAATGCATTTTATATAAAATGACTGGACTGTGACAGTTATGTTGAAAATACTTTTGTTTCATGCCATTTTGAAATTGAAACAATACACTGTTTTCTCAAAACTCCATCTTCCATTTCCCCCAATCCTTCATTCTCTTCCTACTGTAATTATGAGACAATCACTGTTCTAATGTTAATTGTTAGTGTCAGAGACAATTGGAGCTGGCAACTCTCCATCATAAACAGCAAAATACTCTCTAAACTGTTGTTTATGGAAAAGAGCAAGATTATCTTTATATAAGGAAAATCTCATTAACGGACAAATAACTGCTTTTAGACCAGCAATAAAAGTCTTGAGGATTTGGTTGTACTAATTTGTCAGTGGGGCAGAACACAGCTTCTATAATAATCCTGTGCTCCAAAGAGTGAGAATCTGTAGATTCATATGCCTACCACTTCCTTGATGGGAAGTTGACTTCAATGGGATTTGGATGAGGTCCAATGTGCAGATCTCTCATTGAAGTGAATGGAAGATCTTCATATGCACAGTTTGAAGGAACTGACCTAAGGTTTGACCAAATGTGGTAGGGAGTAGTAGGAAATAAAAGTGCTTGACTATTCCTTTATCCTCCAACTTTGTTTCCATCTCCTTCATTTAGTGTTATCCATTTCTCCATACATGACGCAGTAACTGCCTATTCCTGAGCTAGCTGGTTAAAAAAACACAGCATGGGCCATCTTCAACTCTGACTAGATACTGTCAGTATTCTGTACCTTTCCAAGCTATGTGCAAAGAATGGAACAGCCATGGCACTGATGGATGATCTCCGTTTGGACACAGATTTGGGCCATACATTCATACTGGACAACTCTGCAGCACTTGATACAGATAACAGCTTTCTGTGTTTGAGATTCAGTTTATTAATTATTATTTATTATTATTATTCTGCCCTCTGAAAACGGGGAGGAGGGCTCTCTAAACACATATGCCCGCTGCATCTTTGATAGAACACAGCAACTACTATGTACTAGGCACTTGCCAAATAGAAAAGAAGGCTCTTCCATTTCACTTGTGGCAGGAGGGAGAGGGGACACAATGAAATGGCTTCAGTTTTATCACTGAGGCCACTTCCAAATAGTCATGATGGACACTTACTAATCTTTCTCCAAAGTCCCACAAGGATCCATCCTCTCAATATCTACATGAAGCCAGTATGGAAGATTGTTAAACAGCATGAACTGAAATGCTACTAATATACAGTGTGACAGGGTCAGGCCAGATGGCTACAAGAGAGTAATAGAAGGCAGATATATTAGCCCCAGGTTAAGTAGGTCCCTTTTCCCTGGGTAAGGTAACAGGGAAGGTTCCAGAACAATCAGGAACCTTCTGGAGACAATTAAGACAGACAGGCTGATTAGAACACCTGCAGCCAATCAAGAAGCTGCTAGAATCAATTAAGGCAGGCTAATCAGGGCACCTCGGTTTAAAAAGGAGCTCACTTCAGTTTGTGGTGTGCGTGTGAGGAGCTGGGAGTAAGAGGCACTAGGAGCTGAGAGTGAGAAGGCGGACTGTTGGAGGACTGAGGAGTACAAGCATTATCAGACACCAGGTGGAAGGTCCTATGGTGAGGATAAAGAAGATGTTAGGAGGAGGCCATAGGGAAGTAGCCCAGGGAGTTGTAGCTGTCACACAACTGTTCCAGGAATGTTCCTAAGGAAAAGTTTCCAATACCATGCACTCTCTCACCTTTGGAACCTTTGTCATCATTACCTTCTTCTATAGCCTTATATCAGTGAAATGAATAAATGGTAGTGCCAGCCTCAAAATTGGAATGGCAATACATGCTTACAGCCAGGATTTGGACACTCCAGTTCGCTGAATGCTGTTCACCACCTCCAATAGAACATGCAGTGAAAAGTTAAAATCTGGGGACTTACAAAGCCAATACGTCCCACAGGAAATAAATGTTCCTTTCCCCTTTTGTAACATCCTTTATGACTCCAGCTGTTTTCACGTACACATAGGCAACCATGATTGACTTCAGTGAGGTTGCCTAGGTGTGAAAGCAGAATCTAATTGTTAATAACATAGAACTTGACTGAAGAGCACAGTTGGACCACTTTAGATTTTAGCAATGTATTGCTTTACTCGGTGTCCAAATTATAGTTTAGCTAAATTTCAGCAAAGATGAAACTTGTTGCCATGACAGCAGCTGAGGCAAACTATATTGACAAAAGAGTTCTGCATTACACATAAAGGATGGGGTAGGTGTTAAAACAGACAAAAGGATAGTAAGTGGCTTCAGACCGGTGCCTCTATAAATGCCTCTAAACCAGATGAGTAAGAATTTTTGACCTCTGCCAGTACAGTAGAGAGAGCACTGTCTATGACAAGCCTTTGACACTGCAAATCTCCAAATGGCCACCACCTATATAGGCTCTGTAAACACCATCTGTGTATACTGAGGAAACACTTCCAAAAATAAATGAGTCATATGCCAGATCTCTATATTTGTCAGCAACATGGATGACCGGTTTGTGGAGAATGATATAAGAGGGTGCTAGCCTAGAATCCACCCCAAGTTTTACAAAGTAATCCGCATATATAACTGGACAGAACACATTGTGACTTGGTTCATTTTCAGGTAGACAGCCAGCAGTCATTCCAGATGCCTCTAATAACTTGCTTGCTTCTTATTTCAGTAATGAGTTAGTGTATCCATGAGGGACTCTCATGATCCCTCCATTCTACCTAATGTTAGATAGTTAAATTGAAAGCACTCAATATGTCCAAACCCTCGTATTTTACTGAAAAGCTCAAACCCTACAAATGTATCAATGATTTAAAGGGCAGGTAAAGTTATTTATATTCAAAAAGTTCTCTGTCCTGAACTAAACAGATTACAAACTGAACACAGGAGGCAAGATATATAGCCCACAAATTATGCCAAGCCAGGGCATTGCCAAGTTAAGATATGAGACATGCCAAAACCTAGTCAGCATGGTTGAATGGTATATACAGTAACCAGTACATGCAAGTCTCATTTATCATCGCTATTAAAATAGCCCAACAAAGATAAGGGACTTCATTATGTTAGGCATTGTACTAACATGTAACACAAGACAGACTCTGCCCAAAAATATGTTAATCTAAATAGACAAGAAAGATGCAAGAAACAGTGGCATAGAGAGGTGAAGTAACTTGCCCAAGGTCATAGAGTAGGTCAGCAGCAGAGTTGGGAATAGAATTCTCACCCCAGTGTCCTGTCCACTGGACAGGGCTGGCCTTACCAGAGGTGAACTGAGGCGGCCACCTCAGGTGCCAGACTGTGTGTGTGTGGGGGGGGGGGGCACCACTAGGACACAGAGTGTAGAAAATTGTGTCTGCTGTTGATGCATATGTATTCTCTTTACTCTAGATGCACAGAGATGGTAGAGTGCTGTGCTGGAGGAAGGAGGGTACAAGAGACATAACAAGCAGGCAGGAGAAAAGGTGAGAGGCAATAACAGAAAGTAGCAGGAGCTGCAGGGAAAGAGAGGAAGAGGAGCCTCTGATGTACCTCTCTAGCACTCCTAGGAGCCTGGACTGATTAGCACCAGCTTCTCAGGGAGCTTCCTGTTTCCTGCTGCTTCCCTGAACCCACTTGAGGAGAATAGGCAGTCAACTGAAGTAGTAGGAGCCAATTAGGTCCTTAAGAGGCTGATATCTTCCCTCACTCAGGCCCTGCTACCAGCCTGCTTATTTGCCCCCTTCAACTGAGTGTTGAGAGCCACTATAGCTGGCGCAGAACAGCAGTCCTGAGCGAAAGAAGAAAATGCCCCCCTTGAGCAGCATTCAGAAAAAGAAAGAAAGCAAAGGAAGCTTTTCTATCTAAGCAGAAAGGAGCTCTCCTGAGATACATAGATACAAATGTTCACGGTGAGCCTTCCGTCCCCAGTGAAGATGTGAGTGGTGAGGAGAGGCCTGATCTTCCAGTTAGTCAGAGTGCAGGTGACCTGGCAGCTACTGCAGCATCCATATCTCCATCTCAAATGGATGTAACCATGCACATTCCTGAAGAAAAGTGTAGATCAGAGAAGAGCGTGGTGGAGGTGCAAGAAACAGCTGCTGCTAAGTTTAGTTCCTTAAATCTAGATGATCCAGGACTGTGGACCCACTTGAGCAGTAGCCTGAGGGACTTCCTACATGGGCCACAGCAAGTGAAAAACTTCATGTTCCCCAAAGACAATTAAAATAGAAGTTTCCATCCAACACATTACTGGTGTGAAATCCCCAATGGTGACAAAGTGCAGAGGCCAGGGCTTATGTACTCAAAAACTCACAATGCTGAATACTGTTTTTGTTGCAAACTCTTCCAGGCTCATGTTCCAGCCACATTGGGTTCTACTAGAATAAAGGACTGGAAAATCTGGCTAGAAATCTGGCATGCCATGAGAAGGCATCAGATCAACAGAGAGCATTCCATAGACGGAAAGAGTTTGAGATGAGACTACGGTTAAAGGCCACCATAGATGATCAGCATCAAGAGAAGATTGCATCAGAGTCTCTTTACTGGCAAAATGCTCTGAAAAGGCTCATTGCCATTGTGAGAATGCTTGCTACCCAAAACCTAGCACTTCATGGCACCTCAGATCAGCTGTATGTGCTAAACAGTGGAAACTTCCTTAAAATTGTGGAGCTGATGGCAGTGTTTGATGCTGTACTCCAGGAGCATCTAAGAAGAGTCACCACCCAAGAAATATACACACACCACTACCTTGGAAAAACAATTCAAAATGAGATCATACAGTTACTGGCAACAAAAGTCAAACAGAAGATTGTGTCAGATCTGAAGTCAGCAAGATATTACTCTGTTATTCTGGACTGCACACCTGACATCAACCATACGGAACATATGACTTTAATGGTGTGTTTTGTAACAACAACAGAACCTAGTGAAAATGTCCCCTAGTGAAACTGTCAGAGAGCATTTTCTAGAATTTATTGACATTGATGATACTACAGGAGCTGGTATGACAAATGTGCTTCTTAAAAAGCTGGAAGATACAGGAATTGTGACAGCTGACATGAGAGGTCAGGGCTTCAATAATGGTGCCAACATGAGAGGAAAGAACAGAGGAGTGCAGACAAGGATCCGAGGGTTAAACCCTTGAACTTTTTTTGTCCCATGCAGTTCTCATTCATTGAACTTGGTGGTCAGTGATGCAGCATCAGCTTCTAGTGAGGCTGCTGAATTTTTTAATGTAATTCAAAGCATCTGTGTATTTTTCTCTGCACCAACTCATCGATGGCAAATTTTGAAGCAACGTCTGGGAACATCCTCTCTGACACTGAAACCACTGAGTGCCACATGATGGGAAAGTCAAGTGGAGGCGATAAAGCCTATTAACACCAAATTGGGATGATAGATGATGCCATAGTTGCCATTACGGAGGCTTCTGCTATGACAGGAACTGTTTGTGGGAGAACAGTGGCAGAGGGAAATGGAATCACCAGAAACATACATAACTTCTAATTTCTGTGTGGCTTAGCGTTGTGGCATGACATACTGTTTGAAATAAATGTTGTAAGCAAGAGACTCCAAGGTGTTGACCTTGATATATCTGGAGCAATGGAACAACTGGACAAAGCAAAGTCATACCTACTTTTCTTACCGGTCAGATGAGGGATTTCAAAACATTCTGAAGAGTGCACAGAAATTGGCTGAGGAACTTCACACTGAAGCTATTTTCCTACCCATTCAAGAGTATAAGAGTCACTGAAGAAGAAGACATTTTGATTACGAGGCACAGGATAATCCCATAAGAGACCCCAAACAACAATTCAAAGTTGAATTCTTTAACCACATGCTAGAGTGTGCAATAGAGTCAGTTGAAGAATGTTTCATGCAGCTCAAGGAACACAGCAGTATATTTGGGAAGTTGTATGATATTCCAAAACTCCTCACTATACCTGAAGAAGATCTACACCAGCAATGCAGAGTACTAGAGACAGTGTTGACACATGATGACATGCGCAATATTGATGCAAGTGATTTAGGTGATGAACTGAAAGCCCTTTCAAGATACATTTCAGCAGGATCAAATCCAAAGGCTGTTCTGGATTATATGTGCACAAATAAGATGAGCACCCTCTTTCCAAATGCTTTTGTTGCTCTGCGCATACTTCTAACATTTCCTCTAACAGTTGCCAGTGGAGAACACAACTTCTCAAAGCTGAAGTTAATAAAAACACATCTACACTCCACAATGACACAGGAGAGGCTGGTCTGCCTTGCAACCATCTCAATAGAGCATGAGCTGGCCCAGACTGTGGACCTTCAGCAGGAAGCAGTTCAAATCTTTGCAACCAAAAAGGGATGGAAAGCACCACTTTGATTATTCAAACAGATAAAAATGCCAGTGTTTACTATGCAGACAAGAAACGTTACATTTGCTGTTCAGGCGTTTCAAAGTTAAGTGTTACTTAAAATTTTTGAACAAGGCATTTTAAGTTGTTAGTTCTCCTTTATTGGGGTAGGTAGCAGAGCAGTACCATGAGAGGAATAGAACAGGAAGAAGGCAGAATTGAGACCTTTCAAAGTTTTGGCCCAAGCGAAGGGGCATGGGAGCATCATTTGAGCTCCCCGCTTCAGGTGCCAAAATGTTGTGGGCTGGCCCTGCCACTGGACCACTCCACCTGTCACACTCCCCACCTTGAATGACCTAATCCCCTCCTTCACTTCTAAAATGGGTCAAAACTTTTGTTAGACTGTAAAATCAGGCTCATTTGGATTTTTAACGTATTTTAATACTGGACATTTTATTTTGATATTGATACCGTACTTCTATAGTGAAATATTGTGGCATGGAGCCACTTAATTTTGAGAAATGGAGGACGTGAACGGACAATCTTTAGCTCTACTTCTTTGAGCTACTAGATGTCAGATCTCATAAGCTAAGCAAGGCTTGGCCTGGTCAGCTCTTGCATGAGACGAAAGTGTTAGTGTTGAGAAAGTAGGGATGCAGCAAATAATACAGTCCCCTGTCACTATCACACTAATGCCTGCTCTGGGCCTAATCCAAATCCTACTAATATCAATAGGAATCTTTCTGCTGACTTCAATGGAAGTAGAATTGAGCTCTATGGTATTAAGGAACATTTTCAGATGAGATATAAAAATTAAGATGCTAAATCACTTGTGGTTAAATATCCAATGGCATTTTCCTCAAGAATATGAGTATTAGTCCTGGGTCCCAGCTAAATCTCAGTTAGTTAATTATGCTGGGCGATATATATATTCTGGTATAACTTCACTGACTTCAATGGAGTTACAACACATATGAATTAGGCTTCTTCTACTTACCTCAAGTCCCTGTGTAGCTTCATGTGGATAAGATATTTTTGTCCTGTTGTATGAACTGTATATTCACACAGACATGTATGGAATTACATCCACCACATTGAAATGCTACTTTCTCTGGGCTCAAATGCAACATCTATTTAACAGTACATAACAACACCATGCAACAGTTTAGGATTATTATTTCCAGTATTCTAGGTGCTTTCCAAACATAAAAGGAAGCATGACCTCTGCTCCAAAGAGAAATGTATTCTATATAACAAAAACAGGCTCATTTTCAACTGGTCAGAAATTTTCTGAAAGCACTATTTCCCATCAGAAAACACAGATTCGTTGAAAGTGAAACATTTCATAGAAATGTGTTGCTTTCAACGAATCTTCCAGTGGAACACAGACTGGTCTCAAAACGTATCTGCCTGGTTTCCTGCAAGCTCACTCAGCTTCTCAGCAGCCTGCCTGAAGAACAGCCTTATAGTCAGGATCCCAGGGCTTCCCAGTCTCCCAGGCCAGCTGGCTCCCCAGATTGCCTGATTCTTGCAGCCCGGGAAGCCAGCTGCCCCAAGAGTCAGACAACTCAGGGTGCCAGTTAGCCCAGTGAGGAGGATCTCAGAATCTAGGTTCCCACCTCCACAGCAGGAAGCCTGCAACCACTGGGGGTATTGGAGATTCTGCCTCACTGTCATGGAGCTAGGGGCCTGGAAGCCCTGGCTCAATTCAGAATGAATCAGAACAAAACAAAATTTGGAGATGTCAAAATTTTCTGCAAAACAGAAATTTTGTGTTGTGGCCATCTCTAGTACAATAGAACTAAAGTGATGAAGTAACTAAATGGTTAGGAGCAGGGGAGAGATTATATCCAGGTTCCCACAACCTGGGAATAATCAAACAGTTTCTTGTAAATGTACTGTAGAAGTGCAAAATAGTCTTATGTGGACCAGCTCTTGGAGAGACATGAAAGAATGCACAGAAATGATTGTGGGAGGAGCAGAGATGTGAGTAGTTAGCCAGACATTGTTGACAGAATTGGGAGTGTGGGAAGAGGGATGTGAAAAGAGATAACCGGAAGTAATTAGGGAGGGGCAATGATAGAAAGGGCATAGAAGATTAAAAAATGATAATCTGATGCAGTGGATCAGAGAAGCCAATGGAAAGATTTAAAGAGTGGGGATATGGTGAGACCAATGGGCAGGGAAGCTGAACTCATAAGAACAGCCATAGTGGGTCAGACCAAAGGCCCATCTAGCCCAGTATCCTGTCTTCCGACAGTAGCCAATGCCCAGTGCCCCAAAGGGAATGAACAGAACAGGTAATCATCAAGTGATCCATCCCCCATCGCTCATTCCCAGCTTCTGGCAAACAGAGGCTTGGGATGCTCAAAGGCAGCTTTTTGGGTTTGGAAGGGAGCAGTGTGAATCAGTGAGGGACAAGGCCAGAGAGCAAAAGGAGGAGGTTGCAATGATCAAGATCGGAAGGATAAGAATATTAGCAGTAGGGATAGAAAGAAGTGGACTGATCGAAGCAATATTTTGGAGGAAGAAACATCAGGATTAAGATATGGCTTGGGGGTGTGAGGCAAGAGAGAGAGAGAGGAATAAATGTTGACAAAGGCTACAAATCCAAGCAAACAAGAGGAATTGTGGTGTTAACAATTGGGGTGGAATGGAGGGGGTTTGGGAAGGAAAATAAGTAATTCAGTTTAACCATATTAAGCTTGAGTTTCTGGTGAGACATCTAGGAGGAGATGATGGAGAGACAGGGTGAGGTACGGAACTGGATGGGTAGACAAGCCAGGAGGTCTTACTTTTGAGAAATGACTAGTGATTTTGAGAATCTTAATTTCTGAGTGCTCAACCTGAGGCACATTAAAGGTGTTTGATTTTGAAAGGGCAGGTAATCAGTACTTTCGGGAAACATAATCCCAGTGAGAGTAACAAGATATCTTCTTTTTTTAATTTTAGAGTACAATATTTCATTAAATACAACCCATTTCACTCCTTGGGTAATTACATCTTCCGTTGGCTTACGCTGTCAAGTATCAGGATGTTGAGCTTTTAGACATTGCTTTTAGTTAGTCTTTTTTACTCTGATCCAAAAATGTTGTTTTCTGTATTTCAAATTGTATTGTCATTTTTATTATCAGCCTATCGAAACTGAATGTTCTCACTATGCTGGTGGAACATTTAAATAAAAACCTATTAGAGGTGGCCTATTTTCTTTCTGCATTTGCACTTAAAGGCCTGCTCCTCTAGAAAGATTTTTTTATCATTGTCATCTGTCACTTTTTTCCTTTCATACAGCAATACTCTCTTAAACAGTTTCATTTTCATAGCAGCAGGCCTCCTTTCAGGCATCTTATACTGAGATCCAAAAATTGAATCAACCAAAAGCATAAGAATATAAGAATAGCCACACTGGGTCAGACCAATGGTCCATTTAGCCCATTATGCTCTCTTCTGACAGTGGCCAATGCCAGATGTTTCAGAGAACAGAACACGCCAAACAAGTGATTTATCCGCTGTCATACAGTTCCAGTTTCTGGCAGTCAGAGGCTGAGATAGCCAGAGCACAGGATTGTATCCCTGACCATCTCGGCTAATAGCCATTGATGGACCTATCCTCCATGAGCTTATCTAATTCTTTTTTGAATCCAGTTATAGTTTTGGCCTTCACAACATCCCTTGACAATGAGTTCCACAGGGTGATTGTGTGTTGTCTGAAGAAGTACTGCCTTAAATTTATTTTAAACCTGCTGCCTATTAATTTCATTGGGTAATCCCTAGTTCTTGTGTTACTGGAAGGGGTAAATAACACTTCCTTATTCATTTTCTCCACACCATTTATGATTTTATAGATCTGTATCATATCTCCCCTTAATCATCCCTTTTCCAAGGTGAATAGTCCCAGTCTTTTTAATTTCTCCTCATATGGAAGCTAATCATTTCTGTTGCCCTTCTTTGTATCTTTTCCATTGCTACTATATCTTTTTTGAGATAGGGCAACCAGAACTTTGTGCAGTATTCAAGGTGTGGGCACACCATGGCTTTATATAATGACATTATGATATCTATCCCTTTACTAATGGTTCCTAACATTCTGTTTGGTTTTTTAACTGCCATAGCACACTGAGCAGATGTTTTCAGAGCACTATCCACAATGCCTCCAAGATCTCTTTCTTGAGTAGTAACAGCTAATTTAGACACCATCATTTTGTATGTATAGTTGGAATTGTGTTTTCTAATATGCACTACTTCGCATTTATCAACATTAAATTTTATCTGCCATTTTGCCAGTCATCTTGTTTTGAGAGGACCCTTTGTAACTCTTCACAGTCAACTTTAGACTTAACTATCTTGAGTAATTTTGCACCATCTGCAAATTTTGCCACCTCACTGTTTATCCCTTTTTCCAGATCTTTTATCAATATGTTGAACAGCACTGGTCCCAGTAGAGATCCTGAGGGACACCGCTATTTACCTCTCTCCATTCTGAAAACCAACCATTTATTCCTACCCTTTGTTTCCTACATTTTGACCAGTTTCTGATCCATGAGAGGACCTTCCCTCTTCTCCCATGACTGCTTACTTTACTTAAGAGCCTTTGGTGAGGGATCTCATCAAAGGCTTTCTGAAAATCTAAGGACACTATATCCTCCTTGTCCACATGCTTGTTGACTCCCTCAAAGAATTCTAATAGATTGATGAGGCACAATTTCTCTTTACAAAAGCTGTGCTGACATTTCCTCAACAGATCATGTTTATCTATGTGTCTGATTATTCTGTTCTTTACTATAGTTTCAATCAATCAATTTGCCTGGTACTGAAGTTAGGCTTGCCAGCTTGTAATTGCTAGGATTGCCCTTAGAGCCTTTTATAAAAATTGGCATCACATTAGCTATCCGCCCGTCATCTGGTACAGAAACTGGTTTAAATGATAGATTACATACCTCAGTTAGTAGTTTTGCAATTTCATATTTGAGTTCCTTCAGAACTCTTGGGTGAATACCATCTGGTCCTGGTGACTTATTACTCTTTAATTTATCAATTTGTTCCAAAATGTGATCTATTGACACCTCAATCTCGGACTGTTCCTCAGATTTGTAATAAAAAAAGAATGGCTCAAATGTGAGACTCTCCCTCACATTCTCTGCAGTGAAGAACAATGCAAAGAATTCATTTAGCTTCTCCACAATGGTCATTTAGCTTCTAAGCAATGGTAATTTTTTAAAACACAGACCTTATATATTTTAAAATAAATCACTGTGATTTTTTAAATCTTCCTGACACCTGCATTACTCTCCCAAGTGGCCACATGTCCATATAGTCTTTGTCCTTATCCTCCCTCCTCCTACCCTACTACCAGTGTTGTCATGTCCACTTGATATTATGTTAATACAGGGATTAATTCTGCAACCCTTCATTACACATTGAGCTCTACTTGCTCATTCAAATGGTTCCAGTGAGTTAATATGTGACCTAAATGCTACACAACATGAGTACAGTTTGCAAAAATCAAGCCCTTAGACTATTAAGTTCTGTGAGGCAAAGACTCCAAGTATATTGTTTTGTAAAGCACATTGTGTGTCTATGTGCTATGTAAATGTTAAATACTAAGTCTGCATTTTCTCACTCATTTCTAAATTTACAGTGCATTAAATACTAGCATACTTTTAATCTGACTTAAATTCAACAGCACTGCTCTTCTGTGTCTGGACAAGAAGGAAATTCCATTTTGGCTCACCTGACAGAATTGCAGCCTATAAGCCACCAGCATCCCATTTCAATTCTTGGCTGAAATAATGCTCAGGATGTGCACACACCCTGTGAGTTCAACCACCAGATTGGAGGGAGGGGCAGTGGACAAGACTCTGTTAATTAATTAAGTCTGCTCGAATGTCAATACACCACTTGGCAGATGCACAATACTCTGCTACAAAGGATTCTGTGCCCTCTTATATATTGCACAGTTTACTGACTCTGCATTTGGCTATTTTTCAAAGACTCATCATTATATTCACCTAGTTCATCCAGGAATACTTCCAACCCCCTTCCTCAGAGTTGATCAGTAGGGTAGATTTATTATGGTTGTCAGTCAACTCAGACTCACACAGTTTACTCTGATGAACTGACATCTTTATTCCTAAACCAAAACAGCACAGGATAATTCATGTAACCAGCAGAAGTTTCATAAAAGTTATAATTGTACATGCCAAAGCAATTTAAGTTTGTGATATTAAAAACAATCCATTCTCCTTCAGCTCAGGCCATTCTTATCATCATTCTGATTTGACTTTACCCAACCAATGAAGTTTTGTACTTCACTGAGCCAATATGGAAAAATCTAGACATTTCTGAATTTCTTTAGTTCAATACATAGTATATATTGTTTCTTAAACTTTAAAGAGAGGCTGAATCTAGGATCTTATATTTTTGGTTATTTGTGTTTAGGGTTTTCACTACCTTCTTCATAGAATCATAGACTTTAAGGTCAGAAGGGACCATTATGATCGTCTAGTCTGACCTCCTGCACAACGCAGGCCACAGAATCTCACCCACCAACTCCTGTAACAAACTCCTGACCTATGTCTGAGCTGTTGAAGTCCTCAAATCATGGTTTGAAGACTTCAAGGTGCAGAGAAACCTCCAACAAATGACCCATGCCTCACGCTGCAGAGGAAGATGAAAACGCCCCCAGAGCCTCTGCCAATCTACCCTTGAGGAAAATTCCTTCCTGACCCCAGATATGGCAATCAGCTAAACCCTGAGCATGTGGGCAAGACTCACCAGCCAGACACCCAGGAAAGAATTCTCTGTAGTAACTCATACCACAGTAGTTCTTAATGCATCAGGTAGCCATTTTCTGGCCAAAATGATGTGAGATTTTGAGTCTTCATGATACTTCAGTTCCTGGCTGGAGGAAATAGTAAAAGAAGACCAGATTTCATGTAATATTCATCTTATGCATTTTCTGGAGGGTAAAATTGAGTGTGAGAGAGAAATCAAACAATAATGTACCACCCTGTCATACTGCTGATCAGCGCCTTGGACCACGGTCTTGCTGATCTGTGGATCTGTTCACCAATCTAAAGGTTTCAGTACTTGAAGCTCTAGCTTTTCGACATGCAATTTTCACAAGCACTATTTTATCAGCTAGCATCATATGGAGTATGAATTTCTATACCATGTAGTTCTATTGTTTACATAATAGGATGTATTTTTAGGAAGCAATAGCAGCTAGAAAATTAGCTAGAAAAACATCAACTCTTGCCAGCAATTACCACATAGAGGTATATAAGATACCACTGTTTACACCCAGAGATTAGAGAATGACTATGGTACCTTGTGTGACAAAGTTCCTCCTCTACTTTGGTGGGTCTTGCGCTTATTGGAGGATTTGCTCGCCTTGGAGCTTCACGGCAGCCCTTAGCTTGGTCATTTTTCTGAACCCACAGTCCACGTCAACTCCTCCTGTGTCTGACCAGGAGTTGGGAGGATTTGGGGGGAACCCGGGCCCGCCCTCTACTCCAGGCTCCAGCCCAGGGCCCTGTGGAATGCAGCTGTCTAGAGTGCCTTCTGGAACAGTTGTGTGACAGCTACAACTCCCTGGGCTACTTCCCCATGGCCTCCTCCCAACACCTTCTTTATCCTCACCATAGGACCTTCCGCCTGGTGTCTGATAATGCTTGTACTCCTCAGTCCTCCAACAGTCCACCTTCTCACTCTCAGCTCCTAGTGCCCCTTGCTCCCAGCTCCTCACAAGCACACCACAAACTGAAGTGAGCTCCTTTTTAAACCGAGGTGCCCTGATTAGCCTGCCTTAATTGATTCTAGCAGCTTCTTGATTGGCTGCAGGTGTTCTAATCAGCCTGTCTGTCTTAATTGTCTCCAGAAGGTTCCTGATTGTTCTGGAACCTTCCCTGTTACCTTACCCAAGGAAAGGGGACCTACGTAACCTGGGGCTAATATATCTGCCTTCTATTACTCTCCTATAGCCATCTGGCCCGACCCTGTCACACTTGGTATCAATTTTAGTAACAGTTGGAAAATACTGACTTTTTCATTGTAAAGCTACGTTGTTCCAACAGAGAAACTAATAAACCCTGGCTCTGGATTTTCCACTAAGATGTCCGTGAGCATTAGATTCCAAGCAATAACATCATCTTGATAATGCAGCTCCACACCCACTTAAAACAGAAAGTAAAGTGTAAATTAATTTCTTTTCTTCTATAGTGTCTCTCTCACTATTTGATGAAAGCAGGCCTGGAACCATTGTTAACCCTGTTTGTTTAAATTCTTATGCATTGCAAGTTCAAGTCTCCAGAAACAAACTGGTTTTCTAGAGCAAAATATCCTGTTTTCTTATTTCACTGCTGTTCCATGATTTATCTTCAGATATTTTTCTTGGTGTCTCATCCTGTGAGCATGCAGTGAAGTTAATAGCTGCGTCCATGGTGAAAGCACCATTACTGACAGATGGTAGATAAGAAAAATTGAATCAGTTAAAGTAGGAGAGAAGTTGGAGGGCAGACAGAGGTAATTAAAATGACACTTTTCTCAAGACTACAGAAGAGAGGTCATTTTTGCCCTTAAGAAATATATTAAGCTATGGTACAATAATCAATGGTCAACATTTAGTGACAGTCAATAAGATCATGTTTAAATGTATGTATCTCTCCCCCAAAATCAGTTTCCACATTAGATTCCAGATATATTGATAAAAAGTGCTACCTGAGGTTAAAATATCTGAACACAGTGAGCACTATTAGATAGTACATGCTAATGATCTACCTCCTTATAGCAGTATTGGTCCATTTTAAGCACAGAACACAGCCCCAAAACCTGCACCATTTAGTACTAGAACAAACAATTTAATGTAGCCACTCTATGTTTACCAGTTATTATTTTACATAATGTTTTCTTAATTTTGTATGCACAACAATAACACTAATTGGCATCTGCAAAACTAGTTTTAATGGGCTAACTTTTTAATGGATGCACATTGACATTACATCTCGACAAACCTGAATTTTTAAATGTGACTCTACCTTCTACTGGTATGCTTTTTCCTCCTCCGAAAAGCACAAAACAAAGAAAAAACAAACAAAAAACTCCAACAGCCACTGACAATTTATATTGGACTGTGCCATACAAACATTTGTATGGTACGTGGTTAAGGGAAAAAAATGTGAAGAAAAAAGAAAAACTGATGACTGAATGGTAATTAAAGTCCAGTGTTGCTGATAGATACATGTGTTTCATGGTAAAATTTTAGTTTGGATAATTATATCATATTTTTATGTAATTTATATGCATATTCAGATAGTGAGTGACAGCTGAGTTTGACAACAAATATTTTGTATATGTCTAGGAAAGTGCAGATCCCAAAACCTTAATATTTGGGTTCCAGTATAAATGAATTGTTTTTTAATGTAGATTATCTATTTTGAGCCTTTTTAGCTCAATTTCTGCTCTCCCCCTTTCCCCCTGCAATACAAGGTAAGGAAAGGAAAGGTTTATTTTCATTTGAACAAGACTGAAGGTGGATTAATTGGTGAATACAGCTTTTGAACTTTGACTCAAGGTTTATTTATTATACATTAAAAACACAGAAGTAAATATACATCATTCAGAGACAGCCAGGTTCATTAGTGGTTATGATCTTTTTGACACATTGTAAGTATTCAATTATTAGAGCTAAAAAACTGAGAAACTGAATTTAAAAGAATTTTCAGGTGTGCTAAAGTGAGTGCAGGTGGCTACTCTTAACATTAGGTCCAATTCTGCGATCTTTACTTGTGAAATTCATATGATTTTATCAGTCAGTCCTCCCTGTTGCCATCCTCTGTTCTCAGGAGCTAGAGAAATCTGCATTAGGTCTTCTCAGACCTACCAGATGCTGTGCAATTAGTCATACCTATGGATGCAGAGAAGGAAAATCTATCTGCTTTAAAAACTGATTTCCACAATATCAAGATGCTTGTATCCCATTTATGCAGGTGAATATATGCAGGTTCTTAATCTGTCAGCTCACTGTTGCTTTAACATTTCTTCTGCCCCTCACCTCCCATGCTGCCCTTGTGCCTGGGCTCAGGTGGAGCAAATTAATCTGACCCAGTTCAAAACTGATTTCTAAATAGAACTCAAAAATGAAACCTGTCTCCATGCGCAAAATACACTGTCATGTCCATCGTCCTTTCCAGAGGTATTGTTTGGCTAAAATATTGCTGAGAGGCATGTGGACGAGAGATGAAGGTGTCTAGAAGCAAGAGATTCTATTTATTCCCCAGTCATGGCAACAGAAAAAGAGAAACAAAGTGAATAAACAGGGCATGATAAAGATCAGATCAAATTCAGTCTCTCAAACAGAAATCTGCCCAATATTAATAATTTATTTGACAAAATTCTACAAGACTGTAAACAAACACCATGGCAGACCCACAGTTCATCAACTTTAACAAGTTGTTTCTCGGAGTATTCTATGCTTAATTCACATGTCATGACAACTGGCACTCCAGACCAATAAGTTAAATGTGTTTTGACTCACGTTCACATGATACATGCATGCACTTTGTTGTCACTGAGATTTTATGTAAAACTCTCACTCCCACACCTCCGGAAGTTCAAGGTGAAATCAAGGTGGTCCTCAGAATGGATTTGATATAGTGGAATCTGATGACATGCAACACTGGTGGGGAAAGCTGATATATATGCTCAGAGCAGCAAGTAATAATCAAGCTGTCTGACTCTCACTGATTAGGGAGAAAGAGGAATCTCCAGGCCCTTGTAAGACACATCTAGAAAGAGGAGGGGAGCCCATACTTTGGGGCAAGTAAAGAAGTGGTACTGTAAGCACTTTTAATTGACATCCTAGCAAACGCATCTTAATTTATATGCTGCCATTTGAAACAGAGCAAGTATTTTTAAAAAAGCAGCCTAACACTTCAGAATTGAAAATATATTGTATGTGGGAAGCACCAGTCAGATGTTATAGATGCACTGCCTGGTGTCACCTACAATCTGAGCACAACGCAGACAAGCTGCCAGGACATGCAGAGATTGACATGTAAACATAAAGGGCTAGACCCACAAAAAGATTAGAAAACTTTGATTTGAGGCTAGCAATGTGGAAACTGGAAAAAAGCTCTGAAAAGGCAGGTCTTATGACCACTGCATAGGCTCTCCAGTAATACTGCTGGCACCCCGACCAAAGAGGATGTATATGGCCAGATTAGGGGAGGTCAAGGTACCTCCCCATGCTCTCCTGCACTGCTCTGACCTTCCCGTTTCCCCTAGAAGCAGCACAATCAAGGAGAATGGTGAGCTTGGTGTCCCCTCACCACTGCAGGGAGCAGTGCAAATAAGAGGAGTTCTTTAGCCCCCTCCGTTGGCCTGGGGGGCCACCCTGGGGAGGAAATGGTGGGAAATGTGGGATATTTGTAAGAGAGTGGGACAGAAGTAGGGAAGGGCATAGGTAGGATCACTTTCCTTCCCCTCCAAGTATGTGACTGCAGAGGAATGTGGTACACAACTTTGCCCTCTTATGGATCTTCTCTGTCAGCGCTTCTGAGCTCACAAAGAACAAATGATGACGATGACCCGTACATCAAGGGATTGTAGAAAAACTACCTTTTTGGAAACCCTGTTCTTCAAAGCCTTAGTCATTGAACTGGGTTTTCAAAACTTAGTGTCTGGATGATTCTTACACTAATAAAGGTCATTTCAGGGGTGTGCTGAGTTCCTGGAAGATGTGGAAGAGTATAGCCCTAAGGGGTAAGAGTTTCCATAGGAAAAGAGCCTCCACCCAACCCTTTCCCACCCCCCCATATTCCCTAGCCAATAAGACAATAGTTTAATGAACCTGAACATATTATGAGTGATGTTGATGTTACGGGAGTCTGAGTATCGGTAACCCCTAGACCAAAGAACCCAGTGATTTGCTGTCTTTTGATCGCACTCAGTTCCATTGTTCAATAAATAGTTGAGAAGCACAATTATCCTAACTGCTTACTAGAGTCTTTCATCTTTCCTCTACTTAATTAATGCTAATTTCCTTGTGCATACTTCTAAACTAAAATCAGAGTCTGCCTGTGGATTTTAAAGAACTTTAAAACATCAGGTCTTAAACATGGGCAAAATTTCCCAAAAGGAGCCCCTGCAAAATAGAGGCAGAGAACAACTCAAGGCTCCAAAGACAGGGCTCAAACTTATAGTGCTTGAGGTTCAGTGGTTATAGCATGCTGAGCCATCCAATTACTGCAACAAGCTTCTTGCAGCCCCCTCTGGCATGAACAGTGTCCTTGTCTTGCTGCACCTGTGCATTTTAGTCTCTGGTTCATCAGCTGGGCTCAACCCAACCTGGAATTCTAAATCTAACCCTCAAGTGCTTTTGAAATATTGCTTCCCCAAAGGAGCAGTGGGTATCATGCACTAACTGAGATAAATCCAAAGCAGGCAAGGTCAGTTTAGGAAGGATTAGAACCATAGAACCATATGCACACACAAAAATAACCCAAACAAACAAACCCAATAAGAATCAGGTGATTTTGTAAACATCATTTTAAGGGACTGTATCTTGGGAAGCCCTCAAATTTGGACCACACACCTGCATGAGGCACAGCAAATTTCAAGACAATCTCAGTAAGCATATTGATTTTAGAGCACTTCAGATAATTGTCTTTTAGACAAGAAGCAATACTCAGCCTTAACCACAGCCCTGCTAGAAAATAGGAATGGCTAGGGTTCTTATTAAAATATTCACTACAATGATAGTTTCAAGAGGGAACATTACCAAGGAATTTACAGAATATTTTATCTTTATGGTACAATATGGTGAATGCCTTATAGGAGAATATTGATAGCTATTTTTAAATAGGTAATGTTGCCTCAAAATGCTGTGTGGGGTTGCTTGGAATTTTTATTATTTCTTATTATTTTTACAGGTCCCCAAAATATGCTAAACACTTTACAAAACAAATAGAAAAACAAGATTGTTGTCCCAAAGAGTTTACACTCTGATGTACAAGTTGAACTAGTGAAAGCATGGGTTAAGAAAGCATGAGAGTTACAGTAATAAGATTCGCAAAAAGAAAAGGAGTACTTGTGGCACCTTAGAGACTAACCAATTTATTTGAGCATGAGCTTTCGTGAGCTACAGCTCACTTCATCGGATGCATACCGTGGAAACTGCAGCAGACTTTATATACACACAGAGAATATGAAACAATACCTCCTCCCACCCCACTGTCCTGCTGGTAATAGCTTATCTAAAGTGATCATCAAGTTGGGCCATTTCCAGCACAAATCCAGGTTTTCTCACCCTCCACCCCCCAACACAAATTCACTCTCCTGCTGGTGATAGCCCATCCAAAGTGACAACTCTCTACACAATGTGCATGATAATCAAGTTGGGCCATTTCCTGCACAAATCCAGGTTCTCTCACCCCCTCACCCCCCTCCCAAAAACCACACACACAAACTCACTATTAGATAAGCTATTACCAGCAGGACAGTGGGGTGGGAGGAGGTATTGTTTCATATTCTCTGTGTGTATATAAAGTCTGCTGCAGTTTCCACGGTATGCATCCGATGAAGTGAGCTGTAGCTCACGAAAGCTCATGCTCAAATAAATTGGTTAGTCTCTAAGGTGCCACAAGTACTCCTTTTCTTTTTGCGAATACAGACTAACACGGCTGTTACTCTGAAACCAGTAATAAGATTATGTGGTTACTCGGGTGAAGCATGTACAATTTGTATTACATATATTCTGTAGTAATTTTACCATTGGTGTGTATTGAATGTGTGTATGCACTATATATTGAAAAACAATAAAACGTGTGTGGGGAGGTGGATGTATAGGAATTATCTTTTTAGGTGCCTACTTTTCATTTGCTTTCAGAGGGATGAAAAGCTGTGCTGGTGCTCTACCAATTATTCTCTGGACGTTCTTTGAAGTTTCATAGACCTTTCACACTGAGGTTTTAAACTCCATTTAAATAATTTTTAAGACCAGGAGTGAGTGTTAATTGAGGAATTACAACTGCAGTACTTAGTTTTGTGTTTGTTCTTCTTACTCAAAGTCACATGTTCATCTCTGAAAAGGCTGGTTTTGGTTTTGCCAGCTTAGTCTCTACCACAGCTGTTCTAATACTACTTTGTCTCTCTCTTTCCCTCTTTCTCTAAAATGGAGGCATTAGGGCACATCTTCCCTAGAATACGCATTCCATGGCGTGTAAGAGTGTGTTCTAGTAGCATTGAGACTAATAATTTGCATCTGTACAGTTAATTATATTATAGTTATATATAACCATGATTAATAACTCTGCTCCTCAGGCACAGTGGAACTGTCCATCACAAGAGTAAAATTTGTCTATGCAGGAGACAGCTGTCTCAAACATTGGTCCAAGATCTTGGAGTGAACTCTCACAGGAACTAAGAACCACCCCATCCTTAAAACCAAGGACAAGATGCACTTCTTCGAGTTTGTCTTCCATAATATAAACACATCCCACAATGTACATAACATTTATAAAAACAGCCCACCACACTACACAGAGAATTTTCCACCTTAGGTGAGGTAGAGAGAGAATGAACCACACAGGACAGAACCACCTTGATGCACCTCTGGGAGGAATTCATTTCCTGGGGTGATGAGTGTTGTGAAGGAATCTGTGTAGAACTGAATATACTCAGAACACAGTGCCACAAAATGTTGAAGAGATCAAGCATAAAACTTACAGAGAAAGCAACTTTTACCCTGAGACTTAAAAAAATAAAATAAAAAAGTCAGTGGATCAGAGTTCCAAATAGGTGAGGTAGGACACATTTGAAAGAGCAAATCGAAAGTGTGGAGAATCACAGGGAGGGGATAGGACAAGGATAAGAGAATAAGGACAAGAGAACAGACTGACACAAAGTTAGAGAAGGAGGCTGGAGGGAGTTCATGAAGAGTTTGAAAACCAGAAAGGCAATTTTGATCTGGATTCAGATTCAAAGCCTGTGAAGGTAACAAAGGATAGAAATAACTTGAATCCAAAGCAAGAGATCGTTTTGGACCCCAAGATGTTTAGAATTAAGTTTTAGGAAGAACAAAGGAAGGAATTTCACTTATTGAAACAGGACATGATTAAAGCAGTAAGGATTTCAGCAGGCTATTGTCAGTTTTAACTTGTCAAATGTAATTTTTTTAACTTTGCAATTTCCACAGGAGGCTTCCTCATTTCTCAATGTGTTTACTGCATATGGACAGTTTTTCTTAAATGACTCATTCACCTTATGCCGGCTGTCCTGTACTGTGCATCTATATTTTATGGTGGCACATTTATTTTTCTCTCTTTAGTTCCTGCTGTGGTAAAGTTTAATGAATAATTTGTTTAGGGTGGTTAGTTATTTTTTTTCAATCTATGAAGAAGAATGCAGTAATTTTTTATTTTTAAGATGGCTGCTTCAAAGCTTTTACTTTTGGAGTCTTTCTGTGAAAGCTAATTGACTTAATTTCTTGAAAGGTGGCTGACTTGTGTCTATCCTGCTGCTACTTAACTTGGTTGTATTAGATGTCTTGTTTTCTTCATTAGTTTTGATATATTTGGAAGACTTTTTTCTGTCATTCCATCTAACTGTCTAAATTCTGCAAGTGACTGAATATCTTCTAGAAAACTTATCATGCTTTCACTTGTATTTTATTTATGGAGTGTATAATATCCATTAGGTCATCAAATGCTTAGTCCAGATTAAGTTAATGTAAGTAGACATCAACTTTTTAAAGCTATGTCTGAGTTTTTGGCTTCACTTAGTTATTAATTACTTTGGCAAATCCATTAAAAAGGCTTGCATTTGGAAAATGTGTGCTTTGGCGTGCAAATAATGTCTAAGTGATCCCAAAAATGCATAAATTGGTATTCTTCAAGCATTTCATCTCAAAGTGTGATGGATTAGGCTGTGTGTTACTATAGCAGGAGACTGGTCTCCTGAATGGCTCAAAGGCAGCGGAGTGATGCTGTGTCATGGAGTAGGTATGGTAGTTACTAATAAGAAATACATTCAGCATAATGGATTCTCTGTATTACTCAAGTAATTCAGGATTCCTATTGATTACAAGGTGCTGAGACAGCAGTTTCATTAACCTTTGAGCGTTTTAAAAAAATAATCACTTCCCCAGTTTCCCTTAGGTAATCTGACTAGTTTTGTTAAGGTATTGTCTCAGTTCAGAGTAGCTGAAGTAGCTGAAGTCACAAGGTCACATCAGAGTAGCTCAGTTCAGGAGTAGCTTGCTCCCCAAGCAGTCTCCTCAGTGTCAGTTGTCAGGATTAACCTCAATCAGTCCTTGTACTCTCAAAACATAAGGACTGGAATTGTGCCTTGCTGCTGTTCAGGGACACAAAAGGAGAGAAAAGGTCTCTGCTGCCTCCCCTTCCTCCCATACTCATCTGCAAAGGACCCAGCACAATCTGGCCAATCGATTGTAACAGGGGAACGGGGTCTTGTCTTATACAGACCTCTTCAGCTTGCAGAACTGAGCCTGAGCTCTCACAAGAACAAGAACAACAAGGAGTCCGGTGGCACCTTAAAGACTAACAGATTTATTTGAGCATAGGCTTTCGTGGGTAAAAACCCCACTTCTTCAGATGCATGGAGTGAAAATTACAGATGCAGACATAAATATACTGACACATGAAGAGAAGGGAGTTACCTCACAAGTGGAGAACCAGCGTTGACAGGGCCAATTTGATCAGGGTGGATGTAGTCCACTCCCAATAATAGATGAGGAGGTGTCAATTCCAGGAGAGGCAAAGCTGCTTTTGTAATGAGCCAGCCACTCCCAGTCCTTATTCAAGCCCAAATTAATGGTGTTAAATTTGCAGGTGAATTTTAGTTCCGCTGTTTCTCTTTGAAGTCTGTTTCTGAAGTGTTTTTGTTCAAGTGTGGCTACTTTCAAATCTGTTATAGAATGTCCAGGAAGATTGAAGTGTTCTCCTGCTGGCTTTTGTATGTTACCATTCCTGATGTCCGATTTGTGTCCATTTATTTTTTTACATAGGGACTGTCCGGTTTGGCCAATATACATGGCAGAGGGGCATTGCTGGCACATGATAGCATATATAACATTAGTAAACGTGCAGGTGAAAGAGCCTCTGATGGTGTGGCTGATGTGGCTGGGCCCTCTGATGGTGTTGCTAGATTAGATATGGGGACAGAGTAGGTAACAACGTTTGCTACAGGGATTGGTTCCTGGGTTAGTGTTTCTGTGGTGTGGTGTGTAGTTGCTGGTGAGTATTTGTTTCAGGTTGGGGGACTGTCTCTAAGCGAGGACTGGTCTATGTCCCACGGTCTGGGAGAGTGAGGGATCATTTTCCAGGATAGGTTGTAGATTGTTGATAATGTGCTGGAGAGGTTTTAGCTGGGGGCTGTACGTGATGGCCGGTGGTGTTCTGTTATTTTCCTTGTTGGGCCTGTCCTGTAGTAGGTGATTTCTGGGTACCCTTCTCGCTCTGTCAATCTGTTTCCTCACTTCCCCAGGTAGGTATTGTAGTTTTAAGAATGCTTGATAAAGATCTTGTAGGTGTTTGTCTCTGTCTGAGGGATTGGAACAAATTCGGTTGTATCTTAGGGGTTGGCTGTAGACAATGGATCGTGTGATGTGTCCTGGATGGAAGCTGGAGGCAAGTAGGTAAGTATAGCGATCAGCAGGTTTCCAGTATAGGGTGGTGTTTATGTGACCATCGCTTATTTGCACTGTAGTGTCCAGGAAGTGGATCTCTTGTGTGGACTGGTCCAGGCTGAGGTTGATGGTGGGATAGAAATTGTTGAAATCCGGGTGGAATTCTTCAAGGGCCTGGAAAATATCTTCTAAAATCTGAATCAAAATAGGGCTGACAAACAGGTTTGACCAGACAAAGGATATATAGTCACCTGTCTGCATTGTAAGCCAACACCATAGAAGCTGGTTTGCATATGACACTCAACATGAGGCTATGAATGCAACATGGAGCCAACACACCAGGGAATAAACCACAGAGTCATCTTGACTCTGGGGACAAAGCAATGATTTGGGGGAATATAAGAGAAAGGCAAAAAGACAAGACTTCATAAAAAACAGCACTTTTGCATTAATGAAAGAGGGATCCCAGCCATGTTGGTTGGAGATACTGGGAAATTGCATGAGGTGAGATAAATTATTTTAGACAAGGATTTTGGCCTGTTAATGTTAAGTCTAGGAAGCATGTTATACTTTTTGTTTTGTATGTATCTATTTCTGTTTCCATCATAATCCTTATTCACTCTCTCTTAAATGTTAGCCTTTGATAATAAAGTTATGATTGTTTTCACTATAAATATATCTCAGTGTTGTGATAGTATATTGGAGATGATCCTCACATGAACCAAACAAGCCACTGTGTGCACTGCTCCTTAGGGGACAGCTTACCTTGTAATTGCTGTGAGTGTCCAGTGGTGAAGGGCTGGACACCGCAGGGGAATGCTTCTATGAGGCTCGGGGACTGGAGTGCACGTATTGTTAATCTGCAAGACAAAGTAAGAGCTGGCAGAGCCCAGAGGAGGTCGTTGAGGTGGCTAACAGACTGATGGTGTTAGTGAGCTGACACCCAGTTAAGCACCAGCAAGACTCCCTCTCACTGGAGGCAGGGGGTAACAAGGTCACTCTCAGTCCTGAGCACCACAAGAAAGTGTCATAGAGTATGTTCACCCCAGTGGGTCCCCTTGCTAGCTGACTATTTTGAAACAGATCTATTAGCCCCAGTGCTGGATGGGATGCAAGAGGTATTCAGTTTGCTTAGCAGCCATGCTGAGTTATCAAAGTGTGCAATACCTCTCCAGTAACATTCCAGCAACCTTGCTGCTATACTGGTGGGTTGGAATCATGGAGTGAAAGTGGGGGAGGGGCAAGGTTAGGTGTCCACAGAGCATCTTCACTTGCCCCCCTGAGGGTTTTTCTCATTCTGTCTCTGTGTTTGCTAGTCTGTGACTGCTCATGGGGTGATGTGGTCAGGATTTCTGACAGACACTGTGAAGAACATGTCAAATTAGCCTGCAATAGCTGGGAATATCCTGATCAGCAATACGTGACTTTTTCATAACCATTCAGAGCATTCATAGCTTGAATTTAATGGTGATATATATATAGTCAGATTCCAGCTAGAAAATGGGTAACAAAAATAACCCCAGATTTTCCACCAAGTAAAATGGAAATATATATTTTAAATGAGGCAGCTACTAAAGCCTGAAGGCATTCCAGCTAATCTGTGATGGTATTCTGCATCAGATGCTAATATAAGATGATAGATAGAACTATGTCAGGAATGTGCATCATGCTTGTCTTTCACTTTAAACAAATCCCAGCATACTGGGACTAATTCAAAGGTGATGTGAATGGGAATGTAAGCAACACATTAGTCCATTATTGCAAGTCGGCACAGATAGCTCCAGGAGAATGAGAAGTGACGTAAGGGATGATGGAAATGTGGGGTGGCAGCAGGGCAGAAGATAAAGCAGGAGTGGGGCCTCACTTTTATGGAGACTTGTTGCTGTACAATTTACACCACTTGCCTCGTCCTCTGATTCTGTGTTTATGAAATCCTATTATTTGCCACACTAGCAGAAAGAGAAATGTGAGTATTATGGGATGGGACCTTAATAGTGTCAGAGAAGCCAGTGGTAATTCTGTGCTCATAAATTAAGCACAGAATTATCACTGGCATCTTTGACACAATCATAAATTAAGCAGATTAAGAAAGCAGTTTAATTAAATTGTTGCACAATTTAGTTTGGCAGTACAATAACTGAATTCCACAAATCTTGATTGGGATCGTCACTACCGAACCTACCAGGCCCAAGGGAAAAGGAAGGAGGTTACATTTTTCTGTTGTATAGCACGGGAGTTCTGAAATTGTGGCCAGCGGACCACTGATGAGTTACAGAGCCCTGCCACCTAGCATATGGAAAGCTTTCTGTCACAACATTGAAATATAGTCATTCTTCATGCACAGACCCTTCCTGCTAGTTAATATGATTATAATCATTTACTTGTATAGCAACCTAGATGTGCATGGCACTTTACAATTCAGAAAAAGATGGATTCTATTCACTGTGAAGTATATTATTCAAATTAAATAAACATAAACAAAACAACATGTCAGCACAAAGGGAAAGAAAAGAGTGAGCAATATGATTATACAGTCACTTGGGAGGGCAAAGTACATATCAGGAAGGTAACTACAAGAAGAAAATTTTACATTAAATAACAATAATAAATGTATCTGATGATCATTTATGAGCCTCCCTGATGGGTTTTAAAGAAGAGATTTAAAGGAGAGCACAGACAGGATCAGGAAGAGAGTTCTAGCTATAGGAGGGGGGTCATGAAATAAAGCCTTGAGGCTGACCTAGGGAAAGGACATTAAAGATTATTCAGTCCATTGTACAGTTTTGTGGGAGACTAAGAGGAGAAAAGAGCTCAGATGCAGGAAAGAGTTGGGTTGTGGAGAGCCTTGAAAATAAGAACAAAGAAGTAAAATTTGATCTGGGAGGCAATGGGAAGCCAGCGAAGGGGATTTCGGAGGAGGATGGACATAGGCAACTGCAGTAGAAAGGGTGTGCGATAAGTAAGGCTTGAACAAGGTACTTTCACACACAAGTATCCAGTACTCCATTACAAGCAGGGTAGTGGATGAGGAATAACTATATACAGGAAACGTTCAGACTGGGAGCCGGTCTCTGGGAATGGTTAGTACTAGCGTTAGAGGAAAGTTGTAGTGCAGGTGAAATGTCCCCCAGACTTCTCCTTTTTTCTACATTCAGTTCTGGATCTGTCTTAACTTGAAATCATATTATTTCTTGGCACCTGAGACCCAAGACAACATCCACTGAACTCAGTGGGAGTTTTTGTTTTCTATGGACTCCAGTCAGAGTACAATTCAGGTATTGGAGAGGATCTACATAGCTGGAACTTATTTCTCTTTTTCTGGTAAGGCTCTTGAGAAAGACTATGGGTTCTGTAAATATAGATGTGTAAATAAAGGTAGCTACCAAATGCTTCCTAAATGTGTTCAATATTTGATACTGAAAATTAAAATCACCTAAAGGAAAAATTCCAAAAGTCACATGGAGCGTCAAACCTTTTAAACATATTTTCCTGATGAGTGCCTTCTTGTTATTTTATCATTGGGAGTCAGAAGTGCTCCTGTTTAATAGCGCTATCGAAGGTTTAAAATTTTAAACAAATTGTTTTTTTTCCTACTACAAACATATAATTTATCAAGTCAGGAGCCTTGCTCAGTTTATTACATTATTTTTCCATGCATGAAAATTCATTTGCTGCTCTGTCTCTTGTTGAAAATGGTAATTTCCTGGGTGGATGCACATCTGTTATCATATTGGAGTCCAGTATGATGAGCCTTAGTGCAATATAGTGGTACTCCCACCTGCTGTCCATAAGCGCTGGAGCAATGGTCTGAAATATCCCTCTTCTGATTTAACCAAAACAAAAACAAAACAAAAACACTACTTGCCATATGAAATCCAGTAAACACCCATCGTTTTGTTCATTCCAGTCTCCCTGTTAGTTCTATAGTCACCACGAGTCATGCCATATAATGTTCTTACCTTTATTTTATCTACTCAAACCCTATCAACAAAATTTATTTTAAATGTTAATAATGTCTATGGCAATCAACAATGTCTGTGGCAATCAATAATGTCTATGGTAATCAAGTTGTTTTGAAAATGGCTGGTGCATTTTGTTAGCAAATCCTACCTAGAGAAAGAACAGGAAAAGGGCAACAATAGACAATCAAGGAAGAAAAGATTCAAAGGCAGGAAACCTTGTAGTAATATTCAAGTGCACTGTTTCACAATGTTTTTGTCGGCTGCAAAGTCCCATTGTCTTGCTAAGTAGCTAGCGGGGAAAAGGACTCCTCTTGAACTTCCCTCTGTCACCCTACTACACTTTTCTGTATTAGATTGCTTCAAAGCCCATCGGACCCACTGGAAAAACGTGAATTAATTTCAATAAACTATGGATCAGATCTTATAGGAAGTTATTTACAACTTCCCATCAAAGGAAGGTATTAACATCAGTAAGCTTCCTTGCTGTCTATTTAAAAGTATGATTCAACCATGCACTGGGCTAGAGTATTTAGAACCTTGTATATCACAGCACCTTGCAGCCACTATTTCTTGTAGGCAAGGCAACGGTTAATGAATATTTGGAATAGTTATTAGTTAGGGTCCAAATTTCAAAAACAGCCATTAATTTTGGGTGCCCAACTTGATACCCTAACACTCATTATAATTATGTTTTTGTATTATGGTAGCACCTACAGGCCCCCCATTGTGATAGCTTCTGTACGAGTGCATAGTAAGAAATAGCCCCTGTTCTGAAGAGCTTACAATCTGAATAGATAGAACAGAAAAAAATGGGAGGGATAGCAGAGGCACAGAAATTTGAAGTTACTTTTCCAAGGTCACAGAGCAGCTCCCAGGCACAGTCCCTATCTTGTGCTCTATTCACTGAACCACTCCACCTCTCAGATGTGCTGAGTACGCAAAAATGTAATTCAAGTCCATTGGAGCTGTAGGTACGTAGCATATTTCAAAATCAGGCCTTTCTCCATGTGTCAGATCATTCTGCTAACTCAACTAAGTTTTATAACTATTAATAGAACCAGTGCAGACATGGAAGATTAGAATCCATCTCATTCTTCCTCATCAGCAAAATTGTCACAGGCTCATAGGTGGTGGAAATAGAATTATTACCAGTTCATCTCCCTGCAAATATAAGAGTACCGTATCAACAGCTAGTTGTTGGTAATAGAAAATTTATAGAAACCTCAGGTCCCAGACTGGGTTTACAAAGTTGATAGGTAGTCAGACAAAAGCAAAATAAAAATACACGCTTTTTTGACTGGAAAAACTGAAAGTCAATGAAGGGGAATATATTTGTAATGCCACAATTTTATAGTTTCTTTTCAACATAACCACACTTTAAACAGGGCCAAATTCATCCCCGCTGAGCTCAAGAGAGAGGATGACTTTGGCCTACTGTACATCCTTGTTGAAGGTATTTTGATTGAGCAGTAAACTTAATACCTTTACTGTTTCCAAATAACAGGTTTCAGAGTAGCAGCCATGTTAGTCTGTATCCGCAAAAAGAAAAGGAGTACTTGTGGCACCTTAGAGACTAACAAATTTATTTGTGCATAAGCTTTCGTGAGCTACAGCTCACTTCATCAGACGCATTCAGTGGAAAATACAGTGGGGAGATTTATGTACATAGAGAACATGAAACAATGGATGTTACCATACACACTGTAACGAGAGTCATCACTTAAGATGAGCTATTACCAGCAGGAGAACCGGGGGGATGGAGGGGGGAACCTTTCGTAGTGATAATCAAGGTGGGCCATTTGCAGCAGTTGACAAGAATGTCTGAGGAACCGTGGGGGGTAGGAGGGGGGGAAATAAACATGAGGAAATAGTTTTACTTTGTGTAATGACACATCCACTCCCAGTCTCTATTCAAGACTGAGTTAACTGTATCCAGTTTGCAAATTAATTCCAATATTAAGAGATCTCAAACTGATTAACTTAAGAAAGAACCATAGGGGAAAAAATTGTCATATGCAGTTATAGTGTTTTCAGGATCATGGGAAAGACAATGGACTGAAAAATTTCTCTGGAATGAAGGAAAATATACTTATAAAATACAAAGAACTGTGGGCCAGATCCTCAGCTGCAGTAAATCTATGTTGCACCACTGAAGTCAATAAATAATTGACTAATTTTAAACTAATTTTAAAACTGCTTTACCGTTACTCAGATGGTAATTCCCCAGAGACGTTACAAAATGATAGTTACTATGAATGAAATAGTCACAGGTACTAATCCCTTTCCAACTGAAGCCAATGAGATTTCATTCTATTAAGTCTCCTTCCAGGATTTTAAAATCAATGACAAGAGATCTACAGGAGAAATTTCAGATGTTCCTATATAATTACTTTTCATAAACAGGTGAGAGGGATTGTAATAGGGTGAACTCTGCATACTGTCTAGCAAACTAGAGGCTGCTTTCTAGCTGAGTTTCTGTGTCTTTGAGTCTGAACTGCCTCTACAGGTATTTTATATAGATACTTCAGCTCCTTTCCTTTCTGCTTGATATCAGAAGTTCTGTTCCTTTCTGTTTGATATCAGCTAACAACAGGTGTATTTTCTGCTTGAACATGGAAAAAAATATTGACTGGGTAACCATTACAATAAATGCCTTTAACTTCATATTGATTCCAACCCATGTCTTTTAAGAATTCAGATTTATTCAGAATAAATTAGAACTCTTCTTGTAGCACACTTTTCATAAAGAATTTAGTACAATAGTTTAAATATTTTCTTACAGCTCAACTGGGAACAAAGGTGCTGACTTTTGTTTTTGCCAGTGGGCGCTTTCCACCTTCCAGGGTCACTGTGTTCCATATACGTGCTCTTGCCACCCACTGGTGGCTAGTGGATGCTGAGCACACCCTATTTTTTTTTCAGTGGGTGCTTGAGCCCCAGAGCACCCTTGGCATTGATGCCTATGCCTGGGAAGGTAATCACCAATAAGCTCTGACAACTCCCTTTCAGACCACAATAAGGAACTACTAATAAAGTCACACAAATTGTGGGCATTTGCAAAATAACAGTTCCACTGAAAACCGGCATAGGACCAGAACGAATGGCTGTGGGAGTTAGCAATGATAATAGGATTCAAAGCCGTTTAGCTGAAGTTTACTTGTACAGATTTAACCATGGCTGGCAATGTGAAAGCTATTATCAGATGGCTCTTCTGTGCTCGATGTGAAATGAGTCAGAGGTCTTAGTCTGGGTACCTGGTAAAACACAATCCCATTTAGTCCCCTTGATAACAATTTTAGTTTTGGCCAATGGAATTCTTAGAAATGGTCTCTCCGAGTCAAGGTTGAGTAAAACTGGCAACACTGTTTCAGGAAGCTAGTACTATTGCTGTCTGATTCTCTATGTGTTCTGCAGTGAAATCAGAACTGCATACCAAGGCAAGACTCCTGGTGGAACTGAAGCATGACCACAGAGAGAGGCCTTATAGAAAGGCTGAGAATTGACTCCTGCTACCTCTTTTCTCCTTCCCCTTACCCCTCCACATACAGAGCTCTAGTTTCACTAACACTGCCCACTAAATCAAGATGTAAATTACAAAAGATATCTAAACAAGTTAAAATACGGAAATGCACCACAGAGACACCCAAACAACCTTCACTCTACCCTGTAGTAACACCATGAGGGTGGAAAACAATTGAAAAAACCATCTGTTTTTAAAAATCAGTTTAATCTAATCACGAAACACAAACACTCGAATATCTTCTCCGTAGTCATGTGGTTATTGCATGGTGTCACGACAAGTTAAGTTAATGGGAACTGGATGTCTGACTGCCTGTTGTGCCCTTGAAAATCTCCCCCAGAATGATTGGACCACACCTTGCAATCCGTACTCAAGCAAAACTCCCATTGACTTCACTTATTGTTTGAGCGAGTAAGGACTGAGTAAGAACTAGGCAAGGATTTCCACCAGTACCACAACTACCACCACTCCCTGAAAAAACAAACAAACAGAGGACTGGATGAAGGTTTTGTTTTGCTCCAGTGCCTATGTTTCAAATGCCCTCCCTATCCCACTAGCTAATGCAGTCAGACAGCTTTTCACATACTACATGAATTCTCTTCATGGTATCATGCCTCCAAGAGATACTGTGAGGGAATAGACCCTAAAACATGATTCAGTCAAATTAAATTAAAGCATTAATATCTATTTTTGCCGGCACACAGCATAGGAAAAGTGGACTAAATAAAACCTGCATTAAACCTGACAAGAAGTTGTTCGTGCTATTGCATAACTTGGTAAAAGAAAGAGTGAAGGGACTCAGTACCTCCAGAAAATCTAGTCTGACTTCTCTTTCTCAGTAAATGATAGATATGTCCACCCACTGCCTTTAGGCCAAGATTTTCAAAATTGACTTGTGATTTTAGGTGCCTCAATATTTGAGTTCCCCACTAGAGGCACCTTCCTTGAGCCTAGTGCTAAGTATTCACCCTCAAAAATATAGATCCCTTTAAGGTGTCTCAATTTGGACACTCAAAATCTCTATCTGCTTTTGAAAATGTTGGTATTATCTTTAATCTCCTCAGGCCCAATCTCCTCTTTATTCCCCTGGAGCGGAGAGATGTAGCTCTGCTGTGCTTTATCACACCAGCTTGATAGATTAATTTAAAATCTTATATTTTTGTGGTGAATATAAAGGTATATGAGATTCAGAACTGTGCTTAGAGAATTTGTATCTTAGGTTCTTGTCTTCCTGGTTCCAAAATATCTTAAGGCCAACCCATGGCTTTTATGACTCGATGTGAAACACAGAGGAATTCCCTGATATTAAGTGAGTTTTTGTTTGTCTGAAAAACAACTCTGTTTCCTTCCACAAGGTTACAAAAAGACCATTACCCACCTTGTGATATTTTTCTAGAAGCCAATTAATCAAAGAGTCCACTATTCTTTTCAAAACAATGACTACCTTCAGTTGATTCCATTCTCACATGATAGGACAAAAATTGCAGGGAGAAAAGTCTTATATCACAGTACTCAAGTTACATGTATTTAAAATTAATAATTATATCCTAATTAATTATAGGATTTCCCCATAATGATGTAAATCTTTTAATGATAATAGGGTCCTGCTCTGCCATGAGCTTATTTATTACTATTATGTTGTATAAGCATTCATATAGTACTCATTGCTGTAGTATCTGATTAATCTTACGAGGCAAAGATGCATCTCTTTTTCCTTTAAAACATATAACCCTTTGCCTTTATCATCCTCACCCAGGGTCTTAAATTGATAGATGACTGGACATTCAAAGTCTGCCAGAGCACAATGAAAGAAAGAAGTATACATTAATTTAAAAAGTCCATAAGAGACATGGAAAAATGAAAAATGAACAGCATCTTGGAGAAGATTAGAGAGTAATAAAGGAATAGACTCTAAACCTTAAACTATATCTAGTACAAATAAGAAAATAGGTACTGTGTGACAAAAGCATAAAATGATTACCAATATCTTGAAATACTTTCTTTTGCACATGCTGAACTCCCATTCTAGTAATGTCAGTTCTGCCTGAACAGCAGTGGAGAAATCCACGTACACTCTGATTCCTACACAAAACTATGTTAATATAGAGTTAAATGTAAATATAGAGGGTAGATAATAGCAATTTAAGGAGAAAACTATATTACAAGGATGCTATAACTATCCCTAAAACAAGCATTTTAAATCCAGGAAATGTTCTGAATTTAACTTCTCTATAAATCCAAATACGTTCAAATATGGAAATACACACTCAGAAGACTCTAACAACCATAACTCCATCCTGGAATGACACCATACTGAATAAGCATACAATTATGATGAATGCATTTTAGAATTTGTGTTCTCAGACTAGAAGAAATTATTTGTAAAGACACAATTTTTTTATGCTTTTCCCTGACTTCCCAGTTAACATTTATGATAGAATTTTTCAGAAGAAATTACTGTTGGAACCAAGTCATCTACCATTGAGAACTCTTGATACATGCAACATCTCTTTCATACCACTAACTCTTGTTACATGCAAATTGGTCATAGAGGAAGAATGATGATTGGTTGAGTCACAAAGGTCCCAGTTAACAATGACTGAGATGTTTACCTGTCCCTGTCTATTCTATTTGTTGTGTAGATAAAGTTGTGACACAAATAGTACACCTGACACAAGCCCACAAAAGTGAAAAGTTAAGTCAACTAACAGTACATACCATCTTGTCCTCTATCCACAGGCACACACCTTACCATTACCACCACTTCTGTATGCCACAGACCAGACTCTACAGCTTTAACTATCTTTCCCTCAACTTGCTCTCATTCCCAAATTATCATCTCCCAACACTGTTCTTTGTAGATGTTTGATGCAGCAATGTATTGTGTTCAGAAGAGTAGATCTATCAGTCCACTTACCAAAGGCCCTCATCCTGAGGTGGTCAGAGTTAAGATTGTGGTGCATAGTAATTCTGGTAATGGTAAAGTGTGTGCTTATTACAAATTGATAAAAGGAATCAAAGAAGAGATACAAAGAAAATTCAAAGGACATAAAAACTAACACTCTGAAACTTCACAGAGATGGACCACCTGCTTTTACAGAAGAAAAAAAGAAGAAAAGAAATGGGAAATTGTGTCCTACTTTAAGCTACTTTAGAACACAACCCTACTTATGGATCCAGTTCCAGGTGCCGCCATACAAAAAATAACAACCAAACACAACTATCCCCAATAACTTAGCTTAATTACAACTTAATTTCTTCAAATATAGCCTATGCACAGAAAAATAAACATCTGACAGAGTGATACATTTCTTCGAACAAGTGCTGTAATCTCAGGGAGGATACACTGCATTCTTCATACATAACAAAGCGGTTGAATCTTTTCTTTTAGTGCACAATTTCACTCAGCCTTGACTATGGAACAATGACCAGTGCCTTCACAGTACCATAATTGCCTGTCATTCTAATTTTAAAAGACACATTTTTTTTCAAGTTGTTAAAGGAACATTAGAAAATACAATTAAAAATGAAACATTTGGCTTAAAAATCACATTTCCCATCTCAACATGCACCTACTATTGTTACAAGTAATCCCAAAGATCAGAATGAGCAATGTTAGAGAAAGCAGTTTCTCTGTTCTTCTTTTTAAAATATATTTCATGGTAGTGTGTGTACAGTTAGTTTAACTATTTTCCTGATGATGCACGCATTTCCCTTGGTCCTATAATAGATGTTTTACCACTAACAGCTGCAGTGTGTGCACAGAAAGAAAAGGGGAATGACCAATGAGCCTGAAAATTTGTTGTTGTTCCTCTCAGCTCCTCCCAAAAGATCCTACAAACCGAGCAGCAGGTGCAGTAAGAGGAATGTCATATTTAAGCCTCAGGATAATTTTTCCATTCTATTCAGCACTGGTGAGGCCTCAGCGGAAGTAGTATGGAGATAAATAAGTGATAGCTAGAATTAGGGCCTTATGTATTACTCAAATATTTTTCAAGCAGTTCCTCCCTAATCACAAAAATTAGGGATGAATAGAGAAAACTTTGGTTCCTGTAACCATGAGTCACTTATTTATTTTTTATTTTTTTGCTTGTGTGAACCCAGTTCTCAGAGTATGTGTAAAATTTGTTAAAGACACCAGACAGTGTTAGAAGGGCTAAAATGACATATTGCTTAGTAGTGCAGAATATAAACATATTTTATGGGTAATACAAGGAGCAGCACTGGGACATACACAGGACTGAACGCAAGTGAACTAATTTATTGTGATGTATCGCTTTGTAAATCTAATGCCTTTTGCCTCAAGACCAACCTGTGTAGGCTAGTTACTGAATAACTAATGAAAATGATATTCTCCAGTACATTCACCAGGATGCCTGTTTTCTGTAGCTATCTGCTAATGAACCCCATGAGAATTCCAACTGAGCAGAGAAACAAAATGTGATCCAATTTATTCTTAACAATTCTCACATCCTTGATAGTAGCATACCAAGCAATTAGCGAATTTGCTGTTGTGGTTTCATAAAATTTTGAATGGAAAACTGAAAGATGGATTTAAAGTACTTTGAAAAAGCATGTTAGATGATGTTGGCTGAAACATTGTACAAATCTTTGTTTTCTGTAAAAGATAGCGGGGGGAGTGAGAATGAGCCAGTGGTTATTTATGTCCACTCATTGGAAGAAGCTTTTGGGCTCATGTTATATGACCAGCTTAGAGAGAGGAATAATTTTAAAAAGGGCAGGGCAGGGGAGGAAGAGAAACATTTCTATGCATGTTTAAATCTGACCTACAGAGTCTGAATCAAGCAACAATTATTAATGTGGCTTAACAAAGTAAGGGCTTGATCCTGTACACACTTGTGTGCATAGTACAATTGATTCAGTGGGAACACATGTGAGAGTAAGCTCTGATTGCAGGGGCCAAGGGCACAGGATCAAGCCCAACAGTTGTAATCAAAATGTACACTGAAAACTCTCATTGGTGATGAAGCTTTCTTTCAAAGAACACTCTACTAACTTGTAAAACGAGGGGAGCTTAATTAAAGTCAGTTAAACATTATTCAAGAGAAACACAAGCGTCAGAATTAATTAACTAATGCCACTGTCTAAATCAATTCCTTTAAAGCCAAATTGTTGTTATAAAATTCTTCATTACCATAAATCAGTTTGTCAAAACTCAAGTTGAATAAATCTCTCTGTTGACCTAGTTCTTACACTTATCTTTAGTCATGGACTTCAGTAACTTCATTGGGATGATATCTTACATAAGGCATATGAAATTGCACACTATAGCACTGCACTTATTTTTTTTAAATGCTACATCCACCTAGTGCAACCATCAGAAAGAAAAACAAACAAACAAAAAGCCCAAACCATACATTGGATCTGGCGTGGGCAAATTACGGGCTTTGGATCCAGCCCGCAGGATTGCCAGACCCGTGGCGCAGTGGGGCTAAGGCAGGCTCCCTGCCTGCCCTGGCCTCGTGCCGCTCCCGGAAGTGACCGGCACCACATCCCTGCAGCCACTGGGGGAGGGGGAGACAGAGGCCATTGGCTGGGAATGGGGAACCGCGTCCAATGGGAGCTTCGGGGGACGTACCCACAGGCAAGGGCAGTGCATGGAGCCCTCTGCCTCCCCTCCCCCAGAGATGTGGTGCCGGCCACTTCCAGTACCAGCATGGGGCCAGGGCAGGCAGGGAGCCTGCCTTAGCCCCGCTGCATGCCGCTGCCACCCCAGAGCTGCTCAAGGTAAGTGGCACCAAGCCAGAACCCACACTCTGAACCCCTCCTGCACCCCGCACCCCAACCCCCTGCCCTGAGCCCCCTGCTACACCCCGCACCCTCCTGCACCCCAACCACATGTCCTGAGCCCCCAACCCCCTGCCCTGAGCCTCCTCCTGCACTCTGCATCCCCTCCCACAGCCCGCATTCCCTCCCACACCCCAAACCCCTGCCCCAGCCCTACATTCATGGCAATTTCTCCACCTAGATGTGGCCCTTGGGCCAAAAAGTTTGCCCACCCCTGCATTAGATGAAAGATAGAAAGTAACTGGCTGTGATGTCTCAATTCTGAAATCCTTTTAGCTTACATCCTTTTCTTGAGTTTGATCATTAAAAAAAGCTTCTTTTGTGAAAAGACTGGAGTATAAGACTAGAGGCAACTGTCTAAAATATCTTACAGGCAACAGTATCAAATTAATGACAGGTTTCAGAGTAGCAGCCGTGTTAGTTTGTAGTCGCAAAAAGAAAAGGAGTACTTGTGGCACCTTAGTCTCTAAGGTGCCACAGGTATCAAATTAAGGCATTTTCTATTTTATCCAGCATTGTTACCTAAAATAGATTAAATACATTAATCAAATGTGAATATTACTTAGCGTTGGACAAGATTCCCATTTACTCATTATGTCTGCACAGAGTCCAGCTCAGGCTATGGCTACACTACAGAACTTACAGCGGTGCACCGGCACCAAGGCTGCTGCACCGCTGGAGGGCTGCCAGTGCAAACGCTCTAAGCTCTCCCATTGACTTCATTATTCTAACCCCGTGAGCGGCAGTAGCTATGTCAGTGGGAGAAGCTCTCCACGCCGCTGTCCACACCAGCGCTTAGCTCAGTGTAACTTATGTTGCTTGTGGGGGGTGGCTTATTCAGACCCCTGAGCAATATACCTTATACCAACTTAAGTGTAGTGTAGACATAGCCTCAGTGTCTTGGAACCCAATTTAAGGGGTGAGCCGTAGTTCCCCTACCAGCTACTAGGGTTTGAATTTGTGTTATGTGAGTAGAAAAATTAAGATGCAATTAAGATTTTATATATAACTCTTACATAAATTACTACTTTTTCAAATTGTTCTTATTTGAGTTGGGATTGTTGATTTTTCTCCATATTTAGATAAATGGAAAAAACTTCTTGGTTGTCTCTCCCTACTCCCCTCTTCCTCCTATTATGTCATTAGGAATAGCTTACATGGATGATACAAAGGAAATCATTTGCATAAGATATAAAAGGGTTTTATGCCAGAAAAGTTATTCAAGAAATTGCTTTTCATAATTTTTCTCACACAAAAGATCAGAGGAATGTGTGCCAAAATAGCAAATCTGGGTTGTTTTTGTTTTTGCATTTATGGTCAGTATTTTAATTCTCAGAACTTCTGTGCCCAATAGTTAAATATACACCATGTATATCATTATGTGTATCCTGTAATTATATGGTCAAACTCACAACAAATTATAACCATTTAATTAAGATTGAAATAAATTGTAATATTTTGTTACAGATAAGCCTCTAGTGGTTAACTAAATGGGACTCCATGCTTCTGCAACTTTCCACTGGGAACATTTAACCTGAGTTTGTAACCCTTCAGGGCTCTCTGCTAGGGTTGCCAGCTTTGTCTGGACATATTCCTGGAGGTTTTATCAGATGACATAATCTTTAATTAAAGATTAATCTTTAATTTCTGGAGACTTCAGGGCAATCCTGAAGGGTTGGCAACCCTACTCCCTGCAAAGCCTGCCTTCTCTCCCTTACCAAAGGGGAAATGGGGGTTGGGTGAAGGTGCTGTCAGGAGGCTAATTAATTTTCTGTTATGTTCATATTGGCACTGGGGTACTTGGTTTGATTTGATCTGGAGTAACAGGTGGGTCTGATTGCTTGTTTATTAGTATATTTTTAACAAGACTGTCAAGGAGAAATGCACAATGAAAGGAAAGGGGGGAGGGAAAGTGAAAAGAAAAAAAAAGTAGAAACCAGGACAGGAAGACAGAAGAGAAGATAAGAGACAGAGGTGTGAGGGTATTTTTGCAGCAAGTAAATGATACCATCCTGAAATGGATTTGTCACATTTTCATAGAGTTCAGGGCTAGAAGGGGTCACCAGATCATCCAGTCTGAGCTCCTACACCTAACAAGCCATTACATTTCACCCAATTACCCCTATACCGAGTCCAATGACTTAAGTTAAACCAAAGCACTTCAGTTTTCAGAAGACTAATCTGCCACTGACAGAGAACAGGAGAGACAGAGGGCCACCAGTGACCAAGGTCCCAGCAATGTCAGGAAATTGATTTGTTGAGATATGCCCAAATGATACCATGATACTAGCAGGAAAGCCACACCCCATGCTACTGAGAGGCAAAAAACTGAACTGGGGAATATTACTTCCTGACCCCAAAACTGGTGATCAGTTTGACCCTGAGCATCTGAGCAAGAGAAACCAGTCAGGCATCTAAGAAAGAAGATTCTCTGTACCCCTTCAGAGACCTGATCTAGTCCAGCTGATGCCTCACTTTCAGCTCTGGCCAAACACTGATGCTTCAAAGGAAGGTGAAAAAACATCCTACAATACATCTGGGCAATTGTGTACTCTGTGTGTGTGCAGGGGGAGGGAACCGGGATTCTTTCCTGACCATTATAGACAACTGGCTAAAGCACTGAATCATGATATTTGATTATAGTCATTGTCTTAATGAAGCGTTGCAAGTGTTGTGTGGTTGGGTAATGCAGACCCTCCAGACTGAAAGTAATTTAAATCTGATAGGGAGAGAAGTGTTGCTTGTAGGGTTACCTTCTTAGACGAGGCATGTGTTAGTTTCCAGATATCTTGCAGAATCATATCTAACACACTTTGGCAGCTTCACAGCTGTTGAATATATCTTAGGATGCCTCTAAAGATGGACAGGAGATAGAGCCTTAAAAGGACCATTCTTGCTGTCATAAATATAAAGGGAAGGGTAAACCCCTTTGAAATCCCTCCTGGCCAGGGGAAAGCTCCTCTCACCTGTAAAGGGTTAAGAAGCTAAAGGTAACCTCGCTGGCACCTGACCAAAATGACCAATGAGGAGACAAGATACTTTCAAAAGCTGGGAGGAGGGAGAGAAACAAAGGGTCTGTGTCTGTCTGTAGTCGTCTTGGCCAGGGACAGAACAGGAATGGAGTCTTAGAACTTTTAGTAAGTAATCTAGCTAGGTATGTGTTAGATTATGATTTCTTTAAATGGCTGAGAAAAGAATTGTGCTGAATAGAATAACTATTTCTGTCTGTGTATCTTTTTTGTAACTTAAGGTTTTGCCTAGAGGGGTTCTCTATGTTTTTGAACCTAATTACCCTGTAAGATATCTACCATCCTGATTTTACAGGGGGGATTTCTTTATTTCTATTTACTTCTATTTTTTATTAAAAGTCTTCTTGTAAAACACTGAATGCTTTTTCATTGTTCTCAGATCCAAGGGTTTGGGTCTGTGGTCACCTATGCAAATTGGTGAGGCTTTTTATCCAACATTTCCCAGGAAAGGGGGGGTGCAAGTGTTGGGAGGATTGTTCATTGTTCTTAAGATCCAAGGGTCTGGGTCTGTAGTCACCTAGGCAAATTGGTGAGGCTTTTTACCAAACCTTGTCCAGGAAGTGGGGTGCAAGGTTTTGGGAAGTATTTTGGGGGGAAGGACGCATCCAAACAGCTCTTCCCCAGTAACCAGTATTAGTTTGGTGGTGGTAGCGGCCATTCCAAGGATAACGGGGGTAATATTTTGTACCTTGGGGAAGTTTTGACCTAAGCTGGTAAAGATAAGCTTAGGAGGTTTTTCATGCAGGTCCCCACATCTGTACCCTAGAGTTCAGAGTGGGGGAGGAACCTTGACATGGTGGCAGCGGTGGGATTAACCTGAAATCATTTTGAGATCCAGTTGAGATTTTTTGAACTAGAAATACAGATTTTAAAAAGGAATTTTTAGGAAGTCCAGAAGGCAGCTTTGAAACTGAAAGCAGCTTGGTTTCTCTCTGCTTTGTGGCCAAGCAGAGACAAAAGGGGATTATCTTGTGAATTGCAGGTTTTCTTTGCCTGGAGGCAGGGTACTTAACTCCTGCAGGGAATTTCACAGTCTTCCAACCCAGAGGTTTTTTTTTTTTTCTTTTCTTCCTAAAAGTAAATAGGGGGTGTGTGCTCTACCCATTTGCCTGGAGACAAAAGTGGCAGAGTTTTTTTTAGGATTTTGATTTTTTTTTTGTTTTACAAGGAGCACAGGTTTGAAAAGAAATTTTTTTTTCTTCTTTGGGCTGGGTAAGCAGGTTTCCAAGTAGTTGGAGGTTTTTTGCTTTAATTTGGGCCCAGAGCAGAGACAAGGGAATTGTCTTTTTCTGTAGGCTGACAATCACTATCAGAGAATAGGTATTCTATTCCAGCACAGCAAAATTTTACAGCCAAGTTTTGTTTGTTTATTTCTAAACCTCGGGTGTAAAGTTAGTTAAAAACAGAGAGGTTAGAATGGCCAAATCCTCAGCTCGACTACAGCTGGAATTAGCCAAATTGCAGGCTGAGGAAAAACAAAGGGAACATGAAAGACAGATAGAACTCATGCGGCTGAAGGAGGAGGAGAAGGAAAAAGAGAGGAAGCATGTGGAGGAGATGGAGAGGATAAAGGCCCAGCAGAATATACCAACAAACCCTAGCAATCCTTCTCCAGGTACCACTTCCCATCCCAGAAAGTTCCCCACCTACAAGGCAGGTGATGATACTGAGGCCTTCTTAGAAAACTTCGAAAGGGCCTGCCTTGGGTACAACATCTCTACTGACCAATACATGGTAGAGCTGAGGCCGCAGCTCAGTGGACCCTTAGCTGAGGTGGCAGCTGAAATGCCTAAAGAACACATGAACAAGTATGAACTGTTTAAATCCAAGGCGAGAGTCAGAATGGGGATAACACCCGAGCAGTCTCGTCGGAGGTTCAGAGCCCTAAGGTGGAAACCAGACATGTCATTTACCCGACATGCCTACCACATTGTAAAACATTGGGATGCCTGGATATCAGGAGCAAGTGTTGAATCTCCAGTAAATTTGCCCTTCCTAATGCAAATGGAACAATTCTTAGAGGGTGTTCCTGAGGAAATAGAAAGATACATCCTAGATGGGAAACCCAAAACTGTAATTGAGGCAGGAGAGATTGGAGCCAGATGGGTGGAGGTGGCAGAGAAGAAGAAAACTGGTCGCAGTTGGAGCGGAGACCAGAAGGGACCACCCCAGACCACACCCTATTACCGGGGGCCGCCCAAAGCCCCACCTACCTCCCAAAGAACCCTCCAGACCCCTTATCGTCCCACCACCCCGTTCTCCAGCAACCCTCCTCGCCCCAGTGACCCGTCAGCTGGACGATGTTTTAAGTGTAACGAGCTGGGGCATGTAAAGGCCAACTGCCCCAAGAACCCCAACAGATTACAGTTCATTGCACCGGAATCACACCAGAGGTCCACAGGCCCAGATACCTCCCAGATACCCTTGGAGCGGAGGGAAACTGTGAGTGTGGGTGGGAAGAAGGTCACCGCGTGGAGGGACACCGGAGCACAAGTGTCAGCTATCCATGCTTCCTTAGTGGACCCCAATTTAATCAACCCAGAGATCCAAGTGACGATTCAACCCTTCAAGTCCAACTCTTTCAATTTGCCTACAGCCAAGTTGCCTGTCCAGTACAAGGGCTGGTCAGGAATGTGGACTTTTGCAGTCTATGATGATTATCCCATCCCCATGCTGTTGGGGGAAGACTTGGCCAATCATGTGAAGCAGGCCAAGAGGGTGGGAATGGTCACCCGCAACCAGGCTAAACAAGCCGTGAGGCCTAGCTCTGTTCCGGAAACTTCTATCAGGACCCAGTCAGAGGTGATGGACCTGGACCCCAGGCCAATGTCTGCAACAGCAGTAGTGGATCCAGTCCCAGAGACCCAGACGGAACCAGTCCCAGAACCGGAACCAGCCAAACAACCAACACCAGACCCCGTGTCAGCACTGAATCCAGTACTTGCAACCTCAACACCAGAGGGCCCCACCGAACCTGAACTGGCAGCAGCCGATAACCCTACACAAGAGGCTCAGCCGGAGCCTGAATCCCAACATAGTGCACCAGCGGAGAGCGGTTCACAGTCAACAGAAACAGCTCCATCCCCTATATCGCTTCCAGAGGGACCAAGCCTAGGTCCACAATCCCATGAGGAACTGATGTCTCCAGCATCAAGGGAACAGTTCCAGACCGAACAGGAAGCAGATGAAAGCCTCCAGAGAGCTTGGACGGCGGCACGGAGCAACCCACCGCCTCTCAGCTCTTCTAATCGATCCAGGTTTGTTGTAGAAAGAGGACTTTTATACAAGGAAACTCTTTCTGGGGGACACCAGGAAGACTGGCATCCTCAGAGACAGTTGGTAGTTCCAACTAAATACCGGGCCAAGCTCTTGAGCTTAGCCCATGATCACCCTAGTGGCCATGCTGGGGTGAACAGGACCAAAGACCGTTTGGGGGGGTCATTCCACTGGGAGGGAATGGGCAAGGATGTTTCTACCTATGTCCAGTCTTGTGAGGTGTGCCAAAGAGTGGGAAAACCCCAAGACCAGGTCAAAGCTCCTCTCCAGCCACTCCCCATCATTGAAGTTCCATTTCAGCGAGTAGCTGTGGATATTCTGGGTCCTTTTCCGAAAAAGACACCCAGAGGAAAGCAGTACATACTGACTTTCATGGATTTTGCCACCCGATGGCCGGAAGCAGTAGCTCTAAGCAACACCAGGGCTAAAAGTGTGTGCCAGGCACTAGCAGACATTTTTGCCAGGGTAGGTTGGCCCTCCGACATCCTCACAGATGCAGGGACTAATTTCCTGGCAGGAACTATGAAAAACCTTTGGGAAGCTCATGGGGTAAATCACTTGGTTGCCACTCCTTACCATCATCAAACAAATGGCATGGTGGAGAAGTTTAATGGAACTTTGGGGGCCATGATACGTAAATTCGTAAATGAGCACTCCAATGATTGGGACCTAGTATTGCAGCAGTTGCTCTTTGCCTACAGAGCTGTACCACATCCCAGTTTAGGGTTTTCCCCATTTGAACTTGTATATGGCCGTGAGGTTAAGGGGCCATTGCAGTTGGTGAAGCAGCAATGGGAGGGATTTACACCTTCTCCAGGAACTAACATTCTGGACTTTGTAACCAACCTACAAAACACCCTCCGAACCTCTTTAGCCCTTGCTAGAGAAAACTTACAGGATGCTCAAAAAGAGCAAAAAGCCTGGTATGATAAACATGCCAGAGAGCGTTCCTTCAAAGTAGGAGACCAGGTCATGGTCTTAAAGGCGCTCCAGGCCCATAAAATGGAAGCATCGTGGGAAGGGCCATTCGTGGTCCAGGAGCGCCTGGGAGCTGTTAATTATCTCATAGCATTCCCCACCTCCAACCGAAAGCCTAAGGTGTATCATATTAATTCTCTAAAGCCCTTTTATTCCAGAGAATTAAAGGTTTGTCAGTTTACAGCCCAGGGAGGAGACGACGCTGAGTGGCCTGAAGGTGTCTACTACGAAGGGAAATGTGCTGGTGGTGTGGAAGAGGTGAACCTCTCCATGACCCTTGGGCGTATGCAGCGACAGCAGATCCAGGAGCTGTGCACTAGCTACGCGCCAACATTCTCAGCCACCCCAGGACTGACTGAACGGGCATACCACTCCATTGACACAGGTAATGCTCACCCAATTAGGGTCCAACCTTACCGGGTGTCTCCTCAAGCTAAAACTGCTATAGAACGGGAGATCCAGGATATGTTACAGATGGGTGTAATCCGCCCCTCTGAAAGTGCATGGGCATCTCCAGTGGTTCTAGTTCCCAAACCAGATGGGGAAATACGTTTTTGCGTGGACTACCGTAAGCTAAATGCTGTAACTCGCCCAGACAACTATCCCATGCCACGCACAGATGAACTAGTAGAGAAACTGGGAAGGGCCCAGTTCATCTCTACCTTGGACTTAACCAAGGGGTACTGGCAGGTACCGCTAGATGAATCTGCCAAGGAAAGGTCAGCCTTCATCACACATCTCGGGCTGTATGAATTTAATGTACTCCCTTTCGGGCTGCGAAATGCACCCGCCACTTTCCAAAGACTTGTAGATGGTCTCCTAGCGGGATTAGGAGAATATGCAGTCGCCTACCTTGACGATGTGGCCATATTTTCGGATTCCTGGGCAGACCACCTGGAACATCTACAAAAAGTCCTTGAGCGCATAAGGGAGGCAGGACTAACTGTTAAGGCTAAGAAGTGTCAAATAGGCCTAAACAGAGTGACTTACCTTGGACACCAGGTGGGTCAAGGAACTATCAGCCCCCTACAGGCCAAAGTGGATGCTATCCAAAAGTGGCCTGTCCCAAAGTCAAAGAAACAGGTTCAATCCTTCTTAGGCTTGGCCGGTTATTACAGACGATTTGTACCGCACTACAGCCAAATCGCTGCCCCACTGACAGACCTAACCAAAAAGAAACAGCCAAATGCTGTTCAGTGGACCGGAAAGTGTCAGAAGGCCTTTAACAAGCTTAAAGCGACACTCATGTCTGACCCTGTACTAAGGGCCCCAGACTTTGACAAACCGTTCCTAGTAACCACAGATGCATCCGAGCGTGGTGTGGGAGCAGTTTTAATGCAGAAAGGACCTGATCAAGAATTCCACCCTGTAGTGTTTCTCAGCAAAAAACTGTCTGAGAGGGAAAGCAACTGGTCAGTCACTGAAAAAGAATGTTATGCCATTGTCTACGCTCTGGAAAAGCTACGCCCATATGTTTGGGGACGGCGTTTCCACCTGCAAACCGACCATGCTGCACTAAAGTGGCTTCACACCGTCAAAGAAACTAACAAAAAACTTCTTCGGTGGAGTTTAGCTCTCCAAGATTTTGATTTCGACATCCAACACATCTCAGGAGCTTCTAACAAAATGGCTGATGCACTCTCCCGTGAAAGTTTCCCAGAATCAACTGGTTAAAATCGTCCTTGAGATGTGGAAAATATTGTTAGTCTTTATGTACTTGGTAGTATATTTAGAGATGCATGTGTCTTATTAACTCTGTTTTCCTAGAGCTCCAGGAAGAAATCCCAGCCAGTGTTTCACCCTAGCTGAGATTTGGGGGGCGTGTCATAAATATAAAGGGAAGGGTAAATCCCTTTGAAATCCCTCCTGGCCAGGGGAAAGCTCCTCTCACCTGTAAAGGGTTAAGAAGCTAAAGGTAACCTCGCTGGCACCTGACCAAAATGACCAATGAGGAGACAAGATACTTTCAAAAGCTGGGAGGAGGGAGAGAAACAAAGGGTCTGTGTCTGTCTGTAGTCGTCTTGGCCGGGGACAGACCAGGAATGGAGTCTTAGAACTTTTAGTAAGTAATCTAGCTAGGTATGTGTTAGATTATGATTTCTTTAAATGGCTGAGAAAAGCATTGTGCTGAATAGAATAACTATTTCTGTCTGTGTATCTTTTTTGTAACTTAAGGTTTTGCCTAGAGGGGTTCTCTATGTTTTTGAACCCAATTACCCTGTAAGATATCTACCATCCTGATTTTACAGGGGGGATTTCTTTATTTCTATTTACTTCTATTTTTTATTAAAAGTCTTCTTGTAAAACACTGAATGCTTTTTCATTGTTCTCAGATCCAAGGGTTTGGGTCTGTGGTCACCTATGCAAATTGGTGAGGCTTTTTATCCAACATTTCCCAGGAAAGGGGGGGTGCAAGTGTTGGGAGGATTGTTCATTGTTCTTAAGATCCAAGGGTCTGGGTCTGTAGTCACCTAGGCAAATTGGTGAGGCTTTTTACCAAACCTTGTCCAGGAAGTGGGGTGCAAGGTTTTGGGAAGTATTTTGGGGGGAAGGACGCGTCCAAACAGCTCTTCCCCAGTAACCAGTATTAGTTTGGTGGTGGTAGCGGCCATTCCAAGGATAACGGGGGTAATATTTTGTACCTTGGGGAAGTTTTGACCTAAGCTGGTAAAGATAAGCTTAGGAGGTTTTTCATGCAGGTCCCCACATCTGTACCCTAGAGTTCAGAGTGGGGGAGGAACCTTGACACTTGCCCTGTCAGATGCTCTGTATATTCAGATATAGGCTCACCCTGAAGTTATCTAAAAGCCTTGGGCTAAAAGGGAAACCTAGTGAGCCAAACCCAGGAGCTATGCTGTCTTTACTGCTCCAAGACACTCATTACTGCACTTGGTAGATTAGCTATTCTGTTCTTTCAAAGGACAAAATCACTCAGCTGGTACCCTGTCTACACCTTGAGGGTTTCCTCATAGTCATTGTATACATGGTAACATAGACCATCACCTACCCCATAGACAGGAACACATGTGAAATGATACTTTAATATCACCCTTTCTACCCACCTGCCACTTAAGTTTTTACTACCAGTTCAGGTGCTGGTAAGGTTGTATTGTCCAAGGATGCTCTATGGAAGGATTGCAAATGTGTCTTGGCTGATCTTAGCTCTAAGTGGAGGATTTGTGAATTTAGAAAGAGGAAGAAGAGCATTACCTGGAAACCATATCATTAGAATGTCATCAGGCTGCTTTCTATAGTTTTTCATTCTGTTCATTCCCTCCTCTGAGCTGACTGGCTATTTGTTTCAACATTCTCCTCTCTACCCACCCTAGATTCTCACTACTCATCCTCCATACTCGCTTTCTGCCCTTGGCTCCTCAGCCTTTCCCTTCAGTGTTTCTTCTCCCATTCCTTATCTTTTAGTCTAGTTAATCCCTTCCTCACTAAACCCTATCCACAGGACTTAAATAAAAAAATCAAAGCACTAACATGACATTTGCAAACCATCTGTTTGCTTGTATGTTGTATCCCTTTCTTTCCTGTCTTGTCTATTTAGATTGTAAGCTCTTTAGGGCAGGAATTATCTTATTCTGCGTTTGTACACATCCGAGCAATTGGCCCATTATATAACAGTGGGGTTTGAAAATCCTATTAGCTGAGCTGAGAGCTATGTGAGTTTGGAGGCCCGGTACCGTGGGCAGATTTTTCAAAGAACAAGCACCCTTAAAGTTATTCTTGTTTTCTGAGCACCCAAAACTAGACATCCTTTCCTCTGCAGTGTGCCTTAGGAGAGACCATATGAAGCTTCCCTTCCACTCGCTTTAGGACTGTGACTATTTCTACTTATATATTTGCATGACTAACACAATGGGATCCCAGTCCTGACTGAGATCTTCGGTGTTATCATAATATATATGATTGAGTACAGTACTTGGAAGACATTCCAATAGTTCATTCAGGCAGGTAAGAAGTTTCAGCAGCAAGGATTCAAGAGTTCTGGTGCCAAAAGCTCCTTCCCTAAAATGGAAGGAAATATTTGGAGGAAATATTGTATTCAGCTTTTACCTGTACTACTTAACCTTGTGGAAACTATGCCCTAATATTTTCATTAGTATTAATGAGTTATAGACATGCATCAGTTGGAGACAATACCTAAATGTCTGAGTTTGAATTACCAAGCCATGTCTTGGTAAAAGTAAGAATTTCAAGGATGTGCTCCTTGATTAATTCATGAATGAAGACTGATTGTTGAAAAGAACTTGACATTAAACAAAGCTGTCTTTAGGGAACATCCTGATCTTATATCTACTCTGCAGGGGAAACGCCAAAGAATTCAATGAGCTTGTTTGTCAAGGTGAGTATGTCATTAAGGAGTTAGCCAGACATGGCCTGTAAATGTCTTAGCTTCAGAAACCAGCCTACTTAAGTTATGACAACACATCCCCCAAGAAAAGTACAAAGGATGTCAAGCGAATAGCAAGCAGAAGTAACCAGCTGTTACCTAAAGTTACAGGAACAACAAAGACAGCTGTTTATGGAATTATGAGGAGAATCTGTGTCTTAATTTTATAAGATTAATAGGTATGTGTTCATTATTTCAAAAGTTAGCAATAACAATTGGCTAACCCTACTTAATAGAGGCAGTGCTCAAGAAAGTCAAATCCCTCCTGGCAACACCATCTTCACAGCCAGGCATTCACCTCCAGCATGTATCTGTCTCTGCCTGGGCCCCTACCCTTGACCAAAAGGATTGAAGAGAACACCACGTGCACTCCCAACTCCTTCACCCTTACTCCCAGAGCCTTGTAGTCACTTCTGATCTGCTGAGGGTCATACCTCGCAGTATCATTAGTGCCCACTAGATGAGTAGCATGGGCTAGTATTGAGAGGGCTGGATGACTACTACCCTCATCAATAGCAGTTCATACTTCAGTCACTTTTGTAGATCCACCCATACCATGAATAATCCGGCTCACCCATTTCATAAATGGTGATGTCATTCCTAAGTACATTTCATGGCTCTAAAATACCATACCCCTCCCAGCACCCCATCCCTGCCTACAACAAATAAGCCCCATACCACCCCTCCCTAAAAGCACATTCATAAAGGCACTATACCCTCTTCCATTGGGCCCTCTTCCACACACAAAGCATCCCTGCCTTCTGTTGCCCTGGTGCATCCAGATCTAGCTATGGTAAGTGCACTTTCTGGCTGAGGGTACCGATTCAGTGGCCCTCGCTGTCATGGGTCCATTCAGGGGGAAATAGCTCACCTCTGGCTTCACAAAGATCATGAAGAGCACAGCAAGTCACAGTAATATGGACAGCATTGATGACACTGGAATCCAAATGGGTCTGTAAACATCTCTAGCAGGATTTCAGTCTACCAAAAGCCCATTCAACAACCATTCTACACCTGCTGAGCGTGTAATTAAACCTTCTTTTGCCAGGGCCTCTGAAATCAGGATATGGTTTCATAAGCCAAGGGAAAAGTGGCTATGTAGGTCACCCAGAATAATGGTGGGGACACTAATACCACTTATGTCAATGTCATTTGGTGGGACTAGTGTCCCAGCATGACCATGATTGTAGCCTCCTGATCAGCAAAAGCTCTGGTGTCATAAACTTTCCCAGTGAATCTATTCGGACGATCATAAATTGCCTTCTATAGTCCACGAGGGCCTGCGTAACAATGGGGAACAATTGTAGTTTTATGTACTCATATGCTCTTTGAGGAGGGCAAACTATGGACACGTGAGTACCATCAATGGCCCCAGCACCGTTTGGAAACCCCATTCTCTCAAAGCCAGCAGTTACTTCAGGAATTGCATTTATACCCACCACTTTGGGGTAAACCACATTCCCAAGAGCATCAGAAACCTCTGCCACCACTTTACCCACAGTCATCCTGCTTCTGAACCACCAAGGGTGGCCTCATCCATTTGTCTTTATGCTGCAGGATTGGGGTAAACTGCTCACAAAGTTCCAAAAATGTAGCTTTCTTCATGTGAAAGTTCTGCACCCACTGCTGGTCATCCCAGTCTGCATAATGTGATCCCACCCATCTGTGTTCAGGGCCCTGCACCAGATGTGCCAGTCTACATAGGGGGCATCAGCAGCTATACAAAGTGTAATGTGCAGTATCAGCCACTTCAAGTCTGCCATGCCTGGGTACACCTCTTCCTCTGCAGCCTCCTCCATCATAAGTTCTGTCATCTACCTTTGGTGGATCAGAAAATGCTGCTGAAATGTCCATCAGCATCTCATGGAAGCTCTGACAGTTTCCGTGACCCAGGAGTGAAAGCGCAAGCAAGAGACGTTCTTTAAGAAAAAAAAAAGTTTCCTCCATGTTTCTGGCTCTGGTAGCTGGGAGTACGCTGACCAAAATGCCTGCTCAGCAGGATGTATTGGTGGGCTGTTCATACCTCTTGTAACGTACAGGGTGGACAGTCAAGTTTTCCCACAGTGCACCACGGTCAAAGGGCTAGAACGGTCACATTTCCGGAGGGTGCTAGGAAGTCTGGGATATGGTTGGTTTGACTCCAGTCTGCATACTATGAGACCCCCAGGTGTGAGCCTGGGTTAGAAAATTCTTAACCTAGGGTTAACAATCAGTGTAGATGCTCAAGTCCTGGGTTCTCTAACCAAGGGTCAGCTGACTCAAGTCCTGCTAACCCTGGGCTTACATTGCACTGTAGACATACCTGTTGTGAACTACAACAGAGCTGGCATTGATACTATACAGAGGATGCACACCCTCTGTGCAGCTTCTGAAAATCCTGCTATTCTGCTGCAGGAAAATTGCACAGATTCCTCTACAACAGTGTCCTCTGCATCCTCCAAAGAAAAATCAGGATTTTCTCTTTGTAGAGACTTCTAGCAATGAATCTTTCCCCAAGTTCTATTTAGAGGGTCCTCCCCAGCAATGCTTTTATTGCAAATGTGTTTCTGGAGGTTAATTACATTATAGTAATAAATCTAAGGATACATACTGTGCGCTCACTCTCTCATTACTGGAAATAAAAAGAATGATTTCTGAGGAGTTGGGCTGAAAGCTTTTATAATCATTTATCTGATGAGAGCAATCAGTGATAGAACTAACAGTTTGCTCTTTAACCCTCATATCTGAGGCTCATTAGATTACCCTGCATCACATGTCTCAAACATCTGAGCTGGCCTAATGAGACTAACTGTGCCATAAAGTGAAACAAAAAAAAGTCTTACATTTGAAGTAGATTTAACCCCCTCCCCTCACTTTTGGAAAAAAATTGAATGCTGATTTGACTAAGCGAATGAAAATGAATAAAGTAGAAGTTAAAGGAGGTTTGAGGGAAAGTTCACTAGCGGCAAAATAAGACTTGTGTGACCTCCAGTTCTTTTGATTGTATTGATTCAAATGAAATGCAACTAATATTTGAGTCATATCAATGTGCCATTTATTCATTGCTATTGAAACAAATGTAATCCATATCTTTACAGGTCTGAAAGGTTTTGCTGTGCATTGCTGTAGACGTATAGGAATGAATATGGCATTGACCATGGGATGCTGTTCCAGGAAGGACTGCTAAGCAGAGATGGGGTCCACCTATCGAGGAAGGGGAAGAGCATATTTGGATACAGACTGGTTAACCTAGTGAGGACGGCTTTAAACTAGGTTTGAAGGGGTCAGGTGACCAAAGCCCACAGGTAAGTCAAGAACATGGAGACCTGGAAGGGGGGGTTGGAATTTTTTTTGGGGGGGAGGCGGGGTTCATGGGCTGTTATTGCAGGGATAAAGGAGAGACAAGACAGAACTGGGGTGAGGGGAATCAAATCAGTATCTTAGATGTCTGAAAACTAATGCGAGAAGTATGGGGAATAAGCAGGAAGAACTCAAAATGCCAGTAAATAAACACAACTATGACACAGTTGGCATCACAGAGAAGGTGAGATAATATGCATGACTGGAATATTGGTATAGACAGGTACATATTGCTCAGGAAGGACAGGCAGGGGGAAAAGGGAGGAGGTGTTGCCTTATGTATTAAAAAAATGTATACACTTGGACTGAGGTTGAGATGGAAATAGGAGACAGGCTTGTTGCAAGTCTCTGGGTAAGGATAAAAGGTGTAAAAAACAAGGGTGATGTCATAGTAGGGGTCTACTACAGACCACCTAACCAGGAAGAAGAGGTGGACGAGGTCTTTTTTATACAACTAACAAAATCATCCAAAGCACAGAACTTGGTGGTGATGGGGACTTCAACTACTCAGACATCTGCTGGGAAAACAACACTGCAAGGCACAGATTATCAATAAATCCTTGGAATGTATTGGAGACATTTTTTTATTTCAGAAGGGAAGAGACTGGAAAGCACATTGGAAAGCATAATCCCAACTATACATATAAAATGATGGGGTCTAAATTAGCTGTTACCACTCAAGAAAGAGATCTTGGAGTCATTGTGGATAGTTCTCTGAAAACATCCACTCAATATGCTGCGGCAGTCAAAAAAGCAAACAGAATGCTGGGAATAATTAGGAAAGGAATAGATAATAGGACAAAAAATATCATATTGTCTCTATATAAATCCATGGTACGCCCACATCTTGAATACTGTGTGCAGATGTGGTCGCCCCATCTCAAAAAAGATATATTGGAATTGGAAAAGGTTCAGAAAAGGGCAACAAAAATTATTAGGGGCATGAAATGGCTGCCGTAAAAGGAGAGATTAATAAGACTGGGACTTTTCAGCTTGGAAAAGAGACGGCTAAGGGGAGATATGATTGAGGTCTATGAAATCATGACTGGTGTAGAGAAAGTAGATAAGGAAGTATTGTTTACTACTTCTCATAACACGAGAACTAGGGGTCACCAACTGAAATTAATAGGCAGCAGGTTTAACACAAATAAAAGGAAGTATTTCTTCATACAACAGCACAGTCAACCTTTGGAACTCCTTGCCAGAGGATGTTGTGAAGGCCAAGACCATAACAAGGTTCAAAAAAGAACTAGACAAATTCATGGAGGTGCTTAATGACTTCTTTGTTTTGGTTTTCACCAAGAAGGTTGGTGATTGGATGTCTAACATAGTGAATACCAGTGAAAATGAGGTAGATTCAGAAGAGGCTAAAATAGGGAAAGAACGAGTTAAAAATTACTTAGATGTCTTCAAATCACCAGGGCCTGATGAAATGCATCCTCAAATACTCAAGGAGCTGACTGAGAAGATATCTGAGCCATTAGCAATTATCTTTAAAAAGTCATGGAAGAAGGGAGAGATTCCAGAAGACTGGAAAAGGGTAAATATAGTGCCAATCTATAAAAAGGGAAATAAAGACAACCCAGGGAATCACAGACCAGTCAGCTTAATTTCTCTACCTGGCAAGATAACGGAACAAATAATTAAGCAATCATCTGGAAGATAAGGTGATAAGTAACAGTCAGCATGTATTTGTCAAGAACAAATCATGTCAAACTAACCTGATAGCTTTCTTTGGCAGGGTAGCAAGCCTTGTGGATGGGGGGAAGCAGTAGACGTGGTATATCTTGTAGCCTATAGGACTACCCTGCTTGCTTGCATATATATTAATCTTTTCTTATAGTTTAAGTATTTGATGTATTGTAATAGGTTTATAAATTTATATTAAAGTAAGTTTGTACTGTAATAGCAGTAATGCAATTGTAACTTTGTAACTCTGGGTATTTTACCATTTACTTACTATTATTGATTTTAAGGCTATATCTGTCTTAGTGTGAGCTTCCTGTCATGCCCGCGAGGGTCCTTTGTAAATTCTGTGGAGCCTGATTCGGGACAAGAACTTTTATCTTCTGATCAAACAGATTGGCGAGCCTATAACCCATACTAATTAATATTAATGATTAATTATTATTAATGTTAATTAATTAAGATTAAATTAAAATAATAATTTAATTTATCAATTTAATTTCTATCAGTACACCCTAAATCAGGCTACAATCTTGACTTTGGTAAAACTTTTGACCTTCTCATCCACAAACTAGGGAAATGCAACCTAGATGGAGCTACTATAAAGTGGGTGCAAAACTGGTTGGAAAACTGTTCCAAGAGAGTAGTTATCAGTGGTTCACAGTCATGCTGGAGGGACAAAGTGAGTGGGGTCCCACAGGGATCAGTTTTGGTTCCGGTTCTGTTCAATATCTTCATCAATTATTTGGCTAATGGCATAGAGCAGTGGTAGGCAAGCTGTGGCCCACGCCCACATGCGGCCTGTCAGGGTAATCCACTGGTGGGTCATGAGACAATTTGTTTTCATTGACTATCCACAGGCACGGCCACCCACTGGTCTCAGTGGCTGTGGTTTGCCATTCTCAGCTACTGGGAGCTGCAGGAGGGCGTGCCTGCGGATGGTCAATGTAAACAAAATGCCTGCCAGTGGATTACCCTGATGGGCTGCGTGCAGCCTGCTGGCCGCAGGTTGCCCACCACTGCACTAAGCTATTGCAGTACAACAAAGAGGGGTTGCTTCCATTTTCAACAGAGTAAGATTTGAGATTCTTGAGATAGAGAGGACAAAGGAAGTAGGCCTATGGGGTTGTGGGATACACTGCAAAGCAATAGGGCTCAAATCCTGGGTCAAGGTTTAATCAGGGCTCAGACCCTGAAGCCCCACAGGGTCCTGTAAACCTGGGTGAGAGAGAGAGAGAGAGAGAGAGAGAGAGAGTGTGTGTGTGTGTGTGTGTGTGTGTGTGTGAGAGAGACAGAGAGAGAGAGAGAGAGAGAGAGAGAGAGTGTGTGTGTGTGTGTGTGTGTGTGTGTGTGTGTGTGTGTGTGTGTGTGTGTGTGTGTGTGTGTGTGAGAGACAGAGAGAGAGAGAGAGAGAGACAAAAAGGAGGTTAAGTTTCAGCCTGACTCTGCACCCAGGCTTACACTGCAGTGTAGACATATCCTAAGACCTTTGGACTTCTTTTCTTCCATGGCAAAGGCCACTAGGGATACAGAGCCTACTCCTGCCATTATGCTGTGGAATGGATTTTGTTGCTGCCCCATGTCCTACTCTGGGCATTAATCAACATTGTTTCTTTTCCTCTATGCTTCATCTCTAGTTTTGCCTATCACCTCTAAATGAGTGATTCCCACATCTTCTATTTTCCTATCCTCCCTTTTCTATAGCAATTGACAACCCCACAGCCATTTCTATATCCTAGGCTTTTTCCATTAAAAAACTGAACTTCCCAAACCCCCAAAAGTTTAGTTTTTTTTACTCTGAAAACAAATATTTTTATTCTAGAATGCCACTGTAGTGCCTCATAGGAGTTGTAGTTTAGGTGCCACATGATTCCATTCTCCTCTGAGTCAGGCTCCCCAGCCTGACTTCATGTCCTGTGATGCACCATGACCATGCAACAGCCATGATGCACCACCTTCCCTCCCTAAAAGGTGCATCATGGGAAATATGGACCAGCCAGCAATCCCAACCTATAGAGGAGACTGGGAGCATGACACATCAAAACTGCAACTCCTATAAGGCACCACAGTAATATTTCACAACCAAATCATTTTGGTATTTGGCTTAATGATTTCAGATTTTGACTTTTTGATAAGCTCCATTTTCCATTACAATTTTTAGTTTTTATTTTTTGAAATTTTCATTGAACTTTTTTGAGGGGAGAAAAAAATATTTTCAGGGATCCTATTTTAGTCCAGCATAAGGAATCAGGAGACATATTAATCTGAAGACTGCCTGTTTCTTCTGCCTGAAGGCAGGCAATTCTGGAAGGCTCTCTTCAGGGGCTATGGCTTTGTTACTGAACAGCTAGCAAGAGGCCAGTGTTGCCTACATCTACAACTTGAGAGAGAAGATTCACATTAATGAGGACTGGTGGACATGAGAACAAAGTTTACAGCTGGAGCTATTTTTAAATGGTTTTGTAATTTCGCATCTACAATATGCTGTGGATGCAAAATTGTATGTGTAAACAAGAACATTCACAGACGAGAGTTTCAAAACCATGTATTGGATGTCTAAATCCCTTTTCCATTAATTTTATTGGTAATTTGGCATTTATATCCCATATGCAGGTTTGAGAAATCTCACCTTTGATAACTAACCACCTGATTTGCAAGCACTATTTACAGTGCTATCATTTAAACTTGTGATTGTTCCCATAAGCTCTTCCCTTGATTTTCATTGCAGGTGCAAAAGTAAAAGTTAAATTGAGACCCCATTTTTAACAAATGTACCTTTCAGATACCTAAATACCTTTCTGTTTATAAGATTTTCCTCTTACATAAAGGAAGTAGTCAGATGGCCATCAAAATAAATGGAAGCAAATGGACAAGTGAAGGAAGAGGATTTGAGAAAGAAACCCTACATGAAATTCTGGCGCCAATGAAGTTAATGGCATAACTTCCTTGGATTTCAATAGGGTCAGAATTTTACCCTTGAATCAAGGCCATCATTGTTGATAGTTGGTTAGGGTCCCAAACTCTGATGGAGGTGTTTGCATTGCTGCTGGCAACTGGAATTCGCGGACAGTTAGCCAAAGGAATGAACTTTTGTGATGCATTTCTGTGAAATTGCATCTATTTTATACTAATCCTACTGAAAATATGTTCATTCCTACAAAAAACACTTTCAGGGAGTCTTTTACAACCATATCATCTTTGTCCTACATCTGTGTATATAGTACAGTTTCAGGGCAATGCTTGTTTCTTACTTTTCACTGGATGTTCAAAAATCATTTGTGGGAGACTTTAACATGTCAGATCTGCCCCATGTTCATTTTATTGCTTTTTGTCATCACCAAGTAGTATTTGAGACCAACTCAGAAGTAAGAAGTAATTCTTTCAATGAAATACCTATTTGAATTAATTAAAATTATCTACAAGCCCTATTACAGTCTTTATTCAGGCAAAACACCGCTGGACTGTTGGATCATGTAATATAAATGAAGTTCTAATCAAGTAATATGGAATGTAGGCAATAATAATTCAATTTACTGTTCAAAGAAAAGTTGAAGCCTTTATTTTCACAGGCAATGTTTGTGAATTACTGGATCAATCTTTGCTAATCACTGGAAGTGGAGATCAATATACACACAGTATCTATTCCTTCAGTAATAATCAGATGCATCACCTAATACTGAAGGAAAGAAAGCAACATATGTCAGCTTTTTAATCATTTGTCTTTCTTACAATTTTTGTAAGCTAATATGGAATCCAGATCTCTGAAGGTGAAAGGCTAGTGCAATAGCCCACAATGCCATGGAACTGATTTTCTTTCTGTTAATATATTTTTACTCTAAATTTGATTTTTTCAAGCTGTCCACATTAAATGTGAAAAAGCTCTGCCTAAAATAAATTTTTTCTAATACAGAAATATGTTAATATTTTGCTTTTGAGAATCAGTAGGTTAGAGAAGTGAGCATCTGCTGAAGAGAAAATAGAAGCAATGCAGAAACTTTATAGTTACCACAAAAATATCCAATATTAAAAATGTCAAGCATATTTATATTCCAAGTTAAGGCAATAAGATGGGTACCATTGCAAGCCATTTTTATACCAGTGTTGCCATGGATTGGAGGGGATCTGTGTACCCCAGATTTTGATCAAGCTAATTGCAACCCTATTGTGTGCATTCAGCCACCAGGAATCAGCCACCACCTAGTTAAGTGTTAATTTGAATAAGCAGGGCTTCTGGAGGCAAGGTCACAACTAGATGCAGGCTTGCAGTTTCTGCTAATCAGAATAGGAGCAGAGGACAAAAGAGTTAAATTGAGACTGAAAGAAAATAAGTGGATGAAGACCTTGAATTTGGGCTTCTTTGATACAGAAGCTCATTATGACTAAGATTGTTAGGACTGTTTGTTCTTGAAGTTAGGAGAGGTGATGACCTAGAACGGGTCACTGTGAGCTATGTGTTTTGTAAAAGTTAGTTATAAAAAGACTAGATAAGAGAGTGTACTTTGGAGCAGCTCTCTGAAGCTATCCCGAGAGACATTTTCCTGACACCATGCTCCCCAGCAGGGAATTGACCAGTCATGGCTGATCTGCTGTCAATTACTCAATACCATCTCAAATTCTAGGTAATGATTTGGAATGTTCTAAACCTATTGCTTATGTCTGTGTGTGCTTAAATCAAATAAATTGCAGCTTTAGATAAAAGCACACTTACTTGTATCAATTTTTCATCAGCCGGAAGTGCTGTGTTCCCATTGATTTATTCCTGACACCATCTGGAGTGAAACAGTGAAGTTACCATTGCTTGGGTTCTGAAAACCCTGGGTAACAGCAGTATAGCATACCTGAGCTGGTGCATCTACATCAACACAGCTACAATGAGGCAAAAAGCTCCAGTGAGCTTAGTGAGCTTAGTCCAGTGAGCTTAGTCTAATACATTAGACTCACCTCTGTATTTGGTCCTGTGTGTCAGCTTGAATCAGACAACTAGGTTCTCCATCTTTTTTCAGCGGCTCTGAAACACTAAGGAAGCCTACTGTTATTTAATGGCCATTAAAGTCAGTCAGAAATCTTCAGACAGAACATTTATCCATAGGAAAATGATTCACTGAAGTCAAATGTTCCATGGGAACTCTTTCATTTTCTTCTGATGGAAACAGATGGAAACCAGGCATCAGCCCCGAGAGATTCCAGACTCCCAGCTCCTCAAGAAGCTTATCTGGTGGGCTGCAAAGGGCCCAGACAAGCGTGACAAGAAATTTTCTAAGAATTCCATTGATAAGAATTGTCTAAGAATTCCATTTTTTTAAAAATCCCTCCTGTGGAAAGTTTCACATATATCCAACATTTTGTACAGATTTGAAACTAACTTTTTTTGGCACATACAAAGTTTTCTGCAGGAGGGAAATTCTAACTCCTACACCACTCTACTGGCTATACTTAAAAACAAGAGATCAAGTGTTCTACAATCTGCCCCTCAATATGCATAAACCACATGCTCAAAATGTGAGAGGCTACAACTTAGAGATCATAGAATATATAGGTGTGATTACAGCTTGATGTGATGCCTATGTACTAACCAATTACATTTATCCTAATAATGACATTTTACAACTTCTTTCACTGCTATTAGTGTGAAAACTTTTTTAAAAATCGTTTAAATAAGAACCACAATGTATATTCTATCTCCTTTAAAACTCTTCATGGTATGGTGAATCCACCAGACTATAAATGTGGGAGTATTTAACATCAAAAGCATTTATGAAAAGAAAAGGAGTACTTGTGGCGGCTTAGAGACTAACAAATTTATTAAAGCATAAGCTTTTGTGAGCTCACTTCATCAGATGCATATAATGGAAAATATAGTGAGGAGATTTTATATACACAGAGAAAATGAAACAATGGGTGTTACCATACAGACTCTAACAAGAGTGATCAGGAAAAGTGAGATATGACCAGCAGGAGAGCCGGGGGCGGGGGAAGCGGGGGGGACCTTTTGTAGTGATAATCAAGGTGGGCTATTTCCAGCACTTTACAGGAACAGTAGGAGGGGAAATAAACAAGGGGAAATAATTTTATTTTGTGTAATGACACATCCACTCCCAGTCTTTATTCAAGCCTAAGTTAATTGTATCCAGTTTGCAAATTAATTCCAATTCAGCAGTCTCTCGTTGGAGTCTGTTTTTGAAGTTTTTTTGTTGAAGAATTGCCACTTTTAGGTCTGTAATCGAGTGACCAAAGAGATTGAAATGTTCTCTGACTGGTTTTTGAATGTTATAATTCTTGATGTCTGATTTGTGTCCATTTATTCTTTTATGTAAAGACTGTCCAGTTTGGCCAATGTACATGGCAGAGGGGCATTGCTGGCACATGGTGGCATATATCACATTGGTAGATGCACAGGTGAAAGAGCCTCTGATAGTGTGGCTAATGTGATTAGGCCCTATGATGGTGTCCCCTGAATAGATATGCAGACACGGTTGGCAATGGCCTTTGTTGCAAGGATAGGTTCCTGGGTTAGTGTTTTTGTTGCGTGGTGTGTGGTTGCTGGTGAGTATTTGCTTCAGGTTGGGGGGCTGTCTGTAAGCAAAGACTGGCCTGTCTCCCACAATCTGTGAGAGTGGTGGGTCATCCTTCAGGATAGGTTGTAGATCCTTGATGATGCGTTGGAGAGGTTTTAGTTGGGGGCTGAAGGTGACCGCTAGTGACATTCTGTTATTTTCTTTGTTGGGCCTGTCCTGTAGTAGGTAACTTCTGGGTACTCTTCTGGCTCTATCAATCTGTTTCTTCACTTCAGAAGGTGGGTATTGTAGTTGTAAGAACGCTTGATAGAGATCTTGTAGGTTTTTGTCTCTGTCTGAGGGGTTGGAGCAAATGCGGTTGTATCGTAGAGCTTGGCTGTAGACAATGGATCGTGTGGTGTGGTCTGGATGAAAGCTGGAGGCATGTAGGTAAGTATAGCAGTCAGTAGGTTTCCGGTATAGGCTGGTGTTTATGTGACCATCGCTTATTAGCACCCTAGTGTCCAGGAAGTGGATCTCTTGTGTGGACTGGTCCAGGCTGAGGTTGATGGTGGGATGGAAATTGTTGAAATTGGTGGAATTCCTCAAGGGCTTCTTTTCCATGGGTCCAGATGATGAAGATGTCATCAATGTAGTGCAAGTAGAGTAGGGGCATTAGGGGACAAGAGCTGAGGAAGCATTGTTCTAAGTCAGCCATAAAAATGTTGGCATACTGTGGGGCCACGTGCGTACCCATAGCAGTGCCACTGATTTGATGGTATACATTGTCCCCAAATGTGAAATAGTTATGGGTGAGGACAAAGTCACAAAGTTCAGCCACCAGACTCTAACGAGAGACTGCTGAATTGGAATTAATTTGCAAACTGGCTACAATTAACTTAGGCTTGAATAAAGACTGGGAGTGGATGGGCCACTACACAAAGTAAAACTATTTCCCCTTGTTTATTTCCCCTCCTACTGTTCTTGTAAAGTGCTGGAAATGGCCCACCTTGATTATCACTACAAAAGGTTCCCCTCCACCCCCACCCCCGCTCTTCTGCTGGTAATAGCTCACCTTTCCTGATCACTCTTGTTAGAGTCTGTATGGTAACACTCATTGTTTCATTTTCTCTGTGTATATAAAATCTCCCCACTATATTTTCCACTGTATGCATCCGATGAAGTGAGCTGTAGCTCATGAAAGCTTATGCTCTAATAAATTTGTTAATCTCTAAGGTGCCACAAGTACTCCTTTTCTTTTTACAGATACAGACTAACACAGCTGCTACTCCGAAAAGCATTTATGCCTTTGATGTTAAAGAAATATATTTTGAGACTTCTTAATTTATATTAAAGAACCAATCTGCTAAGCAAGAAGTTAGAAATATGTGTTTCCCCTTTTCTCATTTTCACAGACAATAGTAGGAATTTTCAAATACTTGATACATACAATAAGCAAGAATCAAAACGCCACACCATAAGAATGGCCATACTGGGTCAGACCAAAGGTCCATCCAGCCCAGTATCCTGGATGATCAGTAAAGATCGAGTGATCTCTCTCCTGCCATCCATCTCCACTCTCTGACAAACAGAGGATAGGGACACCATTCCTTACCCATCCTGTCTAATAGCCATTAATGGACTTAACCTCCATCAATTTATCCAGTTCTCTTTTAAACTCTGTTATAGCCCTAGCCTTCACAACCTCCTCAGGCAAGGAGTTCCACAGGTTGACTATGCACTGAGTGAAGAAAAACTTCCTTTTATTTGTTTTAAACCTGCTGCCCATTAATTTCATTTGGTAGCCCTTCATTCTTATATTATGGGAACAAGTAAATAACTTTTCCTTATTCACTTTCTCCACACCACTCATGATTTTATATATCTTATCATACCTCCCCTTAGTCTCCTCTTTTCCAAGCTGAAAAGTCCTAGCCTCTTTAATCTCTCCTCATACGGATCTGTTCCAAACCCCTAATCATTTTAGTTGCCCTTTTCTGAACCTTTTCTAATGCCAGTATATCTTTTTTGAGATGAGGGGACCACATCTGTATGCAGTATTCAAGATGTGGGTGTACCATGGATTTATATAAGGGCAATAAGATATTCTCTGTCTTGTTCTCTATGGCTTTTTTAATGATTCCTAACATCCCGTTTGCTTTTTTGATGGCCGCTGCACACTGCATGGACGTCTTCAGAGAACTATCCACGATGACTCCAAGATCTTTCTCCTGATTAGTTGTAGCTAAATTAGCCACCATCATATTGTATGTATAGTTGGGGATATTTTTTCCAATGTGCATTACTTTACATTTATCCACATTAAATTTCATTTGCCATTTCGTTGCCCAATCATTTAGTTTTGTGAGATCTTTTTGAAGTTCTTCACAGTCTGCTTTGGTCTTAACTATCTTGAGCAGTTTAGTATCATCTGCAAACTTTGCCACCTCACTGTTTACCCCTTTCTCCAGATCATTTATGAATAAGTTGAATAGGATCGGTCCTAGGACTGACCCTTGGGGAACACCACTAGTTACCGCTTTCCATTCTGAAAATTTACCATTTATTCCTACCCTTTGTTCCCTCTTATCCCATGACAACTTAATTTACATAAGAGCCTTTACGTAAGCAGAATTTTATTGTTAAGCAGCTATCCAATATGGTGTGTGTTGGAAGTATTGGGGGAACTGACTATGATTGCCCCCTTTGGCCTTCACATTCTATGAATATTCAAGTTTACTAGCAGAAATGATTTTTCAGCAATCCTGGTATTTGGTGTTCTACCTCATCCAGTTGGGAAACAGAAACTTCCCCAATGTACAATCTAAACAGCTGTATCAAACACTGGATACTTGCAACTCACTATTCACAAACAATTTGCAGATCAGGAATGAGTCACAGAAGTTATTCAGCAAACAATTCTGAATATCAAATACATTTGAGAAAATCACAATCACTTCATGGCCAACTCATGAATACAAAATGAGGCAAAATTCCAGAAAATAAATATTCTTTCTCACTTATTTGACCTGCTCTTCCAAGGACACAGCTAAGGCCATTATTTAGTCTATTTACAGTGCTAATTTGTGTTATTTCTACTACTTTGGAGATTGTACTTGAAGGGCTAAAATCCATATGCTGTTTATGTTACAACCTGATATATAAACTGTGTCAGCTCTTTTTACAGGCCCAAAATCCAGAGTTTGGTCAAGAAGACAGAGGCCTAGCAAATAGTGAACAATATTAGCTAAGAAGCAGAACAAACAGAGGACAACCTTGCTTTTTGTTAAAATAAGCTTGGTCAGCAAGAAGCCAGGTGGAAATTATAATTGGGGGCTTTATCTCAAAGTTGCGAACAGATCATAGGAATGAAAGGGGCCCTGTTTCTTCTGTAGAAGAGGTGCCTTCCTACACACCAGCCTTGAGTTTATGGAAGAGGTTCAAACATATCAGTATGAGATATGATATCCTTCCTCTCACAGATGTGCACCTCTCCTCCAAGCCATTGTCAGTACCTGCCTTAAAAACGCAAATGAATAATTAAAAGACAACCTTTATTGCTATATACTTTTCATTTGTCCTTTTGCTTTAACTCCTAGGTGTGTACCTGTTGGACAATCGGGAGCTACTTCATTATCTATGGATCCCAAATCAGAATTCAACATATATATATTTTATACTAACACACTTTATATATTGTTTAATGGAAAACACCTGTGTACTAATTAAGTGTCATGTGTTAACCTGAAACCATGGGCAGAGACATTATGTAATCTTTTGACCATTGGCTACTGTGCTTATCTTGTCTTGCTGCTAGAACTATCCAGGGGTTTGGGACTGCCTACCCCATCATTTCCCTCCGCCCATGGAAAATCCACATAATCCATTGTAGTCAATTGTTTGGCAGTGTCTCTGAGCCTAATAAGCGAGGTGACACTCCGTCAGCGCTGTACGTAATAAACCCACATACTTGATTCTACACGGTATCCATATTTGTTCCTTCAGTACTTAAGTGTTTTACTAAATTGGTATTATATTCTTAAATTTAAGCTTATGTGTTAGTCAATACTTATTCAGGAAAGTATGAACTATTTTAGTTTTTATCTTTTAAAATGTTCTATGCCAAGTTATGCCTACTACTGCTAAGCATGAATGCCAATCTTTCCAGTTAGAACAGAAGCATGTTATGTAAATGATATCCAAACTAGATATGCTCGAGTTCAAATGGAAATTATTCTGGGGAAGTTCTATGGCCTGTGTTAGGCAGGCGATGAGATTAATGATCACAACAGGCTCTTTGTGTCCCTGTTCTTTGTGGGCCAGGATCCTCAGTTGAACTACATCACCCATAAAGCATCACTGACTCCCCTACAGGAAGTGCAAACTACAACACCCATGAAACATTATAATTCCCATTTGCAGCCAAAAAAGGTTTAGTTTCAACCAAAATATTTCAATTTTTTCAATGAAATTTTCTACAGAAAGCAGAAACTTTTTGTAAAAAAGAGTATAGTTTTTTCAAACACTGTATTCCATCAAAACACAGATTTTTTTTCTTTCAAATCTATCAACTCTAACTAATACATTTTGTGCATTTTTTATTTAATCTGTAATCTTGATATCAAGTTTCAGGAGTGCTTGCAGCAAACCTTCTAAAATTTCATCATACTTAAAATTAGTAAAAATATGCATGTGTGTAACTGAATCATGAACGATACCATTCTGCTGTCACCTCTGCTATGGGAAGAGTCACTTATCCATCACAGCAGGTCCTGAGGGTCACGGTATAGAATTATTACACGATATGTCATGGAAATAGGACAAGAAATATCTTCATTAATTTGCCCTTTATTATTGTAGAGTTTAATTCTTTCATATTTTAGGGGCTTTTTCATTTTGTTTGGAAAACAAGAAACAATGATTTAGGGTGGGATCCTGAGAAGTGCTTAGCTTCTCCTGGAAGATACATTTACTGGATGGCTCTGCAAATTATTACATGGATCTGACCTCCAAATATGTGATGTCTACATGTAAATCCTTGTATGGAGCACAAATGCTGAATATATTATAAAGACAATCTTGCACTTGCAGAAGGATGCATTCGATGACCTAACAAGCCTTTCCCTAATAGATGTAATTTCATTAGTTAAAAGTATGATTTGAAACAACACATTTTTATTAAAGTGAAAATTAAAGTTGTTTTAAGCGCAGTGGTTTTGGTCTACAAACTCCGGTACATCCTTGCTGCAGCTGGAAGCATACTTCCTATGTTGGGCAGATAGACACACACTAGCTCTACTCAAGGGAGTGAACTAAAAATAGCAGCAGAGATGGGGGTAGCCTGGGCAGTAGCATATACCCAGGGGTTCAAGGCAGGTATGTACAGTTATCTAGCCCAAACTGCTCCCCTGTCTACACTACTATTTTTAGGATGCTGGCTCAAGACAAGCGGAGATAACATGTCTGTCTGAGCTGAGAAGCACAGTCCAAGCTGCGGTGTAGACAGGGCCAGATTAAGACCTTTAGAGGCCCTAAGCACTGAAAAGATTATGGTGCCCCCCCAATATGTACTTTCAAAATAAAAACAATACTATCCCGTAAAATGAAATCTTATTTTTCAAAATGACACAAAACTTACATGTATGCTGAAATTAAAATAGCTTCTTTCTAGATTTTCTGATGGCAAACTTCTGCATAAGTTAATCGAAGCTGACTCGACGAAGCATGTCTGCTTCCATACACAATAGGGAAAGTGAATCAAGTCTGTCCTGACACGTTGTTCTCTGAGGGTTTTTTATTCTTTTCAGCTGAGAAAAAGAGCATTCTGTGGAGCAGTTAGTAATCATCAGTGTTAGAAAAATACGTAGTGCGATCTCTATGTTTGGAAATACACATTGTATTCCGTCTTTCAATATTGTGTCATGAAGATCAATGTGACTGAATTTCATTTTTCCTGTTTCATTAAACTTTGCGTGCATGTAACGGTGGAACTGCCGTACTTCACAGAGATTCATGTTCAAGACAACAGGGTATGAGTCTACTAGCTTTTGGGAACCTTGTGAATATTGTTCGTCAGATAAGTCTATATCGTTTAGAAAAGAAAATCTACTTGGTACTTCTTTGTACACTTCGCCTCTCCTCTTCATATGAGCTTCAAGTGTATCAATTATAGCATAGTAAGTAGATACGCGAAATTTGTCTCTAGGATTCAGTGCTGTTTCTGTTGCACTGCTATCATTTGCTTGTTTTTTCCTGATTCGCTTGCGGGACTGGGCTTCTTTGTAGTTTGTATCAGGCGAGATATCTTTTGATATGTCTTCAAATCTTTCGAAATCATTCCTCAAAGAGTGTAAGTGGTCTGCTAATATTTGACAGAGGTCTGCACATTTTTTCAAATCCAATTCTTTTTCTTGGAGAGTTTGACTTGTGTGGTAAAAGCGTTGTAAAATTTCATTCCACACGGTCAACATGAATACAAACTCTAGTTCTTGCATCTTGTTTGCAATGTTTTCTGCCTCTCGTATAGTTTCTCCCTTTTGTGATTGGTCTTCAGCTATACTTTCTAATGCATCCACAATCTTTGAGTAGGACTCCAGAATTGCACTTGTTGCCATTGCATGCGCCCCCCAGCGAGTATTAGAAAGAGATTTCAACACACGATCATTGTCCAAATATGTTTTAAGAACTGCCCATCAGTGTGTTGAGGCAGAGAAAAAAGTATAAAGTAACTGGACTGTTGAGAAAAAACTTACTGCCACCGGACAACAATCAACAGGACTGCGGCCAACAAGATTGAGAGAATGTGCAGCACAAGGTATGAATATGGCATATTTGTTCTGTCCTAAAAGCTTCTTCTGCATTCCTTGATAACGCCCTGACATGTTGGCAGCGTTGTCATAAGAGTGACCTCTGCACTTTGAGAAATCTATTTTGCAAACTTGGCACAGACAATGCAGTACTTGATTTGCCTTTTCTTCACCAGTGTGGCTTTTCAAATTGAGGAATGTTATAAATCGTTCAACTGGTTTTCAATCTGTGGGAGACACATATCTTACTACAATACTCAATTGTGTACAATACTCAGTATGTGAAAGATCAGGTGTAGTGTCAACAGATAAACTGAAGTACCCAGCAGTACTTATTTCATCCACAATATGCTGAATGAACTTTGTCACTCATTAGACCAATGAGTTCATCAAGTATCATACTTATCCAAAACAATATAAGTACCTATAACTCAGAAGAATATATCAATAATAAAACAAATTTATTGCAATACATGACAGGATCTGATTTCCTCGCATTATTTTGCTCTATGTTAGTAGGATGGCCCCCCTCCCCAGTTTAGGTGGGGATAAGTAATAAAAAGAGAACAGAAAAACGGGGGAAGAGTGTGTAGTGGAGTGTAAAGAAGTCTAAAAAAGTTCTGATTTTTCCCATAATGACTACTTCAAATATCAAGTGTTTAAAAAAAATCTCATTTTGTTGGTGCCCTCTGCTTTGCTGGTGCCCTAAGCATGTGCTTAGTCTGCCTATTGGGTAATCCAGCCCTGGGTGTAGTTGTACCTCAGAGCCTCTCCAAGGGAATTTTATAAATATTTCTAGTTACTAGATCCAATTTCTTATGAGACAATCTTGAGGAAAATAGATAAATGATCTTCTGCTAGAAAAATTAAACATTAATTATGATACCATCACAGCCTAATAATCCAAAATTATGGAAAGACTATGCTTTCATTTATCCAGAATACAGAACACCTTGCAAACAATTACTAAGATTCTAACTGGAGTATGCTCAAATTCTTCAACTCCTGCTGTTAATTGCATATCACACCTTAACCAGCTAGGTGCTGAGCATCATTTGTGCCGTGCTGTGCCCATAAAGCTTGTAGGGATCCTCTAGCCTAATAGCTCTGGATTTTTTTTCCTTCTTTTGTCTTGGGTTTTTCTGGAAGACACGCCTTAGTCAAACAACTTACTGGACTCAATACAGGGGTAACTAGGTGAAATTCTGTAGCATGTTTTATACCTGAGGTCAGACTTGATGATCTATTTGCCCCTTCTGGCCTTTAAATCTATGAATGGTATGCAAGATGTAGTTAGGGGAAAGATGCCCATTAACACAAGCTGTGTACTTTACAGCATAACTAAGTAATAGATCACTATTTCTGAAAGATATCATACCTTAGTATTTAGTTTTATGCAACAATTCAAAACGAACAATCGTCAAAACATGCACTTCCTCCCCTATGCCAAAGTCTATGAAATATAACCGGCCTCTACTGGTTTGAATTCTATATTTATCCCTTTTGAAATCTGACTTACTTAAGTAATAACTAAACTCAGTAGTTGTGTTACATTTAATCCATATAAACAACTAATTTGAGCTTTAAGGGGTGAGAAATGAAGAGAAGACAAATAAGAGAAAGTAGTTTACTTTCCCCATCAAGAGAATTAGTAGAAAACACATTGTTATACAGTGGAACAAGACTTTTCGTTAATGTGCTCAAGTTTGAACATAATTCCTTGCTGTTTCTGACAAGCACATTCCAGAACTACTAATGGGGTTTTTGGTATAAAGGAACAATTTTCCTTGTGTGTAGATTAGCTCCAAGTTCACAAACACAGACATACAAAATGAAGGCCAATTAGAACTATAGTATTGCTCTATTAATGCTACTGAAGTTTTGTATTGTAAGCAAAGAAAATACCTCCGGTAAATAATGGCCTAGGAAAAGGAGTTGAATGACTATAACACTTTTAAATGATGAGACTGATCATTACTCTTTATTGGGTATCAGCAGCATATTCTGACAAGCAAATTAATTTCAAAGCAAGATGCAATTACTTCTGGATGGCCATCCACGACAATTCCAGAATATCAGTAAAAATTAAGGCCAATTGCAATTTGTCCACTTGGTTGGTGTTCAACTGAACATTCCTTGATTGATGTTACTGCCCCAGAATCCAGGACATGGTAAGCATTTTTACTGCACAGGCACAGTTCAGAAGAGTCTGACACTGTATCAAATGAAAGAATGTAATTGGAAATTGATAGATAAGAGTATAAATGGATAAAGCATAGCACAAGATTTCCAGATGGCATTTTTATTTTCATATCCCAATATCCACCCCGTTTAACAGGGAGAGATCATTAGAATTCTTGACCATCTCTAAAAGGCAATGTCTCTGAATACTTTGGCAGACCAGCACCACCAGGACCAGCAAAGGCTATCATTAGCTTATCCAGCTTTACTACATGTATTGTCTCATTCGGTGTGTTATTGCACTCTTTCCTAGTGGTGAGGTTGCAAAAAATGGAGAAAGATGGCTACTAACCTGAAGTCTGTCTGTGCTAATGATGTTAATTTTACAGGTGGCAGAGGTACATGACGTAATACGGGTCTCCGACACAGGAGTGTTGATAAGAAACACTGTGCCAAAATCTCTATTGGTGGAAATTGGTGTAGTTTAACAAAGTAAATGGAACTATGCTGATTTACACCAGCTCAGGATCTGTCTCTAAGATGTTATTTGAGGGTTTAGTATCCACCCATTTCAGGAGCTATGATTAGTCATGACAGATTCCTTTTTAATCCAGGTTGGGGCAATTACCACTGAAATACTTTCTCCAATCAAAGTTGTTTTCTTTAACTCCTGGAGCTGATCAGGACTCTATTGAATCTTTTTAGAGTTTAGAGATTATTTAAATAAATCTCACATAAACAAAAATAAAGATTATAGAGAAATGAAAATAATTCTATTTAAATAAATATCTGAGAGGAGTCTTCTTTCAAAAGGTCTATGTATGAAAATCATTGAAGGAGAATCTCACCAATGTTAATAGCTCAGTCATTAACAGAGACTTAATGCTACTCTATCATTGACACTCATTTTGCCAGAAATTGAAGGTCAAAGTTAGCCATTTCCTGATAGAGGGGTTTTGGGTTGTTGTTTTTTTTACTTACGGGTTTTTCAGAGGAGGAACAAGGGGACAGAACTGGGCTCTGTCCCTGTTCCCTGTACAGCAATAAAATCAGCTTCTGAGGGGCAGAATTAAGTACCTCTATATCAAAAATCCTATTGCATTAATGTGAGGGCGGGACAGGGACCAGCAATTGTATCCACCACCTATAGACTAAATCTTCATAAATCCAGATAAACTTTCTAAACTGCCCTGGAATTACTTTAAATTTTATCAGTAAGTTCCAAAACTCTAGCAACTAAAAAGATTAATAAGCCACCATGATACTTGGATAATTATTAATTATCATGCCTGAGAAGCTATTAATCTGCCAAACTGAAACTTTACTCTTGCCAAATATTACAGTAGCTCAACATTTTTTGGGGAAAATATTAAATAAAAAGAAGTCTCTCTTTCACTCCCCCTACTTTCTCTGTCTTTCTAAATACTGGTGGTTTTTCCATTAAGTTTCCATAAATGAGATGTCTTTTTCCTGTGATATAATCAGTCATTCCTTCAAAAAATATTTTCACTACATACTCATCATGCACTTGTGCTATTCCTATTACTGTAAGTATGGTGAGCAAGTCAGATTACAAATCTATTAGATAACTATATTAAAGCTACAGTTTGTTGGTGGATCTGAAGTTTCCAAAGTTTAGGGAAGAAATATGGTCCAGATATGGCATATTAATTGTGGCCCCTCCCTAATTTATATGTTCATGCACCATACATGCCATTAGAGAGAAAGAATTGTCTTGTGGTTAAGACACTGAACTAGGTGTGATGCTACCCAGAGTTGTGAGACATCTCCCCAGTACCTACCCTTGGCATGAAGCAGTCTTATCTGTGCCTGTAGCTCAGCTCCCTGAAACCAATAGTCTTTGGCAACACAAGCACTGACTTCCAGGCCTCACTCTTTCTTTGGAGACTAGTGATAGACACTCACCAACCCCAAGTCTTTGGAGCTCTCAGCCCTTAGCCACTGAACACTCTCAAGAATTACCAGGTAAACTGTTCCCAAAGGAACAATGCACACACCACACCAGCTTGTTTGGTTCAACTGAAAATCTGCTCCAATATAACACCACAGCACTGAGATATATTTATAGTGAAAATGATCATAATTTATTATTAAAGGCTAAGATTTAAGAGGCAGTGAATAATTATAATGATGGAAACAAATGGTTACATATAAAACAAAAAGTATAACGTGCTTCCTAGAGTCTAAAGTAAACTTTAACAGGCTAAAACCCTTGCCTAGAGTAGTTTCTCTCACCTAAAGCAATCTGCCAGCATTTCCAATCAACATGGGGGATCCCCTTTCATGAATGCAAGAAGTGCAATCTGTTTTGCTTCCTCGGTGAAGGATAAAGGTGTCCTGTTGCCTTTTTCCTATACCCCCAAAATTCATGGGTTTTGTCTCCAGAGTCAGCAAGACCAGTGTCTTGTCTCTTGTTGACTTCCCATCCCCTGTTGACTCATATGTAAGTAGGACTTCCATTGTATTGGCCTACAAAGCTTAGTCTACCTGGCCAACAGGGAGCCATGTGAATCAACATTTTTTGTCCGACCCAAAACCACTTCATCAGCTCTGCCCAGAACACAGACTTTAAAACATATTTGCTGTACAAACACATAATTCCTTAAATATCCGTGCATACATCTCACAATAATTATGAGGCTCGATATGACTTAAGCTTTTATTAGATACGTTACTTGACCATCTTGGTTAACTATTACAAAAGCAATGTGCTGACTGTAGTGAGTTTGTCAGGCTTTTTGGGAGTTCCTATTACAGAAGAGTGAACCCTTTGCCAGTTGGCACTGAGGAGTCTTCAGGGTCATAACAGGACTGAGGAGATCTGGATGCAGTTCCCTCTTCTGCCACAGTCTTCCCATATGACCTTGGACAAGTCACTTCATCTCTCTCTGTCTCAATTCCCCCATCTGTAAAAAGACTTTAAAAGGGATAATATTGTTTCCTTTCTCCCAGTCTTTGTCTGTCTAGTCCTATCTTGGTTGGTGTGTCTGGGTGCCAGAGTAATACAAATAATAAATATTAATAATACAGATAAATATATTTGGTGTAACCAGGTGCAAGATGAAAATTATTATTAAAGCTGGATATTTAAAAAGGTTGACCAGATTTGTAATGTTCTCATTAGAGATAGATCCTAGGAATTTTGGCTTTCAAAGCTCATATCTCAAATATTTTTAATTATAACTGTTGATCTTTCACTAAGACATTTTAGTGTACATTGAGGAAATGTTCATTACTGATTTATGTCCCTATTCCATTACTCACTTTGAGAGGACCTGCAGAATAATTAGTCACAATACTTCAATTGTCTTCATCTGGTACAAAAATCATTTTCCTTTTTTACTTATAATGTAGGTGTCATTAGCTTTACTAATTAGTACAACACCCGTTTTCCATGTATTATAATATTTCCAAGGCATTTGGTGCAATCAGAATGGTTGGCAAACTCATTACTAAAGATTCTCTGCTCACATATTTTGGTATGTATTTATGATGAATCCACTAATCCTCTTTGATTTCTAAAGATTTCATATGATCCCAGGAAACCCAATTCTTGTTTCTTTAGTTTGGAAATCATCTACAAATGTTTCTCATTTATTAACTAAATGATCTGGAAAAAGGGGTAAACAGTGAGATTGCAAAATTTGCAGAAGATACAAAATTACTCAAGATAGTTAAGTCCAAAGTAAACTCAGAAGAGTTACAAAGTGATTTCACTAAAATGGGCAACAAAATGGAGATGAAATTTAGTGTTGATAAATGCAAAGTAATGCACACTGGAAAACATAATCCTAACTATACATACAAACAGATGGGATCTAAATTAGCTGTTACCACTCAAGAAAGAGAACTTGGAGTGACTGTGGATAGTTCTCTGAAAATATCTGCTCAATGTGCAGCAGTAGTCAAAAAAAGCTAACAGAATGTTAGAAACAGTTACGAAAGGGATAGATAACAAGACAGAAAATATCATAATGTCATTATATAAATCTATGGTACGCTCACATCTTGAATACTGTGTGCATGTGGTTGCTCCATCTCCAAAAAGATATATTGGAATTGGAAAAAGTACAGGAAAGAGCAAGAAAAACGTATTAGAAGTATGGAACATCTTCCATCTGAGGAGAGTTTTAGAAGACTGCGACTTTTCAGGTTGGAAAAGAGATGACTAAGGGGGGCTACAATGGGGGGGCTACAAAATTGTGAATGGTGTGGTGAAAATGAATAAGGAAGTGTTATTTATTCCTTCACATAACACAAGAATCCGGGGTCACCTAATGAAATGAATAGGCAGCAGGCTTAAAACAAACAAAAGGAAGTATTTCACACAATGCACAGTCAACCTGTGGAACTTGTTGCCAGAGAATGTTGCGAAGGCCAAAAGCATAACTGGGTTCAAAAAATAATTAGATAGGTTTGTGGAGGATGGGTTCATCAATGGCTGCTAGCCGAGATGGCCAGGAATCCAACCCCATGCTACGGATGTCCCTAGCCTCTGACTGCCGGAAGCGGAGAGTGAATAACAGGGGATAGATCACTCAATGATTGCCTTTTCTGTTCACTCCCTTTGAACCACCTGGCACCGGCACCTTCGAAAGATGGGAACTGGGCTAGATGGACAGTTGGTCTGACCCAATATAGTCGTTCTTATGTAATTCTATACTCAAAATTCTGATCTCTGAGAAATCATTCTACTTCTAGCTCCTTCCCACAATCCAAAGGAGACCATACTGGCAGGAGAAGAGAAAACCTATGTTTATAACTTCATTCCATTCCAAATCAGGAGATGAAGCACATGAAGAAAGGAGTAAGTATGAATGACAGTGATATAATAATAATATTTTAAGTCATTTCCTGTAACCTCTTCTGGTTTAACTTTAAATATTAGAAAATTTTAGTCTCCTATTTCCATTGATGGTCACTCATCACTAAGTACCATGGCTTCATTGTCATGTCTGGAAAGGCCTTGACTCTTCTAATTTTCAGACCAATTGTTTTTTCCCCCATTCCTTCTACAGGAGTACCATTCTCACAAACTCCAGTTGGAAGCTGCTGGAAGTTTTGGTTCTAATTTTTTGTAAGTTGGGATGCAGAATCATACTAAACATACTGAAGAATAAAATAGGTTTTTTAGGTTATTTCAATTTTTTCCTCCTAATTTGTCGCTGGTTATTTTGGGGCACGGCGAAATTGTTACATCACCATTTCTCAAGCTAAGCAGGGTTGCCATGTTGTACTCCTATCAGTTCTTAGACAAATTTGATTAATATTCTATTTGTGGACTGTGCTGCTATGACTTCCTGGCCTATAGTTAAACATTTCTATTGAAATCAGTGCTCCTTGATATTATCTGAATGCTATTTTTTGCCTGTGCTGATCTTCAGAGCCACAATCACTTTGCATAATGAGATGTGGCACTACTACAGGTTGAAATCTCAGCTCGTGATTGCATGAAAGAAACTGTCACTTGTAATCATTATCAGTAAGTGGTTTTTTTCCCTGTGTTCCTTGTAGTGATCAGGTTTTATTTGCCTGCTTCTATTATTCTCAGAGCTGGTAACTTAAGGCTGCGATAGTGCAATTGAATAATAATGCCCCAGAGATATTTAGAGAATTCCATTCAATTAATTAATTTATTACTAATTCATTCAACACATAGAAGCAAAAGTTATATTTTCAAGAAGAACAAACCATTTCAATTTCTTGCAGAAGGGTATAATAAGAATCTTGCATTAGATATTGTTCTCATAACTGCCTTAATTAGACTTTAATTTGGATTGTATAGTGACCTCTCAGTAAAGACTACTAGAATATTGCAGGCACAATAGAAGTGTGTATTATACAACTTTCTTCTCAACATGCAGCTCTGCAATTTTCTGGCTTTGGCCAGAACAATTATTTAATGTGCATTTGAGTTGGCATCAATCCTTCCCTCAGTCCCTAGAGCTGAATAGGCACTTTGGGAAACTCCACCCGTCATAGTAAACAAGAATTCTGAAATACCCCACTACTATGAGCAGGAAGACTGGACTAGTGCCATCCTTGATAAATTCTGAAAGAAGCGGAGAGAAAAAAGCAAAGGGAAGAAGGAAACTTCCAAAAAGAAAAAAAAACACTGAATGGAGAAGAGAGAAATCTAGAGGAAGGGCTGGATAAAAAAAAGAAGCTTAAGAGAGAGGAATAAGGGGACAAAATGCAAGAGAAAGGGAGGAGGGAAAAAGTAAAAGAGCAGTATAATGCACAGATGCTGAAGTGGTCTTTAAGAAAGGCAACAGAAAGAATGCCGGTTAGAAGTTACCCAGAAAGTACATCATAGTTGATGCTGGTAGCATCACAGAAAGTTAAGGCTGCCTGACACTTTTCCATCACAAAGATTACATTTTCAGTTGCTTATAACTTTGCAAGGTTTAATCATGTGGACTGAAATTTTCCATGCTGAGTGTCCTGCCCAACGCTGTATATATAAGCTTTAGCTAAAACAATTAGCTGTATCAAGAATTAGTCTGGTAAAAACATATTTTTTTAAATCTTTGGGCAAAACACAACAGACCAAAAAAAACTTACAACTTTTCCATTGAGACACTCTAGACTCTCCATGTGTTAGGGCAAGGGATTGAAATTTTGCAAACAAGGGTGTCATGGGATGTCCCTTTTGCTGTCCTCATGAAAACTCACCCAAATTTTGCCCAAGTTATGGACTTCTGAAAAATTTAAGTTCACATAAGATGAGTAGAGACTTCTTAAGAGTTTGGCAGCTAAAATTCCAAAGATTCCATCTGCACTGAGTATGCTACATCCCCTCACAGCTCCTATGTGTGACCAGACTGCATGTACCTTTCCCCAAGATAGACTGAGCATGCTCCACCCAGGGCTGCCGAGGCTCAGCAGGACTTTCCTTGTAATTGTTCCTACTATCTGCCATGGTCACTGTGAGATCCCAGGCACCAGAATTGAGAACAGGGAGACTGTTCTGCTGTGCTCTCACTCCCACCCCTCCTGGCACCCAGACAGCATGGAGAAGCACGTTGACTAATGCAAAGGGGTGAGGAGGAAAGAGCAGAGAAGGGGACTGGGGCATTAACCAGTGGGAATGGGATTGGAGAAGCCAGAGAATGGGAAGCAAATAAGGGGATGGAGACAGGAGCCAATGGGGGGGGGGGCAGATGCAGAGGAGAGGAGGAGGGGACAGGGGCATTCATAGGCACAGAATGGGAGGTATTTAGGTTGAAGGAGAAGGAGAAGGACTCAGGAGGCAGTTGAGGTTGCATGGGAGAACAGGGGGACAGAGACAGGCTGTGGGCACACTGGTAGAACAGTCTATAACCATTAGAACATGTGCCCCTCCAGAATCTGAAATTGAACTCAGGAGTACCAAGTCTCTATATTTTTCTGCTGTAAGCAAATAGCTGTGAACCCTTTGGCAAAACCTTTTGCATCTGAAGAAGTGTTTTTTTACCCATGAAATCTTATGCCCAAATAAATCTGTTAGTCTTTAAGGTGCCACCAGACTCCTTGCTGTTTTTGTGGATACAGTGGCTACCCCGATACCTTTGGCAAAGAGTTCCTCATCTCCCTTCAGTGGCTTGCCCACATTAAGGAAAACTGCAAGGGTCGGCCCACAACATTTTAGCACCTGAGGGGGGAGCTCAAATGATGCCTCCATGCCCCCTTGCTTGGGCCAAAACTTTGAAAGGTCTCAATTCTTCCTGTTCTACTCCTCTCATGGTACTGCTCTGCTACCTACCCCAATAAAGGAGAACTAACAACTTAAAATGCCTTGTTCAAAAATTTTAAGTGACACTTAACTTTCAAACTACTGAACAGCAAATGTAACTTTTCTTGTCAGCATACTAAACACTGGCATTTTTATCTGTTTGAATAATCAAAGTGGTGCTTTCCATGCCTTCTTGGTTGCAAAGATTTGAACTGCTTCCTGCTGAAGGTCCATAGTCTGGGCCAGCTCTATTGAGATGGTTGCAAGGCCGACCAGACTCTCTTATGTCATTGTGGAACGTAGATGTGTTTTTATTAACTTCAGCTTGAAGAAGCTGCGTTCTCCACTAGCAACTGTTACAGGAAGTGTTAGAAGTATGCGCAGAGCAACGAAAGCATTTGGAAAGAGGGTGGTCAACTTATTTGTGCACATATAATCCAGAACAGCCTTTGGAGTTGATCCTGCTGAAATGTATCTTGAAAGGGCTTTCAGTTCATCACCTAAATCACTTGCATCAATATCGCACATGTCATCATGTGTCAACACTGTCTCTAGTGCCCTGCATTGCTGGTGTAGATTTTCTTCAGGTATAGTGAGGAGTTTTGGAATATCATACAACATCCCAAATATACTGCTGTGTTCCTTGAGCTGCAGGAAACATTCTTCAACTGACTGTATTGCACAATCTAGCACCTGGTTAAAGAATTCAACTTTGAATTGTTGTTTGGGGTCTCTTATGGGATTATCCTGTGCCTCGTAATCAAAATGTCTTCTTCTTCAGTGACTCTTATACTCTTGAATGGGTAGGAAAATAGCTTCAGTGTGAAGTTCCTCAGCCAATTTCTGTGCACTCTTCAGAATGTTTTGAAATCCCTCATCTGACCGGTAAGAAAAGTAGGTATGACTTTGCTTTCTCCAGTTGTTCCATTGCTCCAGATATATCAAGGTCAACACCTTGGAGTCTCTTGCTTACAACGTTTATTTCAAATAGTATGTCATGCCACAACACTAAGCCACACAGAAATTAGAAGTTATGTATGTTTCTGGTGATTTCATTTCCCTCTGCCATTGTTCTCCCACAAACAGTTCCTATCATAGCATTAGCCTCCGTAATGGCAACTATGGCATCATCTATCTTTCCCGTTTCATGTTCAATAGGCTTTATTGCCTCCACTCAACTTTCCCATCGTGTGGCACTCAGTGGTTTCAGTGTCAGAGAGGATGTTCCCAGATGTTGCTTCAAAATTTGCCATCGATTAGTTGATGCAGAGAAAAATACACAGATGCTCTAAATTACATTAAAAAAATTCAGCGAACTCACTAGAAGCTTATGCTGCATCACTGACCACCAAGTTCAATGAATGAGAACTGCATGGGACAAAAAAAGCTCGAGGGTTTAACTCTCGGATCCTTGTCTGCACTCCTCTGTTCTTTCCTCCCATGTTGGCACCATTATCGTAGCCCTGACCTCTCATGTCAGCTGTCACAATTCCTGTATCTTCCAGCTTTTAAGAAGCACATTTATCATACCAGCTCCTGTAGTATCATCAATGTCAATAAATTCTAGAAAATGCTCTCTGACAGTCACCATTGCAGGGACATTTTCATTAGGTTGTTGTTGTTGTTACAAAACGCACCATTAAAGTCATCTGTTCCATATGGCTGATGTCAGGTGTGCAGTCCAGAATAACAGAGTAATAGCTTGCTGACTTCAGATCTGACACAATCTTCTTTTTGTCTTTTGTTGCCAGTAACTGTATGATCTCATTTTGAATTGTTTTTCCAAGGTAGTGGTGTGTGTATATTTCTTGGGTGGTGACTCTTCTTAGATGCTCCTGGAGTACAGCATCAAACACCACCATCAGCTCCACAATTTTAAAGAAGTTTTCACTGTTTAGCACATACAGCTGATCTGAGGTGCCATGTAGTGCTAGGTTTTGGGTAGCAAGCATTCTCACAATGGCAATGAGCCTTTTCAGAGCATTTTGCCAGTAAAGAGACTCTGATGCAATCTTCTCTTGATGCTGATCATCTATGGTGGCCTTTAACCTTAGTTTCACCTCAAGCTCTTTCCACCTATGGAATGTTCTCTGGTGATTTGCTGCCTTCTCGTGGTATGTCAGATTTCTAGCCAGATTTTTCCAGTCCTTTGTTCTTGTAGAACCCAATGTGGCTGGAACATTAGACTGGAAGAGTTTGCAACAAAAACAGTTTACAGCAGTCTGGGTTTTTGAGTACATAAGCCATGGCCTCTGCACTTTGTCACCATTGGGGATTTCACACCAGTAATGTGTTGGATGGAAACTTCTATTTTAATTGTCTTTGGGGAACATGAAGTTTTTCACTTGCTGTGGCCCATGTAGGAAGTCCCTCAGGCTACTGCTCAAGTGGGTCCACAGTCCTGGATCATCTAGACTTAAGGAACTAAACTCAGCAGCAGCTGTTTCTTGCGCCTCCACTTCACCCTTCTCTGATCTACACTTTTCTTCAGGAATGTGCATGGTTACATCCATTTGAGATGGAGATATGGATGCTGCAGTAGCTTCCAAGTCACCTGCACTCTAACTGGAAGATCAGGCATCTCCTCACCACTCACATCCTCACTGGGGACGGAAGGCTCATCGTGACCATTAGTATCTATGTATCTCAGGAGAGCTCCTTTCTACTTAGATAGAAAAGCTTCCTTTGCTTTCTTTCTTTTTCTGAATGCTGCTCAAGGGGGACATTTTCTTCTTTCACTCATGACTGCTGTTCTGCGCAAGCTGTAGTGGCTCTCAACACTCCGTTGAAGGGGGCAAATAAACAGGCTGGTAGCAGGGCCTGAGTGAGGGAAGATATCAGCCTCTTAAGGACCTAACTGGCTCCTACTACTTCAGTTGACTGCCTGTTCTCCTCAAGTGGGTTCAGGGAAGCAGCAGGAAACAGGAAGCTCCCTGAGAAGCTGGTGCTAATCAGTCCGGGCTCCTAGGGGTGCTAGAGAGGTACATAAGAGGCTCCTCCTCCTGTCTCTCCCTGCAGCTCCTGCTGCTTTTTTTATTCCCTCTCACCTTTTCTCCTGCCTGCCCGTTATGTCTTTTGTGCCCTCCTTCCTCCAGCACAGCATTTCACCATCTCTGTGTATCTAGAGCAGAGAGAATACATATGCACCAGCAGCAGACACAATTTCCTACACTCTGGGTCCTAGTGGCACACCCCGCCCCCCAGTCTGGCACCTGAGGCGGCTGCCTCAGTTCTCCTCATGGTAAGGCCAGCCCCGATAACAGCCTACTATTGCTACTTTTTACCCTGTTAGTAAAATGGAAGGTCTGTGTCCAAACTTTGCTGATGACCCAAATTGGGGGTCAACATGGCTCTATATGATAACATTTCTATTCTTCATTTTTTTAAACAATGTTAGAAAATTGTATCCTAAAAACTATGTCCTCGGGGAGCGGGGAGGAGGGGAGAATAGTAAGTGAACATAACTAAAGACTATCACAATGAATATGCAAAAGGGGGCTGAAATAAGAATCCACCTCAATTCTAGCACTTCCTAATGTCTGAGTGCTTGACTCTTAACTTTTTTTTAAGAACAATTGATGTAGTTTCTTAGACCATCCTCTGGGAGTGAATGATTTGGCTGCAGTTTCATTTTCAACAGTTTTATCGTGTTCAGAAATCGAGATGTTTTTAGCTCACATTGAAATACACAGTCTGAGACCTGCACTGAATTCAGAAGTTGTTTTGAAACCTTGGATCGCCTTTCTACCCAAATCTAATTTCCAAAATCCAGCATGGATTTGTCTGTTGATTTCTTTTTACCAGTACTGTTCAGGCCTTGTTCCATGTATGACAGAAGTATTCTGGTATAGTGAAGCTGAGATCTATGTTATAAAGATTTAGCAATTACTTTGTATCACTGCTATCTTATTATAAGATATTGCAACAGATCATCCCCCCTGGCAACTATAAACAAGTGCCATTTTGGTGGATCAGCATACTATGTGTGGAGTTTCCTTAAAATCTTCCCCTCTGGTGGGGTAGGACTAATGGCCTCCCAATCCCATATACCCCCAGTCTGCAAGGGGTCAGCCTCTTGACTCTTCTGTGGCTCCCCACTAAAAGGACAGGTGCCATTGGACAGGCAATCCACACTTATGCAAATTGCTTCTTACAGAGTGGAGGGGAGATTCAGAAGTACTGCCAGTTAATACTGCTGGAATATTAAGTTAAACATATCAATATGCATAGGGTTAGAGAGAAGAGAGAATGTAAGGAACAGCAATAGCCATCATGACAACTGCACCTCCCCCATTTAGGGGGAGAAACCTGGTGAATCCACTAACCCAGTGGCTCCCAAACTTGTTTCGCCGCTTGTGCAGGGAAAGCACCTGGCGGGCCCGGCCGGTTTGTTTACCTGCCGCATCTGCAGGTTCGGCCGATTGTGGCTCCCAGTGGCCGCAGTTCGCTGGTCCAGGCTGATGGGAGCTGCTGGAAGCAGCACAGGCCAAAGGACGTACTGACCGCCTCTTCCAGCAGCTCCCATTGGCCTGGAGCAGCAAGCAGCACAGGCCAAAGGACATACTGACCGCCTCTTCCAGCAGCTCCCATTGGCCTGGAGCAGCAAACCACGGCCACTGGGAGCCATGATCAGCCAAACCTGCAGATGCAGCAGGTAAACAAACTGGCCCAGCTCACCAGGGGCTTTCCCTGCACAAGCAGCGGAACAGGTTTGGGAACCACTGCACTAACCCTATCCTTTCCCTTTTGCAAACCTGTCCCCCAAACCCAAATTCTTCTCTATGGCAACACCCAGAGGATCCCCAAAGAGCTGTGCTGTACAGCTGTGTGATAAGTCTAATTCCTGCATGGGCATTCCAAATTCTGCCCCCAAGGTTCCAGAACATAGAAGACTATCAGAACTCAGAGGTGGTATAGGAAGAACTTTTCCCTCTATAAATGACATGAAGCACAAGTGTTTATCTTGTTTAAGCACAGAGCAATGAGGCTAATCAGGGAAAAAACACAAGGAAAGTTTGGAAAAGTTTGGATAAATTGTTCATGGTTGCTACAATCTGGTCCACTAGCAACAGTAATTAGTAATTTATAAAGTATATTCTGCAAAATGCATGGTCACTAACACTATTTGGCAGACCCCTAGTCAGGCAGATGACAGGAGATAGGTGATAGTCAAATACAGGCAGTAATTTATATACTAGTGTAACCCTTCTGCCCGTCAGAGTTGGCAGCAACAAGGGCCGGGTTCAATATCTAGGGGTTCCATTCCAATAACACAATGCAAACCGGCTCGAGCCCCCACCCAGTGACCTGGGACAAATATATACCACCCCTGCTGGGCGCCTCCAAGAGGCAATACTTCCCCTCTCGCAAGCACATAGTCTGAGTGTAGCAAAAGTCTTTTAATAACAGAGAGAAACAATGTGGCATTATGTTGGGGAAACACCACCAACAGGATTCATAACACAACCCATGAGCAAAAACAACCCCACCCCAGGCAAATTGGGGCATGCCCTTTTCCCTTTGGTTCTTGAGTCCAGCAACCCCAAATCACCCAAAGTCCCAAAAGTCCAATGCCCCAAAAGTCTCTGTCCCTGGTCAGGGCAGCCCCAGAGTTCGAAAGTTTATCGGTGGAGCTTTACCTCCCAACCTGGGTGGAAATGGGACGGGGGTAAGAGGCACCTTACGTGATCTGAAGCTGACCGCCCCATAGCTCCATAGCGGCGCTCCGCTCCGCCAGCCGCCCCACAAAACTCCTTCGCGCAGCTGCGCTCCACTCCACCAGCCGCCCCACAAACTCCTTCGCTCAGCTGCGCTCCGCTCCGCCAGCCGCCCCACGAACTCCTTCACTCAGCTCCACAGCCCACAAGCAGCTCCTGCCATCCACACACTGCTCCGCGTTGAACTGCTTCACCAGCCGTCCCGCAAACTGCTCCACAATATATCTTCAGGCTCCCCCACTACTTAACACAACACTCAGTGATTTCAGCTCTTAGGTGAATTCAGCTTATAGTAGGGGAGCCCCGGTGCTGGTGCACAGTCAGCCCAAAGTGAGCTCAGCAGCCTATAACTAGACTTCTAATGAAATCAAAAGTAGCTCTGATATTCCACAGTGGAGAGAGGAGGAAGTGCCATCAGCATGTAAGGCCCTCACCAAGGGGCCCATGCCACCAAGTATTAATACTTGTCCCCAGCCTCTCTCCATTCACACAGTTTTGGAACCCATGACCCTTGCCTAGCGAGTGCTACTTAGATGATGGTGAATCCCTCCATCATAACAAAAGGCCACATACAGTTCCAAGCACAGTTCCCATAATCAGGGTAATAACAATTTATTCTTCCTGCCCCAATAACAGAGACACTGGGGATCCCACAGCAGCCAAAGTGACCATTTGGGCAGCTATGGTCTCATTCTAGGCATGGTGGGTGTGCCTATGCAAATGAGATCAGCCCCTGAAGTTCTTTTCCACAACTTGCCACACCTCACCACCAGATGTCAGGGTGGAGCTCATCCTGACACTGCTTACACTAGAGATCACATGCAGTGCAGAGTCAAACTTGTATAATTCACAAGAGAAATAATATATATCTTGTTAATCAGATGTATTGTGCATCAGTTAGGCATAGTGTAACATTCATGACTATAATTCAAAGACTTCAGGAGGCTGGATTTTTTGGTTTGTTTGTTAATAGGGTGCAAGACAATACAATGCAATTCTCTAGCATTGTGAACATAAAGCCCTGCAACAAATGTCTAGGTCTCCTGATCTTCATTGATGATTAGTGCTGCATTCATGTTAATATTTTCATATTGTGTCTATTTAATAGTATTTTTACTGTGTCTGGCAAAATAGTCATATTTTATGTGTCATTCACTGTAGTAGAGTCTTGTTAAATGCACATGCTAGATCCTGCCATCCTCCAATTCTTTTCAAGATTCCATGCAACAGATTTCACTATTTTTCATCAGTCCTCGCTGTAGTCACACTTATCAAAGCCATTTTTTAAAAATAGGAAACTTTTCAACTTCAAGGAGATTTACATGTAATGCTACGTTGTAGTGAGGCTAGATGATGTAATTGGAATTTTTTCAGTTCTTTCATATCATCCTAAAGTTGTCCATTAAAACTATCTCTGAAATTACATTTATGGAAGTCTTAAGTGAGTATCATTTAGGAATGAGTTGGCTCAGGTTCCAAGTAGTTGGATGCAGAATACAGCTGACTTCTGATTTCTGAGCAAAACACAGAAAGTTTAGAGAACTGCAGCTACTTCTTTAGATTGTAAGGAATAAATTTAAATGAACTTGTTTCTGCTGGCCATCACTCTGCTAATCTAGAAAAAATGTTCTGCTCACTACTTGGAATTGTGTGTGGTTGGTTCACTTCTACAGAGATCTTGTGTGTGTCTCTCCCTCCCCCCACCAAGCACATGTGCACACACACACACAAATTCTCTGTTTGTATTTTGTCTTCTTAGTTAATCCTACCAGCTGCTCTTCAAAATTTGTAATTTTATTTAAGAACTCAAATGTGATTTGGGTTAGTTGCTCGGTTTTCCACTTATTTAAATTTCTGTGCGAAGACCTGTGGCTTTCATTAATATCGTCAATCTTCTGTTATGTCATGTCACTTTTACTATAACAGGCTTTGTGTGAGTGATGCTATACACATAAGTTTATCAGCAGTAAAATAGTCTAATATGCCAATCAGGCCACATTTTTGGATAATTGCTTCCCAAAGCTATTTGAGAATGATTTTAATATCAGATAATTATCTGAATAAATTACTTTTATTAGTGCCCCATGGTATCACTAGAAAGAAATCCCTAGTGAAATAACATACTAGAACTTTCACTCCCATGCTATCCAAAGAAGACAGTAGGAATGAAACAGCCTATCTCTGGAAGCCGAGAAGGACAGGCTAAATCAGGGTTAACAGCACAAACCATATATAGAGATGCATGCTGGAAAGTAAAATCAATTTGTATTATATAGTGATGGCATTGGTAAAGGTAAGTATTTTTAAAATTTATAATTATATATATAAAATGCACATTCGAACACAATGTGTGCAATTTGAAGAACTCCTCCTAGAACACCAGGATTTTAGCGTGCTTGTTAATAACATTTTAATATTCGGTAACAGCCATTTGTCTTTACAGATGAGAACACTGCTGCTACTCTTTCCAGGGCCCAGGGGCAAAGATCTGTGTAGTTAGCTGTCATGATCAGGAACAAACAGAACAAAGTTGTTTTCTTTCCAGCTTGCAACAAGCTTTACTACATTTCCCTGTCTAATTCTATTCAGAACAAGCACTTTACTCAGCATCCCCAAAGAAAGGTATAGAATTCAGTAACAATGACTCAGAGTCAGAGGGAAAGCGGTGGAGCTGGCTCATGTACAGTGCCTGGTGAGGAGGATTTTTCGTGCCAGTGGACTCTGTCTCCGTAAAAAGCAATTCCAGCACTCAGTGAGCAATCAAATCATTTAAGAACCCAACTCATCTGCAAAGCACCTGGACAGAGTATGAATTCAGCAGACTAACATTATTTCATCATGCAGTAAGTCAAATTTGAAAGTAGTGAGAGAACTTAAAAAGGATGGCTTCTTTTCTTTCTCCGCTTCCTCACACCTACCCGCAATAGTACAGACTATTTTATAACTCTATTATGTTCCCCAATCTGATCAAAAGCTGGCTTGAAACTACAATGTGTTTGCAGGAGCCTTTGTTAAAATTCTGCTATCCAGCAGAATGGAAGGTGGAGGTCAGGGCCATCCTTACCCATACGCAAAGTACGCAGCTGCATAGGGCCACGCCCCTTCCCGCCCCCACTCCACCCCTTCCCCAAAGCCCCCGCCCCTGCTCTGCCCCAGCCCCGCCTCTTCCCGCCCCTGAGGACTGCAGCAGGGCCAGGCCTCCACTCACCAGCAGCTGGAAGTACAGACCTGGCCCCAGCCGCGCCGCCCGTGAGTGCTGGGGGGCGGTTCCCCCTTTCTCCCCAAGCCAGCCCTGCCACCCCCATGGAGGCCTGGGGCCAGCCCCACACACACACCCCTGCAGAGGACTGCCCCCTCACACATATCCACAGGGGGGCGGTATAGAGCCCCAGAATAATTAGGGATGGCCCTGGTGGAGGTGATTTCCCTGCCTCTGGTGGAGATGACCCCCTCTCTAGTTAAGTAACTCATTCATGGCACTAATGACTTATCCTGGGCCTTACACAATTATTTCTGAAGTGCATAGGGTTGGTTTTTTATTTTATTTTTTTTACTTTGGAATGCACCAGATTTCACTAAATATCAGCTTTTTTCAGGATGTTGGGATGTATATTTTGGTCTTTTTCCCTGAAAGAGGATGCTCCCACTCTGATTTCAGATAACAAAACTTTAAACAAGGTGCTTTATATTATCACTCAGGATATCTTTCAGTATAAACATTTCCAACAAGTGGACTTAATAGAAGTTAGTTTGCCCACAGTCATTATTTCCCTACTTAGTTGTGGTTATAAAAAACACTCAACTACTCCTCCATCTCCATTTAAACTGGAGAACAAATAAGTAGTTCTCCCATCTTCTCACCCTCCTTTCTCTTCACATACATCATGCAGCCCAATGTATGGTATTTAACACAAGCTCAAAGGTGATGTTTTTGGTATTGGTGTAAACCTTTTGCCAGGTGTTGATGGCAGCAAAAGAGGGCCAGGTTCAATTGTCTCTGGTTTAAATAACAACGGCTTCAGCCCCCACCCAGAAACCTGAGACTGTATGCACTACCCAGGACAACCCTGATGGGCAATACTTCCCCACTCGCAAGCACTGAGTCCAAAGAGTTAAAACAAAGAAGCAAAAAGGACAGCAGAATAAACTTGGGGAAACAAGCAATTACTAAATTAACAAATTCTATGAGGTAAGACTCTCACGCCCTTTAACCATAGTCCCAGCCTCGTCCTGGCAATTGAGAGTGGCTGGTGCATTCTAACCACTTCCTTCCTCCCTCCACTCACAGTTAGCTGGAATAGGTTGAAGAAGTCCAAGCATGCTGGTAGGTCAGTGCTGCCTGAGCTTCTTTGAGGACCCTACCACCTGAGCCAGCGAGGGTGATTTCAGCTTTACTTGCTGGGTAGGGAGGCCCACACTAGACTCCATTATACAGGTAGTTCAGCTCCTGCCACCACCATCACCCTGCTCTGTCATCACCTCAAAGATGCTGCCACCAAAGAGGCACTCCCCACATAAAATAGGAGATTCTTTTCCCTTTCTAACTGTGCCCAGGCTCCCTTACAGCAGTTTCTATGAGAGTGACCCCAGGCACATTCAATATCAATGTCTTGTCCTTGTATTTCCCAGGCAAGTCAATAGTATTTTATTGCCCCCAGACTTAAAATGTAACTGAACTATAATAAACATGACCCAGTCACCATTCGACTGAAATGCAAATGAGGTCTGGCCCATTCAGTCAATTCCTCTTGCTCTCCAACAGATGCCATCAGAGTTCCCTCTGGATTGCTGTTCTCCCACTTCACCAACAGGTGACAATAGTGAGCTCCTTTCTCTCTAAAGCATCAGGCCACAGGGTGTACATTGGCAACACTTTCTCTGGTTTGAAATGGGAACTTGCAAATCTTTAGGGATTCAAAATAGATGTGATTTGAACCTAATTTGCAGTGTAACCAATCTTCAGTTCAAAGTTATATTTGATTTCGTGAAAGGAAAGAAACCAGGGATACATAGTAATGAATCTGGTGTGAAGTTGCACTCTCTATGACTTTATAAAAATATGCTAATGAGTGTGAATATAATGTAACTGGAATATGCTTCATGCAAGAGGTTTCTTGTAAGGTATCATTACAAAGCTTATAATCTAGTGAGTGTGGTCATCCTATTTGTATAAATGTATCACTCTTGTATTTGAAACTAGAAATATGAACTATAACTCTGAGGTTCTATTGTAGTTATGCAAAGTGTGGGCCATTAATTGTGGTTTGGAAACTTAATGGCTCCCATTAACCAGGACAATTGACTGTAGATGGCTCTGTTTTACTTGTAAGTCCCCCTGTATACCTGTGTGCTGACAAGTGAATAATGAAGTCTTACAGTGAAATGCGATCATGTCACCTGAACTGGAATCCATCTTTAAACTGGTGCTTTTCCACTGAGAAGGAGGGATGGGAACCCAGAGGGACAAAGGACTCCCACCTTATGCAAAAGATATATAAGTGGGTGGAACAGAACAAATAGGAGGGCCATCATGAGAAATCCCCTAACGACCACTTGAGCTGGAACAAGGACTGTACCAGGGGAAAGGATTGTGCCCAAACTAGGAAGGCATCCAATCTGTGAAAGAAACTTATTGAAACATCTCTAAGGGTGAGATTTTATCTGTATGCAGTTTTATTACTGCACTAGACTTAGAATTGCAGGTTTTATTTTATTTTGCTTGGTAATTCACTTTGTTCTGTCTGTTACTACTTGGAACCACTTAAATACTACTTTCTGTATTTAATAAAATCACTTTTTATTTATTAATTAACACAGAGTATGCATTAATACATGGGGGGAGGGGCAAACAGCTGTGCATCTCTCTCTATCAGCTTTATAGAGGGCAAACAATTCATGAGTTTACCCTGTATAAGCTTTATACAGGGTAAAATGGATTTATTTAGGGTTTGGACTCCATTGGGAGTTAGGCATCTGAGTATTAAAGACAGGAACACTTCCTATGTTGCTTTCAGTTAAGTCTGCAGTTTTGGGGCACGTGGTTCAGACCCTGGGTCTGTGTTGGAGCAGACTGGCGTGTCGGGCTCAGCAAGGCAGGGTGTTGGAGTCCCAAGCTGGCAGGGAAAGCAGGGGCAGAAGTAGTCTTGGCACATCAGTTGGCAGCTCCCAGGGAGTTTCTGTGATCCAACCCGTCACATCTGGGCAAACTGATTCTATAACATAAATATCACCCACCCCAGTCAAACCCCTTCCAAGTGTGATGGGTTGGGTCACAGAAACCCCCTTGGGACTGCCACCTGATGTGCTGCGACTACCTCTAAGCCTGTTTTCCCTGGCAGCTTGGGACTTCAGTGCCCTGCCTGGTTGTGCCAGACACACTAGCCTGCTACAAATACAGACCCAGGTCTGAACCACGTCCTCCAAGAGCTGAAGGCTTAACTGAAAACAGCTTAAGAAGTGCTCCTGTCTCTAGCACCCAGATACTCAGTTCCCAATGGGATCCAAACCCCAAGTAAATCGGTTTTACTCTGTAGAAAGCTTATACAGGGTAAACTCATACTTTGTTCTCCCTCCATAACACTGATAGAGAGATATGCACAGCTACTTACTCTGGGTTAATTAATAAGTAAAAATTATTTTATTAAATATAAAAGTAGGATTTAAGTGGTTCCAAGTAATGACAGATAGAACAAACTAAATTGCCAAGCAAAATAAAACAAAAACACACAAGTCTAAGCCTACGACAGTAAGAAACTAAATTCAGGTAACTCTCATCCTCAGAGATGTTCCAATAAGCTTCTTTTACAGACTAGACTTCCTCCTCGTCTGGGTCCAGCAATCACTCACACCCCTGTAGTTACTGTCCTTTATTCCAGTTTCTTTCAGGCAGGAGAAGCTATCTCTTGAGCCAGCTTAAGACAAAATGGAGGTGTTTCCAGGGGTTTATATAGTCTCTCTCTTGTGGGTGGAAACCCATCTTTCCCCCTGTGTAGAATCCCAGCTACAAGATGGCATTTTGGAGCCACATGGGCAAGTCACCTGTCCATGTATGACTCAGTTCTCTACAGGCCGACTCCATTGCCCACATGTTAGCCTGAACATTCCTAGGAAAGCTCAGATGTGGATTGGCATCAGTCGAGGTCCATTGTTAGCCAAGTACTCCCAATTACTTGAATAACCTCTTCACACTATTTCAGAGTAGCAGCCATGTTAGTCTGTATCTGCAAAAAGAAAAAGAGTACTTGTGGCACCTTAAGAGATTAACAAATGTATTTGAGCATAAGCTCATGAAAGCTTATGCTCAAATACATTTGTTAGTCTCTAAGGTGCCACAAGTACTCCTTTTCTCCTCACACTATGTTGACCAAATCTGCCTTATGTGCTTCCTACAGCAAAACTTTAAATACAAGCATAAAACCAACACTCATAACTTCAGATATAAAAATGATATATGCATACGAAAAGGATGAATACATGCAGTAGAACATAACCTTTGCAAAGATATGTTACATGGCCTATCTAACATAAAACATATTCCAGTTATGTCATATTTACGCTCATAAGCATATTTCTATAAAGCATTATGGGGCGCAACATCACACCAAGATTCAATAAACGTTTAAACTATTAACTTGTGGGAGCCTTTGCATGTCAAGACCAAATACGGAAGTGTTGAAATGCCACTATTGCAGGCAGTGGCAGTTAGAGAAAGCTGGTTCTTAGTGTGTTTTCTGGCCCATGTAGAAACAGATGAAGTCATGAAAGGAAACCTGTTTGATATTTTTAAGCCAATTTTGCATACGGAAGAGTTGTACATCAGTCAGATAAGGGGGTCAGGGGACTATTTGCATGAGTAAGAGTTTGCAGCAGAGGGCAGCTAATTTGATTGACAGAAGACATTAAATGACAAAAATCAGAATGAGATGTATGGTAATGGTACATAAGTATTGATCCTGCAATACTTATTCAAGCAAATGGTATACTCACACACATAGTTGAATGGAACAGTTTACTTGAATAAGGATTTCCTGAAAGAATAATAATAAGGGACACAGGATCTGCCCCCAGATTTGGATAGACTTTCAGACACCAGGTAATTATTCAAACCAAGATCAAATAATCCTTAATTTCACTTTGGAGATAATAGTACTTTTTTGAGTTGAAAAGGGCAGCCTTTGATGGATTCCATTTCTCCTCTAACCTGTTCTAATCTTCTGCAGTCAATGGTCTTCCCCAGTAGATGAGAGGAGTTTCCTTCTACATTTGAAAAATCATGCTCTTAGGATTTCTACTCTGAAATGGAATGGAAACTCTGACCTAATGCTACTCTGCAAAGTAGTAATATAGTGGTGTTTTTGTTAGAAAGAATTTGATTTTTCTGCTCTTTCTCCAGGTGCACAGCTGCTTAGGAGCAAGCTCACAGAATATTTATGTCTTTAAACAGCTGCATAAATCAAATTTTGTTTTTATAGTTAAACAATAAAGTGCACATAGAAGAGATTTAGTATTCTGTACCTACTTAGTTATACAATTAAAGAAGCATGAATATTGATCTTGAATGAGAATTTGCCTGCAGAAAAATTAACAGAAATTGTGAATCCATTCACAGCTTAATAAACCAGACCAAATGACACAATATAGCATAGAAACCTTCATTAACGTAGAGCTAAGGTTGTAAGACTGCGCTCAACACAAATCACAGAATCCAAAGAAATAAGCAGGTAAGCCATTAACCACCCACCTTCACTCCATTCATCACGTCATCTTCTCAGACTCAACTATCGCCCTTCGAACAGCCACAGATCTCCACCTCCTCCTGAACAATGTACTACCTGAATTCAGAGCATAAATATAAGACACCAATGCAGCTTCAGATTTCAATTCTGTAATTTTTAAAGAAAAGTCAATACTATGTTTAGAGCAATCACGACTGATATATGTCGCCCATTGTTTGGCATAAGCACCTAAACAGAATTAGCACACTAAAGCAGAGATTAGAATTCACAATGCAATAGCATCTGCCTGAAACAAAATGAGGAGAAGCCTAATTTCTGCTAAAAAGAGGTACTGCCCTAATGGAAATAATTGTTGGTTTCTATCACACCACCAGCCTCTCTCAGTGAGGGATTCATTCATCCTAATCTGCAGGGAGAGACTGGCAGTATGGAGAGGTTTTTCGCAGGAGTGGGTGGGTGAGATTCTGTGGCCTGCGTTGTCCAGGAGGTTGGACTAGATGATCATAATGGTCCCTTCTGACCTTAGTATCTATGAATCTATGAATGTGAGGGAACACAGTCCTATCTGTGGATGCCTAACATAGCGAATGTCAGTGAAAATGAGGTAGGATCAGAGACTAAAATAGGGAAAGAACAAGTTAAAAATTACTTAGATAAATTAGATGTCTTCAAGTCACCTGATTAAATAATCCCAGGATACTCAAGGAGCTGACTGAGGAGATATCTGAGCATTAGCAATTATATTCAAAAAGTCATGGAAGACAGGAGAGATTCCAGAGGCCTGGAAAGGGGCAAATATGTTTTCCAATGTGCATTACTTTGCATTTATCAACACTGAATTTCATCTGCCATTTTGTTGCTCAGTCACCCAGTTTTGTGAGATCTCTTTGTAACTCTGTGCAGTTTGCTTTGGAATTAATTATCTTGAGTAATTTTGTATCGTGCAAATTTTGCCACCTCGCTGTTTACCAATTTTTCCAGATCAGCTATGAAAGTTGAGCAGCACTGGTCCCAGTACAGATCTTTGGGGACACCACTATTTACCTCTCTCCATTCTGAAAACTAACAATTTATTGGTATCCTTTGTTTTCTATCTTTTAACCAGTTACTGATGGATTAGAGAAAATACAGACTAACATGGCTACCACTCTGAAACCTGATCCATTAAAGGATTTTTCCTCTTATCTTAAGACTGCCTATTTAAGACCAACGCAAAGAATTCATTTAGCTTCTCCACAACAGCCTCGTCTTTCTTGAGGGCTACTTTAGCATCTTGATCATGCCAGACCACTATCGAACAGATAGTGGTCTGGCTTCACTAACTGTTAGACAGACTGCTTCCTTCTGCTGCACTTAAAAAGATTGCAGTCATAAGCACTGGAACTAAGGGTGTAGGGGGTGCTGCAGAACCCCTGGCTGCACAGGTACTGACTCCGTGGGTACTCTGGGGCCGGAGCACCCATAGGGAAAAATTAGTGGGTGCTCTGCACCCACCAGCAGCCAAGCTCCCCACCCCGCCCCACCTCACCTCCTCCCCTACCTACTTCCCAGCGTTTGCCGACGCCAAACAGCTATAGCAAGCTCCAGGTGGGAGGGGAGAGGAGCGGGAACATGGCGTGCTCAGGGGAGGAGGTGGGGAAGAGGCGGGGCCAGGGCAGGGTTTTTGGGAAGGGATTGGAATGGGGACGGGATGGGGCGGGGCAGGGCAGGGGTGGAGTTGGGGTGGGGCTGGGGGCAGAGGGGTGTCTAGCACGCACCGGCACCAGAAGAAGTTGGTGCCTATGCCTGGCCAGTGCCCGGGACCCCGGTCGCCACCAGCCCCGTGCCTGGGACCCCAGCTGCTAGTCCCACACCCGGGGCTCTGCTTTTGCCCCCAGCTGAGGTTCCAGCCTTGGCCCCCTTACCCTGTCCGCATCCCCCCTCCCAGAGCCTCGGCCCCACTCCTGCCCCCAGCTCTGGGGGGCAAGGAGGCATGAACAGGGGTAAGGGGGGTGCAAGGTAAAAGGTTTGGGGATCACTGGCTTTCAGCACCCCCATTATAAAAAGTGTTCCAGCGCCACTGTTTGTAGTTAGTCTTTGTGTCTTTTGTTAGCTGCTCTTCAAATTTCTTTTTTGGCCTGCCTAATTATACTTTTACATTTGACTTGCCAGAGGTTGTGCCCCTTTGCATTTTCCTCAATAGGGTTCAACTTCCATTTTTTAAAGGGTGCTTTTTGCCTCTAACTGCTTCTTTTACTTTGTTGTTTAGAGACGCTGGCATTTTTTTTGGTCCTTTTACTGTTTTTTTTTTTGTGTGTGTTTTTAGTTTGGGGTAAACGCAGACTTAAGCATGTAATTTATTTATTTTGGAAATAAAATATTGGTTCTGTTGATCGCACCAAAGTAGCTACATGGGTAAGTGAGCCTATAGACATTTGTGCTGCCCTTACATGCTCATTTTCATTCAATATACCCCCTTTTGCTCACTCATGCATCATATGCCATCACCATTTGCTGGTGAATTTTTTTTTTTAATATTGGTGTGCAGTACTTGTAGGTGCATAATTGTATGCATTATATATGTAAAGAACACTTAGGTGGTAAATTCAAGCACTCAAAATTCACTCCCCTGAGTGTATTCATTATGATACAGTCTTTTAAATACGTGATCACCAACTATTGTTTTCCACAGGACCCCTGCCTCATTCGGAACACGGGATGGATAGTGTTAGTGCTCTATTCCCTTTTGTGGGATTAGAGATGTGTGTGTGAAAAGGGAGAGCTGAGCTAAGGAGATTCTCCTTTCCTAGCAAGCAGCAGGGAATCCATTAAAAGAGATAATACAGGGTATGTCTACACTGCGATAAAAAAAACCTATAGCACTGTGTCTCAGAGCCTGGGGTCATAGATTCATAGATATTAAGGTCAGAAGGGACCATTATGATCATCTAGTCTGACCTCCTGCACAACGCAGGCCACAGAATTTCACCCACCACTCCTGCGAAAAACCTCTCACCTATGTCTGAGCTATTGAAGTCCTCAAATCGTGGTTTAAAGACTTCAGCTGACTTGGGCTTGCAGGGCTTGGGCTCATGGGGCTATGCAATTGCAGTGCCGCTATTTGAACTTGGGCTGGAGCCCAGGCTCTGAGACCAAGTCTAAATATTTACACTGCAATTGTGTAGCCTTGTGAACCCAAATCAGCTGACCTAGGCAAGCCATGGCTATGCCATGGGTCTTTTATTGCAGTGTAGACATACCCAAGTCTTTAGAAGCCCCATTCTGCAACATATGTACTGCCTGGGAAGGACTGCTAAATGTCTTTCACTCTCGCTGACTTCAATAGGAGTGAAGCTCACTCAGTGGCTCTCAGGATCAAAGCCTAAGGCTATATCTACACAAAAGACCTTACAGCAGCACAGCTGTACTGATGCAGCTGCGCTATGCCAATGGGGGAGAGCTCTCCCGCAAGCATAATTTAACCACCCCCACTGAGCGGCGGTAGCTATGTCAGCAGGACAGTGTCTCCCACTGACATAGCTCTGTCCACACTGGCATTTCTGGCAGTAACTGATGTCAGTCAGGGGTGGTTTTTTTCACCCCTGAGCAACATAAGTTTGACTGACAAAAGTGTTAGTGTAAACATAACCTAGGTGGGGTTCCAGGAACAGTGACTGAGAAGGGGATTGGAGAAGAGTAGCAAATGATGAGAAGTCACTATCTCACCCTGGATCCGCTCTGTCAATACTCTCACACACATCCCTTCTTACATGTGAATTCGTATGAAATCTAAAGTTAACACTGTGCAGCTCAACTCGCAATGTGAAATGTTTAATTAGTAGATTTTGTCTTCTTCACAGAAGGTGAAAAATACCCGAGGAGACATTGAGTGCATTCATAGGTGACACTACTGTAATTTGAAAGGTAATTTCTTGCACTTTATCAGCATTTGAGAACAGACACTTAACAACATGGCTAATCAAAAATGGATTTAACCCTCAGAATTACAGAGGCACTAAAATACTTCACTAAATAATGGGGGAATTTTAATTCTCTTCCATAGTGTAATAATTATTAATTAAATAGTTGCAGTTATCCCAGACAAACTGTATAATAGGGTTAGGGACTTAGAACCTGACCCAGCAAAATGCTGAATGACCTCAATGTTTTATTCATGATTAATAAAGTAGTTATTTAGTTAATTGGTTTTAGTGTAGCAGGGCCATTTTTCATGGTTTCTAATGGAAATGATGGTTTCAGGTTAACAAGAAGTGACATGGAGTATTAGAGAAAGCCCAGTACTTCTGAAAAATTAAACTATGAAAACCAATGTTACATTTTGTTCATGGGGTGTCCTACTGATATACAGCTAATTCAGACCTGATTATTAATTATATCATATCATTACCAAAATGTCTCAGTGTTCAAAATTACATGACGCAATTAATGAAAATACAAGGGCTTTATTTTTTTTTTTAGAAATCTGCATATTTTTGTAAAAAAGAATCAAACATAGGCCTGAGTCTAGATACACTTAAGAACGTGCTTAATTTAAAGCACAGGTAGTCTCATTGAAGTCATTCTTCATGTGCTTAAAGGTAGGTCGGTACATATAAGATTTGGGCCATAGCCACTAATAAGATCTGTGAGATCAAACTATATGATCTAGCAGTCCCTTCTGACCTTCTAATCTATGAATAATTTCCATCAGTATGCTAGAGTGTCATTTTGCTCTCTCTGGCAGCTCTTTCAAAGTAGTCTTTCTTTCAGACCGGTGAAACGGAAAGATGGCTTCGGTGTGTTGTGCCACAGAATAGATAACTAAGCAATACAGCTTTCATTTTATGTGACACTAATCCATTTCCCAAGTGGATTGAGTAAAAGACTGTGAACTGAGTACTTTATCCTGAGTAGAGAACTTTCAGCTGTATTATGGCTGCGTAAATCTGATTTTTTTATTATAAAGAAGTAAGTATTTATAAACTAAGGCCTGATTCTGACACCCTTATTGATTGTGTGGTACTTGCTCAAGATGTAGTTCTGTTGACGTCAAAGGGACTATTTGCATGCGTGGTACTTGCTGTCAGTGAGGTTTGAACGTCAGGACCTAAGTTGCTCTGTCAGTTAAGAAAAGCTAATAAAAAGCAGCATTGCCAAACTCAATCAATACTGAGTCATGAGTCAGCCACCCAGAAAATGATGTAATTATTTTAACATTTCATGACTTAAGTTAAAAAGAAAAATTGGTCTTTTTATTTGCCTGCTGGATTTTGAACCTTCTGGGTTCATGTTTTCAAGTTTTTCTGCACAACCATTAGGGTACACACTTAACTCTTTTTAAAAATGAAAGCTGAGGTTCTCATGTAAATCACTTGGGCCCAGATCCACAAAGGGACTTAGGCACCTAGAAAAATCACTGGAATCCTCAAACTCTGGATTAGTCATCTGGGTTCCATATACAATGTATAGGGATAGATTGACACCTAAGAATGAGGATCCACAAAAGACAGCATGTTAGGCAGGGAGCCACCTATGCTAGCCAATGGGAGATGCTGATAAGAAGTATGTGTTGTAATCCCTGCCCCGCCCACAGATAGAGGCATCCAAGTCTGGGCTTCAGGGAGGCACCTATCTCTGCTTGCAATCCACAGCCAAGAACCCTGTCCTGGAGGAGTAGCAGGCGCTAAGGATATTTCTTACAAGAATGATGGCGGCACATGCCTAACTGCGCACACAACCACCAGCAGAGGAGGAGGAGGCAACCTCCCTTATAACAGGACTATACAGAGTCATTGTCACTCAGTCGCTGATCCACTGCATATTTAATTAGTTATACACAGCGGAACAGCATCAACAGGAGAAACAATCCATAGTCCAGTGGTTAGATCAGTCTCCTGAGAGGTGGGAGACCCCTGTTAAATCCCTTTGCCTTTTCAGGCAGATGTAGGGGGTAACTGAACCAGAATCTTCCACATGCCACAAGTACCCTAAATTCTGGGCTAAAGTTTATAAGGGAGTCTTCTTGCTCCCCACTCATTTTGTTTGGGGTTAGGTGTGCTCCAAGCATCCCTACCAGATTGGGCCCCACAAACAATATAGGTAGTTGGGAGGATGCCTTCACCTGTCTTGAGGATCATGCTCGGGCGTAGGGGTGAGATAAGCATCCAGACGTCTTCCTGAGGCAGCAGTGTGCATGCCCAGAAGCACAAACCTAGGCACCTAGTGAACTTTTACAGCAAAAATTAATCTCCAAGTGAATGTAGGTGCCTATAGGTTTAGGCCGCAGTCAAATGGGGGATTTGTGATACCTGAATCAGACGTCTTCCTGAGGCAGCAGTGTGCATGCCCAGAAGCACAAACCTAGGCACCTAGTGAACTTTTACAGCAAAAATTAATCTCCAAGTGAATGTAGGTGCCTATAGGTTTAGGCCGCAGTCAAATGGGGGATTTGTGATACCTGAATCCAGGATTTAGGTACCTGAATCTGGGGTTTAAGCGTCCAAGTCTCTTTGTGGATCTGGGTCTTGACTCCAGGAACTGGGACATTACAAAAAACACCAACTATCACAAGACTCTCAATAAACTTGCAAGAATTGGGAAAACTGTAGAGGGAATAGCCAAGAAGCATTCACCAGTGTATTGCAAGGTGTTTTGTTTGAATTAGATTTTAATTTTATAGATCTAGATAAAGGTTATAGATATACATATAGAGAGAGAGAGCACGCTCACTGCTTTTGTCTGAACATAGTGATAAAACAAATTCACCTGAGCTGACGTTGGTCCAAAAAGTACTGTAAGTAAAAAATTAACTTAGGGTACAATATTGGTGACTGACCTTCATCCTGGTCTTCAGTCCACCATCTTCAAATATATTCTTAGAAAAGAAAGTGGAACTAACAAGCTGCAGACATAAAAACAAGCATGTCTCATAACTGATCACTATAGTAGCCTGCCACATTCTATTCTTGGGGTTTTGGTTTTTTTTATAGTGCTCACCACTAGTGTCTAAGAACTTTCAGTGCTCCATATTTATAATTATCAGCCATTTCTGTGCCATGTTTAATTTAGAATGTAACCTTCTAAAGGCAGGGCACTGTCATTTTACAGTTGCCTATGAAGTGCCATGCACATCTATATTGAGATATATATCCCCCATTATTCCAAGTGAGAACTCCCACTTAGAGCTGTGCAAATAACTGATTCCTCAGTTTGCAGGCAATTCCAGAAAAAGAAAATTAAAAAAACAAAAATTTTGGTGAATTAAAAAGTAGACGTTTCAGATCATACTAACTGTATTGTTCAACCTGAAAGAACTTCTTTTGTTTTGATTTCAAGATGTTTTAAAGGTTTTTTTTTAATAAAACTAAAGTTTCAAAAACGAAGTAATTTCAAATAAAAAATTCAAAATGTTTCATTTAAAAAATGTCAGTGAAATGTTTAAATTTTGGGGGAACTTTTTGAGGGGTGTGGCCAGGGGAAAGAAGGCATTTTCACGCAAGAAATTCAACTAATTCAACATCAATTTGCTAAATGTTTCCATAAACCTAAATCTGAGTTTTTCCACCTGTCAAGGTTCCTTCCCCACTCTGAACTCTAGGGTACAGATGTGGGGACCTGCATGAAAAACCCCCTAAACTTATTTTTACTAGCTTAAGTTAAAACTTCCCTAAGGTACAAACTATTTTACCTTTTGTCCCTGGACTTTATTGCTGCCACCACCAAGCGTCTAACAAAATATAACCGGGAAAGAGCCCACTTGGAAACGTCTTTCCCCCAAAATCCCCCCAAGCTCTACACCCCCTTTCCTGGGGAAGGCTTGATAAAAATCCTCACCAACTTGCATAGGTGAACACAGACCCAAACCCTTGGATCTTAAGAACAAGGAAAAAGCAATCAAGTTCTTAAAAAAAGAATTTTAATTGAAGAAAAAGTAAAAGAATCACCTCTGTAAAATCAGGATGGTAAATACCTTACAGGGTAATCAGATTCAAAACATAGAGAATCCCTCTAGGCAAAACCTTAAGTTACAAAAAGACATAAAAACAGGAATATACATTCCATTCAGCACAACTTATTTTATCAGCCATTTAAACAAAACAGAATCTAACGTATATTTAACTAGATTGCTTATTAACTCTTTACAGGAGTTCTGACCTGCATTCCTGCTCTGGTCCTGGCAAAAAAAACACAGACAGAGAGAACCCTTTGTGTCCCGTCCCCCCGCCACTTCCAGCTTTGAAAGTATCTTGTCTCCTCATTGGTCATTTTGGTCAGTGCCAGCGAGGTTGTCTTAGCTTCTTAACCCTTTACAGGTGAAAGGGTTTTTCCTCTGGCCAGGAGGGATTTAAAGGTGTTTACCCTTCCCTTTATGTTTATGACACCACCAAAAAATGTTCTGATCAAAAAAATTTCACTAACCTGTAGTCCCCTTACCATAGATGGTACAAAAGTAGACTGAGTGCCCAAAGATCCTGTAGTTACTGTATAACAATTTCACAGTTTAACTATAATTAAGGCTAAGATTTAGTCATGGGTATTTTTGGTAAAAGTCATGGAGAGCTCACGGGCAATAAACAAAAATTCGTGGTCCGTGATCTGTCCACGACTTTTACCAAAAATACCCGTGAGTAAATCTACTTCTAGGGCCCTGCTACTCCAGTGATGAGGGTTGACTGCCCCCCAGCCACTGCTCCCATGGACTGCGCTTCAGACGTCCTCTGGGTGCCCCTGGGGCCACTGCTCCAGCAGCCCCAGGACCACTTCTGTTCAGCTGGTCCCCAGGGCACCCCCAGGACTGCTGTTTGGGCCCTCCCCAGAGCCAGCCCCACCGGCCACTGCTCGGGTGCTCCCTGGAGCCAGCTGCACCAGCATTGTTCCAGCGGTCCCTGAAACCAGCCACACCAGCCGCTGCTAAGGCAGTCCCCGGGACCAGCTGCACTGTCCACTGCTCAGGCGGTCCTTGGGACCAGCTGCCCAGGGCCTCCCAAGCAGCAGCTGGTGTGGCTGGCCCCAGGGACCACCGGAGCAGTTGGCCCCAGGTTGCTCAAGCAGCGGCCGGTGCAGCTGGCCATAGGGGTCCCTGGTGCCAGCTGCTCGGGCAGCCCTGAAATCAGCCACATCAGCCGTTGCAGAAGTCATTGAGGTCGCAGAAAGTCATGGAATCCATTACTTCCATGTCCTCCATGAAAGAATCGCAGCCTTAACTATGATGTATCAATCCTGCCTTCTGAACAGGTGCTGGTATTGCAGCAGAGTATAAAAAGCAATGCACTTGAATTCACTACTGCCCTCAAAGCTCACTACTCCAACATCCACATGCTGCTGTATCAAGATGGCAGAAGAACAATATTTTAAACTCAATTACTGTAGGATTCAAAAATATGCTCATTAGACATTTCACTCCAATGACCTCAGGGTTCTTCTTGGGAATAGGTTGACTATCATTTTGGTTTGATTAACTCCTTAACCTTCGGCTTTCAAATTCAGTTATGGTTAGAATTACATAATGATTCAAACTTTGTTGGTAGGAAGCATTCTCAAGTTACCATATAATTCAAGGATGATTACAAATATTTTGCTTAGTTTACCAACATCATTTCATATTGCTTTGAGCAGGTGCATTCACCATGGATTAAAGCAGATTTTTGAATTTACTTCTTAGACAAATCTCACTCAAAAGTCTTAAGACACAGTTAAATTACAAATAGACATATAGTAATTAAGATAACACTAGAGAAGAGTAAGGGAAGTCGACCAGAGAGCATCTCCCATTGATGCAGTGCAGTGAAAACACCCCAGTAAATTGCCCTAAAGTACGTTGACTACAGCTATGTTATTCACATAGCTAGAGTCACGTAACTTTGGTTGACTTACCCCTGTAATGAAGACAAGCCCACTGTCAAATTTTGCTGACCTCTAGTATATGCTGCTGAAGCCCACCCTTTCTCTCTGATTTATGGGATCCAGAGAGAATTGTGAGGGCAGATAATATATATTGGTGGGACCATGGTGTGGTGGTTTAAATGGCTGTAGTTTTTTTCTACTGTAGGATTATTGCTCAGTGGGAAGTGATTGAGAAAACTGTCTATTTGTATAACTGAATATTTTAGGGGATTTTCAAGAGTGTCCAGAGTGATGGTTCTTTTTTCATTGCATAAAAATGGTTACAGATACGTATGCTCAATTCCTACAAAGACAATTGCATTACAACTAACAAGTATTCTTTTTCTTCATGATCTCATGCATATACATTTACTGAAGCAAAATTTGTTAGGCTATCTGGTGATCCCCAACCACACACAGCCAGCCAGGAGGTTCTCCAGTAGGACAACCCAGGGAATCATGTGGTGATGGGGATTCTCACATTAATAAAGCCCTGAACTCCACTAGGTAATGAAGTTGCATTGTATACGCTACAATTAAAACTACTGGAAGGAAGGAAATAATGATCAAAAGAAACAAACTAAATGGCTAATAAGCTGAAATTCCAAATGTTTCTGAAGAGCCATGTACAGAGTAGGAGCATAGTCTTCTAAGTTTTTGTGTTACATGTTATAATAGACAGGCAATATAGAGTAAATAAGATTAAATATAATCTTCACTTTGGCTATGTTTTCACAAAAGTTATTTAATTTTGCAACTGTTGGAACTCTAGAAAACCATGTATGTAATCGGTCTTAGGTTTCACCTCATAAAATAAAGTGCCAAAAAGACAAGTTAAAACATGTTGCTTTCTAATAGATTTATTATATCAAACCAAATTCAGAAAAAACAATATTTCTATATAGCATTAAGATACTAGTTTTTATATAGCCTATTATCATTAGCTCTCTTTGAGATGTGCATTATTTTATAAATCACACAGCAGAAACATTTGTTTGCTAACAAGCTAGAAACAAACTAAATACAGAAAAGGTAGCATTTAAACAAATACGGGATGTGTATTGAGAGATGACTCACTATGTAGCATGGGGGGGAATCAGCATTTCATGCATACAGTATCATCTGAATTTAATTACTATAATTTAAAAGGTGGTTAATTAAAAAAGTAGTTATTTTAGTGAAAACCTGATTTAAAATGTGACTAAAATGGATTGTCAAAAAAATGATGTATATATAATATCTGTAGTTACAATGTGATGAGGGAGGACCAATGTGAGAATTTCATTATGTTTCATTAAATGGAAGACTTAATCATTTTGTTCAGTTCATGTAAAGTAAAAAGAGAAATGTTTAAAGAAAATCAACAAAATATTTCTTAACTAGTTTTACATAGGAACGGCCATATTGGGTCAGACCAAAGATCCATCTAGCCCAGTATCCTGTCTTCCGACAGTGGCCAATGCCAGGTGCCCCAGAGGAAATGAACAGAACAGGTAATCATCAAGTGATCCATCCCCTGTCGCTCATTCCCACCTTCTGGCCAACAGAGGGGAGGAACACCATCCCTGTCCATCCTGGCTAATAGCCCTTGCTGGATTAATGGACCAAACATTATAGCATTAATGTTTCAACTGCTCTTACGTGAAATTCTATTTTAGAATTTATTTTCAGAATTTAACTGTTAAAATGCATGCTGGGCTAAAACTTGACATAACTGACCTCAGCCAATGAACACTTTAAAAAAAACTAATTAAATTCACAGATCAGTTTGAATATTCTCTTTTAAAGTTACTTGCCTCCATCATACCCCTAGGGATCTTTGAGTGTGGAGGGCTGAATAAAGGTCTGGGGAAAGCAAGAAGCATACTGAGGAATCAGTTCTCTCCACTTCCACTCCTCTCATCATTGAACCCCAGCTAGACCCAGGGGTTTTGGTCAATCTCCACTCACAGAAGCAGAAGGGAGTATGGTGCACCAAGTGTAATCCCTCTATTTCTTTATAAACTAAGGGTTTGTCTACACCAGTGGTTCTCAAAGCCGGTCCACCGCTTGTTCAGGGAAAGCCCCTGGTTGGCCAGACTGGTTTGTTTACCTGCTGTGTCCACAGGTTCGGCCAATTGTGGCTTCCACTGGCCGCAGTTCGCCGCTCCAGGCCAATGCAGGCTGTAGGAAGCGGCGCAGGCCAAGGGACGTGCTGGCCACCTTTCCCGCAGCTCCCATTGGCCTGGAGTGGGGAACCGCAGCCCGTGGGAGCCGCGATTGGCCGAACCTGCGGACACGGCAGGTAAAAAAACTGGTCTGGCCCACCAGGGGCTTTCCCTGAACAAGCGGCGGACCGGCTTTGAGAACCACTGGTCTACACTACCCGCCGGATCGGCGGTCAGCAATCAATCCAGCGGAGGCTGATTTATCGCATCTAGTATAGACGTGATAAATCGACCACTGAGTGCTCTCCCGTGGACTCCAGTACTCCACCAGAACGAGAAGCGCAAGCGGAGTCTACAGGAGAGCATCAGCTGTCAACTTACTGCAGTGAAGATATCACAGTAAGTAGATCTAAATACATCGACTTCAATTGCGCTATTCACGTAGCTGAAGTTGCGTATCTTAGATCGACCCCGCACTGTAGTGTAGACAAGCCCTAACAGTAAATACCACAGCGTCCAAATAGCACAATTCATTTATCTTTAATGATCTCATAGATTAATCTGTAAAACCTCTTTACAAGTGTGTAGACAGTTGACTAAGTTATAAATCATTCACAGTATTTTCCCCTTTTTTCAGTCAGCATCTTTTTTTAAAAAAAAGTCAAAAATTTTCAGCTCACTGATTAACCCAGAAATCATACCTCATACATTAAAACATGCATTTTTTGGTCCAGCAGTTTTCCAAGTAACACACAACTATTCATAGCACTCACCAAATTAATCATGTTCTCTGGCAAAGTAATTATGCACTTGCCTGTGCAACCAATACGCAGTGTAATCACTGGTAACTATAACTATCTAGGTATTTCTAATTACAGTCACTGTGGCATCTCAACTTCATGAATCTTGCACTGAAGCAGTTACATAATTCTATTCACCGAAGTCAATGCTTACATGTTTGTGGGATTAGGACCTGCAGTGAAAGCGGGAGAGGTATTGAGCCCCTGCAGATCCAGCTGACATCTGTGGGGGTGTCAAGTGTTCAGCACCCGCCAAGATTGGGCCTTAGTCTTTTTAACTGACAGTTACAACTCACCCACACTCACCAAAACTATCTGCACACTTGTCACCTTGCTTACCAAATTAGCAATTTGGATTTTTTTTTTTCCTAACGGGGTTTCAATGGCTGTAATTGCACTCTTGTTATTACACTACAATTAGTCATTGTTAGCTATTTTTATAAGCTCACGGCTGATCCTGCTCCATGCTCTCTTGATTGATGTTACGCCCTTCCTTACAGCACAGCTGAGGAAAGAAAAGGGGCCAACAGTGAACAAACACACAGTCATTAATAAAGGCCCAGATCCTCAAAGGTATTAAGGTGCCTAATTCCCACATAATTTACTTACTGCTGGCAATAGAAGCCGGTGCACTTTTTTTTTTAAATCTGCCACTGCATTTATGAATGCTTCTCTGGACTATCTGAATGTTACAGTCTCAAGACTCTCAGGTTAAACAAAAGACACTTCAAGAGAATGAAGTACTATACAAAGCTATAAGAAACACATTAGAGTAATATGAGGTAGAATAAATTATTCTGTAAATCACATGTGTGTGGTACAGATCCAACACCCAGGAAATTCAATAGTTTATTTACAGTTTGAGTGAGACATGATATGACAAACTTAAACGGAGCAGCCACCAGGAGTAGACAAGAAGTTTTCAGCCTACAGATTGTATGCACAGCAAGTTAAACGTGATGGGAATGCAAGTATGGTTTTCACACTGTTGAATGCCTCACTCAAAATGTATTATGACTAAACTAGCAATGGAATGCATGCTATGAATCACTAATCTGAGCAGTATGAAACTTCAGAGAAAAGGATAAACAGAGGGAGCATGTAAATAATTCACAACACAATATAGTCAAATAATCATATTATTTTACAGTGTCTAAAGAACAAAACCCAAATGTTAAAACATACTCTGCATTTTGGGGGGTATTTTGGCCCCAATGCAAAAAAGTATTTTATGTGCTTAACTTTAAGTGTTTAACATCAACTTCAATATGAATTACATGTATGCTTAAATGCTTTGTTGGTTTGGGTCCTTATCCATAAAAACACTCACCTTAAATTTTCATGAAATCCCAGGGAAAGGAATTTCCTATCTCCCATCTGCAGAACTCAGGATTTAGCTTGTGACGTTTTACACATTCATTAACAACGAGAACTCAACTAGCATAAGATGATCAAAGTTATATGACGACGTTAATGGTAATGCTAATGAAAATATCCACGTTTATCAATTCCAGGAAAATGTACTGTTTTGCGGTGCCCTTTGGCACATATGAGAGAGAGTCCCCAAAAATAATGGAGAAATTCCAAGTCTATTCTCACATTAACAAAACACTACTTTTAAAATAGATCATAAATGCCAAAATATTGGTGGAAATTAATCACAAAGTTATATGTGAAAGTGAACATTAGAGAGAGAGAGAGAGAGAGATTTTAGCCACATAAACTGTGTATTCTGAGCCATATGTCAGCTGGTTTGTACTATTACTGTTATTTTTTTCTACAGCTTGAGGGTAAACAGTCTCCGAAGGGTCACTATGCCATTGTGATGTCAGACCACATTAACAACCTAGCCAGAGAATGATCCAGGTAGCTCTCAATCTGCAAGGAGGACACATCCCTCTGGGATTTGTCATTATGATGATGGTTGAGGAAAGATTCTAGATTATAATCCTAATTGCAAATTGAGAACCATCCAGATTGATCTTTGGCAAAATGCTTCAGGTGATCTGTTTGTATATTCAGCTTATGTCAGTCACTGGCAATCTTGTCGCACAACTGAAGCTTTTGGTCCCCACAAGATCATTGGTCGTGTAGCAGCATTCCTTGATACACACACTTCAGAATTCATTGGTCTCCTATTCTAATACCATGTTTGTAACAAAAAAGCTGCCAAAACCAGACCAGTGGCAGTTGATTTGTTCAGCTTTGAGTATCCTCGTTTCTGATCTTGTCCTGCCACTTGATATGGAGCAGCTGACTGAGATGATGAGAATTGCAAACACTAATCCAGTGATCTTCAGCCTTCCTCAGTGCCCACGTTTCACATCAGTACAACAAAATTTGTATAACCGTGTTTCTATAGATGCACAGCTTTGTATGAAGATCGATGTCAGATCTTCCACAGAGGCTGCTGAAGGGCCCAGCGCATGGCAGCAGCTGCTGCTATATGTGCATCCACATCTTTCAGTTATTGTCCAGCACTGTCTATGATGCTGCCCAAATAGTTGACAGTTGCCATCTCCTCAATATGCCATCCAGACAGGTTAATATTGAGCTTGTTGTAATCCGGATCTGGAGGCTGTCAAATGGTAATGGCCAGGGACTTAGCTTTATCTGCATTAATAACCAGACCAATGTACACTGCTTCTTGCCCAATCAGATTTCCCAACAGCTGCAGCCATTTTCCAAATTTAGCCAAAGATTCTAGTTGAGGAACTAGTTTAACGGTGACATTTGGACTGTACTAGAATGATTAAGGATAGTTAGTTTAATTTTAAAGAAGGGTTAATATGTTTAAATAACAGAATTAAGTTATTTGGAGAAAGCACCAAATAAAGTCAATACCCTTTTTGGCTACTGAAAGGTAGCAGGGAATACTGAAGCTCAATGGTGAGTCAAATTATTTGTGCTTATTAGAACTTCCTTCAAAAAGAATATTCTTCTGGCATGAATAGGTGAACTTATTAAACATATAATAGTCTGGCTGGTGCTCAAGCATCAGTCATCAAATAATAATATTTCCAACTACTGCCCGGTCTCTTAGCGACAATCTTCCGCAGGATGGAGGGTCTTATATTTTGACCTGAATGAGACCATCTTGTTGTCATCTTCAAGGGGAGGATGTAACGAATTCAGCATGTAGAGGGAGCACAGGGATGGAAGGAATAAGAGGGAAAGCAGAATGATGGTAGTAAGAGGTGAAGATCTGGCCACAATGACTGAAGTTAGCCTACTGAAACATATTATAGAGTGAGCACAGTTAAGAAGTTTTCACTATTTTGAAAAGGCAAATTGCATGCCCTGATCTGCACACATCTCATTTGTCTCCAACAGTGGCCACTACCACATAAAGTACAATTATGCAATACCATGCCCATGGGGGAAGTTTCCTCCTAACAACAGTTAGTGAGTGCTTGAATAATGTCCTCAAAAAATAGGGTTGATGTCCTTTACTAATTTTTCTCTTAACTAGTGTTACTGCAAATATTCTTATGGTTCATGTATCTAAGCCTTTTTCAATTCATACTGAGTTCTTTAAGGATTTCATATTTAGCCTCTCCACAACCCTCATGGTTTCATCAGCTTGGCTGTAGTCATGTTTATACATCTTAGAGGAAAAGGGGATATCATTGAAATATATACCTTTTGTAATAGCTATATAAAAAGGTAGAAACCAAAAAAATATATTGTTATCAAGATTGCAGGTTCAAATAAAATTTGGTACAAATTGAAGCGAAAGAAATCAACAGGCCTCAAGAGAGTTTGGACATTAATTAATTAATAAGGACAAATGCAAAGTACTCCACTTAGGAAGGCACAATCAGTTGCACACATACAAAATGAGAAATGACTGCCAAGAAGGAATACTCGGAAAGGGATCTAGGTGTAATAGTGGATCACAAGCTAAATATGAGTCAACAATGTAACATTGTTGCAAAAAAACCAAACATTCTGGATGCAGTAGCAGGAGTATTGTAAGCAAGACACAAGAATTAATTTTTCTGCTCTTCTACACTCTGATTAGGCCTCAACTAGAATAATGTGTCCAGTTCTGGGTGCCACATTTGAAGAAAGATGTGGACAAATTGGAGAAAGTCCAGAGAAGAGCAACAAAAATGATTAAAAGTCTAGAAAACCTGACCTATGAGGGAAGACTTAAAAAATTGGGTTTGTTTAGTCTGGAGAAGAGAAGACTGAAAGGAGATATAACAGTTTTCAAGTACATAAAAGGTTGTTACAAAGATGGGGGAGAAAATTTGTTCTCTTTAACCTCTGAGGATAGGACAAGAAGCAATGTTCTTAAATTGCAGCAAGGGCAGTTTAGGTTGGACATTAGGAAAAACTTCCCAACTGTCATGGTAGTTAAGCATTGAATAAATTGCCCAAGGAGGCTGTGGAATCTCCATCGTTGGAGACTTTTAAGAGCAGGTTACTCAAACACCTGTCAGGGATGGTCTAGTAGATAACATTTAGTCCTGCCTTGAGTGCAGGGGACTGGACTAGAAATCCTCTCGAGGTCCATTCCAGTCCTACAATTCTATGGACTATCAAAATCTCCACACAGAAATATAGCTGAAAAACCTAAGAAGTTGTGGGTTTGTCTGGAGATTTTTTTATGGGTTTTGTTGTTTTTTGTTGTTTTGCAGAATCAGAATTGTTGTTAGAGAACGAAAGTATTACACAGTAGTTTGTAGAAAAGTGAGATGGCTGTTTGGGTGTCTGCTATCTCAGAATATTACTGTTTATCCCAATTACTTCTGCAAAGTTATTGTGACCTTTTGAATAATGTAAAATGTGCCTTGGCCATCTTTTTATCATATTGTATGTTATGATACAGACTGATTCATTGAACTGTCACTGTGTCCTCCGTGTCAAAATGTGCCTATTATACAGTAATGACTCATCGAGATGTGGCCTTTGACTCATTAGCTATTTTTAAAAATTAATTTCTTATTTAATGTTGCACACTATTTTTTTTATAAAGGCCAGATACAGCAAGTTAGGAGTATTTTACATTTACCTGAACTGAAGGATTTTCTTTCAAGGCTTCATCTTATTTATATTTTTCCAGGTCTAACTTGGAAATATTCTTGGCCATTATTTATTCTTTCCTGTTAACAAAGGTCTGACAGGAACTAATTCTTCCTCTTTTACTTTCATGGCTATTCTTTGCCTTTTGTCCATTATTTCAGAATGTTCAGAACCAAATTCAGATTAGTATGTTTCTTGCTTGTTCTTTTTTCTATGCATGGGGAAGCAGTTTTTTGTGATATATAATGTTAGAATCATTGAACCTTTTAACTTTAGAATTCTTCATGCTGAATGACACAACTGCTCCTTTGAGATCTTGATACAAACACCTCAAAGCTGATTCTTAAAACCCTTAGCCAAATCTACATTGACAGTAAAAGTAATTTGTTCCTAGTTTTCCATTTATTGCTATTTTATTTTCTAATTGTGTTTAATGAAAAGAAAAAAAGTGTGGTTCTGAGAAAAAATATCAGCTACTTTTTGCTACTAGCTACTTTTCCGTAGTAAACTAGTGCCCAACTTGTACTCCTTGATGGCTAGGCGGATTCTTGTATGTTTTAAAAGCTTGATTGTGTATAGCAAGGGGACACATGCATAAGAATGGAAGAAGCAAGAACAAAGAGGAACACATTATGGTGTTGATCCTGTACCCATGGACACAAGACAAAACCCCCACTTCTGCAGTGGTGCAGGATAAGGATTTATTAGTCCAAGCAGGCTCATATCACACAGGCACACAAGCAACAGGGGCATTAGCATTAGAAACAGTGGAAGGTCAAGCTCAAACTTCTAGTGTAGCACTGTACCTTCTCAGCTGCGTACGGGTCCCCCAATGTGCCACTATTCTGTTGCACTATGCATTGACTGTAATGACTCCCTGAAGTCCTTCTGCTACACTAGAGCCCCCTGTTGGAATATGTCTTACACAGCTTGGGGCACAGCAGAAATTGCTCCCAAACGAGACATAACAGCACAGAGTTAGGATGACGAGAAGCAAGTTTTACTTTGATTTTTATTTTCTCATTCTTGTGAAAAGAGCACTAGCCCAAAGGAAGGACCAGCATTAGCCCAAAGGTACACTTTTTGACCTGTGAACTTAGACAGTGTTCCTTCATGGATTTTGTATCTATAGGCACTAGTCTTAATTTTAAACTAGCCAGCACAAAGGGGTGTAGGCCTATGCTGAATTGGGCCCTTAGTTATCTCTTCTTCTATAACACTGTAGTTAGCTCTGCTGCTGCAGCAGCTCCCTCCTCTCACACCCCTCCCCCCCAGTTTGAATTTTCCTAACCAAATCTCCCCTTCTGGTCCACATCTGGTACAATCTTTGGTTGACATTAACTTCAGACAGAGTAGAACCAAAAAGTATGGATATGAGAGAATCTGCAGCTGTGCTCTGCAGTGCTTCTTACTGTAATCATAACAGTAGCATCTGGCTTCAGAGGCTTTACAGAAACAGCAAGGAGGTTTCACTTATTTTCCTCCTCAGACAATTTTGACAGAAGCAGTTTTTGTTGGATGCTGCTGTAGGAAACTTAGATAGCAGGCAGTAATCATGTTGAAAATACTCAACTTAGTTTCATTACAGGTTTAGAGGTGCTGTTTGCACAGCATGTTATTTCCATTGTTACAATAATAATCTGATGGGGTCAAAGAGGTCACGTTTCAGGAAAGCGTTAGTAGAGTAAAGGAGTTTCCATTCCTGATGATCAGTGAAGAGTACTTAGGTCCTGATAGCTAGTGAATAGCATTTGGAACAATGCTGCCAAACTAATTACTTTAGAACTTCCCCTCAGTTGAAAGGATAGGGATATTTACCTCTCATGCACCAGTAACATCTGGTTTGGGGTACAAGTTGCTGATAGCTTGAATGCCCCGGAGGAAAAATACATTTCCTGTTGGCCCACCATAAGGAACCAAAACCTCCCCCCAGCTGTTCTGTCAATGCTATGCAGGATAGGTTGGGGGAGGGGGAAGAGAGGGACGAATTTCATATTCTGAATCTGAGACCTTGCAGAGCAGGGCTCAGTTGAATAGTACAAAAAAAGGGCCTTTGATTTCTTGAACCTTGCCCTTCTAATTCATGCAGGTGACCTGCCCCTCTCTCTCTCTTCAAAGCTTCCTGTTCCCATTGTCCTTCCCCAACCCATCTCCAAGGCTGGGGAAGAGAAGGAAAAAAAATTATGGTAGGATGGAGCAGTGGCTCTGACTTTGCTCCTCACTAACCCTGCTTGCCTTCACCTTCACCTTCTCCCACTCCACCACACTCTTCCTCCACCAATCCTCCAAGCCAGCAGAGGGAGGCCTAGGTAGGGCAAGGAAGGAGGTGAGCTGGTTACAGAAAGGATTTTCATTGCAGCATCTTCCTTAGCTGGGGGGATATGTAGGCAACTGTGCGGGGGAAGGCTGCACCTGATACTTCTTCCAGCTGAACAGTCCTTGGGAGGTCAGCAGAGGGAAGGGAGTTGGCTGAGCATTGCCACATAAAGAACCAGCTTCAAGCTGCAGAGGAGAAATACCGTTGTCCTTCACCACCATTATCCTCCCCTATAATTACACCCATGCCTTTTCACATGATTAAAAAGGAATCAATGGGCCTTACAAAGGAAATAAAGTAGAAATCCAGGACACAGCATAAGTATGGCTGAGTATAAAATTAGGTAAAAATGCCAGAGTGTAACAATGCACAGAAAGAGAAAGAGAGAGAGAGAATGGTTAGAGAGATTTGTTGGTGTCATAAGCTTTACATTGGAAAAGTGGACCAAAACTTCAGTCTAACAAAAGTTACTGAAAATTAATTCTTCCACTTGAAATACCCAGGAAGAATTAAACTGCAACATCTTCACTGTAAGCAGTGTTCTATGCCTCAGATATTGCTGACTATATGATGAAATGCAACACAACAGACAGTGTAAACTGTGACTAGAGTTTGATTGGCATGTTTTTGTGGGGATTTAACTGAAAGAATTGGACTCTCATGGATTGCATCGGCAGTTACAGCCCCCTTTACTGTCATATTTTAATGTAGTTGCTGTTGTCATTTTCTCTGTATTCATTAGTGCCTATTTTTCCCCAGCATGTTCCATCATATAGCAAAGGGACCACATTTATTCAGTGCCCTTTCTCTGCTATCAAAGTTGTCATGATGATTTTTTCACAAGTCAAAAATGCCTTGTATTTTCATTTGCACAGTTCTTGGCTTTGTTATAATGCACCAAAATATGAGCCTCAGCAGGTTTAAATCAGCATAGCTCAAAAGCAGGCTGTAGAGCTATGACAATTTCAACTCGCTGAAGCTCTGGTCCTCAGGGTTTCCCTGGATATGAAGGTTTATTGAACAGTCAGACTTGCAAGGAAAACATTAAAAATACTGTTTCCACCTGCTCTCTCTTTCGAAATGCAAGGGATCAAGATTTTCTAGGTTAAGTTTTCCAGGAATTACAGAAAAGAAAGGAACTTATTTAGTGTCTGGATATGACCAAAATGATTAGTCAAGGTTGGAGGGTCTTAAAATTAATATTAGACAGTCCATATATTAAATGACATGTACTATTATTATTGTCTCTCCTCATTAGTGGTGCTGGAACAAGGGGTGCGGTAGCGCCCACTGGCTTGAAATGGTTTCCAACATCTACAAGGTTTACAGTTTTCATCAATGGCTTTCAGCACCCCCACTAGCAAAATTGTTCCAACGCTACTGCTGCTTGTAACAGAACTTGAGGAAGTGAAAACTTGCAAACAAGTCATTTTAGAAGTCTGGGAACATAGTGCACTGGGAAAGGAATATCTTGTAATCTAGTTCAGAGAAATTATGCAGAAAAAAGATTCAATTAATGATGAGCAGCACAGGTTGAATAAGGGAGAGTATTCTTTTCAGTATTACTGTTGGTGTAACAAAATCTTCCTGCAACTGTGTTTAAACACGTTAAAGGACAAAGTCCTGAAATAGGAAGACTAAGTGCTATGGACTGAAAATCAGTTACAATGTTAACTTGCAAGGTTAGTAGCAAATGGACATCTAACCTGTTACGAATTATACCTAATTGGTCACGCACACAAACTGCTGCGAATTATACCTGATAGGACACGCAAAAGAACCGCTGCGAATTATACCTGATAGGTCACGCACAGTTCGAGTCTAGGCTGAGGCACACGAACAAAGTCCACAACTGCAGAGTTTCCAAAGATACTAAGTTTATTACGCTCGAGCGTGGTGCCCCCCCTGTTAATCAGGAGGGGACCCCAAATGCAGGTTATACAGAGATTATATATCTTTTAGCAAAGCATGTTGCCCTTATGCATCGGAAACCTTAGCCAATAGACAAACCCTTCCCTTATCTACCACCTATCCCTGCTAAGTGCATCCCCCATGCTAAACCATTATTTCAACTACACAACATGGTCCTAAAGCAATGCACCAGTAGCCTTTCTTATCAGGATGGGAGGCTCGCATCAAGGCCAGGAGGCAGGGAGTTAGGAACAGACAAAGAACAGAAACTGGGAGTCGAGACAGGCTGGAAACAAGGGGGGGGGGGGGTTAACAGGAATGCAGTATCTAAGGAACACTCCTCCTGGTGCATGATGCGTTTGCTTTTAGACAATGGTGGGCCCCAAACCAAAATGAAGTCACATATGCACATATGCTAACTTTCCTTAACAAACCTCATGAGTGCCAGTGAAAATGAAGTAGGATCAGAAGCTAAAATAGAGAAAGAAGTAGTTAAAAAATAGTTAAACAAGTTAGATGTCTTCATGTCACCAGGGCTTTATGAAATACGTCCTAGAATACCCAAAGAGGTGACTGAGAAGATATCTGAGCAATTGGCTATTATCTTCAAAAAGTCATGGAAGATGTGAGAGATTCCAGAGGAAAGGGGCAAATATAATGCCCATCTATAAAAAGGGAAATAAGGACAACCCAGGGAATTACAGACTAGTCACCTTAACTTCTGTACCCGGAAAGATAATGGAGCAAATAATTAAGAAATCAATTTGCAAACATCTAGAAGATAAAGTGATAAGTAACAGTCAGCATGGTTTTGTCAAGAACACATCATGTCAAACCAATTGTGTCAAACCAACCTAATAGCTTTCTTTGACAGGGAAACAAGCCTTATGGATAGGTGGGGAAGACTTTTGATACCGTCTCACATCACCTTCTCAGAAACAAACTAGGGAAATACAACCTAGATGGAGCTACTATATGGTGGGTGCATAACTGGTTGGAAAACCATTCCCAGAGAGTAGTTATCAGTGGTTCACATCAAGCTAGAAGGGAATATAAAATGGGGGCCCACAGGGATCAGTTCTGGGTCCAGTTCTGTTCAATATCTTCATCATTGATCTAGATAACGGCATAGAAAGTATACTTATAAAGTTTGTGGAAGATACCAAGTTGGGAAGGACTGTGAGTGCTTTGGAGGATAGGATTAAAATTCAAAATGATCTGGACAAACTGGAGAAATGGTCTGAAGAAAATAGGATGAAATTCAAAAAGGACAAATGCAAAGTACTCCACTTAGGACAAAACAATCAGTTGCACACATACAAAATGGGAAATGACTGCATAGGAAAGAGTACTTCATAAATGGATCTGGGGGTCATAGTGGATCAAAAGCTAAACATGAATCAACAGTGTAACACTGTTCTCCCCCTTCCCCTCCTCCCCCCCAAAAAAACCAAAACAAAACATGATTCTGGGATGTATTAGCAGGAGTGTTGTAAGCAAGACACGAGAAGTAATTCTTCCACTCTACTCTGGGCTGATTAGGGCTCAACTGGAGTACTGTGTCCAGGTCTGGGCACCATATTTCAGGAAAGATGTGGACAAATTGGAGACAGTCAAGAGAAGAGCTACAGAAATTATTACAGATCTAGAAAATATGACCTATGAGGGAAAATTTTTTAAAATGGGTTTCTTTAGTCTGGAGAAGAAGACTGAGAGGTGACACAGTTTTCAAGTACATAAAAGTTTGTTACAAGGAGGAGGAAGGTACATTGTGCTCTTTAACCTCTGAGGAGTCAAGAAGCAATGGGCTTAAATTGCAACAAGGGCAGATTAGTTGGACACTACCAAAAACTTCCTAATTCTCGTGGTAGTTAAGTACTGAATCTCCATTATTGCGGATTTTTGAAAGCAGGTCAGACACCCACCCACAAAGGATGGTCTGCAGAACATTTAGTTCCCTAGGTGCAGGGGACTGGACTAGAAGACCTCTCAAGGTCCCTTTCAGTCCTATGATTAGCATATCATTCAGTGATTAGCAGGTGGGACTAAACGCACAAGTAAAATGGCAGAATCAGGCCCTAAATTAGGCTCAGTACAAAAAGGGATGACACTGTCCTCCATGGGACTTGTCATATGAGTATTCTATTTTGTTCCTTATAAGTTCTTATGCCACAGCTTAATGCACTACTGAAAGGTATTTGGGTATGTGACTAACATATGAGTATGTGCTACTTCAGGTAAGGGGTGCAGAAATAGACCCTGAGATTGAGAACGCTTCGAGACAGTGAGGTTGTTGTTTTTTTAATTATTTTTCCCCTGGAGCACCACACATTCTTATGACACTGAAAGCAACAGAATTTTAATGGATTAATGGAGGCTATAACATGACCAGAGAGATATTTCCTTCCCAAAGATACCCTTTTCCTGGACAATCCATAGAAATTCACTTTATCCAAGGAGCTGAGAAAATAATTCACAGGAGAAAATAATCCAGTCCCAGGACAGAAACGATTATTCTCTAATTATTACATTTGGCACCTGGGTGATTTGTAACATGGTGATGGGGACCTAGATGACATAAAAGGTGCAAACTTTCTTATCCCTCTGCATTAAGACAAATGGGTCTTTTATTCTTTGCCCTCCTTAACCTATGATCCTGGACACCCAATTTATCTCAAAGTAGTGTTTAACCCTAGACTATGAAGCCTTGACCATCTACCTCCAGCCATTGGGGATTACAGTCCAAGACTGGCTTTACCATTTCAGAAACCAAATCCACAACGATGCATCATTGCTGGTCATGAAGATGCTATGCTAAGAGCTAGATGTTATGTGCAACCTGCTGGAGTTAAATTTACAATGTGACTAAGAACAGTCTTCCCTGACATAATTGGCTGTTACTGCTGATCATTTATTTTGTAAATTACCATATTTCATAATTAAAACATAAAACAAAACCCCATAAAGCTAAGTAAAAATCATGTTATGCAAAAAATGCTACTTTGCAAACTGAAAATAAATGGAGTTCTGCCTCTGACTTCAGTGGGACCAGGATTTCATCCACTGAGCTTCATCCATTTGTTTGGAAGTGCCTAGCCTATGAGGAGAGCTGAGACAGGTAGATTTCCCTTTTACAGGTGACTGGCCAGGTTAGTATTACCAGTCAGATTTCTAAAATCCTCACAAAGTACAAACTCAGCTCCGCCCATAGTTATATCAGCCATGTGGGCTACTGTCAAAGCATGGTTACTGGGAGGGTAAAGACAAGTCTTTCATATGCCACAGTAGTATCCAGGGAGGTCAAACAACTCTGAAAGGGAGTTATTCACTCTCACTTTGGAGACTTCAGAATGTTTGCACTCTGTATTATTCATTTTATGTGACTATTAATGTGGGAAAAGTTTGGGTCATACAAATGTCTGTGGAAAACAAGTTTTGGGCCAATGGCCAAATTAATTATAAAATAAATTAATTTTAGGTAGAAGCAGTTTAGCTGTAGCAATCACATCAAATTAAGTAGCTAGTTATGCCTAGTTTCTCAAGGAAATTTGTTAGGAAAAATATATTTAAAAAACTCAAAGTTCATTATGATTTACTGAAGCAATTTTCTCCAGAGCACCAACAATTCTTGAAGAAGAGCTGTTAAGCAATTATTCAAGGGTACTTCAGGAAAACAAAATGTACAGAAGTATCAAATGCTATGTCTACACTACAACCTATGGGTGAGAGTCCCACGCTGGTGTACATGTACTCATGCTAACTCTCATCGAGCTAGTATGCGTATAAACAGCAGTCTAGCCTGAAACTGATGGGTATGTACTCGCCACGGCTAAACCATGCTTCTTCTGGATGCTACTGTTACGTTCAAACTAGTAGACAGAAGTCAGGTACTTGAGCTGCCCTACAGTATCTACCACTTGTGGAGTAGAGATGTCAGTTCCTTCCACCGCCCTCTTAACTTTAAGAAAGGGACAGAGATATTCTTTGAAAACACAAAGATTTATTAAGAGAGGGAAAAGGGGACTGGCAATCTAGACAAAAGCAATAAACTGCAATTGTGGTTGCCCCAGAAAGGTAGGTGTGAAGTTTCGTCCCTCACAACCCCTTTGGCAATAACTTCCAACAGAATAAACCCTAAACAAAAAACACCCCAAAACTATACTGTCATGACAGATGACCTTGGTCTGGATTAGGTAGCTGATGGTGATATCTGTATTTGCAGCTTGGGTTCGTCAGATCCTGGACCTATGACTGATCGCGCAGCCTGGTTATGGCTGAGGGCAGGAGGAACACCAGACCATCCACATATAGGAACCAGGAAACAGCAACTCTGGAACCAGGATCAAGTAGGTTGTCTCAAGTGTTAGATGATGTTGACTCAGGTGTAAGATGTTGTCCAGATCGATGGGGTAGATCTTGATCTGTAGAGGTGATCCTCGAAGCCCAGGCAAACAAGCCTGATACTGGGTGCCTCTGAGATGAACAGCCTGTCGGTTAGGCACACAGTCCTTTTATATATTCTATGGTGCAAACATTCCACTGTGAACTGGACCGCCACAAGTGACAAAAAGTGCAACAAATATGGAGTCAGTGTTGTTAACTGTCTCGACTCCATTTTGAATCACAGGGTCCAATAGCCACATTACCTTAATTAATGCAGTTCCTTAAAACTATACATTAAACATACATTAAATTCAGTATAGATATCAACATGAACATAACTGAGCATTTATATAGGGAAACTTTCCTACGCTACCTGTGCTGCTCCAGCTATATTGTTCATAGATTCAGAGATACTAAGGTCAGAAGGGACCATATGATCATCTAGTCCGACCTCCTGCACAACGCAGGCCACAGAATTTCACCCACCACTCCTGCAAAAAACCTCACATCTATATCTGTGCTATTGAAGTCCTCAAATCGTAGTTTAAAGACTTCAAGGAGCAGAGAATCCTCCAGCAAGTGACCCGTGCCCCATGCTACAGAGGAAGGTGAAAAACCTCCAGGGCCTCTGCCAATCTGCCCTGGAGGAAAATTCCTTCCCAACCCCAAATATGGCGATCAGCTAAACCCTAAGCATATGGGCAAGATTCACCAGCCAGATACTACATAAAATTCTTTCCTGGATAACTCGGATCCCACCCCATCTAATATCCCATCACAGGCCATTGGGCCTATTTACCATGAATATTTAATTACCAAAACCATGTTATCCCATCATACATCTCCTCCATAAACTTATCGAGTTTAATCTTAAAGCCAGATAGATCTTTTGCCCCCACTGCTTCCCTTGGAAGGCTATTCCAAAACTTCACTCCTCTGATGGTTAGAAACCTTTGTCTAATTTCTAGTCTAAATTTCCTGGTGGCCTGTTTATATCCATTTGTTCTTGTGTCCACATTGGTACTGAGCTTAAATAATTCCTCTCCCTCTCCTGTATTTATCCCTCTGATATATTTATAGAGAGCAATCATATCTCCCCTCAACCTTCTTTTAGTTAGGCTAAACAAGCCAAGTTCCTTGAGTCTCCTTTCATAAGACAAGTTTTCTATTCCTCGGATCATCCTAGTAGCCCTTCTCTGTACCTGTTCCAGTTTGAATTCATCCTTCTTAAACATGGGAGACCAGAACTGCACACAGTATTCCAGGTGAGGTCTCACCAGTGCCTTGTATAACGGTACTAAAACCTCCTTATCCCTACTGGAAATACCTCTCCTGATGCATCCCAAGACCGCATTAGCTTTTTTCACGGCCATATCACATTGGCAGCTCATAGTCATCCTATGATCAACCAACACTCCAAGGTCCTTTTCCTCCTCCATTACTTCTAATTGATGTGTCCCTAGCTTATAACTAAAATTCTTGTTATTAATCCCTAAATGCATGACCTTACACTTCTCACTATTAAATTTCATCCTATTACTATTACTCCAGTTTACAAGGTCATCCAGATCCTCCTATAGGATACCCCTGTCCTTCTCTAAATTGGCAATACCTCCCAGCTTTGTATCATCCGCAAACTTTATTAGCACACTCCCACTTTTTGTGCCAAGGTCAGTAATAAAAAGATTAAATAAGATTGGTCCCAAAACCGATCCTTGAGGAACTCTACTGGTAACCTCCCTCCAACCTGACAGTTCACCTTTCAGTAGGACTCGTTGTAGTCTCCCCTTTAACCTATACTGTTATTTATCCTCACACTATCTTGAGGAGAGCTTGCGCGAGTATGTGTACACAACCTCACGCCCTATCTCAGGGTATAGGCATCGCCTTACATAAACAATACAAAACAGGAGAAATCTTTAGACTTTCAGTTCTGTGGGAGCATGACCTGTAGAGAAATACAATTTTTTTAAAAATCAGCCACTTTGAATACTGTCTTGTATTATCTTTCACAGCAGGAAATAAAAATATATTAAGATTTCTGAATATGCATGAAAGGCAAACCTCTAGGGAAGAATAAGGAGACAATTAATTTGATAAACGTTTCTATACTCTAGTACCTCAATTTTAATCATAATCAGCAATCAAGGTGGATCTGCAAGACAACGTTATTTTTCAACAGAGGCTTTACAAGTCCTCTATCATAATATGTAGATTATTCCAGCACAAAACTAAGTCGTTGCATGACAGTATTCAGATGAAGTCTAATAACTTTGGTCTTGATTGCACCTCCTAGATCTGCATGTGGAAAGGAACCTCTATTTGGGGTTTGTAGCTAAATTCCTGACTGCAAAAGCCATGGAGAGAAAAATAAATAATGGAGGCCACACCAAAGCTATTACAATATGCGCTCCCTTTTCTCAAAACCTCCTGCTATTTCCCAGGGAAAAGGTTAGATTACAAAGTTCAGGAGTACCAACTAGCACTACATATATTTCACTCCATGTAGGATTTTCCACATGGAAAGTGACATCATTTGCCTTCAGAGCAGTGTTCACCACCTCCCTTCTCTGAAGCCCGACTGAGTGCTGCTTGGTTCCTGGGATCCACATTCTGGGAAAGGAGTGAGCCAGGAGGAGGAGTGATAAGGCTGAAGATATCAACCCCCAACTACACCCACAAAGAACTGGGAGAAGCAATAATACAGCTTTGAGTTGTAACCTTTCTGCACAGCCCCTTCCTCAGTGGGTTCCCCCTTAAAAGGGGCAGTGTGGGGGCAACTGCCAGTTTTGGGAGCCCTGTCAAGGGCTGGGGAGGAGAGGCACTGGAGCTCCAGAGCCTGTGAAAAGGTAGGGGGCACAGGTCACCTCATTCTATTCCCCTGGAATTCCTGGGGGCTCCATAGGCTTGGGGGCTAGTCCCAGAGCCTGCTCTGCATAGGGGCAGACTCCAAAAGGAAAGCCATATCAGGATTCTCACCTTTCCACCCTCTCATGGATTTTCTGATAGTAGCTAGCAAATGGGCCTTTTATTACTCTATATTAGCACAACATACTGTAGATTGGCTTACTTTTCACTTGCAATTATTAAAATATTGTGCTTTTATTTTTTGTTAGCTCTTTCTTTAGACATCTGTGACTTTTTTTAATTATATGCTAAACAAGCACCTGTTTAGAAAGGAGAAGCATATAAACAAACATATTTGAATGTTCCCTCACTGCTGTGCAGCACAGAGGGGACAGAAAGTGCAGAGAACAATGTGGAGAGTAACTGTGGCTAAGTGAGATGGTCTCTCTGCTACACAGCCTTCTGTTTCACCTTCTCTGATCACCCAAAAGTGTGGGTGTGCGCCCTGGCAACAGTGAAGTAATTTGTTCTCTCCAAGAACTTCCAGAGAAATCAGTTTACATGTACCACTAACTCCTCTGCATGCTGAGTGACTCTCCCGCAGGAGCTATAAAGAACAAAACTATGGAGTTGCAGTTGACCGAACTGCCATGACTGATGCAAAAGGAGAGAGAGTGGGGGGAAGAGTCCCCCCAACAAAATGGCTTTAGGCCATGGATACACCCCCTACACACCTCTGCTGCTTTTGCAAGCCCTAGACCTTCCATCTCTGCATCCCACAAGTCACATGGCAAAGGGAGAATGTACCAGTTCCATAGCCCTTAAAGATATGTAGGGCTGAGTTAATTTATTCCTCTACACATATTCTTTCAAAGGAAGGAAAGAAATAAACCACAGCTGGGAGAGTGCAATTTAAATATATCATCTAGATTTAGCTTCTTAGAAAAAAGGAGGAAAGAAAACACACTGCAATATTAGAATATTGAATGGCTTATAAAAGACAAAAAAGCACAGAAAAGCATAAGAAAGTCTTTTGATTAACTTAATGAGTCTAGAATATAGTGTGCAGTTTTCTATTGTTTCTTCCAGCAAAGGAATTTCTCAAATCACCGTGATATCAGCCAGTCACTTCAGATGCCCTTCCATATACATTGGACATACACAGTGCTTTTCCAAATTCTTAAACTCACCCTTCTGGTAATGGCTAAAGCTGTAGTAATCCACTTAAAAGCAGAACAATCAAAACAAAGAAGTTTATGTATCCACAAGCCCAAGGGACAACAATTTAACCATGGAAGAAACAACACTATATTTCTTGATATCTTTCCAAATGTCAGTGGAGACTGTCCGCATCCGCAGGCACAAAGAATAGAGAGTGAGAAATGTGTACGCTTTGTTAGGGACTAACATCTCCAGCATTTTATATCCACAGAGGAAAAAGCCTTAAGCATTTTCAAATCATGTCCAGTAATATCAATATAATTATTGCAGTAGCATCCATAGTGTGCTAGGCATTTTCATAGATTCCAAATCCAGAAGGGACCATTGTGATCATCTAGTCTGACCTCCTGTATAACACAGGCCACAGAACTTCACAAAATAATTCCTAGAGCAGATCTCTTAGGAAAAAAACATCCAATGGTGATTTTAAAATTGCCAGTAATGGAGAATCCACCATGGCGCTTGGTAAACTGTTCCAATGGTTAATTACTCTCTGTTAAAAATGTTCGCTTTATTTCCAGTCTGAATTTGTCTAGCTTCAACTTCCCGCCATTGAATCATGCTGTAATTTCCTCTGCTAGATTGAAGAGCCTATTAAGTATTTCAGAGTAGCAGCCGTGTTAGTCTGTATCCATAAAAAGAAAAGGAGTACTTGTGGCACCTTAGAGACTAACCAATTTGTTAGTCTCTAAGGTGCCACAAGTACTTCTTTTCTTTTTATTAAGTATTTGTTCCCCTTATTGGTACATATAGAGTGTGGTCAAGTTACCCCTTAACCTGCTCTTTGTTAAGCTACATAGACTCAAGGAGATCAATCTATCATGAGAAGATAAGTCTTCTAATCCTTTAATCATTCTCGTGACTCTTCTCTGGACCCTCTTCAATTTATCAACATCCTTCTTAAATTGTGAGCACCAGAACTGCATATTTTATTCCAGCAGAAGTTGCACCACTGCCAAATACAGATATAAAATAACCTTTTTACTGCTACTTGAGATTTCTCTCTTTATGCAACCCAGGATCGCATTAGCCCTTTTGGCTATAGGGTCACACTAGGAGCTCATGTTGAGCTGGTTATCCATCACAACCCCCAAATCTTTATCAGAGCCACTGCTGCCCAGGACAGACTCCCCCATCCTGTAAGTATTGTCTACATTCTTTATTCCTAGATGAACATTACATTTAGCTGTATTAAATTGCATATTGTTTGCTTGCGCCCAGTTTACCAAGCGATCCAGATCATTCTCTATCAGTGACCTGTCTGCTTCATTACTTACCACTCCCTCAATTTATGTCATCTGCAAACTTTGTCATGATGATTTAATGTTTCCTTCCAGGTAACGAATAAAAATGTTAAATAGCATAGGGCCAAGAACTGATTCCTGCGGGACCCCACTGGCAAGACACCCATGCAATGATGATTCCCCATTTATAGTTGCCTTTTGAGACCTGTTAGCCAGTTTTTAATCCATTTAATGTGTGGCATGTTAATTTTATATAATTTTAGGGTGGTTTTTTTTAATCAGAATGTCATGCATACCAAGTCAAACAACTTTCAGAGACTTCTATTACATCAACACTGTTGCCTGAATCAACCAAACATGTAGTCTTATAACAAAAGATTACAAGTTAGTTTGACAGGATCTATTTTCCCTAAACCCATTTGGATTGTCATTAATTTTATTACCTTTCTTTAATTCTCTATTAATCAAGTCCCATATCAGCCACTTCATCTTGCCTGAGTTTGTGTCAGGCAGACAGACCTATAATTACTTGGATCATCCCACTTATAGGGTTTAAATATTGGCACAATGCTAGCTTTTTTCCAGTCTTCTGGAACATCCCCACTGTTCCAACCCTTGCTGAAAATCAGCATTAACAATCCAGAGAACTCCTCAGATAGCTCATTAAAACACTTGGATGCAAGTTACCTGGACTTGCTGGTTTAAAAATGTCTAACTTTAGGAGCTTCTGTTCAATATGCGCCTAAGATATTAGTGAAATGGAAAGAGTGTTATCATTGGATGAGACTACATCTGTTTTTTTGCCTCAAATGCAGAACAAATTTATTGAACATTTCTGCAGTCTTATTGATATTACTACTATTTCCATCTAGTAATGGACTAGTACTATTGTCAGGAGTCTTTTTATTCCTAATAACCTAAAATAAACCTCCTTATTGTCCTTAACTCTGTTGGCCATAGATATCTCCTTTTGCTTCCTTAATCAATTTTCTACAATTCCTAGCTTCTGATATGTATTCATTACTATCAATATCCATTTTATTTAAAAAGAAGCTTGGAATATTGAGCAAAGGAAACTATCACCGGTTTGATTCCTTTCAGTTTTCAGGGAAACAGGACTTTATGTACATATTCTTTTTAAATAAACTGGATTGCATCAAAGAAATACCTTGCTATTATCGATTTCTCCCAATGGAAAAAACCCACAAGTCCCCAAATACTGGCTAATTGCTGGATCTAAAAGGGTAATATTAGCAACCTTTTTTTTTTTCAGGCAAATTTTAGTTTTCTATCCAGTTGGGGGAAACTGCAGCTATTTCAAGGTCAAAACAGTATTAAGTATGGATTACTTCTATAGAAAAAGTTATAGACGTTTTAAATAGAAGAAACTTGAAGTGAACTGAAAAGGAGTACTCCCTCATTTTCTCTTGGAAGCCAAGAGGAGACATATGGTGGGTCTGCTTAAAAAGTACCAGAGCGCTTCCAATATTTAGCATGTGTACTACTACAGCAAGGCACTCTAAACATGCTGCAGTAAAACATCAGTTTTACGTTTGACTATGAGATTCTTCCTGAAAAGGGCAGAAATAGGTTACTTACAGATGTAAGTAAAAGGATAGGTTACCAACAAATGTAAGGAACAGCTATAAAGTCTAGAACTCAGATTTTCCAGACAAGCTTCTATTCACTGGCTTCACTGGCAGTTATGGTACTTAACACCTCTGAAAAATCAGGCAATTTTTGTTTAGGCAGTTAGCTTTTGAAAATACTGGTGATTATCCTCCAAGAGATCCATGTGTGCTAAAGTGTGCTAAAAATGAGGTTCTCCTTTGGCCAATGTACACCTTTATAATCTACTTTTTACCAATGACATGGGTACTTATCTCGTAATTTGTACCGAGACAGGTCATATTAGAGTTAACAAATCATACTATGAGTAGCTTGTAATTAACCTTCTGAGTGAGCAATTATACCATTAACAGTAAGTGTGATAATTAGTTCAAAACAAACAGATTAGATTTTCCCCACTTTATTTTGTATGTAGCAAATTTTCACAATTCCTCAATCAAATCCAGGACAGAAGGAGCTGAATTTAATGTGTCTAATAATTAAAAGACAGTCAGTAAGTCTAAGTCCATACTAGCTTGCACACAATCCCCACACACACACACACCCAGTTTGGTGGCTCTCAGTGCACGAATCATTCAAAGTCTGCTATTTATTTGTAAGCTTGACGGGAGAGTGAAAAAAATTGTCACGTGTGTGAGGCATACACAAGGCAGCCTCTTCTAGTACTGCTTTTTAGCTCGGTGATGAATGATGACAAACATTCTCTTAACAAAAAGTAGTACTGTGTAAAATCTTCACCCAATTGACTGAATTAGTTTTGAAAGCCATCTTTAAGGACAAGTAGTAGATATTGTCATTTAATTCTGTCAAAGCCTCTTCAGCCTCAAATGACAGGGCTCTTGTATGCTGTTGTGGTAATTATGCTTAGATTCCTATCATTACTTGCTCTAAGTTTCCTCTTTATGAATCTCATCTGATTGACAGAAATAGAAAGAAAGAGAACTATCATACAGAGAAGAAATGCAGTTCCCCTTTATACCTGAGGTATGTATTCTGAATTAATTTACTGATATCAATCATAATAGGAACCCTTTTGGGTCAGGTGCAGTACTGCTGGCTAGATTTACCATCTAAGCCCCCATCACCATAGTATCCGAGTGCCTCACAATAATGTTTTTATTTATTCTCACAACACCCTGTGAGGTACAATGCTCCATTTTATAGATGGGGAAGGGAGGCACAGAGAGGCTAAGGCCCAGATAGACAGGCGGACTTTGGCATTACAGTGAAAAGCATCAAATTAAAGTTTATTTAACAGAGCTTGAGACAGATTAAAAGGAAAGCAAGGATAAGGGTTTGGAAACATAAGGTTACAAATAAAAGAAAAACGAAGCACAGCCTATAGTCTATATTTGTTAATAAGTTACTTTCCTATCTAATAAGATATTAGAAATAAATTAGGAATTCTGTTCCACAATTCAAACAAATAAAAGACCATACAAGAATAAGTCTGTACTATCTTGAAACTGCCACAACTGCAATATCTCTATATGCTGGTAGGGCTGCTGTCTCCCCTAGCCCAGGAAGGATTAACATCATGCCCAAGTTTTTCCAGCCCTTTCCTTGGGGCATGATTTATTAATGGAAAGACAAAACTATTCTCCTGACCAACACAGACTGCAGAGACCTTTCCCTTTGCATCTCTTGCTCTGGACCCCGAACCCCTTCAGGGCCAACCACAGGACCCAACCTTCCTTCTTCAGCTCCACTTCCAAGTGTAATCCTTCAGCCCTTTATGGGCATAATCTGACTCCTTTCCAGACCAGGACAGCCTGGCTCTAGGGCCTCAAAAGGGCAGACCATCTTATTACAATGCTGTATTCAGATGAAACCAAATTATGTATGGGAAAGAACAGTGTCATTTGGAAACCACCTGCAGCTTTGCTGAGATTAATGCTGGTTACAAAATTTGTTCTTTTATTGCAATCTTTTAAAAAATATTAAAAACTACTGGCACAATATTCTTATGTTTTTGTATAACCATGTTAAGTCACAATAATTGAGCATTAAGTCAGCATATGTAAACTACATATAATAGAAGAGGAAAAGATTCTAAAAATATCTGAAGTAAGCAACAAAGTAAATTTTAAAAGCAGAGAATTAATAAAAACAAGGGAGACATAGTAAGTTAATTTTTTATTTATAGAAAGCCTACTGTCAAAATATATTAGTCTCTATGGATACAAAGCATTCTAGTATCTAAAGGGGACATAGGTTGAGTACGGTAGTCCTCTGTACCTCTGAATCAACACCACTACATCAACACACACTCTTACCAGTTTTTGCCTCATGCTGATTTTTAACTTCCCTCTACATGTCTTCCCATCCCTAGGGCTCTGTTTGAGGGGAAGGTTTGTATGATGGTTAGGCCACGAGACTAACATTTGGGTGATGTAGGTTCAGTTCGCAGGCTAGCTCTGCCACACACTTCCTGTGTGATCTTGGGCAAGTTGCTTATTATGTTGTGCATTAGTATCCCCAAATACAGTAATATTTCCTTCCTTCTACTCACCCTTTGTCATCTAGTTAGATTATAAAGGTCTGGAGGGCAAGGACTGTCTCTTCCTATGTGACAGTGTAGAGCCGAGCACAGGGGAGCCTCTAGATATTAATGTAATATAAAACAAAAATTATTCTTCTAAGCTCCACATTGGGGCCTATCATTGCCTCCTCCTTCCAATTAAATTGTCCACTTAAAGCTTAATCTTTAAAGCTGCCTCTGTATACCAAGTGCTAAGTTAAACTGGCAATATAAAATGCCTCTCCTTCAGCCATAGAGAAACAAGTGAATAGAGAAATACACCTTTTTTCGAGGAGGTTCTTCATTAGCATAATACAGATAAATTGTTAAGATACCCTATGAAATATTGTACTCGCATCTGCAGAGTGCTTGGTTCAGACTGACATGATCAAGCATTCTGCAGCCCAGCATTTTATAAGATTAGAGCTGTAGACACCATTCATAGAACTTCAGACTGAAGTGCACAGGTCAGACCTCGGCAGCAGCATATTTACATTGTTAACCCAAAGAGTCTGGTATCCTCAGGGAATCAGGGAAGGCTGATTACCCTGCTGCATGAGCAGCCTAGGTAGCTGATGAATGGAGGAGCATTTCCAGTTTCTTCACTTTGCTCAGGATGCCCGCAGGCAGTCATGGCAAGAATAGAATTAAAAACAAACAATTGATAGCCACCATAAAAACAACCACTGTGGCTGGTGTGAAGTTATATCCCATTACTATCTACTAATAGAGCTCAAGTTTGACATAATAAAGCCCAGTAATTTGGCATAAACCTGCAACTGATGAGCAACCCAGGGCCTCGAAGTCCTGTTGGTACCTCAAGAGGCATGTGTCATTTAGAGAGGAGATACAAGAAAAGAGTCATTACTAGTGAAGGGCAAGTCTTAAAATATAAACTAAGCAAATGCAGGGAAGGAAGCAAACAGTGGGAGTATAAAAGGAACAGAGATGGAATTTCAGCTCTTAAGTTCAAGCTGTCATTTATTGTAACTGAATTTGAGAAAAATCCATCAGCCCAGCTTGTAAGCCACTAGCACCACGTCTATAATTATAATCCACCAAACAATATACAGCAATACATTGTTCATAGTGTTTCTGATATGGTTCTTCTAGAAATCACTTTGACTCATTTGGTAAATCCATTCTACTTCTGATTAAATTAATTGCTTTGCAACTGATTGACATGAGAGTTTCAACAGGGAATAATTGCTAACCTGGCTTGTTCATCAAAAGCAGACATTAAAAAACCCCCACATTCTATGAGAAGTTTTGTGCCACAAACAACCATAAAAGATTGCCACTGTTATTAGTTATCACAGCGTGTTGAGCCATGCAAGGATAATATGCTAGGACTAAAGCATTTTTAATTACGTTGACCTTGATTTACCCAATTCAAACCTCTCAGCTAGACTGGAAAAAAGGCCTAAACAATTTCATAACTCCTATAGTAGAACTTTTTAAAAACTTCAAAGCAACAGTTTAGGAATTACAACTTGCTAGAAAATGGCCACCTTCTGACATTAATTTTATGTTGTTGTTCACTGACAAGTTTGAAGAATGATTTGACTTTCTAATCAATGTATTAATCAGAGGGTTTTAATTCATTCTTGCCCCATGAGCTGTCCTTGTTGTTAGGATTTAGATATTCAGGCCTGTCTGCAAAGGCCTGTACTTTAAGAATTTAGGTGTATTCTTATCACTTGGCTAGTTAGAGGTATAAAAGAAAGAATCAAAATCACTGTCTGCCAGTGTAAGGTCCTTCTCTTACTGTGACAGTCTGAGGCCCTGTTCTTAGGCTAAGGCCTTTGGCTAAGCGGCAGAGGCAGCCATAAGCTGGGAAGCAACCGGTCACCTCCTCACATTCCAAACTAGTCACATTGAAATAAGGTGCTATTGGGCTGTTAGGAATACAATCCTGTCCTGATAGTGCCTATCACCTCCAGAGAAAGGGAACTGCCTAGAAGATGTAAAAGGAAATTTAGGTTGATAGTTTTCTGCCTGGTAAGAACTCACTTATCAATAGACACAGCTGGCAAACCCTTATGTCTTTATAGATGTAGTTGTGAAATCCTAAGTTCTGTATTGTTTTGTCATTATAGTTCCCACTTTGCTATTGTTTATTGGCATGGTCTCTGTCTGGTTCTGTGATTGTTTCTGTCTGCTGTATAATTAATTTTGCTGGGTGTAAACTAATTAAGGTGGTGGGATATAATTGGTTAGCTAATCATGTTAGCTAACCAATTATATCCCACCACCTTAATTACAATATGTTAGGATTGGTTAGTTAAATTTCAGTAGAATGATTGGTTAAGGTATAGCTAAAAATATTACTATATAAATTAGGAGCAAACAGGAACTAAGTTGGGATTCGAAAATAAGGAAAAAGGAACTTGGATTTCAGCTTGCTGGAAGTTCACCCCAATAAACATTGAATTGTTTGCACCTTTGGACTTTGGGTATTGTTGCTCTCTGTTCATGCGAGAAGGACCAGGGAAGTGGGAGAGTGAAGGAATAAGCTCTCTAACACTTGTCAAAGTGTTAATGGTGGGCAGTGGCAGGGACATCTGCTCTTGTATTAATAAATAAGTTTATATGGTAGCAGCTAAGTTGGGTTTATAGAGCTGCATGCAATTTTGTATTATATTACAGACTATAATAACACTATTATTATTTCACAGTTCCATACACTTCCACAGAACTAGATACAATTACAGATTAAGGCCCCAACCCTTCAAAGACTTGCACATGTAGCTAACTTTCTTCACTGTAAATCCCCCGCTGGTTTGAATGGGAATAGTCACAGTGTGTAAACTTAAGCATGTGCAAATCTTTGCAGAATTGAGACCTGAGGGCCTGCTCCTCCATTCCTTGGGCTCCCACAGTTCACAGTGAACTTCATGGGAGTCAAAGGGCCTGCAAATAGTAGTTTAAAATATGTAAATGAAACTTTAAAATTGCATATTTAAAGCCAAAGGAGTCAATAAGTTTTCAACTTACTTTTCTACAGCAACAATTACTTAGCCACATTACTTCTGTATGCTTTAGTTTCAGGTGAATGTTTGAGAGAGAGAAACAGGTGACATGGCAAACGTCAACATGGTCAGTTTCTTTCAGAAATTTTGGCCAGATTCCACTGTCATTTATACAAGTTTAAATCTAAAGTAACACCAGTGAAATCAATTGAGATACTCTATTGAGATCACACAGTAATTTGTATCTCATCCCAGTGGGGTGATGGAGTTTCACAGAACCAGTTTTGCTGATCCAACCTAGGATATTCTGATATCACTTACACCCATGCGAATCCAATGAAGTGAAACCTATTGACTTCAGTGAATATGCTCTGGATGCAGTTGTAACTAAGAGCACATTGTGGTCCTCTGTTTCTTCCACTAAGCCAGTGGCAGGTAATGTCCTGTATCAAGGGATAAGATAGAAAGAGATGTAGAGCATCAAGAGCAAAACACGTGTCCTTTACAGGGAAATTTTTGATAAGCAGCTACAAATGACTGAAAAGAACAGTGTAAATACGATATTAAAGTATTATTTTTACAACAGCTGCAAATATTCAGAAAATACCTGCAGTAAAAACAGGGTCACCTTACATCAAATATGACAGTTGGAGAACCTATTAACAAAGAGCTAGAAAACTAGTGCAGAGAAATATAGTCACTGAATGGCTTACTGCCATATGTCATGTCATTGACTTCTACAGAAGCTGGCAGTTGCAACAGAAAGAGTATGCTACAGCAAAATTCATCAAGGGAAAAGAAATACAAGAGCATGGAATAAATTTTAAGAGAAGATTTGCTGGCCCAACATCAGGTTTTAATGAAATCAAATAAGATAAACCATACCAACACAGACCCTTTTTAATGTAACTACTCTGGAATCACTAAATTGTGCAAATACCAGTCTGTTCTTACAGAACAATGCAGGTGGTTTGACACAGTTAAAATGCTTCCCCATAGGGACCACACTGGAACTCTCACTTTTTAAAGTAATTAAAAAGTGTTGACTATTTAGAAACTCCCAACAAAAACTTGCTTCTACTGAAAATCTTTTTACCCAGGGAAACAATAATGGGTAAAATTTTCAGAAGTGTCTAAGGACTTGTCTATAGTCCAAATGCCACAGCAGCACAGCTACTACCTATGAGGACGGGAGGGTTTCTCCTGTCAGCATAAGTAATCCACTTCCCAGAGAGGCGGTAAAGCTGTCAATACCAGGAATTATGTTGATTTTTCATACCCCTGAGTGACGTACCTGGCTCGACCTAACTTTTTAAGCATAGACTAAGCCTAAGTGACTTGGGAACCCACATCCCATGAGACATAGGCTCCTAAGTGCTTAAGTCACTTTTGAAAATAGGACAGACTCAATTTGCTGAGGTGGTGTTGAAAATTTTACGTAGTATCTTCTCCCAAATTTAGGACAAATCCAACTCTGTGGCCCTATTCCACAGCCTGTATGCAACAGACAGACATTTGGGTAACTGGCTGTGGAAAGGATTGGGAGATCTTTGTGGACTGAAATCTGAACTGGGACATGAATAGTATGCCGGCTACTTTGGTAGTTTGCTTGCCACTTTCTGTTTGTAATCCAGCATTCTCTCCCACTTCAATGAGGGTAATTATTTGACATTCTTGCCATGCTATTTCTCCTGTTCTAGCTTCTTCACCTTTAGCCATGCCTTTTCCATATTGATCCACAGAGCAGGGGTAGGAGGAAGTATTCGGTATTCTCAGAAGGAGCATATCAGTTCAGGTGTTTCCAATGGAGACCAGAGCTCTGCCTCCAGGAAGCAGGAACACTCCTGTCAAGGTTCCTCCCCCACTCTGAACTCTAGGGTACAGATGTGGGGACCTGCATGAAAAACCTCCTAAGCTTATCTTTACCAGCTTAGGTCAAAACTTCCCCAAGGTACAAAATATTACTCCCGTTATCCTTGGACTGGCCGCTACCACCAAACTAATACTGGTTACTGGGGAAGAGCTGTTTGGATGCGTCCTTCCCCCCAAAATACTTCCCAAAACCTTGCACCCCACTTCCTGGACAAGGTTTGGTAAAAAGCCTCACCAATTTGCCTAGGTGACTACAGACCCAGACCCTTGGATCTTAAGAACAATGAACAATCCTCCCAACACTTGCACCCCCCCTTTCCTGGGAAATGTTGGATAAAAAGCCTCACCAATTTGCATAGGTGACCACAGACCCAAACCCTTGGATCTGAGAACAATGAAAAAGCATTCAGTGTTTTACAAGAAGACTTTTAATAAAAAATAGAAGTAAATAGAAATAAAGAAATTCCCCCTGTAAAATCAGGATGGTAGATATCTTACAGGGTAATTAGATTCAAAAACATAGAGAACTCCTCTAGGCAAAACCTTAAGTTACAAAAAAGATACACAGACAGAAATAGTTATTCTATTCAGCACAATTCTTTTCTCAGCCATTTAAAGAAATCATAATCTAACACATACCTAGCTAGATTACTTACTAAAAGTTCTAAGACTCCATTCCTGGTCTATCCCCGGCCAAGACAACTACAGACAGACACAGACCCTTTGTTTCTCTCCCTCCTCCCAGCTTTTGAAAGTATCTTGTCTCCTCATTGGTCATTTTGGTCAGGTGCCAGCGAGGTTACCTTTAGCTTCTTAACCCTTTACAGGTGAGAGGAGCTTTCCCCTGGCCAGGAGGGATTTCAAAGGGGTTTACCCTTCCCTTTATATTTATGACAACTCCCTTGTGGGGTCAATTCAGAGGTTGCCAATGTTGCAGCTACAAGAGACCCTGGATGGAAGGGAAATGTATTCAGCCACAAGGAAGACACTCTATTTGATTTTTGTCCGATGGCCACGACTGCCTCTGCCACAGTAACAGACAATTAACCCTCTCAAAGCATATACATCTTTGAATATATACATAGTTATTATTTATATTGTGGTAGCCCCTAGGAAGTCTATTCATGGATCCATTGTGTGAAGCACTATAGAAACAAAAAGCAAAGGCTAGCAATAAGTACTCTTTGTCTTCTCTCAACAATGTGGCTATACATGTTGGCTGGTAGCCTGCAGGGGGCGGGCACTGGGGCTGTCTGTTTGTTTGTTTCAGGGAAGCCTGGCTGTTTAAAAATAGCCAGAGCTTCGCAAACCAGCTGAGCGGCGGGGAACAGCAGAGCAGCACACAGCAGGAGTTTGCCTGGGAGTTCGCCTGGAGTGAGCCCAGTGAGGCTTACATCTTGCCAACTTCTCTGAGGAAGCTCATAGTAGGAAGGTGATATGGAAGGGGGGGTTCAGCTGTTGTGACCTGCACTGGATGTGCCATGTTTGTCTTTCTTCCACAGGACAGAAGAGACTTTGTCTGTACAAAGTGCAAGCTGGTCTCCATATTGGAAGAGAAGATTGAAGGTCTGGAGCAACAGATAACGACCCTGTGTTGCATACGAGAAACGGAGGATTTTCTGGACAAAAGTCAGGATATGCTTCTACGGGCACAAAGCTCTAAAGATTTAGAGCAGGTTGCACAGCGGAGCCAAGAGGCCAGTGAAGAACCTTGGCAACATGTGACCTCCAGAAGAAGAAGGGGGAATGTCCGGGTTCCAGCAATGCGGACACAGGTAACTAACCACTTTCATGTTCTCTCCACAGGTACCATTGCGGAGAGTGGACCAGATGATATGTCTGGGGGGAGAAAGCAGAAGGAGACTCTGCTGGTTGGAAGGCATGAGATGCACTGTCCTGAGATGGGGGGTTCCCACGACCACCACTCCCAAGAGAAGGAGGCGGGTGGTGGTGGTCGGGGACTCTCTCCTCCGGGGGACTGAGTCATCTATCTGCCGCCCTGACCGGGAAAACCGAGAAGTCTGCTGCTTGCCAGGGGCTAAGATTCGTGATGTGACGGAGAGACTGCCGAGACTCATCAAGCCCTCGGATCACTACCCCTTCCTGCTTCTCCACGTGGGCACCAATGATACTGCCAAGAATGACCTTGAGCGGATCACTGTGGACTACGTGGCTCTGGGAAGAAGGATAAAGGAGTTTGAGGCGCAAGTGGTGTTCTCGTCCATTCTCCCCGTGGAAGGAAAAGGCCTGGGTAGGGACCGTCGAATCGTGGAAGTCAACGAATGGCTATGCAGGTGGTGTCGGAGAGAAGGCTTTGGATTCTTTGACCATGGGATGGTGTTCCATGAAGGAGGATGTTAGGATATAGATATTCAGGCCTGTCTGTAAAGGCCTGTACTCTAAGAATTTAGGTGTATTCTTATCACTTGGCTAGTGATAGAGGTATAAAAGAAAGAATCAAAATCACTGTCCGCTGGTGTAAGGGCCTTCTCTTACTGTGACAGTCTGATGCCCTGTGCTTAGGCTAAGGCCTTTGGCTAAGCAGCAGAGGCAGCCATAAGCTGGGAAGCGACCAGTCACATCCTCACATTCCAAACTAGTCACACTGAAATAAGGTGCTATTCGGCTGTTAGGAATACAATCCTGTCCTGATAGTTCCTATCACCTCCAGAGAAAGGGAAGTGCCTAGAAAATGTAAAAGGAAACTTAGTTTGATAGCATCCTGTCTGGCAAGAACTCACTTATCAATAGCTGGGATGTGAAATCCTCACTTCTGTATTGTCTTGTCATTATAGTTCCCACTTTGCTGCTGTTTGTCTGTATAATCTCTGTCTGGTTCTGTGATTGTTCCTGTCTGCTGTATAATTAATTTTGCTGGGTGTAAACTAATTAAGGTGGTGGGATATAATTGGTTACATAATCATGTTACAATATGTTAGGATTGGTTAGTTAAATTTCAGGAAAATGATTGGTTAAGGTATAGCTAAGCAGAACTCAAGTTTTACTATATAATCTGTAGTCAATGAGGAAGTGACTGGGTGTGGGTGGGGGTGGGCATGTGGGTGTGTGAGATGGGAACAGGGAATGGGGGTAAGAAAATTGGAATCATGTTTTGCTAAAGGGGGAGATGGGAATGGGAGTAAGGAAGTTGGAATCATGTTTGGCTAAGGGTAGAAATGGGAACAGGGACACAGGTGTAAGGCTCTGTGGTGTCAGAGCTGGGAAGGAGGATACTAAGGAAGGAAACTGGAATCATGCTTGCTGGAAGTTCACCCCAATAAACATCGAATTGTTTGCACCTTTGGACTTTGGGTATTGTTGCTCTCTGTTCATGTGAGAAGGACCAGGGAAGTAAGTGGGTGAAGGAATAAGCCCTCTAACAGAGGAGTGCTGGGCAGAGATGGGCTCCACCTTACGAAGAGAGGGAAGAGCATCTTTGCAAGCAGGCTGGCTAACCTAGTGAGGAGGGCTTTAAACTAGGTTCACCGGGGGAAGGATATGCTTCCCTCCAAAGCTCTGAGGTAAGTGGGAAAGTGGGATACCGGGAGGAAGCACAGGCAGGAATGTCTGTGAGGGGAGGGCTCCTGCCTCATACGGAGAATGAGGGGCGATCAGCAGGTTATCTCAAGTGCTTATATACGAATGCACAAAGCCTTGGAAACAAGCAGGGAGAACTGGAGGTCCTGGTGATGTCAAGGAATTATGACGTGATTGGAGTAACAGAGACTTGGCGGGATAACTCACATGACTGGAGTACTGTCATGGATGGTTATAAACTGTTCAGGAAGGACAGGCAGGGCAGAAAAGGTGGGGGAGTAGCACTGTATGTAAGGGAGCAGTATGACTGCTCAGAGCTCCGGTACAAAAGTACAGAAAAACCTGAGTGTCTCTGGATTAAGTTTAGAAGTGTGAGCAACAAGAGTGATGTAGTACTGGGAGTCTGCTATACACCACCGGACCAGGGGGATGAGGTGGATGAGGCTTTCTTCCGGCAGCTCGCAGAAGCTACTAGATCGCACGCCCTGGTTCTCATGGGTGACTTTAATTTTTCTGATATCTGCTGGGAGAGCAATACAGCGATGCATAGACAATCCAGGAAGTTTTTGGAAAGCATAGGGGACAATTTCCTGGTGCAAGTGCTAGAGGAGCCAACTGGGGGGGAGCTTTTCTTGACCTGCTGCTCACAAACCAGGAAGAATTAGTAGGGGAAGCAAAAGTGGATGGGAATCTGGGAGGCAGTGACCATGAGTTGGTTGAGTTCAGGATCCTGACACAGGGAAGAAAGGTAAACAGCAGGATACGGACCCTGGACTTCAGGAAAGCAGACTTCGACTCCCTCAGGGAACAGATGGGTAGGATTCCCTGGGGGACTAACATGAAGGGGAAAGGAGTCCAGGAGAGCTGGCTGTATTTCAAGGAATCCCTGTTGAGGTTATAGGGACAAACCATCCCGATGTGTCGAAAGAATAGTAAATATGGCAGGCGACCAGCTTGGCTTAACGGTGAAATCCTAGCAGATCTTAAACATAAAAAAGAAGCTTACAAGAAGTGGAAGGTTGGACATATGACCAGGGAAGAGTATAAAAATATTGCTCGGGCATGTAGGAATGAAATCAGGAGGGCCAAATAGCACCTGGAGCTGCAGCTAGCGAGAGATGTTAAGAGTAACAAGAAGGGTTTCTTCAGGTATGTTGGCAACAAGAAGAAAGCCAAGGAAAGTGTGGACCCCTTAATGAATGAGGGAGGCAACCTAGTGACAGAGGATGTGGAAAAAGCTAATGTACTCAATGCTTTTTTTGCCTCTGTCTTCACTAACAAGGTCAGCTCCCAGACTGCTGCGCTGGGCATCACAACATGGGGAATAGATGGCCAGCCCTCTGTGGAGAAAGAGGTGGTTAGGGACTATTTAGAAAAGCTGGACATGCACAAGTCCATGGGGCCAGACGAGTTGCATCCAAGAGTGCTAAAGGAATTGGCGGCTGTGATTGCAGAGCCATTGGCCATTATCTTTGAAAACTCGTGGCGAACGGGGGAAGTCCCAGATGACTGGAAAAAGGCTAATGTAGTGCCAATCTTTAAAAAAGGGAAGAAGGAGGATCCTAGGAACTACAGGCCAGTCAGCCTCACCTCACTCCCCAGAAAAATCATGGAGCAGGTCCTCAAAGAATCAATCCTGAAGCACTTACGTGAGAGGAAAGTGATCAGGAACAGTCAGCATGGATTCACCAAGGGAAGGTCATGCCTGACTAATCTGATTGCCTTCTATGATGAGATTACTGGTTCTGTGGATGAAGGGAAAGCAGTGGATGTATTGTTTCTTGACTTTAGCAAAGCTTTTGACACGGTCTCCCACAGTATTCTTGTCAGCAAGTTAAAGAAGTATGGGCTGGATGAATGCACTAGAAGGTAGGTAGAAAGTTGGCTAGATTGTTGGGCTCAACGGGTAGTGATCAATGGCTCCATGTCTAGTTGGCAGCCAGTGTCAAGTGGAGTGCCCCAGGGGTCGGTCCTGGGGCTGGTTTTGTTCAATATCTTCATGAATGATCTGGAGGATGGTGTGGATTGCACTCTCAGCAAATTTGCGGATGATACTAAACTGGGAGGAGTAGTAGATACACTGGAGGGCAGGGATAGGATACAGAGGGACCTAGACAAATTGGAGGATTGGGCCAAAAGAAATCTGATGAGGTTCAATAAGGATAAGTGCAGGGTCCTGCACTTAGGATGGAAGAACCCAATGCACAGCTACAGACTAGGGACCGAATGGCTAGGCAGCAGTTCTGCGGAAGAGGACCTAGGGGTGACAGTGGACGAGAAGCTGGATATGAGTCAGCAGTGTGCCCTTGTTGCCAAGAAGGCCAATGGCGTTTTGGGATGTATAAGTAGGGGCACAGCGAGCAGATCGAGGGATGTGATCGTCCCCCTCTATTCGACATTGGTGAGGCCTCATCTGGAGTACTGTGTCCAGTTTTGGGCCCCACACTACAAGAAGGATGTGGATAAATTGGAGAGAGTCCAGCGAAGGGCAACAAAAATGATTAGGGGTCTGGAACACATGACTTATGAGGAGAGGCTGAGGGAACTGGGATTGTTTAGTCTGCAGAAGAGAAGAATGAGGGGGGATTTGACAGCTGCTTTCAACTACCTGAGAGGTGGTTCCAGAGAGGATGGTTCTAGACTATTCTCAGTGGTAGAAGAGGACAGGACAAGGAGTAATGGTCTCAAGTTGCAGTGGGGGAGGTTTAGGTTGGATATTAGGAAAAACTTTTTCACTAGGAGGGTGGTGAAACACTGGAATGCGTTACCTAGGGAAGTGGTAGAATCTCCTTCCTTAGAAGTTTTTAAGGTCAGGCTTGACAAAGCCCTGGCTGGGATGATTTAATTGGGGATTGGTCCTGCTTTGAGCAGGGGGTTGGACTAGATGACCTCCTGAGGTCCCTTCCAACCCTGGTATTCTATGATTCTATGATTCTATGTCTTGTAATCGCATTCTAATCTTCTAGGCAACAGAACTATATTGCCATTTAAAGAGAAAAAAACAATGAATGTTTAATTTGTCCACGAACTTTAAATAGATAGTGTTAATTAGAAATCTTTTGTAAGCTATATTTTCAAGTACAATAAAACTGTTTAATTTGACATTTTCACTGTAGTTAAAATTAGGATACTGCACACACAGACTCCTTTTTCGCTTTATGCTGCCCACATTTTGCATGTAAATATACACTAGGGTGTCTTTATCAAAATAACATTGCAAATGCTCTTCAAATAAGTTTGGGCACATAACTCACAAGGAAGTTTAGGAACATCTTGTGCAAAAGCAGTTATATTTAAATGAATTAATTGTTTATCAAATAGACAAACTTCTTGACTTTAGATACTTAAGAACTAAAATAAAAAATATAAAGTTTAATATAGCAACATCACAAGAAGTGGTCTTCTACAGTTATCCACCATTAGAAAAACAATTCATGTAAAAACAAGTTTCTATCTCATGTTCGCAAGGTTTTTAACTCCAGTTTAAAAGTACTGCTTCCTTCCAGTTTTATAGCAATTATGTCACATTAATACCAGCTTTACATAGGTTGCTTGAACATGAACATTTACAAAAAAAAACCCTGGGTGGTGGGGGGGAGACACAAAACCAGAATCAGAGTTAATGTTTTTACTACTGAAAGATTTTTCTTCCTTTTCACTGCAGCATAGCAGAAGTCTAGGTAAATAAGTGTACTGTTTGGATATACAGGTCCATGGTATTTTTAACAACAGTGGTCCCCAATTAAAAGGTCAGCAAGGACAAAACACCTTTATGCAGGAGACAGCTTTCTCTGGGGACAGTCCAAGTCAGTAGAACAAACTCTCACAGATCTAAGAACCACTTAAACATCATCACATCCCATTACAAGTGCAAGGCACATTTCTTTTGTATTGCCTTCAAGAACATACGCACAGCACAGCAGACTTAAATTCTAAAAAAGTATTTAAAAAATCCAAGGGGTAACCTAAAGGCGAGAAAAAAGATTTGTGTGTTAAATGCTTTCACTTCTGGAAGCGGCTCACATGGTATGGGGGTGATGAGGACAGTATAATAACTTGACTAGGACAAAACAGAAAATTTGCCAAAAGTCAGCACTCAATGGTATATGAGATACTTGGAAGTAACAGACTAGGAAGTACCACTGTGCACTAGCTGTTGGTAAGTGTTGTCTTCTAAATGGAAATCATTGTGCCTAACATTCATAGCAACAATCAAACCAAAGGACTAAGGTTAGGAAACTTAGATTTCAATAAATAACTCAGTTGAGTTATATGGGCAAGAGCATGTGGGCAAGATTCACCAGCCAGATACCCAGGAAAGAATTCTCTGTAGTAACTCAGATCCCATCCTATCTAACATCCCATCACAGGGCATTGGGCCTATTTACCATGAATAGTTAAAGATCAATTAATTGCCAAAATCATGTTATCCCATCATACCATCTCCTCCATAAACTTATTGAGTTTAATCTTGAAGCCAGATAGGTCTTTTGCCCCCACTGCTTCCGTTGGAAGGCTATTCCAGAACTTCACTCCTCTGATGGTTAGAAACCTTCATCTAATTTCAAGTCTAAACTTGATGGCCAGTTTATATCCATTTGTTCTTGTGTCCACATTGGTACTGAGCTTAAATAATTCCTCTCCCTCTCCGGTATTTATCCCTCTGATATATTTATAGAGAGCAATCATATTCACATACCTAATGTACTGTCAGAGGTCATATTTATCCTTCAAAGAGTAAATATGGGTGGCATGAGAAAACTTAGACAAAGTAATTGTATCCAGTTTTAACTGAATTTATGATCTGAAGATTAAATCCCATGATTCTCCCACTCTTATAGAGGGCAATGTAGCCTAGGACATGGTCTATCAACTGTGCTTCCCAGCAGGTCTGACTAGACTCAGTACCTGAGGTTCTTCCCCTCAGGAGCTAGTGACCAGAAATAAATACTGTGATCAGAGAACCTCCTTGAACCAAAGTATTGTTTAATCTTATCACTAGGAACAAACATAAGAGAAAAAGGATTTTAAAAAGCAAAAGGTCTACATGATGTCAATCTGACCTAAAGGCTTGGCAGAGAGCTGAGGTAGGTCTAACTTCACTATGTCTCCCTCAAGAGTAATACTTATCTCTCAGAAGCCTTTTGTCTCACTGTTCTGGGATTTTGGGGGTTCCTGTATATACAAACAGGCATTCCCCCCCCACACACACACACACACATTTGAAAAGCTAGTCTGATGAGCGCATCGGGTGATCGAGGGTAGGACATCACAGCAGATGGGTCTTGCATTCTCTCTTAAGTATCGGCGAATGAGAGGCTGAACAACTCCTTACAAACCACCTGACAAACATAGAACATACAGTAGTCCTAAATTAGATTAGAGCAGCCCCACATCCTTCACATGGTTAAAATGGATTTTTATAATCTATAACAAAATTACTCTTCATTTTTGTGCTTAGATATAAGTGATACCATTAGGGAATTTCAAGATTATTTCACTTTTGTGCAGCACCCAAATGATAGTGCTTAGGCTTGGTTTGCCAAACCGTGGCAATAAGCATCAGCAGAAAAATCAGAACTAAAGCATTAAAAAAAAGCATTCCATTAGAGATATATCTAGTATAACAATTTGCCAGCACTAACTTTTCATGTGATCATCTCAAAGGACATGAGAAGGGCAGCCAAACAAAAAACAGTAGCAAGAAAATAATCAAATTATTATAAGTGAAAGCCATATGTTAAGAAGCAACGTTTATGGATTTGGAAAAAGTGAGATACTTAACATACAAGGCTATTTTATCTCATGTAAAACACTGAGACACAAGGTAATATGCTTTATTGGATCAACTTCTGTTGGAAAAAAAGACAAAGTTTTGAGCTCCACAGAACTTGTTCAGGTCTGGAGACCAGTGGATCTCAAAACCTTGTCTCTTTCAGCAAGGAAAGGTATTACCTCACTAACTTTGTCCCTCTCATATCCTGGCATCACCACAGGAAATGTGAAACTGCAGATTGCAGCATTTTATTGATTATAAATTCAGTTTTAGCTGAATTAGATCTTTTGATAGCTCAAGGAAAGTAACAAGAGATGTCTATAACAGATATAGGTTAAATTCAGTTCAGTGTTAAGTTAACTTCTACGCATGGTAAACGTGAGTGAAATTAAAACAAGTGAGTTTCGGCAGAAATATTAAGTGACAATATGTAAATAAAACAGAATAATTCTGGAAGTGCTAGGAGGAAATTTAGCTCCCTAAATCCAGAATAGGTTAATCTCATCTTTTCATCTATCAAGGTCGATAAACAGTGTTTTCTGTAATTTATGGTCAAATCTTAAAAAGGACACTGTCCAATGCAAATTACCCTGGTCTACAGAAAGGGGGTAAAAAAATCAAAACCTGAGAATTGCCAGATGCAAAAAACTGATGTGAGAATATGTAAATTGTTTCTTCACATTTGTAGCAAGAAGCCAGCCAGGAAGCGGATGGAAAGGTTCTAAGCAGTAACTCTACATGGGGGCGGGGGGAGAAAGAGTGGAGACAGAGTGTGTGTGTTGGAACAAAGCAGTTGTTTCCGAGCTCCACTGTGAATCCTACTGTGTGTACACACAGGAAACTAAAGGAGCATAAATTAGCCTTTTCACACTCCTTCAAAGACTACCAATATCACAGGAAACTACATAGAGTGGTGATAGCAGCTACTGCTGATCTGGTACTGCCCATCTGGTGCAGATGGGCAGGGAGTGGACAAGAAGGGATGAGGAGTGGCTATTAACCCTGGCTCCACCTCCTATGTATTTACATACATGGTAAGTAATCTGTGCCAGCAAAAGGGCTGCTGCAGATTATTTCCGTCCTGGAACAAACAGGAAGCAGACTATCACTGAGTCATAATTTGATTCCTCACTGTCTCTCACTCAGTCTGCATTGCAAGGGTGCAATCTATCCCTCAGTTATTTTTTATTATGATCAATGGCAAAATAATAAAGTGTGTATTTTTCCACATGACATCTCAGTCCTACTGTCTGAGGTTCTTGTTCACCAATGAAGTGTGCTATCTAGAACTCTTTGGCCCTCCGTTTCCTAAAGCTTTGAGCTACATTTATTTTCCTACAGCTTTATATTACCCCTCCTTTGTCTAAGTAGTTTCACCTGCCACGTCTTCCAAGATGATGAGTCTGAAGGGTGTTTAAAGGCCCAGCAACTGTGTTTTTCTTCACTAGTTTTAATTTACATTGGGATTGTTTTTTCTCCTTCACCTTTAATTGAGGAAACTGTGTCAATCTCTGGTATTTCACCTCTGAGTTCCATAAACAACTGCTGCTAATTTAATTCCCAGTAATATGTGCAAATAGTCTTTTCACCCTATTGATCCCTTTAAGAGTTTTGAGATCAGTATAATTAGAATCCTATGTACTATATTTAAAACTGTAGCCACAGATTAAGATATTGTAAAATCTTATATAGTTTGCTATTATTATTAATTATTATTATTATTATTATTATTAAGGTGTTTGTGTTTCACCCCAGTCAGGAATCAGGAGCCCACTGTGTTATACATTACAGAATAGAAGATGACAGTCCTTGCTCCAGAAAACTTGCAATACATAGTTTGAAATATGAATTTAATAAAACTATATATTGTAAACTCTTTGTACAGCACAGTAAAACTTCACACAAATTAGAAAATAAAAACACCAGAGAACAACAAGGTAGAATGGGAGATGTGGGGGAGACTGTAGAAAATATACAATAGTAAGGAGCAGTGCCATAGGAAAGAGAGAGGGGAAGAGGGGAAAAGGGGAAGAGGAAACAGGATTTCCTCAAACCAGGAAAGCCTTCCAGTTTCTAAATATCAGATATAATGTAATTTAAAAAGGGGAAGGGAGGAAAACAAGTTTACTGCACTTAGTATCCACTCATGCAAAATGCTTATATTATGTGTGAGAGTGGTCTCACTGAACCCACCGGTGTAAAGTTAAGCATATATATAAGTGTTTGCAGGATCAAGACCTTATTTATTAAAAATAATAGTGACGGGGTAACAGAAATTTTCCTATTAAGGTTGTTTGTCTCAGGCAGACTCAATGCTCTAGTGATCGACAAGCCACCTAGACTTCCGGGTGACCAGGATTAAGTAATCCCACCTACCACCGTCATGTGCTTTTTTGTGCTTGAGCACAGCAAAGGAATGTAATTCAATGGTATCCTTCTCAACTATCTATTCTGGGTTTGATTTCTGAGATACTGTGAAATAATCAACAGCACCTTTATCTGGAGAAAATCCTGAGAGACACATATAATGCCATCATCTCTCTAACAGCATGTACATTCTCATTGCTAATTCACTATTTCAGTTTTACGCATTATGGCTTCCCTTTCACTATCTTCAATGCACAGGATATAAATCATATATCACTGCACATCAAAGGAGATACTTGACCTGAAACCATGGTTATTCAATCAGTAGCACTAACCACAGTGGCATCCTTCTGATAGTCATTCCCAATCCAATACCTAAATAATGGTAATGGCTGGGCAACTAGTCAGAAATCACATAACTTCAGGGTACCAAATCCTTGATAAAAATGTAATCACAATCAGTTCAGGATAATCAGTATTGGACACATTCTTTCCCCTGCTGCAACTTTGCACGCTTTCAGACTGTTTCACTGTTGTGGAAAAATGTCAAAGCAATAAACATAAAATATGTTTTTGAAACTTGGCCCCTGCTGGCTTTGATGCTGCTATGTAACAGGCATGACTCATTTGGAAGGGATGGACCACTAGGAAGGAATGATAGATCTATTGAGGCTACAGGAAGAAATATTCAATAAAATCACAAAAAGTTTGAGCACTTAAAAAAGAAAAATGTAACAAACAGTTATTTCAAGTGAAAGCAAGCAGAGTTTTTCCTGTTGTTTTAGGGATAAATTAAACTCTCAGCTATACTGGTGTTCATCCAGCGTAATAACTGGAACAGAATTTGGCCCCTCTTCTCTTTAAGACCAAAGACCTGGTGGGATCTAAATTCAGGTGTTCACTAGTCCCTCTCACTTTTTGGATCAGAAGTGGGGGGGAAGAGGAGAGGAAGGAGCTGAGTCACTTTTCAATGACCCTAGACACCCAGAGCTGGAAATGGCCTTGATGGGCTCAGCAGGCTACATACCCATTAGACGAAAAAGGACTTCTCTTAAAAAAACCATAAAAGATTCATTTCTTATGTTTGTAATGAGGTAGTTGTGTGAATCCTGGTGGATACATGATATACAACCTTCTTCACCTTAGACTTTGCAGGAAAAAAAATAAACCACCATAAAACTACAACTAGGTTGTTTAGCACATACTGATTCAAGTGACAAAACAGCTTCAGAAAACATGAGGACAAATATTTCTGAGCTAGTCACAAGAGCTAAATTTGTCACTAATTTTCCTGTGGTTCATCAGTTAATGGTTTATTTGGGAAAAAGTTGGTAAAATGACTGTTAAGTAACCCCAGTGCACCCCCTGTGGTCAGGCACAGCCCTGCCTCGATTTCCCCTCATCCAGGGGTATAAACAAGTCCAAGAAGGCCTTCTATTATTAAAAAGGAGGATGACAAGGTGGGTGAGGTAATATCTTTTATTGGACCAACTTGTCATGGGTTGTAGAGCTGTTATAGTTGGTTCCATTTTTTGGCTGATGGCTACCATCAGGGTTTTTTGATAGTGGTTTTGAATTTTTTGCATACTCTCCAGGTAGGGTTCCTGATTTTTTCCTTCTAGTGTATGGGAGCATGTGATGATTTCTTGTTTGAGATGGTCCTTTCTGGAGTACATGAGGTGCACGAGATGGTTCCTCAAATTTTTCTGAAGTCCTTCTGCAGACGTGTTCAGCATATTTAGAATTTTATGTAGTTGTCAGAGGGTTATAGATGGTGAGTCCTCTGAGGAGGTTTTGTTTCTTGCATTTGCTCAGGAAGTAGTTGCGGAGTTGAGTTTTGCTTCCTCCTTCTTCATGTTATGGAGTTTCCATTTCAGATAGCAAAATTCAATATCTTCCATTGTTGTTCTCAGTATTGTTGTAGCCATGTGCCATTGGAGAGTCTCATTTATTTAACAGAAAAAGGACAACACAAACAAAAGCTTCAGTCAGCTACTCCACTGGAAAGTCTCTGCCCCTGCTAATCAGTCTTAACTCTAGTCCCAGAGGACTCTGAGGCTGAATTCCCTGCCTGATTCTCGGGTCTCTGTTGGGCTGTCTTCCCCCGACAGCAAGTCACTCTTTGAGGGGCCACTAGGGACTGGCTCATTCTCCTGGGCTGATAGAGTCCTTACCTGGGAGCACTCTCTGGGCCTGTTCCTTCTGCCTGTGAGCCTCTGCTCTCCAGGGAGCCTCATTCCTCAGGACCTTCCTCCATTCTGGGCCTTCTGACTGAACTCTCCTAAGCCTTTATTAGGCCCTAATTAATTGCTGCCCAGCCACCTAGGTAATGAATGACTCACAGGTGGATCTGAGTTGGCTCATTCTCCTTGGCAGAGCCTGTCACAGGTAGGTTGCTCCCTGACTCCCTGGAAAGGGCCAATCCCCATGATGCTTGGACACTGTATTTAGGGCATGAACTGTTAATTTGTGCTTTATTATTTAAATATGCTGGACAGAGTGACAGAAACATAAAAGTTTTTTTTCTCTGAGTACACTAAATCTTTTATTCTGGAGGAGTAAAGATCCCTTTCCTGCCACAATACCCTTAACGTTCCAACTTGGCACCGGTACAAGAGTTCATAGATTTTTACCAATAAATAATAGTGCAACTTAAATGCTTTGACAGATGTAGGCATCCTTGAATGAATAATTTATCAGTGCTACAGTAAGATAGACAAAGGGGCAGTGGCTAGATTCTTGAAAAAAGGATGGCCAATCCAGACAATGTATCTGATCTCATGTGATTTTTAAAAAGAAGTGACCTTTTGCTCATTTAATACTAGGATGGATCACCTGAGCATGTCTGGTGCTCAGATCTAACTTCTTCCTTGCAATAGCAGTGGATGTTGATGATTTTCTATCATGCCAAGTGATAATGTTATGCAAAAACCCTGAGTTCACTCCTATACTTGTTATTTTAATCCCTTATGCTGTAATGACGCCAGTAAAAAGACACTAGCCTGCAGTTACACTGCCATTACTTTTCTTATTTATTAAGATTATTATTTGTCAGGTGCCAACAGTATGCTTTAAAACCGACAATGACACTCCCTCCCATGAGCAATTTACAGTCTAAACACAGAGTCAGAGTCATTTTAAACTATTAGCCTGAAGTCCAATGAAGGGATGAAAAAGTCCAAAGGGAGGAGATTATTAGAATTTATTTGATTTTTAATTCCTAGGTACCAAGGAATACACCCTAAACATCCCTAAATTCAGTCAATATACTTTTGAACCTCAGATTTCTGAATATTTTTCTCCTGCATTTTCTTTAATAACTTTGTAACCAGCCTGATATCTATCCCACTGTCTAACTGGGAAATCCTTTTGCCAATTTTACCCCACTTGGCTGTCTGTAACAGTGGCAAGGAGAAAGTGCTGCTCGCATTATATTATTTCATTATCAATAGGCATCCCCATTTGGAGAATCCTCATAAATACTTATGAAGAGTTGAACATCCTGGGTTTTTTCCTCACTCCACCACCCTGTAGGACTCACATCTGGCCAAGGAACATTGGCTAATAATTCCCTTGGGAGTTTTTCACTACCATTATATAAATGGACCAGGGAGTGAGACAGTGGGACTGGGTAGCAAACTGTGGTCTCCAGCACAAAGCAGAACTATTCTGGTACTGAGCTGCCTAGTATTGTGATTTTTTTATACTCAGTGTACATTAGAAATATGGCAAAAGCCATGAACCAACACACACTTCCCAGTCTGGTACTCGGTACCAGTCTGAAGATCATGCAATATATTTAGCAAAACATCTGAAATGCCAAGTCTTTTCAATACAATCCAAAATGCTGACCTGTTGACCGAGTCAAGACCCACTTTGATGTCAATATATGCTGCATGAAGTGAGCAGTTAAGTTCTCGGTGCAGCTCAGCCAGAAGCCAGAGAGTAAGGACAGTGTCCATTGTCAACCACTCAATGGTAAAACCTTATTGCTGTAAACAACAAAGTCTGTTAAAGGGTAGTTACCAAGCATAACATGAGCATAACATAAAAATCTTTCCAAGGACCAATACTAATGAGATTGGCCTGTAGTTGTCACACTTGGTGCAAGATCCTTTGCCTTTGTATGCGGACACTGTCATGCCTTCTTTCCATTCTGATGGTACTTTTGCCTGATGTCCCCACTTTAAAGAACCTTTAACACAGGACAATGCACACTGACTGTTTCCAAGGCTCAGGCAGAATATTGTCAGGCCCAGCATCATGTCCATTCCATAACTTTTGGACGGCCTTTCATACTTCCTTGAGTAACAGAAAAATCAGAGTCTGCTGCCATACAGTTTGACAGGTCATGTAGCTGTGAACAGTGGTCAGCTGGTGCATGATTCAGCATGCTTTCACAACTTGTTTTCCATCTGTCCAGGACCTCATCTGCCAGTGAGCAGGGAAAGCCATCTGGTTTTGTGATGGGTATTTATGACTGCCAGCCAGGAACATGATGGCTGCGTAGGGAGGACACAGATTGTTGCGCTTTAGGCCTTCCTCCGCTTTGTCAGACAGGGAGTTGATGTAGATCTCAGGGACACGTTTTTCCCAGTCTTAGGAATGCAGCAGGGATGCATTCTCGTGCTGACACTATTCTGTCACGTTATTGACTGGATACTAGAACTGGCTGCTCCACACACCAGAATCAAGGTTGGTCAAGAAATGTTCACTGGTCAAGACTACAATGACAATACTGCCTTGCTTGTGGAGAAGTCAGAATTTCAGCCCCATCCTCCAAAGTCTCCAACATGCTACCTGCACTATGGGGTTGAACATCTCATGGCAGAAGACCAAGGTCCAGAACCTCAGAGCTGGGCCAGCAGCAGCCATAGTGCAGGCGGAGTAAAGTACTATGGAGAGTGTTGACTTCATCTACCGTGGGCAGAAGCAGCATTCAAATAGTTGTATTAAACTGAACATTCTTCGATTAATAGGTCTCATCACCTCCTGCAAGAAGACCATGTGGTTGCTTATGATTCAAAAACTTCTTTGCACTGAGACAAAGTTCAGAATCTATCAATCCTGTGTACTATCTGTATTACTGTATGTGTCTGAAACCTGGACTCTCTTACAGGCAGACTTGGGGTGGCTAGAGGGGTTCCATATAAGCTGTCAGCTCCAAATCCCAAGCATAAAGTGGTTTGACTTTGTGTGAAAGGTCATAATTTCCACAGAGATCTGGCCTTCTTTCAGTCGTTCATTATATTCAAAAGCAGCAGTGCACGCTCTTCGGCCATGTCACCATAATGGACAGAAACACCCCCGCATTCCATGCTCTAGCACTCCCCATTGACACTCGAAGGGATGCACACTTAGACCTTCTCTGGCATCGCCCATGGGGCTGCCCCCCAGAGATTTGTGTATTTGCCAGATTGAGCCAGAACCGGGAACTTCACTACACAATGCCTGCTGTGATGCTCTGGCTGGAGCAGCAACCCTCAGTAGATTATGCATGATAATGATCTGATGAATGTATATTAGGCAAATCAGCACTCAGGGTATAATTACATTGGACTAACCCAAATGTCTAATCAAAAGCAAATATCAGGATACCAAACATGTAGAGTGATATTTAAGAAAGGTTCATCAGCTGTCAATATTGACTATTTATATTATGCACAAAAAAGTACATTAGAAGACCATAAGGTTACAAAATCAAGCACTCAGAAGTTAGGAAATGCCAGATTTAAAGTTGTCTGTGCAACCTTAATTCAGCCCCCATGTGCAAATGCGCTGATACAATGACTCCTGCCTCATACAGGATAGATGATGCTCACTTAATGAGAAACTAGGCAATATTTTGTTTTCTCCTCATTGTTCAATGAGGTCTTACACCTTAATTAATCAGAGCTGGGTGGCCGGAAAGCGGCGGCTGCTGACTGAGGGCCCAGCTCTGCAGGCAGCAGCACAGAAGTAAGGGTGGCCATACCCTACCATGCCATCCTTACTGCTCAGGCAGCAGCTGCTCTCTGGCCACTCACCTCTGAAGGCAGCACCGCTGCCGGCAGCAGTGCAGAAGTGAGGGCGGTAGTACCACAGTCCCCTGCCCCTTAAAATAACTTTGCAACTCACGCACACACAAACTCCTTTTTGGGTCGGGAACCATTCAATTACAACACCAGGAAATTTCAGATTTAAATAGCTAAATCATGACATTTACAATTTTTTAAATCATATGACTGAGAAATTGACCAAAATGGACAGCACAGCCCTAGTATAGTATAAAGTATAAGCACACAAGACCAGATTTCGGGGGGGGGGGGGTAGAGACCAGATTTCACAGTCCATGACGCATTTTTCATGTCCGTGAATTTGGTAGGGCCCTACTTATATGAAGTCTCTCTCTTATATTAATAACTAAGGGTCTCAAGGTGTCAAAAAGAAGCATTGTATCTGAGTACATAGAATCATATAAGATTAGGGTTGGAAGAGAGCTCAGGAGATCATCTAGTCCAACCCCTGCTCAAAGCAGGACCAACCCCAACCAAATCATCCCAGGTCCTTTTCTGCAGAACTGCTGCTTAGCCAGTCGGTCCCCAGATTGTAGCGGTGCATTGGATTCTTCCGTCCTAAGTGCAGGACTCTGCACTTGTCCTTGTTGAACCTCATCAGATTTCTTTTGGCCCAATCCTCTAATTTGTCTAGGTCCCTCTGTATCCTATCCCTACCATCCATCATATCTACCGCTCCCCCCAGCTTAGTGTCATCTGCAAACTGCTGAAGGTGCAATTAATCCCAAGAATACTGTGGGAGACCATATCAAAAGCTTCACTAAAGTCAAGGTAAATCACATCCCCCGCTTTCCCCATTGTTTAACTTGCCAGCAAGTTAAAGCATGGATTGGATGAATGGACTATAAAGTGGACAGAAAGCTGGCTAGATTGTCAGACTCAACAGGTAGTGATTGACGGCTTGATGTCTAGTCGGCAGGCAGTATGAAGCGGAGTGCCCCCGGGGTCGGTTTTGTTCAACATCTTTATTAATGATCTGATGATGGGATTAATTGCAATTAATTAAATGCAACCTTGGATGCACTAGATCCAGCCCCATGGACTTTTGCATATCCAGCTTTTCTAAATAGTCCTGAACCTGTCCTTTCACCACTGACGGCTTCTCGCCTGCTCCCCATACTGTGCTGCCCCGTGCAGCAGTCTGGGAGCTGACTGTGTCTGTGAAGACTGAGGCAAAAGAAGTATTGAGTACTTCAGCTTTTTCCACATCATCTGTCACTAGATTGCCTCCCCCATTCAATAAGGGTCCCACACTTTCCCTGACCTTCTTCTTGTTGCTAACATACCTGTAGAAACCCCTTGTTACCCTTCATATCCCTTGCTAGCTGCAACTCCAATTGTGCTTTGGCCTTCCTGATTACACCCCTGCATGCTTGAGCAATATTTTTATACTTCTCCCTAGCATCTGTCCAAGTTTCCACTTCTTGTAAGCTTCCTTTTTGTGTTTAAGCTCAATGAAGATTTCTCTGTTAAGCCAAGCTGGTCCCCTGCCATATTTGCTATTCTTTCTGCACATCAGGATTCTTCGTTCCTACGCCCTCAATAAGGCCATTACCTCAGTGCATGGTGGTAAGCCTTTAACTGCAGTTTTCCCATTATGTGACCAGTTAAGAAGATGGTTCTGGGGTACCAAAACATACTGCTGTTGTTAAAAGAAGTATATGGGCAATTTAAGAAGTCAATTTTGGAGTCCTACCAAAAAAAATTGTGAATCGGGGATTGTTATGGTAGCATGGAACATCAACCATTTGGTCAAATACTGCTATGCAGAAAACTTTTATCATAAATGAGCTGTAAGGTATGAAAAGTGGCCTCCCAATGAAGCAACCTTAGCATGACACTTACTGACTCAGCTAAGAGAAGCACTTGTGGCACCTTAGAGACTAACCAATTTATTTGAGCATAAGCTTTCGTGAGCTACAGCTTATGCTCAAATAAATTGGTTAGTCTCTAAGGTGCCACAAGTACTCCTTTTCTTTTTGCGAATACAGACTAACACAGCTGTTACTCTGAAAGCTAAGAGAAGCTCACTTTTAGCCTACATGGACTACAAAAGCTCTGGTTTGAGTTTCTGCTATCATCATGAATAGGATGGTCACACACAGTGAAGACAACCACTGGATGGGGGCAATTAATCAAGTCTATTTTGATCTACCAGCTGGGAGACAGAATACCTGTTATCAAAATAAAACTTAAAATTGATCCAGGATGCTAAACCAAAGGAGACAGATGTTACAGAAGGAATCCTCCCCACTTAAAAATATGTTGTATATTAAGCATCTGTGTCGTGGATATTTTTGTTTTTTACTCCTCTGGTTACATACATCCCAGTCTTTATATTTTAAGCTCTAAGAGATTAAACAAGTGTCATTGGGAGCTAGAAAGGTATTTTCTGACTCACAGCAAGGTAACATGATTGCATTGCTGCAGGCCAATGCACATTGTCATTTTCAGTTACCATTGTTCCATAGAAGCAATAGCTTCTGGGAATTGGCAGGCTGACATAATGCTCCATGTCATGGCAGTTAGGAAGAAGAGAACTGTCAGCAGTGTGGAATAAATCAGGGATTTGTGGAAGTAGCCAGAAAATGGTATGTTAAGAACTGTTCCTCCGGCCTGACTAAAAAGCCTGATCACTTCTCCTTGAATGATAGGATTTATTTACAAATGTGTATATTTGTAAGTGGATCACAAGAAACCTAGATGGATGAAACCAAATCTCTGATTTCCTTCACATACTCAGAGCAAAGAAGAGAACAAAGCACATACATATTTTCCATGTTTATAGCATGTGAGGGTGAGGGGAAAAGGGTGGTAAAAACCTGTTCCATGATGTATTTTGTATCTAAGTCTCTATATGCAGTTTAGAAATGGTTTCAAAGGTAGTCATCTTAATGAACCCAGGAAGTACACAGCATGCCAAAACCAAAATACATGGTCATTCACAGAAAGGATGTTGCCCAGCAGCTCTCTGTGCCTTTTTCATGAATTTGAATCAGTGATTCTAAAGATAATTGCTCAAGCTGTTTGCCAGCTGCCCTCTCTGCATGTCCTTTTACATAAATTTACTTTTCTCCATCAAAGCTTCTATCATATGATGGCTCTTCTATTTTTTTATTTTGCTATTTTACTACCCTGAAGCTTCCCTGCTAACCTACTGCTGTATATAGGAATGAACACAGCTAAGCAAATCAACTTTCATTCTGCCAAGGGAATGTCCCTAAGGCAATATTGCATTTTTCCCAAAAGGAAAATGATCTTACAAAGTACTAAGCAGCTAATATCTGACCATGTGCAATTTACCTTTCACTTTTAAGTTTAATTACTAATAAGTTCTGCCACAGAAGAGACATTCCTCTCTAAAAAAAAGAACAGGAGTACTTGTGGCACCTTAGAGACGAACAAATTTATTAGAGCATAAGCTTTTGTGAGCTCTCTCATTCATCGTCAGATCCTTTTCATTGGCACAGGTTCTTAATAGTGCACTGTTCTATCTCCTGCTGAGAGGGAACTTGGATTGGGTTGCTCATGAGGTATGATGGGAACAGAAATAGGCCCACACATAAGCTGAGATAATAGTTCAGGAGAATTTTCACTAAAATCTGGCAAAATGTCCTATTAAATCACGTTGACTGATGAAGATAGGAAGTTGAGGCTTTTTTATTTTGGGTATGTTTTTAAAGAACAAATAGCCTGGAAGCTTAATTGTTAATTTGACACTAATAAAGGAACCTAGCATGGAAACATCTGATGTATGAGTAGCAAATAAAGTTTAGTTATATTTTGGAAAAACAACTTTAAAATACTTCCTTTCTCTGAGCCCAGTGAGGCATGTATTGTTAAACCTGTTTTACAGTTTGGGGAAACTAGGACACAGAAAAGTTAATGAGTTTTCTCAAGATCTCACAGGAAGACAGAAGCAGAAACAAACAGAGCCCAATAAACCTGACTCCATCCTCTTACATCAGTACACAGAGAACTGGAATTAAATGACAACATTAAAGGGTATGTGATTGAATTTCAATTCTCCAGATGAAATCTTGACCTACTCATTGAAATTAAGCCATGATTTCACCTACCATGCCTTCAGCGTAGTATTTTACTGCAGTACATCAGTATCAATAAATGGATCTATTTTGTTCAGCTCCATCATTAACACGATTCTGTGAAGCACTGAAGGCTTTATTTACGAGTTAACATAGACCTTCCTTGCAGTACAAAGCTGCTAAATAGTTATTAAAGTCACCAGTCCTCTGTGGGATCTTTCCCAATTTTAGCCCTTGCCTGAAACAGCAGCAATGAAAATATTCTTCTCTGAGAAATGAATGAAGCAATTTGATGAGAACTGAGGAAGGAACAAAAACCTCCTACATGTTTTTTACAACAATATAACAAATTGTGACTTGGCTGGGTATTACCAACATCTGTTTTTGTACACTCCAAACTATGGCCATTTCTAGCTGTAATTCTCTGCAACTTTTGGAAATTCCCCTAGTCTACTGAATGAAGAAGCTGCAGAAGCTAGCTGCTATCATAAATAGGAAATAATCCGGTCTCCACTTTTATTAGGCATTCCTAATAAAAGTGGAGTCTCTGGCTCTTGATATTCCACAGATGTTTGTGGTGTTGTTTTGTGTGTATATATTTCTGCCAAATGTCCGTTTACAGAAAGCTTTGAGTGTTTTACTTTCCAGTTTCAAATCTAGTTTTAAAGAAAGGTTTAAGAGGTTAGAATCTGAAGAGAAATTAGTGCATCTCCCCCCACCCCGCCACAAATGTAAAAGAAAAATAAAAACAATAGGAATTAAAGGATGATGTTCTCCCTCATCGTTCTGATCATTTCTGATTCAGAGCTTGCACAAATTCATAAACATTTTGGAACTAATAGTCTGAAGGAAACAGTTTTAAATAAATATACCTTTCATGGTCTTGTGCTCCATTTTTAATAGTTTCCTCTCTCAGCGGCTCTCAACCTTTCCAGATTACTCTACTCCTTTCAGGAGTCTGATTTGTTTTGTATACCCCCAAATTACACCTTACTTAAAAACTACTTGCTTACAAAATGAGAGAGAAAAATACAGAAGTGTCACAGCACACTATTACTGAAAAATTGCTTACTTTCATTTTTACCATATAATTATAAAATAAATCAATTGAAATATAAATATTGTACTTACATTTCAGTGTATCATACATAGAGCACTATAAACAAGACATTGTCTGTATAAAATTTTAGTTTGTACTGACTTCACTAGTGCTTTTTATTTAGCCTGTTGTAAAACTATGCACATATCTAGATGAGCTGATGTACCTCCTGGAAGACCTCTCAAACCCCCGTGTACCACTGGTTGAGAATCACTGCTGTAATACACCATAGCTCCCCTCAGTCTATTGTAGACATCACAGTTTAGCCTAACATCTGCCATTTTAGAGATGCCTTCATTTCTTTTGAATTTCCTTTTCCCCGTTCTGGTGTGAAAGGAGTAAATCAGTCTCATGAGACTCTGTATGACTACAGGAAGGCAGAAAATGGGTGTATTTAACCCCATTCTGAGATATTTGACATGTAAAATAAGTGTCAATTCCTCTGCAAGTTTATCCCCACCGTGTTCTGATCAAAACATGGGCAGTCTCTCCAAGGGAGAAAGCCAAGGTACAAGCTTTTGAACAAAGCAACTTGGCAATGAATAACCTGTGCAGGATACACTGACTCTAGGCAGGGGGGACGCGTCCGACTGTCAGAGGCAGTAGTTACGCAGACCCAATATTTGGGGTAGTGCCTGGGATAAGTGGAATTTACTTAACCTGACAATGACAAGCTAAGTTTAGGTAAGACAATAGGTATATTAGGCTTTTGTTATTTTTAACCCCTTTCTCTCAGCTTGTGATGTTCCTGTGGATAAATAAATCCTACTGTTTTGAGCAAGCTATTCAATGTTACAGTTCCCAGAGAAGAGTCTAAAGCAGGGGTCAAACCCAGTTGGCACTACTGGAGGTAACAGGGCTTGTAAAGAGGGGTGCTGTAATCTGATGGTCCAATTAAAAGTGGGGTGAATCACAGGATTCTACTCAGAAGCGCAGTGTAGCCACTCACTTGGAAGAATTGTTCACAGAGAGACCACAGAAAGCCCAAGCCATGGTACATGCTGCTTGAAGTCTGAGAGGGAACTGGTTTAGGTGGCTTCCAGAAAAATTAGCAATTTTAAAAACAGCTTATATTGATTTAGGGTTAAAAATTAGATATACAAGGAAGCACTTCATCCACCACTGAAGCGCAACCATCTGTTTTACAGAACACAGCAGCTCCATGGACCAGTTTGGGACAGGAATAATAATATCAAACTGAAAAACAAAAAAAGAATTGTTTTCTAATTTCATCATCAAGAAGTCTTCAATAGAAAGATTAGCCTTGCCCTAGAGATCAAGCACTATACCTTCCACAATGCATACGGACCAACATTTTCAAACTTGAGTACCTAAAGCTGGGCACCTAAATAAGCTGCCAGATTTTCAAAAGTGTTGAGCAGTCATTTCAATGGGAGATGCAAATGCTCAACACTTCTAAAAATTAGACCACTTTAACTGCCTAAATATGGATTTAAGTATCTAATTTTAGGCAACCTGAAAAATTTAACCATGATGTTCATTTGCCTTTGGCATGGAAATCTAGATAGAGTGTGCTGTTTTGCCATTATGGTGGCCCACAGCTATCCTGTTTAGAACAAACACCATTTATATTGTACGCCATGGATCTGATGTGCCACCTCCAGTTATGTCAATCATATAATATAATGGACATAAACAGACATCATGTGTTGTAGAGTTAGCCTGCAGTATTTGGAAAAGATGTGCTTTTCTCCAAGATTGCTGTTCAAAAACAGGCTTTTAAAAATAGCTTAAAAGTATGAGTCTCTTCATTTAAATAAGGACTTTGTTTTCCCCTCTTTGATTTAAAATAAGTTGTTTACTTTCTACATTAATAATTATAATCTTTTGTCTCAGAACCACTGCTTCATGTAAAGCATGGGCAAAAATATCCATCAATATATTTCTAAGTACAGTGAGCATCTGGAATGGGATACTGAAAGGACATTAGAAATCACAGGTGAAATCCTGGCACCACTGAAGTTAGTGGGTGTGTAACCCCAGGCATGGCTGCTGCCTTCTTCCTTTTCTCCTCAGGGTTATGGCTCTTGGGTTCACCTATAACTGTGCCTGGTGCCGCCATCCAGTGAAACCCCTCCTAGTGCAGAGAACACAGAGGGTTGTCCCTTCGGAAAATATTTAACATGCATTCTCATACAGAGGAGTGTCAGCTATTTTATTTGTGTGTACTCTATCACAATTCCCAGAGTAATAAAAACAGTAACTGGGGCTTTATTGGATACAGGGAACTCAAGAACAATGGAAAAAGGAATTAGGATAATAAAAGACAAAAAACAATAATATATAAACTCTACCCCTCCCAAATGTACAGCCAGTACAAGCCACCCTGTGGTCCCTCCTAGCATCTGCCTAGGCAAACAGTGAATATAGGTTTGGTCTTTGATGACTGGTTCAGCACTGAAATTGGTACCTGGCTTAAAACAGAACAGCAAAATAAACAAACAATGGCTCTTGGTAGCCTGACTGCAACTCTCCTCAGCCTCATGGGTTTCTGATCTCTACTGGGATGATACTGCTCAATGTCCCAGAAATCCCAGGAGGACTCAAAGTCTTCCCTTAAGTAGGAATGGGGAAGGTAGAAGGGTCCCCCCTGGTTGTGATGCTTCTTTCCCTGCTACACTCAAAGCACAACCAAACCCTAAAGTAAAACCAAATCCTTTGTCTCTCAGCTCTGGCCTATCATTGGTTCTAGTAGAGTTGCTAGCCTGTTCTATCTCCACCCTGCACCCAAGGCAATCCCAAAACAGAGTCCTGAACCTCCATTCCCATTGCTGCTGTAGTCTGGGGCAAGTCTCCTAGACCAGTGGTTCTCAAGCAGTGGTACACGTACACCTGAGGGTATGCAGACATCTTTCAGGGGTACTGAACTCATCTAGATCAGTGTTTCTCAACCTGGGGGTTGTGAGACAGGTTTAGGGGGTTGCAAGTGCAGGATTGGTGTTATGGGGTAGCAAGAAAGGTAGTTTTCTGGGGTCCCACACAACGGGGATGGGGTGGGGGCCTGCAAAGCTAAGTTATATGCTTCAGTCCCAGGCTGTGGGGCTTGGGTGTCAGACTAGGCTCTAATATCACACTGAAATATAAGTACAATATATTCCAATCAATTTATTTTATAATTATATGGTAAAAATGAGGAAGTAAGCAATTTTTCAGTAATAGCATATGTGATACTTTTGTATTTTTTTTTTCTGATTTTGTAAGCAAGTAGTTTTTAAGTGAGGTAAAACTTGGGGTACACAAGACAAATCAGACTCCTGAAATGTAGTCTGGAAAGGTTGAGACCCACTGCCCTAGATGCTCAGTGTGGTGTTTCAGGCACATCCCTTCTAGAGGTGGTACAGGAGTTTTGTCATTGACTTCAGTGTGGCCAGAATTTTACCCCAGGTCCTCAAACTCAGAATTTTATCTTTATTTCTCTTGAGGTTTTCTCTCTGCTGTGTATTACTGTGACTTTACAAAAATGCCTTGAGTTGCTCTAAAATTTCCCCATATTTAATGTCTGTAGTAGATCATCCTCAAACAAAACTATATACAACTGTGTAGATTTCAGTAGTAATGGAATATTGTGAAAAGTACCATGATTGTGACCATATTTTCCAAAGGGAAAATGGGACACTGTACGGGGCTGGCCCGAGCCCCACTCACCCCTATGAGGCTGGGGTCGTTCAAACGCTGTCTTCCCCCCGCCCCCATGTAAGGCTGGGGTCACTGGAACCCTGCCTGCGCCCTGCATAAGCCCTGCCTGCCCCCGCCCCGACACACACACAGGGTTTCTGGCATCTCTGCTTGCCCCCACACATGTTTCTCCACACCACACTTTGACAAAAGTGGGCATTTGTTCCATTTGCTCTTGCAACTGATCAAGCTGGCAAGAGCAAATGGGACAAATGCCCACTTTTGCCAAAAAAAAAAACGTCAGGACGGCCAGGACTGCTGCTCTTTGCTTTTGGTAAATCAAAAGCTACTTACCAATGGCTATTTTTATGCCTCTATGCCATCCAGTCTTACAACTTCAACATATAGACACACACAACCCTTACTAAAGGTTATAAAATGACTTGCCATTTGACTTCTTCCATGTGACTGAGACAACCTCCACACAGGTAAGAAAATGTTCACCACTTTAGCTAAGCCAGATAAGCCTCAAAACCACAGTGGAAACTGAACATTAATCTCTCCTTGATGTTTGTCTTACCTGAAATGAATTTAAAATGTAAACTCTAACAGCCCATCATCTCTACTCTAGTGTTATTATGGGGTGGTCCCTTGAGAGACTTTTCATTTCTGCCCACCACATCTCCAGGGTTCTTAACCACCATGCTTTATTATAGCCCTGGAGTGTTATTTACATACTATTTACAGTCAATAGCTAGCTTCCCCCACTTGCTCCTTGGGAAGGGTACAGTATTAGTAGCAGCCAGTCCTGCCTCCATTTAGGCTCCCTACTCTCCTCCCCAGCAGGCCCTTCTGGTCTGCTTATATAGTCCCAGCAACTGGGGGTTACTTCCACCCTATTAGCCCCTCAGCTGCATGTCTACTCTGTTAATTGGCACCCTCTGGCAATTGCCTGTCTTTTAGTCATGTTCCAGTTAAAAATGGTGGGGAGCTGAGTGACAGGGTGCTGAGTCAACTACTGACTCAGCACATCTTGTAACACTGACCATACCATCTTCTCTTGTCTTCATCTCTGTCATTTTCTCACTGAGGCCTTTGCAGCACTTGTGGCTTGGGCTGGATAATGAACTTCTACACCATCCCTTGCCGCTCTTACATGAGAAAAAATTAGTTGTATTTTCCCTAAATCTCCCAGTTAGGAAAGTAAAAATTATCTAAAATAATTTTTCTCATAACCTTGCTCACTGAATGGTTGGTAACTGCAGAGCATAAGAAATTATATGTTTTCTTTTGCTAATAAACCAAGAAACAATGTCACTTCAGTTGTTTTTATAGCCCATCCCCTTGTCCATGGATTTTTTTTTAATGGTGGTATGTGGCTTGGTTGGGAAGGATCTGCTCACAGCATACCATGGCAGCCTTACTCAGGGTTAAAAGGGATTCTCCTCTGCCTTCCACTTTCAATCTACATTGTGCTATAATGGACAGGATGGTTGTTACTGAGCAACAGGCACTCTTTCCCCATACGATTATCCTGGGGTGGAGTGCACCTTCTCCATACCAGTCCTAGCTCTTTCTAACCTGGGACTATTCCCACCCCCTTCAACACCATTGGCACAAAAAGATTCACTCATGCTAGGGTAAGTTAGAAGTAACTCCACCGAAGTCAATGGAGTTAGACCAGCATAAAATTGGTGTAAGGAAGAACAGTGTGTGGAAGTACTGAACACTAACCACAAGGCCACTAGCATGGCCCCTTATATCAGTGTTTAAAGGATCTGATAGCTTATTGAAGATCTAAATATTCCATCCAATATAGCAAGGAAAAACCCATTCTGATAATGCAAATTAAAAAAACAAATATGATGCATTGCGTTCCTGATATTTATGAACATGAACAGTATGACTTTTAACTGTATTATATGGATTGGGTCAAGCCATTGAGTAATCATGACACACGTGCCATAAATATCCTTTCAATAAGCCTACATGATAATTTAGAAAGACAAGTAAACGTTGACCTTGAACACTTGACTAAAATTTTAAAAAACTCATTTTGATAGAGATTCTTTAGGCTTTCTACAAGTACATCAAGTTTGACCTTTCGAGATCAGTCACTTTAATTTAACAAACAGTTTCATAGATGTACATATGCTAGGCGAGTATGAAACAAACACGTGTGAAACAAACACGTTCAGGGTCTCATCAATTTAAATCGTCTTCAGATTGCAAGTCTACTTCCTATAAGGTCAGGTGCATTTCACAAGAGACTTACATTTAAATACAATTTCTTAACACAAAATTAGTAAGTGCCTGCTCTGGCACTTTAAAAAAAAATTTAAAAATGTACTTGCTTCGCTCTGTCTACTAGGGAATCCAAGATATTGCAATGATATGCATGTTAAGCACATTTTATTTGATTTTAATGGCATAAACTACATTTTGTCAGCCTTAAAACAAAGGACTGTTTAAAGCACAGGCAAGTATTGTAATTTATAATAATTTTGCATGGTCTACAGTGATGGGTGGTGCCATATAAGAACCCAGATAAATCATCATACCAATAGGTTTTCATAATTGACCAGACTGTGGTTTAGTCTATTCCATAAAATCCTATTGGCTCACCAGATATTACATAACCATCTTGTCTTTTTTGGGAGACAACCACTGTACTATAACATAAAATGAGAAGTAGCACAATGGCCTCTGGAAACCCAGGATAAAATTATGGGTCCTGATTTTCAAGGCTCAGTCTTTTTTCTGATTTTCAGACTTTAGTGGAAGTTGCTGGTGCTCAGCAATACTGAAAAATCCGGCCCTTGGTTAGGAGCACAAATACTGGCCCTGCATGCAAACCCACCACCAAGATCAGCTTCAGAAAGGGAAAAGCAGTTAAGTTACAGGTCTGAACTCTGGTCCATCCTAAAGTTACACGGCTAAGGTTGCGCAGCATCTGCCTGCTCTAGGTTTGGTTCTAGCCAGCGCTATTGACCCTTAATTTTTATAAGAGTTCATAGGGGCAATTATTGGCTTTTGTGAAACCACTGAGATGTGGCACATGCATCTCAAGTTATAGCAGCAAGGCCAAATTCTCAAGAAGTTACACTGGTGTAAAACTACAGAATGCCAGTGAAAGCAGAAGTTAACCTGTTCTGTTGTGACTTGAGTTGCCTTGCTTACACCTCCGCTAGATATGGGCTGCCACTTGATAGTGTTTCAAGTTTTTCTTAGGTTTGATATATTTGCTACTGAAATAGAATCGGGTCCAACAGTTTTCCATATTAGCCTCTTGTTACTCTAATATTATTGATACTGGAGGGGTTTAGTTGATTCTACTATTCTTCATCTAGCTTATTGAAGGCAACCTTCCTCTATTATTGAAATAATGACTTCACTCAAAAAGACCTCTTTTATAGCTCCTTATGTTTAGCACCCTGCAGCTGTTTGGGCTGAATAGAGTTTGGTTAGTGCAGTGAGTCAAATGGCACTTATCTGTAGATAATTTTTTGTGCCTCTCATTGGGTTTATCATTAGTACAGCCCTTGTATACTTATTTGGATTTCCCATTCATCCTTATTACAAATTCTAGGCACATTGCAGATCAAAACAATGAACTTTACACAAAATGTATGTGTGTTTTAAAAAGAACAGATTTCCTTAAAAAAACCCTTTAATGCTGAAATTTTCTCAACTGCACTACCAGCTCCCCCTGTCCCCAAAACCTCCCCTCAAAACAAGAGCAGCCCATGACAGTAGGCAAGTCTTGCAAGCCATCAAATATGGCACACCAGAGTGAAAAGTGAATTCCTGAGCCATGGACCCTTCACAAGAATGTCCAATAGCTATGCTCCTTCCAAAGGGGGTGGGGGGTTGGTTCTCTCTCTTTCAAGCACATGGATAGAAGCACTGTCATGGATAGAAGTACCCCAGTAGCCAGAATCCAAATTAGTGCTAAGTGTAAAAAAAACCCCACCCACATGCACCTCTGAATCTTCACCTGGAATTTAGTCTGTAACTAGTGTACATCATAAGCTCAAGAGTAATATGATCTTGGCTGGAAATAGCACAGAATCCTGTGGCATTAAGTGTATCTGAATTTTCCAAAAGATTAGACGCTAGCCCTATGGAGAAAGCATTGCGGTAATCCAACCTTGAGGTGACCAAGGCAGGCTTAACCATAACAAGAGCTACATACAGAAGAAAAGGATTGTAAAATTTGCCAGCCAAGTACAATGATAATTATAATTGCTTGGTAATTGTTGCTACTTGAACATCCTGACGCGTATGGATCAAAAAGACATTTCAGTGGCAACTCTGGCAAGCCTTAGAAACAATAGCTGGCTCACCCTATCGGTACGGGATGAAGTCAATGGAACTATGCTGATTTACACCAGCTGAACATCTGGCCCAATGTTTCTTTTGATGGTTTATTAATTAAAAACTGACAGGTGATGGAAATAGTGCGACAACCCTCCTTGTTTTTGTCAGAAGGAAAGTGTGAATTTTACATTTGTCCTATTGCAAAAATGCCATATTGTGTGTTCTTTTTCCAAGAATTTAACAAAACATTTGCTGTCAGGAGTATGTGTTGCCAATATGTAATCGTACATTACTTATGCAGGATCTGAATATTTAAAGGGCCTTCCACAAAATTTGCCTCCTGTAACTTACAATAAACCCAGCATATTAATGATGTGTGTACTTGGAGACAAGAGAGGTGAAGGAATGGGAGAATCTGGACAGGCAACCTAAATTTTGCTTTTCATGCATGTTCTGGAGTGTTGCTTCATTCAAAGTCTACAACAGAGTCATTTTTAAACTATTTACATGAAATACAGGGAGATAAGACTGCAGAAGTTCAGCAGTTACAGAAGTTTGATGGATGTAAAATGACCATTCCAAGGTCACTTTTCCCCAAGCTGCCTGACAGGCAGTATTGGAAATTTGAACTCTCTCATGATTTCCAGTGCCACTACTATCATCAGCAATCAGTCCAGGTAAAGTTACAGCTGCCCATCTGGCCATTTATTGAGGAATATGTACAGGTGGAATCCTAAAAACAAACAGTCCATTTATAATAAATGCCAATGAGGAAAAACATTTTCATAAGAAATTTATAAATTTGTTTTGGGCCATTTTGTGACACAAATTTTCTTTTCTTTTTTTGAACATTTTTGTAAAATCGTCTGTTTTTTACATTGCATGTGAAAATTCTAATATTTTGCTTGACTTGATCCAAAAACTGACATTCATCCCAATGAAATTTTGGAACATGGAATGGCAAAGACTGAGGATTTTGCTAGGCACTATACAAACTTCTAGGAAAACACAGTTACTGCCCTGAAAAGCTTATACTCATGTTTAAGAAAAATGCAACATGTAGGAAACAAATAATAGCACCTTGGGTGAAATAAATTGCCTTACTTTGAGTGAAAACATGTTTTATGCTTTTTTCTTGAAACTGGACTATTGTAAATTAATTCATAGCAAAATATCAATACTTCAAACTTTAGGCTTTGCCAGGTTTTTTCCCTCCCCCCCTATTAATTTGCACAGCCATAATGTTGATAATTGTAACTATAGTGGAGGAAATAGTGTTAAAATCATGAAGTCTTCATCTTAGCATGATTGGGTTTACACACACACACCATGGAGGGTTAGTTTCACATACAGAATTCCCTGCAGTGATAGAGATTGGCAGATTTAGTCATCTCCACCTGATCATGACACCAATCCTGCTAAAGATTCATTTCAATTATGAGGGCATCCAACCTATTTCCCCCATAAAATCTTACCTCCCTACCTCAGCGTTGGTGTGGTGGTGAATGGGGTTTGAGAGCGAACTATGGCAGAGCGCGTATGCTCTGGCAGGTCTTACCAAGCCAAGATGGTGTCAAGTTAGCGTCCAGGGTAGTAGGTAGTCCAACCATACCTCTATTACTCTAGGGCAACCTGGCTAAAGTGGAGGGGATAGGGCTAAAGTGGACCACAGTTACAGGACACAAGGGTTGGCACCCTAAATGCACTGCTGCAAAATTCTCCTGCCAAACAAGCCACACAAAGCAGAATAAATCGGGAAACTGAGCACAGACTCATGCATTGGCCTGACCAACCCGGGGTAGCACAGAACAAAAAATGGAAAATGCCTAAAAGAATAGTCCAACTATTTGTTGCGAGTCACAGCACAAGAACACTATCATCTGATCCATACATCAATACTTACATTGAAGTTACCCCCCACACACACACACAAATCAATAATATACGAGATATATTATTTATATTATACGAAATATAAATACGAAAACAACAAAAGATATACGAAAACAACAAAAGACCTCATTGTACAATAGAAAAGCAGAGAGCAAGGAAGATCCTAGGAAGATCATTTGACAATAGAGCAAGGACTGGAGGTGTTAGATTCATTGTCAGGAAAGAAACAGTACCAAGGATATCATCAGCTACAACATCTTATCACCGAAGATAGCAGTTCTAACACTTCAGATAAAATGAAGGAGAACGATTAAAATTATTCAGGTGTATACTCCCACACAGAAAGCAGAAGATGAAGAAATGGAACACTTCTACAAAGAGCTGGAAGGGGTAATACAGAAAACATCCACCTACACAACTATCCAAGGGGACTTCAATGCAATGGTAGGTAGAAAGGAGAGTGAGAAAGAAAAGTACGTGGGAAAATTCAGTAAAGGTATAAGGAATTATCGCAGAGCATGTCTGGTTGCATTCAGAGGCAAACCATCTCCACATAATGAACACTATATTTCAAAAAGAACAGCATCGGCAGTGGACATGGAAAAGCCTGGATGGAGTCACACTGAATCAGACTGATTATGTAATGATGCATACCAGAAGAATCTTCAATGATGTAGCGACAAGAGGAGAACAAATCATTTTCACAGGCTCAGACTATTGTATGTTATGTTCAAAACTATGTGTTGACAATGTCTACGAAGACCGAGTTAAGAGAAGCCAGAAACCGAAGCAAAAATGGCACTTCAACAAAGAGGCATTTGCACAGGAAATGAATGAAATGGACCTTGAGTATAAGGTCAACAATGACATTGATGAAGACTGCAAACAGCTTATCTCGCAGATAATCTCACCAGCTAAGAAGGCAAAGGCATTGAAAATGCTGTGACACAAGCAGATCAGCGAGGAAACTATGAATCTGATGGCGAGGAGGGAATGCATGAAATTAGAAGGAAAATGGGTGAAGAATACGGAACACTGCAAAGACATTTGTGTGAAGATCAAAGAAGACTATGAAGACTTTAGAAAGAATAAATTGAGAGAGGTGGCCAAAAACAATGAGAGTCTGAACAAGGTAGAAAGATGTTAGGCTGAACCAGCTTATCCCGGCAGCGCTGAAAGATGAAAATGGTGAAAGGACCAAGATGAATGAAATAGGTACAAAATTCTACAATGACCTTGGATGTCAATGCCCAGTGTACACCGTCAAGGCAGCAGCTTACAGAAGAAGTTCGAAGTTATGTGGGAAGAAATTGAAGATGCAGTTCGTAACAAAGACGGGGAACAGTCTAGGAGTGAACAATGTTTGGCCAGAATATTTCAAAGCAGGGGAAAGATACTCTCTTCAAAGCATTGGCACAATGGTTCACCATCTACATCAATAGCAACCGTGTTCCAGATGCATGGAAGAAATTGAAAACTATCACCTTTCTTCATCAATAGTATTGAGAAGAACAGAGCAACTACCATCTGATCACACTGCTCTCACAAGCGCATAAAAGCTTCACCCGCGTCATACTCAGATCAGACTAAGAAGGATCTTGAAATGCATGAAGGCTGAGAACAAGCTGGTTTCCGCTCAGGGTATTCAACAATTGATCACATCCTCTCAGTTCAGTAGCTCATCGAAAAATGCAAGGAATACAAAGTACCATTGTGTGTTGCATTTGTCGACTACAAAAAGGCATTTGACTCGGTAGAGATTAACGCTGTAATCAACGCGCTCAACACAATTGGAATTGACCTGAGGTACATTGACCTGCTGGAAGAAATTAACCACAATTGCTCAACAGAAATTGAATAATACTATGTCCCCTGCATTATTACTATATGCAGGGGAGTCAGACAAGGTGACAGTCTCACCGAAGCTGTTTGCAGCAGTACTGGAATTGCTGTTCAAGAAATTGAACTGGGAAGAAGGAATCAGAATTGACAGAGAACAGTTAACATCTGCTCTTTGCTGATGACTGTGTAATACTTCAAAGGACACAGCGGAACTGGAGAAGAAACTGCAGCAAATACTTTTGCATGATATCGGGTTGGAAGGGAACATGTCGAAGACAAAGTGGATGTGGAATGAGCATCGTTCAGAAGGAATCACTGTAAACAAGAAAGAAATTGAGGAGGTTGACGAATATATTTATCTGGGTTAGCAGCTGAGCAGAGACAACTCATTCAAAGGGGAATGCAGTGGGAGGCGAAAGGTGGGGTGGGCAAGTTTCAACAAAATAAAGACATGTCTAAGGGATGATGAACTGCCCATGAAGAAAAGGAAAGAACTGTTTAACTCCACTGTTCTGCCAGCAAGGATATATGGAGCAGAAAGTTGGTCAACAACAAAAGCAGAGGAAGAAAAATTCACTGTCACCCAGAGAGCAATGGCAAGGGGAATGTGTAAGATATTGCTCCGTGATCATACATCGAATGAGAAGATCAAAAGCCATACAGAGGTGACCAATGTAGTGCTGACAATGTATGATGCAAAGTGAAGATGGGTGGGTCATGTAGTCTGCAGGCAAGACAAGAGGTGGACAACCCACATCAGTGATTGGATACCCAGAGACAAGCGACTGCTGGGCAGTCTGAAAATGCACTGAGCTGATCCCATGACAAAACTCTTTGGCCAGAAATGGAAAGAACGTGCTCACAACAAAATAGAATGGTGTGGTGTTGACTTCCATTCAAGGAGGGATGGACAGACTAGGACAAGCCAGATAAAGCTGACAAAGGTGATCCAACCTATTTAACTATCTGGCTACAGGGACTAGCAATTTGCATTGTTAATTCTGTTCCACTGCAACTGAGCATAATCAGAGCATCCTTTTGTGTCTTTTTTTAAAGCATATTCAAATAGTCCACATATCTACATTTCTATGCATTCTTCTTCCGGTAATAGAGTAGCTAGCTTTATTTCTGAACACATTCCCAGGAGATAACATTTGCTTCTGGAAGGGACTGCTATCTTGATCAAACTTGGAAAGGGAGAGGGTCATTTTGTAATAGATGAATACAGCCATCCACTTCCTAAAGAGAAAAGGCTCAAGGGAAGGGGCATGTGTGGGTATATCTGAGAGAAAGCATGACTTTGGCTTTCAGTTAAAATAATGAATCACAGTAATCTATTCTTAAAAGGATTGCTGACAACATAATACAAAGAGAATCCTTTAGCCAGGATTGTCAATGAGATTATCCGCTGGCTGTTGTAAATCATAATTCTGGGCGGGGACCCAAAAGAATAAAAATTGTGTGGTGCTTATTATGTTTGCTTTGGTTTGTAGCACTATTAATTATCACTTTATGTTCTATCTTCCAAGTGGTATACTAGCATTTCAGCTTATTGCATGAGTCAGGTCATATGTGCTCCACAGCACTGGCTAGATTGCAGGAGAAGCACTTAACCACTGTATCTAAAAAGGACAGATGAAAAGGGAAGGCCGGGGGGAATTGTGTACATGTCCTTCCCAACATGACTGCCACACTGGTTGGAGGTTAAAAGTGAAAAAACGTCTCCCCTTCCCTTGAAGCATGCTGTTTGGCTGTTATTCCTCCACACTCAATGCACCCTGGAACGAAATACTGCATCCCCGCACTGTATCATGTTGTTTTCAAATGGCTGCAAAGGCATTGCAGTCAGCAGCATCTGTAAGGAGAAGACAAAGTACAGATCCTGCCGCATGGACTCCTTTTGCCTATAATAGGGTTCCTTCTGCCTCCTTCGGAGGTAGCACTGGGGGAAGAGGTAAAAAGCACCAGGAAGTAAAGTGGAGTAAAGGAGCCTAGGGAGGAGGGAGCATCTAGGGAAGGAAGAGTGAAGACAAAGAAAAATCTAAAAAGAGAGCGGGGCAGAGTCTGCAAAGAGGATACAAGGAAGAGAGGGAGGGAAATTGAGAGAACCTGTAAAGGGAATGAAAAGGAGAGAGTAATAACATGTGTTGGAGAGTGAATGGGAGTGGAAAGGAGAGGGGAGTATTTCACTGCCCATCTGTGCTCAGATCTCTAGGCTTTAGTTCATAAGGAAGCAGCTGCACACAACTTTAATTGATGAATTAATGACACAAAGTGGTCATCAAAACAATGTTTCTAGGCAACCCCAGCTAACTCACTTCTCTTAAAGGGATCACATCAAAATAAAGGAACAATGTAAAACAACAGTTGTAACTAGTCACTAACTTTTAGATATGACAGATCAGGAGAGAGTGAGAAAAGGAACTATGGCCCAGATCCATGACAGGATTTTGGCACTTAGCACCACAATGTATAGCTTTTAGGTGCCTAGAAAACCACTGGAACAACAATGGGATCCACAAAGCATGAGTTAGGCTCCTAGACTTCCTCCTCAGTGAATGGGAAGAGACAGTGCCTAAGAGTGTGATTCACAAAAGCTAGCACCCAAGTGGGAAGCTGCCTAAGGTAACCAATGGGAGATGCAGAGGAGAGGAGTTTCCTCAGCCTCACCACTCTCAGGGAGCAAGGCACCTCAGTCTAGGCTGCAGTGAGGTGCCTAATCCTGGTACAAATATCTTCTCCCAATCAGGCCAAAAGGGGAATTGAACCAGAGTCTCATTTAACCAGAGTGCTCTAACAACTGGGCTAAAAGTTATAAGGGAGGCAGCAGCACCACCTCCTCTTGGACTTTGAAAGAGGCCTGATCTGGTAGGCATGCTCAGAGTACACCTCCTGGATTGGGCCTCACAGGCAAGATAAGCAGAGGAAAGCTTATCTTCCCTAGTTTGTGGATTGCATTGAGATTTAGGCAAGAGTTAAGTATTCAGATGCCTAGAATGAGACTGCAGTGTCCATGCTCAAAGGCAGCAAATTAAGGCATCCACAGGACTTTTACCCTGAAAATTTATGCACCAAGTGAGATTAGGAGCCTACAGAGCTTGGTGACAGCCGAGCGGGGGGGATGCTCTCAATCACAGTAGCACCTAAATGTGGGATTTAGAAGTCCTGAGTACCTTAATAGATCTAAGCCCATTTCCTGTTCTCCTGAAAACAGTTGCGGCTTACAAATGCTGTGGGGTTGAAGTTTAGATAAGATAGGAATATGAAACAGCATCAGCAGAGCTAGACAAATAACTTATGATTAAAATTATTTGAGTTTCTTTGCTTTTTTATTCTGACTCTCAGTGCTCAGCCCTACCTGACAGATCACATTCAAACAACACTTCAAGGCTTCAGTATTGTGATTCAGTCATCACTGTGATCTGCCCTATTTTATCCCAATACTGGAGAGCGGTGACCCCAAAACTACATGATTGGGTACAAAAGGAACTTAAAGAAGTACACAGTATTAACAGTAAATTTTCTACATTTATAATACTTACATGGCTTCTTCTAAATGAAATCAAAGCATTTTGAGAATAATGGAGAACATAAGAATGGCCATACAGGGTCAGATAAATGGGCCATCTAGCCTAGCACCCTGATGCTTCTGAGCGATGATCAGAACAGGGCAATTTATCAGGTGATCCATCCTTGTCATCCGGTCCCAGCTTTTAGCAATCAGCGGTTTTGGGATGATCCAGATCATGGGGTTGCGTCCCTGGCCATCTTGGCTAATAGCCATCAACGGATCTTTCTTCCAAGAATTTATCTAAATTTTTTGAACCCAGTTGTACTTTTGGCCTTCACAGTATCCCCTGGCAATGAATTCCACAGGTAGACTGTGCACTCTGAAGAAGTACTTCCTTATGTTTGTTTGTTTTAAACCTACTGCCTACTAATTTCATTTGGTGACCCCTAGTTCTTGTGTTATGAGAAGGAATAAATCACACTTCCTTATTTACTTTGTCCGCACCAGTCATGATTTTATAGACCTACCGTCTCCCCCCTTAGTTGTCTTTTCTAAATTGAGCAGTCCCAGTCTTTTTAATCTCACTTCAAATGGAAGCTGTTCCATCCCCTAGTCATTTTTGTTCCCCTTCTCTGTACTTTTTCCAATTCTAATATATCTTTTTGGAGATGGGACAACCAGATCTGCACACACTATTCAAGGTGTGGGCATACCATGGATTTAAATAGTGGCATTAGATTCTCTCTCTTATTAGGAAAAAGGATAGATAATGCTTTCCAACATTGTTAGCTTTTTTGACTGCTGTTGCACATTGAGCAGATGTTTTCAGAGAACTATCCACAATGACTTCAAGATCTTTGAGTGGTAACAGTGAACTTAGACCCCACCATTTTGTATGTATAGTTATTTTTTCCAACGTGCATTACTTTGGATTTATCAACATTGAGGAGGCAACTCAGATAACCGGAAGAAGGCCCAAAATACATGAACACCTTTGCACATATCAATGGTCTATGTGCCTGTGTTGATTGCTGTATACCTACAGAAACCCTTGGTTGCATACATGCATTGAGCACTGTGTGCAAAGTCAACAAAATGGAAAAGCACGTGTTTTCTAAACTGGGACTAAATAATTTGCCAAAAGTCAAATAATATGTCAGCTGCATAGCTAGGAATACAACCCAGGAGTTCTGACTCTCAAGGCCCATTTTGTTATCGCTCTGCACCTTGTGTAGTTATTTATAGTAGTGCAAAGTGACACTCTTAAGGCCTAATAATACACTGGCAGTTGCTAATGCAGACCACCCCTCAACCATGTGGAGTCTCATTGATTTCATCCCCCCCACCCCCAAGTGCAGGATCAGGAACATAAATAAAAAATGTAATCTAGATATATATCAACCTACAGGGAAAAGGATGAAACAGATGAAAAGAGAAAAGCATTAAGCATAAAGGGGAAAGGAAGATTAAGAGACAAAGGAGAGAGTGTAGATGTGCGTGAAACTTCCCACTCAATTTGCCACTCAGTGTTAACATGGACAAGTCAGAGTGGTACAAATGTCAGCATGTTTGTGAAACAAACTGGTAAATGCTCCAGTTAGCGCTGCCCAAAATAGCAAGAAAGTGGCACATTTCTCCTCAAGAGAGCACAGCATCATACTTTGAGCTGTGAAGTAAACTAGGTTACAGAGGCTTATTGGAAAACCTGCTTATTGCTGTTGAAAAGAGGGATTTAATGAACTTCACCAGTAAAGAGACTATAGTCTTGAGGCAGATCATTTGAATACATTTCACAGGACAGAGTGCTCTCCCAATGAAAGTGGGGAAGGTTCTCTGAAGTTCCTCCTTCAGTATCATAAGCAAGTGTTAACATTTCTCAGATTTGCAACCTCCCAGTAAGTTTTTCCTTCCTGCAACTTTTCCAGGAAGGACAAAAATATTACAAGTGGCAAGACTTACAAACATCTCAAAACAAAAACCTCTTAGGCATTTCTAGTAAATGTGCAATAGTATAAATTAGAGCTGTGTATTAATTGCAGTTAACTCATGTGATTAACTCAAAAAAATTAAAACTGCGATTAATCTCACTGTTAAACAATAGAATCCTAATTGAAGTTTAATGTTTTGGATGTTTTTCTACATTTTCAAATATATTGACTTCATTTACAACACAGAATACAAAGTGTACAGTGCTCACTTTATATTATTTTTGGTTACACATAGTTGCACTGTAAAAACAACAAACAAAAGAAATAGTATTTTGCAAGTCACCTCATACAAGTACTGTAGTGCAATCTCTTTGTCATGAAAGTGCAACTTACAAAAGTAGATTCTTTTGTTACATAACTGCACTCAAAAAACAAAATGTAAAACTTTAGAGCCTACAAGTCCACTCAGTCCTACTTCTTGTTCAGCCAATCACTCAGACAAACAAGTTTGTTTACATTTACAGGAGATAATGCTGCCAGCTTCTTGTTTACAATGTCACCTGAAAGTGAGAACAGGCGTTCACATGGTATTGTCATAGTTGGCGTCGCAAGATATTTATGTGCCAGATGTGCTAAAGATTCGTATGCCCCTTCATGCTTCAGCCACCATTCCAGAGGACATGCTTCCATGCTGATGACACTTGTTTAGGGTGACCAGATGTCCCAATTTTATAGGGACAGTCCTGATATTTGGGGCTTTTGCTTACATAGGCATCTATTACCCCCCACCCCCATCCCGATTTTTCACACTTGATATCCGGTCACTCTACACGCATTAAAAAATAATGTGTTTATTTAAATTTGTGACTGAACTCCTTGGGGGAGAATTGTATGCCTCCTGCTCGGTGTTTTATCTGCTTTCTGCCATATATTTTATGTTATGGCAGTCTTAGATGATGACCCATCATATGTTCTTCATTTTAAGAATGCTTTCACTGCAGATCTGACAAAACGCAAAGAAGCTACCAAATGTGAGTTTTCTAAGAATAGATACAGCACTCAACCCAAGGTTTAAGAATCTGAAGTGCCTTCCAAAATCTGAGAGGGATGAGGTGCAGAACATGTTTTCAGAAGTCTTAAAAGAGCAACATTCTGATGCGGAAACTACAGAACCTGAACCACCAAAAGAGAAAAATCAACCTCTGCTGGTGGGATCTGACATGATGAAAATGAACATGCATTGCTCTGCACTGTTTTGAATCGTTATTAAGCAGAACCTGTAATCAGCACAGACGCATGTCCCTTGGAATGGTGGTTGAAGCATGAAGGGACATATGAATCTTTAGCATATCTGGCACATAAATATCTTGTGACACCAACTACGACAGTGCCATGTGAATGCCTGTTCTCACTTTCAGGTGACATTGTAAACAAGACGCGGGCAGCATTATCTCCTGTAAATGTAAACAAACTTGTTTGTCTGAGCGATTGGCTGAACAAGAAGTAGGACGGAGTGGACTTGTAGGCTCTAAAGTATTACACTGCATTCAAAAACAAAACAGTTTTTTGCACATAATTCTACATTTGCAAGTTCAATTTTCATGATAAAGAGATTGTACTGCAGTACTTGTAATGGGGGAATTGAAAAATACTATTTCTTTTGTTTTTTTACAGTGCAAATATTTGTAATCAAAAACATAAAATGAGCCCTGTACAGTTTGAATTCTGCATTGTAATTAAAATCAATTTGAAAATGTAGAAAACATCCAAAATATTTAAATAAACGGTATTCTATTATTGTTTAACAGCACAATTAATTGCACGATCAATTGCAATTATTTTTAATTGCTTGACAGCCCTATTATAAATTTAAACCATTTATTGGTTTTGCACTTATTAGTAGCTTAATCAAGAAGAAATATTTTGAAATCCAATTACTATAGAACAGCAAATATTACAGGATATGTTGGATATTGAACTATAAATATCAAATGGTCTAAAATGTTTTGTTTTTATGCTAGATTCATTAAACACATTTCAGGTGATATTCAACTCCCTTCAATCCTCCGTGTAACATTTTTGGTCTTCGGTATGCCTGGCTAGCCACAGGTACACTGTCCCATCCTGAATTACTTTCATCCATACAGAACACAGCAAACTTCAGGTCTGCCTTTACAGAATTTCCTACTCTTCTTTCCTGGAAATGGCAGGTGCCCTGAAGCCAGAACAACACCTAAAGCACAGCTCTCCAGGGATCCCCCTGAATCTGTTCCCTCCCAACGCTGTTTAGCCTCTTCCCCAAAAGAGATCCAATCTCTTTTACTAACCACACTTCAAGGAAATTAAGGACATGGCATTATTGTATTAGGTTAAATTTGTTACTCTTATAATAAGCTTGGATACTACAGTAATGGGTTCTTTGCTAACCGTAATCTCTTTCTCTCTTTAGCCACGCCCACTTAATATTAAAAAAAAATGTGTTTTCTAATTCCCTGTTCATTATTATGCTATTTTCTTCCCTTTGCTTTTGTCTTTTAGCCTTAAATATACTTCTACTTCTTGGCTGATGAAGAATACAGTTGGATTTGAGACCAATATTTCTCAAGATGGTTTTAATATTTCTGGACAATTTTAGAAATGTCTAGAGTTAAGTAATAGAATGGCCCATTAGGATTATCTGGCCTTACCTCCTGCATAATACCAGGCCATAGATGCTTAGCCAGTTATTCTTGCATCAAGGCCAGTCACTTGTGTTTCAATTAGATCATATTAGATCATTTTGGAAGACATCCAATTTTGATTTAAAGATTTCAAGTGATAGAGAATCCATCATATCCCTTTGTATGTTATTCTGATTGTTGATTTCATTTGCCATTAAAAATGTGCACCTTATCCCCAGTTTGAATGTGTCTAGGGTTACTTTCCAGCCATTGGCTTGTTTTTTTCCTTTGTCTGCTAGATTAAAGAGCCCACTAGTTCAAAAAAATCTTCTCACCATGTAGAAAAACTTATAGACCATGGTCAAGTCACATTTTAATTTTCTCTTTGATAAACTAAACAGATTAGATTTACACTGAGAGATTAAGAAAGGCAGGTTTTTCCTATCTTCAAAATGTTCTGAACCCTTTTCCAATTTTTCCAACACCCATTTGTGAAAAATGGACATCAGAACTGGACACCATATTCCAATAATGGTCTCATCAGTGCAGTCTAGAGTTAATACCACCTCCCTACTGCTACTTTGTATTGCCCTGCTTATACAAGCAAGAATTGCATCAGCCCTCTAAACATTGGAATTTCTATACATTATAGATAACAATTTCCTAACTCAGAGCATTGCATCCAATACAGGAAAATTCAATGTTAGACATTGTCTTAACAGATAAAGAGGAACTGATCACAGAACTAAAAATTAATGGTAGCTTAGGTAGAAGTGATTGTGACTTAATCACATTTATTATACGCAAGCAGAATAAAACAGCCTAGTAATATATATACACTTGATGCTTTGATATGGCCAAATTTACAAAGCTGAAAACAATTATAAGCCCAATCAGCAGGGAGGAAGATCTTAATCAGAAAAATGTGAATGATAATTGGGAATAATTTAAGAACACCTTACTAGGTGCCCAACGAGCCACAATCCCACAACTGAGGAAGAAGGCTGTACTAGTTTAAAAATGTGACCTCGTTTAAAGGGGAAATGAAGGCATCTATAAAAAGTGTGTGTAAGTAAAACAAATGGAAAAAAGGAGAAGCTGATCTTAATGAATATAAATCAGAAGTTAAGGAATTGTAGAGAACAGATATGGGAAGCAAAGGGACACATGGAGAAATCTATGGCCAGCAGAGTTCTGAAGATAAACTGAGTTACAGTTTTTAAAGTGTGAAATAAATAGGATAGATGGGCCACCAATCCTTAACTTAAAAGAAGAGAGCTGGCTAGCTAACAATGGCTCATGTGAGGATTTGACTCATTCAAAGTGTATCTAGGCTAGTCACACATCCGTGCGCAACAGTAAATACATTTAATTCCAGACACCAGTACAAATTAAGGAAAGCTCTTCTTCTGGAATAGATCTGCTAGTATAGTTCCTTACCCATCTCTCATCTGTAAGTGTCAGAGTCAAGACTAGAATCCATATCTCTGGGTTTCAGCACTAATACCTAATTCACTAGTCTGCAGTACCTCCAAACCAAATGATTTTTCTGGGCATTGGCTACAATATCTGAAAAAAATTGGCGAATAATAACTCTGAAGTTGAGTGCATTTCTATGTGTGTTACCAAGGTTTCTAAAGTGCTTTTTGTAAGCATTATTAACCCAGTTTCATAGGTAGACTATATGCCAATAGTTGAAGCCATTTGTAGGAGAGGCACTGCAGTCTAGTAAGTAAGATGTGGATGAATAGCATGTGTGAAATCATGGTGCTATTCCCAGGTCCCTGATCCATCACAGACTTCCTGTGTGACCTTGGACAAATCAATTACGCCCCGATCCTCAAAGGCATTTAAGCATCTAACGCTCATTTCAGTGGGAAGTAGGTGCCTACATCATTTTGATGATCTGGGCTTTAGTCTCTGTGCCTCAGCTCTCCATCTGTAAAATGGGAATGAAAGTAATTCCCTACCTCACTGACACATTGTGAAGATAATTACATTAAATACAGGAAAGCAGACTTCGACTCCCTCAGGGAACGGATGGGTAGGATCCCCTGGGGGACTAACATGAAGGGGAAAGGAGTCCAGGAGAGCTGGCTGTATTTCAAGGAATCCCTGTTGAGGTTACAGGGACAAACCATCCCGATGTGTCGAAAGAATAGTAAATATGGCAGGCGACCAGCTTGGCTTAACGGTGAAATCCTAGCGGATCTTAAACATAAAAAAGAAGCTTACAAGAAGTGGAAGGTTGGACATATGACCAGAGAAGAGTATAAAAATATTGCTCGGGCATGTAGGAATGAAATCAGGAGGGCCAAATCGCACCTGGAGCTGCAGCTAGCGAGAGATGTTAAGAGTAACAAGAAGGGTTTCTTCAGGTATGTTGGCAACAAGAAGAAAGCCAAGGAAAATGTGGGCCCCTTAATGAATGCGGGAGGCAACCTAGTGACAGAGGATGTGGAAAAAGCTAATGTACTCAATGCTTTTTTTGCCTCTGTCTTCACTAACAAGGTCAGCTCCCAGACTGCTGCGCTGGGCATCACAACATGGGGAATAGATGGCCAGCCCTCTGTGGAGAAAGAGGTGGTTAGGGACTATTTAGAAAAGCTGGACGTGCACAAGTCCATGGGGCCGGACGAGTTGCATCCGAGAGTGCTAAAGGAATTGGCGGCTGTGATTGCAGAGCCATTGGCCATTATCTTTGAAAACTCGTGGCGAACGGGGGAAGTCCCGGATGACTGGAGAAAGGCTAATGTAGTGCCAATCTTTAAAAAAGGGAAGGAGGAGGATCCTGGGAACTACAGGCCAGTCAACCTCACCTCAGTCACCAGAAAAATCATGGAGGAGGTCCTCAAAGAATCAATTCTGAAGCACTTGCATGAGAGGAAAGTGATCAGGAACAGTCAGCATGGATTCACCAAGGGAAGGTCATGCCTGACTAATCTAATTGCCTTCTATGATGAGATTACTGGTTCTGTGGATGAAGGGAAAGCAGTGGATGTATTGTTTCTTGACTTTAGCAAAGCTTTTGACACGGTCTCCCACAGTATTCTTGTCAGCAAGTTAAAGAAGTATGGGCTGGATGAATGCACTATAAGGTGGGTAGAAAGTTGGCTAGATTGTCGGGCTCAACAGGTAGTGATCAATGGCTCCATGTCTAGTTGGCAGCCGGTGTCAAGTGGAGTGCCCCAGGGGTCGGTCCTGGGGCCGGTTTTGTTCAATATCTTCATAAATGATCTGGAGGATGGTGTGGATTGCACTCTCAGCAAATTTGCGGATGATACTAAACTGGGAGGAGTGGTAGATACGCTGGAGGGCAGGGATAGGATACAGAGGGACCTCGACAAATTGGAGGATTGGGTCAAAAGAAATCTGATGAGGTTCAATAAGGATAAGTGCAGGGTCCTGCACTTAGGATGGAAGAACCCAATGCACAGCTACAGACTAGGGACCGAATGGCTAGGCAGCAGTTCTGCGGAAAAAGACCTAGGGGTGACAGTGGACGAGAAGCTGGATATGAGTCAGCAGTGTGCCCTTGTTGCCAAGAAGGCCAATGGCATTTTGGGATGTATAAGTAGGGGCATAGCGAGCAGATCGAGGGACGTGATCGTCCCCCTCTATTCGACATTGGTGAGGCCTCATCTGGAGTACTGTGTCCAGTTTTGGGCCCCACACTACAAGAAGGATGTGGAGAAATTGGAAAGAGTCCAGAGAAGGGCAACAAAAGTGATTAGGGGTCTGGAACACATGACTTATGAGGAGAGGCTGAGGGAACTGGGATTGTTTAGTCTGCAGAAGAGAAGAATGAGGGGGGATTTGATAGCTGCTTTCAACTACCTGAGAGGTGGTTCCAGAGAGGATGGTTCTAGACTATTCTCAGTGGTAGAAGAGGACAGGACAAGGAGTAATGGTCTCAAGTTGCAGTGGGGGAGGTTTAGGTTGGATATGAGGAAAAACTTTTTCACTAGGAGGGTGGTGAAACACTGGAATGCGTTGCCTAGGGAGGTGGTGGAATCTCCTTCCTTAGAAGTTTTTAAGGTCAGGCTTGACAAAGCCCTGGCTGGGATGATTTAATTGGGGATTGGTCCTGCTTTTGAGCAGGGGGTTGGACTAGATGACCTCCTGAGGTCCCTTCCAACCCTGGTATTCTATGATTCTATGATTAAAGACTGTCAGGTGCTCAGATACTCAGATTCCAAAGCCAGAAGGGACCATTGTGATCATCCAGTCTGACCTTCCGTATGACACAGGCCATAGAACTTTCTTGAAAACATTCCATATCTTTTTAAAAAAACATTGAAGTGTGATTTAAAAAATTGCCAGTGATGGAGAATCCACCATGACCCTTGGTAAATTGTTACAATGGCTAATTATTCTCACTGTTAAAAATGTATGCCTTATTTCCAGACTGGTCTAACTTCCAGCTTCCAGCCACTGAATTATGTCATACCTTTCTCTGCTAAACTAAATAACCCATTATCAAATATTTGTTCCCCATGTAGGTACATATAGACTTAATCAAGTCACCCCTTAAGCTTCTCTTATTAAGCTAAATAGATTGAGTTCCCCAAGTCTGTCTCTAGAAGGCATGTTTTCTAGTGCTTTAATCATTCTTGTGGTTCTTCTCTGAACCCCCTCCAATTTATCAATGTCCTTCTTGAATTGTGGATACCAGAACTACACACAGTATTCCAGCAGCGGTCATACCAATGCCAAATAAGTAGGTCTGCCAAAAGCTTCCTTTATAATCTATACCAGCTCAAAAACGCTCTGTTCCTCATTTACTCCCACCTAGATAAAGGACCTGTGAACATTCCCCTAAGCCAAAGGGCTTTTTGAAGGGGAACATAAGAGCACTCCTCTTTTAATCTGCTCCTTGAATTTCCCTCAACTCTTGAAAAATAGCACGGCACAAGTGAAGATTTCCTATCAAGGTCAACTTAACTTTTGCAAAAGTTTTCAATAGTTGAAAGACAAACATTTTTCCAAAGCTTTGTTCCAGAATGCAAGCATGAGATTATGGCTTTAAATAATCAATCCATACAAGCTTCTGATGACCTGCATATTTATTTAGTTGAAGTCAGACTGTTGAGTCAGGACACAAAAAATTTCAAGTAATCAAAGTCTGATGGCAGAAAGGGAGAAAAACAAGAAGATAAAGATTTCTTTCCATCAGTACCCTATTCAGGGCACAGTTTTAGTTTCTGCTTATAAAAGGGTAATTGACTATTAAATGGCATTGTTAAAAATCATTTAAACATCAAGCATGCAGATACCTTGTCCAACATTGCAGTGAATATTTAAGCCTAAGTAAATAGGACATTCTTCTAAAAGGACATGTAAGGGTAGGAAATAAGCACGGAGTTAATGAAAAGATGTTTCATATGTATTATTGGTGAGGTATACAACGTTCCCTTTTTTCCCCATACTAGTTTTTTTCTACTCCATACCTCTATTTTTCTTAGTATAAAAGGTTTCAATCTTATTTCTCAAGTAAGTTGCATAATTAACTCACCTATGCACAGCAATGGTCTTAGACATTTTATTATGGAATAACAAGATCAGCTACTAAACTATAGCTATAGAAAGGGCCAAGGCCAGCAACACTGCATCACTTTAGAAACCTTATATAATCAGCAATGTGGCATATGAAAAATGCTTCTTGGGGGAAGCTTTTCCTTTAATTATGCATCATAAACTATTATGTCAGTCCAACAATTGGAGATCTATTTATTTTAAATATTGACAAAGCTAGTAAGGCTATAAATAAAAGTGAAACTTCATGAATTAACACAAAGAAGCCAGGTAAACAATAACAGGTGTTGAAAACCTTTGTGTACCACAATTTAGGAGAGAAGCCATAACCTAGGTGTCCCTACTCAGGGCTTAAATTCTCAGAGTATTTCCTGGAGCCCCTCACCTCCTTCCCCAACATGCTACAAAAACTCCAGAGGGATTGAAAATATTTACTGGAGCTCTGCTCTGGATAGCTCTGGCTGAATTTAAGCCCTGTCCCAACTGTAGGGTGAATTCAGATTCAACTTGTAGTAACCTAACCAAACAATTCCAGGCTCCCCTCTAAAAAAAGGTCGCTCTAAAAACTGCTATGTCCTGCATAAGAAAGCACAACACCTGGAACCAACGCCCAGGGAGCATAATGGCTGCTAAAGCTGGCTGACATTTTTGGAAACTTTGACCCCCTCAAAAAATTCCACAAAGCTTTCCATAAAAACAATGTTGAGCTTTTTTGATCAGTTATACTTCAAGGGTGGGCCTATGGAGGCTGAAAGTCTGATTCTCTACTGACTTCCTCCTTGTGTAATCATTCCAAACTGTGTATTAGTGAGTTTAAAATGCTAAGTGGTAAAAACACAACACAACACCTGCTTTACACAGGTCTACATGACTATGCAAGGTGGTGGTGATCAGGCCCCAATATATGTAATGAATAATGGAGAATTCCAGAAAGAATAGGCCAGCAAGGTTGAGTGTTGACAGAAGGATACATTAAAGGTTTTAGGTAGCTCCTCAGTGTGTAATACCATTCCTTAATTTATACACCAATGACAGTTTTAGGGTATGTCTACACTGCAATTAAACACCAACGGCTGGCTCGTGTCAGCTGACTCACGCTCGTTGGGCTCAGAGTACAGGGATGTTTAATGGTGGTGTAGACATTCAGGCTCAGTGTCCCAGAGGTCAGGCTCCAATCTGAGCCCGAACCACTACACAACAATCTTCAGTCATGCAGCCTGAGCCAACCGATACAGGACAGCTACAGGTGTTTAATTGCAGTGTAGAGATACCCCTAGAATCCAGCCTTTTCCATTGAATGTTATAGGACAGTGGGAGATTTCCCCGTAAAATTCTTACTAGATCCTGCCTCCATTAGGGACATTTGCCACTCTTCTTTCCGTTTGTGGGAGGAAAGGAGTAGACAGGAATAAGCAGACAGGGGTGAGCAGTAGCACTGTGAGCTACTATTCACATAAAAGTGATAATTTTTTTAAAGTTTGAAATGTAGAAAATGTGAAAGGGCAAGTTCTGTGTGAACAGGTCAGGAGGACATGGGGCTGGGAATGTTATGCCTTATGTCCCACACAGGGACTGAGCACAAAGAATACATAAGATTCGTGTTATCATTGGTGGTAGTTTCTTCTCCTGAGTGGGCTACGATCCTCCCTTCCCCTTCCCCCAGAGTTGGCCAGGCACAGAAGGTAACAGCTGCAGATTCTTCAAGTGTGCAAAGGTGGTACAAGAACTGGGCTCCACGGAGCATGGGGTGATACTGTACCACCACTACCCAAAAGGTACAGAGCCCCAAATATATTTTTAAGAATTCAGACTTGTGAGGGGATTTAAATCCCCCAAGTTTCCTTCTGAGCCCCACAGAATCTTTCAGTGGATAGAACCAGACATTGTGAGAAAGGACTCCTACTAGGTTCAGGTATAGAGTGACCAGATGTCCTGATATTACTCCCCACCCCTTTTCCTGATTTTTCACACTTGCTATCTGGTCATCCTATTCAGGTGCTACAAGTCCCTTAACATGACTAGTGTTAACAATTCTATATCATAGAAATTTAGCACAAATATATAATTCTCTCTGCTTCCCTTTCTACCTTTTTGTGGATACTTAATCTGATGTGATTAACAAGCCGTTATGAAAGAAAAGCAGGTAATTATATTAATGTCACTACTTGGAACTGTTGTTAGCCAATCAAGGCTCTTCAACATCTGAACCCCTTTTATAACCATTACCATCAGGGCAGTTAGAGGTTGATCATTTTCCAGTTCTTTCAGATTTAATATCAGAACCTTTCTGCTATTAAATTGATCAAATCAGTGCCATCTTCTTCTGAGTGGAGTGTGTTTAGTGTAGAGATGACTGGCCCTGTATAATCGGTGCATCATTCCAAGAAATGAGTCAGAGTTGGTATTGATGAATATGGACTTGATTCTCCTCTCACTTACACAAACTTTGTGCCATTGTACTGTAATTCTATTGACTTCAACTGAGTCATTTCTGACTTGCTCTGGTGTGAGTGAGTGAAGAATGGAATGTATGCTATAGTCTAAAACTAGGCTTGACATAGAATGGACCAAAGCACAAGAGGTTGGCTTGGTTCTCCGGTTGCCTCATCCCATTGGCAGGCATTGGAGCCTTACAAGGAGATGTTAATGGAGCACTATAACAAGTTCAGCTTAACTCACCTAGATGAAAGGGATGCAGGAGTGGCCTTCCTCTGGAGAGAAAATCTAATGTCTCGGGATGAACAGTCCTAAGAAAAGAACCCTAGAAACAGCCAGGCCTAGGGGAAAATATTTGAGTTGCACTTTGGGTTGTGTTAACACATTAAACAAAGCCAACTCCTAGGAAGGGGGTGAGGTAGTTTATGTGCTAGTTTTTTTTTTATAAAAAGCCTACACAGTGTCTCTTGACTGTTTTGGAATGCAGTGTGAATGCCACCTGCTCACATAGTAGTTATTTGCTATATCAAGAACAATGGGCCAGATCTTCAACTAGTGTAAATCAGCTTAGCTCCACTGACTTCTAGGGAAGTAGGCCAGTTTACACAAGCTAAGGGTTTGGTCCACAAGGAAGGGCAGGGTTTTCCATATCACTTGATGGACTAGGGTGAACCATTGTTTTGGAACTTAACACTGTATATATGCAACATTGCAATTTTTTGTCTGCCCTGCTGTGAAGGTTCCTCCCCCACTCTGAACTCTAGGGTACAGATGTGGGGACCTGCATGAAAAACCTCCTAAGCTTATCTTTACCAGCTTAGGTCAAAACTTCCCCAAGGTACAAAATATTACACCCGTTATCCTTGGACTGGCCGCTACCACCACCAAACTAATACTGGTTACTGGGGAAGAGCTGTTTGGACACGTCCTTCCCCCCAAAATACTTCCCAAAACCTTGCACCCCACTTCCTGGACAAGGTTTGGTAAAAAGCCTCACCAATTTGCCTAGGTGACTACAGACCCAGATCTTAAGAACAATGAACAATCCTCCCAACACTTGCACCCCCCCTTTCCTGGGAAATGTTGGATAAAAAGCCTCACCAATTTGCATAGGTGACCACAGACCCAAACCCTTGGATCTGAGAACAATGAAAAAGCATTCAGTTTTCTTACAAGAAGACTTTTAATAAAAATAGGAGTAAATAGAAATAAAGAAATCCCCCCTGTAAAATCAGGATGGTAGATATCTTACAGGGTAATTAGCTTCAAAAACATAGAGAACCCCTCTAGGCAAAACCTTAAGTTACAAAAAAAGATACACAGACACAAATAGTTATTCTATTCAGCACAATTCTTTTCTCAGCCATTTAAAGAAATCATAATCTAACACATACCTAGCTAGATTACTTATTAAAAGTTCTAAGACTCCATTCCTGGTCTATCCCCGACAAAGAGCAGCATATAGACAGACACACAGACCCTTTGTTTCTCTCCCTCCTCCCAGCTTTTGAAAGTATCTTGTCTCCTCATTGGTCATTTTGGTCAGGTGCCAGCGAGGTTACCTTTAGCTTCTTAACCCTTTACAGGTGAGAGGAGCTTTCCCCTGGCCAGGAGGGATTTCAAAGGGGTTTACCCTTCCCTTTATATTTATGACACTTGCCTTTTTGGGATACTGCCAGACTGCAGAAGGCCTGTCTCTTTTAACTAGTCTGTAAGTCACTTACATGATGGAAACGCATCTTAAAGCTAATTAAGATTTTTCTAAATACGATTTTACTTTCCAGTTGAAGAGATAAAGGTTTGTATAATACACATGCACCTCTTTTTATATTTGTCAGTACGTACCAACTTTAAAAAAAGATTCAAAAGTTTTGCAAACAATGTTTTCCTGTCATTTAAATCCATGAGCTTTTTCACAGAGCAATTTGCATGGGAACTGCGCTACACAAGCAAAGGAAATACATTTATAAAAATACACAAACTACCACCAAAATTGTAAAATGCTAGGTAGAGGAGGCAGGTACAAAGACAGCATCAATATTATGAAGCAAGAGTACATATACATGGGGGAGGAGGGCCACTGTAGATGGAAAGGGGGATCGCCACTCTCCCACTGTGGAGGGTAGAGGAAATGAGAGACCTCCTTACTCTTCTCCCTCTCACTTTGGGATGAGTTGAATGGTTTCCCCTCTTCCTTTCATTCTATATGGGACAAGGGAGACAAGTGGTACCTTTGAACTGAAGGAGAAACAAAGATCTAGCAAGCCCCTATGGAGAATCCATTTCTTTTTATTTAGTCCCTATGGGAAAGAGGGATGGAGAAGAGGACAAAAACATCAGTTCCCATTCTCACACCCCCTAACAGGATCCAGACTTTGTCTACTTCTCTTAAAATTATTTTTTTGAGAAATCACTAGCCTGTTTGCTGCTCTCCTCTTCTGTCTTCAGGAGGTGACAAGTGGCTTCTTCTGCTATCTCAAACATTTTGAGAAAAACCTAGATAGAGACCTTTTGGGCTAAATGCTGGCTAGACAATGGCTTACAACTGTGAGCAAAGAAACTATTCTCTCCAATTCCTGCAGTCTTCAGGGGAAAATAACTGTGTGCTCTTTGTAAATTAACAGGATTAATTCAGAGAAAAAACCTGACTCCATCACCAATTTCTTCTCCTAATCGGAACAACCCACTAAATCCTAAATTTGAGGGAGTTGCACTAGATGACCCTTGCAGTCCCTTCTGATTCTATGAAATTTTGGCTAACCACTCAAGTAAAAAAGGAACAATATACTCAAAGCAATATCATAACTCTACTAGAATAGTGCTGAAATCAGTTCAGAGTAAAATAGCTTCTGACATTTAAATACTCTAACAAACAGAAATTGCGCACTCTGCAAGTCATGGATGGATGCACAGACAGGCAGATGGAAGACTCTAATGAGTGTTTTATTGGCCGCCTGTCATTTGTAGAATGGTGACTGATAAAAACAACATCAGAAAGGTTAGAGCTGATGATATGCTTCAATACCGTACACATCTTTAGGTGCTTCTGAAGAAAAACAGATCTTTGTTCCTGGGTTCATGTATTAACTTTCTGGCATTTTGCACTCAAGAAACTGCCCAAAAGGGTTGTGTCAAATAAATGTTCCATCTGTTGTATTTGCTATGGGGAGAAGATATCCCCCTTTCAAACCATGGGCTCTCACCCCCAATGGAATGAAGAATAATCTAGTGGGTAGGGTGCAAGCCTGGGACTTCCAAGACCTGGATTCAGGTCCCTGCTGCTCCACAGACTTCCTGTGACATTAGGCAAGTCACCTTACCTTTGTTACTCAGGTCCCCATCTGTAAAATGGAGAAAACTGTTTCCCACAGGAGGGGATTTACTTCTATGCAGAGATCCTTGTGCAAGGTCCTGTGTACCAAATAAGCCCCAGCACAGGGTCAATCATCTACAGAGATTTTACACAAAACAGCTGTTCTTGAAATGACACACACAGGAGTCCTTGGACTAAGCAATTCAAAGCTGCATTTAATGTACTTGTCTTTTGGACTGGACATATACAGTCAATTGCAGAAAGATGGAGAATCCAGTTTCCGTGGAAACTCAGTACACTAAATGACCTGTGTTAAAGTGGTTTCTTTGTTCCTCCTTTGTTCCTTTCTAGCCTCTTAGTAAAATTTGATGGGGATTGATTATCATATGGATTTTTTTTTACAGCCTAAAATAAGTGTGGCTACTATTATAGGAGCATTATAGTGCAAGGAAGCAATTCTTGTAATGGAGGAACTTAATTTAATTCAATAATTATTTCATCTGGGCTGCTGCCAAGACTGATAGCTCTATCATCAGCCCAGCCCTTGTGATGCTGGAGGTGACATTTACAGAGTGAGTGGGGGGGTTAAAGGCACCATGCTGCCTTCTGTGTTGTTTACCTTTTTATGAAGGCAAAAGGCTCCTCAAGGGGGGGGAAAAGGGGGTACATTTCACTGCAAAGACCACCATGTGAATATGCCCATTAGGATGATTTGTAAACTGTCCTTTAAGGGATCCCTTTGTACCTCCCTCTTTGTTCAGTGATGTCCTGAACATGATGCAGCAAAGAAAGTGGTGCAGCTGATAAATTCCTAACTAGGGATGCTTCTTCAACACTAAAGAGGGCAGACTAAATGAGGAGGAGTTTATCTTAACCTCAGACTTCTTTGAATTCACCACTTGCTGCTGCCACCTCAAAAGCTGGCAAAGGCAGAAGGTGTTCTCAAACAGTTAAGTGGGTAGATGCATCAAAAGTCTACTTAGAATGTAAAGACCATAACTGCTATTATTCAGATATTACAATCCTGATACAGGTTGTAGCTCTTTGTTTTTAATCCTAACTAGGCTTCATTTTCTCTGACGTAGCTGGTTTAGAACAAAGAGAAACAAAGGAATTTTGGAGAAAAGTTTCCTGATTTACAGACTCCAGAATGCAGGATAAAATCCTGGCCTCTCTGAAGTCAAAGGATGTTCTGCCATTGCCTTAATTACTTTTAACTGGACCTCTGGGGTTTTTTCATCTAAAAGGTACAAAGATTATTACTCTAGTATTGGAAACAAATTGTGTTAAATTTCTAGTAAATTAAAGGAAATATTAAGTACGGGGTGGGGGGGGCGGGAAGAGAACTCTTATATTTCCAAGTGTAGAAGAAAATGCCACAACTCCAAAGGGCAGAATCTTGTCCTTAATCAATCAATCTTCCCTCATTAATCATGGGGGGGAAGAGGAGGGGAAAGGACACAAAAGCTATTTTTGTTAGCATCGACTGGTAAAAATGATTTGTTAGTTGATGAGAGTGGGGATAGTCTTGATGAAGATTTATTGGCTAACTATACTCCCTGATTGTGAATAATTGTATCCAAGCAGCAGATACTTCTCTGGTTTGAAAAGGTTTTTACATGGTGGTTGCGGACCCCCCCCCCCCTCGCCCGCCAGCCACTACTAACGGAGGTTTTTTTAAAAAAGTCTGACAGCTTTCCTTGGAAGCTTATTCCAAAAGTTTACTACCCTTAAGTAAGTAGTAAAGCTTTTCCCAACATATTACCTAAATCTCCCTTGCTGCAGACTAAGCCCATTACTGCTTGTCCTGCCTTCTGCAGACATGGAGAATAATTGATCACCATCCTCTTTATAACAGACCTTAAGGTGTTTGAAGACTTATCAGGTCCCCCTTCAGTCTTCTTTTCTCAAGACTCAACTTGCCCAGTTTTTTTTAAACCTTTCCTCATAGGTAAGGTTTTCTAAACCTTTAAGCAAGCTTGTAGTATACTGACTTAAATGGAAATATTCACATCACTAAAGTTGAGTATGCGCATAAGCATTTGCGGGAACAGGACCACACTGCATATATTGATAGTACAGGCCAATGATCAGCCTGTGTGTTCTGAAGTGGCTTGAGGGGAACACCTTCTAAGGAAGGAAAGGGGTATCCACTGCTAATAATGTTTTAAATGCCTGCCTCCAAGTGCATTCCGATGGGGGGGAAAGGCTGATCAAAACTGTTATAAAATCAGGCCAAGAAGTCATGTCCAGAGTGGTATAAACTTAGGCCCAGATTTTTAAAACAATTTAGGCATTGCTATGCTCAGGCATTGCTATGCAACACCTAACTGATTTAGAAGTCCAATTCTTATTTTTAAAAGGGATTCAGGCACTTAGTGATGGGATTTAGACTAAGTGCCTAAATCCCTACTGAAAATGAGATTTAGGCTCCTAAATCAGTTAAGTGTGACACCCAATGGAGCAATGCTTAAAATAACTTAAAATCTGGGCCCAAGTCAGACAAATCACTGCAGCCTTCCTTTCAACTGGGTGGCAAAATTTTAGGAAGGGGCTCAAAGGAACACCTTTGGAAAAAAACATGGATATTATTCATGTGAGTAAATCTTACTCGTGTGATTAAGTCAGTAGGCACTCTCATATGAAGAAGGGTTTTCAGGACGACTCAGAGCAATGAGTTAGGACTGAGACAAATTACTGCCTTTTATTGCATCCAGATTCTGCTAACCATACTTAAAGCTCTGTAAAGTATTGGCACCAAGCACACATCTTTGAGAATTGAAATGTCACGTTCACACCGGGAGAGAAAGGAATCCTCAGGTGCTCATTATGGAACTCAGACATACTAAACGTGCTCCCACAGAAGCCAACCCCTAGGCTTTCCCTACGTGAGCAGCCTTTAAAGGTTAATTAACAGCAGCAAGCAATAAAAATTTATAACCTACTGCTTATAATTTTTTAATGGTGTGATTTCCAACCTTTTACCATAGGGCTGATGTTTGCAATATGGGCCCCAGCTGTTCACAGCTTAGAGAGCCCTTGGAGAAAAATATATATTTAATATTCTAAAGTTTTTGCCCCATGCTGGAGATATGGCACTTGTACTGTTTCCATCCCCTGAGAAACAGCCTCTGAACAATTTCAAAATAAGCGGTTCTAAAGAAATTTCCATCATGAATACGACAGCAGTTTACCAATGAACTGGTGCATTTAAGTAGAATATTTCAAAGTACATCCACTATTAACTTTGTTTTTGCAATGCTAGATGCAGGTTTTCAGTATGGATGTTTATTATATGACATAATACCTCTTGATAATATATGACATAATACCATAATGAAATGAGGAAAACTTAAGAAATGATAATAAGCTCACTCCAGGTTTGTGGACTTGTTTGTGTATTGCTTTCAAGGGATACATGATTTCTCTGCAGTTTGTCAGTTAAAATTTCCAAGTCAAACTTTGTAGTCTCAGAAGCTCCACAAAGGGGTGTCTGCATTATAATTGCCTATTACAGAATGGATTATCACACTAATATACAAGTTCTCTCATTTGTATTCTTCATTCACCATTTGGCAAATAGACAAACTTGGTTATTTCTATGCACTTCCAAGAAAATGTACAAACGTAGCAAAAGCAAAATGTCTTTTGATTCTAGACCAAGAGTCATATGAGCAACATGTCCCAAATCCACTCCAGGCCTGAACATTCACTCCTGTACCTGCGCTGGGTACTAGGGATATGTGCACTAGGAAGAGGATGAGGAATCCTCTCCCGGATTGAGGGGTACCAATGGATGCAGTTGAATCCATAACTTTAGAGAGCCTCCTCATTTGGAGGCAGGAGATTGGAGTATTATTCCGAGCCTGTGATATAAACAAGGCTCTCTCTATAGATCATTTGGCAAGACTAAATCTAAGTGTTCCTAATTTTCAAAACCCTGGGGTTATTTACAATCCAACATGACTGCACATGCAAATCAGATAGATATTTGCATGTGAAAATGCCAGGACTGCCTGTGCATCTGTGGTAATTGTGTGTCTCTTCTGCATGGCTGCTCTTCTGTGACAAAGTTATACAGTATCCTTATCTATATCTCATCTGTAAAATGGGGATATCTACGTACATTACTTGTAAGGGTGCTATGGCGCAGAGCCTCAAAAGGTATTTAGATGCTTAATTCTGATTGATTGAATATTGATGTAAATAGTTAGGAGGTATATGGTATAAGTCTATTTGGGAGACCAGGGTCCTGGTAGGTGACTCCTTCCATCTTAGATCTGGCCACAGCCTCGTCCATTTTATTTCACTGATTGTGAGATACTCTTAGGGAAGGTGTGACATGAGAATAATGTTGTTTACAAAGTTGTCATGAGAACTCTGCTCATTTGGAAGGCTGAGCATGCCTAGGGCCTGTTGACCCACAGCACTTCCAATGTACAGAACTTCAAATCTATTTGGAAAATGGCCTGTATAATCATCCTGGGCTCAGGATTCACCCCCAGACTGCTCCAGCATCTGCTTCTGCCTACAGACTGTCAGCCAACAGACCTACACTGCACACTGGTCTTCAAGAACAGAAGACATTTGTCTTGTTTATGACTATGATTGTAAATATTATCCTTTCAAGGAAAAGGTCATTTACTGAACTCTGTCAGTGGATTACTCAGTATTTTGGAATCATTTGAATCTTAACTAAAGAGCAAGCAGCACATCACTGTATTTGATAAAGTCACTAATACGCTGGGGAAACTGAAAACGATCACTTGGACTGGTGATGTGATGCAATCTACAATAATTGACAGTTCACAAGCACAGTCTGACCTGTCTGAGTTCCCATTCTCTAATCTATTATAAATCTCTCATACCATCTGTTTACCTGCATGTCTCTAATCTCAGGGGGTTTTTTTACACTGCTGGAAGCAGTATACACAACCCTGGCAGTATGATTTTGGCTCATTGGGCACACATGGCCTATGTCACAATCTATTAACATGATACTTTCGGACTCAGTTTTAGATACAGAACGATAAATACTACAGAGCGGGAGTACTGTTTGCTACATTAATTCCTTGTAATATTCATTCTTCAGCATGCAGTGTGTGATATGACCATTTGGTCAAAGACAGCTTAGGTCATTTTTCTTTCAGCTTTAATTTATTCAAAACATTTGCTTGTGAATTTGATGTCCTTCCAATATCCCAAGATTGATGTCAAGCACTGGAAAATCAAAGTGTTAGAACCATTTCTGGAGAGGTGATGAGAAGGGAGGAAAAGTTAGGTCTACAAACCTTACACAGAACAAGAAGTTTTGATCTACTCTCCGGAACCACTGAATTCCTGAATACACTATAAAAGTTGGTGTTTGTCCCTCACTTCAAACATAAATATACACAACATGCAACACAAGAGTTATAGTTCCCAGCGCATTAGGATATAATCAGCGAACATTACTGTCACATCAACTCCTTGAACATGGAGTCCATATTGAACTATACAAAATTAAGTTTTCAACTCTGAATAAAAGCTGATTTTGATTTTTCAGGAATTTTATTCTAGACATATTCTGGGTGTAGGACAGTTTGCTGTTAATATTCCAGGTTTTTTCGATCCTCAAGTGTCCATTTTTGAAGACTACACACACACACACACACAAATGAGAGACAAGGTGAGTAATTAATAGAGATATCCACAATTCCTCAAAGCCCACAGGGGACAGGGTGATTTTTCTGGTTTGAGGCACACATAAATGACTGTTTCATCAGCTTGGCTTGAGCCACACTGTAGGCCCAACTTTTACCCTGAATAAAGTTTTAAATATTGCTTATCCAAAAATGGTAGTGGGTGCCAAATAATAGCCTAGTTCAATCCTGAGTGATGCCAGTTCTGGGGGGGGGGAGGGATTAGAGTCCCAGGTGTGCACAAACATAAGAACCGTAAAATTCTGATGTCACATGATTTATGGGGGTGCTGTATCTAATGAACCTCTTGTTTGGTACAATTTAAAAATTGTATCATTAGCCCCATCACTGACCCCCCATGTAGCACAGCAACTTTCAAGACAATCCAACTAAGCATGTGGATTTTAGAGCACTTTGGAAAAATCAGCTGTTAAACAGTAAGTTAGTCTCTCACCAACAGAGGTTGATCCAATAAAAGGTATTACCTCACCTACCTTTTCTCTGTGTCAGTGACCAACATGGCTACAACACTGCAACTTACCCATAGTGTTGCTACCACCCCACTATAGTATGTTGGTACAGAAAAAGGTTTTCCTTTTATTTCTTTGCTGAAAAGTCCCTTAAAACAATAACTAGCTCATGTGGTGCTATCAAATTAATATGGATAATGATTAAACTGCTTGTCATGGTGAACAGGAAAATGTCATTTTTCTATCCTTAGTGACCCACTGTAAAATACAAGTTACGGGAAATTAAATTTCCCAAGAAGTGCTTATCTTTTCAACAGGTACCAAACCTTTTGCTACCTTTGGACTTTAATTATATTTAAGATTCAGGAGTTGGCAAAGATACAAAAATCTAAATCAAACTGCAAATAGCATGGAGAGCCTCTCTATGTGAAAGGTACATGAAGTTCAAGTCTTTCAAATTCAAGTTTGCCATTGCAAAGAATCTTCATCTACTAACAAGATGTGAAGAAAAGGCGAGATTTTCCTCACACTTAGATCTGACAAGAAGGAGGAAAAACTCAAGGATGCTAGCAGATAAAAATATTAGCTTCCTGGCTCTGTAAAATAAAATAGATTGTATTGAGTAGTAGACACTTGTGGCTGGATTCCTGAAGGGGATTGTGGAAGCAGTTTAATGGCAGAAGCTAGAAGTAATTCTGTAAAGTTGAACCGGCTCTGAAATTCTACTATTTTTATTGTGTGTGTGAGGAAGTGGAGAGAAAGAAACCAAAAAGTCTATATAGTTAGAAAATTTTGATGTTTGGTCATATTAAACATCTGAACCATCTTGAAACTGGTTTCTGACCCATTTTCATCATTAGGAGAAACACTTATGCTATTTAACATTTGTAATGGTTTAGGAGCACCCAGCCTTTCTCCATTTGCTTTATTCCAGCAAGCCTTCTGTGGTCCTTTATCCTTCTTGCTATGGTAAATAATTAAATGTCATTGCATCTGTCAGAGCATACTTTCAAGATAAAGGGGGAAAATGTGTGGGTTTGGAACACTGTATATTTCTTTTTTGAAGTTCCAAATTAAAAGTGCTTCTTAAAGTCACACACACACACACACTTATTGTGCTGCTTAGCTTAGATCCCCAGTTTTAAAATTAAGATAAGAGGTCTTTCATAACAGCTATTGCCCATGTGACTCAAGCCTCTCTCCCTTGCTTTTTAGCTCTTGCAGATTCCAACCCTCAATAAGCCCAGGCAGGCAGAGTTGACACATGATGTTCTAATTAAATACATGTCCAAACTTGTGGAGTGAGCCTTGCAGCTGCAAAGCACTCCGGGATAAAGACTTTTATATCCAGTAAATGCATGTCTGATTTTTTATTTATCGTGACAGACAGCAGAAACAGCCAGATATGCACTGACTAAAAATACTGAGCTTTGCCAGTGGTGATAAGATCAGAAGAAAGAAACTTACTCTGACTGATGGTACTAGATATTCTCCAATGCATGCTGGCAAAACATGCCAATGTTCTGGGTAACCTGGTATAGTTATCTGTGTGGCACTTGAACCACTAAATGTCCAGTGTAGAATATCTTTAAGACAACCAGTCTTACTCCCTAATAAGCGCACAATATTTTTCATACTGCCATTGCTTTCAAGTGAATTTTCCCCTAAGGTTTTCATCAGCTTAATGTGCTACATGCTAAAAGCAATATATGTTAATAGACACCATGAGTGAAATCTTGGCCCCATTGAAGATAATGGGAGTTGTGCCATTGATTTCAGTAGGGCCAGGAGATCACCCCAGGAATATCTGCCACAATAGCAGTAATGCAAATACCTTTCGTTAGATTGTAAGTGTCTCAGGGCAGGAACTGTCCCTTCTTGAGGACCCATTGATGACATCACTAATGCTAATATAAACAACTAAATAAAGCATACTACTGCAGGAATGGATTGGTCACTCTGTGGTTCCAATAGGCACTAACTAGTGCTTTTCTTCCTGTTTTATTAGGACACACATCCATCCCCTTTGGTCTCCTAAACTGTTTGTAATAGGTCTTTTGCCCATGCTTTGCAAAATGATTTTCCTTTTTGGTCTCAAAAAGCAGCTTCTATGACTCCTAATCATAAAAGTGACCTCAAGAAGTCATTAAGTCCAGCCTCCTACACTGAAAAAGGATCAAGTAAACTTAGACCATCCCTGACAGGCATTTGTCCAACCTGTTCTTACAATCCTCCAATGATGGGGATTCAACAGCCTCCTTTAGACCACTATTCCAGAGCTTAACTACCTTTATAGTTAAAAAGTTTTCCTAATAGCTAATCTAAATTTCCCTTGATGCAGATTAAGTCCATTACTTATTGTCCTACCTTCAGGAGACATGAACAATTGATCACCTCCTCTTTGTAACACCCCTTACCATATTTGGAAATAATTACCAGGTACCCCCTCCGCCTTCTTTTCTCAAGGCTAAACATGCTCAGTATTTTTCAACTTTTCGTCATAGAACACATTTTCTAGACCTTATCATTTTTGTTGCTCTCCTCTGAACTCCCCAATTTGCCCACTTTTTTCCTGCAGTGTGGCACGCAGAATTTGGTACAGTATTTCATCTGAGGCCTCACCAGTGCTGAGTGCAGCGGGACAATTACCTCCTCTCTCTTTGTGATGCTCTTTGCTTATGGGGAACATTGCCTAGCTGCCAGGACTTAGGCCCTGCAAACTGCAGAGGGGCTTTTAGTAGAGGAGCCCAGTCTTCCCAGTGCACCAGGCTCTGGCCCAAGACCCTTAGGGGAACAAGAGGGTCTGACATGCAGAAGTGCTGGTCCTCTGGGCCACTTCCTACCACCCTACAATTGTCCACAGTTCAGTCTGTACAGGAAAGTGTGAAGGGGTCAGCTCACCACATGGCACCTCTTTGTAACTGCACAAGGGGTGGTAATTCTCTCCCTCTTGAAGCAGCAGCTGCCTCCTCTCCTGCCTTGGCCCTGGCCAGGTTAGTTCCAAGCCTCTCCACTTTAGGGGTAGTCCATAAACAAATCAGGGAAGCACCACACATAAGCTGGGTTATTAGGGGAGAGAAGGAAATGCTGCCCTCTCAGGCTGTATCAGAAGCCAGTCCTCCCTTCCCTCAGGGAGGGACCTTCAGCCAGCTATGAGTGGGACAGAACCTGCCTTCCCTCAGCCCTTTATTCAAGAGCTGCAAGGTAAAGGTCCTTTCTCTTCCCTGCCTCCAAGTGAGCTGGTCTGCTCCCTTTTAACTCTTCCTCCAGCCTGTACATCTCTTGCAGGTGAGATGGGGTGGGGCTGGCTAAGCCCTGAGCATCTCCTTATTCTCCAGTGTGGGGTTTGTATACCCCATCACAATCTTACATACATAGGAGTGTTGTATACACCCCAGAATGGTATTAGCCTTCTTTTGCAACTGCACCACATTGTTGCTCAATTTGTGGTCCACTATAACTCCCTGATCTTTTTCCGCAGTACTACTGCTTAGCCAGTTAGTCCCCCATTTTATACCTGTGCATTTGATTTTTCCTTCCTAAATGTAGTGCTTTGCACTGGTCTTCATTGAATTTCATCTGGTTGATTTCAAACAAATTCTCTAGTTTGTCAACATGGTTGGTTTTATGTCATTTTTTCCATTTTCCATATTTTGGCCCATATTTTTTTTAAACTCCTGTCCCTCTGAAGAATGGCATTAAGTCACCCAGAAGCCTGCTTCTGTACACTGGAAATTTTATGATGCAATCTGAATCTTCTGTGCTGTAGGTTTAAATTACACATGACATTTGACAAGATTTGTTTTTCCTCATTCTAACATTGATGTCTTTTTGACTTCACCATTTTCGAACACACAGCTCTTCTGTCTTTAGGTTTTCAGTCAACGCTGCAGAAGGACATATCCAATTTTGCACATTGTCACAGTCAGATGAGTTGGTGTAAATCAATTTACACCTGCTGAGCTTCTGGCCTTCTAATGCGGAGAGCCACCATTTTAAAAAAAACTGCCCTAACAAAGTTGTGTTCAACTTATAACTCAGTAGAATACCAGTAAATTTCTTATCCCTTGTGTAAAGCAAAATTAAAAATATATAATTAGAAAGTCCACATCTCAGATTGGTCTGTTTGCAAATATGTATTTGTTAGCAAAAGAATCTCAGCTGCCATGTAATAAAACATTTACCATGACATTCTAGGCTTTTCTAGAGTTTTGTAGTTTTCCTTAATCCACCATGTGGGGACGAAATCCAAGATCCATTACAAACCCTAATACTATATTGAATTATACCTCTAAATCTGATCATCCCCAATAAGAGACGTTGAGGCCAAAAATTTACATCAAAAAGAGCCCTGTTACGATTAGAACACAAGGCAATACAGAGCAGTTATATGGTTTTCCTCACTTCTCCATTGGCAATACCATTTTTGGCAAATGTCAACAGATTAACCAATGGTACATGCATCTTTTACTCAAGAGGCAGGTTGCGATATGTTTTAAAGGGGATGTTATAGTTCTGTCAGTTGCTTCTCTACACGCAGCACTTGTTATTACTGCTTGAAATAACATTAAATTGGAGGGTTTTAATCAAGTTCATTTTCAGCTAGTTGGGAGACACAGGATTTATGTCTACTTGGAAGAGTAGGTCTTGGTGGGTGACTCCTCCCACCTTAGACCTCGCCACACCCTCATCCATTTTACTTCTGGCAGTAACTAGATATTGTGAGCTATTGTTCCAGATTGCAAATGCTAAATGGATCATGCCACAAAAGAATTACTTTCTTGTAGATTGCCTGCTACTTTTTCAGTTAGTTGCAAAAAACAGTTTTGCTCCTTTGCACATTAGATACAAGAGCATATGGCCCATTGTAGATACTGCATCCAATTCCTAGACTAAGGAATCGGATCATGAATACAAAAATAACCCTCTAACACTAAACTGAGCAGCAATTGACACCAAGCCCTTTCTAGTCTGTTGATTTATATTATTTAATTCTATTGACCAATAAACCAGTGAGCCTCTCGTTCTACACCTCCTCTTTATATCTGGCCTTTTTATATTTCCTTGTTCTGAAGACAACTCCTTTTCAAAGAATCCACGTGCATAAGTGCATTTCATTAAATCAATATCTGCTGAAGGGGCTCATTTTGCTAAAAGCTTTGCATAATACATTATTTTTCCCTTTATCATCATAGCCTTTATGCCTACAGGGAGCACTAAAGCAAATGTTATATTTCCATGTACCAACAGAAAAACTAATACATGTTTCATTAAGGATGCTTTCTTTTCAGGTAATTTAAGCAGGACAGAATTGGTCCCTCATTTAAGAGAGAGTCAGAAGTTCATTCATTCTGATTATGGATAAAATTAAGATGCAATATCAAATGACTGGCTACCAGTGAATTATGCCTACAAAGCACCTTATTTTTAGCTTAAAAGTCCATTTTGCAAGCAGCAATTCTAAAACTATTTTTAGAAGTGCAATTTTTAATTCTTTCACTCATTTTCCATAGATCACTTAAATAGACTGTTCTCTATATATTTCCTAAATAGACAATATTTATGTTGAAAGCCCTGGGCACTATAATACAATTTAAACAAATTGGGACCAATGTCCAAAACATAAAAGCCTCCCAAGGTGAGATTCTTCCATCCCCTAATCAGCCATCTTTCCCAGAAAAGGCCTGGGTGAAAATTAAGCTATGCAATGTGACTTAAGAACCAGCAAATTCAAGTGTATGCAGAACAATGGGTAAGTGAATCCCAGAACATAAGGCTAGCCATACTGGGTCAGACAAATGGTCCACCTAGCACAGTATCCTCTTTTCCAACAGTGGCCTGTGACAGATACTTCATAGGGGATGAATAGAACAGGGCAATTTGTCAAGTGATCCATCCCCTATCATCCAGCCCCAGCTTCTGGCAGTCAGAGGTTTGGCGATATCCAGAATATGAGGTTACATCCCTGACCATTTTGACTAATCCTCATTGATGGACCTTTCTTCCATGAACTTACCTAATTCTTTTTTGAACTCCGTATACTTTTGGCCTTCACAACATCTCTGGCAACAAGTTCCACAGGGAGACTATTCATTGTATGAAGTACTTCCTTATATTAGGTTTAAGCCTACTGCCTATTAAATTGGGTGACCCTTGCTACTTGTGTTACATGAAGAAGTAAACACTTTCTCACACACTTTCTCTACACTGTTCATCATGGGTATCAAAGACCACGGCAAGTCTCCCCTGACCAAGGCCGTGGCCACACCCATGTTCTGGTGGAAGGCCCTGCTCTCCCTCCCTCTCTACCCTGAAGCTGCCAGAGGTTCAGGTTCCGCTCCAGCTGGCAACCCAAGGCAGTGCTGTGGGAGGGGCGGCGGCGAGAGTTTGGCCGGAGCTCCCACTGTCCATGCCATTCATGATTTTATAGACCTCTATTGTATCCCCCCCTTAATCATCTCTTTTCTAAACTGATGACAGTCTTTTTAAACTCTCCTCAGAAGAAAAATTGTTCCTTGGATCTAATAATTTTTCTTGCCATTCCCCTATACCTTTTCCACTTCCAATATCTTTTTAGAGATGGACCAACCAGAATTCTACACAGTGTTCAAGGTGTGGGAGTACGATAGATTTATGTCGTGACCTTATGATATTTTTGGTCTTATTACCTATCCCTTTCCTAATGATTCCCAACAGTGTTAACTTTTTTTGATTACAGCTGCACATTGAGCAGATGTTTTCAGCGAACTATCCACAATGACTCAAAGATCTTTGAATGTTAACAGCTAATTTAGACACCATCTTTTTGTATATTTTCCAGTTAGCATTACTTTGCATTTAACATTGAATTTCATCTGCCATTTTGCAAAAAGAAAAGGAGTACTTGTGGCACCTTAGAGACTAACCAATTTATTTGAGCATAAGCTTTCGTGAGCTACAGCTCACTTCATCGGATATGTGAGCTGTAGCTCACGAAAGCTTATGCTCAAATAAATTGGTTAGTCTTTAAGGTGCCACAAGTACTCCTTTTCTTTTTGCGAATACAGACTAACATGGCTGTTGCTCTGAAATCTGCCATTTTGGTGCCCAGTTGGGAGATCCCTTTGTAACTCTTCACAGTCTGATTTGGACTTAATTATCTTGAGTAACTTTGCCACCTCACTGTTTATTGCTTTCTCTGTGTCTTTTATGGCATGTTGTACAGCACTTGTCCCAGTGCACATTGTTGGGGGACCCCATTATTTACCTCTCTCCACAGTGAAAACTGGCCATTTATTCCTACTCTTTGTTCCCTATCTTTTAGCTGGTAACTGATCCATGAGAGGACCATCCCTCTTATCCCATGACTGCTTACTTTGGTTAAGAGTCTTCTATGAGGGGCATTGTCAAAGGTGTTCTGAAAGTTGCAGGGGATATAGTATACTTGATCACCCTTGTCTATAGGTTTGTTGACCCCACCCCCAAAAGGATTCTAATAAATTGATGAGGCCTGCTTTCCCTTTACAAAAGCCATGATGACTATTTCCCCAACACATAAAGTTCATCTATTTGTCTGATAATTCTGTTTTTTGCTATAGTTTCAACCAATTTGCTTAGTTCTGAAGTTAGCTTTACCAGCCTGTAATTGCCAGGATCACCTTTGGGGCCTTTAAAATTAATATAGAAGCATTATAATAGCTAGCTGCTAGTCAACTAGAACAGAGGTCGATTTAAGCAATAAGTATTATACCACAATTAATAATTCTGCAATTTTATCTTTGAATTCCTTCAGATCACTTGGGTGAATCCTATCTGGTCCTGGTGACTTATTACTGTGTAATTTATGAATTTGTTCCAAAACCTCCTCTGACACCTCAATCTGGGAGAGTTGCTCAGATTTGTCACCTAAAAAGAATGGCTCAGGTATGAGGATCTCCTCCTCAATGAAGACTGATGTAAAGAATTCATTTAGTTTCTCCACAATAGCCCTCTCTTCCTTGAGTACTCCTTTAGGATGTGGATCATCCAGTGGCCTCACTGACTGGTTGGCAGGCTTCCTGCTTCTGATGTATTAAATTTTTAAAAATTGCTGTTTGCATTTGTCTTTTCCTAGTTGCTCTTCAAATTCTTTTTTGGTCTGGCTAATTATGCTTTTACATTTCACTTACCAGAGTTTTGTACCTTTCTATTTTCCCCAGTAGGATTTGACTTCCAATTTTTACAGACCGTCTTTTTGTCCCTAACCACCTCTTTTACTCTTTTTTTTTTTTTTAGCCACAGTGGCATATTTCTGGTCCTCTTTTTTTTTTAAAATGATTTGGGGTTTACATATAGTTTGAGCCTCTATTGTGGTGGTGTTTCAAAACTTTCCATGCAGCTTGCAGGCATTTCTTGTGACTGCTCCTTTTCATTTCCTTTTAATTAGCCTCCTCCTTTTTGTGTAGTTCCCCTTTTTGAAGTTACTGTTATGTGGTTTTGGCATTTTCCACACTACAAGGATTCTAAATTTAATTACATTGTGATCACTATTACCAAGTGTCACACTGTCTAGAGTGGCTCAGATTCAGTCTCAGGGTAGACAGTCAGAACATAAGGGCAGAAATCCCAAACTGGTGGTATAGTTTGTTATTAGATTTCACCAAGCCAGTAACAAATGTGAATGCCTGGATCACTATACCAGTCTTACCATGGAAAGATAGGCAGTCTCCTTAGACTTTTCAGTCTTGTCACCCACAAACTGACTGTTATGATAAAAAGGTTAAACTTTTTTTTTTAAAGTCATCACACCAAGTTTCTTCCAGTCCCAAGGGACCAGTCACTTACCCCAAATAAACTGGTATTCAAGATCTTACACCAAAGACAACATTGGTAGCCAATTATATAGTAAGCTAACTATAGGCTTATTAGTTAAGAAAAAAGAATGAGAGTTAGGGCGGTTGAAGCAGGTAAAATATAACAGGTAAATCAGTTTGTAACTCCAAATGGTGGCAGTGATGTAATAAAGTATCTGATTTCCCAAAAGTCCTTCAGGACTACCCAGAATAATTCTGGGGATCTGAGTCTTCTCATTCAGTTCTTCTGCCCTGTTAGAATCCAAACAGTCCAGGGATAAAGTCCCGGGGGAGCGGAGAGGTTCCGGGGGAAAAAAATTGCCAGACAAAAGGCATTATATACAGTTTAAACAAGCAATTTAATACAGGTATAAATTCATAGAATATCAGGGTTGGAAGGGACCTCAGTAGGTCATCTAGTCCAACCCCCTGCTCAAAGCAGGACCAACCCCCAACTAAATCATCCCAGCCAAGGCTTTGTCAAGCCTGACCTTAAAAATATCTAAGGAAGGAGATTCCACCACCTCCCTAGGTAACGCATTCCAGTGTTTCACCACCCTCCTAGTGAAAAATTTTTTCCTAATATCCAACCTAAACCTCCCCACTGCAACTTGAGACCATTACTCCTTGTTCTGTCATCTGCTACCACTGAGAACAGTCTAGAGCCATCTGCTTTGAAACCCCCTTTAAGGTAGTTGAAAGCAGCTATCAAATCCCCCTTCAGTCTTCTCTTCCACAGACTAAACAATCCCAGTTCCCTCAGCCTCTCCTCATAAGTCATGTGTCCCAGTCCCCTAATCATTTTTGTTGCCCTCCGCTGGACTCTCTCCAATTTTTCGACATCCTTCTTGTAGTGTGGGGCTCAAAACTGGACACAATAATCCAGATGAGGCCTCACCAATGTCGAATAGAGGGGGAAAAATCACGTCCCTCGATCTGCTGGCAATGCCCCTACTTATACATCCCAAGATGCCATTGGCTTTCTTGGCAACAAGAGCCCACTGTTGACTCATATCAGCTTCTCGTCCACCGTAACCCCTAGGTCCTTTTCTGCAGAACTGCTGCCGAGGCATTCGGTCCCTAGTCTGTAGCGGTGCATGGGATTCTTCCGTCCTAAGTTCAGGACTCTGCCTTGTCCTTGTTGAACCTCAGATTTCTTTTGGCCCAATCCTCCAATTTGTTCTAAACAATTTTAAAGAAACAATTTAATACTACAATCATTGCTGAATACAAAGCTTGGTTGAGGTGGTGGAGTCAGAGAGTGGATTGTCCGGCTGCTCCTCTTGCTGAACTTGAAAAAATACATCTAGAGATTGTTGTTTTGCTTTCCCTTTTTTCCCCCTTGTGGTAAATTTCTTTATAGCAAGTCATTAGATGACCAACTCCCCTGATCACTTTGGAGCTGCATTCTCAAGTTCCCTGTCAGGATTGTCACCACTCAAGATTTGCAAGTCAGCCTTAACCCGCTTCTTCTCCTCCTCTACTCCGCACAACACATCCTCACTCCTCCCTCCCCAGCCAATCAGCCTGCTTGCAGTGTTCAGGAGACAGGAAGGAGTGGGGAGGAGCAAGGACGAGGGACGCAGGCTTCCACCCCGCCTCCTGAATGCTGCAAACCAGCTGATTGCCACGGGCAGGAGGCGGGGGAAGGTGCTGATCCATGGGGTCTGCCGATGGGTGGGAGGCGCTGGTGGGGGTCCGCAGGAGAGCTGATAGTGGGGCTGCCAGCTGTGGACAAAACAGGCAGCCAACCAACGTTACAGCAGAGCATTGCACAACTTTAAACCGAGCATGTCCTGTAATGGAGCAGGGACGTAAGATCGAAACAATGTTAAGCAAGAGGATGTTAAGTGGGGAGTTACTGTACATCTAACCATTACTTTGATCTACACAAGTGAATTGTCTTGAATACACTCAAGCATGATCTGGACAGCTAGCATCATGCCAAGTGGTTCAGATATATTAATTTCTTGTGAGATCCTGCTCACAACTTAGGACTAAATCAAAAATTGCCTCTCCGTTTGTGGGTTGCAGGACAAGCTGCTCCAAGAAGCAGTCAATTATGAGGTCTAGAATTTTTATCTCTGCATTCCATCTGGAGGTCAAATGTTTCCACTCATTATATGGATAGTAGAAATTCTCCATTGAGTTTTCTGTTTTGGAAGCCGCCCTGAGCATTTCACGATTGCTGTCACTATCCTGATCAAGAGGTTGGTAGCTTATTCCTACTGCTATACTCATTGTTCAAGCATGAGATTCTATGGTATTGTTTGATTCATTTAAGATTACTATATTTTACTCTAAGCTCCCCTCTCCCGCCACCCCCCATGCAACCTACTCTGCCATTCCTATATAGTTTGTATCCTGGTATTACCATGTTGCATTGGTCGTCATCATTCTACCAAGTCTGCCTATTATAGCAATATCCTCATTTAATACCAGGCACTTAAGTTTACCCATCTTACTATTTAAACTTCTTGCAAATGTGTACAAGCACTTATAACATGTAGTTGTCGGCCTTCATATGATATAATTGAATGGGACTATTTTGTTTGACTGTTTCTTTTCCACATGTACCTGGACTTTATCAACTTCTATCCTCTTTTTACTAGGTTATACAATATCCCCTTTAATAAATCCTCCAAAGGATGTCTCTGTGCTGTGCTCCTGCACACCTGCCAGCTTTCCCACAGCCCTTAGTTTAAAAATTCCTCTATGACCTTTTTAAATTTTAAAAGCCAGCGGTATGGTTCCATTCTGGTTTAGGTGGAGTCCATCCTTCTTGTACTTCCTCCTTTCCCAAAAGGTTCCCCAACTCCTAATAAAGCTAAATCCCTCTGCTGAAGGCCCTCATCTTATCTATGCATTGAGACCCTGCAGGTCTGCCTGTCTAACTGTCCCTGTTTGTGTAACTGGAAACATTTCAGAGAAACGCTACCATGGAGGTCCTGGGCTTTAATCTCTTACCTGGCAGCCTAAATTTAGCTTCTGGGACCTCTCTCCTACCTTTCCCTATGTCACTGGTACTTATAATTACCCCTCTTCTCCCTGAATTAGCCCTACCTTCTTATTAAGGGATCCTAAATGGATTAGGGATGAAAGGATGGCAGGGTAGAGTTTTGTTAGGAAGCTCTCAGTCTTGCCTAGTAGGTCACTATGCTCAGTGCACAACCCCCTGAAACAGCCTACACTATAAACTTAAGTTAAGCATGTATATGGCAAGCAAGCAAACAGGCAACAAACTGACCCCAAGGGTCATGTATTTGCTCCTCCTTCACATGGAGGACTCCCTCATGATCTGCTCCTGTTCACTAGCTGGCATCTCTGCTCAGCACAGCAGAGTGGAAGTGCAGGGGTGGGTGGGCTATTTGGGAGCTGATTATGGCTCCTGGATTCTGTGGGCTGGTGTGAATTAGAGCTGCCTAAAAGCTGCTCTAGTTTATACCTTAGATGAGCATCTGTAAAGGAGTGAATCTCCACCCATCCCCATCTCTGAAGGAAAGATGAAAGTGTCACACTTCCTATGACAAGGCGCTGGAACCAGTAGATGCAGAGCTGACTTTTCACCAGCTGAATACTCCCTCATATTTAGGAAGGGGCATAATTTCCCAATCTATGCAGGCATGCAGAAAACTCATTATTGTGCACCAGACATTTGGTATCTATCATATATGCAAGACTAGAATAGCTGTTACCTCTAATACATAGCACACGCTTTTCTTTAGCTAGGAAAAGAGGTATTACATTGAAAAAGTGAGCCACCTTTGAGGTGAGGGCAGGAAAACATTTAAGTTACAGGAAAGAAGTTTCCTTGTCATTCAACATTTTGGCAAACACCCAAAAGTGAGATGGGTTTCACAAGCTTCACCCATCTCTAGTTTGTAACTGGACTATTCCAAATGACAACTTAACAGCCAAAGGACTGATTGCTCTCTGCCGGATGAAAAATATGGATTTGAACTGGCTTCATCCAGACATTCAAAGTTGATTAATACAAAAACTGAAGAAAAATGCCAGAAGGATCCTGCTCTTACTATCCCTGTGCTGGTAAATATTGTCTGTCTGAAGCTGAAAAATACTATGGGCCAAAAGAACCAAAGACATTGATATTTAGTGCCAGGACTGCAGGCCTGCTATCCACCCTCAGCAGCCACAAGGTTGACCTTAAAACACCAAGCAGGAGCAAGAGGAGCTATTGAAGACAGTAAGGGGGGGGGGGGTCTCCTGTGGGGAATGTTGTGGAAGAGGATTAAACTGAGTGGATTTGGAAGGCCACAAGGAATGAAGGGGCCACCAGAGTTTGGAGATGTATATTTCAATTAGTATTTATTGTTTAACAGTGTGATTAAAACTGCAATTATTTTTTTTCAAATTGTGATTAATTTTGAGTTAATCATGTGAGTTAACTGATTGACAGCCTTAGTCTATAGCATTACTTGGCTGAGCTGTCACTTCATTCCTAGGAATGGCCAGTTATTTCTTGTTGGTCTCCCTCCCCTCCCCTCCCCTCCCCCCCCCCCCCCCCCACCAAACTCCCATACCAGTCAACAAGACTTCCTCACATGGAAACAGCTACAGAATTGACCCCATAGTGGATGTCTTTGGACACTTTACCACATTTTGGTGCGTTAGTTTCCAGATTATATAATCCCCATTTAGCCCTATTTACATACCCAGGGGACTAATTACCTAGTGTTTGTACAAGATTTTGAAGGCATATGGCCAGATTTTTCAAAAGAGCTCAATGCATGACAGTTTCCAAAATTTGGCCACTTAGGTGCTTAAATGGACTGAGATTGGGTGCTGAACACTTCTGAAAATCTGGCCCTTAAAGTGCTATAGGCTTTTAATTTTAGTAATTGTATTTTTTAAAAAAAAAAAATCATTTGAACTACTACAGTGTAAGTCTTTCCTGTACCCACAGTGTTTTATTTTCCAAAAATCTTTTTAGTGTTCATAGTTTGAATCTTCATTAGATAATTGTACAACAGTCTGTAACAGCTCCAGTGGGGCAATTATGATCTTGCAGCTGAATAATAATTTTTTTTTCTGAAGCAGTTGCAAAAATCCTCCCTAATTCTGTATTTACCTAAGAAGTTAGACCATCTGAAAGAAGCAGTTCTAATCTCTTGGGTAAATTAGAAAGCCTTGCTTTTCTGACTATTGCCTAGTTACCCAAGCGACCAGAATGGAATTTTATAGCATTGTACAAAGGTTTGGGTTATTTTTAAACATGACAAAAACAAAGAAAATTCCATTTAAATTATGTGGGATTTTCATTTCTATCTATATACTTTGGCTCGTCAGCTTGTGTCACTTTCAAGCTGGAGAAAAAACAAGGTTATTCATCCTGGGAGATTTATATTTGTTACTTTCCAAACACCCAGGCATTAGGGTGAAATTCTAGCCAATGTGTCTGCACCTGCTTAGCCAAGGTCTCTAAAGTGCTGCTGCAAGACAAATGCTAATACTACCCTATCAATGGGGTGAGGGAAATAGCGTAATAGTCTTTGGGTAGTATGGTCACCTCACTTTTACCTTAAATATCCTGGCTGTTCATCCTAACCAAATGATTTTCATCCCGATGTTTTTGCACTGATTTTGTTGCATTTAAAATGCATTTATTTGAAATGTATTTCAGGGAAGCAGGAGACCAGACGGCTCAGATGACTGATAACGGGATACAGAACGTTTCATATCCAGGTGATTTGTTCACATGTTTGAATTCAGAACTAGTCAAGAGTAACTGAAACAGTTATCTTTTGGCTGTTTAGTGATCTGAGTCCATTTTTTTTTTTAAGTAAAAAGAAAAGGAGTACTTGTGGCACCTAGTCTCTAAGGTGCCACAAGTACTCTCTTTTTGCGAATACAGACTAACACAGCTGCTGCTCTGAAACCTGTCATTTTTTTAAGTGTGCATCACAGAAACCACCACCTTAAATTTATGCTAACTGACAGTATGAGCAGAGAGCTGTGGATCTAGTGGGCCATGGAGATTTAATTGTCCTCCTGCCAGGACATCACTGGCAGGGCAGCCTTGGGAAGCCTCAGCAGTGCTGCCACCTGTGCTGTACTGGTTGTGTATGTGTAAATTGTGATTTGCCAAGGTTATCAATCTGCTTTGTGTCATGGCAGCAGCACAGGATAGCAGTGGAAAGTGTCATGTGTTTACAGATGTTTAAGCTTCAAATGCCATCATTTACTTGTTACCTGTCACGAGCACTGACTTCACACAAGTTGTGTTGCCAGATTCAATGTACAAAACAATGAGCACCTTGGTTTTAGCAAACCATATTTAATTATCTAGGAATGTGGGAATGAGGGGAATTATGTACTGTGTATTGTGGACTCTGCATAGGATAGCTGGAAAGAGAAATTAAATAAGCAAGAGAATGCCACCACCACTAGTTTCTCATAGCCTAACATTGGATAGCATCTGGAGAAAGAGCTTTTGTCCAATGTTCATCTGCTTGAACTTTTATAATAAGAAAACAGAAGTTTCTACAGAAGTTACAAAAGGCAAAACTTCATTTATAGCAACATCTCTATCACAGACCACAGCTCTCCCATGGGCCAAGTTATGCTAATTGCTTGGAAGCTGAAATCAAAGCTGTGGAATATCAATTTAGAGTGCTTAATAGCAAAGAGTGCTTTTGCTAAGCTTCAACTTTGTCTTTTTCACAAAACTGGTGTAAATCCAAATTCACTGGTTCTGCTTATGTGAAATTCTCTGCACAGCTCCAGGACAGGAAGAGTCTGATACAGCTGAACTATCATTATGTTAACCACAGCACTACGCCCCAAAAAAAGCCAATGTGACAAAAGGTACCTTCTGACGGTCAAGAGCAGCTATTACTGCCTAGAAGAGTAGACACTACAGTCCAAATTGTGATCTCAGTTACACAAATGGAGAGCCAGAGTAATACCAAGTAGGTCAGTGGATTTACTCTGGATTTACACTGTTGTAATGACAGGTTTCAGAGTAGCAGTCGTGTTAGTCTGTATCTGTAAAAAGAAAAGGAGTACTTGTGGCACCTTAGAGGCTAACCAATTTATTTGAGCATAAGCTTTCCTGAGCTACAGCTCACTTCATCGATGCATAGAGTGGAAAGTACAGTGAGGAGATTTTATATACACACAGACCATGAAAAAATATACATTGCAAGGAGAGTGATCACTTAAGATGAGCTATTACCAGCAGGAGATTGGGGTGGGGGGAGAGAACCTTTTGAAGTGATAATCAAGGTGGGCCATTTCCAGCGTATTCTGTGGCTGAGGCCCTACTCTACTGTCATTACAGTACATCTGTAATAACAGACAGCAATCACCACTTCAAATAAACCACATTCCAGTGATGAAACTCTTGCCCCTTTGGTCACTGGCATTAGGATTTCACTCCAGGAGCTGACCAAAAATAATAATAAATAATAACCAGAAATTGATGGAGGTTTCAGCTGGTTTGTAAAAAGAGTGTTTGAGTGACCACATAAGTCTAGAAGACACTGGGACTTTCAGCATCACAGGTAGTGGAAGAGGGATCCACTGTGAATTGTCTCCTTTATGAAGGATCATCCCAACTATTTTAGCACAACTGTTAACATTCTGGGTGGAAAAATGATAAGTTCAATTATTAGTGAAGTATTTCTGTTACTAGCTTTCAGGGCTTCTCTATTCAGCAAATACTGATCAGGATAGTTGGTACACTTTAGAATATATTATTTTCTTCTTTGATAACATGGCAGGCTTTGTTATAATATAAACTTAACTTTAGGTAGTGCAATATTAAGGTTGAAAAAAATCTGAACAGCAACATAAGGAAATGAACACTAGAATATTAAACTACTTAGATGAAGGGTGTACAAAATGTCATGCAAATGACTGAGAGACCATAGGGACAGGCATTGCCTGTTTCACATATAGTATGGATTCGCAGATAGGGTGACCAGACAGCAAATGTGAAAAATCAGGACAGGAGGTAGGGGATAACAGGTCCCTATAGAAGAAAATGCCCCAAAGATCGGGACTCCCTATGGTCACCCTATTCTCAGACAGAACATCTTATAGTGGATACAATTAAATAGATATTACCTGGAGTTGTTAAATTTACAGCTTTAGTTGCACTATTTCCTAATCTAAGATGATAATGGAAATACTGTGGGAAAGTTAAATACCATGTTACAATAGGGGCTGTGGATATTTTCTAATGGTGCCTAATGCACTTTTTTTCCATGTGAAGTAGACACATAAGACATAAGGGAGATTTCGATAGGAAATACCAGAGGTTCAGTATGAAATACCAGGTATGTCTTCATATAAAAGACAAAATCCAAGATGTGGTATTCTAAAATTCATAAAGTGGTCTGATAATATATATGAAACTAAGTTTTAAAAGGTCTGACAACCAAGCTACCCAACCTAGCAGGTACACATGTATTTCAAGGCATCATCCAGATCAATGTATTCTATCTACAGCTGAGGTGACACTCTGAAAGAGTATCTAGTGAATTGGAGATTTTCTATTAAGTGTATTATATTTGTTTTAATTATTAACTAAATCCTGCAATAAACTGTAGAAGACAGAAAGCAACACTGACAAAATTTCCTGCCAGCCTTTAAAACCGATGTAATCTACTGCCAAGGAATTACAGATTCTTATTTCTTGTAAGAGTAAAGAGGTTAAGATTTTACACTTTTTAGGTGTATCCATAGATAGGATATTTGACAGGAGAGGACTAGAAGAAATAACCGAAGTATAAAGAAGCCATTGTATGATTCCATTCCCTCTGCTGGGTTACAACCTGGAACTGTAAATAAGGGCCTTGCCCTAGAACACAATGAAAATTCAGAGAAATGCTGGAGGCGATTCAAACTGATGGGCTAATATCCCCTCAGCTGTATAAACAAGCATAATTCCATTGAAGTCAATGGAGCTATACCAGTTTTCAGTAGTTGAGAATATGGCTGAAGAATTCATCTTAAGAAGTGTTACTTTTATCACAGATGCTGAAATTTGGCACACCGGCTTACATCTGTATGAATACCTCATAATGGACAGACCAGATTCTCAGCTAGTGCAAATCAGCATAGCTCCTCAAGCCTCAATGGAGATATAAGTTAACACCAGCTGATCATGTGGCCTTGAGGCTTTTGCTCCTTCCATTAATAAAGTCAGCAAAATTCCAAGCCCACATATAAACAATGGTAAATATAAATTGCATTCAAATTAACATTTGCACTTCTTTTCATCCAGTTCAGTTTACAATTATCACAAGGTCTTTCCTTCTTGCAGGTCACTATGTAGCAGTATTCAGAGTAGCAGCCATGTTAGTCTGCATCTACAAAAAGAACAGGAGTACTTGTGGCACCTTAAAGAGTAACAAATTTATTTGAGCATAAGCTTCCGTGAGCTACAGCTTACTTCATCCGATAAATTTGTTAGTCTCTAAGGTGCCACAAGTCCTCCTTTTCTTTATGTAGCAGTAGCATCAGTGCCCATCAGATGTCTCCGGCAGGGTCTCATACTAACTGCTTTCCAGTGACTGACATATCAGCTCATTGGATTTATAGATGCATAATTACCGTCTTTCCAAGGGTGGCACTACTACAAATTTGGATTCTTTTTATGTAAACTATGTGCTTGGATTTTCTTTCAGGACCCTCATGACCCAACTTATTAGCTTTCTCATCTTTTGAAAGCAAAGGAGGGCTCCCCCCACCTGATATTGGCAACCTCTAAATTGGGGAAATACTTTGTCCCTGCAAGTCCTTTTGCAGCACAGCTACTGTATTGCAGCACAGCTATGAATACAAGCAACCCATAAGCACAAATAAGGTTAAGTACACCTCTACCCCAATAGAACATGACTCAGTATAACATGAATTCGGACATAACGTGGTAAAGCAGTGCTCCGGGGGGCGGGGCTGTGGGCTCCAGCGGATCAGTGTGTCAGGCTCAGACACGCTGCTTTCAGCAGCGTGTTAATGGTGCCGGGTCAGGGACGAGGGTCTCAGGGGCGGTCAGGGGACAGGGAGGATTGGATGGTTCTGGGGGAGGGGCAGTCAGAGGACAGGAAAAAGGGGCATTAGATAGGGTGTGGGAGTCCCGGGGGGCCTGTCAGGGGGTGGGGGTGTGGATAGGAGTCGGGGAGGTTGGGTAGGGGGTGGGGTCCTGGGGGTGATTAAGGACGGGGGTCCTCTGAAGGGGGCGGTCAGGGGACAAGGCATGGGGGGTTGGAAAGTGACTATTAATAAATGGAAATGCTCGAGGCCAAGCAAGTTCCATATAATGCAGTTTCACCTATAAGGCGGTAAGATTTTTTGGCTTCCGCGGATCGCGTTATATCAGGATAGAGGTGTATAGCACATAGTCCTCCATAAACAAGCAAAATGTAAGTTTAAGATCTTTTGCTCTATAGTGCAGAGTGAAAAAGGAGCAGGATGCATGTCTGAGGTGACACATAAGGATGATCACTAGCCTGCAAATGAGGAGTTTCGTTACTTGCTTCCCTCTTAGGCCTCAGCCTAAAATTTACCCAGAGCAAACTACTAGCCATGTAGCAGCAGTAATTAATTGCAGTTCAGATGTCTGAGCCCCATCTATTGCTTACAAGCAGAAGCTTCTACACCTGAGCTATGCAGGATCATGCCTTATAAAGAACAAAAATGAAATATGCAGTACTATGACAGATGGGCAAACTATGGCCCATGGGACCATCCTGCCCCTGAGCTCCTGGCCCGGGAGACTAGCCCCCAGTCCCTCCCCCGCAGCCTCAGCTCACTGTGCCCCAGCGTAATGCTCTGGGCGGCGGGACTGTGAGCTCCTGGAGTAGCGCACCTGTGGAGCCCGGCCTAAACCAGTGCTCTGTGCTGCACAGCTGCCTGTCCTGGTGCAGCCATGTGGCCAGCTACCAGTGCTCCAGGCAGTGTGGTAAGGGGGCAGGGTTGGATAGAGGGCGGGGAACAAGGGGGTTGAATGGGGACATGGGTCCAGGCCATGCCTGGCTGTTTGGGGAGGCACAGCCTCCCCTAACTGGCCCTCCATACAATTTCAGAAACCTAATGCGGCCCTCAGGCCAAAAAGTTTGCTCACACCGACCTATGATAATAAAGGGGTTTATCACCTAGTCCTATCTATCCTGTAGTACCAAGGTATTGCTTTCACATCCAGTTTAAAAATTCCCTGAGAACAGATCTCAGACCTCCTCTGTCCCCTTTTGTAATAAAGTGAACAGCACGTTATTACAGCATGGGGAATGTACAACTGCCTCCCCCTTCCCTGGGCCAAGTTTTATGGGCAAGCAGCATATGTAACTACCTGAAACACCAACAATTTGGAGAGCACCATTGCAAAGAATATTGTCTTTTTCCCAGTCTGCAAAGCAGAAGACAGTTAATATATGTTAATAGCAAATAAAACAAGGCTAATAACCTATTGGATAATGTATCTCACTATTATTGTACTCAAAAGTGACACTAGACCCTGCTAGAACAGATGTAAAACCTGCAGACATATCTCCAGTAATCAACATCCCCCAACAACACACCTTTCGAGATCCATAGATCCTACGCAGGCCTATCACAACATGTGGTGTACCTCATCCAGTGCACTAAACTCCCCAAGAACAATCACTACACTCTCAAATGAACTCACAGGAAAATGATAAAATACAAAAACTATTACCTGTGGGTGAACACATTTCACAAAGCAATTACTCTATATCTTGACCTGTCAGTCCCCATCCTCAAAGAAAACACTGAACACCACTAATTGGGTCAGCACCCCACCTCATGAGTGCCCCCTTTCTCTCACCAATATGCCTGCAATCACAGTCTTGGGGCAGCCCCCTTTGGTTGGTTGTGAACCTGCTTTTGGTTTTAGTTCTTATCTAGGGGTGGCACCCACCTCTTGCAATCACCCCCCAGCTGATGGTTCTTTCAGCAGGTCTCCAGCAACTCAGCCCTCCAGCCAAGCCACATACACTGTCCCCCCCCTCCCTCCAGGGTATACAGTCCCAAGTTCTTATCCCAGCCCTAGTATGGGGCCATAGTTCTTAGGCTTCTTCAGTCACCAAGTTGGGGCCTATCTTGGTACCCTCAGCTAGTATCCTTTTCAGCAGCCCTCCCCATGGGCTCAGTCTACCACCAGACCAGCAAGGCCCATCTCAGTACCCTTGCCTAGTCTAGCCAGGTTCTGATCTCACTCCCACAGGCAGCCTGCCTCCACTCACCTTTTCATGGTCCTGCTGCTATTCTACCCAGCCTTCCCTAGGCTCAGTTCTGTCTGGTGAGCTCTCTGCAGTAAGCTGTCCACAGCCCCGCTGCTCATCTAGCCAGCCAGGCATCCAATCCTCTCTTGCCGAGCTCCACACAGCAACTAGAGGTTCTACTCTGCTGCTTGCCTTTTATCTAGCCCTTCTGGCCCCTTATTGGTCACTCCCACAGCCCCTCTAATTGGCTGCTCCTCTACAGCCACTGTAGGCTGCCTGGAGGACTTCTCCCTGCTCTATTCTGGGGCAGGGTGATGCAGGGCCATGAGGCCTCCAGCAGGGACCCTCTGGACCTAATCCACCCTGACACAAACACTTTCAAAAGATAAATCTGGGTGCTCAGATTGCTAGACACTAAAAATCATGGTCTTAATAAAAACCCTGGGTTTATGGCTTATTACAACAACCTGTAACCCACCAACTCCCCTTTTTGTCCTATGACTACAGCGATGTTAACAGGCCACTCCACCTTGAATGGCCCCTTAGAATATGTGCTAACTACTGCTAAACTATCTGTTTGATCTTGTATTTAGAGGTGACACTCTGAGGACATGTGTACTCAGGACTCTGGGTAGCTCAAAAGCTTTTCTCTCTCGCCAACAGAAGTTGGTCCAATAACAGATATTACCTCACCCAGCTTGTCTCTCTAATATATCTCACTGGCATTTCACAACCCAACATGGAAATCGTTGCTATCTTCAGAAATTAAGTACAGAAAATGGTATCGGTGTAAAACAGGTGTGAAGTAGAAGTAAAAGTAAAAGTACCAAGAAACATGAACATTCAGTAGCTGTTTGCATCTGAAACATTTTAACAAATTAGCTTATTTTGATCACAATATAATAAACTTCAGGAGCTCAACTCCATATATTTCATATTGGTCACCTCAGAAAATAAAACCGGTTCTACTCCCTCTTTCTCCTTTGTCCCATTTTCAGTCTTCACAGAAATGCACATTGTACAATTATGAAGTGTGAATACTGGCTACTCAATTTACAAATGGACACTGATTTTAAAGCTATTGAAACTTCCTAGTGCCCAGCATTTTTCACTACTCAGTGGTGCTGGAACTAGGGGTACTGGGGGTGCAGCAGCAACCCCTGGTTTGAAGTGTTTCCATCATATACAGGATTTACACTTTTGTTCAATGGCTTTCAGCACCCCCACCACAAAAACTTTTCCAACACCACTGTTGCGGCTTATCTTTTGAGTGGCCTTTCTGAGACAGTGATCTCACTCGAGTTCCATGCTGACAGGTATCCACATCACAGGCACCTCCATCACAAATGCCAGTAGAAGAACCCTCTTGTTGAGAGTCTCAATAGAGAAGCCAAAGACGGCATTACTTCCTCCCCTATCTTTTCAGACTGTGGTGGGTGCATATTAGGGGGCTACACTGGAGAAGTTTGCACTGCTGCTGCCCCCCATGTTACACTCTGTTTTATAAAAGAATACAAGACTTCAGGCACAGAGTCATCATAGCAGCAATGCAGAGATTGAAGAAGTCAGGGCCACAGGGGCTAGTTTGGCCATGGCTCAACCTAAAGCAGAAAGAAAAGGAGGACTTGTGGCACCTTAGAGACTAACCAATTTATTTGAGCATAAGCTTTCGAAAGCTTATGCTCAAATAAATTGGTTAGTCTCTAAGGTGCCACAAGTCCTCCTTTTCTTTTTGCGAATACAGACTAACACGGCTGTTACTCTGAAACCTAAAGCAGAGGGGCTCAAACTGTGGGGCACGTACCCCTAGAGGGGTACAGAGGAATGTTCAGGGGATTGTGGCTAGGGCCTGGGCCAGCCCCCACGGGAGGCAGGGAGCTCCACTCCTGGCCCCAGCCACTGGCCCAGCTTTTGGGGCTACACTGGCCCCACACCTGGGGTCCCAGCCCCATGCCCAGGGCCCCAACTGCTGGGCCTGCACCCAGGGTCCCGACTCCAGGCCCCACCCCCAGCCCCCTTACCCCTGTCTGCATCCCCCTCCTGGAGTCGCAACCCCACTCCCTGCCCCAGCTTTGGGGGGGGGGGTGCATGAATAGGGGTAAGGGGGCCACAAGATAAAAAGTTTGAGGACCATTAATCTAAAGCATCTCTATCAGCCTTTAGAGCAGCAGACAATTAGCAATGTGCAGGTCCACCCAGCCATTCCTCCTCCTGCCCATGACAAGCCCGCTCTGCCCACAGCCTGACCGAGAATACCTCTGTCCCCTGTTCTTTTGCACTGGGAGTGCAGGAATGTCAGAGCCATCTCCTACTGTGCAAGAGTATATTCTGTGCCATGGTGAATTCCCTCCACACTCAGTTTCCAGGGTTGTCAATCTGCACATTTTCAGAAGCTCTACATTCATGTTTTTAAAAACTGAGCCCAAAAAAAATATGTATGAAATATTCTTAATAAAAGTTAATGGTTTCCTAACATTGTCTTTATTTTTAAATGTTTCCTAAATAGAATATCAAAGAGTATAATCTTGTAGCATAGCCCTCAAAGGCTTACTAAAAGCTTTGGTTATGTGATTGTTGTGTGTCCCACAAGAGAAAGATAAATGCGTTTTCCAAGTTCATTTGACTGGCTCCATTCCCTTTCCAATTAGACCATCTTTAAATTTGCATGAGGTTTATTTTTGTTGAGAACCAGATAAACATACAGCTGTTCACACTGAAATTAAATCCCAGGAATGCTTCCCTTATAAACAGCCCACTGTTTGAACTGTTTCCTTGGTAGTGAAAAGAAAAAGAAAAAAAGAGGATCTGAATTGTAAAATATGAATAATTAGCCTATTGTTAACAAAGGCAACAATAACAAAGAACTTGTGGTGTCTGCATCAGTTACAGTCTGTTCAGTCTGAAATGGCCCACTTGATTATCATGCACATTATAAGGAGAGTGGTCAGTTTGGATGAGCTATTGCCAGCAGGAGAGTGAGTTTGTGTGTGGTTTTTGGAGGGGGGTAGGGGGGTGAGAAAACCTGGATTTGTGCTGGAAATGGCCCACCTTGATTATCATACACATTTTAAAGAGAGTGGTCACTTTCCATGGATTATTACCAGCAGGAGAGTGAGTTGGGGGGGGGGGGCGCGGAGGGTGAGAAAACCTGGATTTGTGCTGGAAATGGCCCAACTTGATGATCACTTTAGATAAGCTATTACCAGCAGGAGAGTGGGGTGGGAGGAGGTATCGTTTCATGGTCTCTGTGTATATAATGTCTTCTGCAGTTTCCACGGTATGCATCCGATGAAGTGAGCTGTAGCTCACGAAAGCTCATGCTCAAATAAATTGGTTAGTCTCTAAGGTGCCACAAGTCCTCCTTTTCTTTTTGCGAAGACAGACTAACACGGCTGTTACTCTGAAACCAGTCTGTTCAGAGTCTCCCACCCTCAACTACAGCATGTATTCTTTCTTCAGGGAAAACTTTCACTTCTGATATTATTGCAGCTAGAGCATCTGTCCAAGTCAGATTCAGAGCTGCCTCAGGCAGCTACCACACAACCACATATCATAAAGGGCTTTGTGTTTAACTGTTTCTCTTGACATATGCACTACATAGAGTTCCAGCTGTACTGGGAGCAGGTTGAAATTTACTATCCAGAGGCCAGATCTTCTGGCCAGTATTACCTATTCAGTGGGAACCCTCTGAATGGACTTTCTCCCTTCATAGGCAGAGGGGAGTAATATCTTTTATTGGACCAACTTCTGTTGGTGAGAGAGACAAATTTTCAAGCCACACAATATTCCTTAAAAGCTTGTCTCTCTCACCAACAGAAGTTGGTCCAATAAAAGATATTACCTCACCACCTGGTCTCGCTAATTCCGAGGACAAACACAGCTACAACTACACTGCATAAAGATAAGAGATCATTCTGGTACATCTAGGAGTGTAAGGAAACACACTGAATCCTTCACCTAGGAGGCAAGCTAACAGTGTGGCTGTCTCATGAAAAGAGGGTCACAGCCAAACCTGCTGGAAAGAGCTTCAAGGATTTTGGGTGAGCAATATTTGGTTAGACAAGAGAGCATTTTGTTAATTAACTCTTGACTCTAAAACGTGAGTTATGATTTTATTTTATATGTAACCATTTGTTTCCAATACTTCTACCTGGTACTATTTGAATCTCTATTTTTTGATAAACTCATACTTGATTTCACTATAAACCTATGCATTGTGTTAAGTGGAACAGTGCTCTGAGGTGAAACAGGTAGAGCTGGGGTGTACTGTTTCTTCAGGTGTAGCAAATCTGTGAAGACTGAGAGTGTCCAATGAACTAGGGGCTGGACACTTCAGGAAGATGCTCCGAGGGCTCAAAGGCTGGAGTGTGCCAGTAGCCAACCTGTAAAGTAACAGTGGGGCCTGCAAGGCCTGTGGGGATGACTTGTGATGTCCATGGTCGGAGGAGTTGAGGAGCTGACCCATGGGAGACACAGACAAGGCTTCCTCAAGCTGAGGACAGGTGGTAGCAAGGTGCCTGACAACCCTGAGTATTCCTGGATGCATCACACCCTCACAGCACAGTTCCAGCGGAGCTGTGCTGTCAGGGTGTCAGAGCTGAGGCCAGGGCCCCTGTGCAGAGCATATGAGGGAAAACCCTCCTGATAGAAAAGGAGGACTTGTGGCACCTTAGAGACTAACCAATTTATTAGAGCATAAGCTTTCGTGAGCTACAGCTCACTTCCTCAGATGCATATCGTGGAAACTGCAGCAGGCTTTATTTTATATTATATTTTATAGAAACAGCCTAGGAAAACCCTGCAGAGTTTTCTGCCCCAAGGTTCACTCCTGCAGTGATCTGGGCTCTGAATTTTTCAGCTTTGGGAGTGTTTGAAGTCCCCACGGGTTTCATGGTATGAAAGTGTGCACCTTACGGGTCTTTATCATAGGAACATAGTTGGGAATGACTGAAATTAAACTGTGTACCAAGCAGGATACATGCCACTAACTGTCATGGCATAACATATAAAACTATGACATATCTAGCACAAGAGAGCCCAGACGCAAGGGATTTGAGATACCATACAATCTAACCATTCTCTTCCTATTACATCTTAAAGCACATCTAATACAATGCATTTCAGTGCTTCAAGCAGCATGCTACTTTTTTGTAGATTAGATTGATTCATATCACTCGGCTAGAGTGACTAAATTGACCTAACTCACCCCAGAATTGTGTGTCCTTAGAGGAAAATGTTATTGTTTGTGATCCTCTCCTTTAACAATAACGTGGAAGGATTAAGAGCCAGGCAATATATTTTTAATAGACACATTCTCAGTACAGCAACTGTACTCAGAGAGTGGAATCTCAGTCTTCGAGATCTAGTAAAACAGACATTTCTTCTCACACATTATTTTTGGCATTTGACTCCATTCTTGAATGCAGGTGCTGCACTGATAATGCAACACCCACTGATAATGTAACTTGGGTGAACATAATCCAAAAGATGTGCATTCAGTGGGATGGTAAATTCTGGGAACAGGTAATATGAGGTGAAACAAACCAAGAATTGATGCTAGACAGAAAGTGAGACCTGAGTGGTATGGCAGAAAAAACGCTAGCACAAGTTGGGGATGTATACACTCATGAAGCAGTGCAGTAATGATGTCTTAGATGTCTTTTTAAAATATTAATGAAAGACACCAGAAAAAGGGCAGAACTGAGGGTGTTGGAGGTCAGGGTGACCTGAAGAGAATTATTAAAGAGGTGATGCAGGTCAGAAATGCTGGTGGGTACTGAAATACCCACTCATACAGTTTCAGCTATTACTTCTATGCTGAGCACGCACAGATCAACCTCTCCTGTTCTCCTTACTTGGTGTTTTCCTCCGCACACATCTCCCTAGGTTTGGAATGCCCTCTGGACTAGTTGAACTAGTCACCTCCTCTCCCCAGCCTGCCTTTCCTGTGTGCATCCTTTAGCATGTAAGGTTTCCAGGTATGGGGCCATCTTCATTTTGTGACTTGCAAAGCACTGAACATGTTCTGAGCAGGTAAATTATTAATGACCAATAATAATCCAGTATGTCAGGCTCTCTCCAACATATTGTCTTGAATGGATGACTGCCAGCCCAAATTCAACATGGCCATAACAGAGTTTTTTTATTTTCCCTTCCACATCTTCTCCACTTCTGTCAGTGGACATTGCTGCTTACAACTGTTCCTTAGCCCTGCAGCCTGAGAATCAGCTTTGACTTCTCCCCATTAATCTAAATGGTTAACAAGATATTAAAAATCTGATCCTTACTTTTGTCCAATGGCTCATAAAACTCAACAGCACCATAGTCAACTCTTGCCAGACTTCCTCCTTTCTGGCATCCCTGAAATCCACATTGCTTCCCTCCAGTCTCTTCAAGATGTAAGCGTTAAAATAATCTGTTGCCATTTTGATCAGACTACATCAATCCCTTCTTCAAATCCCTCCACTGGCTTCTTCTGAAATATTTGTCAGGCTTAAACTCCTTGTCTTAAAGGCTCTCCACCTCAAACTATACCTTGGACCATGCTTCTTATCATATCTACCCTCAAGCCCTTCTTAGCCAATGATGGCACTCTAAATGCCTATTCGTTTGCTTCCCTCACTACTTTCTTCAGTCCTTTCTCCATCCAGCCCACTTTGCATGGAAAAAACCTTCTCATTTCAGGCATCAGCCCCCCACTCTCTCCTCATGCAAATTCTTCCTGAGACCTACTTTTTGGTGGTTCCAAATATGATAGACTCCTTTTTCTACCCCCAATATTTAAGATGAGAGGATCAAGGAAAGAGACATAACTCTGCCCCTTTATAGTTTTCCTTCTGTGTCAGCTACACATTGTCCCCCATCCCCTCCACTCTGCCAAAATTTCTTGTCATATCTGACTGTTTTTCAGCTTCTCATAAAATCACTTCCGTACCTTCTTGCCTTCTGTGCACAGTAGGACATTCCTTAGCTCATCTGAAAAGTCAATACCCCATCAACATGTAAGTCCCTCTTACAGAGCTTCTTCTGCCATGCTGCTTATGCTGATTCAAGTTAAATATGTATCTGGGGAGACACAGTTAAGTATTTTGCTGACTTTGGCTCAAGAGTGCTCCAGTAGGATTCAGAAGAGCAGATATACTTTGTCTGCAAAAACAGATGGAGAGACCTTGTGGCACCTTAGAGACTAACAAATTTATTTGGGCATAAGCTTTCGTGGGTTAGAACCCACTTGATCAGATGCATGGAGTGAAACTACAGGAGCAGATATAAATACATGAAAGGATGGGGGTTGCTTTACCAAGTGTGCAGTCAGTCTAACGAGATAAATCAAGATGATCGTGGAAACTGACCAGCTAGTTAAACTTCAGTAGGGCACCAAGTAAAAAGTTACAACAAATGATGGGATGGTCTGTAATAACTATCTGAAGATAGATTATTAGATCACAACAGTTAGGGAATGACTATTAGACCATGCAGTCTTTCATTCTTCCCATGTGAGAACCATACCTATCGGTGTCAAGTATCAGGGGGTAGCCGTGTCAGTCTGTATCCACAAAAACAATAAGGAGTCTGGTAGCACCTTAAAGATTAACAGATTTATTTGGGCATACGCTTTCATGGGCCATGCATCTGAAGAAGTGGTGTTTTACCCACAAAAGCTTATGCCCAAATAAATCTATACCTATCGGTGGATATCACTCCATACAAACTTATATCTTTGCTACTTGTTTGACTTGTAAACGCACAGCCCACTTCCACAGCCAATGCTGGAGCAAGCCTGGTATCTGCAATTCTGAACACATTCCTTTGCTGCAGTGAACTGAGAGTTTGTTGGCATTGCACCATTTAAGAGGAGCAAATCTAATTTGCTACTGAACTGACAGTTTCTGACCCCTCTTTTAAAATAAGGAGTGCTATTGTATTTCATAGCTACTGGACTTCAATTTTAACAACAATACAATCTTTCCTGGCAGACTTCATTGTCCGCTCTCTGAGAATTGCATAATTAATACTAATTAGAAATTTCTATCCCAGCCAGAATAATTACAGTGTCAATTAACTCTGTCCTCCTACTGGCTTCCTGGAACTATATACAAGTGACTGCCCCAGGAGCACACTTGTACTCTTCCTTGGATAGACTGCACATTTATGAAGTCTAGTCCAGCAAGTGTGTTCAAAGGAAAGGTTTTTATGAAATTTTTATCATAGGCTGACTTCAGAAGATTTGCTTTGGCTAAATTCTTAGTTTAATCCTGACTGAATGTAAATGCTAATAGCTCAGCACCTCTAGCTTTTAGTACAAACTAGCAGCTGAGACCCATTTAATGTCTCAGCAGGAGATGTTCTCATGCATCACATAAAACTTGAGGGCTAAAAGAAAGAGTAATAAAGCTGGATTGCAATTCAATAGCACTACATATCACCTTTCCTCGCAGAAATAGCTTCTGGATATTTTAAAATCAGGGGAAACAATCATTTGAACAGTGTGTCAGAATAAACACAAACAAGTTTTCCATCAGAAATCAGTATCATGTAGTAGATACTAATTTGGTATTATCTATATGCATGGGAGATTTTAGACGTGAAGAAATGCACTTCGGTTTCTTAGCCAATGATGCCACTCTAAATGCCTATTTGACACAACAAAAACACTAATCCAGGAACCTATCCTTGCAACAAAACTCGATGCCAACTCTGTGCACATATTTATTCAAGTGACACCATCATAGGACCTAATCACATTAGCCACACCATCAGGGGCTTGTTCACCTGCACATCTACCAATGTGATATATGCCATCATGTGCCAGCAATGCCCCTCTGCCATGTACATTGGCCAAACCGGGCCGTCTCTATGCAAAAGAATAAATGGACACAAATCTGACGTCAGGAATCATAACATTCAAAAACCGGTAGGAGAACACTTCAACCTCTCTGGCCACTCAGTAAAAGGTTTAAGGGTGGCAATTTTGCAACAGAAAAGCTTCAAAAACAGACTCCAGTGAGAAACTGCTGAGCTTGAATTAATGTGCAAACTAGATACCATTAACTTGGGTTTGACTAGAGACTGAGAGTGACAGGTCATTACACATATTGAATCTATTTCAATAAGTTAAGTATCCTCACACCTTCTTGTCAACTGTCTAAATGGGCCATCTTGATTATCACTACAAAAGTTTTTTTCTCCTCCAGCTGATAAAAGCTCATTTTAACTAATTAGCCTCTCACAGTTTGTATGGCAACTTCCACCTTCTCTATATGTGTATATATATATATATTCTTACTATATGTTCAATTCTATGCATCCAGTGAAGTGGGCTGAAGCCCACGAAAGCTTATGCTCTAATAAATTTGTTAGTCTCTAAGGGGGCACAAGTACTCCTGTTCTTTTTGTGGATACAGACTAACACGGCAGCTACTCTGAAACCTGTCTTTATGAGAAGCTGTTTCTTTTGGGCCATTTTAAAATTATTTTACATTTTTTGGGGGGATGGCAATTATGGATTAAATCTGATCAATGTGATCTAATTTTCAGTGGTATAACTCAGAAATGACTCCACTTAAATCAACTGAGTTACACTTGTGTAAAGTTGATACAAGATCGGAATCAGGCTTTGTTTTCCATTCACATTCAGGTGCAGTATATTTAATTCTTTTTTATCTACTGTCCAGATACTGATTAGTCTCTTTGCATTACTGTCAGTGTAGTGTTTGGGATGGAGGTGTGCTGATGGGCCCTTCAGAGAAAGAAAGAAAGAAAAAAAGTTAAAACTGGGATTTTCAAAGAAGCCAATGAGAGAGAAATGCTGAGATCCCATTGTACAATGAGGTCTCAAAGCTACAGGGGCCTCTAGGTTCTACTGTAATACAAACAATAATTTTAAAGAATTCCAACGACTTTCATTAGGTTGTAAAGATAAACACTGATCACATGTCATCTTTTAAGGATGATGAGTGTTGACAGGTGTTATCAGGCCACTTCATCATGCATGGTCCCTTAAAACTTGCTAACCACTTATGCTAAACTATCTGTTCCATTCTGTATTTAGCCATGACACACTGAGTACCTTTCCCAGACTTGCAGAGGACCTCTGCATAGCTTGATAGCTGCTCTCCCTCTCTCATCAACAGAAGTTGGTCCAATAAGAGATATTTCCATTCCCACTTTATCTCTCATCATTTAAAGAATCAGTCAATTACCTGCATCTGTAAGATAGTATGAATTTATTCAGCTTGTAAAGAGCTTTGACTAAGGGGTCCACCTTTGCTATTTTTGAGCAGAACTAATTAAAAAAAAAAACTTTAAATTTTTAGTCAGAATTTTCAAAGAAGTCTAAAGAAGTTAGCTGTCAAAACTTGCAGGAGGAAAAAATTGTTATCAAGTCTACTGTTACCAGAGACTTGAAAGTTTGCACTAAATAAATATTTCAGCAGCCTGTTGTACTGTGAAAACACAATGTTCAAATATTAGCTTATTAACAAATATTAATCAATTCCATTTTGCATGTGGTTTTGCAGTACATTACGTGTACAACAACATGGTTTACATAATTATCAGTGTCTTATGGTTTCTCTCTGAGTGCCTAGAGCAGAATTGAAGGTGTGGTCAGAGTTCTTAAAAATACTTCCTACTGAACAAAACCACCATGTGGTCTAAAAAAAGAACTGAGTTACATGCAGAACCAATTAGATGAATTTTCTGCAATTTGTCTATGGTTATGTTGACGTATTCCATTCCTCCATTGTCTGATAGGATCTCAGTGATTTGGCTCTGACAATGCCCAGAAGCCACTGCTCATCAGGATTTTGCATGCATGCTCTCTTTCCTTCATATAGAGTCAGGTTTTTGTGTTCTTGCTGTAATATTTGAACCAGCAAACTTGTTCTGCAATTTTTGCATGCCTGTCAGCAAATCTCTGTCCCTGCACTCGCATGTGTTCCAATGGATAGTCTTTTCTGATCTCAAGCATTGTGGAATCACAGTCCCTTTACCTTCATAAATCAGATCACCCATAACTTATTAGCTCCTTATTAAACATCCAGTCCTCTGTGACTTGTGGTAGATACTGTTTTCTTTATACAGCCAACAATGATTGTTTCCAAGCAATGTGAATAACTGAGGACCTTACTAAATTGCAATTCTTATTTCTGTCGGTATTTTGTTTGATGAAGTAAATTGGGCATAACTAAATGAACTTGTTCTTCAAATGACACCTGCATATTGTTGTTCCCTGCTGAAAATGATCTACATAAGGTACTTATTTCTAATATGTGCTTAGCCACAATGTTATGTGCTTACGTTATTATTTATATTGCAGTAGCACCTAGAGGCACCAACCAAGAGTGGTGTCCGTTGTGCTAGGTGCTGTACAAACACATACTAAGAGATAAAGATAGCTTTTTGGGCAGGGTCTTACAATCACAATAGACAACTGAGGTAGTATTTCCATTTTACAGATTGGGAACTGAGGTTGTGTCTACACTAGCACTTTGGGCAGCAAAACTTTTGTCACTCAGGGGTGTGAAAAAAAAACACACCTCTGACCAACATTAGTTTCACCAACAAAAGTGCTGGTGTGGACAGCATATAGTTGTTTAATTATGCCAGCTGGAGAGCTCTCTCCTGCTGGCACAGAGCGACTACACAGGAGACCTTACAGGGGAGCAACTGCAGTGGTAGAGCTGCGTCATTCTAAGGTCCATAGTGTAGACATAGCTGGAGGCACCGAAACATTAAAGATCTTGGCCAAAATCACACAGGCAAGCTGTGCCAGCACTCACAAATAAACTCAGATTTCCTGAATCCTTGTTCATTGCCTTGACTGCAACCTTCTTTGTAATTTTGCTGTCCTGCCACAAAGACTGTGATTGCAAAGCCATCATTGCCTTCAAAAGCTGTGGTGATTGACCAGCTTAACTTTTCCTCCTATACACATGTTGAAGGGAGAACTCACAGCCAAAGTGTTGCATCTCTTGGTCAATCTGTGCATAGTTTATTTCTGTGAGTTTCAGAAATTTAAATAACTTGGATATATTCCCCTCTGGAAGTAACACAGCCCCACATTGACCTGAATTGCCACCTCTGTATTTATATCATATTATGCCAATGTGCCTCCAATGGCAATTAGTTGCTTCTTCTAGTGAGGGCAGAATCATGCTGGAAATCCCACTAAAAGAGTCTTTTTTCTGGAGATCTCTTCAGTGCCAACACTACTTTGAGGTGTCATACATTTAGGAGGGTGAATCATTGCGCCGATATCCTCTCTGGCTCAGCACATTGCTCTGCTGACCTCATCTCTGTGCTACTTTTTGCAAAGTTGACTTTGTATATGAAAACTTTACTTTCTTTTTAGTTGAACTTTGGCTGCAAACCAGGATTTCAGATGAAGTGGTACATCTATCTGGATTCCATATGCCCTGCGATGATACGAATAGAAGTGCCAATGGGCTATATTTTCAAGGTGTTAATTCTTCAATCATTGTGACCATGAAAACTAGAAGCCCTCCAGATTTTAGGATTAACTCTTCCTCTGGAATTTCCATTGACCATAACTAAATTTACAGGGCCAGAATCTCAGCTGGTATAAATCAATGTGCGAGCATTGAATTCAATGAAACTACATTAATTTATACCAGTTGAGAATCTGGACCATACACAATAGCTTTACCTAAAGCCCCTTTATAAAAGAATCAGCATATAACAGAGTATGCTGACAACTGGAGGGAAGCTAGAAAGACGATCCAAGTTCATAATGAAATCATGTATGTGATCATTGAAAGGTGTAAGATTTTCCCTAGGCGGTTTCTTCCATTTTCTCAGAAAAATTGCCTCATCCATGCAAATGGAGGAGTTTCCAGGCATGATAGTCATAAATGTGTTCTTAATTCAATTCTGTAAGTATATTGTATTCATATTACAATCTCTCTTAAGCCAAATCCTGCTTCACTTGACATCCGTGGGAAAATTCTTTCTTGGATTTAACACTATTGTCTTCAACATTCATACCATTGAATACTTTCACACACAGACACTTGAGCAAGAGCAGGGTCCACATCTTTACGGTAACAGTGCACTAAAGGACTATTGGTAAAATTACTGAGTGCTTAAGAGACTTAAGAACCTAAGTCTCATTTTCAAAAGGGGGTAGGAGTCAAGTTTCATTGAAATTCAGTGGGACTTAGAAGACTAAGTCAGTTTTGAAAATGGGACTTAAGCACTTTGAGATTTTACCCAATCTGCTTGGTTGGTGATTTTTGTGAAGGTATAATACAGAGACTATTGAAGTGTGAAGAGAAAAATGCACTGAGTATCAATATTTGAGATATTTGTATATGATCAAGTTTAAAGGTACAAGAAAAAGTTCAAGTATGGCCATTGAAAATACTATGTTATTGTTTTTCTAGTTCAAGAGAATTTCAACTGCTGTACAGGGATATGAAATAACGAGCTTGGTAGAATTAATTTTTTTAATATAATTTTATCAGAATATCAATGTTTATTTTTAAGATTTTTATATGTTTAAATTTTCCACAGTTGCTGGAAATTATTGGATGGGCCAGATAATTAAAGACATTAGACATTGAGATTCAAGAAGCTAAAACTTTATAACTTAAAACAAAAATTATCAACATCACACATCAAAATATACTGTTAATATCCTTAAATCAAACTCTAACATGTTCTCAAGCAGCATTTTTCTTACTTTGCCTATCTATAAATTTTGATTATAGATGGAATTTTTCATCATTTTTGTGTGTACAATGAAATTGACATTTACCAACACTTACCGATTAAAAAAACTAAGTCTAGAAATAACCGTCAGCTAGATCATTGCCTCTTTATGCGCTGACAGCAATGCTCACCAGAATGAAATATGCATTAGTACTACAGAAGGGGGAAATCTCATAGGTGTGACCAGTGACAGAAAAATCAAGAAAAAAAGTGAAACACTCCAGGGGCAAGAAATAAGTATTACTAAATCTTTTAGAAGATCTTGCAGAACAAGAAAGGGAGATTTTACAGAAGAAAACTGGAAGCAGTCTTGAATGCAGATCTCACAGTTGTCACTACCTGCATAGATTAATGTAGCTGAGCTACCTTTAAAGGAGCCTCTGCTAGTGCACAAGCAAGACACTGTAGGCCTATAGCAATTATGGCAATCTTCACACTGTCTCCCTGTTTGCTTCTATATACACAATTCCTAGGATTGGTAAAAAGGCACTGCAAGCTCCTGGGCTGTGCACTAGGATGCCACGCCAGAGTCTGACTCAGGCCACTGCCTCCACACATAATTTATTGGTTAAACAGAAAGAGAGCATAATACCACATTATAGTAGTTCCTGTGTCCAACTTTGGCTACAGCTCCAAGAGGCTTTTTCCTCAGCCCTTCTTAGTCTTTGTTTCAACCCCAGGACTCCTGCAAGAGCCTACCTGCTCCCCAGGAGTCTACCTACACATTTCCTAATCACTGGGTTCTTTCCCCTGCTCCAGAGACTACCACAGGAACCTACCTGTTTCTTGCAGCTCTCTAGCCCTTCTGAGCACTTGCTGGTCCATCATAAGGACCAGGTGTGCTTCACCTGACTCCTAACCCCACAGCCTCAGGAGGCAGCTGATTAGTCACAGGTGGGGCTGGGCCCATCTGTCTTTATAGAGGTCAGTCACCCTGTGACTGATACTATACAATCTTTGAAATAAATAAGAATTTCTGTGACTGGAGGGTTTTATTTAAAAAAAAACAACAACACTCCAATAAAGAGTATTCTCCTTAACAAGATCCAGTTCTAGGTATGTGACACCTTGTTCCACCAAGCACAGAAGTCGCCTTTCACATCAATCATTCCCTCTGTTTGGAAGCTGCCAGAAAGCTGCCTAACTTACCACCTGGCTTCCTCCTGCACTCCCTTGGCATGACCTATGGCTTTTTCTCTCACTGTGGGAGAGGGGGGCTGTGGTCTCCTTCACCATTCCTGCTGCACCTGGACAGCTTCCTTCTCAGTTCATTGAATGGTGCCAACAAATATTTTCAGGGAATGAGCCACCAGGCAGGAAAACTGTCCCTTCCTGTCCTGACACTCCCATAGTTGAGTTGGAGAAGGAAACTGTCTCTCTCCAACTATAGTAAGCTCTGCAGTAACCTCTCTGATAGGTGGCAGCCCCTTAACCATGAGGGGTTGCAATGCATGAGCGTACTAGGCAGTGGAGCCTCTGATTCCAATTGCGCTATTCCTGGGGTTATGAGTGCTATAGTCACTCTAGGTCTCATGAAGTGTCATCTGCCCCTGGGATGAGTGCAGAACCTACAGCTGAAGGAGAGGACGAGTGACCCAGGGGACAAAGGTGCCAACTAGCAGAGAGCACAGGGGGTGCATAGGTTTTTCAGGGAGTCCTCAAGTCAGATATATGCATAATAGTTCACAAAGGTGTCATGTGAGGTCTCTACTGAGAGCCAGTAGCCCCTTGGTCACCATAATCATTGTGCAATGTATGTACAGATCATGTTTAAGAAGTTACGTATCTATAATAAAAACTATGCTCTCAAGGTCTTGGAATTAAGGCAGGTCACCTGGAGGTGACATACTTCAGAAATGTTCCTTTTAGGCAGGAGATAACAGGCACCTATCTCCCTGTATGATTTTTTGTGTGTTGTATGTCTCACAGTGTATGTCTGTTTACATACTGAGCCACAGGCAAAAGACAAAATTGTGAAATCTACAGAAGAGGAAATCTACAGAAATAAGCAAACAGCATGGGGGTGTCCTGTTTATAAATAATCACAAAAGATTGTTCTGGGATATCTTGGAGTGCAAAGCAACACACTGAATCCTTCACCTGGGAGGCAGACTGACCGCATAGTAGCCTCATGAAAGGAGGATCACAGGCAACCTGACTGTAAAGCGCTGCAAGGATTTTAGGTGAGTAATATTCTACAAGACATGAGTATTTTGTTAATTAAGTCTAGGGTGTAGAATGCATGTTATGATTTTATTTTGCATGTAACCGTTTGTTTCCAATACATTCTTGAATCTCTATGCTCTGTTAAATAAACACATACTTGATTTCACTATAAAAATATGTAAGTGCTCGGTGTTAAGCGGAGCGTTGATCTCAGGTGGACCTGGCAAGCTGGAGTGTACTGTTTCTTTGGAGTACTGTTATGACACAATAATAAATAAATAATAATAATGCCTGCATCTGTAATTTTCACTCCATGCATCTGAAGAAGTGGGTTTTTTACCCACGAAAGCTTATGCCCAAATAAATCTGTTGGTCTTTGAGGTGCCACCGGACTCCTTGTTGTTTTTGTGGATACAGACAAACATGGCTACCCCCTGATATTTGGAAGTTCTGAATCGGTCAGTGGAGCAGGAGCTGGACATTCCAGGGAGATACTCAAGGGCTGGGGTCTGCTATCGCTAGTCTGTAGAGTAACAGCAGAGCCTGCAAGGCCTAGAGGAGAGGGCTTGGGCTGCCCAGGGTGGGTGGAGTTAGGAAGCTGATCCACAGCAGGCACAGACTAGACTTCCTTATCTTGGAGGCAAGTGGTAGCGAAGTGCCTCACAACCCTGGGAACCACCAGGAAGCTTCACAAAGGGTTTCATCCTCTCATTCCCTTAAGAAGGAGACTTCTTGATCATACTAGAAGATCTCTGGGCTGGGGGATCTCTGGCTCTGCTAAGTAGCACCTGTCCCAAAGTTGCAGATGATCAGCAGCGCTTCCTGAAGACTATGGGAAAGGAGGGACACATATGGCCCCAGGAAGTAGAAACCCACATTCCCCCTCCCCCAGCCACCTGAAGAGAAGAATGATATGTTGGGTAGTCTCATGGCTTTGTGTGAAAGGAAGATAATGGTTGTTGGTAGGGAAGGAGGGTAGTCAGTTATCTGGGAATTGGAATTTTACAGATTTCCTTCCCTGAGCTTTACACAATGCAGTTGACCTCAAACGAAAGTCATTATGAACAGGTTGAATGTTTGCTGTGAACACTGAGCGCAGCTTTAGTAATTACTAGCTGAGAATCAATTCCTCTGTGCCTTTCCTCACATCCGAACAACAAATCATTGGTGCATCTTCCGTTCCTCCTTCGAGGCCACTAAAGTACACGGGGTCAGCCATCCATATTCTACTCTGTGGGGGCGGGTTCCCACCATGCTTGTTTGCTCTGCTTTCCCAAAAGTGCAGGGAAACCACGTGACATGAACGTGAGGCTTCCCTTTTTGTCAAACTAAGTTGTCATTCAGGCAGGTTGTTGCACTTTTCCAGTTTTCAGACAAACGGGTTGTTCAAGGTAAAATTGCATTTTGATGTTTTCAGATCTTGTTGGGATTTTCATAGCCAAAACGTTTGGGGCAGTATTTGTAACGGAAAAGCTTTCAGTGGTTGGCATGTTTCAAATTCTTTCATTTTGAGTTTATAGCACATGCTTTTTCAGCGTTGTGCATTTGTGTGATGTGGTTGTCAAAGAAAGAATTGCCTCATTCACTGAAGGCTATGGTTGTCAATTTTTCCACACTGTCATACTGTGCTTTGATACTTAATATTACTACAAGGCAACTGGAAACCATTACACATCATTATGTTGATAATGCAAGGGTCAATTATTAATGGGTTTTAATTGGCTAGTACTCCAGCAATTCAAACTGTGAAATTGTGTTCGCTGTCTGTGTAATTGTTATTGGATATGATGAGACAAGATTTGTGAATATGTTGTAAGACTATCTAAGCAATTGAAATGAACCTTAGAAGTTGGAAATAGAAAAAAGCTACTGGGTCATCATCCAGTTCATCTCCCTGCCAATACAAGATTATTCTTGCATTACAAATGGTGCTGAGATGCAAATAAGCAACACTATTGACCCAATGCCTTCAAAGGAAAAGCATTCATACTGGTATCCATTCAAAATGTCATGAGTATTAAAAACAGTTTATTTTGCTTTTCCATAGAAGCAGCAAAATGAGAACAAAGTGATGAGCCTGGATGGTTCTAGGTATAGGTCTTTCCCTATATAGGGCCACTTATTCAAAAAGAACCTATTTTTCTTTCATTCAAGTTATTGTGAGGGAAATATTCTACATTACCCTGTCAAATCCTGTATATTCAATAATAGCATTATTTTTTCTAGCAGATCATTAGTCATTATTGTGATCTTCAATGAATTCCTTTTTAAGCCAGTTAGGTCTCTCCTATCTGCATTATCACAACTGCAGCAAGGTGATTAGTGCAAAAATATTTTCTGTAGCTATTCAGTCAGGTTTTTTAAATGTAGACTGTGCTTATACCTGAGATAAGTATACTCAGGATACTGCCCAGATGCAGAGCTGATTCAAAACAGTTAGTGTGAACTCCAATGTATCAAAGGTGCCTGAGTGTCTCTTTGAGGCAGAGGAAACTATAGACAAGGAAAGAGCGGTCCTGCTGGGAGAAGCCCTGGAGACAGTAAGGATCAGGAAGCTTTGGTTTAGATTTGTGTCTTGTTATTTGATTTAACAATAAAGGAAACCCTGAGAATAGGGGGCAGTAAGGGGCAGGGGGTCCCGGACAGGAGCGGTCAGGGGACAAGGAGCAGCGCGGGTTGATGGGTCGGGGATTCTGAGGGGGGCAGTCAGGGGGCGGGAAGTGGGAGGGGGTGGATGGGGGCAGCGGCCAGGCTGTTTGGGGAGGCACAGGCTTCCCTACCCAGCCCTCCATACAGTTTCACAACCCTAATGTGGCCCTCGGGCCAAAAAGTGTGCCCACCCCTGTTCTAGCACATGTTTACTAACAACACTGTTCACAAAACCAGTGAATTTAAAGTGTGTAGTAAAGAGCTACCATGAACAAATATCTCAGCACCTTCTTCCATGCCTCACCTGATTCTTGGAACCCTTTCCAAGACCTTGTCCAAAATCCATCCTCCAAACCACCACCCTCTTTCATACCAGTCCTATAGACCATTTTTCCAGCACTGCCTTCAAAAAAAATGTGTGGATCTTACGCAGACATACACATTTAAACTACCAAGGAATATGCATGTCTAAAATGAGTACGCTTCTCAGAGTAGAAACTTGTAGTATTTTGTATTTTCTGTGAGCCCATGTACTGGTGCTATAAAATTAAAGAATAATAAAATGTCTGTTTGCCTACAATCACAAATGTTTATACACACACACACACACACAAAACCCTAATTCTAAGAGTTACAACCATCCATGTGGGGGGAAAAATATACCCATGCACACCATAGTATGTGTCCAGCCAAAACAGCCAGCATTTCAAGCCTCTAACATCAAATATTTACCAGGATGTACTTGTAAAAGACCAACAGATTAAAAATTATTCCAAAATTATTTGGCTACTAAAGTAAAATGAGTACATTCAATAAAATCATGATCTGCTCATGGACAAGTCAAAAGGAGAAGAGAGGTGAAACTGAAGGTTGTGATTCAGCAAGGTAGTTAAGCACATGCCTAACTTTAAGTGTATAATTAGTCCCACAGATATCAAAGCTCAAATAAGTTTAATTATTCACCCAATTTTAATCAAGAATGTCTTTTTTATCTTTTGCATCCTGTTGGGATTTCTTCTTTTACAAGGACTCCGCCCAAATAAGGAATCATAGACACTCAACTTGGAAAATGAATTACAACAACATATTGTGCATCAGTTTTCTTTACCCTTCAATATCCACCATTACTTAACACATAGTAATTATGGCCCATGTCATCTCCTTCTCCCCTTATATGGGTGTGCAGGAGAATAATATAGTGTAAACCCCATACTTGTACTCATAAAAGTAAGAAGCAGAGCGCAAATGACATGATCCTTTACCCCTATGCTTATGGATTTGTTAAACAGATGAAAATGTAGATCTTTTTGTACCTAGTGCATTGGTGCCACAATCCCTGATGGGGGCCTCTAAATATTGCCATCATGCAAATAAATAATAAACAGCAACAACAGGGGACATAATCTCAACTAGGCAGAAAAATGGTTATTATATTGCCCTTTATAACTTAGTAACTATGTACCTAGCTGCAGTGATAGGTGCTCTAAATAAAATAAATCAATTAAATTTAATAAATGTTTTGTCATGGTCTAGCATACAATTGCACAGAAAGAAGAGACACAGTAGAGGTTAATTGCAGACATATTGCATGGCAGCACTCCGTAACAGCTTAAAACTATGAGAAGTGTCATGCTAACATTGTTGATGTTGCAGATTGCACAGTTAATACAAAGACAGACGTTGTGTAACAGTGCTCCTGGCAACAGAAGCAGTGAAATCTATATCACATCCCCACAGTCTACTGCCAGCATGAGAGAAAAATCAGCAGAAAATAAGAAATTGTCAGACAACTCCTGCCACAGTTCACATCACACAAACATAAATGTTACTTGATGTCATGCTGAATCACTTGTGTAAGAAGGAGGAAGATTAGCACTACAATGTAAGATGAAACTGCTTTGATCAATATGTTACTCTTATCAGGCCTGATCCAAAGCTCACTGAAGTCTGTGACAGTCTTTCCTTTGACTTCAGTGAGCTTTGGATCAGGCCCATAATGTTTAAATATGGCTTATAGCCACTAGACATTAGAAACTGACACAAGAATTTCCATGTTTTCTGCTTGAAAAAGATTTCCTGCAAAGCATTAAGGATAATGTTTCAGTTACATCAAGCTTATGTTAGTTAAATGGGGACATGCAGAGCCAGATCCCCAGCTGGTGTAAGTCCAGGTAGCCCTGTTGTCTTCAGTGTGTGAGAGAAATTAGAAAAACAAAATCCACACAAGTTGAACTTTTGATTGACTTTACTGGGAAAAGAAGTAGGCCCTTTGTCTGTTATTATGTATTCGTGACTGGAATGTAACAATCTTCTGAGACAACAAGTCTCTTACAAATATTCTTTCTAATAAAACCATCATCAATGAATATTTGTTCTCCTCAGGCTTTATATTCACTGCTTGGTCTGTCTTTCTTTCCATGACATTCTCTGAGTTCAGTAATAACATCACAATCCTAAGGCCTTAACTCTTTTCTCATCTGTTTGTTTTCAGATCCAACATTCTCACATCTATCGACAGAATCTGGCAAAATCAATACAGAGTATATGCCAGAGTATATGTCCCCTCCAATTATTATTTGTTCATAGGCATGATAATTAGGCCATGGCAGTGAATTTTATTTCTCGTTGTCCCACTCATGTTGCCTTTCAACTTCTCCCTCACCTCATGGTAATTCAAACACCGCAAAAGTTTGTTTTCCTTGCAGGGGTTTTTTTTTCTTTTCTTTTTTCCCCCCATAGTCTTGCCTATGAGGCGTACGTGTCTTGGTTCTCATGTTTTCTCATCAAAAATAGAAAGATTCTGGTTTGCATTTGGGAATTATACCCTTTCAAAACTATTAATATCTCTACGTTTTTAGGAATCTTTCCTACTCCATTCCACTCCCATAGTACTCATTAATGTCAATGTGAAGTTGCACATATGTCAGAAGAAGAGTATGGATCTTTAATACTACATAATATTGCTCCACATAACGTGCAGTAAACTAACAGTGATGTGTGTTCTAAATTTAACATCACTAATGCTAATGGCAAGCTAGACTGAAATTACTTTGTTTAGAAAAGTTGACTAAAATGAGCTCATGTCTTGAAGAAAGGTATTTACTCGTTTTATATTTTATAAAGGAAAACAATGACAGAGTCAACATGATATCCAATGGGACCTCCTGTTTTCAAATAAGTGTTTTAATATTGTAGCATCTGTTATGCTGGTAGACCAACTGCCAGCTCTTGCCAAGGCTGTAGGGGTCAGCTGAGTACTGACAAATTCATAGCTAGAAAGCAGATCAGCTCACTTCTATGTTTGTTTCAGAGTAGCAGCCGTGTTAGTCTGTATCTGCAAAAAGAAAAGGAGTACTTATGGCACCTTAGAGACTAACAAATTTATTTGAGCATAAGCTTTCATGAGCTACAGGTCACTTCATCGGATGCATTCAGTGGAAAATACAGTGGGGAGATTTATATACACAGAGAACATGAAACAATGGGTGTTACCATACACACTGTAACGAGAGTGATCAGGTAAGGTGAGCTATTACCGGGGCGGGGGGGACTTTTTGTAGTGATAATCAAGGTGGGCCATTTCCAGCAGTTGACAAGAACGTCTGAGGAACAGCGTCGGGGGAGGGGAGGAATAAACATGAGGAAATAGTTTTACTTTATGTAATGACCCATCCATTCCCAGTCTTTATTCAAGCCTAAGTTAATTGTATCCAGTTTGCAAATTAATTCCAATTTAGCAGTCTCTCTTTGGAGTCTGTTTTTGAAGTTTTTTTGTTGAAGAATTGCCACTTTTAGGTCTGTAATCGAGTGTATTGTTCAAGATTGGTGTTAGACTTGTACTGATGTGTTTAGACTATAGAATGCTTATAAGTTGCTGCATGCATTAATCTCACTTGTAATGTCTGTATCCCATGCTGTAAGGAAATATGTAAATTTTGCTTTGTAAGTGTAAAAATCTCTGCTCTGAATTTGTGCACCCAAGCAGGAGGAGTGGTTGTCTCGCCCATCAAGAAGAACTATGAAGACCAAATGGGCCATTTTGAAACATCACAATACAAAGACTGGTTAATGGCCTTCTAATGCCCCTGAAGGTGCTATGTGAAAGAAAGCTTGTCCCCTCAGCTTGAATTCTGGATGAAGGATAACTCAAGATAGCTGAAATGAAAATTTTTAATCTTTTGGCTGTTTGGACTCTCACAGGGCAGGAGCTAGGAAACAAAAACAGAGATATCCAGGGTCAACCTGCATTAGCCCTAAAAGACATTCAGTGCTGACAGATTATGGTTCCAAAAGGTGTTAGATGTAGTAGACTAACTCATTTGTATGTTGCCTGCTTTAATCAGTAAATAACTCTTTCATTTCTTTTTCCTAGTTAATAAATCCTTAGTTAGTTTACCATAGGATTGGCAACAAGCATTCTCTTTGGGGTGAGATCTGAGGTAAGTGACTGGTCTCTTGGGACTGGGAGCAACCTGAATATTTTGTGATTTTTGGTGTAAGTTACCATTTATCACTAAGTCTGCCTTGCCTGGGTGGCAAGATAGACTGCAGTGCCCAAGGGGACTGTCTGTGACTCCTTGGTAAGTGTTAGGAGAATGCGAAATAAATAGGGTAGAGACTAAACAACAATAATCTTGCTTCTGGCCTTGCTTTTAGTTTAAACAGGCTTAATAAGCAAGCAAGAGAATGTAAGTGAAAGCACAGGGCTGCCCCCCTTCTCTTCCTTTCCCCCTGCAGCTGGTAGCCTGGAAGATAAGGGCTAATCAAGCAAGGGGTTGCTATGGTAACCAAGCAGCTGGAGGATAGGGGAGGGTGTAAGAAGAAGACAAGGTCTGCAAAAGAGTGACCATGCCCAAAAAGTGACCACACTCTTTACCCCTCCCATTAGGTAGAAAAGAGGTGGTCTTATTGACCCCAGACTCAAGACCCCCAGAACAGAACAGGGGCACTACAAGTATAATTAAGTTTACCAAGAAGAGAGGGTGTGGGGGGCGGAAGAGGGAGCTCCGGCGGTGTGTTAAGCGAGGGGTCAGGAGAACAAGGGGGTTCTATCGGCATATAGAGTAGTAGAAGAGGGAGGGGAAGAGGAAAATTCTATTGGCATATAGAAATAGCCCAACTGGTGTGAAGGGCTTCGGAATATGCTTGCTTGTTTAGCCCTAATAAACCCATCGAATTGCCAGCAGACTGGACTCTGGACTGTTATTTTCCGGCGAACTGTGTCTGGGAACTGAGAGGGAGGAGGGAGCTGGTCCGCTGCCAAGAGTAAGATTCTTACAGTGATTTAAGAGTTCACATTTGTTATTGGGTGGGTGAAATATTATTACAGAACATACCACGAGGTTGAGGTGTCTGCCCTGAAGTTGACATTCATGTTCATCAGCCACTCTAGACAGTTAGATAACATCAAACAACAATATAGATATCTCCTTGCCTAAAACCACATGAAAAAAATCTCTTTGCCACCTTCTTTCGTATGGGAATTTGAAACGCAACATTAAAGGTCAATGTCCAAGTTTGTTATGCATTCTGTGTCTTCCAGTGATGTGGACTGAATCAAGGCTGACCCTCCAAAGAAGGTACTTAGGAGGGCAGCAGTTCACTAGAAGTACAATGGTTTTGATGTCTTCTCCATATTCGCATGTCAGGGTGTCCTTCATTTTCCATTTATGTAACAGATAATTGCAACATCCACATGAGCTTCTGATGCAGTTTTCTGTGACCCATATAGTGGCAAATTATCCAATGGGCCCACGGGGCCCAGACCCAGGGGCCCCAGCCAATTGGCGGACCCCAGAAAAATGGGAACCCCAGCAGAAATTCGCTACAGGGTGGCAGAAGCCCAGAGCCCTGGCAGAAGTCACAGGTCGGGCAGGTGAAGCCCCAGTGCCTGGACCCCAGTCCCCAGCAGAAGCCACAGAGCAGGCAGGGGAAGTTCCAGCGACCAGACCCCAGCAGAAGCCACGGGTCAGGCAGGGGAAGCCTCTGTGCCCCAATCCCAGTCCCCGGAAGAAGCGCAGGGCAGGCAGGATGGATGGAGCAGGGGAATCTCCAGCGCCACGACCCCGGTCCCTGGCAGAAGCGCCAAACAGGCCAGGGGATGGGTGGGGGGAAACCCCAGCACCCCAACCCCGGCAGAAGCACTGGGTGGGCAGGAAGAAGCCCCAGTGCCCAGACCCTGACTGTGGCCCCAGAACTGGAGGAGCCCTTGCTCCGTGCTGCAACCTCAGAGCTGGAGGATCTCTCGCTCCCTGCTATGACCCTGGGGCTGTGTCGGGCGACAGAGGTTCTCCAGTCTTGGGGCTGCAGTGGGGGGGTCATTAAGGAGTGAATGGGGAGTGGGGCTGCAGTGTGAGGGCAGAATAGGGCAGGTCCATGGGCAAAACAGGGGCAGGCTGCAAAGGAAATGGGAAGAACAGGGGCAGGCCAAGGGGAAGGGGCAGAATGGGGTGGGGCCCTGGGCAGAGACGCAGGCAGAAGGGATGGAACAGGGGTGGGACTACAGGTGGAAGGTGTGGGGCAGGATCACGATTCCAGTGCTGGGGCCCCCGCACTTGTTCTGTTCCAGGGCCCCCGGTGACCTTAATTCGCCTCTGGACCATAACTTAAATGGCATGATGAAACCAGGTGGGCTGTAGGAGCCATGATCAGGTATTGATTCTTGCCTCCACTGCTTTCCCACAGCCTCTGCCACTTGTCTTTTGATGACACTCCAGAGTTTTGAGAACTATGGAGGGGTTAAAAGTCAGCAACTCAGTGGGAGTGGGGAGGAAGGTCTTCATAGGTAGGTAAGTCTGGGTTCATTATCACACAGTCGTATTCTTATATTATCCCTGCTTCTCTTTGGCAGAATACTCGTAAGATATGCACAAGGACAAGGGGGCAGATTGTTGGGGTTGACGTCAGCACTCCTGTGACAATTCTTGCAGCCTGGTTCAAATGCAAATTGATGAGTTCTGTATGTACGCTATCTGCCCATACTGGCATACAATATTCAGCTGCTGAAAAGATGAGGGCCAGCCTTCATACACTCCTCCCTGTTAAGTGCTTCAACACAACCAATGCCATCAATGTGGTGACCAAATGCTGGTCAATGGCTTCGCAGCTTAAACAGCAACTCAAGCTATCCACTCTTTGCCTAAACTCACATTCAAAAGCCTACACAAAGCAAAATTTACTCTTGGAAGTTATGTCATCTCTTAAACTCTCCAATCTCGGTATGTATTGCATCGGGCAGAATGATTCTCATTAAGGCACTACTTCATAAGTCAGCTAGAGAGTCATCAAAGAATCAGATCAATTGTAAAATATTTTGTATTACAAAGAACATGTTGCATTGTACTGTATATGATGTTAAGGTATAAAATCAGGCCAAGGAGTGGAGAGGAGATTAAGTGAAAGGAATAAGCACACAAACACACACACAAAGAAGAATTTAGTTTGAGAGAAAGCAACAGCAAAATTATTCAAAGTTTATAATGGAAGCATGCTGCATGTTAGAACACTGAATCTGATTAATTTAAACTTCCTAGTATGAAGTGAGTGTGTGGGGAGTGATCTTGACGTGATACTCAAATTTAAGTAGAGAGAGAAACAGAAGAGGATTAGGGTTGATGAAGGCAAAAAAAGTCCCGAGGGCAGTAAGTTATGATAATATCAGACCTGACATAAAACATCTGCTCTTAGAATGAGATTATTCAAAGGGCAAAGCAGAACAGTAATGGAAAAGAGTTCATAACATTGAAACTCTGTGCATAAGCATTATATTTATGGTCTCAAAGTTCCTTCAAAAACCTAGTTCTTCTTCCCCCTGTGCTTCTTGTACACATAGCCACAGAAACAAAGGAACAAACAAAAAACTTAACCAAACCTAAGGCCATGTCTACATTTCACAATTAAGTTGACATCTTACATTGACCTAACTGTGGAGGTGTACACACTCCAATGCTCTTCCCACCAATTTAAAACTCCTACTAGGCCAACATAATACAGCCACCTCAATGAGAGGCATAGCGCTTAGGGAGATATAGAGTGACAAAGTGTGAGTGTAGACACTGCATTACTTATGTCACCATAAGTGGTCTCCAGGAGATGTCCCACGATGTCCATTGTGACCGCTCTGATCACCAGTTTCAACTCTGCTGCAGCCAGGCTTCTCCCCCTTTAAAGCTCCAGGAATTTTTGAAATTCTTCTTCCTGTTTGCTCAGCATGGAGAGCTCACATAGCATCTGCCCAGCTGATCGTGCCGGTTCCCTGCAGCAAACACACTCCTGCCTGGAATACACTGGAGTTGTTGGATCTGCTGGGTCTGTGGGGAGACTTTGCTGTGCTTATCAGCAATTTCTTCTGCAGGCAACAAAGCAACACATAGGTGAGCAGCATGTGGATCCAGTCTGCAGCCGCACACAAGCAAGAGCTGTATCCTCAGTTACTCTCAGGAGCAAGATATCAGTTGCTATCACCCCCACCTCTGGAAAATGGATCCAGTATTCAAAATAGTGGCCCTAAGTGCTTGTACTGATACCCCCCTGAAACCCCTCTGCACCCATAGTCCCATATTTCCCCTTCCCCCAACTCCACCCCACCCCACCCTAGGCCAAACTTACCATGATTGGGACTCCCGCTGTGCTGGGTGCCTGCCAAGGGAAAGTGAGAAAGTGGTGTTTCTAACTTGTTTGAACCAAAGGCTGTGAGTGCACTCACAATAGTGCCTCTATCTATTGTTTCTTTAGTTTCTTCAGATGTGCCCTTGACCGTCTCCTCCTGCACACTGGCTGAGCAGCTCCATTTGATAAGGAGACAAAACAGGCGAAAGGAAGACATGTTCCAGGAGGTGCTGCAATCTTCTGATGCATCGGATTGTGAGCAAAGAGCTTGGAGAGAGGCTATCAGTGAGGAACTGTGTGTGGATAGTCAGGAGAGGAAAAGGGCAGGAGCATCAGTACAGCTGCTGCAGGACCAAACAGATGTGCTGAGGTCCCTGATTGAACTGCAGACAGAACACATCCGTGCTCACCTCCCCCTGCAGCCCATACAGAACTGCCTTCCATGCCCTCCTTACATTCCCCTCCCCCCACACACATTCCTTGCATGTTCCCGGGCCGTCTCAGTTCCCCATGCACTCCATTCTGAGGGACATGTATCACAATGACAGCTGGACATATATCCAACTGTTAGAACCTCGTTTGAAAATGTGCTCTTCATTTTCATGTCCCTTGCAGAACACAGAAATGTTTGTATTGCTGTTGAATAAAAATGTACTTATAGAAAGATAAGGAATCTTTATTTGTCTCCTACAGATGGTAGTTGCTGCTGAAATTCATACACAGTGGCAATCAGTGTATTTACATTGTAAAACTAACGTGCACACAGCAACCATTACAAGATTCATACTATGGTGCAAGAAAACAATGTCTGGATAAATGCACTACAGAAACACATTAGTGGGGCTTATTTTCAAAATGCTCCTTCAAAGCCTCTGTGATTCAAATAGTCCTCCCGTTGAGCCCCTCCAGCAGCCCTGGTATCTGGCTGCTCATAAGAAATAGCCAGTCGATCCACTTCAGTGCTCCACCCCTGTGGAAACTTCTCCCCCTTAGCTTCACAAATATTATGCAGCACACAGCAGGCTACTGTGACCCCAGGAATATTTTCCTCATTGAGGTCAAACCTGCCAAAAAGGCAGCTCTGGCAACCCTTTAATAGGCCAAAGGCATAAGCAACAGTCATTCTGCACCTGCTAAGCCTGTTCTTAAAGCACTCCTTGCCACGGGAGAAGGGATAGGATAGGTTTCCAAGGATCACTATTTGCATTTCCACATCCCAGACTGGAATCTTCTGATCTGGAAAGAAAGTCCCTGCTTGCACCTTTCTGTACAGGCCAGAGTTCCTGAAGAAGCATGCATCATACACCTTCCCTTGACCACCCTACGTTAATGTCAGTTAAATGACCCCAGTGATCCAACAGAGCTTGCAGTACCATAGAAAAGTAGCCATTTCTGTTGATGTACTCCATCGCAAGGTATTCTGGGGCCAAAATGGGGATGTGTGTACCATCTATTGCCCCTGTGTAAGCCATGTGTCTAATAGAGAGATATCTCTTTAAGAGACCCTTTGGGGAAAGGTATGAGTCAGTTGTGTCTGGGTCATTGTTGCTAGGCAGATTAAGCACTCCACATCCAGAAGCTTCTGGAATTGGGTGTGGTACTTTTGGGTATGCTCCAATAGGCTACCTGTTGCTGGGGTCAGACTCCGTGAGGGCAAGCAGTCAGGACAGCTGCTTTGCAGGGGGCCATGTGCCCTGTGTGAATTGGGAGAAGCTGAGCCCAGGAGCAGAAAGCAGGCTGTTGTCCCTAACCCTGAAGCATTTTGCAGCAGGTTAGTGATATTGTTAACCCTCTAAAACAGAAGCATGGACAATGTTAATTATAGCCAGGGGAAATTGGGGGGGGGGGAATAACTTCTACTTTAATTGTATGCTTTGAATGTTGTTTTGATTTTAGCCAAACTGTTCTCGTTAAATTGTCTCAACTAGTCTGATTCACCAACTTTTCTTTAAACATAGTAATGGGGAAAGAGTCATTTATATTTTGCTATTCTCAGGTTTGTATTTTCTTGTAACAGGGTTTTCTTTAAATCTATACACTTGTGACTTAACTGAGTGATTGGTTAATCAGTTAGCTGACTGGCTAGTAGTGATTTCAGCAGAGGAAAAGTCTGCAAGGATTCCAACTGAAGATTCCTACAAGCAAGTGGACGGAAGATATTGTTTTAGACTCGGCAGACTGTATAGATTTGGTGATCGAAAATTCTAACTGAGACTTAAGTGTACTAAACCTAAGCTTTTGGGAACTTTCCGTTTCTTCTCATTGTATTTCTGTGGGGACTGAACTGTTCAAATTTTAATTTGTTTTCTTTATTTCTGGTTATGTATAACTGTGAAGATAATGTCTGTGGATTATACAATAACCATGTTATGCTATAAAATTAGATTTCTTTCTTTATCATAAGATTTTATAAAGTTATTAAATTAAATTCATTTCTTTAGTTCCTTTTAGGACTTGAATTTGGGGAAGTTGACCCTGTGCAATCCTTGCTGAAAATCCTTAGAGACTGAACTCTGGGTCTCCAGCTACTTTTCTATGGGAGTTGGGGTTTTTTAGGCACTGGAGAAGGACAATGAAGTGAACTCTAGCCCACACAAAAGTTACACCACCATGGTTTGGGAATACCATTGGTGCTAAGCCATCCACTGTTTCCCACACATTCCCCAGAGTCACAGTCCTTTGTAGCTGGCCCTGCCCACTTGCATCACTACAACCTCAACTCCAAACTGATTCACAACTGACCAGTAGCAATCTGGAGGTCCCAGTTACCTCACAGTGATCACCATCCGCTTCTCCACCATTAGGGCAGCTCTCATTTTGGTGTCCTTGCACTGGAGGACAGGGGTAGTACTGCGCACAGTTCCAGGAAGGTGGCTTTGTGCATCCAAAAGTTCTGCAGCCACTGCTCATCATCCTGTACCTGCATAACAATGTTATCCCACCACTCAGTGTTTATTTCCCATGCCCAGTATTGGCGGTCCACTGTGTGCAGCTGCTCGGTGAATGCCAAAAGCAATCTTGAATTGTTTCTTTCCACGTCACACAGCAGGGCAGACACCGTGGAATCATTATCAGATGCACAGCTCATGAAATACTGCAGGATCAGCCATGTTGTGTTCATAACACTCATCAATATACTGGAGAGCAGTTTTGATCCATGTTTTGAGACAGAGATGGCAGGTGTGCAAATTATATGGGCTGTCGAAAAGTGGCATGAAATGTAGTTGGAAGCCCATGGAATGATGGGACAGAGAAAACTGCATCATGGGATGGTGAGCCCACCCCAGGAGGCACTGCAAACCCTTCCCAGAAAACCCAGCGACAAATGGTGGCGAGTTGAACAGTGGGATAGCTACCCACGGTGCACTGCTCTCTCTGTCGATGCAAGAGCACCAACTGTGGATGTGCTCCACCATCACAAGGAGCATTGTGTGGATGTGCAAAAGTGGTTTAGTTACAATGGTGGATGATCATCAACATAACTTAAGTTGACTTAACTTGGTAGTGTAGACATAGCCTAAGGAGCAATAGCTAGGATTTTCAAATGAACCTGAGGCAGTTAAGAGACAAAATGTCATGGAAACTGGGTGCCTCACTCTCTTAAGCTACTTCGAAAAATTCCAGCCAAAAATTTCCAAGGAGCAAGCAAACAGAACTGAACAGCCTAAATTCCTCCTTGGATTTCTGCTACAGTCCATGGCCCCTGCAGACCTTCAATGCAAGGCTGTGCCTAGAAGGCACAATCTAACCATTTGTTGGTGTGCTTCCCTTTTTGTGTGTGAGTCTCCGTTCTGATTCCTGCTTTGGATTCACTTTACTGTTTGTTTTTTGCTGATGTTTCCTGGGTGGTGTAGGTGCTCAGTTCATTATGACAGGAACTTGTCCACAATTACAATGTCACAAAGACCATATTTTTAAAACATTGGGATATTTAGTCCTCATTTTCTGTTCTTACAAGTTGAAAAGTGTGTTGGGGTGAAAAGTGTGTTGGGGTGGTGCCCCACCCTCAGGCAAGATTGAGCTGAACCAGGCCTGAGAGGCTGCACAGACCTGCAGCCAATCAGAGAAGGTCCGAGGAGAGCCAATCAGGGCCAGGATAGGCCCTATATAAAGGCTGCCCAGGAGCAAAGCAGTGAGTCTCTTCCAGAGGGGAAGGTCTGTCTCCTGAGTGAAGAAGACCAGCACCTTTGACAGCACAGGCTCAGGGGAGCAGAGGAGAGTGCCAGCCTGATACCTGTCAGACTGCGGGCCCTACCAGAAGGGCCTAGAGGGTGCAAGGGGTCAGAGGGGAAGTGACCCAGGGAGGATGGATAGATGTGGGGAGAGAAGGAGGGTGGAGAGGCTGCCACTAGAGGGTCCCTGGGTTGGGACCCAGAGTAGCGGGTGGGCCTGGGTCCCCCCCTTGTACAGCACCTGGCTGTGGAAGAATGGCCATGATAGACTGCAGCTGGCCCTTGAGCAGAGGGGCTAGACCTTTGGGGGTTGTAGTTGGCCACTGAGGCAGGAGTGAATTGGGAAGACTGCTGTTAACCCCCCCTGACCCCACCAAGCAGGGGGTGAGGATGGACTAAAGGGGCACTGTTGGAGGACAGTGACCAGAAGCGGATGTTGCCAAGCAGGGAGCAACACGGGTCCGGATACCAAGCAGGGAGCAGATGATGAACGGGACACCACTGGCAGAGGGTGCCCTGCAGAGGACAGAGCTAATTCCCAGATGTGCCAGTGGGAGGCACTGCGGTGGGGAGTCCCAACCCTGTCTCAAAAAGATAAAGCTGCTCTTCCTTGTTGTTTTTCATTTAAATCCAATTTTTGTTTACATTTTGAATTAAAATTCAATTAATCGGAGCACAGCACAAAAGAAACTGTATTGGTTGCTATTAGTAACATTGCCCCTCAAAAGCTTTGTTTGATTAAATGTAACCTCCTTGGATCTTGAGTGGAGAAATTGCTCTGTAAACATACAAGAATAGCTTTTCTCACAGTATTTCTACTTTTGTCTCAGCCTTGGACTGTATCAAGAAGAATTAACAAGCAAACAAAGAAAATGAAAACAAGAAAGTTAAAAGAACATTTTCTAACTACTAGGGAGGCTTTTTGTTTTAGTTATGGGCTCAGTTTTTGAGACAGGAAACTGGGAAGTGCAAAGGCTGCTACTGAGTTGTTCCCTGTCACAGTTACTGGGCTAACTCCAAATCTGACCCCTCTTAGTCTCTTTGAATGCACCCCGCCTCACATCTCAGGCCTCAAGCCATCACCTCTTTCCTGGTCTAGAATTACATTATTCTCTTACTCTCCAACTGAGCCCTGGACTACAATCCCCTACAATTAACCATGATTATCTGACTTGCACGTCTGTCCATTCTAGGAACAATGACAATGGTATCCAGTAACCAAACAGCCTTCTTAAAGTAAAATAATAATTATTTAGAATAAAGGTATTATAGAGAAAGCAGATCTTAAAACAATAAACCCAGCTATTCATATGCTCACCTCTTTCTAAAACTTACCATTCCCTAGATCTAGGAAGGCCCAACTTTTTCAGACTCCTGACAGGGGGTGGGTGGGTGGGTGTGTGCCCGTCCCCCTAGACAGTCCCCTGTATGGATCCTCTCACCCCATTCATCTCCTGAGAGGAATCTTTAACTTTACCTAGGAAGTAGTAACTCTGAAAAGGACTTGGAGAGCCTAGTGTATAACCAGCTGAACATGAGCTCCCAGTATGGCCAAAAGGACCTAGGATGTATAAATAAGGGGATCTTGAGAAGGAGCAGAGAGGTTATATTACCTCTGTATTTGGCACTGGTGTGACTACTACTGAAATACTGTATCCAGTTTTAGTACCCATACTTCAAGAAGGATGTTGATAAAGTAGAGACCGTTCTAAGAAGAGCCACAAGAGTGATTAAAGGATTGGAAAATCTGCCTTCTAGACAGATTGAAAGAGCTTGATCTGTTTAGCTTAACAAAGAGAAGGTGAAGGAGTGACGTGATCAGTCTAAGTACCTACATGGTGAACATACATTTGATAACAGAGGGCTCTTTAATCTAGCACACAAATAGCTACCAGGATCCAATGGCTGGAAGTTGAAGCTAAACAAATTGAGAGTAGAAATAAGGCAGAAGGTTTTAACAGTGAGGGTAATTAACTATTCAAACAATTTACCAAAGGGTTTTGGTGGATTCTCTATCACTGAAGATCTTTATAGCAAAATTGGAATATTTGTCTCCCAGCTATGTTCTACTTCAAACAGGATTTTTTTTAACTCAGCATTAATCTGATACACAGGCTTATTTAAGCAATAGGTTAGATACCACTATTCTGCAATTTCATCTGCGTTCCTTCAGAGCTCTTGGTTGAACACCATCTGGTCCTGGTGCCTTATTACTGTTTAATTTATCAGTTAGTTCCAAAACCTCATCTATTGACTTCCCACTTCAATCTGGGATAGTTCCTCAGTTTTGTCACCTAAAAAGAGTGACTCAGATGTGTGAATCTCCCTCATGTTTTCAGATAAAGACTCAGGTTTTTTAATCTCTCCTTAGGTGGAAGTTGTTCCATTTTTTCAATAATTTTTAGTGCCCTTCTCTGAAGACCAATGCAAAGAATTCTATTAGCTTCTCCACAACAGCCTTGTCATCTTTGATCATCTTGGATCATCCAGTGGCCCCACTGACTCTTAGACAGGCTTCCTGCTTCTGTTGTAAATTACTGTTAGTGTTTGTCTTTTGCAAGATGCTCTTCAATTTTTTATTTTTGGCCTGTCTAAATATACTTTTACATTTGACTTGCCACAATTTATGCTCCTTTCTCTGTTCCTTAGGAAGATCTGACTGCCAATATTTAAAGGATGTCTTTTTACCTCTAACCACCTGTTTTACTCTGTTTAGTCACAGTGGCATACTTTTGTTTCTCACTTTTTTTTTTTTTAAATTTGGGCTATGTGTAGGATTTGAGTCTCTATTTTGGTGTTCTTAAAAAGTTTTCCTGCTGCCTGCAGACATTTCACTCTTGTGACCGCTCCTTTTCATTTCTGTTTAACTAGCTTCCTCATTTTTGTGTAGTTCCTCTTTTTGAAGTTTAATGCTATTGTGATTTTCTTTGGTATTTTCCTCCCTACAAGGATGTTAAATTTAATTATATTATGGTTGCTATTACTGAGTGGTTCAGCTATATTCACCTCTTGGACCAGATCCTGCGTGTCACTTAGAACTAAAGAAAAAATTGCCTTTCCCTTTGTGGGTTGTAGGATTAGCTGCTCCAAGAAGCACTCATTTATGATGTCCAGAAATTTTATCTCTGCATTCCATCTGGAGGTCAAACGTTTCCACTCATGGGGATAGTTGAAATTCTCCACTATTACTGGGTTTCTGTTTTGGAAGCTGTGACGCATGGCTATAAAGGGTTAAACAGCTTGCAGGCTGAATGACCCAAAGCCCACCTTTAAAGTCCTGTTAGAAAGGTATGTGAATGATAATTGGAGCCATTCATGCTAAATAGACTAGAACTTTGAAATGCAAACCTATTTTGTTAGAAGTAATACTAATTGTGTGTATCTTAGATGTTACCCATAAACAGATAGTTCCTGTCTGTCACTATAACTATTGATTCAGAGATCAAAAGGGAATATTAACATTTAGCTGAATCTTGGGTAAAATGTCATTGTCTAGGTTTCTTTGAAGTTTGTAATAGGGCAATTTATCCATTAGACAATGTTAATTTGGGTAACTAATTACTGGCGCTGTTTAGAAAGCAAAAGGTTACAACAAAAGCCTATTGTTTAACCAGGACTGTGGTCAAGTGGATGCTAGAACACTGTATAAAAAGGCCCTTGGGTCCTGATCCTGTTCATTTCAGATCTGTTTAGGCTTCTTTGGGGGAAGTTTGAGTCACAAGACTGAGGTCCCAGTTATTCTGGTATGTCCTGAATAGGAGATTTGGACATTGGACTGTAACTTATGAACTATTTCTAAAAGAACTCTTTGCAACTACAAAGCTTACCATCTCTGCTATGAATCTGCACTTAAACGAATTGAACTCATGTCTGTATGTGTATTGATCATTTAACCATACTCTCTCTTATTTTTTAATAAAGTTTAGTTTAGTTAATAAAAATTTGGCTGTAGCATGTATTTGGGTAAGATCTGGAGTATTCAATAACCTGGAGGTAATGTGTCTGATCCTTTGGGATTAGTAGAACCTTTTCTTTTATGTGACGAAATAAGATTTAGAGAAATTTTCATCATGTTTGACATGGGTACCTGGATGGAGGCCTGAAGCTGGATCACTTTAAGGGAACTGTGTTTGGACTTGTTGCAAGGTAATAAAGAAACTGTTTTATGCTGTTTTGGTAAATCTAAGTATTGGAATATCCACCAGTTTTATGGGGATTGTCTGCCCTGATCTTTGCAGTTCACCCTAATTGAGTGACCACAGCTGGCTCACACTGGGACACCAGTCACAGAAGCCTCCCTGAGCATTTCACAATCACTGTCACCCTTAGGGTTGCCAACCCTCCAGAATTGTCCAGGAGTCGCCAGGAATTAAAAATTAATTTTTAATTAGAAATTATGCCATGTGATGAAACCTCCAGGAGTACGTCCACCCAAAATTGGCAACCCTAGTCACCATACTGGTCAAGTGGTTGGTAGCATATTCCTACTGCTATTCTCTTACTGTTCAAGCATGGAAATTCTATTCAAAGAGATTCTACGGTACTGTTTGATTCATTTCAGATTTTTACTATGTTTTACTCTATGCTTTGTTTCACATATAGTGCCATCCCAACAACAGAGCAATCTCTGTTTTTCTATATATTTTTGTACCTTGGTATTACATTGATTATCATAAGTCAACCAAATGTCTCTGATACCTATTATATCAATAGTCTCACTTAATACCAGGCACTCACGTTCACCCAGCTTAGTGTTTAGACTTCTTGTGTTTGTATACAAGCACTTATAAAATTTGTCAGTATTTAGTTATCTGCATTCTTGTTATGTAACTGAACTGGACTCTTTTTTCAATTTGACTGTTTTTCTTTAGTTCTGACCTGTACTTTATCAACATCTATCCTCTCCTCTTTACTAGGTTATAGGGGAGGATTTATTAAAGGGGATACTCTAAAGCAGTGGTACTCAAAGCCGGTCCGCTGCTTGTTCAGGGAAAGACCCTGGCACACCAGGCTGGTTTGTTTACCGGCCGTGGTTCATTGCTCCAGGCTGCGGAAAGTGGCGTGGGCCAAGGGACATGCTGGCCACCCTTCCCGCAGCCCCCATTGGCCTGGAGCAGCGAACCACAGCCAGTGGGAGCCACAATCAGCCAAACCTGCGGACGCGGCAGGTAAACAAACCAGTCCGGTGCACCAGGGGCTTTCCCTGAACAAGTGGCAGACTGGCTTTGAGCACCACTGCTCTAAAGGATGTCTCTGACAAAACCATGTGCTTCTCTGCACCCTTCAGCTTTCCCCTAGCGGCTCCCAGAGCAAGCCCCAGGGCAGAGGTGCAGGGCCCCAATGGCAGCCCCCACTGTGGGGCTATGTGGGGAGCATAGCCCCGATTCCAGCCCCAGCCATGGCTTCAGCTGCTGACAGTTGAAGCTGAAGAAGTCACGGAAGTCCAGTAAAGGCACAGAATTGGTGACTGCCATGACCTCATTGACTAAATCAGAGCCTTAACCACTATGAAACAGACAGATAATATCATAATGCCACTATATAAATCCATGGTACGCTCACACCATGAATGCTGTCCTGGTTGCCCAAGTTCAAAAATATATATTAAAAATGGAAAAGTCACAGAGAAGGGCAACCAAAATGATTAAAGATATGCAACAGCTTCCACCTGAGGAGAGTAAAAAGACTACCTCTGTTGAGCTGAGAAAAGATATGGGGTGATATGACAGGTCTATAAAATCATGAACGGTGTAAAGAAAGTGTTTACTCCTTCATGTAATATGAGAAGCAGGGGCTACCCAATGAAATTAATAAGCAGCAGGTTTAAAAACAAACATAAGGAAATACTACTTCACACAATACACAGCCAATCTGTGGAATTTGTTGCCAAGGCTGTTGTGAAGGCCAAAAGTATTACTGGGTTTAAAAAAAAAGAATTAGATAAGTTCATGGAGGATAGGTGGTCCATCAGTGGGTATTAGCCAAGATAGTCAGGGAAACAACCTGTGCTCTGGGTGTCCCTAAACCTCTGACTGCGAGAACCTGGGACTGGATTACAGGGAAAGAATCATTTGATAAATTTCCTTGTTTTGTTCATTCCCTCTGAAGCATCTGGCACCAGTCACTGTCAGAAGAGAGGATACTGGGCTATATGGACCATTGGTCTTACACAGTATCGGCATTCTTATGTTTTTAGAATTAGGCTATTGGAAATAAAGCTCTGGATCCAACATTCAGAAATAGACACAGTTTTCATTAGTCACAAAAATGGTTACAGCAATGGCAATATTAATCTGACGCTACAGAGAAATGGACACTTCTTGTTATTCATTAAAACATTTTTGACTGACAGTTTATCATAGTAATAACTGGAAGCATATTTTCCCTGCATTTCCCTTTATTGTTATGGTGAACAGAAAACTGCATTCCTCAGACATGGGAGCATCAATCTTCTAATTTCTGGAGCATTAGCAAAGAGATTACATGGATTAAGTATTCAAATATTTAATGACTTTACTGTAGCTGACTCATCCACTTCAGAAGACTTAGGTAAAGCACTAATTCATTTCTCATTTTGAAGTGAAAACTTTTGCTTATGAACTAATCGCTCTGTAAGAAGAAATATAGTCTCAAACTGCAAAACTGATTGCATTTGTATTTGGAATATCACAGCATTTGGGGGTGTTCAGATGAAGAGCTTTTGTTTAGTCCATTATTCAACTGGAGGCTACCAACTAAATTCGTTTGTGGATCTGCGTTTAGATTTTGAAACTCATACTCCTCTAAGGTGCCACAAGTACTCCTTTTCTTTTTTCTTTGATAGTTGCTAGTGTTTTGTTTTTATTTGTTTAATTTTTTTCATTTTTTGTAACTTTTGTAACTGTTCAGTCTTGAATAAAGCTCGCATTCAAATGGTAATCTATCAGTTCTAAAATTATTTTCTTTTTTGTAGAACATAATTTCATAGTGTTGTATTTTTCTACATTAGAATAACTCAGTTAGTTATCCAAGACTAAGCCTATTGGAGACCATAAAATCTTAGGCTATGTCCACACTGGAGACCTTACAGCAGGACAGCCACTGTAAGATCTCCATGTAGTACTCTATGCCAACGGGAGAAAGCTCTCCTGTTGACATAATTAAAGCACCCCCAACAAGCGGCAGTAGCTATGTCGGCGGCAGAAGCTCTGACATAGCACTGTACACACTACCAGTTATGCCAGCAAAATGTATGTTGCTCAGTGGAGTGTTTTTTCACACCCATGTGTGACATAAATTTTGCCAACGTAAGTGGTAGTGGAGACATAGCCTCACTTTTTTTTTTGTTACGGTTGTTACTATCCTAATAAATTAGTGCTTTTAAATATTTGACTATTTCCTAGTCAAATGCCTACTCCTAATTCTACTTAACTGAGATTTGAACATTTGTGATGGCTGCTGTATTGGGACAAAGTTTCCTAGGAAACTGGTTTAGTCTAATGATAGTAGATGTTAATGACTCCTGCTTAACTGTCACAATATTAGAATAAATTTCACTTTGTTGCAGTGAATTTAGCTAGTACTAAATTAGTGGCTTAACTAGGTGTTAAATAGATGTTACATTCTAAAACCTAGTATTTTTAAGAGAATTGCCAAACAAAGATTATGGGACATATTCTCCTGAGTACTCAACAGCAATGGTGTCTGGGTTTAGGAAGCCTTCATCAATCCACAACCCGTCAACAGAGAATATTACCATATAAAACCAAACATACGTGCACAGCTGTAGCTTGTTGTGTAGTGAAGATTCACAGAAAGATATGCTTTCTTCCAACACTGAACAAGGAACTTTTTTTGAAATAAGGAAAATAGTATCAATCCTAAAGCTACTCAACCTCTTTTTCAACTTCATTGTACAGCTTCTGGATTGAAGCTTCCCCAGCACCCCTCTTGCCTGGTTTCCTTCTCCAGTTTTAAAGTACACATATCCTCATAGCTGGGCTAAAAACACAGACCTCTCTATTAATGAGGTAAAAGGAGAACTCCTTTAGCTAAAAGTATATCAGGTCCCTTCTCTAAGGGCCAGATATTAGAGGACAAAATCACTTTCACTTGTGTTAGGATATAGATATTCAGGCCCACCTGTAAAGGCCTAAACTTAAGAATGTAGGTATATGTTTATCATTTAGCTAGTAATAGAGGTATACAAGAAAGAATCTGTGTAAGGGCCTTCTCTCACTGTGACAGTCTGAGGCCCTGTTCTTAGGCCAATGCCTTCAGCTAAGCAGCAGAGGCAGCCATAAGCTGGGAAGCGTATGGTCACATCCTCACATTCCAAACTAGTCAATATGGGGCTGTTAGGAAGGTGATCCGATCTATCACCTCCGGAGAAAGGGAAGAGCCTAGAAGATGTAAAAGGAAATTTAGGTTGCTAGTTTTCTGTCTGGTAAGAACTCACTTATCAATAAACACAGCTGGGAAACCCTTATGTCTTTATAGATGTAGTTGTGAAATCCTCACTTCTGTATTGTTTTGTCATTATAGTTCCCTCTTTGCTATTGTTTATTTGCATGGTCTCTGTCTGGTTCTGTGATTGTTTCTGTCTGCTGTATAATTAATTTTGCTGGGTGTAAACTAAGGTGGTGGGATATAATTAGTCAGCTAATCATGTTACAATAGGTTATGATTGGTTAGTTAAATTTCAGTAGAATGATTGGTTAAAGTATAGCTAAGAATATTACTATATAAATTAGGGACAAACAGGAAGTAAGTTGGGATTCGAAAATAAGGAAAAAGGAACTTGGATTTAAGCTTGCTGGAAGTTCACCCCAATAAACATTGAATTGTTTGCAACTTCGGACTTCGGGTATTGTTGCTCTCTGTTCATGTGAGAAGGACCAGGGAAGTGGGAGAGTGAAGGAATAAGCTCTCTAACAACTTGTACACACAAAGCCAATACATTACATTACCACTAGCCCATGTCTGACAAAAACTTGTACCAATGTCCTGAGGCAATTGGGGTTCAAATACAACAGTCAGCACCAGTCTGTGATGCTTTGTATGCAGATAAAGATCAGCAAAACTGAAGTGAGTGAGGTTCCTTGGCCTAATTCAATACATAGGTGGCAGGCAACACACACACCAGTCATCACAGGCCAATTATCTTGGCACCCCATACTCTCAGCCCAACAGAAGTGATTCCCAGATTGAGCTAGAGTTCTTGGCAAAGGCTTTTATTGTACGCTTCAACATCAGAAGACATTTCACCTTGGAAACAGATCATTTGCCTATTCTGGGTCTCTGTCATAAGACCATTGACATTCTGCATGTGAGGCTGCAGAAGAGGATTATTCAGTTGCAGCAGTATGACTTTGATCGGATTAATGTCAAAGAAAGATATAATTTACTTGCTGTTACTCTTTCAGTAAATTTGGCTGGGTTGGCTCCGTCATTTAAGAAACCGCATACACCATGTTTTTTTAATACTGAAAGAGATGCCAATCAACTTTGGCATTAGCAGTCTGCCCTCTCATAATATAAGAGCATACGAATGGCTATACTGGGTCAGAACAATGGTCCACCTAGCCAAGTATCCTGTCTTCCCACAGAGGCTGTTAATAGATGCTTCAGCGGGAGTGAACAGAACAGGGCAATTTATAGAGTGATCCCTCTGCTGTCATCCCAGTCCCAGCTTCTGGCAGTCAGAGGTTTAGGGACACCAAGAGCATGGGGGAGCATCCCTGACCATCTTGGATAATAGCCATTGATGGACTTATCCTATATGAATATAGCTTATTCTTTTTTAACTCAGTTATACTTTTGGGCTTCATAGAAATCCCTGGCAATGAGTTCAACAGATTGTGAAGAAGTATTTCCTTATGTTTGTTTTAAGCCTGCTGCCTATTAATTTTATTGGGGTTGTGTGAAGGGGTAAACAACACTTCCTTATTCGCTTTCTCCACAGCATTCTTGATTTTTCTAGACCTGTGTCATATACCCCCTTAGTTGTCTATTTTCTAAACTGAACAGTCCGATTTGTTTTTTAAATCTCTCCTCAGATAGAAACTGTTCCACCCTGCCACTCAACCATTTTTGTTGCCCTTCTCTGTACTTTTTCCAATTCTAACATACCTTTTTTGAGCTGAAGCAACCAGGACTGCGCACAGTGTTCAAGGTACCATGGATTTGTATAGTGACATTATGACATTTTCTGTCTTTCTATCTATCATTTTCCAAATGATTCCTAATATTATGTTAGCTTTCTTGACTGCAGCTGTACACTGAGCAGATGTTTTCAGAGAACTATTCACAGTGACTCCAAGATCTTTCCTCTGTGAGCTAATTTAGACCCCATCATTTTGTATGTATAGTTGGGATTATGTTTTCCAATTAGCATTACTTTGCATTTATCAACATTGAATTTCATCTGCCATTTTGTTCCCCAGTTTTGTGAGATCCCTTTGTAACTCTTCACAGTCTGCTTTGGACTAACTATCTTTGGTAATTTTGTATTGTGTGAAACTTTGCCACCTCACTGTTTACCCATTTTTCCAGGTAATTTATTAATATGTTGAACAACACTGGTCCCCGTACAGATCCTTGTGGGACCCAGTTATTTACCTTTTTTCACTGTGAAAACTGATAATTTATTCCTACCTTTGGTTTCCTATCTTTTAGCCAATTACTCAACCATGAGAGGACCGTCCCTCTTATTCTATGACTCCTTACTTTGCTTAAGAGCCTTTGGTGAGGGACCCTGTCACAGGCTTTCTGAAAATCCACACACACTATATCAACTGGATCATCCTTTTCCACGTTTTGTTGATCCCTCAAAGAATTCGAGTAGATTGGTGAGGCATGATTTCCCTTTACAAAAGCGATGCAGACACTTCCTCAACATATTTTGTTCATCTGTGTGTCTGATAATTGTGTTCTTTGACTAATGTTTCAACCAGTTTGCCAGGTACGGAAAGTAGGCTTACCAGACTATAATTGTCAGGATCACCTCTGGAACCTTTTTTTTAATTTTTTTTTAAATCAGTGTCACATTAGTTATCTGTCAGTTCATCTGGTACAAAAGCTGATTTAAGCAACTGGTTACTTATCAAAATTAGTAGTTCTGCAATTTCATCAGAGTTCCTTCAGAGCTCTTGGGTGAATACCATCTGATCATGGTGAGTTATTACTGTTAAATGTATCCATTTATTTCTAAACCTCCTCTAGTCACACCTCAATATGAGACAGTTCCTTAGATCTGTCACCTAAAAAGAACAGCTCAGGTACGGGAATCTCCCTCACATCCTCTGCAGTGAAGACTGATGCAAAGAATTCGTTTAGCTTCTCCTCAACAGCCGTGTCTTCACTGAGTGCTCCTTTAGCACCATGATCTTCTGGTAGTCACACACACTGTTTGCCAGAGTTCCTGCTTTAAAAAATTATGCTGTTAGTTTGTGGGTCTTTTGCTAGTTGCTCTTCAAATTCTTTTTTGGCCTGTCTAATTATACCTTTACACTTGACTAGCCAAAGTTTATTATCCTTTCTATTATCCTGATGAGGTTTTGACTTCCAATTTTTAAAGGATGCCTTTGTCTCTAACCACCTCATTTACTCTGCTGTTTAGCCAGAGTGGCATTTTGTTGTTGCTGGTTCTCTTGCTGTTTTGTTTGTTTGTTTGTTTGTTTTTAAGTTAGGTGTATACATATATTTTGAGCCTCTATCATGGGCGGCAGGTAAACCCCTGTTCTGGCCAGGGCCGGATTAAGACCTTTAGAGGCCCTAAGCACTGAAAAGATTATAGTGTCCCCCCATATGTAATTCAAAATAAAAACAATACTATCCTGTAAAATTTTTATTTTTTGAAATGACAAACTTACATGTACGCTGAAATTAAAATTGCTTCTTTCTAGATTTTCTGATTGCAAAATTCTGGATAAGTTAATTGAAGCTGACTCGATGAAGCATGTCCGCTTCCATACACAATAGGGAAAGTGAATCAAGTCTGTCCTGACACATTGTTGTTCTCTGAGGGTTTTTTATTCTTTTCAGCTGAGAAACAGAGCATTCTGCAGAGCAGTTAGTAATCATCAATGTTAGAAAAATACATAGTGTGATCTCTACATTTGGAAATACTCATTGTATTCCATCTTTCAGTCTTGTGTCATGAAGATCAATGTGACTGAATTTCATTTTTCCTGTTTCATTAAACTTTGTGCGCATATAACCGTGGAACTGCCGCACTTCTCCACAGAGATTCGTGTTCAAGTCAACAGGATATGAGTCAACTAGCTTTTGGGAACCTTGTGAATATTGTTAGTCAGATAAGTCCATATCGTTTTAGAAAAGAATCTACTTGATACTACTTTGTACACTTCACTTCTCCTCTTCATATGAGCTTCAAGTGTATCAATTATAGCATAGTAAGTAGGTATGTGAAATTACACAACATACACACACACACAAAAATTGTGTGTGTCATATATATATAATGAAAGAAAACGAATCAAGTACATATAACTCAAAAGAATATATCAATAATAAAACAAATTTATTGCAATACATGACAGGATCGGATTTCCTTGCATTATTTCGATCTATGTTAGTAGGATGCCCCCTGGTTTAGGTGGGGATAAGTAATAAAGAGAGAAAGAAAATGGGGGAAGAGTGGGTAGTGGAGTGTAAGGAAGTCTACAAATTCTGATTTTTTCCCCCATGATGACTATTTCAATGCTTTTTTTTTTTAAATACCAATTTTTTTCAAAAAAAAAAAATTTTTTTTTGTGCCCCCTGCTTTGCTGATGCCCTAAGTACGTGCTTAGTCTGCCTATTGGGTAATCCAGCCCTGGGGGAGGCTAACCTGCTGGCCCTGCCCATTCCTCCAGAGGCCCCTCTCCCACATGCCAGAGACCCAAAACCACCACTCCTTACAGGAGGAGCAATAAGGGGCCCCCCTACAACCGGAGGAGCCCTGGCCCACCCACCTACCCCAGCCACATAGGGCTGCCAGACCGGCCCCAACGCTAAGCCGAGCCCCCTCCCCCTGAGCGCAGGCTGAGCCTCCCGCCCCCTATAACTCCCCACCCCAGCCAAGCCACCGCCCCCCTCCCCAAGCACTGGGCTGATCCACGAGCCCCCATACCCCTGAAGGCCCTCCCCAGCCAAGCCAGGCCAGCTCCAGCGGTGGGCGGCCAGCTCCCCAAACACTAGGCTGGCCCCAACACTGGATCAAGGCCCCCCTCCCCAAGCACGGGCCAAGCCACTGCCCCCCCCCCGCCTCGGCCCTTAAAGGCCCCCCCCAACTGAGCTGCCGCCACCCCCTGGCCACCAGTCCCCAAAATGACCTGCACTGGGACAGCCCCAGTGCCTGGCTGAGCTGCTTCATTCCCTTACCAGACACCCCTGCCTGCCCACCAGCCGCTCACTGGCTTGCTGCGTCCCTCCTCACTCCCCGTCCCAAGAAGAGGAGGAGGGACACAGCGAGCTAGCAGCAGGGACTTTGGGGTGGGGGGAGGGCAGGGAGCAGCAGGCAATGGAGGCCTCAGAGTCGGGGAAGGGGCAGGGCCACTGCAGCCCTTCAAGTGTCTGGTGGCAAGTCAGCTGCAGCTGTGCCAGGGAAGGCTTAGCCTTCCCTGGTCTAATATACCCATCGCCCAGGGCCTCTATTATGGTGTTTTTTAAAAGAATCAATTCTGCTTTCAGGCATTTCACTTTTTTGACTGTTCCCATTAATTTCTGTTTAACTAGCTTCCTCATTTTTGTGTCGCTCCCCTTTTTGAAGTTAAATGTAGTGGGTTTCTTTGGTATTTTTCCCCTGTAAGGATATTAAATTTAATTACATTATGGTCGCTATTACCAAGCAGTTCAGCTACAATCACCTCTTGGACCAGATCCTGTGTGCCACTTAGGACTAAATCAAAAATTGCTTCTCCCCTTATGAGTTCCAGGACTGGCAGCTCCAAGAAACAGTCATTAATCAAATATTAATTTTCAAGATGCTGAACTGCAAAAGGTGACATGTACTCTATAAGCGGGTTGGATGGACCCAGTCCTTAAGAAAACTGTGTCTACATGCTACAAAATTTGTTCTGAGCTCACAGTGAAGACATGTGCTACTCGACCTCTCTTATGCAGATGAACCCACCCAGATGATCATTCCAACAGTGTTGTGATAAGCAGTCCTGGATGTTTTCTCATGAAAGACAATTGGGAGTTATGAAGATGAAGAAACTTCTGCACAGTTGTGTTTGGGGACCAGGGCTGCACTGAGACACTGAGCATCATGTAAAGGTATGTCCAGTCCACACACTGCATACAACCACTGTTCCTCCAGCCCCTTTGTAACTGGTAGTCATAGACAGACCATGGCAGAGAATTGCAGTGGATGTCACTGGCTCCTTGATTACAGTGCATGGTTACACACTGCTGTCTCTTACAGACTATTATTTATTTTACCCCTTTACATTAATAATTTCACAAGGCACCTCAAAGGAGCTAATTTCTTGTCTAACCACTTCATTCACTCTGTTTGGCCTATCAGAGAGCCTTGTTTCAGACAATGGGGCACCTTTTGTATCAAGAGGGTTTGAAGGCTTTCTGACAAGTATTGGTACAGTACATTATAAATCCGCTCTGTACCATCCCCAAGGAAATGGGATAGTGGAGTCACTGCATGGGAATCTGAAGAAAGATAAGTTTGCAAACTGGATAAACACTGAGATACACCCTTCCCTATTGCATTAAGTCTTGCTTTATAGTCTATTCAAAGTATGCCTCATGAAAGTGTTGGAAAATAACCCATTCTTTCAGTTCGTCAGCTGACCTATGCACAAGTTTTATATGCTGATGGAAAAGGCTCAGCCCACCCCTTTGCTGTCCTCAAAGCCGACTGATCTGATTATGGAATATGAGATTTTCAACAAGCATATCCACGCAGGACTCCAGGTGTTTATCCTGGACAAGCAGTGTATGCTAGGCAAGGATGTGGAAACATTTTCGATAGCATGACACTGCAGGCTGCTGGGTATGGAGTGTGACTAGGGTGACCAGACAGCAAATGTGAAAAATCAGGATGGGGGTGGTGGGTAATAGGAGCCTATATAAGAAAAAGACCCCAAAATCGGAACTGTCCCTATAAAATCAGGACATCTGGTCACCCTAAGTGTGACAAGTGTTTACCACAAGGAGAATGCATTGTTAAACCAGTGAGATATACTGCCTACTGAAAGGGAAACAAATAGGGAAGAGGATGCTCTTCCTGTATATGATTAGGCAGTTGAGCCACAGCAACCACATCCACCTCTTGAGCTGAATCAGAGGTATAATCTAAGGCCCTTAGATCACCTGGTGCCTCCAACCAGGTATAGAATCATAGAAGACCAGGGTCAGAAGAGACCTCAGGAGGCCATCCAGTCCAACCCCCTGCTCAAAGCAGCACCAACACCAACTAGATCATCCCAGCCAGGGCTTTGTCAAGCCAGGTCTTAAAAACCTCTAAGGATGGAGATTCCACCACTAGATAACCCATTCCAGTGCTTCACCACCCTCCTAGTGAAATACTTTTTCCTAATATCCAACCTAGACCTCCCCCACTGCAACTTGAGACCATTGCTTCTTGTTCAGTTATCTGTCACCACTGAGAACAACCTAGCACCATCCTCTTTGGAAACCCCCTTCAGGTAGTTGAAGGCTGCTATCAAATCTCCCCTCGCTCTTTTCTTCTGCAGACTAAATAAGCCCAGTTCCCTCAGCCTCGCCTCGTAAGTCATGTGCCCCAGTCCCCTAATCATTTTCGTTGCCCTCCACTGGACTCACATCCAGCTTCTCGTCCACTGTAATCCCCAGGTCCTTTTCTGCAGAACTGCCACTTAGTCAGTTGGTCCCTAGACTGTAGCAATGCATGGGATTCTCCTGTCTTAAGTGCAGGACTCTGCACTTGTCCTTGTTGAACCTCAGATTTCTTTTGGCCCAATCTTCCAATTTCTCTAGGTCACTCTGGACCCTATCTTTACTCTCCAGCATACCTACCTCTCTCCCCATCTTAGTATCATCTGCAAACTTTCTGAGGGTGCAACCCATCCCATCACCCAGATCATTAATGAAGATATTGAACAAAACTGGCCCCAGGACCAACCCCTGGGGCACTCCACTTGATATTGGCTGCCAACTAGATATTGAGCTGTTGATCACTACTCGTTGAGCCCAACGACCTAGCCAGCTTTCTATCCACCTTATAGTCCATACATCTAATCCATACTTTTTTAACTTGCTGGCAAGAACACGGTGGGTGACGGTATCAAAAGCTTTGCTAAAGTCAAGATACATCATGTCCACCACCTTCCCCATATCCACAGAGCCAGTTATCTCATCATAGAAGGCAATCAGGTTGGTCAGGCAGGACTTGCCCTTGGTGAATCCATGTTGACTGTTCCTGATCACCTTCCTCTCCACCAAGTGCTTCAAAATGGATTCCTTGAGGACATGCTCCATGATTTTTCCAGGGACTGAAGTGAGGTACTGATGAACTCTTGGAGGAGAAGGGAAGGAAATTGTGATGACTGGTGTGCATGTGTGCGCACGTGCATGAATAGTGTTGGCTGTGTGCAGCTACTCGCGACCCTCTGCTACACATGTGCTGTTCAAACTTATGTTTTCTTCAAGCTGTTGCTGACCTAACTGGTTCATGATTTTACATGTTTTGATTGAGAACCTAGCTGCATGTCTTGCTTCACTTTTTTGTGTTTTTGGATTGCTATCCTGGGCTGCATCAGGCAAACAGGATACTTGACTAAGGCTTGGCCTACACTATAAACTTGTCAGTATAACTGTGTCGCCAAAGGCTGTTCAAAATCCACACCCTTGAGCAATGTTGTTATACCGACCTAACCCCCAATGTAGACAATGCGGTCAACGGGAGGGCTTCTCCCCTCGACATAGCTACTGCCTTTTTGGGAGGTGGAGTGTCTATACCAATGGAAGAATCTCTTCTGTCAGTGTAGGTAGCTTCTTCACTGAAATGCTACAGCAGCTCAGCTACACCAGCTGCAGTGTTCTGAGTGTAGACCTGCCCTAAATGTATTTCCCAAAGTAGTCAAACAATCCAAAAGGTTTAAGAGAAAAAATAAGCCACAAACACTCCAAAAAGAGTTAATAAAGCAGCCCTTGGGAGACGACCCTCACAGACTCCTAGTGTCTTTGCTCTCTGGCTAATTCTAAGTCTGAATAAACCAAAAGTATCCTAACCATATCTACTACACTCAGGTGAGGGAAGAGGTTTAAATACAATCTCGTCAAAATGTCTCTGCTCTACCTCGTTTATTTCACCAGGTGGTTGAGTTTGATTTGATATGAAAAAAATCACTTCAGCTTTAAGTAACTGAAACAACATTGAACCCAAATTTCTTCAAATTTGACTTATTTTGTTGATCTGATTGAGATTTGGAAATCAAGTTAAGTTTGAAGAAGGCATGTACTTATTGTAATTTAATATCTGTAACACTGCATTTTATAGTTGATTTACAAAGGATATATAGATAACATACTTTAAATATGGGGGGCAGAGTGAAGGTTTAACTTTCAACCTTAACTCTAGATTTTCTGAATTTTGAGTGGTGATTTTAGAGTTTTGCATGGAATAACAGAACATTTCTATTAATACATGTTGGTCATGTTACATTTATAAAGTCAGATCAGCAGTGTTCTATTTATAGCTATAAGTTTACCAAAAAATACAACTTCATCAAGAAGAAAGTCCTCTAAAAGGGAAGAGATTGTAATTATCTCAAAGCTTCCACATTTTAAATTTTAATTCTCACATTGTTGTAGACACTATTTCTAGATCACGTTTAATGAAAATAAGTACAGATAGCTGTCATATATTAGGTGAGCTAAATTTACCTGGTGCAGAAGACGTTGTCAAATTTCCAGTTAGCAACAAAATATTTTAATATACTACAGTTGTATAGAAAAAGTCAGTCTTGCTATACTTTACTTAAAGGTTGAACTGTATGAAAAATGTTTCACCTCTAATATATTTGGTTGAGATTAATGGTTCAACCAGATTAGCATAAAGTGAAAATTTGGCCTTTTCATTCATATTTTTTCTATGGAAAACAACAAGGCTAAGTGAATATTTGCCAACAGTGAAAGTAGGAAGATTTTTTTGACACACAGAACACCCCCTTGGTTACAGAACAGTGAAACTAGCTAGGATCCAGCCTTTCATGTCTTTGTAGGCCCAAGCTCGGAGAAAGTACAAAACACTTTTGCAGATTTTATATTTGCAAAATAACACTTATAAATGGGCGGTTTTCTACAAACAGAGGGCTAGATTGTGTCTGGATACAGGAATTGCCATACAGGATCACACCCAAAGTCCATCTAGTTGAGTATTCTGTCTGACAGGGGCTAGCACCAAATGCTTTAGGAGAAAGTGCAAGAAACCCCACAATAGGCAGATATGGGATATACTGACTCTCTCACCTTAGGTTTCATCCTGATCTCTAATAGTTAGAGGTCAGCTTAAACCCTGAAGCATGAGGTTTAACATCCTTTCCAAATTTTTTGTCAGCATCAACTATTTATCACTCTAGATATTGTTGTTATCCATATAAGTGTTGTATTCTTTTGATTTTTGCCCTTGACTTCCCCTGGCAATGAATACCGCAGTCTAATTTCTCATTGGAACTGGTTGCAAAGCTATAACAAGAGATGTTGCTTTGTCTGTGTGTAAGGTCTTCTTAAGCATTGTCTACATGAGAAAGTTGCACAGATTTAAAAACATTTGTTAAATTGGTGCAAGGCCCCGCATGGATATTCTGATTTCACTTTAAAAGTGGATTATTTTGGTTTAGCTTAAACCTGTTCCTAAAAAACTTAAGCACTGGTTTAACAAAATCAGTTTAAAAATCACACCTTATTTATTATTTAATATTGGCAGTGGTAGTATAGGTATAGTATTGCAGGAGACCACGGGGACCCAAATCATAGATCTGGACCCATTTATGTCGGATACTGTACAAACAGAACGTAAGCTCCTCAGGGTAGGGACTTTTAAGTCTAAGACAAGAGACACCATACAGGGGAAAGTACAAGGATACAATGAAATAATATCAATCAGTATGAAAAGCCATGGTCACAGCACATCAGCTGCTAGCCAGTGTTGAGTTTTAGGTGTTATAGCAAAAGAGGGCTTTGAAGGAGGACAATGAGGTTGTTTCCTGGATGTTTACTGAGACCTCCTCCCATGCATGAGCGTCAGCAAGGGAGAAAGCATGAAGATGCTTGTTTGAAAATGTAACAAGTGGGCGATGAAGGCTGGCATCACTGTCAGAGTGGAGGCAGGGACCAACATCTCAACAGCATACAAGAGATGACAGATAGGATGGAGACAGGCCATGAAGGGTCTCAAAAATAAAGTCATTGTGTTTTACGTGATGGAGAAGTGGAGGGATACAAAAACAAGGTGTGAGATGGTCAAAGCAAGGAACTCAGAAAATAATCTTTGCAGCAAATGGACCTAAGTGAGGTAAGATTGCATTTGTCAAGGGCAGAGGGGAGGATGTTGCAGTAGACAAGATGATGAGGGACTGGACAAGAAACTTAGCTGCATAGATAATACGGAAAGGCCAGAACTTAGAGATGTTATTCAGGAAGCACTGGCAAGATTTAGACACAGCCTGAATGTGAGGATCTGAAGAGTGGGTCAAGTCAAAGATAACACCCAGGTTACAGCCCTTTATGTGAGGAAGCATGTCCATACTAAACTGTTAGTTAAACCAGTACAGCTTTCTTTTGTAGACCAGGCCTTAGGCTGGGACCTTTTGCTTTTTATATGTTGGCAAAGTGCCTAGTGCTTTTGGATGCTATATTAACAATAATAACTAACATTATTAACTATTACATAATTAGGTGTGGGGGAAGGGAATTGAAAGATCTAAAAGTCGGTTGATTGATAGATGAATTCCTGATAACTAAAATAGTGGCTGAATTCCCTTAGCCCCAAGATACATTATGCTGTATCCTTCAAATGAAAAGAGTTGTGAAGTATGTTAAAATAAATTTTAGTATTCTAAAAGTAGATTCAGATCTGGCCTGTTTATGATACTGTCAACCAAGGGTGCATTTAAGATGTCACTGAGACTGACAGCTATGTTACAATGCATATTCTTATAACTTCTTTTGGTCAGGCATATATGACAGCTTACCTAGCAATTCTGTTGCTCTTTATAAGTTAGATATAACACATTCAGCTGTGTGTGATAGTCAGCCAACCATCCAAAAATCCAGTATTTTAACAAAGCTGACAGTTCTGAGCATCTTGGGGTAGGAGGAGAGTTCACATTTTGTACATTTTCATTTAAATGCAGGTGATGACAATCTTCTTGTGGGCTGTCTTGTTATCTGCTAAGGCAACAAATGTTATCAAATCGGATTTGCTCAGTGATTTTGGGATGCCCTGGATTGAACAGGTATGGAAAGAGTTGCCCTGCAAGAAAAATTATTCCTTCCAGAGCTTCTTTGACAGAACCACAGGTTCATATGATAACACACAACTTATCAGGGCTGCTGAATCTCACAGATCTGGGGTCTAATCTGAGCAGAACCTCACACAATGTTACCAAATGAACAAGTGGATTTCCAACCAGGCCAGAGCTGCACCAACCATTATTACAAGAAATGTGTAAATATCATTCAGAAAATGACAGGAATGACCTGGTGAGCTGATGCAAAAACTCTGGACATCTTCATTGGCTCTTGTCTACTCTACTGCAGAGTACTACTCATCTATCTGGACACACAGCTCCCACACACAGCTTGTCAACTCTCAACTTAACACTGGCACAGTAAAATCAATGCCACAACCCTGGCTTCCCACATTGGCACGCATCTACCTCACCCCAAATTCATCACAACCTGATAATCCTTCAGAATTCATTGTATCAGAAAGACAAGGATGTTCCAATATATGAAGACCTAAACAACATATTGAGATTTCCACCAAAATCCAGAAACCTTTTTGGCTTGCAGTGCAAGAGCTCAAAGACTTGGGGTTGTCCCCCAAAGATCAATGTCAAGCAAGATGGTAGGATGCCAACATCCCAATCAAACATCTCATAAACGACCCAATCAAAGAATCCAGTGGTTTCATTCTCAGGGAAAATATGGTCCACTTTGAACTGCATCCACACATCATATGGAAGAGGTACCTACTTCCTCCCTAAATGGGGACTGAGACCCAGTTTGTTACTGCAGAAACAGACTTCAAACTATGGAATGACTAATCAACTAATGTCCCAAACAAGTATAGCCTGGTGATATCTCTGCCATCTGCTCCGCATCACCTCAGGCAATCAACTGGATTGCCAATTTAGACTTGGACAAGTAACATTGCTGATTTTAATCCATACAAAAGAAAAAGAAAGGAGAATATGTGCAATATAAGTCTTCTGTTTTGATGCTAACTTTAATATTTGTTAAATAGATAGCCGCTTATTTTTGTTTAGAATGTTTCCTTTTCTTTTCATAGGACAGTAGCTTATTTTGCAACTGATAATGTAATCCAAGGATCAGAATATTCAGAAGATTCCAATTTGTCTAGGAGAGCTAAACAGAACTTCTAACAGAGTGGAACAAATGCTGTACTGACATATATCCTGTGCAACCCCAGTGACTTAAGTGAAGTTGTACAGGATGCAAAAATTTGACAGAACTTAAATTTAAAATAAAGTTAAATTTATAGTATGTTTTGTTGAAATATTTTATCCACTAATCATTAACTACATAGAATATAGGCCTGAGATTCTTTCCATACATTTCCAGAACTCATTGAGTGAGGCCATGTGTGCATAAGACACAGAGAATATATACTACAGTGTAGTACTCTCTCCTAACAGTAATCAAGGAGCTCAGAAACATTGTTCACTACATAATTAATGGTGTGAGTCTCAGTAGTTTCAAGAAGTGTGTCATAAATATAAAGAGAAGGGTAAACCCCTTTGAAATCCCTCCTGGCCAGGGGAAAGCTCCTCTCACCTGTAAAGGGTTAAGAAGCTAAAGGTAACCTCACTGGCACCTGACGAAAATGACCAATGAGGAGACAAGATACTTTCAAAAGCTGGGAGGAGGGAGAGAAACAAAGGGTCTGTGTCTGTCTTATGCTGGTTTCTGCCGGGGATAGACCAGGAATGGAGTCTTAGAACTTTTAGTAAGTAATCTAGCTAGGTACGTGTTAGATTATGATTTCTTTAAATGGCTGAGAAAAGAACTGTGCTGAATAGAATAACTATTTCTGTCTGTGTATCTTTTTTGTAACTTAAGCTTTTGCCTAGAGGGGTTCTCTATGTTTTGAATCTAATTACCCTGTAAGGTATCTACCATCCTGATTTTACAGGGGGGATTTCTTTATTTCTATTTACTTCTATTTTTATTAAAAGTCTTCTTGTAAGAAAACTGAATGCTTTTTCATTGTTCTCAGATCCAAGGGTTGGGTCTGTGGTCACCTATGCAAATTGGTGAGGCTTTTTATCCAACATTTCCCAGGAAAGGGGGGTGCAAGTGTTGGGAGGATTGTTCATGGTTCTTAAGATCCAAGGGTCTGGGTCTGTAGTCACCTAGGCAAATTGGTGAGGCTTTTTACCAAACCTTGTCCAGGAAGTGAGGTGCAAGGTTTTGGGAAGTATTTTGGGGGGAAAGATGCATCCAAACAGCTCTTCCCCAGTAACCAGTATTAGTTTGGTGGTGGTAGCAGCCAATCCAAGGACAAAGGGTGGAATATTTTGTACCTGGGGGAAGTTTTGACCTAAGCTGGTAAAGATAAGCTTAGGAGGTTTTTCATGCAGGTCCCCACATCTGTACCCTAGAATTCAGAGTGGGGGAGGAACCTTGACATGGTGGCATAGTGGTGGGATTAACCTGAAATCATTTTGAGATCAATTTCAGATTTTTTGAACTAGAAATACAGATTTTAAAAAGGAAATTTTTTTTCCTTTGGAGCTGCTGGAAAAGCAGCTTGTTTTCTCTCTGCTTTGGAGCCAGAGCTGAAACAAAAGGGGATTATCTTTGTGAATTGCAGGTTTTCTTTGCCTGGAGGCAGGGTACTTAACTCCTGCAGGGAAATTCACAGTCTTCCAACCCAGAGGTTTTTTTCCCTAAAAGTAAATGGGGGGGAGTGTTCTGCCCATTTGCCTGGAGACAAAAGTGACAGGGGTTTGTTTTTTTTTAGGATTTTGATCTTTTACAAGGAGCACAAGTTTAAAAAGGAATTTTTTTTCCTTTGGGCTGCTGGTAAGCAGATTTCCAAGTAGTTGGAGGTTTTTTGCTTTGATTTGGGCCCAGAGCAGAGACAAGGGAATTGTCTTGTTCTGTAGGCTGACAATCACTATCAGAGAATAGGTATTCTATTCCAGCACAGCAAAATTTTACAGCCAAGTTTTGTTTGTTTATTTCTAAACCTCGGGTGTAAAGTTAGTTAAAAACACAGAGGTTAGAATGACAAAATCCACGGCTCGACTAAAGCTGGAATTAGCCAGATTTCAGGCTGAGGAAAGACAAAGGGAACATGAAAGACAGATAGAACTCATGCGGCTGAAGAAGGAGGAGAAGGAACAAGAAAGGGAGGCAGCGAGAGAGGCAGCGAAAGAGGCAGAACAACACCAAGAGGCTGCTCACAGGAGAGCTATGGAAGCAAGGGACAATGAACTGGAGGAGAAGGAAAAAGAGAGGAAGTATGTGGAGGAGATAGAGAAGAAAAAGGCTCAACGGAATATCCCAACAAACCCTAGCAATCCTTCTCCAAGTACCACTTCCCGTCCCAGAAAGTTCCCCACCTACAAGGCAGGCGATGATACTGAGGCCTTCCTAGAAAACTTCGAAAGGGCCTGCCTTGGGTACAACATCTCTACTGACCAATACATGGTAGAGCTGAGGCCACAGCTCAGTGGACCCTTAGCTGAGGTGGCAGCTGAAATGCCTAAAGAACACATGAACAAGTATGAACTGTTTAAATCCAAGGCGAGAGTCAGAATGGGGAATAACACCCGAGCAGTCTCGTCGGAGGTTCAGAGCCCTAAGGTGGAAACCAGACGTGTCATTTACCCGACATGCCTACCACATTGTGAAACATTTGGATGCCTGGATATCAGCAGCAAGTGTTGAATCTCCAGTAAATTTGCCCTTCCTAATGCAAATGGAACAATTCTTAGAGGGTGTTCCTGAGGAAATAGAAAGATACATCCTAGATGGGAAGCCCAAAACTGTAATCGAGGCAGGAGAGATTGGAGCCAGATGGATGGAGGTGGCAGAGAAGAAGAAAACTGGTCGCAGTTGGAGCGGAGACCAGAAGGGACAACCCCAGACCACACCCTATTACCGGGGGCCGCCCAAGGCCCCACCTACCTCCCAAAGAACCCTCCAGACCCCTTATCCCACCACCCCATTCTCCAGCAACCCACCTCGCCCCAGTGACCCGTCAGCTGGACGATGTTTTAAATGTAACGAGCTGGGGCATGTAAAGGCCAACTGCCCCAAGAACCCCAACAGATTACAGTTCATTGCACCGGAATCACATCAGAGGTCCGCAGGCCCAGATACCTCCCAGATACCCTTGGAGCGGAGGGAAACTGAGTGTGGGCGGGAAGAAGGTCACCGCATGGAGGGACACCGGAGCACAAGTGCCAGCTATCCATGCTTCCTTAGTGGACCCCAATTTAATCAACCCAGAGATCCAAGTGACAATTCAACCCTTCAAGTCCAACTCTTTCAATTTGCCTACAGCCAAGTTGCCTGTCCAGTACAAGGGCTGGTCAGGAACGTGGACTTTTGCAGTCTATGATGATTATCCCATCCCCATGCTGTTGGGGGAAGACTTGGCCAACCATGGGAAGCAGGCCAAGAGGGTGGGAACGGTCACCCGCAGCCAGGCTAAACAAGCCGTGGGGCCTAGCTCTGTTCCGGAAACTTCTATCAGGACCCGGTCAGAGGTGATGGACCCAAACCCCAGGCCAATGTCTGCAACAGCAGTAGTGGATCCAGTCCCAGAGACCCAAACGGAACCAGTCCCAGAACCGGAACCAGCCGAACAACCAACACCAGACCCAGTGTCAGCACTGAATCCAGTACTTGCAACCTCAACACCAGAGGGCCCCACCGAACCTGAACTGGCAGCAGCCGATAACCCTACACAAGAGGCTCAGCCGGAGCCTGAATCCCAACATAGTGCACCAGCGGAGAGCGGTTCACAGTCAACAGAAACAGCTCCATCCCCTATATCGCTTCCAGAGGGACCAAGCCTAGGTCCACAATCCCATGAGGAACTGATGTCTCCAACATCAAGGGAACAGTTCCAGACCAAACAGGAAGCAGATGAAAGCCTCCAGAGAGCTTGGACGGCGGCACGGAGCAACCCACCGCCTCTCAGCTCTTCTAATCGATCCAGGTTTGTTGTAGAAAGAGGACTTTTTTATACAAGGAAACTCTTTCTGGGGGACACCAGGAAGACTGGCATCCTCAGAGACAGTTGGTAGTTCCAACTAAATACTGGGCCAAGCTCTTGAGCTTAGCCCATGATCACCCTAGTGGCCATGCTGGGGTGAACAGGACCAAAGACCGTTTGGGGGGGTCATTCCACTGGGAGGGAATGGGCAAGGATGTTTCTACCTATGTCCAATCTTGTGAGGTGTGCCAAAGAGTGGGAAAACCCCAAGACCAGGTCAAAGCCCCTCTCCAGCCACTCCCCATCATTGAAGTTCCATTTCAGCGAGTAGCTGTGGATATTCTGGGTCCTTTTCCGAAAAAGACACCCAGAGGAAAGCAGTACATACTGACTTTCATGGATTTTGCCACCCGATGGCCGGAAGCAGTAGCTCTAAGCAACACCAGGGCTAAAAAAGTGTGTGCCAGGCACTAGCAGACATTTTTGCCAGGGTAGGTTGGCCCTCCGACATCCTCACAGATGCAGGGACTAATTTCCTGGCAGGAACTATGGAAAATCTTTGGGAAGCTCATGGGGTAAATCACTTGGTTGCCACTCCTTACCATCATCAAACAAATGGCATGGTGGAGAAGTTTAATGGAACTTTGGGGGCCATGATACGTAAATTCGTAAATGAGCACTCCAATGATTGGGACCTAGCGTTGCAGCAATTGCTCTTTGCCTACAGAGCTGTACCACACCCCAGTTTAGGGTTTTCCCCATTTGAACTTGTATATGGCCGTGAGGTTAAGGGGCCATTGCAGTTGGTGAAGCAGCAATGGGAGGGATTTACACCTTCTCCAGGAACTAACATTCTGGACTTTGTAACCAACCTACAAAACACCCACCCTCTTTAGCCCTTGCTAAAGAAAACTTACAGGATGTTCAAAAAGAGCAAAAAGCCTGGTATGATAAACATGCCAGAGAGCGTTCCTTCAAAGTAGGGGACCAGGTCATGGTCTTAAAGGCGCTCCAGGCCCATAAAATGGAAGCATCGTGGGAAGGGCCATTCACGGTCCAGGAGCACCTGGGAGCTGTTAATTATCTCATAGCATTCCCCACCTCCAACCGGAAGCCTAAGGTGTACCATATTAATTCTCTAAAGCCCTTTTATTCCAGAGAATTAAAGGTTTGTCAGTTTACAGCCCAGGGAGGAGACGACGCTGAGTGGCCTGAAGGTGTCTACTATGAAGGGAAATGTGCTGCTGGTGTGGAAGAGGTGAACCTCTCCATGACCCTTGGGCGTATGCAGCGACAGCAGATCCAGGAGCTGTGCACTAGCTATGTGCCAACATTCTCAGCCACCCCAGGACTGACTGAACGAGCATACCACTCCGTTGACACAGGTAATGCTCACCCAATTAGGGTCCAACCTTACCGGGTGCCTCCTCAAGCTAAAAACTGCTATAGAACGGGAGATCCAGGATATGTTACAGATGGGTGTAATCCGCCCCTCTGAAAGTGCATGGGCATCTCCAGTGGTTCTAGTTCCCAAACCAGATGGGGAAATACGTTTTTGCGTGGACTACCGTAAGCTAAATGCTGTAACTCGCCCAGACAACTATCCCATGCCACGCACAGATGAACTATTAGAGAAACTGGGACGGGCCCAGTTCATCTCTACCTTGGACTTAACCAAGGGGTACTGGCAGGTACCACTAGATGAATCTGCCAAGGAAAGGTCAGCCTTCACCACACATCTCAGGCTGTATGAATTTAATGTACTCCCTTTCGGGCTGCGAAATGCACCCGCCACTTTCCAAAGACTTGTAGATGGTCTCCTAGCGGGATTAGGTGAATATGCAGTCGCCTACCTTGACGATGTGGCCATATTTTCGGATTCCTGGGCAGACCACCGGGAACATCTACAAAAAGTCCTTGAGCGCATAAGGGAGGCAGGACTAACTGTTAAGGCTAAGAAGTGTCAAATAGGCCTAAACAGAGTGACTTACCTTGGACACCAGGTGGGTCAAGGAACTATCAGCCCCCTACAGGCCAAAGTGGATGCCATCCAAAAGTGGCCTGTGTGTCCCAAAGTCAAAGAAACAGGTTCAATCCTTCTTAGGCTTGGCCAGTTATTACAGACTATTTGTACCGCACTACAGCCAAATCGCCGCCCCACTGACAGACCTAACCAAAAAGAAACAGCCAAATGCTGTTCAGTGGACCAAAAAGTGTCAGAAGGCCTTTAACAAGCTTAAAGCGACACTCATGTCTGACCCTGTACTAAGGGCCCCAGACTTTGACAAACCGTTCCTACTAACCACAGATGCATCCGAGCGTGGTGTGGGAGCAGTTTTAATGCAGAAAGGACCTGATCAAGAATTCCACCCTGTAGTGTTTCTCAGCAAAAAACTGTCTGAGAGGGAAAGCAACTGGTCAGTCACTGAAAAAGAACGTTACGCCATTGTCTATGCTCTGGAAAAGCTACGCCCATATGTTTGGGGATGGCGTTTCCACCTGCCAACCGACCATGCTGCATTGAAGTGGCTTCACACCATCAAAGAAACTAACAAAAAACTTCTTCGGTGGAGTTTAGCTCTCCAAGATTTTGATTTCGACATCCGACACATCTCAGGAGCTTCTAACAAAGTGGGTGATGCACTCTCCCGTGAAAGTTTCCCAGAATTAACTGGTTAAAATTGTCCTTGAGATGTAGAAAATATTGTTAGTCTTTATGTACTTAGTAGTATATTTAGAGATGCATGTGTCTTATTAACTCTGTTTTTCCTAGAGCTCCAGGAAGAAATCCCAGCCAGTGTTTCACCCTAGCTGAGATTTGGGGGGCGTGTCATAAATATAAAGGGAAGGGTAAACCCCTTTGAAATCCCTCCTGGCCAGGGGAAAGCTCCTCTCACCTGTAAAGGGTTAAGAAGCTAAAGGTAACCTCGCTGGCACCTGACCAAAATGACCAATGAGGAGACAAGATACTTTCAAAAGCTGGGAGGAGGGAGAGAAACAAAGGGTCTGTGTGTCTGTCTATATGCTGTTTTCTGCTGGGGATAGACCAGGAATGGAGTCTTAGAACTTTTAGTAAGTAATCTAGCTAGGTATGTGTTAGATTATGATTTCTTTAAATGGCTGAGAAAAGAATTGTGCTGAATAGAATAACTATTTCTGTCTGTGTATCTTTTTTGTAACTTAAGCTTTTGCCTAGAGGGGTTCTCTATGTTTTGAATCTAATTACCCTGTAAGGTATCTACCATCCTGATTTTACAGGGGGGATTTCTTTATTTCTATTTACTTCTATTTTTATTAAAAGTCTTCTTGTAAGAAAACTGAATGCTTTTTCATTGTTCTCAGATCCAAGGGTTTGGGTCTGTAGTCACCTAGGCAAATTGGTGAGCCTTTTACCAAACCTTGTCCAGGAAGTGGGGTGCAAGGTTTTGGGAAGTATTTTGGGGGGAAAGACGTTTCCAAACAGCTCTTCCCCAGTAACCAGTATTAGTTTGGTGGTGGTAGCGGCCAATCTAAGGACAAAGGGTGGAATATTTTGTACCTTGGGGAAGTTTTGACCTAAGCTGGTAAAGATAAGCTTAGGAGGTTTTTCATGCACGTCCCCACATCTGTACCCTAGAGTTCAGAGTGGGGGAGGAACCTTGACAAAGTGTTTGAATTGCACCATGAATAATGAATTTCTGTTATGGAAGTCAGACAAGAGGTTTGCCTGGAAGGAATCTCTATAGCTCCATGGTGAGGGCCTACTCTCAAATGCCACTTTTAGGTAAGAGGGCTGAAAGTAGCTTTCCAACCTTTTAAGCACTCAACTTTGGACAGCCTTAACATATATAATTAGTAAGGAATACTATGGAACAGCATTTTAAATCCACAAATATAGTTTGAAAATTTAACGACACTACAAAAAAGTCAGGTTTCATCAACAGAACAGTGGAGGTGTACACACAACAATGCTCCTCCCACGGATTTAACTCCCCTGCCACGCCGACAAAATAAAACCACCTCAACGAGTGTCACAGAGCTTTTTGCATCAAAGTTGGAGTGATGCAGTGTCAGTGTAGACACTGTGCTTGCTTATGTCACCCTAAGTGGCCTCCAGGAGGTGTCCTACAATGCCCATCATGACCACTCTGGTAAGCAGTTTCTGTTCCGCTGCCATGCAGCCAGCTACACAGGCATGCACTCCTACCCTTTTAAAGCCGTGGAAATTTTTGAAATTCCACATCTTGTTTGCTCAGCGTGGACAGCTCACATTGCATCTTCCCAACTGACCATGCCAGATTTCCAAAGCAAACAGGCTCCCACATGGAGTACACAGGAGTTGCTGGATCTGTTGCGTCCTTGGGGAGAGGAGGCTGTCCAGTCACGCCTCCATTCCAACGATAGGAACTTTGACACCTACGAACAGATTGCTCATGGCATGGATGAGAAAGGGCATGAAAGGGATGTGCAGCAGTGCTGTGCTGTGCTAGGATCAAGGAGCTGAGGCAGGTGTACCAAAGGCAAGGGAGGCAAACATCACTCTGCACACCATCCTCAGCAGTGACCCCATCTCCACTGCCAAGAGCCCTATCAATACTTTGGCAGGAGTGGAGGCAGCGTCCAGCAGAGTCAACCCTGAGGATGAAGTGGTGGATGAGGAGGTAGAGTTGGGGGAGGATGTGGGACAGGCATCAGGGACATCTGGTGGCATGGCAAGCCAGGACCTCTTTTTGACTCCAGAGGGATCTAGCCAGTCCCAGCACTCCAGTTCCGGTGTGCCTGAAGCAGGAGAGCGGAACTCCATTAAGTACTCAAGTTTTCTTTGATAGTGCATGGTTACATGAAGTAGAGATATCCTTTATTTTGTTACATGGTTCATGTGGGAGAAGGGATTGAAATTAACAACACTAGATACTGTTTGCATCTGCTTCATGTTCCCCTCATGCAGCTACACAGTATGGGCCCTCCAGAAAAGTTTGGTAATACACACTGAAATCCTTCATAGAGATCTCCAGGAATCTTTCCTGCAGATACTCTGCAACTCTCTGCTGAAGGTTCCTTGGAAGAGCTGCTTTGGTTCTTCTCCCTTTGTAGGAAACTTTGCTGCACCAATTGGCAATTGCTTCTGCAGGAACCAAAGCAGCACAGGCAACCACCATACGGACTTGATCTGAAGCTGCACTCATGCAGGAGATGTACCCTTGCATCTTCAGTTACCCTCAGTAGTGTGATTTCAGCTTTGATCCCCCCGCCTGTGGAAAACGGTGCCAGTATTCAGAATACTGTCCCTAGGCGCTTGTACTGATCCCGTTCTGAAACCATCCAGATGCTTTGTCCCATCTTGCTCCACCTCCCACATCCCTGTGGTACATGCCTGCCATGATTTTTTTATGATTCAAGACTGAGTGCACACACAATATACTGGCTCTGTGTATTGTTTCTTTTGCTTCTACGGATGTGTCCTTGAGGGCCAGCTCCTACACAGTAGCGGTGCACCTCTGTCAGATAAGGAGGCAAACGAGGAGGAGGAGTAAGGAGGACATGTTTCATGAAGTGCTGCTATCATCAGGCCGATAGTGAGCACAGAGCATGGAGGGAGACAGTAAATGAGAAACTAAAAGTGGATAACCAGGAGAGGAGACAGGGCCAGACATGGATAATACAGGGTCAGGAGTGAGTAATAAAGCTCATGGAGAACTAAACAGAGATACTGAGGTCCCTGATTGTGCTGCAGGTGGAACACGTGCTTGACTTCCCCAGCAGCCCATACACAGCTGCCTTCCTTGCCCTCCTCAAACACCCCACACACATTCCTCTCAAATTCCTGGCCCATTGCAGAACCCCTTGCTCTCCACCACAGGAACATTTTCCATAATGACAATTGGATTTACACACAGCTGAGAGATCTTCACTTCAGAAAGTGCTGCTCACTGTCAAGTCCCTTGTAAGCCATGTTAATCTCTGTTTTGCTGTTTAATAAAAAGTGAGGCTTCCAAAGACAGTGATTCTTTATTTGTGACCTACACAGGTGTGGTTGCAATAGAAATTCATACACAGTGGCAATTGCCATGTTTTCAGACTACAATTAAAGCTCAGGCAGGAATTATTACAAGGGTCATTCAATGTGGCAAGTAAACAAAATGCCTGGCTAAATTCATTACAGAAAGACACATTACTGGGGCTCATGGTCAAAATGCTGTTTCAAGGCCTCCCTAATTCAGATAGCCTTCTTCCCAGTCACCCATTGATCCCCTCTAGTAGCACTAGTGTCTGGCTGCTCAAAATTAGCAGCCAGTCAATCCACCTTACTGCTCCCCTGGGGAACTTCCCCGCCTTGGCTTCACAAATGTTATGCAGAGCACAGCAGGCTGCTATGACCATGGGAATATTTTCCTCATTGCAGTCTAACCTGCCAAAAAAGGCAGCACCAGCGACCCTTTAATCTGTGAAACACACATTCTACGTCATTCTGTAGCTGCTGAGCATGTTGAAGTGCTCCTTGCTGCTGGCAAGGCTTCCGGTGTATGGCTTCATGATCCACGGGAGTAAGAGGTAGGCTGGGTCTCCCAGAATCCCTATGGGCATTTCCACATCCCCTATTGGAATCTTCTGGTCTGGAAAGAAAGTCCCTGCATTCAGCTTTCTATACAGGCCAGTGATCCCAAAGATGCATGCATCATGAATGTTCCCTGACCACCCCACGTTAATGGCAGTGAAACAACTCCGGTGATCCACCAGCGCCTTCAATACCATAAAGAAGTAACCCTTTCTGTTGATGTACTCTGTCACAAGATGGTCTGGGACCAAAATAGGGATGTGCATGCCATCTATCACCCCACCACAGTTAGGAAATCCCATTGCCGCAAAGCCAACCACTATTTCCTGCACACTTCTCAGAGTCACAGTCCTTCGTAGCAGGGGGTGATTAATGGCCCTGTATGCTTGCATCACCACAACCCCCACTGTCAACTTCCCAACTCCAAACTGATTCACGACTCACCGGTTGCCAGCATCCACACAGCAATTGCCACTCACTTTTCCAGCATTTGGGCAGCTCTCATTTTGTTGTCCTTGTGCTGCAGGGTAAGGGCAAACTCTGCACACAGTTCAAGGAAGGTAACTTTGTGCATACAAAAGTTACGTAGCCACTGCTCATCATCCCAGACCTGCATCGCAATCCGATCCCACCACTAGGTGCTTGTTTCACAAGTCCAGTAGCGACAGTCCACCCATGTGTGGCTGTTCCATGAATGCCAAGATCAATCTTGAATTGTTTCTTTCCATGGCACACAGCAGGGCAGGCAGCATGGATTCCTGTTAAGTTTCGCAGCTCATGAAATATTGCAGGATTAGCCATGTTGTGTTCATAACACTTATCATGAGACTGTCAGGATCCATGCTTTCAGGCTGAGATGCCGGGCGCAAAGTTTACAGGGGCAGTTGAAAAATGGTACAAAATGCAGTCAGAAGCCCTTGGAATTATGGGACAGAGAAAACTGAATCATGGGGCAGTGATACCATACCCACGATGCACAGTGATCCATTTCCAGAACTCCTAGCAGGAGAAGGTAGCAATTTGCACAGTGGTGCGAGATGCACTGCTCTCTGTGTCAGAACTAGAGCACCAGCTGTGGATGCACTCTGCTGACACAAGGAGCACTGTGTGGACATGCAAAAGTAATTTAATTACAGCAGTTTATGATCATCGACGTAACTTAAGTCAGCTTAACTCTGTAGTGTACACATGGCTTGAACGTGCTGAAATCTTCAACCTGACATGAAAGATCCAATGAAGCAACCTGACGAAAAAGATCCAATGAACCAACAGCTGGTCTCCTGAATCACACTGGACTGCCTATGACTTCCCTTTACTTGGCCTGTAGTTGAGACCTGATCAAAAACCCATTGAAATCAACAGGAGTCTTTTTGTTAACTTCAGTGGTCTGTGGATTAGGCCTGTAGTTGATAAAGAGGTGTAAAGTGGCTAGCCGGGGCTCGACCCTCTCCAAGGTGGCGGGGAGCCACACAGGCTCACAACACACAGATAATGCTTGGGGAAGTTAATTAGTCCGGCCACGGGAGTCTCCCTTGGTGGCCTTTGTGGCAACTGAAACAAGCACCGTAAGGCCGGGCCCTAGGTCAGGGCGGGGCAACAACAAGTCAGGTGCTCAGGCCTTCTGGCAGGGGCTGAGTAGTAGCAAACAGTATATAGAAATAGGCCCAGGCCCTGGGTCAGGGCGGGGCAACCAAGGCAGTTGATGTCAGGCAGGGGCTGAGCAAATAAACAGGCCCAGGCCTCTAAAGGACCTGGGAGAGGGGGAGACTGCCACCCACGAGTTCAGTGGCAGTGGGGACGCAGGCCCTCCCACTCCACTGCGTCCCAGCCTGGGGCTTTAGCAGTGGCAGAAGATCCGTGGCTGTGTCAGTGGGGCTCCTGGCCGCAACACACTGTCATAGGCTCTGGCAGTGCCTCAGCCAGACTACAGTCGGCTGCCCCTGGGCTACTTCCTGATTCCCTCTCTTGGGGTACCTGGGTCCAGGCAGTGTCCTCTGGGGCATCCAGCACCATGGGTTCCTCAGGGTAGCGGCCGTAGGGCAGGTCCGGAACTCCTTACGGGTAGCAGCTGCAGGACAGGTCTGGCAAATCCTCCGGGTAGTGGCTGCAGGGCAGGTCCGGCAAATCCTGGTGTGCACTGCACCTTGGGCCATTGGGGCTTCCCAGTCGCAGGCCAGGCTGGAGGCGTCTGGCCTCCCCAGTGGCTGGGCCCCCAGTGAGCTCTGAGGGTGAGCTTTTACACTTCCAGGTTGCCGCCCGACCCTCTGAGGGGTGGGCTCAGAGCTCCCTAGCTCTGCCCATCCCAGCACCCGGATGGACTCGTCCCTCTCTGGGGTGGCGGGGAGCCAACCGCCTCACTAGAAGAGGTCACACACAAAACAGAAGTCTGTTAAATTATCCTGAAAGAAATTACTTATAGGACTATACCCAAACTTTGGTTTTTCCCCCTTGACTTGCATTGCTATGAAATAGCTGTGATATGGAAATCCATTCTGACTATTGTCACGTACATGAGCACATTGTGTCTCAGTTTGCTTCTCAAATTCTCAGAGAGTTCTAGACAGAACAAACTCTAGAATTCATAAAGGGAAAGAGTGCCCTTTTAATTTGTTTGGCAATTTTAAAGCCTGGTGCTGAAAATGCTTATTTACACCAGAATTCTCTTGGAAGCCAATGGGGCTATCAGCATGAGTCAGTGTTTGCAGAGCCTAACATTTCATTGCTAGAATGTATGAATGGAGGTGGAGGGGAAAGAGTGAGACATAACGACAGACCTATGCAAATAGACCTGTTGTTGACTTTAGTGGGACTACTCTTATGAGTAAAACGTGGTAGGTTTGAGATCATTAACTAAGATAAGCCAATCACTGCCAGTAAGAGAGCTCCGAAATTCATTTATAAAATGTTTTAAAACATGACTTTCAGCTTTTAACAGTTTTAATGCCTCAAACGGTTGTGGTTCCACTACACAACCCTGACAAAGATTATGAATATTCTCTGATTGCCAACAGTTCTGTTATTTGGACTGAGATGGGAGTAAATTCCAAAATTCAGGGCTATTCAAAGGACATCGTGACTACAGCCCTGTCTCTTAAACTGAAGAACTCCTCTTCTGATGGCAACTGCACAAGTATCTAACAGGGGGACAAGCACCAGGCCAGGTACATACTTCTAGCTTAAAGCCAACAGCTAAAAATCCACCTAGCAATCGATAGGTAGACAGTGCAAGTCACAGAGCACTGGTATCACGTTCTCCCAGAGAGAAACTCTGCTTAGAAAAAGACGCTGCTGCCTCCAAATGTGGTTTAAGGTGTGGCCTGAAGATCACATGGCAGCAATATAACCTCATGGTAACAAAGGTGTGGACTACAGCTTGCATCCAACAGAAATGGTAGTTTCTTTCTGGCCAAATGTAGATGAAGGAGGGCTCTCCCAGTCAGTGCTGCTAACTGATCAAACAACTAACTGGGAATCCAACAGTATCACAAACTCTGAACTCATGTAATGGATGGTGGGCACTTGCCCAGAATTAGGATGTGTGATATATTTGTATAACAATCCTTATTTTATTGTTGTTGTTTTATCCAAATACTCAGAAATTTCTCTAGCCACTGGTTACTAGTCAGACTGCTAAAGAATAAGTTAGGATAACGAATACAGGACACTTGCACACTGTCTGTTTTAAAATTACAGAGATGGGCAGGAAAGCAGCAAATGTCACCAGTAACCCTGGAGTGCTTTCATGCAACACTTTTTTTTTTCCTTTCAGTAAATACTGGGTTGACTCTCCACACTATGTTAATACAGCATCATCAATTCTGCTGAGGATAAATGTGCCCTTGGACTGCTGTGGAGAAACTGTCAATTTTCATTCTTTATTTATTTGCTTTCAAAATAAAATTCATTTTGTCGAGACAGCCTAGCAGATGGCAGGGGAGGCAGATTTCATGAATGGCAGCTAACAAAGGAGATGTGCTGTGAAAGGCTGCTCTTGAAATCTATGTACATTGGGTTTTCTTTTGGAACACACTGAGTGGTAATACTCTGATGTAAGAGAATAAATGAACCCAAAAAAGGATGTTGGTTTAAATGAAGAAGAAGATGAAGCAGTGGGTTAGCGGATTTCTAGGGTTTAAATCTCAGTTCATTCAGACAGTACAGTGAGAGGCTGGCATTTCCACAAAGGCAAATATCAGAGTGTCTTGGTGTAAAATTGACTCACATCATCCACAAAAGTTACTCCATAGTGTCTGAGCATCTCTTTTATGCAAGATCATTAAAACTTTTCCCACAGCAATAAGTAGCCTTTCAAATAAATCCTTGCAACCTAGTTTACTTTCCAATGCTTTTTTTCCTAGCTGTCCTTAGTGAGCCTACAATATCTGTCTGTAATATTGGCCTGCTATAGTTATTCCTGCTTTTGTCCCCTCATATTTGGTCCATTACTATGCACTTGATAGGGGGTCACACTTCAAGATGCTTCAGAATAATTCATTGGATAAAATCCTGGCCTCATTGAAATTAATGGCAAAACTCCCATTGACTACAAGGAGGCCACATTTCACCTTTAGTATAGAAAGCATTGCATTGCAGAGGACTTTACATTGAGGCCCCATAGTCTGCTTGGTTTCCAGTAAGTTTCTGGGTGGCATTCAGGATATTGGAATTCATTCATAAAGCCCTAAACAATTGAGTCCTGCCTTCCAGAAAGACCTTTCCCCTCGTGTGATACCACAGCAGCTTTAATCAGTAGAGGAATTAATCATGGTCCTTTAAAAGTAAGGGCACATATTCCATTAAGAGTCTTCATCTCTGGAACTCATTTCCACAATTGAGCCAACAGAGCCCAGAATGAAGACAGGAAGTATAAAATTTTCTCTTTCTTGATTCTCACCTTTACAATAATACCCCTTCACTTGACTAGGGGTTGAATCATATCAGCAATTCACATTCCTGACTCAGGCAAGACAGTGACATGTTTCTGACAGGAAAACAAAAGGCTAATGGGATGCAGCATCCCTCCTCCTTCTGGTAATTCAATTTTTATTCCCTCTAAGAATCTGCTAATCCATTTGCCTCTGACTTGACTTTCACACTGCTCAGGTTTGTCCCTTAGGGCATGTCTACACTGTAATAAAATACCCACAGCTAGATAGTGTCATCTGCCTCCAGCTACAGGGCTCAGGCTGTGGGCTATAAAAGTCCAATGTAGACATTTGGGCTCAGGCTGGATCCCAAACCTCTACACTGCAGTTTTACAGCCCTGCAGCCCAAGCCCAAGTCAGCTGACATGGGCCAGTTGCAGATATTTTACTGCAGTGTAGACATACTCTTAGTTTCCATCTGTGCTGAACACCGTGCAGTGACCTTGCTATGATGTTTATATGCAGATAATTAGGTTAAGGAACAGCCCCTGAGGCTGGGACATTGCCTTTAAAGTCCCAAGCAAATATCTAAATTCTGAAAGAGAGAAATCCTATTTTATTAACTTTGTGCCTATGAGAAATTCTCCTCATGGCATCACACTTTTATATTGACTTTTTTTTCCTGTGTATGACCTTCACCACATGACTCTTCCTATACCCAATTGCAGCACTGGGTCTGAAGACCTTCCAGAACTGATACTGATGTGTGCACTCTTTAAACTGACCACGGGGGTCACCCCTTCCAAAGCCTCAGAAACATTGGGAATAGGAAGACAACTGTCCTAATGTTTGCTCTCGCTCTTGTTTTCATTTATTTATTTTTGCTTTGTTGCTAATTCCCTTTTCACTCCCATTGTTTCTTTTGCCCAGTAAATGTATCGCCCTTGTCCTTTGTTCTAAGAATTCCACCCATACACACTTCAGCTGATTCACTGAATGCTCAATCCGCTTTTTAAGCTAAAGGGTGGTATTTCTGCAAGCAATCATTGGCCTGAGTCTATTCCCAATGAAGTCAATGGGTATTTTAGCATTGATTGTACTAACTTCAGAGTGAGCAAAGTTAAGGAAAGACTAAGCACCTTTGAAAATTCCACCCATATCTTGTATTGGAATTGTACTCAGAGGCAGAACATTATTCAGTGTCTGAGGCTGTCTGCACTGCACAGTTCTTGTGGAAACGTGTAGGGTGCAATGGGTAGCTACACATGTCAGTGAACGGCTCTGGAAAGGTGAGGAAATGGGGAACTCCCAAAGCCTTTTCCTGCTGCCTCCTCACTGCCACGGTCATGTCCAGCTCCTGGGGTCTTTCCTTGTGGCAGGGAAAGATTCTGGCAGGTCCCTGCAGCGGGGAAAGGTTATAGCAGTGCGGAGCTGCAGGAGTTTTCCCCACTGTCTCTCTGTTGCCAGAGCCTCTCTCTGCTGCCAGAGTCTTTCCCTGATGTGAGGAAAGACTCCAGCAGCTGGGAGGCAACTGTGGGACAATACATTGCTAAAAATATCAGTGTAGACGGGGATGCACTGTTAGGAGAGTAATGAGCCATATAAGGTAAATAGCCAGGTACCTACCCACACAATTCATGTCTTTAATCCAGTTGCTTAACTAGTTCCTCATGGTTTACACTGCTATTTATACTTGTGCTAGGAGAACATGTAGCATATGTATTCTACATACCACCAAAAGGGAAGTGCAGTGTAGTCATACCTTAAATGTATTCAGGAGAGCGGGAGGCACTGGGAATCTAGTAGGAATGGATTTTGTCCATTGATGAGAGAGATATTTAGATGGACTAGTCATATCTATAAAGGAGAATAGCATCTGCAGATCCACAAGTTAAGATTAAATTACAAGGGCTAACTATCCTCATACTTCAGGGCATAAATTCATCACAGCTTATGTCAGGAAGAAATTTTCCTCATGGTACAATACCACTGGTGCATTATAAGCAGGAGGAGTTAGTGCCTTACTCTAGGGGTTCTCAACCTTTTTTGAATCATGCCCCTCAACTTTTATTTAGCTTGGAGCCTTTCCCTTACAAAATAGGACTTTCCTATGTAAATTCAATGGAACCGGGAGCTATTAATACATTGATTCCAATAGAGGGAATTCTATTTTAAATAAATCAGCCCTTTGATCCTGCTGTCTAACTTTAGGATAGGAAACTTTTTAAAGCATATACTTTAATATCCATATTTTCAGGGCACTACTTCTCAATTTCAACATCAAAGAGTACTAGCACCCCCATACACCAGGTCGCAATGGCAGGTCAGGCGCAATGATGGCGAGGCAGCAGGACCAAATTTGTGTGAGCACTGTTGCAGCTCTGCAAGTGGGAAGGCCTAAAACATTCTAAAACACAGGTCAGGCCCAATGGTGAATTTGTTTCCCCTTTCATCTTCACCTACTCAAAACTAAAACAAGCCAATACTTAGTTCTCTTTTTAAAGCCTCTGGGACCTTTTGATTTATCAAAAAAAAAAAAAAGTAAAGAGATTTATACCAAGATTTTTCAACAGGGCTAAAGTGCTTATTTTAATCTTCTTAATTGTAATAAATGAGTTGTTACACTCCAGAGGTAAATGTAAATCAGCATGTCTTCACACACAGAATAAGGAAAAATAACCTTCTAAATGGAAAGGTGTAGCAATAAATTTAAAACAAGGGATGAAATGTATTGTACAAACTATTGTACAGAAATCCTGAAACACTAAGACTGAGATTTTCAGAAGAGTCTAATGGAGCTAAATGCCCAAATCCCCTTGGAATTCAGTGAGATTTAGGTACCTAATTACTTAAGCTCCTTTGAAAATCTCCACCTGAGGTCTCCCTCCAAATGAGGTAGAAGCTCACTATTACTTAGTAGCAGGGCTGTCCAAAGCACTTCCATCAAAAACTGACAGACAATGTTGGGTTTGCAGCTAAACTATTGCAGGGAGGGGGGGGAGGGAGTGGTTTTTTTTCCTGTTTTGCTTTGTTTCTTTTGCAGAAAGTGGCTGCCTTCTGTGGAAATTTTCTATTTTTCACTGAAAATTCCCTGTGACTGGGTGCCTGGATAGGTGACACTGAGAATGACACATTCATGGCAGGCTGCAAAAAAACAGAGCAGATAGTTCCCCAAAACTGGTGGTTTACTCTAAAATTAGATTCACCAAACCAGTATCAAAAGAATCATAGAAGATTAGGGTTGGAAGGGACCTTAGGTGGTTATCTAGTCCAACCTCCTGCTCAAAGCAGCACCAACGCCAACTAAATCATCCCAGCCAGGGCTTTGTCAAGCCTGATCTTAAAAACCTCTAAGGATGGAGATTCCACCACCTCCCTAGGTAACGCATTCCAGTACTTTGCCACCCTCCTAGTGAAATAGTGTTTCCTAATATCCAACCTAGACCTCCCCCACTGCAACTTGGGACCATTATCATCTGCCACCACTGAGAACAGCTGAGCTCCATCCTCTTTGGAACCCCGCCCCCGCCCCTTGAAGGCTGCTATCAAAACCCCCTCACTCTTCTTTTCTGCAGACTAAATAAGCACAGTTCCCTCAGCCTCTCTTCATAAATCATGTGTCCCAGCCCCCTAATAATTTTTATTGCCCTCAGCTGGACTCTCTCCAATTTGTCCACATCCTTTCTGTAGTGGGGGGACCCAACACTGGACGCAATACTCCAGATGTGGCCTCACCAGCACCGAATAGAGGGGAATAATCACTTCCCTAGATCTGCTGGCAACGCTCCTACTTATGCAGTCCAATATGCCATTAGCCTTCTTGGCAACAAGGGCACAATGTTGACTCGTATCCAGCTTCTCATCCACTGTAATCCCCAAGTCCTTTTCTGGGAAACTGCCACTTAGTCAGTTGTTCCCCAGCCTGTAGCAATGCATGAGATTCTCTCGTCCTAAGTACAGGACTCTGCACTTGTCCTTGTTGAACCTCAGATTTCTTTTGGCCCAATCTTCCAATTTCTCTAGGTCACTCTGGACCCTATCTTTACTCTCCAGCATACCTACCTCTCTCCCCATCTTAGTATTATCCGCAAACTTTCTGAGGGTGCAACCCATCCCATCACCCAGATCATTAATGAAGATATTGAACAAAACTGGCCCCAGGACCGACCCCTGGGGCACTCCGCTTGATATTGGCTGCCAACTAGACATTGAGCCATTGATCACTAATCGTTGAGCCCAACGACCTAGCCAGCTTTCTATCCACCTTATAGTCTATACATCCAATCCATACTTTTTTAACTTGCTGGCAAGAATACTGTAGGAGACCATATCAAAAGCTTTGCTAAAGTCAAGATATATCACGTCCACTACTTTCCCCATATCCACAGAGCCAGTTATCTCATCATAGAAGGCAATCAGATTGGTCCTGAACTCGACCATCTCATGGTCACTGCTGCCCAGGTTGCCACCCACTTCTAGTTCCCCTATCAATTGTTCTAGACTAGACACAATAAATCCACCCCCACTGGATCGATTGCTGTCCGTCGATCCAGCGGGTAATGTAGACAAGCCCTAAGACATGAAAGAGAATTAGCATCTATAGGATAATTTGGTTACATTGTTAACCTTCAAACAGGACACAGGTACACAAACACATTTAGTATCTACCCTTGCTTCTTGTGAATACAAAATGAAAGAAGCAGTTTGGAATCTCCAATTAGACATCTGTACTCTCTCCAGCATTTTATTATTGATAGTCTAAATTAAGGTCTGTTTCCTTTTCCACACTAGTCAGACTTATTTAGAGCCTGATTCAACGCCCATTAAAGTGAATTGGAATCTTTCCAGTTTTTGGAAATTCTTTGCTGTAGTAAGTAATCCTTTTTCTGATACATAATTGATACTCTAGATCATACTCATTTTGAACATCAATTTCTTATATCACACTAATACACAGAAGAAACATTCAACATTGTGATAGAAATTATGAGCTAGAATCACAAAGGGGACTTAACTATTAGGTGATGCAATGCTGAGTTTAGGCACCTGGCTGTCTAGTGGAATCTACAACCATGAGCTAGCTCCCCAGGCTCCCCATACAATGCATGGGGGAAAATACCCTCCTCTTAGATTTCAATGCCTAAGCCAGGCCAGTTTGAAGAGTCCAGCGGTTTGCGCACTCAGCTGGGATGTGGAAGACCAGCATTCAAATTCCACCTCTGAATCAGAGGAGGGACTGGAACCTGGGTCTCCTACCTGCTATCTAAGTACCCTAAATCTAAAGGGTATTCTGGGGTCTCTTTCCATCAATCTCTGCTGTTGAAGCTGTTCTATTTTGTATAAAATAGTTGAATATTTATTGGAGCGGGGCCTGGTCTTCCAGGTAGGTACCCTAAGCTACAGTCACTCTCATATAGTGGTCCCTTATGGACTTGGAATCTATGAATCTATTAAACTCTTTCTCTGACACCCCCCACCACTTCCTTCTCAGCAGCTGTTTTGTGCAGAACCCAATTTGGGAAGTTCTCTCAGACCACACTAACCGGATGGTGCCCCACAGGTGAGAGGGCCATGGGAACGCTAGTTTGAGGATTCTACTGGGGCTTAGGTGTGAGCTAGACACCAAGCAACTCAGTGGCATCAGGACTTCAGCGGCTGTGCGCATGTCCACCAGCAGTAATGTGGAGTTTCAGGAGCTTTACCAGTGGAAACTCAGATGCCTACAGGTTTAAGCAGCAGCTGAACAGGGGTTGTGAAGATCTAAATTTTGGATTTTAGGCACCTGAAGTGGCAGTCAGGCACCTAATTCACTTTCTAGATCCAGCCCTCACTAAACTAAAGACAAGCTGTAAAGGTTCAGTGTGGAAAGTGAAGGCTATTTATAATAGGATAAAACTTATTGAGGCAAAAATACTTTCCTGCAGCATGCAATGACAAAAGGAAATTTAAGAAGCACACAAGTTAGAATTGCTTTTGCCGCTTACCAAATTTGTCCAAATGTGAAATTCTAATGGATTTCAACCTAGGTTTTAATTCCCCCTGAAGCTACAGTGGCTTGTACTATTTATACCAGTGCTATAAATACTCACTCCTTCAAAGGATAACTTCAGGTCCGTGGATGTGAAGGATTTTCTTCCAAAGCATGATATTCTTGGCACTGTTATACCATGTGCACTGCAGTACAATAAAGTGATTGTGTGATACTGAATATGTTGGTGACTAACCATTTTGCCACTCACGCCAACAGACACTTAAAAAGGAGCTCTCAAGCTTTTTTGCCTTGTAAATCATGGCAGAGTGCTGGAGAGACCAGTAAAAGCATCACACTTAGCAGTACAGTAGTTCTACTCCCAAGGGCGCACAACAGTTGTGGTCTTTAACTCAAAATACAATACAATGAGTCTGAGCCTCCACTGCTCTGCACCTTGTGTGGTCATCTGCACTTGTGCAAATTGAGCGTAAAGAGGGTGTGAAGTGTCACCATATCATGGTTTACATCTATTCTGCACATGGGTAAATGACTACACAAGGTGCAGAGCAATGGAGAATCAGCCCCATGTTCTCTATCTGTGCATACCTTTGGTTGTGCTATAATATTGCTGTATTTCCTTCCATGTGTATTAACAGCATGTTCATGAAAGCTGAACAGCGCTCAGATTTCAACCTAACCCTCCTTCATTCATCTGTTACCTTTCAGGATCGTCACATCAGAGGAAAATCTGATCCGTGTAAAATATCTTCTTACATTATAAACTGTCAATGACTCCTGCAGGGAATGACTCCTCTGCTCCAGTTTCTTAGATGAGTCCCAGTGGCATGCACTGTGCATAAATACTGCCCACCATTGCACTTCACAGGCTGATAAGTGCTGTCTGGTTTTAAACAAAATGCTTCAGAACAGGCGAGTCTGTCACAGTTTCATAGTGTATGGTATGTCTGTGCAGTTTAGAAATAGCATTCAATACCTTGTTCGAAGAAAGAAAAATGCAAAGCTATGGACTCATTAAGATTCCATGTACTTTAAAGAAGCTAGGACTGAGTGTGTTTGGTATACTCTGTTGCAGTGAGACACAGACAGCAATGCAACCTGCTACTCCCTGTGGCCAGAGAGATAAATGGGTTGGATGCCCTCCAATAACTTAAATAAGACTTAAGCATGATCGTTGTCATGATCAGGCTAAGCTGACTAAGTTGGCTAGCTCCTGTCACTGAAGGGAATTCCTGCTATGTGAAGGTGACTGTCCCTGGCCCGTATTTTTTTTTTTAAACATAACTCAGTTAATTCTAACAAGATCTCTTTAAGGACATCTTTTATGGATCAAATTGATATTTCTTCCATGCTGTTCAGTAGTGTTTAAATGGTCCAGTTTTAAAATACTAGCCTAGGAGGTAGGAAACTTGGGTTCAAATCCCTGTTTTCCCATAGATTTCCGAGTGACCTTGGGCAAGTCACCTAGCCTCTGAGCCCCTCACTTTCCCATTTGTAAAATGTGGGGAAATAAGGCTGTCATAAGGATAACTGCATTAAAGATTGTGAAGTGATTTGAGATCTACTGGTGAAAAGTGCTATATAAGAGCTAGAATTATAAATATATAAAGGAGAGTTTACATCTCACTAAGTATTACTACAGAAACTGGCATATACATTTTCTTAGGTCCGATCCAATGCCCATTGAAATGAGTGAAAAGACTCCCTTGGACTTCACTGGGCTTTGGATCAGACCTTTATTTCCCCAGAATCATAATGTTATGTTTTCTATGCTATTTCCTATACCTTTGCAGCTAATGAAGAAAGCTTGAAGAAAAGATTAAGTTAACTGGAAGATGTTTTAAATACAGTAATTCAAAACCTGCATGGTTCTAGTTGAAAATTAAATTTACATGCTACTCAGACATTGCTAGCTTGAGCCCTTGACATAATAAAACACTTAAATATTTGATGGAACAACATATCAGTATTTTTTCTTAAGGTATACTCGCAGAACTTATTTTTATGGTAAGACAAAAAAAGTAATGTGGAAATTTCACTGTGGTTTTGGGTATAGGTTGGCAGTGGCAAGGGAATAGACTCCAGCTAATTCTTCCTCTGATCCCAAGCACAGCACTGCAATTAATCACTGCTGCTGTTAATTCATTTCCAAATGATTTTATGGTTAAAACCAAAACTATATCTTCTCTTTTCATGGAGTCCATTGGGACTAGCTGTTCATTTTAAAAGATAATGTTTTACATTGTTATGGCTCTATACGATGGACCAGGTGTAGGAAGGCCATCATTGTTAAACAGCACACTTTGTGGCCCACACTAGTGGAAAAAGGGAATTAAGAATGTTGGGGGGCATGCAGGGGAATTTACAATTTGCAAAGCTAGAAGGTCCTGGACTTTGGGCACCACATAAAATTAATAATTTGACTGTGCTAACTATGATTGCTACTCCTAGATGGACGGGGAATCCTAAAGTATTGGGGGAGAGAGAGAGAGTGAAGGAGGTGGTACGGCTCAGGAACACAGTATGCACTCTGGGGTACCACAACTTTTTGGTGGGGACAACCAAATGCCAGGGGAGCCTGCCAGGGGAGCTTGAACCTCACCTCTCTGACTCAGATTGGGACCCATATCCTATTGTGAAGTGCGCAGATGAAGGAGAATGTGACAAATGTCATGGCAGACAGCACTGAATGGGAGTCTCTGGTGACCAATCTCTTTGCACCCATACCTCCCGGGTCCATTAACACCACTGATTTGATATAAAGGAAAATAGTGCAATCGGTACCCATTGCCCAACTAATAGCTGAGCACAGGAAAGTGGGGACAATAGTGTGTAGACAGTGGAGTTACACCGTGGCGGGCTGTACCAGAGGAGGAGAGTGTGCACCTTTTGGCTTGTACTTTAAAATTAAGCTTAATGGTGGTTCAACTAATTACATCTATTGTAGTCCTGGGAACGAATTGATGGGCAATAATCTTGGGGAAAAAAGCACAGAAAAACAAAAATATGATGCAAATTAAACAAATGCTAATATAAAAAAGAAAAACAAAGATAGTAGATTATTGGTAGGCCTGGCTTGCCATGAGTAAACAAACACATAAGGGGGAGGCCTCATTCTTTGGACAATCATCATGCGGAAAACAGAATGTTTGTGCTAACTAAGGCTATGTCTACACTACAGACCTTACAGAGGCACAGCTGTACTGCTGCTCTAAGGTCTCCTGTGTAGCTGCTCTATGCTGACACGAGAGACCTCTCCCCTTGCCATAATTAAACCACCCCCAATGAGCGGCGGTAGCTATGTTGACAGGAGAGCATCTCTCACCAGCACTTTTGTTGCTGAAACTTACGTCGTGTCGCTCCTGCGAGCGGCAACAGCAGCTGCATAGGGAGGGAAGCAGGGATCTGGCTAGCAGCAATGCCAGCCACACGGCGGGAGGGTGGCAGGGATCAGGTGAATGGTGATGCCAGTCCTGCATGCGGGGCGGAGTGGGGGCAGCAGGGCTTGGGTATGGAGTGACACCAGCCCCAAGCAGGAAGCAGGCTGGGCTCGGACAAAAGCCCTACATGTGGGGAGGGCAGGGCACAGGCGAGCAGCTTGGGTCAGCCCTGCGAGGTGTCCCATTTTCCCTTTCGGAAATATGGTCACCCTATGTACCCTGCATCCATCCTCATTGCATTTGAGTCTGATCAACGCAGCGTAGCATTGGTGTATGCCAAATAAAAATACCCAAGTGATGAACTCTTGAGTCCTGAGTTCTTAGGAAGCTGAGTGGAAAGAGGTCTCAGAGGTAATTCAAACACCAGGCAAAAACCATCAATGCTATTTTGACCATCTATACTCACTCAAACAAATAATTTCTATTTACATTTAAACTTAAATTTCTATCTGCTGCAAATGCCATTTTAATTTACCAAAAATACATAGAGAAATGTTACTGGTTTACATTAAGATAAATTGAAACTGTTTTGTAACTGGCTCTTTGGCAACAATGCTAACCAAAATGTTTAAGGAGAAAATCCTTAACAAAGAGTTAACATGTCTCTGTTCATGTGTGCAGCCTCATGCATACATGGAATACAGGATTGTCTGTGTCACAGTTTGCTGCTTTTAGTTCTCAGAAAGTGAATGTAGTGTTGTTCATCAAAAGCTCAGTGCTCATGTGAGCAGCCAGAAGAAACTTAAGAAATACTTGATTCCCACCAGTCTCCGGAGTTTTTGCATTTCTGGATGTAGTGTACTTTCCCATATATGCATTGATTTAAGGGTTATCTGATAATCAAATAGGTCAGGCACTTTAATTCTCAAGTCTGTAAATGCTATGTCTGTAAAGCTCTTTGCAGTCCAACCTTTGTCCTTCTCTTCTCCCTCGACCCAGAGAGAAGGTGTAATCTCATCTGCAAACACAAATTTAATCATTTATAAACTGATAACTCACAGATCAACCTCTTTACTCCAGACCTGTCTCCTATCCTGAGTAAAGTCTTGGCCTGTATCTGACATCTCCTCATGCAAAATAAGGCTGCCAGCTTGAGATCAACAGGGCCAAAACAGAACTCCTAATCCTTCCCCCAAAGCCTTCCCTTCTCAGTTACTGTGGACAACTCCACCATCTTTCCCATCTCTCAAGCCCATAACCTGGGTGTCTTTCCTGAACTCAGACTTCTCTAGATCCTCACATTCAGACTGTGCCTAAATCTTGTCAATACTTTCTGCATATAATTTCTAAAACATTCCCACAGCTAAATTCTCATCCAGGCTCGCAACTTGATTACCACAAGATCCTCTTCTCTGGCCTTGACAAATCTGATTTTGCCCTGCTCATATCCATTCAAAAGCCTGCTGCAAAGATAATCATTTTTACCATATCACCCTTCTCTTTGCATCCCTTCACAGACTCTCCCTTCCTTCGTTGCATCAAGTGTCTTCATTTTCAAGGTGCTTCACAGCCTGTTCTCGTCCTCTCTCTCATATGCTATCCAAATGTCAGCTCCACTCTGCCAATAATGCCAGCCTCCATCGCCCACTTGTTAGTTTTCAAACTGCACCTTTTTGCCTTCTCCCAAGCTGCCCCTCTCGCATGGGAGGAGTGACCTGTGAACAACCACAAAGCCACCTCATTGTCTTCCTTCAAATCTTTCTTAAGAATCTCCTTTGCCATGAAGCTTACAAAAAATTGGACACTGGTTAGGCAGCAGGTGTGCTATTGCTTATCATGAGACTATTGCTTATCATGCTTAGTAGTATGATCTCGTTGTTTCTTTGTATTTCTCTGCCTGTATCTACCTGTTGCCTCTTATTTTATACTTAGATTGTAAACTCTTTGGGGCAGGATTGTCGTCTTGTCCTGTGTTTGTACAGAACAGTGGGGTTCTGATCCATAGCTGGGGCTTCTAGGCACTACTGCAATAGAATGGAATGAATAAATAATCACCCAGAAATCTAATCCCATAATGTCCCCCTGGCTTGACTAACACTTATAAGAAGCCTTTCTTTAACCCAGTACATCCAATTTCCCCTGCCTTCTGGTTTTGGTATGACTTTGATAGGATTATGTCCTTCAACTGCTTTGACATACTAAACTAAATCCAGGGTCATTTTGTAGTTATTGCTCAGTCAAAACTCCCACTGAAGTCTGCCCAACCTGGAAAAAGTTTGAGGTTATGTAAATAAGCCCATGCTTTAGCAATCCTTGCAAATATATTATTTAAAAAAAATGTAAAGAGAAAAAACTTGTCTAGAAAGAAAGGTAAATTATTATAATACATTGGGGTGGAAAATGCTTTACAATTCCTAACACACAGTGGGAGCACTTAAAGTTTCTTCCAGTTCTAGAACTATTATTGGTTCTAGTGTAGAGATTTTTTCTGAAACTTTTAGTCTCCCTAAAACTGAACTTTAAATGCATCCACTGTATGAAGAAACATGCCATGATCACTGTCACACTGTGTGCATTAGCTCATAAGTGAGAGGGCCAATCTCAGGTCAGACTGTCAGAAAACAGGGCAGACACCCCAAACTGGTGGTATATTCTATGTTTAGATTTCACCAAGCCAGTAACAACTGTGCGCTTCTGGATTACTGTATTTATTTTACCATGGAGTCACAAACAGTCCCCCTTAGGCTCGCTAGTGTATCTTGCCATCCAGACAAGCTGGACTTTGTGGCAAAAGCTTATTAACATAAAAAATCACCACACATTAGGTCACTCCTGATCCCAAAGAGCCAGTCACTGACTCCAGGTCAGTGGTGCTCTTGATCTCACACCAAAGACAACGCTGTAGCCAATTTCTCTAGTAAACGAACTAAAGATTTATTAGCTAAGAAAAAGAAATTAGTTATTGAGAGGTTAAAGCAGGTAAAATATAGTACAGGTGAGTCTAAGTTTGTATTCCAAATGATAGCAGAGATGTAGTGTCCATACTTGCTAGTTTTCCATAAGTCTCTCAGGCCTACCCAAAATGGCTTTGGGGACCCAATTGCTCAGGATTCCCCCTGTCAGAATCCATCAGCCCAGAGACACAGGATCATTCCTATAAACCAGTATATATAGGTCCTGCTCATAGAAGACAAGTTGACAGGTGTCTTAACCCATGTGGGTCCTTTCTTTGATGAATATGCAATGCAAGCAGTCTGTGGATTCCCATTGTTGAACTCAATGACCCTTGCTTTCAAGTCAGTCTTCTACATCTTTTGCATTCAAAGTAATTTAGTTACAGTGGTGTATATATAATGCAATTGACTGACATTATGGAAGGGATAGATACATGAAAACAATACAGGTATCATTCATTTAGTGTTCATGAAATTCTAACACCTGAATATACACGCACTTTGATCTAGGGTTATTTAATTATAGGGACATACATAACAATGTGATAGCAACCCACAGGTTTACAGATAAGCAAGCACAACACCACCACACTTCCTTTGAATTATATCAACACACAAATGAATTGTTACACTTAACACTTTTGACATTTGCACACCAGAGAATAGTCCTGAGACACTGACCTGATCTGGCTATCAGTGTCACAACCACAACAGTGTTCTGGTTTTACTCACTAAAAATTCTCATGCTGGAAGAGCTGCAGCCTATAAATTGCAAGATTGGAGTTATGCCTTTTGTGTGTGTCACAGAATGTATTGGAATTATTATTGTTTGAGGAAGCCAATGTCTCCTTAATGGAGAGTACAGTGTTTCCCTCAAACATGTCATGAAATAGCTTATGGCAATCTACTGGAGCCACTGAACTGGAATTCTACTCTATCTGATTTTCAGTCCTGCCCTTGGCAGATTTCAGAGAATGTCTTCTCTGGGTGTTCTAACTCTGAGTGAGGCTCTATGCCTGGTGTTGTGCAGAAGGTCAGACTAGATCATCATAATAGTCTCTTCTGGACTTAAAGATCTGTGAGATGGTTGGTAGATTTCTATTCAATAAAATATCTAAAATTTTGACATTAGGAGGGAAAATGTTCAGTTGTGGACATTGGCACTATTTGGAGTCTTTTTTGTTCCTTTTATGAAATATTTGCTGTGCATAATTTTCAATAATCTTCTTCTCTTGGCAGTGAAAGGTGATTTTTTTTTAGATCCAATAGTAGCCTTCAGTACTGTTGACCAGGAGATTTTGTTTACTTGCCTATAGACACTGATAGAAATCAATGGATTGGCGATGTTCCACGTGTTCCTTCCCAAGAAATCCCTAAAAGTGGGACTGGGCAATTCCTCATCTTCCCCAAATGCTCTCTTGTGTGGGCATGACCTGGTTCCATTGTATCACTCTATGATGGGGTGCTCTACTCACGCCAGGATGGCACCTCCTCCTAGATATTTTGGAATTAGCTCTGAAGAGCTGGAACGCCTTCCTACGGTTGCACTCAGTCTCTCTCTCACTCCAGGAACCTTACTGTCCTCTTTGTGACTCACCTCTCCAGCCAGGTCAATGTGTGGTTTCCCCTTCTGGGGATGTGTATCAAAGTCCCTGCTCACCTGCATCTAAGGCAGCCTCCCCATTGGTGTCAGAGACAGGACTCTGTGAACCCCTTGAGGGACTTTTGAGGAAACAGAGGAGGCTCTCTCAGTGGCTGGTAGGGGAACCCAGGCATGCCCTCTACTCATGGGTCTGGCTCAGGGACTCTCTAAACAGTAGCCAAGGTGTAGTTCCCTCCTACACCTAGCCACCTTTCCCTGAGCCTCTTCCTTGCCTCCTGGCCTTCCTCCATCTGGGTTTGCCAACTTCTCAAATCCCAGGGAACAACAGTGGGCTACTTGTCTCTGTAGCCCTCCAAACACCACCTCCACCACCCAGGGAGTGACTGCAGACTACCTCCCTACAGCCTCCTTGCTTCCAGTTTTCTGTCTTTATATAACCCCCACCTGTTCCCACACAGGTGAGCTCCCCTAATTAGGGCTTTCCTCCCAGGCTTAATTCTCCCAGATTGCAGCCTAATGGACTGATTAGACCCACTTGGCCCAATTCAGCTCTTGCAGGGCCAGTGTGAGTAGTGCACCCCATCACACACCCCTACTGTTCAACATGCATGGAAGGCCCCCAAGACTGATAATGAGATGATTTGGACTAAGGACAGCCAGCATAGTAATGTCTCATGTCTCTTTTCATCAGACCTGAATGGTGCTTCCCTGGTTGGCGAAGAGGGTCCTGAATGAGAGAAAATTTACTGAAGCTCAGGTGAGATGGAGGTGATATTAGGAGCTAGGTGGAAGCCTCTGGAAGATATTGGGGTGTTTTCTATTTCTCTGCCTGGGGGTGTGTGCTCACCATTTGGCTGTGAATTTGTAATCTGAAGGGATCTTCAACCCCAATTTCTCAAATAGCAGAATTCCAAAAACACTTTTCAAGGCTCCATTTCATCAGACCTTTAAGAGCTCTCTGACCTCCAGGTTGGATTAGTGAAATGAACTTTACATGGCACTACCTTTGAAAATTGGAAGCTTCAGCTGGTACAGGATGTGACTGCTCACTTACTTAGAAGTGTTGGTGGCATAGCACATATTGCACCTGTTCAACCCTGAATCAGCTTCCAGTTCATTTCTCAATCAAAGGTGTCAGTTTGTATATATAAAGCCTTACCTGTTTGATGTCTAGCTATTTCATATCCCCATCCTGCAAAAGTATCCAACTGTGGCAATCCTTATGCTCACACAGATCACTGAAGCCAACAGGACTCACCCATCCATACTGATACTTTTGCCAGATCAGTGTCTTAAATACTATTTTCCTTCTTATGTACCTGTCAGGCAGTTGATAGCAGCTGGTATACTCGTGCTAAAAGTCTCCAGATTTTGAGCTCTGGAGACCTAAGCACCGAAAATCCTTGGTGAAGGGCTCTCACACCTGGAATTTTCTCCCCTTACCTTTCTGGAACTTCAAGCATGGTCTGAGGTTATCTGTTTTGCTTCAGCAGGATGGCTGTGGGATGAATTAAGGAGTTTTGCACAGGAGCTGATAAGAGTTGATATTTTTAACATTTCTTCTTGTACATGGTACTAGATGTTTAATGATGAGCAGTTTTTTTTTATTCCTGACAAATTCAAATGTAATAAATAGTCATTCGGTAGGAAAAATTCTCCCCTTTGTAAAAAGGGAATGAGGTGGTGCAGAAGCAATTTTATCACAATGCACTTTGAGATGCTTTACAGTGGACCTATTTAAGCATATTCTCTTTGTTCTACCAGTGACAGATATGATGTCCCTTGTATTACAAAGGCTGGCCAGCAATGGGATGCCCTGCGGTTAGGCATGGCAAAGAGAAATATGTTTAAAATTTAAACATTAGGAAAACGCAAAGTTAAACCATGGAGCTTTCATGGAAGCAAAACCAGAAGCCTAGGGTTAGAAAGGACCTAGAGTATATGTTAGTAGGTCATCTAAATGAATACCCTGCTTTTCTTACAAGCCTCTTTAAGACCATTTACTTTAAAAGACCATGTAAAGAAGAGTCCAGAGGAGAAAAATATAAGCTGGTTTAACCCATTGTATGTGACATTATGATATTTGTTTATGTTTCACCAACCTACATGCTTCATATTTTTGAACATTTTATTTAACTTAAGGAGTAAAAACTCCTTTCCCCTAAAGTCTGATCTGTTGGGCCAAATTCTGATATCATTAAACCAGTTTAAATCCATTTAAAATCAGAGAGTTACTCCAATTTTACATCATAAAAGAATTTGACCTTTTATGACTGCATATTCTCCACAAGCAGCCACTTTCCCCCTGGCTGCTCCCCATTTCTTTTGCTACACCTTGAGTTTCAAGAAAAGTCTTATGGAATAATAAATTGCTCTATTATAGCTTTTGCCGGTAGGGAAAGCTATAGTTAAGGCTGCCTATTCTTCTCTTGAAGCTATTTTTAAATCCACTTACCCAAACGTGAACATTACTCAGTTTATAGAATCCCCACAAGGAGTTATGCTAAAATGAGATTTTGTTCTGTGTTACGTGATTGTGTCTTGTGTGAAATGCACTCCAGCCAACAAAAATGTGTTTGTGATTTGTAAGTAACTGAATATTATTTGTAACACCGGAAGCATTTGTTTGGCATGAATATGTATATCTATGGATGTGCGTTTGTGTAAAGCAAAGCAGACTACAATGATAAGAGGTCAAATTTCATGTGCTGGAAAAAATGCCTTGCAGCTCCTCAGAATGAGTTTGAGTTTTCTTCAAAGGTTAAGGTCATCATGACCTATTTCAGTTTTCTTTCTAAGAGACCTCAAGCTTCTTTGAAATATCACTGCTTTAGGCATTGTGGGGAACTCTTACGATTGGTACAAATTTGCCATTGTCTCTCCAGCCTGGTACAACTAAAAGTCATAAATACATCTTACAGCATATTATTTTAGCTGCACTGTCAGGAATTATTGTTTTTTCTGTAACGTACTGAGCATCTTTGCACAGCAAATTACAGACCCTTTTTTCCTTTGTAAATTAATATTTTCCCAAAAGTATTTTTCAACCAGCTGTAGCCAATGGCTGAAGTGCTCCTGAGTAAGTCCGGGGGGATTGGCTCCAGTGACAGTTATCATAGAATCCATAAAAGTTCCTGCATATATTAGCGTGTCTATGCTGATAGAAGAGATACCACCTGCCCCTTCCATGTGGCTGTAATCCCTCTCCCTGGCACAGAATGACATATTGAAAACCCCACACTAAATTACACTGAATTTTTCATATTCATGTGTCCCTTACATGGGATGCTCAAAGCATGCTGAGGTCCTTAGAAAGAGTTAAAGGCAATTTCACTGGAATTCTAAGCCCTCCTTAACACTCACAAAGTGTTGTTTTCTATTTGCAGATTGGTTTGTTCCCCTAGTAGGGGACATGTAAACAGAAAAATCCTGCTCCATCTCTGCAAAGAAAACAACTTCCAGAAGAGCTAGGCTAAAGATAATGTCTTCACTGAACAGCAGACCTGGGCTTTTACCCAGGTTTTATCCTAAACCTCCCTACCACCCACACAGAAAAATCTGACCCCAGTTTGGAGGTGTCTTGAGCCCATGCTAGGTTACCCAGCTGGGGGCGTAAGTTAGAACCTGGGCTCTGCTTTCACTCAGGCAGGAACCCACACACACTTTGCAGTGAGATTGCAGGCAAAATCATATCAGTGCTGGTAGTCCTTCAATGCCCTTCTGATAGTTCCAATAGTCCCATAGTCCTTTCAATGCCCTTCCCACTGAAGTTCTCCCACTATTGACAGAGAAAGAATGCTAAAGCATCTCAGCTCAAATGACCATGGAATATGTCCCCAGACACACAAGAGCAAGTACAGAAAGAATGAGCCTACAGTAACACTGGTAGGAGCACTCACACCTGGGTTAGGCTAACCCAGGTGCTAATCACCTGGGTTAACTGGGCAGTGAAAACATATCCTCAGTGTGTAGATGTGATTATTAATTTCCCATCTACCTTGTATGATTATTATTCTCCTGCGTCAGATGGAGCCACTGAGGTCCAAATTAACTGAGCTGTGCTTGCTAATTGTCTGTTGAAAGTCAATGAGACTTGTGGTGTTAGTGGTGAATGTTTAGAATAGCCACTAGGGGGCATAGATCAAGTAATAGTTTGCATAAACAGGAAATAAAGATGGTCTTGCATTTCCCCCCCCTCCCCCCGTGCATGCAGGATTTGATATGTCCAAACCTTCCACGACAGATGGCCATCCAGCCTCTTTTTGAGAGCCTCCAATGAAGGAGATTCAACAATTTTCCTAGGCAGTATGTTCCATTGTCCTACTGTTCTTACAGTTAGGAGGTTTTTCCTGAGATTTAATCTAAAACTGCTATGCTGTAGTTTGAACTCCTTGCCTCTTGTCCTGCCCTCTGTGCCAAGAGAACAATTTTTATCCATCTTCTTTATGGCAGCCTTTCAAGTATTTGAAGACCACTATTATATCCCCCCCTGTAATCTCCTCTTTTCCACATTAAAAATACTCAATTCCTTCAGCCTTTGCTCATGTGGCTTTCATTCCATCCCTTTGATCATCTTTGTTGCTTGCCTCTGGATCCTTTCTAGTTGCTCTAAATCTTTCTATACATTGGAGACCAAAATTGGACACAGTCCTCCAGCTGAGACCTAACCAGTACCAAATAGAGCGGTACTGAACTACCTCTCCTCTCTTGACAAAGGGTCCTTTTTAATCGTGCCAGAGTCTGTTTATTCCTCCCTGTTCATGAGCCTTCTCTTGCCCTGATCCAAACCGATTGTGTAGGTTGACCAGAGACAGAACAAAGACATAAAAGCTAATAGTTCTGGCATTGTCCCTAAATCTTAAGTATTTGCTGAGAGGCAGCTATTAGAACTGGCTAAAAATGACAATTCTGTTTTGTGATAACCTGCAAGGTTTTGAAATTCATTTTCATTCCATGTTGGAATGAAAATAAAACCTTTCCAACATTTTCATGAAACAGTTGTGTCACAACATTCATTTCTGGATCAAAAAAGGTCAAATTTCTGTTTCAGGGTCTCTCTGGAGGTGACTGGAGAGTCCATCTAGACCTCAGGAACCTTCCCTTCAAATACTTCAAAATCAAAATCACAAAACATTTTGGCTTTGATGAAACATTTTGATGACAACACATTTAGTCAAAAAAATGTTCCAACCAGCTGTAGTGGCTATCTTCAGCCATTCTTTTCCTTCCTGCCTGTATTTCCAGGCAGGTTCCAGTTGAGTTAAACTAATATAATCATGCAGACAACATTCCAGTACCTCAGCCAACATACAATATTCATACATTATCACAGAGCAGCTCCAAATCTGTCACAGGACACAGGATAGAAAAGCAGCAACTCCCCAGCATACTCTGCATTCCTGCTCCACCAGGAAGCAATCCATGTATGCACTTCAGCCCAGCCAAGGAGTCCAGTAGATGAAGGTTGTGTGAGGGTGACAGCATCCTGGAGCTATGATGCTATGGGGGTGTACTGAAATATTGTGTGCATGAAAACACAGAATGTACAAGGAATTCAGCAGACAATAACTCATTCCCCCAATAGAATGAGCTGAAGAAAACTCCTATTCCCTAAATGGCTTTTTCTCAAAGAAAGTCAGAATTTAGTCCATGGAGTTGACAGTATTGATAACTAAATGGGATGAGAGCTTGTGGGAGCTGGCTAAGCCAAAATACAAGATTGCCTTTAGAAACCACCACATTTTTCCCCTCTGCAGTTTGTTATTCATGTATTAAATGAATAACTGAAAATAAGATTGAGCTACATGCAGTTGTCCAAGTTTTCAGTCTTAAGTGACCTGAAAGGAAACAGGGGAAACAACTTTCTAATGCCTAATGCGTCCTGGCTGGCTGCTGTGCATTGTGTTCATAACTGTGCAGTGGAAGTTTTCCTGACTTTTCCTCCAGACTTCCATGTCACAATGGAACTTTTTTTTTTCCCTCCTTTTTTAGCAAAAAGGGTGGCCCTGGCAACATATCAACTACAAAAGAAATCTTGGAAGAGATTATTGTATAACTTTTTAGTACCAATATGGACTCACGTGGTGATCAGAAAGCCCATGATCTAGTTTGAATGTATTATGAATTAAAACAGTCTGAATAGAATAAATATCACATGGCTGGCTAGCTTATCAGTTAACACATCACATTCACTGATTTCTAGAGCACCAAATTTGTTCATCTCTTATTGCAGAAATGTCATTTGCACTATTTATTTATATTGCAATATTATTTTAAAAGTCCTTAAGTGCTATGAACATAAGTGGGTTTCCCCCCCAGATTAAGGGCTTTTTTTCTATTTTAGAGAAAATAGAAAAATGTTGTACAAAGAATGGAGATGTATAGTAATGTTTCTATTACTGGTGTATAATTTATGAAAATACATCTTAGGGCAAGGCAAAATTTTGGTGTAACTCATCTTTTAGCATAATGTAATGATAAATGGCATTGAGTGACCACCTCTTTCTGGATAAAAATTCCATGCTTGAATAATAAGAGCATAGCAGCAGGAATACTGACTGACCATCTGACCAAGACAGTGACAGTGATTGTGAAATTCTCAGGAAAATTAGAGAGGCTAGAAAAACAGAAAACCCAATAATAATGGGGGATTTCAACAATCCGCATATTGACTTCGTAAATGTAATCTCAGGACAGGATGCAGAGATAAAATTTCGAGACACTATTAATGACTGCTTCTTGGAGCTGCTAGTCCTGGAACCCACAAAGGGAAAAGTAATTTTTTATTTAGTCCGAAGTGGTGCACAGAATCTGGTCCAAGAGGTGAATATAGCTGAACTGCTCAGTAATAAATCAACTGTAATGTAATTAAATTTAATGTCATTGTAAGGAGGAAAATATCAAAGAAACTCACCACAATAGCATTTAGCTTAAAAAAAGGGGGACTACACAAAAATGAGGAAACTAAAAGGAACAGTCACAAGAGCGAAATGCCTGTAAGCTGCATGGAAACTATTTAAAAGCACAATAACAGAGTCTCAGACTAAAATGTATACCGTGCCCCCTACCCTCCCCAAAAAAATGCCACCATGGCTAACATTACAATCATCTGCAGTTCCCTCTTTCGAAAGCCCTAAACACAACACACCTCCTTCCTTCACATCATCCCCAGAGTGCCCTGCTTCATCAGCAACCTATGCCAAATGAAGGCAAGTGATTAGAGCAAAGGTAACACAAGTCCTTCTCAGACTTCAGTGATCTGTAGCACAAGGAGATTGTGCAAGCCTGTTCTGCAACTACCAGATAGACTAAGAGGTCCATTTTCTTCTCTGCCATACAGTGGTATAACAAAGCCCTAGAGGACCCTGGTGCAAGAATAGGTTAGGGGCCCCCTTCCTGATTCTGAAAACTAACATTTTGCTTAAGCCCATCATCACAGTCACCAGCATTCCCCACTCCCCCCACCATCCCCTCCAAAGCCCCCCAACACTCTCCACTTGCCCCATAACCCAACAGCAACTTACCCCATAGCCCCACTCATCACCCCCAGGACATTCCTGGCCACTCACCAGCGCCTCCTCCCAGCTCAGCACTCTGCTCCTGTCTGGCCTAGGGTGGCTCCTCCGGATCCTGGCTACCCAGTGATTCTATTCATTCCCATCACTCACACAACGAGGGCCAGATTTGAATGATGTTGTGACCCCATGCTCCACGTTGTTCCACCACTCACTCAAATTTGCACACACACACACACACACAGACACACACCCGTGTCATGATGGAGGGGCAGATGGGCCAAACCTGAGTGGTGCTGCGACTGCCGCACACCTGGTCACAATGCCACTCAGATTTGGCCTGGCCGCCCCTCTGTCCGACAGAGGGGGTGCAAATTTGAGTGAGTACTTTTGCAACTTGGCCCTGGTGCAGCGGCACCACTTGCACTATTGTAGCCACGCCAGTGCTGCCACAGCCTCTACAAGAGCTTTCAGACAGTGCGTCATGGAATGAACTTCAAACCCAGACCCATAGGACTTCTCATGCAGCGAGCGCCCGTCCTATGTTGCTGAAAAGATGAACCGTATCTGAGATGATCTTGCTCAACCTGAGAAAAGAGAAGCAGATAAGACAGTGGTGTGCACCACATTCCCTGACAGAGTTCAGCCCCCTCATGAGAGGTCAATGAATCATTAGAGGAGAACATTAAATGCTACCAGAAAGTGTGTCTCCAGGGGATTTCAGTGGAAGTCGCTCACATACAATATTGACTGTATCCAGGCCCCTGGCTCTCTTTTTTAATCCAGAAGTTTCTCATTACAGAGATGTTGACAGAATTCTTCTTTTTTGGTAAACAATACCAGCTATAGGGACAGCTTCCACACATCGGAGATATATCACTAGGGCCATCGCTAGAGTGCTAGCGACATTGTGGTGCCCTATGCAGCCCCAGACCTCCACGGGGGAGGGAGGGAGGGGCTGCAGCCAAGGTCTGTGGGGGGCAGGAGCAGGCTTGGGGGCAACCACCCCCCAGCACAAGCAGGTGGAGCGAAGCAGGTTGGGGCTGGGTCGCTCCACTTCCTGCCACCCGGTGATTGCAGGGCGGGCCCGACCCCGCACTCATGGGGCAGCAGGAAGTGGAGTGACCCGGCCCCAGCCCAGTCCACTCTGCTCCCCTGGCTCCCAGCCTTGGGACTTGGAGGACGGGGGGAAACCACCCCCCAGCACTCACCAGTGGCAGGGCTGGGTGCCGGCGGAGTGGAGCAGGCAGGGGCCAGGTCACTACTTCCAGCCGCCCGGTGAGTACAGGGCATGCCTGCTGCCTGCTGCAGTCCCCCAGGACATCTCGGGGGAAGGGGTGGAGTGGGGCAGGGGCTTTGGGGAAGAGGTGGGGCGGGGGCAACTTTCCTGGCCAGCTCAGCCAGCTGGGGGATTGGGCTGGCTGCTGGAGCAGCACACAGCTGCGTAGTTTGTGTATGGGTAAGGACGGCCCTGTATATTACTCCTTAGTGAGACCCAAACAAATGTAGGCTGTATTCAACCAAGTCAAACTGATCCAGATTTCTTAAAGAAATGTTTAGAAACACCAACATGAAAATGACAGAAGGAGCTTGCTATACTTTTTTCAAATTCCCCTTTTAGCGTGATCTGATAATGCCTCATACATATCTAAAAACACCTTGCTTGTGAAATAATTCACCAGTTCCCGTCCAAAATTTGTCTATCTTTTATAGCTTCTGTACTGACACTCTGCCAAGTAGCATCAGAGAAACAGCAATTCATGCCCCATTCTAAGATCACTTGCAGAAAGAAAATCATCCACAGCAGATTCCTTTGTTTTCTGCTTCTAAATACTTGTGTAAATTGTGGTTTCCATGCATTCCCAAATAGAATGTCTTTATTTCCCCACAAAAACTTACATCAGTACAGAAGATACAGTTCAAGCAGCCTGTAACATTTCTGAATCAGAGACATTGCTGACTAGTCTTCTTTTACTGACTGGATCCAGCTCCCATCCTGGAATTTTAAAGATTTATTAGAGAGATTATAAATCTTGAGCTAACCAGAAAAGAATTCATATAGTAAGCCTTAATAGGAAAACTTGATGTGGAAGCACAGTGGTACATTGACTTCGGGCAAGACTAATCTTCCAGTACAGAAGGACTGAGCCAGGTGATTTAACTCTTAACCCCAGCACATTTTGTATTAGCTGAAGAGCAAGACTGCCAACTAATAATTGAGCTGAAACCACAGTGTTAAAAGGACACATTTCAATTTGCTCCCCCTGAAAAAACACATTAGAATGACAGGCTGACATTTGAAACAATGCTTATGTTGTGGTTATTTTTTAAAGTGCTCTTCAACTAGCAAACATACAGTATTTAAAAATTCAACAAGCTGAGGTGTGGGATCTCTTCATAGCTGATGACATGGATTCATTGATAGTAAGTGTAGCTACTGCATTTTCTTGAAATGCTGTAATGCCTAATCATATGTGCACAAATGTTATCTGACTGCCAGCAAGTGGAAAAATATGCCAGTATTTTGATATCAATTACAAAAGGGATCTGCAGGAGAAGTCTGTCATAATTCAATATACTGTGCAGTGCAACACAAACATGAACATTCATTGCCTTGAAGTTTAGCGCAGGGAACAATGTATCAGAGCTGTCTGTCAATCCCGTCAATGGATGAGTTTCTCCTGCAGCACTATCCCCCCTCATGCTCTCTGTTCAGTTAATTCCATCCGCAAAACAGGCCGATTCCAGAAATGGAGTCCACTGAAGGACATAAATAATCACAAGATTTTTCTAACCAGCTGCCAGAGATTTCTGAGCACAGGGGCACAATTTTAAAGCGGGAATTTGGGATGCGAGCTCTTGCTCTTGAAAGGGGAGAAACGCTAAGAAAAATTAGACCCCCCTATTGATCTCAAATGATGCATACACAGAGTCTTCTCATCTTTGGTTCTGCTTGTGTTGAAGCTGTTTGGTGATGGGTTAAGAACTGAACGCATCCTCTGTTTAGATTCACCTTACTAAGAATCCCAACAGTAAGCTGAAAGCTTGTAACCTGCTATAAACAATGTCCGCAGAGGTCATAGGAACAGGGGATGAGTGTTGTGATCTAATGAGACATTTGCAACATTCTCATGCTGCTGCATTATTCCTACAGACACTGCTCCTGCTTCAGGGTCATCCATGCTGCCTCCTTTACCCTTCTACTGATTCATCTGGGATTTCTCTGATATGGCTGCCAAAAGAACAATTCAGATGTCAAGAATTGCTTATGATCAAGATAGAAACTGCTCACCAAGAGGTACTGCCACCCTTTTAAAAACACAACTGATTGGGGACATTATTGATCTGGCTTGACTCGTGCTTCGGAAGGCTGCTGGAAGAATCAAATCACAAACACAGCAGCATTACATCCCAATTCCATTTGGATCACAGTGTTATCGCTAGTATGTATGAGGTTGTGAAAATCAAAGTTGGGGCATATTTGGAAGAGGAGGCGAATTCATTTCATTGCTAACACACTTCGCAGTGCGACCAGTGTCTGAACCATATGGGTGAGCCACACAAAGGAGTTTGTCAGAACCCACTTTCCAAAAATCATGTTCCGAAAAAGCACTTATAGGCTAACTTGCAAATTGTATAAGGTCTCACAGTCCATCCCAAGACCAACTCACAAAGTGAAAAGACATTTTAAAATTGATTTTATAAATTTCCGAAACATAGGGGATCCCCTCCAAAGCACTTGCAATCCAAGATTGTGACCAGTAGCCACTGGCTCCCATTATACTACTACTAAAAAGAATGACAGCTTTCTCCCAAAACATAATTCCTTTTCAGCCAGTGTGACTGTATAATACCTGAAGTTAAAAGCTTTGATTATTTTTATTTACAATGTGGCTAATTTTTTTCCACCCAACGGCAGCATTTTAGGCCCTGCTCCTTTGACAATCAATGGCAAAACTTCCACTAAATACAGTAGAAGCAGAATCCAGCCTTAAGGGGGAAACAGCCAATATTTTTATTACCTTTTTTTCCATCCAGTGTCCATGGGCTAGAAGAATGAACACAGGGTTGGGAACCCAGAACTCCAGAAAGCTAGTCCTGTCTCTGTTACTGATTGGCCTCAATAATACTTTACAAATATCATTAGGAAGTTTTACAAAATCCCTGTGAAGTAGTTTAATATCATTATACACACTTTACAGATTAAAACTGAGGTGCAGAGAGGTGTTACGCATAGTAACAAAAACTGGGATTGTACCCATTTTTCCTTCTTTGTGCTATATAAACAAGGTCTGCAAGTTTCTCAAAAAGAGAAATATCTATTTGTTTTGTATATTAGAAACTCAAGATATTTCTGCCCTGGAAGGCTCTATGCCGATTTTAGCTAGTGAAAATACAACAACACAAGAGTCAGAGAGTGAAAATAGATCCGTTGAAAAGGGAAAGGATTTTCAGAGAGACCGAGAAACTGTTTTTATAAACACATATTTAACGCCAGGGTCTACTGTGTATTTAGAATTTTAAAAGTCTTTGTTAAAAATCCAAAACAATAATCCCTTTCTTCAATTAAAGTATGACAGCTCACAATAAATATCTGAGACCAGAAGAAGTCCTTAGCAGAACCAAGGAAGGCCAGGCTTTACATTCTTGTTATTTGTAAGGGAAAAAAAGCAGGAAAAGATACTTAAATATCAAACTCTTATTGCCAATGCATCAGACTATCGTGGTGGCAAAGGTACACCATTCCACAGGAGCTTAGAACGACCACGCAAACCTTTTAGAGGCAGTGCTAGCCCATTGGGGGCCCTAAGCAAGAATATCCTCCCCCACCCAACACATACTAAAAAAGTGAGTTGTGGGGGGCTTGAGCTGCTTGGGACCCTAAGCAATTGCTTAGTCTGCTGATGCCTAGCATTGACTCTGCTTTCACTTTGAGATTCCCATAACAACTCACCTAAGAGGGGAAATGACTTTAAAAAAAAAAGCATCTTTACCACATGTACATTCTCAGCAGGTCATGAAACAAAGAGGAGAGCAATATTCGGGTGATAAGTATGTATGTTTTCATAATTATGATACACTCAGATCCCATGCTGGCTTGAGTGCATTATAAATACAGAGATAGATGGAACATGCATGCACAAGTAAAACTATACTGTAACAACATGTCCAAAACCCTATGACAAAAATCACAAGATTTGTTTGCAGTTACTTCTAATTTTATTAAACAAAAGCAGAGTGAGTATGTAATAGCACAAGAGCACCCAAAAATTTTAGGAGTAAGTTTGGTGTCTTGTACTTCTTATTGTCGAGAGTGTCCAAGTTTGTCTGAGTCAAAAGTCCCATTTCCCTGCAAAATTAAGGAAGCACAAAACAAATATGGGGCCTGATGCTGACTTCAGTGCGGGCCACAGAATCACAGCACCATTGAGGAGTTGCTCAGCATTTTGCAGAATTGGAACCCCTCTTTGCCCAAATCATTTTGCTTACATAATTAATTAATTATTATTATTAATAAATCACAACTGAATTCCATAAGATTTACAAAGCATTTTGTTACCACATCAGCTCCTTACACAACACTAACACTTCTGGTGCAGCTTGCAAAAAATTCTATAAATATTCTCCAACAGACAATATTGTTCATGCACCACAGTGCATGACAAATGACTGTTCACATTGCATAGTGCAGACACGTCTGCAGGGAATTGAGTGAACGCTGCCACCTGTTGGTGAATTAAATACAACTGACATTGGGTCCAATGCTGGAATGTAAATACGCTATATGCATTTGGTTAACATACTAATGAGAATTTTTTCATTTTCTAACAGATACTTTGTGTCATGTCAGTGTGTCCTGTTGTTCAAACTGAAATATTTAGTGGCAGAAATAAGTCCAAAAATACTTGTTTGACACTGTCACCAGCTGCTAAAATGCTTTAAGGATTCTACAGAATCTTCTGAAGTATCGAGCATTATAGAATTTTCAAGGAGAAAGTTCTGTGCTCACAAAGGTTAAGCAGCAATGTCAACCTCTGTTCAGAAATATCTCCAGCACTGTCAAAAGTGAACACTAGTTGGGATGACACAGTGGTCATTCGAAGACTATGGTACATCCTGGAATGACATCAAAAAGAGTGCCCCTAGCAGCTGTGTGTCTGCAGGTAGGTCAAATATCTCAGGGAATGGATATTTCAGTCTTGGCCCATCACTGAAGTCCTTTGTAAACTCTCTCTTAAATATAAAACATATTTGATTCCTGATAATGCTAAAGCCATGAAGAGATGTTACAGTGGAATCATGTCGGTAACATTTAGCACACACTGTCTCAGACATCCTAGGTGTATTTTATTTATAGTACCCATTTTTCTTCTTTTTCCAGGTGAAATACTGGATCATCTCACCAAAAGTTGTCTGCCTCAATTTGATTTGTTTGCCTTCGGTGCCTCTAGTTTGAATGTTTTCAGATTTCCTTGTTCCTTATTAAAGGTCCTATAGGGTGTTTGTGACTGGCAAAATCCCTGAAGCAGCAGTTGCAGCCCTGCAAGGATACTGCAGGTTTCCCTACCAGAGAATTTTACAGTGCAAACTCCATTGATCTAGTGATGTGTGTACAATGTTTAACACAAGGTATCGTTATCAGTAATCATTTGAAATAATATATTTCTTATATTATATATAATATATTTGTTTTATTTCTTTCATAAGTAATATTAGCCCAGATGGTCCTTAGAGCTCACTAACACAAAAGCTAACTGAAAGCAATAAGACGACATTTCATTATTCCTTTGGGCAAAACCAGCACACAGTTATTATACAAATGGAATGATCAATGAAAATGCCAAAGATTTTTGTTTCTGTTGTGTTCCTGCATAGCTGGAAACTAGTAGGATTTATCCAGCCTATCAGCACAGGAAGACAAAAACTAAACTGATAAGAGGAATCTCATTGAAACTTCTGTTTTTCTGTCAGCAGGGGCACAACAGGATTATTAGCTCCTTAACACACATCCCACCATACTACTTCTACTTAGGCTATGTCTACACTGGCAATCAAATGACAAAACTTTTGTCTTTCAGAGGTCTTAAACCCCATGTGGCGGGGTGGGACTCACCCATGCAGTGCCTCTGGTGGTCATGCAGGAAATTAGCGTTTCCAGCCTCTGGAGCACCCTCTGCAGGCCAGTGTCCCGCTTGCCGCTGGGCCCCCAGTCCCTCCCAAACCCCAATGCCCTTTTCACACCAGGGTGCTGCTCCCTGGCAGTACCCCCCACAGATCTGGATCTCCCTACCCCTGGGGGACACCCCCCGATCCCCACCTTACCTCAGTCTTTGACTACTGCCAGTCACCATCTAGCCCCCGCTCCCTGGGGCAGACAGCAGTATAATTGCCACTCATCATCGGCAAGGAGAGTCTGGATGTGCTGCTTCTGCGTACCCTGGGGCTGCCCTCTGCAACCCCAGTACCCTTTTCCTAGGCCTCTATCAAGGCCTGCTGCCTGGGGGTTTCTCAGGTCAGAGCTCCCCAGCTCCTCTGGGCTTTCCCCAGCCCTGCTCCACTTATCGGCCTTCTACAAGGCCTGCAGCCTGGGGGTTTCCCAAGCCAGAGCGCCCCAGCTCCCCTGGCCTTGCCCCAGCCCTGCTCCACTTTAGGTACCCTGCTCAGCTCCCAGCAATCAGGGAGAGGGAGAGAGTCCCTGTCCCCCTGGCCCATTGCCCTCTTATAAAGGCCAGCTGGGCCCTGATTGGGGCGTGGCCGCAGCTGTGGCTGTTTCCCCAATCAGCTGAGGCTTGCTGCTTTCCCCAGCAGCAGCCCTCTTGCAGTCTCAGCCCTCTCCCAGGGTTGAGTGGGTGACTCCTCCACTACACCCCACCTCCACACCCCCGAAAGACAAAGTTTTGCTGCGACAAGTGCCAGTGTGAACAGCGTGTTGTCGGCAGGAATGCTTTCCTACTGACAACACAAACACTGTTCATTTGGGGTGGAAGTTTTTTGTCAGCAGGAGAGCCAACAAACAGTAGCTACACTGCCCGACTTTTAGTGTCATGGCTGTAGCAACACAGATGTGTCGCTAAAAGCTGTGTACTGTAGACAAGCCTTAACGCTTTGCATTGATGTAGCACATTTTATCAGAGGATGCCATGGGATGTAGGTTTATGTACCTTGTTAGGTTAAGCCCATCAGAATAAATAAGCAAGAGGCAACAGCGGCTAGGGACACCATCCCTGCTCATCCTGGCTAATAGCCATTGAGGGACCTATCCTCCATGAATTTACCTAGTTCTTTTTTTAATTGTGTTATAGTCTTGGCCTTCACAACATCCTCTGGCAAAGAATTCCACAGGTTGACTGGGCGTTGTATGAAGAAATACTTCCTTTTGTTTGTTTTAAACCTGCTGCCTATTAATTTCATTTGGTGACCCCTAATTCTTGCGTAACGAAAAGGAATAAATAACAGTTCCTTATTTACTTTCTCCACACCAGTCATGATTTTATAAACCTCTATCATGTCCCCCCTTAGTCGTCTCTTTTTCAAGCTGAAAACTCCCAGTCTTATTAATCTCTCCTCATACGGAAGCTGTTCCATACTCCTGATCATTTTTGTTGCCCTTTTCTGAACCTTTTCCAGTTTACCTTTTTTGAGATGAGGCGACCACATCTGCACTCAGTATTCAAGATGTGGGCAAACCATGAATTTATATAGAGGCAATATGATATTTTCTGTCTTATTATCTATCCCTTTCTTAATGATTTCCAACATTCTGTTTGCTTTTTTGACTGCAGCTGCACATTGAGTGTTTTGAGAGAACTATCCACAATGACTCCAAGATCTCTTTCTTGAGTGGTAACAGCTAATTTAGAGCCCATCATTTTATATGTATAGTTGGGATTATGTTTTCCAATGTGCATTACTTTGCATTTATCAACATTGAATTTCATCTGCCATTTTGTTGCCCAGTCACCCAGTTGTATGGGGTCCCTTCGAAACTCTTCGCAGTCTGCCTGGGATTTTACTATCTTGAGTAGTTTTGTATCATCTACAAATTTTGCCACCTCACTGCTTACCCCTTTTTCCAGATCACTTATGAATATGTTATAGTCCCAGTACAGACCCCTAGGGGACACCACTATTTATTTACCTCTCTCCATTCTGAAAACTGACCATTTATTCCTACCCTTTGTTTCCTATCTTTTAACCAGTTACCAGTCCATGAGAGGACCTTCCCTCTTATCCCATGACAGCTTACTTTGCTTAAGAGTCTTTGGTGAGGGACCTTGTCAAAGGCTTTCTGAAAATCTAAGTTCACTAAGTAACCCTTGTCCACCTGCTTGTTGACCCCCTCAAAGACTTCTAGCACATTGGTGAGGCATGATTTCCCTTTACAAAAACCATGTTGACTCTTCCCCAACAAATTACGTTCATCTACGTGTCTGACAATTTTGTTCTTTACTATAGTTTAAACCAGTTTGCCCGGTACTGAAGTCAGGCCTCTAATTGCCAGGATCACCTCTGGAGCCCTTTTTAAAACTTGGCGTCACATTAGCTATTCTCCACTCATTTGGTACAGAAGCTGATTTAAATGATAGATTACAGACTATAGTTAGTAGTTCTGCAATTTCACATTTGAGTTCCTTCAGAACTCTTGGGTGAATACCATCAGGTCCTAGTGATTTATTACTGTTTAGTTTATCCATTTGTTTCAAAACCTCCTCTAATGACACCTCAATCTGAAACAGTTCCTCGGATATGTCACCTAAAAAGAATGGCTCAGGTTTGGGAATCTCCCTCACATCCTCAGCCGGGAAGACCAATGCAAAGAATTCATTTAGTTTCTCCACAATGGTCTAATCGTCCTTGAGTGGTCCTTTAGCATCTCGATTTTCAGTGGCCCCACTGGTTGTTTAGAACGCCTCCTTCTTCTGATGTGCTTAAAAAAAATTTACTATCACTTTTTGAGTCTTTGGCTAGCTGTTCTTCAAATTCTTTTTTGGCCTTCCTAATTATATTTTTACACTTCATTTGCCAGCGTTTATGCTCCTTTCTATTTTCCTCACTTGGATTTAACTTCCACTTTTTAAAGGATGCCTTTTTGCTTCTCATGGCTTCTTTTGCTTTATTGTTTAGCCCTGTGGCACTTTTTTGGTTCTATTACTATGTTTTTTAATTTGGGGTAATACATTTAAGTTGAGCTTCTATTATGGTGTCTTTTAAAAGTTTCCATGCAGCTTGCAGGGACTTCACTTTTGGCATTGTACCTTTTAATTTCTGTTTCACTAACCTCCTCATTTTTGTGTAGTTCCCCTTTCTGAAATTAAATGCTACAGTGTTAGGCTGCTGTTGTGTTTTCCCCACCACAGGGATGTTAAATTAAATTATATGATAGTCACTATTACTAAGGGGTCCAGCTATAGTCACCTCTTGGACCAGATCCTGTGCTCCACTTAGGAATAAATCAAGAACTGCCTCTCCTCTTGTGGGTTCCAGGACTAGCTGATCCAAGAAGCAGTCATTTAAGATGTCAAAAAACTTTATCTCTGCATCCCATCCTGAGGTGACATGTACCCAGTCAATATGGGGTTAGTTGAAATTCCCCATTATTATTGAGTTTTTTATTTTAATAGCCTCTCTAATCTCCCTGAGCATGTCACAGGTTCAATTTAAACCTAAAGGGCCAGACCCAGGTAAATCATGGAAGTCAGTGAAGCTCCACTGACCAGATACTTTGGGCCAAAGAGACATGCTGGGTAAATACTCAGACAGCTTTTTGTAGTATATAGGCATTAAGTGTTTTAGTGGGAGCTAGTATTACTGGAAGTTTCTGCACCAGAATAAGAAGTTTTTACTTATCATTTATGTTAAATCCTGGGGTAGAAAGGAAAGAAGTCTGGACCTGCAAAGCCACAGTGGAGGAAATTCTGAATAGGCCTATAGAAAGTATGGTCTGTCCCTGGTCAAAATAATTGCTTTGATAAAGTTATGAGGCTTTGAAGGTGCCAAATTGAATCTGTATTGATCACTTGCTGAGTCACATTAGGAAATGTGCCCCCAATTCTCTGCAACTTCTAACTGGAAAAGTGACACCTAGTCATTATGGAGTAAAGAAAAGCTGTTCATCATTTTATTGAAAGGCGTAGCATGGTTCGTCTAATATGCTAGTATAAGTAAGACCCCAATGGAATAGGTTACTAGCCATACTTTGGATTAAGTAAAAAAGACTTAGAAAAGCACTGCTGGTACAGAAACATTGAAGAACAATTTCCACTACAGATATGCCTTGCCAAATAAGAAATGAACTAATCTACTCAGAGTAGAAATAATTGTGCTTTTACTACAGGCAGCATTTAAACTGTACTGTGGGATCTGGAACTAATATTTCAGAGAAGTTCTCTCTTGTGCAGTACGATTTAGCATAATAATAGCCAACTGGTCCACAATTAATTTTGTTTTCTGCACACAACTCCCATCAAAATTTGCAACTAGGTTATAGAATCACAGTGGAGAAACAATGTCCACTCTCAGGGTTTAGTTTTGCAACAGTAATGCTTTTCCTAGGAGCATGACATGTTCAAGTATCCTCTTGGAATTCTGCTTTCTGGACTACTAAGTATGAATTACTTCTACCGGCTGAATAGCTCCCTCAGCACACATTTTTGCAATTTTTATAGCTGACTTGGTTTAGCCTGCTAGATTTGGAGCTTACTCCAGTGTAAGTTCAAGTAACAGACTTTCATGAGTTTATGCAATCATAAGCCTTTTCCAATAACTGGCCTCTGAGCGTTAAGTATATCATACCTCTAAATTCACATGCACTACCACAGCACATAGAGCCACCATGTACCGCAAGGCATTGGAACACTCCCTGAAAAATGCAACCGTGTCACAGGGCCAGCCACCTCCCATGGAACACTGCATGGCCAGGGGTAACTCTGCAGCACCCAGACTCTGTTTTCCCTCTTCAGGACTTCTTAAGAACTCCACATAGTCTTTTTAATGGCTAATGCCATGACCCCTGCCTGGGGCTGGTGTAATAACAGTAACAATTCAAATTAATCCTTAAGCCCCCAAAATAAAGTTCATCACCACAACAGAAGGTTCATACTCAGCCCTGGCATCTTCTATCACACCCAGAGCTCTTCTTCAGTCCCAGTTTGCTCTTCAGAAAGCCACCACTCCCAGCCTTTCCTAGCTGGAGCTCAGCCTTCTGGCTCTGGCTTCCAGGCCCCAACCCTTCTCCCAGGCAGGGTCTCCTGCTCAATGCAGCTCTCCTCCGCCAGAGCTTCCTCTTCCTGTATCCTTTGTCTTTGACTTTTTTTGGCGTAGCAGTCTCATTATACAAGGTTATGTCCACCACTTTTGTCATTCATTTTTAGGCAAAGTGTGTGTGTGGTTTGTTGGTTTGTTTTTTATTATCCTTTTACTCGGTTTAGTATCCTTAAGGAAACACATCAAGTTTTGTTTTATTTTGTTTTTGCACTACTGCATTTCCCTTTAGGGAAAAATCTTTGATTCCAAGCTGACTCCATTTTTCATAAAGAAACTTTCTTTCCATAGAAAATTGTCCACAATGCCATAGAACATGATCAACAGTTTCTGTGGTTTTGCACACATTACACATGTAACCCTTCTGCCAGGTGGAGCCAGCAGCAACAAGGGCCGGGTTCAGTATCTAGGGTTCCTTTTCAACAATACAACACAAAACAGGCTCGAGCCCCCACCCAGTGACCTGGGACGATTACACACCACCCCCTGGGCACCTCTAATAGGTAATACATCCCCTCTCGCAAGCACAGAGTATGAGTGTAGCAAAAACCTTTAATAAAAGGAAGGAATTAACTCAGCATTAATTTGGGAAAACACTGCAACTAGGGTTCATAAACACAAATCATGAGCAAAAGACCCACCCCCAAGTAAGTTGGGCAGTGTCCTTTTCCCCTCAGGGTCTTAAGTCTAGCAACCCAAAAGTCCCTTTAACATGCCCATCCCTTGTCTATAACCCACTCACAGTTGCTGTCCTTGGCCAGTATAGCCCCAGAGTTCAGAGGTTCATCGGCAGAGTTCACCTCCCACCCTGTGTGGAAGGTGGGGTGGTGGTAAGGAAGCACCTTATATGCTGCACTGCTCAGGCACTTGCTCGTCGCCCCAAAGGCTGATTGCCATGCCTCTGCAGGGCTCTGCTCTGGCCCTCTCCACCAGCTGGCCGCTCACCAAGATATCTCCAGGGCCCCCCACACACACCTGACACAGCTCTCAGTGATTTCAGCTGTTAGTGGGGTATCCTCACTGCTAGTGCACACAAGGCAGTCTCTTGCAATAGAGACACTGTCCTAAAGTAGGTCTAATACTCAGACCTAGATATCATTTCAGCTCTATAGCATGTAACAAGACTCTCCATTGAGTCTAAATTAACTCTTTTACTATACCACAGAGAGAGGAAGGATCAAATGGTGTCTAGAACCCTTAAACAGGGCCCACACCACCAAGTACAAATATCTGGACAAATATCTGTCCCCATCCTCTCTCAACTCATTGGGCTTTGGAACCCATGTGCCCTGCCTAGCAACTGCCATTCAGTTGAGGGTGAGTCCCTCCGTTCTGGTATGCCAGGTACAGTTCTGCTGCCCTTGGTTCACACAACAAGGATAACAATGCTTGATTACTCCTGCCCCAATAACAAGGAGACTGGGGATCCAAAACCAGCCTCAAGTGATCATTTGGGCAAGCAATCCCATCGTGCTGAACACCTAGGCAGGGTGGGTGTATCCATACAAACGAAATCAGATTCTGAAGTCTTTTTCCACAGCTCACTGCTAGATGTCAGGGGAGAGCTCATTCAGACTCTGCTTACACACAGCCCATCTTTATGTCTTTTTAATAAGTTTAACTTATCATTTAAGGCACAATGACCTTTAACACCAAAAAAATGACTACTTCACTTGTACTATCATGGACTGTGGTGTATAGTATTACCTTTGATTTTTGATCACACGTCATAGAAACTTTGTCCTCCTTAGCCCATAGTTCTTGCCATTCCTTCTCAAGCTCCTGCGTGACCAGACTTTTAAAGTCTTGTCTACTTAAAGGTATCTTAATATCCAACTCCTCATTTTTGCAGAGCATGTTTTGTTGCTTTGTCAGCCATCTCATTTCCTGGTATTCTGATATGTACTGGAATCCATGCATTTGTTACACAGATACCTGTTTGCATTATTTCCATAGTTAGGAACATTATTTCACTTATGTATGTCATTTCTACTTTCCGAAGCCCCTGTTCTGGTTGTCATTATGCCTGACAAGGAATAAGATAAAATTATAACTATAGCCAATTGCACATCTCTTATGCAGGTTAGTACCAACATTACCCTCATTAGATTGGCTCAGTGTGTCTTGTTCATATGTGGGATCTTATCACTTGTGGAACCAGCTGAAGTGAAGTTTGGGAGGTCTGGATTGCCTTTAGCAGGTCAACATGTTCCTGGCTGGAAATGGGGGCCATTTGGGATTTGGTACACAGTAACTACTTTTATCTTTGGAACAAAAATGAGTTTTCAGTGTAGTGACAGCAAAAGCAAATGTATCTTTCATATCTGGTTAGGTATTAAAATGTTATCCTTCTGTGACCAAGCCAGGTAGCAAAAGTAGCTCAGTTATATCAGGCCATGCTTGCCCAGTACAATCAGAATCACAGACGATAATTCTGAAATACTGTTATCTATATTTTAAAGTAAACTAGAAAGAAGCAGAGCAGTAGCTATAGACATTGTCATCAACAATTTGTGGAGTCCAAATGGGTTAGCAAAGCAAAGCCAGATGGCAATGGAAACTTCAATATAGAACTGCAATATATTTCTTTAGAATAACTACAGCTGCCTATAAAAAATTATTATAAAATTGATTTTCAGGGCTGCAAGGAAGCATTTGTTGGAATTATTGGGTGCCTTGTTTCTAATTAATCCAAACTATAATGATCCTTGTTCATGAACTATGCTCCAAATAGTGGAACACTATCAAGTTTTACTATTGGAAAATTTAAAGATACTTTTATCATAAAAGTTGCATTTAATTTTAACTAGATTAAGGCAACTGAATGAGTCCATTGCCCATAGAAGCTTTCAGATATATAACAACTTGTGAGGATAACAGTCTATCCCCTCAAGTAGGTAAGTTAATTATATGACCCCTCTATTATCAGTCTCCATGAGTTTTATCCACTGTTCAGTATTCTTGGATTTATTTAATATTCTCTTTTCTTGTGCTTTAGCCTGCCATGAACTCCCCATACTGCAGCAGAAGGGGAGGATGTTAGGTCAAGATGCAATGTCTTTTTAACAAATATGCTTTAGCTAAACCAGAACTTATGGCCTTGATGCAAGAATCACCTGAAGGAGTTCTATGGCCTGTGTTATTCAGGAGATCAACGAGATTACAATAATCACCCAGTGTTTAATTTATGCCAGGTTTTGCCATGGCTGAGCCCCAGCACCTCTTTAATTACAAATTAAGCACTGTAATTGCCCCTTCTGGCCTTAAAATCTGAAAAGATGGTCTTGTGGTACAGATACTGAACTGGGATTCAGGAGAGCTGGACTGAATTCCCATTTTAGCCAAAGATTTTCTGTGCAACCTTAAGCAAGTCAATTAATCTATCTTGTGTTTCAGCTCCCCCTGTGTAAAAATAAAGATAATACCCCCTCCACCACATGGGTGTGATGAGGATAAAATCCATTAATGATGGTTTCAGGTCAAATGCTATGACACAGAGAGCCATATAAATGTTGAAACAGACAGCTAGTGCAAGTCCTTCCCAACATGAGACACCATATGAAGTATTACAGCCTCTATCTTTAAAAGTTACCAATATCAGTGCTGTTTTTATTAACTTTCTAAAATGTGTCCACCTAAAACTTTATCATATTTGGCAAATATGAATTTCTGATTAAGGGTAAGATATATCAGCTTCTAAGTATTTTGTAATTTAGTTGCTCTTCTCGGGACAATCTTGTATCCTCATGCAGGCACTACAATGGCTGTAGTTCTTAGTTATGATCATGCCTATTTACAGCCCCAAGAGATTAAAATGGCAAAAGAAAAAACAAGATTAGAAGAGAAAACATGTGACTGAAGTGGTGATGAAAAAAAAAAGTTACGCAAAACGATATCGTTGAAAGGACAGCTGGCAAGCTGCCTGAGCAATTATAGATCAACTTTTGTTCCTATTTCATCTTCAGAATCACTGCAGGTTCACAATGTATTTCTTTACATTGTCTATCCCAAGGTCTAGGCATACTCCCCATCAGTACCTGGCCCGGACCCAAGTAGCTAATGATTCAACCAGTGGACCAAATTCAGTGATGAATCCTGGTCACATGCCACCTGAGGCATGTTGTCAAGTATCAGAGGGGTAGCCGTGTTATTCTGGATCTGTAAAAGTGGCAAAGACTCCTATGGCACCTTATAGACTAACAGATGTATTGGAGCATAAGCTTTCGTGGGTGAATACCCACTTTGTCGGATGCACTTTCGACATGCATCCCTTCTACATTAACTGGCAGACCCGGGCTGCCATTGTGGGAAAGTAATGCTACAGCCAGAGTCTCCAGGCAAAATGCCTCCAGGAAATGCTTCTCCGGTGTGGTATGACATCAATAAAGCACCTGAGTATATGTTTAATTTTAATGTGTTTAAGTCTCATAAAAGTGTAAAGCTTAAAGTTAAACACAAGCTTAAGTATTGTCCTGAATTTAGATTTTTTTTTAATCTGGACCATGATGCATCTGTAACGCTCCTGTGTACCTTCTCTGGTATCTGATGTTCCCTCCTCTGCTCTCTGTCAGCTCTGCTCTGCCAATCCCAACACCTCTCTCCTTGATCCCCCTCCATAAACTTTCTTTTGACTTACATTGCTTCTTACTGGACTCCTCCCTCCCCTTCATCCTCATCCGCTCTCTCTCTCTCATTTGCTCCTTCCTTTCAACATACAAGTACGTACTTGTATTCTCTGTCTTCAAAAAAAGGCACTTACCCCCCCATCATTCTTCGTCTACCATTATTATTGTTTATTTGTACTGCAGTAGCACCTAGATATGATGGCCCCATAAGAACATAAAGGCCATACTGGGTCAGACCCAGGGTCCATCTAGCCCAGTATCCTGTCTTCTAACAGTGGCCAATGCCAGGTGCTTCAGAGGGAATGAACAGAACAGGTAATCATCAAGTGATCCATCCCCTGTTGCCCATTCCTAGCTTCTGGCAAACAGAGGCTATGGACACCATCCCTGCCCATCCTGGCTAATAGCCATTGATGGATCTATCCTCCATTAACTTATCTAATTCATTTTTGAACCCTGTTATACTTGTGGCCTTCACAACATCCTCTGGCAAAGAGTTCCACGGTGACTGTGCATTAAGCAAAGAAATACTTCCTTTTTGTTTGTTTTAAACCTGCTGCCTATTAATTTCATTTGGTGACCTCTAGTTCTTGTGTTATGAAAAGGAGTAAACAACACTTCCTTATATACTTTCTTCACATCAGTCATGATTTTATTGACCACTAGCATATTTCCTCCCCCCCCCCGTAGCTGTCTCTTTTCCAAGCTGAAAAGTCCCAGTCTTATTAATCTCTCCTCATATGGCAGCCATTCCATACCCCTCATAATTTTTGTTGCCCTTTTCTGAACCTTTTCCAGTATAACTTTTTTGAGATGGGATGACCAGATCTGCACAAAGTATTCAAGATGTGGGTGTACCATGAATTTATATAGAGGCAATATGATATTTTCTGTCTTATTATGTATCCCTTTCCTAACGATTCCCAATGTTCTATTAGCTTTTTTGACTAACGCTGAACATTGATGTTTTCAGAGAAATATCCAAAATGACTCCAAGACCTTTCTTGAGTGGTAACAGCTAATTTAGACCCCATTATTTTATATGTAGAATTGGGATTATGTTTTCCAATGTGCATTAATTTGCATTTATCAACCCTGAATTTCATCTGCCATTTTGTTGCCCAGTCACCCAGTTTTATGTGGTCCCTTTGTAACTCTTTGCATTCTGTTTTGGACTTAACTATCTTGAGTAGTTTTGTATCATCTGCAATTTTGCCACCTCCCTGTTTGCCCCCTTTATCCAGATCATTTATGAATATGTTGAACAGTACTGATCCCCGTACAAACCTCTTCAGGGCAGCACTTTTTACCTCTCTTCATTCTAAAAACTAACCATTTATTCCTACCCTTTGTTTCCTATCTTTTAACCAGGTTTCAGAGTAACAGGAGAGTGGTCACTTTAGATAAGCTATTACCAACAGGAGAGTGGGTTTGTGGGAGGGGGGAGAGAAAACCTGGATTTGTGCTGGAAATGGCCCAACTTGATTATCATACACATTGTAAGGAGAGTGATCACTTTAGATAAGCTATTACCAGCAGGAGAGTGGGGTGGGGGGAGGTATTTTTTCATGCTTTGTGTGTATAAAAAGATCTTCTACACTTTCCACAGTATGCATCCGACAAAGTGAGCTGTAGCTCACGAAAGCTTATGCTCAAATAAATTGGTTAGTCTCTAAGGTGCCACAAGTACTCCTTATCTTTTAACCAGTTACTGATCCATGAGAGGACCTTCCCTCTTATTCCATGACAGCTTACTTTGCTTAAGAGTCTTTGGTGAAGGACCTTGTCACAGGCTTTCTAAAAATATAAGTACACTATATCTACTGGACCACCCTTGTCCAAATGCTCGTTGATCCCCTCCAAGAATTCTAGCAGATTGTTGAGGCATGATTTCCCTTTACAAAAACCATGTTGACTCTTCCCCAATAAATCACGTTCATCTATATGTCTGATAATTCTGTTCTTTACTATGGTTTCAACCAATTTGCCCAGTACTGAAGTTAGGCTTGCGGGCCTTTAATTGCTGGGATCACTTCTGGAGCCTTTTTTAAAAATTGGAATAATATTTTAGCTATCGTCCAGTCATCTGGTAAAGCGGCTGATTTAAATGATAAGTTACACACCACAGTTAATAGTTCTGCATTTTCACATTTGAGTTCCTTCAGAACTGTTGGGTGAATACTGTCTGGTCCTGGTGATTTATTACTGTTTAATTTATCAATTTGCTCCAAAATCTCCTCCAATGACACCTCAATCTGGGACAGTGCCTCAGATTTGTCACCTAAAAAGAATGGCTCAGGTTGGGGAATCTCCCTCATATCCTCAGCCGTGAAGACTGATGCAAAGAATTAATTTAGTTTCTCCGCAATAACCTTATCCTCCATAAATATATATCAAAAAGACAGTCTCTGGTTCTCCTCCAACTCTAAGCTCCTTGAAAAGGTCATGTACAATTACTGCCCTGATTTCCATTCCTTCAGATCCTTCATGGAATACTTCTAGAGCACCTGTCATTTTGGTACTTGAATGCCACTTAATGTTATACCTCCCTTTGACTGAAGCATAGCAAGTAAATAGCTGCATATCGGTGTAGAAATAAATAATCCAAATTATGGCTATTTTCCTTGGGATGTTGCATATAAGCCTCCTTTCAACAGGGTTCCTTGCATTTTTAAACCCATTTTTAAATATTTCATGGAATTATGAGACACAAAATTATTGCTAACAAATTCCAGTCCCTGTTCTCACATACAGCACTTGCCCCAGTATTGTAATTTAATGGTTCAGGAGGGTGAATCTTAATGGGAAGAGGTGCTCACAGTCACTATTAGCACATCATGGCAGACAAGTTGAGAAATGTACTTTAGGCAGAGATTTAATGGGTTCCCTTTAAATTATGGTGACATATACATTTGTAACCATCTTGTTGTGCAATCTCTTTGCTGATGCTTAACAGATTCATCTCCATGCTAGGAGTACTGTGTGGTCATTTATCTGAATGACATAATTGGGTCTAATGTGGTTGATTTAGATAGTAAAAGAAGAGCTTCCATTTTTGTAGGTTAAACTTGCATGTAATAGATATGACTGAGTTGAATAGTACTCTGCAGTTTGCAGATCTGTCTCATGCATACATACAGAAGCAGAAGACCACTTTAAAAAGACCCTGAGCCACATCATCCTCTTCCTAGAAAAATCATGCAGATGGGGGATAATTACTTGCAAAACTGTACCTGGTTGTAATCATGCCCTAGCAGTAGTACCCTGCCCTTGTGAAAGAGGCTTTCTAACCAAGCTGACACTGAGGATTCTACAAGGAATCTTGGCCCCAAGCCCATGGATCTCAGAATACCTTTGCAGCAGAGGCAATCCATGCCTGCTGATAGTGCGGAGGGGGGCAGAGTGAGGGCAGTTGGCTTCAGCAGTGTTATCGAGCATGCTCAAGTACAAGCCAAGCAGCAAATTGGGGGAAGGGTGGGACTTGACCCCACATGATCCAACCTGCATGTCACCTCTGCAAGTTTGCAGAGTGCTTGTCTCCTACATGCACCACCCTGACCTCCTCCCCTGGAGCTGGCTTCTCAATGGTGGTGTCCAACCTTGGAGGGGGAGGTAAAAGCTGGGGTGTGGAAGTTAGTGCTGCAGAAGGAGACATAAACTTACCTGTGATGTATTGTATAGAGCTTTTGGCCCTCTAATCACCCCACAACTCTAATAATTTGAACATGCTGAGTTGCTGTGACAAGAGCTGCTGACCGCTGCACAGTAGCGGGTAGCTTGTCATATAGCCACTACCATCATCTTTGCATGATGGTACCAAGCCAGAGTTCACTGTAATTTGGACATTGATATTTTGCCTACTAAGATTTCAGCACAGAGAGAAAAAGCAGGATATGATTATCAGAAGGGTATCCCACTGGCAGACTTGTGGTTCTTTTTAGTTTCTCTCCCTACTTATGTATTTTTAGCGGAAAATCCATCATTACTTTTAAAGTCTGTAAGAGAGTCACCATTCCAGAGCTCCCCGTCACAGCAAGGCCTGGCATTGCAGCAACTTCATCCCATCTCCTCCTTCAGGCTCCAGGGGTCTGGTTTGGTGACTTAGCCTTCCAGCCAGGTCACATGTGGTTTTCTGTCTTCTCTCCTCTAATTTCAAGCACTCTTCTGTCCATGCTCTGGGCTCAGCTTTCACCCTCCTCAGGCTCTTTTCCATCTCTCCCTTCAGTCCCTCCTGGGCTCCTCTGGGTTGCTCCCTGCTCTTTCCTGAGCCTTCCTTCCCTCTACATGGGAGGTTCACTTCCTAGATACAATGGTGCAAATAAGTGACGGTCATGTTAACAACACCCTATACCGAAAACTCACCGACCACTGTGCCTTACCTTCATGCCTTCAGCTTCCATCCCGGACACACCACATGATCCATTGTCTATAGCTAAGCACTGAGGTACAACCACATTTGCTCCAACCCCTCACACAGAGACCAACACCTATAAGACCTTCACCAAGCATTCTCACAACTATGATACCCACAAGAGGAAATAAGGAAACAGATCAACAGAGCCAGACGTCTACCCAGAAGCCTCCTGCTGCAAGACAAGCCCAAGAAAGAAACCAACAGATCTCCACTGGCCATCACATACAGTGCTCAGCTAAAACCTCTCCAACGCACCATCAGTGATCTCCAACCCATCCTGGACAACGATCCCTCACTTTCACAGGCCTTGGGAGGCAGGCCAGTCCTCGCTCACGAACAACCCGCCAACCTGAAGCATATTCTCACCAGCAACTACACACCGCACCATAGTAACTCTAACTCAGGAACCAATCCATGCAAAAAACCTCGATGCCAACTCTGCCCACATATCTACACCAGTGACACCATCACAGGACCTAACCAGATCAGTCACACCATCACCAGTTCATTCACCTGCATGTCCACCAATGTAATATACGCCATCATGTGCCAGCAATGTCCCTCTGCTATATACATTGGTCAAACTGGACAGTCCCTATGTAAAAGGATAAATGGACACAAATCAGATATTAGAAATGGCAAAATACAAAAGGAGAACACTTCAATATCCCTGAACACACAATAGCAGATTTAAAGGTAGCCTCCTGTAGCAAAAAAACTTCAGGGACCAGACTTCAAAGAGAAACTGCTGAGCTTCAGTTCATTTGCAAATTTGACACCATCAGCTCAGGATTAAACAAAGACTGTGAATGGCTAGCCAACTACAAAAGCAGTTTCTCCTCCCTTGGTGTTCACACCTCAACTGCTAGAAGAGGGCCTCATCCTCCCTGATTGAATCACAGAATCATACACTATCAGGGTTGGAAGGGACCTCAGGAGGTCATCTAGTCCAACCACTTGCTCAAAGCAGGACCAATCCCCAACTAAATCATCCCAGCCAGGGCTTTGTCAAGCCTGACCTTAAAAACTTCTAAGGAAGGAGATTCCACCACCTTCCTAGGTAATGCATTCCAGTGTTTCACCACCCTCCTAGTGAAAAAGTTTTTCCTAATATCCAACCTAAACCTCCCCCACTGCAACTTGAGACCATTACTCGTCATTCTGTCATCTGCTACCACTGAGAACAGTCTAGATCCATCCTCTGTGGAACCCCCTTGTCAAGGTTCCTCCCCCACTCTGAACTCTAGGGTACAGATGTGGGGACCTGCATGAAAAACCTCCTAAGCTTATCTTTACCAGCTTAGGTCAAAACTTCCCCAAGGTACAAAGTATTCCACCCATTGTCCTTGGACTGGCCGCTACCACCACCAAACTAATACTGGTTACTGGGGAAGAGCTGTTTGGACGCGTCCTTCCCCCCAAAATACTTCCCAAAACCTTGCACCCCACTTCCTGGACAAGGTTTGGTAAAAAGCCTCACCAATTTGCCTAGGTGACTACAGACCCAGACCCTTGGATCTTCAGAACAATGAACAATCCTCCCAACACTTGCACCCCCCCTTTCCTGGGAAATGTTGGATAAAAAGCCTCACCAATTTGCATAGGTACCACAGACCCAAACCCTTGGATCTGAGAACAATGAAAAAGCATTTCATTTTCTTACAAGAAGACTTTTAATAAAAATAGAAGTAAATAGAAATAAAGAAATCCCCCCTGTAAAATCAGGATGGTAGATATCTTACAGGGTAATTAGATTCAAAAACATAGAGAACCCCTCTAGGCAAAACCTTAAGTTACAAAAAAGATACACAGACAGAAATAGTTATTCTATTCAGCACAATTCTTTTCTCAGCCATTTAAAGAAATCATAATCTAACACATACCTAGCTAGATTACTTACTAAAAGTTCTAAGACTCCATTCCTGGTCTATCCCCGACAAAGACCAGCATATAGACAGACACAGACCCTTTGTTTCTCTCCCTCCTCCCAGCTTTTGAAAGTATCTTGTCTCTTCATTGGTCATTTTGGTCAGGTGCCAGCGAGGTTACCTTTAGCTTCTTAACCCTTTACAGGTGAGAGGAGCTTTCCCCTGGCCAGGAGGGATTTCAAAGGGGTTTACCCTTCCCTTTATATTTATGACACCCCTTTAAGGTAGTTGAAAGCAGCTATCAAATCCCCCCTCATCCTTCTCTTCCGCAGACTAAACAACCCCAGTTCCCTCAGCCTCTCCTCATAAGTCATGTGTTCCAGTCCCCTAATCATTTTTGTTGCCCTCCAATTTTTCCACATCCTTCTTGTAGTGTGGGGCCCAAAACTGGACACAGTACTCCAGATGAGGCCTCACCAATGTCGAATAGAGGGGAACAATCACGTCCATCGATCTGCTGGCAATGCCCCTACTTATACATCCCAAAATGCCATTGGCCTTCTTGGCAACAAGGGCACACTGTTGACTCATATCCAGCTTCTCGTCCACTGTAACCCCTCGGTCCTTTTCTCCAGAACTGCTGCCTAACCATTCGGTCCCTAGTCTGTAGCAGTGCATGGGGTTCTTCCATCCTAAGTGCAGGACTCTGCACTTGTCCTTGTTGAACCTCATCAGATTTCTTTTGGCCCAATCCTCTAATTTGTCTAGGGCCCTCTGTTTCCTATCCCTAGCCTCCAGAGTATCTACCTCTCCTCCCAGTTTAGTGTCATCTGAAAACTTGCTGAGAGTGCAATCCATCCCATCCTCCAGATCATTAATGAAGATATTGAACAAAACCGGCCCGAGGACCGACCCTTGGGGCACTCCACTTGATACCGGCTGCCAACTAGACATGGAGCCATTGATCACTACCCGTTGAGCCCGACAATCTAGCCAGCTTTCTATCCACCTTATCATCCATTCATTCAGCCCATACTTCTTTAACTTGCTGGCAAGAATACTGTGGGAGACCGTGTCAAAAGCTTTGCTAACGTCAAGGAACAACACGTTCACTGCTTTCCCCTCATCCACAGAGCCAGTTATCTCGTCATAGAAGGCAAGTAGATTAGTCAGGCATGACTTGCCCTTGGTGAATCCATGCTGCTTGTTCCTGATCACTTTCCTTTCCTCTAAGTGTTTCAGAATTGATTCCTTGAGGACCTGCTCCATGATTTTTCCAGGGACTGAAGTGAGGCTGACTGGCCTGTATTTCCCCGGATCCTCCTCCTTCCCTTTTTTAAAGATGGGCACTACATTAGGTAACCTCGTTATCCCTAGCCTGATTCTTGCTTGCATATTTATACCTGCCTCTGGAAATTTCTACTACATGCATCCGACAAAAGCTTATGCTCCAATATATCTGTTAGTCTATAAGGTGGCATAGGATTCTTTGCCGTTCCTACCTGAAGTCTTCCACAAGCGTCTGCCTGCCTTGTGCTCTCTGCTGGCTCCTCATAGCCCTGTGCTCTCTTTTCCTGTCCAGCCAGCTCTCAGTGATAGGGCTTCCTTCCTCTGAAGTGCAACACCCAGCACAGATGTAGCAGGGATGACTGGCCCAAGACCTCCTGGCAACCACATCTGCTCCAACCCCTTAAAGGTACAAGTCGTCGCTGCTACGAAGTCCTTTTAAAAATTCTTCCTAATCAAGTTGGCTTAAATTCAGAGCATGATTCTACCCAAATATTTTATATCCATGACACTATTCCAGATCTAAATCATTGTGAGAACAAAATTTGGCCCTGTATGTTTCTTCATATTCTCTTTCACTGAATTTAATCCAATTCTGTCAGCCCAGCAACAAGGCTAATTTGTCTTGCTTGTCTCCTATAGCTTTCACTATCATGCAGTTTTACATTCCCACTCAAATCAACTTATTTGTAAAATATCATATGATTTCTATTCATGTGGAAAAAACTCTCATTAACCCCCATGGAATGCCATTCAACACTTTATTTCTCATATGAACACATATGAAACTAGTATACAATTTCTTCAAAAAGTGAGAGGAGAATTATGCAGATCCTCTTTCACATCCATTATGAGAATATGAAATGTCCAATTATCAATAAGACAGAAAGCGATAGCGAAACATATAGGACATGTAGATTATGGCCAACATATTGAAAAGCATTCCTTTATTTTGGGGATGCCTCAGTTTTTGGGTGCCCAACTTGAGACACATGGGCCTGATTTTCAAGAGCTGCTGCGCATCCGTCATGCCCATAGATATCCAGGGGCTCTCCGTCTCTTTGAATACCAGCACCAAAAGTGTCTCAAGTTTGACATCCCAAAATCACTGACCACTTCTGAAAATGTGTGGGGCCCCTTGTGGCCATCACAGTGCTCATGACTTTATTTTACAACAGGGCCTCGTTGCCTTTTGCAGGCAGACCTCATGAAGACTGTTGTGCACTTTTCCTCAGCTAATGAACTATGATTTGTGCTGGTTTAGGGTATGCAGGCTGGGTTTTGAAACCACACCCCCATTGTTCTGAGAAAGTGGTTATCTTGCAGGTGTAACAATGTGCTGTGGAACAAGTTAAGATGCAGATTTTTCACATAGATTTCTGCAGATATTGATACACGTTTTTAACATGAGAAGTGCATCATAAAATCCATGACTTGCACTCCACAAATGGTAAAACAACCCTTTCATCTGGGCAGTCTGCTCAGCAGAGAAGCCTCTCTTATCTGCTATAACTAATGGCTGCCTCTGTCACCTCTTCCCTTCAATTATTTAGGCTTCCCCCACACTGACTGGCTTCCTGCTGACAGTATTGTGGACTGTGTCTATTAATCATTAACTGTCACCGTGCTTTAAAAAAAGTTGCTCAGGTCCAAAAATAGAACATTCTTTTTTTCCTGCTGAAAAAATGAGAACTATGTGCTACAGGGCTTTACACTGTTATTCAAAAATGCCCTGGTAGACATGCACACACAGTACGTATGAATTGAACATATATGAACATAAAAAGAAAAGGAGTACTGTAGCTCTTGAAAGCTTATGCTCAAATAAATTGGTTAGTCTCTAAGGTGCCACTAGTCCTCCTTTTCTTTTTGCAAATACAGACTAACATGGCTGCTACTCTGAAACCTGTCATATATGAACATGCAGACATTATTGCAGAGGTGTCACCAGTAGCAAATATGGTTAAAGCTGCAAAATAGTTTCCATTATAACTCCCTCTTTTCACTCACAACTTTCTCCAAAGTTCACCTTTGAAAATAAAATTTTCATGCCTACCTTTTTTTTTTCTTTTCTTTTTTAAACTCTTAGGAAAAATCCCTCCTGAGATTTGAGACAATGAAACGAGAATGTGTGTTTTTCTGATTGTGAAAATCTTATGACTCACTGGGAAGGAATGGAATACTTTCTCAGTATTTATGCCTCCATTTCCCTGAAAACAATGATTATCAATGAACCGGCAGGGTGATCTGGCACTTCTGAACCTCCACACAACGCAAAAAGTTTTCCCTTTCCAGGGAAAAAGAAAGATTCCAAACAAACAAAACTTCCACAGACAAGTTCTTCAGCCCCTAAATGCAGGTGCTCCCAGTTTTCCCCCTTTTATCAGGCATTGACCAGGGTCTCTGTTGTCAGGGTCTGAAGTTCTTTGCCCTCTTTAGGCTTAACAATCTATCTCCCCTCAGGTCAGGAATTTCTGCACCATCTCCCTAAGAGGCTTCATGGAGAGTGTGGGGCGGAGGGAAGGGTATGATCTCCAATTACTAAAAGCATCAGCCCTGGAGTCCTAAACCATCAGGAAGCAATCTGCCCTAAACCCAAATCTGGCCTGCTCTACTATCTTCAAGGGTCATTTCCTACATTGCCTGTTCTGGGTCAGGCCTTTCCCCTGGCCCTTTCCCAGGCAATCCTGTTCCAAACCTCACTCAGGCTCCTTCCCGGGGTCCCTCGATACAGAGTACCCAGCACAGGTCCTACCCTATCACATTCTCTCTCAGAAGCCCAACAGTCGGCTCCAAATCTGCCCTTATACCGAGCACTTGGAGCTCTTCTATCTCATTTGCCCAGCAGGCCTTGCTTCCTCTCAGTCATGTGCTCCATCTCTGGGGGCAGGGCCGGCTCTACCGTTTTTGCCGCCTCAAGCAGTGAAAAAAACTGTCGCCGCCGAATTGCCACCGCGGACAGCAGGGGAGAGAGAAGCTGCCGCTGAATTGCCGCCGCCGGCGGAACAAAGAAGCTGCTGCCAAATTGTTGCCGCCGCGGAAACTCTGCCGTCCCTTTCTGAGTGCTGCCCCAAGCACCTGCTCGGAACGCTGGTGCCTGGAGCCGGCCCTGTCTGGGGGCTACAAATGTTCTGAATGCTTGCTCTTAGTAAAGCAAGCATTGGCCAGGCTCTGCCCTTAAAGGACCCATATATCCAGTTATGCCAACTCAAAAATAACAGAATAAATGCGCTTCCAAATCAACATATAAATTAGCCCTTCATGATACTATTGCTTTGCCCCTTAAAAACTTAGAATTCACAATAAGCAAGTCATATTAAATTGCTTATGTCCACTGCACACTCGCCTGGCTATTATAATCAAGTCTTGCCACCAAACTTGATCCTACTGCATCCATGAATAACCCCTGGCAGCTCTCACCCTGATCTTTCCCCAAATGCTCCAAAAAAAAACCAACCGAAAAAATGACCTCTACCAAGCTATGAATATCTGCGCATTCATAGTAGAAAATGCCATTACATCCGATGAAGTGAGCTGTAGCTCACGAAAGCTCATGCTCAATAAATTTGTTAGTCTCTAAGGTGCCACAAGTCCGCCTGTTCTTTATTCTCAACTGTGTAATTTCTGATAAACACAAAGGCCAGCGCTCCAACTGGTGTCAGTACAGCTCAAATGACTTTAATGGAGCTACACAAATTTACCCTCGGGCCCTCATCCAAAGCCGACAGAAGTCAATAGAAAGTCTCTCATTGACAAGATTTGCTCATTAAAAGCCAATTTTATGAGGTGCAACAATAAAAAGGGGGTTGTAAAATTATTCAGAGATAATGCATCTGCAATTCAAAAAGGTTAAGCAGTGGAACAAACCAAAACACAAACAGAGGCCGTAGAAAGAGGCATACAGCTTGTGACTGTAAATACGTTAGCAAAGGAAGCAAAGGGGGAAAATGCCAAATTTATGAGCAACTGAAAAAGTGATTTAGAATGGATGCTGAAACTCAACTTTGACTATACCATCTGCCACCAGCAACTCTTTGTGTGTGTGTGCACACGCACATACAGTACCTCTGCGTGTGTAAATCTGTCTATCTATATGTAAGTGTGTATATGTATTAGGGCTGTTAAGCGATTAAAAAAATTAATCGTGATTAATCGCACTGTTAAACAATAATAGAATACCATTTATTTAAATATTTTGGATGTTTTCTACATTTTCAAATATATTGATTTCAATTATAACAGAATACGAAGTGTACAGTGCTCACTTTATATTTATTTTTATTACAAATATTTGCACTGTAAAAAAGAAAAGAAATAGCATTTTTCAATTCACCTAATACAAGTACTGTAGTCTAAGTTCCCTGTAAGGTGTGCAGCCATATACCAGTCTATTTAGCGCCATGCAAAGGTGTTCAGAAAACCTGCCCTAGAGGTAGCTGCATTTCCATTGTGTTCGTATTAGTTTGGTTGTAAAAGTGACCCGAGACCCCACAGTGAAACATATCCCTAGCCCTTTTCAATACTCATTTGTTTGTTAAGTGTAAAGTGATTGTTTATTTGCTGGAAAAAAATAACTCAAACACAGTCATGTAAATACCCATTAAGAAACTAATTAAATCATACCATAGGTATGCTAACTAATTAACTCCTACCTACGGAGAGGATGGTTAATTAAGTCAGACTTTGTCTGGAATACACATGAAATTAAATTTCTCAGACTGAGAAAAAGCCTCTCTATCACTCAGCCTAAATTTTACTGAAAACACAAGAAGATTCTGGAATGTAACAGCTGCATCATCCCACCTATTTCTATATTACTGCAAAATATTACAGAAAGCTCTCAGCTGTGCAATACAGCAGCAAATAGTTATGCGCATTTAACTCTGATAAATAATCAGTCATGAATCATATTTGGATGTTATAATTCCCAGTAATTTTCAACCATTGCAGTATTGTTTTCTCTTACAGCCATGTTTTCATCGCCTGGCAATCTTAGGTGAGCAGACATAACAAGCTCTTTGCTCAATGGATCGCTTGGCAGTGAGCACTGTCTGAGCAGTTCGGCTGGCCTCCTTCCCTGGAGATCAAGCAAACAGCCTCTGTGACGTCACTAGTCTGAAGAGTGAGACTTTAATTCATTCCTTAATTCAAGCCACCTGCCTATCAGGGCACAGAGCACCTCCACTCTACTGACTTGCCAAATTTGCATCACATTACTCAAACAAAAAGTCCCACTGAAGTTTCATAGGACAACTCTTAAGTAAGCTGATCACAAATGGTCCCATAACGTTTGAGGTTTGTGTATTATACAAAAAAAGGGTGATAAGAAATGTTAAGTCTTTTCGTGTCTGATTTTAAACTTGTCCATACACAATGTGGAAAAGCAAAAATAAAAATGGGTAAGTAAACAAACATAATGCCCCAAGCAGTGACCTTGTAAGAAATCACTAGCTAAGCCGAGTTATGGCCGTTTAGTGTATGGACAGGAAAACCCAGAGTAGTATAAGTGGTGATCTTTGTGACTCATTAAGTCCCAGGCTTCTCTCAGTCAGTACTGAACTGATACCGCAGGATAAGTTAGCATTACTGTTCTGTTGGAGGTGCCGTCTTCCACATGAAACACTAAATTAAGCCATAACCACTTGTGATCATTAAAATCAGAGCAATTTCTGGAAGTGCAGGGGCGTTAGCTTTAGTGCCTTGGACATATTTTAACTTGGTAAATTAGATTTTTCCAAAATGCTTAATTAAATTCTACTTTCTTAAGCGTCAGATCAGTCTGAGATATGCCACAGACTCAGATGGAAACAGGGTTCTAGCTATGGAGAGGGTACTTATATGAACCCTCCCAAATCACTATAGTAACTGAGCACCTCACAATCAATGTTTCCTGCACTGTAAGGAGCTGTTGCCTCCACTGCTTACAGATGGGAAACTGAGGCAGAAAGAGACTAAATCAAGGGTTTACTCATGTTATTAAACTAAGCACGTGCTTTATCACTGATCCTGAATATGGGTGACATTAAGCACATGCTTAAGTGCTTTCCTGAATTAGGGCACTGCTTGGGAGTGATAAACTGTTCTCAGTTCAGATTACATTACAGAAGGAGAGGAAGACTGTTCTTGGAGGTAAGGTACTGAAACGGGTCTCAGGAGATCTGGGTTTTGTTTATGGCTGTACAAAGATTTGCTTGGACAAATCACTTAGCCCCTCTGTGCCTCAGGTCTCCATCTGTAGATTGAATGCAACAGAAATGCCCATGCATAAGAGCACTCCCTAATGCTGGGAAAACAGCTGGGTTCAGGAAGGAAAGGTAATTTAGTTTTCATTTTTCGTACAGGCAGATGTTCTCTCTGAAAGTATAACTTTTACTTATAAAGGCACCTGTATAAAAGGTCCAACCTGTAAAAGTTGGCATCCAGTTTAGAGGTAAGTGGTTTCTGTTTGAAGCTGAGCTGTCGGTTGAGGAGTGAAACTTCAAAGAAGTGGTCTCACCCAATGGACGATACAGCCAATAAAGTATGATATTAATAAACCCAAGTACTATAGATCAGAAAGGCGCACCTGTGCAAGCAAGATGGGTTTTTTAAAGGACAGACAGATAGATTCACTCAGATTCTGCTACCCTTACTCACATTGAGTAGCACCTCACTCTGTGAGTAGTCCTATTGAATTCAATGGTTCTACATACTCAACATGAATAAGGATGCTAGGATCCAGCCTGAACTACTCCTGTTTACAGAGACAAAACTATTAGTGTTATGAAAGCAACAACCCAAGTGATTTTATTGGGGGATAAGGATTATTTCAAAATAAAACGTTTGCACTCCTAGTCATGGCAGTTGCTTTCAGGATCGTTGAATGAATGTTTTAATAGTCGGGCTGTCTCAGGGCATTCGTAACACTTCAGAGCACAGTGCTGGGCGACTGTGGTACAGCAATGGTTGCAAAACATGTCCATGATGGCAATCGGTACTAGGGTACTACATGCTCCATCAATTTACAGAAATCACTATTAGATACAGTAGACTGGAGACAGAAATCCACTGACATCATTTCTGCTGTAGAGCAACTAGATTCATACAGTGAAATTCCCTTTTGCTCTTAGTGCTTGTCTCCAAGATTTAGTACATTGTTCTGGGTTTGGAACAGGTGGAGAGCTTTATTTTCCCCAAGCACAGCTGCAGTATCAATTTGTGAGCTGGATAAAAAATGATGACACGCACTAAATGAGACTAAAAAATTGACAGCTGTTTCTTTAGAACCCCTGCAGGTCAAAGAAAGCTTAGCAAGTCTTTTTTTTCCCCCCTAGCATAGAAATAGACAAATCAGAGTTACTATTACAATCTCATTCCTCTGGGACTTCTTAATTCCAAAACGAACTTGCAGTGATAAATCCTGTAAAACCACATTAAGAGTGGAGTGTAAATGCTGTCCATCTCCTATGATCAACACAGACAAATCGGAGATCAGTGATTTTATTTTTCAGTTAATGTGCATAAGTAATATTTTTTAAATGAGATTGGTGGGTTGTACCGACCGGCAATCTTGCAGCACAGGGATATTGACTTTTCTGTTTCTGATTTAATTAATCTATGTACAGCAGGTGTAGCTCACTTACTGGAGGAAAGTACTGCTAGTATTCTGCACAACAGATGGCTCCCTCTTAACTTTACTGCAGGCATGCATAGATTTACTAGAGTCAACATTTCCCTAATTGCCGTTTCAAATCCTATTCCAAGATTACTTGCCATACAATGTATGCAGTAGCAATGACACAGAAACACTGAGTAGACGTATATGGAAATATCTCAACCTTTTCTTTCTTTCATTTCCCCTGCTTTTACTGGACCTTCATTTCCCCAGAGACAGCATAATGTGTATGTTCTTCTTTTCTGCACCTAGCATTTTTGCACACGCAATAGCAATGAGATAGATCCCAAAATTTATGCTACTGGGATTTTTCAGAATCTATCACCACTCACAGTATTGCTCCAACTATAGTTCAAGTCAGTTATCTTCAGAGATTGAAGCCTATTCTTGCTCTCCTATGAGGATTGTCTGCAATTTCCTTATTTCATGACAGCAGCTAATATGGGACCTTTTATTTAACATTGGAACATTTAGAGAGTATCTCCAAGATTTCAAGAGTGACTGGCCTCAACAGTTGGGTGCCCAACATGAGACACCATAAGGTAAGCCTAGTTTCTGGAATGCAGGTGTTCAAGTAGTTTCTGAAAAATCAAGCCCTGTTTATTCCCAGGGCCAGAAAAAAAGCAAGAGATTGACTCTACAGCCTGGTAGCTAGGGCACTCAAGAAATGATACACCCAGGTTCAAATCCCTGCTCCACTGAATTATTATTTATACAAAATGGAACAGCTTGTACAGGCGAGAGTCCCACCTCATCATAGCCAGCTAATAAGGACACTCAGCTGAGATGAAGGAAACCCAGATTCAAGCCTCTGGTATGCAGGGGTAAAACAGGAACTCGAACTTGTGTCTCCTACAGCCCAGATGACTGTCCTGATCACATGGCTCTCTTTCTCTGGTTTTTCACAGAAACCTTCAAAAGGTCTCAGTTTCATCCTGATGCAGAACAGAAACATTTCTGAAATCACAAAAAGTTTTGTGGAATGGGAAAACTGTTTCCCACCCACCTCTTGTAAGGAGCACAGACTTTGCACAGGAATTTCTAAAACCACAGTAATTTTTATTCTTAAAGCATACAAAAGAGGGACAGATCTTTAGGGAAAAGAACAGCAACCAATACACTCTGTCCCCTAAGTCTATGCTCACCCCTTCTGTAAGTCCTTAAATCCAGCTTCTGTGTCAGATGGGTAGTCCCCTTCTGCCCTCTACTTCCTGCAGTCCTTTTGCAGATCCTGACTGTAAGGTTTCTGTTCCCTCTGTCGTGTGACTCACTGAATGGATACAGCATCTCAGTCAGGTGGCTAAAGTCCAAGCCCTCTCCTGGAGGCAAATTGACAGAACCAGTTTCCTCTAACTTGACCACTCCCTTTAGAAAACCTATTGTTCTGACAATCACCATTGATCACTCTTGTATTAGCACTGGAGTTGTCCGGCCTAACAATAAGCTGCTCTGGTTTGTCCTCATCACAGCTACGCACTCCACATACAAGTTATACTCTTCAAAATGGCAGTCACAATGTCAAGGGAAGAACATACTTTGATACAGGCTAGTACAGGCATACTGATCCACCACATGAGGCACCCAAAATCGCTAGCCACTTTTGAAAAATCTTGACCTAGATACTGGGAGAAGGTTTAAAACAACGCCCAAAAGCCTGAACTTTTAGTTTGCAGACATAGCCTGCTTTTCATGTGTCTAGTACCCAAAGCTCCCACTGACTTCCATCATCTAAGTTAGATTGAAAACTCTGCAGCAAGAGCCACTTACATTTTCTGTAATGTGCCATGCACCCGTGTAATACTACATACATAGTAATGTGTAAGTACCAACTATTATTCTGTCTTAGAGTCACCACTGGTAGCGCCTCCTATTGCCAAGGTCAACTTAAACTTCCCATTATAAGCCCCTGTTTTCAATTATTTATCACTTTGCTAAACTTTAACTGGCTGAAATTTTCCATGCCAGAATACCTGCTCATTAAGTTAACACTGTTCAGTGAACTGAATAACACCTGGTTCCTGTGGAATAAATAGTATGTGATCACGTAATTAAAGATTGTATTATAATGCATACACACAATGGGGCTGAATTAAGATGGCACAGACAGCCTTAATTCTGGTATTTCCCAACTTTGGAGTTCTTAACTTTGCAACCTTAATAATGTTCTTTTAACATAATTATCAACAAACCTGCTGAGGGAAGGGTGTGTGTGTGAGAGAGAGAGGGAGAGAGAGAGAAACAGACTTGTGCAAGGAAGCAGATTTTATGTTCAAGCTTCCAATGATTTATTATAAAAAGCGGAGACAAAAACTATTCAAGCACCTTGATTGTACTCTTAAAATTGGAGGGAACCTTTCAAGGAAGCAAGGAATAAGGAATGAAAATAATGATGTGTTGAAGCCAACTACTATTCCATGTTAAGAGAAAATCACAAGCTTTTGCTTATCTATCTGCAAAGGGGAATTGAAAATTTCTACCAAGTCTCCTCAGAATACTCCATTTCAAATCTTATCAGCACTGCTGCAGTTACAGAAGATAAGACAGGTGTTTTGGTTGGGTTTTTTTAAACCTGAAGATGAAATAACATTCCTTGCACTGATGCCAGCTGGCAAAGTAGACAGGAGCTTGGAGGTGACTGTGTAATATCCCTGTGCTTGCATACATACAATAGCAGACAAGATTGCAGGTACTACCATTTCTTTGTCTGAGTTGATAAGCTTCCTGAAATATTAAATAACCTGTATATTTGTAATTGTACTGCTTAATGGCTCCTTAAAAGATTGTTATTAGGTCTCTACATTGAGAATGCCATTGAAGGGAGAGTCTTTTTCTGAAAAGCCTCCTCAGATCCCATGAAAGCCAGGGAATTTGAAGGCTGCACTCTGGATGTCACTAAGATAGCATGGTACTGGACACCACATAAGGACAGATATAGAGTTTGACCTTAAAAACAGCCCAAGAGCAGGGGTGCTGGCACGGGGGGATCAGGGGGCCATTGCCACCCCCTACTTTTTACCAATCGTAAGGGTAAGAGATGGGGAGATGGGGCAGAAAGGAGCAGGGGGGGATCTTGGGGGTAAGAGGCAGTGTGGGAGCGGGACCTCAGGAGAAGAGGCGGTGTGGGGGCGGGGTCTTGGGGGAAGAGCCTGTGTGAAGGCGGGAGCTCAGGGAGAAGGGACGGTGCAAGCGGGCAGGGCCACAGTTTGAGTGGCTGCAGACCTCCCCACACACACTTTTAGGGTGCTTCTGTTGCTCCTGCCCAAGAGCAGAGGGCAAGGGGCACCCAGATATCTGCTAATGGCTTAATTGTTCAACTGTACTCCAATTCTTTAGCATCATGAAGCGTATCTGATAAGTGTCACGCAAGGTATCAATGAAAAGCTCATGACTCACTAGTTATTAATATCATCACATAATGTAGGTGCAAGCAACTGATGCAAAGTTATGGACAGAAACTGAAATGATAATTCTTAAACTGTGTTTGTCAGCCAAACAGGAATTACCTCACCCAGGGAAAACAATATGATTTCCCTACCTGGGGAATTATTTCCAAAGTGCTTTGAAAGACAATGGGAATGTAGTTACATATTGTGTAAACAGGCCTATCAAGCTAACAAGGGGTGGAGGCAAACTTTACACTGTCACAGCAGGGGAGAAGATTGACAATCACATGTCTAATGTTCATTCACTTGCACTGGAGGAAGGAAGAACTAAAAAATGTGCATTTTAGCAGACAATTCCAGCAGGGAAGAAACAGCAGGAAACTTCCTTCTAGACAAGCTCCATGTTGCATACCTCACAACTACAAATAGACTTTTATCTGGAGGTATCGTTCAGAAGAATCCATTTCAGAGATTCATTGGACTATAGAGGGGCCACGAAACCCCAAATTATCTGTCTTTCACCTGGGAAGACAGTTTCCAGAGGAACGGTCCCAGCCCTTTCACTTTGGGGGAGTAGATCCTGACCCAGGAATTTGGTCAACCATCTTGATGGAAACAAGTGGGGAGGATTTAATCTTGAACCAAGTCTAGCTTGTTATGTTTTAGCTACTAGAAAGTGTTTTATCTTTATGTCTCTTGTAACCATTTCTGACTTTAATCCTTAGTTTGTACTCTTAAAATCTCTCTCTGTAATTAAATAAACTTTGTTTTATTTTTAATCTAAACCAATCCAGTGCTGTGTTTAAACTGAACTATTTGGTAACTCCAGGTAAAAAAACAAATTTGAATATTGACTCTTTAAAGGAGCAACGGATCTTAGCTTTCCTCTGGTTGTTCCAGGACAGGGCTGGACATTTCAGAACACACATTTCTTGGGAAATTTGGGGCTGGGACAAGTGTGGGGTCACCTTCCCAGTTGCTAAGCAAGGTTGGTGGAAACCTGTGGAAGTCTGTGGTATTGCAGGCATGCTCCAGAATCCAAAGCGTTTGACCAGGGCTACCCAACACCTAGCCACAGTAGCAAGGCATTGGCGTTATAAGGTAAGAGTAACACAGCTCTTCACTGGTCTGGATTGCAACCCAGAACATCACATAAATCCATTGAAGGGATAACACTGCCACCCCAGGAAATATGGTGGAAACTCCACCATAGCAAGTAGTCCACATAGGAGATGATATGACCCTTAAAATCTTCTGTGCAGCAGGAAATATAATATCTCATGATGCCAGCAAAAGAAGATCCAGAATATTCCACAGCTCAGTGCCCAGAAAGTCTAATTACAGATGCTTTCCTCATCCATTTGCAGAATTTTGCCTCTGGGCTTCTCTTCGTCCCCATTTAACATTTACATTCATGTTGAAAATCTAAATCTACCACAATCTATGGATCTACAATCCACCAGTAACAAAACTGGACAGACTTCACTGAACGTGCTCATGAGATCCACTACTGTAATTCAAAGCAGGGCAAGACTCCAAGTTGGTTGCCATTTAGTCTAAGAGAATCTTAAAGTTGATTAAAGTGTTTGGGGTTGGTGAAATGCCTTAAAGGTGACCTGAAATGCCTTAAAAACAAGAAACAAATAAGCAAATAATTTAAGAACCCAAAACATTTAACATATTGTATTGTTACCTTTTTTAATTCTTTTCAAAAACATAGAACTATAGTGACATAAATATTATTTACAAATACATAGATCCCCATGTTCAGAATAATCAGGGGGGAAATGACGTAGAAATACATTTGAAAATCCCCTATGTGAAATAGCTGGGTTTTTTTTAATTTACATGCCCATTCTGCAGGCAATTTTAAGAGTACCAGAAAGACAGACAATAGATCCAGTGTTGCTCTCTCTGAAGCAATAACAAAATTCTTCTCAGCTTCAGTGGAGGCAGAAGGCATATTATCATTTCATATCACTCCTTGGCATCTTAAAAAGTATACAAAAATTGTATTCCATTCACATTCTTAAAGGCCCTTTTTCTTAGTTATGATATCAGCACTGACTCATTCTCTCAACATGATTGTTCTTAAATTCCTTCTTATAATACTCATATGGAGCTTAAACCTGCTCCCAGCTAAGTCTATGGAAAAACTCCCATTGACTTAAATGGTGCAGGATCAAACCTACAGAGCATTCTTACAAAAATGTCACATTATTGTTTCTTTTCCACTTAATTCCTTGTAAAATTCAATCATCTTTAACAGCTGAATTGGTTTAAAATAAAATATGGCCAAAACTTAGAGTAAATTCAAAATTTGTAAGAGGTTTCTCATAATTAGGATAGCTTATTTTGTTACTGATACTCTTGTGATTGACATGAATTAACTCATCCAGACTCAAATTATTTATCATTATTTTTCATCATTGCAAGAGCCTCAGCTCTTCCTGGTTCTGACTTAAGGTGACCATGGAAAAAAAACATGAGAAAGGCTGTTGTCTTAGTATTCACTGCAAGACTGAAAATACAAAGTACCAAAAATCTCATGAGAAAGTCTATTCTCATCAGTCATCCAGTCCAAAGCCTACTGGTACAAACTTATACAGCTCTCAGAAAATGAACTGTGTTCTCTGTACTCTAGAGAAAGTTCTATTCTATATCAGGTTACAATCAAGGTGGGAAGAAAATGCCCATCCTGGAGCCTAAAGTTATTGAGACTATCTACATTCACTCATTGAAGTCAATTAGAAAAATTCCCATTGATTACAACAGGGCTAGGATTTCACCTTCGGTTTGTGGTTCAACTAAAGATTGTTGTATTTGTTACCAGAAAATTATGTATAACATTTTACTTAAGTACTAAAGGATGGATCATTCATCCTTTATTCACAAACACCACTAGTTTGACATTCTAGGGCCCAATCCTGAAAAACTTCAGGCACATGGACAATTTACATGAATACCAAAGTAATGCATGTGCCTAAGGCAGGGGTGGGAAAACTAAGGCCCGCGGGCTGCGTCCAGCCCATCAGACGTTTTAATCCAGCCCGCAAGCTCCATCCGGGAGCAGGGTCGGGGACTTGCCACACTCCACGCATGCTGTGGCTCTGTGAGGCTCCCGGAAGCTGTGGCATGTCCCCCCTCTGGTTCCCACACAGAACCACAGCCAATGAGAGCTGCAGGGCATGCCGCTGCTTCCAGGAGCTGCTTGAGGTAAGTGCCGCCCGGAGTCTGCACCCCTGACCTCCTCCCGCGCCCTACGGGCTGAGCCCCCTCCTGCCCTCTGAACTCCTTGGTCCGAGCCCAGAGCACTCTACTGCACCCCAAACTCCTTAATCCCCAGCCCCACCCCAGAACCCGCACCCCCAGCTCAAGCCCTCACCCCCCCATACACACCAACCCCCTGAACCCCTCATTTCTGGCCCCACCCCAGAGCCCGCACCACCAGCTGGAGCCTTCACCCCCTCCTGCACTCCAGCCCCCAATTTCATGAGCATTCATGGCCCGCCATACAATTTCCATACCCAGATGTGGTCCTCGGGCCAAAAGGTTTGCCCACCCCAGCCTAAGGCTTAGCAGGACTGGGCCCCAAAAAAACAAAGTGATTTGTTTTCCCCCCTCAGACCTGTTTAATTTTGTAAGATTACTTTTCTTTTAAGCAGGAATTAATTTATAATATGTAACATTTATATTGCAGATTCAAAAATAAATATTCCAGTACAATTTTTTTTTAACTTTTTAAATTGTGGGGAAAACATGAAGGGGTTAGAGGGATTTCATCAGGGATTTACCAGCAGAAAACTTTCCTTAGTCAGCAAGGAAAAATAGGAACATTAGAACTGCCATTCTGTAACAGACCCAAAGTTCATCTAGTTCAGTATCCTACCCTCAACAGAGGCCAGCACCAAATGCTTCCGAGGAAGGTGTAGGAATCTTACAATAGCCAGATGTGGGATAATCTGTCCCGCACATGGGTCTCGTCCTGATCTCTCATAGTAAGAGACTGACTTAAATCCTGATGCATGAGGTTTAATTGTTATCATTAATAACAACTGTGGATAGTCTTGTTATCTGTACCCATTTCAAGTCCTGATATAAATCTTGTTAAGTTCTTGCCCTCAATGACTTCCTGTGTCAGTAAGGGACCCAAGCCGTCAATATTTGCAAAATGTGTGCTTAAGAGAAACATTCTAATTATTAACCTAATGTGAACCAAATGTGATCTCTCTCTGATTCTGCTGCTACTCATAGCTTTTCCAAGCAGAAGAATGAAATTAACAACTCTGTACAGTTTCACTGTTCCTATGCCCTGAGATTGACAAAAATGAGGTCAATTCTCCCTCTTTCCCCCACATCTGGCATTATTCACCAAGAGGGAGGACCAAACAATGGCAACTGGAGAAGAAGAGTAAAGTAGTGGAATTGATTGCAGTTGCATGGAAGCTGTGGAAGGGGTAGTGTAGAGGATCACCCCAGGAATCTAGAGGTGTGGGATTGGGAGCAGAGAGAGAGGAAGGAAGGAGGAAAAAAGCTCCTTTTCAGAAGATTAAGGTAGATGGAGAGTGAGAGCTTTACATTTATCAGACACTTGATCAGAAATTTCTCAGAAACTCATGTAAAAGAAGGGTTTCAGAGTAACAGCCGTGTTAGTCTGTATTCGCAAAAAGAAAAGGAGTACTTGTGGCACCTTAGAGACTAACCAATTTATTTGAGCATAAGCTTTCGTGAGCTACAGCTCACTTCATCGGATGCAATGAATCGGATCCGATGAAGTGAGCTGTAGCTCACGAAAGCTTATGCTCAAATAAATTGGTTAGTCTCTAAGGTGCCACAAGTACTCCTTTTCTTTTTATGTAAAAGACGGAGTCCCTGATTGGAGGCCAGGGACAGCACCGTGGTAAGACTACAGATGCATATGCTATTCCTGGAAATCACAGTTTCAAGGCAAACTGTAAACCCGAGGAGCCCAGCAATGCTTCAGTAAATATATGTGGACAATGAAAGATAAGCATTTAATTTGACGAAAGGATGACCCAGGGCATAAGAAACGAGATATAGAGCCTTTAACCTCAACTGCACTGGTTCAAGTCTCATCCATATCTATACTGAACGCTTGTTACTATTTGACATCTTATTGATTGCCTAAAGTTCTGTTCCTGACCTGACTCAGCCCTTACGTGAAATAAGGTGGTACAGTTAGTACAATTCTTCATTACAAAGGACACTCTCGTGATTGCAACTAACTGATAACAGAGACAGAAGAGAAGGCAAAGACTGAATGAGCTGGACTACCCTAAGGGCTATAAACCAAATGTGCAACTGTGAGAATCGCATAGCTTTAGAGTTGCTCCTGCAAGTGGACAAATGGTGTCATTACTCAGTGAAGTGATTCTGCTCCACACAGGATTACACTGGGATCTCTTCTTTCCATGTGGAACAGGAGGTGTGAGGGGCTCTGCTACCTCTGCAATACTGTCCACACATCCCCAGAGCTGCAAAGAGTACTTCCTGCATCTCAGTGGGAAGTCATTGGGATTTTTGGATGCCCAGCACCTTTCAGAATCATGTCCTTAAACTACTGTGAAATATTGATGTGGATTATTAAATAGACACATTCTACTGTATGAATGGCTGTATTTTAGTGGAGGGTAACATACTTTTGGAGGAGAGATGCCACATAAACTCAGGTGTTATTATTTAAAATGCAAAACCTCAGACATGAGGTTTGCTCTAAGTAACATGAGCCCATTACGTACACAGGGTGGGATTTCCAAAACTCTTCAGTATTTGTCTAACTCTGCTTCAGCTAAGTCAATGACAAGTGAGTTAAACCAATGTGGCACTCTTTTGAAAATCCCAGCCATATACTAACTATGGCATTAAAGTTAATCCATTAAACATCCACAATAACACAAGTTTAGCTTAGAGTGGGAACCATAATTTTAAATCTCCAGACTTTTGTGCAGTTAAATATGAGCTGCAGCATTACATTTAATTTATCACACAGGTTACTTTCCAAGTTTTAAATTCAATTAAGAGTTGATCCTTTTTCTTCTTTTCTTCAGTAAATAAGATTTAAAGTGATGTGTAACTCTCAACATATTATTTTTCAATGATAGGACCATGTTGCACGCACTGGCCTTGATTCAAATCCTATAGCAACCAATAGGAGTCTTTCTATTGATGTCAGTGGGCTTTGGATCAGGTCCATTGAGTTGTAGTTTACATCTTGAAAAGTCTTACTGATTTCAATAGGACCACTCTATGAGTAAGATGCTACTCAGTGTGAGCAAGGGTCTGAGAACCAGGCTCTCGGGTAATAACTTGAATCTAGTCAATGTTTTCACAAGATATACATTCTATAATATTATACCTAATTTACAGATTCGTGTTCTATGCAGTGTTGTCGTACCTGTGTCAGTCCCAAGATACCAGAGAGACAAGATGGGTGAGGAAATACCTTTTTTTGGATCAACTTCTGTTTGTCCAATAAAAGATATTAGCTCACCCACCTTGTCACTTTATATTAGTGCTCTGTCGGTTGTAACCATTCTTTGAAATAGACATTACCTCATCTACCTTGTCTCTGAAAAAAAATGCATTTAACTGAATGATAAACAAGAGAGGTACAGGAAGAGGGGAAAGGGGAGAAAGAAATATGGAATTAATTGAACTCTAGCATTATGTTTAGAGTAAACTTGGGTAGGTTTATCAAACTAGTGAAGGAATATTCCTAAAAAGTCTTTTACAACTAAATGTGAAAACAAAAAATATTGTTCAGCTGGAAGCATTTAGGGCCAGATTGTCTTGCAGTGTCTGATACTTTGGCCTCAATAGAAGTAACAACTATTCCCCAGTGTGGGTGAAGGGATGGGTTCCCAATCTGACTCTTAACCAGTGATGAGCACTGAAAACCAGACATATCAACTAATATTTAAAACAGTTTTTTAGAACAAAGAAAAATAGTCAGGATATAAAAATGTAGAGATAATGGAAATCTTTCAAATACATGAAATCCTACCTGAACCTGACTTGTAAAGGTATTATGTCCTTATAAATCTGAGTGTTCTAATGACTTCATGAGGATTTAGCCAAGGCAAACTACAGAATAGGATCAACATATATTTTAACATTTGGATGTAGTTAACATAGAGCTCATTCATGCAAAACCTATGCAGGTGAGTAACTTTATTCACATGAACAGTCCCAGTATTCAGAGATTACTCACGTGAATAAAGTAACTTGCTACTTATGTTTTTCCAGGATCAGGCTCTTAGTCATAATGTTTTATATCAAGTGACAGGTGGAATGAGAGAGCCTGCTTCTATTCCCATTGAATTCAATGGCAAATCTCCCATTAACCTTAAGGATGTAGGAAGAACTGGACATTAAAGGTCTGATCCAAAACCCACTGAAGCCAATGGGAGTCTTCCCATTGAATTTAATAGGTTTTGGATCAGGCCTTTAGGTCCAGTCCTACAATGGGCTGCATGGGTGGATTCTTGTGCCTACATGGAATGCTGCCACATGAGGGCAGGGTCTCCATGTGTGGCAGGAATGAAGCCTAAAGATGTAGCTTTGTTCTAAAACCTAAAAGCAAATTATAACTTGCGCCATATCAAAATTTGCCAAATTTGTTCGTCTATTGGGATTTTCAATTAATGTTTTATGACTGACATAATAATATCCTATTAAAACTTCATATTTCAATTTACATGACATCCCTTGGTATCCTGTTCCTTTTATTGTTAGCTTAACATATTAAAACTTAAATTATTTAAAGAAAGAGTAACTAAATACCTTCTACAGTAACTCAAACTTGTTTTAATATGGATACATTCTCACATAAATCAAACTCCTTTTTGCCGAACCGCTCACTCCCCCACAGCATACACACATTTCCTCTTTTTCATATCAACATCTGTTATTTCACTTCATTCCCAGTGCTGCACATGAGCAATTCACAGGAGCAGAATCTAAGACAGTTAGGATGTGATCTTATTCCTACTAAGGCAAAACTCCCAGTGAATTAAAATGAGACAGGCTGGGGATCTTAATTAGGTTAAAGTGACTGCAAAAATCCATCATAAAATGCAGCACATCATAGCTGAGGTAGCCAAAAGCCATAGCCATGAGGTGAATCTCCTTAAGAAACGCTCTTAGGAAACTGTTTATGATGGGCTCCAGACCACCTGTATCATAAAAAGTCCCAGTATAAAATAAGGGCCCCCATGCTCCCCTCAGAAGCTGCTTCTACTGTTGCAGGAATAATCATGACTTGCCCTTGGCTCCATGCTGCCTATCTTGTTAAAGCTGGAAAAAAAGCAGAGGATCTTGTCCAGCTAAGCATTAACCCCAGTAAAATTCGTGAGATTTAGCTCAGGCTGTTCCACAAATCACTTATATCTCATTCAGTGAGCTGTCAGCAGCCTCCAGGGGCTGCTTCTAGGCCTGATGTACATTAGACAAATTACCTGTTGCTGACAACTAGATCTAGCAATGGGTGCAGCTGAACCACTGGTGAACACAGGTGCACAAAAGGAGGCAGGGTGCAGACAAAGAAACCCCAGCTTTGGCAGCACTTCAGTAAACAACCAGCTTTTTAGTTCAATTTCTGAAACAATGCTGCGTATGGTTTGCCATTGACTGCGCTTGCAGCTAAACCATAATCCAACCCCACTTCAACTTCACTTGTTGCTGACACCCATTATTAGCAACAGGCCATTTTTCCAGCATAGACCACATGAGAGAGAGCCAGAGACTAGTATCTGAGGCAGGGAGAAAGCTTCCCTACACTGCTAAACACCAGGCAACCTGCATATTGCCAGTGCACTGATTTTGGTCCCAGGGAGAAAAGCTCCATGTATGTAGGGCCCCCATAATAGATCGATATCAACACCAAGTCACCATTTATAAAATGCTAAGGCTATATTTACTTAAATGTATCATATTCACTTGTGTAACATTGGGTAAATAAATTGGTTAGTCTCTAAGGTGCCACAAGTACTCCTTTTCTTTTTGCAAACACAGACTAACACGGCTGCTACTCTGAAACCGATATGTATTATGTATCACTTATTTACCATACAGCCTGTATGTATATCACATGTATTATACACGTACCAAGAACGAAAGATCTATAAAGAGAGAGACTTTGGAATATACTGAGATCCCAATATACCAGCTGGGGGAAGAATCTGCAGCTTGTTTCCAAGAAGGGATCCACGAGCCCGGGAGCACCATATTAGGGCCCAGCCCCCGCCCATCCGATGCCAGGTCCCTGTTTCTCTCTCTGGGAGGCTTCTAAACTCTGCAGACCGTGAAAGGTCCGCCGCCTGCTGATGCAGCACAGCCACTGTCTCCCGCTGGGACCAATCCTCCTCTGCCTGGCTCGCGGGCTGGGGCCGGGCAGTCCAGCCCCCCCTCCAGCGCGCGCGCGCGCGCGTGGCTTCCTCTCTGCGCTGCTCGGCCCTGCGCGTGTCTGGTGAAAGGTTTCCGCCGGATCAGCAGGCGGCGGCCGCCCAGCCAGACGTCCCAACCTTTCTGAATATTTCATTGGCGCTGCCCGCCGGGGATGGGCAGCCACTGACTGCTGCAAAGAAAAGCGAGCTCCCGCAGAGCCGCTTCCTGCCCCTTGCAGCCTCTCAAAGCGGGCTTTGAGTCCTTCCTACAAACGAGTGATTGATTTTGGAAACGAAACCCCTCTGCTGGAGCTGACCCGCTGGGGAGCCTGCCTAGATGCAATTAAAACAACAACAAAAACCAAACAAGCCTCACATCTCTCTGAACTCTTTAGTGGCCAGAGGATGAGCCAAGAGCAGCTTTTCTATAAAAATCCCCGCCGGGGGCTGTGAAACAGTTTGAGGAGGGAAGGGCTGGATATGTTGCTGGAGAAGAGTTGCAGAAGGGAAGGTTCCCTTTTTGGACGCCGCAGCCCTTAATGCATGAGAAAAATCAACCAACCAAGAGACTTATTATTACAGTGTTTCAGCTGTGACCAGGCTCGCCTGCACCCGCCAGGAGCCTGCTGAGACTGGCCCCCGAGAGTCATAGCTGCGGGTCGACCCCCTCATCCAGAATCTCTCTGCAAAGAGCCCCGCGCGCTCTCTTCCCCTGGAAGCCCTGCAGGGGCAACTGATGATGCGTCGTGCTCCCCTGGGCAGGTGTGGACTGAGAGGGGGGCCACAGCCCAAGGCGCTAGGGGTGGGCTCGTGGACGGCGCTGTGAAATCGCCCACACTTGTGCCAGGCTAGCGGGGGAGAGGCGCGCACTGGCGTGGTGGATGCCCGCGGAGGTGCCCCCCCCCATCCCCGGGCTGGCCGCAGTAGCCGAGCTCTGCTGTGCTGCACCGTCGCTGGCGCTCGCTGGGTGATGGGGCCGGGATTGTGGAGTCATCGCTGAACGCCCAGCAGCGAGCCGCGAAGAACTCAGCGCATAAAGTTTGTTTCCACCGGCCACCTGCTTCTGCAGCCCCTCCTGCTCCCTCGGCCCTGGGGTGCCCTCCTGCTTGCCCGTTCCCAGGGCCGGGGAAAGCTCAAGCCCAGCTGCCTCTGCCGCCGGTGACCTCCCGCTGCCGCCCCGTGCTGCTCTGAGGACACAGGAGGCGGCGGCGGCGGCAGAAGAGGAGCCGGGGAGCCCGTATGGCCGCTCCCAGCGAGCAGGTGGCGAGCGCGGCTGCTCCTGTCGCCACTGCGAGCCGGGGGGTGCTGTGAGCCCGGGGTGGGAGGGCGGACTGCGGCTGCCTCGGAGCTTCTCCTGCGGAGCACTGCGGGGCCGAGGAGGCGGCGGCGGGAGATGTGGCCGGCGGGAGCGGCCGGCCGGCTGCCCTGTCCGCGGGACTCGGCGCTCCGGCGGGCGGCTTTCTCCGGGAACCTCTCGGCTCTGCCGTCTCACCTAGCGCCCAGCGGCAGGAGCGTCCGGGTCTTCATCAGCGCCAACCCCGAAGGTAACTCGCCTGCGCGCGTTGCCCGGGCGCCGGCCGCCTTCCAGCCCCCGGGGGACCCGGGGTGCCCCTGGCTCTGCAGCCCCGCGTCCTCCCTTCCGGCGGCTCCAGAGGTCTCTCCTCATGCACCCACCCACCCCCACACACACACCCCGATGCCGGGCATTGCCAGCCTGGACCCTTAGATCACAGCTGAGAACAAGCCAGTGGGGCCTTGGCAAGCTCCTAGCTGTTCTGCACGGGGTGGTGTTGGCAGAAGTTGGTGCTTGTCTGCCCACATCTTGCCCCCCCTCCAGACATGCTCTGGAGAGGGCACCAAGGCGGGCACAGCCAGCCAGCAGCTCTTCCTTTCTCTTGGCTGTTCTAGTGATCGCGCCTCCTGGGCAGAAGCACAGCAGGGGCGAGCCCTCTCCAGCTGGCCTGCGGCTGTGGGGGAGCAGTGCAGGGGTCCCGGGAAATGGTGGCGCTCAAGCCGTCCCTCCGGGTAAAGAGAGAAGGCGGTTCTGCGGCTGCAGCCGTGTCAGCTGCCCGGGGAGTCTCCAGGCACTTGCGGTTCACGGGGGAGCAGGGTTCTCCTCTTGTAGTTAGTGCAGCAGCCCCTAGTCCTGAGCTGAGCTGCTCAGGGCGCCTTCAGACCATCACAGCCACAGTCACGAGTCTCCAGCTTCCCAGCCCGGAGGACGGCTGGCATCGGATGACTCTGTTTCTCCCCTCTTCAGCCCACTAGCCCGATCAGCCTGCTCTTAGGCGGGGAGCCCTCGGGTCTCTGCCTTCCCCCGTGGTTGTGAAAACAAACTGAAGAGGAACAACTCTGGTAGCTGGCTCTTGCTCCAGGATTGTGCTGGGATCTGTTATTTTCAAGGTTGAAAGCTGAACGAGAGGCTGCTACGAGAACTAAATGTGAGCCGCCTTGCACCGAAGTTGCTAGATCGTGTATTTCACTGCCCTACGTTACCTGAAGTTTAGCTCTGATTTTAGGAAATGGACCATTTCACATATACATATATATATAGGCTGTGATATACTCAGAGTTTGCTACAACCCCCTTCCTGAAGAGTAACACACACAAACTAAAAGCACAGTATCGCCGGCTATGTATATTTATAATAAGGTAAATATACTTTGAGCGAAACACAGTGAAGTGACCACTCAAGGCAACAACAAAAAAATAGGTAATCTTCTAATGAATGTGCAGAAGAAAGTGCATTTTACTTGAAGATACTGTATAGGGATCTCTTAGTAAGAATGCCTGATAAGGGAGGTCTTATGTACTGATTTCACAATATATTGCAATTAAGTGTAGGTCATACACAGTGATTAGTCTGAAATAGAATTTAAGGAGAACTTTTTTCTCTGTAGGTATTTTGGAGAGCAGAGGACTAAAGTTTACACAATAATCTGATCTTAATCCTGGTCTATTTACAAGGAAGAATTTCCATGGAAGTCTACAGCCTGGGTTTAAAAACACTGCAGCATCAGGCACTTTATTAGAAGTCCTTGAAACAATTAAGCAGCCTGTACTTAGAAGTACAAAATATTCTGCCTTCAGAGCTGAAGAATTTAGCATACATTCAGGAGAAGGAGTTATTCCCACTCATAAATTTAGTTATTTTAGAATTAAAGTTGCTCAAGTCTATTTCTTTACAAAAATCCAAACACTAAAAGTAAGGAAATCCTAGATTAAGGCAACATTCCTACCCCTTGCCAAGAAACAGTGCACTAATTTTACCATACTCATTCACATCAACCCCCTAATGCCTTCCCTGATAACGCTAATTTAATTCAACAATACTGTCACCTTCAATATACATAACAGAAAACAAAAAGTCACACTTAAAATGACAAATTAATTTGATTTTAAAAATGACAAATATCACAGCACAAATAGACATGTGGTTATGACTAATAGAGTACAGAAAACAAATTGTCACAGTAGTAACTTTTTCCAAGCTTTTTTGAATGCATGAGTCAATTTTCAACTCTCAAATTTGAGAGATTTTGTTGCTAAAAGGATTCTTGAAGGTAGATTCACCAAAATCAATTAGTGGTCATTAAAAATGTTTATAATGCTTAAACTATTTAAAAGATTAATGTAAAACTACAAGATATTAATTCTGTACAGAAAGAGTAAGTGCTGTAAATTTGGGGAAGATACATAATTGTATTCATGCATAAGTGACCAATTTAAACCTTGCTTGAAGTGTAAATATATTCTTAACTATGGAGTCACTCTGATTGTGACGTCTCCATAATATTTGTCATCAAAGTTGTTTGTCATCACATCCATTTGTCATATTAGCTAGATATTTCTGTTAAAATGCGCAGCAATCAATTAGTTTAAAAAGTTAATATTTAGGCCCATATCTCATAGTTAGCAGGATTGATTCCTTAAATTGTTACTTTGAGATATCAGTTTACTAACCATATTGAGATGAATGTAGCAGGTTTGCCTCTCAGAGTGATTTCTTTCAGGCTGTTTGCAGATTCAGGAAGACAACATTGCATTGATTTACCCTTGGTTCACATTTCCAATTTTTTCTTCACAGCAGTAAAGGCTAGATACATTCTGTTTTTTAAATGAAAGCCTGAGACAAGGTTTTCCATAGTGACCAGTGATTCTGAGTGCCGAACTTAAGATACCTAAAAGAAGTCCGATTTGGAGAAGGGTAAGGTGTGTGGCATGAAAATCCTTTAAAGCTGAGGCACCCAAAATCACTAGTCCCTTTGGAAAATCTTGGCCTTAGATCTAGAGAATCCTCTTGATGACAAATATCCATCCATGAAAATATTTGTTGACGGTCCTTGTGACATAGACAGAAATAACTATTACTAACAGTGTGTATAAATAAAAAAAATTAATAAACTGGAAAAAGATGCCAGTGCCTTGGATTTAACTATAATCTAGAAGTTAGTTATTTTCATATCTTAATAAAGTCAGGAATTTATTTTCTAAAGAGTGCCCCCAAAAAGTGAATACAAACATAATTTTGAAAAAGAACCCATTTGAAAATGCTTCAGATTCACTAACTAACAGATTTAGGACCTGATCTTATGTATGTTTGTAGGTTCAGAGCCTTACTTGTTAATTCTCACAACATCCATTTGTGCACTCTGGGCTTGATCTTTCTAGTTTCTGAACCAGGAGTGGATTTACCATGAAACAAACCATGTGGTTGAACGGGGGCCCCAACAACAGGAGGGGACCCCAAAATGTAGGCCAAATCTCATCTGACAACTTGCCTCCAAGTCCCGGCTGGCGGCGCAGCAGGGCTCAGGCCGGCAGACTACCTTCATGCTGTGGTCGCTGGCCCCATGATGCTCCTAGAAGTGGCCGACTGCTGGCATGTCTCTGCATACCCCTGGTGTGGGGGAGGCAGCTCCACATGCTGCCCCTGCCCTGGGCAGCACACGGAGACCCGCTGCCCCCCACCCCAAAGGAGGATCTGGAACTGGGACCAGGAACTGTGGCCAATGGGAGCTGCGGGGGCGGCGCCTGCAGGCGGGGGTGGCACCAGCAGGCAGGGGCACACGGCAACCCCCTAGCCCCCCAGCCTAGAAGTCAGAGGGGTGTGCGTGCTGGTCGCTTTGGGAGCCACGCTGCCCAAGGTAAGCACCCACCACTGTCCCCCTCCTGCACCCAAACCCCTGCCCCAGCCCAGAGCCCTCACCCAGCATCCAGACTCCCTCCCAGAGCCCGACCCCCACACCCCTTCCCACACCCCAGCCCCCTGCCCCAATCAAGGTGCCACTCTTTATTTTCATTTACTTCCCATTACTTATAATATAGGAGGAGGATAAAGAAAAAAAGAATGAAAAACAGGAAGGGGAGATAAGAGAGAAAGTTCTTTTTCTTGGCTGGTTCCCAAGGGCGGGCCCCTGAAAGTGAAGCTGTGCGCAGGACCCCACTAACTCTAAATCTGCCACTGTACTGAACATTCCTGAAATGTGCTGAGTGGCCTCAACTCCCACTGATTTCAGTAGGAGTTGAAAGTGTACAGCAGTGGTGGGCAACCTGTGGTCCACGGGCCAGCCTGTCGATAATCCACTGGCGGGCTGCGAGACAGTGTTTACATTGACCGTCCGCAGCTCCCAGTGGCCGCAGTTTGCCGTTTCCGGCCATGAGCGCTGCGGGAAGTGGCGCGGGCAGCAAGGATGAGCTGGCTGCCGCTTCCTGCAGCTCCCATTGGCCGGGAATGGCGAACCGCTGCCACTGGGAGCTGTGGGTGGCCATGCCTGTGGACAGTCAATGTAAACACTGTCTCGCGGCCTGACGGGCTGCAGGTTGCCCACCACTGGTGTACAGCATCTCACAGGACCTTGCAGGCCAAGCCATCAAATAGTAAGTGCTGCGAGTTTAGGGACACTGGCCCAGGTCCTCGGAGTTTTGGGGGCATCTAACACGCATTAGACCTTTGAGGATATGGGCCACTCTTTATTCTGGTTCCAATCCAGCAAAGTCCATAAGCAATATACTTAATTTAAAGCACATAAGTAGTTCCCTTAAATTACCAGTGTCTATTAAAGTTGGACACATACTTAATTACTTTGCTGAATCAGGGGTTCATTCCCTATTTTCAGTGCAAATTTCAATATATCCTTAACCCTGGAACTCTTATGGCATCTCCACAATACAGTTAACATAATATGCTGTATGGTTTCTAATTTCCAGCTAGAAAAGATGATACCTTTCAAATTTATTGAACACTGTTACACTGAATAATTGAACAGTAAACAACAATCATGGGTATGGCTAATTAGAAACAATAATGATCTATAGAAACTTTTTTTCTAGCTTAGATAAGTGAAAATATTTTTTCTCTAGTAGTTGATATCTATAGTGACCCTTGTTTCTGAAGTAGCTGATATTAATTAATTGAACGTTTTAATGTAGTTGAAAATTATTGGTCTTCTAAAGCAAATTAAAGCTGCTTTATTATTTGAAAAAGAAAGCTGTTTCCTATAGCAATCAGGAATTTTAAATAATTTTAAAATGCTGAGTCAAAGAAAATTACATCCCTTCACATTATCTAATTAGAAATGTGTTTATCTATGGGGAAAAGTTAGAAAATTGTGTTTTATATTAACCTCAATCTTATCAAGAATTTTTGGTTGTTTTAAAGTGATAAGGAAGTAAATTCAGTTCTCTCAATATTTGTAATAAATTATTTTACAATTTTATGTAGAGGAAATCTGCACAAAATTATGCCTTTTTTAATATAGAGTCAGCTTCTGTAAATTTTTACTTCTATCAACAGTATTAACTCCTGTGTCTCTTCCTTCTGTTAACACACAGCTCACATTAACTATGACAATAGTTAGGTCTGAACTCTCAAGTAGTTCTGGTATACTTGGCTGTGATAGCATCATATGTCGTAGATTAAGCACATTCAGGTGTCTTTTAGGTCTACAGACCAAGTATTGACAAAGTGGAAAACCTAGCTGCTTTGGGATGTGGTGCTGGTGATATAATAGGTGTCATAATGCATCCCAGTTGAGCAGTACCACAGCATGGAGTTAGGAACTTAGTTTCTGAAGGTGACGTATTTTGAATGAGAACATAAAATCAAAATTCTGATTACCTGCCTTAATTAAAAATTCCATGGCACTTTGGAAAGCAGGGTAGCTGGGAATTAACCCTGGTGTCTTTGTCAAATTCCAGTTTCAGTAATTTTATCCACTACCTTAAGCTTGATCTGTTGTTCCCACTGGTTAAATTATTCTTGATTTGTTACTGTAAACAGCTGTGTAGTTTTTAGTGTGTTGCTACATTTGGTGTCTGGGGAAGGCTGTATGTCAGTAGTGAACAGAGTGAAATCATTAACAAAGAATACATATGGAGCCAAATCTTGCCCTCCTATACATGTGAACAGTCCTAATGAAGACAGAGAGGTAACGATGACTCGCATTTATACGTCATCCCTATGCATCTTCCTGCCATGGGTAGGGTAAGCAAGTCCTATCTGAGGGCTCAAGTGGAACTTAAGTAGTGTCTAGGACTTGACTGGGCCTTCTGCCCAGGAATGAATTTCACCCTTAGTGTTTGCTTTTGGGTCCATTACCCTAAACCCAAGCCAACCTCATTTCGACCCCTCCCTCCCTCTGGGGGAACACTGAAGATCCTCCAAAGTCTGTAGGATTTTTATCAGATTATGATGGTTAACACTTTATATAGTAGTTTTTGACATTTTAAATTTTATAAACTGGTTTCTGTGGCATAAAGAGAAACAGATAAGATGAATGAGGTTTGCTTTTTAAAAACTTTTATAAACAAAACTGCTGGCCTGTGCATGAGATATTTTTTCACTCAGTAGCTACTTAAAGTTTCAAGCATTAAAGCCATGTATAAGTAAGCTTGGCAGAATTCAATTTTTAATTTTTTTATAATTTTGACAGATATCAATGTTTATTTTTAAGGATTTGTTTTGATTTTCATCAATTTAAATGTTCACAGTTGTGGGATATTATAGGCAGGTCACACATTATGGGGGAAGACTATAATTATTGAATGAGAGTAGATGCTGAGATTCAAAAAGTTAAATGTTTATAACTGTTAAAACATAAATTGTCAATATCACATGTCAAAACATACAAAGTAATGTCCTTAGATCAAACTCTAATAAGTTCTCAAGCAGAATTTTGCTTACTTTGTCTCTCTGTACATTTTAATTATTATTGATGGAAATATTTTTTCATTGGTTTGTGTGTGTATGGTGAAATCAATGTTTACCTACATTTACTGATTAAAAATCTAATCCTTCCAAGCCTTGTTTTATAAATTACAAGGATCGTAAAATAGATCAGATTAACTCCTTTGAACTCTTAAACTAGGCCTTGATCCAGCAAAGCACATAAGTCAATAGGAACTATACACTTGTTTAAAGTTAAGCACCTGCTTATGTGCTTTGCTGGATCAGAGCCCTACTGACCTTAGTTGCTTTCACTAGAAAATGAAATTTGTACTGTACTAGGGAAGTAAGGTAATTTGTGTTATTTTGTAATGACAAATATTTATTTTCACCTCTAACGAGGATACTGAAATCCCACTTATTTGAAAAAAATCAGTGTAACCTTAACTATGGAGCTATAATATATGCATATAAGAATAGGTTTCAGAGTAGCAGCCATGTTAGTCTGTATCCGCAAAAAGAAAAGGAGGACTTGTGTCACCTTAGAGACTAACAAATTTATTTGAGCATAAGCTTTCGTGAGCTACAGCTCACTTAATTTGTTAGTCTCTAAGGTGCCACAAGTACTCCTTTTCTTTTTGCATATAAGAATGTTAGATAAGACGTCATTTAATATAAAGATTTAGGAGGCTTTGCTAACATCAAACTAAACACCTGGAACTTTAACAGTCTCTTGCAAGATGACCAAAATGGGATTTCATTATATTGTATTTCATTGTTATACTCTTATTTTTATAATATAATGCTAGAATTATTCTATTTAAAATGTTTTCTATTTACACTGAATATTCCAAAAACATTTGCAACTTTGCTCATGATATTATAGTATTTATTCAGGTGATTAGTCCCATTGAGTAGAATAGGGATACTTCTGTGACAGAAAGTTGCAGAAATGGGTCTTTATCTGCATTACTATGTTTGGACTTCTTTGTCTGCTGTTTTTGAGAAATTTTCTCTCCTTCTGTGTGTGAAAGACAGAGAAAATGAAATGGAATATGCATTTCTGTGGACATGCCATAGAACATTTACTGCTACCAATAAGCATAAAGCTGGCAACTCACAACCGATGAAGAATTACGATTGCTCTAATTATGGTGTTCTTGCCATATGTAGGGAGATAAAGATACAACATTTCTCTTCTGTAGCATATTCCCACTATACTACTTTATTTTTACTTGAAATGTTGATTTCCTTTTTTTAAAAAAGCATTAAATCAATGAATAATCAAACACACAGAAGTCAAGAAAATACTTGTTAAAGCAGTTAGCTCTGGTCCATTGTGCTTCTTCCCCAAAATACTGCATGGTCTCTTCTTATATGAATTGCATCATAGGAATATCTTATTTATAAAGATAATTTTATGTAATCTGGAAGGAATGTATTTCTTGTGTAAAGGAAAACACAGATGTTCAAGTGCATGAGATAGCAAGGGAGGTGTTGAAGAGATGTGGAAACAACTCCAGACTTTTTTACGTAAAGTATCAGTTCCTGTTACCTGAAGTTGTATCTGTTATGGTTTTATGTAGCACTTATTATTGAGGTGTCTAATAGCTACAAAACAAACTACATTTGAAGAACAGTTGAGTATTTTTAAAGTTATGAACTCTTAAAGTTCAGTGACCCAGAGTCTGAGATGGTGGCAAATTTCAAATAATCTCATTTTTTAAATAGTTTCTAATTTGAAACAAATGCCCATTTCAAGAGGCTCAGAGATTAATAAGATCCAGCATTCCAGCCGTACAAGGCAGGACTCAGTCTAAAAAAATGGAATGGAAAAGTTTCAGCTTGGTGTTTTTTGTCTCTGTGGAGCCCTCTCCTCTGCGGCTTCAGAACTGATGAGGTTCTGCTGCATCAGTTGGTGAGGGGAAGGTCTTTTGGGGGTGTATACCTCCTGCAGAATGCAGAACCTTGCTCTGTGTAAGCAAGTAAGTTTCCTGAATAGGATGGTGGGAAGGACTGTTCCAGAAGTGGCACAAAAGGATCCACTGCAGTGCAGATCCGTTGGTGCTTGTTTCCATTGTGGGAAGTGCTCATTGAGCCATGGAAGAGGGTGCATTGGACTTAAGTAGTTTCCGTGGGGGCAGCTGTGGAGATGCTCTGTTGGGAGAATTGCTCATGACCTCCTGTGCATCTGCTGAGTGCTCAGGCCACCGAACTTGGTGATCCGGCTAAGGATTTGGGTCTATGTTAAAAAATTTATAATTGGAACAATGAGAAGTTTTTTGTTTGTTTAATAGATGCCAGAAATGGCTGAACAGATTTTGCTGATATGTTTTAAATGCACACAGTGCAAAGGATCAACTGAAAAAGCAAAAAGATGTTTTGGGACTTTTATAGAATTGCAAAATATTCAGTTCTTCAGCTTTGTTTGTTCTCCTACATCTTTAGGAAGGAACAAAATTACCTAAAAACAAGCCATTTCCCTGCCCTGCACAATCCAAAAATAAAAGGAATGTGTTTGAGAAAGGTAAGAAACTAAAAAAAAGGAGGTGGGGTGGCTATCATAGGATTGGAAGGGACCTTGAGAGGTATTCTAGTCCAGTCCCCTGCACACATGGCAGGACTAAGTATTATCTAGACCATCCCTGAGAGGTTTGTTTAATCTGCTCTTAAAAAATTCCAATGATGAAGATTCCACAACCTCCCTGGGAAATTTATTCTAGTGCTCAACTACTCTGACAGTTAGGAAGTGTTTCCTAATATCCAACCTAAACCTCCCTTGCTGCAATTTAAGCCTTTTGCTTCTTGTCCTATCCTCAGTGGTTAAGAAGAACAGTTTTTCTCCCTCCTCCTTTTAACAACCTTTTATGTACTTGAAAACTGTTATCATGTCCCCTCTTCGTCTTCTCTTTTCCAGACCAAACAAACCTAATTTTTTTCACTCTTCCCTCATAGGTCATGTTTTCTAGACCTTTAATCATTTTTGTTGCTCTTCTTTGGACTTTCTCCAGTTTGTCCACATCTTTCCTGAAATGTGGCACTCAGAACTGGACACAATACTCCTGTTGAGGCCTAATCAGCGCAGAGTAGAGCGGATAATTACTTCTCGTGTCTTGCTTACAACAGTGCTGCTAATACATCCCAGAATGAGGTTTGCTTTTTTTGCAACAGTGTGACACTGCTGACTCATATTTAGCTTGTGGACCACTATGACCCCCAGATTCCTTTCTGCAGTACTGCTTCCTAGGCAGTCATTTCCCATTTTATATGTGTGCAACTGATTGTTTCTTCCTAAGTGGAGTACTTTGCATTTGTCCTTATTGAAATTCATCCTATTTACTTCAGACCATTTCTCCAGTTTGTTCAGATCATTTTGAATTATAATCCTATCCTCCAAAGCACTCGCAACCCCTCCCAGCTTGGTATCATCGGCAGACTTTATAAGTGTACTCTCTATACTATTATCTAGATCAGTGATGAAGATATTGAACAGAACTGGACCCAGAACTGATCCCTGCGGGACCCCACTCATTATGCCTTTCCTGCATGACTGTGAACCACTGATGATTAGTCTCTGGGAACAGTTTTCCAACAAGTTATGCACCCACCTTATAGTAGCTCCATCTAGGTTATATTTCCCTAGTTTGTTTACGAGAAAGTCATGTGAGACAGTATCAAAAGCTTTACTAAAGTCAAGATATACACATGGCTACCACTTCCCCCTATCCACAAGGCATGTTACCCTGTCAAGGAAAGCTGTCAAAGCAGGTTGGTTTGACATCATTTGTTCTTGACAAATCCATTCTGACTGTTACTTATCACCTTAGATCTTCTAAACGTTTGCAAATTGATTGCTTAATTATTTGCTCTATTATCTTTTTGGGTACAGAAGTTAAGCTGACTGGTCTGTAATTCCCCAGGTTGTCCTTATTTCCCTTTTTATAGATCGGCACTATATTTGCCCTTCTGGAATCTCTCCCATCTTCCATGACTTTTCAAAGATAATCGCTAATGGCTCAGATATCTCCTCAGTCAGCTCCTTGAGTATTCTAGGATGCATTTCATCAGGCTAGACTTGAAGACTGGTGGACATGAAGACATCTAACTTGTCTAAATAATTTTTAACTTGTTCTTTCCCTATTTTAGTCTCTGATCCTACCTTATTTTCACTGGCATTCACTATGTTAGATGTCCAGTCACCACCAACCTTCTTGGTGAAAACCGAAACAAAGAAGTCTTTAAACACCTCTGCCATTTCCACATTTTCTGTTATTGTCCCCCCCCCCCCCCCCGTCACCCCCATTGAATAACGGGCCTGCCCTGTCTTTGGTCTTCCTCTTGCTTCTAATGTATTTGTAGAATGTTTTCTTGTTATTCTTTATGTCTGCAGCTAGTTTGATCTCGTTGTGTGCCTTGGAATCTAATTGTGTCCCTACATCCTTGTGTTATTTGTTCTCCCCAAACACCTTCCCCTCAAAATATCAATCAAGTAACAAACAAGCAAACCAACTACAAAAAAAACCCCAAAAAACCTCAAACCAACACCAAACCAAAAACCCAAGCAGGGATTTTACTCTGAAGACAGAGAGCCAGAGACTGTGTGAAGTCCACTAGGACTGCACTATTGCTATTGATTATGGAAGATGCTCAGAAGCTGAGTGATAAGCAGCATTACAAAACTCTAGATACTTAGATAATTTTGACAGCTTTCTCATTTGAGAGAAGGTAAACCTATTTCTAAGACTTCAAAATAGTTAATAATGTTGTTATCGAGGTCACAAAATAGTGCTTGAAAAATTTAAGGTTTCCAGATTCACCTAACACAGCAGTCTATTAGCACCCTAAAGACCACATTGTCCAAGGCAATATTTCAAAACTAACAGTACTTCTTGTGCAAACTGAATATTTATGTTTAAAGAATATCAGAGTTGCACATCCAAACACTCTTCATGCTGAAGATGGGCCTTAGCCACCAAGCTGAGACCCAGACCCAGACTTCTGCAAAATTCAAGGATATACAGAGTCTGGGTTTTGTTTCAGCCTATTCAGGGGTCCTGCAGAGGAGTTTGCTCTGTATCCAGAAGTACACATTCCCTAAAGTTCAGATTGTTTGGATCTGCGGTTTTGGTGCAGGTCCATCTTGTTACCATCAAAGAGGGGGGAAAAATCACAACACGGCAGAGCACATCATTTCCTTTCTTACCACAATAAATGTCTGAGGGTTGCTTTATATCTTTACAAGTATTCGCATACCAATCTTGGCTCCTAGTAGTCTGGTCTTTAGACATATGAACATATCTCTCATTGTTTGTTTGGTTTAGAACAGAGGTCTCAAACCATGGGCCGCATGCAGCCCGCGGAGTTATTTCCTGCAGCCCGCCATAGGCGCCGACTCCACTGGCAGCCAAGCTCCCCTCACCCCCGCCTCCCCTATTTCCTCGCCCCAAGGGCGCCGCGTCCCCGCTCCTCCGCCTACCTCCCAGTGCTTCCCGCTGCCAAACTTAGGACTTTCCAGGAGGGAGGGGGAGGAGCGGAGATGCAACGCACTCAGGAGAGGAGGCAGAGAAGAGGCAGGGCTGGGGCGGGGACTTTGGGGAAGGGGTTGGAAGGGGGACGGGGAAGGGGTGGGAAGAGGCAGGCAGGGGTGGGGACTCATGGACTAGACAAGCAGTCTGAGGTATGAAGTTCAGCATGTGTGATTCTTTGCTGTGAGTAGCTGGGGGTGTTTGTTAAAAGTGGCAACATATTTTGTATGAATAGTTACTTTAAAAAGTTCCTGCCATTACAGCTATGTTGATCGACTGTTAGTGTAGATCATCAGTGTTACTGACCACATAAGGAATAGTTACAGGTGTTTATATTTTATTAAAACCCCTCTTCACATGACAGTTTTAAAAAAAGTTAATGCATTGACTTTTAATAGCATACTATATTACTCTTCATTTTTTTCATTTTTGACTATACTTTTGTTTCGTTTTATGAAAAGGTTTCAGTGATGCGGCTCTCAGGCCAGTGTACGAGTCCTCATGTGGCCCTCGTGGTGGTTTGAGATCCCTGGTTTAGAAGTTCAGTGCCACTGAGATGGGTGTATTATGCCAGAGTCTGTCCTTTTCTTCTTCCACTTTTTGGCTTGTAGGAAGGGATTTGAGCTTCATACATTGGATTATAGTTTCCAAGCATGGTTAGGGAAGATGGAATTTCCAAGTGCAGATTCTACATTATATAAAAACTTTGGGCTGATACACAGTTACAGTATTGATTCCAGTCCCTATTATCTCACTTTCAGTTTCAAAGTAAACAACAGCGAAGTCTTTGCTCTCCAGCTAGATGGGTGACTAGCACTGCAACACATTTAGCAATAAAGAACAGGAACATCACCACTCTGCACCGATCTGAGCTGGGAGAGCTCATACCCCCAAGTTTGTTTTACATAAGAAGATGAAATGGTGTCCTGAAAGTCAGTCCTCTGTGGCTCCCGCACCTCAATCATCCCTTCAGCCTCAGCATGGTGTGGGGACCCAGTTTGTGATGGGAAGGTGTAATGCACAGGGAAATAAACTCTCCTCCCTGAACAACTACGGAGTTGCTTCTTTCTCTCTCTGGTCTAGTGTAGTGGGTTGACCTTTCTGTTTAACGATTGTCTCACTGTGAAGTCAGATAATTAGGGCTTGAGGCGTCTTATCTGGCAGGGCTTCAGTCTTTAAACACTGAAACAGTCTCAGTCCCATGTAACAACAGAAAGAGGGGATTAAATAAACCATGTGTACTGCTTGGGAGACTTTTGCCTTGCCATGGTACTCCCCTCATCTTTTATTCATTGTAATGGAGAATTCACACCCTTTTGTGACATTACTGCAGCAAAGCAACTCTTTATAACAGCCTTAGTAATATACATAAAAGACAAAATATCTACATTAAAATGCAGTAAAAGTTGCTACAAATAGCACCCTATATTTAATTCTAGCCCAGGATCAACATGGAATATTTGTAGGACCTGTAACTTTAGTTTAGTGTAGTTGTTTTGTAGTTTCATCTGGGATGGAAAAAATATACTAACTTTGACTACGTTTATGGTCTTATTGTAGATGTCAGCACGAATAAATATGTTGCAGATAATGAGGAAATAATTTTAAAATTAAATATGAAAATTTTCATTGTATTTTTGTGACATGAGTCAGTTCTTCACACAAATTTCATTGTACTTAATGCTACACATTGTTTCCTGTAAGATTCTTTCCTCCTATTCCTCTACATCAGGGGTGGCCAACCTGACCCTGAGAAGGAGCGAGAATTTCTAATGTACATTGCCAAAGAGCCACAGTAATAGGTCAGCAGCCCCCCATTAGCTCCCCCACCCCACTCCCAGTGCCTCCCACCCACCGGAAGCACCATCGATCAACACGTCCCCCTCCCTCCCCGCACCTCCCAATCAGCTGTTTCCTGGCATGCAGGAGGCTCTGGGGGAGGGGGGGAGCAAGACACTGCAGGCTGAGGGGAGGGGGCAGGAAGGGGTGGAGTGGGGGCAGGGCCTGTGGCAGAGCCAGGGGTTGAGCAGCGAGCACCCCCCAGCACATTAGAAAGTTGGCATCTGTAGCTCCAGTCCAGGAGTCGGTGCCTGTACAAGGAGCCGCATATTGACTTCTGAAGAGCCGCATGTGGCCACCCCTGCTCTGCATTACCATTGTCATCATGATCCAGTTCAGTCCCAAAAAGCACCCAGATTCCATATCTCATAAATTCTTGGAAAACTGACTTTTGACATTTCTGCAGTGTAAGAAGAGGATGGTGTTTTGCCAAACTGGAGCTACCAAGAAGCTTTTCATTCTGTGCCACTTTGAGATACTTGTGTTAATGTTCTTGTTTAAGCAACAGTGCAAACATGTCATTGTCTTCATGACAAACTGTACAAATTCACACAAACACCAAGCCTGGTAAGAAGTTTGGTAGTCAGTTTCTTTTTTCTAACTACTCCATCTCACACGACTGATTTTTAAGAACTCTCATTGACTTCAGTAAGAGTTCTACTTCATAACTGATAGCATGGTATGAGCCTTTATCATTCATTATACCTCATGCATGAGAAATATTGGCATGTAGAAAAGATACCCTGAAGGTAGCAGTTAATATCTAAGTATTGCATGGGGAATTTTTAAAATATTTGACTTTGAAAGAAATCTTCAGAACAAGAGATTGCCATCGTATAATTATATATATGAGGACATTACTTGAATGACAAGTTTTCAAGTTAAGAAATGTATCAGATTTCCTTGATTTTTCTTATGCTGAAAAATATCAGTAATAAGTCTTGAGACATGACATGCTTTCAGCTATAACAAATGCATTTGCAATGTACAGTTCCCAATAAGATTTAAATAGACTGAAGGTGGTAGAAATAATTGCATTTGTTGCTGTTATATTAATTAATTCCAAATAGTCATATGCAGGGAGTATAGCGAGGTCTGACAATTTTTCCTTAATGTAGGCACTGTTGTTCAAGATAGCTACTTCAGCCCTTGTCTGGGATTTTAATTAAGGAAAGATCATAAAGGACAGAGTTAGAGGACCATATTTAATCATACATAATATGTTATACCAATAGAAATCTAGAATAACTCCACTGGGCATGATACTGCTCTCACTTGACAGCTTTTACGCCAGTGTAACTCCATTAATGTCAGAAGCTTTACTGTAGTCTGAGGGACAGCAGAATATGGACCATCACCTAGAGAATACAGTCACCTTTAGGTACCAGATTATGCCACAGTGTTCCCCCTAATTTTTTACGTCCATGTGCGGAATGAATTTTGTTATGTGCACCAATACGGAGGTGACGTGTGACACATCACCTTCGTATTGGTGCACATAACAAAATTCATGTGGTGGGGGTGGTGCCGAGGGGCTTGGAGTGTGGGATGGGGCTCAGGGCTGGGGCAGAAGGTTGAGGTGGGGGAAGATGAGGGCTCTGGCTGAGGGTGTGGGCTCTGGGGTGGGGCTGGGGATGAGGGTTGGGGTGCAGGCTCTGGGGTGGGGCTTGGGATGAGGGGTTTGTGGGTGCAGCCTGCCCCGGGGCTGCGGTGGAGAGAGAGGACTCCCCCCAGCCCTCTCTCACCGCAACAGCTTGGGGCAGGGGGAGAGGCACCTCTCCCCAGCTGCAGCAGCTCAGCGGGCCTAGGCCGGACCGAGGGAGAGGCTCCTCTCCTGCGGCAGGTCCGTGCTGGGGCCAGCGGAGAGGGGCGTCTCCCCCGCTGCAGCAGGTCAATGCTGGGGGAGAGGCATCTCTCCCTGCAATAGCCCTGAGCCCCTGCACAGGGCTTAATAGGCAGCTGAGCGGCTGTGCAGCTTAGAGGGAACTTAGTTTGGCTGTTCCAAGTGCTCCTGTGGGCTGGAAGACCAGGAAGTACATGAACGGTTACTTGTTGTTACCTGATCCCTACCTTGCCCTAAGTACCAGCCACTGGAGTTGGCCAAGTATGTAAGGGAAGCTTGTTTCAACCCTAATGGGTACTCTTCTCTTGCATGCCCCTCTGCCTTTGTGAGGTGGAATTCCTCCCAGTTTCCCCGGTTTGGTGTGACTCTGTATCATCCCCGGCGTGGTGCTGTGCCTTTATCACATGAGCGGGGAGCCTTATAACCTATTTGTAGATGTATCAATTAGGAAAGGGGGAAATGGCTGTTTTTATTATAACTATTATATATTCTAATTCTGCATCTCTTGGCCTCTCACTCTATGCTCTACCATCCTTGCTTAATTTAATACCCAGGTGTGGAGATACTGTAGTGTGTGCGTGGTTTCAGTACAGCTATTTGGAAACACTATGTGTGAAGTCATTCATTGGGGTCCCTAAATAGCAACATTTCATGGTAAGTTAATATGAAGTGTGAGTTAGTGACAAAGTTTATTTGATTATTATATAGTGCGCAGGGTAATTGACCAAATGAAAGCTTTGAAATACAATTCAAATCCCTTTTGAGTGACATTGTTATTATTTATTATTATTGTTGTTGTTAGTAATAAATAATAATAATAATTGTACTGTGCTGGAGCCCACAGGATCCAGTCAGGATTGGAGCCTGACTGTGTTAGGTGTTGTACAACCATATGAAAAGACATGGTCTCTGCCTCAAAACGCTTGCATTCTAAGGCCTGGATCCTGTCAATACATGCACCAGTAACATTATGCATGAATGATCTCATTGATTAGATATCATTGGACAGTTTGATACTTTTAAATGATTCAGAGCCATCAGGTCGCTAGCCTCCATAACCATGTGAATGTATTATTAAAGTTTATGCATGTGGGACTACTCACAGATGCAAAGTTATGCACCTGTGAAAGCATTTTCAGGAAGGGGCCTAAATTAAGATGGGACCCAGCGAATGGGATAAACAGGAGGCAAGGAGAGAAGGAGGATGAAGGTAACAATAGTAAGTTCACGTGATTACACAGCCTAGTTGCTTGATGGCTCTGAATCATTTTTAAGTATTTATCCAGATCCTCAGATGGCATAAATCTGTAATATACACCATTTGAGGATTGGGCCCATTGTGTTTTGGTATGGTCCCCCCACTCCTTCCCCCAGATCTGCCCACCTTTAGGTGGCTGATTATGAGTCTAGTTCTGCAAATGCTTATGCTTGTAAGTAACTTTTTTCATGTCAGCAATCTCACTGAATTCAAGGGGAGGGACTATTCATGTTAGAAAGTTATACGCACATGTAAGTAGGGCCCTACCAAATTCACGGTCCATTTTGGTAAATTTCACGGTCATAGGGTTTTTTAAATCTCAAATTTCACAGACTTGTAACTGTTGGGTCCCAACCCAACAGGGAACTGTGCGTGCGGGGCTAAGCAAGGCTACTGTAGGGGGTTTGCAGTATTGCCACCCTCTGCATTGCTGGTGGTGGTGGCGCTGCCTTCAGAGCTGGAAGAGGTTCACTGAGGTGGATCTGACCTGGCCACGGGAGCAGCCCATGCTGGAAAAGAGGAAGTCCCATCCCGCCCCAGCCTGGTCAGGATTAGCAGCTATACCTGTTGCACAGTAGGAACCCCCGGCCAGGGCACACCCAGCCCTCCCCTTCCCAGTTCATGGTCCCCCCATGACCACAGCGCTTCGGGCAGTCGCCCATGGCGCCCACCCATAAGGCCAGCCCTGCCCCCCCCCCAAAAGATCTGCAGTGAAAGTGTTCTTAAAACGAACATGTGCTGGGTCATCATCCGAGACTGCTATAACATGAAATACATGGCAGAATGTGGGTAAAACAGAGCATGGGACATACAGTTCTCCCCCAGGGAGTTCAATGACAAATTTAATTCATGCATTATCTTTTTAACGAGCATCATCAGCATGGATGCATAGCCTCTGGAATGGTGGCCAAAGCATGAAGGGGCATACGAATGTTTAGCATATCTGGCACGTAAATACCTAGCAATGCCAGCTACAACTGTACCATGCGAATGCCTGTTCTCACTTTCTGGTGACATTGTAAATAAGAAGAGGGCAGCCTTAGCTCCCGTAAATGTAAACAAACTTGTTTGTCTTAGCGATTGGCTGGCTGAACAAGAAGTAGGATTGAGTGTACTTGTAGGTTCTGAAGTTTTATATTGTTTTGTTTTTGAGTGCAGTTATGTAACAAAAATATTCTACATTTGTAAATTGCACTTTAATGACAGATTACACTACAGTACTTATATGAGATGAACTGAAAAACACTTTCTTTTGTTTATCATTTTTACAGTGCAAATATTTGTAATCAAAAATAATATACACTTTGATTTCAGTTACAACACAGAATATATCTATAAAAATGTAGAAAAGCATCCAAAATATTTAATACATTTCAATAGGTAGACTATTGTGAGATTAATCACTATTAATTTTCTTAATTGCGATTAATTTTTTTTAGTTTATTGCCTGAGTTAACTGTGATTAATCGACAGCCCTAATTCTTATGGATATGTAGGCCTAGGGTGCACTAACTACATTTTGAGTAGTCTGAGTGGAAGCACACCTGTTTACACCAGGTCTAATTTGGCTCATAAAAAAACTGGTCAAAATTTGTTGTGACTTACATTGTAGTATAAGTTAGTTGTTGATACAAAAAGATCAGAAAATGGGTATAGGAAGAATTCAGCATTTCCTGGTGTTCAAAATGAGTGTACATGATTTAAATGCAGTGGGGCTTAAAGAGGGTATATCTGGCCAAAACAGGAGTTCAGAGGATGTTCTAATAAGCCTATATTGTTGTTGTGCAAATGGCCCCAAAGCACCTAATAACAGAATGTGTAATACAGAAGCCCTCACAACATACCTTTAAAAACTACCTGCCCCACAACTGACATCCACAGCACTACCAGCAACACTCAGAGACCCGCACAAGAATTAGTGTAATAGGCTAAAATTCGGGATACTGTTAAAAAACACTTTAAAAGCAAATGAATAAAAATCACCCATTTAATCTTCCTCACTCAGAATGGGTTTGCAGCAGCTTCCAGTAGCTAGTCTTTTGCTCCAAACCACTCTATTTCTGGCTCTTTGTCCAATGCTTGCACATTCTGGGGCAGAAAATCCATTCCAAGAAACACACCTGCGTAGACCGGCCAAATAATGGCATGAATAATGTAAAGCAGGATGTAAAAAATGCCTAACTAAACATAACTCAGAGTCTGCCTGCAATCAAATTAATTTTTAATTTTCACATTTTCCATAATTAAGCCATCTATAATTATTTCTGCACAGCGAAAAATACCACATTATATGATTTTCCAATGCAATATCAATATCACCTTCTCAGTTTCACATATGCTATAATACACCTTGTGACAGAGATGTCAATTTCCTGCATTATTCTGGACAAACTTTACAGAATTAAGTTCAAGTATTTTAGGAGTTCATTACATTAAGAAGGCAAATGTTTATGTATTATTTTGGAATAGTATGTAACTTCTTTGAGGAGGAGACATGGCTAATATAACCCTGGGAAGTGTTATGGAGCTTCAAAATATTCTTTGTAACAGTTTTCTTCACAAACAAAATTTAATGGTATTCCTAGGACATACTTGGGAAGTGGGGAATACACATTACCCACCTCTGTATCCATCCTTCTGAAACTGTCCTTTGAGGAGAAACCCATTGTCTGGCTGATTACTTCTTCGTGGTCTCGTCAAAGACCCAAAGTGGATAAGAGTGACTTTCAGATTCATGGGTGTGCTGGTTCTGAGCCAAAGCAGTTACGAACTGGTAACCACAGAAAAATCCCTTGGGGTGGTTTGGAGGACTGTTCACCAGTCAGAGTCCTTGCTGGCATTGGGTTGATCTCTGGTAATCTTACTGGCATGCCTGAAGGTTCTTTTCTTGTTTTAATATGTTTTCTCTGTAATGCTTTTAACATAAGAATAAAGGTGCTTGCTTATAAAGGGCTGTGTGGTAACTGTACTGTGGCAATTACACTGTTTATTGTCTGTGAGGAGAAAAGTAAGGTAGCCTGCAAGGCAGTCCGGACTTGCTGGGGAATAACATAGTGCAGGCAGGAAGCTATCCAGCCTGAAAATACCCCAGACAGGGGGGGAGAGAGAGAGAGACATGTGTCTCCGCCCAAGAAGGGTGATGGCTGGGGAGCTGGAAGCCTAAGCGTATGTCTACACTACGAAATTAGGCCGAATTTATAGAAGTTGGTTTTGTAGAAAGCGGTTTTATACAGTTGATTGTGTGTGTCCCCACACAAGTGCTCTAAGTGCATGTAGTCGGCGGAGCGTGTCCACAGTACTGAGGCAACCGTCAACTTCCGGAGCGTTGCACTGTGGGTGGCTATCCCACAGTTCCCGCAGACTCCGTCGCCTATCTGAATTCTGGGTAGAAATCCCAGTGCCTGATGGGGCTAAAACATTGTCGTGGGTGGATCTGGATACATATCGTCAGGCCCCCATTCCCTCCCTCCCTCCCTCCCTCCTTGAAAGCAAGGGTAGACAATCGTTTTGCGCCTTTTTTCTTGAGTTACCTGTGCAGACGCCATACCACGGCAAGCATGGAGCCCGCTCAGCAAACCGTCACCATATGTCTCCTGGGTGCTGGCAGATGTGGTACTGCATTGCTACACAGCAGCAGTTTATTGCCTTTTGGCAACAGACAGTGCAGTATGACTGGTAACCGTCATCGATGTAGTCCTGGGTGCTCTGCAGTACAGAGAGTCTTTAAAAATATTAGACTATTTGGAAAAGATACTGTATTTAAGTCACTGAATTCAACTGGGCATTCCAGGGCTTGGAAACTCGAAGTACCATCTTCTCTATAGCATTTGTCTCTGGCATTTATTAGTTGTGAGAAACAGTACTGAAGAGTTTCATTTGCATCTGCTTCTCGAAAGTGGTTAATAAATTGTATCAATTCTGGACTAACAGCAGGGCCAGATTAAGGTTGTGAGGGGCCTAAGTATGAATTACATATTGCAAAAAAAATTACGAAGTCAAACATTTATCTACATACATATTTACATATTATTTATGTAAAATTAACAAGTTTATTCTACTCTCACTGTACTCAATTCTTCAAACGGATACTGCTGAGTAAGAGGTAGCATGAGGGATGCTACAGTGTCCTTCTTAGGCCTCCTTCCTCCTAGGTAATGGAGTGTTCATCTGTCTGAGGATGAAAACTGCAACATTCCCCATCCTGCTCACCTCTTTCAGCCTCAGCTCTCCACATGGCACAGTGCAAAGCCAAGCCCTGCAGGTTTTTCCCCCAAGCTATAGACTCTACACCACATATCCTATCTCACTCTGACTGCAGTCTGGGAGGCAGCCAGCTTTTATTATGTAAAAGAAAACCACTCAGGTGTAAAATCCACTGGAGCAGAGGAAGTAGTAGTGGGAAAATTACATTGGATGGCATTGTATTTTAGGGTGTCTTGCTCTGAAAGCTGCCTCCCAGGGTTGCACTGGCTGAGGACAATGAACTACTGTTTTCACATTGAACCCAAATATTATTTGTGGGATGATACCCAGTTTGTGTACTTAATCTCCAGTGATTCACCACATCAGGCCATTCTGTCACCAAGCTCTTCCACAATGAGAATCATAGGACTGGAAGGGACCTTAAGAGGCCATCTAGTCCGGTCCCCTGCACTCATGGCAGGACTAAGTATTATCTATTCTAGAATGTGTGATCAGCAGCTCTGACATGAGGTTTTTTAAGCATGAGTTCTGTGTGCACCAGCCTCCTACGGTTTGCATTGGTTTGTTTTAAGCTTTCTGTAAGAAAAAGATAACAACTAGAAGTGATACAGCTCTTTAGATGGTTGCCCAGTCATAATATTTAGCAATTCTGTACTATGTTAGTTCTTTAAAATCACTGTACAAACATTAAACAAACTTAATCTAATACTTTCAGCTTTTGAATGACTAGGAGTTGACAAAACAGAGCTATTCCCTGTTGTGTTCTCTGCCTCCCTGAACAAAAAGACTTCATTGAAAATCAGCTTCTTAAAAGGATCATTAAGGATCTTTCAAAAGAACAGTCCAACCAAAGCTGCTGTAGTGACACCCTTGTTACATCAGGTCTCATGTTTGGTCAGAACTCCTGTAAAGGGTTAATAAGCAATCTAGTTAGATATGCGTTAGATTCTGTTTTGTTTAAATGGCTGATAAAATAAGCTGTGCTGAATGGAATGTATATTCCTGTTTTTGTGTCTTTTTGTAACTTAAGGTTTTGCCTAGAGGGATTCTCTATGTTTGGAATCTGATTACCCTGTAAGGTATTTACCATCCTGATTTTACAGAGGTGATTCTTTTACTTTTCCTTTAATTAAAATTCTTCTTTTAAGAACCTGATTGCTTTTTCCTTGTTCTTAAGATCCAAAGGTTTGGGTCTGTGTTCACCTATGCAAATTGGTGAGGATTTTTGTCAAGCCTTCCCCAGGAAAGGGGGTGTAGGGGCTTGGGGGGATTTTGGGGTGAAAGACGTTTCCAAGTGGGCTCTTTCCCAGTTATATTTGTTAGACTCTTGGTGGTGGCAGCAATAAAGTCCAGGGACAAAAGGTAAAATAGTTTGTACCTTGGGGAAGTTTTAACCTAAGCTGGTAAAAATAAGCTTAGGGGGGGTTTCATGCAGGTCCCCACATCTGTACCCTAGAGTTCAGAGTGGGGAAGGAACCTTGACACCTGTGCATCCCAGTACAGAAAAATACATCAAAGAAAAACATTGGATTTCTTTGATTATTAGTACAGTTCAAGCTTGCTTCCATGCCCCCTGCCTGACCACTAGGGCCTAAAAATAGGAGGGCTTGAAAACCCACCTAAGCTTATTTTTACCGGGGGCCTGACAACCAGCTATCCAAAGATTGTTGAACCAACAAACATACTAGTTCTCTTTATTGTCAGCTGGAACAGGTTAGCAATCAGAAGAAATTGGGCCGGGGTAAAATAAGGAACAGACAAAAAAACTAGTTAAAATGAAAGTACCAGCACCAGAAATACAAACCAACAAGAAAACAACCCAAGGTATATATTAAGTGCCTAAAACCAAATACATTGGAAAACATTCAAACCGTAGCCTTGTGTATAGATCATACAATGTTCATAAAAAAATTCACACAAATAACAAAAATTGGAAAAGGTTAGGGAGAAAAGAGGAAAGAAACTACTTCTTTGTATGTTTGTCATTGTTTTCCTTTCAGACATGACATAATCTGTTAAAACAAGCCATTTTTGTCATTGATTTGGTCTTGCTTAATAATTTTTAGCTGAGGCACCATCTGGAATCCTCTCTTCTGTATTTTACTGAGATACAGTATTGCATTACCTACGTGTAGATGGTTATAGATAAGGCTAAGATTTTTGTCATGGATATTTTAAGTAAAAGTCATGGACAGGTCATGGGCAAAAAAGAAAAATTAATGGAAGCGGTGACCTGTCCGTGACTTTTTTACTAAAAATATCCGAGATAAAATGGGGATCTGTGGGTCCCCACATCATTTCAAGCAGGGCAGCTGCGCAGGGGCTAGGAGCCACCTGCAGCAGCTGGGGGGTAGCCCTGCTGCCTGCAACTCTGGGGGTCCTCCCGCTGCCTGTGGGAGCTGGGAGGAGCCCCTGCTTCCCATGTCAGCCAGGAGCTGTGGGGTGCCCTCGCTGCCTGCAGCTCCAAGTACCCATGGCAGCTTGGGAGCTCGGGGTTCCCCTGCTACTGGCTGCTCCAGGGGTTCCCGTGGTGGCTGGGAGCTGCAGAGTACCCTCACTACCTCTGGTAGCTTCCAGAGCTCCCAGCCCCTACGAGCTGCAGGGGACCCTTTGGCTCCCGACCACTGCAGGCTGAAGTCACGGAGGTCGCTGGAAGTCACAGATTCTTTGATAGGAACATTTTTGAGGTATGTCACCTCCTGGTGATCGGCCTCAAGTTCAAGACCTTAAGAACATATTTTTTTAATTAGAGATACATAACTCCTTGAATAGTCCTACATAATTTTTCAATTATTATAACTGCCAATGGGCTACTGGAGGTTGGTTTGAGAACTCATATCGTAGAATCATAGAAGATTAGGGTTGGAAGAGACCTCAGGAGGTCATCTAGTCCAACCCCCTGCTCAAAGAGGACCAACACCAACTAAATTATCAAAGCCAGGGCTTTGTCAAGCTGGGCCTTAAAAACCTCTAAAGATGGAGATTCCATCACCTCCCTAGGTAACCAATTCCAGTGCTTCACCACCCTCCTAGTGAAATAGTGTTTCCTAATATCCAACCTAGACCTCCCCCACTGCAACTTGAGACCATTGATCTTTGTTCTGTCATCTGGCACTACGGAGAACAGTCTAGCTCCATCCTCTTTGGAACTCCCCCTTCAGATAGTTGAAGGCTGCTATCAAGTCTCCCCTCACTCTTCTTTTCTACAGACTAAATAAGCCCAGTTCCCTCAGCCTCTCCTCATAAGTCATGTGTTCCAGCCTCCTAATCATTTTTATTGCCCTCTGCTGGACTCTCCACAACCTTTTTGTAGTGGGGGACACAGTACTCCAGATGTGGCCTCACCAGTTTCAAATAGATGGGAATAATCATTTCCCTCCTTCTGCTGGCAATGCTGCTACTAATGCAGCCCAATATGCAGTTAGCCTTCTTGGCAACAAGGGCACACTGTTGACTCATATCCAGCTTCTCGTCTACTGTAGTCCCCAGGTCCTTTTCTACAGAACAAGAGCTTAGCCAGTCGGTCCCCAGCCTGTAGCAGTGCATGGGATTCATCCGTCCTAAGTGCAGGACTCTGCACTTGTCCTTTTTGAACCTCATCAGATTTCTTTTGGCCCAATCCTCCAATTTGTCTAGGTCACTCTGGACCCTACCCCTACCCTCCAGTGTATCTACCTCTCCCCGCAGCTTAGTGTCATCCACGAACTTGCTGAGGGTGCAATCCATCCCATCTTCCAGATCATTAATGAAGATGTTGAACAAAACCAGTCCCGGGACAGACCCCTGGGGCACTCCGCTTGATACGGGCTGCCAACTAGACATTGAGCCATTGATCACTACCCATTGAGCCCGATGATCTAACCAGCTTTCTATCCACATTATAGTCCATTCATCCAGTCCATACTTCTTTAACTTGCTGGATTTCCCCACTTCCACAGAGCTAGTTATCTCATCATAGAAGGCAATCAGGTTGGTCACGCATGACTTGCCCTTGGTGAATCCATGTGGACTGTTCCTGATCACCTTCCTCTCCTCCAAGTGCTTCAAAATGGATTCCTTGAGGACCTGCTCCGAGGACCTGATTTTTCTGGGGACTGAGGAGAGGCTGATTGGTCTGTAGTTCCCCGGATTCTCCTTCTTCCCTTTTTAAAAGATGGGCATTATATTTGCCTCTTTCCAATCATCTAGGACCTCCCCCGATCATCATGAGTTTTTGAAGATAATGGTTAATGGCTCTGCAATCATATCCGCCAACTCCCTCAGCACCCTCAGATGCATTGCATTCAGTTATGGACTTGTGCATGTCCATGTCCAGCTTTTCTAAATAGTCCTTAACTTGTTCTTTCATCACTGAGGGCTGCTCACCTCCTGCCCATACTGTGTTGCCCAGTGTAACAGTCTGGGAGCTAACCTTGTCTGTGAAGACCAATGCAAAAAAAAGCATTGAGTGCTTTTTCCACATCATTGTCACTAGGTTGCCTCCCCCATTCAGTTAGGGTCCCACACTTTCCCTGATCATCTTCTTGTTGCTAATATACCTGTAGAAACCCTTCTTGTTACCCTTCACATCCTTTGCTAGCTGAAACTCCAATTGTGCTTTGGCCTTCCTGATTACACCCCTGCATGCTCGAGCAATATTTTTATACTCCTCCCTAGTCATCTGTCCAAGTTTCCATTTCTTGTAAGCTTCCTTTGTGTTTGAGCTCACCAAAGATTTCTCTGTTAAGCCAAGCTGGTCGCCTGCCATATTTGCTATTCTTTCTGCACATTGGGATTGTTTGTTCCTATGCCCTTAATAAGGCTTCTTTAAAATACAGCTAGCTCTCCTGGACTCCTTTCCCCCTCATATTAGCTTCCCAGGGGATCCTGCCTGTCAGTTCCCGAGAGAGTCAAAGTCTGCTTTTCTGAAGTCCAAGGTCCATATTCTGCTGCTGTCCTTTCTTCCTTTTATAAGGCTCCTGAGCTCGACCATCTCATGACCACTGCTGCCCAGGTTGCTACCCACTTCTACTTCCCCTATCAATTCTTCCCTGTTTGTGATCATGGCCCCTAGTTGGTTCCATCAACACTTGCACCAGTAAGTTGTCTCCAACACTCTCCAAAAACTTCCTGGATTGTCTGTGCGCCGCTGTATTGCTTTCCCTGCAGATGTCAGGGTGATTGAAGTTCCCCATGAGAACCAGGGCCTGTGATTTGGAAACTTCTGTTAGTTGTCTGAAGAAAACCTCGTCTACCTCATCCACCTGGTCTGGTGGTCTGTAGCAATTGCCCACCAAGACATTACCCTTGTTGTTCTCGCCTCTGAACTTAACCCAAAGACTCTCAACAGGATTTTCTCCAGTTTCATACTGGAGTTCTGAACAATCATACTGCTCTCTTACGTACAGTGCAACTCCTCCACCTTTTCTCTCCCGTCTGTCCTTCCTAAACATTTTATACCCATCCATGACAGTGCTCCAGTCATGTGAGTCCCCGTCCGTGTTCCCCCCCCCCCGCAAGTCTGTTATTCCAATCACATCATAGTTCCTTGACTGTGCCAGGACTTCCAATTCTTCCTGCTTGTTTTCCAGGCTTCTTGCATTCGTGTACAGGCACCTAAGATAACTAGCCGATTGCCCTGCTTTCTCAGTATGAATCAGGAAGCCTCCCCTGTTTCACCCTCTTCCTTGTGTTTCCGCCTGGTATCCCACTTCCCCACTTACCTCAGGGCTTAGGTCTCCATCCCCGGCAAACCTAGTTTAAAGCCCTCCTCACTAGGTTAGGTAGCCTGCCTGTGAAGATGCTCTTCCCTCTCTTCGTTAGGTGGATCTCATCTCTTCCTAGCAATCCTTCTTCCTGGAACAACATCCCATGGTCAAAGAATCCAAAGTCCTCTCTCCAACACCACCTGGGTAACCACGCATTCACCTCCACAATTCGACCGTCCCTACCAGGGCCTTTTCCTTCAACTGGGAGGATGAACCAGAACATGACTTGCGCCTCAAACTCCTTTATCCTTCTTCCCAGAGCCACACAGTCTGCCGTGACTCGCTCAAGGTCATTCTTGGCAGAATCATTGGTGCCCACATGGAGCAGTAGGAAGGGGTAGCGGTCCAATGGCTTTATCAGTCTCGGCAGACAGTCACATCCTGAATTCCAACTCCAAGCAAGCAGCACGCATCTCAAGTTTCCTGGTCTGGACGACGGATGACTCCATCCCCCTTAAGAGGGAGTCCCTGACCATCACAATCTGTATCCTCCCTTAGGGAGTTGTGGTCAGGGAACCCCTATCCCTAGGACGATGCATCCCATGCCTTCTGGTCAATGGGGTCTCTTGATCGCTTCCCTCAGATGACTCTTCCAAACCATTCTCTGCCATAGTACCAGTGCAGAGAGCCTGAAAACGGTTTCTTACCTCTATCTGCATTGGGGATACGTGGGTTCTCCTTTCTCTTCTTCTGAAGGTCACATGCTAGAGGTGGGTCTGACCCACCCCAGGAGCAGCCCCTCCAGGGGAAGACACATCCCCTGCTGGGACTAGCAGCTGGAGTCCTGTGCAGGGTAGGAGCCCCACCCTGGGCACCAGATTTCACAGGGGAGATCAGATTTCATCAGCCGTGATGTGTTTTTCACAGCTGTGAATTTGGAAGGGCTCTGTATATAATCTTGGAAAAAATTATCCAGATTGCTTAAGATATGAAACTAGCAGTTCACAAGAACCTAACCCTACCTCACAGGAGCGCTATAAAAGGCAGTTAGTTAATGTTTGTACTGCTCTTAACATCTTCTGAGAATGGTGCTGTATAAATGGTAAGGATCATTATATTAGTTGTTTGGATTTCTTGAATATGATGTGGATCATAATGGAGTTTCCCTCAGCAGCAAACAATTTCCTTTCAGCATCTTTTCATGCAATTCACTCATTTCAGCAACAAATGCCTTGTTACAACTGTCTGTTTTTCTTTGGTAGTTGTTACAATATTGTGTACATGATAGATGTGTGATTTTTTTTAATGCACTCTTACGTTCATTTTCACTTATTTTTATGTGGTCCTCCTGTGCTTTGTGTCTGCTCAAAGTATCAGCTAAAGTATCCTATTTCTTTTGCTTCCACTACTTTGATATGCAGCTTAGTTGGGAGACAAAATGTCTGAGATAGCCTGTGGTTTTATTGATTGCCACAGATTCAGTGCCCCTAGTGGTTCAGTTACGTGTCCTGGTTGTTTTTCTTTGTTCTAATAGTGCCAGAAAAACTACTAGAATTGCCAGAATATACGACATAATTGTTAAACTGAAACAGAAAAATAGGAAATATTTTAAGTATAATGCCTTAACTTTTTTGAAGTATGAATTAATATATTCAGATTCACTAATTTTCACTGAATTCTTTGTATACATCTGCTTGATAGCCTAATATTAGTCCTGATCATAATTTTTATGTTATAATTTATTTTGCACAGATCACCCAGGAAACCTACTCTAGGTTAAATAATGGGTTGTTTCGTATTAATTTTGATTACAGTAACAATTCTTGTCATTGCAGGCTTTGCTATTTGCTCGTGTTTAGCTGTAATGAGCTTTCGTCTTCTGTAGAAGTAATTTTCAGACTTAATTTTGGTGTCTGTAATGTGCTTTGTCTACAGCTTCTTCCTTCACATCATTTAATTGTATGACAATAATTGTTTGTAAATTGTCTTGTTTTCAGGAGCTTTTGCTAGTCTGCTTTATCAAATGAAAGAGAATTGTCTTTGTATTGAATTAATCTCTTTCTGTAGTTTACAGAAGGTGAAATTCATGCCACTGCAGAGATTCTGCTCAAGACCTTCCATCCTGCAGAACACCCACACTGCTTGTGCACATTCCTTGCCCCCAAATCCATGCATAGGGAATGTGAGGGGCAGTGACTGAGGCAATAAAGTTGCCATCTAGAGGCTTTCACACACAGCCCATTCAGGAAGGAATTGCCACAGGTCAGATTGGCAGAGATCCAGGGGGTTTTCGCCTTCCTAAGCAGCATGGGGCATGGGTCACTTGCAGGTTTAATCTGGTGTAAATGGTGGATTCTCTGTAACTTGGAGTCTTTAAACCATGATTTGCAGACTTCAGTAACTCAGACAGATGTTAAGGGTCTATTACACGTGTGGGTGGGTGAGGTTCTGTGGCCTGCAGTGTGCTGGAGGTCAGACTAGATGACCATGATGGTCCCTTCTGACCTTAAAAGTCTGAGTGAATTTAACCACGAAAGATTGATGCATTAAAAATTATCTGGTGTTAGCTTATAAGCACAATACAGGGGATAAAATTCTGCCTTGGGATACTCACATGCCACATTCATTGGCTTTAATAGGAATTGTTTGCATATGTCTGAGGGCAGAATTGGACTGGAAGGACTTGATCCAAAGCCCATTGAGGTAAATGGGAAAAAATATGTTGGTTTCAATGGGTAGTGGGCTTATATGATACAAATTTGGGGCCTAGTCTAAACCCCACTAAAGTCATCTGGAGTCTTTCCATTGGCTTCAAAAGGCTTTGATTCAGGCCTTAAACTTGTACCATATAAAAATATTACCCTTCGAATAAAAATTGTGAACTTTCAGAAAACAGTCTATTTTAAATTGGGAACACAGAAAGCTTGCATATACATGGATCAAGTAATTATTTATGTTGAAATTCTGCCGAGTGTGGGCACATGAGGACTGGTTCTCCAGTCTGTCACACTAGTTTTATGTTGGTGTATCTCCTAAAATGCACAGTTCTGTATTTTAACACCTCACCTCACCATATATGGTACCATCCTGTTTTCCTGTGTGTGGGTGTGTATGTGGTGTCTAATGAGAAATAAAACCTACTACATTTAAATCTTTTTATTTGCACAATTTGTAGTAGGGAGTTTAAATTAACATTTTAAAAAAAACAAGGTCCACATTTTAAAGTTTGTTCATAGTTTTAAGTAGTGTTATTCTTTGGTTTTGGAGACAAGATGTAAAGTTGATTGGTACAAATAGAATTGTTGGGCTTACAACTAAGATCTGACTTTCGAATGCTATGTTAGGTTGTCAGTGTGGGTTTTGTTTAATGTTTTGAAGTAACTTATACATTTACAGCCATATCCTGTCATTGAATTGTCTTGTGAACATCTCCCAAAGCACTTTGGGAGAAACTTTGCAGAGCTGTATATTATTGTAGGCATATGAACCTCTTTACCTTTTAATGACAATCATGTGGTTAAAATAGGAGTTAACACTTGAAATTTCAGGGATTAAATCTGACAAGCATACTACTAAACAAAACAGCATCTTAACTGTTTTTTTTCCATACACATAGGTGCCCTAGTAAAATATAATCACATAAAGAAAAGAAACCTTTATATATAGAATGTTTTCATCTTGGTTCCTTCAAAATGCATTGTTCTGAAACTGGTCACAGAATGAGGCAGGCAGCTAAGAACAAGGGGGAGGCTTTCACCTGGGAAAGGGAACACTAAGTACAGAAGGGCCTGAGCAGGGAAGCCTTAGCCCTAGAGACTTAAGAATTCCTGTTTGAAAACGCCATTATTCTCAGAGTGTGTTTGTCCCAGGGATGCCCTGGAGCCCAAGGGGATTTGGACTGCCCTAACACAAAAGCTCTCACTGTTAGTGACTGACTGTTGTTGGATGTATTCATTGTGTTTATGTCTAAGTATGATTTAATTCTATTAATTTTAACTCTTATTTGATTAATTTACACTGTTCTTGTTGGACTGCGAATAGAGGCCCTTGTTGATTTTGTGGTCACTGCATGCATGCGATTCCTGGATGAGCCCACTGAGCGTTGGATGCCTGTGTGGCTGTAACAGTTGGAGATCCTGCAGCACTTGCAAATTGGAGGGGAATATTTTGCCCTAAATCTTTAAATTCCACAGACTTGCAGGTTATTTTTATGATGCATCTGTCTAAAGCCAGGGACATAAGTGTGTTCCACCTCTATGGTGAGGCTGTTCATTCAGAAACAATATCCTTGCCATACGAGCTCACTAATTCAGAAGGAAGTGAACCAAACTGAGAGTGGCCTTTGGAACATTCTTCATTACCATTAGGTGTCCCACTGAAGTTTCTTACAGGAGTTTTTATGTTGATCCTGCTTCTCTGGTCAGGTGCAGTGGTTTTATTACATTCTGCCTGACAGATTTCTCCTACAATTTCACTGCAGCATGCCTTAACTCCTGTGCAAAGGCATCTGTGTAAAACATGGTGTAATGGGTTGCTGACTCACCACCGCGGCACCTCCTGCTGGTTGCTCTGGGAATTAGCTCAGTCCAGCTCCGGAGCGCCCTCTGCAGGTGTTGTCTTGCCCATTGTCTGCTCTACTCCACTGTTTCGGACCTGCGTTGCTCCCCTGCTCGGCAGTGTCCACTACTTCTTTTTCACCCCCCTTCCAGGGGTCATGGCAGTCCTTTGGCTTGCACCCACCGCAGGGGCCAACCACAACCCAAAGACTAGCCCCTCACTTCAGGGGCAAGTTGCAATGTGTATTGGCCATGCTCCTCCGCAGCCAGGTGTGGTGCAAGGGGGGGACCCAGGCCCGCCTGTTACTCTGGGTCCCAACCCAGGGACCCTCTAGCGGCAGCCTCTCTGCCCTCCTTCTCTCCCCTTGTCTGTCTGTCATCCCTGGGCCACTTCCCCTTGGTCCTTGCACCTTCTTAGACCTATCTGGCAGGGGCCTGCAGCCTAGCAGGTAACAGGCCAGAGCCTGCCCTCCGCTCCCCTGAGCCTGCCCAGCACTGCTCTGTCTCAGGTGCTATGCCTAGGAGCCAGTCCTCCTCCCTTGCTTGTCAGGGAGAGACTCCCCTCTGCTCCGCTGGGCAGCTTCTTATAATGGGCTTCCCCGGCAGCTGCCTCCTGTCTGGCTCCTAACAAGCCTTGCCCTAATTAGCGGCAGGTTTCCACAGCCTCCCTGGCTGCTTCTGCCCCGCCTCCTGCTGGAGTGTGCCACCTGCATCACTCCACATGGGTTTATGGAAAATAGATCCTGTCAAAGTAACTTGATATCTTTTTTTGATGAGATTACAAGTTTGGTTGATAAAGGTAGTAGTGTTGATTTAATAGACTTAGACATCTGTAAGGCATTTGACTTGTTACCTGATGACATTTTGATTAAAAAACTAGAATGATACAAAATTAACATGGCACACAATAAAACTGATTTAAAAACTGGCTGGACTGATATGTCTCAAAAGGTAATTGTAAACAGGGAATTGTCATTAAGCGGGTGTGTTTCCTGTGGGGTCATGCAGGGATCAGTTTTTGGCCCTATGCTATTTAAAATTTTTATCAATGATCTGTTCTGCACCCCAATACCATTCCTTTTTATTCTCTTAAGAGTTTTCTCAAAGCCGCTGCTTTGGTAGATAGATTAGGTATGAATTTCCAAGATAATTAACCATTCCCAGGAACTGTTGGGGACGTGGCACCATTTCGGTGGCTGAAATCTTCCTCTTACCAGGTTTTACACCTTCATGGTAAATAACATCCCAACAAAAGTCTGTTCTGTAACCCCAAAACACATTTCGCCCTATTTAGTTTGAGGTTTGCAGATCTCCTTGCATCCAGGACTTCCCAAAGTCTACAATCATGCTTCTCTTTCACTGCGCCCCAGATGATGATGTCATCCACTGAGGTGTGAACACCGTTAATATGTTCATAGATCATATGTATGGTTTTGTGGTACACTTCTGGTGCTGAAGCTATGCCAAAGGTTAAGTGTAATTGTGATGTGTCATTCCATATTCTTTATGAACATATTCATATGATATGAATATGACATAATTAAGATATACTTTATGCAAGATGGCTCGTGAGATATCATTGGAAAGGTTATGATTTACTGAATATGATTATCCTATTTGTATGCATGTATCATTTCTGAATCGGAAATTAGGAATATTGACTATATATATATGTATTTCAACTATGCCACTTTGGGTGATGCCGACTGCTAACACTTCAGGTATAACAATGGAAAGGCAGACAGGGCCAATGGCCCATCAGCAAAGATAACGGACTGTGAAAAGCTTGGCCTTCCTGTGGACGCTCCATACTGCCCCTGATTCATGGATGCTGTGATCCTACAGTCAGGTGGCCTTGTCACCTGATGCTAAAACATTACCTGGGACTTCTTGTAACTTTCCACTGTAAGGGAACGGGGGTCAAACTAGGAAACAAAGGACTCCCGCCTTATGGAAATCCTATTTCAGGGTGGGGAGTGAGGTAATCCAGAATGTCAGTTCTCCCCTGCTACCCCATCCAATATGACTGCTGGGAACAATTAAGACTGAACTGGGGGAAGGAACTGGACCCAGGCTGGAAGGGCATCTGGCCTGTGAAGAAGATTATTAGAACCACATTTAGGGTGAGAACTTACATGTAACCAGTTTCTTTAGTGTATTAAGCTTAGTTTGTGTGGTCTGTTTTATTTTCTTAGTAATCTGCCTTGTTCTGTCTGCTACATCCTTAACCACTTAAAATATACCTGTTATAGTTGTTAAATTTATTTCTGGTTTACAATATAACCCAGTTTATGTGATTTCTAACAGGGGCGGGGGTGAGAATTTGCACATACCCTCCTCCACATTGAGGGAAGAAGTGAATTTCATATAATTTTGGGTTTTTACTCCAAGGGGGTGGGGGTGAACATCTGGGTGCTGTGGCAAGTCCCTGAAGCTGAGTCTTCCCAGAGCTGATCTGCAGCTGGGTGTGGCTCTGCCTGTGTGTGTTAGAGGAGGTTTTAAGAGCCTGGCTCAGCAAGACAGGTTAAAGGGGGCCCATGCTGGCAGAACAGGTAGACTCAGTGGTATCTCAGCACATCCAGTGGCTTCCCAAGGGGTCCAACCCATCACAATAATAATCTGTATCATCCAAATGGGATATTAAATGTGCGTAGTGTTGAGCTTTCTTCAGTTAATTTTAGCTGCCAAAATTCTGAGGATGCATCAAATTTACTGAAATATTGAGCATTTGCAAATTGAGTCATAATTTCTTCCCTCGTTGGTAGCTTGAAATGTTCTCGTTTTATAGCCTTGTTGAGGTCTCTTGGAACTAACCATATGTGTAGGTGGCTGTTACTTCTCTCCACAATGACTAGGGAGCGCACCCATTCTGTTGGCTCTTCAGTTTTTTGTTTACTTGCATTGCTTCCATCCTTACAAGCTCAGTCTTGAGATTATCATTATTACAAATAGCACCTTTCTACATTGATGGAAAACTGGGGGGACCTGCTTGTTTATCTGGATTGTATGTTCACCCTACAAGCAAACCATTCCTTGAAACAGGTCATGATATTCCCAAATGAGTGCCTCTTAGCCAGGTTCGGTTTGATCTTGTAGTAAAAGCACCAGTTTTACCAGTCTGAGTTTTTCACACGCAGCAAGGCCTAAAGTTGGTGGACCTTTGACACTACAACGAATGGGAGCGTGTACATAGCTTTCTTATGGTTGATGCTAGTAATGCACCTCCCTTTCACTGGTATATTTGTTCTGGAATAATCAGGTACTTTTATTTTTGTTGGGCTCAGTTTTGGTCTTATTTTCAGTCTCTCATAATCTTGTTCAGACAGAATATTAACCTGAGCTCCCGTGTCCAGTTTCAGTGGAATAATTGTTTCATTCACTTTCATTGGCAGTATCCAGTCCCTCTCATCCGGCTTGCTTGATTTAGGTATGTTTATGAAAAACTCCTCAACCATGTTGTCTTCAACTGAATGCACTTGAGTTTTCTGAATTTGAGATCTGCAGCATTTTGCAAAATGATTATTTTCCCCACATTTTTGACAGAATTTTCCAGAGGGCAACACACTGTTCGGGGCATGCTGTGATCCATACCTTCCACCTGACTGTCTGTACCCAGACTTCCCCCCTAGGAGTGGTTTTCATAGCAAGGGGTTCTGTAACCCACACACCTCCTGGGTGTGGTGTTCAGTCCCATCTAGTGGCACTGAGACCTCTTAGAGAGAGATTAATGAGTCTGCTCTACAGCCTTAGCTAAGGGCTATATGGCTTTTAGCTCATGCGGTAGAGACTCATGTACTAAGTTCCAGAGGTCCCAAGTTCAATCCTGCCTGCTGACAACGGGGGTCTGTTGGCAGTACAGTTCTACTTTTTTACTTGACCTATTTTGGCTGTATTCTTTTGTACTTAGTATATGGATGAACCCTTCTGTTGAACTGAGCTCTTTGGTTCGTGCTTCCACAGTTTATGCTGCCCCTATGGCTACTAAATACAATTTAAATCTCTGTGTGAATTTTTCCCAGTTCTCCGCAACATTCTGGACAATTGCAGACTGGATGGAGGTTGCCACCCATCCATTTTTGGCTATTTCCCCTTTCTTAAGCTAATCAAGCTACTATTGTCCATATAAAAATACATATAAAAGCCTTTGTTCTTCTCTGTTTGCTGCTCCAGTGCTCCCCTTGTCTCTGCTTTCAGTTGCAAACACAGGAGTTAACTTCAAAATGACTGCAGTTTTCGTCTCATTCAGTACTTCTGACACCATGTAATAATCTTGGGGTTCATTAAACACCAAACTAGTGAATGAGAAAGGAATACAACTTTTAATAAAACAAACTAGAGAGCTTCTGTGGTGAACTGCTGTACACAGCTACATGGTGTTCTCAACCCCAGCTTCCAAGGCACATCTCTAAATTCCTGTATTCATACTACTATCCCTTATGAAGGAGCGTCTCTAAATTATAATCTTCCATACCCCTATCTTTACAGCAAGGAGGCTGGGGAGTGAGCTGGTTCACCGTATCCCCTTAACAATTTACCCTAAATGGGCTTTTATGAAGCTTCAATTGCTAATTCCAATTGCTCCCTGCTCACATGGAAACCCAAGGGAGGGAGATGGCAGTAACGCAACCTGCCCTCTTTCAGTGTGAATTTCTCCAGGAGCTCTGGGGTCCAGGGTAGCTCAGGGACATGTAATTTTCATCTCTATGTGCCAGTTTCTATTAATTTAACCTGATGTTTGTAAAGTGCTCTGAGATTCTCAGATGAAAGGCACAATAGAAATGCAAATTACTGTTATTATTATGGTATTATATGCAGAGACAAGGTTTCCATAATATTTAAGGTTTGAGAACATTATTTTCCTTTTGATATTCAAAAGCTTTTAGTAACATGAGTAATACAAAGTGATATTGTGCTAAATGGGGTAAAAAAAAAAAACCTGCTGCTTAGTAGGAGTTGCTGAAAAGTCTTTGGTGATGTGAGCATCTTATTGTTAGTAGGTATGGAAGTAGTGCCCTTATTCAGTATTGCTACTAAGTAATGTTCAGTATTATTTTCACCACTTACTCTTCTATTTCTAGCAGTCTCATGGCAATGAAAAGAAAACTTATTCAGCTGGCCAAATAAAATGTAGAGCATAAAAAATGTTTTCTGTGCCAAACATCTATGCTACCCATGGGCAGCGGGCATAATAGGGTAGGGGAAGCTAAGCCTCCCTAAGCCAAGCTCTGGCCCTGCCCATGCTCTGCCCTTTCCCCCAAGCTGGCAGGAGCTCAGCTCCGCTGCTGGCCAGAAGTCAGCAGGATGATGGTGAGGCCAGGCGGCGGCCCGGGATGGTTTGGCCAGGGCTCCTCTGGCTGCGGGGGGAGACGACTTAAGGCTCCAGTGGATGGGGGGGAGGGCACTCAGGGCACCCACGAATGGGGTGGAGGGTGCTTGGGGCTCCCATGGATGGGGGTAGGGGTGGTGCCTTGGGTAGAAGAGGTAGGGCTGCGTGACTAGCCTCCCCGAAGGGGGGGCTCATGCGCTGTCCATGATGCTACCTCCCCCAACAAAGCTAAGTATTGTATTTATACCATGTTCTTCAGTGAGGTTTCTGAATGGCTATGCATTTAGGGTTAGATCAGGAGAGATGCTCTTCACTCATGCACAGGCAGAGGTGCCAGCAAAAGTTTCCCCTGCCCCCCCCTTCTATGACTGTAAAAGAGCATCTAATGATAACAATGCCTGTACCTCCTGTGTTCAAAAGAGCACAAGGGGGGGAGTAAGCTAGAAAAAAGGGGCTATAGAAGAGGCAAGGCCAAAGCCCCACCACCTCTCTACGGGGGCCCAGGGAGCAGGGCTGGCACACTGCGAATAGGAAGGGAGACGTCTGCTGCATCCATTAGGATAGAGCATGTCGCTCACCCCTTGTGCACAAGGAGCAGCTCTGGAAGAAATTATCAGTGTTAATATTATTGATGGCTCTGGACTTTGTGTGGATAGCAGGGGTAGTCAATAGGCAGACCGTGGGCCAAATCTGGACCGCCAGACACTTTTGAACGGACCCCAAAATATTTTTATTTACTTATTATTGTTTGTTTTTCCTCTGGAGTTTGGACCCTGACTATACCGTGACCAGGGAATTTGGGCCTTGACAAAATTACTATGCCTGCTGCCGAGCATTAATCGGTGTGGTGGTCTCAGCAGTGGCAAAGGCTGCTTTTCTCTCTCTCTCGGTTCCAGGTTTAGCTGCCTGCCCGTCACAAATGTTGTCTGCTGCCTGGATCCCAATAAGACAAATGTTGTCTGCTGTGTCAGTCAACAGCTTTCCTCCGGTCCTCTGCGAGCCGGGTAGCACAACACTCCTGTCTAGTCAATCCCATTGTTATGGCCCATACAACTGCCGTAGCTGCGACTTTCACTCGTTTCAGGGCCTGAATAATTATTACATATGTGTGTCAGTTACATGGATAGGCTGTAAACTTAAATGTGCTGTGTCTTTGAAGACCAGTTTGGATTTGTAAACAAGTTGTGAGATTAACCTCTACAAATTTTCTCGTCTCCATTGCCAAATTTGGGCCAATGTAGCTGCTGGTGTGTCACAGGGAACAGGAAATAGTTGTGTGGGCAGGATTGTTATGGTAGAAGTGTTAAAGATTGCAAAGAGCTGATTGCCTACAATTTTCCTTTTTAACTCCCTATTTTCATTTGCTTATACCTTTCTGAAACTTTCATCGATTGGACAGAACTTTTCCGTGTCTGGTATTAGTCAAAAGGTGAATGGTTTTGGCAAGTTTGAACCAATATGATTCACTCATTTTCAAATCCAAGAATGTAAAATATACACTCTTCCCATTATATACTTTTTAAAAGTACTAACGAAAGAGCTTGCATTCAAAAGTTAAAATTTGGCATGGGAAATGGACCACTCAGAGAAACAGTACACTTGATTATTCTGATGAAATCTGGCTGTGATTTGACTTAGCTATGAGCCTTCAAAAAATCATACATCACATAAACAGTGATCACCTATCATTTGGCAGGAAGATGGCCCACATGTGTAAATGGCTAATTTAGCTGCATCATCAAAAATTTACTCCCATTAAATGAGGCAGGGCTCTGCATGCATCGTACATTATTCAATGTGCATTTTCTAATGTGAGCATCAGGAGCTGTGCTTCATACATTGCAAAGTAAAGTGCATGCTATCTTGATCCACAGCCCATTGAAGTCGATGGGAGTCTTTCCACTGATTACAGTGGGCTTTGGTTCAGGCCCTGAATGAGGCAGGGCATTTGGTAATGATGCAAGGTGTGCACTCAGGGAAGTAGGGATCCATAGGAGTTGCTGCTCATGGGTAATTATTCTTTCAGTGAGGCTGTGTCTGACAAAAAGGACACCGTGTTCTGTTGGTTTGATATCAGAATCTGCCCAGAATTTTTAAAAAGTCTTAACTTATCCTCCACTTTTGCAAATACAATTTTGTGACTACAGTTTATCATAGACTCTTAGGCTATCATTTGGATTTCAGAATACCTGATTAACATTAGGATAAAATTATCTTGTGCTGTTGCAAATACTTTATTCTGGCAGCCAGAAGAATGTCGTTTAAGTAATCTCTTCGTCTGCAGCAGCCTGTAAGTTAAAATTTGCCTGTCGGTGAGATTCCCAATTTTTAGGGACTCACAGATTTTCTGTCAGTATGAATCAAGTCAGATTTTATTTAATTAAACCAGTTTATCTGTCCTCCATCCTAATTACTCTGCTCCATCTTAAATTATGTGCCATTCTATTTTCAGAAAGACAAGCTTCATAAAGTAATAAAAAACAGGAATTCTTAATTGTTCATTAATATAAGTACCAAAACTTCTGAATTAGTGAGGCCCTGCGGAAATGATACTGTTTCTGAATGAGTAGCATCACCATAAAGTTGGAACAAGCTTATGTCCTTACTTTCAGACAGATGCATCATAAAAATAACCTGCAAGTCTGTGAAACTTAAAGATTCAAGGCAAAAATTTCCCCTACAATCTGCAAGCACTGCAGGATCTCCAACTGTTACAGCCACATGGGCCTCCAACACTTGGTGGGCTCATCCAGGAATGACATGCATGTAGGGATCACAAAATCAACAAAGGCCTATTCCCAGTCTGACAAGGACAGTGTAATTTAATCAAATAAGAGTTTAAATGAACAGAATTCCAATTAAACAAATGTTTTATCGTTTTCCATTAAGAGTTGTAGACAGGCGTTAAAAATGTAGGGTACCTTGTTGCAATACCAGACAGAATTCCAGTTAGACCAGGAGTGGCTCCTGAGAAGAAGCCAGAATTTACCAATGTACATTGCCAAAGAGCCACAGTAATATGTCAGCAGCCCCCCAGTAGCTCCCACCACCCGCTCCCAGCGTCTCCCATCCACCAGCTGCCCAGCCAATTAGCACCTCCCCACTCGCTCCCCACACCTCCCAATCAGCTGTTTTGTGGCATGCAGGAGGCTCTGGGAGGGAGTGGGGAGGAGTGAGGGCACGGCAGGCTCAGGGGACGGGGTGGAGTGGGGGCAGGGCCTGTGGCAGAGCCAGGGGTTGAGCAGCGAGCACCCCCCGGCACACTGGAAAGTTGGTGCCTGTAGCTCCAGCCCCGGAGTCGGTGCCTGGACAAGGAGCCGCATATTAACGTCTGAAGAGCCGCATGTGGCTCCGGAGCCACGGGTTGGCCACTGCTGAGTTAGACAATGCTTTAGCTCTATTTGATTTTTGGAGAGTTAAAAAATTCAGGACTGTTCTGTGTGATGAGCTGGATTTATTTCTCTTTCTGAACGAGATTCTACTACCCTCATCACATTGAGGGGTGCTTCATTCCAGAAGTAGCGCCACTGAAATCATACAACCTGAGTGAGGGTGGCAAAATTGTACTCTCAATATTTTGTTCCCCAGACCAAAAATGATCATGGTTCGCTCCATATTTTTTCCCCTCAGTGGATCTCTATTTTTGTTCCTCATTCTAGCTTTTCAATATAGAGAATATTTTGTCTGCTATGATACTTGGCATGGGAAATGGACCACTCAGAGAAACAGTACACTTGATTATTCTGATGAAATCTGGCTGTGATTTGACTTAGCTATGAGCCTTCAAAAAATCATACATATTTAGTAACTGGATAGCATTAGCCAATTAAAACTGAACAGCCAGTTGCTTGCTTGTAAGAGACAATGCTATTTTTACAATAAGTATCATATTTTGGAAAATAGGAAAAGATCATTTAAATCTGGTTGAGGATTCTCCACTGAGCAATGTGTAGGGCTTCTGATTTTCCAGCAAAATATATTCTCTACAGTCACTAAGACACTTGATGCTACTACAGGTATGTATTTTTGTAGTCAGATAACAGTTGATGGCCAGCCATCATTTAAATGTTTTTCTTAAGGAAACACTGCATTTCTTAAGAATATGAGACTTCCTATTTTTGGTAGACTGTTTCACACCAAAATTATCCTAGCTCAAGGCAAATGACATAGAATATTTCATCCTGGATCAGTGACAAATTTGAAGTCCAATACTTCAATGGCTATAAGTGTAGAAACTGATATTGTCAAATATTTTTGATGGAATAAACAAATTTCTGATATACTCATAGATTAAGGTCAGAAGGTACCATTGTGATCATCTAGTCTAACCTCCTGCATGTTGCAGGCCACAGAACCTCACCCACTCACTCCCGTAATAGACCCCTAGCCTCTGGCCGAGTTACTGAAGTCCTCAAATAATGATTTAAAGACTTCAAGTGACAGAGAATTCATAATTTATATTAGTTAAAACCTGCAAGTGACCTGTGCCCCATGCTGCAGAGGAAGGTGAAAACCCCCAAGGGTCTCTGCCAGTCTGACCCAGGGGAAAATTCCTTCCTGACCCCAAATATGGCAATCAATTAGACCCTGAGCATGTAGGCAAGACCCACCAGGCAGATATCTAGGAAAGAATTCTCTGTAGTAACTCAGAGCCCTCCCTATCTAGTGTCCCATCTCTGGCCATTGGGGATTTTTGCTACTGGCAGTCGCCAATGAGTCATATGCCATTGTAGGAAGTATTTCATTCCTTAGTAGACTTTCTATTTTATGTTCGGTTTCTATAGTATCTGAGCACCTCATAATCTTTAATGTATTTTTCCTCCTAACATCCCTGTGAGGTAGGAAAGTACTATAATCTTCATTTTACACATGGGGGACTGACGTACAGAGAGACTAAGTGACTCGCCTGGGGTCACACAGGAAGTCTCTGGTAGCACAGGTAATTGAGCCTGTGTCTCACAAGTCCCCTACCACCCTAACCCTAACCACTTCCTCTCTTTAACACGTTAAACATAATTTAAGATATCAGACCATACATTCATTATGTATAGAAAAGATATTTAAAGTAAAGTATTTTAGTTATTTTTCTCTCCACCAGAGATTTATGCAGAGAAAACCTATGGTACTAAAGACAGCCTGACTTTAATATGTACATATATTTTCAAACCTTTACAGCACACTTTTTTTCAGTTTGATGCAGATTTCATAGGCTTGAAAGAAAACTGTGGGGAATGGGAGCATCAGAGCAGCTTGGATCTTTTGATGGTGAAGAGATAGTGAAGGAGGAAACAGAAGGGAGGGAAACTGGAGAAATCCAATAAGACATCTTCCCTCGAAAATATTGTTTCTTTCACAATGTATGGGAGCAGAAAAATCAATTCATTGGTAATAGATAATAAAATAAAATTAGATTTTAGTTTAAATTAGGTAAATATAATAATAAATAAAACCAATAAATTCATTGGTTTACAATAATAAATTGTGATAATACCTCACACTTACATAGAACTTCAAAGATATGTGTGAATATTAGCTACTTAATCTAACTAATTAAATTATGCACCCAAACCCACTCTCTCAAACTCCAGATTGCGAAAATGGACCTCAGCATCAGCATGCATAGGTCAGTTATGGCTGGTAAACACAGCATATTGTTTGATTTGTGTGGACATCTGTAACTTACAACGTAAGAGGATTGTTAAGTCAATTTTTAAATGGCTTCTTAATGTCAAAGCAGTTATACAAATATTGCTCTAACTGCCACAGCTCTACTTTATCTTTCATAAATGAATGCTCTGTTATTTTTCATTTTACGGCACACAGACCCAGTAGTTCACAAGCATAATTTTATTTCCAATAATAACCTTGCACTGACAAAATCACTTTGTGCCTTTCCCCAACCCGTACTGACTCACAGAGTAGGTGTCGTTCCACAACAAAATCCGATCCACAAACCTACACCTTTTTAGGATTAGATCGAGAGGCTACGAAACATGTTTAACATGTTTGCAGTATACATGTAGCCGTGTCCCAGTTTCTCAGGCTATGAAACAGATTACTTGAGATAGCTCTTGATGAACCATCTAATTTAGCTCTAACATGTCAGTACATTTCTTCAACAATTAATTATAAATAAATGTGTCCAAAGCTATTTTGTATAGATCGTATTTTAATAAGAAATTTGGTGTCTTAGTGTGATGACTTGGGGTTCTGTCTGCACAACCTATAAATTCTGATTGATATTGTGAAGTTGTACTATGAAAAGTTGCTCTTTCCTGAGTGCCTATATGTATGCGGATATACTATTGCTGACAGAGCCTGAAAGCGTTACCCCTGGGGGAATTCTGTGCCACTGCGCAGTACAGAATTTTGCAGAAATTAATGTGCATGCAGAATTTCCTTTCCCCACAAACATAGGCTGCAGTGCTGCTAGCTGCCACTAAGAGCTGCTGGAGCCGGCAGAGCTTAGCTCACACATAGAAGACACTGCTCAGGGGAGGGAGCTAGAGGGTTCCTGGCAGCTGCAGTTCCCAACATGCCCTGAGGGAAGGAGAGTGCAGTGCACAGGAAACTCTGTTCAAGCCTGGGACCGAACATTAGATTGTTTCTCCCTCTGGATCACTGGGCTCTGGGGGAGGGGAGGGGATGGGTGTCTGGGCTCTGGGAGAGGGAGGGGAGGGGATGGGTGTCTGGGCAAGGGGGGCACCACAGCTGGGAAGTGGGGGGAGAAGTTGTGGGTGTCTGACCCCCAGGCTGGGCTCTGGGGGCTGGGAAGGGGTCAGAGAAACAGGAACTGGGTTGTCATAGGGGTTTCTTTAACACTCTACTCCTGGGGGAAATTTTGTGTGTGTCTGTATTGTTACAGACATACTTGCTGACAGGTATTTTGAAATAAATTACCAAAATAATTGAAACTGGCAAGATTATGTAGTGTTGTTTTGACAAATAAAATTTGTAGAATTTTAAAATATGCGCAGACTTTTTAATTTTTTGGTGTATAATGCCCCCAGGAATAAAGTGTATTTACCCCAGATAGAAAGGTTAAAGTTAATGACGGTACTTAGATCTCACAACAGTTACGCAAAGAAGAAGCTGAATCCTTAGAAAAACCAGTTAAGCTGTTTCCTCTGGAAGGAAGGCAGGAGCAGTGGAACAGGTACCAGGAGGAGAACAAAAGAGTCCAGGTGGCCAGAAAGGGTTTAAATGGGGTAAGGGTGTCCTATGTACTTTCCTGACCAGTTGGCCCCCAAGGACTCTGCAAAATCCCAGGAACTCGAACCCCAGCTCAGAGAATGCCCTGAAGTGATGAAGAAAGCGAGGCAGGGACATGCATTTAGTGTTTGTTGTTTTGTATGATCGGTGTGCTCCTCTATACTTTACCTGATTAAGTATAAAAGAGGGTAAAGGCGTTTAAGACTGTGCAAAGTGTTTGTTGACTGCTTCAGAACTGCTGCATGTCCCTGAGAGAGGTATACTGTAAACAAGAAGCTTTGCACCTCTGGGGCAGAGTTTGAATAATCAGGGTATCTCAGGGGTCAGCACTGGTCTTCGAGGGCTACAGAAGGTGGGCTGAGAACCCACATTTCCTAGAAGAGGAGCAGACAGAGTCAGTGCTCAGTAAATGTGCCAGAGAAGCCATGGGAGGAACCAGTGCTACAGCCTGCTGCAGCTCTAAAAGCTTGACACACACTGGCAGGGTCGGCTCTACAGTTTTTGCCGCCCCAAGCAGTAAAAAAAAAACTGCCGCCTCGGACGGCAAAAGGGAGAAGCTGCCGCTGATTTGCCGCTGCGGCCGGCGGAACAGAGAAGCTGCTGCCGAATTGCTGCCGTGGCGGAAACACTGCCGCCCCAAAGCACCTCCTTGGAACGCTGGTGCCTGGAGCCGGCCCTGCACGCTGGGAACGCTGACCAGCAGAGGCTTGGATTCCCCTCATAGCAGTCCCAGTGGGTGGCTGACAGAGAGCATTCACTAGGATCTTTGATTCTAAGGCTACCTCTATACTAGGGGTGTTATTCCCAGCTCATGTAGGCATACTCTTGCTAGCTCTCATCTGAGCTCGGATGCTAAGAATAGTAGTGTAGCCATGGTAGCATGGGCAGTGGCGGCCTGTACTAGCTGTCCTGAGTACAAACCTGGCTGAACCCCCTGGGTGCTGCTGCTGTCTGTGCGACTGTGGCCACAATACTATTTTTAGCGCCCTAGCACAGATGAGAACTACCACAAGTATGTCTATGCGAGATGAGAATCAAATCCCCAGGTCCAAGAACAGATGTAGCCTTAGTAATTTACTAATTTTTTTTTTTAATTATGAAAACAGGCCTCTGGAGATCTGTATATCCAGACTTATAGGCCACGTGGGTGTGAGGATTGGTGCATTTTGTACACTAATTTCAATGCTTCTCTTTTAAGAGACTACAGAATTAGAGGGGGTGAAGATATGATGGTAGAATTTGGCTCTCACTGCAATGAAACCTTGATTTATCTATGCATATTCTGCTATACCTCCCTAATCTTTGGTTTGTCTCTTTGTTCTGGAGGTTTTGCTAATCAGTAAAATTCAGCTCCCTGAAAATTAAATAAAAGTCAAGTTGACATATGACTGCTGACTTTACAGGGTCAGTTCAGTCCTGTTTTACAGAAGCCTATTCATAAAATATGTATTAAGCTGGTTGTATTAAATATCATAACACATTTACATTAAACATAACATCCAGGGACATAAAGTTTGGGTATTGAAATCCCCTTATTAGATTTTCACTCATTTTTTCAAGACTTATCTATTTTCCTCCAAAAATCTCTCTCTATATATATATAGATCATAAAAATATAGAGTTAATATCAATGTTAACAACATTCTTTTTTCTATCACAGATACAGTAGCAGAAAGAAGTACACTCAGAGAACATGTTTGTCCCAAGCTGAGAGAATTCTGCAGGGAAAACTATGGGCTGGAATTACAGGTAGATTTTATTACATTAAATATTCAATTATGATATATAATTAACCTTTCTATTTTTGAAAATATTTTTGATTTATATGTAAAAATAGTGTAATTATTGATAAATCTGACACAAAATAGAAGCCTATACAAAACCAAAAAAAGTACATGTAATATGATAATTTTGTCAAATTGAAGTGCTCAAAGCATCACAAGTAAAGAGTGCTGGTATTAATAAAAAGACAGCTAAGAAAAATCCACACTGCTCTATAGAAGAGTGTTTACTGGTAAATAAGAACAATAGAGTAACAAATTAATATTTCCTCTTGAAAGTAATGCATAATGAAACTGTAAAAATACAAAACACCTAAGAGGAAATAATGTCACATCCAAATTATGGTACTGTCTTTCCAGAAGTTAAACTATTCATATTCAGAAAATATAAAGTCACATATAGTTTCAACATTTGGGTTAATGTTAATCGCATCATTCCTGTTTTTCTTTTGATCATCATTTAAGTCACAGCATCTTCATACTCCATATAATTACTGCTGCAACTACAGTTTTGTCATCAGTAACATGGAAATGAATTTGATAGGCCAATTATTGAAGCCTTGATGACCAATGAAAAACTCTGAACATTTTTTTTTAAACTATCCCATGTGTTTGCAGAGTCATGGCCAGGTTTGGAAAGATATGGGGTACAATCCTGGCTCCATTAAAGAAAATGGCAAAATTCCCACGCACTTCAGTGGGACTAGGATTTCACTCATGAACCTTTTTCACCTTGTATTTTACAATTACTTGGTCCTTCCACACCTCTTGTGGAACAATATCAGTAATGAATATAAAAGTCACTCATCTTCTTACAGTTAGCTAGGCATGTATTTAAGCACCTTCCTGAAGCCTCTGGCAATAGAAAGACGCCCATTGGGCCCAGCTGGCAGCAGTGGAGCAGGTAGCACCTGGTGATGGTGCTGCCAGGACAGAGCATGGCTGCTATGCTGGCCACCAGCCTGGAGTTGGTGTTGCAGAGCCAGGGCAATGGCAGCTACTTCAAGATCCTGGAGCTGCTGCAGGCAGCCGAAGATGCTGCTATCCTTTGCGCCATCAGACCCTGCAGCCAGTTTGTGGCACTGCTGGAGCTATTTGGAGGCCAGCTGCTTGACCAAGAGTCCTCTTTCACAGAGAACTGCAGTGCAGAAACTAAATACAAAATAGGGAGGAGGCATTGTTATAACAGTTGTGTCAACTGCTTGGTGGAGCTGATGGGCCATGAGTCTTTTCAGGTCAAGGAATTATCACAACCTTTGTGGAATTGGAAGGGAAATACCCTTCAGTCAAGGTAGAATGGGAGTTTCAGTTTCCCTCATGAGCTTTTAAAATTAGTTGTGGAGAACTGTCATAGGGTCTGCTCACCGCTAGTGAGCCTTCCCCTTGTCACTCTGGGGATTAGCTGATTCCAGGTCCAACACATCCTTTCCACCTCTCGCTGCATGCCATACCTTCTCTTCCTGGCCCTCAGCGAGGCAAGATGCTCCGTGTTCATGGCTTAGCCCTCTGGCCAAGTCACATGTCCTCCCCTTCTGGGGTATCGAAGTCTTCTTATAAACGGGCTCAGGCAGCTGTTCTCTGTTCAGCTGGTGCCACTTCTCCAGTGGCTGGTAGGTGAAGCTGGGCCTGCTCTCTACTCTGGGTTCCAGCTCATGGACCATCTAATCAGCAGCCACCATCTGTTCCATTCTTTATCTTACTACCTTTTCCCTAAGCATTTCATAACTTCAAACCCAGGTTTGCCAGCCCCAAAACTCCCTCCTCCCAGGGGGTAACTGTAGGATTCTTTGGCTGTGTAGACCCTAAATATATCTCCCTTCTCCCAGGGAGTGATAGCAGCCTATTTCCCTGCAGCCTTCCTCTGCTAACTTCCTGTCTTTATAAACCCAGCCCAGCTCGTTCTTCCTCAGCTGGGTTTCCTCATTATTCAGTCAGCGGATTACTTAAACTACCTGATCCCCCTCAGCTGTGGCCTGTCTGGTTAATTGGACCCCTTCTTAGCCTACATTAAGCTCTTCAGGGCAAGTGTGGGGTCAATACCCCATCACAAGAACTTAATGTCTTAAGAAGAGGACTCTTCACTCCTGACCTTGCTTTTCCAAGAATACCTGGATTATGAACACATTTGGTACTTTGTGATGAAGGTGGTTGCTGAAAACATCAGACAAGTCATGCAGAAGACAAAAGAGTATATCTCTTCACCAGCAGAATGTATTTTTCCTCGTTTAATCTATTAGCATGCCGAACAAAGGGAATGAGGTGGTCAGTTTCATAGTGAAGCAAGCTAAGCAGGAGGCATGGAATGTATTGAAGCTAAAAAAGCATAAACAGGCATTTGAAAGGATGTGGTTTGGCCTTCTTAAACACAAGCTACTCAGCGGCCTTTACAAAAAGATTCTTGTAATTTTGAATGAATCAATCCTGCCTCACCTGAGTGAACCCACCCTCCGAATAGACTTCCTGACAGTCACATGTGATATGCTGTAGGTGGAGCACTCAGTCTTCTAGCCTTACATGGATTATTTATTCCGATTTGCCAGCATAATCTGGAATACCCTGACTTTTTACAAAAAGATGTAGAGCATCATACACCCCTGAATATATCACATGAAGTACCAAGCCTGGTTTTTCCAGCTATCTGGTTTATTTTTGTCTTTATCATAGTTCCCAGCATACCTGGTGGCAGCATTCATACAACGCCTCACTAAATTGACTCTCCCCAGTCCTCCCTAGTTTTTTCTGATGGTTATTCCTTCCATCTGAAATCTCTTCTGGAGGCACTCAGCTTGCAAGGTTCTCGTAGACACACCCACAAGGCTTGAAGATCTGTCAGAAGATCCATACATTATGGATGAGGAAGAGCTACAGACTCTTCAGAGCCATTATCACCCTGATATGGCCTGAGCAGTTGTCATTGTGAGCCAGTCTCTGTCTGAATTAGTGGACTACATATCGAAGCTCCTGGAGTTATTGGCCTATGTGCTTTTTGATAAGAGAATAAAAGAACAAAGCCACCAGTGTCTCTCTAGAGTTTGAGAGGAGTGAGAGGATTATTTGGCAAGAGAATGATCTCTTTGCAGAGCATTTTGCATCAGAATGATGCTGCACTTTGGTAATAAACATTTTTTTATGACTGACGTTGACTGTGGAAGCCAAACAGAACGGTTTTATGAGTAGTTCCATTGAGTTTTGGCTGTAAAATCTAAATTGATGGGTTGGACTATTTGAGGTGCTTCTGTGACCTTCTTGCACCTTCCTATGAAGCATCTGGTGTTGATCATTATCATTGATAGGTTACTGGGCTAGATGGACCTGATCAACTCTGGCAGCATACTCATCATGGTTGAATCTGGGCATGTGGAGTTGGGGTGAGTGGGGACCTTCTCAGAACATTAGGCCTGGGTTCTGCACAGGTTTCGTTCCAGAGGTTGTTACCTGCACAAAACTCTGTCACTTGCACACTCCAGGGGCTTGTCTACACCTATATTTTATAGCGCTCTAACTTACTGGCTCAGGGGTGTGAAAAATCACCCCCCCTGAGCGCAGCAAGTCTGAGTACTTTAAAGCGCTAGTGTGGAGAGGCTCCAAGTCCTGGAAGCCGCGCTCCCAGCGCTCTGAGCTAACCCTCTTGTGGAGGTGGATTACCAGGAGCACTGAGAGAGCTCTCTCCCAGCGCTCGCATGCAACCACACTCGCACTTCAAAGTGTTGCTCCCGCGACAGCACTTCGAAGTTTCCAGTGTAGCCATGCCCTAGGGCTTCCACCTCTATCTAGTTCCAAGGGCTCAAGGCTTCCACCTCTATCTAGTTCCTAGGGCTCAAGGCGTAACCCTCTTAATTTAGGCACCCACCTTTACCCCATTCATTGGGCTCAGGTGTAACCTTACATTTTAGGGCACCCACCCTTATGCTGTTCCTAGGGTTCAGGCATAATCCTCTTAATTTAGGCACTCTAACTTTACCTCTCTGTGGACTCCAGGCAAACACCCATTCCTTCTGGTCTCCGGGCAAACACCCATTCCCTCCGGGCTTAATCTTTTGTGGGTTTACGGGGTCTTTTACCAGTGAAAGAGCCTTACCCAGTAATATCCTACTTAACCTCTATTTATTAACAATCACCAAAACAGAATGCACACAGTACACATACAGTAACTCCTCACTTAAAATCATCCCAGTTAACATTGTTTCATTGTTACATTGCTGATCAATTAGGGAACATGCTTGTTTAAAGTTGTGCAATGCTCCCTTATAATGTTGTTTGGCAGCCACCTGCTTTGTCCACTGCTTGCAGGAAGAGTTGCCCATTGGAGCTAGCTGGTGGGAGCTTGGAACCAGGGTGGACTGGCAGCCCCCCATCAGTTCCCCGCTCCCCTAAGTTCCCTGTGCAGCAGCCACCCAGCAGGCTATCAATTGCCAGCAGTTCAACTGTCCCTCCCTCCACTGCCATGTGCTGCTCCTGCCCTCTGCCTTGGAGCTGCTCCACGGAGCCTCCTGCTTGGTGTGCGGGGAAGAAGGGGGCTAATGTCCCCCCTGCTCCTGCACCCTGCTTATCCCATCTTCCATAGAGCAGGGGGGACACACGACAGGGCTCAGGACAGAGGGAGCTTCCTGGCAGCAGCTGCCATCTCAGCTTGCTGATTAACTTAAAAAGGCAGTGTACTTAGAGTGGGGTCAGCGTACTTAAAGGGGCAATGCACATCTCTCTCTCATAGGGTGTGTATCTCTGTCTGCCATGGTGTCTCCCCTCCCTCCATTTGTGCTGCCTTGTAGAGTGTGAGGCTACATTAACAACAATGAGTTAACCCTTGAGGGCTCAGCCAGTTGCTAGTTCATCATTTAGCAGTAAGGCATCCCCTGGGAAATATCCCACACTCTGACTTCACCACCTCAACCAAGCTTCGCAATCATCATCACTGTGTACCAATATTAAATTGTTTGTTTGAAACTTATACTGTCTGTGTGTGTGTATGTATGTATATATATATGTCTTTTTTGTCTGGTGAAAAAAATTTCCCTGGAACCTAACCCCCCCATTTACATTAATTCTTATGGGGAAATTGGATTCGCTCAACACAATTTTACTTAAAGTCGCATTTTTCAGGAACATAACTACAACATTAAGCGAGGAGTTACTGTACAATGCTCACCACTCCGAATAAGACAGATGAACTTTTCCTTGCTGGCCAGTCAGGATCAGGTCCACCTGGGGGGCTCCAGTTTCTGCATAGTGTCATTGGCAAAGTGTTGAGGTCTGGCAGCTCTGTTCTTGGGCCTGTGAACTTCCTTTTGGACCCCAGTTTATATAGTGAAACTTGAGTCCTGCTTAGCTATACCTTAACCAATCCTAACATATTGTAACAAAATTCTCTAACCAGTCATACCCCACCACCTTAATTAATTTACACCTAGCAAAATTAATTATGAAACAGACATAAAATCAAAGAACCGGACAGAAATCATACAAACAATAGGGAAGTGGGGACCATAAAGATAAAAAAAAAAAAATGAGGATTTCACAACCACAACTATTGATAAGTGATTTCTTACCAGACAGAATGCTATCAAACTAAGTTTTCTTTAACCAGTTTAAGATTTGTTGCAAGGATAGGTTCCTGGGTTAGTGTTTTTGTTGTGTGGTGTGTGGTTGCTTGTGAGTATTTGCCTCAGGTTGGGTGGCTGTCTGTAAGCGAGGATTGCCCTGTCTCCCAAGGTCTTTGAGAGTGAGGGCTCATCCTTCAGGATAGGTTTTAGATCCTTTATGATGCTCTGGAGAGGTTTTAGTTGGGGGCTGAAGGTGACGGCTAGTGGTGTTCAGTTACTTTCCTTGCTGGGCCTGTCCTGTAGTAGGTGGCTTCTGGGTACTCTTCTGGCTCTGTCAATTTGTTTCTTCACTTCAACAGGTGGGTATTGTAGTTTTAAGAACGCTTGATAGAGATCCTGTAGGGTTTGTCTCTGTCTGAGGGATTGATGCAAATGCGTTTGTATCTTAGAGCTTGGGGCTGTAGACAATGGATCATGTGATGTGGTCTGGATGAAAACTGGAGGCATGTAGGTAAGTATAGCGGTCAGTTGGTTTCTGGCATAGGGTGGTGTTTATGTGACCATCGCTTATTAGCACCGTAGTGCCCAGGAAGTGGATCTCTTGTGTGGATTGATCCAGGCTGAGGTTGATGGTGGGATGGAAATTGTTGAAATCATGGTGGAATTCCTCCAGGGCTTCTTTTCCATGGGTCCAGATGATGAAGATGTCATCAATGTAGCACAAGTAGAGTAGGGGCATTAGGGGATGAGAGCTGTGGAAGCGTTGTTCTAAGTCAGCCATAAAAATGTTGGCATACTGTGAGAGTAGGTTAGCCCTATTTCTACTTACAACTTGGAGGAGGAACAGGAACAGAGCAAGTGCAAGCCTGAGTGCCAATCAGGATTTAAATAGTGTCTCTTCACTCTTTGATGTAGCCAGTTGAATGGTTTGATAAAGTCCCAGACTTGTATTTCCAGAAGCAATGAAGAAATTTCCTTTCCTGTTGACTTTGGTCTTGGATCTTGCAAGATGCTGAGTGTGCAGCCCTAGATCCAGTTAAACACATACTTGACTTTAAGCATGAGAGAAAAGTCCCTGTGAAATCAATGGGAGCCAATCACCTTTAACAAGTTGCTCTTGTCAAGTTAATTTTTAGCTCTGTCTGGTAACAATTTGAAAATGAAATGTTTCTCCATCTCCTACAAGAAACAGGTAAGGATGGCAGAAAACAAGAGCTAATTTTGTCAAGGGGTGAGAGGACAGAAGTAGAAATCCCATTACCCTGCATAAATTGGTGCAGAATACATCCTAGGATAGTGTCTTCTAAAGCTGTCCAGCTTTACATCATCTTCTCCATCTATTAAGGTTGAAATAAACATAAGTAAATTGCCAAGGGTCATATACAAGGATTTAAATAGGCAGCTTCTTTTGGTGGCGATGGGCGAGGTGAACCTAGTTCCTAGAGTGCCATGCTGAACCTGTGTCTTGGGATTGTTTGTTTGCCCTCCAGCACCTCAGCTGTTTTCATTTCACATAAACTTCCAAAGTTTTGGCTGGGATATTCAATGGATCTTTGAGGAACTGGTGCTCAATTCCAGATGAAATTCAGTAGGAGTTGAGTACCTAACTTCCACAGGTTCCTTTGAAAGCCCCATCCTTCCTTGTTCGCCTCTCACTTGCAAGAGCAGTACTGTGTTCTCATGAGCCAGTCTACTGTGCCTCCGCTCCCTGTCTTGTGGTATTAGTGGAAAGATGATGCAGTGCTTATGACACTAGCCGGTGACTTGGGAGTCATGGGTTCAAGCTGCTCCTGTTCAACATCTGTAAAATGGGGGGGGATAGTACTTTCCTATCTCATGGGGAAGGATAAATACAGATCTATGAGGTACTCAGATACATCAGTAATGGGGGCCATGTAAATACCTAAGATGTTCTTGAATAAACTTGTATTGCTTTTAAAAAAAAAAGAGTCCCATTGACTTCACTGGGCTTTGGGTTAGGCTCTCAGAGAGGAGGAATAAATTCACTATACAAAACTGTAAAAATGTAATTTATCAGAAAAATCTAATGCCAAATCTTCAGGCATTCCTCCCAACACACTATTACATGCCTTTACATTGCTTCCCCATAACTCAACATTATGAAATAAAGAAGCATTATCTTTAGTGATAACAGTTAATGTCTTTAAGCTATCATTCTGCATCTAAAGTCCTGCATCACTCTTGATATACATTCATCAGCAGGTTCTGATTGTTGTTGGGGCTTTTTCTTATGAAAATCAATATTATTTGAATTAAGAGACTCAATCTTAGATCCCCTCGAATCAAATTGGAGTTTGACACCCTGTATGGCAGTAGAAATAGCATCCAATGTGATTTTAGATTGTGTTTATGAAAAATCTTGATGTGAGGATGCCAACTGATCAGCTGTTTGGACAGTCTCTATAGCAATGCTGCAGGGGGAGAATGCAAAGGGGAGTATAAAATAATAAAACCAGTTTCTCTTATTCTCCTGTACTATTCATGGAAAAATCTGATATATTTTATTTATCCAGTTCCTTTATTTTCCTTATTCTTCAGTCATCTCTGAGGAGACATCTCAAAGAAAGGAAAGAAAGAAACAGTGTGATGTCTCCTTTAGGCATAACAGCATGCATTTAATCCATAATCAGAAAGAAAACACATTCTGAGATGGGCTGTAGTATAAAAATCGAGAAAGACCTCAATTCCTGCTTTGATGATAATATATGAATATCTTAACTGAGGAAGGTTTCCCTTGTAGGTATTCACAAAAATAAAACTATTTTATTAAATAGATTCAACTATTATCTGAAGACAGAGTGACATAGGCCTCAAAACATCAGGAAATTCTTCATGTAGGTGAAGGTGTAATGGGAAGCCCCACAAGCGCAGAGGCAGACGTTAACTATTTTACATACATGTCCTGAAACAATTGCGGATCCATAAAAGGCAGTGACTAGTCAAATCTAGTTTTGACTAGAGCTGTCAAGCAATTAAAAATATTAATTGCGCAATTAATTGCACTGTGCAACAACAATCAAATACCATTTATTTAAATATGTTTGATGTTTTCTACATTTTCAAATATACTGCTTTCAATTACAACACAGATTATCAAGTGTATAGTGCTCACTTTACATTTATTTTTTATTACAAGTATTTACACTGTAAAAAACAAAAGAAATCGTATTTTTCAGTTCACCTAATACAAGTAATGTAATACAATCTCTTTATTATGAAAGTTGAACTTACAAATGTAGAATTATGTATAAAAAATAACTGCATTCAAAAATAAAATGTAAAACTTTAGAGCCTACAAGCCACTCAGTCCTACTTGTTCAGCCAATTGCTCAGACAAACAAGTTTGTTTACATTTGCAGGAGATCATGCTGCCCGCTTCTTGTTTACAATGTCACCTGAAAGTGAGAACAGGCATTCTTATGGCACTACTGTAGCTGGAATTGCAAATTTTTTATGTGCCAGATGCGCTAAAGATTCATATGTCCCTTTATACTTTAATCACCATACCAGGGGATATGCATCCATGCTGATGACAGGTTCTGTTTGATAACAATCCAAAGCAGTGCAGACCAACACATGTTCATTTTCATTATCTGAATCAGATGCCACCAGCAGAAGTTTGATTTTCTTTTTTGGTAGTTTGGGTTCTGTAGATTCTGCATTGGAGTGTTGCTCTTTTAAGACTTCTGAAAGCATGCTCCACACCTCGTCCTTCTCAGTTTGGAAGGCACTTCAGATTCTTAAACCTTGGGTCGAGTGCTGTAGCTATCTTTAGAAATCTCACATTGGTACCTTCTTTGCATTTTGTCAAATCTGCAGTGAAAATGTTCTTAAAATGAACATCATCCGAGACTGCTAAACATGAAATATATGGCAGAATGTGGGTAAAACAGAGCAGGGGACGTACAATTCTGCCCCAAAGAGTTCAGTCACAAATTTAATTAACGCATTATTTTTTTTAACGAGTGTCATCAGCCTGGAATCATGTCCTCTGGAATGGTGGCCGAAGCATGAAGGGACATACGAATGTTTAGCATAACTGGCACATAAATAACTTTTGCAATGCCAGCTTCAAAAGTGCCCTGCAAATGCCTGTTCTCACTTTCTGGTGACATTGTAAACAAGAAGCGGGCAGCATTATCTCCTGCAAATGTAAACAAACTTGTTTGTCTGAGAAATTAGCTGAACAAGAAGTAGGACTGAGTGAACTTGTAGGCTCTGAAGTTTTATATTATTTTGTTTTTGAGTGCAGTTATGTAACAAAAATCTACATTTGTAAATTGCAATTTCAAGACCGAGATTGCACCACAGTACTTTTATGAGGTGAACTGAAAAATACTATTTCTTTTATCATTTTCACAGTGCAAATATTTGTATTAAAAATAATATACACTTTGATTTCAGTTACAACCCAATACAATATATATGAAAATGTAGAAAAACATCCAAAATATTTAATAAATTTCAATTGGTATTCTACTGTTTAACAGTGCAATTAAAATTGCGATCAATCGTGATTCATTTTTTTAAATTAATCATGTGAGTTAACTGCAATTACTCGTCAGCCCTAGTTTTGACATTAGTATACAAATGATTTTAGCAGATTTTTTTGGCTCAAGTGGGAAAGGTTATATAAAAATTACAAAGAGGAAGTGAGAGAGCATTCTGCAGCAGCTCTGAGATAGATTTTTCTCTCATAAAAATATCTTTTTCTTGGCAGTCCGACCTCCCACTATTTTATGGTTATTATGGGAAGCATTATCTTTTAATACACACAATCATTATTATTAATTATTAGTTTGCAGTGATGCCCATGAAGTGCTAGGCACTTTTCAAACATACAAGAAGGGACATAGCTTCTTCCTGTAATAGATACAGTATTTGGGTGGATGAAAGGGGAGTACTTTACTTTTTATTCTTTATATGTGGTCCTCTACTTATAAGCTCTGATCAGTATCTGGCTACCATGAAAACCACATACTGCAGAGCAAGGGTCTCAAACTCAATTTACTTTCGGGGCAGTGACAGTCCTCAAATCCTCCCAGCGGGCCAATAATGTCACTTATGCCACCTAGAATCCGCCCCCCAAAACTCCGCTCCCCCAAACTGCTGCCCCACACTTGCCTAAGGCTCTGGGAGGGAGTTTGGGTGGGGAAGGAGGTCTGGGGTGCAGGCTCTGGGAGGGAGTTTGGGGGCTGGGGTGTGTGGGGAGGGGTTGCAGACTCTGGGAGGGAGTTTGGGGATGGGAGTGGGTATGTGTGCGGGCTCTGGGAGGGATTTTGGGGGTGGGAGGGGGTGCAGGCTCTGGGAGGGGGGAAGGGGGTGCCGCACTTACCTGGGGCTCCAAGGTGGGGAGGGCCTGGGGGCTTTGGTGCGCTGCTGCCGCCAGGCACCACCCCCCACAGCTTCCCATTTGTCACAGGGGCACTCGGAGTGTGGCAGCGTGCGGAGGCAAAGCCCCACTCGGCGGCCGTAGGGAGGGGCCAGCAGACACGTGGAGCGAGCAAGCAAACACCACTCAGCTCCACTGCACTGTTGGGGCCCCGGGCCATTTTAAATCACCCGGGGGAGGGGAGTGCCCAGGGGCGACAGGTGGGGCCAAGGGAGAGACCTGGCCCCAAAACTGCTAGAGCCCCGCGGGCCACACCGGGGAGGTTTGCGGGCCGTGACTTTGAGACCCCTGCTGTAGAGTATCCTCAAGTCATCATCTACTTGATAAACTGTGACCTAACTTAAATTCTTTCTAATATATTCAGTGGTCCGGTTTTCTCTGAGTCATCCGGCTCTACCAATAACAGGGTCTCAATTGTTGCAAAACCTTAGATCTGTCAGGCTTCCAGTGTTGACCACTCCTCCTGTGGAACACAATTACCATATGTGGGGAAATGTGACTAATACATTAATTCCATCTCTGAATTGGTTTAGGGTACTCTATTTGTTCCATTTGTTTTCCTTTGAATCACGAAAATGTTTCTGAAAAATTATGTATTTTGATTTGGACTGTTGTTAAAATAGAGATAAAAAGTACGCTAGAAAGGATACCTCCAGAACACATATTTTGAATCTTTAAACAGCTTGACATATATCTGTTTCTCTAGGTTTCTTTTAAACTGAGAAACTAGTTCGTAATGGAAACATTTTCTCAGGATAATTAGCAACTGTTAAGTGGGGGCATCTTGTGGTGTATAGTGGGGGAGGTGAAGATATATGATAAATGGAATGTGACAAAGCTCTGTCCTTGCCTCCGTGGGTCCTGCATTTCCTGGCGGATTTCGCTAGCCTCGGAGGCTCACTGTGACCCTCCACATAACCCTTCTCTCTCTAGAGACAAGGGTCACAGTCTACTGAGCCATTTTCATCATAAGCCAGCGAGGGAGGTGAGGAGAGGTTATCCTTTCTTGCACAGTCTCTGTTGTCTCCCAGTCGCAGTGATTAATCAGGGGGTTGGGGGGGGGGAGCCTGGGCCCACCCTCTACTCCGGACTCCAGCCCAGGGACCCTAATAGTATCAGCTATGGTAGCTGACCTTTTAGAAACATAACATGTACAATTCCCTGGGCTACTTCCCCCACAGCAGCCCTCACTTCCTCAAGCTCCACTTCACCCTTACCTCAGGGCCTCCTTCCTTGTCCCTGATATGGTGTGTACTACTCAGCCTCTCCAACAGCGCAACTTCCTCCCACAGCTCTTGACATGCACCCGCACCTGACTAACTAAAACCTGACTAGCTTTTAACTAGTTTCAGCCAGCCCCTGATTGGCTTCAGGTGTCCCAATCAACCTAGCCTTCTCCTTGCCTTCTGGAAAGTTCTTAATTGGCTCCAGGTGTCTTAATTGACCTGGAGCAGCTGCCATTTCACTTATCCTGGTACCAGGGATTTGTTTAGCCTGGAGCTAATATATCTATCTCTCACTACTTTTCTATAGCCATCTGGCCTTGCCCCGTCACAGAAAGAAAGAAAATCCAGTGTGCATAAGCAAATGAAGGCAGCCAGCTTCACGCAAAAAAGTTCACATATATTGTTAACAATTTACAGTGTTTTCTGCTTAAAGGGTTCAACAGGATAATGCACCCTACAGAAAGATATGCAAAATAAAATGCTAACTTCTTTCAATTAGTAAGAAAAAAAGAATGACCTATAAAGATGATAGGAGTTGTTATGACAGAAGCTGAAGAAAGCAAACAGAAAACACTGACTCATGAGGAAAAACTTAAAAAAGAAAGAAAGAAATCAGATGTGCAAGTGGACTAGCCCCAAAGTCAGTCTAGGTTGGGCAGTCAGCACTTACACAGAGCGTCAGGTTGGCAACCCACCTAGGCAATAACACTGAGTAATATTTTATTAGGGTGGACATTTGGTGAGCAGTGTCTCCAATTATAAGTAATAAATACATTTTGACATCATTCACAAGCATCTTCTTGTTCCATTGTATCCCATATACCCCTTCTTTCTAAATTCTCAGTATCCTTCATGCACATATAGGTTTGACACTTATATCAGCTCACTGGGCAGGGCAAACTTCTCATGTCATCCCATTGTGACAGTTGATTTTTGATAGCCTGACACTGAATCACCACATTGCAATGCAACATCATGACATCAAGATGCAGAGTCATCATGTTGTAACACAATGCTGTGAGGTCATGATGCAAGATTAGGTCATGATGGTGTAATGCCAGTCCTGAAAGATATTTTTTGAGACATTACAGCAGGGGTAGGCAAACTTTTTGGCCCGAGGGCCACATCTGGGTGGGGAAATTGCATGCAGGGCCATGAATGTAGGGCTGGGGTAGGAGGTTGGGGTGCAGTGTGCAGGAAGGGGCTCAGGGTGAGGGGTTAGGTCAGAGGAGGGGTGTGGGATGTACGAGGGGGTTCGGGGGGGTTGGGATTCAGGAGGTGGTGTGGAGTGCGAGGGGGGATCAGGGCAGGGGTGCAGGGAGGAGGCTCGGGGCAGGGGACTCAGGACAGGGAGTGGGGTGCGGGAGGGTTTTGGGGTGCAGGCTCCAGCCCGGCGCCACTTACATGAAGCAGCTCCAGGGTGGCAGCGGCATGCACCGGGGCCAGGGCAGGCTGCCTGCCCTGGCCCCGCGCCGCTCCCGGAAGCTGCCGGCACCACATCCCTGCGGCCCCTGGGGGAAGTGAGGGCAGAGGGCTCCGCGTGCTGCCCTCACCTGTGGGTACCTCCCCCAAAACTCCCATTGGCCGGGGTTCCCCGTTCCCGTCCAGTGGCAGCTGTGGGGGGTGCTGTCTGCAGGGAAGGGCAGCGCACGGAGCCCTCTGCCCGCCCCCTCACCAAAGGGACTGCAGGGACATGGTGCTGGCTGCTTCTGGGAGTGGCGCAGGGCCCGCAGCGCCACAGGGCTGGCAATCCCGCGGGCTGGATCCAAGGCCCTGATGGGCCATATCCAGCCCACAGGCCGTAGTTTGCCTACCCCTGCATTACAGCCAAATTTTCAAAAGTGCCTCTTATTTTTGTGCACACAAAGTTGTGCAAGCACACCTGTTTGGATATGCAGTTACTAGGCACAAAATTACAAACCACTATTGAAAATTTGGTCCATTGTTATGTAGGATACAGGAGAGCTCAGGCAAAATTGGGATGGAAGCATGCTTATGAGCAATAAAACGTAGGAATTTATCCTAGAATTATTTATTTTCTGTGTCTCTTTATCGGTTTTGGATACCCCTAAGCATAGGCGCCAACTTCCTCTCAACCCTCTCTCCACTCCCAGGCCTGCCCCCACTCCACCCCTTCCTCCAAGCCCCCACCCCTGCCCTGCCTTTTCCCTCCCTTGCTCCGCCCACACCTTCCCTCAAGGCCCCTCCCCCGCCCTGCTTCTTCCCTCCCCTGCCCCACCTCTTTCCACCAAGCATGTCCCATCCCTGCTCCTCCCCCTCCCTCCCAGCGCCACCTGATGCCATAGCACAGCTGTTCCAGAGCATGCAGGAGGCACTGGGAGGGAGGGGAGGAGTTGATCAGCAGGGCCACCAGCGAGTGGGAGGTGCTGGGAAGAGGGAGGGAACTTGGCTGCCAGTGGGTGCTAAGCACCCACTAATTTTTTTTCCGTGGGTGCTCCAGTCCTGAAGCACCCGTGGAGTCAGCACCTATGTCTCTAAGATTTGCTTGCCAAAGCATGTTTACTAGTGCTAAGTGAACTGTAGCTGAGAAAGATTCATCATTTGTGTTGCAATAAATTGCCTAGAGAGATTGTGGAATCTCCATCCCTGAGATTTTTAAGAGCAGGTTAGAAAAACACCCGTCAGGAATGGTCTAGAGAATACTTAGTCCTGCCATGAGTGCAGGGGCCTGGACTAGATGACCTCTCAAGGTCTCTTACGATTCTACGATTTAATAATGTTGCCATTAGTAGGAAAAATTGATGATAGTCAGTTAGTTCTTCGATGCAATCCTGTAAATTGTAAATCCTGTAAATTGTAAATTTGATGCAATCCTGTAAATCCTTCGATGTAAAAAAATCCTTATTTACAAAGACTATATACAAAGTCTTTTCCCCTGAACACAGAAGCAGGAAGCAATTTCTTTGTTCAGAAATCTGTGCTCACTTTCCCGTCAGTCCTGTGTCTCAAGGAGTTCTGTTTCTGTTCACTCTCTAGGCTATGCTATCATCTGCTTCTCTGGCTGCTTTCTGCTTCCGACCAAGAGAGACACACACCTCCACCAATCAATTCTTCAGCCTCTGCATTTTCAATCAGTCCCAGAGAAACCCTTCTTATTCTCCCTGAGTTAGTTCTTGTTCAGCCCTTCCCATGCTGGTCTGTGCCTTCAGCAATGGTGTCTATTGTTTCAGCTGTCCCTGAACCAATGGGGATTTAGTTGCTCCTTCATTTAGCATGAATGAAAGGTGGCTAGTGCATCCACCAGCTTCAGCAAGATAATGTGATTGCCTAAAAACATGCTCCAACAACATCCTCTTGTCTAGCACAACAGTAATAATGTATTTCCCACGTGTTAGTAGCGGGAGATTCTAAACTTCACTTTTGAGCAGAAAGGAAAGATTATTCACCAGTCACTGTAGTTCTTTTACAGTGCTGCCTCTGCATTAATACATGCTCCACCCCCATTCATGCCTTCAGCATTTTACCATCATCGGGCGCTGAGGTTTTCTCGGAAGGGACTGAGGGAAGTGGGCCCCAGCTACCCTTTTACAACCATTGCTCCAAGCATTCATTTCCAGCATCCCAATGAACCCTGCTTTTGAGAAAGTACCTGAAGCTACAATAAAAAGAAAGCTCATGTATGCAGGAGGCCAGCCCAAGACTGTGGAATAAGCTCCCCAGCAGCTAAAAACCATCACAAACCTCAGCCCCTTCTGGTGTAAGTGCAAGGTGCGTTTCTTTGACCTTGCCTTTTCTAACATAAACATATAACGTGTGAGTATATAATATATTTTATTGGACCAACTTCTGTGGGTGAAAGAGACAAGCTTTCAAGCTTACACAGAGCTCTTCTTCAGATCTGGAAAAGGTACTCAGGTCTGGTCTAAACTACAGACCTCTATCGGTATAACAACATCACTCAGGTGTGGATTTTTCACACCCTTGAGTGACATACCTACCTAGCCCCCTGTGTACACAGCGTTATGTCAGCAGGAGAGCTTCTCCTGCCATCCTAGCTGCCACCTCTCAGGGAGGTGGATTAACTACACTGACAGGAGAGCACTCTCCCATTGGCTTGGAGCATCTTCATGAAAGCACTTCAGTGGCGCAGCTGCATCAGTGCAACTACACCCACGCAGTGTTTTAAGGGTAGACTTGCCCACAGAGTGTCACAGCTAAAAACAAGGTGGAACAGATTGTTTAGCATAAGAAGTTAACACATACTAAGAAACCTTTCAAGGTGAAGTGCCCAGTTAACATCTCTGGAGTCCTAGAACAAAGAAGTGGGGGCAGGGGGAGTTAGTGGGTTACAGATTGTTGTAATAAGCTATAAATCCACTGGCTTTATTAAGTCCATGATTATTAGTATCTAACAAAGTTATGAATTTAAGCTCCCAGGCTTGTCTTTTGAAGATGTTACGCAGGTTTCCTTTGAGGATGAGGACTGAGAGGTCAGATATAGAGTGATCACTTTGAGAAGTGTTCACCCACTGGGGATATGGTGTTTTTGTCTTTTATCACTTTCTTGCATGTGTTCCTTCAAGAGCCTAGTGATTGTCTCATTTCACCCACACAGTTGTTGTTGGGGCATTTAGTGCATTGGATGAGGGACGTCACGTGCTGTGATAACTGTGTTCAGGGGCGTAAGTTTTGCATCAGTTGTTACGGCAGAGTCTGTGCTGCTTTGAGTTGGTGTGTCCTGGCCTGTGGGGAGCTTGCTTCTGATGATGAGCTTGGCAAGGTTGGCGGTTGTTTGAAGGCAGAAGGGGGGCAGGGTTGGGAAAGATTTCTTTCAGGATGTGGTCCCCATCAAATATTGATTATAATTGTTTAATGATACCCTGTATGGGTTCCAGTGTGGGGTGTTAGGTGACAACTAGATATGTGCAATTGGATCAGATTTTTTTTCCCTATTGAAGCAGATTCTCTCAGGGTATTTTGGTAGCCTGTTCCATGATGCCATCTAGTTCTGAGACCAACATGGCTACAACAACACTGTGAACAATAACACACACACTACAAAACAAAACACTGCCTACTACACACACTTTTTCACCTGGGGAGAGGATGAGAGAACAAATGTGACAGACGTTAGTCCCATTGCTCAGTGCATTAATGGAAGGTGCTCAAATACTACAGTGATGAGCATAGAATAAGAACCTGAAAAGAACAGAAAGTCAGTGGCACAAGGTATTCACCCCACAAGAAAAAAACTGTGAAAATATAGAATTCCTGGTCAGTCGTCTTTCTTTTTTGTCAGTAAAGAAAGAAGTTATGACTTAGAAAACACCCAAGGAGAAGCCTTTTGAGAAAGCTGACATTTTTACTTAGTCCCATTTCTGGCGATAATCACATTTTAATAAATCAGAATGCATTTATCATGCATTCAAGACACAAAGTTTGTTTGATTCATAAAGTAAGAAGACAATAACAATAAAATCATTTAAACATAAGATACTAGGTTTTTCTCTATCCTACTGAAATTTTTCTGGGAGATTTTGTTATGAGAAAGATACCTTCTCACCTTTCATAACACATAGAGGAAAGGCACACAGCATGCTGGAAAGTTAGCCCTTGACACACTGTTCTCTCTTCTGTCCTAGCTCAAGTTCTCTGACTTCTGACTGGTCAGTTAGAGTAAAAATTTCCTTTGATGCCTGAGAAAAATTCTTGAGTGACATCTTGAGTTCATCCAGCTGCAAATTCAAATACGGTATCTTTGGAGCTGAGAATGACTGAATTAGTTAATTTATGTCTTATGCAATTCTAATATTCAGGCATCTGATGAAAACAACACAGAGTTCAATAATAAATCCACAGAGATAAATAATGGGAAAGAGAAAGAAATAGGGAGAAAAGAAATATTTTCACTTGTAAAGAGAAAAAGATCAATGAAGCAGAGAGATGCAGGAAAGCTGAGATGGCAAGAGCTGCAAAGAAGTTTCTTGCTCAGACCGGTGTTTGGGACAGAGTTTATGTAAAGTATAAATGTATAAAATTATTCTTTCTAACATTATGCTCTTTTATTCCACTTTATAATGCACTTCACTCTTTAGGCTGTTTCACCACATGTGGTCACTTACCTCCAGCGTGTAGTGCCTGAGGCCCCAATCCAGCAAACAGTTACACATGTGCTTAACTTTACTATGATGAGTACTCATGGCAGTAAAGCATGTGCATAACTGTTTGCAGGATTGGGTCTTATAATCCATCAGCCATTGTTACCAGAACCTTCCTAAGAAGATTTGCCTGTTTCCAAGAGGGTTAACTTGACTAATCCATCAACCATATACATTTTTAGATGGTAAGGTCTTCAGTGCAGGGACTCTCTCTTACTACTGTGTTCAAACTGGATCAAGCACAATATGATTCCATCTTGACTGAGGCCTCTAGGTGCTATTATAATACAAATAAATATGTAAATTAATTAATTTTTTTAAATTGTGCAGTAATGACTTCTTTATAATAGTATCACATGGTTGTATTGAAAGCTGATAGTAGCATAAATAAGCAAATCGCAGTAGGATATATCATCAGTTTATTTTTTAAAAAACCTGAGACCTTTGGACAGATAAAGGACTCTGTTCTTTTAAATTAAGGTCCTGTAATAACAAAACTTCTATCCGTTAGTTAAAATATGTAGTGAAACCACGCTTCATCACTAAATCTCCTTAAATAAATGTAGCAACCTCAACCAGCTTCTTCCAGGCATTTGCTTGCATCTTATTAGCATTATAAAACTGAATCTATAGCAACAGATGAAAGTCATAACAGCAAGCCATCTGCTATTATAAATTCATGCATTTTTTGCTTCCAGAGCAACAAAACATTAAGGAACAAAGGAAGAGTGATATTACAATATCTAATCCAGTCCTGTCTTTTTTGTTCATTTTAGCACAGGATAGTTTGATCTCTGGTGGGTCAAAAAGTCATTGGGTGAAATCTGAGCTGTGTTGAAGTCAATGGCAAGACTCTGACTTCATAGGGGCCAGGATTTTGCCCAGAGAGTCTTATAATTATTATTATTCATTTATTATTTGCATTACAATAGCAACTAGAATCGCCATCTGAGATCAGGGTACCAATGTGCTAGGTGCTGTACAAACATATAGTAAGAGGCAGTCCCTTCCCCAAAGAGTTTACAGTCTAAATAGAGAAGACAGAAGGGAAACAGAGAGATAAGTTGACTTGCTTACATCACAGAGCAGGTCCATGTCAGGACTGGGAATAGCACCCAGTTCTGTCCACTGCTCTACCCACTGGCCCACATTAACTCTTTAAAGATAAAAAAACAAATCTCTTAATTGAGATCTTGTTCATCTTGTTATGTAGGAGAAGCTTAAAGTAATGGATAAAACTAACAGTGTGTTATACATTGATTTCCAGGTCATAGACTTATACTGGGGAGTAGAAACAGAAGAGTGGGACAGTCCTGAGCTCCAGAAGACTCGTATGAAGCTGTTAGAAGATTGCTTGAAAACTTCTGCAGGTCCATGTTTTGTTGTGGGTATACAAATAATGCTTTACATTAAAACAAAAATACATTGATAGCTATCCTAGCATCTGTAGTGCAGTTAAAGGTTTTTTCCTAGACAAATGTGTTTTCTCTTTTACTTCTGAAATATTTCTTGTATACTTCTTACTGTGCATTTGAAATATCAGACCTGAGATTTCCCAGACAGTGCTGTAAATTGACAATGGATATTTGACATCAGTAAAGGAGGTCTGGCCCTTCACAACCAGCCCATTTTGGGTGGTTTGGTGCCCCCACATGGAGGGCATTGTGACTGCTGGCCAATGGCAGCACTCCTTGGTTAGGGTATTAACTCCCAGTACTTCTCCCAAGTTCTGGTATTAGCAGGCCAACAAGGGCTTGCCTATAAAAGAACAGCAGCAGACAGAGGTTATCTTCTTCGATCCATTCTCTGCTGGTGTGCCTGGCAGGCCCAGGAAATCATAGGATGCTATTTCGATCGGAACATCAAAATGGGAAATGGCCAGTGACAGCCTGGGAAGGCTGTGGCTATCATCTTTCTCAGACACACACACGCATGCAAAACACCGATTGTTTACTGCTGCCAGGACAGGTTGCTTTTAGAAGGTACTTTAAGGTTCAATAACATTGTAGACACCTGGCAAAAAATGATAATTCCTGTGTTCATCCTCACTAGCCCTCCCATCAACTTTTGTAAAAGTGGTGTACATACTCCTGTATAATAGGAGTAGGTATTTGTTAAGGTTGTAGCTAGTATCTTACCTCAAGCTCAAGAAAAGATCTCCTGCCATAGAATCATAGAAATGTAGGGCTGGAAGGAACTTTGAGAATCATCAAGTCCAGCCCCCTGCACTTACACCATCCCTGACAAGTGTTTGTCTAACCTGTACTTAAAAATCTCCAATGATGAGAATTCCACAACCTCCCTTGGAAGCCTATTCCAGAACTTATGGTTAGAAAGTTTTTCCTAATATCTAACCTAAATCTTTTAAGCCCATTACTTGTTGCCCTACTTTCAGTGGACATGGAGAATCACTGTCTTCTTTATAACAGCCCTTAATATATTTAAAGACTATCAAGGTATCTTCTTTTCTCAAAACTAAACATGCCAAATTTATTTTAACCTTTCCTATTAGGTCAGGTTTTCTAAACCTTTTATCTTTTTTTATTGCTCTCCTCTGGACTCTCTCAATATATCCACATCTTTTCTAAAGTGTGGTGCCCAGAATTGAACACAGTACTCCAGCTGAGGCCTCACCAGTACTGAGTACAGCAGGGCAATTACCTCCTGTGTCTTATGTATGATATTCCTATTAATACACCCCAAAATGATATTAGCCTTTTTCACAACTACATCACACTCTTGACTTGTATTCAAATTGTGATTCACTATAACCTGCAGATCCTTTTCAGCAGCACTACTTTCTATCCAGTTATTTCCCATTTTGTAGTTGTGCATTTGATTTTTTTTTTCCTTCCTAAGTGTAATACTTTGTACCTGGCATTACTGAATTTAATCTTGTATTAATTTCAGATGAGTTCTCTAATTTGTCAAGGTCATTTTGAATTCTAATCCTGTCCTCCAAAGTGCTTGCAACCTGCCCAGCCTGGTGTCATCTGCAAATTTTATAAGCATACTCTCCACAGCATTATCTAAGTCGTTAACAAAAATATTGACTAGTACCAGACTCAGGACTGACCTCAGCAGATACGCCCTTCAAGTTTGACAGTGAACCATTGATAACTGCTCTTTGAGTACGGTCTTTCAGCCAATTGTGCACCCATTTTATAGTAGTTTAATCTAGATGACATTTCCCTAGTTTGCTTATGAAACTGTTATGTGGAACTGTTTTTAAAGCCTTACTAAAATCAAGATATATCACATCTGCTGCTTCACGCACATCCACCAGGCCAGTAACACTGTCAAAAGAAGGAAATTGGGTTGGTTTGGCATGATTTGTTCTTGACTAATCCATGATGGCTATTCGTTATAATCCTATTATCCTCTAGGTAGTTACAAATTTATTGTTTAATAATTTGTTCAAGTATTTTTCCAGGTATTAAAGTTAGGCTGCCTTGTCTATAATTCTCCAGGGTCATCTTTGTTCCCCTTGTTAGAGATAGGTACGATGTTTGCCCATCACAATATCTTCAGTTCTGAATTTATGGCGCCAAGTCAAATGTTAATTTGAGCTCAGTAACTGAAAGACACTGGGAGTGGACTGCATCAGTTAAATTCTGCAAAATAGGAATCCTCTCTTTTCAGGGAAGCATATGCACTAAATGTTGCTGGCAGTGGTGTTATATTCGTTACATGGTGCAGAATAGACTTGTAAGTGTAAAGTTTTACTTCTCTTTCCCTTAGAAAAATGTGTGCCTTGCTTTAATGAGCACATAGGTAAAAAATACGGAAAAATATTTTTGGCACATCAGTGTGTGGCATATAAACTGTTTTAATCTTACGTATTGATTCTGGACAAAAATTTATCATTCTTCTGCCAACTTTTTAAATAAGGTGTTCCTTTTAACGCTTTCTGGGTAGATTAAGGTAATTAATGAGGTTGGATATACAATGGCAGAGCCAGAAATCAGTATTTGAGCAATTTAGACTAAAGCATCATAAGTCAGCATTGATATCTGAAACAAGATGCATGAAGCAATTTGGGAGGCAAGTGGATTTGTATTGTTCATGTGTGGAGTATGTATGGGCTGGGATTCTTTGTGAGTAAGGTGAGCAAGACTATTTTACTGGAGATGTATACTGCCTGGAAGGAATTTTTAGTCAGACTGTTATTTGTTGGGGTTTCTTTGTTTTGTTATTTTTTGTTAACACCTATCTAACTTCAGTGAATAATAAACACCTGGGAACATAGTCTTTATTAAGGATTCTGCACCCTGTTCTTTGGTTAGGGAATGAGAAAACACCCAGTCAACACCTGAGACACCGAGTAATCCCTCTACTCATGATATTCCACCTATTTCAAAGTAAAGTTAAATTTAAAAAATTGTTTCTTTGGAAAACACCTTCCAGCCCTTCATTTTGCAATAAAAAGACACATTAAGTGTCACAGACCCCATAAAAAGAAATCTTAAGCAGGTCATCCGTAAAGGGCGTGTGAGTTTGTTGTCAGTGTAATGAGAGAACAATAATATCAGTTGCAGCAGCCAGCATATCCAACTTCTACAGTTAATAAGCCATGTCTTCAGCTGTATCAGAGCAGTTTTCAGGACATGTCAGCGAACGAGGACAGACACAAGGACAGATTTTAAGTGTCATGCTGCAACTTTGTTAAACTTAACCAAAGGAGGGGCGCTACCTGTCCTGTCAACCAGACTCTTGCATACGAGGCATTTTAAGTGGTTCCAGTGCAGGGTTACAAGGCTCCTACTGTATAGCCCATAACTCAGGGTAGACTCTCCTCAGCTTACCCCTTAGATTCAGCTCTCTCATCTGAATCCTTTCACTCGCAGCCACACAACCTGCGAGGGGGACAGAAGGTACTGAAATGTGGCGGGGGGAGGAACTTGGCCCGTGCATGCCACAAGGTCTCCCCCTATCCCAGAGGCGGGCAAACTATGGCCTGCGGGACCGTCCTGCCCAGCCCCTGAGGTCCCGACCGGGGAGGCTACCCCCGTCCCGTCCCCTGCTGTTCCCCCTCCCTCGCAGCCTCAGTGCGCTGAGCTGCCGGCGCTGTGGCCCGCTGCTCCTGCCAGGCAGCGTGGCTGTGAGCTTCTGCCACTCTGAGTGGCGTGGTAAAGGGGCCGGGAGGGGTTGGATAAGGGGCAGGGGGTCCCATCAGGGGACAGGGAGTGGTTGGATGGGGTGGAGATTCTGGGGACGGGCAGTCAGGGGAGCAGGGAGGTTGCATAGGGGGTGGGGTCCCAGGGGACAGTCAGGGGGTGGGGGTGTGGATAGGGGTTGGGGCAGTCAGGGGACTGGGAGCAGGGGGGTTGGATAGGGTCTGGGGTCCCGGGGGGTGGTTAGGGGCAGGAGTCCCAGGAGGGGGCAGTCAGGGGACAAGAAGTGGGGGGCGGGGGTTGGATGGGTCGGGGGTTCTGAGGGGGGCAGTCAGGAGGCGGGAAGTGGGAGGGGGTGGATAGGGGGCGGCGTCCAGGCTGTTTGGGGAGGCACAGCCTTCCTTACCCGGCCCTCCATAAAGTTTTGCAACCCCGATATGGCCCTCAAGCCAAAAAGTTTGCCCACCCCTGCCCTATTCTCTGGGTATAAAAAACCTACCATCAAAATCCCAGGTCTTTTACTCTGAGAACAATCCCTGCCTTTTAACCACACTGGAAATTGGCTGCAAGTTGCGACAAACCAACATCCTTACCAAGTACTACCACTGATTACTAAATCTTATTCCTGTTTAACCTAACTGTGCCTCCCGACTGCTGCAAGGAAGGCAAAAAATCCACAATTTAGCCCCAACAAGGGACCAGTCAGCTCCCCTCTTACTCCAGCTGGCCAATGGGCAGAGTAGTAGGGGCCACCCTTGCATTCCCCCAGTGTGTGCTCTCCTCCCCACTTCTATAGGGGCTGTCCCAGTCACTGCATATCCCATAAAGTTTGCCACATGTTGAGGCAGGTGGATGGCAGTAGCAGAGGAGGAGCGTGCAAAATTGGTTTCTAAACCTCCTTTAAGGTGTCCTCGTCTTGGAGCTGTTCTATGTTTTCTCAGACTCTCCAAAAGGTATATAAGACCAGGATTGCTCTGTCCACTGACTGCTTGCAATTGTAAGGGGTCATTCTGGCCACAAAGGATCAACATGGCAAAGAGGCACTTTGAACATGCTTCATTTTTTTATAACATGCCTCCTACATTGGGTTCAGGAGAGAGATGATGTAGAAGCTGCAACCCAAATATTCCCCCTACCTCTCCAATGCCAGCGAAATCTTCAGAGAGTCATTTAAGATGGCTTTAAGTCTGATTAGTCCTGCAGGAGCCGTGCAAAATCAATTAAATGGAGCCGAGGATCCAGCCCAATATCCTTGCTCTTAAATCTACAAAACTGGTTTTAAAAAAATCCACAAATGTACCTCTTTCACTTTCCTTGTTAGAGAAATATCTGGAGATGTGATGATATTGTGGAATTACTACAGCAAGTTGTTAACAATAAGCAGGAATTGCTTATCGAGCAGAACCCAGGTCACTGAGAGAACACATGCAGGCCCAGAGCCTCGAAGATATTAAGAAGCTGGTTCCCACTGAAATCAATGGAAGTTCGGTGCCCAATTACCTTTGAAGATCTGTGCCTCAGTATTTTGCTCTCATTACCTGGATTTGCCAATTGCTGTGAAATTCTGTTCAGTAGAAGTCAGAAAACCTCTGAAGATTTAAAGGAAGAAAAAAAAGTTCTTAGTATAAAAAACCAATTATCTTTCAAGAGAAGTGTTTGCTAGTTTAAAAAAGGGACTATTTTTTGTGTTTTTTCTCAGAATAGCAAACTACTGTAGCTAGACAGAGCCAGTTACATGTGGGACAACAGCCCAGTCTCATATACACAACCTCCCTCAGTCAATGTAACTTTTTAAACAAGTATTTTGTTTCAGACACTGTATTAAGGCTTCTCCTCCCTCCTGGTCCTGTCAGTTGGTTGCTATATTCTCTCCATCTGCACACACTATTTGTGTAGCAGTTTCACTTCAAGGCCCCACCTTAGCAAAATCAGTAAAGTCTCCCACATCATGCTGATGTTTAATACAAAAGTCTCCCCTATGGGGTTTCATTTATTGTTATTAAACAAAATTTATTCAGCTGTTCACCCTGTATCCAGGCTCACCAACCAGAGTTGGCTGAAGTTCTTTGTAGTCAGAAAATGGCCTTCTTTCAAAAACAAAATGTGTTCAGTTTTTATAGGGGGGAGTTGTACATCTTTTCAATATTTTTCCATTGTCATCAAAAACATTATTAAAACGCTTATCAAACTTTTCAATTACCAAACACTAGGTTTTTAGTAAATACAATTTCTATCACCATTCTGATGTTTTCAATAAAAATTCCTGCAACATTGTTTTTTTAAAAGGGTTAATTTCAAACACTCTAAACAAGAACTATTTTGCAAAAACTAGGATTTTGTTTTTTAACCTGTTCTATCCCCATGTCGTTTTGCCCCTCTAGCATGGCTTCAGAGTCCTTTCAGCCCTTCCCGAGAGTTTCATAGTGCTTTCCCCCTCACTGCAGGGGTGTTGCTTTCTCTTGTGTCAGGGGCCAAAACACAGTCCCTGCTTCATGGCTCTATTGTCCTTTCAGTCCCTGGTCTTCAGGAATTCTCCACAGCCCTCCTCTTAAGGTCTGTGAATAGTTCCAGTCTTTCTCTAGCTCCTCTCAGTGGCTTCTGATCACAGCTCCTTTCAGGTTCTTTCCCCAGGCCTTTACCAGGAAAGACCAAACAGCACCCAGGGTAAAATCTTGACATTCTTAAAATCAGTGTTAAAATCCTATTAACTTCAATAAGGCCAGGATTTCTGTCTTCGGGTCTCCCAGTGGAGAAACTCCCTGGTCCCACTCAAGTTAGCAACAGGACCTGTTTTTTATTTCCTGCCTCTTCTACCCGCAGCCAAAGCTGTCAGCCAAATCACATAATCAGTCACTTGCTCCTTAGTCAACTGATTTCCCCCCACCCCCTTGATTTGAAAGCATCTTTTGTCCCCATTGGTTCCTTTGGTCAGGTGCCAACCAGGTTATTTGAGCTTCTTAACCCCTTACAGATAAGGAGGAATTTTAGGCTACCCTTATGGTTATGACAAGGGGCATCACTGGGGGTGGCATGCGCATATCAGGGGTGAGGCTGCAACACATAGCGCTGAGGAGATTCAGAGCAACTCAGGGAGGCTGCTGTTAGACCCTCGGGGCTTCTCTAGATTACACAGGGAACGCTCCAGCCCTCAGAGCAGCCAAGAACTCTGAAGGTAAAAAGGTGGCTTTAAACCCCTCTAGCTTCCCCTCACCACCCCCACTGCCACTGAGCTGTGAATTCTGAGCTGCACTGCTGAGAGGTTCAGTACAAAGTCTCACCGAGTGTTGCCTATGTTACAGTCAGACAATCTGAAAAGGTGGTCTGTATAAAAATTACAACTTAGAATAAGTGACTTTTGAGCCAGTAGGAAATCTTGGCACACGCACACTACGTTCCTTTAGCTCCAGCAGTTAGTTTAAAGTATCTAATCTAGCAACAGAGCTTGATAAGTATTGAGCAATAAGATGTTTGGGACAACAGTGTGGAGTAGGGTACCTCTCTGTATCAGGATATTTAGACTTGGTGGTTTGCGAGATGAAAATACAGGTAAATTTTACATTCTGTGTTACTACTGAGAACAGTTTTGTAGAACTACAATAATGCTACTAGTGGAATTGCTCAGCAGAATGGTTCAGAATCCATCAATTCTTTTTAATCAATAAACACTATAAAAGCTCTTTATTTAGATTTACAGATATAACTCTCATGGCTTTAACACAAAATGTTTGTGGAAGATGGACAGAAGATCTGTCTACACTGTAGAAATTTGCACCAATATCATTACACCAAAGCAGATTTCTCTCTGACTCCCTGTCCTTCAGCCCAGATATTTTCAACTGGACAAGATTCATGCCTATAAACCCAATTCCATAATTCTTGCACTTTCAATAGTTAAAGTACTGGGTGATTTAAGAGCTGAAAATGAAAACACATTGTTGTACTTTATTACTGATGAACATTTCCCCACCCTGTTATTTTCTTACTGCAAATATCAAGTTAATAGAGGTGCTTGTTACAACACAACACAAGACACCAACATCTCTCTTCTGAGATCTTCATTTACATATTATAATTTATTGTAGAAGATTCCTGTAAGGTCCAATCACTTGCAGAATATGCCCCCATCCACAAATCCTGAAAGGCCATAATAAACATCCAGATACCCAATTTTGCCTGCAATCACAAAAGTGGAACTGAAAGCCTAAGGACTGAAGAAGTGTTTAGAATAGCTCTACAAGGAACAAACCATTAGGTAAAATCTATTGTTAAAGTGAAAAAGCTATGCTGGAGTCACTGCAAGTTACTAGAATGTAGAGAGTCCTGAGATGGGTAAGCTGAAGACACTAGGAGTAGGAAATGCAAACAGTGAGAAAGTTTTGGGGGACTAACGTTAAATTAAACAAAAAAAAAATCTTTGCTGTTTTGTTAGAATGCAGATAAAGAGCTGAAGTCTGCGTCGTATACCTGTCATACCAAAATGGCAGATGCTACTTTAAATGGAGAAGAGAAGAGTTTTGAGGAAAGTCCTAATCTTAGATTGTTATTAAGGAACAAAAGATGAAAAGGCTAAAACTACTAACACAGTTTTCTATGTGAACTTGAATGGTACAAAACAGCCTGTGACATGGAACCACTGATCTTCTGGAACCTATAGTTGCTGTGGTGCCTACAGTTCCCTGTGTGTGGCATTTGTTAGGCAAGTAGTGAGCTATGACTTGTACTTTTCTGAAAAAACATTTTAGTGTTATCTCACTCTTAGAGCCCACCCTCACTCATTTGTCAATTTCATCCACCTCTTGCAGACTGTCTGTCTTGTAGATTGTGAGTTCTCTGGGGCAAAGACTGGTTTTGTTACTTGCCTGTACAGAGCCTACTCCTAGCAAAATGGAGCCCTAGTCCTTGATTAGGGTTAGTTGTTACTGTAACACTTAAATGTCATCTCAAATCCCTAGAGAGCGGCTTCCATCTATTTCTTCTTTTGCTAAGAAACCTGGACTTAGTCCAGTTATATATTTTTATGACTCTTCACTTTCTCTTTGACAAAGAAACCAGGCTTGCAGGATAGAGATTTTACATTTTCTTGTAGCCATGGACTTGAAACATGTCCTATCATCCCCAGATGTCTCTGTGGAACGTAAAATGAAAGACACCTACTTATGCTAACATTCCTGAATATTTTATGAACTAAACAATTTTGAAACTGTTTATAACTGGCATTGCTCCTAAAGAAAGAATGGAAATCAATGGACCTGAAGAGTTAACTGGACTTGGTAGTCCTGTCAATACCTATCCCTAGAGAGATGCCCAAATCCACCATACCCACAGCACAGGATCTCAAATTCTCACCTGCTCTTTACCAAGACCAATCCTATCAATAGCTCTTCCAATGGCATTCTAGTGTGACTATAGCTCCCACAAATCTTCCGGCTCCCATTCACTGACCCAAGGACAGCACACCAAATACATCTTTGGTACCCTCCCCTGAAATGTTCATATTCATCCCTGCTCCCTCTTATTTCTTGTACCTTCCTTGACAGTTCTTGAGTAAATGCTGGTGAGGTAGTTATCAGATTGGAAACAAACAGGTATTCATACCATGCTGTATCGCAGTACCTGACTGATTTAAATCCAGTCATTTCAACTGATGCAGGAGTTTACCAGGTTGATCATCAAGCTCCAAAAGCTAGGGTTTTTAAGTGAATGTAATGTTGATCAGTGGAAATCTGCTGGACTGACAGTACTAGAAGTGGAAGTTCTCTTACACTCACGCTACTCAGAAGAGATACAAGCTTAGGAAACATTAGTTTAAGGTTCTCCAGGACCAATGTACCTTAACCCTTTGGGGAGCTGGCCTCTTAAATGTAGTGATAACTAAGTCAAGAAAAGTATGAGAATGTTTTTGAGTAAAAGAAATGTCTGGGGCAGATCCTATTCACTTTTTTCTATTCCACACAGAACAGGCTTAGCAGACTCACCTGATTCTACCTTATAACCACAGCTTTTTAGGAGCAGTAGTATACATGAGTAACTTGGTTAGTAAAGGGTAAAGTCCAGAAAAAGAATATCAGAGAGGAATGTGCACAATTTGGTAATAACAGAAATGGAATTTCTCAGTCTGAGATATAACATAAATACGAATGTCAGATTCACTGATAAACAAATCTTTGATTGCAGGAATATGAAGAAATTTCCTGTGTGGGTATGGTATTGAATAACTGCCTATCATGGGGGATTGTACTTTTCTTGTAGGATCTGATACTTGCTACTGGCAGAGGTAGGACCTTGGACTAGATAGGCCATTGGTTGATCACATATAGCAATACCTTTATTCATATGGTATATTTTCATTAGCAATTTGGCAAGTGGAAAAGAACTATACATGACCTAATTCCCTTCAGCTTTATACCATGAGACACAGAAAGATCGTCTCAAGGCACTTGCTGAGTTGTTCTAACACACCTTACCTCTATGAGAGTTCTAATGGTATAAAAATACATATTTAAAAAATAAAACTAATTCCCTCTTCCCCCCCGCACCACTGACAACTGAACAATACTTCTTAAAGTGGTGTCAAAAAATTCAGCCACTCAAACAATGAGACTGCTGAGCATTCTTGGACTCTTACAACATTCCACACTATGCTCCTTCTGTCGGCCGTGCACATCCTCACCAGGAGCATAGTTTAACTGTGTGTATGGAGCATGGTAGGGCACTGACTGATTGAGTCCCACAACATGGGGCTGACAGGACAGCGATCCTCGGTCTGTCAGCTGCCAGGGACTGACATAAGTAATGCAGTATCTACACTGACACTGCGTCAACCTAACTACATAGAACTAAGTGCTACGCCTCTTGCGGAGGTGGAGTTATTAAGTCAGGGTAATAGGCAACTTACATCAGCAGGAGCAACATTGTAGTGTAGATGTTTACAGAGTTAGGGTTACACCAACCTAACTCTGTAGTTTAGACCAGACCTAACATATACCTCTTAAGGTGTACAATATGTTTTAAGTGGCATATTCTTTCAATATGCATTCAGTTTATGCATGAAATTTGCAAGGCGGTCTCGGGAAAATGACAAAATCCCTCTCCATCTACAGTTCATTACTATTTTAGGTTTTTGGACCAGTTTGGCAAAGTTACAGAAGTCTTTTCATGTGTCCTTGTCTTTTTGCCTAATTAGAATTTAATGGGCCAGATTCTGCTTTCTTGTACACCAGAAGCAAGCAGAGTTGTTCTGGATTTACAGTAACATTAACTAAAAGCTGGTTGGCCCTCCAGTTGTGAATAACTTCCATTTCTTAAGAAAATGGTGCAAGCTGTGTTTTTGGGGGGGTTGTTTGTTTGTTTAGTTTAACTGCAATGTGTACATACAATAGCTTTAAGTCATCCTTCCTTTCTGTAAGTTTTACTTCCAGTGAGTTGGTCTCTTGCAAGAATGCCTGTAACCTCCATTAGGGAGGGGTTTTCTTTATAGTTTTCAATCACATCTTTTTTCTTCCTCTCCCCTCCAAACATTCTGAATTTGGGATTAAATCTTGTTAAACTGAATAAACTACTGGGTTTAGATTGATTTTATAAATTGCTGTTTTGTGGCATTGTGTGCCAATACTGTGCTATCAGTGTGAGAAAAATGAAATGTCAGTTCTTAAATCAGCACAGGGCAGTAACTTAAGAGACCTAAACTTTTGTTCAAGCACAAATATTAAGGTTTTGGAGACAAAAAAGAAAAGTAAATCCTGAAAAAGATGTGAAAGAAGTCCTCAGTCTGTGGCACCCTCTTTGTGAAAGTACAGTTTCCCACTTTCCTCCTATCAGAGTAGGATTATGTATCAGTTCCTTGGGAAATATCCTTGGACTGAGTAGAACGTATACCTGTAGTTTGTGATCTTTTTAAAAACCGTAGCTTTTACTGTGTAACTGTAATGGTACACACGCTAAATCAGAGTAATACGGTATGTGCTTACGAGTTTTATTTATTAAAAATAAGTTTCTCCTTTTGAGAGGGATATTTTCCCTTTGAGCTTTGCATGGAATTCTTATGGTCGTCAGTGGAAGTTCCACATGAGGAACAAGGGTAGAGTATCCTCCTTAATTTATAAGTTACTTAAATGCTACACTATATACCCCATACCTGTGGCAAAACATACTTTTGGTGCTGCTCTATGTGCCTGCTACTGTACGGTCACACAGCGGCTGTAACAGAGAACAGCAATGAAAGGGTTATGTTTTTGTCAAAGAGGTACTTGGCACTCACTTTGACAACACAATGTGCAAGGCACTGTATTTTCAATTCCCCCCACTTTTTGAAATAATGAAGTAATTTCCCCATATCTTAAAACACTGCGGTATTGCCACACTAAAGGTTAAAAAAAAAAATCATGAGTCTTGCCCTCAAAACTCATGAGATTGATTTACGTTATAAGATTTTTAAAAATCGTAAGATTTAGGTTCTTTGTTTGCCTGCAGCTTTTTGAGCCTTTAAAGTTCATCTTGTCAAGTTTTTCTCCATATCCATATGGGCTAGAAACTTACATTTAAAAAAAATAAATTGAGATCACATAACTCCAGGCGCTGGGCCAATATCGCAAAACTAATGATAGAATTGTGAGAGTTGGCAACATTGACACTATGTAAGACTGGCAGATTGTATTAATATCACATGGGAATGTTATTGACTGTGTCTGTTTTAAGAGCTGTGGTAATGCTATGTTGGTTCTGAGTGGAAGGGGTTCACTGACCTTTGATGTTTCACACCTACCATTCTACTTTTAGCCCATGATTGAACATTCCCTAGTGCAACATGAAAGTGCCCATGAGCAAATATGTAATCTTAAAACGTACCCTGCAAGTTACAATATGCAGGCGGACTCCTGTGTCTATTTAGAGCCACACTGATATCAGTGGGGATCTGTTTGGACTCAGAGGTCTTCCTGAACTGTTCCTCTCACGGGATCGGGTCCTTAAGCAGCAGCTTGCATCATGGAAATGACTGTAATGTTTGTAATTACCCCATAAATAGATCTGTGGAAATTTTGGGGCTACATATCTGATTAAACAGGTCAAATCCTATCTTGCACTAATGACCTCAGATGACCTCCCTTTCTCCAAACTAGAGCCTCACACCCAACATGACCGCTCATAGTAGGTGTTAATATAATTTTTATGAACATAATAACCATGTAAGGGCACTTGCATTGTTGAAATCCAACAAAAGTGACCAATAACCTTTTAGTGATTTTTACTAGAAAGATCAGATTTCAGACACTGGCTTTTTGGTTAGATTTCTTTAATCAACAGCCCAGAATTAATGATTTCACCAAATATCAAGATTCTAGCTGAAAGAGGGCATGGAAATCAGTTGTTCATTTGTCACCTATTACTATTTTCTGTACTATATATGTTTAGATTTGAACCTATTTAACAGCTAGTTACACAACACTTTCACTTTGCAAAGCTTCCCTGGAGCAGTCTCCTGCAGCAGGCTTTTTTTTTTTTTGCTAGCCATTGCATAGTTAAGTAAAGTGAAACTAAAAAGTTTGCTGCCTGAGCTCTTAAACTTCACATGGGTTGTCACACTGTTTAATTGTAGGTATACTCTGACAGTTAGACCCCGGCCCAGGACTCTGGGCTAGGACTTAGGCACTCCTCTCCTGTCCCAGCGACACCCAGAACTCCCCTCAGATGAAGCAGGCAGGTCTTCTTATCTTGCCTGATGGTTCCTGATTGGCTACTGCTGTCTAATCCTGGCCCTTCTAGCCGCAGGAGCATCAAGTCTTGTTGGTACCTGAGCCTGAGTGGCTTTTGTAGGTCAGAGGTGTCCAGGTGGCAATGCCTCCAGTGGAGAGCACAGAAGGCCTGGTACACCCCGTGACACACCAAAAGTTGTGTTACAGCTCATTGCTAACAACTTTCCACTCACATATCACACTCTAAAAGATTTCAATTTCAAAACTCAGTGGAAAATGGGATATGCAGTCACAGCATTGAAAGAATACTAATAATGCTGTTCATTCACTTTTTAATCTCTAAAATTTAAAAACAGCATTTATAGCTTGTGAAATCATTTGGTTTCAGTTCATATTCCTCCTTGTCTGATCTATTCAATGGAGTCTCAGAAAAGGTTATAGGCAACAAGCTTCAATTATAAAAAGCATGTGGAAAGAAGTCCTGCAGGTGTTCTTTTCCATTGTCCAAAGAGACATACTTAATGGATCTATGTTCTTTGCTTATGATTTAGTTTTTCCAATTCTAATGATTGCAGGGCCCCCTTCCAAGATGCGGCAAAAATGCTTGGAAACCAATTGAAATTATTACTTTATTCCTAGCAGCAAATGGTGCAAAGGAATTCAATAGATCAGTATCTTAACTGAATGCATGGCTTTCAGTCATTATGGTCACCATAATGGAAAGACTGATATGTGGACATAAAGAATCACGTTTTCAGCCAGCCTCAACCTGTACTCTAAAATTTTCCTAGGTATATTTTGTGCATGTAATCCCCACATTGCAGTTCCATACAGGTATTTGGGCTTGCAAATTGGTATGTCAGCTGTCTACTTAACTGATATGTGGACACAAATACTCATTCGTATGGTGGGTTTGAGACAAGGCAGTATGCTGAGTCCACTTGTTTTCATGGTAGTTATGGGGTTAATTAGTAGGAGAACTGAGCCAGTGGAGACAGAGAAAACTACCCTATGCTGCTGATCTGACCTTTTGGCTGAGAGCAAAGGTAAACTGAAGTAATGCAAGTAGGGAAGATGGAAGAAGAGTTGTTGATTGAAGTTTCAGGAGAGACTCTGAATCAAAAGAAAGAATGTTCACTTGAGAAGTACACGTAATGCAATTAGAGAAAGATCTGGAAAACAGAAAAGAACAACGCAGTGTGCATGGGTAGAAGTAAAAAAGGTGGCAGGCATACTGTGGACCATCAATTAGTAACAAATTGAAAGGCAAAGTGTATGCTGCATGTGTTTGCCCCTGCTTCCTCTATGGTTTGGAAATGGGGGGTCTGATGGAAATAGAAGGAAAGACTACACAAGTAGAAAATAATAGAGTGCACATGGAGGAAATTAGGGGGAAGATGAACTTGGTAGTCAGTGATTAATAGGCTGGAGAGCCCATGTTTGTTGTGAGCGGGACGTATGATAAGAATGGAAGAACAACAATCAGCAAAGAGAGCATGCGAGGAAGAGGATAGCAAGAAAGGATGTGGAAGAATGAGGAGATGATGGAAAGAATCAGTAAGAGAAGTTTGAAGAAAAAAGGGCTGGAACTCCAAGGCCTTGCCATGGACCAGAAGAAGTGGCGAAGAATTGTGGGCACCTCAAACCTCAGGTAAGCAGGAAAAGGAGTCAAGAATTGAAGTGAAGTGGACGGTCAGGATTAATTTATGAGGCAAAATTAATTGACCACTGAAAGCGGAACGTGATAAACAAATACACAAATTTGAGGGGTATTTATACCAAAGATGAGAAGAATGACTAAGCCTAGGAGTAACTCAAAAGTGTTTACATTATCAGCAGAGAAAAATTTCAAATAGTAAAATCTAAGGTGAATAATCAGCGAAGGTCAAAGGTGCATCACATGAGACAGTTAAGATTATATTGGCTTGGAAGTAGATTGTGAGGATTAGCTTCCTCTGGTGTTGGGAGCAAATTTAAGAGGCTTCCAGCATCCACTTCTGATTTCTGTTTTTCAAATCCGTTGCCCCCAATAGTAATGGAAACATGTTCTCTATGGCCCTGTTCAACAGACCTGGTAATTTATCATTATCAGTGTGAAATTATTGACTGTGTTAATTTGAGCACTATTGACAGCAATCAGACAAGACCTGATATTAGGAATTTAGGAGTCTGGTGGGGTTAAGAAGAATATTTTAATGATCTAAAAATCTTAGACACATTTTTAAGTCAGCCTGCAATCATCTATGGTGTATAGTAAAATATAGGAGTGGATTGGTTTTTACATCTGCTGAAATTTTTATTCCTATCGTATAATGCATGCTTTAATCATGCCACAATTAGTAGTATTTTCTTGAGATTGCTTCAGATTACAATTTGGTGATTAATTCTGGACACATTTTGGCTCAGAGAAAGTTCCCAAATCATATTACTCCAATTTTGTCGAATGTCCTTTTACTCCCAGTTCAGTTTTGAAGTGATTTTAAAGTGATTTGAAGTGATACTAAACTGGGAGGAGTGGTAGATACGCTGGAGGGGAGGGATAGGATGCAGAAGGACCTAGACAAATTGGAGGATTGGGCCAAAAGAAATCTGATGAGGTTCAATAAGGATAAGTGCAGGGTCCTGCACTTAGGACGGAAGAATCCAATGCACCGCTACAGACTAGGGGCCGAATGGCTAGGCAGCAGTTCTGCAGAAAAGGACCTAGGGGTGATAGTGGACGAGAAGCTGGATATGAGTCAGCAGTGTGCCCTTGTTGCCAAGAAGGCCAATGGCATTTTGGGATGTATAAGTAGGGGCATAGCGAGCAGATCGAGGGACGTGATCGTTCCCCTCTATTCGACATTGGTGAGGCCTCATCTGGAGTACTGTGTCCAGTTTTGGGCCCCACACTACAAGAAGGATGTGGATAAATTGGAGAGAGTCCAGCGAAGGGCAACATAAATGATTAGGGGTCTAGAACACATGACTTATGAGGAGAGGCTGAGGGAGCTGGGATTGTTTAGTCTGCAGAAGAGAAGAATGAGGGGGGATTTGATAGCTGCTTTCAACTACCTGAAAGGGGGTTCCAAAGAGGATGGCTCTAGACTGTTCTCAATGGTAGCAGATGACAGAACAAGGAGTAATGGTCTCAAGTTGCAGTGGGGGAGGTTTAGATTGGATATTAGGAAAAACTTTTTCACTACGAGGGTGGTGAAACACTGGAATGCGTTACCTAGGGAGGTGGTAGAATCTCCTTCCTTAGAGGTTTTTAAGGTCAGGCTTGACAAAGCCCTGGCTGGGATGATTTAACTGGGAATTGGTCCTGCTTCGAGCAGGGGGTTGGACTAGATGACCTTCTGGGGTCCCTTCCAACCCTGATATTCTATGATTCTATGATTTATTATCAATGTGCAAAATTGAGTAAAGTCACTGGAGTATCTGAGTTAATCTTTGCTTTTGCTTTCTTTATAGCATTTCAAGCTTGGTACCTAAAGTCATGCAGCTAAATCTATGTTTAATTCCCATTTTTCAGGGGGTGCCAAGCATGTAGAATTGCCACTGAAGTCAGCATGAGTTGTGAGGTTCAGCACATCTCAGTATTTAGCTCTGTAGGATGGACTAGATTTAGAACTAGATTTTCAAAATAATTTGAACTGATAAAGGAGAACAAAAGATGGGAAACTGGGGGGGAGTCCACTTCAAAATGTAAGTCTTCAGTAAAATAAAATATATTCCAGGAATATAACCCAATTACTAAATCTCCTCAACATATCGAGCTTGATTCTCTTCTCACTTACGGTCTGATCTGAAACCCATTCAAGGAAAGGGAAGATTCCCATCAATGTCAGTGGGCTGTGGATCAATCCCCTTATCTCACCAACCTCAGTGGTGTTCACTGATGTAAAACTAGTGCAAGTGTGAAGAGAATCAGGCTGGGCTGGAATGATTGAATGGTGGGCTGTGCAGAAGAGGGTTCTCCAAGAATGTCAATGAGAAACAAACAACAATGGATTCTTCAAAATAGTTACAGGGAAATGAAGTCCGTGACTGGAGTGTGGGAGGGATTTTAAATTCCCTCCTCTGATGCCATTTCCTGTGGCACTGGAATCAGGGTCAGATGGCAGCAGCTCTCTCTTACCCTCTCTGCTGAAGGCTAAGTAAGTCTTGAGGTGTACCAAGGAATTAACAAGGGAATTTACCAGTGACAATTATTTTTTGTAATATCATGGGAAGATACTGGAAAAGACCAAGTGTAATAATACCAGTCTTCAAAAATCTTTTTCTAGAGGTCCTGGCAGTTACCATCTAAAATCTGTTCCCTGAAAAATAATGGAACGAATATGAAGAGAAAAAAAATCACTGAACCTCAAGGGTCAGATTATCTACATTAGATACATGTAGATATTTATGTGCACCTAATTTATACATGCAGAGACTAGTAGTGCACACAGATGATATGCTTAAAGGACCTCATGGAGAGTTAGAAGCCTAGGCCCACATCCACAGAGATCCTTCCACCTGTAAGTATCTAAATCCCAATTTTAGGTATTTCTACAATCCCCAAAACCCCCAATTGACTGTCACCTAACCCTGTAGACATTTAAACTCAGTGTCTAAATTTCCACTGGAAAAGTTCTCTATGCCCCTGTGTTTCTGTTGGGTGCACACATGCTGCTGCCTCTCTCTACTGTCTGAACACCTATCCACTGCCTAAGTCCCAGTGCAGTCCACAAGCCAGGGGAAGATAAGTGCGCCTCTGCTTATCTCACCTGTGGGACCTGATCCGGTAGGCATACTCAGAGGCTGCCTCCCAGATTGAGTCCCACTCAGAATCTGTGAGGAGGCGGCGCTCACTTTATAACTTTCAGGTCACTGGTTACAACACCCACTGAGGAGGATGTGGGTGACCCAGGTGCAATACCCCCTCTGCCTGAGGAGCGGGAAAGGATTTGAAAAGGGGTCTCCCACCTTTCAGGAGAGGTACTCTAACCAGTGAGCCATGAGATATTCTGAAGTGGGGCTCCCTTACTGTATCCTTTTGAAGCTGTTCCACTTTGGCTAACCATTGGAGCAGGGGGACTGGGTCCTGAGTCTCTTACCTCCCAGCTGGGTGCCCTCATCACCAGGCTACACCAGAATCATCATTCTCACTCTGACCGGCCCAGTGACTCTCTATTTATCTACAGTGAAATGGCTTCAACAGGAGAGAGTGAGGGAGCCTCCCACATCAGAATTCTTTTCTCCCCCTCAGGTAGAGGCAGGATTGAGCCTGGAGCATCTGCATCCCAGGTGAGTGCTTTCACCACTGGGCTAGAAGTTAAGGCACCACCTCCTCCTTCTCAGGTTTTGTGTGGAGCGAGGCAAGCACCTAACTCATTTGCACAAGAAACAACTTAGGCGCCTACGCCTCCTGGTTCCAAGAGAGGGGTTCTCACTTGTGGATTGTTAGCAGAGATAGGTGCCTACATCCAGGCAACAGGTAGATACCCATCTCTGGGAGAGGGGTGGGGCTTCAAACCATAGGCGCTAACTCCATGGGTGCTCTGGGGCTGGAGCACCCATGGTGAAAAATTGGTGGGTGCTCTGCACCCACCGGCAGCTTCCCACCCCGCCCTCCCCAGCTCACCTCCGCCTCTTCCCCTGAGCGTGCCTTCCCCGCTTCTCCCCCTAGCTCCCAGCGCTTACCGCTGCGAAACAGCTGTTTCACAGCAGCAAGCACTGGGAGGAAGGGGGGAGGCGGGAGAACGCGGTGCGCTCGGGGAAGAGGTGGGGATTTGGGGAAGGAGTCCAATGGGGCAGGGACTTTGGGGAAGAGGTTGGAATGGGGGCGGGGCAGGAGGACGCGGTGCAGGGGTGGAGTCGGGGCGCGGCCGGGGGTCGAGCACCCACCAACGCCAGGAAAAGTTGGTGCCTATGCTTCAAACACACTCCTCTCAGCAGCATCTCCAGTGGCTAATTGAGGCAGCTCCCAGTCTAGCATGTTGGGCTTTTGTGGATCCCATTCTAAGGCACTTCTCTCTCCTCACATATTGCATAGGGAATCTAGGCACTTAAAGCAGGCTGTGTGTGATTCCCAGGTGCCTAAAAGCTAAGAGTTGCAGTGCTGAGCATCACAACTGCTAAACCATTTTGTGGATCTAGGCCCTAGCTGCTAATCTGTACATGGAAAAAACAGATAAATGTGCTCGTCCAAATCAGTTATTTGCATGCATAAGTTAGACTTATGGAAAAGTTTGCTTGTATGTAACTTTGAAAATCTGGCTTCTATAAGATAACAAAGCTATGAGCGATAAGCAGCAGAGGCTTTCAAAGGACAGAACTTGCCAAGCAAACTCGCTTTTTTTTTTATAGAAATTTCATAGCGAAATAAACTGAAGGGGAAAAATGGTAGATGTAATATATTTCAGATTTTAGCAAAAATCTATCATCCTTACCTTTACACAGGGCATGGCTCCTGTGCGTTTGAATTTGTAATTTTTATTATAGAAATTGAAAGTGGTTTATTATTGAAGTGTGTACATATATACTTTGTTCTTCAAAAAGGCTCAAAATTGCAATTTACGTAAATATTCCCTGTGCAGGATATTGCTTTCTGATCCTTGTTCTAATCCTAACCCACTGAAGCATTCGAGCAACTGCAAGGAATGACTAGGGCTTTTTCCGCCCTAATTTAAACTTAAAATTAAATGAATCACAAAACCCTGAAAGACAAAAATATAAATAAAATCTGAGAGTGGATGGTTCAAGGGGCTGCTGAAAGGACACGAAGCATTTTACCTCTAGGTTACAGTATGAATGCAGTAGAGAATGATACTTACTATCTTGTCATGCTGTTTAGTCACTTATGGGAAATGGGTTGTTTGTTTGCATTTTCAAGTGGACAGCAGCCCACATCACCAATGGCACCTTCGTGGAGAATCCCCACAGAGTCCATGGACTGCATGAGTCTAGATTGCACTAGTCACTCACAGAGGTGGTCCCTCCAGTTCAGACTAGATACGTTGGGTGCGCAGTGTGAGGGGGAGGGCATATATGGCAGCTGCCAATTCAGTAGCTGTTCTGGAGTCCTATCCTGGTGTGAAGGATTTCTGTCTCCCCAGCTGTCAATCCAATATTTTTCACTGTACTAAAATTAACTTTAAACACTTCACTACGGCATTCGTATGCTCATGACTTGCAGAACATTGTTATTCTGCAATGGGCCGACTAGCCTCAATGTACATGTAAAGGTAGTAAATAGCAGTTTAGATGTACAGATTATGTAAAGTGACAGGTTTCAGAGTAGCAGCCGTGTTAGTCTGTATTCGCAAAAAGAAAAGGAGTACTTGTGGCACCTTAGAGATTGACAAATTTATTTGAGCATAAGCTTTCGTGAGCTACAGCTCACACTGAATGCAACCGATGAAGTGAGCTGTAGCTCACGAAAGCTTATGCTCAAATAAATTTGTCAATCTCTAAGGTGCCTCAAGTACTCCTTTTCTTTCTGAGATTATGTAAAGTCAAAGTCTTTTTCTATAGAAATTGTGTCATCTCACTTTTGAGACCTGTAATTAGAGCTGAGCAGGAAAAGGTTTCCTGTCGTGTGAGAATGAGATTTTTGAGACTTGTCCCAATTCTGCATCATAACAGACTTAAAATCTAAAAAAAAAAATTGTTTCAGGTCAATTTTAATGTTTCATTTTATTTTCAATCTTTTAAAATATATAGTATAAATTAACTTACATTTCTAAACAGAGTCATTTCAACCCCAAAAATGGATTTTTTTTTTCATTTTTGAAAGGTCAACACAGGATTTTTCAACAAGTTCAAAACTTCTTTCTTTCAACATTTTTTGGAACAGGAAATTCATTGAAACTGACCCTTTCCCACCAACAGTTTCAGTTTCAACATGGCATTTTCTGATAAAAATAAATAGAACCAGAGAATATCAGGGTTGGAAGGGACTCAGGAGGTCATCTAGTCCAACACCCTGCTCAAAGCAGGACCAATCCCCAATTTTTGCCCCAGCTCCCTAAATGGCCCCCTCGAGGACTGAACTCACAATCCTGGGTACAGCAGGCCAATGCTCAAACCACTGATACATTTAATCAAAAAATTCTGATCAGCTCTGCTTCTAATTTATATTCTTTATTGGGGTAAGTCCAGAGCCTGGCTAGGTAGCTGAATGGGATGCAAGCCACATACTTGGATAATGGGAGCTCCCCCACAGAAGCAAAAGCAACCCAATGGCTGAAGTAGTCTCTGTGAGTCTATAACTAGGCTCCTGCCTTGTGGGAGTTTGGGAGGATCCCAACCGAGTGGTGGAGCTGTCCCTGTCCCCTGTGTGGCTGCCATATCAGGAGCTCATACAGAGCAGGGCTCATCCCCATCAGCCCAGCCTGAACCCCTTGCATTCAGCACTGTCCCAGACTCCCAATTCCTTTCCCTGGGCAGCTGCAAAAGGGACATCTGGATCTGCCCCACTGTAATGGCCTGAAGTATAACCAGGAAATCGGTATTAAATCTTACTTGACATTACTAATAATAATACTTTTTAACACACACACACACACACAAACACACACCTAGTCATAAGTCTCAATTTGTTGAACCTATTGTAACTTCATTTTATTGCTGCCTTCCCCACTTCACCCCAAAATCAACAGACAAAGTCCTAAAATTGTTGCCAATCATATTAACGCCTTACAATCACTATGGGCCAGATTCTGACACCTTTACTCACATGGAATAGTGCCATCCTCCACAACTGAGTTAACTGAAATAAATAGAAGCACCCATTGTTTCGGCCACTTATTCTCATCAGGTAGTAGCTTACTCTGCAAGTAGTCACATTAATTTAAATGGGACAATTCATGGTGTAAGTTACCATTCAACATGAGTAAGGATAGCAGAATCTGGCTCTTTCTCTGTAATATTGCTTCCTGCCATAGACAGTGCTTGGCTTCTCCTGATGGAACACTCATCATTCATTCCTCCTTGATACAGACAGACATGCAATGAGTAATCCCTTGTTTTGATAAAAAGTCATTTCCAAAAATGAGCACAGAACCGGATTTTGCAATCAAAGACATAGAACAGTCGGATTCTTCTTGGCATGCTTGGGGCAGCCTTCTCTTTGGCAGTCTCCAGACTATCAATCAGTGGAGTGTATTTTCCCTTGCAGCAGTATATGTCTCTTGGCAAGGTAATACAGGCAGCTGAACTGAGAAGCATGCAATGATGCCTCTGGCTCTACCATGTGATTAAACTGCTGTGGGTTCTTTGGTCTTCCTTAATCCCTGGAAGGTATTTCCTTTTGAATGACCTTTGAGTCTGAAATAGTTATAAAGGTTTATGCTTTTGTGAATATGTTCCTTTGAAAATGCCCATGAGGTTCCTTGGCAAACTTTTGTATGGTATTTCAGAACTGTATGTTTTCCATGTAATATTTAAATTTAGTCTTTAAATTGCCCCGATCCCTGTAACTCATTTACCAATATAGATTAAAATAACCACTTTTTTGTGTTAGTGACAGTTTGGGGGCTTACTTTTGATAAGGGCTCAACAATGTGTATAAAATATATGATTGCTGAGGGTGTCACTGCATAAAATTGGCAACTGCATAGAGAGGGATTGTATTGTAGTGTGTGATTTGAGAAGGAAATGTGCTGCCTAAGGTGTCTGAGCACAGTTTTCTCTATCTTATTCTCTCTTGAGCCTCAGAAGGCTATATGTGTACCTTTCATTCTAATCTGCCCTTCCTGATGTGACAAAACCCACCTCTTAGCTACAGCTGGTGGAGTACAACACTAACAGTTTGTTCTCTGTATATGGGTGGAACTCCCGATGAGATTAGAAAGTCTACATCAAGAACTGCTGTGTAGAAATGAGAAAAGAATATTAGCCTTAATCTTTACACCTCCTCTTTTGTGTTCCCCAACATCACTTTCCTGTATGAAGCAGGCAATTAATATTTTTCAGAGGGAAATCATAGAATCATAGAATATCAGGGTTGGAAGGGACCTCAGGAGGTCATCTAGTCCAACCCCCTGCTCAAAGCAGGACCGATCCCCAATTAAATCATCCCAGCCAGGGCTTTGTCAAGCCTGACCTTAAAAACTTCTAAGGAAGGAGATTCCACCACCTCCCTAGGTAACGCATTCCAGTTTCACCACCCTCCTAGTGAAAACGTTTTTCCTAATATCCAACCTAAATCTCCCCACTGCAACTTGACACCATTACTCCTTGTTCTGTCATTTGCTACCACTGAGAACAGTCTAGAGCCATCCTCTTTGGAACCCCCTTTCAGGTAGTTGAAAGCAGCTATCAAATCCCCCCTCATTCTTCTCTTCCGTAGACTAAACATCCCCAGTTCCCTCAGCCTCTCCTCATAACTCATGTGTTCCAGTCCCCTAATCATTTTTGTTGCCCTCCGCTGGACTCTTTCCAATTTTTCCACATCCTTCTTGTAGCGTGGGGCCCAAAACTGGACACAGTACTCCAGATGAGGCCTCACCAGTGTCGAATAGAGGGGATCAATCACATCTCTCGATCTGCTGGCAATGCCCCTACCTATACATCCCGAAATGCCATTGGCCTTCTTGGCAACAAGGGCACACTGTTGACTCATATCCAGCTTCTCGTCCACTGTAACCCCTAGGTCCTTTTCTGCAGAACTGCTCCTGAGCCATTCGGTCCCTAGTCTGTAGCGGTGCATTGGATTCTTCCAACCTAAGTGCAGGACTCTGCACTTGTCCTTGTTGTCATCAGATTTCTTTTGGCCCAATCCTCCAATTTGTCTAGGTCCCTCTGTATCCTATCCCTACCCTCCAGCATATCTACCTCTCCTCCCAGTTTAGTGTCATCTGCAAACTTGCTGAGGGTGCAATCCACACCATCCTCCAGATCATTTATGAAGATATTGAACAAAACCGGCCCCAGGACCGACCCTTGGGGCACTCCACTTGATACCGGCTGCCAACTAGACATGGAGCCATTGATCCCTACCCGTTGAGCCCGACAATCTAGCCAGCTTTCTATCCACCTTATAGTCCATTCATCCAGCCCATACTTCTTTAACTTCCTGGCAAGAACAGTGTGGAAGACTGTGTCAAAAGCTTTGCTAAAGTCAAGGAACAATGCATCCACTGCTTTCCCTTCATCCACAGAGCCAGTTATCTTGTCATAGAAGGCAATTAGATTAGTCAGGCATGACTTGCCCTTGGTGAATCCATGCTAACTGTTCCTGATCACTTTCCTCTCCTCTAAGTGCTTCAGAATTGATTCCTTGAGGACCTGCTCCATAATTTTTCAAGGGACTGAGGTGAGGCTGACTGGCCTGTAGTTCCCAGGATCCTCCTTCTTCTCCTTTTTTAAAGATGAGCACTACATTAGCCTTTTTCCAGTCGTCCGGGACCTCCCCCGATCACCATGAGTTTTCAAAGATAATGGCCAATGGCTCTGCAATCATATCCGCCAACTCCTTTAGCACTCTCGGATGCAACGCCTCTGGCCCCATGGACTTGTGCATGTCCAGCTTTTCTAAATAGTCCCGAACCACTTCTTTCTCCACAGAGGGCTGGTCACCTCCTCCCCATACTGTGCTGCCCAGTGCAGTAGTCTGGGAGCTGACCTTGTTCGTGAAGACAGAGGCAAAGAAAGCACTGAGTACATTAGCTTTTTCCACATCCTTTGTCACTAGGTTGTCTCCCTCATTCAGTAAGGGGCCCACACTATCCTTGACTTTCTTCTTGTTGCTAACATACCTGAAGAAACCCTTCTTGTTACTCTTAGCATCTCTTGCTAGCTGCAACTCCAGGTGTGATTTGGCCTTCCTGATTTCACTCCTGCATCCCCGAGCAATATTTTTATACTCTTCCCTGGTCATTTGTCCAATCTTCCACTTCTTGTAAGCTTCTTTTTTGTATTTAAGATCAGCAAGGATTTCACTGTTAAGCCAAGCTCGTCACCTGCCATATTTACTATTCTTTCTACACATCGGGATGGTTTGTCCCTGTAACCTCAATAAGGATTCTTTAAAATACAGCCAGCTCTCCTTAATCTTAGTGCTACTACTTACACTATAAATCCTTCCTTTCCCAAAATACAAAGCATCACATTGGGGAATGCTTTGTTTATGATGGTCCCAGGAGTAGAACTCCACTACAAGAACCAAAATTCCGCAGTCAGCTCAGGTATCAGGCTGAATTATGTTCAATCCGCTTGATAATCATTGGACTTTTTTTCAAGAAAATAATCAGAGTGAATCATTTTATAGGATTCTGACAGTCATTAGGAAATCACTCTTTTTTTTATGGTAACCCAAATTCTTGCTATTACTCTTGTATTAAACAGGGTCACTTTTGCTCAAATAATTTCTTTAAACTTCAGTCAAAATATTTCTTTTGTGAGGGATTAAGCTTTGTCTATGGAATATTCTAAAATCTGTAAATACACCTAAACTGTCTGCTTTTATTACAAGTAATTACAAAAGTACTACCATATTACTCAATGAGAATACATAAAGTTTTTAAAGACTCAATTTTCTGAAAAGGAAACTTTTTTCCTTCCAACAAGGACCCTAGAGCTTCCAAAAGTAAAATAGGAAAATACATGGCTGTTTACAGAAGAAAACTTATGGCTCTATTACAGGGGTGGGCAAACTACGGCCTGTGGGCTGGATCCGGCCCCTCAGGGCTTTGATCTGGCCCACAGAATTGCCCCCCCTGGTGCCGCAGGCCCCGCGCCACTCTCAGAAGTGGCCGGCACCATATCCCTGGGGCCCTGGGGAGGGGGGTGGGGGCAGAGGGCTTCACACATTGCCCCTGCCTCCAGGCACCACCCCCCCCCAGCTCCCATTAGCCAGGAACGGGAAACCGCGGCCAATGGGAGCTTTGGGGGAGGTACCTGGAGGCGTGGCAAGGGCAGTGCATGGAGCCCTGTGCCCCCCCCCCCCCGGGTATGCGCAGGGATGTGGTTCTGGCCGCTTCCTGGAGCTGCGCAGCATGGGGCCAGGGCAGGCAGGGAGCCTGCCCTGGTCCTGGTACGCACTGTTGCCACCCTGGAGTCACTTTATCTAAGCGGTGCCGGGCCAGAGCCCAAACCCTTCCTGCACGCCACCCTTCCCCCCAACTCCTTGCCTGTACCTTGCACCCCTCCATGTACTCCACCTCCCTGCCCTGAGCCTTGTCACACCCTGCACCCAACCCCGTGCCCTGAGGTCCCTCCCACAGTCTGCACCCCTCCTGCACCCCTGCCCTGAGACCCCTCCTGCACACCCCACCCCTCCTGCAACCCAACCCCTTTCCCTCAGCACCCTCATACACCCCGCACCCCTCCTCTGCCCCAATCCCTTGCCTTGAGCCTGTTCCTGCACACCGCACTCCCTCCCCCACCCCACACTCCCTCCTTCACCCCAACCCTCTGCCCCGGCCCTGCATACAATTTCCCCACCCAGATGTGGCCCTCAGACCAAAAAGTTTACCTACCCCTGATCTATAATAACTTCACCACCTGGTTCTGTAATGTAAAAAATACTTACTTTCAGTGTGAGTTTTTTCAAATTCACTGTTCTGTTAGAGTGCCATCAAGTGGCTAAGTATGCCTGTGTCATTCATTCCTAGAGAAATTAACATGCCACTTAACTCATAAAAACACAGCAATGAACATTTTGTTTAAAACTCTAAAGAGAATACTGTTATTGTAAGTAGCTGCTATTTTTTCTCTTTTCTGAGTATTTTGCAGAGCACAGCAGATAATATCAATTGGCAATACTTCTGGCTGCATGAAACTTATGCTAGCTTCTCAAGCATGGTATTGCATGGGACATAGTGTTTTAATTAGTATTAATTTCTCAACCTGTTCTTTTCCATTCCTCCATACACTTCCCTGGGAAGATGCTACAGAAATTTGCATCAGCTGGCTGGTAGTCTGACCTATTAGTTAATGAATGCATAATATTTAAATATTTCCTACATGGCAGAGGGGCATTCAAAAACAGACTCCAACGAGAGACTGCTGAATTGGAATTAATTTGCAAACTGGACACCATTAAATTAGGCTTGAATAAAGACTGGGCATGGATGTGTCATTACACAAAGTAAAACTATTTCCCCATGTTTATTTTTCCCCCCTACTGTTCCTCACACGTACTTGTCAACTGCTGGAAATGGCCCATCCTGATTATCACTACAAAAGGTTGTTTATTTGTTTTTCTCTCCTGCTGGTAATAGCTCACCTTAACTGATCACTCTCATTATAGTGTGTATGATAACACCCGTTGTTTCATGTTCTCTGTGTGTGTATATATATATCTTCCTACTGTATTTTCCACTGCATGCATCTGATGAAGTGGGTTTTAGCCCACAAAAGCTTATGCTCAAATAAAATTTGTTAGTCTCTAAGGTGCCACAAGTACTCCTGTTTTTTTTTTAGATAATTCAGTGTGGTCATCACAGCAGGTCTGTTTTATGGATTAGGTAGATTTCAAAAGTTTTTTGCAAGGGTAGGGGGATCGGCTGTTCCAGGCATAGGGTGCAGCCTAAGAAGAATGGAAAGGAGATGAAAGAAGATAATTACTTAGTGGTTTGTGGTCTTTTCAGTTTATCCAAGTCATTCTGAAACCATGTTATAATCTTGCAGCTGGTGGTTTTGCTATATCAATGGATCTAACTTTGAACTTTGTTTTTGCTTACCTGTACATTGATTTATCAATCTTTACATCATCTGACCCGGTCACAGTACATTGCAAAATTCTTTCTGGAGGCTGTTTGCAACTCGTCAAGCTGGATGAGCTAGTCTTATCACCCAAAGCTCCTAATTAACTTCTTTGACAGTTGCCAAATGACAGCTTCACTAGTTAGTGCACTGCAGAGGTTGCAAAAGTTTCACTTATAATAATCCCGTTTTCGTTCGTCAAACTTTCCAAACAACAAAATCTCCTTTATGGCTAAAATTTTCCATGCTTGGTCTCTGACCAAAGGCAGACTTTTGGGGGAAGCTTGAGAAAAATCCTTTTGGTTGTTTTTGTTGTATATAAAAAAAAAAAAGTATACTATTCCCACGCTATAAACAAAAGTCAGATCGTTAGATGAGCAGAAGGCTCGAACAGGGAACCTCGTTGATCTCTTTCAGGAGGGCTTCTATAAACAGAGTCTGAAAAGAGTTAGTTTATAATTAGGAAAGTTATGAATATTTGAAAGTTGTATCTTGTGCATATATGTAGAAAATGAATTAAGTCTGTGGATTTACACTTCTGCAGAGATGAACTCGGTGTATGTGCAGTTTTTGAGAAGTTCATCCTTTTCACGTTACTAATGACTGACTTGAGCTTCTGAACACTAACTCTGTTCTGAAACCATTAACAAACTGTCTGGATGGTGGGAATGACTAACTTTTCAGGCTCCAAAGCTTGAGCCAATGCATTTATTCAAGAGACATGTTATAAGGAGCTCTGCAGTAATTTTCCATTAAGCAACAACAGAAAGTGTGCAGACCAATCAGTTGGCTCCTCCAACCACACACCGACTGTGTCTTGTGCCCTGTTTCTGCCTCTGTTCAGCTTATCTTTTCCTCTTCCCACTCCAGTAGTTGTCTCCAGTCCAGACTGTTTTTTACTTGCCAGCAGCCTCCAAATCTGTAAAAAGTATAACTATGGTGCACGGGGCTGAATCCACAATGCTGTGAAAATTGGGGATTGCATGTGCATCGCGTTTGCAAACATATGGTTTAGAGATGCAAGCAAAAGTGCACATGCTTATGAAAAAAAAATCTAGCTCATTCTGTTAAAAAGTGCCTGATACCTTTCAGGAAATTCTGCTTTTATTGAGCCTACTATGATCCTCACTGGCAGCATTGATTTTGCCACCCTCTTATATCAATAACTCTGCCACCAACAATTAGGTCTTGTGCAACTACCAAATCTTATCCTTTCCTTTAGCAAACCATAGGTCAAGAAGTTTGCCTTTCTAAAGTCAGTGTTTCCAGTTTTAAAGGTATTCTTGTTGATCTCATGCTGAATTGTTTTGTTAGGATGTTCTGAATAAATGTTGTTTACATTGCTATAGACAGTAATGCTTGATAACTTTATAATCACTGTTTTTTTCTATTCCCCTTCTGCCCATATTTCATCCATTTCATGGATGATCAAAGTGCATCCTAATCTGGCAACATGCTATAAACAAAGTCGTACAGTAATTCCTCATCTCTATTACGCATGTGTGGCCTCTGCTTGGATCAAGATGGATGAGTGGCTGCAGATTGCTCCATTTGAGTCCCATAGGCTCCCAGCAAATCTCCACTACAGCCCCCAATTTCACTTATGTTCCTTTATTGGATAGATACCTTCTCACTGAAGAGACCTGTGACTTCTACAGAATTCTTTGGTATCAGAATCTTGTCTTAATCCCAAACCTCTCCCTCATAAGCACATTTCTGTCAAGTCCCCTGAATTACGCAATGCCTAGCATACAGCACATTAAAGTAAATCATTTATCCCTTGCTTCTTCCTTTTAGTTCCTCTCTCAAATCCATATATCCTTTTATGTTTAAACTTTGGTTCCACCTCCTTAAACCCTAGGATTGGCAGGTCTTTTTTTCCCACATGGTCTTGTCCCCCCTGAAACAGGATCCAGCTTTTCACTGGGGCCTTCAGTTTTACTACAAAAGAAAACAGTTTGCCTTTCCCTGACCTGGATTCTAAGAGTCTCACTTCTTGCCCATGCTTTTCTTCACGACTTACTGTCTTCATGAAGATGAAATCTCCCTTTGGCCACACCAAAAGATTGCAAGGCCCATTTTTATTTACCTTGCAGCTGGATGTTTCTAAAATGCTTGATCCAGGTTACCATTTTAAGAGTCACAAACGCCACTCAGACTAAAGTTGTTTACCTACTAGCATGCAGTACTTTAATGAGAACACTGGCTCTGCATCTCATCTCAGTTTAAAACTTTCAGTAAGCTTCCACTTCAAACCCAAGTGGAACGCTGCTTTCTCCACACCACATCTTCATCAGCATGCTCCACACCTCTCAGATTTTGGAAGGCACTTCAGATTCTTAAACCTTGGGTCGAGTGCTGTAGCTATCTTTAGAAATCTCACATTGGTACCTTCTTTGCATTTTCTCAAATCTGCAGTGAAAGTGTTCTTAAAATGAACAACATGTGCTGGGTCATCATCTGAGACTGCTATAACATGAAATATATGACAGAATGCAGGTAAAACAGAGCAGGGGACATCTTAGGGGAGAATTATGAGTTCACTCACAAATTTAATTAATGCATTTTTTTTTAACAAGCCGTTATCAGCATGGAAGCATGTCCTCTGGAATGATGGTTGAAGCACGAAGGGACATATGCACCTTTAGCGCCTTTAGTCTTCCCAACTAATAAGGTCAGAATTATTGTTATTCTTTGTTTTATGGTAGTAGCAGCTAGGAACCCCAGTCAAGAATCAAAGCCCCATATGCTAGGTGCTGCCCAGACAAACAACAAAGATGACAGTCCCTGCTCCACAGAGTTTATAGTCAAGATGTCAGCAATAATTTGTAGACATTGTGGCAGAGGTAGGTTTGAAGGAGGATAAGGTGGTGATTGATGGATTGTTTTCCTCTATGCATAGGGAACAGCATGAAAGAAAGCACTGGAGCTCTCTCTTCTCTTTTAAGTAAGGTGATTCCAGGAGATGCCATGAGAGGAAACACTTACTTATGATGCATATATTAGAGGAAAGTAATGATAGCATTTATTAATACTATTCACCAAGCTGAAATCATACAACAGAGGAGAAACAGGAAATGAAAACAGACTATATAGAAACAACTTTATTAAAATTTCCTAACAACCTATTATTCATTCTTTTGGAAAGCTCTGCAATAACAACACATATATCACTTTTGAATGTTCAAAGTACTGTAGAAACATTTAGAAAGATAAGCCAAATAAAAATTGTTAATGTCCATTCTTAGACTCCCTAGCCTGACTTCCATCTTGGGACCTAACATACCTGTTTATCAGAGGTGACAGAACTGGGAGGAACTAATGGACCTCTTTGTTCTCAGCTATTTATCTCCTTAGGTTTGATCCCTTTCTCTATTATTTACTGGAGGAGGGAGATGAAGATCAGGTCTCAGCAGACCATCCCACAGATTCATTTAAACGTACCATCCTTTTTGCATAATCTGACAACCAGTTAGTATGGCGGGGGAGAAGAGGACAGGACAGTAAATACTGGGGAACTAGCATAATAGTCTGCCCTTTGCTGATGTCCCAAATTATAAAGGACCCCGATTGGGCCTTCGTCTATCCCAAGTCTCTTTAAAGGGAGTTTTAGCCTTGTTGTTGCACCCTACATAATACTCACCTCCTCCAAGTCACGCAAGGCTCATTAGACTCATAGACTTTAAGGTCAGGAGGGACCATCGTGATCTAGTGTGACCTCCTGCACATTGCAGGCCACAGAACATCTCCCACCCACTCCTGTAATAGACCCTTAACCTCTGGCTGAGTTACTGACATGCTCAAATCATGAGTTAAAGACTTCAAGTTACAGAGAATCTACCATTTACACTAGTATAAACCTGCAAGTGATCCATGCCACACACTGCAGAGGAAGGCAAAAAAAACCCAGGGTCTCTGCCAATCTGACCGGGGGGGAAATTCCTTCCTGACTCCAAATATGGTGATCAGTTACACCATAAGCATGTGGGTAAGGCCCACCAGCCAGACACCTGGGAAAGAATTCTCTGTAGGAACTCAGAGCCCTCCCCATCTAGTGTCCCATCACTGGCCATTGGACATATCTGCTGCTAGCAGTCACAGATCGGCTACATGCTATTGTAGGCAGTCCCATCATACCATCCCCTCCATAAACGTATCAAGCTGAGTCTTGAAGCCAGCTAGTTTTTTTTTTTTTTGCTCCCACTGCTCCCCTTGGAAGGCTGTTCCAGAACTTCATTCCTGATCTTCATCTAATTTCAAGCCCAAACTTGTTGATGGTCGGTTTATGTCCATTTGTCCATGGGTCCACTTTGGCACTTAACTTAAATAACTCCCCTCCCTCCCTGGTATTTATCCCTCTGATGTATTCATAGAGAGCAATCATATCTTCCTTCAGTCTTCTTTTGGTTAGGCCAAACAAGCCAAGCTCTTTGAGTCTCCTCTCAGAAAGTAGGTTTTCCGATTCCTTGGGTTATCCTAGTAGCCCTTCTCTGCACCTGTTCCAGTTTGAATTAATCTTTCTTAAACATGGGAGACCAGAACTGCACACAGTACTCCAGATGAGGTCTCCCCAGTGCCTTGTATAATGGCACTAACACTTTCCTGTTTCTACTGGAAATATCTCACCTTATGCATCCTAGTACTGCATTAGCCTTTTTCGTAACCGCATCACATTGGTGGCTCAGTCATCCTGTGAACAACCAATACATCCAGGTCTTTCTCCTCCTCTGTTACTTCCAACTAATACGCCCCCAAGTTATAGCAAAAATTCTTGTTGTTAGTCCCTAAATGCAAGACTTTGTATTATTAAATTTTAGTTTTCAAGGTCATCCAGATCTTGTATGATATTCCAGTCCTCCTCCATATTGGCAATACCTCCCAACTTCATGTTATCTGCAAACTTTATTAGCACACTCCTTCTTTTTGTGCCAACGTCAGCAATACAAATGTTAAATAAGATTGGTCACAAGACCGATTCCTAAGGAACTCCACTAGTAATCTCTTTCCAACCTGACAGTTCACCTTTCAGTGTGAGCCATTGTACTTAAACCACTTCCTTATCCATTTTTCAATTCTCATATTAATCCCCATCATCTCCAATTTAACTAATAAATTCATATGTGGAACTGTATCAAATACCTTACTGAAATCCTGGTTGATTAAATCTACAGCATTTCCTTTGTCTAAAAAAATCAGTTATCTTTTTCAAAGAAAGAGATCAGGTTGGTCTGACACAATCTATCTTTTGGTCATTGGTGGCTGTATTATTTCCACTCAGGTGGTGAAATCATTTTCCTAGCATTTAATTTTAAAGAAAAGGTATCATTCACAGACTCAATGAATTGCAAATCTATTTAGCTCTAATAGGAAGAAAAAAACAGTAAAGAGAAATTAGCCAAGAAGTATCAGAGGTTAGATTTTCCAAAGTCAAGGGGTTTGTTGGGGTCTTGCATGCAGACAGTGATTTCATAAATCTGTATCTGTCTATGATAATGCCTGTTAATTAACACTTTCTGAACAGCAGCACAATGGCTATGCATTACTGAGAAAAACAGACTTATACTACTGAACAGTATAGAGTTTTTCTTCCCCCAAAACCACCAGCCTCCAATAACTGAACTGTTATAAGACCTGTTAGAGAGAGATAACACGAATTTATGGGCTTGCAGTAGAAATTACATTCAAGGCATTGAGTTGTACATAAATTTTTCCTATCAGATGCCAATCAGACAACCTCCCACTCACTTGCAGAAAAGGATAGACAATGTGAAAATGATTCATTTGGTGGGATGAAGACGGAAATGAGTTAGTGATTCAGTTGTGGAGTCTGATAGGCAATTAGGGCTAGTTCCACCAAGGGATTTAAGTACATAACTGCCACTTTAGGTACCTAAATTTCGTAGGGATCTAAGTGTCTGCCAGTTAGCATGTTAAAAGCCACCAAAGACCTGACACCTAACTCATGCCTAAGCCCCCATGGTATTCTCAAACTAGACATTCCCACCAATCTTGCCTCTGAGGCCCGATCCAGTAGGCATACTCAGACACCACCTTAGAGCACCCTACTGGATTGGCCCCTGAATAAGTCATCACATAATATTATCTCCTTGCAACCTCCCAGATGCCAGTCATTGTTAGCAGACTTTGCATTTTACAATTTGCCCTTTGAACACTGTTCCTTTCTAGTGACTGGTTGTTTGCTGCACCCTCCCTCTCTCTCATTTCCTCCACGTTATTCTCACTGCCCTCCGTGTTCCTCTGCAACTATCCCTGCTGCCTCTTCTCTTCCTTCCCCTACCCTCAGTGTCCCTCTTTCCTCTCCTTTTCCCTACGTCCTTGCTCCTCTCAGCTCATCCTCTCTGCCAGTTCCCTGTCCTTCACCCTTGCTCCCGTAAGACTTATGAAGGCTCCATCAATAGCAATTTTTAAGTCAAGATGGAATATTTTTCTAAAAGATGTGCTCTAAAGTTCTATAGCCGGTGTTATAAAGGAACTTGGATTAGATTGGGGTGGGCAAACTTTTGGCCCGAGGGCCACAACTGGGTACAGAAATTGTATGGTGGGCCATGAATATTCATGAAATTGGGGGTTGGGGTACTGGAGGGGGTGAGGGCTCCGGCTGGCAGTGCAGGCTGTGGGGTGGGGTGAGAAATGAGGAGTTCAGGGTGCGGGAAGGTGCTCCGCCTGGGGGTGCAGGTTCTAGGGTGGGGCTGGGGATGAGGAGTTTGGGGTGCAGGAGAGTGCTCCGGGTTGGGACTGGGGGGTTCAGAGGACAGGAGGGGAATCAGCCCCTGAGGCACAGGAGAAGGTCGGGGTGCAGGCTCCGGCTGGCACTTACCTCAAGCAGGTCCCAGAAGCAGCGGCATGTCCCCCCTCCGGCTCCTACACGGCGGTGCAGTGCCGGCCAAACAGCTCTGTGCACTGACCCGTCTGCAGGTGCCACCCCTGCAGCTCCCATTGGCCGTGGTTCTGTGTAGGAGCCAAAGGGGAGACATACCACTGCTTCAGGGAGCCATGGCACGTGTGGAGCGGGGCAAGCCCCCGACCCTGCTCCTGCTGGAGCTCGAGGGCCGGATGAAAACATCTGATGGGACAGACATGGCCCACAGGCCATAGTTTGCCCATCCCTGGACTAGATGATCACAAAAGGTCCCGTCTGGCCTTGGAATCTATAAAAAAAAATTGAAGTTTATGTTGTATTCCTTTCCCCCTTTTCTCATGTCTTTTGGACTATAAGCTATTTAGAGCACAGATTGTCTCTTCCTATGTGTCTGCACAGCACCTTGCACATTTTGGACACTACTGTAATCAAAATAACAACAATCATCCCAAGTGACCCCGCTGGAGAGAAACCAAATGCAAATCCGAACATCTGTACACCAGATAACGCACTCTGCAAAACTGCTGGAGGGCCCTCTCTGATCTACATGAAGTATGACAATTGCTTTACTTAGCGTGTGCTAGGACATACACACACCTCCCAAAGCGGTCTTTGTGTGGAAGAGTTGACTTACCATTGGAGCAAGGCACCCACTGCTGACAGCCAGTCCAGCCGTGGAGTTATCTGTCTCTTTTCATGACTCTACGCAAGCCACTTACAAGTCTCATACCTTCCAGGGTATCAATGTCCCAAAAGGACTGTATGCTACCTGACAGTGGTTATCAGTCAGAGGGTTTCCACCCTTCCAGGGCTCCTCTTCCATCAGAACGAGGAGTACTTGTGGCACCTTAGAGACTAACAAATTTATTTGAGCATAAACTTTCGTGGGCTAAAGCCCACTTCATCAGATGCATGCAGTGGAAAATACAGTAGGAAGATATATATATCTATATATATACATACATACAGAGAACATGAAAAAATGGGGGTTGCTATACCAACTCTAATGAGAGTAATCGATTAAGGTGGGCTATTATCAGCAGGAGAAAAAAAACTTTTGTAGTGATAATCAGGATGGCCCATTTCAAACAGTTGACAAGAAGGTGTGAGTAACAGTAGCGGAAAAATTAGCATGGGGAAATAGTTTTTAGTTTGTGTAATGACTCATCCACTCCCAGTCTATATTGAAGCCTAATTTAATGGTGTCCAGTTTGCAAATTAATTCCAGTTCTGCAGTTTCTCATTGGAGTCTCTTTGAATTTTTTTTGTTGAATAATTGCCACTTTTAGATCTGTAATTGAGTGTCCAGGGAGGTTGAAGTGTTCTCCGACTGGTTTTTGAATGTTATATAATTCTTGACGTCTGATTTGTGTCCATTTATTCTTTTGCGTAGAGACTGTCCAGGTTGACCAATGTACATGGCAGAGGGGCACTGATGGCACATGATGGCATATATCGCATTGGTAGATGTGCAGGTGAACGAGCCTCTGATATTGTGGCTGATGTGATTAGGTTTTATGATGGTATCCCTTGAATAGATATGTGGACAGAGTTGGCAACGGGCTTTGTTGCAAGGATAGGTTCTTGGGTTAGTGTTTTTGTTGTCTGGTGTGTGGTTGCTGGTGAGTATTTGCTTCAGGTTGGGAGACTGTCTGTAAGCGAGGACTGGTGCATCTGATGAAGTGGGCTTTAGCGGGCTTTATGTTCAAATAAATTTGTTAGTATCTAAGGTACCACAAGTACTCCTCGTTCTTTTTGCTGATACAGACTAACATGGCTACCACTCTGAAACCTGTCTTCCATCAGAGTGGCCCAAAAACTTCTTCCTTGAGTCTTTTAACCAAGCTCAAAAGTAAAACACAAGCCACAACGAAAGCAACTTCTGCCCACTCTCACACGCTTCTCCCAGTGTTTTCGGTCATTCTTAACCCTTTACAATAGAGGCCTCATTCCCAGCAGCAGGTAGGGAAACTCAGGCCCACCCTCTACCCTGCCTTCCAGTCCAGTGACCCTGTAAACTGCAGCCAAAATCTGCTTCATCAGACACCTTGCCACATCCTGTCCTTTTGTCAGGGCTCACCACCACTGCGTGCTCCACCCGGTGGCTGCTCTGCATCTCTCAGAGACCCACACTCTGTTACTCAGAGAGGAGCTGCACAGTTCTTTACCTTTCTCCTCATGACTCAGCTTCCTCTCTTTATAGAAACTACCCACCATCTTCCCCAGCTGGGCTTCATCATGAAGCCTCCATTTCCCTCCCTCTCACATGCAAGGTGCAGCTACAAGGTGCAGCCAGGTAGCATAATTGAGCTATCCAGCTCCACTTAACCCTTTCATCACCTATACAGAATAGACACCCCATCACAGTTCCTCATTAGCATTAAAATGTCAGTGGCATTTTCTACAGAAGAACGTTAGTGATTTAGCTAAATCAGATTTGAAGCTTATTGAGTTAAATCATTGCAACCTCTTTGTGGGGACATTATTATATCCATTTGAGGCAGTGGTCCCCAAACAGGAGGGTTTGGAGGAATCTTCAGGGCCTAGGCTAGCCCCCACAGGGGGGTGAAGAGAAAGCACCACCCAGCCCCCTTTGCTCCCACCTCCAACCCCGCCCCCAGCCTCGGCCCCTGGCCACAACTCAACTCCCAGCAACTGTTTCACTCCTGGCACCAGACCGACCCCCAGCTGGGCCCCCTTATCCCTGGTCCACCACCAACCCCAAGCCACAGCCCCGCTCCTGGCCCAAGTTCCTTGTGGGGAGTGGGATAGGATTGGGGAGCATGATGTGAAAAGTTTGGGGAGCACTGGTTTAAGGGGGGGCCTTATGTTGTTGCTTTGTAAATCAGAGATACAGCATGGATTTCCTGTGAAATAAGCAAAATAGATTTCTATGGTGTTTGATGTACTTTTAGATAGTTATCTCCTCCCTTTCTCTGTGCTGAGGAATCATCTTTCATAATCTCTAATCTAGCTCCACTGTAGGGAGACAAAAGCTTTGAGAAATGGAAATATTAAAATGCAGGTAGAGATTAGAGATGAGTGAAGTGGTTCATTCAAAGAAGAATCGCTCCTTACCTTTATCATTATCCTGAACCAATCCCAGATCAAAATTTCTGAAAGTTTGGTATAAAAGTTCAGAACCATCCTACTACTACTCTATCCCCTTTCCTAGTGGGGCAGGAATGGTACTCATCTGGGATAGGGTTGGAGGGCTCATTTCTCCTTTCAATCTAGGGTCTTCCCAGGAACCCTGCTGCCCTCTCCAGTCCAATCTGATTTCCTAGGATGTAGTTCAGCAGCCAGCTTTCATCTTTGGTGCAACGGAACCCAAGCTGTCTTATGAGTCCAATGATCTGATGTTCTTGAAACACAAAGGCATATGACGTCCACACCAGGTACTCCCTGTAGTAGGGATAAGGAAAGGAAGAATCGTACATGTTTCTGGATTAAATACTATGCAGTGAGCTGTACAAAATAATTTGTGTTTAATCACGAGTGCCTTTAAATGTTAACACCATCAGGTCAATAGGCTCAATTTTAATAATACTTAGCTCTTATCATCAGTAGATATCAAAGTACTTTCTGAAGGATCATTATCTCCATTTTGTAGATGGGGACAGACAGGCACAATGACTTGCCCAATTTCACACATCAGACTAGCGGCAGAGCTCGGAAGAGAACCCAGGTCTCCTGTAGCTGAGTCCAAGCCCACTGTCCAGTAGGCTGCACTGCTTCCTCAGTGGAGCAGCAGAAAAGTTACCACTCTATTGCACTGCTCTGGAGACACGATGATACATAAATCCTAGAAATCCAGGGATATAACTTCTCTACCTATTTTTTAAGCCACCTGATAGTAGCATTTTTGGTGGGTTTTATTCAAGGGCAGCAAACTGCCTTCTCTCCAATTACCTTTGATTGCTTAACAGCCTGAAAAGCAGCTAAAAGGGTCTGTTCAGAGAGCACACTACTGCTTCCTTGATCAGGAGGCCAAGGTGCAGCCCAGCAGTCTGTATAGCTCGTCACATCACCACTTCTGTCTACACAGTCAAAACAAAGTAAACCATGTTCATAACATGTATTACTTTCATCTTCCCAATATTTGGCTTGGGTGAAGTGGCTTGGTACAACTCTCTGCAACATGGCTTCAGCTAATGTCAGTTTAGTAGTTTGTGATGGACCCTTACAAACTGATGACAAATGGGTACTTTACTGAGCTCCTCAAGTAATTCAAATATTTATTTTGCTTTTACTGTGATCATTAGTGCATTAAAAACAAATTTAAATAAACATTTTATTCAAAGAATTCGCTATTGTCTAAGGTATTAGCATTTCTGTTTTGAGGTCATAAAGGAGCAGCTATTGTTCCCTTGAGGAATAAAACAATGAAATGTTCTTTTCTGTTTCTCATAATAATTAAACTCAACAATGATTGTGTCATTTATTTTGGAGAAACAAATAAGTCTCTCAGACTCTTTATTTTATTTTTTCAAATGATTTTTCCAACATCTGAAGGATAGCATTGTTGTACCAATAAAATAAAAACCAGCAGGATCTTATTAAAGGGAAAAAGGCAAAATACCACATTTATTGTGAATACAGAAAGAATCATAGTAAACAGTTAGTTATAGCTATAACATTCCATTCAATCTCATATTTATTCACACATTCATTCATACAAACACACACATACACACCCACACACACAGGTTCTGCAAGGTTGTTATCATAGTTACCAGCCTTAGAGTTGCTCATACCAAGCCACTGGCCAGGTGGCCTGGACATGAGGAGGGAGCAGGGCCTTGTCAGATGCTCATCTGATGCTCCTGGAAGTTGGTTTGCAGAATCAGACCCCAAAGTTCTCACTTTTTAGAGTCTATTTTTATAGGAATTTCTTCCTATGCCAGTCTATGGGAATTGCTTCATCATGCTGTTGCTGAATCAATCAGCAGATAGCACATTCCTGACGGCTCCAAGATGTTATCTTGTTCTTTGGTTCTCCCATCCTTGAGGCTGTTGGGTGGATTCCAGTCTGCCCTCCGGGGGGGTCGTCTGGTTATTTCCACTTGACGCCTTCTTCAGCCGATGGACACTGGATTCTTAGGCTGGCACCTCCCTGATCATTCAGTTATTATCCACACCAAGCATCCATCCACATACATCCTCTGTCTCTATTTTAATCACAATTGTTAATACAACAAAAGGGTGGGGAGTCTCTGGGTGCTGTTTCTGTTGTTAGAGTATTGCTTTGAGTCTCTCTCTCTTGTGAACTGCTTTGAGAATAGACTCTGTCTTAGAATGTACAAACACAATTAGCAGCTTGCAAGTTTCACACATAGAGGGAGAGAAACAGTACCAAAAACCAAGAGACCTCTTAATTAGTAATACCCTGGAATTTAAACTCTGGGGAATCAAACTCATTTGTGATTTTAATACAGAACTTCTTTAATATGATCCAACATAATCCCCCTTTTGACACTAAGATTTATAATCGTCAGTGTCACTTTCTATGTAGCCTATTCAAGAGAAAGTACTGTGAGGCAATTTGAGTTTGTGATTCCAATTCATGCCACATACATGATCCTAGTGACGTATCTTTACTACAAGGTTCTGGGGCAACAGGCAAGGTGAGGCACACCCACTTTTGAGGAGTCCATTCGGTACAACCTCTAGTGTCCAATAGCTTCCCTCCCTCCCCAGCCCACTGGCTCAAGGTCCAGGGTAGCCAAAAGGATCCCATGTAATATGGGGAGTGGGTTAACCTTCAATACCTTTGCCTCCAGGGACTGTTGGTGTGCAATTTTGACAACAATTTCTCCCATTAACAAGTCTGGTTTACAATACTGGAAACATATTGCATCCATTCATATTGATAAGTGTCAAACAATGATCTCTTTCTTTTTTAACAAATGCATCAAACCCTTAATATTTCCCAATATGACGCAGAACATTTTGTGTTCCAAAATAGCTAGTGCAAGTATCTGCATTTCAGTGCATCCCATAGCTATGCCTGTGTAGTTTCCTATTTCTAATATTTTTTTTTCTTATGGATAAGCCATGTGGTAGTATTAAGCCATTACTAAAGATTCCATTGGCCTTTTAGGTTACCCAGACCAATTTGGACCAAGTCTACATTGGCATGTACTTGTTTTTGTATCAGGCTGTCCTGTAGCTGGGACAGAAAGCTTAATTTATTTTTAAGTTCCTGCAGGTCTTCAGTATTTTTTTTTAAACACACAACAGTGCTAGCAACAACACAAAACACAAGACAAAACATAGAACACAGAACACAATTTCTATTGTGACAGTAGATTCATGGTATTGGGTTGCTTTTCAGCTGGCAGCTTTTCCTCTGGCTTTTCAGAGGATATTATAATAACATAATAAAGCATAAGGAATTTCTACAGGATGCATTTAAAGTTATAACATATCAGAAAACCAAAGAAATCGGCTGGCTTAGTGCGGTGGGGTTTCATTTGAATGGGAGGTTAAACAGAATGCCTTTATTATAAAATTCCTTGTAAAACTGAGATCCTGACCATTTGTGGTCCAGACTTTAAGAAAAGCTCCCTGATTTGTCAATGTACCTGTTAACATGTGTAAAATACGTATTTGTGCACACAAATGGAGTAAGTGCATGGATAATAGTCAGACTGTAGTTGCCGTAACTGACTTGAACATGCAACCTATAGACAGTTCTGCATATACAAATGTGGGTTTTGCACACTCAAACATGAAGTAAAAAGTGGTGTTTCAAGTCATGCACCAGTTAATTTTATCCCCCCAAATAACTAAAATTTATAGTTTAGAGAAACATAATTGTTTTGTTTAGTGCCAATTCAGAGATCTGACACCCACTATCTTAGTCACATGCCTTAGGACAAAGTAATTGCAATGATTAACTATGACTATGTTATTATTAAAAGAAAGAAAATTCAAAACAACAAACACAAGCAAACACTGATGCCTTTCTATGGAAAGCTGTTAACAGATATTGCAGTTTAAGAGTAAATCTACCCAGATGGGAGCGCTCTTCTCTAGGTAAGAGAAGAGCAGAGTTTATATTTTCAAAATCACAGAGAGTCCTATTTTAGTGTATTATAGATAACCAAAACTGTTTATAGATGGGCAAGGCATTTTGTTTAAGGATAGGTGAATCCTGTTTGGTATATCAGAGATAACCAACAATTTATAAATGGGCAAAGGCAAGTGATCCCAACTAAAGTATTTACATTCAGTTACTTAAAAAGCCACTCAAGGAGCTGTCTTAAAACAAGCAATTAATCAATGTAAGTCTCAAATTCCAAATTAAATTCCACTATTTCTTTCTGTTTACCAAGGGGTTAGCTTAGGTCTCCTCTCCAGGAATACATGGTCTAAAAACCACCTGGTGTTTTACAAGAGAAGCTGGTAATATCTTTAATTACAATATCATTGTAATATCCCCATAGAATATTTTTTTTTACTTGAGGGGCAGGGAACAGAGGGAAAAGGGATGATAAGAGGCTCCTGACCTAGCTTTCATGTCCTTGATAAACCAGGTGCTACACATCCTTTTCTCTGAAATCCTAGAAAATTTCCGTTAACTAAGGGAAGGGCGTCTCTTCAAGAAGACAGTCCTGTTAGGTGTTTGCTTTTAACCAGATAGTTCCCAATGTTAGTCTACAGTAGCTTCACTCACAATTAAAAACTCCAACCAAACCCTCTATACAAAAACAAAAATCACAATAACTAATATTCAGATAGCTCTAACATCACATAAAATAAACTACATAGAATATTACAACAAAATAGTCATTGAAAAACTGCATTCCAAAATCTGCAATTGGACATGAAAGTGATAAGTATTAGCTGTATCACCAGGGAGGAGGTCTTCTCCTTGAAGCTTTTCACGCCCCTCACTAATTGGGAGAAAGCAGAGATTTCCTAGGAGTGTCTTTAATTGGCTTAACTATTACTTTCAGTAAAATAAATAGCTAAAAACATAAGCATAAGAATGGTTATTTTCCAAAGCCATATATGTGCACATGTATGAATTTGTAATTACAAAAATCTTCTAAACTTCAGTAAAGGCAAAGTTAGGTTTACAATTACCAAGAATTATCACAATAAATTATAATTGTATTAACCATTTTTGCACCACTGTTGAAGTTTACCCGTCTCCCCCCACCACACACCCCTGGTGATGCCAAGAAATATGTTTTGATTGCACTGATGTTTGGGAGGCTGTCTGGTGATAAATAGATGAGCATCATGATAAGCATCAGTGCAATCAAAACATATTTCTCAGAGCAAAATGGCTACTTGACACAAGATTGTTGTTAAAAGTATTATTTGCCTTTAGATAATAGGAAAATTATAAAAATGAACCAATTATATTTGATTCTTCCAAGTATGATTTCTTAGACTAGTATCCCATTAAAAAGTTAATAGAAAAGAGAGCCGGCAACCATGCGATTTCTGTGAAAAGAGAGACAGTCAACCAGTGGAAAAAACTAATTGTGTCCATTTTCAGTGCCAAATTCAGAGCATCATAAAGACTGAGAGTGAGCCCTGCTACTTACCTATAAGGTCCAGCAAAAGATCATCAATTTTAGCTCCTGTTCCAATCCATCCAACATTAACAAAACTGGATATTTGCTGAATCTGCCACTTTCTCTTTTAGTAGTGAAGCAAGGAATTACAGTGACTACAATAAATAGTATCTGAGATTACTACACAGATCATGAGGAAACCTAGCTTGTTAAACTGGCTTGGTTTGCAGGTCTTACTGCGTCATTTCCTCAAAAATTAGATGAACGAAGCTAATTAGTAACTCGTACAACTTCCTGTGACATAACAGTTCTTATTAAACTTTATCATGGAGGATCTCAGAGAACTGCAAGTTAACCTAAAAGTCACACTGGTTCTGCATTCATAAAAGCTGCTAGTATAAATGTCTGTGACCATTTTGGTGATGAAGTGTCTGAAATAATTACACCACATGCACTGTGAATCTGTCATGACTGAAGAGCAAACCCAAATCATTTCAGTTTTGTTCCTTCTGTTGTGACTAGGAGTACATCTGTAATATGAGTATATTCATACACCACGGGAAAGGGGAAGAAAAACATTTCCCATCTGGATCTAAATAATAATTGTTTAATCTTCCTTTAATGGTCACTTTGGCCCCAGGCTTAACAAAGCTAACAGAGATACTGCTGAGGTTGTTCTTGGCATTATATTACAGTTTATGTTAATTATGCAAACCCCAGCTAGATAAAATTGGTTGCTGAGGCAGCATTGGTCGCCCTGGCAGCATTAAACATTTCAATCACCTCCAATTTAATGATTCTGTAATTTGTTGTTTTGCTATTAAAAGTGAATGCGTTATCGTGTGGGAGATTTAATTCATGAATCTGCATATCAAGCTGTCTCCTGGTATATAATGTAGGACAAATATTCTTAGTAACGTTTCCCTTTAAAAAAATACTCATTTTCTATAGTTGACAATCACAAAACACTGTCATATCAATATTGTAAAATGTATTGTTTGGGTCATGACTGTAAGATACTGTCATTTTTCACAGGGGTTGTCAATGACAATATTCCCCCTTTTATTTTTGGTGGGTTTAATATGAGGATGCATTAAACATGAAAAATCTTTTTTGAACTGTATTGATTTATTTTTGTATTTGTACATATGGTGTTGCATTAGATTGTATTTATATAGCCAGATCCTCAGGTGGTGTAGAGCTATGTATGTTTATACCAGCTTAGGATCTGATTTATTATATGATATTACATCCTAGTAGGGCAGAAGAAGTTGTTGGATTTTTTAGAGAGTATTTTTTCATCTCTCTCTCATTTTGGTGCTTAAGGAAATTGAAAGACATCATTGGCTAAAGTTAGGCAAGGTGCAGGCAAGCAAAGTGCAAGCTTCCAGTCTACTGAATACTGGTTACAGTCCTCGGACTTTTTTTTTTTTTTTAGCAGACACTGCTATTTTTGCTAACTACTACAGTGGATCATGAGCAAGGAGAAATGTCCTATGAGGCCACCAAACTAATTTTTGTGTGTGACTTAATGCAGCATTTGAACACTATTCTCTTTACAAAGCTATGTATTGTACTATCTGGTCCTCATATTGGGATCTGACATTTGTTTCTTTAAGAAAAATGTCAGTTATTTATGTCATCCTTCAGAAAATGGGAGAAATGTTATGTTCAATGACTCACACTGTCACCATGAAATTATTGTCTGGAAACTGGATTGTAGACTCAGACTAGTTTGGAATGATTAGAAAACATGCTCTTTACCAAACAATGCTCTTTATCTAGACTTTTTTTTCAGGTGGACACTTGGAGCCAGGTATTGATACCACATTGTAGCTAGCCTCCTACTGACATCTTGGCAAGAATTCAGCTATTGCATAAGATCTCAGGGCCTTACATTGCCCGATCCTGAAATGATATACCTAGAAACTGAATACCAGTTTTATGAACCTCTAATTCTCCCTGTATTTGGCCAGTTCACTCTTTGCACCCTTCCAGTCTCTCCCCACCCCCTTCTAAGTTTGATTTAAAAAACAAAAAACAAAAAAAACCCAGTGAGCACAGAAGGAAGCCAGAGAAATACAACACCATTAGTATATTGTTATTTATTTATATAACAAAAAGTGTATTTATTTTCTAATACAGAGAAAGTGAAGAGAAGACAAACAGCAATATATATGAAGAAATAATTACTTATCTGGGACTGCTGTACTATCTTTCCACCACTAATTGGCAATGTTGCTAAATCTACATCAGCCGCACTCCCATTCCCACACTTTAAAATGGTGCCATCTCTAATAATAATCCAGTTCTGCCCATTTTTTTCAGTGTGCCTGGACCCCAAAGGAACCCAGAATTCCACAGAGGATTCCCTTTTTAGAAAACAATCTGCCCTCCCTTTTCAAAACATTCTGTACTATAGTGAGGAGAAGAATAGAGGAGCCTAGCTCTGCAATGTGCACTGCAGCTGGCTCCTATTCCTCCATTTCCTTGAGAAGACCTTGGGAAAACTTTCTAATGGAAATGGGGTACCTATATGGATTTACCCTTAAGTAGCTTCCCTTCCACCCTCAGCCACCTCCTTCTAAGTGATGGAATGTTCATTCGCACATAGTCTCCTCACACAGTGTGTTGTTCACTTTTGTTGTTGCCCTGTAGCTGTTGGCTCCAGGTTATCCTAAATACAGAGTATCAACAAAGCCAGCCCTGTTGTCCTGGGCTGCAGATTTTCACCATGCTGTAAGTTCACTCAGATTTCTCTTTCCTTCTCAGCCCCACCCCGACTGCTGCTACTTTCGTGGTATATTTCATTTCTCTCTGGACAGAATGCATATTCTCTTTTCAGACTAATTTTTAAAGCTTCTCCATTATTCAGCTAATGCAAGGGGTAGGGAAATGTTTCTACAAAGAAAGCTTGACTTCACGCAGAGTGGCACAAGCTTTCTGTTCTTGTATATGCTTATTTTACTGACTGGTCTCTATCACCATAACAGATGGGGGATGTTCTTTTGTATGTACATTTTGATGGGCAAATACTATTCCTTCTCTCCTGTGGCTGTTTTTTCAAGTGACATCAGTCACATAAGTAGGTACTGACAATGCCATCCACAGAGTAACGACAGGCAGCAATACATGTGTCCCCTCTACTGTATTAGTGTTCAGTTAAAAATAATTAAAAAGCTTTTAAATAAAATCTGTGTATGCCTCAACTTTATTAAAAAGCCATTGCTAAAAGTCTTCCATAGCCTATCCACACCCAGATCAGTGTTCTATTTGTGCTTTGCTCCACTACTCAGAATGATGATCTAGTGATGCATGACTGTTTGGGTAATGTCCATTGCAATGATAGCTTTAGATAAGATATAGAATAAAGAACCTGCCTCCTCGTCTTAAAAGACTGCTTAATTTTTTTTATTACTTCCAGTACTGTGGAGACATAACAATACAGACTGTACCAGAGAAAAGCGAAGTGTACAGATTCCATTAGGAAAGACTCCTTAAGAATAACTTGAATTAATTAAGTCAGCTGCAGTAATCTGCATATAAGGCTGTATGAAAGTTATGGTTTTTGGTTCAGAAGTTGCAGCCACAATTTGCTATAGTTGTGATTTTGCTGCGGTCGGTTCAAGTACTATAAAAAAACTGTTTAAAAAACCAAAATAAAAACCATGATAAACACAAATTTGAGTGACACTGCAACCCAGTGCCCCAGGTCACAATGCTACTCACTCAAATTTGCGGCAACTATGAAAAGAGGCAATGTGTGTTAAAGGTTGCAGTTTCTGCAACAAAATCATGGCCTGTGATTTTCTTACAGCCTTAAATATAACATAAAAATGCAGCAGATACTTAGATATTTTAGTATTGCTAATGAAAGGCCAGTTCTACCATCTTTGCTCAGGCAAAACTCCTCATTGAATTTACGGGGCCCAAATACAGAAAAAGTACAGCGTTGGTAATTTCATTTAATAATCGACATAAAAAGTAACTGCAAAATCCATACAGTGGAGTTCTGCAGAGGGTGAAATTCACAAGGCCTATGTATGACCTACACTGGACTGGAATAGTGCATAAGCTTTGTATTGGCCATCTGCACAAGGCTCAATTTCAGTCTGACAGAGAAAAAGTTATTTTTTCCTGAAGCAGCAGCAGCAGAAGAGGAAGGGTTATTATTTCCTGCTTAATCTGTGTGTGATGCTCTGTACCTCGGGGGCACATCCTTGTAAAATGATTGTGTGGTATCCAATTCAAAGTTTGTCATGTCAGATGTCTTCGGAAGGCTCATGATGCACTGAGCATTGTTGTTATAGAGATGTTATAGTAATTGTTGTTATAGTAATGTTATAGTAATAGTGTGTTTGGTTTGAAGTGTGTCAGAGACTCCCTTTGGGATAACAAGCCTGGTACATATCAACTTCTTTGTTACATTGATGAACTCATATAAGCTTGCAGCATCCAGCAGACATAACTGGATACTGCAGGATGGAGGTTTCTAGGGTTGTGTCTGGGACTGGAGATATTGGCTAATGTCATTTGGTTGCACAATCCAAGGAGCAGCTTACATGCCAGAGCCCAGGAGTGGGGGATTCTCAAAGCAGAGCAGGGTAAGGCTGGCTCCCAGAGTCGAGAATTGGAGTGACCTAGCAGATCACCCGTCCAGATAACACCAGAGGGGAACATCACACTGTGCAGCTGCAGAACTACAGAAAACCTAGGATTCTAAAAAGTAGATTAGGAGAATGAACGTCTAAACTTTGCAACGTGTTTACCCCATTGTGGGAAGAGATGTGGATCTTTTTAGGGAAAACTGCAAATTAGAAATGATCACAAACTAGAGAAATTTATATAATCAAAACATTCTCATTTCATCAGAAGGATGATTATTTGACTCTTCTGATTGAGCAAGACTGATTTCTCCAACCAGCTTTCTACAAAACCAAGGCTGATGGTTTTAAGGTACCTGCCCTTAGTGGAAGAAAGTCTTCTCTGGGCCTGCCGTGGGTCTGCTCCCCAACTCCTCCGGCCACAGGCAGCACGAGCACTCCCCTCTAGGCCTCACTGTTACTCTACAGGCTAGCTATTGCCACACCCCAACCCTCGAGCCCTCCAAGTGTCCCCCTGGAATGCCCAGCCCCTGGTCCGCTGGATACTCAGAAGTCACAGATTCACTACTTCTAAAGAAGCAAGTGCAGCCCAGCTGATCAGTTCCACCTCAGATCACCGTTCAACTTAACACACAGCACCTACATATGTTTATAGTGGAATCAAGTATAAGTTTATTTAACAAAGCATAGAGATTCAAATAGTAGCAAGTATAAGTATTGGAAAAAAATGGTAACAAAAAATAAAATCATAACATGCTTTCTGGACCCTAGGCTGAATTAACAAGATACTCTCACAGAGTATTGGTCACCCAAAATCCTCACAGCATTTTACAGTCAGGTCGGCTATGACCCTCCTTTCATGAGACAAGCAGGCTTGTCAGCTTGCCTTTTCAGTGAAGGACTCATTGTGTCACTTGGCACCCCAAGATATACCAGAAAAATCCTTTGTCTTTATTCATAAACAGGACACCTCCACCGTCCACTGTTGTATGTGTTGAAGTGAGACTGATAGATTGTGTTTTAATGGTTATAAAGCTTTAACTTTTGAATCTTAATGTCTATTTCATTAAATAATTATTGCCTGACACCCCTATAATTCCCCAGAACTATGAAAATTTAAATAGGTAAAAATTGGAAAAAATACTTTAAAATAAACATTGATATTAGCAATCGAAAGTATAAAAAAAATAAAAATCCAATTCTACAAAGCCTAACTATATTTATTTACTTTCCTCGTAACTTCAAAGTGATAGAACTGTTGTTAATGCCATGTTGATTCTTATGAAAGTATTTAGCCATATTCTGACTAGGGTCTTAGCATCACTGGAAAGGGACACTAAACCCATACTTTGTTGTAAATACACAGGGACTGTTGGGAGAAAAATATGGGACCATCCGAATACCTGGAGAAGTTGAATCATCGGAATTTGAAATGATCCTAGATGCTGCTGTGGAGGCAAAGCTAGAGACAAGGATTTTGGAAGAGTGGTACTGTAGAGATGAAAATGCGGTGCCACCAGCATATTACCTCAGACCAAAATCTGAAATGCTGAAGAACAATCATAATACGGTAAATTACCTTCATGTCCTTAATAAAAAAACCTACATAGATTGGTCACAGTGGATGGAATTCACCAGCATCATTTGAAAACAATTTAGGGGTCATAATGGAATGAACCTCCATAGTCTATGAACTCTTTGCACACTGCAGAGGTTGGCTCTGTGATGGTCCAGAAGGAGGAAGTGTGGGACACCATGGGGAGTGATGGGCCAAGGCTGCTGGGTCTAAGAATGGTCCACTGCTCACAGCTGTCGCCTTTATAGGGCAATGATAGTGGGCTGCAAGCACTGTTACAGCTCATGAGCCTTCTGCAGCAATTGAGGAATGACTGCATAGGTGCCTCTATCCATCCTGCTTGTTGGAGTGGGGAAGACTCTCTCTCAGCCCTCGCATGGGGCTCTCATTAAAAGTCCATGAATAGGACTTACATGGCAAATGGGAATTTCTCCCCAGGGCCCCAAGTCAGCAAAACACTTAAGCATGTGCTTTAAGCTAAGCAAATGATTAAAATTAAGCACACACTCAAGGACTACCCTGAATTGGAGTTCATATTAAAAAAAGTTTCTTAGTAAAATATTTTTGAACAGTCCCCTTTAGTCTCACCTCCTATATGTGCACATAACTTTGTTTGACCGTAGCTATGCATGATACAGGGCCCAATTTTACCCTCATATAGCAAGAGCCGATTTATATCCAAGGACAGAATTTGGCTCTCCAAGAAGAGAATAAACCCTTTAAGGTAGAGCTATATCCCAAAGCAATATCAAAATGTCACTTTATTTTAGTGCATACTGACTGTAATTACACTACAAAAGGAAATTAAACCACTATATAGCATGCATTTACCATGTTACAAAATGCAATAACCTCCTCTGTTGCATAAAAAATGTTTGAGCAGTAAGGACTTAAAAGAGTTCAAGAAAACGTAGTGCAGCAGAGTCTGAAATATTTATCACTGGGGGGGGGGACAACAATTTACATAACGTCCCCCCCAAAGCCCAAAATAGCCCTTTAAATAGATCTTGAAGGTTTTTTTGTATTTTTGTTTATTAATATTTTATAGATTTCCCCAAGCTACTGTCCCACAAGGGTTAAGCAGAAAAGGTTCATCTATCAACACTAGTGCAGTTTTACACCCAGTAAACAAAACAGAAGTAACAGACGGAATATAAAATGATCTGCAACTCTGAATTTTCTGCAGGAAGGGCTTTGTGAGAGATTGTGATTCCCTGAGGCAGCACAACGAGGTGCTGTCCCCATACTCTGGACTAGACTGCAAATTGACAATCTAGCACTAAATCAGAAATAATAATAATAAAATTACTTTGTACTTAAATAGGGCTAGCCTGTAATCTTAAAATCTGACATGAGTAAAGGGGCTGTGCTTAGCTGTACTGCCCCATGAGCAGAGCAGGGACAAAACTGTGACTCAGAGAGCCACAATTTGGTCCCTGCTTCCTGCTTGCTCCATACGGGGAAGTAAAATGTGCCAGCTCTTTCCTGGTACAGTTTACTCCCCTCTCTGCACCAGCTCAGCTGCGCTAGCTGGAATGCAGGGCTTAGAAGGAAAGCCAAGGCTCCACCCACTTCCTGCCTAACTGCCAATGGGCTGCTCTCTCTCCTGGTTACAATCTGGCCCACAGGAACTTTCCTCCAGATATCTCAATGCACTTTACAAAGATGAATGAATTTAGCCTAACATCACCCCTTTGAGGCAAGTCAGATTATGATCACCATTCTGCAAAGGAAGAACTGAAGTACCATCAAATAAAATCCAATATTTTCAAAAGTGACACCTAATTTGGGGTGCTTAATTTGAAATTCCTTGTGCCTAATTTTCAGCTTTGAGATCCAAGGATGAAAGTTAATCTAAAAATATTATTATTCCCTAATAATAGTACTCCAGGCCTGACCCAAAAACCCACTTTCTCTTCATATTTTACTGGTTATTCTTATTTACCCCCTGAATAATGTTGTTCACATTTTAGTTCTGTGCACTATTTCAGGAAGTCTTATGTTTTATATTCAGGACAACTTATAATGTAAAATTATGATCTGTCCAATATAAAAGGTTAAGAGTGAATATACTGGAGGTTTTTTTTTAAAATGTATGCATTATATTATTAACCGTATTCTCCTTTCTTGTGTATATCATTACCTTAAATATTAATCCTTTGCTTTCTGAAGTTGTAGAAACTGATGTTACAGCTACTGTTTAACTATGAATATTTTTAAAAGATGGAATCATCTTCAAATTCTACAAATGAGAACAAATGGAAGGACATATCAGAAGAGATTAAGAAGATTTTTAAGACTGCTGTGAAGTTGCTGCATGAAAAAGGAAAAATGAAACACAACCAAGCAAAGAGATATCTTTCCTCTGGTAAAGTTCAGAATACGTACACAAAATATTCTGTATCTATGCACCCATTCATAATCTAGCCAGCAATATTTCCACAATTATCAAAGTATATTTTTGATAGTCATTTCTCACACATAATTTAAAAGAGGAGAAAAGTAAATTTATACATGCTTGAGGCTGAGTCCTGTATTATAGCTAGTACTAAATAAAACTGCACCTGATACATTTTGCATACAGTATTTTTTGTTTGCTTGTTCATCTAGAGGGAACAGAGATTTTTTTCCTCTGTTTGTTTTGAAGGAAGCTAACAGTTTCCCTATTTTCTGTTTTATTCCCTCCAGCTGTTGAAGATGAGCTTGATTTTGCCTTGGGAAAACAAACACCAGCTTTCCTGAAGAAGTGTGTCTGTTACATTCGGAAAATTGCCAACATTGAACGTTTTGTTAAAATTCCAGAGATGGGAAAATACATGGATGTAATTCATATAGGTGGGAAAGTTCTTCGGGATCCAGAAGCCCATGATAAATTGATCAAACTCCGGGATGAATTTATTCCTACTAGTGTTGCAGCATCTAATCTGAGAGTGTACACTTCTGTTACTCATTGTGACATGAAACTTGGTTATTCACAAGAAGTAGAGAACCACTACATTGAAGGACTTGGTAAACAGTTCTACGAAGACATGATTGATATAATTCAGGCAACAGTACAACAGAATTTTGACACTGAGACAGACTTGCTTTATGATGAAGTCCTTCAACACTCTTCATTATGTAAAACGTACTCCTCTTTCTATGAGTACAGGTGTGAGGCGCTAAACATAGTTCATAAATACACTCTGCACAGCAAAACAGGACATATTAACCCTCTTATCATATATGGAGGACCATGCACTGGAAAAACCCTTTTATTAGCTGAAGTGGCAAAGAAGGTAAAAAATAAAAACCAATATATTTTATAATATGCTAATCTTAATAGAGGCAGTAAATGTAGACCAGATTAATTCCCATTTTCCTTATTGTGGTATCAACAGATCTAAGATTAGTCTTTGATACAGACAATAAATCCAGTCTTCTGCACATTACTGGATATCTATTCAGGAAAGAGGCACTGTACATCCTAGTAGCCACATCTCCATATCATATTTCCAGCCAAAACATAATTGTTAGTAGAGCTTTCTAAGGAAATGCAAATATTTCATCCAATTCCTAGATCACTGGTAAGAATTAATTTATTTGTGAAATAAACAACTTTACAAATACACCATTGTAACATCATTAGTCCCTCCCTTCCTGTTCCCTGGTGTTATAAAGATGTGACACCATTTAATGATTATATGGTATCAGTCTTACAAGTAAAGCACGTTTCCAAGACATGCTAATTTGTTTCAGATCCTCTTGAATTGCTTCAGAAGTTCCATGATTTGTGTTTATTTCAAAATTTCAGAAGTCGTTTAGTTCACATATGCCTGTCCAATCATTAACTAGATTATCATGGTGAAGTGTGAGGAGCACATTTCATATGTCTGTGAACTTGTCTCCACTGAAAACCGCAGCTCCACTGCTGTATTACTGAGTGCTCTGGCAGTATTGCTTGAGTTAAAGATGACATATAATCTAATATTTCATTTGTGATGTATAATATTAACACTTTCTATAACCCCACTATTTAGAACATTTCCACTCGGACAGGAACACTTCAAAAATAAACTTATGTTTTCCAACAAATTAATGCTGTTTATAAAACCATAAGTAAAACAATTATGTGCTCTGTTATTGTGCTTCACTTGGCTCTGTTAATTTAGACATTAACTAAATTATGCTTCTACATTATAGGCTTATACTTGGCTGCAGGAAGAGATGGGACCAGAATCTGACCCTGTGGTAGTTATAAGATTTTTGGGATCCACAGAAATGAGTACAGATCTTAAGAATCTGCTTCAAAGTATTTGTGAACAATTAGCAATTAATTACCGTTGCCTAGTACAAAGTTACCCTAAAAAGATTCATGATCTTCGGGACTTGTTTATAAATCTGTTGAATGAGTCTTCATTTCACAGACCACTGGTTATAATATTTGATGCCCTAGAGCAGCTTTCAGATAATGATGATGCTAGGAAACTATGGTGGCTCCCCATTCACCTTCCCCGTTCAGTACGGATAATCATGTCAACACTGCCGAACAAACATGGGATCCTGCAAAAACTGAGGTGCCTTATTCATGAAGAGGACAACTACATTGAGTTGATTTCAAGAGACAGAAAGATGTGCAGCCAAGTACTGAAACATCAGCTGTTGCGTGTTAAAAGAAAAGTAACATCAGGGCAACAAATTTATGTCAATGAAGCTTTTTCAAAGTGCACACTGCCTATGTTTGTAAACTTAACCTTCAGAGAGGTTAGGAACTGGAGATCTCACAAAGATGTTGATGAGTCCTCCCTTTGTGTCACTGTTCATGAAAGCATCGAGCAGTTATTTTGGTCATTAGAAAATAAGTGTGGGCTAAAGCTGTTGTCGAGAGCACTGGGCTACATCACAATGTCCAAATCTGGCCTGAGTGAAATGGAACTGGAAGATATTTTAGCTCTTGACAACAGTGTTATGTATGAGCTAAATGATAGTGTCAGGCAATGTAACCCATTGAGGGTACCGTACATATACATTGCAAGGCTTAAGGAGGGCTTAAAGGGATACTTGATAGAGCGGCAAGTGAAAAATGTAACACTTCTAGTGTGGGCAAATAGGCACCTGCAGCTTATTGCCCAGAAACTGTATCTCCACAGTGAGGAAGATGTACATGAAATGCATACAATCATGGCAGAGTACTTCCTCGGTGTTTGGTCAGGTGGAAGAAGGAAATCTTTTTACAGCCAAGATCAGTATTTGAATGGGTGCCTTGACAATAACAGTAGAAGCATGAATGATGAGGAGAAGCACTGTATGGATCTCACCTCTTTTGACAGGCAAGCACCTGATCAGCCGTGGGTCTTTCAGTGTAATCCATTAGAGCCTGACATCTTTTTTGTCAATCACAGGAAAATGACAGAACTTTTGTATCACTTGACAAGATGTGGAAGATCAGACGATCTGCTGTATGGTGTCATTATGAACTTCAGCTGGCTGTACACAATGATTAAAATAGGACAGTTTGACAAAGCACTTTCTGACATAGAACTGGCTTATAACTATTCACAAGAAAAGGAGCTGAAATTTCTGGCAAGTACCCTTCGCAGTATAAAGTTCAAAGTAACAAAATATCCAGGTTCACTCTCTGCTGAATTGCAACAGAGGCTCCTTCCAGTTGTCAGCTCATTGCCTAAATTGAGACACCTTCTTTTAGAATGTGACAGAGATGGACCCAAATACTGCTCTATCGTTCCTTTGCACTCCTCCATGGATGTGACTTACAGCCCCGAGCGACTACCCTTGTCATCCAGTTGTATGCAGGTCACGGAGATCCTGCCTACTTTTAATCCAAATACAGTCATTGCTGCTCTGGAAAATGGCTCCATCAGTACTTGGGATGCAGAGACTCGCCAGCTATTAAGGCAAATTACAACAGCTCAATCTGTTATCTTAGGGATCAAACTTACGAATGATGAAAAATATCTTGTAGTGGCTACAACAAAGAACACACTTTTGATTTACGATCATCAAAATTCCTGTCTTTTGTCTGAAGTAGAAATTAAGGGATCAAAACATTGTGGAATTGGGGGAAGCTCAAATTTTATAAATGGATTTACACTGTCCATTAATCATGCACTTGCTTGGCTGGAAGCCAGCAAAGATGTTACTATAATAGATCTGCTTTATGGGTGGCCTCTTTATCACTTCCACTGCTGGTATGAAGTGACTTGTGTACAGTGTTCTCCAGATGGAGTCTATGCATTCTGCGGACAGTACCTTAACACCACCACTATATTTCACTTAGGAAGTGGAGAGAAACTGTCCACCGTGACCTCTGAATTTTCAGGTGGATTTGTGAAATTTCTTCTTGTTCTGGACACTGCTCAAGAAATGGTGATGGTGGACAATGAGGGTGGCCTTTCAGTTTGGAACACTGAGGAAATCACAAATCCCCAACTGACAGATGACTTCGATTGCAGGAAAGAAGACAGCGAAGTTGTCAGCATTGAACTTTCTGAAGACCAAAGTGCAATTTTAATTTGTAAGGCACTCAGTATAGAACTTCTCGACACTGGCATGTGGAAAGTGACTGAAAAGTTCAGAGCAAAACACAATGAGCGCTTTATATCTGCTGTGTTATCCAAAAACGGTGACTGTATAATTGCTTCTATGGAAAATACCTCAGCCATTTTTGTTTGGAGGAGAGATACAGGACAGTGTATGGCAAGCTTACAGGAAATCTCAGGAACCATAGTCAGACTAATTAAACCCAGTCACCATAACATGCTGCTATCCTTATCCACCAGTGGTGTCCTTTCTATCTGGGATATAGATATCATAACTGCTATGTCCAATATTGACAAATCTGGCAAACCCATCCAAAGACTGGTGTTGCCAACCAGAGGTGAATTAATTTATACACTGGATGGATCAGAATCTGTACATAAGTGGAACTTCAGCACTGGATTCATTGAAGCTGTGTTCAAGCATGAAGGTATTGTTGAAAACTGTGTGCTGACCTCTTCTGGAGAAATAATGATTACATCAGATGACAAATGTAGCCAATATGTATGGCACACCATTACCGGCGAAAATATCTTCCGCATTAATGGACAAAGGATATCTCAGCTGATGATTACACACAACGATCAGTTTGTCGTCTCGCTCTGTGAACAAAATGCCTCCAGAGTTTGGCGACTGGCCACGGGACACAGAGTTTGCAATATTTTAGTTGCCTTACAGAATGCGTTTATAACCACTGCTAATACATTTGTAGTTGGAATGACAAAGAATAAAGTGTTGGCAGTAAGTCTCTGGACAGGAAGTATAACCAAGAAATTTTGCTGCGATGATGGTGCAACCATTGTTAATATTAAATTGATCCCAGACTGCCCAGATATTGTAGTGTTTATAACATCCACTGAAACAGTGAACATCTGGAGTCTGACAGAGGAAGTAATCTGCAGGCGTGTACAACTGCCTAGTAATTTCTTAAAAGATTTAGAAGACTTTGAAATATCCCCCAATGGGAAGCTAGGAATTCTGTCCCGTGGTGATGAGAACATCAATGTGCTTGATTTACACAGCGGCAAACTCCGTGTGGTTCATGCCCCTGGAATTATCTGGCGACAGAGGCTGTCCCGTGATGGCCGCTATCTTGTGTACATCTGTTTTCGTAATGAAGAGGATGATGACAATGGTGCCATCTCTAGCTTAATTGTAATGAGACTGGCTGATGGTAAAAACATTGGTGCTTGTTCCCTTTACAAAACTCCAACCTTTCTTTCTCTCTCACAGAGGCATTTGAATATTATTGTTGGCTTTGATGATGGAAGTATAGGTACTTACACTGTAGTGGATCGAGTAGATGCAGCACTGAAAATTAAAATTGCTACTTCAAACAGCCGTCAAATTTTCAGTAATGCAACACAAGTGATTAGGCCAAAGTGTCACAATTATAGCTTCAAGGTGAATGCAGACTGCATTTGGAGAGAGTCTACTGAGGTGTTTGCAAGAGATAGCCCCATCACAGTGACAGACCCTGAGACAAGCGAAACAACAACACCCAAAAAACATAACTACTGTTATGACAAAGTGTGCGCAGCCATAGATTGCAGAGGACACAATTTTGCTGCTGATAACTGATTAGAAACATGGACTTAGTTTTCCTGAATACATAATACTTGTGCATAGGCTAGTCTTCTGATTCAAAAGTAAGTACCAGTGCATTTCTTGAAAGACGAAGAACAGCTGAGGGCAGGAATGCTGTTTTTCTCAACAAATATTCTTACATTTATGTGAACAAAAATAAGCAAAAAAAAAATCAACCAAATGTGAAAAACATTTATCCAATGGGCGGCAGGGTTTTTAAAATTTTGGAATACAAGGTTTAGTCCAAGGTTAGATCCAGGGCCTTGACTGACAATTTCTAGCAATACTATTATAATTGTTATACCATTACAGGAATTAGAAAATCTTATTTGGGGGTTGCCAGAGTTTTAGCTAGAAACAAAACTCAATTTATTGTTGGATAAGAGGCAAGACACTCTTTTATAATCCAGATAGCCTTGTTGTGGACAAAGCTAGGTCAACTGTTACCCTGAGTTTATACCCACTTGCAAACGTGTTTTTCCGCTTGATGGTGCAATGACAAGATGTCACCTGCCAACCTGGAACACTTGATGCATTCCATCATTTAAAGAAATAGCTACTTTTTTTAAAAAAAATTGGGATTAACATTTGGGTTGAAAGGGGTAGAAGCCAATCAACACCAAACACATCTACATGTGAGGTAATAAATCAGTCTTCATCTAAATGAAAGTACTGAAAGTTACAAACATTGCATGCAAGGATTTTTCTATAGTCTGATAAAAATGATAAAAACTAGTTATTACCTAGGTCATAAAAGAAGAAGTTTAACACTGAAATTGTATTGTTTTTCTGTCTCTTTTACAGTGCATATTAGTACTGGATAAAACAAATACTTTTTCAAAGAGAAAGGGCATTAACAGATAAACAGTCAAACACCTGTTCACTTCTCTCTGTTGTATAAAAGTTTGGAATATCTCTTAAGTCCCTACAGTGATCTTAATAGAAAGCTTTCAGACATGCCATGTATTATTCTTGATAGCGTTTGCCTTATTACTACCATTCCTATTCTTTCCTGTGTTCAACACAGATCAGATGACCAAATACTCTGGGACTAACAGAATATACCTGTATATGTGTTGAAATATTCCATAAAATCTAAAGACTGTCCAAAGGTTCTTTACTGTTCCAATTGGTAATGGTTTACATACTGTATGTATGCTCCTTTATGTTTCACTTCTTGCTTTACGACTGTTCTGAGCCTTTTATACAGTTTTATCAGTTTCAAGACAGAAATTGTGAAATATTGTCAACTATTTTTTAAAAAACAGTTTCACGTAACTAAAAGAAGTAGCTATCTGTATCTAACGGGTGATAAGGTCCCCCCATCCCACTCTTTACTTATCTTAAACATGGCATGTCCTTGGCAAACTTTTAAAAGAATTTAAACAAACTACATTTTTCTTTTGGGGAAGTTAGAACTCCATGCCACTAAATTTCCAAGAAACGAATGCCAACCTAGGATTTAACGTAGTGTGTGAATGTTCTATGTAAAAGCCAATATAGTATATCAAGTGACTTGAATGACTTTTCCTAACTTGTTTGCAACTTAATAGATCATATTGAATGTTTTTATGTAAAACTTTGTATTGTTGGGAAGAATTACCCAATCAGAGAGTTATATTTTCATAAATGTTAAATTTAGTTAAATTTTGTTACAGAGTTGTTAAATTAGAAATCTATTGCAGTCTTCAAACAATATACAGTCTTGTGTAATCATTGTTTGTATGAATAAACTAAGTAAACAGACTGCTATGTGTGTGGTTTTAATTTGTAAAGAAATTTCTGAAAGGGGACTAAATTTTTAGGGCCAGATCCTCAGCTGGTGTGAATCAACAAAGCTCCAATAGAACCTAAGCATTATTTTAAGGCCACAAGATCGGGGTGGGCAAACTCTTTCGCCCGAGGGCCACATCTGGGAATAGAAATTGTATGGCGAGCCATGAATGCTCACAAATTGGGATTGGGGTTCGGGGAGGGGAAGGTTCTGGTGGGGAGTGCAGGCTCCAGGGTGAGGCCAGAAATGAGTTCAGGGTGCAGGAGGGGGCTCGTGATGAGGAGTTTGGGGTGTAAGAGGGTGCCATGGGCAAAGCAGTTCAGAGGGTGGGAGGGGGATCAGGGCTGCGGTGTAGGGAGACACTCAGGGGTGCAGGCTCTGGGCGGCACTTACCTCAAGCAGCTCCCAGAAGCAGTGGCATGTCCTTTCTCAGGCTCCTACATGGAGGCGCAGCCAGGCGGCTCTGCTCGCTGCCCCATCTGCAGGCACCGCCCCTGCAGCTCCCACTGGAGCACTGGAGGGGGCCACTGGACTGCATAGGAGCTGGAGGGGGACCAGCTCTCTGGCTGGAGCACCGAAGCGGGGCCATGCTGTGGCTTCCAGAAGATGTGTGGAGCGGCCCCCGACCCTGTGCCCCGGCTGGAGCACCGGAGCCTGCGGGCCAAGCCCCAGACCCCACTCCCCAATGGGAGCTCGAGGTCTGCCTTAAAATGACTGGTGGGCCGGATCCCACCCGTGGGTCATAGTTTGCCCACTCCTGCACAAGATATAAGTGATGCACAGGTTTTACACTGGCCCTCTGCATGGGGATGAATTTCATTCTGACAAATGGCAAGTAACTGAGAGGTACTGAGTGCTTGCAGCTCCATTGATTTCACAGAGCCCAGTACAGTACTCCTTGCACAAGAGCATTTCCCATTGACTTTTATGGGAGATTCTCCGGCACAAGGAGTACTGAAACTACTGGCCCATACTCAAACTAAATAAAAACTAAATATCTAAATTCAACTGTACAAAATGAAACAAAACAGTTGATTTGCCTATGAACCTGTAACATACCAAACATTGGCTGAGCTCGCTAAACTACTTTTTTCCTCGGATTGGTGAATAACTAGAAGCATTCTCTCAATATCTGTGACCTGCTAATTAGAAAAATACAGTGACACCAGAAAACTGAGTTAATAATAGAACTTAACCCAGCCTGCAGAACATGGATGTTTAAAAAACAACAAAGAGATATCAAGATTTTAAACTGACCCAGTTCTGCTCAGTTCAGGAGCCAACCTTGAGCCTTGGCCCACAGAAGCTTGGTAGAGGCCTACAGCTTCCAGATTTGTTGCTGACTCTTCAGGAGAGAATGCAACAATTCACTTTATCATTGGTAGTACAAATTACATCTCCAGATCAAACTATCTGCTTCTCCCAAACTGAATGGCTTGATAAGTCTGCTCAGGAGGAGTCTCTCATCTAAATTTTAAAAGGGGAATTAAGCTGAAGTGTGAAGGTGGAGTCGTCTTTGGTGGACAAAGCTAGGCCTGAGGTCAGTCACAGAGAGTATGTCTACACTGCAATGTAAGCTCAGAGTTAGCAGAACTTGAGTTCGCAGACACTGGGTTTGTTAACCTAGGGCTTGAGGGTTTAAACCAGGGGTCAGCAACCTTTCAGCAGTGGTTTGCCGAGCATTCATTTATTCACTCTAATTTAAGGTTTCGTGTGCCAGTAATACATTTTAAAGTTTTTAGAAGGTCTCTTTCTATAAGTCTATAATATATAACTAAACTATTGTTGTATGTAAAGTAAATAAGGTTTTTTAAATGCTTAAGAAGCTTCATTTAAAATTAAATTAAAATGCACAGCCCCCCCAGACCGGTGGCCAGGACACGGGCAATGTGAGTGCCACTGAAAATCAGTTCGCGTGCCGCCTTCGGCATGTGTGCCAGAGGTTGCTTACCCCTGGTTTAAACTCATTTGAAGTCCTAGGTTAGGAATTTTTGAACCTTGAGTCCCAACCTGGGTCTGCAGCATCTACACTGCATTATGTGGGCATGATTCCAAACACCTATACCCCAGACTTCCTAGCACCCTTCCAAAATGTGGCCAGTCTAGCCCTTTGTTAGTGCAGCGTGGAAAAACCTGACTGTCCACCAAACTTAATTTCCAGAGGACAAAGAAAGTCAGCCCGTGGCATTGTGGGTTACTTTTAGTAGACTTCCAAACCACAGGTCCATGGGGCTGCGTCTAACCTACAAAGCAATAGGGCTTGAATCCTAGGTCCCCGTGTGACTCAGGCTTGGCGTTCACCCCCATGGGGTCCTGGGACCTTGTGCTCTGAGCCCTGAGTTAGCACAATATGTGTGTAGATAGAAGGGAATTAGGTTTTGAGTTTGAACCCTGGGCTTACGCTGTAGTGTAGACATATCCAAAGAGAACATTGAATACCAACCATTTTCCTCTCAGCCATTCTCTGTGAAAGCCTTCAGTAACAAAGGCAACATGAAATCAAAAGGTTATATAACTGAATCTCCAATGAGAAGAAATACCTTACTATTCCTCAACACTTTCAGATAACTTTTCCTGACCGTACATTTGTGACACTTCTCAGGGCACCCATGGCAGTGAGTCACCTTGTTACCTGCATATCCACCAATGTGATATATGTCATCATGTGCCAGCAATGCCCCTCTGCCATGTACACTGGTCAAACTGGACAGTCTCTACGTAAAAGAATAAATGGACACAAATCAGATGTCAAGAATTATAACATTCATAAACCAGTCGGAGAACACTTCAATCTCTCTGGTCACGCGATTACAGACATGAAAGTTGCGATATTACAATAAAAAAACTTCAAAACTAGACTCCAGCGAGAGACTGTTGAATTGGAATTCATTTGCAAATTGGATACAATTAACTTAGGCTTGAATAGAGACTGGGAGTGGCTAAGTCATTATGCAAGGTAACCTATTTCCCCTTGTTTTTTCCTCCTCCCCCCCCCCCGCCCCGATGTTCTTGTTAAACCCTGGATTTGTGCTGGAAATGGCCCACCTTGATTATCATACACACTTTAGATAAGCTATTACCAACAGGAGAGTGGGTTTGTGTGGGGGGGAGGGAGAAAACCTGGATTTGTGCTAGAAATGGCCCAACTTGATTATCATACACATTGTAAGGAGAGTGATCACTTTAGATAAGCTATTACCAGCAGGAGAGTGGGGTGGGGGGAGAGAAAACCTTTTGTAGTGGTAAACAACCATTTTTTCATGCTTTGTGTGTATAAAAAGATCTTCTATACTTTCACAGTATGCATCCGATGAAGTGAGCTGTAGCTCACTAAAGCTTATGCTCAAATAAATTGGTTAGTCTCTAAGGTGCCACAAGTACTCCTTTTCCTCTTGCGAATACAGACTAACACGGCTGTTACTCTGAAACTTGTTACCACTGCCTCCAGCACTACCGAGTCATGCCTGTGCCCAGCTGGGTGTCAGCAACCTAACACAAACAGCCTGTCAGCCCCTCAAGCAGTCTCCTCTGGGCTACACCAGCTGTGCCCAGGCCCGCCGACAGCAATTCCGGGCCTCAGGGAAGAACAGTCAATGGCCCCCCTCGAAAGGGAAGGCTGAGGTTTACAACACTACTTTTTATCCTATTGATAGATAGCACATTTGAACCCACTGTGCATAAGTTGTGGCCTTACTTGATCAAGTTAAAACTTTTTTTTTCGAGTTACAGCACCAGTGTTAAACAAATTGTGAACCTAAATATAAGATGTAGAATTTATTTTGAATTATATATTTAAATTAAATATATTATGGAATATACAAAAAACATTTAAAGAAGAACAAAGTAAGGACACACCTAAAGTATCAAGTATGCTAATTAGACACCTAATCATGATTCATGTGTAATCGAAAGACAAGGAAAAAACTGATATACAAGATGTAACTGAATATGACCAACAAAGTTCAAACATATAATACAAAGCTTGTGCTGCTCGTGCTGTGGGACATTGACACCCAGAGCAATGAGACGGCAGGTATGGTGCGCCACATCGACCGGGGGAGGTGGCCAGGGGCAAAGGCAGAGGAAAACCAGCGCCTTGTTCCCTGGCTGAGCGGTGGAGGTGGCCCCTCATCCTGCGCTTGCGACAGCATCCCGTCAGCCAGTGCTAGCAGCAGTGACGGGGGAGCTAGCCCCAGCTGCCTCTCAGCAAACTTAGAGAGACTCGATTGGGTGGCTGAACTTGCTGGCTTGTGTCTGGGGCAGAGCTGCGGCCCGGGGGGAGGAAATCTGATAGCGCAGAGGGAGCTTGTTCCTCTTTAAAGTCTCCCTGTCCTCAGACGTACAGCCAGAAGGCCGGCACAGCAGCTCCCGAGCAGCCAGAGGAGGCAGCAAGCTCCGCAGTTCCCAGGCGGCTCTTGCTGACGCTCTGCCGGATTGCCAGACCAGCAGGGTGCAGCAGAGCTACGGCAAACTGTCACTGTCACAACGAGGGACGGCGCTCTGGACACAGCCGCGGCAGCAGGAAACCAGATTTCTTTTTATCTTAATTATTATTTAAAAAATACGTATGCATCTCATCCGCCCAGGCCCTTTTAAATTGCCGGACCTCTGGGCAATTCACCCCTTTGCATCCCCCTTCCCCTGTCGGCGGGCCTGGCTCTGCCTTTGCCCTACAGGTAAAATACATATGTACACCAGCCCCCGAATCCTTTCAAAGTATCCCCTGTGAGAACTAGCCCCGCATGACTGGATACCCACAAAAATCCCAGATCCTTTGTTCCCAAAGGAATGGTGTACTCCCATTTACCAGTTTTACCTTAAATCACCATCCCTGTGTAACACACAGCACTTATAGTAATTATAGTAAAACAAAAGAAAATTTAAGAAAAAAATTGAGCTTTAAATAGAAGTGAGTGAGTGATGAGTGATGGAAACAAATGGTTACATATCAAATAAAATCATAAAATATGAACTACAGCCTAAGTGATGGAAATGTGAACTACGGGGTGAGTGATGGAAACAAATGGTTACATATCAAATAAAATAATAAAATGTGAACTACGGCCTAAACTTATTAAGAGTTACCTTCCCTATCTAATACAGTAGTTTCTCACCCCAAAGTTCTCAGATCATTCCTGTTCACTGCCAAGTGTTTTTCATGTTTGTAGTTTGATGGTTTTCCCATTGACTTTTCTGAGTTGGTGCAAGGGTGCAATTGAGCAATAAATGAAATAATCAGCTAGCAAGAGAGGGGTGAAAACTCCCTCCCATCTGAATGGGCCATTGCCAAGACATGATTCCCTGGTGACCAAATTTCATTCCAAGACCATAATGGCATAATTTTCAGCATAGTCACAATATTCCTTAAATATTACCCATACACACACACATTACAATGTTTATGAATATCGACAGGTTACAGGCTTTCAGTGGACCCTCACATGCTATTCTTTATGGATAAATACCATGAAAGCAGTGTATTAGGTGTAGTGAGTCTATCAGGACTGAGACAGGGGTAGCTTGTAATGAACAGTGAATCCTTTGCTAATTGGGTCCAATGGCCCTCCCTATCACAGCACTGAAAGACATGGCAAACCAGTTTGCAGAAAATTACTCCAGCGTATAAAAGCACAAGTTTGAAATGCCTTCAGTGTAAGACCTCTGCACCCTCATTCCCCTAGTACAGTCACAATATAGGGCAGTGCTTCCTTTGTAATGAAAGAGGTGCCGGGGATCAAGTAATTTTTTTACATCCATAACTGATGCAGCGAGCCCAGAGGTGCCAGGGCTACGAATTGCCAAACCTAGAGATGCTGGGGCTCAGCCCTGGCAAGCATGGCACAAATTAAGCACCGGCGTAAGGCCCTGTGCTGCCCTCTTTCCCAAGCCCCCGTGCAGAGGACATATTGGGGGGACTTGCTATGGGGACTCTGGGCTGCTCCAAACTGCAGAGCAGCCTACAGGCAGCCCTCAGGAGGCTGTTGTAAATTGGCGCACCCCTGCGCTAATATACACTGTGAACTGCTTCCAAAATAACAAGGGCACAAAGCTGGCTTAAAGCACAGAATCTTAACCGTTATCTTAAATTAGATTTGTAAGATCTTTGGAGTAGGGATCATGACATCTAGTGTTTGTGCAACACACAACACAAAGGGACTGCAATTCTCACTGGGGCCGTTGGGCATTACCATAATGCAAATAATAAATAACTCAAGTTATTAAAATTCTGAATAAAGCCTGTTCAGCAATTATTCAGGTCGCGTGTTAGGAGAGAGAAAGGGCAGCATTCTGAAAGGGCCTTTTGTTGATATACTTTTCTGGTCCCTGTAGTGAGCAATGCCAGCTTGATTTTTGATACACCATTTTGCAGGTAATCAAACCAAAATGTGTGCAAGGCCCTCTGGATAGTTCTAATGAAGGATTCCTTTATCAACAATCACTGTCAAGTATTTAGACTGCAAATATGACCCGCTTTAAAGTTGTTATAATCCACTGAGGAATGTACTCAAGATTATTGGAATGCTACTTTCTAAAGTACTGAGTGGCTAAAGAAAGAGGTAATGGGATACAGAGCTTCTCACCTTTAGATTACCTTTTAAATGTGAAAAGAAAAGGAGTACTTGTGGCACCTTAGAGACTAACCAATTTATTTGAGCATAAGCTTTCGTGAGCTACAGCTCACTTCATCGGATGCGTTCAGTGACTGAACGCATCCGATGAAGTGAGCTGTAGCTCACAAAAGCTTATGCTCAAATAAATTGGTTAGTCTCTAAGGTGCCACAAGTACTCCTCTTCTTTTTGCGAATACGGATTAACACGGCTGCTACTCTGAAACCTTTTAAATGTGGTCACTGTGGTAGTCACTGAAAGTCATTCATTGCCATTTGACTGCAGGATAGTGGCCATGTGAAATGAATTGAAGGTCTCAGGCTAGGTGTTTCTAAATCACAATGTCCAACCTCTCAATATAGAGCACATAGAGACTAACCCTTTGGTTATGAGCCCTCCAGGTAAAGTTCTGAGCCATCTTATTAGGAACAATGGCAGGAAGCTTCCCCTGCTGCTGCCACGCAGTATCTGTGCTGTGATGAAACAGAGACCTTTACTACCCAGGACTGTCAGCTTGGTGCTGATTTCACCTAAAAGCAAAGGCCTCAATCCTGAACTGCATACAGGAGCTCTGCCCCGATCCCACTGTCATGACCTTCCACATGCTCGTACTGATATTATTTCAACACCGACAAAAAGTAGTAGGTCTCTGCTCAAGTGGCTTACATGCCAAGGCCCTGATCCTACAAACATTTCAGTACATGCTTCACTTTAAAGTCCTACTCACTGTAATGGAACTTCTCACAGGCTTAGAGCGATGTGTATATGTGAAAGTTTCCAGGACTGAGGCCTCAATGAGCATTCTAGGTGCATTATGGCACAGATTAAAATGCAATATCCCAGAAGACGATGATGTGTGGAAGTCCATTTTTGTCTATATATTTTAGGAGGGGCTAGTGCCACCTATTATTAAGGTTGCCTGACACTTCCTATTATAAAACAGACTCCAACAAGAGACTGCTGAATTGGAATTAATTTGCAAATTGGATACAATTAACTTAGGCTTGACTAGAGACTGGGAATGGTTGAGTCATTATAAAAAGTAACCTATTTCCCCTTATTTATTCCTTTCCCCCCTCCCCCCGCACTGTTTCTCAGACGTTCTTGTTAAACCCTGGATTTGTGCTGGAAATGGCCCACCTTGATTATCATACACATTGTAAGGAGAGTGATCACTTTAGATAAGCTATTACCAGCAGGAGAGTAGGGTGGGGGGAGAGAAAACCTTTTGTAGTGATAAACACCCATTTTTTCATGGTTTGTGTGTATAAAAACATCTTCTGTATTTTCCACTGCATCCGATGAAGTGAGCTGTAGCTCACGAAAGCTTATACTCAAATAAATTGGTTAGTCTCTAAGGTGCCACAAGTACTCCTTTTCTTTTTGCTAATACAGACTAACACGGCTGCTACTCTGAAGCCTATTATAAAACTGTTTTCAATTGTTTGTAACTTTGCCACACTTTAACTGTTTGAGCTGAAATATTCCACATCAGGTGTCCGCCTCAGGCTGATCTTTTTTGGAAAATTTCAGCCAAAATGGTTCAGCTGTTTCTGAGAAAGAGGTTAGGGCAAAATAACTTGTTTTCCCCAATTTAACAAAGCCAGACCTGCTGGGGGGAGGGGAATCAATTGGGACAAGGAGCCTGTGGGGGAGATTGGGACTGGAAGCTAAGCAAGGGGGAGGAGGAAAACTGGCACTGGGAGATGGGATGAGGGAGGAGACTAGGACTGGGAGCCGTGAAGAGAAATGGGAGTGGGGCCATAAAGCTAGTAGCTGGGGGGAGATTGGGATTGGCTAGGCAAAGAGACTGGAACTGACAACCAGTGGATGGGGTAATGGGGAAGAGTGGGGAGGCAGATCTGATGCAAGACAGGATGCAAAGGAGAGAACTGACACTGGCTGAGCAAAGAGATTGGGACAAGGAGCTGGGAAGAGGTCACACTAACCCAGTGGGGGAAGACTGGGACTGAGAGCCATTGGGGATGGGAAACCTGGGACAACTGGAGGACAGGAAGAAGGAGAGAGACAGATTGGATAAGGAGTCAGGAGGGGGAACCAGTGACTGGCTAGACAAGGAGACTGGGACTGGAAATGGGGGAAGACTGGTATGGGCAGTGCAGAGGGGCAAACCTAGGATTTGCTGGGCAACAAAAGAATGGGACTGAGATAAGAAGCCTGAGGAGTGGACACTGGGCCTGGCTAGATGAAGAGAATGAGACTGGGATGAGGAGCCAGGGTGGGGCAGAGACAGGACTGGGACAAGTACAAGTTGGAAGGGAGAAGCAAAAGAGGTCAAGGTTGGGGAGAATGGGGCAGAAGAATCTGTGCTCACTAGAGGACACTCCGCTCTAGAGCCTTGAATGGAACCCAAGGTTCCTGAGACTCACCATTCCTCTGCCGTTAGCAAATATCTGTGAATCCCAGCAGCAAAATGTCTCATCCCCCTCAAATGCTGGACTACAGGATGTCAATCTATCACTGCTCTCGATTATTCTGTTCGGTTAAGTGGCAGAGGCCTGTGTCATGAAGCTAAAGGTTCCAAACCTGCCGATGAACAGTGGGTGGGAGTGTCCATATGATGCCACATAACGGAATGTGTTTGGGGTTTTTTTCAGTTTGCTTTTGTAAAAACCTAGGAAATTATACACAAAACAATTATGTTAAAAGAACACCATTAAGATTGCAAAGTTAAGCGCTCAAAAGTTAAGAAGTGCCAGAATAAAGTTTGCCTGAGCAACCTTAATTCTGTCCCATTATCCTGTGTATTACAATGCAATGTTTAATTACAGAATCACATACTATGATGTCCTCAGAACCCCAGCCTCATAAAATGCACAAGATGGAACTGCTGTAAGGATGAATCAGGGCTGTGCAGTGAAGAAGGCTGTTGTCTGTATCATTTATTATAGAAGATGGACAGTGTGTACAATTTGAAGTAATGGAAACGGGAAGGTCAAGGCCCACTCAAAATTAAAGGCCCTCCCCTTCAACTAATGGGTGAAGCCACTAAGCCCAGGCTCCAGTTGATTACAGGGAACAACAAAGGAGAAAAGAGGATTGAGAGGGAGGTCAAAGGTAGAAAATCCAGGAATCGGAAGGGAACACCTGAGCAGAGAACCCAGTGCTCTTCTAAAGCATCCCAGGAGTCAGTGGACACAGCCCAGAGGAACACTGCACAGAGATGTAACTAAATAGCTGTCAGGGATGGTCTAGAGAATACATATTCCTGTCTTGAGCACAGGGGACTGGACTAGTTGACCTCTCGATGTTCCTTCCAGTCCTATAATTCTGTGAACAAGGGAACAAAAATAGGCCCCAGTCACAGAGTACCTGCCCGTCCAGCTTCCTACTCTTGGTGTGATGGATGGCCATCTTGGCCAGCACCAGGAGGAGGCTGACAAGGAGGTCCCAGGACTTTAAAAAGTACAGCCAGAACCTCAGTAAGTGGTTCTGGAAAAGCCAGAATATGGGTGGCAACCATATGCACCCTACATAGACGTGTGCCAGGGTGTCTCTCTCACTGCAAAAGGGACAGGAGTCAGGGAAGTTGTGAACTGTGCAGGTACATGCTCATGCTCACGGCTCCATGAAGGAGCTGCCAACTGATATCTCCGGTGGGCCATGGAACCAGTGTGGAGTACACACAGGCCCACTAAGTTTCCTTGCCCTCCTCAGGTGGCGCAGGTCCTGCCACTTGGTGTCAGGGTGGGTCATGAGGGAGAGGAAGTGGATGGTACAAAGCATGAGCATGTACAGATGTTCTCCGGGCACAGTTCAGAGGTGGACAGGCTGGATATTGTTCATGGGACATGTAGGGGGTGGCTAGAAAGGTTCACAGAGCAGGGGGGCCAGAGGTGAGAGATAGGTGAGGAGCACCCTCCTGCAGAACACGCACAAGCAAGAGAAGCAGGAGGCAAGGCTGCCCTCACCTCCTGGAGCACACAACGGGGAACACACACGATAACAATCCCATGAGCTGGCTAAGTGCTGGGGGGGTCCATCCAGTTCCTCCAATCGTAGTCCAGGAGGTCTCTGACTCTGGTGACACTGGCCAGGACCAACCTCTGGTGCACCAAGGGGAACTCTATCACCTGCACACTATGGAGTGGATTGTGTAGCAGGGGCTCTCCGAGAATATCCTCCCTCTTGGTGGCTGCTATGGACCTGGTCACAGAGATTAGCGTCCAGGTCTTGAGAGGTCCTGGTAGAAGACGAGCAGCTCAGAGAGGTCTCAGGAGACCTCTCAGGTGGAGATAAAAGAGCTGCCGGTTGTATCAGAGCCTTCGGAGGTGGCAGAGAAAAGAGTGCACCAGCACACTCCAGGCTGGACTATCTGCACCATAAAGGACTCTATGCAGGACCTGAAGGCAGAAGGCATGGACTTAACTGCAGATGCAGACCAGGCCCTGTCTGCACTCCCACAAGAGGAGGCTCATGACCCCTGCAGAGACCCAGTGCAGCCCTGGCGAGAAAAACTCCAGGATCATCTTCTTTGAACAGTGTATAGTAAATGAGGTAGGAGATTGCAGGAAAAGAAACCACAGCCTCATGGTTAAGGCGGCTTAATGCTGACCTATAGAACTGGATTTTATCCCTGCCTGTGCCACAGAGTACCTATGTGATGCTGGGCAAGTCATTTAACCCAAATTTTACACTGATGATCTCTAACTGTGTGTTACTCATTTTCTGGGTACCTGACTTGAAACCTTAGGGTCTGATCAGCAGAAGTGCTGAGCACTCACAGCTGCAACTGAAATCACTGGGAGCTGTGCACTGAAAATACAAAGTGCTATATATTGTTAAGTACTCTGAAAAATCAGGTCCTAAGCATCTCAAATTGGACACCCACAATTAGTGGATACATCCGCCCGCCCCTCCTTCAAGTCTCACTGTGTCTCAGTTCCCCACCTGTAAAATGGGGATAATAATACACTCTCATCTCACAGGGATGTTGTGAAAATAAATTAATATTTGTGAAGAACTCAGATACTATAGTGGTAAGCGCCGCAGAAAATCCCATAAGTAAATTAATAATTCTGTCTTCACAGCAGCAAATAAGGCCTGGGACCACCCAGTGAACAAATGAGGAGAAAACAAAATATTGAATTAAGAGAGCACCATCTATGCTATGCACTGAATGAGGCAGGGTCCTGTGGAAAAAAACAGTATGTGATCATATAATTAAAGTCTTATCATAATGCATACACACATGTAGGGGCTAAATTAAGGTTATACTGGTAACCTGAATTCTGGCATTTCCTAACTTTTGAGTGCTTGACTTCACAACCATAATAAATGTTCTTTAAATGCAGGGTTTTTTTTATGTAATATGTATATGTAAAATAAAGACAAGAAGTGATTAGAACATGAAGGGTCAGATTGTGAACTCCTTACCATGTTGGTAAGCACTAATTCAGATGAATGACTTCAGAAGGACTACTTGGGTGAATAACTCCACACCAGTGTGAGTAGAGGGGCCACAAACTAGCTCAAACGTTTTAGGTTCAATAAAGACTAGGAATTCCATGTGTAGGGCCATATCCTCTCACGCTTACTCACGCTGACCACCCTGTTCCACAGATAACCGCATTGAAATCACTTTCAGACCAGACTCTGGCTCATAGTGAAGGTTGTCACCTTTCACCTGCTCATCTCACTAGACTGAATCCTGATCCCACGCAAAGGCAAAGTAACATAAATGGAAGCAGGAGCAAGTCCATGGGGCCCAATTCTGATCTCACACCAGTGTAAATCAGGTGGAAGCAATATAAGTGAGATAAGCATGCCACACGTGCCTAGGTGCAGCACGGGAAACAAACAAGGGTGGGTATCTCAAAGTATACCGGCTGTCTCTGTGAAGTCAGGGTCACTCAGTGTACATTCCAAAACACCCCACAACCCTGCGGCAGCGATTGTCAGAGCTCAGGTCACCTGACTTGGGGGAAGTCTCAGAGCCCAGGTTCCAGCCCCCGCGGGAAGCTATTTTTAGCCCATGACGCATGCTGGAGTTCAGCTGACCCAGGCTCTGACTCTTGCTTCCATGGAGATTTTTTTGCAGTGAAGAGGTACCTGCAAGAGACTGGCGATTCCTTACAGTTGCCATCAGAACCATGAAGTTGGAACCTTCATCATAGTTTAATGTAGGCTTTTTTTTAATTTAAAAAACATTCCTGATTCTTTAAGCCCATTTTCAACCATGCTAAAAACATAGGAGGAAGAACTAAATGTGCCAAACAGCTATTGTAGAAATTATTGGAATTAGCATGCAGTCTGAAAGCTCAGCTATGCTTAGCCTTTAAACAACATACTTTTTCCATTTACATTAAGAACATCCAAAGCAATTTTTGTTAATTTGTTTCCTGGCATCTTATGTTTAGCCTTTGAATATGTAACTAGAGAAAGGGCAGCTGTAAGAAACTGAGGCTAGGTGGCGCAGTTGTTTTACACATTAATGTTTCATCTTGTAAGCCCTGTGTCCAGTTTACTGAGGCCACAAGTGAAATGAATCCAATGTTCTGAAATCTATACCATCCCCGGTGCAGATCAGAAAAATCACCATGGGGCAACTCCTGCACACTCTACATACTCCACTCCAATTGTCAATAGGATTCCTCACATGAGTAAGGCAATCAGGGTTTAGTGGCACATTTTTCAGCATGATCAGTGTTCTCTTCTCGCAGCAAGGACCAGGACTGCAGTAACTGGGTATTGCTGGTCAGATCAGAGTTATGCTGGCAAAGTTGTATAGTCCCATACATATAGCTATTGTTATTTTCTAATGCATGATAGCAATGCACCCACCAGTAGAGTAGCTGTACCCAAGAATATCAGCCTCATTTTCATAAGCCCTAAAACAAAAAAACAAGCAAACCAATAAAAAGGATTTAGTAGAATATTTCCAAAGTCTCATCTGGTTAGAGAAAAGTACGTGGGCAGTTTTGAACCCACAGCTCTGAAACAACCGACTGGGATTGTACAATGTTGTTGTGATGCAGCAAGTTCCTTCCAAGACTCAGCCTACAATCTCTAGGAATATCAAGAATCAGTATTTTAACTGATGTGACTGGAGAAAAAAATTAATTTGCCTGGCTGCCTGCAGGAATCTCCTAAAATCTCTCTTCTTACAACTAGGCACTCCCTCCTTCTTACAACTAGGAGTGGGACAAGTAAGCACTCTCCTTTCATATCCTATCTGGAAGTAATACCACACCCAGAAGGCAGCTGTTCCAAGAAAACCAATAACTTCTATGGACAGGTCTGATGTCACCCCTGTAGGCATATCTCTCAGCTGGAGGACTGAAATCTGAGCAGCAGCAGCACCCAACATGGTGGTGACTATAATTCAGTGCCAGGTAAAAATACCTGATCTGAGAGGGGAACTTTCTGGTCAGCTTAGTTCGTGACTTGGGAGAATCTAATATATAGAATACTCAAAATGCAGCAAAAATCTGGGGGTGCATAAATTGCCTTGGAGGTTTTTTTATACAAGTTACTGTCCAAGAGAAAAGGAATAAGATGGCACATTTTCTTTTTTTATCCTGACCATAAAACAACAAAGTTTGTCAGGTTTCATATCCAGCTTGCAGGTAAAGGGTTACAGATTCTAGGAAGTATTAAATTCAAACTTTAAGGGATTTTATTTTCATCTACAGTCACATGATACCTTCATACCCAATGACACTAACTACAGTGTCTCATTAAGAGGTCATGCAAACTCTCAAGCTAAACAAGGCATTCTTACATATTTAACATTCAAATGCAGAAACCAAGCTAAGCCATGGGAGATCGTAATCAGAAAAGAGCTACACTTCCTGACCAACACAAAAGCTGCAGGTAGGAAACGTTCTTGCTCTTTTACGTTTTAAATTTCCAAATGTTAATTGTACTTTCACGAGAAATTGTTTACTGGGCATTTACTGCACTCTGTTTAGTTTTAACTTTTAGAAAAATCTTTCTAATAGTTTTGTCCTGAAAATATTTAAACTCCTTGATGTTTCACCTGTTGCAGGGACAGTACTGTTTTCCAGACAGAGACACAGACCGCTTAGCAGAAAACCAAAGCAGATCAGATACCTTCTTTTTAAACTACTTCTCACTAATAAAAACCTAAACCTAAAAAGATTTTTAAGTTAATTTTTTTTTATCTAACTGGTCATGTTAGCAATTATTAGGGTGTATTTTGAAATAATAGTTACTATACTCTTTATGTCTGAAAACAGAGGATTTAGGGAACCTCTGATTTTATTTATGCCTCCTGTGAATTGCGTATTGTTTGAGTCACTTCAGTGAAACTGTGATTTAGTGCATCTGACTGCCTATTAAACTTATGTAATTCCAGTTTTCTCTCTTCTAGAATTTGGTGCACCTTTGTGAAAACTTGCAAGATAAATAAGAGGCAGGTGGAGGTGGGGAGGGGACTTCAAAAATCTAAAGACAGAGCAGAATCTAGAAATGGAGGGATGCAAGTAGTGATTATAATACTTCAGTTAAAACTTGGGAAATCAGGTATGCAAGTTACAGCAAGCCATGTTAACTTACACATGGAATGGCATGAGGTTTCACTGACCTTGTCAATATCATGGAGGGTCATATTTTCACTTTTGTTGAAGAATTTTTCTAGTGTACAATGTTGGGCAAAAACGGAGCTCTTTCTCTCTCTCTCTGTCTTGAAGATCTTGTCTTTCCATCTATGTTTTCCCTTAAACACCATAATTGTTTCAGATAATGCACTATCCACTCACCATTATGTTCCCTTCACAGGAATGCAGTACTCCATCTTGTTTGACAATGCTACCTCTATTTTCCATAATATTGTCCCCTTGGGGATTCCTGTTGCTTCCAACAAATTAGTAGTGTTTACTGATTTACAGTTTATAAACTACAGTAGTTCTGGCAGAGAAGTGATGGGTACAAGGAAGGTATTTTTGCCATCTTTCTGTGTAAAGCTGTATAACGTGTTCTCTTGTCCCATCTGCTATCAGCAGGTATTAAAAGCAGAGGAGAATAATAATACTTAGCACTACGTTGCATTCTGTGGCCAAGTTTTCAAAGTGCTCTACAAAGGAAGCTACTGTCACCCACATTTAACAAATGGGGAAATTGAGTACCCAGAGAGGTTATCAGCTACAATTTCAAAACTGGACACTGATTTTTTTGTTCACTTTGTAGGTGCCCAATCTGAGACATCTTGGGCCTGATTTTCAGAAGGGCTCAGGTGAAATCAGGCCCAAGATGTCTCAGTTGGACATCCAAAAACCTATAATCAGCCAAGATGGTGTCCACTTTTGAAATTCTGGCCAGAAGTGATCGGCATAAGGCCACACAGTGATTCCGTGGCAGAGCCAAGAACAGAATTCAGCCAGGTCTATTAAGGCTGTGGGGCCATATCAATGTTCTGAGTGTATATTACTTTTCAGAAAAGAACAGCAGGATTTTCAGAATGGGGCCTTTGAAAACCACCACAGGCACGATCTTGCCGTCCTTACCCATGAAAAACTCCCATTGACTTCAGGATTAGACTTCAGGTTCCCACAGAGTTCCTACTGCTTTAAAATTGGTTAAATTAAATACATAACAATTAAATAGTGATAAGCAAAGGGAATGGATTTTTAGCATAAAAGTGACAGCTGAGATCAGGACAAATTTCATGACAGGATTTGATGTTGTCATATAAATATTCTAAAAACACATATCCTGTCCAACAACCTTTCAGAGATTAGTGTTTGAAAAGAAGAAAATTTTATGTTTAACTGACCCTACCAAAGTCCATTTGTTTTGTTTTAGTGAGGGGTTGGCCTACAGGTAGTCAATGAAATTCTGACTAGTTTCAACCAATTGCATATGTATTTTATTCAAACCTCACTCTGAAAATTAGGAGTATTAGCCTAACTATGATGTTATTAAGAGGCATTTGCACTTATTGGGCCAGATCTCCAGCTGGTGTAAACAGGCACAGCTTCGTTGACTTCAGTTAAGCTGCACCTGTTTAAACTAGTTGACTATCTAACCCTTTAGAAGCAGGACACATTCAGCTGTGTGCCTCATGGAGTGCCTGAAGCATGGGGTTGTGTCAGTAACTTTGCTGCACTGCCTGATATATTATTATTGTTTGTATTACAGTCACATCTAGGAACCTTAGTCATGGACCAGGATCTCATTGTGCTAGGTGCTGTCCAAACACAGGACAAAAAGACAGTTCCCACTCCAAAGAGCTTATAGTCTAACCATAAAAATTACCTTAGGTCATATTCTGCTTATAACTACACAGGTGTAAATCTGGAGTGATTTCAGAAGGGTTACTGTAACTTTACACAAATATAATTAAATATAAAATTTGGCTCAAATCATTCACAAGATCAATACAGAAAATTCTTCAGGTTAACATAAGGGGTGTATTTGCATACCTGGAAAGAAAATGCACCAAGAGCTACAATCATCCCATTGTAGAGATTCCAATGGAAAAGGGGCACTGCGTCTTTTAAGTGACAATGTCGATTATGACCCTTCTGTTTTACGTAATGTTTTTACACATTGGCTGGGTCATGGAACACCCATATTTAGCAGCTTGGTCATTAAATCAGCTACATGTTTCATTATGTAAAACGTTCTTAGCCAGTGAGCTTCAGAGACATCATAGTAAATATTTGCATTGCTTGTGAAGTATGACTTCAGCTGTCATCATGCTTACAGATCTAGAACGAAAGAAGCATGATTTTTGAACGAGAGAAAAACAGCCACAGCACTTTCCTAAGAAATCAGTGCAAGTAACATAGATGCACCTGGCTCTTCTTTAGCAGCTCAGCTGTGCTTTATAGCAGTAACCTAACAATACCTACAGTAATTAGAATTTCTGCTATGCCATTTATGACACAGTCCCATTTAACTTCTTGCTTTGTCATTTCATGTAAGCAGAGTCAAATGCAGCAGTGCCTTATGGGAAAGGCGTGGTAGATTCATACAAATCAAATATTCCTTCTGGTACACAGGCGATGAGGAATTCTTGGACGTTAAGAACCTGGGGCCAATTTTTAGTGGAGGGTCCAAACAGGTAGAAGTGTTGAAAACAAACCTTGTACAATTACAGCATCGCCTCTTCTGCCTGCTTTCTATTCCACTAGTAATACTGTTATCTGGGAATAGTGTTGCTGTTACAAAGATCACAAAGTATTTCACAACCAATTACAGTGTATCCATATACACACAAGTACACAGCCTAGGGGTACAGAAGGGTCTAATGGTCACCTTTCAAGGAGAAAGGTTTGTGCTTGGGGAAGCTAGGCAAGGAATGGCCTGGAGAACATAAAACAAAAGGCCAGAAAGACAGGAGGGAAAGTCTACAGAGCACTTGGGTCTGTTCCTGGCTCTGCCACTGCCCTGCTGTGGCACTATGGGCAAGTCACTCAGCCCATTTCCCTCTCACACACCTTTGGCCTATTTCAATGGTAAGCTCTTCAGGGGAGGGGTGGTCTCTCAGTAGAATGCACAGTACAGTGTCCCTGCCTTGGTTCAGGTCTGAGGTGCTACTGTGATACAAATAAAGCCCATTACAATGCAGACAACTGAAACAATGGGAGGAATGTTAGGTAGTCATATTATAACACACCCAGCTCACAATTTAGCCAGGATACCAGAGATAACACCTCAACTCCTATATCTCGTCTGTTTACCTGAGGGTTGTACACAGCCATTCATCACCAGAATCTCTGAGAACACTAGTAAAGTTCTCAGTGAACTAGACAGGGGGCATGTCTTCACTAGCAACATTAACTAGCTTCACTAGCAGCTGCGTAATCGCGGCACCAGTGCTGGGAGAGAGCTCTCCCAGCGCTACAAAAAAACCCACCTCCACGAGGAGAGTAGCTCCCAGCTCTGGAGCACTGTCTACACTGCCACGTTATAGCACTGAAACTTGCAGCGCTCAGGGGGGTGTTTTTTCACACCTCTAAGCGAGACAGTTGCAGCGCTGTAAAGTAGCAGTGTAGACAAGGCCAGAGACTCTGGCTCTCCTTCCCCCTTTGGGGGGAGACAACTCTGCATGAGGTGATGTTGTTTATTCATTCTGTCACAGCGCTATAGAAGTGCCGTAGTATTTTTAGTTTTAACTAACAATCAGAATTGCAGTCTAACTTTTCATCTAAAAAAAGGAAGTCCTCCAGCAGCACAGTGCTATATAACACCATGTAGGACTGGAGTACTGGTTCCATACTGACTCTCAGGCAGAGTCCAACTTCCTGAATTAACAGCACCCAATCCAGCAGCACATGGATTTTCTCCCATCTAAACATTGGCCTGGCTTAACGATGCTTACTTAGCTCAGGGGAACTCGGAGGAACACAGCCCAAAAGTATGGATGCAGGCAACAATGCCAGTGGACAGAGAATGGTTGATTATTGCTGTGCTAGAGAAAGCAAGCGCTGAGAAGTTAGAGGAGACAAAATTGAAGCACAGACCATTTTTCCTTGCTGAAAGGCTGACGTCCAAGTGGGCATCAAGAGAGACCTGGAGGAAGGGTTGAAAAGGATGACTTGAGGTCACAGAGGTACCAGTGATGTTGCCAATATTTCTGGGGATTGAATTCAGCATTCTTTCATTTGGACATGTGGAAGAACTCATATTTTGTTGTGAATTGATCACATTGTTTGGGAGAGTATGAATTAAATGTGTAAGTAGTAACAATAGAAAGCAGATATATAAAAAGCAGAAGTTTCTCTTAATGGCTGACCTTTGTCTCCTCCACTTTTTCTCCAGCCATTTATTTAGTTCCCTACTCCTCATATTAGCCACAAATAATTGCTGTGGAAGTGCAGATGCTTTTTGTCCTGGTTATAAAGAAGTTTTATAGTCTGTGTTCTGTTGTAAATTGACATGTAAAATTATTTTGTGGTTCGGGCGGAGGGGGGGGTGGGAAAGAGGTGGGAGGCTTATGTCTCACATTATTCAGTATCACTGTATGGCCATTTTGGAATCCTCCCCATTCGTTTAAAAGAGATGTGTATTTTTATTAAGGTAAATAGTGGGCCAAATTAGATATGTTGTACGCAAATAAGGCTGATTCCTTGCTGTAGCAGACCACTCCAATTGACCTCTATGCTTGTTACTCAACTTCTGCAGTGGAGAATTAAGCTCAAAGATGAAGGCAAAGTAGAGAGTTCTTGGTCTTTTTTCACTCACCCTCTCCTCACCCTGAGAAGCACTCCTGAAGCTAACAGGAGTTTCGCCATTGACGTCAGTGGGAGCAGGATCAGACCCTTTTTCAGCAAGACGGGGAATGTACAGCCAGACTCCATACAGCTTTGCAGACTGTTCTAGTGACATCACAAAAGCAACCCAACAACCAGCTGACACGTGCTTGCCCCGGTGACTCAGCTCCACCACCACAGCGATGGGACCTCTGTGTATCTCCCCTGGCTACCACTTCTCCCCATCCCTCCACCACTGCTATATCTAGGGCCCTACCAAATTCACGGTCCATTTTGGTCAAATTCACGGTCATAAGATTTTTAAATTGTAAATTTCATGATTTCAGCTATTGAAATCTGAAATTTCACGGTGTTGTAATTGTAGGGGTCCTGACCCAAAAAGGAGTTGGGGGGGGGGGTCCACAAGGTTATTGTAGGGGAGATTGTAGCACTGCTATCCTTACTTCTGTGCTGCTGCTGATGGCTATGCTGCCTTCAGAGCTGGGCAGCTGGAGAGTGGCAGCTGCTGGCCGGGAGCCCAGCTCTGAAGGCAAAGCCACCGCCAGCAGCAACACAGAAGTAAGGATGGCCTGGTATTGTCACCCTTCCTTCTGTGCTGCTGCCTGCAGAGCTGGGCCCTCAGGCAGCAGGGGCCACTCTCCGGCCGCCCAGCTCTGCAGGCAGCAGCACAGAAGGAAGGGTGGCCTGGGTATTTCGCTACACTTCTGCACTGCTGCTGGCAGGGCGCTGCCTTCAGAGCCGGGCACCTGGCCAACAGCTGCCGCTTCTCTGATGCCCGGCTCTGAAGGTGGTGCAGAAGTAAGGATTGCAATATTGTGACCCCTGTAAAATAACCTTGCGACACCCCCCCCGCAGCTCCCTTTTGGGTCAGGACCCCCAATTTGAGAAACACTGGTCTCCCCCATTAAATCTGTATAGTAAAGGGTAAAAGCACACAAAAGACCAGATTTCACGAGGGGAGACCAGATATCACAGTTCGTGACAGGTGTTTCCATGATCATGACTTTGGTAGGGCCCTAGCTATATCACACTAGGGGGGATAGGTGCTATTTCTGAGGTGTGGCATCTGGATGCCAAGACACCTTGCTCCTGGCAGACTGCTGCTGATCTTACCTGCCAGTTTGCTCACTTGTGGGATCCCTAGTGCTCGCTCTGAAGTGGCCACACCAGCCATGTAAACAGAGGAGTGTACCAAGTCTGACTGGCATGTGTGGAGTCACATTCCCACAATCACCAGACACCTTTAGGTTACCAATACTTGGCCCCTCTGACAGTTGGTATCCCCGTCCCCGGACAATACTATGGTATCTGCTGCTCTTCTAAGGCTGACCCTCCATCCCCGCGATGAGCCATTTTGCGGCATTGGTTTCACAGCAGTTCCTTTGGGACTGGCTCACTTTGTGCACTTGTTAATGCCTGAGTTCTGCTGATTTCCTGCTCCCAGTTTGGGGCTGCCCAGGCCCTTCTAGCAGCTGTACTCCTCAGGGTAGTGCTGCCTGCACCTGGGAAAGCTGGGATCAGATTAACTGCCTAGCAAGAGCCTTGCATTCAGTGCAGCAGATGGTGTGATAAAAGGGTCCCAAGTCCGCAGCTCTGCTGCCTACTGCACCTTTTATGCTTCTTAGCAACTCAACATGGCCAGGTACTTAATGCAGTTTCTTTTAGCATATTCTGTAAAATGGTATCTGCTCTTAACTCCTGAGCCTGATTGCGATCTCACTTGCACAATTCTAACTGCTCTGATTTCAAAGGAGTTACTCCCATGATATACTCTTGTGAGATCAGCATACAGCCCTGTGGATTTCAGGCTCTTGAAGTAAACTGAAAGCACTGCACCTTTATAACTCAATGGAAAATGAGGTTACTGTGTCTTTAAAATTGAAGAAGGTTTTTTCATTGTCCTTTATGCCTCTATTTTTGGTTTGACTGCTTTGGGTGGGGCATGGAAAAAACAATATTTACCTGCTGTGTAGCTCTATTCTTTGCGTATTAGTTTTTGCATTATCTTCCCCCATGTGAATTTAGCAGATGTCGCACGGACTGATGCCAGCCCTTTGCTTCAGCTGTCGGAATACGTGTTCGTCTCTACTAAACATTAGCAGTCTAATAGTGAATATGTTACGTCTGTGTTGTTAAGGTACACATTGAAATGCCAGCAACAGATTCACAGGCAAAGATGCTCAAAGAGCAAAATATGGTAGGAGATAAAACTACCCATCCCAAACAGGGTCTCCAGAGGCACAAGGAGCTACTGTCACATACATGACAGGTTTCAGAGTAGCAACCATGTTAGTCTGTATCCGCAAAAAGAACAGGAGTACTTGTGGCACCTTAGAGACTAATAAATTTGAGCATAAGCTTTTGTGAGCTACAGCTCACTTCATCGGATGCATTCAGTGGAAAATACAGTGGGGAGATTTATATACATAGAGATCTTGAAACAATGGGTGTTACCATACACACTGTAAGGAGAGTGATCAGGTAAGGTGAGCTATTACCAGCAGGAGAGTGGGGGCAGGGGGGAGGAAACCTTTTATAGTGATAATCAAGGTGGGCCATTTCCAGCAGTTGACAAGCGTGAGGAACAGTGGCATGGGGGGGGGGGCAATAAACATGGGGAAATAGTTTTACTTTGTGTAATGACCCATCCACTCCCAGTCTTTATTCAAGCCTAAGTTAATTGTATCCAGTTTGCAAATTAATTCCAATTCAGCAGTCTCTTGCTCGAGTCTGTTTTTGTTGAAGAATTGCCACTTTTAGGTCTGTAATTGAGTGACCAAAGAGATTGAAGTGTTCTCTGACTGGTTTTTGAATGTTATAATTCTTGACTTCTGATTTGTGTCCATTTGTTCTTTTATGTAGAGACTGTCCAGTTTGGCCAATGTACATGGCAGAGGGGCATTGCTGGCACATGATGGCATATATCATATTGGTAGAGGTGCAGGTGAATGAGCCTCTGATAGTGTGGCTGATGTGATTAGGCCCTATGATGGTGTCCCCTGAATAGATATGTGGACACAGTTGGCAACGGACTTTGTTGCAAGGATAGGTTCCTGGGTTAGTGGTTTTGGTGTGTGGTGGCTGGTGAGTATTTGCTTCAGGTTGTGGGGCTGCCTGTAAGCAAGGACTGGCCTGTCTCCCAAGATCTGTGAGAGTGATGGGTCATCCTTCAGGATAGGTTGTAGATCCTTGATGATGCGTTGGAGAGGTTTTAGTTGGGGGCTGAAGGTGACGGCTAGTGGCGTTCTGTTATTTTCTTTGTTGGGCCTCTCTTGTAGTAGGTAACTTCTGGGTACTCTTCTGGCTCTGTCAATCTGTTTCTTCACTTCAGCAGGTGGGTATTGTAGTTGTAAGAACTCTTGATAGAGATCTTGTAGGAGTTTGTCTCTGTCTGAGGGGTTGGAGCAAATGTGGTTGTATCGTAGAGCTTGGCTGTAGACATGGATCATGTGGTGTGGTCTGGATGAAAGCTGGAGGCATGTAGGTAGGAATAGCAATCAGTTGGTTTCCGGTATAGGGTGGTGTTTATGTGACCATCGCTTATTAGTACCCAGGAAGTGGATCTCTTGTGTGGACTGGTCCAGGCTGAGGTTGATGGTGGGATGGAAATTGTTGAAATCATGGTGGAATTCCTCAAGGGCTTCTTTTCCATGGGTCAAGATGATGAAGATGTCATCAATGTAGCGCGAGTAGAGTAGGGGCATTAGGGGACGAGAGCTGAGGAAGTGTTGTTCTCTTCTTCCTCAGCACTATAAAAGGTTTTTCCCCCCCACTCTCCTGCTGGTAATAGCTCACCTTACCTGATCACTCTCCTTACAGTGTGCATGGTAACACCCATTGTTTCATGTTCTCTGTGTATATAAATCCCCCCACTGTATTTTCCACTGAATGCATCCGATGAAGTGAGCTGTAGCTCACGAAAGCTTATGCTCAAATTGGTTAGTCTCTAAGGTGCCACAAGTACTCCTTTTCTTTTTGTCACATACATGTACAATTTCCATTCTTAAATTCTTGTTTAATTTAAAACGTTTGGAAACATTTTCCGTTTGCTAGAACATTCCTCTCGTTCAAAAAGTGAAATAGCAGGTGTAATGCCAACAGTTTAGCAATGTACTTAAATAAAAATGCCGTAGCCCTTATACATTACTTCTATATAGAGCACACGCTGCTTACTGATTCTCTAAAGCACAGAATCGTCAACCAAAACACAATTGTTTCACAAAATGCCTTTGAGTCTGACCTGCTCCCATTAAAGAGAATAATAAAACTCCCACTGACTTCAACAGCAGCTGTTGAATGCTCAGAACTTTTGAAAACCAGGCCACTTATTTCAGGTCTTTGAGGATTTAGAACCTATTATTGATTATTAAATAAATTATAATTAACAAATAAAAAGTAAAAATTTTAGGCTCCCAGTTTTTTCAGACTTAGCCTAAATTAACGTTCTCTGCTTTTGCTGTCCACCCGTACACATACCTAGGTGTTGCATTTACATCTGCATAGTAGTGAAGGATCACTTTCCTCTAACTTGAAATGTATTGTGCAAAATGAAACCCAGCCCCAGCTAATTAGATTACTGTTAACTGAACCTTATTTATTGATGTAAACGTTACAAAATAAATAACCTCCATTCAGTCAGAAACCAATTAGTTCATCAGTGTATGGTATAATTTCCTGAATAAGATGATTTCTAAGCACAGGACAAAGTGTACAGTAGAAGGAAGCATTTCAATTACAGCAGCTTTGCTGTAAGAGTCTCTGTCTTGTGTTGCACTAACTTACATATTACTCACGAAAGCTCATGCTCAAATAAATTGGTTAGTCTCTAAGGTGCCACAAGTACTCCTTTTCTTTTTACATATTTTGGAGCACTCAAATCTACACTACATAGTTCTAGGCTAAGTAGTGGTGATGTTGCTTTGGAGTTTGGAAAACTTAAACCTCCATGTATATGCAGCCCACCTCTCAAATCAGTTTCAACAGAGGTTCTGAGATGGAGCATGAACAGTGCAATGGTCTCTAAGAAAGCCAAGTTCCAAACCAAGTAGGACTTTGTAGTTCTATATTAATACTTAGAATTGTACCCAGAAACAAAGTGGAACCCTTCAAGGCTGGTTGAAAATTTTGCATCAAAACTTGGGTTTTCAACTAAACAAAAGGAAATGTTTACTTTCCTAGAAAATATTAAATTTTTCATCAAAAACCTAAAAGCTTTTGGCTGAAAAACAAAAACAAACAAACAAACAGTTTTCATGTTTTTGGCTTTTCAACACAAAGTTGAAATTTTCCTCAGAAAATTTTCAACCACCACTAGAAGTCTATGGGAGTAAAGGTGTAATACACTGTAAGGGCCGGATACAAATACCACTAAAGTCAGCAGAAAGACTTTCTCAGATTTCAGTAGGCTTCAGATCAGGCCCCATCCAGGAAATTCTGCTAAGTAAGAGGTCAGCCGTGTTCTGCATTCGTTTTGTGTAGTCTTCACATGTAGCCCCAAGTAGAGCTGAATGTAGTAATCCTGCCTGGAGAATACTCATACACTAGTATGGTAAAGTCCAGATCAACCAGGCACATGGAGGGTTGGAGGAAAAGTCTCTTGTCTACTCCTGCTACCTGGAAATAGTGGCAGGAATCTATCAAAACCTGTGGATTGTGAATCTTGTTAATAAAAAGTGGACATATGCCCTCAATGAGGGGAGTAAGCAAACTTCCCGTTGAAGTCAATGGATAGTGCAAGGACGGCAGGATATAGTCTTTTAATAGGTAATGCTACTTTGTTAATTTATTGAATTAAATCATACCAGCATAAAACTCTGGTTTACATCTTCTTAGTGTATGCGCAATGTGCCTCAGATGGCACGTGACCAGGATTCATCACCAAATTTGGTCCACTGGATGGATCATGGTTTGGGGATTTACACTGGCATCGTTAAATCAATTAAGTTGGACTGATGCAAATTTCTCTAATTGAGATAGGGCCTAAGCGTTTAATAATATCTAGCACTTTTCATCAGTGATCTCAATGCACGTTACAAGGAAGGTATCATTATCCCCATTTTACAGATGGGGAAACCAAGGTACAGAGAGATGAAGTGACTTACCCAAGTTTATCCAGCAGACCAGTAGCACAGCCAGGACTAAAACTCAGGCCTAGAATCCCAGTCCAGTGCTCTGTCCACTAGGCCACACTGTCTCAATACACACAGTTTTCAATTCCAGCTCAATTTCTTATCATGAAAAAAATACATCAATATTGACAATAAACTGTCCTTGTTCCTAAGCAGGGGGAATCTGCCATGCCAAAGAGCCACCTAAAGCACATTTTTACAGCCAAGACAGAAACCTTTGAATGGAGGGTTTCTACTAGAAATGCCAACACAATAGTTACTAGTGTACAGTATCATGAGCTACTTCACTATAAAAACAGTCCCACGTGTCATACTTAACTATGAAATTCTGGTTGATAACTTTGGTGAATAGAGCCTATTCTCTGGAAAAGAAATGGATTCGTTGGTTGGCTCAATTCCAAACATTAAAGTCTCTTCAACGAACAAATGTTCTTCTATAGCTTATGAGCATTGTTCCAGTTTGAGACTAAAAAGCCTGTAAATATAATTAAGATAAGAAATCAAGCACATTACAGTTCAATAGCACAATGGAAATGCAACCGTATTTCACTGCCATCTCACAATTACAATACTTGAGCCACATGTGGATGGCTTTCAATACGATGATCAACACTATGGATTTGCCATGTGCTTGAGAAATAATTACTCTAATTGCAACAGAAAGACCCTTTATTCTTATTCTTTAAAGTCACTGTGACCAATCATTCTCTTAACCATCTTCTCACCCCACAATGTCTTTCAGGGAAATTGCTTTAAAAAAAAAAAAATCAATTGGGGAAAGTTCACAGACTCTGTAAAATGATGCAGATTAAATTACCCTATGCTTTACACAGTCATTCAAATGCTGTTTTAAAAAAAAAAATAAAGTGGGCCAAATACAGTACTAGAGTAGGGGTAAAATAATGGCACATGAAGGCATCTTCACATAAGCATACACTGTATACTATAGCACAACAGGATACACACAATCTCAGATTCTACATCGTTTTATTCCTCACCTATATTAGTGAGTTTGGTTTTTTTTTTAAAAGGCAAAATATAAGGAAATGGAGTTGGGTTTTTTGAGCACCTACCTAATGTGTCCAAACGCCAAGTCTTCTCCTACAGGGTCTTACTGTTGGCTAGCTGCCGCTCCCCTACCTGGGCACATAAAAACACTTGCACAAAATTACTAGAAAGGCATAAACAACAACAGCAAGAAAAGATCTACAAGTATTATGTCAATTAAGAATGTTCTGTGTTTTCATTCTGATTATTTGATCCTTCTGAAATGCCCTCAGAGGTGAACATATGCCCTCAGGCCTATTAGAACATATGTAATTCCCCATACAGGTTGCAAAATAGCCTCAGCATTAAGGATTTCCTCCAACTTTCACTGAAGTCCTTTTATTGATTAAATAGGCATAGGATCAAACTCTAATGTCCTAGAACTCCAATGTGATGAACATTAGATTTAGTATGAATTTGAGGGCAATCAACCCCCTGCAGGATCTGCCTCTAAGTACCTAGGAACACTGCCACACTACTCAAACAATAAACTGTACTCCTCCTCTCCATCCATTTCAAGCCTAATATTTCAGTCGAGGAAGGGATCTTCCAGAGGCATCCAAACAGGAAATAATAACCCCAACTCTAACACTGTTTATGCCTAAATCCCAACACAAGTTGTAACAAGTTTTGTGTTACTTAATCAGATTTCTTCTTTGTAATCCTACAAAATACCAGCAAGGATAAGAAAATGCAATAAATATTTATGTTAAAATAGGCAAAAAGTCCTGTGGCACCTTATAGACTAACAGACGTATTGGAGCATAAGCTTTCGTGGGTGAATATCCACTTCGTCAGATGCATGCATTATACCTGCCTCTGGAAATTTCCTCTACATACCTCTGACGAAGTGAGTATTCACTCACTAAAGCTTATGCTCCAATACATCTGTTAGTCTATAAGGTGCCACGGGATTCTTTGCCGCTTTTACAGATCCAGACTAACATGGCTACCCCTCTGATATGTTAAAACAGACACTTTCCATTCTGATTTCTAGTGTCCGTAAAGAGGATGGTTGGCCAGGTGTGTGGGGAGAGGCTGGGCTTGGGTTCTACTAAGCTAGGCTGAGTCTGATTGTTGTTTAAAGTCAGAGGGCAGCTCATCTTCACCAAACAGCTTCCCATTGTGTGTAGAGGCCCTTTTTGTCTACTTCTTCCAGCCCATCCCCTCTATTCATTTTTTCCCCAGGCACACAGCCCAGAGAATATACCCTCTGCACAGCCTTGTGTCAAACATTCTAGCCACTGTGGGTGTGGGAGAAGCGAAGCTGCCAAGTTATGGTGCTTTCTCCTTAAAGCCTGCCAAGCATGGTTCTTTTCTGGCTTGAGCAGCAAGTTTGCAACGCATATTTTGGGGGTCATGTCATATCTCCTTTGCAGGAAGCACAAAGGCCAGCAGTAGCAAACCAGGGATGTAACTTCACCCTCATGCAGACTCCAGGCATTTATAAATATGTTCCAGGAACTTTTCATTCTGTTTACATTCCAGCTTTAAGATGTGATTGTTGTTTACAGTCCACCCAAAAGTTTTTCCAGGCTGGCAGCCATGTAGATGTCATCTCTGTTATCTACCTAAGTCCCCTTTGAATTTACGAACCAACAGAAACTCATTTTTCCCTTAGATCCTATTTACTCTTTGAAGAGCTAGGAATTTTTCCCCCCCAAAATCCTGTTAAGTCTCTTAAAGGCCATCTGAGGATTTTGGAGTCTGTAGATCGTTAATTCTGTAAATCTCAGGACACTTAGCTCCACTCACTGGATCATTCAAACCTGACATGGAACAAATCTGACCTGCTAAATTTGCAACTAACAAATTGGGTTTCATATGGCCAGCACCAGAGATGAGCACCTGAAGCTCATACAGGCTTATCTGGGTGTCTGTGATTTGTAGCACTCCTAATGGTGGCAATAAATAAATATTTGTTACTGAACTTCTCTGAAGTAGGTTTAGTGCAGATAATCCAGCAGTGGCATGCTCTCCCTGCTACAGGGCTGGTATTGTTATGTACTGTTCCATGAAAGAGCCTAGATTTGTAAGTTCTACCCTCAGCATGAAATAAAGTTAATCATAGACTGAGAATTCTTTGTTTAGTAAAAACAGATCTTTCTGGCCAATTCAATTCCTCTTTGTTTTATCTCTCACTCTCACAGCATGCAATATTACTCTCCTCTCATTGAGCCCAATGTGCAGTATTTGGACAATTTAACAAGTCACCTCTGCAGTTAACATAAAACTCTAACCCAACTCACCAAGAGTCCATTTTTTATTTCAGTTCAAACAATCCATTCAGGTGAGATTGTGAACTGTTGCCCTCCATAACTTCTGCTGTGTTGGTGTTGGGTCTTTCTGCTATATCCTCATCTATGGGGCATGCTCAGGGGGCAGGGGAAACCAAAAACTCCCACATGGTTTAGAAGGAAACAGTGGCACACAAATCCCCTCCCACCTGGCACAGGGAGCCCAATTTCCAGGGAGAAGTTCCCAGAAAGGCTTCCCTAAGGTTGACAAAAAGGTGTTGGGAATGAGCTTGTTGCAAAGCTGCCATCCCTCACTCCCTTGCCAACTTTCTGCAAATACAGATTTTTTTTGCTACCCCTCCACTCATGGAAGGAGAAGGAAAAACATACTTGTGAGCATGCTATCATCTAGCTTTGCAGAAAACAGAATGCATCTGGGGCACAGCACCATAATGCCTGAAATAGCCTATTCAAGAAAGCTTCATTGAAACCATCGATTTTCTTCCAGTAAGCAGCACTCAATTGCTATTCCAAGAAAAAGTAACACATACAACCCAGGAAAGGGCCAACATTTCCATCAAAGAGGCTTTGTCAAAGGCCGGTGAACAAAGGTCTGTGCTAGACCTCTCTCTGTCCTGTGTATGGGTTACTTTTGCTCAGAGTAAGGATTAAATATCTCTTAATGGAAATAAAGACTGTAATTGATTCCAACGAAGCTTTAATATATTGCCTTTTTTGAGGCATTTCCGTGAAGTGCCCGAGGCTGATGCTGGGGGCTTTTTATAATTCACAGTATTTATTTATCAGGGTACACTCTGTCCTGGGGCTCAGTGCCCTTCCAGTCCCACCTCCCAAAAGAAAAGGAAGAAACTCACTTTATGGAGCTGGGATTTGGGATTCTTTCCACTTGTATAGGATTAGATGTTCCCATTCAGCTAGACTTGCCAAGGACACCACAATTATCTTTAGATTTACAGTATTTCCTTACTTATTTTTATTTGTACTATGTTAACATCTATAGGCCCCAGCTGAGCTCAAGGCCTCACTGTGCTGGGTGAGGGTGACCATATTTCCCTATGCTGAATACAGGAAACCTAGTAAAATTACTCATATTCAAACAACTTCAATGGCAATCAGTCAGAACTATGCAGTACAAATGTTCAAATTAACATCAGGTTGACTGCGTCTCCATTAAAAAGAAATACTGCATAGCTGGATTCTTTTTGTTTACCTTCTTATCTTTAAGGTTTTAGGGTTCACACAGGGAGAGGTCTTACACACACACACACACACACACTCCAGTACACCTCTCTCAAATGGAGTGAGGGGGTGACAGACCAACCCTCCTCACCCTGCCTAGCTGAGCCCCCGGGATGGACCGCCTTTCCTGGTACCTGGTGCCATGACTTCCCAAGGCAACACATGGGGGGAAGAGGGGGTATGCAGGGTCACATGCCCCTCCCCTCTGCCCAGATTTCTGCCAGGGTTCACACCAGATTGTGGCCAGCAGCAGCCTTTCAGCACTGTGCAGAAGGGAAGCGATGGGAGTTGCTTCCAGCCATGGGGTGGGATGATCTGGCCCGTGTCTTTGTAGAACTTGTCTTTTCCCACCCCTGCACTCCCTGTGACTGGAAACAGCTTGTCCCTTCCTGCCCAGTCTTGAAAGGCAGTTAACACTTCCAGGCTGCTGCTGGCCATCAACATAGCCCAGCTGCCACCTGACCCCCGACTATAGTGTGGGCAGAAAGGGATTAAGCCCTAAGGATGCATTGTGCACCAGGGCCCAGGGAATCTGACTGCAGGAGGGGGTGAAGAGGGTGCTAAGCTCCTGTCCTGGGGGCTACCGTGGAGCCTGCAGGTTCAGGGAGTGAACAGGCTGGAAATCACTCTCTCCCCACCCCCCACCACCACTCCACAGCTTAGCTGAGGGGCAGAGAGGCTTCCCCATACCAGCACTGTGCAGGGCTTTGGCACATGCGGAGCTTGGTTCCTCCTGGTCAGTCCCTCGGGCCAGAGCGTCTTGGGGTTTCCTGGGGCGCTGGCCTAGCCAGAGGCAGTGGGGGAAGGAAGGAGCCTGCCAGCCAGGCTGCTGGTGAGCCGAGCACTCTGACCAGGGGCTGGTTCTCCGCACAGCGCTGGGAGCAGCATGCGCCTTGCTGCGGGGGGATGTGGAGAAGCAGCGGGAGGCTGATGGGGCAAAGCAGGGAGAGGACAGTGAGAGGGAAGCACGTAAAGGGCTGATGGGTGGGCAGCAGAGGCGACACGTAACCAGCCGCCGCCTGGCACCTGCCCACAGTCATCAGCCACTGCTGCTTGCAGCACACAGCCAGTGCCGGCCGGAAACAGGACAGGGGGAGCAGGGGCCAGCTGGCCGAGAGCCAGCAGCTGGTGGACCAGCAGGGGGAGTGGCTGGCCCAGCGTGCTGTAGCATTGCCCCGCCACCAGCCTTGCACACCCACCCACATCGTCGGCCACTGGACCCTGCCACTCATCACAGGCAGCTGGCGAGCAGGGATCAGGTCAGCAGCAGGACCCGCCAGTACTGATTGGGAGGGGAGACAGAAAATATGGGACAATTTGCCCATTTTTAAGAAAAAGTCGGGACACCTGCAGGAGGGCTTAAATATGGGATGTCTGGTCACCCTAGCTGGGTGCTGTAGAAGTGACACATAGTAAGAAACATTCTGTTCCCCAGAAAGCTTATAGTCTAAATAGACAAGACAGGCAAAGGTGGGGAGATCAGGACTGAGGCAGAGAGTAATGAAGCAACTTGCATAAGATCACAAAGGAAGTCTGGGGCAGAGCATGAATTGAACCCCAATCTCTTATGTCCCAGGCTAGTGCCTTACCCACAAGACCAAAGTTCTTCCTCACCCACTGCTCTGTCCAACCCACATAAATAACTGCCCTAGTACTGTCTGTCTCCCACTCTAATCCTCTAGCCTTCTATGCAGATTCCCTTTCCCTGACCTAATCTTCCAAGTTCCACACTTCTTTCAGGTCTATAAAACCTGCTCCTCAAATCATTCACTGTGAACACAGGTGAATCACCTAAGGTGATAGACAAATCAAAAAACAATGACCTTCCAGAATAGTTTGCATTGACTATCAATGCTTTGTGTTGATCTGCAAACAGAGTGATTCTTTTCCAGAAAGAAAAGGAGTACTTGTGGCACCTTAGAGACTAACCAATTTATTTGAGCATGAGCTTTCGTGAGCTACAGCTCACTTCATCGAAAGCTCATGCTCAAATAAATTGGTTAGTCTCTAAGGTGCCACAAGTACTCCTTTTCTTTTTGCGAATACAGACTAACACGGCTGTTACTCTGAAATCTTTTCCAGAAATGATTTTCACTCTCTTTTGCAGCAGTCTATAACAAAAGGTAGGGTTTAAGGTAATCTCAAAACAGGGTAGGAGTTACAAATTAAACAATGGTTTTGCTTTGCAAAAATCCTCTGTTTAGATGGCAATTAACAGTCAATGAGCAAGTAGACTGGTGCATTAGGTTCAAAAATATAAAAAAAGAACTATATTGTCTCTGATGCTTTCTCTGGCCTCTCAAAACCTCTGACTCTCAGCTGGCTCCAGGTAGTCATTCAACTGTGTTCAAAGTCTGTAGTCGTCCGAGTGGCACAGTAATGGTACATGTGCCCAGAATGTCATGGAATGAGGTAATAGTTTCAACAGGTGCTGGGGACTGTGCTTCAAAGGCTCCACCCAGCTAATTGGGTCAGAATAGCCCTGTTCACAATGGACTGGTTTTCTTTTGGATATTTTTGTTTTCTGGAAATCCTCTGAAAGTACAGTTTTATATAGGATGAAGTCAAACAAAGCAATGTGGTAGTTACATCACTTTTTAAGGCTATAATCATACAGCCAAGGCTATCTGATATAAAGAAGGAATATATGGAAATTCAATAGATAAGTCTCCTCATAAGACGTCATTGTGGTGTTAGAAAGTTTTGTCACAGAGGAAAGATAGAAATATCAGTATAATAAACAGGTTTCAGAGTAACAGCCGTGTTAATCTGTATTCGCAAAAAGAAAAGGAGTACTTGTGGCACCTTAGAGACTAACCAATTTATTTGAGCATAAGCTTTCGTGAGCTACAGCTCACTTCATTGGTAGCTCACGAAAGCTTATGCTCAAATAAATTGGTTAGTCTCTAAGGTGCCACAAGTACGCCTTTTCTTTTTAGTATAATAAACGTAAAGATGCATTTCTCAACCTCATGGCCAGCTCTGTCTCTCACAAGCTGTCAGGGCTGCTCATCCAGTGCGAGCTAGTGTCATTCCCCTTTCTAACTGTCAAAAATGTTTCCATCTCATCAGGCCCGTTCTTCCCTCACCTGCTTCACAAGAGGACTGAGGGGTGTTGAGTGAAACCTGACTAGCCATGTTAGGTTCACTTATAATATAGAGCTGGTCACAAAATTTTCAATTAAACTGTCAGTGTTTGGTTTCAGAGTTGCAGCCATGTTAGTCCATATCTGCAAAAAGAAAAGGAGTACTTGTGGCACCTTAGAAACTAACAAATTTATTTGAGCATAAGCTTTCGTGAGCTACAGCTCACTTCATCGGATACATTCAGTGTTGAATGCATCCGATGAAGTGAGCTGTAGCTCACGAAAGCTTATGGTCAAATAAATTTGTTAGTCTCTAAGGTGCCACAAGTACTCCTTTTCTTTTTTCAATGTTTGTCAATTCATCAACATTGAAATGTTCCACAAAACTGGGTTTACTTTGATGAAATTCCCTCAGAAACCTACCATCTTGCCTGTCTGGATCCTTGGAAGGCCACTTGGTGGGCTGACAGGGAGCTGAATACCTATAAGCCCAGATTTTTGGGCTTCCATCTCCTTAGCTCCCAGGCCCCTGAGCAGGCTGCCAGGCAGGCTTCCTCTGAATCGGGGCTCCCTGGGCATCCAGGATGCCCTGTTCTGTGGTAGCCCACAATGCAAATTGCCCTGGAGGCCAGGATCCCATTAAAGCTGGCTGGAGAAGAATAATTCCACTTGGCTGAGAATTTTTAAAATGCTAGCTTTCATTCCAAACTGAAACAAAGCCAAATTCTGAAATCACAAAATCCTCCACAAAACAGAATCACCATCCTCCACTCAGCACTATTAGAATATATTATTCCTTAAACATATCTAGCTTATGGGATTCGGTTTTGCTTGCATATTATTGGAGAATTTCTACCCTGAGTCACTGTGAGCTGGTGTCAGAAAATCTAAAACACTAAGACCGCAATCCTGCACTGGGATCAACTAGAACAGACCCCTACACCTGCAGATTCCCAAGACTCCACACAGGCACAGGTGCCCATACTAGCAGATCTCAGTGCAGGATCAGGGCCTAACACTGGACCTCTGCCGACCTCCATCACCTGGGAGAACCCAGTCCTTTGGGGTGAAATTCATCTCAACCCACACAAGGCCCTGTAGATCACTTGAACGCTGAATTAAAGCTGACCTGCAAAGGATAAACAAATTGTTCTTTTTGGCTTCATGATTTATAAAGAAGGTCTATATAGTTAAAGGATGAAATTACAAGACTGAAGGCTCAGTAAATGAAGGGAAAAGGGATTTTTAATCAGACCATTTAAAACTCTATTTTAAACACACATTTAACTTCCGTGACTCACGGCACGTCTTCACGAACAACGTTAAAGCATGGCTGTGTAGTCGAGGGGCGTAGCTACCAGTGCTGGGAGCTGCACTGTCTATTCTGGCACTTTACAGAGCTGAAACCTGCAGTGCTCAGGAGTGTGTTCTTCCACACCTCTGAGCGAGAAAGTTGCAGCACTGTAAAGTGCCAGTGTAAACAAGCCCTAACGTACATTTTAGAGAAAGGAAGCCGTTGTTAAATACTCAACACACCAGCCCCTTCAATTAAGGTGTTAGAGCTTATAATGCACATGTTAGGAGACATCCAGGAGGTCCTCCTGCAAACCTAGGAAAGATCAGAATTTACATTCCTGGTATGGTCTATACTAGAGTCCTGTCCATGCACACAAATTGCACCCATTTAGCTTAACTAAGCTAAATCTGAAAAGGAAAAACAAATTGCCTTCTTTTGCTTCATGATTTGTAAAGAAGGCTTAAAACTAAGCTACACAAATATGTCGCTCTCAAACTGAGTGAAGAGTCTCCCAAAATCGGAATTGTACCGATTTAACTTCAATAATTTAACTACAGTGGTGCAACTTCTGCATGTAGACCAGTCCTTAGGTCCCCGTGGATGCCTGCACCTTTGCAGAAAGCCCCAGATAAATCAATGGAGCTTTGTGAGGGTGCAGGGATCTGCCCACGGAGAACACTTGCAGGATCAGGGCATTTATTTCTCTTCTCCCCAAGTAACAGGAGCTTTAGTGGCTCTACTGCTTTTGGGAAACTTGTCTCTGAAGCAGTAAATGGAAAGATCCACGCTTTCACACTCTCTCAGGCTTGGTCGACACCCACAGTTGCACCAGTTTAACTAAAGATGTGATGTTGCACTGATTTAGTTAAATCAGGGCAACTTTGTGCATGAATACTCTCTGCATTGGTTTAAAACTTTGCTTGCACTGGTTAACTTTAGCCCGTTTTTGAACAGTGTGACTTTTGTATGCTCAGACTCAAATGGATGCTTGAACTGCTTGTCTCATAGGACACTGAGAAATTTAAATCAATCTCATATTTCAATGGCTCATACACCTTGAACCATCACATCATAATCTTATCCAAATGTCTGTCTTCAATGCATTTTCAGACAGTTTTTAGTTACATTACATGAGGAAAACAGATGTTGCCAAAACAATGGCCAGTAGTAATTTCAATTTCCAGATAAAATCTGCTCTAAACGCATAACCAATTGTGCTGAGTTTGGGATGAGGTGCACATGATCGAGTTTACAGATGTTCAGCTAGGCTTGTTTTGTTTAACATGCCACTAAGCAGTCAGCACAAAGGTAATGATGGAAATAGAGAAGGAATAGATGTGTGGTCTCTTGTCTCTGCTCTCTTTAATAAGAGCCAATATATACAAATTACATAAACAGATCCAATAGCATTCACTTCCAGCTGCACCAGTGTTTACTTTTTACAAAGTAAGGCCCTGTCCATGCAGGCAAAAGAAGTGCTTTTTCTGTTAGTTTAACTTGAATGAACACATGCACCTATGTAGGCACAGAGTTTAACACCTTTAAAATGGTTTTAGTCAGTCTGGTGGTAGCCTAGGCATCCCACTTTACACTTCAAGTGATCTTCAAGATGCTAAACTGTATCTACCTGGGTGTTGGGGGTGGGGGAGCAGGGGAAGGAAGGGTTCAGTCAAGTTAAATTAATTCAATTGAGCTAACTTGCTTGGGAAAAAAAGCCTCCATTCTGCCCATGTAGATAGGGCCTGCGATACTATGATGGAGGTATTTTCATTCTCAAAAGTCTTCAGCCTTTTTACCATCCATTCTTAGCTCCCATTTTTATTATTGCATAGCATATTGCAGCATCCTCATAAGCTTTGATTTGGAGGGAAAATACCAGCATTCTAAGGCTATGTCTACACTATGAAATTAGGTTGAATTTATAGAAGTCGGTTTTGTAGAAAGCGTTTTTATACAGTTGATTGTGCATGTCCCCACACAAATGCTCGAAGTTCACATTTAGTCGGCGAAGTGCGTCCACAGTACCGAGGCAAACATCGACTTCCGGAGTGTTGCACTGTGGGTGGCTATCCCACAGTTCCCAGAGTCTCCGCTGCCCATTTGCATTCTGGGTAGAAATCCCAATGCCTGATGGGGCAAAAACATTGTCGCAGGTGGTTCTGGGTACATATCATCAGGCCCCCCCTCCTTTCCCTCCATGAAAGCAACGGCAGACAATTGTTTCGCGCCTTTTTTCCTGGGTTACCCATGCAGACGCCATACTACGGCAAGCATGGAGCCCGCTCAGCTAACCGTCACTGTATGTCTCCTGGGTGCTGGCAGACATGGTACTGCATTGCTACACAGCAGCAGCAGCTCATTGCCTTTTGGCAGCAGACAGTGAAGTACGACTGGTAGCCATCGTCGCCGTACTCCCGGGTGCTCTTTTAGCCGACCTCGGTGAGGTAGGTCAGGGGTGCCTGGGCAAACATGGGATGACTCAGCCAGGTCACTTCCCTTTTAAGTTTCGTCTCAGGGCGATTCAGTCCTGCCAGCAGTCCTACTGCACTGTCTTCTAAGGAGCAGCCAGGAGACGACGATGACCAGCAGTCATAATGCATCGTCTTCTAAGGAGCACCCAGGAGATGACGATGGCCAGCAGTCATACTGCACCACCTGCTGCCAGCAAGATGTATAAAGATAGATGAAGTGGATCAAAACAAGAAATAGACCAGATTTGTTTTGTATTCATTTTCTCCTTCCTTACTCCGTGAAATCAACGGCCTGCTAAACCCAGGGTTTTGAGTTCTATCCTTGAGGGGGCCATTCTGTTTCTCCTTGATGCAAAGCCACCCCCTTTGTTGATTTTAATTCCCTGTAAGCCAACCCTGTAACCCATGTTGTCAGTCGCCCCTCCCTCCATCAGAGCAACGGCAGACAATCGTTTTGCACCTTTTTTCAGCACAAACGCCATAGCACTGGGAACGTGGAACCTGCTCAGATCACCACGGCAATTATGAGCACTATAAACACTGCGCACATTATCCAGCAGGATATGCAGAACCATAACCTGAAAGAAAAGCAAAACCAGGCGAGGAGGAGGCGACTGCAGCGTGGTGACAAGAGTGATGAGGACATGGATATAGACTTCTCACAAAGTACAGACCCCTGCAATGTGCACATCATGGTGTCAATTGGGCAAGTTCATGGCGTGGAACGCCGATTCTGGGCCCGGGAAACAAGCACAGACTGGTGGGACCGCATAGTGTTGCGGGTCTGGGACAATTCCCAGTGGCTGCGAAATTTTCACACGCTTAAGGGCACTTTCATGGAACTTGCTTTCCCCTGTCCTGAAGTGCAAGAATACCAAGATGAGAGCAGCCCTCACAGTTGAGAAGCGAGTGGCAATAGCCCTGAGGAAGCTTGCAACACCAGACAGCTACCGGTCAGTCGGGAATCAATTTGGAGTGGGCAAATCTACTGTGGGGGCTGCTGTGATCCAAGGAGACAATGCAATCACTGAGCCGCTGCTATCAAGGATAGTGACTCTGGGAAATGTGCAGGTCATAGTGGATGGCTTTGCTGCAATGGGATTCCCTAACTGTAGTGGGGCAACAGACGGAACACATATCCCTATCTTGGGACTGGACCACCAAAGCAGCCAGTACATAAACCGCAAGGGGTACTTTTCAGTGGTGCTGCAAGGGACGTTTCACCAACATCAACGTGGGATGGCTGGGAAAGGTACATGATGCTCGCATCTTCAGGAACTCTGGTCTGTTCCAAAAGCTGCAGGAAGGGACTTTATTCCCAGACCAGAAAATAACCGTTGGGGATGTTGAAATGCCTATAGTTATGCTTGGGGACCCAGCCTACCCCTTAATGCCATGGCTCATGAAGCCATACACAGGCACCCTGGACAGTAGTCAGGAGTTGTTCAACTATAGGCTGAGCAAGTGCAGAATGGTGGTAGAATGTGCATTTGGGCATTTAAAAGCGCGCTGATGCAATTTACTGACTCCGTTAGACCTCAGTGAAACCAATATTCCCACTGTTATTACTGCTTGCTGGCGCTCCACAATACCTGTGAGAGTAAGGGGGAGACGTTTATGGCAGGGTGGGAGGTTGAGGCAAATCGCCTGGCCGCTGATTATGCGCAGCCAGACACCAGGGCAGTTAGAAGAGTACAGGAGGGTGCGGTGTGCATCAGAGAAGCTTTGAAACCCAGTTTCAGGAATGGCCAGGCTACAGTGTGAAAGTTCTGTTTGTTTCTCCTTGATGGAAACCCTCCTCCCCGCCCCCGGGTTCACTCTACTTTCCTGTAAGCTAAGCACCCTCCCCTCCCCACTTCGATCATCACTTGCAGAGGCAATAAAGTCATTGTTGCTTCACATTCATGCATTATTTATTCATCACACAAATAGGGGGATAACTGCCAAGGTAGCCCGGGAGGGGTGGTGGTGGGGGAGGGAAGGACAAGGCCACACAACACTTTAAAACTCATTGAATGCCAGCCTTCTGTTGCCTAGGCAATCCCCTGTGGTGGAGTGTCTAGGTGGCCAGAGGCCCCCCCCACCACATTCTTGGGCATCTGGGTGAGGAGACTATGGAACTTGGGGAGGAGGGTGGTTGGTTACACAGGGGCTGTAGCAGCGGTCTGTGCTCCAGCTGCCTTTCCTGCAGCTCAGCCATACGCTGGAGCATATCAGTTTGATCTTCCAGCAGCCTGAGCATTGACTCCTGCCTTCTTTCAGCAAGCCGATGACACCTACCATCTTCAGCCCACCACCTCTCCTCGCGGTCATATTGTGTTTTTCTGCACTCTGAGATTGTCTCCCTCCATGTATTTTGCTGTGCTCCGTCAGTGTGGGAGGACAACATGAGGTCAGAGAACATTTAATCACGAGTGCGTTTTTTTCGCCTTCTAATCTTCACTAGCCTCTGGGAAGGAGAAACATATGCAGCTGGTGGAGGAAAAAAAAAGGGAGAGGGGTAGTTAAAAAGACACATTTTAGAAAACAATGGGTAGACTCTTTCCCGGTAAACCTTGCTGTTAACATTACATAGCACATGTGCTTTCATTACAAGGTCGTATTTTGCCTCTTATTGAGGGTATGCTGGTTTGGTGTGAGAGATCACTTATGCAGGGCCGGGCAGCAGAATTCGGCTTGCAGGCAGCCATGGTAAGCCACAGTCTTCTGGCTTCTTTAACCTTCAAAACATGTGGGAATGGCTTCAAACAGCAGCGCCTTCATTTCCCATACAAAGTAGCCATTGGGTTGGCCATTAAAAATGGGCTGGCAATTTAAAAGGAGGGGCTGAAGTTTCCGGGTTCACGTGCAGCAGACACCAAACTAACACCTCCCCCCCCACACACACACAATTCTCTGGGATGCTCGCTTCACCCCTCCCCCCACCGCGTGGCTAACAGCGGGGAAGATTTCTATGCAGCCACAGGCAAACAGCCCAGCAAGAACGGGCACCTCTGAGTGTCTGCTTACTAAAACCACCCAATTTCAACCGGGTGACCAGGAATGATATCAGTCTCCTGAGGGTAATACAGAGAAATAAAGAACGGATGTTGTTTGAATGCCTGCAAACACCAGGACCATACGCTGCAATGCTTTGTTCTGCAATGTTTCCTGACTATGTGCTACTGGCCTGGCGTGGTAAAGTGTCCTACCATGGAGAACGGAATAAGGCTGCCCTCCCCAGAAACCTTTTGCAAAGGCTTTGGGCGTACACCCAGGAGAGCTTTATGGAGATGTCCCTGGAGGATTTCCGCTCCATCCTCAGACACATTAACAGACTTTTCCAGTAGCTGTACTGGCCGCGAATACCAGGGCAAATTAATCATTAAACGCGCTTGCTTTTAAACCATGTATAATATTTACAAAAGGTACACTCAGTAGAGGTCCCTTCTCCGCCTTCAGGGTCCGGGAGCAACCTTGGGTGGGTTCGGGGGATACTGGCTCCAGGTCCAGGGTGAGAAACAGATCCTGGCTGTTGGAGAAACCGGTTTCTCCGCTTCCTTGCTGTGCGCTATCTTCCTCGCCCCCAAAACCCGCTTCCATGTTGCCTGCCACTCTTGGACAGAGTCAAAGCACAGGGTTGGGGTAGTGGTGGCTGCACCCCCTAGAATGGCATGCAGCTCATCATAGAAGCGGCATGTCTGGGGCTCTGAACCAGAGTGGCCATTTGCCTCTCTGTTTTTTCAGTCGGCTTGCCTGAGCTCCTTAATTTTCACTTGGCACTGCTGCGGGTCCCTGTTATAGCCTCTGTCCTTCATGCCACTGGAGATTTTTTTCAAATATTTTGGCATTTCATCTTTTCGAAAAGAGTTCTGCCAGCACGGATTTGTCTTCCCATACAGTGATCAGATCCCGTAGCTCCTGTTCGGTCCATGCTGGAGCTCTTTGGCGATTTTGGGACTGCATGGTCTCCTGTGATGATGAGCTCTGCATGGTGACCTGGCCAAGCTGGCCAAACGGGAAATGAGATTCAAAAGTTTGCGGGCCTTTTCCTGTCTACCTGGCCAGTGCATCTGAGTTGAGAGTGCTGTCCAGAGTAGTCACAACTGAGCACTCTGGGATAGCTCCCAGAGGCCAATACCGTCAAATTGCATCCACAGTACCACAAATTCGACCCGGCAAGGCCTATTTCAGGGCTAATCCCCTCATAGGGGGTGGAGTAAAGAAATCGATTTTAAGAGCCCTTTAAGTAGAAAAAAAGGGCTTCGTCGTGTGGACGGGTGCAGGGTTAAATCGAGATAACGCTGCTAAATTCGACCTAAACTCATAGTGTAGACCAGGCCAGACAGAAACAGTTTCAGACAATAGAAGTGGCAGAGGAGAAGGCTCTTGAACTAAGTAGCAAGACTACACACAGGGGCAGAACAAAGAAGGTGAAAGAGTAATGAGGGAAATAAAAAAAAATTTCCTTTAGGTTCAAAATAAAATAGTTTTGATAACCACACATGTTCCTAAACCATGAGTTGGGTATTAAAATTCAGTACACTTGTTCAAACAATGTAAATCCAATACTGCCTACAGTCCTGTTCATCTGAAATACCAATGTATGATGCTCTGGCATCAAGGAGAAAGGGTTAAACCTTGTTTTGTTTCACTGAGTAAAGCAAACACTATTCCCTAGGGTGAGGGAGTCTATTTTCTTGTGAAGAGTACTGGTTGGCTTCATGTAACTTTATACAACAAAAGAGCCCTGCATGGTGCATAAATTCCTTAGGGACTAAATTCCAAACAAAGCAATAGAACTGCAAAGGTGGAGTAATAGTTGCACAGCCTGTACAGAGAGAGCAGAACAATTTGAACAATGGATGCTTTGCATTTGGTCACAGATACAATTTTAAAAAAAATCAAACCAACCTAAAAAGGGGCGCAAAACACATCAGGACAGTGAAAATGGAAACAACTGATCACAATGATTAGAAGGTTCCTTCTGCTGCTGCACAAAACTGCACCCAGTGTTTATGCCAAAGCAGGCTTATCATATTTCACTTACATTTTAACCATGTGACTTTGAAAGACTGTATTTTCAGGAACTAAATAAAAAAGGAAACACAATAGGTCTATCTATGGCATAAGTACTTGGAACAGCCAATGATGGGACATGGAGTTTAGCCTAATCATTTGTATTAAAAATTCTAGGTTAATTTGTAATGTGAAAATTGCTTTCTGCTGGGACCCATGACGACTGTGTGGCTTCCATTCAGTCCCATAAAAGTGCACTCAACCTGCATAGACATGGTAAGCATTACTTTATAGGGCATGTGTCAAATCATATGTCGTATCTCATGGCATGTAAGAGCCTAGCAGTACCTAAATACATTTAGAAGCATGCGGGGGTTTTCTGTCCTTCAGAACAATACAGAAGAGCAGGATATGGAAATATGCCTTTGTTTTATTGACCAGACAAATAGAGAAAGTTTCCTAAAACCACTAAGAGGACGACATCACTAAGCAAGTGATAGATGGAGAAAGAGTACTTCATTTTAGGAGGCAGCCGTGGTTTGTGGAAATCACACACATACACAGTTGAAATTGTAAGTTATGTGAGCGTGCTCCAAACATGATGAAAGTAATAATTTTAAAACATGTTTGACGAGTCCAAGAATTGAAAAAAATTATTATTAAAGTTTAAATTTAAACTGAGATTGGTTACCCTTCTGGATGATACTATGAAGAGAAAGAGTATCACTTGATCTGCACATTCATTTAAATAAAAAGAAAAGGAGTACTTGTGGCACCTTAGAGACTAACCAATTTATTTGAGCATGAGCTTTCGTGAGCTACAGCTCACTTCATCGGATGCATACCGTGGAAACTGCAGCAGACTTTATATATACACAGAGAATATGAAACAATACCTCCTCCCACCCCACTGTCCTGCTGGTAAGTGGGGTGGGAGGAGGTATTGTTTCATATTCTCTGTGTATATATAAAGTCTGCTGCAGTTTCCACGGTATGCATCCGATGAAGTGAGCTATAGCTCATGAAAGCTCATGCTCAAATAAATTGGTTAGTCTCTAAGGTGCCACAAGTACTCCTTTTCTTTTTGCGAATACAGACTAACACGGCTGTTACTCTGAAACCATTCATTTAAATGTCCATCAGTTTTTGCATGTTCTCTTTTGTTACACAAAGTCTCGAACATTACTATGTTTTCTAATGCTAGTCCTTAGAATATTAGGCAAATGACCTTATGAATGAATTCTTAAAAAATCCCTTTTGTTTAACAGAAACTGATCCCATAGATTGTGGTTTAGGCAAAAGTTCAGAGTGGAACAACTTAATTACCTCACATCTAGTAATAGAGATGCTTGCCAAAAACTGTGACTCATCTCGTCTCTTCTCTTTGAGGTTTTTTCGTCTCCATTTCTAGTCAAAGTATATAAATTCGCTTCTGGCAAAAAAAACTATTGTACCTGCTAATCTTTAACGCCCAAGTTTGTCAGCAAATGAAAACAATTCACAGTAACTAGAAAGGCACCTTAGGGTTTAATTCATTAAAACAAAATGTAGCTTCTGCATTTGCTAGCTAAAATCTGCATTCTCTCAATGCAATGTAAGGAGGATGCGGATTTCACAATCAGGTGGAATTGTAATGCTCCGTAGTGTGTGTAAACTCTTAGGCCACATCAAACAAGCAAGGACATGAGGATAACAATACCCTGTCAATCCTAGAACAGATCAGAAATGAATGAGAGTGTTTTTCAGGACATATTTTGTAATTAAGAACGAGCAAATTCATCCACATCAAATATAATAGAACTAAAGTTAACAGAGACACCACAGAATTCTTAACAAACTGACACAACCAGATGCAAGTTCAAGGGCAAAAAGTCTATTAAAACACTACATGGCATCACTCTGAGAAGAAAGTCTCCATAAACCTATTTACTCCATAGCATCTAATATGCTTTACCCCTAAGGGCACAGAGCAAGAGAAGTAGTTAAGGGTTCCCAGGTTTTCCTCAAATCCCAGGGGTAGTATGAAAAACCCAGTCCACTAGTTTCGTCTCCATGACATAATCTAATTCTGGAGAGCTCAGGCACTTTTTTTTTTTTTTGGGAGGGGGGGAGGGGGGAGCGGGGAAGGCAAAGTAACTCTTTTGGTTGCATAGGAAACGTTCCAAATATGGACTGTGAGCCTGATTTGCATAACCGCAAATACATACACAAAACAAATAAGGCATGCAAAAACAGCCTAAAAATAGGGAAGGAACAATGGTGGTTCTGAAATGCTCTGTAGTAATATTTTCCCTACTAATTGCTGCTGAATTTCAGAATGACATTACTAAGGACCCAATCCTGCATGGGGTTCTGCTAACAGGCACTCATAGGCCCATGCGGCGTGCCACCAATGTAACTGAGGCCCCAAGAAGGCTGCATAGTTCCAGCAAGCAGAACCCTGTGGAGGATCGACGCCTGCAAATGAAGTAATATATAATGGCTGTACTGCCCTCAATCTTTGTACACACATTCTACTGTCACTAGTAAGAAACGCATATATTACAAACTTTATAGTCCGGGCCCCATATTTTGCCCTTTCCATGGAATGAGTCTGACCTGCTGATTATATGGTCCTGCCTCTCACAGAGTAGTCTTCCTCTCACAGTCACACACACACTGTTTTTTGTAAAAAGAAAAGGAGTATTTGTGGCACCTTAGAGACTAACCAATTTATTTGAGCATAAGCTTTCGGGTGCCACAAGTACTCCTTTTCTTTTTGCGAATACAGACTAACACGGCTGCTACTCTGAAACCTGTCACTATTTTTTGTGGGATATCTGGAAACAACAAGTTAATATCCTTTAAAAGATAAAAGTATCTGCATTTTTAAATTCAAATTCTATCATCATATGAACAAATCTACCCTGTCTGTCAATGGTCGGTAGAGACATTTTAATGCAATTTTCATTCAGCCGGGAGTACATATATCAGAAACAACAATATCTTTACTAGGTACGTGCAGTATTATGGAAATACCTGAGGCTTTTGCTAAATTTCCAGGTTCATGATGAAGATTCAAAGAGGGGGTTCGGACAAGTGTAAAGTGAAGAGAAGGTTCTAGGTGATGATATAAATACCCTGGTCCCTCCAAAAATATACTGTACAACTGCATATTTGAGTATTCGCTGTTTGTTTTTTAAAAGGCCAGTAATTCACACAGGCCACAATCCAACGAAGCATATGCTTTACTTTAAGTAGGCTAGTATTCCCATTTACTTCAATGGGTTAAGAATATACTTATGTGCTTTGCTGGATCAGGGCTTAATCTGATCTTTTTTTAGAGTGTTTCGAGGGGGGAGACCTGGGAACCCTATTACATTGCTATGGTCAAAGAACCTGGGGCTCATACTGTTTGTAAATGTTTTGCAATATAAACATGAGAAAGAGGCAGCTCCCAAAATATTATTGATTTCCTGAGTCAAAAACATTTGCTTTGTTATTGTAGGATCAGGACATTTCAGAAATTAAACATTTAGAGGAATCTGAGTGCACACCCTGGAGTACACCCTAATCGGTAAGAAGATCTTTATTCTCCTATTGTAGGTTTTGGATTCAGTAGCCATTCTTCCGATCTGCCATTATGTCTTCTGCATTGAGGCGCAATAAACATGTCATGGGATTATTTTTCTCTCTGTGCTATCCTATCACATATTCTAATGATGATGATGTGTGGCCATACCTACATAGACTGACAGGACAGGTTCTGAACTGTGTTTCCTTCCGGCCTGATCTTCGTTCTGTAGTGACAACTGAAACCCTCCCTGTTTTCACTTTGAAGTTCAGAAAACAAAACATCATAAAGACGAGATTTTAACTAACCAGGGGTACAGCAGTGACCCACTCAAGTTAAAAGTCAATTAACACAATCCAGAAAAGGGGGGGGGGGAAGAGAGCGAGCGTGAATGTGAAAAGAGGGACAACAGGATGTAGAGAAAGAAAAGAGCAGAACAGGATAAGATCTTTGGGATAAGATACCAAGGAACTGAGAAGAAAAAAAAAAAAAAGAGAGAGACAGGAAACCTGAGAGGCAATGCCAGGGCCAATAGAGATAGTACTGACCTCAGTGGGTCCCATCTGAGCTGGTTGCAGGCCCCTGGTTCATTCCACCAGAGGGACAAACCCAGTATTCCTATAAATATAGGGGAAACTCTGGGCCCCCTCCAGTAGTTTTTTCAGAACAGAATCCCTTTCAGTCACATTCACTACTTCCAGGTTTATTGCAGTCTTTTTTCACTGCAAGTGGCTCACAGTCTAAGTGTCTTTGTGCCCCGGCAATGTCTCTAGCAGCATTAATCAATCAGAGGCATTTAAAATATCCAGGACAAGATGATTTTCAGGATACCAGGACAGTCAGAACATGACGGCAAGGGGCACATTCCCTAAATGACCTCAATCCTGTCTTTAAATTCATGGTCCCAAAAAACTCATCTGTACATTTAGAATGGTATCTATAGCCATCCATCCTATTCTCAGGACTCCTCTCCCTTAAATTAAAATACACAATTCTACAGAATGTAGAGGGCTGCCTATACGCAGGTATCCACCAAAACCCGAATTAAAAAGAAGCGTGTGCACCAAACAGATAGATGAACAGCAGAAGGTAGAGCCACCAGCTACCAAATCTGCACACACAAGATTCTAGGCATGCAATAACCGTGTGATACTAAAATTACACGTGCAAAAAAACGGAAGGTTCAATTTTGGGCACATACATTTAGATGTTCCTTTAGAACATCTAGCCTACATATTTTATTAAATCTAGAATTGCTGAACCCTTGTTTTGTTTCAAAACTTCTCCAGTTGGACTAGAGATGGTGCGCTATAATTAGTCTTTTAAAAGTTCTGTTAGCCACACTCCCAGCATTACCCATGAAAGCAGTTAAAACCACCATAGACTATTACCTCTGCATGGAGCTTATAAGCAAAGTTTGTGCAAGAGGCAATGTGGCCAAGTTGAGTGACAACTGCGTTGAAGAGGCCCAAATAGAGCTTTGACTTCACAGCAGTATAAAATCATGGCATGCTGCCATGTAGTGGTGGTGAAGTTATGGCACAGAGGACTAATTAAATAGCAGCATTGCTCGTAGACTTGGTCAGGAATTTGATAAAAGTGGTCTTTTTCACTGAACAGGGTTTCTCAGGTCTACAGGGAAAAAGAAAGAAAGACCTCTCACCCCAAAACAGCAACTGGATATTCCCCTGGTATGTGAGAGACTCAAGTTCCTGCTCTGAATCAGAGACTTGAACCACTTTAGCTGGAACTGGTTATTCCTGGGTCTCTCTCTGCATTGCAAACGTTCTAGTTTTTGTTCCAATGCAGAATGAAACCAAATATCAAAACATCAAAATTTTTTCATGAAACAGAATTCTTGTTGGCCAGCCAGCGCTAATTGCTAAGAACCAGTCTGTCCTATAGAGTTTTTCCTCACAGTTTTTACCCCTAGAGAAATTAAAAAGAAAACGCCCTTCCTAGTCTTCTCGCCCTCTATAGTACTCTGAGCAGCGTCCTTCACCACGGTGTTACATTTATAAAACTGGCATGGGTAAGGCAAAAATTTACTCTAAAATGGTCAAAGAAGAGAAAACAAAAACAAACCTCATCCCAAATTGAAAAAGTGATTCCACCTTCAGCAGGTTTGTGGGCTTTGGTCAAGTCTGATGTACTATGCGAGCAAAACCTCCCTCTCTCTCTATTCTGGCTCAGAAGGTGGCTTAACATGTAGTTCTGCTTACAGATAAAAAAACAAACAAAACCTTTTGACTTGAATAACTGTCAACTCTGCAAGTTCATTCCAGGCACTGAAAATCAAGCTGTGTTGTTTTCAGCTCATTCAGCACCAGCCACAATAACTATTTTGTAGGCTAAATTCTGCCCTTATTACATCTTTCCAATCCTCATCAAATCTCCTCATGGTCGCAAAAATGTAAATAAGGACAGAATTAGTTGATGATACAAGAGTCGAAATCCAGCTCATTCTCATGTTGCTGTATTGACTACACTACTGAACAGTAATGAGAGCATAGGAATTGCCATCAGGGCAGTGTCTCTGACGGTGGCCAGCACCTGATGCGTCAGAGGAAGCAGTAAGAAAACTGTAATATAATAGTCAGCTTGTAACAAGGTGGCATGATTTTCTGTTGACCGGTCCATTAGTACAGTCATCCCACCATATTTCAGTAATGCCTATTTTATCAAGATACCTTTTTATTGTCAGGCATTTTTGAATGCAAGCTTCTCACACTCATTTCTAGCTAGTTCTAGTTTTAATTTTTGCTTTGTGCCTATTTTAATTTAACTCTTTAATCTGATACCCTGTTATTTTTCTGGAGTGTACTTCTCTGATCTCAACCTGCCCTTCCTCCAGTTCAGCTGTAATTTGTGTCCTATCCTTTACTAGATACAGAGACACCTTTGTTCTATTGCCATCCCTAACAGATGTCTTTGTCTGACCTGAGTGCTTCTCAGCACCTGTTAGCTTTCTTCAGCATTTAAATAATCCACCAAAATTATGTCCCTATTTTGTGCAACAGTTTAGTTCCATCCCTTCTGCACTGGCTCTTCCTGATCCAAAAAACTCCACGGAAACAAATACATTTAAACCCTTCCTCTTCACACCATCTTCTCATCCACACAACCTTGAAGTCTCCCTTGTCTAGCTGTTGCTGCATTTGGAACTAGAAGTATTTTTTGAGACAGCTACCAAGAGTCCCTGGATTTAAACCTTGTCCTTAATAATTTAAGGCAGGGTTTCGCAACTCATGGGTCGGGATCCAAAACTGGGTCGGCAAAATGTTTCAAAGGGTTGCGTGGCAGCTCCGGTGGCTCCTGTCCCACGGTGCTGGCTGAGCTCACCTTACTGCTGCAGGCACTGCAATCTCTGGGTTCCCAGCACCATTCGGGTTGATGGCTGGAGTCCGAGGAGGACAAAGTTGAGTGCGTGGCACTGCAACCCCATGAGCCAGGTCACAACTCCACTCACACAGATGTGGTCCAATCAAGGGGGCAGGGCCAAACCTGAGTGGCACTGCAACCCCGGAGCTTGCAACGCCCGGAGCAGAGAGCCACAGCCAGCCCCACAACACAGGACAAACATTCACTTTGGGGTGAATGCCAAGCAGGACCCAACCCACTGGGGGGCAGGATTCGACCAAAACTATGCCAGGGCCTCCACCCCCAAACTATTTACTGGGTCATGACGGGCCATAAACGTTTACAGCTGGGTCCTGAGCCCAAAACGATTGAGAACTACTGAGCTAAAGTTAGCTCCCATGCTGAGAAAGGCATCAGACGGAGCAAGTACAAGGAAGTCTGAACTGCATGGGAGTTTGGTGCCAAGAAGAGCGTGATGCTGAAATAACTATTAGTGGAAGAAAGCATAGAAAAATCATTAAATCAAAACTTGGAGGTAGAGAACTAGCCATAGATTAGTCAAAGTAGGGACTATGCAGTTCAGTTGGCCTGAGCCAACTTCCATTGAACTCAATGGAAAGTCCTCTGTTTACTTCAAAGGGAGCTGGAAAAGTCCTAGCGTGCATAATATATTGCTATTTGCCTTGTGGCCACATGTATGCCCCCAGTGCAAGAAATGCATGTCCCTCAGCATCTTTAGGAGAGAGTTGCTGAACTGGGGGAGGCCCAATTACTTACAGAGACAATGTACAGGGGCACTCTAGGACACGCCTACCTGAGAAAAGGCTGTCTTGATCCTCCAGTTGATGAAATCAGTGTCACAGCTAAAGGACACACAGAGCAATATCAGTACCTGGGTAGGTGGTGACTACAACAGACATTAGAGGACTTGTCTTCACAGCAAGAAGGTGGTAGATCCCACAAGACATGTACTGAAACTTTGAGTGCGATCTGCTAGGGAGGAGCCTGCGGTTGTGGTACAGAATGGTACCAATAATATAAGGGAGTACAAGAGGGAGGTCCTGGAAGCTAAATGTCCATTATTAGGAGACAAAAATAGTTTAAAGATTGTCACTAAAAGCCAGATACACAAGGAACAGAATTGCCATTTTAGATCACAACTTTTCTGACTGTAAATCCATGTTAAGTAGCCACATATTTTAAAATAAAACATTAAAACTTAAGCATCTCTAGCATGTATTAATTCCCATATGCCTCCCTCCTAGCATACCCATACACCAAGTCAAACAAGTTCACTACATGACATTTTCCTAATGATTTCCTTAAAATGTCCCTGAAGCATAATAGCAATGGTCCTTTGCATTCCCCAGCCAGGGCTGCAGCTAGCTGTGTTTCCAAAGCTATGGAGCAGATAATCAGACCCGCTTAATGCAAAAAAATTCTGCTTCTACTGAATCTTCGGAACCTGGGCTTTAGCCCAACCACTGTCTTGGTTTTGTTTATATTTTCATGCTTTTCCTCACAACCCATGCACTTGCCTCTTCATTTCTTCACTGAAAGGGGCCTGGCATAAAACTCACAAGCTGCCTCCTCCAGCAAAATGCTGAATTGGCCTGCAAGGGGTGCTGGGCAAATGAGTAAGCACGTCCTTCTTTTCCCTCCAAGAGAGTCAGTCCATTGTGTATATGCAATGCATGGAGTCTCCTCGGAATTGAGAGTCACCAATCGGCTGCTAATGCTCAGTTTCTAACATGGCAGCCCACTGCACTATTGCTATGCCATTGAGCCTCAAACTCTCTCTGGTGTCAAGTCTAGCTATCAGACTTGGAAGTTATCATTATAGACAGCTTGTCCTGAATCCTTAATGAAGCTGCTATCAACATATCTGAGTCATTCTACAGCCTATTATATGGCATTCATCTGATCAGGCTATTTTAAAGCCTTTAAAATAGCGTCATTAGAGACAATTAGTTTTAAAAGACGAAAGTTCTAGATTTTACTTCCCATTCTAACCCCATTATTTGGTCAGTAACACCTTCTTAGAATCATAGAATCATAGAATATCAGGGTTGGAAGGGACCCCTGAAGGTCATCTAGTCCAACCCCTTGCTCGAAGCAGGACCAATTCCCAGTTAAATCATCCCAGCCAGGGCTTTGTCAAGCCTGACCTTAAAAACCTCTAAGGAAGGAGATTCTACCACCTCCCTAGGTAACACATTCCAGTGTTTCACCACCCTCTTAGTGAAAAAGTTTTTCCTAATATCCAATCTAAACCTCCCCCACTGCAACTTGAGACCATTACTCCTCGTTCTGTCATCTGCTACCATTGAGAACAGTCTAGAGCCATCCTCTTTGGAACCCCCTTTCAGGTAGTTGAAAGCAGCTATCAAATCCCCCCTCATTCTTCTCTTCTGCAGGCTAAACAATCCCAGCTCCCTCAGCCTCTCCTCATAAGTCATGTGTTCTAGACCCCTAATCATTTTTGTTGCCCTTCGCTGGACTCTCTCCAATTTATCCACATCCTTCTTGTAGTGTGGGGCCCAAAACTGGACACAGTACTCCAGATGAGGCCTCACCAATGTCGAATAGAGGGGAACGATCACGTCCCTCGATCTGCTCGCTATGCCCCTACTTATACATCCCAAAATGCCATTGGCCTTCTTGGCAACAAGGGCACACTGCTGACTCATATCCAGCTTCTCGTCCACTGTCACCCCTAGGTCCTTTTCCGCAGAACTGCTGCCTAGCCATTCGGTCCCTAGTCTGTAGCGGTGCATTGGATTCTTCCGTCCTAAGTGCAGGACCCTGCACTTATCCATATTGAACCTCAGATTTCTTTTGGCCCAATCCTCCAATTTGTCTAGGTCCTTCTGTATCCTATCCCTCCCCTCCAGCGTATCTACCACTCCTCCCAGTTTAGTATCATCCGCAAATTTGCTGAGAGTGCAATCCACACCATCCTCCAGATCATTTATGAAGATATTGAACAAAACCGGCCCCAGGACCGACCCTTGGGGCACTCCACTTGATACCGGCTGCCAACTAGACATGGAGCCATTGATCACTACCCGTTGAGCCCGACAATCTAGCCAGCTTTCTACCCACCTTATAGTGCATTCATCCAGCCCATACTTCTTTAACTTGCTGACAAAAATACTGTGGGAGACCGTGTCAAAAGCTTTGCTAAAGTCAAGAAACAATACATCCATTGCTTTCCCTTCATCTACAGAACCAGTAATCTCATCATAAAAGGCGATTAGATTAGTCAGGCATGACCTTCCCTTGGTGAATCCATGCTGGCTGTTCCTGATCACTTTCCTCTCATGCAAGTGATTCAGGATTGATTCTTTGAGGACCTGCTCCATGATTTTTCAAGGGACTGAGGTGAGGCTGACTGGCCTGTAGTTCCCAGGATCCTCCTTCTTCCCTTTTTTAAAGATTGGCACTACATTAGCCTTTTTCCAGTCATCCGGGACTTCCCCGGTTCGCCATGAGTTTTCAAAGATAATGGCCAATGGCTCTGCAATCACAGCCGCCAATTCCTTCAGCACTCTCGGATGCAACTCGTCCGGCCCCATGGACTTGTGCACGTCCAGCTTTTCTAAATAGTCCCTAATCACCTCTATCTCCACAGAGGGCTGGCCATCTCTTCCCCATTTTGTGATGCCCAGAGCAGCAGTCTGGGAGCTGACCTTGTTAGTGAAAACAGAGGCAAAAAAAGCATTGAGTACATTAGCTTTTTCCACATCCTCTGTCACTAGGTTGCCTCCCTCATTCAGTAAGGGGCCCACACTTTCCTTGGCTTTCTTCTTGTTGCCAACATACCTGAAAAAACCCTTCTTGTTACTCTTGACATCTCTCGCTAGCTGCAGCTCCAGGTGCGATTTGGCCCTCCTGATTTCATTCCTACATGCCCGAGCAATATTTTTATACTCTTCCCTGGTCATATGTCCAACCTTCCACTTCTTGTAAGCTTCTTTTTTATGTTTAAGATCCACTAGGATTTCACCATTAAGCCAAGCTGGTCGCCTGCCATATTTACTATTCTTTCGACTCATTGGGATGGTTTGTCCCTGTAACCTCAACAGGGATTCCTTGAAATACAGCCAGCTCTCCTGGACTCCTTTCCCCTTCAAGTTAGTCCCCCAGGGGATCCTGGCCATCCGTTCCCTGAGGGAGTCGAAGTCTGCTTTCCTGAAGTCCAGGGTCGGTATCCTGCTGCTTACCTTTCTTCCCTGTGTCAGGATCCTGAACTCAACCAACTCATGGTCACTGCCTCCCAGATTCCCATCCACTTTTGCTTCCCCCACTAATTCTACCCGGTTTCTGAGCAGCAGGTCAAGAAAAGCGCCACAAGAGCCTCACAATAGACTAAGCAGCATATTACAATGTAATTCATATTAAGTTGCATCAATGTTAACATAAAATGAACTCAGTCTGCAGCTGGATGTACTTCCACATCTCTTTGCCAGTCTAGGACAGTGCCTATTACTCCCATAAGAGTTTGGAAGTGCTCATGCTCCTTGTAGTCTAAGAACACGAGGCAAGACACTTTTCTGTACAAAGTGGTACAGAAACATACCCATTGATACATGTAGTATGTATACAGAATCTGATATACCTATTAATTATTAATGATTATTATTATTACTGTGAGCAAGCTGACCTAAATTAATACTACGGCAATGGATTAGCTGGTGATGTCAGACACCAGCAATGCTAGCCAAACAGGATATGCTGGCACACAAGACTGAGCTGCCAACTCAGCTCAGAGCTGGCTCTGTTTGTGCATTCCAGTGATGTCTTTTAGTGGTACAGAATCCCAGCAATGTGATCACCCCTGGCTAGAATGACCAACTGTCCATCTTCTGATCACTCGAGTAATAACTGATAATGCAGTGATATTACAGAGTTATGCAGTATTACAAACAATGACCAGGTAGATGAAGGGTATTAAAATGGGTGAGTAGTGGACATGATGTGACTGCTGCTCACTGAACCAAATATGGTTTGCACACTATTAACTTGTCCTTCCGCTCAGCTGTTTGCTGGAACTACCTATTGCCCCTTGTCATACGTTTAGACTTTAAGCTCTTTGGGGAAGGGACTGCATTTTTAGACATGTATATGATGCTTATCACAGTGGGGCCCTGATGCCTGACTGGGGACTCTAGTCGCTACCATAGGACAAGTAATTAATAATAGAGGGATAAGTCACTATGAAACTGGGACAAATGAACTTCAGCAATCATAAGAGATTAAAGTAAACTCAGGAAAGACTTCTGAAGAGGAAGTGAGTGATTTTTTATGCTACCCGGCATATTTGTTTGTCCCGTGTGCAAACTAGTTAACGATTGCAAGGGATTTACCCTTTGTCCCACTCTTCCTTTTAATAATCTAAAATAAAAATTATATTTTAACCTTATATGGTAAATAGTGGGGTGAGGAGATGCTTTTTGACTTCTTGTTTTGGGTGGTAGACGAGGGAAATCAGACAGGACATTCTTCTCTCTAAACCTGAATAAGTATTTAAAATCTGTTTTTAAGGGTGTAATAATGTAAGGGATTGGTTTAGATCTCATTATGTTTTACTGATCGGTGTGATTAATACCCACCATGTGCTTCTGGTAATAAGTGCCTTAGAAGTCTGTACCCCCTAAAAACGTACTCCATGGAGATGGAAAGGAGAGAAACTACACATAAAAAACAGAGATTAATGTGTGTGTGAGAGAGAGAGAGACAACAGAAGAGTATGAGTGTTTGCTAGAGAAACACAGAGACAAAGAGAGAAATGAAGAGAAACAGACGAATATTACATAGTGTTACACAGCTCTTTTCAAAGCTGAGGTATCTCAGAGCAGTAACTTGGATACTAGCAGTGCAGTGACTGTAAGCAAACATGTTAGTCATTAAGGATCTGTCCTGCAAGGCGCTGAGCACCTCCTGCCAGGTGCAAAGCACCCACAACTCCCATCAACCTCTGTGAGACCTAAGGGTACTCAGTACCTCACAGGAGGCACTCAGCACCAAGCAGGACCAGGCCCTAAGTACTCAGCAGTAACTCACACATGCAGCCTTGGACATTAGAGCCTGTTTTATCGAGAGAAGGAATGTTGGCCAGGATGAGAGAGAAAGCTGGAAAGAGGGAGCAGCATTGCAAGAGCACGGCACTTTCAGGTATGGAGAACAGCCTGTAAGGGGGCCCCCTTATAAAGGAAACAAAATAAAATACCTGGCTGGGAAATACCTCTCTTCCTTTCCTGAGAAAAACAGCCAACATATACAACACCTCTGACGGCGCTCAGGAGGGTTAGAAAAGCTCCCACTGGGGAGAGAAGATCTAACGCTGCACCAAGAGAAAGAAAAGGAAGGATTTTACATACAAAGTTATGCCATTATGGAGCCAGGAGAACATTCTAGGGAGGAGCCAACAGGGCTTGAAATAACTATGAATGATTACTACTTGTTTCATGGGAAGCTCAGCTAGGCAACAGCTAGCATTCACAACTTCAAAAATATGATTTTTGCAGAAACCATCGCCAAGAGTCAACCTTAACTACACCACACTGGTGTCAGGCCACCTCCGAAGCAGCATTAAACAAATACTAACATCTGCCAGGAAGTGTCTGTCAGTGTTGGGTGGGAACATTTAAACTTTGCTTCCAATGGAAGATCTTTGCCCATTTGTAGCTGCTGGTCAGTGAGTCTTCAAAAAGAGGAGACGGGAAGAAAAGAAGGTGCAAGGGGCAGAAGATATCACGGTGACCATATAAAAACATTAATAGAGAAGGGGAAGAGGGTGAGGTGCAGAAAGGGAGCTGCCTCTGATGTACCAATGCCACCAACTCAAAATTTTTACAAGCTGGCAATGCTGCATTTGATAAAAATTCTTGATATGATTACTGCATATATTGAAACCAATTAGTACATATTTTTGGACTAATACAGTACAGACCAACCCTGTCCTGTTCAGCACGGTGAGTGGGAGGAGGGATACCAGCAGATACACACTCTGCTCCAGGCATCTTGCCAATCAGGGCAAGTTTCCACTAGTCAGGACTTGGGCTCCAAGTGGTGAGGATGCATTTTCTTACTATTCAGAAATGTGGCTGCATGCACCCCTAACTAAAGTATGCACCTGACGAGAATACATGCTAGACACATCACTTGGCCAGCAGACCACACTCCCCCACGGGTGGCCATTGTGAATAAGCCAGAAGTATGACAACAATTAATTTTTAGCATTTAATATTTGAAGTAATTTGCAAGTAAATTGTAATAATTAATGTTTGCAATAGCATATTGAGATCCTGGGATGAAAAACACAGTAAGTCGTCTTATTATTATTATTGCAAATATCTTGAATAAACAAACAACACATACATATACTTTCAGATGTCACCACTCAGCCAGATGTTAAAATCATGATCAGCCAACTCCCATTGCCTATTTGGTAAGTATGCTGTAATTTGGAGGATAATTGATATTTTTAAATACTGATGGTTCATTACAATGTGCACTGTGTTTGCTGTCAATTGTTTATTAATGTTAAGTTTGATTACTATGTTCCTGTGAATTATTTAAATAATAGATTTGTCAATTCCAGGAAAATGTGGAGGTAAACAAAACAATTCTGCTTAAATGTCACCTATTCCATTTTGTATTCTTTTGTTTTCTTGTTACTCTGAATGTTTGTATGACAACAGCAACTTTGTTGTTTAAGGGTTCTGCTACTTTTGCTTTATGCCCTTGCTGAAGTAATAGTAATGGTTTAGGTTTAGCCACACAGGTGGTTCCTTTTCTTTTCCATTTAAAATGCAGTGATGATACAGACATTGGTCTGGAGAAGGGATTTGACTGAGATGTGCACCACAAACAGAGATAGATGAGAATTTTTCAACTAAATGAGTTTTTGTCAGCAAATGCAGCAGGCAAGGACCCAATTCATTAAAATCAAAAGGTGTCTCAAGTCCAGAATGCAATTTCCAGTCAAAATGAGAGAAAGAGACGAAGACTCACCTCAGAATAGTCAATAGGGCACATTGCAGGTGAGTGCCCTGAACATTGGTCTACAGAGTCAGTCTCTCTCTCTCCCTAGTCTAGTGAATATTTAATTATTTATAGAAAGTGAAACAGCTCCAACAGGAGCCTGAAAGGGAGATTGACTCCATAGGCCGTACCTGATTCAGAGCAGGGATTTAAACCTGGGTCTCCCCCATTCCCCGAGTGCCCTGACCACTCGGCTTGTTCTTTTTTGCCCGCAAAAATGTTGTCAGAGGTCTAGCTTTTGTTCCAATGTGAAACAAAACCAATTGTTGAAACGTCAACATTTTTCATGAAACAGAATTCTTGTTTCTCAGACAGCCTTAGCAGTAGGCTTAACAAATAGATTTTGGAAGAGTTTTTAAGCATAGCTGAGAGGGCTTGGGAATCTCTAAAAGCGACCAGGTCACAGAGGTAGACAGATGGGCATAATGTACCTTTAGCAATACGCACACACACACCCCAAAACCCCCATAAAAAAATCTGTTAATTGAGTTAATGTTGCTCAAATGCATTGCCTACTAATGAATTCTTTTTAAAACCATGAATCACTAGTTAAGACGGGGTGGGCAAACTTTTTGGGCTGGTGCAGGGGGATGGGGAGTAGGAAGGAGTGTGGGGTGTGGGAGGGGGTGCGGTGTGCAGGAACAGGCTCAGGGCAAGGGTTTGGGGCAGAGGAGGGGTGCGGACTGCAGGCGGGAGCTCCGGGCAGGGGTGCAGACTGCGGGAGGGAGCTCAGGGCAGGGAGTTGGGGTGCAGGAGGGGTGCGAGATGCAGGCAGGGGACTTAGAGCAGGGAGTTGGGGGGCAGGAGGGGTTCAGGGTCCAGGCGCCGCTTACCTAAAGCGGCTCCAGGGTGGCAGTGGCGTGCACCGGGGCCAGGGCAGGCTCCCTGCCTGCCGGCCCTCGCCCCAGGAAGTGGCCGGAACCACGTCCCTGCGCAGCCCCGGGGGGGGGGGCCCCCACAGGGCTCCGCGCACTGCCCTTGCCACGTCTCCAAGTACCTCCCCCGAAGCTCCCATTGGCCGCAGTTCCCCGTTCCCGGAGGCAAGGGCAACGCACAGGGCCCTCTGTCCCCTCCTCCCCCCGGGCCTCAGGGATGCGGTGCCGGCCGCTTCTGAGAGCGGCGCGGGGCCCGCGGCACAGGCTGGATCTGGCCTGCAGGCCGTAGTTTGCCCACCCCTGAGTTAAGACAACATTTACATACATACCAACCTCAAATATGCTTTACCACTCAAACATCATAATTAGAACTGGTTGAATAATGAAAACCTATTTTCATATACACACTCAATTTCTGAAGTGGTTTTCATTTTGAAATGTTCAAACTGGATTTTTTTCTTTTGTTTTCTTTTTTAAATTTTTAGGGGGGGTTAATTTTCAATTTTTTAAAAGAAAACTTTTTGAAAATGAAATGGTTGTTGAGACATTTTGTTTACCAGAATCCCATGAAAAATGTTTTTAAATTACAAGAGGCCTGATTTTTTAAGATGAAAAATTTCAACGTCAATTTATTTGCAAACATTTTAAAAAGCCCATTTTTAAATCAGTAAAGTAGCTGTTCAAAAGTTTCAACCAGCTTTAATCATAGTGCCCAAACACACATTGTCTGCTCAACTCCATAAACTCCATCTCATTTCCACCATAGAACCACCTGCACTGTGCACACCGAATCAATGATAGAATATCAGGGTTAGAAGAGACCTCAGGAGGTCATCCAGTCCACCCCCTTGCTCAAAACATCTAAGTCCGCAGTAACATCTAAGTAACAGCTAGAGTACTCATCATAGCTAAAGACAAATGACCACAAAACACATGCAATGGTGAAGTTTGTATATGAAAAAATATGAGGTCAGACTTGAGCTTGGGAAGGAGCAGGCATAGGGTGGGAGTTGCTGCAAAATCAGGCTTGAGAACCAGAGCTTGCATACATATAAACCCCATCTCAGTAGTGCAACTGTGGAGGAAGAAGGCATATGGATTAGGGACCAGGGCTCCCTGCTAGGCAGCTTGTCTTCCTGCCTTCCCATAGTCAGGAATAGGGGAGATACATGTGAAGAGGAGGACAGATGAGGAGTTAGGGAGCCAGGCTAGGCAAGAGGGGAGGAAAAAAAGCAGCTGGTGGATCCAGGCAACTCTGGAAGTGTTTTGATGCAAAGCAAATTAAATTATGACAACTTAGGGAAACTGCTCTTTTGGGGCCTAATTGTGACCCCGGCAATGCTCCTATGCAGGGCACCAAGGTGGCATAAGCATTTCAAGGGCAGCAGCATGGTGGGCAAGAGACACTGCCACTGCGGGTAGAGCTTTGGTAGTTCTGACATGGAGGGCAAAGTGAATTGCACCAGGAAAAAGACTACTGTAGCACTTACTTTCCTTACGGAGCAGTGGGGGAAGCAGGAACTAAACTGTGACCTGCAAAGTCACAATATGGTCCCTATTCTACTGTTGGTACAGCGCAGCTACATGCTTCCTCCTACTGGGGATGGATTGCGAGGTGCCAATCCAACCTTTTATGTTTAAATATAAAGTATGAAAATGACTTCTCAAGTTTCATTGTGAGAAAGGGTGTGGGTATGCAGAAAGAGGGGTGGAATTTGTGGTGATAGTGTTTCTTTGGCTCCCTGTAGCCAAACAAACATATGAGAGGTCAGGACCAAAATTCAATAAGGGATCATTTTAAAGTCTGTCTTCTACCCAAGCTAGTAATTGCTTTTCTAAAAAACCCGATAATTACATGGAAAATTAATTTTAATGAGTATTGTGGTTAATTTCAAGACTAAATCTGGTTATTAAAATAGGAAGTAGAGGGATTTCAGGCCTGTTTTAAGTACAAATCTTAATGCAAATTTAACTATGGATTTGCTACTGATGCCTCCATACCAAATTATGCTAATACAGGCATAGTTTGGGTTAGAAACCAAAAGGAAGTTACCAAAGAATTTTGTCTCTCATTTTAAACTTAAACATTTCTACATAGTTTTAATTTCTGTAACATTTTGGCTTTAACCTGTACAGTAAATAGGGACCAATCCAACAAAGCATGTTTAACTTTCAGCACATTAGTTGTCCAAATGACAGGGACAAGTCTTTGCTAGATTGGGGTTCCAAGTAACTTTTCATAACATTCTCTCTCTCTCCTTTTACTAGCTGCTGGTGTTTCTGTGCCTTATGTTTAATAATCTCCCACCTTTCTATTCCTGTGTTTGTTCTCTCCTCTTGCCAGCTCTATCTGCTGTTCCATAATCTTTCCATTCCTCTCTCACCTATTTGTCATTGATTTTTCCCATCTTCCTTATCGCTCATTCCTTTGTCTCCACCCATTACTAATTCTCTGCATTACCCCACTACCTAACCACACCCCTGCTACTCTCTCAGACCTCATACATATGCACCCGCATGCATATCCACAATGTAACCTTTGAAATCTTAAATGAGATTCTGATACCTACACAGCACAGAATACAAACCAGAGTTCGTGCTAGGAAAAGCCCACTAGGTGTTTACAGCTGCTTGCATACTTAAGGAGGATATTAATGCCCAAAATCTATTGTTTCCTCTCTTCCCTTCCCCCTCTATTTCCCCCACAATCTATTCTCCTCCCACACTTGCTTCTGAAAATGTCAGGTGTTTTTGAGGAGTCTGCATGAGGCCTAAGACAGTGATAGAAACTAAGTGAAACATGGCTGGGTTACCTTGGCAGTGAGGCGTAGGCTGCTGGACTTCCTTTGACGTAGCCCTAAGCAGGGAGGGTTTGTGCACTTTGTAGGAGGAACGGGAACTGTTCAGGGCGTGCAAATTGGTGCTTCTAATCACTGGCAGGCAGGAGTTTGGGGTAGTGGAGACACAGTAGGCTGATGCAGTGGGAAGCAGAAGCCAGCAGGGTTTTGCACTAGCTGACTCCATCTGCATTAGCCTGCCCAGAGAGACACTGCAGTGCATTAGAGAGAGGGGAAAAACTGGCCTAGCAGCCCATTGAAGTGACCAATATATTAAATGCCTGGTTACTTGGTAGCCCACTGGTTTAGTTTGGAAGAAACATGCAAAAGTTCAGATCTCATGCCAAACTCTTTGGTGTGGAAATCAGGCTGGATTATCTTGCAAAAATATTTTCAGTCAGATTTCCAGTTCTTACTGGTCTGGGCTGAGTCAAAAATACCATTTACATTTCTTCTCTCCTGGCACTTCTGTTTCCACTCCTGGCCAAAACCAGGAAATGGATAGAAACAGTACATTAACACAACTAAAAAAGGATCAGCCTTTTAAAACCACAATAAAGTTTTTAATTCACTTCAATCATTATTTTGCAAGAGGCTGCCAATTGTTTTTTCTTTCATTGGAATAGTTTGTCCTTCCTTATTCATGATGTCTTCTCACTTGTATTTTTTTGTTTATCCATATTACATATCACAGTTTAAACACACAATACAACCTATGTTATTACACAATACAAAGTCAGAAGTATTATGTTTCTCACTTCTATTTAATCAGATAGGGGGGTTATTATGTATACTCAGCCTTGCATTTCACATTTCATTTACAGAAGTTACAATTTCAGAAGTTAGGGTACATTCCTCTCCCCCCCTTATATACACTTTTCAAGAAAGGCCTCATTCCATTCTCTTCACCTTGTATAGCCAGATTGCAGAATGCTACTGGTAAACATTTAAAAAGGGAACTTTTCCGCTTTTCTTGTGTCTATTTATTAAAGGCAATATCGTTCCTTCTGTTCCACTGGGATTCAAGCCCTGTCACTATTTCCTCAATCACCATGACTACACGGTGGCACTTCTCTGACTGTGTAAAATGGCAGTGTTCCCAAAATCTTCTGCTAGGAGAAAAAAAAAAAAAAAAAATCAGTCTTCCTATATCTCTTCCCTAATATTAGATTTTCCTCTCTCCATCATCAACCAACTCATCCATTTCAATCTCTTGTCAAAATTCAATACAGTAGATCAGGGGTCGGCAGCCTTTCAGAAGTGGTGTGCCGAGTCTTCATTTATTCACTCTAATTTAAGGTTTCGGGTACCAGTAATACATTTTAATGTTGTTAGAAGGTCTCTTTCTAGAAGGCTTTAATATATAACTAAACTATGGTTGTATGTAAAGTAAATAAGGTTTTTAAAATGTTTAAGAAGCTTCATTTAAAATTAAATTAAAATGCACAGCCCGCCGGACCGGTGGCCAGGTGCCGGGCAGCGTGAGTGCCACTGAAAATCAGCTCGCGTGCCGTAGGTTGCCTGCCCCCAGTAGTAGAATTCCTGAGGTGTTTGTAACTCTCAAATGTTCATACCTCTGAACAAAACATTACGGTTGCTCTTTCAAAAGTTTACAACTGAACATTGACTTAATACAGCTTTGAAACTTTACTATGCAGAAGAAAAATGCTGCTTTTAACCATCTTCATTTAAATGAAACAAGCACAGAAACAGTTTCCTTATCTTGTTGCATCTTTTTTATTAAACTTTCCCTCTTTTAAGCAGTTTACGTTTAACACAGTAGTGTACTGTATTTGTTTTGTGTGTGTGTGTGTGTGTGTGTGTGTCTTTCTTTCTCTCTGCTGCTGCCTGACTGTGAACTTCCGGTTCCAAATGAGGTGTGTGGTTAGGGTGACCAGACAGCAAATGTGAAAAATTAGAACAGGTGGTGGTGGTAATAGGAACCTATATAAGAAAAAGACCCAAAAATCGGGACTGTCCCTCTAAAATCGGGACATCTGGTCACCCGATGTGTAGTTGACTAGTCTGTTCATAACTCTGAGGTTCTACTGTATAAATGAATTACAATAGCTGGGGTGTTTTTTCTATAAACAACTCCATTTCTATTCACAAGAAAGGAGTTTCTCTCCTTTTGGCTACAAAACAAGCTAGAAGTGTCCTAACACTGCAGTGGGATTAGCAGCGGATGACATTTGAGCAAAAGAGAGCCCAACTCTCATTTAATTTCCTCTGGTGACAATAACTTTATTACAGTCATGGAGTTATTTCAGATTTACAGACTGAAAATCAGGCCCTTTATCTCTCAGACGAGCAGGAGCCAGATTAAGTAGTACCACAGGCTGAAACAGATTCAAATCTGGTTCTTCTTTTTTAATACAAAAGCAGAAATGTTTTTCTAGCTTACACACACACACACACATTGTGAACTCCAAAACAGCGATACTACTACTGAGCACTTATGTAGTCCCTTACAGTTTTTTCCAAAGCACTGTAAAAAGCATTAACTAGTCCTCATAACACCTCTGAGGTAGGCATTAGCCCCAGTTTTCAGATTAGGACAGGGAAGGTGAAGGTCAACATTTTCAAGTGAGTGATTAACACTGGGCTCCTAAATGTATGTAATGCAAGTAAAAGTGGCTTGATTTCCAGAAGAACTGAGCATGAACAAATGCCACTACAGCCATCCTCAGCTATCCCTTCTATTTAGGTACTTAAATATGAAATGTAACCGCCCAACAGTAGGCAGCCAGCGTCAGACTCAGCAGGGGGCTGGCTAGAGTAAAAACGGACATAGGACGAAGCAAGAATGGAAGCAAGGGCTGGCTGGAGCACAGATAAACTATCAGAACTACTAGGCTTGTGGCACCTTAGAGACTAACCAATTTATTTGAGCATGAGCTTTCGTGAGCTACAGCTCACTTCATCGGATGCATACCATGGAAACTGCAGAAGACATTATATACACACAGAGACCATGAAACAATACCCCCTCCCACCCCACTGTCCTGCTGTTAATAGCTTATCTAAAGTGATCATTAAGTTGGGCCATTTCCAGCACAAATCCAGGTTTTCTCACCCTCCGCCCCCACACACACACACACAAACTCACTCTCCTGCTGGTAATAGCTTATCCAAAGTGACCACTCTCCCTACAATGTGCATGATAATCAAGGTGGGCCATTTCCAGCATAAATCCAGGTTTTCTCACCCCCCCACCCCCATACACACACAAACTCACTCTCCTGCTGTGGGAGTACTCCTGACGAGGTACTGAAGTTGAGCAGACTAGAAAGACTGCTTCCCTTAGGAGTCTATGTACCTGCCTTAGGATCACTCAGGTGGGTTCTTGCCTGTGGATTGGCTGAACCTGGGTAAGTGGCATAGGGTCTAAAAGGTAATTGCCTCCTATGACTCATCACATGCTCTGGCTCAGGGACTCATCAGGTTTAAGCAGGCTCAGGCTCAGAGGAAATTCAGGGATGACTCATCACACTCAGGTTTTAAAATGTTGGTTTAAGTGACTTGCCCAAGATTACACAGCAAGTTTGATGGCAGAGCAGGGGTCAGAACTCAGGATTTCCTGCCATACTTTCCATCCACTATGCTATAGTAGTTCTCTAAGTAAATTAATATCTCTCATCAGTCCTAGGCTTTGCTAGCAACTGGGGAAAATTATTGGTTAAATATTCGACATGGTTGGAGGATAAATATTTTCACAAAACATTTAAAATGAAACAAAATGCTTATCACACAAGGCACAGTCAACCTGCAGAACTCCTTGCCAGAGTATGTTGTGAAGGCAAAGATTAGAACAGGGTTCAAAAAAGAACTAGATAAGTTCATGGAGGATCGGTCCATCAATGGCTATTAGCCAGGGCTGGTGTCCCTAGCCTCTGTTTGCCAGAAGCTGGGAACGGGCGACGGGATGGATCACTTGATGATTACCTGTTCTGCTCATTCTCTCTGTGGCACCTGGCATTGGCCACTGTTGGAAGACAGGATACTGGGCTAGATGGACCTTTGGTCTGACCCAGTATGGCCATTCTTATGTTCTAAAATGTTTTGGGTTTTTGACAAAAAGAACAAAGACAAGTTTTAGGTTTTCCCCCTTCGCACTACCTTTTGTCCTCACTGATGAAAGGGTAAAAGAATAGAGGCGGTGAGGAACCAAAAACATAAAAATGAAAGGGGTGGTTTTGGGGGTTTTTTTTTAAGTTTTCAATTTTTCATCAAAAAAACCAAGACAACATTTTGACCAAAATAAAAAATTTCCATGCAAATTTTCATTTCCGTTAAAAAGATATGTTCATTCAAATAATAGTTTTGACAAGAAAAATCGATGTAAAGAATAAGATTAAACTGCCACCTCAGTGCAAATACACTGTTGGCACTTTTGCTTTTAGCCCTGGTGACACTGGAATTCAAAATCATGAAAGATTCCAAAAGAAAAGAATGCAAAGGACATGGGGGAGGGGGAAGAATCACAGGAAAAATATTTCATAAGTGTTCTGAACATTCTGGAATTAAATGTATAGGGCCAGATGGAGTTGTACCCATTTATGCCAACTGAAGATCTGGCTTATAGTGCTGGTGTCAATGTCTAACTAGGTGTGGGGTATGAACTACTCTTATCCATTTGTGGCCCCTTCATTTCAGGTTTGCAGCACAATACCCGAGCAATGAAAGGAAGTTTGTTCTGCCACTAACTGAGCTGTACCTGTTCTGTGAATAAGAAACTACAGGCTCTAGGGATAATTGCATAACTTTCACAAGCACTAAAATAAATAATGCTAAGGAATAAATATATACACTGTATTTAGTCTAAAGATCAAGCATCAAAGTGCACTTTTTGAAAAACTGAATGTTAATTTTGCAAATAGTTCATCTAAATTACAAATAAAATTGTTTAAATATTTCAGATTTTGTTGCAAATAGAAGTTATTGTCCATTCAGCTAGCTCACTTCCAGGAAATTGTTAAATATTATCATTGGATATAAAGCATTTTAACAGTATTAATCATGATGAGGATGAGGATGAGTATGATGAATGGAACACCAGAATAGATAAGGATTTAAAATGGAAAGTGAATGATCTCATCTTGATGATAAACGTCACAAAGAAATTATTGAAGTACACAGCAATAGCATAGAAAGCACATGCCACCGTTATAACTACATTTCCTATAGGCAATATTTTTCTTATGGTGATTTACAGAGTTTTTACTCCTCATTAGAAGCTTCTACTGTCAACAGCTGGAACATGGGCAGTCATGTCTAGTGGTTGGAGCTGGAGTCGGTAGCCAGGAATAGGAGCCCAAGGTCAGAACCAAAATCAGAACCGAAATATGAAGTCAGGAATCAGAGCTGAGGGTCAGAGTCAAGTTCCTGCAGTGAAACAAGGCTGTGGCCAAGGGAGGGGCAGGGTGTGGGCAAATACTTTGAGCAGCCACCAAATTGCTGCTGCTGCTGGGCCTAGGAACTGTTCTGCTTACTCTTGCCACCAGTTGGGTGGTGTAGCCCAGCAGGCAGCCTACTACAAGCCAGTTGTGCTCGTTAGGTTGTCCAGACACTGGATCTGCTGCAGGCCCTGATTCCTGACCATACTCCCCATGAAAGGGCACCTCCTAGGGGCCTGGTTTCGCTGGGTTCTTCTCGTAGAGTTCTCACAATAGGTCCAGGGCATGCATATTCTCTACCAGTTCCCAGACCATTCGTCCAGACTGTAGCCTTCCAAGTCCACCAGGTCTTAGAGTCTTCCCCTAACTTGCCGAGAGCAGAGGATTTGGTGGAACAAGTACCCCTCCTATCCATGGACTATTATGGGTGGTGGTGACGGATTGGAGCCATTTGGGTATGGATTCTCAGTGTAGGACCTTAAAAGTTAAATGTGAAAGACAGGGTGGATCTTCAAGGACTTGGGCAGTTGTAACTAGAAAGCCACTGAAGAAATATAATCTTGAAGGGGCCCAGATATCAATAATCCAGTTTGGCTTTGGGCAGAGAGCAACACCTTGTCCCCTACAGGCAGATTTGGGACAGCTCAACATTCTTGGTCCACGTGGTGCCTAAAGGCTTCTTTGGGAGACTGCAAGTGTTCCTTATTCTCCCAATGTACATGGGAGGCAAAATCCACAGTGGCCAGCACTGGGGAACTTATGGGTAAGTCTGGGTGGAAGAAGAGCTAAGAGTCATAGTTTGCAAAGAATGGGATATATTGGGTCAAGGCATGGTTCACATTGTTATATGCCAATTTGGCGTAGCACAGGGTGACCCAGTCATCCTGGTGGTAACTCAGAACACAGTGAAGAGACTTCTTCAAAATTTGATTGACTCTGTTTGCCCATTAGTCTGCAGGTGATAAGTGGATGAGAGAAGGGATTTGACGCCAATGAGTCCGAGAAATATTCTCCAGACTCGGGAGATGAACTGAGGTCCCCAGTCTAATACAATGCTTGTCCATAACCCTTAGCAGCGGTTGACATTTTCCAGGAAGAGCAAAACTATCTCCCATGCAGTGGGAACAATACAGTATGGGCTGAAGTGCACCATCTTTGCTAGGAAGTTGATGGCAAGCAGGATTACTGCGTGTCCCTGAGTGTGTGGCAGTTCTAAACTGAAGTCTATTGATATAGTAGACCAAGGCAGTGGAGGCATGAACAGAGGATGGAGGAGACCTAGGGATTTTGATTGTATATCCTTGGTATGGGCACAGAGGTCACAGAACCTTATATAATTCTTAATGTAAATTGGTAGGCCTGGCCAGAAATTCCTCTAGATCAGATTCCAAAGTCTTATATTAGCCTGCAAGTGGTAAATTGTGGCACAGTTTCAATACCACAAGCCTAGGTTCTCCCCCCGCCCCCCAGAACATAAATACAACCCTTACAACAGAGAAGGCCTTTCTGAAATCAGAACTTGGAATCAAGTCAGATACCCACATCATTCATGGTCTAGTAGATCTGGGTCACAAAGAGGTCAGCGGGGAGCAGATGGAGGATTTCAGACCCTGCCAACTGTCCTCTTGACAAAGTGGGAAACCTTGAGCACAGTGGCACAGGGCTCTTTGCCAGGTTCAATATATTCGTCTTTGCAGGATAGATCACCCACCATCCCATTTCTCATCCCTGGACGATAGGTAACTGTAAAGTCAAAGCGAGCAAAGAAGAGAGATCAGCAGATCTGGTGCTGGTTAAGGCATCTAGCAGTCCATAGGACCTCCAGGTTCTTGTGGTAAACACGACTTGGACTGGGAATCAAGCCCCTTCTAGGAGGTGGCGCCTCTCTGAAAACCGCCTTTATAGCCAGTAGCTAAACATCACATATTTTTTCCACTGGGTTAGTTTCCAAAATTAAAAGGCAAAGGGGTGGAGTTGGTTGCATGGGCCTTCATGTTAAGACTGTACCCCACATACAGCAAACTTAGAGGCATCAGCCTTAACTGTAAATGGATTAGTGGTATCTGGGTCAATCAGGATGGGTGCAAGGTGAATGTCGATCAAAGGTCAACTGAGCTTCTGTGTACCAGACAAACTAGGCTCTCTTTTCAAGGAGTGCCATAAATCACTTGATGATTACCTGTTCTGTTCATTCTCTCTGTGGCGAATTGGTGAACCCCAGAAATCGCTGCACCCTGCATTCATCCTTGAGTGCAGTCCAGCTGAATATTACCGATCTGGGTCAGACAGGGATTCTAACTGTGCCAGTTCACCTTTAATGTCATCATTTAGGCTGAGCTGGAAATGATAATGCTGTGTGGTACTGTTCCACTCGGCATTTACTACAAAGTACCGGAACCCCATGGCATAGCTAGCAACTGTGGCATCCCTGCAGCAACACCTGAAGTGTGACTTTTGCCATACGCTCGTGACATGGATCATTGATGATCACCTCCATAGCCTGAACAAAGTCCTCGAACTGTCCCAGAAGCGGGCTTGATTCTTCCAGGACCAGAGAAACCCAAGCCAGGGGCTCCCCACTAAGCAGGCTGATAATCAATCCCAGGCTTGGTCAGTGAGTACAATGTAGCAGAAATAGGAGCAGATACAGATTTAGGAATCCACAAAATTGCCATGACCACCATCAAACTTGCCAGGTGTGGGAGCTTGGGTTGGAGCTGAAAGCGTGGCAGAACAGCATTCTGCACCTGCTGGGTGGCAACCTGGGCCTGCAAGGTCCATAGGGACCCCACTCTCTGTCGGAGAGATAAATGGCCTTTGTAGGGTCCATGCTCACCATATCAGCTCCAGTTCCCTGTTCTGGGGCTGCTCAAAATCGTCAGTGACTGAGACACGGACTGAGAGTTGTACCTAGTGGCTGGAGCCGGAGTCAGCCATCAGGAACCAGAGCTAAGGGTCAAAAGCAGAGTCAGAGGCCAGATGCCAGCGCTGAGGGTCAGAGCCAAAGTCATGAATCAGAGCTTAGGGTCAGAGCCAGGTTACGTGGAGTGAGGCAAGTCTGGGTCCAAGGCAACAGAAGGGCTGAGACCGAGGAAGCCGAAGGGATGGAAAAAGGCAGGAGCAGGGCTGGGATGAGGCAGGTGCAGGAGCTATCACAGCTGTGGGTGACTGCTTTGAGCACCCACCAAACTGCTGCTGCTGGCCTGAAGAGCTGATCTGCTGACTCTTCCCACCAATCAGTCTGTGTAGTCAATCAGGCAGCCTACTACAGGCCAGTTGCACTCATTAGGGTGCCCTGAGGCTGGCTCTGCTACAGGCCCGGATTCCTATATCTTCCTCTATCAGCTACACTGTTGTGTATGTAATGTAGGATAATAAATTGTGGGGGATTACAGGGATACTGCAAGTATGATGACAGTGTAGGGGACCCAATCATAGAATCACAGAATATCAGGGTTGGAAGGGACCTCAGGAGGTCATCTAGTCCAACCCCCTGCTCGAAGCAGGACCAATCCCCAACTAAATCATCCCCGCCAGGGCTTTGTCAAGCCTGACCTTAAAAATATCTAAGGAAGGAGATTCCACCACCTCCCTAGGTAACGCATTCCAGTGTTTCACCACCCTCCTAGTGAAAAAGTTTTTCCTAATATCCAACCTAAACCTCCCCCACTGCAACTTGACACCGTTGCTCCTTGTTCTGTCATCAGCTACCACTGAGAACAGTCTAGATCCATCCTCTTTGGAACCCCCTTTCAGGTAGTTGAAAGCAGCTATCAAATCCCCCCTCATTCTTCTCTTCCGCAGACTGAACAATCCCAGTTCCCTCAGCCTTGCCTCATAACTCATGTGTTCCAGTCCCCTAATCATTTTTGTTGCCCTCCGCTGGACTCTTTCCAATTTTTCCACATTCTTCTTGTAGTGTGGGGCCCAAAACTGGACACAGTACTCCAGATGAGGCCTCACCAATTTCGAATAGAGGGGAATAATCACATCCCTCAATCTGCTGGCAATGCCCCTGCATATACATCCCAAAATGCCATTGGCCTTCTTGGCAACAAGGGCACACCGCTGACTCATATCCAGCTTCTCATCCACTGTAACCCCTAGGTCCTTTTCTGCAGAACTGCTGCCGAGCCATTCGATCCCTAGTCTGTAGCGGTGCACCAATATATTTGACCAATATATGCACACATTTCACACTGCTAGCTACAGCCCTACCCGCTGGTTTTAGTCAAGTACAAGAGACCAAGGGAGCATGCACATGCAACATTATTGAGTGCTATGTAATTATATAAGATTGAAGGGTATATTCTCCCCCCATTCCACACGTGGAGCTTTGCTTTTGACACTAATACAGCCTTGGCCTTGCCAGTGTGAGTTCTATGCTGAGATCTGTAATTATTTTAGCAACAGCACATTCCTATTCTTAGCATATTGTGATTCCATCATCTTTTAGGTTCAGCAGTTCAGAATGTGAAGTCTTATCCTGCAAAGGGCTAAGCATCTCCTGAGTGTCCTCCACTGAGAATGGAATCAATGACAATTGAGGATGTTCAGAATTTCACAGAAGGCGCTCAAGGGGGATTTTCAAGAGAGCACAGCATTGATCCAACTCTGTTCCAATTGAAGTCAAAGATAAAACTCCCTTTGATTCCAACAGGAGCAGAGTTTGGCCAGTGCTGAGCTCTTTTGAAAATTTCACACACTGTGCTTTGCAAGTTTAGGCTCTGAGTCATGCCTTCTTAATCTGACATATTTTATGGGTTCACTCATGGTTTACTAGTATGAAAATATTTAAGAGTCAGACTTTGCAAGAAAACGTCACAAAAGGCAAATCTAAAATGTCTCTAATTAAAAATAGAACAACATATAAAGATACAACAGGTTTCCTCCTACACTTGTTCTCAGACACCACATTCTACCCAATATTCACTTTGTGTCCCTTTCTGTGATTTCACTTCTCTCTGCCTTTTTTTACTCTGCTTCCCCCTAAGCTTTGAAGAGCCTTCTCCTTCATTTCTGACAGCCCTCCTATATCTCTGTATGGAAATCTCTTCTGAAAACATAGTTGTGCACTTAGGCTATGGCTGTCTGCTCCAAACCTCTTTCTTTAATAGTCTGCATAGTATTCATTTGATTCAAATTGTAACTTGCTTTGGATGGGAATTTATCAAAACTGTGTGTGCTGTAAAACATCGACACATCTATGGCACTTTTTAGTAAGATAAGCACTGAAATTTTCATAGCAAGATGTCTAATACTAATAGGACTAAAACATATGTTTCATTGTATACAACTATATTACTTCACAACATTATTTTGTAATCCTGGTTCTGATACTTGCTGTAAACCTAGAAAAAATAAAACCTGAAACATTGACATTTTACAGGTTTCAGAGTAACAGCCGTGTTAGTCTGTATTCGCAAAAAGAAAAGGAGTACTTGTGGCACCTTAGAGATTAACCAATTTATTTGAGCATAAGCTTTCGTGAGCTACAGCTCACTTCATTGGATGCATTCTGATGAAGTGAGCTGTAGCTCACGAAAGCTTATGCTCAAATAAATTGGTTAATCTCTAAGGTGCCACAAGTACTCCTTTTCTTATTGACATTTTAAAATCCTGTATTTCTAATTCAATGCTGAGAATTATTTACAAAAGAATGCAGTACAAAATACTTCCCATAAACATTAGTTTATTCATACAAGAGGACAAATACAAGTGTTTGTAACTATCAGCTTGTAAAACCTAGGAGTAAATGCAGAGACAATTCAAATACTCACACTAGTGTAAAATCATGGAAAGTACTCTTATAGAAATAACAGAAGTAATCTGCATTTATATCATCTTTCTACAGAATGTCTCAGGCTGCTTTACAACTAAAGCAAACAAAAGTTATCAGCACTTAGTATTGTTAAAAGCCACTGACGAGATATTTTTATGGAACAAGATGTTAACAGAATACAGGATATGAATTACTGATATCAACACTCAATGAGAAACTCAATATAAAAATGGTTAAACCTAGAGAGAGTCTGGACCAAGGTCCCTCAAGAAAGCTAGCTGCAGTGACAGAGCTCAGGACTTGTCTACACACACAGAGGTGTAATGGTTTAACTGAAGGTGTGATTTTAAACCAATTTAATTAACCAATGACAAATGCAGCGAGGACACTTATTTCAGTTTACCAGACTTCTTATGGTTTAGTTTAAGTCGATTAAGAACAGGTTTAAGCTAAATCAAAACAAGACACTCAAATGAAAATCAGTGTGTCCATATTGGGACTTACTAAACTGAATCAGTTTAACATTACACCTTAAGCTAAACCAGTGCAACTTTCTTTTGTAGACAAGTCCTCAGAAAATTGTTAAAGGGGACATACTGGGTTAAGCACAGCTCTAATGGACACTCAGTGTCTAGTCAAACCTGTCTGAATTCCTTTATATTGCAGAACAGGTCAGTGCCGAGACTCGCCTCTACACAGCCAAAGACTAGTGACATTGGGATAAGGGATCTCCCTGGTGAAAGGAACAGGTGATGATGGAAGTGATAGTGTCCTGAAAGCAAGGAGACAGCAACCAAGGAACAAAGAGATGGGAATTCATTGCTGCTGCTGGAATGGATCATAGGGGTCCATCACAATCAGTTCACAATTTAGCGGAGCCCTATATGCTGCCCTAACCTGCACTGGGGACAGGACTGGGGACTTGCAAATTTCTGCAAGTGGATAAACAGGATTTTTGTAAATAAATTAAATCAATGGCACTAGCAAATACCATGATCTAGTGTCACCAATGTCTCTCCTAATGGGAAATTGATCTGCTATTGCTGGGCAAAGGGGTAACAGGTTCTGTCAGGTTCAGTTGTCAAGAGAAACTGGGCATCCTGACTAGTAATGGATAGAAATTCCATTATTGCAAAATGGGTAACATAAGAACGGCCTTACTGGGTCAGACCAAAGGTCCATCTAGCCCAGTATCCCGTCTTCCTACAGTGGCCAGTGCCAGGTGCCCCAGAGGGAATGAACAGAACAGGTATTCATCAAGTGATCCATCCCCTATCACTCATTCCCAGCTTCTGGCAAACAGAAGCTTACAAAGAGCCCTGGCTCCATTGACACAAGTAGAGATGGACCCAAGCCATAAAACTGAGAATCAGATTTTCCCAAATTTCTGGGATGTTCAGATCTGGGTTTTGGCTTTCAGCGAATCTCTAAACACAAGATTACCACTGGGACAAACCAACATGTTGATTCCAATCATAATAAAGGGTTGGGCTATTAGTGGGATTTGAAGGCATCTGGCACCCCGCAGGAGAAGCTCTGCCTGATTTGTTGTTATCTGTTGTGAGATGCTACATACAAAAAGAAAGCTACTTACAACAGTTTGTTATTTCTAGTCAAACTGCAAGGGAAGAATTTATTCTGGTGACATAGTGGTAACACTGAAAAAGTTCATTCTGTAGAAGAGCTGTTACCAGTTCCCACAGCATTCCCCATTGCTAAGCACTGGGAATCTCTCTCCAACCAGCAGCACCTTTCAGAACTGGAGACTCATGTTCAGTGCAACCACCATTTATTCATTTAATATTTGCATGAAATAATTCATCCCTCATTTTTCTTTTCCCTTGCCTTCTCTCTCTCTCTTTTCAGATGTTAACAACGAGTAATCCAGATGGGGTGCAGGTGCTGTAAAATGATAAAAAGGTACAGAAGAAATGGTGCTTGGAATCAGAATAAAATAAAAGCTTGTTAAAAACAAATCCATTCTCACCTGCATTCATCCTTTAAGTTAAGGATATTTACCATGTTGCAAATAATCGAGGAATTTACAGTTTAGATCAATTAAGCCACTTTGGAGCCCAAAAATGCTGATTTCCTGTAAACTTCATGTTGGTTTATTTTAATTGAGTTTCATCTGTGTAGCTGCTAGCCCACAGAAGCTATGTGGCAATGGAGGCAAATTCTCACTGTAGCGTTTTCCCACCTGAGTGGCAAGAAGCAAGACTAGTTCAGTGGGTGAGGGAAGCTGTAGGATCCATCACCTTCTAAACACTGGAAATGTGCTGTAAATCTGCAGGTAGGGCAGACACAGCTCCATGAAATCCCTTACCTTACATCCCTGCTTCCATTGTAGACTTTACAATAACTGGCTTTGGACAGGTCACATAGTAAAGGGCTTTCAATTTAGACAGCCTGCCATCCCAAGCTTCTCAATGCTCCACTCAGCCTTATGTGGATGCCATCCCCATCACCACGTACTCCTGGGGTAATGCCACTGCACATGTGCAGAATTTAGGTCCCCTGCAGGTTTCTGTACTTCCCTGCAGAAAAATATGACTCTCTGACAGGGAAGCAAGGGGAAGCCACAAGTGCGGTCATGTGACCCTCCCCAGAAGTATGTTTTGGGTACCCGGGGAGCCAGCAAAGGGGTAAATCACTGTGTGGCAGAGGGCGGGACTGGGAAAGACCCGGCCCCCTACCCTACACCAGGATCAGCTGCTAGTCCTGGCTGGGCTGGGGAGGACGAGACTTCCTCTTCCCCGGCACGGCATCCAGGGCTGGGTCAGACTCACCCACAAATTTCTCCCCCCAGCCGCAGGAAGCTCTGCAAACTCTCTCTCTCTCTCCCATCCACCCAACCCCTGTGCACCCAGACTCCCTCATACCCAGATCCTCCCACCGATCCTCACCCACCCCGCACTCGGAATCCCCCCGATGAGCCCCACTCCCCCTGCACCTGGACCACCCTGACAAGCCACCCTTACCTGGATCCCAAATCAGCCGCACCTGGATCCCCACCCCACTGAGCACCACTCCCCCAACATCTGGACCCTGCATAGAGTTCCCCACACCCAGAGCCCCCCCACCGAGCTCTATCCCCCCACATTCAGACCCCTCCGCTGAGCCCCAATCACCTTCACCTGGACCCCCCTGCAGAGTCCCATTACCGTTCCACCCAGAACCCTCCAACAAGCCCCTGTGCATCCAGATCCCCCCGCAGCTGAATCCCGCACTGAACCTCCCACACCCAGATTGCCCCACACAGAAGCCTCTCAATCCACATCTGGAGCCCCACACACTAAGCCCCTCCACACTTGGATCCTGCCTTGCTGAGCCTGCCTGCACACACCTGTTGCACCTGGCACGGAGGGGCAGGGCCCTGGGGTGTTTCTGGGGCAGGTCCGGTCCTTGTGCTGTGTCAGGGATGGGTGCAGCCTCACCGCTGAGTTCGTGTTTGGGGTGGAGGGAGCTGCACAGTAATCACTTACCTCCGTGCAGGCAGTGGCCTGTGCTCCCCAATATTATGCTGGAACCTCCACATTTATTTGAGAAATAAAATTTGCAGAATTTTAAAATACTGCGTGCAGAATTTTTAATTTTTTGGCATAGAATGCCCTCAGGAGTAACCATGGTGAGTGAGGGAAATGGGGAAGGAAACTGAAACTACCAGAGAAGATAAAGAGGGGAGGGGCATAGTGAAGAAACAAGAACACCTGTGTCAGAGCAATAAAAAAAAAACAAATGGAAAAGGGGCAGGGGGGTACAAAAATGAATGGAAAAAATAAAAAGAGGGGAAACAGAAGGGAGATGTGAGAGAGAAAATGTTCAGAGGAAAGGAAAAAAGATGATGACAGCTGGGTCAGGACATGATCACAGGGAACACGTACAGGGTGCCCACCTGCTAATCGAGCCCCCTGGGGATAAAGGTTGGGAACAACTGTGTTGTTATAAGGTGGAAGGACTTCTTGTCCTGTGGCTGTGACATACCTAGTGAGGCATTCCATGGCCTCTCTGTCCCCTTGTGGAGCCTCTGACCTGGAGCCTCATTGTTCTGTAGCATTCAGTCTCTTGAGCAAATGACGACAACTAAGTATATGCTTTTTACATTTAGTACATAATACTGTAGGTTGAGCATAGTTGCGCTAGTTGTTTAATCTCAACACATCAGACTTGGGTGTAAGCAGTTTTCAGTTTCTAACAGAGAAAATATTAACTGGTAAAATTCTCCTTTCCCCAGCTATATCTTTGATCCAGAAGATGTACAATCCTCGAGATACCCCAATGAAGTAAACAGTTACAAACCAGACGGCAATAAATTCAAAGGCGATCAGAACAATGAAACTCCAGTGCATAAAAATGAACTGCAAAATGATGAGTTAAAGAGAACAGAAAATAAAAACAGGTTCAATAACACAAAAGAGGCCTTCTGGAACCACAAAGGAACTGCTCTTCACGAGGAAGGGCTAGGAAACTGCATTGAAAAGTTTGACAATGCTCACAGTGGTGTCAATTCCTGTAGTGGTACGCATCCCTTTCCTAATCACAACACAAACCGAATCAAAGAAACCGTCAGACATGGAAATTCCAGCCAGTCAGCAAGTTCTTCTTTAGCCAACAGGACAAGAGACCTCTGCACCAATGGACTCTCTTTACCAAATGAATCTGGCAAAGACTGTGACCCAGAAACAGGCAATCACAAGAAGCCAGACTCAGAAGAGCCAGAACATTCTCGAGATGAGAACTCGCAGTCTGCAGGAGAAAACAGCTCTCTCACAGAAAGTGCAATACTGGAGACCCAAAACGATGCCATCCAATTACCAGACCTGGATTACCTCCCACGTGATAGCCAAACCAGAAACTATAATGCTCCTGAAAAGGACAGTTTTTCAGACAATTACACACATTCAGACCAAAATGCAGCGTCTATAGTGATAAATAAGGGTGAGGACCCTGGCCTAAGCCTGCCTTTGTGCATGAAGGAAAATTATGATTCAGTGGAGAAAGCTCTTAAAACTGAGTCTGTAAATATATGCGTCAAAGAGGACATGCCTGATGGTCGTACATCTGAGGGCCTCATAACAGAAGCACAAGAGGAAAAGCACATTAACCATAAAGAAATTAATGCAAAAATTGAAGAGGAGGAGGAGGAGGAGGACGCAGAAGTGGCAGAAGCTCTTGCAGCGCTGGAAGCTGCAACCGCGGGGGAAGATTACGAAGAGGATGAGGAGTATTAGATGGAGATTTCTTTCTAACACCTTCATAGTAAACTTAGTTCTGGAGCTGTGTGAAACACTAATGAATGCATGTGTTGTACAGAACAGACAATTATTGTATAAAGCACAAAAAACAGGAGCTGGGACTAGAACTCTGATCATTTAGCTGCTAAAACACAGTCCTTTACCACCTGAACTGAAGAAGAACTCCCTTGGCTTCTGGTAGTAATAAGGCCCATATCGTTCCCATAGGCCACAAACAAGAGCGTAGCATCACTCACACAAAGCCAGCATGTAACAATATAGTTCACGTGAAGGTTTTCTTCAGTTGACTCAAGGGCTTTCACACACCTCAAGTTTCATGTTCAAATGAATCTCAAAGCATGGCTACAAAAACCAGAGTTTCCCCATTTCTGGTATAAGCCATACAAAACCACAGAATTGAATCATTTCAGTGTAAAAATATACAACTGACCCTAGGTTCAAAAACCTTTCAACAAACTGTGACTAAGAAATTAGCAGAGCTGTGAGATGCAGTCACAGTGAAACCCATGTGAAACTTGCCTGGTTTCATGCTTTGCAAGAAACTAGAATCACAATCTCTTGACTCACCAATTGTTTACAAACGGATTTTGCCTCAGCCTCCCAGAAGAAGCAAAACCCATTTGTTTAAAAAACACCCACAACCCAGTGAGGGCTAAATTCATCCTGCTGTAACTGGACTACAGTCCCTAGACTTACAGCAGGGAGACAGCTGTCCCCAAATCAAGTACCTACTACACTTTAGAACTTTTGAATCTCTACTTTCAGAAATGTTTACCCTTTCTGGATAATTTCATATTTTTAGTTTTCAGTTAGTACGTTAAACTTCCTCTTGTACAATTTCCGGTTGAAAGCCTAGGAGATATGGAAAATAAACACTTCATGTTTAAAGTCACCAAATGTTGGATACTGTCGAATGGCTGAGATAGAAAATGTGGTCCAAGTTTTATATTGTGAATTGATGGCTCCTGAATTGATTATAAACTGTTAATAAAATAATTGTTTTAAAATTTAGAGAACCATTATCTGTTGACTTTTATACTTTGTTAGGTTTCTAAATTATGCAACAGTTGCTAAGAAATAAACCTTCAAAGAAACTTAATATAAAACCCATCCTCAATTAATGTGTGTGAAAATTACCGATTGTTATGTCACCTTTGCCTGTGCAATATATGCTACTTGCCTCCAGTCTATATGCCAACAGTCTATTCAAGTGAGGAAATGATTGTAGTACAATGCCATTGTAATTCTGCTAATTTTAGTCAAAGGATCAGAATTCTGAAGGTAGAGCTCATATCTGATCTATACTAAGGCCTTTAATCTTAGTCTTTACTTAGACCTGGAGTATACTTACAAGTTAGGTCAACATAGTTACTTTGATCAGGGTTGTGAGAAAACCAAACCCCTAACCGACCTAGCTACGCTTACCTAACTCCCAGCAAAGATGCAGCTATGTTGACGGAATGATGCTTCCGTTGACCTAGCTGCCATGACACGGTGTGGCGTTGTTTCCACACTGTTGGAAAAACCCCTTCCATCCATCTATGCTGAGTCTACACAATGAGATTATGCCAGCATAGCTAGAGTGACATGGCTATGCCAGCACAGTCGCCAATGCATAGACATATCCTTAGTTTTTCCCCAAATAGGTACTACAGTATGAAACCCATATTTCTGCTTCCCAAAACACTACACATATTCCTGCTAATAGTGGTTTAAATTACTATTGCTTCAAGAAAACCAAACATGACTGAAAATGAAATAGTTGGCACGTTGTATTGTCAAAATAAAAAAAGCTCCATGTGTTCTTAATACAGAACATTAGTCTCAAAAGACTGTCCCTTTCCTCTGCCTCCCCGGCAGTGGCTGCATTTCAGTGAGAAGTGAACTTCTTCTTGTATGTGTTTAGTCTGTAAAGTGCCTGGGTGAAAAGCACTGTCAGAGATATTTTTGTGAAACTGAGACATGTTAAATGATAATATTTAGTAAGGCAAAGTTATACTTACTAAATCTTTTCATATGTGATTTTATATATATACATATATATTTACTGTATTACTGAATTCCACTTGTAGACAATTTGTACATTATAGATAAACCAGTCATACTAGGAAATTGCATATATGCCTTTATATTGTGAAACTACATTTTATGGAAATGTAAAATTTGAATATTCTTCAGTTGATATTTCTCATACTGCAGCTGGTTAGTAGAAAAGAACTCATCTGTTCAACAGGCTTATTAGAAAACTAAATGAAGGAACAATATGTTCTGCATAAAATATAAAAATCAGACTATACTAAGTTGTGCACCATAATTCTGCTGTATAAAATCAAAAGGACATGTTCTAGTGTGTAACAGACTATGCTACTTGGGGTATATTGTACTGTATTCTTTTTCTCCTTGCTGATACAGCATGTAGGCAGCACTGCGAGGAGACAGTTTCTCACACAGACAAATAATGAAAGGAAGTATTCTTTGCATACTTGGACTGCCCATCTGCATACAACAATTTCAAGGCAACTTAAAGCACTGGATTTCCACTTATTGGATTTAGTCAGTTAATAATTTGGGCGTGATTTGGGGGTAATAGAGTTCATTTCAGTGTTCAAACTAAGTTCCCCCCTTAGTTAAATAGCCTTATTTGCACAGTAATTTGATAATTAATGACCCAGGCCCACTTCATTAAAAAAATGGACATTCCATTGAAATGGACCCTAAAGTTGTTTCACACTTGTCATTTTTGGCCTGATCCAAAGCCACTGAACAGAAGTTTTTGACTGACTTTGGATCAGATTCCTTATGAACAGCTGCTTTTTGTTTCTAACTTCGCTGTTAACATGGTACATAAATGAAGAGCGGAAAGGAGTATAAACAGTTTACTGGAGTGCCAAAAAAAAAAAAAAAAAAGAGAAGCTAGTCGGTCTTTAGGTAATTCAAAAAATACATACACAGACCAAGTATCTTATATAAATATGGAACATTTAGAGGTTGTATACCAGGGCTCTTTTCCAAGCAACTTTTTTTCTCACTTACTAGGATTTGTTCTCCATTTAAACACTCCCTGTTTCTCCAAATTATTTAACATATTTAAGAAGCATAAGTGTAGGCAACAGCAGCCACAGTAGCCCTAATTCGGAACCCTTAGGAATTTTCTGTGACCCTTATTTGCATGTATTTGAACTCTAGGTTCTCCTGTAAAGTTCACCTTGACCAGCTAAAACATGTTAAAATACCACTTGCCCTCTCTGTGCTAGGGATTTTAAAACATCTTACTTCAAACTTGTTAGCCAACGTATTTTAAAATACACCTTTTGCCCTAGTACAGACATACCTTTGTAACCCATGCCTGCTTGGTGTGGCACTCTGTCCCCAGGTTACACCTTTGAAAGCAAATCTACTCAGGCCAAGAACAGAGGCCTTGAATCCTGATTTCTTGTGAACTCAAAGCTCCCACTGACTTCAGAGAGAGTTCTGGTCAGATAGGGAAATGCAAGATAAGTCCACGTGCTCAGTTTGTAGAAAAGAAAAGCACTCTATGTTTTTCTTCCTTATAAAGCATGTGGAGATTAACAAATTAACACAAAAAATGGAGACCTGGAGTCTGCATGCTGCAACTTGCAAGGAACAGAGTTGGCAGGGAATAGGTTGGAAAATGGAGATGAACGAGCTACATGGAAAGGCTCCCCTGCAAGCTGCCCTATTGTTACCACCACCCCACACATCCACCACCAGCCATAGCAGCACAGGAGGACCAGTAGTTGCTCTGCCAATTGGTTTATTGCCACCAATGGGCTCTTCCGCCATGAGTCAGAGCATTGAATGAGATCAGTCACAGTTTTATAGAGGATCATGCCATGTAGTATTGCTCCTCTTCCCAACCCCTAGCATCATAATTCGTGGGAACTGAGGGCAGCCTCCCACTTAGCCACTTTCACACTCTGCAGGGTCGTACTGTGATTTTATGGGTAGATTTGCTCTCGCTGTCACCCGTACCACTGAGCAGCTAAAGCAGCATATGAGCCAATGTTACGGACCCTTTCACTGACTACAAAGAATAGTTATTAATTAATAACTACCCATGTCAAAAGGGAAGAGAAGCAGCTTACCTCTGAAATAACCCTGAACTTCCCCTTGTTCCCACAGAAGCACAAATTCTGTATGTTTTCCCCTATAAGTTTTCAATAACTGTGTAATCAGCAAGCCTTTTTCAGCCCTTTAAAATGCAGTCATGTAGAAATGCAAATACTATCAACCTTTACAGTCCATTTTATTTTTGCATAAAACCTCTTAGTCCAGCCATTAGTGGGAATAAAATTTACTACCCTGGGAAAGCAGAGGACGTAAGCAATGCTCTTGGAAATTTGAGCGTAAGCTGCATGCACAAAACTACACCTTTTAAGAGCCCCTCTCCTCCCTTTGTAGCGGTTAAAAAAATCCCCAAACACACATCAGAAGCAGCTACATAATAAAGAGTTGAACTACAAGTAATGTAAATACCATTTATGCTCCCTCTATTCAGAGGGATCAGTTTTAAGCAGAACTCTAAAAGTTGCAGTCTTCCATTGCTAGCTTTCATGTCAGTGTGAGCGAGCCTCTTGTCCACCTGTGTGCTAATGGGAATAGACACTTTATGCGTTTCAATGTGGCCTAATGTAAAATCAAACATATAGGAACAAGAATGCAGACCATAATTACAGAAAGGCAGACTCTATCCTGGGAAGCTATGATTCTGAAAGAGACTTGAGGGATGGTGTGGAGGGAAAAATCGGATGAAAATGAGCTCCCTGGGTAACTCCAAGGGTTAATGCAATCCTTGGATGTATAAATAGAGGAATACTGAATTGGAGTAGGGAAGTTATATTACCTCCGCATTAAAGGGAAAGTTATGGGGTCACTTGATCACAGTCTATAAGTATATACATGGGAACAAAAATGTGATAATAGAGAACTCTTCAATCTAGCAGACAAATGTATAACAAGATCCAATAGTTCAAATACACAAATCAGACTGGAAATAAGGCATACATTTTTAACTGAGGGTAATTAACCACTGGAACAAGTTATCAAGGCTTTTGGTGGATTCTCCATCACTGGAAATTTTAAAGCCAAGATCGGATGTTTTTGTAAAAGATATGCTGCAGGTGGATTGATTTAAATCACAGTGATTAAATCACAGATTTAAATAATAATTTAAATCAGCAAGCAAGAAACCTTGATTTAAATCATTGACTTTTCCTTAAGAAAATAACTAAAAAGTAAGATTGATTCTCATTGCTTGATAATTCTTTTGCTAGCCAGGAGACACCTATGCACATTGATTTAGGCAATTAGGTAGCTTAACATACTTTGATTGAGATTCTTAATTTTACATTTGTATTATGTTATAAAATGGTGAATGATGGGTTTCTTATCTGCTAAAGGATGATTAATTTTTTGTGATTTGTGTCAATCTGCACTTGAATGGAAACTGGAATTCAATGTAACATGTTCTTTTGTGCACTCAAATTATTTTTATATGTTAATTATCTTAAATGTGCAGAATATATAAGAAAAAAGTCTGTTTATCAAAACATGTTTTGCATTTAAAACCAATTGATTTATTAAACAAAGGGAGTATTGTCTGTAGTTAGTGAACTGAAATGATTGTTTCTGGTTACTGTGTGCTTCAAGATTTTAGAACTAGCAGATCATCCTCTCACATCTCATGTTTATTAGAGCTGGTCAGGAATTTTCCATTAGAACAATTTTCCAGTAGAAAATGTCCTTTTCATAATGTTGAAGAATTCATGGGAAAATCAAAATAATAGCTCCCCAGCTGCCTGCCTGAAAGATCCTGAGTATTTCTTTCTGCCTATGGTGAGAAAGTGATAAGGCAAGCAGCTAGGTAGCCAAAACATTCATGTTGGCTCCCCGAAACAAAATTGTACTTGAAATCCTTTCCTGTGAAAAATGTCACATTTTTGACTTTTCATCCCAATTGGGATGACATTTTTTAAAAACCACAATTTTTCCCTCAGGAAGGGATTTCTGTTTTCTGCACATCTCTAGTTTTTTTTTTTATTCAGAGATTGAAGAAAAAACAAACTTTCCTGCTATTTCCGCTCCCATTCAGTTTCTCAACTCTGAATGAGCTAGTCATTGAATGGAACTAGCTGGACAATGTATTTAATCTAAAAAATTGATTTCAATAAATAATACAGTTTTTAAATTCTTTTCTTTTCAATATCAGATTTTGATCCACCCTGATAGGCTCTAGTTGGAACATAAATTAATTCAGGGATGTCTTATGGCCTGCATTATGCAAGAAGTCTGCCTAGATCACAATGGTCCCCTTTTGGGGAACCTACAGTTCCTATTGCAATTAAATACAGCTGCAATGGTGCTGAGTACTTGCACATCTAGTGCTCAGCACTTATAAAAATCAATATTGTATAACAGAACAAATATGAGAGAACTCGGACAGTGAGCAAACAAATTACACCATAGTCCTCATGTGACTCTTTTTTTTGCTTCCTGATAGGAAGTAAGCTTGTATTTCTTGAAAGTCTCCTTTCCTCCCACTGCTTGTGGAATAAAGGGTCATGTCAACGGACAATATGGAGAACTGAAGAATTACTGTAAAATACGGCAAGAATCTATGCTAGGTTCAGGGTTGTTGTTGTTTTATAATCATTAAGAATCAGAAGAGGAGATAAAGAGCAAAACTGTGCAATCTCTGCAGGGCTTGGTTCATGCTCATGAACTGAACAACACAGTGCAGTTTACAAGAGTTTGACAACAACCTCACCTCTTCAGATTCACTCAGAGAACTGTGTCCCATGAACTCAAAGATCCAAGGGAATAAACCATCTGCAGAGGGGGTAAGGAGAGTGCATGATAGCTACCCACAGATATTGGAAAGGTGTAACTACTGAAAAGGAAGAGGAATTTAGGGTGACAAAAGGTGATATGAGTGTATGGGATGAAATTCGGAAAGAAAAAAAAAATAGGCTAAGCATCTGGAAAAACCTAAACTGTTAAATGTATTAAAAGCCCTAAAAGATATACTGTAGGGAGCACTCCTTAATTGGCATTTGGCATGGGACTAGACTGTTGCTGGTAACCTACATATTAGGTCTTTTCCATCTCTACTCTCTAAGAACCTATGAATAAAGACTGGATAACATCATAGTTCTCATTTGGGGAATTTCTCCCCCCTAAGCCATGAGGTGATAATAAAACTACCAGAAAGTGGTGCTAACCTGAGAAATGCATAGGTGTGTAGGAGAAAGGGGCTGAATTGACAACACTAGGATATTGAAATTCTCTACCCATAACACAAAACCACTGTGGTCTATACCGCTTTACAAGCTCCCTCGTTCTGCCTGTCCCTGACCTAGAAGGACCATCTCCAAGACTGAGGCCTTGTCTACACTGCCACTTTACAGCGCTGCAACTTTCTCGCTCAGGGGTGTGAAAAAACACCCCCCTGAGCGCTGCAAGTTTCAGCGCTGTAAAGTGGCAGCATAGACAGTGCACCAGCACTGGTAGCTACACCCCTCGCGGAGGGGGGGTTTCTTCCAGTGCGGGGTGTGCTCTCTCCCAGCGCTGGTGCCCTGACTACACTGCCAGGGCAGCGCTTTAACGTTGCTAGTGAAGACATACCCTGAGAGGATATTACACGTAAGAATCTTTAATCTAACACAATGTGGTTGAAGCAGTGACACTTGAAGGTTAACAATCTAATAATAAATTGCATGTTTTGTCAAAACAATACCACTGACTGTTTGGGTTCTAGTTAATTTTTACTGACAAAATCCCCTACTTGTGCAGATATGTTTAGGTACGAAACAAAAAGATAACATTACTGCCCAACTAGGTTGGCTGGTTTTGCATTTAGGAGAAGATGTTCATGTGACAAACATCCAGTCTGTGTGAGTCAAAAAAAGGACTGTACTAAAAACAAACCTAAATGATCATAACAAAAACAAAGCTAACAAAAGCTGTTGCATGAAAATCTTTAAAAATCATGGTCATAATATAGACACTGGATTTGTGACTCATTACAACAATCACCTACTAACTAACCTACTCCTTTATCCCATGACTGCAGAGGTGTTAACTGCCCACTGCACCTTGAATGGTCTCACAACATTTTTGCTAAAAATTCTATTCCACCTTGTATTTAGCTGTGACACTGAGTATCTTTCCTAAACCTGAGGAAGCGCTGCAAGATCGAAAGCTCATCTCTCTCACCAACAGAAACTGGTCCAATAAAAAGAAAAGGAGTACTAGTGGCACCTTAGAGACTAACCAATTTATTTGAGCATAAGCTTTCGTGACTACAGCTCACTTCATCGGATGCAATAAAAGATATTACCTCACGCACCTTGTTCCAGACACACATGTTAATACTGTAGCCTACAAAGGTAGGTAACTAATACACAATCAATAGACCAGGCAACAAAACTACTGAATAAAACTAGAGTTTTGACATGAGGGACATGGAGCCTGTTGTTTTTCTTTGTGTTGTTTATTTTAAAAGAAGGAGGGCTGGGGAGCGGTTGTATGTTTTTGTTGCATGTTTGTTTTAATACCTAACAAGTTAAATTAGGATTATGTTGGCATTACAAAAAGTTTGTTTGAATAATCAGCAAATATTGCTACAGCTCCCTCTGCTGTCTGCACATATAGATTTCAGACCTATCTGTGCCGAACCTGCTCATTTAACACAGGTAAAAATATTTAAAGTTTCTAGAATATAATAGGTATATTTATTTCAAAAAGAGAGGCAGGAGAAAACACTATATTTGTATTTTTTATTTATTTGGTTTTCATCTATTGCCATGTTTTGTTACCATTAATGGTTTTAAAGCATTTTTATGGCAAATCAAAATACTGATGTCCAGTCGTACTTTGTGAGGTTCTGTCTGTGCCTTTGTGACATTTGCTATTTACATCATGACCACACAGTGAATGTTCTAATAGTTTGTCATGACAAAACACTAGCAAAACCGAATTCTCTACTCAGATATTTCTGTTACCCTCATCCCCATGTTATCTAAGTAACTTGAAGCAATAAGAATGGGACTGGAAAAAACAAACAGCAGTCTTTGCTGAAGCCCCACCCACTGTTGAAAAAAACAGACCCTTTGATTCTGTCACCCAACACCAATTGCTTGATAGACCCTCCATACATACAACTGATGCAGACAACCCTGTGCAGTGCAAGCAACATTGATGCAGATCCCCACACACTGCAGATCATAACCACAACTGATACACACTATGCAACAATGCGCCTCCCCCCACTTTCACCCACAAACATACTAACACACTCACCAGCCCCCACACTGTTATTCACACAGACTGGTCTCCTCTCCCTGACACGCACAAGCCCTCCCAGTGACATACCCGTCCCCACCAGACCCATCACAATTGCATTATCTCCTCCACCCCCTCAGGTCTGAGAGGACCACAGCTCTCCACACTGGCTGCTCTGAGCTTGTGCTCCCCAGCCCTGTGCTTGCAGGAGGGAGCAGTAGCTACTCCAGGTGCTGAGGAACATGAGCACATGGAGCCGCTCTGATCAGCCAGGGGAGTTGAAGGGAAGGAGACACAGAAGTGCCGGTATGGGGGTGTGGCACTGTTTCTGAGCCCTGGTTTCCATACTAAACAGTTAGTGATAAACAAGACCTTATTTTACTCTTACTCATCAAAATAATCTAAGTGCACTGTAGCTATAATTAGATTGCATATTTTAATATGTAACAAAATTAATAAATTCTAAATAAACATCATAATGAATTGAATGAACTCAAAACAGTCATAACCTTGCCCAAAGTTAGACAACATTCACTTATATTTGACTGATTTCTGATTTATTTCCCCACCATATTTGCTATCCCTGGGTATTCCATCTACCCCAATGCCCCTGCCTGGTAGTTGTTATTAGCATTGTTAAGCCATCAGTCACTGTTTTATACATTTCTATAAATTCAAACAAGCACTTTTAAGAAATTGAATCAGGTTCTCTTCCACTCTTACATCTGCACTAGTAGCAATGGTGGATCAGGCCTAGATTACACAGTGGTACTGTGCCTTCACTTGCAAACCCACCACGACTGGAGCTATATTAGTCATAGTGCAAATGGGGACGATTTCCCAATAATTGCTACCGTACGCAAGGCTTCCCTAAGCCAGTTACTTCCTACAAGTGGTGGTTAGGTGGTTATTTGTAAAAGCAGCATTGTTAGGGCCATTTTGCATCTCACTTGTACCTCTAAGGAGACCTACTAAAATAAATGAGTTTTACTCCTCTCATTTGAAGAATTGCTGTGTCCAGTACAGACATAGCACTACCTCTGCCGCTGCTGGATACTCAGCACCTTCAGCCAGATTCACCGACACAGAAGAAACAAGCGTAGGAGGAACAAGAAATACAGAGATTTGGGAAAGGGGGAAAATTAAAGAGGAGGGGGCAATATCTAAAGAGATAAACAAACAAAATGAGGGCTTGTGTACATACAAAAATTGTACTACTTGAAGCCTTTAACTAGTCAAGTACAGTTAAACCCTGAAGACTGAAAATCTACAACAAAACATGCAGAACATAAAGGAGCAGTGCTAAAGGGACTGAGACAAATGAAGGAAGATCTCACCCACTATAGTACTTGGGTCCTAGTTCCATCATCCTTACTCAGGCAAAATTCATTCTGAAGTAAATGCAAACTGTGCAGAAAGAAACCTAAATCCAGCTGCAACAAATCAAATTTAATCTGCCGGTCCAGTGAGATGAGCAAAACATTGTGATAGGTAACAATTCTGTATTTTATCATGGGGCACTACCATTCCAGTATACTGAAGACAAGAGAGAATAAACTGAAAAGCATGAGGGGGAGACATTCAATCAGTTAAGCATCCAGGAGATTAATTGGCTAAAACTTCTCCTGTGTACCTACTGCTCTTTGCAACTCCCCCAGGCTGACTCCACCTTCCTTCCCTCCTTCCGCTGCCCTCCCCACCTCACCCTACCCTACTATGTGGCCCCAATCCACCCCCCAGGCATGCTCCTGCAACCCTAGCCCCCCCTCCGGCTCCAGCCTAAAAGGGAGGGCTCCCCAGGCTCCTACCTCCACTAACTCCCCCTTCCTCACACTGGAGTAGTGGCTGCTGCTGGCCTGCGATGGAAAGACGGCTCCACCTACTCCAGAGACTCTGCCCTACTCAGTGCATGCAAGGGCACCCTGCAGCCAATGGGAGCAGCTAATGCTGCCACTTCTGAGCACAGTGATCTCTAGCGGCGGAAGGAGGAACTGCAGCAGACAAAATTACTGAGCTGCCTGTGGGTGTTTGTGTAATACCTAGTAACCCCTACCTTTCCTGCAAGGAGCAGGAGGTAATAGACGCTAGGGGCATGGGAGCAGCTGCTGCTGCTATACGCAGGGTTTGATTAATTATCACACCCACCTTGAGAGAGCATAGAGGGGAAGATAGACTGAAAACCATGATTTATCCTTTTTAAAGTCTCACTACTTGCAGGCTAATCTCCGCATTTTTGCAATCCTGTAGCTACAATGGATATTGGGAGTACATGTGTGTGTATGGATGTAGTGGCTAACTAACAATCCATTGTTCTTTGTACGTCTGGTTACATTCCAGAGGAAAGAACATTCGTGTTACAGACTTTTAGCAAGTTCTGGTTTGTATTATTAGGGCAGACCTCTAGGTCTGTAAGTGCTCTGAAATCCATATGTATTGCCTTGAAGTATGGTTTCACATTTCACAATGTTTTTTTGGTCAGACCTGGGAATCAATCCATGGAGGTGATCCTGGCACAGGGATCTCAGTTGCTGGAGAGTCTCCCCCCACGCCCCCAATCACACCCAGTACCCCTTTGGGGGAGTCAAATTTAGAATAGTATTTGCTAGAGCTTAGGGTTCATTTTACGCTCACATCTAATGTTCCTGACCTAAATAGAGTACACTGAGCATACGCAGACAAAGGAGTTAAGAGGAGCTGAAAAAAGTATAGCTGCATAACTCAAAGGGATATGCCTAGTCTTTGATTATGAACTACACAGTCCTAGTTCAAGACCAAGCCTCCTCCAGAACAGAAATCTGGAAAAGGGGTGAAAGCATATTGCTAAATTCTCTCAGTCAGAGGTTTTTTTTAATTATTATGGGGTAATGTAATCAAAGTGTTTTTGAACAAAAACAATTGGACATATTCAAATACTTTGTAAGGGGGTTAGGAGACAGGAGTGTGGGGAATACAAGGAGCAAGAATTATGGGGAGTGGTAGTAGGAGGGGGCTCAGCTGAGGGAGCAGGAGGGGAAGGATAGGACACTAGGAAAGGGACATGGGGGGGGAGTGGCTGGGGAAGTATAGGTTCAGGGGCACTTGTCAGTCCCACAGCTTCCCCTCTTGTGTGTGGGGCCAACTCTGGTTGAGGGGATATGAGCCCCTCTCTTTACCTTTGTGTGCCAGGATCTGGGGCCTCTGCCCCTCTATAGGTGACTAAATCCCCCTACTTATCCACCTTATGTGAGCTAGGCAATAAGAGGCCGTGACCCTCTGGGGGTATCTCAGCCCCTCTGCCTCACCTGTGTGTGTCCTCTGAGCTAAGCTGAGCTGTGGGGAGGGATCTAAGCTCTTCTCAACCTCTCCCCCACAATGTAAGCTGGTATCAGGGGGCCTTGGCCCTTGAGGTCTGAGCCCCACTCCCTGCCCCCTATGTGAGCCAGGATCTGGGGAAGCCCTGCACCGCTGAGTAGGGAGCTGAGAAATACAGGTATGCTTACAGAATACACCATGAACACACTCCTGAGACTGGACTGGAGCTGAGAACGGGCATGCTTGTTGCACATCACAGGTTCTTCAGCACAGAGGAGGGGGAATGGGAACACTCAGGTCTCTGGAGCTTTCTATGCTTCAGGTAAATGTATAAAGCCCCTTCCCTCCTTCAAAAGCCCCCTGTGACACTCTGTACCTCAGGGGAACACCCTACTCTCCCATGTTCATTTTTATAAAATGATTGTGTGGTATCCAATGCAAAGTTTGTCATGTTGGGTGTCTTCAGAAGGCTCATGATGCACTGAGCATGGTTGTTATAGTAAGGTTATAATTTCATATACATAGTTATGAGGCTGAAAATGTATCCTCATAGCTTAAAGCGAGCCCATGCAAAAACTCTCCAAGAACAGATTTCAGAGTAGCAGCCGTGTTAGTCTGTATTCGCAAAAAGAAAAGGAGGACTTGTGGCACCTTAGAGACTAACCGATTTATTAGAGCATAAGCTTTCGTGAGCTACAGCTCACTTCCTCAGATGCATATCGTGGAAACTGCAGTATAAATATATATAAATATATATAAATGCATATAAAGCTTATGCTCTAATAAATCGGTTAGTCTCTAAGGTGCCACAAGTCCTCCTTTTCTTTTTTCTCCAAGAACAGAGAGGCAGTTCACACCTCATCAGGTCATGGATGGGACAAACCCTCAAGGGAGTCACCCCTTCCTTTAGTCAGTTTGGAACCGCAATGAGGTAATGCTCACCTGACTCGGTGGGATGGAGGGGGGGAGGCAAAGCCAAGAGGAAAGAAAGGACATGATAAAAGGGAGGCACATTGCCATGCTCTTTCTCCCACCTACATCTACAGACACCACCAAGTGACTGAAGCACTGATCAAAGGGGAGAGCCTTACAGAAGAGCAACCAGCCAGCCCGTGGTGAGAAGCATTCAAGTTGTAAGGACATTGAAAGTGTTACAAGCAGCTTAGAATGCATTTTGCTTTTATTTCATTGGACCAAATTTGACTTATGTTTTGACTTATAATCACTTAAAATCTATCTTTATAGTTAATAAATTTGTTTTATTTATTCTACCTGAAGCAGTGTGTTTGGTTTGCAGTGTGTCAGAGACTCCCCTTGGGATAACAAGTCTGGTACATATCAATTTCTTTGTTAAATCGACAAACTCATATAAGCTTGCAGCGTCCAGCAGGTATAACTGGGCACTGCAAGTTGGAGGCTCCTAGGGTTGTGTCTGGGACCGGAGATATTGGCTAGTGTCATTCAGTTGCACAATCCAAAGAGCAGCTTACATGCCAGAGGCTGTGTGTGAACAGTCCAGGAGTGGGGGTTCTCACAGCAGAGCAGGGTAAGACTGGCTCCCAGAGTCAAGGAGTGGAGTGACCTAGCAGATAACACCAGAGGGAAACGTCACACCCCCTTTCAGCATTACCCTGTGCTAGGGATCTGGATCAGCAAAGCAATTGACGATGATTGATTTTATACTATATTACAGCAGAAGCACCAGCTTTGCTTCAGTTAAGGTTGGGAAGCCCTTCCTGTTTAAACAACTCTTCCAGGTCCTCAGGTGGATTGTCTTCAAATTTGCCATTGCTCATGGGAGAGTAGGAGAGGGTAAGTCAGTCATGGTGGGGCTTATTTAAGCAAGGGGTTCCTGAGATACAAACCTCTGGAAGAAAAACATCATTTCCTACAATTCGAAGTCTAGCAACTTTGAAGTTTGAAACCCATTATGCACAGAAGTCAAAGTGAACTGTAAATAGTTGAGTAAAATCCACTTCTGTCAACTCCATTTTTTATTTAATTTTATTTTGAAGAAATGTAATCTGAAAACAGCAAATAATTGAGATGGTGCCCAAACTATTTTTGAAAAGAAAATACATTTCACATACAAATGGTAGCTGGGATAAGTGACTATGGATGGGAAAGGATAAGGAGGTTGGGTGGAAGGCCCAGCTGGGGATGGAAGGGGGGCGGGGGGAGGATGATGATGATGATGATGAACCTAGCCAAGACTTCATAACCAAGGAAGTGGGCAGCCCTCCAGTAAGCTGCTGCTTGTAATGTGTACACAGCAACAGAGGACACAAGACAACAAAGAGCATCTTCTTATGTGCCAACAGTCCCTACAGTGTTAACAAATGGCTTAATGGGATGGGAAAAAGAGTGTGAGATGGAAGTATTGGTGCATGTGTGTGTGGGGAGAGGGGCCTATCTGTTGTGTGGAATAGTGATAAAAGACATACAGCGGTCTTCTCTTATGCACTTAAAAGTTACGGTAGCCACCATGCGGTAAAACTGTTTCGATTCTATGCCGCACACAGGCCATGTCTGAGAACTCTCACACGGGCACTGTTAGCAATTAGACCTTAGTACAATTATCCCCATTCCACGATAAACAAAAAAGGTAGAGCTGGGGGGGGGGAAGGGGGAGGGGGAAGAGCACAGTCACACAGCAACCATGTGGCCTAGCAGAGAGACCTGTACATTGGGCCTATTCAAGGCTCTGCCACTGGCCTGGTGGGGGACTTGGTCAAGTCACTTTACCTCCCTGTGCTTGTTTCACATCTGTAAAATGGGGCTCAATGATGTAAAAGTACTTTGAGATCTACTGATGAAAAGTGCTGTACAAAACTTCAGTTTTTTTGTTATTACCTAGCCCCACTAATGTATCAACTGCAAACCTAGGTGAGCAATGGCCTAAATGACCTTTTTTTTTTTTTTTTTTTAATAAAAGATTCACTGACAAAAAGATTAGTTACCATAGAGTTAAACAAAGTTGGCTGGAGTTCTCTCAGGCCCTTCCAGAATGTTGAGATCTCAAGCCTCTGAAAACCAGGAAAGGAAGAGTTAAGGGAGAATATTTTGGATAAACATGTATGTCATGGTGTCTGGAGTGTGGCTCACAACTCAGTGCGCCAAACTCAGGTCAGATCGTCAGAAAACAGTGCACACACCCAAAATGATGGTATATTCTATAATTAGATTTTACCAAACCAGTAACAAGTGTGCACTCCTGGATTACGATATTAGCCTTACCACGGAGCACAGATGGCCCCCTTAGGCTCTCCAGTGCATCTTGCCACTCAGACAAACCGGACTTTTGTGAAGAAAGGTTATTAAAACCAAAAATCACCACACATTAGGTTACTCCCAGCCCCAAAGGTCAGTCACTTTTGGTGAGATGTTCTGGATCTCACCAAAAACAACGCAAAAGCCAATCCGTTAGTAAACTAAAGATTTATTAGCAAAGAAAAAGAAATGAGAGATATTGAGAGGTTAAAGCAGGTAGAAGTTACAGTTTGTAAGTCCAAATGATGGCAGCAATGTGATAGCTGCTCGTTTCTCAAGTTCTCTCAGGGTTGCCCAAAATGGCTTTGGGGACCTCTGTCTTGTACCTGGAACGCCTCCTGACAGCAGCCAAATAGATCACAGATGCAGAATCGCTCCCAGGGTCCCTTCTTATAGCTGAAAACAGTCTGGCAAGCATTACCATCACAGCATGGGTCTGTATTCCCACTGCTGAACACAGAATGACCAGCCAGGCTTTGATGTCAACATGTTCCTTAATTAACATATCCAATACTCCAATCTCCAATGGGTAAACATAATGTAAACATAAAGTGATAGAAACAATTCTTTATAGTTTTCATGCAGCTTTACACCAAGTAAATTCACATTTATTTAACACTAATATATTTCAATCCAAGGCTACTTAAGTACAGGTCAGAGACCGATGAAAATAATTCAATCAACATCCCTTTTGATTTCTATCAGAACGAGTGAATTGGCCTGAATATTGATACTCAACCCTTCTCTGATATTCATACACAAGTGAATTGCCTTGTTGCTCTATTCTGAGCTAGACTTTCTGCATGACATAGCTGGAAACCTGTTTAGACCGCATCACAACTTACTCCCACTTGGGAGGTGAGAGACACAGGGTCCAGTCCCCCTGCTCCAATGATTATTTATCCGGAGTGGAACATCTTCAACAGGAGAGATGGGGAGAGACTCACATTCAAATATCCCATATCCCAGTGGGTAGGGTGTTTACCTGAACAGGGGAACAATCTTGTTTAAATCCTCTCTCCTCCCCCAACATTCAGACAGAGGAGGGAACTGAACCTGCATCTCCCACATCCTCAGTGAAGATTCTAAACACTGGGCTAAAAGTTATAAGGGAGGCATTTGCAGCATCACCTCCTCCAGCCATTTCTTGCAAAGAATGTCTTAGTCACTTAACTCCGGGTGAGGGTTTCCCGGATGTAAATCCCAAGCAGAGTGAAGCATCTACAGCTTGGATTTAGGTGCCTAAATTCCAGAGAGAGGGGGGGCTTAGCAGTACAGACAGAAGGGATGTGTCCTTTCGGTTCACTTAAGCAGGGGGCTGCCTAGGATGCTGGCTTTTGTGGCACCTAACTCAGGCCTTGTGAATTTCAGTGATTTTTCTTGGTACCTAAAAGTTGGGCATTGCAACACAAAGTCCAGTTGTGCTTCTGGGGCTAAGCTTTTTCTGGGCTGCTCCAACATTTAGAAGATTGAGACAAAAGGAAAATGGCTCATCCTGCACCATGGACTGCACTACTCAATTAAAACAACCCTTCACAATAGCTTGAAAAAGGCCTTGTTTTCATGATGCAGGTAGAAACACTTATATAAAATAGCAAAGGTTGCAGGACATACCTATCCTGGTGGCATATTGATAACCCAATCTGGGTTAACCCCAGTAATAACTTGCTTTGGGTCTCCTCCTGATCCACCCTGCAATGAAGTCATAATTGTACAGTTGTCATAACAGTTATTACAGCTTGCTGTCATGGAGATTGCAATGTGACAAAGAACATTGTAACTTCACTGCAGGCCAGGCTGAGAAGCAACAAATTCAAATAGCTTCCTGTCATCTGTAAACACGGCAAAAAAAATTACACGTGAAAAATAAATTGAGAAATGTGCACACCTAATATATTTGACACAGATTCTTCAAATCTTTGGTTTAAAGCGCTAGGTCATCGGTCTTCCTAGATTAAATATAGATCAAAAAAGGATCTCCAGGAGGTCCTTCACTGGAAGGTAAGCAGCTCTTGCAAAAGTGAAAATGTGGCATAAATTCCTTGCCACCCCACAGAGCTTGACAATTTCACTATAGTGCAAACACAACAGCTACAAATACACAGCATGTATATATTTTTAAGAATTAAGGTTTTTTAAAACAGGAACACACAGGAGTTTAGGAACAGTTTATTATTATTATTTTTTTTTTTTTACTACTTTGGTAGTACAAAAGTCTTATACAAACCATATTGTTAAAAATACAGTTGATGTCCAAGATTAAGAAAAACTGACTTCATGAAGTTTAGGTTTATTTGTTTTTTTGTTTGTTTTTTTTTGATGACAGCAATGTTTGTACCACTTATATGCAATAAGATCACACATTTACCACATTTTTTTTCTAAAGTGGCAATACACATTTTACTTCCCACAAACATCAGCCTTATGTACATAATTAGAAATTCATGTTAAATAATTACTAGATAATCTCAACGAATAAGATTTTACATGTTAATGTACTGGATAAAAATTCTGCATATTTCTAATGGAATCAAAATAGCAACTAATTTTAAATTAAGTAAAAAATAGCATATATATTAAACATTTTCACTCTTTTGAGCATATTTACTTGCAGTGTTAAGCCACATATTACTAAAATGTGCTCCCATCAGAATAAAATCTCAGGTTTTGGGATACTCTACAATTGCACATCTTCATATTCAAAACAATCAACTGCTTAGTTGACTGTGTAAGTACAAAACAACTTTTACTCTAGAGTCCACATTTTCATCCAGTAATTTTAATATTAAAAATACGGTCACATATGTACACTTCAGTTACCTATTCTCACGATATCCTGGAATTCTGAAATTAATATACTGGCACGATTTAAATTCCTTCTGCATACATTTTAGTATGCTGTAGAGCTGTTCATGAAAAGAGTGAAATCTGCAAACATAAGGGGAAAACACAGTAGGCCAAGGATTTATCAATTTAAGTATCTCTTTTAGTAGTTTTAAGATTATATTGGTAGTCTGAGTTAAATCTGAGTGAAGGAATATATCTTATTTACACTAATAATGAAAAATCTATTAAATCTTTGTATTTACTCCCAAATAGCAGTCGGGCTCAAATAAAAGTTACTTTTGGAACTCCGATCTTGAAAACTGTAAATAAAACATTTGTTAAAAGACTTAATTTTATTTAGAATTGACAAAAATAATTGGTTTCTCTTGTAGGTCTGAGATTTCTGGACTACATCTGCCACCTACCGATCAAGTAGAGCACAGTCAGCAATGTAAACTTCCCTATATACAGTGTTGCCAACTCTCATGAGTCTCATGATAATTGTTTTCCTTAAGCCCCAGCTCCTGGAGTCAAGGGATGTGTGATGATTTCAGCCTTCATTCTTAAAGAAAAAGTAAGTTTCTAGCCCTCATGGCTAGGGAGAAAGCTTCAATATGTGACCTCCAATGCACTCTGAAGGCTCAAAGAGCAGAAGGCAAACAAACATCAAATCTATTATTTTTACATAATCTCATGATTTTTGGTGAGCCTAACTCATGATTTTTGAGCTTTTGGGCTTTGCAATACTGCTACAATATTCCTCATTCCTGAACTTTAAGTGGCAACCTATGGGGCATGTGAAATGATAGCCAGGGGAAAATCTTTTGCTGTTACACATATTGATAATTAACAATACATGCGCTGATGGAGAAACCTGACTTTCAGAGATAAAGAAAAAAATTAGAGCACTTACTCCGACTAAATAAGATGGACAGTACTCATTTAAAAAGACAAGGTGGGTGAGGTAATATCTTTTATTGGACCAACTTCTGTCTCTCTCTTCAACAGAACTGGTCCAATAAGAGATATAACCTCACCCACATTGTGTGTCTAATATCCTGGGACCGACACAGCTACAAAAACACAGCATTTATTTAAAACATGAATCAGTTATAAAGACATTTACAAGAAGTTTGTGAAGCAGATTAAACTGCTTTATAGTTTTCTCATGATTTAGTACAATCCCTATTGACATGCATTAAAGCTACAGATTGATATGTATTCTTGTTAGGCACGCAGTAGAGCAAAAGTGTCACTTTTCAGTTTCTGTTATACAGCAAAGTCTGCCAAAATATCACAAATGCTCCCAATTAAACACATCATTTCTAAGGCAAAGTGGTAATCATGGCAAGCAGACACAAACAACAATTAGCACTGCTTAACAGTCACTGATTTTGTATGAGTCACACTCAAATATGAATATAAGAAAGGACACTGATATTATGGCTTAATAGTTGGCACAAATGGATTGAGGGTACCTATTTTCAGAGACAGACACTCTGAAGGACATGGGGCTGCTCTATAATAATATTTGAATACTGTATTGTGTGCTATATGTTTGATTGTTGTCAGGCAAGTTTACTATATGATATTGTCTTAGTTTAATAGCAGGCTGTTGTAAAAAACAAGTAGGAAGGCAAAACAATGACTCAAGATAATACATTCCTCAACAAAAAGTATGTGTGTGTAGACAATGGCAGGGCAATTGGCTCAGAAGAGGTGGGCTTGACCTTCAATGGAGCCCACCAAATTGGTTTTGAGCAGCAGAGTCCAAGCACAGGAATGTGAGAAGACTGGTTAAAAAGATTCTCTGGCCAGCAGTTAGGTAGTTATCGGGAAGCTGTTCAGGGGAAACAGACTGACACCCACAGACACCTAACATGGTGTCTGACAAAGCTAGGCCTTTCTAGGATCCTCTTGCAGAGTGAAAGCGCTTTGACAGGACAGACAGCATGTAGGCCTTTTGTTGTTTAAAAATCCTCTCTCTCATGTTTTACTTTGCTGCTAACTGTTAAGAATAGAAAATACTTTTGTTTTCAGAAGGCTGTTTGGTCATTGTATTTGCCACTGGTAATAAGCTCCCAAAGACAGACCAGCAGGTGCTGAATGTAGTTGGACCTGCTGGCATAAGCATGCTTGATTCAATGCCCCACTTTCAATGGGGGAGAATCACCACCCCATGGGAAGTAAACACATGAGGCTCAGGAAGACCAGACAATGATCAAAAGTGCTGTTATCCCTGTAACCATGACAGCCACCATGCCATAAGTTTCTTATTTGGAAATAAAGGATAAAGCTGTCCCCATATAATACAACTTGCCTATGTTTTCCATTGTTTACATTGCTAAGCTAATTAAATATTTTAATTTGGACACAGCAGTTAGGAAGTTCTGGTGGAAGAACATTTGCTTTCCCAAAGGGTTACATACGTTTTTCTTTGTAAGATGAAGGCAAACCAATAGGCTGCTGACCACAGGATGCAGCACTGTCAGTGACTGGAAATATTTTATTGGCTACAAGTCTTAAGTGCTTAGGACCTACCCCTGCATAGATTCCTTCACAGAAACTATAAAGAGCTACAGTGACATAAATACATTTCCTATAATAGTACATCTCCTAAGTTTTCAATTTCAGCAACATGTTATCAAACACACTTCTAAAAACCCCATCTGCAACAGAAACAAAACTATTTACCCCACAATAAAACTGACAGACTTGGTTTTCCTTTACAAAAGTTACTTTAAGTACATTGTTGACAATGCAACAGAATGTCACTCATGAACAAGTGGCCTGATCCACTGGTACATTGGAGCTGCCCTGCACCACTTTGAGTGCACAAAACAATCCGGAGTCCAACTTAACTGGTCACTGAATGATCTCCTGATCATTGAGCTCCTAGGCCACCCTTAAGTCCAGCTAGAGGGGCTCTGGTGAGGAAAAAAGTGCAAGATCAGGAATGTTCCTGTATCTGGCAAATTCCTGGCTGCTATAAGGGCCCAGAGGGTCACTGGCAAAGACAGATTAAAGCAATTTACAGGCTACTCTAACACACACTACTGTCTAGACAACCAAGAATTTGGGAGAAGGGTCCTCAGACTGGAGAAGATAGCACAAGATATTAGTTTAATATAGTGAATAGTGTGTGCAGGCTTTTTTCAGCATGCTCAAATTTAAGTAATTGCCTTGTATTTAGATTAACAGAACTTTAAATCAATAGCAGATGCCTTACAAGTAAACTTACAATTAACTGAAAAAACCCCCTGTATGTATACCTTTCCATTATGCCGGGTTTAACAAACTGATTGTGAACAACTAACCTACGCACAGGAATATATGGTGAGCCCTGCCACAGAATTCAGATTTGCTTGATCCATAGTACAACGAGCAAGAATACAGACCAATATTTCTAACAGACTTTAGGAAGTCAACCTATAGAGAAGAGTCACATGAGTTTTAGTGTTCATTTCCATTCCTTACTCTGTGTCTTCTCCTCTTCTCAGTGCATTTTCTCTTCCTCCTTGTTGCCTTAGCATAAATAGGTCATCTGGTGATGGCAAAGACACTGGAGTCAGAAAATGGTAGTAGAGCACACACCCTAGTACAGAATCTGTGACAGTGCTGATGCTAGTTAGGGTGCATTTTATTTATTATGAACAATTTTCATTTATGTATTTAAAGCTGAAGTTATACTTAAAAAGGGAAAGAGATAAATGTGAGTTTGTTTTTTGTTTTTTTAAGTGAACCTGGCAGATTTACCTGTGCTAAAATTTTAATGCATATCAGAGTAACTTAAGTGTTCTCAGAAAACCTGAGGCAAACAAGAAAAATTGTTCTTCTTAACCTCTGAGGATAGGACAAGAAGCAACGGGCTTAAATTGCAAGGGCGGTTTAGGTTGGACATTAGGAAAAACTTCCTAATTGTCAGAGTGGTTAAGCACTGAAATAAACTGCCTAGGGAGGTTGCGCAATCTCCATCACTGGGGATTTTTAAGAGCAGGTTGGACAAACATCTGTCAGGGATGCTGATAATGCTAGATAATACTTAGTCGTGCCTTGAGTGCAGGGACTGGACTAGATGACCTCGAGGTCCCTTCCAGTCCTATGATTCTATATGTTCAAAATTTGAAAAATGCCTTTTTTTACATAAATGTAAAATGACATTCTTAAAATTTTAACCTTGTCCTGTGCAAAGATGAGAATTTTACCAAGTGCGTAATCTATTACAAAAGACATTCAAAGAGCATATATATCTACCTTAATTATATCACTTCTCTGTGGTGCTCTGGTGCTGAAAGTTTAAGATGACACTCATTAGTGGGTGTGACAATGATTATACCTACTTATCTTTTGAATTTCTATACATCCTGTTATGGTTGTATCTAGTTTATCTGTACTGTGATTTATAGATTTTTTTTTTTCCCCTAGTAAAAAATTATTAGCATTTTCTTGCAGCACATGGACTATCTGACATGAACTGCACTTGTTGCTCATTTAGTAAGGTTAGTACTGTCTCTAAAGTACTGTGTTAGCTGTCAATCTGAAACTAGTAAACAACAGTTATCTGAGGGTGGAAAAGTAATTAACTTGCTAAAACAACGAGTAGTCCTTGTGGCACCTTAGAGACTAACAAATTTATTTGGGCATAAGCTTTTGTGGGCTCGAACCCACTTCATCGGATGCATGGAGTAGAAAATATATAAATACATGAAAGGATGGGAGTTGCCTTACCAAGTGTGAAGATACCTTTAAGAAAATGTCAAAGATAACAACAGATTCCATAATTAGTTTTAGGATGAAGCAGGCATGTATTCAATTTAAATAGCTAAACTTCAAAGGGATACTTTGAAATGGGAAGGTGCCTTTTTTGTATTAATGGAGATTGGGAAGAAGTTACACAAGGTTTTTAGGATTTTAATTAAATATGTTTCAGAGTAACAGCCGTGTTAGCCTGTATTCGCAAAAAGAAAAGGATTACTTGTGGCACCTTAGAGACTAACCAATTTATTTGAGCATTAGCTTTCGTGAGCTACAGCTCACTTCATCGGATGCATACTGTGGAAACTGTAAGGGGTTCTCTTCTGTGATTCTCTCTCTCTCACATACAGCACTCAAAAATATTTTCCACAAACCTGGATTTGTGCTGGAAATAGCCCAACTTGATTATCATACACATTGTAAGGAGAGTGATCACTTTAGATAAGCTATTACCAGCAGGAGAGTGGGGTGGGAGGAGATATTGTTTCATGGTCTCTGTGTATATAATGTCTTCTGCAGTTTCCACAATATGCATCCGATGAAGTGAGCTGTAGCTCACGAAAGCTTATGCTCAAATAAATTGGTTAGTCTCTAAGGTGCCACAAGTACTCCTTTTCTTTTTAATTAAATATGGTGTAACGGAGACTATGTGGTTATGTGTCTACATTTAAGGTAACAGACGAGAATGTCCAAACATGCTAATCACAAATTTTAAACATCTTAGAAAAAGCTCCACAGGGCAACTGGAATTCAATTGGAGGGGGAAAAGAGAAAGGAGGACACTAACTACAGATATTGAACTTTCTACCATGTGAAGTTTTTATCTTCTTTATCCAATAGATTGCAATCCAAATGCAAGGTCTGAGCTTGCTATGCTATCTGCAATATTTAGACTAGTTATGTTTATATTCTGCTTAAAAGTTTTTATTTTATTTTCTCTTATATGCCACGTAAACTTTTACTTTCAAAATAAATTAAATTGGTGGAACAGATTGCTATGCTGGGAATAAACTCTGACTTCCAGGAAGGCAGTCAGCATTGACACTCAAGCCTAAGCTGTGCAACTGCAGGGCTCACTTCAAAAAAGTGCTGAGAATATGCTGGCTACAAGCAGTTTAAGCAGAGGGAAAACTTCAAGGATATTAGGGCAACTGTTGGCAATACTGCACAAAACTGCCCTAAAGCAGGAATGCCCCCAGCATACAGGAATCCTCAAGTGGCACAGCAATGCTGCAACAGCCCCTACACCAGCCCAAACCCTGCAGCTGATGTCAGGGCACAGAGTTGCCTCTGCCATATCCCAGTGATCTCTATCAGCCAGAAATGTCCCCTTCATGCTGTGGGCAGCTGGTGCATAGCTTTTACGATGCCTTTGCGCCTCCCTGTCCTGCAACTGCATGAAGTCCTTTTACTGTAGCTGAGGATCAGGGTCAAAATTCTCTAGATGTGAATGTATTTCATCAACATATGTTTACTGGCTGCAGTGACAAAAAACTCTGAACAGGCACCTATCTCTGTTCAGTTTCAGTAAGTCAGGATATTTTCTTAGGAGATAGTAAAAGGAATATGTAGGTTACATTCCTGAAGTTACTATTGCTTCAATTTTCTTAAACACAACTGTGAAATAGGATTTTGATTCAATTTATATTAGAACAGCTTTTTGCCAGTATTAACAGAAAAAAACAGGGGTCTATAACTATGTTAGGGAAAAGTGTTTTAGCCATCAGTCAAGACCTGATTATGGCCTAACACTGGATTAGGCTCTCTCCCAGATGATTTACAGAACAGTTATATCAGACTGGCATGAACTTTACAAAAGTTTCCACTGAGTCCCTCCGCCACTACCCACATTATTTCTGTTTCAATAGCGAGCAACCACTTAAATCCTATGGGAGATTCTACAATACACACAAGGTTGCCTTAGATGGACATTCAAAATTTCTCGCAAAGCTATAGCAGTATCATGCATTCCTAGGGTACAGTCTATTTTTAAATTTAAAAGATACAGTAAATTTTAGAAAGCAGCTCAGGTAATATGCAGCAATACTGTTATTTAACAAATGGAGTCGCAAAACTATCAAGTTTTATGCTATCAAAAAGATTAAAGAAATACAAAACATGTCTCCTGTATCGTTTTGTATAGGTTTGAAATAAGACTATTTTATAGTAACCTTCCAAATGTACTGGAACTCAATTTTTACTTTAATGTTGTATGTCCTTTTCTTGCTGCTTCATGAGATATATTAGAAAGCCCGGATTTCTTTTTTATTAAACAAAAACTTAAAAATCCTGCATGCACGTTAAGTGTTCCCAACCTTGTCTTATCCTGGAAGACTTTATGGAGACAGGAGAACCAGTGAAACAAGAGTCCGAGTCAAGAAACAAAGATGAGAACTGAGAGTTTGGTTAGACTAGGAAAAGGAATCAAGGTTAATCCCTAGTGTAGAATCAAGTTATCACCTCAGGTTAGCTGGCAGAGATCGACTCTAATGGGAAGCAAGAAAAAACACTTTTAAAAAGTTAAAATAAAAAAAGTGTTCAAGCTACCATTTTACCGCAAAAGAAAAGCAAAATGGGCAAAGTCCATTTTTTAAATGGAAGTCCTTTGTAGGTCACTTTATGTAGGTCATTGCAGCAATAGCCACTAAAAAGCCAAGAGCTACCAACACAAGCAGGGGCACCATTTCAACCTGTTTCATACTGGAGGTCTGCTCATGGCACACACCCCAGCCCCAGGCGGAGCTCTTACCTGCCATGACATGCACCTAGGTCCCCTCCTTCAGGAGCCAGGGTTCTCTGGCTCCCGCAGTCAGTTTTCTACACTGTGGTAGCTCACCCATCCCGCCCCATCCTCTAATCAGCAGCCGCTCTCTTCCAATGGGATGCAAGGATGGGGATTCAAACGGAGTCTGAAGGCTTGGAAGATGAGGGGCTCGCACAGCCTAGCCCACTGGGGTCAAACGACAGCAGGACCGACACAGACAACTTAACTGGCCCAAGCCCAAGAGAAAGGGGTTGGCCCCTGGGAAGAGCAGGGCCCCTAGGGGTGGAGCAGGCAAGGAAGGGGTCAGTCAGGGTGGGAGGAGGGAGCACAGAGTCCCCTGTGGTGATGGGGGGAAGGACAGAGGGAGCAGGGGGTGCTGGAGCCTGGGGAAGGAAGGAGTACAGTGGGGTGGGAAAAGGGAGTCAATCTCCACAGGAAGGGAGAGGTGAGGGCATAGGGCTGTGTCCTGAGGGAGGGAGTAGTGAGGAGGAACAGACCCTGGGGCAAGGATCCTGAGGGAAGGGGAGCTGAAGAAGGATGGGGGGGGCTAGGAGCAGATAAGTGGGTCTTGGGATCCATTTGCCCTCAGAGAAGCAGGAAGCGCCCTCACCTCTTCCTGGGAAAAGGTTGGAGACAGACCCTTCTGGTCCAGAGCCATCATGTCCACTAGTGGGTGCAGCTTCAAGGACAGGTGTGTTCCCATGCTGCACTGAAAATTCTGCCAGCAGGTGCTGAGCTCACTGGGGTGTGCTGCTGGTCAACACAGATATTGACTTGCACTCCACTGACATCCCACCCACCAGGTAAGTCCCCTTCAGCTACCAGCAGCAGGCATCTCAACAGCTGACGAATGTTACACTAGTGTCCAAAGTCCTTAAATCAGGAGAAGTCCGCAGTGGTGCTAAGCACCATACAAACCACTAAGAAGGCTCAGTTCCTGTCCCACAGATCTGAATCTAATCCTTATAATTCCATATGGCACGCAGGCAAATATTATTCCCATTTTACAGCAATCAAAACTGAGGTACAGCGTCTCAACACAGACTGGAACTTTAAAAACATATCTACAAACTTTAAATAATAAACAAGACTATTTTTTCTCAAACTTTAAAATGTGCAATTTTCTTGGTGTTTGGTTTTACATATTCTCCTGTGAGAACTACAACTCAATCATTGCAGTGTTGTGTTTAAGAGCCTCCTGGAAAGTAAATAGCCTTTAAACAGAAGAGAAAGTGACTTTTAAATGTCAGTTTTACTCCCGTTTAAAGTCAGTTTCTAGTCTTATTATTTGTACTAGAGTAACACCCCTAGAATCCCAGGTAGGTGCAATATAAACTCATGGAGACTTGCCCTAGTAGGATGCTTCCAAGTCAGATGATCTATTCCAATTTTGGGATTGGGAATATCTTGCTGTATTATCTCATTCTAAATTTAAATATAAACTTAAATATGGCTTTAATTGGTGTTTGTATGTATTTTTTTCTTTCTTTATATAGGAATTAGATACAGGGCTCTTGTCAGCTAATTTCTAAGTTATTATCTGGAAAAAAAAAAGTTTTCAGGTGCCTAAGTAGCCCTTGGAATCATGGTTAAAGTTGCCTCCCCACCCCAACCAAAATTTGAAATGGTGCTCCTAACAAGGTATGTGCACCATTCAGAGGTATCCAAGATTCCACAGTTATGGCACCATTTGATACAAGAAGCAATAACTGCAGCATTTAAACTATAGGAAACAACAGACATCTCAGATATTCCTGTGAGGCTGTGATCTGCAAGTCTTAACCACCATTATAAATAAGTTTGGTTCCATGCCCATTCAGTGCTTTATGCCTCTGCTGACTGCCCAAGTATTTTCTAGTTAGTGCCAGTTGTGATAATGTTTTTTATACTGAGGACATAGTCCTCACCAGCACCTGGAATGAAATGAAATAATTTACAGAGAATATGAGTAAATACAGATGTTCTTTTACACCTCTTCATTCTTTGGATTGTGGAAGCGACAATAAAAGATAAATGGATTTTATTTCAATTTAAACCTTAAATATAGAATATAAATAAATAATTGGGTAAGAGTCTGGTTAGACTTGACAAGGTAACTGAAAGGTGGTGTATACATCTTTGTAGATGTATTTTCTCTTTGTGACATTTTATAATTAACCAATGTGTGTTAGAATATGGATAGCCACATATTTAACATCTTAACAAAAGAACTCAGTGAGAATATATCTGACCCTCTCACCAGATCCCACTTTCCATGTCAGTCTATAATCTTCAGCACCCACCAGTTATTCTGTGCCAGTTCTCCCGCCTGCTCCTTGTCTGATAGGTGTGGCAGGAACTTCTCGTGATCCATGTTTGACAGGTGTGGCAGGCACTTCTCCATTGACACCTTCAACACCACTAACAGACATCAAGCTTTTCCGCTCTTTGGATGTAGATTTGTGCTCTACTTTTGTGACTCTAAATCTGAAACAAGCAATACAAGAACCCATTTAGGATAGGTTGGTTCATCAATCTTCAACATCCCAATGAGGCAAGTATTATCCCAACTATATAGATAGAAAACAAGATATTTTAAAAGGGGCTTTCCAAGAATACAGCAGGAGGGAAGTCTAAAGTTGGGAGTTCCTATCTCAAACTCTAGTGTTTGGACCATACCTACCTCTATTGGAAAAAGAAACAAGATCTCTAATTTTAAAACAAGACTACACTATTGGTTGAGCAATCATGAATAGTCCAAAAGCCAAAAAAACTGAAACAAGAAGGAAAACTGCATCTTCTGTATTTGATACTTACTGTAAAGAAAGTCAAAAGAATGAGGATTTATCTGTAATTCTTGCTTTCTTTTTAGGCAGTTGTGTTACTGGATCCACAGCTTTGGATTTCTACTCACAATATGAAGGGATTTTAAAAAATTCCACAGCACAAAATTTTAAAGCCACTGGCTCTGAGGCAAAGTATAATTCATTAGTGTCCTTGACTAGATTAAAAAGAACAATTACCCATATTAGCCCACGCTGAAGTGAAATTCACTTTATTGTGCTCCTTAAGCATCTTCCATTTCCATCCCCTCAAAGGAAGCATAAACAGTCAGACATATGTCACAGACATCAGGGTCCATGTGCAATCCAAGCACTAAACTGCAAATACTCATGTCAATATGCTATGCACATGAGCAGATGAGAGGAAGAACCTGAGTCCAGGTCTTCTGTGGTTCCTATGATGGTGGAGGCATCCATCCATTAAAAAAAAGATCGTATTATGAGGGAAATTTGGAGCTTGTAGACTTCCCCACCTAAATGTGGGAGGTAGGGAGTAATATGCACACACGTGTGCTGGAACCCTGAAGCTCCAAAGACTCAGTATAAACCTGAACGTTATTAAACTATGGGGACCCATCAAGAATTTCATGACAACAGCAGATTAGTGCAAGGCACAGGTCTTTAGGCCTCATTTTGTGCCTTCTGGGAGGTGGTACTTTAATCTCCTTGCTCCGTTTAGAGGTTGTGACTAGGATGGGAAGCCTGAGGAGTGGTGACATAGCTAGGTGAAGAAAACAGGATGAGGAGCCAGTGGTGGGCAAAAGATAGGACTTAGAAAAGGCCAGGCTGGAGGGGACACAGCAGAAGGGGTCAAGTTGGTGGGGGGAAGGGGGGGCTGTGCGCAGAAAGGGCAGACAGGTCTGTTATCACTAGGGAACATGACTCCCCCTCAGAGACTGGGGTGGAACCCATGATTCCCAAATCTCATCATTCCTTTGGTGTCAGAACACATCGGTGAAAGCCTCTGGTAAAGTGTCTCATCCCCCTCCACACAGAATGACAACAGTCACTGTGCTCGAATAGCAAAGTTCCACGTAGCAGACACTGCTGATGACCCACGTGTGTTGATACGATGCCACATCATAGAATTTCTGTCTAAGTTTGCATTTATAAAAACCAGCAGCGCGCACGTGCACACACACACTAAGAGAACATTACGGTTGTAAAGTCAAGCTCTCAAAAGATAGGAAATGCAGGTTTCTGTGCAGTCTTAATTCAGCCCTCTGAGGTGTATGTCTTACGATACAGCTTCTAATTACAGACTAGATCTTGCCTTAGTCATATCCATTCACAATGCTGCTGCAAAGGTAATTTTCCTCTCCCACTGCTTTGACCTCTCTTTGCATCCCGTCTCCCCTCTCTATGCATCCCTCCACTAGCTCCCATTTCTCTCTCCCAAGAAATATAAGCTACTTGCTTTCACTTTCAGACTCTTTCATAGCCTATCCCCACCCTATCAATTCTCATTCATTACCAAGGTGTTGGATCACACCTCCAATCAGCCCATTGCCCACTTGTTAAATTTTCAAATAAGCATCTTAGTGCATTTTCCCATGCTGTCCCTTCACACTTGGGAGGAGCTCCATATAAAATATCTGCAAAATAGCTCATCCTCCTCCTTCAAACTCTCCTTTTCTACAGGGCCAACAAAAAAACATGACAATGGTTATGTTGATGATGTGCTGAGACCACTGACCAACACTGTCTCACTGTTTCCTTGTACTTCCCCATCTGTCATCTTTTGTCTCACACTTAGACTATGGCCTTGGCTACACTTGCGAGTTACAGCACAATAAAGAAGCCCTGGCCGCACTAGCTCACTGCCCATCCACACTGGCAAGGCATGTAGAGCACTCTGACTCTGTAGCTACAGCGCTCCTGGTACTCCACCTTGGTTAGTGGAATAACATGCGCCCCCGCTGGAGCGCCGCAGCACCAGTGTGGACACCCTGGTCCTATAGTGCGCTCTGATCAGCCTCCAGAAGTGTCTCACAATGCCTGTGCTAGCCACTCTGGTCATCACTTTGAACTCTACTGCCCGGCCCTCAGGTGACCACCTGTCAGACCGGCCCTTTAAATTCTCTGGGAATTTTGAAAAATCCTTTCCCGTTTGCTCAACCATGCGTGGAGTGCTCTCAGCAAATCTTTCCAGGTGACCATGCCTCCACACGCCAGGCGAGCCCCAGTATGGAGCAATGGTGAGTTGCTGGACCTCATCAGTGTTTGGGAGGCGGAAGCTGTCCAGTCCCAGCTGGGCTCCAACCGTAAGAATTACGATACCTTCGGGCAGATATCAAGGGACATGATGGAAAGGGGCCATGACCGGGACGCACTACAGTGCGGGATTAAAGTGAAGGAGCTGCAGAATGCCTACTGCAAAGCCAGTGAGGCAAACAAACGACCTGCCATTTCTACAAAGAGCTGGACATATTTGGGGGCGACCCCACCTCCACTCCGGGGACCACCATGGACACTTCAGAGCCCAGTGCAACAAGGGAGGAAGAGGAGCAGCAAAGTGGGAGCAAGGGTGCTGAGACGGAGGAAGATACCCTGGAATCCCTAGATGCATGCAGCCAGGAGCTGTTCTCAAGCCAGGAGGAAGGTAGCCAGTCACAGCGGCCAGTGCTTGGGGAAGGACAAACACCAAAGGAGGTTCCTGGTAAGTGGCTTTTATTTTGGGAAAGAAGTTATTTGGTGTGGGCTCTTGAGGCGAGGAGGGTTAGGGCTGCATGCATGCCTAGATGCGGAATAGGTGCTGATGTGCTCTCTCACATTGCGGTAATCGGCCTCAGTGATCTCTTCAAGGGTCTCATCCAGAACTTGGGCAATGCGCTTGCGCAGGTTTCTCAGGAGAGCCACTGTGGTCCTTGTCCCAGTCAGGCTAACTTCTCCGCGCCACTGTGCCATGAGGGGCGAGGGGACCATTGCTGCATACAGGCAAGCTGCATATGGGCCAAGGTGAAAACCACATTGCAGAAGACGACCTTCCCTTGCTTCCTCAGAAGCAAGAGATCTTCCAGGACGAACTCCTGCGGAAAATGTGGGGACACTGTTCAGTATAGGGGCCCCCTGCTGCTGTTGGCTCCCCAAAGGCACAGAAACCCAGAGGACAGTACAGCCATGAAACAATCAGTCACACTTGACCGTGCGCTTACTCACCATTTTGGGGCTCCTGTGGGTTGTGCGCTCTTGCTTTGGAACAGGCAAATTATGCTATTGTGTAGACTGTGCTTGCCCTTAAGTATGGGGGAATCATTGCTCTGTCTGGTGTGAACAATGTTGCCTCTGTTAAGTGTTGCATTTTGCCTTTACAGATGCAACCTTGAGATCTCATCCACCCGTGTTATCACCAGCCGAAAGACTCCAAAGAATCAGGAAGAGGCCACGTAGAAGGAAGGAAGACATGTTGCGTGAAGTAATGCAGCATTCAAGGAATGAAAATCAAAAAGGGCAGGAGTGGCGGGAGAGTGAAAGGAGGGTCCACTAGCAGAATGCGGATCGTCGGCACTAAAGCATGGAGCGGCTGCTAAGCATCACGGAGGGCCAAGCGGACTCGATTCAGGCGCTCGTAGCAATGCAGGCGGAGCACTACCACGCCGTGCCCACTCCCCCCCCCCCCCCCGCGCAGCCCTTGTCCCAAAACTCTTTCCCTTGTGCCCCCATGTCACCTCCAGCCCACTTTCCCCAACATCCAGGTTCTTACTACCACCCACTGCCTCCAACACCTGTAGCTTCACCACCCAGCCCTGAAAACTATGACCCTTACCCACTGCACTCAACCCCCATCACCATGCAGTATAGCCATCCTGAAGTGCAGCACTCATTGCACAGCACTCCAGACAGGACATAGGCAAATCTGTGATTGTACTGTCCCCCAAATCCTTTCCCTGTTTCCCAAGCAGTTGTGTCTCTTTTCAACAAATGAATTTTCTTTTCAATAAATGGATTTTTTGGATTTGAAAACATTTTTTTATTATTGCATAAAGTAAAAGATGCAGTGCCTGTTTCTTTCCTGGGCTAAGGTAAGTCAGCGTAGCAAACACAGATTCCTACTAACATTGGAACCACTGAACTTCACTCCTGTGCAAGGCACCAGACATTACTGGTGGCTTTCAGCCTCAAATTGCTCCCTCAAGGCATCCCTAATCCTTGCAGCCCCATGTTGGGCCGCTCTAATAGCCCTGCTCCTGGCTGTTCAAATTCAGCCTCCAGGTGTTGAACCTCCAAGTTCCATGCCTGAGTGAATCGTTCACCCTTCCCTTCACAAATGTTATGGAGGGTACACCACGCAGATAGAACCGCGGGGATGCTGTCATCGGCCAAGTCCAGCTTCCCATACAGAGAGAGCACCAGCGGCCCTTTAAATGGCCAAAAGCACACTCCACGGTCATTCTGCACTGGCTCAACCTGTTGTTGAACCACTCCTTGCTGCTGTCAAGGCTCCCTGTGTAGGGTTTCATGAGCCACGGCATTAAAGGGTAAGCGGGGTCTCCAAGGATCACAATGGGCATTTTGACTTCCCCTACGGTGATCTTCTGGTCTGGGAAAAGAGTCCCGGCTTGCAGCTTCTTGAACAGGCTAGTGTTCCGAAAGATGCATGCATCATGCACCTTTCCGGGCCAGCCTGCGTTTAATGTCAATGAAACACCCACGGCGATACACAAGTGCCTGGAGAACCATCGAGAAATACCCCTTCCGATTAACGTATTCGGAGGCTAGGTGGGCTGGTGCCAGAATTGGAATATGCGTCCCATCTATCGCCCCTCTCCAGTTAGGGAAACCCATTTGTGCCAAGCCATCCACAATGTCACACATGTTACCCAGAGTCATGGTTCTTCTCAGCAGGATGAGATTAAAGGCCCTGCAAACTTGCATCAACACGATTCCAACGGTCGACTTCCCCACTCCAAACTGGTTAGCGACCGATCAGTAGCTGTCTCGAGTTGCCAGCTTCCAGATTGCAATAGCCACCCGCTTCTCCACTGTCAGGGCAGCTCTCAATCTCGTGTCCTTGCGCCGCAGGGCTGGGGTGAGCTCCTCACACAGCCCCATGAAAGTGGCTTTTCTCATCCGAAAGTCGTCATCCCAGACTTGCATGACGATGTTATCGCACCACTCAGTGCTTGTTTTCCAAGCCCAAAAGCAGAGTTCCACAGTGGTAAGCATGTCCATGAATGCCACAAGCTTATGTCATATGCGTTACTCGAGTCGATATCATCAGAACCCTCACTGTCACTTTGGATCATAAGGAATAACTTGACTGCCAAACGTGACATGCTGACGAGACTCATCAGCATACTCCTCAGCAGTTTGGGCTCCATTCCTGCAGACCGAAAGGGAAGACAGAGCGCGCAGTACAAAAAACGTTGAAAGATGAAGCCAAATGTGGACAGAAGCAAAGGGAATGCTGGGATGCGAACCAATGCGTCGCGGGGCGTGGGACAGGACCCAGAATGCCCCGCTCTCCTGCCCCCTTCTCACAAGGGACAGCGCCAGAATGGGAAGAAGTGCTCTGTGGGACAGCTGCCCATAATGCACCGCTCCCAATGCTGCTGCAAGTGCCACAAATGTGGCCACACCAGTGTGCTTGCAGCTGTCAGTGTGGACAGACTGCAGCGCCTTCCCAACTGCGCTCCACGAAGGCGGGTGTAACTCTCAGCGCTCTACATCTGCAAGTGTAGCCATGCCCTATGTCTACACTGCAAGTGCTTCAGCAGCACACCAACACAGGAGCAGCTACAGTGCTGTAGCATAGACGCTCACTACAGTGACAGAAGGGGGTTTTTCCATCGCTCGATGGGTGGTCGCTAGATTGACAGAAGAATTCTTCCATCTTGCATCTGCAGTGGGGTTAGGTCAATATAACTACATCACACAGGGAATGAAAATTTTCATTGCCCAGAGCAATGTAGTTAGAATGACCTAAGTTTTAGGTGTAGACCAGGCCTTAGACTAAAGTAAGTTCTTTGGGGCAGAGGCTGTCTTTTTATTCTGCATTTGGGCAGCATCTAGCATAATGGGGTCCTGGTCCATGACTAGGGCTCCAGACACTAATGGTAATACAAATTAATCATTAAAATTCTTTCACTTGCCAATATGCTTATCCAAATCCCAATAAAAAAAATCTGATCAAAAAAGAGAACTAGTGAATTGACAAAGTTTGGATTAATAGGTCAGATATCTGATGCCTAGGGAAGTAACACAATGCCTTGAAAGTTAATTACAGTCTTGCAATTCAGAAAAATCCATGTGCTGGGTTGTGGTAAGAATCGTTACAGAAGTAGGTGGTAGCAGCATATAACTAATCCAACAGTAAGAGTCAGACGAGATAACATGTAAATAAAGCATGAAACAAAACAGAACAGTCTTACCTTCCCACAGAAAGTACTGTAACTTCTCCTTGTCGGCTTTTTCTTTGTTCTTTAGATTTGTTGGTTGGCTTTAAAAGATGCCATCTTTTGTGACTACAGCGAGTACAAACATCCTTCTCTGCTACTCCCCCAACAGTATGCAAGTGATGGCCATGACAGTTATGTTTTGATGGAGTATCACCTGGTGACAAAGGAGAGCCTGGACTTGTAGGACTGCCTGGAGTGGTAGGAGACACAGGGCTATTTTTAAAAAACAAAACAAAAATTAACAATGTTTAATTTTAATTACATATAATTGTTCTTCTTAGAAATAGCTTGCCAGTTTCTTTAAATTTAAATAATCATCCCACCTTATTCTCTGATCACACACCCTAAGGTTGTACCCAGTTAGTGTTAAATTTAGATTGTTGATTTTTTTCCCCCTCACAGAAGGTAGTTTTAGCTGACAAAAAGATACATTAGTCTGGTGTGGAAAAGTCAACAATTTATTCCAGCCTTCTCCCTCCACCCCCCCTTTTATTGAGAGAAGAGCACCAGCAGACACCACCACCACACACCACAAAAAAGGCAGTTTTGCAAATTCACATATACATCTTCATTTTCTCTTGTGAAAAGTCAAAGAGAAGCCAAAACCATTTAGTAGTTCAAATTTTAACTCAACCACACACTCCTGCATCATCACACAAGATTAGTTTGAAATTGGCCCATATTTGAAAACAGACATCTCTCAAGATTGCAAAGACATTTTCCTCAAAATATTGCTCCAAGTAAAATAGGAGGTAAAATGAAGGAGAAGGAACAAAGTGTGTAAATAATGCATATAGAGGGCTGATTTACACACAGGCTTTGTACTACTATAATTATATTTGTTTAGAAAATGGTATAATTAAAAGTGGAACAACCCTCTTCAGCGTGGATGCAGTTGTACCAGCCTAAAGGTGTTTATATCGGTGCTGATATAGTTAAACATGTTTTATCAGTACAGACACAAGCACCTTTAGAGACTGGTACAACTGCATCCAAAAGAAAGGTATGTCTACAGTGGCAAGTTTCTGCACAACAAGTTATACCACTTTTATTAAGGCGCTAGAATTAAACTGCTGTTACATGTCCACACCACTCCTTGTGACGGTGGAATCCATCCATGGTAGCAGCTCTTACAATGGCAAAGAGAGCAGTGCATTGTGGTAGTTATTCCACTGTGCAACTGGCTGCAGGGTGCTTTGGGAGGGGTTTGCAATGCCTCCTGGGGCAGGCACAGCGTCACATGATGCAGGTTTCCCAATCCTGCTGTTCCACGGGCATCCTACTAAATTGCCAGCTGCTTTTCAACTGAAAGGGGGAGAGGGGCAGAGTGCGACATGGAGTGTGTGTGTATACGGAGGGGGGAGGAGAGACTGTGTTTTGGGGGACAGAGTGTGTCAGCATACTGTCTTGTAAGTTCAGACAGCGGCAGGAAGTAACCAGAGCTGAGACAGGGGGAGGGGGAAACCCCGACATCAGCTCCTGCCTCCCTCCCTGGGCTTTCTGCACAGCACTCTCTCTCTCACACACACACACACACACACACACACACACCTGTGTTCAACAGCACAAGAATTACCACATTAATGGCTTGCTGTGTGTCCTAGAGCAGATCAGCACAGCATGTAAGGGCTGCCAGAAATGGAGCTTTGAAAGGGGAGGGGCACATGTCTCCAGGGAAGCTGAGTTCTAAACAATGAGCATAGCAGCCACTTGAGGGATTAGGGAACACTTCCGGAGGCCAACTGATTGTTTTCTGCACTGTAATATGTTTACACTGCCAATACAGCACTGGACCCTCTGCGCTGTAAGGTTTACGACAAGAGACTCTTGTTGAGGTGGTTTTTGGCAACGCTGCAACTGAGGAGTTTCTGCGCACTAAGTGACTTGGTAGTGTGTACACCTCAGTAGTTACACCACAGAAAGCTGCTTTAATGCACAGAAACTTGCCAGTGTAGACAAGGCCTAAGAAGGGTTGTTCCACTTTAACTCTCTCATTTTCTAAAACATATATAGTTATATTGGCACATAAAACTGTGTATACTACCCCAAAGTATACGCACATTTACAACTGAACAAATATTCTAAGAAAAAAAGAAAGATGTGTATTTTTGAAGTCAAGTTTTGTACAAATCAAGCCCCTAGAAAGCTACTGTCTCTTCCCCTCTCATCTTTCAGATCAGCCTCTAGCAATCTGGGTTAGTTCTCTAGCTGTTAAGCGGTGGGTTAGTTTTTCAAGCCCTAGCCTTGTTTTAAAGAATTAAACAAGTGTGTAAAGGCACTCTGAGCTACTGTCAATTTTCAATCCCCGGTATGATAGATTTCCTCTCTCTTCCGAGAGAAACTTTTTTCTGAGGAACTTTCAATTCTGTGTGTATGCATTGAGATTTACAGTAGAAATCTCAGTGAATCAGAGAAGAATAAGACAATGAAATCAAAATAGTTTCTTTTCAACCAATGACTCAGGCAAGTGAGAGCAAAAGAATAGAAAAAACCTGATTAGCAAGTAAAGCAACTTGTGGCAATCTGTATTTTTTCTAATAAGAGGTATAGATACCTTGTTTTTATGAAATCAAATGTACATTTCCAGTTTTGATAAAAATGGACACTACATAAACTTACAGGAGTAGTGTGACAAGAACATATGCATTTTTTGTTTTTTAAAAAAAGAGTAACTGCATCTTTGAAGTAGCATCCCTGTGATTAAGCTCCCAAATGACTGCTACTGAATGTTCTTGAATCTAAAACTAGAGTGAACAAACTTTCAGTTATCATAATAGCATTTAAAGGATTGCAATTTCACTGAGATTTCAGTTTTAATTAACATAGAATCATTGGTAGGGTACATCTTGACATAGTAGAGGAAACATACAGAGTTAAAATAGAAAGGTCTTACCTTTCAGGATCACACACACTGTTATCTGCCACCATGGCCTTTAACATATCAGCATTTGCTGCAAAAAGCATAAACAGAAATTGTTAGAAGAAATGTGTTGCTATGTCCTTGTATAACCAAAAAAAGATAGTAAAAAGTAAGCAAGCTGAAGATTCTAATTTTGACCCAGAATCCACTTAGCAAAGGTGCATTAACAGCAATCTCACGAGCTGAACTGAATGGCTCTGAATTTAGTTCCATCTAGACCGGAGAAGTCTGCATTATGGAGTCTCCAAAAGGTAAGATGCCAAAGGCAACAAATAAAAAATCTGCATGCAAACAAAATAAATCTGTATGATGAAATATTTTTAAGAGCAGGTGTCAAATATAAAGGGAAGGGTAAACCCCTTTGAAATCCCTCCTGGCCAGGGGAAAGCTCCTCTCACCTGTAAAGGGTTAAGAAGCTAAAGGTAACCTCGCTGGCACCTGACCAAAATGACCAATGAGGAGACAAGATACTTTCAAAAGCTGGGAGGAGGGAGAGAAACAAAGGGTCTGGGTCTGTCTGTAGTCGTCTTGGCCAGGGACAGAACAGGAATGGAGTCTTAGAACTTTTAGTAAGTAATCTAGCTAGGTATGTGTTAGATTATGATTTCTTTAAATGGCTGAGAAAAGAATTGTGCTGAATAGAATAACTATTTCTGTCTGTGTATCTTTTTTGTAACTTAAGGTTTTGCCTAGAGGGGTTCTCTATGTTTTTGAATCTAATTACCCTGTAAGATATCTACCATCCTGATTTTACAGGGGGGATTTCTTTATTTCTATTTACTTCTATTTTTTTATTAAAAGTCTTCTTGTAAAACACTGAATGCTTTTTCATTGTTCTCAGATCCAAGGGTTTGGGTCTGTGGTCACCTATGCAAATTGGTGAGGCTTTTTATCCAACATTTCCCAGGAAAGGGGGGGTGCAAGTGTTGGGAGGATTGTTCATTGTTCTGAAGATCCAAGGGTCTGGGTCTGTAGTCACCTAGGCAAATTGGTGAGGCTTTTTACCAAACCTTGTCCAGGAAGTGGGGTGCAAGGTTTTGGGAAGTATTTTGGGGGGAAGGACGCGTCCAAACAGCTCTTCCCCAGTAACCAGTATTAGTTTGGTGGTGGTAGCGGCCAGTCCAAGGATAACGGGGGTAATATTTTGTACCTTGGGGAAGTTTTGACCTAAGCTGGTAAAGATAAGCTTAGGAGGTTTTTCATGCAGGTCCCCACATCTGTACCCTAGAGTTCAGAGTGGGGGAGGAACCGTGACAGCAGGTTAGACAAACACCTGCCAGGGATGGTCTAGGTAACATTTAGTCCTGCCATGAGTGCGGGGACTGGACTAGACGACCTCTCAAGGTCCCTTTCAGTCCTATGATTCTATGAAATGCTGATTTATTTAAAAACTTATAGGAGTTTATAATTGAGAAGGTAAAGTTACTCTTGCTGTAGAACACATATCTCAGTCCCAATACAAAGCACATATATTACTGTCCATGTTATGAGAATGCTTGACATGCTTAATACCATGCATACAATCTACCAAACTGATAACCTTGTCTAAAAAGCACTCCCAGGCCACAAGTCAAAGATTAGTGGAGTTAATGAATATTTAATTATTTGGATGGATCTCAAAGGCAACAATTCAGCCACCATTAAAATAAAGCTGCCTTTTGGTAAAATAAGCAGCTGTTTAACAGTGCACACTAGTACTACACAACCTTAAGTACACTACAACTTAAGAATTATAGACAGATCACATATTCAGAGCAACATATTGAGGGCCAGCTACTCCCAACCTGCACAAAAAAAGTATTCCAATTATAAACAAGTGAATTCTGAATAGCCACCACATTCTCTCTTCAGGGTATTTATGAATGTACAGAAAAGGCCAGGAGCTACAACCCTTCAACTGTGAACAGCCCAAGTTTCCAAAGGAAAATCTGATCCAATTCCCTTCGCTTCCAGGACATCCACATAGATACTAGCCTTTGCATTGCATTTGGCATATTCCTAGAGCTGTACTGCTACTGGATCACTAGTTCAGCTATACACTGCAGGTTGGATACCACAAAGGAGAAGTTAATGGTCTAAGGGCAGTCTTAACTTGTACATAAATTTACACTGGGAGAAACTCATAGAAGAGCAGTTCAATACATAGCAGCTACTCCCTGATTAAGGTCCTACAACTCTCTAAAAACCCATGTAATCCCAATTGTGTGATGTTGCAAAGAGCAGATTCCATCAATGTTACAGAGAAGAATGCTACACAGGCACCACTCTCCTGTTTTGGCCGGACAGCCACTCTATTTCATTGCTCCCCTGCAAGCCGAGCTACAAGCAAGCCTCTGTCCTTACGTATCTTTGACTATGTATTAACTAACTTGAAATAAAGTAGAGTGTTTACTTCAATGTTCCAACATGTATATACGATCACACATTGAAACATGCATATAATATGGTGTGTTTATGGAAAGGGTGGAGATACAGATATATACTGCTCGCACATATATAAAATATTCAGGGGGTTCTACATTTTGATATATTGTTACAACTCTTCAATAAACCATTTAGTGTACCTTTTCAGCAGGTTTTTTTTTTTTAAATTCTTCTACCACCTCTTTCTAAAAGAATTTTATTGAATAAATCCAAAGTACTTGTCCTCAGAGGACTCAGTTTAGTGTTTAAGTATCTGAATTACACAAATGCAAAATACAAAATTTGAAAACAAAACAGAAAAACATTTTCCTAATCAGCTAGCCCTTTGTTTGGCCAAGCAGGCAGAATGTGAAGTGATGTTACAGGGGGAAGATCTTACATAACATGGCTGCATAGCTGCTCAGCATTCTTTCCCCCTTCCAAACATTTAGTTTTCCATTGTTTAGATACATCCATCACAAAGTAAACAGCAGTGCTGCTGTCCTGTTTTCCCTACTTTGCTGAAAACCTTTGCCTCAGTCACACATGTGCAGTAGTCGGAACTTGCCCCTCCATTCCAAGCCAGTCAGTGTAATGGTAGTATTTAAATGATCCCAAATAGGCTTTGACATTACCATTAAGCGAACAAGCTAGTTCTTTTATCTTCTTCTTTTAAAAATAAGAACATTCAGGCTCTTGCAAAGACTGCAAAGTTTCTATTATTTTTAATGACAGGAAAAGCAAGTTTGAAGTGTTTTAGCTGTGTTAGTTCCAGGATATTAGACAAGATGGGCGAGAGATCTTTTATTGGTCCAACTTGTGTTGGTGAAAGAGACAAGTTAAACTTCCAACATGAACCAACCTTCCCAAAAAAAAAAAACAACCCACAAAACTAACTTTAGAGAAGATATGGGAAGTCTCATTCTAAAAAGCAATTTCAGAACGTTAAGTGTGTGCCAACAAGAAGGTATGAGAGCGCATCGGAATGAAGAAAGCCCTAACATGCTGTGGAAACACTTTGATACTATGACAGGTATCAGAGTAGCAGCCGTGTTAGTCTGTAGTCGCAAAGAGAAAAGGAGTACTTGTGGCACCTTAGAGACTAACAAATTTATCTGAGCACATTACAGTGTGTATGGTAACACCCATTGTTTCATGTTCTCTATGTATATAAATCTCCCCACTGTATTTTCCACTGAATACATCTGATGAAGTGAGCTGTAGCTCACAAAAGCTTATGCTCAAATAAATTTGTCAGTCTCTAAGGTCCCACAAGTACTGCTTTTCTTTATGATACTATGTAGCTTTTTAAACTGCATCAGAGGAATTCACATCTTTAACGGAGAACACTGTACACTGATATTAAACTGTACCTTCGTTTTCCATAATGATGTTGACGATTCGCCCCACAGTATCGTTATTGTCATTTACACTTTCATTCATTTCTATGGGGGAAAAACAACAATATATAGTCAGTATTACAGCCTCCTATAATTTTTTTTCCTATGGTAAAGTAAGGAGAACAGGAGAACATCTCATTTTTTAAATATATATTTATTCCATACGTATTATATCACTGCATATTAAAACCCAAACACACACTTTTTATGGATTTTAGTAACAATCCTGAAGACAGTCCTGCAGCCCTTATTCAGGCAAGGTTCTCTCACTAGAGACATCAGGACTGAGTTCTTAAGTTCATGTATTTCATCTAATACCCCCTGAAAACACAGAGTTTTCATAAAACTTTGAAATATCAAACTTCTATCATCACTTTCATCCTCCTTCTCACCTAAATTTTAAGACAGCAGAAGGAATATAAATCTCAGCAGAAAATGGGTTTGGAGATTAAGTTACCACATATGGAATACCTCACACTTGACTAGTAGCAAATTAATGAGTTGTTGCAGGGAAGCTTGCACTGCTATATTGTTAACCACAGACTTCAGTAGCTAAGACTATATATTCAGCGCCTTTCACTACAACTAGGAAGACAAGAGTCAGGTACTGCCAGCCCCAAGCATTCAAATATCAAGAGCCAGACCCTCCCAAAATCATGAGATTATCTTAAAAATTGAAAGATTTTATAAAAATACTAAATTTTAGATTTTTGTTTGCCTTCTAGAGTTTGAATCTTTAGGATTTGCATTTTCAAGCTTTTCCACACAACACAGGGATAGAAACATTTTTTTAAATGAAAGCCAAGATTTTCATTTAACAGCATGACTCCAGGAGCCAAGGCTTTAAGAAAAAGCACTTAAATATAATGAGTATGTAAATATACCTGTGTAAAAAAATCTCTGAATTGAGAACTCTGGTGGGGGAGTCTCACAAAAAGCCTTCTCAAAGTAGTTTAAGGGGTAAAAATTGACTCTGTGACTGTGCATAATGAATACACCACTGCTTTCCACCCTATTATAGGGTTGACAACTTTCTAATCCCTGAAAACAGAACACCCCTCCCCCACCCCTTTACCGAGGTCCCACCCCCTGCCCTGCCTCCTCCTCCGAGGCTCTGCCCAGCCCCCCACCTGTCCCCCACCCCAGCCCATTACTCGTTCCCTCATCCCCTGGAACTCACCTGCCACCTGCAGAGCTGGGCTGGGAGGAGCTGGCGCAGAGCCTGCCCAATAGGGGCACAGCGGGGGTCGGTCCCTGGACCGAGGGGCTGGCGAAATCAGGGCATAATGGAGTGGGAGGGCAGTCTCCAGACCAAGGGGCTGGGGTGGGGAATTCGGGGCACAACAAGGTCCATCCCTAGAGCAAGGGACTGGGGCAGAGGGGGAACTGGTCCCCGGAGCGAGGGGCCGGGGTGGGGAAATCAGGGCACAGCACGGTGGGGCTGGGGAATAGGGGCAAAGCAGGAGGATCCCCAGAGCGAGGGGCTGGGGAATCGGGGCAAAGCGGGGCAGGAGGGCAGACAGGTTACCTACACACCCCCGGTTGGTGCCGGAACCTACTTTGGAGCCTGGTCCAGGAGCTAGCCAGTTCTCTCTGTCAGGCTGGGGGTGGGGGGGAAGAGCAGCAGCTGCTAAGCGGAGCCGCTCCTCCAGGCTCCAGCATCAGCTGTTGCTCTTCCTGTCCCCCAGTGGCAAAGGCCGCTGACCGAAGGCTGCCAGTTTCCCTTTTCAACCGGACATTCCAGTCAAAAACTGGACACCTGGCAACCCTATGTGGCAACAAAAATATAGAAAGTCACTTCCTTACTCAATATTTTAATTTTATTAGACCAGGAAAGGCAGCATTATCCCTAAAGCTACTTGGTCTCTCTGCTTCACTGAGGAGCTCCTGCCTGTCTCCTGAAGAGAGCCCACCCTACCATTCCTACCTGACTTCCAGCTACAAAGTTAAAGAAAAATACCCACGGCTCACAGGGTCTCCCAATAAAGACAGCAACAGGAACAACCTACCAGGCGTAAGCTTTTCTCCTCTGCTCCCAAGTCAAATAAGTAACTTCAGCACCACATGCTACTGAATTCATGGAGCCACTAACACACACTGCAAGTACACTTTGACAAGTAAGGGGACAAGAACAAGAGCACAAAGAAAAAATGTTAGAGAAGGGGGGGAAAAAAGAAAAGAAGGGGAAAAAATGATGGCAGCAAATGTGTTAAGGCCTGACACCAAAGAATATAGCCAGAGCACACCAATGTTCCAATCCATCACAACAGGGGAGGAGAGAGAGGGTGGAAACCGTAGTACTGGAGTATTAAATTTACTCAAATAAAATTCAAGTATCTGCACTGTTAAACATACACCAAAAAGTTATGCTTTAAAAAAGGCTGGTTTATGGATGTCAATCTTTAAAAGAGTTATGCACTGCACACTATTGCTGCAGACAGCAGATGAAATACAGAAAAGTGGGTTCGCTATTCAAATCGCAGTTTATAGTCACAAAAGCTATAAAGTATTTTGTATGCAGTGTTGTTGTAGCGCAAGGATTGGCAACCTGTCAAAAGTGGTGTGCCAAGCATTCATTTATTCACTCTAATTTAAGGTTAGGCGTGCCAGTAACACATGTTCATGTTGTTAGAAGGTCTCTTTCTATAAGTCTAGAATATATAACTAAACTAGTGTTGCATGTAAAGTAAACAAGGTTTTTAAAATGTTTAAGAAGCTTCATTTAAAATTAAAACGCAGAGCCCCTCAGACCAGTGGCCAGGAACCAGGCAGTGTGAGTGCCACTGAAAATCAGCTTGCGTGCTGCCTTTGGCATGCGTGCCATAGGTTGCCTACCCGTTGTAGCATGTTGGTCCGAGGACATTAGAGATACAAGGTCGGTGAGGTAATCTCTTTTATTTGACCAAAGTCTGTTGATGAGAGACACTAAGAGCCCATGTCTCTCTTACTGGACTAACATCCGTTGATGAGAGAGACATGGGCTCTTAGTGTCTCTCTTATCAACAGACTTTGGTCAAATAAAAGAGATTACCAATTCCCAATGTCAGTCCTCTAAAATATACTTTTAATACCTTTTTTTGAAGGATCAAAGTGTCCAAAATACTTCATGGAGACAAGGTGTGTGAGGTAATCTCTTTTATTTGACCAAAGTCTGTTGATAAGAGAGACACTAAGAGCCCATGTCTCTCTCATCAACGGATGTTAGTCCAGTAAGAGAGACATGGGCTCTTAGTGTCTCTCTTATCAACAGACTTTGGTCAAATAAAAGAGATTACCTCACACACCTTGTCTCCATGAAGTATTTTGGACACTTTGATCCTTCAAAAAAAGGTTTTAAAAGTATATTTTAGAGGACTGACATTGGGAATTGGTAGAATTTCCTAATAGAGGTCACTTGGTTAGGTTGGGAATGGCCAAAAGTAATTACCATTTAATTGTCTGTTAAGTCAATGTTCTTAAACTATTTAATCGAGGATATGTATTATGAGAGAGAGAGAGAGAGAGAGCGCGCGCTCCCGCTATGGATCATTCCAGATTAGTAACATACTGCATAAAAATGAACAAGACGACATTGACATTACTTACCTATCTTTTCTCGAAGTTTTTCCTCTTCAATTTCTTGTTCGGCCTCTGTTCTACACCGATATCCTTTTTTCTTAAGCACGTGACAGATGAGGATCCCCAAAAGGCCCATGATGAAAAAGACAGGAACCAACCCATAAGCAAGATATTCTGGATGCATGCCACTTCCTGTGCGATCACCGACAGCTTGAGATGTAGTACTTTCTAAACCATGGCTTGCCAAAATATTAGGAAAATCTTGATTTCCTATGTAAAATAAATACATGCTTATGAAGCACAGTTCTAGATAATACTTTGCACTTTCAAGCAGCTCTGACTTTAGGCTCGCAAAGGACTGGGTGAATTGTGAGCCTGATCCTAAGACCACTGAAGTCAATGGGAGTCTTTCCACTAATGGATCCAGGTCCATTGATGAATTAAGCCTCAAACCCCTATAAGTAGTTGGTATTCTCTTTTACAGATGGCGAAATGAGCACAAAAGGTGAAGCAACTTGCTTAAGGACACAGCAGTTCAGTGGCAGAGCTGGGAACAGAAGTCAAGAGTCCAGCCCTGGTGGCCCCAGCTCTACCCACTAGGCAACAATCCTTCCACAAACATTCATTATATTTCAAAATAAGGAGAAAAAACGTCAAACTTTCTTTTAATATAGTTAAATCAAAGTTTACGTCAATACAGATCCTTGAAGATACCATGAATTTCATTTTGTTTAGCTCAGACATAGAATTTAAGACAGAAAATCACTAGGTTGAAATCCCACCTATACACCTAGTCACAATGAGAAACTGACTAGGGCTATCACCATAAAGATGGCCCATTTTACAATACTTTCTGTACTATCTGAAAGGGGAAGTGTATGTACTGTCACAGATCATTACAATAGTTCATTGAATTGGAAGCATACCTGCATCTCTGTAGCTATTATGTTGCATTGGAATACTATCTACTGTTCGGATTATGCCTCTGAACCTGCTGTTTAAGCCATGCTCAGATGCACCCCCAAACTCATTACCTCACCACTCAAGAAGTTTATCTCCAAAGCAAGCAGACTTCCAAAATGCTGCCCAATGTTACCAGTGGCTAAATACTATCCATTACGCATCCTTACCTGGGACAAAATGGAAAAAAAGAACATCAGTGGAATGACGAGTGGAAACGGATCTGATGTAAAACGAAAAGCAGTTCACATCTAATCTAAAATACTGAACAGGTTCTACTGGAGGCAAACCAGATGCCTAGCCATTAACTTTAATGAATATGCAATTGTTTCTATGCCTCCCTATCACTCATCATTTGGTCCTACCACACTGAAAGATCATTCGTCCCACTCCCATCCTGCTGCGGATAAACATTATAAACATTATCCACACCTACATCTCAGAAGCACTAAATAATGCCGTTACCTCCCCTTGGATTCGAGGATAACCCAACACCACTTTAAAAATAGGACCCTTGCAGCTCTTATCTTCCATACAAAAAATTGAGATACTGGAAGGATCCATATCTTCCCTATCTAAGAGGGGAAACTGTATTTAGCACCAAAGATGCCGAACTTTCAGCTTTCCCTGGGGATGCTCCACCCCCACTCCATCCCTTCTCCCAAGTCTCCAACCTCGACCTGCCTCTTTCCCGAGACTCCGCCCTGCCTTTTCCTGCCCCCACTCTGCCCCAACACCCCCTAGAGTGCCCTGCCCTCGCTCCGCTTCTTCCCGCCCCTGCTCCTCCCCTCCCCCCCAGCGCCTCCCTCCCACCATTGAACAGCTGATCAGCGGCAGGTGGGAGGTGCAGGGCGGAAGGGGAGGAGCTGATCTGCGGGGCCCACCAAACAACTGTCTGGGGGGTGGCTGCTGAGCATCCACTTCTTTTTTTATGGGTGCTTTAGCCCCAGAGCGCACACAGAGTCAGTGCCTATGTTTAGCACGGACCCTTGTGATGGGAAAAATATATATCACCAAATTTAGGAGAGACAATCTGTTCTTCCCATACTGGGGTACTACAAGACATATAAAGAGGCTTTTACAGCAGAAATAACATTTTATTTCATCTTCTTTTACTCTTCCTCCCCAAATTATTTCTATATAGCGTCTGCCCCAGCTACTAAATCACAGGCAGATCAGCTTGTAGGTCTGCCTTACCTAAAGATATTAAATATTGCAGAGAATGTGGGAATGCTTTCCTTTCCACTATCAACCCTCTTTCCTCCCTGTCCCATCCCCCCACCAAATAATTTTGAAGTTTGGAAGGAAAGGCAGATGGCTAAATTAAGACGACCCACCAACAGCCAGTGGAAAACTACAAAAGGTGTGAGAACAACTGCGCAAATGGATTCTCCTCCCTAAGACAGCCTAAAACAAGCGCACTCTCAAAATACCTGAGCGCCACTTATGGACTAGGCACGATGAAGGCAACCTCTCTGCTATAGCAGTTAAGTCTACAGTTACCTGTGCCAAACTTGCTAGCTTCCTTTGTACTGCTCAGAGGGCTTAGCTTCTATCCCATTCAACCAGTTTCTCCTTTTGTTTCTCCCACCCCCCATCTCATTTCCCTTGAATTTTGCAATATTCCTGGATTTATGGTTCTGTGACATCAGCAACAGTTGGGATGGAAAAAGGAAATGCTGCAGCTCAGCCTTCAGAAGTGGCATTACATTTTTTTTTAACCTAATTCTGGAGAGAGAGAAAGGGACCCGTGTGCATGTGCGTGAAAAGGAGGACGAAGCGAGAAGAAACCTTTGCGGGTTAGGTTTAGATATTTTGTAAGTATGGACTCAAACAGCAATATAGTTTGGAACGGGACGGACAAATATTTAAATTTGTATTTGAAATGTATTTAAAAATTTTAAAGGTATACTCTGTACTATAAGGTATGTAAATAGATACTTGTTTTTAGTTACTGCAACAGTGTGTTTGCACAAAATGGCTTAAAAAAAGAGGATGAAGGGAATACAAGTCAAGAATTTTATGAAGTTTTTGCAAAAAAAGTGAAAGATCTCTAGCAAGTTTTTTCTCTGCAGAAAGAACTCCCAACATTTGTGCAATTTGATAATTTAATTTAAGTAAATGTAACTTAGATTTGAAATACATGAACCAGGTCCTCACTATTCCCTCTTTGCTGAAGATCTTTAGCAAGAATGTTGAAGGATCTTAATAGCGATGTTACATGACAACAACCTGGAACTGTAGCTTTCCCCAAAAGCGAGCAAAGAAATTTTGATAAAAAGAAGGTGGTTTCCATTACGGAAATGTCTACACAGAAGTTCTTATGGAATACTGCTACTCACATAGCTATTTCAACAGAGAGAGTTGACATTTGGCTTTTTTTTTTTTTTTTTTTTTTTTGCAGTTTTTTCATTTTACCACCAGAAGCCAAACAGATCAGTGGAGCGTCTCTTGCCCATTTTAAGGACAGGGTAAGGGATTTTTTCATATTTGCAAGAACCACACTCTCAAGACACAGAGGGGATACAGAGGATGAGTGGAAGATAGCAAAAAAGCTTACCAGCTACTGTAGGTATTCAATGACAAGCTGCACACAGTGCAACAGTGTTTTGGGGGCCTGTACTACAAGCACTGAATGGTAGGACTGGATCATGATGCAAATCTGGGATGATCAGCAACTGCTCCTGAACTTTTGTATGTGGAAGGTCACGTTCCTGTTGTTGTATGTGTTAGGATACAGATATTCAGGCCTGTCGGTAAAGGCCTGTACTCGAAGAATTTAGGTGTATTCTTATCACTTGGCTAGTTAAAGGTATAAAAGAAAGAATCAAAATCACTGTCTGCCAGTGTAAGGTCCTTCTCTTACTGTGACAGTCTGAGGCCCTGTGCTTAGGCTAAGACCTTTGGCTAAGCAACAGAGGCAGCCATAAACTGGGAAGTGAACGGTCACATCCTCACATTCACAACTAGTCACATTGAAATAAGGTGCTATTGGGCTGTTAGGAATACAATCCCGTCCTGATAGTGCCTATCGCCTCCAGAGAAAGGGAAGTGCCTAGAAAATGTAAAAGGAAACTTAGTTTGATAGCATCCTGTCTGGCAAGAACTCACTTATCAATAGCTGGGATGTAAAATCCTCACTTCTGTATTGTTTTGTCATTATAGTTCCCACTTTGCTATTGTTTGTCTGTATAATCTCTGTCTGGTTCTGTGATTGTTTCTGTCTGCTGTATAATTAATTTTGCTGGGTGTAAACTAATTAAGGTGGTGGGATATAATTGGTTATATAATCATGTTCCAATATGTTAGGATCGGTTAGTTAAATTTCAGGAAAATGATTAGTTAAGATATAGCTAAGCTGAACTCAAGTTTTACTATATAGTCTGCAGTCAATCAGGAAGTGAGTGGGTGGGTGTGTGCGTGGAAAATGGGAACAGGGAATGGGGGTGGGGAAAGTGGAATTATGTTTTGTTAAAGGGGAAAATGGGAACAGGGAATGGGGGTAAGGAAACTGGAATCATGTTTGGCCAAGGGCAGGAATGGGAACAGGGACACAGGTGTAAGGCTCTGTGGTGTCAGAGCTGGGAAGGGGGACACTAAGGAAGGAAACTGGAATCATGCTTGCTGGAAGTTCACTTCAATACACATCGAATTGTTTGCACCTTTGGACTTCGGGTATTGTTGCTCTCTGTTCATGCGAGAAGGACCAGGGAAGTAAGTGGGTGAAGGAATAAGCCCCTTAACAGTATGCCACACTCATCCCAACACTAAAGTGCATAGACACCAAGACGAGAGCTGCTCAGACAGTAAAGAAAGGGATGATAATTGTTCTCTGGAAGCTTGCAACCCCACAGTATGCCAACATTTTTATGGCGGACTTAGAACAACGCTTCCTCAGCTCTCGTCCCCTAATGCCCCTACTCAACTTGCTCTACATTGATGACATCTTCATCATCTGGACCCATGGAAAAGAAGCCCTTGAGGAATTCCACCATGATTTCAACAATTTCCATCCCACCATCAACCGCAGCCTGGACCAAGGGGATCTCTGTGACCGAACCCATCACAGCCAGTTTATACAAAGTTTACATGCAAAACTGCACTGGATTAACAAAAGGTGCTATTTTAAACTGATTTCGCTAAATTTGTCCAAAACCCTCGGTAGACACACTGAAGATTTAAAACTAATTCATATCACTTAAGCTTTCAATGGTAAAGTTACATATAAAAGCTAAGGTGGCAAATATTTTAAATCATTGTGTCACCATAGAGGGATTTGCACAGACTTAATTAGAATCAGTTTAAAAACCTATTTTAGTTAAAACAGCACAGCTTCTGTACATAGACAAGCCCTGTATTTCAACAATCTCTTTTAGGGTATGTCTACATTTAAAACGCTACAGTGGCACAGCTGCAGCAGTTCAGTGTAGACACTCATTACAGCAACAGGAGGGGTTCTCCCCTCACTGCAGTAAATCCACCTCCACCATGGACCCAGAACTGTCCACACTGGGGGTCCACACCGGGGGAATTTTTCACACCCCGACATGTGTAGCTATGCCAACTTAAGTTTTCAGTGTTGACCAGCCCTTACACTGCAGATAAGGCCCTACCAAATTCACGATCGTGAAAAACACATCATGGACCGTGAAATCAGTCTATTGTAGGGGAGGGGCAGGGCTGGGGGCACCCCAGCCACAGGCTTCTACTGTGGGTCAGGCTCCAATCGCTAATCCCAGCCCAGGCTGGGGAGGGACAGGACTTCCTTTTCCCTTGCAGGAGCCACTCCACAAGCTGGTCAAACCCACCTCTGGGAACCTCCCCCAGCTGTAGGAAGCTCTGTGGCAACTGGCTGGGACAGGCCACAATCCAGGCGGAGAGGCTGCAGCCCCAGCTATCAGCACCCCTCACCCCGACCCAGGCGGAGAGGCTGCCAGGAAAACCCAGATGTAGGGTAACCTGCTCCCCCATACCCTGCAATCCTCACTTCATGCTGCTGCTCGCAGTGGGGCTGGCTTTAGAGCTTGGAGCCCAGCCAGCAGCTGCTGTTCTCTAGTTGCCCAGCTCTGAAGGCGGCAGCAGCCCCCCAGCAGCAGCGCAGAAGTAAAGGTGGTGATCTCATAACTCCCCGTCAGTAGCCTTTCCTATGACCCATGTGGAGCGGGTTCGTCGGGGCTCATCCCTCCCCGGGGCAGTGGGGAACCACACCGCCTCCCTTAGTCCTAGCACTGGCCCCTGGGGAATCAGTCAGGCCACAGGAGTCCTGGCTCAAGCCGTCCCGCAGGGGCTGAACACACATAGGTAACAAGTGAAAGTTAACAAGCCCAAGCCTGGGATGTGGGCAGGGCAGTAAAGAGTCACAGCTCAAGCCCTTAGGCAGGGGCTGAGCAACAAGTTACACAGTCAACAGGCCCAGGCCCAGGCCCAAGCCCAGGGTGGGGCAGCAATGAATTCAAGTCTCAGGCCCTCAGATAGGGGCTGAGCAGCAGTTTATATAGGTAGGGAAGCAGTGAGTCTAAGGCTCAGACCCTCAGGCAGGGGCTGAGCAAACACAGGTAAATAGCACACCCAGGCTTCAGGCTCCAAGAGGCCTGGGAGGGGGGAGACTGCCACCCACATGTGGGGTGGCGCAAGCCCTTCCACTCCACTGCGTCCCAGCCCGGAGCCCTAGCAGCAGCCAAAGTCCCGCTGTTGTGTCAGTGCGGATCCCGGCCGTGTTGCAGCCAGACTTGGATCAGCTGTCCCCGGGCTACTTCCCAGCTCCCCCTCTGGGGGTACCTGGGTCAAGGTGGTGTCCTCAGGGGGGTCGATCACCATTGGATCTTCTGGGTAGCTGGCCAGGGGTAGGCTCAGCAACTCTTCTGGGTAGCTGGTGAGGGGTAGGCTCGGCAACTCTCCCACATGCTGATCTGTGTCAAGTATTGGCTGGTCGAGCCAGTCTCCAGGTCTGCCACTGGTTGCTGGAGTCTCCCCAGCAGGAGCTGGACAGGAGGCATCTGGCGTCTCCAGCGGCTGTTCTTTGAGTGAGCTCTGGGGTTGGGTTCTGATACTTCCTGTCCAGTAATTAACCCTCTGGAGGGGGGTGGGCTTGGAGTACTCTGGCCCTGCCCACTCTGGTGGCCAGTGGATCTTGTCCCTCTCCAGGGCAGCGGGGGACCACACCGCCTCCCTACACCCCCTTTTGGATCAGGCCCATGGTTACAATACCCTGAAATGTCAGATGTAAACATCTGAAACCATAAAATTGACTATTTTAAAAATCCTATGACCATGAAATTTTCCAAAATGGACCGTGACTTTGGCAGAGCCTTAACAATAGAGGATAGTTGTCACTATCATTTCCGATACTCAGCTGAAAACTGAAATTTAAGCACAACGGTGATTATCTCCACACTTCCCCGAGACTTACATCCAGTGGCTCACAGATGTGAAGAAGTGTAGCTGAGCAGCTGTCTTTTTAGAAAAGGGGAAGGGAAGAATTTCATAATAAACCCAGAAAGAAAATGAGTCTGACTCTCCCAGTCTCTTATGAGTTCCCTGTCCCAATGTTTTACAAGTCCAGTTTTCAGAAACAAGGTCCTGCCCATCTGATGATACTTGGCACTAACTGATTTTTAAAAAGAAAATAGAAAAGGAGTACTTGTGGCAGGGTAAAGCTTATGCAGGGTAAATTCATAAATTGTCCTCCCGCTATAACACTCAGAGATATACACAGCTGTTTGCTCCCCCCCGGTATTAATCACTTACTCTGGATTTATTAACAAACAGAAGTGAATTAACTATAAAAAGTAGGATTTAAGTGGTTTCAAATAATGACAGAACAAAGTAAGTCACCAAGCAAAATAAAGCAAAAACATGCAAGTCTAAGCCTAATACTTTAAGAAACTGATTTACAGGTCATCTCTCACCCTCAGAGATGTTTCAATAAGCTTCTTTCACAGACTAGACCCCTTCCTAGCCTGGGCCCAATCCTGTCCCCTGGTACAGTCCTTGTTAGTTCCAGCAGACATCTTAGGTGTTAACTGGGGGTTTTCTCCGGACTGGAAGCCCCCTTTGTTCTGTTCCACCGCCTTTTATAGCTTTGGCACAAGGTGAGAATCTTTTGTCTGTGCTTGTCCCCACCCCTCCTTCTAAATGGAAAAGTACCAGATTTAAGATGGATTCCAGTATCAGGTGACATGATCACATGTCCTGTGAGACCCCAGCCTCCATTCTTCCTGGGCTGGCCCACAGGTGTATATGAAGGTTTGCAAGTAAACGGAGCCATTTACAACCAACTGTCCTGTCAATGGGAGCCATCAAGATTCTAAACCACCATTAATGGCCCACACTTTGCATAATTACAACAGGATTTCAGAGTTATACTTCTAGCTTCAGAAACAAGAATGATGCATGCATACAAATAGGATGAATACACCCAGTAGATTATAAACTTTGTTATAAGAAAAGTAGTACTAGTGGCACTTTAGAGATTAACCAATCTATTCGAGCATAAGCTTTCGTGAGCTACAAATACCACTGAATGCATCCGATGAAGTGAGCTGTAGCTCACAAAAGCTTATGCTCAAATAAATTGGTTTCTTAGTACTCCTTTTCTTTTTGCAAATACAGACTAACACGGCTGCTACTCTGAAACCTCAAACAGCAACAGGAAGCATCTGAAGACAAGTCATCTGCCTTGAATTTGTGTGACTTAATTTTGGATCCAAGTTTAACTTAGACATGCCAAATTCATATAAGAAAAGCAAAAAAACAGCCCTGAAACCAATATTTTAGAGTTTTGTTTTAGCAAAAATTGGGCAACTTGCAACGTGAGGTGAACCTGAAAAGACAAGAACTTTCTTGCTACAGCTTTGAAACACTGCAGGGACCTCCTTACCCTCAGCTATGCCTCTAGTTATGGGATATTACACAAGAAGCTGTACCAAAGTGAACCCTCATCGGTGGGGGAGGACCTCTTTCAACTATCAGAAAAGTAAGATCGCCAAGAGAAAGGCTCGGAAGGGAGAGAAGAAATACCCAGCCCGAGCTCTGCTTCTCCTCACCCAGCTCGGGTGCCCAACCCGGAGACTACATAATACAACTCCTCAAAAAGCGCCTGTGGCCCCAGCCTGCCGCTCTCACTTCGGGCAGAGATTAGGCGACTCCGGAGGCGGCGCCTCTCAGTAACAAGCGGCTGCACTGGGCTAGTTAGCCGGAAGGACCGGGGTCGCCCCCAGAGCTCCGGCTGCCTCTGCTCCCCGCCGGGCGTGCCCAGGCCAGGCAGGCAGGTAGTGGCGAGCGCGCCGGCCCCCGGGGAAGTCAGTGCGCAGGGAAAGGGAGGCAGAGGGGGGCGCTGCGCTAGCGGACGCCTGGGTGGGACGGGGAGCCGGGGGAAGATACGGGGAGGGGTCCCGGGAGATCTATGGGCTGGGACGGGGACTGAGGGAGGCTCTGGGGCGGCCCGTGGCGGACGCCCACGGAGGAACGCTGCCTGCTCCGGGGAAGGGCGGCGGGGAGAAGCACCAGGGTGCTCGGCGGGAGTCAGGCGCGCAGCACCGGGAGGCCGCAGCCGGGGCAGGCGAACCCAGGCGCGGGGAGAGGCCCTAGGGAGGGCTAGGGAAGGTCAGGGGCCGGGAAGCGGGTGCTCGGCGGGGCGGCGGCGGCGGCTCCAGGCCCGGCCCAGCGTTCGTTCCCCCCCCCCCCCCGAAACTCCCGCGCGGCGCAAGGAAACAACGGAGTCACCCACCGAGGTCGGAGGGGTTCCCCTGGGCGCCCGGCGCAGGGGGAGTCGGGGAGACCCACGGAGCCATCACTGATCCCAGCGGCTGCAGCTCGCGCTGCACGTCCCCGGCCCCGGGGGCGGGACCCCCTAGCCTCCGCCTTCCCCGCCCCGCCCCGCCTCGCCTCGCCTCGCCTAGCCTAGGGGCTGCGTCGCTCCCTCGCAGCACTGAGCATGCCCGGGGGGAGCGGATGTAGTGACTGTCCGACGGCTCCCAGCCCGTGCCATCACTGCAAGGAAGCAAATGTAATATACCAATAGCTATGTTCCTCCTGCTCCTGCCAAATGCAGATTGGGGACACAAAAGCGGGGGGAGAGGGAAGCTGGCCTAAAGCATAAAATGTCACCTAAAGACAAACGTTTCCCTCTTCTCCTTGTGTGTTTCCCCTGTTTACCCGTAGTAAAGAGTAAATTTGCAAAGATTACCCCAACATTTTGCGAGAATTACCCCCTACATTTGGAGCCTGAACCCTTCAAGTTTCAGAGTAACAGCCGTCTTAGTCTGTATTCGCAAAAAGAAAAGGAGGACTCGTGGCACCTTAGAGACTAACCAATTTATTTGAGCATAAGCAATGCATCCGATGAAGTGAGCTGTAGCTCCCGAAAGCTTATGCTCAAATAAATTGGTTTGTCTCTAGGGTGCCACAAGTACTCCTTTTCTTTTTGTGAACCCTTCAAGAGGATCAACAGAGAGCTCTTGGAAGTATTGGCTGCTGCATGGCTTGTTTGATCTAAAGAGAGTATTCCTTATCCATGGCTCTAGCCACCTGTACCTTTTGAATAACATTTGAAATATGTTTGAAAGAAATTTAATATGCTTTTAATTAATAAAAGGTCCATTTTTAAGATGACACGCTGGTTTTTAAGAAAATTGTGTTTGGCTGTAGGCATGATGAATTTTGCCCACAAAGGAATACGTTTCAGAATTTGTCTTAGCTTTTTACCCCTCTTGACACCATTTCATTTTTTGTTATAATTATAGTAAATAGTGGAAGATGATCTCCTGAGGTCCCTTCCAACCCTGATACTCTATGATTCTAAGTGGAATGAGAGCTTCATAAGAAACCACATACGTTTGGCCAAATCCTGCTTGCTTGCAGTTTATGCCAGGGCTGAATGATTCAATGCAAGCTGATAAGGGGTACCTAAAAGCCCTTGCATTGATCCACTTGAACTACACAGGGACAGAGTTGGGGTTGGGGCAAGTTTGTGTCACAAAGGCAATAATATGGTGGGGGGATATACATAATTTTGTGTAAGAAATGCTGAAATAGGCAGTTATGAAATAACCTGCACACAGTGAGAAAAAGTTTCTCCCTGCCACCTGTTAATTATAATCTGGCATATACTTTGAAGCATATATATCTTTTACCATTCAGTTGAGTTTTTATGTTACTGATGTATTTTAAAAACTCCTAACTGTTGTAACTCCTGCTTTTTCCATTATTTTGAGATGGTGGAGCATCACAAATGGCAAGGAGTCGGACCAAAGAGCTGAGTGTTAGGCTGTTATGGCTTTCCTTTTTACCAACTCCTCACAGAAAATTGTTGAAAAACATCAGCTGGCCAAACTTCCTTCTTTGAGGGGATTATCAAAAATAGGAGGCACTTAGTATCTGAAGTCCTATTGACTTTCACTGAGACTTAAGCATATAAGGACCAGATCTGAAAGGCATTTAGGTACCTAAAGATTTAGATAGAAAATCCTAGTGGGATTTTCAAGAGCACCTGGATGCTTAACTCCCATTGAAATTAATGTTGAGAGGAACAATGCCTAAATATCTTTTAAAAATTTGGACCACAACGACTAAGCAAGCATTGTAAGTACAATTACTTCCCTGTCCTCCCTCTATTTCTGTGTTACCCCCTCTGATTCATTTCTATTTCCAGAATATGAATTGGATGTCAATAGTGAAAAAGTTAAAAAAATGTGGTTCGCTGTATTAATTCACTTGTCTGAATCAGACATTGAGAAAGATGGTGATAAAGTTGTTTCTGATCAAATTGAATGCTGTGGTAATCTTATGGCATCTGTGCAGCTGAAATGACACATTCATTCAAAGTAGCATAATGTCTGGTTTAAGCCTCAATTACATTGGTCTTTTAATTGTGCAAGGGAACTGTTTAAAAATAAGTTTAAACAGTGTTCCCACTAAAAGCATCGAATGCATCCGATGATGTGAGCTGTGGCTCACGAAAGCTTATGCTCAAATAAATTTGTTAGTCTCTAAGGTGCCACAAGTACTCCTTTTCTTCTTCCCACTAAAAGAGTTTCTAACATGGTTTGGTAGTGTGGCACAGTCTAGAAAGTGATTTCTAGAAACTAAGTCTGATATGGTTTGACTCTACCAGCTGGCCAACTCATTAGCAACTAATGTCCTTGGCTGCAGCCATGATTAAACATGATTGATTACTTTACCTTAAGGGCTTGGACTTTTATCCACATCAAGCAATCAGACACAACATGAATCAGAGAAGTGTAAGACTGGAAGGGATCTCAATAGGTTATCTAGTCCAGTCCCCTGCAGTCAAGGCAGGACTAAGTAAATAACTAGACCATTCTTGACAGGTGTTTGTCTAATCTGCTCTTAAAAACCTCCAAGGATGAAGATTCCACAACCTCCCTCGGCAATTTGTTCCAGTACTTAACTACCCTGATAGTTAGGAAGCTTTTCCTAATGTCCAACCTAAACCTTCCTTGCTTTAATTCAAGCCTATTGCTTCTTGTACTATCCTCAAAGGTTAAGGAGAACAATTTTTCACCCTCATCCTTGTAACAACCTTTTATGTACTTAAACAGTTATGTCCCCACTGGGTCTTCTCTTCTCCAGAGTAAAACCCAAGTTTTTCAATCTTTCCTCATCGGTCATGTTTTCTAGACTTTAATCATTTTTGTTGCTCTCCTATGGCCTTTCTCCAATTTGTGCACATCTTTCCTGAAATGTGGCGCTGAGAACTGGACACAATACTCCAGCTGAGCCTAATCAGCGTGGAGTAGAGTGGAAGAATTACTTCACATATCTTACTTACAAAACTCCTGCTAATACATCCAGAATTACGTTTGCTTGTTTTGCAACAGTATTACACTGTTGACTCATTTAGCTTGTGATCCACGAAAACTCCCAGAATTCTTTCTACAGTACTCCATCATAGTCAGTCATTTCCCATTTTGTATGTATGCAATTGAAGACTACACACTTAAAGGAGAGTCCTATTTCGTAATTTGCAGTGAATCTTTTTCAAAGGAATGACAGTGTTCATGCATGCATAGTTTGTAGAGCTTATTTTTGCATGGTTGATAGGACACTGGCTATTCTATTTTTAAACTCTATATAGGGCAGAGCTGATATAAGATGAAAATCCAATTCTGCCAGGTCTATTTATGAGCACTACGTGGGGTGTGAAACTCTTTGAGGGAGAAGCTACGCCAATTGGTCTCAAAGCTGCAAACTAAGTTAAAGAACATCATAATAAATGCAGTGAATAGTAATACAAATCAGAAAATATATGGAGCAGAAGGAAAAACGTTCTCTGGGAAGTCAAACATTTGGAGCCAGGGAACACTTATAAAGAGTAATATGTTTCTAAAAATAGAATGAGAGATGCAATGGAGATGGCTATAAATATACCCATGACACATCATTTCATGTTATTTGATTATAGTTCCTTTCTGACAGCATACACATCTATTATGCTGGTGTCACTTGAAATTAACAACAATTGAATATCATGAATGCTGGGGATTTTCTGCAGTTCTTCATTTTGTATTCTCCATGCACAGTTGTTGTGGAGAATTACCAAAATTAGGTCTTCATATCAAGTCAGCCTCTTACAGTAGTTCTTGAATTGCTTTTCTTATTGCAATGAAAAAAACTTAAAAAAAAAAAAATCAAGTGAGTGGCTGGATTTTTTGATCGAGAGCCAAACAGGAAGTTCTTGACAGAGCTAGGAGGAGAGATTTCTTCAGCTTCCTGTTTCATGAAGGCAAAAGGAAATGATCTGAGAAATATGGAACAACATTATTTTAAGAAACATTCTGATGAGAGGAATGATACAGCTACAGAGGGATGGGTGAAAAATGGCCTGCAGCTGCCTACACTGCCAGCTGGGATCAGCCTGAGGACACTGAAAAATGAATTGTACTGTTTTGTTCCACCAAGTCAAACACATTCACACTTGTTTTAGACTAGGAAATAAATGTTGCTATTGCTTTTGAAGAGGCAAATGAAAGTAGGTTTAGTGTTGTTGGGGACACTGGGCATGGCCATTAGGTAACTCGAGGGGATGGAAGACCACGAGTGTCGAAGCCCCCTTGCACTAGGCCCAAGTGTCCTTGCCCCCACCGCCTGGAGGCACTCGCAGCAGTTATGCTGAGGATCTGCAACAATATGTTGCAGAGTCAGACTGCCTGAAACTAAACAAGGCCAAACAGGGCAGATATGGAAGAACAGTGCTGAATAAAACAGCTTTATGTATGGTTTAACAAGGGAACTAGCTGGTAACTGGATTGGCTGGCTATATGGATACTTAGAGCAGCTTGCTATTGGATAAGTATGCTGAAGAAAGGATGTATAAAAGCCTGTGTAACTTGCTGCTCTGTGTGCAGGAATTGAGATTCTATTCTCCCTGTACCTTCTTTGAAGCTTCAAATAAACTTTTCTGCTTCTCCACACCATTGTGATTATTGGGTGACGCACATCGGGCAACGAACCTTGCTGTTGTTCGCCTCTGGCACTGGGTGCCGGCAACAGTGTTGCTCTCTGGAAATGAGGATAGCCAGCATTATCTTAGCCGGATTCTTATGCATATACACAGCTGCCAACTTTGCAGAGAATCCAGATCTGGAGAGGAGCAAGGGTGTTTGTTTGGTAATGGGGATGGAGGCAGAGAAGGGGGTGTCACTGGATTGGGAAAAGACAGTAGTGAGGATCTCATCCTGACTCTGCAGGAGATCTGCTGGATGCCAGAGTAGAAGCTCTACTTCATAGAAATTTAGGGCTTGTTACCCGCACAAAATTTCTGTTACTCTCACACTCTAGGGGCACCCACCTTTACCCAGTTCCTAGGGCTCAAGGCGTAACCCTCTTAATTTAGGGACCCATCCTTACCCTGTTCCTCGGGCTCAGGCTGTCAATCTAGGCACCCATTCTTATCCTTCTGTGGGCTCAGGCGTAACCTTACTCTCTTACTGGTAAAAGACCCCGCAATCCTGCAAAGAGCCTTACACAGTAATATCCTATGTAACCTCTATTTATTAACAACCACCAAAACAGAATGTACACGTTACACATACAATGCTCACCACTCCCAATAAGACAGATGAACTTTTCCCTGTTGGCCAGTCAGGATCAGGTCCATCTGCGGGACTCCAGTTTCTGCACGGTGTCATTGGCAGAGTGTTGAGGTCTGGCAGCTCTGTTCTTGGGGCTGTGTTCTGGAGTTGGTTCCCAAAAAACTTCCTTTTGGACCCCTGTTTACATAGTGAAACTTGAGTCCTACTTAGCTATACTTTAACCACTCATTTTACTAAAATTTTACCAATCCTAACATAGTGTAACAAAATTCTCTAACCAATCATACCCCACCACCTTAATTAATTTACACCTAGCAAAATTAATTATGAAACAGAAACAATCAAAGAACCAGAGAGAGATCATACAAACAAACAATAGGGAAGTGGGGACCATAAAGATAAAACAAGAAAGAAATGAGGATTTCACAACCACAACTATTGATAAGTGATTTCTTGCCAGATAAGAATGCTATCAAACTAAGTTTTCTTTAACCATCTTAAGATCTGTTTCTTTATCTGGTGATAGTGGGTGATATTATTAGGACAGGATCTCCTAAACAGCCTGATATTACATTGTTTTAATGTAATTTAAATGGAATGTGAGGTTGTGACTTCCTGCTTTTTTAGCTAATGGCTGCTGCTCTTTTAATATGGCTGCAGACAAAAGCCTTTTTCTTATAGGACTAGATGTGATCTTGAGTGGTCATCCAGTCCAGCCTGCTGCAGATAAATCTAGACCATCTCTGACAGGTGTTTGCCTAATCTGTTCTTAAAAACCTCCAATGACAGGGTTTCCAAACTTTCCTTTGTAGTCTACTTTAGTACTTAACTATCCTTATAGTTCTAATATCTAAACTATCTCTCTCTTGCTGCAGATTAAGCCCACTAGTTCTTGTCCTACCTTCAGTGGACATGGAGAACAACTGATCACCATCCTTTTTATAACAGCTCTTCACGTATTTAAAGAGTGTTATCAGGTCCCCTTTCAGGCTTTTTAAAAAAAAAAAAAAAAAAAAAAGACTTTCTTCATAGGTCATAGTTTCTAAACCTTTTATATAAACCTCTTTATATAGAAGCCTCTTACAGGAAAACTAGCAACAAAAGCCCTGCAAGAGAGCTGCTAAGTGCTTCACTGGAAGGGATGGATACCAAGGAGCAAGTGGCTTGAGCGGTTAGTTTTCTTGAGGAACAGGTCTCTGAACATACCTAGGACACAGGAATTGATGCCAATTTCCTGGAATTGGTGTCACAAATCCGGGCCTGTCCTGGCCAAGCTAGGACTGCTGGTAAGTTTGCATAAATTAAGTGACAGCTTTAAAAAACAAAACTAACTTTGATATAAGTTCCTCTTAAAATAGTTAATAATTCAGCTATTAGAATACAGTGAGCTTCTTTAAAATAATCAGTCAGGATGTGTTCTTGAACAGTTGTTTATGTACTGTTATTTATCTTCTATACTCCAATGTGGGGCACACAATCTTATTTACTGTCCTGTTTGCTCTGCTGTATAACCTACCCTGCCACAGGATGAGAAGCAAACACTTCAGCAAAAAAATTTTTAAAAAAAGATTAGATAATTACATGAATATGAAAAATATCTTGCAGTTACATTAGCAAGTTAAAGTGTTACAAGGACTGTCATCCTTTGGGGCCAAACTCAGCTCTGGTATAACAACTCTGTTGAAGTTAATGGAGTTGCAGCCCTGATTCCAGCATATCGTTTGCCTTCTGTGGAATGGGGTGTAGTAAGGCCACAGCCCACTGCTCTGACTCTTTTGAGCTCAAGAAATGGAAGCACCAGGGTTCTTGCTGTCCCGGTGCAGATGCGCAAATCAGTTTCTTATATGAAGCTATAACTGTAAGAATCATATACTTAATTGCCATTTACTCCAGTACAAAAATAGGATAGAAGAAATAGTTGAGCCTTTCTCTGGTAAAACAGCCACTGCAAACTAGGAAATACTTAATATATCAGTTCACTGAAAGTATCTAAATGCTATGCAGTTTTTTGTAAGGACTGATTAACATGACCTTCATTCAGATGCCTAAAGAAAACATTTAGAAATACTCCATGAGATTAATAGTGATGTTATGTTGACAGGGGGTTATGCATTTCCAAATATTTTCTTTTGGTGATAGTATATTAAAAAATAAAAAGCCTTAATCAGTGCTTTCACCTGATGTTTATAGAATCTAATCCTGTCCCAACTACAAAGGTCACACGAGGAAAGGTAAGAAGCAGCCACTGAAGGTCTCTTCACTCAAACTATTTAGACTTCAGAAGAGTCAGAGCATGATTTTATGGGCATCTCTTTATCTACCATATAATGACCTTCAGGATTGAAGCACAATTTGTCACTGCAGTAGCTGAGAGAATGTCTTCAAATGGATGAGCACAGGCCCAAGCTTAGATGCTGATAACACAAAATGTCTTACTATTCAGACTGGCGAAGGAGAAAAAAACCCATCTTACACAAATAAGGGTTCTGTGCATTCACAAAATCATGGTAAGCCATTTGGGCTGAGATGCCTCAACAGGGCCAAATCCTCAGTAAAGAGTTAATAATGGCTCTGCCCTGCTCCTACAGAATGTAGATTACTTGGCTTTGGCTACACCACCTTTCAACCACAAAACACAGTTTGGGTCTTCTCCAAGTCTATATATAAATTAAGCCAGATATCAAAGCTGATTCATAGGGTTGCCAACTTTCTAATAGCACAAAACTGAACACCCTTGCCCAGCCCCATGCCCCACCCCTTCCCCTGAAGACCCACCCATGCTCCACCCCTTCTATGAGGCCCTGCCCACCCTACCCTCCATCGCTCGCTCTCCCCCACCCTCACTCACTTTCACCATGCTGGGGGTTGGGGTGCGGGAGGGCAGGAGGGCTCCAGTTGGGGGTGCGGGCCCTGGGGTGAGGGTGGGGATGAGGGGTTTGGGCTGCAGGAGGGGGGCTCTGGGGTGGGGCAAGGGGTTGCGGTGCAGGGGGTGTGTGTGTGAGGGCTCTGGCTGGGCGTGTGGGCTCTGAGTGGGGCCAGAAATGAGGGGCTCAGAGTGCGGGAGAAGGCTTCAGGCTTGGGCTCGGGGTTGGGTGCAGGGGGGTCTGGCTGGGGGTGCATGCTCTGGGGTGGGGCCATGGATGAGGGATATGGGGTGCAGGAGGATGCTCCGGGCTGGGACTGAGGGGTTTGGAGGGCGGGAGGGGATCAGGGATGGGGCAGGGGGCTGCGGTTCAGGGGGGGAGTGAGGACTCTGGCTGGAGGTGTGGGCTCTAGAGTGGGGCTAGGGATGAGGGGTTTGGGGTGCAGGAGAGTGCTCCAGGCCGGGATCAAGGGGTTCAGAGGGCGGGAGGGGTTCAGGGTTGGGGCCTGGGGCCCAGGAAGGGGTCAGGGTGCAGGCGGCGCTTACCTCAAGCATCTCCCCGAAGCAGCGGCATGTCCCCCTCTGGTTCCTACGCGAAGGTGCGGCCAGGCAGCTCTGCGCATTGCCCCATCCACAGGCACCACCCCCGTAGCTCCCATTGGCTGCAGTTCCCAGCCAATGGGAGCTGCAGGGGTGGCGCTTGGGGCGGTGGCAGCATGCAGAGGCCCCGGGTTGCCCCTACGCATAGGGCCCGGAGGGTGGACATTCTGCTGTTTCCCAGGAGCCCTGCTGCCACAGTGCTGCCAACTGGACAGTCAACGGCCTGGTCAGCGCTTGTCGACTGGGTTCAAAAACTGGACACCTGGTCACCCTACTGATTCAGCTGAGCATTATATGACAAGTAGGTTTAAATAGGAGCATGAATTTATTTTAGGAGCAGAAAAAGGCCATCTGATCCAATACACTCCTGCCCTAATCCTGCAGTCTATCAGCTGTGGAAGTGTTGGCAGGAAAATTAACACGATCCTTGTTTATAGTATATAGGAATCTGCTGACAATCGTTTTCACACTTTGAATCATAATGGTCACAGCCTGTTATATTATTGTAGAGAGCTGAGTGTGGCTAGGAAGTGGATTATCTTCTTTCCTTTATGCATATTCACTTTATTGCCCAGACAAGCAAATCTTATTTTGCTGACAATGTTTTTTGATTGGTCTTTGTATGTAAGAAGGATAGCATACCCATTGGATGACTAATAAGATGTTTGTCTGATAACCGGTAATTAGTAGTATTTTGGATATATGTACAACTTGTGCTTGGAACTTTGTCTGATTCAATCCTTCCTAGCGCAGTTTGGCTTTTTCCTATTACCTGACATTGGAATGATTATATGCATTGTCTAAGGGTAGACGTTTACAGGTTAACTCCCCAAGTAATAGTAACTGGTTTGCAAGAAATGCCTATGGCCTCTACATTTCCTTTCTTTCACAGTTAAGAATCCAAGTCTAGAGAACCAATGATGTTAAGTGCCTCACAATTGATCCAAAGGAACATTTTCTCATAAAAGAGAAAGATATACATAGTGTTAGCCAATGTGCCCACTTAAGCCTGGTACCTTGTACCTTACTTCTGGCCAGCTTCTGAGCCACCTATATGTCATCATAACAGTTAAGGAGGATTGTGAGTAGCCAAGAGTAAACACATTGACTGTGTGGAACTGAAGACATAGTTCCCAGCTGAGGACCTCATTTTTATGAGCTTCTGTCAGTTGGAGATGTCACAGATTTAGGCTACAGATGACTAACTTTACTTTTTTAAAAGCATGCAGCAAATTAAAGCAAAACATAAGCCCTATTGAGTTAATTTTGGGTTTGTGGGGTGTCATAAATATAAAGGGAAGGGTAAACCCCTTTGAAATCCCTCCTGGCCAGGGGAAAGCTCCTCTCACCTGTAAAGGGTTAAGAAGCTAAAGGTAACCTCGCTGGCACCTGACCAAAATGACCAATGAGGAGACAAGATACTTTCAAAAGCTGGGAGGAGGGAGAGAAACAAAGGGTCTGTGTCTGTCTGTATGCTGGTTTCTGCCAGGGATAGACCAGAAATGGAGCCTTAGAACTTTTAGTAAGTAATCTAGCTAGGTATGTGTTAGATTATGATTTCTTTAAATGGCTGAGAAAAGAATTGTGCTGAATAGAATAACTATTTCTGTCTGTGTATCTTTTTTGTAACTTAAGGTTTTGCCTAGAGGAGTTCTCTATGTTTTTGAATCTAATTACCCTGTAAGATATCTACCATCCTGATTTTACAGGGGGGATTTCTTTATTTCTATTTACTTCTATTTTTTATTAAAAGTCTTCTTGTAAAACACTGAATGCTTTTTCATTGTTCTCAGATCCAAGGGTTTGGGTCTGTGGTCACCTATGCAAATTGGTGAGGCTTTTTATCCAACATTTCCCAGGAAAGGGGGGGTGCAAGTGTTGGGAGGATTGTTCATTGTTCATGAATTGTTGGGATTGTCATGAATTGTTCAGGAATTGTTGGGAATTGTTGGGAGGATTGTTCATGTCACGGTTCCTCCCCCACTCTGAACTCTAGGGTACAGATGTGGGGACCTGCATGAAAAACCTCCTAAGCTTATCTTTACCAGCTTAGGTCAAAACTTCCCCAAGGTACAAAATATTACCCCCGTTGTCCTTGGACTGGCCGCTACCACCACCAAACTAATACTGGTTACTGGGGAAGAGCTGTTTGGACGCGTCCTTCCCCCCAAAATACTTCCCAAAACCTTGCACCCCACTTCCTGGACAAGGTTTGGTAAAAAGCCTCACCAATTTGCCTAGGTGACTACAGACCCAGACCCTTGGATCTTAAGAACAATAAACAATCCTCCCAACACTTGCACCCCCCCTTTCCTGGGAAATGTTGGATAAAAAGCCTCACCAATTTGCCTAGGTGACTACAGACCCAGACCCTTGGATCTGAGAACAATGAAAAAGCATTCAGTGTTTTACAAGAAGACTTTTAATAAAAAATAGAAGTAAATAGAAATAAAGAAATCCCCCCTGTAAAATCAGGATGGTAGATATCTTACAGGGTAATTAGATTCAAAAACATAGAGAACCCCTCTAGGCAAAACCTTAAGTTACAAAAAAGATACACAGACAGAAATAGTTATTCTATTCAGCACAATTCTTTTCTCAGCCATTTAAAGAAATCATAATCTAACACATACCTAGCTAGATTACTTACTAAAAGTTCTAAGACTCCATTCCTGTTCTGTCCCCGGCCAAGACGACTACAGACAGACACAGACCCTTTGTTTCTCTCCCTCCTCCCAGCTTTTGAAAGTATCTTGTCTCCTCATTGGTCATTTTGGTCAGGTGCCAGCGAGGTTACCTTTAGCTTCTTAACCCTTTACAGGTGAGAGGAGCTTTCCCCTGGCCAGGAGGGATTTCAAAGGGGTTTACCCTTCCCTTTATATTTATGACATGGGGCAGGAGACAATTTTATCTCTGAGAGATCTATCCTCTTCCCCCACCCCCAAATCTAAAGCAACCTTCCACTGTGCCCCTGCCCGCACACCACTTCCCAGCAACATACCATGTTGGATATTTATTATTTGTAGGGAGGCAGCCCCTAAAGGCTGCAACCAAGATTGGAGGCCGATTGTGCTAGGCACTGTGCAATAAAGCTCCCTCTTGGGGGTGGAGGGGTGTCCTGGCATTCCATTGATGGCTCTTTAAGTACTTTGAGGTCATCAAATGGAAAGTAGCAGGATAGTGAAAATTTCAGAACTTTCATGTTCTCTGTGTATATAAATCTCCCCACTGTATTTTCCACTGCATGCATCCAATGAAGTGAGCTGTAGCTCACAGAAGCTTATGCTCAAATAAATTTGTTAGTTTCTAAGGTGCTACAAGTCCTCCTTTTCTTTTTGCGGATACAGACTAACATGGCTACTACTCTGAAACCTGTCACTTTGGATTTGGTTGTGTCAGAGGCGGGGGTGGTGGTGTTGTTTTGTTTGTTGTTAATGGCAGGGAAATAAATTGGGACAATGATATTTGGTTTTCCAAGTAGCAAGGAAACATACAGCCCAGGTGTAGGTGTTTGCACTTATTATTTCCCAGGGGAGGAGGGGTTTCCCCCTATATATCAAAATTTGTTGTGAGGTGGCTGTGGTGTACTCTTTCATTTAATTTATAGTTTTAAAGTATTATTTTGATTTAAATCTAATCTTTTACCTTGTATTTTCTGTTTTGTTTTAACACAGGTGGTTGGCAGCAGGACAGCTGGAGGGAAGGGATCTCTGGGTCTAGGAAGAGATGGCTGGACAAAAGGGATTGCACAACTACAAATAGGCAAAAGTACCATATTTTTGTGCCAACTTGATTCTGATTCAGTGCTGAGCCCTACAGGCAGGGTCTCTTCAGCCTTGGTGCCAGGTAGTGTCTCATTCCCTGGGAGTAAGAGCCATTCCTTGCCTTGAAAGGCATATTTTCTTCCAAGGTTAGCTGTCTGCCCTTCCCACTAACAAGTTGTACAATCTCGCAAGTTACGTTAAGTATTTTTCCTCCCTTCCAGGGAAGTTTATTAGCCCTTCCTTCCTTTGAAGGCAGGAGGTGCTTACACTCCATCATATACTTAGTCCTCTTCCTCCTACAGAAGAGGAGCACAAGCATGTTGGGTGAAAAGTCTGCATTTCTGTGAAAAGCTCTATGGTAATGCACAAAGTCTATTGTAGGAGGCTTCCGAAAACAGACTTCTCGGGGGATCATCACAGGTACAATCTATAGCATTCTTGTGTTCTGCCTTCAGGGAACACCACCTACTTATCTGTTTTTAGAGAAGACACACACCCACACTATTTTATTATCTTCACACTTGTCAAACTGTCTAGAGGGACTCACGACCATGAGTGCCAACCTCAGGGCCGACTGTTAAGAAACAAACCGGTTGTGTGTTCTATAATTAGATTTCACCAACCAAGCATCAATTGAGAACTCCACAAATACTATAACAGCCTTACCATGGAGTCACAAACAGTCCTCTTGGGCACTCTGGTCTATCTTGCAGCCCGGGTAAGCCTGCCTCTGGGACAGATGGTCCCTTACACCAAAAATCACAACAATATTCAGGTTACTCCCAGTCCCAAAGGACCAGTCAGTCACTTACTCCAGGTCAAATGCACCACACATCTCTCAAAGATAATGCTTGTAGGAATCCTATATTAAAACAAAAGAATTAACTTAGAAAAGAAATGTGTTATTTGCAAGGTTAAAGCAAGTAAACAAACACACAACAGAGATATAGTCGTAGGTTCCAGAGGATGATTGTAGATGCTGTAATATGCAAGCTTTATATGTCATTTAGGGCCAACCCAAGCTAAACAGCTGGGGACTCCTTGCTTATGCTTAGAAATCTTTGCCCCTCAAAGCTCAAGCAGTATAGGGGTAACAATTTCTCTTTAACAGGAATTTTTATTCCCTTTCCCCAGCGTCCAAGCTTGTGATTGGACAAGGGTTTGTGCACATACTCTCTTCAGAGCTGTGGGGAAGCAATCAAATAGTCTTTAGACCACAATAGCTTGTCTGATGTCTGTAGACCTACTTTTGTTGGGGAGGAGATAACACCTTATGGTAAACTGGTATTTCATACTTTATAATGCTTCTCCCCTGACTGTGGGGGATTTAAAGTCTTAGCAAACATTTTTTATAGTTACAGAGCAAACATTTAAACATTACCTTATAACATGGGATACAGATATTATAAGTAGGATTAATACATGCAGCATCCTACAATCATTCCATAAAGTCTAAACACATTCTTATAACTCGAATATCTATTTTAACTATACAAACACACAGGTAAGCAAGCCAGACAGGTTTCCAGCTATGCATTTGTCAGTGTTCAGTGAAGCCTAGGGCCTTGGCATGAGCTAGCACTGGGTCTGCCAGCATCACAGTAGTAATATTTCAGTTAGGGACCTAGAAGCAACCACGCTGTAATTTTATGCAACCATTATAATTCTCTTAATTGGATGGAGGCGCGTGTTGAGTGAGTACTCTTCCCCCCAGGGACATGTTCAAATAATAGTAAGGAGACAGGAGCCTTATAAATTCCCCAACAATAGGCAATATAAACACATTGATTTCAGTAAGCCAGGCAGGGCACAAGACATTGGCATGGAAATCTTTGTTTTCCCCACATAGCAATAGAGAGTACTGTCCCTAGGCCACTGGCTCAGGGCAACTAGTACATTTTAATACTTGGAAAGAAGACTTCAAATGAAAATTCATAGTGTTCTGAACACTACATTACCAATGGCAAATGCAAATTGGTTAGGATGTGGCTCCTCTAAGGAGACGTGTTGCCATGGAATTCTATTTTTAACAATTCCATACATCCTGGAATAGTGCTGCAATCCTAGCACCAGGGGTGCTGTGTGAGGATATAAATAGCATCACTTATCAGCTAACACTGCTGGTCTTTCCTGGTGTGAGGCAAAAACATAATTCCCAAAGAGAACAATGCAATGTCTGCCTTTTGTCGCACGTCATTAAAAAAAGGAAGAAACCAGGGGTCAAAGTAAAGGAACATTAACAAGAATGCCTGTAGACTAGAGATAGGCTGAGGGGGCATACCCATTGACTTTAATGGTAGCAAAAAGGGAATGCCCACGTTCTCTAATGGGAAGAGAACAATAGTAGGTGACCCACATTCCCTAATAAAGTTCTTTTCTGGGCTGGGTGCATATGTTTGGTACTATTCCAGTCATGTGCAGGCTATTAAGGTTTGTGTGGCTGATTATCCAGTATAGCATTCAGGTTCCTGGCTCGCTAGTTCTTCTTCTGTGCCCACTACCCCTGCTGTTTGGGTGTAAAGTATAGGAGCTAGGCAGGCAGTTTCCATTTCTTTTTCCTCTGTTTTTTCTCTCAATCTCCTAAAATGACCGGAGGAACGCCCCCTATTCTTCCTGGCTTGAGTAAGCAGTACTCCATCCTATGCTCCCTGTCCTCTTTGATTGCGGGTGAGAGCACCTGAATGCCCCTAGACTACAAGAGACAGAGGAATGCCCATAGATTACAAAGGAGCCTGGAGAGTGGAGATCAGGGTTAGGCTGCCACAGAAGCTTCTGCACTGGTTGTTCACTACTACCACAAGATCCCCCCAACATAAGGGTAACCTTCCTCTGGCCGGTTAAACTGCCATTGCTGTCAGGTTCTGATAACAGTATAGTGCAAAGTTCAGATCTGATCCACTGTCTCTCATTTATCTTTAGGGTATGTCTACACTACGAAATTAGGTCGAATTTATAGAAGTTGGTTTTGTAGAAAGCGTTTCTATACAGTCGATTGTGTGTGTCCCCACACAAATGCTCTAAGTGCATGTAGTCGGCAGAATGTGTCCACAGTACCGAGGCAACTGTCGACTTCCATAGCATTGCACTGTGGGTGGCTATCCCACAGTTCCCGCAGTCTCTGCCACCCATTTGAATTCTGGGTAGAAATCCCAGTGCCTGATGCGGCTAAAACGCGGGTGGTTCTGGGTACATATCGTCAGGCTCCTGTTCCCTCCCTCCCTCCCTCCGTGAAAGCAAGGGCAGACAATTGTTTTGCACCTTTTTTCTTGAGTTACCTGTGCAGACGCCATACCACGACAAGCATGGAGCCCGCTCAGTGAACCGTCACCGTATGTCTCCTGGATACTGGCAGACGTGGTACTGCATTGCTACACAGCAGCAGTTTATTGCCTTTTGGCAGCAGACAGTGCAGTATAGCCATCTTCGACGTAGTCCTGGGTGCTCTTTTAACCAGGTGCCTGGGCAAACATGGGTGTGACTCAGCCAGGTCATTTCACTTTTAAGTTTCGTCTCATGGCGATTGAGTCCTACCGGCAGTGTAAGACCGACAGTCTTTTAATCTGCAGCCAGCAGAAGACGATGGCCAGTAGTCATACTGCACCGTCTTCTGCCGAGCACCCAGGAGATGACGATGGCTAGCAGTCGTACTGCACAGTCCGCTGCCAGCAAGATGTATAAAGATAGATGAAGTGGCTCAAAGAAATAGACCAGATTTGTTTTGTATTCATTTTCTCTTCCCTCCCTCCTTCTGTGAAATCAACGGCGTGCTAAACCCAGTTTTGAGTTCTATCCTTGAGGTTTTGAGTTCTATCCTTGAGGGGGCCATTCAGTTTCTAACAAAGCAACCCCCTTTGTTGATTTTAATTCCCTGTAAGTCAACCCTGTAAGCCATGTCGTCAGTCGCCCCTCCCTCCATCAGGGCAACGGCAGACAATCGTTCCGCACCTTTTTTCTGTGCGGACGCCATACCACGGCAAGCATGGAGCCCACTCAGATCACTTTGGCAATTAGGAGCACATTAAACACCACACACATTATCCAGCAGTATATCCAGCACCAGAACCTGGCAAAGTGAAACTTGGCAAGTAGGCGATGTCAGCGCGGTGACGAGAGTGATGAGGACATGGACACAGACTTCTCTCAAAGCACGGGCCCTGGCAATGTGGGCATCATGGTGCTAACGGGGCAGGGTCATGCGGTGGAACACCGATTCTGGGCCTGGGAAACAAGCACAGACTGGTGGGACTGCATAGTGTTGCGGGTCTGGGACGATTCCCAGTGGCTGCGAAACTTTCGCATGCGTAAGGGCACTTTCATGGAACTTTGTGACTTGCTTTCCCTTGCCCTGAGGTGCAAGAATACCAAGATGAGAGCAGCCCTCACAGTTGAGAAGCAAGTGGCAATAGTCCTGAGGAAGCTTGCAACGCCAGACAGCTACCAGTCAGTCGGGAATCAATTTGGAGTGGGCAAATCTACTGTGGGGGCTGCTTTGATGCAAGTAGCCAAAGCAATCAAAGATCTGCTGATATCAAGGGTAGTGGCCCTGGAAAACGTGCAGGTCACAGTGGATGGCTTTGCTGCAATGGGACTATTTAGAAAAGCTGGACGTGCACAAGTCCATGGGGCCGGACGAGTTGCATCCGAGAGTGCTGAAGGAATTGGCGGCTGTGATTGCAGAGCCATTGGCCATTATCTTTGAAAACTCATGGCGAACCGGGGAAGTCCCGGATGACTGGAAAAAGGCTAATGTAGTGCCAATCTTTAAAAAAGGGAAGAAGGAGGATCCTGGGAACTACAGGCCAGTCAGCCTCACCTCAGTCCCTGGAAAAATCATGGAGCAGGTCCTCAAAGAATCAATCCTGAAGCACTTGCATGAGAGGAAAGTGATCAGGAACAGCCAGCATGGATTCACCAAGGGAAGGTCATGCCTGACTAATCGCCTTTTATGATGAGATTACTGGTTCTGTGGATGAAGGGAAAGCAGTGGATGTATTGTTTCTTGACTTTAGCAAAGCTTTTGACACGGTCTCCCACAGTATTCTTGTCAGCAAGTTAAGGAAGTATGGGCTGGATGAATGCACTATAAGGTGGGTAGAAAGCTGGCTAGATTGTCGGGCTCAACGGGTAGTGATCAATGGCTCCATGTCTAGTTGGCAGCCGGTATCAAGTGGAGTGCCCCAAGGGTCGGTCCTGGGGCCGGTTTTGTTCAATATCTTCATAAATGATCTGGAGGATGGTGTGGATTGCACTCTCAGCAAATTTGCGGATGATACTAAACTGGGAGGAGTGGTAGATACGCTGGAGGGGAGGGATAGGATACCGAAGGACCTAGACAAATTGGAGGATTGGGCCAAAAGAAATCTGATGAGGTTCAATAAGGATAAGTGCAGGGTCCTGCACTTAGGACGGAAGAACCCAATGCATAGCTACAGACTAGGGACCGAATGGCTAGGCAGCAGTTCTGCGGAAAAGGACCTACGGGTGACAGTGGACGAGAAGCTGGATATGAGTCAGCAGTGTGCCCTTGTTGCCAAGAAGGCCAATGGCATTTTGGGATGTATAAGTAGGGGCATAGCGAGCAGATCGAGGGACGTGATCGTTCCCCTCTATTTGACATTGGTGAGGCCTCATCTGGAGTACTGTGTCCAGTTTTGGGCCCCACACTTCAAGAAGGATGTGGATAAATTGGAGAGAGTCCAGCGAAGGGCAACAAAAATGATTCGGGGTCTGGAACACATGAGTTATGAGGAGAGGCTGAGGGAGCTGGGATTGTTTAGTCTGCAGAAGAGAAGAATGAGGGGGGATTTGATAGCTGCTTTCAACTACCTGAAAGGGGGTTCCAAAGAGGATGACTCTAGACTGTTCTCAATGGTAGCAGATGACAGAACGAGGAGTAATGGTCTCAAGTTGCAGTGGGGGAGGTTTAGATTGGATATTAGGAAAAACTTTTTCACTAAGAGGGTGGTGAAACACTGGAATGTGTTACCTAGGGAGGTGGTAGAATCTCCTTCCTTAGAGGTTTTTAAGGTCAGGCTTGACAAAGCCCTGGCTGGGATGATTTAACTGGGAATTGGTCCTGCTTTAAGCAGGGGGTTGGACTAGATGACCTTCTGGGGTCCCTTCCAACCCTGATATTCTATGATTCTATGATTCCCTAACTGTGGTGGGGCCATAGACGGAACCCATATCCCTATCTTGGCACCGGAGCACCAAGCCGGCAAGTACATAAACCGCAAGGAGTACTTTTCAATAGTGCTGCAAGCACTGTTGGATCACAAGGGATGTTTCACCAACATCAACGTGGGATGGCTGGGAAAGGTACATGATGCTCGAATCTTCAGGAACTCTGGTCTGTTTCAAAAGCTGCAAGAAGGGACTTTATTCCCAGACCAGAAAATAACCGTTGGTGATGTTGAAATGCCTATATGTATCCATGGGGACCCAGCCTACCCCTTAATGCCCTGGATCATGAAACCATACACAGGCAGCCTGGACAGTAGTCAGGAGCTGTTCAACTACAGACTGAGCAAGTGCAGAATGGTGGTAAAGTGTGCATTTGGACGTTTAAAGGCACGCTGTCACAGTTTACTGACTCGGTTAGACCTCAGCGAAACCAATATTGCCACTGTTATTACTGCTTGCTATGCACTCCACAATATCTGTGAGAGTAAGGGGGAGATGTTTATGGTGGGGTGGGAGGTTGAGGCAAATCGCCTGGCTGCTGGTTACGCACAGCCAGACACCGGGGCGGTTAGAAGAGCACAGGAGGGCGTGGTGCGCATCAGAGAAGCTTTGAAAACCAGTTTCATGACTGGCCAGGCTACGGTGTGAAAGTTCTGTTTGTTTCTCTTTGATGAAACCCCCTGCCCCTTGGTTCACTCTACTTCCCTGTAAGCTAACCACCCTCCCCTCCCCTCCTCCCTTCGATCACCGCTTGCAGAGGCAATAAAGACATTGTTGCTTCACATTCATGCATTCTTTATTAATTCATCACACAAATAGGGGGATAACTATCAAGGTAGCCCAGGAGGGGTGGAGGAGGAGAGAAGCACCAGGAGGGGTGGTTGAAGAGGGAAGGACAAGGCCACATAGCACTTTAAAAGTTATTGAATGCCAGCTTTCTGTTGCTTGGCCAATCCTCTGTGGTGGAGTGGCTGGAGGCCCTCCCACCATGTTCTTGGGCATCTGGGTGAGGAGACTATGGAACTTGGGGAGGAGGGCGGTTGTTTACACAGGGACTGTAGCAGCAGTGTGTGCTCCTGCTGCCTTTCCTGCAGCTCAACCATACGCTGGAGCATATTGGTTTGTCCCTCCACCCTCCCCGTGGCTAACAGCGGGGAACATTTCTGTTCAGCCACAGGCAAACAGCCCAGCAGGAACAGGCACCTCTGAATGTCCCCTTAAGAAAAGCACCCTATTTCAACCAGGTGACCATGAATGATATCACTCTCCTGAGGATAACACAGAGAGATAAAGAACGGATGTTGTTTGAACGCCAGCAAACATACACTGCAATGCTTTGTTCTACAATGATTCCCGAGTACGTGCTACTGGCCTGGAGTGGTAAAGTGTCCTACCATGGTGGATGGAATAAGGCTGCCCTCCCCAGAAACCTTTTGCAAAGTCTTTGGGATTATATCTAGGAGAGCCACGAATGCTAGGTCAAATCAATCATTAAACATGCTTGCTTTTAAACCATGTATAGTATTTTAAAAGGTACACTCACCAGAGGTCCCTTCTCTGCCTCGCGGGTCCGGGAGGCAGCCTTGGGTGGGTTCAGGGGGTACTGGCTCCAGGTGCAGGTTGAGAAACAGTTCCTAGCTGTTGGGAAAAATGGTTTCTCTGCTTGCTTGCTGTGAGCTATCTTCCTCGTCCCCAAAACCTGCTTCCGTGTTGCCTCCATCTCCACTGAAGGAGTCAAACAACACGGCTGGAGTAGTGGTGGCTGAACTCCCTAAAATGGCATGCAGCTCATCATAGAAGCGGCATGTTTTGGGCTCTGACCCAGAGTGGCTGTTCGCCTTTCTGGTTTTCTGGTAGGCTTGCCTCAGCTCCTTAAGTTTCACATGGCACTGCTTTGGGTCCCTGTTATGGCCTCTGTACTTCATGCCCTGGGAGATTTTGACAAATGTTTTGGCATTTCGAAAACTGGAACCGAGTTCTGATAGCACAGATTCCTCTCCCCGTACAGCGATCAGATCCCATACCTCCTGTTCGGTCCATGCTGGAGCTCTTTTGCTATTCTGGGACTCCATCATGGTCACCTCTGCTGATGAGCTCTGCATAGTCACCTGCAGCTTGCCATGCTGGCCAAACAGGAAATTGAAATTCAAAAGTTCGCAGGCCTTTTCCTGTCTACCTGGCCAGTGCATCTGAGTTGAGAGTCCTGTCCAGAGCGGTGACAATGGAGCACTCTGGGATAGCTCCCGGAGGCCAATACCATCTAATTGCATCCACAGTACCCCAAATTCGACCCAGCAAGGCCGATTTCAGCGCTAATCCCCTTGTTGGGGGTAGAGTAAGGAAATTGATTTTAAGAGCCCTTTAAATCGAAAAAAAGGGCTTTGTCGTGTGGACGGGTGCAGGGTTAAATCGATTTAACGCTGCTAAATTTGACCTCAACTCCTAGTGTAGACCAGGGCTTAGAGTACTATGAACACTTAGAGCACTCTAAAGAATGTTGTTTTCTGTGTATCATCTGACTGCCTGCGATAGATAAGGTGAGAAGCCCATTTGGAACAGATAGATAAGTCTGTTCCCTTCGTCATGGTTTGTCCAGAGGAACCCATTGCTGGAGCTGGAGTAGAGCCAGATATGTGGAAAAACATTCAGCCAAGAATAGGCCTCCTCTAGGATCTCACCCTTCCCTAGCCATTCACCAGTGACTACATGTCTGTGGGAAGGGAGACTTTTTCCCAGGGAAGAATCCCCCAAAGTACTGCTCCAGCCGTTTAAAATGTACAGAAAAGCAAATGAGGAAAGTGAGGGTAGACTGAGGGCCTGTTAATAGAAACATGATAGAATTACCAGGATATTTTTTTTCAGTTATCTACAGAAGGTTGTATGGTAAATGTGACTTTCAATTTAATGGAACTTTATTGGTGTGACAAGCTATACAAAGTGTTTCCAACATGTGTTGTTTGAGACATCTTTCACATATCAGACGTAGGCAATCTCTGCCCACAGTAGGACTATATATTTTCAGGGGTTTATCATTTGCATTACTTAGTAATATTCTATGGTTGTAAAGACTGTAGACTTTATTCTTTTCTCATTTACACCAGTGCAAATTAGAAGGAATCTGGATGAAGTCAATAAAATTAGGAGGTGTAAAACTGAAGCAATTGTGGTGAATCAGAGGTAGCCTTTGTGTTATGTCTACAAATTAAGGATTTGGGTGGGTGGGGAGGAAGATGTCATTTTCTTGAAGAATGGATATTATTAATCATGTAAGTGGAAATAAGTGATTTCTAGATAGATATTCTCCAGGGGTCATTCATGATTTTGCTTGAAGTATCTTACAATCAACAACAAACAAAATACAACAAGTAGGTGTCAAAAATCAGAAGGACTGGAGGAGGGAGAACAAAGGAATCAGTAATGTGTTTACATAGGCTAACTATGTGCACAGCTAAATTTTTTGAGACAGTTATTTTAATATAAACAAGCATTTTATAGGACCACTATTAACTGGATGGTAACCAATCTCTAACAGTCTCCCCTAAAATTAAGCAATTCAGATTTCTATTTCTCAGTCTTTCCCCTCTGTCTTTGGATTTCTAGAATGTGTTTCTTCCTACACCATCCCCTTGCTTCTGTCAATCTCTCTTCCTTTTTATTGAGCTGGGTATTAAAATTCTTCTTGCATCCGACATCTGTCCCTGCCATGCATCACCTTTTTTGTGGGTGAGTACTGGAGAGTACTCTATTAGTCTACACTAGAAAATTAGATTGACCCAACTACATCCCTCAGGCATGTGAAAAATCCACACCCCTGAGTGATGGACTTAAATTGACCTAAATCCTCATGTACATAGTGCTAGGTCAATGGATTCCTCTGTCTACCTAGGTATTGCCTTATGGGGAGGTGGATTACATACTAGTGATAGAAGAACCCTTCCCATCCATGGAGTGAGTTTCTGCTCTACACTGAAGTGCTACAGTGGTACAGGTGCAGTGCTGCAGCTATACTGCTGTAGCATTTTAAGTGTCGACATAGTCAGCTTTATAGAGAGTGTAGTGGCTTTGCAAGCAAGTCGAGCTACCATTATGCTTTCAATTCTCATTCACATCTAGAGCTGAGTGGGAATTCCTTGACACTTCAGTGAATCCCCATTTTTCAATCAAAAGTTTTTGTGGGAAAGGGTTAGTCTACACAAATTTGTCTTGACATTGTCAAAAATAAAAAAAAATTCCAGTTTTTCATTTCAAAGTGACTTTTTGTTTTGAAATTTAATCTAATTGTATTATAATTTTTAAAAATGGTTGAAAACCATGTTTTGACCAGGATTTTTGGATTTTCAGTTTGTGAAAATGTGAGAGATTGACAATGCATCATCAAGGATCTACAACCTATCCTGAAGGACGACCCATCACTCTCACAGATTTTGGGAGACAGGCCAGTCCTTGCTTACAGACAGCCCAACAACCTGACGCAAATACTCACCAGCAATCACACACCACACAAAACAGAACCACTAACCCAGGAACCTATCCTTGCAACAAAGCCCGTTGCCAACTGCGTCCACATATCTATTCAGGGGACGCCATCATAGGGCCTAATCACATCAGCCACAATATCAGAGGCTCGTTCACCTGCACGTCTACCAATGTGATATATGCCATCATGTGCCAGGAATGCCCCTCTACCATGTACATTGGCCAAACTGGACAGTCTCTATGTAAAAGAATAAATGGACACAAATCAGACATCAAGAATTATAACATTCAAAAACCAGTCGGAGAACACTTCAATCTCTCTGGTCACTCAATTACAGACCTAAAAGTGGCAATACTTCAACAAAAAAAACTTCAAAAACAGACTCCAATGAGAGACTGCTGAATTGGAATTAATTTGCAGACTGGATACAATTAACTTAGGCTTGAATAAAGACTGGGAGTGGATGGGTCATTACACAAAGTAAAACTATTTCCCCATGTTTATCCCCCCCGCCAACTGTTCCTCAGACGTTCTTGTCAACTGCTGGAAATGCCCCACCTTGATTATCACTACAAAAGGTTCCCCGCCCCCCGCTCTCCTGCTGGTAATAGCTCACCTTAAGTGATCACTCTGGTTACAGTGTGTATGGTAACACCCATTGTTTCATGTTCTCTATGTATATAAATCTCCCCACTGTATTTTCCACTGAATGCATCCGATGAAGTGAGCTGTAGCTCACGAACGCTTAAGCTCAAATAAATATGTTAGTTTCTAAGGTGCCACAAGTCCTCCTTTTCTTTTGGTGAAGTTGTGAATGTTCATTAGAGAATGAGAACTGTTTTCCATCCATCTCTACTTACACCCCTGGGTAACAGAACTTGCTTGAAGGAACCAGGTGTATGGCTAAACACTGGGGTTATATCTGTCCTGTTATTAGTATTAAAGAATTCTATGTGATCTTTAATTTCTACTTGAACTACTTCTTGGAGATAAGCAAAGGAAACTTCTGCCTCGTGTCCTGTAGGAAGAATAATACTGGGTCATCAAAACACATAACTAAATATTGATCTACCATCTGACAAGAAAAAGGGTCTTTTTCTTTAAAAAAAAGAAAGCGATTTTGGGGCTGAGTCATTTCTAGCACTGTTAATATTGTAATGTGTCCTAAAAAGTTTTTTCTTTCATGTCCTACAGAGGGCATCCTTTCCTACAAAATCATGATTTGAATGCTGAACTACTGAACCCCATTGAATATATATAACAGAGCTCTTTCTTTGAAGATTCTATGCTGCATTGTAACTATAACTTTCTAATATGCAAACAGAAACAAAACCCCACCTTAATCACAGGTTTATCCAAGTCTGCAGCTAGTGTGTGTATGGAATGTAGACAGAATGCCAACACAGTATGGTCTATCATGTTATATTATTTATACGCTAAATGGAATTTAATCTGCCTCATAATTTAAAGCTACAATCACTTAAAATTTTACAATTTAAATAATCCATGGCAAAAAAAGTTTCACCATCTCATTAGCTGCCCCTCCCCAAAAGTCAACAACAGTCAAGACTGCTGAAGTGCAACATCCACCAAAACAGACAATACATATTTACAAACAAACTCAGCAACCAATCACTGAAGTTCATCTTCCTTTCCCCACCATCTACAATACTACACATCACCTAACTACCACACTCTTGGGTCCCTATCCACAACTCACAAGACACACAACGCCTCCATCACATTCCCTGTCCAACTGTAACTAAGCACATTCACTGTTGAGATTAGTGTCGTAATAGTGTTTTGAAAAGGCTAGCAGTGTAAACAGTAATAAGAATGTGGTTTATTGTGGAGATGTTGTTAGTGCTGAGAAGTGTCCCTGATGCTGCAGCAGTGTAAATGCTGCTCGGGTTGCTGTTCTTGGAGTTCTGATGCCAGCTGCACTAACAGAGAGTGCAGCAAGTTAATTTAGCAGATCTCAGTGTTATTCATAAGAAAGACCACAGGCTTGGTTTGATAGCAAACATAGGTGGAGCGTGAACCGCCAGCTGGGGGAGGCTAGCCCCCACCCCCGCCCCTTCTGCCTGAAGCACCAGCCGTTCCACACCCCTGCCCGAGCCCAAAGCCCCCCCCCCCCCGCCCGAGGAAGCCAGCCCCCACCCCAGGCTAGCTTCCTTCCCCCCCAGCCCCAGAGCAGGTGGTGTGGCCCCAGCCTTCCCAGCTCTGGAGCGCCAGGAGGGTGGGTGGCAAGGCCCGAGCTGGTGCCACCCCACAGGGAGACTGCAGTGGCCATGCCGAGCGGAAGCAGGGGCCGCTTGGGGACGGAGTGTGGGTGGGGTCACACCTGGCTATGGTACTTGCTGCCCATGGTAGCGAAGGTGCTAGGCCACGTTTATTGTCGATAAAGTTCAGTATTAGCGCCCCATAAGAGCTACAGTACTGATTCAATCAGGAAACCAGGATCCTGTCCCCTAGACCAGTTCAAAGATGCCCCTCCTAGGACGTCTCCTTTTACACACTGATACAAACAAATTATGTATTACACTCCAGGTGTTATTAGTTATCACCCTTATCCTTGTACATTCTCCCTCGCTGTTTCCATAACATATTTTGTTTTTTTACAGGATAGGGTTGTTAGCCCTGTGCCTAACCCCCAACCTGGAGGACCAGGGTGTCTGTTTTGTCTGGCCCCTCCCCTACAGACCAATCCAGCATCGTTGAATCTACCAGGAGCAAAAAGCCCCCGCCGATACAGACTCTGGGGATCGTTAGAGCACGCAAGCTGTCCTGCCACAACAAGACATGGCCACTCGTGGACAGTGCTTAGAATGGCAACAGGAACTCTACATACATTTCATAGACTTTGAGAAGGCTTTTGATAGCATTCACAAGACCAGCCTATGATGCACTCTGTGGGCATATGGAATTCCTTTCCATATAAATCAAAAGAATTGTCAAAGTTTGACTCAGACTCACAATTTATCAGACCACTCTGTTTTATTAGCAAAGCTGCTCTGCTAATACATTTAGAAGTGAGCCCCCCGGGTGGGGCTTGTGTCTCTTAATTTATACAGTTTGCTGGAGAACAAGTTACAGAGAAGTTACAGACAAAAGAAGAAAAAGATTTTAGTCACCACCCTTCGAGATCCCTGAGACCAGTCACGTATTTTCAATTACCTGCCACCCTTAACAATCTCCTTTAACAGCTTCCAGTTAACTTAACTAATTGCCCTTCACACCTTCCATTCTGATGCCTGCTTCTTAGACATGCTGGCTCTATCTTAATTGCTTCTCCATTCAAAAGCTAACTGTCCCTATGTGTGCTCCCTCAGATACTTTGTAACATGTTTTGGCATGCCCTCTCATATACAATGTATCCAGCATGTCCCCTTATACAACGTTATACTTATACAATGTTATACTTCCACAGCTTCTATTTCAACTTTACATGCAGTGTTGATCACAGTGAGCTCAGTTTTGAAGTCAAAACAGGAGTACGTCAGGGGTTTGTCATGTCCGCAATCCTCTTCAGCATTGCCATTGACTGGGTAATGTGGCGTACAACAGAAGACATGCCAGGATGCATTAAATGAACACTCTTCTCATCCCTTGAAGACCTGGACTTTGCAGATGATGTTACTCTCCTATCACATACCCAACACCATATACAAGAAAAAACAACCCGACTCAACGCATTCAGCCAGCAAATTGGATTGAAAATCAACCACAATAAGACAGATATCATGACATTTAATATTACCTCACCATCACCAGTACGGATAGAGGATTATGTAGAAACATTCACATACTTGGGCAGCACCATCAGCCAGGACAGTGGAACAAGCCAGTCTGGAAATCATCAAAATACGACACCAAAACCAAACTCAAGATTTATCAGAGCTGTGTACTTTCAACACTACTTTATAGTGCAGAATGCTGGGGAATGAGAAAGTAGGACATGTCCAAACTGTCTTCATTCCATACAACCTGCCTCAGAAAAATCCTCTATCTTTTGGCCCAGAACAATCTCAAACCAAGATCTATTGACAGATTACAGCCAAGAGGATCTGAGCACCACCATTGCCAGGAGGTGTTGGAGATGGATCGGCCATGTGCTTTGGATGGAAACTGATTTTATCATCAGAATAGCAATAAGATGGACACCTGAAGGCAAGCGAAAACGATGCCGCCCGAAAACAACATGGCGAAGAGCTGTGGAAGCCGAGCTGAAAAACCTGGGGCACAGCTGAGGAATCATTGAAAGACTTGCCAGAAGCAGACAGGAGTGGAGGAGCTTCGTCGCTGCCCTAAATGCCAGAGGTGTAATAGGAACATGATGATGATGATCCTTGTACCTGCTAGTTTGAACAAGACATTCTCATCTGTTATCCTGTCATTCCCTCCTTATCCTATGAGGCATCTATATGTTCTTGTACCATGTCGTAAGAATGAGAGACCTGTTAGATCTCCGAGAGATCTATTAATTACACGAGAGATCTGTGTTTTTGTACCATCTTCTCCAGTCAGGAATGTGCTTACTTGGTTATCTGACACCTGGTGCATTGCTATTTTGCCAAAGCCAAGCCTACTCTGGTTCACTCCCTTTGGTTCATATTGTTACTTATGCTTAGGGCTCCAGCAAGACCTACAAAGAACACTGTATGTTGTTTTTCTCTGTTAGATATGTGGAATTATAGGGGACCAGTGTGAATAAAGGGAATAATGCTGTGGGGTTGTGATACAGTTTGTAAGATGTAAGGTCTTTTATTATGTAGAGGCCAAATGCATATGAAATGTTTTCATTTCTGTATTTATAGGTTATGTGTAGAAAACTGTTCTTAGTGGATAACTGTTGTGTTTCGAGTTAAGATTTGCATGTTTGCTAGTGAGTGTGAAGGTTGTAAAACTAACCTTCCAATGCGTGACTGGGCTGTAGTGATGCAGCATTGTCTTCCAGTGTCTGCAAACAGCTTGACCCAGTAGCCCTGACAGACTGATAGATTCCAAAAGGGACTACTGTCAGTCTGGTATGACTTCCTGTTTAACGCAGGCTATAGAACTTGTCCAAAATAATTCCGAGAGCATATCTTGATTTAAAAATGATCAGTGATGGAGAATCTATCACAACCCTTGATAAATTGTTCCAATGGTTGAAGGAGTTGGACAACCCTGATCTAGACTTTGCTTTCAAAGCATTGCTTGGGGAAAAGTAATGAAGATAAGAAATGTTAACATAAAAGGATAATGTGTAATTTGCATCTTGAGGAGTGTTCTGTATTGTGTGAGTGTAGGCACCCTGGAAGTAGCCTGCAACTATGTGAGTGGCATATTTATATTCTCAAACTGGTACTGCACCTGGAAAATACATTGAGAGAACCAGGAATCACTGCTAAAATTGGTGTCAGACTTTAGATACCAGGTTCTATTAAATAAAATAAACTCAGACTGTGACCTTCATTTATCTGTTCTCCTCACTATCAGAACTCTTACTTTGTATAAAATTACTATACAACTGTTTGTAGTCAAAATAAGTTCAGTGACTTCAGTAGAGGACAAAATGACTGCTGAAGCCTGAGTGGTCACTGCCTTGTATAATCATAGCAGACATGAAAGAGACGTTAGCTGATTTAAAAAAAAAAAAAAGACACCCAAACTAAAACAAACAAATGGTTCTTAAAAGATAGTCTCTCTCTGGTTGAAGTCAATAGTGCTTTGTGTGGGCAAGAGGGTCTCCCCACAGTCAGTTGCAGGATTGGGGCTAATGTGTGTTGTCTTGTTTGGTCCATACAATATTTATTTTAATGAAAAACTTCATGCAAATCAGATTGAATTCAATGTGTTTCACTTTTGTAATAAATAGAAACAGGTGGGAGAATGTAGATATACTTGAAATATCCACAGAATCTTTAGGGTTTAGTTCAAATTAAGGGTATGCAATACTTTACTATTAACTTTTCCTCTGGTGCCAGTTCGATTTTTACTGGCTTAAGAAATGTTTTGACACGCTCTCAAACTGCCATCAGGCCTCAAGAGGTTAATTCTACCCTGGCCTCATGTAGCTCTGCATAAGGCCTTCAGAATTCTGAGTTACAGCTTCCAGGTCTACTTCATTTTATAGGTTACAGGACCCATCCTCCCAAACAATTTAGTTTCTGTAAATCAGGCAAGTTAATATTTTATATAAAAGGTCAAGTCATTTTCACTCATGTAGCACAATAAACCTGTACAATATTTGACACTGGAGTTTCTAGTCATTGAGAGTACGTCTACACTGGTATAAAAGAACCTGTGGCCTGGCCACAGTTGGCCTGGGTCTGCTGACTTGGGCTCATGGGGCTAAAAATTGCTGTGCAGAGTTTTGAGCTCAGGATGGAGCCCGAGCTATTAGACTCTTCCCCCTTCGCAGAGTCCCAGAGCTCAGGCTTCAGCTCAAGCCTGAACATATACAATTAGCATTTTACAGCCCCACAGTCCAAGTCAGCTGACCAAGGCTACCCAGGGGTGTTTAATTGCTGTGCAGGATGTACCCTAAATGAAAGTGACTACAGAGCTAGTTGTTTAGGTACCTAAATATACAAATCTTATTTCCAGTGTGATATAGCAGGGCCAGAGGACAGCAGGAGAATTATCAATGGGAGGTATATAATCCCCAGGATGATCAGAGCCTTATTCCAGGTTACTACAAGTTCATTAGAGCACCTGGAGCCAATTAAGTCCCTGCCAGAGAACTAATAAAAACCCCTGCTTCAGTCAGGGGGGAGAAGGGAGGGAGAGCTGACTGTACTTAACCAGAGGATCAGAGTTCTAGGGGAAGGGAAACCCTGCTCGAGCAGAGGGACTCCACAGGCACAGAGAGAAACCCTGCCCAAGGGGAGAGAAGTCAGGAAGCCCAAGAAGCTGAAGGGGTTGGGATCCAGAGTAAAGGGTGAGCCAGGGTTCCTTCCCAGCTCCCTTCCTCTCTCCCACCAGGGCACTAGCGGAGCCATTGACACCCAAGAATAGGAGTAAGAGGCAGCACCCTGCCCCATCACATGGAGGAAAAGCGCAGGACCCATAATAGCGTCAGCCATTTGCCACACCACTCAGACAATGAAACACACATACTAATGCTTTCTAAGACTTTCAGACAAAAAAAAAGTTCATGCAAGTTATTTATAGTGCTATCTTTGTGTGCCATTTACTGCCTCCAGAGTATCCCCTCATGGCTATGGGTTACCCTGATGTACCCTGCCTCTGTTTTCCCCTTCCTCAGGGCTTCCTAAACTCTCTTCAGTACAAAGGAAAGTAAACATTCCCCCCTTTAGTCCAATTTATTCAGTCATCAGGTCTACTGGCTCTCCAGGCCCCAACCCCAGGTTCAATGTCTCTCTATTGATAATCCAGTGTAACACAAAGTCTTTCAAAATAGAACACAAACTCAGTCCTTATCCCCATTTCAGTTGAGCACAGTTCACTTTTCCCTGAGGATCTGGCTTTCTGCTTCCCACCTGGAGTTTGGCCTTCTCCATAGGCCTTCACTGCTGGCACCATCTCCTATGCTGAGTCAGGGTTTTGAAGGAACCTCTTATTCTCTGCAGGCATAACTACAGCTTCCTGAATACTCTCCATTTCTCCCTCAACTTCCAGTATAAAAGCAGTAGGACTCACTTGATTGCTCTCAGGTGGGGCTCATTCTCTAACAAGGGTTGGCTAGCCCCAGCCCTTTTGCAATTAAGCTAGCCACCCTGTTACACAGTGACATTGTAAGAAAAAGAAAGTAAAGTAATATTTCACTTGCAATTGAATTACCCTCAGTTGTTAATTCCAAGTTCAAAGTCCTGGTACCTTTACTTCTTAGAGGCAGTTTTCAAACACAGCAGATAAGAGAACCTAAGATGAGACACCCATTTAGTGCTTTTATGCTTTCAATCAGAGTGACCTCAACTCTTCAGACAAGAGTAAATGTATCTATAATATAATGAGTCTACTGCTCTCTGCCCAATTCTTCTGTTACAGCTATTTTTAATTCAAGAAAAGTAACATTCCAGTCAATGTAGCCTCAGTGTAATGAACTTTTTTTGAGCTCCCAAAATTTGCAGCTTTGTGGTATACTCTAGATCAGTGGTTCTCAAAGCCCGTCTGCCACTTGTTCAGGGAAAGCTCCTGGCGGGCTGGGCCAGTTTGTTTACCTACCGTGTCTGCAGGTTCGGCCGATTGCGGCTCCTACTGGCTGCAGTTTGCTGCTCTAGGCTAATGGGGGCTGCTAGAAGCAGGATGAGCCAAGGGATGTGCCAAGGCAATCAGGAACCTTCTGGAGACAATTAAGACAGGCTGATTAGAACACCTGCAGCCAATCAAGAAGCCGCTAGAATCAATTAATGCAGGCTAATCGGGGCACTTGGGTTTTTAAAAAGAGCTCACTTCAGTTTGTGGTGTGTGTGTGAGGAGTTGGGAGCAAGAAGCACTAGGAGTTGAGAGTGAGGACTGAGGTGTACAAGCATTATCAGACACCAGGAGGAAGGTCCTATGGTGAGAATAAAGAAGGTGTTGGGAGGAGGCTATGGGGAAGTAGCTGTCACACAGCTATTCCAGGAGGCATTCTAGACAGCTGCATTCCACAGGGCCCTGGGCTGGAGCCCAGAGTAGAAGGTGGGCTTGGGTTCCCCCTAAATCCTCCGAACTCCTGGTCAGACACAGGAGGAGTCAACTAGACTGTGAATTCAGGAAAAACAGCCAAGGTGAGGGCTGCTGTGAAGCTCCAAGGCAAGCAAATCTGCTAATAAGTGCAAGACCCACCAAGGTAGAGCAGAAACTTTGTCACACCCCTTAGAATAAGTGAATTCAGACCATTTTGTTCATAGCCTATTTGCACTGGAACCGAACATAGGTTCTCTTTAAAGCTCTTTATTAAAGTTCTCTTCTGCTGTCTTTAACATCATTTTAACAACTGGAATAGTGGAATTTGTAGTAGCAATGGCTACCCCCCCAGTGAAAGCCTTGAGAGCCTGGGAAATTCCCTCCAAGCCTGAGGATAGATAGGCACATGACAAAACATATTTGATTTCTGTCCCTACTCCTATGATCAGCACACTAGGCTTGTCTGCCTCATGGACAATTCTGCCATTACCCAACTCACTGTCATTCTGCATCTTCTTTGACTTTCAGAAAAGGCATGTTTATGAAAAACAGATGTATGTCACATGGGATCATGATATATGTGCTGTGTGACATGACTCAAGGATGTCCTGTGTCAGCTTGTCTCTGGGTCATGGATATTTTTGGAGCTTTACTGTCATTCTGTTCTTCTGACTTTTAGGGAACATGCCATGTTCTTGTACAGCAGTTTCTCAAGGAATGGCAGTCTGACCAACCACCAGAGAAATACACAAACTTTGGCACATTTGGCCGATTCTGCTGATGACTGGAATAGCAGTTCAGGATTGAGTTACACTGGCAGAATTGTGTGTGACCCTGTAAAAAGCCTGCCTCATTAGTACTATCAGTCAGCTGCTTTGAGCCTAAATGGACTCCAAGTTAAACGCAGTATAAAGTATCTTTGTGCCAAATGTATGCATTTTTGTAATCCAGGTATTCTTTTTCTTGTTTACTTACTACTTGTTACCAGATTTGCCCATTACTTTGGGGTGTGCTCATTTATTAGAGTTATTCTTCTGGGCAGGGGGTGTCTGTAATTCTATTAATGTACTGCTTGTGTCACTTGTGTTTTCATAGGGAGCTCTACTTCTCCCTTCTGCAAGTCCCCTCCCAATGGAGCTATCCTGCAGAACCTAGGTTCCCCAGGGCTGGGTTCCTCCAGCCCCAGAATCAGATGCGGGTGAACACACACTAACAGAGCAAGTCTGAGTCAATCAGCACTCTCAAGCTGATTCCTTATCTGTCCCTGGACTCAGCGGGCTGGGTCAAGCAGCACTTCCAAGGTGCCACCCTTGTATGTCACAGGTACAGCACGTCCCTATCTCCACTTTCACGTTACAATTGTTCTGGTAGTAACCCACTTGATGAGCAAACCCCACAGTAGTTTAGGCGCTACAGAGATCTTTCTTTTAGGCAAGAGAAGCGTTGCTGCAGAGTAAATGGAGAAGCCAGAAATAAAAGAGTAAAATTTAGGGGAGGGAAGCAACCAGCTTAACCATAAAAGTTATTTATTGAATAATAGTGATAACCACACAAGGAGAACCTAAACAAACATAACAGTTACATTATAAAAGATTACAAAAGTCATATATAGAAAACTATACCTCATCAAACATGTCAGGGTTAAAAAGTTCTACCTAAGGTAGAAAAGAAAACCAAGAGAGAGCTGGGGTCTCACCACTCCATGAAGCTTGAACTGGTCGGGGTTCCCAAGTGATGGTGGTAGCTCAGGATCCTGAGTGCTGAAGACCGGCAGAGCCCCCAGCACAAGCAGTCAGGAGAAGATGAGGTCCCAGTGGAACTGATGCAGAGTTTAGATCCATGAATCAGAACACTTACTTGAGTGTGGGTAGGGATCTTTGTAGGGAAACAACAATAGTTCAAGGGAGAACACTAGATTTGTTTATGGGTAAACTGATAACGCAAGGGTTTTCTTTAGGCTAGATAATAGGAACTGATCATTCCAGGCTATGGGTGGTGTTCCTTCAAGGGAGCTCACAGTGCAATTAGGCAGCTTCCGTATTTTGCATATGATTCAAGGATTCATTATTAGAATTGGTCTGATAACTGCTGAGCTGGGTGTGTGCACGTGTAGGTTCATTAACATCTGGAGCACAGATCCCCCATGATGCAGTGCTTCCCTGCTTTTCTGGTCCCAGAGTTCAGGGCAGTTCTTGCCTTGGAATCTCTGTTCTCCATTCTGTATGCTAATGAAGATGCCTCCCTGTCACATCTTTGATGCAGATGAGGCTAGGAGAGTTGCCTTACTCTTGTCACCCTTGTCAGGAGGGGTTTAGGTGTGTCTCCCACCACCTTTTCATTGCTTTCTGTAAGTCTTTCTTTTGATTGGTTTTGGTTCAAGCAGAGGCTGGGGTGTCCTTCATGAGTCAGGCTGGATACTGCACCCTGGTTCCCCAAGACCACAGCACTGACTGGTATCATACTCCCTTTAAAGATTTTTTTATTGTTCATTAACTTATTGTGAAGTGCTTTTCTCTCAAATGTAAAGAAATAATTGCCAGTGCTGATGAGATTTAGGACTTGTTCCGGCTCCCATTAAAGTCAGCTGGAATCTTTCCAGTTGATTGACTTCCATGGGAGTTGGATCAGTTCCTTAAACACACACACCAAAAAGGATATTTAATGAAATTGAGATCTTTCAAGTAAATTTCTGCCACTAATACTGAGTTCACTTTAAAGCTTCTTACTATTTTTTCTTAATTACATTTGTCATGTTTACAATGTAAATGAGTCAGAGCCTCTTTTCACTTGTGCAATAATAGGACTTAAAAAACAGCTGAGGGTGCTATGCAGAGGTCAGTGTGTGGTGCTGTTATAATTCATCAGGACTGTGGGTTACTAGCTGCAGTATTGATTTGAAGTTGGTGGCAGATATAAGCAGACAGGTATACTTTAATAGGAACAGTGCTTGACTTCAGAGTGCTCTAGCAGATAGTATGTAGCAGTAATTCCATGTGTCCTGAAGATGGCTGGAATAAAATTAGCAATTGCCCACATATTGTGCAAAACAGGTCAATCTGATTTAGGACAACAGCTGTTAAAGCCAGATGGGACAAAGCCACCATCTTTCATGGCTGAATTGCATCTGTTTTTCATGAGTCATCTAGTTAGTCATGTGTGACTTAAACCTATGGTCATCTTGGCTACTGAAAACTAGAAGGGAGTGCCTGGGCCCTAAATGGGAGGGAGTCATTAATGCATCCCAAAAGAAGGCCAAGCTCAAGCAACACTCAAACAATCTATGACAGAGCTCTTGTTCAAGAATCCAACTGGAAATACTGGCATCATTATAAAATATTGCTTGTTTTCTAATCGCCCCTTTCTGGGGTAGGTCACTGAGAATGTGTCAGGCCAACAGCATCTGCGATCTTCAAATTATTTGGATCACAACCATGGCATGCAAGTGGTGTTAATCACAGAGGTGACAATCTCAGCTGAGTAGTAGACAGAGGCCAGACATTTTTGTTACCACAAGTTTTCAGCACCCTTCAATACCCATCGATCATGGGGTCCTGTTGACAGGACTGCAGCACCTTACAGGGACTGATGGAATCAACTTAAAGTGGTTCTAGTCATTCTGTTCGGAGAAACCCCCCAGGGTGATGCTTTCTTCAATTTCTATGTGAAGTTGCAGGGAGAGATTGTTAGGTGGAACGGGCTACTACATAATCAGCCTTGGAGAGAGCTATTTCCTTACTCTTCCAATATCTGGCAGTAACTGAGCCCTAAAAGAGAACCAGCTGGTTTATAGTCATTGTGGATTGGCAGAGGAAGCATTCTGAGGATCTACTGCAGTATGCAATTTTTCTCTGGGGTTAGATCATCTGTCACACATTGTCAAAGTGGTTTGCAAACTCAAGGTTTTACTGACTCTTCTCCAGTCCTTGAGGCCCAGAATGCAGAAGGGTCTTTTTTTTTTCCCGTCAGAGATTGGTTCTTTCCCTCTTAGATGTGCCCCTTCCCACAGACATCCAGCATTTGTTACCGCTATACTAGACTATAGCAATCTTGAATGCTAGAACCTTTTCTAAAGTGGAATATTTGATGTGAACATCTATTATTGCTGGTTTTGGTGACCATGATGCTGAGCAGAACCTATCCTATAGTTTACAAAAAGATTCACCCTTGTGGCAGAGTGGCTGTCTAGGGATCACTTTGCAAGCACCCTTTCCCCTCGCCCAGGCCCCTTAAGAACTCCACCCAGTGTGGTTTTAATAACAGAAAAGATTCAAACAATTCCCAAGATCCTTAATAATAAATATGGTTCAAACAATCTGCATAAAATCCACATGATAAAGTCAATAACCATATCACAAAAGTTCATACTCAGCCCTCATTCTTCTGCAATATACCAAGCTGTTCCAGTCTGCTCTAGCCCCTGACTGACCCACCCATCCTCCCTTCTCCTCTCAGGGCCCTGCCTGCTGCTCTTTATAAGGAATCCCTTGATCCAACCCAGTTGTGCCTCTTTAATAATCAGGGTTGGCTAGCTTCAGCCCTCTAGCCCTTAGGGGTGAGCCACCCTGTTGCATTTATTTGCCAACATAAATAAATAAATAAAATAAAATAAAATAGTGTAACAAGCTTGTTGTTCACAGATATTCAGACAACCCCCTGACTTATTTGTGTACATGTCAACAAATCTTGAAATTAAAGTTTCACAAATTTTAATGCAACACATATGTATGAACATGTGTCAAGGTTCCTTCCCCACTCTGAACTCTAGGGTACAGATGTGGGGACCTGCATGAAAGACCCCCTAAGCTTATTCTTACCAGTTTAGGTTAAAAACTTCCCCAAGGTACAAATTTTGCCTTGTCCTTGAACCCTATGCTGCCACCACCAATCGTGTTAAACAAAGAACAAGGAACGAGCCCACTTGGAGACGTCTTCCCGCAAAATATCTCCCCAAGCCCTACACCCCCTTTCCTGGGGAAGGCTTGATAAAAATCCTCACCAGTTTGTACAGGTGAACACAGACCCAAACCCTTGGATCTTAAGAACAATGAAAAATCAATCAGGTTTCTTAAAAGAAGAACTTTAATTAAAGAAAAGGTAAAAGAATCACCTCTGTAAAATCAGGATGGTAAATACCTTACAGGGTAATCGGATTCAAAACATAGAGAATCCCTCTAGGCAAAACCTTAAGTTAAAAAAGACACAAAAACAGGAATATACATTCCATGCAGCACAGCATATTTTACCAGCCATTAAACAAAAGGAAATCTAACACATTTCTAGCTAGATTACTTACTAACTTAACAGAGTTTCTGAGACTTCATTCCTGATCTGTTCCTGGCAAAAGCATCACACAGACAGACCCTTTGTCCCCCCCCCTCCAGCTTTGAAAGTATCTTGTCTCCTCATTGGTCATTTTGGTCAGGTGCCAGCGAGGTTATCTTAATTCCTTAACCCTTTACAAGTGAAAGGGTTTTGCCTCTGATCAGGAAGGATTTTATAGCACTGTATACAGAAAGGTGGTTACCCTTCCCTTTATTTTTATGACAACATGCATATAAGGAGTATTCATTATTCTTCTATTCAGCAACCCATTTAAGGAGTTGAAACAGAAATACACGATTTAGATGATCAATAACGAACCCCTACACTGGAATTTGTTCATTATTTGGCAAAATCTGTAAATAGTGAATACATTCATAGAAATGAGAACAGCTACAAAAAAGGGAGCTACATATGAATAATATATTTACAATAATTTTATAAGCTCTTGACCTGAGTGATTATTTTTTCATTATCATAATTATGGCAAGGGTTGGTGAATAGATTTTTGTGCTCAGGCTACCTATTTATTACATTTTGGTTTAAATTAGAATGTAAACTCTTTGGTACACAGATTATCATTTTATTTGGGCACTTAACCCCTCAATGAGTCCTCTGGGCACTACTGTATTAGAAATAATAAATACTAAATAATACTAAATAACAAATGTAAAATGCTCTATTTTATACAGATACTTAAAACGAGTCACTCTGTGACTTAATGTCCATGTTCCCCTTCATGTAGAATCTTGAAATTTGGTAAAATCGTTCATTATTAACTGATGAAGACAGAAACTATTCCTAATCGGGGAATCACCAAAAGCTAATCGCTCAATTGTATTGGACTGAAAACATTTAAGTACACGTACATGTATATTACGGATACCAATTATCAAAGATTAGTGTCTTCCATGTGCTGCTCATGTTGAGTATGAAGGTCCAATATGACCAATCATGACCATGTCTATAAATGTGTTTACTGGGGGTAACAGACTGCACATATTACACTCATCTCACAAGTTGCTGTCTAAGGTCTCAATCCTATGAGGCACTGAGCACCCTCAGCTTCTATTAAGTTCCATGGGAGTTGAGGGTACTTTGCACCTCACAGGTCTGAATCCCATGGGTATGTCTACACTGCGATAAAAGACCCATGGCACAGCCCCGGCTGTGTAGGGTCTGCTGACTCAGGCTCACAAGGCTCAGGCTGTGTAGATGTTTGGGCTCAAGCTGGAGCCTGGGCTCTGGGACCTTCCCCACTCTCAGGGTCTCAAAAGTTTATGCTGTAATTTTATAGCTCTGCAGCCCGGGACCCACAGGACTGAGTCAGCTCACCTGGGCCAGCAATGGGTCTTTTATTACAGTGTAGACATACTCTAAGACCGAGTGGGCAAACTTTTTGGCCTGAGGGCCACATCTGGGTGGGGGAATTATATGCAGGGTCATGAATGTAGGGCTGGGGCAGGGGGTTGGGGTGGAGGGAGTGTGGGGTGTGGGAGGGGGTGCAGTGTGCAGGAAGGGGCTCTCTGTAGGAAAAGGCTGAAGGAATGATAACATTTTGTAAGTCTGGGGTGGTTTGTGTGGAGTAGAACAGAGAATACTTAGGGAGAACACTTAGGTTTTGAGCATAGACCAGGTGTAGGTAGCTCCTGTTCACTACACCTGAGTTTTGCAGTAACAAAGAGAAAGAGTTAGGTTATGTCTACACTACAGCTTATGTTGGCATAACTTATGTTGCTCAGGGGTGTGAATAAACCACCCTCCTTAGTGACATGTGTTACATAGACAAAAGCACTGGTGTGGACAACACTATGTCAAGCAGGAGAACTTCTCCTACCGCCATAAAGATTCAAGTGATATCAAGTAGAAGTATTGGAAACAAAGTGGTACGAATAAAATAAAATCATAAACACACATTCTAACAAGAAGCTCTCATGTCTTGTAGAGTATTGCTCACCCAAAATCCTTGCGGCACTTTGCAGCTAGGTTAATTGTGATGCTCCTTTCATAAAACAAGCACACTGTCAGTGTGCCTCCTCATTTAGGGTTACCATATTTTACATTCCCAAAGACAGGACATTTGGTTGGGGGGCAGGGGACCTGGAGGTGGGTACAGTTGGGGGTGCTGGAGTAGGTATTTGAGGGGTGCTGGAGGGGTGTGTGTATTGGAAGAGATACCTGGAGGTGCTGGAAGGGATACTTGCAGTGGAGATACTCGCTGGAGGTGGGTGGGCAGTGTCGCATCCTGTCACCGTGGCAGGGTGGCTGGCACAAGCCCCTCCACAGAGCTGGCAGCCAGGGCAGAAGGGGAATGGATGCAGGGGAAGGACCAATTGAAAAGTGCACCAATCAGGGCTTTTTCTGAGCTGCAACATCTGCTCTACAAAAACCCTGGACTTTGACTCTTATTTCAAAAATCCACCCGATCAGAAAATGAACTACCAAAAAAGAGGTCACATCTATGAAAACCCGGACATATAGTAACCCTGTAACCTTGTTGAAGGGCTCAATGTGTTGCTTTGCACTTCAATATATATCAGAATAATCTTTTGTCTTTATTCACAAACAGGACACCCCCCTTGCTGTTTGTTTATTCCTGTAGATTTAATCTCTTGTAGATTTTGCAGTCTCTCATCCACAAGTGGCTTCATATGCAAATTGGCATACACTGTGAGATATACAATAAATAATATATAAATGACCAGGCAGTGAGATAAGTATAAAGGAACATTTCCTAGATATGTCACCTCCGGCCTTAGCTCCAAGACCGTAAGAACATAATTTTCACTATAGATATGTTACTTCTTAAACGTTATACGTAAATATATTTTGCAATGATAATGATGAAAAGTGGGCTACTGGTGCTCGTCAGAGACATCACATGCCACCCTTTGTTGAACTATTATGCAGATACCGATCCAAGCGATCTCTGTAAAACCCTATGCACCTCCTGTGTCCTCTTCTAGTTGGCACAAAGAGGTTCCTGGGTCACACATGCACAATTTTATTTTTCCAATAAGAATAAAAAAGATCAGACTTAACAGGAGCAGTGTACTTGTGTGCAGGTATCAGTTGATTTTTCGAGTCTTCAGTACCTTTGAAAACCTGGCCCAAAGAACGTAAGCCTGCAGAATGGGAGACTCTATCCTGGGAAGCAATGACTCTGAAAAGGATTTAGGAGTCATAGTGATTAAGCAACTAAGCAGAAGTTCCAGTGCAATGCTGGGCTAATATGATCTTTGGTTGTATAGAGAAGGAGTAGCGAGTAAAAGGGACATCATGTTACCTCAGTATCAGGTGGTGAGACTGACACTGGAATACTATATAGAGTTCTTAAGTATTATTAGTTATTAAAAAGGATATTGAAAAATTGGAACAAGTGTAGAAAAGAGTCACAAAAATGCCTTACAATGAGAGACTTAAAGAGCTCAATCTGTGTATTTTATCAAAAAGAAGATTGAGAGATGGCTTGATTATAGTGTAATAAGTACCTTCACAGAAAAAATACCAGGTGCTGAAGGGTCAAATACAATAAGCTCAGTGCAGGGATAAGGGGTTGACATTATACGGCCTCTGTTATAGATCAGACTAGAGGATCTAAAGATTCCTTCTGTCCTTAAAATCTATGAAATATTATGGAACTATGATAATGTAAAGACAATTTATTGATTGGCCAGGGCCATGAAAGTAAGATATCCAATCAGAAATATAAACAAATCAGTAGCAAAATGAACATCAGTGCAACTGATAAAGTACATGAAGAGATGCATGTGCTTTAGTGTTTGCAGGATGTGGGAGTTAGTTAAAGAAATGAATTATTTTAATTAAGGGAAAACAAAATTATATATTACTGGAAGTCCAACCCAGCATAGACTGTTATAGGAATGTAGATACGTATTAGATACATAGATTATTTGGTAGAGTTCACAGCTAATTAACAATTGCAGTATTAGAGTGCAAACTAAGGCCTCTATCCAGAAAAAAAATGAACAAGTGCTTAACTTTTGCATAGCAAGTATTCCCATTGATATCACTGTCACGTGAATCTAGATAGATAGTATAGTGCCCTTTATGAATATTTGGGAAGTAAATTCTACACAAGTGATGACGTGAAGCACAAAGGTCCTGTTGTAGGTTTAAACAGGTATAGTTATACTGCCATAACTCTGTGTGTGGACACAGTTCGTAGAATCATAGAAGATTAGGGTTGGGAGACCTCAGGAGGTCATCTAGTCTAACTCCCTGCTCAAAGCAGGACCAACCCCAGCTAAATCATCCCAGCCAGTTGTTCAGGTATAAGAGTGCCTTTTTAAGTTTAGTTTGGTTGGTCTGGAAGAGTCTTAAGCTAAACCACAAAAAGCACTCTTATCCCAGATATGTGTCCCCATAGGGTATTTATTGGTATAACTCCTGTACAATTGGTAAAACTTTCCAGTATAGACAAGCCATAATTTTCTAGAGAGAGAGAGAGGCAGAATGGTTGAGAAAAGGCAGTTCTCATTGTGGATCAACAAAGGAAATGGATGAAGTTTTGATGATAAACCAGGAAATCGGACAGTCTTGGTGTCATAAAATAAAGAATGGACTTGTACTTCCAGGAAAAATAAAAAAGACAATTTTTGAATTGTGAATTGCAAACTTATTATATAAGAACATAGGAAACATTATACTAGAAAACACTGAGATGTGAGTGCTTATCTACTAGTAGAAACTATTTTGTAGAATTATTTACTATCAAAATCCTACCTTAAGTGGCACAATGGTACCCAAGGTAAATGAGGGGGATGCTGAGGCGGAGTCATGAAAATACTGTTTTTTAAATAAATAAACAAACGGAGGGAAGCATCGACAGCGACTCGGAAGGAATGGAGTGCCTGGCTGGCGGGGTGGAGGGGGCAGCAGACAAGGCGCATTTGAGGGCTGCCAGGAGGCTACGCCCGAGCGCATTACACCTCCAGAAATGGGAAAGCAATGATGTCATACCCCAAACGCCTGTGCCAAGGCTGAAGCTGGTTAGAGCGGCAGGTCAGGGTGAGACGCAGGGCACTGAGTCAAGTCTCCTTGGGCAGTTTAGCACAGCATCTCAGAGAGAGGAGCACTGCTAAGCTCCGGGCTAGGTGGCACTGTGACCCCCGTAGCCCTGGGAGTGGGTGCTGAGCCAAGACAGACACAAGCTCCTCTGCCCCCACACCTGGTTTTGGGCCCCAGCGCAGGCTCCACCCCCATGTGTTGCACATCCCAGCCCCCTGTCTACCCCGATCATGGGCTACCGCAATGTCCTAGGCCTCTCCGCTGGCACTTGCCCCCTCCATCTGTCCCTCCCTCCCCTGGGCACGGTTTGGCCCCTGCACAAATGCTCCCCTCTCTCTGGCCCTGAAAACTTGTTACTTGGTGAAAGGCCTGGCTTGACAAACCCCTGGATGGGATGATTTAGTTGGTATTGGACCTGCTTTGACCAGGGGGTTGGACTAGATAACCTCCTGATGTCTCTTCCAACCCTAAACTTCTATGATTCTATGAAAACTTAGCCTTACTCAGAAATATAGCTATGGAAACTTAAGAAAGGTGTAAGAGACAACAGTCTGAAACCCAGTAACACTACTTTGTTGTTCTGTGATTGCAGAGGTATTAACAGGGCATTGAACATGAAATGATCTTTAACAATATGTTCTGACTACTTTACATTAAAGAAATCCATTTCACCTTGGTTTAGTAGAGAGACCGCTGATTGACCAATAAGAATCTGGTGTTGCAGGTCCCCATAGTGCAATTTATATTTGCTTCTCCATTGTCAGTGCAGCTTTTATTTTGGTGAGTTTTGCACACAGATGCAGGAATGTGGACTTGTGCATCCAAAAGTTCTGCAGCCACTGCTCATCAGCCCAAACCTTCATTGTTGCAGAAGATTTTTGCCCTTGGGAAGGATGTAGGATGACACAATATAATACACTTACGGAGTATTTGTGAATCAACTTTTACACATGAGCAATGACGTGTGAACATGGGACACTAAGGGCTGGATTCACAGGCAAGATAAATGCAGCAAAAGGCAATCCTCATTGGTGGAGCAACTGCAAAGGAATTGTTGAAAACAGGACAGGAAATCAGTCATAGTGGAAGTCACATGACCCAACAAAATAAACTTGTGCTATAAAAAGAAAAAGAAAAAAAGGTAGAATTAAAAACTCCAAATTACAAATCAAAGTACCATAACCATAGCAAGTGCTATAATAGAAACACAGATGGAATTGCTAAAACCAATAACAACTACTTCCTTAAAATTTTTTTGATGAGCATTAGCTATTAAAATAAAAAATAAACAGCACAGTGACATGCATTGTACAATGATAATACAGATAAATGACGAAGTGTTCAGAGTAATAACAGTAATAGAAATAACATTTTTAAAGGAGCAAAACTATAATTAAACTGGATTACAAGGAAGAGAGCATAATTCAGGGAATAACAGCAGCAGCAAAGACAAATTTGTGAACCGTTATGAGACTTCACATAGACATACAGTGATAAGAGACTCTTTTAAATACTCAAAATGTGTGATGCAGAGTTTGAGGGAATGTAGGTAAATTATTTCACTGCATCAAGTCTCTTGTAGCAGTAAAGTAGCACCAGGGGCAGCAGGTTTGTATATGTTTTGGTGGCATCCAGAACAGGTCCAAGGGAGTTTTGCTGTGGGAGGGGGTTTGGGGTCAGTACCGGGTTTACAATGGTGCCAATGGCACAGTGGCAGCAGGCCCACACTGGGAAGGGCCCCATTATGGACCCCTCTAACTCATCCACACAGCCAGGTCTGGCCCCTCGCCCAGGGCAGTCCAGCACCCAGGCCTTGCTGTGTAAGCAGCTCTCAGTCAGCAGGTTCCACTTGCCTGTAGGAGGCTCATCACCCAGCAGCTGGGGTCCACCATGCAGCCTGGGCAGGGCTGCTGGCCATGGGGTGTGGCTGGGCTGCGTGGGATCTCGGGAGTCATGTCCCAGGGATCTACCTTGTTCCCTAGCACTGCTTCCAGCTCTGAGCTTTCTCTGCTGCCTGGGACCTGTGGGGCCCCAGCTGCATCCCCAGGGGCAGAGCCCGGGCCACTCTCAGACAGTCACAGGGGACAGTGCGGGGGGCTTAGCTGAGTCCTGCCAGGCATGTGGGTCCTGAGGGAGCCTGGCTCGGGCAGGCCCTGCTCCTGCTCCGGCCTGGCTGATTGCACCACTCCCAAGGGGCTGGAGTTATCGTGCTCCAGGACCAGCCCTGGCTGCACTGCCGGCTCAGCCTGGCAGACACAGTCACCTCCTATTGTGGCCGGGGGTCAGGGTGTGGGAGAGTAGATCTCTAGAGGGTTGGGGGGAGTGTGTGCTGGGCAGTGAGGGGGTGGGAGGTGCTCGGCAGTGGGGAAGGTTTGTGTGTTTTGGGGTGCTGGGGAGTGGGGAGCTTTGGAGGGCACTGTGCAGTTGGGGGGGTGGGGAGATCTGTGTGTGTTGGGCGCGCTGTGCAGTGGGGGAGATCTGTGTGTGTCGGGGTGGGTCTGTGTGGGGCACTGTGCAGTTGTGGTGGTGGGATTGTGGGGGGGCACTGGGCAGTAAGGGGATGTATGGGGGGGCTCTGGGCAGGGAGGTGCAGGGCTTTGTGCAGGTGTGGTGGGAGAGCTGTGTGGGGTGTTCGGGTAGGGGGGCACTGGGCAATGAGAGGATCTGTGGGGGGGGGGGTGCTGAGAGCTAGATAGATTCATGGAAGATAGGTTCATCAATGATTATTAGCCAGGCTGGGCAAGAATGGTGTCCCGAGCCTCCGTTTGCCAGAAGCTGGGATGGGGTGATAGCAGGGCATGGATAACTTGATGATAACCTGTCTGTTCATTCCCTTTGGGTCACCTGCCATTGGCCACGGTCAGAAGACAAGATACTGGGCTTGATGGACCTTTGGTCTGACCCAGTATGGCCATTCTTATGTTCTTATAGTGGTCTGTGGGAGGGCACTGGGCATACGGGTTTGTGGGGGTCTCTGGGTGGTTTGGCACTGGGTGTAGGGGGTCAGAGGGGTGCTGGGCCAGGGGGTAGCATGGTGCGGCATGGGCCTGCCCCCAAGGGGCAGAAGCACAATGACAGTGCAGGGCTAGGCGGGCCAGTGTGCGTTTGGCGGCTACAGGTTTGTAATCAGTGCCCTTCTACTGGGCTGGGTGGAACGGGGCTGTCCCTGCTGTGCCATGCCCCTTTCCCATTTACCTGTCCAGCCCCTTGCTCTGAGGACTCTGGCCCCTCCCCATGTTCCCATTGCCCCCATGGGGGCCCACAAATATGTTTAGCACTGGGCTCACAAAAGGTTAATCTGGTCCTGTTTGGGATGCAGGCTCTGAGAGGGAGTTTGGGTGCAGGAGGGATACAGGCTGAGCTGGGGCAATGGATTAGGGTGCAGCGGGGGTGCGAATGTGTGGGCTCTGGGGGGGAGTTTAGCACTTCAGTGTGTTATATAAGAGAAAGGAGCTGTGGTGACTTCACATAGACATAGAAACTGATAGCAGACTCTTTTAAATACTCAAAATGTGTGGCGCAGAGTTTGAGGGAGGGAGCGCGTGTACAATATTTCACAGCATTAAGTCTCCTGGCTCTCGCACAGTGGGGTGGGAGGAGGTATTGTTTCATATTCTCTGTGTATATATAAAGTCTGCTGCAGTTTCCACAGTATGCATCCGATGAAGTGAGCTGTAGCTCACGAAAGCTCATGCTCAAATAAATTGGTTAGTCTCTAAGGTGCCACAAGTACTCCTTTTCTTTTTATAAAACAGTGAGAAGCTGCAGGGTCCCAGCATTGACAGTCTAGGCAATAGACAGTCTGTGCCTTTAAGAACGCAGCCCCAGGAACCCGCCCTCTGCTCCACGGCTGACAGGCAGCGTCCTGGCAGCAGAAATAAAAAAGCCTCTGTGCCCCCCCACCCCCCTACCTTTGCAAGCACAGCACGCGGCTCAGCCCACGGGGTAACTGTTACCCCCTCCCCGACAGGGGTTTTGTCTCCACACAGAGCCTAGCAACATCTCCTCCCGGGCTTAACCCAGGCGCCCACCCCGGATTTTTCCCTTCCAGCCCCTCTTCTGCCGCTACCTACAGTCGCGTGACCCCCCGGCCAGCAAATATCTGCCCCCCGCTCAGCCCCTGACCCCTCCCCCCGCTGCGATTTGCCGCCCCGCCCCGCCCTTTTTTAACACCCCTCCGAAGAGCAGGCAGCAAAGTCTGACTGGAGCGAGGGCAGCCGCGAATGCTCCGGCGCATGCTCAGTGCCCCCCCTCCGCCGGCGGGAGGGCTGAGAGGGAGCGGTTTGTGCCGCAGCGAAGGCAGCACAGCGGGAGGGGCAGCAGTTTATGGCCGGATCCTTCCCCGCCCCGCCCCGCCCAGGGACGAAGCGGAGGGAAGCTAACGGCCGCGGCTGTTCCCGCTCGATTCCCGCCCCTCTGAGCGCTCCGCTCCGCTCCGGAAGGGCAGCGCTGAGCTGAACCCACCGGGCAGGATGGCGGCGCCGAGTCTGACTGAGGCGGCTGCTCAGTGGCTGCGCTGGGACAAGGTAAGGCGGGGAGCCCGGCGCGCTCTCCCTGCCTGCGCCCCAGCCGCGCTGTCCCCGGCGTCGCCCCTGCCGCGGGACGGGCGGCTGGGTGAGCTCCCCGGCTGTCCGCCTGTGCCCGGCCGCCTGGGCTGCCGTGACCGGCGGCAGAGTGCCCGGCACGCCCCTCGGCCTCTGAGCCCTGGCCGGCGCCGCTGGGCTCCGTGCCGCTGGCGGCCTGCCCGCAGGGGGTGGGTCGCGCAGGAAGCGGCTGCGTCCCTGTGCCTCTTTCGCTTTCTGTTGTGGAGCTGACGGGGGGGAAAAGACCCCACGTGGCTCGGCTGTGGGGGCTGCGCTAGAAACGCTCGCTAGGTACGAGAGGGAGAGAGTGAGCCGCATCCGGCCTGCGGCTGGAAGACAAAAGCTCCGTTAAGTCTCAAGTTTTAGGCCAAACTTGTTGATTGGAATAATACCTCGATAGAGCACGAAGGCTCTTGGATGCCTTCCCGCCCTAGATCCGGGCCGAGCCCTTGACAAAGGGCAGTATTGTTGTTACGTGTCGCTAGGGCTGGCGACCAAGCATTGCACGTCGAGAACAATTATGAAATCATGGACATGTAGGACTAGACGGGAACTCCAGACACCCCCCACTGTTCTGGAGGGAGAGGGCCCCGCCCCTCAACTGGACTGGTGGTTAAAAGCAAAAGTCAGGCTTGACTGAGAGCAGGAATTTGAGCTTTGGTTTCCCACCTCCCAGGTGAGTGCCCACTCTCTTTCTTTCTCTCTGGTTTTGACCAGTAATTCTGTTCTGAACCTGAGAAAAAAATTAATCCCAACAATTCATTTCAACAAAAGGTTTTGTTTAGTTTTTGATGAATTGGGGTGTTGAAGCATTCCTTGCCCTCTGTACATTGTTACAGAAAAGGAAGCTGAGGCACAGGGAGGTGATGTGCCTAAGGTTACCCAGAAAACCAGTGTAGTGTAGTGTAGAGCTGGCCTGGAACCCAGGTCTTCAGAGCCCCTGCCCAATACTCTGTCCGCTAGTTTTGTCTTCTGTCATAATCTCTACTTTTTTTGTTCTCTTTTCTTTCAGAGTTGTTTTTAATTATTACCAGCCCCTTCTTAATGATGGCACTTTACTTGGTTTTTGAAGGTCCCGTTTGGCTCTTACATTTCATTTGTTTTCAACAATGTATTTTAATTTTCCTGTTTTGTCCCTATGACATTCCAGGGTGCAGTCCAGACCAGAGGGGCTGTTTCACCCCTGTCCTGATACCTGCGGTGCCTCACAATGCTTTGCTGTTGTAGCTTTCAGTTTGGGTCACTCTTAGTCAGCCTGCCAGTATGCAGGTTGCACCCTGAGTGTCTGTGTAAAGCCACAGCCCTGGTCCAGCAGCTTTGACCCCAGCAGCCTGTCAACAAACAGCAGCTTCCAGGAACCTTGGTTACTATTTGCAGGTGACGTGCCAACATGCCACCAGTCCTGAATTTCCCTCCCAAAATGTGTGTTCTGCATTGTCCAGCCCTCTCCTGGACAGTCCAGGTACACTAGTTTGGGGTGGGCAAACTATGGCCCGGGGGCCACATCCGGCCCTTCAGTTGTTTGCATCCAGCCCTCAAGCTCCTGTCGGGGAGCGGGGTTGGGAGTTTGCCCGCTCCAACCATTCCATGGCTCCGCATGGCTCCTGGAAGCAGTGGCATGTCCCCCCTCTGGCTCCTACGCATAGGGGCAGCCAGGGGACTGCGCACATTGCCCCCACAGCTCCCATTGGCTGGGAACTGCAGTCAGTGGGAGCTGCAGGGGTGGTGCCTGCGGACAGGGCAGCGCGCAGAACTGTCTGGTTGCACCTCTGCATAGGAGCCGGAGGTGGGCAATGCTGCTCCTTCCTGGAGATGCTTGAGGTAAGTGCTGCCCGGAGCCTGCACCTCTGACCCCCTCCCACACCCTGACCCCCTGTTCCAGCCCTGATCCCCCTCCTGCCCTCTGAACCCCTGGTCCCAGAGCACCCTCCTGCACCCCCAACCCCTCATCCCCACCCTAGAGTTCATACCCTCAGTTGGAGCCCTCACCTTCCTCCCCACCTCAACCATAGCCCAGAGCCCCCTCCCGCACCCGAACTCCTCATTTCTGGCACCACCCCAGAACCGGCACCCCCAGCCAGAGCCCACACCCCCTTCCTCACCCCAAGCTCCAATTTCATGAGCATTCATGGCCCCCCATACAATTTCCATACCCAGATGTGGCCCTTGGGCCAAAAAGTTTGCCAACCCCTGCAGTAGGTTTTTTTGCCCCTCTAAGGGGGTCAGTACATAATAGCTTGTTGCCTTCAATGGAGTTACACAAACAATTCACAACACTGGATTAATTTTGATTAAAGAACAAAACTACAAAGAGATATTGAGTACAAGAAATGAGGCATTAAAGTCAGAAATGGTTACAAGAAAAATAAAGATAAAACTCTTTCTGAACTTAAACTAGACTTGGTTCAAAGTGAAGTTCCTTAGCACATTTCCAGTAACATTGGGGCCAGATTCTAGCCTGAGAGTTTGGTCAGCAAAGTCCAATGGCTGTTTTTCTGGTCATCTTACATGAAGAGAGAGATGGGTATGGAGCAAGAACTTGGCATGTTTTGCCCCTCACTTTTATAGTCCAGTCACCCTTTGAAAAGCATTTTTCTGAGTGTCATGCCTCACTAAAGTTCTTTCCAGCTGAGAGCAAGTAGACATGGAGTCTGCTGGAGGAAGGAGGCTTCATGCTACACCTCTACGCTGATATAATGCAACCCAATAGAACACAAATTGGGATAGAACGCAGTAAAGCAATGCTCTGGGGGGCAGGGCTGCTTACCTGGCTCTGACATGCTGCTGGGCCGGGGCTGAGGGGTTGGATAAGGGGCAGAGGGTCTCGAGGGGGGGGGGTGTCAGGGAGCACAGGGGGTTGGAGGGTTTGGATGTTCTGGGGAGGGGGTGGTCAGGGGTGGGGAATAGGGGCGTTGGATAGGGAGTGGGAGTCCCAGGGGGCCTGTCAGGGGGTGTGGATAGAAGACAGGGAGCAGGGGGGCTTAGATAGAGGGTGGGGTCTTGGGAGAGGTGGTTAGGGGGAGGGGGTAGTCGGGACAAGGAGCGGGGCAGGTGGATAGATCGGGGCGGGAAGTAACTATTGATAATGGAAATGCTCGAGGCCAAAGCAAGTTCAATATAACGCCGTTTCACCTAGAACCTGGTAAGATTTTTTTGGCTCCTGAGGACCGTGTTATATCGGGGGTAGAGGTATATTTCTTTTCACCTATTTATGCTCTGTCGAATTTTCTTGGTCTTCTTTCTTTCCCCTCTTGCTGTCTGAGGACTCTCTTTTACAGCTTATATGCAAATTGTGGTAAACACACATTCTTATGTTTGACAGGCCTCCTTGACCAAGTCTACTTAATCGGGGCTATGTGAGTTTGAATATGTGCCTTAACATCATACACGGGGATTTCATAACTTTACACATAATGTTGCTACATACATTTCACCATGATATTTACTGACCAGTAAGTCATTAGTTTTCAAATGATAGCTCACAAAGCATATTTTGTACAAATATTATTGCAATATGTAGAGTGTGAATACAGGGGTGCATTCTTTTGCATTGCAGGGCCCTTTATAAATAAATACGACTATTTAATATATAACTCAGAACCTCATGCAGTATTTTTCATCTGGTGGTCTTGTGTGATTGGATCATACTTAATAATGTCTTCCAAGTTAGAATGACTTATCAAGCAATTTAAATCATCAATTTTAATCATGATTTAAATCAGCAAGCAGGAAAACTTGTTTAAATCGTTCATTTTTAATTGTAGTTTTCATTTCTACTTTTTAGGTATTTTTCCTAAAGAAAAGTTGTTTCAAATTAGCTGGTAAACATTAAAGCATGTTGATTTGCAACTAAATACAGTCTTTACATTAAACTTGATACTTTTTGGATAATGAGGACAGACCATATCATTACTCACTTATGATGCAATTATTTAGCTTAAGATAGATTCAGATTAATTTTTACATTTTTATTATGTTAAAAATGGGGAAATCATACATTTCTTATTTATGAGGCTAATTTTTCACTTGTAATTTGTATCGATATCTTCTAATGGAAATTGGAATTCAATTAAACATGCGCTAAAACAGTATTTTAAAGTTGTTTGTATTAGTTGACTGAAACTACCTGAAATGTACTGGATACATAAGCTTTTTTCTTATCAAAACAGGTGTTGCATTTAAAACTAAGTATTATGTGTAGTTAGTAAATTGAAGTGGAATTGGACATTTGACCAATCCAAAAATAATTGGTCAAACATTGGTCAAATAATGTCAAAAATGGCAAAAAAAGATATTTTAAAGCACTAATTCATTAGAACATTAGCAAAGAAGAGTAAGACTTTGTTGTCTCCAATAGGCTTAGCCTTAGATACTTGTGCTTACTTACAAACCCCCCCCCCAAGTTACTTAATTGCATTTTCTATATTAAAATAACTCAAAGTATGATGTAATGAAGACCTAAAAAAAGAAAGTATAATTACCTTTTTTTGCAATGTTAGGTTGGAATTTAAAAGTGAACATTATTCAAGACTGAACAGTCACAAAAGGAATAAAAAACAAAATTAAATAAAACGCAGAGCAACTGGAAAAGTTATTTTTAAATGATTAGCTAGGGAACAGGCCAACTCTTCAAACATCTTGGTTGTCATTATCTTTGTTTTATCCGCTTCAACTTATTCATCTATATCTTTGCATCAATGACGTGATATACAAATAAAGATATACATAAAAGTTTGCTCTAGGAGATTCCAGCCAATCAGTCAGTTTTTTTCCCCCACAGGTGTCATTAGCATGTAGTAAAGTGAGTGATTAGGCTATTTAAGTGGGCTTGTTAACAAATGGCAGCATGATACAATCAAAAAGATAGGCCACTGCCTACATCAGGGCATTCTTTGCTCGAATATTTGACCATAGTCAAGTAATAGGCGGTTTATGGAGAGCGCCTCCTAAATGTGGGGCAGCATGGTAGAAAGCATGGAGATGCTTGTTGGAAAATTTTAACAAGTGAGTAGGTTGATACTGAATGACCGATGGGTAGAGATTGACTGTGTAGGGCCTTGGAAGTGAATATGAGTACCTTATGTTGGATGTGATAATGAAGAGGGAACCAGTGGAGGGATGCAAACAGAGGGGTTACATGGTCAAAGCAACAGGTTTAGAAAGTGATATTTTCCCAAGCATTCTGAGAGGACACAAGTGGGGCAAGATGGCATTTCTCAAGGCCAGAGAGAAGGATGTTGTATTGAGATGCGAGATGATAGGAGCTTAGATATGAGTTTTATCTACATGGATGGATAAGAAAGGCCATATCTTAGAAAGGTTATACAGAAAAAATTGGGAAGATTAAGATATAGCAGAGATGTGAGGACCTAGAAAGATCTGACGTGAAGATAACGCCTAGGCTGAGGGCTTGAGTGACATGCTGGATGGTGGTGTTGTCCCCAGTGATCAAGAAAGTAGGTATTCTCTCTGCACCTGCACAAGAAGCTACTGCTGTCAAAAGCTGGTTTACCACTTCAACAAACTCTTGTTCTGCTTGGTTAGCTAGTGACTTTTATGAGGTCTGTCATAATTTCAATTTTAATTTTAAGTAGTTTTTCAAAAAGAAAAATGTACTTTAACATTTTAATGCATTAATTTTTATCAACTGCGATCTTATTTGAAGTTGCAGATGTTCTTGATTAACATGCTTTTTGGTCACTGCGATGATTGAGAAAGGGGGATGAGCCAGTCTGCAAGTTTTTCACACAATGAGCTTCAAGAATATTATTGAGCAAACCCAATTTGAATCAATATAACCCTTGTACACCTACTGTGATCCAAGAAAACACCACGCAGGTACTTGGGTTCCATGGGGTTTGCTTTAATACCAATAGAAAGTTACAAAATCAAAAGTAAAGTTTACTTCTGATCACTGATAAACTGCACGTCACTTTCCCAGTTATGACAAAATGAAGTCCTGGTCTTGTGAACTGTTATGCATGAAAATGGTTGCATTGATTTTGATGGAATTACTCCCATGAGTCACAGTTTGTGTAAATCATGTATTGAAAAAGCATCCTAGGGGCCTATCTGCAAAGTGCATTTTCTCTCAGTATTTTCCTATTGTAAAATAAAGTATTTTTTAATATGTAATTCTGTTGCTTTGGGGATAGAGCTTGTGTGTTTATATTTAAAAAAAAAATCCTATAGCACTTTAGAACTTTGTGGTGAGCTTTGCCCTCAGCAATCCTATGTAGGATCCTCTGTAGGATGTAACCATTTTAAAATCTAACCTTTGTTCTGATTCAGTAGAAAATGTGTGAAATCATAAAATGGATAATGCATTGTGCAAGCACACAATTGTTGTCCAATCTATCTAAGGTACTCTTTTGGCATCCATCACAGTAGGATCTGAATGCCTCACAATCTTTAATGTACTTATCCTTACAAGACCCCTGTGAGGTAGAAAAGAAGTATTCATCCCATTTTGTAGATAAGGGATTGAGTCACAGAGAAGTAAGTGACTTGCCCAATGTCACACAGGAAGTCTGTGGCAGAGCAAGGACTCAAAGCCAGGTCTTATAGGTCCTAGGCTAGCACCCTAAGCACACTGGACCATCACTTCTCTTAATGTTCTGTCTGGCTCATCAGAGTTCAGGGAATTACAGCTAGTGTAGAAATTTGAATCCAATACTCTTTTTAATATAGTGAAGGTCTTGTGCAACTCATAGGATGAGATATTACAACTATATTTCACATGTAACATTCCGAGAAAAGAGGAAAATGCCTCCAAAGTGGTGCACATAATGAACTAAAGAACAAAACAAGCCCAACAACTCCCCCACCCCATTATGAATAGAGTAAGGTTGTATTCTAGAATTGGTGATGAGACCCTTTCTTCCAATTCCCTCTTCAAAACCCACTTATTCAAGGAGGATTAAAGTAGTTTCTTAAACTTAAAAAGTGTAACAGTCAGGATGGATGGATATATTCTCTCCAATTATTGCTTGTTTGCAATATATTTGCCCTGATCTTCCCTCCCTTTTCACCCCTTCACATATTTTCTCCTCCTGTAGTTATTGTATTAGGCAGACTTTAAACTTGTGGGACAGAGATGGTGTGCTTTTTTAACCGCTTCATGCACATTTGTAGTACGATACAAGTAATATTTCAGAATTAGTATTTATCTCCCTAAATAGCCTTTCAGTATGCTTTCTCTTTCAAATTCCTTTATTCACATAACTGAAATTCTCTCCTCTTATATTCTTGTATCTTGCAGACTTGCAAATGTAGCTAAGATTTCAGCGTCAGGTTCTCAAAAGGGTATGCAAACTGCAATTGGTATGCCAGATTATGGGTATAGTATTGAAATAAGAATCCATTATAATAACACTGATTTAAAATTATGAAGGTGTTATGACTAATACTTTGGAGTTTTAGATGTGGTATGTCAGGTCTAGTCTGAGAATCAGTTCAGCAGAAGAAATGGTAAGGAATGTCACAGTTTGAGACTAAAGTTATAACAAGCTTTTTCAGAATAACAATATATTGTAATTGTATCTTTTTACAGAATACAAAAACCTCAGAAATAGTGAAGCAACTGGTTGCTGAAGAAAATGCAGGAGAACTACAAAAATGTTTTGGGTCACGGATGGAGTTTGGGACAGCAGGACTCAGAGCAGCCATGGGGGCAGGAATTTCTCAGATGAATGACCTTACTATTATTCAGACAACTCAGGTACCAAGTTCACTTTGTTTTTCTGTTATTACTTAACTGCAGGCTTTTCTTCTGCATTCAGTAGAAACTAATATTTTTAATGAAAAGGTAACCAGATGAAATTGGAAATAGAATTGAACTTAACCACTGTCCAAAACCTCAAGGGTGGTTTCACTGGGAGCAGAGTTAGGCCAATGTTGACCACTTCAGAAAACCCACTTACATATATTGAAATTCTAGTTCTTCTTTGAGTGATTGCTCATGTCCATTCCAATTAGGAGTGCGTGCACAGCTGCCAGAAGGTTTTTCCCTTTGCAGTACCTATCAGATCGGTCTGGGTGCCCCTAGGGTTGCACCTTTGTGGCCCTGAATATAGGGCCCTGCCAACTCGCCACCACTTCAGTTCCTTCTTACTGCCTGTGATGGTTAGCCAGAATGCTTGTTAGCTCTTGCTTTGCAAGTGCAACTTATTTAGTAGTTTGAACTTTTGTCCTGTAAATAGTTAGGTTCATAGTATGGTGTTAGATAAGTTTCAGTTAGCGGGTAACCCCCTGTGACCGGAATCCTGGGGGAGCCAACTGAGGTCACTCAGGGTGAACTGCGAAGAATGGGACAGACAAGCCCCAAAGCTGGTGGATATTCCAATATGTAGATTTACCAAGCCAGCACAAAACAGCTTCCATAACACCTCACTGGTTACCCAGAAGCCAGAAACACAGTTCCCTTAAAGTAACCCAGCCTCAGGCCTCCACCCAGATGCCCAAATCAAATATAATGAGGATTACTGAAAATCTTATTCATCATATAAAAAAGTTCTACCAGTCCCAAAGGATTGGACCCATTACCCCTCAGGTTAATGAATACTTCAGATCTTACCCAAATACACGCTTACAGACAAGTCTTATTAACTAAACTAAAATTTATTAAAAAAGAGAGAACGTGTTGGTTAAAAGATCAGTATACATACAGACATGAGTATAATTCGTGAGGTTCAGATTCATAGCAGAGATGGTGAGCTTTGTAGTTGCAAAGAGGTCTTTCAGAATTGGTCCATAGGTTATAGTCCAAATTATATCAGAGTGGTCCACTCAGAACTGGGATCTCAATCTTGTGGCTTAAACTTCCCCTGCATAGAAGCATCAAGCAGATCTGAGAAGACAGGATCAGGACCCAAAGGTCTTTTATACAGTTTTCTAGTAGCCATTTGACCATATAGTTCTGGGTGAACAATAGGCTTTTAAAGTAACCTTCTGTTTCCTAAACCTCACTGGTAATTAAACTACTTAATGGATAAATAGTCTTATATTAATCCATGTAGTTATCACAAAGTTTAAAGAGACACAGAGACAATGACATTATTGCACCAAGATTCATCTAAATGTTAATATTCCCTTTTGATCTCTGAATCAGTAGCTATAGTGACAGACAGTAACTGTCTGTTTACATGGCTAGCATTAAACAGGATATGAGTACACACACAGAATTAGCATTGCCTCTAATTTCTAACAATATAGGTTTGCATTTCAAAGTTCTACCCTATCTACCATAGAATGGTCTTAATTACCATTCACATGCTTTTCTAACATGTCCCTAAGGATTGACCCAGAGTCAATTAGCCTGCAAGCTGCTTAACCCTTTCCGGCTATGTGTCACACTTCGTATAAGATTTGTAGCAATTATATAACAGTGGTAGCAACAATGGTTTACATGGTCATACATTAATTAGATAATGTCAAACCCTCTCCCTTTATTGCCATCTTTTGCCTCGGTACCGGGGCATGCATCAATCCCCAGGGTTTAAACCCAGCGCAGCATGTGGCAAGTCTATTTCAAGAAGTGACCTCCATGCTCCCTCCTTGAAGTGTTGGGGGAGAGTCACCAAAAGGAATGCTGCAAGATCTGCAGGGGATTTCATCAGAAAACTCAGAAGGAGAGGGATCAGCGCGTCAAGATTCTTCTGATGGAGGCTGCTCTACGTTTTCACTTGAACCCCGGCTCAGCAGACCCAACGCTGAACACCTCAGCATTGGTGTGCTGGCAATGATGAGGCAGGAGTTGTCACCAAGGAAGGACTCTGCCAGAGACCCTTGGCACTGGCAGGGTTCCCACTTAAGGCAGTGGTCGGCACTGTTCTCAATCCCCGGTAGCCCATAAGAAGAGGAGACCAGAAAGGGGACGCTCCCCCATGCCCAGACCAGTGCAGCAGGAGCCCACCACAGCGAGACCCACATTGGGCCCACGTAACTTCGGCTCCGCCAGCTAAATTGTAGTTTTTAAACCTTTTATCTTAAAATTGCAATCTTACTGAGTTATATTAGGGCTGTTGACTAATTGCAATTAACTCACACAATTAAAAAAAATTAATCGTGATTAATTGCAGTTTTAATCACACAGTTAAACAATAATAGAACACACAATTAAAATATTTTTGAATGTTTTTCTACATTTTCAAATATATTGATTTTAGTCACAACACAGAATACAAAGTGTACAATACTCATTTTATATTTTTGTTACAAATATTTGTACTGTAAAAATGATAAAAGAAATAGTATTTTTTAATTCACTTAATACAAGTACTGTAGAGCAATCTCTTTATCATGGAAGTGCAATTTACAGATGTAGATTTTTTTGTTGTTACATAATTGCACTCAAAACAAAACAATGTAAAACTTCAGAGCCTACAAGTCCACTTAGTCCTACTTTTTGTTCAGCCAATCACTGAGGCAGACAAGTTTGTTTACATTTGCAGGAGATAATGCTGCCCACTTCTTATTAAGAATGTCACCTGAAAGTGAGAACAGGCATTTGCATGTCACTTTTATAGATGACATTGCAAGGTATTTACGTGCCAGATGCTTTTCCTACTGTCTCAGTCAGTAAAAATATAGGAAATCCCAAATTAAGCCAATTTAGTATATCTGTGCAAGTCTCAATTTGCGTAAAAGTTCTAATACCTCATACATCCTAGAGTAGATCTGCTGTATCTGGAGAAGCTGAATAAAAGTAAGGGTGTATCCCATGTCATTGATTTACTTTGTCCTAAACAGGCTTCATTTTGGTGTGTTTGAGATTAAAAAATTAATATATTCACTAGTAGTGATTACTTTTTCAGGCCAGAAAATAGCATCTGAATTAATCACTTGTGAAGTTTTGTAATCCAAAATTATCATTTTTACCTAATCTACCTGGATTTAAATTTTTCATTTGGAATTATTCATATTATAAAACCCATCAGTGATATTTCAGTATTTTTGTTTGGAAACTCACCACTTTCTTGGTTTTCAATCAGTATTTCTTGCTCCCAGAAAATTTTACCCTAAACCAATTTAGGGTACTTTACTTGCTTTTTTATTTTGGTTTGTTTGTTTATGTTTAAAGATTTTAAAATTTATTGCAGCCACATTTAAAATACTAAGATTAAGTTCTGAGTTTTTTTGTCTTTAGGGATTTTGCAGGTACCTTGAAAAGAACTTCAGTGATCTAAAGAAAAGAGGGGTTGTCATTGGTTTTGATGCTCGCGCCCATCCTTCAAGTGGAGGTAGCAGCAAGAGGTACTCTTAGTCTGTGGAAATGATTTATTTGTATGTTATATGGAATGTATTCTAGTTTGTTCACTGCTTCAATAGCATGTTCTTTGGAGCAGTTAGATGTGTGTGCAATTTGAATGTAAAAATGTGTACACTGTGCATCTGAAGATAAGAAATATAGCTTTGCTCTCCTTTTGCATTTTGGTATGAAACACTGGTAAAATCCAGTCTGTACTGCAAATTTGGACCATGTTTGTAACCAGAATAAGGGACAAATGAATTACACCAGAATCAAATCTACATGCTCCTTGTGAATTTTATTTAACTGTCTAGTGAGAGTCTCATGAATGTATTTCCAAATAAACTTTTCTTGTCATTTAGGTTTGCAAGGCTTGCTGCAACAACTTTCATCAGTCAGGGAATTCCAGTGTACCTCTTCTCCAATATAACACCAACACCTTTTGTGGTATAGTTGTCTATAATTTCTTTTTCATACAACATAATAGGGTACTGTCAAGTACAAAAAAAACCCCTATTAATCTTTTTTAGAAAAAGCAAACTCATTTCTTAGTTTGCTACTCTCAGGCTTATTTAAGATCCTAGCTGCTTCAGGTACAGTAAGCTGTAGAGGAACTGATTAGGATATGCTGTCGATATTTTATCCTGAACTTCTCAGCTTCTTCGGAAGCAGCTAGTGCTCTGCCTGTTTCTGATTCCGTGTAACCATACTGTGCTGCTGCCCAGATAGCAGCTCTTCTGAAAGATGGGGATGTGAGGGCCACCAGAGTTTCTGAAGGATACGTATGTCCCTTCACACCTGCCTGATGGGATACGTTACCTATTGAATTTTGGAAGATTAGCTGCTATACTTCTGCTTATGAGCAATGGCTGATGTCTTCCAAAAGATGCATACTCTATATATTTATAGATAGGTGAGCTTGAACTCCAAGAATCCAGACAGTATTTCCAGCAAATAACATTATTTAAACTAGATCAGCTACTAACTAGTTGGTAGCTGCCGATTGTATTGGGTATTTCAGGACCTCCTGTGCTGCTTAATGTATCTGGAATATGATATTCCAGTAACTTCTGTCTAGTGTTAAACTGGTGCTACAGAAGCACACCTGTCTGGTAGCAAAAGTATTAAACATTTCATAGATTGGAACAATAGAGTCATATTTCTCATCATCCCTGGGTTACTATGTTCTACAAATACAGTATTCTAATTTCAAGATGTATAGGAAAACCAGTATTTTTTCCTTCTAATACTCTTCAATCAGGCCATGCTTCAATGAGTTGTCTTTCAAGAAATTATTTTAAGCTGTACGATGGCAATGACTGCTCTTTAATGAGGATATGCTCTTGTAATGGTCATTCTTAGGACTTTAGCGTGTCTTGTGATCATGCTTTTTCTACGTTTGCTCATGTAACAGCTCTCATTTCCTCCTTTAATGTAATACTGTGTGAATTTTTCACCATTGCCTGTTCTTGACTGTTAGTTTGCTCCTTTTGGCCATGCTGGGCTGCCATGCAGTTAGCAAGATTCAGTCCCTAACCCAGTGCGCAAAATGCCTACCAACTTTTTGGACCTGTCCAATAGCACAGTGCACTGGCTACTGCTCTCAGGAGACCAGCATTATTTTTTAAATGTCCTCTGTGAGTTAGGAACACCTCTTGATGGTGACATTCGTTCACTGTGCTGTCCCAAATTGGAGGAATCTACTGTACTCTGAATTCTGGTTAACTTAAATATTGATACTCTACACAGCTCTAATTTTAAATAAACTTCAATTGAAACATGCTGTGAAGGGAATTAGTTACACTTAAATTTCACAGCAGTAAAATGAACAAGGATAACATTTGTCATATACATTATTTCTTTGTTTTCATTATTTTGGTATATTCAGTCCAGATTTAGTCTTTGGAAAATCAAATGTTCTTTGATCTTACACTTTTATTGGGCATGTGTGGTACCTGTAATTAAGCAGTCAGGCCACTAGATGGCATGGCTCACAATCAATAAAGAGAATAGTTATTTTCTAGACTTGAAATTATGATTGTATGGTTGCAGCGATGGCTTGATTCCCAGAATTTAGCAAGATCGAGACTCCATGATAACTCTCTTTATACTATTGTTTTACAGCCCTACACAATAACTCATCTGAAACTTTCTGCTGGAATTATGATTACTGCTTCCCATAACCCAAAACAAGATAATGGTTACAAGGTATTCCTATATAACTTAAATCTTCCATTGTTTTCAGACATGACTATTTAATAATAGCATGTATAGTAGCACTCTATATGTTCAAAGAGCTATCCAGTCCTTAATCTTCAAAGTAGCCCTAGGAAGGAGGGAGGGAAGTAGTATCATCCCCATTTTACAGATGAGACATTGGCTGGCCCAGGGCCATATAGCAAGTTAGGGACAGAGGCAAGATTAGAACTCAGATCTTTGTTCATTCCTCCAGAATGTGTTGCTTCACTGTTCTAAAATGTTATATATATTTAATTTTCAGTAATCTTGCTGCTTTTTCAAATATGTTCAGACCTTTGAAAGTGTTAAGAATTTTACAGTAACATGACTTAAATTAACAATTTATTGCATGGGTGGAAGTAGTTTGAAGACCAAAAGCAGCAGGTGGTGTAGGGGACTAAAAGTTTTTGATTGCTTTTGCAGTTAAAAATTGTGCAGTTATTTTGTGTGTGTTGTTTTTGGTACTAAAAATATTTTCTTCCTTTTTTTCCCCCTTGTCTTGTCTCATGCGTAGTGGTTATATATAAAATTAGAGTAAACTATGTAGGTTGAGACAATGTATTATGGACAAGTATTAACTATCTGCCTAGCAAATGGCCTGAAATTTGATTTTTATCTCTAAATGAGATGAGCCTGGTGGTGGTCTACTTTGTTTTTCATGGGGGATTTAAATATAGGGCACTACATCCTCAGAAAAACAAAGCTTAGGGAAATCTATATTCAAAGTATATTACACTGTATTGTTTTAGCTGTATTTACTGGAATCAGCCATAAATTGTGCCAGGATTTAGCCAACTAAGATCAGTAAAGGTATTCATGTTTAAAATAACCCCGGTGTGTCCTGTGTACCATTTAGGTTTATTGGGAAAATGGTGCACAGATAACTTCACCTCATGACAAAGGAATCTCTCAAGCTATCGAAGAGAACCAAGAGCCATGGCCTCAGGCTTGGGATGACAGTCTGGTTGACAGCAGCTTGCTACTTCATGATCCTTATGTCACTATCAATAAGGACTACTTTAAAGACATACAAAAGCACTGCTTTCACAGGTGAGCTGGTGATTGTCATTCTCTTGGTGACAAACCTATATTTTTAACTTGATTTTAAACAAAGATTAAAACTAAAACTGGGGTTGGGGAGGGGGAGGAGCTGGGTACAAAAATTTTAACTTCGTCGGTTACATTAACTTTACCCTGAGGCTAGCAACTGCTAAACTCAGTATACTAGAAAGCCAGGAATGTACGAAAAATAATGCTGTAATATTACAAACAAGCATTATGCATCTACTTAGGAGACTAAGTGGTGTTTGTTCTTAGTTGTATGTGCCTCTAAGTAAAGTGAGTGAAAGATAAATAACATAGCAACAGATAACACTGTGGTTCAGTGTAGCTTCTGCTTTTATGTAGAAGTCTGTTTAAATGCCATTACTCAACTTGGGTACTGAATCTTATCAGCCAATCATACTAGTTCTTCCTTCCTCCTGTGCTCTGTAAGGCTATACAGAGCCTTATTTTATCTGATGTCGTGGTACAGTCATGTAGGGCTAGAGATGGGGTAAAAAAGGATACCTTTTAATACAAACTTTCTTTGGTTTCATAGTTTAACATTGTTGCAGAGTATTGAGTCATGGTTGTTTCTGAACCCCGTTAAGTGGCACACAGTGGCCATGTTAATTTAACATAATTAATTTACTTGATTTCAGGAATATAAACAAGGAAACAAAGCTGAAGTTCACCCACACTTCTGTGCATGGTGTAGGCCATGAATTTGTGCAGTCAGCCTTTAAGGCATTTGACTTTAAACCTCCATTGGCTGTTCCTGAACAGAAGGATCCTGATCCAGAATTTCCAACAGTAAAGTACCCAAATCCTGAAGAGGGTAAAGGTGTACTGGTAAATATTGTTTTTAAATATTTGCTATCTATATTAAAAGTGTTCTCTCCACCAGCCAGAAATTGTCACTGTAAACCTAGGTATAACGTTTTTATAAAATAGTTTTTCATTTTGAGTTTCCATTTCCATTAGATTTCTTGAAAAGCTAACAAGTGTCTTTTCATAGTTTTTAATGAACTGGTTATCTAATAACAAGATAAACTACTAGAAGATTTTTTTTCTTTAACTCTCCAGTAGAATATACAGTATCAGCATGGAGAATAGAATAGCCCTTTAAACAAACAAACTGAGAATATTCCTCCATCTTAGAAAATGTCCAATTACAACGAAATTTTTAACAACCTGAATCCAACAGCTGTTAACAGTTAAACTATAGAATAAGATGATACCAAATGTAGAGATCTAAGGCCTTATCTGCAAACGTTCATGGGAATAACTTGACTTGTGTGAGTAGTCCGTTAACTTCAGTGCAGTCTCATTGACTTCAGTGGACTTTGAATTAGCCCCCAAATGTAGAAATAGATGTTATTTAATTTACTCTTCACACTCCGTATCTTATTTTAATGTAATGCTGCTACCCGTTGAGATCCCTACAATACTGAGGGTACCCTTGAAAGAATTAAGGACGGCGTTTCTGCTATAAACATAGCTTTGTGGTTTTGTGGGTTCAAGTGAAAATAAATGGGAGTGTTAGACCTATAAGAGAGTGAAAATATTATTTAGAAGTATTGATGATCCTTCTCTGGTGTTGCACTGTACTATTGTTTTCTAGACGTTATCTTTTGCTTTGGCTGAAAAAGAAGGGGCTGGAATTATTTTAGCAAATGACCCAGATGCTGATCGACTTCTTGTTGCAGAGAAACAAGAAAGGTACAGTAATAAAAATATGCTGTAGTTCAACCACAGGTATTTACTTGAAGCCTGAATTCATTCTAAGAAGTCCTGTGGCTTGTATTATGCAGGAGTTCAGACTAGATGATCACAAGGGTTCCTTTTGGCCTTATCTTTTCATAGATTCCTAGATGTTGTTGCTATTATTATTGGGAAAATCTGAGCGCTCTAAAAGTGTGTGTGTAATTAATAATACCTATATTGCAATAGAACCCAGAGGCTGCGATGATGATTCAGAGTCCATTGTGCTAGGGAATGTACAAAAAGAAGACAAATATGAAGAGACAGCCCTTACCCCAAATAGCTTAGTCTGTTTTATAGTATATCAAGGTGTTTAAATAGAAATCTTCCCTAGTACGCGTCAAAACATGCTTTCTCACTCATTTCATTTAGTGAGTAGTAACTAACATCTTTAATTGCATGAAACGCTTTCATTGACTTCCGGAATTAGGGGGACAGCATAGTTCATTCATGTATCGAACCCCTTCTATCTTTTCCCCAGTTCAAGAATAGGGGTAGTGATTGACTACATATGCTAAGGTATTTATTAGATACCTTGAGCCTGATTTTTCAAAGATGCTGTGTATCTGCATCTCACTTTCTCTCCTATGAGATTTGTAGGTGCTCAGCAACTTCTGGTGATTTGGCTACTAGTTTTCAATTCCGTTGTAAAACATGCATAGCTGGACACTTATGTCCATTTAGATTCTGTTGCTGGGGCCACAGAAAGTAAGCCCCTTTAGGGTGGGGACCTGCCACATTTGTCAGATGTGCTTGTGGCCTATGTGACATGTAATTCTGGCTCACCATCCAGTAGTCCCCTTGAGTGACCAGCATCATACAGACTGCTTCTGAAAAGCTGTATCAGATGATAGAGATTCAGTTGAAGTGCACTGCTGAATACTACCACCCAGAAATTTAATGTTTCTCATTTCACCTAATCTAGTAGAGCAGAAGTTAATCTATACAGCTGTAAACTAGGGTTGTCAAGCAATTAAAAAAATTAATCCCGATTAATTGTGCTGTTAAACAATAATAGAATACCAGTTTATTTTTTGATGATTTCAACATTTTCAAGTATACTGATTTCAGTAACACAGAATACAAAATGTACAATGTTCACTTTATATTTATTTTTTATGACAAATATTTGCACTGTAAAAAAACCAAAAGAAATAGTGTATTTCATTTCACCTCATACAAGTACTGTAGTGAAATCTCTCGATCATGCCAGTTGAACTTACATATGTAGAATTATGTACAAAAAACTGCGTTTAAAACAAAGTAAAGCTTTAGATCCTATAAGTTCACTCAGTCCTACTTCTTGTTCAGCCAATCACTCAGACAAACAAGTTTGTTTACATTTGCAGAAGATAATGCTGCCCACGTCTTGTTTACAATGTCACCTGAAAGTGAGAACAGGCGTTCTCATGGCACTGTTGTAGTTGGTGTCACAAGGTATTTACATGCCAGATGTGCTAAAGGTTCATATGTCCCTTCATGCTTCAACCACCATTCCAGAGGACATGCATCCATGCTGACGACAGGTTCCGCTTGATAACGATCCAAAGCGGTGCAGACCAACGCATGTTCATTTTCATCATCTGAGTCAGATGCCACCAGCAGAAGGTTCATTTTCTTTTTTGGTGGTTTGGGTTCTGTAGTTTCTGCATCAGTGTTGCTCCTCTAAGACTTCTGAAAGAATGCTCCACACCTCGTCCCTCTCAGATTTTTGGAATTCACTTCAGATTTTTAAACCTGGGGTTAAGTGCTGTAGCTATCTTTAAAAATCTCACATTGGTACCTTCTTTGTGTTTTGTGAAATCTGCAGTGAAAATGTTCTTAAAACAAACATGTGCAGAGTCATCATCCAAGACTGCTGTAACATGAAATATATGGCAGAATGTGGGTAAAACAGAGCAGGAGATATACAGTTCTCCCCCAAGGAGGTCAGTTGTTAATTAAGCGGTGGCTGAAGCATGAAGAGGCGTATAAATCTTTTTTGCATCTGGCACGTAAATATCTTGTGACACCGGCTACAGCAGTGCCACATGAACGCCTAGTCTCTCTTTCACGTGACATTGTAATTCAGAAGTGGGTAGCATTATCACCCATAAAGGTAAACATGTTTTTGTTAGCGATTGGCTGAACGAGAAGTAGGACTGAGTGGACTTGCAGGCTCTAAAGTTTTACGTTGTTTTGTTTTTTGCGTGCAGTTATGTAACACAAAAAATCTACATTTTAAGTTGTACTTCCATGATAAAGAGATTGTGCTATAGTACTTGTATGAGGTGAATTGAAAAATACTATTTCTTTTATCGTTTTTATAGTGCAAATATTTGGAATAAAAAATAAAGTGAGCACTGTAGACTTTGTATTCTGTTATAATTGAAATCCATATATTTGAAAATGTAGAAAAACATCCAAAATATTGAATTTCAATTGGTATTCTATTACTTAACAGTGTGATTAAAGCTGTGATTAATATTTTTAATCTCAATTAATTTTTTTGAGTTAATTGCATCAGTTAACTGCGATTAATCGACAGCCCTACTGTAAACCTGCCCTGAAGGTGGACTTCAGGTTTTTATTTCCTTGCAATACAGAACAAAGTTCTGCTGCTGCTACCAAGGGAAGGGGAAGTATAGGTGATATTTCACTATCAGAGTGATTTGAAACCCAGGTCTCACCCTCGACACTGGCTAAGCACTGAGAGAGGGCTATTTACCATGTCTCCTCCTGTGGTTGTTGAAATTAGAGAGATTTGAGTTTTTATACCACTCCAATTAACTTGGGCTCTCAAGCTCCGAAGGAAGAAGAGGAGGAGAGCACAGTGTTCTTCCTGCTCACCAGGAGAACTCAGATCCTCTTCATTCCTACAGCAACTCAAGGGCTTTTCCTTCCTCCAGCTGTGTGGATTAGAGAGCCTCTTCTGTATCTGGGAAGAGGAATGGATTTATTAGCACCCTCTCCCCTGGGTCTGTTAAGGACATGTAGATTAAGCTTGTCATCCTTTACTCTAAAATGTTTTATGCTGTGTAGCTGTAGCCATGTCAGTTCCAGGATATTAATGTTTTGCCAGCACACATCTACGTTTGCCTTTTTTTTCCTTTTTTCCTTTTGGTCGTATCATATTGCCTTTATATAAACCCATGGTGCGCCCACATCTTGAATACTGCATGCAGATGTGGTTGCCCATCTCAAAAAAGACACATTGGAATTGGAAAAGGTTCAGAAAAGGGCAACAAATTATTAGGGGTATGAAACAGCTGCCATATGAGGAGAGAGAAATAAAACTGGGACTTTTCAGCTTGGAAACGAGACTAAGGGGATATGATAGAGGTCTATAAAATCATGACTGGTGAGGAGAAAGTAAATAAGGAAGTGTTGTTTACTCCTCAGAACACAAGAATGAGGGGCCACCAAATGAAGTTAATAGGTAGCAGGTTTAAAACAAATAAAGTATTTCTTTACACAACACACAGTCAACCTGTGGAACTCCTTGCCAGAGGATGTTGTTGTGATGGACAAGACTATAACAGGGTTCAAAAAAGAATTCGATAAATCATGGAGGCTAGGTCCATCAATGGTTATCAGTCAGGATGGGTAGGGATGATGTCCTAGCCTCTGTTTTCCAGAAGCTGGGAATGGGTGATGGGATGGATCACTTGATGGTTACCTGTTCTGTTCATTCCCTCTGGGGCACTGGGCATTGGCCACTGTTGGAAGACAGGATACTGGGCTAGATGGACTTTGGTCTGACCCAGTATGGCTGTTCGTATGTAATGATGCGTGCACTGAAGTTTTAAATCAGAAGTACATTGCAGTCAGGAACAGAATTTCTAAGTCCACTAACATACCACCAAAATTAAAATGTAAAAAAGCAAATGTGTTAGGAAGAATGTGCAAAGTCAAGCAGCCAGCAAAATGTTGCATGTGTCAAACACAAACAAGGCTTCGTTGGCATTGAGGGAAAAGAAAATGTTTTTGCTGGGGACATTTACCTAGAGCACAGTGCTAAATGTGTCTGTTTTTTTTTTAAATCTGACTTTAATAGTCTGTATTAGAAATTCTGCTTCTAGTTTAGCACACTTTTTTATAGCAGTGAGAGCTAGGTCTGAGTTAAGCACATAATGTATGTACTTGCTTTTCTGTGCCTTTCTCTTGGCCAGCTATAGTCCTCGCATTCTGAGTCCTCTCATCTCTTCCTCCTGCTGAAGATGTTTGTACACTAACTAGTATGTTAAGAATAGACTTCTACAGCATCTGTACTTCTTCCTTGACAGAAACTCCCATTAGAGCGCAAGTAGTTTGTCATCTGCTATTACACTAAACTGTTGCTGTGCATTACTTTGTGCCTATTGGCATCAATAGATGCAAGAGACTGAGGCTGCTTCTCTTTCACAACAGGTACTGTTTTTGTAGGTCTTGATTTATGTCGGCTTTAGTGATGTCTTTGTTCCCCTTCACAACTGGATTTTTGAACAATTTTCTCACTCCCCTTTTCTCTTCTGCTTTTCCCTTCATCATTTTCCTTGCTCTTCCAATAATTGAGTCAGCTTTGACCCTTTTTTGATATTTATGTTTGAGACTTTTTTCCATTCTTCCTTAATGATCTAGTGTCCTGATGTACTTGTGATTACGTGAAAATTAGTAGCCCAGGCTGTCACTGAACCCACTCTAATAACGGTCATTTAGTACCGAGTTGTTTTTCCCACAAGTCATGTTGGTGTTGTAGCTTGTGAATATGAGGTCTTTTTTCATCAAGATATGATGTAGATGCTCCAAAACACTTCATTTTAAAATGAAAAATACTTGTTCTTAATTCCCTTTTTAGCTTTAACAGTTGTAACGGATAGTGAATTGTTGCAGCTTTTGACAGGCATAGAAGCCAATGGGAATGACAAGGAGAATGTCCTGTTTTAGTTGGATAAAAAAGTAAGGAACATTTTCCAATGGAAGTTAGACACTCAGTTCCCATTAATTTTTTTCAGTGGGAGTTGGATCCCTAACTCCCATTTGTCCTTTGAAAATCAAATTCACCTCCACAGCAGTTAGATGACTTCCTCTGTTCTGCCAATTTTCTTGTACACAACAACTGTTAAATGTTCTCCACTATTGTCTTTTTAATTGTTTTTATAATGGTTGCATCATGTTTTGTTTTCAGTGGTGAGTGGAAAGTGTTTTCTGGCAATGAGCTGGGAGCTCTTTTAGGCTGGTGGCTCTTCACTTGCTGGAAAAATCAGAATCAAGATCCTGCTGCCATCAAAGATGTATACATGTTATCCAGCACTGTCTCTTCCAAAATCTTGAGAGCAATTGCACTGAAGGAAGGCTTTCACTTTGAGGTAAACTGTTTTGTGTAAAAGTCTGTATCATGTTTTTGTTTTTGTGTGCAACGTATCTTACATTTTTTTCCCCCCTCCCCATCTCACTTTAGGAGACATTGACAGGTTTCAAATGGATGGGAAATCGAGCTAAGCAGCTCACGGACCAGGGGAAAACAGTTTTATTTGCATTTGAAGAAGCTATAGGTAAGAAATAAACAGTATAGATAGCTCTGGTGCACTGTAGAAGAGTAAAAAGCCACTTTCTGGACAGAAGTGATATGTAAAAGTGCCATCATTTCAACACTCACTCCCCATGCGTGTTCAGTATCCTATCTACCTGGTTGACTGAGTTTTTACTACTTCAGAGGCGATGCAAATATGGTAGTGAGCTGGTTTGTACATTATCAGAATTGTTAACGCAATTCCAATTGCAGAGTATGCATGAGCCATGAAGAAGACAAGTTAACTTGAAATCTGAGATTCAAGTTTCCATGAGTGACAAGTTAAAAAAACAAACCACCCAAAACAACCCAACTCTAATTGTTATGAATAATTGACACACAAAAGACACATTTGGGAAGCGACTTTTTTTAATAGTAGAATAGCACTCCAACACCAGTGAAAGAATGACTTTTGGAGTTCTGTTGACACTACCACATGCTGCCATATGGAAAGAATCAAATTTGGGACCAAACTCTGGTTAAGCTGCCTTACTGTGATTTTTTTTTTATTTTATTTTTTTTAACACCCCCACCCCTCCCCGTAAAAGTACCTCTTAGTGGATCTGCAAGTGGTTGGAAAGCGTTTCACTGATGTATATCTACAGTACTGAAGTGTTTAACTTCATCTTTTTGTGCAGAAAAATCACCTGAAATGTTGCTTACAGAAATGCTGAAGTTTATTATATAATCATTCTTATGGGTGCTCTTCCTAACACCAGAATGTGATGAAGATACTTTTTGTTTGCTAAAACTTCCAACTTCTGTAGTGTCAGTGTTTCTTTGTGGTTTTCTCTGTATACTCTAGTTCCTTTTGTTACAGGATTCTTTTTATATGCTTTCTTTTGTTTAGGATATATGTGCAGCCCTGTTGTCCTGGACAAAGATGGTGTCAGTGCTGCTGTTATAACTGCAGAGATGTCTAGTTGGCTAGCAACCAAAAATTTGTCTTTGTCTCTGCAGCTGAAAGCTATCTATGATGAGTGAGTTTAATTTCATTGTCTAGTTACCAGATGTTCTCCATCTCCAATATGTTAGTTAACTTGCTACTGAATAATATCTAATACAATATAGAGGCAAAGTACTTTTGCAACCGTAATTATCTACTTGCAAGTTGCCCTGTCTCATAAAAACAAAGCTTAACATATTCAATCTCTCTCTCTTAAGAATATACACAGTTGCCTCAACAGACTGTTCAGTGTGAGCCTTTAGTCAAGTGACAAGCTATACAACTGTTTCAGTAATGCTTTCAGTTCCGCATAGATCTTGTAGGCAAGAAAAAACAGATTCTGTAAGACAGGATCCAATTCTGTGTGTAACGAGATCTATTCTCCCATCAAGCATATTTCTTTGGCATTAATGGGAATTACAAATACACCAAGTGCCAAATGGACCCTCCTAAATTTACAGTGTGGCAGTTGTGTTGGTCCCAGAGAGAGAGAGAGAGAGAGACAAGGTGGGTGAGGCAATACAGTTTATTGGACCAACTTCTGGTGAAAGACACCAGCTTTAGAACTGCACAAAGCTCTTCAGGTCTGGGAGTGGTCCTCAGTGTCGCTGTTAAATACAAGGTGGAACAGATTGGTTAGCATAAGAAATTAACACACGTTCTAAGGGGCCATTCAAGGTGAAGTGGCACATTAACACCCGTGCAGTCATAGAACAAAAAAGGAAGGGTTAGTGGGTTACTTACAGGTTGCTGTAATAAGTCATAAATCCAGTCTTTTTATTAAGACCATGATTTTTAGTGTCTAGCAGAGTCGTGAATTTAAGCTCCCAGACTCGTCTTTTGAAGGTTTGTGTATATTGGGGAAATGGTACAGCCTCATCCCCCATGAACCCACCCCAGTGATCTTCTACATGCTTCGCAAGATACATAAATAAGGTGTAGCTTGTTTCCGTAGCTTGAAAGCTTGTTTCTTTCACTAACAGAAGCTAGTCCAATAAAAGAGAGATCCTCACCCAGCTTGTCTCTCTAATATCCTGGGACTAACACAGTCACAACACTGTAAACTTAGGAGGGTCCATTCAGCTCCTGGTGTACATGTAATCAGGGCCATCCCTAGGCATATGCAGAATACGCAGCTGCGTAGGGCACCATGAAATTTGGGGTACCGTATTTCCTCAAATTCCATGGTGCCCTAGGCAGCCGCATACTGCATACGCGGCAGCTCCAGCAACCAGCCCTATCCCTCAGCTGGACCCCAGTGGGCTGCACCTACTGCAAGGGGCAGGGCTGTCCCTAGAGGGGTGTGGGGTCCCAATCAACTCCCTCCACCCTGCCTCTTACTCTTTCTCCCCCCTACTCTGCCCCCAGCCTGCCCCCATTCCTCCTCTTTCCCCAGTGACCCCACACTCACCAGCAGCAGTGGGAAGTGGAGCAACCCGGCCCCAGCCCGCTCTACTCAGTCAGCTCCTACCCACGTCGCTCCGCTTCCCACTGCTGTTGAGTGCAGGGTGAGGTCCTCCTCCCCGGAGCAACACGGCTGGGGCAGGTGCAGCGGAGCAGGCTGCAGCCGGGTTGCTCTGCTTCCCGCTGCCGGTGGGTGGGTGGGGAAAAGATCGTCCCCCATACTCGCTGGTGGTGGGAAGCGGAGTGATGCAGCTGAAACCTGGCAGAGTAGAGCAGGCTGGAGCCAGGTTGCTCTGCTTCCCGCTGCTGCTGGTGAGTGCAGGGGGGGGAAGACCCCTTCCCCGAAGCGACACGGCTGGGGCAGGAGAAGCAGAGCGGGCTGGGGCCGGGTCGTTCCGCTTCCTGCTCCTGGCCCCCCATTAATTCCCCAGACCACTCTGGGTGTGGGGGGCCCCCCAAATTGGCCCCCCACCGCTCCTGCCTTCCTGGCCCCGCAGACCTTGAGTGCAGCCCTGCGGGGGAGCAGGTGCTCAGGCTGCATAGGGCACCATAATTGGTAGGGATGGCCCTGTCTGTAATTCCCATTAATGCCAAAGGGATGTGCTTGATGGGAGACTAGAGCTCATGTTACACACAGGACTGGCCCCTGTCTTATATAATATTATGTCTTACCTGTAAGACCTGTGTGTTGAAAGTTTTGCAGATACATGGTATATGATTACATAAACAAGGCATAGGCCAACAATTACTGGTCATCTTATATTGTAAAATCTTCTGGACAGGGAGGGTGAATGTCCTTCTTTCTCAAATTTGTACCAAAGCTATGTAGTCTACACATTCACAAAACAGTATTTTTCGTAAAAGCTTCCACATTGGATGCCTGTTTTGGTAGAGCTGTTCTGCAGTCATTGTTTAAAAGTAGGACTCCCAGTATCCACCTCCAAGCAAACCAACTACAGCTTGTTACTCACCAAGAGTAGAATCCATGTGGACAATTACCTACCTTAGAGTAACTGTGGTGTTGGTGTGGGGTGTGTGTGTGGTTTTTTTTTTTTTTTTTTTTTGGACGTGTTGTGGGCAACACATCTTTAAGAGCCACAGTTGCAACGGGGTACAGTTTTTTGTCATTTGTAATTATACCCTTTTTCATTCCCAATTTTTAAAAAATGGTATTTTTGCAACAGTTAAAATACAGGGGGACGTTCATGTTAAACTAAATGCCAGCAGTTTTGGTCTTTAACTAAACAAAAATGTAAGTGAAAAATATGTATTCTCCAGTTTTAGATTTGTGAGGATCAGTTATTTTTATATTACCTAGATCAATGGTTCTCAACCAGGGATCCAGAGCCTCCTGGGGGGCTGCGAGTAGGCTTCAGGGGGTCTGCTAAGCAGGTCTGGTATTAGACTTGCTGAGGCCAAGGGCAGAAAACTGAAGCTCCACCGCATGGGGCTGAAGCTGAAGCCTGAGCAACTTAACTTTACAGGGCCCCCTGTGGCATGAGACCCTGGGCAACTGCCATGCTTGCTACCCTAGCACTGGCCCTGGCGTTTATATGCAGTTGTTATGGTACAGGTGGCGTGTAAAGTTTTTATAGCATGTTGAGGGGCCTTAGAAAGAAAAAGGTTGAGAACCCTTGACCTAGATGCATTATAAACACAAATGTATCATGTGTTTTGTATCACAATGAGAAGGTATGCATGGTGTGTGCTTAAGTAGACTGTGTTCTCGAATCACTATATTTTCTCTTAACAGGTATGGCTACCACATTACTAAAGCTTCATATTTTATCTGCCATGATCCTAAGACTATTAAAGAGTTATTTGAGAATCTTAGAAATTATGATGGAAAAAATACTTACCCAAAATCATGTGGGAAATTTAAAGTTTCTGGAGTAAGGGATCTCACTACTGGCTATGATAGCAGCCAGCCTGATCAAAAGGCGGTAAGTATCCTTTTATAAAAATGATCAGGTTTTATAGTCCATACAATTAACAGTATACTTAACACTGAGAGAAGTGAAAATACCAACTAAAAACCACACAGATTCTTGTAGCCATGCTTTGTGATCTTGTCTAAACTGCATAAAATGTCAGAGTCCACTGAAGAAGCTCTGAGGATTTGTGCTATTTACTACAGCTTTAAGTTTTTCTCTGTTTTTTTCCTACTGCTTGGAGGGATTATGTTTCCCCTCTGCACTGATATAAGAAATGTAAAATATCTATTCAGATGTGAAGTTTTGGATTCTTTAGCCTTCTTTTAGAATCAAGGGTGATTTGTATTTATTTTTTTCTTTTGATAGTCACTGAGCACATGCTTTGTGTAGCTTTTTCTATATGCTACCAAAACCTTGACAAGATTTCAAGATGTGTTATCTAATAGTGACTCAAGCCATGACATGGCTTTCCTTTTCAAATCCTAGGTTGACTGTAAGATTATGATCAACTCCAACATGTCTGAAGTTGGGAGGCCAAAATAAAATAGTTCAGTTTGTGTATTTGGTACTGAATACAAGTTGTTAGATTTTTTTCTCTTGCATCTAAAACTCATTGTATATATTTAAGTAGCGAACTTTTAAAGAAGCTATTCTATGATATATATATATATATATATATATATGTGTGTGTGTGTGTGTGTATATGTATTTCTAGGTGCTTCCTACCAGTAAAAGTAGCCAAATGATAACATTTACTTTTGCTAATGGAGGGGTGGCTACTATGAGGACCAGTGGGACAGAACCAAAAATCAAATACTATGCTGAATTGTGCGCCCCTCCTGGAAACAGGTATTGTGTTGCTTTTAGGAATAAATTGTGTTTTTTTAAAAAAGGCCTATTTTAATATAATTTTAATAATGACACTCTTTTTAGAAAAAGAATGTGTTCAAAGCTTTAGTTCTGCACAATTAATGGCCAATTCTTGCTGTCACTGAAGTTTCATTAAACATGGATTGTCTTGACTTCCGTAGGAGCAGGAAGAGGCCCTCAACTTGATAACATTTTAAAATTGTATTAAAATATTCCAAGATGATTTGAAAGGGCTGCTTCCTTTCTCAAATCTTTTGTTTCAAAGTTGATATCAAGACTTATTACTGAAATATCATACTTATTCCTTTGACTCAAGTAGCCTTGGTAATTGACTGTCAGAAGTCAAATAACATCTTGGTATTTAGCCTATTTGTCTGACACCAGGATGAATTTGGCCCACTTTCATAAATGTGTAAAATTTGGGGAGTTTTTTCCCCCAAAGAATATATTCTTAATTATGTGGTGGATCTTCTGGATCCCTCATCAGAAGCTCTGCATTATCTATCTTCTTTCAACCAAGGACACATTTATGTAGATGTACAAATGCTAAAAACTGGCACATCTGTATGCTTTAGGCTTTCTTGAGATAACATAAGAGTATATCACAAGTAATGTTCTAAGTGCAGTGCTGTAATTAGTATAACCTACCATCATCAAAGCAAGCAACTTCAAATCTTAAAGCCCCTCCTTCCCTGTTTTTAAAAGGGGGGAGGGAAATGTGCCTTATAGTTTTGACAATTAGCATATGTAGTATTTTACTTTTAGGTTACTCATTCAGAGCTAGCCCAGATTGGTAGTGTCTGAACCATGTTGTGTGTGAAATGAATTGGTGGCTCAGGTGGTCTCCCCAAAATAGACAACCGTTTTTGGAAGTTTCAGCAGAAGTCAGGGATTGAATAGAAATGAAGACTGCCATATCAATGTGCTATGTTTTGGCTGAAGCACACTGATGGAGTATTGTGGAGAAGCTTGCATTTCTTCTGTTTTCTGTAGCTATTCACAACTTTTTGATTGCTAAGCTATAGTGATGATCGAAGATTTTGGACATTAACAACTAACTCAAATAGAAAACACTGTTTATGAATTGCTCATCAAAATTGATCTTTAAATATTTAATGTTGAATATTATGGTAATATTTGCCTAAAGGCCCCAATCCCATTGTGATAGACTCTAAATAACAGTATCTGAAAAAGGCAGTTCTTAAGCTTAATCTAAGATGAGAGGCAACAGATGGATTCAAAAATACAAATATGTGTTTATAAAGTATTTTAAAAATAAGCTAATTTTTGTTAAAGGCTAATTGTATTTATGCTTTATCATGAATGAAAGAAAAGTGATACAAGGTCTAAATGTTACTAAACATACAAACTAGGGATGAAATGGGAAATATTTGAAGCTTAAATCAGCTGTTATATCAAATAATTAGAAAAACATGGACAAACATGTAAATTCACCTCCTTGATACAAAAAGGTTGGAGCTAAACACTGATTTAGTCCCACATGTGGGACTAAGAAATCAAACGCACAATTTTACTAGCATTAATAGAAAATGTGCTGTTAAAACATCACACATGAGACTGCGGGCTAGGCTAGACTAACAGTTAGTGCTTGGGCAAGCTGGGGTGTAAATCAGTGCACACTGGGGAACTTATCACGCAGTAGCAGGGTCCACATGTACTCCTAGTGTACATTACATTACAGTACAGTGTACATCCCAGCTTGCCATGCACTGTCTGTCTTGACAAGCCCTCGCAATATACCCCGTTTTTCTTTTTCTTCTAGCCTTTTTTGCTGCTCTACTATGATTTGGTTTTGTTTACTGTGTTTTTTTTTTTTTTTGTTTTAGTGACCCTGACCAACTGAAGGAGGAATTAGGTGAGCTGGTCAGTGCTATCGAAGAGTATTTCTTTCAGCCAGAAAAAAATAAACTGCAGCCCAAAGCAGAGTAAATAATTAAGACTGTTTCCTTTATCGCACTGTCTCTGCAGCATGTTGTGGGCAAAACTCTACACTATTGGAAAAAGAGATTTTTAAGGACCAAAAAAAAAGATTTAAAATATATATCCTTACCAATATGTGTTCCACATCCTCTTTGGTCTAATATCTTATCTGGGTAAATCAAGGGATTCCTTATTAAAAACTAGCAACCAAAAATTATCTGGTACAATGCAAATGTTTCAATAATCAAGTCTTGTTCTAATAAATTTTATTGTACTTGCCTTGCCTTAATTTCTGTAAATGCAATTTGCTTTTTACATGTATGTAGCCTAATTTGATAGCAATGTAACTACCAAGTTTTTGATGACAGGGGAACTGGATAGCGCTGCATGAATATGTCTAGTTTTATCTTTGGAAGTCAGGCTAGCTGCATAACTACGGGGCACTGGAAATATGTAGGGGATGTCCCTAGAAGAGCAGGTTTCCAAAAGTGATTTTTAGCCACAATAGCAGGATTTTACTGGGGTTGGTGGTGAATTTGTGGGTGTTAAATTGTATAGTCAATTGCTTGACCACCACACTTTCATTAATAATGAACCATGTGAACATGTCTTACTGCTCTAAGACAATAATACTATGGTACAGGAGTAAGGTTATATATGATACCAGTCTCTGAGAAGCCATGTCATGCAGTGATGATACATTCACCTTACACAGAAGGTGTGCTCCCCAAGTTACACATTTTAGCTGGTATTATTTATACATAATACAAGTTGTATCTCTCTTTACAGGTCACTAAAATCCAACCCAGCTCCCTAACTAGTTTTTCTGTTCTTTCCGTATCTTTGATTTAGATACTAGCATTCTAGGTACTGGTCCATGAAGGTGCCTCCCCTAGCTTGTACTAAGACATAGAATGAATGAATCTTGATTTTGACAAGTTTCTTATCTGCTTATGCCAAATGGAAGAAGTTATGGGAGTATGGTGTAGGTTAGTTTTAGGCTACATCACTATTACAATATTTATGCTTAATGCATACTAATATATATAAAAATATCGAGCAGATAATACATATTACTACATATATGCTGGACAGCATAAATTAGTCAATGAAGCAGAGCCAGAATGGACGTCTGTTGTCTATTGCCATGGTTTCTATGAAAATACATCATCTTGTAGGCAGGGGAAGAGGAAATGCAGCATCTTGGGTTGGAGTTGAGCATGCCAGCCCTGTGTCTTTCTCTAAAGACACTTAACACTATACAGGGGCAGAGACTGACTTCTTGGTAAATATTTATAAAGTGCCTCATATGATGCATCCCTGACCTTTGATTGGGCCTATAAATACAAAAGATGGGAGGGTTTTGCTATTGACTTCAAAGTGAAACATCATAAGTCTTACTGTACAGCAATTACATGCATATGGCTTTTCATTGCCCTGGTAGTTATGTTCTGAAAATGAATGCAAGGACAACTCTAAAATAACCTATTAAAAAACCATGGGAGGACACACTGCAGTCTGGAATTATGAATATACTTCACTGAGGACCATACAATGTGTTTATTGTATATGCCCTATTAATGTTGGGGATTCTACAACATCCAGCCAGTGTTGGTCAAAATGTTAGTCTGTAACTCAGCATTCTTGTGTATGTTTGTTTTTATTGTGCTAAAATGTATTTGGCATAGTGTAAACCTGAACTGAATCTTGAAAGCAAAATATCACTCCTTCTAAAGTGAGATTCCTGTATTCCAATGGTTTCCTTTGTAAACAAGTGGTAAAATAGAAAAAAAAAAAAAGTACTGTAAAGTAAATACTACTGATCTTACTCCATGTAGGGGTAGTTGCTCGGATTTTATTTTGACACAGGGGAAAATGTTTAGCTGTACACAAGATCTTAGGCTGTGAAACTCAGAATGTTTATAGCTAGACAGTTACATTGTAAGTAAAGGAATATCCTATTGCAGATACCTTTGTAGTCTTCAATGGAAATTTGATAGGAAAGCCCTGATCTCTTACCCCTTATTTCAGTGCTTCTAGAGAAGTGCAGTAAGAATTAATTTGCTTTAGTCACCTTAACTTTAGAGGAAGGATTATTCTGAACAATAAAACCTGCTGATGATTTGTGTAACCTTCATAAAAGGGTGCAGTGCTCCTGATGCCTGACTATCACTGTTCTGTACATATTCAGAAATGTGACTTTTACAAACCACCAAGACAATTAAGAAGCAGTTAACCAAACAAAACATACACACTATATGGTGGTGCTTTTATGAAAATGGTAACAGAACATATGTTAAAACTAGCACATTACTTTGTAATTCCAAGATTGAAGGATGTATCAGACTACATATAGCTCTTATTCACAGCATGTAGGTTTAAAGAGGAGGCAATGATGAGTGTATGGTGGGTGTGCCAAAGGTAGCTCAATGAGGCGCTTTGCTGCTACAAGCTCTGAGAAGCAGAAATGCTTACTCTGTATAACAATTAAAATCCTGTAAGAAATTATGGCCACAAAGTGAAAGTAAGAAAACAATGGGAATAATCAGTCAATTTTCAACTTGGTAAAGGGTTAAAAGGACTAGATTTTTAATGGGAGTCATTGTCGTTGGCTCAGAGCATCTCTGCTCCATGTGTGGCAGCATTTTTTTTTAAATGCGGCTAATGTGATCAGATGACTAAAAATGGGACAAAAATACTGCTAAGAATAAAGAAAAGGAGTACTTGTGGCACCTTAGAGACTAAGAGATGCATCCGATGAAGTGAGCTGTAGCTCACGAAAGCTCATGCTCAAATAAATTGGTTAGTCTCTAAGGTGCCACAAGTACTCCTGTTCTTTTTACTCTGAAAACTGCTAAGAATGACAGCTAGAGATGGGACATGGGGGGGGGGGGGAGTACTTTGAATTACTACAGTGAATTCTATCCCAGTTTTCTGACTTGAGGGTCTCGCCCACATGCTCTAACTGATCACCATATTTGGGGTTTGGAAGAAATTTTCCCCTAGGTCAGGTTGGCAGAGATGCTAGAAGTTTTTTTGCTTCCTCTGCCATGTGGGGCATGGGTCACTTGCTGGTTCGAACTAGAATAAATGGTGGATTCTCAATAAATTGAAGACTTAAATCAAGATTTGATAACTTCAGTCATTTCAGCCAAAATTAATGGGCCTACTCCAGGAGTGAGTGGGTTAGGTTCTGTGGCCTGTGATGTGCAGGAGGCCAAACTAGATGATTATGGTGTTTTCCGGCCTTAAAGTTGAGTCTGAGTCATAGAGACCAAGCGCTTACTAAGCCTCAGAAAAGAATTAAATATAAACATCAGCAGACCTATCTGTGGTAGATAGGATAAAATAACAGCTATATAAGCCCTTATGCTTCAAGCCATAAGACAACTATTAACTGATAGTTAAGTTTCTCCTATGGGAAAATTATTTCACATAGGTGCACAAGATTTCTTGCAATCGGTATTAGCCATTGCTGGAGACAGCCTACTGAACTAGATGGACCACTGGTCTGATTCCATCTGGCTGTTCCTATGTGTAATTGTAATTTACATCTATTTACTGCTATAACTCACCCAAAAACAGTTTGCTTAGGACTTTCACAGAACTCAAATTTATAACCTATATCTGTAAACAGTTCTAAAAGGTGTTTCTAAGACGATTGTCTAGTCATGTAGCCAGTTGGTAAAAGTATCTCCTACAGTTTATTACAAATGCATTGTCATGATTTACAACCATTTGTTTCTACTAAATACTTTAGAAAGGAGCAAGAATGAAGATAGATTTAACTTCATAGCCAAAGATGGTACACATCTTCAATTTCTAGTGTTACTAAAAACAGCCATTGATTAACTACAGTGGGTGCTCAAATAAAACACTGTGGACTATGAGTACTAGACAGTGGGATCATAATGTTTTAACTTCAGTGAGACTGGAATTTTCACCAATCTAAATTTTTAAAAAATATGGAACTTTGGGTTTCAATCTAATCTCAGCATAACTGGAGAGGGGAAAAAGAACCAAAACAGAGTCATGACAGATTGAATGGTTTAGTACCCTTTAACCTGGTAAGCATGTTGGACTTAATTTTGGGGCAGTTTTTATCTTCAGGCCCCCCCCCTTTAGATTGATTGTGTGTGTGTGTGTGTATGCAGCATCACTTCCACATATACTTTCCTGTTTATCATAACCTATAATTTAGATGCAAAAGAGGCTGGAGGTCTTTGCCCCTTGAATACTGCCCATTTAAGTCAAACAATTTTCAGAATTCCTCTCCATTCTAGATATGGGATAAGGTGACCAGATTTAAACAGCTAGTTCCTGGGTTGATTGGAGGGGTTGATTGATTTTTATGTTTAATTAGACCACAGGTTCATACGGTCAGTATTATTAGTAAGAGGATCCTACCAAATATTCCCCTTTAGGCTGATAAATCCATCATGCCACAGGTCCATTTGTGTGTAGAGATGAATGTGGGGGTTGGAAAACCTATTAATTTGTTTTCCCATTGATACCAAATAGTTTATCGTGAGAAATGGAGGCAACAGTAAGGTCCAAACAAAACTATAGAACTACTCTTTGCTGACATATTGTTCCTGGAAGCATGCTGACTATATTACCAGTTGAATTCAGAGTTTTATCTTGCGTAACTTGAAATGGGAATGGGCTTCCAGACTTTTTAGAAGAGTGGCTATCCGCTTTGGGGGAGTTAAAGCAAACAAAACGAACCTGCTATTTATTGAAATCTGACCCAGGCCAAAATCTGAATTCTGTCTTCAGGAGCATTTTCATGAGCCCCAGGATTAAGTGAGTTCTGGCAAAAATGATATAGAATTTACTTCCCTCTGGATATTGCTATCAGAGGCAGATAAAAGGACAGACAAGTTCTTCGACCACTCACTGAGAAAGAATCAGAGTAGCTTAGTAGCTCATATGGGCGAGTAAAGCACCAGTAAGGACACAATAACTTGTGTATAGCTTTGCAGTGTGGCTGCTCGCATCCAGCTTAAGTTAACTCAGGTGCTCAGACTCAGATGCTGGTCACCTGAGTTAACTCTAATGAAGACATATCTACAGTGACGTGTGCCATGTGAGTACTAGATAGTGTAATCATAATTTTCTAACTTCAGTTAAACTGGAATTTTCTGAGCAATCTGTATTTTTTTTTTAAAAAAACCAAAACACATGAAACTCTCCAGATTTAAACCTAATCTCAAAACAACCTGCATAAGAAACCCAGATATCTGGTGGACTGAACAATTAAGCTGATAGGCTGCATGGTGAGGTCTATAGTGCTTAGAAAATGAGTTTTGTTCTAGCAACAGGGGCACTAATTACTCTCTGCAGGTTTATATAGCCAATAACCTGAGAGATATTGTGTTAAAAGTTCTTCACAAGAAACCCTGCATTTTTTTGACACAGCACATCCAAAGCTACCAGTTTTGACACCATCCGGATAAAGGGTTGTGTCCATAACTTCGATCATTCAATTTTGCCTTTAATAGACTTCCATATACATTTCAATCATTTTTGGCTGATCTGAGTCTTTATAGGGCAAATAGTAATGAAGAATTTAAGTCGTATACAAGGAAAACTATATTGCAAATACCCCATTTGGGTGGAAAAATTCATTTAATAGGGCTATCAAGCGATTAAAAAAATTAATTTTTTAAAATCATTTAATCACAATTGTACTGTTAAACAATATTCTATTAAAATATTCTAAATATTTTTTGATTTCTACATTTTCAAATATACCAATTTCATTTACAACACAGAATACAAAGTGTACAGTGCTCACTTTATTTTTAATTACAAATATTTTCATGGTAAAAAAATAGTATTTTTCATTTCACCTAATACAAGTACGGTCGTGCAATCTCTTTATCATGACAGTTGAACATATGTAGAATTATGTACAAAAAACTGCATTTAAAACAAAGAAACTTTAGAGTCTACGAGTCCACTCAGTCCTACTTCTTGTTCAGCCACTTGCTCAGACAAACAAGTTTGTTTACATTTCCAGGAGATAATGCTGCCTCCTTCTTGTTCACGTCACCTGAAAGTGAGAACAGGCATTCACATGGCACTGTTACAGCTGGTGTTGCAAGATGCGCTAAAGCTTCATATGTCCCTTTATGCTTCATCCACCATTCCACAAGACATGCGTCCATGCTGATGACAGGTTCTGCTCAATAAGAATCCAAAGCAGTGTGTACTGATGCATGTTCATTTTCATCATCTGAGTCAGATGCCACTAGCAGAAGGTTGATTTTCTTTTTTGGTGGTTTGGGTTGTGTAGTTTCTGCATTGGAGTGTTGCTCGTAAGACTTCTGAAAGCATGCTCCATACTTTGTCCCTCTCAGATTTTGGAAGGCACTTCAGATTCTTAAACATTGGGTTGAATCATAGAATCATAGAATATCAGGGTTGGAAGGGACCCCAGAAGGTCATCTAGTCCAACCCCCTGCTCGAAGCAGGACCAATTCCCAGTTAAATCATCCCAGCCAGGGCTTTGTCAAGCCTGACCTTAAAAACCTCTAAGGAAAGAGATTCTACCACCTCCCTAGGTAACGCATTCCAGTGTTTCACCACCCTCGTAGTGAAAAAGTTTTTCTTAATATCCAATCTAAACCTCCCCCACTGCAACTTGAGACCTTTACTCCTCGTTCTGTCATCTGCTACCATTGAGAACAGTCTAGAGCCATCCTCTTTGGAACCCCCTTTCAGGTAGTTGAAAGCAGCTATCAAATCCCCCCTCATTCTTCTCTTCTGCAGGCTAAACAATCCCAGCTCCCTCAGCCTTTCCTCATAACTCATGTGTTCCAGACCCCTAATCATTTTTGTTGCCCTTCGCTGGACTCTCTCCAATTTATCCACATCCTTCTTGAAGTGTGGGGCCCAAAACTGGACACAGTACTCCAGATGAGGCCTCACCAATGTCGAATAGTTGAATGCTGTAGCTATCATTAGAAATCTCACATGGGACCCTTCTTTGCGTTCTGTCAAATCTGCAGTGAACGTGTTCTTCAAATGAACAACATGCTCAGTCGTCATCTGAGACTACTGTAACGTGAAATATATGGCAGAATGCAGGTAAAACAGAGCTGGAGACATACAACTCTCCCCCAGGGAGTTCAGTCACAAATTTAATTAACTCATTTAATGAGCATTATCAGCATGGAAGGATGTCCCCTGGAATGGTGGCTGAGGCATGAAGGGGCATATGAATGTTTAGCACACTTGGCACGTAAATACTTTGCAATGCCAGGTAAAAAGGTCCCATTCAAACGCTTGTTCTCACTTTCTGGTGACATTGTAAATAAGTGGGCAGCAGTATTCCCGTAAATGTCAATAAATTTGTTTCTCTTAGCAATTGGCTGAACAAGAAGTAGGACTGAGTGGACTTGTAGGCTCTAAAGTTTTGCATTTTTTTGTTATGCAGTGAAGTTATGTAACAAAAAAAATTAATTTGTAAGTTGATTTTCACGATATAGAGATTGCACTACAGTACCTGTATGAGGTGAACTGAGAAATACTATTTTTTATCATTTTTACACTGCAAATATTTGTAATAAAAAAGTGATTAGTGTACACTTTGAATTCTGTTGTAATTGAAATCAATATATTTGAAAATGTAGAAAAACGTCCAAAAATATTTAATACATTTCAATTGGTATTCTATTGTTTAACAGTGCGATTAAGACGGCAATTAATTTTTTAAAATAGTGATTATTTTTTTTAGTTAATCATGTGGGTTAACTGCGATTAATTGACAGCCCTATTTTTTGGTATTTATGGACAAAATACGCTAGAGAACTAAAAATTCTTGCCCTACTGGGTGTTTAATGCATCAGTATTTTCTACAATAATCAGTCTAAGAGATATGTGCAATAAATTACCATGTCTATCTCTAGGTAGTAAGAATAGGTCAAGGTATTATCCATCCCCATAATTTGTTTTTCTCAGCAATACTCATTTTTCATTGTAGGCTGGATTATGTTATCATTTACCTTCAAGAAAAGTATTTGTACATCAGCTTAACTACTTGAAATGATAGAAAAATGCATCAGATGCATTAAGTGTATGTAAATACCTAAAGTATTACTATTTTCCTTGCCAGCCAGCCTGCCTATTTTCCTCAGCAATAGCACTGAAAAAGTAAAACAAACCTCTTTATCGTAATCCCCTTTACATGACATTTATCAAATATTTATAAGTGACAGTTTTTCTGGATGGGTATGAATTGATATAAATCAAAATTTTATTTTCTTATTCAAATCCTGTGTTCATTTTGAATTGTGTATGGCTGTTGCACTTTAGTGCTTATTCCCTGAGTAAAATACATTTTATTTGTCATAAAGTCCAGATAAGTACACTTGTACTTTCTTGCAAGCTTAATCAGGTACACTAAAATGGTGTCTGAAGGATCATCACATAGAAGCTGGAGGCATGTAGGTAAGTAAGCGGTGGTGTTTATGTGACACCAACCCCAACTAAAACCTCTCTAGCGCATCATCAAAGATCTACAACCTATCTTGAAAAATGATCCCTCACTCTCACAGATCTTGGGAGACAGGCCAGTCCTTGCTTACAGACAGCCCCCCAACCTGAGCAAATACTCTCCAGCAACCACACAACAAAAACATTAACCCAGGAACCTATCCTTGCAACAAAGCCCGATGCCGACTCTGTCCCCATATTTATTCAAGTGACACCATGATAGGACCTAATCACATTAGCTGCGCCATCAGGGGCTCATTCACCTGCACATCTACCAATGTGATATATGCCATCATGTGCCAACAATGCCCCTCTGCCATGTACATTGGCCAAACCGCACAGTCTCTACGCAAAAGAATAAATGGACACAAATCTGACATCAGGAATCATAACATTCAAAAACCGGTAGGAGAACACTTCAGCCTCTCTGGCCAATCAGTAAAAGATTTAAGGGTGGCAATTTTGCAACAGAAAAGCTTCAAAAAACAGACTCCAACGAGAAACTGCTGAGCTTGAATTAATATGCAAACTAAATACAATTAACTTGGGTTTGAATAGAGACTGGGAGTGGCTGGGTCATTACACATATTGAATCTATTTCAATAAGTTAAGTATCCTCACACCTTCTTGTCAACTGTCTAAATGGGCCATCTTGGTTATCACTACAAAAGGTTTTTTTCTCCTGCTGGTAATAGCTCATCTTAATTAATTAGCCTCTTACAGTTTGTATGGCAACTTCCACCTTCTCTGTATATGTGTGTGTGTGTGTGTGTGTGTGTGTATATATATCTTCTTACTATTTGTTCCATTCTATGCATCTGATGAAGTGGGCTGTAGCCCACACAAGCTTATGCTCCAATACATTTGTTAGTCTCTAAGGTGCCACAAGTACTCCTGTTCTTTTTACTAGTCCATCTTGAGGAGTATAAAAGGATTGATCATGCATTCAGCAGTGCACAGAATGCTCATTATAGTTGTCTCATCATCCTGAATTTTTGTGCTGACAAGATCTTTCTTTTTCCATGCCTCTGGAGTCACGCCTGCCATCACTTTATGCTATCTCGTTATAGCAACCCTTTTACGTTGTGCCAAGATCCAGCGATAAACTGCTGACTGGCATTGTGTCAATCCAATCAAACCACCTTTTGCTTTTGAAACTTTATTGTACATTTGTTCAATTGCCTGGTCACATGCAATTTAAGAGAACCCATGTCCACTTTGATGTTGGGTTGTCCACTCTCCTCGAGTGCTGAGTTCTGTGTAACATTCTGAGTGTGTGATGGGCAGTTTCTCCATTTCCAGTCAATATGATAGAAGATACCTGGTATAGTTTGTCTGATAGCAAGAGAAAAACTAGGGCTTCATGAAGCGTACAACTGAACGATGCAACTCCCAGTCAGACTCTTGGGTTGCTCTCACAAAAGGGAGCAAGAGTTGCACCATGTTTATGTAAGAGCTCCAGAAGGCAAACATTGGGCTCTCTTTGCTCTCTCTCTGGACAATGGCTTCATATTTCATGACTACATTGGTGATTTCATCCGCTCTACACAGAACATCAAACAAGTCAACAGGGAACGCTAGTGTCATTTTCTTTTAATGACCTCTAGATACTTATCTGCTTTGTCCATGGGAAATGATTTAAGTCTGGAATCTCAGGTGCTGCATGTTTTCAACAGAAGTGTGTGTGCTCTCATGCTGCAATTATAACACTGTCCTCTCAGAACACACCGATCCTTGGACAGCAACTTCTGACTCCATCAAGATGCCATGAAGTCCTCCATCCACAAAGCCTTTGCCAAGGACACCTAGAAATGACATGCAGCTGTACAATTTGCCTATGCACACTATCAAACGTCTTCTGTAGTCATCTTTGCATTGGACTTGTGCTTTTGTATATATTGCTTGGTCAAAGACAAGACTACATGATTAATTTCAAGCTTATCAGCAATATCAATTCTTTGAGAACTGTGTAGACAGTAGACATCTGTTTGGTGATGCCTGAATAACTGGAAGGTATAGCTGATTTCTCAAGAGCACAGTCATGCTGAAGAGTAGTATGAAAACATGTCCCTCCAGGAAGTGTACATGAGTCAGCATTGAGAGCCTTCATACAAATATATGCTAGTTCATTTCTCAGTGCAGGTTCCAGGTTTGATCTGTAACTGGAAGCTTTTATTGGGGCATGTGCATTATGACTCAAGGCTTGTGGACCTTGCCTCTTGTTCTGATGGTACTGCTTTATTGCAAATCTAGGGGGTGCTTTAAGAGAACTATATACACCTTTTGGCAGTGATGCCCTGCTTAATATTGGGGTTGATTCAGTGATGTGGCTCTATGGTATCAAGATAGGGTTTCTTCTCCAAAAATTGATATGGTCCCATACTAGAGCTGTTGAAGCCTTCTTTGCAAAGCCCAGTGGAATCTTATCAGAACCTTTACCAAGCTATTGCTGAGCAAGGTGTGTGTCATCATGGCTAATTACTGTATTTTCAGATGCACAATGTCCCAGTTTGTTTAGTATGGTGACCACTTGTCAAGTGTCTAATTGTCAATCCAAGGCAAAGGGATTTAGGTGTCTATTTTCAACACTTTGATTCAAGGTAAACAAAGTCTTGGGAAAGTAATATGAGTTTAAGGTCCACATCATCTGGAAGATCAACATAACCGGCCAGTGTTGGTGCCTCTGGTGTGTCAATAATTCAGAGCATCAAATTGCAAAGTTCAACTGGCACAACAGATGTTGCAGATTCAACACTTAAATCGATTGTTGTTAGTGGCCAGGGACAACTCGTTCCAGGAGCGTCATCCAATGTGCTCTTGATGATCAGTGCACCACTGTGCAGAGTCCTAGCTGACTGCACATCAGCTTTGTGTACTTACTGCTGATGATCTTGAGATGGTAGGTCAGCTTGTGGTTGAAAATGAATTTGTTCCTCTTCACTCACAGCTGTATCTGTATCTGTTTTTGCCTCTGATTGATAAGGAAGTCTATTAATAAATGTACTTTGTTGAAAGTGTGTCAACGTACACCATCTCGCCGACATTCTTGTGGTATGGTATATGAAAGATGAGCTGAGGGAAATTGCATATCAGACAATATTTCAGTTGGCCAATGCCGCAATACAAAACCATGCATGATTTCTAAAAACAGGGTTCTCCATGGGGACATTTATCGTAGTTGTAAGTCATGGTTCTGCTACCGTTCTTTAAATTTGTTTTACTATAGTATTCAAGAATTACTACAAACTTAAAAAGAAAAGGAGTACTTGTGGCACCTTAGAGACCAACAAATTTATTTGGGTCTCTAAGTTGCCACAAGTACTCCTTTTCTTTTTGCGAATACAGACTAACACGGCTGCTACTCTGAAACCTGTCATTCTACAAACTTAAAGGTTAGAAAAATGCCGTGATGTTTAAATTTCCATTTGTCTCTGCCATGATTGTGCCTAAATGATTATGAAAATATTGGCCTATACAATGTATCACTTATCTGTAATTTGAATCACCAAATTACATGGTGATGTACAAATCACCATGCTTTTTTACAAGCTCAATGAAAATCTGGGTAAGAACATAAGAATGGCCATACTGGGTCAGACCAAAGGTCCACCTAACCCAATATCCTGTCTTCCTACAATGACCAATGCCAGTTGCCCCAGAGGGAATGAATAGAACAGGTAATCATCAAGTGATCCATCCCCTGTCGCCCATTCCCAGCTTCTGGCAAACAGTCTTGGGTAAGGGTTAGTCTTGTCATCCGCACTACCTCCTGGTCTACAATGAGCCTCTGGTGGATGAAAGTGGCATATACAATCTTGTAGGCTTTGCTGTACATCTGTTCAACACAAGCAGGTTTATCCTTATCTACAAACTTTGTCAAAACTTTTGTGTAGTCTCTGTAAAATGTTTTATGGTACCGGTCTTCAAATGCCATATTGTCCTGGTATGTGAAGACAATATTATGATCCTCCAATGCTGCAGCTCTTTTTATCTGTACTGCAGCTATCATTTCTGCCTGATCTAGTTAACCTTTCTTGCATTTATGGGCCACAGTGATGTATCACTCCCTTTTCTGGTATATAATGCAGATGGCAGGAAAGACTGGTCCAGACACAGGGAAGGCAGGTATTGACCAAAGTGTCTTCCTGGGCTTGGGCAAAGATGTGGAACTCGTGCTGGAAGAGGTACTGTCCATCAATCTGTTTCCCTGTAATATTGACTGCTGAACACAGCATTTACTTGCTTTCTCTATGTGCTTTTTGTCTATAGAATACCTATGGCAGGTGGGATGGAATCCTGAGTCCCTGGGGATATCAGATTATTTTGTCATCTGCTGTTGAAATGCTCAGCAATGTATCAGTTATCACCATGGAAGTCCAACCATGCTTGAGCACATGCATGGTATTTATTCTGCCTGACACACGTAAATAATTGAGTGGACTCCTTGATTTGAGGCTAGATGCATATAACAATACAAATACGTTATTAAACTGGATTTCTGAATCTTAGATGATTGACAAGAGATTTCTTGGTCTTCATCACCATTCTTGAGTGTGGCCACACTGGTTTTGCATGAATACATGTGTTAACTGGTCAGATCCAAAGCTTGCAAGTTTTATTACTGTCTCTTTTTATGTGGTGCACATGCCAGGCTCAATACTCGGTTAATTTTCCAATTGTTGCATGCTGGATGCTGATACGTGGTTGAGAAGGAGGAGAAAAAAAAAACCAACAAAAAACCCCCCCACAACACGTAGGATACAATAATGAAATCACTTCCTGGAAATCTACATGGATAACAATGTTCACTGCTGTACTTGCAATATCCATAATATTAACTGTTTTTGCTAGAAAAATGTGGTGGTGCTAGGTACAAGCACCTTTCAATGTGTTCCTACCCTGTCTTTTTTGTTTTAATATTAAATAGATCATCATTTGGGATACCAAAACCTCTTTGTAAGGATGTAAAGCCTTTATATGCTACTGTTCTGCAATGCTGCCACTAAGGAAAATATGCTATTTGCCAGGAAAACACATGACTATGAACATTTAGGAAGAAATTAATTTAAAATATCATGCATTTATCATACAAATACTTTGCCTGGAGTTAAAATGCAATACATTAACAACTATTCTGAACTATGGGTATTGCTGATGATAGAGAAATTAGAGGTTGAGGTAGTGTTTTGCAGCACTAATTTGACCAGAATAGCATTATGGCTGATTATTGCACACTGTCTGCATGATCAATGAGGAAAATGTTGGTGTATTATATTAACTAGATGGACTAGACTTCTGTGCTTTATAAGTAATTTCATGCATAATTCAAAGATAAAATATAAGGGGGGTTTGAGCATTTTATCTATGTTTTCACCTGTATCATGTATGGGCTGTATGATGCTTTCACTAATTATTTCAATACATTTTTGAACATATTTCAATCATTTTGTACTATCTTGGACCCAGATTAGGCAAATATTGTGGAAATTATATCCAGACATTCTTTAATCAGCACAGTGTCAAAATCGGTGGACAGCCAGCTAACTTTGGATGCACCATGACAGTGTTTCTTGGCAGAGAACTTTTTACACAAGATCTCTCCGGTTATTGCCTACATAAAATTGCATAGAATATGTAGTAACCTCTTGCTGGAACAGAACAACACAATAATGGGCCTTACCATATGGCCTGTGAGCCACTCTATGATTGATTCCTAGTGAACTGTGGAAGAATGTCTGTCCTTTTAGGCCCATGGGAAAGGGGAATTATGGGAAGGCATTGGAGGACTGTCAGCATGCAAGTGATTTAGTCTGTGTCCTCATTACAAAGTGGGTGGGTTACCAGCCTGCGTGACAACGGCACCCAAGCCCTAGCTAGCCAAGGTTTAAAGCATGACCAAACTCAGGCGAGAGAGTTGTGTGTATTTGGGGAGTGGCAACACCAGAGTAAGAGCCCAAGTTAACTGCAATGAAGACACACCCTAACCCTGAAGCAACAGCAGACAAGAGGGTGCACAAAAAGAGGAAGGAAACCAAGCATATTTGGTGGTGTTACTCCTGGGCCCAGTAAAAGAGAGAGAAGAAACATAACCAACCAAAAAAAGCCACCTTTAAACATTAACAGGGGAGCAGAAAATCCTACATAATACTTTTAAAAATATTTTAAAAATCAGGATATAAGTAGTGCTGAATCAAAAACTGTCTTTTTAAATTAATCAATTTCTAAAAATGTAATTGGACAGTGGCTTTGTAAGGTTAAATGTTTACCTAAATATCTGAAAGTATTGGAAATTCAGTTAATGTAAGTAACCAAACCGGTCTTCTAGAAATGCCCTGAGAAAATCGTACTGTTTCATTTTATCAGTGACCACAGAAAGTGGAACACCTTAATTTTAATTGTATAGTGGTTGTGCCATTTTATGGTTTCTTTTACAGTCATCTCCACTACATATAAAAGTCTTTTGCTTTTTCATGATTAAACAAATAGCATGCAGAAGGAAGTCTTTCCACGCTTTCATTAAAGGTCTTATGCTTATGAGATTTGTGGGGACCTAGTTCAACCTTAACAATTTGAATATTTTCAAGGTTTTGGATATCTTGTAAGTTTAACCATAACTCTCTGAATTTCCTGGGTTCTAATTATTTTTTTTCAACTCACATTCTTGATAGGTATACTCAAACCACACCTGTGTGTCCACAATCTTAATTTCACTTTAACAGAAATGTGTGTGTGGCTCAGATACTTAACCATGGTGATTCTTGCTCACATGCAGAGGTCTGAACTGGTTACCAGAGCTAGGGTTGGAAAGGGACTTAAGGTTGCTCATTTTTCTTTGGACTATTGAGCAGGGATCATCTGCTAGGATTGGGTGGGCATATTCCACATGGCTGATCTTTCTGTAATTACAGTGAGTGAACATTGCTGAACCAAGGCTCTCATGGTCTTTGGTTTCTGTGTTTCTAAAGAGTAACACATGCAGGAATCTAGAAACTAATGATTTTAGGCCTTGATCCCAAACTCACTTAAGTCATCAGCAGTATCTCTTGACTTCAGTGGGATTTAGATTTATTTATATTTAAAATAATAACAAGACATCTATCCCAGGCTCTTGGCAGCCTAACACATAATATAATAAATGAGGTCCTTAGCCCAGTTAGTGTTTTTCCAGATATTTTCCATGTTTGTCCTATTCTGCTATCAACCATTATTATTCCTTCCTTAAATATTTATACATACATTGGCCTCTCCTTTTTGTTCTATACCTGCATTAGAAGTTATTTCCAGTTTTTAAAACTTAAACCCAACCTTTTAATATTATTTACCCCAGAATTACCAGAAACATTACTTAGGATGCTATCAAAATAACTAGCAAAATTCTTAAAAAAAATAAAAATAAAAAAAAAATAAAAAAAATTCAAGGTGCGGCTATTGGGTTTTGTGCTGCCCCTATGGAAAAGCATCCAAACCCTTGCTTACTTTCCACTCTAGCTTTTCTCTTTGTGAAGGACAAAAATGTGTCTTGGCTTCTCTGACTGTCTTGGGATTCCCAAACCGTAGCAAACCATATATTTTAAACCACTTAACTTTGCTTTGGTTCTGAAATGGACTTTTGCTAACAGTATCTGGCTCCACCCTCACCACTTACCCATTTCCGCTCCTAGATGTTTACTGAAAGTCTTTACTACAATATAAAAGAATAGGCAGATTCAATTAGGAAAGATGCACTGTACGTTTAAGGGTAAATACTAAACTCTGGCCTAGGCACACTGGGTGCAACAGGGTATGTATGTATGTGTATGTAAGGGTGTTTCTACTTCTCTGCCAATCCTGAGCGCGTTCTACACTGGGCCAGTTCTGTGGTGCAAGTTAGAGCAACCTGAATGGGATGATACAGCAGCCAGGGAGTCCTGGCCATATCTCATTTTCCTCAGTCACTGTGGCTGGCAGCTCTATGTTACCTGAGGATCCCTTATAGGGAAAAGATCCTCCAGAGGCTAGGTTAAAGTGATTTCAAGGCAGCTCTGTACTAGCATCTCCTGTAAAGGAGGAGATGATCTTGACTATCTTTCCTTCTGCCACCATTCTAGGTGATCAAGAGTAAATTATTAGACATAGTATATGTGTATTATTTTTGATATAAACTGAAATCATGCTTTCAGCAGCTGAGTCATTCTGCAATTTTCCACTGAATGCATCCGATGAAGTGAGCTGTAGCTCACGAAAGCTTATGCTCAAGTAAATTTGTTAGTCTCTAAGGTGCCAAGTACTCCTCTTCATTCTGTAAGAAGTCTCACATGAATGAATTCTCTTTTGCTTTGAAATGCATTATAGTGCTTGAATGATACTAGTGAAAATCTAGAGAGCTACTTATGTCCTTTGAATTAATTTGTTAAAACTGTAAGTAGGCTTGTGAAATGAAAGATGCCTAAACCAGTTTTCTGTCATATGCAAAAGGTAACAGATGCATGAGGACAAGAGCCATTCTAGCAAAATTCCCGCATCCTGTTTCTTGTCAGGTGAATAACAGTCAGCATTTGTAGGGCCCACTCAGTGTGAGAATTGCCTAGCACAAGGGTGGGCAAACTTTTTGGCCCGAGGGCCACATCTGGGTATGGAAATTGTATGGCCTGCCATGAATGCTCATAAAATTAGGGGTTGGGGTGCAGGAGGGGGTGAGGGCTCTGGGTGGGGGTGTGGCCTCTGGGGAGGAGTTGCGGTACAGGGTGCTCTGGGCTGGGACCAAGGGGTTCGGAGGATGGGAGGGGGATGAGAGCTGGGACAGGGGCTTGGAGTGCGGGAGGGGTGCAGGCTCCAGGAGGCGCTTACTTCAAGCAGGTCCCAGAAGCAGCGGCATGTCCACCATCCAGCTCCTATGCATAAGGGCAGCCAGACAGCTCTGCACGCTGCCTCATCCGCAGGCCCCGCCCCTGCAACTCCCATTGGCCATGGTTCCCGGCCAATGGAAGCTGCAGGGATGGCGCTTGGAGCGGGGGCAGCTTGTGGAGCCGGAGAGGGGACGTGCCGCTGCTTCCTGGAGCTGTGTGAAGGGGGGAAAGCCCCCAACCCTGCTCCCCGGCTGGAGTGGCAGAGCAGGGCAAGCCCCAGACCCTGCTCCCCAGTGGGAGCTTGAGGGCTGGATTAAAAAGTCTGGAGGGCCAGATGCGGCCCCCGGGGCTGTAGTTTGCCCACCCCGGCCTAGGAGAGCACCAACATATATGTACAATCTCCTCCAAATTTAATGAGGCCCTCCTTTAACGCACAATGTTTCTTTTCCTCTCTGACTCTATTACTACATCAGTCAGTTCTCCTCTCTTTGTCTGCTTCCACAGCCCAATGGACAGGCTCAACAGGCCTGGACAACGTCTCCTGAACAGCTCACAAAATTCTGTACTCTCCTCCATGTACCAGAGCCATTCACGTATACATGAATTTATATATACATATATATACACACACACACACACGTATGATGTGTTGCACAACCTAGTTTTTCAGGGGATATATATTAAGAGAATATAGATGTTGACTTATAAAAATTTACATGCTTTGGGTCCTAACTATATGAGAGACCACCGCTCTGCCCATGCAGACTGTCATAAATATAAAGGGAAGGGTAAACCCCTTTGAAATCCCTCCTGGCCAGGGGAAAGCTCCTCTCACCTGTAAAGGGTTAAGAAGCTAAAGGTAACCTCGCTGGCACCTGACCAAAATGACCAATGAGGAGACAAGATACTTTCAAAAGCTGGGAGGAGGGAGAGAAACAAAGGGTCTGTGTCTGTCTGTATGCTGGTTTCTGCCAGGCATAGACCAGAAATGGAGTCTTAGAACTTTTAGTAAGTAATCTAGCTAGGTATGTGTTAGATTATGATTTCTTTAAATGGCTGAGAAAAGAATTGTGCTGAATAGAATAACTATTTCTGTCTGTGTATCTTTTTTGTAACTTAAGGTTTTGCCTAGAGGGGTTCTCTATGTTTTTGAATCTAATTACCCTGTAAGATATCTACCATCCTGATTTTACAGGGGGGATTTCTTTATTTCTATTTACTTCTATTTTTTATTAAAAGTCTTCTTGTAAAACACTGAATGCTTTTTCATTATTTTCAGATCCAAGGGTTTGGGTCTGTGGTCACCTATGCAAATTGGTGAGGCTTTTTATCCAACATTTCCCAGGAAAGGGGGGCTGCAAGTGTTGGGAGGATTGTTCATTGTTCTTAAGATCCAAGGGTCTGGGTCTGTAGTCACCTAGGCAAATTGGTGAGGCTTTTTACCAAACCTTGTCCAGGAAGTGGGGTGCAAGGTTTTGGGAAGTATTTTGGGGGGAAGGACGCGTCCAAACAGCTCTTCCCCAGTAACCAGTATTAGTTTGGTGGTGGTAGCGGCCAGTCCAAGGATAACGGGGGTAATATTTTGTACCTTGGGGATGTTTTGACCTAAGCTGGTAAAGATAAGCTTAGGAGGTTTTTCATGCAGGTCCCCACATCAGTACCCTAGAGTTCAGAGTGGGGGAGGAACCTTGACACAGACTATGACAGTTGAGGTCAGAGGCTGTGCTTGTCCTAACTACTCTGCGTGAATGAGCTGGGTAGAGCATTCATATGAGTGGGTGAAGGAAAAAAAAGATGGCATTTTGGTACTGGGGAAGGGAGAGGCTTTGTGATGACTTTGCCAATTATGATTTGTATAAGTACATTTGAAAAAGTGCCTAGCAACTTTGTATATTAAATGCCTTTTGATTAATGCAAGGATTTAAAAGACCCAAGAAAATACCTAATTCTGCCTTCTCAGTGATGAAAAATCTGTTTATTTTTCCCCCAAACATCACTAAAACAGGCCAACATCACAGGAACAAACCTCTCGTTTATAGGATTGAGCTAACAGTCACTCAGCCGTTACTTAATTCCAGAGATTTTACTCAACCTTCTCTTACATATTTCAGGGGGAGGAGAAAACAGAACTGAAACTAAAATGAAGAACTGAAGATAAAGAAGAAAAAGAATTCTGAAGGAAAGGTTCAACACTGGTTACTCAGACAGTTCATTTGTCCAATTCTGTGTCCAAGATTTCTAAACAGGTTAGATAAACACAGGTAAGGGATGGTCTAGGCATATAGTACAGGTGGAATGGACTAGATAACCTTTCCTTCCAGCCCTAGATTTCTATGATCATGTATTCCAACAGACATTATTAAACTAGAAATCTTCCTCACAGTTGTCTTCATCCGCCATCCCTCAGGTAGGATCAAATTTGTGTGAGAGATAATAAATCTGAAGTTAGATAACACAGAGATGTTCACCACCCCAGACACACAACTGGATAAATGGACTGTCTGAATAACCAGGCTTGAATCTGGAATACATGCAAAGAAAATGGAAAATGAATACTCACCACTGAGATCTATGCTGAAAGTATTGCACTAAATAGGTGCAATATCTAGGAACTGTCTGATATTTTCTCTAGAAATAATAATTATTAAGACCACCATCAAGAATGTTTGTGATCTGAATTAAGCCCCAGAGCACAAGGGGAATGCTAGTTGGTTTTAGTGAGAGCTGGATCCAAAATCACTACAGCTGAGCATAATGAGCCTGATCTTTAGAAGTGATGAGCACCTGCAATTCCAGTTAGTCATCAGAAGCTTCAATTGCTCATCATTTAAGAAAATGAAGCCCCTGGCAAATGAGCTGGTTGACTGACTAATGAGAAAAATGTTGTTGGTTTAAGATGAGAAATTGGCAATGCTATATATTTAAAAGCACAATGGGATATGCTAAGGATGGATTGACACCTTTCATTTTGAAATTGGTAGTTTTGTTGATTAGCTGCAACCTAAATATGATTTAAATGTAGATTGAATTACCTTAATTTTAAATTCCCTAAAGTAATTTGGCTAGAAGGAAGTAAATACATTTTACCTTCATTGCAAATTGTGCATCTAGTGTGACATATACACAGTATCCTGATTAAACCTTACTGAAGTAAGATTAATACCTGTAAGGTCTACTGTATTAAAAATGCAATTGTTCATTATGTGTTGTTGTCAGATTGTATGTGTAACTTTTCTAGGAGGAGATGTTATGTCTATGTAATTCCTCTTCTGGTTACTAATGCTTTGAAGCTTTGCCATGGGGAGGGGACCAATTGTCTGGCTCATTATCTATTAATAGTCTCTTCAAGGGTTAAGACTGAATTCTCTAGAGACCAGCAGACAAAGAAAGGATGCTGGGATAAATAACATGGTGATGAACTGATTCTAGGCTTGTGTTCTGATCCAGGGCCCTAGCCCTTAGGGAAGGGTTAGAAGAACTTTGATGGAGTAAGGCCTGATAAGACTGGGTGCTTATTCTCAACAAAGAGTAGGATGAATATGAAACCACAGGCAAACTCCTGGGTGGAGTTTTGAAGGACTGCTCCTGCTAGAACCTATGTTCAAGGGTGTGATCTGTGGTAAGCTTATTAGCATCCATGTAGGCTTTTTTTTATTGTTCTTCATGTGCCTTCTCTGTTGTGCTTTTACCATAAGAATAAAATAGGCTAGCTTAGGAAGAATTGTGTGATAACGTCTAACTGTAGCTATTACAATGTGTACCATTTCTGTGGGGAGAAGTGAAGCAGGTCTGGTTAGGCAGTCTGTCTTTTGCTAGGAATAACACTGTGACCTGGTGCAGCCTGGAAATACCCTCGGTAGAGGGGTGAGAGAGACACGTGTCTCTACCCAAGAGAGGTGACAGCTGGGGGGCCAGAAGCTCAAGAGTGGGTATCTTTGCTGCCCCATAGAGGGGCAATATGGGAGCTGCTGCCCTGAACTGTGACTTCTAGTACATAGCAATATTTTATTTATTTATAAATAAATAAAATAAATAAAATAAGTTATTTATTTGAGATATGGAAGGAAACACTTGATGCTATTGCTGTCCACTGAGCTAACAAGTGCCTATAAAAATGATACATGCACATTAATTTTAGTTTAACATGCACATTAATTGGTCTATAAAACAAAATGACTCTTGTTGTATATGTATATTGCTTAAACTTGTCATTAATATCTTTTCTAAAGTTACTGTGAATTAAACTTTCCTGCTTGGTAGCTGCTTTTTAAAGTTTTAATATTTCAATCCTTCTGATGTTGATTTCAGTATACAAAAAATAACCAGCCCTGAGTGCTGACTGTGGCCCTAGTGCTGCAAAGACTTACACATGTGCTTTATTTAGACGCTGTGACTAGCCACATTAAAGTCAGTAGGATTATCTACAGTGAGTAAAGTTTAAGCATATGCATAAATCCTTACAGGACTGGGGCCTCTTGGGACTCCATGGCTTGAGGACTCCTGGGTCCTATACGTAAATAAAATAAATAATTTAATCATATACCAAGAAAAATCAACCAGCACAATATCTCTAGCACCAAAACTCACAACCCACCCTCCAGCCTGCACGGAAGAGTGATAGAAACAGGAGAAGTTAGGCATGAGCATGACTGAACTGACATAAAGTTTTCTTTGTTTAGCAAATTTCATTCTTTAAATAGCATTTCCTTGCATTATAAAAGCACACCTGTAGCCAAAATGCTATATTCTGTAGTTCGGCTCCCCATTGGAAGGAATAATTTTGTTTTCTGGCTATTGCTCTTCAGAAAACCAGGTAAATGAAATCAGGTCACCCACTGTCCAAACGTTTTGAACAATAGAATGAGCATATTCAATTATCCAATTACATTCTCAGGAACATCTAAATAAAATGCGAACTAGATGATACATAAGAGCAGTTTCTGAACAAAAGGAAAAGCCTAAAATACTGGTATGTTCACTGGCAAATCATTTTTAAATGTACTTATGGGGGTGGGTGACAAATCAGAAAATCTAAAATAAGCGTGTAAAAATACAAAAGCAGCATGCCTAACGTGACAACGGCTCAGCTCTGTTATGACTGTTTACTTGTGGTTGTATTATCAGAACTGTCCTTGCCTGGGAAGACAATTATAAACAAACTCTGTTATGTTTCAGTGTAGCAGCCATGTTAGTCTGTATCCGCAAAAAGAAAAGGAGTACTTGTGGCACCTTAGAGTCCCTAAAATTCTGTTATGTGTTCTTGCAAAATATAAAACATGCAAACATACGCTGTGATAAATGGCATCATTCAAATTCTGCTTATAGGAGTAGCTGGAACAATATATAAATAGAACCAGAAGTCATTATATAAGAATTTAGTGTAGTGGTTCTCAAACTTTTTTATTGGTGATCACTTTCACATAGCAAACCTCTAAGTGCAACACCCCCTTACAAATTAAAAACACTTTTTTATATATTTAACACCATTACAAATGCTGGAGGCAAAGCGGGGTTTGGGGTGGAGGTTGACAGCTTGCGACCCGCCATGTAATAACCTCATGACCCCGAGGGGTCCCGACCCCCAGTTTGAGAACCCCTGATTTAGTGCTTTATCCAAAGCCTATTGATGTCAATTGAAAGTCTACCATTGACTTCAGTAGGGTTTGGATTAGGCCCTTAAACATGTATTAAATAGATTTTCATCAAATAAACCAAAATAGCAACATAAGCTCTTTTGTTATAATGACAATAAGATGATACACCAATAACTGTCTCCTATTCTTTACAGGAGAGGTTCTCAAACTGTGGTCTGTGTTCAGGTGGTCCGTGGATAGTTCCCTCTAAGGTGCGTGCCTGGGTGGTTGTGCACAAGAGAATGAAGGACCACCCACCTAATTAGTGGAGCCATGGAAGCATTGCTCCACTAATTAGGTGCCTGGACCCTGAAGAAGACGCATATGTAAGGTGAGATGGTGGCCTTGGGGGATTAGGGGTGTCATAAATATAAAGGGAAGGATAAACCCCTTTGAAATCCCTCCTGGCCAGGGGAAAGCTCCTCTCACCTGTAAAGGGTTAAGAAGCTAAAGGTAACCTCGCTGGCACCTGACCAAAATGACCAATGAGGAGACAAGATACTTTCAAAAGCTGGGAGGAGGGAGAGAAACAAAGGGTCTGGGTCTGTCTGTAGTCGTCTTGGCCGGGGACAGAACAGGAATGGAGTCTTAGAACTTTTAGTAAGTAATCTAGCTAGGTATGTGTTAGATTATGATTTCTTTAAATGGCTGAGAAAAGAATTGTGCTGAATAGAATAACTATTTCTGTCTGTGTATCTTTTTTGTAACTTAAGGTTTTGCCTAGAGGGGTTCTCTATGTTTTTGAATCTAATTACCCTGCAAGATATCTACCATCCTGATTTTACAGGGGGGATTTCTTTATTTCTATTTACTTTTTTATTAAAAGTCTTCTTGTAAAACACTGAATGCTTTTTCATTGTTCTCAGATCCAAGGGTTTGGGTCTGTGGTCACCTATGCAAATTGGTGAGGCTTTTTATCCAACATTTCCCAGGAAAGGGGGGGTGCAAGTGTTGGGAGGATTGTTCATTGTTCTTAAGATCCAAGGGTCTGGGTCTGTAGTCACCTAGGCAAATTGGTGAGGCTTTTTACCAAACCTTGTCCAGGAAGTGGGGTGCAAGGTTTTGGGAAGTATTTTGGGGGGAAGGACGCGTCCAAACCGCTCTTCCCCAGTAACCAGTATTAGTTTGGTGGTGGTAGCGGCCAGTCCAAGGATAACGGATGTAATATTTTGTACCTTGGGGAAGTTTTGACCTAAGCTGGTAAAGATAAGCTTAGGAGGTTTTTCATGCAGGTCCCCACATCTGTACCCTAGAGTTCAGAGTGGGGGAGGAACCTTGACAAGGGGGTAGGTGGGAGGGGGCAGTGGGGTGAGAAGAAGGGGTGGGGGGAATTGGGAATGTGCAGGGCTGCAGTGGCCAGAGAAAGAGGCGACTTTCCCCAGCTCCAGGGGCTGCGGCTGCCGGGGAGAGATGGTCCTCCTTCCCAGGCTGAGCTCTGTGGCTGCTGTGGCGGGGGAGAGACCCTGCTCCTTCCCAGCCCCAGTTCAGGGGCTGCTGTGGTGGGAGAGAGAGGGAGAGACCCCTCTCCTTCCGAGCCCCAGCTTGGGGGCTGCTGCGGTGGGGTAGAAAGGGAGATACCCCCCTCCTTCCCAGCTTGGCAGGGGACAGAGGGCACATCCATCACATTAGAAAGGTAAGACTACTGATAGTAAAATATGACTTGTTTGCTTTTACTTGAAAAACAAAAAAATGTTGTTTATTAAGGGTTTTTTTTTATATAGCGCTTTTATCCAAAGTGCTTTACAATAGTTAGCTAACGGTACAAACAACATTTGGAATGATCATTAAGTGGTCCGCCGAGACCCTCAGCAATTTTCACGTCCATGGGGAAAAAAGTTTGAGAACCACTGCTTTACAGGCATCCTGTGACCAAACGCATACAATGTTATGTTTTTGTAGCACAATGGTGCTAGTTAGTAGTGTTGTAATGTTTCACTGTATTAGGGTGGATATACCCAAACTTTGTTTGTGAGGTAGATAAATGTGACGGCAATAAGAAAGAGGAAAGAATAGGAAGTAAACAGCAAAATCACTTCTGAAGTGTTCTTTTGCTGCAAAGGCAGAATCTGAAAAAATAGTTGCAGCTTCACTGCCCTGCTGTTCAGTAGCACTTCCTGTCTCATATGAGTGAGCCATTTGTTCTCCTCTTATTGGAATAAACCTGATGTTTATAACAATGCTTCTCCTCATTAAAATAATTCACTGTCTCGCCATCAACTTTTTCTTGTACATAATTTGTAAACACCACATGTTGTTATTAGTTACAGCAGTGTAAGTCCAGGGTAACTCCACTGAAATCAATGGAGTTACTCCAGATATACACTGTTGCCACTGACAGCAGAATTTGGCCCTGTTTGTTGTGACCTGTGTGTGTCTCTCCACTATATCTTGTTAATATTAGGTCATTCCTATCATTGAATTTGAGTACATTGTTAAACAGGTGATAACAAGAAAAATAATTACTTTCAAAAGCCACTGATATTTACTTGTTGATGAATTGGAATGATTTTTAATTAAAAAAAACAACAACTCTGAAATAAAATGGTCACAGCCAGAGTGTAGGGATGTGTTAATTACTTATCACTAACTGTATATTGTTTCCTCATACATACAATTAACTCGGGCTTGTTCTGGAAATTTCAATCTGTATAACCAATCTTGAGTTATTTCTCAAGAATAGTACAGTATGCAAATTCCTGTACCCTAGTTGTGAAATTTTGTATATCTGTACAGTTATTTCTTAATACAGTGAATTGCAAATTTCTTTACTCTGGGTAATTAGCTGTGTGCTGGGATGATTCGATACCACACTGATACTACCCTATACTGATAAATACAATATAAAAGCCTTGATAGATTGGTTAGATTAAATAGATCATCTCTCTCTGCTTGTATGGGCTCCTGAATTTAAATTTTCAAGGTGTTTGCCAGTATAAAGATGATTGCTTTTGTTTTTCTCTCACTTTAGCTGTAGCTAAAAACCTTGTATTGAAAGAGAAGGGGGGAAAGTAACCAAAGAAAATGTGACTGTTAAACCACTGCAAATGTAAGTGCCATTTAAAGAATTTATTTTGATCTATAAAACCCTGCATCAGAGCTTGAAAAATTGACAAAACATCTACTAGCTAGAGGATTAAGCATATGAGCTAGAGGTGATAGGAAAGACAATGGAGGGCCCCCTAAATGAACTCCAGTGCAGACCTAGTCTAGCTTCACTGCCATTCCCTGCTGGTGATGAAGAGTGAGCTAGGATTTCTAATTGAGGTGCTGTTCAGATTATGGCTCCATCTTTCATATCAGCCTCTGGCTATTAGATGTCTGATATATTTGAACTCCTCACCCCCAGCTATTGGGAAAAGCAGCTCTTTTTTTCTAAGTTGAGTGATTGTCCCTTTTACTCTATCCTTTCTCCTGGCTGCTTGCGGGGTGGGGTGGGGTGTCTCAGCTAATTTTGTCTCCTCATCCCCTGTGAGTAGTTCTGGTGTCTGTCTGGGCTGCTGCTCTCTGAAAAGCAGCCATGAAACCGTCTAGAATCTTGCTAATTTCACTGTATGGGCCACAACACAGGAATTGTCTGACTGCAAAATCTGAGAGACACCACTATCATTAAATAATTGTCTGATCCCCCCCATAATTTTGCACACCTGTGAAAATTTAAATTGATAAACATCAAAAAAGCTTTAAAATTGCTATTCATTGAAATTATAAAAAAATTAAATCTCACAAGCCTAAATGTGTGTGTGAGCCTATGCACCAAAGTTAGAATTAAGTTCTTAATTTTTGTTACTGTAGTGCTTATGAAAGGTGTCTGATTGATAGTCTACTAGATTAGAGTCCTCTATTCACTGGACAGTTACAGCACAGAAAGTTTCCTAAGGCCTTGATCCTGCAAACATGTGCATGCTTAACTTTAAGCAGGTGAGCACTCCCACTGCCTATAAGACTTCTCACCGGTTTAGAGTTAAGTACACGTGGAAGTGTACGTCTACACTGCAGAGTTACAGTGCTGCTCAGAGATCACTGAAGGGAAACCACTGTTGTGTGTTCACACTGTCAGCTGCCCGTGCATTAGCATGTTCACACTTGCGACACTTGCAGTGGTATTCGGAGTGGTGCACTCTGAACAGCTATCTCACAGAGTATCTCTTCCTCTTCTGCCACTAAGAGTTGTGGGAAGACGGAGGGGGACATGGGGCATCCTGGGTCCTGTCCCAATGCCCCGTGATGCATTGCTTCGCATCCCAGCAATCCCTATGCTCCGTCTGCATTTGGTGCCATCTTTCCATGGTTTGTGCACTGCGCGCTCTGCCTCTTCGGTCTGCAGGAATGGATCCCTCACTATTGACCAATATGCTGCTCTCTCTCACTAACACTTCATGAGTGGCAGTGGAGTTATTCCTTAAACTACAAAAGCAAGAGGAGCTCAACATTGATCTCACCATGAGTAGCAGCTACGGCACGAAATTGCTTGTGGCATTCACGGAGGTATTGACCACAGTGGAACGCCACTTTTGGACTTGGGAAACAAGCACTGAGTGTTGGGATCACATCGTCATGCACATCCGGGATGACAAGTAGTGGCTGCAGAACTTTTGAATGAGGAAAGCCACATTCATGAGACTTTATGATGAGCTCACCCCAGCCCTGTGGCGCAAGGGGCACAAGAATGAGAGCTGCTTTGTCGTTGGAGAAGCACATGGCGATTGCACTGTGGAAGCACTTCAGACTGCTACCAATCGGCTGCTAACCAGTTTGGAGTGGGAAAGTTGACTGTTGGAGTTGTGTTGATGGAAGTGTGCAGGGCTATTAATCGCATCCTGCTCTGAAAGACCGTGACTCTGGGCAACATCCATGACACTGTGGATGGCTTTGCACAAATGGGCTTCCCTAACTGCGGAGGGGCGATAGACGGCACGCATATTCCAATTCTGGCACCAGACCACCTAGCCACTGAGTAAATAAATCAGAAGGAGTATTTCTCAATGGTTCTCCAGCCGCTTGTGGATCACAGTGGCCATTTCATGGACATTAACGCAGGCTGGTCTGGAAAGGTGCATGACATATGCATCTTTCGGAACACTGGCCTGTTCAGGAAGCTGCAAGCAAGGACTTTCTTTCCGGACCAGATGATCACCATAGGGGAAGTCGAAATGCCCATTGTGATCCTGGGAGACCGTGCCTACCCCTTAATGCTGTGGCTTATGAAGCCATACAAAGGGCAACTTGACAGCAGCAAGGAGCGGTTCAACAACAGGCTGAAAAAGTGCAGAATGACTATTGAGTGTGCTATTGGCTGTTTAAAGGCCCGCTGGCGCTGCCTATGTGGGAGGCTATACCTGGCCGATGACGCTATTCCTATGTTTATAGCCATGTGCTGTTCGCTCCATAATATTTGTGAAGGGAAGGGTGAAAGCTTCACTCAGGGCTGAACCACTGAGGCTCAGGGTTGGAGGCTGAATTTGAACAGCCAGAGACCAGGGCTATTAGAGAGGTGCAGCGCAGGGCCATAAGAATCAGGGATACCTTGAGGCAGCAATGTGAAGCTGAAATCCACTAATATTTGTTGCTATGCTCAGGAGTGCAGTACTTGTAATGCTAGGAGGTGATTGTGATTGGTGCAGACGATGCACTATGAAGGTTTAAGAAAATTGCCTGTTGCTTTGCAGGGCTCTGTTTGCTTTCAGTTAATGGAATCAAGATTTGTTTTGGTCTGAAAGCATTTTTATTAAAAAACAACAACCGGAGGAGAGAGACAAACAAAAAAACACATCAGCATTGTGGGGGATGGGGAAAGGGTGGGTCCCAGGAGGAGGTGGGGTCCCAGGATGGTTAAAGATTTGTGTATGTCCAGGTATCCTAGGCAACCTTGTCCTTTGGAATACAGTTGCAGTGGGTACTGTTCTTGAGGAGGGCTAAACTGCAGAGGGACGAGTGTTGAGTGCAGTGGGTACTGGGAGTCCGCAGGGCTGGACTGTGATGGGGCAGGAGTGGAATGCAGGGGGTACAGACTGGAGCCAGGAGGTTGACAGGAGTGTGCTGGCGTTGTCTGGGGGCAGCATGGGAAAGAGTTTTGTGACAGCGGCTGCAGGGGAGGGAGGGTGCGGAGCTGCTCGGTTTGTAGTGCTAGTAGTGCCTGGAGCGTGTCTGCTTGGCGCTCCATAATCTTTAAGAGCCACTCCATGGCTTTGTTTTGGCATGCCGCATTCTCCTTTCGGTCCCTCTTCTCGCTGTTCTGCCACTCCTTCAATTCTTGCTTTATGGCTGCGGAGTGCATCATGACATCACGCAGAAAGTCCTCTTTAGTTTTTCGTGGCTGCTTTCTAATTCTGCGCAGCCATTCAGCTGGCGATAACAAAGAAGGAGGCTGGGCTCCCAAGGTCGTACCTGTGAAGCCAAAATGCAACATTTTACAGAAGCAGTATTGTTTGCAACACCCAACCACTGATTCAGTGATTTAAAACACAGCCACTATTCACATACCTGTCACTAACTGGCTGACCCCAGGCAAGCATACATGAGCCACAAAGCCCCCAAAATGGTGAGTAACCGCAGGGGAAATCAGTGTTCCAGGACCATAGTGTACACTGGGCCCGTGGCTCCTGGGGAGAGCCAGCACTGCAGGAGGGGCCTTATAATTATTACTGTCCCCACATTTTCTACAGGCTGTGTTCATTATGGAAGATATCTCGCTGCTGAGGGTGAGCAGGGAATCAAGGGAGGGTCTTCTCCAAGACTGCGCCTTCTGCCCTGGCTCTTATGCAGCTCGCCTGTGTGCAGCAATAATCTCCCACCCACGCCCCCCAGGTGACGTCAGGAAAGTTACCCTTAATGGGGCAAGGAACAAAGCAGCTCTGCCAAAGAGCCTGCGGCAGCGGATTACCCAGTATCTCAAAGAGAGTTTCGTGGAGATCTCTGAGGCAGATTCCCGTGAAATGAGGGAGTCAATCAACACCCTGTTCCGCCATTCAGACTAGGCATGTGGTGGTACACGCATCATGCAGACACAAGCCGCCTTTCTGCAACCCTCCTGCCCCCAACAATTTGCTTCAGAGATTCCCAAAATCAAAGCCACTTACCAGATTCCTCTTCTCCTGTTCGTGCTTCGCCAAGCTCTGACAGCTGTGACTGGCTAGCCTCCTCCGGGGTAGAGAAGAGCTCCTGGCTGCATACATCTCTGATCTCTGAGTCGTCTTCTGGCTCGGTCCACTCTGAAGTATCCACAGTGGGCTTTGCAGTGAAGGTGGGGTCGCCACTGAGTATCATGTCCAGCTCTTTGTAGAACTGGCAGCTCATAGGCACAGCATTGGAGTGGCGGTTTGCCTCCCACACCTTGTGGTAAGTGTTCTGCAGCTCCTTCGCTTTGACCCTGCACTGCAGGGGGTCCCGGTCATGGCCCCTTTCTGTCATGCACTGTGAAATCTATCCGTAAGTATTGTAATTCCTACAGCTGGAGCGCAGCTGGGACTGGACAGCCTCCTCTCCCCAAAAGCTGATGAGGACCAGCACTCGGCATTGTTCCAAGTGGAGGATCACCTGGTGCGTGGAGCAGGCATTGTCACCTGGAAAGATGCGCTGAGACCACTGCACGCGTCACCAAGCAAACGGGAAGGGGACTTTCAAAATTCCCAAGGAATTTAAGGGGTGAGGCTTACGGTTGGTGACCTGAGGGCAGGGCAGTAGAGTTCAAACGGATGACCAGAGAGGTGAGAAGAGGTATTGTGGGACACCTCCTGGAGGCCAACTGCAGCGCTGTAATCGACCAGGGTGTCTATACTGGCACTGTGGTGCTGTATTGCAGAAAGCTGTATACCTCTTGGGGGGGTGGTTTTTTTTGTTTGTTTGTTTTTTGACAGCGCTGCAACTGCGCAGTTTCTGTGCACTAAGTGCCTTGGTAGTGTGTACACCTGGGGAGTTACAGCGCAGAAAGCTGTTTTACTGCGCAGAAACTTGCCAATGTAGACAAGGCCGAAGTATTTTTCAGAATTGGAGCCTAGTGTGAAAGGAGCACCTTGGAGATTGAAAAGATAGTTCATTCTCCAGGTCCATGCACACCTTAGCCTCTCTGGTACGGAGGAAATCAAACAGTGATTTACATCATGTGGATAGTGGTACTAGAGAAATGGAATGACAGCAGCAACTTTATTTCAGAGAACAACGGGGTACTTTTAGAGTAGCAGACCTAAAAGTGGCAATTCTTCAACTAAAAAACTTCAAAAACAGACTCTGAGAGACTGCTGAATTAGAATTAATTTGCAAACTGGAAACAATTAACTTAGGCTTGAATAAAGAGTGGGAGTGGATGGGTCATTACACAAAGTAAAACTATTTCCCCATGTTTATTCCCCCTCCCCTCCCACATTCTTGTCAACTGCTGGAAATGGCTCACCTTGATTATCACTACAGAAGTCCGTCCCCTGTCCCCCCCCCCACCCCCCCCGCTGGTAATAGCTCACCTTACCTGATCACTCTCATTACAGTCTGTATGGTAACACCCATTGTTTCATGTTCTCTGTGTATATAAATCTCCCCACTGTATTTTCCACTGCATGCATCTGATGAAGTGAGCTGTAGCTCACGAAAGCTTATGCTCAAATAAATTTCTTAGTCTCTAAGGTGCCACAAGTACGCCTGTTCTTTTTGCGGTACCTTTAAAGACTTACCTTATAATTAGAGATGGGCCCAAACCAACAAACTGGACCAAAGGAATTGCTAATGTTGGGACCAGAGCTGGTCAACATCTTTTGAATGAAAATATGTATTTTTAAATGGCCTTTTATTTCAACACATTTTTTTTCACAAAACTCTAATTTTTTCCCCAAATTTGTGTGATACCTCTCATCACTCTTTTAATCAAGATTCATGCTGCTAATCGTGTTGCAATTGCTGTAGAAATTTTTTGTTTACCACAAACCTGATTTGGGGGAAATCAAAAAGTTCGGCTAACCATTTAGAACACACTGTTTATTTTAAAAAAAATATGAACAAAACAAATGGGGGGGGGGTTAGTGTCAAAAATTGGTCTGTTTTGAGCCCTGCAAAATGAAAACGTCACATTTTCAATACCTCCCCCCGAAATTGGTTCCCCCTCCAGCTCTGTTCAGGCCCCATCTGTGCTTAAACTGAATCCAGTGAGCGAGCCTCTCCTCTGCTGGGCAACGCTGGGGCAGGCCGCCCCTCAGGAGGTGCCAGGCCGCTCCAGCACAGAAGGTCCCTGGAGGAGAGGGCGAGCTGAGGCTTGCCTGTCGCACACCCCGTCCCCCCCAGCACTGACACGACCAGGCCGGGAGCCAGGAAGCGGCTCGCACCCAGCAGATGTCCCTGCCGTGCAGCTGTTGCTCGCATGTGACCGGCAGCCCAGGACTGTCCCTGCTGCACCGGGTCCTAGTGCGCTTGGTCCCAGTGCCCCGAGGCGCGCCGGGGCGGGCTCCTGTTGCTTTCGGATCGTTCGGTAAGTGGCGGCTTCTCCGAGCGGCGCCTCCCAGGCCGGAGCGGGGCTGCCCCCCGCCCCCGGCGCCGAGTCACACGCGCGGGCGGGCGGGAAAAGGAGGCGCCCTCCAGCGCCCGCCCCGCATGCACCGCGCCGAGCTGCAGCTGCGCCCCGCAGGCGGGAGGGGGTCCCTCTCTCGGGCCCCAGGAGCAGCGCCTGTCGCGGCTCCCCGTCCCCAGCCCGGGCAGCCTCCTCAGGGGAAGAGAGCAGCCGGCGGGCGGCGGCAGCGAGCAGCCACGGCGGGGCCCTCTGGCGCCTACAGCGACCCCGGCGCAGGCCGGCAGCGGGCTCGGGCACCAGCAGGTACATCCAGCGCGCTGCATGCTGCTCCCGAGGCAACACACAGCAGCCGCTGTCCCCAGCCCGCTCCGCTTTGGGTTCTGCCCTTCCCCGCCCTAAATACCGTGTGGGGTCGGACTCCTTCTCTCGCGCCCGCACATCCTGCCTTTGGTAAGTCGTTTGAGCGCCTGCAGCCCTGCCTGTAGATCTGCTTGAGACGGGCCGAAATAGACCCCGAACTTGGGGGCAGCGCGACCCCGGGTGGGATGGGGTGGCTGGGGGGCGGGGTTTAATAGGGAGGTGTGGGTATAAATTGTTCAGTGCACACCGTCCACTGCCCCCTCCCCCAGCATAGTAAATACGAAAGTTTTTAATCTTTTAAAATCTGGGGCAATTTTATAGTTTTGTGAAGTAAAATAATTGAAACGAGTTTATGGACATGCCAAAATGCAATGATGTTTGGCCGTTCCGATGACATCTGCCTGTTCCACTTCCTCCTTGCTTGGGCTGATAGTGGTGTGGATTAAATCCTCAGATTAGATCTGTGCTCATTGAGGCTCAAAAGATCTGCCAAAATGACCTTACAGGGTCTGGTTTAAATGATGCAAGCAAGGAGATACAGAGGTGCCCTCTCTGCTCTGAACACCCTGAACCTGTATGTTGTTTATGTAAGAGCACCTTATATTTTGAAATCTTTTGGTAGAGGATCATATTATTTACAGCCCTGAGGCACAACAGAATGAGTTCAGGGCAATCTTACATACTACCTTTGTTCTGGGGTTTTACACACCAAACAGTTTTGTATCCATTTCCTAGAAAGAGTGAAACTGTACAAGAGCTAACAACAGTGTAAGCAGGCATTTGTACCAATGTGCGATTTTCATTGCTGAGTGGTCAAAACACCTGAGCTGGCAGGATATAGCTGCACCTGTGCTGGAAAATGGATACTTCATTGCCTGCTGTGGGTGCACGCAGAATATTCGGGTGGTTGTTAGTATAAACTAAACCAACCTTGCCATTTTAAAAAAGTTTGCTTAATTTTTGTGTAGGGTGTATGTTGCGTGGAATCTGAGCACTTCAAGAGTCCACAATTTCCTTCTCTTTACTCTTCCCCGTAAAGGGTCCATATCATTATCTCTACAATCCTTCTTTTAGCTCAGGAGCACAAGATGTAATTCCCTCTAGAACTTGTCAACATTGCTCCAGATGTCAGAAAGAAAAAGAGTGATCTTTTGAGATGAACACAGTGCTCTTCTCATAGGGGTGAAGCCAGCCTCTGGTAGTCCAGGGGTCTCAGAATGCGAATTTAGATCCCTTAAACACAGTTAACAGGACTACAATGCCTTTAACGTTAACATTCATTTAAAAGAAGAGAGGGTGTGCAGGAGAGATATGACATATGTGTAACTATTTTTAGTGCAGTTCTAAAAGATTGAGACCTTGTGTGTTGCATTTTATTTAGAAAAGAAGCTAATACTGCAGCTCTACAGTAGAAAACTGCTGCAGTACAGATGGAGGGATTTGTGACCCCAGTTAAATCCAGAGATTGAGTGGAACATTACTGTACACAGTGAATAAAATGTACTTTTGACGTGTATTAAAGCACAAATGGCTCTGAGCTGTGACAATGGTGATAATGGTATAAGAATGCTCATGAACTACTTTATAAGTAATGAAATATAAAATGGTCAAACTATGAAACTTTTTGTAAGCACTGTACAAAAATACTATTGGCTGAACTACTAATCGAGGAGGAAAAATGACAAGTCAAAAGGGAAATGGATGCATTCCATGATGTGACTACTTCAAATGGGAATTCACAGACCTTAGTCAAATGAAAAATTGGTGCCTGTAGGTGTACATTTTTGTGACATTCTGGACATGTCATTGAATAGATGAAGAGAAGTGAAGTTGAGGTTGTAACATGATTGGCAGTTGCATACTTTTTTCATGCTTCAACATTATAACTTGTCTAGCAAGCCAGCTTGTGTCTATATCCTTTGCAAACAGCAGGTTTTTTCTGACTTTTAGAGTGCTGATTTGTTAACGCATCTATTAATTTTTTTTAGTTTAGATAATATTAAACTGTTTCAGAAACTTCAATACCCAAAATGTCAGGCAGCAGAGTATTCACTTCTATTGTCAGCAGTAGCACATAGCAACAGATGTCAAGAGCAGGAACAGTAAACTATTTATAATTTGCAGATTTGTTTATTACACATTTCATTTTGTAATTCATAGCATAATCAAGAGTCTGTTGTCACTTTCCTGAAAATAAGCTTAATTGTTTCTTTACACTCCATTTAACTGTTTTTAATTCATCTGAGGCCATAGAGCAAAGTACTAGTTAAAATAGCTGCTTACCCAGGTTTTAAAACAGAGCGAAATGTGTGGTCTGATCCAAAGCCCACTGAAGTCAATGGAAAGACTCCTTGAAGAGCTGGGATTTTATGAAAGTACATGATAGCTGAGAAATTACTGGGGAATTTAGTGAGAAGCATTGATTTCTGGAATTGGCCGTGACATTATGCATATATACCAATTAGGGTTGTAGAAGAAGTGAAGGAATAGATAATAAATTGCTGTGAGTCTGCCGAGGACTGGTTAGTGCAGTCTTTTTCTTTGTTGTCTAGCTGATCAAATTAAAACTATTTGAAAATTAAAAGCATCCTATGACATGATATTATACAGTGTGTCCTGGGACTGACACAGATACCATAGTAGTGCTTACATGATATGATCTACGCAGTTCTGAGTACTTATTTCAATCCTATAACAATAAAACAGATTGAAAACCTAAAATGAAGTTGAAAACAAAATGATAGAAATTATAAATTTATAACCACCTGCCCCAGAGAACAATCTAGTAGGTTTTATGTGATGCGCTACAGGAAAGGGGAGAATTGAGTGTGTAATCTTTACCAAAAGGGTGAAAACTTTTCCTTAATAACGGTGACACCTCCTGCACCTATCATTCACATATCTCAAGCATATTCTTGTCATTTATACTTGTATGTGCTGTAAGGCTGATGTGTTTTAAATGAATCTATCAGCATGGGTGCAGACAACCTGTATCTCGGGGTCAGATTGAGAGGCAAAGTGGTGTTACTTAACTGTTGTGCACATTCCAGAATTCTGCCTACAGGCCAAAACTCTACCCAGAATTCCAGAGTAGTTTGATGTTTCTGCTAAAAAGATCAGCAGTGAAGTATTTCACAATGTTGATTGAATTGTCATTAGGCTTCACAGCTAACATTTTGTAGAGACAAATGGGGTAAATTTTTGCCTCTTTTAAGACCAACTGTGCCTCCTTCAGGGTAGTTCAGAGGATACAGGGAGAAAAAGGAATCCTTTCTCCAACTCAGGGTATGTCTACACTACGAAATTAGGTTGAATTTATAGAAGTTGGTTTTGTAGAAAGCATTTTTATACAGTTGATTGTGCGTGTCCCCACACAAATGCTCTAAGTGCATGTAGTCAGCAGAGTGTGTCCACAATACCGAGGCAACCGTCGACTTCCGGAGCGTTGCACTGTGGGTGGCTATCCCACAGTTCCCGCAGTCTCTGCTGTCCATTTGAATTCTGGGTAGAAATCCCAGTGCCTGATGGGGCTAAAACATTGTCGCGGGTGGTTCTGGGTACATATCGTCAGGCCCCTGTTCCCTCCCTTCCTCCATGAAAGCAAGGGCAGACAATCGTTTTGTGCCTTTTTTCCTGAGTTACCTGTGCAGATGCCATACCACGGCAAGCATGGAGCCCGCTCAGCTCACTGTCACCGTATGTCTCCTGGGTGCTGGCAGACGTGGTACTGCATTGCTACGCAGCAGCAGCAACCCATTGCCTTGTGGCAGCAGACAGTACAATAGGCCTGAAAACTATCCTCATCATGTCCAAGGTGCTCCTGGCCACCTCGGTAAGGTCGATCGGGAGCACCTGGGCAGATATGGGTGCAGGGACTAGAGTGACTCGACCAGGTCATTCTTTTCAGTCCTGCAAGCAGTCCTATTGTACCATCTTCTGCTGAGCAGCCAGGAGATGTGGATGGCTTGCAGTCCTTCTGCACTGTCTGCTGCCAGCCAAAGATGTAAAAGATAGATGGAATGGATCAAAACAAGAAATAGACCAGATTTGTTTTGTATTCATTTGCTCCTCCCTCCCTCCCTCCCTCCCTCCCTCCGTGAAGTCCTGCCTGAAATACCAGAGGGAGGATTGAGCATTGGCCTGCTAAACCCAGGGGTTTGAGTTCAATCCTTGAGGGGGCCATTCTGTGTGACAGGTGTTTTTGTTTCTCCTTGATGTAAAGCCACCCCCTTTGTTGATTTTAATTCCCTGTAAGCCAACCCTGTAAGCCATGTCGTCAGTCGCCCCTCCCTCCGTCAGGGCAACGGCAGACAATCGTTCCGCACCTTTTTTCTGTGCAGACTCCATACCACGGCAAGCATGGAGCCCGTTCAGATCACTTTGGCAATTAGGAGCACATTAAACACCACACGCATTGTCCAGCAGTATATGCAGCACTGAACCTGGCAAAGCGATACCGGGCAAGTAGGCGACGTCAGCGTGGTGACGAGAGTGATGAGGACATGGATACAGACTTCTCTCAAAGCACGGGCCCTGGCAATGTGGGCATCATGGTGCTAATGGGGCAGGTTCATGTGATGGAACGCCGATTCTGGGCTCGGGAAACAAGCACAGACTGGTGGGACCACATAGTGTTGCAGGTCTGGAACGATTCCCAGTGGCTGCGAAACTTTCACATGCGTAAGGGCACTTTCATGGAACTTTGTGACTTGCTTTCCCCTGCCCAGAAGCGCATCAATACCAAGATGAGAGCAGCCCTCACAGTTGAGAAGCGAGTGGCAATAGCCCTGTGGAAGCTTGAAACGCCAGACAGCTACCGGTCAGTCAGGAATCAATTTGGAGTGGGCAAATCTACTGTGGGGGCTGCTGTGATGCAAGTAGCCAACGCAATCAAAGATCTGCTGATATCAAGGGTAGTGGCCCTGGGAAATGTGCAGGTCATAGTGGATGGCTTGCTGCAATGGGATTCCCTAACTGTGGTGGGGCGATAGACGGAACCCATATCCCTATCTTGGCACCGGAGCACCAAGCCGGCAAGTACATAAACCGCAAGGGGTACTTTTCAATAGTGCTGCAAGTACGGGTGGATCACAAGGGATGTTTCACCAATATCAACGTGGGATGGCCGGGAAAGGTACATGACGCTCGCATCTTCAGGAACTCTGGTCTGTTTCAAAAGCTGCAGGAAGGGATTTTATTCCCAGACCAGAAAATAACCGTTGGGGATGTAGAAATGCCTACAGTTATCCTTGGGAACCCAGCCTACCCCTTAATGCCCTGGCTTATGAAGCCGTACACAGGCAGCCTGGACAGTAGTCAGGAGCTGTTCAACTACAGGCTGAGCAAGTGCAGAATGGTGGTAGAATGTGCATTTGGGCGTTTAAAAGCATGCTGGCGCAGTTTACTGACTCAGTTAGACCTCAGCGAAACCAATATTCCCACTGTTATTACTGCTTGCCGTGCGCTCTATAATATCTGTGAGAGTAAGGAGGAGACGTTTATGGCGGGGTGGAAGGTTGAGGCAAATCGCCTGGCTACTGATTACGCGCAGCCAGATACCAGGGCGGTTAGAAGAGCACAAGAGGGCGCAGTGTGCATCAGAGAAGCTTTGAAAACCAGTTTCATGACTGGCCAGGCTACGGTGTGAAAGTTCTGTTTGTTTCTCTTTGATGAAACCCCCCGCCCCTTGGTTCATCTACTTCTCTGTAAGCTAACCTTCCTCCCTTCAATCACCGCTGTCAGTGGCAATAAAGTCATTGTTGCTTCACATTCATGCATTCTTTATGCATTCATCACACAAATAGAGGAATAACTGCCAAGGTAGCCCGGGAGGGGTGGTGGAGGAGGGAAGGACAAGGCCACACAGCACTTTAAAACTTTAAAACTTATTGAATGCCAGCTTTCAGTTGCTTGGGCAATCCTCTGGGGTGGAGTGGCTGGGTGTCTGGAGGCCCCCCCACCGCGTTCTTGGGCATCTGGGTGAGGAGGCTATGGAACGTGGGGAGGAGGGCGGTTGGTTACACAGGGGCTGTAGTGGCGGTCTGTGCGCCTGCTGCCTTTCCTGCAGCTCAGCCATACGCTGAAGTGTATTAGTTTGATCCTCCAGCAGCCTCAGCATTGAATCCTGCCTCCTCTCATCACATTGCCGCCACCTTTCAGCTTCAGCCCTCTCTTCAGCCTGCCACTTACTCTCCTCAGCCCGCCACCTCTCTTCCCGGTCATTTTGTGCTTTCCTGCACTCTGACATTGTCTGCCTCCACGCATTCATCTGTGCTCTGTCAGAGTGGGAGGACAGCATGAGCTCAGAGAACATTTCATCGCGAGTGCGTTTTTTTCACCTTCTAATCTTCACTAGCCTCTGGGAAGGAGAAGATCCTGTGATCCTTGAAACACAGGCAGCTGGTGGAGAAAAAAAAAAGGGACAGTGGTATTTAAAAAGACACATTTTATAGAACAATGGGTACACTCTTTCACGGTAAACCTTGCTGTTAACATTACATACGTAGCACATGTGCTTTCGTTCCAAGGTTGCATTTTGCCTCCCACCACCATGTGGCTAGCCCCTCATCCCTCCCCATGGCTAACAGTGGGGAACATTTCTGTTCAGCCACAGACAAACAGCCCAGCAGGAACGGGCACCTCTGAATGTCCCCTTAAGAAAAGCACCCTATTTCAACCAGGTGACCATGAATGATATCACTCTCCTGAGGATAACAGAGAGATAAAGAACGGATGTTGTTTGAACGCCAGCAAACATACACTGCAATGCTTTGTTCTACAATGATTCCCGAGTATGTGCTACTGGCCTGGTGTGGTAAAGTGTCCTACCATGGTGGGTGGAATAAGGCTGCCTTCCCCAGAAACCTTTTGTAAAGGCTTTGGGAGTACATCCAGGAGAGCCGCGAATGCCAAAGCAAATTAATCATTAAACATGCTTGCTTTTAAACTATGTATAGTATTTTAAAATGTACATTCACCAGAGGTCCCTTCTCCGCTTGGCGGGTCCGGGAGGCAGCCTTGGGTGGGTTCGGGGGGTACTAGCTCCAGGTCCAGGGTGAGAAATAATTCCTGGCTGTCGGGAAAACCGGTTTCTCCGCTTGCTTGCTGTGAGCTATCTATAACTTCATCATCATCATCTTCCTCGTCCCCCAAACCTGCTTCTGTGTTGCCTCCATCTCCATTGAAGGAGTCAAACAACACGGCTGGGGTAGTGGTGGCTGAACCGCCTGAAATGGCATGCAGCTCATCATAAAAGCGGCATGTTTTGGGCTCTGACCCGGAGTGGCTGTTTGCCTCTCTGGTTTTCTGGTAGGCTTGCCTTAGCTCCTTAAGTTTCACACGGCACTGCTTCAGGTCCCTGTTATGGCCTCTGTCCTTCATGCCTGGGAGATTTTGACAAATGTTTTGGCATTTTGAAAACTGGAATGGAGTTCTGATAGCATGGATTCCTCTCTCCATACAGCGATCAGATCCCGTACCTCCCGTTCGGTCCATGCTGGAGCTCTTTTGTGATTCTGGGACTCCATCATGGTCACCTCTGCTGATGAGCTCTGCATGATCACCTGCAGCTTGCCACGCTGGCCAAACAGGAAATTGAAATTCAAAAGTTTGCAGGCCTTTTCCTGTCTACCTGGCCAGTGCATCTGAGTTGAGAGTGCTGTCCCGAGCGGTGACAATGGAGCACTCTGGGATAGCTCCCCGAGGCCAATACCATCTAATTGCGTCCACAATACCCCAAATTCAACCCAGCAAGGTCGATTTCAGCGCTAATCCCCATGTCGGGGGTGGAGTAAGGAAATCGATTTTAAGAGCCCTTTAAGTCGAAAAAAAGGGCTTCGTCGTGTAGACGGGTGCAGGGTTAAATCGATTTAACGCTGCTAAATTTGACCTCAACTCCTAGTGTAGACCAGGGCTTAGTAGTCTGGTGTGGAGTGGTTGCATGGCTGTTCTGCAACTAACCTCCATGGGCTGACATGACAGTTGGGGCCTTTGTTCATCCCCTACCTAGGGAGCTAGGCCTGTGGATTTATGTAGTGGTGGAGTCCTGACCACTTCCTTGTACTTCCCCACCACACTGCCAAGTCATGCTAATTCTTCTGTGAGGTCTGTCTTCCTCTGTAGCCAGGAGCTGTGGTGTGTTTGGCACTTAACTGAGCTAAGATCAAGTGTAACCAATTTATTTGAGCATAAGCTTTCGTGAGCTACAGCTCACTTCATCGGATGCATACTGTGGAAAGTACAGAAGATCTTTTTATACACACAAACCATGAAAAAATGGGTGTTAACCTTTTGTAGTGGTATTCTCTCCCCCGACTCCACTCTCCTGCTGGTAATAGCTTATCTAAAGTGATCACTCTCTCCTTACAATGTGTATGATAATCAAGTTGCGCCATTTCCAGCACAAATCCAGGTTTTCTCAAATAAATTGGTTAGTCTCTAAGGTGCCACAAGTACTCCTTTTCTTTTTGCGAATACAGACTAACACGGCTATTACTCTGAAAAAAGATCAAGTGTAGTTTCTGTTATTATCAGTTTAATTACTTGTCTGCATGTTCAGCCCTCCATATTCAGAATGTTATTTTTGCAGCCATAAGAGTCAAAGATTTTGGCCCCAACTCTGGGCTGAACTTGTTGTAGATGCAGCCCAGGAGTGGGAGTGGGGAACTGCTTTTGCCCCTCCTGGACTCTTGGGCTGCTAGGATCCCATTTGACCCCGGGTATAAGCTAGTGCATTGACACTGGCTGCTCTGATTTATGCCTTCGCTGCTGTGATTTCCAACGGACTGTCTGGCAGCCCAGAATGGCTGAAGCACTGAGATTTCCTGCTGCATCTTTTGTCTCTTCACATTTCCTTCTTTCCCTAGGACATGCTCCTATTCTGGTCCTGCAGCACTGACTGTGATGAAGTGTGGCATTGGTCCATTACTCTGGCCATCCATTTTCAGTGAATCCCCTAACAATAAGGGTAATCTGTGGTGCGCAGATCTGTCTGGTTAATTGTGGAATGCCGCTACCAGGCTGGCAAGGTTTGCACTTTCCAGATCTGAGTCTAGACTCAAAGGAGACATTAAAGCCTTAAGTGACACTGGCCTAGGCAGGAGTTAAGCTGAGGCTGAATGAGTTGCTGGGAGCTGCCCAAGGAGTGTGAGTGAGTGCTGACAGGGTGCAAGGAGATCCAGAAAGCATGCTGCAGCAGGACAGTCTGCTTGTCTCAACCCAAAGATGGTGGTAACTTGGCTGAATGGAGTTTACCAAAGCCTTGAAGGAAAGATTAAGATTTAGGTAAGGGAAAACCTGTATGGGCCTTTATTGTTTTATCCCTTTGTGCTGCGTAGTGTGTACCTTTGGGTAAATCAATAAATAGTGCTTTATGTTGAAGAAGCTGTTTTTGGGTCACTTTATTCAGCCCCTATCTCAGACTCCAGAGGAAAAGGGCATACAAATACCATTGGGTCTGGCGAGTTAACACAGTTGGTAAATAGGGGGGCTGCAGCCTAAAGATCCAATCTAGATTCATAGATTCCAAGGCCAGATCATCTATTGTAATCCATTGTGATCATCTAGTCTGGTCTTCTGTTTAACACACAAAACTCCCCAAAATAATTCCTAGAGTAGATCTTTTAGAAAAACATTCAATCTTGTTTTAAAAATTGTTAATGATGGAGCACCCACCACAACTGTTGAAAGAGGGGTAGGGTAGGTCTGTGTAGTTCCGCCTTGCGGGGGTTGAAGATAGCACAACCTGTTCCGTGAGAGGGCACTCAAGAGGGACTGTTAGGGGATGAAAGCATAGCTCACTTTGTAACTGTGACACATGCTTAACTTTATGCTTCTGAGTAGTCCCATTTAAGTTAATAGGACTACCCATAGACCTAAAGTTAGGCATGTACATACATGTTTGCAGGATCAGTTCCTAAAGCAGAATTTAGCCCTTAGTTTACATTAAATAGACCCCATTGAATTCAGTGGCATTAAATTGGTGTAATTTAGGGTAGAATCTGTCCCTAAGTTAGGACAAAAACAACAGAAGGAAGTGAAACAGAAAGAATGCATATGAGGAAGGGAAGACGAGGCTGACTACAGGGAGATTCTGAGGCTAGTTAGATTAATGAGATGCATGTTTTAAGGGTTGAAATGATGTTCCTTTGCCTCTTGGGCACTACTAAAATTGAACCCTGAAAATCTGATTTTTCTATTACTGTTCATAATTTTAGTTCCAAAAAGTTAGGTTTTGGTGGGTTTTTTTTAAAAGAAGGTCCATTTGAAAATAATATAAGTGTGGACATGGAAAATGATTCAAGTATTTATTTTTTAAAAAAGCAAGTTGATGTCAAGAATCTCTGAGTTTATATTAAATACACTCCAGCGGGTCAGTACTTATTGAAGTATGACAAAACAGCTCACTGTTTAATATAGTTTAATCCTTAGACTTAGCATTGAAAATAACATGTTACTCTCTGCTGTAATGTTAGATGTCTCTAGTTAGGGATACAACATTTTGTAGTGCTGGAATAAAAGAGAACTGGAGGTTATGATTAGAGCTGGGCACAATTTTATGAATACAACCTTTTTTTTAAATAAAAAATGGCCTTTTTTTAAATTGGAAAATTTTCATGAAAATGTTTGATTAAAATTTTAAAAAATCCTTTTTTCAAGGAAACTGGGAAAAAGAAAACTGGGAAATGTGGTCTCGATGAAATTACTATAAGGTGGGTGCACAATTGATTGAAAGACCATATTCAGAAGAGTTATCAATGTTTCATTGTCAAACTGGTTATCTAGTGGGGGCCCACAGGGGTGAGTCGTGGTTCTGGATCTATTCAATGTTTTCATTAATTACTTGGATAATGGTGTGAAGAATATGTTTATAAAATTTGCAGATGTCACTAAGCTGGGAGGGGTTGCAAGCACTTTGGAGGACGGGCTTAGAATTCAAAACAACCTTGACAAATTGTCGAATTGGTCTGAATTCAACAAGATGAAATTAATAAAGACAAGTGCATAGTACTTGACATAGGAAGGAAAAATGAAATACACAATTACAAAATGGTAGTCCAGCCCCGACCCAGCGCCTCAGCCGGAGCGCTGGAGCGGGGCTGAGCCATGTGGTCCGGCCCCCAACCCAGCACCCCGACAGGAGCGCTGGAACGTGGGCCAGGCCAGATGCAACCCATGGGCCGTAGTTTGCCCACCCCTGAGCTAATGTCATAAATAGAGAAGAAGGATAGTCCAGTGGTTAGGGTGCTAACCTGGGAGTGGGCAGACCTTGATTCAAGTCCCTGCTCTGCCACAGCTTTGTTATATGACCTTGGCCAAGTCACTTTGGGCTCGTCTTCACTACGGCACGACATCAGTTCCATTGATGCAGCGGCACTGATGTAGCACGTCTTGCGAAAACGCGCTATATTGATGGAAGAGCGCTTTCCCATCGATGCATTTACTCCCCCTCCCTCAACGAGAGGCAGAAGCTATGTTGGTGGGAGATGGAGGCAGAGCTTAGAGTCGATGTAACTTGTTTACAGTAAGTTATATCGACTTAAGCGGTAGTGTAGACAAGTCCTTAGTCTCTCTTTTCTTCAGTTTTCCATCAGTTAAATGGGATAACAATACTTACCTACCTCATGGGGGTGGTGTGAGGGAAAAATACACTAAAGATGTGAGGTGCTCAGATACTGTGGCAGTGGGAGCCATACAAGTACCTAAATTAAAGAGATTAGGTGTTGTTAGATATTTTTGATTAGAAGCAGCAGTGCTATTCATTTATATGTGATTATTGTGTATTTTAGCCTCAGCATAGAGAAGGAGAATATGGATGGAGTGTGGTATCACATACAGAGCCCTGAGTTCATAGTTGGTTTGGGTCACAGATGAAATGAGTTTGCTGGTTTTAGTGCATGACACAAAGATAGTCCCCAGCTGGTCATAATCTGTGATCAGTCTGTGTTCTTGAGACCCACATTTACAGTTGCAGGTCAAGGTAAAATACTTTTTTGTAAAGAAGTTTGCATAGCACCTGCCTATCACTGTGCCTGGTTCTAGGAAGTGGTGTTTGCCTCTCACTTTCCTGGGCAAAAAGGATCACTACGTTCACCCAAAAACATTGAAAATGGAAAGCAAAGTTTTGAATTACAGTCCTGCTGCATGTATTAACCATATTGATTTCAACTGAGAACAGACTTTGCTTAGCCTTGTTATACTGAGACCATTATGCTCGCCCTTAAGTAACAACAAAGTTATAATCAGTGAGCTCGATTTTCATGGTCTTTGCGCTGTGTGCCTGCTGAGCCCCGAACGAATCAAAACCACCTGGAGAGTTGCTGAATTGTTTTCCATTTTCACTGTTAACAAAAAAAGTTTCACAATTGCGTCTCAAACAGAGAAGAGAGAGCTTCATTTCCCTATTGGGAGTTTGAATCCCTGACAGAAGCCTTTGCAAGAGCACAGCGGTAATGACGTTATAGAGCATTTTGTTGGTTAGACAAATATAGAAGTGCTTTGTTAAGCTGAGGTCAACTTCTGTGACAGTGTGTTTATAAACGAAGAAATTTCTGGACTGTTCCCTTTGCTTTCTGTATATGAAATGAGCTGTACATGGGAGATGTTTAATATAATTGAAATGAGGCCTACAAATATATATTTCATTTTTCTTATAGTATTTACATCTGTTGGGGCCTTTTTAAATTCTTCATGCATCTAGATTGTTAGCAAATTCAGAGTTCTGGCTCATGGACTGTCTTTGCACTGTAGGATTCTCTTGCTAAGCTCACCAGCCCTGGAATCATTAATAATAAAGCCATAAAAGGGCATTCATCCACAGTTGGATCCAAAAGTTCCAGAAGAGAAGGCTATAAAAAGGCCCAGCATCTGTATCCATCTTTAAATCTTGTTTTTTTCCTCCCTGCAAAGTAGTTACAGAACCATGTTTTCCCTTTTCGTTCTTTTGGAAAGTGGTCCGTTTTTTTTAAACGTTTTCAAAAATTTTGTGTGTTATATACAATGTAACATTTCTAATAATATTATATTCCCGCCCTCCAACCCGTTGAAAAATAAATCTCATTTTTGCAATACCCACACAGCTGATATAAACTTTTCAAATTTTGAAAATTTTTGATGGGTAACACAGACTAATTTTTCATGAAAATTTTTGCAAATTTTTTCCCCATTTTTTTGGCCAACTCTATAAATGAAGAAAGACAAACAAATGTACTGTAGCCATAATAAAGAAATGAGTACGTGATTTAGTATATTGTAAGTTTATTTTAGCAAATCTGTTAAAGATGATTGTTTACCGTGTTGTTATAGCTGTCTCTTGAAAAAGAAAATTCATAATAAAGAGTTTTAAAAGAGCTGGTCAAGTTTCTATCTGGATCATTAACATTTCTTTTTAATAAGTCCTGGAACGCTGGGGAAGTTCCAGAAGACTGGAACTAAGCTAATGTTGTGTCAATATTTAAAAACGGGATAACCTGGGTAATTATAGGCCTGTCAGTCTGACATTAACCCTTAGCCAAAAAAAAAAAAAAAAGAAAATGGCTGACACAGGACTAGATAAGTCTTCACTGCAGAGGATGTGAAGGAGAGTCTCAAACCTGAGTCATTCTTTTTAGTTGACAAATTTGAGGAAATGTCCTAAACTGAGGAGTCAGTAGAGGAGGTTTTGGAACAAATTGATAACTTAAATAGTAATAAGTCACCATTTATGGATGTACTGATGTAGCTCATGAAAGCTTATGCTCAAATAAATTTGTTGGTCTCTAAGGTGCCACAAGTACTCCTTTTCTTTTTGCGGATACAGACTAACACGGCCGTTACTCTGAAACCTAAATTACTCAAGATAGTTAAAGTCCAAAGCTGACTGCAAAGAGTTACAAAGGGATTTCACAAAATTGGGTAACTGGGCAACAAAATGACAGATTAAATTCAGTGTTGATAAATGCAAAGTAATGCACATTGGAAAAATATAATCCCAACTCTACATACAAAATGATGGGTCAAAATTTGCTGTTATCACTCAAAAATGAGATCTTGGAGTCATCCCTTTGAAAACATCTGTTCAATATGGCAGTCAAAAACGCTAACAATGTCAGGAACGATTAGGAAAGGGATAAATATCATAGAGCCACTATAAATTCATGGTGCACCCATACTTGCTATATTGTGTGCAGTTCTGGTCCCCCCATCTCAAAAAAGTTACTTTAGAATTGGAAAACATACAGAGAATTGCTGCAGAAATGAATAGTGGTACGGAACAGCTTTCATATGAGGAGAGCTTAAAAAGTCTGTATCTGCAAAAAGAAAAGGAGTACTTGTGGCACCTTAGAGACTAACCAATTTATTGGAGCATAAGCTTTCATGAGCTACAGCTCACTTCATCGGATGCATTCAGTGGAAAATACAGTGGGGAGATTTTAAATACACAGAGAACATGAAACAATGACTGTTACCATACACACTGTAACAAGAGTGATCAGGTAAGGTGAGCTGTTACCAGCAGGAGAGAAAAAAAACCTTTTGTAGTGATAATCAAGGTGAGCCATTTCCAGCAGTTGACAAGAACATGTGAGGAACAGTAGGAGGGGAAATAAACATGGGGAAATAGTTTTACTTTGTGTAATGACACATCCATTCCCAGTCTTTATTCAAGCCTAATTTAATGATGTCCAGTTTGCAAATTAATTCCAATTCAGCAGTCTCTTGTTGGAGTCTGTTTTTGAAGTTTTGTTGTTGTAATATTGCAACTTTTAGGTCTATAATCGAGTGACCAGAGAGATTGAAGTGTTCTCCGACTGGTTTTTGAATGTTATAATTCTTGACATCTGATTTGCGTCCATTTATTCTTTTACGTAGAGACTGTCCAGTTTGGCCAGTGTACATGGCAGAGGGGTGTTGCTGGCACATGATGGCATATATCACATTGGTAGGTGTATGGGTGAATGAGCCTCTGATATTGTGGCTGATGTGATTAGGCCCTATAATGGCATCCCCTGAATAGATATGTGGACACAGTTGGCAACGGGCTTTGTTGCAAGGATAGGTTCCTGGGTTAGTGGTTTTGGTGTGTGGTGTGTGTTGCTGGTGAGTATTTGCTTCAGGTTGTGGGGCTGTCTGTAAGCAAGGACTAGCCTGTCTCCCAAGATCTGTGAGAGTGATGGGTCATCCTTCAGGACAGGTTGTAGATCCTTGATGATGCTTTGGAGAGGTCTTAGTTGGGGGCTGAAGGTGATGACTAGTGGCGTTCTGTTATTTTCTTTGTTGGGCCTGTCCTGTAGTAGGTGACTTCTGGGTACTCTTCTGGCTCTGTCAATCTGTTTCTTCACTTCAGCAGGTGGGTATTGTAGTTGTAAGAATGCTTGATAGAGATCTTGTAGGTGTTTGTCTCTGTCTGAGGGGTTGGAGCAAATGTGGTTGTATCATAGAGCTTGGCTGTAGACAATGGATCGTGTGGTGTGGTCTGGATGAAAGCTGGAGGCATGTAGGTAAGTATAGTGTCAGTAGGTTTCCAGTATAGGATGGTGTTTATGTGACCATCACTTATTAGCACCGTAGTGCCCAGGAAGTGGATCTCTTGTGTGGATTGATCCAGGCTGAGGTTGATGGTGGGATGGAAATTGTTGAAATCATGGTGGAATTCCTCAAGGGCTTCTTTTCCATGGGTCCAGATGATGAAGATGTCATCAATGTAGCGCAAATAGAGTAGGGGCATTAGGGGACGAGAGCTGAGGAAGCATTGTTCTAAGTCAGCCATTAAAATGTTGGCATACAAAAAGTCTGGGACTGTTTAGTTTAGAAAATAGATGACTAAGGGTGATATGACAGAGATCTATAAAATGAATGGTATGGAGAAAGTGAATAGGCAGGTGTTATTTACTGTATCACATAACACAAGAACCAGGGATCACCAATGAAATTCATAGGCAGCAAGTTTAAAATAAACATAAAGTACTTCTTCACACAACACAATCCATTTGTGGAGCTTGTTGCTGGGGGATGTTTTGAAGGCCAAAAGTATAACTGTTCAAAAAAGAATTAGATAAGTTAATGGAGGATTGGTCCATCAATGGCTATTAGCCTGATAGTCAGGGACGCAACCTCATGCTCTGGGAGTTCCTAGCCTCTGAATTCCAGAAACTGGGAGTAGACGACAGGGGATGGACCACTCAAAAATTGCCTCTTTCTGTTCATTCCCTTTAAAGTGTCTGGCACTGGCCATTGTCAGAAGACAGGATACTGGGCTAGATTGACCGTTGGTGTGACCCAGTATGACCGTTCTTATGTTCTCTAGATTAAATAATAATTAAAGGATTATATAAATAACATGGTTTTATCGAAAATAGATCTTGTCAAACTAACCTGTTATAATTTTTTGATGAGATTGTAAGTTTGATTGAAAAAGGTAATAGTGTTGTTCGTTACATAGTTAGATTTCTCTGAAGTATTTGAGTTGATATCACACAGCACTTGCATTTAGAAATCAGAAGTATACAGAATTATCACAGCACACATTAAATGGGTTAAAAACTGGCTAGCTAATAAGTCTAAAAGTGGTAGATTTCAGAGTAGCAGCCATGTTAGTCTGTATCTGCAAAAAGAACAGGAGTACTTGTGGCACCTTAGAGACTAACACATTTATTAAAGCATAAGCTTTCGTGGGCTTCAGCCCACTTCATCGGATGCATAGAATGGAACATATAGTAAGAAGATATATAGACACATACAGAGAAGGTGGAAGTTGCCATACAAACTATAAGAGGCTAATTAATTAAGATGAGCTGTTATCAACAGGAGAAAATCTTTTGTAGTGATAATCAAGATGGCCCATTTAGACAATTGACAAGAAGGTGTGAGGATACTTAACTTAGGGAAATAGATTCAAATATGTGTAATGACCCAGCCACTCCCAGTCTCTATTCAAACCCTAGTTAATGGTATCTAGTTTGCATATTAATTCAAGCTCAGCAGTTTCTAGTTGGAGTCTGTTTTTGAAGCTTCTCTGTTGCAAAATTGCCACCCTTAAATCTCTTACTGATTGGCCAGAGAGGTTGAAGTGTTCTCCTACCGGTTTTTGAATGTTATGATTCCTGATGTCAGATTTGTGTCCATTTATTCTTTTGCGTAGAGACTGTGCGGTTTGGCCAATGTACATGGCAGAGGGGCATTGTTGGCACATGATGGCATATATCACATTGGTAGATGTGCAGGTGAATGAGCCCCTGATGGCGCAGCTAATGTGATTAGGTCCTATCATGGTGTCACTTGAATAAATATGTGGACAGAGTTGGCATCGGGCTTTGTTGCAAGGATAGGTTCCTGGGTTTGTGTTTTTGTTGAAGCAAATATTCTCCAGCAACCACACAACAAGTAGGGCTTGAACACTGGGTCCCAGCTTGACTCAGGCTCAGGAGAGTGAGTTTGTGTGTGTGTGTGTGGGGGGGGGGGGGCGGCGCAGAGAAAACCTGGATTTGTGCTGGTAATGGCCCAACTTGATGATCACTTTAGATAAGCTATTACCAGCAGGACAGTGGGGTGGGAGGAGGTATTGTTTCATGATCTCTGTGTGTATATAATTTCTTCTGCAGTTTCCACGGTATGCATCCGATGAAGTGAGCTGTAGTTCACGAAAGCTCATGCTCAAATAAATTGGTTAGTCTCTAAGGTGCCACAAGTACTCCTTTTCTTTTTGCGAAGACAGACTAACACGGCTGTTACTCTGAAACCGCTCAAACCCTCGAGTACCATGGGGTCGAAGCCCTGGGTTAGCGTGATTTGTATGTAGATGGAAGGAGGATTAGGCTTGAACCTGAGTTTGAACCCTGGGTTTACATTGCAGTGTAGAAATGCCCTATGAATATTTCCATTATTGGTGATAATTTTTAAATAGAAAATTCTCAATGACTGTTACTCTAACTGTATAAATATTTCTTTCCTTTCAGAATTCCACTACTGTGCAATGAAAAGAATCTTCATTCCTGGGAACTGAAACTGGTGGATTATTCCTAGCTCCCTTGATGATTATAAAATGGAGCCCCTATCATTCAAAGTTAAAAAACTTCAAGCACCCACTGATATCTCAGTGGATTTTAGTCTCCAGCTTGTTGGTTCTCTGCCAGTGCATTCTCTAACCACCATGCCAGTGCTGCCTTGGATTGTGGCAGAGATTCGGCGGCTCAGTATGCCGTCTTCCATGGAAGAACCTAGCACCAGCCAAATCCGGCTTTATGTTTCACCAGCAAGCCTGCGATGTGGACTAGACACAGGGAAAAGCCAACAGTGGGATCCTTTGATTTGTTCCAGCCTGTTTGAGTATAAGCCACAGCATGTCCACAAACTGATTCACAATAGCCACGATCCAAGCTACTTTGCTTGTCTGATAAAGGATGGAGCAGTAAATCAGCAAAGTATCTGTTATGTATTCAGAGCTGCTGATCAAACAAAAGTAAGTAAAAAAGCAATTCTCAGAGCTTGCTTCACTCCGTGAGATATTAGAAGCTGATTTATAGAGCATGATGTAAATGCACAAGAGAAGTTAATACTGTGTGTTTGAAAATGAGGTAGCTTTTCTGATCTTTGGATCTTTTCATTACAGTCTGAGTTCTTGAAACTCTTTTTACAAAGTAAGGCCTCAGTTTTGCAAAGACTTAACACATGGGCTGAACTTTACATTCTTTTTACTGTGTGAAGTTAGGCACATGTAAATCTTTGCAGGATCAGGGCTTAGTTTACAATAAGCTAGTGATATGGGCTGAAATCCTGGCCCCGTTGAAGTCAGTGGAAGTTTTTCTATTGATGTCAGCGGGGCTAGGATTTCACCCATAAACTGCCCTGGACCTTCTCTAATTCTGCATTATATGAGTAGCTTGTGTTCCCTCTGAGAAGGCTGTAGTGCTAAAAATAGGCATCCAGTTCTGCTCTTCTGATTCAAGTGAGTAATCTGCTAAAGCTACATTCTCAGATGAGTAAGGTGAGTAAAACTGGGCATTTGGTTTCTGCAGCTGACCAGTAATGTTTAGTGGGCAAAGCAGCAGTACCATTGAAATATAAGTTGTAGTTATTAATATTGGAGGCAGAGCTCACATTGGGCCAAATTCTTTATGCGTTACTCACGAGAGTAGCCCCACTGAAGCACCTCACAGGGACTCTTTGCATGTGTACAGCTTATCGGATTGATTTATGTACTTACAGCTACCTGCTCTGGAGCAAGTCAGGGTATAACACCAAACTCGTGGTGCCTGGCTCAGAGCTGGATTGGACACAGCTTTAATTAAATTCCCCCAAGATAAAAAGGCAGCTAAGTAAACTAACAGCCAAATAGGACTTAAATCACAAGCACTTAAGTGAGAAAATACTGTCAAATTAAAAATGGGCCTCTCGATAAGATCTAAGATGAATTTCAGTACAGGATGGGGAGTAGATGTTTTAGGACAGGGGTCTCAAATGCAAATGACCATGAGGGCCACATGAGGACTAGTATGTTGGCCCGTGGGCCGAACCACTGACCAGACCACCCCACCCCACCCCACCCCACCCCACACTACCCTGGCCCCGCCCCCACTCCACCCTTCTGTGAGGCCCCGTGCCTGCCCCGCCTCTTCCCACCCCTTCCCTGCCCCCATTCCAACCCCTTCCCTGAAATCCCCACCCCAACTCTGCCCCCTCCTGCCCCCAGGGGGTGCAGGAGGGGTGCAGGGTGCGGCAGGGGGCTCAGGGCAGGGGTTGGGGAGCAAGAGGTGTATGGGGTGCGTCAGGGGGCTCAGGACAGGGGGTCGGGGTACAGGGTGGGGCAGGGGGGCAGGGTGTGGCAGGCAGCTCAGGGCAGGGGGTTGGGATGCAGGAGGGGTGCAGGGTGTAGCATGAGGCTCAGAACAGGGGTTTGGGGTGTAGGAGGTGTGGGGGGTGCGGTGGGGGCTCAGGGCAGGGGTTTGGGGTGCAGGGGGGTCAGGGTGTGGCAGGCGGCTCAGGTCAGGGGGTTAGGGTGCGGGGTACAGCAGGGGGCTTAGGGCAGGGGGTCGGGGTGCAGGACTGGTGTTGGGTGCAGCAAGGGGCTCAGGGCAGGGGGTTTGGCTGCAGGAGGGGTTTGGGAGGCGGGTCTGGCCCGGCGCTCACCGGGGGCAGGGCAGGCTCCCTGCCTGCCTGCCCCGCCCCCTCACCACTCCAGGAAGCGGCTGGGACCTGGGGCGGGGTACAGGGGTCTGTGTGTTGCCCTGGCCGCGCTTCCAGGTACTTTCCCTGAAGCTCCCATTGGCCGGGAATGAAGAACCGCGGCCAGTGGGAGCTTCGGGTGAGGTACCTGCAGGAGCAGCCAGGGCAACACACAGACTCCTGTGGCCCCCCTCCCACAGGTCCCGGCCGCTTCCCAGAGCGGCGCGGGGGTGGGGCAGGCAGGCAGGCAGGGAGGGAGCCTGCCCTGCCCCGGTGCGCGCCGGGCCAGAGCCGCTCTAGGTAAATGCTGGGGGGGCCACGGGGAGCAGGAGGGCCGCAGATAATAACCCTGTGGGCTGTGTGTTTGAGACCCCTGTTTTAGGACTTGGCACTGAGTAGAAAGAATCTGTTATATATGTGTGGGTTGTGGTTTTGTTAGGATCATGGTTAATAAGCAACTTTGATCACCTCCAGTACAATTTCTTCTGCAACAACAGAGTGAAAAGCAAAGTACTATTTCCACTTGCTTGATCAGACTCTGGAGCTGTTTGAAATAAGAGAGAGGGGGAAATATAAAGATTTGGGTTTACAGTTTCAACTTTGTCCATAAATTTTGGATGCCAGAGTCTATGATCATTATTGTTTTAATTTGGAATTGCCTTATCTCCGTTTGTTCTCCTTTACAGGGTCCATTTATTCTGTCTGTGATGCGTGCATGTAACTCCCATTAACATTATTGAAAGTTGTGTATGCTTATCAAGGTGAGAGAGAGATCTATGTATTGAGACAGCAGGGTACCCAGATTGGGAGCACAGCATTGTCTAGGATCATTATTGTTTTAATTTGGAATTGCCTCATCTCTATTTTGTTCTCTTATAGAAGAAACAAGTATTAGAAGTCTAACTTCTGTGGACTGAGTGACTCAACAGTCTCTTGCTCCAGTCCATTAGATATCTTGTCCCAGAGGACTCCTTTCAGTGCCTGCAACATTTGCTCTGAGGAATCAAACAGCAGTTTTCCAGATTTAGATTGTGTTGGCAAGGTCAGCTTCCTTTCAGTTGCTCCTAGGATGGACAAAAAATGTTCTGCATATTTTTTCTATTTGTGCTTGTTATTCAGAAAGAGAGACAACAGTCCAAATTAGCTTGGTGACAGAGCTGAGGTATTAAAACCTTGTTGTATATGAACCCCCCACAGAGCAGGTCTTGAACTCACACTGGATTTACTATACTTATTTACCAGTCCAGTCTTACTGAATAAAAGTTTAGAAGTTATGATCTCACCCTTGTGAAAAACTAAGGCAGAATTTGGCTACGTTGGGGAAATTAAATCTCTCCATTGGGTCAAATATAACTTCTTAATACAGTGGTTGCAGCTACAGTAAATTTTATTACTTATTCTCAGTGTTACTTTTCATTACCCACACCCCTCAGGCTCTCTCCAAAATGTTGTAATAATTAGATAGAGACATCTGATCTATTTTGATTAAAACATTATAAGATACAAGGTCCACAACCACTTTCATCTCTGTGGATGAATCTGGAAAAGACTATGGTTGATGTAGATGGAATTCACATTAAGACAGGGCTCCTGCCCAAATTAGGTTGAAAAACCAGTCTTGAATTACAACAAAAAATATATGGTTATGAGTTCACAAGCACGATCAAATAGGGTTGTCAGCTGTCTCGATTTTACCCAGACAGTCCAGTTTTTGGCTTCTGTGTCCAGGTGTTATTTAGGGATGCCAGATGCTTGGTTTTTGACTGGAAAGTCCGGTTGAAAAGGGGACCTGGCGACGCTAAATGACACCTGAACCAAAAGTCTGGTTACCGCGGGGTGGGGAAGGTGCTGCGTCATTGGAAAAAGGCAAATATAGTGCCCTTCTTTAAAAAAGGAAAGAAGGAGAACCCGGGGAACTGCAGACTGGTCAGCCTCACCTCAGTCCCTCGAAAAGTCATGGAGCAGGTCCTCAAGGAAACCATTTTGAAGCACTTGGAGGAGAGGAAGGTGATCAGGAACAGTCAACATGGATTCACCAAGGACAAGTCCTGCCTGACCAACCTGATTGCCTTCTATGATGGAATAACTGGTTCTGTGGATAGGGGAAAGCAGTGGACATGATATATCTTGACTTTAGCAAAGCTTTTGACACTGTCTCCCACAGTGTTCTTGCCAGCAAGTTAAAAAAGTATGGACTGGATGAATGGACTATAAGGTGGATAGAAAGCTGGCAAGATTGTCGGGCTCAACCGGTAGTGATCAATGGCTCGATGTCTAGTTGGCAGCCGGTATCAAGCAGAGTGCCCCAGGGGTCGGTTCAGGGGCTGGTTTTGTTCAACCTCTTTATTAATGATCTGGATGATGGGATAGATTGCACCCTCAACAAGTTTGCGGATGACACTAAGCTGGGAGGAGAGGTAGATACGCTGGGGGGTAGGGATAGGGTCCAGAGTGACCTAGACAAACTGGAGGATTGGGCCAAAAAAAATCTGATGAGGTTCAACAAGGACAAGTGCAGAGTCCTGCACTTAGGATGGAAGAATCCCATGCACCGCTAAAGGCTGGGGACTGACTGGCTGGCTAAGCAGCAGTTCTGCAGAAAAGGACCTAGGTATTACAGTGGATGAGAAGCTGGATATAAGTCAGCAGTGTGCCCTTGTTGCCAAGAAGGCCAACGACATATTGGGCTGCATTAGTATGAGCAAATCGAGAGAAGTGATTATCCCCCTCTATTCGGCACTGGTGAGGCCACAGCTAGAGTATTGCATCCAGTTTTGGGCTCCCCACTACAGAAAGGATGTGGACAAATTGGAGAGAGTCCAGCGGAGGGCAGTGAAAATTATCGAGGGGATGGGGCACATGACTTACGAGGAGAGGCTGAGGGAACTGGGCTTGTTTAGTGTGCAGAAGAGAAGAGTGAGGGGGGATTTGATAGCAGCATTCAACTACCTGAAGGGGAGTTCCAAAGAGGGTGGAGCTCGGATGTTCTCAGTGGTGGCAGATGACAGAACAAGGAGCAATGGTCTCAAGTTGCAGTGGGGGAGGTCTAGGTTGGATATTAGGAAACACTATTTCACTAGGAAGGTGGTAAAGCACTGGAATGGGTTACCTATGGAGGTGGTGGAATCTCCATCCTTAGAGGTTTTTAAGGTCCAGCTTGACAAAGCCTGGGCTGGGATGATTTAGCTGGGGATTGGTCCTGCTTTGAGCAGAGGTTGGACTAGATGACTTCCTGAGGTCTCTTCCAACCCTAATCTTCTATGATTCTGTTAACTTGTGCCAGCCCCTGCTCAGCCAGGGCCACCTCCTACCTCCAGGCAGGCTCCTTGAGATGATCTAGTGAGTGATGGTGGGGGGAGAGGAGTGAACAAGGGCAGGGCCTTGAGGGAAGGGATGGGGCTTTGGGTGAAGAGGTGGGGTGGAGGGGCCTGGGGAAGAGGCGGACTAGGGGCGGGGTCTTGGGGGTCCAGTTGCCAGCAATTAGAAAGGTGGTAATCCTGCTACCCAACCATTCCTGAAACCACGTCACTCTTCTTTATGTAGGATAATTAAAAAAATTGAATGTAAGGCTGTTGCTGGGCAGTAAATTAAGTATTTTTTAAAAAAATCACATAAATGAACAAATACATGTCGACTATATATACCTCATTACCTCTTGCCTTATCCATAATTAATTGACCAGTTGCTTGTGGGCATCAGGGAAGAAGCAAGTCCAAAGGTGGAATCTGAAGGAGGAGAGGGCAGTGGCCTTACAGATAAGTTCAGGGAGCATGTCCCACACATTGGGGCAGCCCGGACAGAAGAAGGCAGGAAGATGGCTGTGGGAGAAACAAATAAGAAAGACTAGTATAATTGACAGGGTGAAGAAGGGGCAATGTAGTAAGAGACAGTAGCAGAATTGTGAAGGGCTTTGAAAGTGGTGATAGAAAGCTTGAACTTAGTGCATGGAAATGAGACAGCCAGCAGAGGGTGTTGAAGGGAGAGGGTAACATAGTCATAACAACAGAGAGTGAGAAAGTATCTCCGCAGCAGTGTTCTGAATGGACCAGATTTTATTAGCTGAACACTTTTTTTTATAATCATACTGAACCAGAATGTAGGCTTGATCACTTGTGAAAGAATGTTGTTCCTATTCTGGGGTAAAATATTTTGGTAATGGGATGCAGAGCCTTTTGCCTTTGGAGCATTGACTCAAATCCAGACCAGTGGGCATACCTTCCTGTGGGTAAGAAAGGGTGCCCTTGTATTCTGCCTGGATTTAAACCAGAGATTTAGAGGATAAAAGGCTCTGTATCCTACTCTCCCAAGTAATGAACTCTACATAATTCCAAATAATGCCATGATTCTGTATTAAGATTTTGTAGCCACACTTCCCTTCTTCTGAAATGTCCTGCCCAAGATGGAAGCAATGACCCATTGTGGTATGGTTCCATCACTCTCTAGGAACTTATAGAATCACTTCTGTTGCAGCACCATGACGGTAGGGCTTAGCTGCTCTGGATGAAGTATAGGGGTAAATGGAGGACAGTATCAGGGAGCAGTTACTGTATGTGGCAAACTGCCTTAGGGACCTGACTCAGAATCATGCAAATGTCTGCACGCACAGTCCTGCCCTGCGCCATATTATGTTCTGTTCTGCATTTGATCATGCCTTAAGAGCGTTTTTTTGCACAGATGTGGGCAGCAGAGCCAAGAGCATCTTTATGGAGGGACAGGGTCAAAGGGCCTAGAACTCCCCATTCCATGCAAATCGCTGAACTCTGTAGGATTTGGAGGCTGCATCACGTAATTCATCTATGGTCCCACTCTGAGGGGACCATTAGCTGAAAATTCTACAAGGTGGCACTATTGTAGTTTCTTAAACTCTTTGTCCTCAGACGGCAAGTTAACCATGGGAGAGTACAATGTGACTCCCAAGCTGCTAGACTAAAAGTCACCTCCGGTTGATGATGTACATATCAGTCTGATTTCTAATGGGCAGGGTTCTACAAAACACAATTCATCATCACATGTTGTAACCTTGTTGGCAGTCTCAACAGAGTGATTGGGTACTGAGTGGGCTTTGTAATTTCTAGAGATATTCCCTCTAGGACACAGTGTAGACTTATATGTTGGTACCGTGCCCAGATTCCCTCATTTTGATGGATCATTCGTTTTGGTCCCAAGGTGGCTTATGTTCCACACAAATGTGATACTTCCTCACCTTTATTGCTGAAAATTATTTACATCAGAAATGCAGAATTTCTACCCCCCTCCTTTTTAAAATATGGTTCCCTCCCTCCCCTAGTTGGGATTTTATGGATGGAGAGGTATGGTGGACTGAAGTGAAGGTGGGGAAACCTGTACTGCTGTTCTCCATGGGTAAACAGAGTACTTTAGCGGTTACGGTTTCTAATCTGTCACCATTTTTGAACATTTAAATCCACTTTGGATATAACTGAATGAGAAACAGATAATGACAAGCTAATAGAGCATTGTTACAGGATATTGCTCTCCTACTGCTTCGTAACTGGCAAGATTTTCATAGAAAATAAATGTAGTGGTAAAGCTCCTCATTTGTTTTCAGTTTAGGAGACACTGATTTTGTACCCCATTAGAATGATTTTTCTTTGATATATCAGAATCATTGGCTTCATGTAGATGCATTCATTTTATCTGATGGATGTTTTGTGTAGTAAATGGAAATTTGGTCACTTTACTGTCATTGATCTAATGATATATTAAGGATGGCTTAGAGGTAGGATAAATTGGGCACAATTATACTTTTACAGAAACAAATTTTAGACTTCTGTAAAGCCATTAAGTTCTATGATATTCTTGATTTACACAAGTGTGAGAGAAGCATCAGGCACAATTTGTGCAATACAATACATTGGAGACCAACTTATCCAGAAATGTGTTCTTCAGAGCAGAGTTGTGTTTATTTTAAGTGATCAGTGAACGATATAGTCAGCAAAAAGAAAAGGAGGACTTGTGGCACCTTAGACACTAACAAATTTATTTGAGCTATAGCACACTTTATCAGATGCATTCAGTGGATGCAAGTCCTCCTTTTCTTTTTGCAGATATAGTCAGGTATCCAACAATCTGATTGGCAGTCAGAAATTCCACTTGGCAATGCAGTGACGAAAAATCCTTCTCACCACTCTCTAGGGGTTAGTGAAGCAGCATGTTTGAAGGTTCATTTCTGATAAAACTGAAGTTTGGCTGTTTATTCAAACCCTCCAAATTTTTTCAGTCTGAAAATCTAGGCTGGACATCTTATGAGAACAGGCATTTCTGTGAGATTTCCAGTGGTTCCTGCAGAACCAGGAAAAGCAGAAAAATGCACAAATAAAAGCCGCATAATAGTTCAGCTTTGGGAAAAGGTTAACTTCAGTTCTTATTTTTCTCCCTAATCAGTTTGCCATTCTTAGAAAGAGAACAAGTTAAGGAAACCCACAAACCATAACAAACTGTAATTCTAACGCCATAGGCAATAGAAAGGCATGCTTGTGTTTATCAGGGCTGTTAATCCTTTAATGAAAAACATTAGATAGAATCATACACTTTTATTGTGGACAGAAATGTTACAACTGATTCAAGCAGGATTCTGACAGGCATCTTTGAAGAAGGCAGAGATGTGCACCCTCAAAGTCTTCATTCTGCAGAGACTGAAGGTGTGCCTGCTAGGTGGTGTCTCAATTGTTCCTCTGATGTGTCTGTCTGGGATAATGTTAGTTTTCTAGCTACTCTGCAGGAGCAATTCTCAACCAGGGGTCTGAAGCCCCCTGTGGGTCCGCAAGCAGGTTTCGGGGATTTACCAAGCAGGGCTGGCATTAGACTCATTGGGGCCCAGGGCAGAAAGCTGAAGCCCCACCACACGGGGCTGAAGCCAAAGCCTGAGCAATTTAGTGTTGCAGGGTTGCCCTGCTTACTGGTCCTGGCTTTTATGTGCAGAAAAACAGTTGGACTAGATGACTCAGAAAGGCTCAGAAAGGAAAAGGCTGAGAACCCCTGCTCTACAGGAAGAAGATTTGACTCATAATGGGTGCAATTCACTCTTTTGAGAGGACCCCCACACAATGCCTTCCACACAGCAGAATCCCTGCAGTACTTCTATGTGGGGGAGCCACGGTCAGAGCAACTGTACAGGCTGACCTTTGATTGCCTGAGGGTCTGGTAGGTATGCTCCATGTTGGCTGCAGGTATTTTGGAGTGGAAGGGAGAACTGAAGGCGGGTCAGGGAAGAAAAAATATCTTGAATCCTTAAGAATCAGTGTCCTAACAGACAAAGCATAAGATGGGGTATTAGTTGGTGTCTGCTGCAAACCCACCAATCGCTAGGGAACAGGATGACCGCCTTCTTATGCACCTATCTATAATGTATAGGAAAGAAGTTCCATGATCATGGATGACTGCAATTGGAGTGACACAAGCTGGAGATCTCATGCTACGAGTCTTAAAACATCCTTGGAATTTCTAAATATTATAGATGACAATTTCCTAACTCCAAAAGTGTTGTAGCCAACAAGGGGGAATTCTATATTAGCCCTGGTCTACGCTGGGGGGGGGAGGGAGTGTGTGTTGACCTAAGATATGCAACTTCAGATACGCGAATAGTGTAGCTGAAGTCGGTGTATCATAGGGTATGCCTACATTACGGAATAAGGTCGAATTTATAGAAGTCGGTTTTTTAGAAATCGGTTTTATATATTCGAGTGTGTGTGTCCCCACAGAAAATGCTCCAAGTGCATTAAGTGCATTAACTCGGCGGAGCGCTTCCACAGTACCGAGGCTAGAGTCGACTTCCGGAGCGTTGCACTGTGGATAGCTATCCCACAGTTCCCGCAGTCTCCACTGCCCATTGGAATTCTGGGTTGAGATCCTAATGTCTGATGGGGCTAAAACATTGTTGCGGGTGGTTCTGGGTACATATCGTCAGGCCCCCCTTCCCTCCCTCCCTCCGTGAAAGCAAGGGCAGACAATCGTTTCACGCCTTTTTTCCTGAGTTACCTGTGCAGACGCCATACCACAGCAAGCATGGAGCCCGCTCAGGTAACCGTCACCATATGTCTCCTGGGTGCTGGCAGACGCGGTACGGCATTGCTACATAGTAGCAGCAACCCATTGCCTTCTGGCAGCAGACAGTAAAGTACGACTGGTAGCCGTCCTCATCATGTCTGAGGTGCTCCTGGCCACGTCGGCTGGGAGCGCCTGGGCAGACATGGGTGCAGGGACTAAATTTGGAGTGACTTGACCAGGTCATTCTCTTTAGTCCTGCAGTCAGTCCTATTGAACTGTCTTACGGTGAGCAGGCAGGCGATACGGATTGCTAGCAGTCCTATTGCATCATCTTCTGCCGGGCAGGCAAGAGATGAGGATGGCTAGCAGTCGTACTGTACCATCTTCTGCTGAGCAGCCATGAGATATGGATGGCATGCAGTCCTTCTGCACCGTCTGCTGCCAGCCAAAGATGTAAAAGACAGATGGAGTGGATCAAAACAAGAAATAGTCCAGATTTGTTTTGTACTCATTTGCCTCCTCCCCCGTCTAGGGGACTCATTCCTCTAGGTCACACTACAGTCACTCACAGAGAAGGTGCAGCGAGGTAAATCTAGCCATGTATCAATCAGAGGCCAGACTAACCTCCTTGTTCCAATAAGAACAATAACTTAGGTGCACCATTTCTTATTGGAACCCTCTGTGAATCCTGCCTGAAATACTCCTTGATGTAAAGCCACCCCCTTTGTTGATTTTAGCTCCCTGAAGCCAACCCTGTAAGCCGTGTCGTCAGTCGCCCCTCCCTCCATCAGAGCAATGGCAGACAATCGTTCCACGCCTTTTTTCAGTGCGGACGCCATACCAAGGCAAGCATGGAGGCCGCTCAGCTCACTTTGGCAATTAGGAGCACATTAAACACCACACGCATTGTCCAGCAGTATATGCAGCACCAGAACCTGGCAAAGCGATACCGGGCGAGGAGGCGACGTCAGCGCGGTCACGTGAGTGATCAGGACATGGACACAGATTTCTCTGAAAGCATGGGCCCTGCCAATACATGCATCATGGTGCTAATGGGGCAGGTTCGTGCTGTGGAACGCCGATTCTGGGCTCGGGAAACAAGCACAGACTGGTGGGACCGCATAGTGTTGCAGGTCTGGGACGATTCAATGCTTTTTTTGCCTCTGTTTTCACTAACAAGGTCAGCTCCCAGACTGCTGCGCTGGGCATCACAAAATGGGGAAGAGATGGCCAGCCCTCTGTGGAGATAGAGGTGGTTAGGGACTATTTAGAAAAGCTGGACATGCACAAGTCCATGGGGCCGGACGAGTTGCATCCGAGAGTGCTGAAGGAATTGGCGGCTGTGATTGCAGAGCCATTGGCCATTATCTTTGAAAACTCGTGGCGAACCGGGGAAGTCCCGGATGACTGGAAAAAGGCTAATGTAGTGCCAATCTTTAAAAAAGGGAAGAAGGAGGATCCTGGGAACTACAGGCCAGTCAGCCTCACCTCAGTCCCTGGAAAAATCATGGAGCAGGTCCTCAAAGAATCAATCCTGAAGCACTTGCATGAGAGGAAAGTGATCAGGAACAGCCAGCATGGATTCACCAAGGGAAGGTCATGCCTGACTAATCTAATCGCCTTTTATGATGAGATTACTGGTTCTGTGGATGAAGGGAAAGCAGTGGATGTATTGTTTCTTGACTTTAGCAAAGCTTTTGACACGGTCTCCCACAGTATTCTTGTCAGCAAGTTAAGGAAGTATGGGCTGGATGAATGCACTATAAGGTGGGTAGAAAGCTGGCTAGATTGTCGGGCTCAACGGGTAGTGATCAATGGCTCCATATCTAGTTGGCAGCTGGTATCAAGTGGAGTGCTCCAAGAGTCGGTCCTGGGGCCGGTTTTGTTCAATATCTTCATAAATGATCTGGAGGATGGTGTGGATTGCACTCTCAGCAAATTTGCAGATGATACTAAACTGGGAGGAGTGGTAGATACGCTGGAGGGGAGGGATAGGATACCGAAGGACCTAGACAAATTGGAGGATTGGGCCAAAAGAAATCTGATGAGGTTCAATAAGGATAAGTGCAGGGTCCTGTACTTAGGAGGGAAGAACCCAATGCACAGCTACAGACTAGGGACCGAATGGCTAGGCAGCAGTTCTGCGGAAAAGGACCTAGGGGTGACAGTGGACGAGAAGCTGGATATGAGTCAGCAGTGTGCCCTTGTTGCCAAGAAGGCCAATGGCATTTTGGGATGTATAAGTAGGGGCATAGCGAGCAGATTGAGGGACGTGATCGTCCCTCTCTATTCGACATTGGTGAGGCCTCATCTGGAGTACTGTGTCCAGTTTTGGGCCCCACACTACAAGAAGGATGTGGATAAATTGGAGAGAGTCCAGCGAAGGGCAACAAAAATGATTAGTGGTCTAGAACACATGACTTATGAGGAGAGGCTGAGGGAGCTGGGATTGTTTAGCCTGCAGAAGAGAAGAATGAGGGGGGATTTGATAGCTGCTTTCAACTACCTGAAAGGGGGTTCCAAAGAGGATGGCTCTAGACTGTTCTCAATGGTAGCAGATGACAGAACGAGGAGTAATGGTCTCAAGTTGCAGTGGGGGAGGTTTAGATTGGATATTAGGAAAAACTTTTTCCCTAAGAGGGTGGTGAAACACTGGAATGCGTTACCTAGGGAGGTGGTAGAATCTCCTTCCTTAGAGGTTTTTAAGGTCAGGCTTGACAAAGCCCTGGCTGGGATGATTTAACTGGGAATTGGTCCTGCTTCGAGCAGGGGGTTGGACTAGATGACCTTCTGGGGTCCCTTCCAACCCTGATATTCTATGATTCTATGATTCCCAGTGGCTGCGAAACTTTCGCATGCGTAAGGGCACTTTCATGGAACTTTGTGACTTGCTTTCCCCTGACCTGAGGTGCATGAATACCAAGATGAGAGCAGCCCTCACAGTTGAGAAGCGAGTGGCGATAGCCCTGTGGAAGCTTGCAACGCCAGACAGCTACCGGTCAGTTGGGAATCAATTTGGAGTGGGCAAATCTACTGTTGGGGCTGCTGTGATGCAAGTAGCCCATGCAATCAAAGATCTGCTGATATCAAGGGTAGTGGCCCTGGGAAATGTGCAGGTCATAGTGGATGGCTTTGCTGCAATGGGATTCCCTAACTGTGGTGGGAACATAGACGGAACCCATATCCCTATCTTGGCACCGGAGCACCAAGCCGCCGAGTACATAAACCGCAAGGGGTACTTTTCAATAGTGCTGCAAGCTCTGGTGGATCACAAGGGACGTTTCACCAACATCAACGTGGGATGGCCGGGGAAGGTACATGACGCTCGCATCTTCAGGAACTCTGGTCTGTTTCAAAAGCTGCAGGAAGGGACTTTATTCCCAGACCAGAAAATAACTGTTGGGGATGTTGAAATGCCTATAGTTATCCTTGGGGACCCAGCCTACCCCTTAATGCCCTGGCTCATGAAGCCGTACACAGGCAGCCTGGACAGTAGTCAGGAGCTGTTCAACTACAGGCTGAGCAAGGGCAGAATGGTGGTAGAATGTGCATTTGGACGTTTAAAGGCGCGCTGGGGCAGTTTACTGACTCGCTTAGACCTCAGCGAAACCAATATTCCCACTGTTATTACTGCTTGCTGTGCGCTCCACAATATCTGTGAGAGTAAGGGGGAGACGTTTATGGCGGGGTGGGAGGTTGAGACAAATCGCCTAGCTGCTGTTTACGCGCAGCCAGACACCAGGCCGGTTAGAAGAGCACAGGAGGGCGCGGTACGCATCATAGAAGCTTTGAAAACCAGTTTCATGACTGGCCAGGCTACGGTGTGAAAGTTCTGTTTGTTTCTCCTTGATGAAACCCCCCGCCCCTTGGTTCACTCTACTTCCGTGTAAGCTAACCACCCTCCCCTCCTCCCTTCAGTCACCGCTTGCAGAGGCAATAAAGTCATTGCTGCTTCACATTCATGCATTCTTTATTCATTCATCACACAAATAGGGGGATGACTACCAAGGTAGCCCAGGAGGGGTGTTGGAGGAGGGAAGGAAAATGCCACACAGCACTTTAAAAGTTTACAACTTTAAAAGTTATTGAATGACAGCCTTCTTTTTTTTGGGCAATCCTCTGTGGCGGAGTGGCTGGTTGGCCGGTGGCCCCCCCACCGCGTTCTTGGGCATCTGGGTGTGGAGGGTATGGAACTTGGGGAGGAGGGCGGTTGGTTACTCAGGGGCTGTAGTGGCAGTCTGTGCTCCAGCTGCCTTTGCTGCAGCTCAGCCATACACTGGAGCATACTGGTTTGGTCCTCCAGAAGCCTCAGCATTGAATCCTGCCTCCTCTCATCACGCTGCTGCCACATTTGAGCTTCAGCCCTGTCTTCAGCCCGCCACTTACTCTCTTCAGCCCGCCACCTCTCCTCCCGGTCATTTTGTGCTTTTCTGCACTCTGACATTATTTGCCTCCACGCATTCGTCAGTTCTCTGTCAGTGTGGGAGGACAGCATGAGCTCGGAGAACATTTCATCTCGAGTGCATTTTTTTTTCTTTCTAAGCTTCACTAGCCTCTGGGAAGGAGAAGATCCTGTGATCCTTGAAACACATGCAGCTGGTGGAGAAAAAAAAAGGGACAGCGGTATTTAAAAAGACACATTTTATAAGACAGTGGCTACACTCTTTCAGGGTAAACCTTGCTGTTAACATTACATACATAGCACGTGTGCTTTCGTTACAAGGTCGCATTTTGCCTCTCCCCACCGCGTGGCTACCCCCTCAACCCTCCACCCTCCCTGTGGCTAACAGCGGGGAACATTTCTGTTTAGCCACAGGCAAACAGCCCAGCAGGAACGGGCTCCTCTGAGGGTCCCCTGAAGAAAAGCACTCTATTTCAACCAGGTGACCATGAATGATATCTCACTCTCCTGAGGATAACACAGAGAGATAAAGAACGGATGTTGTTTGAATGCCAGCAAACATACACTGCAATGCTTTGTTGTACAATTATTCCCGAGTACGTGTTACTGGCCTGGAGTGGTAAAGTGTCCTACCATGAAGGACGCAATAAGGCTGCCCTCCCCAGAAACCTTTTGCAAAGGCTTTGGGAGTACATCCAGGAGAGCCGCGAATGCCAGGGCAAAGTAATCCTTTCACATGCTTGCTTTTAAACCACGTATTTTAAAAGGTACACTCACCAGAGGTCCTTTCTCCGCCTTCTGGGTCCAGGAGGCAGTCTTGGGTGGGTTCGGGGGGTACTGGCTCCAGGTCCAGGGTGAGAAACAGTTCCTGGCTGTCGGGAAAACCGGTTTCTCCGCTTGCTTGCTGTGAGCTATCTACAACCTCATCATCATCATCATCTTCTTCGTCCCCAAACCTGCTTCAGTATTGCCTCCATCTCCATTGAAGGAGTCAAACAACACGGCTTGGGTAGTGGTGGCTGAACCCCCTAAAATGGCATGCAGGTCATCATAGAAGCGGCATGTTTGGGGCTCTGACCCGGAGCGGCCGTTCGCCTCTCTGGTTTTCTGGTAGGTTTGCCTCAGCTCCTTCAGTTTCACGCGGCACTGCTTCGGGTCCCTGTTATGGCCTCTGTCCTTCATGCCCTGGGAGATTTTGACAAAGGTTTTGGCATTTCGAAAACTGGAACGGAGTTCTGATAGCACGGATTCCTCTCCCCATACAGCGATCAGATCCCATACCTCCAGTTCGGTCCATGCTGGAGCTCTTTTGCGATTCTGGGACTCCATCATGGTCACCTGTGCTGATGAGCTCTGCATGGTCACCTGCAGCTTGCCATGCTGGCCAAACAGGAAATGAGATTCAAAAGTTCGCGGGCCTTTTCCTGTCTACCTGGCCAGTGCATCTGAGTTGAGAGCGCTGTCCAGAGCGGTCACAATGGAGAACTCTGGGATAGCTCCCGGAGGCCAATACCGTCGAATTGTGTCCACAGTACCCCAAATTCGAGCCGGCAAGGCCGATTTAAGCGCTAATCCACTTGTCAGGGGTGGAGTAAGGAAATCGATTTTAAGAGCCCTTTAAGTCGAAATAAAGGGCTTTGTCGTGTGGACGGGTGCAGGTTTACATCGATTTAATGCTGCTAAATTCGACCTAAAGTCCTAGTGTAGACCAGGGCTATGGTTGACTTACCTGGCTGTGAGGATGGCGGCGAGTTGACCACTGCTGCTCCCCCGTCAACTCTGCTTCTGCCTCTTGTGAGCTGGAGTTCCGGAGTCGACGGGAGCACATTCGGGGATCGATTTATCGCATCTAGACAAGACGAGTCTGTTTCTCCACTCTGTTACACCAGCTTTACAAAAGTGTAACTCTGGGACCTTCACAGGGTCTCAGAGCTTGGGCTCCAGCCCAAATCTGAACATTTACGCTGCAATTTTACAGCCCTACAGCTAGAGCTGAGTCATCTGACATAGGCCAACTGCAGGTGTTTAATTACTGTGTAGACATACTCTAAGAGGCCACTGAATCCATGCTTGTGAAGAACCAGTGGATAGTAACTCCAGCATAAGGCCTGATCCTACTCACACTGAAGTTAATGGCAAAATTCCTGTTGGTTCACTGCTGCTGGATCTGCCCCACAGTGGACACAGATGGGGAGCAACTACATTTATTGTGTGTATTTTAAAAATGGAACACTTATTTCTGAGAGACATGGTCGGTGAGGTAATATCTTTTATTGGACCAGGTTCTATTGGTGGAAGGGACAAGCTTTCAAGTAACACAGAGCTCTTCCTCGGGTGAGCTGACCTCGAAAGCTTGTCTCTGCCACCAACAGAACTTGGTCCGATAAAAGATATTACCTCAGCTACCCTGTCTATCTAAGATCCCAGGACCAACATGGCTATGAAAACATTGCAGACACTTATTCCTGTTATTTTAGTCATTTTTGGTGCACAGAAATTTTATCCTTTTGGCAGGTTTATTGACTTTTTAATCTTATAGATTGCCTAAGCGGTTACTCTGGCAAATGGCTTTGTAGGAACCCTGTGTCCTAAATGTGCTATGGTACGTGACATGCACATTACACACGTAATGTTGCATCAAATTAAGTACAGCACACTGTGTTGTGAGTTGTAGGTGATCTGACTTGAGTGGGATTATAGGCTGACATACACTGGTTTCGGGTAATCAACGCTTAGCTCTCTGTTAGGCTGCACAGAGAGTCTGGGTGAGAGTTGGTGAAGGCTACATTATTTAGCTATAAAAAGGATGGCAAAGACCCAATGAACTTCAAAGTATTTGTTGTAGGTTTAGCCTCATGATTGAAGATTATTATGTAATTTAATTTTGACATTAGACACCAAGACAGCAGTATCCCTAAGCATCTCTCTGTTAAAAGAACTTAAGCAAGGTATTTGTTGGAATAATTTTTAAAGCAATTTGTTTTATATACTATTGTTTCTTATAACCCTACGGGGATTTAACCTGTGAGTCTGACTGCGCTATTGGTTACATCAGTGTAAAACCAGCAAAACTCTGTTGGCTTCAGTAGAGTTACTCCATATTCGCTTCAGAGTAACCCACAGCTGAAACTGGCCCTATTCCTTTTCTTCCTAAATCATGAGCACATACTGGTTTATTCTTGCAGGATTGCTCATAAATTGCAAGATGTTGCTACTGATTTTTGGTGGGGGGTGGGAGGGGCAAAATTCTGAGGCATTTGTTAAAAAAAAACACAGAAAAGAAAAACAAACTAAGAACAATGTGGACTTGTAGGTAAATTTTTTAGGCCTACAATTCTTAACAGAGTGACCCTGGGTTTTAGAGTATAGACTCCAAACATGGCGCTATGTAATGTGACTGCCAGGGTTCAGTAACCAGTTGCCACAGAGTAAACAGGATCCATGCTGGGCCAGCTGTTCCTGAGGCTACTCTGTGTTTGGGAGCTGTTCAAAGGAAAGAGTGGGGGATTCATGCATGAGTCCCCACTTTTTCTCAGGGAACTCTCTGCACCTTATGACCCTTTCTCTGACTTTACTCAGCTTCCATAACCTTTGTAGGGCTCTTGCAGAAGGAGAATAGATTAGAACAGGTTGTTGGGGTTCCTGGGTGAAATCCTGGCAAGTCTGAAAGTGTGCATGAGAGGTGGTGCATTTCACGACCCCCTTCTGACAACAAAAGTTACTTCATGACCCCCAGAGGGGGGACCGAAGCCTGAGCCCTCCCGAGCCCCACTGCCCCGGGTGGGGGGAGGACCAAAGCCTGAACCTCACTGCTTTGGGTAGGGGGGCCAAAGCAGAAGCTCAAGGGCTTCAGCCCCAAACAGGGGGCCTGCAACCTGAGCCCAGCCACTCAGGACTGAAGCCCTCAGGCTTTGGCTTTTGCCCTGGGCAGTGGGGCTTGGGCTTCAGCCCCGGGTCCCAGCAAGTCTAAGCCAGCCCTGGCGACCCCATTCAAGGGGGGTCGCAACCCACTTTGGGGTCCTGACCCACAGTTTGAGAACCGCTGCTATAGTGTATCTGACTGCGGTAATGCCAGTTTTCCAGCTATTGTATGGCAAGGGGATTTGATGGTGCAATTTACACATTGAGAGGACCCCTACATAGTGCCCTGCACATAGAGTATCCCTGCAGTAGTTCTGTCTGAGGGGAGGTACAGGCAGAGCAGCTGTGCAGGTAGTCAGTGGGAGTTTTGCATGGGCTTCAATGGGGCCAGGATTTAATCGCCTATGATTTTGGGGGGGAGGGGGGAAGGAATTGTGTTGTGTAACCTTCCGTCAACAACCCCTGATTGCTACATGGCAGAAATCTTCAGCCCAATTCCGTCTTCGTTCCCTGGCTTAGCGCCAAGGAGAATGTGTTAAGCTATGTGGCTCATTCAGCATTCGTAGTTGTCAGCTGCAGAGAAACCTGCTCCCACTAGGACACTGGGGAAGCCCTGCTCCTCCTGAAGTCCTCCCTCCCCAGCTCTCTGGCAGATGTATGGTATATGGGGAGGTCATTGTGTTGGGTGGCTATATAGGCGTTATGCGACTGAGAGAGAAGGGTCAACAACATTCAGAATCAGTGGATGGCCTGGTGGTGACATGGAGAAATTCTGGGCCTAAGATTTTGACCCTTACAAATAAGCACTATCCAGATAGTTAGTATCTGAAATATCACAGTGTGTTTCCATATTGCTACAATGACCCTCATCTCAGAGCCAAGTTGCCTACATTCATCATAAATTTGGTGTTCTCTTACTCTTATTGTTGAGAATTGAGAAATGTAAATGAGAAATGCAGAATAGTGGAACTGAGGTTACAAAAAGTGTTTACAAACTTGCTGCTGATTTAACCACTGACATTTTCCATTCCTAAGTATCAGAGTTTTGGTGCTGCTGGCTTATCAAGACCAGTACATGTCCTGAGATAGGTTAAACAGGGCTATGATTAATATAGTATCTGAACATCTTACAGTCTATAGTGTAGCTATCCTCATAAATGCCCCTGTTAGAGAAGGAAGAACTATTATCTCCATTTTACAGATGAGGAACTGAGGTACGGAGAAACTAAGTGCTTTGCCTAAGGCTATTCAGGAAGCATCTGTCAGAACAGGGGATTGAATTTAGATCTTCCAGATCCAAGGGTAGTGCCTTAACTACTTGAACATTATTCCTCTCTAGAAGGCAATATTTATCTACCACAACACCAGCCACATTCCCAACAGTTTGTATTTGGTTTCTTTCTCTCACAATGTCAGAAGTTGTTTGAGGGCTCGAGTTCCTTCAGACAATTTTTTCCTCCCTTAGGTGTTGCAAATCTCTGTGTGCTTTTGCTTCTTTCATTCCCCTGACCTCTGGGCATGGAAACCTTGGCATCTTCTTCCAAAAATGTCTCTGAGACTTCCCACATACAGGTTGTAACAAGTTCACTATACTTGTGCCGTGGTGTTTAGAGCATACTGACTGTAAAACGACCATTGGCTTGTTTCAGGAACTTTGTTGCATAAGAAGTTATTTATACATTTTTAATGCTGGAAATGATAATTGTGCCACTGTGCAATGAAATGCAGTTTCCCAATCATATATGGTACTGGGGCAGGGGAGGATGGGTGAAGGAAAAGTATGAGCACACATTCCACAGCCTTTTTTCCATTGCATTATTATGCATGTCTGTGTTCTAAGATTCCGTATGCTTGAAGTTCAATAAGCATCAGTATGTGATTACAAAAAAAGAAAAGAAGGGGTCTTGTGTTTCTCTGTTTCTATAAATAGGTGATTGGTAGGCATTTTACAAAACAGAGTCTGTTGAGATGATAGTCTGACTCAGTGTGGGACAGTTCCCAAGGGGTTAAGACCATATAACCAGCTCTGTGCCCCCCATTCACTAGCTCCAGCATTGTGGGGTAGGGGACTGGATACAGAGAGTATGTCCATAGTGCTTCTGTGGGCCAATGATCCCCAGCTGGCAGAATGGTGCCTGTGGAGAGCTGAGCGTAATTTCAAGCAGTTCTGTGGTGTAAATTCACCTTTGCCTCTCCTGGATCTTGTGCTGAGCTCAGCTTGACCAGGCCTGAGAATTGGGCTATAAGTGTCTCCAAGACAGGCTTTCACGCTAAGGCAAACTTGAGGAGAAAAAAAGAGAGTATAGAGTAATTTAATTTGGGACAGATTTTTCCTGCCACCTGTACATAGAGAGGATATGAAAACAGGGGGGTGGAGGGAGAGAATGCTGTTCTAGGGATGCTCCATCGGGGCTGGGCTCCACAGCTGGGAGCAATTCCTGTCTCCCAAAGGGGTTTGAAAAATAAATTAACAATGACAGGGACAGTATTAACTTGTACTGCGAAAAGTACCTTCAGATGGAAGAGCACAGGAGGCCCTGCAAAAGTAAATGGCACAGAACCGCATAGATAATGGGAGAGTCCCAGGCTTTGGAGTCAGAACCTCCTGCTCTTTGTGTGGGAGGCAAACCTTGGAGACCTGGCAAAAAAATACCAAGGAAACCGTGACGTCCACATAACGGAGTTTCCTTAACTTTGCCTGGGGAGATTCTGACCCCTAGTCATTTTTCACTCTTGTCCTTACTTCTTTTGCAGATTTGAAGATCTAAATAAATCTCTTACTCAAGTTTCATAATCTGTTTGTAAAAGATCACAATCAGTTTGTACTATGCGTTAGAGATGGTGGTGGACCCACATCTAGAGAACTGAATATGTTGCAATAGAATGGGGTGTGGCAATCTCTTCTTTACTTTTGTGGTTTTAACCTTATTCCCAAACTTTTTGGTGCTTATTTAAATGCACTACTCTGTTTTTCCTTATTGCATTGTCACACCTGCACAGGTGTCAGCGTGTTCTTGCTTTACTGATAATATTCTGATCAAAAGAAGTTATCCCTTTGCGACCTATTTTTAAAACTTTAGTCTCTTAGAAGAACATTTTGGTGGAGCTGTAGTTTAAGGGTAACTTAATTCGGAAAACAAATTTGAAAATTTGGAAGTCCCTTTAAAGACCATAGTGTTCCTTCTGTTAATACTAACATTGCATTTAGTCATAAAGTAGACTGTAAGGTCCTCAGGTGAGAGACTGTATTTGTACATCACATAGCACAACAGGGCCCCAACCAAGAGTGAGCCTTCTGGGCACTACAGCAATACAAATAACAAAATAGCTGAACAAGCAAATATAAAATTAACATTACAAAGAATGCTGATTTATTCTTTTCAACATCAGATATGGCTTATGTGTATGCAGGCATTTGAGCTGAATGTATGAGACTGCAAAGGGCCAGGTTTGATGAGAAAGGAAGTTTCTTGCATTTCCTGAAGTTAACCTTTGCTGTGATTTATTAAAGCTAATTGAAGACTGAAAGACATTTGTATTTGGAACACAATTATGCATTAAGAAGTCAGAAAATCTGAATTCATAAGCATGTGTTTTGTAATTAAAAGTGATCTTAAGAAATCAAAGCATGTAAGGTCCAGATTTTTATTATTTTTTTAAAAATACACCTGATGATAGTCAGTTTTAGAGCCTTCAGATGCTGTACTGTGACATTTTGAGAGAAGAGAAGAAACTGGCCTGATAAAGAGCATAAAATATTCAGTCTTGACTCATACTGTTCAATGTCAGCTTTTATACATAATAAAACACTATGAAAAATGTAATTTTAGCTAACAGAAAATAGTGTTTAAAAGCAGACATCATAATATTTTTAAAAATAGTTTAAAAGACCAATGTTGGCCAAACACAATAACAAACCACGTGCCCTATCCCATGGGAAGATCTGCGTAGGCAATCCCTTGTGTCTACACGGACTCAAGGGTCTTCTGGCTTGGATCAGATTGCAGGAGTGGGGCCCGGAACAGTTATTTTTTCTAGCGTCCGATACAACCCAATACAAATAAAATACTTTTCATTTTCTCTTTGATGCTTTACAAGCTTATCTGGAACTTTGTGATTTCAACTGTCTCTGAGACAGTTTGATATATGGAGTTAATGTTCATAACTGTGGGATCACAAGGCAGTATGAAGCTATTACAGGCATTTTTATTTATTTTTCTGTTTCAAAAATGGATTAGTAGGAAAAGCTCTAATCATGTATTTAAAAAAAAAAAGAAAAAGAAAAAAATCCCGATAATATCAAACTGAATGGACTACCTTCCTGAAATTGCTCCAAATCCTCTCTGCAATCAGCCCCACTCAAGCAAAAGCCTGAGTGAACAGCCAGACCTTAACCTGTGCCCTCAAGGTCAGCAGATTTGGGTTCAACACAAAAGCAAAGCTGAGGAGACATTTTATAAGTGCAGAAATCATTTATTGTGAAAATACTTCAGCCCCATGACTTCTCTTCCTGTTCTACATCAAAGTGAAGAAGAGTAATAAACCACATCATAAGAATCAATACTTTCCTTTGCCTGGTGAAGGTCTGAGAGTCCTATGCTGCTGCTTCTTTGCACTCCATTAATTTCACTCTGCAGATGGGTCTTCAGGAAATATTTTCCAAGAGAATTACTTCTGTGGCTGGATAAATATAGGCCACAGGCCAGCAACTGGATTTGCACAAGTGGAGCTCCAGGGTCCAGCCACGTGGATCTGATATTGGGACCATAATACCTATTTGGACTTTATTGTCTTAGAGCTCGTCATGCCCCTTTGTCCCACCCATGACCTTCATGCCCACTGGAGGACCCCCACCCCCTGCCTTACAGTGGATTAAGCTGAATCCCTCTATGTAGCTGGTTCAACTGGCTATCAGTTTCCAGGGATGTTATGCTATCATTTTTCAAGAGCACTAACTTCACACACAGATAATAAGCAAAACATTATTAAATATTGCAGTTACTCTTAGTAATGCTATCTTGTTTAATCTGTTGAGTTGTGCTGTAGAGCCTGTTATCCAGTACTGTGTGATCATGTAATGAAAGACCTTCCTCTATTGTGCTTTCACAAGGAGGCAGAGTTAAAGGTAAAGTTCATAATTCAGTCAGTCCTGGATTTCTGTGTTGAATGTCCTACTCTTTGTGCGGATTGAGCACAAAAATAAGTGTTAAAGTTGGAGGTTAGTATTAGAGGGGCATTCAACACATGAACCTGGGATTAATTAAATGGTGGTGTTTCTTTGCAGTTTACCTTTTAGGCTACTATGTAAACCTTAACCCTAAGATTTTGCTTCTGCAAATACTTAACACACATACTTAATGTTATGTGTGTGAATAGTTCCATTAAAGTAGACAGAACTACTTGCATGTATAAATGTCTACAGGACTGGAGGTCTCAACCCTCAAACTTAACATTACAGTCATAGTTTTTGTCTTCTAATTGGCTTTTTCCAATGACAGTTGAGATGTTTGAGATGCTTTCATATGGGTTGGATCAGAGAGAATTATCCTAATTTATGTAATTGATTTTTAATGTATATTTCATTACATAATAGGATTTTTTTAACCAAAGAGGCAGAATTGCTTTAAAGATGGAATGAAAAATTTAAAATAGAATGCAATAGAGTATTCAGGAGAATTTTACTGATTAATTAACATAGTTAGTTTAGCTTTGCTGGTAGAAAAAACAGTCCAGGTTTATGCCTTTAATTAAAAATGCAAATGTCAGTGTAGCATCTGACTCAGAAGTTATAAAACACTAGGGTCTAAAGAAGAGCTTAGCATCATTTGTCATTTTTATCTCTCTGCCAACTACTAAAAACTGCCATAGTGTATCTCTGCCAGTACAAACATCAGCAGCCTTTACAGAGACCTCTAATTGAAATCTAACTCTGAGGCATTTATAAAAGTCGTGTCAAGAACTCAGAGCCTCTTAAATTTGCCCTTCACCAAAATAGCTTCAACCCAATTTCTTATGAGACTGTTGTTTGGTGTTCCCAGCTGGGGTGGGGTGTACTTCAAAATGACATGACTGTGCATGAAGATTTATTGAAATTAGGCCCTCTGATTTCCTCAGCGGGATTGGAATTTAGAAAAAAAAATAGTTTGTTTGTTTCATGAGGCACAGCACAAAATCTTTTCCAGAAACATTTTGTCATGTAGTCAAGGTCTTAGAGAGTTTCTATAATAGCAGAATGTAAATTTCATTCTTCACATAAGATTAGACATCCAGGGGATGGCTGATTATTTTTCCCGCCTTCACCACAACAGTTTGCAACATCTTATGATGAAGTGTTCAAGTGCCACTTAGTGGCTATGCAAAGCAAATGTAAGATACTGTGATATTTGCAACACAATTTCCATGAAGGAGGGTTGCTTAGTTCACTTTCTTACCACCAGGGGAATTTCTTGCCTTGAAGTTTAGAGCCTGATCCAAAGCTCTTTGAAGTCAGTGGCAAAATGCAGAATTCAGGTAAAGTGTTGTCTCTGGGTTTGAAATACTAGCTTTCTAAGGGACAGCATTTTTCTAGGAGAATTGAGTTTATTTTTATCTGTTAAATAGATAAAACAAGGCATATGCTCAACAGTGATTGGTATCTGGCATCAGTTAATGTTCTGGAATGTCTCTGTTAGTTCCTTCTGCAGGATATCTGGTAGGCGCGAAAACATGTTAACTGTCAGAAATGCTATAGGCTTGACGTAATACGTCCATATCCAGATACTAGGCCGTGAATGCCAGTTTTTGTCTTTTGGTAATCTGCAGGAGTAACTCAGATTTCAGCATGTAAATAGGTTGATTCTCTCATTGATATTTGTGTGTTACTCACTCCCAGGAGTGAGAATGAGAGTTACACATCCACATCAAGAGGAGAACAGACCTTCAGCTCCATACCTGTACTCTCTCTAACATGAATAACTTCAGTTACTACCAATAGGATGCCATCAGTGGGAGTTCTGCATGTGATTTAAGGGCTGAAAAAGTTGGGGGTATTTCAATGAATCTTCTCCTCTTAAGATGGGCCCTTTTTTGGGGGGGGTCTGTATAGAAAGAGCTTAGTTCAGTGTGCATTTTAATAGAGTATCCCAATATGATGTAGCTGGGCTAGGTTCTGAGGGCCTGAAGTTCACAGGTGAACAAAACCAAATGCTTTCTGAGGTTTCTGGTTTATTTACAAGTTATTTGTTTACCCTTCAGAACACAAACTGACAAAGTCTCTAGCCACAGTCCCTTCATACAGTTTACCGCTCTGTAAACTCTTTAAAAGAAACAAGCAGTATAAAAAACAACACAAATAGAGCAACTCTTATGCCTCCAGAGGTCCTTCCTTGCTTCTACCTGTGTAGACAAAACCTAAGTCTTTGTCACACTCATAAGTCTCTTTTTAAGGCCTGAAGCATAACTAAAATATAGCAAGCTCAGCTGCATCTGAGCTCCAGAAGGCAGTCCCACACTGAAGCCCTTGCTGAGAGTTCGCCCAAAACATCTACAGAGGAAGTAGCACTGGGGCTGTGTAGGGAGGGAATGGCCCATGTGTTATCCACTTCTTATGTATTACAGTTTGGCTGTATATATCCTGATGTAGCTTTTCAAATGCTGAAAACAAAATCAGAAAATGAATTAGAAGTTGTCACGGTTCCTTCCCCACTCTGAACTCTAGGGTACAGATGTGGGGACCTGCATGAAAGACCCCCTAAGCTTATTCTTACCAACTTAGGTTAAAAACTTCCCCAAGATACAAACTTTGCCTTGTCCTTGAATTGTATGCTGCTGCCACCACCAAGCGTGTTAACAAAGAACAGGGAAAGAGCCCACTTGGAGATGTCTTCCTCCAAAGTATCCCCCCCAAGCCTTACACCCCCTTTCTTGAGGAAGGCTTGATAAAGATCCTCACCAATTTGTACAGGTGAACACAGACCCAAACCCTTGGATCTTAAGAACAATGAAAAATCAATCAGGTTCTTAAAAGAAGAATTTTAATTAAAGAAAAGGTAAAAGAATCACCTCTGTAAAATCAGGATGGTAAATACCTTACAGGGTAATCCGATTCAAAACATAGAGAATCCCTCTAGGCAAAGCCTTAAGTTACAAAAAGACACAAGAACAGACACATTCCATTCAGCACAGCGTATTTTACCAGCCATTAAACAAAAGGAAATCTAATGCATTTCTAGCTAGATTACTTACTAACTAACAGAAGTTCTGAAACTGCATTCCTGATCTGTTCCCGGCAAAAGCATCACCCAGACAGACAGACTGACCCTTTGTTCCCCCTCTCCCGATTTGAAAGTATCTTGTCTCCTCATTGGTCATTTTGGTCAGGTGCCAGCAAGGTTATCTTAGCTTCTTAACCCTTTACAAGTGAAAGGGTTTTGCCTCTGGCCAGGAGGGATTTTATAGCACTGTATACAGAAGGTGGTTACCCTTCCCTTTATTTTTATGACAGAAGTATTGTATGTTTTGCTCAGGGAAAAAGGGGAAAGTCCTCTGAATTACCAACCTAAATCTAACAAGAAAGCAAGCTCAAAAAAGTTAAAGCTAACATTGTAAGGACTACAAAAACAGCGAAGAGTCCGATGGCACCTTAAAGACTAACAGATTTGTCTTTACTGTGCCACCAGATTCCTTGTTGTTTTTGTGGATACAGACTAACACGGCGACCCCTCTGATAATTGTAAGGACCTAAGGCCATATTGAATAAGTAAACACCACTGAAGTTTATGGAACTGTGCCTTCTTCCAACAGGGCCAGATTTGTCTCCAGAGCTGTAACAGTGTGTGGTAACATGTCTATAATTAGAGTGGGTTAAAGTTTTCCCACACTTTTTTGTAAAACAAAAACAAAAAACCCAACAAAAAACCTTTGTTCAAAAAGGAAGCTTCCAGTGAAATATTATCAGCATCAGAATGTTCTATAAAATTTTCCCTAGGAGTTTTTAATCAAAAGTCTTACCAACATTTTTTATCAAAATCATTTTCAGAATGTCTGTAGAAATTTTTTGTTCAATCAGAAATTCTATTTTAGGTCAGTGAAAATCTTCAAAAACTATTTTGAAAATTATTTCAATAAAAGTTTAAGTGTAAATATCTGGGAAAATTTCAAACAGCAAAATGGAAACACCTTCAAATTTTTTTGTTACATCTTTTACCCATATTTCATCTAGCTCTCTTTGTAACACGGTTTGGTACTATCCAAACAGGCCAAACCAAAAGCACATTCCCTGACCTCAGCATGGTATTTACTAGAGTAAAATAGTCCTAAGGACCTGTTTACTGTACACTAGAATTCAAAATGTGTTAGCTAGACTGTTCTGGCTAACATGGTTTGAACTTTAACATGGATAGCAAAAAGAAGTATTTCACCAAAGATTAAAAATATTGAATAGAACAAAGGGAGAGAGACGGTCATAATTTGTTTTATCAGAAAGAAATAACTTTTGACTTGCTTTTTACATTTAAAAATATTCTTTATACATTGAGCAGTCTGCCACATTATTAGGTGGTGAAAATTAAGGACTTCCAAAATTTAGATCTTGACTCCTTTTATCTAATAATCTTAGATTATTTTAATTATATGCCACCAACAATAATTAGCAATAGCTACGAGGCTAAATTGACTGCAATCAAAGCAATTTAAATCGCCAATTTAAATCTGTTTAAATCCTCTGTTTTAATTTTGTTTTGCATTTGTACATTTTAGTTATTTTCCTAAAGAAAGGTTGATTCTCACTAAGTGATGAGCATTAAAACATGGTGAGTGCACCTCTCACCGCTGGGCAAGCACCTTCTCCCAGTCACTTTGGGGATTATCTTGAGGCCAGTGCCCCCATCTGTGGTTTGCACACTGTTGCTGTTGCTCTCCGTCTGACCTGCAGCCCCTCTCTCAGCCTCAGAAACCACCACGTCCTCTTTACGACTCAGCCCTCCAGCTAGGTTGCTCTGTGTTTCCCCCTTCCGAGAGGTAGAGGAGGGGTATCACTGTGCAATAGTCCAGCCATTTCCTCAGTGGCAAGTGGGAGGGACCCAGGCCTGCCCACCACTCTGGGTCCCAGCCCAGGGACCCTGTAAATAGCAACCTCTTTCTCCGCCTCTTTAACTTCCTTCAATGCTGCTGTGATGCCCTTGGCCACTTCCCTACAGCTTCAGCACCTTCTTCACTCTCACCTCAGGGCATTCAGCTACCCAGTCCCAGCAGCCAGTCAGGAACTTGCTCTTGCTCTTGCTCTTGCTCTTGCTCTTGCTCTTGCTCTTGCTCTTGCTCTTGCTCTTGCTCTTGCTCTTGCTCTTGCTCCCCTGGTCCCTGCCAGCAGCTGCTCTGTCCAAGGTACTCCTCAGTAGGGATTGACCCTGTTCTTCAGTGTAGATCTTCTTATATGGGCCTGCTGGCCTCCGATTGGCTGCTTCCTGCAGCCCTTCTCTGATTGGCTGCACTCCACACAGCTTCTCTGTGCTGTTTGGAGGACTCACCCCAACTGCTCCTTTCTGGGACATGGTATTGTAGGACCCCAGGGCTTCCACTTCTGTGTAGGGTGGACACCCAATGACACACGGTATTTGGTAATGAAATATAACTTTTACTCTAAATGTGGTGCGCTGCTGCTGCTGTTTGTTTTGTTTTTTGTTTCTGCTAACCAGGAGAATACACTATATTGATATACATTTATTTTAACAGTTATTTAGCTTAATTTACCCATATTCAGATTATTATATTTTTATTATGTTAGAAAATGGTGAAATGATGATGATTGGTTTTTTTTACCTGTGATTTGTGTCAAGTTGTATTTGAATGGAAATTCAAATTCAATTAAAATCAGCATTTACAATTTTTTTATTAAACAAAGCTACCTTAAAAGTGCTAAATACATAAGAAAATTTTTTATGGAAGTTCATCAAACCATGTTTTGCACTTACCACTAACTGATTTATTAAAGAAGGGCAATATTATTTGTAGTTAATGAACTGAACTGATTATTCTGGTCACCATGTCCTTCAAGATTTTAGAAATAGTAGATCTCTCCGTTTCACATCTAGTTTTTATTCAGATTGGAAGAGGAAAACAAGCTTTTCTGCTTTTTCAACTCCCTTCTGGTTTCTAAGCTTTGAATGAATTCATCATTGAACTGAACTAAACTAAAACTAAAATTAAGAAGATAGTCTCTCTGCACCTACAGAAGAAGATACCGCTGTCAAAAGCACTTCAACAAACTGAGTCCAGGAGCTTAGCAATGACTTTCACCAGCTTAGTGATTTCTTTAAAACTTGGCAGCATATATACTGCTTAATTTCTTTTTGTATGTAATTTGTGGTTTTTAATAGATTATAATAAATTTAGGACATGGCATAGGTTATCAATTTCATGTTTATTTCAAAATAGGTTTATTTAAATCAAAACAAAATTTATATTTGTTAAAAATTGCTTTAAATTTAAAAAACTTTTATTTAAAAACACAATTTTTATCCATCCTGATAACCATTGCTTAAATATTGCTGCCAAAATTATCTTTGTTTCTTATTGACCTGAGTATGTCATTTCCCTCTTTTGATTTCTACACTGGGTCCTCCATAAATGCTATACAACACATTAAGAAAATACAAAGGAATGCCAGTTCATACTTTTAGAAATGATAAACTATACAGAGATTAAAAATTTTTTTAGACATTAAATGGGTTTGTGTATTCAGTGGCCTCTCACACCATTTTAAATCAGAACTAAACCAATACCCCATCCTGGTGGTAAGTGGCACCATGGTACCAGTCATGCATTTTTTGGGGTGAGACATAAAATCAAAGTATTGTCCATAATATGGGTAATTGTATTATGCTTGCAATTACAGTGGGATCTAGCATTTCTCTGTGTTCCAGCCTAAAATGCCATATAGTATTCTGCTTCAGAGATTGCTGCATTTCCATGGTAGGTTGGCTAGTTCTTATTTTTAATGCACTTTAGGATTGTTTGAGATGAAAGGCACTGTAATCTCAGCCCTGCAGCTGGCTTTGTGCAGGTTGATCCCTGCCCATGCCCTAAGCCCCGAGGAGTCACGGCACTCTGCGTGAACACAGGGGGGCTACTTGCACAAAGCCCGTGGCAGGATCAGTGCTCAAATTATTATTAAGAAAAAGATATAACTATTTTATTTTATTTATTTAACTAAACAATCTGCCACATTTGAAATAATATTTTAGGCCCTGATCCTGAAAACACTTACACATGTGCTTAACTGTGGTATCCACACACATACCACTCACATGTTTGAAGTCATACACATGCATCAGTGTTTGCAGAATTGGGGCATTAGTTATTAAGTGTAAGGGATGATCTATCATGTAAAACAGTTAGAGGACCCATACTGAATGAATCAGTTGAAATGTATGCTTGGATTAATAATTATAGGACAACAGATCAAACTAGTTAAGGAGTCCATTGTTCTAACAGGAAAATGGAAGTACAGTCAGGACATGTGGCAGAAATATGCAGTTGTGTCTTACAGTAAAATATGCTAAGGCCTTTGAAGTGTTTAAGCTTGATCAAAAACATGGAAGATCACTGGGGTCAAATCTCATTGCAACATTTTAACAGTCAGTTTTGTGTTTTATATTTAACAATTATTTTGCAATGTACTTTTAAGGAAATGTTTCTTCTAGAAAGAATTTGCTGAGAGTGAGAAGGTAAAGCATATTTGATGAAATTCTGGAATGTGTATTTTTTAATTAATAACATGTATTAGTTGGAATGAAGAAAGGGGATATTGGGGGATGATAGGCATTGCTTGAATCTCATTTCTGAGTTTAAACCAAATGTTTGTTGCTCTTGCTCTTAGCCAAAAACAGCATTTTATATACAGCATAAGAGTATAGAGTCCACACTATCTAGGTACATTGCAGGGGTTAATAAACTGGAGGAGGAAAAATAAGAAACAGGAGATGAAACATACACACAAGCAAACATTGCTTATTTAATTTCCTATTCCCAGTGTTTTTGAACTAGAATACAATAAGTAGCACCACAGTGGAACATAAAAATCATGGATAATTCTATCAAAAGACAAATAAAATTATGTCTCATGCAAAATTATTGCACATATTGCAAGTTACCAGTAATGATTTGAATACAGCATTACACAGGAAATGGCATCTCTGGGTATGCTGCAGCTTCTAATCTGATGAAGGCTGGCAGTGAAAAAGCATCACTAAGACTGAAGCTTGATTGGTCAGTATTGCTGAAGGCGCTTTTTAATTGGTTAAAATGCGGTAATTAGTCTATACAAGCCAGTCTGGAAAGAATTAGTTCTATCCTGCTGAAGTTCTAGTGCTTGTTTTGTGAGAGGACTGGAGCAGTGAGGTCTGTGATATGAGGGCAATGTTACAGAAATTAAGATTTCTACAGTTGGATTCTGGAAAACAACAGGAAAACATGGTATTCATTTTTCCTTGTGTTACCTTTGCTTGCTTTGGTGATGATAGCATTCATAAAAGATACAGTGGGAAACGAGCTATTGATTTCAGTGGGAGCAGGATGGAGCCCTTTCCGGTTAAAAAAAGTTTTACATCCTTCGGGCCAATTTCTCAGCAGATATAAGTTGCTAGTGCTTCATTGATTTTAGTGACTCCATGGTGATTTACATCCACTGAGGTCTAGCCCTAACTGTGAGTTTTTACTGTTAGCTTCCTTTCCAGTGAAACTGCTACTTTAACTAAAACCAAAGAAGTTAGTGGCTATGTTTTTATTAGAAAATCAGTGTGTTTTGCTATGCTGTGGTTTGTTTTGTTCTGTTCAATAGTCTCATTTTCTTCAATTTATTAGACAATGGCCATTGTCTTAGAACACCCAAAATAAAGAAAAGGAGTACTACCTCAACCAAAATAAAGAGAAATTTCAATAGAACATGTGGACTTTTTTTTAAGATTGTGACTCTTTACTCATTAATCAGAGTGATTAATGGGGAAATTAAGGACCAATTCAAAATCAGGCATTTAGAAATACCTGCCGAGACCGCATGTCTTGTAATTTATGATTATATTTTATGTTTCTGGTACCAAATTAGTTGATTTCAGTTTTATGTGTTTGCATGTGTTTAAAAGCAGTATCAATGATCTACTGGAAAACAAACATTAAATTGATATTTATTCAAGCAATTAGTAAAACATGTTTTTTAATGATAAAAAACTGTGTGATTATGGCAGATATACCATGCATGCTATCATAAGTAGATTTAAAAAGATGCCACATTGTGCAGTATTGGTAGCATAATCTACTTTTAATAGTCATCTAGAGTATTAAGATCTAGCCTTTTGGGCCCCTGTTTCTGCAATTACTTACTCATGTGCTTAATTCAATGGGACTACTCCCATGCTTAAAATTAATCATATGCATGAGTCTTTATAGGATCAAGGCCTTTGGCGGTAAAAGTATATGTGCAGAATTATTTTATTATGTACCATCTATGATTTATCTAATGTGATGCTCCATTTTATGTAAGTAGCTAGTCGTGGTTATGGATTATCTATAGCACATTGAAAAGCTATCATTGTATAAAGAAAAGGAGTACTTGTGGCACCTTAGAGACTAACCAATTTATTAGAGCATAAGCTTTCGTGAGCTACAGCTCACTTCTTCGGATGCATACAGTGGAAAATATAGTGAGGAGATTTTATATACACAGAGAACATGAAACAATGGGTGTTACCATACAGACTGTAACAAGAGTGATCAAGAAAGGTGAGTTATTACCAGCAGGAGAGCGGCGGAGGGCGGGAAGGGGAAAAATCAAGGTGGGCCATTTCCAGCACTTTACAAGAACAGTAGGAGGGGAAATAAACAAGGGGAAATAGTTTTACTTTGTGTAATGACACATCCACTCCCAGTCTTTATTCAAGCCTAAGTTAATTGTATCCAGTTTGCAAATTAATTCCAATTCAGCAGTCTCTTGTTGGAGTCTGTTTTTGAAGTTTTTTTTTGTTGAAGGATTGCCACTTTTAGGTCTGTAATCGAGTGACCAAAGAAATTGAAGTGTTCTCCTACTCAAGGGCTTCTTTTCCAAGGGTCCAGATGATGAAGATGTCATCAATGTAGCACAAGTAGAGTAGGGGCATTAGGGGACAAGAGCTGAGGAAGCATTGTTCTAAGTCAGCCATAAAAATGTTGGCATACTGTGGGGCCATGCGGGTACCCATAGCAGTGCCGCTGATTTGAAGGTAGACATTGTCCCCAAATGTGAAATAGTTATGGGTGAGGACAAAGTCACAAAGTTCAGCCACCAGGTTTGCCGTGACATTATTGGGGATACTGTTCCTGACAGCTTGTAGTCCATCTTTGTGTGTAATGTTGGTGTAGAGGGCTTCTACATCCATAGTGGCTAGGATGGTGTTTTCAGGAAGATCACCGATGGACTGTAGTTTTCTCAGGAAGTGAGTGGTGTCTCGAAGATAGCGGGGAGTGCTGGTAGCATAGGACCTGAGGAGGGAGTCTAAATAGCCAGCCAATCCTGCTGTCAGGGATTTAAAAACCAGTGAGAGAACACTTCAATCTCTTTGGTCACTCAATTACAGACCTAAAAGGGGCAATTCTTCAACAAAAAAGCTTCAAAAACAGACTCCAACAAGAGACTGCTGAATTGGAATTAATTTGCAAACTGGATACAATTAACTTAGGCTTGAATAAAGACTGGGAAATGGCCCTCCTTGATTATCACTACAAAAGGTGTCCTCTCCCCCCTCAACCCGCCCCCCCCCCCGCTCTTCTGCTGGTAATAGCTCACCTTTCTTGATCACTCTTGCTACAGTCTGTATGGTAACACCCATTGTTTCATGTTCTCTGTGTATATAAAATCTCCCCACTATATTTTCCACTGTATGCATCCGATGAAGTGAGCTGTAGCTCACGAAAGCTTATGCTCTAATAAATTTGTTAGTCTCTAAGGTGCCACAAGTACTCCTTTTCTTTTTACGGATACAGACTAACACGGCTGCTACTCTGAAACCTATCATAGTATAGTCAGAGTTTTGATTTAATCAATCCAATGAGATCTCATGACTACTCCCTGTTTCCTTTGCCTCAATATTACTGGAAAAATATTTTCTTACAGTTTTATGACTATAGAAGCTGAAATCCTTATTTAGTACTTAAAATACATACTATTTTATATAAAATATATACTATATAAATATATACTATTTTATTTATATATATATATATAGTTTTCCAGTGTTCAGGAATGCCCCTCTATAAAGGAATGAGATGTCTTCCCAAATCAAGTAGTTTCCTTCTAACTAAATAATTTTCTTTAACAACATATTTCAAAATGAAGGGAAATTTTATTTTAATCCTTAAGAACTGCGATTCAGAATGAAAGTTGCTCCAATCACGTCTGTTTATTCAGTGTTTCGGTGGTTTGCAGTCTTTCCTCTTAAGAATTTTTTTTGCTCCCTTCCTTAAATGTCTGAAAGCTTTTTTTTGCCAAACTTCTCTTTCTTGATGACTAACGAGAGTAATCGCCAGGGAACAGTTGAAGACTCCAAGAGAAAGGAAATACAATACTTGGGAGGGGGAGGGGGAGAGGAAGGGGAGAGAAAAGAGTAGGAACTTGGATGATGTGAATGAAGCTCTTTCATTGTAAATTTAGTGTTAGACATGGTTAATCTGTATTTAATTGTTTTATTCCTAATATCTTATCATCCAAGGGATTCAACCAATAAGCAGCATTACATCAATTATATTCCATTGCCACTGATACGTCTTTTTGATTGTTATGCTGTTCTTGAATTAGATGCTGTGAGTGAACATGAACTACAAACATTGAAAGTAAATCTGCAGCCTTACTGGAAGTTTGTAAGTTTAAATAATTGTGGGAATTCACTGCTACAGGAGGCTTGGAGCTGCCGTGTTATTTGCTTTTTCCAAGGCTGGAAGGCTGGCTACTGGTTTTGAATCCCAGTACTGTTGCTGGTCAGCACCCTCTACGGGCAGGCCTGCAGAACTGCATTGATGCTGCTCCCAAGGCTTCTAGCTTCTGTACTCAGAGGTAAAAGTTTCCTCAGCAGCTGAGACCTCCTTTCCTCAGGATTTTTTTGCTGCCTCCTTCTCGGTCTACAGTAGGTATTTTAAGGAAGGCTGGAGATTGGCGGATGACAGCATCAAAGGACTCTTGCTGCATGTTTCGCTCTGCATGCTACCAGCTTCCCCACCCCACCCCACTCCACTCCTCAGTTTCTACAGCACTGTTTTGGGGGCTTCTCCTTAGCTGTTTGCCAGTGTCCCTAAGATTCTTGCAACAAGGGTCATAAATCCACCCCTCAAAATGAGCAAAAAGACCCCTTATGAGGATTCCCCGGCACAGCGTATTCACCCTAGTCCTTGGCTGATGAAGGAAGTTTTCCTCCCTCTCTGAGGATTCTGAATCAGATGATTAGAGCTACCTGTTCCCTAGCAAAGAGGGAGAGGCTTTTGTTGAATTCATTCACTGTATTTGAACCTGCAACCCCACCTCCCCCTTACCTAGAACACATTCAGAATGAGGCTGAGGAAAGGCAGATCTGCCTTTCCCACACTAGAATCTTGTTCAGTGCTGTGTGGGCAACCCTGACAAAAAGAGGTTTATCTAGGAAAATTCTTATGACCAGTAGAGCTAATCTTCCTTGTAATTGTTTTTTTAATTTTATAGTTTTCTTTTTTTTTCTTGACCCAAACATTGTTTTTCTAACGTCTACTGCCACATTGAGCACTGTATGCTTATGCAGCAAATTCTAAGGGAAGCAGACTATTTGAATTCCCTCTTACAGAAATTTTACGTTTTGTGTAACTCATTTTAGGGTACAGTAGTAGCCATGGAGGCTACCCTATCCCCCCTCAGCACTTGACTAATGTATTTTCCGCTTGGACAAAGGGCTAACTGGATGACAGTGTTTTTGGTCCGTCACTCTAGTAGGTGAAGGCAGATCTTGTGTAGCTGGATCGTTTAGGTTAGGAAGCCATCTTTGTCTTTGTGTTTAGTCATTTTCTTTTTCATGACAACAAGTTAGCCAAAATTAAAAACAAAAGAACAAAAAACGGTCTTTTCTCATATATTTTTTGAAGAGCTGGCCCGCAGTTCTAGTTTGACCCAGGTCCTTGGAGGCTGGGCTACAGAGTAGAGGAAAGCCTGTCTTTTTCTCTGCCTGCAGTAGATCCGTGTGAATGGTTTTGCTAGTCCCAGTTGGCTTTCTCAAATCCACATACACACCTTTTACCTTGCTGGCTTCACAGAGGTGAAGTCTCAGATCTGCAAAACACAAGTGGTGATAACAGATCCACTTAGAGCACTCCCTTCCCTTGAGGAAGCAGTCACTTAGGTCTGTGTTGGAGCCAGCATGAGAATTCTGTTAGCTGTGTGTATACAAGATGGAAGAAGTGCCATGGTTGAAAAGAAGACATTCATACCAGGTCTGTATGTGGGGAAGCTCTCTGCAGGCCAGCATCACAAGTTCACTTTGGCTGTCTTATGCAGTGTGTGTGAATGCTCCGCTACCAGTCAGAGTTCCACAGAAGTGAAAGGGCCACTTAGGGGACAATGCATGGTGATAACATTTATTTTTTTTCCTTATTGCTGAGACAATGCCAAACTAAGTCCGATGAGCCAGCCAGTATTTTTTAAAATTAATGTTAATTGATTTTCTTTTTAAAGAAATTAACAATAACAAGTACAAAAATGAAAATGATTTACAGCAGCTTGTGAATGTTCCCAAATACCTTCTCCTCATGAGATCGCCAATAGAACTATACAGTTTTGCAGCTTGTCAAATACTATACAGAACACACACGTGGGGGGGTTACAGTAATAAAATGGGAGAAGAGAGATGAAGGGGGGGGGAAAGGAGGGTGTAGGTTAGGTGGAATGGAGGTCTGGCATTCTTCAAGCAGTCTGAACATTTTTTATTCAAATGTGTCAAGAAGTGGGGTGCAATTATCAGTCAGTGAATTCATGTAAGAAATCTCTGTCCGCTAGCCTTCTTAAAGGGAGAGTGACACCATAAGAACTTTTCTTCATTTCCTTTCCCCGTCTGTCTCTGCTGGGGAAAAAAAAGTTATACCTGCTTGGGTCAATGGAGGAAACCTATTGAAACTTCAAGAAACCTATTGAACCCATAATAAAGGTGAAAGTGGGGGTGTTCATAAAAGGAGGAGTGAATAAATGAATGCACCACCAGGGGAAAAATTCCAAAAAGAAATGGATTGAACTAGGCCCTCCTGCTATAAAGGTACCACTGAGCAAACATCTAGTCTTGGCACCATGACAGCAGCTGAGAGTCTACCTCTGTAATGCATTCAGCATTATAATTTGGAAAGTGAGGTGCAAATGCTCAGAGACTAAGTGTTGGAGCTAGTAACCTAGCCAGTGCTCTGCGTGGTCTGAATTCTTATGAACCCGTCATTGTTAGCCTCCAATGAAGTCTCAAAGATAATTACAGCCTTTAAAATTAGACTGTGACAGGGAATGGTCTTTGCATTGGCCAGAAGACAAACTAGATGACTTGAAAGATCTTAGAACTTTAAATTCTTCTTACAAATTTACAAATGCTTTTTTGAAAGCAGGCCGCTATCATTAAGGAGAAGTAAGTTGTTTTGTTTGTTTTTTGTAAGTTAATGGTAGACATCTGCAGAACTGAACAAGCCATTTTCTGATTATGTACAGTTAAAAATATGGCTTTAAAGTATTCTTGCATGTAAATTGCTACTACCAGTGACTGAACTTTTTGAAATAGTAGCAATTATCTGCTAATATTTTCCATTATAATATCCAGTAGACTGTTTTGGTGTAAAGATCTTTAATTTAGACAAGGTGTTTCAAATGCTCCTTTTTAGTGCTTATACATAGAAATGTGTTCCTTACTCTCGTAATTTTTCCACTTGCCCAAAATGGATGTACATTACTTTTTGGGAAAGAAGTTATTTGCTTAAACTTTGCAAAGCTAGACTTTAAAAATAGAAAAATACAGAGGTTCTATTTTTAGAATGTCTGATGTCTTAGAAGATGAATACAGTTACTATTCCTATTAAATAGCTGAAACTATTTTTTGGAGGATGGGGGAAATATTGAAATTGTTTCCATTTATGCTAAAATATTTCAGATATTATTAAATATTTCTCTATGCACTCAAACTCTCCATCAATATAGTATCTGCGTATCTCACAATATTAATTAATGCATGCAACCCTCACCCTTGTAAGACTAGGAAGTACAAAGTGTAAGCAATTTGCCCAAAATCAAATCTGTGGCACAACTTGGATTTCAATGCCTAATTTTCTGAATCCGAATGCAAAGGATCCTCAGAGCCCTTTACAAAGCCATGTAAACATTGCTATTGCAATTCACAGATTTGGAAGCTGATGTAGAGGGTGAGGTTAAGTGGCTGGCTCAGGATCACACACTGAGTCAGTTCGAGTCAGGTCTCCTGACCGACATTATCATCTAATGGAAACTGGGAGGATATGTGTATTGTTTGTTTAAAACTGTAACTGTAGCAGGAACCCAGCCAGGAAGGGACAGCTGGGAAAGCTTCTGTGTAGATAGAAGATCTACACTGAAGCAGGGAGAGAAAGAGTAGCTTTAGAGACATGTTTATGATCAGTGTCGGAAGAATATGACTTCAACACTCTCACATAACGGATGACAGATCCCGCTATTATGAGCACTAAGTAAGGACAACATCCTCCTTTCCTCATGCCCCCAATTGCTTTATTTAAAAAAAGCGGACTAAGGCCCAGATTTCTAAAGATATTTAGGTATTGTGGCACTCAGCAATTTTTGAAAATGAAATTTAAGCTCCTATATCCGTTATGTCTTGCAATGCTGAGTGCTGCAACACCAAAATACCTTTAGAAATCTGGGCCTAACTTACAAATACACTTAGATTTAAAAGTACATCTAGTGCTCATGAAAGGTGCCAGATTTGAAGCCCTGAAAAGAGATGCCTTTTACTCCTCTACAGAATACCTGCATTATGACCAGCGGCAGTGAAAACTTCTCCCTGCTCCCTTGCCAAAATGCCTCTGGAGAGACCACCTTCAGAGAGTAAGCATAGTGCACACACTTTTATTCTTAGGCTCTTTGCTGTGAGAGCCAATTAGTTCAAGTTGGGATAGTGGCATTGAATGTGGATGCCTGAAGAACAGACTGAGGCCATCAACCCATTCAATGTTATTACCAGAAGCTTAAAATTCCAAATTGTTTTTAAAAATACACCCCTCTTTTCCATTCACCTTTATGAAACTTTGGAATGACTTGTATTTTTATTGTTGTAGGGCCAGAACCTGCAACCCAAACTTTGGACCTGATCCAAAGCCCATTGAAGCCAATAGAAAGATTCCTATTGATTTCAGTGGGCTTTGGATCAGGCCCTCTGTGAGTAAAGGTTGCATGATAGAGCCCTTCCTGCATTTTATTTACTAAAATAAAACACATCTGGGATAAAGAATAATGTAAAAGTCAATTTTGCCTGTCAATGAATCTCTCCTTATTAGCTGAAATTGGACAACTTACTCTGGCTTCATGGACAAACACTGCAGTCTAGTGTTTAACGCAGTGGTTCTCAACTTATTTACCATTGTGGGCCACATCCAATACTACTTGTATGGCCCTGAGGATGTCATATGGGCTGCAGCTCTGCGCTGATTGGGCCTCAAGCAGCCTATGGGCCATAGGTTGAGAACCAGTTGTTTAAAGCAAAGGACTTTGAATCAGGACTCTGCAGTTCTTTATATGGCTCTTCCACTGACTAAATGTGTGACCTTGAGTAAGTCACTTAACCTTTCAGTAGCTTAACTTACCCATCTGTAAAATGAACATAATATTTATGTCAAAGGACTTTAAGATCCTCAGATAAAAGGTGCAAAAGGTTTAAGTATATTATATTGGTAAATAGTTTTTTCCCCCCTTGATGAAGTTAAAAACATAAGAATGGCCATACTGGGTGAGACCAAAGGTCCATCCAGCCCAGTATCCTGTCTACCGACAGTGGCCAATGCCAGGTGCCCCAGAGGAGTGAACCTAACGGGTAATGATCTAGTGATCTCTCTCCTGCCATCCATCTACACCATCTGACAAACAGAGGCTAGGAACACCATTCCTTACCCATCCTGGCTAATAGCTATTAATGGACTTAACCTCCGTGAATTTATCCAGTTCTCTTTTAAAAACTGTTATAGTCCTAGCCTTCACAACCTCCTCAGGCAAGGAGTTCCACAGGTTGACTGTGCACTGAGTGAAGAACTTCCTTTTATTTGTTTTAAACCTGCTACCCATTAATTTCATTTGGTGGCCCCATGTTCTTCTATTATGGGAACAAGTAAATAACTTTTCCTTATTCACTTTCTCCACACCACTCATGATTTTATATACCTCTATCATATCCCCCCCAGTCTCCTCTTTTCCAAGCTGAAAAGACCTAGTCTCTTTCATCTCTTCTCATATGGGACCTGTTTCAAACCCCTAATCATTTTAGTTGCCCTTTTCTGAACCTTTTGTAATGCCAGTATATCTTTTTTGAGATGAGGGGACCACATCTGTACACAGTATTCAAGATGTGGGCATACCATGGATTTATATAAGGGCAATAAGATATTCTCTGTCTTATTCTCTATCCCTTTTTTAATGATTCCTAACATCCCATTTGCTTTTTTGACTGCCGCTGCACACTGCGTGGATGTCTTCAGAGAACTATCCATGATGACTCCTTGATGTTGAAGTTGATGACTACTGTCCATGAGAGTGAGAAATCTAATGACCTTTCTAGACTGAGGCATAGTCCAAGCAGTGCTTTGTAAGCTTCCTCCTGCATTATCATTGACTAGCATTCTGGGCATTCAACATCCATGATTGTTATCTCAGTTGTGAGTGGGTCACCAAAGGGTGAAAGGCTAGTGACCACTTCTTATTACAATAATCATAATTGCCTCGCTGTTACTTTGTATTTCCTCTTGTCTGTTTGTTGTATCCTTCTGTTGTCTCTAAATCGTATACTTAGATTGTAAGTTCTTTGGTTCAGAGATAGTCTTTTCACCCTGTGTGAAGTGACCTGATCCCTGATTATGGCCTCTGCTGCCGCAATACAAATAAATAATAGTGCAATAATATACTGTGTTCCGTAGTCTAGAATGGGACAGGTTTCTTACATGAGACATTTTCAAAGAATATCCTAGAAGAACTTAAAACTTAAGTCAGACTTTCTGCCAGAGTTGCTTGCTATTTAGTGATGTGGAGATTGATTGAAATGTTGTAGGTGCTGTACGAAGTGGTGCAGGACCTATGTCTTGCTTGCGGCCCTCTCTGTCCATTGCTGCTCCACAGAACAATACTATGCTTTCTTTTACGAGCAAGGCTTGGGTATACAGGATGGAGAGTTGTGACACACTGACACAGAGTAAACAAACACATGTATTTTTGCATGTTACAGACCTTTACACTTTGTTTCTAAGGTTGAGTGCAACCATTCCTTGATGAGTTCAAATTCAGCATAGCCTTTTAATGTCAAATAAGAGACTTAATGCCATATTCTACTCCCAGCTGAGTAGTGACTTGAGAGGAGAACTTGCTTCTTAATGTCAGTTGTTGTAGGTATGTGTATATTGATGTAAACGTGTGTATATGTTTACAGAGACAGGTGGGTGAGGTAATATCTTTTTCACCAACAGAAGTTGGTCCAATAGGAGACAAGCATTCAAGCTGTACTGAGCTCTTCTTCAGGTATGTTTACAGACACTCCTAGCATTTTTAACAGGAGGAGCAGTGGTATGGTAGTTGAAGCACATCTGGTTTGGATGGCAAATAACATATCTTGACCTGCCTGAAATTCACTTTACATTGGTTCAAAGGTTATTTTTTGTTCTGTTCTCTGTTAACGTAAGTTTGTTTTTTAAACTAGAGATACTAGTATTTTGGGTTTAATGTCAATAACTTACTTAGAAATAACTAAGATTATTTAGGAAACTTGCGTTTTTGCCAGTTTAAAAGAGAAGCTTGGTTTTGCTTTCAATTTGTATTTAAAACATTTATTTGACACTGGCATTTTTCTAGAAAGCTACATTAACTGTTTTTTTTTTTTTAAACATCGGCTATGAATACTGTCTTTATGCTGAGCTGAGCTACTTAAAAGTTCAGTGCTGGTTGGCAGTATAGTTTGTATTTTTTTCCCTTTAAATTATTGATATGTTATTACAGTGCTGTTAAGCGCGGAGCTACCACATTTCACAACTTCCTGAATAATCCACACAGCAGCACTCTGTTAGTACTTTTCTGTCTCTCTCTTTTTGTCCGAGTAGGTGGAGTCTCTTCTCAAAGCTGCCTGTGGCATATTCCCCTCCTCCCCTTACCCACCCAGCCCTTTCCTTTCTTGCACAGAATCTCTGAGATAGACTGTGTGGAATTGCGAAGTCTCAAAGACCAGTGACCTCATAGTTGCTGTAGAGTCTGAGAAGTGAACATGCTTCTTTGCAGCATGAGACGGGCTGCCTAAAAAACTGTTTTTAAAGACAGCTTTTTCTGTTTTCACAATAAATTAGGCTACTGCTCGATGCAGATGTGAGAGGGTTATCAGACAAAAGCAGGCAAGAAGTGGAAAAAAGAGGCTGTGAAAGTGGCTAAAGTTACAACAGCGGGTGGTGATCTGTGTCTGATCTTGTAGGATGTCACCATTGTTCAGCTGGGTGGCTAAGGTAGGAGGAGTTTTCACTCACTTTCTTATGTATTCTTTTTTTAAAAAGTGTAAGAACTACCACGTTTTTGTTTACACTGTTAAATCACAGAAATGAGGGATAGGGTGAAGAGCCATATTGCACTTTTTAACTGTGTCAAGTAAAATTAGAAGCACTTTTTGTAATATATTGGTATATAAAATTGTGTTGAGAGAAACTGAAGGTATGATTACTTGTGGCACCTTAGAGACTAACCAATTTATTTGAGCATAAGCTTTCATGAGCTACAGCTCACTTCATCGGATGTTGCATCCGATGAAATGAGCTGTAGCTCACGAAAGCTTATGCTTAAATAAATTGGTTAGTCTCTAAGGTGCCACAAGTACTCCTTTTCTTTTTGCGAATACAGACTAACACGGCTGTTACTCTGAAACCATGATTGTTGTTAAATGTTGTATCTTACAGCTGATTTTGTGAAATCAGGAAAAGTATAATTAAAACTGTACTGAAGTCTGGTTTCATAGCTTATTTGAGTGTAGTAGGTTTTCTTTGCTTTGAAAAAGATGAAATGGCACTCGCACTGGTCTTGTTCAGAATTTTAGCCAGAGGTTCACAGTGAATATGAAACCAATTTTGGATGTAGGCAAATAATGTGCAAGTAACCTAATTTCCCTGTGCCTCAGTTTTCCCAAATGCAAAATTGATGCGACGCCTTCCTCATGAAAGTGTTATGAGGATATGTTCATGAATGTCTGTATAATACTTGACTGCCTTTGTTAATTTTGTTGAGCTTCTCGGATAAAAGGTTTTGTTTTCTATTCCATATTGCAAAATATCTTGAAAAAAGAGCCTCTTTAAATTTAAACTCTAGTTATTTTGCAGGGCAGTGTTGCCCCTTTATTTGCCAGCCTGGCCTTTATTCTCTGCTTAAGTGGTTACTGCACAAGTGGCATGCTGAAAATTACAGTCCCCTCTACTGTCACTGGTCTGGTCCTGTCTCACCCTCACATCAATATGTCGTTCCCCCCCTGTTCTCCCCCCCCTTCCCGCTTACATATTCTCTGTCTGTTGCATGAACACTCATTTGTTGTGGTTGCCCTGGAAATGACATTCTCTGACTTCCATGCGAGCTGTCACAAACATACACAATCTTATGGATGATTGTTGCCAAAAAATGATGATTCTGTTGTGTAAATATTTAAAGAATTATCAGACTGGGCTAATTGGGATAACTTGTCAGCTGGACAAAGCAGCAGGTCGAAAAGAAGCTAAGGTTGGAACTTTTCAGGGCAGGACTTGTAGTATATAGGCTTGGCTAATTCTCAGTAGTAGGTAACACTGCTGACAACACTCCTAACTCTGTTTATAAGAATATCTCATGGCTTTAAAAAAATCTCTTATATTTTTAAGCTGTTTTGTATTTAATTTTATTCTACTTTTTATGGAAGTTAATCAATATTACTAATTTGGATAGAAAGTGAAACAAGCTGGGTGTGTAGAAATTTCTAATCAGGCTGTTAACACAGAAAAGTGTCCTGGCTGCCAATACCAGATCAGTAAAGGCCGATTAGGGGGAGTCTACCTACTGGTAAATACTTATTTACATTTTTAAAACAAACATAAGGTCCTGCCAATCTTTGTAAGCCCTCCTAGCTATCTGCTCCTCACCACATACTGGTCCATTCCAGAATAGGGAGTGGTACAAAGTGACAAAACTGCCCAGAAAACGGAGCCTTCTCTAACTCCGCCTCTTAAAAACAAAGTGCCTCCCAGCAGAGCAGGTGCTTAGTAGCATCTGTTAAGGACTCAGTCCTGTAAACACCTATGCATAACAGTAACTTTACTCACAGACCAATTCCTTTGAAGTAACATGTGTTCACAGAATTAGGCCCCGATTGGGCATTGACACTGCCTCTGGGTACATCTTCATTGCAGATTTAACCCAGGCTCTTATTCGGGTGTTGCCCTTAACCTGGTTCCCATCCCTAGGCAGTGCGTGACTCTTGCATTTGGGGAGGCTGTGCGCAAGTGCCAGAAGCTCCCTAGAAGTGTGGGGGCCCACTGGTGCCCAGACTGTGACCCCACCCCCACTCTGCCTCCTCACTTGAAGCCCTGCCTATGCTCCACCCCCCCACTGTGCCCCGAGGCCCCACTCCCGCTCGTCCTCTTCTCCTTGATGCCCCCCTGCCTGCTGCTCACTCCTCTCTGACTGCTTCCCTGAGGCTCAACTCACCACTTGCTCCTTTCCGTCCCCTCCCCTGAACTCTCTGCTGCTTGCTCCCTTTTACCCCCTCCTGTCCTAAGGGCAAGCGACGGGGGAAAAGGGTGCAGAGAGGGGCAAGTGGCAGGTGGGGAGGACCTAGGGGGAAGATGTGGAGCGAGGGTGGGTAGAGGCGGAGCGAGGGGAGGGCCTTGGGGAGAAGAGGCGCAGTGTCATGGGGGAAGAGACAGAGTGGGAGTGGGGTCTTGGGGTGGAGAGCGGCCAGGGCCATGGTCCGGGTGCTGGTGGCCACCACATTTCTCGGGAGTGTCCGGCAGTGGTGCTCCAAAGGCAGCAGGCCAGTGTACCTCCAGAGGAAGGTGCACCGCATCTGGCATTTCTTGCCCCGTTCGGAGAGGCTTAGTCTCTCCAAGCCTCTTATACCCACCACTCATGCTCGCATCAACATACTATGTTGTGTTGCCCAAGTTTAGTGGTGCTTGGAACCTGAACTAGCTGGCCTGCCCTGGGGTATAGGCTACAGTCTGAGTGAGGCTTTCACTTGGGCTGGTAACTCACCCACTTTGTAATGAGTAGCAGGCTGAAGCACTTGATTGCTGATAGTCCTCCAGTGCCTTTCCACAATTCTGTCTGTGCACAGAACAACAGACAAGTTCTCCCACAATTCACTGGGAAAGAATCATAGATCAGATCAGCTTACTGCAGCACAGAGAACCATGGAATATGCCCCCAGTAGCCCATGTGACACAGATCGGAGTGCAGCAGCAGTTCGGACACAGTAACGTGGGTGTGGCTTTGCAATGCCAGCACAGCTGCACCTATCTGGGATAGGCTAATCCAGGAGCTCAGACCTGTGTGCCAATCACCTAGGCTACCTATGCAGTGACGTCATATCCTTTGTGTGTGTGCTGTGCACCCTTACACTTGTCAGTAGCCCTCAGTAACTAAATAAAATTATACCTAAAAATGCTGAATTTTTAAGAGTGATCTCTGCCTATGAAATGTTTCTTGTTATTCTGATACAATCTAGTGCTACCCATAGAATTCCCCTTGCTAAAGTTCTGCCATGATTTCTATTATAAAACTATATTTGGATGTTTCTTATAATACCTGTCTCTGAGACAAAATATAGTGATCAGGTTCTTGGTCTAGGCATGAAACTACAAATGAAACTGATCTGCCTTAGAGGCAAAGGGTTTATGTTCAGGAAGTCCGGAGGGCAAAGCTGCTATTGTTGTTAGTTTTTAAATATGGGTTTTAAAATAATTTTTTCCCCTTTTTACAATGTCTTTTTAAATACAAATCACTACGGTGTCTATTGCCCATTTTCTTAATGTTTTGTTAAACTAGCACTTAATTCCCTACAAACACAAACTGCAGTCAGCTATGGTCGGCTCCACCTCTCCTTCTCTTGACCCTCAATGAGTCACTTGCATTGCAAATATGTTTACTAGGGCTGTCGATTAATCACAGTTAACTCATGCGATTAACTCAAAAAAATTAATCGCAATTAATCGCACTGTTAAACAATAGAATACCAGTTGAAATTTATTAGATAATTTTGGGATGCTTTTCTACATTTTCAAATATATCGATGTCAATTACAACACAGAATACAAAGTGTACAGGGCTCACTTTATATTATTTTTTATTACAAATATTTGCACTGTAAAATGATAAACAAAAGAAATATTATTTTTCAATTCACCTCATACAAGTACTAGAGTGCAATCTCTTTATCATAAAAGTGCAACTTACAAATGTAGTTTTTTGTTACATAACTGCACTCCGTAACAAAACAATGTAAAACTTTAGAGCCTACAAGTCCACTCAGTCCTACACTTTGTTCAGCCAATTGCTAAGAGAAACAAGTTTGTTTACATTTAGGGAAGATAATGCTGCCCACTTCTTAATTACAATGTCACCTGAAAGTGAGAACAGGCATTCACATGGCAGTGCTATAGCTGGCATTGCAAGATATTTACGTGCCAGATGTGCTAAAGATTCATATGCCTCTTCATGCTTCGGCCATCATTCCAGATGCTTCCATGCTGATGATGCTCGTTAAAAAAATAATGTGTTAATTAAATTTGTGACTGAACTCCTTGTGGGAGAATTGTATGTCTCCTGTTCTGTTTTACCCACATGCTGCCATATATTTCATGTTATAGCAGTCTCGGATGTTGACCCAGCACATGTTGTTCATTTTAAGAACACTTTCACTGCAAATTTGAGGAGATACCAATGTGAAATTTCTAAAGATAGCTATCTTTAGAATCTGAAGTGCCTTTCAAAATCTCAGAGGGATGAGGTGTGGAGCCTGCTCTCAGAAGTCTTAAAAGAGCAACACTCCAATGCAGAAACTACAGAACCCAAACCACCAAAAAAGAAAATCAACCTTCTGTTGGTGGCATCTGACTCAGATGATGAAAATGAACATGTGTTGGTCTGCACTGCTTTGGATAGTTATCGAGTAGAACATGTCATCAGCATGGAATGGTGGTTGAAGCATGAAGGGACATATGAATCTTTAGTACATCTAGCATGTAAATATCTTGTGACGCTGACTACAAAAGTGCCATGCAAATTCCTGTTCTCAGTTTTGGTGACATTGTAAACAAGAAGCAGGCAGCATTATCTTCTGCAAATGTAAACAAACTTGTTTGTCTGAGCGATTGGCTGAACAAGAGGTAGGATTGATTGGTCTTGTAGGCTCTAAAGTTTTACATGGTTTTATTTTTGAATGCAGGCTTTTTTTTTGTACATAATTCTACATTTGTTAGTTGCACTTACATGTTAAAGAGATTGCACTACAGTACTTGTATTAGGTGAATTCAAAAATACTATTTCTTTTGTTTTTTACAGTGCAAATATTTCTTATAAAATATATGTAAATTGAGCACTGTACACTTTGTGTTCTGTGTTGTAATTGAAATCAATATATTTGAAAATGTAGAAAACATCAAAAATATTTAAATAAATGGTATTCTATTATTAACAGTGCAATTAATTGTGATTCATTTTTTAATCATTTGACAGCCCTCATTTTTACCCATATGGATGAGGGATTTGGCCTTTGTTAAGAATGCTCCATTCAGGATCATCCTTTTAGATTATGAACTGTGTGGGGCAGGCATCATGTTGTTTGTCTGTAAAGTACAATGCATGCTCTGGCTGCTGTATTAATTCCAATATAACTTTCACTAAATCTGAACAATGTTTAAAGTGGGTGCAGAGTAATGTGAAAAGAACGGTAACTATGATATTCTGGATAAGTGTTTGTAAGAGCGGGATTTAGTGAAGGATAGTGGGTAGTTAGGGGAGAAAATACTCCAATTCTCCAACCCTGCTCATGTGCTTGGGCTTGTTGAAGGCTGTGGGACTACTTGTGTAAGAGTTGAAGGATTGGGCACCTATTGCTCTTCAAAACAAAATGGCAGCAGTATGTGATAGAGCAAAATAACAATGGACTGGTCAGATGAAGAAAAACATAGGACCCAGGTTGAAATCCTGGCCTTGTTGCAGACAATGGAGTTAGAACAAGATCATACACATACCTAGTAAGCATTGATTAGAATAAATGGAGTTCCTTCAAGGGAGACTTGCAAAGGAGTTTGTTTAAATTGGGTTTCTGCCCTCTCTGTTGTTGGTTTGAAGGTTTTTTAAATTTTAATTTTAAATTTAAATTTTTTAAATATTTTTAAATTTGGGGTGGGGGGTGGTAGACATTATTTATTTTATAACTATTGGGAATGTGAAGTCTGGTCTTGCGGAGGAAATCTCGGGGATGTTGTAAACTGTGACCAGAATAGAAGGGATAGAGATTTTGAATCTGTAATAGAGACATCCTCCAAGTGTATGTTAGGTATTACAGCTAAATAAATTATACCAAAACCAAACCAGTCTGAATAAAAATTCTTTACCCAGAGTCTATGGTGACTGGAAAACCAGGGTAAGTCTAGGTATACTCTACGCTCCCCTATAGCCTTTAATTTGATGTGCTAACTCATGTAAAAACAACAAACTGTCCTGTCTTCACTGGGATTTTACCTTGTTATAGTTAACTTGAGTTAAGAAGATACCTTTTTCCTGATGAAGACAAGGTCTTTCTCACTTCCCTGGTCCCACTGCCAGGTCCCAAGGAATGCCAGATTTGGCAGGTTTCAACCAAACAGGATTCTAGACTGCAGATGCTCCCCAAAATTCCAGGGGGTAGGTAAAGAAAGTGCAAACACACATTCAGTAAATATACCACAGAATAGGCAACCCTGAGCTAAGGGAACTACCCGTTTCTATCAAATTGATTTTGACTTCAAGGAGCTTTGGCACTGAGAAGTGTTACATTTTGTTAGATTTTAGGAGCTGCCTCTGCATGTTTGTTGGATCATTGGTTTGCTGTTATAGCACCAATCAGGTAAGCTCACTGAAGCTGTTGTCATGGCAATGTGATAGTTCCAACTTCTCTTTAAATGTTGCAAACTTTTCTCTTTTTGTTTCTTTGGGCCTTTGTAAAGCCCAAATCTCCTAAAATGCAACCAGAGATACATAGAAGAAAAAATATCCTGCATTTTTAAAAGTACTGTGTGTACAAGCTCTATTTTTAGAGACATATTGGTAGTTACCAGAGTTTTGACTTGAAAAAAAGACAGGAATTGCACATTTCAATTAACATCTCAGTGGGAATGTATCCTAGTAGCGTTTCTCAATTGCGGCCACCATGGCTGCATTGTGCAGCCACAGCCTGCCTGGGTGGTGATTGGGAGAGGGGGGCAAAGCATCATCCTCTCCCCCTCCCTTTGTGTTGCTCCTAGATGCACCACCCTGCACTGCTTGTGGAGACAGGTGGGGCACAACACTGAAGGAGCAAGGTGAGTTCTCAACCTATGGGGGGAGCGTAGTGGGGGGTCAGGCTTTAGTCCTGGGGTGGTTGGGCGGCAGGCTCAGGTGGCAGGACTTAGGGAGCCTGGCTGTGCGGACCAGGTCACCAGCTATAGGGCTTCGGGCACCAACATCCAGCACCAGCCATGATGTTTTTGGCACTGACCCCTAGCTCTGGCCATGTAGCTCTAGCCTGCAGCCAGGCCCACGGGGCTTCAGGCTCCAACCCCGGGCGCACAGCGGCAGGCTCTGATCCCTGGCTCTGGCTGAATGGCGCCAACCACAGGCTGCATGTTCTGACCCCGAGTCCTGGCCACTGACCCCAGGTGCTAGCCCTGTATGCCAACCCCTAGCTCCAGCCCTGGATGCCAACCTCTAGCCCTGGCTGTGCGGCAGCGGGCACTGACCCTGGGCTCTGGTGGGTGCTGGTCCTGGGTGTCAATCCCCGGCAGCGGTCGCCAACCCCCAACGCCAGCACCAGCCACAGATCCCCAGCCCTGGCTGCTGACCCTTGGTTCTGGCCTTGTGGCAGCGGCCACTGGTCCCAGGTGCCAGCCCCCCAGCTGCCACTCTGAGTGTCTACCCGTGCTCTGGCAGGTGCCCGCCTCAGGCGCCAATCCCCAGCCCTGACCACACAGCAGCAGGTGCCGACCCGGGCTCTGGCACATGCTGGCCCTGGGCGCTGAGCCTCAGCTCCGGGCACACAGCAGCAGGCTCTGATCTCAGTACCAGCTGTGAGGCTCCTGCCCCCGGGCTCTGGCTGCAGGCACTGACCTCCAGTTGCATGGCCGTCAACCTCCAGCTCTGGTCACAGGGCTCACCCCCCCACCCCCATTGCCCTTGGTTCCTGCTGCCTTCCTGGCCCTGCATCCATCGCCCCTGGCCCCTGCTGATTCTCCCTCCAACCTATCCATCCAGGGCTTAATTTGTCTTGAGGCTTGCTGTGAAAAGTGATATTAAGAAACATGCAAATATCACTTTTCACAGCATTATTTTTATTATTGAGTCTGCAAAAAACAAAAAACCCCTACATAAGTACATTGCAATGATTTCAAACTCTCTATGTGCATATTTATTTATTTTTCCTAAAGTTAATAAAGTATTTTAGGAAAAGGTGTCAGTGTGGCCACCAGCAAGAGTTGGTGACCACACTCTGAGGCCACCAAATAATTGTTGTGAGAACCCTTGCTATAGGGTATAGCTAGATGGGGAAGTGCCTGGCTTTTTCATTGGATATGTATTCGTAAAACAGAGGTGGTAGGACGTGCTGTAACAGAATTCAGAAGTGCATTTTTTTATGAGCGAACCTATTTTTAAAGAGCTATTGCTGTCTTTTGTTCATGGAGTATAGTGCAGTATGTGAAGGTATGTATTGTGTTTTTATTTGTATTCTTATAGTACCTAGAACCCTATTGTGCTAGGGGCTATACAAAGACAGAACAAAAAAGCAGTCTTTTTCCCAAATAGTTTACAATCTAAGACTCTGTTTAAAGATGGCAATAGGATTATCTGTCACAAGTTTGGTATTTTAATAGTGGAGTTGCTATCTCCCACGTGCAATTTAAAAAAAATTCACATCCATTGGCTTGATAGTTGTGGCTTCAAAACTTGACACTGCTTATCATTATGACATCATTCTTTGGGGTGGGAGACATGTCCTCTCCTTCTGATCACTCTGGCTGACTGTAGACATTCAGGGAGTCTTTCCACTGGCTTGTATGGGCATTGGATTAGTCCATTGGTGCATTTTTGGGGGATTCTACTTCAGCATCAAATGTCCTATACCACTTTATCATAGCCAGGTCATCACTTTCAAAAGTGATTTTTGGATACCTTTCTTTTCTTGCATCCGATGAAGTGAGCTCTAGCTCATGAAAGCTTATGCTCAAATAAATTTGTTAGTCTCTAAGGTGCCACAAGTACTCCTTTTCTTTTTGCGAATACAGACTCACACAGCTGCTACTCTGAAACCTTTCTTTTCTGAGTGCTCGAATTGAGGCACTTGGAACCTGATTTTTGAAGACACTAAGCATTCAAAACTGCGTTTGAATTCCATGGGATATGCAGTTTTTCAGTACAGGTGACATAATTACAGGAAGTTTCCCCACACAGTGAAGAATAAAACTAACAGCTAGATAGTTTTAAGAAGAAGGAGACAAATCTTATCTGTCAATATTTAAATTCCCCTCCGGGTGAGGAAGTGTTTACTGCTTGGTCACTTATGTGGCACATTTGAACTTCCTCAGGTCTATGCAGAGAAGCATAAGAATCCCAAAAGGACTGGTTAATCAGGCAATGACTGAGGAACAGATTATTTCATAAGGGCTAAACCATCTTGAAAAGTAGGCTTCCCTACTCCTACAAACCCATTTATATATTTTACTTTTTAAAGTCAGTTTGTGTACTTGGGGCCTTAATTCTATAATATTTGTTTATGATTTTTAGGGAAGTGATGTGACTTAGGGTATGTCTTCACTGCAACGGTTCGCTTGAATTACTAGTTAGGTCTGGGCTTATACTACAGAATTACATTGGTATAACTGACTTCTTTTGATAGATTTCCACTCCATACGGTTAAATTGAGTGCCTTGCATAATGACAGGTTTCAGAGTAGCAGCCATGTTAGTCTGTATCCGCAAAAAGAAAAGGAGTACTTGTGGCACCTTAGAGACTAACAAATTTATTTGAGCATAAGCTTTCATGAGCATTCAAATTTCACTTTTTGCTACTACTGTATATCAGACTCTGATTTGTTTCTGTCCTCATCCAGAATAAACACTAACAAACTGTTAGTGCGCATCATCAGGCCCACAGAGAGTTACTGTGTGACAGGCTAGTGCGGGGTCGATTCACCCCCAAGCTTGCCACAAACTGAATGTTCATGGAGACAAGCCCGTGGTGGGGTAAAAAGGAGGAATACAATTCTAGCTTTTAAGAAACAGGTTTCTGTAACAAGTGTTACAGAAACATCATCTGGAGAGATAAAAATAGTTCAGCAATTAACACCTTGTTTAGCTCCTGCAAATGTGCTCAGGGATATAGAGGACCAAATAAGGCATAGTCCCTGATCCAAGGAATGCATAGTATCCAAGTATGTGATCATGTAAGCTCTCTATATGTGGTCTATTGGGATGTTTCATAAGAGAAGAGTTTGCAGGATGGTCCCCCAGAAAAGCAGATCGGATGCCCAAAGCACTTTGGACCTGATCCAAAACTCACTGAAGTCAAAGGGAATCTTTCCATTGACGTCTATAGGTTTTGGATCAGGCTCTATGTGACTAGGAGATGGCTAGAAGTGTGCAGCAATTTTGGGCATGCATTGAATTTATATTTAAAATGTTTAGTAGAGTGGTGGGTCTGGTTCTTCAGGCTTCATGGAAAAAGTGTATTTTGAGGGGAACCTACAAGGACGAAGGTGAAAGTTGGATCACATCAGTAATGTTATCTATCAATCAAAACCAACAAAAACCCCACCAGTCTTTCCTATTTTAGTATAACCCAGAGTACAGTTTTGTTCTATTTCTGGTCTTGTTTATAATGACCAGTAAACACTTACTTAAGATGTTTTTTAGAAGGGAAAGGAAACCTTTTGAATCAGTTTAAGTTTCATGGAGTACTCTCTGCTCATATGACCATGTAAAAAGGGTAGTCTGGAATGTAGTTCTCATCAGTTACATGGAAAATTCTCAAGCTCAAGTCACCAGTAGCATTAAAAGGATTGTGATCTGAGAAAGCATGTACTATATTGGTCTGGTTTATTTAGCAATTTTATTAAGCCGTCATTTATAACAGGCAGAAAATGTACAGTTCCCATTATGACTTTATATGGTAACCAAAGAAAACAGGAGTATTTGTTGGGTACACGGTACTTATTGAATAGTGGAGTTTATGCTATTGCTGTCTTAGAGCTATTTATATTGCTATTTGTGCTATGACAGGCTAAAGTATTCCTTGATCTGTGGTGATGTACTGTCTTTGGCCTTGTCCACAGAAAGCTTATTTTTCTAAAATAGTATTTAGATAGATACAGATACAGAGCACTCTCTTTACCATGGGAACTCTAATGTAGGCAATGCATCAGCAGTTGCTGGCATCTTAATCACATATACAATTAGTTAATCATAAACTTCCCAGCTTTGAAAAGTTCTGGCCACCCACTCCACTTCTCTCTTTCCATCTTGTAAAGACAGTATTACGGATCTATATGTTGGATCTGAGGCCAAGTCAGAATCTTGGAGGGAAGATCAAATTGTGTGAGTAGTTTCCTGAGGACTCATGACAACCACCATCCCTGGAAAACAAAGGATTTCTGCAACAGCAGAGCCCAGTGGTAAAAGCCCCTATTTACTGGTCACTGATGGAAATTCAGTTTACATTAGCTTATTCCCATTGTCTTTGTTTTTCCCATACCCCTGCCATCCTTCCTTTGCCCTCTAATGCCTGCTGGACAGGTACACGATGAAACTTAGGCCTGGTCTACACTACAGAATTAGGTCAATGTAAGACAGATTACATAAACCTAACTATGGAAATGTTCACACTTAAATTTTGCTCCCGCTAACGTAACTGCCCTGCCATGCCAACTTAACTCCACCCCCATGAGCAGCATAGAGTCATGGTCAATGGACTTAGGTCAATGTAGTGTCACTGTAGACATTGTGTTTTGTGCATTGACTGTTACTGGTTTTCTGGAGCTGTCCCACAATACTCCACACTGACAGTACAATCAGTACAAGCGTTCCTGGTGAGGATGTGCACTGCCAAAGGAGCAAAGCGTAGACATGCACAAACAATATCATTACTGTGGCAGCTGTATGCTGATGTAAGTTAGGTCAACTTAATTTTGTAGTGTAAATGTGGCCTTAGTCTTGTGTAAAAATGGAATGTAAACTCCTTGAGGCATGCACAATGGTTATTTGTTGTGTGATGCTCCTAGTGCACTTCAGGTGCTGTATAGATAAATGGTTCTGCCAGTAATATTTATTATTAGGAAACTTTAGTGTTTGATGTACATTCCATGAATTTGGAGCTTCAGCTTCGGGGGTGGGAGAACATGCAACCTAAGGCTTAGGGAAGGGAATGGTTAGAGAGAGAATCCAAAGCCCAGTCATTGAGAGAGACACCTTGACACTAGGGATGCTGAAAGAGACATAGGTGATAGTTGTCAGTAAATTAGACATGAACTTGCAGTGTGATATGGCAGCAAAAAAGGCTAGTGCAGTTACTGGGCTGTATACACTGTCCTTGGATCATGAAGCAAGGAGGGAACAACCTGTCATCTCTTCTCTACTCCACTTTTGTTAAAACCTCTAATAAAAAGTTACTGTGGATTTGATTGCACTATTCCAAGTGCAGTACATGCACCTGTGTGTAGAAAAATAGGTCAAACTGGAGAGGGCTCATAAAAGAACAAATAAAACCATTCAGGAGATGGACAGATTGATTTATGAAGCAAGACTGAAAGTTGGCTCAAGGATGATTAACAGGGGAGGGGACATGAGTCAGCAATATAGAGGGAGGAGAATAATTCATGGTATTATAAGAGGGAATAATTAGAAGTCAAGGATGAAATTAACAAAAAGAGATTTTCCGCTAAATGTCAGGAAAATGGCAGATAGATCTTTTAGGCTGAGGGTGACTAAAAGACTCAGGGTTTGTTTTTTTTTCAGTCCCCTGAGTGACGAAAGTTTTGCTGACATAAGTGCTACTGTAGACATGGCCTACATCAGAGTATAGCTTCTGTAGAGCTCCTAAACTGCAGGCGTGGAGTTCCTCTGCAGCTACACTCTTTTGGAGCTTACATTCAGCCCTGTGGAGCTTTGCTGGGAGAAGGAAGAAAGAAAGGAGCTTGCAGCCAGTTAGACTTCCTGCTAAATATCAAATGACAAATCCCTTGGATTTTATTTAGCCCTTTGTTAACGGAATAATGAGGAAGTAAACACCCTTTTAAAAGTAAAAAAATAGTCTGTCATATATAATAGTCAGCTGTTGACTAGTCAAACTGCAGTTAATCAAAATGCTTTTTTGTCCAATGGTCTAATAATGTTTCAGCTTCAAGTCTGGTCTACATCACAGAGATAGGAATGAGCTTACGTGGACATTACATACATTACAGAGATAGGAATGAGCTTACGTGGACCTAACTATGGAAGTGTCTACACTTAAATTTTGCTCTTGCTGACATAACAGCCCTGTAATGCCAACTTAATAACTCCACCTCCACAAGCAGTGTAGAGTCAAGGCTGATGTAGTTAGGTTGACACAGTGTCAGTGTAGACACTGTGATATTTAGGTTGACTGTTACTGGCTTTCGGGAGCTGTCCCACAATGCCACACACTGACAGTACAATCGATACAAGCGCTCCTGGTGAGGACATGCACTGCCAACACAAGGAGTAAAGTGTAGACTCACACAAGCCATGTAATTACTGCAGTGGCTCTATGCCAACATAAATTAGGTCGACTTAATTTTGTAGTGTAGACTAAGGATCTAAAAGATTAACTGGTTAACTGGTAAACATAGTCTTACTGGTTAACTGCCTTAACCATTAACCCCCATGCCGGCCGGAGTGGGCCTAGCTGCGGCACGCGGCCGGAGCAGAGGCACCTGGCCGGAGCGGTTCCAGCACTGGCCCCTGGCTGGAGCGGACCCAGCCACGCCTGCCAAATGGGCCCTAGCCGCTTAAACAGTTAACCATTTAAATGACATATTTTTTAATCGTTTAAACGGTTAACTTTTAAAACGGTATTTACATCCCTAGTGTAGACTCCAGGAGTTTAGAAGTGCTGCATTACAAGATCTGTACCTTGCGACGCTTTATTATTCTAGGTGAAATCTTATAGCCATGTAGGCCCTAATTCAGCAACGTAATTAAATCATCTGCTTCACTTTAACTACAGGTAGCTCCAGGACTACACATGTTCATAAAGTGAAGCACATGCTGAAGTACATTTCTGAATTAGTGCCATAAGGAGGGACTGTTACTACTGTACTTGGGCTTGGTCTGCACTAGGAATTTATGTTGGTGTAGCTACGTCACTTAGGGGTATGTAAAATTCACTTCCCTGAGCAACGTAATTATGCCGACTTAACCCCTGGTGTGAACAGCACTATGTTGGTGGGAGGGCTTCTCTTTTCGACATAGCTACTGCTCTCGGGGAGATGGAGTTACTACGTTGACAGGAGAAGCTCTCCCCTCAGTGTAGGTAGCATCTTCACGAAGTGCTACAGTGGCGCTGTAAGTGTAGACAAGCCGTCAATGTTGTGACGCCTGTGTCTGCCATCGAAAATCATATTGGCATTTTTGTGGTCATGTGACATTAAAGATTTTATGTATGACACAGTTCATCTTCAGCGGAATACATTACCCTGCTACCAGGGCCGGCTCTAGGCACCAGCAAAACAAGCAGGTGCTTGGGGCGGCACATTTCTAGGGGCAGCATTCTGGCGCCAGCCATGCCGCTCCTAGAAATGTGCCCCCGCCTCGCCAGCTCGCCTCCGCCTGCTCTCCTGAGCACGCGGCAAGCCTGGGAGGGAGGGAGGAGAAGCCGAGTGGCGGCATGCTCGGGGGAGGTGGCAGTGGTGGAGCAGAGGTGAGCTGGGGTGGGGAGCGGTTCTTCTAACCCCCTCCCACCGTTACTTCCTGCGCTTCCGCCTCCCCCTCCCCGCCCCCCGCTCACCTCTGCTCTGCCTGCTCCCCTGAACGTGCTACCTCTCTCTCGCCTGAGAGGAATGGGAGAGAAGTGGAACGGCGTAGTGTTCGGGGAGCAGGTGGAGTGGAGGTGAGCTGGGGAGGGGGCCGCAGGAAGCAATGGGGGGGGAATGTGGCACGCCCAGGGGAGGAGACAGGGCCAGGGAGGGGAAGGAGTTGGGAAGGGGGCGGGGGGGCACGAAAAAAAAGTGGGGACGGCCAAAAATTTTTTTGTTTGGGGCTGCAAAAATCCTAGAGCCGGCCCTGCCTGCTGCTTATGTCTTGTTAGATAAATAGTCTATTTTTTAGTCAGGATGTGTTTACCAAAAGGCAGCTGTTGTATTCAGCTGTTACGGATCGTTCTTAATTAAAATAGTTTATCACTCTTTTTCATGGACCCACTGAAGGCTGAAGACATGGGACTTTTTAATGTGTGTCTTTGCATAGACCCCAGGGGATAACTTTTGCTGGGAAAAAAAATGAAAGTGTTGATTGATTTCTTGCCCCTCGAGGAGAAAGTCAGCTCTGGGAGGAACAGCTTCTTGCTTTTCAAAATACCATAAATTATGGAATAAAACAAACTTTAACAACTATAAAATGACTCATTTTTCTCATGATTCAGTTCAGGATGTAGAAGTGCTAATTGTGTTAATCTAGTAAACTAATAAAAACAAATATTAAGAAGCTGTAGGTGCTGGTTTGTCTCTCACTAGATTAACCAACAATATAAAGACAAGAGGTTGCTTACAATTTCTTAATTTTATAGTTTGCATGTATATGTCACCTTTCTATATGTGCTTCCATTTGATGTCCATTTAATCATAACAGAAATAATCCAGCCAGCATACTTAAATAAATGTACAGTTTGTCTTTTACTTTTGCGTTAGTGAATTCATGAATCCTCTAAGCATACGATTTTTAGATACCACATTCACAGCATCTAAAATGACAGGTTTCAGAGTAACAGCCGTGTTAGTCTGTCTTCGCAAAAGGAAAAGGAGTACTTGTGGCACCTTAGAGACTAACCAATTTATTTGAGCATGAGCTTTCGTGAGCTATTACCAGCAGGATAGTGAGTTTGTGTGTGTGTTTTTTGGAGGGGGATGAGGGGGTGAGAGAACCTGGATTTGTGCAGGAAATGGCCCACCTTGATTATCATGCACATTGTGTAGAGAGTTGTCACTTTGGATGGGCTATTACCAGCAGGAGAGTGAGTTTGTGTGTGGGGGGGTGGAGGGTGAGAAAACCTGGATTTGTGCTGGAAGTGGCCCAACTTGATGATCACTTTAGATAAGCTATTACCAGCAGGACAGTGGGGTGGGAGGAGGTATTGTTTTATGATCTCTGTGTGTATATAAAGTCTGCTGCAGTTTCCACGGTATGCATCCGATGAAGTGAGCTGTAGCTCACGAAAGCTCATGCTCAAATAAATTGGTTAGTCTCTAAGGTGCCACAAGTACTCCTTTTCTTTTAGCATCTAAAATATAAACATCAGTTCTCCTGCTTTAGTTATATCTTCTGTTTCCCAGGACAGTCCTCCAAAGTGTGGGGGGGGGGCAGGGGGGGGAAGAGGGAGCTTGCTTGATAAAGCACTACCCCTATTTGGTGAAGTTACATCTTTATTTGCACCGTTGCTCAATACTTGTCTTTTGTCTTTGGGAACCAGTTTTTTATCCTCAGTAGTTGTTTATCTGATTTACAAAAAGAATCTGTATCCACTAATTATATATTTAAATAGAGAAAGTGAACCAGAGAAGACTTAAGAATACAAGTATTCCGGGAACCAAAAATTATGCATGTGAAGTTATATATGTATATAACAGGCTTCCCTTATTTGTGTTTACAAATTGTTGTGGGTTTCATTTTGTGGACACAGTGGTTATGTGCACAGATAAAAGGATTCTGGCTAACTTTCTAATTATACCTGTAAATCAGGTAAGCCTCTGTCCTCATTTGCACCCACGGTTATTTGCAAGCAGCATATTGGGAATGCAAGAAGAGACAGAAGCTCTTTTTAACAATCAGGCCCTTTAAATGCGATTTGATTTAGATAAGATATTGATGAGAAGGGCTGTGGGACTCGAGAGAAACTGTCACTCCATTGTGAATATTCTAATTTATACAGAACAATATGAGCATGGTATAACGCAGACAATTAAAAGACATGGTCCAAAGTTATTTACAAACTAGATGACATAGGTTGAAATGAAGACAGGCAAGGCAGGTGGAATAGGGGAAATATTTAGGGTGCAAAGTCCATGCAATTACTAGTTCCTGTACAGTATGTGTCATCGTAAACATGACTGTATAAACAGCACTTTCTTATTTAACATTCATTATCTCATCATCATGATAGCTTGTTGCTCCAAAACTGCAGCCAAGACCTGGTGGTGTCACTGTTGAATAGTTGAATAGTTCCTCAGGGATACAGGATTTTGACATGGGGCACTGCATCAGGCAGTGTTCAAGTCTTTGTCTACTCTAAGCTCTGCACATTGACATTTGGAATCATTCCTCAGCTTACACTTGGTCATATTGTCACCAGACATTGCCATTCTAGGTCATGCCTGATATTAATATTTTTGTTTAAGGTCAGTGCCTGGGAGAAGGAGTTCTGAAAGAGCATTTCCTGCCATTTCGTTACCCCCAAATACCACTGGGAAAGTCTACAGAGTAAGGGATTTTCACAGTCAAGGATGTCTCTAGACTAAACCTCTTGGATGGTGGAATTCAAGAGTGGATGTCTTGAATCCTGCACTTGTTTTTGTGCCTTCTTTCTACTGAAGATATCTTGCCTCCCTGGTGGTGGTGCAATCCCTATAAGACAATACAGCGACAGTGTCGAAGTCTGTTTCAAAGTCCCTGTGATGTTCTTACAGGATTGTTTGAGATCAGTATCAATTTTGTGTGCCGCCTCAAGTGTGACCATACTGCAGGACAGTACTCTGCAACTGAGAAACACAGAGAGACACTGGTTTTGGGGTCAGTTTGCCATTTTGTAATGGCCAATTTCTGGAGTTCACAGTTCCTGGAGTTCACTTGCTTTTTCAGCTTCTTGATGTGCTCTTTGAATGTCTGGATTCAGCCTAACATGACCCCAAGATACTCCAGATGTTCATATGCTCAAGGATTGTACCATCCCACAATATCTGGAGCTTTTCCTTGGCCTTCAGGTGGAAGGTGTCTTGCTAAGGTTGGCAGTCAGAAACTATTTGTAATAGTTTTCTCCAAGAATGCTCAAGGAGCCAGTTAGAATGTGCTCAGTGTCCTCAAATCTTTCCTGTTTGGTGGTAATGTAATGATCATCTACATAAATGAATCTTTGTATGTTGGGGAATTCCAGCTGGTCATTTGTGTAGACGTTAAGTATAAGGGTGCTAGCACTGAGTCTTGGGGCAAGCTAGTATGAAGAGTTCACCATCGAGTTTTCTGACCATTTATCTCAACAAAGAAACATTGATTAGCAAGCAGGGAAGAGATGACTTGGATCATCTTCCTATTTCTCAAAATTCTTGCCAGTTACAGTAGAAGTGCACGATAGTTCATGGAGTCATAAGCAGCTGACAGATCAACAAATGCAATCCCTGTAATTTTGCAGGTTATGAAGCCATCTTTGATGTACTGAGTTAGGTTTGCAACTTGGCCACAGCATGAATGTCCTGGGTGGAAACCAGCTTGGTCATCAGTCAGTTGCCCTTCTACTATTAGCATTATTCCATCCACTATCATCTGCTTATATAGCTTGTAGGTTCAGCAGAGTAAGGATATTGGGTTGTAGCTCTTTGCAGAATTGGGCCACTCCTCTTTGCAGTGGAGCCACTTGGGCCTGTCTTTGCAGCCTGGCCACCAGCATTGTCTCCAGGAGAGAGCTGTGGAAATCAAGTAGCCACTTCTATGCTCTTATCCGAAAGTGTAGTAATAGTTCATTAGGTATACCATTAAGTCCGGCTGCCTTTCCACACTTCAGGGTTTCCATAGCTATTGTCAGCTTCTCAATATTGGTCTGCTGACTGGGGACTTTTGCTGTCTCTGAGCAGTGAGCAAAAACTCCTACTTGATTTGTTTTGTTTTGCGCTTTGCTTTGTGGTCTGTTTACCGTTTAAGATGAGTTGGTGTGTGACTTGGATGGGAGAGATTGCAAGGATGTGCTTTGGTTGTTGTCCATCAGGTTCAGCTTCTGAATAGTGACCCCCCCTCCTTTTTTTTTTTTTTTTTGTGGCTGAGGTTTATTGTTTCAATCAGCTCCCTCCAGCGGTCACACTGCGCCTGTCGGATCTCTCTCATAAACATTTTCACAAGCCCAGTGGTTTTTTTCACCAAATGGATCTGAGTTAAACAGTTCTGAATATTGTTGGCTTGTTTGTTCTGAAAGCCCAGGTATATACAGTGTACATACGGGGTATGTCTACATACAACAACAACAAAAAACCCCAAAAAAACCATTGCAGCATTTCAGAGTCCTGGGTCTATGGACTCAGACTTGGGCTGTAGACCCGGGCTCTGAGACTCACTGCTGTGGGGGTTTTTTGGTTTTGTTTTTTTGTTTGGCTATGTAGACATACGCATAGTGTTCATATATATTATTTGCTCCCTGTGTGTACGTTCAAGTCATCTGTTTATTTTACTTGCAAACAGCTTTAACAATTGTATTCCACTATCACAACTCCAAAAAGATTAAGGAAGGAAAATGTCAAAAGATGGAGTTATTGGGTGAAGACCACTTGAAAAGTAACTCAAAAAGTACAGTACTGTTTGAAAATGTCGTACCTATGTGGTGGTGGTGGGTTGTTTATTTTATATATTCTTACAACTACAGGGTTAGAGTGGAGGCCTCCAACATGTAAAATCAGTTGTGACCAGCACAGCTACTCTACCTGCCTATTTGTCCCTTTGCTCATGGTGAACTGCATAACAGAGGTGACTGTCAAGGTTGGAAAAGCAACATCACCTGGCTAGTCTCAGTAACATTCAAAATCAGGTTCTTCATCAACAATTAGATCATTGATGGCCAAAATGGTTATTGGCTACTGACCTTGAATTAAGTAACATGAACTGTAAAATAGAGTCCCTCCTCCTTGCTTTTAAGATAGCATACTACACAATGCCCATGGCTCTGATACTAAATGTCAGATCCCTGGTCTATATCTGGGAAATGCTCTCCTCCATGGTTTTCTCCATGCCCACCTCTTCAGGGATTAAGGGACCAGATCCCCCAGTACCAGTCTTTTATCCTTAGTCCTCAGAGTCCTCTACCTGTGGCAGTACCACACATCCCTCTTGTCCACCACATTGTGTCACTGGCATAGTTGCCAGAGCTGTGTACTTGTCTAGCACAGACTGTGAATGCCATCAATAGAGACAATGAATTCACGTAAATAAAGATGACAAACTAGGATTAAAATAACCCTGGAATCCCTGACCCAAAACGTGCTCCCTTCCCATCGTACAGCTCCAACCACAGCTAAACTAGGGTGTTGCTTCGCATCTCTAGTTGTGCATTGCAGAGAGGGATGACAGCTAGGCAACAATAAGCTACCTTCTACGTGTAGCTAGACCTCTTGTCTCTCACCACTGCAGAAGGTGAGACTAGACCCCCAAGAAGGTACCCCGAGGAACAAGTCCCCAGGAGAATATCCCACCCCATGTGGAAACTTTTTCAGCAGCATATCATCCCACCAAACATTATTACTTGATATCCAAATCCTGTCATAACAATTAAACATCAATTCAGTTATCAACAAAGCTTCATCATTCCCACTGCTGCCACCATCATATAGCCCCTACTTAGTCTGTTTCTAAATCCCATAATTACACCAATTTAATTCAGTAGTAATCTCCATCTTGTAATTTGTCAAGCTACAAGAGAGATTTCATCACAGTACTGAAGAAGCCAGGGAACTTGACACAGAATTTACTTCCACCTTGCTAGAGGTTTGCAGTGGCTGTGTTTACAATTAGTTTTATCATGCAGTTCTTGGACAAAATTCTCATTGTACTTGATGGTAACTTTTCCAGGATAAGGACAGCATGACTGACTTTAATAATTCTTAGCTATTATAACATTTCAACTTCAAAAATACTTCACAATTTTTAAACTAGTTAATCTTTACTCCAGTGAGGCAGCTAAGCATTATTCTCATTTTAAAATTGGTGAAACTGAGACACAGAGTGATTTAGTGATTTCCCCTTCCCAGGGGTCACAGAGGGAGTTGGGGACAGAGCAAACATTAAAACTTATGAATTACTGGTTCCTAGACCTGCATGCAAACCTGTACATGAAGGTCTGGTGTAATACTGAAGTCTGATAGTAAAAATATTTTTAAAAAATTTCATCCAACCCCAGAGGACCTTTGGGAAAAACTTGTGGGTTTCTCTCTCTTTCTCTTTCTCCCCATCTCTCACTCCCCTAACAAATTAAGGAGAATGTTTAAATGTACAGCCAAATGCAGATTTATCACTTCTACTCGATGTCAGTATTAAATATTAGAACCATGCTGCATCAGTTTGCCTGATCAGCTTGGTGGTGTGCACATGTATTAAAGAAATGGTTGCAGTTATGCCATTGAAGTAATGTTCTGGGTTGACCATTAGAATCTAATGTACATTGCAAGTGGCAGTACGTCTCCCTGTTTTTGCTCTTTGGATGCCCTTTAGGTGTCCAGCTTAGCTTCACATTTCGTGTTCTTATACAACAAAGGAGGAAATACTCTTAAATAGACAGAGGATTGAAGCCCAGCTGCTATTTATAATTGATGTAATATCAGGAAATTCAAGCCCAAGGCAAAATAAAAACTATCACTCCCTTTTAAGGCCCATTGTGTATCTTTGAATATGAAGTTCATTCACTATTTTAAAGTAAACCTAGGATTTTAGGTTTGTCTTTTTGTTTGTTAAATTATGTCTGCATAGAAGGCCCAGTTTGCTATAGAACAGCAGTCTCATGAAGGTCCAAAGGGTATCTAAGGGATATAAACACTGAAGAAAACATATTCAGTAACAATGCATTAGCAATTGGTCACAGGCCTATCTAGACTGGGAATTATCCCCTACTACACCTTTTGGAGTTGCTGTACTGGTGCAAATTCCTAGCGTGGAGGGATAAAACTATTGTTTCACTGATTTGGGGTAAGCTCCATTTAGTGGCTATTTTTGCATTGCAGACGTTAGCATTTTCCAGGAAATCTCCCTCTATTGCATCACCACCACCACAGTCTTGGTAATGGTAGCAATGATGAGAATGGGAATGTGGCTCAGCTGTCAGTGTCTTTAGCCTATCGTGTCATCTAACCTGCTCAGAGCATGTCTGGATCACATGGTCCTACGAATACTTGTAATTGGTCTACTCTGGCACTCCCACTGGTGGAGCTGTACTGGTGATGGAACAAGAGAAGATTTCCTAGAAAACGCTCATGCAGACATAGCCTGAAATGTGGCTATATATAACCAAATTATATGTGTAATTGACACACTACATAAGTTATGTGGCTCGATGAAAGGACTTTTTCCTTACAATTCACAAATCTGAATCAGAAATTGCCAAACCTCATCCAACTCCCAGTTTCTCTTCAATTCCAGGAATATCACTTTGCACTTAAGTAGCAGCTTTCAGGAGAATGTCTCAAAGTACTTTATAAACACTGAGTCCTAAGGGTCTGGTATATTGGCTCTGCAGTGGGTAGAGAGGGTGTGAGAGGAAGCTATTATGCTGGAGTAAACAGTCCCTAGATGGTCACCTAAAACTTGGCACATAAGGCAACCTTACACCTACTCTAAATAGTGCCTCTGGACAGGGCCAGAATTAGGGAGGGTGCAAAAATGGCTTAAAGTACCCCACAGCCGTTTTCGCCTTCAAATGTTGTGCCAATAAATTAAAAACCAATAGGATCTTATTAAAGGGAAAAAGGCAAAATACCACATTTATTGTGAATACAGAAAGAATCCTAGTAAGCAGTTAGTTATAGTTATAACATTCCATTCAATCTCGTATTTATTCACACATTCATTCACACACACACACACACACACACACACAGAGGTTCTGCAAGGTTGTTATCATGGTTACCAGCATTAGAGTTGCTCATGCGAAGCCACTGGCCAGGTGGCCTGGACATGAGGAGGGAGCAGGGCCTTGTCAGATGCTCATCTGATGCTCCTGGAAGTTGGTTTGCAGAATCAGACCCCCCCAAAGTTCTCACTTTCTAGAGTCCATTTTTATAGGAGTTTCTTCCTATGTCCGTCTATGGGAATTGCTTCATCATGCTGTTGCTGAATCAATCAGCAGATAGCACATTCCTGACGGCTCCATGCTGCTAGATGTTATCTTGTTCTTTGGTTCTCCCATTCTTGAGGCTGTTGGGTGGATTCCAGTCTGCCCTCCAGGGGTCCTCTGGTTATTTCCACTTGACGCCTTCTTCAGCCGATGGACACTGGATTCTTAGGCTGGCACCTCCCTGATCATTCAGTTATTATCCACACCAAGCATCCATCCACATACATCCTCTTTCTCTATTTTAATCACAATTGTTAATACAACAAAAGAGTGGGGAGTCTCTGGGTGCTGTTTCTGTTGTTACAGAATATTGCTTTGAGTCTCTCTCTGTGTGAATTGCTTTGAGAACAAACTCTGTCTTAGAATGTACTAACGCAATTAGCAGCTTGCAAGTTTCACACATAGAGGGAGAGAAACAGTACCACAAACCAAGAGACCTCTTAATTAGTAATACCCTGGAATTTAAACTGTGGGGAATCAAACTCATTTGTGATTTTAATACAGAACTTCTTTAATATGATCGAACACCAATCTAGAAAGGGAAGAACACACAGTCTGGCATATTAAATAATAAGCCTCACAACACCCTTGGAGGTAACAAGAACTACCATCTCCATTTTACATATGTTAAAACCAAGGCACAGAGCTGTCTAGGCCCAAAGCTGCTCAGCGAATTAGTGGCATAGCTGGGAATAGAATTTTTAAGTCCTGACCCATTGTCTTTTTCCTCTATGTATGATTTAACTGATTTAAATGTTTTAGAATGCTATTCCAGACCTCCTGCTGCAGCATCAGCAATCAAATTTTCATGAACATAATCATTCTGAAAGTGGCTTTAATCCTAAATTTCTTCTTTCACTAGATGAGATCCATTTCTGTAGAAAATTATGTATTCGTTGGTCTTTTGTCAAAATCACTCTGGATTGTTAAATACCTGGCAGTATTCTCTGCTGGATGAATACACTGTGGCAGCAGGTTTGTGTTTGTTCTACAGCCTTTGTTGCTGATATGATGATATAATCCTTTACTGAGAAAGAACACAAAGCAGTGTGACATAATCAAGTATGGTATACACTATATAAATATGAGCCTAGCAGTCCATTGGAAGAAGCCTTGCATGTGCTATTCAGACAGCAGACGTGATTTCCAACTATTATTGATTCAGTTCATGTTAATAAATTAAAATATTGGCCTCTGATAGTAGTTGGGCTTTTGTTTATAATTTATAGTTTCTGTGGATCATAACTGAGTATTTCCTAACGTGAATTCCATGAAAATGGTGGAATGTTTCTTAAATTAATTTAGATAGGACTCCCACTGTGTGGAATTATAGAATTATATGACAAAAGGAATTATTTTGTTTCTTTCTAACAAAATTACTTTCTGTCAAAAACACTTTGGTCTAATGGTAGAATGTGCTACTATGAAGGTTATCACAAGTGTGCAAGATTTGCTATTAACCTACCAATAACATTAATGCTTGGCATTCCTGATTGTTTTGTGGCTACTGTTATATTCTAGAATGTTATTTTTCTTTCCTTTTTGAGTTTGAACTTGATACTAACACTTGGTGTGAGCTGTAGAGGCTAGGGTGGATGAAAACTGAGGATTTTTAAAAATTAAATTATTAAATTAAATAGAGGTTTAATTTAAAAATATAAACCTATTTAAAATTAAATTTGAAATTGGCATCTTATGTCAGACCTAAACTGATTATAATCTATTAAAATCATTTACATTAAATACAAAAAATAATAGTAAGCAGTACATATTTGCTGCTAAGTTTTAAAGAAAGTCAAACCACTGAACTGGTGGAAGTTGCTGGCTAAGCATCTGGAGCTGGAGTTTGTTGAAGGGTTAAACCAACTTTTGACAGCAGTCACCTCTTTTGTAGGGGCAGAGAGAATAATTTCTTAATTTCATTTTATTCAAGTAGATCATAGAGTCTTAAGTTTAAGGCTAGAAGGAACCACTAGATCATCTAGTCTGACTTCCTGTATACCACGGGCACCCACACCGCCCAGCACCTGCACACTAAATCGAACAACTGAAATGAGACTAAAGTATTATACAGTTATGTGTCACTAACAGAAAATAGGAAAGACTGAGATACACCAGAGCTCGAGGTTCCCCTAATGACAAGGAAAGGATTAAGTGAGATATACCCAGATAATCCTGGCAAGCGACCCACACCCACATGCTGCAGAAGAAGGTGAGAAAACCCAAAGGTCACTGTCAATGGGGATATATTCCTTCCTGACTCCACATATGGTGATCAGGTAGACCTTGAGCATGTGAGCGAGAACCAGCCAGCCAAGCACCTGAGCAAGAGAAGCTTGGTGCCACCTCAGAGCTCTGGCCTTCCCCATCTCCATTTTCCCATCTCTAGTCATGTCCATCCCTGATGCTTTGAGGAAGGAATTGTATTTTTTAAAGAAAAACCCTCCCAGAATACATTGGGGCAGGCAGGTGAAGGGGGTGGAGGCAAGCCCTTCCTGACTCCTGCTGAAACCCTGAAGCATGAGCTTTGAGGAACATATGAAAGCCAGAAGTGAGCCCCTTGAGCCCAGCCCCCTACCATCATAAGCAACACCATCATACAATTGCACTCATAAATTTCCCCTTCTCTCATAAAACTAATTTAAGTTGTTTGCCCCCACAACTCCTATTGGGAGGCTGTTTCCGAACCTCACCTTCTGATGGTTAGAAACTTTCTAATTTCCATCCTGAATATGTTCATAGCCAGTTTATATCAATTTGTTCTTGTGCCAACACCATCCTTTAGTTTAAATAGCTTTACACTCTCTCTGGAATTATCTCACTAATATATTTATGCAGAGCAATCATATCCCCTCTCAACCATTTTTTTGCTAGACTAAACATGACAAGCTCTTCCAGTATCCTCTCATAAGATAGGCCTTCCATTTCCCGATCATCCTGGTAGCTCTTCTCTGCATCTGTTCTAGTTTAAATTAATCTTTCTTGAATATGGGTGACCAGATTTGTTTATTCCAATTGAGGTCTTACCAGTGCCTTGAACAATGGTGGCTCATAGTTATCCTGTAATTGACCACCACACTCAGGTCTCTGTTGCTTTCTACTAAGGAGCCCCCAAGTTGCAGCAGAAATTTTTAGTGCATGATCTTGCACTTAGTACTGTTGAATTTCATCCCATTCTGTCACTCCAGTTTTCAAGGTCATCCAGATCTTCCTGTATATTTTTCCGATCCTCCTCTGTATTAATCATGCCTCCCAACTTCGTATTCTCAGCAAATTTTATTTGGACACTCTGACTTAACACACTAGTTTACCTCAATGACTATTTCATTCAAAGTTTAGAAACCAGTTGGGAGCTGAAAAAGCAGGAAACTAGTTTTTTCTCTTCTAATCTGTGAATGAAAACTAGCTGTGGGAGGATGAAACCTACTAGTTCTAAAATTTTCAATGACATGGTGACCAGAAACCATCAGTGCAATTCATTAACTATTGATGATACTTCCTTTTTTAATAAATCAGTTTTAAATGCAAAACATTTTAATAAACTTTTCTTCTTGGGGCATTTAAACTAGTTTTATTTAACTAATAAATACATTTTAAGTGCTGGTTTTTGCACATTCTTTATTCATTCAATTTCCAGCCAAACAGAGCTTGACACAAATCAGAAGTATAAAATGAATCATCTAGTACAGTGGTTCCCTCAGTGGAATCTCCTTGGGGTCCACCATAGGTTATTCAGTAGTCTGTCCCTTGACCCAGGACTAGAACACACTGGAACGGTGTTCTGACACTTTTACTGCATGGAGAACATAATTTTATTCTCTGCACAGCATGGTGAATGATGCATTTCTTAACATAATAAAAATGTAAAAATTGAGGATCTGAATAAACCTAAATTAAGCTGTATAATTGCTTAAATAAATGTATATAGATATAGTTTATTCTCCTAGTTAGCAAAAAAGAAGCACCAAAAGTCGTCTAAAAGCTATAATTAGTTGCAAATCAACATGTTTTAATGGTTACCAACCAATGAGAATCAACCTTTCTTCAGGCAAATAACTAAAATGTACAAATGCAGAACACAATTAAAATTGATGATTTAAATCAAGGTTCTCTGCTTGCTGATTTAAATCACCATTAAAATTTGTGATTTAAATTGTTTTGATTTAAATCAGTCCAGAGGCTTTTTTGGAAATCCTTAGCACCTTGGAAGATCAGGTCTCTTGTTAGGGAAGCAAATGAACCAGTTTTCATCCTCCCTGCAAGGTTTTCTATTGAACAGTATCTAGCTGCTAATGCACATATTGTTTGAGATAAATTCACGATGTCCCCAGCTGATCTCTCAGAAAAGGAGGAACCCAAAATTAGTGGCCACTTGGAAATTGGAAATGGAAATTTGACATTAGGAGTCTCCTTTTAGCATTCCAATGTCTTAAGCATAAAGAACCATTTGTTGATACTGTATTTTTCTCTTTCTCGTAGGTGCCTGAGATTATTAGCTCCATTCGACAGGCTGGAAAAATCGCTCGCCAAGAAGAGTTTCAGAATAATCTATCTGATGTTGAAGACCCTTTTTCCAAAAAGTTTGAGGTGTTGTTCTGTGGACGAGTGACAGTAGCACACAAAAATGCACCCCCAGCACTAATAGATGAATGCATCGAAAAATTTAACCATGTTAGTAGTACCAAAAAATTGGAATTTAATTCATTGTCCCAACAACGCGAAACTGCCAATAATTCCGGAGGATTATCATTCAGTGATAAATTGCGATCTGTTTTCCAACCCTTGGTCAGTGAAGAAGAAGAGAAAAGGCCAATTAGGAAATCTTATTCTCAGCCTGGGCTGCGTTCCTTTTCTTTTAAGAGGGACTTTCAAGATGGGAGTTGCAGGAGTAACAGTTTTGCCAGCTCTTTTGATGAAACTGAGACTTCGCTGAACCTAAAACGTCAACTTAGCTATGGACACAACGTCGTGCAGCCAACAGATATTGCAGGAAACCGGACTATGTTATTCACGGTAAAACAAATTGCAACTACTGCAAGCATTTTATGTCTCTTAACACTCGATAGGAAATGCAAAAGAAATGTCCTGAGAAGATAGGAGTTCCTCCTTGAATAACTTTCTGCAGTTATTGGAGCTTAAGTTACACATACAAATGTACATATTTCTTTGTAGAGTTTTATCATTCAGTGTAAAAACCTGTTTTACATTGTCAAAGTATATTAAGTGAAATGGTTTAAAACAGCACCACATAAAACGTTGAGCTTCAAAAATACAAGGTTGAGAAATTATTAGGGAATATTATTTATAATGGTCTGATGTAAAGGCTGGGACTAACTTTTATTATTTCTGTGATATATATATATATATAGTGTGTGTGTGTGTATTATGCTAAATAATTACAGCAGAAACAACTTTATAGGTGAGAGATGCTACCTATTTAGAGCACAGGATCTTTGGAACTTGGCTGCGGGCAAGCACTCCTTTTGTGTCCCATAACAAGCAGTTTAGTTAAGGTGCTTCTGCAGTTTCACTGCACCTACTCCCAGTAGTAATCGGTGTGTATGTGTAATTGTGGGTTATTACAGTAGTTTTGAGCAGACTGTGGTTGAGGTTGGCACCAGGTTGACCTGTTTATATCCAAAATTCACCTAGACAGCTACACCCCTACTGTGGTAGGCCACATAGTTTAAGGTCAGGATTTGAAGGGAGGTATAGGTTAGTTTTGCTTCGCTTTCCTGCTATATTGCAAATAAATTCATGTTTACTATATTCTGTACAACACTGGTTAATGAGAGGTAGTATAGTAGACAATATTTTGGCTGGTTATCTTGAGCTTATCTCTTGGGTACATTAAGAACTTGTGTGTGTTTCTTTTGGCTGGCTATCCCTGGAGATGGAGGTGGTGAGAGAAGGGGTGGTGGTTCTGTGTTTTTTAGTACAAAGTTTTTTTAAATACAGTGCAAAGTTTAGTGCAAAGTTTTTTTAAATACTTTTAAAATGTAGGCCTGGTCTACACTACAGAGTTAGGTCGATGCTAGGCAGACCTAACCATGTAAGTATCTACACTAAAATTTTGCTCCCTCTGATGTAACTGCCTCGCTACGCTGACTTAATAACTCCATGTTCACAAGAGGCATAAAGTCAGTGTAGACACTGTGTTGCTTACATCAACTGTTACTGGCTATCAGAAGCCATCCCACAGTACTCCACACTGACAGTGCAATCAGCATAAGCGGTCGTGATGAGGACGCACACTGCCGACAGAATGAACAAAGTGTAGACATGCACAAACAATGTAATTACTGCGGCGACTGTATGCGATGTAAGTTAGGTCGACTTAATTTTGTAGTGTAGACATGCCCTTAGATTGTGTCAGACTAAATTCATAGGGCTTTCTTATGGCTCTGAGCCAAGACCTTCCCTGTTGTAGTGGAGGAGATGCACTATTTTAACAGGGACCCCAGAGACATTACACCTGCAGAATGGAAGTGTAATCATTATGTCTCGAGGGATGAGCTTAGGGACAATAGTAGCTATGACTATTCTAGAACTTTTGCTCTGCAGCTGTACACTGGCTTTTTCAGGGAGGTAAATTGGAGATGTGGGGGGGAAAATGTGTATGCCCCACTAGAGCCGTACCTTATGTACCATCCTTCCTCGGGGCAGGTTCTGTCACCTTGAAAATACAATAGCCTCATTTAAAATAATTAAGTCTTAGTTTTTAAATGAATACTGTTTCAAACTATTAGACTATGGCAAATATTTGCAGGATGAGGGGAGAATGCAGAGGGAGATATTTAGCTCCAACCCCCCACCTGGTGAACTTTGGGACTTAAGTAGCACTTTAACTAAATTGCCACAACGCTGAAAGAGGTGTGTAATTTAAACCCCAGTTTGTGGAAACTGAAAATTTTGACTCGAACCTCAATGTGCTTCAGACTTGAATGTATAGAGTTAGCCACCCAAAAAAGTGGCGTGACTTTCAGATGTGGCTTCTTTTTCAGCTTTTAACTTTGGTTACTTTTGCCTGGTGGCTTCCTAGTCTCCTAATATTTCACAAAGGGTGTTTCTTTAATATGCGAAGTTGAATTTCTTGTGTCTGGTTGGAACGCCTCTCAGTAGCAGGAAGTGAAATGACTTGGTCAGGGGCTGCAGTATCCACCATCCCATAGCTGATCACAGTGCTGGGGTTCATTGGTTAGCCAATTAATATTGATCAGTCTTGAATTAAACTTTATTTACATGCAGTGGTTATTGTTGTGACTTCATATGAAACATATAGTAGAGGCTGAGTATTTGACACATTAGGTGTTATGAAAAACATTTAAACTAGGATGCTTGCCAATTCCCTTAATCTGGCTGGAACAGTCTCTTGTTTTAATAAACCATCCTGGGAGATTGCTATCCTGGCCAGTGCCCTAGGTACAGTGATGCACTCCTCTGACAGTGGCAACTGCATGAGGTAGAAGTGGGAGCTAGTCTCCTGCCGCGAGAATAGGCAGCCAGCAAAAAACAGAGGAGAGGTCTGCTGAGTGGCAAGGAGATGAATGGCCTCCCACCAAGCAAAAGAGGTCAGCCCTGGGGGTCTGCAAAGGAAAACAAGCCATGGGGACAAGGAGATGGTGGGAAGTTTTTTGGAGACTAAAGAAAGAGAAAGGGTCAAGAATGAATCAATGGGGAAGTGCTTAGAACAGACAAAATAAGGAGGCCCAACTCTCCTCCCCTACACTCTTGGATGATTCTTTCCAGTAAGCCAGGTGTCTGGGATGCACTGGATGGTTTAATGTACATTCTGGGAATTGTAGGTGGCTGTAGTTTTTGGGTTTAGTTTGTTTTTTGTGCATGTATGGAGATTCCACCTTCCTAAGAGGAAAACAGCCTAAAATTCACCAGGCTGCAGATACAATCTTCTGGCAACTAGGAAGTAGCCCCCAGAGACTTGGCAACAATTTTGCAATTTAAACATTATATCTTGGCCCATATCGAGTCTCATAAAAATGGTGAAAAATCATGAACAGCTGTTTCACCCTTAAAATTAGTGCCTGTCTGGGAAAAAATTTCCTGTTCACACCTGGCAGTGCTTCTCAGCAGCTAGAGGGTTACTGCTACAAAACTGGTCTACGGCTAAATGTACTCCAGTAAATCAAAATGTACTTCAGTAACCTCATTTCTATAGCTTGAGATACGTTGCCTTTATATTAAGTACTATGTACATCTAACAACACTTTAAAAAAAATATAAGTGGGGATTCGGTCAGCTTCCAAGCCTGCCTTTCGATATCACTGCAGTTTCATCACATAACTGATTAAATTGACATGTGCTAAGGTCGTGGGAAAACTGATTTTTTGTAGAATCACAGAACCATAGGGTTAGAAGGGACTGCAAGTGTCATCTAGTCTAACACCTTGCCAAGATACAGGATTTGCTGTAAGTATAGTTTCGCTATTTTCTAGTTAAATGCAGGTCCTTTAATTTTTCCTTTGCCTGGTAAACAGAACGAAATTCCAATTCAATATTTTACAATGCTATAAATTTAATAGTATGTGCAAGTCCAACATTGCATCAGTTTTTTCTCTCTCATGCAAAATGTGGTGCGTGTTGTACTATTGTAATTTAAATCTACATTGAGTCAAAGTGTAGAGTGGAATAAATTTTGAGATTTCTCATACCCAAAGAACATTTTTTAGTTGGAACAAATTTGACATAATGTTTCTTGAAGCTAAATGTATTCCTCTTTTTATTTAACTGTTTTTAGATTGGGCAGTCTGAAGTTTACCTCATCAGTCCTGACACGAAAAAAGTAGCACTTGAGAAAAGCTTCAAGGAAATATCATTTTGCTCTCAGGTAAACTGATAGTGCATTAATTTTTATGGTGGTTCTGCCATTCATGAATACTCATTGATTCTCTCCTCCCAATTCGTTCCAAGTGGATCCCCAGATGTCATGGGTGAGTAGACCCCTTGGCAATCTGTAATTTTGTAAGGCCTTCATTTCTTGTTTAATGTTTAGCCTTGTAACGTCTGAGGTCAAGACTCTCTTCTCTGTGCAATAAAAAATTAAGTGGACCGAATATCCTGTCAAGTTCTGCTTTCTGATTCCAGAAGACATGATTCACTGTTGTGCAAGTTCAGGGTTCCCTCGGCTGTATGTGTGTTATGCAGTGCATTATCAGTCACTGAAATAGAAGGCATAAACAGTGCTTCAGAGTTAATTGAACACTCTTCAAAAATAACAGTCAAATTCAGGTTACTTTTATTTTGTAGACCACACAGATATATACAGTTATTGCACTCAGCTCATAGTAAAGAGGTGCAGAGATACGCTACCCCAGCAGGAGCTGGTGAAGGCTGATGCTATGCCTCCAGGGTTATAGAGGGAAGATGGACGTTGTTTACTGTACAGTGATCCCCAAACTTTTGAGGGTCGCGCCTCCCCTTATTCCAGTCCATGCACCTCCGAGGCCAGGGGTGGCTGCGGCTCTGGAGGGATGGAGGCGGGGTGCAGACAGGGGGGCGAGGCTGTGCCCACAGCTGGGGCTGGGGCCGGGTCGAGGCTGGGGGTGGAGGCCAGAGCATAGCCACAGCTGGGCTGTACTAGGGGCTGGCAGCTGGGCCCATGGCCAAGTGCAGCTCTGCTCCCGGCCCTGCCCCCAGCCTTGGCCCGGGGCCACGAACAGAGCCGAGGCTGGGGATGGGGCCAGGCATGGGGCTGGGGATGCAGCTGGGGGCAAGACCAAAGCAGAGCTGGGGCGGGGAGGGGCTGGGTGGCGCTCCCTCCCCATCCCCTGTAGAGGTTGGTCTGAGCTCCACCACGCCCCCCTGGATGTTCCCCCATGTCCCCTTAGGGGAGCGCGCCCCACAGTTTGGGGGCCTCTACTGTAGGGCAACTAATTCCACCTCTGTATAGAATCAGCTTTACTGGCCATTGCAGAAGAGCACATGACGGTGGCCCTGCCCCTTTTGAGGAGACTAGTGTGAATTCAGAGAAGACTTTGCACTCAGGAGAGCACGTTTGATACTATATGTTTGTACTGTGGCAGAGTCTAGGAGCCCAGTCATGGAGCAGGACCCCATTACGCTAGGCACTGTACATACACAGAACAAAAAGACAGTCTCTGCCCCAAGTAGCTTACAATCTAAATATCAGACAAGAGAGGACCGGTGGTGTCATAAATATAAAGGGAAGGGTAAACCCCTTTGAAATCCCTCCTGGCCAGGGGAAAGCTCCTCTCACCTGTAAAGGGTTAAGAAGCTAAAGGTAACCTCGCTGGCACCTGACCAAAATGACCAATGAGGAGACAAGATACTTTCAAAAGCTGGGAGGAGGGAGAGAAACAAAGGGTCTGGGTCTGTCTGTAGTCGTCTTGGCCGGGGACAGAACAGGAATGGAGTCTTAGAACTTTTAGTAAGTAATCTAGCTAGGTATGTGTTAGATTATGATTTCTTTAAATGGCTGAGAAAAGAATTGTGCTGAATAGAATAACTATTTCTGTCTGTGTATCTTTTTTGTAACTTAAGGTTTTGCCTAGAGGGGTTCTCTATGTTTTTGAATCTAATTACCCTGTAAGATATCTACCATCCTGATTTTACAGGGGGGATTTCTTTATTTCTATTTACTTCTATTTTTTATTAAAAGTCTTCTTGTAAAACACTGAATGCTTTTTCATTGTTCTCAGATCCAAGGGTTTGGGTCTGTGGTCACCTATGCAAATTGGTGAGGCTTTTTATCCAACATTTCCCAGGAAAGGGGGGGTGCAAGTGTTGGGAGGATTGTTCATTGTTCTTAAGATCCAAGGGTCTGGATCTGTAGTCACCTAAGCAAATTGGTGAGGCTTTTTACCAAACCTTGTCCAGGAAGTGGGGTGCAAGGTTTTGGGAAGTATTTTGGGGGGAAGGACGCGTCCAAACAGCTCTTCCCCAGTAACCAGTATTAGTTTGGTGGTGGTAGCGGCCAGTCCAAGGATAACGGGGGTAATATTTTGTACCTTGGGGAAGTTTTGACCTAAGCTGGTAAAGATAAGCTTAGGAGGTTTTTCATGCAGGTCCCCACATCTGTACCCTAGAGTTCAGAGTGGGGGAGGAACCATGACAGGTGGAATAAAAAAACAGTTTCACAAAGAAATAATGAGATAACACTGGTCAGCATGATGGACAGTGGTATCAGCAGTGCTTAATTTGTGCCAGGGCTGAGCCACGGCACCTCTAAGCTTGGTAGTTCATAGTCCCGGCATCTCTTTCATTACAAATTAAGCGCTGGATATCAGCACAATAGCTGCTCTACCGTTGTCAAAACTTTTTGCAGGCATCACAGCAAAGGGGCATTTTACGGAGACACTTGAAGGAGGACAGTGAGGTAGTTTTGTGCACGTTTACAGGGAACTCCCATGTGTGAAGGGCAGCGGGGAAGGAGAAATCCAAAGGTGTTTGTTTTAAAATTTAACAAATGAGTGACACAGGCTGGCATCATTGGCAGAGGAGAGGCAAGACCTCTCAACGGTGTATGATAGGCCATGAACGGCTTTGAAAGTGAAGACAAATAGTTAATTCATTCTGATGGAGAAGGAGAGCTAGTGGAGAGATGCAAAAAGAGGGTGAGATGGTTGAAAGTGACAAATGAGGAAATGGCTACCATCGTGCCTGGGCTAGTGTGGGCATGCAGAAGGGGGCTCCTTGCACCCTCTCCTCTACTTTCCTTGCACACCTGTTCAGTGCATGTGCACTAGTTATAAAAATAACAGTGTTAATATAACTAATACCCTTTGAATCAACATAGTGTCCATTGAAGAAAACTTCCCAGATCACAGGAGAACCTGAACCCTAACCTCCCCTCAGGCCACTTTTTCAGCCAGAATCCTGAATCATTAGATAAACTCAAGATCACTAAACTCTGGCTCTCTCAAACCAGCAGAGGAAGTGAATTCCTGACTTAAGGGTCCCCTCAAGCCTGAAGAATGCTTTACTGGCTAGGTGGTTTGTCAGTTAGGGATACTGGACATATACACAAAAAGAACAGGAGTACTTGTGGCACCTTAGAGACTAACAAATTTATTTGAGCATAAGCTTTTGTGAGTTACAGCTCACTTCATCGGATGCATGATGAAGTGAGCTATAGCTCACGAAAGCTTATGCTCAAATAAATTTGTTAGCCTCTAAGGTGCCACAAGTACTCCTGTTCTTTTTGCGGATACAGACTAACACAGCTGCTACTCTGGACATATACAGCTTCTCTTCATCTCACTAGGAGAGGGGAGGGAACAGATTACTTCACTCTCACATCCGTGTGTGGCCAGCCACAGAGCAGTATCAGAGTTTCCTTGGAGCCATAGGCGTAGTTTGATTTCTGTATTTGAGGGGGTACCTCCAGTCAGACCAATGGGGCCGTGTACGGGGTGGAGGGGGCAAATTCCACACCTTCTAGCTTCTTGCAGTTTGGGAAGACAACGGCTGTCATGCCCTCCCCACAAACTATGATAATGCTTGGAGCCTGTTGGCACCTACTTCTGACTGTGCTGTTAGCGCTGGGACATGGCTGCCACTATGATACAAGGCAGGAGGCTAAGGTTGCCTGTCCTAGTTGCTCTGCTCTGCCTGCTGTGTTCTTGTTCTTAGAAGCAATTGGGATATTGAAACAAGCACATGCTCTCAAAGTGGAAATCCCGATTACTTTAATACTCTGCCTTGCTCGCAAGTATTAGTCTTGTGAGTCTGGCAGAGTTTTTAGTGATGCAAGACTCCTACTGATCCAGCCCTGATCCAGCCAAGCACGTAAGCCTGTGTTTAACTTTGAGGTCACCTTGAATTTATGGGAATACATTGGGGCTTAAATTAAGCAGATGTTTTGTGCTTTGCTGGTTAGGCGATGAGAGGCCTGGGAGGCCTTTTGTTTCACCGCCTTTACCACTCAAAATCGAAGATATAGGGTGACTGCGTTTTTGATTATGAACAAGGTGAAGTTTGTGAATTTGTTAGTGGATTGCTCTGCAGAATAGGTGGCATGTTCATAGTGTTACAGCCCATGTTAGTATGTATGTTTGGGGAGTTTTAAGAAAACAAGCTGGGGTACGTTCTGGCTACTTGGTGAAGGGACACATGCTGTGCTTGCTGCATTAGTCAGCAATTCTTTTTGAAAAACTAGGGCATTTTTTAAAGTGTTTGTAATGAAGTGAAGGACACTACCTACTGAAGAAGGACTGCTGGTGCCACCTTAGCATGTTTCTGAAGTTTGTTTCTCTGTAAAGATGGAGATCAAATTGTGTTCCTTCTTTACACCAGACTTGTGATATTGTTCCATCTGAAGCATGGTTAGGGATATGTCTGCTAAAATAATTTTGGAAGTGTCAGGAGAGGCCTGCTCCAACAGTCCATCAAGAAATGGAACTGATTCTCTTTTAAAATAAGTAAATAAAATGTGTCCTATAGCCATAAAATAGGCTTTAAGACCAATCTAGAAATTGAAGAGTACTGTGGCCTCTGAATCCAACAGTCTTTGCTATACACTGTCTACCCAAGCTTGTAGATAATAATATAGAAACATAGGAGTCCTTATATCACTGTTTTTTGTAATTCATCAAGTTCAGAAAACTGCTTCCAGGAGCAGAAAAATACTTGATTCTTCTGAGGGACTTGTCTGTGGAGGGGAGGAGAGGGTTATAAAGGATTCCTTCCAGCCTGCTGTAGGTAATCTACTTATACTTTAACATATTCCAAAGAATACTGACCAATTCCAAAGCAAATCCTATTTAGCAGATTATTCAGAATCAGTATAGAATTTCCATTTTCCCAGATCTAAGTGTTATACCACAAGACCCTGGAATGGAACTCACTCAGACTCAAGAAGAGTTTTTACAGAAATAAAATTTCATGAAGTGTGCAACATTCTGAGTAACCAACAGAAAATTTTTATGAGTTTCATCTTGATCTTGCTAATGCTGGTATACAGTGGGAGTAAACCCTTTTGAAGTCAATGGAGTTGCAAATATATATATAGGGGAGGTCAAAATCAAGCCTTATTATATTTTCTGGAAAGCATATTTTCTGGAACTGACTGTCAGATATTATAACGATGGGCTCTGCAGTATACACCCTAAGAGAGCTAGCCTCGGCGTTTACAGGAAATTAGAATTTAAGAACCTGAGGCCTCTAGATCATTTAATTGTCTTTCTAATGAATATCTTCTGTTGAAATATTAATGCCAAATGTTTGCGTTTGTTAAAATACTTTTTCCAAGTGGTATGAGTATGCAACTATCATATTATGAGAAGTTGGATATCTACATGTATATTAAATTATTTTTCTTTATTCAGTTGGAGCTTGATGAAAGGTTATTAATATTTATAGCAAGGACATTGTGCTGTTCACATTATTTTATGATTACTAGCCTTGCTCTGCTACATATACATGCTGTTGTTTTTGGTGCTCCTAGCCAGTATGTGTCCAAAAATATTCATGTTCTATTATTTTGGTATCCTCATGATACAGTGACAATCTTGAGTATTCAGCAATTCGGTCAACATTGATAGGGAATACCAGAGAAATGTATTGTTTGCTAATATTCAAATTAGTTATAACTGACTGAAACTCACGTTTTTCTTGTGAATCTGCTCCTGGTTTTTGGTTTAACAAATCACATGCCTCTTTTCTACTATCCTTAATGGAAGGTTGACTTTAATATGCAAAACCCACTTGTGGCATGACACCAACATGAAATTGCCCAACTAGTAACGGGTAGGTAGAGGTACAGATACATTTGTATTCATGAAATAAAATAAATTGTACAAAATGTGATTATATTTCTCTCCTGCATCCTTTGTACACTGCTTATCAGAAGCCCTGATCTTGCAAAGACTTTTGTGCATGCTTAATTTTCTACACCGGAAGTAGCTGCACTGAATTCAGCTGAACTATTCAAATCGAGTAAAGTTAAGCATATGAAGAAATCTTTGCAGTATTGGGGCTATCACATTGTGGGCACTGCCAGAATAATGTAATATGGGTTTTGTTTCCAATTCTTTGGCCTGATTCTGCAATCTTTCCTCTTTCTGAGATATATGTACTGACAGTAGTACAATTGAGTAGTAAGTACTACTGAATTTGAGTCAGAGTCACTGAATTAAGTCCCCAGTGTGGATGCAATGTCTTTGGAGGAGTTTTAACATTTACTGCAGTACATTGGAGATCAAACTTAATCTGGTCTGGTCATGTGGTCATGCATTTGTCTGTTCATGCAGGTTCTTCCCCAGCAGATCCATTACAGTTTGCTACATTTGTAAATGAGTAGTTATGATTTAAATATATTTACAAGATCCTTTAGTAGGCTAGATGGTTTTTATATAGCTGGAATGAGATAGTTGGTTTACCACGATGCTGTTGGACGTCTGTCTAATGTGTTGGTGTGATAATTACATGTATGAAATCAACTTGTAAACATGACTGACTTTGACTCTTTTGTTACTACTTCTTTTGTGCCAGGGTATTAGACATGTGGACCACTTTGGGTTCATCTGTAGAGAGTCGTCAGGAAATGGTGACTGCTACTTTGTCTGCTACGTGTTTCAGTGCACAGATGAAGCCCTGGTAAGAGATGCAAATTAAAGGCCTGATATCATAAGGTGCTAAGCTTTTTTGTTGTTTGATCTCAACTCCCATTGCATTTATAAAAATGTAATTGTTCTCAAGATTGCAAACTGTTAAGAAACTGAATTTTTGTTGACGGCAGAGGTTAGAATATGTATCCTATTCAAAATAAATATAACCTCCTACGCTGGCATGCCTGCAGTGGTCATGGGCCATGGAACACTTCATACTTCACCAAGCATTATCACGTTGTATATCGTGGGTTTTTGTTTGTTTTTAAAAATTAGAACTTCCATTAAAATGAATGGAGAGGTCTGATTACATTCAGTAGGTATATTGGTTTTGAAAGCCAAACCCACAATCAGAAGGTCAGTATCTCAGGGGTGCCCTGCTCATTATCCTAACATAATCCCAAAACAATGAAGGTATCCTTTTTAAAGAGACTGACTTTGTTGGGTTGAAAACAACACTAACTTAGTGTAGCAGAAATCACATTTAATTTCAGGTTTCAGAGTAGCAGCCGTGTTAGTCTGTATTCACAAAAAGAAAAGGAGTACTTGTGGCACCTTAGAGACTAACCAATTTATTTGAGCATAAGCTTTCGTAAGCTACAGCTCACTTCATCGGATGCATTCAGTGGAAAAAAAAATTTAATATTTTAACCTTGATTTCCTCTCTTGTTCTCGTTAGGTTGATGAAATCATGATGACTTTGAAACAGGCTTTCACTGTAGCTGCTGTGCAACAAACCTCCAAAGCTCAGCTCCAACTTTGCGAGGGATGCCCTATGCAATGCCTGCATAAACTCTGTGAAAAGATTGAAGGTAAGTATTAAGCAATGTTGACAATGAAACCTCTTGAGAATGTATTCTACCTAGCTTACTTACCAGAGTGATATTTTTATGTGTGAACATTGATCTAAAGGAATACACATTTTTTTTAAACCTAGGACTGTATTAACTTTGGACACTTGAAGCCTGGTCAGTTAATTAAAAAAATAGCTTTAATACAGTATAAGATCAAAGTACTAGTGTCAAGAATGATCAAATAAAAGCTAAATTGATCATACTGTGTATTTACTTAATTTTTAAAAATAAATAAAAGTTAAATATAATTGCATTGAAAATTACTTGGTTCTTGAATTTATAAACAATAAAAAAATTGGAAATAACTTTTAAATGAACTTTTAAGGAATATACTGCCCTAGCTGAGTACTGCATGTTCTGTTAATGAACTGAGTTAGATAGAGGTGGTGGTCTGCTATCAAACAAGATCTCAAACAGTGGATCCCTTTAATGTGTTTGACCTGTACTTCTGCTAGAAAACAAAGTAATTGCAGCTTACATCCATTGTACAGAAAGTGGCAAAGACATAAAGTCAGGAACATTTTGCATTTCAGCAGATTTCACAGCTAAGAATTTAGCCATTTAGAGGCAGGGCTGGGGTGAATGAGGGACAGCAACAGCTGTCAGATCAATGAAAAGCCATAGTAGCTTGTTGGACCAAGACATATCTGGTATTAATCTGTAGAAACAGGAGAATTTCTAGAACTACACTACCTTGTACTTTGTTTTGGCCTTCAGCTAGCTATGATTCTGAGAGCACTAAAAGGACAATTGAGTCTGATTGAATATTATTGTCCACCTCCAGCTTGATGGAGAAGTGTATAAACCCCACAATCAGATGCTTAACAATTACAGAAACCTGTTGGTGGCTAAAAAAAAAAAAAAAAAGAAAAAAAATCTAGAAAAGGAATTTAATCAAGGATAAGAAAAGGAAGAACTAATGAGAGCCACAGGGTTGTCTGCTTTTGAATATCAGTAAACGAATTCAGCAAAAGAAAAAAGCTGAAGAATACAGTATTTCACGTATCTTGGCAAAAGTCTTGAAGAGGCAAATTATAGACCAAGGCATATAAATGAGAAAGTACTTAATAGGAAATATATTTTAAAAAACCCCAAGTCCCCAAATCCTATACTGCATAAAACCTCAATAAAGAATCTGTTGATAAGCCGCAGCAGACTCTAGGTTCATTCTGTGTTATAGGATCCTGCTATCTTCTAGGTCAGCTAAGAAGCCTAATCCTGCACTTTATCCCAGCAAAACGCCTTGTTGCAAAAGATTGCATTTCCCCATTTTACATGCATTATAAAGTTCATATTTACAGATTGATGTAAGTAATTATATAAAACAAAGTACACTGCTTTTAAATATATATACTACAACGCCCATCTGCTAAAGCTAATGCAGATAACTCATTTAAATAGTAATGATTATACCTCTTATTTAAGCTTCTGTTCATATCATATGAGTAGTGTATTGTATCAGTTTAAAGCTTGCTTATTACAGTATTTGTTCAATTTTTCTTGGGTTATCACTTATTAGGACTACATCCTTCTAAAACTAAACTAGAACTCCAGAAGCATCTAACAACACTAAATAACCAGGAGCAGGCCTCTCTTTTTGAGCAGGTTCAGGTAATGTGTGTTTTTTGTTTGCTAGTTTTATTTCTAAGTTAAAAGTTACATTGCTATGGTTTTTATTTACAATCTGTGTCCAGCATGAACACTTTTTTATTTTCCTGAGAATTGTTCTTCAGCTTCTTACAGTATTCAGTGACAATCTAGAAATCTCCCTTTGTTTTAAATTCTGGGTCATTCACTGTTGTTTCTAGGGCTGGTCAAATCTTCAGTCTAAACTGTTTTTCTGATGGAAAACTGGATTTTTGACTAATGAAATTTTTACAAAAAGTGTCAGTAGAGAACTTTACTTTTCATCAAAAAATCAAGTGCCAGAACGTTCAATTTGGAGATGTGAAACGTTGTTTTGACACCTGTGATCAAAACAAAAGGTTTTGATGTTCCTGAATTGATACTTCATTTCAGCTTGGTTTGTTATTCGACCTGATTCTAAATTAGGGCTGTCAAGCGATTAAAAAAATTAATTGCAATTAATCGCACGATTAATCACGTTGTTAAACAATAATAGAATATCATTTATTTAAATATTTTTGGATGTTTTCTACATTTTCAAATATATTGATTTCAATTACAACCCAGAATACAAAGTGTACAGTGCTCACTTTATATTTATTTTTATTACAAATATTTGCACTATAAAAAAAAAGAAATAGTATTTTTCAATTCACCTAATACAAATTGCAGTCTCTTTATCATGAAAGTTAAACTTACAAATTTAGAATTATGTAAAAAAAACCAACAAAAAAACCCCTGCATTCAAAAATAAAACAATGTAAAATTTTAGAGCCTACAAGTCCACTCAGTCCTACTTCTTGTTCACCTAGTCAGTCAGACAAACAAGTTTGGTTACAATTTGCAGGAGATAATGCTGCCCACTTCTTGTTTACAGTATCACCTGAAAGTGAGCACAGGTGTTTGCATGGTATTGTTGTAGCCAGCATCGCAAGGTATTTATGTACTATATGTGCCAAAGATTCATATGTTCCCTTCAGCCACCATTCCAAAGGACATGCATCCATGCTGATGACAGATTCTGCTCGATAACAATCCAAAGCAGTGTGGATGGACACATGCTCATTTTCACCATCTGAGTCAGATGCCACCAACAGAAGGTTGATTTTCTTTTTTGGTGGTTTGGGTTTTGTAGTTTCTGCATCAGAGTGTTGCTCTTTTAAGACTTCTGAAAGCATGCTCCACACCTCATCCCTCTCAGATTTTGGAAGGCACTTCAGATTCTTAAATCTTGGGTCAAGTGCTGTAGCTATCTTTAGAAATCTGATATTGGAACCTTCTTTGTGTTTTGTCAAATCTGCAGTGAAAGTGTTCTTAAATCAAACAACATATGCTGGGTCATCATCCGAGACTACCATAACACAAAATATATGGCAGAATGTGGGTAAAACCATGGAGCAGGAGGCATACAATTCTCCTCCAAGGAGTTCAGTCACAAATTTAATTAACGCTTTTTTTTTTTAACACGCATCATCAGCATGGAAGCATGCCCTCTGGAATGGTGGTTGAAGCATGAAGAGGCAAACAAATGTTTAGCATATCGGGCACGTAAATACCTTGCAATGCCGGCTACAAAAGTTCCATGCAAACGCCTGTTCTCACTTTCAGGTGACATTGTAAATAAGAAGCAGGCAGCATTATCTCCCATAAATGTAAACAAACTTGTTTCTCTTAGTGGTTGGCTGAACAAGAAGTAGGACTGAGTGGACTTGTAGGCGCTAAAGTTTTACATTGTTTTGTTACGGAGTGCAGTTATGTAACAAAAAAAAATCTACATTTGTAAGTTGCACTTTCATGATAAAGAGATTGCTCTACAGTACTAGTATGAGGTGAATTGAAAAATACTATTTCTTTTGTTTGTCATTTTTAGTGCAAATATTTGTAATCAAAGGTAATATTAAGTGAGCACTGTACACTTTGTATTCTGTGTTGTAATTGAAACCAATATATTTGAAAATGTAGAAAAACATCCAAAAATATTTAATAAATTTCAATTGATATTCTATTGTTTAACACTACCATTAAAACTACAATTAATCATGATTAATTTTTTAATTGCGATTAATTTTTTAGAGTTAATTGCATGAGTTAACTGTGATTGATCGACAGCCCTAATCTAAATATTTCAGTTTGTTGAACCAAATCAAACTGGTTTGGTTTTGGAGTAGTTTCACATTAATCTGTGTCCTGCTGAGTTGTGGTGACTCACGGGAGTAATAGTTTGGGACTGTGGTGCATCATGGGAAAAGTAGTTTTATCAGGAAGAGAATGGGAACATAAGGCACATGGAAGCTCAGGCAGACTCACTTTAATGTGGAACTAATCCAAAACTAAACTTTTTGACAAACTGGAATATTTAGATTTGGGTCAGCCTAACCAAAAATGAAACATTTAGTTTAGTTGAGAAACATAATAACTCCTGGGTATTTGGGGGCTAACTGGCACTAGTGCCTCAGCTGACTGGGCATTTCTGTAACCTAAGCTTGTCTTATTGCACTGAGGTCCCTAAAACATATCTGTTGAAGATGATTTTTATTTTATTGTAAGGCTGTAGAAATAATCCACTGGATAAAACATAGCAAAAAAAATCTGTCATCTCTGCACTTTTTTAATTCAAATTTTGGTGGTCTGGGATTTTAGATGCAGTGAGTCCTTACAGCTCAATATGTTTTCCTGATTTCCATTTTAGAGATAATTATCTTTCTAAAAATATTTTCCGTAACCAGAGTTGCTCCCAGTCATATTTTATATTTGCTCATAGTATATCCCATACATTATGTATGTAATTGTGAGAATTTTGGGAATTTAAAAAGCTTCACCTTTGTGATATGTACTACAGTAGGTTATCATTTTAAAAATATTTTCTCTTCTAATAATCCTAAAGGCTAGGTGGAAATCTGAATAAGCAGAGATAAATATTTTCATCTGGTCTCCCCTCTGATGTTCCTTAATAATAGATTGCACCTGTTTTAGGACCAGTGCATTAATGCATTCTAAACTCTCTTGTGGTTATAACTGAGTATCTCTATAACCAAAACAACATTTAGCTAAGTTGGCAGGTATACTTGCAATTAATTAATTAAATTAACAGTAATGATTTTTTTCTAAATGTTTTGAATATTTTTGGGCAAAATATAAAAGTTGCTTTGGATATTTATTTTTAATTTAAACTACTTCAGAGCTTTAGGATTAAAAACCAATAGCAGGATTTAAAATATAAATTTAATCTTTGAAATCTGGGTACCTGCCATGTTCTACTGAGGTGCTTGTTACAAAGGTGAAGTTTTATATAACGAAAATTGGATCCCTAGTAAAATGGTCAGATAACTGAGAGAGAAATATTATATATGCACTACAGAGGTAAAACTATAATTTTATTTTGGAATCATATTGATAAATGATATTTATACTGAGAATTATTCTAGCTATGACAATGTTATACTTTCTAAAATATGCTTCAAATGACTTTCAGCAGCTGATATCTGCTGCTGTTAGTCACAATATTGTGTGGTATTTGTGAAATATCGTTAAAATATTGATCTATGTTGCTGCATTGCTTGAATCACTGGCGTCCTCTAGTGGAATTATACAGCAGCATCAACTAGATTAAACTATTCAGTGTGCATTAACTACCCACTGGCAATCACAAAAGTTAAAACAGAGGGGAATAATTTTAAAGCTGCTATATGAATGCAGCTCTTATTTTTCCATGTGTTTGTTTGTTTCTTTTAAAGAAATTAAGACCAAGGAATGATCAGAAAGAGAACGAGTTGATTATCTCTGTTCTAAGAAACATGTATGAAGAAAAACAGAAGGATCATGTTCACATTTGGGAAGCAAAGCAGGTATATGAGCTTTCATTTAAAAAAAAAAAAGTCTTTTTCCTTTCCTACTAACTTCTCAATGGTGAATTTCCAACTTTGTATTTAAGGTTAAATTAACACTGAAGTGAAAGCCCACTTTGCTTTTTCCTGGTGGGATATTTATTATTTAACGTGTTTATTACAGTAGAGCCAACTGAGTGTGGGGTCCCATTGGGCCAGGCACTGTGCAAACACAGTACAAAGACATGCCTTGTCCTGAAGGGCTTACAATCTAAATAAACAAGACAGACACAGGGTTTGGGGAAGGGGTAGAACACAGAAACAGAGTGAACAATGGGTTGGCAGCAAATGTCATTTTAGTCCCATGATTTTTTGGGGGGTGAGTTTACTTAGGAGGGGATATTCTAAATGGAAAGAAAGTGAAGTGGAGGGGGACAGGGCAGAGAAAGCCAGGGTAAGGAGGGGCAGGTGTGCAGTGAAGCTGAGGTGGAATCACTGAGGGAGGGAGAGCTGGAGGGTTGGAGCAACAGCCACTCAGCAGTGGGCAGAGAAAGTCCAATCAGAATATACTTGTATAATCCCAAGTGCTAATAGCAAGGGGGGAAAAGATATAAACCCTTATGCTTTGGGGCATAAGAAACCCACTTGTGGCACTATCCACTATGGAGTCTCTTGTACCTTCCTCTGAAACATCTGGTACTGGCTGGTACCAGTCTAGATGGACCAGAGGTCTTTGCAGTTAGTCTATTCTTATCTTCTCAATACAGTGGATATAGAAAACATTCAAATGAAAATACTACATTCTGTCACAGGTACTATTTACAGCTGAAGCATATATGTGTAATTTCAAAAAGACTCAGCTCTCATTTTCTGATTCCCTGTTAGTCCCAGTAGAGTTCAGTGGTGAATCAAGCCTGCTGGAATTTATCCTGAGGAAGGACTGCTGAGGTTGCCAGTAATATGGGGGATATTTCTTTGTTTGTGTGGAAATATCATTGAGACTGATGCAAACAGAGGTTGTTGTTAAACACTACTGCAGAACTGACAGAGGAGACAGTGTTCTTCACTTGAGAAAGGAAGGACAAAACTACAGTTCAGTCTTTTCAGTCTTTGTCTACACTAGCACTTCTGTCGGTAAAACTTTTGTCGGTCAGGGGTGTGAAAACAACACCCCCTTGACTGACAAAAGTTTCACCAACAAAAGCACGGTTGTGGACAGTGCTATGTCTACGGGAGACGCTTTCCTCCTGACATAGCTCCTGCTGCTCGTTAGGAGTGGTTTAATTATGCTGGCAGAATACCTCTTTCCTGCCAGCATAGAGCGGCTACACAGGAGATCTTACAGCTGTGCCGCTGTAAGGTCCGTAATGTAGACAGAGCCAAAGAGTCTGAAGGAGCTGGGAGGTAACCAACATTACATGCAATATGGGTAGAAAAGAATGTGGGCAGATTGCCCTTCAAATACAGGTATTGTGGCCAGGAATCTCCCCAGTCTCGCCAGACTTAGCACTTCCCCCTCTGGCCGTGGCAAGGCCTGGGGTAAATCAGCCCCACCCTGGACAGTGTTTGTCTTCCCTCTCTGTGTTTACTTGTCAGTATTTTCAAGGTAGGCCTCAGAGCAGGCCCAAGGAGGGTCTCCTCTACCAAGCAAAAGGAAAAAAAATTACAAACACATTTCCCGGCCCCCTCGCCGAGGGGTGCATGTTGTCATGTTGTTGGCCCCGGGGTGTCAGTCCTTCCCCTAAACAGACACTCAGGTTTAGTTTTCAGAGTAACAGCCGTGTTAGTCTGTATTCGCAAAAAGAAAAGGAGTACTTGTGGCACCTTAGAGACTAACCAATTTATTTGAGTATAAGCTTTCGTGAGCTACAGCTTATGCTCAGATAAATTGGTTAGTCTCTAAGGTGCCACAAGTACTCCTTTTTTTTTTTCAGGTTTAGTTATTTCCCCTATGGGGAGGACAGCAGCCTCTCACCCTGAAGAAGCCTGTCTCCCTACTGCCACCAGCCTTGCAGCAGCTTGTCTCTCCTCCCTCTCTCTCACCAGAGGAGGGGTTTTAAAATATCTCAGGCATGGATGAGTTTTTAAAAAGAGACTAGTGATTTTGAATGTCTCAGTTTTGGGGTACCCAATTTGAAATATCTTAAAGGGGCCTGATTTTATAGAAAAGGCTGAGCACCCCCTGTGCCTCTGAAAACCAGTCCTCTTTAAGGTGACTCAATCTGGGCACCCCAAAACGGAGGCACCCAAAACTACTAGTCATTTCTGAAAATCTTGGTCAACATTTCTTTCAGTATCTACCAATAGCAGGAAATGTACTGTAATGCCTGCTCCAGGCAGTCTCCTCCTGCAGGCTAGGTACACAGTGAACACACGGGAAGGTCAGATTCATTGAAGTCCCTACGTGAAGCAGCCTGGAACTCTGCTCCCTCTAAGTATTCAGACTTAAAGCATGAAGTAATTGGAGAGGCATCACCCACTTCTTTGTGACTAGCTCTGCATTTATTTTAATCTCTGATCCTTTTATTACTTATTGGTTAATGTGACAAAGTTCCTCCTCTGCCTTGGTGGATCCTGCGCTTATTGGCGGATTTGCGCGCCTCAGAGGTTCACGGCAGCCCTCCACTTTTCCACTTTTGTGGCTCAACTCTGCCATTCACTCAGTTAGCCTCATCACTGGCCAGCATGGGGAAAAGGAAGAAGAATAATCCACACGATCTCTGCTGATCCACCTAGTGGATCGGGGAACAGGCCAGAGACCTTCCCCTCTGGTGGAACCCGCAGGCCAGGTCAACTCCTCCGGTATTAAGTAGGGAGTTGTGGGGATGGAGGGATGGGGGGAACTCGGGCCCGCCCTCTACTCTGGGTTCCAGCCCAGGGCCCTGTGGATTGCAGCTGTCTACAGTGGCTCCTGTAACAGCTGTGTGACAGCTACAACTCCCTGGGCTACTTCCTCATGGCCTCCTCCCAACACGTTCTTTATTCTCACCACAGGACCTTCCTCCTGATGTCTGATAATACTTGTACTTCTCAGTCTTCCAGTCGAACGCCTTCTCACTCTCAGCTTCTTGTGACTCTTGCTCCCAGCTCCTCGCACGCACAGCACAAACTGAAGTGAGCTCCTTTTTAAATCCAGGTGCCCTGATTAGCCTGCCTGTCTTAATTGATTCTGGCAGCTTCTTGATTGCCTGCAGGTGTTCTAATCAGCCTGTCTGCCTTAATTGTTTCCAGAAAGTTCCTGATTGTTCTGGAACCTTCCTAGGACTTTGAGTGAGTTAGCTGCAAGAACGCATATCACTCCCCCAGGGAAAAGGGACCTACTTAACCTGGGGCTAATATATCTGCCTTCTGTCACTCTCTTGTAGCCATGTGGCCTGACCCTGTCACATTAATTATTAACATTGCTGAGAAAGCAGCAATTCACATTCTTGTTTTATGATTTACTGTTTTTGTCAATTCTTCAGTCATTTGCGTGTCTGACAGAAATGTGTGGACTTAGAAAGAGCAGCGTGGGCTGAGGTAGGACAGGAGGAAATGGTGTTTGGGTTTTTTTGTTAACAGATGTGAAATATTTTCATTTGGGATTAGTGCCAATTATTTTTCTCAAATAGTTTCAGATTCTAAACAGTTAGAAAGTGGGTGTTTAAGGAAGAAGAAGATATCTTAATATAAAAACTGTGTGTGGATTTTAATGCTGCTGAGACATGCTGTAGTCTGTTTTTTTAGCTCTTGAAACCCCAAAATAATAATCTGACGCTTGTAAAGATGCCAAAGTTGTAGCAGCAAACTTGATTTGCCTCTCACCCAACCATTCTTCTTAGTAGAAAATGTCATATCTACTTCGATCTTTTATCTTCAGAGCTGTGGAACAGTAAATACCTTTGGACTTCATCTCTCAAGATGAATAACCCAAACACCCTGAATTTTTTGCCTTCTCTCCTGCATTGCTACTCACACTTGCTTTCTGGGTGAGGAATCCTACTCAGGTTCTCTATGTTAAATTGGAAGAATTTAAATTTAAACAGCTGCAAGAGATTTCATAGAACATTCATATTTTTGAACCAAACGGTTCTTTTCAAAATAAGTGTTTTTCACCAGAAAACTGCAAGGTCTTTTTAAGTAAATGGCTTGCTATGTGGGGTTGAGGAGAGTTGAGTTAGAGGGAAAAGATTGAATTCTCTGTTTGGGGGATTGGAAATAGGATATAGTGTCATTTTGTTTGAACTGTCAACAGCCTGGATTGGTAATGACCAAAACTTACTGCTGTCAGAGAGCTGTTCACTTGTCCATTTGATATCAATTGGTCTAATGCATTCACATCTCTGATACTGTTGCCATTGTGTATATCTGGCACTAATGCTGGGAGCCTCAGGAGAAAAGTTCAAGATTTAATGGACACCGAGAATTATTCTTTGGTCCATATAGTTGATAAGACTAGGTTAGGTTTGAGGCACAACATTTATCCCTCCATTCCCATTTCTGTGGTGCTACACCCATTCTGTGTTCAGTTTCCAGAGCTGTCTGTCTTTCACAAGCACTAAAATTGGCCTTAAATTTCTAACCAAAAAAAAAAAATCAGCTGTAAGTTGACTGTCATCCGTAATGTGGAAGTGTTCCTCATGGTGATATATATATATGCAAGAGTTAAACTTTGTGTGTCTTCCTGGACCTCAGTGCACTCTGCGTTCGAAGGAATGGAGTTGGGGGAGTGATATGTGTTCTTGCAGCTAACTCACTCAAAGTCCTAGGACATGATTGCCATGAAAAATAAAATAAATAAATTGGTCAAGTCTAATCTGAGGTGTTAAAATAAATAATTCCCCCACAACATCCTGAATCCATTCCTCTTGTGCTTACAGATGATATAATTGTGCTCTGGCATTGAGGTAAACATGTGAAGAGACATATTTTTTGTTATGAAATACAATATTCCTGGTACTCACTATACTTCACTTAACAAATAAATGTCATTTGGAAAAGAGATTCCCAGATCTAGTAGTAGGTTAACTCAATAAGCTTCAGTGCTGTTATGCTAGTAGAAACACAATGCATGAGAGGATTCAGAGCTTAGTACAGTTTTGGTTTAGAAAAGCTTGGAAATGTGCTACTAAGATGTCTAAAATCTTTCATGGAGTTTTGTTCTGTACAGCCCTGTATTTTACACCTGCTTTCTTAAATATTATAGGCTTCACAGCCTTCTGGAGAGACTACTGGAAATGAGATGCCAAGCAGTGCTCCCAGGTTCAGACTAGATATGTTGAAGAGCAAAGCTAAACGGTCACTAACAGAATCATTAGAAAGTATCTTGTCACGGGTAGGTATCTTTATTTGAATTGACTTTTTTTGAGTGACAGACACATAGTGTACATCTACTTTTGTTTCCTTCCAAGGCAAATTGTTGAACAATTATTAAAGACAGTTCCTGAAATACTTAGGTGAACATGGGCTTTGTAATGAAAATCATACCTTTCTAAGATGGAAGAAGAGAACAGATTAGTGGATAAAGAAGCAGTAAATATCATTTTAATGTGGGCTTTTCAAAAACATCACAAGAGGCTATAAAGGAAGCTAAGCAGTTATGGCATTAGCAGTAAAATTCTCTCATTGATTTAGAAACTGGATAAGAGAAATAGAAAAATCTGTTCAATTTTTAACATAAGGAAATTAATAGTGGGCTGACCAAGGACCCTTAATAGGACAGATTTTTAAAATAATATTTATTAATGACATGGGGTGGGGAGGAGACAATGTGGTGGCGAAAATCTGTAGATACCACAGAATTATTTGTAAGTCAGGCCTATAGAAGATTAGGAGGAATTTCAGAAGGCGCTTACAGAGATAGGAATTTGGGCAATATGATGGAGGATGAAATTCAATGTAAACAAGTGGCAGGTGATAAACATTGGAAGGAACTCTTTGAACCTTTACACACTGATGGTCTCTCAATTGTCTGTAAACACACTGGAAAAAAGATGCAGATATCATGGTCAGATGGCTGGCAATATTTGCTCAATACACCGCAGCAGTTAAAAAAACAAATAAGATATCAGGTTGTATTAGGATAAGAATGGAGAAAAATACTGAAAATATTATAATGCCACCACTTAAACCTCTGGAACCCCTTCTCTCTGAATACAGTTATTTTGGTCTCTAAAAGGAGATAGCACAAAGTAGAGAAAGTCCAGAAAATGGTGTGACAAGAATGATTAGGGGCTTGCAAAGATTTCTGTATGGAGTGAGATTGAACATTCAGGACCATTTAGTTTGGAGAGGTGATGGATAAAAGTTGACAAGATAAATTTTACAAAACAGTAAATGGGAGAGAAGATTTATCATGGAGTGCCATTTATCCTTCTCATAATACAAGGACAAGGAGACATTCAATTAAATTAATGGCAGGTCTGCGCTAGAAGTGTTTTGCCAATTTAGCTATCCCTGTATACTGCACTGGCAAAGTGTTCTTAGCATGGATGCAGTTCATACGAGCAAAATTGAATTTTTACCAGCATAGCTTACTACAGCTTCCCACACTGAAGCAAACTAAGCTCTCCCAGCAAAATCACAATTTTGCCAGGATAACTGTGTCTACTCTGGAAATTTTTGCTGGCATAGATATATTGCTTACAAATCACACTTCATCACTTCCCTGACCAACATAGCTATCCCAGCAAAAGATTATCATATAGATCGGCCTAGGATGATAAAAGAAATATGCCCTTACACAACATATGATAACTAATGAAGATCTCTGCCATGAAATACAAAGGCCTAATTTACATTAGGAGAGTTTTGCTGGCAAAACCCTCTTGTGGACACTGCTATATCAGTGTAAAAGTGCCTGATTGGCATAAGCTATATTGGTATAAGTGCAAGTTGTGGACGGATATGTTGCACCAATAAGATAATGGAGTGGAAAGTGAATTTATAAAATTTGCAGATTACCCCAAGCAGGGAAGGGTTGCGAACACTTTGGAGGACAGGTTTAGAATTCAAAGTGACCTTGACAAATTGGAGAATTGGTCTGAATTCAGCAAGATGAAATTCAGTAAAGTTAAGTGCGAAGTACTACACTGGGGAATAAAAAATTAAATGCACAACTACAAAATGGAGAATAACTGGCTAAGTGATAGTACTGTTCAAAATGATCTGTGGGTTATAGTGGATCACAAATGGAATGTGAGTCAACAATGTGATGCAGTTGCAAAAAAAGACTTATTATTTTGGGATGTATTAATGGGAAAGTCATATGTAAGACACGGGAGGCAATTGTCCCACCCTACTTGGCACTGGTGAGGCCTCAGCTGGAGTATTGTGTCCAGTTCCAGGTGCTACACGTTCAGAAATGTGTGGACAAATTGGACAGAGCCCAGAGGAGAGCGACAAAAATAATAAAGGTTTCAGAGTAACAGCCGTGTTAGTCTGTATTTGCAAAAAGAAAAGGAGTACTTGTGGCACCTTAGAGACTAACCAATTTATTTGAGCATAAGCTTTCGTGAGCATCTGATGAAGTGAGCTGTAGCTCACGAAAGCTTATGCTCAAATAAATTGGTTAGTCTCTAAGGTGCCACAAGTACTCCTTTTCTTTTTTTAAAAATAATAAAAGGTTTAGAAAACCTGACCTATCAGGAAAGGTTAAAAAAAACTGGGCATGTTTAGTCTTGAGAAAAGATGACTGAGGGGGGATCTGATAACCATCTTCAAATATGTTAAGAGCTGTCATAAAGAGGACAGTGATCAATTGTTCTCCATGTCCACTGAAGGTAGGACAAGAAATAATGTGCTTAATCTGCAGCAAAGGAGATTTAAGTTAGATAATAGGGAAAAGTTTCAAACTATCCGGGTAGTTAAGCTCTGTAATAAGCTTCCAAAGGAGACTGTGGAATCCCTTTTGTTGGAGGTTTTTCAGAGCAGGTTGGACAGACACCTGTCAGGGATGGTGTAGGTTTACTTGGTCCTGCTTTAGTGCAGGGTACTAGACTTGATGGCCTCTTGAGGTCCCTTCGAGCTCTGCATTTCTATGATTCTATGAGTATAACTGCATCTACATTAGGGCTTTTATTGGCATAGCTATGTCAGTAAAAAAAATCACGCCCCTGATCAATATAACTATATTGATAAACCTTAAGTGTAGACCAGGCCTGGGGCAAAAAGGTTAGTAAGATTCAGAAAAAGAATATTAATTATTCATGGTAATGATGATGTCAACAGTTACTCTATTGCAACTGGAATAAAACTTCATACAGGACTTTAACCTTTGTGCTTCAGAACATAAGCCAACTATTAGCTGCCTGTGGTCAAGAGCAGGTTTGCTCCATAGACATACTGTTGCATAACTATCCATTATCAGGTTGCTATGCATTCCTCTGGGTAATCCAAAAGGGCTTCAGTCCAAGGGATTGTACCAAACTCTATGGATTTTCACTCTGACCTAGAGACATGCAAATCAGTATAACAGAGGTGATGTTTGTTGGGAGAGTCTACATGAGTTCAATGTGCTGATGTAATCTTCAATTCTCTGTACTAGTCAGTTCCTATCTTTGCATTATGATGGAGATAGCCTAATGTGAAAATTCATTTTATGGTCTGAGGGAGGTGCTGTAATAATATTTGTAATTCAAGCACATGATTATTCAAACCCTTTCCACATATATATTTTGTAGGATATGACGCTACCAACAGCAATCCTGGCTGAAAAAAAGAATAATTTGGCCTGCGTGAGTGTATTAATTGCTAGGGTCCTTAAAATATCTGTTGCCTTCCTGAAGGAAGCACCTGTTTCTCATGGAGAGGCAGGTTATTCTTAGGCATTTCAGGAAATTGAATATGATACTGGCAGAATCAGTGATTTAACAGTTCGAGCAAGGATGTTCTGTTGGAATGCAGTTTTTTGTGTTCTAATTCTGATTGCTTCATATACTTTATTTCTAAAGGGTAGTAAAACCAAAGGTTCACTAGAAAATTCTGGAAGTGTGGATTTGGACAGCTCCTTATCCAGTACATTAAGCAGCACAAGTAAAGTAAGTAATCACCATAGTGAGTGAATAAATTGAGAATCTTCTGCTAACCTTTTTTGTAACATTCACAGTTAAAATCATGTGATGTGTTGGTGTAATCAGTCTATTTTAATGTCTTATATTTATTATTTTTTCATGAATTCATGACTAAAAAATCTGATAGATTGTGTGGGAAGAAAAACAAAACACCAGACATGAAAAATGTAGCTATACGAGTAATATGATACAATTTGGTGCTAAGAATGTGCTTTTTTTCTACCAAGGGGAACTCTGTTCTTGCATGCTGGCCCACAGGGCAGATACTTATTCCCATGCAGAGCCCACAGAAGTCAATGGTGCTTTGCCAATGATATCAACTTGCAACATCAGGGCCTAAATTCCATCTTCTGTTCACCCCATTGCTGCAGGCAACTTAAAGAAATGTGGGTAACCAACTCAGGTGTGCACTCCACACTAAAATGCATCTGAATCCCCTGAGCAATGGTATGATCATAAACCACATCCTTGGACATGAGACTACCACCCCACACTGGAATCCGTATGGGCTACCATTAAACAATAACAACCCATACTCAATGGGTTCCACATCCTGAAAGAAATCTTTTCCAAACCCTCTTTTCATGCCTTCAAACAATGCCCCCTCCAAACTTTCCAAGCTAATCGTCAGAAGCAAGCTCCCCACTGACCAGGACTCACCTACTCAAAGCAGCACCAGACCCTCCCATAACAGCAGATGCAAAACCTGTGGACATATCTCCACTGCTACAATGATCAATACTCCCCACAACACATCTTTTAAGATCCATGAGTCCTACACATTGCTATCACAACTTGTGGTGTACCTCATCCAGTGCATTAAATGCCCCATTAATCACTATATGGGTGAAACCAGATAATCACTCAGGGCAAGTCTGCAAGAGCAATGGCAAGAACTTTTCTGCTGGCGTAGTTAATCCATCTCCCTGAGAGGCAGTAGCCCTAGCGCTGTCTACATTGGGAGGTTAGGTCGGTTGGGCGGGGGGGGGGGGAGGAGATGATGAATGTTTAAAACACCTGACCAATATAGTTATACTGATTCAGGTCTGTAGTGAAGACCAGACCTAAGCTCTTGAATAAACTCATACAGAAAATCATAAAAGACAAAAACACCATATCATCCTTAGATGAACACTTTTCACAAAACAAACACTCCATACCTGATCTTTCAGTCCTTGTCCTCGAAGGAAACCTGCACAACACCTTCAGAACATGAGCCTGGGAGCTTAAATTCATAACTCTGCTAGACACTAAAAATCATTATCTAAATAAAGACAGTGGATGGATGCATCCGGTGAAGTGAGCTGTAGCCCACGAAAGCTTACGCTCAAATAAATGTGTTCGTCTCTAAGGTGCCACAAGTCCTCCTTTTTTTAGTGGATTTATGGTTTATTACAACAATCTGAAACCCTCTAACCCCTCCTTTTTTTGTCCTGTGACTGCACGGGTGTTAATGTGCCACTTCACGTTGAATGGTCTCTCATAATGTGCTAATTACTTGTGCTAAACAATCCGCTCCACCTTGTTTAGCTGTGACACTCAGAGGCTAGGTCTACACCGAACTTTAGTCGGTAAAACTTTAGTCGGTCAGCGGTGTGAAAAAAACACCCCTCTGACTGACAAAAGTTTTACTGACGAAAAGTGCCAGGGTGAAAGGTGCTTTGCCCGCCGACAGAGCTGCTGCTTCTCACTGGGGGTGGTTTTATTTTGTTGGCAGGAGACCTCTGGCAGACAAAGAGCAGCTACACCACGTACCTTACAGTGGCACAACTGCTTCGGTAAGGCATGCAGTGTAGACATAGCCTACGTACCTTTCCCAGACCTGAAGAAGAGGTCTGTGTACCTTGAAATCTTGTCTCTTTCGCCAACTGAAGTTGGTCCAATAAAAGATATTACCTCACTCACCTTGTCTCTCTAATAAACCAATTCTGAGTTAATATGTTGAGAGGTCATAATGGGATTTCTTATCCTGGCACCTTCTCCAAGAGATGGCAACCTATATCTCCATGTCATTTTCTCTTTTTCAGAAATTTTAGGCTGTCTTTAGGCATTTTGATTATAAATTATCTCTTTCCTGGTGCTAAGAAAAGATGGGGTTAGTGGGCCCAATTTGGGCAATTATTCATTCTCTGAGATTGCAACAATGAAAGAAAATGATGCGTCAGCTTCAGGACTGTTGATTCCAGTGTGGTGATTAGTTAACACCACTGAAAGTAAATGCAACTTTTTGGATTTCAGTGGGAGTTGTACATTCAAAAGGACTGTAGAATTAAACTTCTAAATGTAAAGAATTTATATATTGATGGTATGGTTTGAGATTCTAGTAAAATAAGTTAAATATGAAGCAGAGAGGAAGGATGGTCTTGTGGTATGGCCACTGACCAGTCAGGAGACCTATGGTCAGTTGTTGGTTCTGCCATACGCTTCCTATGTGACCTTTAATAAGTCCTGACTTGAGTGGGCCACAGTTCCACTCTTAGTGTGCCTGTGCCTCAGTTCTCCATTACAGATCTGTTGTGAAGATAAATTCATTATTTGTGAGGAGCTCAGATACAATGGGTATAGGGTCAATATGAGTACCTACATAGACTCATGCATCTGCATTTGTAATCATGAATGATTTTTTTAAAAGAAAAAGATCTAATAAAAAAGTGCAGTTTTATGTTAAATCTTTAATGTAAATGGATTCTGTGTAGTCTGAAATGCTTCCTTTTACATTGCAGCTTTTGTGACAATAACATACCATATATTCATTTGTCCCTTTCTTGTCTCAGGTTATCCTCTTCAAAGTGTTGAGGATAACTACTATTCAGCCTTTTTTTCCTCTATAAAGCATAGATATAACAGCATGTGGCTGCCTTGCTGATTAGTAATGAAACATTAAAGGTTAGGTCATTGTGTGAGATACCATGGCCTAAATATTCAAACTATAGTGTCTAATGTTAGGTATCTAAGTAAGAGTTGCCTGACTTGGAGAGTTGTTGAGCTTCCACCAGCATATTGGGAGATGCAGGTTCTCAACACCTTTTGAAAAGCTCAGCCACTCTTTTATGGGTGCCTAAATTTAGGCAGGAAAGCTTGTAAGTGTTGGCCTGTATTTATTTTCAGGAAATGTTCAGCTGGGATTAAAAGTAGTCTTCTTTAGAAATAAATGCCTTTGTAGCAGGAAGGAGATTTGTTTATGGTGTCAAAAAATAGACCTGGGATAGAGAACCTCAAATTATTATTTATAAATCATATTTTACATGGATGAATATTTTTATATTGCTAGGAACCATCTGTGTGTGAAAAAGAAGGCCCACTTCCTCCAGAGACTCCTGCCAAGACCAATGGATCTGTGGGAGATCTCTCCAGTGACCCAGTTAGTCACCCCATCGAACAGCCTGATAAATTACCTCAGCAAGGGTTTCGCCGGCGAGCAAACACATTGAGTCACTTGCCTATTGAATGCCAGGAATCTTTGGAACCAGTTGAAACATCACCATCTATTCTACAAAGGAAACTTATGAGGTATCATTCAGTGAGCACAGAGACTCCTCACAAGCGAAAGTAAGACTTATTTTAAAAGCAGGATATTGTTTGATAGATATTTGGGGCAAATTATGGGATGTTCATTGCATACCAGGTATGTTCATTTAGCAAAAGAGAAACATAGCGCTTAGTGTTAGAGCAGTGTGTCGTCCGCTTAAAACATGTTATGTTTAAGAGCGCCTTTTCCACTCATTTGGTATTGTTCAAGGAGGGAGACGAAACATGAAACTTGCAATTCCACAGTAAGTGTCAGAAAGCCATTTTACTACACAAGCATGATATAAGTGGATGATGAGAAGTTAGTTTGCCTCTGCAAATCAATGTGAAATAGTTCTTGCTGGGTGTATCTGAGAGCAGTCTAAATAAATGCTGGCTTTGTGGTACCACTCTATTTCATATTTATGAAGAGGAATCCTGTTTAAAAAAATGATAAAATTCTCTAATTGATGTCAGAGGACAGACTCCTGTCCAGTTTTAACCAGCCAGTGCAATAAAAGGAATTCTTGATTCAGCTGCAAGGTTTCACTAACAAAAATAAATTGTTAATAGTCTTCATGCTAATGCTCTTCAGATGTCCTTCTTTAAAGGCTTGCTTATCATCCGTGAAATCTCACTAAGCTTTATGGGACTTCCCTTCCATCACCCCTCTCCCTCCTCCCTCTCTGGCTTTTTCCAGTTACTGTGGAAACATTTTTTTCTGCAGACTTCTGTTTCTCTGCCAAAACTGCTGGTATACACAAGCTAGACAGTAGTAAATCTGTCTCTGTGCTGGCTCACTTTTCCTTGCAGAAGGTAGGGTGATAAAGGTAAATGCTTGAGATAGATGATGGCAGTGAAAAAAGAGAATTGTGATATTTAAAAGGAAACATAACCTGAGTTCCCTTTTTGTCCCTTCTTTGAACCTTTTTGTTCCTTAAATGCTAAATGGCTTTTGTGGTGCAATTTAGTACTTGTTGATTTAACTTTACAAGTGCCTCCTTAAAACTTTCTACTTGCTTCTGCTTTCTCAGTTCATTCCTATTTTACTGTGGGACTATAGCTAAAAGTTGAATATATGTTTAATTTCCTTTGCCATTCCTGTTTTGGTCCCATCCTAGGACTTCAGTGGGAGCAACTCAGGGCACTTAATCCTCAAAGGATTGGGCCCTTAGTGGTATACTATGGCAAGCTAGTAAGAGCAATAAGTACATGATGCAGGGAAAATGGAGCTCTCAGAAAAATGTGTAGTAGGATAAAATTTTCAAAAGTGCCCAAGGGACTTAGGACCAAATCCCAATAACTTTCAATGAGATTTAGATTCCAGGAGATTTAGATTCCTAAATTACTTAGATTCCTTTGAAAAGTCTTACCCCTGATTCACAGGTAGTTTCCAAAGTACATGTAGACACTATCCTGCAAGATGCTGAGCATTTTGGCCCCAATGCAGTGAAGCACTTGAACATGTGTATAAATTTATGAATGCAAGTAGTTCCATTGATTTCACTGAGATTACTCAGGTGTTTAAATTTAGGTATGTGCTTAAGTATCCTGCTGAATCAGGTCCTGTAAGCAAACACTTCTGTACTTTGCTGGATTAGGTTATAGTGCTCGGTGCCTTTCAGAGAGAACTGTAAATCAGAAATGTATGTAATGGTTATCTGGCAGTAGTAGGACATTTTAAAATGAGGCTAGATAAGCAATCTCATTTCATTTTTCTCTGTTTCTGAGATTTGTTCTCTCTCTCTTTCTTACCTCATCCCTCCCACATGGCTGGAATCTCACTGTTCAGTTTGAGCACATCTGTTGGCAAGTCTGAAAGCTGTTCTGGTCAATCTTCAGCTCCCTCTCCTCTAGCTCGTCTTAATCCCTCAGCCTCTTCACCCACTTTTTTAAAATATCTAAAGCATAATTCAAGCAGAGAACAATGTGGGCACATTGCACAAAAGAGGTGAGATAGCAGATGTATATAGTTTGGAGAGTGTTTGTTTTATTGTACCATAAACACACAACACTGCATTATCCTCACTCACTATGTGCACAGTGACTGAATAACAACAACAACAACAACAACAACAATAATAATAATTAATAATGAATAATTATTATTAATAAAAAGCTGCCAGAGGAGGTGTGTTTACATGAGGGGAAAATAAACTCCTCTCCTAACATTTTGTACCATTGCATTTTATCATAGGGCACTTGATCTAATTTTTCATTTTGACTGAATGAAATTATTTCAGGTGCTCTCACACACAGCTGATATGTTGGGGTCAGTTGCTCTTGTGATGCATCAGAAAACAGCGCTGGTTAAACTCTGCCAGAGGCTTAGATGCCAAGAACTCTCACACCCTCTCTGTTTCTCCAGAATTTTTCAGTTTCACTCTACCCTGATCAAAGTAATGCTGATACAGGTCCCTGCTTCTTTGTGATTGAAAAGGAGAGAGGGAGAAAGTGACTCACTAAGAGTTGGAAATTTGACCAGGTGAAGAGAGTAATAAAAGTCTGACTTGTGGAGAGTCATTCAGCACCATCAAGTGACAGTTTGATATTCTTGCCCTTATAGCAAAAGCATTTGTGGAGAGGAAAGTTACAGACAGGGCTACTCACTCTGCCTTTCCACCTTATGGTGAGAAGACCAGCTGCTCCCTAAAACTAGAGATGGGTGCAATTTTAAAATAAAGATAAATAAAAATAAGATAAAATGCAATTTTAATCAACCTGAAACTGTTTGTGACTTCGATGTGAATTCACCAAATAGTTTCAGTCAAACATTTTTTCTTTTGGGCCTAAGCACCATTCACAAAACAGGAAGAGATGGGGAAGAGGTGTCGCCATGGCCTCCCTTAGAACTTTTATCACAGTGGCTAGAGCCTGCACTTGGAATATAGGAGACCAGGGTTCAATTTCCCCCTTTGCCTGTCGTGGAAAAGAGTTTTGTTCTTGTGTCTCCAACATTGCAGAAGAGCATCCTAGCCATTGGGTTATGGAATATTCTGGTGTTGGGGATCTCAATCTCATGCTGAATCTGTTCCACTATGTATAAATAATTCGCCATTGGACTAGGGTCATGAACTTGGGTCTCCTACCTTCTCAGCGAGCATTCTAACCACCAGACTATAGAATAATTCTTTCTAGCTCAGTGACTATTCAAGTGTTTTATATAAAGTGGAACAGCTTCGACAAGAGAGACTTACAAAGACCCATACAGAATAACCCACCCCCAGTAGTGTATTTTGGTATGATTTCTTAGTTCTCAGTGATGTTACCTTTTAGTTACCACACACCAGATGACTTTATCAGCTTCCATTCCAGACAGAAATTGTCATTAACTCAGCTGCTCTCGTTAAACCACTACCCATTAATGTTCCTCTGAGTGCTGTAGGAGCTTCATGTAGGAAGTTTAGGAGACAAAGGGTGGGAAGAAGAGTTATATTTGCTGAAATGCTTCTAGTGAGATTTGATTGGTTCTTCTACCTGTCACACAAGAGTAACAAACCCAAGCAATCAGATGCTGAAAATTCTACTGTCCTGTGAAAGTTACTCTGTTAGTGTGTAGGCACTTTTGCATAGTCACCTTATTCAGTGGCTGCCCTCCCTCCCCATACCAGTTACAGAAGTGTCAACTTTTTTCCACCCCTCCAAAAATGTGGGACACTCGAACATGTACCTACCAATTTTAGCAGTTGTTTGGCTATAGAATAGCCATGAATTCTTATTGGATTAAATAAATGTGGTTGAAACATGGGTGATGAATCCTTGACCATAGCAGATAATTAATTTATTAAAATGTATTAATACTGGAATAGTTAGGTGACTCAAATACGATTTCAGAGTAGAACTTGTTACACAGTTTTATTTTTCTTGGTATTCATGCCTGAAAGTATTTTTGTTTTGGAGCTTGCACTGTGTATTTTTTTTTATTCTGCATACTTACACTTGCTCATTCTAAACTGCACTTTTCCCAACTGCACTCTCAGCACCTCCTACCGTACTGCACTACGGAAAAAGCTTCCTTCTTCCTCCTCTGTGCCAAATTTCTTAAAATTTCTGGCTCCTGTAGATGAAAATAACACCTCTGACTTTAGGAGAGCAAAAAGGTAGGGTTCTGTCTTTAAGCCTGGAGGTAAAACTGTATCATTCAAAGGATTCTTTGTTTTAATTTTGAGAGCACTTTATGCATTTGTAGAAATTAATAATGTATCATTCACTTGCATGTAATAGATGAAGTAAGCTAAATGAGGATGCCATCAAAGGTCGGGAGGTTACCATGGTTTCTATAATGACTGTGGATCTGCTGTCCATTTCTGAACTCAGATGTTGTGATAATACAATTTTAATTCCCACTATCTGACTGCTCCTGCCCAAAGGGGCATATCCATATTACCAGTTCACCGTTAAGAAAATACAGTGTACATCCCACACTACAGCAATGTTCTCAGGATGGAATGAGCCTACTGAGATGGTTTCTGGCCTAGAAAATCAATTACCACCAGTGCTCTTTGAAGCTTATTTGTCCCCTTCAGCATTCAACACAATCCCACAAGACACTCAATCCGTGGTAGTTGAAAAGAAAAATAAAGAATGGGCTGAGTTCCTAAAAGAGGTAACAGTGGGATTTTTAAATGGACAGATATCATTGTTGTTCATTATTTAATTCTGAATTTTAACAAAACGCTCTATGTGAAGCCTATCAATTAGACCAAAGGAATAGAAGCCAGAATTCCTGGGGACTATTCTTAGCTCTGTGACTGATTTTTATAGTGTGACTTCGAGAAAGTCACTTAACTTCCAAGTTCCTCAGTTTATATATATATATGAAAAAGAAGAACGATATGCACCTAATTCACAGGGAGTTGAGAGTTTTAATGTTTATAGAGCTCCTTGAGATCTACTAATTAAAGGCATTAGAGAAATGAAAAGTGCTGTTAACAAATAATGTAAAGGTTTGTTAGTGTGTACACGCACTGTTTTCACCGTTTTGTATGTACACCTGCTACACATTGTGTGTATTTAGGATTATCACAAAATAAATTGTAAAATGTTGACAGTAAGTTCATTAAATCTTGGAAGGCAAACTCAGCACAAAGCCAGATGCCCAATCACTAACTTGAGTGATACATATGACCTTGTGCAGGCCTGCAGCAATGGGGTGAATTTCACCCATTTAACACATGGAGGCTGACCCAGCATGTATGGGGGACACAGCCTTCCTTCCCTGATAGCTTTGGTTTTTATGTCCATTGAAACCTAACACTTCAGTGTCATTAGACGACTTTTGTGTCTGTCATAACTTATTCATAAGCCATTCTGTATTCTGTAATTTTAGTGACTATGAGTCTAAACAAAGCCAGCTGGATGTTGGCAATGACACCCCTGTAAGGACTCGCCGGCATTCATGGAGACAACAGATATTCCTTCGAGTGGCAACTCCTCAGAAAGGATGTGATTCTCCCAGCCGATATGATGGTAAGATCCATATCTGACTGCACGCAAACAGCCCCAAGTGACCGCTGAAGTACTAATCTCCTGTACCTATGTTTGCTCAGTAGGGTGGTGACAATTTAATTAGCTTGAGGAGAACTACCTGTATTAATTTTTGGTTGCTATTTAATCAGCTGCCAGGTGGCTCATTTCTATTGTCAGTTTCCTAACTGCTTTTGTGTCATAGCATGGCTTACCCAGCTAAGGAGTTTTTATTTTTCAACTATAGGTTATAGCTACAATAATATCTGTGACTGCATTACACCAGCTAGCTAAAGAAAAATGGGGACAGAGGATGGGGCATACCTTGTTATACCTATTTCCTTTAATTAATTCTATGAAAATAATTGTTTTCTCAGTGATGCCTTTTAGTGCAGAGTGTGGATCACTATGTATCATCAGAAGAAACTACAGTATCACTATGTATTGGCATATTGGTCATAGAACTGAGCTCTCAAAAGCAAAATTCACATCTACCTGGTGCAAAGGGTTGTAACATTTCTGATCACAGTGGAGTTGCATCTGCTTAAAACTGGACTGAATTTAGCTCCAACTGTGTACCCTCAGTCCATAACATTTGCCTTCTTTTAACCTTCATCTTAAATAGTGATTTCTTATCTCTCTCCTCTTAATTTCTTCCTTTAATTCCTTTAAGGAATCTCAACCGATTTTTAATGGACTTTTTAAAAAAATAGAATATGGTTGTGGGAAGGGCTGAAAATAAAAAACTCTCTCAGAGAGTAGCTAGTGAATTTTTGCCTACCTCTAATTAGGTGGTGTTCATTACTGTGAATTTCTTAAATCATTTTTAGAAATCTTATAGGGAGTTTCCATAAGGCACATCAAGAACATTGAAAAGGGAGTCTTGTCCCACAAGGCTTATATTATTTTGGAACTAAAAGTTGAACAAGCAAAAATGAAACTGAAGACCATTGTCTATAGAGTCAGGATTTCTGACTTCCAAATGTTAATGCAACATGCAAGAGCAAGAGGAGCCCACAAATAGCATAAAGGGGTTTATATATCTCCTTTGTAATTTTACAGATTTGCTGTACGTTTTTTCTCTAAAGCATCACCCCAAAGGTCACTACTTTCAGTTCCAAGTGCTAAGCACAATTCTTCAACCTGGCCTTCTGTAATAGAAATCTAGCGCTTCATAACAAACAAAGACGAATCCTTGCACCGTTTTCCCTGCTGGAAAGAGCAGAGGAATGGGAAAGTCACCATACATGACAGATACCAGTCACACCACTTAATTCATCTCTCACAAGTGCTCAGATACCATGGTGAGGGCACAGTATAAGAGCCTGAGTAGAATAGGGATATAGAGTGCTGCTTAAATTGAGCTATGCAGTGAATCTGCCAAGTTTTGCAAGTTTGACATCCTTGACAGAAATAGTTTTACACATGATTTCAAAGCTCTCCTTTGAAAAAAAGAAATACCACCTAGATTGCCTATTCTAGCTCTTCCTCTGGAGCTTGGCAGTGCACTGCAGCTGCAACATCCTGTTTTAACAATCTGCAGCTGGATAAACATAGTAACTGCAGAAATAAGGGAAGCTAAGATGTGAGCAGTAGGTATTAGTTAGGGGAACTATTTACATGATTTGGTCACTTTTCCCCCTTTTCTGTGTAATATATGTGAATTTCTTTCTCTTCCCCCATGTATATATCTATTTATGAATAGAAACCAGAGTGTTAAACTCATTCATTTTAGCTTACTATTCACTTTTTCTACTTTGAATTTCATACTAATGTAAGATATTTACCTCTTGTGCATTTCTCACTCCCAAGTGTTTATCATGATGGACAATTAGGACTAGCTTAGTATATGCACAACTGCTCTACCTTATCTTGACTTCTTTTAAAAGAACTTTTTAACTTCAGCAGCAGACAAATTGGTTGACACTATAGTAAATAACAGAATTATAAGACACAAAGATAAACATGATATGTTGGGAAGGAGTCGACATGGCTTTGGTAAAGGGAAATAATGCCTCACTAATTTGAATTCTTTGAGGATGTCAACAAGCATATGGACAAGGGTGATTCAGTTGATACAGGGTACTTGGATTTTCAGAAAACCTTTGACGAGGGCAAACATTAAAGGCTCTTACGTAAAGTAAGCAGTACTCCTGGGGAAATTCTGCACCACTGTGCAATGCAGAATTTTGCAGAAATTAATGGTTTTTTGCACATAATTTCCTTTCCCCCCACAGAAATGGGCTGCAGTGCTGCTGGTCGCCACTAGGGGTCAGCTGGGTTCTGGGAGGGAGGGGGCTAGTGTCTGGGCTGGGGGGACCATGGCTGGGTTCTGGGAAGGAGGGGGGCTGGTGTTTGGGCTGGGGGGGCCCATGGCTAGGCTTGAGGGGAGGGGATTTGGGTGTATTGGCTGTGGGGGGCCCTGTGGGTGGACTCGGAGGGAGGGGTTGTGGGAGGCTGGCCCCCCGGCTGGGCTCGGGGGTGAAGGAGGGTGCAGAGAAACAGGAACTGGGTTGGTCATAGGTGTTTCTTTAACACTCTACTCCTGTGGGAATTCTTGTGTGTGTCTGTGTTTTTAGAGAGACACATGCTGACAGATATTTTGAAATAAATTACCAAAATGAAACTGGCATGATTATGTAGTATCATTTTGACAAATAACATTTGCAGAATTTTAAAATATTCTGTGCAAAAATTTTAATTTTTTGGTGCAGAATTTTTAATTTTTGGTGCAGAATTCCCCAGGAGTAAAGCAGTCATCGGATAAGAGGGAAGATCCCCTCATGGATCAGTAATTGGGTAAAAGATAGGGAATAAAGGTTAGGAATAAATGGACAATTTTCACAGTGGAGAGAGGTAAATAGTGGTGTCCCCAAAGGATCTGTACTGGGTCCAATGCTGTTCAACATATTCGTAAATCATCTGGAAAAAGGGGTAAACAGCAGGGTGACAAAGTTTGCAGACAATAACAAATTACTCAAGATAGTCAAGTCCAACACTGACTGTGAAGAGTTACAAAGGGATCTCACAAAACTGGATGACTGAGCAACGAAATGACAGATGAAATTCAATGTTGATAAATGCAGAGTAATGCACATTGGAAAACATAATCCCAACTCTACATACAAAATGAGGGGTCTAAATTAGCTTTTACCACTCAAGAAAGAGATCTTGGAGTCCTTGTAGCAAGTTCTCTGAAAACATCTGCTCAATATGCAGCTGCAGTCAAAAAAGTTAACAGAATGTTAGGAACCATTGGGAAAGGGATAGCTAATAAGATAGAAAATATCATACTGCCACTATATAAATGCATAGCACGCCCCCATCTTGAATGCTATGTGCAGTTCTGGTCACCCCATCTCTAAAAAAGATATATTAGAACTGTAAAAAGTACAGGGAAGGGCAATAAAAATGATTAGGGGTATGGAACTGCTTTCAAATGAGGAGAGATTATAAAAGACTGGGACTCTTCCATTTAGAAAAGAGACAACTAAGAGGGGGAATAGGATAGAGGTCTATAAAATCATGAATGATGTGGAAAAAGTGAATAAGGAAGTGTTATTTGTTACTTCACATAACAAAAGAACCAGGGTCACCCAATGAAATGAATAGGCAGCTGATTTAAAACAAAGAAAAGGAAGTATTTCTTCACACAGCACACAACGCGCTGTGGAACTTGTTGCCAGGGGATATTGTGAAGGCCAAAAGTATAACTGAGTTCAAAGAAGAATTAGATAAGTTCATAAAAGATAGGTCCATCAATGGCTATAGCCAAGATGGTCAGGGATGCAACCATATGTTCTGGGAGTCCCTAAACCTCTGACTGCCAGATGCTGGGAGTGGATGACAGAGGGTGGATCACTTGATAATTGCACTCTTCTTTCATTCCCACTGAAGCATTTATCAGTGGGCACTGTAGAAGACAGGATACTGGGCTAGATGGATCATTGGTCTGACCGAGTCTGGCCCTTCTTATGTTCCCCTGAATCTAGCTGAATCCATGGCAGCTGAGCAAGTGTACTGCCTTCATGTGGTGCCCCTGTCAGTAGCTAAAGTAGATGACACGCGAAATTGGAGCTCAAGTTCTCACTGTGAAATGTGAAAGACAAATCTGGCCACTCACAACTAAGCAACATGGTTTGAATCATAAACTGTAGAAGACATTTAATTGGATTTGGTCAGATAATGAATAGATTTATGAAAATCATCATAGGTTTATGAACATTCTACTAAATTGCAAAATGTATCAAGCAGATGATTTGTTAGAATTTATTTGCTCAGCTCTATCTAGCATATATATATATGTAGCTATAAATAGACACCCTAACACAGTGGTTCCCAGACTGGGGTTCTTGAACCCCTGGGGGTTTGCAAAATGTTACAGGGGGTTCCCGGGAAAAAATTCCCTAATGGCGGCCAGAGGTGTCCCTCGAGGATCCTGGGCAGCACCGGGCCAGCAGCCCGGAGCCCCTGGACTTCCAAAAGCTAAGCAGATCAAAGCAAGCATATCTATCACATTGAGGAGCTTTAAACTTCAAGACTCCTTATAAGAAATGGAAAGGGAGCTGGATATTTTTTGCTTGTTTTTAAAATTAAAGAGGTAGCTAGTATTGTTTTTAAAAATTATTATGAAGAACAAGTTTAAGCTTTGTTGTAACCTGCGTTGTTTGCCTGGAGTGCTCAAAACCTGAATGCTTGTGTAGGAGGAACTCTTTGAGTTGGCTTCTTAAATACCTTCATACTGTTTCACATCTGATACTCCTTGATGAAACATAGGAGCCTTGTCTTATAACGGGCTTATTCAAAGTGATACAAGCTACGAAAGTGAGATCTTGGAAGAGTGTTGCCATTTTCATAATGTAATAAAAATACTGTAATGATAAATAATTAGTAATAAATAGTATGTAATAAGCATGTCATTAAAACAAATTTTATATTTCCAAGATCACTGCTTTTATAATATATACTCAAGTAAAGGAGAAAATCCCTGGAAACATTCATTTTTAGGAGGGGGTTTGTGAGACTGACATTTTAGTGAAAAGGGTTCACAGGTTGTTAAAGTTTGGGAACCACTGCCCTAACGTAAGGAAGTACTTCTTCATACAATGCACAATCTACCTGTGGAACTCATTGCCATGGGATGTTGTGAAGGCCAAAAGTATAACTGGGTTAAAAAAAGAATTAGATAAGTTCATTTGAGGATAGGTCCATAAATGGCTATTAGCCAAGATGGTCAGGGATGCAACCCCATGCTCTGGGTGTCCGTAAACCTCTGACTGCCAGAAGCTGGGACTGGATGATGGCATGGATCACTCTTCTAATTGCCCTGTTCTTTTCTTTCCCTCTGAAGCATCTGGTACCAGCCACTGTTGGAAGACAGGATACTGGGCTAGATGGACCATTGGTCCAACCCTCTATTGCCATTCTTACTTTCTTATAATATTTTGCACAATTCGTACCTGGATAGTTTTCATGCAATAATAGGGTAATAAACTTTCCTGCTTCATGCTGTAAATTGATTGCAGCAGTTCTGTGACAATGCACTGCATAGGGGATGTGGCCAATGGAAAGGTAGTGTAGCCAGAATGCTTCTGCACTCTAGGAATAGCTAGCTGCCTGAACGGCCTCATAATCTGGGGGTAGTGGAAGACAAGCTTGCCCAGACCTGAGAATCAGGTCAGTAGAATTTCAAAAGGATAAAACCAACCATCTTCTATAGAAATTACTCTTAAATCTATAGTGTGCAAAAGGTGATTGTCCTTCCTATAGAAGTTCTAAAACAGCCTGAAGAACTGAATATAGCACTTTATACTTGCTGTGTACCAGCTATATGTTGTTTTTAAAAAATATTATGGAAAAGAGTGAGTTCTCTATTAAACTTCATAAGATAAATTGGGTGTGGGTGTAAATGTCACAAACCGTGGACCCTTTCAAGCTTTACATCTCTAGATCAAAAAATAAAAATAGGCAGATCTAGATAGGAGTGACACTTATTTGAGTAGTCTTGTACAAGCAAATGACCCAGTGAAAGACTTGTTAAAATGAATGTTCTGTTGGCTGCTGCTAGATATACTGCCTTGTTAAGCACCTAATAAAACTATAGTAAATAATAATTAACATAAAGTAGGAAGAACTTATATCTACATCCAGACTTTGGGTGTGATCTTCTAAGATGCTGAGTAGCGTGAGATAAAGGTTTTTTTTGACAAATAGATTTTTTTGGTTGAAAAATGCATTTGCCTGTGCTCTGAAAATGGATACAGCCACTAATTAAGAAGATGAAAATATATTAGATACTTTCCTACAACATAGCTTGTCTCAAGTAACAAATCAAAGGCATGTTACTGGGAAGTTTCTGTATGATGAGCGTTGGTTTCATTGGGAGACTCAGCTAGGCTATGAAAACTACAAGAATAGTTCTTCGAGTGATTGCTCAGGTGTATTCCACAGTAGGTGTGCGTCCTCGCCGCGTGCACCGGTGCTGGAAGCTTTTTCCCTAGCAGTACCAGTAGAGGGAGCACTGCTGCACGCCCTGGAGTGGCGCCTCCATGACGTGGTATAAGGGGAGCTGCGCGCTCCCCCCACCCTCAGTTCCTTCTTGCCGCCAGTGAAGGTGAGTCGGAACTACTCTGCTCCAGCTTAGCTGTAGCTCGTCCCCAGAACTTTTCCGTTCACTTAGTGCTAGTACGTGTTGTTAGTTAGTTCTTTCAGTCAGTTCAGTTAGCTAGAGTACCCAGGCCGGGGCATGCCTCGGGCTTCAAGTCGTGTGGCACTTTCAGGCATTCTATGCCAAGAAGTGACCCGCACGCAGATTGCCTACATTGTTTGAGTGAGACTCACATCAGCAACCGCTGTAAGATTTGTAGATCTTTTAAACCCTGAACAAAAAGGGAAAGAGACATTAGACTCCAGGCCATTCTCATGGAGTCAGCGCTGAACCCGGCTCTGGCGCACTGCGCCGATTCGGCTCCCGGCACCGCAACTTTGGTACGTGGTGACCCTTCGGTGCCTTCCACTAGCCGGCACCACTCCCCATCTACGGGACACAAGAAGCCGAGGAAAGGCCCGTCATCGTGAGAAAGTAGGGGCAGAGGCTAGACCCATGTCGGGCAGCCCTCGTTCTCCTCCGGCCCCTAGGCCTCCGACTCATGTTGAGCAGAGTAGCCTGGCCGCGTTGGGTCAGGCCTCTCCAGATGTCGAGAGGCCTTGCAAGCGGCTTGAGACGTCATGACCATGCCGGTACCGGGGGTGCCGCAGGTGTCGGGCCCACGCTCCAGAGGCAAACCGCCGCTGGGCTCCCCACAATCACCCCCAGCTCAGCGCAGGTCTTGGTCAGGAGACCGCTCCCGACCCCGCTTGCCAACCAGCAATCGTTTGGGATGCAGTCCTCGTGCATCGCCGTCAACGCCTGCTAGACTGTCTGGTTGGGTGCCGTCCAAATGGGGCTCTCGGCACCGCTCCACACTGCGGAGCAATTACCGATGTGACCGAGAAAGGAATTGCAGATGGTCACCAAGTTGTCGGGGCTATCACAGTCACTCACGGCACAGGCGCCATTGCCGCTCCCAGTCAGACTCCTGCTCTCGCTCCCAGCTGAGACACCGCCCCGCAGCTCGAGGTGTTGATCGATGGCACCGCACCGTCGAAGGTCTGTGTGTCAGAGCAGATTGCGGAGCAGCAGCTGTGAACGGTACTGTGTTGGGGTTGCGGTCCCGTGGACAGCTGACCTGGAGAACTTGGACCACTTTGCCAAGTAAGCTCGGCGTGTGGACGGCTGCCGACTTTCTAGGAGGACTCCGAGCAGGTTCGAGACCCTGAAAGGGCTAATCGCCTCGGTCTCAAAATTCCCTGTGACAATGGCCAGGGTGTGCCTACAGCTCCTGGGCCACATGTCAGCCCTGTGATTGCCTCCCTTCGGTGATGGTCCTCCCCAAGCAACATGTCTCGGCCCCGTCACTAGACCTAGTGTCCAACGCGTCAGACCTGGGTTGGGGGGCCCATATGGGGTCTGTTCAGACCCAAGGGCTGTGGTCGACCATGGAGTTGTCCCTCCACATAAACGTCAGGGAGCTCAGGGCAGTATGCCTGGCGTGTGTGGCTTTCTGTTCACACTTACAGGGCAAGATAATCAGGGTCCTCACAGACAACACGGCCTTGATGTGCTACATCAACAGGCAAGGCCGGACCTGGTCCTCGGCCCTCTGCCAAGAAGCCCTCAGGCTGTGGGACTTCTGTATAGCCCATGACATCTCCCTGAGGGCCTTCCACCTGCTGGGAGCCCACAACACGCGGGCCGATTGTTTGAGCAGGGATTTCTTCTCTCAGCACAAGTGGTCTCTCCACTCAGAGATGGCTCACCAGACCTTCCGAGCATGGAGAATTCCCCAGGTGGACCTGTTTATGACGAAGCAGAACAAGCTTTGCCCCCAGTTCTGCTGCAGGGGGGGTTTGGGATGGAGTGCTATCTCAGATGCCTTCCTCCTGCTGTGGTCAGGCCAGTTTCTCTATGCGTTCCCCCCCGTTCCCTCTCATCAACAAGGTCCTAGAGAAGGTAAAGTTAGACAAGGCACGGGTCATCTTAATCGCCCTGGCAGCATTGGTACGGGACCCTCATGAGCTTAGTGGTGGCCCCGCCGTGGCCATTGCCTCTCCGCCTGGACTTGCTCTTCCAGAACCGAGGCCGTCTCCTCCACCCCAATTTAGAGACTCTCCACCTCATGGCGTGGCTGCTCAATGGCTAGGCGGGGAGGAGCAGGCGTGTTCAGAAGGGGTCCAATGTGTCCTCCTGGAAAGTCAGCGGCCATCCACACGCCGAGCCTACTTGGCAAAGTGGTCCAGGTTCTCCAAGTGGGCTGTCGAGCGGGGTGTTTCCTTGATGGCTGCCCCAATTCAGCTTATCCTGGATTACCTCCTCCACCTTAGGACCGAGGGCCTGGCAGGGTGCACCTGGCGGCCATATCGGCCTTCCATCCGCCGGTGCAAGGTCGTATGGTGTTCTCCCATACTTTGACCAGACGGTTCCTCAAGGGATTGGACAGTCTTTTCCCATATGTTAGGTCCCCTGTCCCACAGAGGGATCTAAACTTGGTGGTGTTCTGTCTTACGGGACCCCCCCTTCACACCTCTGGCCACGTGCTCCTGGTCTCATCTTTCATGGAAGGTGACCTTCCTGGTTGCCATCACGTCGGCCAGGCGGGTATCGGAGCTCAGGACTCTGACCTCTGGACCCCCTTACAGTTTTTCACAAGGATAAGGTCCAGCTCCGCCCACACCCCGCGTTCCTCCCTAAGGTGGTCTCTGCCTTTCACATGAGCCAGGACATCTTCCTGCCTGTCCTCTGCCCCAAGCCTCATGCGTCCAAGGAAGAACGCCTCCTCCACATGCTCAATTTGCGTAGGGCGCTGACTTTCTACCTGGAACGGACTAAGACATTCAGGAAGTCTTCGCAACTATTTATTGCTTCGGCTTAGTGCATGAAGGGGCGGTTGATCTCCACCCAGCGCCTCTCTCGCTGGATCACCTCATGCATCCGCACCTGTTACAATCTGGCAGGAGTTCCTCCCCGCCACCAATCATGAAGGCACACTCGCCACGGGCACAGGCCTCGTCAGCTGCCTTCGTGGCCCACGTCCCAATTCAGGACATATGTAGGGCCTGCCTGGTCCTCTGTTCACACATTCACCTTGCACTATGCGATTGTCTCCCAAACCAGGGACGACACCGGGTTTGGTAGGGCTATCCTCCATCCCAGGAATCTGTGAACGCCTACCCACCTCCAACAGATATAGCTTGGAATCACCAACTGTGGAATACACATGAGCAATCACTCAAAGAAGAAAAGACAGTCACCTTTTTCCGTAACTGGTATTCTTCGAGATGTGTTGCTCATGTCTATTCCACATCCCGCCTTCCTTCCCCTCTGTCGGAGTTGTCCGGCAAGAAGGAACCGAGGGTTGGGGGAGCGCGCAGCTCCCCTTGTACTGCGCCATGGAGGCACCACTCCAGGGGAGTGCAATGGAGCTCCCCCTACGGGTACTGGTAAGGGAAAAAATTCCAGCACTGGCAAGCATGCACACCTGCTGTGGAATAGACATGAGCAACACATCTTGAAGAACACCAGTTATGGAAAAAGGTAACTGTCTTTTTTGCGGTCTGGAGATTTTTTCCATGTTGCAGAATTGGCTTATGGTTGTGTGGGTTTTATCACCATCAACCCAGCATCCAGGAGGTCTGGTTTTGGGATTTATATTACAATTGTTGAAATGTTGGCAGGTTCCAGTGCAGTTGGTGGGTTACAAAGTGTCAGATTTGAGGCCCTGTAACCCAGTGTGCCAGCATGGCGAGGCATGGTGAGAGGGTTTGCCTCTGACTATCATATAAATTGTGACACTCCCCCTCCCACAATCACTCTCGTGTTGAGGAAGGGAACATGATGGGGTTTTAGCTTCCATTCAGGGTCTTAGGACAGGTGTGAAAGTGTAGAGGTGACAGGGCCTTCACACTCACCCTCAGGTTGGGATATTGGTGCCCATTGAGAATTGCACTGAACCAATCCAGACAGGCAGTTCAGCTTGGCTACCCCAATTACGTAAAGGTTTTCCAATAAAGTTGCAGCTTCTGCATTGAAATATGCTATGGGGTCTGTGTCTCACTGTTTGTTTCTGTCCACATCAATGTCTTTTGCTATTGTTCACAATCACAAGAACAATCCTGGTGAGTTAGTCTTGTGAAAAATGTGTCCATGAAGCCCTCTTTAATTTCCTTTCTTCTTCTGGTCATCCAGTCTGAGCAGCAACATTGCCATGTGACTGTTCCCCAGTCGTACACTGTTAGAGAGCTTATTCCTTCACTCTCCCACTTCCCTGGTCCTTCTCACATGAACAGAGAGCAACAATACCCGAAGTCCGAAGGTGCAAACAATTAGATGTTTATTGGGGTGAACTTCCAGCAAGCTTAAATACAAGTTCCTTTTCCTTATTTCCGAATCCCAACTTACTTCCTGTTTGCCCCTAATTTATATAGTAATATTCTTAGCTATACCTTAACCAATCATTCTACTAAAATTTAACTAACCAATCCTAACATATTGTAACATGATTATGTAACCAATTATATCCCACCACCTTAATTAGTTTACACCCAGCAAAATTAATTATACAGCAGACAGGAACAATCACAGAACCAGACAGAGATTATACAGACAAACAATAGCAAAGTGGGAACTATAATGGCAAGACAATACAGAAGTGAGGATTTCACATCCCAGTATTGATAAGTGAGTTCTTGCCAGACAGGATGCTATCAAACTAAGTTTTCTTTTACATTTTCTAGGCACTTCCCTTTCTCTGGAGCTGATAGGCACTATCAGGACAGGATTGTATTCCTAACAGCCCAATAGCACCTTCTTTCCATGAGACTACTTTGGAATGTGAGGATGTGACCGGTCGCTTCCCAGCTTATGGCTGCCTCTGTCGCTTAGCCAAAGGCCTTAGCCTAAGAACAGGGCCCCAGACTGTCACAGTAAGAGAAGGACCTTACATTGGCAGACAGTGATTTTGATTCTTTCTTTTATACCTCTAACTAGCCAAGTGATAAGAATACACCTAAATTCTTAAAGTACAGGCCTTTACAGACAGGCCTGAATATCTATATCCTAACACTCACCAAAAACACTCTAAGACATAGTTTGTGGACATGGTGTTTGTAGAGTGTTAGAACAGTTTCAAAAAACAAATTAATACAAAAACATTTGTTTATGGATAAGAGAGCAAAATATGTTGAATAAATTTATTGTGAATAGTTGTAGTCTTTTGAACACTAGATGGTGGTGTTTCTCGTGCTAGAACAGTTGAGAGTTCATATTAAATTTGTATGCTACTGTTTTGTTTTCTCTGTCTTTCTGGTGTTGTGTTCCTAGTGGAAAATGTAGCTTCTGATCTTAGTCCTTTGGTGCATTATGACTTGCTACAGTATTTCTTCTGAGAGCAGAATAATCTGGTTCTTCATTAAGTTCTAATCTTTGTCTGTTTCTAGGGAATGACTAAATCCTCAAAAGAAACATCACAAACAATCCTTTGCAAATGTCCAAAAACTTTTAGAATTCCTGGATTTGTAAGTTATGCTTCTCTGAGCCCCAACTTGCAGTCAGATTCACACTGACTGTCCTTGCACCTGTATGGAGCCTCATTGATTGTGCTCAGAAACTGTATGTGTAAGGGTCTGCTCCTCTGGATCTAATTTCAGGTGTGGGGGCCTTACTTTGCTAGTTAGCCCTCTTTCTTAAATGGCTGAAAAGATTAAATTCTGGTGCAGCGGTATATTTTCATAGTTTTATTTCCAGTTTCAATTCTTGATTCAGAACATAATTTTTCAGAATTTATCATAATGGCTACATATTCACATAATACATCAAAAATTCTTAGTAGAGATTAACATAAAAATAAAATATCAGGTTGAAATAGACGTGTATATAATCTCCTGGAATAAATGGTGGGGAAACAATCCATTTTTTGTACTGAAAGTATCTTGCTGGCAGCTGGGAGTGGTGTTTTGGGCCTGGTCTACACTAGGCAGGGGGATCGATCTAAGATACGCAACTTCAGCTATGAGAATAGCGTAGCTGAAGTCGACGTATCTTAGGTCGATTTAGAATCACTTAGTTCGCGTCCTCGCGGCACAGGATCGACGGCCGCTGCTCCCCCGTCGACTCCACTTCTGCCTCTTGCCGTGGTGGAGTTCCAGAGTCAATGGCAGAGTGATCGGGGGTCGATTTATCGCATCTACACTAGATGCGATAAATTGATCCCCAATAGATTGATCACTACCCGCCGATCCGGCGGGTAGTGTAGACGTGGCCTTAGTAATAAGAGGGCTAATAAGATTTTTATGACAGCTCTGTCAGTTTCAGATTCAAGAATGAGTGATGATCTGTTTTGGGATGGGTATTATAGTGGGGTATAATATAAGAATAAAACCATAATTTCGGAGAATGAGAAATTCAGTATTGCTTAACAGTACTCAGAATTTCAGATGGAACCAAGAGACTACTTTTCCAAAGTAATTATACAGCACTTGGAAATCTGACTCCTCACGTGTAAGAATTACTTCAGTTTTTTTCAAAAAATACAAAAAAAGAAGCATATTAGAAATAAAATCTTTTCATCGGGTTTCCAACTCTGACAAATTGTAATCGTGCATAAGATGGACTATATTATAGCATTAATATTACAGCATATTGGTCCTAAAAATTACTTCAGCTCTATAGTGTTAGAAAAGTCTTGGGGAATCCTGTTCTTCAAGCTTGCCAGTTTATTTGGTAAGTGGATAAACAAAGCCTATTTCAGTTTTTTCATCTATGCAAAAAACCAAAACATTAGCAACTATTTGTAAAAATACTCATAAATTCATTTAGCAACAGTGCATAATGGCAAATATTGTAAGGATTGTATTTTATTTCTATATTTTTTGCACATAACTCAGAAAATGAATACAATTTGAGTCAGTGAATTATTTACTTGAAACTTTCTTCCACCACTGTTTTAATAGCCCTTGTTTTCCTGCAGAGAGAACTATTATAATTTGTTTCTTGGGTTACAATAGTTAGAAATCCTAGTATAAATATGTAGTAGGAGGTTTTACTATTACCTAACTATAAGAAGTCTTATCTTCTTATGTTTTGTAGCTTTATTTACCACAAAACCTTCCTCAAAGAAAATTTCTTCTCTACCTTAGTCTTACTTAAAATCTGTTTTGGGCTATATCTACGCTTAAAATGCTACAACAGCACATCTGCGCAACTGCAGCACTTCAGTGTAGATGCTACCTACACCGACAGGAGGGATTATCCTATCAGCATAGGTAGTCCACCTCCCCAAGTGATGGTAGCTAGGTCGATGGAAGAATTCTTCCATCCACATAACACTGTCTATATGAGGACCTAGGTCGGTTTAACTAGGCTGGTCAAGGGTATGGATTTTTCACAACTCTGAGCAATATAGTTATGTTGACCTAATTTTCTAGCATAGATCAGGTCTTAGAGTACTGCACACAGCTGGACCCATGGGGAAGAAAATTCTAAGACCCATTTCATTCTACATTTCCTAATTATGATACTTTATTTAGAGAAGACGAAGTATATGTAACTGTTTTGTTCAGCTGTGAACTCTGAAAAATATTTCAACTCTGCAGAAGGCTAGTAGTCAGAGAGGTTTATTTTCTAGATTCCACTCTTTTATAATAATTAGTTGCTCCAAGAGTGAGTCACACCCTCTGCCGGATGCCTTAAACTTGATGGGTCCTACTAATTAACATACTTTGGAATGTATCTTGTTTTTTGGAGCCCATGTAATGTATTGTCTTTTCAAAGGAGACAGATCTTTTTGAAATAGCTTTAGTCTCAAAACTCAGGGTATGTCTACACTTACATTTTATAGCGCTCCAACTTGCTGGCTCAGGGGTGTGAAAAATCAACCCCCTGAGTGCAGCAAGCCTGAGCACTTTAAAGCGTGAATGTGGACAGGCTCCGAGCGCTGGGAGCTGCTCTCCCAGCGCTTGGAGCTAATCCCCTTGTGGAGGTGGATTACCAGGAGGTCTCCCAGCGCTCGCGCGTGACCACACTCGCACTTCAAAGCGCTGTCGCGGGAGTGTTCCCGCGGCAGTGCTTTGAAGTTTCCAGTGTAGCCATATCCTCAGAACAGTTAAGCTGAGAGCTGACATTGGAACAAAAGAGTTTAGAGTTTGAAATATTTGAGAGACAAGTTCGGTGAGGTAATATCTTTTATTGGGCCAACTTCTGTTGCTGAGAGAGACAAGCTTTTGAGCTTATAGAGAGCTCTTCTTCAGTTTTCTTCCCTTCAGACACATACTTGTTGATAGCTTTCATGTGCCCACATTGACCCGCTGGGCAGGATTATGGGTGTAGACTTTTTTCAATGAAAAATTAATCTGTTTTGGGCAACTTAGAAATTCTCATGAAAATGTCCACCTTTGTTGAAAAACTGAAAATTTTCATGGAAATTTTCTATGGAAATAAGAGAAATTCCATGGAAAATGTAGACAAAAGTATTAACCTAAACCGCCCTTGTTGCAATTTAAGCACATTGCTTCTTGGCCTATCCTCAGAGGTTAAGGAGAATAATTTTTCTTCCTCCTTGTAACAACTTTTTATGTACTTGAAAACTGTTATCATGTCCCCTCCCAGTCTTCTGTTCTCTGGACTAAACAAACCTAATTTTTTCAATCTTCCCTCATAGGTCATGTTTGCTAGCTCTTTAATCATTTTTGTTTCTCTTCTCTGGACTTTCTCCAATTTGTCCACATCTTTCCTGAAATATGGTGTCCAGAACTGGAGACAATACTCCAGCTGAGGCCTAATCAGTGTGGAGTAGAATGGAAAAATTACTTCTCGTGTCTTGCTTAAAAAACTCTCTTGCTAATACATCCCAGAATGATGTTTGCCTTTTTTGAAGCAGTGTTTGATACATTGCTGATTCATATTTAGCTTGTGATCCATTATGATCCCTAGATCCCTTTCTGCAGTACTCCTTCCTATGCAGGGATTTCCCATTTTTCATATGTGCAACTGATTGTTTTGTCCTAAGTGGAGTACTTTGCATTTAGACTGTTTGAATTTCATCCTATTTTCTTCAGACCATTTCTTGAGTTTGTCCAGATCATTTTGAATTTTAATCCTATCCTCCAAAACACTTGCAATCCCTCCCAGCCTGGTATCGTCCACAAACTTTATAAGTGTACTCTCTATGCCATTATCTAATCATTGATGAAGATACTGAACAAAACCAGACCCAGAACTGATTCCTGCAGGACCCACTCAGTATGCCCTTCCAGCTTGACTGTGAACCACTGATAACTACTCTCTGAGAACCAGTTATGAATCCACCTTATAGTTGTTCCATCTACATTGTACTTCCTTAGTTTGTTTATGAGAAGGTCATGCAAGACAGTATCAAAAGGCTTACTACCGTCAAGATATATCACATCTGCTGCTTCCCCTCTATCTACAAGGCTTGTTACCCTGTCAAAGAAAGCTGTTAGATTGGTTTGACATGATTTGTTCCTGAGAAATCCATGCTGACTGTTACTTATCATCTTATTGTCTTCTAGGTGTTTGCAAATGGATTGGTTAATTATTTGCTTCATTATATTTCCGGGTACTGAAGTTAAGCTGACTGCTCTGTAATTCCCCTGGTTGTCCTTATTTCCCTTTTAATAGGTGGGCACTATGTTTGCCCTTTTCAGGTCCTCTGGAATCTCTCCCATCTTCCATGACCTTTTAGAGATAATCACTAATGGCTCAGATACCTCCTCAGTCAACTCCTTGAGTATTCTAGGATGTATTTCATCAGGTCCTGCTGATTTGAAGGTGTCTAACTTGCCTAAGTAATTTTTAACTTGTTCTTTCCTCTTGCTTCTACTGTATTTGTTGAATGTTTTCTTGTTACCCTTTATGTCTCTAGCTAGTTTAATCTCATTTTGGCCTTTCTAATTTTGTCGCTACATACTTGTGTTATTTGTTATATTGATCCTTTGTAATTTGACTTATTTTCCACTTTTTGTAGGACTCATTTTTGAGTTTCAGCTCACTGAAGACTTCCTGATTAAGCCAGAGTGTTCTTTTGCCATACTTCATATCTTTCTTATGCAGTGGGATAGTTTGCTTTTGTGCCCTTAAAAAAACTGCCATCTCTCTTGAACTGTTTTCCCCTTAGGCTTGCTTCCCATAGGATCTTACCTACCCTGAGTCTGCTGAAGTCTGCCTTCTTGAAATCCATTATCTTTATTGTGCTGTTTTCCCTCCTACCATTCCTTAATATCATGAACTCTACCATTTCATGATCACTTTAACCCAAGCTGCCTTCCACTTTCAAATTCTCAACCAGTTCCTCCCAATTTGTCAAAATCAAATCTAGAAAAGCCTCTCCCGTAGTAGCTTTCTCCACCTTCTGAACTAAAAAAATGTCTCCACCCAGGAAAGCATTTTATGAATTTAAATTAGAGTTTTATATCTAATTTTCCTAGAGAGGGCTATTTTTCATTCACAGTGCATTAAAGTTATATGGGTTAGATGCAAAGCAGGGTCAACAAAATCCTATAAGGTTGGCAAGTGAACAGGGAAGCGGATTCCTTCAATTCCTACTAATAGTATGCTTAGATATTCAGGTTGTGCCTCAGTGCACTTGCTATCCTTTTATAGGTCTTGAAAGCTGCACATTGTTTAACTTTTTGCACTTGACAGTTGAATTCACTGGAATGTGCACTTCTAATTACTTTCAAATGAATTATTCTGCCTTTTATCTCTCCGTTCTTTGCCTTCCTTCAAAACATTTGCAAGAAAGATTGAAACGTTCAATTTTTTAAAATGGTCCTTTGACTCCTGTTCTGATTCTGGAAGCCATACTGCATGGCCATCATTGACACAGTCGTATGTTCATGAACACTGATAAGGGCTGAATTGTCAAGTGTCTGTTTTCTTTTTGATACAGCTTCCAAGGGTTACATGCACATTCTGCCCAGTAAACTAAATGAGTGACGCCACTGTGCAAACTCTAAACAAGTCATTTGGGCAGTTAGACATGTTCATTTTGGCTTCTCAGTTTCCTGCCACATTGCAGCATGATCATGGGAGAGAAGGTAAATTAGTGTATTAAACTCTGTCTGAGAAGACTAAGATGTTTGTTTAATGTCTGATAACAATAATAAGAAAAAAAACACAAGAGGAGCTGACAATCGTAAGGGGGAAACTGATACATTCTTAGTGGGATTAGAGGCATGGTTGGTCACCATGATAATTTATCTTATAATTTCCATAATCTCCATATTTTGCGTCCCTCTTTTATAGCCTTAAATGCCATGGTTTAAGTTTTTCTGTCTGAAGATAACCAGGATCAGTTCTGGCAAAAATGGGCATGACATTTTCTCCGTTCCTGCAGTTTAAAATTATTGGCTGAACTGAAAGCAAAAACTGTCCTGTTGACTAGTTAATATCCCACACTGATGCATGTTGATATGATGAAGTTTTTTATTGGAGAATTCACAAGAGCTAAAATTGTTTAACTAACACGTGCAGTGAACTAGAAGATGATCTGTTGTAGGTTTTCCCGTGCTACTGAAGAAGATCAACATGCTCCTGTTTTCACTGAGAGGGGAGGATGTACAGATTAAAAACAGGAAGATTGGAATTCTGATCACATTCTCTGGGTGTATTTACTTCTAACATTATGGAAGAGTTAGAAAGGCTCACGTACGTGTGTTCAATCAGTTTTGCCTGGTGTTTGACAATCTGTGTTCTGGAACCAAGCAACCTCAAACTGCGTTTGCAAATAATATGATGCTTCCTTATCAGAATGTAAGCAGGGGAATAGTCCTGCTCTTATGGGGAACTTTCCTGGCTTCTGCACTACCCCAACGAAAGGATCTGAGTCCTTGCTCCCACTTCCTTTACCCTGCCCTTGAGGACTCCCCTTCCACTCTCCTGTCTGGCAGAGTCCTCGTAAACCCAACAAGGCTGGGCCCAGGATTCCTGGGGGGCTCGACCCCCAACCCTGCTGTGGTCACCTAGGACAGGGCCTAGGGTATCCCCACTCCAGGGTACTCTCTCTGCACTGGGCACTTCTCTGACCCACTGGCCATTACATACAAGTTAAAGCAAATGCAAGTTATTTAATCAACAATTAATTTTAAAAAGAATAAGGAAAAATGGGAAAGGTTAAAGGAAACACATCCACCTGGGAACATCACAAACAGTGTCTCTGGAATGCCAGGGCAGTTCACAGTCTGTTCCTTGTAAGTCCCAGGCCTTCTTCTCAGGCCCTGGCTGTGCTGCAGGGATGCTGTGGGTTGGACACTTGCTCTTGTGGTGGCCACACGCTCTCAGGCTCTAAGTGGTAGGACCCTTCTTCCCAGTGTCGCCCCCGCCCTGTCGGGGTTACGATCCAAGCCTGGCCTGCAGAGTCTCTTGGCTGAGGCGTCTCCCTGTGCTGGGGCCCGCTGCCCAGGGTCCCCCTCGCTCCCCTCAGCTGCTCACCGCACCCAGCTCTGGACTTCTCCAGCCCCAGCTGCACCACTCTGTCTCAGCGCTGCTGCTGCTGCTGCTCTGCCTCCAGCTCCCTGGGTTGCTTTTCTGGCTCCTCTGGCTCTGGTTGCTGCAGCTCTGCTCCCAGGACAGGATCTGCTCTCTCTGGGCTGCTTTTCTGGTCCCTCTGGATCTGGCATAGCTCTGCTCCCCAGCTTAGCTTGAGCCCCACTCTGTCTGACCCAGGCAATTCCAGCTCCGGGAGCTCCCTGGCCTCCTGACTCCCTGATTAGCCTGCCCGCCCTGTCATTCAGGCTGACCTGGAGCATTGGCCTCTCCCCATTGTTCCTGGGGGCTGTCAATCTCAGGGTCCTGATTCCCTATCGACCCTTCCCCCTTTTTAGTACTGGGAGCTAGCCAACCAAAACACCCCCACTGAATGTTAGTAAGGGGGCAACAGTCCCCTTACAAGAAGACAGATTTCTTCCTGAATAAAATGTTTGATAGAATATCTAACTCTAGAAAAAACGTGTAAACTATTAAGGATATCTATCCTCCCCAAAAGACATGTTTATCTTAATACAAAAACATAAAGAGGAAAATTATCACAGCAGATACACATCGTGTAAAGATTTTGCTAGTTGCACCACTGTTGCTTATTTCATTAAAATTTTGTGACAGTTTGATATGAACTCAAACAATCCGTTATATTTGTGTGTGTGTTTGCATATGTGTAACGCAACCTGAAAGATCTGAAATGCGTTATTAAAAATGTTTTGTGTTTAAGGAGCCCTAAATCAGTTACAGAATTTGGGCCTATTTCTATAAATTGATTTTCCTGCTCCAGCTCAGAACTTCCCGTATAAAGCAGAGTTATGGTGGCAGGGAAAAACTTGAACTTGAGTCTTGGCATGGAGATGACTTTTTACCCCACCTTTTAAAGTTTTTGCAAGAGATGACACTCTAAATCTTTTTTTTCTGTAGCAGACATTTGTATTTTCAAATGTATATTTGTCAACATTTTCTAGTTCCTTTTGGGACTATAAGTAATTGCTACTAAAGTGTCACAGATTTGCCTTTTGCCAAATTTACTTTACCATGAAATTCACTGTTTTCTCTTAGAATAGGGAATATTGCACGTACTTTGGTAATTTACATTAAGTGCTAAGAGCAAGAATAAGGATTTAAATTGTGCCCACTGAAGGTGTCTCTAGTTCCAATCCTCTACTTTCTGTTGTTACTACATACATCTCTGTTTAGATCTTGAACTTCAGGTAATACTGCATAAGCACTGTGTGGTGGAATAGGTGGTGTTTGCACAAGCCCTTTTGTCTCTGACTCTTTGGGAGGAGAGACTGACAGTGATACAGTTTATAAAAGCAGAAGTCAGAAGTTGAACAAGTCAGTTATGAGTGAATTTCCAAGTTCAGAGGGAGTGCCTGTGGGCAAGTGAGAGAAGACTGGCTACTTAGAGACTGAGAGGTCAAGGTAGTGGCTTTCCAAACGGAATTTAAAATGCTGAAAACCTTTCTATTTAATTAACTTCTAGAAGGAGAGAATTGCTGTGGCCAGGTCTACACTGCAATTAGACACGCATGTCTGGCCTGTGCCAGATGACTTGGGCTCGGCCCGAACTCTGGGACACTCCCACCTCACAGGGCCCTAGAGTCCAGGCTCTAACCTGAGCGCAAATGTCTGCAGCGCAATTAAACAGTTCCTTAGCCCGAGCCCCCTGAGCCCAAGTCAGCTGGCACAGGCCAGCTGTGGGTTTTTAATTGCAGTGTAGACATAACCTTTGTGTTTTTAATTTCAAATGTATGTTGCCGTAGCCAATTTTATTAAAAAAAAAAAAAAGTGGCCCTCTGAACTACCATTGAGAATATCTGCTTTCAGGAATGTCCCCTGCCTAGGAGCTAGTTTGAAATAATATGCACAGAGGTACTTGGCCTTGACTGGGTAGAGTAGGGTTTGGGTCTACTTTACTACTTTTAGAGCAGAGCATTTCCTTACATATGTAGCCACAGAGTCACCTGGCTCTTCCCTTGGGATAGGGTGTGCAGCCATTCTGTTTGGCTGAAGGGAAAAGTCCCATGGAGACGGCCTTATAGTTGGAACTTGGGATAAAGAGATATATATTTTCAGCCACAACTATGCATGGGAAACATGACACACTGGGGGGGAAATGAGTTATTTTTCCTCTAGATACTGCATACATCTAAGGCTAATGAGTCCATCAGTGTAGCAATATAAGATGGCTACACATCAGTGGATGGGTGAAATTAAATCTATATATAGAGAGGATTGACAGATGAAATTAATTACTGATGTTGTTGTAGCAGGAGTTACAAAACAAAACCAAAAAAGCTAAGTACTTATTTTGATAAGGAACAATATTGTTCAATGTTTCGCTAAAAATAAAGAATAATTCCTCTTATATTCTCATGATGCTTTTTTTTTTTTATTCTGTGACCGATTTAAGAGTTCTACTATAATGAATTTTTTAAGTGGGCTATTTGCATGCTTGACTTACTGCAAAAGGTATTTAAGTAAACAATCATAAGTGAAAAATTTGGTGAAAGGGAAAGGTAACGTGACAGAAAAGCTAGAAGCTAGAACAAACACTTCTTGAATGTTGTTCTGTTTGCATTAGTTGTAGGGGTTCATGACTACATTACTGAATATTTACATTGGAAACTGGTATTCATCCCACTGTATTATGAACTGTATTGGTGCTGTGTTTATGCAGTTTAAGGTTTAAGGTGCTGTGCTTATGCAGTTTAAGGTTTGTGTGTTTTCTGTGTCAAACCTAGTTTAGCTATTTTTTTATATACTAATTTTGATTATTTTAAAATCTCCGAGACACACCAGCTTTCAATAGCTAGCGTATGCTTCTGTAATTTATTGAAGTGTCCTGTTATAAAGCTTTACTTAGCAGGCCACTGGATAAGTATGTGGTTTTAATGTCTTTATAGTTTTGAGAAATAATGGGCCAGTCTCTGGCCTCTGCTACAGATCCTTTGAGTCACTCCAGTGGTGCAAAAGAGCTGCAAGCTGCCCTAAACTGGCAGCTGGTGAAATTTTGCCTGGCAAAGCCATTTCTCTGCCAGCTCCGCTCCCTCTGGCATAGGGAGTGTGTTGGGTAAGGGAGGTGCTACAGCACTCCTTGGCTGGCATAAGTGCTGCTGTAGGGTGGATACAAGCCAGTATAACTTAGAGAACAGCCCTGAGGTACCCAGATAAAGGTGCTGTAAAGGGGTATAACTTTGGGCCTCCTTTTTCACCACCAGATAGTACTAACTTGAGCAGCATGCTACTAGAGTTGAGGATAAAGCTAATGATTATGCTCAGATTCCTCTCCTTGACCTGGTTTATGTCTTCACTCCACCAACAGATCCCTCATGAAAACATAATTCTTCTATGAGGATATGTTATTGTCAGGTTCCTAAGGGACAATTCTGCACATCACCAAAAATCTCTACCTTTTCACCCTTAGTTCCCTTCTTGGAGGTCTCAGCCAAGTGGTCAAGGACTGACTGCATGTGTCTGAAGAACAGTTTCAACCCTCAAAGTTGAATTCCTCTAGGTCAGAGTTGAGAGACATGGGCAGGGAGGTACACCGGGCCCTCGCTAGAATGCGGGGCTCGGGATCCGTACGTGGGGACTGCGTTACCATGGATCCGAATTTAAATATTTAAATTTGGGATCCATCGCCACGACCATGCTATATGCGGATCCGCGCTCTAGTGCTGCGCGCTCTAGTGAGTGTCTATTGTATTAGAGAATCTGGCCCATCTACTGCTTGTGCTATGTCTGTTCTTTGGTAAATTACCGGTAATTTATTTCAGTCTGGAGTATTAGCTGGGAGGAAGAGAAGGAAATACGAAAATGTACAATGCACAGTCAGTCTGTGAAACTCCTTGTCAGAGGATCTTGTGAAGGCCAAGACTAGAACAGGGTTCAAAAAAGAACTAGATAAGTTCATGGAGGATAGGTCCATCAATGGCGTCCCTAGTCTCTGCTTGCCAGAAGCTGGGAATGGATGATAGGGGATGGATCACTTGATGATAACCTGTTCTGTTCATTCCCTTTGGGGCACCTGGCTGTGGCCACTGTCAGAAGACAGGATACTGGGCTAGATGGACCTTTTGGTCTGATTCAGTATGGCTGTTCTTACGTTTTTATGTTACCAAGCCTATTTTTAAAAGGAGAGGGAGGGAGAAGTGTGTTTTGTATCCGTGGTGTCTATGGAATTGATACTGGGCTGTTTATAATTTTTCCTGAATGGAGTCCCATATTTTATTTGCACAAATGTAAAATATGTCAAGTAATAATAAACAAACAGCTAGCATCCTGAACTGTCTGGCCTATTAATTAGTGCATCTGATCTCCTGAAAATTTGTGGTTTATTGATTAGAATTTCTAATAGATAAGTAAGATGAGCTGTGTATGGCTGGAACCCTGCACTTACACAGAGTCAATGGGGCTACATGTGGTCTGCTCGCATAGAGCCCATTGAAGAAACAGGATTATATGGTATAAGTACAGTACTCAAACTGTGAGATAAAATAGTTCTTAACCACTGCAGAATGGTATTCAGCGCTATTTCCAACAGACAGGAAATACTGGGAACAGAAAGATATTATCAGTAATAAAATGCTGGAACTGAAATTTCATAAGGCAGAAATCAGGCCCATATTTCTCCAGTTTTGCTTCCCCTGAAGTCAGTGTCTGAAAACTCCCATTGATACAAATGGCCAATATCAGCACCTGGATTAAACATGTTTAGATTGGATGGTGTTCAAACTGGATGAGAGAGAGACACATGAAGAAAGAATAAAGATGGGTTAAGAGTGTGGAGACTTTAAATTTACATTTGATAACAACCGTGCCTAAACACATGGATTTCCCGCCCCTCTGCCTCCCTCCCCCAAGAGACAGTAACTTCCAGGAGTGGAGAAAAGTCAAAGCTTTAATGACAGATCTCAGTGAAACCTAAGACTGTAATTTTTGTCATCAAGAAAGTGAAAATGTACCTGCCAGGATTTCTTTTTAATTGATCTGAAGTTAAGGAAAGAGAGCCTGAATCTGACTGAGTAGATAGAAGATACAGATATGGGCACAATGCAAGTTTTGCATGTCCAATTAAGCATGAAATTCCAGTTTTAGGTTTCCAATACAAATGCATTGTTTAAATAATTTAGCCCTATCCTGGGAACAAAAGATAGATTTACAAAAGGGCTATGCTAGGCATTCTCTTGACACAAGTGTCCAATATTCTGTACACCTGCGAGTGCAAATATGCCTCTGTGTGCGCTTCAGATATTCGAATACCTACACCAGTACTTCAATAGTTAAGCACCTATACACACAAATATTAACACTTGCATGTGCAAAATCTATTGGTTCCACTTGCACTTCAATAGGTGTTTAGACTATTGAGACTGCTTATGCGTAGGTTACAGTGTACACAGTTTAGATGCATACATAGTACATTTTTTACATGTGCACAAGTGGCTACTGGGCCTTTGAAAATGTGCCCTTTTGTTTAACTGTGAAATCTAAATGGGTAATGCTCATTTCTGTCTCTTAAAGATTACTCTGAATTGGGAGATCTTCCACCCAGGTCCCCGTTAGAACCAGTTTGTGAAGATGGCCCCTTTGGGCCAGTGAAAGAAGACAGGAAACGGACAACTCGGGAGCTTCGAGAACTGTGGCAGAAAGCCATTCTTCAACAGATACTGCTCCTCAGAATGGAAAAGGAAAATCAAAAGTTGCAAGGTTAGTAAAAATTTTGAATAGATCCTATTTTGTATTTTGTAAAATTTTGTATTTTGTAAAAAATGTTAATGGTTACTTAAATAGATGAGGTTCTGGCCTTCCTATTAATTTCTTTCCCTATTCTCCATGTCCTCCATTTTACAGAAAGCCCAAGATTAAATTTTATTTGTTGGGTTGGTCACTCCTCTCTGATTTGAGGTGAGATGAGAGGGAGTCCAAAGACCGTTTGGGATTTAGAGGAGGAGAGCCTCTTAGCCCTGTCAAAGACACTAATGGTGAGCGTGGCCACGATAATCCTCTGAAGACTTCTGAGGGAGGGAGCACCTGGTACCAAGATAATGTGTGAGGAAGGACAGGTTACTCCTGCCCCTCCCCCACACACCCCTGGATAAATCTCTGAGTAAGATGTGTGGAGAGGAAGGGTTGTCTGTCAAGGCGGACAACTGTATAGAAAGAGGCCTAGGGTTGTAGGAACTGCAGTAGTACTGAATGGAATCCTCTTTCAAAGCTGAGCAAAAGCTCTTAGGGGACAGTGAAACCTGGGTGCAGGTTTCTGTGGTACCTTGAAATCTGAATGGATGATTGCCCTTTATGATGTGCACTGTGTTGTATTTCCTTAAGCATCTACTTGTGTTTCTGTACTTGCGTTACCTTTTTTAGAAAGAATCTACTTCATTCCATTATTAGCCCTTCTTGTTTTAAGGATCAGGTTGTTGGTATTAAAATCAGGTTGACTTAATTTGGTGTCTCACTACAAAGTCAGAATATTGAGATCTAGGGTAAAATTTTCAAAAGTGCCTGTGTCCCATTTTCAGTCTTGACTTGGGGGTAGATTTTCAAAAGTACACTTAGCACCTAACTCCCATTGACTTTCAGTGAGAGGTAGGCACCTAAGTGCCATTTGTGCCCTTGAAAAATCAGCCCAAGTGACTTCTAACAATGGGACTTAGGTACCTGAGTCACTTTTAACAATGTTATCCGTTGTCCTGGGTAGCTGTGATGGAGTGGTCATTGGCTGATGGGTTGGAGTTTAATGGGGGGTGGGGTTAAGGAGCTACAAAGCTTGTCCCAGCTTTGAAAGTGTCAAGTCTAGCCTGGAAGCTTAGCTTAGGCAAACTCCTGCTCCAATTTCTGAAGTCAGCCTAGGACTGAAGTTAGCTTGGAAGCCTGGCTCAGGCAAAGGCCTGCCGAACCCGAAAGATTTGTTCCGTTCTTGAAAGACCTAGCGCAGCCTGGGAGTCTAGTCTTGAAAGATTAGCCCAGCCAGGGAAGGTTGGTTTAGGTAGTTCTTCACTAGTTCTGAAAGATTTTGTGTAGTATGGAAGCTCAACTCAGGCAGAGATTTATAAAACTTCCAATTAGAACTTTAGCTGGTAGCTGTATTATGCAGTTGCTGTGGGAATTTCTGAACATGTGGGAACCTAAGGTTTTTTCAGTTCTATGGGACTTAACATTAAAAAGTATATTTTTTCTCTTTTTTTAAATACTCCGATGGTTTATTTCTTGCCTCTTTCACCTTCAAAGTGAAACCCACATGAAATCCACGGATAACGTGTTAAATCACCGTGTGACACTTATATCTATGAAAATAAGAAAATAAGCTTAGTCAGATGTTGATCAGCACTCTGTCTAGAGAAAATAGACACTAATTACTAAACAACCACAAATACACTAAAGATCGGTATGTCTGAAACTTGTCAATAAATGAAAGAAACAAGTCTTTAAAAGAAACAGGAGCACGTGTATCTTGGAATTGCTTTTTTTTCTTCCTTACAGGCAGATAAATTTCAAGAAGTGCTCTGAGTTGCTGTTATACAAAGGAACCAGCCCGTGACACACATGTTTTGAAAAGCATGTGAGAACATGTTTTAGCAGGCTTGCTTTTTTATCAGCCACATATTCAGGGGTTTTCATCTTTGGGAACTAACAGTAAATATTTTAATATGCAATAATGTTTCAATAAGCACAGAATACGTTCATTTTGACTACTACTAAATTAAGCAGTAAAAGTGCTAATATTAAATGTGCAGTATAATATTCACTACTTACCATCTTTATCTCTTGATACATTATTTCACATTTAAATATTTACTGTTGCTGTCCAGGCGTTCTCACTTACTAAGGGTGTATCCTACCCTCAATCTTTGCATACCACTACCATTGACTTCCATGGGCATTCTGTACGTTGAACAGCCAGGTAAAATTATGCTTCCAAATGTTCAAGTACCAGATAATACTGTTAATTGCAAAAGACAAACAAAAAGTGACTAACAGTTTGCCCATCAGCTCTAATGCAAGCTGCTAGTGCGATGCTTATTTTAAAATTATCTTCATGTAGGAAAACCAGGGGCCTTATGTTTTGGTTTTTTTATATGATATTCTTTTTGACTTGAAGAAAATGTGAACAAGTTGGGTCGTCTGTTGAGTGGAGTTGCATTTATTTAGAGATATAGAGTCACTTTCTAAGCTGACACATAATTGGTGCTGTAATTCTTTTAATTCAATGTTCAAGCATAGAGCAATTTGTAGTAAAAAAGATGTTGGAACATCAGGGTATACTTTATGACATGTCCTACCAAGAATGTGTAGATAAATCACACTTCAATAGAAGTGTAACTATAATGCATCTGAACTTGTTTAACCCGAAAGTGCCTAATTCTCGTCCTACAGAAAGGTCAACATGTATAGTACCCAATTCTAATTTTGCTATAGTAGTTTGGCTCACCTCTAATTACATATTGCATATTTGTTGAACATACCAGTACGGAGAGTCTAAATACTGATCTGAAAGGAGTAGTCCTGGCTAACATAGCAACAGACCATTTTTTTCCCTTCAGTCTGGATAGGTAGGTGCGCAGACCTAGAGGAGAATAAATCACATTATTTGTATGTTATTCTCTGCACAAACCTCCGTTGTCACTAGCACTACTTGTGTTCACTGCAAAAGTCTCATCATTTGAAGGAGGGACATCTCCAGACTGCAGAAATTGAAGAGTGAGGTCACATGAGGTTAGATTCTTTGAAGCCTTGCTTTCAGCAGTACTGAAGGTAAACGATGGCAATGTGAAGAGGAGGAAAGAGAAGAAGAGCAGTTAAGGAGTAAGACTTTTTTTTTTTTAATTTGCAGCCAAGCATTACAAAAACAAAGGTGCACTGCTTTCTTTTAATCTTTAGGGTTTCTTTCTGTATCCTAATTTCACTCACTCCTCTCGTGGCTTCTCACCAAAAGTCCCCATGTAGATGTGTCCTTTGTTTTGTGGTTGTAATTCCATTCCTGAGCCAACTTTTTATGACCCTGGGCAGGCCCTCTCAGAGGTCCAGAGAGGTCCAGGCCACTTCCAGCTTTTGAGGCCCCCAGCCATAATAAAAAATAAAAAATGACAACACATGAAAACAAAATAAGGCACCAAAAAAGAGTGAGACATAGTTTGAATAATTTTTTATTTAACAAATGCTTTTCTGGTTCAATAGGGATGCTCATAAAAATAAGTTGTGAAACTTATCAAATGCCAAAACATTAATAAGTGTCTAAATTTGAGTCTCCCTTTGAGCTTGAGGCCCAGGCCAAATGGCCCTCCTGGTTCCCCCGCTCTGATTGGCCCTGACCCTAGGCATGAAATACTGGATACCAGTAACAGTTGACTTTAAAGGCAGAGGCGGTACCAAAAGCAGAATTCCAGCACTAAGCCAGCCAGAAAAGGCAGATTAATAAACATGACCCTTGTCATTGTGTTTAAAATGCCTTGTAGAGTGTAAAGTGAAAGTCTGTTTCACTTTATTTAAAAAGTAATAAATGATTATTCCTTTACTCAGAATCAAATCTCTGGTACATTAAAAGAAAATTCTGGATAAAATTTATGTTTGGGTTTTTTAACCATACCTTTGGCACAGCAGGATGGATATGTGGAAGAGACATGCCAAACCCACAAAAAAAACCTCAGAAATTTGGCTTGTTTTTGGCTTAGTTGGCTTGTGAGTTGCTTGTTGGCAAGTTTTTGGCTTCTAGCTTGTTGCTTGTTGTAGCTTGTTGCTTCTGTTTTTTGATTGGCTCCCAGCAAGCAGAGGAAAGCAGGGGCAAGGGGGGAAGAGAGACAGGGTGCACAGTGGGCCTATCACAATCCCAGACTGCGCGCTGTGGGGATCTACTCACATAGAGTGTTGGGGTTCTTAGGGGTTGGCTTGTTTTGGCCTTGTTTTGAAATGGGTTTAGCTTGATTTTTGATTTATTGTGAAAGTTGGGGTGCTTATTTACCATGTGAAAGTTGGCAACTGTGATTTGGAAACAGACAAACATGAAAAAAGTGACCTCTTACAAACATTTTAAATAATAATTTCTAGTTAGAATTTCTTTTCCCTCTAGTATTAGAGGGATACAACCACAAATACAAATCAGTGAAACCAGTAAGAATGCATCATCATTTCAAATCCTAAAACAAATCAATCTTAAGGACTTTTGAGTATGGTAACATAGAGGTTCCTTATCAGTAAGTTTAGGGTAACAGACTGAGATTAGAAGCATATAGTAAACTATACCACTAATCCTCATGTTAGTTCTCATCATAATTGCAGTCAGTTACCTTGAAGATTAATGTTAAGCAATTTCATATTTGACATCATCAAAGGTTTGGGCACGTCACTTGGAGCTGTCTTTATAAAGGTATTTAAGCGCCTAAAGATGCAGTCAGGTACCCAGTGGGATTTACAGATGTACATAAACAGGTTAGGCACCTAACTCAATGGGAGTTAAGTGCCTAACCCATTTAGGTGTTTTTGTAAGGTGTCTATCAGCATCTTTAGGCACATGCCTTTGTAAATCTAGTCTGTGATGTCCCTGTGACTCGGTTTATCCATCTGGAAAATGGTGGTCATTATAATGATATCCAGTAAGGATGAAGCATTTTAGTTTTTAATTTTGTAAATTCCTACGTTGTTAACTTGGGAGGAGGAAAAACCACATAGCTGAAACAGAAGTGGGAATTCAGTGTTGTGCATTGGATTGCCATGAGTATAACTGTTTAGTTTGCGTAATCTTTCTACACACTCTGAATTCAGTATTTAGTGCTGCAATCTGTGCTTCTAAGGCCAGATAGCATTCTAGAAGAGTATATCATACTAGTGTGGGATGTGAAACAAAACAGCTGAATTCACTGGTTACTTTTGCTTGCCTAAGCCCCAGTAAACTAAGTCATAAGGTGAGCTCGCTTGCCTTGGAAAACACTGCAGTGATTAAAGTCTCTGCTGATGCCTTTAATTTACTTTCCAGGAAACATATTACCTCAAAATGGATTTAGGAACAAAAAAAAATTTAAATAAATTTCAAGGATTTAGTTATTCAGATTAATGAAATGTCACAAAAGGCCTACAAATTGATTCATTGGGAAACTAAAAGGCCCTGATCCTGCAAAATCCTCATAATTTAACTCACACGAGTAATTCCACTGAGTTGTTCACGTGATAAATGCTGGCAGGATTGGGGCCTGAATCATTATATAATTTAAAGGTGAAAATTTTCTAACTATATCCAGTTTACCATTCCTTTCTGACAAATTGAAAAATAGCCCTTGCTTCATGTGGCCCACAAAAATCAGTGCTTTAAAAACTTCAGTGGCAGAAGTTGTATAGCAAACTATGCCCAGAGCTGTAATGACACGGTCAATAATGCTGTTACACAAAGTATTTTGGCATGATCAGAGATTCTGTAAATTATTTTTTTTAAAGTATTGTTAATATTACTATTATATTACTAACTACAGCTCTACCGTAAATGGAAGAGAGGAAAAACCAGCAAAATAAGACTTAAATTTGTATAAACAGCTTTAACAATGGAGAGTTAAACTATTAAAAAGTTACTTTGTCCTTTTAACTTAGATTGTCTCAACACAGTGATAAATAGGAGTGTTGTTTTGGTGAAGCATTATGGTATTAAATCATCAAAGTGACAGTAGTCTTCTGATGTATGGTAATAATATGTCCTCAGAATGACAGTACACTGTAATGCATTACAGTAATGCATCGTCACAGCAACGAGGTATTGTGCATATATCACACAAACATCATTAAAGTGATGGAAACTTTATGACACAGAACTTTTTAAACATGGTTTCAACTCAGGAGACCTGCTTGGGATTTAATATGAGTTAATTTTTTTAACACTTTAAATCCTCATTCCTCTTTGGGTATGCCTGCACAGCAATTAAAACCCTGAGGCTGGCCTGTGCCAGCTGACTCGGGCTAAGGGGCTCAGGCTAAGGGACTGTTTAATTGTGATGTAGATATTCAGGCTTGGGTTGTAGCCCAGGCACTAGGATCCTGCTGACACCGCAGTTAGCCCGCGCCCCACAAACCAGAGTGGGTGTCTGCAGTGTAGACATATCCTTTATCTCCTCTTGCCTCTCTTGCATTTCTAGGGTCTCCCCAAGCCTTCACATGGTCAAAATAGTGCTTCTGCTCACTTTCTCACATGTGCAAAGGCTGTGACCATATCACCACCATCCTCCAACAAAATCAGCTGACTCCCTGATCCCCCTTTAAAAATTGATATCCCTAAAATTCTCAGTAGACTTGCCACAGACTTTTATTATGGCATGTGCTCAGTGTTGTAACTGTGTTCTACTCCTAATAAACAGCTATACTCCTCGATAATTCTGAGTCAAAAGGGAGGGTAGCTTACAAAGGGGCAGACTACGTTACTTTTATATCTCATGTTCAGTTTTGGTCTTGTTTACACTAAATCCTTTTTGTGAAGAGGAAAAATCAAAATTGTCTTTAACAATCTTGCCTGTTTCATTAACCATCTTCAGTGTCTCTTTCAGTTTTAAAGATTTGACTAGTTGTAAGGCTCTTCATCTGAGCTGCCATGCGGAATGGATTTTAACAGAATGGCTTCCAACAGAACTGCACAACTAGAACAGTTTAAAAAAAAAAGCATCCTGAAATTCTTACGGAGCTTGTCAAAAGTGCTACATCTTCAGTGATGTAGACAGGCATCTGCGTGGACGTTTGCATGATAAGGCCCTCTGTAAGTGAATCTGTTCGATAGTATTGTACAATCTTAACTGGTACACTGTTAATATCATTTCCTAGCTTCTGAAAACGATTTGCTGAACAGGCGTCTGAAACTTGATTATGAAGAAATCACTCCATGCTTGAAAGATGTAACTTTGGTTTGGGAAAAAATGCTGAGTACGCCAGGAAGGTCAAAGACAAAAACTGATATGGAAACAATACATTCTGCTGTTGGGCAAGGTAAGCATGGCCTATATTTTTGAAATGGTGGAATTCATGTACAACTTAATGTTAGAAGTCACTCTGATTGCTTTTCTCTACCAATATCAGTTCTTTTATCACCTTATTAAGTGGGGTGTTCACAGTGGTCTAAATAAACAATTGACACTGTTCAAATTGATACGTTTGAGGCCCGCTGCCCCTTAGCTACACATTTGCCACTCCCATTGATTTTAAATCATAGTTGCAACCATGGAACTGAGGGTAAATTATGTGACATTCACTTTTAATGAACTTCATCCTAAGGGGAAGAGAGATTTGGACAGCAGAGTTGTAGCAAAGGCCGCTCAATTGTATTAGACGCTGTTATAACTTGAGTTGAAAATAAACACAGATAACCCCTCAAAGATTTATTCATGTAAAGAACAGAGTAAACTCTCTAAACTGTTACCTGGAAATCCTATCCCAGCTCTTACTGCACATTGTCAGAAAGAGGTTCAATACAGTATCTGTACAAGGGAACAAAGTGGTCCCAAGTGAGACAATGATATCTACTACAGCTGAGTTAAATTTGTAATTTCAGTCCTGCAGGAAAGTCCCATGTTAGTTTTCATTCTGCAATTAGATGAAAAGTTGAAATTTCAAAATTTTTCACAGAACAAATTCTGAATAGAATTTTTTTAAATGTCAGAGCTTTTCATTTCAATCTTTTTGATCAAAACATTTTGAGATTCCTAAAATCAAAATGTTTTCTTATGTTGAAAGGACTCAGAAGGCTTCCTTTGAGTCAGATTAGCATTAAATTGCATTTTCCTAGAATATTGCCTATGGGAGTTATAGTTCAGGCTCTCCTAGGAGCCGGCTTCCCGGGAGGACCATATCTTCCACAGTACAGTGCAGATTTATCTGACTGAGTTGTATAGGTTGCTGAGTGTACCATAGGCTTCTTGAAAAAGGAGGTAGAAAAAATGCTTTTAAATGCCTTGAATTTTCAGTCATCATGAAGCCTAGAAGGTTCAAAGTAGCAGTAAATAGCCTTCATGGGTAACAGCTTGCTGAAGATGCATGAGCTCCACATATGCTAATGAGAAAATGTCTGTTTTCCCCTCTGATGTTTTCTATGCAATACCGGAACAAACATTCTTTGCCGTTGCCCATTTGTCAGCTGAGTCCCCTCTACCACACTGCCTATATATCTCCAAATATCTGGCAGACATGGCATAGCTCTCTTCCTAAGTATTTCAGAAATGGATGAACAGTTGGGTCTTAATAGCAGTAAAGTGGACACAGCCTAAGGTTTTTTTGAAAAAACATGTTTGACAAAATTGGCCATTGTTCATCTATTACTGTCTGTATTGTAGTAGTGTTTGGAGGCTTCAGCCCTGCTGAGCCAGGCACTGTACATTCCCAGTCTGTGTAGCATACTAGGTCTTTGGGTAGGTAACTAACCATCATCCACTGTTAGCAGATGTTTAATAAAATAGGTTGTTGAGCCTGTCTATCTATCCACTGTTAGGGTACGTCTACACTACCCGCCGGATTGGCGGGTGGTGATCGATCTAGCAGGGATCGATTTATCGCATCTAGTGTAGACGCGATAAATCGATTCCTGATCACTCTGCCGTCGACTCCTGTACTCCAACGCGGCGAGAGACGGAAGCGGAGTCGACGGGGGAGCAGCGGCAGTTGACCCCGCACAGTGAGGACACGAGGTAAGTCAACCTAAGATACGTTGGCTTCAGCTATGCTATTCTCGCAGCTGAAGTTGCGTATCTTAGGTCGATCCCCCACCCCCCAGTGTAGACCAGGCCTTAGATAGGCAAATGACACCAGACCAGTTGATTTATAACTCCAAAATACCAACGTGAGGCTCCAAGTTTCTAACTTAATTCCTGACAATGAAAAAAATGTCCTTAAACTGATTTTAGAAAGAAACTCCACCAAAAAAGAAAAGAACCAGAAGGAGAACATGAGATGAATGGGAAAAAAAGAAAAAAAAGGGGGAGGGGGCAGAATTCAGCAAACATACTGTACACCAAATCCTAATTCAGAATGAGTTTTTTCTAGTAACTTTTTACTGTTATACTGGTTGAAGCAAGCAGATAAATATATTTAGTATGAGTCTTAATCAATAATAGCATCTAAATACAAAATATCTTCAATTGGGGAAATGCTGGACTAAATACCTTGTTTATGTGGATGTTGCAGTATGCACAGATATAATTGATATGGGAATAATTTAGCAACTATTTGCCCTGAAGGGGATTTAATTGATCTGTAATGGTGTATACAGTAGCAATAGATTTATACTGTTGGCCAGTCTACTGCCAGTTACCTGTTCACCCAATTGAAGCTAACGGAATTGCAGGAGTGTAATTGAGAACAGAATCTGGTTCCTTCAGTGAATCGAAAAGCCTGTTTACACCATTTGATGTATTTTTATTCAGTAACCAAGTTCAAAACACTGAAAGTAGTTGTGAAGATACTCCTTATTTACATTGTGCTCTGGTTTTGCTTCAAATATCAGTTTTGCTCTTAGCATGTTCTTACGGGAGTTTCACTACAAAGTAATGATCTGGAGATAATGATGATCTATTAAAAATACATATCAGAAAAATACTTACTCATTTTGGTTTTTATGTAAGGAAGTACTGTAAAATTGTGCTCGTATATATTTCTTCTAGAGCCAGGCCAATAACAGATATTTTCAGTTCACGGGCAATTCTGAAAAGTCAAGGAAAATTTTGTTTTGATTAATAAAACATTTTTGATTTCAAGCTTTTAATGTTGTTGTTTTTTTAATTTAAAATAAAATTAAAGGAAATTTAAAAATGCAAAGCTATTTTGAATAAAAATATTTTTTCTCACAGATATCAAAAATGAAACATTTAGGTTTTTCCCCCAATTGAAACAATTGAGTGAAATTGACAAAAGTTGTTTTAGTGTAGCAGAATCTGCATTTTTTCCCCAATAAAAGAAAAAGAAAAGAAAAAAGTTTTGGTCTGATTCCACTCAGCCCTTATTTGATAACTGACTTAATTTTGACCTCCTGTGTTGATCTCTTACTATGTTTTAAATATTTACCAAAAGAAACAATAAAAACCACAACTCATAGATGACTCTAAAAGTGAACCCTTGATTCCAACACATTTAAGACTAGATTGGAATATCCTTATTTGCATTGAATAGAATCTTATGCTATGAGTAGCCCTAGTGACTTCTTCGTGTAAAGTACCTTTCCTCATGTTGAACAGTAACACAGCCTGAACCATTATAATTAGGGTCCTACCAAATTCACAGCCATGAAAAACATGTCACGAACTGTGAAATTTGGTCTTTTGTGTGATTTTGCCCTATACTGTACAATTTAACAAGGAGACCAGTTTTTCTCAAATTGGGGGCACTGACCTAAAAGGGAGTTGCGCGGGGGGGGTCGCAAGTTTATTTTGGGGGGGGGGTCACAGTTTTGCCACCCTTACTTCTGTGCTGCCTTCAGACTTGGGTGGCCGGAGAGCAGTGGCTGTTGGCCAAGTGCCCAGCACTGAAGGCAGCGCCCCGCTAGCAGCAGCACAGAAGTAAAGGTGGCGATATCGTACCAGGCCACCCTTACTTCTGCGCTGCTCTTGGTGGCAACTCTGCCTTCAAAGCCGAGATCCTGGCCAGCAGCCACTGTTCTCCGGCTGCCCAGCTCTGAAAGCAGCTCCGCTGCCAACAGCAGCGTAGAAGTAAGGATAGCGGTTCCACAAACCCCCTACAATAACTGTGTGCCCCCCCAACTCCTTTTTGGGTCAGGACCTATACAATTATAACACTGTGAAATTTCAGATTTAAATAGCTGAAATCATGAAATTTATGATTTTTAAAATCCTATGACCGTGAAATTGACCAAAATGGACCATGAATTTGGTAGGGCCTTAGTTATGATAATACTTTGCACTTCTCTATCTACAGATTTCAGCGCATTGCAAGTAATCATAAATTAAGCCTCCCATCACCTGTGTGATTTTGGAAAGGAGTATTATCTCCTCTTTCAGATGGGGAAAGTGAGGCTTTAAAATATGGTTACTTGCCCAAGGTCTCACAGCAAGCCTATAGCAGAAGTGAGAATAGGACACATGCCTCCTAACTGTCAGGCCTGTGTTTTAATCACTAGATGATGTCTGAATTGCACATGCTGGGTGCTTACGGTGTGCATGAATCCTAGTGCACAGTACCTTGTAAGAACATAAGAACGGCCATACTGGGTCAGACCAAAGATCCATCAAACCCAGTATCCTGTCCTCTGACAGTGGCCAATGGCAGGTGCCCCAAAAGGAATGAACAGACCGGATATCATCAAGTGATCCATGCCCTGTCACCCAATCCCAGCTTCTGGCAAACAGAGGCTAGGGACACCATTCCTGCCAATTCTGGCTAATAGCCATTGATGGACCTATCTTCCATGAATCTATCTAGCTCCCTTTTGAACCCTTTTATAGTCTTGACCTTCATAACACCCTCCAGCAAGGAGTTCCAGAGGTTGACAGTGCATTGTGTGAAAAAATACTTCCTTGTGTTTGTTTTAAACCTGCTACCTATTAATTTCATTTGGTGGCTTCTTGTTCTTGTATTATGAGAAGGAGTAAATAACACTTCCTTATTTACTTTCTCTATATCACTCATGATTTTATAGACCTCTATCATATCCCCCCTTAGTTGCCTCTTTTCCAAGCTGAAAAGTTCCAGTCTTCTCCTCATACAGAAGCTGTTCTATACCCCTAATCATTTTTGTTGCCCTTTTCTTTACTTTTTCCAACACCAGTACACTGGACCCTCGCTAGAACGCGTGTCTACATAGCGCAGATTCTCATATAATGAGGTCGTGGCCATGGATCCCAAATTTAATTACTTTAATTGCAATTCATTTTAACGTGGTGCCAGCTATAACGTGGTCCCCGCTTTAACGCCGTACCACACATGGATCCCAAATCCCACGTTCTGGCGAGGGTCCAGTGTATATCTTTTTTGAGATGGAGCGACCACTTCTGCATGCAGTATTCAAGGTGTGGGCGTACTGTGGAGTTATACAGAGGTAATATCATATTTTCTGTCTTATTATCTACCCCTTTCTTGATGATTCCCAAATTTCTGATTGTGCCAACCAGAAGGACAATAGTTTGCGGTATTAGAAAGTAATCTATATCAATTCCATCAAAAAGCTTTAGATTGTGTACTTCAGCTTGGAAAGCTGTGGAGAAGACTTGTAACTTAACGGTTCAGCAGTTTTAGGTTGCTTAGAGGCCTATGTGGCTGGTACTTGCCTAAAGAAGCTGGTACAGTAGCTGTTTGTTTGTGGTGCTTTTCTCTCAAAATGGTTGCATAATTCTAATTTCAGCCTTATGCAGCTGCTGTTCCAACCGCATGACCAGTGTGCACACACCACACCCCCACGCCCCCATTAGGATTTTTATGCTTTGGCCAGTGGGGGGAAAGAGGGTACATTTTGCAAACCAGATGAACCTGAATTCTAACTAGGTAGGCCTGCTGCATAGCCAGCTTCTGTAGTCTTCCACAGGGTGTATAACTTGGAAGGTCACAGACAGTTTCTGTTAGATAGATCTCCCAAGCCTCACTCCGGCTAATACAGTAGAACCTTAGAGTTATGAAACCTCAGGAATGGAGGTTGTTCGTAACTCTGGGGTTCAGAACTCTGAGGTTCTACTGGACTGTTTACTTGAGACATATTTTTGCTCTTGTGATTAGAAGAGTAAAGTATTTCCCACTCACCCTTATTTTTTTTCCCTTTCTTGCAAGGAGTACCACGTCATCACCGGGGTGAGATCTGGAAGTTTTTAGCAGAACAATACCATCTTAAACATCAGTTTCCAAGTAAGCAGCAGCCAAAGGACACTCCCTACAAAGAACTCTTAAAACAATTAACTTCCCAGCAACATGCAATACTTATTGACCTTGGTAAGTCTACAGCAGCATTGTGAAATGAGAACTAAAGTTTCACAACCTTTGGAGCGGGAGAATTCTAACAAAGAAAATAACTAGTAAAAATATTTCTTGGATTAATAATAGGTTATGGGTGAGAAGTGATTTTAATCTGATATAATTGAAAATAATTACTTCACATTATTAGCAATCACTAAGTCCATATTTTAAATGCAGAAATGTTCTACAATCTCCTCTTATTAGCTAGGGCATTAATAAGCACTTTGGTATATGTGATTAATGCAGCTATACTTCAGACTTTGACAGGGAACTCCTAAAGTCAACGGGATAGAAACTGCCAGGGAAGCAAATCTGTTTGTAAGAGTTGAGGCTTGTTTTAAAATAGGTGCGACTCATTTCTAATCCTCAGTGCTGCCTTCTATTTAAAACAGCTTTACTTGGAAAAGTGTAGGAGTTTGGTTCTAATGGGTATTATTTTGGTTTTATTTTATTTTGGTAAACAGTTCTCTCTGACAGAAGTTCAAATATCTTGCAAGGTATTTATTGAGTCTCACTCAGTTTCTCCTTTAAAATACTGTGTGTCATGCTGTCTGGAGTGGCTCACGACCAGAGTGCCAGCCTCAGGGCAAACTGTCAAAAAGCAAGGCAGACACCCCACCCGTGGTATGTTCTATCATTAGATTTCACCAACCCAGGACCAAATGTGAACTCCCAAAGTAATACAATAGTCTTATAGTGGAGTCACAGACAGCTTCCTTCGACACTCCAGGCTATCTTGCTACCCAGGCAAGCTGGACTATGTGATAAATGGTTACTTACACCAAAAATTACAAAATATTCAGGTTACACTAACTCCCAAGAGACCAGTCACTCACTCAGGTCAATTCACATCATAGATCTCACACCAATGACAACGCTATAGAAGTTACTTCCATAGTAAACTAACCAAAGGTTTATTAGCTAAGAAAAAGGAATGAGAGTTACTGAGAGGTTAAAGCAGGTAAAAATATATGTACATGTGAGTCAGTCTGTAATTTAAAAGGCAGCAGAGATGTAGTACTCTGCCTGTTTCCCAAAAGTCTTTAAGGGCTACCCAGTGTAACTTTGGGGATCTCAGACTTCTTGTTCGGTTATTCTGCCCTGTTAGAATCCAGACCAGTGGTTCTCAACTTATTTATCGTGGCCCACAATGTGTTTCCTGGGCCTCAGGGACCGGGTGGCAGGGCATTGGCAGCCCTGTCCCCAACCCCCGCTGTGCGGGGCCGGACAGCTGCCCGCATGACCGCCCCCCTGGGCCCTGGACCCCCGTGGCACGCCTGCCCCAGAGCTCGCAGGGCCGGACGGCTGCGCTGGACCCCCAACCCCACGGGACTGGCTGGAAGCCCCAGACACCCGCTGTGTGGCTGCCCCAGCGCTCACAGAGCCAGGCTGCAGCCCCGACTCCTTTGCACTGGGTAACTGGGAACCTGGACCCCGCCACGCAGACTGGCCGTTAGCACACAACTGAGCTGGGCCGCAGCTGTGTGCTAATTGGGACGCTGGTTGAGAACCACTGATCCAGACACTCCAGATATGAAGAATTTTTCCTTGTGTCCATATTTCTAACTTCTCACAGAAACCAAACTGAAAGCAACAGTCTCCACGCAGGTCCCTTCTTCATGGGGAGGGGGAATGCACTTAAAGTCTTTGATCTTTGATTCCATGCAATGGCTCATTTGCATTTAATGAACAGAATTTAACACTTTCTTGTCAGACACCATCATTTTCATTACACAATGTTTTTTCCCTGTTTGATGAGTTACATAGTTACAGAGGTTTACAATGCAAATGCTTGCTTTCGCTTTACAAGATAGGATATCGCTGAGTGAGAACAATACCATGTAGCATCCGACAAGCATTTTAGAAAACACTAAACACATCCTTATCAACATAACAGCTAACATTTCTTTTGATAATGCTAACACACAGGTAAGGAAGACTGGTTTCCAGCTATGAATTTGTAAGTGTTCAGTGAGGCCTGAGGCCTTGGCATGAGCGAGCATCTGGCCTGCCAGCGTCACACTATGGTCAAGGTTTTTAAAAAGAGGAGCCTAGATTAGGTTCTTAAAATCATATCTAGGCACCTGAACAAGCAGCCTGACTTTCAAAGGTGCGGAGCACTCAGCAGTTGCCCTTGGCTTCATAGGGAGCTACTGAATGTTCAGCACCCTTGTTAGTCAAGCCACTTACTACGGATTTAGGAGGCTTAACTTTAGGCCAACATTTTAGAAAATCTTTGCCTGTACCCGTCTTCCATTTCATTCTTGTATTTCATTTAAAGCTTGTCAGGGTGTTTATAATATGAGGGTGACATACTAAGACTAAATTGTGTGAAACTGTTGTTTTAGGGTTGTGTCAAAGAGGAGTGATTTGAGCTAATTTTATTGAGAGTGAGAGGGAGTTAAAGGTAAACAGTCTTTGGCCACTTAAAAGACATTATTTCATGAATATCTGTTCATTTTCCTTTTCTCTGCCCTTGTCAACATTACTTCTCTCTCTCAAATTGCCAAAATATAACAGTTCTGCCCCAAAACACAAAAGAGGACTCAGCTCAAAAGACTTTGAATCCTAAAAGCATGTGTTCTTTAAGATGTGGATCCCTATTGAACACTATTATGTTGGCACATTGCCAAGAATGACCTCTTAAGAGCTGTGACCAGCAGCGATGTTCTTGCCAACTAGCATACCAGCCATGTTCACTCATGAGTTGGACATTTAGTTTCACAAACTTTGTTAAGCTGCTTTCTTGTCATCCCCCCAGGTATTGTCTATTGCAGTCTTTCTCCTCTTTCAACGGTAGTTCCCTACCAACTCCAGCCTCTCCTCCCCACTGGCAATATATAGCTTCCACCCAAAAGAGATTTATTTTTCTCATTCCGAGATAGGTTTCCCTTGACTATCTCTTGCCCTCCATCATCCCAGCCACAGGCTTATCTTTATCGTTAGCTGTCTTTCCTCATTGGAACCCAGATATTGGAACCCAGATATTACTCTTGGAGGAATTCTGTGCCACTGTGCATGCACAGAATTCATGTCCCCTGCAGATATTCCTTCCACCCCTGCAGAAAATACGTTCTGCCAGGAAGGTGCTGCAATTACACCTTTAGCCCACCAGGGACTGCTACGACACCAGAAGAGAGGGCAGCCAGCTCTGCCAGCCGTGGAGAGGAAGCGGGAGAGTCTGCCTTACAGTGCCGTGCCCGTGGGGCCAAGTGAGGAGGCACAGGATATAGGGGGAATGGATAGAGCAGGGCATGTGGAGCTGCTGGGGAGGATCACATAGACTAGTGGAGGAGCTAGTGGTGGGGACAGACTGGGGCGGGGGCACAGGAGCTAGTGAGGTGACAGCGCTGAGCTAGGGGCTAAATGGGAATGGGGATGCAGGGCCACATGGGGGGTGCAGGGACCGGGGGTGCAGGGACATATGGGGACAGGGGAGGAGGGCTGGCTGAGTGGGGTTGCAGGATACATGGGGATGGGGGAGGACAGTTGGCTGAGTGAGGGTGCCGGGATAATTGGGGCTGGAGGGAGGGGATGCAGGGACACATGGGGGGGGTGCAGGGACAGATGTGCTTGACTAAATGTGAGAGGCTAGGGGTCAGCCAGGGTCTGCATGGGGGAGGCTCCCCAACTCCCTAATGATCTCTCCCCCACAAAGAAACCTCTGTTCCATACTTTTCCCATGTGCACTCAACAACCTTCCAAGATCACACCCAGGCTTCTTCTCAGCAATTACTTCCCTCAGCTCCTCTGTTATCCCTGACCCCCCCAAGCCTTTGCACTGCTTTTGAGGGGCGCAGAAAATACCTTTCTGTATTGTAGTTTAAATTAATTTTTATTCACAGTTCGGTATTACTATGCCTAGTAAGGAATCCATTTGTCAAAAAATATTTCCTGAATCTTTTTTGTTGTCTGTATTGTTGCAGGAATACTTGCCCACAGATATTCTAAAATAAATTACCAAAATAATTGAAACTGGCCTGATTATATTGTTATTTTAATAAATAAAATATGCAGAATTTTGAAATATTGTGGACAGAATTTTGAATTTTTTGGCATGGAATTCCCCCAGGAGTAATCTGCTACAGGCTGAAGGGCAATTAAAATTTTGCCTACATAGCCATAAATACTTGGTATGGTGTGGCCTGTAGCCCTGTTGAAAACATATTAGAATTCAAATAAATATTCTCCTTTTTCCTCCTAGATATTGTTTTAATTCAGTGTACAATCTTAAACACAAACATTTAATCTATTTTTCTAAGAAGACTCCAACTATTCCTCGGTTGTAATCCCTGATTAACTCTTAGACTAAAGAGCATGCATTGAATTCTACCATAATAAATGGATAAACTGGTCCTATATTTCAGAGTACTACGGAAGGAGAATGTGGTTTATGGTTTGGTTTTTTTCACATGTCCATGAAAGAATAATCATTATGATTGATTACTAAAAATTGTAATGAAACTGTTGTCATTTATGGAAGGTATGAATTGTAAATAGCTAACCAACTGTCATGTGGTTAATTGGTTAAAACTTGAGGGAAAATCAGTACAACTTTTTGCTTTAATCTGAATGACTAATAGATGTTGTGCATTTTAGATGCCGTTTGGTTATCCTAAAGAGGTAGCACATAGATTATTATTATTATTATTATTATAATTATTACTATTATTACAGTAAAGAATTTTTGTAGAATAGTAATTTAGCTGAGAGGAATAGGGGCTAAACTGCTGCATTAAACCTCAGCCCCATGTTAGGGAGATGCACTTACCACGCCAGCAAGAGCACCTGCAAGGCACTGCGCCTCACACAAGGTTGATGCTTTCAGGAGTGGCAAGAAAGCATGGCTGCTGTGTCTCCCTTGAGGAGTGTGTAACGTCTTCTCCCTCTGCCCCTAGCTAATACCACTGGCTGGTGTGGAATAGGTTGGCCATGGCCTGATTCTTCATATAGAAGTTGTCATCGATAGAGTAAACAGTCTTTGCCCTCTCTAAGAGGTTGGATGCAACTGAGCCTTCAGATTCTGATCCTGCAATTGGATCTTCTTATTTTTATTTTTTTGCGTCAGCACAGAGCCATATTCAACCCCTTGCGGGATTGGGGCCCTAGGTTGGTTTTCCCTAGTAACCAAGTATTATGGTAAAATTGTGCATGAGACTAATAAAATCAGTAAACTTTGGCAATAATATGCATTTGGGAAGACAAACTACAATTTGTATAGAGAGTATAACTGAATGAACTATTCTTTAAACCTAGAATCAGGCAGCTTTAAATGTACTACAGACTTTCACCAGAAATAGTTGGTTATGATGGGGTTTTCCATCCTTTCTTGAAATATAGGAGAACCTCAGAGTTATGAACACCTCTGGAATGGAGGTTGTTTGTAACTCTGAACAAAATGTTATGGTTGTTCTTTCAAAAGTTTGCAACTGAACATTGACTTAATAGAGCTTTGAACTTTACTATGTAGAAGAAAAATGTTGTTTTACCTTTATTTTTTAGTAGTTTAGGTTTAACACAGTACTGTGCTGTATTTTCTTTTCTTTTCTTTTTTTTATCTTATCTCTGCTGCTGCCTGATTGCATATTTCTGGTTCCAAATGAGGTGTGTGGTTACTGGTCAGTTTGTAACTCTGGTGTTCATAACTCTGAGGTTCTACTGTAGGGCATTGGCTTAGGGTTGCATCTGAACAACTCCATGTGTAGACAAGCTCTTTCTTGTGAGGAACAGAGGTAAATCCCTTCAGCAGAGGCAGCTGTGAGGGAATTGGCTAGGATTAGTTAAAGTGACCCAGGTGTTATACGGTAGAGAAGAATGTTCCCTCCCTCCTCTAATTGGTATATCACCACACTTGCATCTACTACAAAGAGTTTAGCATTCTTCAGAACCGTGGAGAGATATGGTTAATTACTAACAAAAGAGAGGGAATCTGAGTAAATAATTTTTGTTATATTACAAAGCTGTTTGTTTTATGGCTGATAGTAAAAGGCCAAAAGCACATTTAAAGTGAGGATTTTTTTGTGCAGGGTTTTTGGCTGATGTAGATTTGATCATGATATTACTTCTACGGCTGCCAACCAACTGCTTGCAATTCACATTATGAGTATTTAAATATTTGTGTTATGCAGTGCCATTGCTCTGTCACAGTCAGTGCTGAGTATTATTAGCCTATCACATTCCAACATTTAGCAGCACAAAAAATAAGAAAAAAGAATATAAAGCTTCTGGTTGCACAGCTTGTTGGCTGAGCAGTGGCCATTGATCTGCCTGTAATAACTTTCAAGAGTGGTCCGAATGTGATGCTTCCAAGTGGTACCTAGTCTTGTGAGGTACCACCCATCCTTAGCATCAGGAAGTCTTGGCTGTGCCTGCCCTGGGTCAGCTCCCCATCTTCACTGGCCACGGGCAACACACAAGCGCTCTCCTCTAGACCTCGCAGGCCCCACTGTCCCTCTGCAGGTCAGCTGTTGGTATACTCCAACCCTCAAGCCCTCTGAGAGGCTCTCTGGAGTGCAACTGCTTCCAAAGGAACAGTCCACCCCAGCTTACCAGTTCCACCTCAGATCCACTTAACACACAGCACTTACACTTGATTTCACTGTAAACTTACCTAAGTTCATTGAACAAAGTATAGAGATTCAAGCGGTAGCAAGTAGAAGTATTGGAAACAAACAAACCTAACAGGTGGTCTAGAGCCTAGCATTAATTAACAAGATATTCTCATGTGTAACCAAGTATCGCTGATCCAAAATCCTTGCAGTGCTTTATAGCAGATAGGCTGTGACCCTTCTTCCATGAGTAAGGCGTGCTGTCAGTTGCCTCCTAGGTGAAGGTGTTTCTTTGAACTTCAAGATGTACCACACCAATCCTTTGGGTTCATTAACAGGGCACCTTCCTACTATTTGTTTGGTCCGGTAGATCAGTCGTTCTCAACGAGGTGTACTGGCAGAGGTCTTCCAGGTGATACATCATCTTATCTACATATTTGCTTAATTTTATAAGTTATATAAAAAGCACTAGTGAAGTCAGTAGAAACTAAAATTTCATACAATGACTTGTTTATATTGCTCTATATACCATACACCGAAAAGTAAGTACAATATTTATATTCCAATTTTATTTTATAATTATATGGTAAAAATGAGAAAGTAAGCAATTTTTCAGTGAGTGTGTGCTGTGACCTTCTGTGTTTTTCTGTCTGATTTTGTAAGCAAGTAATTTTTAAGTGAGGTGAAACTTGGAGTATACAAGACATATCAGACTTCTGAAAGGGATACAGTAGCCTGGAAAGGTTGAGACCCTCTGTTGTAGATTTCCTCTCCTGTAAATTTTGTAATCTCTGAATTTGCACCTGGATCAGTTTGCAAATTAGCATACACTGTGAGACATACAATACACAAATGGCCAGAAAGGGAGATGTTGTAGTCATGTCGGCCCCAGGATATTGGAGAAACAAGGTGGTTGTGGTAATATCTTTTATTGGACTAACTATAAGTGTCAGTTACTTCCTGCCTGACAGGAACATTTCCAAGGTATGTCACCTCTCGGTGACCCGCCTTAACTCTAAGATCTTAAGAGCATAATTTTCAGTATAGATACCCAACTCTTTAAGGATTATCTATATGTACATCTCACAATGATTGTGTCAACCAGTGAGCAACTGATTCTTGGTAGAGACCTCACAGGCCACCTTTGATGAACTATTATTCAGATATCCAACCCAGGGGATCCCTCTAAAATCCTGTGTAATCCCTGTTTCCTCTGCCAGTTGGCACCAAGAGGTACCTGGGTCATACCTCAGTATGACACAGATAGGCTAAGAATAGAGAAGGGAATATAGGCTTCAGTGATCTTATTTGAAATCTCCTCTGTCTAGTCAGCTCCACAGTATGAAGTTTGGGGAAGGGGGGTTGGCTAGCCTTTCCTGTAGTTAGTCAATAGTGCATAGGATGGCTCACCAGCAGGCTTTTGGGGCTTGATGGTTCAGTAGTCTACAGGTGTTTTCTCTTTTGCCCCATGCTAATAGAAGTGTGTGTACACACACTGTCTCTTCATGGTCTCTGTTATGTGCTCAGATATATAAAACAAATGCATGTCCTGGTAAAAGTAGTAATTGTGCGCTTTTGCATAAATTCAGTCGTTAATGTTTTCAAACTGTATGGGAAAGACATATCTGAAGGACAGACCAAGCCCTAAAACTTTAATAAGATGAACGAAGAAAATGAAATACTTCTAAGGAGGGAAGTAAAAAAAATTGTTGTGAACAGGCAAGCAGCAAAGAGCTGGACAGGTAGTTACAAAGAATTTGCATGTTCCAACTAGCATTTCTCTAGGCGATCAGATATGTTTATCTGAAATAGATCTTCAAGAATTCTTGTGTGAGAATGCATAGCTGTGTGGTGGAACCTGTGTGTTCAGAGGACAGGAGGGTATTTTCTCATAATGTGTAGCTTAAAGATTTTATTAAAGCTAATGTAAAAAAAATTATATCATACATAGGTTGAGAAAAGAGTGTCTGTACATCTGGCGATAGTGCTTAGATTAAAAACAAACTTTGTATTTGTGGATAAAGTCATATGATACATAGAGTACATAATCTGCAAAAACCAAATTTAGGGGAATAGATTTTGTTATACCAATAAAATAAAAACCAGCAGGATCTTATTAAAGGGGAAAAGGCAAAATGCCACATTTATTGTGAATACAGAAAGAATCATAGTAAGCAGTTAGTTATAGCTATAACATTCCATTCAATTTCATATTTATTCACACATTCATTCATACACACACACACACAGGTTCTGCAAGGTTGTTATCATAGTTACCAGCCTTAGAGTTGCTCATGCCAAGCCACTGGCCAGGTGGCCTGGACATGAGGAGGGAGCAGGGCCTTGTCAGATGCTCATCTGATGCTCCTGGAAGTTGGTTTGCAGAATCAGACCCCAAAGTTCTCACTTTCTAGAGTCCATTTTTATAGGAATTTCTTCCTATGCCAGTCTATGGGAATTGCTTCATCATGCTGTTGCTGAATAAATCAGCAGATGTCACATTCCTGACGGCTCCTTGCTGCCAGATGTTATCTTGTTCTTTGGTTCTCCCATTCTTGAGGCTGTTGGGTGGATTCCAGTCTGCCCTCCGGGGGTCCTCTGGTTATTTCCACTTGACGCCTTCTTCAGCCAATGGACACTGGATTCTTAGGCTGGCACCTCCCTGATCATTCGGTTATTATCCACACCAAGCATCCATCCACATACATCCTCTATCTCTATTTTAATCACAATTGTTAATACAACAAAAGGGTGGGGCATCTCTGGGTGCTGTTTCTTTGTTACAGAGTATTGCTTTGAGTCTCTCTCTGTGTGAGTAGTTGTTGTTACAAAGAATTGCTTTGAGAACAGACTCTGTCTTAGAATGTACTAACACAATTAGCAGCTTGCAAGTTTCACACATAGAGGGAGAGAAAAGTACCAAAAACCAAGAGACCTCTTAAAGAGTAATAATACCCTGGAATTTAAACTATGGGGAATCAAACTCAATTTGTGATTTTAATACAGAACTTCTTTAATATGATCCAACAATTTAACAATACAGTTTAGATATTAGAATCCGAATACTCGGGTGCATCACTCATGATTGGAAGAGGCCCTGGAGGTTTTTCGCCTTCCTCTGTAGCATGGGGCACGGGTCACTTGCTGGAGGATTCTCTGCTCATTGTCTTTAAACCACAATTTGAGGACTTCAATAGCTCAGACATAGGTGAGAGGTTTTTCGCAGGAGTGGGTGGGTGAGATTCTGTGGCCTGTGTTGTGCGGGAGGTCAGACTAGATGATCATAATGGTCCCTTCTGACCTTAATATCTATGAATGTATGAAAAGTTGTACAGAGATTTGGTTGTGGAAAGCAAAATATAACAATGAGTGGAGATGGTCCCTCAGTAATTGAGAATTAGGTAGGTTATCCATTTAGAAAATACAATCCATGAGGAAAGTATTTCAGTTACTTTCCTGACTGTGCTTCTCATTGGTACTCCAGCTCATCCCTCCTGGTATTGCTGTTTTCGGGGATGTGTTCTATAACACTTTCAGAGCTTTCCCAAGTTAAGTCAAGGAGATCTTGGCCAAATCATAATACTGTTACTCACACTGGGCTGAATTGGTATCTTGCAGTCCAGCGTGAGGAAGGGGCAGTACATACCACCACTGCCCAAGCAGCAGGGTGGGCACTGAGAGTCACAATTTGGTTCCTGCTTCCCCCTTGCTCCATGAGAAGTAAGGTATGCCCATCCCTTTCCTGTCACAGCTTACTCTCTTTTTGCTGGCTTGCTCCTGGCTGACGCATTGGAAGAACTGAGCCAAGGCCATTGCCATTCTCTGCCAACATGCAGTAGCATCCCACTAGAAGGTGTCTGCCTTTTCTCCCTCCCTGTTTTGCAGCTGGCAATGTGAGTAGCTCATGCCCCCACTCCTGAGCAGGTGTACAGCCAGGCTCATAGTTAAGACTAATGAGCAGCACAAGACGTGCCAATGAATTCACGGAATTGAAAAGTACAGCTAACTATGAGTAAGGGTGTCGGTATCTGACCTTGTCAGAGCTGGAATAGCGAAGAAAGACAAATCTTTGTTGATGTTAACCTTGCCTAAGAAAACAAGTTTAAAAGGACGTGAATTGTATTAAACAATGCCTAGTGTGCTAGTAGGCACTGAAGACTCTGCAATGACAGCACAGCTGCCATGAATCAATATAATACAGTTCAGCTGGAGCATCCTGTTGTGATTATGCATTAGTATAAATATTAAAATATTTGTCTCTCATTCTGAAGTTGGGGACATACTGAATTGTATAGTGGTACAGCCGTTATCAGAACCATCAGATGATCACTGTCTACTTGAAATGTATTTGTATTATTCGTATTGCGGTAGTGACTAGGACCCCATTGTGCTAGGCACTGTATAAACATGGAACAGAAAATCAGTCCCTGCCCCAAGGAGTTTACATTCTGCTCAATTAAAAAAATGGAGAATCATGTACTGCACCTGCCTCAGTTTCTCTGCCAGTTTTTAATTTTTTAAAAAAATTTTAATCACATTTTCCTGTTTGGATTTTTAAAAAACTTCTTTTCCCTCTTGATCTGTGAAGTGTCCATACAAATTGAGGGGACAATCCTATGAAGACTTACAAGAATCTCTGCTCACCTTAGAGCTACGAGGTTCACTTGATGTAGGTCCTGATCCTCCAAAGTCTTAACTGGCTAGTCAAGAGAGATAATCTGAGATTGTCTCTTTTGTGGATTTGACAGCACTTTGTGTATGGACAAAATAAACTAAAAATTAGTGGATTTTTTTTCTCTCATCTTTCAGTTACAGAACTCGTAGGAGTTTGTTGTAACTTCAGTACTTTTTTTAAAAAATCAGTCTACGTAACTTTAAGATGACTTTTATATTTTGCCTTTCATGGGATCTGATCCAAAGCCTATTGAAGTCAATGGGAGACTTCAGACCCAAAATGCAGGAGTGAATGTGGAACAAATAACTGGATTTACATTCACTTTTTTCTCCTGCTGAGCTTGTTGGCTTCTGGCTTTTTGGCGCTACAGGGTAGGGATGTGCCATGTTCAGAGGTAAATGCCTGCAGTATTCTCGCTCTTCCCAAACTTACCAACTTCAAGCATTCAAAAATCACAAGAATAACAAGGAGTCCTTGTGGCACCTTAGAAACTAACAAATGTATTTGGGCATAAGCTTTCGTCTCTAAGGTGTCACAAGGACTCCTCGCTATTTTTGCTGATACAGACTAACACGGCTACCCCTCTGAAAAAAAAAATCACTCTTAAAAATCAGTATTTTTAAAAAATAAATGTAGGGTTTTTTTATTTACCTTTTAGTATCTGAGCCTCTAAAGGTGCATTTAGGTCACATTTTTAAGCTTTTTCTCTGCCATTATGAAGGCCACAAACTTTTTTAAGAAAAAGCTGATTCACATCTAATTACAGGACTCCAGCAGCAGCTAGGGCTTTAAGAAATACACCAAATAGTGAGATTAGCAACATTGCTTCCACCCCACCCACTCCTTTTTCAGGACCCCTCTGTATTGGATTTTTTCCAGACCCCAGTTTATACCTTCTCCCTGAATGACTAGTGCCAGGGGGGCCTTACTGCTGACAGAGAGAGGCTAAGTGGGTCTCTCATCAAAATGTATTAGAATAACTTCTAGCTTAGGGAAAGAAGTCCCTGCAGAAAAATGAAAGCTGCTCTTTCACTTGGGAAGCTAATCACACTCCCTCTGCATCTGCAGCACTTAATTCCTTAACAGTCTTGGCAGCCATGAGACCAGACTCAGAAATAATCAAATGCAGGTTTTCCACTCGGTAGCTCAGAGCACTAACCGGAATGCAGGAAGAACCAGCCCCAGGCTTTGTCTTTTTGAAACAAGAGCTCTGATGGTATCTGCCAGCACACCTCCAGCCCGAGCAATACAGCAACATTCCAGAAGCTGAAGGATGGGGTGATATTTAACAAGTGGGCAACTACAAAAGACATATCACTTGCCCTGGAACAAAAGAAGTATTAAAACATCCTCTGAATTCAGATAGGTTGTTGGGGGGAAATCTCATGGTTGTTTTTCATTCTTCCAAAAATCTGTTTCTGAAACACCTGCTAATATTCTGTGAACGACAGACCTTCAATATGGTCATTTACATACTGATAGGAATCTTTAGGGAAAGTTCAATAAAATGGCCCTGTTTGATAAAAAAGCAGATTAGTTCTATCTCACTGTGCAAGTAGCACAGATCAATCAGAAATGTAAATTTATGTTGTTTGGATTAGCTAATTATAAATAAAGAAACGAATAGAATTACTATTGTCCAATAGGCATCACAATGGTTGCTATTATAGACCATCCCAAATCAATATTGAAGAGTTTATGGATAATTGAGTAGAGGGGGGAAGTGGTGGTCCTGTTTGCTTTTGGTTGAGAGGATCAGATTCTTATTATTGCATCACGGTAAATCTGAAGTTTACACCACTGACTTCAATTTATGATTGGGAAACTGAGATCAGAATCTGGTCCAGATAGCTGAACATTGGTCTAAGACTTCTTTATTTGGACCCCAGCAGTCATCCAAGCCATGTCTTTTTTAAATTACAAAAATATATATTTCTAACCTCCCCTTGCCTTATAGAATAAACTCAATAATGTCAGCACTGAAAGTTGACTTAAAAAGATTGTTTGTTTAACTTGGTAACCTAGCAAGCTTGTTTTGTTTTGTTTAACGTTTGAATTGCTAACTTCAGTTGTTTTCACAGGACGCACCTTTCCAACACATCCTTATTTCTCAGCACAACTGGGAGCTGGGCAGCTGTCACTCTACAATATTCTGAAGGCCTATTCTCTTCTGGACCCAGAAGTAGGGTATTGCCAGGGCCTGAGTTTTGTAGCAGGAGTTCTGCTGCTTCATATGACTGAAGAAGATGCTTTTAAGATGTTGAAGTTTCTTATGTTTGACATGGGCCTAAGGAAACAGTATCGTCCCGACATGACTATTTTACAGGTATTTGTTTTTATGCCTCTGTAAAAAGGATGCTGCTAATAATAGCAATATAATTTGTTAGTGATGTGATTGTCAGATTCTGCTTTTTGACTCCACTGCAGAAACACTAAAGAGAAGGGGCACTATAAAGAAGATTAGATCTTAAAGAGATTTATGTTTCAGTTTAAGAGAGGTCATTGGGAAATTATGAAAAACACACACAACTCTGTGTTTAAGACTAATTTACATTCAGTAGCCCTTGTATGGAAGTGTGTCTTCAGATAGCCCTGCATAGCTGGCTATTGTAGGGAGAAAATACAGGGAACCCTGAAAGAGGGAGCATCACCTCTGCCAGCTTAGGGGTGAGAGGGATGGTTAATGTGGCCAATCATGAAGTGCTACCCATTGAGTCACTGAAAAGGCTTCAGATTAGTTTCTTATAAGTGTGTTTGAACATGAATTGGTAGATATGTTTCACTCCTTCTTTCTCATGAGAAAGAGTAGCATGGGCTTTGTTCTTATAACTTCCAGTTAGTCTGTTATTCTTAGTCAGTTCTTCATTTCTTTTTCTCTTCTTTGCAGATCCAGATGTATCAACTTTCCAGACTTCTTCACGATTACCACAGAGATCTCTACAATCACTTGGAGGAGCATGAGATTGGCCCTAGTCTCTATGCTGCCCCCTGGTTTCTGACCATGTTTGCCTCTCAGTTTCCCCTGGGATTTGTTGCCAGAGTATTCGGTAACTCTTCATAAAAATACCTTTCTGGTCTTCTTGAAACTGTGTTTGCATTGCTACAGGATCCAGCTTGTTTCATACACCTAAGACAATATTTATCCTATTTTTGATGAATAGTCACTTCCACAGATGTATTGTGTAGTGACAAAAGTCAGCTTATAGGAAGTGAAGGTGTGGAGGTTATAGCAAAATGCTGTTCAGAGACGGTAGAAGGTTGGAACTGACAGTCTTGTCTCTCTACATTTTCCAAAGTATGCATCCAATGAAGTGAGCTGTAGCTCACAAAAGCTTATGCTCAAATAAATTGGTTAGTCTCTAAGGTGCCACAAGTACTCCTTTTCTTTTTGCGAATACAGACTAACACGGCTGTTACTCTGAAACCTGTCACCTCTATTGTTAACTTTTTTCTCTTTGGATTTCCTCATTCTTCTAATTTCAGCTGAGTCCTATAATCCTTCCCAATTACTGAGCCTTCCTATGTTCATTAAGTTGGAAATCCCATTTCTGCAATGTCCTAGGCTTCCCCTTCACAAAGGAATGCTGGCATTGCTGCAGTGAGTCTATATCAGTATTGTTCTATGCTGTATAATACTGCTAACTTTAGCCTGTTTTGCTCCTGAAGTATTCAGTATGGATCTAATCTTTTCCTTTAACATCTGGTCGGACACTTTCTGAGATTTTACACCGTTCCACTTGCCTGACTCCAGACCCATCATTGCCCATTCTCTTGCAGGCATTACATCTGTTCTTGATGTAACTATTCCTTATATATTTTCAAGGTTCACCAGTATTCCATAGGCACTAATCCTCTCATATCTTATTTCTGGTGTCCCTTTGATATAATAGTAGCTGTTAGATTTTTGTCCATCTTCAATTCCTATAATATAGCTTGCATAAATTAACTCATAGAGCCTGTTCCCTCTCATCCCCTCTTGCTGACATCACAGAGTACTGCGTGCAACTGGTGGGTAGGTCTCTCTGTCTTTCTTTTTACACCTTAGGGCAAGCCTACGCTACCATGTTACATCGGTGCTGCAGCACGTCTGGTGAAGATGCACTGTGCCGATGGGAGAGTGCTTTCCCATCAGCATAATTATTCCACCTCTGCAAGAGGCGGAAGTTATGTCAACAGAAGAGCATCTCCCGACAACATCGCATGGTGTGGACACTGCTTTAAGTCCATGTAACTTATGTCATTCAGGGGGGTGTTGTTTTCACGCCCCTGAGTGACGTAAGTTACATCAAATTAAGCGATAGTGTAGATCAGCCCTCGGCTGTTGACTTTCTGTACGTTGCTTCCACCCTGACTTCAACAGGTAGATCATTCTGAATTCTGGATCAATCTCTTTGATCCTTTTTATTAGAACTTGTGGTCCATCTCTTTCATCAGTATTTTCTCCATCCAATATCTCAGAATGAATATGGGGCTAGATATTCTAGGGGCTATATGCCTAAAATTTTATAATTATGTGAATAAGACCAGTGTCGTCACACAGTGGTCTAGGAATACAATACAATACACACTCTAGAGGGGCACAAAACCAGGCAATTGGTGTCCCATGACTAAATCACTCATAAATGGGTGACTCAACTAACTATACATACATATTGAAATAAAAAGTGTGTGTTTCAGTTCAGTTCCAGTTTCCCTGAATCATTTCTCCCAAAGGGTCACCTTCTCTCTCTCCTCTCCTCTCCTCTTCTCCACCCCCGCCACGCCCAGGAAAGAGGTTTTAACTCTCCACCACCCGTGGAAACTCCAAAAAGGAAGAACTGAGTTGGTGCATCCACAACTGCTCTGACCAGTCCCCTCCCCAGGGAATGCCACCCACTTTTGGAGCTTTGTGGGCGTGCTCTATGCTCTACACAGAGAGAAGATTGTGGACACCTGCCTCACTAAGAATAAATACACTGGCCAAAAGTTAATAAGACACAACAAGAATGACTCATTTCAACCAGATTAGTTGCTTGCTTAGGGCAGTGGTTCTCAATCAAGGGTACACGTACCCCTGGCGTGCATGAACTCATCTAGATATTTGCCTAGTTTTACAGCAGGCTACATAAAAAGCACTAGCGAAGTCAGTGCAAACTAAAATTTCATACAATGACTTGTTTATACTGCTATATATACTGTACACTGAAATGGAAGTACAATATTTATATTCAAGGTGACTTATTTTGTAATTATATGGTGAAAATGAGAAAGTAAGCAATTTTTCAGTAAGAGTGTGCTATGACGCCTCTGTATTTTTCTGTCTGATTTTGTAAGCAAGTAGTTTTTAAGTGAGGTGAAACTTGGGGTATACAAGACAGATCAGACTCCTGAAAGGGGTACAGTAGTCTGGAAAAGTTGAGAGCCACTGGCTTAGGCAATAGGCAGGAGCTGATGCATGTAAGAGCCAAGGAGAGAGGCTAGTACAGTGGTGCCATATATCCTGGAAATACGTTAGCTTCACAGTACAGAGAAACACATCGAGAGAAACATATAATCAAGCATTGTTTTCAGAGCATAGGAATTGTCATAAAGACAGTGGTCCACATACTTCAGTATGCTTGCATCCAAGATTGTCTGGACCTGCTGCTTCTGAAAGTGGTACAAAAAACCTTTCAGTCACAGTTCTGGAACAACTTCTCCACAGAGAAAGTTTCTTCCTAAATAACATTTAGTTAGTTAGAGATTGGGTGATGCCCGAAGAATAACCCTTGCTATTCTAACTCTGGCTATTAAGTAAAATTTTCAAAAGCACCTAAATCCCAACGTGATTTAGGCTGTTGTGTCACTTTTTTGAAAATTGTTACCCATTGTCTGCATCCATGTAAATGTCCAGTTCTTTAAAAAAAATCCTATTAAGAACTTGGCCTCAATAATATCATGTGGCAATGAGTTCTACAGGCTAACTATGTGTTACGTGAATAGGTATTTATTTCCCTTTATCAGTTTTAAATTTTCTGCTTTTCTATTTCATTAAATGTCCCTGTGATCTTTTCTTATGAGAATGAGCACATTTGCCAGTCTACCTTCTCTATGCCCTTCATCATTTCATATATCTTTAGCATGTCCTCTCATTTGTCTCCTCTCTAAGATAAACATTCCCAATCTTTTAAAGCTTTCTTTATATGGAAGTTGTTTCCGTGCCGCTAATCATTCTCATTTCCTATCTTGGAAAATAGATTTGAGTGATCAAGCACACAAGGTGCAATGATTTACTGATGCATTAAAATGACCACTCTCCTAACCTTTTTAATCAGTCTCTTTTTCAAAACAAAAGCAAATAATAAATATTTATTTCAAGGAGAATAGTCCTGTTCCTATTTAAGTCAATGCAAAATATGGCATTGGAAGATACCATGGTGCTAAGGATGGAATAGATTACATAGATAAAATCTATATTTACTGCCTTTTTTGATGCACAGCTAGTTATGGTGAGCACAGCACCCAATCAAGGAACAAGGTTGTGTTCTAAACAGGTTAGCCTCACAATAATCAATGTCTAACTGACAATAATTCTGTTTAGGAATGGAATGAAAATGAAAGTGTCATGCACTGAGTTTATAATCAACATTCCTCTTTTCAATCATCCGTGATTAATTGTGTTATCAATTATCACGTGTCAGTATGATCGTTTGTGAACTGCTTGACTGCAGATACACAAAAGACACATGCTTTTAGTTTATGCCCAACCTAATATATTTGCGACTCCTCAATATATAGATTTGCATATCATGTGTTTTGCTTTTAATTTGCCACTGAAAGATTATAGAGCTTTAAAAAGCAAAGAATTTATAATGGAATAAAAGGTGAGATAACTAAATGACTTCTGTGGAACGAGGGCCTTGTCACAGCAGAGGAGCATGCAAGACTAAAACCACCTCCTACAAGTCATTGTTGTTTCCCAGAAGCACAAGTCCAGTGTTGAAAGTCTCACAATATTTGGTGGCTTTCTTAAAGCAGCAACTCTTGGAAGCATATGATTAGGTGAGAATCTTAAACTGACTCCTTTTTAAAATGAAAGTTTCTCACCCTCAGTTGTGCCAAAGGCTCAGAAATCTGAAGAAAGATAGAAACCTCAAACTTCTTTTTTAATTGTCATGATTTTAAGCCAATCTTATGATTTCTGAATGGTTGGAATTGTCAATACTGCACATAGTGCTGGGAACTAGGTAATTCCTACACAGCTGGTCACTCAGTTTTGCACAACCTGACAGGTTTTGGTTTTATCACTCATTTATTAGATTCCTAGGGAGGAAGAAAAAAAAAGTTGAATTCTAGTGGCTCAAATGCAGACTAATGAGGCAAACTGATTTACCTGCCAACTTTTGACTGTGCAGCCCATTCAATGGAAATCTACTTACCCTACAGGAACTGGAGTTCTTTGAGAGGTGTTGTCCATATGCACTTTCCATTATTGGTGCATTCGCTTGAATCTGGAATCTTTGGCCAGGAGTACCCAGACTGTGTGCGTGCACCCTGAGTTCTCATGCTCTGAATCGAGGGCATATAAGAGCAGAGTGCACCAGTGCTCCTCAATTTCCTCTCAACTGCAGCATCTCATGGAGAAGGACTCTAGAGGTGAGGGGTGGTGGGTAAGTTGTGGAATGTGCATGTAGACAACACATCTCAAAGAACTCCTGTTACTGTACAGGTAAGTAACTTCCCATTCTCCTTCACGTGGTTGTCCGTATGCACATTCCACGATTGCTTATTCCCAGGTAGTAACCTCAGAGTCTCCGCTTTTACCACTTCATACTAAAAACTGTTAAAAATATCAAAACCATTAACGACTCAGTAGAAATTAGCTGGCAGTCACACAGACTGCAAGCTCCCTCTCAAAGCCAGAGGCACTGAGAAGCACTGATGCACTCTGCCCTTATATGCCCTTGATGCAGAGCATGAGGATTCTCAGGGTGCATGCACAGTGACTGGTCCTGCTGGGTAAAGACCAGGATGCATGCCAGGATACTGCTGGCTAAAGACTCTGGACTGAAGTGCATGAGGCACATGTGCACCAATAGTAGATAGGACAATCTTTCGTTCCTTGACTCCTGCAACCCAGTTGCCATGTAACAATGTAGTATTTAAAGGTACAGTGCATTTAGACTACCTTAGATCCCACTTTCTTCTGAAGGCTATATTCCAGTGTATTAAAGCCATAGGTTATAAAGAAGTTCTGGAGTTACAAGGCTGTGTTATGCTAGAAAGTAGAAAACTGCCTTTTTCCTTTTTTCTCCATCTGTCCAAACTTTCAACACTTCAGAATAGAAGGTCATGTGAGGGTACTGCAAAACAAAGGTTCTCTAAAACCTCCTATTTACTTAGTGGTGGAGGAGACTTGGAAGAACAACATTTATTCTGTTCCAAGATTGTAGATAACTTGATTTTAAATCCTGATGTCTGCCGGTCATGCTGACGTTAATTTGGATGCCTACATTGCATTGTCGCTGGCTTGCAGCCCACTTACAGCAAGCCTTAGGGATGGATAAGCTCCTAAAATAAATGGGCCTTTGTTCACCGCTCACTATTTTATATATGAATGAGATATTTCAGAAGTATATAATCAATCCAACTTATACCTTAATACTGTATAGGTCACTTTGAGTTAATCTGCATGTTTTCTAGGGGCAGGTGTTGGGTCATGTAGATGTATTATTTTCTGCATAATTAGGTTCTGCTTTGTACTTCATCTTTCTTGATTCTTGCTTGGTGTTCTCTGTATTAATATTAAATACTGTAGATTCCCTTACAGAGCAATGTCCTGTATCTTTCAAGTTTCTCTAGACACATGAAGACAGTTGCTCACTTTCCATTATGTCTTTCAGAGCAGCCCTACCTCTTATAGAATGTACTGAATTGGAACTGGAGCTGTTTGCACTGTTTTTAGGATGAATGGGGTAGAAATATAAGATTTATTATCAGTTATTACATGTGCTTCATGCTCTGTCTGTCCCTCTGTGAGAGAGAGATGAACACAGGAAGGGAGTGAAATGAGTTATGACTTCAGGGTAAAGTCAAGGTACTGTAGTGGGAAACTTTCATTCTGATGCAAGCTTCAAAAGGGAGAATATTTGTACACAGAAATGTAGTCAGCCAGTGTTTTCCTATGTTCTTTGCTGCACTGGAGAGACTTGTGGTTTTGACATCAGCATTTTCCCTCATTGCTCAGTTTCTCTTTCTATTTGATCATGAAGTCCGAATGTGTTTGGCATCAGCCTATTACCATGTAAGTTATTGTGATGCTACCAGTTCAGCAGCATGACCTCACTTGCAGGTTCAAGTAGAAGGAAGAGAGATAGGAAGCCTTTGTATAAACACAGATATATTTGGTAATTAGGAAACCTGAACTGAAAACAAAAATCCACCTACCCCCCATATGGTTTCCCCCTGCCCTTAATAACTTTTCATAATATACTGAAAACTTCCTCCTGTATCAAAGTCCCTCTTTGAAACCCAGAGCAGATTTTGAGGTCTAGTAGCAAGAGAGTCTATGGAGGAAAAGAGCTTTTTGTATCTCCCCTGGCCAGTTGGATTGTGAGTGGTATCGTTGGCTGCTGCAGGGTAGCTCTCATGTATTTCCTGTCTCCATAAAGACCTGTGCTAGATTGTAGGCTGTTTGTAAAGGAAAAAGGAAGAGATGGAAAGGAAGTTATGCTGAAAGGTAGCTAGATACTGTGGCTGCACTGTGCTGAATGTGTACCAGGATGCTGTCTTTATGGGGCCACCTGCAGCATTAATACACAGCTCACATTAGTAAGATTTCAAGATACACTACAAATGTGATTAGTTATGTGGCTTGTTAGGATATTAATATGTTTATCAGATACTTATATTAAAAACAAATAAACCCAGATGCAGTTAGAAAACTGATTTCTTTAACTCAAGTCCCATACGCATTGTGTTATGTTTTCCTAATGCAGTTTAGCACTTCCCTTCAGTAGGTAAGAAATAGGGCTGAAGAAAGATTACACTCCGTTCTTATTATTAAAGTGTAGGTACTTACTGTTTTTATTAAAGTTCTTTAATTTATGATTCCATTCAAGCTCAGAACTGACAGCTGAAAATTAATAAATTCAGCTGCTTCCATTTACTTCTTCATAGAGTTCTCATGACCCCCCTCAAAAAACATAACACATACAAGAAGAGGTAACACTGTCCAATTTCACTGCATAGCCTAGCTCAGGGATCGTAAACCTTTCAGAAGTGGTGTGCTGAATCTTCATTTATTCACTCTAATTTAAGGTTTCACATGCCAGTAATACATTTTAACGTTTTTAGAAGGTCTCTTTCTATAAGTCTTTAATATATAACTAAACTATTGTTGTATGTAAAGTAAATAAGGTTTTTAAAATATTTAAGAAGCTTCATTTAAAATTAAATTAAAACACAGAGCCCCCCAGACCGGTGGCCAGGACCCGGGCAGTGTGAGTGCCACTGAAAATCAGCTCCCATGCCGCCTTGGGCATGTGTGCCATAGGTTGCCTACCCCTGGCCTAGCTTATACATAACTTAAATATGTACTGGATGTCTCGGGTGATAACTCACCAATCAGGGCAATTGATCTAGCTAGTGAAACACACAATTGACACTTAAATAATTGAATAATAATGGGTCCTGATGTATTGTGACAGGTTCCCCCCGGCATGCCACCTGGAACTGGGGTACCACTGAGCCCGTCTGACACATCAGCCTGGGCTCCCTTTACACTGTATTGTTGTGATAGGCCCTCAAGCCCCCTCCAGCACATGTATAGGTAGGGACACACCCAGCTGCAGCTACACACAGATGCTGAGATCAGCTCTTTATGGGAAGGCTCAGCTAAGGCACCTCCCAGTTCCTAAGGCATGCACTCAACTCTGGAGTGTAAACCCAAAATTATACTGTCTTGTGCTGCACAGGAAACTGTACAGCATAAGCTCATGAAATTCACCCCGTCCCTCAATGTGGAGAGGAATATATACTGCTTTCTGCCCCAAGTAATAACTCCCGCACACGCTGGTTTTAGACCAAACAAAAACAAGTTTATTAACTACAAAGGATAGATTCTAAGTGATTATAAGGATAGCAAACAGATCAAAGCAGATTACCTAGCAAATAAAACAAAAAAGCAAACTAAGCTTAATATTCTAAAGAAATTGGATATGAGTAGCAAATTCTCACCCTAAATGATTATTTAAGCTGGCTGGAGGCTCTTAAGGGCATGCTTCACTTGCTTGCAGCTTAAAACCCAGGTATTCCTTCCACAGGCTAGAATTCCCTCTAGCCTGTGTTCAGCCCTTCTCCCCCAGTTCAGTCCTTGTTTCTCAGGTGTTTCCAAGCATCTCCTCTGGGCGGGGATCAGTGAAGAACCACATGATGTCACTCCCCTGCCTTAAATAGCTTTTGCATGTGGCAGGAACCCTTTAATTCCAACTTTAGTTCCCATGGCTTTCAGTGAAAAAACACTGGTATTTCAAGATGGAGTCCAGTACCAGGTGACTTGGTCACATCTAGGGTCATAGCAGCAATGAGTCAGAGGCTGTTTATAGTGTCCTCAGGAAGGCTCCCTTCTGGGAGATTAGCATCTTCTAAGACCTATCCTCTTTCTAACGGCCCTGCCCAGCCAGCCATCTAGACTGATTGCCTTCTGCCTAGTGGGCGTTCCCCAGGTGTAAACACATTTGTAATAGGTGCATAGACAATATTCCTAACTTCAGATACCAAAATGATACATGCATACAAATAGGATAATCAGATTCAGTGAATTATAACCTTTTCAGTGATATCTTACATGATCTCTCTTGCATAAAATACATCATAGTTATGCCATAATCATATCATAATAATATTGCTATGAAGAATATGGGGCATAATGCCACATGTATATCTAATGCTTTAGAAAAAATCACAGCCCACTACACAACGCAGGCATGTGTGCACATGCGCACATTCACTCTCTCTTACATGAGGTTTTTTGTACACTATTTTTGCAGAACAGGAGAAGGAACTGCTTTACATAGCATTGCTCAGTTCATGCCCTTGAAGCATATGACTTAGCTAGCATAGCTGAAAATACAGTTCCTACATAAAATATATGAATATCTGATCCTTTCAAAAATCTCACACACTGTGTGTCTTATTGACTTCCTCTGATGCAGATTCCATGTATTAAAGAAATGTTTCTTTTTCAGTGTAAAACTTTTACAAAAGTTCTGTTTCCCCTTTCAATGTAAGGTACTGTTAAAAAAATTGTTTAACTATAAAACACAATTACAAAAATGCTTGATTGGTGAATATTTCTAGCCTCTTGATCTCTATAGTGTATGAAGTTGTTATCCTTTGGAAATTTTACTGTTGTATTATTCTTATCAAAAGATGTGCTTGTTTTATGTACTTTTGGTTTTTCTTTGTTTTCACAGATATGCTCTTTCTTCAGGGATCAGAGGTTATATTTAAAGTGGCTTTAAGCCTGTTGGGAAGTCACAAACCCTTGATTCTGCAACATGAGAACTTAGAAACCATAGTGGATTTTATTAAAAGCATTCTCCCAAACCTGGGCTTGGTACAGATGGAAAAGACCATTAATCAAGTATGAGACAATCTGAACATTTACCTATTATCAAGAGAAATAATGTTCTTATTAACAGAAGTTAGGAGTAGTAGTATTCTTTTGTAAAATCACAATGGAGAGAAGTGCTTGTGCTATTCCTAGTTGAGAATAGGTTACTAATTGTAGTTTGGAATACGTTAAAGAAGCTTTCGAACCGTGTTACTTATACAGTACCTGGGCATCCTTACATATTAGTTAGTCATCATAAATTACATTGTTAATTACATTTACAGTTCTGATTTTCACTAAGTGTATTTAATTGATTTTCATTTTGTTGGCAATAATACTGTATCCCACGTACAGTGCATTCTACAGGATAGGGAATAAGGTAGACTGAGTGTATACTAGGCTTATCCATTTCCAGAGAGTCTGATTCTCCACATCTAATTTCAGAAGAAAAAAATAGCTTTACAAGAGCCTTGTGCATGTTAACTTTTCTTACCCATGCCATAGACTTCTCTTTGTTGATTATGTCTGCTCTGCCAAGTTGTATGATACAAGTTTGTTAATAGACTCATAGACTATCAGAGTTGGAAGGGACCTCAGGAGGTCATCTTGTCCAACCCCCTGCTCAAAGCAGGCACAATCCCCATTTTTTTTTTTTTGCCCCTGATCCCTAAATGGCCCCCTCAAGGATTGAACTCACAACCCTGGGTTTAGCAGGCCAATGCTCAAACCACTGAGCAATCATAGCAAAATGCTGTGGAACAGCAAACTTGTCTTCCAGACAGAGGAGATGGGGTGGTGCAGTCTCCTGCATTCAGTCATAGTACTGGGAAGCATTGAGTGATCCCTCAAGATGGCAGTTATTCCACTGGGGCAGAAATGATGAAACACTACTGTGATAAGAGGTGGTTCTAACAGCTGCACAGTGTAATCTCATTTATCCCAATCTCTTCCCTGTCCCTCAGTGTGAGGAACATGCTATAGAGAGCATCTATCTCATGCTGGGGGACAAGGAAGGGATTGGGATAATGTGGCGGTCTGGATAATAGAGAAGAGACCCGCAGTCAGCATTGCAAAGAGGCGGACGAGACTCCGGCTGCAGAGGAAGCCACCTTGCTGCTGAATGTCTCCTGTGGCAGCCAGGGAAACCTCTGTAGCCTCGCTGTCACAGGAGTGAGGGAGCAGGGTCATGACAGCAGAGCTGCAGAGGTCTTCCTGCGCTTCTGCAGGGCCAGTGACACCTGTTCCCAGAAGGTGCCGGGGGGACGGTGGGGTGGCTGTGGTTCTGGTGGGATTGAGCAGAGACAACTCCCCCCAGCCTGGACTGCAAGGAGGAGGAGGTGGCCATCCCACTGCTGAATGGCTCCTGCCCCATCGCTTAGCCAAAATCCTGATTAGCTGAATAAAATCCGTGTCGCCCATGCTGTTTGGATAATCGGGAGTATACTGTATTTGTGGGTCTGTAAAGAACATGGATAACCCGTGTTTGTAGTGGTCTGCATAGAGACCCTATTATCCTGAAAATGACCTGGCTGTAACAACTGATTCACAGTGAGGGGAAATACAGATGGCAAGTATTGCTATTTTATTATCTGTATTACTGTAGCGCCTAGGAGCCTAATCATGGACCAGGACCTCTTTGTGCTAGGTGCTGTACAAACACAGAACAGAAATGTGGTGACTTGTTCCCCTTTCCTTTCCCCAAAACATGGTGAGGTTCACTCTGCCGTTGGAGCTGCATTTGCCTGTCCATAGATAGCCCTGGGGGGTGAGAAGTGAGCGTGGCCTTCAAACCAGAAGGATCCATGGTGAAATCACTACAACCCTGCAGAATGGCTTTCCATTTGCTGGCAGCAATGCTCATTTAAAACAAACAGGCTCATTAAACTAGCTAAGGATTTTTCCTGACACTTAATATCAGAGGAAGGTGGGCAAAATTGGAGGGGATTGGGGCTTAGGGGGGAAGGACATTAAAAGTGTTGGTACTCTCTGGAGGGGTAGATTATGTACAGTGCACAAAGGCCAGAGTACAGGGCTGTACAGAGAGACCTACGCCTAGGTGATTTGAGGGAAACTTCTAGGTCTGAGCAGAAGCGACAGGGTATTTTGCCCTGTGTTCAAACTGCTCTAGTTTCAGAGCAGGCAGGTAAAATGACCTGAGGACTGAACAGCTGCTCTCCTTTGATAAGGACTGCTGCTAGAGAGAGCAGCTCATTGATCGCAGCTTCTACAAGGCTACTAGGCAAATCCGTATCCTCCCACCTCCCGCAACTGTAGCCTGTGGCTTTCATGCCATAACTTGCCCTAAGTTGGTTAGCTTTTAAGTGAAATTTCTGATTTGCCTAACGTTCTGTCCTTTTGGAGTTGATGCTTTGGTTATGATAGCAGGGACTTCCCTCCCCTCTCTGAGTGCAAAGGAGTTTGGAAGACAGCGGTCATGACAAAACTAACAGTCTGGCTTGCAGAATGCATAGGCTGATTCTGAAACAACTGTGTGTTTTCTGCAGAATCTTTCATTTTCATAGAAAATGGAAATCCCATAAATGCACATGAAAAATAGGAAGAATAGTAAGAGGCCAATGAGGCTCCCTCAGGAGCTCTTTAATGACGTGAAAATCAAAAAGGAATCCTACAAAAAGTGGAAATGTGGACAGATTGCTACAGATGAGTACAAAAGATAGCAAAAGCATATAAGGACAAAATCAGAAAGGGTAAGACACAACATGAGTTATACCTTGCAAGGGACATAAAAAGCAATAAGAAGAGGTTCCATAAATACATTGGGAGCAAGGGAAAGCTGAAGGAAAGTGTAGATCCTCTACTTAGTGGGGAAGGAGAGCTAATGGATGCCATCAAGAAAGCTGAGGTGTTGAATTCCTATTTTGCTTCAGTCTTTACTAACAAAGTAAAATGTGACCAGATTCTTAACATAGTTAATGTTAACAACCAGGGGGAAGGAACACAAGCCAAAATAGGGAAAGAAAAGGTTAAAGAATATTTAGATAAGTTAGATTTATACATCTAACAGCAGAGCCTTATGAAATTCACCCTAGAGTACTTAACGAACTAGCTGATTCAATCTCAGAACCGTTAGCGATTATCTTCAAGATCTCATGGAGGATGGTCCCAGAGGACTGGAGAAGGGCAAACATAGTATCTGTTCTTTTTAAAAGGAAACAAAGAAGTGCCAGGGAATTATAGACCAGTCAACCAAACTTGGATACATGGAAAGATACTGGAACAAGTTATTAAACAATCAATTTGTAAACACCTAGAGGATAATAGGATAATACGTAATAGCCAACATGTATTTGTCAAGAAAAATTTATGCCAAACCAACCTCACATCCTTCTTTGACAGGGTTACTAGCCTAGTGGATCAGGAGGAAACTGTAGATATGATATACCTTGATTTTAGTAAGGCTTTGACACAGTCCCACATGACAGTCTCATAAGCAAACTAGGGGAAGTTGTCTAGATGAAATTACTGTAAGATGGATTGAAAGACCATATTCAAATAGTAGTTATCAGTGGTTTGCTGTCAAACTGGGAGGCTATATCTAGTGGGTCCAGCATAGATCTGGCCTTGGTCCGATACTATTCAATATTTTCGTTAATTACTTGAATAATGGAGTGGAGAGTATGCTTACAAAATTTGCAGATAACACCAAGCTGGGAGGGGTTGCAAGCACTTTGGAGGACAAGATTAGAATTCAAAATGACCTTGATAAATTGGAGAATTGGTCTGAAATCAACAAGATGAAATTCAATAAAGTACTACATGTAGGGAGGAAAAATCAAATGCACAACTACAAAATGGGGAATAACTGCCTGGGCAGCAGTACTGACGAAAAGGATCTGGGGGTTATAGTGGGTGACTATAGGGAGCCAGGGTGGCCTCCCTCCGAACCAGAGGATAAAGAGCCACCCTCTCAGCCTGAGTGGGCGGGGCCAGACCACGCTTACTCCAATCCCCGGAAGGTGAGGGGCGGAACAGGAAGTACAGAGGGCGGGGCCCTTTGCCCAGTGAGGGCAGCACCAGGGAGGGAGACAGACACAGGCAGCTGGCTGTTCTCTCCAGACCCTGCTGCCGAACCAGGAGAGGCCCTGGGCCAGGAGGAACCTGACCTGGAGGAAGGACTGAGGCGACCAGAACTGCCAGCCGCTGAGTACCCGGGGACCTAGAGGGGCCAGGCTGTAACCCGGGCCAGCATGAGCCTGACACAGAGAGAAAGCTGGAGCTGCCAGCAGCTGAATACCCGGACGAGCTGGGGGGACCGGAGAGGCCCGCTTGAGAGACCGGGTAGGAAATAGCCCAGGGGCAGAACTGCACAGTGTGGTGGGTGTATTTGGTCAGCGGGGCTGCTGACCCAGCGGCGGGACCCTCTCCTCCCGCCACTGTCAGGGCCCTGGGCTGGAACGCAGTGGAGTTGGGTGGGCCTGCGTTCCCCTACCCCCGCCAACCCGCCTCGGGTAGCAGAACTGTGCGCTACAAACCCGTGCCGGCGCTCCACTGCCCGAGGGGCGCGCTACAGACTCGTGCCAGCGCTCCCCTGCCTGAGGGGCGCGCTGCAGACTCGTGCCGGCGCCCCCTGCCTGAGGGGCATGCTGCAGACTCGTGCCAGTGCCCCCTGCCTGAGGGGCGCACTGCAGACTCGTGCCGGCACCCCCTGCCTGAGGGGCGCGCTACAGACTCTGGCCGGCGCACCTTCTCCGCTAATTCTCCAGTGTCCGAAAGGTGTGACTAAGGCCGGCCAGTGGGACAGTAGCTCTCCATCGCCCCCTATAGGCTCAGTGGACCGATTGAAACCTGTCACGTGGTGGAGAATGCGGGCAGCGATCCCTATCCTTGCAGGAAGGGGTTAGAGCGAGGGGCCTCTGAAGCTCCCTTAATTGAAAGATGGAAATGGAAAGGCTTATCCAGTTCCTGGCTGAGAGCCAGCAACAGCAGCAACTACAACTTGTACAGCAGCTGGGTGCCCACCAGCAGCAGTTGCTTCAAACCTTGGGGGCCCAGCACCATGAACAACAAACCCAATGCTTCCAGCAGCTTGCAATCCTGTGGCCGGGCCACGGTGGGGCTCAGCCGGAGAGGGCGGCCACCTCGACCCCTCCTGTCCCACCGATCCGTCTGGATAAGATGGGGCCTGAGGATGACCCGGAGGCCTATTTGGTGACCTTCAAGCAGGTTGCCTCAGTGGCCGGTTGGGCACCTGACCAATGGGCGACCTTCCTCACCCCATATCTGACGGGGCTTGCCCAGAAGGCTTACCGTGGACTCCCAGATGATGAGGCCCGCATTTATGCTCGAGTGAAAGTGGCTATCTTGAATGCCTTTGACATTACTCCTGAGATGTTTCGGCAACAGTTTCAGGAAAAGGTCTACCCACCGGGTGCCAGACCCCGGGCCGTGGCCCAGGAATTGAAGGACACAGGCGGCTGATGGCTACAACCTGAGTGTCAAACAGCAGCTGAGGTGACTGAACAGGTCATCCTCGAACAATTCATGCACATCCTCCCGACCCAGGGGAGGGCTTGGGTGTTGCAGCACCGGCCACAAAGTCTGAGCGCGGCCGTCACGCTTATGGAGGACTTTCTAGAGGCAGAGGCCCCGATAGGACCAGCAGCCCGCCCCCCAAACCCTGGACCCAGTGCACAGAAACTTGAAGGGGAGGGGCCCACCTCCCAAACTGATGCACGATACCGTACCCGACGACCAGATGGCAGCAGGACCGATTTTCCCCGACACCCTGAGTCCACACCGCTCTCCGCCTTTGGACGCTTAACCAGACCACCGGGCCCCAGCCAACCCTGCAGCCCCACCGGTGCACCCATGCAGCCGGGGTGCCCAGAGGTAGGACCTTGCTTTCGATGTGGCGAGTACGGTCATCTGCAACAGGGCTGTCCTGCGATGGACTGCAACTTTGGCCTGCTGTGCACCAGGGAGCGACAGGCCCGTCCACCCTCTGTGGCCAAACTGACAGCCCCCATGGAAGTCGCCGGGACCCACGTTGTTGGTCTAGTTGATTCAGGTTGTGGGTAGACCCTTGTCCACCAGGCACTCTTCCTGGACACTGAGCAGACCATTGGGGAAGTACGGATTCAGTGCCTACACAGAGACGTGAAATCGTACCCCACGGTTCAGGTCCCCATCACGGTGAACGGAGCAACTCAGTTAATGAATGTGGCAGTGGCGTCATCCCTCGCCTATCCAGTTATTCAGGGCCACGACTGGCCAGACTTCATCGAGGTGCTCCGATCCCTACCCACCGAAGAGGCGTTCGAGGGAGCTCCGCCTGAGATGAAGACAGGCCCCGACTCGAGGTCCAACCCCGGAGTTGCCCCAGTTCCCACACCTGGGCAGGACAGCCTGGAAACGGCTGGCCCCCCTCCTGACCTGGTGGACTTTAGTCGAGATCAAAGGGAGGACCCTACGCTCCGGTTTGCCTATGAACAGTTGGCCCCGGTGGATGGTGAGGTCATGGAGCCGCAGCACACCATCCAATGGCCTAGGTTTGAACTCAATCACGAGTGGCTCTATCGCGTTGATTGAGACCCCCAGACCCAAGAGGTCCGGACCCAACTCGTGGTTCCCCGTATTCATCGTCAGGCTGTCCTGAAGCTTGCACATGACATCCCGGCTGCAGGCCATTTAGGGCAGGAAAAAACTGTGGCTAGGGTCCTGGCCAAGTTCTTCTGGCCCGGTGTCCACAGTGCGGTGAAGGATGACTGTGTGTTGTGCCCGGACTGCCAACATGCAGCCCTGGCAGGGGTATGGAAGGCCCCCCTGGTCCCTTTACCAGTCATAGGTGTACCATTTGAGCAGGTAGTGATGGACCTGGTGGGGCCTTTTCCAAAAAGTAAGGCGGGCCATCAATACATCCTTGTCCTGATGGACTATGCCACCCGCTTCCCTGAGGCCGTCCGCCTAAGAAGTATCACCGCCCGCACTATCGTTGCAGAGCTCGTGAAGATCTTCGCAAGGGTGGGCCTCCCACGGGAGATACTCACTGATCAAGGGACCAACTTCGCTCCTAAGCTGTTCTGTCAGGTATGTGCCCTGTTGGGGATTAAGAAACTGCAGACCTCGGTCTACCATCCCCAGACGGATGGATTGGTCGAACGTTTTAACCGGACCCTGAAGGGAATGTTGCAGCGTTTCCCCACCCAGGACCTCCGCCAGTGGGACCAGCTGCTCCCTCCTTTACTACTGGCAATTAGAGAAGTCCCACAGGCATCCACGAAGTTCTCCCCGTTTTGAACTCCTCTGTGGGCGGCAACCCCGCAGGGTGTTGGACCTCTTGAGGGAGACCTGGGAACACAACTCATCCGCAACGCAGGGTCTCTTACAATACGTCTTACAGCTGCAGGGGCGGCTGGTGCGGGCAGGCGAGCTTGCGAAGGAGAACTTAAATGCAGCCCAAAGAGCCCAGGCGCAGCACTACAATCAGGGCGCCCAGGCTTGATCATTTGGGCCAGGAGACCAAGTACTCCTCCTGCTCTCCTCGGAGGAATCAAAGCTTTTTGCCCGCTGGCAGGGTCCGTATGAGGTCCTCCGCTTGGTAGGGCCTGTCACCTACGAAATTCAGCAACCTGGTCACCGTAAGGAAAAACAGATTTATCATGTAAATCTCTTAAAACCCTGGTAGGAACGGGAAAGACTACTAGTTGCCCCGTACCCCCACGAACCAGACCTGGGGCCCCAACCGCCCGAGGAGTCGGATAATGGTGAGCCCCAGCTAGCCGAGACACTCACAGTCGAGCAGCAAGAACAGGCCCTCTGCTTAGTAAGGGCATTCCCCAAGACGTTCACCATGAAACCCGGGTGGACTACGCTCACCTATCATGTGATCCAGACTGAACCCGGAGTGGTGGTCCGAGAGACAACCCGGCCATTGCCTAGGCGAATGCGGGAGGTCGTAGAAGAGGAAGTCCAGGCAATGTTGGATCTGGGTGTTATTGAGCGCTCCCAGAGCGAGTGGCGAAGCCCCGTCTTCCTCGTACAAAAGCCGGATGGGAGCCGGCAGTTTTGCATTGACTTCCGGAGGGTAAATGCCATTTCAAAATTTGACGCCTATCCGATGCCCCGCATCGATGAGCTCCTCAACCAGCTCAGGGAGGCCTGTTATATCGCCACTTTAGATCTCACAAAGTGGTACTGGCAGATCCCCTTGGATCCCAGGTCCAAGGAGAAAACAGCGTTTGCCACCCCTTCAGGGTTGTACCATTTCACCCGGATGCCTTTTGGCCTCCATGGGGCCCCGGCGACCTTCCAGCGTTTGACGGACCGGGTGTTGCAACCACACACAAAGTACGCTGCGGCCTACTTGGACAATGTGGTCATCTATGGCAATAACTGGGAGGAACATCTTAACCAAGTAGCGGCAGTCCTCTGGGACCGCCGCGCAGCCGGGCTTACGGCCAATCCAAAAAAATGCCGAATCGGGCGGGAGGAAACCACTTACCTGGGACACACCTTGGGCCAAGGACAGGTCCGCCTCCTCATCGGGAAAGTCCAAGGACTCCAGGAATATGTGCCGACCACAAAGAGGCAGGTACGTCAATTCTTGGGCTTAGCTGGTTATTACCGGCAGTTTGTACCCCACTTCGCAAGCATTACAGCCCCGCTGACAGAGCTCTTGACCAAGGACAGCCCCCGCCAGGTGCATTGGTCCGATGAATGCGAGATGGCCTTTCGAACTATCGAAGAAAGACTGTGTAGCGATCCAGTATTCTTCAGCCCTGACTTTCAGCATGACTTCATCGTTCAGATGGATGCCTCAGGAGTAGGGTTTGGGGCAGTCCTCTCACAGGAGGTGGACGGGGAGGAACACCATATTGTTTACCTCAGTCGGAAGCCGTTCCCCAGAGAACGGAACTACTCTGTTGTGGAGAAAGAGGCCCTAGTGGTTAAGTGGGCGGTCGATGCTCTCCGCTACTACGTCCTTGGAGCCCCCTTTATACTGGTTACAGACCATGCACCCCTGAAGTGGCTTAATAAGATGAAGGACAATAATGTCAGGCTGATGCGGTGGTATCTAGCTCTGCAGCCCTATGCCTTCATGATTCACCATCGAGGGAAGGGACGGGACAACGCCAATGCGGACTTTCTATCCCGCCACAGAGAGGGTGAGGATACCAGCTCCGATGGTCGGGAGCTGGATTTGAGGGGTGGGGTATGTAGGGAGCCAGGGTGGCCTCCCTCCGAACCAGAGGGTAAAGAGCCACCCTCTCTGCCTGCGTGGGCAGGGCCAGACCACGCTTACTCCAATCCCCGGAAGGTGAGGGGCGGAACAGGAAGTACAGAGGGCAGGGCCCTTTGCCCAGTGAGGGCAGCACCAGGGAGGGAGACAGACACAGGCAGCTGGCTGTTCCCTCCAGACCCTGCTGCCGACCCAGGGGAGGCCCTGGGCCAGGAGGAACCTGACCTGGAGGAAGGACTGAAGCGACCAGGACTGCCAGCCGCTGAGTACCCGGGGGACCTGGAGGGGCCAGGCTGTAACCCAGGCCAGCATGAGCCTGACACAGAGAGAGAGTTGGAGCTGCCAGCAGCGGAATACCCGGACGAGCTGGGGGACCGGAGAGGCCCGCTTGAGAGACCGGGTAGGAAGTAGCCCAGGGGCAGAACTGCACAGTGTGGTGGGTGTATTTGGTCAGCGGGGCGCGGATGGTTCTCTGCTGACCCAGCGGCGGGACCCTCTCCTCCCGCCACTGTCAGGGCCCTGGGCTGGAACGCAGTGGAGTTGGGTGGGCCTGCGTTCCCCGACCCCGGCCAACCCACCTCGGGTAGCAGAACTGTGCGCTACAAACCCGTGCCGGCGCTCCTCTGCCTGAGGGGCGCGCTGCAGACTCGTACCAGCGCTCCCCTGCCTGAGGGGCGCGCTACAAACCCGTGCCGGCGCTCCCCTGCCTGAGGGGCGCTTTGCAGACTCGTGCCGGCACCCCCTGCCTGAGGGGTGCGCTGCAGACTCTGGCCGGCGCACCTTCTCCGCTAATTCCCCAGTGCCCGAAAGGTGTGACTAAGGCCGGCCAGTGGGACAGTAGCTCTCCATCGCCCCCTAGAGGCTCGGTGAACCGATTGAAACCTGTCACAGTCACAAATTGAATATGAGTCAACAGTGTGATGCAGCTTCTAAAAAGGCTAATATAATTCTGAGGTATGTTAACAGGAGTGTCATATGTAAGACACTGGAGGTACTTGTCCTGCTCCACTCAGCACTGGTGAGGCCTCAGCTGGAGCACTGTGTCCAGTTCTGGGTGCCACACTTTGGAAATATGTGGACAAATTGGAGAGAGTCCAGAGGAGAGCAGCAAAAATGTTAAAAGTTTTAGAAAATCTGACCTGTAAATTTTAAAAAAACCCTGGGTTTGTTTAGTCTTGGGAAAAGAACACTAGGGGGGGACCTATAACAATCTTCAAATATGTTAAGGGCTGCTGTAAAGAAGATGGTGTCAGGGATAATCTATGTATTTTTGGTCCTGTTTCTTGAGGTTCCCTCTAATCCTATGTTTCTATGATTCTGTGATTTACTTGTACCTAAACTATGTTTGAGATCCAGTCTTTAATGTTCAGAAGCCCAAATATTTACACTCATGCTGCAATAAAATTATTAGGGATCATTTTTATAGTGTGAGTAATAAACAGGTAATATGAATTCTAAGGTTGTTACAGTCATTTTATTCAGCTGTTACCTTCTTAAATTATGTTCGTCCTGTAGCAATGAAAACTTTACCCCTTGTATCCCAAAGCAAAGGAGGGAAACAGGCAATATTTCTCATTACTTCAATGTGTATCTCAGATGGGAATTGACTTTTGACTCCTTTCTAAGAGAAATCTGACACAAGAAGTTAAAATAAGGAACAACTGATTAACTTCAGTACTTTGGGTATTTTCCTATTGTATCTTTATTGAGTGACTCAAGTTTAGTTTTCCATTTGTTTCTATGATTTGACATTTGTGTCATTCTCATTTCATCTTTTCATTGCATTCAGTGAGGTAGTTCAGGGACCTTAGAGTAATACAGTCTACCACTTAGCTTTCCTGGAAAATTGGAAAGCGGATATACTAAGACCACAAGCAGAGGGGAGAACATTATAGTATTTCTTTGCTCTGGCTCTCTCTCAATGTACTTTGCTTTATTTGTCTACCTTTAAAGTATAAGGTCTCTTTAGCAGGGTGTGGCTCAATATTTGTCTTGATAAGGACTGAAGATACTGTCAATGATTAACAGCTAGTGATTAAAAATAGAATTCTGCTCCAACATGGTTTAATGTTTCCTCTATGAAATCCTTTGAAGTAATGATAGAATTTTAATATTTTTTCAGACACTAAAAATGTTATTATATAACAAGGTCAGAAATAGATGAAGTAGCTGCACACACAGTACTTTTCATGTGAAGCTTTTGCTGTGCTATACAAAGGTAGATAGGTATTATCCACATTTTACATGTGTGGTGGCTGAGACATAAAGGGGTTTGAGCTACAGTTTTCAAAAGTGATACCCAAATTTGGATACCTCCATTTTTGGATGCCCAACCTGACTTAAGTTTGATACCTAAAAATGGAAACACCTAAAATGGTGGCCACTTTTTGAAAACTTTGGTAAAAGTGACCTCTCAAAGTCATACAATAAATTAATGTCAGAATTTGAAATGAACTCATGTCTGACTCCTGTGCATGTCCTCTACCCATTGGACATCACTGCCTCAAGACTATGGGACATAAGCTAAAAAAGTACTCTACACCATAAAAATAAACCAACATAATTTTTATGCATTTGATTCTCTTGATCTTCATAGCATCTAATACCATTATGTATATAACAGGTGTTTGAAATGGATATCGCCAAGCAGTTGCAAGCTTACGAAGTTGAATACCATGTGCTTCAGGATGAGTTGATAGATTCGTCTCTCAATGACAATCAGAGAATGGATAAGTTGGAGAAGGCAAACACTAGTTTGAGAAAACAGAACTTTGAACTACTGGAGGAGTTGCAGGTACAGTTTATATTTCCATCTAACGAGCCATTGACACCATTGTTTGTTCATATTTTCAGAAGAGACCATTGTATAGAGGAGACACGGGCCAGATTTGATCCAGGTTAAGGCATAACTGAAATCACTGTCTTCAGTATTTATTATTTACAGTTGGTACCAGATGGACTTACCAGTATTTAAAACCTTTTAAGTTTGTCTGAAGCAGAGGTTCCCGAATGTAGGGCTTTCTGGTGGCCTGTGGAAAGCTGGCTGGAGTCACATGATGCTGGCTCATTTCAGTTAATGAAGTTTAGCAGCTGGAGAAGACAGCTAAAGATACATTCATGCAGTCTTAACATTATTTTCGCATTTAAGCAATTGCTGTAGTCAGGCAGTCACAAATGGGAGAGATGTCTATGAGACACATTCTCTATTAAGAGATGATCCTTGTTATGAGAAAGTTTGAGAACCCATGATCCAGGATGATTAGAAACACGTGAAATAGTACATCTTGATGTCCATGTCTGACCTCAGTCCATTCAATCTGCAGTTGTCGATGGCTGCTTCAAAACTTGCCCTCTGTGGGACGAGAGAGACAAGGCAGCTCTTCAGAGATGGTATGCTTGGTCTCTGAAGGAGCTGATCCACTCTGAACTCCTCATGGCTCCTTCTTTCTGTCTGATCTGCAAAGAAACATTTTAATACAACTTCTGAGTACATGGGTAGTTAGAAGGGAATATGGGGGTAAGAGATGGGCTATATATTTAGATTTTCAAGCCTCTTGGATCAAAAACAAAAACTTGGAAGCTAGATGACACAGGAGGTAAGATGGAATACAGGCCTTTGGATGCTTATTCAAATCCTACTCAGCTTGGTAAAATGTAACCTCTAGGCACGGGAAACATAGTGGAAGGTTTGTTCCTCAGTCGTTCGCAGACACATTTTTTCCTTCTGAGTCATGATATTTCTGCACCTTGATATCTATGGAGTGTAATTTTGTAGTGAGTAGAGCCCTGGATTAATAGTGATGCTATTCTTAATTAAATAGATCTATTAGCTAATTATTTGTAGATTTAACTTTTAATCTTCTCTGCTCTGTATTATATTCTAGGTTTAATCACACTAGTGCCTAAACAGTAAAGATTAGAAAGAGAGAGAGAGAGAGAGAGAAAATGGATTGTTGTCTGTAGACAATGCTATTTATAAGTAATACTAAGCTTGTGGAAGTAGCAGTACTTACACTTTAATTCAGTGTGTGTTTTCTACATAACTGGAAAATCTACTGTAAATATGACCTATCTCAGTAGGACCTTTTAAAAGCCTGAAGGACTGAGGAGAACTCTGTCTGTAAGGTCCACTCGTTTCACAGTTTTTAGGAAATTCTTGTTTTCTTTTCCCACTTCAGGTGGCAAATGGAAAGATCCAAAACCTAGAAGCTACAGTAGAAATTTTACTGAACAACGAGTGCAAATTGAAGCAATCCATTCTCACTCTAGAGCTGGAGAGGAAAGCTTTGCTGCAGACAGTGGAAGATCTACGCGTGCAGACAGGCAGCCCAGGTGGAAAACATCTACTTACCAGGCAGGAGTGCATGGATGCCAACTGACAGCTGCAATTGTAATGGAGCAGACAAGTTCCACAAAGGGAAGAACTGTTTTTTACTGTCATCATTGGGATTTGACACCGTTGTCTTAGCATTGTCCATGCCTTGCTGTAGCCGATTGAGGGAATGGGAGTGTCTGCAAAAATATGAGAAGCACGTTTCTCAGGGAGGAGACTCTTGCTTGTTAACTTACAGAATTCTTATGAACTATAAAATATGCAATATAACGATGGGCAGGAAAAATTTATCTTTCACTAAATAACATATGTACACTCCAGATACAATGTACTGTAAATATTTGCACTCATGGACTCTTCCATAAGTGCTTCTAAACCTAAGTGCTTCATATTGGTTACGTGTGTTCCTTTTTCTATTTAGAAAACTCCACGTTAAATAGCATGTCCTGTAAAAGGCTGGAGAATTACAGCAGTGAAGAGCTTCGGAACTGACTGCCTTTTTGGGGCTACACAGTATTAGCATTCTCAGATAGGTTTGCGATCATACTAGATAGATTTCTGAGGGTGTAATTCCCCTGTGACTCGGCTGGGTTCCACTAGTCACCTTATTAAGACCTCTAATAACTGCTTTATGTGCTTAAAGGTGTTAACTTAGTGGACCCTGGAGAGCTGGACTTGGTTGTACGTAACTATAATTGTGGGGCATTTTTCCATCAGTTTTTATAAAACATACTGTTTTAATACGTTTTGTTTTGACATCCATTGTTTTAGTACTGTTGATTGACATGATCTGATAAATGTATCATTGAAGGTAACTGAATTTTACTTTCCCAACAGAATACACTGACATTGTCATGGTAGAGTCTGTCACTGTCACAGCATTGTAGTGGATTTATCATCATACCTAAAGGGGTCATTTTATTTATTTCTGATCTGCTGTGTGATGTCAGACAGCCTCTTTCAGGGAATCGAATGCCTGCTGATTTTTAGTTTCATTTGATACTCAGTGCTTATCCACCCTTTGGAGAAGAACAATGTTTAAGACTTTTTCTCCAAAATGGTGGAGGCACTTCAAAGCTTGATTTGGTGCCAGACATATTTAAACTGCTTTATAAAGGATATTGGGCTAAAGTATGAATTAGGACCGTGGTCTATTTACCACGCCTCTTTTGAGAAAGATTACACATTTTAAAAAGTTCACTTTTCTGTAAAATACAATGAAAGTAGTTTTTTGGCCAGTTAAAGCACCACTTTTTCAACTACAGGTGCAGTAATATCTAACGAGATCCAGTTAACTTGTTGTTTAATTAGACCAAAGAGTACCACAAATTTGTTCTTCCCCAAACTTAGTGTTACAGGTATCAACTTGCTGCTATAGTGGAGATTACTATTTCAGATGTGAGTTTCCTAAATTGTCAATTTCTTATTCTTAAAATATTAGGGCACATTTATTTCTCTAATCCACAATGTGGTGGAAGATCTTTTTATCTTCATGCATGTTTCTCTATGGTACATTTTGCTTGCAGCTGTAATGTGCATCTCTGATGCAAATCAAATCCCACCATGTGGATTAAAGTGGAGAATTTGCTCTTTAATTTCTAAACCACAGATTGACTCCTGTAATTTCTTAAATGTGGCTGGTTCTCCAAATCCACACTGTTTGCTTAGAGTCTAAATTCCATACAAGCCAGACATTACAAATCTCTTTACCTCTTGTGTTTTGTTTTTGAATTGAGAAACCATACAGAAGCTCACACTTCACATTTTAAAATCTCTTTACATCGTACTCTTTTACAGTTTGAGGGCGAAGTTATGTTGCATTTGGACATCTTGGAGCCATTACTCATACATTGGCTTTTTACATTAAACAAAAGAGCAACAGAGAAAAGTTAATGATCCATGCCAAAATTTATGTTTGCACATTTTGTTGCATCTAAGAACAAAAACAAAGTTCTCTATGTGATAGTTCAGAAGCTAATATGTTAAGAGTTTCCCTGAGATCACAGTAGGATTTTTAAATAGTTATTAATGAAAACTGATGGACATCAAACTTTTTTAGACACACTAAGAACCCCAGTTGTGAACTTGGGAACTGCGTCTGTATCTCTTGGCTCAGGTTGTATATTTTTGGTATGACTCAAGGAGTGCAGTAATTTGGCTCGTGTTCTCCTTCTCTCCCAGTGTCAGTGGAGGAAAGCCTCTGGCCCAAAGATTTTTTCAAGAATATATTTTCCTTCAGACAATATGATGCTGAGTTGAGATGGGGGCTAGAATAACTCTTCCCAGAGGAAAGTGTGGTCAGTAGGTAGGCATCAGTTTTCAGTCTCAAGTGTCCACATGTTTGTGACAGTTTGACTTTGCCAAGAAGCAGAGCTTTCTGGGGTGAAACCTGTCCATTTACAAATGCACCAGATTTTGCTAAAGTTGCAACTACCCCACGTGACTGACACACTGAGGCCCAGGCAATCCCCAGTACAGGATCTGAGCATTAATAGGACAACTGCATTAGGATCTTCCCTTGCTTACATGGAATCAGATGTGTGTGCTGTTTCTATGGAATCATTTTCCTGCCTTTTCTGCCCTGTGCCACTAGATCTCAAGGGGGGACAGGATGGAAAAGTGTGGAGTAATGAAGGTGCCCTGCTCCAAGTCTCCAACCCTTGCAAAGCCCAGGCGTTTCCATGCATAAATGAGAGAGAAGTAATACAGCTTGTATGACACCCCTGACACACACCTTCAGGTCCCCTCTGCTCCTGGCGACTCTATCAATAGCAGTACAGTTCTGTTCTGTGTTGCCAGGGGGAGAGGATCCTGAACTATCCCTACAGGCTGGCTGCTGTATCAGAACAGAAGGCAGCTCCCTTACCTGTAGTTAGCAGATACTAGCGAGTTGGGAACCCATAAATCCATGTCCTAGCCCGCAAAAGGGAAAAATCCTCCCTCCCTCCCAAAGGAATGGTCTATGGAAAGCTGCAAGTTGAAGCTCACTGAATTTTCTCCCCCTTGCTTCTCCCACAGGTGATTAGTCTCTGTCCCTTCCCCCATCCCCACAAGGGAGCACAGAACAGGGGGAGAAAAAAGAAAGGGGGAAAAGGAGAGCAACTTCCTAGGATTCCCCAGGAGATGGTCCCAAGAGTTCATTCCCATGCACAAATTGCGCCTTAAGAGGTGCTTTGCTGTCCTCGTTCTGTGAGTAATGTAAGGGTGCTGATGATGCACACTAGCATACCAGCTCAGAGATGCACTGTGAACAGGAGAGGGGGTCAGCTACGGCAGAAGAGAGACTTGGCCTGTAATGTGGCAAGAGCTAATCATGCCGTCTGCGACAAGAAAGAGTCTGCTCCACTAGTGCTTTGCAGTCAACAGTGCCCGATGGTCTGACGTGTGGAATGCCACCCTCCAATAGCAGGCTTTCTTTTCCTTGTCACACATATGAGGACATGCCGCTGCCCTCATTGCTGGCTCGTTGGCATGTCTATACCTTGGCCCATTTATTTTTAAGAGATCATTATATAGAACCTGAGAATAATGATGACACAGTGCCCATCATCTGAGGAAGTCGATGCACTTTACAAAAGTGGGTAAGCATTATGATTCCCCTTTAATATAGAGTGAGGAAGTAAATCACAAAGGAGTTGAGAGACTTATCACAGGTTGCACAATGTTTTAGTGGTAGTTCAGACTAAAATCCAGATCTTCTGAGTGCCAGACCTGCACTCTCAAACACTAAATAATTCTGCCCCTAGTTGGTTACTGCAAAATTTCTGGCTTTCTCTGATGTTACTGTGGTCTTCAGAACCATGGTATTTTCTTTTCACTTTCAATTCCCCTTTTTCCTCCCCTCCCCCTCCAAAATGTACACTCCACAATGAGAGTGCTTCTTCACGCTTTCAAAGGAGGTGGATAAATCTTAGGCCAGATTCTGTATTGCAACTCTCAGGAGAGACAACACGGGAAGGCAGAGGGGATCAACAGTGGCTTCAGCCTACCTGTGTGGCTCTCAGATTCAAGCACTAATTAGAACAGTGTCTTGGGGCTGGTCTGACTACTAGCAGCTTCCTCAGACTTCCTAATGCGCTATTCTGCAGCCCAAAATGTCCAGAGGACACGGTCCTGGAGCAGTACGTAAAGGGGCAGAGCACAGGCTGGAATCTGACCCAATGACTGTAATTACACTCTTCTTCCATTGATCTCACAGCCCACACACCCTCGGAGCCTGATGGGCAGGCATAGTTCAGCTGGGAAGCTTGGCTCATGGAGAAGAATGGGAGCCTGAGGCACCATGACTGTATTTTCATACTGGAGGTTTTGGGTCTTCGGTTTTTTAACACAAAGTTGAAATTTTCCATAGAAACCAAACAATTCACATTAAGAATTTCATTTAGTCAAAACCCAATTTTCTGTCCAAAACCAGGTTTGATGGAAAATTTCTGACCCACCCTACTTAATACGCTACATTAATGTATGCGTCCCCATCTCTGAGACACATGTAGATATTACAGAACTGCTGGAGCAATCTTTAAAAAAAATTCTGCCCTATTACAATTGCAGAATCTGAATATTGAACTAAAGTGTTGTTTGTTTACTGTAGTGGAAATTAAGCTCCGTTTGTTTCATTAGTGCTTGCTGTATGGGGGCGTCTTGTGTTGGGCTGTGGGACTCATTTGAAAATGGGTGTATTGGCAAAAAGGGTATACCTTTATTTGGGTGGTTGGGCCACTTTCCCTTTCTTGGAACAGATTAATATTTGTTAAATTGGTTCCGTTTCACAAGCTATTGAGAGATGATGCAAAGAAGCCATTGGCAATGCACATCAACAAGAATCTTGGACCTAAAAGACCTGGGAAGTGGCTGTGTATTCCTGAGTGCTATCTACTGGTACTTTATCAATTAACTCTTTACAGATGTACAGACATCTCTTTTATAGAGCACTCCTGTAACACAGGCAAGGTGGTCTGGTGTCAGGAGGCAGAGTTGTGATGGGCAGCAAATCCTTTTGGCCTGAGGGTGAGAGATTCTCTCTGTTTTTGCTAAGCATTAGGAATGAATTGCTAGGTCTGGGCTAGAGAGCCGGGATGAGAGCAAGTTCCACAAAAGGAGATAGAATTTTGTAGAATCGTACTTCTCTCATTGGTCAGAGGAAAGAATGGGGTAGAAGTGTGAGTTCCTTTGGGCAGGGGAGAGCAGCTGGGGAGGTTGGGGTTCTACAATGATTTGTGTATTGTATTTGAATATTAATGGCAAGAGTCCCGAGAACCCAGCATGGGCGTTCTTTTATGTTGCTTTCAAATAGACATCCATTAATTAATGAAAGTTCTGTAGCTAGCTCGCGGGAGAAGAATAAACAACATTTTTACTTTATATGCATACACCTTTCCCATTCTTTTCAGCGCATGTGTCATGTCTGTTTGAAGACAATTTCACCCTTACTGGAATAAGAACATCACATCTGTCAAGTTTTAAGGCTACCCAGTAATGGTCACCATATTCAACTGTTAATAATTACACATTTCTCCCCTTGAATTTAAGAGACTTAAGACCATTCCTGTGGGCCTTATATATGTGAGCAGTCCCGGGGCAGTACCATTGTGAGTGACGGGAGTGAAGCTTTGCATGATCATATTCTGAACTTGATTTCTGGCTTCTAGCTGTGTAAATGATTTCCATATATATTTTGTGTGTATACAACATATAAATGACTTGTATTTTTATATCAATGAACTTAAGTTTGCACATTGCAGTTTTTACCCAGTAAATTTAATTTTTAAATGTTAACCTCTTCTGGTTTTGTTTTATCAATTTACTGTAGTGACAGTGTGTGTGAATATCAGTGTTTGCATTACACTCATTTCCACCTGTATATTTTTTGCTATAGTAGGCACATTCTGCATGGAGGATAGTGCGCTATAATTGAATATACAGCTGATTAACAAAATGAAAATAAAGCACTGGAATATTTATATAACTTTAAATTGAAATCTATTTGATGGGCTTCTGTTGCATAGGGCAAAAACAATTGCTAAGGTTTGAAAGACCCAAGCTCCATCCAAGTCAATGACATATTGCACTGTCTTCCATAATGGTCAGTATGGTGCATTCACACCCAGATTGGATACATGTATTACTAACTTTTTCCATTCCTTTCTGTCAGTACAGACGAGCATGTATTACATGATAATGTGACAATTAAACTGCATGCTTTAATTTTAAAAGAAAAAGAAATGCTCAGTGGCTGAAATCCTGGCCTCATTGCAGTCAGTGGGAGTTTTGCCACTGACTGCAACAGGACTAGGATTTCACTCAGCATATATATGAAAACAGAAGATCTTTATAGCCCACTTCTCCTCTGCACTCCCCTTACTGAATACAGATGGTATGGAAGACCAGAGAAGAGAAAAATATTTTCCTAAATCTAATGGATTTAACATTTTAAATCACGTGATTACCAGCTGAAGGAATTCCTGTTTTTTCTAGACATGTCTGATCTTTGTTACTGATTCCTTCCAGCTGCTGTTTCCCTCCATCCTGTACAGAAGCACATCCCATTGCACTCCCAGATCCCATTTCCTTTCTCTCCAAAACTCAAACTTCCCTGCCAATATGTCTGGAGTTTAAACACTTTATAATTAGTTTGCATCTGCACTAAAAGAGTGTGGGTATGAGGGAACGGATCATACCAGCATCATAACCTCCATTTGCCCATTGAGTGTCTCCAAGTTGCCAGCTAATTGGAGTGTTGATTGGGTGAATGGGGATTCTGAGGGCTGAGCATCTGGGTGAATGTTTCTCCTTCTTTGCTAATATAGTTCCATGGGTTTTGGTTATCTAGTTGGAAGGTTCTTCCAGGAATCTGAAGGCAATGGCCCAATAGTAGGAGGGCAACTGTAGTATTCTACATTTCCATGTAAGACTCTTATAAAGGAACAAATGTGGGGAGCTGGTGGCTGTAAGACATTTGAAAAGGAATTTCGAAAATCTAACACATATATGAGCCAGGCTTTAACGGTATCAATAGTATTTTCTGTTTCCTGTTTAGCAACAGACTTTAAAAAATACCAAAACAAAAAACAAATACCCCACAGTTCTTTTAGTGGGACAGTTCCCTGGCCTCTACGAATAGATTTGAGCTGCATTATATACTATTATACTGTGTGCTAGAAGTGGAGGAGGGGAGCAAGGAATCATATGCTAAACATTTATGCTTGCTCAATCTTTCGGCCTCAGTGTAGGCAGACCGTGCCTTCCTTTTCCTTGAAGTGATTTTGACTATTTTCTCTCTCAAATCCAAAAATCTTTTCCGGATGTAATGATCTGATTACAATTACGATTACAAGACTAAAATTAATCTTGATATTTTAGTAGGTTATTTCCCCCTCTTGCAAATGACCTGTTTTTAGAAGAGTGTTTTTACTTGTGTGCACATAACTTTCATTTAAAGCATAATGCATCTGAGGGAGACACTATAGTGACCTATAATAGCTGAGCAGTTTTTTATGAGTATTTCCCTATATAATCACAAGAGGCTGTGATGGAGGTATCTCAGATACCATTGTGTGGCACCTGCACCTAAACGGTGACTTCCTAAGGGTGACCAGAACTGATTGAATACTATTTGTTTCATGATATTTGGCTAACATCCCTGTTTCTTAATTGAAAAATCATTTTACCCTGTTTGATAAGTTCTAATAGTGACAGCTCCAAGGCTGTTTCATTGCTGTGTGGACTTCCAGACTTGGGCTACCAAGAATCAATTACAGTAGCTGAGACTTGTGATCGTGAAGGTTTGTGACTGCTGCGAGAGAGAGAGGGGAAGGTGGTCTGCATAATAGGAAAACCTCTTTAAACTGCATCTGAGACATCGGTGGTGGTGCAATACTTCAGACAACCAGACCATTCATTATTTTTGGTTTCTAAATAATTCAGCAGTTCAGTGCCTTGGGTCAGACAGAAATAAATATAGTTAGTCCATTGCACTGCTCTTCAACTCTAAGGTCCTCACCAGAATCGTATCACTTAGTTATCCTCAGTTAACATCAAACCTTGTCCCGGTCTCATCTTTAAATGCCTGAAAAAAGATGGAGGTACCTAAATATGGGCACCTGAGTTCAACAGTGTGGCCATAAAATCTTTGTAATCATCAGGTTGCAAAACTAGATCAATAGGGTCAGATCACTGCTTTAATACACTGACTCTGTCGGGCGGTCGGGGGGGGGGGGCGGCTGGGAAAAGGGAGGTGGGGTATTGAAGTGGGAGCCCCAGCAGAAATTGCAGCTGCCTCACTCAGGGTTGGAGCTTAAGGGGAGCCCTTGGTGGTGCCACATATCCCCTCTCCTTTGAGAAGCTGAACCATGCATATCTCACATCAGTTGTGCTGGCAAGTGTAGAAGGTAGGAGGGTAAGGCATACTTGCATCTGCATTCCAACTGTGGTCGGCATTGCATGGGGGAAGAAGAAAGTTCCATAAAACTTCTTTCTCCCAAAATCTGTCCCATGGTGAATAAAATTGTTGGCATGTCTTATCCTGAGAACATCTTTAGATAGCTTGTTTAATTACTCTTCATTTATTTCTATTCTACCAATGCAATTATAGATCCTCTCCTTTAGAAGTTGCATTGAGAAATGGATGCCTCTTTCAAACCACGTACATTAGTTTCAGAAAGAAGAGAACATCTATTTTCCCTGCACCAGATGCTTACAAGACATTATTAAACTGCCTCAAAATGGGGCAGCCCTGACTGCAGATTCTGAGCTAACTAAGAGCTTAGTGTTGATGGATCCATATAAACTATTAATCACCAGGCATTTGCTTATGCCTTCAAGGGCAGTAAATCTTGTTTCCCCTTTTTCCTGGCTTCATGCCTCACCCAAAAGGAAAAAAAAATCCATTGTCAGCCTTTACTTAAAAAAGAAGTAGGAAGTTCAATGGTTATAAGACATTTTAGAATAAAAGCATGTGTGAAAGAAGGAGGAAATGAGAGTTTAAGAAGTAAAGAGCTGACAACGGATTTATCCAAAACCTCTGTGTGACTTGTAGGTTTTAGCAACCCAGCCAGAGCCCAGCAAGTGCCATGAAATGTCTTTGCATTATGAACTATCCGGGCGACTTTGGAAAAAAAGATGAAGCCATAGTGTTGTGATGCCATAAGGAAGGTTGTTGTAGACTTTCCATTAAAAGCCCATTCTCCATTCATCTCCCATCATCCACCATATCTCATAACCCAAAGATGAGACACAAAGACCCAAGATGAGTCTTCTGTGAGCTGTGTTGCCTACCACTTAGCCTAATGGTATTAAGATGTAACAGCCAAAGTAGTTGAATAATGAGGTACTTGTTGGAGTATTCATAGAGTTTAAGGCTAGAAGGGACCATTAGATCATCTAGTTTGGCCTTGTGTATATTCAAGGATATTCAATTTCACCCTGTTTCCCCTGTATTGTGCCCAGTAACTTGTGATTGGCTAGAGCATATCATCCAGAAAGGCACAGAGTCTTGGCTGGAAGAGATGGAGAACCCACCACTTCCCTTGGGAATCACCCTCACCCTTAAGTTATGCCTTGTTTGTCATTTGAGTTTGTCTGGCTTCAGCTTCCAGCCATTGGTTCTTGTTATGCCATTCTCTAGTAGAATTAAAGAGCCTTTCAGTGCCAAGTATTTTCTCCCCAATGAAGGTACTTATACATCCTAATCAAGTCACCGCTGAGTTGTCTTTTTGATACACTAGGATAGATTGAGCTCTGTAAGTCTCACTGTAAGGCATTTTCTCCAGCCATCAAGTAATTTGTGACTTTTCTGCACCTCTGTTTTTTCTTCCTGTTTATCAAGAAGGGAAGAAGTTGCCTTGGAAAAAAAAACAGACCCCTATTGGCAGAGCCCCCTCTTCTTGTTTCATTTTATCTCCTCTTTATTGCTTAATATTAGGGACCCAGACTTGTTTCCAGAGAAAGTTTTATCATTAATTTCAACAGGGGCAGGATCTGGCCCTTACTTTTTCCATATTAGATGGGCAGTCTGCCTGGGGTGGAAGAAAGCAGTTTTTTTCCCCCGTGCATTTATGCTCCCTAAAGTTTAGACCTAGCATATGATTTACCAAAGCAGATAAGCCTGACAGAAGTAGGTATGAGAAGCACTTAGTTCTACTTAGTGTGGTGCAGGTTAAATGTAATTTACACTTTGTGCCACTCGGGCAGAGCAGAGACACAAATGGCCAGCAGAGAATTCCCCTCTGAGATGAGAGCTCCCTACTGGTGTAACGTGCCACTACTTGGTCCTGTACTATCACCCTGCTCCCAATCTGCACCCTCCCAGCATAGAGGTGCATTGGTGGAAGAAAAGAGTGGAGAGAAGAGAGGTGTCAGCCCAGAGCTCTTCTATCCCTACCCTCCGCTGGCATAGGAAGTACACCTTTAATGGAACCTACCCCCATGGCTTAACTTAGAGCAGTCCCGCAACTGCTCTATCAATGGAGCTAATGCACACAGGCCCTGAGAATCAGGGAGCCGTAACTGCCTGACATGCCCTCCCACAATCCACACTCTCTCCTGCACCAAGTACCAAATCTGTCACTGACATCTGAATGCCTCACAAAATTGTTCACAGAGAGGGGTATTTCTCTCTGTTTAATACTTTTTCTTTGAATTTACTTAGAATCATAGAATATCAGGGTTGGAAGGGACCTCAGGAGGTCATCTAGTCCAACCCCCTGCTCAAAGCAGGACCAATCCCCAATTAAATCATCCCAGCCAGGGCTTTGTCAAGCCTGACCTTAAAAACTTCTAAGGAAGGAGATTCTACCACCTCCCTAGGTAACGCATTCCAGTGTTTCACCACCCTCCTAGTGAAAAAGTTTTTCCTAATATCCAACCTAAACCTCCCCCACTGCAACTTGAGACCATTACTCCTTGTCCTGTCCTCTTCTACCACTGAGAATAGTCTAGAACCATCCTCTCTGGAACCACCTCTCAGGTAGTTGAAAGCAGCTATCAAATCCCCCCTCATTCTTCTCTTCTGCAGACTAAACAATCCCAGTTCCCTCAGCCTCTCCTCATAAGTCATGTGTTCCAGTCCCCTAATCATTTTTGTTGCGCTTCGCTGGACTCTCTCCAATTTCTCCACATCCTTCTTGTAGTGTGGGGCCCAAAACTGGACACAGTACTCCAGATGAGGCCTCACCAATGTCGAATAGAGGGGGACGATCACGTCCCTCGATCTGCTCGCTATGCCCCTACTTATACATCCCAAAATGCCATTGGCCTTCTTGGCAACAAGGGCACACTGCTGACTCATATCCAGCTTCTCGTCCACTGTCACCCCTAGGTCCTTTTCCGCAGAACTGCTGCCTAGCCATTCGGCCCCTAGTCTGTAGCTGTGCATTGGGTTCTTCCGTCCTAAGTGCAGGACTCTGCACTTATCCTTATTGAACTTCATCAGATTTCTTTTGGCCCAATCCTCCAATTTGTCTAGGTCCCTCTGTATTCTATCCCTGCCCTCCAGCGTATCTACCACTCCTCCCAGTTTAGTATCATCCGCAAATTTGCTGAGAGTGCAATCCACACCATCCTCCAGATCATTTATGAAGATATTGAACAAAACCGGCCCCAGGACCGACCCCTGGGGCACTTCACTTGACAACGGCTGCCAACTAGACATGGAGCCATTGATCACTACCCATTGAGCCCAACAATCTAGCCAACTTTCTACCCACCTTATAGTGCATTCATCCAGCCCATACTTCTTTAACTTGCTGACAAGAATACTGTGGGAGACGGTGTCAAAAGCTTTGCTAAAGTCAAGAAACAATACATCCACTGCTTTCCCTTCATCCACAGAACCACTAATCTCATCATAGAAAGCGATTAGATTAGTCAGGCATGACCTTCCCTTGGTGAATCCATGCTGACTGTTCCTGATCACTTTCCTCTCATGTAGGTGCTTCAGGATTGATTCTTTGAGAACCTGCTCCATGATTTTTCCGGGGACTGAGGTGAGGCTGACTGGCCTGTAGTTCCCAGGATCCTCCTTCTTCCCTTTTTTAAAGATTGGCACTACATTAGCCTTTTTCCAGTCATCCGGGACTTCCCCCGTTCGCCACGAGTTTTCAAAGATAATGGCCAATGGCTCTGCAATCACAGCCGCCAATTCCTTTAGCACTCTCAGATGCAACTCTTCCGGCCCCATGGACTTATGCACATCCAGCTTTTTTAAATAGTCCCTAACCACCTCTTTCTCCACAGAGGGCTGGCCATCTATTCCCCATGTTGTGATGCCCAGCGCAGCAGTCTGGGAGCTGACCTTGTTCGTGAAGACAGAGGCAAAAAAAGCATTGAGTACATTAGCTTTCATAGGTTTTAAGGCCATAAGGAACCATTATGACATAGTCTGACTTCCTGCATAACACAGGCCAACCAGTAAAACCCCAACCAGTAATTCTTTCATCGAGTCCATAATTTCTGGTTGAACTAGAGCAAATCTATCCAATCTATAGGGATGAATTCTGACCCCATACACTGCTCCAAAGAGCTTACAATCTCATTTGAGAAAAGATGCAACAAGAGTATGACAGATAAAAGGAGGGATGGGAGAACACGGGTAACAAAAATAAGATCACTGTTAAATAGGTAACTTATGTGCAATTTGAAGGTTCCTGATTGTTTTGAATTTCCCAACTGACCCCAAACAAACCAAAGCTTCCCATGCCAGTACCAAGAAAGCAACTGGTACTGAAAACGTGTATCAAAGAGAACTAGTAAACAAGACAAATGTTGATGAGGAAAATGTAGATAGGGTGGAGTGAAGAAAAAGGAACTGAAACTCCTGTAGCCAGCATTAGTGTGTTAATGGACCAATCACCCGTAACAGATGTTAATCAGTCTGAAACCACTAGTGTCTTCATCCTCACTGGTACCAATCTTCCTATAAATGGAAAAATCTTTTTTTTTCCCCTTCAGAAAAAAAAAATGTGGTGGAGTAAATATTTAAATGCTTTCCTTTTGAAAAGGTTATAAATATGGAGTTACAAATGATATTTATAGGCTCTTGTTCACTGTTAAAGAGTTTTCTATTAGACCTGAACTACAGGACAAATCAAAGACCCTTATGTTCTTAAAGTGGTGAATAAGCCTTGAGTTTCAAAATGGGTCTCTAAAGTTAGGCTCTTAAGTCCACATATAGGCAACTAAATAAGAGGGCCTGATTTTCAAAAGTGCTGAGCTCCCAGCAGCTTCAACTAACTCCTTTAATTAGTTAAATATGGAATTAGGAGTGCACACATGCATTTCTGAAAATTTTGGCCCTTGGATTCATGTTTTGGACTCGAATATCTCTGTGACTTTGAGCAAGTCACTTAACTTTTCTGTGCTTTAGTTTTCCCATTGCAAAGTAGGGATATACTCACTGTATGGAGGAAACTAACATCCCTGTTTCTTAATTGAAAAATCATTTTACCCTGTTTGATAAGTTCTAATAGTGACTGCTCCAGGGCTGTTTCATTGCTGTGTGGACTTCCGGACATGGGCTACCAAGAACCAATTACAGTAGCTGAGCCTTGTGATCGTGAAGGTTTGTGACTGCTGCAAGAGAGAGAGGGGAAGGTGGTCTGTGTAATAGGAAAACCTCTTTAAACTGTTAGATGGGCAAAGTATCTCTTTGTTTATTTAAGAAATACTCTTTAACAGTGAATCTAGTTCTCCACTAGATGGCAATGTTGTTTCAGGCAATTTGTGTTTAAAGATGTTTTCCCTGGCAGAGAAACAAACTCCTAAAGGTGGTGGTAGTTATGAGAAGAGCTGATCAGGAAGTCATTTGTGACAATTTCCATTTAATAAACATTTTTTGTTGAAAAGATTTTTTTATGGAAAATTTGACCAGATCTGATAAGGTTCAAGAGAATCCTAACTCGTGAGCAACTACTGGGATGGGGAGAACCTTTGGGAAAGATTAGTATAATACCGTGGTCAATTATACTACTTATCTCAGGTATTATTATAGTATTTGAGAACTTCAAAATCTTTAGTGCCTTGATCCCTATCTCACAGGGGTGTTGTAAGAAAGTACTATTATCGTCATTTTACAGAGGAGGAAATGAAGTACAGAGAGACTAAAAATCACTTACTGATGGTCATACAGGTGGTTCAAGACAGAACCAGGACTTGAACTCCGGTCTCCTGTGTCCCACGCTAGCACCCTAACCACTGACTTGACTTCATATACTGGTCGTGGAATGCTTCAATACTTATATAATAGGAAATGTCAAAACTAAGTACCTTGGCATTTCTACCTGTACTAGCTCCATACAGATATACTCTTAATATTTATGTTACCTGTGTGCCAGGAACAAAAGGGGGAATGGACTGATTGGAGTAGGGCCAGATTAACTCTCCTGTGGGCCCGGGGCTATTGGATTTTGTGGGGCCCCTGTATACAAGTCTTTTTCCTAATTTAAAACAAAATGATCACAATTATGGAATCAAGGCTATTAATGCTATACTAAACTTGCCTTTTAATTAACAAAAAACTGTTCTGTGGTTACATTTCAGTCTTAAAACATGTAGAATATAGTTAAGTTAATTCAAAATAGCCTACTTCTTTCTTAGAACAGCTGTTATATTAGTTTCTTTCTGGTAGGGAGATTGGGTGCAAGAGGGGGCTCCAGGCTGGGGCAGAGTGTTGGGGTGCAGGAGAGGGTGAGGGATGCGGGTTCTGGGAGGGAGTTTGGCAGGAGGGGATTCTGACCTGGGGAAGGGGATTGGGGTGCTGGAGGAGGTGCGGGGTCTGGGAGGGAGTTTGGGTGCAGGAGGGGATTCTGACCTGGGGCAGGGGGTTGGGGTGCAGAAGGGGGTGCAAGGTGTAGGCTCCAGCCGGGAGGCGCTTACCACAGGCTGCTCCCGGCCGGTGGTGCAGCAGGGCTCAGGCAGGTTGCCTGCCTGCCTGCCATAGCCCCACGCCATTCCCAGAAGCGGTCGGTTGCTGGCACGTCTCTGCACAGCCCTGGAGGGAGGGGGACAGCGTGTCTCCGTGCGCTGCCCACGTCCACCGCCCATGCAGCTCCCATTGGTTGGTTCCTATTGGCCACAGAGACGGGCCAGCAACCGGCTGCTTCCAGGAGCGGCGTGAGGCCACGGCATGCAGGCAGCCTGCCTGAGCCCTGCTGCGCTGCTGGACTTTTAGCAGCCCAGAGACTGCGATCGACTGGCAGAGGCTCCAGGATTGACCAGTCGATCGCGATCGACGGCTTGGTGACCACTGAATTGTATATAATTATGGATTTATTTTTGCTGGGGCCCCCTTAGCCCAAGGCCCTGGGCTGCAGCCCCTAATGCCCCTGTGTTAATCTGGCCCTGGATTGGAGTGCTGTGTTGCAGTCTCCCCATTACTGCTAATGCAACCTATAGACTGGAATAGCAGCAGCTTCCCCTCTATACCCCTCTATCTTATGGCTCCTAGCACTGGAAGCACTTCTCTGTGTTATGCGAGATTTGATATTTAGCCTGATCGTGGCATGGATAACAAAGCCAACCCTTTCTTTAAACCAGAGTGGTGAGTGATTTTCTCACAATAGTCGGTGCTGCATTAACCACTGGCAACCACTAGTCTATAGGTCAGAGCCACAGTTCAGAAAGGCTGAGTGGTACTTGTGACATCCCAGAATGAGACACAAGGCAGTGAGTTAACAAATGCATATTGATGGGAAACCTGGACTTTTTGGTAAAGATAATAAATATCTAATTATAAACTAAGCTATTTATTGGTTCCTTGGCTCTTTTGAAGCCTTCATCGCACTCATAACCCTGCTGTTAGTTCATATTTTCTGAAATCTTTGCAGGTCCCCTGTAAGTACCATGTACCGTAAACAGGTCTGTATCATGCAACTGGGGCGCTATCTTTAGTTACGTAGTACAGAACAGTCCTGAATTCTCTCTACCTCTCTGTTCCACAGTGTCATAGTTACATCCATCTATTTCAGGTCTTTGTATCTCAAACAAGACATGCTGGACCTCAATTATAATGTGTAAGCATGTTTTAAGTTATAATCATGCTAAACCCCGCAGTCTTTGCACAAGCAAAACCACCACTATAGGGGTATTGCTTCAGTAAGGAAGGAGCAAATGCAAATAGCAGGATTGGCTGCCTGAAGATTAAAGAGCAAGTTCATCTGAGGAGAAACTTGTGTTCAGCGTGATGTTGGTCTTATTTTAAAAGAGCAGAGTTACGTGACTCTTAGAGACCTTGGCTTCATAGTCTGATTTCAATCTCACTGGTGTAACTGAGATCAGAATCTAGCCCTCTGTCAAACAGCTGCTTTAATATGAGCAATTAAAAATTAACTGTTTCATTATCATCAGTAATAAGTCCATCACTAGCCTCCACTGGTGTAAGAATTCATCTCTTCAGATTGTGGCCTAACTGCACCGAGACTGAGACTAGCTCTTGTGAGCAAGGTGTTCCTGTTCAGGGAAAACACTGAGCAGCCAACCTCGAAAAACAAAAACAAGGCAGGTGTGTCACCCACACCCAGAGCCTCTCCCTTGGCTTTATTAAACCACGCGAAATTGAAAGCATGCTGAATGATAAGTCATATGTGGTGTTACAGTCACTTCTTTCGCTAGCATGCTTGACTGCAGAGCCAGTACAGTCATTTTGATGGATTTGATATACAAAGCATGGGAAGTGTGGGAAACCACCACCATTATCTCAGTTTGCATCTATTACCACGCACCAACTCTATCAGTATAGATCCAAAAATCAAAGGAGTTACTCTGGATTTACATTGACATATGTGCGAGTAGAATTTGACCCCAACCATTTCACTTGTTCTGCTGTTTATGGGGGAAAGAGGGACAAGATATATGGCCTGCCTTATGTCACTTTTGCCTTGCACATGACTATTTTGGACACAAATGGGCTCACTGGTAGCACACCAGTGCGTATGATTCATGTCACGTTTATTTTATCCCCTAGATTTGTAAAAAAAAAAAAAAAAAAGTTTGCTCTAGTTTGCCTGAAGATTCTTGGTGGAACACTTTTCTGTCAGAAAGTCCAGTTTTGTCTAAGATTAACTTTTAGCATGCATGTGTCTATTTTTGACATTTTCAAAAGGAAAGTCAATGTTATCATTTCAATTTGACTTGTATATTGTATTCGAATGTTAATATAGAATATCCATTAATATTCTGTTTTGACATTACCAAAATGTAATGTTTTACTGTTTCTGAATTAAGATGTTTTGGAATTTCCTGCCTGTAAGGAATTTTGAAATTTCAGCTTTTTCTTCTAGTTTAGAACAAAAACAAATTTTGAGTAGTAGGCATTTTGTGTAGAAGGAAATTCCACTTTCCAACCAGCTCTATTTAGCTCTTACATAGCACTTTTTGTCTGTAAATCTCAAAGTACTTTACAAAGATGGTCGATATTATTATCCCCACTTACAGGCAGAGAAATGGAAGCACAGTGAGATGAATTGATTTGCTCAGGGTCACCCTGTAGGCTAGAGACAAAGCTAGGAATGGTAGCCAGGTGTCCTCAGTCCTGATCCAATGACCTAGCCACTGGGCCACGCTGCCTTTCATAAAAATAAATACAGAATATTAGCTAACACGCAGAACACTACTAATCAGTAGCATTGAGCAAAGGAACAGGAGTATTACCTTGTGTGAAAGAGACATTTTCAGCAACAGGCAATAAATGCAATTAGATATTAGGGTTCTCCCCCAACACCCTCCCCCCAAGAAAAGGTACACTGGATTTATAAATGCATGCAATCTAGATCCTTACATACGCTCATACTAACCTTTTACAATTAAATATTGGAATTCCATATTAATCTCACTCAAATGATGCATAGCAAATGCCAGACAGCATCCTTTGTTCTCAGAAACTAAATTATTGCCTAGTCCAGATCACTGACAGCATTTCAGCCATATACCTTTTGAACAGAGGACTGTAACAATCTACTGCCCAGATAAATACAGAATTTAGCTGTGTACGTGATGGCTAGTACAAGAAGGGGGAATGTAATGAAACAGGACGGTAAATGAAAAAGTGCATAATGCAAGAGCATGGTTAATCATTTACTTGAAATCTTAACCCTTAGATAGCAGAAATATTTACACGTTCTTCAGACAGAGTGCCATAAAAATAAAATGACTCAGGTTCACATTATTGACAGCTTTGAATGGGAGGACAGTGCAGTGGGTGGTTTACTTTAGCAAAAGGCTACTAACTTCCATTGCCCCGAATGAATGTGTTTCGATAGACAGAGACCCTGAAACAGGTATTTGCCCATAACAAACACAAGTGAAACACATATAGTATGTGCTGACTATTTGTAACACAAAAAAATAGAAGTGAGGTAACTGCTGCAAGGTGCTACAGGCAACGTTATGGGAACTAGAGATTATGCTGCCTAAATCTGAACATTCAGAGTCAAATTAGCAAACTGATCCTCTGATTTAATTGTCTGAAAAACCTGATTGGCTGAAGATTCTAAAAGACAAGATTTCCCTGTGAAGTAATTCACACCGAACTGCATGTCTCCAGACAAACACCAGAGCAACCAGATTTTCTTCAGTCCTTAGAGCATTTCAGGATTAAGAACTGCAAACAAAAATTGTTGTGGCCTTCCCAACAACACCTCCTCCGACCCCACACCTTTTTATTGTAGTTTAACAGACTATTTTGGGAGCACAACAATCTAACAAACACCCAGAGAGAACTTCAGCATTTAAGGAATCAAGTGATAAGACAGCAAAAGTCTATGTAAAGTTTCCTTAACAGGGGCCTTGTCTAACCCTGCTCTGAATACAAGGGCACTAGTGATTAGTAATGATCCCATACAGCATAAATGCAGCCTGGGGGATTCCAATGCAGGGCTGAATATTGTAATAGTTTCTGTTCTGGCTGGGTCTGTATGTGGTGTATCCACACCCAACCCTAAGGGTGTGGCTTCTCTCAGTGAGAAAGGACCCCATCTCAGTAAGTAGCTCTGAGAGGAAGTTGAAGGGGGTATGCACTTCCTGCCCTGGGAAGGAAGGGAAGCTGTTTTTTACCAGCAGCATGAGGAACGCTGCCTTTGTACCCTCGCCGAGTAACAAATACATGTTGTTCTGTGAAACTGAACTCACACCAGCAGCGTTATTGCAGGGATTCGGCCAGGCTGTGCTAACCCAACAATAAGGAGACTTGCAAGGTCACATAGCAGTATGAGCCTAGCTCTGAGATTGTGCTGAGTTACTCAGCAAAAGGGAGTGTTGCAGCCCAAAAGCAGCAGACTTTTGTAAGACTAGACATGTTGATAGCAAGAGGCTGATAAGGATTTGATTAGATGATATGGTTGCCTGAGATAGCAGGGGACTGGACTTGATGACCCAGGAGGTCTCTTCCAGTCCTTTGTACTTATGGGAAGTCATAAAGGAACATATCGTCCATCTCTGCTGCACAGTGAGGAGGGAAGCAGAGCCAATGGGGGACCTGCCTAGAAGGAAACAGTATCTCTGTAGAAGTATCCCCCTCCTAGCATAGCTGCTGCTAGCCCCACAGAAGCTATGCAATGCCGTGGAGTGGGGTGAAAGGGACATGGTAAAGGAAGAGAGGGTAGTGTGCAGAGGATATCCTGACTGTGCAGCACGTTCCCTTTTCAGGAACAAGTACATTAAAAATGCAAAATGTACTGCTGCATGCAGGGCCAGCTCCAGCTTTTTTGCCACCCCAAGTGGCGAAGAAAAGAAAAAGAAAAAAAGAAAAACCCGATTGAGCTGCCGCTGAAGTGCCGCCAAAGAGGAAGAACGGGAATGAAGGACCCGCCGCTGAATTGCCACCGAAGACCCGGGTGTGCGGCCCCAATAACATACGGAGTGCCACCCCTTTCTATTGGCAGCCCCAGGCACCTGCTTCCTTCACTGGTGCCTGGAGCCTGCATGAGCAACAGTGCCTCGCCTTCTGCAGCACTTGAGAGGACATCAGGGAGTGTGAGGAAAAAGGGGAGAGCTGCTATGAATGGCTGGATTCCAGCAGATCTTTGCCTTCCACTGGAATAGCCAGTTCTCCCTCTCTGCCACCAACCACACCTTCCTCAGGACACAACACAGTGAGGTGACAGCACAGAATTCACAGCCTAGGGAGAGGGTGGGGCCATCTTTGCACCCTCCCAATCCCGGGCTGCTCCTGGTGTATCTGAGACAGACCCTCCTGGGGACCTGTCACACCGGTACCATTCTAGCACTCTCTTGCATGACCAGAAGTGGTGTTGCAGCAGCTCCACTCCGGTTTCCCCAGTGTCTTCTCTAGCCAGGCTACTTTACAGAGTCCAGGGCCTTTGCTTAGCGTCCAACAGAAAATAATAAAACAGCTAAATCTTCAGCCCACAGAGTCTCAGTGACTGGCCCCATTCTTTTCAGGAAAGCACCAGCTGCAATAAACTGTGCCCATGCCAACCCCGCTATTCCTGAGCTTCAAACTCACCACCCAGAGACTAGCACACTCTCTCCCTACCCAGCGCCTCAAGCAGGCTGTAGCACTCGTTTGGCTTCTGACATAAGCCAGACACCACAATGCAGCCTGTCGGCTTTGCTGGGCTTCCCCCTTTTAAATTCCCTTCTCAAGCTTAACAAGATGCAGCAGGGTGAGACTCCTTAAGCCTCAGGCTGCTGGTTAACCCTTTCCAGACACGGACCTGGCTTATCTAGAGATATGGCTGCACTTCAAAGTTAGGGTGTAATTCCCAGCTTGAAAGGACACACTCCAGCTAGCTCTGAGCGAGCTACTGTGCTAAATGTAGAGTGCCTTGGATGGGTATGTGCTCGGGGCAGTTAACTCGCTAGCCACTGCAGCAACACGCTATTTATAGAGGTGTGTCTCCTTGAACTTGCATTTACACCTTGTAGCACTGGTGTAGAGGTACCCTAAGTTACAACAGCCTCCAAGGGCTGCCACCTGGATTGTAGTGCTGCCCAGAATCTCCACAGCACTGCACGCTGCAGTCCGGCCCCGGCAAAGCCTCTGGCTCTGGCAAAGCCCAGAGGGAAGTCTTAAGTCTGTCTCCCTCGGTTTCTGCACCAAGGAAATCCTCCCCACAAGTTTGTAGGCCACTCTGGCACCTTTACCCAGACACCGTATTCCAGCAGTGGTCGCCCCGGTGCCAAATACAGAGGTAAAATAACCTCCCTACTCCTATTCGAGATTCCCCCGCCAGTCTGCCACGTCAGTCAGTTTACAGCTATTGTCCCATAGGTACCTGTAATGTAAAGACTACCTTTCCTGAGCCAGGCAGAGTCATGAGAGAACTCCATGACAGCTAGGGATGAGTGAAGCTCAGAAGATTCAGTAGCTGTGTTTGGATAAAGTTGTTCAAAAGTTTGTGCTCTTATCCAAAGCAGTTGAGGCTGTTAGCTCAATTTTTTGATGCACAGTTTGGGCTGGAAACATTAGAACAGCTGCCTTTTTTGTGGTATTTTGGTACTTCCAGTCTCAGCCAAACCCAGGAAGTGCAGGCTTATGTAGAAGTGTTTTCTTTTTTAAATTTAACTTATTTTGATGTCCATACTTTGGTTTGACTTCAGTGTAGGATGGGCGTGGCTCTTACTTTGACCCAAATCAGTTTACAAATCCCTAATTACTACACGGTAAAAGTTTGGTTATGGCACCAGCAGTCAAGACTTGCGTTGTTCATTTTGTACATTATGTCAGTACATTTGAACATGGATCTCATATGTTCTATACATCTTGGTAGTGATTCCTGACTCTGGAAGTCGGAATGTCGTTAATGGCAAGAAGAAAGTTCCCGACCTGTCCAGTGCCAGTGAATTGTGTGACACTACTTGTGTATTTATTTGCTGGATTATTAGTTCTTCAAGGAGCCAGACTCTGACATTTAGCCTCTGGCCTGCATTCTAACCCACATGCCTAATAGGGCTCTTTTAAAGAGATCTAGAGAGAAGGAGGGGAGAGGAATGAGTTGTGTCTACTCTAGATCACTATTGCTAGGCTGATGCACAATTAGCATTCCATGCCCAGAAATTTCTGGAATTGGGTGTGGTGATTTTGGCATCTTCAATAGATTTCCTATAGCTGGACTAATAAATTCCATTGAAAGCACATAGTCAGGGCAGCTGCTTTAGAATAAGACATGTGACCTGCATGGGTAGGGAGAAGCTCAGCCATAGGATCAGAAAGCAGTCTCATTTCCCCTAACTCTGTAGCATTTTGCAGCAGGGTTTTTCATTTATATAGGTAATACTGATTGGCTGGTTAATTAGTTAGCTGACTAGCTAATTGAGTAATTCCATAGTCCACTAGAGGAGGAGAAAGAATCTGCATGGATTCCAACTGGAGATTTCCGTAAGCAAGAGGAGGGAAGATATTATTATAGTGCTTTTGACACAGCAGACTGTATAGAGTTGGTGAACAAAGACTCTAACTGACACAGATGAACTCAATTTCAGCTTTTAGAACTCTGAGCTACTTCTTGCAGTGTTTCTGTGGGTTCTGATTGGTTTAGATTTAATTTTTCTTTTGTTTATATTTATGTATCACTGAAGATTATGTGGATTATGATGTAGCCTTGTTAGTAGAAATTACGGGGTTTTTTTTAAGCATTATAAGATTATATAAAGTTGGTACTCAAGAATTAAGTTAATTCCTTTTGTTCTTTTTGGACTTGAGTGTGAGGAGATTGACTCTATGCAATCCTTGCTGAAGATCCTCAATGACTGAATTCTAGGTCTCATGCTTTACTATATGAGTTGTGTTGGAGCATTAGGAGTGGGGTTGTGAAGTAAACACTAGCCAAAGGTTACACAATTACTCAAGGAGCTCCTCCACACAAAGCGCAAGTGTGGACTCTGCATTATGCCTTATGAGTATTATTACGGCCATTATGAGGCAGTCTGCTCACCCTGCCATGTCTAGCCAGATCTGTGAGCTGGTGTGGAAGGTGGGAGAACTGGTGGGATCCTTGTTTGTACCGTGAGGCGCTAGGAAGGAACAGTCCTGGTACTCCAATAAGCACAGAGTGTGCTATTTGGGACATCTGGCATATGTCCCAAATCTGTGCAATCGGGACATCTGGCATCGGTGCCGACTCCGTGGGTGCTCCAGCCCCAGAGCACCCACGGGGAAAAATTGGTGGGTGCTCTGCACCCACCGGCAGCTCTCCGCCCCATCCCCCTTGCCCCAGCTCACCTCCGCCTCCTCCTCTGAGCACACAGCCACTTCCTGCTTCTCCCCCCTACCTTCCTCCCTCCCAGCGCTTGCGCCGCAAAACAGCTGTTTCGTGCGGCAAGCGCTGGGAGGGAGTGGGGAGGAGGAGGAACGCGGCACACTGGGGGAAGAGGTGGGATCAGGGTGCAGATTTGGGGAGGGGTCCAATAGGGGCAGGGAGGGGGTGGAGTTGGGGCGGGGCCAGGGCAGGGGGGCGCGAGCATCCACTGGCGCCAACAAAAGTTGGCGCCTGTGACATCTGGTCACCCTAGCTTGGATGCACAAAGTGATCTAAGTGTCACAGTGCCTAGAAAATCACAGGAACAACACTGCAATCCAAAAAGGCAGAGTTAAGCACCATGGCTCCCTATACAATAAATGGGGAGAGATAAGGGCCTTTGACTGTAACCCACAAATGCCAGCATGCTAGGCAAGGGGTTCCACAGGAGAGGAGTTTCAACAGGAGAAAGTGAGGGAGCCTCACATCAGAATATCCCAATAGCTCGGTGGTCACAGCACATGCCTGAGATGTGGGAGTCCTGTGTTCAAATCCTTTCTCTCCTCTTCCTGAGTGGGGAGTTGAAGCTGGGTGTCTCACATCCCTGGTGACTGCTCTAACCACTGGGATAAAAACTATACTGTGGGTGGCAGCACCACCACCTCCTCTTTCTCCTGTGATGGCCAGATTCTGAATGGAACCTGCTCTTGTAGGCAGTCTCTGAGCATGCCTACCAGCTCAGGACCCGCATGTGAGGTAGGCAGCCAAATGCCTTTCTTTCCTAGTTAGTCGGTTGTTATGGGACTTAGGAGATAGGCATCTGGATGTGCAGTAGTGCACATGCAGGAGGGAGAAAGTTAGACACTAAGGAACTTTTACCCTGAAAACATAGGCGCTGAGTGAGTTTAGGTGCTTGCAGGGTTCAGTGGGAGTCTTGTGGATTGCAGGGGAGCCTAAACATGGGACTTCGGCACCTTAACCCAAGAAATTAGCATATTAAAACATAGCACAACTGAGTTTTTGCTATTTATTTCATTTTTAAAAATCCAAATATTTAACATGATCCAATAAGTACATTTTGGCATTACTGAGGGGCCCGATCCAACAAGGTGCTCATTGGCCTCCTGCCAAGTAGGGGATGGCCATCTTCCTCACCAACTGAAGATAATAGGAGTTGAGGATGTTTAACTGATAGGAAAACTACTTTACTGAATACTACACATACCTACTTGCCAGACAGCCAATACAGGCATTGAGAGATAATGACAGCTCCTTGGTTGTCACTGGCTGAGGTGCCTCACACATTCCTTTGAGGAAGTTCCTTTGTGACATGGTATACAGGATGTCTTCTCATATTCTGGCTTCATACAGTATTGCTCACTTGTTTAGACTCTAGTCTCCACCCATATGCCAGGATGTTTTTCTAAAATGGTAGATGCAATACATACTGTGATTCTTTAGTATTGAGACAACCTAACCAATAAACCTACACAATTATTTCCAGACAGTTTATGTTAACAATATAATAGTTTCCAGGGGCAGCTAGTCATTCGCGGCTAGTTGAACTAAGCCCCGCCAATCCTTTGTACAAAGATTCAAAGAGGTTTGCTTATATTTTTTCTATTGTCTGCTTATCTTAATTCCTTTGGAGAGACACCAGTCTGGCGAGGGTTGACATTGCACTAACTCTCCAAAATCCTTTCTCAGCAAGTACAACAGCAACCAGTCACCTGCCAGGACAAGCACACATGTAACACACCCACTTCTCCCATTTCACTAGAGGTACAGCTGTTTCGGTGGTTTGTGTTGTGGAGCAGAGTCAAGTGGGGAGGGACACGTGGATTCAGGTCAGTTATGGGAGCGAGGGAGGCGGTGGAAGTACGTTTTGCAGGGCATGGCAAAGGAAAGAGAAGGCGGTAACAGGAAAGACCTTTCTGCACTGGGAGAAGGGTAGGGAAGAGCCAGAGTATGTCTTTTCTTCACTGCATATTTCAGTTATGAGAAGTCACTAATAGTTTCTTTAGTGAAGAGAAAACAGTTGTTTATATTTCTGCTTAAGCTCCAAACTATTTGCTCCTGGCCATCTAATTGCTAGTGTATAGTTTAGCTAGGTTTGGCACTAAGAGGAAATACAAGCAAGATCTCTGTTCTGGGCTGATCTAAGTCCCATTTCAGTCATTTGACTTCCGTGGGAGCTGGATTAGCTCTTGTGTGGGCAAATGTAGCAGGATGTTGTGTGGAGATTTATCTATAGGAAAAATGCTCTCCAACATGTTTACACCTCCCTAATCAGGGACTGACCCTTGGTGCAAATAGAGTTGAATCTTAATGCGGTAGCCTAGTTGAGTTTTCAGTATTAATTTTATTTTTTTAAACAATGAGGGCCAGAAGCTCAGGGAAGTGAGGAAAGTAGGACCTTTAGCCTTTTCCCTCTAGCTACCACATGGACAGGAGATGCTCCCTCCCCCAAACCTCCCAGGGTGAAAGGCGGAAGAGCAGCAGCAGTAGGAGCACTAGGAGAGACCCCTTCACTAGTCTTGGAGCTCAGGAGCTCCCCAGACATGATTAGTAACAGACTCCAGGTGTAATTGTGTCTGCAGCAAAGGACTGTTTACTGTCCTGAGGGAAGTGAGAGGAAGAGATTAGGAAATGTGGTTGGGGGGCTGTAATATGTAGGGACCGGAAGGGGAAATCAAGGGGGCAGTTGGAAGAGTGTTTAACTGAGCAGGGGTAAAAGAAAACACTACAAACAGTGGAACAGCCAGGATATGCACATGCCATAACTGTGTGACTATATCATTGTGTCATTAACAGTTTTCAAAGTGCCGGAGGGGTGCTGAAGCCCAGCTCCACCCCAGGCCCCGCCCCCGCTCCACCTCTTCCCCTAAGGCCCTGCCTCTTCCTGTCCCCCCTTCCTGCCCTGTTCCATCCCTCCCCCAAGTGTGCCATGTCGTCGCACCTCTGCCCTTTCCCCACCCCCCACCCTTTTGCATGGCACAAAACAGCTGTTTGTGGCAGTGGGAAGTGCTGATCTGTGGCGGGGGGAAGGGGGAGCTGATAGGGGGGCTGTCGTGGGTGCTCAGCACCCACCATTTTTCCCCAGTGGGTGCTCCAGTCCCGGCGCCTATGCTTGTCCTGCCTCAGCCCTTCCCCTTTCTGGTTTATTATTCTCGTGTGTCATTCAAAAGCTTGACTGTAAGCTTTTCATAAAGAGACTCTGGCCCAGAGCCTCAAAGGCATCCACAGTGGGAGTTAGGCACCTAAAAAACTTTGAGGGTCTGGGTCTCTGGCTTTTTCTTTGTATTCTGAAGCATCAAGCACAGTTCTGGGTGCTCTAAAAATAAATGAATCCAACTGGAAGAGCAGATTCGCTGGTTAAATTACTGGATGGATGAGTGAGTGGGATTTTCAGAAGCACTCATGACTGACCTAACTCTGCTCCCATTGAAGTGAATGGGAGTTTTACTATCAACTTCAAAGGGATGAGAGTTAGGAAAGTGCCCCTGAAAACCTGAGAAGGTTTAACAGGAATGAAGAGGTTTCTGTGGGGTTTTTTTGGCCCCTCACACTAGATTCTCAGTTCAGCACATACTTTTGAAAAGGTGGATCATTGTACTGTACATTCATAATGGAGTCTTGCCAGTTTCGAGTGAGAGAAAACAGTGAGTGAGGTAATATCTTTTATTGGACCAGCTTCTGTTGGTGAAAGAGACAAGCTTTTGAGCTTACACAGAGCTCTTCTTGATATTATTCTGCAGTCACTACCAATTTAAAAGTGTACTGCATGCTTAGTCTTTAGGGGACGTTGGGTGGCTTTAGAACTGGAAGCAAAGATTATTTTGACCTGATGAACCAGATCATCTGGATATGTTTCAGTAGGGTGTATCCATGCAGGTTGCTACACAATCCTAAGGTAAATGCCTGAAGGCATACGCTTTGTCATTTGGTTCCTGACCTGAGAGCAGATTCCTTCCAGTGAACTAATGCATTTCAAACACACCATTTATGATTTGTTTGAACATCAGACTGGCAAAAGAAACTGGATAAGTATATTACCAGGTCATGCCATTCTGATCAATTTTGTCCATTTTGCTTTAGAGTTATTGGCCAGATTTGGCTCTCAGTTCCCCTAGGTAAATTCAGATATCCCTTAGGGTCATTGCAATTATTCTCTTGTTTTGTATCTTTTTCAATATAAGAATACATTTGTCCAGAAAATGACAGGGTTTATTCTTTTGAGTGGTAAATGAACTCAATGATATTATACTGGTGTAAAATGAGTTTAAGTGAGAAGAGAATCAGGCCTATTCTAAATGTTAATGTTAAAGAGGCTAAATCCTGTTTCAACTGAAGTCCATGGCTAAGCTTCCATGGACTTGAAAAGGACCAAGATTTAAACCAAAGTGAGTCTATATGGATAAATTTAAATATATGCAATTTGACATTAAAACATCTTAACAGTCCAGATGATTCATCTGGTGAAGTTTCTCCAGGGGTTTGAGAGAGTCTCCATTCAGTCTGTCTGTTTTAACTTCTGGTTAGCCAAGAATTCAAGGCATCAGTAACATCCATTTCTACTCTCATCTCAGCAGTATTCCTATGGAGCAGTGGCTGGATGCTTGAAAGGATTTAAGCATTGTGACGCTGAGTGTAACACTGCCTAACTGTTAGGTTGCTAAAAATATCACAGGAACAGCACGGAGCTGCTCAAAGCCTGATTTAGCCTCTTAGGCTCCAGTGGTATGAATGGGGAGAGTTAGCCACTTTACACAGTGGTGCTCAGAAGAAAACCAAGTGAGGTTCCATTGGCCAGATGGACAATCGTATGTAGGTGCCTAACTGCCATGGATGTCAATGGAAGTCAGGAGTGAATACCTGTAAGGATGTGTTCACTCCAGCCCAGAAACTTGGCAAGACCCACACATGTCAGCCTTGACTGACATGCACATGACAGCCTCTCCAACTCTGATGGTCAAGCAGAGGAACAGACCCACTGAAAGTCAGCTCTACTGAGCTTCACATGTTGTAATCAGAGGGACACGTACAGAACCTCCTAAAAACTGCTATCTTAAAACATGAAATTGCAAGGACAGTAAGGACACCGCTCCTCTCAAAAAACACCATTTCACTTGAGCAGCTCCTCTGCTCCAGGACTCTAAATACACAGGCAACTGACTCTACACATGATGAGTTTAAAAATCCTTCCAAATCACTGGAGAAACATGTAGTCCCAGACACAAGGAGGAGGGCAAAGCAACCAAGGTGTGAACAAGGGAAACTCCCTACACACATACCCACTGCCTTATCCCTTTTCCACATGCTCAGCAACCTGGCAGACCCAGCCAAGACACACTCTAGCAGCAGTCACGCTCAGTCACATTCCAGGGAACATCAGAGAAGCTCTGCACCTTCTGGCAGCAGGGGACACATGGGTCTATGCATTAGAGCAGTTCAAGAGAACACTCTTCCCTGATCTGACCCTCCTGGGGAGGGCTGCTGTCTCCTATCATGGCAGCTGTAATAAGGCTGTTCTCCCTCTAGGACTAGTTGCTGCCATAGAGGACCTGGTGATCCAAATGTCTGTCTCAGTGCCACCTGGCAACTGCAAAAATCCACCATCAACTCATTCCTATGCTGAAACACACACTCTGGGATCACATGGCAGCCTCAGGCTGGCAGGGAAGACAGCACAGATGGGCCCCTGCCCACTCTCCAAAACAACACCCCACCAGGCACCCCTGCCACCCTCGCCCATGCTCCCCAAACACTGCCCCCCCCCCACAATACATAGCTCCCACAGAACACTACAATAGGACGCCCAGCACTCTAATACTCACCAGGGCTGTGGACAGAGTGAGCAGGGGAAGAACAGGAGTCATACAGCTGGACACAGCACCAACAGCCGCCCCAGAAGAGGCACAGCCCACCCCCTTCCACCGCACCCAGCTGGGGAACCCCACCACTCCAACAGGGCCATACACAGCCAGAGGAAGAGATAAGTAAGAATGTGGGGAGACACCACATCCTGACCCTCAACAGAGAGCAATCCTTTGCTTCAAAACTCCCTGGCACGGGTAATCCTCCCTCTCCCCTGCCGCCAGAGCGCCTTGCATTACTCTACAGCTGGGCTCAGTGCCAGCTGCTGGTTGCTGTGCAACCCAGCGCCCAGCTCCAGGTCAGGCTGGCGTGCCGCCAGTCTGTAGAGAGAGAGAGGCAGCCAAACAAGGTAGGAGTTCAGCAACTACTTAACGGCCTATGGCAGAGAGAGATGCTTAGTAGCACCCAGGCGGCTGGACTTGGGCATTACACAGTTGCTCTGTGCTGAGAAAGGATCAGGTTTCAGCAGCACACACAAGCATGGGCTCATGAAGTCACTGTACAGTGCCACTTTTGACCACCCAATAAAAGCTGAAGCCTAACTGGCCTGCACCCCAGCACCAGCATGAAAAGTCCCAGGTCCCAGAGCAAGGGAGCAGCCACTGGGCTCCGAGGGTGGAGGTGGTGGCATGCTCAGTGTAGGCCTAATGTCACTGAGCTTGAAACTGAAACCATTAATAACCTTATGGCAGGCCACACTGAGGAACTCACCCATGCCTGGCCTCAGAAATGGAGCTCTGCTGATAGTGACAGGTGTGTGTTGGATGCAGCTCCTGGGTCAATGCCCTGGGAGGTCACAGGGACTGGCAGACATTAAGAAGAAGGGTAGACTTATTTGGAAGCAGGCTAAAGTTGGCTTGCAGGTGATTGCTAGGTGAAGGGGAGGTCCAGTGTGGGGAAAGCCTGGGCATCCCAGCTCCCCAAACATCTGAGGGTGGCAACCGTCACCCTCTCAGCCAGGGCAGTACTGGAGACTGGGGAGCTAGACACCACGTGGATCAGTCACTGACCATGCCATAAGTAATAGCAGTAGGACAGATTCAAGAAAACATTGGAAGGCACTTTATGGGTCATCAGTCACAGAAGGCAGCTGGCTGAGTGGAGTACTTGCACCACTGCACAGGCACGAGCCACAATGACAAGGCAGGAAGGTTCTGTTTCCCTTCATCTTCTGCCCTAGCCCCCTTCAACCCACCTCCCCCTTCCATGTCCCAGGAGAGCAGGTCAATGAAAGTATCTGTTTTATGCATTGCACACTGGGATTCCAGAGGAGGTCCTCAAGGTTGGCACTCTCGGGTGTCTGGTGATGGTGCTCATCTCTGAAAGGCAAGTGTAAATAATAGTGGCTTTTTAGAAGTGCATTGCTGATGACCATCATGTTCATGGAATCCATTCTATGCCTGGAGATGTAGACATGCGCCTTGTGCTGGGGTTTTCTGATAGAAATATACTTGCCATCCACCAGCCATAGCATGTGTGGGAAGGTTGCAGTCAGGTAAAAATCTAGCATATTTCAACTTTGGGTGGCTGGGTTGGAAAGGAGCTAACTGTATTCTCCCCCACGGTTTATGGTGACCCCCAGAAACTGTCATAGTACCTTGAAGGCCAGGGTCGAGGTGATGTTGAAGGTCTGGGCAGTGACTTGTTGAAAGGATCCCGAGGACAGTGCAGCCAGGGCTATGCTGATCCGCCTGGAGATGAAGGTTGCATGGCTCCTGCGTGTGGTGATGGTGAGACTGTTGTGCGGCACGTAGCATTGGTGCGGTAGTGTGTCTGGGTCCAGATGGTAGCACTGCATACATGCCCCCCATAAAAGGCCCAGGAAGTTGCAGCAGGGTCGGTAGGTTCGGGATGGCCTCATAGACAGCTGCCATCAGGCTTGGACTGGGGCTAAGGATGGGGCACCATCTTGTTGCAGCTGATGGGGACAGTGCTGCAGCATGAATGTGCTGTTGCTCATCATTGGTGTATGTCTGGTTGCCCCTTCTCTGCCAAGCAGCCCTCCCTCACCCTCTTCCACCTACAGTTGTCCTTCCCCCTCCCTAGCTTAATCCCAGCCATCCCTCTCCCTCCCTAGGATACCCTCTCTGCTTCCCTGCTCTGACTATCGGTGGTTCCCCTTCCCCCCCTTAGCTGTCTACCTCAGCTGTCCTTAACCTCTGCTATGTCCACCTACATACTAACCCAACTCCCATTCCCATCTGTACCCTACATCTAGCTCTATCTAGTCTGCTGGGTTCCCGAATTGCTGTCTCTCGCTTTCTGTCTCACTGACTCAGACACCTCTCTCTCACTCACTTGATACTTCTCTGTTGCCCCCATGTGGCTCCTATGCATGGACTGGGGGGCTGTGTACTCATTGGTGCCCTTCATTCTGCGCCGTGGTGGTAGGGAGAAGTCAGGTGTTAGGCGTGGGCTGAGCACACCTGCTAGATCAGGCCCTGCAGACATGATAGGTGTGTGGATGTCTATCCCCAGGTGTTTTGAGCATTACTCTGGGGCTGAGGGATGACATAGGCACCCAGACTCCTGGAGTAAGGTAGCAGTGCATGTGTCCATGTGTGGAAGCTGAGACACCGAGGGCACTTTACCAGTGACAATTTATGTGCTTAGGGAACTTTAACTATGAACGCCTAAGCACTGACTGTGTTCAGTCACCTACAGTGTTCGGTGGGAGGTTTTGGGCATCACTGTGGAGCCAAAAGTGACAGGTGCCTAAACTGAGCACCTAATTCCTTCTGAGCATCCAGCCCCAGATGTTAATCTGCAGTCATTAAGTGACTTACTGACGGCAGTGACAGGACTGGTCTTTCTGATGTTGGCTTTTGTGAGTAAAGCGATATGTTTCTTGCTGGGTTCAGTTCATCATTTTTTATCGTACCATCTGGCCTCTGGTGCAATGGTTTTGTCCGCTTCATATTACCGACTTTTACACCTCAGGGAAAATGACTGATTTTTACATGGGTTTTAATATTAAAAAAGACCACTATGATAATTTAGTCTGATCTCCTGCCTAATACAGGCCATAGAATTTCACCCAGTAACTTCTGTACGAGTCCTCATAACTTCTGGATAAATCTTTTAGAAAGACATTCAGTCTGGATTTAAAACGTCGAGTGATGGAGAGTGCACTACAAGGCTTAGTAAGTTGTCACAATTGTTAATTGCCCTCACCGTTAAACCTTTGTTCCTTATTTCCAGTTTGAATATGTCTGCAGTTTGGCGGCTACTTGATCTTTGTCTGCTTGAGTAAATATCTCTCTCCTATCAAAAATCTTTGCCCTAAGTAGCTTCTTATAGATCATGATCAAGTCACATCTTACCCTTTGATCATCTTAATTGCCTGAACTTCTTAAGTCTCTCACCATAGGGCATTTTTTCAGACTTCAAATAATTTTTATGGCTCTTTTTTCTTTTTTGGACCTGTTCGAATTGTCAGTATCCTTTTCCACTGAACTTTACTGGAATCTGTTACCTTTTGACCAAACACAAATACGATTGTCGAGGGCCTTGAGGATTCCCCTCTTCAGGGTATTTTCAAACAGAAGAAACTTATTAGGACATATAAAGACATGTTTGGATGTTTAAATGAGAACTTTAACTTACATTTATGTAGGTTTCCCACTAGGGTTGCCAACTTTCTAATCACACAAAACCGAACACCTCTGCCCCGCCCCTTCTCCAAGGCCCCTCTCATGCCCCCCCCTTCTCTCCTGCCCACTCGCTCCATCAACCTCCCTCCATCACTCACTCTTCCCCACCCTCACTCACTTTCACTGGGCTGGGGCAGTGGTGCAGGAGGGGATTCCTGGCTGGGGCAGGGGTTGGAGTGCAGGGGCAGGGGTGAGGGCTCCAGCTGGGGATGGGGCCAAGGATGAGGGGTTTGGGGCACAGAAGGGAACTCCGGGCTGGGGCAGGGGGTTGTGGTGCGGAAGGGGGTTCAGGGTCCCATCGGCGCTTACTGCAGCTCTGAGGAAGCGGCCGCCAGGTCCCTGTGGCCTCTAGAAGCATGGGCAGCCAGGGACGCTCTGCACGCTGTCTTTGTGCCTGCAGGCTCTGCCCCCTCGCAACTCCCATTGGTCACATTATCCGGCCAATGGGAGCTGTGGAGCTGGCACTCAGGGCAGGAACAACACGTGGAGCCTCCCAGTCCCTGGCTGCCCCAGAACCTAGGGGCTGCAGGGACCTGGCAGCCACTTCCAGGAGCCACATGGAGCTAGGGCAGGTAATCAGACTTTTAATGGCCCAGTCGGTGGTGTCGACTGGAGCCGCCAGGGTCACTTTTCGACCGGGCATTTGGTCAAAAATCGGATGCCTGACAACCTTATTTCCCACTAGTTTCTGCTTTGGTCCTGTGTATGAGTCTGTGACAGAGAACTGAGAGCCAGTTGCTGACCCCACACTCTGATCACTTAAGCAGTAATTAGCTCCACCAGGAAAGACCTGGTGGAGGAGGAGAGTACTTAATTGCCTAAGAAGACTGGGGATTAATGAGTTGATGAGCTAATTATCTCATCAGCTGGGGAGGCTAATTAAAAGCACAGGAAGGAAGTGTTGGGGCTAGCTAATAGAGCCCATTGGAGACTGAGTCTCTGGTTGGAGAGACTTTTCCTGGAGAAATGGCTGAAGGACACGGTAGTTAGCAGTGCTGCACAGTGACTGTGATGGGGACTTGGTGGTGCTAATATTAATAAAATACTGAGTCTCTGTATGGTCCCTGATTTTTAACAAGACTGAGTGAACACACTGAGATTTGATGTGATTTGGGACTGATGGGAGCAAATCAGTTATACACTTCCCCCCTCACCCCCCCCACCCCGAATTAGATGTGCACAGAGAAAAAACATTTACTGCTGTCACTTCATTAATTGCTACTGTTACCTCTGATCAATTTCTATCTGACTGAGGAAGTTTCTGTTGCTATATCTGAAGCCTTTAGGCGATGTACATTTTAGAAACAACTTTGCCTAGATTTCATATATTTGAAGCATCTTTACCATAAAGCATGAAGTCACTGTTAACTATGACCTTCATGAATATAGTGCCAAATACTGTTATGAGTTCTCAGTTGAGCCTATAGTCACTCTGAATTTACCCAGGGGTAAGTGAGAGCAGAATTTAGCCAATGGTGTTACAGGTGATTGTATGCTGCATTCTACGGTCATAATGAACTATAGTTGTACAGGCTAAAACGGTAGTATTTTAATCACAGCAAGACTGTATTACTTGAAGCACATTGCAGGAATAGGATAATTTTTAATCTAACTCCAGTAGATTGCAACTGGGCAAAATACCGCCTGTTGAGTTTTCAAAAACATTTGCAAATGTGGAAATATTTTACAAAATTCTATAAAATTTCTATTACATTTTGGGCAATATTTTTTGCTCTGTTTGCAAAAAAACCAAAACAAAACAATTGAAAAAGCCATTTCTACTCAAAGTCACACTTGAGAAATTTAAGAGTTAGAGATTATGATGGTGAGAGTTACTGCCTGACAAATGTCATATGGAGTAGAAGTGAGCCTCGGGCTGGAAGCTAGGAGATCTTGAGTTTTGTCCCATCACTGGTGTTGATTTGCTTTAATAATACTTTCTACTCATATTGAATTTTATAAACATTTAACTATGTCTTCCAATACTTCTGTGAATTAATCAAATATTATTGCCCCACTTTTAATGACAAGTAAATTAGCTTTTAATTTAACATTCAGAGCAAGTCAGAAGCAGGATTGGAATATAGGTTTTCTGACTCCCAGACTCTTGTTAATCCACTAGATTATAGTCACCATCATGCAAATCAAACTTTCAGTGTCTCAGTTTTCAGATCTGTAAACATCTAGTATCAACTTCATTTGAAAAAAAGAAAAAACAAATTTAAAAAAGTCCTTAGCTGCATATTGCCATTAGCAGTAAATGATTACCAACTGTATTAACACAAAAGGTTTATGAAATGTCTGAGTTTAGCATATGTCCCAATGTGCAGCATATCTTCAAGTCTCTGGGCTCTGAGTGCTGAAACTGTTGTTTGAGTTGCTTGGACGCGGTGTCTATGTAATACCTGATTTGAACACTAATTGTATTGTTTTCAATTTTTAAAAAATCATCTTTGATTAACATGGATTTTGAGGTTATCTTAAGTGCTGAAGCACCAGACATCCGCATAGTGATGACAGGTCTTTGGCCAAACGTGCAATCTATCTTCTAATACTTGCCATGATTTGAAATATAAAAGGTTGTTGGTTTATTTAAAAGAAAAAAATCTTAATGTTTAAATATTGCAGTGATTGATGCAGTTTAGTAAGAGATGACATTTCCCAGTCTGAATGTCCTCTTACCCACTATCTGGAAGAGCTTTTTCCTGCTTTTAAATACAGCATAAAAAGAAGCAGAAGGAGGCCTTGAAGTATAGTTATGTAGGTTCATCCTCCTAATAACAGGGCATTTGCAACAGCAGTCACTCTGTATCTGCAGTGCACACCTGCTGGCTTTCATTTAATTTTTACCTGCAGAGAAGTGGAAGAAAAGCAGGTGACTGGCCAAGATGCTCAGCTGGAGTGAAGCATACATTGCCTGTTGAGCTGGCCTTGGTGCAGGGTCAGATCCTGCTGGCTGGGTGGAGGGGGCAGGTGTGCTGCAGAGGCCCAGGGAACAGACAGCCAATTGGAAACCCTGAAAAAGATCCCAGTTTTGAAAGAAATGGAGAAAAAAACCATCAGGAAAAGGGCATAGTTGTCCGTATTTTAAAATACTTTCCTGGCCCAGTTCTGCAAAGAAGCCATGGCTCTGGGAACTGCTGGGTCATGTGCACTTCCTTGGGAAGGTAGGTGCTTCAACCCCAACAAGGAAGGGGAAGAAGTCGAGACTCCCATGTGCCTCTGTGAATCTGCTTTGCTCCGGTCCCTTCTGCAATCCTTGCCCCCTGAGCACTCTGCTTCCTCTACTCTAGTAAAACAACTAAGGACCCCTGCTGAGTCAAGTGTTGCCAGCTGTCCTCATGGAGAGGAGACACTAGTTTTCCTTCTACTTGCTTGGAGAGGAGCTATACAACTGGGACACAGGGGAGACGCTGTCTCTGGAAGATGAGGCTCCTGGTATGGGAATCGTAGGACTCGCTTGAACCCCCAGCCCCGAAAAGTCTTCTGGTCCCTTTCTGCTTGTGTTAGTTTAGTTTCTTACTGTAAACACCATCCCTTGGAGTAAAGACCTTTGTGACTGCAACTTGTCTTTCTAAACCAGAGGTGGGCAATCTGCGGCCCCCGGGCCACATCCGGGCCACGGGACTGTCCTGCCCAGCCCTTGTGCTCTCGGCTGGGGAGGCTAGTCCCCGGCCCCTCCCCCACTGTCCCCTCTTCCCCCGCAGCCTCAGCTTGTCGCGCTGCTAGCGCTCTGGGTGGCGGGGCTGTGAGAGCTGCTGGCCTGTCCCGGTGCTCTAGACTACGCAGCAGCATGGCTGGCTCTGGCTGGGTGGCACAGTTGCCCGTCCTGGTGCTCTGAGCGGCATGGTAAGGGGGTGAGGAGTGGCGGGGGTGGGGTTTTGAATAGGGGCAGGGGCTTGCCCACAAGCTTGAGTATCTTAAACATCAGTTTTCAATAATCCATATAAAAAGCATTAACAAGACAAGTAATAGTTAAGAAGAAAACATAAAGCTAAAAAGCCAATGCGTCCACTAAACAATGATATAGATCTCAGCCACCTGATGTTGATCTTTACCAAAAAATGAATTAACCTTAAATTGATTTATAAAATAATTACCGCTGTGATGCAACCGCAGTTATGTGACAAATTACAACTAGAAATAAGCCTTTGATAAAATTCCTTGCTATAGTTACAGGGTTTGCTCACTAAAAGGGATAAGATAACTAAAAGAAGACAGACTTGAAATATGAAGTGTTTAAATGCTGTCCTTCCTGTTCTCTTACTTTGCAAGTTGTTCAGTTTCACAAAATATTAACTGTCATGGGATTATTTTCCACTCTTTGATGAAGAAGCACCATTCTTGAACAACTTGACTCATCCCCATGCAGTGGTAGATAAAATCTCTGTCACTCTTTTTTATAGTATGTATGATTTATGAAGATAATTTACAAACTATTTCCTATCACCAATGATCTGATTTGTGCAACTAGCTACAGCAAAGCTGCCTTATAGGTAGGATTACTACTAGAAAATACATGGACAATGCCTCCACATTCAACATTTGGTGGCACAGAAGATACAGATATTAATATAGTACAAAATGTGGTGAATGTTTTTTTTAATTTTTGCAAGGATGGAAAAAGAAGTGGAAGAAAGAGGTGCTTAGGCGGAGTCATTGAGGTGCACGACATTCAAGAGGGCCTGTGACAGGGGGTACTTGGCCCTTTGTGGCTGCCTGCTGGAGGTCCTACTAAACCACTGCCCCAGGAAGGAGCAGTGAATAAGGGTCCTCCAGGCCTGCTTAGGGGAAGCAGCCAATCACAGCCCAACAGGCTAAAATAAAAGGTGCTGCAGGGCCCTACCAGGTCAGTTCTTGGCTGGGACCAGAGGGTGAAGAAGGGTGCTTCTCGTTGGCCAAAGGTGCTCATCTGGTTGTATTACAGAACCTGGGAGAGAGAGGACCTGAGAACTCTAATCCTAAGGTAATGGGTGAAGGTCAAGGGACCCGGTGGGAAGAGGCACAGGGAATGCAGCAGCAACTAATTAAAGGGAGTAGTAGGTAGCTGCTGTGCATAGGGCCCCTGGGTTGGAACTTGGAGTAAAGGGTGGGCCTGGATTCCCCCACTGGAAAAGTGGCATAAGTCCCAAAAAGGGGACAAGGCTTGTTTAGAAGCCTGAGCAAAGGGCTAGATTTAAAGGGTCCAGAGACAGGGCTGAAGTCCCTGGTGAGGGCAGACAGTTTGGCCAATTCTTTGCTATCCTGGAAGTGGATCCATTTTTGATTGTGCAACTTGGCTGGAGGGTTGAGCTACTGAAGACTCCCTCCCCTAGCAAGGTTGGCACGGGGTGCCAGGAGCGGGGTGGGGTGGAAGATTGCACTACCACACCTAGCAACTAGGAGGCACTCAAGAGGTGAGTGCCCTGTCACAGGGCCACTCAGCAAACATAAGCTTAGATGTGATATTAAGTATCTTGATCAGTAAGTTGCACTGTATAACACAGATGATGAGCTGGTTGTTATGAATGTGATGTGTAAAAGGCACAGGTCTGAGTGTATTATGGGGTTTTGGCCAAGACATAGAGTGAGAAGTGCACCGGGTAGGGACATATGAGGAATGTGGTATTCTGTGGGCCAAATTCTCATCTGCTACACAGGTGCAACCCCAGTGGAGTATATGGGACTGCATTGGTGTCCCTCAGAAGAGTACTTAGCTCTGTATATGTGCACGTCTGACATCACTTGTGGCCTGGGATGAACGGGGAATGCCCAGTTTTACATTACATTCTCTTCTATTTATTAATTTAGTTAGTTACTGTAGGCTAGGATGCTGAATGCCATAGGATGTGCAATATTTAGTCAGAGTTTCTTGGGATCTTTGTTTCTAAATAAACAACTCATATAAAACAAGGAGAAAGGAAAAACTCCTTTTTGTAAGGGGGAATAGAAAAAATAGGGAAGGCGCATTAGGAAAAATACTCCTTTGATAGTGAGATCGTTTCAGTGTTTGGGAGAGTTTTACATAATCCATTAGGAACTTGGAAGAGAAGAAAAGGGGAAATGAAAGGGAAATGGGCTGTTGATCTATTAACCATGTGCTCATGCTTCCTATTTCAGCCACTCTATGGCCTCTGGTTGTGGTTACTATTGTTGGGCAGAGACTCAGCTGTGCTGGCAGCCACTTCAAAAAAATGAAACCTGAAGTTGACCCAGCTGCTGACCCTGGCATTTAGGAAGGTTAATTCTACTTCTACACAAACAGGGGTAGTCTAGTGGACTTCGCAAAACCTGCCTGCATACCTGAGTTCTAATCCTGGCTTTAGCACCAATTAACTTGTGGTCTTGAACCTTCAATTCTCCTACCCAAAAGGGGAGCATAAGGGTTAATTTGTGAATGCTTTGGATGTAAGTAATACATATTAATAATGGAGCTCATGAGGAGTAGGAAAACAAGTGGAGGCAGTTTGCTAAGGGTTTAAGGCCTGCCTCTGGAAGTGATGTCCATGGTCTGGTTGGACTGACAAAGTGTGTGGTGTTCTAGCAGCTTCTGTACATTAAGGCAACATGGGAGTAGACATCCAGAGCATCGGAGACCCTGACAGAGCCATCCCATACCATAGGCTTGTTTTTGGCTGCACCATCAACCCTCGGAAGGGGTGGGACTGGGAAACCCTGTCCTCCGACGGAGTAGCAATAGATAAGGCTGTTCTTCAGGGAGCTCAGGCAGGTAAAGATGAGTGAGAGAGTTCAGCCTCTTTCCAGAGCCTTTCTTTCAGGGAGGAAGGGTGCTGCAGTGCTTAAAACTTTGTTTGGGATTCGGGAAACCCCCAGTCAGTTCCCTGCTCCATGACATATTATTTGTGTAAACCTTGGGCAAGTCAGTGATTTCAATGGGAGATACATACTAAGCCCCAGAGCCTCAAAGGTTTTTAGGAAGCTATCTCTATGCCTCAGTTCCCCATCTGTAAAATACTGACATTACCTATTTGGTAGGGGTATGGTGAGGATCAATACAGTAAAGATTACAAGGTGCTCAGACACCCCAGTAATATGGGACCATATAAGTACCCAGGGTAGATAGCCTATTTGGCTGTGACTTTATTTTTTATTTTTTAATATGCAAGTCAAAAAGTGTAGCACACCACTCCAAAGTGATAAATGAGAGACCTGCATGAACATGTGCAGAAACAGTGGTAGGGATTGAGCAGGGGAAACCCACATTCGTATTACAAAACAAGAGATTATCTGAGCTTTTCTAGCCAGGATATAGGTGGGAGATATTTACATAAACTGAGTTGTCTATTGCTACACTCATACTGTAGTAAAGAGATGGTGGAGGAGACCTGCAGCTCATCTCTATTAGGCTATCTCTTCCTAATCATATCCTTTGGCATCCCCAAATAAACACACACCGCAAATGCACCCATGCTCTTAACTCCATTCCCTCCTGCATGCAACCCAACAGGAGAGGCAGAAGCTCCCTGAGAATGTGGGGGTAGAGGGACAGAATGGGGAGTGAGCGGAGATACTGAGACTTGGAAGGGGGTAGCTGGATCCGTGCTGGAAAGGAGGGTCCTGGGTGTTCTCACCTGCTCCTTGTCCCTGTGGAGGCTGCTCTAGCTCCTATTTGTCCTGCTCTCGCCTTCGCAGCCCCTTCCCTGGGCATGTGTGAATTGCAGGTGTGGAACCCCCGCACAGTATTTCCACTGCGGAGGAGCTAGCCCTCCCTGGCCTATCAGTTCTGCCGCTCATGCAACCCAGCCCATACCATTCACAACTCAATCTCCGCACACCCTCATAGCTCGCCTCAACTCAACCTTTACCTGTTCAACTCATATCCACTGGGCAATAGGCCTGGCTGCCACGATATTAATGTAATGCTCGTGGGCAAGCAGGGCTGAGGTCATACACAGGTCATATACTTGCTAAGTATCTAAGGAATATGTGAAGAGACTCTGGACAGTGCAAGACGATACTACGAAGTTTATGAAGGAAGTGTAACCAGCCCATCTTGGCTGGAGAAATTGAGAGATTTTGGGTGTGGAAAATGGAAGTTAATTCTAGTAAAATTCCAAAAACCATGAAAGAAGTCAGTTGATGGTTGCAGGATCCAACATGGGGAACATCCTTCACTGGGAAAGTGAAGGCATCTTAAAAAAAAAAATAGAAGAAAGGGGAATTTGATAGTAATTAGTAAGGAGAAATCTATAGCCAGCAGAGTAAAGGACTGTAAGGGACCGCAAGAGGACTTCTAATCTAGTCCCCTGCATTTGTATTATTTAGACCATCCCTGACAGGTGCTTGTCTAACCTGCTTTTTAAAATCTCCAGTGATGGAGATTCCACAACCACTCTAGGCAATTTATTCCAGAATGCTGTTTGCTTGCTTTTTTTTTTTTTTGCAACAGTGTTACACTATTGACTCATATTTAGCTTGTGGTCCACTATGACCCCTAAATCCCTTTCTGCAGTACTCCTTCCTAGGCAGACATTTCCCATTTTGTATGTGTATAACTGATTGTTTTCTCCTAAGTGGAGTACTTTGCATTTGTCTTTATTAATGTTCATCCTATTTACCTCAGACCATTTCTCCAGTTTGTCCAGATCATTTTGAATTTTAATCCTATCCTCCAAAGCACTTGCAACCCCTCCCAGCTTGGTATCATCTGCAAATGTTATAAGTGTACTCTCTATGCCATTATCTAAATCATAGATGAAGATATTGCACAGAACTGGACCCAGAACTGATCCCTGTGGGACCCCACTTGATATGCCCTTCCAGCTTGATGTGAACGATTAATAACTACTCTCTGTGAATGGTTTTCCAACCAGTTGTGCATCCACCTTATAGTAGCTCCATCTAGGTTGTATTTCATTAGTTTGTTTATGAGACACTCATGCGAGACAGGTTTCAGAGTAACAGCCGTGTTAGTCTGTATTCGCAAAAAGAAAAGGAGTACTTGTGGCACCTTAGAGACTAACCAATTTATTTGAGCATGAGCTTTCGTGAGCTACAGCTCACTTCATCGGATGCATACCGTGGAAACTGCAGCAGACATTATATACGCACAGAGATCATGAAACAATACCTCCTCCCAGGGGTGGGAGGAGGTATTGTTTCATGATCTCTGTGCGTATATAATGTCTGCTGCAGTTTCCACGGTATGCATCCGATGAAGTGAGCTGTAGCTCACGAAAGCTCATGCTCAAATAAATTGGTTAGTCTCTAAGGTGCCACAAGTACTCCTTTTCTTCATGCGAGACAGTATCAAAAGATTTATTAAAGTCAAGATATACCACATCTACTGCTTCTCTCCCATCCACAAAGCTTGTCAAAGAAAGCAATGAGGTTGGTTTGACAGGATTTGTTCTTTACAAATTCATGGTGATTTTTACTTATCACCTTATTATCTTCTAGGTTAGGGGTTCTCAAACTTCATTGCACCGTGACCCCCTTCTGACAACAAAAACTACTACATGACCACAGGAGATTGAAGCCTGAGTCCACCTGAGCCCCACTGCCCCAGGTCAGGGGGCCAACGCACAAGCCCCACTGCCCCTGACCAGGGGGCCAAATTCGAAGCCCAAAGGCTTCAGCCCCATGCAGTGGGCCTGTAACCTGAGCCCTGCCACCAGGTAGTGGAGCTTGGGCTTCAGCCCCAGGCCCCAGCACGTCTATGCCAGCCCTGGTGACCCCATTAAAATGTGGTAGTGACCCACAGCTTGAGAACCCCTGTTCTAAGTTGTTTGCAAATTGATTGCTTAATTATTTGCTCCACTATCTTTCCAGTACTGAAGTAAAGCTGAGTAGTCTGTAATTCCCCGGGTTGCCCTTATTTCCCTTTTTACAGATTGGCACTACGTTGCCCTTTTCTAGTCCTCTGGAATCTCACCCATCTGCCATGACTTTTCAAAGATAATTGCTAATGGTTCAGATATCTCCTCAGTCAGTTCCCTGAATATTCTAGGATGTATTTCATCAGGCCCTGGTGACTTGAAGACATATAACTCGTCTAAGTAATTTTTAACTTTGTCCTTTCCCTGTTTTAACCTCTGATCCTACCTCATTTTCACCGGCATTCATTAAGCTAGACAATTGCTACTAAATTTCTTTGGTGAAAACTGAAACAAAAATGTAATTTAGCACTTCTGCCATTTCCACATTTTGGGTTATTGTTTTTCTCCCCTCATTTAGTAACGGGCCATCTCTGTCTTTGGTCTTCCTTTTGCTTCTAATGTACTTGCAGAATGTTTTCTTGTTACCCTTTATGACTCTAGCTAGTTTAATTTCATTTTGCGCTGTGGCCTTTCTAATTTTGTCCCTACATACATGTGTTATTTGTTTATATTCATCCTTTGTAATTTGACCCAGTTTCCACTTTTTGTAAGGCTTTCTTTTTTGTTTTGAGTTTCAGATCATTGAAGATCTCCTGGTGTTCAGCTTATTAATGATAAGGAAGGTTCAGACAGGAAATGAGGAGTAATCTTTTAACAGTGAGAGTAACTAACCGTTGGAACAACTGTTCAAGGGTTGTGGTGGATTCTCCATCTCTGGATGTCTTAAAATCAAGATGGAATGTTTTTCCAAAAGCTATGCTTTAGGAATTATTTTGGGGAAGTTCTATGGCCTGTGTTATACAGGAGGTCTGACCACATGATTACAATAGTCCCTTCTGGTCTTGGAATCTATTATCTTTTATATTCCTCAACTGGATAAGAATTGTGATAACATTATTGTGTGCAGGTAGAGGTAAGTTTTTTTGTTTGTTTGTTTTTTTATACTATTTCAGCACGTTCCCACACGACATCTCAGCAAACTAGTGAGTAGCTGAGGGTTCTATGGAGAATGGCTTTAAATAATTTATCTTCATAGATGTACTTTGCAATGTACTTTGGCCATGAAGCCTGGAATAGTTTAATCAAACCAGATATAATTGAAAGGCCTTGCTTGTGTATTTGTTTATGACCTCTGGTTCAATACATGGCTACAATGTAATTTGTTTAATATTAATGGGCACATAGTCTTATCAGAGAGGCCAAAGACTAGGGATGGAGATTAGAACTACATTTTCACCCGTAGAGGTGGTGTATTCAGGTCAGGTCTGAGGTTTATTGGTGGGATTACATGGGGAAACTTGTTCTGCTATTGCCTGTGCTTTGGAGAGGGAGAAAATGCCAGTTTCTAAAGTTACCAGTTAGAGAGTGGTGAACTAGCTTAGGTACAGTAAGCGTAAAATCTAAAGTTACCAGTTAGAGAGTGGTGAACTAGCTTAGGTACAGTAAGCGTAAAATCTTTGTACATCTTTGGAACTACACTGAGTCTGATCTTTACTGCAGTCAGGGGAAGTTTTTAGTTAATTTTTCCTCTGTCCCTCATTTGTTGTTATACTTTTGGCCATCCCTTTATACTGAGTGTGTACAGCATTTCAAAGAAGCCAAAGTCTTGTGTGCTATGGGAACTTCCTAGGTGCACTGTTCACTCTGGATGTTCTAGTTAGCAGACAAAATTCCATAGTGCAACCATCACACCCATTACTTCTAACATGATTGGCTTCTGCTGGGAAGAGGGCTGAGCACCTTCCACTGAAAAGTTTTGTGGGTGAATTGGAGCTATGCGGATTGAATCACACAAATTAGAATTAGAAAAGGATTATTAAATTTTCTAGTCCATCCCCCTTCAGGACAGTCCCATCTGTATCTTCCCTCCCCCTCATGAAAAGTGGTATGTATGAAAGGAGAGCTATCCATAAAATGTAGGGCTAGAAGGGACCTCAAGATGTCCTGTGCAGAGGAAGGACCAAATAAACCTAGACCATCTCTGACAGGTGTTTGTCTAACCTTTCTCTTACACCTCCAATGATGGCGATTCCACATCCTTCCTTGGAAGCCTATTCCAGTGGCTCAACTGTCCGCAAAGATTTTAGGAAAGACTTTCTAACTAACCTAAATGTCCCTTGCTGCAGATTAAGCCCATTACTTTTTGTCCCATCTTCAGCAGACATGGAGAACAACTGATTATCCTCTTTATAACAGCTCTTCATGTATTTGAAGACTATCATGTCCCTTCATCCCCAGTCTTCTTTTATCAAGACAGAACATGCCCAGTTTTCTTTTTGTTTTTAAAATTTTCCTCAGAGGTCAGGTTTGCTAAACCTTTTATCATTTTTGTTATTCTCCTTGGACTCTCTCCAGTTTGTCCACATCTTTCCTACAGTGTGGCACCCAGAATTGGACACAGTACTCCAGCTGAGGCCTCACCAGTTCCAAGTAAGGTGGGACAACTACTTCCTGTGTCTTACATACAACAATCCTGTTAACACACCCGGGAATATTAGTGTTTTTTTGCAATTTCATCACATGTTGACTCATTCAATTTGCCATCCACGATAACCCCCGGATCCTTTTCAGCAGTACTGCCACCAGTTTTGTGATGGTAATACAGCTGAAAAAGATCTGGGGGTTACAGTGGATCACAAATTTGAATATGAGCCAACAATGTGGTGATAACCAATTACACACAAGTTACTCATGGGGAAGTTTGGCACAGGACCTGCACCTCATAAAAGAACTCCTGAGGCAGTAAGGAGGCAAGGAGATACCTGTTGGTTCCCAAACTTCCCATGAATGCTGCAGTTGCCAGGGTGAAGAAGGAAGCCTGTGTCCAGCAAAGGCAGAGTGCCAGTGGGGAGGGCATTGAGGGAAGTGTTGTCTTAAGTTCAGATGACCTGGATTAACATTCCATTGCTTGGATGCTTATGTAAACCAGAACCCTCAAGAGTTTCAGAGTTTATCCCTTTCTGCAGTTTATCTGGACCCATTTCTGAGCACCAAATTTCCTTTGTACAACTGACTTTTTTTTTAAAGGATTTAAAATGAAGGAACACGATAAGACAGCTCCAGATGTGAGCCATGGAAAGGTTGGATGTTGGAGATAGAACAGAGATCCAAAACATGGCACCACGGAAGCTGCTTCCCTATTTTAGATATTTTTCCTTTCTGAAATACCTATGGTAAGTGACTTTTAAGCAGCTGGAGTCCAATGGCTTGAGGTTCTAAAGCACACCTCAATTTGTTTTAACTTGTTCTTTGGGATGTCTATGGAGATTAGTCTGTGTACAAATGTGTGTGTTTTAATAAAGAGGATCTTGACATCTTAACTGATTGGCAGTTGTGCTTTATGACTATGAATGGGGGCAGGGGGAGTGGAGAGGCCTGCAGTGACTGTCCTTGTCTATTACTTCTACATCTTTTTGTATCAGAGGATCATAACATTGAAATCTGTCTCTCTGCTCACTTCATATGAGAGTGGTGCTCAGTGAGGTAAACTGTAGAAAGCATTTGATTTTTTTTTAACAAACTGAAGGATTCATCAATGAAATCATTGATATTCCCTTCAGTAGAAGAATCCATTTGTGTTGGCAATCTTTGTGGATAGGTTAAAAATGAGAAGATTTGGGGAGATGAGGGGCGCGAGAGGGTGTTTTTTTTTCCTTTACAATTTCTAAGAGAAATTAATTTGTCAACTTGCTTTGGAGCCCATTGACACCATGTTTTTGATTTATTCAGGGAAATCTGTTAACAGCCACTAAAGAAATTAATATTTTTCCGGCCATTATAACAGGTGGCTGCATAATGCAGTGTCATTAATATTCTCCCAGCTTTTGAGCATTATAGACTTAAAGTATGGGTTGATCCATCATTTGGCTTTCAACAGGGTTGAAATTCACCCCTGTGCAAAGGATCAGCCCTAGGCTTAGGAGTCATTTAAGGCCTCAATCTAGTGAGATTTCAAGTAGTTTGTGGTAGGCATTGTACTTACTCGCTCTGCACAGGTGGCAAACTTCACTCTGGGAAATAAGCAGACACAGACCCAGGAAACTGTATTCTTGGTTTAGTTCACTGACAAGTATGTTATAGTAGGTTTCAGAGTAACAGCCGTGTTAGTCTGTATTCGCAAAAAGAAAAGGAGTACTTGTGGCACCTTAGAAACTAACCAATTTATTTGCGCATGAGCTTTCGTGCATCCGAGGAAGTGAGCTGTAGCTCACGAAAGCTCATGCTCAAATAAATTGGTTAGTCTCTAAGGTGCCACAAGTACTCCTTTTCTTTATGTTATAGTATTTTATTGACCCGCTGCCTCATTCAGTACACAGGTTGACTTTTTTTCCAGAGTGAATCCTTGTTGGATGCATTGCGGAAAGAAGTAGGGGTGGGGATTCAAGAGGGGTTTGAAAGAGGACATAGTGTCAGGGAGGCTATTCCAGGTGTAAGAAGCAGCACAGGGAGGCTTTGCAACCCAAAGACCCCAAGAAGGAAAGTGAGGCCCTTCTTCCATGTTCCACATCAATACAGAAAATTAAGATCAAAGGGGCTCTTTATCCTTAAACTCAAAGGGAGGTTTCTCTGGTGCATTTGAAGACAGCAATTTACTTTGCTTTTCAATTAAATTTAATTAGCTATTGTTGAAACTTAAGCATTCTGTCTGACTATAAGCAAGCAAATGAGTCTAAACCTCTTCTTGCCTTGTCTGATGACTACTGGTGTGGCTTTGGTTTAGCAAACTGAAGAGCCTACACACATCAAATTGCCACTTGTTTTCAAGCCAGACTCAAGTGTAGTTAGATAAAAGAAACACCAAGAGGAACTAATTCCTTAGGTGACTGCAGACAAATCCAGGCAGGCCTCTGATTCAAGCTGTGTAGCGCCTGCTTCTCCAGCCCAATCAGAAATTTCAGGTTTCTGTAACCAGTGCAGGGTGCACCGTTGATAGAGGCGTATTCTGCGGCACTTCATATAATGTGGTAATAAACAAAGAAGTACCTCATTAGATCCCACAAGTGGTTGCTGTAGGTGTTTTGCTTTCAGGATTTTTGCACTAGACAGCAGAAACAAACAAATGGTTGTGCTGTCTCTTTACAGGCCATAACTTGAAAAAACAGACTGCATGAAAGCAATTACCGGTGGCTTCATTCACTAGTAGAGGAAAAGTATCTGATATTTAGGAATTAAAAATATATTGCCTGGTTCTCACCACACTGCTTTTGCTTTTTTTTTTCAGCTTCCTTGGCTACAACGTGACAAAATTGGGTTGACCCATAAATATTTGTGTGCAGAGCAAATAAGTTTGGTTAGTTGCAGTTTTCCCAAGGATTCCTGCAGAATGGAAAAGGGAGCCAACTGAGAGGGAGATTCTTGGGTTTTCCCTTTACCTTTCGGAGGGTCCCCAAACTCTTAGCCTAAGAGGAAAACCTGTAGGCAAGACTGACTGTCTTCATGGCCTGATGTATGTTGTCTGTTTGACTTGTGACACCCAGTAATACTGTATGCCATGAGCAAATGTAAAATAATCCACAGTAAATGAGTAAATAATCCACAACAAATGCAGCTAGCTGGAAAATTTCTTCCATGATGCCTTCTAAGCAAAAATGAAACTCAAATTTTGTGAGTACCTCAACCCATTTTGTTACCAGCTGTAGCAAAAAAAGAATTTTGCAATTTTTGTTTCACTTTGTGTTTCTAGAAAAACTGGGTAGAAGACAGTCATGGCAAATTTATTCCTAACTTGGAATTATCCAGCAGTAATTACTTTGAATTTTTTTTAATTAAAGGCCTTAAGTAAAGGAAATTTGAGATGCAGCGTTTTGTTGTGACTGGGAAAACAAATCACATGATGCTGTTTTCCATTCACTAATTGAATTCTTCCAAGGAAGTATCTGATGTAAATGCTTATGGAAAGCAAACTTAAAATTCACTTTCAGCACATATTCAAGTGTATAAGCTTAAATTATAAGTGTATAAGCTTAAAGTGTATAAGCTTAAATTCACTTTCCACAAACGTTAATACCCGATTATACTGACTTAAATGGAAAGTAAATACAAAAGGGCAACAAATACCAGTCAAGCGAATTCAGACAAATATTGATGTACATCTATTTTTGAACTACTTAGCCAGTTCTCATCACAAATATGGGACACTGTAAATGGGAATAGGGAAGGAATAAATTTTCTCCTTTGCTCTGTTGGCTGTTGCCAATACTCAATCTGTCTTCCAATCTGTCTTCCAAAGTCTTTAAACCATGATCTGAGGACTTCAGTAACTCAACCAGAGATAAGGGATCTATTACAGGAGTGAGTGGGTAAGCTTCTGTGGCCTGCAATGTGCAGGAGGTCAGACTAGATCAGGGGTGGCCAACCTGAGCCTGAGAAGGAGCCAGAATTTACCAATGTACATTGCCAAAGAGTCAGAGTAATAGGTCAGCTGCCCCCCATTAGCTCCCCCACCCCGCTCCCAGTGCCTCCCACCCACCGTCAGCCCCACCCACCAGCGCCTTCCCCTCCCTCCCCACACCTCCCAATCAGCTGTTTTGTGGTGTAGAGGAGGCTTGGGGGGGAGGGAGAGGACCGAGGGCACGGCAGGCTCAGGGGAGGGGGTGGAAAGGGGTGGAGTGGGGGCAGGGCCTGTGGCAGAGCCAGGGGTTGAGCAGTGAACACCCCCCGGCACACTGGAAAGTTGGCGCCTTTAGCTCCAGCCCCGGAGTCGGTGCCTGGACAAGGAGCCGCATATTAACTTCTGAAGAGCCGCATGTGGCTCCGGAGCCACGGGTTGGCCACCCCTGTACTAGATAATCATGATGGTCCCTTCTGACCTTAAAGTTTGAGTCAAAGTACTATGCAGAGAGAGTTGTGGGGTTTTTTTGTTTTGTTTTGTTTTGTTTGGCTGTGCAGCAATTGAACTGCCAAGGAATATTTCTTTTGAATGCCTGAATTTCTCTCCAAATGTTTATATGATCTAGCAAGAGTAGGATGAACACTCATTCATCTTAAAATTATACACCTACCAATGACTGGAGGAATTGATGAGCCACTCCAGTTGGTTTGAACTGTCCATATGCTTGAGGAAGAACATTTAAAAGCATTCCAGTTTTCACATGCTTCAGCTGGCCCGTAAGACACATGAACCCCCATATGTATTTAATGCTAACTTTGGGTAGAAGAAAATCCAAATGTACTGTATGCTACCTGAGCTGAGTGTAACCTTTGAAGTCATTGTATAGCCCATGAAAAATCATAGAATCATAGGCCTGGAAGGGACCTTGAGAAGTAATCTTGTCCAGTCCCCTGCATTCATGGCAGGACTAAATATTATCTAGACTGGTGATTCTCAACTACGGCCCACTTGCAGCCCAATCAACACACAGCGGCAGCCCTGTGATATCCTAAGGGCCATACAGGTAGTATATATATTGTGTGTGGATGTAGCCCACATAACACACAGAGAGCTGCATTTGCGGGCCACAATGGTAAAAAGGTTGAGAATCACTGACATAGACTATCCCTGACAGGTGTTTGTTTAACCTGCCCTTAAAATCTCCAATGATAGAGATTCCACAACTTTCCTAGGCAATTTATTCCAGTGCTTAACTACCCCGACAGTTAGGAAGTTTTTCCTAATGTCCAACCTAAACAGCCCTTGCTGTAATTTAAGCCCATGGCTTCTTGGCCTATCCTCAAAGGCTAAGGAGAATAATTTTTCTCCCTCCTTCTTGTAACAACCATTTATGAACTTGAAAACTGTTATCATGTCTCCCCTCAGTCTTCTCTTCTCCAGACTAAACAAATCCAGTTTTTTCAATCTTCCCTCATAGGTCATGTTTTCTAGACCTTTAATCATTTTTGCTACTCTTCTCTGGACTTTCTCCAATTTGCCCACATCTTTCCTGAAATGTGGTGCCCAGAACTGGACACAATACTCCAGTTGAGGCCTAATCGGCAAGGAGTAGAGCAAAAGAATTACTTCTCGTGTCTTGCTTACAACACTCCTGCTAATACTTCCCAGAATGATTTTTTTGTGGGTGGGGTTTTTTTGTTTTTGTTTTTGGCAATAGTATGACACTGACTCATATCTAGCATGTGGTCCACTATGTCTCCCAGATTCCTTTCCGCAGTACTCCTTCCTAGGTAGTCATTTCCCACTGTGTATGTGTGCAACTGATTGTTCGTTCCTAAGTGGAGTTATTTGCATTTGTCCATACTGAATTTCATCCTATTTACTTCAGACCATTTCTCCAGTTTGTCCAGATCATTTTGAATTGTAATCCTATCCTCCAAAGCACTTGCAACCCCTCCCAGCTTGGTATCATCCACAAATTTTCTAAGTGTACTCTCTATGCCATTATCTAAATCATTGATGAAGATATTGAACAGAACTGATCCCTGCGGGACTCCACTCAATATGTTTTTCCAGTTTGATTGTGAACCACTGATAACTACGCTCTAGGAACGGTTTTCCAACCAGTTATGCACCCACCTTATAATATCTCCATCTGTCTCCTGCAGAAGGGGGATAAAATGAAGGGGATATTCTGGAAAAGCCCAAAACAGATCTCAATGAAGATTTTTATGTCCCTGCAGTGGATTATGGGCTACAAGTTGAAACTCTCCTGTGTGCTCAGTAATTGCTTTCTAATCTCTAGTTCTGGTGATGTCACAATATGATTCCTTTCATAGTTTCTATTTTCAGTGTCACTATTTTTATCACTTATACAGATTGCTTTTGTGCATAGGGCACACTTAGCAATCAACTCCAGCTACTCTTTCCTTCAGATATACAACTCAAAGGTCAATGACCAGATGGCTTCAAGATTAATTCCAGGCCTCACTTCTTATGAACTTTCTTCCTGGCTTTCACAAATCCCCTCATCTCTATGATATGAACCGAATTCTACCCTCTAATAGTTATGCTTCCTGTTGACCTCAATTATAATACCTAGGTCTTATACAGTGCTTTTCATCAGTAGATCTCAAAATGCTTCACAAAGGAAGTGTCCGTATAACAACAAATGGCTCACAAAGGAAATCAGTATAATTAGCCCCATTTTACTGATGGAGAAACAGGCACCAAGAGGGGAAATGATTTGCCCAGGATCACCCAGCAGGTCCGTGGCAAAGCTGGGAATAGAACCCAGTCTGCTGAATCCCAGTCCAATGCTCTGTTATCTAGGCAAGACCCTCCCAGTAGCAAGTATGTACTTGAAGGTAGAAATTGGTCCAGAGTTTAGGCAGGGACTGTCTTTTTGTGTTTGTACAGCTCTTAGCAAATGAGGTTCTTGTCCATGACTGGGGTGTGTAGGTGCTATGGTAATACAAATAACTGATGGAATAAAGTTTAAAATTTTAAAATTGGAAAAAAAGTGAATATTTTACAGGTATCTCTTGACATCCTATTAAATTTGGTTTTAGTCCTTATCACCTCTGATTAAATCCATACTAAGCTCATATTTAGCTTACTATGTACCACCACGCCCCAAATTTTTTTCAGGGTCACTGCTTCCCAGGATAGAGTCCTCCATCCTACAAGTATTCTTTGTTCCAAGATGTATATACACTTACACTGAGCTGTATTAAAACATAATACAGCACCTAGCTTGCCAAATGATCCAGATGGCTCTATCAGTCACCTGTCCTCTTCCTTATTTACCACTCCCTCAATGTTTGTGTTATCTGCAGACTTTATCAGTGGTGATTCTGTTTTCTTTCAAGTCATTGATTTTTAAAAGGAGCAAACTAGAGTAGGGCAAAGGACCAGTCCCTGCAGGACTCCACTAGAAGCACATCTGCTCCATGGTGATTTCCCATTTACAGTTGCATTTTGAGACCTATCAGTTAGCCAACTTCTAATCCATTTATTGTGTACTATGTTAATTTTATATCATTTTGTTTAATCAAAATGTCATCAGGCATTTGCCTTGTTATCAAACAGAAGTCTGTCTATCACATCAACACTATTACCTTTATCAACCAAACTTGTAATCTCATTAAAAAAAATAAAGTTAGTTTGACTGTATCTGTTTTCCATAAACCCATGATGATTGGCATTAATTATATTAATGCTCTATTGAGTCCCATGTCAGTCTGTAATGGAGCCCAGGCAAGATAATGGAATGACTGGCAAGTGTAAATTACTGGGTCACCCCATTTACCCTTTTAAATATTGGCACAACATTAGCTTTCTTCCGGTTTCCTGAAATGAAACTAGTGTTCCAAGAGTTATTGAAATGAGCATTGTCTGTCAATCCACAGCCAGCTCTCTTAAAACTCTTGGATACAAGCTCTCTGGGTCTGCTGACTTACAAAAGGCTAACTTTAGTAGCTGCTGGTTCACGTCCTCCTGCGATATTAGTGAAATAGAAAGTGTTATGTTTTGACTACATCTGGGGTATTTTCCCAAATAGAGAATAGAAATATTTATTGAAAACTTGATGCCTCATCTGCACTATTGATAATTTTACCATTTCCATCTTGTGATGGACCAATAGCATTGTTATGATTCTTTTTGTTCTGAATATACTTTAAAAAACCTCTTCTCTGTTCTTAACTCTGCTGTCCCTAGATTTCTCTTTCCCTTTGCTTCCCTTATACATTTTCTACAATTCCTAGCTTCTGATTTAATATTCATTACTATCAACTTTCTGTTTCTTCCACTTGTTCTATATGATTTTATTTATCAATTATAGCTGCCTTCAATTCCTTTCTAAACCAGGTCAGTTTTTTAACCAATAGGACCTTCTTCCTTGACTGTGGGATGGTGGTGGCTTTTTGGGCTTCTAGTAAAGTGTTCTTAAACAATACCCAATTATTTACATTCTTCTGATTAAATTCTTCCTTCCACTGATTTGACTCATCATTGTTTTCAGCTTTGTGAAATTAGTCCTTTTAAAAGAGGTGTGTGTGTGTGTATTTGTGTACACACACAAATTGTTTCTCTCTTCTTCGTGTTATCAGACTACAGATTAAGGGTTTTAAGAATAAGATTTTATTCACGCAAAATGCCCTTTCACTTCCTTGGGATTCTAGCCTAAGTGTGGATTTGAGAGTTGGGCCTTAATTTGGTGGTGTTTATAATATGGTATCAACAGGAGTCTGAGGGCATGACTGATAAATCAAGTACTTTCCCAATATGTACAGTACCACTGAGTACAATACCTAAGGAAACGCAACTACTTGTTGACATTCTGTGCACTGCATAGCACAGAAAGCACAAAGGGTAATGAAAGATTATTGTAGCCTGAGTTGACTTTGGGTAATCTCCAGATGTTTAGACTATAGAATAAAACAATATTTTATAAAAATGACCTTATAATATACTATGTTTAATCTACTGATGCCACAAATCATGTTTGATTTGATATACACAGTTGCATTAGGCCTGGTCAAAATTTTCCATCACAACTTTTTTTTGATAAAGTGGAGTTTCAACACCAAAGTTTTTCACCAAAAAGTCTTTCTGCAGGATATTGACTTTACTGGTTTTTGGTGTGTTGAAAAGTTTTTGGTTTTCAAATGAGATCTGAAAAGTTTAAATTCAGACGTACTGACGCAGTGTCTCTTGGGAGTTGTAGTTCATGTGCCCCATGTCTCTCTTACATTTTGGGTTCCCCAGTTGGACTACGTCTTCCTTGTTGCATTATGGCCACGGACATCTATGATGCACTGCAGTGGCTCAGCCAGAGGGGGAACTATTATGCACCCTGGAGATGTAGTATGGCCAGGGAGCCTGGTCTACAGAGGAAAATGGCAACATGGGGTACCCAAATTACAACTTCCATGAGCCAGCACCATAGCATTTCCAAATGATCATTTTCAGTTTTCAGCCAACTCCTGGGTTTGGGGCCAAAAAGTTTTGGTTTTAGATTATTTGCCAACAGTCAAAATTGTCCATGGAAAATTTCAACAGATTAAATTTTCAGCAGAAAAAAACCCTCCCTTTTCTGACCAGCTGTAGTCTCAACTACGGCCCACTTGCAGCCCAATCAACACACAGCGGCGGCCCTGTGACATCCTCAGGGCCATACAGGTAGTATATATATTGTGCATGAAGTCTTGTGACATAAAAACACTTGTTTTTCTAAAAGAGAAACATCAAATCAGTTCATGATTACTTTGCTTTACCTGTTAGATATGTAAGTAAACCTGGCTAGAAAATGCAAAACCATTCAATAGTAATTATGGAATGTATTTACAAAAAAATAAAACAAATATCAGAAACTTAAAATTTAGGAAGAAAGGATAACAGCATTAACTTCAGAGGATGTGTGGAAAGCACTGTGACATTAATGCCCTCAGATCAAATTGTACATTATTCAGATTTCTTTAAAAAAAATTACTGCAATACAGCCTACTCCGTATGGATATGTCTAGATCCATTAAGGTTAATGGAGTTATATGAAGATGCACTTGGCCCATGTGTTTACATACACATTTTCATTTTATGACACTTAATTTCTTTGATAACTTGATCTTTAGGTTGGATAGATTAGTAGATTCCCTTTTTCCATCTGGGAGGGCTACATAGGCATTTGTCCCTGTTACCTCCTCTAGTAAAATAATGGCATGTACTATACTCCCTGCACACCTCAGACAATTGCTTAAATCACTTTTGTCTTACCTCATGACAGTGATTAAGCTGAATGCAGGACCTGTTCCAGCCTTCACTCGCTAGAAAATGCTTCTGAAGGAAAAAAGTCTTCTTGATACACCAGCTAAACTGTGATGCCTTGCTTGGGGTACTCAGAATTGTGAGCCCCTGTTTCGCTCCTCTCAGCCTCAGCGTGGCTGGTGCTAAGCTATACATTAGCTTGATGACCCACCGCTTGTCTGCCTTGCTTGCCAACTTTTCAGGACTCTGTCAGCCCAAACCTTGCCTTGCAGGTAACAATCAGTGAACCCCAGTTCCTGGTTCCCCAGAGATACCTCTCTGTAGTGTCCAGTCCCTCTCACGGGATGCTCACAGACCCGATGAAGTTTGCTGCCTCTAAAGAGAGAGCGCGCACACAATCTGTTTGGCTAGCTGAGGACTCGCTCTCCAGTTTAATACACAGCTCCCAGATGGCTTTGTAATGAAACAAGAATAAGTTTATTATCAAAGAATAGAGATTTAAGTGATACTAAGCAAGAGTAAAGGAGACAGGTATGATTAGAAGCAAAACAAAATATGCTTTCTAGTGACTAAAATTTAATTTCAGCAAGTTACTCTTTTGTTTGTTTTGTTTAAGTAAGTTTCTCATTGATATTGTCTCAAGAAACTCTTACCTTCCAAGCAAAGAGGATTCAGTTTTCAAAGGGTGCTGTACCCTATCATCCCCTCAGTAATGAATAACTAAAATGTTCTGCCCCCCCTCCCCTGCTTAAATTACCCAAAAGATGTCTCTGTTTCAAGAGCCAGGAAAGTTTCCTGGGTTGTAGATTCTGTCCCCCAGTGTGATTAAGTGGTTTTCTCCCCCACTCATTTAACTCAATGGCTTTGTTCACCTTATGTGTTAATGTATTTGCTTTATCCTCTGGCTTACAATGTTTGACCCAGACAGGTGAATCCACAATCCCTTGTCAAGCCAAATTTGTTTATTAAGTCTGCCCCCAAAACATATTTTATGATCATATTTTCAGCACATATGCCTAACTCTCTACAGATCATGCATATATACATCACACAATATTCATGACCAGCATGTTGCCATTTTACATATGATACCTGACATGACACCTTTGAGTTATATATTATGACAACAGCCTGGCAATGAGTGTGAGTTACAATTGGAGGAGAGGGGTGGACCTTCTGCCAGTTGTCATTGGTGGGCTCCTAGAGTCACACAACAATCCCATTTCAACTTCCAACACAACTTTATTCAATTCCAGCATTATTCCCAGATTTAGAAACGCACACACATTGATTGGCAATACTTAAAATGTGCTAAAAGCCATCCAAGAAGCCTGAAAAGTGGCATCAGACTGTGTGATCATACACTAATACACTAATCTTTTTGAACACACTTTTATTTGGGCAATCTTCAGTTATTAAGTTTGACACATATTACAAAACTGATTATTACTGTGCAGTCAGCTAATCCTCAACTTGAGGAAGGATTGGTTTTTCCACTTTATTAAACCCTGTCTACATAAGAACTAAAGCTCTTTGTTTCTAAGAAATGTATGAGGTACTGTGTTTCAGTGTTGAAACAGATCTGATAGTACAAGACGGATAGATGTACAAAACCAAATACTGTATACTCTGGGCCCAAGCATGAAAAACAACCAGTGATTTCAGCAGAAGCAGGATCAACCTTTCTGTTTTAACATTCATATGGTTTGGTTAAAAATGGTTGATTCATAAAAAGAATGAAATACAAACAATTATATTAACGTGTTAGAATCAGACCTGAAATCTCAGGGTAAGAAGTTCTGATTTAAGAATGGCAGAGAAGCTTTATTTCGATACACATATGCCTAAAAAATTGAGCTACTCAACAATATAGAAGCAACTGAGGCCTGGGCTAGCTTTTCTTTCATTTAATTAACAACTTAATAGGCTGTGGGTTTAGAGCTTGTGAAAGGTGCTTGATTTGAAAGCACCAAGAATGAAGAACTTCCTTCATCCAGGTATTGCATAAGCAGGACCAGTCCAAGAGTCTCATTGAATGACCATCTTTAGAAATAAGAGACTAGCTTAATCATACCAATTCAGCTGTTGGTCTGTTTGCCAATAAAGGTGCCAATTTATGTCCAGGGTGACAGTTGTTCTTATGACCTGGATACTTGCCCACTGGGAACCAGATTGAAATAATGTACGATGAACTCACTTCATGTAGACCACCCAACAGCAATGCAAAAATAATATTAGTCACTCAGGCCCAGATCCTCAAAGGTACTTAAGCCCTAACTCCCATTCATTTGAAGTTAGATACCTAAATACCTTTGAGGCCCTGATTCAGTAAAAGCATTTATGTATGTGCTTAAGTCCCACTGGAGACTTAAGCATGTGCTTAAAGTTAAGGATATTCTTAAGTGCTTTACTGAACAGGGGATTCACTCCTGATCTGGAGTGGATCTGTACCGGTGGCTGAGGAGTTATCCATCAGTTCTGCGGGAGCCTTGTTTCAGAGGCACTGCAGTGCTCCATGAAAGCATGTTTATACCCCGATGAACACTGCATCCAGGCAAAATATACTTCTGCCACTCTGAAAGGCTGTTTTGTCTCACTAGGTTGGATGCAACTTGACAGCTGGCCCGAGAAGAGGAGAAGCACTTGGATTAAATGTACAAGGATTGGCAAAGAAGCAAGGAGTTTTGAGACACAAAGAGTCAGGAATAATCCAAATAAAACCCCTATCCTTAACACAAATAGAGAGTCTGGGTTTTACTGTGTGTCTGACATGAAATGCCTGATGATCTGGAATCCCTGATTTTAGTCACAACAAAGTGTTGTCTGTAGAAATTATTAGCTTGTTCTGTTTTGTTGTAGTCTATTAGTGAAATGTATAACACCCTCTAGGCACAAATCGCTGTCCTCACTTTGATCATAAAACATTACAACTGAAACTTCAAAGGCGTTAGGCAAGTATCCAGCATTGGGTCCACCTTTTCATTAGGAACAATCTCTTTACGAACTTTCCCTACCCCTACTTGCGATGGCCCAGATTTGTAAAGGTAGTTAGGTGTTGCTGCACTCAGCATCACAACGCCTAACTGATTGAAGAGCCTAAATCTAATTTTTAAAAGGGATTTAGGAGCCAAAATCCCACTGACAGTGAGCACAGCAATGCCTAAATACCTTTAAAAAAACCTTATGAGATAAGCTTTCCCCACCCTGCATTGCATCACTAATTAAAGTTGTTGGCTAAATACATCCCATACTGCTGCTTAGAGTGACCTAATTTGTGCTTGGCAGACTCAGTCAGGAAAGTCAGTCAGTGAAGAATAAGATACTGTGTGTGGCTGTAAACAACTCAATACAACAAATATAGCTAGGGAGTGAGAAATATTACATATAGGTATTATTTTTTATTCTGAAGGTGCACAATATGTAAAAACTATGCCTACCTGTTGTTAATCTTACAATAACTGCTTCCTGAGGAAAAACAAAAATCAGGTTTAGGTATATACATTCTTTCGGACTTACTATGTGTGCAGTGGGATATCTGTGGGGGTGGAGGGAAACTAAATAACTTCCTATCTTTCAGCTACTGTACAGCATCACTTTACAATTTACCCTGAGTAAGGGGGAGTATGTTGTTGTTCTACCACAACAGCAGTCTCCAAAATAGATTGGGACACTTAATCTCATTCTGCTTCCCGGTCCCCAGCTTACTCCAGGGAGCAAGTGAACTGTGTTGGAACTTTGCTTAGTACAGTATGTGTCATCCAAGGCTAATGACTCAGGCTATGAGTTCATAGAATCATAGAATATCAGGGTTGGAAGGGACCTCAGGAGGTCATCTAGACCAACCCCCTGCTCAAAGCTGGACCAATCCCCAATTTCTGCCCCAGATCCCTAAATGGCCCCCTCAAGGATTGAACTCACAACCCTGGGTTTAGCAGGCCAATGCTCAAACCACTGAGCTATTCCTCAGAGCTCACAGAAGTCAAAGAAACTGTGACTTCCAGCGACCTCCGTGACTTCAGCCTGTGATGGTTGGGAGCTGCAGGTTCCCCTGCCATCCAGGGAGGCAGGGAGCTGCAGGGTACCTGCACCACCTCTGGTGGCCCCCAGAGCTCCAGACCACTACGGGCGACTAGTCCCTGCGCACCTTCCCTGTTTCAGGTGGGTATGGGAACCCACAGATCCTCATTTTGTCACCGGTATTTTTAGTAAAAGTCACGGACAGGTCTCGGCTTCCATGAATTTTTTTTTTTTTTTGCCCGTGACCTATCTGTGATTTTTATTAAAACTATCCATGACAAACTCTTAGCCTTACTAATGATAGTCTAATTCTGTGGAAATCAAGGCCCTGATCTCTGCACCCACACAGAACACCACTGAAGTCTAGCATGTGCAGATCCAATTACATGATTGCAACCGAAATTTCAACTATATTACTTGCACGTTACACTATACTATATGCATCTTTATCACCTCCAGACCGGATTTATTGCAATACACCATCCACGGGGCTATATCTGAAGATCATTGGAAACTTCAGTTAGAGCAGAATGTGGTAGCCAACTTTCCTAGTGCTGTTCACATGAAGCATATTACACCTGTGCTCTGTCTGCTAGCTTCCAGTTTGATCCTGGCACTGCTCAAGCTATTTTTAACCTGCAAAGCCTTTTATCATAAAACTTATGTTCTTTGTTAGATTCAGCTGCCAGGTTAGACCATAAGGGGCGGGGGGAGGTTCTGCCTAAATGGAAAGTAAATATCAGTTGGCAAACAAACCTTGAAATTGTCAACCTTCAAGGTATGCTGCAAAACTCTGCCTATGTGCTCAGGTTTTTTTGTGGAAGGTCTCAGTTTTTTTTAGGGTTGTAGGTAGGGCTGTCAATTAATCACAGTTAACTCATGTGATAAACTAAAAAAAAATTAATCGTGAGTCTTCACAGTTTTAATCGCACTGTTAAACAATAGCATACCAATTGAAAATTATTAAATATTTTGAATGTTTTTCTACATTTTCATATATATTGTATTATGTGTTGTAATTGAAATCAAATTGTATATTATTTTTTATTACAAATATTTGCACTGTAAAAATGATAAAAGAAATAGTATTTTTCAGTTTGCCTCCTACAAGTACTGTAGTGCAATCTCTTTGCAATTGCGTGAAAGTGCAATTTACAAATGTGGATTTTTTTTTTTTGGTTACATAACGCATTCAAAAAACAAAACAATGTAAAACTTTCACTTTGTTACTTTTGTTATTTGTTTAATTACTTGCTGGCTCATTATTGGGCTATAAAGGAAAATCACAATTATATATTTATCAGACCTGAGACCTAGAGTCCATATTCTTAGTGGATACATGAAATTCTAGAACCAAAATAATAATACTTTAAACTCTTAGTTCAGCTCTGTCCAGCCTTTCTGCTGGATATACAACAGAGCAACTCTTGTTTTGAGTTCATAGTTACACAGCTCAGGTAGAATTACAGTACTCAGGGTACAGGAGAGATAGATATACTCTTATTCTCCAGTCAAACAGGAGAGAATGAGATAACTTCTCCATTTCTGGGTAGTTTAACTCAGATTCTCCAGTAGGCATAACTAATCAACTGCATGTACATAGCAATTCTACTTTTCTTTATAATTCTGCCAGGTATAGTCAGATGTAGAATGACAACATTTGCCTTCCCAGCCAAATTACTTTCTGGTCATTCTTAATATTTCAGTAGATTTTTCCACCCTGATTGGGTTCCCAGAGGACTCTCAATTTTCCCCTTAATAGCTAGGGAATAATGCCACACTGTTTTTCTGCCCTTGACTAAATGCCAAGATGATGTCAGATGAAGGCTAAGTGTTTCTGAATGCCAAAAGCTCTCATTTTCTCTGCATACCTGATGGCTCACCTTCTAGTCACAGATAACTGTCATCTGCCTCTCAACATGTGGGGACATGTAGGGGTTCTTCCCCTTCCAAACAGCCGCCTAATCAGTTTGGAAGCAATCAGCCGCTAATCCCATTAGCTTTGTCCACCTTTCAGTCTGTCTGGGAGGGATGGATGAAGCATATATTGTTACTTCTTTTTTGTTTCAACCTACTACAGAGTCAGAGATAGGGGGAGGGGGCGTGCTGAACGGTATGAGAGAGAGTCCAGCACAACTCAACCTCTAATGCCCCTTCTGGGCAACACTGTCCAGTTGTGTATCACATTCAGAGCCCAGCAGCAGGCAGGGCAAATGGCTGGAGAATAGGTATTTGCGATCCTCCATGCTTACCAGCTCATGGATACAAGAATGAAAACCCTCCATTAAGTGCTTTGAGAGATGGCCTGTTTTCAGTTAGTGCCTCACAAGTTGGCTAAATGAAACCTTCATAGCACTTCTTCAGACAACCATTCTGCCATCCCTCTCAGAGGTACCAGGTCTGCCTCAGGCAACTGCAGAGCGCTAAGGTTCTGTGTCGAAATCTGGAAAAGATGTTCTAAAATGTCAGATAGTTGGGGTAAAACTGAGGCATTCCCAGTGCTGAACAAACTGGAGAAAGCATGTGCCGGCCTTTTTTTATCTCCTCCACAGTATTTTCCATCACCCTGAAACAAATTCATCTGGGTTCATGTTGGTTCCACTTTAAATAAAACAAAGCTGTAGGTATTCCCATTCCTTTTATGCAGTTGAAATGCCAGGAGAATCAATGCTAAACTGTCACAATCTCACTCATGGCAAATACCAGGGAAGTCAATGGGACTATTAATGGAGTGCAGGGTATAACTCGATGATGGGCAGAATCTGGCCTTTTATTACCTGTTAATCAGTTTAGCAGCTTAGAAGCTATTTATTTACTGATGTTTTGGTCACAATTAGCAAGAAAAGCAATATGAACAAGTGATATTAGGCAAACATGGTACAAGGCAGTTGCAATCTCTAGAAAGGTTAGGAGTTAATGGTGCTGGCTTGCACAATGAGCAAAACTATTTCCAGAAGCTTTTGCTCCATTGTTAGATGTGGTGGGTACTGCAGTGATAATTGAGCCCTCAAATTTACTCTCACTGAGCTCAGTGTATGAAATGTATGAAAGTTTAAAAGATGTTGCAATAACCTGTAATAAATTTTGATTGGGGAAAAGGTATAAAAGGGAGATGGACTGGATTATTCTAAACAGAAAGGCCAATTGATAAAACTCAAGGACTGTACTAAGATCATGCTTGGTAAACAAGAAAAGTGTGGAACCAGAAATCAGTGAACCAGAACTGATGTGTCAAAACTGGGCCAAATTAGTGGACAAAATGAGGGAATGGGCTCTTCTGCCCACGATTTCTTTTGTGGGCCCTTTAAGAGACTTTGGGGAGAAAAACTTCCTATTACAGCAAGATTCATCTTCATTACTGCCACCCCTACAGTCTCCTGGGACCCCAGACCTTCATCATCCTTCATCATCCCAGACAGGGCCAGAGAGAGTGAGCCAGATGACATTGTCACCTCTACTGGTGCTCCAGCTGACTCCAAAAATGCCACCTGGGATAAAACAGGACTGGATTTTAACTGGATTTTATGTTCTAGACCATCTCAACTATCTTCTTCTTCTCCCTGCAAAAGGACAGTTGTTATAATCTTTGGTACTATCTAAGAGACTGTCCAACAAGGGGATTTTTCCTTCTAAAAACTCTCTCCAGCTAAAGGGAACAAGGGATGGTTTAAATAAGGCTTTCATTTTAACTCTTCATTGCAAATGCTTTAATTGTGAGTTGCTGTAATGAAAGGATTTTTAATGGTGTGTTTGCCATTGCACTTAGCAGGCTGAGGTCTCTGTATAGCAAACCCTGAACCTTGTTTCCGACTGTTTAGTGTTGGACGGTGACTGGGTTATGTTAACATCTTTGACCCACATATTCCATCTAAATTCATACAACTGTACATACCTGTCTCCCTTCTAGGAAACTGTATACAGTTAGCCAATGTAACTGATTAGCTAACAGCAACCTACTCTACTTCCTACCCTTGGAAGCCAGAAATTCTACGTTTTCATCTTACACCAATAGTAAGAAGCAGGTCGGACTCTCAGGTCCAGAGCTTTAGCTGGTGTAAATCAGTGTCAATGGAACTATGCTGATTTACACCAAAAAAGGCTCTGGCACACAGCTGCGTTATTTTAGGGCCAGATCTTGAAAACAATTACATATATGTATAAACATACTCCCATGAGTAGCCCCAAGTTAAACACAAGAATGTTACAGGATTGTGTACTCAGAGAATGTAGAAAATGTAATCTTCTACAAGACTCGTGGATTTATAGCTTTTAATGCGAGGAGTGACTTTTATAATCTGCTAGTCTGACCACCTCCATACACAAGTGATAGAATTTCACCCAGCAATTTGTTCAGAAAGCTCAATAACTAGAGATCAGGTTCACCCAAAAGTTATCTTGTATATCTGTTTCTTTGTACAATAAAACTGTATGTATTATTACCATGAGAAATTACAACAAGATCACAAAACACAGCCCCTCTTTTGAATAAAATATCCTCCAGCCCATAAGTAACCCTCAAGGCACTGTAAACCTTTTAAAGGATGAAATAAAACTATTTTATTAAATGAGAATAATTATGGTGCATTGATCTACCCTTTCAATCAAATGGAACAGCCAGAAAAACAGTTTAAGAGTCCACCAGTCACCTGATAGGGTTTTGAGGCTGACCAAAGGGGTCACCTGACAAAGGGGAATTAAAGTCTATAGAAGGTCCGGGTCTACCTCAGAGTAGGCTCTGTCTTTCTCACTCTCTGACCAGAAGAGGAAGAGAAACTGTGCTGAAGGAATGAGGTCCAGGAGCGAGGTCTCTCAAATCCCAAAGCAAGCTCAAGAGTATTGAGGAATCTGAGGCAGGGAATGGTATACAAATATTTCTTACATTTGCATATATTTTGAGTTGTCTAAAGAGTGATTGATTGTGCTTAGAAATCCTTTGTCGGGTCTGTCTATTTGCTTCAGCTATCATATGTCCCTGAAGGGGTAAACCATAAATCAGAGTACCCACAAAGATGGAGCCCCCTGAAAAGGGTATGCTTAAGCTACTGGGCTGTCTGGGGGAGGGGTCAGCACCGGTCCTGAGGGCTTAGGGCAGGTAGGCCATGGAGTGCCAGTTAGGTTAAGGGGGTCCAGATGGAAAGTCTGCACCCAGGAAACGTTCCAGACAGGCTGATGTCAGAGACCATGCTGGAGCCTACTCAGACCAAGGGGAGTACTTAAAAAAAGCATGCTGGCCCAAAGTGTGTGTCTAAGCACAGCAGCCTGGTGAGTGTCCAGCGGTGGGAGCCTGACTACAGCTGGGGCAAATACCCATTTAATTCAAACTAAATATCTGAATGTTGAGGAGACTGAAAATCCCACTTTTAAATTACAGTTGACCTTTGAGTCTATTACTTGTGGCATAATTTTTTACTTACATTGACCCTTTCATTTCAAAGGATCCTGCGGAAACTTGAGTTTTGGGCCCCGTCCTGCAAATGCTCGATTATGGAAATAGTCCAATAGAAGTCAGTAGGCCCACTCACTAAATAAACTTTGGTACTTAAGTGTTTGCAAGATCTTGCCCTTTGAAACAAAAGTGTGTGTGTGCCTGATTTTGAAAAATGCAAATGTCTGTCTTCCCATTAAAATATAGCTGGACTATTTTTAAAACTACACAGCAACACTGCATAACAGGTTAGGACAGGAAGTGAGGAAGAATACTGTATCCAACAGAGATTGCAGGGAGCACTTAGGCAGAGGAGTTAAATCTTCCAAACTGGAATTTGGTTGAATTAACATACCTACACGCTTTCAGAAAAGTGCCATTGGATTCTTCAGTGACCACAAGTAGTTAGGACCTTTGCTTCAGCCCATAAAGAGGATAGAGGACGTGGATTTCTAGGTTTGAGACTGTCCAAAGATCCATGGGGAAACTGTGTGGCTCTCTGGGCACTTGAACATTGTGCAGCTCCTTCCACGCTGCTCCAAGGGCCCTCTGCTCTACCTGGCGGCACAGTTCTGTGAGGAGCCATGCAGCTCCTCTGGCTTCCTGCTGCACCTGCACATCCACCTCCCATTCCACCCAAAGCTTGCTGCCCACTGAAATTGTCCATTTTAACACCTGCTGGGATTTCCACAGGAGGGATTGAAAAGGATAAGGTAACATCGAGCATCTGTCTTCTGCTTCTGTGCCCTCCTCCAAGGCCACAATGATCCAGCAAGGCAGGTGGCAGCTGGGGAGGCTTCTGTGCTGTGAGGGAAAACTGGGGAAGATGCCCCTCTAGTTCCACTCCCACCTTTTTTTGTTTTCACCTGTCTGAACTAGTTGGCCATTGTGCTACTTTCATTGCCTCTGCCTCTAAACGCCCATGTTTTAGTGCATGATTTAAATGTGAGATGAGAAAAAACTATGCAAGAAAATATATAATAGTTCTTCTGAACGATCATGACTTATTGGGTGCATGTGGATTTTGATACATTGTACAAGTCATACATCATTTACCAGGGCTGGCCTTATTATGAGGCAGCCGCCGCAGGTGCCAGACTGGTGGGGTGGGGGGTGGGGGTGGGGGTTGGGGCACCACTAGGACCCAGAGTGTAGAAAATTGTGTCTGCTGCTGATGCATATGTATTCTCTTTACTCTAGATGCACAGAGATGGTAGAGTGCTGTGCTGGAGGAAGGAGGGCACAAGAGACATAACAGGCAGGCAGGAGAAAAGGGAGTAACAGAAAGCAGCAGGAGCTGCAGGGAGAGAGAGGAGGAGGAGCCTCTTATGTACCTCTCTAGCACCCGCAGGAGCCTGGACTGATTAACACCAGCTTCTCAGGGAGCTTCCTGCTTCCTGCTGCTTTCCTGAACTCACTTGAGGAAAACAGGCAGCCAACTGAAGTAGTAAGAGCCAGTTAGGCCCTTAAGAGGCTGATATCTTCCCTCACTCAGGCCCTGCTACCAGCCTGCTTATTTGTCCCCTTCAATTGAGTGTTTAGAGCCACTACAGCTGGCGCAGAACAGCAGTCATCAGTGAAAGAAGAAAATGCCCCTCTGGGGCAGCATTCAGAAAAAGAAAGAAAGCAAAGGAAGCTTTTCTATCTAAGCAGGAAGGAGCTCTTCTGAGATACATAGACACAAATGTTCACAGTGAGCCTTTCGGCCCCAGTGAGGATGTGAGTGGTGAGGAGATGCCTGATCTTCCAGTTAGAGTGCAGGTGACATGGCAGATACTGCAGCATCCATATCTCCATCTCAAATGGATGTAACCATGCACATTCCTGAAGAAAAGTGTAGATCAGAGAAGGGTGAAGTGGAGGCGCAAGAAACAGCTGCTGCTGAGTTTAGTTCCTTAAGTCTAGATGATCCAGGACTGTGGACCCACTTGAGCAGTAGTCTGAGGGACTTCCTTGTACTGCATGGGCCACAGCAAGTGAAAAACTTCATGTTCCCCAAAGACAATTAAAATAGAAGTTTCCATCCAACACATTACTGGTGTGAAATCCCCAATGGTGACAAAGTGGAGAGGCCATGGCTTATGTGCTCAAAAACTCACAATGCTGAATACTGTTTTTGTTTCAAACTCTTCCAGGCTCATGTTCCAGCCACATTGGGTTCTACTGGAACAAAGGACTGGAAAAATCTGGCTAGAAATCTGACATACCATGGGAAGGCAGCAAATCACCAGAGAGCATTCCATAGGCGGAAAGAGCTTGAGATGAGACTAAGGTTAAAGGCCACCATAGATGATCAGCATCAAGAGAAGATTGCATCAGAGTCTTTTTACTGGCAAAATGTTCTGAAAAGGCTCATTGCCATTGTGAGAATGCTTGCTACCCAAAACCTAGCACTGCGTGGCACTTCAGATCAGCTGTATGTGCCAAACAATGGAAACTTCCTTAAAATTGTGGCGCTGATGGCTGAGTTTGATGCTATACTCCAGGAGCATCTAAGAAGAGTCATCACCCGAAAAATGTACCCACACCACTACCTTGGAAAAACAGTTCAAAATGAGCTCATACAGTTACTGGCAACAAAAGTCAAACTGGCAGATTGTGGCAGATCTGAAGATTGTGTCAGATCTGAAGTCAGCAAGATATTACTCTGCTATTCTGGACTGCACACCTGACATCAGCCATACCGAACAAATGACTTTAATGGTGCATTTTGTAACAACAACAACCTAGTCAAAATGTCCCTGCAATGGTGACTGTCAGAGAGCATTTTCTAGAATTTATTGACATTGATGATACTACAGGAGCTGGTATGACAAATGTGCTTCTTAAAAAGCTGGAAGATGTGGGAATTGCGATAGCTGACATGAGAGGTCAGGGCTACAATAATGGTGCCAACATGAAAGGAAAGAACAGAGGAGTGCAGACAAGAATACAAGAGTTAAACCCTCAAGCTTTTTTTGTCCCAGGCAGTTCTCATTCATTGAACTTGGTGGTCAGTGATGCAGCATCAGCTTCTAGTGAGGCTGCTGAATTTTTTAATAGGTTTCAGAGTAACAGCCGTGTTACAAACAAAAAAACTTCAAATCCAGACTCCAGCGAGAAACTGCTGAATTGGAATTCATTTGCAAATTGGATACTATTAATTTAGGCTTAAATAGAGACTTGGAGTGGCTGAGTCATTATGCAGGGTAGCCTGTTTCCTCTTGTTTTTTCCTACCCCCCCCCACCCCGATGTTCTGGTTTAACTTGGATTTAAACTTGAAGAGTCAGTTTGGATGAGCTATTACCAGCAGGAGAGTGAGTTTGTGTGTGTATGGGGGTGGGGGGGATGTGAGAAAACCTGGATTTGTGCAGGAAATAGCCCAACTTGATTGTCATGCACATTGTGTAAAGAGTTGTCACTTTGGATGGGCTATCACCAGCAGGAGAGTGAATTTGTGTGGGGGGGTGGAGGGTGAGAAAACCTGGATTTGTGCTGGAAATGGCCCACCTGATGATCACTTTAGATAAGCTATTACCAGCAGGACAGTGGGGTGGGAGGAGGTATTGGTTCATATTCTCTCTGTATATATAAAGTCTGCTGCAGTTTCCACGATATGCATCTGATGAAGTGAGCTGTAGCTCACGAAAGCTTATGCTCTAATAAATTGGTTAGTCTCTAAGGTGCCACAAGTACTCCTTTTCTTTTTGCGAATTTTTTAATGTAATTCAGAGCATCTGTGTATTTTTCTCTGCATCAACTCATCTATGGCAAATTTTGAAGCAACATCTGGGAACATCCTCTCTGACACTGAAACCACTGAGTGCCACACGATGGGAAAGTCGAGTGGTGGTGATAAAGCCTATCAAACACGAAATTGGAAAGATAGATGATGCCATAGTTGCCATTATGGAGGATAATGCTATGACAGGAACTGTTTGTGGGAGAACAATGGCAGAGGGAAATGGAATCACCAGAAATGTACATAACTTCAAATTTCTGTGTGGCTTAGTGTTGTGGCATGACATACTATTTGAAATAAATGTTGTAAGCAAGAGACTCCAAGGTGTTGACCGTGATATATCTGGAGCAGTGGAACAACTGGACAAAGCAAAGTCACACCTACAGTCTTACCAGTCAGATGAGGGATTTGAAAATGTTCTGAAGAGTGCACAGAAGTTGGCAGAGGAACTTCACACTGAAGCTATTTTCCCACCCATTCAAGAATACTAGTGTCACCAAAGAAGACATTTTGATTACGAGGCACAGGATAATCCCATAAGAGACCCCAAACAACAATTCAAAGTTGAATTCTTTAACCAGGTGCTAGATTGTGCAATACAATCAGTTGAAGAACGTTTCATGCAGCTCAAGGAACACAGCAGTATATTTAGGATATTGTATAATATTCCAAAACTCCTCACTATACCTGAAGAAGACCTACACCAGCAATGCAGGGCACTAGAGACAGTGTTGACACATGATGACATGCGCAATATTGATGTGAGTGATTTAGGTGATGAACTGAAAGCCCTTTCAAGATACATTTCAGCAGGATCAACTCCAAAGGCTGTTCTGGATTATATGTGCACAAATAAGTTGACCACCCTCTTTCCAAATGCTTTCGTTGCTCTGCGCATACTTCTAACACTTCCTGTAACAGTTGCCAGTGGAGAACGCAGCTTCTCCAAGCTGAAGTTAATAAAAACACATCTACACTCCACAATGACATAGGAGAGGCTGGTTGGCCTTGCATCCATCTCAATAGAGCATGAGCTGGTCCAGACTGTGGACCTTCAGCAGGAAGCAGTTCAAATCTTTGCAACCAAGAAGGCACGGAAAGCACCACTTTGATTATTCAAATAGATAAAAATGCCAGTGTTTACTATGCAGACAAGAAAAGTTCCATTTGCTGTTCAGGAGTTTGAAAGTTAAGTGTTACTTAAAATTTTTCAACAAGGCATTTTAAGTTGTTAGTTCTCCTTTATTGGGGTAGGTAGCAGAGCAATACCATGAGAGGAGTAGAACAGGAAGAAGGCAGAATTGAGACCTTTCAAAGTTTTGGCCCAAGCGAGGGGGCATGGGAGCGTCATTTGAGCTCCCCGCCTAAGGTGCCAAAATGTTGTGGGCCGGCCCTGTCATTTACCTGGAAGACTATAATGGACTAGAACACTAATCCTTTTACGTGGTTACTTTACAGATTGTTAATCGGACTTCCTGTCAGGATGATCATGGTGCATATACATTTAATCCATGTACTCCCACCTGAACATTGCACAGAAAATCACCCACCAAATGCATTACTTTAAGGGGTAGAGTAAGAACATATGCGTCACCTTTCTGAGTTAGAATATTGATCCAGGTAATCTGATTTCTTGTTCTAACAGTGGCCAGAGCCTTCACTGACTTTATTTTACTATTGTAATGTTCTTTAAAATCAGATTTAAAAGCACACAAGGGTCTCATAGCATCATCAATGTGCCTAAGAAATTAGTCACTTTGATTAGTGGTCTAAGCCTAAAGTTGTGGCCACAGAAGTAACAGGAAATTTAGCAGCAACATACCCCTCCATATTATGATTATACAGCATAGGAGGGATAGTCCTCAGTACCCATTACACCCACCAGAAATCACACCCAGTTCCAACATCTCCCATACACTTATTCTTTGTCACCTTGTTGTGCAACCAAATAAAAATTTGGGAATGGAAAGGGCCAGAAGTGAGAATAAATGAGTCCTCAATCTTCACTGAGTGGGACATCAACAGGCTAGCAAATTGCTGAGGGAAGGGGGTATTTCCTCCTCCTCCTTCTCCAGTGGCTGTATGCAAATGGAGATCAAGACAACGTTCAGTGTGGTTCATTTTCTCTTGGAAAGGTTCAATACTGCAGTTTAAACACAGGTAAGGCTATGCAAGCATTGATTTCAGTTAAAGACTTACAAGCAATAGGAACAGGTTTCTACTCAAAGAAGAAAAGGAGTACTTGTGGCACCTTAGAGACTAACCAATTTATTTGAGCATAAGCTTTCGTGAGCTACAGCTCACTTCATCGGATGCATAAAGTGGAAAATGCAGAGAGGATGTTTTATACACACAGACCATGAAAAAATGGGTGTTTATCACTTCAAAAGGTTTTCTCTTCCCCCACCCCACTCTCCTGCTGGTAATAGCTTATCTAAAATGATCACTCTCCTTACAATGTGTATGATAATCAAGGTGGGCCATTTCCAGCACAAATCCAGGGTTTAACAAGAACGTCTGAAGGAGGGGGGGGAAAGGGGTAGGCAAAAACAAGGGGAAATAGGTTATCTTGCATAATGACTTAACCACTCCCAGTCTCTATTCAAGCCAAAGTTAATCATATCCAATTTGCAAATTAATTCCAATTCAGCAGTCTCTCGTTGGAGTCTGTTTTCGAAGTTTTTTTGTTGAAGAATAGTCACTTTTAGATCAGAAATCGAGTGACCAGAGAGATTGAAGTGTTCTCCAACTGGTTTATGAATGTTATAATTCTTGACATCTGATTTGTGTCCATTTATTCTTTTACGTAGAGACTGTCCAGTTTGACCAATGTACATGGCAGAGGGGCATTGCTTGCACATGATGGCATATATCACATTGGTAGATGTGCAGGTGAATGAGCCTCTGATAGTGTGGCTGATGTTATTAGGCCCTGTGATGGTGTCCCCTGAATAGATATGTGGGCACAGTTGGCAACAGGCTTTGTTGCAAGGATAGGTTCCTGGGTTAGTGGTTCTGTTGTGTGGTATGTAGTTGCTGGTGAGTATTTGCTTGAGGTTGGGGGGCTGTCTGTAGGCAAGGACTGGCCTCTCTCCCCAGAAGTCACCTACTACAGGACAGGCCTAACAAAGAAAATAACAGAACGCCACTAGCCATCACTTTCAGCCCCCAACTAAAACCTCTCCAACGCATTATCAAGGATCTACAACCTATCCTGAAGGACGACCCATCACTCTCACAAATCTTGGGAGACAGGCCAGTCCTTGCCTACAGACAGCCCCCCAACCTGAAGCAAATACTCACCATCAACTACATACCAGTGTACTGGTAATTGGCCCATTTTCATTTATCTTTCTCAGTGGCTGGCCCATAGGCTTTGGAGTCATCATCTTTCAAAGCTGAAAAATACCATATACCTTACTGCCTTCAGGACAAAATGCAAGATCTATCTTTTTGCATGGCATTTCCATAAATTTTAACAATTACCTTTTGAAAGGTTAAGAGGAGAAAAGAGAGAGAATGTATATCTATGTGGAGACACCTATTTCAATCTACGTATATATTAAGATGCTCAGATACTGTGGTGACGAAAGTGATACAAATACCTAAGTGGATAATTAAGAGCACTGTCTCCTCTGTAAGCAAATATTCTTGCTGTTTTGTGAATAGGCAAGGAAAAGCTTTTTGACACCCCTACCTGAGGCTCACCATTTCGCTTCTTCTCACAGCCAGCTTCTTCCAGCCAGAGGCTAGGGCTCCTGAGCTTCACCCTGGCACCTGACTCCAACAGAAAGTACAGAAGTAGGGATATAGCCTACATTTATAGATACATCAATTCCAAGGCCAGAATGGACTATTGTGATCACCTAGTCTGACTTCTTGTGCAACACAGGCCACAGAATTTCCCCCAAATAATTCCTAGAGCATATTTTACAAAAACAGCCAGTCTTGATTTTAAAATGTCCAATGATGGAGAATCCACCACAACCCTTGGTAAATTGTTCCAGTGGTTAATTACACTCAGTTAAGAATGTACGCCTTATTTCCAGTCTAAATTTGTCTAGCTTTAACTTTCAGCCATTTTATTATTATACCTTTCCTCATTAGATTGAAGATCCCATTATTAAATATTTGTTCCCCACATAGATATTTAGACTGTAATCAAGTTACCCCTTAGCTTTCTCTTTGATAGACTCAAAGAGCTCAATCTGTTTAGCTTATCTCTAGAATGCATATCATCCAATCCTTTAGTGATTCTTGTGGCTCTTCTCTGAACTGTCTCCAATTACCAACATCCTTCTTGAATTGTGGGCACCTGAACTGGACACAGCATTTCAGCAACAGTTGCACCAGTGCCAAATAGAGAGATGTAAAATAACCTCTCTACTCATACTTGAGATTCCCCTATTTATGCATCCCAGGATTGCATTAGCTCTTGGCCACAGAATCAAACTGGGAGCCCATGTTCAGCTGATTATCCCCCACAACTCCCAAATCTTTTTCAGAGTCATAGGATGGGGGACTATTTTGAGAAACAATACGTATGGCCTGCATTCTTTGTTCCTAGGTGTATACATTTATATTTAGCTGTAATAAAACACATTGTTTGTTTTGCACTCAGTTTACGTACCAAGTGATCCAGATCACTCTGAATCAATGACCTATCCTTATCATTCTTTCCCACACACCCGCAACTTTTGTCATCTGTGAACTTTATCCATGGTGGCTTTGTTTTCTTACAGATCACTGATAAAAACGGTTAAATAGCGTAAGTCCAAGAACCAATCCCTGGGGAAACCACAATGGAAATACATCTCGCTGTAGCTCACGAAAGCTCATGCTCAAATAAATTGGTTAGTCTCTAAGGTGCCACAAGTACTCCTTTTCTATCTGCTAGATGATTCCCTGTTTATAGTTACATTTTGAGATCTATCAATTAGCTACTTCTTAATCCATTTAATGTGTGCCATGTTAATTCTATATTCTAGCTTTCTAATCAAATGTTATGCAATACCAAGTTAAATGCTTTACAGAAGTCTAATATGTCAGCGATACTACTTTTATTAACTAAATGTATAATCTCATCAAAAAGAGGTATCAAGTTAGTCTGACAGGTTCTATTTCCCAAATATGTGTCTTAAAGAATTAAAGGAGAGTAAGGTAATGAATTAATTATTTGAGTCCCATATTAGCCATTCCATTATTTTGCCCATTATGATGCCAGGCTGAGAGGCCTATAACTTCTCAGGTTATCACATTTTAAAAAGTGGCACAACGTTAGCTTCCTCCCAGTCTGCTGGAATTTCCCCAGGTCTCCAAGACTTATTGAACATTAGTGGTCCAGCGGTCCTTGCAGACTTGCAAGAGCAGTGAGCGTATGATACCAGGCTTGATACCAATATGACTTCATCATCTGGAAATCAGATATGTCAAAGAAAGAGATAAAGACACTAAATCTGTTCTGGTTTGATTTCAGACAGAACCTAGGCTCCTCGTTGTTTGATCACTTTGGTTAGATAAGTGCAGAATGCAAAGCACTTCAGACCACCAAGATTTTTAAAAATTGAATAACAAAAAAAGCCCCTCAAAGCTGATGTTAAAGCAGCTTTGGAAATATATATTGTTGCATAATCCAATAAAAGATCCCTGGCATTCCAGGCCAGAGGAAAAAGATCATTAATCTGAACTGTAATTGAGTAGCTCAGAAGTTGTTTGAGGAGTAGTCTCCTCCCAACATTAGTATACAGCTCCGCCTGATGCGACAGAGGAAAAGAAGAGCAGACTTAGAGCTAGAAAACTCTTACATCACCAATAATGACTTTCAAAAATGACATGATGACTTTAATTTATGGGTTTACAGCTAGGCCCAACAGGGTTACAGCAGCATGTCTGAAAATTGTGACCTGTGTTTCAAGTAAGATGGGTAAATCTACAGAAGGTTTGGCAATAAAGGGCTAGCTTCAAGAAGGACTTTGCCAGTTAAAATGGCATTTAGAGCCACTGAGATCCTCAGAACCACTGCTTAGCTGCTGCACAACTCTGTCGACACTTGAAGTCCCTAGCTACCTAAATTTCCACTGTTAAAGTTCCTGGGGGATCCATGTGTGTGCTGGTGAGCATGTGCACAACTGCCTCAGTCTAGGTACCTCATGCCTAAGCCTCAGCGGGATCTTCAAACTATGCATTCCCTTGCCTAGCTTACTTGCAGTGGCTGATCCAGTAGCTATGCTCAGCACTTGCCTATCCCTACACAAAACTACCAAAGGCAGAGTAGTTAGAGCACTCACCTAGGATGTGGGAGGCCTGGGTTCAATTCCCCCTTGTGCAAGATGTGGAGAAGGGATTTGAACTTGGATCTCCTCCCCTCTTAGGGTGGTGCTTTAACTACTGGGCTTTGGGGTATTCTGTGGGCAGGGGTCTCTCATTTGCCTGCTGATGCTGTTCCACTGTGTATAAATAATTAAACATGCATTGGAGCAGGGAGTCTGGAACTTGTCTCCCCACTGACTCTTTCCTCCTGAATGCCCCAACCAGTGGGCTTCAATCTTTCTCTCTTTCTCTGGCCCAAAGACTAAAGCCTAAGTACCTTTGTGGATCTAGTCTAAAGCACTTAAAATTCCTGAGGCTTCTCCTACCTGTATATGAACTAGACCAACCTCTCCAGTTTGCAAAATTCTCCATGAAATTACATGAGGACAGGCTTTCTTGTGAGACTTCTGATACTGCCTGTTTTCACTCAGACTGGAAATGGTGTGAAAACAGCCTGTCATGCAGGCTCTTAGCACTCATAATACCAGGTCCAACAAGAACAAGGGCTCACAAAAGTGCACACAAATGAGAATGATGAAATTTCAGAAGAAATTCTTTAAACATTAAAGACCTTACACCCTGGCCAGGGAATCTTCTGTGGCCACGGAGGAGAGAGCAAAGTGAAAATGAGGATGAAGATAAAAGATGAATGTCTAGGGTTTGGACTCCCTCTCCCCATAAAGAATGTGCTGAAGTACGTAAGCCCTCTACAAACCATTGACTGCAATAAGAAGAAGCCTTTGGGTTCCAGGGGCTTTGGATCAGCCAAAACGATGCTCCATAACTTCATATTGCAGTAAATGGGCTGCCCGTGTTCATTATTTAAAAAGGGAAAATAACTCTAAAATCTGTGTAAACATGCACTGAATTTTATTTTAAAATTTCATCTGTTAAATTTTATTGACTGAAAATCTCCTCTTCCCTTATTTCTGGGGTTCCTGGATCCTCCTTTTTTTTGCTGTCCAGTGTCCCAACGCTGGTAATTAGAGGTGCAGAAAGCATAAAAACAGCAGTTCCACTGATTTTATTTTTGTTTGTCTGAAAGGTGTGGTGGTGTCTGGGTGATCTGAACAATTTCTATATTATTTGGATCAAATATAGTTTATAATTGCCAGAAGAAAGGCTCAGAACCAAATAAAATTGACAGCCGTTCCCTTGGGCCTAATCCAATGCCCATTGATGTTAAAGGGAGCTGAAGAATATTTTAGAGGCTCTGAAGTTTGATGCCTTCTCTCTGACTATAGGAGCACAGTGTCTGAAATTCAAGCAATGGGAGCAAAACTGCAAAAATTGGACTATGTAAGTGCAGAACAAGAGTCATTTCTGTCTATCTTTATTATTCTGGACCCTGCACTATAACTAATGCTGGTCAAAATTTAATAAATTTGAAACTTTTTTAAATAAAATGTTTGTGAAAAGATTATTCAAAACTTTCATTTTTTTTCATTGGACCTGAAAATTTTGAAAGTTCAAATTTTGGCATCTGTCCCTTCCCTTTCCATTTTTCCTTTACTCATTTTTGAGATAGCACTAAGGAAAATAAAAGGAAAAGAGGGAGAAAAATGAAAAGGCAATACTTTGAAAATTCAAATTTTTTCAAAAACATTTTTAAAATTTAGCAAAGTTTCCACTTTGAACATTGCAAGACAATTTTGAAATTTTAATGAAATTATTTTACAGCTATAACTGAAGCTACTGTTCTTTCTTACAACCATTTTGTGCTTCTGAGGATCATATAGAAGTAATGCAGCTCCTTCTCCTGTTTTTACATAGCTTTCTGTTATCTATCATCTCTTTCTGTTTATCGACTTATTGACATGTAGCTGTATCTTCAAATAACATTACAAAACCCACAACAATAGTTTAAGAGCAATATGAAGCTTAAGTATGAATACTAAGGCAGCAGGCCCTTGGAGTTCAGGGGAAAACACTTGTTGGTTCATTTGCCTGTCTGATATGACTTATATTTGCTATATATCTTTTAATCATGCCAATATTGTGTCTATAGATTATGTTAAATTACAAATCAGCCTGGAAACAGGAAGGAGAAGCAATAAATATGCTAAAAGACCCTGTTTAAAGGAGGATGTTTGTTCACACTCACAAAGAAATGGGTCATTTTGAAAAATACCAAGCTGCTAATTATTTGGGGTGTTCTTTTTATGCACAAAGTTGTGCATTCATCTTAAAAGGTGAAACCTTGTACAATGGTTCAAAGAGTTCTCTGCAATGTGCAAATGATATTTGAAATGGTCCTTACAGTTTATGGGAAATCTGAACAAGGTAATGAACTTTAATCAATGGTACAACTTTGAAATAGCATTGAAATTGTGTAAGGATGTTTGATCTAAATGATAATTATGTACAACGTACTAGAGAAGACTTCTGAGATTTTCCAAACCACTTGGCGTTGGCCTAACTCTGCTCCCATTGACTTTTGAAAATCCCCCCTTTTAATACCTAGGCTGATAAAGTCTGCAGAGTGCTAGAAAGGGTTCTTCAGGTACTGAGGGAAACACTAGCCACACTATTACATGAGACAGACTCACTGACTGACTGATTTTCCATGATGATTAAGCAAGATTGATTTTTCCAATATGTTGTAACTAAGAGGTTGGGCCTAAGCTATGCTTATACAAGTGTTTGGGGGGAGGGGGTCTAGCCATGTTTATATTCTAGCTAACCTTTGATCTTTTGTGGTTTTTGTCTGTTTTCTATCCTGTGTCAAATAAGCCTTTCTTTGTTTAAGGTATAGACTGTTTGGGGACAAGCACTGTTGGCTACACCTGACAGAAGGAAACTAACCTTAAAGGAGGCAGAACAGAACAGAGTAGCAATCTGAGTACTCAGGGGAAGATGAGGATGCTGCAAGGACACTGGCATGGACCACCATGGGAAAACTGAAAGATTTAAGTATTTCCCTTAAGGGGTGCATGTTCCTAAAAACACGGGATTATGGAAAAGATAATATAGTCCCATGACTTAATGGACTACTGTGGGATCCAGAAGGGGGTTGGGGCAACCCACTCTCTGCCTAGACTCAGGTGGAGGGAAATCTGCCTGCATAGATCAGGAAGGCACAATCTAGTTCCTAGTGAGGGACAACTTCAAAATGCAAATATGAACACTAAATAGTTTAGGTTGCATAAAGTAACAGACATTAAACTGGCTCTGTGTCCCCATCCATTCATTATGAAAGCTTTGAGGGGGACAGTCAATGCTCTGTCCTTATTCAGAGGCACTTAAGGAGTTTTACAATGCTTAATGATGGTATGACACAACCTGCTTTAAAGCATGCTCCTCATTCATAAAGTTAGTTGGCTGGTTTCCATGTGGTTCTTGTGTGCATTACTCAGCAAATGTTACAAATTCAAACAGGAACTTGGGGAAACTGTGGATGGGAACATAGAAAAATGGATGAAGCATAGTAGGAAGTTACATAATTAAATCACCAAAGTCCTGGGACATAACTTATAGGAATGTTAGTTGGTTATTTGTTTTTATGCTCACCTTCATTCTACTGCTCAGTTCATTCAGTTTGTGGAATATATGGAAATTTACTAGATAACCAAATAAATGTTATCATAGTTGTCTGTTGATATGTTTTTATTCAGTTTAGTATCATAGAACATATCAATTTGTAAACTCAGTCTACAATTTGTCTTTGTATTAACATTCCAGGTGACATTTTGTTTTCATGACTAGCAACTAAACTGCAAAAACCTTACGACAAATGTAGGGCTTTTGAATCTGATCCAAAGCCTTCAAAAGCCCTCACAGTGGGGTCAGGATTTCACCCTATGATCCAGTAAATACATTACAGAGAGAAAGCGATAATATGGTTACATTCAGTGGCTTTATGTTAAGAAATCCTCTCTGCTGTAGGAACCTCTGTACTAGGGTGACCAGATAGCAAGTGTGAAAACCTGGGACAGGGAATGGAGGGTAATAGGTGCCTATATAAGAAAAAACCCCAAATATCGGGACTGTCCCTATAAAATTGGGACATCTGATCACCCTACTCTGCACTGGCTTGTCCAATCTGTTGGATTGTGTGTGTAATTAATGCTCAGTGGAACATATTAGAGTGAAGATACTTGTTTTGTTGTGGAAGGGGAAATTATAACTGCTTCAAGCCAATGTGGTTTTCAGGTGGTTGTATAGGATAGATGATCTTGTTTGTAACAGAGTTGAGCCATTTGAAGTTTATATATAGGTGTTTCTAGAATTAGCTTGTATACGATGAGGGGAAGTGGTATTTTGCAGGTAGCTAGAAAAAAAAGTGAGTATTATGAAGGTTTCTTACCAAATGTTGTGAATTTTTATACCATGAGCTATATAAAGCCACGGTGTCAGAGGTAATATCTTTGACTGGACCAATTTCTGTTGGTGAGAGAGACAAAAGTTGGTCCAGTAAAAGATATTACCTCACCCATCTTCTCTCTAATATCCTGTGACTGACATGGCTGCAAAAACACTGCATAGTACTTTACTGTATTCTGTACAAGTTCTCAACAACAAAAGCCATTTTCCACTTATTTAAATTAAAAAAAAAAAACCTTTGTGTTTTTTCTGATTTCCAAAGTCTATACTAGGGTGTTTGGTCAAATGGCCTTCAGGAGTGCACGAAGGCCACATGGGCAAAACATTAGCAAGTTATAACTCACTTTGCCAAGATGACACTAAGAAGGGTCACAGCAACAACAGTAAGTTAGATTGAGGGAAATTATTATTTATTATGCTGTATCTGACACAAAAAAGTACAATCTGTAGCATGAAGAAATCACCATTGAGAAGTAAAACATGGGGAAAACAGGACACTCTGAAATGTCAAATAAGGAGTAACTTGGAGTATTTTATTTATATTATCGGCACTGTAGAATTCTTTATACTCTAAACAAGTTCCAAGTCCACCCAGATTTGTTCAGAAATGTTGGGGGCACATGTTGAAAGCAAGGCTTCCACTTGTGAACACAAGTTACATGTACATCTACTTGTACTTATATCTTACAGATATCTGTGTACACCAACATTGGCATGTGCACTTTATTACTTACAAGATAGAAGCATTTAAAGGCCCCAAACTCAATTGGGCTGCCATTGTGCGAGGCCCAGTACATAGTAAAGAGAAGCCCACAACGTACTATAGTTTAAATAGACTAGACAGAAAATGGGGTGGGGGAGATAATATCTTCATTTCACAGATAACTGAGGCACAGACAGATTAGGCAAATCACTTACTGTCACAAAAGTAATCTGTGGCAGAGCTGGGCACCTGTATCCAGATCTTCTGAATTTCAGGGGCACAAACAGAACTTTTCTAAAGAGGGGGCCCAGGTTATCTGCCAATTAACCGAGGTCATGTTCAGAAAGTTTCCCCCATTTTGCATTGCTGTGTGGCACATGTATATCCTCATCAAGCTACCATCTCTCCTTCCAGAGCAGCCTGGAAGCAGAAGAGGTGGAGGAGGTGGCATGGAGAGATGGCGGCCCAAGGTTCTTGGATGCCAGGGAACTGGGTCTGGGGGTGGGGGTGGGGAGGCAGGTAGGAAGAGGTCCAAGTTTCTACAATGGGATATGTCACAACTTTTGACATGGGAAGCTGGGCCTAGTGGATAGGACCAGCAGTCAGGCCTAGTGGTTGGAGCAGGAATAGGGTGCCAGGGGTCAGATCCAGAATCAGAAACCAGGAGTCAAGCTGAAGGTCAGAACTAGAGTCAGGAATCAGTAGTCTAGCTGAGATCATAGGGATCAAGACAAGGGTCAGAACTGAGCTGTGGTCCAAAGCAGGAAATGAAAGCAGGGCTGTAGCAACAGGCCAGGTACTGCCCAGTTGTGTAGATGGCTTTCTGGAACTCCTTCCATGATTAGTGTGCCTGAACCAACCAGAGGTCATGGGGTGCTGCCTATTGGGTCTTTTGTGGGCAGCACTTCATGTAGTGCTCAGTCCCCTAGAATATATAGTACATGGATCACAGCTTTGCCATAGCTGCTGGTGGCCACATGGAAGTACTTTTCACCCAGAGCCCTGTAGGCCTAGGTTCTAGTTCTCCAGGTCCTTGGAGCTAGGGAGAGGTCCTGGTCTTGCCAGTGGCAGGGGATGGGGGTGAATTCCCAATCTCTAGGGTGGAGGGGAGAGGTCTAGCTGGTCTCTCTCACCTAGGCCCTTTGGATATGCGTAAGAAGCAGTGATGGAAGCTGTCAGTGACCGGCTGGAGGAGGAGGCACCAGCTTTTCCTCAGCCTCTGGCTCCCCACTTCCCAGAACCCTGGGCTGCCACCTCTTTGGGCTGCCATGTCCATCTCTTCTGCTTCAGCCCTGATTCAGAAAGAGAGATGGCAGCTCAGAGAGGACATTCATGTAAATTTCTAGTGCATCTATGGCCAAAGGCCCCTCCGCCCCCACCTGTAAGATATTTTTTCTGTAATGGTTTAACACATGCATGTTGCAGTCCATAGAGCTTGTTATCAACTGGAAACCAATACAATTATTAAACATTGAAGAATCAGGTTACAGTGTGCAACTGCTATAACTGTCACCTATTTGGGCCAATTGGTTTTGTGGGTGAGCAGGGAAATTCAGAGCTTTTGAAAAGACTGGAATGGGGAGTGTGAAAGAGAGAAGGCTGTGAAAGGGAGGAGATCAGAATGATCTAGATGAGAGCTGATCAAGAGTTTCAATAATAGAACAACAGATAGTTTTGGGTGACGGTTAAAAGGAAGAAGTGATAGACTGTGTGAGTGGGGGGATAAAATGGGGGAGAAAGGACTAGTCAAAGATGAAAGTGGTATTGTGGAACTGAGAGTCAGGAAGAATAGTGGAGTTGACAATAGTAATAAGAAAGAAGGTGGGAGCGACAGTGAGGAAGAGGCGATATAAGAGGTTGGGTTTTGGACACAGAATTAGAGATGGCAGGAGAAAGGAAAATCTATGAAATTGTTTTTAGCTCTTGAGTATCAGATGGTTGAGGTAGAGCATTAAAACTAGGGATGTTCTCATGACTGGCAGCCCCTTTTGTTCTGTTCCACCCCCTTTTACAGCTTTGGCACAAGGCGGGAATCTTTTGTCTCTCTGGGTCCCCACCCCTCCTTCTAAATGGAAAAGCACCAGGTTTAAAATGGATTCCAGTATCAGGTGACATGTTCACATGTCCTATGAGCAATGTTCCCTCTAATTTTTGGCAGGCCGTGTGCTCAAAAAATTTCTTCTGTGCAAATTTTTGAAGCAGAGTTCAAATTTGTGTGCCATGAGGTAAATGCGTCCAAGGGAGTAAAATGTTTATACATTATATATTATCCATTTCCCCCCCTTGCCAGCTTGTAGAATCTGGCTGTGTTGATAGATGGTGGGCGAGCAATGTCAAAAGTCGTCCGTAAATGATATTTCGGCCTGGCTCCGATGTATTTCATTTTTTGTGCGCGCGGGGTTTAGGATCTGTGTGCGCGCGCACATGTGCACAGCTTAGAGAGAACAGTGCCTGTGAGACCCCAGCCTCCATTCTTCCAGGGCTGGCCCGCACATACCCAGGAAGGTTTGCAAGTAAACAAAGCCATTTACAACCAATTGTCCAAGTCAATGGGAGCCATCAAGATTCCAAACCACCATTAATGGCCCACACTTTGCATAAAGCATATTCCAGTTACATCATATTCAGACTCATAAGCATATTTCCACAAAACATTATGGACTGCAACATCACAGTATCTTCAAACTGAAAGGTGGAATTGTTTTTTGCAGACTGCTTAGAAGTTTTGTTTCAGGGTGGTCCAGGAAAGGTGTGCTGGTTGCCAGAAAGTAACGTAACATTGGGCTGGAGAGGTTAGATAAGGAATTACTCTAATTATTGAAGCCACTAGCAATGGCACTTGATTCTGTACAGGGGAACTTACATTCATTTTCAGAAGCTGGTGAAGTGTAGAAGATAAAAACTTTTCAAAAGTGACCTGTAGTTACATACTGATGATGATTTAGTTGGGGATTGTTCCTGCTTTGAGCAGGTGGTTGGACTAGATGACCTCCTGAGGTCCCTTCCAACCCTGATAGTCTATGATAAAATGCCTTATCCCACTAACCTATACCAAAAACTGCTTAACCCTTTTCACAAGATATTTGTAGAGGGGATTACAGTTTTATCGAGCTCCCATTTAAGGCAATGGAAAGTCTGCCTTTGGCTTCAGTGGGAGCTGTATCAGGCCCTTAGTCTTTGTATGACTGTTCTTAATTATTTTCGTACATGTATTTTGATAGAAACTGGTAAATACTTAAGCTTAAGCTATTTCATTTTTAATTATCTATTTATTCAAGTTTATTAACCCTTTCACAAAGTCTATAAATGGAAAGTATAAATTATACCAATATTTTGCATAATGCATTCTAGCACATCTATAAATAAATATATCCAACAATACAAGCGCTGAGGGCAAATTTTAATAAAGTTGAAGCCCACCTTGCATTCTAAAATGTACATTCAATTCTGCATCTATATTTACCTGTTTCATAGCAACAACTGTGCATAGACATCCTCATTTGCATGTACAAATGACCATTTGGGTGGCTACATGTCCATTTGCATGGACAAATGCTATATTTGTACTAAAAATCACAGCTTTATAAAACACAGAAATGGAGTGATAAAATTAAAGGACCATTTTTTTACATGGACCATTTTGTACCTATGACTAAGGGCTGCAGAAGGCCTCCTCCAGCATTTCCCAAAGACTGTCCAAGTACAAAGTGAGAAGATCAGGGTTACCAAAGAGAAAGAATTTTCACCTTGAACCATTTCTGTCTTTTTTTTCCTATTACAATGTGCGATATTGCTGAGTCATGTCGTTTGGATTAGATTCTGACCCTAAGGGTGTGTCTACACTGCAATTAGACACCCGTGGCAGGCCCATGCCAGCTGATTTGGGCTCGCAGGGCTTTGGGTAAGGAGCTGTGTAATTGTGTTGTAGATGCTCAGGCTGGAGCTTGGGCTCTAGGACCTCTAGGAGGTGTGAGGGTCCCAGAACTTGGGCTGCAGCCCAAACCAGAACCAGTGGTGCTTAACTGTTGGATATAGGTGCCCAAGACCCTTTGTGGGTCTAGACTTCAATATTTACATTTTTTGTTTTTGAGACTTAGGTTTCTAAATCACTTAGGTAGTTTTGAAAATATTACCCATAGGGCTCTATCACCATACACATGCAAAGTCATAACTAATGACATCCAGGAGTGTCATTTTATGGGAGGACAGGGCAGAGGCCTCCCACCGTGTTGCTGAAAACTTAGGGACAACATCTTTCTTTTCCAACTTTCAGTCCCTGTTCAGGAGCAAGGTTTGAGGGGAGAGCAGTCTGACAGCTGAGTGCAGCCTCTAACAATGCTCAGTCTTTCCTTCCTCCACCGATCAGCTGTTGAGCCTAATGGAGAAGCCTTTGCTCACCAGCGCAAGACTGAAAATTTGAATGGTTGTCTTGAACTAAAAGGTATCTGTTAACACTCTTTATTTGCTTTAATATTTGGGACCCACTGTATCCTGTTATACTTCTATTAGGAAGCCTGATTGTACTAATGGGGTTTCCCTTGACCCATAAGAAATGCCTGAGAGTGTTTGTTTGTGGTATGGAAAACAATTCCTATATAGTGAATAAAAGATTCTCCATCACCACTTTGGAAATCAATACCCCTAGGAATTCTGTTCATGGAGAAAACAACAACACTGCCACTGATATGTTCTTCTTTGAGGCCTGGAGACTTATCATTATCTGGAATAACTCAGGGCTGGATGACCTAGATAGGGGACTGAGGGCGAGATGACCTAGTTTAGATCCTATCACTCTATATAGCCTGTGGCACGTTTGAGGGCATAGTGATGAGGGATCTGTGCTTTCTAATAGGAAGAAGGTGGGGAGAAGATAAATGAAAAACACCCACCCACCACTGGTATAAGAGTTTTATGATTTTCGAGGAAAGAACATGAGACCCAGCTACAGCCAAGAAGTCCACAACACAGTTTAGGAAGAGAGGCTCAAAGGCAGCCTTTGGCTCCCTGTATCTTGGGCCAGCTGGGTGCTGGGCTGGCACAATTTATAGAAGCCTGACATCCAGTGGATGTATGGGATAAGAAGTGAGTGAAAGAGTAACTGAGGAGGAGCCAGAGGAAAGAAAAAGGAAAAAACTTGGAATAACCTGAAATAATGGAGAAACAGTGAGATGAGATCAATATTGAACATTTTTAATGCTGCTTAAAATGCTGGGTTTGGCACTTAGGTACCACAATGTTAGGCATTTTAGAAATACTAGAGTCAGAAGGCTAGGTTTGATAGATATGAGGATATTGCCTCCTGATCCTTTTTGTTTATGCCTTTTGGTCAGTATTAGAGACTCTGAAAGTAATTCATGGTCTTCAGGTTTGTTTTGGTACCTGCATATGATTGATTTTTACTCATTATTATTTGTATTAAAGTAGCACCTTGTGTATCAATCAATAATTTAAGGTACCATTGTACTAGGTGTTGTCTATACATGCAGCAAAAGGACACTTCCCCTTCCATAGATCTCACAATATAAAAACACAACACAAAAGAGAGATGAAGCAAATGGGATTTTGGGATGGGGAAGAGGATGAGGGAACAGTAAAACAAGCAAATGACCATGAAATAAGCCCCTCTACCTGTCTAGCCATTGGCAGTGGGAAGTACTCTGTTGACAATCCTGGCAAAGGTGATCTGAAGATAATAAAGTATTGGCTTTGCAGACTTTGCAAAGAGTTGGGTGTGGCAACGGAGATAATAAGGAGCTGTCTGAGAGAGAAGATGATGACAAAGGCAGGGGTAACATCACAGTAAAGTATTGCTTCAACTAGGTAGGGAGGAGCTAAATTATGAGGGGCCTTAAAGCTGAAGACAAGAATCTTGTGCTCGATGCGGTGGAGAAGGGGAGGGTGATTGAGGGATGAAAGCGAGCAGTGATGAAGTCAGAGTGAACATCAGGTTGCAATGGTCAATATGAGATTTGATTATGAAGGCTTGGAAGAGCCTTTAGCAGTGTAGCCAGAGGAAAAGCTCATCATAGAGCTGTGATGTAAGAAGTAGTGCATAGATTTAGATGTACGCCAAATGTGTCCTAGATGGCACCCAGGTGATGGGCCTGAGTAACTCGGAGGAGAATGGTGGCATTCACTGTAATAGAGAAGTTAAAGAGAGGGGAGGGCTTGAGGGGATAAAGATCAATAGATCAGATTTGGTCATATTAAATTTACGTTAACAGCTGGAAATTCATGAAGATATTGTCAGACATATTAGGTGTGAACTAGGGTCAAAGATAGTGGAGAGTACAAAGTCATGGAAATCACCTGTGTTGAAAAAGGAGAGGGCATTGAAGCAGGGGGCTGAGAGCAAGGCAGAACTCATGAGTATCAGAACTCATGGACCAGCCAGGTAAGCAGGCGAAAAGGGAAGAGACAGATGAGCAATGCTGAAGGAGACAAGGTAGGGCTGAGAAATGGAGAGATCACAGAGGAAGCCAAGTTTGATAAAAGACAAGGTTGAGTGAGCAGGTATTTTGTTGAGTGTGAGAAATGACCTTGAGTTGAAAGCCAAATGAGGGAAGGAGGGTGAGAAGATGTCTGACGAGGAAATCAGATGGGTTATCAACATGGAAATCTAAATAAGTGAGGATGAGGGTGGGGAATTATGATTCAAGGAAGAGGGAGAGCCAGGAGTTGAAGTCAGAGAGGAACGCAGTCAGCTAGAGCAGTGGGATGGGGGGTCAGATTTGTAGTAAATGATATCACAACAACATGGAATGCAGGGAGGAGAGAAGAGTTAGATTAAATGTGGCTCAAACACAGAACAAAAAGAGGAAAGGAGAAATATGGCTGGAAGCCTCAGGAGCCATTAACCCTTAGTGGTGCTACTCAGTGTTCAGCTTCTGTCAATGCTGTCACCTTTTCTGCTGTGTGTACGGATTGCTCAGTTTGGTGTGTATCTTCAAAAGCAACAGCTCTGTACAGCTGCTGCCATTGACCTCAGGAAAAATAGATCTAGAAGGCAGCCATGAAATGATGTGGTACAAACCATTCACCTCCCATGCTTGTAAAGTGATGTCATTGGACAATGGTCACCACTTAAAGCAAAGTGTTATTTGTTTAAAGGAAAAGCATTATAGAGAGAATAGATCTTAAAACAATAAACCAATGTGCAGACCTGCCTCTCCCTAAGGCTTGCCATTCCTTGGATTGGGAAAGGTCTGACTTCCTCAGACTCCCTCCACAAAGCCTCTCACTGTCCCACTTCTCTAGGCTCCTAGCCTGGCAAAACAAGTTATTTCATCTTCATAGGGAACAAGATATAGAGGATCCATTAAGCTAACAGCTTCCCCTATTGTCTTTCAAGTATATACTGAGATGTTTTTATTGAGGGAGTCATTGTGTTGCCTGACTGCTTGTTCTTCCCACATGTTACATGTCAACATTCATAGATTCTTACATAGCTGCTACCCATCTATCATAAACTCTTTCATTGATTCAATGAGAAAAGTGACCTATAGTAACATCAATTTTATCCTAACTCCCTTTTGATACATTTATGGTGTATGATACTTACAATCCCTTAGCCGCTGCATTTGTACAATGAGTTTTCTGCCTATGCTTGAGAAAGCCATGTACACAAATCCCCTGATGGCTGCACTCATCCTGACCTTGTTATATAGTATCACTTCTGTTCTGTTGTTTGTAACTAGATGGAGCATGCACAAAATTGGTTTTCTTTCCCTTAGCAGGTTCTGGATAAGCCCTTGTGGGAAATAGTTACAAAAGAGAAATTTTACTAAGATGGAACATGATTTGGTGATAGATCTGAAATGATTAACAGTTTTTTTGGAAACACACACTATAGATTTTAAAGATTTTCCTTAATTCAAGAAAACTTCTGCTAGCAGGTCCAGGCAGAGTGAGAAGCAGCCAGCATGAGAAAAACTGCCATCTTGCAAAGTTTTTGTAGCACTGGCTCTATGTTCTTGAAATACAGCCAACACTCTATTCCATTCACTTTCAAATGTTCTGCAGCTGTTCTCTTAATAACTTGAGGTTGATGGATGAGTATACGTTTAGACAGCTTTGTTTGATAGCCTTGGGGAAAGAAGGAGGGAGAGAAACAAGTTTCAGCAAATAAGTTGTGCAAGAGACAAATAAAAAGAATTGGATAATACAGGATATATTTAAAGTAGGCCATCTATACTGTTGTCATTACCACTGACTGATATTATTTAGCAGTATTCACCAGTTGAATACTGGCACAATCCGACCAGTGTTTTCACTTGAAGAGATACTGATGGGGCTAACACAGAAGATAAGCACAGTCCCTTGCTAGTGTTCAGAGGACCATCAAGAGTGAAGAGCAAACATTTCAAGAAGCTGCCTTTCTTAAGAGTTGCTCTCTTCAGTCTTCCCACCTGCTGCCATTCTGGGGTTGAGTAGCATCTTAATACTTAATAGTGGAATGTGCCAAAATGCCTCATTTCAAACACTAGGCACAGGGATTTGTCCACCTCTCAAAGAAAATTGATAAAGGGAATGTGCCTAATGGGTAGGGCAGAAAACTAATTATTGTTTATAGACCCTTTCATTATTGCAATGCAAATAAATTCATCAACATTGTCCAAGATATATTTGAAGTTTGTTACAAATTCCTCTTGAAAATATCACTTGGCTTTCCTGTACCCTTTTTTAAAAAAAGTTGATTAATATAAACATAGAAAAGCCTTTCCTGATATATTGTTCCTTCCAGCCACTAATCCATTGCTACTGCCATTCTCTCTCCTTACATTTCTCAACAATGTCTTGTATTATGACCCCCCCACAGCAAAATATTAACAAAGCATCAAAAAAGATGTCTTTAACTTTTAGTTTTTTTAAAATGGAACTGGTTATGTTTGCAGTCATGAGTGTATGGAAGAGACATGAGATTTTTTTAAATAACGAAACATCCTTTACAAACACACACAGCTGAAGACAGATGAAGATGGGCAGGCTGTGGCCACTAGAGAAAAGACAACAGGGAGGAATTTCACACAGATAGATGTTTCAAATCAATCTCAGCTCCTCAACATGGAAACTATGTAAGATACCTCTCAAGATCCAGCAGATCCAAAGGAGTGGAGAAAAATATGGGACACAAAGGTGGATGGCAGCTCAGCCCAAATTCAAAGAAAATCATGCTTGCCTGCAAAGAGTTCACCAACCCTCCAAGGCAATCATTGTTGGAGTTTCAGAAGAATCAAATGCAGATTCTGCAAGGAAATAGTGCACAGTAGGACAGAGTGCTGCATTCCCAGAACCATGACATGAGACATCGCTCTGATTGGGTAGGCTTCTGAAGTTGATGGGCAGGGATCCACTGATGATGGTTCATATCAGCACTAGAGACACTGCATTGTGGGATATCTTGCAGATAGTAGATAATTTTAGGGAACTTGGAACCATGCTGAAGAAGAATGTCCAAGCAATCTCTCTGAAGTCCTTCCTGTCTCATGAACAAAAGACAAGGCAGAAGATTCTGGATGTCAACTGCTGGCTAGATACGTGGTGTGTGGAGTGGAGGATTTGGGTTTTGTGGAACATTGTTCTATCTTCTACATGAGAGAGGAGGCTGTATAGTTTGAATTGCCTCCACCTAAGTAGGAGGGAGACCAATCTCCACATGGACAGTGGTCAGGAGGGCAGTGCTTAATTTGTGACAGGGTTTGGCAGGACTGAGCTTCGGCACCTCCAGACTTGCCAGTTCTTAGCCCGAGCACCTCTGGGTTTGCCAAATCAGTTATGAAAGTAAATGATTGCTTGAGCCCTAGCTCATCTTTGCTTGAGCCCGGCACCTCTTTCATTACAAATTAAGCAGTGCAGGAGGGGATTAAACTAATAGCAAAAGGGGGGGGATTAAAAGAGGGAAGATATGAGTACTCAGCACAAAACTGAGATGTTGAGACAAAATAATCAAGGGACCAAAGCCATGAAGAGAAGAAATTATTGAATTGCTTGTATCCCAATGCTAGGATCCTGCTTAAGAAACAAGAGGAATTGGAATTGCTCATTTATGAGCATACATTCAATTTAGTTGGTATTACTTAAACCTGGTGAGATGATTCACAGTACTGAAATGTTAAAACCAATGGTTACAACCTATGTAGAAAGGACTGAGTAGCAAAAGTGGGTGGATGGGAGGGGGGCACAGTACTCATGTCAACAATGGCATTGCTTGTTTCCAAGTCACTGATAACTCGGAAGACAATGATTTGAATGCTTACCGTTCATGTCCTAACAGATAAACCACAAGATGGGATACTAATTGGTGTCTGCTACAGACCACCAAATCACACTAGGGAGCAGGATGACCGCCTCTGTATGCACCTACCTACAATGTATTGGGCTGGTGGGGAAAAGCTGCGTGATCATGGGGCACTTCAATTTGATGTATGCTGGCAGTCTCATACTGTCAGTACTGAAACATCCTTGGAATTTCTAAATATTACAGATGACAATTTCCTAGCTCAAAAAGTGTTGCAGCCAACATAGGACAAGTTCTAATAAATAATTCTCCTAACAGATAAAGGAGGAAGTGACCACAGAACAAAAAATGAATGGCAGCTTAGATACAAGTGATCATGAGTTGATCATACTTATCTGCAAGCAAAGTCCAGACCAGTAATAATATATATTTATACTTGGTGCTTTTAATAAAGCCAATTTAATAAATCTGAAAATAATTATGAGCCAAATCATCTGGGAGGAAGAATTTAATTAGAAAAATATGAATAATAATTGGGAATCATTTAAAAACACCACACATTCACAGTCGAAGAAGGCTGTACTATTTAAAAATGTAACTTGGTTCTGAGGGGACGGGAATGCAGATGTAAAAATATAAATATATATGATAAAAGAAAGGGGGAATTGGTAGGAATTAATTTAAATGAGAAGTTAGTAATTGTAGAAAATTGACTGGGGAAGAAAATAGACACAAGGTGAAATCTATGGCCAGCAGCACTAAGGACAATATCAAATTTTTAAAATATATCAGGAACAAAAGGAATCCTAACAATAGCATAGGTCTGATATTAGATGGAAATGGTAGAATTATCCATAATAATGCAGAAAAGGCAGAAGTGCTAAATGTCATTCTGTCTGGCGTGGTTTATGAGTGTGAGTGTCAATCTCATGGCAGACTGTCAAAAAGCAGGACAGAAACCCCAACCTCATTGTATGTTCTATTAGATGTCACCAAACCAATAACAAATGTGAACTCCTGCATCATGGTAACAGTCTTCCCATGGACAGCTCCCTTAGGCACTCCAATCAAGCTTGCCGCCCAGGCAAGCTGCACTAAGTGATAAATGGTCACTTGCACCAAAAGTCACAAAATATTCAGACTATTCCCAGTTCCAAGAAACCTGTCACATACCCCAGGTCAATTTGTACCCAAGATCTCACACCAAAGACAATGCTGTAGCCAATTCTACAGTAAACTAACAAAGGATTTATTAACTAGAAAAAGGAAGTGAGTTATTTACAGGTTAAAGCAGGAAACATACAAGCATAAATGAATCAGTCTATGGTTCCAAAAGGTGACAGATATAATCTGTCACTGAATGTATTTTAGGGCTAACTGGGTTGACCCTGGGGATCTTTGTTTTTTGTTAGTTTGCTGTTTGGACTCTTCCAAGGGCTGGCGCTAAGAGATGAAAAATCTTTATCTCAGCCATCTTTATTTTCTTCTTTCAGAATTCAGGCTGATGGGACCTGCTTTCTCACATATAGCACCTTCATGGGCATAAGAGGGGCATTAAACCAGCCTTTGTGTTGTGATGTTCCAAAATGGCCCATTTGGATTCAACAGTCCTTCTTGATGGGCAGGGGGAACCATTCCTTCTGTCAGAGTTCATAAGTTCAGAGCAGGCATTTTTAAAATAATAAAGCAAAACTTTTATATTACCACATAGCATTGGTTCTCAAACTGCGGGTTGCGACCTCTCAGGGGGTTGTGACGTGGTTGTGTGGGGGTCAAGGGGCTATGAGCCCCCAAGCCCCTCCAGCCCAGCATGGGGCTGTGAACCCCAACCCCCTCCAGAGCAGTTCCACCCCGAACTCCACTCCACCTCCAGCCCTGCTCTGTCTCCAAAGAAAGGGTGACAAATAGAAGTTTGCCCAGGGCACCATTTTTCCTATAGCCAGCCCTGGGACTGAGACAACAGTAGAGGACTTGATTGTTCAGCCACTGAAGAAGTACTTTATTATTTAACGGTCAGACACACAGGCACATTTCTCTGGAAAATAATGGCCACCTCTACTGCTAAAAAGCAAAAGTAGCTCTAGTCTTACATTAAACACAGTTTTACCAGCATTGTTTCCTCTGGTATTGAAAAAACACAATGTGTCATTTGCTGCGAAGTTTTGTCTGCTGAACTGATGAAACCATGCAAATGGCAGCGCCATCTTGAAACTAGACAGCCTGAGCATAAAAATCAAAATGTGGATTTTTTTTCAAATGCAGAGAAGATGTGACAAAAAAAGCCAAGTTTGATGCAGATGGAAGTTTCTGACAGCAAACATCCTCAGCTATGGAAGCCTCCATTGGGTAAATTGGGTGCAAGCAAACTATGCATCCGATGAAGTGAGCTGTAGCTCACGAAAGCTTATGCTCAAATAAATTGGTTAGTCTCTAAGGTGCCACATGTACTCCTTTTCTTTTTGCGAATACAGACTAACATGGCTGCTACTCTGAAACCTATGCATTTTAATACAGCTAAATCTAAATGTACACACTTAGGAACAAAGAATTTAGGCTATACTGGGGGAACTCTATTCTGGGAAGCAATGACTTTGCAGAAGATATGAGGGTTGTGGTGGATAACCAGCTGAACATACAATCCTAGTGTGACACTGTGGCCAAAAGAGCAAATGCAATCCTCAGATGCATAAATGGGAACCTCAAAAGGGGTAGAGAGGTTATTTTACTTTTACATTTGGCACTGGTGCAATCAGTGCTGGAATACTGTGTCCCCTTTAGGTGCCATAATTCAAGAAGGATGTTGATAAATTGAAGAGGGTTTAGAGAACAGCCAAAAGAATGATTAAGGGATTAGAAAACATGCCTTCTCGTGATGGACTATCCAAGGAGCTCAATCTATTTATTTTAACAAAGAGAAGATTAAGGGATGATTTGATTACAGTCTATCAGTATCTATGTGGGGAACAAATATTTAATAATGGGATCTTCAATCTGCTAGAGAAAGGTGTAACACGATCTAATGGCTGGAATTTGAAGCTAGACAAATTCAGACTGCAAATAAGGCATAAATTCTTAACAGTAACAGTAATTAACCCCTGGAACAATTTACCAAGGATTGTGGTAGATATTCCATCACTGACGTTTAAATCAAGATGGGATGTTTTTCTAAAAGATAAGCTCTAGGAAATATTTTTGGGAAGTTCTATGACGTGTGTTATTCAGGAGGTCAGCCTAGAAGATCTTTCTGGCCTTGGAATGAATAGATAAATAGATTTGATCTAATTCCGTGTATGAACATGTTTATAGATTAGTGGTCTGTTCCAGTATAACCCCCAGTGAAATGCTGAGCACTTACAACTCCTTTTGATAGCAGGGTGGGCCCAATACTTCAATACATTAATACACATCTTTCACACTTTGTGAGAAGACCTTCTTTTAATGGGAGGGTAAATAGCATACATGGTGAGTGCCCGATCCTGTACCTGTTGAAGTCAGTTGGAAAAGTCCTATTGACTTCAGTAGTGGTCAGCAGGGTCAGGCCCTATATGAGTTGAATATAAGGACTGCAGGAAAATTCAGGATGCATGCGCAGACAGCAGGGTGCTGAGAATAGGACAATGAGAGACAAAGGTGCAATATTGCTCCTGTCATATACTTCCACTCCTCATATTATTGTTGATGAGGTTTACATTTAGCTTGCTACCTTCTGAAATCAATTGTGTTTGAATAAGAACTGCCAAATGTAGCTCCAAATTTCTACATTTTCTAAAGCAGAGTTTTAAAATTATAACGTTGCTTATACACCATATGCCAGACCATACTGTATTATACTGTGGGTCAGTCAGAACCAAGCTGAACTGTCATTAATCTTTCTTCATTTGGCTAGCTAGACAGCAGTCAAGTTTTCTTATATCCATTTAACTGATGGGGATACTGAAATAGAGCAATGTAAAGTCAGGCTACTTATTCAAATTCCTAAATATATATTTAAATGCCTAACCTTAGGCACTCAATTTTGAACAATTTGGCTTAAGTGACTTTTCCCAAAAGTCACAGGAGCCTGTCAGAGTTGGGAATAGAAATCAGAGGTTCCCGATCCCAGTCCTATGCTTAAATCATTCCCCACTTCTGTAAGATTGTGCAGCATAGTGCCAAATAATACAAGTACCGGTAATTATAATTCTGCCTTCCAAATCTACTGAACTGGTGTCCATTGAAGCAACAGAAGTTAAGCCACGCCTGATGTCTGGCCAGTAGTAAGCCAGGTACCAATATGTGCTTGTTTGCAAGTATATTTGCTAACATAAACAGGCTCATGTAAACTGCTGAATCCAAGAACATCATGTGAATTCAGCATGATCCTGACAGGAGTTTAATTATGTAAATATTGAACATGTACAATCCTGCTCCTATAATAGTACACAGCATATTTTTTCTAGGGAAACCCCTCTGGTTCACACTAGCAATATTAAATATATAACATACAGTAGAGGCAATTGTAATATTTTATCACAATAGTGAAAGTAAAAATTATAAGACATTAGGGGAGGAACTACCAAAAGTACATACAAAAGCCTTATTTTTATTCTGTGAGTATTGGTTGGAAACTTATTCTTTCAATAAAATCACTGATTTGCACCCGCTATTACTATGTCAAGTTAGGAAAATGAAAGGTAACTAAATGAAAGGGAGCCCTTTTCGTGCTCTGTAAACCAGAATGAGGCTCTTTGAACTATCAATACCCAATTCAGTGCAGCCACAGATGCAGGGCTAGATTTGCTTTGAAGCCTAACCACCAGCATGAGGAGTGTGGACTTGTAAACTCCTCCCACAGCCAGATAAGCACTTTGAGAACAGGTATTTGTAGATGAGAACCATTGACGAGAAATTAAGCAGCCCTAAAACAACGTCAAAATCCATCCTGAAAAAGGAATTAAAGTGTACGGATCGCTAAGAGACTGCATCCCTACACAGGTCACGCAGGCAAATTGGGCACTGGTCAGGCTATGTGGCCTAGGGAGCAGCTGCATAGTCACTGAATGAATGTTACAACAGCCCAGTGTCTCAAATAGCCTCCTAGCCATTTAGATAACTGGGCCTTACTGAACAATTTCACATTAAGCGGGGGGGGGGGTGGTTGTGTGTGTGTGCATATAGACTCCCTATTGTATACATATATGTGTCTGTATGTATATTTGTGCTGCTTCTTCCTTCCTTTCATTTTCTACCCTCTCCTATTCCACTTGTGTCCCTCCATTCAACGTCTTCTCTCCGCTGGCCCTTCATTTCAGTTAATTTCCACTGGTTTCTTTAAAAAATAAAAAAAAAAAATCATGGCACTAACCTGACATGTCCAAACAATCAATTTCTATGTTCCATCTCCCTCCTGCCCCAGTGTGACATGCCTGCTTAGATTGGCAGTTATTGGAGGCAGGGACTTCTCGTACTCTATGTTGCACAATGCCGAGCACAATTGGAGCCCTGATCGTGATTGAGGTCATAAGCCCTAGCATAATTCAAATAATTAATAATAACATGTCAGACTGTCCTTAATGAAGATATAAAATAAAAATTACCACTGTCACAGGGGTTTGCAAAACTGGAGAAAAAAAAAAAAAGGAAATTCATGGTACCAAAAGCATGGTTTTTTCTTCTGTTTGTTACTGTAGAACATACTGTGTGCTGTACAGTGTGTCATGCAGTACACATGTTATATGTATATTTACACTTTTCAGGTAACCGGAAATCAATTTATTTGTTCACGTACAATACATTTTAAACATAACTAAATTGAGTTTCTGCTTTGATGAAGCACAATCAAAGGCCTAGTCCTGCAAAGCCTTACCCAAACCAGTGGAACTACTCAGGTGAGACAGAGATTACAAGAAAGAGTTGGCAAGGTCAGTTTATGGCTTGTCTTCAGAATGCACCTTTTCAACATTTAATGCAGCTGAACCAGAGTATTTCACTGAGTACTTGACAATCCTGTAACACCACAGCGCCCAAATGGCTGAGGCCTGTGAGCAAAAAAGTTGTGATCCTGTAAGCTGCTAAGCATTCCTCCAAGGTACTACATGGGTACAGATGGGACTTACGGGCACTCGGCACCAAGCAGGTGCCTAATGCACCTAAATGCATGTACACAACTATGCTCTAGTTGCACAGTCCAATACAAAAGTATGCATGAATGTGTACATGCATTTTTCACCCCTGGAAAATTAGCCCTTACACCTCAAAAGTTAATTGACTTATGAGAGATTAATAGTAACACCTAGTGGTTTATTTATAGCATTAAAATGCTTTCAGACAATGTTGATGAGGCCACACATTTTTATATAAATTTCTCCTTCAAGCCACCTGTGCAAGGAATCAATTCCTGCTGAGATTCCAGCTGTGAACTGTCAGATTTGAAAACGATACTTCTGCCACGTATTTGAGTTATAGAAGAGTTGGTATCAGCTCAGAGGATTAGTATGTTCATATTCCCCATCAAACCGCCAGCAACAAGTGGGGAAGACTACTCTGTGGCATTCACTCCCATTGTAGGGTTTGTTTGTTTTTTTCATTTGGGGCCCAGTCCTGCTCCCACTGAAGTCAGGGAAAGTTTGCCGCTGCCTTCTGTGGAAGCAGATTCAAGCCTTTGGTGTATTAGTAATAATACTATTGGCATTATAGTGCTGTGACTGGATTAGGGGCTGCAGCTTGGAAAATAAACATCTCGGTTTTGCCACGCTGTTTATCTTCAGTAAATACCTCAGCTTTGCCTGAACAATTATCTCTCTGCAGCAGACCATTTTCCAGTAGCAACGTATAATTCCATTAACATTCCTGCTTAAAATATATCCTCTTTGTGCTGAAAAGAAAGCTGTTGTGTTTCGGAAATGTTAGTGGCCTCATGTATTTTTGGAATTAAAGTAGCAATTAAATCACTCAGACCTCATTCTTCCTCCCAGGTCTCATTTGTGCATTTCTTGCTTCACACAATGATTCAAGCTCTCATGACCCAGGAGGAGATTGCAAAGAGAGAGATTTGGAAACGAGCTTGGCCAAAGCACATTTTCCAGCAATTCTGTGCCAGCTGTTACTGCAGGTGATAATAACTGATAAAGGTTAGCAGCACCAACAGTCTCTACTGAATCTGTTTCAGATTGACAATGGGAATATGGGAATACACGGGCCGGCAGTTTACATTTTGGGTGGGTTATTTTTAAATGACTAGGTGCTATTGTTCCTAATGATAATTGTTAAATATTAACAGAGTGTTCACATTTAAATGTGATTGCACACAAGTCAGGAATACAACCAAGAGTTAATAGATTGTTTTAAACAAAAAAAACATCATAAGAGGCATACATACCCTGAATGTAGTTGTGTGTGTGAATATCCAGAATAGTAGCATTTGGACAGAGACAAATTTCGGTTATACATAAGTCACTGTGTCCTTCTGTGTCTTGTACAAAGCCAAGTATACAGTTACCACTTAACAAATAATGCAATGTATAGTGAGACAAAGTAACTGGGACAGGTTCTGCTCTCATTTTCATCAGTGAAAATCCAAAGTAACTCCATTAAGTACACTCAGATAAATGAGATCAGAACCTGGCTCACAGAGTTTGCATCATCATAAACTCTGGCAGGAATCTCAAGTAATGGTGCCTCTCTGATAGAAATGGTTGCAGTGCTGGAAAGTGATAGAAGGGGGCTGGTAAGTGCCAACACCATGCAAAACAGGGCAGTGCTGGATGCAAAGCAAGTATGGACTCTGCAGCCAAAGAGTTCACTGAATAGTAGCTCTCTGGAGAATCTGTCATTGACCAAACTTCTATGAGCTTGCCAGTTTGGCAACCACAGTCTCCCCCTCCCAATAGAAAACCCAAGAATGGCAATGGTGAAAACACCACTTGTCCTCTAAGGGGGTAGCGCTCCTTACACCTGCCTGTGCCATCTTTATTGAATCTGACCTTGCATGGAGTTGATTCAAAGCCCAGTAGAGTCAATGGAAAGAGTCCCATTTATTTAAATATGCTTCCTGTCACGTGACCCTATATCATGCTCACATGACAGAAATGCAGGAATCCTACATATATGCTCCTTTCTAATGTTACTTTTATTGGTTCCCAATTATTGATGTGTGTTCACAAAAGGTCAACAAAAAATACAGATAATGATGGGACTGAAACAGTATGAACCAATTAAAGAAAAAATACAAATATTGAAAAATGAACATTTTGGATTATGTGCCTAGTTATAAGGCTGAACTTTCCTGCGAGCCCATGCGATTAGCTTCATGCATCTCAGAGAGATGCTTCATAGAGATCTGGGGGAACAGAACCTCCACATCTGGCACACAGGCCCATAGAGCTGCTCCATAGCCACTGAAGCAGCATATGTAGTCCCTGACCTCCCCTTCTGCTGTGGATCTGTATAGCCATGAGTCATGAGTCTGCAGAACAGCCCCACCCTGCATATTGTCTTCCCCCTAAGCTGCCTGTTTCATGGTGTAGCATGAGCCACCACAGAGCACTGCTCCACAGCATGCATAGAGCGCAGCAGAGTCCCCTTGTGTGGCTTCTCTGGGTCACGGACCCAGTGTAACTGCACTCCTTTCTCTGCCTTTGAAATCCCCTGTGACCCTGCTGTAGGATTTGGCCGTAGGAAACATAACTTCAAGCCAAATTGTTGTGGAGGTGGTTTGCAATCTGTTCTATTTGAAACCCTAATAAAAAGGAAATTGCTACTACTTTGCCTTTGTGATTTAAACACAATAGTATGCTAAACACAGCAACTATTAGAGAGTTCCAGACATAAGCATTGCTGTGTTGCAAACTTGCAACGTCTTCACAAACAGGATTCAGCTGGAGCTAGTCTGGTGGGAACAGCAAAGCACCAGCCCTCTAGGGAATTTCAGCCCTACCAGGAGAAAGCCTCTTCTGATTGGCTGCCTCCTCTACTTGCCCGTCTCCTGGGGATGAGCAGCCAATCAGAGCTGCTACAGGAAGCAGGCAGAGCTTTCCCCCAGGATCCCAGAGGACTTTGGGGGTAGGGAAGAGGGAACAGCTGACACCATTCTCACAGGAGGATAGGTGAGAGGAGGGAACAGAAAATGCTCAGCAGGTCGGGGGCTCGGTTTCCTCCTTCCCCCTTCGCCTTGTGAAAAATGGATCCGACACTCTCTGCTTCTGTTCCTGTCCCCAGTCCAACACCAGAGGAGGGGTGAAAAATCCCTGGAGTTGCTGCCACATCCAGGCCTGGGAAGGGGCAAAGGGGATCCTGCTGCAGCCCCCCAGGCCTGAGAAAGGGGAGCAAAGATACACCCCCCAGCGACTGCAGTAGGAGCAGAATTGATATGGGTCATGGGAGGAAGAATTTATGTGGGGGTTGTATCACTAACTGCTGGATGGGGGATGAATAGGTATGGGGGTAAGGGGACACTGAATTAATTAATTAATTAGCATTTTGGGGTTTGGAAGAAGCTGGAAGCTGTGCACCATCAGGCAGGCAAGGGAGTTCCAAAAAAAGAAAAAACCACCAACAAAGAAAATATATTTGGCCTTTCGCTTTCAATATATGCCACAATAGTCCAGTTACTACAAAAATTGATATTGATACCCAACACTTGGAGCTTCAAGTACCCAAAATGAGCTGCAGCTTTCAAACCATAACAGCTTGTTTTATTTTTAGAGTATTACTGAGTCCTCATGATGGATTTGCCTGGAGTTACTTTTGCTGTGAACCTTGAGGAAGAAGTGAGGAAAGGGATTGTGGAGACATAAATTTCCGTTGGTGATAAGTTCACATCTGTTTTGAACTGTGAAATGGCAGATCATTGTGAAATCCTCTAAGAGCGTCCCTTTTAAATACCAAATAAGCACAGCACCAAAAGCACATAAAGAAATAATTGAAAGACTCTGGAGGGAAGCCAAGAGGACGTGGCTAATGTTTCACCTAATCTCTCCCCGGCTCTACTCCTACAGTTTTGCCTGCATGACGTGAACTTCGGAGCTCCATCAGGCAGCTGCTTCTTGACTGTTTGCACTGTCTGACCTGTTGGCAAAAGAACAAGAACAACAAAGAAGCTAAAAACATAAAACTGTGAGAGATTAAGAACTATGTGCCTCTGAGGATAAAGCACTCACCTTTCACCGAGGGGGCTGGAGTTAAAGTCCTTCTTGAGGACAGAGCTTGGAAGGCTCAGCTTAGTTCTCAGCTGACATCTGTCCGTATCACAAAACTAGCGTGCATAATTTATGCACATTTAGTTGTCTGTTCAGGAGAGGCCCAGTACAGTCACATGATAACTGAAATACCGTACACATCTAGAGATGGTGGTTCCTTCAATTCAAGATGCGGATAACTGATAACACAGTGTGGGAAAGCTTGCACTGCAGCTTGTGGGTTTGTACCTGTCCTGTGAATAGGAAGGAAGATCCCAAAGCACTTTGGTTTCCTGGCCTTCAGTCTTTTGTCTTTCACATGCCCAAAGTCACTTATATTCACACACGTGCACTCACACACACACACAAATATGAACCTTTCTTTGACCATTAAATAGGCACTATTTGAATAATCAACATACTTATTCAAGCTAATTATCCTGAAGCCCTTTCTAAAAGCCCAGTTCTGCAACTCTTGCTTACACTGAGCAGCACTCACTTGTGTGATTAGTCCTATCCACAGCATGGGACCAGTTGCATATGTAAATGCTGCTCAGTGTAAGTAAAGTTTGTAGAATCAGACCCAAAGTTCAGTTGTTAGTTCCTCATAGTCAAGGTAAGTTAAAATGAAGTTGACAAACAGAAGTACCAAAGGGAATGTAGCTACTGCATCTGCAGGAAGTTGGACCTCTCAGATGCTAATGGTGTTAATTATTGATTGTACCTAGTTACTGCAGTTTAAGTGAAGCTTTTAGGACTGATCTTACCTGACCTTAAAATATCAACTGTAATTGCAACATATATTATCACAGAGTGCTGCAGAAGATCCACAGGGTTTTTCAGGTGACTTAAAAGGGACTTTAACAGGGAACAAAAGAGAACAGAAATTCTAAATGAAAAGAAATAAATCATAAACCTTTACAAGCTGCTGAGCAAATCCTTGGGCTTAAATAATAAATCATCAGCATGCTGGACTTGTGACAAAGTCCCCAGTGTATCAACAGAGAAATAGCGCTATAGCAGAGAAAGCAAATAAATACAGGAAGTGGTAGAGGAATGATATACAACAAATAACTCTTCTTAGTAGGTATGCATGCACCAATTTAGAAGAAATAAAACCAGCCCAAACCTTTGGTCAATACTTGAACCAAAGATGAAATCAACGTTTTTGGGGGTGGGGAGGGGAATGGGATTTGAGAAAAGTTTAGGTAACTTTTTATCCCATTCCTTTTCATTTTGGCTGGCAGCTGAAGTCAAAGTGATGAAACAGTGCAGGAAAGGAAGTTCTTGTGGTCTTTCTGGGCCAACCTACAGCAAAAAGTACCGGCAACCCAACCATAAACAGGAAGTGTTGGAAATCTTCTGAGAGACTCTGTCCATGCAAAACTTCTAGCCCAGTTTTGCAGACATGGGTAGATTGTGATGTACAACCACAGAATCTTATTTGGGTTGATGCAGAAGTGCACGTCTCTAGTGTGAGCACTGGGAGACACTGTGGCTGGAGCTCTAGAGAGTATCACCACTGTACAGTCTTTGCAGATGATATAGCATCTTGTCCCCTCTGCATCCACACAGACCTTATCTGGAATACCATGTGCAGTTCTGGTCTCCCATGTTTAAGAAAGATGAATTCAAACTGGAAGAGGCATAGAGAAGGGCAACTCAGATGATCAGAGGAATGAAGAACCTGCCTTATGAGAGGAGACTTAAGGAGCTTAACTTGTTTAGCTTGACTAAATGAAGGCTGAGGGGTGATATGATTGCTCTCTATACATGCAGCAGAGGGATAAACACTGGAGAGAGAGAGGAGTTTTTTAAGTTAAAGGCAATGTTGACACAAGAAGAGATTGATGTATACTGGCCATCAACAAATTTAGGCTTGAAATTAGATGAAGGTTTCTAACCATTAGAAGAGTGAGTAGTGGGGACAAAAAAACCTAATTTGTTTCAAGACTGAGCTTGATAAGTTTATGGAGGTGATGATGTGATGAGGTTGGCTACAATGGCATATGGCCCATCCAGGACTGCTATTAGGAAATGTCTCCAGCAGCCAGGCATGGGGTACTAGAGGGGGAGTGTGACGTTATTGACATGAACTGTGACCATATAGATCATTGTTGCAACCAGGGTCCTATAGTTGCACCAAATCTTGTACAAAGGAGGTCAAGCAAGGTCTCTATAGAAAGGTTGCAATTTTCTGGTTATGATTACACTGTCTGTATGTGTTTATCATTTTTATATTTGAAGTTATGAATATTGGCTATGTACGTGTATCTCAATGTGTTTGATTCTAAGTAGACTCAGTGAAGCATTTGGTCAGCTTCTTGAGAAAGGACTATTCTCAGTAAGTGCTCAATCAAGAAACACTTAACTGACAATGGACTTTGGGAGACGCCAATCCACATCTGAGCTTTCCTGGGAATGGTCAAACTAACATGTAAACAATGATGTCGGACTGCAAAAAGCTGAATCATTCATGGACATGTGACTTACCCAGGTGGCTACAACCTCCATCTTGTTGATGTGACTTTGCACAGAAGAACAAAGGGGTTTCCGCCCACAAGAGAGGGAATATAAAAGGCACTGGAAGCCTCTCCATTTGGTCTTCAGCTGGCTCAAGAGATGGCCTCTCCACCCCAAAGAGATGCCTGAAACTGGGACAAAGGACTGTAACTACTGGGGTGTGAGTGATTGCTGGACCCAGTCCATAAACCACAACGTTGGTCTGAAAAGGATTGGGCCTAGATTAGGAAGGAGTCTAGTCTGTGAAAGAAGCTTATCGGAACATCTCTGAGGGTGAGATTTACCTGCATTCAGTTTCCTACTGTATTAGGCTTAGACTTGTGTGTTTTGTTTTATTTTGCTTGGTAACTTACTTTGTTCTGTCTGTCATTTCTTGGAACCACTTAAATCCTGCTTTTTATAATAAATCACTTTTGCTTATTAATTAACCCAGAATAAGTAATTAATACCTGGGGGAGCAAACAGCTGTGCATTTCTCTCTATCAGTGTTATAGAGGGTGGACAATTTATGAGTTTACCCTCTACAAGCTTTATACAGAGTAAAACTGATTTATTTGAGGGTTGGGTCCCATTGGGAGCTGGGTGTCTAGGTGCTAGAGACAGGAGCACTTGCTAAGCCATTTTCAGTTAAGTCTGCTGCTTTGGGGGCGTGGGTCAGACCCTGGGTCTGTGTTGCAGCAGATTAGCGTATCTGGCTCAACAAGGCAGGGTTCTGGAGGCCCAAACTGGCAGAGAAAACAGGCTCAGAGGTAGTCTCAGCACATCAGGTGACAGTCCCAAGGGGGGGGGTCTCTGTGACCGAACCTGTCACAGGGAGGGCTCTGAGTTATTACAGAGTTCTTTCTCACGTGTCTGGCTGGTGGGTCTTTCTGACAAGTCTGTGTCTAATTGATCATCATCTTTGGTGTCGGGAAGGAATTTTCCCCCACGTCAGATTGGCAGCATGGGGCATGGGGCACTTGCTGGTTTGAACTAGAGTAGATGGTGCATTCTCTGTAACTTGAAGTCTTTAAATCCAATTTTAGGACTTCAGTAACTCAGCCAGAGATTATGGGCCTATTGCAGAAGTGGGTGGACGAGGTTCTGTGGTCTGTGAGTGCAAGAAGTCAGACTAAATTATCATAATTAAGGCTGCGAGTTTGTCACGAAGGTCACAGAAGTCAGGCAGCCCCTGGGCCAGTCGCACCAGCCATTGCTGAAGCAGTCTCAGGCCACCGTGTTCCCCCCTAACCCCCCCAGCAACAGCAGGAATTTGGGTGTGGAAGGAGGCAGGAGGTTGGGGCACGGGACGGGGTGAAGGCTGTGGGCAGCACTTACCTCCGGGGGCTCCCCAGAAGGGGATTGTGGAGACATAAATTTCCACTGGTGATAAGTTCATATCTGTTTTGAACTGTGGAGGTGTGGCCAGGCAGCTCTGCGCATTGCCTTCACCTCGAGCGCTGGCTCTGCAGCTCCCATTGGCCAGGAACCATGGCCAATGGGAGCTGCAGAGGCAGAGCCTGCGGGCAGAGACAATGCGCAGAGCAGCCTGGCCACACCTCTGCCTAGGAGCGGAGGGAAGGGGATGTTGTCACTTCTGGGGAGGTTCTGAGCCAGGTAGGCAGATTGCCAGCCCTGCCAATCCCTTCCTCCCCCTCTCCCCCGCCTCCAGCACCCACAGGGGTCCCAGGCCATGCGCCACTGCCCGCTCCCCCCACCAGCAGGGATCTGGCAACATGCCACTGCCTGCCCCCCTCAGCACCCATGGCACCTCCTAGCTCCCCCTGCACCCAGATTTAGCCACGGGTATACAGTACAAGTCATGGACAGGTCATGGGCCATGAATTTATGTTTACTGCCCGTGACCTGTCCATGACTTTTACTAAAAATACCCATGACTAAAATGTAATCTTATTTATAAGCATGTGAGCCAAGCTGCCAAACCTTTTGAGATTTCCCTGTTGCCTTTTCTTTCTCTTCTCTGTCTCTGGAGATTAGGGGCAAGGTACACTGCACTGCACTCTATAGTGCCTTACTTTTCTCACTGTCTTTGCCGAGCAAGAGTTACTTCCCATTAGAAAAAAGACGTTATATATAGGTATTTTAATTACAGTGCTCTATTATTCATTAAGATTAGCATCACACTTTAATCACAACCAAAGACCTCATCTAACCCTGTTTGCTCAACACCAAAGAAAATCACATCAGTTCTAAACTAAGGAATTTGCCATACTCCATCAAACCAGTGCAACATCCCTTCTCAAACAGTGGCCAATACCAGATGCAGAAGAGGAAGATCCAAGAAAGTGCACTGTGGCCAATTATAGAATAACCAGTCTGTAGGTGGAAGTTACTTTCTAACCTCCATTATACCTGAACCATGACGTGTATATCCTGTCTATATTTTCCCTGTGTAATGAAGCTGAATGTTCTTATTATCCATAAAACACTGTCTAATCCTTTTTGGAATCCTACTAAGGTCCTGGGCTTCATTATATTGTGGTATTGAGTTTCAGAAATAATTATGCATGACGTAAAATGTCTATCTGTCTATAGTATTTATGTGACCCCGACCACCACTGTGGCAGCTGAGTGCCTTACAGTCTTTAATGTACTTATCCTCACAACACACCTATGTGGTAAGGAAATGCTACTATCCCCACTTTACATATAGGGATTATTGGTTTGATTCCCAGCTGGGATGTCAGTATAACTCCACTGACCTCAATGGAGGTATGTCAGTTTGCACCAACTGAGGATTTGACCACAGGAATTCAAATTATGAAATTCTGTAGTGAAAGAGAAAGCATTTAATGAACTGCAAGAACATTTGTAGGTCCTCCCAGTTGGTGACCGAGTGCCACGGTGTATGGTCTACTACAAAGAGGAGTGTGTGGCGTGAGGAGTATAAAGAGTCCAAATGATGGAGTATTTGTAGGCCCTATTTAGACTGTCTTCTAGGTGGTGTCTGGCATGGTAAATAAAAGCTTCTTATATACTATCCAAAGAAGGAACAGAGATCAAACAGAAGACTAAATTCTGCTTTTATTTACAGTAAAATAAATCTAGAGTAACTCCATTGGTTTCAACAGATTTACTCTGGGAGTAAGAGATCCTCCTAGGCTCCTTGATGCATAAAGCAAAAATGTTTTACTTCAAAGGTGACCTTTAGGGGAAAAACCTTTGGGTTGGCACCTTTTTTCCCTTCTTTACAATGTACATGGAAGGCCTGAAAGGTTTAGTGTTGTTCCACCTTTTTAAAAGTTCTCCGCCTTCCCCAGCTTGTTTTCCACACTCAGACTTGAAATGTTGTCTACCCTGAATATTTTATGGCTGACTGTAGCACTGGTAGGATTATAATATCACATATATCAAGGAAGTTAAAGTGACCCCTAATGGACTGAGAGACTGTTTAAAAATATTTTCTTCCCTGTCAGTTGCTTGTTTTTGTTGAAGTTGTATTGTATTTAACTCAAGCAAACTTTTGGAAAACAAGCAACTTTTTAAAAAATATTCATCATCTCTTCCTCATCAGTTAGGGGCTGAAAAAGCTTGGAAAAACACAGTTTTGAGAGTGCTGGTGAGCTATGGAGAAAAGCCAGGGATGACTAGACTTGACATTTTTCTTGTTACTTTGCCTTGTGAATTTTGTTCCTAAAGTGTAGGATCTGCACTTTGTTCTAAATAGTTTACTGTATACTCTTAGAAGAAATTGTACTTTAACAAAATACAGTATCCAGCTTTCTACACTAAGATTAGTGCTTGTATGTCATCCTATTCTATGGATTTTCAGTGGTCCAACAGAGACAATAGGACTGGATGGTTTCTTTGTTTGTTTTTTCTTTTCTATCCATAAACATCTTTTTCATCACTCCTTGCTTTTGAGTCATAGAATCATAGAATCATAGAATATCAGGGTTGGAAGGGACCTCAGGAGGTCATCTAGTCCAACCCCCTGCTCAGAGCAGGACCAATCCCCAACTAAATCATCCCAGCCAGGGCTTTGTCAAGCCTGACCTTAAAAACTTCTAAGGAAGGAGATTCCACCACCTCCCTAGGAAACGCATTCCAGTGTTTCACCACCTTCCTAGTGAAAAAGTTTTTCCTCATATCCAACCTAAACCTCCCCCACTAAAACTTGAGACCATTACTCCTTGTTCTGTCATCTCCTATCATTAAGAACAGTCTAGATCCATCCTCTTTGGAACCCCCTTTCAGGTAGTTGGAAGCAGCTATCAAATCCCCCCTCATTCTTCTCTTCCGCAGACTAAACAATCCCAGTTCCCTCAGCCTCTCCTCATGAGTCATGTGTTCCAGTCCCCTAATCATTTTTGTTGCCCTCCGCTGGACTCTTTCCAATTTTTCCACATCCTTCGTGTAGTGTGGGGCCCAAAACTGGACACAGTACTCCAGATGAGGCCTCACCAATGTCGAATAGAGGGGAATGATCACATCCCTCGATCTGCTGGCAGTGCCCCTACTTATACATCCCAAAATGCCATTGGCCTTCTTGGCAACAAGGGCACACTGTTGACTCATCTCCAGCTTCTTGTCCACTGTAACCCCTAGGTCCTTTTCTGCAGAACTGCTGCCTAGCCATTTGGTCCCTAGTCTGTAGCGGTGCATTGGATTCTTCCGTCCTAAGTGCAGGACCCTGCACTTATCCTTATTGAACCTCATCAGATTTCTTTTGGCCCAATCCTCTAATTTGTCTAGGTCCCTCTGTATCCTATCCCTACCCTCCAGCGTATCTACCTCTCCTCCCAGTTTAGTGTCAATAGTCAATATATAAAATAGCGTTCTGTACTGGATGTACAATTAGAAATGGATTAAAAGAAGAAAAGGAGTACTTGTGGCACTTCTGTAGAATGATTATCTGCCAACATCTGTCCCAACATCTGATTCTGAGCAGACTTTTCTGTATATTTTACAGCTTTCAGAAGAGATAAATAGGAATTACAGAGGGAGGAACTATTCTGTTCCAAAGCAGAGTGGTGCAGCTTGACATTGCAAAGTCTAAAGAGTATTAAAACAATGGAAAGGAGAATCTTCTAAATAATTAAGTAATTGGGAATTGCAGTTAGAACTCAGCCTTACGGATCAGGGATATTGCTAGATTAGCAGTTAAAGGAATCAAGCAAATCAAAAAGCCATGGACAAAACTTACAGACATTACTGAGCTGATCTCTGATGAAGTTTTTTAGTTCATACAACCTTTAACTGTAACAATGCAAAGACCTTGCCACACTGCTCACATTGTTGCCACAATTCAACTGGTGAAACAAGAAAGTAATTGGAGTTTGAAAAACTTTTGTTGAGCAGTGAAAAAAATGTGGTTTGCGGACGCTGTTTTTTCTCTCTCTCTTTTTCCGTTTTTTTCCCCAGAAGAAAAATGGTTTTATTGTTACAGCTGTATGACTCTCAGCTGCTCTGATTCAAAGCGGGTTCGATGAACTTTTTGTTTTCAGCTTGCAGGATACTGCAATTCCATGTCATATAATTAAGGTTTCAAATTAACCTAACAAGTCAAAATGAAGCTCATAAAAGACGCTGAGTTTTGGGTTGAAACTATGGGAATCATGCACTATAGCAAGCCTTTTATTAAATCTGGGCTGAGTTTCAGGTTTATAATAAACCTAGACTCCATTTAGAAAGGTTTGAACAGCTTTCTGTACTTCCCCATGGAAGTGGTTCTGATCTCACTTATACTGGTATAAATTAGATGCAACTCCAGTAAAGTCAATGGACATATGCCGATATAAAACTGGTGTAGGTGAGATCAGATTCAGGCCACAGGTTTTCAGATAAACATATGTGCCTCTTAACAAATTACTCTGGAAGAATTGTACTGAGCCAGCAGTGTTATATTGTTTTTGGGAAATGGTCATCTTGCTTTAGACACGACAACAAATTTTGCTACAAAATAAATACAGAAATCAGAATTTTAATACAGTTCAGGCACCTTCTGGAGCCTTAGTTCTCTCAGAGCTAATTATTCCTACACATTATTATGTATGACTTCTTGACTGTATGAAGGAAAAAAGAAACAGCAATAACCCTACACCTCATCATTATTATAACAAAGATTATTGAAAGATTTTAATAAAGTCATACAGGTTATCTTTTTGCAAAACCTGCAAATATCTCTCTGTGTTTACATGTAATTAAGACAAAAACAGCTGTTTCTCAGATAAATTGATATCCCCAGTAAGGCGTCTCTGGAGAGCTTATCCTTCACGCTGAGGGGAGGAAACCTGAAAGAAGGGATGACAAATTGAAATGTACAGTATTCTAATGCTGTAGGTGCATGCTATCTGAACAAACATACGGTAATGCTCTCCCTGCTGGCCCTCAGGCTAATTCCTCTCATCCTCCAGAGACCAGTCTCTCTATTGAATTGAGACATTTTATCGCTTTTTGACAAGTTTGCAAAATAGGTGGAGAAGAAATCATAACCTGCCATATGCCATTCATAAAATAATGATGATATGGGCAAAAAATCACACTGACAACATGTTTCCAGTTTTCCATCCTTTGCTCTAACCTTTTTCCAAAACAGAATTGCTTAGGAGTATGTGACAGCAAGGGAGTATGGATCATTTTTTAAAAGGGACTTCATCTATTCATGGATTTTAAGGCTAGAATCAACCATTATGTATCATCTAGTCTGACCTCCTGCTTAACACAAGCTAAAAAAAACCTTAACCAGTTCAAAAACTGCAGACAGTTTTGCACTGAATTTTTCATAACTCCGATGCCTGCTTCTGATTTTCTCACGCTGCTTTTATGTTGCTGTCATTCCATAGGGCTTGATTCACCACTGCATTACTCTCGGTTTATTTCACTAACTGTACAGTCTGCACACAGAAATCAGTATTGTTATGCATGCAATAACTTGGTCATGAAAAAGTGCACACATAAAATAGCTTGGGAGTTCAATGTTGTGCATATAACATTAAAAACTGAGTTCAAAGCCCTTTTGAAAATTTGGCAATACAAGGCTGAGGAAGAGAGCTAGAAAGCTAATGAAAACTGGGGGAGTAAACAACATTTAGTACAAGGCTGAAAGTGGGTTGCTATGCAGTGGTACTGTGTACAGGTACGTCTTTCTCCCAACAATCCTGTTTAGTGGTGTTGAAACACAGATCCCACACAACTGGTTGTGGTAGCTCACTGGTCAATGCTTTGCTTATTCTCTAAAGCCTCGATGCACAAAAGTTGTTAGGTATCTACAGCCCAGTTTTGGCTCCACTGCAATACACAAAACAATTGCCTAACCCAACAGGCAAAGCAGATTTAAGAATCCCCTACTCTTTCCTTTTTCCTCATAGGTGTGTTGTTATGGACAGAGCTGGTCAACTTCTTTGCTGTGAGTGACTAATATTCTTTGTGACGTAAGCCCTCCTTTCTGTTTGTGGCCAAGCCCTTTTCATACTATAAGCATTTAAGTATTTATCTGCAGTGGGAAAGTTACTGGGCCAGAGACAGAGAGAAAGAGAGGGAGAGGATGACTCTGTAGCTCAGGAGCAGATTAAAAATCAAACAAGCCGCATACAGCAGCAAGATGGTGTGATGCCTTCTGAGAGGTATTAATTACTGGATCCCTAGCATATATGGGATGAGTAGGACCCTACCAAATTCACGGCCATGAAAAACGTATCACAAACTGTGAAATCTGGTCTCCCTCCCGAAATCTGGTCTTTTGTGTGCTTTTACCCTTTTCTATACAGATTTCACAGGAAAGACCAGCATTTCTCAAATTGGGGGTCCTGACCCAAAAAGAAGTTTCAGGAGGGTCACAAAGTAATTTGCAGGGGGGCGGGGGGTGTCACAGTATCGCCACCCTTGCTTCTGTGCTGCCTTCAGATCTGGGCATCTGGAGAACAGCAGCTGGTAGCCAGGAAGTGCTCTGCCAGCAGCAGCGCAGAAGTAAGGGTGACAAGCATACCATGCATACCATGCCACCCTTCCTTCTGTGCTGCTGCCTGCAGAGCTGGGCGGCCGGAGAGTGGCCCCTGCTGCCTGAGGGCCCAGCTCTGCAGGCAGCAGCTCAGAAGTCAGGGAAGCAATACCATACCATGCCCAGCTCTGAAGGCAGTGCTGCCACCACCAGCAGCACAGAAGGAAGGGTAGCATTTCCACAACCTCCCCTACAATAGCCTTTTGACCCCCCACAACTCTTTTATGGGTCAGGACCCTTAAAATTACAACACCGTGAAATGTCAGAGTTAAATAGCTGAAATAATGAAATTTATGATTTTTAAAATCCGATGACCAGGAAATTGACCAAAATGGACTGTGAATTTGGTAGGGACCTAGGGATGAGAGAGGGCTGCCACAACTACAGCTGGTCATATAAAAAATTCACTCTGTGATATTTTCATGTATAACTTATGATGAGTTTGTTCCACAATTATTTGGGGAATCATATTATTTCCTGTTTCCTGTATTTGAATATCTGCTGGTTTAGTCATGTAGATGTTTGTCCTAAAATTCATACTGGAGTATTGTTATTCATTATTTGATATTCATTATTCACTTTTTGTAATTCTTATCTTTAAGCAGGATCAGCTGTCCAATCAGGGAGCAGACTCCCTGTGACTTAGATGACCAATCACACATCTGAAATAACGAGTAAGAAAAAGTCAAAGTGAACAGTCTGTGAATGACCCGCATGGTGAAGCTTATTCTTATAAACTGTGTTGTAGATACATACAGTGTGAATGACAAATACATGGGTTAGGTCACAAGCAGAAAGGAGGCTAGCTTCTCAAAGAATATTAAATAATTTGGCAAATAATTCAACCAGCTCTATCCATGGCAACACACATGTGAAGAAAAGGGAAAGATTAGGGTTCTTTTATGTCCTCTTTGGCTGCTGAGAGAGCAGAAGAAAGAGAAGAAGCACACTTAACCAGTATCCAAGGGCCAGGGCCACTTCCTGACTGGCTGAGATGAGGAGAGTTCCTCTGTAAGGAAGGAAGAGGTTTATAGGGAAGGAAGAGGTGCAATTTGGCACAAGGGGTGTGGTTTGGCCTGTGAGATTGGGTGTGGCTAAAAGGCAACGATACTGGGAGGAGAGGAGAAAATAGCACAACTGTGAGTAAATGAAAGAAAAGTGTCTGACGGACAAGCAGTCATAGGGGAAGGGGCCCAGAGTTTGGATTGTGGGAAGTGTGAGAGTGGGTGAATAAAGGAGATTAGAGTTGTACTTTAGAGATTAGGGATTTTGTGATGTGGAAGTAGGTGATTGTGAGGGAAAGGGGACAGGTCTGTGGGGCATTTCATGGCAGCTGTAAAAAAGCCACGGAACTTCTAGTGCAGTGGTTCTCAAACTAGGGCCACCGCTTCTTCAGGGAAAGCCCCTAGCTGGCCGGGCCGGTTTGTTTACCTGCTGCATCCGCAGGTTCGGCCAATTGCAGCTCCCACTGGCTGCGGTTCGCCGCTCCCAGCCAATGGGGGCTGCAGGAAGGGCGGCCAGCACATCCCTTGGCCCGTGCCGCTTCCCACAGTCCCCATTGGCCTGGAGTGGCGAACTGCGGCCAGTGGGAGCCGCAATCGGCCAAACCTACAGACGCGGCAGGTAAACAAACCGGCCCGGCACGCCAGGGGCTTTCCCTGAACAAGTGGCAGTCCTAGTTTGAGAAACGCTGCTCTAGTGCAGATTGCTAATGAATAGTGTAATAAATTGGGAATACTGTGAATGTGGATGTGGAAAGTGATGCTTGATACTATTCTATTAATCATACCCCACTTCAAACCCTACTTAAATAGGCACTTACTGTAATGCTATTTAATAAAATGGTAGATTAGTCCACAAGACATTCCAATAGCTCCCCAAAGCATTCTCTATCCGTAGAAATACACAATGAAGTCTATTTAATATAGTCTTCATTGCAAACTGAGCGGAAGAATTTAATAGACTGCAGCCTTTTGTCTAAAGGACAAAAGCAGAGGTCTTTGTAAGACTGGATACTCAGGAGTCTGCTTTTGGTTGGTACTTAAGGGTCTGTATTATGGTCATGGAATTCTTCTTGGGAAGTGCTGTACATAAAAAAGAGCAGAAGGTGCTTTTCCCATATAGTCTATTACTTCCTGCAATTCATGAGAACTCTTTCCATGTGTATAAAGGTCACCTTTCATTTATGTGCCACATCTGTTTGTGTTGCTGGAAGAGAGTGCCCTGAAAACCCATCAGATAAGAAAAGTCAAGGGAAAGTGGAGAAAGGATGGCCATTGTAGTGTCCCTCGAGGGAGGGCAGAGACAGGACATTTTATGAATAATGAATATTAAGGAAATTCATTATTAAGGTCACTGGATGCGGAAAGACCTTGTAATTTTCCCTGGCTCTGTAGCTCCCAGGTTGACTAAACACAGTCTGTGCTGCCTACTGGGTGTCTCTAAGTCCTGGGCCTGGTCTGATTGATGGGAATGTTGACTATACCATAGACAGGCATCGAATTTCCCCTGAATGCCTCTAAAATAGTTAATGAGGTAACCGCAGACACCTGGAATGCAGAACAGTGAAGAGCACAGAAATCACTTAAATGATTGTCTGCGGTTAGACTAAGCATCCATGAGCTTATTAGAATTCAGAAGCAAAAATATACTGAAATATGATCCTTTGCCCTACTCTGACCTGTAGGGAACTGCTACCACATCCACTGGGAAGGGACTCTTCATAGCCACGAAAGTGGGAGCATGATTTTACCCGCACAGGAAGTAGACATTAAGAGTAGTTAGAGCCACAACCCACAATATTTAACCAATCCCCTCAATAACACCTGAGAGACTGAACCCACCTCCACCGCCAAGAGCCCCACAGATATTGGGGGTAGAGGGGGATCTGGAGACAGTGGCTAGCACAGTGCACCCCAAGGAAGACATGGTGGTCAAAGAAGTGGAAGTGGATGATGATAAGAGACAGGTGAAAGGGACATCCAGTTGCATGATGAGCCAGGACTTCTTCTTAACTCCAGAGGGGTCTAGCTAGTCCCAGCACTCCGGCTGAGTGGCTCCATCAGATAAGGAGATGAAATAAGGTGCGTAAGGAAGACATATTCCATGAGGTGCTGCAATCCTCTGATGCTTCGGATTGTGAGCAGAGAGCTTGGAGAGAGGCTACCAACGAGGAACTGTGTATGGATAGCCAGGAGAGGAAACAGGGCCAGGAGCAGATGATACAACTGCTGCAGGACCAAACAGACATGCTGAGGTCCCTGACTGAACTGCAGATGGAACACATCCATGCTTGCCATCCCCTACAGCCCATAGAGAACAGCCTTCCATGCCCTCCCTACATTCCTCACACACATTCCTTGCATGTTCCCGGGCCGTCTCAGTACCCCATGCACTCCACCCCAAGAGACATGTATCACAATGACAGCTGGACGTATACACAACTGTGAGAGCCTCATGTGAAAATGTGCTTTTCATTTTCATATCCCTTGTAGAAAACGGAAATGTTTGAACTGCTGTTGAATGAAAATGTACTTATAGAAAGATAAGGACTATTTATTTGTCTTCTACGAATGGTGGTTGCTGCTGAATTCATACACACCGGCAATTGGTGCATTTGCATTGTAAATTTAACACACACGACAATCATTCATTACAAGGTTCATATTACGATGTAAGAAAACAATGCCTGGCTTACTGTATTACAGTCAGACATGTTACTGGGGCTCATTGTCAAAATGCTCCTTCAAAACCTCCCTGACTCAAATAGCCCCCAGTTAAGCCCCTCTAATAGCCCTGGTATTTGGCTGTTCAAAATCAGCAGCCACCCGATTCACCTCAATGCTCCACCCCTGTGGAAACTTCTCTCCCTTAGCTTCACAAATGTTATTCAGAGCACAGCAGGCTGCTATGACCCTGGGAATATTTTTCTCACTGAGGTCTCACCTGCCAAAAAGGCAGTGCCAGCAAACCTTTAAGCAGCCAAAGGCACATTCAACAGTCATTCTGCACCTACTGAGCCTGTTGTTGAAGTATTCCTTGCTGCAGTCAAGGTTTCCACTGTAAGGCTTCATGAGCCATGGCGGTAAGGGGTAGGATAGGTCTTCAAGGATCACTACAGGCATCTACACAACCTGACTGGAATCTTCTGGTCTGGAAAGAAAGTCCCTGCTTACAGCTTTCTGTACAGGCCAGTGTTCCTGAAGATGCATGCATCATGCACCTTCCCTGACCACCGCACATTGATGTCAGTGAAATGACCCCGGTGATCCATCACAGTTCTTGCAATACTGTAGAGAAGTAGCCATTTCTGCTGATGTACTCTGTCGCAAAAGTACAGAGTACTGGGCTAAAACTGGGATATGCTTGCATGCCATCTATCACCCCACCACAGTTAGGGAATCGCATTGACACAAAGCCATCCACTATTTCCCGCACATTACCCAGAGTCTTAGTCCTTCATAGCAGGAGGCGATTAATGGCCCTACACACTTGCATCACTACAACCACTCTTAGGGCAGCTGTCATTTTGATGTCCTGCACTGGAGGGCAGGAGCAGCACCGCACACAGTTCCAGGAAGGTGGCTTTGCACATTTGAAAGTTTTGCAGCCACTGCTTGTCATCCCATACCTGCATAACAATGCTATCCCACCACTCAGTGCTTCTTTCCTGCAACCAGAACCAACCATCCACCATGTTCAGCTGCTCTGTGAAGGCCAAAAGCAATCTTGAATTGTTTCTTTCCATGGGACATGTCAGAGCACACACTATGGAGTTATCATCAGATTTGCAGCTCGTGAAACACTATAGGATCAGCCACGTTATGTTTATAATGCTCATCACAATACTGGAGAGCAGTGCAGGATCCATGTTTTGAGACAGAGATGGCAGGGGCACAGTTTACAGGGCAATACAGTCAGAACCCATGGAATGATGGGATGGAGAAAACTGCATCATGAGACAGTGAATCCATCCCCATGAGGTACTGTGAACCCTTCCCAGAACATCCAGCAGCGTTGAATAGTGGGATAGCTACCCTCAGTGCACTGCTCTCTCTGTCAATACAAGAGCTCCAACGGTGGACAGGCTCTGCTGTCACAAGGCGTGTTGTGTGGCCATGCCAGAGCAGTTTAATTACAGCAGTGGATGATTGACGACCTAACTTAAGTTGACTTATCTTTGTAGCGTAGACATAGCCTGATTGTAAGGAGCCGTTAGTTGATATAGTTCATAAACATTTCTACAGCCAAAGATATACAGCCAAATTCTGCTCTCAATTACACCACTGTAAATCAAGAGTAACTGAGAGCAGAATGTGGCCCACAGCTAACAAGTGGTAGTAAGCATGTATAAGTGCATTTCCATTAATGTTAAATCATGAAACGTGAAAAAGTGATTAACTTTGGGATATCTGTTAAGATCAAACTTATGAATTTTGAGGTTACCCACTACTTGATTCTGACATTAAGTCTGTGTAGTAGTAATTAGAACTGTCTAGTTTTAGAAAATTCATAAGCAAGTTTGTGGTCTGTTCTTTCATGGAAATGCATATAAAGTTGAGAAGCCCTGCAGATTTCCCAGCCCATGAACTCTAATCTTCATGTCCTGAAGGTCCTGAATACACAAAAAGAGCATGACATGCAAAATTTGAAAGGTGGTGCAAGAGTCAGTAATTGGAACAAGGATAGAATTATGATTGTCAATTAACTGATTGAGTGAGGAGGAATGTGAAGAGGAACAGACAATGAAATCATTTAAGAATGTGCAAGGAAATGCCCAGATCTATAATGGACAATCAAAAGTACAGCAAGAAATGAGTTTGTGATGATCAAATAGCTCTCATGCACCTGCAACAACAAACTCAAGAATGAGACCTTGGGTACATGAAATATGAATTTAGGAAGTTGACAGAAACTAAATGAATCAAATTAGGGAAAAAACTTCCTTGATGTTGAATCAGAAAAAAAACACTGAGATGAAGATTAAAATCAGCCACACTAAGGCTGTGGAGTTTTTTTAAAAGGCAGTGAACAGGAAATCATGTCAATAAAATTATAGGGGGGAAATGCCTGGGTGCCTTTTGAGAAAATGTTCAACTATTACTACAAGGTGCTAAAACCAAGCAGCTGTAAGGGATCCGTCTCTGCAGAAGGATATTGGGGTGTGTCAGTATTTTGAGCAACGAAAGGACAATGTAAAAACTGCAACTCCCTTCCTCCCCTTCCCCCACTCTGCAAGACATCCGGATTCCAGACAGTAAAAAGTCATTTTCTTTTGCAGTTTTGTCTTTTTTCGATTCTGGGTGACAGGACTGGATACTTTTCAGAGTAGTAGCCGTGTTAGTCTGTATTTGCAAAAAGAAAAGGAGTACTTGTGGCACCTTAGAGACTAACAAATAAATTTTGTTAGTTTCTAAGGTGCCACAAGTACTCCTGTTCTTTTTGGACTTGATACTGTGGTTAAAGTACTGCTGTTGTCTCCACATATCACTAAACATTGTACTTAAATTAAAGGTTTCCTCTTGTGCTGCCTACTGGCACACAGCACAGTAGAGAACACAGTACAGCAGCTACCTGGGACAATGTAGTAAAGTTTCTTGTGTCTGGTTCTTTTTTCATTGTCTGTTATTTCTGTAATACAACTGAGGTAGCTGTGACCTTATTTGCTGTTTTATTATTGGGATGTGCTACTATAGTTGCCTTAGTTATGTTTTTTCTCTACACTAGTCTATGCTCTTACTTTTCCTAAAAGTTGTGTGACAAAATACAATAAGCTTTGAATTCATATTAAAACACAAGTTACTGTTAGCATTTGCTTGAAAAAACCCACTAAATTTTTATCATGCTAGAGTTTACCTAGAGACACATGAGCAATTTGTGCTACAGTGTGGACTATCTGCAGGGATACAGGGTTGGATGGGTGCTGCGTTGGGACGCTCTTTCGCTGGTTCTTGTGGGAAGCAGACAGATAGACAGTGCTTTTAACGTCTTTGCCTGGAGAAAGGTGTTATCTACTGTTGCAGGCACAAAGCTTGTGGCTTTTCAGAGAATAATGTGCCCAACCCTAACAACAGGAAGAGTAGATTTTTTTCCCCTTGGTCAGTAAAGCATTGACCAACAAAATGTTTGTCCACCTCTATATTTAGTGTATTTTCTTAGCCATATAATATTGTTTTCATTCTTCATTTTGTTTAGAACAGCCACTTTATATTGCATGAGTTTTACACAGTTTCCACGAGACAGTATGTTCGTTTACTATTGGTATTGGATATGAGCTTGTTTTCAGGGTGCAGATTTTCTTCAGTAAAGCATTTTCGATTGGTCGAGTTCTAACGACTGTTTAATATCTGTAAATGTTGCAAGAGGGGGATTAAATAAGACTGAGGAGCAGGTACTGGGGAAGAATTTGGTTTTAGGGTCAGGAAGCCCTTTCACTTTGACTGAAGGTTTTTGTTATTGGATGCTAGTAAACTATATAATTACCATCAATCCAATCAGGTGATGCAGATCCCCAGAAAGAAGGTGGGAAATTCTTCAGAGGGGAAAGAGAAAAAGACAGGGAAAAGGTGAATGAAGAACCTGTAGGTGGTATTATGAGAGAGGTATATAGCAATAGATCATTGATTGTACATGTTAAACGGAAAAGACCATTTCCAAAGAACTCAACTCTGTTATGTCTTTTGTTTGCTGCCATTTCCAGGGCTGCCAAATCACAATGTTCATAAGTCCAGTCCTCCGCTCATGGGGATGTTGAGGACTTCCATTTCTGTAGCACTAGTTGCTTTTTTCTCTGTGTTATGGAATAAGTAGAAGCCAGTATCCATGGAGGTAGTTCATGCAATCTAGAAACTATGCACCCAATATGAACAGCTGTGACGAGAAGGACTATCACTTGGAGGGTGAGAGAATCCTGGAATACACCTCCCAAAAACCAGTCATAGAACTTTCCCACAACATATGTAGCAGCAGGCCTCACAGAGCCCAAAAGCACCAGAAGATATCAGTATCCTTTATCACAATCTTATAAAGGCTGGTAGGAGACCAATGAAGGTAAAACAATAATTACTGTTGGCTGTCTATGATGGAGACATTTGGAGCACATTTTGTTAAATCCAGTCCAATCCCATAGTCCATTTGAGTTTGTAAATCGAATGTCTCTGCCCCATGTTTTGGACTTAACTATCTTGAGTAATTTTGTATTGTCTGCAAATTTTGCCCCCTCTCTGTTCACCCCCTTTTCCAGATCATTTTTGAAAGTATTGAACAGCACGGGTCCGAGTACAGATCCTTGGGAGACCCTGCTATTTACCTTTCTTCATTGTGAAAACGGACCATTTATTCCTATCCTTTCTTTCCTATATTTTAACCAATTATTGATCCATGAGAGGCTTTCCCTCTATCCCATGACTGCTTAGTTTGCTTAAGAGCCTTTGGTGAGGGACTTTGTCAAAGGCTTTCTGAAAATCCAAGTACACTGTATCAACTAGATCACCTTTGTCCACACCTTTTGTTGACACTGTCAGAGAATTCTAATAGATTGTAGCCAGCGTTGCAAGATATTTTCATGCCAGATGCGCTAAAGATTCATATGTCCCTCATGCTTCAACCACCATTCCAGGGGACATGCGTCCATGGTGATGACGGGTTCTGCTCAATAACAGTCCAAAGCAGTGCAGACCGACACATGTTCATTTTCATTATCTGAGTCAGATGCCACCAAGAGAAGGCTGATTTTCTTTTTTGGTGGTTTGGGTTCTGTAGTGTCTGCATTGGAGTGTTGCTCTTTTAAGACTTCTGAAAGCATGTTCCACACCGCGTCCCTCTGAGATTTTGGAAGGCATTTCAGATTCTTAAACCTTGGATCTAATGGTGTAGCTATCTTTAGAAATCTCACATTGGTATCTTCTTTGTGTTTTGTCAAATCTGCAGTGAGTGTTCTTAAAATGAACAACATGTGCTGGGTCAATATCCGAGACTGCTATAACATGAATTATATGGCAGAATGTGAGTAAAACAGAGCAAGGGACCTCCAATTCTCGCAACAAGGAGTTCAGTCACAAATTTAATTAACACATTTTTTTAACGACCGTCATCAGCATGGAAGCATATCCCCTGGAATGGTAGCCGAAGCATGAAGGGGCATACAAATGTTTAGCATATCTGGCACATAAATACCTTGCAATGCCAGCTACAAAAGTGCCATGCAAATGCCTATTCTCACTTTCAGGTGACATTGTAAATAAGAAGAGGGCAGCATTATCTCCCATAAATGTAAAGAAAATTGTTTCTCTTAGCAATTGGCTGAACAAGAAGTAGGACTGAGTGAACTTGTAGGCTCTGAAGTTTTACATTGTTTTGTTTTTGCCAAAAAAAGTTATGTAACATTTGTAAGTTGCACTTTCACAATAAATAGATTGCACTACAGTACTTGTAGGAGGTGAATTGAAAAATACTATTTCTTTTATCATTTTTACAGTGCAAATATTTGCAATAAAAATAATATACAGTTTGATTTCAATTACAAAACAGAATACAATATATATGAAAATGTAGAAAAACATCCAAAATATTTAATAAATTTCAATTGGTATTCTATTGTTTAAAAGTGTGATTAAAACTGTGATTAATCGCGATTAATTTTTTTAACTGCAATTAATTTTTTTTAGTTAACCGCATGAGTTAACTGCGATTAATCAACAGCGATACTTATTATTGTTTAATTTATTGATTTGTTTCTAAACTTTCTCTATTGACATCTCAATCTGGGACAGTTGTTCAGCTTTGGCACCTAAAAAGAATGGCTCAGGTGTGGGGATTCCCCCCTCCCACATCCTCTGCAGTGAAGACTGATGCAAAGAATGTATTTAGCTTCTCTGCAACAACCTCGTCTTCTTTGAATGCTCCTTTAGCACTTTGATTGTCCAGTGGCCCCAGTTGTTTGGCAGGCTTCCTGCTTCTGATGCACTTAAAAGAATGTTTTTAGCTGTTGTATCTTTGGCTAGTTACTCTTCAAAGTCTTCCTTGGCCTGCCTAATTATACTTTTACACATGACTTGCCAGAGTTACCTCAAAGAACCACTTCTAAATGTAGCAGAAGGAATTGTTAGGATCCTGGGTAGATCTACTCTGTTCTAGGTAGCATAGAAATCATGAAGAAGGACAGGGCTGTGGCAATAATATACAAGCCGTCAGGAACAGTATCACCGATAATGTCACGGCAAACCTGGTGGCTGAACTTTGTGACTTTGTCCTCACGCATAATTATTTCACATTTGGGGACAATGTATACCTTCAAATCAGCGGCACTGCTATGGGTACACGCATGGCCCCACAGTATGCCAACATGTTTATGGCTGACTTAGAACAACGCTTCCTCAGCTCTCGTCCCCTGCTCTACTTGCACTACATTGATGACATCTTCATCATCTGGACCCATGGAAAAGAAGCCCTTGAGGAATTCCACCATGATTTCAACAATTTCCATCCCACCATCAACCTCAGCCTGGACCAGTCCACACAAGAGACCCACTTCCTGGACACTACGGTGCTAGTAAGCGATGGTCACATAAACACCACCCTATACTGGAAACCTACTGACCGCTATTCCTACCTACATGCCTCCAGCTTTCACCCAGACCACACCACATGATCCATCGTCTACAGCCAAGCTCTACGATACAACCACATTTGCTCCAACCCCTCAGACAGAGACAAACACCTACAAGATCTCTATCAAGCATTCTTACAACTACAATACCAACCTGCTGAAGTGAAGAAACAAATTGACAGAGCCAGAAGAGTACCCAGAAGTCACCTATTACAGGACAGGCCCAACAAAGAAAATAACAGAACACCACTAGCCATCACCTTCAGCCCCCAACTAAAACCTCTCCAACGCATCATCAAGGATCTACAACCTATCCTGAAGGACGACCCATCACTCTCACAAATCTTGGGAGACAGGCAAGTCCTTGCCTACAGACAGCCCCCCAACCTGAAGCAAATACTCACCAGCAACCACACACCACACAACAGAACCACTAACCCAGGAACCTATCCTTGCAACAAAGCCTGTTGCCAACTGTGTCCACATATCTATTCAGGGGACACCATCATAGGGCCTAATCATATCAGCCACATTATCAGAGGCTCATTCACCTGCACATCTACCAATGTGATATATGCCATCATATGCCAGCAATGCCCCTCTGCCATATACATTGGTCAAACTGGACAGTCTCTACGTAAAAGAATAAATGGACACAAATCAGATGTCAAGAATTATAACATTCATAGACCAGTCGGAGAACACTTCAATCTCTCTGGTCACTCGATTACAGACCTAAAGGTCACAATATTACAACAAAACGACTTCAAAAACAGACTCCAATAAGAGACTGCTGAATTGGAATTAATTTGCAAACTGGATACAATTAACTTAGGCTTGAATAGAGACTGAGAGTGGATGTGTCTTTACACAAAGTAAAACTATTTCCCCATGTTTATTTCCCCCCTCCACACACCCCCTCCCCCCCCCCACTGTTCCTCAGACGTTCCTGTTAACTGCTGGAAATGGCCCACCTTGATTATCACTACAAAAGATTCCCCCCCCCCCGCCCCTCCCTCCCGCTCTCCTGCTGGTAATAGCTCATCTTAAGTGATCACTCTCCTTACAGTGTGTATGATAACACCCATTTTTTCATGTTCTGTGTGTATATAAATCTCCCCACTGTATTTTCCACTGAATGCATCCGATGAAGTGAGCTGTAGCTCACGAAAGCTTATGCTCAAATAAATTGGTTAGTTTCTAAGGTGCCACTAGTACTCCTTTTCTTTTTGCGAATACAGACTAACAGGGCTGCTACTCTGAAACCTACGAATATGTAGTAATGGGAGAAATGTAATAAGGACCAAGCCCAGATACCCACAAAGGGCCTGCCATAGCATAAAGGTTTCATAGCACATTTTAGGATTAGGAGTATGAATCCATCCTTAGAAGTATAGATTACAGAGTCTTAGCATGGTCTTTTTACCTTCCCTAGAGAAAGTCACTGATTTTTGTTTGGTATTTAGAGTGTAAGGGCACTAAAGCTGTATAGTAACTGGAGCAGGCCGCTCTCCATGACAACATATATCCAGCCCATAAGGAAAGGGTGAATACTTACTATTTTTCAAGTAGTTCACTATTGTGTCCAGCAACAAATTCAGATTGCACTAATCTAGATCTGAAAGCTGATTGCACATGTGGATCCCTATGTATTTCAGAGGGGCTGAGAACTACTGAAAATTCCACAGTTTTAAATGCGTGGGATCTCTGATTTATCCTGAGTTGTTTTTAAACCAAGCAACACATTTAAGTTATATGTTATATATATAGGATAAATAGACACTGGCTATAGAGTTAAACAGTAGACTTTATCAGCATTAATCATTAATGCATGCTAACTGTCTCCAACCCATAATAGTTGGTATGTTATTTGTATAACTGATTATATGCAGTGTGGGCAGTGCTTCCAAGGGGCACTCAAATTTTCAACCCATCTTCTCTGAATTATCTACACCTCCTCCCCTGCTTGCATGACTCATTTTCTGCTCCACTAGGGGTTAAAGCACAGAAGGGTGAACTCCCCCTCCTCTGCCAGAAGCAAAGGGAAAGATCTTTTCCTTTCTCTCTCCTGGGCTTATGGAAACATTGTTCTCCATCCTTCTTAAGTGCCAGGGACTCACCAAGCAGAGGAATATGAAGTGGAGCTTTTAAAATAAATACAATAATAATAATATACCATACTGGGATCAAAGAACGTGTTTTAAGAATGTTGTGGTACCCACCCTGGCCAGGAAAGAGATGCAGTTTTCAAACATCATTGCTTGTTGCTTAGCAAAACTGAAACTTTCGCATCATGGCAGAAAGTGGAGCCAAAGGTCAAAGGGTGTAAAAGCTGCACTTTGCTATCAGTTTGGAGGCTGACTCTTACCACTTCATCATCTCTCTCAGCATTCAAGGTTTGTACAGGTAGGGAGCTCAGAGAGGCAGAGGAGGGAAACTAGTGAAAAGTACTGTTGAACAATCACTAAAAGGTGTGGGTCATGGGTAGGATGTCCTGATTTCCATTTTTCAGAGTAGCAGCCCTGTTAGTCTGTATTCGCAAAAAGAAAAGGAGTACTTGTGGCACCTTAGAGACTAACCAATTTATTTGAGCATAAGCTTTCTTGAGCTACAGCTCACTTCATTGGATGCATTCCATTTACATTGTAATGTGCTGGAGCCAGGGGGAGTTTGCAAGTTGCGTTCTATATTGTGTTAAAGAAGAGGAAGGAGGATGTGGGAAAAATTGCATCAGAAAGGGCTTTTTGTTTTCTTTAGAAGAAAGATCCTGTTACTAGTAATGTTTATTTGTATTGAGGTAGTGCTCAGAGGTCTCAGGAAGAATCAGGCACCAGATACACAGGAGTTATACCTGTGCAATTAGGACACAACTGACCTAAGGACCTCATTGATTCTCCCCTGCCCTGAACCTTGTGCAGTCACAGCTGTGCAAAGTGGGTGTAAAATGCTAGCAGTTCAGAGTGATAGCATTTCACACCTACTTTACACTGGTGTTAATGACTATGCAAGTTGTATGGCAATAGAGAATCAGACCTATAGGGGTAGAATACATGAATGCAGTGATTATTAAATAAGGGTTAGAGCTGACAAGCCTCAACATGGTCACATATGGGAGAATGAGGCTCCTTCCAACACATACATGGCCACGTTAGGGCGGTTCACCGTGGCTTCAAATCCGGAGTAATGCAATCCCTGTGTTCTAGCTCATATGAAAAGAAAAGGAGTACTTGTGGCACCTTAGAGACTAACAAATTTATTTGAACATAAGCTTTCGTGAGCTACAGCTCACTTCATCGGATGCACAAAAGCTTATGCACAAATAAATTTGTTAGTCTCTAAGGTGCCAAAAGTACTCCTTTTCTTTTTGTGAATACAGACTAAGATGGCTGCTACTCTGAAACCTAGCTCAAGTGAGAGAGGAGGGAGCAGAGTTTTAGCTGTAAAAGAGCTGTCTGTGTGCAAAGGGAGAAGTAAGCTGCACCCTTTTGGGGACCCAGAGTAAAAGGAGAACAGGGAGGAAATTGTGACTGTATGAGAAACAACTCCTTCCCGTAGCCCCTCCTAGGGCTGTGGCTAAATGCCTCTCCATGCTCAGACCTGAGCCTAGAGGCTCAATCTAGGCATAAATGAATGCTGTGCTTATTTATTTGTACTTTTTGGAGTGACATCAGTATGCACCAAGCTGTAGTACATAGAGTTAAGCAAGTGGCTAAGAAGAATTTGCAGCTCACATTGTATGTCTGTCTCTTTTCAGTGTAGGGTAATTTAACTATTAAAATCATGTTTAGCATGATCTATTTAAAGGTTCAGAGTTAGAAAGTAAAATAATTGCCAAAATATTGTGTTGTTTTAAACTCTCGCTTTTTAGTTTAATAACTTATTAAAACAGAACTACATGTTATGTAGTATTTAAACACCAAGCAGAATAAACAACATTTATGTGTCTGGCAAACATGGCTTTATCATACCAAGCCCAGCACATCATGCAGAAATCAATATTTATTTAAAAATAAGAGCAAAGCCAGCCTAGGGGAGCCTCCCTCTGAGAAGCAGATTCCGTAGTCACTTAAGAAAGGAAATAAAAGCGAGGAAATGTCTGTCAAATAGCCTCTATAAGAGGAACAAGTATCAGTATGTCTAGATAGACAACGAAAGCTCATGCTCAAATAAATTGGTTAGTCTCTAAGGTGCCACAAGTACTCCTTTTCTTTTTTTAAAGAAAAAGACAAATACTTTGTAATTAAGCTGCAACACCAAAACTGGACCTTTATTGAGACCCTCATCAATTAAGCTGCTGTAACAAAGTAATGCTAAGAAAAGACACACCCGGTGGAAGTGTTTTAAAAAAATGTGGCTATATTTTCAGATGTGCTTAGGACCTTATAAACAATTCAAGGCCTCTAGAGAATAGGGGAATAATCAGCCCAGTAGGTCCAGAGCTAGAACCACCTGGTGAAGATTGGATCTTACTTGTAGTCCACCTATGGTAGCTGTATGACCCCTAGGACTGATTGAAACTTTCCCATCAAAACTATTTTTTGACTGAAAATTGGGTTTTTGACTACACAAGTTTTTGGTTTGTTTTTTCAAAAAGTGTCTTCTTTCTGTCCGTCTGTCTGTCAAAATATTTTGGCCAAAAAATGGATGTTTTTGGCCAAAACCTGAAATTTCAAAACAAAAACTTTTGGGTTATGGTCGAAATCTTTTGGTTTTTCAGTTGTCCAATTAAATCTTTCTGTTTCCAGTTTTGCGGCCAAAATTTCAAAAATTTCTGTGGAAAATGAGTAGATGCAGCCTGATATTCCACGTGGGTGGGTGTACACATTGTGCACTAGAGCCAGAGAACTTTGCCTAATATTGCCCATAGGGATGGCACTCACACCCTGGACGGACAAGGATGGCACCCTGACCCCCTCAGTTCCTTCTCACCACCAATAGCTAGAGTCAGAGCTCTGTATGGTGTCTTTGCCTCACACTTTCATTCTCAGGTTTCTTAGAAAATGTTTCTTGTATATATAGTAGTAGTAGTAGATCTTTAGGTTTAGTTTAAGTGTTAGTTAGTGTCACTAGAGTAGTTGGCTGCCCTGTGTGATGCTTTCACCAGGGTTCAAGCACTCTCTATCATGTGTGGGGGCCGTCCCCAACAGCACCACGCCCTCCCACATGGTGGTTGTTGTGTCTCGGTGAGGGACACAGTAAAGAGAGCTGCTCCATCTGTAAGTTATTCAAAAAGCGGACTTGGGTGGTGAGAGACTGGTGGTTGAAGCAGAACCTTCTAGAACAAGCCATGAGACCTGCTTCAGCACTGTGGCCTTCATCTGATCATCATCTCCTCTTCTAGGAGGAGTGCTGAGTGGCATCGTACTCCCTCCAGCACACAGGATGGAGCAGGTCCATCCAACCATTCCCTGGTACCACACCGTGAGCAGTAAGGACCCGTGCCATCAATTCCAGTTGCAGCCATGGGACATCTGTTGAGTCTGGTACCTGGTGGCAGCAGACTTGCTTTGTCTCTCCATTCAGGATTATTCATTAGTTCAGAATTTCTCCAATGTTATGGCTTCTACTGGCTCATCCTCTCTTGTGCCACTGACACTTTTGGCCATGTCACAGAGCCACCATGTCCATTGCCACTGCAGTTCACACCATCTGGGTTGCAGACTATCTAGTCAAGGCCAGGCCCACCACCAAAGGCCCCCTTGATGTTGGGGCATTCTTCAGCACATTGTCCTTCATTGTCTTGGAGGCAGATCCTGTCACCTACTTCAGTACCACTTGCTGCTCAAGCCGCTCCCTGTTCCAGGTGGGAGTATGTTCCATTTGGTACCACCAGTGCTGACTCCCCACTCCTCTTCAGCACTGATGAAGCCTCCTTATTGGGCTTCAGATAAGTCTTATAGGTTGTTTGCCCCATTGGGGCTAGCTCCCCCACTGTCAACACAGAATCTCTGGGATTCCCCAAGATGCAGGTCAGGGTCATCCCCCTTGTTAATAGGAGAGATTGCCTTAGGAACATTATTGGTACCAAGATCAGCATCTGTCCTGCAGTCAGGACAGGGGCTCTTGATACGGTGCCTACTGTCCACCAATACCTTATTTGTGTGCCCATTGGCCTCCTTGGAATCCCTCAGGTACTCCTAGGTCCATAAGGTCCCGCTCCTTCATTTGATCCAGAGCAAGATCACCTGTTCTGATGGTGACTCCTGCGCCATCTCAGTTGCAAGTGACTGCTGAGTCCATTCCCTGGAATTTACAAAGCTCTTCTGACTCGATCAGGCTCCATTGTTGGCAAAACAAACCGTCTCCTCATCCTCCCTCGATGACTCCGCCATGCCAGAATCTCCTCTTCCTCAGTGCCCAAGAACTTTAAGGCATATCAGGACCTCCTGAGGCATGTGAACTCTACCTTGTGCATCCAGGTGGAATTCCTGCAGGAGAATACACACAACTTCTGGATATTCTCTAACCATCAGTTCCAGGGAGAATAGCCTTCCTGATAAATGAGGCATGCTTGGAGTCTGCAAATGCCCTCTGGAATACTCCAGCTTCACTGCCCCCTATGGCAAGGCATTCGGAGAAACTGTACTTCATTCCCATGCCAGGGTTTGAGGGTTTCTCCTCCCACCCAGCCCCTAACTCCGTGGTGGTAACTGCAGAAAATGACATGGCTCAGATGGCAGGTATAAATCCACGCCCAAAGGATAGAGTCCAAGAGGATGGACTTAATGGGAAGGAAAAATTAAACCTCCTTTTGCCTGCAAATGTGCATCAAGAACCAGCAGGCATTTCTCTCTAAATATTCCCATGTCTAAATCTGTGGACGAGTTGCCAGAACCCTCAGGGAGGAGTTTATGGCATTCATTATGGAAGACTGTATGGTGGCCAAGACCTCGTTGCAGTCAGCTCTGGAGATGGTGGCTATGACCATGAGGAGGGCCTCCTGGCTGCAGAATTCAGATATTGTGCCGGATGTGCAGCAGACCATTGAAGACTTACTATTTGCTGGGTGGATTTTGTTTTCATAAAAGACCAGTGAAACCTTGTACTCTTTTAAAGACACCCAAGCTACTTTGCTGGCTTTGGGGGTATATATTCCAGCCATACAGAGACACCATTACAGCAGTCAGCAGCCACAACAGCAATACCATTCACAGGGTTTTTCCAGACAGTCCTCCCATCCTATGCAGTAGCAGTAGCAGGACTACTCCAGAAAGAGCAACAGATCCTAGAAAAGGTCTTCTGGTTTTGGGTTAACAAGCCACCCCCACCCCTGCCGCTGGCACCTACCAAGCACCCATTTTGACTCATGTGTCTAGGACAGCAATCCAGTGCTAACCTCTCCTTCTCCATCCCCCTCATTCAGGGAGAGGCTGGCCCGCTTTTACGTTGTTTGGGACTTGATTACAACTGACACCTAAGCACCATCAGATCGAGTTATGCCATATAGTTCCTCTTCATCCCTCCTCCCCAACTCCTTATCCTCTTCAGGGACCTCTCTCACGAGACACTGCTCCTTAAGCAGGTTCAGTCTCTACTGGCTTTGGGGGCTGTAGAGGAGGTCCCTTGCATAACTGGGGACAGGAATGATACTCTACTCTAATATTTTCTGGTATAGGTATGAGACCTATCCTCAACCTCCAAGAGCTCAACAAATACATCAGATACATGAGATTCTGTATGGTCACCCTAGCAACTGTCTTCCCCTCCTTGAATCACAATGACTGGTTTGCTGCCCTGGACCTCCAGGACACTTATTTCCACATAGCAATCTTCCTGAGCCACAAGAGGTTTCCTCAGCTTTGCCGTGGCTTGCTGGCACTACCAGTACACTGTGCTGCCTTTAAGTCTGTCTTCCAGTCCTCTGGTTTTTACCACATGTATGATTGTGGTAACAGCATACCTCAGGAAGAAGGGAGTTCATATCTTCCCATACCTGGATGATTGGTTACTGAAGGGCAAGTCCAGAGAGGAAGACCGGGTTCATGTTCACTTCACACTACATCTACCCAATTGTTAGGTCTTATCCTAAACAATGGGAAGTCAATATTGGTTCCAACTCAAAGAATTGATAGTCTCTACAAGTTCAAGAGCATTTCTACCACCTATGCCTAGTGCTGTAGTTTCAACCCTCAACCACAGTCCCAATATGCCTAAGGTTGCTAGGCCATATGGCCACATGCACGCAGGTAGTTCAATATGTGTCCTCTTCAGGTCTGGCTGAAGTTAGACTACCATCTGAATTACTATTCCAAGGACATGCTGGTTCGACTTCCACCACTGATTCTGGGCTCCTTATGGTGGTGGAATTGTTCAGGGCAATGTATGCCAAGATGTTCCTTTCACTCAGCCTTCACAAAGTAGGACTATTGTCTCCGCTACCTCCTTAATAGGTTTGGGAGTGCATCTGGACTCACTGAAAGTTCAAGGCCTTCTCGGCATATCAATGTCCTGGAGCTTCATGCCATCTACAGTGCCTGTCAGACCTTTCAAGGTCACATCAGGGACTCAGTGGTTCTCATACTCACCGACAATACCAATGTATTATGTGAACAGGCCAGGAGGGAGCACACTCTAATGTGTTTTGTTAGAAGGCAATCAGGCTCTGGAAGTTTTGCATTGGTGAGAACATTATCCTCATGGCCAATCACTTATCTGGGATCCACAATCATCTGGTAGATCACCTCAGCAGGAATTTCTCCCTCGTTCATGAGTAGTTTCTGAAGCTCAGCATCTTGTGGCTCATCTTTTCAGTTTGGGGCATCCCGACAATCTACCTGTTCACCATGATAGACAACAAGAAATGCCAGCTGTCTTGCTCCTGAGGGGGTCTCAGTCTGGGTTCCTTGAACAGTGCTTTTCACTTGAGCTGGGAATTGCCACTGCTGTACTCTTTCCTCCAATTCCAATCATCCCACAGGTCATTCTCAAGATGAAATTGGATTGCGTTAAGCTCGTTCCTGTTGCTCCAGCATGGCTGAGGCAATGTTAGTTCTCTGACCTCCTCACATTATCGGTTCAGCCTCCCATTTCCCTTCCTCTTCATTCTACCAGAACATTAGGAATCATTACGAAAAGGATAGATAATAAAACAGAAAATATCATATTGCTTCTATATAAATCCATGGTACTCCCACAACTTGAATACTGCGTGCAGATCTGGTCACTCCACCTCAAAAAAAGATACACTGGAATTGGAAAAGGTACAGAAAAGGGCAACAAAAATGATCTGGGGTATAGAACAGCTTCCATATGAAGAGAAATTAATAAGATTGGGACTTTTCAGGTTGGAAAAGGGACAACTGGGGTGTGGACAAAGTAAATAAGGAAGTGTTATGTACTCCTTCACATAACAAAAGAACTCTAGTAGTTTCCAAATGAAATTATTAGGCAGCAGGTTTAAAACAAACAAAAGAAAGTATTTCTTCACACAAAGCACAGTCAACCTCTTTGCCAGAGGATGCTGTGAAGGCCAAGACTATTATAGGGTTCAAAAAAGAGCTCAATAAATTCAAGGAGGATAGGTCTATCAATGGCTATTAGCCAGGATAGGCAGGGATGGTGTCCATATTTCTGTTTGCCAGAAGCTGGGAATGGACAACAGGATCACTTGGGCAACACTTATCTGTTCTGTTCATTCCCTCTGAAGCACCTGGCATTGGCCACTGTCGGAAGACAGGATACTGGGCTAGATGGACCTTTGGTCTGACCCAGTATGGCCATTCAAAAGAAAAAAAACCAGCATCATGTTCAAGTTTGCTTCCAGCGCTCAGCTCCCTGCATCTCAGAGCATGAATGTTGCATGGTTAGATGAGAAGGAGAAATGATGTTCAGAAGTGGTACTTGCTTAACAGTAGGAAGCCCTCTACCAAGGAAGCTTATTCAGCCAAGGTGAAGCAATTCTCAGTATATGTTAGCCTGAGGAGTTCAACCAATGCTGGCTTGTATCCAGAACATCTTGGAGTACCTGTTGCCTTCAGTCTTCTTAGTTCTGCTTAGTTCATTGAGAGTCAACTACTGGCAAATTTCAACATTTCATCCACCCATCCATGGGAAGTCAGTGTTTTCAAACTCCATGGAAATGAGGTTCCTGGAAGGAGTGCCTTGTCTCCACCTGCCAGTTAAAGAGCTGGTTCCTTTTTGGGACCTTAAAACTGTTTTAGCAGCTCTTAGGGGATCTCAATTCAAGCCACTGGCAACTTCTTTCCCACTTCTGTGTCAGAAAATTGCCTTTCTTGTGGTGATAACATATGCAAGGAGAGTTTGTGAGTTGCAGGCTTTGATGGCAGAGCCTCCTTACATATAATTTCCCAGAGACAAAGTAACTCTGTGGCCACTCCCTACATTTTTATCTAAGGGGATTTCCAAGTTTCACTTGAACCAAGTTATATATCTACCACTGTTCTTCCCTAAGCCACATTCAACCCTAGAGGAGCAGTGTCTTCGCACATTGGACGTCTGGCGATGTCTAGCTTTTTATCTGGATAGAACTAAACTTTTCCATTCCTCATCTCGGCTGTTTACTTCATATGAGGACTGAATGAAGGGTCAAGCGGTCTCTTCACAGACAGTCTCTAGATGGATACTTTCCTGCATGACAGCATACAAAATAGCCCACCTCCTCAAGGGCTATGAGCTCATTCCACAAGAGCTGAGGTGACATCAGTGGCATTTCTAAATGACGTTCCTATATTGAACATTTGCAGGACAGCCATTTGGTCCTTTCTGCAAACCACTATGCCATGACAGCTGCATCCAGATCAGAGGAAGACAATCCCAAAGTCTTTCGTTAAATAGAGTACTGCTTGCGAGTGACCCCCATGGAATACACTGCTGCATCTACTTGAAGAAGAAGGAACGGCTACCTATCTGTAACTGTTCTTCGAGATGTGGTGAAGATATAGTCCACGACCCACCTCCGTTCCCTCTGCATTGGAGTCTGTACTTCTGACATTTGGTGTAAAGGAACTGAGGGGACTGAGGTGGCGCCATCTTTATACAGCTGAGGGGCTGTGGCCGCAGGGCATGAGCACCACCCTTACAGGTACTGCAAGGCAAAGTTCTCAGGCTCCGGTGCACACGCACACCCATATGGAATACACATCTGCATCCCATCTCAAAGAATAACAATTACAGGTAGGTAACTGTTTCCCTGCTCTCCACACCAGCACAAACGGCCCCTATTACCCACAATATCTGAACATGTCCTAGTCTTTGAACTATTTACTCTCTCAACACTTCTGGGAGATAAAGAAACACCGTCCCCATTTTACAGATGATGAAATGAGACACAGACTAAGTGATTTGCTTGACGTCACACAGGAAGTGTGTGGCCAAGTAAGGAATTAAGCACAGGTCTCTCTCAAGTCCCAGGCTAGTGCTCTAACCATGGGATCATCTTCCATCTCCTTTGGTATTTACCAGTGGTCGATATAAAATGCTTCAGAGAAAGGTACAAGAAGCTTGGTAATAGAATAATCTGCTTGTTTCAGAAGTTTCTTCCTAATCCCTATTTGTTAGTGATTGTCTTAAATCCTGAAATAAAGGGTTTTGCACCCATTATACAATTTTTATCCTGCCTAATGTAACTCAACATTCTCATTATCCATACAAATGTTTAATTCTTTTTTTTTTTTAAATCCTACTGATATCATTAATGCCAAGAGATCTTGTGGCAGTGAGTTCTACAAGTTAATTATAATTTTTAAAACATTTCCTTTTAGCAGTTTTAAATTTGTTGCTTTGGTTTGAAATTTATTGTATCATCATCACAGAACTCCAAAGGTCACCATTGTCTGTAGCCTTAATGTCATCCTTGACCTTGAAATCTCCTGATCTTTTTCTGACTACCAGTCTGTTTATGATACCTCTGCAACATTTCCTTTCTCAAATCAAAGCAATCTAGACTCTGCTATGCACAGAACTCTGCTGTGCATATGTGCAAAGAAGCATAGATAAGAACATACACAAGTAAAGCCTGGGCACACCCCTGGACTAGCCAGCCACACCCTTTTGTGGCCATGCTATGTCCCCGCCTAGTACATCTGCACAGTTTTTAGTCAATGTTTTGCAATAAACTGAGGTCCCCAAAGAGACTAAGGCAATTAAGTGCCAAATCCACTATTGGGATTTTGTCCATTTTAGTAGGCAGTCTTTTGTTGTCCCTGATTAGCAGTGTGATAATGTCCACATACTCTAAAGTTCTCATTTCAGCCGTAGAAACTCTGGGTATGTCTTCACGAGCAATGTTGAAGTGCTGCCGCAGCTTTAACCTGGCTGTATTGTCACCAGCATGGCTCCCAGTGGCTCCATGGCTGCCACTTTACAGTGTCGAAACTTGCAGCGCTCGGGGGGGTATTTTTTCACCCCCTGAGCGAGAAAGTTGCAGCACTGTAAAGTGGCAATGTGGACAAGGCCTCTATTCCTCATACTCAATCTTTCCTGTAAAGTTCTGTCTCATTGTCTTTATGGCTTCCATAGAAATCTGGTTCATGGTTCCTACACATGCCTATCTCAATAGTGGTATACTTCATCCAGTCAACTAAATGCACCAATAACAACTATGGGGTGAAACCAGATTATCTCTATACTCTTGAATGAACTCACAGAGAAAAAATGATAAAAGACAAAAACACCATATCACCTGTGGGTGAATACTTTTAAAAAAAATATTACTCTTATATCTGACCTCTCGGTCCTTGTCCTCACAGGAAATCTGCACAACATCTTCAAAAGACAGGCCTTGGAACTTAAAGTAATAACTTTGCTAGACACTAAAAATCATGGTTTTAATAAAGACACTGGATTTATGGCTTATTACAGCAATCTGTAAACCATTAACCCCCCTGTTTTCTCCTATTACTGCGAAGGTATCAGAAGGCCACTTCACCTTGAATGGTTTCTTCCAATATGTGTTAATTAGTTATACTAAACAATCTGTTCCACCTTGTACTTAGGCCACGTCTACACTAACACTTATGGCAGCAAAACTTTTGCCGCTCAAGGGTGTGGAAAAAAAAAAACCTGAGCCATATACGTTTTGCCAGCGTATGTACTCGTGTGCACAGCACTGCCAGCGGAAGACACTTTCCTGGCAACATAGCTGGTCCAATAAAAGATAATCTCACCCACCTTGTCTCTATAACAGGACTCTGCATACACTCTAACCATGAGCTAAGCCAACTGTCACTCAAATCAATTTTTTAAAGTCCAGCTGTCACGATGCAATACTTCTAGCACTCCTAGTGTTCACTCAGGTAGATGAGCTGCGTCTACACCAGTGGTTCTCACCCAGGGATATGCAAAGGTCCTCTAGGAGGTACATCAACTCATCTAGATATTTGCCTACTTTTACAGCAGGCTGCATAAAAAACATGAGTGAAGTCAGTACAATCTAAACTTTCATACAGACTATTATTAGTTTATAGTGCTCAATATACTATACACTAATATGTAAGTATTATATTTATATAATATATTTATATTCCAATTGATTTATTTTATAATTATATGATAAAAATGAGAAAGTAAGCAATTTTTCAGTAACAGTGTGGCTGTGACACTTTTGTATTATTTGATTTTTTGATTATCTGATTTTGTAAGCAAGTAGTTTTTAAGTGAGGTGAAACTTGGGGTATGCAAGACAAAGCAGACTCCTGAAAGGTGTACGGTACTCTGGAAAGGTTGAGAACAACTGGTCTACACTATGGGGTTATACTGGCATAGCTATGGTGCTGTAGCTATGCGGGTATATTCCCCATTATGTAGACATAGTATAACAACGAATGGCCAAAGTGGAAACGTGAGAACTGTCTACAAGCTGAAATTTGTTCCCATAAGATAATCTATGAATATTTATTCATAATTAATCATTTGGTAGAAATCAGGATCAGTTGACAAATGATTTGCAAGCAGAAAAAAAAAGGTGTCTGAATTAATTAGATAATTTATTTGCATACAGGACATAATTCCAATTGCTCTCAAAACTACTAAACACATTTTCAAAAATTAAAAATAATAGAAAAAGGCCTAAAATCACATTGTAACATAAAAACCAAAACTGCAGCAGGGTATAGTGTCTCATATGGAATGGAAACACACATTAGGCGGGAATCTATATTTACAAACTGATTTGAGGGTGGTTGCACAAGAGAGGTTCAGTTTGCATCTCCCAGCACATTTTTATTTGACTGCGGTTTTCTCCCAGACATAAACCCTGCTACAGCTGGCTTTGAAGTCTTGTGCACACCTGTATAGATTACAAAAAAGGAAAGGCAAGTCCTTCCACACCCAAACACTAAATTCACAATGCAACATGACAAGTAAGATATGCCCTCTAGCACTCTGTTTTAAAGTCAGACTGATGACTGGCAATTTTCTGATTAACCCTTTCTCTGGAGTCAGTATCCAATTCCCAGACCTGTGACTTAAGAAAACAAATTTTTACTTAATAAATTGGCTGGGGTTTTTAAAATAAACTAACAATAGAAGTCTGATTCATCTGCGATTGAACTCAGTGTAAAGTCTCCCATTCACATCAATGGGATTTGGAATGGAACCTACTGCTCTTTCAGGAAGAGGAATTACACTGGGGCCCCAATCTGATCTGTGTGGACACACCTGTGGACCTGTGTGGAGCCCCATGGACTTCAAATTGCAGGACCAAAGCCTAAGGAACCTTTTAGCAGTTGATTTTGGTCCATGAGTGTCATTACCCTATAAGAGTCAGCTTTCATTTTTCCATTCCACCTCCTACCTGGAATGCCTCCCCAAGTCTGATAGGACGAGCCAATTATTCTCTTTTCATCCAAATCCCTCTATAAGACTTAGTTCTTCCACAATGCCCACAAGAAGCAAGTCATTTGTAACAACTGTTTTAAAAAATACTTTTCACAGAACCATCTACAAGTGCACATCCCTAAACTGAGCAACATCCGTCTTACTGCTGTAACTCTCTTCCTTTCTCATGCCATTTCTTTCTTAATGGCTGTTATCCACCCTCTCAGTTAATATCATATCAGAAATGAGATTGTAATTGATTCCATTACAGTCTGGTGTAAATCAGCATAGTTCTATTGGAGCTGGCCCTATATCATATCATGACCTCCACATCTATGTTGAACAAAAGGTTTGCGAAGATGGAACTCATGTGGCACTCATGTAGTTTCCCTCAGGACAGAAGAGCAGCTGCCCAACACAACACTCTGGGAACTCTCCAAGGGGAGTGAATAAATCTTTAAGGAATCCTGTTCTCATCTGCCAGAACTCACAGTGAGGTCTCATCTCCTCGTGACCAGTAGTAACAATGGTCACCTATCCAACAGTATTTTCATGAAAGTCTGACCCACCTATCATCCAGGGAAGAGCATTTAACTGTTAGTGGTAGTAGTTTACTCATGTGAGTTAGGGAAGGTTATCTCAAGCATCAGAGAAAATCAACACTGGGAAAAAAACTAAGTATCTGGGCATTACAAACTTGTGATGAGAGAGCCTTAATGTGTGGTCAGATAAGTTTTGGACCCAACTGAACTTTTCAAATTTGGAGATTCCATGTATTTACTTTGGGGAAAAAAACTTAACCTGTTTTATTTTTACCTCTTTCTTTCAGTGTGGCCCCACCTCCTGGTGGCAATCACATGATGGAGGGGCTTGATTCTGTTTTACAGGAATTAGGGGCTAGCTGCTAAATAAAAAGTGCTCACCGCATCTGCATACAGTGGGACCTTGTCCAGCTAGCAGGAAGGAAAAGGGTTGTTGCCCCTTTAAGGGATCCCTTTGCAATCGGTAGCAGGGGGAAAGAAGTGGAAAATTTACTTGGATGGAGTGGGGAGGAGCAGGAAACAGCTAGAACAGCTCATAGGGGCACTGTCCTTCTACTTGACTGAAAGGGGTTGGTATTTATATCCCACACAGTCCCAGAGAAGGCCTGTCTCACTAGGGTCATGCTGAAGGGGCCAGGGCGATTGAGACTATTGGATGATGGCATTCAACTGCATACAGGACATACATGAGACCCCAGGTAAAGAATCAGAACTCATTTTCCTGTGCTTCCTATTTCAGAATCATGCAAATGGGCCAAGCGAACAGTGGTGGATTGGCGGGCACATTGTTGTACAGTATCCTGGGCACATAGCCGGGCTTCCAGAGCATCTGGAGGTTTACAGCTGGGCCTAGGTGGTGAGGCAGTTATAAGCTGGCATGGAAGGAGAGGCACGCTGTGCGACCAGCTGTTTCCCCTCGGACCCTCTTCAGCAGCCTGAGAGCAGGCAGATGCGATTATTGTTCACCTTGTTGAAAATGGTTTGGGAAAATGTAAGAGATTGACTTGATGACCAAAGCTAAGAGGGATTTAGGGCAGATCCAGAATTTTTCCCGGGGGTGATGATTATCTTGTCTGACATGTTGCAGCACAGGGTGTGGTGGGGAGCCACGAAGACTCCATGGGTTGATAAGACCAGGAGGTAAGTGAATAGGGAGATGGCTAAATTTATATGTAACCAAGGGGATTTGGTAATTCCTCATTGGGACATATATTATTGGGCACCCGAGTTATTCACAGAGGATGGGGAGCACATATATTTTTGTCCGGTATTAAGGAAGAAATCAGTATATATCTGGGAATGTGGTAGAGGATGCAGGGAGGCAGTCAAGCTAAATTGCTGGTGCCTCCCTGTGGCAGATGTCCAGTCCAGGTACTTGTTATAGAAGGAATACAGTTAACAAATAAAAAGGACTGGGACAAGATTTAAAGGAAATCATGCCTTACAGGAACTCAGGTGATTTCAGCCTCCTACAGCAGGGAACCAATCCCCTTCCTTTTCTAGCCCCCTTAATCCTCCTGTGAGGGGAAGGTGGTGCGATCCCAGCAATGGGATGACTGGAACCAGGTTGGGAAAGGGGCGGGGCCAGGTTGACATCAGCACTCCCAATTATGTGGAAATGATTAAGGAAATGATGATGACCTGCACTGTACAATTTATTGCTGGGTACTCCCAGATATTTTAAATGAATAAAGCGGTGGCCTAATTAAACCACGTCCGCTGCCTCCTGTCTTTCTTCTGGGCTAGCTGAGTACCTGATGAAAAATGAAGTCAAATCCATCTCTGAAATTAGGCCACTTATTTAGATGCCTAAATATGATTAAAGGTGATTAACTTAAGCACCCAAGTTAGAACATCTTGGAGTAGATTCTCTGTTGTCCCCAAAAGGGGAAAAATGCTCTAGAGAAGAGGAAAAAAAAGAGGAGGAAAGAAGAAAGAATGGACACCACATGGGGTATTTAAAAGAGGAAAAGACACAGAAAGAGGAGTTGACATTCATCTGCCACTGCAGATACAAAGGAGGAGAGAAACTGTACCATCCACCCAAACAATACTGGAGGGTGATAGCAAACCAAGCCTCTCCCCAGATAACAGATAAGGAAGAGGCAGAGTTTGCTGGTGGAAGACATAGGTGTATAAATGGGCATTGTAGTGTATGGTGGTGGCCTCATAACCATCTGGATTTCATAATGTTTATCGGTAGAGATCCCAGACTTTGGGTTCTGCTCATCACAGGTTTTATGTTTGCTACATGTATGTAGCAAAGCTGACTGTGGGGTTTTCAGGCTCTTGTTTGCTTTTGCATCGCTTCTAAGAGTCATCAAGCTTTAATGCACTAGAGAGAAGAGCTTTAGGGTTAAGTGGATTTTAAGTCTTCTAAAAGAGGGTGAATTTGTATGCACTGCCTCTCAATTATAACTAAGATAATTATATATAAATAATGTAAAATACACTAGAATGCACAATAAAGGTCCTCTGGCAGCTCAGACCCTCAGTTTATTTGAATTGTCTGTGGGAAATATTTTAAATGTTACTAATACCTGATTTTAAAATTCTTATTTTCTCTTTCCTTTTCTGCTTCCTTGTTCTCTCACCTTAACTTATCTCCTTGAACAAAACTTCAATAACATCCATTTTAAAATTTCCTGAGCAAAGGAATATAGTTACTGGTTGCTTATTGTATATTAGATATAATAAGTTCAACAGTAAAACAGCTGAATACACAGCTACTGATTTTGTTACCTTAAACAGTAGCACTGGGAGTGCCAACCCACTATAAAAAAAATTATTGCCTTTGTTTGAAAGGACAGGGTCGTTAATTCTCCTCTGAAAAGTGACTGTAAAAATGGCACCTTGGAGTGCCATGTTTATTGTCACTCAGTGACTCCATATCACATTAGCTCAGTTTGAAAGGACAGATAAACCCTTACATAGTGCAGGGGAATTTGAACTTTTGGCAGGAGGCACGATGAGCCCTCACCTGAGCTAACCTTTAAGGGCAAGGTGATTATACTGCAATAGAGATATGTCTCATTGATCCTGTGAAAGAGTGACATATAATTAGACTGAAGTGTAATTACTATGCCCTTGAAGCCTACTGCGAAAGCTGAGTTCCTCCTGCCAAAAAGTTCAAGTTCTCCTGCACTATGTCACAAACTGAATTGATCTAGGGTCATTGGGACATAACAAACAAGCAACTTTTATACAGTAATGTTTTCAAAGTAGAAGCACACTTTGATTACTCTGTGTTGATTGTCAGCCTTCAAATCCTCCCTTCACCACACTCTTGTCCAACTGCCAAACCCCAACTGCCTCAGAACCTTCCAGATCAAAAATATCATCCCCTCTGCTCTAACAACTGTTTTCATGTCATTGCTTTAAAACAGGATCTCACACGTCATTTCAGAGCACCTTTGAAAATGAATTCATTAATGCCCTCCTTTGCCCATTTATCCCACAAACATCTCTACAGCTATTTTTCATGCTGCACCTTGCCAAGCCACTAGTTGCTACTCATTCAAATCCCTCCTGGAAACTCACTTCTGCCAGGATTCCCTCAATGTTAGTATTCATTCTCATGTCTTTCCTTACTTTACATATATCACATTAATAGATCTTCCTTCCTGCTAGTATTAATGTCCTCTTATAAGCCTGTCTTATTGTAGTGCTGAAAAGTAGGTAGCAACTGTCTTGGGAGGCACTAATAGAGTTAATACTGTAGTTCTTACTATTTATTATTTTTATTCATCTATTTGTATTACGGGAGTGCTTAGAAGCCCCCACTGAGATCAGGACCCTATTGTACTAGGCTCTGTATACAGTAAAAGACAGCTCCTGCCTTGTAAAGCTTAAACTCTACAGACCAGACAGACAAAGAAAGAATTATCATTCCCAATTTACAGATGGGAAAGAATTAAAGGGCCTAATCCTACAACCATTGAAATCAGTGGCAAAACTTCCATTGACATAAATGGCACAGGGCCAGGACCTCAATGAATTGCCCAAAGTCACACAGGAAGTCTATGACAGAGCTGGGAATGGAACTGTGATGCTGGCAGGTCAGGTGTCAGCTCATGCCGAGGTCCCCATGTCTCAATGGGACACCGACGGATGCATAGTTGGAATCTATCTGGTTCACTTGTGGGTTAATATTGATAGAATAGGTATTAGAATTATAAGAAAGTGTATAGTGTTTGGATGCTTGTGAATTGCTGCATGCATTAATCTTACTTGTAATATCTGTGTTCCAAAGTGTAATGTAATATTTGAGCAGTTGTATTGTAAGCTTCTGCAACTGTATATTATAAAAGGACTAAAGACTCTTAATGTTCTGCTCTCTGCCTCATGAAGATGAGTCAGGCAATTGGACTCCTCCCATCTGCTAAATTTGCAGCTCAGAGCATAGGCAGGAAGGGATTAAAAACCCCAAACCAAAGGAACTAAACATCTCTATGCTGCTCGTATTCATGCAGGGGGAGTGAGGGGAAGGGTGTTTCTAGGCATAAGCAAGAGATCCCCAGCTGCTCAGCCTGGGTTAGCCCTAAAGGTCAAATAGAGCTTGCTGATAAAAGAAGCCTATACTACCTTTTGAAACCTAAGACTGTAACTCATTCAGGTGTCTGGTTGCTTGCTTTAACCTTGCAAATAACTCTTTAATTTCCTTTTCCTATTTAATACATCTTCATATAGTTCACTATTGGATTGGCTGCAAGCATCTTTGGTGAAGACCTAAAGTACAACTGACATGGAGTAAGTAACTGATCCTTTAGGATCAGGCATAACATGAATATTGCTGTGATTCTTGGTGTAAGGGGCCATCTATCACAGAGATACACTTGCAAGACAAGACAGACTGGCATACCTAAGGGGACGGTCTGTGACTCCATGTTAAAGCTGTTAAAGTGCCTAGAGGTTTACACTTGGTGCAGTTGGTTAGTGAAATCTAAGTTTAGAACTCACAACCAATTTGGGGTTTGTGCCCTGGTTTTTAACTGTCTGCCCTGAGGTTGGTACTCACGCTCTTGAACCACCATTGGGAGCATTACAAGAGCACACATGTCTCCTGAGCTCCAGTTCAGTGCCTTAATCAAAAGACCATTCTTCCTGTCTAGACACAAAAGTAGTGCTGACTCATCTTGGTCTCTCCCAGGTTATCAGTTACAAAGGACCTGATTTTCCTCTCACTAGTACAAGTGTAAATTCACCATCATCATCAAGGCAAATCCCAAAAGGATATAGCCTCCTTGCAGACAGGTGCCACCTGGATTGATCTCTAGCTAGGTCCTTAAAATGGTCTGGCTGAATGTCAGTATAGGTTCAGCATTAGCATCTTATCATGCCACTAGAACTTTTGGTGACTATACGATTGCTAGCCTTGTAGCAGCTTTTCTCAATGAATTTGCTTAGTAATTCGTTGGTCTTCCATCCTGATAGCATGTCTGTACTTAGAAAGCCGCCAAAACAAAACGAGTGCTGATGGAGACAATTGCTGGGTTTGGCTACAAATATCCTCATTGCTGATTTTATCCTGCCATTTAATATGGAGCAACTGATGACGACAAAGAGAACTGAAAATGTCAATCCACCATGCTTCAACATTCCTTGGCACCCATGCTGCACTGCTGTAAAGCTGGTCTACCAGTGGTTCTATAGATCACAGCTTTGTGGTAAATTCAATGTCACAGCATCTTCACAGAGGCTGCTGAAGGCCCTGGAACATGGCAGCAGAGCTGTTGCTATATGAGCAGCCTATGTAATTTAGGTGTAACTAAATTGAAGTCAATGGAATTACACTGGTGTAGGATTGGTGTAAATAAGAAGAGATTCAGGCTCAAACCATTTACCTCTGTTGCAACCACATGGCACCAATTGGGGCATTGGTGGTACCTCTGAGTCCCGCGGGGTGGATGCACATAGTATGCTGGAGAGCAGCTGCCCCTGAGGTCAAAGAGGATGCAAATTTTAAATTGCCAAATCAATAATATTATCCAGGTGTAATCACAGTAGCTAAACATGAATTAATTTAAGAAAATCTTAGAGCCTATGTTATGCAGGAGGTCAGACAGGTTATCACAGTGGTCCGTTCTGGCCTTACAATCTGGGAGTTTTCTACAGATGATTTAACCAGTGATTACCGGCAAATTATGATGCTCTTAATGATAGAGACAAAAATGACTGTAACAGCCACACCAGCAGCAGGGGAGTTGCCTCTGTACACTTTTCAAGTAACAAACAGATTGGTTGTTTCGTTTAAAGAACCTGGGCCTGTTGTCATTATTCAGAGGATTGTGCATGTTTATGCAAGTCCAACAATAAATAGATTAATCAGAAATGTAACACTAGTTACATAAAGCAGTTATATTGATAATGTATATAAATATACACACACGCACACAGACTCATAAAATAGGGCTGGCTTTTGGTTACTCCATGCAGAGGCAGAAGAGGAAGAGATGCCACTCCCTAATTATTTGCATGTGGGACAGCCAGAATGCTGATGCTTGCATTCCCTGAATACAACAAGGAGAGGGGTGTGTATTAGCATCGCCAGAGGCACTCCACAGGAAGTACCTATGGGATACAGGTGTGGCTGGGGCCTTACCCCTCCTGCATACCAGCTGGCAGCTTCAGACTGGTACTGGAGGGAACACCTGCAGCACCTCTGAAAAGAGTTAAAAGCTGCATCCAAGCACACTCCTCCCGGTATCCCCTGAGAGATATTCTTCCTGCCTCAGCATTTCATAGGCAGAATGCTTCTGGCAGCTGCTGCATGTGAAGCGACCCCTGCCTGACTGACGCGGGGGGGGGGGGGATGAGGGCAGCCGGCTTCAGCAGTGTTACTGAGCATGCTCAGTACAAGCCAAGGAGCAAATCTGGGGGGTGGGGGCAACCCTGTCTACCCCCCTCACTTTCGCGTCCCTACAAGGCTGCATCCATGACAGCCCCTCAAATCATTGTAACCCATGTACTGTTACTGGTGTGTCACAGAGAAACCTGGAAGAGAAACCTATGCCAGAAAACTAAGGAAATGAGCATTAGGCTGGAGAGGAACAGTTAAGGAACTATTATCACTTTACCCCTGGTGGAGTTCCCAGAGCAGGGCCGTCCTTAGGCGCACGCAGCTGCGTAGGGCACCATGAAATTTGGGGCACCAAATTGCCCCAAATTTCATGGTGCCCTAGGCAGCTGCGTGCTGCAGACGCGGCGGCGGGAGCAGCAGCAGCTGCGACAGCCAGCCCTGTCCCTCGGCCGGCCCCTCCGCGGGCTGCGCCCACGGCAAGGGGCAGGGCCGCCCCTAGGGGGGTGTGGGGCCGCCGGTCAACTCCCTGCGCCCTGCCTCTTACCCTTCCGCCCTGCTCCGCCCCCGGCCCGCCCCCATCCCACCTCTTCCCGCAGCGACCCCGCACCCGCCGGCAGGGGTGGAAGCGGAGCAGCCCGGCCCCAGCCCGCTCGACTCTCCCAGCCGCGGCCGCTTCCCTGCCCGTGGCCGGTGAGTGCGGGGAGGTTGGGGAAAGGATCGGCAGGAAGCAGAGCAACGCGGCCCCAGCAGAGTCGCTCGGGAGGCTGGGGAAACGTTCCCCCCCGCCCCGAGCGACACTGCTGGGGCCAGTTTCCCCCCCGTCCCGGACTCACCGGCAGCGGTGGGAAGCGGAGCGCCGTGGCTGGGAGCTGGCGGAGTAGAGCTGGCTGGGGCCGGGCTGCTCCACTTTCCGCCGGTGCGGGGGGGATCCCTTCCACCAAACCCCCTCCCCCGAGCGACACGGCTGGGGCTGGGGCGAGGGAAGTGTAGCGGGCTGGTCCCGACCCCCCGCTAATCCCTCTGGCCACTCTGGGCCTATGGGGCTCCCAAAAGTGCCCCCCCCTCAGCTGCCTCCCAGACCCTGGAGGGGGGGCCTGGGGCTCCACACAGTCCCCCACGGGGGCTGTGTAGGGCACCCAAATCGCTAGGGACAGCCCTGTCCCGGAGCTCTATAAATTTCTGGAGATATCACAGATATTGCCACAATACCCGTGAAGAAAGGCAGAATCAAAAGGCAACTATATGTACTTTGCTTCTGCAGTGCAGTTACCAATCACAGTGCAATGAACAATGAGTTCAAGAGTTTAGCAGGCTTGGACATGGAGTGGCCATATATTTATAATAATGACAACATCTACTGTTCCATTACAGAGAATTTTTTAAAAAGTTTGGAAGAATATAAATTGTCATGCTTCATGGTATAAGAAAGCCTGTGAAGAAATTTGTTTTATGGGCAGGTTATCCTGTAATTGTCCACTTTGAAGATCTTGCACCTTTCTCTGAACCATTTGGTGCTGACTAATGTTGGAGAGAGAGGATAGTGAAGCAGATGAGCTCCTGCCTTGAGCCTGCGTGACAATTCCTATGTGCCACATTTTTGGCTGGGGATGGAGAATTAGAAATTAGGTATCTGATTCTGATTTCACTTACTAACATTTTATAAAGGCATAACTCTATTGACTTAAATGGCATTATTACTGATTTACACTATTGCACATGAGATCAGAATAAAGTCTTAGATGTCATAGGAACCAACTTTCCCCGGCACCAGTGGGTGCTCGCGCCTTCCCCACCCGCATTCCAACCCCTTCCTCAAAGTCCTCACCCCAAGTCCACCCCTCCCTGCCCCTATTGGACCCCTTCCCCAAATCCCCATCCCAGCCCCACCTCTTCCCTGAGTGTGCTGCATTCCCCCTCCCCTCCCTTCCCCTCCCTCCCAACACTTGCCATGCAAAACAGCTGTTTCGCGGTGGAAGCACTGGGAGCTAGGGGGAGAAGTGGAGCCTGGCACACTCAGGGGAGGAGGTGGAGGAGGAGCAGAGGCAGAGGTGAGCTGGGGCGAGGCAGGGAGCTGCCAGTGGGTGCAGAGCACCCACCAATTTTTCCCCATGAGTGTTCCAGCCCCGGAGCACCCATGGAGTCGGTGCCTATGCTAGATGTGGTCCCCTACATGAAATGAGTTTGGTTATCTCAGGGCAGTTCCCAGTGAAGAAGTGTTTATTTCACAAATACCATTCCAACACGCTCGGCAATCGGCATTCATTGGCAACGTTGAAGGCAGTGTCAGCCAGGAGGCAAGGGTTTAAATGATCATTTAATATAACCTACTTTCTTTCCCTGCAAGTGGTCAACCAGGTCAGCACTGAGACACATTTGTGTGGCATCAGGGGGATGCTATCTATAATTCTGTGGCTAAACAAGATTTCAGCCTCTTGTCTGGCACCTTTCATTACCTTAAATTCACACATTTTTTTAAAGAACATGGTTGATGTAGGAAATCCAGCCAGGTCAGTATTAAATCCAGGTGCATTAATCTGTAAGGCCTTGTCTACACTGCAGAGTTTTGGTGACAAAAGTAATGTCGACACTCAAAAAGAGCTATAATAAAAATCAGTATTGCATGTTCACACTACCTCCTTCTATCAGCAGAGCACATCCACCCTTGGGGCCCTAGCATCGGCAGTGTGAGCAGTGCACTGTGGGTGGGTACCTATCCCACAGTCCAGCTCGACACCTTCTGCTGCTAGGTCTTCTGGGAAAGCTGAGCGGATTGTGCCACATCTTGGGACCAGGCTCAATGTCCCATGATGCATTGCTTTCTGTCCCAGCAGTCTACGGGCTTCCAGCTTTCTTTTGTGGCATTTTTCAATGGCCCTCATTTTCTGTACACCCCAGCATCTTTGTGAGAAGGGATGGATCCCGCACTGCTCTCCTATGCTCTGATAATTGTCAAGAAGACATCGCGGATGGCAGTGCAGTTAATCACAAAGTTCCTAACTGAAAAAGACTCCCCGTTGCCTAACATGCTGTATGATATGGATAGGAGCAACTTCAGATTGCTTTTGGCATTCACAGAACAGCTGCATAGGGTAGACCGTTGCTTCTGGGGTTGAGAAACAAGCACTGAATGGTGGGATCGTATCATCATGCAGGTATGGGATGTTGAAAAGTGGCTACAGAACTTTTGGATGTGGAAAGCCACCTTCCTGGAACTGTGTGCAGAGCTTGCCCCACCACTATGGTGCAAGGAGACCAGAATGAGAGCTGTCCTATCGGTAGAGAAGTGCGTGGCAAGTGCTTTGTGAAAGCTGGCAACTCCAGACTGCTACCATGATTCAATTTGGACTCGGAAAGTTGACCACTGGGGCTGCATTAATGCAAGTGTGCAGGGCAATTAATTGCATCCTGCTATGAAGGACTGTGACTCTGGGAAATGTGTGTGAAATAGTGGACAGCTTTGCAGAAATGGGTTTCCCTAACTGTGGAGGGGCAATAGATGGTACACATATTCCAATTTTGCCACCAGATCACCTTGCGACAGAGTACATCAATATGAAGGGGTATTTCTCCATGGTATTGATGGTGCTTGTAGATCACCATGGGTGTTTCTCTGATATCAACACAGGGTAGTCCGAGAAGGTGCATGACTTCAGGAACAGTGGACTGCATAGAAAGCTGCAAGCCAGGACTTTCTTTCCAGACCAGAAGATTACAGTGGGGGATGTTGAAATGCCTATAGTGATCCTGGGAAACCTGGCATATCCCTTACAGTCAAGGCTATTAAACCTTACACGGGAAACCTGGACAGCAGTAAGGAATGGTTCAACAACAGAATGAGTAGGTGCCGGATGTAGAATGTGCCTTTGGCAGATTAAAGGCACGCTGGTGATGCCTTTATGGCAGGTTAGACCTCAATGAGGATAATATTCCCATGGTCATAGCCGCATGTTGTACATTGCATAATCTTTGTGAAGCTAAGGGTGAAAGGTTTGCTCAGGGGTGGAGTGTTGAGGCAGACCATTTGGCTGCTGATTTTGAGCAGCCAGATATTAGAGCTATCAGAGGAGCCTGGAGGGGGGCAATTTGAATCAGGGAGGCTTTGAGGCAACACTTTGAAAATGAGAACCAGTAATGTATATCTCTGTGATTGGTGCTGCAATGTTACATTACATGTAGTTTTGTTAGGAAGCAATGGTGACAACTGGGGCCTTACATTCCAGTAAGCACATGATTAAACTGCCTGTGTATGTATTGGTAGTGCCGCTATCTGAATTTGTAGGAAACAAATAAAGATGAGTTACCATTCAAAAACTTTGTTTTTATTGCACAAGAAACAACACCTCCACACAACACACACAAACATGCTTGGTGGGAAAGGAGGTACCAGGGAAGTACAGACTTTCACAGCTGTGTATAGGTCCAGCTGTCATTTTGAAAGTTGTCCGAGGGGGTGTAGTAAAGGGGAAACCGAGAAGTCCTGGAAAGTGGAAAGGACTGTGTGGGAATGGAAAAGAGTTGGGAGGCCATGGAAAAGAGTTCTGAATGTGCTGCGGGGGGGGGGGGGGGAGCACGCATCTGCTCAGTCTGCAGCATTATTAAGGACTTCAGCATCTGCGTTTGCTCCTCCATGACTTTAATCATCCTCTCAGTAGCATCCTTAACAAAGTCCTGATTTTCTTTTCTGTCCTGCCTTTTGGCTTCCCTCCACTCCTTGCATTCCCTTTTCTCTGCATTGGAGAAGTTCAGTACCTCCTGGAACACATCTTCTTTACTCTGTCTTTGGCACTTTCTTATCTGGCAGAGACGCTAGGCTGGTGTCCCTCAAGGCTAAATCTGCCGAAGCAGGAGGAACAATGCACAGAAGCATGATTGTTAAGTTCATGCACAGCACTGAAACATTTCAGTAAAATACACCTCTGGTAACATAGCAATCACTTTCTCACTGACCCTTGGCAAGCACACATCTCAGTGAACACTCAAAGCATGGTGAGTGTTAGCTGGGGGGGGAGGACCCTCTACACAGGGAAAAGAGCACTCACTCTGCAAGGGTTGCAGTACAGCCGACTAGGGAAAAAATTCTAAAATTCTCCCACACTTTTCCATAGGTGGGGGTTATTCTAGCAGATATCTCACTGCTAAGGGTAAACAGGGAAGCGAGGGTACATCTACTACACACTTGTGGCTTCCGCCCTGGTCCCTATGCTGTTTGCCTGTGTGACACTTTGGTCCCTGCACAAGTGATTGCCGAATGGCACAGGAAAGTTTCCTACAATGGGGGAAGAAATAAAGCAGCTCTGCCAAGGAACCTTCGGCAAAGGATTACCGAGTACCTCTGGGAAACTTTCCTGGAGATCTCTCTGGAGGATTCCCGTGAGATCTCGGTGTGCATCAACACCCTGTTCCGCTGTACTGATTAGCTACACAGGGAATGTCCAACACACAGAAATACAGCCAGCCTTGTACATTTCTATACCCTGAACCCACCTCCACACTACACAAACCACAGCCACTAACCAGGCATCTCCTCTCCTGCTTCTTGCTCACCGAAGCGCAACTGCTGAGACTGACTAGACACCTCCCAAGTGGTGAACAGTTCCTGGCTGCCTGCCCCACCAGGTGACCCTGCCAGGAGCTCCACATCGTCATCTAACTCCACCTCTTCATCAATGACTTCATCCTCTGGGTTAGGTCCTCTTTCCGCTTCCTCCAGGCCCACCAAAGTATCCATGGGGCTCTTGGCAATGGAGGTGGGGTCGCCACTGAGGATAGCATCCAGCTCCTTATAGAACCAGCAGGTCTCAGGTGCAGCACAGGGCGATGGTTTGCCTCCCTCACCTTATGGTATGCCTGCTTTAGCTCCTTTATCTTCGCTCTGCACTGCAGCGTGTCTCAATCATAGCCCTTTTTGCACAAGCCTTGAGATATGTGCCTGTAAGTATCACAATTCCTATGGCTCAAGCACAGCTGGGACTGCACAGACTCCTCTCCCCATATACTGAACAGATCCAGCAGCTCCGCAGTTGTCCAAGTGAGAGAGCGTCTGCTGCGATAACCTGCTGTGGTCACCTGGGAAGATGCAATGAGACGTCTCCACGCTGAGCAAACAGGGCTTCTAATGGGGAGCAGTGGATTATTGTTTACCTGGCTGCAGGACAGGGGAGTTCAAACTGCTGACCAGATGAATATTGTGGGACACCACCTGGAGGCCAATTAAAGCAACAAAATCAAGCATGGTGTCTACACTGGCACTTTGTCGACAAAAATTTTGTGCAAAAAGCCTTATGTCTCTTGTTGGGGTGGTTTTATTTTGTTGCCAAAACGCCATTTTTGTCACCAAAAGTCGCATCACAGTGTGTGTGCATTCACTGTTTTGTCGACAAAAGCTGCCTTTTGCCAATAAAACTTTGTAGTGTAGACAAGGCCTAAACATTGCCTCCCTCAGTAGGAATAGTACAGAAGACAACTAGTCAATTGGGTAAATTTATTTAAAGGTCCACATCTCTCTCATTGATGTCCATGGGAGTTTCTCCATATCTGGGTACAGTATCAGACCCTATGTTATGGTTGGCTATAGAACATGCTTTACCAGAAGGTGGAGTCAGCCCTGCCTCCAACTTTCCCTCCAGCAAGAAATCCAACCTGGGATTAAATCATCCCTTCCTGTCAAACTCTGACGCTGGGCTGGAAGCCAAGGGTAGGTGTGGTATTAGTCAGATTTACATTTCCAAAAATATCATTTGTACAAAAAGAAAAGGAGGACTTGTGGCATCTTAGAGACTAACCAATTTATTTGAGCATAAGCTTTTGTGAGCTACAGCTTATGCTCAAATAAATTGGTTAGTCTCTAAGGTGCCACAAGTCCTCCTTTTCTTTTTGCGAATACAGACTAACACAGCTGTTACTCTGAAACCTGTCATTTGTACAAAGACTCCCGGGCACAGTTATAGATTTACATGAAATACAAATATCAAAAAGACATTTAATAAACAGAAATAGAACCTTTACATTTAGACCCAAATAACAAAAGCTAGTAACAGCTCAAAAAGTCTTGTAACAAAACATGTCACATGTTTTCACATCAGATTTACTTTAGTTCTTATTTTGTTATTTACCATTCCTTGTGATTTTCTTAACATTGACATTTTGGATTAAGTTACATTTTAAAAAAATTAACTGAGTAAAATTTCAACACGCAGGATGGGTGAGAAGGCAGGCCACTTCTTGACAAGTGCTGAGCACTTGTGTGGTGTTTAGATGTTGCTTGTAATTATTAGAATTGGGAGCATTGGCTGTTGGGGGTCTGAAAGGACAGGAAACAGGAAGGATGGGGGAGGAGTTGAGAGGCTGGGAGAAAGCTACAGAGGGTGCAGCAACAGCTTGGTAAAGAGGTTTCCACTTTGAAAATAAAGTCCTGTTGAAGCTTGTTAGTACTTTGCCTGGTTGATACAACATTTTGGCAATAAGGATGGGATCTTCTGCCTCTGAACCCACTTGCACCCTTTCTGCAAAGCCCAGATAAGCCTCCAATTGCTTTTACTACCTGGATCCATATGTTGGAGACTTATCTGCTTGCAATCAGTGCTACAGAGATTTCTGAAGTAAGAAAGCGTGCTCTGCTAATCCACTGCCTTGGAGCAGAAGGGCAGTGTATATTTTACACTTTTCCCCTTGCAGATGATCAATATGAGACGGCACTCACTGCATTAAAGAATTTTTTTGTGCCAAAAGTGAATGTAGTAGCTAATCACTATAGATTTTGCTGGCGTGAGCAGAAACCAGGGGAAACTATAATGCAGTATATTGCTTCCCTGAGGAGTCTGATTGTAACTTGTGACTTTGGGAATATGGCAGATGAGATTATTAGAGACCAGCTCATTGAGAAAACAACCATGCTTCATGTAAGAGAACGCTTACTTCTAGAACCACAATTTACACTAGAAAAAACAATAACCATTGCTACTCAGATTGAGTCAGCTACAGCTGAAGCCAAAATAATGAGCATGGATACAGGAGGCACAGTCCAGGCTGTGACTCCTTTGCAGAAAAGTTCACTACCGCTGCAGACACACAATTGCAAGAGGAAAACTAATGAAAAACCACCGAATCAGCAAATTCAAAATTCAGTAAAAGCATGTTTTTGCTGTGGATCCCCACAACACCTTGCAAGTTACACACGATGTCCAGCAAAAGTAGCTCAGTGCAATCATTGCAAAAAGATTGGGCATTTTGCTAATGTATGTCGCAGTAGCCAGTTCAATCAACAGGTGCATGCAGTTACAATATCAGATGTTACTGTGCTGAGCATGGACAAAATCACTACTGCACATATTCCAGAACAGATAAAGTGCACTGTAAATGTTTCCGCCATACCCTCAGGCAAACCACACTCTATTCAGCTAATGTTGGACACTGGCTCAGCAATATCTATACTACCTGATTCCATCTATCTACATTACTTTAAAGATGTGTCTCTTACTGAACCCAAGCTTCACTTGGTGTGCTATTTCAAAAACCATATTCCAGTACATGGCTGCCTGCCAGTAACAGTTACTTTTGGTGATTGCTGTGTAACTGCAGAGTTCTACATTGTCCACAAAGACACTCCTATCCTTGGCAGAGATTTATTGGCTGCTTTAAATCTCAGGGTAGTTAATGGACAAATTGATCTTCCTCAGCAAAGCACTCTTACGGTACACACCCCAGTTTCAGCTGGGACCCAACACTAGGTTGAGGGAAAACTCGGCTGTGCTTATGGGTTTCTGCATAAAGTTAAAATGCGGAATAATGTGGTGCCTGTATGACAAAAATCACGTTGCTTACCATTTTCAGTCAGGGAAGCTGTTTCAGAGGAACTTAGAAAACTTGTTCAAAAGGACATTATTGAAGAGATGGACTCCTCGGAATGGGTTTCACCTATAGTAGTGACGCAGAAGAAGAGTGGAGGCATTCCCCTTTGTGTGGACGTAAGGGAGCCAAATAAAGCTATTGTGATTGACAGCCATCCTCTTCCTCACACAGAAGTATTTGCAGAACTCCATGGAGCAAAGATGTTTTCTACTCTTGATTTGCAGAGTGCATACCACCAGGTTATGTTGCATGAAGATAGCAGAGACCTCACAGCATTTATTACACATGAGGGACTACTTTGTTTTAAACGTGTTCCATACGATCTTGCATCTGCCCCAAGTGCCTTTCAAAAAATGATGTTATTGATTCTGAAGAATCAACATGGAGTTCAGTGCTATCTGGATGATATTATCGTGTTTGGAAATACTGCTGAGGAGCATGACAATAACCTGCAGTCTGTACTAAACTGCATCAGCAAAACAGGCCTCCAGCTCAATAGGTCCAAATGCAAATTTAGACTAACTGAAATCTCCTTTCTGGGGCATACAATTTCACAGGCTGGACTAAAACCTGATCCAGATCATATCCTGGCAATTTCAAATGCTCCTCCTCCAACAGATTTGTAAACCTTACGTTCCTTCTTGGGTCTTACCTCCTGGTATTATGCTTCTGTCATTGAACCATTACGGGAATTACTACGGAGAAGTTCAACCTTAGTGTGGACAACGCACGCACAAGCTAGTTTCAAAACGGTGAAAGACTTGATTGTACATAGTCCAGTACTTGCACTATTCACTCCTGCATTGCCCACAATTGTAACTACTGATGCTTCTGATTATGGACTTGGGGCTGTTCTCACACAACTGCATGATGACAACACAGAGAGGACTGTTGCATTTGCTTCAAGGACACTAAGTAATGCTGAGAGAAAATATTCTACAATTGAAAAAGAAGCACTTGCTTGTGTCTGGGCTACTGAAAAATGGAGAACTTACCTGTGGGGCCGCACGTTCAAGTTGTGCACAGACCACAGCCCTTTGACGACATTGCTCACCACGAAAGGACTGGGAAGAGCAGGATATCTTATTGCTCGATGGTCTGCAAGACTACACTCTTTCAATTATGAACTGGAATATAAGCCTGAAAACCAAAACGTGGTCGCTGATTGCCTTTCTCGCCTGCCTTTGCCTTCAGCAGATGGTCCACCGGAGGATGAAGGTGTAGTGGTTGTGCTTATTACAAGAACTCTCATTGCAGTTACAAGAGAACAATTTCAAGCTGCTTGTTCAGCATGTCCAATTCAACAAAAACTATGGGAATTTCTGACAAAGAGATGGCCCAGTCACCCTAAAAACCTTGACCCAGTTTTGCTGCCTTATTTTAGAGTTCGGGATGAACTTTCTTTGTTTGATGGCTGTGTGCTACGAGGTACATACCGGCTCCTTGTGCCAGAAGAATTACAGTCAAAACTCATACACCTGGCACACAATACTTATCAAGGAATTGTCCGAACCAAACAACGACTACAGGATCTGTATTGGTGGCCAGGGATGGACTCTCAAACTGAAGCACTCATAAAATCCTGTGTCAGTTGGCAAATGCATGATAAGACAGCAGTGACATGTACCCCTCCATTACAGCCTGTTCCTCTTCCTGAATCTGCATGGGAAAAAGTGGTGATTGACATTGTAGGACCCTTTGATACTGCTCCAGTTGACTGCCGTTATGCCATCACTTCAATAGACTATTTCAGTAAATGGCCTGAGGTAGCGTTTACATTGCAAATCTCTTCTGCTACAGTAATTAAGCTCGTCTCTTCAGTTTTGAGCAGGGAAGGTAACCCCAAAGAACTGGTTTCAGATAATGGTAGTCAATTTACTTCCCTGGAGTTTGAAACTTTTCTAGCACAGAGGAGCATTTTACACAGAAGGTCATCCCTATATTACCCTCAAGCCAATGGGGAAATCGAATGGTTTAACAGAAGTTTGAAAGAGAGTTTGCAAATGGCTAAACTGGAAGGGTGATTGTGGATACCCTTCACTACTGATTTCTTGCAAGCATACTGGGCTACACGACATGCCACAATGCAAAGATCACCCGCAGAGTTACTGCATGGGAAACAGATGAATACTAAACTGAACATTGCTGGATTGTTAAAGGCACGACCTGATGCCCCAAACGAGGATGATGTGAGAAAAACAGTTGAACAGAACCAAGCAACGTCTAAGGCTTTCACAGACAAGCAGCAGGGTGCTAAGGAACCAAAGTTTGAGTGTGGTTCCTTTGTTAGAATACGAAAACCTGGAATTTTACGCAAAGGGGACCATAAATTCACAGCTCCTCTTAAAATCATAGAGAAGAAGGGACCTTACACCTATCGACTTTCTGATGGGCGGGTATGGAATGCTTCTTATCTTGCACCTGCCTATGCACCAAGAGGAGATTATGCCAACACCCAGTCTGCATTGTATGACTTCACCGTAGTACCAACAGAACAAGACATTGCCCTGGAACCGGTGCTCGAGAGATGGCCTGTCAGACCCAGACAACCACCTGTCTGGACTAGAGACTATGTTATGTAGTATCTACAGTGTTTTCAGTGTAATATTTCTGCCAACAATATAGTGTCTTGTTTCATATTTGTTCCTGTGGTTAGAACAATAATGTTTATTTTAATTGGGAGAGCTTCTTAAGAGAGGAGGGAATGTGGTTTTTAGATGTTGCTTGTAATTATTAGAATTGGGAGCACTGGCTGTTGGGAGTCTGAAAGGACAGGAAACAGGAAGGATGGGGGAGGAGTTGAGAGGCTGGGAGAAAGCTACAGAGGGTGCAGCAGCAGCTTGGTAAAGAGGTTTCCACTTTGAAAATAAAGTCCTGTTGAAGCTTGTTAGTACCTTGCGTGGTTGATACAACAACTTGCAATGCGCATTATGTTAAATGGGAGATCATAAGCCTCAATCCAGAAAAACAGGTAAGCACATGCTAAATTTTACACACGTGAGTAGTCCTATTGCCTTAGTGATAGCTCCTTTTAGGATTGATTCATAGGTGATTAGATGCTGCTGTCAACAGAGAGTATTTTATACAACTAGGGATGTCAGAGAGCAAGATTAAAGTCACAGAAACATTTGAAGGAAATTTCAATAGGATGCAACGGATTACAAGCAGTTGACACTCCAGTGAATCTTGTTGGAGATCTGACTTGAACTAATTAACAGCAAGAAACCAAGAGTACACTAGGACAAAATCACAAAATGATCTGAGAAGGAATGGAACCTTTCTATTATTTAGCCAACCCAAATACAAAAGTAATCAGGAAACTGAGGCGGATGGAATGCCGTCCTAAACTGCATCAGTTAATAGCATCAAAAGGGTGGAAAACTGAGGAAAGTAAAATCATAAAAGACAGGAGAGCTGAATTCAGAATTTTGTCAATTTTCAAAAGAGCCGTGCTCCTGTCCAGTCAGCTCAGCATCAGTCAAATGTGTTAGCAAATTTGGATTGGTTTGGCTATGTGGTGAAAAAGTAAATAACTTGGTCTTAATATATCAGCATCTGAGGACATAGACAGAAGAGTGCTAGGCCACTTGATGACTGTGTTCTTCTGGTTTACATACAGAATTGCAAGCTTTTCATGTTGGGCAATAAGTGTGTGACGCTTTATGTTGGCATATGTAAGACACTCACACAGTATGTGTTATGGGTTTATTGGGATGTTTTTTGGGGGGGGCTTGCACATTTTATCAGTGTTTTTTCTTTGTGTTTTGTTTTTCAAGGCTGGCAAAAAGTTACAATGACATTGCTGGCTGTGCGTTTATCCCACCTGGCCACTTTGTGGTGTGTTGCCTCAGGGATTGAGGGCATTCAGTATCTCACAGAATCAGGCCCTAAGTGGAGCATTCAGTACATACACACGGGCTTACCTCAGTTTTCTTTTGAAGTTGGCCTTTATAGTCTGTACTACCGGTACCTAAACACTAAATGACTTAAAGAGAATATGTGGCACTTTTTGTGTCACAAGGATGAGAAGCCAGGATTTACTATTAATGCTAGAATTTGGCTAATATACAATTGCAGCCAGGATGTTGGGCCCCAATTTTGCAAGCTGCTCCACATGAGCTGAACTTGCATAGAAAATAAAGGTGAAATCATGGCCCCAGTGAAGCAATGGCAAAACTCCCATCGACTTAAAGGGGCCAGGATTTCATGCTAAGATTCCATTTGCGTGTAAGGACCTCTCTGCATGGAACAGTTTGCAGTGGCAAAACCTTAGTAGCTACATATGGCATCCTACCACGCTCCTCCTCACCTGCAATACCAATCTAGCCACCCCCTTTGCTTCCTTTTCCCACTCCCACCTCCATGTGCACCTATGCATGGCATATCCTCCTTAACACTGTCTTCCAGGCCCCAGATCACTAACAAAAATACCAGTTGAACAATCCAGATGTGTACATACCTTAAGCACACAATCATATGATTGTAACCCTTGTCCTATTTCATTACATTTATTTACTACCCTCACTTGTTTTCACATCTAATGTTCATCAGTATCCTCCTTGGACAGGAAAGACATCTCTCTACATGAAGCTGTGAAGGACCCAACATGATTTTGGTCACTCAGACAATAAATAAAGGAGAAAATTCTGCTGCTGAAGGAAACTGGAACTCTTGCATGTTCACTGATCTAGTTTTTCGCATGTGTTAAATTTAAGAAAAATCAAAACATCCTATCTACTTTTTCTTGAGATAGTCTAAGAAAACCATCATTTTGCCCAACAAGGTCTACAGGTAAAAAAAATTGTTTTGATTTATTTTATTTTGCATATGTGAAAATCCATTTACATAGATGGAAATGCATAACAGGATCCAAACGAAGATGGGAAACCGAGCCTCTAGAAGACATCACAAGTAACTGGGGAGGTTGGGGTGGGGGGCAGACTAGAATTATCATTCCCTATGGCAATAAATGGACTGCATTGTGATAAACAGGTTCTAAAACAATCCAGAAGAGGTTTGGGCAAACAAGTACAGAATGCCAGATTGTTTGGATGTGGTCAACAATCTCAAAAATAAATAACAGTTGCAATCTCAGGAGTAGTAGCAGCAACCATATATTCCTGGTCAACCAGAGTATCTATGAAAGTATTAACAGACTTGTATGAATTCAAACAAATCAGGAATAGAGGGGTTTTTAATAGTTATTTTATTTGTCAGCAATAGGCATTTTCAAGCAATGTTTGAGGTGCAGACTGACACAATTATTGGAGCAAAATCCTGGTTTAAAAATGGCATCATAGAACAATTATTATTTGACTATATAGAACATAGTGGTTCCATCCCAAAAGAGCAGAACAGGGGTAACTGGTCACAGAATGTGGTGTCATCTCTCTATTGCTGGGTGACTTAAAAGATTTTTCAGAGCTTCTTATTGCAAGTCGCATTGTACTTTACCATACAAAAAAATATCTACTACAGTTGCCATTTCATCCCATTGAACTTACTTTTTTCTTTTAAAGAGATACGAGTTTGTGAGCCCTGTATAGGATCAAAACACATCCCTCTCCTATTATTAATAAACAAATGAACAACAAGACAAAGTAAAGTCCAGCCCAAGTCTTTTCCCCATGCTTGGTTGTTCCTAGGGTTCCTACTTCCTAGCTCAGGCCTGCCCAGATCACCCCATAGATATTCTCTGCCTCAGATCCAATGTCCTTCCATCAGGCCAGCCCAACTCCAAAGCCTGTTATTTCTCTTTTCCTTCCCTTCAACCAAAGAGCCTTCCTTCCTTCCAAACTTGATTTTGCTGGCAGTTGCCATGGAATGGGGCCAGCTTTTTTCCCCATCTGTAGGAGAAAGTATTGAAAATATAGTTGCCTTGTATTCTTCACATCCTGTAAACACTTCATATGTCTATATATAGCACTGAACACAAAACTAATTACATAAGAGATCTTTATTACCTTTTCCACAAAGCAACTAAATATTTTCTTACTCCAGTTTCAGTTGGTTTAAAGAAGTTAACTATATTGTTAATTGAATCATAGAATCATAGAATATCAGGGTTGGAAGGGACCCCAGAAGGTCATCTAGTCCAACCCCCTGCTCGAAGCAGGACCAATTCCCAGTTAAATCATCCCAGCCAGGGCTTTGTCAAGCCTGACCTAAAAACCTCTAAGGAAGGAGATTCTACCACCTCCCTAGGTAACGCATTTCAGTGTTTCACCACCCTCATAGTGAAAAAGTTTTTCCTAATATCCAATCTAAACCTCCCCCACTGCAACTTGAGACCATTACTCCTCGTTCTGTCATCTGCTACCATTGAGAACAGTCTAGAGCCATCCTCTTTGGAACCCCCTTTCAGGTAGTTGAAAGCAGCTATCAAATCCCCCCTCATTCTTCTCTTCTGCAGACTAAACAATCCCAGCTCCCTCAGCCTCTCCTCATAACTCATGTGTTCTAGACCCCTAATCATTTTTGTTGCCCTTCGCTGGACTCTCTCCAATTTATCCACATCCTTTTTGTAGTGTGGGGCCCAAAACTGGACACAGTACTCCAGATGAGGCCTCACCAATGTCGAATAGAGGGGAACGATCACGTCCCTCGATCTGCTCACTATGCCCCTACTCATACATCCCAAAATGCCATTGGCCTTCTTGGCAACAAGGGCACACTGCTGACTCATATCCAGCTTCTCGTCCACTGTCACCCCTAGGTCCTTTTCCACAGAACTGCTGCCTAGCCATTCGGCCCATAGTATGTAGCGGTGCATTGGATTCTTCCGTCCTAAGTGCAGGACCCTGCACTTATCCTTATTGAACCTCATCAGATTTCTTTTGGCCCAATCCTCCAATTTGTCTAGGTCCTGCTGTATCCTATCCCTCCCCTCCAGCGTATCTACCACTCCTCCCAGTTTAGTATCATCCGCAAATTTGCTGAGAGTGCAATCTACACCATCCTCCAGATCATTTATGAAGATATTGAACAAAACCGGCCCCAGGACCGACCCTTGGGGCACTCCACTTGACACCGGCTGCCAACTAGACATGGAGCCATTGATCACTACCCATTGAGCCCGACAATCTAGCCAGCTTTCTACCCACCTTATAGTGCATTCATCCAGCCCATACTTCCTTAACTTGCTGACAAGAATACTGTGGGAGACCGTGTCAAAAGCTTTGCTAAAGTCAAGAAACAATACATCCACTGCTTTCCCTTCATCCACAGAACCAGTAATCTCATCATAAAAGGCGATTAGATTAGTCAGGCATGACCTTCCCTTGGTGAATCCATGCTGGCTGTTCCTGATCACTTTCCTCTCATGCAAGTGCTTCAGGATTGATTCTTTGAGGACCTGCTCCATGATTTTTCCAGGGACTGAGGTGAGGCTGACTGGCCTGTAGTTCCCAGGATCCTCCTTCTTCCCTTTTTTAAAGATTGGCACTACATTAGCCTTTTTCCAGTCATCCGGGACTTCCCCCGTTCACCACGAGTTTTCAAAGATAATGGCCAATGGCTCTGCAATCACAGCCGCCCATTTTATTAGTTCTTTGTGCTACCTGCCAACCTTTCACTTTTCTTACTTTGATCATTGATAAAAAAACTCTCTCTTTTTTTATAGCTAGCATAGAAAAGTGTAACATGTAAGGCTGTTATCCTGAAAAGACTTACACATGTGCTTAACTTAACATACTGTGAGTAGTTCCACTGACTTCATTGGGACTACTCACAGGGCTCACAGTTTAGCACATGCTCAAGTCTTCGCAGGATTCATGCTGCAAGTTCTCAGCACAGACAGAATAGATTAAAATATATGGTGCTTGTCAATAGATACAATATTTTTGTATGACTATAATATCTGCCCTGTATCTATATACAGTACTAATACAAAACATAACAAACCTGCATAGTTATGCCAGCTCTCAAAGCAATGGCTATTGCTGAAATGCATTTCTACTTCACTGAAGTATTTCCTATTGCATTATTATTCAATAGGATATTGGCAGCATTAAAGGTGTTTTGATGTCACACCTAGCAATCAGTTCAGGAGCTTAGTAGCTGAGCAACAACTCCATTTATATTATGGACACGATAAATATAAGTGAGAACTTTTCAAACAGAAATGTTTAGTTATTAAGGGAGTAAAAATTGTTACACTACAGTAGTTTGCTGCTCATTCTCCTCAGTTACTGTACCAAGGTCAGGCTTCCCCAGAATATGTAGAGTCAGACAACAATTCAGCAAAGCATTAAGGGCTCAATTCTGCTTACTGTGAGGTCAATGGCAAAAGTCCCACTGACTTTAATTGTGTAGGATCAGACTTTTTCAATGGGAGTGTGCTGAGGTGTCTGCCACACACAAGCCCTGGCGGGGTTAAGGTCGTTAGCTGGGTCAAGTAACTCCCCACGCTTCACCTGGAGGAGGAGCCAGGAAGCAGTGATTAATTAAACGAGGCTCAGTTGGACAGGAACAGAAGGAGCTAAGCCCCAGAGCAGACAGGAGGAGGCTACCCTAGCAACGAGTGGACCCTGTGACAGGGAGTTAGGTGCCTACATACCTTTGAGGATCTGGGCTTATGTACTTTGCTGAATCAGGGCCTAAAACTCCATGTTGCAAATGGAAGACCTGCATCGCTACAGTACATGCTTGCTCTTCTGGGAAGAAATAAACTGCCATAGCTCCATTAGCTACAACAATTTACACCAGCTGAGAGTCTGCCCCAAGGTTGCTCTTTGTTCAGTGATGCTTAGGACAGCCTTTCCTAGCTTCTAACACACATGCCTTTAATTTAAAAAAAATCCATCTTACTCACTGCACCTAGTCTTGTGGGATCCTGATGCATTAAAAATGGAAAGTTGCTTTATAGCCTGATCCAAAGGAAAGACCCCCCTTGCCTTCAATGGGAATTGGATCAGGACCCTACAGAGTAGTGGGTAGCGCAGTGCAGATGATTTACTTACATCTTTACAAGGAAAAAAAAACAAAGCTGTCAGGATTTTATTGGCATCTCTGCATGAAGAACCAAACACATCAGCTGGAGAGAGCCCCTTAATGATTTACTGCCTGTGAAGTCTTCAGAAAGAGCATTAACTTACAATGATTACTTGCTTACTGCCACCATGTGCTAACTACAGTTGCTGAATTTATGGGAGATACTTATCTTCGCTAGTAGAGAGCAAGTCAAGGAAGTAGCACAATTGCGACAAGACCTCTGGGATGTTGCATGGCTTTGAAATAGAATGGTGTAAAATGTTTTGGCAACAAAAATGGATAGCTTGTTTGACAGTGTAGGGAATCTGTCTATGTACAGTTTATGAACTCTGTTTGATATTGGGGACTCTTTATGTTTGTCTGTGTCAGACTGCAAACTCCATTTGGATTGCAAGTCTTGGCTTTGCCTTCCTGTTGCCTTTTTACTTTTATCTTGGACTAAAATTGTATGGTGGTGCAAGGCTAACCTTTAAGGTAATTAAACTTTGATAATTGTCCACTTAAATGAAGCACAAGGAAATGGCTACAACCAAGGGCTAGCCTGTTATTCATGTCTGAACGGTAGGGGAGTGGTAACAAGCAGCGGATCACTTGGTGGGCAACTTTGATCTCCTGTCAAGATTGATTGGGGGGGGGTCACCTGACAAAGGGGGCTGGAGCTTACAAAAGAAAAAGGCTCTCACCAGCTAGGGAGAGGGAAACAAGTCTTCACTCTACTCAGTTCCATGTTCCAGAGGAGAAGCCATGGGCTGGGGGAGTGGAAGGATCGTGATTTCCTTAGAGGTTTCTTCCTTGAGCCCAAAGAATGCTAAAGAGTGATTAAGAAACTAAGGCAAGGTAATGTGTACAGGTGTGTCTATTATTTAGTCTAGATCTGTATATTTCCTGTGCTAGCTAAAGAAAAGAGTGATGGGGGGAACCCTTACAAAGCCTGTGTGTCTGTTTGCTTCCAGTGTCACATTTGAGTGAAAAAGGAATGGTAAATCTAGAGCATCCACGAGGTTAGCGATCTGGAAAAGGGTATGCTTACACTGCTAGGGGGTTGACATTGGTGGCGGGGGCCTAGGACAGCTGCCTTTCAACCCCCATTTCTGTGAAGGAATAACAGACAGAGCACTTGTGCCAGGGAAGCCAAGGAGAGACACAGTGCTGCTGCCTACTCAGACTAAGGGAAGCTTAAGAACATACTGGTCCAGCATGCAATGCCCAAATATAATAGTCTGGTGTTACGAATTATACCTGACAGGTCACGCACACAAACTGTTACGAATTATTCCTGACAGGTCACGCACACAAACTGTTACAAATTATACCTGATAGGTCATGCACAAGAACTGCTGCGAATTATACCCGATAGGTCACGCACAGGAACTGCTGCGAATTATACCAGATAGGTCACGCACAGTTCAAGTCTAGGCTGAGGCACACGAACAAAGTCCACAACTGCAGAGTTCCCAAAGATACTAAGTTTATTACGCTCGAGCGTGGTGCCCCCCCCGCTAGTCAGGAGGGGACCCCGAATGCAGGTTATACAGAGATTATATACCTTTTAGCAAAGCACGTTGCCCTCGTGCATCGGAAACCTTAGCCAATAGACAAACCCTTCCCTTATCTACCACCTATCCCTGCTAGGTACATTCCCCTTGCTAAACCATTACTGCAACTACACAACATGGTCCTAAAGCAATGCACCAGTAGCCTTTCTTATCAGGATGGGAGGCTCACATCAAGTCCAGGAAGCAGGGAGTTAGGAACAGACAAATAACAGAAACCAGGAGTTGAGACAGGCTGGAAACAAGGGGGAGGGTTTTCACAGGAATGCAGTATCTAAGGAACACTCCTCCTGGTGCACGATGTGCTTGCTTTTAGACAGCCCCAAACCAAAATGGAGTCACATGTGCTAACTTTTCCTTAACACTGGTGAATGTTCAGGCAGGGGAGCTCTACCAGTGCTACGTGTGACACATTAGAACAGAGAAATGCCTTGCATCGGCAGCACATATTCTAAAATTTGGAACGATACAGAGAAGATTAGCATGGCCCCTGCACAAGGATGACATGCAAATTCATGAAGCGTTCAATAACCGGCAGGTACAGCCAAGTGCATATTTTAAAACTCACAGCACTGGTTAAAAAGGCTCATACCAATCTCACACGCAAAAGCAAACACCAAACGCAAAATGTTTTACGGGTCCTTTCCAAATGATCAGTCATACAACAATAGGGAGGCATGTGGACAAAGTACTGGCAGCACCTTGCTTGAAACACAAAAGCAGTTCACTCCAGTTTAGTTTAGGATTTAGACTATTTTACTGTATCTTTAGAGATGGGCCTAATTGAAAACTTCAGATATAGATCTGAGCTTCCCCAAGCTACGTAGGTGTTTGGATTTGGGGTGTGGGCCTGTCGCTCCTGCCAAACATTCTGAATTGCAGCGCCATCAAGCATTTTCCTATCTCAGAGACTCTTCAGTGCTGCTGAAGCCACATGCACAGATCAAAGATGAAACTTTGGAGCTCAATCAGTTCTATTTAACTGACTGAAACGCAATAGAATGCAAGTGCCAAAATCTCATCCCTTCCTTATCTCAAAATCTCATGAGGTAATTAAAAAATTGGCCGTGTTATTCATCAAATTTTGAAAGCTATTATTTGGTATTCAAGAGAGTATCAAAAAGTTCTACTTGTCACATCTAGTTAAAACGTCATCTAATTAGCTGGACAACCCAATTACTACAAATCCAGTGTGTTTATCTGCTCCATTTTTATGAGCCAACAGAACATTTGTTCACTGTGTTTATTCTATTTGTGAACATATTTTATATTTGTGAACACATTTTATGCACATGAATCCAGATTGTGAACCTTCATTTGCATTGAATGGTGCCTTATTTTGTAAGTAGTCCCACTTATTTCAGTAGAAATACTTGCATAATAAGGTAAAATGCAAAAGACAGAAAAACACCAACCTCACATTTGCAATTTTCTGTTCCAGTCTCATAGCTACTTGGGGAAATATTTGTATCATCTGTGACAATATGAGGGGTTTGTAGATGAAGCCAATGGAATTGTTCCACTAAAATATCGTAGGTTGACAAATTTGCCAGCAAGAAGATATTTTTAGTTTCTATATTTCATATAGCAGCCACAGAAGAGAAATCTTTTCCTTAGCTGCTGCTGCATTGTTTTGGGGTTTTTGTTTTGTTTTGTTGTTGAAAGGCTGCTTGGCTTTAAAATCAAGTCCCAGAGCCATGTTGGGTAATAAAATCATTTGGGCATAATTAAAATTATGCCATGGGTTTAAAATTTGTGATAAAATTCCTTCTATGTCTTGCTAATCTTTGTAAAATCTGTATATAATTTTCCACCTAGCCACCCCAACAGGCTTTCCTATCTCAAATGTTATTCTGTCTTTTGGTCTTTGCCACCCATCCATCACTGGCTCTGAATCCAAGTTATCACCCCCAATTGTCAGAAGACACTGATTTTCATATCAGCAAACATCAGAACACATCACTTGCTGTTGCCTGACATATGAAAACCTACATAAGCTGATCCTCTTCAGCATCTCCATCTTTCCACTTTGCTTTCAGTTAGAGTCCTGAACATGGAGCCATTCTCAAAGATGCTGTTCTTTTGCTTTCATCTGGGAAGTTTGATACTGACAGGGCTGCTTTTGGAGGACACTACTGGTTGCTTCTCTCTTCTCTGCTGTATAGACTGTATCTCTGATATTCGTGTCCTTTGCCCTGGATATCTTTCACAAACCGTGTTTAATAATGTCTGATAAACACAAAGATGGTGAATACCCACCATGTGCATATCTTGCAAATGGCTCACTTAATAAATCATTCCTTTTGGCACTGGGAATGTTATTCTTTATTTACTGAGCAGACTGTGAAATACTTGCAGTAGGCCCAACCCTAAACATCTTATTTCTTACTTTGTATTATTTTTCTAATACATGAGGGTCAAGAGACCCAAAATGTAACCATTGTCTTTGCAAAATACTGACATGAAAAAATGTCAACATTCAGATGCAAGAAAAATTAGCTTTACTTCTGAGGGATGACTGGGAAATTATCAGAAAGTTACAGCATGGACTTTGTAAGTAGCCTGCTTCGGCTGGGTAATTGGTTACATATTATTATTATTTATATAGGGCCCTATCCTACAAGGAGTTCAGCCCACTCTGGGGGATGCTGACTTCCTCGGCTCCTACAGAAATCAGAATCTGACTTACAGTGCTGTAAATGAACATCATGATTTACAAGAATAACAAGACCAGGCCCCTGCCCCAAAGAGCTTACAAAGACAAACATCAAAACACCAGACAACACTTCTGACTGGCTATATCAGTGTTGAAAAGAATCAAGGATGAAAATGGACTTTAAAGGAAAGATGAGAGGGGAGTATTGTCCAGTGGTAGGGCATGAGCCTGGAAGTTGGGTTAAATTCTCTGCTTCATCACAGATGTTCTATATTATTGTAGGCAAGTCTTTTAGTCTCTGTGGGATAATACTTTTCTACCTCATAGGGGTTTTGTGAGGATTAGTACATTAAAGAGTGTGAGGCACTCAGTGCAGTAATGGGGACTGTATAAGCACCAGAGATAGAAGGGAGTGGTTTGGTGGAGAGGGAGTATTTGTGGCAGAGGAGAAATGGGAGCTGTTTCTAAATAAGCCTGAAGAGCAGCATGATACAAAGAATGGGAGAAGCAAAAGGGGCTTGCCAAGCCCAAGCACTTATAAATCAGCAGGTAGGCCCCAAAAATTTATGAGCTTGGCTTCCAAACCATGAGATTTCAAAAAAATATGCTTTTGGTTCTTTTTATTTGCCTCCTGGTTTGGGACTCTTTAGGGTTCATGTTCAAGCTTTCTTCCACAAGAGATGAAAACTTACTTTTGAAAAATGAAAATAACATAATCAAATCTCCAGGACCTAGGTCTGTAAGAAACACACCAAATATCTTGAGGCTAGCAATAAAATCATGAGAGTTGGCAACCTCCACAGCGATCAGAGAGTCTTGGAAGGAGGGTAGGGAGGAAAAGGAAGATTAGACAAAATCAGCAGCAGAAGTTGGAAGAGAAAACAGGGCAAAACTATACAGGGCTTTGAAGGTAAGAGTGAGAAGCTTTAACTTGAAGCAGGAAGACATGGCACAACTAAAGTGGTAACTTCAGCAATTTTTCCTGAGAGGAAATGCTACACTCATCAGTTTGCATTCTTCCCCAAAGGTATTGCTGCAATGCTTGAATCTATACTTTAGTTAGGAACTCAAAACTCTAATTTATAAGGAACATGGTATGGGTAAATGTTTAATTAAAATGACTTAACCAAAAGTTGTGTTTTATACCATATTTACCTAATGTTTTTACACAGTGATATGTTGATGAAACTGTAAGATATATTACAACTATAAAAGGAATAGAAAAGTAAAAATTGAATATTCAGATATAATAGAATTTGGGGTATCTACTCATCACTGAGGGTGCAATCAATAGAATAAACATAATTAAATTAATCACAGGGTTTCTGTTTAAACATGATATAATACAGATAAGGAAGTTCTAGGAGGAATGTGAATTGCTGAGTATATCATGTCCTCCCAGGAGATATTGCTATAATAATGCTTTCTTATCTGTGCCATGTCATCGTGTCTCCAAGTTTAAGCTTCCCTGTCCCACCTGCAAGAAGAACCGGAGGGTTACTTAAATAAAGTACAGACTTGAGAATTTGTATAAATGTTAGAGATCAAAGTCCTGTAGAAGAATTACACTAAGCAAAAATAAAAGTGGCCATTCTTCAACAAAAAAATTTCAAAAACAGACTTCAGTGAGAAATTGCAGAGCTGGAATTAATTTGCAAACTTGACACCATCAAATTAGGCCTAAATAAAGACTGGGAGTGGATGGGTCACTACAAAAAGTAATTTTCCCTCTGTTGATATTCACACCTTCTTGTCAACTGCTGGGAATGGGCCACATCCACCCTGATTGAACTGGCCTCCTTAGCACTACAAAAAGTAATTTTCCCTGTTTTGATATTCACCCCTTCTTGTCAACTTTTGGGAATGGGCCACATCCACTCTGATTGAATTGGCCTCATTAGCACTGACCCCACACATGGTAAGGCAACTCCCATCTTGTCATGTGCTGTATATTTATACCTGCCTACTGTATTTTTCACTCCATGCATCTGATGAAGTGGGTTATAGCCCACGAAAGCTTATGCTCAAATAAATTTGTTAGTCTCTAAGGTGCCACAAGGACTCCTCATTGTTTTTGCTGATACAGACTAACACAGCTACCCCTCTGAAAAATAAAGGTGGTTCTCTTGTCAGTATTTACTAAGGTTAAAGGGGTGAGTTTATGATAGGATGTTAAACTTATCAGGCTAATAAATCAAATCACAACAAATCAGATCATCATAATGTGGAAAACTTTGTCTAATTCATGACTATTCTGGAGTGGTGATTTTGGTTCCCAGTATGGAACTGTGAAGTCCTTAATGAATGTCCTTATCAATTTGTCAAGCAAACATTATATAAATCAGGGGCTAGATCCACAAAGGAATTGGAGTGCCTAACTCCCACTTTAGACACCAAAGTCCAAAATTTAGATCTTCCAAATCCCTGTGCAGCGCCCTAGAAGTGCTTGAACTCTGTAGGTACCTAAGTTTCCACTGATAAAATCCCCAACGCACCTAAATTTCTGTGACTAGCCTTGCCTCAGTTCTGACACACAGGTGCCTGGCTCATGCCTAAGCTCCAGCATGGTCGTCAAACAACGTGTTGTTCGGCTTATCACATCGGCAGAGCCCATTCTGGTAGGCATTTTCAGAGGCTGCCTACTAGATCAGGCTGCACACAAAACAACAGTGCAAGAAGAGGTGATGTGCAGCCCAGACATAGACGACTCGTGCCTCCCCATATGGGGGAGGAGGCGCACAATCTAAAGAGGAGGAACGTGACTGCGCCTCTCCCCACCCCCTGCCTGTTCAACTCCTCGACAGCCATAATAGGGAAAGAGACCAAGCGAGCCAGAAACATGCCCTGGGGAAGAGGGTGCTCCCACTCGCTTGGCCTCTGTCCCTGACCGTTAGGGCAGCAGTGGCTGGGAAGCAGTGGTGGCCCACTCTCCGCCTGGACCCTGCTGCCAGGGACAGGGGCTGAGCGACCCAGAGCCCCTCGCTCCCTCCACATGCTTGGCCCCTGTCCGCTGTAGCCGAGACCAGGTAGGTAGCGGGCCACCACTGCCTCCCAGCCAGACTCTCAGACAGAAGCGGCTCTGTCCCACTCCCTGTTTTGTTGCCAGGGAGAGCAGGGAACATCCCAGGGGGGAGGCGCAGGGAGAGAAAGATATAGTCCCTCTCCCTTCTTGCCCCAAGCAGGCCAATCTGGGGGGGCACTTGTCCCTCCATGCCCCCCCATGCATCACCTGCGCCAGGAGGTAAGGTAATCCCCTAGGATATGGGAGACCCAGGTTTGAATTCTGCCTGAAATACAGTAAGGCTTTACACTCGTGTCTCCTAACTCCCATCAAAATGCCCTAACCACTCGGGGGGGGGGGGCAGGGAGGCCTCTCAATCCTTCCCATTGAAGTTGTTCCCCTTCGTACAAATAGTACAACGGTCATTGGGCCCAAGAGACCGGATATATAGCCTGGCTGTTAGGGCACTCACCAGCAATGTAGGCAACCCACATTCAAGTCTCTGCTCCACTGGCTACTTAAGTAAGGGAGTGGAGAGAAAGTTAATATGGTGCTTATCTTTCATTAAGTCTTAGTTGTTACCAATAGAAGTTCTCCTCAATGATCATCGAATTCACCCAGCTCTCCATCTCTTCTCCATGTCTTTTCAGCCTATGGGAATTCTTGGCTTTGGGGTGCAATTCCCCCTCGTTACAGCTCCTTCTGGGATACACTCTGTGAAAATCAGTAGAGGACCCTTGTTTATGATGTCAGCGGCAACAAGTCCAAGGAGGTGACACTTGCATGTTATCTGGAATGTACATTTATTTTCATGTCAGCTCACGTTCTTTTCCCAACACTCATATCTCTGCCTGTGAGGAGTCTTTGCCATATTCACTAGTACCATTCTGTGCTGCAAATGCCAAGGGAGCAATGAGGGGAAAATGCACCCTCCCCGACCTTGGCCCCTGACTGGGGCTGGAAATTTGGCCCAGCCACCCCTCCATCATGGCAGAGGGATGATGGGGCCAAATTTGACAGGTGCGGCAACCCCATGAGCCTGCTTCCCCGGCCCCCTCCCCACCATGGCACTCCTTCCAGCACCCATGGGCACCAAACACCCCCAGCCCCTGTGGAGAAGCTGAATACAAGGCACTGGGACACAGCCAGAGGATGGGGTCTGGAGCTCCCAGAACTCTACTGGTGATCTTCAGTCTGACTGCCTCTCTGGGTAAGAGCTTGGGGCTGGGTGTGGGGCAGTGAGACTGCGGGGTGAGGATGGGATGGAGAGACCATGGGGCTGGCCTGGACTGGGTTTGGAGCAATGTGGGGGGAATACCAGCGGCTGAGTGTGGAATAGCAGGAGGGCAGTGTGTAGAGCTGGGTGAAGGGTGGGGAGCATGGGGCTGGGTGCAGAGGCACTGTGAGAGTGCTCAGGACTGGGTATGGAGGAACAGCTCGGGGAGAGATTGGGATTGGGTCCAGGGTCAGTGTATGGGGAGTGGGTGGGGGAGGGTGCAGGGAGAGAATGCTGAGGAGAGAGTTTGGGGCTGGATGCAGGGCAGGGGAGGGAGAGCTGTGGGGAAATTTTGGTTGCATCCTTGAAAAACATACAGATCTCTCATAACCAGTGCTGTTTTCTGAGTGAATACAAACACAACATAGCTTTCCTTTGCAATGTGAAAAATCTGATGTTCCCTACAATTCTGCTTTGAATTGTACAAGAAATTTCAGGACCCACAGATCTGTCTCCACTTTGTTTAAATGATATGACGTTAGCAGCAGTTGTGGTGTTATCCTGGGCTTTCAGGTGGGTGGGGACTGGGAGGGGTTGGCTGGGTTGGGGTTTTGAGGTTGTTGGAGTTTTTTGCTTTTGCTTATAACTTGCCCGCTTGTTTACTTGTATTTCAACATCAGGAGAATCTATCAGTTATGTTGTTTGTGACAAAACTCATTGGCACCTTGCATTCTTATTTCTCTCCCTGCTTTCAGATTTCTTTGTTCTGTAAATCAATTATAAACAGGTTTGACATTTTTTTAAAATCACATATTTTATTCATTTAGCTTTATCCCTCCATTAAAAAAAGTGCCTATTATTTCCTCTAAGTACTCCTTAACAAATTTTAAATATACCGATGAATGAATTAAACAATGAATTAGACCCACTCCTGTAATCCTACAATCATTAATCATCAGATTCACAACAGCCAACAAAAAAAAGGCATAACAAAAACATATTTAGAAAGTTTGAAATCTCCTGTTCAAGCCATATGTTACCCTTGCAGCTAAAGAAAACCATTTGGCAATATTCCTTATTTTATTGTATATTGAATTAGATATTTTAATATTTTGTATGTCTTATTATTTAAGGACCTATGTCAATGTATTACCAATGTATTAGATAATATTTCAGTAGCTTAGATAGTTATTCTACATAGTATATCCATGATTTTATATTGTTTTACCATTAAGACATAACACCACTAAATTCTTTGATTAACCTTATTAATACCATAGCAAATATGCTAAGGGCTGTTATAAAGAGCAATTGTTGTCCATGTCCAGTGAAGATAGGACAAGAAGAAATGGGCTTAATCTGCAGCAAGCAAGATTTAGGTTAGATACTAGAAAGAACTTTCTAGCTATAAGATAGTTAAATACTTGCATAGATTACCAAGGGAGGTTGTGGAATCCCCACCCTTGGAGGTTTTAAGAACAGTTTAGACAAACACTTGTTATGGATCGTCTAGGCATTCTTGGTCCTGCCTCAGCATGAGGGGATGCACTAGAAACTAGATGACCTCTCAAGGCTCTTCCAGCCTTATATGTCTATGATTCTATGAATATTCATATTTTGGGGAGCTGCCTGCTGTGAAAAGTTGTATGATAGGTCTTAAAAGCCAGAGCACCTTGGAAGTATGAGTGGCATGATGAGTAAGCATTGTGCATGCCACTAGAATAAAGAGACATGCTAAGAAAACACAGAGTAATAACTAGACATGAGAATAACAAGGTGTGCCTGACTCAACCCAGCCGACTAAGGTGACACTTCAAGCCTTTGGATGTTTCTATGTTTTTATCATACCCCAAAGTGCCTTCTTCTGAAGGTGGAGCAGTACACCTGCAAAATTACATTGTACAGTGGGCCAGTCCACAGGGGATTATTACTATTATTTGCCATGCCTGTAAGCACTACTGTTTTTAAAAGAAGGGTTGTTTCAAGAAATAACACTCAGAATGGAACCCAAGCTACTTCAGCAGACCTGTACGTTCAGCTTATGGAACTGACTCAGCATATCTCCAACAATAAAGGATAGAAAACCCCATAGCAGTGAAGACTGAGGAAAGCAGAGGCTAACAAGTCTAAGGTTTTGATCTCTCTAAGGATCAGAACCTCTGCTCATCAAACTACTCCTCATAACCAGATCAATACTAGCCTGAATTATCTGGTCTGTGTATACTAGACCCTTTGCTTGGGGGGGTCGTCTAACCTGTACTCATACTTCTTCATAAAGCTGTGCTAAATTTATAATTCACGAACAATCAGTCTTGGTTTATTTCTGCCAGTGCCACACCTTCTCTCTCCATTATTTTCCTGCTTATCCCATTCCCAGTCTTGCACTGGCTCTATGTCCTTTGTGTGCTATTTGGATGAATACTAGCTGAATGTAATTTACATAGAAGAGATTATATACACAATGTCTCCGTTACACAAAACTCAAGGTTACCTAGTGGTAGAGAATCAAAGGCCAAAGTGAGTTTTTTGTTTCTTTGACAGTAGTGTGGAGAAAATAGCTGCTAAGTGCCATTTTGGTGGAGGATGGGGTTCCATTTAATAAAAAGCCAAACCTCTCTTCTTTTTACATTCTCCATGTTACTATTATATACACAGTATCCTGTTGTTATGTAGCTACTGAAATATTGTTCAAACAGAACTAAAGTGGGGCCAGGTCTTACATAGCTGAGCTGTGGGAGGAGGTGTCTTCTCCAATCTTGTGCAGTTTGTGTAAAGGCTGGCTAGAATTGCAGCCTCTGTACTCAGAACTGCTATTGAGAAGGTCCCCACTGAGAACAAGTTGAACATAAGAAGTCAGAGAGTAGGAGGCAGAGATCCATAGATGTTTTAAGGCCAAAAGACATCATTATGTTCATCTTGTCTGACCTCCTGCATAACACAGCCCACAGCAGAGATGAACCATGCCTGCCAATGGGGGGTAGTGGGGGCAAAGTGAGGGCAGCCAATTTTAGCAGTGTCACTGAGCATGCTCAGTACAAGCCCAGCAGTAAATGTGTGTGTGTAATTGCAGTAATTATAGTCTTTCATAACATGGCTTTATTACAATAGTCATATACCTGTGATGGACAGAATGTTTGTTCCCTTCTGAAATGCAGACTATTTATATGGGTAATACAAACAATAATACCATCATGGATTATAAACTATAATTGGTTTTCATACATTGAAAGAACATTGCCAGTGACTTGGACCCAAAACTTTACCTCTCTAAAGCCAGGCCTGTAGTATGAGGATTTGCCTTCCTTCAAGTCCCCATATACTATTCCTGAATGAGACTCAAATTTATTTACTGTAAAAAGATAATTAAAACACCATTATTTGTGTTCTCTTATAGATAAAACATTATTGGAGTTATTGGGGGTTTCCAGTTTCCTCTGGGAACCAAAGAAGTGGTGACAACCCAAATAAGCTTTAACTACTAAAGGTTTTGGGGTTTTTTTGCATAAAAATACATGAAAGGCATCTTCTGGGCATCTTTCTGAACATTTTTGAGTAGATTTCTTAATGTAATTTTTCTTCTCTCCAGAGCAAAGATAAAGTTGTCAGCCTAAGGAAAATAAAATATTTTCTGATTGGGATGGTAAAGTGAAAATATTCATTGCTGTCACTCAAATGTTTGTCACCTTTCTTCATTAAACGGTCTGCACTTACAGTCCAGTCCAACTCCCACAGAACTCAGTGGAAAGGCTCCCCCTGTCTTCAGTGGGAATTGGATCAGGCCGAACTGCTAAAAAAAATTCTGTCAAACCTGGTTTTAAGTGGAAAACTGGGTTGTTGACTAAATTAAAATTTTCCTGAAAAGTGTCTGCTTTGTGGAAAACATTGACTTTTTCCAAATAAATTAAGCTTCATATTTTCTGGCTTTCAGCCCAAAACTTTTTATGTTGTTGAGGAAAAGTCAACATTTTCCCACAGACAATTGCAATGAGGGTTTTTTTTCACTGAGATCTTCCACAGGAAAAAACATTTTCTGACCATATCTACATATGTCCTTATTTATGAATGTGGAACCTTATTTGTATACAGCTCCCTCCCCAGCACATTATGTCACACAATGCCACAGTTTTAGGTACATATGTCCCTATCCCCCGAGTCCAGCTGGGAATCTAGCAACACATCAGATAAGATCTATGGCAGCCCACAGAGTGGAGACAACAATAGCTCAGTCTGATGGCAAATTGAGCCAGATTGCAGAGCATAATGCCAGGAGCATCTGAGTGCCATGTGAAGGGGAATTAAAAAGGAGCTGTAGCTAGGGGAGTTCAAAGGCAGTATCACACACTGAGTTGTAGGGGGTGCAACTTATTGGTCACAGCAGGAGTCTTTCCCACTGGTCAGAGCAGAACCAGAAGCATGGTAAGGAGACAAGCAAACAATTGAGCCAGGAGTCAGAACAGAACCAAAAGGCAGAGCCAGAGTCATGGTCAGGAGACAAGCCAGTGGTTGGAGCCAAGAGTTCAGAGGTAGGAAGGGACTAGGGCTGAAGCAGAGTAGGCAAGGGCTGGAGCAAGGCCAATGCAGGAAGCAGGTCTGGCACAGCTGCAAATATAGAATGCATTGAGCAGCTGTTGTGTTGCACTTGCGACAGGGCCAAAATGGTGATCTGTTGGCTCTTGTGACCAATCAGGGAGCACAGTCACTTAGTGATGGTTTATTGGGCCCAGCTGAGCTCATTGGGTTGCTAGGCAACTGAGCTGAGCGGCAGCTGTGTTCCTGAGAGGCAGAGCTACAGCAGAGAGTGCAGGGGGTAAATTGTGGTCTTCTAGAACTCCTGTCTCCCATTGTAGGCCCACAGCAACCCAAAGCTTCCTCTCCCCTTTTCCAAATAGGGAGATGCAGATTTCAGGAGGAACTTTCAGGTGGCTGAAATGGAAAGCCCTAGAGTCTTGGCTCTCCTTTCCCAAACAGCCAGCCCCAGTGAGAGATAAGGGTGTATAGGGTCAGCTGAGGCCCTTCAGAAACACTACCCTCTCCAGCAGTCCCAGACAAATTTACCTATAACGTTATTGGGAATCACCAGGTGGTGCAACTGCAGATTGTCTTGTTTGTTCTATGTACTTGAATGCATGGAACATGCATCTTATGGAATTCCTTTTGCTGCTGAAGAATTGGCACCCAGATATTTGTGCAGGGGTTTATGCATGTGTAGTTTGTTTGACTATAGTGTCTGAAGACATATTGCCATGTGTTCCTTGCAATGATTCTTCTTCTGTCCCAAGCTATCTTAGCAGCTAAACTGCATGATCAAGGGTATTTTCCTCTCTTTGTCTTAGACAGAAATTGAATTTACTTAAAACAGATCACAACTTTTTCTTTGAAAATTACACTTGTGTGACAATGTCCATTTTGAGTGGAGCACAAGTTGGAGATATACATATCTTAAATGAACTAAACTGTACCATAGAATCTCTATGTATAGTAATTCCATGTTCAAATAATAAGAATATAGCATTAGGGATATACTACTGACCACCTGACCAGGATGGTGATAGTGACTGTGAAATGCTCAGGGAGATTAGAATGGCTATAAAATTGAAAAACTCAATAATAATGGGGGATTTCAACAATCCCCTTATTGACTGGGTACATGTCACCTCTGGACAGGATGCACAGAGAAAGTTTCTTGACACCTTAAGTGACTGCTGCTTGGAGCAGCTGGTTCTGGAACCCACAAGAGGTGAGGCAATTCTTGATTTAGTCCTAAGTGGAGCACAGGATCTGGTCCAAGAGGTGAATATAGCTGGACCTCTTGGTAATAGTGACCATAATATAATTAAATTTAACATCCCTGTTGTGGGAAAAACACCACAGCATCCCAACACAGTAGTATTTAATTTCAGAAAGGGAACTACACAAAAATGAGGAAGTTAGTGAAACAGAAATTAAAAGGTACAGCGCCAAAAATGAAATCCCTGCAAGCTGCATGGAAACTTTTTTAGAGACACCATAATAGAAGTTCAACGCAAATGTGTACCCAAATTTAAAAACATAGTAAGAGAACCAAAAATGTGCTACCATGGCTAAACAACAAAGCAAAAGAAGCAGATTACCACCACTACCACCGCCTAGGGAGGTGGTAGAATCTCCTTCCTTAGAGGTTTTTAAGGTCAGGCTTGACAAAGCCCTGGCTGGGATGATTTAACTGGGAATTGGTCCTGCTTCGAGCAGGGGGTTGGACTAGATGACCTTCTGGGGTCCCTTCCAACCCTGATATTCTATGATTCTATGATTCTATGAAACTGGAATCATGCTTGCAGATAGAGGCAAAAAGGCATCCTTTAAAAAGTGGAAGTTAAATCCTAGTGAGGAAAATATAAAGGAGCATAAACTCTGGCAAGTGATTTGTAAAAATATAATTAGGAAGGCCAAAAAAGAATATGAAGTACAGCTAGCCAAAGACTCAAAAAGTAATAGCAAAATTTTTTTTTTAAGTACATCAGAAGCGGGAAGCCTGCTAAACAACCACTGAGGCCACTGGACAATAGAGATGCTAAAGGAGCACTCAAGGACAATAAGGCCATTATGGAGAAACTAAATGAATTATTTGCATCGATCTTCATGGCTGAGAATGTGAGGGAGATTCCCAAACCCGAGCCATTCTTTGTAGGTGACAAATCTGAGGAACAGTCCCAGATTGAGGGATCATTAGAGGAGGTTTTGAAATAATTTGATAAATTAAACAGTAATAAGTCACCAGGACCAGATGGTATTCACCCAACAGTTCTGAAGGAACTCAAACGTGAAACTGCAGAACTACTAACTGTGGTTTGTAACCTATCATTTAAATCAACTTCTGACCAAATGACTGGAGAATAGCAAATGTAACGTCAATTTTTAAAAAAGGCTCCAGAGGTGATCCCAGTAAATTACAGGCTGGTAAGCCTGACTTCATAGAATCATAGAACTGGAAGGGACCGCAAGAGTCATCTAGTCCAGTCCCCTGCACTCAAGGCAGGACTAAGTATTATCTAGACCATCCCTGACAGGTGTTTGTCCAACCTGCTCTTAAAAATCCCCAATGATGGAGATTCCACAACCTCCCTAGGCAATTTATTCCAGTGCTTAACCACTCTGACAGTTAGAAAGTGTTTCCTAATGTCCAGCCTAAACTGCCCTTGCTGCAATTTAAGCCCATTGCTTCTTGTCCTGTCCTCAGAGGTTAAGAAGAACAATTGTTCTCCCTCCTCCTTGTAACAACCTTTTATGTACTTGAAAACTGTTATCATGTCCCCTCTCAGTCGTCTCTTTTCCAGACTAAACAAACCCAGTTTTTTCAATATTCCCTCACAGGTCATGTTTTCTAGACCTTTAATCATTTTTTTGCTCTTCTCTGGACTTTCTCCAATTTGTCCACATCTCTCCTGAAATGTGGTGCCCAGAACTGGACACAATACTCCAGTTGAGGCCTAATCAACGTGGAGTAGAGCAGAATTACTTCTCGTGTCTTGCTTACAACACTCCTGCTAATACATCCCAGAACGATGTTTGCTTTTTTTGCAACAGCATTACACTGTTGACTCATATTTAGCTTGTGATCCACTATAACCCCCAGATCCCTTTCCACAGTACTCCTTCCTAGGCAGTAATTTCCCATTTTGTATGTGTGCAACTGATTGTTCCTTCCTAAGTGGAGTACTCTGCATTTGTCCTTATTGAATTTCATCCTATTTACTTCAGACCATTTCTCCAGTTTGTCCAGATCATTTTGAATTGTAATCCTATCCTCCAAAGCACTTGCAACCCCTCCCAGCTTGGTATTGTCCGCAAACTTTATAAGCATACTCTCTACGCCATTATCTAAATCACTGATGAAGACATTGAACAGAACCGGACCCAGAACAGATCCCTGTGGGACCGCACTCGTTGTGCCCTTCCAGCATGACTGTGAAACACTGAAAAATACTCTGGGAACGATTTTCCAACCAGTTATGCACCCACCTTTTCGTAGCTCCATCTAGGTTGCATTTCCCTAGTTTGTTTATGAGAAGGTCATGCGAGACAGTATCAAAAGCTTTACTAAAGTCAAGTAAAGGCTTACTAAAGCCTTACCACATCTACCACTTCCTGCCATCCACAAGGCTTGCTACCCTGTCAAAGAAAGCTATCAGGTTGGTTTGACATGATTTGTTCTTAACAAATCCATGCTGACTGTTATTTATCACCTTATTATCTTCTAGGTGTTTGCAAATTGTTTGCTGAATCATAGAATCATAGAATATCAGGGTTGGAAGGGACCTCAGGAGGTGATCTAGTACAACCCCCTGCTCAAAGCAGGACCAATCCCCAACTAAATCATCCCAGCCAGGGCTCTGTCAAGCCTGACCTTAAAAATATCTAAGGAAGGAGATTCCACCACCTCCCTAGGTAACGCATTCCAGTGTTTCACCACCCTCCTAGTGAAAAAGTTTTTCCTAATATCCAACCTAAACCTCCCCCACTGCAACTTGAGACCATTACTCCTTGTTCTGTCATCAGCTACCACTGAGAACAGTCTAGATCCATCCTCTTTGGAACCCCCTTTCAGGTAGTTGAAAGCAGCTATCAAATCCCCCCTCATTTTTCTCTTCTGCAGACTAAACAATCCCAGTTCCCTCAGCCTCTCATCATAAGTCATGTGTTCCAGACCCCTAATCGTTTTTGTTGCCCTCCGCTGGACTCTTTCCAATTCAGGATACTGAGCTAGATGGACCTTTCGTCTGACCCAGTTTGGCTGTTCTTATGTTTACCGTTCTTAATGTCATGGGTGTCTAATTCCACATGTGACAATGTTTTAAAGTCAGCTTTGTGTACATTGAGGTGTCTATATAGCATTTTGAGTTAATGAACATAGTGGTACCGTTTTTTGGTTGTTGTTGTTGTTGTTGTTGTTTTTTTGCCAATTTGCTGCTTTATGCAATGCATTTTTTACAGATTACTATAACTAGGAAAAGCAGCAGACACAACTCAGGTGCAACTGGGGAGAGTTATCAGTACTTGTTATTTACTAAGCTCCATGCATGTACTTTGCACTCTACAGTATACAGTGCAAATGTGCTGAACAAACACATAAGATAGTTTGTGTTCTGAAGAACTCAGTCTAAGTACACAAGCTGCTATAATACAGAGAAACAAAAAAACCCTATCCCAAACAGGACAGAGTAGAGAGAGAAGTTTTTATACTGTTCTACTGTGAGCCAAATTAATTCAGCAGTGTCCTTATTTCAGTAGCTTCTATTGCACTTGACATCAAAAGTTCTCAAACCACTTTACTGTTGTTAACCATGAACCATCACAATGTTGTGGTGATGAAGAAAAGCATTATGGTGTTCATTTTACAGATGGGGAATTAGAGGTGAAAAGAAAGGCCTAGGGACTCTTCAAAGCAGAGACTATGTTTACTTAGTGTTGAGCTCAATAAGGTCCTGATCCTAACTGGGGCCTTTGCATGCTACCACAACATATAAATAATCAACTTTGATGGGCCAAATTCTAACCTCAGTTACACCTATGCAAATCCATAGTCTTCAATGGATTTAACTGACTTTTAACTGAGGGCACAATTTGTCCTAAGGACTTCTTGTGCATTTTTACAACTTTTAAATTCTCTTTTCTTTGGCTCTCCTCCATTGCTATGTTTCCTTTTTGTGCCTGTATGAGAGTTGCGGTATTTACCTCCATAAACTATCCTTTCTAATCTCTCTGTATAAAACATTTGTTTTCAAAAAGAACAAGGCCCTTTCTGCAGATGCAAATGAAACCCCGAGCAAATTACTCAGATTTGCATCCACAGTTCAACTGCAGGCACACATTGTATGACAGATTCTATATAAAAGCATGTCATACTCTATTTGTGTGTCTGTGGGCGGGTGGGGTGCTAATTCAACATTTTTGGAAGGACCCGAAACAACAGCAAAAAAGTAAGTTTAAAACCATTTATGTTAAGTGTCCCTCTTACTATTTCTGTGCCCATATTCAAACTTGAGTGCCTAAATCGAAAGACCTGTTTGGGCATCTAAATGGCCATTTTTGATATCTAATTGGGAATAGTTTTTTAGATCGCTAAATGCAGATTTAGGTACCTAACTTCAGGCACCCAAGTTTGATAACCAGCTCTATTTGGAAGACTCTAATCCTTCTCTTTTCTTCCCCCTGAGAAAACATTTTGTGAAAAAGGAGCAGGAAGGTATTTTAGATATGCAGTTTGGAAGTAAAAATGTAAGGAGGTCATCCTACTGCCCATCTTTCCTCTCTCTCCCCCACTTCTCTGTACTCATTTGTATTATGGCAGCTAAGATATTTTCTATTGTTTCTATAGGCAGGAAAAAACAGTCTTAAAGAAATTTGCTCTGGTGAGCAAAGAACTAGCAGTCTGAAAGGTCACATGGTAAGGAAAACTTTCCTATGCAAATTAAGAAAGGTGTTTAAAATTAAATAATTATTTTTATAGTAATTACATTTATACAGCAGCTTTTATTCTAGAGGGTAGCAAAGCACTTAAAAAACCATGGGTTCAAATCTGTTGTTCGGCATAGCTCCACTGAAATCAATGCAGATGCCAGATCCTCAGCTAGTGTAAATCAGTGCTTCCTGTTCCAATACCTGTGAAGTTGATAGAGGGCAGCAGCTGTATGTCTGGTGGAGGGCCAAGCCCTCACTCGTAAAAAGGATATGACACCTACAGACCAAACTCTCACTCATAAAAAGCAACTAGACACCTGCAGGGTGGCAGGGTCCCAGAGCTAGGGCTCCAGCCTGAGCCCAGAAGTCTATAAAGCAATGAAACAGCCCCACAGCCTGAGACCCATGAGCCCAAGTTGGCTGGCAAGGGCCAGCCGCAGGTTTTTCTTTGCTGTGTAGACGGACCCAAAGAGTACCAGGGGATCTCTAATGTCCTCTTAGGAAGCATCATGTTTGTTTCTATGGTCGCAAAACTGCATGAGTTGCCTTGTGATGCTGAAGGGCTGAGATTACCTTAAACTGCATTTGTAAGGCTTTTTTGCCACAGCCATATTGCTGACAAGGGCATCAGTTACATTGATAAGTCTGATAAGAGACTGTAAACACTTTAAAAGAGTACCATTCCTTTTACACAATTAATTCCTAATATGCCAAGTCAGCATTCTGAAGACAGCACTTCCTGTCAGTGACAATGCACACCCTAAGCCTTTATTTTCCTGCCATCAGAATCTGTCTCTCTCTTCTTCAAGGCTCTTCTTCAATTAGCTATTCTACTAGCACATCTTGTCAGGCATCGCTGAACGTTTGCTACTTTTTCTAATGCCATTTTCCTTGTAATTCACAAACTAAACAACCTGAAGATTTTCTATGACTGAGAGTACATCATCTTGCTAAAGCAGAAGTAAGCCATGCAGTATCCTATTAGCAATTGTATTTTTCAAGTGATATACTTCATTCTTGAATAAGTCAAAGTACTAACCCTGAGGCTAAAAATATCAGTTCACACTAGGGCATCCCAGCAATAACTGCTCATGTGAGTTGTTTGTTCTTCTAAATTGGCTTTTTGTTTGGTTTGTTTGTTTGTTTGTTTGCAGTTGATTTTAACGTGATGATTTCCAGTGGTAAAATATTCACCCAATATGATAGAAACATATACTGATACAGATATAAAACTCCCACTGCAATGCTCCACCCATCTCATCCCTCTTTCAAAAAAGGCTCCAAACTGATACAGAGAGCCTAATCCTTAGGACAAAGACAGAAAGAGGAGATTCAGTTAAGGAAGTGTAGCCCTATGACAGGGGAAAGAAGAAGAAAACCCAAGAGTTGACTGCTTGAGACTCCATCCCCCCTCCCCAAATCAAACCCCAGTCCTCCCCAAAGCAACATTGGTTCTTGATAAATAATGCATCTTCAGCATTATATAGGAAGAACCAGAAATGGGTGTGGGCAGGATTAGGTATGTACCACATCTCCATAGCAGCAGCCACATCAACTAGTTTTATGGTTCATAGTTTCTTATCATATAAAAATACATAGCACATTGGTTAGTTTCAGTGTGTAATTTATGTGAAGAGTGGGTTAAATTGGTTAGTTACATTAGTTTCTTTACCTTAAGCTAACACTTTGGTTGCAGTCAATGGGGTTATACCAGAGATGAATTTGGCACACGATGCTTTGTTTATCTTTTCTTATCCTATAAAGCAGTGGTTCTCAACTGGGGTACGCATACTCCTGGGGGTACACAGAGGTCTTCTGTGGGTACATCAGCTCATCTATATATTTGCCTAGTTTTACAACAGGCTACATAAAACACACTAGTGAAGTCAATACGAACTAAAATTTCATACAATGACTTGTTTATACTGCTCTATATAGTATACACTGAAATGTAAGTACAATATTTATATTCCAATTGATTTATTTTATAATTATATGGTAAAAATGAGAAAGTAAGCAATTTTTCAGCAATAGTGTACTTTTTTGTATTTTTATGTCTGATTTTTTAAGCAAGTAGTTTTTAATTGAGGTTAAACCTGGGGGTACACAAGACAAATCAGACTCCTGAAAGGGGTATTATAGTCTGGAAAGGTTGAAAGCCACTGCTATAAAAAATCACATTACAACTAATTTATGATTGGGATTTTCATATCAGGGCAACAAGGAAGAGGTTCTTTATTTTTATATTATTAGTTCTTTCACTGATCAAATCATAATTGCTATTTATCATTAATTAATAAATAAGTGAACATGAATGTGCAAATTGGTGAGATTTTTTCCCCCAGTGATTGAATAAAAGGTATCCATGAGAGATGGTCAGACAATGGAATTTCCATCCCATGGCAATTTTGAAATTTATTTTTTTCCAAAATTGGGATGAAAAGTCATTCCTGAAATATTTTGCAGAACAAAATATTCCAAAATATTTTGCTTTGGAAACATCAAAACAGCTTTATCAAAATGAAATATTTTTATAATGTGAAAACATTATAATCTAATATAAAATATTGAATATACAAATAAACATAATGAAATTAATATTATAATGTGATATAAAAGTCAAAACAAAATGAAATGGAACAAGAAAGTGGAAATGAATAAGTCAGAACAATATGATAGGAGAAAGTCTAAATGAAATACACTGTTTTGATTTAGAATCATTTTGAAAATTTTCTGTCAACAATTTTCTCAAAATTAATATGTTCCCACAAAAATTTCAATTCTATGAAACATTATTTTCTGATTGAAAAAGTTAGCAGAACAGCTTTCAACCAGGTATAGTATCCACATTTCAAAATACAGTTCCAAGTGGTGCAATTGTTTTGAAAGGTAAGGTTTTCCTTCATCAATATTTCTTGAATTTTGCGAAACCAAGATTATTCTTTCCTTATGGTAAAACACTGAATTCTTCCAAATCATTACACATTTGTCTAGCATTTTAGAAAAAAGATCTGAGAATTTTACTGCTTCATTTCTTTCCTGACTATACATGTAAGCAGTTCCTACTCTATTTTTAATTTCAGCCCTTGTATATTCCTGTACAGTCCCCACGTTACCTTCCCCTTGCTTCCTAATTTAATTATTTGATGACTGCATAACATGCCTGATTATATGGAGCAAAGCATATCTATATTGATACTTCTATGGCCCTCATCACTGCAGTATCTGAGCACCTCCCAAATATTTAAAAACAGATATAATAGTATCTCTCACTCTTTTACCTTCTCACCATATGGGAGAAGCAGTTTGGTTAGTTTATAAGCCTCTATTTGGTTCACGGGGGTGGGGAGGGGAGGGGAGGAGGAAGAGGAAGAAACTTACTGAGGGAAAACTATGTCTAAGAAATTAGTTTTGCTGTTCCAGTGCTGCCCCTGGTACCAGCTATGATACGTCACTTTGAAGGACCAGCACTCTAAGCCCTGGTCTACACTAGGACTTTAGGTCGAATTTAGCAGCGTTAAATCGATGTAAACCTGCACCCGTCCACACAATGAAGCCCTTTATTTCGACTTAAAGGGCTCTTAAAATCGATTTCCTTACTCCACCCCTGACAAGTGGATTAGCGCTTAAATCGACGTTGCTGGCTCGAATTTGGGGTACTGTGGACACAATTCGATGGTATTGGCCTCCGGGAGCTATCCCAGAGTGCTCCATTGTGACCGCTCTGGACAGCACTCTCAACTCAGATGCACTGGCCAGGTAGACAGGAAAAGGCCCGCAAACTTTTGAATCTCATTTCCTGTTTGGCCAGCGTGGCAAGCTGCAGGTGACCATGCAGAGCTCATCAGCACAGGTGACCATGATGGAGTCCCAGAATCGCAAAAGAGCTCCAGCATGGACCGAACGGGAGGTACGGGATCTGATCGCTGTTTGGGGAGAGGAATCCTTGCTATCAGAACTCCGTTCCAGTTTTCGAAATGCCAAAACATTTGTGAAAATCTCCCAGGGCATGAAGGACAGAGGCCATAACAGGGACCCGAAGCAGTGCAGCGTGAAACTGAAGGAGCTGAGGCAAGCCTACCAGAAAACCAGAGAGGCGAACATCCGCTCTGGGTCAGAGCCCCAAACATGCCGCTTCTATGATGAGCTGCATGCCATTTTAGGGGGTTCAGCCACCACTACCCCAGCCGTGTTGTTTGACTCCTTCAATGGAGATGGAGGCAATACGGAAGCAGGTTTTGGGGACGAAGAAGATGATGATGATGATGAGGTTGTAGATAGCTCACAGCAAGCAAGCGGAGAAACCGGTTTTCCCGACAGCCAGGAACTGTTTCTCACCCTAGACCTGGAGCCAGTACCCCCCGAACCCACCCAAGGCTGCCTCCTGGACCCAGCAGGTGGAGAAGGGACCTCTGGTGAGTGTACCTTTTAAAATACTATACATGGTTTAAAAGCAAGCATGTGAAAGGATTACTTTGCCCTGGCATTTGCGGTTCTCCTAGATGTAGTCCTAAAGCCTTTGCAAAAGGTTTCTGGGGAGGGCAGCCTTATTGCGTCCTTCATGGTAGGACATTTTACCACTCCAGGCCAGTAACACGTACTCGGGAATCATTGTAGAACAAAGCATTGCAGTGTATGTTTGCTGGCATTCAAACAACATCCGTTCTTTATCTCTCTGTGTTATCCTCAGGAGAGTGAGATATAATTCATGGTCACCTGGTTGAAATAGAGTGCTTTTCTTCAGGGGATACTCAGAGGAGCCCATTCCTGCTGGGCTGTTTGCCTGTGGCTAAACAGAAATGTTCCCTGCTGTTAGCCACAGGGAGGGGGGAAGGTTGAGGGGGTAGTCACGCGGTGGGAGGAGGCAAAATGCGACCTTGTAACGAAAGCACATGTGCTATGTATGTAATGTTAACAGCAAGGTTTACCCTGAAAGAGTGTAGCCACTGTTTTATAAAATGTGTCTTTTTAAATACCGCTGTCCCTTTTTTTTTCTCCACCAGCTGCATGTGTTTCAATGATCACAGGATCTTCTCCTTCCCAGAGGCTAGTGAAGCTTAGAAAGAAAAAAAAACGCACTCGCGATGAAATGTTCTCCGAGCTCATGCTGTCCTCCCACACTGACAGAGCACAGACGAATGCGTGGAGGCAAATAATGTCAGAGTGCAGGAAAGCACAAAATGACCAGGAGGAGAGGTGGCGGGCTGAAGAGAGTAAGTGGCGGGCTGCAGAGAGTAAGTGGCGGGCTGAAGACAGGGCTGAAGCTCAAATGTGGCGGCAGCGTGATGAGAGGAGGCAGGATTCAATGCTGAGGCTGCTGCAGGACCAAACCAGTATGCTCCAGTGTATGGCTGAGCTGCAGCAAAGGCAGCTGGAGCACAGACTGCCACTGCAGCCCCTCTGTAACCAACCGCCCTCCTCCCCAAGTTCCATAGCCTCCACACCCAGACGCCCAAGAACGCGGTGGGGGGGGCCTCCGGCCAACCAGCCACTCCACCACAAAGGATTGCCCCAAAAAAAGAAGGCTGTCATTCAATAAATTTTAAAGTTGTAAACTTTTAAAGTGCTGTGCTTAAAGTGCTGTGTGGCATTTTCCTTCCCTCCTCCACCACCCCTCCTGGGCTACCTTGGTAGTCATCCCCCTATTTGTATGATGAATGAATAAAGAATGCATGAATGTGAAGCAACAATGACTTTATTGCCTCTGCAAGCGGTGATCGAAGGGAGGAGGGGCGGGTGGTTAGCTTACAGGGAAGTAGAGTGAACCAAGGGGCGGGGGGTTTCATCAAGGAGAAACAAACAGAACTTTCACACCGTAGCCTGGCCAGTCATGAAACTGGTTTTCAAAGCTTCTCTGATGCGTACCGTGCCCTCCTGTGCTCTTCTAACCGCTCTGGTGTCTGGTTGCGCGTAACCAGCAGCCAGGCGATTTGCCTCAACCTCCCACCCCGCCATAAACGTCTCCCCCTTACTCTCACAGATATTGTGGAGCACACAGCAAGCAGTAATAACAGTGGGAATATTGGTTTCGCTGAGGTCTAAGCGAGTCAGTAAACTGCGCCAGCGCGCCTTTAAACGTCCAAATGCACATTCTACCACCATTCTGCACTTGCTCAGCCTGTAGTTGAACAGCTCCTGACTACTGTCCAGGCTGCCTGTGTACGGCTTCATGAGCCATGGCATTAAGGGGTAGGCTGGGTCCCCAAGGATACATATAGGCATTTCAACATCCCCAACAGTTATTTTCTGGTCTGGGAATAAAGTCCCTTCCTGCAGCTTTTGAAACAGACCAGAGTTTCTGAAGATGCGAACATCATGCACCTTTCCCGGCCATCCCACGTTGATGTTGGTGAAACGTCCCTTGTGATCCACCAGAGCTTGCAGCACTATCGAAAAGTACCCCTTGCGGTTTATGTACTCGGCAGCTTGGTGCTCCGGTGCCAAGATAGGGATATGGGTTCCGTCTATAGCCCCACCACAGTTAGGGAATCCCATTGCAGCAAAGCCATCCACTATGACCTGCACATTTCCCAGGGTCACTACCCTGGATATCAGCAGATCTTTGATTGCGTGGGCTACTTGCATCACAGCAGCCCCCACAGTAGATTTGCCCACTCCAAATTGATTCCCAACTGACCGGTAGCTGTCTGGCGTTGCAAGCTTCCACAGGGCTATCGCCACTCGCTTCTCAACTGTGAGGGCTGCTCTCATCTTGGTATTCATGCGCCTCAGGGCAGGGGAAAGCAAGTCACAAAGTTCCATGAAAGTGCCCTTACGCATGTGAAAGTTTCGCAGCCACTGGGAATCGTCCCAGACCTGCAACACTATGCGGTCCCACCAGTCTGTGCTTGTTTCCCGAGCCCAGAATCGGCGTTCCACAGCATGAACCTGCCCCATTAGCACCATGATGCATGCATTGGCAGGGCCCATGCTTTCAGAGAAATCTGTGTCCATGTCCTGATCACTCACGTGACCGCGCTGACGTCGCCTCCTCGCCCGGTATCGCTTTGCCAGGTTCTGGTGCTGCATATACTGATGGATAATGCGTGTGGTGTTTAATGTGCTCCTAATTGCCAAAGTGAGCTGAGCGGCCTCCATGCTTGCCTTGGTATGGCGTCCGCACAGAAAAAAGGCGCGGAACGATTGTCTGCCGTTGCTCTGACGGAGGGAGGGGCGACTGACGACACGGCTTACAGGGTTGGCTTCAGGGAGCTAAAATCAACAAAGGGGGTGTCTGTACATCAAGGAGTATTTCAGGCAGGACTTCACGGAGGGTTCCAATAAGAAATGGTGCACCTAAGTTATCGTTCTTATTGGAACAAGGAGGTTATCCTGGCCTCTGATTGATACATGGCTAGATTTACCTCGCTGCACCTTCTCTGTGAGTGACTGCAGTGTGACCTAGAGGAATGAGTCCCCTAGACAGGGGAGGAGGCAAATGAGTACAAAACAAATCTGGTCTATTTCTTGTTTTGACCCACTCCATCTATCTTTTACATCTTTGGCTGGCAGCAGACGGTGCAGAAGGACTGCATGCCATCCACATCTCATGGCTGCTCGGCAGAAGATGGTACAGTACGACTGCTAGCCATCCTCATCTCTTGCCTGCCTGGCAGAAGATGGTACAATACGACTGCTAGCAGTCCGTATCGCCTGCCCGCTCACCATAAGACGGTTCAATAGGACTGACTGCAGGACTAAAGAGAATGACCTGGTCAAGTCACTCCAAATTTAGTCCCTGCGCCCATGTCTGCCCAGGCGCTCCCAGCCGACGTGGCCAGGAGCACCTCGGACACGACGAGGACGACTACCAGTCGTATTGCACCGTCTGCTGCCAGAAGGCAATGGGTTGCTGCTACTGTGCAGCAAAGCCGTACCGCGTCTGCCAGCACCCAGGAGACATAGGGTGACGGTTACCTGAGCAGGCTCCATGCTTGCCGTGGTATGGCGTCTGCACAGGTAACTCAGGAAAAAAGGCGCGAAATGATTGTCTGCCCTTGCTTTCACGGAGGGAGGGAGGGAACGGGGGCCTGACGATATGTACCCAGAACCACCCGCGACAATGTTTTAGCCCCATCAGGCATTGGGATCTCAACCCAGAATTCCAATGGGCAGCGAAGACTGCGGGAACTGTGGGATAGCTACCCACAGTGCAACGCTCCGGAAGTCGACTCTAGCCTCGGTACTGTGGAAGCGCTCCGCTGAGTTAATGCACTTAATGCACTTAGAGCATTTTCTGTGGGGACACACACACTCGAATATATAAAACCGATTTCTAAAAAACCGACTTCTATAAATTCGACCTTATTCCGTAGTGTAGACATACCCTAACAATGTTGCAAGGAACTTTGGTGCTTCAAAGTGATGTTAGTGTCAGAATTATGTTTTGTCCCATATGCCAGGTATATTTTGCAGTTTCCCTCTTCATTATAGTAGCAGTATTCATCCATAAAAGAGTTAAAATATTCTGGATATTCTCTACAAAAGGCAAATTCACCTTTCGCTTTGAATAAGACTGTTCAAACCAAAACAACCCCTTGTCCAGAGAAAGAAAACCACTGTTCCATCAGTTCAAACTCTTATATCTTCCACCATTTCTTGAGCTCGTCGTTCACTGCCAGAACACTGCATCCTCAATCTTTGCCTATCTTTGGTCTCTTTTTTGAAAGTTAATGAAAAAGTCATTTTCTGGTCTTGCCTTCATTTCCCAGTCATGGTTGCTATCGTCCTTCTAAGTCAGTTATGTCCCCAGTTGCTGTATCATTGTCACCAAGTTAGATGATACTCAGGGTATGTCTACACTATGAAATTAGGTTGAATTTATAGAAGTCTTTTTTTAGAAATCGTTTTTATATAGTCGATTGTGTGTCCCCACACAAAATGCTCTAAGTGCATTAACGCAGCGGAGTGCTTCACCAGTACCGAGGCTAGCGTCAACTTTCAGAATGTTGCACTGTGGGTAGCTATCCCACAGTTCCTGCAGTCTCCGCTGCCCATTGGAATTCTGGGTTTAGATCCCAATGCCTGATGGGGCAAAAAACATTGTCACAGGTGGTTCTGGGTACATGTCATCAGGCCCTCTGTGAAAGCAATGGCAGACAATCATTTCGTGCCTTTTTTCCTGAGTTACCTGTGCAGATGCCACACAACGGCAAGCATGGAGCCCGCTCAGCTCACTGTCACCGTATCTGTCCTGGGTGCCGGCAGATGTGGTACTGCATTGCTACACAACAGCAGCAACCCATTGCCTTGTGGCAGCAGATGGTGCAATAGGCCTGAAAACTATCCTCATCGTGTCCAAGGTGCTCCTGGCCGCCTCGGTAAGGTCGGTCGGGAGCACCTGGGCAGATATGGGCGCAGGGACTAAATTAGGAGTGACTCGACCAGGTCATTCTCTTTAGTCCTGCAGGCAGTCCTATTGTACCATCTTATGGTGAGCAGGCAGGAGATGAGGATGGCTAGCAATCCTACTGCACCGTCTGCTGACGGCCAAAGATGTAAAAGATAGATGGAATGGATCAAAACAAGAAATAGACCAGATTTGTTTTGTATTCATTTGCTCCCCCCTCCGTCCCTCTGTGAAATCAACGGCCGACAGTCATTTTGGTGAGGTCTGTCAGGGGCACCTTGAAAACTTTAATGGAGATTCAGTCCTGCATGAAGTACCAGAGGGAGGGATAGTTTAGTGGGTTGAGCATTGGCCTGCTAAACCCAGGGGTTTGACTTCAATCCTTGAGGGGGCCATTCTGTGTAACAGTTGTTTTTGTTTCTCCTTGATGTAAAGCCACCCCCTTTGTTGATTTTAATTCCCAGTAAGCCAATCCTGTAAGCCGTGTTGTCAGTCGCCCCTCCCTCCATCAGAGCAACGGCAGACAATCATTCCGCGCCTTTTTTCTGTGCAGACGCCATACCACGGCAAGCACGGAGCCCGCTCAGATCATAATTAGGAGCACATTAAACACCACACGCATTATCCAGCAGTATATGCAGCACCAGCATCTGGCAAAGCGAAACCGGGCGAGTAGGCGACGTCAGCACAGTGATGAGAGTGATGAGGACAGGGACACAGACTTCTCTCAAAGCACGGGCCCTGGCAATGCGGGCATCATGGTGCTAATGGGGCAGGTTCTTGCGGTGGAACGCCGATTCTGGGACCAGGAAACAAGCACAGACTGGTGGGACCGCATTGTGTTGCAGGTCTGGGACTATTCCCAGTGGCTGCGAAACTTTCGCATGCATAAGGGCATTTTCATGGAACTTTGTGACTTGCTTTCCCCTGTCCTGAAGCCCATGAATACCAAGATGAGAGCAGCCCTCACAGTTGAGAAGCGAGTGGCAATAGCCCTGTGGAAGCTTGCAATGCCAGACAGCTACCGGTCAGTCAGAATCAATTTGGAGTGGGCAAATCTACTGTGGGGGCTGCTGTGATGCAAGTAGCCAGTGCAATCAAAGATCTGCTGTTATCAAGGGTAGTGACCCTGGGAAATATGCAGGTCATAGTGCCACTTTTATTACTGCTTGCTCTGTGCTCCACAATATCTGTGAGAGTAAGGGGGAGACGTTTATGGCGGGGTGGGAGGTTGAGGCAAATCGCCTGGCTGCTGGTTACGCGCAGCCAGACACCAGGGTGGTTAGAAGAGCACAGGAGGGCGCAGTGCACATCAGAGAAGCTTTGAAAACCAGTTTCATGACTGGCCAGGCTACGGTGTGAAAGTTCTGTTTGTTTCTCCTTGATGAAACCCTCCACCCCTTGGTTCACTCTACTTCCCTGTAAGCTAACCACCCTCCCCTCCTCCCTTCGATCACCACTTGCAGAGGCAATAAAGTCATTGTTGCTTCACATTCATGCATTCTTTATTCATTCATCACACAAATAGGGGGATAACTGCCAAGGTAGCACGGGAGGGGTGGTGGAGGAGGGAAGGACAAGCCACACGGCACTTTAAAAGTTTAAAACTTTAAAAATTATTGAATGCCAGCCTTCTGTTGGTTGGACAATCCTCTGGGGTGGAGTGGCTGGGTGTCCGGAGGCCCCCCACCACCACGTTCTTGGGTGTCTGGGTGAGGAGGCTATGGAACTTGAGGAGGAGGGCGGTTGGTTACACAGGGGCTATAGCGGCGGTCTGTGCTCCAGGTGCCTTTCCTGCAGCTCAACCATATTCTGGAGCATATTAGTTTGATCCTCCAGCAGCCTCAGCATTGAATCCTGCCTCCTCTCATCATGCTGCTGCCACCTTTCAGCTTCTCTTTAGCCCGCCACTTACTCTTCTCAGCCCGCCACCTCTCCTCCCAGTCATTCTGTGCTTTCCTGCACTCTGACATTGTCTGCCTCCACGCATTCGTCTGTGCTCTATCAGTGTGGGAGGACAGCATGAGCTCAGAGAACATTTCATCGCAAGTGCGTTTTTTTCGCATTCTAATCTTCACTAGCCTCTGGGAAGGAGAAGATCCTGTGATCCTTGAAACACATGCAGCTGGTGGAGAAAAAAAAGGGACAGCGGTATTGAAAAAGATACATTTTCTAGAACAATGGGTACACTCTTTCACGGTAAACCTTGCTGTTAACATTACATACACAGCACATGTGCTTTCGTTCCAAGGTCGCATTTTGCCTCCCCCCACCATGTGACTAGCCCCTCATCCCTCCCCGTGGCTAACAGTGGGGAATATTTCTGTTCAGCCACAGGCAAACAGCCCAGCAGGAATGGGCACCTCTGAATGTCCCCTTAAGAAAAGCACCCTATTTCAACCAGGTGACCATGAATGATATCACTCTCCTGAGGATAACACAGAGAGATAAAGAACAGATGTTGTTTGAATGCCAGCAAACATACACTGCAATGCTTTGTTCTACAATGATTCCCGAGTACGTGCTACTGGCCTGGTGTGGCAAAGTGTCTTACCATGGTGGACGGAATAAGGCTGCCCTCCCCAGAAACCTTTTGCAAAGGTTTTGGGCGTACATCCAGGAGAGCCGCAAATGCCAGGGCAAATTAATCATTAAACATGCTTGCTTTTTAACCATGTATACTATTTTAAAAGCTACACTCACCCGAGGTCCTTTCTCTGCCTGGCGGGTCCGGGAGGCAGTCTTGGGTGGGTTCGGGGGGGTACTGACTCCAGGTCCAGGGTGAGACACAGTTCCTGGCTGTTCGGAAAACCGGTTTCTCCGCTTGCTTGCTGTGAGCTATCTACAACTTCATCATCATCATCTTCCTCGTCCCCAAAACCTGTTTCCCTGTTGTCTCCATCTCCATTGAAGGATTCAAACAACACGGCTGGGGTAGTGGTGGCTGAACCCCCTAAAATGGCATGCAGCTCATCATAAAAGCGGCATGTTTGGGGCTCTGACCCGGAGCGGCCATTTGCCTCTCTGGTTTTCTGGTAGGCTTGCCTTAGCTCCTTAAGTTTCATGCAGCACTGCTTCGGGTCCCTGTTATGGTCTCTGTCCTTCATGCCCTGGGAGATTTTGACAAAGGTTTTGGCATTTCGAAAACTGGAACGGAGTTCTGATAGCATGGATTCCTCTCCCCATACAGCGATCAGATCCCATACCTCCCGTTCAGTCCATGCTGGAGCTTTTTTGCGATTCTGGGACTCCATCATGGTCACCTCTGCTGATGAGCTCTACACTCACCTGCAGCTTGCCACGCTGGCCAAACAGGAAATTGAAATTCAAAAGTTTGCGGGCCTTTTCCTGTCTACCTGGCCAGTGCATCTGAGTTGAGAGTGCTGTCCAGAGCGGTCACAATGGAGCACTCTGGGATAGCTCCCGGAGGCCAATACCGTCGAATTGTGTCCACAGTACCCCAAATTCGACCCGGCAAGGCTGATTTCAGCGCTAATCCCCTTGTCGGGGGTGGAGTAAGGAAATCGATTTTAAGAGCCTTTAAGTCGAAAAAAAGGGCTTTGTCATGTGGATGGGTGCAGGTTTAAATCGATTTAACACTGCTAAATTCAACCTCAACTCCTAGTGTAGACCAGGGCTCAGTGGGTTCTTTCCTGCAGTCCTTATGAGCCCTTCTATTGTATGCCACATTCCTGGTTCTCACTCCTGGAAAGCAATCATATCCTGTTTTTTGTCTTGGTGGCAGATTGCTGAGTCCATTTTTCTAATCATTCAGTGTCTGATCTGTGTATTCTCCATTGCTTCTTACTTTCTCAGGTGTTCCCTTCATATCTTCTCTCATAATTTCCACTTGCTTGACATCTGTCTTCTTTTAATCATTTTATCTTCAACAGAATTCATTTAAGGCAGAAGTATTTCATGTGTGCTTTCCCCATTCCTTTTCTTGTCACATAATATGGATTAAACATGTGTTACAAAGAATAGTTCAATCATTACATTTAAGTATTTTAACTAATATATATATACCCTATTCAAAAGTTATAACAGACAGTATTATGAAGGCATATATACATATTTACATTTATATATATATAGGAAATATTCCATATCACATTTTCAAAGGGTAGCATCTAATTTGAATTTATGAACCTAAACACTGCATGCCACAGGGGCATGCATGTGTAGATGGACATTTGCACACCTGTGTCTGCCCACTCTAGTCAGATGCAGAAATAGACCCATGGGTTGGTTTGGGCAGAGAGTGAGGTTAATGGGATGTATATAATGTTTTGATGCAACCCCTAATACCTTTTTGTCCAAAGCAAAGTGTGTGTAACAGGGCAGAGGAACTAAATCCCCAACACCTAAACAGCCAAACTAATTGTGCAGCGTTTCAAGCCATTTGATTCACACAATGTACAAGCGCATTAACCATGCCCAAAAGGGGTTCCACAAATATAGTGAAGTGCCAATTCAGTAATGGCATTTAGAGATGGTACAACATGGGAACAGCCTTTGATATCCCCACTCCACTCCCTCCTCTATCTTCAGCAGAAGTGACATTTTAACACATAAAGGGTCAAAATGGGATGTTGCTTTCCTTTGGAGCTCTACTGTGGGATAGAGCTGTAGCAACCAAATGGAGTTATAATGAAGCATCGTGCCTGTCCAAGGCAGAGCCAAGCAGAATGCCTTGGGTAATGCTGGAAGCATGCACTGAATATTGCTTCCTACACATGCTGCAGAAAGCAGCAGTGTGAATTCCCCCCTTCAACCTACCACTGCTAGCAGAGCCCTTGAGGCTTCGGAAAGCCATTGCTGCTAGCTGGTCCCCATATTGTCAACCCTGAGTGTTCAAAAACCATGAATTCAGCCTCTCCCCACAAAAAAAGTCATGGGATGGGCTTAAAAATCATGAGATTTTTAAATATGAAGACTTAAGACAGAGCACCAAATATTGTGAGACTCATGATAAAATTGTGTGTGGTCAACACTGTCACAGCCGAGCACTTAAACTTACTCGTGCTGTTTAGTGCCTGGCTTCTGTAGGACTGTATCTGGGGCAGCAGTGTAGAAGTTCCCTCTTCCCCTGCTTGCACATTTGCACCAGGCAGCCAAAATTTGTCCCAAAGGTTTTTACAATGTTCAAGGTGAGAATGTGGGTCTTGATTTTCCCAAAGCTTTTTGGAATAAAAGGAGAGAATCCAAACTCTAGTATCCAAGCTTTGGGAGAATAAAGCTGCACTTTTTCAAAGGGACCCAAGGCAGGGGTGGGCAAACTTTTTGGCACAAGGGCCACATCAGTGTTGCAAAACTGTATGGAGGGCCGGGAAGGCTCCCAGGCCTATCCAACCCCGCCCTGCTCCCTGCCCCCTGACTTCCCCGACCCCTATCCACACCCCCGCCCCCAGAGACGCCCCCCGGGACTCCCACGCCTATCCAAACCCCCCCTGTTCCCTGTCCCTGACCCCCCCAGAACCTCCACCCCATCCAACTGCCCCCTGCTCCCTGTCCCCCAGAATCCTTTGCCCCTTGTCCAACCCCACCTTTACCATGCTGCTGCTCAGGGCAGCAAAGCCCCGCCGCCCAGCTAGAGCCAGCCATGACAGCGCCGCGCTGCCCCGCAGGAGCGGTGGGCCAGAGCGCTGGCAGCACGGCACGCTGAGGCTGCAGGGGAGGGAGGACAGCGGGGGAGGGGCCGGGGGCTAGCATCCCCAGCTGGGAGCACAGGGGCCGGGCAGGACAGTCCCGCGGGCCGGATGTGGCCCGTGGGCGGTAGTTTGCCCACCTCTGACCCAAGGATTAACATGCTTAAGTACCTGGCTGAATCAACCCCAAAATGGACTGCTGTGTAGATATTTTCCCCATCAGTAAAAACAAGCCCATTTCATTCTGAAATCCTATTGTATACATGGTAAGTACACATAAAATAAAGTCATTTCTTCATCTTCTTCCCCAGGCTCTTTGCATTGCTGCTTCCACTTTCTCTCCTCTCAACTCTGGCTCTGTCTAATCAGTATATTAAGCCAAAAGACAGTGATTTCTTCCAGTATTTTACTGCCTGAAGTTTCATCTGCAAGATGTCTTATCTCTGTGATTCAGACATTACTGTACTTCTTCAATGTGATGAGAGAGGGCTGAGTGGACAAGAGAGATCTCTCATTTTATTAATCATAATGCTTGATTGTACAAACATGACCTATTATCAGTGGATAAATCTTTTTTTTCCCCATGACTATTTTAATGTAATGTAGCGTCTCCTTTGAGAAGCTGCTATGGTTGAGTTAGTACTTGCATTATAAATAACATTGTAGGACTGTTTATAACCTGACTTTCTTAATTCACTTGAGGGTGAAATTGAGCATGCACAGTCTCAGCTAGGGAGCAATTTGTTTTTTTAAAGTTTGGCTGAACTCAGGTTGGCCAGTTTGTAAATCAGGAGACTCTTACAAAATACAGTTTTAGTGATTTTTTGGGAGGTACTCTCTTGGTTGGTAAGTTAACCTGAGCCATAATAAATTGGTTCCTTTTGACAGCCTCATAATTTTGTAGATAAATATCAACGGGAACTGTGTGGCTAAATTCCATGTAACTCTTTGAAAAGCATAGGGGTTAATTCCTCAGTGTAGACTGGTTTTTAATCTTGACAAATAAAAGTGTTTAAAGAGCTCCATAATTTAAAGTTGGAAAGTGGCTACTGTGCTTGCTGAGAAGTTAGTGCTCTTCACTTACTGAGTGGTGCACATCAAAACACTTTACTGGATAAGACCCCAAAGGTCAGGAGGATTAGAGTTTGATTTATAAATGCACATGGTGCAGGATCTAAAGCTTAGTCAAGCTTACCAAAATGTTTAGATGTCCCCTGGTTTCCCTTATCCTTCGTGCATTCTATTAGTCATCCTCCCTCCTCTCACCCATCCTTTCCCTTTCCTTAACCTTCAGCAGATCCGCATTGCTAGTTCCAAGCTACCCCACACTCTCCACAATCCAGCAAGCCCCATCTATTCCCTGATGATATTACCATTGAAGAATCCCAATTTGACAGTCTCCCTTGGGTGGCCTGGGCCAGCTGTACTAGTCAGATCTCATGTTCTGGCAATGCATTCGAGGCACCTGTGACCCGAGGAAGCCTCAGAGCCCTACAACCTTTTTCCTGTTCTGCTAACAGCATTATCCCACCCGTTTGGTCCTGAAATTTGAATTTTTTAATAGAAAATTTAAATAATTTGTTCTTCACAATAGGTGGATAATCAGTTTAGTGAGAAATACTTAAATGGTGAACGGGTCAACTGAGCTGTACTTAGGATCTGATCCAGTTCCCATAAATATTAATGGGTGTCTTTCAATTGCATTCACTGGGTATTGGACCAGACCCTTAGTCCATAACTAAATCTGAAAAGAGGAGTGTTTTTAGTAGGTGGGTGTAAGGATTATCTATTGATGGCTATTCAAGTGCTAGGTATAGAAAAATCATACCTGCAGCTCAGGGGCCACACAGCTTAATGCTGAACATGTAGCTCAATTAATAGTGAACGTGACAAATCCAATGACTGATACGACAGGGTGACGCACCTAGTATCAATGTATAAAGAGCAAGCTTACAGATATCTGAAACTAGATGTGATACCTGTGCAGATTTCTGGCAGCAGGACTCAAAGGTAAATGATAATAATAATAAGTGCTAGGAAAGGGTTATAAATCCTAGAAATGAAATGCAACTTAAAGGGCCAGAACCAAAACAATAGATCAAATTTTGGATTTTTATAGATGTCAAACCAAAATCCCAGATAAATTCTCCCAGGGCTTTGGATCTGAATCCAAACTTTTCCATCTTTGGGGACTTTCTGAGGTGGTGTTCAGATTTGATGCAAACAGACATTTGATCCAAACTCCATCCAAACCTAGATACAGGGTTTTGGTTCAGGTTCATCTCTACAAAAAATATGTGAAAATTAGATACAGAGTCAACTTATACTGTTCAGATCCAAAAGTATCTTAAATGCCTGGGGCGTTCAATAATCAGGTTTTGGTTCAGCTCACTATACAGAAGTGAAGTTCATATCCAAGCTTCTGCAAAGTTTGGAAGGTTATTTTGGTTCACAACCATCTCTAGAGAAGATAGCTAAGGCTACAGAACCAACTCATAATAAAGTGGCTAGCAAGAAACTGTCTGGGTTAGTGAATATGAAATAGTTTAATTATAACGAGAGAGAGAAGCAGGAAAATTCAACTGTATAGACACTGATCAATTGACAAAGATTTTAATACTACTACTAATTAGGGCTGTCAATTAGTCGCAGTTAACTCACGCGATTAACTCAAAAAAATTAATTGTGATTAAAAAATTAATCACAATTAATCACATTATTAAATTTCAATTGGTATTCTATTGTTTATTAAATATTTTTCAATGTTTTTCTACATTTTCAAATATATCAATTTCAATTGTACACTTTGTATTCCATGTTATATTGTTCACTTTATATTATTTTTATTACAAATATTTGCACTGTAAAAATGATAAACAAAATAAATAGTATTTTTCAATTCACCTCATTAAAGTACTGTAGTGCAATTTCTTTATAATGAAAGTGCAACTTATAAATGTAGGGTTTTTTGTTACATAACTCCACTCGAAAATAAAACAATGTAAAACTTTAGAACCTACAACTTCACCTACTTCTTGTTCAACCAATCGCTAAGAGAAACACATTTGTTTACATTTACGGGAGATAATGCTGCCCACTTCTTAATTACAATGGCACCTGAAAGTGAGAACAGGCATTCGCATAGCCCTGTTGTAGCTGGCATTGCAAGATATTTATGTGCCAGATGAGCTAAAGATTCATATGCCTCACATGCTTCGGCCATCATTCCAGAGGACATGCTTCCATGCTGAAGACGCTTGTTTAAAAAAAAAAAAAAATTTGTGACTGAACTCCTTGCGGGGAGAACTGTATGTGTCCTGCTCTGTTTTACCCACATTCTGCCATATATTTCATGTTATAGCAGTCTCGGATGATGATCCAGCACATGTTGTTCATTTTAAGAACACTTTCACTGCAAATTTGACAATATGCAAAGAAGGTACCAATGTGAAATTTCTAAAAATAGCTACAGCATTCAACCCAAAATTTAAGAATCTGAAATGACTTCCAAAATCTGAGAGGGACGAGGTGTTGAGCATGCGTTCAGAAGTCTTAAAAGAGCAACACTCCAATGCAGAAACTACAGAACCCAAACCACCAAAAAAGAAAATCAGCCTTGTGCTGGTGGCATCTGACTCAGATGATGAAAATGAACATGCATCCATCTGCACTGCTTTGGATTATCAAACAGAACCCGTCATCAGCATGGACGCATGTCCTCTGGAATGGTGTTTGAAACATGAAGGGATATATGAATCTTTAGCGCATTTGGCATGTAAATATCTTGTGATGCCAGCTACAACAGTGTCAAACGAACAGGTGACATTGTAAACAAGAAGCAGGCAGTATTACCTTCTGCAAATGTAAACAAACTTGTTTGTCTGAGCGATTGGCTGAACAAGAAGTAGGACTGATTGGACATGTAGGCTGTAAAGTTTTACATTGTTTTATTGAAATCAGGTTTTTTGGTACATAATTGTACATTTGTAAGTTCAACTTTCATGACAAAGAGATTGCACTACAGTATTTGTATTAGGTGAACTGAAAAATACAATATATTTTGTTTTTTACAATGCAAATATTTGTAATGTCACCTGAAAGTGACACTGTATACTTTGTATTCTGTGCTGTAATTGAAATCAATATATTTGAGAATGTAGAAAACATCAAAAAATATTTAAATAACTGGTATTCTATCATTGTATAACAGCACAATTAGTTTTTTAATAATTTGACAGCCCTACTACTAATGACTAACTACCTCTGCTATAGAGCTTTTCATCACTACATCTCAAAGCACTTTATAAAGGAGGTTAGTATTATTAGCCCCATTTTATGGATGGGAAATTGAGGCACAGGGAAGTGAAGTGACTTGACCAAGGTCACCCAGCAGACCAGTGGCAGAGTTGGGCATAGAACCCAGGTGTCCTGAATGCCAGTTTAGTGTTCCATCCATTAGGCCACACTGCCTCAGATCAGGATGAAAAAACACAGGTGTAGATTAAAAGAAATGTAGGTACAGGCCCTGCTTATTGGAAGGTGGCACTTGAGGTGAAAGAGACATTGAGAAGGGTGAAGGAAGTAAGTGGCACTGCACAGCCTTCCGTTTCTGAGTCTACACCCACTCTACAGCCAAAACAATGGACTCCTCGCTCCTACCCTACAGAGACCATTTCCGTAAATGGAGCTGCATGTGGGGCATTACTATTTCAGCTTTGTTATTCTCGCTAAAGCAGGAAACATAACAAATCTTTGCTTGCTAAATACCACATAAAGATGAAAAGTTAACCAACTGGCAATGGTAAATGACATCCTTGTTGTGCAAGCTCAGCTTCACTGGAATGTAAAAACTGGTAAGGGAGAAACCTGAGAAACTACCCCCCCCTTAGTGACACCAGACTCATAAACCTCCTCACACACAATACTTCCACAGTCAGCAAGATCCATGCTGCCTGTTGACCAGAGTGCCAGGTAAAAGGGTGTTTTTCCTCATCTCTCATGAGTGCTCATCCTCATTTAAATTTTAAAATAATTCTCCTTGGTTCTGAGCTGGAAGTGGACAAAAAGGGCCATTTTTCAAAATGTAGATGTACCCTCACAAAACATATATCCTGCACTCAGACTTACTGCACTTATGTACAAAAATCAGGTCAAAGCCAGGGCAAATTATCATTTATGAACTTCCCTCACCATTTGTATTTAACCACTTTGCATGTGCAAGTATGGAAATTGCATGCACAGTCACAGGTATAATTACTCACACATTATGTTTGCATACAAGCCTAGGCCTCAACTTTTTAAGTTTTTAGCCATAAGGAAAAAAACAACTCTCAAAGATGACAAAAAATGTAAATTAAAGAAGAAGAAAACCAATCAAGAAACATAGCTAAGCCTGAACATATGATGGTTTGTAATTGGAGTGAATATCAGCAGCAATCATTTGATATGTCATAAACATCTGCTTGCAGGAAAACGATTCACTGAGACATTTTAATTTTTGATAGAGACTAGGCAAGGATTTTCAAAGCCACCTAAAGAATCTGGACACCTAGTACACCATAAAGGGTCAGAAAGAAGGTTAAACATGGAATCAGGAAGAATGAATAGGCATGGAGATCAACTGAATCGGAACAAAAGGTGAGTTTGCTCTCTTGGAGAAAGCAAGAAATGGCCCATGTCTTTACTGTAAATTTAAACCATATTAGGGCTTCTATAAAGTTAAGAAAGCGTATCATCGTTTTTCAATATACCTTGCCTTTTCAAGTCCTCTGAAGTCATGGGTGGCTGGTGCCTGCTACATTCACTATGCTTGACACATATCTTTCATCAAAACCCAGTTAAACATTCAGACAACTTTCAGGGATTGGGGGGATGGCATTTTTTTTCAATACTGCATACCTTGGTTTTGCAATATTATTATATTAATATTATAATTTCATTCCCTTTGAGATAATTATTGTTTTCAAATTTACAAAACCATTCCATATAATGTAGTAAAAAATAGCATTAATCTACCCCCTACAATCAGTCTATCTATGGTAATTATATGTCCCCTATTACTATAATATCTGAGTACTTCAGAATCTTAAATGTATATATCCTCACAATACCCATTTTACAGGTGAGGCAAAGACAGTTTAAGGTTGGAATGCCCAAAAGGGATCAAGCACCTACATTCCCTTGGAATTAGTGGAAAGCCTTATTCCTTTTGAGCATTCCACCCTTAGTGATTTTCCCAAGGTCATACAGGAAACCTATGGTAGGGCCAGGAAATGAACCCAGGTCTCCTGAGCACCAAGAAAGTGCCTTAACCATAGGGCCATTCTTCTTTTGCATTACTGCACTCCATGCTCCACATATGGTGACTGGTAGCTCCATGTTCCACTGTGGCTGTGATGTTCCTCCCCTAATGAATTCTGGAAAGTTTCTTTTGAGAGGAGCCATTAACCAGATTCTTTGGCAGACCTGAAAAGAAATGAAAGCTAAGTTGAAAGCCCGTCTTTCCTTTGCTCTTTGGGATGTTCAGCATGTGGGACCTGACCCTGTGATGTGTTACACGCTCTCAATTCCCATTTAGATTCAATGAGAATTGAAAGTGCTGGGCATCTCACAAGCTTGGGCTCATAACTCTGAAGATAGGCAATTTAAAAAAATAATTCCTGGTTGCCTTTAAAGGTCTAATGGTAGACTGCCTGAGCAGCCATAAAATAGGTAATAAATTATTATCAAAACTAAAGCCCCACACCTACTGCATAAGCACACAACTGAATGAGACCAAAGTACTGTGTTGCTGTAAATCTCTGACCGTGTGGATATCATGTTGTATGTCGTCTCCATTTCTGCTTCATGGGTCTACTTATAGAAAGAGGAAAGCGTTTCTGAGAAGTAAGCAACTTTGTTTAAGTATACACACTTCAAACAAATCATAAAATGGGGCAGGAAGTGCAGAAATGACTTCATTTATAAGCTTTGCTTCTAGAACTGCTCAGTAGAAATATTTACAGTTACATTTAATTTAAACAACCATAGTTCCTATTGCCAGTTTAGGTCAAATCCTGCCTTTAGTGGGTGAAGGCACTTCACTTATTTAATTACTTGCTCCCTTAGGTTTTGACCATGTGGCTCTACATGGGCATAGGGGTCCAGCTGCACGGATGGGTTTTGTTTACTGCTTACCTGAGTAAGTGGAACGGTGCTGTCCAGACGTGTGGCACCAAAGCCATCCTGCCTGGCTCAGAGCAGCAGGGACTGGATAGGTTAATACACAAAAAAAGGGCACCCCTGACTAGCTCATTCTACAAACTGCAGCATAATTTTGAGCCATTGAGGCCTGGCCATGCTCTCTAGCATGAAGACATGCCCTTTAGCCTAGCAAGCAAACCAAGTCCCTCTGCTAATATCCTTCGCCCCCCATCCACTTCCTTCTCCTCATTCAGCTACCTCCTTGAGACCCACTTTGGTAAAGCCTACCAGACCCTCACCAGCTAATAAAGGACAGATTGAAGGTCAGCAGGTAAAGTTGCTCTTTACTTAGGTATTACATTTAAAAAGAAGAAGGTTCAGGTTTTCTGGAATCCATTCACTTTGCACCACTCAGGCAACATAAAGTGCATGGCTTCCAGCTGGAAGTAACCAGCAGAGCATTCCCGTTGTACCAGAGAGCGCCTCGCTGATGCAAAGCCTAGCACTGCAGCCCCTGTTCCACTGAACACACAAAGAACTCTTCAATCCATTATTCCCATAGGAACACTACACACCACCTTGTAAGACTCAAATCAGGATCCCCACTCTAGTTAACACACAGCACTTAGATGTATATAGTGAAATCCAGAATAAATTTATTATCAAAGAACAGAGATTCAAATGACAGAGAGTGAGAATATTGGAAACAAATGGTTATATAAAAAAATGAACATTTTCTGACAGGTTTCAGAAGGGTAGCCGTGTTAGTCTGTATCAGCAAAAACAACGCGGAGTCCTTGTGGCACCTTAGAGACTAACAAGTTTATTTGGGCATAAGCTTTCGTGGGCTATAACCCACTTCATCAGATGCATGGAGTGGAAAATACTGTAAGCAGGTATAAATATACAGCACATGAAAAGATGGGAGTTGCCTTACCATGTGTGGGGTCAGTGCTAAGGAGGCCAATTCAATTAGGGTGGAAGTGGCCCATTCCCAACAGTTGACAAGAAGGTGTGAATATCAAAGAGGGAAAATTACTTTTTGTAGTGCTAACAAGGCCAATTCAAAGTGGATGTGGCCCATTCCCAGCAGTTGACAAGAAGACGTAAGTATCAACAGAGGGATAATTATTTTTTGTAGTGCCAATGTTTTCTAGCACCTAAACTTAACCAAGAAGGCATTCTCCGCTCTCTCACGAGATAGCTTACCCCAAGACCTTTTCCCAGCATTTTCAACCAGTTTGGCTGAGATTTCCTTCTCATAAAACCAAGCTCTCTGGTGGCTTGTCCTCACAGATTGAAGGAATGAGGGTGTACCCCTTAGTTATACCCCGCAAAATTCATTGTTCTTACTTGTAAACAGGGCTCTCCCCTGCTGGTTTACTTCTTCCTGTAAATGTCCTCTCTTTGAAGATTTCACAATCTTTCATTAGCATTCATCTCAGACTGTAAATGGAGGACCATTATGAATCATACAATACTTAATTTACATATAAACAGACAGATAGATAAACATTTCTTGCCTGAAAGAAAACCTGCTTTTCACCTTTCTAGCATCCAGTCTTAGTCCAGTGTTTCTCAAATGTGGCCACCAAGGGCTTTTCTTGTGGCCACGGCCTCTTGGGTTGTGATTAGGAGGGGGAGGGCAAAGTAGCGCCCTGTCTCCTTCTCTACCTCCCCAAAACTATGCATGCCCATGTTAAAAAAGTGGGCAGGAATGGCTCCACTGCCCCCCCACCCCCAGTTCCAGCGCCCCTGCCTGTACTCCTATGTAGCTCTGTATCCTTTGCCAGTTGTCATCCAGGGGTTCTTGGGTCACAAGATCCTTTATAGAAATGCAAAAAGAAATAATAACTGTTTTTCATTTTATTTACAAGGTCTCTTAAAATAGATTTGTATTTATATACTTGTCACACAGAATTCTGCACACAGGGGCTGGGATTGTCAAAGTTATGTAAGAATTTCTGGCACCCAATTCCCCTGGACTTTCAGTGGGTGTTGGGTGCTTAAATCCTATAGGTACCTTTAAAAATACCAGCCAGTATTAAAAACTAATACTCTTTTTATAGTATCTCCCATACAAGGATCTACATGTTCAATATCAAAGAGATGGGGATACTGAAAATCAGATTAAGGGCTAGAGCCAAAGCCTATTGAATTCAACAGAAAGACTCACACTGACTTCAGTGAGCTTTGGAACAAACCATAAGTGACTTCCTTAAGGTTTCCTAGGTTACCTGTGGTAGACCTGGAGAATATGCTCTATATGTCCTGTATTTACTCTCAAGATCATCCTTCCTCTTCTAAAATCAAATATACTTTGAATTTGAAAGCTGGTGAGTTAATATTTTGTGCTGTTGCTTATATCATGCCTTTCATCAAGCTATCTCAAATAGTGGTTTGTCCCACTTGAAAAGTTCGCTTCCTGTTATTGTTCAAATCACTGGGAATAACTAACAAAGCATGACAGCGGTAAGAAGCCAGAGTTCCTTTTGCACTCATCATTTATAATCAAATGCTACCAAAAAAAAAAAAATTGACTCAGGTTGAGGAAATAAAGCAGATTAGCAACCAGGGAATGACAGTTACTTTTCCCTCAAAGACATACAAACAATTTCATAACTGCCACCGTCCCCTACACATAGGTTGAAATGAAAGGAAAAATCGTTGGATATAAAAATATAACTTCTTAAGAACTGCCAGTAGTGAAAGGGAATGAATATATTATGTATACGTAGATACCTGTACTATATTAATTTATCTCATATTATACAAACTATCATTTTTATGTCATCATAGATGTGCATGTAGGCACTAACACATAACCAGACACACCCACCCACTCTATCTCATGGAAAAGATACCACTAATGTGACCACAAAATTGAAAAACCAAGCAGTCCGAAGTCACGAAATGCAGAATTAAGATTAACTGCTCTCTTGTGTTTATGCCTTAAGAAATGGGTCAAGATTCTGCACCATGGAAGTGGATGGCAGTAATGCCATTTTCTTCAATAGCATCAGGATTATTAAGCCACCATTGTCCTACTCCCCCTCAGGTCCTTTGCCAAAAGCAAAGCATGGTATTCCAGATAATTTGGCCACATAACTTTAAAACGACTGAATTAATTTTCTTCAAATTTGTCTTAGATCTTTTTGAAATTCAAGCACTATCAAACAAGCCACGTTTGTTGAGGCTGCCTTATTGCTGAGTTATCCATGTTCAAAAGTGAGAGAGTGATACATATGGGGGAAAGAGTTTTAATGCATTCATAACTCAAATCTAACTGAACCAATTTTGTTTATGCTTTCAAAAAAAACCCAGTCTTTTGGGATGAGACCACCAAAAGGAGTTAAATTGACAAAGTTATTAGCAACTGAGATGGGGTTAGGAATCTAAACTGAAATTCCATTTTAATTATACTGCACAATTTCTGCACATATTTTACCTCAATAAAATGTCTATACTCTCATGAGAGATCATGGAAACTCTGAATGCATCCAAGCTTCTCTCCGCAGGTATGTATGTATTTCACAATAATAATAAATTAATGAACATTTTGGATTGTGTACTAAAGTATCACAAAATGCTTTACAAACACACTCATGTATTATGTCTCACAAGCTTCCTGTGTGTTACAGAAGTCTAATATTATTCCTACTTTGCAGAAGAGGAAACTGGGATTAAAAGAGAAGACTATTCTGCTTCTCTTTTTGCAAGTGAAGCCACTTTAAAAGTGCAAGGCCCACAAATACTCACATTTGCACTCAAAGCCAAGTAGAAATTCATATGACTGGGGGATTGACTTGTTGAGGAGTGCATGTCCCACGGTTCTATATGAACTTTTAAAAGCTTTAGATGAAATTCTCAGCTGCACCCAATAAACTTTAAGCGTAGCTGAGAGAAGGGGTGCACAAAAGAACAGTATGTGCCTCTGCCGTGGGGATGGCTGGGTCAAAGGAGCTGATAGTTGGCTCTGTGCAACTGAGGGATTCCTATAGTGCGGGGGAATCCTCAGCTGGCTGAGTCCATTGGGTTTACAACTCCTTTATGCCACCAAAACAGCACAAAGGACCGTAGTGCAGTGAAGAATCTGGCCCTTTATTTTCAGTTTTTAAAAGTAAACATTTAAAGACCAAAATAAAGAAATCTATAACTGTAGTTGTGGAGATGTCTGTATTGATGGCAGGGCTCTGCAAGTGAATCCTTTAGTGGCCTTCCTATCTTTAAACCCCTTAAGCCTAATTCTTTCTTACACTGAGGCCAGGTCTACACTATAGATCTATATCGGCATAAATACGTTGCTCAGGGTGTGAACAATCCACATCCCTGAGTGATGTAGTTATACCCAACCTAACCCCCCCGTGTAGACAGGAAGCTCTCCCGTTGGCGTAGTAGCATCTTCACTAAAGTGCAACAGCAGCACAGCTGCACCACAGTAGTGCTGTACGTGAAAACAAGCCCTACTGAGGACACTTTACATCACTCTGCCAATGCAAAGGAGCCTTAAAGTGTAAGTAAATTTCCAGAGAGGTGTTAAGTGGCCTTCCTGTAAATGAGAGTCAGTTCTTTGGTCTGAGTTTTTAAGTACTGAGAGACTCTACAGGCCTCCGAATTGGAGGGTAGGATTTTCTCTCCCAGATGATGTAGGGACTAGACTGGAATCAGCCAGGAAGAACTGTTAAAGGAGCCACATCCCAAAGTTGTTGTTGGCCTCCTCCCTTTCCTTGGCTAACAATTGGGTAACTGAAGTCAGAGTGGGGAGTGAAATACCCCAAACATTTACCTCCATGTTATTATTATTGATGGGGAAGGAGAAGCAAATTGCTGACATAGACTATTTGGATTTCTCTGGTAATCTGCCAAATGGCAGGCCAGTCATCCAGAGACAAGGGTTAAAATCCTTCTGAGTTGCTAAAAATAGTTACCAAGAGTTCAAAGTCTTGCCATAGATGACAGGAGCTTACCGAGCACTCCCAACTCACTTTATAATTTTAAATGGAGAACCAGCAGAGAATGTACTGTGTTGCTGAGCCCTGGCCCTGTTTGCTGGTTGTACCACAGAACTCTGAAGTGCTCTGTGGCCAGTGGTGCAGGTTTAAACTTCAAAGATTTGGATGCTGTGGGTCTCTACATGAGCTCTTTATTTCATTGTGGACCCTGCAGCTCTCCAAAGCATGGCTCTTTGTTTCCGCTCTGCACTGAGCTTCCACAGAAGGTCATCCTTTTTGAGGAAAAGAGCAGTCCAGTATTGCCAACCCCAAACATTCAAAAATCACGAGTCAGACTTATCAAAAATCATCAGATTGGCTTTCAAATCATGAGATTATTTAAAAATAATAGATTTGGTGTTCTTTGTATTTGCCTTCTCTTTTGAGCCTTTAGGGAGCACTGGAGATCACATTCTGAAGCTTTTGCCACAGCAACGAGGGCTAGAAACTGACTTTTTCTTTAAGAATGAAGGCTGAAATCATCATATATCCTCTTGATTCCAGTAGCTGGGGCTTTAAGGAAAACAATAGTTATCATGAGACTCATGACAAAATCATGAAAGTGGGCAACACTGTCCCACAGAGCCAGGATCTGTGACTTTCTAACCCATCTGCAACCTTGGTCTGGACAGTTGTGGATATTGCATACTGAAGGGAAGCCTTGCCTTACCTAAAGGAATTTCCTCCTATTCCTTCTTCTTCGGTCTCATTAAGCTTTCTCTGACATAGCTGACACTAGTGCTGACAAAGAGATCAGCTGGCTAAGGAGGCTGTATTAGTAACGTGGCTGGCATTTTGCTTCGTGCATCTGAGATCGCTTCTGAGCACTGACTCTGCTTGGTCTGCTTGGTGTGAGGGCCTTACATTCTTGCCTTAGATTGAGCTTCCCAATGCTTTAGTGGATTTACCGTTGTGCTGTTGGGTTCGTTTTTCTACAGATTTATGCTAATATCTATGCTTTTCATATTTTTCTCACTGTCTTCAGTCTCTAGACAGACACTGGAATTGTTGAAATACTGAGCATCTGTATCTTAATACACTTCTAAATCTCCTGTTGACCCTGTAACTCATTCGTCACAATTTATGATTCCTCTGAGTTGATATGTATTTGCTGAATTATTATTTTATTGAAAGCATGTCTAAAGTGTATTAGAATGTGTGGATCTAAAAGTTCCTTTGTGAAAATTCTTCCCTCTCATTCGCCCAAACCCTTTGCTTCAGTCAGAGATGCGAATCCTAAATTTTATTTTCCCTTTATAGTGTATGGAAAATCCTGAATTTTAAAATGTTAACAAATGATAATGATACTCAGCATTTAGTGCTTTAGGTCTCTTTTATAATCGATAAGTAATTAATCCTCATTTCTCTAAGGTAGGTAAATCAATTTTGTTAGCCCCATTTTATGGGCAGGTAAATGGAAGCACAGAGAGGTTATGTGAGTTACCCAAGGACAAAGTGAGAACCAAGGTCAAAGCCATACCAAGAACTCAAGAGTTCCTAGCTCCCAGACCTGTGCTCAGATTGTTAGATCACACCTCTTTCAACAAATGACTTTTTTTGTTGTTGTCAACAAAGATCTTAATGGCACATTTATACTTGTTATTAATTGATGGCAGTGCTTTATCCTTTACTAGCAATCAAAAAGAGGCAGCATCTTGAGAGTTCGTTGGAGCTGGAGCACCCACACCTGTGAACAAACTAATGCCATTAGGCCAAATCTTATCCATGTAGACAAGCCAAAGAGATGGGCTATGTGCAGGGTGCGGTGGATCTGAGAGGAGACAGACTCCTCTCCCAGCCAGTCTATGGAGCTACACAGACACTCTGCAACTGGCCACTACAACCCTAAGCCTTAGCTTTCACAGCTGCTGCATGAGATATGGCCAGTGGATCTGCAATTCCACTGGTTAGATTTCCTTTTTCCCCAAAATTTTCTGCATGCCATGATGAATGGAATCCCCAGAGAGCGCAGCTTCATGGTAAACTCCCACATCCAGCCACTTGCTCCAGTATTACTCCAGTTCTAAAACCTATTGGATCTCCTGTGCTCCTAGAAGATCTGGGAATAGGATTTGACCCATCATGTAGGCTGAGCAGTAGAGCTGAGTGAATTTTTTTAGTGAAATAGTAAATCTGCTGAAAGTTGTAGTTTTGAGGTGACCAAAACTATTCATGAATTCAGGTCAAATTCAGAGAATAGTTTCAGCTGAATAAAAATGAGGGATTTTGTTTTCCAAAAAATCAAAATGATGTTTTGTTTTGAAATATAATTTCAAAATGCCATTTGAAACATTTTGTTTGATCCAAACAACATTTTGGGACCCAAACATTTTGGTAAGAAAAATAAAACATAAAAAAATCAGTTCAGGTATGAAATGAACCAAGTTTTTTTTCAGATTTTTTTTTATTTCGCCACTGAACTGAAAAATCAATTAGTCTCTCAGCTATACCGATTAATAAAGTTGGTGATGTCATAGCACTCAGTTCCTTATGATATTCTCAACCTACTATACACTTAAAAGTTACTTGCTGAAGGGATGAAAATTGGAGTTGTGCCCTTTTTTGTTTCTTTACAAGTCACAAAGACGGCTTGAAATGGTGTTTGTTTGCTTCTTTTTAAATACGCTCCAGTGGTATAATACTATAGTAATTATTCTTTATAGACTAGAGTACAGGTACACCTCCCTCTGAAAGATTGGCTGTAGACCACTATCCAAGGCAGGATACCAGACTACATGCCTTGTTCCCAACTATCTCAATTTTATCCCAAGTCTTGCAATATTTGATGTTCTTCTCAAAGCCCCATCTTCTGGAGTCAAGTGATTAAGTGAGTTCAGCTTTCATTTTTAAATGAAAGTCATCATGGCTGCAGGGGGAAATTGAAGATATGATGAGAATGTACCCAAAGGCTCAAAGCCAGAAAGCAAACCAAAGGAACCCAATATATATATAATTATTTTTAAATCTCATGCTTTTTAAGGCCACTCTTATGATTTTTGGTACCTGACTCATGATATTTGAATGCTTGGAGTTAGAAATACTGTACATAGTCCACTGGAAATTCCTATGATCCTAGAAATCTTCTGCTTTATGGAGTCAAATCCAGTCTCCTGTGCACAGCCTGAGTAAGCAGACAATCCACCAACGAGATCAGCGAGGGCAGGGAGGGAGAGCCAGGGTGAATGGCAACTGGTTCCATGTCATTTTGGAGTCTCTGGGCACCCATCTGCTCTGCCTCTAGCCCACTGTGTTCCTAACCTTCCCATCAGCAGGAGAGGATATACTCTCTGGCATGCAGGGGGTGCATGGTTTCCTGGAACCATGCTCCCCTGGAACCATTCTCCCCTGCAGAACTATGCCAGAGTCACAGGAGTAAGGGTAGGATTTAATTTATGTGAACAATCTTGTAAACAAAAATAGAAAAAGTCTCAACAGCTTTGTAACTGATGTGTGATTTGCGTGAAGGAATAAATATAACCCATTGACATTTTGCCACTATACAGCAAAAAGGAAAGAACCCAAAATCTGATATTTTAAGTCCAAACTGTAAATAGTATGTGCTGCCCTTCACATCCCATGCTGTATGCTTCGGAAAAGCAGTGCGGTGCCAGAGAGAGGAGTTCTTTTACAAAGAACAAAAGAAAAATTGCAGAAACTGGAAACCTACACAATTTACTGCACGTAAATCTCTTTCATATGGTAACGAATGGCCTAGATTGCAAACTGTGAACTTAAAGACACCTTAATGGTCCAGGAAGTTGAGAGTTATTTGAGTTAAATATTGTGCAATGCAGGTGCAGGCTGCAGATGGGAGGTTTGGGTGTCAGAGCATGCCAAGTGCATAACAAAACTCAATTGAAGGAAGCCAATTTTAAGACCACAGTCTGAATTAGTTGAATATAAATGACAGGAATTCCATAGATACCCTGTGGGAGACGTTTTCAAGATTCTTCAGTGTGAGTTTGCCTAAAGAATCACTGATACAGTATAAAGGCACATTATCTTTTTTATATAATTAAAGTTATCATTTTTCATGCCAAAGTATATTCCCTCTAAAATATACAAGCTAAATTCTCTGTTGATGTAACTCGATTGGAGGCAGCAGAGAGTTTAGCTCACAATACATCCATGTTCACTGAATTTGTAGGTGTGCGCAATTTAGACTTACACGGATGTAAATCAGGAGTAACTCTATTGTTCAGTTAACCAGTGTAACCAAGATCAGAATCCTGCCTTGTATCAGCAGTGATAAAGATTTTCAAATCAATATTGAAACTTTAGGCAGACTCCCTATCATACAGGAGATAAGAATTGGGATTCTTAGATTTAAAAGCCACCGAACATTCAAGACTATAGATAGGCAGCCTCCAACATTTAAAAACTAATATATATTTTAATTTTAAATATCCCACTTTGATTCATTTTAGCCTTTAATAATTTCAACCTTTAGGAAAACATTTACATTAAAATGATCATTTAAAATTTACTTTAGACTTAAGAACTGGAGTTTTTACTCAAACCACAGAGCAGAGTGCTGTTATTTCAATCCTTTCCACTGTGTTTCCTCCACCTTTTATTCCTACACATCTCCACACCCAACCCAGGACTTGCCTAATGTTCTTAAGGTCAAAAGGAATCCTATTTTGGTATGCGTCCTACCTTTAAATTTCATCTATCCTCATATGTGTTCATACATAAAAACAGAAGCTGTAGCTTGTCTAACCTGTAAAATTTAAAGTAACCAATCAGATTACAGAAGAAACAAAAAAATATGAACAAATATTCCTAAAAAAGGAGAAATGAGGCCAAACTGCAAAGTCTGCATGGTAGTCTGCATGCAAACTTCACCAAAATTCAGAGAAGAGGGAGTTCACATCTCCATTTTGATTTTTGCCAATCTGTACTAGGTAGCAACGATAGTTCATGTTTTAGAGGGGGAAAAAATGTCATGAAGAAAATACAAAAACTGTGTAACGTGTCCGTAAAACAAATGTTCTTTGCTTGGCTAAATGACAATGTTTAATAAATGCCTACCACAAGCAACATTTAAAGAAAAAAAAAAAAAGAATGGCAACTGGCCAGAAAAAATCCACGCTGCATAATATGTTCCAGTAAATAGCCTTTTGGTGAACCTGCTGGCTCACTCTTTCCTTGAACAGGATCTTTAAAGAACAAAAGAAAAACTGATGGACATTTTCCTTTTTGTTAGTTTCCCCAAGTTGCACTCAATGGCATTGTTTAGTATGAGTTTGAAATGAGAAAGCTGCACTTCTACATTGCCTTATAACCATATTAGTATATTGCCATGCTCTCTGTTGACTGGTTTCTTTGGTTTTGGTATTTTAACTTAGTATTGGTATTGGCATTCTAACATAGTATTGGTTTCAGACCAGCAGCCATGTTAGTGAGCTGTAGCTCACGAAAGTTTATGCTCAAATAAATTTGTTAGTCTCTAAGGTGCCACAAGTACTCCTTTTCTTTTAACGTAGTATTGGTATTCTAACTTAGCTAATATGATGCACATTTTATAAAGAAAAAGGCAGAAAACCTTTGGCTTACTTCCCCCATTATTCAGTTTCACATCTGTAAAATGAGAATTATACATATATATATCCCTGCTTTACAAGTATTAGGAATTAGGGCCTGCAGCAAAGCGAGTCTCCAGGCAACCTAGCAAGTGCAGCTGCCTGTAGTAGGCTGCCTGATTGGCTACCCTGCCTGACTGGTGGGAAGAGTCAGCAGACCAGTGCTTAAGCCAGCTGCAGTTTGGCAATTGCTCAAAGCATTTGCCCATGGCTGCAATAGCTCTTGTGCCTACTTGTTCCTAGCTCCACTCTTGCATCAGACCCAGCCCCACTCCTGCTTTGGTCCCTGCCTTGCCTCACTCCAGCTTACCCAACTCTGACCCATGGCTCTGATTCCTGACTTTTGACTCCGGCTCTGACCCCTGGCTCTGGCATCTGGCCTCCAACTCTGGGCTCCTATTCTGGCTACCAAATCCTGCTCTAACCACTAGGCCTGGCTTCTGCTCCAATCACTGGGCATGACTGCTCACATCCCAATCTCTGACAACAAGTCTGTCATGTGGAACAGTTAACAAATGGGCTTCATTCTGCAACACTCAGGCCTTGTCTACACTACAAAGTTTTGTTGGCAAAAGCTGCCTTTTGCCAGCAAAACAGGGGAGGTGTACAAACTACAAAGCTACTTTTGGTGGCAAAACTGTGCTGTTTTGCTGATATAACATAATCACCTGCATGAGAGGCATAAAGCTTTTTGTGGCAAAGTGAAAGCGACAAAGCGTCAGTGTAAACACTGCTGTTTCTTTTGTCGACATAACTGGCTTCCACCATATCCCACAATGCCTGCCGTGACCACTCTGCTCACTGTTTTGATCTCTGCTGCCCTGAAGGCATGCGCTTCTCCCCTTTCAAAGCTCCAGGAAGTATCTGACAGCTGAGCTTGCTGCTCCTTTTGGGGAACAAAGAACAAATCATTAGCATGGAATGCTCTTGTTCTGCCCTGCATTAGGAACACAGGCAGGCAGACTGCTGCTGCAGGGGAAGGGGGAGAGGTGGGAACTGACATGCTCCTTTGACATTCCTCAGCACGGAGAGCTCACAGAGCTGTTCAGGATGCCACTCCTGGCAGCAGAGGAGGCTGTGGGAGAACTTGGAGGTAGGGTGAGCAGGTGTCCTGGTGGCTCCGGTAAGCAACGCTGATGGGGCCATTGACTGTCTAGTTGGCGGCACCATGCAGCAGGGCTGGCAGGCTCCCTGCTAGCCTCCGCGCCACGCAGCTCCTGGGAAGCAGCCAGCATGTCTCCCCTCCGGCTCCTCCCAGCCAATGGGAGCTGCAGGGGCTGTGCCTGTGGATGGGACAGCGCACAGAACCACCTAGCCGAGCCTCAGCATAGGAGCTGGAGAGGTGACATGCCACTGCTTCTGGGAGCTGCTTGAGGTAAGCGCCACCCAGAGCCTGCACCCCTGACCTCCTCCCGGGCCTCAACCCCCTGCCCCAGCCCCAGCCCTGATCCCTCTCCCACCCTCTGAACCCCTCAATCCCAGCCCAGAGCACCCTCCTGCACCCCAAATTCCTCATCCCCAACCCCACATCAGAGCCTGCACCCCCAGCTGGAGCCCACAACCCCCCAGGACTCCAAACCCCTACCCCAGTCTGGAACCCCCTCCCACACCCTGAGCCCCTCATTTCTGGCCCCACCCTGGAACCCATACCCCCAGCCCAGAGCCCGTACCTCCTCCCACACCCCAACCCCCTGACTCAGCCTGGAGCCCCTTCCCATACTCCGAACCCTTGATTACACCCCCCAACCCAGAGCCCCCTCCTGCACCCCAAACCCCTCATCCCTGGCCCCACTCCAGAGCCTGTATCCTCAGCTGGAGCCCTCATCCCCTCCCGCACCCCAGCCCCCTGAGCCGTCCGGTGAAAATGAGCAAGTGAGTGATGGTGGGGAGAGCGAGCGACAGAGGGAGGGGGGGATAGAGTGAGTGTGGGTGGGGCATGGAGGCAGGGCAAGGGTGTTCAATTTTGTGTGAGAAGAAAGTTGGCAACCCTCAGTCAGAGGGAATCACAGAACCATTCGCAGGCAGGCAGAGCTGGCTGCTGCAGGAGAGACTGCTGTGCTATTCTATGGGGTTACATGTGGAGGGGGGATGTCCCCCTCCCCCTGTTTCAGGATAGGTCCGTCAGCCTCCTGTCTCCCCCGCCCCAGACACACTACTCTCCTCTCCCTTCCCTACACACTTCAGTTGAAAAATGACTGACAGTCTACTAGGATGCCTCTGAAAGGATGGGATTGAGAAACCTGTATCATGTGACGCTCTGCCTGCCCCATGAGGCATTGCAAACCCTTTCCAAAGCACCGTGCAGCCAATTGCACAGTGGGATAGCCACCACAGTGCACTGCTTTCAGTGTTCATGCAAGAGCTGTTAGTGTGGATGCACTTTGCAGAAACAAGGAGCTAGCATGCAACAGTGGTTTTAATTAAAGCACTTTAATTAAAGTGGCATAACTTTTGCGGACAAAACGTTGTAGTGTAGACAAGGCCTTAATCTTCCACACGGCCCCCCCTAACTTCATTGAAAGTATTTGCATTACTAAGGTTTGTTGGATCAGGCTCATTGTTTTTGACTTTCTTTGACTATATAAGTGCTAAGTACTGCAGTGATGTTGCATACATGGCGGGCGGGTGGGGGGAAGGAGGTTTTGTGATGCACTCTTCTTGGGGTTTTTTTTGTATACCTTCAGTTGCCAAGTCGTACACAGACAAGGTGTCTTGGGGTACTTCTGATGGAAATCTCACACATAGGTTAGTCTTTGCAGGATCGAAGCCATACTTGTTAATTCACAAAAGGTGAAATGCAGCCTTCTGAAGAGAAACAGCATAATGACTATTGGGAATTAGTGGGAATTAAGTGGAGCACAGGCCTTTTGTGCGCCCTTTGTATGGGGATGAATTTCAACCAATGGGTTTCCACGTGTATGTTGATTTTCCACTTATTGCAATTTTTGAACTTCCCAGCAGTCCATTAGTACATGGCAAAAGCACTAATCTTTATTTTGCCTTTTGTGCACTTGTCACCATAATTTGCTGCATTTGTGCTCAGAATATTCTACATTAAAATCCTTTTTCCAATTAGCCTTTACTTTCTTCAATTCAACCCTCATGCTTGCTAAGAAGAAATGAATACAGATTGGTGATGTTTTTATTAACTGCTTCTACTTCTAAGAGCTGATTTGTTAACTGACTAAATCCTGTTTCATGGAGTGTTCTGGAAATAAAATGTTTCTCTGAGAAAATGTCTAAGTTGAGGGTGTCTGTATAAATATAAGTAACTCTAGCCTCCTTGAATGTTATAAATATTTGGTCTTCCTGTGAGTACAATAACACCAACCTCTTTCCAAACCAAAAGTGATTCCTTCTGAGAACTTCCAGCTTACAAGGGTTGTGTATCAAAGGTCAGTGTGTGATATTCTTTGGGAAGATTTGCAGTGTTTAAAGACTTTATGCTCAACAGTAAATTCTATAGGAAATGCCCAGCCTGTAGTAAGGAAAAATCTTCTTCATTTTTAAATTATTTCACTATTTTCCCCAAAGCGATAAAATCATATAGTTTTTAAATACATAAACTATCTAACCTGAATCTCATTAGTTTTTTTAAAATGAATATTTCCTTAAAACTTTCTGCTTACATTGAGCCAGCTTTTATTGTGCATTTTACAGCTTAAATAAAAATAGCTGAAATACATTTTTATTATAAATCAGTAAAATCCCATTAGTAAATCTGATTATTGGTTGGCCCTTCTTTGAATTTACTTTCCTGGAATATTGTAGGCCCATCAAATTTTAAAAGAGACAACTAATTTTGCACCAGACCCTAACCTTCCAACTGAATCATGATTTCCAAAACAATATACCCAAATAGAGCAAAACATAATGAGATAAATCCCAATATGAACTACTGTCTCTCTTCTTTTATTTTTAATCATTAATTTTCACCAAAGGTGTGAACTTTGCTACCGCAGATATTCCATGTTAGGCATCATCAAAGAAAATAATGCCACAAAATGATTGGACATGCTCAAAGCCCAAGTACTCTGCATTTTCACTGCCATGCGGTATATTGCTGTAGCTCACGAAAGCTTATGCTCAAATAAATTTGTTAGTCTCTAAGGTGCCACAAGTACTCCTTTTCTTTTTATTATTTGAACCGTATGTCTTCTACTGGTATAGTCATTTAGTTAGAAGTATACCTAATATTTGTGTCCCTCCTTGATTTTCTTTGTTGAGCTGTTGATAACAGGGAAAGATTGTAATGGGCACAAGATGGACCATGGCCAGAGGAACAGGGTGGACAGGTTAATATCATTTATTGGACCAACCTCTGTTAGTAAAAGAGACAAGCTTTTGAACTACACAGAGCTCTTCTTCAGCACTGGGTAACGTACTCAGAGTGTCACAGCTAAATACAAGGTGGAACAGATTGTTTAGCGTAAGTAGTTAACACATATTCATATTGTAAGGTGAAGTGGCCTGTTAACATCTCTGCAGTAATAGGACAAAAGGGGGGTGGGGGGGTTTAGTGGCAGTGGTTACCGTCTTTGCCGCCCCAAGCAGCGTGCCAAATTGCCACCACCGCGAGCGGCTGAAGAGATAGAAGCTGCCGCTGAATTGCCGCCTCCGCAAGCAGCTGGAGAGATGGGAGCTGTCGCCAAATTGCCGCCGCCACGGGTGGCTGAAGATAGACGCTGCCTCTGATTTGCCGCCATGGGCGACTGAAGATAGAGGCTGCCGCTGAATTGCTGCCGCCGCGGAAACACCCTAACGGCACACGGGCTGCCGCCCCTTGCAGATTGCCGTCCCAAGTACCTGCTTGGAACGCTCGTGCCTGGAGCCGGCCCTGGTTAGTAGATTACAGATTGTTGTAATAAACCATACATCCAATGTCTTTATTAAAACCATGATTTTTAGTGTGTAACAAAGCTATGAATTTAAGCTCACTGGCTGGTCTTTTGAAGACGTTTTGCAGGTTTCTGTTGGAGGACCAGGGATGAGAGGTCAGATACAGAGTGATCATTTTGTGAAAAGTGTCCACCTACAAGTGATCTGGTATTTTTGTCTCATCATTTTTCTGTGTGAGTTCATTTGAGAGCATAGTATTTGTCTGGTTTCACCCACATAGTTGTTACTGAGGCAGTTAATGCACTGGATGAGCTATATCACATGTTGTGATAGGCATGTGTAGGACCCATAAGTCTTGAAAGGTGTGTTGTGAGGGGTATTGATAATTGCAGCAGATCATTGCTGCAGGTTTTGTCTCTTGTTATGGCAGGATTTGGTGCCGCTTTGAGTTGGTGGGTCCTGGTCTGTGGACAGCTTGCTTCTGATGATGAGCTTGGTGTGATGGGACGGTGGGTTTGTTTTGAAGGCCAAAAGAGGGGATTTGGGAAAGATTTCTTTCAGAATGTGGTCCCCACTGAGTATGTAATTGCTGTAATTGCTTAATGATACCCTGTATGGGTTCCAGTGTGGGGTGGTAGGTGATAACTAGGGGTGTGTGATCAGAAAGCTGGGTTTTTTTTCCATATTGAAGTAGTTCTCTCAGGATATTCGGGTGACCTGTTCCATAATGTGATCTATTTCTCTGATGGAGTGTCCTTGTTTGGCGAAGGTGACTTTTAAGTGTGCTATGGTGTACATTCTGGACTTTCTCCTCAGAGTATATTCCGTGGTATCTGAGTGCATGGCTATAGATAACAGATTTCTTGGTATGTCTGGGGATCTGTGAAGGTACGTGTGGTGAACTGTGGGTTTCTTGTAGATAGTTGTCAGTAGCGTTCGATTGCTGAAGCTGATCATGGTGTCCACAAAGTTGATGTTGGTGCAAGAGTTTTCTAGAGAGAGTTTGATGGCTGGGTGGTGGTTGTTGAAGTTGTGGTGGAAATTTATGAAGGAGTTTAAGTCATCTGTCCAAAGGATGACAGTATCATCAATTTATCTCAGGTATATCACTGGTTTCATAGTGTATTTGTCTAGAAATACTTCCTCAAGTTTGCCTGTGAAGAAGCTGGCATATTGGGGAGCCATCCTAGTACCCATGGCTGTTCCCATGGTTTAGACAAAGTGTTTGTTGTTGAATGTAAAATTCTTATGGGTGAGGATGAAATGGATGAGTTTGACGACGTGTTTGGAGTGGGGATCTGAGTGTTGTCCATTATCTTATAGATCTTTGAGGCAGGCAGCAATTCTGACATTGTGAAGGATATTGGAACATTTTCAATATCAATATACTGATGAGATGACAGTGCAGATGGGAAGCCTACAGATGGAAAAGTAGCACAAATGCCCCTTTAAAGTACATGCATGAGGTGTAGTATGAAGAAATGCAAAAAAGACCCATCTTGATCCTCAGGAGTGAATAATGGCACATTTGCAAATATGCTAAAGTGGATCTTGCTATTGCTATAGTGGATTTTCAATGTGAGTATCTAAACTGTTTACAAAGGATGGGATTTTCAAATATGCTCATTGCTGGCCCAACTCTGCTCCGATTTCAGTAGTAGCAGAATTAGGCCAATGCTGAGCACTACTGAAATTCCCACCCACCCAGAGATTCTGAAAAGGGAGTTCCTCCAGTAGGTGAGCAGAATGGGGACAGCTTTGCCATTGATAAAGGCATGTATAAAATAGTACAATATAAGGAACATGTATTTCATATGCATATTGACAGGTATTTATGAGTATTGAGATAAAGTATTTATTGTTGAACACGTCAGCAAATGCATAGATTACATATGCATTTATCACCAATAGTGTTTGAAAGGAGGCACTGAATGGAAAACAAAAGCTGCACAATAAAATGGATGGGGGTTGATTTGTGATACTGGGCAAGAAACTGGAGGTGGTGGGGGGCCAAAAAGGGAAGCAATGGGGAAAGTGAGTGCATAACAGCCACACTTCCCTGCACTCGTGCTGGATTATAATATCCAAAGAGAAAAGAGGCAAGCAGTTGGTCACTAAAGGTAAAGAACTGTAAATTCCAGCCAACAATTATTTTGTAGCAAGGGCTTGCTTTATACACTCACAAGGAGTGGGGAGGGAGTTTGTCAGCCATTTAAAAGACCTCTTGAACCAGTATGCAAAGGTCAATGCACTCATTGTCTTTATTAGTATGGGTTGATTTCCACAGGAGCAGTCGATCAAATGTTAGATGCTGGACGACAGCCTCATGAGCTGCAGTATTTGATATGCCACCTGCTTTGTGAGTAAGGAATAGCATCGGAAAAGAATGCTCTTTTGGTTAAAACTCTGGACTAAGACTTGGCTGCTCTTGGCTCAGACCTTGGCTGGTCCACAGTTTTCCTCAGTTACTCATGTGTAAAATCTAATTCACATGGCTGTGCTGAGGATAAAACCATTAATGTTTGTGAAGTGCATAGATACTACAGTGATTCAGGTCACATGATTACCTAAACAGATGGTTTGACACTGAAAAAGAAATTAAAACTATAACTATCAGCCCCAGAGAGACAGCACATTAAGGGTCCTCCAAGAATGACTATTACAGAATAGCAGCACCATTAAACCACTGGAGCAATACAAATTCCACAATAGTTGAATAGACTGAAATCAACCTTTATACCAGATGACTGGGAGGTGGCTAATATAATGCTGACTTTTGAAAGGGCTCCAGAGGAGAGCCTGGTAATTTCAGGCCAGTAAAGCCTAACTTCAGAAATGGGCAAACTGGTAGAAACTATAGGAAAGAACAGAATTATCAGACACAAACACAATTTGTTCAGGAAGAGTCAACATGGCTTTTGTAAAAGGAATTCATGCCTCACCAATCTATTAGAATTCTTCGAGGGAGACAAGAAGCATGTTGATAAGGGTGATTCAGTCAATATAGTGCACTCGAATTTTCAGAAAGCCTTTGACAAGGTCCCTCATCAAAGGCTCTTAAGGAAACTAAGTAACCATAGGATAGGAGAGAAGGGCCTTCATGGATCAGTACCTGCTTGAAAGAGTAGGAATAAATGGTCATTTTTCACAATGGAGAGAGGTGCCCCAAGGATCGGTATTGGGACCTGTGCTACAAGAGATTCATTAATGATCTGGAAAAGGGGGTGAACAGCAAAGTGGCAAAGTTTGCAAACTATACAAATTTACTCAAGATAGTTAAGTCCAAAGCAGATTGCAATGAGTTACAAAGGGATCTCACAAAACCAGGTGATTGAGCAACAAAATGGCAGAAGAAATTCACTGTTGATAAATCCAAAGGAATGCACATTGGAAAAAATAATCCCAATGATACATATACAATAATGAGTTATAAATCAGCTGTTACCACCCAAGAAAGGGATCTTGGAGTCACCATGGATAGTTCTATGAAAACTTCTGCTCAATGTGCAACACAGGTCAAAATGGCTAACAGCATGTTAGGAACTGTTAGGAAAAGGGATAGAAAATAAGGCAGAAAATAGCATAATGCCATAATATAAATCTATGGTGCACCAATACCTTGAATACTGTGTCCAGTTAAGTCTCCCTACCTCAAAAAGATATAGTTGACTGGAAAAGGTTCAGAGAAGGGGACAACAAAGATGATCAAGGTTATGGAATGGCTTCCATATAAGGAAAGACTAAAAAGATTAGGGCTGTTCAGATTAGAAAAAGGTCAGCTAAGGGAGGATATGATAGCAGTCCATAAAATCATGAACGGTATGGAAAAAGTGAATAGAGCAGTGTTATTTACCCTTTCACACAATACAAAAATCAGGGGTCATGCAATGAAATGAACAGGCAGCAGGTTTAATATGAACAAGGAAGACATAAGCAGTATTCAGCTGGTGTGTCGGCCATGTGCTTATCTTCTGCAGAGGGGTGAGTTTCACCCTGAGAGAGCTAGGAGTAATGCTGTAGAGAAGATATAGCGCTGGGTGTCATTTGTGTACTGCTGGGATGTCAGCCTGTGTTGTCACATCAGTTCTCCCCATGGCTTCATGTAGAAGTTAAATAATATAGTGGTGAAGATAGAGCTTGTGGGACTCTGCAGAGGAGGACTTTGGAAGTGGTGGATCAGTTGCCCATCCAATACAAGAGGAAGGAACACAGGCCATTTCTAGGTATTTCTGGTCACCCATGAAGCTTCTTCGAGATGGGACAGGAACAATTTGGGGATCTGTAGTATCAAATGCCACAGAGAAGTCCAGCAGAATGAGTGTGGATACATTTCCTTTTTCTATAGACAGAGAGAAGTCACCAACAAGATCAACAGGTACTGTCTGCATTAAATCCTGGCCTCAAGTGTGACCTAGAAGAATTCACTGATTAGTGAGCAACAGGTAGTACTGGAGATTTCTTTCCCTAACTTCTCAATTAGTTTGTTTAGAAAGGGGAGTTTACAGACTGGGCTGTAGTTTATGAGGTCTCTAACTTCAAGCAATTGTTTATTTTGTAGTGACCAGATGGTTCTTTAGGGAGAGTGGAAGACTGCCTTCATCAAAGGAAGAATTGATGATCTCTGGTAGTACGGGTCCAAGGAATCCTCTGCTCTCTTTCACCACCCTGGAACGACAGAGGTGAGAATTGCAAATAATGGCCCTGGTTGCCATCAATAGTTCTATAACATCTTCATGGGTGAACAGGGCAAATACTTGGGAGGATGGTGGTGTGCTTCTAGCTCTGCTCTAGACTTCTGTCAAGGTTCCTTCCCCACTCTGAACCACCTCTGAAAGGGTACAGATGTGGGGACCTGCATGAAAACCTCCTTTTACCAGCTTAGGTTAAAACTTCCCCAAGGTATAAACTATTTTACCCTTTGCCCTTGGACTTCCACTGCCACCACCAAACGTTTATCTGGGTTTATTGGGAAAACGTTGTTTGGAAACGTCTTTCCCCCCCAAAATCCTCCCAACCCTTGCACCCCACTTCCTGGGGAAGGTTTGGTAAAAATCCTCACCAATTTGCATAGGTGACCACAGACCCAAACCCTTGGATCTTAGAACAATGAAAAAAAGCATTCAGTTCTTGAAAAGAAACATTTTAATAGAAGAAACAGTAAAAAGAATCACCTCTGTAAAATCAGGATGGTAAATACCTTACAGGGTAATTAGATTCAAAACATAGAGAAGCCCTCTAGGCAAAACCTTAAATTACAAAAAGACACACAGACAGGAATATTCATTCTATTCAGCACAACTTAATTTCTCAGCCATTTAAAGAAATCATAATCTAACGCATATCTAGCTAGATTACTTACTAAATTCTAAGACTCCATTCCTGTTCTGTCCCCGGCAAAAGCATCACACAGACAGACCCTTTGTTTTTTCCCCCAGCTTTTGAAAGTATCTTGTCTCCTCATTGGTCATTTTGGTCAGGTGCCAACGAGGTTATCCTAGCTTCTTAACCCTTTACAGGTGAGAGGATTTTTCCTCTGGCCAGGAGGGATTTTAAAGGGGTTTACCCTTCCCTTTATATTTATGACAACTTCCTATTCTTGGTGTCCTATGAGGTTACCACAGATGCAGAGATGATCATCTCTGTGAAATAAGATGAGAATTCCTTGTAGCAGGAGATGTTATTTTCAGGGGTTGAGTTGGGGCTGTCTGGGTTTGCAGAGTGATTTGTGGGTGAGATTCTGTTCTGCGCCTCTGAGATTCAGCACAGAACGCTAAGGGGACTATGCTGGCTTAAAGCCACCTTTGCACCCTCTTGATCCTGGGCTGCTTTGATATCTGGAGGGTCTCCAACTTAATTTAGACACCCCTGACAACCTACCTGGGCTGCCTTATTGCTGGCAGCATGTCTCAGAATCACCAAAGCACTGCATATTGCAGCCATGCCCCTAACATGCCCCCTCTTTCTCCAAGCCCCACCCGCACCAAACCCCTTTGCCAGGGCTTGCAAGGAGATCCTTAGAAGGCAGCTTTACAGCTGTCTTCCACAGTATCTGTGCAGGAGAATCCTCCCCTAGCCAGAACTGAACTTCTGTATTCCCTCTGTGCTGTTCTAGCCCTTTTACGTATTGTAAAGGGGATGGAACAGGGGTGAGGACTTCACCCATGGTCCAAAAGTGTCCTACAAGACATGACTTTCCTGTCTCTCTGGCAGAGGAGAGGTAAACTGATTTCTGAACAGTTTTCAGTTACTTTTTCCTGGTTTTGGAATTCTGTTTTATTTCTGTCTAAATGTAACTATCACAGATTGTGGAATTCACCTGCATGAAGTTATATAACCGAAACTTGCATAGATGGAGGCAAGGATAGTGACACTACTGCTAAAATGACACATGCACCCAGCAGATTCATGATGGCATGTGCAGAAAGAGATGTACCTCAGCCCCTCTCCAGGCTGGGGTATTCTACATTGCTTCCCTCAACCCCATAAGGGATAAGAGGATTCAACATGTCTGAAGCATCTGAGAATGACTGTGCGAAAAGCTTCTGTAAACTTGTCATAGGACATTTAGTAAAACCTTTAAGAGTAGGAGGTATTGTGAGATGGCAAACGGCACAAACAGACTTCGGGCATTCTCAGAGAAGGCTGGTGGTGAACACAGGTTTATTGGCACTGGTGCAGCAGATATGGAGTAAAACTTTCAGAAGCACATACGTGACTTAGGACTCTATGTCTGTGACCCAAGGAGCTCTTGGTGCCAATTAGCAGAGGACACAGGGGTGCATAGGTGTTACAGGGATTCCCTGGGTCTGGTATTTACATACTAGTTCACCAAAGAGTGTCATGTGAGGACTCAGCTGAAACCTTGTGTCACGCTGATCATCATAACCTTTGTGAAATGTGTGTGCAGATAGTATGTAAGGAGGTATGTATATATATTGAAAACTATGTTCTTAAAGTCTTGAAGTTAAAGACAGGTCACCCAGAGGTAAAATGCCTTAAGACAGGTTCCACAAAACAGGCGGTAGAATATACTTATCTCCCTGGCTGACCATTGTGTATTGTGTATCTTACAATGGAAGTCTATTGGCATTCTGAATCAAATGCTAATGAAGAGATTGCAGGGACTTCAGGAGAAGAAATTAACAGGAAGAGATGAACTGCAGAAGGACCCTGCTTACAGGTAAAAACAAAGGTCTTGTCTAATATATCTAGGGGTGCAGAGAGACGCCCTGACATCCTTCATCTGGGTAGACAAGTCAGTGGGCTTGGACTTAATAAAGGAGGGTATCAGCTATCCAGGCTGAAAAATGTTATGAGAAGGACTTTGGGTAAACAGTACCTTATTAGACAAAAGGGCATCATGTTAGTTATGTTTAGGCTCTGGAATGCGTGTTATGATTTTATTTTATATGAAACCTTTTGTTTCCGTTAATCGTACCTGCTTATTTGCAAATCTCTACTCTGTTAAATAAACTTATTCTTGTTCTCACTATAAACATATCTCAGTGCTGTGTGTTAAACAGAGCAGTAATCCTGAGGTAAAACTAATAAGCTGGTGTGCACTATTCCTTTGGGAACAGGGGCTGGACACTCCAGGGGGATGCTCAAAGGACTTGGGGGTTGGAACGTAACTATCACTAACCTGCAAAGGGATGGCAGAGCCTGAGTAGGCTGAGAGGAGAGTACTTGGGTTGCCTGTGTCTCTTGAAATCAGGAAACTGACCTCTGGCAGGCACAGACTAGGCTTCTTCACGCAAAGGGCAGGTGGTAGTAAGGTCCCTCACAACCCTGGGTACCCCTGAGGAAGTGTCACAGTGTCCCAATGACTTTATATGACACTTGGGCTCCTAAGTGCATAAAGTTCATTTTGAAAATGGGATTTAGACTGATAGGTCATTTAGGTGCTTTTGAAAGTTTTACACATAATCTCTACACTCTGCCTCAGTTTTCCATGTTTAAAATGGTGAAAATACTTTCCTACCTCATAGGGGTATTATGAGGACAAAATCCCCTACTGACTGTGAGGTGTACAGATAGAGGTCATATAGAGAGATGTACAAATTGTAATTTTGCCACAGGCCAAATATATAAAGAGCCAGATGCTATGCTGATTAAACTAGGGTCCGTGGGAGTTTTGTCTCTGTAATGACTGGTGGATCAGATCCATAGTGCCATTACAGACTTTAGACTGCAACCCACCACTAAAAATACTTCCCCTTCTTCAGTAAAACAAGGCAAGTGTTTAACAGGGCATAGGAAAGCATGAAGCCACTTAGAACAGGAAGTGAATAACACTCAATTAAAATTTCAAGGGAACGTACATAGGCAGAGCACAATTAATTACATCAAATGGAATTTGGTTAGGACACTGGAGCTAACATTCATTTGAAAAGCACCATTGGATATTTACTGACAATTTTATCTGAAAGACAGGATTATGTACCTTAGGACCATGCTGGGCATGGTATTCTGTGCAGACACAACAAAGAGTGCCACAGACTGATTCACCAATACTACCTCCTGTAGTACCAGGAAATTCATGGAGGTATCCCATCCAGATTCCAACCCCGACTAATACTCCTTATCTTGTGACTGCTGGCAGTCAAGCAGAACAGCCTTTCCGCAAACCAGAGGCTGCCTGATGGTTGACCTCAGTTTTTTCCAAACTATGTGCCTCCTCTGCCAATTTTATTTGATCACACCTCTTCAAACATCAATTATACTGAGATATTTGCAAGGGGAGGTTAATCCATCTCTGTGCAGTTTCATCCATCAAACAGTGGAATATTTGAACATTTTTCAATAGTCACATACTGGTAATCAACATTTATTGTACTGTCTTTGAAATGCAGGATTGAAAAGGGGCCCAATTTTGATCTGACTGAACAGATTTTATCTCAGTGTACAATAACTTCATTTAAGTTAATGGATTTACTCCTGATTTATACCAGTGTAGTCTGATCAGAAGCAAGCCAATTAAACTTACATACTAAAAATTAAAATAAAAGAAGAAATGACCCAAACTGATTGTCCAACTATGTGGAGAGGTGGCTGGAGTGCTGGCAGTGCATAGATATTTACACATACACACATCTTCTCTTTTCCTCCCACTCCTCTTTCTTCAGTCACCAGGAATGAGGATTTGAAAAGTGACTAGTGAATTTTTGGGTGCTCAACTCGAGATACATTGAAGGGGCCTAATTTCTAGAACATACTGAACACCCACTTGCTGAAAATGAGACCTCTTTAAGATGTCTCAAGCTAAGCACCCAAAATTTGAGGGATCATAAATCACTAGTTCTTTATGAAAATTTAGGCCAGAGCTAGCTGTTGTAGGATGGATGGGCAAGACCAAGAAGGACTAAAATGCTGAATCATGTTTATGTTTTTAAGTTTAGCTAGAAAACTATTTCATTTGATGTTGCTTTTAATTTTGTTTTATTATGTGATATTTGTATGACGTGTACTGTACAAACACATTTCATATTGTATTGAAAAAAATGGTAATACAATTAGAAAAGATGCAGATATTGTGAGACCATAAAACATCTTTGTTTCTATTTCATTTTAAGAGCACTGAATATTTGTTAAAAGTTAGCACATTTCTCAGATAATCTGAGGAGTCGTAAATTAACAACTTGCATTTCAGACAGGGCACAGAAACAACACCTCATCAGTTCAGACAGACAGAAGATGCCCCTTCAGCATGCTGCTAGCTGGCCAGAGGAGTGCCCCAAGGTTCTGGTTAATCTCTGGTGTAAGAACTGTAGGGACTATGATTTTGGAAGAAGCATCAGAAATGTGAATTTACATGAAAAGCTCTCCAAGAGCCTGGGAGCAGTGGGGATCAACTGGACTGCTGTCCACTGCAGGGAGCATATTAAAGACCTCCAGTCTGCTTACTGCAAGGCAAAGAATGAAAATTGCAAGTCCAGCATCTCTCTGGCTACCTGCCACCGCTATGAAGACTTCTTCAACCAGGTGTTCGCCACCACCCCGGCACAGAACTCACAGTCCTCTATGACTATCTCCGGAGTGGGGAAGGTATGCTTTTCAGAGTAGAGGCAGAGGGGTCAGGGACAGCACTACAGGTGAGCCTGGTGGAAGAGTCAGAGGAGCAGAACCTGGAACAAACCACAGTGCTGGAACTGGCCTTGGATCAGGCTACACAGCAGGATGGGCTAGGGAACATCTTGGTGCCATATTCCAAAGATCTGTTTTGGGGATGGGCCTGGGGAGGAGTCTGAAGAAGAAGTAGCACCAGGGCAGGACCTGAAGCCAGAGACTGGTAATTAGTGTCAGCCACCTTTATTACATTGAGAATTGCTGCATAAGTAGGCGGAGTTGATATGGAGGAATTACATGCAGGGGGTTAGATTTAGCTTCTGTTGAGGGCAGAATTCAAAACAGCCTTGACAAATAGGTAAATTGATCTGAAATCAACACAACAAAATTCCAGAATGACAAGTGCCAGGTACTTCACTTAGGGAGAAAAAAATCAAATGCACAACTACAAAATGGGGAATAACTGTCTAGGAGGTAGTACTGCTGAAAAGGATCTGAGGGTTAGAATGAATCACCAGTTGAATCTGAGTCCACTGTGTGATGCAGTTGTGAAAAGGATAATATCATTCTAGGATGTATTAATAGGAGTGTCATATGTAAGACAAAGGAGCTAATTGTTCTGTTCTGTTAAGCACCCATAAGGCCATGGGTGGTGTGTGAACTGCCAGCTGGGGGAGGCTAGCCCCCAACCCCGCCCCTTTTGCCTAAGGCCCCGCCCCATTCACACCCCCTGCTGGAGGCCAAAAGCCCTCACATCGCAGCCTCTGGCCCCTGCCCCAGGCTAGTACCCCCAGACCGCCGGGAAGGTGACCAACACCCCTTCCCCCCAGAGCAACGGGAGGGCGGGCAGCATGGCCGCAGCCCCCCGCCAGCTCTGGAGCGATGGGAGCGTGGGTGGTGTGGCCCTAGCCTCCCCATCCCTGGAGCACCGGGAGGGCGGGTGGCACAGGCACGGCACAAGTGGGGGCCACAGAGACTAGTGGAACTATGCTGAGCGGGAAGCAGAACTTGGGGCAGAGTGTAGGTGGGGCCACACTTGACTGTTTGGGGGGCACAACCTCCCCCAGTTAGGATTGCCAGCCAGAGTGTCCTGAAATCTCCAGAAATTAAAGATGAATCTTTAAGTAAAGACTATGTCATGTGATGAAACCTCCAGGAATATGTGCAACCAAAATTGGCAACCCTACCGCCAGCTTATGATACCCGCCACCCATGCATGAGGCCTCAGCTGGAGTACTGTGTCCAGTTCTGAGCACCACACTTTAGGATAGACGTGGATAAATTGGAGAGCAACAAAAATCATAAAAGGTTTAGAAAACCTGATCTATGAGAAAAGGTTAACAAAATAATTGAGCAAGTTTAGTCTTGAGAAAAGAAGACCTAATAGGGAGCCGATAACAGTCTTTAAATACTGTATGTTATGGGCTGTTATAAAGAGAATGTCATCAACTGTTCTCCATGTCCTCTGAAGGCAGGACAAAAAGTAATGAGCTTAATCTGCAGCAAGGAAGATTTAGGTTAGATAGTAGGAAAAAATTTCTAATTATAAGGGTGGTTAAGTTCTGGAATAGGCTTCCAAGGAAAGTTGTGGAATCACATCACTGGAAGTTTTTAAGAACAGACAAATATCTGTCAGGGATGGTCTAGGTTTACTTGGTCCTACCTCAGCACAGGTAACTTGACTTATGACTTCTCTAGGTCCCTTCCAGCCCTACATTTCTGTGAAAGCCATCCCATTTCCCTGGCACCCCCTTCACTCCCCCTCAATCCCCACTAGTTATTCTAACAAGGATCAAGCAGTTATTTTTTTAGTAATTTATATGCTCAGAAAAAAGAATCTGGGTTATAGGCTTAGCATGCATGTCATAAATATAAAGGGAAGGGTAACCACCTTTCTGTATACAGTGCTATAAAATACCTTCTGGCCAGAGGCAAAGTCCTTTTACCTGTAAAGGGTTAAGAAGCTCAAGTAACCTGGCTGGCACCTGACCCAAAATGACCAATGAGGGGACAAGATACTTTTAAATCTGGAGCGGGGGAAAAGGCTTTTGTCTTTCTGTGTGATACCTTTGCCGGGAACAGATCAAGGATGCAAACCCTCCAACTCCTATAAAGTTATTAAATAATCTAGCTAGAAAATGCGTTAAATTTTCTTTGTTTTGGCTTGTGAAATTTGCTGTGCTGGAGGAAATGTGTATTCCTGTTTTTGTGTCTTTTTGTAACTTAAGGTTTTGCCTAGAGGGATTCTCTGTGTTTTTAATCTGACTGCCTGTAAGGTTATCTTCCATTCTGATCTTACAGAGTTGTTCTCTTATTTATTTTTTTTTTTTTTGCTCTTCTAATAAAGTTCTGTTTTTTAAGAATCTGATTGGGGTTTTTTGGGGTCTTAAAAATCCAAGGCTGGTTTGTGCTCATCTTGTTTATTCTCAAGCCTCCCCAGGAAAGGGGGTGTAAGTGCTTGGGGGGATATTTTGGGGAAATAGGAACTCCAAGTGGTCCTTTCCCTGATTGTTTATTAAATCACTTGGTGGTGGCAGTGTTTACTTAATCCAAGGGCAAAGACTTTGTGCCTTGGGGAAGTTTTAACCTAAGCTGGTAGAAATTAGCTTAGGGGGTCTTTCATGCAGGTCCCCACATCTGTACCCTAGAGTTCTGAGTGGGGAAGGAACCCTGACATGGTGGGAGCAGTGGGATATTTGGGCATATACGCCTCTCTTTGTAATTCTGTTCCATTGATAAACTGTTAGAGAGTTAGACCACTGCTAGCATGGCAGCAGTGTCCAAGACTGTCTGGAGTATAAATCCCAGTGGCTGTAGCAAGCAGCAAAGGCTCACTGGGGACAGGTATTTGGGGATGGTGGCCCCCCTGTTCATTCATAGCATGTTGTCTGGACTGGAGAGAGGGATCAAAGGTGGGGCGGGAGGGTAGTTTTGCTACTAGCAAGCCTCTGCATCCTAGCTCAACATTTTGCGAATGTGTGCCTGAATTTTCCCTCACTTCTGGCTGGTGATGCTTGAAAATTTTTCATGCAGGAGAAACTCTACTCTCCATTCATGCATCAGATGCCAAAAAATCTCCTTCACACAGATAGATGGAATACCTCTACAGACCTGGAAACATAGTTCTCCTTTCCACTCTGGTATTTCTAAGAGATTAACATCTTCCAAGATTTTCCTGACCTGAAATAATGTTAAAACCAACATGGGTACCGTGAACCTTATTGAGATGTCCTTCCAATCCTCCCAAACCAGGCCCCAATTTTGTTTTTTAATGAATTTAATATGTAATTCTTATACATTGTGTCTGTGGACTGGCATCATTGATAGCAGGAGCTTCTGAGCAGGCCACAGGTGGCAGCCTTGGCTGTAAACCACCCCCTTTCCCTGAGAGCCTCTGCCACTGATTTCAAATGGGCAAAAACTGCTGCTGAAATGTTCACCACTATCTCACAGACTCTCCATCTGTGACCGGCAATAACAGTGCAGCTGTGAGCAGGAAAAGCTCTTCCATCAGTTCTGGATCCAGGGCTTAGCTCTGGCTGGAATGGACAAAAGCAAGCAACGTGCAGAGCTTCACATGCCATGGCTAGATGTGTTGGTGGGCCAAGAAAACTTCCACAGAGGGGCTTGGGAATGACAGACAAGTTCTCCCACTATACAGCATGAACCAAATCCTAGAGTAGCTTCAGGTAGCAAGATACTAAGAACCCTGGGATACAGGACCTGGATGGCTCCAAAGATATATTCAACTGGAAATACAACATACATTTTTAACAGTGAGGGTAATTAATCATTGGAACAATTTACCCAGGGTCATGGTGGATAGTCCATCACTTGCAATTTATAAATCGATTGGATATGCTCTTGGAATTATTTGTGGAAAGTTCTATGGCCTGTGTTATACAAGAAGTTAAATTACAGGATCACAATGGTCCCTTCTGGCTTTGGAATCTATGAATTCAACCCCAGAAATCCTAGTCCCAAACATGTGCCAATGCAGTGCCAGATAGGGAGTATGTGTGATTCTGCTGTGTGGACACTTGCAGGCAGGCTAGGCAAGCATGAATTAGTATGAACAGAAGCCCAGACTCAGGTACATTCCGCAGTGTAGACATACCCTTGGTATGATACAGGTCAGTGTCCCCTGTCTGTTAGAAACAACCCCACAGGAGAATGTCAAGACAGTTTAACTAATCTTACGTCTTCAATATGGTTCCGAACCAAGATAACCTATATAAAGAAATGCTAGTGCGATCTTACTGCTTGCTGAATCTGTAAATTGATAATTATTCAGCTGATTTATTAAAGTAACACCACACCCTGCTAGGATGAAAAACCAGACCTACAAGATAATCCTCATCTCATGTTTCCGCTGGCTGTAGAGTCTTTAAGTATTTGCTCATATTCTAATAATGAAATTATATATATGCTTTGTACTACAGCTGCAAATGTGAGGGTGAGGTACTCAAGCTAATGATAATCTAATAGGTATATTCCCTCTCTGAATTCTGTGATTCTGGGACCCAGACCTGCAGACATAAAGATGTGTACTCCTCTGAACAGATTTTATTGATGATTTTTTCATCCTACCGTTTATTTCATTAGTAAGGTTTTCATGCACATATGAGAGAACGTCAATATTGCTGTCACTGTGTGTGTGCACAAATGGGAGAGCGAAACATCAACTAAGCAGACTGCATTTTCCATGATGATTAATATCACAAGTGGAACAAGCCTGTGTATTCACACCTTGCATGGTTCAAAATAAAAGAAGAGATAGTATTTTTAAAAACTGTCTGGAAACATGAAAATGGAAACAAAAAATGAGAAATGAGACATTGATCTTTTATAAGAAAAATATTTATGAAACAATGTGCAGCTATAACTATTTCCCCAATGTATTTTTACATCATACAATTTTGAATTTTCAATAAGGAACTCCACCAGATGAGAAAAAAAAGTATTTAAAAAAATAAATAGGGCTACTCTACGTAGAGGGGAAGGACTGTCCAGTGGGTAGGGTGCTAACCAAGGGTATGTCTACACTGCATACTCCTTATTGTGGTGTGTAGGGTACATACAATGCACGCTCCCCTAGCACAGGTAATAGCAGTGCTATGGTGAGGCACTGCTTAGGCAAGTAAAGACATGCCAAACTTTTAGAGCTCTCTTACACAGCTCTTTACAAGCCCAAGCAATGCCTCTCCCATCTACACTGCTATTTTTAGCAGTGTAATGTCCCACTGCCTCCCCACTGGTGGAGCCTTTCCTTGCGTCCCCAAAAGACTTTGGCAGCAGGGAAAGGCTCTGGCAGGGGGAGTCAGACCCACCGCCACATCCTTTCACTGCTGCGAGGAGCTATACAGTATGGATGCAGCCTGCTTTTCACTGCAGCTTGCAGCTTCATGTGTAGTGTTTGTATCCTACACAGACACTGCTGCTGATGTAGACAAGTATAGAACTGGGCAGATGCTCATTCAGTTCCCTGCTGTGCCACAGACCTTTCTGTGACCTTGGGCAAGTCAGTTAGTCTCGCTGTGCCTCAGTTCCCTATCTATATAATGCAACTAATAGCTCTACCACACAGGGGTATTGTGAGGGTAAATACAATAAAGATTGTGAGATTCTCATATACAGTATTATGGCAATGGTGGGGAGGGAGGGCTTATAAGTACCCAGCACAGCTAGATACTCATAAAGGCATGTTTATAACATATTAATCTATCTTAGGGCTTTATACTGCTGCCCATCACTATAATATCTGAGAACCGTCCACATAAAACTGTCCACATAAAAGCACCAGAAACCTACTGACCACTGTTCCTACCTACATGCCTCCAGCTTTCATCCAGACCACATCACACAATCCATTGTCTACAACCAAGCTCTAAGATACAACTGCATTTGTTCCAATCCCTCAGACAGAGACAAACACCTACAGGATCTCTATCAAGCATTCTTAAAACTACAGTACCCACCTGGTGAAGTGAAGGAACAGATTGACAGAGCCAGAAGGGTACCCAGAAGTCACCTACTACAGGACAGGCCCAAAAAAGAAAGTAACAGAACGCCACTAGCCGTCACCTACTGTCCCCAACTAAAACCTCTCCGGCGCATCGTCAAGGATCTACAATCTATCCTGAAGGACGATCCCACACTCCCACAGACCTTAGGAGACAGGCCAGTCCTTGCTTACAGACAGCCTCCCAACCTGAAGCAAATACTCACCAGCAACTACACACCACACAACAAAATCACTAACCCAGGAACCAATCCCTGCAACAAACCCCGTTGCCAACTCTGTCCACATATCTATTCAAGGGACACCATCAAAGGACCTAACCACATCAGTCACACCATCAGGGGCTCTGATGGTGCACCTGCACATCTACCAATATGATATATGCCATCATGTACCAGCAATGCCCCTCTGCCATGTACATTGGCCAAACTGGACAGTCTCTACTCAAAAGAATTAATGGACATAAACCAGACATCAAGAATTGTAACATTCAAAAACCAGTAGGAGAGCACTTCAATCTCCCTGAACTTCACTCAAGAACAGACTTCAAAGTGGCAATTCTTCAACAAAAAAAGCTTCAAAAACAGACTTCAACGAGAAACTGCAAAACTGGAATTAATTTGCAAACTAGACACCATCAAATTCGGCCTGAATAAAGACTGGGAGTGGATGGGTCACTACAAAAAGTAATTTTCCCTCTGCTGATACTCACACCTTGTCAACTGTTGAGAATAGGCCACTTCCACCTTAATTGAATTGGCCTCGTTAGCACTGATCCCCCACTTGGTAAGGCAACTCCCATCTTTTCATGTGCTGTGATATATATACTGCTTACTGTATTTTTCACTGCATGCATCTGATGAAGTGGGTTTTAGCCCATGAAAGCTTATGCCCAAATAAATGTGTTAGTCTCTAAGGTGCCACAAGGACTCCTCGTTGTTTTTGATAAAAGCACTAGTTATAGCAAAGTCCCTAGCAGACTTCACGGAGTCTCTGGATCTTCCTTTTCAGGGTCAAAACTGTGTTCAGGGTAAGTTGCAGGGGAGAGGGCTGGTAGGGGTTTAGGAATAGATGGGTATTTGAATTGTGATTTTATAGCACTTATAAAAATCTTTCATGTAAGACCCTCACAAAATTAAAGGCAATAAGTCCTATTCAGAAAACTTTTCTGGTAAGAATTTAAAAAATCAGATGTGTTTGAATCTAGCTAAAACACGTCTCTTAAAATAGACCCTGACTACTCCATTTATAGTTCAGCATTGTAGTGATATAAAAATTGCTGGCAATACCTGCTGGTGAAAATGTAGAACTGAATAACTCTTGGTAATGCATACAATACTACATAATGGTAGGAGAGATAAAAGGAACCGGTGGTTATTACTTTACTGTTTCGATTATTATGTGAAGTTAAGGTGACTGTAAATATGAGTTTCGTGTTCAGATTTGTTTTTATTTATGTTCCATCTTGGATAACTATACTAATTTAAAATTAGAAATGGAGCCTTCCAAGGCCAGGCCTGTTTTGAACCGGATACATTTATCGCCCTCTTTAAACGGGCTCTTAATGTACTGCTATGGATCAGATTATTTTGCCAATGTGCTTTCAGATGTCATAGTCTCTGCTGAAAATTAGTTACCGAAACACAGGAGGAACTGGAATGTGATGGTGGTTTGAATGTACCAACGGTTAACTCCAGTCAGAAGTTAAACAGATTCTGCATGGTTATTTCAAACAGAAAGAAGACATTGACCTGTATCATGCTGAGTTCATAACACCTGCTGATATGGAAGAATTGATTCTGTCTGAAATGAAATTTGTTATTTAGGACTTCACAAAGTAGCTGAGCAATTTGCTCACTTTTAATAAATATTCAATGATATTAAAATGAAATAGAATCAAACTTATGGTCTTACAACAGCTGCAGCTTTTCACATTGTATTTACAGATTTTCATGAAAATCCAGATTTTGGGATACACACAACGTTGTCACTTCAAATTGAATGCCTTTAGATGCTCTTTTTGAATATTGGGCATTATGAGTCATTCATCAATGTGGAAATTCCACTAAAATCAATAGAGTTATGTCAGGCCTGAATTTGACTGAGTTTCTGATGGCCCCTTCTAATCTATACATAGAAGTAAACTCACCCTATATATAAAAATGTTAATTATGTGCAAAAAGTAATTTCCTCCAATAAAAATACAGACTAGGAACAGAAAAAAAAGTCACCCAATCTATACCCAAAAATGCTCCCCCAAGAACAGAAAACCCAAATCCCTTCCCTGCCCCCAACACACTATGCCCTCCTGGTACTAGGATACATACTAAATATAACAGATTGTAATTTTTGGATGCCCCACGCCCAAGGTTTCTGTGGTGCTCACATCTATATAGTTCAAAAGAAAATTATGATAAACAGAAGCCATGTGCCAATAAAAATGCCTAAAGCTCTGGAAATGGGAAAAAAATCAACCCAAAGCAGATCTTAAAAAGAAACAAAAAGATCTTGATTTGAGCCTAACCTAAGTATTTTAGCACTAAGTCAAGACAAATAACTACCAGCTAGCACTGCAAATACAGTAGTTTAGGCTAATTACCAGAAGCTAGATCCAGGATATCATTGCCTGTAAGAAGGAACTCAGCATTGCAAGCATTGAACTGCTTGACTGAGCAAAATCAAAGCAGCCTCTATGAGATGGAGCAGATCCTCAGCAGTTGTAAATTGGCATAGCTTCATTGAAGTCAATGTAGCTATGCCAAATTACAACTTCTGAGATTCTAGCCCTTTATGTCTAAATGGACCATAACACAGAAAGATATTTAGACCATAGTTGGTAGAACTGGATCTTGAAGGAAGAATTTGTGAGGGTAGCAGCAGAGATAGTGAGGTTTCTTTGAATGCAGCATATGTCACATCAATGAGCACAGTATCATTCATTCAGGACTTTTGTAGCTCATTTCAGGGAGCAGGACAAAGAAGGACCCAGCATTTATTCAGTAGGAGTCATCAGCAACATAAAGAAGATTTCAGAAGACTGGTTTACATAACTATGCTACAAAAAATCTGAGCTCAAAGGAGTGTTCCACCTCTTCTGAACTGCTTATCCACTTTGCTTCCAGTCAGCTTCTCTGGGAGTGGTATAGTAGATAGAGATCAGGGATCTGTAGTCAACAGGACTCTATTTCCCAACTCTGAGTCCATATGCCTATTTATATAACTCACATCATCTTTCTGTGCCTCATTTTGCCCAATGGGTAGGAATTTCAGCACCACTGTGTACCAAAATCTAAAGTAGTTGCTGTGGACCTCAAGTAATGAAATTCAAGCCCAGCCAGCAGAAGTAAGAAATCAAGCAGCTGCACACTGGCTCTCAAAAGAACACATGGCCGGATGGAGATCTTAGTTATGTCAATATAGATGGAATTACTCTGGATTTACACCACTGTAACTGAGATCAGAATCAGGTCTCTGGTGTCTAGAGTAGTTACACATGAATCTCTACTATTTGCTATTGAGATTGGTGCTGCACTTTAGAATATGAAAAGTTTAGGTGTCCCTGGATCAAATCTATGTTATAAATAATAACAATGGTCCCTGTGGACCTTCAGTAATGAAATTCAAGCCCAGCAGGCAGTACCAATTACAAGTGCAGCAGAAACATGTTGGCTCCCAAAAGCGCACAGACACAGGCATACACAGACTCTAAGCTCTGACCTGAGCCTTTTCAATATATTTTTGATTGCTGCTGCTGCTGTGAGTTAGATTTCTTATAATAATAAATAATAATAATAATAATGATAAATAACAAATAATAATAAATTAATTAATAAAGTGCTAGGAAAGTAATGATGGTGGTAGCAGGTTTAAGGCTTGGGCTGACAAAGAGCAGCCAGCCAGCACCATACTGACTAATTGCAATGGTGACAACCCCACGTTGTGTTGGTTGAAATCTGCTCCTACCTAAATGTCTCTAATTGTTTTCTCCCCCTTGCACCTGCACTACAGACACAGACAGTCTGGAGCTCTACCTTGCTACTTCTCACCCTCACCCTTCCTCCACCTAAACAATAGGGGCCCAATTATGCAAACAATTATGCAGGTCGACTTAAACAGGACCACTCATATGCATAAAGTTACTCGTGTGCGTTTGCAGGATCAGGGCTTGACTTTTTAATAGGGGAAGTTTTCATTTGTTATTAATAAAGTGTTTCCTGACTGTAGAGCTTCTACAACAGGCCATACAAGAGGCTTTCACTGCAAGCAGCAAATTGATTCCAGCCCCAGCCAGCATCCAGAACTGAGTGAGAAATGATTGTGGAACAATAGGGCTGAGTCAAACAGGGCAGTCACCTGGGAGGTGCAAGACCTACACGCCAGGCTCTGCTTTATATGAGGTAGAAGCGGAATTTTGAACCTGGGTCTCCTACTTCCTGCTTGAGTGCTCTGACCACCAGGCTATCACAGGCTTCTCCTTGGGTTTTTGTGAAAGACAACTAACCTGGCTTGAGAGCTTATCTCCAATGGCTGTGAATCCTCAGTAGAGACAGATGCTTCCTTCCAGCCCCAAGTTAGACAGCCAAATCCTTTTAAGGGACAGGGCTGAGGCCTCACCCCTTGCCTGAGCATTTTGTGAATTCCTTTTTTAGATGTCTAACTCTCCCCATTCCTCATATAGGCAGCCTGGTAACCTAACTTGGGGCTGTGAATTCCAGTAGGCAGCAGGGCACCAAAAGATTAGTGAAATGATTAAAAATATTATAGCAGCCTCTAAAGCTTGTGGCAGCAGAGTTCTCAGCTCTGGATTCTATGACTTTTCATTTAAATTAATTTTGTCTTAGAAGCAAAATTAAAAAAGTAGCTTACTTTTAATACACATAATTTTATAGGTACTTTGGGCCAAATTCATCCTTGTAATTCAACTGACTTCCGCAGGGATAAATTTCACCAGGGAGAATTAGGTCCTCTACCATGAATTTGGACTGGCCCATTAAGCATTTTAACTAGGGGTCCACTTCATTGCTGCTGTAGTCTGAGCTCATTGCGCACCACAGGAGCTCCTTGAATCCTTCTATGCACCCCTTCTGTCACTAGCTCCCTTCCACACCTCTCTATTTCAGTGACTTCTTGCAACTCTCTCACCTTCCCACCCAGTGATGCCCCTCATTCCACCTCCCCCTATGTCAGAGTCCCATATGTTCTCCTCTCCTATGCCAGAGGTTCTGTGTGTCACCCATTTTCTCCTTTGTGTGAACCTATTTCCCCTCCCCCACAGTATGGTCCTCCATTCTCCCCTACATTTTAAACTCTAGTAGAAGGATGGACAGAGATAGAGAGTATTAATGACTGCTATCGACCAGTTATTTGATCTAGAGACAGATTCAGATCTGGTTGAAGCTAATGTGTGCGCTAACCAGGTGCCAAGGGCTTTGCATGTCTTTCATTTCCCCTTTCCAGTTTTTCCATTTTCACCCAAATCCATAAGGTTGTGCCCATTGATGCCTAGAACACGCTGTGAAATTTTGAAATTGATAGGTTGCAGCATTCAAAAGTTACTGCATTACAAACAGATAAATGTCATCGAGTCGAGTGTAGGGCCATCCTTCACTCAGCCAAAAATGACTCACAGTTCTGATTTGCCTCTCACTTGCGTTGCTGTAAATCCAGAGTAGCTCCACTGAAGTCAACAGAGTTACACTGGTGGAACAGAATCAGACTATAACAGGCAAAACTCCCTTTGAATCAGGGTGGGGGACAGCAGAGGGACCCAGTGGATATATGTTAGATGTTTTTATACTTCCAACAATTTACACTGTGATTGAGTCAATTCTATTCTAGATTTCACACATTTAATTACCGATGCAGCCAATGTAACTCCACCTGAATAAATTACAGGTTTCAGAGTAGCAGCCATGTTAGTCTGTATTCGCAAAAAGAACAGGAGTACTTGTGGCACCTTAGGGACGAATAAATTTCCCCATGTTAAGTATCCTCATACCTTCTTGTCAACTGTCTGAAATTGGCCATCTTGATTATCACTACAAAAGTTTTTTTTCTCCTGCTGATAATAGCTCATCTTAATTAATTAACCTCTTAGAGTTGGTATGGCAACTTCCATCTTTTCATGTTCTCTGTTTGTGTATATATATATCTTCTTACTATATGTTCCATTCTATGCATCTGATGAAGTGGGCTGCAGCCTACAAAAGCTTATGTTCAAATAAATTTGTTAGTCTCTAAGGTGCAACAAGTACTCCTGTTCTATTTTGCTGAATAAATTAAGGTAGAATTGGGACATAATTAGTAGTATTACTTTTCTCTTACCTTATACTTGAGCATGTAAGAGCATTGCAGCAGCTCCTCTTCATTACACTGAGATGCACTGTGACCATTTGGTGTGTACTGACACAATAAGTGTGTGTTTATTTTTGATATATTTTATACAACATAAAATTCCACATTTTAAGAGTTGCATGATAATATTTCAACAATACTGCATAGTGACATGATGTATCATAATCACTCAGCAGGAGAGATTTCAATTTATTGTTGTGTCAGTGTAATATTCTTCAGGGTTTCAGACTGGTGCCTAGTTCAGTTTTTAAAATATCATATTTGCCTAGAGAATGTGCTAAGATGAGCCAAAGAATATATTAAAATATCCTTGAACTTAAAAAGCATAGATTGTAATGTGTCTGTAAACAAAGCAAACAGTAGATTGCTTAAACAACTAGGCTTTTTTGCCTTTAGGTCTTTGTGTTGCTTTTATAATATTATTATAAAAAATCAAAGGGAATGGAATACATTACAATCAACCTTCTGAAAAACAGATGCCTAAAGTCCTTATTTAGGTACTGAAATACATGGTCTGATTTTCAAAAGTACTGAGTACCCAGCAACTCTCATTGACTTACAAAATAAGGCCCTGATCTTGCAATAAGAAAACTACACATAGAACCACTGTATTCACAGAATGCTCCAATGCTCATCTGTCCACACAGCTCTTTCTGCAGCATCAGAGCCTTTGTAAAGGCAGGATTTGTCTCTTGCCTGGTCTTATTTTTAGGTATTATAGGTGTCTCAGGGGAATGCATGATTTCACACACCATACTGAAAGAGTTACAATTCCTAGCCATAATGTGTCAACTCAATGGCAGAATCATAATCTAAACCATGAAGCTGGGAACTTTAGTCCAATATTTTCGAAAAGGGGCTCCTAAAGTTAGGCTCTAAAATCCATATTTGGGCATCTAAACAAGTGACCTGATTTTCAAAAGTCCTGAGCACTCAGCAGATTCCACTGAGACTTCTGTCCTAAGTAAATGCAGATAAATTGAAGACATGGGGCAAATACCACTTTCACGCTGTGGTTGCGTGTGTGAGAGAGCAAAATTTGTCCCATTATTTACGTTACTCTAAAATTTGAATATCCTTGGACCTTCAACTTGTATATCACTTTTGGATTGTACTGTATTTGATTGTAATCTCCTTGGGGCAAGGACAGTATCCTCTTCTATAGTCTGAACTGTGCTGAGCCCACCAGTGTTACTAAGGGCCAGATTCTGACACCCTTATTAAGGCTGGGTAGCACGTGAGGCCACACATTGTTCCACTGACCTTAATGGGACTGTTTGTGGCGTAAGAGTTTCAGAACTTGGCCCTAAATAAATAACAAGAACAGTCTTGTTGTTAAAGGACGGTACTAGAAGTCAGGAGATGTGAGTTTTATTTCTCACAGTTTCCCACTTAAGGGTCAGAGTATATGCTGACAGCAGTCTAAATCCAGAGTCACTCCTTTGACTTTAAGATTTACATTGGTGTGCCCAAGAGCATAATTCAGGACTTCTTGTGTTGCCTTGACCTGGTCACTTTGACCAAACCCATTAAGTACCTAAAGTTAGACACTTATAAGAAGTTGGCTCAGTTGTTGAGCACATAACGCTGGTGTATCAGAACTCAGCCCCAATGGTATTTGAAGGAACTGTTTTCAGAACTCAGCCCCAATGGTATTTGAAGGAACTGTTTTCTTTGTTTCCCCTTTTTATTTAATAGCAATGAGTCTACACTTCGTGTCTGTTTCATGCATGCGATGCCCCTGTCCTCTAACTCGGAGCCACAGAGGAGCAGTCCTAAAAACAGCCCCACACAGGGCCTGTGGGTGCACCCACGTTACATGGAATATGAGTCCCCAAGCCAATGGCAGCTAAGGGAAGGGTCCGCCCCCAGGCAGCAGCACAAGCAGCGCGGCCAGAGGAGCCCTGCCCGCCCTGCCCCACGCCGGCTGCCGCTCCGCCACCCGTGCCCCAGCCGACCGGTCCCGTGCCCCGCCGCAGCGCCAGGCGCCTTGCAAAGGGCGGCAGAGTCGGGGTCCGTGGGCGGCTGGGTGCCGGTCCCTTTGCCCAGCCCGTGTTTGTGAAGCCAGCTCCGCGGCAGCCCGCCCCTGAGCGCCTCCCTTCCTGCTGCCCCGGGGGCGCTGCGCCGCGCGGTTGTTTGGCTGCTGCCGCAGCTTTGCTGCTCGGGCGGCCAGGGGGTGTAGTTGGCGCCGGGTGCCAGGCGCACGCCTCTGCCTGACACGCAGCGAGGGAGAGGCGGAGGAGCAGCTGGAAGGGCCGGTCGGGCGGCGGCTCCGCGGTGGTGCTGGGGATAATTAGTGTCTGTGAGTCTGTCTGCCTCCGGGGGGCAGGGCGGGGGAGGCAGTGCGTGCCTGGCTGGGTGTGTGCGAGCCGGTGACTCGTCCCGGCCCCTCCAGCGCAGCCTCCACCCAGCGGGCTGGGAGCCGCCCTGGCCGCGCTCCCCTCCCTGACCCTCCCCTTACCCCGCCGGCCAAGGGAGCCTGGCAGAGCGAGCGGCGCCGGCGTCATGTGACAGCGGAGACTAGTGCCAGGAGCCCGGGCGAGCCGAGCGAGCGCCCTCCCCTCGCCCAGAGACGCACGGCCACCGCGGAGCGCACAGCCTCAGCCGCAGGGAGCCGGGAGGCGGGCCGGGTGCTTTGCTCTGTTTCACAGCCCCCATCGCAGGGCTTCGGGCGGCGGCGGAGGCCCCCTGCTTGCTGAGGGTGAGCGCGGGGAGCGGAGTGGGGTTATTCCTCGCGTCTGACTGCAACGTGCCAAAGTTTCCAGCTGCTGGAAGAAGTCCGGGGGGGGGGGGGATTCAGCGTTGGGGTGACCTGGGGGCATGCAAAGCTGCGAGCCCGCTGAGGCTCCGGAGGGAGCGGGCTGCTCTGGGGGCCAGGGCTGCGCCCGCGGACTGTCCCGGCGGCCTGATGCGCCCTAACTTCTGCGAAAGTTGTTCGGGGGAGAACGTATGTTTCTGTCTCCAACTCCTGTGGCGCTTTATTATGCGTTTCTGCACAGGGCGGAAGGAGGGGTTACCAACTCCGATGATACTTTGTCTCTTTCTGGGAAGAGGGGACAGAAGGTCACGTGTGTGTGTGCAGGGGGGCGAGTAGGGTTGTTTTCTGCAGATGTTTCCATCCCCAGCTTCTGTGATTGCTGCAAAGCTTGCAAGAGAGGGTGGGACAAAATAGAGGGGTCTGCTCTGGTGTGTGTGCTTTCCTCTGTCTTACTGGCTTTTACAGAGATTGGGTAAGAAAAATCACACACCTGGTGTGGCCTTGGCTCGGCTCTCTGGGTGCTGATCCCAAGGCGTGTATGTTTGCTCCATTGTCTCAATAGGAAAGGGAGTCCCTTTCTTTCCGGCTCTTGACTGGGGCAATATGAGAAGTTCTCTTGGGCTCCTACTACTCAGTAGCAGTTGTTTCACCCGCAGAGCATCTTTTGGCAGATGGGGGACTGCAGTACAATAGACAAGTCTACAATTTAAAATGTCAGCAGAGCTTGCTAATGCTATTAAAGTACAAAATTGAGTTGGACAGTGTAATGGGTTCATTCACTTCTGTTGGATTATAAACGTTTGTCTTCTGTTGGGAGTAAAAACAGTGAAGAGGTTTGGGGTTTTTTGTTTGGGGTTTTTAAATAGTACGCTATCACTAGTACATTATGGTTAGGGTCATAGCACTGTGGAATAGTTTAATGGCCAAATTTAACCCTGGTATAACTCGACTGATTGTGGTGGAGTTACACCAGGGATAAAATTAGTCCTCAAATGTTTTTTTTTAAAAATTAACATATCTAGTCTTATTTAACACTTTTCTAGGAAAGAGTTAAAATCTCTAATATTTATGATAGCTCTGACACTTAAAATATAAAGTAACTTTTATAGGGAATTGGGATTGACATCCATAATTGACTCCCTGCCTATATGAATGTTGTTTTTACTACACTTAAATGGGAATAGGAATATTTATCTTCAATCTTTGTCAGATGTAAGATTTCAAACAGAAGTGTTATAGCGGGTGGGAGAGTGAAGAGGAGGGGAAGGCGAGGGGATGGACTAGAGAAAGAAGTTCTTTAAGACCCCATGTTGAAATCCTACAAAAGTAGCACAAAATCAGGAGTACTGTAATAACCAGTTTAGAATTGTTCAAGTTGTCATTCTTTTTAACTCAGAAATTCTTTGATGAAATCAATTTCTTTATCCATCCTGATTCAGTTTTACTGTACCTGCATTGTTTGCTTGTGCTCTGCCTCTATATAGTGGCCCTTTGAAAACTCAGGAAGTGTCACAATTCACAGGGCTCATCTTTGAATGAGGGACTTTGTGGTTTTGGTTTTATTGAAATTTATGTCCATAAATGTTCTTTAATCTGTATTGAAAACAAAGAATACAGTTGCTGCTCACGCATGTATTTTTTCCATAGAATAGTTTTAAGATGTGCTCTCTTGGTTGTTGTATAAGGAACTTCTTTTATGAGAGGAACCACATCTGGATTTGATAATCCTGTCTGACCCTGGGGACACTTACTTCAAACTAACTTTATCCCTTGTGCTTTAAAATGTATGATTTAGTTTGATAGCACTAATATTTTCAAATACAAGAGTCTGCAGCAGAGTTTAGTTGAGTGGCATACTTTCCTTTTATCCAAGCAGGTAAATATGTTTTGCCTACAGTGGTTAATGTATAATAGTAGGTAAAGCCTGGAGTTGGGAGGTGGGTGGAGAAAGAAGATATAAAATGGTCCTTTCCTTTTATGAGGAAACTGAAATGTTGTCAGGATATAACAGTTATGAGAGTGCCCTTCAATATTAAGAAAATACACTACATCTACACAACAGCTATAGTATCAGTCAAAACCACAAGTGAGACAAGGTGGGTGAGAACCATATTACCCACCTTGCCTCTAATATCCTGAGACCAACATGACTACAGCACTACAAAACAAAAGTGTTCAGGTAAGTAAAGTTGTAAAAGTGAATTAAGTCAGTTGAAAGTGCTCAGATACTACAATGATGAGGGGCTAAGCAAGTACCTAGATATTTTCTTCATACTTAACATTTGGAAAAGTAAGTATAAAAAGTAAGAAACTGGTAATATAACTATAGAATGTACAACCATACACTGTTGTGTAGATTCTTCTGTAACTAGTTGTAATCTCATGTACTTCTGAAACTGCAGTTACTAAAATGAAATGTACAGTGGTTGCTGTCATTACTAGGATGCTAATCCACATAACTTGCAGTAACACATTCCCATGTCTGATAATATCTGGTACAGCAGCTGTCCGACCCACCGTGCGGAACTAGTTCAAAGCATGTTGTAAAAGGAAGAATAGTGAAGTAGTTGTTTTGAATGAAACCAAGTATAAACTTATTCTGATACATTTCATGAAGATGAGGTATGCTTTCTCACCTGCATAGCTCATTCTCAGTATGTTTTCTTCTTTAAACAGCTTGATGGTTTTAGTGTGATGTGTATTAGTGATTTGTCAAAAATAAAAAAAAAATTGTGGTTAACTGGTTCTACAGTTAAAATCTCATTCTATAAGTGTAACCAAAGCCAAAGTACAGAAAAGTGAAAATTAGTGTGGTTTGTTATTAGTATGTGTTTTAGTAGAGTGAGTCTTTAATAACTCTTGAAATTTAAGTTCTGTCATCAGTGCACTAAGAAGAGCTCTGTGTACACTTGAAAGCTTGTCTATCTCACCAACAGAAGTTGGTCCAATAAAAGATAGTACCTCACACATCTTGTCTCTCTAATATCCTGGGACCAACAGATACAGCAACACTGCATGCATTAAATTATGTCAGTCTTCAGCTGTCAAACCATCCTGAATTTTTGCAGTGGGAAAATAGCTAATTTTTAAAATAGGCTGTACTTCAAAAATTAATTCTTGTAACAACTCGATCACTCAGTTTTTCTCTTTGAAGAAGATAATTTTAGGCTAAGAGTTAGCTGTATGGTGTTATATAAAATTCAGCCTGTAGTTAAATATTAGCAGTTTAGAGGCAAAAAGAAATCCAAGGGAAGGCTGAGGTTAATTATCATGACCTGTGGTGTCTAAAATCACATGTCTTCCTCCGTTAAGTGTAGATATTTGCTTGTTTGTAGGGCAGGTCTCCTGTATAAAGACAGTGTTTGTATTCACACCCAATGAACAAACACCTCCACCCACTGTTGTTGTTTAAAAAACTCCAGCTGCTCATGAATATAGGGTCAGAGAGGGCCGTCTAAATGTTTCTCTGTGATTTCTCTCCAGCACAGCCAGCAGAGCTGTTTCCTGTTCTTTGTTTCAAGGCTGGGGTTTGCGTCATACATTCCAAGTGGCATATGTGTGCTCTTTCCTGTTGCAGGCTGTTTTTTTAGTAGACCAGTAGCCCGGTCCAGGCCCCTTGTCACTGCCCTGCAACTCCCAGTCCCCACCCAGTGAGTTATCATGTCTCTACACACTCGTGATTGCTTAAGATGCCTGTGTTATGTCAGCATGAGAAGTCTGAGTTAACCTTTTAACACACACCCTCTACTCCAGTATATTTACATGGGTGAATAATGAGTTTCATTCCCTTTTCTAAAAACCTATGTTTGACTCTCAAAAAATTGAGTCTGATTTCTCCTCTCACCTGTGCCAATGTAAGTCTGGAATAATTCCATTAAACTCAATGGAGTTGCAGTGGTATAATACCACTGCAAGTGAGAAGAGAATCCAGCCCTATATATTAATTTCTGTGAAAACCTATTGGCTTCTTTCCATATCTGTTCTGAAGATACCACCGTGATCATTTTCTGTTCCAGTTTTGATCAAGATTAGAATTGTACCATTTTCCTGAAGGGAGGAAATATCGTACTATTACCTGAATTCAAGGATCCATACTCTTCCAGATTTAATGCAGGAAAATGAGACACTAACAACTTTCTTTGGATTAAATGGGTATGGCAGTCCTATATTTTGCTAAACTCTGAGCACTTTTTGAAGGAGTAAAGTACATGGTTTTTTTTCTACTTTGATATCAGATTTTTTTTTCTTTTGTCTGCTGTGGACCGACAGAGAGAAACATCAAGAGGAAATTCAAAAAGAGGACATAAGAAATCTTTCTGTTACTCTCCATCTGACTGTAGAAGAACTAAGGACCTGAGCCAAAGCTCATTGAAATTGATAGAAAGATTCCCATTGACTTCAAAGGGCTTTGGATCAGGCCCTAAATGAATGAGAAATTACATGAAAATAGGAGATGGACAGTCTTTCTCTCTCACTTATGTTTGAAAAAATACACGTTTTCTTGCACGCACACAGAAATGTTTCCATCTTTAAATATGTCCTTTTTATTTAATTTGTTTTTCAAATTTTTCTTCTGCTGCTGCTGGCTTTTAGATGTTAAACTTTAAAAGGGGGGAAGTTTATATTGAACACACTTGCAATATTTTTTTCAAAAAGCATAATAGGACTTAGAGACACTTGCAGTGAACACGGATAACTAAATTTTAACTATATCTAAATTATAAGTAGCAACACGCTGAAATGCACATATACTATATATGGATACTTACATTATTTTGCTTTTTGTCTCTTCAGAAATACAAATTGTAAGAAAAGTATTTCAGGTGAACACATAAGCTAATAATTTTGGTAAGTTGTATTTTTAATTTTATTTCCTCTATTTCAGGGATTTTTACTTTTGTTCTTTTACTGCTATTAGAAAATTATGTACAGTATGTTGTCATTGCACAGTGAATAAATATTGTAATTTAGCTACTAGTTAAACTGTACAGGATTTGAGCCTCTGTCATATTTCATCTTTTCTCCCTGGATCAGCAAAAGGTGCTGAACTAGTAGTTTAGTGCTGGGAACCAGTGTGTAAGTATAGTAAATTTTGCTAGTCACAACTTTCTGTAGTCAAGTTTCTATAAAATCTGAAACTGAGCTTCATATTACAACAACATTCTGCATTTTGTAGAACAAGTTTTTTAAATTAACTGACACAGCTAGCAGGAGGTCCTTTCAAAAATAAAACTCTTCTATGCAGCCAGTGTTGAAGCTTTGTGTTTTCATTCCAAGGCTAGTTGCCTCCAATCCACAATGTGAAGTTTGGCAGAGCTAGTTTAGGAACAGATTTAACCCTTCACTTTTAACGTTTTATCTAATGCCAAGGTTTCCTTTTAGGGGTTTAATAGCCATTGTTGATCTGTCCCAAGGGAAAGTAGTATAAGTGTGTGTTAGCTAAATAGAAAGATAAAGCTCTAACAGATTTAAAATACTAAAGTAAGCCATCATGGAAAGAGATGGGGGGGGTGGAGAGGTTGCTAACAAACTTTGGTACCCGAAAGACTGACAAAACCTCCACACTTAGAGTCCAAGTTTATTTAGGTTTCAGAGTAGCAGCCGTGTTAGTCTGTATTCGCAAAAAGAAAAGGAGTACTTGTGGCACCTTAGAGATTAACACATGCGTCCGATGAAGTGAGCTGTAGCTCACGAAAGCTTATGCTCAAATAAATTTGTTAGTCTCTAAGGTGCCACAAGTCCTCCTTTTCTCTTTGCAAGTTTATTTAATCATTCTTCCATTGCCACCATCCACTTTCTCTCTCTTCATTTCCCTAGATACACACACACACATGCTCATGGACATTTCTTTCCTATTTTCAAATCTTCATTGAAATTAAGAGTATAAACTATTATTTGTTAATGTACTTTTCATCACTTAATAGTTAGAGATTTTTAGCTCTGCCCCATGTGGTCAAAGGTGTAAAAATCTGTCTGGAATATGTTTGAGAAAGTAACAGAGCAGACTTGTACCTTAATATTAGAGGATGATATTTTGTATCCTGATGTTGACTTTATTTTTTTTTTTTAGACACTCAGCCTGATTTTCAGGTCCTGATTTCTATGCATGTAAAATTAGCTTTGAGGTCTGTCACGCTCTTTCTGTCTCTCTCTTTCCCAGCCAGTCTTCCCGAATAGAACAAAGGCTACTTTTAGTCTTCCTTTCAAATTCTCTTTAAAATTAACTTTTTATTTTTATTTTTTAAAAAAGGTTCAGTTTGGAAGGGAAAAATTGTCATACCATTCTGCATACTTCACTTGTTTTCAGAGGCCTGATCTGTTCTCTTTACTAAACTATTTCTCCTTGTAAGCAGTAGCTTGAGACAGGAAACCAGACAGCAGTCTGCCCTGATAAGGGAGAGTATTGTATGCAGTATTGTCTAAGGTGGTGGCTAAAGATCTTTTCTGTATCTTTCTTCTTTAGGGCCAATAGATATAAAATAGGAATTGCATAAGGTTGTATGGATGCAAAGTTTGTTTTCCTCAGTGGAAACTTCAAACTCAAAAAACAAATACCTTTTATGAATACCCTTAGAAACTGTTTTCTAAGATTTCTTTTTTAATATGGGGAAAATGTGTTTTTCACCCATACTGCTGTGGAGTGTGCATAACAGCATAGCTGTATATTTCAGTGAAATACGGACTAGTCTGCTACATGTGGAGTGACCAGATGTCCCAATTTTATAGGGACAGTCCTGATTTTTGGGTCTTTTTCTTAAATCGGCTCCTATTACCCTCCACCTCCTGTCCCGATTTTTCACACTTGCTGTCTGGTCACCCTAGCTACATAGCTTCTGACAAATTAATATGTTAAAGTAGTTCTAGATCAAACAAAGTGATTTCTAATAATGGGAAGGTTGTGTTGTGCATTTTCTGTATCTCAGTACTGTACTAGCATGTTTCAGGAGTTATTCCAATTCCCATTAGAAATCCACTGGGTTTTTTATTTTTTTTTAAAAAAAGGCTACCCATTAGCAGAAATTCTCTTGTTGCACAGCCAATTCCTTATAACTTTCCCCAGCATGGCTCTTTGTGGGCCAAACTCCTTTAATCCTTTCCCCAGCAGTGCTGTCTCTGGATCTCAGTCTCCACTTAAAAGTTTGGTTGACATAGCTACATAAGTCAGGGATGTGAAAAAACCACACCCATGACCGACATAGGTATGCTGACTTAAACCCCATTGTAGACACAGCTGTGTTGATGGAAGAATGCTTCCATTGATGTAGCCACCATCGTTGGGGGTGGGGATGATGTTCCCACACTGGCTGAAAAACCCCTTCCATCCATGTAGGCTGTATCTGTGCTACGGGTTTACACAGACATAGCTATGGACATGTAGCTACGCCAGTATAGCCTCTGTAGTGCAGACACACCCTGGATTTTCACTCTTATTCTCTCTGACTGAGTCTAATGGCTAATCTAAATTTGAGATTTTCTGTGGCTGGTGCTATTTTGGAGCTTGATGAGGGAAAGCATTTAAAGCACATGCTTACTTCCCATGGATGTCCGAGTACGTTCTTGTGTATTTTGCTGATCCAAGGCCTTGAGGAGCAACTACTACTACTATGAGTACAAAGAAATCTTGGTGCCAGCTGTGGAGGGGATTTCCTTTACCCCTTCCAAGAAATCCTGTAAGTTCATCAGAGGAGAACCAGTTTCTGCTATCTTTTAAGGCTCCATTGAAGATTATTTCTCATTCGGTCTCAGAAAGCTTCCCTGGCCTTTGGATATCATCAGTATAGTTCTTTCAATATTATCACTTCTCCTTAATATTGGAGGGGAAGTTTAGCGTGAGATTCATGAAAGAAGAGAGAGTTTCAGATCATGAGAATTGGTTCTAAAGAGGCATGACTGCAAAACCGTGGGCACTTGATTCAAGTTGCCTTGTAGATACATTACTGCAAAAGCTGCAGTGGTGGGCACTAATGCAGTGTTGATTTCGTGGCAATCATTAAGTTACTTTGTAATTATACCAATAATACTTAGCAGTTTCTAAACAATTATTGATCCTCACACAGCAATAGGATGGCATCTACTGTTGCCCCCTGACACAAAAACTGAAAAAACAAGCTTTGTGCGGGGTACTGTGCAGAGGATGGGAGGGGCAGAATCTGTTCTCACCACCCCTAGCCATTGTGCGGATCAGATCATTGATCACCACTATTCCAGATATTTAACTAGAACATAGGGCCAAAGCCCTTGTGCATCTCTCTTGGGGGTTTGTAACTGCTGGATCTGTGTGGCTAAGACCAGCCCCCAACCCAAAACCACCTCCCCTCACAGAAAGCTATATGGTGCTTGTGGACCAATGTGTGGGTATGCAGAGCCCCTCTGTGTTTTGTGGCTGCCCTCCACCTCCACTTGTGTTCAAGTGGTATAATGCTGTGGCTGCTATGCCCATGGGCGAATCTCATCCAGAGTAAACAGTCTGTACAAATCCTTATTGCTGGAACACATGTTAAGTACTCTTATTCGCATTAAACCATACATGTCAAGAAGTTAAAACGGAGAAGTCTCTGATGTTGACAAGAAAATTAACTATTTTGATCATAAAAATTTCTTTCAGAAGAGATGGAGCACTGAATATTGGATAGGATTTAAACATAGTGTTTTCCTTTAGCAAAGGGCAGGGGGTTGTCTTTTTCTTACCTGCTGTCTTTTCGCTTGGCTTTAGCTGTGAAATTGTTGAGGGACTTTGCTTGGACTTTATCTTTGCACCTGTCCTTATTTACATACAAAAATGAATTGCTTGGCTTGTCTTTTAGAAATACAGGGTGTGAGCAGAATCTTATCAAAAGCCATGTCCTGTTTGGACAAGTTGGACTGCCTTGGCAAAGATCCATAGGGTGGAGTGAATGGGAGGAGGCAGGAAAGTAAAACTGGGTGGCTTGTTAGCAAAGAGAGAGAGAGAGGGTGGAATGTTTGCCTACTGCATTGCAGTTAATTATTTAGTTTCAGATTACATACAGCATAAATTCTTTTACCCACATAAAAGCACTTCAATGCAAAATAGCTCATCTAATTTGAGAAAGATAAAGACTACTCTTCTGATTTTTATTTATTTATTTATTTTTAATATGGTTTGTGTGAATTTTATGCTTTCTCCTTGCTTTGCTGTCTGGAGGGTGCCGCAGGTACTTGAGAGGATACTTTAGTTTTCTATAAATTATTCTTATTTACTAAACAAGCTGTGGGCTGTGAAACAAGTATGTTATGAAATCAGTGTGTAGGCAGATCCCTACTATTCTTCACACCTTATGTTTGAAACAAATAAGGCAGTCTCCCACTGCTTCTCAAACATTTAATAGCAGGGGAGTATAGTGAGATCTCATATACCTACATATGTATGATTTTTACAAGTATACTACAAAAACTTTACTATAAAATATTATCATAAATAACAAAATCCAATTTTTTTGTTTACTTGAAATAAATTCAGGCTTTGCAACCAGTGTGTCTTTCTTCCATTCAAGCATTGTTCTTTTAAATACAAAGACCATTGTTCCATGCGTTTATTTTCACCCTTAGAGTTTATCCCAGAATGACAATTTCATAAGTGTCAGACCTTCAGCTGGAGTAAACTGATTCCAGTGGAGATACACCATATTACACCAGCTGAAAATACAGACATATAACGCAGCCTTGCAGGACCAAAAGATCATGCATAATGTATTGCCCTCTGTCCAAAATCAGCCTCTCTTACTATTTAGGTAGAAATAGTACAGTAAAAGAACAGTATAACACATTAAAGGGACACTCAACTTATATACTATGATACAGCAATAAAAGTAAAAATTTTAACTACTACTTTAGATGACTATGAAAGACAAAATTTTTTACTTTTACTCTCTGCAAGACACTTTCTATTGTCACTTTCATTGTAACCTTTGTACAGTCAGTTAGCCCCTAATTCTGCAAATACATGTATGTAACTTTTACATATGTAAATTTAGGTGTATGCTAAGTGTTTACAGGATATGGGTCTTAGTCACTTTCTGTGATTTTCTGTGTGGATCTCTCATATAGCAGCAGTAGAGAAAAAAACAAACCTTAAAAATAGAAAAATGTGATTTTCAAAACTACAAAAAATGGCAGAGGGAACAGGTTGGGGGGCAAGGGAAGGTGTATTTATCTGAGACTACTAAGCTTTTTTTCCCCTTCAAGTGACTAGATTACAAGTTGATGGTGTCACTTCACCAAAACACATTTAAATTAAAAAATGGAAACCTGAAAGTCAATATTTACTAATTCTCTTACATATAAAGACTGGGATGCAGTGTAGGCTTCGGTTGTTTTTGCATTGTGGGATATCCTTTATCCATTCATGTATTGTTAAATGCATATATCTGTGTCTTTGGGAAGTCATGTATAGACAATGTTTCTTCACATGAAAGTGACTAGGAAAATGTAAATTGTCAGAAAATTATATGAAATGCTTAAAATCAGAAAAATATCTAATTTAAGTAATTCCCTGAAGTTGCAGGAAACATTGCATAATTGTTTTTTCAACTTTCTCACAGGCATTATTGACAAATGTACATAGACACATCCAAATTATAAAATTTCCTATCTTTCAAAGCTATTACTTCTAATTTAGACACAATTGGCAGTTTCTTTGAACTACTGTATCTGTTTCTCTTTTTCTCAACTTGGTTTAATCAGGCCCTTCCCATTTATCAGGATGATTATATTCATGTTTATATTCAGTGATGCTTTAGTTTGTTCTTTAGAAATCAAGCTTTGTTCATTTCAAGTACTTAGAAAGTATACTGTTGTAGTATTTTCCATAAATTGCTAAGCTTTGCCCTTGATTTATAAAATAAATCCCTGGTAGGCTTGAAACAATTCATTCTCTTTCTTTCTCTCACATATCTCAGATTGTTTTCTCCAATGCGTACACGCTGACTATTGCATGATTGCTCATTAATGTAGAAGTGTTGGAATTGGTCTAATTTGGGGCATATATATTCTTGTGTCCCATTTAAACTGTTTGATTCATAAGAAAAAAATTCCAGACACAATTAAACCTTTTAATATATTAGTAAGCTTATACCCAGTGGAATTGTCTTGATGGAGGAGAGTAGCATTTTATTTGTTACAGATTTCTAGTGCCACCTACTGGATGCAGTTGAATTTGTTTAGTACTTAACATCAGTCTTTATATATACGGTGCAGAGACAAGGTGAGTGAGGTAATATCTTTTATTGGACCACCTTCTGTTGGTGAGAGAGACACTTTTGAGCTTACACAGAGCTCTTGAAGAGCTTGAAAGCTTGTCTCTCTCACCAACAGAAGTTGGTCCAATAAAAGATATTACCTCACCCACCTTGCCTCTCTTTTTTTTTTATTGTGGGACCAATACAGCTACAACACTGCATATACTATTATCACTACAAAAGGGTTGTTTTTTTGTTTATTTGTTTGTTTCTCTCCTGCTGGTAATAGCTCAGCTTACTTGATCACTCTTGTTACAGTGTGTATGGTAACACCCATTGTTTCATGTTCTCTGTGTATATAAAATTGCCCCACTGTATTTTCCACTGCATGTATCCGATGAAGTGAGCTGTAGCTCACTAAAGCTTATGCTCAGATAAATTTGTTAGTTTCTAAGGTGCCACAAGTACTCCTTTTTGCGAATACAGACTAACACGGCTGCTACTCTGAAAACTGCATATACTGTACAGGACATACAACTTCACCATCCCAGACCAATTGTATCCCATACTCTCCTTGTTAACTGGAATACTCTGTCAGTCCTCCAGGCTGTACTCTGGAAGTGGCTCTGCCTTCTCATATAGGATATGTGCATTCTCAAAAATGATATTAAATGTTTTTTATAAAAACTTGTCAACTGGAACTTTTTAATATCTTTGAGTATTAACTTCCTTCACGTGTCTAAAATATTTGGCTCTACCGTGTATCCTCTCTAGTATTTCTCTGTCTCGCTCCAAAGGCTCCTGGTCCTCCCTGAAATCTTCCCATCCTTCCTCCACAATTGTCATCCTTGGTAAATGTGTAAATATGGTTATTACCTGCGATAGTTAAGTTACTATAAATGAGATAGACTTGAAAATAGGCTTGAACAAGCTAACAAAGTAGATGGCTCCCTTTTTAAAGCAATCTGGGATACACAGAACACAATCTAAATTCTGAAATCTTGTTTTTAATAAGGAAACTCTTGGAAATGTACAGTTGTTTCAAAATAGTGGTTGAGTTGTCATAGTTCCTTTTGGTGAAATAGTCGAATTATCAGTTGTGATGTCTGATTGGGAGTCTGTCTATTGTACCTCTCCAAATTAGCTTTGTTTTTAATTTCTTCCTTGTGTGGAAGTAGGTGTCAAAGCACCAGAGTGTTACCAATATTGTCATCAGGCTTACTGACTGGAGACTAGCAAGTATTGGGCTGCCATCCTTCCTGAATCCGATTCAGATCCGTTCGTGTTCACTGTCTCTTCGGCTAAACAAAAAATTAATCTAGGTTTGCCAGGTGTCCGGTTTTTGACTGGAACGCCCAGTTGAAAAGGGACCCTGGCGGCTCCAGTTGGCACTGCCGACCGGGCTGTTAAAAGTCCACTTGGCAGTGCAACAGGGGCCCATGGCTAAGGTAGGCTCCCTGCCTGCCCTAGCTCGGCGTGGCTCCCAGAAGTGGTCACCAGGTTCCTGCAGCCCTTAGACACATGGGTGGCCATGGAGGTTTCACACACTGCCCCTGCCCCGTGGGGCGGCTCCGCAGCTCCAATTGGCTGGGAACCGCGACTAATGGGAGCTGCTGGGGAAGTCTCTGTGGGTGTAAGGGCAGTGCACAGAGCCTCCCTGGCCACCCATGTGACTAGGGGCTGTAGGGACCCGGTGGCTGCTTCCCAGGAGCTGTGGTAAGCATCACTGGGACCCCATACCCCCCCTGCACCCCAACCCCCTGCTCCAGCCTAGAGTCCCCTCCCAGAGCCCACACCACCCTCAACACCTGAACCCCCCTGCCCCATCCTCGAGCCCCCTCATCTCTAGCCCCACCCCAGAGCCTGCACCCCCAGCCGTAGTCCTGCACCCCCAGCCGTAGTCCTCAGCCCAACCCCTGTTTGATACTTTTTGATCGATCATCCACTGGACTATGTCTAAATATATTCTGATCACAGGGTTTTACTGAAATTACAAAGTAACTTTTATATGCTACCACAAAACAGTTTTATTGTAATAGAATATTTGAAAACATAAAGCTTATCTCTAGATTTGGAAGAACTAAATCAAATACATCTAATCTTATGGACTAATGAGTTAAAAAAAATTTCAGAAATTTGATTCTAGCCATTCCTACAATTTAACTTGGTGGGTTTTTTTCCCCTCCCTGTAACGCAGGACTACACAGACATCAGAAGATTTCACTGAAAAGATGCTAATGTTTGACCCAGTCCCTATCAAGCAAGAAGCCATGGAACCTATTTCAGTGGTAAGTCTTCAAACATGTTATCACCCTGATTGCCATGTAGGGATTGCTTCTGCTGCCAATGAAATCAGTAGCAAAACTCCTGTGAACTTCACAGAGCCATGGCCTCCTCGGAGAACTGCTGTGAAATGGAATACCTGAGTAACAGCAATAGCTAAATTTGCACATTAGTAGCATCATTTTCTCTTTCTGGAGACAGTGCCATTAGTGTTGCTTACATTGGTCAGGATGCCAATGCCATGTTTACTTTTCATGGTGATATTTGAGACTTATCATGAGAGCTACGCAGAGGGAGGGAGGGGAAAAGAATAAACACCTTGCAGGGACATCTGGGCCCTAGGCAAGGAACTAAGGTTCGGCTAGGCTGTTTTGGGTGAGTCTGGTGCCATAGGCCTCTGCTTCCGTGTACTTGGAAAATAGTTGCAAAGGGAAAAATTTGGACTGTGTATTTTATGTGAAAGCTGGTAATGAGAAGCTTATAAAATTAGATCATCTCTGTTTTGGCTGTTGCTGTTCCTGCCAACAGTGGTTATACAAGACTTAAGGGTCAGTTTGAGGCCCTAGAAACAAAGTTGTCATGGATATTGTTGTTTGTAATATTTGGTAGAAAGCCTTTGAAAAGCAGCTTTCAGCGAAAAGTTTGCTGCCTTTACCAATTAAAAAATGTAAAAGGGACACTATCAATTTAAATCCAATTTTAAATACATTTATTTATGTTAGTTCCTAAAATACCTTTAGATTATTTAAACTACTTGAATTTTAGAAACACAATTTACTTTTTTGCTGTGTTGTTTACATTGCAGTCTTCTGAGCAGAGGCAGGGAAATGCCTGTTCGAACAGTGAGGAATAGGGAGTTAGTCAACAGACAAATACTATGGGCTGGTCTACACTACACAGTTAGGTCAAGGAAGCTTATGTTGCCCTAATTATGCCCATGTCAACACTACAGCCTTCCTCCCGCCGATGCAAGTACCCTACTACACCAACATAATAACTTCACCTCCACAAGAGATGTAAGGCTTATGTTGGTGTCATTAGGGCAACGCAGTGTCTATGTAGACACTGCGTTCCTGCCAGGCAGATAGAGCCCATCTGCCACCCGCTTCTGGGTTGGGGTGGAGAATGGACCCCACTCCTGGCTGGGAGCCAGGGGGAGAAGCCCTGGTGGCGTGAGCCTGAAATTGACATGGCTGCCTGGCTCCCGGTGTGGGGATGGTGGTGGGGGAAGAGGGGAGACTGGGTTCTCAGCTCCCCAAACTGCCTTTCTTAGGTTGGTGGAAGCACTCCTGGTGAGGGCGCGTACCACTGACCCAATGAGGGTGGTGTGGACATGCACCACCACAGTGGCTGTAAGTCAATCTAATAGGTCCACATACATTTCTAGTGTAGACATACCCTTTGAGTGTTTCTTTAGTTAAGTAATCCAGCCCAAGAGTGGGATGTTGCTCTTCCATGTGCCATTTGAAGATAAATTGTACTTTCCCTGTGCTGGGACTTCAAACTGTCCTGCAGATTACTTTCTGCCACCATTCTGGCCACCCATCACAGAGCTATTTTATTAAATATGCATGTTGTCCTTTTACTTACTGCATTAAATGAGTGTAGCTAGGAAAAGGAAATAATGTTGGGCCTGATTGTAGGTTCTCTCATAAGAAGGTACAAAGGAGGAATGAAAATTCAGTGAAGTTCCCCTCTCAGAGATTCCTCAGTTCCTCCTCAGGAGAGTAGAAATTTTTGAGTCTACCTCTATGGGCAAACTGGCAATTTAGTCCCCCAAACCCTTGAGAGCCTGGTCTTCCCAGCTGTCCCTGGTAGTGCAGCTCCCGTGGAGCTAGGCCATCAGGAACTACTTAGGCCTGGCCTACACTTAAAATATAGGTCAACATAGCTGCAGTGCTTGGGGATGTTAAAAATCCATATCCCTGAGTACCATCACTATGCTAACCTAGCCTCCAGAGTCGACATAGCTAGGTTGATGGAATAATGCAACAATTGCTCAGTGACGGAAAAACCCTTTCCATCTCTGTAGTCTGCATCTACACTGCAGGGTTACAGCAGCATAGCTACAGTTCCATAACTATGCTGAAGTGTAGACATGGCCTTAACAGACAGCTGGCTTGTAGCCCCCTTTAAAGAGCGTGGGGATCTCAATGTGAAGAGAGCATGGCAAGAAAAGTAGCATAGTGGCTAAGGGACTGTCTATCCTCCAGCTGTGTTGCTGTAGCATAGATGCTTCCTACATCAACAGAAGAGGGTTTTCCATCTATGTAGTTCATCCACCTCTCCAAGAGACAGTAGCTAGATTGATGGAAGAATTCTTTCATTGACCTAGCTATATCTACAACAGGGGTTAGGTCAAGTTTAACTACTGCACTCAGGGCCTAGCCCTGTAGCTAGGTTGATCTAATTTTTAAGTGTAGACCAGGCCTAAGCAAGCTAACTTTCTTAACCATCTCCCATGGGATTGGTAGCGGAAGAGCTATTGTCCATATTCTCAGAGGAGATGAGCATTCCATTAACTTCACTGGGAGCCAATAGTGCTCAGAGCCTTTAAAATCAGGCCTTATATGTGTTGTATCTGCTGCTTTGATAGCATTGTAAGAAATCAAACAAAATGAAACTATTAAAAATCATCAGTTATTTTAATAGCAAAACCAGATTAAAATATGTCAGAATGCACCATGTATTGTATATGCAAAATTATGTCAAAAACACCACTAGCTTATGACATTATGACAAGTTTGGGGTGGGGGAAGGAAACAAATTACAAAGTTTTAACACCAAAGCTTGTTTCAAGGTATGTGGTTTAAAGAATTAGCTACACTTCTCAGATGGTTAAAGCACGCACCCAAAGTATTTTGTCATCCTACTATTGGCCCATACGCTCAGTGGCATTGAATTATTGTGCACATTTTCTTATATGAAGAAAACATTTAAATGATGGTATATAATAGATCTAGTTACAGTGTTATCTCAGTTCCACCTAAAATAAAGTGAATATTTGTTACAAGCATTTGTTAAATGCTTGGGCAAAGACAGTGACAATTTACTTGCCAAGTTGCTTTTTTTTCTGCGGTGCCTACTTTCTTCTGGAATTGAAGTGAACAACCTTTGTGTCCCAAAGCAGTCTCCAAAACTATTTGGTTTGCAACTTTTTAAGATAAAGTGCCCTAGCTGCATGATACCTTGAGGTATTTTGTAATTAGTGCACTTGTAAATAAATCTCATCTTGTAAGCATGAATAATAAAAATGTTTTGGGGGAAATTATATAGTATTTCAGGTTAAATCCTGGTCACCCTTCTCATGTGACTTCAACTGGACAACTAAGCCTGTCAAGTAGTCGAGTTGTTTCACCACAAACTTTTTTTATGAAATGTAGCAATTAATATTTAATCTTCTGTGGTGATATAGTATCCTGTAGTATTTCAGCAATCTACAATTGACTCTAAATTGGAGTTAATTATATTCTGAGGTATTTTGCGTTATTCTCTTACTTGTAAAATGTTCCTTGCATATTGGCAGGAGATCCTCTATTTTTAGCATTACAAAACAGAAAACATTTTTATATTGTCACTGTAAAGTTAAGGGGTGTGTGTTTGATGGGTATGCAGTATTGTTGTAGCCGTGTCAGTCCAAGGACATTAGAGAGACAAGGTGGGTGAGGTAATATATTTTGTTGGACCAACTTCTGTTGGTGAGAGAGACAGGATTTCAGCCACACAGAGCTCTTCTTCAGGTCTAAGAAAGGTACTCCCAGTATCACAGCTAAATGCAAGGTGGAACGCATTTTTTAGTATAAATAGTTAGCAGATAGTGTAAGGGACCAATCAGGGTATAGTGGCCCATTACCACCTCTGCAGTCACAGGACAATGGTGGGATTCTTTAACAACCCTCAGTTCAGTACAGATCTTAACCCCATGCTTAACTCTGAGCATGTGAGTAGTGCTATTGGCTTCAGTGGAAGGCTCACCATGTTATTAAGTTGTTTGCTGATTTGGAGCCATCTTTAGGTACATCTTTCACACAAACCATCACTGTTAACTGAGTTCCTACATAGAAGAATGGGATCTACCAGTAGGAAAAGATCTCTTATGGGAGACCTTTCTTCACCCCCTGAAACTGCAGGCTTCAGGGACACTGGCTGCTGTGACTGGAGGTTCTGGAAGGCCAGGTAGTCACTCCTAGTGGGGAGCAAGATCACAGACCACTTCTCTTGATTACTGTTGGGAGTTCTTGTAGTAAGAGATTCTTCTTTACTGCTCAGATATGCTATTTGAGTCTGTTTGATTGACAGAATACTCTTACTTTACATTGATCTGTAATGTCATAGCCTGCCCTTTTGTTTCAGTTTTTTATGTGCTTAATATAATGTAGAAAATGGTTGACTACGTTTTGGATGATTTTTATATGTATAATCTGAACTGAGAAGTTTGTTAAACTTTTTTCTGTTTTCTTTATACCTGCATTGACTTCTAAGGTTTTCTATACCTAGCATTTCTTCTTTTACTTTTTAAGATTACAAAACTAAGTAGGAAAAAATTCTGTAAGGAAAAACATTGTCTCCTACTTTTTTTTATCACTAACGTTTTCTGCAGTTCAAATAGGAACATGGCAAGTAAAATCTCAGAGTGAAGGAAAGCTTAGAAAAATGAGACAACCTCTCCAGTCTGGCACAAAAGAATAGCTGACTTAAGTCAAATATGTGCCAGTTTAGTTACAACAATGAAAACCTTTCATTCAAAGCAATTCAAGAGCAGGTTTGAATCCCCAACAAATCAAGTGTTTTAAAAATATAATTGTCGTCATGATAATTTTTGAAGTCTTTATTACTTTGAATTTAAGCTCTAACTTTTCCAAACTAATACTAAGAAGTTCCCCAAACAGCTCAGAATCATTGCAGTATTTTTCTGCACTACTGTTTTAATAGATTGGCATTTTTCCAATGTGTTTCATTTGACCTGGAGTCTTGAAAGAAAGAAAAATGTTTTAATGAACTAGGTTATAGCCCAAAGGTGTTTCATTCTTCTGCAGATTCCTACTTTACTGAAAAAATTCTCTCCTCTAAACTAAGATTTTAATTGGATAGTCTTTCTTCATTTTGCCTTTCCAGTACTCTGTTACAATCCTCCTAGGCCTTCTCAATACAGCATGGTTTTAAAAACAGAAAGACTTGTTAGGCCCCAGTTCTGCAGAAACTTTTGCAGACTCTGACACAATGGGCCTACTCTTGTGTATGAAGGCAGTCACATTCACAAATGTCTGTAGGTTCAAGACCTTATATTGGCTGAATATAAGATTACTTTACTTGAATGAAAAATATTCTAGGAATTCTACTATTGTTCACTGATGTTGGAACGCAGTTCAAAAAATTAATGTACACATAGTGATGTTGTGATAATTCTTCCAGGATTCCACTGATGTCTAGCTGTACCACTAAATGTTTCTACAGCATAGTGAAGTCAAGTGGACTTTGTACTGTAGGCCAATAACATAAGTTTTAACACAAGCACTTAATACAGCTTACATATTAAGTGTTTGAATTTCTATCTACATCCACGCCTTAATCAGATTCAGCAGATGCTAAATACTGTTAAATATTAAACTCCATCAGTAGTCTGTGGCCTTGATCACTCAGAATTCTAATAAATATAATTATTTCCTTATCTAACAGTGCTCTGTGAGTTCTGTATATATCTTGCTCTGAGATGCACACATGCTAAAATAGTTAAGATTTAAAACATTAATTCCTGTGAACTTTATTATCAAAAACAGATACTAATATGTTAGCTAAATTATTAATTTACTATAGGTATAAGCATAAGTTCTATTTTATATGAAAAATAATCCTTTAAGATCAATTGAATATAATTGCTACAAAGATTCTTACATTTAATCCATTATATACTTTTAAGTAAGTTCTAGAAATGAAAAATGTTGTTATCAACCACATAGGTGGCAGTTCTCTTCAAATTTACCTATGTGTATGTAACTTTTTTTAAAAAGTTAATGCTAGTTATGTGTATGCATAGAGTACAGAATAAGCTACTCAGCTTTGTTGCTGTATCTACCTACAATCTTAGGAGTGCTGCAGAAGAACTTCCCATTTTCTAAAGTGTCATAGAATTGTTTCTTGCAATAATCAAAACAAAGGCAATAACTCCAAAACATTTTACAGTAATGTTTTTGGCTAAGCTTCAAATGAATAACAGTTAAAATATACCTGGGAGGAGGAGGAGAATACAGATGTAAGAGCAAGGCAAGACCTAGCTAGAATTTTTAGCCCTAACAAAATGCATTTAAAAATACTGTGGGAGTGATTGTATACTAGAGTCCATTAGCTTTATGCTCATAAATTATCTCTATCCTTACCATTTTTAAAAATTTACACCACACACCCTTTCTGGTCCAATGTGCTTCCAAAAATCTAAACTGTGTTTTATTCCTGTCAGGAAACAGCATAGCTACAGAGCGAGGATTGACTTATCCAAGAACCACAAGTGGAAATTCAGTTAATAAAACTGCTGATATCAAAAATTAGTAGAATGGATAGTCTACACTTTGTATAGTTCATATTTTGGCACATCTCATCAGTTCATATAACTAGTTATCTTCATTAAAAATAACATTGTTTTAAACACTTTTAATACGAGAAACTGTTCAGTAGAGTATCTCAGTGGTGATACATATTATGCAATGCTATGGTGATTCTCAGTGTTTTACTGGAAAATGTTATTGCTTAGGTATGAAAGGGTCAGTTATGGGCCTAATCTTGAATGGGCATAAGCATCATCAACTTGCTTTCCTTGACTTACAGGAAATTCTGACTCAGCACCTCAGATAATCAGACTTGGCCCCCCCTTCCGGATAGCTGTTTTCCAAGTTTAAAACAGCTAAGTTAGCTGCATTCTCCCCAACCCCCTTCCAAAAAAAAAACACTGAAAAAATGGTTTAGAATGTACTCATTTCCCAATTTGCTTTTTCATATTTACTGTCTGTGATACTGTTTGCAGAGCTCAGTTGCATACGTTTTGGTTTGGGAGGGGGGGGTTGTGTTTAGATTTCTGTTTTAATGAAGATTGAGGCACAGTGTTTTCCAGTTATTAGAACAGTCGGGGGATTTAGGATGCCTGGGTTCTATTTCCAGCTTCACCACTGTCTTGCTTAGTCTTCATAGTGCCTGAGTTTATCCATCTCTAAATGGGGATAGTACCTAATGTGCCTACCATGAAGGATGGACATGAAGCTTAATAAATGTTTGTAAAGCACTTTGAATATGTCTTGAGTTGTCTGGTTATTTTCTCTGTTTCATCATGTATTGTGTATTGCTTCCAAATGATTAGTGAATCAGGAATTAAATAATTTCCCCTGTGAGAAATCTTGTACATTCTCTCAGAGAAAGGAGTACATGAAAATGTCATGTCTGCATCTTTTTTGTTTTCCTTCACTTGATCAGTCATTAGTAACTTAGCACTAGATTTTTATTTTTTCCCCTGTTATGGCTTCTGTATCAATTCTCATCTTCTTCTTTTTTTTTTTTCCCTCTCACAGTCATACCAGTCCAATTACATGGACCAAATGAAGCCAAACAAATACAGTGTCATTTATCCTACCCCAAATATGTTGCACAATAAATTCTATCCAACCCCAGAAGGACTAGCTAATGGAATCCAAATGGAGCCAGTTGACCTTACAGTGAATAAACGAAGCTCACCATGTTCAGCTGGAAGTTCTCCTTCTCCTCTGAAATTTCAGACTGTACATAGAAGAGCCTCACCTGGATTAACTTTGTCCTCTCCCAGCCCTCCTATGAAAAAATTCACCCCACCACCTCCCCCAGGAGTTCAGCCTTTTTCCATGCCATTAACAATCCCTCCAGTAATGGCTGCTCTTTCACGCCCTGGACTTAGGAGCCCTGGAATACTTCCAGTTATACAGCCACTTGTGGTCCAGCCTGTTCCTTTTATGTATGCTCCACATCTCCATCAACCTATAATGGTGTCCACTGTTCTTGCAGAAGAGTTGGAAAATCCAAGTAGCATGCCAGGTGGGTGCTGTTGTGCTACGTTTCTCTTTTATGCGGGACCAGTGCTCTTTTACGCAGCACAGTTGCCCTGGGCACCAACTTCCAGGGGCTTGCTGTACTGCTGTGCCATTCAATGGTTTGGGGTTGTTTTTATTTTGGGGAGGAGAGGAGGTGTTCCTCCACTCCATTCAGCTGGCTATAAGGGGAGGAGGAGTTCTGTTTTTTTAGTTTGCTTTGGTGTGGTTTGGTTTTTTTGTTTTGCTCTGTTGCTGTGGAAAAGGGGCATGACACATTTTCTTCCCTGGCCAGCAAAACAATTAGTGCCACTACTCCTTTTTTGCTAGTCAAATCTGGAAAAATAACTGTGTATCCCTGAGTTTTTTAGGGTAAGTCAGAATATTTTGAAGGGAAATGAAAAAGAGAGACAAATATTCTTTTGTTTTCTTCTAAAACATACAATACCTAGACTTTACTGTGTGAATATTTTCCCCTAGTTTTACTCAATCAAATTCTGCTCTATTGATACCCATATAAATCTATTGATATCAATAACTCACATAACTCTTTATAACTCTTTATATATTTGATTCTTTTATATATATATATATATATATGATTTTTTTTCCTCTAGTGCCTGTAATTGAATCTTATGAGAAGCCCACATTAAAGAAAACGATCAAAGTAGAACCAGGAATCGAACCACCAAGAACCGAGTTCTATCCTGAACAAATGTCTCCTCCAATGATGACCTCCTTGTCTCCTCAGCAAGTAATGTTGCAAGAGTAAGTAATTAGTCCTAAAGTATCTATCTTCAGTTGAACAATGAAGCATACTGCCTGCTATACATTGGGTTCCATATACGGGGGCAACAAAAGTTCTTTGAGGGGAAAGCTACTGTGCTTTGAAGCATGTAGTAAAATATCATAAATAAGGGTTGCAGACTGTAAATGAATTGGAGTTTGTGCTTAGTTTTTTCCCCCTCTTCCCTTCAGCCTCAGCAGTGTAATGGTTAGTATGAATGCTATGTACATGTGAACTGCATAGATCTTCTATAATTGTATAATGTGTTCCTAACGTGATATAGGGCCCAGTCCTGCAAACCACTACAAATGGAGCTTCCAGTACAGTCAATAGTAGTTCTTCCTGTAATAGTCTCGCAGAATCAGGCCCATATTTAAACAGCTATTAAATTGTGGTAACCTGGAAAAATGTTACATTGGGGATGGGGTGAATTTTTGTGACCTTTTCTTAGAGAAGCAGCAACACGTCCTGGTGGTAGCAGGCCTTTGATATTTCCAGGGAGAAACTCCTCAGGCTACAGAAATACCGTTTTTGTCCCATGTAACTCCATTCAGATCTACCTCAGTTGTAGTGTTAAAAATCACCATTTCCTCAGGGAAATTCTGGCAGCCGCCACAGTCACTGAACGTTCTAGAGAGCCTGGCCCATGCTTCTGCCAAAGCAGACGACACTATGCTGGGAATGCCTGGGAATGCCAGATCAGTTATAGCAGTAGTTGGGGAGAGCTGGGCTGGGCTTCCCCCAAGAATCCCTCCATCCTCGACAGCCTGGCACATGGCCCCAAAGTCTCATCCCTACCAGAAGCATCATATGGGACAGGAGTCCCCTACCTCCCAGGGGTGCAGGGAGAGAACGCCAAGCAATAAACCCCTGGATCTAGTAGTCTAGGGTGGAGCAGAGAGAATGAGCTGGGCTGGACTCCCCTGGATCACCCCCTGGACCCAGCATAGGGCACCAGCAGCCCTTCCTCCACTCTGGCATGTCAGCCTTCTCCTACTGCCATGTAGTGTTGTTAGTCCTGTAATGGTTGCAATCTGAGCTGTAGTGTTGAAGGCTCATGGTTCAGATCCTACTATTGATGCATGATAGGGAGGTCATTTGTGCATAATAGTTTTTAACTTTGTCCTTTCAAAAAACCCTAGGACATCATATACAAAATATTGCACTAAACTAACATTATTTTAGTCGCAAAATCAAGCACTTGAAAGTTAGTCAGATTTTGAGTTTCGCATGCAACCTTAATTTGGTCCGCTTCTGAACGTGCATTATTATATTTATATAATAACATGCTATTTTTCTACAGAACCCTTGCCTTTTCAGTGCATGGGATGTACATATAAGGGGACTGAATGAAGGTGGCACAAGCAACCATAAATCTGGCATTTTCTAACTCTTGAGTGCTTGAATTTGCTATCTAAATATTGAAAGGGGAGGGGGGTTGTATGTAAAATATATAAAAGCTATTGACGTCTTACAACGAGCATTGGTGGGTTGTACAGTCTAGCTATCTTAACCCAAAGTCAATATCTGTTGTGTAGGAATTAAAGAAATATCCGAGTTCTCCCTTTAAATCAAAGTTCATGTATTGTTCTCAGACTATTGCCATACACAGACATGGATGAAACGTAATATGAAGCCTTAATTTTGTGTTTTCTTGTTTGTGTGAAATCAAAGTTTGACTCATGCTACCCTCATCACGTGGGCTGTGGGTGTGGGGACAAGGCCGTGCTTAAATAAACGGTCATAACATGATTTTTGGAAGACATTGTTAGCTGTTTGAGAAAAACACCCACATGCGCAAGGCTCAAATGAATTCAGATATGCTTGTGTAAGCAGAGACAAGACCTTATGGAATTACAGATGATCTTTTATTTCAGCAGTTATTTAATAATGTTGGCCCTTCTTCGGATACCATTGTCTCATTTCTTAAACCAGTGTCCCACTCTGGAAATCACTTGCAGAATTTTGTAGTATTGCAGGTTGGCTTCCCAATGGAAGAGAAATAAGAAAAAGAGAGTCTGCGTGTACTCTAAGTGTAACTTGCTTTATTTATACACCTATACCAGTCTGGAACAAAGGCCATCACAAACTGCATGCAGGCAACCTCCTCTTCCACCAATGTCAGCTTGCACACCAATGCCTACTTCTCAAGAAGCTGGTGTCTAAGGAATTGCCTCCAAATACAGAGAATAAAGCAGAGAATTTACTCTCTTCTGTCTGCCACAACATCTGTCAAAGGACTACTGCATAACAAAACTAACAATAATAGAACATTTCTTCTAAGATTAAAATCTTGCTCACATTCTAGGAACATGTAGGACTGTATAACAGCATTATCTGGTGAGCCCATCATAATATTTTAACTACAATTAATATGATGTTGAACAACAAATCTTTCCATCGCTGGATATGCTTTTTTGAGTTACTCATGGCACCTTAGGCTCACAAAGAAGTCACCAAGTGACTCAGGACTCATAGCTGTGGTGAGCAACCTGCGGGCCGCATGTGGCCCATCAGGGTAATCTGCTGGCGGGCCGCGAGACAGTTTGTTTACACTGACTGTCCTTAGGCACGGCCGCCCCCAGCTCCCAGTGGCTGCGGTTTGCTGTTCCTGGCCAATGTGAGCTGTGGAAAGTGGCATATTAAGTTTCACTTAAAAGCTAGAAAATATATAAGACTCTGTAATATGTATTCATTAATCAGTTGAAAAATGTGTCCGGTGAAGCTGTGTGATTTAAAAGGCCTATCTGTTTAAAAATATATATTTTGCTCTTTTCCTTCCTCTAACATTGGCATAGAAGGCAGGTTCATGACTGTCCCAGTGATTTTATATATGCAGCTGATAATATCCTTAGAAAGGTGTGTTTATTCAATATACACATAATTGTGTGTGTGTGTGTATATATATATATATATATATATATATATAAATATAAATATATATAAATATGTATATGTCTTACCTGAATAGTACCTGTGGGGTTAAAGGCAAGAAAATCATGTTTATGAAGGTGGAGTGCCAATTTCAGACATCCTGTGGGTGTGACATGCAGTCTAAACTCTACTTTTAGGAATTGACGTCAGTCGTAAAGGGAGGCCGCACCCTTCTGCCAGCACCAAACAGGAAATTCTTAATTACTCTCTAAAGGAGTGGCTGGAACAATAAAAACTCTGAGTTCTGCTTTAAGACTAAAGATATGATGTCTTTAATAATATGGAAAAGCTGTTTTAAATTAAAAACAAATTAGCTGACTTCTAAGGAAGAATAAAAAATGTAAACAAAAGCAATGAAAGTTAACTGGAAACTCAGTGAGAGAGTTTGGAAATCCTGAGCATACTTGCCTGAGAAACAAGAGTCTGACTTTCATTTCTTTATAAGTAAAAATAAATTAAAATCCAAGCATGCTGAGAAGAATATCTTTGGTTTTGCTCATGCCACAAAGTGAATGAACTCAAAAGAGGAAAGAATCAAAATATTATTGCTAAAATCTATGAAATTTGCTAAGTCGTCTTAAATTCTTTTACGTACATGTAATGTAGTTCACACTGCCAAGAGACAGAGTGGTAGTGAATAAAGGGGCTTTATTGTGGATCACTGAATGAGGTTTACTTTGTCAAATACTTTTCATCAGTCATAACCTATATCTTCACTTTCATAGGAATCACCCTTCAGTTATAGTTCAGCCAGGAAAGAGACCTTTACCTGTGGAATCTCCAGACACACAAAGGAAACGCAGAATACACAGATGTGATTATGAAGGTTGCAATAAGGTCTATACTAAAAGCTCCCACCTAAAAGCTCACAGAAGAACGCATACAGGTATGAGTCTTGGTACACTTTCCTTTCATCCATATTGGTCTGGATCAGTCCAGGCCAGACTTCTGGTTTCTGCAGAAGACCAGCTCTAGATATCTAACAGGTGCTTCAGGCTTTTTCAAACTAAAGGAAATATATGGGCTAACATAAATTTATCTGAGTTCTGTTTAAAGTACAGACCACCAAGACAACATTTTAAAGAAAGAAGGGGTAAATCAATCTAACCGTATCTCCTTCTGCCAGCTCACTGAGTCCTAGTCACATGTCCCAGGAAGTCCCATTGTGTAGTGGTAAAATCTTCCCTTTAGTCCGGGTTGGCTATGGAAACCCAAGATTAAAATTCAGTGGTAATGGTAGGTTACATGTCAGGTATAAATGGTGAAGTCAGGCAGGCTAGACAGGTTTGACATTCATTTGGGTTTGCAAAATGAGCGACAGGGAATGGATCACTTGATGATTATCTGTTCATTCCCTCTGGGGCACCTGGCATTGGCCACTGTCGGAAGACAGGATACTGGGCTAGATGGACCTTTGGTCTGACCCGGCATGGCCGTTCTTATGTTAAAATGTGTGTAACATGGGGTATGTCTACAATTGGAGCTAGGGGTGTGAAAGCTCAAGGAGAAATATTCACACTAGCTCTGATTGAACTAGCACACTGCAAACAGAGTGTAGCCACAATGACATGAGCAGTGTAGCCACCCCGCGTGCCTGCCTGTGGTCTCAGTTGGGTACGTACTCTAGGCATCCCCTCCTGCCTGCTGTGCTGCTCCGGCAACAATCTGTTCTTAGCACTCTAGGTCAGTCAGAGCTAGTGTATATCTCCTTGAGCTGGGAATAACCCCCCTCACTCCAAGCTTAAATATGCCCTTACAGGCAATGGAGTAGAAGGGGGATGGAGCAGGAAAAGCAGCTAGCAGGAGGCTGTAAGTCAAAGTAAGCTCCTCCTAGTATCTCTTATATGCTCATGTCGGTTGCTTTTTTCTTTTCTTTCTGCTATACCCACTTCTGCCCACATGGCATGCAAGGTACTCATTTGCACACCCACCAAATGCCATTCACTGCACTACCTCACAACTTACATCACTGCTACATTTGGCTTTGAGAATTCCATAGGAGTAGCACTCATTTACACAGGCCTGAACTGGGTGCCAAATGTAAAGTGTCTGTTAAGGTTTCGGCATTGCATCCAGCCACTCTTAAATACTGGTCAGGTTCCTTCTGAATGCTCTTTTCTAAGAGCTCCTTTCAAATAAAGATGTCCCCATACCTATTCTCAATCACCATGTTCCAGGCATGCCTTGACACATTGTTTGGACATACACTGGAAGCTTGTGACAGTAAGACCTGTTCAGAGAAGATACAAGGCCTGATTCCTAGTTACACTATGGCCATTTACTTCCCAGCAATGTAATGGAGCTTAGTGGAAATGAGAATCAGGCTCATAGAAAGGAAATTAGTTAAGCGGATCCACCTTTAACTATACCTCTTATGACAACATCATTATTTACATTACTGTAACTCATAGCGACTGCAACCAAATTGGGACCCTGTAGTGTTAGATGCTGTACAAACATGTAGGGGTAAGAAAGGAAGAGATGTGTTGACAGAGCAATACAAACAAGATGTAACACACAACCCTTCTTGACCTAGTCACTTCATGCACATTTAGAAATTCATAAGCAAACCAAGAACTTCGCAAACTATGCTAGCTAGATAGGTCAGTTTGGGTGAGTAGAAGAGAATTAGCTGGGAGAGAGAGGATGAATCATATGGTATAAAGCAGTTCACATGTTTGTGTGTTAACATTCAGAAACACCCTGGAGAAGCCCCACCCTTTTTTCCCCACTTTAAATCCCTCATTTTCTGTTCCCTTTCCCAGGTGAAAAGCCATACAAGTGCACCTGGGAGGGATGCACGTGGAAGTTTGCTCGTTCTGATGAACTAACACGACATTTCCGTAAACATACCGGAATCAAACCCTTCCAGTGCCCGGACTGTGACCGTAGTTTCTCACGCTCGGACCATCTTGCTCTCCACAGGAAACGCCATATGCTAGTCTGAATGTCTCTTGTCCCTCAACTCCCATCACACTTTCTTTTTTACATGTGCATTTTAATTTGAATTCAGCTGGTCTGAATCTCTGATCTTACACAATTAAAAGCTTCCATATGGTCAGTAATAGATGTTATCTAACCCTGCTATGTCCTTGCCACGGGTCAGACCTAAAGAATGTGAACATTTTTTTTTCCGAGGGATGCTAAGCAAACCCTTCCTGCAGACAGTATATGTTATGTATTCCTTTGTGAATAAGGGAATTTGTAAACTAGCAACTTTGTTGGTTTTGCCATATAATATAGCCAGCATATATTGATCAACTAGTAAATGTTATTGAATATCCAGTCCTTGCCAGAGACTTTATTTATGAGCCCTGCAAAGGATACGCTCTCCTTTTATGCTCAACAGTGCAATGAATGGACTTTCCAACATTGCTGGTTACAGCAGCGTGTTTAAAGCAACACTTTTAGAAAGACACTTCTCACTGTAGAAATCCCCTCTGCCAAGACAGTGAATGACACTGTAATAGCTAACCTAAGCAAAGTACTCTCTTTACATCATGAAAAATTAAGTGATAACTGATTTGGGCTAAATTAATAATATTATTTGAAGAATCATCAGCAGAAATTGATGTGTACATATGATTGTGCCTCTAAACCAACGTCACCTATCTTTTGTATTATACTGCAGTACGTGAGCTTGTGTTTATTGCATGATGCTTTGGTAGATTCCTTAAGTGTGTGATTCCTGTGTGACACTATCTCTGTTTTGTGTGCAGCCATATAGATGGAACACACACGGTACTCCTATGACATGACATGAAATGACATTCATAGAGACCTACCATACCTCATTTCAGGGGTAAAGATGTATCCCTTGATAATCACTCCCCTGTGTTTCCTGTTCTTTTAAAAACTTCATCGTACCTCAAAAGCAGCAATTGTCATATCAGAATGCTCCAACCTGTACCATTGATGGAAGTGAGTGCCAATTTGATACACTACAGTATTTAAATTTTAGTTCACAAGATTTTTTTGATGGCAAAAAGCTAAATGGCATCCAATAGGAAGCACTTCCTGTGAGAAATTGAGTTGTGTAAATGTCTCAAATGACGAGAGTAGGCTTGATAAGCCATTTAATGACTCTGTGATTTGATTTGTGGCTCTGTTGGTTTCTTGATGCTAGGTGGACCAAGAGATCCCATGGATGTGCTTGTTGTATTAACAAATTGAGTCAGAAAGGTTCAACTCCCAGTTTCAGTTAACAAAATAAAATAAATAACCTAAAGTTTGGTGCTAAATATGTTCCAGAACTTTGGAGATGTTAACTGCATTAAAAGGGAGGTTCCTGCATTTATTAGTTGGCTGCTTTTGTGGCACCGCATGGAAACAAGATGTATTTGTCTAGACTGTTATGCACCACAACGTTTTTTGTTCAGTTCATTATGCAAATCAGGCGTAGTTCCTGCAATATGAGAATGTCAGTCAAATTTTCACTTCGTGGAAAAACCCACTGGAAAAGAAAATATCTGCATGCTGCCCTCTATGCGAAAGAATTTGAGACCCGGTGGCGCAGGAAGTGTTCATGACCCTAAACACTGTGGACACCTGGAAAATCCTGCAGATCCAAGAGTTGTGCCAGTTTACTCTCTTGGCAGTGTGGTTCACATTTACCTGACATCGACAGCTGCTCCCCTCTGTCAGCAAAACTGGCAGGAAGGTGCGCGTCTCCAATAGTATAAATATAGGCCAATGTATAGATGTTTGGGAGGGTAAAGAATAAAATGATACCTTACAGCTATCTGAACTTTAATGCTGAGTGTCAGAGTAATTAGGGATATTTTCATTTATTGTACAGAAAAGTGCAAAGGGTGCTTCTGACGTAAAATATGAAATATTTCCCCTGCTCTAAAATTAACATATACTAAAGTATGGAACTGGACATCCATTTATCTAAGGCAGCAGTTCTCAACCAGGGGCCTGGGGCCCCCTGGGGGGCCGTGAGCAGGTTTCAGGGGTTCCACCAAGCAGGGCATTAGACTCGCTGGGGCCCAAGTCAGAAAGCTGAAGCCCCACCACATGGGGCTGAAGGCAGAGGCCTTGAGCCCCACCACCCAGGGCTGAAGCCAAAGGTCCCAGGCAATTGCCCTGCTTGCTACCCCCTAATGCAGGCCCTGGCTTTTATATGCAGAAAACTAGTTGTTGTGCCACAGGTGGGCTGTGGAGTTTTTATAGCATGTTGGTGGGGCCTCAGAAAGAAAGAAAAGTTGAGAGCCTCTGATCTAAGGAATCTCTTACCCTTTTGCAGTGCTGTGGTGTTACACAGTCAAAACATACAGTGAGGAATGAGAATTTTCATACCATATCTCCCAGCACTTGGAAGTTTTGTGTGAATGCTGGTGTAAGGGATCTGAGCCACATTCTGCTCTCCTGCACCACTGTAAGTCTGGAGTAACTTTCCTGGAACCTATGGAATCCTGGAATTGAAGCTATGCCAGATTTATAGTTGTGTAACTGGATAGAAATGTAATTACCAGGTAAATTCTCTCAGCCTTCTGTTGATACGTGGCTCTGTCACGTACGAAAAAACTTCCTGGAAAGAGAACTAGCGTAGACTAGACCAATTTTTTTTTTCAAGTGCCTGTAACATCACAGAATCAAAATTGATATCAAAATTAAGCTGTAGTTATTTACAGCTAGCTGTTCCATACCTGAAGAACTCTATTGACTTTAATAGGGGCTCCACACAATGAGCTGCTACAGGCTCAATTCCTGAATTTGAACTTTTAAACATATCACAGGAGGATAGGTGTTTGGCATGCTGTGGATGAAAACAACTCAATTAAAACCTGGAAACAAGCAGATAGGATCCTATAAAGAAAGGCAGGTGTCAGACATTCTAATTCCATTTCTATTTTTAACTAATTTATTCACATCAAATTTGGTATTTTTTGTGACATTAAATTTCCTGTGCTGCTAATTTTTTTTTTTTATTTTTTTTTTGGTCTTCCATAAAACAGTTTTAAGTGTTTGCATCTTTTGCTCACTATAATCTGGGGCTGCGTGGTCTTCTGGCATAACTCCACTGAAGTTAATGAAGTTACTCCAGCAGAGCATTAAATCCCTGACATGTAGGCTATTAAATCAGCTGTTAACCTGTTTGCCTCTGTTAACGATATTTATAATGAGTTGTAGGGAGAAATACTGTTAAGATGCAATATAATTATAAAATGCCCTTGGCCATATGCTTTATGATATAGGACATTGACAGCAGGTTTAAATTTAAACATTAAATAGAATCTTAATTACTGGTAACTAAATAAGATAGTTTCATGTAAATGTTTTGTTATAGGATTTTTCACTTTATATATGTGGCGTCATATCTTCTGGGAAGTCAGAAAAGTGATTACAAAGTAAATTTTATCTTTTTAGTTTAAAATGTGAATCTGCATTTTAAATGGGGCATTAACTCTAACTTTAGTTTGGGGAGTGCATCCAAAAAAAAAAATATAACTAAGGAAATACTAAACAAGTATCAGCTCCAGTCTAGAGAGCTCACTCCTCCTCTTGTTGACCTGAATGGAAGCAGGACTGGGTCTAAAGACACACACACAACTCTGCTGCAGGATTTGCTTTGTGTATTTAAAAGAAAAACCTGTGCACTAGCAGTATTGCACTGTACAGTATGTAACTTGGAATACCATTATACTGATATTGTACCTGTATGTACCATTCAACATTAAAATGGATTACATATTTCCGAGACAATCCTTCGGAGTTAAACAGGTATGACAGTAATATGGTTTTATTTAAATATACACTGTAGTTCTGTAGTGATCTAACGCCACAAGCTTGTCTGAATATGTTGTCTGTGTTTTGTCTCTGTCAAGGTTAGCAAACTGTAAATGAATGCAAATCGTTTCTTAAACAAAACAAAAAACATTTTACATGTATTAAGAGGGTTACAAAAATGTTCATTGTCTTACAGATATTAGCACTTTTCTGCTATTTATGTACTTTAAATGTTAGAGGGTCAAAATAATCTTTCTGCTTAGCATTTCTTAAAACATTACCTGCAAATGTAGCAGGGATATTACATTTACTTTAATACTTGTATAAACTATACAGAAATTTTTTTAATAAAATGTAATATATTTTATAAGCTAATAAGACTGGGTAATTAAAGGTTTCTAGCATGCATTACTATAACTTGCAAATACTGAAACATTTTGGTAATCTTTCTTACTAAAGATGTGAATGTTTAATGTACTTTCACTGTTTCTACTTTGGTAGTCCAATGGGAATTCAGTAATGACATTTTGTCATGTCAAACTGTGAACATAAATTTGTACTGTACAGTCCTCATACTATATACAGTATACAATATGTATTATACTTGTTAATAAAACCATCAGAATATTAAATGTGATCATGTAGTTATATACCATACAACAGAGTATACTTACATATGAACCAGGAAGTTCAGAAAAGAATCTTTCAAAATATGTAAAATCAGCACTTGTTAAAATGCAAAACAAAAAAATCCAGAAGCTCAATTTCCCATTTCTGAAGGGTTTTTTAGGATTCAGAAGTCAGATTGCTGGAATATCTAAAGCACCACACATATTTTAATGCAAAATACTTTTATATCTATTAAAGAGTATGCTGATCTATGAATCATATAGAGAGTCAAGGTAGATTCACTACAGTCCATGCACCACATTTCTTATGGATACATCTGAATAAAGAGGGTAAAGCAAAACAAAAAAACAGTGCAAACAGTTCACTGGATTTTGATTCTATCTACTCTTACCTCTTTATTATTTGCTGTTCCCTAGCAACCAAACTTTTTTATACTAACATTTTCAAAAAGTTAATTTCAATTTCACAGTCAAGATTAGTTGAATGAATGAATAAATAATGTTTGAGGCAGATGTTTATTATAAGGTATAGGTCATCCAATCACGGAATAGAAACAAGACTATATGACATTGGGATGTATGAATTCCAGTTACTGAATCACTGACTCAATAATTGCTCTGAACTGTTTGTGAGAAATCCAAGCTCAGATAAATTGGTAAAAACAATTAACCCCAAATTCTAGTTTCACAACCAAGTCTTGATGAAAGATTTTGCACAGCTCATAAAGTAGATATCCCTTTCTCATATGGCATAGTTATAACATTCAAGCCAACTCTGTCTTTACAGCCGCCCCTGTTTTTTTGTGTGGCCCCAATGCCAAATGGCAAAAGCAACCAGCTTTTCCTCCCTGAGTTCCTTTCCCATTCTAATCCTGCTCTCATTTCATGGTCTGGCCTATATTTGTTTTCTTCCCAAAAAATTTTGCTGTGGACTCAACTGGTGGCAATGTGTGCTCTTGAAGAGTAGGATCCCTACCCTTTGCTTGAAGTTCTGAGTGGCTATGGTTTGCAACATAATGACAAATGGAGCAGCAGAGGTGGCAACAGATTTCTTACAATACTGTGTATTTTATTTGTATTATAGTAGCACCTAGAAGCCCCAGGCTCATTGTGCTAGACATTGTATAAACACATCATAAAAATATAGTCTCTGTCCCAAGGAGCCTACAATCAGCAGATCTATATGCAGGAGTATAATAAAGCAACTAGTAATTGCATTGAAAGGTAAATTGAATGTTTGATATCAGAGTTTAGGGAGGGAAAGGAGATAAACCCATCCCCTAATATACTTTGCAATACACTCCCTTCCAAATCCTTCAGCTATCCTCAAAGCAATGATGCTGACCCTAATTATACCAACAGCTTTTCTCCAACTGCTACTGCTCAGCCATGGAGAGGGGAAAAGCAGCCAATAACAGTATAGCTTCTGAAGGAGTCTTTCTGCCAGAGAACAGCATGGTGGAGCTGAGGAGCAACACAAGTGCTGTGAATTTTGTGGGGCTAGAGGCAGAGCTCCCCCACAGATCAATGGAGTCCATGGTTTTGAAAGCCCACACCTGTTTCCCTTGAAAACCGCCAACCTGTTTTTCTCTCTGAGGGCAGCCTGCAAAGTACAGGCTACTTCACTGAGGCCTTGTCTGTACTACAGCGTTTTGTCAACGCAACTTATGCCGACACACAGCCGCCACCACTTTAATTAAACCACTGTTGCACATCCACGCTATGCTCTTTGTGTTGGCAGAGCACAGCCACAATAGCAGCTCTTTCAGTGACAGAGAGAGCAGCGTGGGTAGCTATCCCACTGTGCAACTGGCTACAGGGTGCTTTGGGAAGGGTTTGCAATGCCTCATGGGGCAGGTACAGCATCACATGATGCAGGTTTCTCAATCCCATCGTTCCATGGGCATCCTACTAGAGCGCCAGCTGCTTTTCAACTGAAGTGGAGGAGAGAGAAGTGTGTGTTGGGGGAGAGTGAGTATGTCAGGCATGGCATCTTTTTAAGTTCACACAGAAGCTGGATGCAACCAGTCCTGAGGAAGGGGGAGGGGGGGTGCCCCCCCCCACACACACACATCAGCCCCTGCCTCCCTCCCTGGCTTTGCACAGCGGAGCATGAGTCTCTTATGCAGTCTCTTATGCAGCCCACAATGATAAATACATTGAGAACCACTGCTTTATGTAGACTTACTGTATAATCTGCAGATCTGGATTGTCAATAATTGCTGTGCACAGCAGTCAGCACAGAAGCATATGGACCAGTGGTGGGCAACCTGCAGCCCATGCGCCACACGCGGCCCTTCAGGGTAATCTGCTGACGGGCTGCCAGACAGTTTGTTTACATTTGCATGGCCGCCCACGGCTCCCAGTGGCTGCGGTTCACCGTTCCCGTCCAATAGAAGCTGCGGGAAGTGGCAGCCAGCATGTCCCTGTGGCCTACGCTGCTTCCCACAGCTCCCATTATCTGGGAACGGCGAACTGTGGCCACTGGGAGCTGTGGGCGGCTATGCAAATGTAAACAAATTGTCTGGCAGCCCGCCAGTGGATTACCCTGACGGCCCGTGTGTAGCCCGCGGGCCGCAGGTTGCCCACCACTGATATAGACCCTGTAGAAGCTTTCTGCTCAACTATAAAGCATCAGCATTACAGAAACTGAGGAAACAAAGTAATTCTTAAGTGATCACTCTCCTTACAGTGTATATGCTAACACCCATTGTTTCATGTTCTCTGTGTATATAAATCGCCCCACTGTATTTTCCACTGAATGCATCCGATGAAGTGAGCTGTAGCTCACGGAAGCTTATGCTCAAATAAATTTGTTAGTCTCTAAGGTGCCACAAGTACTCCTTTTCTTTTTGCAAATACAGACTAACACTGCTGCTACTCTGAAAAAAGTCATTCAGATTTCAGTGCTACACTATTTACCAAAGCCCTTTAATTCTGAAGAATGCAATTGTGCTACACAGAAGGATTATATAAGGCCACAAGGAGGGTGGAATAAGCATTTGGCCATTAAATCCAGAGATTTAAGTAATTTTAAGAAGTGGGTGTGGATTTTACTGTAGCCTCAGGTGGCTGTGACCTATATGTTGCTCAGTTATGCATGTCATGTGTCCATTTACTGTGCTTTACAGAAAGAAATACATAGTTACCACAGCAAGAGGCTGCTTCAGAGCGTCTTTCTTAGAGACAAAGGACTAGGAAATGTTTCCTGCTTGTGGCCTGATTAACCCTGTTTGTTATGTTCCAGCTGATGCACACTCAACACAGGATGTTCTGGGCAAGGTAGGGAAATGGTGGCTTTAAGCCCTCTTTGCGCTGATCCTGGAGATGGTCTGAGGTTGGTCTTTCTTACGCCCGGCTACCTGTGGCCCCAAATGGACAATCCAGCAACATTGCAACCTGATCCCATAGAGTGGAGGCAAGGGGAGTGGTGTCAGATTTGCTGTGTTGTGCCAATCTCACTTTGGGATGCCCCTACACTGGGGGTATCAGGAGGTAGCTGATTAAACTTGGTTTCTAGCAGTTTTGTGTCACTGGAGCAGTGTGAAGAAGCCAGAGCGAGTACCAGAAACTCATACAAAGGCTTTCATGCACGGCACTCTGAAACCAGAAACAGACTGTTTCTTGTTCTGAATCAATATTAACAGAGGCAATTAATGATTGACGTCATACACAAGTTACCTACTTTTTAAAATCCTTTATAAAATACTTTCAACTATCTCCTGGTTGGGAAAACTAAAAAACGTGAATTTAAAACCAGTAACTAGACCTGATTTTAACAAACACTGTGGGGCCTGAATCTTGCCCTGAAAGCAAGGCCCACTGAGAGTTTAAGTCAGTAAAAATCTAAGTTATTGTAACAAATCTGTGGCAAGCTAGGAGTTAGCCATCATCACTCTGCTGTAGAACAGGGCCATTTGATGTAGCAGAAGGGAGAGAACTCAGATGCACAGGTACCTATTGTTTGAGCTAAAGAAGAATCTCCTTTAGCTGTTATAAGTATTGGGCTTAAGATACACAGCTGAGCCATGATCTGCCCACACAACCAGTGGTTCTCAACCTACGGCCTGCGGGCCACTTGCAGCCCAATCAGCACCCAGATGTGGCCCATGTCACATCCTCAGGGTCATACAGGTAGTATATATATTGTGTGGATGTGGCCCACATAACACATAGAGAGCTGCACATATGGCCCATAATGGTAAATAGGTTGAGAACCGCTGCTAGACAGTTCATTTCAGTATCAGCTTCAAGCTACAGACTAGATGCTCACATTTCTGAGTTAATTATTTTTCGGGCACACTCGTATTTCATTTAGTGGGGATGACAAAAGTGAGTCTTCTAGGAAACATTTTGGCATTCACTGAGCTAATAAAACAGATTGGGTTTTTTTTATGCCAAGCTTAACAATCATGCCAAGTTGCTAGTCATCTAAGCTAAAAGCTGAGGAAAAAAATGAAAAAATTTTCTAGTCAAGCCCGACAGTGTAAACTGTGACATCCCCCAAGCAGGTCTGAGGCACCTTGTTGCAGTTGAAACAAGAGATAGGACAAAAACAGAGCACACTAATAAAAAGAAAAGGAGTACTTGTGGCACCTTAGAGACTAACAAATTTATTTGAGCATAAGCTTTCGTGAGCTACAGCTCACTTCATCGGATGCAATGAATCGGATCCGATGAAGTGAGCTGTAGCTCACGAAAGCTTATGCTCAAATAAATTGGTTAGTCTCTAAGGTGCCACAAGTACTCCTTTTCTTTTTGCGAATACAGACTAACACGGCTGCTACTCTGAAACAGAGCACACTAGTGTCACTTCATATGAAAAATATTGACATTTTATCTTCTTGGCCATACAGATGTGGATGAAGAAGCAGAATTCCAAGTGTTAATGCTTCAGGTCTCAACAATGCTGCAGGTAGCTAGCTGGTAGTGCCAGACAGATAAAATGTGGGAATGTAGCTGGCACTCAGGCTCTGGGCCTGTTTAGAAAATTGCACATGTTTTACAGAGTATTTACGATGGTGAGGCACATGCCAGCTGTTATGTACTTCTCAGGACTGTTAAAGCAATTGATTTAATTGCCAAACTCCTGTCTGACAATTTGTAGAAATGGGTCACTGCATTTGCCCTGTGAATTAGTGTCCAGAATGTCCTGCAAAGGCAGCTTTCCAGGACGCTGGGCAGATGCAGCTGAGAATATTGGTTGGCACTCACTTCATTGTTCTTGGGCTCTTCTTACAAATTACAGAATATTCGGTAAGGCAATCAGCTCACTCTGACAAAGACCCAGTATGAGCTACCAGGCAGTGGAGAAAAAGAGGAAAAAGAAAGCAAATATAAGTGGGAAAAAAGGAGAGTAATGAAAGGTGGAGATGGAAGAGCATGGATGAAGAGAAGGAAGTCTGCATTACCCTGAGAAAGTTACTCCTCGCCAATAAAGGATGTGAGCAACATTTACAACTGAACCTATGCTGAACATTGTTAAACTGCAAGTGTAGACAAAGACACAACCTTCATTTAGATACTCAGGCAATCTTGGAACTATGAAGGCACTCCATGAAACAGACTGTCAGGAAAGGCTGTGGAATAGCCATCTGATGAAGTGGGTTTTTTACCCACGAAAGCTAATGCCCAAATAAATCTGTTAGACTTTAAGGTGCCACCGGACTCCTCATTATTAGAGATGTCCAGGACTAGACTACACAACAGTCAGTGATGATTTGGGAAGACAGAGCCGCATTGGTGTCAGGTAAGTTCATTGCAGATCAGGGATTTTCTTAGTCTATTCAGACGTTCCCCTTTTCGAGCTGAATGGTTAGTCAAACTGTGAGGCCCTCTTCCAGTTGGAAGTAGAAATTGATGGAGTCTGGTGTTTTCATATATTCAGTGTAAATAATCAAGACTGCATCACAGTCCTGCTCCTCCAAACATAGGAGGAACCAAGAACAAAAAGGAGCAGATTCTTAACTTACAGCGCCAACCCTCTTTAGCCAACACCAGACCCAAAAGCTGCCTTGCTAGTTTTTTCCAGGGTCACACTGTGCTCACAATCTACTGCTCAGCTTTCGTGCTTTTTGCCTCTGCCTCTCCACCCTACCCTCTTTGTCTGTTCTGAGTTTCAGTGTGTTCTCCCTTCATACACATACACACACAAAATACTCAGCAGACTCCCTGAAGTAACTGGGAGAGGAGACAGGCCCAGCAAATCAAAATCATGAGCACTTACTTTATTTTCAAAAGTTGTCAAAAGTAATATGGTATTGGGTAACTATACAGAAGAAACAAATGCACTAAAATAAGTCCCTACAAACAACAATTAAAATATGAAATAAATGAGAATAAAAGCATCTGTTTCGCATCAGTTCCTAATGGTTCCCATGGAACCACCTGTTAGGGGATACATGTACTATTTAGTGCTTATACAATGCTGTGCATTGGCAGATCTCACAGCGCTTAGCAAAAATGAGTAGATATGTGCATTTTACAAAATGGGAAACTGAGGCACCAAGAGGTAATTGACTTTCCAAAAGGCAAGCCCCGAATCACTGGTAGATATAGCACTCAAATCTTTGCATCTTGAGTCCCAGGCTCTAAGCAGCATGTTATGTTGTTTGCTGTAAATGAACCTGCACTTGGGAGATGTTCCTGAATGTGTTGAACTGGATAAGCAATTCATTACCTTTCTGTTGTGACATTTTATTCAGAGGAAGAGTGTGCTTTATCTATTCAAACGCAAGCTATCCTTTAAGAGATACACAGGAAATACTCCACAACGATTAAACAACTGGCCACTGGATGTCGCCCTTACTCCATATGAATACAGATGAACACAGAAAATGACAAACTTATTAAGAAACAAGTGAATTAATTACAATTAAAAATGTCATCAGACATTTAAAAAATTAATCATCTAGTACATCTAGCTTTCCCCCAGAGAGTCTGATCATGCAGTCTTTGCACACCCAGATCTCCTACTGTTTTCAAGATTGTACTCCCAATCTTTGTTAAATATTTATTATTTGTTTATAAAATACACTTACCCTGTTCTCTGGTGTTGAAATTCACCCCCATGGAGAGGGCCAGAACAAAGGTGAGGCACCACTAAATTATCATGTACCACTTAAGATCTACGACCAGTGGTGTGCTGCCTATGTATGCATTGCATGCCCCATGACCAGCTGTGACAGCAGGGTAATTCCGTCCGGACTCCAGATGCACATGGAGGATACCATCTTGTAGAACAAAATAGTATCTGCCACACAGTGTGACCTCGCACACACAGTATGAGCAAGGTCACAGCATGGAGGATGCCATTTTGCATGCAAGTATAGAATTGTATGCCTGACTCAAAATGTCACAGTGCTCCAATGCCTATGACTTAGTGGGAGCTGGTTGGTGCTCAACACTTGAAAAAAATCAGGCCTCTAAAAACTTAAGGAGAGAATTTCAATGGTATGAAGGGCATTTAGACACCCAACTTCTATTGAAAAGTCAATGAGAGCTGGGTGCCTAAATCCCCCTTTGTGCCTTTGAAAGTCTCTCCCTAGGAGCTAATTTTAGGCAGCCATTTTTTAAAGCTTGTGGCCAGGGCACATTTCCTCACTTAACCTATAAGGAAAAGAAAATTCTTGTGGCATTTAGCCAAAGCCAAGAGGAACCAACATTTTGTGTATCCCCTGGCCAGAAGCACACTGTCCTGTTCAATTTCAGAAAGACAAACTACATTTACAAGTTACAAGAAACATTTCCAAAAACAAATTAAAAAAAAGTTTGCTCCTTGAGGGGGACTCTGCTCTGTATTGTAAATCCCAGTAGAGCAGGATATGATATGTAAACAATGAAATTAGCACTTTGCCTTTGAGTTGGACTTTTGTGGGAGGAAAGGAAAAGTATAGGAGAATGTTGCTGGTTAGTAATCATATTTGGAGAACATCAGGAATCAAATTATCTCTTTCCCAGCTACCTGCAAATTAGAAAGAAATAAAAAATCGTGTTTCCCAACAAACTAAGTTTGAGAGCTTCAACAAACCAGAATACCAGAAATTAGCTAACAGGAAGAAATGTCTTGTTGGTTTCACTGCTTTGCATAAGTAAGGAAATCTAAGTTAAGATGTTTTACTTCTTCTTTTTCACATCTTGTAAATAGGACAAAATAAGTGCTGGTAAATGTCACCTCAATATTTTCAATAAAACTAATGATAATCATTTGTTTAATTTTTTTCCACTTTGTTTTAGGTCTTTGGGAACAGGCAAATGTGTTTTAAGGTACAGAAGAATACGTATTTTTGACAGTTTGATAGTTTTCTTTGCTGTATAATTTAGTACTTGTAAAAGTCCTATGTAGGTAGAGGCAGATGGCTGGCCTATGTTATTAATAACTATTAATATATCTGTTTGCTGTGTTACTGTAGCTGCGTGGATCTGAGGATATGAGACACACAAGGTAGATGAGGTAATATCTTTTATTGGATGTCATCTTCGGTTTGTGGAAGGGACGAGCTTTCAAGCGTACATAGAGCTCTTCCAGTCCTGCCTTGTGTTTCATTAATATATCTGACAGTTATACAGCACCTTTCATGACACTGCAGCATGTAAAGTGATCATTATAGATGTCAGTCCATCCAGTGCTGAAATGCAGCCACCTCTGGAGTTTAGCCGGGCAGCTGTTTAACAGCATATAGCAATATTACACAGCACTTTAGGACAGTAAGTTAAGCATTCTGTATCCAAATTGACATTGTAGGGATGGGGGAGAAATTAGGTAGGTAACTATCCCAGCTGGAACTTGTCAGTCACACCAGAGGTAACATTGCTATTCTTGTGAAAAATTCCATCCAATCTTTAATAACTAGGAGTGATCAGAACATTAGTTTTATACATCTTCTCTAGTCACCTCCAGGGGCTACATTACATTCAGTAATGACTCAGAGAGGACTGTGCCACATATTGAAACACCAATATACTCACCATCAGCACTAAACTCCCTTCTGCCTATGAAAATCTCCCCCGAGTCCTAAGTGGCTTGAATTTCAAGTATTGAGCACTCAGCCCAATGAAGTATGCACTCATCTGGCCCCAGTGAAGTCTTAGGGTTGAATTGGTGTGTGATGCTTAAATAGTGCATCAGCTTGGTGCTGAACAGGAGTGAATTCTACCACAAGCCATTTCATGAACAGGTCCAAGACAAACATACAATATCCTCTTTCAGGCAAGACTTGATAAAATCTGTGACCAGCATTTTCAAACCTGGGTGCCTAAAACTAGGCATCTAAATTCATACTTATGCTCCTAATTAAATGGCCTCATTTACAAAGATGCTGTGTGCCACTGAAGTCAGTGAGTAGTGGGTTCTCAGAACCTCTGAAATCAGGCCACCTTGAATTGTCCATCCAAACCGGATGAAAGATAGGAGGCCATGGATTGGTTTAATTAGGCTACAGCTTTATTCACTTATAATATCTGGAAGTAACTAACAACAAATTGTACAACACAGGGAGGAGGGGGTTGGCCTCCCCACTGATCCCGACATAGGATCCCCATACACTCTTCCTCAGCTCCCTTAAAGGGGACCAGGGAAAGGAGGGGGATCAGCTCCCCACTAACAAGATGTAGGAGCCCCAAACCCTCCTACTCAGTTCCCATAAGGGATGCCTTCCTTCAAATTCTTCCGTACCAAGTACTGTACTGGACATCGGCCACATGGAGGCACCAGCAAAATGCTTGGTTGCCTCTCCCACTCTCACCAGCTACTCAGATATCCATAGATTCCATCCTCTTTTTTTTTTTTAAACTGAGGTGAACAATATTTGCATCTAGTGTCTGTTCCCTGGCTTTCAAAGAGTGTACAAGGTGCATCGGCTGGTCCCATAGCATGTCTCTTCTTCCATGCCGGCTCAGGGTTGCCTCACTCCCCAGGCCCAGATGTGAACTGCCCAATTACTTGGAGGCCCACCTATGCACCCAGGATGCAATACTATGCCTGCAAGTCCATACTACCACGTGCTTGGCCTATTTGCATGATGATCCTCAAAGTAAGAGAAGAGAATTAGCTCTGATTCTCTACCTTGGGTCTCATGTATGTCCTGTATGCACTTGTATGCTATTGCCCAATTGCCTGAATTGCTGTAGCCCCCAGATCTAGCTCGGCTGCAGTCATAGCAGTCCCTACCTGGAAAGCCTGGGAACCAGATTTCTGACTGATAACATGAACTTTGTAACTGTAACATATTGTATGTTGTATGGGGCTTTCCATCACCCTAAATAAAGAGGGTCTCCTCTCCAATGGGCACCATTACTGTATAAGTCCTTAGTGCCCTTACAGTGTAAATCCTTGCCTCACCTCCCTCCTGCCATCGGCAGCACATGATACTGGCAAATATAAGGCCCGAAGGGCAAATGGAGATGGTAGCTGCTGCAAGCCTCCAGGTTACCAGAGACACCATGTATTGAAGCATCTGGTCTGGAATCAGCAATACCAACGCCAGGCTTTCCCTCCTCTTCATATTGCACAAAATTGTTAAAATTCCTGTCATAGGCCCTAAAGTTTCATGGTGATACCTGCGGTGTGGGCGCCTATGGGTTTACCCCGCATCTTCTACCATATTGTTGCTTTCCCTTAAAGCTATAGCAGTTGTGGGCTGCATAGGCCCCAAAGCACAGCTTGTAGCCATGTTTAAAATTGGAGATGTTCCAAAAACACCCACCCTCATTAAAAGTCCAGCAAATGTTATTCAGAGCATCAAGTCTCTAGTGGACATGCTGAGTAGTAAACAGGCCATTATCAGTGTGAACACCTGGCTCCTGTGGTGTCATGCATCCCAACCACCGCATATTAATCAGGATGTCCCATCAAATCCTAGTCTGAGTTGCAGCTCTTAGTCTAAATCACTCATCATAGTTAAATCAAACCATGCCTCCAAATATATTATGTGCCCTCCTGATTATATCCAGGCTTCTTCCCAGCAATTGGTTTGAAATGACACCTGTGTGGATTAAAAAAGCTGCTTCCCAATTTTTCCAGGTTCTAGCCACCCTTGGATGCTTGGCTTGTCCTTGCTTTGCTTGTCCTGTCCTGTGTTACTGTCTGTCATAGCTTCCCAGTGGAGCAGTGCTAAGATGTCTATGTATTCACCTCTCAATATTGTATCTTCAGTGTTCCAGAACTCCCACTTGGTCTGACACGTCTGCATAATCATATTCTCAGCTAACCTCTATGAAACCCTTAAAGTCCTGACACACACACACCCCCCCCCCCCGGATCCCGGAAGAGCGATCCTATGTCATGAATCAACATTCCCAGTCTGAGCCGGGATCTGAATTTTTCTCTCCAACCCCCTGAATTAATGACTCTGTCACCCAGCCCAGCTTCTCCCTCTCCAACAAGGAGGTTTATTTTCTTAACAATCAGGAAAGCTTCACTGATAAGTAAGTAACTCATTACTTAGCCTCAGGCTTCAGGGCAATCCATGCCAGGCATCTCTGGCACCTCTACTCCTGGAAACTTCCCAGTTTCAGTCTGCTCCACTCCTTTCCTGAAGCAACAGCTCTAGGGTTGCTTCCATGAGCCCGAGCCCCTTGCTCCAGGGTCCCCGCCACAGGAGCTAGCTGCACTCCAGTATGGCTTTCTATCCTCAGGGCATAGCCTGTCTCCATTCCTCCCCTCCAAGTGCCCATTAGCAGCCCTTTTTAGGCCCAGGTGTAGCCCAGCCCTTTGGATTGGACTTGCCTGCTCTGGTCCAGGGGAGCTGCACTTGGTCTCTCCATGGGAACAGCTACCCTATGGCAGACTCCAATCCCAAAGTCTGTGGTCTGTGCCATCTGTTTTTCTCCCATATCTCAAACCTGAACGCATGTGGGGTGACTGGGACCACTTCTGCCAAACTCCCCTCTGAGCAAACCTCCAAACTCTGGCACAATTGTAAGATAGCATGCAACAAAAGTGAAAAGCTGTTGACCTCTAATGGAGCCACACTAACATCAGCAACCCCAGACCCTCCCCTCAATATTGTACCCCTTCCCTTCCAAGCCCTGTGGCTAAATCCATTGTGGGTTTCCCACACATGCAAAGAGAATAGGCTATTAGAGTTAAAATATACTGTCTGGAGCTGAAAGGAGAACTACCAAAAATGAGAAGTTTCTGCATCGAAATAGTAAACAGATTGGCTAATTCAGTATCAGTTCTGCTTATCCAAAAAATCCCGCTAACTAGAACACATGGGAATTCCCCTTTTTAATGCATATTTTGCTTTGTTATTGATGTTCTGTAAATAAAAAAGACTTTAATACAATGTATGTAATACATTTTCTAAATATGTGCAAAACTATGTGTAGTCTCTCTCTCTCTCAGCTAAAAATAATGAAGAGTAATGTAGATTGTTCATTAGTTGCTGAAGGAGATAATTGGCTATAATAAAATAAAATGTGTTTTATAAATGAACAGGCCATTTATGGTGTTTCCAAGTAAGGGCAATCTGGTCAATAAAGTGGTAAATTGAAAGAGTAAAGGACTCTTTTGTTCCTGTTATATCTTTGTCAATTCCTAATAGAAAACATGTTACTTTATCAAAATATATAGTAACTTCTTTTCATCAAAAATAAGATACAAAAAAGTGAGCTGTTATGGACTGATATGATCCTTGTAGATTGTAGCAATTTTGAGCATTACCATGTAAAACATTTTTCTTCATAACTTCAGGTATTAACTAATACACAGTAACTAATTAATAGAGATTTCTGAGAAATTTTGTACCTCCTTTGTAAGCAGATCTAGGCCAACCAGAATGCTTAAGTGCAGCAAAGCAAGAAGTATTAAAAGAGGAATATAGGGCTAAATCCTGTAGGCCTTACATAGGAAAGCTTCTTAATGGATGGAGGAAAGGCTCTGATTGACAAAAATGGGCTTTGAATCAGTCCCTTTAGTATGTGCTTAGCATTTAGCACATGAAGAGTTCCATTAAATGCAACTAGTCTGTGAATACATCATGCTGTTCATCTTAGAAAGGAGATAACTAAGGGGGGATATGATAGAGACTATAAAATCATGAATGGTGTGGAGAAACTGAATAGGGAAGTGTTATTTACCCCTTCACATGACACAAAAACCCGGGGTCATCCAATGAAAATAATAATAAAACAAACACAAGGACATACTTTTTCACACAACTCCCAGTCAACCTGTGGAACTTGTTGCCTGGAGAGGTTGTGAAGGCCAAAAGTATAAATGGGTTAAAAAAAGAATTACATAAGTTCATGGAGGATGGGTCCATTAATGGCTATTGACCAAGATGGTCAGGGATGAAACCCCAAACTTTGAGTGTTCCCAAACTGCCAGAAGCGGACACAGAATGGATCACTCAATAATTGCTCTATTCTGTTCATTCCTTCTGAAGCATCTGGTACTGGCCACTGTCAGAAGACAGGATACTGGGCAAGATGGACCATTGGTCTGACTCAGTATGGCCATTATGTTATGTTCTTACTACTTAGTACAGCTAAGATTTCCTCATAACTAAAAATCCAGTGATAGTCCTAAGAAAGAACTTTCTTTTATATTTTATTTAATACAAGCAAGAAATTCTGTAAGACCATAACTCCAGAACATGCCAGGCACAAAATTATTTGTAGACATATTTCAGCCTTAAAAAGCATGATGCTACAAAACTTCATTACATCCAACCCACTCATCATTTCCATTATTTTCAATTATGACTAGTATTAACGGGAACACAGCTCCAGAAAAAAATTCACCCTGAACATCTGAACAAGAAATAATTAGAACAGTAGAATTATTATGAATATTTTCTTCTCCTGCCCTTTCATAATAGGCAAACTATATAAGAACACTTTTTACACAATGATTTCACTAATAGAAGTGGAAATAATAATTTCTACATGTATTACATGTATTTGTGGGTACACAATCAAATACTATGAGCAAGATAGTGATTTGGTTAACACAGTGTCATTCCACAGTAAATCAGTTGAGTTTCTTACACATCTAGTTGCATTATAAGCAAAATTAACACAGATAAAATCCAAGAATTGGTAAATTATCTTGCGATCTACATCACAATCATTTCAGTGGACACTGGCAGGTTACTGTTAATAGTTGCCTTAAGGTTAGCCCAGAAAAGGCCATGCTTGCTTTTCTCCTTTGGCCACTCCAGGTATGTTCTCTTTGCCATGAGAGCTTTCAGCTTGTGATATCTGGCAGGAATGAGATACTGCGGGATTGGTTCCAGTAAAATGAGGATTAAGCTATTGGAACTTTCACTAAATAATTTGTGATGGGCAAAGTAAAGCTCATAGTGGCACCATTCACTCTGGACAAAATTGGGAGACAAAACAAAGATTGATTTGTGGCTTTTCTCAATGCAGTTGATAATGTTCTCAATGATGCTTTTGCCAGGAATGAAGTTCCTCTCATGCAGACAGATCTGTACAGACCCATCTTCCTTCTCCAGGTTTGGGATCAGATGATTCTTCACCCAGAGGGAATCCCGTTCGCTGTATGAAATAAAAGCATGAAACTGTAAAATGCTTTGCAGATCTTCAGGGTGACTGTTCCAAACCCGACGTTTTGTTTGTGTCCACTGCCACATCATCTTCAAATACCACATTATATCAAAATAAATACACAGAAAGGATGTCACAACCACTACCACCACTGTGACAACTAGAGCTATAACAAGCAAGAGAGTTGTATTGCAAGATAGTTCAGACAACTGAAAGTCCTTTAGCTGGGTTCCCTTTAAGCCATCCGGATATTCACACACATAAGACTCTGGCCAGCCAACCAACCTTCCGCCTGATTTTTTTTCCAAATTAACAAAGTCTCGTAGTTCACAAGAACATTGGAATGGATTGTGCCCTCCTCTGAGCGCTCTGATATTTTGACAGCTGTGGAAAAAGTCAGATGATGGGGTGAGAACTGAATTCTCTTCTATATTCAGTAATTCCAGACCCCTAAAATGACTACACCCAGGCAGCTCAGTTAACCTGTTAAATGCAATGTTTAGCTCTTTCAAAGCTTTCAGTTCAGTAATGTCTTTGGGGACAGTTCTGATTTGGTTATTTTGTAGATCGAGTATTTGGACACTGATTGGCAAACATCCAAAAACTGAGTCTGTCAATTTGTTTGAGGACAAATTCAGTTTAGCTAGCATTCCAACCCAGTGGCAGTGGTTCTCATTTTCATTCTCATCGTAATACAACAAGTTCCTACTTATGTCCAAGTGTTTCAGTGATTTCATTTTACTCGTCATGGAGCTCACCTTGGAAAGTTTTTTTAATTGATTCCTCTGTAGAATAAGTGTTTCCAGGAGATCTAATTTATTACAGCCTTGAAAAACCATATCTGTCAAATCATTGTTTGAAAAGCTTAAAAAGCGAAATTGACTTCGTTCGGAAGGGCAAAGCATATGTATTATCTTCGAATCAGATATCGTCAAGGCTGTAATGTTCATCTCTGAAAATATGCGGTATAGGTCATCCTGTGAAAAATAGAATACTTCAATAGAAACATTCGTTATTATCAGTGCTTTCATGAAAGTACCAGTGTAGTTGAAGGATTGCTTTTTAATATCTGACAACAGTTTCATCTCGAAGATATTGAAATATTCAATGGATGTATGCCACACGATCTGAAGAATTCTAATAAAGTTTTTCCAGGACGTTGTAATATTGTTCAGAGTAAGATTTTGTAATCCTGAGGTTTTGTTGAATTTTGACAATAATTGTATTAAATCACTGATTCCATTCTCTGGGATATTTGACAGTACTAAACTGTCCGAAGTATTGTGTACCACATCCCAACTGGAATGGTTTATTCTGTTATCTGCTGATGCAAACTGAAGCCTCTTTGTGCGTGAGAGCGGCAGGCTCTTGGTTTCATAATCAGAATGGTCTTCTAGTGAGCTGCTGGAATAGTTTGCAATAAATTCATTTTCATCAGATGGCTTGATATTGTTCCAGAGAGTTATTATAAAGACACAACTACAAAGGAGAAAGTTTGTAAGGGGTCTTCTGTTTTCTGCCATGTTGTTTTGTTATTCTTTATAGATGCTCGTTGCCCTTCTTCAGCATTTCTCCATACTGGTTCTAATCCTATAAAAGAATTCACATTAAATCACTATTAGTAATGACTAAGTGAGTGTCCAATATAAGTGTTAGGGTCTAATTCTGGAAGGTGCTGAGTGTCCTTCTCTCCAACTGATTTTAACAGCAATGGAGTGCACTCTGCCATTCAGTAGAGGGAACGCACATTGATGTTCATTCATGTCTGTTTAAGGGGGAAAACACACAATTACTACTTTTTAAACTCTTCTTTTTTAAAAAATTAATATCATTATTGTAAAATGTGTCCGACTGATAGTTTAGGAGACTGAAATCTACTGTTTATGCATGAGCAGGGACAATGCAAGTTTCCCCAGACCGTACAAAATGCACCTCACTGTTGAACTAAAGGGACTAACCCTAGGAATAAGAGTTTCCGTGGTCATCCAGTCCTTGGGTTCTTTCCTGAGGCTGCCAACAAGGAAATCAATTAATCTCAGTAGATAGAAGTTTTGTCACATAAACCTCTGTCCAGTAGGAACTGGATTGAGACCAACAACTAATTCATTTCACATAACCTGTCAAAGAGCTATCAGAAAGCAATACCTGTCTGTCACTGCCACCCTAGGCTGGAGGAAAAAGGCTAGCTGGAGGGGAAAGGTCTCAGAGGAGAATAGGCTCTATCCCATTCCCAGTCTCACAAACCCTCCTTGAAATTATAGTTTATTACAGGGGTTCTCAACCTTTTTCTTTCTGATCCCCACATGCTATAAAAACTCCATGGCCCACCTGTGCCACAATAATTATGCCAGCATTAGGGGGCAGCAAGCAGGGCAATTGCCCGGGGCCCCATGCCACAGTGGGCCCAGAGAAGATAAGTTGCTCAGGGTTCGGCTTCAGCCCCGGGTAGTGGGGCTTGGCGCCCCAGGCCCCAGCAAGTCTAATGCCAGCCCTGCTTGGCAGACCCCTGAAGCCTGCTCGAGGACCCCCAGAGGGCCCCGGACTCCGGGTTGAGAACCACTGCTTTATTAGACGTAACATACTGACATTCCTTGCCAAACCTTTACTTATGTTAACAATTTTTAGCAGGTCACTAAGTAACAGAGGATCAACTCATTGACTTACAACACCTTTTTAAAAAAGTATGTTGAACCAGAATGAGAAACAAATTAGAAATCTTGGGGCTAAGAGGTGCAGCATTTTTACCTCCAGAGACCTAGGTTCAGGGTTTGGCTTAGGTGTCAAGTTAAATTTAGTTTGCTTTTATCATGGTAGTCCCCAGTGGATACCTGGGCCTGGGCAGAGAATGGCAGTATAAATGCAATCCTCAGCATGGCATGAGACACTTAGCTATCTGTTCCCATATTAGGACTTACTCCAGCTACTAGGCATGAGTAACTTGGCTACTCTGTACTACAGCTCAACAGGACTGGGCAAAGCAGCATTCACTGCCCCAACCTTCTTACCTTGTGCTTGTATGGACAACACTCTTTCTGTGTTGTGCAGGATCAAACCTTAAGTGAAATGCCGCCCCATTCATGTAAGAGATGCTGCAGCTCAGCTGAATAAGGCCCTGAAATATACATTACCATCTTTCTTTCCCTGCCCTTATTGCCCACAACATAATTTCAGCCATGTTTTATAGGTAAGTACCAGCTGAAAGGAGGCTATACATTTTCCAGCTGCTTTATTAAAATAAATCCTCCTTTATTCCTGAATGTTGATCATTAGAGTCAAATTATTTACATATACATTCGTACATTCTTTGTCCACTTTCTCATGCCCAGAGTTTCTTTTCGAGTCAGAATGCTCTGTAGTACAATGAAATTGATAAGAGTTAAAACACGTCTGTGATCTTTAGGGTCTATAATTAATTGAGAACTAACATTTGACAGAGCCGTGGTCAAGGCAATTTTCATTCTGAATGATCCCAAAGCACTTAAACTTGATAAGCAGAGCATCAATAAAATGCAATCACCTCCTACCTGGTAGGTGCAGCCAGATAGGCAACCCATATGTGTGGTAGTGGTGAGGAATTTAAGCCAAGTTCACATGGGCAAATCCCTACTGTGTTTAAAGTTCCATAGGATCCTTATTATACACGGAGAACAGACAAAATCTTGATTTTTAAGGTCTCATCCAAAAGACCACTCACCACCCACGCAAAGTAAATTGAATAAAACCAATGTTAACTACAGATTGTTGTGGTTGAAGTCTTCTACAATGGAATTGCAGTCAGTGCCCTCCCAGACAGTCACGCTCGCCATATATATATATATATTACAGGTGTAAATTCAGCAAGGAACTTGCCAAGTGTGGTGGCAAAGAAAAGCCCTCCGCCTTCCCTCCACCAGAGACATGAGACAGGTTTTGGTAGAGTTCTTCCAGAAAGAGCCTGTGAGGCCAATAAAGCTTACCAGTTCTTGGCTTTGTTTAGTATTTTGGTTAGGGAAAGTGTGGTGTTCAAAATCAGAATATATTCAATTTTATTTGTGTTCTTAGGCAAAATTTCCAACTATTATTTAATCCAAAATTGTTGCACTTAGTATGAAATAAATGTTCATTTGACAAAGGGTCAAAATCTGAGCTACTAAGATCAAAACATAGATGTTGGGAGCTCACTTCTTGTCACGTGTTCATTTCTCACTCTGAGCTTAGGCAGCACCTGATCAGCCCCTCCCAGGATCAGACTCTAAAACAGGTATAAACCTGGCACAGCGGGTGAGTGGATCAGAGAAATATGATTGACAGGCTAAGAGAACTGCACAGCGAGGAAAACTGGTGACTGACACAGCTGACAGCAGGCAGGCAGCTAGCTAAACCCAGCGGAATGCAGGCAGAGAGAAACTAAAAGCAAACTTTGCTACTGTTTTCTGAAAGAGACAAGCTTTCAAGCTCCAAACCACAGAGCTCAAAAGCTTGTCTCTTTCACCAACAGAAGTTGGTCCCATAAAAGATATTACCTCATCCACCTTATCTTGCTCAACAACAACAAGGAGTCCAGTGGCACCTTAAAGACTAACAGATTTATTTGGGCATAAGCGTTCGTGGGTAAAAACCTCACTTCTTCAGATGCATGGAGAAGAAGTGGGTTTTTTACCCATGAAAGCTTATGCCCAAATAAATCTGTTAGTCTTTAAGGTGCCACCGGACTCCTCATTGTTTTTGTGGATACAGACTAACACAGCTACCCCTCTGATACTTGTCTTGCTCATATCCTGGGACCAACACGGGCACAACGCTGCAAACTGTTGTTTTCTCCACACTTGAACTCCAGGCACTCCTGAAATCATGGATTCTTGTCATAATTGAAATACATTTTAAATATTTAAGATTAGAACTCTCTATTAACACACAAAATATATGGAATATATTGAAAAGTCATTTAAGCATGGCCATATATTTTGTAAGATACCATTATAAGACACAAACCTGATGTAAAAATATATAATTGATACAGGTAAAATATATTGTTGCTTTGTCTCCAATCCTGAAAACACACACATGCACAAAAATGGATTTAGTTGAATCGGTGCAAAGCTCTCAGGTAGACACAGTGATACCAGTATAAAGGTGTTTATATTGCTATAATTTCTTTCACTGAATTTACTGAACTCAAATGAGGTTATGCTAGTCACTCACCCACAGACTAGAAAGCAAATAATAAACTTTAGTTCATAAACGATTTACAAAACACGTCTCATTTTCTGAATAAGATGCAGAGTACACAACACTTTAAGTTAATCAGAGGTCTATTTAAAACAAACATAAATTAATAGTCCTTTCTTACCAGGAAGTCTTGCTGCGCAAATAAGCAGAAAAATTATACAGGAAAAGACAAAAAGCAAACTTCCTGTAAAACAGCTCATTTGGATAACAACATTTAACAACACTCAAACCTTCCAAAAGTTGTTTGTGCCATCTACTGACTTCTCATGAAATTACACATTTTTTCCACAAATTTATATTTTTCCAGACATTATTGATATAACTTTTTGCTCATTTAATTATGTTATTGAACTGCATGGTTTCATGCTTTGCAATAGCCTAAATAGGATAAATTCCTTAATCCTCATTTCAGCTGATCCATCAATTGCTTTCCCTTTCTACTGAATTTGTTTTAAAATAAATTAAATATTTCTTCTGTTGAGCAAGTTTTACATTGACACCCAAATATCTTCTCCTGCAACTAAATAATAATCTAAGTCAAAAAGCATGATTCTAATTCTGGTTTTGAGCAGTTTGTCATTTTAGTTGAAATAGTTTAGTTGTAAGTTCCTGCCACTGAATGCATCCGATGAAGTGAGCTGTAGCTCACGAAAGCTCATGCTCAAATAAATTTGTTAGTCTCTAAGGTGCCACAAGTACTCCTTTTCTTTTTGCGAATACAGACTAACACGGTTGCTACTCTGAAACCTGTCATAAAATGGTTTCTAAAAGTATTTTTTGTAACTATGTCCCATTTAAATTGCATATTGGTCTGAAAGGGAGAATGATAGATCTCTTTTACTTTAAAGGCAACAGTGCTAGCTACATTGAAGTTAAGACAAAAATAGGCCTATTATTATATTGTCACCCCTCTGTCAAGTGGTAGCAGATGCTGAGGCCCCGCAAGTCAGCTTCTTATTGGAGGAATAATCAATGACATGGAGTCTGTGTAGATTCTAAGTATAACTAGTTTATTTACATGATACACAACAGTCCGTGAACAGAGGTGGTCACAAACAGCACACAAGAAAACCCATCTTTCTGAAACCTAAGCACAAGCTCACAAGCCCAGTTCCAGCGAAGCAACTCTACGCAAGAAATTGACTCTGTTGGAGAGATTAAGGCAAAGAACAAACTCTCATGCTGTTTTTCACAGCTCCCACGGAGAACCTATATGGCAAAACTAATTGTAACTCTGACAACCAGGATTTGTCAGCAAGCAGGATTGAACCTGGGATCTCTGGAGCTAAATGCATGATCCTTTGTCGTGTGAGGTAAAAGCCACCTGCCTTTTAATTAAGGCTGTAGCAGACTCATTAATTGTTAAGTGGTCTAGGTGCCACTGCAGGGGGACAGATCACCATTCCCATCAGGCATGGATTACATAATAACACAGCTTTTCTTCAAAGATTATACACTTCTTGCATGCTAAAACCAACAACAAAAACCTGTAAGACTATGACTTGTAAGACAGTGTCACTTGATGATTTGTGATATCTTAATTTTACAAAGTCCATAACACCATCAAAAACAGTCCCTGAGCACTTTACTTTCCTTGAGATCTAATTCAGAGACTAGATCTACCACCCTAACTCATATAGACTAGCACTTACTTAGTAAGTCATCCCACTGAAATCACTGAGATTTTTCCACATCCTTCTAGTTTAGGGTGCCACAAGACAATGACCTGACATAATGATGCAACATTGATATAGCCCAGGAAGTCAAAGAAACAACCTTAAAAGTGGCTGGTTTTGTCTTAAACATCATTAGTCATGTCATGTTTTATTTCTGAAATTTAAGTCAAGCCTGGTTTGATAAATGAAAGGAGAGAGCTACCTTTTATGGACACCCAGCCAGCCAGTTAGCTATAAAGTCCCTCTTGGTGGCTGCTTGCTTTACCTGTAAAGGGTGAAAAAGTCCCTCAGGTAAAGAAAATGGAGTGGACCCCTGACCAAAAGAACCAATAGGAAGGCTAGAACTTTTTAAAATGGGAAAAAGCTTTCCCTTTGTCTCTCTGTTGTTCTCTATGGGCTGAAGAGACGGGGCAGCTGGAAAGCTGTGTAACGTTTGGACCAGGTATGAAAATTCATCATCCATACCTAGAAGGATTCATTGGGACAGGGAATGTTTAGACAGACACGATTAGGTTTATTTCTTTTATTTTCTGTAAGGCTTGTGGACTCCTCTGTGCTAACCCCAGATGCTTTTGTTTGCTTGTAACCTTTAAGCTGAACCCCCAAAAAACTATTTTGGGTGCTTAATTTTTGGAATTGCTCTTTTAAAATCTAGCAAAAGCCCAAGTTCCCGATGTATGGTGTCAAGGTTCCTTCCCCACTCTGAACGCTAGGGTACAGGACCTACATGAAAAACCTCCTAAGCTTCTCTTTACCAGCTTAGGTCAAAACTTCCCCAAGGTACAAAATATTCCACCCTTTGTCCTTGGATTGGCCACTACCACCACCAAACAAATACTGGTTACTGGGGAAGAGCTGTTTGGACACCTCTTTCCCCCCAAAATACTTCCCAAAACCTTGCACCCCACTTTCTGGACAAGGTTTGGTAAAAAGCCTCACCAATTTGCCTAGGTGACTACAGACCCAGACCCTTGGATCTAAGAACAATGAAAAATCCTCCCAACACTTGCACCCCCCCTTTCCTGGGAAATGTTGGATAAAAAGCCTCACCAATTTGCATAGGTGACCACAGACCCAAACCCTTGGATCTGAGAACAATGAAAAAGCATTCAGTTTTCTTACAAGAAGACTTTTAATAGAAATAGAAGTAAATAGAAATAAAGAAATCCACCCTGTAAAATCAGGATGGTAGATACCTTACAGGGTAATTAAATGGAAAAAGGCTAATGTAGTGCCAATCTTTAAAAAAGGGAAGAAGGAGGATCCTGGGAACTACAGGCCAGTCAGCCTCACCTCAGTCCCTGGAAAAATCATGGAGCAGGTCCTCAAAGAATCAATCCTGAAGCACTTGCATGAGAGGAAAGTGATCAGGAACAGCCAGCATGGATTCACCAAGGGAAGGTCATGCCTGACTAATCTAATCGCCTTTTATGATGAGATTACTGGTTCTGTGGATGAAGGGAAAGCAGTGGATGTATTGTTTCTTGACTTTAGCAAAGCTTTTGACACGGTCTCCCACAGTATTCTTGTCAGCAAGTTAAGGAAGTATGGGCTGGATGAATGCACTATAAGGTGGGTAGAAAGCTGGCTAGATTGTCGGGCTCAACGGGTAGTGATCAATGGCTCCATGTCTAGTTGGCAGCCGGTATCAAGCGGAGTGCCCCAAGGGTTGGTCCTGGGGCCGGTTTTGTTCAATATCTTCATAAATGATCTGGAGGATGGTGTGGATTGCACTCTCAGCAAATTTGCGGATGATACTAAACTGGGAGGAGTGGTAGATACGCTGGAGGGGAGGGATAGGATACAGAAGGACCTAGACAAATTGGAGGATTGGGCCAAAAGAAATCTGATGAGGTTCAATAAGGATAAGTGCAGGGTCCTGTACTTAGGAGGGAAGAACCCAATGCACAGCTACAGACTAGGGACCGAATGGCTAGGCAGCAGTTCTGCGGAAAAAGACCTAGGGGTGACAGTGGATGAGAAGCTGGATATGAGTCAGCAGTGTGCCCTTGTTGCCAAGAAGGCCAATGGCATTTTGGGATGTATAAGTAGGGGCATAGCGAGCAGATCGAGGGACGTGATCGTTCCCCTCTATTCGACATTGGTGAGGCCTCATCTGGAGTACTGTGTCCAGTTTTGGGCTCCACACTACAAGAAGGATGTGGATAAATTGGAGAGAGTCCAGCGAAGGGCAACAAAAATGATTAGGGGTCTAGAACACATGACTTATGAGGAGAGGCTGAGGGAGCTGGGATTGTTTAGCCTGCAGAAAAGAAGAATGAGGAGGGATTTGATAGCTGCTTTCAACTACCTGAAAGGGGGTTCCAAAGAGGATGGCTCTAGACTGTTCTCAATGGTAGCAGATGACAGAACGAGGAGTAATGGTCTCAAGTTGCAGTGGGGGAGGTTTAGATTGGATATTAGGAAAAACTTTTTCACTAAGAGGGTGGTGAAACACTGGAATGCGTTACCTAGGGAGGTGGTAGAATCTCCTTCCTTAGAGATTTTTAAGGTCAGGCTTGACAAAGCCCTGGCTGGGATGATTTAACTGGGAATTGGTCCTGCTTCGAGCAGGGGGTTGGACTAGATGACCTTCAGGGGTCCCTTCCAACCCTGATATTCTATGATTCAAAACATAGAAAACCCCTCTAGGCAAAACCTTAAGTTACAAAAAAGATACACAGACAGAAATAGTTATTCTATTCAGCACAATTCTTTTCTCAGCCATTTAAAGAAATCATAAGCTAACACATACCTAGCTAGATTACTTACTAAAAGTTCTAAGACTCCATTCCTGGTCTATCCCCGGCAGAAACAGCATATAGACAGACCCACAGACCCTTTGTTTCTCTCCCTCCTCCCAGCTTTTGAAAGTATCTTGTCTCCTCATTGGTCATTTTGGTCAGGTGCCAGCGAGGTTACCTTTAGCTTCTTAACCCTTTACAGGTGAGAGGAGCTTTCCCCTGGCCAGGAGGGATTTCAAAGGGGTTTACCCTTCCCTTTATATTTATGACATATGGTATTTTTTTGTTTTTAATAAAATTTACCTTTTTTAAGAACCTAATTGGTTTTGTGTCTTAAAAGGTCTGTGCATATGTTTTTCAATTAGCTGGTGGCAACAGCTGGGTTTCCTTTTTGTTTGTTTTCTTTCTCGGCTTCCCCAAGGGAGGGGTGGCAAAGCCGAGGGGCCTCAGGGAAAACTTCCCAAGTGAGTTTTTCCAGGATTTGCAAGAGGCAGTTTTTCACTTGGGTGGTGGAAGCATTTACCAAGCCAAGGTCAGAGAAAAGCTGTAACCTTCAGGATTTAATACAAGCCCAAAGTGGCAAGTATTAATTTTTTTAAATCCTTGCGGGCCCCCCACCTTCTGCTCTCGAAGTGTCAGAGTAGGGAATCTGCCTTGACACCTGGTGTCAGGAAAAGGAGGAGAAAGATAATACAGGCGAAAACACAACATAATATGGACAAGCACTATGGTAACTCCCTGTCCTCCTCTGTTGTGCCAATGTACTTCAAAAAGCTCAGCAGTCAAAATATACAAAAATGAAAGAAGCAAAAATGTTCACATGCTTCCAAAAAAAATTCACAGTGTTGTGTATTGTCTGCGCAACTCTCAGCCTTGGTCTACACTAGGAGTTAAGGTTGAATTTAGCAGCATTAAATCAATTTAACCCTGCACCCGTCCACATGACGAAGCCCTTTTTTTCGACTTAAAGGGGTCTTAAAATCGATTTCCTTACTCCACACCTGACAAGGAGATTAGCACTGAAATTGGCCTTGCCGGGTAGAATTTGAGGTACTGTGGACACAATTAGACGGTATTGGCCTCCGGGAGCTATCCCAGAGTGCTCCATTGTGACCGCTCTGTACAGCACTCTCAACTCAGATGCACTGGCCAGGTAGACAGGAAAAGGCCTGCAAACTTTTGAATTTCAATTTCCTGTTTGATCAGTGTGGCGAGCTGCAGGTGACCATGCAGAGCTCATCAGCAGAGGTGACCATGATGGAGTCCCAGAATCACAAAAGAGCTCCAGCATGGATCAAACGGGAGGTACGGGATCTGATCGCTGTATGGGGAGAGGAATCCATGCTATCAGAACTCCGTTCCAGTTTTCAAAATGCCAAAACATTTGTCAAAATCTCCCAGGGCATGAAGGACAGAAGTCATAACAGGGACCCGAAGCAGTGCTGCGTGAAACTTAAGGAGCTGTGGCAAGCCTACCAGAAAACCAAAGAGGCAAACGGCCGCTCCGGATCAGAGCCCCAAACATGCTGCTTCTATGATGAGCTGCATGCCATTTTAGGGGGTTCAGCCACCACTACCCCAGCCGTGTTGTTTCTCTCCTTCAATGGAGATGGAGGCAACACGGAAGAAGGTTTTGGGGACTAGAAAGATGATGATGATGAGGTTGTAGATAGCTCACAACAAGCAAGCAGAGAAACCAGTTTTCCCGACAGCTGGGAACTGTTTCTCACCCTGGACCTGGAGCCAGTACCCCCCCCCCCCCGAACCCACCCAGGGCTGCCTCCCGGACCCGCCAGGTGGAGAAGGGACCTCTGGTGAGTGTACCTTTTAAAATACTATACATGGTTTAAAAGCAAGCGTGTTTAATGATTAATTTGCCCTGGCATTCATGGCTCTCCTGGATGTACGCCCAAAACCTTTGCAAAAGGTTTCTGGGGAGGGCAGCCTTATTCTGTCCACCATGGTTGGACACTTTACCACTCCAGGCTAGTAGCACGTACTCGGGAATCGTTGTAGAACAACGCATTGCAGTGTATGTTTGCTGGCGTTCAAACAACATCCGTTCTTCATCTCTCTGTGTTATCCTCAGGAGAGTGATATCATTCATGGTCACCTGGTTGAAATAGGGTGCTTTTCTTAAGGGGACATTCAGAGGTGCCCATTCCTGCTGGGCTGTTTGCCTGTAGCTGAACAGAAATGTTCCCCGCTGTTAGCCACTGGGAGGGATGAGGGGCTAGGCACGCAGTGGGGGGAGGTAAAATGTGACCTTGGAACGAAAGCACATGTGCTATGTATGTAATGTTAACAGCAAGGTTTACCATGAAAGACTGCACCCATTGTTCTATAAAATGTGTCTTTTTAAATACCACTGTCCCTTTTTTTTTCTCCACCAGCTGCATGTGTTTCAAGGATCACAGGATCTTCTCCTTCCCAGAGGCTAGCAAAGATTAGAAGGTGAAAAAAACGCACTCACGATGAAATGTTCTCTGAGCTCATGCTGTCCTCCCACGTTGATAGAGCACAAACGAATGCGTGGAGGCAGACAATGCCAGAGTGCAGGAAAGCACAAAATGACCGGAAGGAGAGGTGGCAGGCTAAAGAGAGTAAGTGGCGGGCTGAAGAGAGGGCTGAAGCTGAAAAGTGGCGGCAGCGTGATGAGAGGAGACAGGATTCAATGCTGAGGCTGCTGGAGGATCAAACTAATTTGCTCCAGCATATGGAGTTGCAAGCTTCCACAGGGCTATTGCCACTTGCTTCTCAACTGTGAGGGCTGCTCTCATCTTGGTATTCTTGTGCCTCAGGGCAGGGGAAAGCAAGTCACAATGTTCCATGAAAGTGCCCTTACATATGTGAAAGTTTCACAGCCACTGGGAATCGTCCCAGACCTGCAACACTATGTGGTCCCACCAGTCTGTGCTTGTTTCTCGAGCCCAGAATCGGCGTTCCACCACATGGACCTGCCCCATTAGCACCATGATGCCCACATTGCCAGGGCCCGTGCTTTGAGAGAAGTCTGTGTCCATGTCCTCATCACTCTCGTCATCGCGGTGACGTCGCCTACTCGCCCGGTTTCGCTTTGCCAGGTTATGTTGCTGCATATACTGCTGGATAATGCGTGTGGTGTTTAATGTGCTCCTAATTGCCTAAGTGATCTGAGCGGGCTCCATGCTTGCCGTGGTATGGCGTCTGCACAGAAAAAAGGCGCGGAACGATTGTCTGCCATTGCTCTGATGGAGGGAGGGGCGACTGACGACATGGCTTACAGGGAATTAAAATCAACAAAGGGGGTGGCTTTGTGAGAAACAGAATGGCTCCCTCAAGGATAGAACTCAAAACCTCAAGGATAGAACTCAAAACTGGGTTTAGCAGGCCATTGATTTCACAAAGGGAGGGAGGGAGGAGAAAATGAATACAAAATAAATCTGGTCTATTTCTTGTTTTGAGCCACTTCATCTATCTTTATCCATCTTGCTGGCAGCAGACTGTGCAGTACGACCGCTAGCCATCCTCATCTCCTGGGTGCTCGGCAGAAGACGGTGCAGTATGACTGCTGGCCATCGTCTTCTGCTGGCTGCAGATTAAAAGACACTGCCAGTAAGACTGAATCACCATGAAACGAAACTTAAAAGGGAAATGACCTGGCTGAGTCACTCCCATGTTTGCCCAGGTTCCCCTGACCTCATTGAGGTCAGTTAAAAGAGCACCCTGGACTACGTCGACGATGGCTACCAGTCATACTGCACTGTCTGCTGCCAAAAGGCAATAAACTGCTGCTGTGTAGCAATGCAGTACCGCGTCTGCCAGCACCCAGGAGATATACGGTGACGGTTAGCTGAGCAGGCTCCATGCTTGCCGCGGTATGGCGTCTGCACAGGTAACCGAAGAAAAAAGGCGCAAAATGATTGTCTGCCCTTGCTTTCACAGAGGGAGGGAGGGAAGGGGGGCCTGACGATATGTACCCAGAACCACCCGCGACAATGTGTTAGCTCCATCAGGCACTGGGATTTCTACCCAGAATTCAAATGGGCCGCGGAGACTGCGGGAACTGTGGGATAGCCACCCACAGTGCAATGCTCCGGAAGTCGATGCTTGCCTCGGTACTGTGGACACACTCTGCCGACTACATGCACTTAGAGCATTTGTGTGGGGACACACACGGTCGACTGTATAAGAACGCTTTCTACAGAACTGATTTCTATAAATTCGACCTAATTTCATAGTGTAGACAAGGCCTAAATGGCCTAGGAACCAGTTATATCCAAACCACATCAACATCTATCCTCTGTCATGGCAATTATGGCCATCTGTAAAGACTGTGCTCTCTGATAAACTTCAGGAGGCAGGCAACATCCAAAAGTCTTGTTATAAAATGTCTATTGCCCTAGTGAACATGGTGCATAATACACTTTATTTAATCTGAAGGGGACGGTCATATATCAGAGCAGTTATGGTGAAGTAGCCCTGTGATTATAAGGCCAAACTGGCTGGCCATTGACACTGTTTGAATTCAGTACTCATACCTATATATTATCTGATTAACATATTGTAAATAAAAGTATAAATTAGAAAAGTGAAACAAGCACATTCTCATGAGTGCTAATGCACTGTTAACCATTATACTTCACCATGCTCATTCATAGGTGCAACCATTTGCTGGAGCATGAGTAGGGAGGGTATGTCCTCCCAAACCAGAACTACCTTGTTATGTCCCACTGAGGGCAGGAGCAGCACTAATGCACCTCTTGCACCCAGTACCTTCTCAACATTTTTTTTTAAATTTTGCAGCACTGAATTCATTCATTTCTTAAAGAGCAAGTTCCATTCCTAGAAACCATAAAGTGCACATTAAAGAGACATCAGGTCAAATCTGGCCCCAAATTTAGATTTAGAACAAACTTTTATTAAACTGAGACCAAAAGAAATGTTTCCATGACTTTCTGTTTACAGTTAATTTTCTGTGTGAACTATTTTTGAAAGAACTAAATATTCCTATGCATTGTTTGCAACCCAGACATTTCAGCATTGCACTAATTCATAAGAAACAATAAGTGGAATTAACTACTGTATTTTTATCAACTAACGTGAGAAATGCAAAAACAAAATTTAAAACCATAACTACGGAAAAATAAATTCAGTTAAAGAAATCTCTATGCTTAAGAAAATAAATTGTTACACTTAACAGCAGGACATATATCATTGGCTTATTCATTTCCAATACACATTCATCCTAGCTAAAAACTTTATATGTTTGTTTGTACATTTCTGATCCACGCACAGGCTTCTACAGAGTTTGTAAAACTAGCACTCTAAGACTAGCTTCCTTGTCAGTCCGAAACTCCACCATCCATCAAGAGTAAAATAGATCTCCAGTTACTGAGCTTCACTTATCCTCTTCAGCTCAAGTCAAAAGAGTGTTTTTTTTTAAATTCCACCAAATCCACTACAAAGCAGAGGACAAGCCTCCGTATTTTTCAAGATTTAATTGTCAATATATACTATATGTCAAAAATCAATAAAAACATATAAAATATGTTGGTAATAATCATTGGTCTGCACTGATTTTTCTATCCTTATTAAAATGCCCTGGAAATATATTTACTCAATATTTATTCTGGTCTCACCTACCTTAAAATGGGAACTTCAGAGTATTTTCCTTAATAAATTTATTGAAAAGTTGTTTGGTTTTAATGGTGCTTCTATGAGCACCACAACGTATTTGGGGGTACTGAGATACTTTTCTGTTCGTAAAATTCCTTAATGAATCGTAACGTATTTCCTTATGCTCCTATAGCAACACTACACAAGAGTAACTATTTTTCCTTTTCTCCAGCAGAGGAAGAACAACAAAAGTGGCAAAAAGCTCTGATGAATCTACACACTAACTTTCCATAGAATGAAACTGAAGAGTCCTGCCCTACAATAAAATGAGGAAGAAAGTGGAGAAATAAGGAGACAAGAACCACAAGTTGTTTGGCAAGAGGCTGCAATCAACTTTCTCTTAGTCAAAAGATGATTCAGAACTTGTTTCACAACATTATTGGTACCCAAAGTGAACAGTAACTTCCTGGAAATTAGTATGAACAATTCTGAATTTTTTTTAACATCCTGGTTCACTCAATGCAGAGATTGAAAAAAAAAAACCTAGGGCTCCCGGCCTTGCAAATACTCATGTATTATACTGCAAATACTCCTGCAAGTACTCAACATACTTAACTTTATGCACATAGGTAGTCACATTTATTTCACTGAAGGATCAGAAAAAGCAGAAACAAAAAGCAAGAAATTGCAATCTACCAATTTTCTTTGCTACTGAAAGATGATGCATTTAGCTAATATTGTGTAATTTGTCCAGTGGTGTACAGCTGATACTGTATGAGGGTGTCATCACTGCCTCAGAAAAATATGAGAATTAATCACTAAACACAAGGGTCTGACAGAAGCTGTTTCCCAGCTCCTACTCTGTCATAACTCCATTGTGTCGCCAGCTCTACAAGGCTTCCACACATTTCTCCTCCTCAATTTGATTTCAATATTCTACAAGGAATTTAATAATTAACTGGGGCTTAGAGGTGCTACCACAAACAAAAATATAGATAAGAATAATTGAAAATATTGGCAAGTATACATTCGGCCCTGTTGGAGAGGGGCATCGATACACATTACATTTTTGGTGCCATACCATGACCTACACAGTCCTGTCATGTAACATCTGGTGCCAGCATAAATATTAAAACATAATGACAGGTATGAAAAACAGCTTGTTAAGGCTATTTATTTATTTTTACATTTTGGTACATTTCTCAAAGTAGAAGAAATATGCACTGTGATAAATCCATTTGTTTTAACAAGGAGAACTGTGTTAGCCTGAGTTCCACTCAGTTCAAGCCTTTGCTTTTTCCTCTGAGTTACAACAAGCCTATAACACTAGTTAAAATCAATAGAAACTGAATGCACATATCTGAGGGGAAATCTTTGGGCCTTAAATTTTATATTGTTATGTAACAAAACCCTGACATAAATTATCGTTACCTATACCTGCATTTCTGCTCATAATTCTCACCACTCTCCCTTGGACCACTTCTGCCAATGAATCCCAGCTAACCCTCTCCCCCTTCACCTTTCTCTCCATTTCATCTTCTCGCCTGCTGCTACACTGCCCTTATGTGCAGAGTTTAGGTTGTGACTCCTTCCTTTTAGATAAAAAGGCTCACTACAGCTATCCTTCCTCCTCAGAGGCTAATCGCTTTGAAATGACTACCTCAAAGGGGACAGTCCTCTCCTCATGAAAGGAATGAGTTCTGGTTTTTTAGGTGCCTAAAGTTATAGAAATAAACCTTACAAAAAAGAGAGCTGGTCAATCGTGAAAGTGATCAAATGAGATCACAGTAATTCCAATGCTTTGGGAATAGCAGGGCAATAGTTCCTCCAACGTTCCTCTATTTAAGTCGCAACAGGGCTTGTCTACACCACCCGCCAGAAGGGCAAGCAGCGATCGATCCAGGCTGAGATTTTCAAAGCTGCCTCCAGGATTTGGGTGCCCAATTCCCATTACAAGGAGCCTCTTGGAAAATCTCAGCATCCATCGCTTAATAATCTCCCTCAGTCTATGGGTCAGCATTAGAGGCGCAGAAGAAAGACCGGGGGAGGGGAGGGGAATCCCTGAGGCAACTGCACAAAAGGTATCAAGGCCAAACAAACAGAGGGTCGTGGCGGGTTGCTTCTTTTAAGGGCAGTTCGAATACAAAGGACTGATTTCAGCTCGGAGAAGCTTAAAGCCCGGGGGGGAGGGAGCACCCCGAGGGGCGCCCCGGGCTCCACCCGTCCCCACTCCGGCAGCTGCGAGCCACGCCGTCCTCTCCAGCCCGCCGGGCTGCGCTGGCCCGAGCCAAGCTTGGAAAGCTCGAGCGAGCCTTTTGCGCTAGGCAGCCGCGCCAGCGCGACGGCGAGGCGAGGCGAGGCAAGAGCCCTCCCCCCGCCGGCCAGCGGCTGCCCGGCTTCCTCCTCTTCCTCCTCCTCCGCCCTGTCCCGGTGCCTGCCGACGTGGCGCGGCGGGGACGCGGAAGGAGCGGGGGGCGCGTCGGCTCAGGCACAGCTCAGCTGCGAAGCGGTAAGGAACTAAGCGATTTCCCCTTCTTCCCCCGCTTCTGAGGCTGTCTTCCAGAGAGATTTCAAAGAAACTTTCCCTGCCCCGGGGGAAACTCGGTCCCACCGGCCTTCAGCGGCCCGGAGTTCTTGCCGCTCCTGCTTCGTGCCCTGAGAGCCGGGCGCGGGGTTAATAACAGCAGTCCTTCCAGCGGGCTGCTTTCCCGGCTTCGTGGCACTTCGCACTGAAATGGGAGCTGCCCCCGAATATCTTTCCACCACTTCTCCCCTGCAGCCGGTATTTCCCTGGGGTTCTCCAGAACCCCATCAGCGTCAAGCGTACAATTAATTAAGGACCCTAACCAAAGGGGAAACAGCTGCCGCTTAAAAACATGCCCTGACCTGACCATTTGCAGAATACCCGGCGTCAGTGCGCAGAGATTTATTTTGAAAGGCCGCTCTGCAGTTGTGCTTTCAGCTTTGCTTTTGAGGAAATCTGAACTATGCGCGTAAAACTGGAAACCAGCAGGGGGCAAGCTAATCCCAAAAGTGAACTTCTAAACTACTTGCTGCTGGCACTGCAGTGGTCTTTTCAAAGTCTGGTGTGGCCTTCAGGGTGACAGCAGCTGCAAGACAACAGGAGACCTAGCATTTGGAATGCACTCAAGTGCGGAACTATCTTTGTTTTCTTACAGCTTCGTGTCGCTTTTCCTAACTTTACACCGGATTTCAAACTGGTATAAGTGGATGCAGCTCCACTAACATCAACAGAAATGTCTGTTTGCAGCATGTGTAAACGTGGTCCTGAGTCTTCCTTGAAACCTACAGAAGAATATAGTTCCATGTACTTGGTTTAGATACAGAGGAGCTAACTGATTCAATTGCTTTTTAATGTGAATGTAGGCTACTTTTTTGTAAGATCATATGCATGACCACCTGAATTACACATTATGCTGGGTTGAAACAGGGATTTTCATTGCTCTTTTTGTTTCCTTTCTTTCTGCAAACTATTTTTAGCCCCTGTCTGGTAGAATGCTGTATACCTACCTAGCTCATTGGGGAAGGGGTTTAACTGACCAGCTGCACTTAGGATGAACTTGAGTGAGTTTCTAAATATAGGATCCAATCCTGTAAAGTCTTATGTATGCATGTATCAGTCAAATTTACAAGTGTATATAAATCTTTGCTAGATTAGGCTCATAATGAAGCTATTAGTGCTAAATTGTGCAATCAGGATATACATGCACATAATTCCACTGAATTCAATGGAAGTTGTGTGCAAATATCTCTGGATAGAATCTGTCCTTTTAACTAGAAACAAACTATTTCTCTTCATGTAATGCCACCAGAATCATCAGCCAGTGAGCACCATTAAAACCTAGACAGAATGTATCTGTACTTCAGTATTTGTGGTATTTGCCATACTCATAATGGCAAACATTGCTAACACTGTGATAAATCTGCAACAGTGTGAGTTGTAAATGTGTTTTCCAAAGATAAGTAAATTACAATATAAACAAATAATTAAAATGTCACCAAGTGCTTGTTATTTAACTGTGACTTTTATTGTTCATGTACTGTCAATGGTATCCATGGAACTGTACAGACACAGAGGAAGACTCAGTCCCTGCCTCAAGGATGCAACACTGAAAATTGGATAAACAATACAGTTCAAACTCCTAAATTTACTGAACAGGATTTGAATTCTCACCTCCAGTATTGCTATGGCTGCAGCTTTGAATACAAACTTTAAAGACCACACCATTTTCAAGAAACAAGGTGGGTGATGTATTATCTTTTATTGCACCAAGTTCTGCTGGTGAAAGTGCCAAGCTTTGAGCTACACAGAGCTCTTCTTCAGGTCTGGAAAAGGTTCTCAGAGTGTCACAGCTGAATATAAGGTGGAACAGATTGTGTAGCGTAAATAATTAATGCACATTCTAAGTGTATGTCTATATTGCAATTAAAAACTAATGGCTGGTCTGTGCCAGCTGACTTGGGCTCATGGGGCTTTGGCTCATGGGGCTGTTTAATTGCAGAATAGACATTAAGGTTCAGAGACCTTGCGATGGGGGAATGTCCCCCCAAATGTATACATCACAATTAAACAGCCCCTTAGCCTGAGTCCTGCAAGCCTGAATCAGCTGACACAGGCCAGCCAGGGGTGTTTAATTGCAGTATAGACATACCCTAAGCGACCATTCAAGGTGAAGACTAAAAGCTCCTGGGAACAGGGATTGTGTCTTCCATGTGCAGTGGCAGGCATACTGGTGGTGCTCAACCAATAGATAACTGTGATCCCTGTACAGTACACCCTTTAGACTCTGCCATTGCCACTCTTTCCTCAGCTGCAGTAATTGCTGAACAGTCACTCCTTTCCCCTTGTGGATTTTCATTATACAATCTACACAGCATTCATAGGACTTCTCTACATGGGATGGTTTGGTTTTTTTAAATTTCCATCCTAACTCTTGTGTAGTTCCTTTTCAGACCAGGAGTAGATGTCATGGCCATTAAAATGCTGCTAGTCACTCTGCCCCAGCACTCTCTATTGCTCCACCTGTGGAAGGAATAATGTGAAATTTTAAGAAGAGGTCTAATGTGTACACGGCCGTAATCTTTTCTGGATGAGTCAGAGAGACCAGATTCAGGAATTGATAACTTTCTCTGTTTACAAAGAACCATGGTCAGAAATGTTAATTGTCACCCATGTTACTCTCTTTTAAGTAAGAAGTGTGAGTTAAAAGCTGCATTACACAGCAAGTAAAGTGCTACTGAAAACAACTATACCAGTTGTTTTTTTCAGCACGAGCACAATTGGAGGAGGAAAGTAATTCAGTGAGGGGAAGTGGGAAAAATAAATACTATTTAAATGTATAACAAAAAATGACAATCCTGCCCTCAAACAAGCATACTGCACCCTCAATAAAAAACAACAAACCTGGGCTCTGCCCAACCATCTGGAGATGTGAATTACAGAACAGAGAGCTACTAAAACCACTTGGAATTCTAGGAGCAAACAAGGAGCCCCAAAACACCATTCAAATAGCAATGATCTTGAACAAATCATGGAGAAGTCATCTCAGTAATGAATGCCTGCTGAAACCATGCCCTGACCTTCCCTCCAGTTCTCTCCCAACCCAATGCACTAACATCACCGCTGTTTCATTCAGATTAAGCTTCTGACAGGACCCTCTGATCCAATTCTTAATTTGGTGGCCAGGCTCTGGAAACTATGTTATCTGGGACTGATGAAAATGAAACCCAGAGCCTGTATGTCCGCTGCATGCCAATGGCACTGCAGCCCAAATCCTCTCTCCCCCCAATGGCCTTACATTCACCTCTTTGGGACAAATGAAAATAAATCTCTGTGGTAGCTCTGACATGAGATCCTTCAGGACAAATGAACAATTCCCCCCAAAACACTCTCTGGGGCCTTTTGGAGAGAGAAGAATGGAACCACTTGTATGATGTCCTCTGTACTTCTCAGGATGTGATCTTTCAAGCTGCTTAGAGCTTAGGATCAGACTCCAATCTATCTACATTTTTTTTTTTGCATACATGCAATTTCATTAATTTACAATCATCACATGATTTTAACTTCAAATGTTGCTATTTCCTATTAGACTATAAAGGACTGAAAATGAGCTAACATTAACAAGAATTAACTGAAAAGTGAAGGAAAAAGTTTTAATTTCAGATATATAGGGAATAACTCTCCTCTCTCTTTTTCTACCAGTTTAACTCTTCAGTTAAGCTACTCCTGATTTACATGAGTGTAAGCAAGATCAGAATCCAGCCAGTTCTGTTTAAATCATATCAATCAGATTCTTTGTATAGTCTTAATCATTACAAATATATCTATATAGAACTCAAGTAGCCAAAACCCAAAGTGTGAATTACCAACAGTTAAAACGAATTACATTCCTAAATTATATAACCAACTTCATATACCAGAAAAAGCTTGAATGGGGGGCTCGCTTATTTATTGCATGTAAAATTTTCTATCAGTTTAATTACTGGTATTAGAAATGTCAAATGAAAAAACAATCATTAAAAACATGAGAGAGCACCATATTTGTCTGGGACAGAAGTACATTTGGGTCTAAAATGAGGAATGTACCTACTAAAACTGTACACTTGATAGGTATGTATTCATATATTCATATTCATAACTCACTGTTGTAAATCTGAAGTAACTCCATGGGAGTTAAAGATCCTACATTTGTGTAAAACTGGTATGAGAGAAGAATCAAGCCCAGTATATCTGAAAAGCAGTTCTCCTTCATTAGTCTTCCAAGACTTACATTCAGGTAAATTCTCTGCAGCAACTGATGGTATTACAAACTGCTACATTTCAATAGTGTTCAGTTATGTAGTAAAGAAGAACAGCTCCCTTCACTACCAAAATTACTGGGTGAAGTTTTCTGGACTGAGTTATACATACAGTCAGACTGGATGATCTGAATATTCCCATCTGTCCTTAAAATCTATTAATTATTTTCCAGTGCTCTCTCCCCTGTTGTGCTTTATATGGTTGTGTTCTCAGCAGCCTTGCATGTAAAACAGACTTCTGAACTGTCACGTCATGTCACCTGTGGCTGTAGGTAATTAATAAAGAGCTGAGTTTTAATAAATGCATCTATACTCTCTCTCATATATCCTGCTCTAAGTTCTGAATAGTTTCTCAGTTTTTCTTTAAACGCTTTCCCCTCAATTTTTCTGTGTGCATCAGATGCTTACGCTCATTATGCCTGATTCTGAGAGGCTCAATGAGATGGGATCAGGAGGTGTGGCAGAGAAGGTGCAGTCCAGGAAGAATATCACGCAAAGATGGCTTTATACCATCTTTTTGTCTCTTGGACTCCAGGCTACTTTGGGAACCAGAGCAGTCCCCAGTATAAGTTACAGAGCAGCCCCAGTGTCTGCTTTTACCCAGCATTACCCAGGTTAGCCAACCAGACCTGTCTGGGAAGTCTCTGGCCCAGGTCTGCCCACAGTATGCTCCTGTGGGGGGCTTTAGGGCTCAACTGATGACTTTTCAGAGAAATTCCCCCCAGGGCCCACTGCATGGTCCCTTCACACCATACAGTGTAAAGGGGCCACAAGAGCTGGAATCAGCCCATTGACTTCAGTAGAGTTACTCCTAGTTTTCATCAGTACAAGTGAAATCAGAATCAAACCCACTGTAAGTGGGATTTGCTAGAGCTGGAAGAGTCACAAAATACACTTTTAAGAATGGACTGCGTGCACCCCCACAGCTATTGAACAGCACAATTTTATACATCAGAATGCATGTTTTACAATAGTTTTCATACAAATAGTACTTGAAAATGCTTTACAGAGTTAAATAATGCAGTTCTGATTCAAAGTTTAAAAAATGGCTGTAGAAAAGAAAAATTCAGTTTTCACATGAGATTAGAGTATGAATGGCATGTAGGACAGATACTAGAAACATTGTTCCAGATGTCAAGGGTTACAGAGAGGCTGCTCTTCTTGCACTTGCATTGGTGAGATAATGGGCGGGACCTAGCGGAAGCCAATGCTAAACAAGCAAAGAGAATTTCAGTAACTCAGCCAGAGGCTATGGACCTACTACAGGAGTGTGGGTGAGGTTTTTTGGCTGGCAATGTGCAAGAGGTCAGACTAGATGATCATGATGGTCCATCTAGCCTTAGAGTCTATTAGTCTATAATGTGAAGAAAAGAAAAAGTCTGGGGCAAATCTATGTAGGGTTTTAAATCTGCAAGATTTCTTTAGATGAAGCAATCAGTGTTACTTACATGGATTCTAGGTCCTCTCCTTGGTCGCCACCTGAGTCTCTCATTGACATCAGTGGGAGTTCCTACAAGATCAAGGGCTATAACTAGCCTTCCCAAATGGACCCTGATGATTTCTGTAGATGAAACACTGCAAATTTACAACGCAAACTTCTGTAGTCTTCTGTATCATTATTAGCATGCTGTGGATGGCGAGGAAGGCTATATATTTCAGTGCCTTGTGTCATTTAAGAGTTTATGGGATTTGAAATTACTTTGATTAGCTAATATAAATATACTAATTTCTTTGCTTTTTTTAAGCAGAAATAAAAATGTCTGATGGCGCAAGTGATGCAATACCCGTTGAAGGAAAACCTGAAGTAATGGCAATGCTTAGCAGTGATGTGTTGTCTAATGATGCAGCAGAACACAGTGAAACAGCTGGGATCTTGCATGGGTCTTTCCAAGATGAACAGAGACAAGTTTCTCATAATACTAGTAATGAACAAGAAGGGGACATGGTTATCAATGAAAATCCTTTGACTGCAGAAGTAATTGCAAATCAGCCTTCCAGTGGAGAGGTGACTGAAAACATACCTACTGACTGCAGTGAGTCTGTGAGTCTTGATCCTGAACCTGGATCAGAAGTGACACCGAATGAACAAAGCAGTCCAGTAAGTAATCATAGAATAGAATCATAGAATATCAGAGTTGGAAGGGACCTCTGGAGGTCATCTAGTCCAACTCCCTGCCCAGAGCAGGACCAATTCCCAACTAAATCATCCCAGCCAGGGCTTTGTCAAGCCCGACCTTAAAAACTTCTAAGGAAGGGGATTCCACCACCTCCCTAGGTAACGCATTCCAGTGTTTCACCACCCTCCTAGTGAAAAAGTTTTTCCTAATATCCAACCTAAATCGCCCCCACTGCAACTTGAGACCATTACTCCTTGTTCTGTCATCTGCTATCACTGAGAATAGGCTAGATCCATCCTCTTTGGATCCACCTTTCAGGTAGTTAAAAGCAGCTATCAAATCCCCCCCTCATTCTTCTCTTCTGGAGACTAAACAATCCCAGTTCCCTCAGCCTCTCCTCATGTGTTCCAGACCCCTAATCATTTTTGTTGCCCTTCGCTGGACTCTCTCCAATTTCTCCACATCCTTCTTGTAGTGTGGGGCCCAAAACTGGACACAGTACTCCAGATGAGGCCTCACCAATGTCGAATAGAGGGGAACGATCACGTCCCTCACTCTGCTGGCAATGCCCCTACTTATATACCCCAAAATGCCATTGGCCTTCTTGGCAACAAGGGCACACTGCTGACTCATATCCAGCTTCTCGTCCACTGTCACCCCTAGGTCCTTCTCTGCAGAACTGCTCCCTAGTCTGTAGCGGTGCATTGGATTCTTCCGTCCTAAGTGCAGGACTCTGCACTTGTCCTTGTTGAACCTCATCAGATTTCTTTTGGCCCAATCCTCCAATTTGTCTAGGTCCCTCTGTATCCTATCCCTACCCTCCAGCATATCTACCACTCCTCCCAGTTTAGTGTCATCCGCAAACTTGCTTAGGGTGCAATCCACACCATCCTCCAGATCATTAAAGAAGATATTGAACAAAACCGGCCCCAGGACCGACCCTTGGGGCACTCCGCTAGATACTGGCTGCCAACTAGACATGGAGTCATTGATCCCTACCGGTTGAGCCTGACAATCTAGCCAACTTTCTACCCACCTTGTAGTGCATCCATCCAGCCCATACTTCTTTAACTTACTGACAAGAATACTGTGGGAGACCGTGTCAAAAGCTTTGCTAAATTCAAGGAATAACACGTCCACTGCCTTCCCCTCATCCACAGAGCCAGTTATCTCATCATAGAAGGCAATTAGATTAGTCAGGCATGACTTTCCCTTGGTGAATCCATGCTGACTGTTCCTGATCACTTTCCTCTCATCTAAGTGCTTCAGAATTGATTCCTTGAGGACATGCTCCATGATTTTTCCAGGGACTGAGGTGAGGCTGACTGGCCTGTAGTTCCCAGGATCCTCCTTCTTCCCTTTTTTAAAGATTGGCACTACATTAGCCTTTTTCCAGTCTTCCGGAACTTCCCCTGATCACCATAAGTTTTCAAAGAAAATGGCCAATGGCTCTGCAATCACATCCGCCAATTCCTTTAGCACTCTCGGATGCAACACATCCGGCCCCATGGACTTGTGCACGTCCAGCTTTTCTAAATAGTCCCGAACCACTTCTTTCTTCACAGAAGGCTGACCACCTCCTCCCCATGCTGTGCTGCCCAGTGCAGTAGTCTGGGAGCTGACCTTGTTCGTGAAGACAGAGGCAAAAAAAGCATTGAGTACATTAGCTTTTTCCACATCCTCCGTCACTAGGTTGCCTCCCTCATTCAGTAAGGGGCCCACACTTTCCTTGGCTTTCTTCTTGTTGCCAACATACCTGAAGAAACCCTTCTTGTTACTCTTAACATCTCTTGCTAGCTGCAACTCCAGGTGTGATTTGGCTTTCCTGATTTCACTCTTGCATGCCTGAGCAATATTTTTATACTCTTCCCTGGTCATTTGTCCAATCTTCTACTTCTTGTAAGCTTCTTTTTTGTGTTTAAGATCAGCAGAGATTTCACTGATAAGCCAAGCTGGTCGCCTGCCATATTTACTATTCTTTCTACACATCGGGATGGTTTGTCCCTGTAACCACAATAAGGATTCTTTAAAATACAGCCAGATCTCCTGAACTCCTTTCCCCCTCCTGTTTATTCTTCCACGGGATCCTGCCCATCAGTTCCCGGAGGGAGTCAAAGTCTGCTTCTCTGAAGTCCAGGGTCCGTATTCTGTTGCTTTCCTTTCTTCCTTGTGTCAGGATCCTGAACTCGACTATCTCATGGTCGCTGCCTCCCAGGTTCCCATCCACTTTTGCTTCCCCTACTGATTCTTCCCGGTTTGTGAGCAGCAGGTCAAGAAGAGCTCTGCCCCTAGTTAGTTCCTCCAGCACTTGCACCAGGAAATTGTCCCCTACAGTTTCCAAAAACTTCCTGGATTGTCTGTGCACCGCTGTATTGCTCTCCCAGCAGATATCAGGATGATTGAAGTTGCCCATGAGAACCAGGGCGTGCGATCTAGTAACTTATGCGAGTTGCCGGAAGAAAGCCTCGTCCACCTCATCCCCCTGGTCTGGTGGTCTATAGCAGACTCCCACCACGACATCACCCTTGTTGCTCACACTTCTAAACTTAATCCAGAGACTCTCAGGTTTTTCTGTAGTTTCATACTTGAGCTCTGAGCAGTCATACTGCTCCCTTACATACAGTGCAACTCCCCCACCTTTTCTGAACAGTTTATACCCATCCATGACAGTACTCCAGTCTTTCTTCCAAAACATCTTTCCTTGATGGTAATTAGCTTTCTGTATGACAGAATCATGAACATGTTTCCCCACTTTGTGCGAAGGACAGGATTCTGTAAAAATAATATATTCATTGCATTAGCATTTTGCTATGAAATAATCATGGTCAGTTTTCTACAAAAACCTAGGAAATAAAAAAAAAAAAAAGCTGTGTTTAAAATAATACTATTTAGGTTGCAGTGAAGCACTCCAAAGTTAGGAAGAGTCAGATTTGCCCATGTAACATAAATTTGACCCCCTTTTGCCTATGCACTATGATAGTCTTTAATTTCCCCCATACCCCGGTTCATTCAGTGCGCAGGATGGACCAAAAAGTGGGCAGAATTGGGTCACACATACAATCATAAATTGGTGCTTCCTTATTTCTGAGTTCTTGACTTTACAACCTATACAGTGTCCTAGGGATGTGTTTGTTTTCAAATTTACATTGTGATAGCACCTGGAGGCCTCAATCGGATTTGGGTCACATTGTAGAACTGTACAAACATAATAATGACAATCCCTGCCCCAAAGAGATGACAGTCTAAGGCCAAGCATTTAGGTATGTGCTTAATCCCTTTTGAGTTCAGTGAGACTTAAGCACAGTTTTAAATGCTTTGCTGAATAGGGCCCTTTAAAGATAAGACCTGACAGATGGACAAACACAGGAGCTCAAAAGCAAGAGGATGTTTTCCTAAACTAGCTGTATTTGTTGTTCTTAGCTAATTGGTAGTCATAGCCACAATTCACCATCTGTCTAACCATTATCAGATGGCATTTCTATTATATGTTCCATAGAGCTCATTTACAAAATCTTGAATTATTTCAGTTATTATTACTATTGTTTTATTTATATTATTACTCGCTACTTTGAAAATTATAGTTAATTAGCCATAATAAAACAGGTGAGACATCCCTGAAATTAAAGTGTACCTGGCTGTTGCGGGTTCCTTTCTACTTCAACTGAGTGCACAGAACTGCTTACGTTAGTAGCAATATTGCTATTGCTTGTGGATACAGTGTTTGTTACACCTGTAAAAGCAAAAGTTGTTTGTTTTTTCATGTCAGCAGAATAGAATCCATGTCCAGTCAGGACACACTCAGCAGGTTCTTCATGTTCTATTGTAAACTAAGAGGATGTCTGCTAAAATTACAAACAAGGAATTGTAGGTTAAGGACTGGAGGAAAGAGATTATTTACTCTGTCCCTTTGAAGATGCATGAAGAGGTTCAAGCACAAAAGCCATGTACGTTTTCTAATGCACCTGTTTTCCTGGCCGAAGGTCTAATACATATTGAAGCTAGGTTACAAAGAAGTAGTATAGAGGTTCTAACAAGGCTATTGGTTTCTTAGCCTTATTAAAAATGTGAATTACTGAAAATAGTCTAATACTATAATCTTAGCTGTTACAACTGATTTTCTTGAGAAAGGGAATGTAGGACTGTGCACCAGAACTATTCTCTTCTCCACACCTGCCACAGAAGCTTAAGCTTTCACCAGAAACCTCAATTTAAAGTGCCATTCAATGGGCAGTACATAAAATACTGCAGCACTGCAACATCACCATTGCAGAGAAGCCAGTATCTTCTCTTGGGTTTATCTTCCCACAGATTCCCTGATGGCATTACTGTTGAATCACAAACCTAATTATATTAAGAAAAGGAGTACTTGTGGCACCTTAGAGACTAACCAATTTATTTGAGCATAAGCTTTCGTGAGCTACAGCTCTCCGCATCGGATGCATCCACTGAATGCATCCGATGAAGTGAGCTGTAACTCACAAAAGCTTATGCTCAAATAAATTTGTTAGTCTCTAAGGTGCCACAAGTACTCCTTTTCTTTTTGCGAATACAGACTAACACGGCTACTACTCTGAAACCGATAATTATATTATTATATTTTCTGCCTGGTGTCATCATTTATTATATGCTGGATTCTGTTTTCTAGTGTTGATGGTTTTTCCTCCTGTCTTTGGGTAACAAATTTCTGACAGTGGACTGAATATTTTCTACTGTAGGATTTGGACTCTCCAAAAGGAAGTGGATGGGGAGCTTGGGGATCGTGGGGCAAATCTCTGCTGTCAACAGCATCTGCCACAGTTGGTAAGTGTTCAACCATTGAAGGTTGTGGCATCATTAGAAAGTACTTTTAAATCAGCGTTTTAAGGCAGGTTGGCATGGTTAAGTGCTCTTAAAGGCAACAATTAATGTCAAAGTGGTTGCTTACATTTTGTAAGATTTATAGGCAATCTTATCCTGATTTGAATGACAAAATTACTGGGCTATCATGACTTTTGTAATGTGGAAGAAAAACTGATTTTCTTCTTGTAAATCATTTTGGCTTTCCAAGGTACCCGATTGCGTTTCAGCGCGTAAGGAGATCCTGAATCTTTTTTTTTTTTTTTTTTTTTTAATTGTAAGCCTCTTTTAACTTCTAATGTATCTTCTAACTTCAAATCCAACCTAAGTCACCAGTGACCAAAATATGTTACATTATCAATTTCTTATGTGGCATAAGTTTGTGGTTTCAGGTAGCCATATTACAAAGACAGTCTAATTTTCATCCTTACTGGAAGTCTCAAAAGAGAGGCTAAGAACAGAGTGGGTTTGAAGACTGAATTAACTCTTCAAGATGGTATCCGAGTTGAAGCAAATTGAGAGGACCGTGTTGGAGAAGCTTTTACTGCTGTTGCCCATTCATATTCTTCATTTTCTTTGGGCTGTCTGGCCAGCATCTTTCACAACAGTGAAGGGTTAAAAGGTCACCTTTTACCCATGCTGACCATAGAGTCATAGTTGAGAAATCACGGTATTTTCATTGATTATGTTCACACAAATCACCATTTAAATCCTGGATTCTTCGGAGTGGGCTCTACTAACATCCAAATGTACTATCTTTCTTTGAATTAATGTTTGATAAAATGAATAAAATATAAGCTATGTAAAGTAATAGGCATTACACATAGAGAATTTTCTATGTAATAGTAAACTCATGGCACAAGCAGGGACTTTGTGTATGTTATGATTTAGATTATAACTAATAGGCATCTCAAGGAATTTAAGAAATGCATGCAGTGAGTTTAGTCATGTTAGATTAAAACAAAAATGTATATGCTTTGAACAGAGAGGAAACACAATATTCCTATGTTTATACTTTATACACACATAATAGCATTGCTGTTACAAATAACACATGAGCAAAGTCTTTCATATAAGTACTGTTGACCTATGATTGTAATCCTCTAATACCGTGATTCTCAAACTTTTGTACTGGTGACCCCTTTCACATAGCAAGCCTCTGAGTGCAACCTCCCTTATAAATTAAAAACACTTTTTTATACATTTAACACCATTATAAATGCTGGAGGCAAAGCGCGGTTTGGAATGGAGGCTGATAGCTCGCAACCCGCTACATAATAATCTCACAACCCCCTGAGGGCTCCCAACCCCCAGTTTGAGAACCCCTGCCCTAATAGGTAGTTTCTTGCATGGGGAAACAAATATGTAATAATCTTCAATCTAATAGAGAAAGGTATAAAATGATACCATTGCTGGAAGTTGCAGCTAGACAAATTCAGACATTTTTGACAGTAAGAGTAATTAAGCATTGGAACAATTTTTCAAGAGTCATTGTGGATTCTCCATCACTGACTGTTTCTAAGTAAAGATTGGATGTTTTTCTAAAAGATCTGCTCTAGGAATTATTTTGGGGAAGTTCTGTGTTAAACAGGAGGTCAGATTAGATGTTCCCAATGATCCCTTCTGTCTTGGAATCTATGAATCTCTTAATATAACCAAGGAATATGCAAGAGACCTGTGGGTACTGAAATACAAAACATGCTTTCAAGCAAGTAAGATGTGCCATGCAATAGTCTTATTTCAGTTACCCAATTTGCTTACTATTATTATATCAGTATTGTCACACAGTGTTCAGAAAGTTTCTGTATTTGATGACATAATGGCTAGCATGCATCTGTATCACTGTCTTTTTACTAAATGAAATACAGTAACTCCTCACTTAACATCCTCACAGTTAACGTTGTTTCGCTATTAGGTTGCTGACCTATTAGAGAACATACTCCTTTAAAGTCCTGCTATGTTCCCTTACAACGTTGTTTGGCTCCCCTTGCTCCGCTCACACAGTGCTCCTGCCGGGGAGCAGGGTTGCGGTGGGGGGGCTTGACCTGCTCCGCCTGCCCAGAATTCCAGCTGGGGAGTGGGCAAGCCCCCACACTGCTCCCTGGCAGGAGCCCTGGGCAAGTGGGTGGAATGGGACAAGCCCCCACACCCACTCCCCGGCAGGAGCCCTGGGCGGGCGGAACAGGGCAAGCTTCCACGCCCCGATCCCGCTATGTCCCTGCCTCAACCAAGCTTCACAATCCTCATTGGTGAGTACAGTATTAAATTGTTTGTTTAAAATTATTTATAAGTTATACTGTATAGGTATATAATGTCTTTTGTCTGGCGAAAAAAATTTCCCTGGAACCTAACCCCTCCTATTTACATTAATTCTTATGGGGAAATTGGATTAGCTTAACATCCTTTCACTTAAAGTTGCATTCTTCAAGAACATAACTAACACGTTAAGAGAGGAGTTACTGTATTTACTCCACTATGTGATCAGGTTATTGTCTAATGCAGAGGTGGGCAAACTACAGCCCACGGGCCACATCTGGCCAGCGGGACTGTCCTGCCTGGTCCCTGAGCTCCCAGCCCTCTTCCCTCCCCCGCTGTCCCCTGCAGCCACACCACTGCGCGGGTTGCGCTCTGGCCTACTGCTCCTGTCGGGCACGCAGCAGCATGGCTGGCTCCAGCATGGTAAGGGAGCAGGGGAGTTGGATAAGGGGCAGGGGATCCCGAGGGGCAGTCAGGGGACAGGGAGCAGGGGGTGTGGATAGGGGTCGTGGCAGTCAGGGGACAGGGAGCAGGGAGGGGGTTGGATGGGGGTGAGGTCCCAGGGGGCAGTTAGGGGCGGGGGTCCTGTGAGGGGGCAGTCGGGGTTAAGGAGCAGGGGGAGTTGGATGGGTCGGAGGTACTGAGGGGGGCGGGAAGTGGGAGGGGGTGGATGGGGGCAGAGGCCAGGCTGTTTGGGGAGGCATAGTCTTCCCTACCCGGCCCTCCATACAGTTGCGCATCCCCGATGTGGCCCTTGGACCAAAAAGTTCACTCACCCCGGTCTAATGTTTCTTTTACACTGGATATAAATCTTATCACTACTGCATCTCAGTTCAATTCCCTTGTGTGTATGCATTATGATACAGTCTTTAATTACAAGATCACATACTATTTTTGCACAGGACCCCTGCCTCATTCAGTGCACAGGATGGACCTACTCTAGGGATGAATCAGGGTTGTTAGTGAAGGAGGCTGCTGTCTGTAGGACCCCTCCTTCCTTTGTTTCTGAAGTTGAATGTGTGTAGTGAATGAGGCAGGGGATTGCAAGAAGAGAAAGGATAGTCTCATGCTTAAGGCAATTGAATGCTGCCCTGGAGAATCGGATTCTAATCCTACTTCTTCTGCCCCAGAGTTCCTGTGTAATGTTAAACCTAACAATTCACGTGTGGTCACTAATTGTATTTCCTAATTTTCTGGGTGCTTGATTTGAGACCCTGGGGCCTGATTTGCAAAAGTGCTGAGCACTCACCACTGCAGCTGAAGAACTGGAAACTGTGCTTTGAATATATAAAGTGCAATACAATGCTCCATATTCTGAATAATCAAGTGTTAGGCATCTCAGATTGGATACCCGAAACTAGTAGATACTTTTGACTTTAATCTCTCTGTGCAACAGTTCTCCATCTATAAAGTGGGGTTAATGCCACACCCTAATCTTACAGGATATTGTGAAAATAAATTAATTAATAATATTAATAAAGCACTCAGTTACTATAGTGAAGAGAACTAAAGAAAAGCCCATTAGGAAATTAATATGTCTTCAGAGCAGTGTATGAATAGTGTATAGTAACTAAGACATGGGGCCACACTTTGAAGAATGAGGAGAAAACAAAATATTGAATAACTGATCATTAAGAGAGCACCATCCATCCCATGCACTGAATGAAGCAGGGATCCCATGGAAAAAATAGCATGTAATAAAGACAGTATCATCATCCAATTTCCTAGGGTGCTGAAATAAGGTTACACAGGCAACCTGTATTCTGGTATTTCCTAATGTAAGTGTGCTTGACTTTGCAACTTTAATAATGTTCTTTTAACATAGGTTTTGTGTCTGTGTGTGATAAATATATCTAATTAAAAATGTCTCCCTCTTTGTATATGAAAGGCAGCTGGGACTGAATGACCTCTAGCCTTTCTTATTGTGTACTGCTGTCTCTGAATTGTATGCTGAAATTATCTAAGTAGGGCCAAATCCAATCCTTTGTTATATATTGGAAATAACTGAGGTTGCAGGCATGTAACTGAGAGCAGAATTTAACTTGCAAAACAGAATTCTGGCCTCAGTTGCACATGTACATTTCTCATTAAGGTAATTAAGAGAGACACCTTTATCTGATGGTAAAATGTGGCCCTTCAGGACTAAAAAAGAGACATGATGTATGGTATGAAGAGACATTAAAAAGAATGGCATTGTTTAGAGAGAAGATGGGTATGCGGGATATGGTAAAGTATATAAAATAATTAATGGTATAGAGAATATCATACTGTTAGGTTATTAGATTAGGTGGTTAGTCTATATGTCCCTTGCAGTCCCTTCTAATCCTATGATTTTATACTTACCCATATAGTTACATTTTCTCATAGTAGAAGAACAAGGGGACAGTCAATAAAATTGAAAGTAAGCACATTTAAAACTAGTAAAAGGAAATATTTTTTAAACACATAATTGACCTGTCTAACTCACTGCCACAAGATATCATTGGGTCCAAGAGCTTCGTACTGAAGGGTTTAGAAAAGGATTAGACATTTTTATGGATGAATACTCACAGTTACCTTAGATAAAATTGAAACATTGTTATATGAGATATAAGCCCCCATGCTTCCAGGCATAAGCCAGACTCTGCCTACTTGGGGTTAGAAAGAAATTCCCCCTACAGACAGGCTATTTCTTAATTGTCCATTATAGGAATTTTTGTTCCCAACTCTAAAGTATTTATTGTTGTCCACTGTCAGACAGGGTATTTATTGGACTAGATGGACCACAGGTCTGAGCAGTATTATAATTCCTGTATAGAGAGGAAATGGAGCAAAGCTTTTTCTACTGTCGGTAAGGAATCCTTGCAATGTAGCTTCCTTTTATTGAATATTTATTATTCTCCTTAAAAATATTCTATTGAGTAGCTGAGTAATTCATCCCATACTTCCTCTTTCATCTGTTCTAATATAACAGAAAACAGACATCACATGATTCAATCCACTTGAATGTTGCTCATTCCCTTAATGTAGCAAGTACTACAAACAAAGCCACTTTTCTCATACTAAAACTAGCAGCAACACCTTAGATTTGGACTTTATTTCTTAGTAATCTCATTTCTGTAACAGGCTTGCTTGTTCCCAGTCAAGCATGACAAATGTTTACTGTCCTATGCTTTTTGTTATAAATTGTTCTTTGCAAAAGTAGCTGAAATGGTTGCACAGTTGTGATTGACCAGTTAAAATTTTAAAGAGCTAACAGCTCTCTTCAAGGCTGACTGAAATGGATGTTCATCCCTGGCGGTTTCATTATCCTTCAAGCCCTGATTTAGCGCTTCCAAACGGATTAGCATTTTTACAGTATGGCAGTAATTTGCTTAGCGTTGGTGGTGGTGGTGTCTAGCAGCAGTTTCAGTGTGGATTCAATCTTCTTTCTCTACTTAATTATTTCTACATATTGTGACGGGGCAAGGCCAGATGGCTATAGAAAAGTAGTGGGAGATAGATATATTAGCTCCAGGCTAAACAAGTCCCTGGTACCAGGTTAAGTGAAATGGAAGCTGCTCCAGGTCAATTAAGACACCTGGGGCCAATTAAGAACTTTCCAGAAGGCAGGGAGAATGCTAGGTTGATTGGGACACCTGAAGCCAATCAGGGGCTGGCTGAAACTGGTTAAAAGCCTCCCAGTCAGTCAGGTGGGTGTGCATGTCAGGAGCTGTGGGAGGAAGTTGCGCTGTTGGAGAGACTGAGTAGTACACACCATATCAGGTACAAGGAAGGAGGCCCTGAGGTAAGGGTGAAGTGGAGCTTGAGGAAGTGAGGGCTGCTGTGGGGGAAGTAGCCCAGGGAATTGTACATGTCATGTTTCTAAAAGGTCAGCTACCATAGCTGATACTATTAGGGTCCCTGGGCTGGAGCCCGGAGTAGAAGGTGGGCCCGGGCTTTCCCCCCACCAGCTTTGCCCCCTGATTAATCACTGAGACTGGGAGACAACAGAGACTGTGCAAGGAAGGATAACTTCTCCTCACCTCCCTTGCTGGCTTATGAGGAAAATGGCTCAGTAGATTGTGACCCTTGTTTCTAGAGAGAGAAGAGTTATGTGGAGGGTCACAGTGAGCCTCTGAGGCTAGCAAAATTCTCCAGGAAACGCGGGACCCACGGAGGCAAGGACAGAATTTTGTCACAACTGGTGTCAGGAGTGGGACTTCATTCACAGCATGGCAGAAGAAAGAGGTTTAAAAAAAAAAGTGCACTGGGGTTTTGGATTTTTTTTTTTTGGTTTTTGTTTGTTTGCTTTGTACCACAATGGAGGAAGTGGTAAGAGCTCTGGTACAAGCCACATGAGCCCAGCAGGAGGCCACCCGGGTTCAGGCAATGGCACAACAGGAGACTATGCAGCTACAGCAGGAAACCAATCAATTATTGATGAGCCAGGCGACCCAAGATCATGCCCTCTTGAGAGAGAGGTGATGGACAAGCTGAAGATCCTCATCACCCAGGCCCAGGGGTCCGGTGGGACACGAACCCTGAGGGCCACTGGTTGTCTGCCAAAGATGACATCAGGAGATGACGTAGAGGCATATCTCCTCTCATTCGAAAGGACTGCTCAGCGTGAGGCATGGCCCCAGGAGCAGTGGGCCAGCATTCTCACCCCTTTTTTGTGTGGAGAGGCCCAGAAGGCCTACTTTGACTTGCCTGCCACGGATGCCACTGACTATACCCGTCTGAAGGCAGAGATCCCAGCACGATCAGGGGTAACGGCAGCGGTAAGGGCCCAGAGGTTCCATGAGCGGAAATACCAGGAGAACAAACCCCCGAGGTCCCAGCTATTCGACCTCATACACAAGTGGTTACAGCTCGAGGTGTGCAGGCCGGAGGAGATTTTGGAGTCACTGGTCATCGACCATTACATGCGGGGACTGCCACCAGATCTCCGCAAATGGGTAGGCCAGAACGATCCGTCCACGTACGACGAGATGATCACACTGGTAGAAAGACGGCTGACAGCCAGGGAACTGACCTGACTACCCAAGGAAGGTCCCTTTCGAAGCAAGCACCCGACCCCGACCCTGGAAGGTTGGGCAGCCAAACCCCTGGGGAGTCCTAGGTGGAAGAAGGGGGGGGGGCGAAAACCAGCGGGGACCCCAGAAGGAAGGGATTGGCCTGAGTGTGGGGAACCCCAGGACTAAACCCCCTAGCCCTCAGGATAGGGGAGTGATTAAAAGCAATTATAGATAGCACCACAGTGTCCCAGCACCGAGGAGCCTATGCATTGTAACTTGGGGGATTGGGAGGTCCCATGCTCCCTTATCCACCTCACGGGGATCGCATTAGCCCCACATAATTACACCAGGCCAGTGAGGATAAATGTAGCAGAGACTACAGTGCTTGTGGGCTCTGGGAGTGCTATCACCCTCATATCAGGTAAGCTGGTAAAAAAAATAATCAGCTGCTACAAGCCAAACGCGTAGCAGTGACATGTGTGCATGGGGCCGTGAGCCATTACCCCACCATCCCAGTGGAGATAGAGGTTCAGGGAAACCCCACTGAGGTGACCGTGGGCATAGTTCCTAAACTTCCATATCCTGTAGTCATTGGGAGGGACTATCCAGGGTTTGAAAATTTACTCCCCCCGGAGAGGCTGGAGGGAGGTGGGGACCCTGAGGACAGCAACTCATCACCGTGGGAATGTCAACCCCCAGTGTTCACTGAGATTTCTCAGGATCTGTTCTCAGCCCCCTGAAAGACCCAGAAGACAAAAAAAAGAGAGGAAGGCTGCGAAGGCCTTGGGAACCCGGATCCTGACCCAGGGGCAGATCTCCCTAGTAGGCAGATGGACGTGAGCAGCCAACAAAGAGAAACTTCCACCACAGAAAGTGAGCCAGAAGCTGCCCCCAGCCATGATGGCGGCGAGCCATTGGAAGAAGCAGAAGCCGGCCCCTGGGAGCTTGGGCAGGTTAGTCCAGGGAGAGAGACTTTTGGGTGGGACCAGGTGGAGGACCCCCGATATGATAATGCCAGGAAAGAGTGGCCGAGATCGATGGGATACCCGTGGATGGGAAGGTCCGGGGTCCCGGACCTTACTTTATAGTGAAGAAAGATCTCCTGTACCGCGTAGTGCAAATGCAAGAGCAAGAGATACAATAACTTCTGGTGCCACGAAAACATCAAAAAGCCATATTGAGTCTCGCCCACAGTCACCTGTTTGGAGGACAGCTAGGGGTAGAGAAAACCCAGGCACGGATCCTGCGGAGGTTCTTCTGGCCAGGAGTACATGAAGATGTCCGGCGATACTGCACCTCTTGTCCAGAGTGTCAGTTACATAGCCCTGGCCCACACTTGCAGGCTCCTTTGATACCTCTTCCAATAATAGAGGTTCCTTTCGAACGGATAGACATGGATCTGGTAGGGTCCCTAGAAAAGACAGCTCGGGGCCACCAACATGTGCTTGTTGTACTGGACTATGCAACCCGGTACCCGGAAGCTGTTCCCCTGAGCAACACAGCTTCCAAGACAATAGCTAAGGAGCTAGTACAGATCTTTGCCTGGGTTGGGCTACCCAAGGAGATACTGACTGATCAAGGGACACCTTTCATGTCCAAGTTGAACAAAGATCTTTCATCATTGCTCTATGTACAAGCCCTACAGACCTCTGTATACCACCTGCAAACAGATGGCCTTGTGGAAAGGTTCAATAGGACCCTCAAGGCCATGATCAGGAAAGTGGTGAGCTGGGATGGGAAAGATTGGGATACCCTATTGCCTTACCTCATGCTCACCATCCGGGAGGTTCCGCAAGCGTCCACGGGTTTCTCTTCATTTGAACTACTATATGAGCGCCACCCTCGGGGCATATTGGATATAGCCCAAGAAGCCTGGGAAGAAGAGCCAAATCCCAGAAGGAACATAGTTGAGCATGTACTGCAGATGAGAGATCGGATAGCCCGAGTTACGCCCATTGTACGGGAGCACTTGGAGAGAGCTCAGGAGACCCAACAAACCCATTATAACCACCAAGCGAAGCTTCAACGGTTCCAACCAGGGGATCGGGTGATGGTACTGGTGCCCACAGCAGAAAGTAAACTGTTGGCCCAGTGGCAGGGACCCTACGAAATAATCGAAGCCGTGGGAGAGGTGAGCTATAAGGTGCGGCAGCCAGGCCGCCGGAAATCGGAGCAAATTTACCACATCAATCTTCTTAAACCTTGGCACGATCGAGAGGCATGCTTAGTCATGCAGAAGACCCTTCCCCAGGAGGATAACTTACACAAGCAAATGAGGATATCATCCGACTTGACGCCGATCCAAAAGATCGAGGCAGCTGACATGATTAATCGCAACAGAGATGTGTTCCCTACAAAACCAGGGCGGACGACTGAGACCTATCACCATATCCGCACGATCCCCGGAGCCAAGGTAACACTGAGACCCTACCGAATCCCAGCAGCCAAAAGAGAAGAAATCAAGACTGAAGTAAAGAAAATGTTAGAATTAGGGGTTATTGAAGAATCTTACAGTCAGTGGTCCAGTCCAATTGTTCTAGTGCCTAAACCTGATGGTACCAAGAGATTCTGTAATGACTTTCACCGACTGAATGAAATATCCCAGTTTGATGCATTGACGAACTGGTTGACCGACTGGGTAGTGCCCGATTCTTGACTACACTGGATCTGACACTTCGCCACTAGGGCAAGTCCCCTAACAGACCTGGTGCAGGCCCGAGGTCCAGACATGGTAAAGTGGACCAACGCAGCAGAGGGGGCATTTACAGACCTTCGGATGGCCCTCTGTAATGACCCCGTACTCATAGCCCCGGACTTTGACAGGGAATTTATTTTACAAACAGACCCTTCCAAGGTGGGGTTGGGAGCAGTTCTGTTGCAAATGGTGGGAGAAGAGGAACACCCGATCCTCTACCTAAGCAGAAAGCTTCTCCCAAGAGAACAGAAATACGCAATAGTCGAGAGAGAATGCCTTGCTGTCCCATGGGCTATGGAGACACTGCGTTATTACCTCTTAGGCCGGCGATTTACTCTTGTGACGGACCATGCACCCCTCCAGTGGATGCAGCGGAATAAGGAAAAGAATCCAAGGGTCACCAGGTGGTTCTCATCCCTCCAACCATTCCAGTTCTGCATACGGCACAGGGCTGGATGCCACCATGGCAACGCTGATGGTCTGTCACGAGCATACTGCCTGGCGTCCCAAGTTGCCCAACTTTATGGTGTTGAGCATAGGGGGGGATATGTGATGGGGTAAGGCCAGATGGCTATAAAAAAGTAGTGGGAGATAGATATATTAGCTCCAGGCTAAACAAATCCCTGGTACCAGGTTAAGTGAAACGGAAGCTGCTCCAGGTCAATTAAGACACCTGGGGCCAATTAAGAACTTTCCTGAAGGCAGGGAGAATGCTAGATTGATTGGGACACCTGAAGCCAATCGGGGCTGGCTGAAACTAGTTAAAAGCCTCCCAGTTAGTCAGGTGGGTGTGCATATCAGGAGCTGTGGGAGGAAGTTGCGCTGTTGGAGAGGCTGAGTAGTACACACCATATCAGGCACAAGGAAGGAGGCCCTGAGGTAAGGGTGAAGTGGAGCTTGAGGAAGTGAGGGCTGCTGTGGGGGAAGTAGCCCAGGGAATTGTACATGTCATGTTTCTAAAAGGTCAGCTACCATAGCTGATTCTATTGGGGTCCATGGCCTGGAGCCCGGAGTAGAGGGTGGGCCTGGGCTCCCCCGCCCCACCTTGCCCCCGATTAATCACTGAGATTGGGAGACAACAGAGACTGTGCAAGGAAGGATAACTTCTCCTCACCTCCCTTGCTGGCTTATGATGAAAATGGCTCAGTAGACTGTGACCCTTGTCTCTAGAGAAAGAAGGTTTACGTGGAGGGTCACAGTGAGCCTCTGAGGCTAGCGAAATCCTCCAGGAAACGCGGGACCCACGGAGGCTAGGACAGAGCTTTGTCACAATATACAAACAATATATATATATATATTTTTTTTAAGAAAATGTCCATCTCCAAAGTAAGCTTGACATTTAACTGGTCTTGTTGGGCTTCCCCTCTTCTCAGCACCCCCACTAGCATTGTTGTCGGTGAAGGAACACTGTGACACAGTGCTAAACAAAAAGCTTTCGTAATGCCTTTTGATTGGTAACACATACAACCTGAATCATGGTCAGTATTTGACACTAGATGTCATACTAATTAAATGTTTGAGGCTATGGGAGAAAGAATGAAGTAGGTTGCCATTTAATGAGGTAAGAAGATTTTTGTTTAAAAGCGTGCTGGGTATTGAGAGTAGCTCTGTTGAAGTCACTGGAGTTGAACTGGTGTAAATGAGAAGAGAATCAGTCCCACTATGGTGTGAACAGCATAACTGCATTGTGTCACAAAAAGAACCATTTTCTTTGCCCTTTTCCCCTCCCTCTCTAAAATGGTCATGTTTTTAATGAATCCACAATAGTGTACCCAGATGTTTTATTGCTTTATATTAGTGCATTACATAAGTTACATATTTGCTTCACTTATGATGTTGGACTGGTTGCATATCCTACCAAAGCCTATTCCCTAATTTATGGCATATGTGCACAACACACCACATAAGTTGTAAAAATCAGATGCCCACGTTTAAACTTACATATCCGTTAATATGCCATAATACAGTGAAAAAATATTTGGGTTTCTATTCTGCCACTGTTTAATTTGAATTATCAATTAATTGATATTAGAGAGCTGCATAAGGTGTCTCTTTACACATTGCTCATATTCAGTATTCTGCTATCTTGATTATTTTGTGCATATCTGTATTCCTCTTCCAGTTCTTTATCCTGCAGTTCTTTATCCCCTTATCTTCCAGTTCTTTATCCAGTACACTGAAATATCAACCACCATAAACCTTTTCTTTGTGCTTCCTGATGTCTTTCTGTCATTTGGTATGACAAAATGAAATGTAGCTTGCTGATGTCACGGTATGCATGAGTGGTTTGTAGGTATGTGTAGTAATCAGTGTTACATAGCTTAAATTTCGTTATGTGTGGAACAGAAGTGGAAATGCCTGAGAAGATGTGAAACTGAGATGCTGTGAAAAGCTGTTCCTTTCCCTAAATACATTATTCCCTTTGTGCAGAAAAAGAAATAACATCAACTGCGAAGGCTGGATGTTATGCTCATACCTTGTGTGGTCATAAAAAAGACAACTTAATCTCTTCAGAAAATATCTCTTTCATTACGTACATTAGAGCTGATTGGGTATGAGATGTTTAAGACTGAAATAACATGGATGTTAAAAACTGCTTTGGAAATAACACACAGATGATTAAGCTGCTGTAAAAAGAACACATTTTTTACAGTTCTTACATTATAAAGACATTTAATAAAGTTCATGCTTTGCAACCTGGTAGTGCTGAACAGATTTCAGGGGCCTGCAGCCATCTTCCCTTTCTTTGTTGCTACATGGAGCATGAAATATTTTTTTCTTATAACATGGAGTCGTGACATGGAAAAGGTTGAGAATCACTGATACAGTTTACAGCCCTTCATGTCAGTTAAGAACATAAGAACGGCCTTACTGAGTCAGACCAATGGTCCATTTAGCCCAATATCCTGTCTGTTAGGGGGCTTATTCCTTCACCCACTTACTTCCCTGGTCTTTCTCGCATGAACAGAGAGCAACAATACCCGAAGTCCAAAGGTGCAAACAATTCGATGTTTATTGGGGTGAACTTCCAGCAAGCATGATTCCAGTTTCCTTCCTTAGTGTCCCCCTTCCCAGCTTTGACACCACAGAGCCTTACACCTGTGTCCCTGTTCCCATTCCTGCCCTTAGCCAAACTTGATTCCAATTTCCCCACCCCCATTCCCTGTTCCCATTTCCCCCCACACACTCCCACTCACTTCCTGATTGACTGCAGACTATATAGTAAAACTTGAGTTCTGCTTAGCTATACCTTAACCAATCATTTTCCTGAAATTTAACTAACCAATCCTAACATATTGTAACATGATTATGTAACCAATTATATCCCACCACCTTAATTAGTTTACACCCAGCAAAATTAATTATACAGCAGACAGAAACAATCACAGAACCAGACAGAGATTATACAGACAAACAATAGCAAAGTGGGAACTATAATGACAAAACAATACAGAAGTGAGGATTTCACATCCCAGCTATTGATAAGTGAGTTCTTGCCAGACAGGATGCTATCAAACTAAGTTTCCTTTTACATTTTCTAGGCACTTCCCTTTCTCTGGAGGTGATAGGCACTATCAGGACAGAATTGTATTCCTAACAGCCCAATAGCACCTTATTTCAATGTGACTAGTTTTGAATGTGAGGAGGTGACCGGTTGCTTCCCAGCTTATGGCTGCCTCTGGTGCTTAGCCAAAGGCCTTAGCCTAAGCACAGGGCCTCAGACTGTCACAGTAAGAGAAGGCCCTTACACCGGCAGACAGTGATTCTGATTCTTTCTTTTATATCTCTATAACTAGCCAAGTGATAACAATACATCTAAATTCTTAGAGTATAGGCCTTTACAGAGAGGCCTGAATATCTGAAAGCTTATGCTCTAATAAATTGGTTAGTCTCTAAGGTGCCACAAGTCCTCCTTTTCTTTTTGCGAATACAGACTAACACGGCTGCTACTCTGAAACCTATCTTAACACTGTCTTCCAACAGTGGCCAATACCAGGTGCTTCAGAGGGAATGAACAGAACAAATAATCATCAAGTGATCTATCCCCTGTCACCCATTCTGAACTTCTGGCAAACAGAGGCTAGCAGCACTTCAGAGCATGGTTTTGCATCCCTGCCCATCCTGGCTAAAAGCCAGTGATGGACCTATCCTCCATGAACTTGTCTAGTTCTTTTTTGAACCCTGTTATAGGCTTGGCCTTCATAACATCCTCTAGCAAAGAGTTCCACAGGTTAACTGTGCATTTTATAAAGAAATACTTCCTTTTGTTTGTTTTAAATCTGCTGTCTATTAATTTCATTTGGTGACCTGTAGTTCTTGTGTTATGAGAAGGAGGAAACAACACTTCCTTATTTACTTTCTCCACACCATTCATGATTTTATAGAGCTCTTTCATGTCCCCTCTTAGGCCCCATCTACACTGGCAAGTTTCTGCGCAGTAAAGCAGCTTTCTGCACTGTAACTCCTGAGGTGTACACACTGCCAAGCTGCTTAGTGCGCAGTTTCTGTGCAGTTGTAGCTCTGTAAAAAAACGACCCCCACGAGAGGCGTAGAGCTTTCTGCGCCGGGGCTACAGCGCTGCGATGCCAGTGTAGACACAGTGGTGATTACAGCGCTGCGATTGGCCTCCGGGAGGTGTCCCACAATGCTTGTTCTCGCCTCTCTGGTCATCGGTTTGAACTCTACTGCCCTGCCCTCAGGTGACCAACCGTCATCCCCACCTCATACACTCCTTTGCAAATTTGAAAGTCCCCTTCCTGTTTGCTCGGTGATGCGTACAGTGGTCTCAGCGCACCTTTCCAGGTGGCCATGCCTGCTCCACGCAGTAGGTGATCCCCCTCTTGAAGCAATGCCGAGCTGCTAGACCTCATCAGCATTTGGGGAAAGGAAGCTGTGCAGTCCCAGCTGCGCTCCAGCGATAGGAATTATGATACCTAAGGACAGATTTCACAATGCATGATAAAAAGGGACCAAGACCGGGACACCTTGTAGTGTAGGGTAAAAGTGAAGGAGCTGCGGAACGCCTACCACAAGGCGCAGGAGGCAGACCACTGCTCCGGTGCTGCGCCCACGAGCTGCTGGTTCTATGAAGAGCTGGACACAATACTCGGTGGCGAACCCACCTCCACTGCGAAGGCCCCTGTGGATACTTCTTTGGCTCATGTGCCAGTCGAGAGTGGACCAAGCCAGGAAGAGGAAATCTTGGATGAAGATGGGGAGGGGGACCCAGAGGCAGAGGATAGCTCGGAGACCAGAGATGCATGCAGACAGGAGCTCTTTTCTACCCTGGAGGAACCTAGCCAGTCATAGCAATCGGATCTTGCTGAAGCACATACAGGAGAGGAGGCCCTTGGTAAGTGGATCTGATTTTGGGAATTGCTGAAGTGATTTGTTGGGAGCAGGAGGGTTGCAGAAATCAGGCTTGTCTCCTACCGCATGCCTAATCTGAGTGGTGGAACAGGCTGTTGATAGACTCCCTCACTTCACGGGAATCTCCCTCACCGATCTCCAGGATACTCATGGAGATACTGGGCAATCTGCTGCCGCAGGTTCCTCGGCAGAGGTGCTTTGTTTCTTGCCCCATTAACGGTAACTCACAATTTTGGGGGGTCTTGTGGCTCACGTGTGTTTGCCTGGGGTCAGCCAGTTAGTGACAGGTATGTGAGGACTGTCTGTATTTTAAAGCACTGAATCAGTGTTGTCTGTGTTGCAAACAATACAGCTTCTGTAAAATGTTGCATTTAAACTTCACAGAGATGACCTTGGGAGGCCGGCCTCCCTTATTGGCAGGAGAGTGGCTGTGCAAAATTAGAAAGCGGCCACAAAGAACTAAGGTGAACTTTCTCTGTGAGGTTATGATGCACTCCGCCGCTGAGAAACAGGAATTGAAGGAGTGGCGGGACAGCGAGAAGAGGGACTGAAAGGAGAATGCGGCACACCAGAAAGAAGCCATCGAGTGGCTCTTAAATGTTATAGAGCGCCAAGTGGACACGCACCAGGCGATTCTAGTATACTAATAAAAAGTCACAAAACTCTTTCCCATGCCCCTCCCGCACACCGTCAACACACTGTAATCAACCTCCTGGCTCCACTCTCTACCCGCAGCGTTCCACTCCTCCCTCCTCACAGTCCAGCAGTGTGGGCTCCCACTATCCACTGCACTCAGCACCCATTCCTCTGGGTTTGGCCCTGCTGAAGTACAGCACCCACTGCATTGTACTCCAAGGAGAAAGTTGGGTATGATCCCTGGACATACACAAATCTGTAGCCATCTTGGGACCCCTCCTCCTCTTGATACCTTCCCTTCCCCCATCCCCCTCCCTGCTGATGAATTTTTTCGTTTGACTCTCTCCTCGGGTTGTTGTCTTTTAATAAAGAATTGTTTGTTTGAAAGCAATCTTTATTCTATTAAGTGAAAGCAAAAAGAGCACTGCAAAGCAACATACAATTATATTAAGGCCCCCTCTTGCAGCATGTGCACCAATCACCTCCTAGCATTACAAGCACTGCAGTCCCAAGCATAGTAACAAATATTAGGGGTTTTCAGCCTCAAATTGTTGCCTCAAGGCATCCCTGATCCTTATGTTCCCACACTGTACCCTTCTGATAGCCCTGGTCTCTGGCTGTTCAAACACAGCCTCCAGGTGCTGAGCCTCTGTGGTCCAGCCCTGAGTGAAGCTTTCGCCCTTCCCTTCACAAATATTATGGAGCATAGAGCACGCAGCTATAAACATAGGAATATTGTCATCAGCCATGTCCAGCTGAACATACAGGCATTGCCAGCGGGCTTTTAAACGGACAAATGCACACTCCACAGTCATTCTGCACTTGCTCAGCCTGTTGTTGAACCGCTTCTTGCTGCTGTCAAGTTGCCGCGTGTACGGTTTCATAAGCCACAGCATTAAGCGGTAGGCAGGGTCTCCAAGGATCACAATGGGCATTTCGACTTTTCCCTATGGTGATCTTCTGGTCTGGGAAGAAAGTCCCCTGCTTGCAGCTTCTTGAACAGGCCAGTGTTCCGAAACATGCATGCGTCATACACCTTTCTGGACCAGCCTGCGTTAATGTCCGTGAAACGTCTACGGTGATCCACAAATGCATGGAGAACCATTGAGAAATATCCCTTGCAATTAATGCAATTGGTGTTTAGGTGGTCTAGTGCCAGAATTGGAATGTACGTGCCATCTGTTGCCCCTCCATAGTTAGGGAAGCCCATTTGTGTAAAGCCATCCACAATATCACGCACGTTGCCCAGAGTCACGGTCTTTCGGAGCAGGATGCGATTAATGGCCCTGCACACTTCCATCAACACGAGTCCAACGGTTGACTTTCCCACTCCAAACTGGTTAGCGAGCGATCGGTAGCAGTCTGGAGTAGCCAGCTTCCACAGTGCAATCACCACGTGCTTCTCCAACGACAGGGCAGCTTTCATTCTCGTGTCCTTGCACCGCAGGGCTGGGGCAAGCTCATCACACAGTCCCATGAATGTTGCTTTCCTCATGCAATAGTTCTGCAGCCACTGCTCGTCATCCCAGATGTGCATCATGATGTGATCTCACCACTCAGTGCTTGTTTCCTGAGCCCAAAAGCAGCGTTCCACTGTGGTCAGCACCTCTGTGAAAGCCACAAGCAATCTTATGTCATAGCTACTACGTGTGGTGAGATCAACCTCACACTCCTCTTGACTTTGTAGTTTAAGGAATAACTCCCCTGCCACTCGTGACGTGTTGGTCAGAGTGAGCAGCATACTGGTCAGCAGTTCGGGATCCATTCCTACAGCTTGAAAGAAGTGGAGCATGCAGTACACAAACTGTTGAAAGGCGGCGCCAAATGCGAACAGAAGCACAGGGATTGCTGGAATGCGAAACAATGCATCACTGGGCATTGGGACTGGACCCAGGATGCCCCGCAACCCCTTCCACCTTCCCACAAGTCTTAGCGGCAAAAGAGAAAAAGGTGCTCTGTGGGATAGCTGCCCAGAGTGCACCACTCCAAATAGCGCTGCAAGTGCCACAAGTGTGAACACCCTATTGTGCAGGCAACTGTCAAAGTGACCACACAACAGTGGTTTTCCTTCTGCGCTCTCTGAGTGGCATTGTAACTGCCAGTGCTGTAACTTTGCCAGTGTAGACGTGCCCTAAGACTTCTCTTTTCCAAGCTGAAAAGTTCCAGTCTTATCAATCTGTCCTCATATGGAAGCTGTTCCAGACCTCAGTAATTTTTGTGGCCCTTTTCTTTACCTTTTCCAATGTCAGTGTGTCTTTTTTGAGATGGGACAACCAGATCTGCATGCAGTATTCAAGATGTGGGCCTACCATAGAGGCAATATAATATTTTCTGTTTTATTATCTGTCCCTTTCCTAATGATTCTCAGCATTCTGTTAGCTTTTTTGACTGCCGCTGCACATTGAGTGGGTGTTTTCAGAGAACTATCCCCAATGACTCCAAGACCTCTATCTTGAGTGGTAACAGCTAATTTAGACCCTATCATTTTATATGTATAGTTAGGATTATGTTTTCCAATGTGCATTACTTTGCATTTATCAACACTGAATTTCCTCTGCCATTTTGTTGCTGTGTTATAAAAACATATACATATAAATACCTTTTGGAATTTGAACATACATGGGGCCTGAATCTGATCTCACTTACTGTTTTAAATGGACTTACATAATGGTGATTTACATAATGGTGTAACTGTGATCAGAATCTAGCCCAGGTGTGTGTCCTTGGAGAACACAGAGGGCAGTTTTGACCTGCACCCTAAAATCCATGGGGAACTAGTAGCGTTGAGGGTGAGCATGCTGTGATGCCATGTATTTCTAGATATGAACCGGGGCAGCACTGTTCTGCATGTGCTGTCTTATTCTGTGATTGAGGTTGTTATGAGCACATCAGGCCATGCTCAACTCTCCCTCTGCTGGCTCCCAGCCAGTTTCAGATGCCAGTTTTAGGCCTTGGGCCTAATCTTTGACATATTAAATCATAAAGATCAGAATTCAACATATGAATCTCTGCGACAGTTGCACTCCTCTGCAAAGCTTAATTTGTAATGAAAGAGATGCTGGGGCTCAAGCAATTTTTTTATATTCATAATTGACACAGCAAGCCCAGAGGTGCCTGGGTTCTGAACTGCCAAGCCCAGAAGTGTCGGGGCTCAGCCCTGGCAAGCCCTGGCACAAATTAAGCACTACTCCTCTGGGACCATGAAGATCATAAAGCCCATGATGAAGAGTCAGAGTTGGGGACAAAGTGTTCCTGATTTAGGGGATCTGACTTTGGTACAAATTTCCAGAGGTGATCAGTCAAATGCGGAGCTGACTGTCTTTAGGATTTGTTGCAAAACCTTCCTCTTTGAAAAAGCCTTTCCACCGTAGCAAGAATGACAGTGACAACATTCTACACAAACACCTTCTCCCACTAATCAAAACTCTCTAACCTTGTAACAAACAAGTCAACCAACAAAAAAACAAAACAAGAAAAAGTACCCCAAGCAGAGTTTTTCTCCAAAATGACAGGGGTACTGAAAGATTCTCCTCTCACCCAAGAGAAGCTCCTTTGTCTTTGAGACAGTTAGGTGAAGGAAGTGGAGACAAAGCCACAAATTTAATTAGGAAAGAGATGGAGAGAGGGTGGACAGAAAAGAGTCACTAATTTTGTGAGAAGATACTGTATTTGTAATATCTGTGTAAATATGACACTACTTTGTAAAACAAAATCAGTAAGTCTTCATCTCTAAAACACAGAACCACTGAGAACCCTCCCATTTCCATGTTGTTAAAGTAACAAATAATTTTTCATTTTAATGTCTGTCACTCTCACATTCTAAAACAATTTGTATTTCCACAATGTTTGTGCATTTCCTCATTCATGTACATCCTCAACAATGATGACATGCCCCAGCTGCACTACTCTGAGCTAATCAGCTTCTTGTGTTATAATCAAAGGTGCTTAGCTCAGAGCTTAGTTCAGCAAAACCGCATCCAGTTTCCCTGAATTATTGGCTCACAGTTCTGTGGTGCATGAAAGCTAGATGTATAGTTCTGCAAATGCTGAATTCTCATATGTAAATATCAATACAGCAACAAAGATATGCATGCTCGTTCTCTTGAAGGTGTGAGCATAGCTGAAAAGCTACAAGCATATTTTTCAGGTCAGCATTTCAGAATGTAAGAATAACAAAACGTCATTTTTATGTAAGGAAACTGGAAAATAAACCTAAATAAAACCCGGCACACCTTTCCTATGTGCAGTTAAGATTTTTAAAAATTATGTATTGATTTGTCTGCAATATTTTGTCACAATCTCAAAAAAAGATTAATTCAATTTTATGACTCAGTAGAAAAAAAATAATTGAAATTTCTTTTGGATTTCCCTTTTGTAAAAATATAAATAATAGAAATGCTAACAAATGCAACATATAGATTATCTAGCTATATTAGTTTACAAGCACAAATTAACAATTACATAGACAAGTCCCAGAAAGTTGGTCAATAAAAATAATGAATCATGAATTTACTAATGCTAATAATATTTTCATTGAACCAATTAAAATGCACAGCAGGCTAGGGAAAGATAAAGTAGAACTCCACTCTGCAATAACTCTGTTCACTCACAGTTTTATTGCAGGTAGCCTAACTAACCATGCAGTTTGACATACAACTACAGTTTGTGAGATAGGAAAAAAGAGGCAAAGATTACTTCAACCATCTTGTTGTAACAAATGAAAATTCTAAGCTGTGAAGTCTCATTGTTTCGATGTAAAATGCAAGAGTCCCATGTAGACTAAACTATAAAATAGTAAATCATTTATTTCACATAGTCAGCACAATCTGCTGGTCTGTTCTGTAAGAGATTCTGTTCTATGGAAAAAGAACAGGAGTACTTGTGGCACCTTAGAGACTAACAAATTTATTTGAGCATAAGCTTTCATGAGCTACGATGAAGCGAGCTGTAGCTCATGAAAGCTCATGCTCAAATAAATTTGTTAGTCTCTAAGGTGCCACAAGTACTCCTGTTCTTTTTGCGGATACAGACTAACACGGCTGCTACGCTGAAACCTGTACTTTGGAACTTTGTGTTTTCCCCCAGATACTCTGCTGTTCTTGCATGTGATCTCTCAAATGTGCTGCTTCAGAATGTGGAGTTATTTTATGTAATTTTATGGTCCCCAGGCGATACTTATTGAATTCATAGAGCATCTCATGAGTAATCCGTCTGGTGATCACAGAATCATGCAGCAAAACTTCCCTCCTCTCCACCTTCAATCAAAATGGTTTGTTGCATCTCTCTCTAATTGGATACCCCAGATGCATATAAATACTGTACTGTACTCTAGCTAATGATGAACTGTTCTGCAGCAATCAAAATAACTCCGGGAAGACTCATTTTTTAATTTATAAAATGCATGCCGTTCCCAATCTTAGGGAGTATGGACAATATTTAATAAACACCTACAATTGTGTTTGTTTTAGATTTCTAGAAATGTCTTTGATTTGTTTTCTATATTGATTTTTCACATCACAACTTATTAACTCATGATAACTTAGCTGATGGCAGAGAAGCATAAGTGTGCAGAAGTATCATTAATACCTCCTTATACATACTTAGGCTCCAAATCTGCAGGGTATATGCAAAAGGATTTTCAGAAGCTCTCAGCATTGTCCTAACCCTGGTCCCGTTGACTCCAGTAGGAGCAGAGTTTGGCAAACACTGCATGCTTTTGAAAGAACAACCTTTACCTAAGCCTGCCTTGAGGTTGTAAATAGTCCCATTGACTTCAATGGAACCGCCTACCAAATACCTTCCTAAATGGTAGTGTAATGCTTGTTTTTCTGCCATCTAATCCAACCAGAGCTTCTCCTATCCAAAGGTCAAATGTCCAGGTAACATGCACATTGAAAGCTGGTTAGTATTGTTGGGGACACTGGGGCATGGCCACTAGGTAACTCGAGGGGATAAAAGACCACGAGTGTCAATGAAGCCCCCTCGCACTAGGCCCAAGTGTCCTTGGCCCCCCTCCCGCCTGGAGGCACTCGCAGCAGCTATGCATACTAGGCTCAAGTGTCCCTAGACCCCCCGCCTGGAGGCACTCACAGCAGTTATGCTGAGGATTTGCAACAATATGTTGCAGAGTCAGACTGCCTGAAACTAAACAAGGCCAAACAGGGCAAATATAAAAAAAACAATGCTAAATAAAGCAGCTTTATGTATAGTTTAACAAATAATACAAAAAACAAGGAAACTAGCTGGTAACTGGATTGGCTGGCTATATGGATACTTAGGGCAGCTTGCTATTAAATAAAAAGAAAAGGAGTACTTGTGGCACCTTAGAGACTAACCAATTTATTTGAGCATAAGCTTTCGTGAGCTACAGCTCACTTCATCGGATGCATACTGTGGAAACTGCAGAAGACATTATATACACAGAGACCATGAAACAATACCTCCTCCCACCCCACTCTCCTGCTGGTAATAGCTTATCTAAAGTGATCACTCTCCTTACAATGTGTATGATAATCAAGTTGGGCCATTTCCAGCACAAATCCAGATTTTCTCACCCTCCACCCCCCCACACACAAACTCACTCTCCTGCTGGTAATAGCCCATCCAAAGTGACCACTCTCCTTACAATGTGTATGAAAATCAAGGTGGGCCATTTCCAGCACAAATCCAGGTTTTCTCACCCCCCCGCTTTTTTTTTTCCCAAAAACCACACACACAAACTCACTCTCCTGCTGGTAATAGCTTATCCAAAGTGACCACTCTCCTTACAATGTGTATGAAAATCAAGGTGGGCCATTTCCAGCACAAATCCAGGTTTTCTCACCCCCCACCCCCATACACACACAAACTCACTCTCCTGCTGGTAATAGTTCATCCAAAGTGACCACTCTCCCTACAATGTGCATGATGTCTTCTGCAGTTTCCACAGTATGCATCCGATGAAGTGAGCTCTAGCTCACGAAAGCTTATGCTCAAATAAATTGGTTAGTTTCTAAGGTGCCACAAGTACTCCTTTTCTTTTTGCGAATACAGACTAACATGGCTGTTACTCTGAAACTTGCTATTAAATAAGTATGCTAAAAAGAAAATGTATAAAAGCCTGTGTAACTTCCTGCTCTGTGTGCAGGATTTGAGATTCTATTCTCCCTGTACCTTTTTGCAGCTGCAAATAAACATTTCTGCTTCTCCACCCCGTTGTGATTATTGGGTGACGCACACCAGGTAACGAACCCCGCTGTTGTTTTGCCTCTCAGCACTGGGTGCCGGCAACAGCATTATGGGGGAAGATGATTTGAAGGTTAAAATTAGAGCCACAAGATAACCCAGGAGAGTGGGATGATTGATTGTTTAGATAGCAAAGGTTCATAAGGGAAAGCCCTGCTGCATCTGTGTTCAGAGCCTTGTCCTGTAAGGTCCTGAGCATCCTCAACTCTCCTTTGTATCACCTCTCAGGGCTTTTAGGAAAAGTGTTCCTAAAATGCCAATCCAAGTAACACACTTGACAACAAATCCGATAGCCCCAAAAATGTTGGGGAAAAAAGATGAATTGCATTCTTTGAGGGTGTCAGAAGGCAGGTGGGCAAGGGAGACCCAGTGGATACAGTGTACTTGGACTTTCAGAAAGCCTTTGACAAGGTCCCACACCAAAAGCTCTTAAACAAAGTAAGCAATCAAGGGTTAAGAGGAAAGTATATGGTTAAAAGATTGGAAACAAAGGGTAGGAATAAATGGATAGTTTTCACAGTGGAGAGATGTAAATAGCAGGGTCCCCCCAGGATCTATACTGGCACCTGTGCCATTCAACATATTCATTAATGATCTGGAAAAGGGGGTAAACAGTGAGGTGGGAAAGTTTACAGACGATACTAAATTGCTCAAGATAGTTAAGTCCAAAATTGACTGCAAAGAGTTACAGAGGAATCTCCCAAAAGTAGGTGACTGGGCAACAAAATGGCAGATAAACTTCAATGTTGATAAGTGCAAAGTAATGCCCACTGGAAAAAATAATCCCAATGATACATACAAAACGATGGGGTATAAATTAAGTGTTTTCCCTCAAAAAGGAGATCTTTGAGTCACTGTGGATAGTTTGATGAAAACATCTGCTCAGAGTGCAGCAGCAGTCAAAAAAGCCAACAATGTTAGGAACCATAAAGAACAGGATAGATAATAAGACAGAAAATATCGTAATGCCACTGTGTAAATCTTTGATATGGTCACACCTTGAATACTGCATGCAGTTTTGGTCACCTCATCTCAGAAAGATAATTAGAATTGGAAAAGGTACAGAAAGGGCCAACAAAAATGATTGGGGTATGGTACAGCTTCCATACGAGGAGAGATTAAAAAGACGGGGACTTTTCAATGCAGAAAAGAGATGACTAAGGGGGGATATGATAGAGGTCTATAAAATCATGACTGGTGTGGAGAAAGTGAATAATGAAGTGTTATTTACCCCTTCACATAACTCAAGGGGGTCAACAAATGAAATTAATAGGCAGCAAGTTTAAAACAAGCACAAGGAAGTACTTATTCACACAACGAACAGTCAGTCTGTGGAACTCATTGCCAGGGGATATAGTAAAGGCCAAGACTATTAATAGAGTTCAAAAAAGAACTGGATAAGTTCCTGGCGGATGGGTCTGTCAATGGGTATTAGCCAAGATGGTTAGGGATACAACCCCATACACCAGGTGTCCCTAAACCTCTGATAGCCAGAAATTGGGACTGGATGACAGCGGATATATCACTCAATAACTGTCCTGTTCTGTTCATTCCACTTGCCACTGTCGGAAGACAGGATACTGGGCTAGGTGGACCATTGGTCTGACCCAGTATGGCCATCCATTCTTATGAAGCATCTGAATTCCACTTAAGCTCCAGCCCTGAGAGGCACAGAGCACCCTCAATTCCCATATCAATTTATCAGAGCTGAAGGCACTCCGTACTTTGAAAGATTAGGCACTACATTTACCTCTCTCTCTCTCACAGTAACAAGATTTACAATGATTTATATCCTGTATCATTTGTATTGTATTTCAGTTTCATCATTTCTGCTCAATTAACAAACAGGACACGAGTTTGAAATGTGTTAATATAACTAGTGAGTAAATGAAGGTCTAGCTGGCTTTTCTGACCTAGAAAATAAGTTAAGCAGATGTAGTAGGCTTCATATTTTGTGATTTTCACCTATTTTTTAATTAATGTATTTACTAAGCATTAAATATTATGCCTTGTTAGTAGTAATAAGAGTGTTTCCAAATCACAGACACATGCATAATTGCATCTAAACAGGTCATGGATTAACTGCAGTAAAGGAAAAAGCAGGGGCCACTCTAAGAATTCATAATGCGAGTTCAACATCTTCAGAAGGAGCACAACCTGCCACAATTGAGAGCGAAACACCAGGGATCATCAGTAAGTAGCTTATTAGTCCAAGTTGAATGGAACTTTCTGACAAATTGTCAAATGTATACAATTTAGGAAATACAAAGATTTTGGTGACAGAATCCAGTTCATTGTGATTTGTTGAAGATAACACAGTGTTGAAGATGCATTGTGCCTGGCTCTTTTTCATTTTATTAGATTCCAACGATGTCCCAGACCAGAGCTCTGTTGGGGCTTCACCCTCTTCTCCTTCATCTGGATCTCGTGGGATGCTGTCAACAATCACTAATGCTGTACAGAACACAGTGAGTAACTCAAATGTGTCTTGTCTTCTCAAGTTCTCCTTCATGCCCTCTAATTGCAAGTCATATTTGAAGACGAGGGTTTGGGAGTTGTGTGACTGAAAAACAGTGTTTGAACCACAGATCTACAATGACACTTTTATGCAAAAATAATTAGCTCAATATAAAATTTCAGGTATGTCAAAGAAAGTAACCAATTTAGGCTACACCTACACTGCGAGCTAGGGGTGTGATTCCCAGCTTGCCTGCACATACTCATGCTAGCTCGATGAGAGCTAGTGCACCTATAAACAATAGCGTAGCTGTAGTAGCATGGGCAGTAACAGCAGAGGCTCAGCTTAGCAATGCTGAGACATACCCATGAAGTTCAGGTGAGTTTGTATTCAGCCTGGTTTTGAACCATGCCACTGCATCTTACTGCCCATGTTACTATGGCTCCACTACTGTTTATACTCGCGCTGGCTCTCATTGAGCTAGCACGAGTATGTGTATGAGAGCTGGGAATCACATAGCTAGCTCAAAGTGTAGACATGGCCTTTGAGTGAACATTTGGGACTAGACTTAGTTTTAAAAAAATTCTGGCAGCTGCACTGTGTATGTCTATGCAAAGCCTTGGGAGTCATGTGGAGGTGTGGTGCTCTCATGTGATTTTTATTAAAATCAAGTCCTTCGTGATTAACTTTGAGAGGAGGGTTTCTGATATTTTCCTGGCAGATAAAACAAAACAATCCTACATTTGCTTGGTTCAAGACTTTTACTAAATGATTCCTTTTCTTCTCTACCCTGGCCTCTCCCTCTTTGCCTAGTCTCACATCTCAAACTGTCTCTTTGACACTGCTCTCTGGATATCTTGGTGCCATCTCAAACTCAACATGGCAAAATTTGAGCTATCTATTCATCTTTCCTCCCTTATCCATTATTACTATTGTCCTCTCCATATTCCTTGTCATCCAGGCTCAAAACCTAAGCATTGCGTTTCACTCTCTTCTTCCCCCTCCTCCCCTGTATCCCCGCTTTTGCCTAATCCTGTTGCTTCTTCCATTTTACCATCTCCAGTGTCCGTCCACATCTTGCCTTGTTCCTTTCAGTGTGTATACAATGTTACCACTACAGTCATTTTCCTTTGAACTCTTTTGCATGGTGCTCTAACATGGGGTTGCAGAAAATTGCAGGCAGCATCTAGGAAGCATAGGTGGCAGGGTTTCCCTTGTGAAAAACTGGTGAGGGTGATGTTCCATTACAATGACTGTCCAGCTCATTCGAAGCATAGCTTTGCTCTAATGTCAAGGATTCTGGGAACATGGGAAGACTGCCATTGACCACTCCTTGAGGGCTGCAATGAGAGTCACAGAGTCAGTGAGGTTGTAGCTACCCACGATTTGCTGGTGGTGGGTTTGGGTGAGACTGCCTGAGCTCTGTGGGGAGGCCAGTCTGGATGTGGGAGAATTAGGAGGGTGAGCTGGAAAGTGAGAGCTGTCCACGTGGGTGGTGAAGGCCATCATATCAAGATAACAAATGGTATCAAGAAGAAAAAGAGGAGTTCAGGTTCCTCATAGTAATGTAGTGACTCCTGCCTATTGTTGAAGAAAGTTTCCTTCAGTCTTCTAATCGGAGAACAAAGGCAGTCTTGACTGCTGAGATCTCTGTAAAGTTTTCCATGTTCAGCTCCTCATTTGAGAAGCTGCCAAACATAGAGTCTAGGCTAAAGACAGAACAGTTAGCTAGTGTAGGTTCTTCTTCCATGTAGCTGAACCAATGAGAGAGGTGAATAAAGCTGATGAGAGGACAGAGGATCAATGGTTTCATTTGAGAGAATCTCCCATGTAGCAGATCTTTGCAGCTGTCAAATGAAAAAAAAAAAATCAGTTCCATGAGTGAGGTGAGCTCCTCTCATAAGGGTCCTTAACTTCAAAGGAACCTTTTGTACCTCAGATTTGCACTTACCCACTGCATGCCGTTTACAGGAAAAGATGAGTCATCCATGTATACAAAGCAAATATGGCTTAATTATCTGATTAGTATTATTTAATTTATTAAGAGAATTGCTATTGGACATATTTCTTATTGACTTCAAGCTATGAAATGTCATTCAAAATAAGTTAATTATAAAGCCTTTGTATAGTACTTTTTCTCCAGGAACATGGATTCAAAGCAAAGTGAGATGATTGATGAAGTCATAAATCCTATTATTAGTACGGGTGGAGAAACTTTAGGAAATTAAAAATTCAAAGTCCACATCAGCAGTATCAATGTTTTTTACAATTTCTTATTAACTTAAAGTGTAAAGAAAATAACCACACTGCATTGTTTTATGTACAGGGAAAAAGTGTTTTGACTGGTGGTCTAGATGCTTTGGAATTTATCGGCAAGAAAACCATGAATGTCCTGGCAGAAAGTGATCCTGGATTTAAGAGAACCAAAATACTGATGGAAAGAACAGTTTCCTTATCTCAGGTTAGACTGCTTCAAATCTGTTTTGTTAGTGCAGTTGCAGATTACTGAGCCAGAATTTCATTCACATCAGTGGTAGGGTTAATTTAGGATAGTTAAATCTATGCAAATAAAAATTATGCATTGTATCAGCTCCGCTTTGTTCTCTGCAGGACTGCAAAGTAACGTATTTTGTAAAATCAGCACTTGCATATAAGCAAGGATGTGCAATTACCGATTTTCATAAGATACTGTGTCAGGTGATAAACACTGTACTCTGGATAAGTGATCAAATGTTTTCATGATAGTTATAAATCTTGCATTCACACCAATACATACATAGTTGTAGTGGTTTCCTGGGGAATGAGTAATAGTGAAATGTAACATTCATTTTATTGGAAAAAAAATTAAAGCAGTAAAAAATTATTACTTTTATTCTTTTAAATTAATGCTGTCATCTAGGGAAACAGGATACTCAACAGCAATGCACCATGCCCTCACTATATGAGTCAAAGACACATGATTTGTGTCTTCAAAGATTCAGAGACCTTGTAACAGTATAATCTGAATATAATCATTGCAAGTACCAGTTACTTTAGCTCTCCAGGTACAGATGTTCAGTAACTGCTTACTACTTTTGCTAGCTGCAATAGAATTTCATCAATAAACAGTGTTTGTTTGTGTGTGTGTGTATTAATAAACACAGATAGACCTAGGTAGCATAAAATCTCTAGTGTATGTAGTAAGGTTAAGGGAAATCCTATAGCAGTAGACATTAAAAGGAAGCCTTTATATTACCACAGTATTTTCCTTTTTGTAGAATGTAATATTGCAGTGAGATATTTTTATCTCAGTAAAATGTTTCATTTTTAACATCTACCACTTTAAGCAGAAACAGAATGATACTGTTAGATCAGATCAAAAGCAAACTAATTCGTACTAAGCAAATCACATAATTATACACTTTACCTATATCTACTTGAGCAGTGCTCCAAATGGTCATTACTGTTAAACAAGAAATATGTATAGCCATAAAATACTACAGCCCCAATACTGCAGTTGAAGTTTCTAAGTGGATCTGATTGCAAGATCACAGCTTAGTTTTGGGTAATGTGTTTCTTGTAAAGCATTCCAAGGCACTTCACAATCTAATATTGCAACTCTGGTAATAAAGGGGACTCTCTCAAGTAGTGTAGACTCAATATTTGATCTGACTGAAAATTTATGATCTGAAGAAAGTCATCTAAATTGTAAGAACCAGTTTTTCAAACACTGGACTACAGCTGCGTCTGCAAAAAATAAACATCTACATGAAACCAGCTAATTGCAATGAGCAGGTATATGTTAATACATTCGGTTAAGTGATGGCATGTCCATCCTATTCTGGACTGCACTTAAGGAGATACTTAAAGTTAAGCATGTGCTTAAGTGTGGTCCTGAACTGGGGCCTAAATAGGCAAGGGAGAAAGGAAGTGTTAAATGGAGGTTATAAGAGGTGGGAAAATGTGGCAGAGAAAGGTAAAGTGATTGCCTAGGTTCACACGGAAAGTTGTAGAATAACTGAACCCAGTTCTCCTGAGTCCCAGTCCACTGCTTCCTTTTAATGTAATTTGTGCATGCAAAATTTAGGTATGAAGAATTGTGTATGCAGTATTGAAAATGGGGCTCATTTGAAAATCCGACCCAATATACTTCGTACGTCTAATGAATACTTGAATGCCATGTCATACCAAATTGAAATAGGAAATAGTGCAAACATGGTAGAGCTAGACATTTCATTCTTGTGCAGAGGAACAGGAGAAGGCCAAAGTGCCACATAAGCGTTAAATGTCAAAATAGGCTTAAGTGGTGGATAGGCTTTGGATAGGTTGAAATTTAACTCATAAATACAGTGAAAAATGTGTTCAAGAGGCCATTTCTCCTTACGCAACCTTCTGTATTAAGAGAGTACTCCATAATATCTCCAAATGTATGGAGTACAGTTCTGATCCTCTTTTATTACAAAAGCCTACCTTCATTAAGCAAATGATTTTTGTGGGTCCAAAGGTCATTTACGGCAGGTTTCACTATATATTGAAAATACTTCATGTGGGTAGGAACCCTGGAAACAGCATTCTGCAGAGATTGTGTTCTATGTATACGTACCATAGGACCTTTATCAGATGACTCACTAGATGAAGTAAAGACTTTTTAATTTTTCTTCCCTTGCAAATGATAGCTAAATTTATAAGGTATTACCTGTAGCCGACACTGCATTTGAGGATATGAGCAATGTTATTTGTTGTTGGTTTTTAAAGACAGTTAATAATTACCATAGAGAAAACCACATATAGAACGCTACTTAAATATTTTATTAGAGAGGTTTATCAAAAAAAATGATGAGGGATATCCGAGGCTGACTAAAATTTCAGCTCTGCAGGTGTGATATCGTCCCAAATTTTATTATTATTGCCTAGAAGAGATGAGGCTGAGAGTAATAAAAACTGCCAAATCTGCAGTGCGGTCAGTAAATTACCAGGAATGATGTATATTTTTTCAGCTGTTGCGAGAAGCGAAAGAGAAAGAGAAGCAGAGATTGGCCCATCAAGTTACAGTTGAAAGGACAGTACATTATGGGCTGCTTTTTGATGAGTTTCAAGGTTTGTCCCATCTTGAAGCTCTGGAAATTCTGTCAAATGAAAGTGAAGCCAAGGTACAGTATACAAGCTGCATAAATAACAAACACAATGTTTAGTGAAATACTTTTTGTAAGCATTAATCTCCTCATACAAGTCCCATTAAAGTCAATAAGAGTTTTTTCATTGACTTCAGTGGGCTTTGATTTGGTCCCAAGGGTCAATCCCTTATATCATGAAGTCAATGAGCATTTTCCGAGTGACTTCAGGAGGACCAGGATTTAGCACAAAGAAAGCAAGGAAATCTGCTATTGAAAGTTCTAGTTGTTAAGACATTATGTGTTCTGCATTTTTAAACCTGTTACACGGTGGTAATGCCCTTTCAAGCTTTATCAGAAGACTCAAGTGTAATGTTTTTATTAAAGGTGTTACCATTTATATTCAGGAACCTTGCACCAACTACACCAAGAGATTAATAAAATATAATGCATTCTAGATTATTTATTTAACTTCTAAATATTCTTTATTGCATTGTGTTATTATCCTGTTGTTGACCAACCCAAGATATAAATAGAAATGTAAGCAGTCTCTGTGGCTAGGTTTACACAGCAATGTAACCTAGGGTAACTGGGACTTGAGTCAGCTGACCCACATCAGGGAAACCTGGGCTTGAGCATCTACATTGCATTTTAACCCTAGGTTAAGAATTTTCTGACCCGTGCTCAAACCTAGGACTCTAATATCCACACTGCAGTGCACTGACCCAAGTCAAAAGTAACCATATTCCAGAGTGCCTAATGCCCCCCACCAATGTCAACATTCTAGCCCTAGGAACACGGTGTACTATGGGAAAACTCTACTGCCCACTCTGTTTCCTAAGAGTGGTGGTGCTGTTGATGGGACTTGTGCCCATAGTTGGCCCTCCTCAAGGAGTACATGAGTGCATAAACTGCAAAGGGTATCACTCCATTGTTATGCAGGCACTAGTGGACCCCAGAGGCAGATTTATGAATGTCAGTGTGGGCTATAAGGGAGAAGTTAATGATGCCAGAGTTTTTTGCTACTCTGGAGTCTAGATTCATGGACAGGCTGGGACACTGTTCCTACCAAATGACATTGATATAAATGGTGTTACTGTCCCCACTGTTGTTATGGGGGAACCCGCGTACACTCTTTTGCCTTGGCTTATGAAACCATACCCTGATTTCAGAGGCCCAGGCAAAAAAAAGTTTAATTACACTCTAAGCAGGTGTAGAATGATTGTTGAATGTGCTTTTGGCAGATTAATATCCTGTTGGAGGTGTTTACAAACCCATTAGATGCCGGTGTAATTACTGCTGTCTGTGTTACTGTGGCTTGCTGTGCTCTTCACAACCTTTGTGAAGCCAGAGGTAGGCCATTTCCCTCTAAAAGGACCTATGACAGCAAGGGAACACTGGATTGGTATGCTCAGCCGGAAAGTGAAGCTAGCGTGGCGGGAGCTGATTGCACCCAAGCAGCAGAAGTAAGGGGTACTTTGTGTGCTCACATTACAGATTTGCATGGCCCAATGGGAGAGGGAGAATAGTACCTGTAGGAATGTGCTTTGAGGGGAGGGGAAAACTGGCTCATTTTTGGTGAGGGGGCAGTGTTTGGGAGGGGGTGGTCTTGATTGCCATGCAATGTAAGTCAAAAGGACATGATAAAAAATAAATTTGTTGTGGTTGATAGTGTGCTTGTGCAAACTGCAGATCACTCACCCTGCAGAAGGAACACTCCAAAGGGGTCATACACTGTACCTGAGTCACCACCCTGTCTAAAGTCTTCTAACCCTGACCCAGCTGAAGACTGGTGCAGAAGCAGCCTCCAACGTTCAGCAGCTGGCACTTTCTTACTCTCACTTTTTACTAACAAGTCTCGAGAAGCAGCCAACGCTGTGATCCACTGGTCTGCCCAATAATCAAGTTCTTCAGCTCTTGGCAATCCCCCCAGGGGATCAAGAACTAGCTGCTTCCTTCCCTGCTCCATTCCGACCAGGAATGTGTGGCCCCTGCCTGCATGACCCAGCTGGGGGATCGCTGCTGTCCTCCCGAAGATCCCATCTCTTAAAACACACACACACACCTGAGCATGGCTGCTGCAGGCTACAGACTGGTGAAGTGCATCCCAGGCTTGGGGTGCACTGTCCTCCAACACCCCCCAGGCCCTTATTCCTGTCCCTGCTGCATTCCAGGAGGCTGCAGGGAAGTTTGGGGACCAGCTCCCACTCACCACCCTGACAGTGCACACAGACAGGGCGTCCCTGCACACACAGCCCGAGGAAGGGCAGTGGGAGCCCAGGAGCAAGGGTCAGAAAACAGAGCGCCACCCTGCAGAGAGAGGGAGTGGGAGAGCTCCTGGCTCACCACGGCCAGGGGGGTAATGATCCCCAACAGCCAGGAGCCACATCCCACCTGGCAAATTTGCTCCCTGCTCTGGGCAAGCTCCACACGACAGCAAGGAGGCGCAGGAGCCAGAGCCACCAGTACTCCAGGAGGTTGCAGGCACTTCCGGACCACTGTCCTGGCTGCTTGCAGTACTGCTACTCTGCTGTCAGGAACTGTAGGATACGTCTGGAAGATTCTCAGGATCCCAAGTCAAACCAGGACCATGTGCACACAGGATAGCAATAGGGCTCCGACCCTAGGTCCAGGCTTAACTCTGGCTCAAACTCTACTACCCTATGGGGTCCTGGGATCTGAGCCCTAGGTTAGCACAATTGCAGTGTGGATGCAAGAGGGGGTTGACTTGAGTCCAGACTCAGACACGGGCTTATTGCTGTGTAGACAAACCCTGTAAGATTACTTTAAGACACATCCTTAGGTTAATAAGGTCTCTGTGACAGCTAGCTTTCAACTGTCAGTTTATTGGCTCTGCTGTTCATGCATTCAGGAAAGCTTTGTTGCGCACTCAGTGGTGTCATTTATACATTGTGACATTTTTCCAAATACATTTCTCAGGGTATCTTCCTCCACCTTTTTCTTTTTAAGTCCATCTCTCTCTGCCCTCCCAAAAAATTGAAGTGTAAGGAATAGTTTTTCTTAAACAGAATGGTCCTGCTTTTTTAAAAGGGTCTCACTTCAGCCTCCTGTTTTTCTTGCACAAATAACTGCAGGCCCGTTTCCATAGCACTTTTGACACCTAATGTCCCTGTATTGTAGCATTGCACCTATTTCTAGGTGTACAATTGTAAATACAAAATCACAGTCAGATCCTATAAAAACAAAGAAGTAAAAACACCTTCACATTCATCATAGCCAAAACTTAGCTTGAGTCCATTTAAATTCAAGTTAACCAGAGCTCAGACTTCTTTATAATGAAATGAGGTTCATCTCTTGTAAGCAAGAGTGTTCAGTGCTTGGGTATCAACTGCAGATCAAGCAGCCTACATGGGGAGGAAAACTGACAGCAGTTTGGGGACTCTGCAAGGGTATTCCTAGTTGAAGAAGAAAACAGACTGGTGAGTGTCCATCAAAGACAGCCTATGCGAATTTGGTGGGACTAAGGCGGCTTGTGAAGAGAGCAGACTACTAACAGTCATTCCCTAGGTTCATAGCCTTTATTTTCAAAACTCTCAGTGGGCTAGAACCAGACTTTCTCCAGCACAATGATCTGCCATGACCACTGCATTCTTCAGAACAGTTGGACTGTCAGTAATGTGGATAAACTCTGTGGGAGTAGGGAACAGGGCCACTACTCTGGAATTCCCTGCCACAGCTGTTCAGGCTGACAGGGAGTCTTCCCCTCTGCTCTTCCTACCCACTCTCTTCACCAGAGCCTTCCCAGAATAATTATAAGATGTTAAAATAAATTGGTTTTAATCCAAAAAATGTGCTCAAATATCTTGTAAGGCTTGTGTAATATTTGTAAGAAATTCGGATACCAAGTGGATGAACACATAATTAATCCCTAGATAAGGTAGGTTGATAGATTAGATAAAGGACCTGATCTTTTAATGGGAGTTCTTGTCTACTGCTCAACACACCTTGGGGTCAGGAACAAAATTTGTAATTTCAGAGGGGTGAAAGAGAGGGGTGATTTGGGTTAGTAGTGATCACTGTCATTTCCTTCTTCAGATTCAGTCATTTTTAACATCACTTAATGGAGAGGAATTAGAAACTGTGAAAAATGACTTAATTGCTATTAAAGAGATCTTCATTCCAAAGGACTCAAATAATGAAGAGGATCAAGAAAAAAAAGGTAATTAAAAAAATACTGGCATATCCCAGGTGAGACCTGTTAAATCTGTGTTTAATTAAAAAAAACTTTAATCCAAACTAGCAGGCTTTAATTAATTGAGAGTTGACAGCAGACAGAAAATTTGGAGTGCATTTCTCTATAATACCCTAACATTCTTCAAAAGAAGTAAATACAATGGAGACTAGGGAAGCTTGGATTGTTAGATGTTCATTTCAGACTCAATTGATTCACATTCTGGTTTATAGACTCTACTTATAAAATTGTGCATGCACCACAGGCTAAAAGTTTAGGGGAGTTCAGCAATGATTTTGTACCATAATGGCTGTATCCAGTACACAGTGGGTGAGATCCTTACCCCTGCTCCAGCAACTTTACACCAGATAAAAGGGCTTGTGTGACATAAAAGGGTCCTAAAAGCCCCAGTTCCTGCTGAGAGAGAATTCCCCTCACACAGGTACTGTTGAAGAAAGCCATAGGGCTGCCTCCAAGGCTTCTCTTTGCAAGTCCTGACTTAGGAGGTGTGCTGCGGGGCAGCCAGGGCATGTTACAGGCCGGGCTGCAGTATACAGCACTGAGGGGATTCCAGACCATGCTGTGGTTGAGAGGGCAGCCTAGGGAGGTTTCCATAGAGAGACCCTTAGGGCTGCCTATGTTATGCCAGGGGCCTCTGCAGCCTCTGAAACAGGACAGAATCAGAAGGTTGAATAGGTAGCTTAAAGCCACCGTAGTCCCCTCTCCTCCTGGGTTGTGCACTCTGAATTGATCTCTTGAAATCAATGGAAATGGACTCTATCCTCAGTAACTTAGAAGACCATGTTTTACATATAAGGGTCTTCTCCGAATCTCAGGGATGCAGGCCTATACGACCTTACATTTTGCAAAATATTGAGAAATGTGTGACCAAGAATCTGAAATTAAGAATCACTGAAATAAAACCTTATTTAAAAGAAGTGTCTAGAGATATTTCATTGTTGACACCACCTGGGGCAGCAGCAACTTCTATTCTGTTCTACTCTACATATTTCCCTCATCACCGTAGTCTCCTAGCACCTTCCAATAGTTTATTAAGCAAAAAGGGACTAACATCTGTCTCATGTGGTTTGTTCTTTCATCCTCTCCTCAAGGGAAAGCTGTGTGTGCAGTAAAGTGTTTTAGTTTGGTATGGTTGTTTTTTTAATGTAAACACTGCTTTGAGTTTGTACTAGAGAGAGCACATCAAAGAAACATGGCTTGCATTTGGAGTGGAAAGTGGTGAGGTCTGTGATGGTCCTTAATGCCTGAAGAATTCATTCCACAGCCTCTCAACGGCCCCCAAGAACGCTCTGTCTCCAGCACACATGAGCTTTACACTTAAGGTGGAAAGTTCCCTTGTGCCTGAGGAGGGGAGTTGTCAACCAATGTCTTCATTCTCAAGCTCTGAGCAATCTTTTAGATATGCTAAGCCTAAGCCATAGAGCTCCTTGAAGATAAAGACTGAAGCAAAAAACATTGCAGATTTTGCTTTGCAAAAGCAAATCAGTAGGAAGACCAAAATACATCCTCCCTTGTGACAGAGGAAATAATAACCACAGACAAGTTCAATGCAGCTTGGAGCGAGAGAATGGTCTTCAGAAAGTGCAACAGTTATTTTAGGCTGCAGTAGGATCAACTACTGTTCAAGGTGACTCATTTCCTTTAACCACAATAAGTGCACATTGGGCAACATTCACCACGGTGCAGAAAGCCAGGCAATTCCTATGCACCAAAGGCAGTATAATAGTGTGTTGTGTATCCCTTTGTGATCAGCCCTTTAGTGGTGGACAGGATTTGCCCTCTCCTTCTGCACAGAGGCATATGTCACCCACACTGCATAAGCAGCAATCCGACAAGGGAACTTTCATATCTTGTACACATCACATGATGTCTGTCCACAGATATTTACAAACAATTAAGGGGACCATGTCAACTTGCTTTTTTTTTTAATACGAGAGGATGAAGGAGACTATAAAAATATTAAATATTTAAATGTTTAATATCTGGCCGTACACAGAATTACTAAAGGAGATAGAAAGAGAAATCTGGCCTTTGAGAAATGGAGAGGAGACCCAGTTTCTTTTCAGATATTTGTAACATGCTTACAGGCAGCTGTGTTGAATCTCTTGAGGACAAAGTTGCCAGCTATTTGGTTTATATATCCCAGTGTTTTGCTGCTCAGCTAGCAAACTTTCATGTAGATGAACTAGATTTTTTGCTACAACTCAGTCTCCTGAGGGCTGAAATACTTTAGTCTAACCCTAGTTGTGCTCAATATGAGGGTAACTAAATGAAGTTAATGGCCTGTGATATACTGGACATAAGACTAATGATCCCTTCCGGCCTTAAACTCTGTGAAACGATGAACAAGATAAACCCTTATGGGAAAGTCCTATATAATTTAAGAGGGATGAAATCAATACGGTTCTGTAGAAATTACTCTAAAATCTAATAGAAATTCACAGAGCATCTAATCCTTTCTATGGGCCTGCTCCAGAGCCCACTGAGCTGAGAAGGAGTCTTTCCACAGACTTCAGTGAGCTTTGGAGCAGGCCTTAAAGACTTTTTTTTTTAACTATTGTGACAAAGCTCTGTCCTTGCCTCCATGGGTCCCGCGTTTCCTGGTGGATTTCGCTAGCCTCAGAGGCTCACTGTGACCTCCACGTAACCCTTCTCTCTCTAGAGACAAGGGTCAGTCTACTGAGCCATTTTCCTCATAAGCCAGCAAGGGAGGTGAGGAGAAGTTATCCTTCCTTGCACAATCTCTGTTGTCTCCCAGTCTCAGTGATTAATCAGGGGGCAGAGCGGGGGAGCCCAGGCCCACCCTCTACTCCGGGCTCCAGCCCAGGAACCCTAATAGTATCAGCTATGGTAGCTGACTTTTTAGAAACATGACATGTACAATTCCCTGGGCTACTTCCCCCACAGCAGCCCTCACTTCCTCAAGCTCCACTTCACCCTTACCTCAGGGCCTCCTTCCTTGTACCTGATATGGTGTGTACTACTCAGCCTCTCCAACAGCGCAACTTCCTCCCACAACTCCTGACATGCACACCCACCTGACTGACTGGGAGACTTTTAACTAGTTTCAGCCAGCCCCTGATTGGCTTCAGGTGTCCCAATCAACCTAGCGCTCTCCCTGCCTTCTGGAAAGTCTTAATTGGCCCCAGGTGTCTTAATTGACCTGGAGCAGCTGCCATTTCACTTATCCTGGTACCAGGGATTTGTTTAGCCTGGAGCTAATATAGCCATCTGGCCTTGCCCCGTCACACTATCCTATAGAATTATATACAGTAGTAAGGATATAATTTTGTATTACATTTTATAGGATGGTTTGAAAACTATGGAAAAATGATAATTTTCTATAGGACCTTTCCATGAGGGCTGGGCTGGCATCTCTGTGGTGAGGACACCCTCATGAGACACTTGAGTTTCAGTGCTTGCTGCTGCCTTTCCCTTGTGATTGGCCATGCACGGAGCATTGCAAAGACACTGTGCACATCTCCTTACATTGCCCTGCAATGTCCTCACTAGACAACATCTTTGAGGGTGCCTAAGAGAATCCTACTTATCTTTTCTCAGCCAGACTGAAATGTGGGATCTTCAGGAAGGGTGTAAAAACTAGGATAATGGGAGAAGGGGTTTCCTGTGACCCTTGGGAGGCCTGTGTGACAGGAACACCAAGCCATTCCCTGAATTTAACACATGCATTCCTAAGTGTCTTTATTGAGTGCAGCCAATGCATAAAGGCCCCATAAAACTTAAAGAATTCAGTTAATAGGCCCATAAAGGGCAATAATCTGTCATTTTAAAATAAATATGATATCCAGCATCTTTAAATTTAATTCTATTAATGATGTAAATGTTTGTTCCCCTGACAGAGCACAGTTTTATTAACTGTTGCAGGTTTCTAATTCAGACAGCCTTCGTTTGCCAACGGCTATATAATTTAAGCCACATTTCTATTCTCCACTTACTGTGGTTCATGTTTCTGATCCTATTTACAAAACCAAATGTAGCTTCCCAGGTTGCACTGAGGTGTGTCCTTCCCAGAGCAGATTCTTGGTCTTTTTTCTTTTTTAATTTGATTTATTTACCTAAAATGATTTGTTTAGGGCCCTTCGGCATATTGCCATGATATAGTCCTTATCTACATTGGGGAAAATGCGGTGTGCTTAGTACTATTTAACATGTTTTTCAAGCACACACAGAGCACCTCGTGTGAACAAGGACAGTGCTGTTTAATTATGAGTTAGCTGGTCATGGTGAAACCCACTGCAAATAAGAGGTGTGTTCTTAACTTGACTTAGATAACTCAGGTTAAAATCCCAGCAAAGACAAGGTAGTTGTAGTTTTATCGTTAGTAAGCAAGTAGAGTTAAACCACAATTCCCCTATTGTCTTTAATTCAACTCACTAACTTGTGTTAAAACAACAACTGCCTTGTCATCAGTGGGATTTTAATTAGAACCTTTTTTCCCCCCAGTGAAGACATGGTCCTAGACAAGATGTTCTTGACCATGTTAAGTTCTGTCTAGGTGCTCAGCAGTACCTAAAAACATGTTAAGTGACATCATGTTGGCTAACTGTCTTGCTAAAGACACCGTGTTTTCCCATTGTAGACAAGGTAATTTTGTAGACAACAGTATTTTATAGCGCTACGGTATCATTTGGCTGTGCTCTACGTATACAAAAGATAAGAGATTTAGCTGGAAGAAAAATACTTCCTTACCTTCAAATAAACTGTTTGGAGGGTTTGTTTCTTTGCTGTAACCTTGAGGATCCATCCTGGACCATTTCTCACCTTCTGCTGCTGCTCCAAGGATGTTACTAGAGCTTTTCAGCTGCAGTTATCTCTGTGGAGACGGCACAAGAGAAAGATATAGGAAGATCTCTGGAGGGCACTTTTGGGAAAGCTCGTTTGCATAAATCTCATTCTTGGCAACTTTGGGATTGGGTGTGTAGCCCGTTTCCATGCCATCTTTAGGATCAGTCAGACGGGTACAATCAGCATCCACAGGCGTAAGGGGAAAGGGCAGTTCTTGCTTCCAAAGGGCCAAATGTGTTTTTCAAGTAGTTTTCTGTTTCCTTTCAAACTGTGTTAATATTCGTGCCCAACGAAAGATGAGGATACCTGAAAAAGTGACTGTACTTAATTCTTAAGGCTACGTTAATATCAGTGACTTCACATGTCACCACCTGACATTAAGGGACAAGGTAACTGAACTGGGTATCAAATTTTATATTCCACAAGTTATCAGAAGTTCTGGTACTTGTACAATGTGTCAGTGAACAGCTTCTATAGTTTCAGTAGGCTGCAAATAATGACACAGTTCAACATAGACTTTTAAAAATAAATGAAGCGAACATTGAAATAATAACCCTGAATACAAGAAAACTTGCTCATCACTGTCAAAAGATCAGCCATATTGGGTCAGACCAACGATCCTTCCAGCCCAGCATCCTGTTTTCTGGTCATGCTCTCTGAAGCATCTGGCACTGGCCATTGTCAGAACAGGGCAATTTCAAGTGATTCATCTCCTGTCTTTCAGTCCCAGCTTCTGGCAGTTGGAGGTGTAGGGACGCCTGGAGCATAGGGTTGCATCCCTGACCATCTTGGTTAGTAGCGACTGATGGACCTATTCTCCATGAACTTGTCAAATTCTTTTTTGAACCCAGTTACACTTCTGGCCTTCACAACATCCTATGGCAACGAGTCCCACAGATTGACTGTGTGCTGTGAAGAAGTACTTTCCTGTGTTTGTTTTAAACCTGCTGCGTGTTAATTTCTTCAGGTGACCCCTAGTTCTTGTGTTTTGTGAAAGGGTAAATAAGACTTCCCTATTCACTTTCTCCACATCATTCATGGTTGTATTGACCTCTGTCATATCCTCTCTTTATTCATCTCTTTTCTAAGCTGAACATTCCCAGTCTTTGTAATCTCTTCTCTTATGGAAATGGTTCCATACCGTTAATCATTTTTGTTGCCCATATCTTTTCCATTTCTAATTTCATCTTTTATGAGATGGGGCAACCAGAACTGCACACCGTATTCAAGGTGTGGGCATACCATGGATTAATATAGGGCATTATGATATTTCTGTTTCATTGTTTATTCTTTTCCCAGTGGTTCTTAACATTGCTAGCTTTTCTGACTGCCGCTGCACATTGAGTGGATGGTGTCAGAGAATTATCCATGATGATTCCAAGATTTCTTTCTTGAGTGGTAACAGGTAATTTAGACCCCATCATTTTGTATGTCCATTACTTTTCATTTATCAACATTGAATTTTATCTGCCTTTTTGTTGCCCAGTCACCCAGTTTTGTAAAATCCCTTTGTAATTCTTTGCAGTCAGCTTTGGACTTAACTTTGAGTAATTTTGCATTGTCTACAAATTTTCCCACCTCCCTGTTCACCCCTTTTCCAGATCATTAATGAACATGTTGAGCAGCACTGGTCCCAGTTCAGATCTTTAGGGGGGATCCTGCCATTTACCTCTCTCCATTATGAAAACTGTCCATTTATTTCTATGCATTGTTTTCTAGCTTTTAATAAATTACTGATCCATAAGAGGATCTTCCCCTTCTTATTCCATGACTGCTTAGTGTGCTTAAGAGCCTTTGGTGAGGGACCTGGTCAAAGACTTTGTGAAAATCCAAGTCACTGTATTGTTTGGCTCACCCTTGTCCACATGTTTGTTGACACTCTCAAAGAATTGTAATAGATTGGTGAGACGTGATTTCCCTTTACAAAAGCTGTGTTGACTCCTCCACAAGATATTGTTTTTATGTGTCTGATAATTCTGTTCTTTACTATAGTTTCAACCAATTTGATAGATACTGAAGTGAGGTTTACCGGCCTGTAAAAGCCAAGGTCACCATTGGAGTCTTTTATAAAATCAGCATTATGTTAGCTATCCTCCAGTCATCTGGTACAGAGACTTATTTAAGCGATAGGTTACATACCATAGTAAGTAATTCTGAAATTTCATATTTGAATCTCTTCAAAAATTCTTAGGTGAATACCACCTTGTTCTGGTGATTTATTACTGTTAAATTTATCAGTTTATTCCAAAACCTCCTCAACCTGGACAGTTCCTCAGATTTGTCACCTAAAAAGAATGGCTCAGATGTGGGGATCTCCTCCACATCCTCTGCCATGAAGATCGATGCAAAGAATTTAGTTAGCATCTCCATGACAGCCTTGTCTTCCTTGAGTGCTCTTTTAGCAACTCACTCGCTTGGTGGCACAACTGATTGTTTGGCAGGATTCCTGCTTCTGATGTACTTAAAAACAATGTTGCTGTTTTTTTTTTCTCTCCTTAGCTAATGGCGCCTCAAAGTCTGTCTTGTCCTGCCTAATTATACTTTTACACTTGACTTACCAGAGTTTGTGCTCCTTTCTATTTTCCTCACTAAGATTTGACTTCCAATTTTTTAAGGATGCTTTTTCACCTCTAACAGCCTCTTTTACTCTGCTGTTTACCATTGGGGAATTTTTGTGGCTCTTCCTTTTTTTTTTTTGCATATACATTTTGTTTGAGCCTAAACTAGTTTCATTGTTGACCTGGTGGGATCACCTCTAAGTGAGACAGGATAGTTCAGTGTCTAGGCCAGGTCAGTTAAAGAGTTGGTGTTATCAATTATTCATATTTACTTATATGGCACTGAGTTGTGTGTGGTTCTTTACACGTAAGGAGATGGGTTCCTGCCTCAAACAGATTATAATGTCAGGTTCTGCCAGCTTTACTCATGCTGAGTAGTACCTTATTTTGTAAATCATCCTATCAAAATCAGTTAAACTAATTGCAGAGTATGGTACGGTACTTTTGAAATGGAGTGGGGTTGGAATCACCCTGTGCAGAGGGTTAGCATAGCAATGTCTTAGTCCCATTAAACCCTATTTTGAGGAGGTAAGGATGGAAAATGTATCCCTAGCTAATAAATGAATAGATAAAAATGGAGACAAAACAAATCTTGATGTGCTTATCCGTAGCATGATCAGGGCTAGAAAGCTGTTTAGTCATATTTCCCCAGAAGGGTGCTAATGTGGATTCCGACACATGGTAGATCCAACCAACCAAACTAAGATACTTTTAGGAGATTACATAGATAAAATGGTAGAATTGCTTGGCAGAAATTGTCATCATGGAAAGCATTATCTGTGAAGCCAAAGATAAACTAAAAGATAGTAAAATATATGCATCTTGGGAAGCCCCACAGAAAGAACACAATAGGCCCTGGGGAAACAATGATTGTAGTTTGAGCTGTCACAGGCAAACAAAAGGAATCTATATGACCAAGATGGAGTTCAAGCACAGAGAATCTGTGGTTTACTCACAAACATTCTACAGTGAGAGAAAGTCCTGCCCCTTAGACCAGTGGTTCTCAAACTTTTTTTCATGGACCACTTGAAATTGCCGAGGGTCTCAGCGGACCACTTAATAATCTTTCCAAATGTTGTTTGTACCGTTAGCTAACTATTGTAAAGCACTTTGGATAAAAGAGCTATGTTAAAAAAAAACTTAAAAATAATTAACTTTTTTTTGTTCTACAAATAAAAGCACACAACTCAAATTTTAATATCAGTTACCTTTCTAATGCAATGGATGTGTCCTCTCTCTTCCACCGTGGCAGCCCCCAAGCTGGGGCTGGTAAGGAGGGGTCTCTTTCTCTCTCCCCCACTGCAGCAGTCCTTGAGGTGGGACTGAGAAGGAGGGGGGTCTGTCCCTCTCTCCCCCGCCACAGAAGCCACAGAGCTCAACCTGGGAAGGAGGGCCATCTCTCCCCGGCAGCCGCAGCCCTGGAGCTGGAGAAAGTCACCTCTTTCTCTGGCCACCGCAGTCCTGCACATTCCAAATTCCCCCCACCTCCTCTTCTCACTCCACTGCCCCCTCCCACCTACCCTTATTTCCCCCCAAGGCCACCACCTCACCTTACATGTGTATCTTCTCCAGGGTCCAGGCAACCTAATTAGTGGAGCCACACCTGCGCAGCTCCACTGATTAGGTGGGTGGCCCTTCATTCTTTTGTGTGCGGCCGCCCAGGCGCACACCTTAGAGGGAACTATCCGTGGACCACCTGAATGGAGCTCACGGACCACAGTTTGAGAACCTCTGCCATAGACTAAATGAAAGTTTTGCTTAACCAGAGTTAAGGAAATTACCCTTTTTAGCTGTAGTCCCCACAGTGTGAAAGGAATTATTTTGGGGAAGTTTTGTGGTCTGTGTTATACAGGAGGTCAGACTAGATGATCACAGTGATCACGTCTGTCCTTGGAACCTATGAATAAGCAGGAAACACCCTTTACCTTATGTTTTCTGGTTATGCTGCTCTGTTGTGTATATATATTCTCATTTGAGAAAAGGGGCTTATTTATTGGGGGTTGTATGTGTTCTTCCCTGGTGATTCTGCTGACCCACTGCAATTCTGGGGAGGTAAGCCACGACCTGTGACTTATACAGAATCATAGAAATGAAGGGCTGGAAGGGACTTCAAGAGGTCATCTAGTCCATCCTTCTATGCTGAGGCAGAACCAAATATACCTAGACCATCCCTTACAGGTGATTGTCTAACCTGTTCTTAAAAATATACATCTAGTTCTTGCCTCTGTTGTCTCCCTGTTTTCTTTTGATGGAACAAAGAGTGGAGACATGCACATTTTGTTAGACTAACCAATGCTGGTTCTCTAGTGCTAGAAATATGTTGGGATATGATCTTTGATTTGATTTTTGGATGCTACAACAAAAACAACACTCTCAGAAATAATCTTATTTCCTTTTGCAGCAGACATGGAAGAAGAGTTTGTTAGCATGCTTACTGAGCTACTGTTTGAATTGCACATTGCTGCCACTCCTGACAAACTTAATAAGGTTGGTGCAAGTTACAGAACCTGCCTCCACTCCGTAGTATAAAGAAGAGCTAGTGGGCACTGCTCTGAAATTTGATGTAGAGCAGTATCTAGGGTGGCAGATCAGAGCGCAAATGGTGGATGGCACAGAGATGTTAAATAGAGAGAGCTGTGGTAGAAGAGATTAGGTGGGTCAGACCAGAACCAGGGGGCCAGACTAGCTAGCTACTCTCTCACTGACAAGCCAGAATGATGGGCCGCACAAAGAAATCTCAAAGTGGGGAAAGCTTTAGTAGATAGAATAGGGATCTTTACATGAGGGTTTGGTTTGGTCTACACAGACCGCAGCAGGTCTACAGACTCAGGGTAGCGGGGCTCGTGTTAGCACTGTCAAAATAGCTGTGTAGAGAGCGCATTGAAGTTGCAGCTTGGGCTCTGAAGCCCAACCCCCTCCAAAGGCTTCAGTGCCTGAACTCCAGCCTGGGATGCAACTTCATCCCCAGCACTGGCTACCCCACTGTTTTGAGAGCACTAGCACAAGTACCACTAGCCTCAGCCCATCAACCCAGGCTGGAAGGCTCGCTCCCATGGCCTGGGTAGATGTATCGTTAGGTACATCTACACCACAGTTAAAAACCCATGGTTGGCCCATGACAGTTGGCGTAGGCTTGGGCTAAGGGGCTGTTTAATTGCAATGTAGACATTCAGGCTCAGGCTGCACCCCGAGCTCTGAGAGCGTCCCACCTCACAGGATCCTAGAACCTGGGCTTCAGCCAAAACCTAAACATCTACATTGCAGTTAAACAGCACCTTAGCCTGAGTCAGCTGGTATGGGCCAGCCCTGAGTTTTTAAACTGTGGTGTAGGTGTATCCTTACTGGCCAGCGACACAGTTCAGCATCAGAATTAAATTTATCATTGGTCATGCTCATTTTTCTGGGGGAGTACTCCAAACATTCTAAGCTTGAAACAAAATGTTATCACTTCTAATTAGAATTGGCATTTTTAAAAAAAGTGATAAATGCCACATTAATTGTCTGGAAAGACATCATTGATGCTGTTTCTGCTTTGATCCACTTATCGGCTTGGTACTAAGCAGTTCAAAATTCAGTTGCTTTCTTTCTAATTTCCTTTCTGAACTTGGACTTGTTTTAGCTTATTCAAAGAATTTGCTTATTTTTTCTTTCTTTATAAAAATTCTGCTTCACTTTTCCACTCAGATCTTAGTTTTCTTCTTCTTTTATTTCTTAGATACATCCTGCATAAAACTGAGGTTTTGGTAACCTTAGTCTTAATGATAGCTCTATATGCAGATTAAGGGCAGTATAATATAGTTCAGTATATGGCCATAGGTGAGCAATGCTTCAGTGGACAAAAAGATTTTCTCCTATGTACATGCCTGATGAAAATAAGAATTTTGAGTGGAACAGTAAAACTAGGTAAAGAAAAATGTATTGTTAACTTGTGTTTCAGCAACATTATTTGATCTTCCACACTTGAGTAATAGGAGTTTTTTTTATGGGGTTTGTTTGGCAGGCTAGGAAAAAAGCTCATGACTGGCTGGAAGAAACCAACTTCTCCACATCACTAGACTTGGAAGAGAAGCCAGAGGAAAACAAACAGGAGGAACAAAAGACTGAACAAGGAGGAGGAGATGGTGGTGATAAAACAGAAGAAAAGAAAAATAAAACTGTGGAGGTAAAATAGTCCTAGAAGGAGAAATTTCATAAACAAAATCATAATCTCTTTGGCTGGATTCTCTAAACAACCAGCATTGGTGCTTCATCCTTATGTGTGGTACTGTTGTTTTTAATATCTCCAGGGGGAGAAGTTATTTAGTTTTATAAAGGAACTTAAAAGAGATGGTAATCAATAGCTATGAGCCCAATTCTGCAAACCTTACTTATATATGTATTTTTCACTATTAGATGATTCTTATGAGTAAATAATCAACAGGATCAGGCCCTCTGCCAATAGTAACTTTTTAAGCTTTAAAAAAATTAAAAGCCTCAAATATACCTTTTACACAAAAGATTAAATTCAGGGAGATGGGAAAATCCTATGGTGTTTTGTCTGTAGCAATGTACCATATTTAAAGTAATGTCTCGGAATTTGGTAGTGGCTCTTACTTCAGGTGTCAATAAATGAAAAAAAATATGATCAACTTATATTTAAAATTATGGATAAACAGATGTGTGAAGTAGCAATATTATTAACTAGTCAAACCAAAAGGTTATGATTTTTTTTATGAAAGGTCTTTCTTAATGCTAAATATACCCAGTGGTACTATTGCCTTCTGTGGATATAGAAGAGTACACAGAAGTCACCTACTACAGGAGAGGCCCAACAAAGAAAATAACAGAACGCCACTAGCTGTCACCTTCAGCCCCCAACTAAAACCTCTCCAAGATCTGCAACCTGTCGTGAAAAATAATCTCTCGCTCCCACAGATCTTGGGAGACAGACCAGTCCTCGCTTAGAGACAGCCCCCCAACCTGAAGCAAATACTCTCCAGCAACCACACAACAAAAACACTAACCCAGGAACCTATCCTTGCAATAAAGCCTGATGCCAACTCTGTCCACATATTTATTCAAGTGACACCATCATAGGACCTAATCACATTAGCCACTCCACTCGTGCACCTGCACATCAACCAATGTGATATATGCCATCATGTGCTAGCAAAGCCCCTCTGCCATGTACATTGGCCAAACCGCACAGTCTCTATGCAAAAGACTAAATGGACACAAATCTGACATCAGAAATCATAACATTCAAAAACCAGTAGGAGAACACTTCAACCTCTCTGGCTACTCAGTAAAAGACTTAAGGGTGGCAATTCTGCAAAAGAAAAGCTTCAAAAACAGACTCCAATGAGAAACTGCTGAGCTTGAATTAATGTGCAAAGTAGATACCATTAACTTGGGTTTGAATAGAGACTGGGAGTGGCTGGGTCATTACACATATTGAATCTATTTCCACATGTTAAGTATCCTCACACCTTCTGGTGTGATGTCAAGGAACTATGACGTGATCGGAATAACAGAGACTTGGTGGGATAACTCATATGACTGGAGTACTGTCATGGATGGTTATAAACTGTTCAGGAAGGACAGGCAGGGCAGAAAAGGTGGGGGAGTAGCACTGTATGTAAGGGAGCAGTATGACTGCTCAGAGCTCCGGTACGAAACTGCAGAAAAACCTGAGTGTCTCTGGATTAAGTTTAGAAGTGTGTGCAACAAGAGTGATGTAGTGGTGGGAGTCTGCTATAGACCACCGGACCAGGGGGATGAGGTGGATGAGGCTTTCTTCCGGCAGCTCACGGAAGCTACTAGATCGCATGCCCTGATTCTCATGGGTGACTTTAATTTTCCTGATATCTGCTGGGAGAGCAATACAGCGGTGCATAGACAATCCAGGAAGTTTTTGGAAAGCGTAGGGGACAATTTCCTGGCGCAAGTGCTAGAGGAGCCAACTAGGGGGGGTGCTTTTCTTGACCTGCTGCTCACAAACCGGGTAGAATTAGTGGGGGAAGCAAAAGTGGATGGGAATCTGGGAGGCAGTGACCATGAGTTGGTTGAGTTCAGGATCCTGACGCAGGGAACAAAGGTAAGCAGCAGGATACGGACCCTGGACTTCAGGAAAGCAGACTTCGACTCCCTCAGGGAACGGATGGCCAGGATCCCCTGGGGGACTAACTTGAAGGGGAAAGGAGTCCAGGAGAGCTGGCTGTATTTCAAGGAATCCCTGTTGAGGTTACAGGGACAAACCATCCCGATGAGTCGTAAGAATAGTAAATATGGCAGGCGACCAGCTTGGCTTAATGGTGAAATCCTAGCGGATCTTAAACATAAAAAAGAAGCTTACAAGAAGTGGAAGGTTGGACATATGACCAGGGAAGAGTATAAAAATATTGCTCGGGCATGTAGGAATGTTATCAGGAGGGCCAAATCGCACCTGGAGCTGCAGCTAGCCAGAGATGTCAAGAGTAACAAGAAGGGTTTCTTCAAGTATGTTGGCAACAAGAAGAAAGCCAAGGAATGTGTGGGCCCCTTACTGAATGAGGGAGGCAACCTAGTGACAGAGGATGTGGAAAAAGCTAATGTACTCAATGCTTTTTTTGCCTCTGTTTTCACTAACAAGGTCAGCTCCCAGACTGCTGCGCTGGGCATCACAAAATGCGGAAGAGATGGCCAGCCCTCTGTGGAGATAGAGGTGGTTAGGGACTATTTAGAAAAGCTGGACGTGCACAAGTCCATGGGGCCGGACGAGTTGCATCCGAGAGTGCTGAAGGAATTGGCGGCTGTGATTGCAGAGCCATTGGCCATTATCTTTGAAAACTCGTGGCGAACCGGGGAAGTCCCGGATGACTGGAAAAAGGCTAATGTAGTGCCAATCTTTAAAAAAGGGAAGAAGGAAGATCCTGGGAACTACAGGCCAGTCAGCCTCACCTCAGTCCCTGAAAAAATCATGGAGCAGGTCCTCAAAGAATCAATCCTGAAGCACTTGCATGAGAGGAAAGTGATCAGGAACAGCCAGCATGGATTCACCAAGGGAAGGTCATGCCTGACTAATCTAATCGCCTTTTATGATGAGATTACTGGTTCTGTGGATGAAGGGAAAGCAGTGGATGTATTGTTTCTTGACTTTAGCAAAGCTTTTGACACGGTCTCCCATAGTATTCTTGTCAGCAAGTTAAGGAAGTATGGGCTGGATAAATGCACTATAAGGTGGGTAGAAAGCTGGCTAAATTGTCGGGCTCAACGGGTAGTGATCAATGGCTCCATGTCTAGTTGGCAGCCGGTATCAAGTGGAGTGCCCCAAGGGTCGGTCCTGGGGCCGGTTTTATTCAATATTTCATAAATGATCTGGAGGATGGTGTGGATTGCACTCTCAGCAAATTTGCGGATGATACTAAACTGGGAGGAGTGGTAGATACGCTGCAGGGGAGGGATAGGATACAGAAGGACCTAGACCAATTGGAAGATTGGGCCAAAAGGAATCTGATGAGGTTCAATAAGGATAAGTGCAGGGTCCTGCACTTAGGACGGAAGAACCCAATGCACAGCTACAGACTAGGGACCGAATGGCTAGGCAGCAGTTCTGCAGAAAAGGACCTAGGGGTGACAGTGGACGAGAAGCTGGATATGAGTCAGCAGTGTGCCCTTGTTGCCAAGAAGGCCAATGGCATTTTGGGATGTATAAGTAGGGGCATAGCGAGCAGATCGAGGGACGTGATCGTCCCCCTCTATTCGACATTGGTGAGGCCTCATCTGGAGTACTGTGTCCAGTTTTGGGCCCCACACTTCAAGAAGGATGTGGATAAATTGGAGAGAGTCCAGCGAAGGGCAACAAAAATGATTAGGGGACTGGAACACATGAGTTATGAGGAGAGGCTGAGGGAGCTGGGATTGTTTAGCCTGCAGAAGAGAAGAATGAGGGGGGATTTGATAGCTGCTTTCAACTACCTGAAAGGGGGTTCCAAAGAGGATGGCTCTAGACTGTTCTCAATGGTAGCAGATGACAGAACGAGGAGTAATGGTCTCAAGTTGCAGTGGGGGAGGTTTAGATTGGATATTAGGAAAAACTTTTTCACTAAGAGGGTGGTGAAACACTGGAATGCGTTACCTAGGGAGGTGGTAGAATCTCCTTCCTTAGAGGTTTTTAAGGTCAGGCTTGACAAAGCCCTGGCTGGGATGATTTAACTGGGAATTGGTCCTGCTTTGAGCAGGGGGTTGGACTAGATGACCTTCTGGGGTCCCTTCCAACCCTGATATTCTATGATTCTATGATTCTATGATTCTTGTCACCTGTCTAAATGGGCCATCTTGATTATCACTACGAAAGTTTTTTTTCTCCTGCTGATAATAGCTCATCTTAATTAATTGGCCTCTTAGAGTTGTATGGCAAATTCCACCTTCTCTGTATGTATATATATATATCTTCTTACTATATGTTCCATTCAATGCATCCGATGAAGTGGGCTGTAGCCCACGAAAGGTTATGCTCTAATAAATTTGTTAGTCTCTAAGGTGCCACAAGTATTCCTGGTTTTTTTGTAGATACAGACTAACATGGCTGCTACTCTGAAACCTGTTAACTGTGGTTGAATTTCTTAATTTAAGTTATGACAGTGTTAAATTGTGTTGTTTTTAATGATCTCCAATAAAAAAAATCCATTATGTGCCCTTTAAAAAAAATCAAACACTTTAAAATGTAGGAAACTGAGTTGTACTATGTATATTATAGATTATGTTATTTCAGATTTTCAGATACAGGTGAGTCGCATCATACGTGCATTTAACTTACGTAAATTCAACTATACGCGCTCGGCAAAAAAAAAGAAAAATAACAAGATACCAGTAAGTAGTGCGGGCAGTTCCGCCCACCATTCCACTCAATGAGCATATGCCCCGGAGTGAGCATGAGATGGGAGACGTGAATCTGCTGATCCCTCAGTCGGTCTCAGTTCCCGCGTGCCTCTCACAGTGTGAGCATCTCGCCACGCTGAGTGTGATTCTAGTGTTTAAAGGTACTGTACGTATTTTTCGTACAACATGGCCCCTAAACGCAAGCCAACTATTTCATCTGGTGCTCAACTGAAGAAACAGCAATCTGTTCCAACGCTGAAGGAAAAACTGGCTGTGCTGGACTTATTGAGAGGCGGTATGTCAGTCTCCGACGTGGTGCATAAGTATGGCCGCAACAAATCTAGCATCCGTGCCATCAAGATTCGAGACAGAGAAATTCGTCAAGCCATGGCAGCAAGTGTTCCAATAACTGCTAAGGTGACGAGCCAGGTGCATGATAAGACTTTAGTGAAAACTGAAAAGGCATTAAACTTATGGCTGGAAGACATGAACCGTAAACTTGTGCCTACCAATGGCAACACATTGCAAGAAAAGGCTCTTAGCCTCTACGCGCTGTTCAAACCTCCTACCGAAGAGGGACAGCCTTCTGGTGAAAAGGAATTCAAAGCCAGCCAAGGTTGGCTTAACAGTTTTAGGAACCACTTCAACCTCAAAAACGTGCAGACTACTGGTGACGCTGCATCTGCCAATGAAGAGGCAGCAAAAGCCTACCCCGAACAATTAAAGGAAATCACAGAAGAAAAGGGCTATCTTCCGGAATCAGTTTTTAATGCTGGCGAGACTGGGCTCTTCTGGGAAAAAATGCCTAACCGCACTTACACTTCGAAATCAGAAAGATAAGCCCAATTTCCTGAAGTGTTCCAAGCAGCGAAACACTTGAATGATTTAATTTCTGTTTACGATCCCTCTATGGAATGAAGCCTCAAAATCACACATAGTATTATGGATGATTTGAGACCGTATCAAGAAACATTTGAGCAGCTCAAGAGACAACAGCGACAGTTGCCGATTACTATGTTTTTGAAGGAAAAACAACCAGCAGCAGATGAGCCTACGCAATCAACTTCTTGAGCTGAACCAGAGCCAACCACTTCATCTACGACTCGCTCTCCGTCACCCAAGCTCTCTGTCACCTCCGTCTCCTGGATCGACATCAAGCCCTGACGACCCCCCGTAATTACCTCCCTGTAATTAAAATACAGTAGTCTAAAATTATATTTTGCATATGTACTCTTTATTATATACTGTACACATGGTACATTTATACGTATTACTGTACAGGGTTGTATACACAAAACCATGTACAGTATACTGTACTTTATGGGAAATTTTCAAGGGTAATTTTGACTATACGCGATTTTAGCCTTACGCGCTGACTTTAGAAACTAACCCCCGCGTAAGATGCGACTCCACTGTACTGCCAAACCACTGAGAGTTGAGATTAGAAAGAGTTTTATGTATAGTCACTTTGTTGCTAGCAAAATGAATTTTTTATCCAGAGTATAATTCATTTTCACTATGGAATTGTGCTTTGGGAGTGGCATGATCCTCTCAACTCCCTGTGAAATCAGTGTAAATTCCATGAGCGTTAAGGGCTCAATTTTAGCATCTATCAGGACCAGAACCAAAAACTCCACCATAGAAATTCCTGAGGCTGGATACTGCTCCCATTGAAATGAATGGCAGTTTTGCTTTTTCACTTCTCAGAGATAAGCAAGCATGAGGTCCTTACATTGCCATCTGTAGAGATCCCCTTTCCCTCAGGGATAAGTAACAGCTGATATTCCTTGCCTTTGCATGCACTGATATCACCCAGTTTGTACTCTGCCCTAGTTTACAAAGCCTCTTTTTTAGTCTATAGAAATTATATTACTGTTTTTTTTGTTTTATTTAAGGAAGTCTACATGCTATCTATTGAAAGCCTTGCTGAGGTAACAGCTCGTTGTATCGAACAGCTTCATAAAATAGCAGAGTTAATTCTTCATGGGCAAGAAGTGGAAAAGACAGCCCAGGACCAAGCAAAAGTTATGACAAAGTGAATATAATTCTTTTTGTTTCTTATTTTTGTCACCAGTATGAGCTTGCTTAACATTTGCAGTTTTATTGAGTCCAGAGCTTTTGCAGACACATAACACACCATCGATCAACAAACAGGACTGACTTTAGAGTTCCTGCCACTCTGTTTTCAAAAGCAATCAAATCACAGACTGCCTGTGATTTGCTGACATGTACATCAGATACATTTTTACAAAAAACACAAGGGATGCACAAGCTGATGCCTTTTTGTTGCTATATTAGTGATGAAATGTGCGCACACATTTTAGGTGCACTTTTCACCAGCACTACCACAGATAGTATACCAACTTGCACAGAATTTGCTTCTGCACCCCACAATAGGGTCTCATCATTTGTACTCTGCCCAAAGGGCACAAAAATCTATTTCTAAGCAATTATGCCATATTCATCACCAACTCATTGCCAACCCACAGGTGTGGGCACCTAACTTCAGGAATCCCAGGTTCAAAACTGGGACCTAAGGATCCAATCCAAAGCCCACTGAAGACAGTACAAAAACTCCCACTGTCTTCAGTGGTCTTTGGATTAACCCCTAAACACATGACCCCAACAAGGTGATGAACATTCTGGTCCCGATCTAGCAAAGTACTTATGCACAGACTTAATTTTAAGCATCTGACTAATCCCATTAAAGTCAGTGGGGGCATTTTTGTTTAAAATTCAGTACTTACTTAAATTGTCTGCTGGATTAGAGCCAGAATGTTCTGCTCCTTGCAGAATTGAGCCCCAACTGCGTTACAGTTATGCAACAAGTCAGTGACAGAGCTGGGACTAGATCCAGATCTCCTCACTCACAACCTTGTGCTTTAACCACTAGACAATGCTTCTTCTATTAATACAATCCACTGCTTTGGAGAGAAAAAAAACTTCATTACATTCATTCTAGCTGGGGGCAGGAGTACTTATTTCCGGTGGCATTTTTAGTCATTAGTTTTGTATAACCTTAAGTAAAGCAATAATTAGACTAAAAGTCTAGTGTTTTTACCAAAAACAAAAACAAAATAAAACCCTGCCATATCAAAAGAGACCAGTGTTTGATCTACTCTGGTATCCTGTCTCCAGCTGTAGCCAGTGCTGGATTTTTCAAATCCAAAGCATAAAGCCTCCATCATGATTCTTCTTACCGGTTGAGCAAATCCCAGGACACTTTAAGATAAAATTTAATTGATTAGAAACAAGATTGTCAGCAGAACTTCGACTTCTGAGATGAAGCAGGAGTATATTTTTAATGTTTGTCTCTTTTCTTTTTTATAACCAGTTTAACAAGTGCCATGTGCAATGAAGTGTTGTCTTTATCTAAGAAGTTTTCTGATTCTTTAACTGCCACCGGGGTAAGATATGAGAGCATTTCCTTTTTATTGTTTGTTTTATTTTTATAAACATAATATCTTTAAGAGAGATTCTCATCCCCTGAGAAAACTGGCTTTATGTGCAAGACTAGAAATAGGGTGGGCTGGAGTCCTCTGCAACCCCAGCCAGATCCAGAACACAGAGCACCCTTTCAGCCGATCCACCACTGTTGCTAGATCCTGTGATATGCCCTGCCTCCGTAGGCTGGTTTTGTAGCAACTGGATCCACAGAGTTCCTGGACCTGCTAGATATCCCTCTGCCATTCCCCCAGCCCACTCCCCTTGAGTGGCCCACACACAACCAAGAACTGCAGCAGACCCTTACCCAGCTCCTTCTTTTATATGCATCTGTATTTTAAAAAAAATTAAAAACACCCACATACAACATTGGGAGCCTTATCATGGGCAGTATGTTAACAGAGGGGTTTCACATCATAAATTATCCCCATAGCGACTGATAAATCCCCTGGTATTTGTAGTGAGGAGATTGAAAGACTAGAGAATCTATTAATTTGTCTTTCTGTTTAAACAAAATCACACTCTTGCTATAGCAAGTTAACCTACTTAGAAAACATACTTCTATTTACTGCTCTGGCTGGAAACATTTATACTTTGTTCCTGAAAGATGTACAGAGGGTATTGGTAGTGTAACATAGCTTGTGTGACCGGAAATGGGGGAGGAGTGAAGACCTTTGTGGGAGTCAGGGGAGCAGAAGTGATAAACTCCACCACAAAATATTTGTGAACTTACTTGACAACCAAGTGATCTGTCACAGTCCAAAGGGAAAAAAGTTGCTCTTTAGAAATAGTTTTGTGAAGCCATCTTTGGCAGGGATTATTCAGGGAGCATGAATTCTTATCAAAGACACGAAAGTTTCCCCAGGCCTGTTGGAATTTTAAGAAGAGGCTCCTGCCTGCTACTTCAGGGCATCACTGGATATTTTTTTCTAAGTTATTTAAAAACTAACATAATTTATTGGATTGCTTTTATTTTGAATAATTTACATTGCTTCCAGTTATTTCAGATGAATCTGCCTGTTTCTGCATTTTCTAAGCATGTTTTAGCATACAAATGTATGCACACAGAAAAAATTAGCCATGAAATATTAACCAGACCCAACTCAGGATATTGAGAGCTAAGGATTGCACAGCAACTTTATTTCTGCCCCTTGGTGCATAGGCATTGAAGGGGGGTTTTACGTTACAGGAAAACAGAATTCAGGGCCAAATTATCACTGGCATTTGTGCAGGGTATGAGAAGTTGGGCACAAGGAGCTCTCCCACCCCCAGTATGCTCCACGCAGGGGACAGCCTCAGGCCCTGTGCTTGGTGCAGCAGAACTGCTGCCCCATCCATATGTGCCTTCAGGAGCAAACGTTGTGCCAGCAGGGAAAGAAATGATGTTGGCTCACCACCAGCACTAGGGAGAGCAGGAAGCCTCATCCAACAGGACTGTACAGGCTGTATGGATGGGAGCTCAGCAAAAAATGGTGTCACAGGGAGTCCAGTTCCTCCTTGAGCTGCTCACAGGGACAGTACATCTTTACACTGCTCCCGTCTCAGGATGTACTGAATGCAAATTACATGCATCTAACATGATAATTATAATGTGCACGGAGTTGAGCACCAACCCAATTTTCCACATATTTGGCTAACTCACATACCTAGCTGGATTGATTCTGGACAAAAGGTAACTGTCTGGGAATGCCACAGGCCTTTGCAGTAGTGGTTTAGAATGGAAGAGCTCTATCATCAGAATAGCAGCAGTGCTATATAATTCAGGCATATAGTCATTATAGTGTAATTGTGGCCTTGTTCCTAAAAGTCAGCAATTATTCAGAACTAGGAAGTATCCTTTATTTATTGCTCTAGATTTCTTTCTTCCTGCTTGCACTTACCATTGATTGTTACAATCAATAGTGTTTAATTGACACTACTTTCTCTGTGTTTAAGCGGTTTATTGATAATCAACTAAACAAGGGGATATGGAATAGCTTTTCTAGTTTCGGACAATAAAACTACTGTTCTGTTATTTCTCTGTCTACCCTCCTTCCCTTCCTCTTCCCCCACTTTCTTTTGTTCTTCCATTTCCCTCCAAACTCCCTCCACTTCTCTCCTTCCTGTTTTTTAAAGATACTATTTACAGTATATATTCATTCATAAGCTGAATATTTTTGGTAAAAAAGTGACGCATCAACGAGCAAGGGTAGGCTTATAAACAGGTCTACACCAAAATTTGATGATTTTAAACTCTATGAAATCATTGAATTGACTATCTAATACATTGTTGTTTTGTTTACCTGGAGCGTCTGCAGGCATGGAGTCCCTCAGTTCCCTGTGGTCATGGTTCACCGTTCTCAGCCAATGGCGCGCCACTTTCCATAGCTCCCATTGGCTGGGAATGCCAAACTGCGGCCACTGGGAGCTGCGGGGCTCTGTGCCTGTGAACGCTCCAGGTAAACAAAACGTCCCGACTCACCAGCAGCTTACCCTGATGGGCCGGGAGCCAAAGTTTGCCAGCCCCTGAAATATAGGGTCAGCTTATGAAAGGGTCATACAGTTTTTACTATTTTTACCTATCCATCTTGGGGGGTCAGCTTATAAACGAATGGGCTAATGAACGAGTATATATGGTACCTCTTCATAAACACACTTCAGTGCTTAAACTGCTTACAAGGTGTGACAATATTTGTCCTGTTTCTTTAACTCTGTTACAGAAACCAAGCAGAACGGGGGCCTGCGAAAGTTCTAAGCAGAAGCTCTACAGTGAATTGAAAAAATACTGTGTTTTATTTGTTCTAATAAAGTTCCCTATTCAGTGTTAGATGAAAGCAATTCTTTCTGCACGTGTCTGCCATCATTATGTGACGAGGCAAAGTGCAGAGAGAGAAGAGGATCTGACCACATCTACCATTTAAAAAAATGCTCTCCACTGACCAGTCCTAAATTCTTACAGATGGCCTCAAATTCTGTGGCATTTGACATAGCCAAAGAATCAGATAAAACAATGAGCCCATCTTGTACACTGTGATACCAGTACAAGGCAAATAGAGAAGTATAGGCAGATGAGTGTTAAATGATATCAAAAGTAGTATGCCATAGTATTAAAATTATCTTGAATATGTGTATTTCCTTGAAAACCTTATTTTCATCAAATAGAATCAAGCTGAGCCAAGGCCTTTACAAAATTCATACAGCCAAAACTGATCCATTACTGAGCAAATATATTACTGTTAAATATCTATGTTTAGCCCTGGCATTACATCTTGTCAATATTTGTCTTTCTACAGAGCAACAAAAAGGCAGAGCTCCTTAACCCAATGGTCAATAGTGTGCTATTAGAGGTAAGCTTTCAGTTTCTTCACAGTAGGAAAAACTTTGATAAACTCATTTTGAAGTGAAGCACACACATTTATGTCCCTATAAAGAACCATAAAAATGTAATGGTAATGGCATTGTAATTCTGTGCCATCTCATAAACAACTCCATTTTGTGTTCAGCAGTCATCCACAAATGCTGGACTAGAGCAGTAATACTAAATTTTGTCAGGATTCCTAAGAACACTGACAGAAGTGAAATGCTTTTTTTACTGTGTGTTGTAATGTATTGACTAAGCTGGATGAACAATTAACAATGTGCAATTTATTCAGTAAGTTTAGCCTTTTTTCCTGCTCAGATATTGCCTGTGAACAGACTATGGTTATTAATCTATTAATTATTTGTGATTGTTCACATAAAACATTTGTCAAACAAATAATTTCAGCTCATGGTTAGCTTGAACCAGTTTACTGTGATTATGCCTTTCAGGATTCAGTATTCACAGTTTGAGCTGCAAGGATACTCAAGTATAGTAGTTTTGCTCTTTCTTCATTGGTTGACCTAATCGTCAAACACTACAATGATCTAAAACAAGTTTTATTTTGTGATTAAATTAATCTTGCCCATGATTCCACACACGTACAACCATACTAAACTGCACTTGTACAAATGTTCACAAGTGCATAAAAATAAGAGCAATCTTGTTCAAACCAAAAGTCTGTTGAAGTCAAAATGTTTGGGAATATTTTTTCTCATTCTTCACCCAGTTCTAGTTTTGACCAAGAAAGGCTCAGTAAGTTTTAGAAAGTCCCTGCATTTTACTCAGTTTTACACTCAGGCTGAGACAGAAGGAGTTCAAGAGACCATAATATCAACAGACACTGATTGGCTCATATAGGATTAAAGTTTAATATATCTGTGGCACTCACTCTTTTGCTTTGCCAACTAGCCACATATTCTCTTTAAACATAAAAATCTATACAGTACAGAATGCATATTGTTACTATGTAGCTTTAACCTAACACTGGGGACCCATTTACAAAAAAGAGCTATTATCTGAATATTCAATAGCAAATAGACTATTTTGTATTAAATGAGCAATATATTTTAAAACACTGTTGTAAAGATTCCTAGCTTTAGAGTAAAGATTATTTTTATATTTCCTCTTACTGTAGTGTAAAGATTAAAGTTGCTGGTACCTAAGTTGGCTCATTTTACTGTACTATAACTCTTGGATAAATTCCTAACAAAGCTTGAGCCATAACATTTGGATCTGAAGTTGAGGCTCACTCCATACCACAAAGTTTGGGGTATCCAGGTCTTGTATACCCATACGAAGATTTGCCATTAGTCAGTCCAGAATTACAGCATACTAAAGAAACGTGAGCAGCTGATCTACATTGTATTAGAAATTCAGAAAATAATATACTTGTGTATTTATTCTGCAATATATGAATAATTTTAAACTCACTGATTTCAGCAGTGCTACATCCCCATGCAGTAGGTCTGAAATTAGCTCTGTGGGTGGAACGATTTTCATAGATATTAAGGTCAGAAGGGACCATTATGATCATCTAGTCCGACCTCCTGCACAACGCAGGCCACAGAATCTCACCCACCCACTCCTACGAGAAACCTGTCACCTATGTCTGAGCTATTGAAGTCCTCAAATCGTGGTTTAAAGACTTCAAGGAGCAGAGACTCCTCCAGCAAGTGACCCGTGCCCCATGCTACAGAGGAAGGCGAAAAACCTCCAGGGCCTCTTCCATCTGCCCTGGAGGAAAATTCCTTCCCGACCCCAAATATGGCGATCAGCTAAACCCTGAGCATATGGCAAGATTCACTCGTTTTTGATGCTTTTTGTTGAGGAAGTTGATTCTGCTCCTGACCACACAGAGGTGTATTCCACCTACATTACACACACAACTCTCTCTAGAAGTGATGCACAGTCAAACAGAGGGGATGGCATACCTCTGTATATAATTATGCTTGCTTGCTATAAACTATTTACAAACAAGAAAAGAGTTATTATCTAAATATGTACTTGAACTTTCAGAAAGCCTTGGATAAGGTTGTTCAGCTCTTAAACTCACTAAGCAGTCATGGGATAAGAGGGAAGGTCCTTTCATGGATTAGTAGTTGATTAAAAGCTAGGAAACAAAGCATAGGAATAAATGGTCTGTTTTCAAAATGGAGACAGGTAAATAGCAGGTTCCCCCAAGGATGTGTACTGAGACCTCAGTGGTTCAGCATATTCATTAATGATCTGGAAAGGGGAATGAACAGTGTGGTGGCAAAATTTGCAGACAATAACTATCTTAATTTTATAAGTCCAAAGATGACCGCAGAGAGTTACAAAGGGATCGCACAAAACTGGGTGACTTGCAGATGACAAGATGGCAGATGAAATTCAGTGTTGATAAGTACAAAGTAATACACATTGAAAAACAATCCCAACTGTATGTACAAAATGATGGGGTCTAAATGAGCTGTTACCACTCAAAGATTTTGGAATCATTATGGTTAGTTCTCGGAAAACATCCATTCAATGTGTAACAGCAGTCAGAAAAGCTAACAGAATGTTAGGAACCATTAGGAAAAGGATATATGATAGAACAGTAAATATCATAATGCTACTATATAAATCCATGGTATGCCCACACCTTGAATACTGCATGCAATTCTGGTCACCCCATCTCAAAAGAGATACAAGAATTCGAAAAGGTACAGAGAATGGTGACAAAAATGATTCGGAGTATGGAACATCTTCCATAGAAGGAGAGATTAAAAGGACTGAGACTGTTCATCTGAGAAAAGAGACAAGTAAGGGGGGACTGAAAGAGGTCTATAAAATCATGAATGTTATGCAGAAAACATAAAGTATTATTTAGCCCCTTTGCATATCACAAGAACTAGGGGTCACTCAATGAAATTAATAGGCATCAGGTTTAATACAAACGGAAGGAAGTACTTCTTCACACAATGCACAGTCAAACTGTGAAACTCATTACCAGAGGATGTTGTGAAAGCCAAAAGCATAACCAGCGTTCAAAAAGGAATTTGATAAATTCACAGAAGATAAATCCATCAATGGCTACTAGCCAAGATGGTCAAGGGTGCAACCCCATGCTCTGGGTGTCCCTAAACCTCCAGCTGCCAGAAGTTGGGACTGGAGGACAGGGGATAGATCACTTGTAATTGCCCTCTTCTGTTCATTCACTCTGAAGCATCTGGCATTCGCCCCTGTCGGAGACAGGATAATGGGCTAGATGGACCAATGGTCTGACTCTGTATGGCTGTTCTTGTTGTGATTTCCAGTGTAGTTGGATAGAGCTTTTAAAATCTCACATGAATTTGTATCCTGATGTAGCACCAACCAGACTGAGTATGAATAGAGTCACTGAGGTACATGAAAAATATGTTACTGAATCACATCTTTTCTCTCATTAGGGCTGCAACAGCACTACTTATATTCAGGATGCTTTCCAGCTATTGCTTCCGGTTCTTCAGATTTCACATATCCAGACCAATTGTTTGAAAGCACAAGAGTGACAGTTTCCCAGCAGTTGTCATCACTGTGTGTAAAAGAAACCACAAACCTAATCTCTTTAATGTATACAGTTTGAAGAGATGGCACAAAAGATGTCTGGCCACTGAGGGGCCTTTTGAGGACACTAAAAGCCGTTTTGCACATGCAGTACTGAAAAACGTTTGAGAAAAATCAAATAGAAGTTCTTTAACTAGATGTAGTTACTAGAATAGGTAATTTCTTTTCAAGTTAGTATATATTCTTCACATTAATTTAAACTGATGAAGTGTTTATTAAAGTTAGTATCGACTTCAATATGAAGGAGGTAATTAATGTTGACACTTTCAATTCTAAACAGTGATGTCTGAAGGAAATTTGAAAACAATGTTTTTTAAACATTTTGGACCTGATGCACCATTTCATTTTAATTCTCAGTTTAAAATGTTTACTTTTGAAAGTTAGTTTCTGTATTTAACCTTCATTAACTCTCAAGTTAACTTAAGCAAATGAACTCTGTTTTGAGCATTCCAGTATTATTTCTTCAGTGACAGTCTGATAGTAATCCTTAGCACTCATACCATGCTTTGGTGTTCAAAGAGCTGTACAACATTAAGCAAACTTAAGCTAATGAAAATTATGAAAAATATGCATATCAGACAATATAGTGAAGTGAAATTGTCTGAGCCAGTTAGAGCGTAGGCAAAACTGTACACGTGCTAACCCATAATTGTATACTTACTGTATTTATGCCAGTCCCTTCACTCTGGCCGAAAGACATTAAAGACCAGAGTAGAGGGATTTGTAGAGTAATCATATAGTTATTTCACAACTACACAGTAAATCAGAAAATACCTTCACTTTAGTTGACAGAACTCCCAATCTGTGTGCCCATAACAAACAAATTGCCTCATCTTCTCAGCCTTCTCCCCAATCTATCATTTCACCTAAATCTGGACTTTAAATACAGGTTTTTTTTAATAAAATGGATTACTGCTAGGGAGGGATTGGAACTAAGTTTTCCTATAAGGGTCAAAGAGGAGGAGAAGGAGTTATGAGAAGGTTGAGTTGGGTGGAGTGACAAGGTGGGGAGGTCACAAGTTGAAGCATGTTGTGGGAATATGGAAGAGGAATTCTGTGCACAGAGCCAACCTGAGAGGGTGGAAAGCACATTTCAGTATAACAGTAATTTAAGGGTTCTTGTGTTAAACTTGGTGATATCCATATTTGGGCTTAATAAATTTGCAGTCTTCAGCCTCAGGGTTTATTTTGCCCAGGTTAAAATTATCTCATGACAATACAAACCTTCAATTATTTAAGTAGCCGGTTCTCCTGAATTGTCCGTGTTTATTACATTTTTCTAATGTAATTAGAATTTAACTAATATAACTGTAATTCATATTGATATAGTGATGAGCTCTATTTAAATATTGTAAAATTGTAGCTAATATCTGAATGTATTTAATCGTTGAAGCAATGTGTTCACACATCATAAACATAATCCGAATAGAATACTAGGAAATGTTATAATTGTATTTGTTAGAAATGAGAAGTCATCTATCTGCGTAGGCATGGTAACTGTAGGGAGCCTAAATAAGAGATGACAGAAAGCAGGTCTGTGTCTCTGCCTTACATAATGAGGTCCATGTTCTGCTGTTATCTGTGTAGTGACTGTGTTTAATATTTCATCATTTAGATGGGAGATACTCATTATGTAGTTCTGTGGTTTGTTATGCACAATTTCTGTTCTGCCTGTGCAGCTGAACTTGGTAAGCTAAACCTGACATTCATTGTTACTTACACCATCTTGAAATAATAGCCCAATATGAAACAGAGGAGCACTTGGGAAAGTGTAGAAAAGCTACTGTAAACTGGTAGGCAAATTTACTGGCTGGGAAGGTAGAATAAAGCTCTCAACAGTAGCCCTCTTTACTCAAGGCTTGTTTTATTTCCAAATACTAGTCCCAAAACAAAAGCAAATAAATTCGAAATATTAGGTATTAACTGCCCAAATTTTTCCCAGCCTCAACCAGTTGGGAAGGGAGAGGACACATCCTTCCCCTTTGATAGCCCCACGTAGCTACTACAGAGAGACCCACACTAAGACTTCCTAGAACCTAGGTTTCTCCTTTTTGTTCCCCTGCCCTAGAGAGAAGAAGCTTTGTACTTCATTTCCATATACCAGGTCACATGTTTTCTTCTAGTCATGTGCCCTGCACCTGCAGCTCCCAGTTTTAAAGGGCACAAGTCCACAAGGGGTGCACTGGGATATGCGCATGCCTCCAAGGCCTAGTGCCTTGCTACAGGTACCTCGTTATTTAAAGTAATATTTTTGTTTAATCACAATGTTGTCAAACCAGTATACAGTGCATGATTAAAACCCTGTTTTCATTTTAAAGAGAGAGTATCACAAAAGGCAAAGTGCCTTTATTTATCAGTTATTACGTTTTAGATGTTATTGACTTTAAATTAGTTTAACCATTAATTATAGTTGAGAAAAGCCTTTCAGTCCAAACCAGACATATCAGAATTGTGCATTCGGTATGGGTAAGTGTGTTATTGCTGTCAAATGAATCGTTACTAAGGAATAGTTATGGCAGTTTCATATTACCCCTATGCAGAGGTTAATCTTTTTGAATTTAAAATTGGGCAAGTGTCTCAGGTTTTCTCTGGGGTCCAGAGCAAGATACATATAGTTGAACCTGACAAGGAAACACTGAAGGGGACAGCAAAAATCGGTTGTCTAATAATAATAAAAATGTTCTTTTAACTAAAGGTTGAACAGAATTGTATGGGAAACCCTAGGGGATACTGTAAGGAGCTGTTGAGGGAAATTATTTGAGACAGGGGATTTCTTATTTAAGGTGGTTTTTAGAACAGATTTCACTGTATTACTTAAATTATGCATGTAGTGTATCAGTGCTTTGACCTTAAGTGAAAATAATTTTTTTTAAAAAGAAAACTATATATGAAATTCCTTGTAAAATCTGCACAAGGAAAATCTCAAACTACTAAACCCTAAATACTTAATTTAAAAAAATCGTGTTTATGAAAGTCACTTATACTCATGGACAAACCAATTTTTCATATTGTGGAACATGATATTTGGTTGTTGAGTAATGATTCACTTTTACTATCCAGAGATGAAGGCTTCAGAATAAGCTAGGCTTTTACGTGCACTAGATTGAAATAGTGTTTGGGCTGGAATGTCTGCACATTTGCAAACCTGCAAATAATCCCAGCTATTTCAGGTGACTGCTTCTAGCTCATATTTTAGTTGGGTTTCAAACTATTTGACAGGGCATTTTTTATATGTCTGTATCAAAAGTATTTGCATTTTTTTTCCAAAATGGAAAAAAGAAAGGTATAATTTATTTGTTGCTGCTATTTGCTGTTCAATTATAAATGGCTTTTCTCAGTGATTGACTCCTGCATCCACTGCCTAATACAGTTGAACAAAGGAACTGCCACTTCCACTTTTTTGAAGTCCCTTAGATTAGCCACTGATTATCTTTTTCTAAATTGTAAAACGTACCTCTTTCTTTTTTACTTGTAATAGATGATTGCAGCCAGCAGCATTTCAGATGTTTTATTAATGATGCCAGTGTCATCAGCAGGTCAGGCTTCATAACCGCTTTAATGAGTCTGAAAGGTAGACGAGTCCTGTTTTGACACATTAGAGAACTTTTACCTTTGTCTGACTCACAGAAGCACTTTTTATCACATGAACAGTCACCCACTAGTAGTAGTATTTATGAGCCATTCTATTTTTAATTCAAAATGACAGCCCTGTCTCTTCCGTTGGTCTCAAAGGAATGGAAAGACTGGGTAAGGACTTTTCTGAGATCTTTTTAAAGCCATCTCAGAGCAAGGCTTAAAGTGACGCTGTCAACTAATTTGACCTACTTGGAAATGGTTGCGATCTGACTGGAAAGCCCTCTGGACTTTAAACAAGTATATTTCTTTTACCTAAAAATCAAATTCTGCTACTGAGAATATGATGACTAAAATAACCACTCTTATCATAGGCCCTATGTATTTGCATTATTTTGATACCTGACTCAGCATATCAACAATTTTGCTGTAACTGTCATGGTTGTTGATGATTGTGCATAAATGTGGAATTAAAATGCAAATAGTCATTATTTCAGCTGTATTCACAAGCCAGGCAGGGAGAAAAAAGGACATGATCTGTGGCAAAGGGGAGATTTATTTATTTTTTTAAGGTCTGATGACAGTACCAGAAGAGACTTTTTTTTTTAAGTGCTGAACATTGTTCAAAATAATGAAGAGATGATATTGAATTAGTTCCAGCAGGATCTGAGTCACAGTCTTTCTGAAGTAAAACAAAAATTAAGCATGAAGAAGATGAGGCAAAGATCAGAACATTCAAAGAAATAAAACACAAAGGAATGAGGGCAGTTACTTTGAAAGAACTGATCAAACTCGATCTGCAGTGCTCACTTCCCCCTATTGTATTTACCTCCAGCCCTTCACTCTGAAGTGCAGACCTGCTAAAAAATCAGCAATAGAGGAGTTTCCCCACTTTGATTGTGTCCCATTACCATCACTGGAGAAGATTCACTAATGGAGCTGAGGTCTATTCATTCCAGTTTTTAATTGTTTCCCCCCAGCCCAGAACTTAATGAGACTATTCCCTATGTAACATCATAGTAAAGTGCATAAACTGTAGAAAACAAAACAAACCCCCTAATAACGGCTAACTGTAACTCTATGAATGAAAGCTGCTGCTGCTGAAAAGGGGAAGCATGAGGACACTACGCCCAAGTAAATGACAGGTCGTTCTCTTGTGCATGACAGAGTGGAGGCACATTTGGCTCATAGGTTTCAGAGTAGCAGCCGTGTTAGTCTGTATTCACAAAAGGAAAAGGAGTACTTGTGGCACCTTAGAGACTAACCAATTTATTTGAGCATAAGCTTTCATGAGCTACAGCTCACTTCATCAGATGAAATTAAGTTCTCAATAGATTCCAAAGCCAGAAGGGACCACTGAGATCATCTAGCCTGACCTGTATAACACAGGCCATAGAACTTTCCCAAAATAATTCTTAAAGCAGATCTCCTGGAAAAACCATCCAATCTTGATTTTAACATTGCCTGTGATCGAGAATCCACCACAACCCTTGGTAAGTTGTTCAAGTGGTTAATTACCCTCACTGTTAAAAATTTACATCTTATTTCCAAGCTGAATGTGTCTAGTTTTGACTTCCCGCCATTGAAGTGTTCTGTACCTTTCTCTGCTAGACAGAAAAGCCCATTATCCCATATTTGTTTCCCATGTAGGTACTTAAGAGACTAAAGTTACCCCTTCACTGCCTCTTTGTTAAGGTAAATAGATTGAGCTCCCTGAGTCTGTCACTAGAAAACTGGTTTTCTAATCCTTTAATCAGTCTCATGGCTCTTCTCTGAACGCTGTCCAATTTATCAGCATCCTTCTTGAATTGTTGACACCAGAACTGGACACAGTATTCCAGCATCAGCCACACCAATGCCAAATACAGAGGTAATATGACCTCTCTACTGTTACTTGAGAATCCCCTGTTTATGACTGCAAGAACCTTTCAGTCACAGAGTCACACTGGAAGCTCATGTTCAGCTGATTATCCACCATGACCCCAAAATCTTTTTCAGAGTCTCTGCTTCCCAAGATACAGTCCCCCACCATGTAAGTGTTGTCTGCATTCTTTGTTCCTACATGTACACCTTTACACTTAGCCATATTAAAACACATATTGTTTGCTTGTGCCCAGTTTACCAAGTGATCCAGATGGCTCTGTATCAATTGCCTGTCCTCTTTGTTATTTAGCACTCCTCCAATTTGTTTGTCATCTGCAAACTTTTATCAGTGATGATTTTATGTTTTCTGCCAGGTCATTGATAAAATTGTTAAATGGCATCAGCCCAAAAACCCGTCCCTTTGGAACCCCACTAGAAACAAATCTGCTCAGTGATAATATATTTGTAAACGGAATTATGAGACCTATCGGTTAGCCAGATTTTTATCCATTTATTATGTGCCCATAACGTGGTGCATTCACCTCTCATGAGCACCTCGTATCAGCTGGGTATGATCCCATCCTCTCTCTGGTGTCCCCTGTAGTTTGTTACCCTCATCAGGCGGGTCTTCAGTGCTCTCCAGTTAAGTCACACATCATCTAAATGGATGACCCCCTTCCAGGATAACAAAGGTCCAAAAAAGGACTATCGCTGTGCCCTTGTTGGTATCTGCAGCCCTGTCTCTGGGCTCAGTTCTCAGCCCCTTCTGTACTAGCTTTAAGTCCATCTCTGCCCTGTTATAAAGCAGTGCCACCAGGGTTTTCTCCCTGGAGACTCTTTGTCCTCAGTGGTTCTCTGGTGTCCCAGCAATCCAGCCAGCTCACTCCTTAAATTCAGTCCTCTTCCCTCTGACTGTTCCCTGTTTGAGCAGGGTCTCACCCAAGCAACCTTGCCTGAAGAGACTCTGTCCTGTCTCTGTTTGAGCAACGTCTCTCCCATACGTCCTTGCCTTTAGAGTTCCTCTCTCCTATCCCTACTGGTCCCACCCATGAATTGACCTGTGTGACGAAGTGGGACTGTTCTTAATGTTTCCTCTGAATACTGTAGGGGTGCCTCAGTTTCCCCTATGCATTTCTTAAGTTTCTAGGTGGTGGGATAAGGGGGTGTAATTGTTGCAGAGCAAAGGGCCAGTGTACATAAATGGCCGACACTCTGTCTCCTGGCAACTGATGGCCTGGGCCCTTCCCCCCTGCAAGATGAGAGCTAAAGGGTTGGAGAACAAAGGAATCAGGTGACCTCCTGGCCCGGGAAAGGGACAAAGCCTAGAGGAGGAGGGGGTGGAGGATGAGTCAGTTTGGGCTGGCTTGGGACGTGGCGTGAAGTGCAGACGTGGTTGTCTGGCTCACTGCCCCCCAAAATGGACCCGGTTGAGAGGTCCTGTTCTCTGTACCTAAAGCTCTGTTTTAGACCATGTTCCTGTCATCTAATAAACCTCTGTTTTACTGGCTGGCTGAGAGTCACGTCTGACTGCGAAGTTGGGGTACAGGACCCTCTGGCTTCCCCAGGACCCTGCCTGGGTGGACTTGCTGTGGGAAGCGCACCGAGGGGCAGAGGATGTGAATGCTCAGAGGTCAGACCCAGGAAGGTGGAAGCTGTGACCTTTTTGCCTTAAAGACAATCTGCTCACAGAGAGGAGACTTCACCAGAGTCCTGACTGGCTTCATAAGGAGCAGTTCCAGAGCATCGCCCGGGGACTCCATGACAACCTGCTCAGGCCCTGCAATTCCTTTTAACTAAGCCTGCTGCACTCTGACTGGCTGCTTCCCTGCTGTTTTCCTGGGGTAGGGTGTGATAGGACCTCCAGCAGGGGTCCACAAAGGCCATAACCCCATCATAGTGCCATGTTAATTTTATATCATTCTAGTCTTTTTAATCAAAATGTGAGGTACAAAGTCAAACAACTTACAGAAGCCTTAGTCTTTTACATCAACACTGTTACATTTATCAACCAAACTTGTAATCATTAAAAAAAAATCATATTAATTTGATTGGATCTATTTTGCATAAACAGATGTTGATTGGCATTAATATTACCCTCCTTTATGTAGGATTCATACGGGGTTCATGCACTTGGCAACATTCAGGGCACACCCGGAGTGTTGTGTAGGAGCCGTGCACACACGGCTCCTCTCAAGGGCATGAACCTTGGAATCTCGCCCAGATGACATGAACCGTGGGAAGCCTCCCAGGACTGGGCTCAAGGCTCGAGAGCAAGGAATGCGGTAGATAGATATTGGTAAATAAGAATATTATACAAAGCCAGTGTATTCCTTTTATCTGTTGGAGTATGTAATGCGCGGGGGGAGAGAGAGAAATAAAAGAGAGGGTGGAAAAGCTGACAGGCGGACCAGCCCGTTGGCAGACCAGCCTGCTTGCTTGCTTAAAGCCTTGCTGTCTTGTATTTGGACCGCAACACTTTAATTCTTTATTAATTGAGTCCCGTATCAGCCACTCCATTATCTTGCCAGGGATTGATGTCAGACTGACAGGCCTATAATTACCAGGGTCATCCCATTTACCCCTTTTAAATATTGGCACACCATAAGCTTTCTTCCAGTCTTCTGGACCTTCCTCAGTGTTCCAAGATTTATTGAAAATCAGCATTAATGGTCCAGTAAGCTCCTCAGCCAGATTTTTGAAAACTCTTGCTTGCAAGCTTTCTAGGCCTTACGGTTTAAAAATGTCTGTCTACCTTTAGTAGCTGCTGTTTAACATCCTCCTGAAATACTAGTGGAATAGAAACAGTGTTATCATCTTATGATGAAACTACATCATTGTTTTTTTTTCCCAAATACAGAACAGAAATATTTATTGGACACTTCTGCCTTTTCTGCATTATTGATAATTCTATCATTCCCGTCTAGTAATGGATCAATACTTTAGTTAAGAAGTTTTTTGTTCCTAATATACTTTAAAAACTCCTTATTGTCCTTAACTCTGCTGGCCATAGATTTCTCCTTGTATCCCTTTGCATCTCTTATCAGTTTCCTACAGTTCTTCTTCGAGTGCTTGCTCATGTCCATTCAACTTAGGTGTGTGTGCCCGCCAGTGCCAGAAGTTTTTCCCTCAGCAGTATCTGTAGTGGACCAGCTCCAGTGCCCCCTGGAATAGCACACACTTGCTGCGGTATATAGGGCACCACCAGTTCCCCACACCCTCAGTTCCTTCTTGCCACCAGTGATGGTGCTGGAACTGTTGCTGCTTCAGCTAGTGTTGTTGCTGCTCGTTCATATGAACTAGTTATATCTTGTATTATAGTGTATATAATTTTCTGTAGTGTTTATAAATCCCTTAGCTATAGTTAGAGACTTGGTTCATCCCAAACGTGACTTTGCCTTGGGACGGGGCATACCCCAGTCCCCAGGCTTTAAGCCCTGTTATCGCTGCAAGAGGCCCATGCCCGTTAGTGATCCACGCAGCAGTTGTCTGCATTGCTTGGGCGAAGGACATGTTAGTGAAAAGTGCAAAATTTGCAAGTCCTTCAAGCCAAGGACTAAAAAAGAGTGCAATATTCATTTAAGAGCGCTCCTTATGGAGTCGGCCCTCACCCCGGCACCAGATTAATGCTCCAACTTGGCACCGAGTACCTGTACTCAGAGCCCCACCAGGAGCATCCAATGGCCAGCATCGGTCCCCATCCGTGGCTCCAACCAAGAAGCCCAAGAAGGTGGTGCGAGGCCAGTCTCCAACCTCCCGTAAAGGAAAGGATCACACTGGGTTTGAGCAAGGTCTCATGCCGGGCAACTCTTCACCCACGTCGGGATCTTGGACCCAAGCTCCCTTGGAGCGATGTAGCCCAACCCACTCCCCGCCAGCTACCCCGGATAACAGCAGAAGCCTCCATCAGCTCCTGGTGCCAGCCACGCCAGAGGCTCTGCAGGCAGCACAAGAGATCATGTCCTTCCCGGTGCCGCCCACACCAGCTCCTGCAGTTCTGTGGTCACAGGGTAAACCCACGTTCGGACTGCTTTGGTCCCCATCTCAGCAGCACCGTTCCCCGTCGCAGGGAATGTCCCACCAGCACTCGCCCTCCCGTAGCATCTGACTGTGAAAGGAAGATAAGGCACAGCCCCATTCAGTCCCCGGACCTTGGGCACAGGCAGAGAGGCTCGAGGCGCAGCTCACCGGCCACTGGTCGCAGACCTTTGGAGGCACACCCCCCCCAGCAGGAGTACCAGTCCCAGCACCTGGTATTTCCGAGATCTCAGTACCATTCCAGGGACCTGTCAAGGGATCAACGTCACCATTCCTCGGACCGTCGCCGATCCCCTATGTCAGCATACCGCATGCAGGCGCTTCCCCGCACTGGGCTCATTCTGACTCCCGATCATGCTCCTCATCCTGATACCATTCGTCAAGCACAAGACGTAGATCACCGGCTCCAAGCTGTCACAGATTCGTCGAGCACCACTGGTCCCTAAAACCCCACTCCAGATCGGACTCAAGGCGGAGTGACCAGCACCGGTTGGGACAGAGCCACCATTCTGCTCTGTCCTAGTCACCTGGGAGCGACCGTTCAGGATCCAGCCCTGGTTTGGAGTGAGGTTCCCTGACAGCAGGACAAGCTCCAATACCAGCGGTACCAGCTACATTGTCAGCACTGAAACCAGCCTCAGGCCCAGTGGCTGGCGCCGTGGTACCCATGGAACCCGTGGAGGTTCACCCAGCCCTCACAGGCTGCCCGCTCAGTGTCCGGAGCCTCAGAGAGACCAGCTGCCTCTCTCTCCCGCCCTCCTATGGTGCACAAAGCCTTGGGCGCAAGGACCCCACAGGTCCAAGAGGGAGCAGGGGAACAAGCCACCGGACCACCTATGTTTGTGGAGGACACTACGGCACCGGCATTTTCCTCATCATCATCAAACGAGGCTATAATGGGGCCCCCTCCCCCGGTTCCTCCAGATGATGCTAAAGCACACCAAGAACTACTGAAGTGTGTCACTGCCAACCTGGGTCTTCAGGCAGAGGAGCTAAAGGAGCCTTCAGACTCTCTCCTCAATGTCCTCTGCTCCACAGCACTGTCCAGGGTGGCTCTGCCGCTTCATGAAGGAGTCTCAAAGATTACCAATGCCCTGTGGCCAACTCCCTCCTCCCTGCCATCCATCTCCAAGAGGGCTGAGTGCAAGTACTTTGTGCCATCCAAAGGCCACAAGTACCTGTACACCCATCCTGCTCCCAACTCCCTAGTGGTAGAAGCGGTTAACCACAGGGAGTGACAAGGTTAACCCCGGAGCTACCCCTAGGAACAAAGACTCCAAGAGACTAGACTTGTTTGGGCATAAGGTTTATACATCCTCTAGTCTCCAGTTGACAATGGCCAACCATCAAGCCCTCCTGGGACGCTATGATTTTAACATGGCAAGCCATAGCCAAGTTTGAGGGGTCTCTTCCTGAGGCCTCTAGGAAAGAGTTCTGAGCTATTATGGAGAGAGGAGAGCACGACTGCAGCCAGGGTGACACTCCAAGCGGCGTCAGATGCAGTGGACACTGCCGCCCGAACCATGGCCTCAGCTGTCGCCATGTGCCGGGCTTCCTGGCTGCTTCTCTCTGGCTTCTCCATGGAGGCTCAGTAGTCAATGCAAGACGTCCCTTCTGTTTGCAGAACAGATGGACAATAATCTCCATGGCCTAAAGAACTCCTGCACAACCCTTAGAACACTGGGCCTGTATGTTCCCGGCCCTGCCCGCAAGTGGTTTGAGCCGCAGCAGCCTAAGGGCCAGGGGAGCCACCCTTGCCAGGAGCCTCCCCGTAAGAAATCCAGAGGCTACAAGAGGCATCCTAGCCAACAACCTTCGCAGGCCCTTCAGTCAAGCTCAACCAGCAATAAGCAGGCAGGCAAGTGCTCATTTTGAGGGTATGCCCAAGGGCGACCTTCCGGACTGTTCCCAGGATCCTCCCTCCCCTATTTTTGCCAACCACCTTTCTCCTTTCCTCCCTGCAAGGGTATCTATAACATCGGACCAATGGGTCCTCAGTATGGTGGCATGGGGTTACACCCTTCAGTTACTTTCTACCCCTCCTTCCCACCCATTCTCTCCATCTCTCTTCAGGGACCCTTCTCACAAGAGTCTCCTCACACAGGAGGTAGAGGGGTTACTGCATCTAGGTATGGTGAAGATCATTCCTCCAGAGTACAGAAACAAGGGGTTCTATTCTCACTACTTTTTAATCCCAAAGGCCAATGGCAGTCTGCGACCTATCCTGGACCTCTGAGACCTGAACCGCTTCCTAGCGAAGCTGAAGTTCTTCATGGTGCCCCTGGCCTCCATCATGCCCTTCCTGGATCCGGGAAACTTGTACACCACCCTCAATCAGAAAGATGTGTACTTTCACATCGCCATCGTTGAGGGACACAGACGCTTCTTCTGCTTTATGGTAGGTCCCAACCACTATCAGTTTGCGGTCCTCCTGTTTGGCCTAGTGACCCCACCACAGGTATTTACCAAGTGCATGTTGGTGGTGGCTGTATTTACTAAGTGCATGTCAGATGTCAAGGGCAGCTCCAGGTCCCAAGGCATGTCGCGATGCTGTTAGCCACCTATCATTGCCTCAGCCTGTTGGTAAACAACAAAAAAATCCATGTTAGTTCTGGTACAGAGGATAGAGTTCATCGGAGTGGTGTTCAACTCTATCTATCACTGGAGAGATTCTGGGCACTGAAAGACCTCATTGCGGAAGTCTCCACATTTCCCTCACCACGGCCAGGGTTTGCCTGCACCTACTAGGTCACATGGCAGTGCCAGGCTTTGGATGCGACCCCTGCAGCCATGGCTGGCAACTGTCTACTTCCCGTCCAGGGACCATCTGGAAAAGGTCGTTACCATCCCTGCAACTGTACTTACCTCGCTGCGATGGTGGACCAACCCCGAGAAAGTCCTGAAGGAGTCCCCTTCGACAGCAGTCCTCACTCGTTCGAGTTGGTTTCTGACACCTCGGACCTCAGCTAGGGGGCACACCTCGGCACCCTCCAGACCCAAGGTATGTGGTCCCCAGAGGAAATGACGCTACACATAAATGTCAAAGAGCTCAGGGCGGTGCGCAAAGCGTGCGCGGTCTTCCGACCTTACCTGTTGGGCAAAGTGATCAGAGTCCTGACAGGCAACACAGCCTCGATGTTCTGCATCAACAGACAAGTTGGAGTGCGATCCTCCGCCCTCTGCCAAGAGGCAATCTGTCCTTGGGACTTTTGCATTGACCATGGAATCCACCTAGAAGCATGTCACCTTCCGGGTGCCAAGAACACACTAGCAGATCACCTAAGCAGGGACTTCTCTCACCACGAGTGGGTGTTCCACCCGGAGGTAGCTGGCATGATTTTCCAGAGGTGGGAAACTCCCCAAGTGGATTTGTTCGCCACCAGGCAGAACAGGAAGTGCCACAGGTTTTGCTCCAGACGGGGTCTGGACAAGGGCTCCCTCTCCAACGCCTTCCTCCTGCCATAAGCAGAAAGTCTGATATATGCATTCCCTTCAATTCCGCTCATCAGCAAAGTCCTAGCGAAAATCAAAAGAGACAAGGCTCAGGTTATCATGATCGCCCCGGCGTGGCCTTGCCAGCACCGGTTTGGGATGCTATTAAGCCTGTTGACGATCCTTCTGTGGCCCCTGCCAAACCGACCAGATCTGCTGTCACAGGTTCACTGTCAACTAGTGCACCCCAACCTCGCATCCCTCCACCTCACGGCATGGATGTTGTGTGGCTGAACCCTGAGGAATGGGCCTGTTCGGAAGAGGTCCAGAAGGTCCTTCTCAACAGTAGAAAGCCCTCGACTAGACAGACTTACCTGGCAAAGTGAATGAGGTTCTCCCACTGAGCGGCCAAACGGGGCATCTCCCCTTCGCATTCTTCAGGGCAGTCAATCTTAGACTACCTGCTTCAGTTGAGGAACCAGGGCCTGACGCACTCCTCTATCAGAGTACATCTGGCTGCTATTTCTGCCTTTCATCCACCCATCTAGGGGCAGATGGTGTTCTCCCATGTCATGACAGTCAGGTTCCTCAGAGGTCTCGAGAGACTTTTTCCTCAAGTTCAGTCCCTTGTCCCTCAGTGGGATCTCAACTTGGTACTGTCTAGGCTCACAGGCCCGCCCTTTGAGCCTTTGGCCTCATGCTCTCTGTCTCACCTATCGTGGAAGGTAGCTTTCCTGGTGGCAGTGACATCGGTGAGGCAAGTCTCCGATCTGTGAGCCCTGACCTCAGAACCGCCATACATGGCCTTCTATAAGGACAAGGTCCAGCTCCGGCCCCACCCAGCTTCCTTCCCAAGGTGGTGTCTACTTTCCACATGAGCCAGTACATCTTCCTTCCGGTCTTCTGCCCTAAGCCCCATGAGACTAGTGAAGAGAGGTGCTTTCACGCTTTGGACGCAAGAAGGACCCTGACTTTCTACCTAGATTGGACAAAGCCATTCCATAGGTTGACTCAGCTTTTCATCTCTACAGTTGATAGGATGAAGGGCCTCCTGGTGTCCACGCAGAGGATTTCTAACTGTCCGAATGCAGAGGATTTCCTCTTCCATTCGGACCTGCTATGAGTTGGTGGGAGTCCCTCTGCCACCAATCGTCAGAGCCCACTTGACCAGAGCGCAGGCATCTTCGGCAGCCTTCCTGGCACACTTCCCGATACAGGACATCTGTCGAGCCGCGACATGGTCCTCGGTGCACATGTTCACAGCCCACCATGCCATCACTTAGCAGGCCAGGGGTGATGCTGGGTTCGGCAGAGCAGTGTTTCAATCTACATATCTGTGAACTTCTACCCACCTTCCAGGGGTACTGCTTGGGAGTCACCTAAGTTGAATGGACACATAACTGGTGTTCTTTGAGATGTGTTGCTCATGTCCATTCCACAACCTGCCCTCCTTCCCCACTATTGGAATTTCCGGCAAGAAGGAACTGTGGGTGGAGGAAATGGGTGGTGCCCTATTTACTGCAGCATATGTGCACCACTCCAGGGGGTGCGGGAGCCGGTCCCCTACAGATACTGCTGAGGGAAAAACTTACGGCACCAGTGCATGTGGTGAGCACACACACCTAAGTTGAATGGACATGAACAACACATCTTGAAGAACACCGGTTACGGAAAGGTAACTGTCTTTTCCTAGCTTCTGATTTGTTGTCATTACTATCGGCTTTCCCTTTATTCCATTTGTTTTATAGATAGACTTCTAAACCAGGTCATTTTTTTTAAAATTGATACAGCCTTCTTCCTCGATTGTGGCTTTTGGGGCATTTGGTAAAGTATTCTTTATCATTCACATTTTTCTAATTAAATTCTTTCTCCCAGCAGAGTTGGCTCATAATTGTTTTCAGCTTTTTGAAGTTAGCCCTTTTAAAGCAGAGAGAGAGAGAGTGTGAGTGTGTGTGTGACCATCACTAGTCTGGCATTTATTCTCTTTGCACATCATAAATGTGATAAAGTCACGATCATTTGTACCTAAGCTACCATTAATTTTTAGTTCTGTGATCAGTTCTTCTTTATCTGTCAAGATTAGGTCAACGAAAGGAATCTAACTATGGGGCTAAACTCAAGCACCCAAGAGTGGGGCACTGTGTAATTCAACAAGAATTTTTAAACATTTGTGGAGACATCTCAATCCCATTTTTGAGCATGTAACTTCACAACCCTACTCATGGTGCTTCTGATCACTTTGGACACTGTTCATCAACAGCTCAGATGCAAAGGGTTGCATAGGAAGCATTAGCACTCAGGAATTGGTTGATTACATTGAATAGAGCTGGGCAAAAAATTTTGAACACTTTTTTTCACCAAACCATTCAGGTTGACTGAAACATTCTGTCAAGTATCAGAGGGGTAGCCGTGTTAGTCTGGATCTGTAAAAGCGGCAAAGAGTCCTGTCGCACCTTAGACTAACAGACGTATTGGAGCATAAGCTTTCGTGGGTCCGACAAAGTGGGCATTCACCCACAAAGCTTATGCTCCAATACGTCTGTTAGTCTATAGGGTGCCACAGGACTCTTTGCCGCTGAAACATACTGAGAATTCATGTTGAACTAACTGAATTGTATTGGTCAAAACCAAAAAAGTTTGGAAAAAATTTAAATGTTTTGATTTTCAGTTGGAAATGACTATTCCTTTCAAAATTTACTTCTGTCTAATTTTTGTTTTAATTTTAAAAGGGTAAAAAAAGTCAAACAAAATAAAACATTTCATTTCAGTTTGAATGAAATGTTTCATTCACCTGAAACATTTTTCCCAACTTTTTCAGTTTGCTGAAATATTTTAAAAATTCCATTTCAAGTCAACCCAAAACATTTTTTTTATTTTTTCAGTTCATCTGGTGAACTGAAAAAATAAAATTGATGAGGAGGAAATCAAATAGCTACATAAGTTATAGTTTAGCCCAATGACATCTAAGGAGTGAGAAAGAGGAATTGTATCGGTTGGTATAATGGGGTCTGAGCAGAAGTAATGGAATTAAATTAAGGGAAAAATAGGCTTATGTGAAGAAAAAATTCCTGACAGTGAGATCTCTTTCGATTATTGAGTAATCTCTTATAGAAAGCAGTGAAAGTGCCACCCCTTGAAGCATTTAAACCTTCAGTAGAAAAGCACTAACAATCTGTCATTGATTTAAAATAACCTAAACATCACCCTTCCATCCGTAAGTTTCAATAAAGAAAACCAAACTAAATAGAGGCAAAAGTTTATTTTATATACTATATTTAAGAGGCCATTTCTGGAAGGTTTGAAGTTATTATTACAACTAACCATATCAGCCCCAAAGACACAACAAAATCAAGGTTTTTCCTGGATTTTTTTGTAATATGATGACACAAGCAGTAGAAATAAATATTTCAAGTTTATCCAACTAGATATAAAAGTTTCAAATAGGCTCAGCCATTCAAAAACTAATGTTCACAATTGTTCCTATTAAATCTGAACTGCTCGGTACAGTATAATGACTAGAGAAGCAATTTCAGAAAGCTTCTGGAGGGAAGAGCCATATAAATGTAAGAGATGGAGGTTATTCAGTATTAACATGATGCTAAATTACTGCATATCATATTTGCAATGGGCAGTTTACAATCTGTTCATCCTGATGGATTTAGCACAAGGGAGTTAGAAGCCCTGGCTCTGCAATTTCAGTCTCTTGCTGGTAATTTATGGCTAAATTGTACCCACAAATAATGTGTAAGCACAGAATGAGTTTGGGACCCTGATAAGCCCAAACAGCTCCACTACACTCAAAGGATCAGTAATAAATGGAAAATAAGGAAAAGTTGCAGGAGATAATGAGTCTGAATTCTAATGACCTAAGCTGGTGCAAAAATAGGATTGCAATTATCAAGTAGTACAAAATCCATTTGGTGCTGCTAATGAGTTGTTTAAAAAAATTGGTTTCATAGTTTGAAGCCAAATCTGCACTATTTATCCACATTTTCCCCTTAACCCATTAAGATCCTGCAGTCTTTGTACATACAAAACTCTCATTGACTTCACTGCAAAAGTTCCATTGTTTTCACATTGAACTTCAAGATTTAGCCCATGATATGTGACCCTTCTTGCTTCTTTAGCAGCAGCCAGCAACTACACCTTTAAGGATCATTGTCACCTATGACATTCACATTTCACAAACTAACATCCATGGTCCATCAAAATTTTCCATTTAAAACAGTCTCATTTTTTCACAGAGAATACAAATTGATTTCTTCTCAGCTGGAAAGAAAAATTATAGCAAGGATAATCTCTCAACTTTGTAAGTATAAATCCTGAATGATCCCAAAATAGATATGAAATCTATAGTCTTCCACTGAGGTTGATGCTACAGCACCATATCAGTTTATCCATTGTTCATATTTTAATAGAGTGGTTTTGACTAATACAAAATCATGTTAACTGAGGTTCCTGGCATTCTCAGGAATAAAAGGTGACTAAGGAAGGATGTTTTGGAAATGAAGATGACTTCTTTCATGGTGTATCGATTATGTTTCGTACTGGAATGCCTGAAACTGAAGAAGAAACTATTATCAGATAAAAGGAATGTGGGAGAAAAAAGAGAGCCATTTCTCATTTACTTTAAGTTTAGTGGATCCTCTCATAAAGTATTTAATAAATGTAGTTTTCTTATAACTTTCACTGTACTGAATTTTCCTTTTTATCACCAAGGGAAAAAAAGTCTAATGAAAAAACAGTCAAAATGAAGGATAAGATTATGCTCCAATACGTCTGTTAGTCGATAAGGTGCCACAGGACTCTTTGCCACTTTTACAGATGCAGACTAACACGGCTACCCCTCAAAATGAAGGACAGGAGCAAAATCAATAGCCAGGGAATTCTGAAGCCCTGATAACCCAGGAGACCTAATGTAAAGGGGATACAGTGGCCTTTACCCACCAAATAAAGGCCTGTGATACCCAGGCCTGTCCCTAACTGCTCTTTCCTGGCTCTCGAGATTCTGCACATTAAAATTTCCCCCACCCAAATAATGAAAAAAGATTTCTGTGTGTCTGCTCAGTTGTGGTTTTATGACTCAAGTGAACCCCAGAATCCTTTATGTTGACTGTCAAGATAGCTCTTCAATGCATCACTGCAGCTGGTGCGGAGGATGCTGGGGGCATTTTTGAGAAATAATAGGTGCCTACTGGAGGTGAGTGAGCACAACTGGGGACACCCTTTTGAAAGAGGAAATGATAGAAAAATGGGACCAAATCAACTAGTGAGAGGAAAGGAGCAGCAAACAAGTGAGAGATTGAAGCAAGATTTAAATCCCATTCTCGTCTAGGATGCCAGCATACCAAGGCACAGGCTTGTCAATAATTAAATGAGGGCAGCCATTTCCTCATTCGCAAATGAATGAAAGTCTAATATTCAATGAGTGAGATGTCACAGACAGACTTTGGGAAGCTGGGCTGTGGAAAATGATCCAGACCTGATAGCTCGTCCTTATCTCTAACGGGGCAAAGGAGAACCCCGTACCTGAGCAATACCAAACTCTGACAGTGTCCATATACATCCAAAACCAAATAGGCAAGCGGAACTCAAAGTACTATCTCAGGCAAAACTACATTGACCCTAATACTCCTAACACACCTGAACTACTGAAGTCAAACTGTATTTTAGCAAATACGATTTTTTTGGAAAATTTACGATTAAACCAAAAGTATATCCTTTCTGTAAGCCTGCAGACTTAATGTACGTAAATAATGAAGGATTTTCTTAAGCTTTTAACTTAAGTAATTTTTCATATACAATGACAATTCTGTGGAAGTATCTGTAGGCCCCTGTCTTCTATGTAGTTTTGTTTTGTGTGTTTCAAATATGATCTATTTCATTTTCAGACATTAAAACACCTTTCAGTATGTATGTCTTTTCAGACTTGTCTGTCTCCATGTCTGTTGAGATTAGAACTGACACCTATATCCAGATGCTTCTGAATTTTGAGGAAGTTTGAAAGTGAATCTGAACTCCACAGTTGGGCCCACCTCTGATTGAAACCCACATCTTCAGTCATATCTGCTGACTGCTGTAATGTGGTCAGAGTGGACTGATGGTGGAATTCTTTGCTGTTTGCATTTGGTCAGCAAATTATTTATTATTTCAAACGCATGGTTCTTTTCAGGACTCGTTAGCAAATTGTTTCCCCCGCTGCTTTCTCTGGTTCCCATAGCCTCACTCCTTGTCAGAAACAACTGTCAGCTTGCTTCTGAAATCCAGGACACACTACTCCACGTGCCAAGGTTTCTGCTAAAGTCTTCAGGGGCACACAATCTTTTAACAGACTAAAATATTAGTTTATTGATCAGTCTTGGTGCTAAAAGAAAAATTGATTTTGTTTTCCTGCCATCTAGCTCTTGTGAAACATATTTTCAAGTTCACCACCTTCTGCATCTTGGCCAGAAATACGATGTAATTTATTTAGAGTACATATTGCATGTGGTTAATCTGTTGATTTTAACAATAGATGGGAAAGCCGAATCATCTGAGAGGTTTAAGGTATTTGTTTACCTCCTACGCCTGCTGAAAATGCTCATGTTCAGGTATTGCAGGCAATATCTCTGCTGTTTGTGGGATAGCTGTGGGTCTTCGTTGGTTGGGCTCTGTGAAAAGAGAAAATAGTTTTAGTCCACATTAATAAGTAGCAAAAACATCTGAGGAATGTTACACTTCAGGCACCTAACTCCCATTTGATTTCAATGAAAGTTAGGCACCTAATCTGTTCAAGTACATTTTTAAAAAATCCCACTATCAGGAGTCTAAGTCCCATTGAAAGTCAGAGGGATTTAGGTGCCTAAGTCACTTAGAAACTTTTGAAAATTTTACTCAGTGAAAATACAGAAACATCTTTTGTAAGAGCAAATTCAGGGCTAAATCAAAATCATATAAAGCTGTAGATTTGCTAGCAGGAAGCAGAAAACTCAATCTGTGGACTTTCCAGAGCATCATCCATATGGAAGGGCTGAACAACCACCCCACAGAGGTTCAAAGGCTATTGTGGCTACAGGGGGAGCATGGAGTGCTCCCAGGAATCACACAGTTACCAACATACATCTGCAAGTGGTGGAGGCAGCGTAGGGGTACGAGGACACCCCAACAGGCTGGCATTGGAGCTGCCCTATAGACAAGACACCTTAGTGGGGCCCACGTAAGGAGTCTGAGTCATTAGGAAATGAAGGAATTGGAGCTTGCTAGAAGCTCTTCATAAGCTACCATTCAAGAAATCAGCATTATCTGATATGATACATTTTATGCAGATCTGAAATGGGATGATGTTGTAGATAGTATCTTAACTCCAGATCCATCTGCTCCCTGCACAGCCACAACCCCTCCAAACTTGCAAAGGAACTTCTATATGTTCCAAGGAGGAGGACAAATTATACTGCTTAGATTAAGACACACCCTGTCCAAACATGCATCTAATTTATGCCTCCCCTTTTTGTAAATATAATTCGAAAGTACAATTCAGCTCTCAACATTTAAGTAATTAAATTTGAAAAACAAGGTTAAAATAGAATTGTGAATGTATCCATTCTCCCGTCAGAATCTAAGTGTAACTCCCACTGTTATGCCTGCATATCAAATGGAGAAATGACCCAGACATATATTGGACCAGTGTTCTGGTCCTGTTGTCTGTGGCTATGACTGTGGACCTGGGCAGCTGAAATCATAGAATAGAATATCAGGGTTGGAAGGGACCCCAGAAGGTCATCTAGTCCAACCCCCTGCTCAAAGCAGGACCAATTCCCAGTTAAATCATCCCAGCCAGGGCTTTGTCAAGCCTGACCTTAAAAACCTCTAAGGAAGGAGATTCTACCACCTCCCTAGGTAACGCATTCCAGTGTTTCACCACCCTCTTAGTGAAAAAGTTTTTCCTAATATCCAATCTAAACCTCCCCCACTGCAACTTGAGACCATTACTCCTCGTTCTGTCATCTGCTACCATTGAGAACAGTCTAGAGCCATCCTCTTTGGAACCCCCTTTCAGGTAGTTGAAAGCAGCTATCAAATCCCCCCTCATTCTTCTCTTCTGCAGGCTAAACAATCCCAGCTCCCTCAGCCTCTCCTCATAACTCATGTGTTCCAGTCCCCTAATCATTTTTGTTGCCCTTCGCTGGACTCTCTCCAATTTATCCACATCCTTCTTGAAGTGTGGGGCCCAAAACTGGACACAGTACTCCAGATGAGGCCTCACCAATGTCGAATAGAGGGGAACGATCACGTCCCTCGATCTGCTCGCTATGTCCCTACTTATACATCCCAAAATGCCATTGGCCTTCTTGGCAACAAGGGCACGCTGCTGACTCATATCCAGCTTCTCGTCCACTGTCACCCCTAGGTCCTTTTCCACAGAACTGCTGCCTAGCCATTCGGTCCCTAGTCTGTAGCTGTGCATTGGGTTCTTCTGTCCTAAGTGCAGGACCCTGCACTTATCCATATTGAACCTCATCAGATTTCTTTTGGCCCAATCCTCCAATTTGTCTAGGTCCTTCTGTATCCTATCCCTCCCCTCCAGCGTATCTACCACTCCTTCCAGTTTAGTATCATCCGCAAATTTGCTGAGAGTGCAATCCACACCATCCTCCAGATCATTTATGAAGATATTGAACAAAACCGGCCCCAGGACCGACCCTTGGGGCACTCCACTTGATACCGGCTGCCAACTAGACATGGAGCCATTGATCACTACCCGTTGAGCCCGACAATCTAGCCAGCTTTCTACCCACCTTATAGTGCATTCATCCAGCCCATACTTCCTTAACTTAAATCACATACAGACTATGAGATAGTTGCTCTGAAACTGCCTTGGACCCATATATTTTTTTATCCTCCCTTGTAAAACACAGTAAAAAACCCAAATTAGTCACTAGATTTCATACTTTTCTGCCTAAATTTCATGCCTTTTGAAGCTGGGAGGTCTGTTTTAAATATCGTGGCAAGATTTGCTTTTTTCTCTGCATTACTCACCTAAGCTATAGAAGAAGAGACAACAGCTCACCTATGTCAAATATTAACTGAGGAGGAACAGAATCAAATATGTGATGCTCTACTTGGCCAAGATTAAAACAAGAAAATTCCTTCTTAACTAGTCTTCACATCTATTTAACATTGCTGAAGATGCATCCTGCCTGCCTTCTTCAACAAGAAGGAATGCTGCAGAATAGGTAGGAGAGGTGGGCCTGGGCTTAGAGTTCCCTGGAATGCCAACACTGTTCTATAAATTGAGCCTAATTCTGCTCTTATTTACACCACATTGACTTAAATGAGGTGACACAGGTATAGCTGAGGGAAGATTTGAACTATTTTCTCTTATGTCAGAGACAAGGGACTATCCTTTTAACAGGACAATAAGGGAAACAATGCAGTAATTTGAATGATTTGAGGTAATGTGTCTTGTTCACTTATTTACACACACTGTAGCCACTGAGCCCCTTTACTCTCTTTCATGAGCTACCCACATCTTCGAAGTCTACATGTTGTAAGAGCGCAACCACAGCCAGCTGCTACTTCTATTCCCACACAGATGGGCAGGGATGGACAGACACAGTGGGGACCGGGCAGGATCTGCTCCTCAACACATTGGCCAGTGCCTCAAAGCCAGCACAGAAGGGGAAGCACCAAGTTTTGATTCTCAGAGCCTTGGTTCCTGACCAGATTGTGCAGGGCAGTGACATCCTTCCCCTTATTCAGGCTAGATGGTAAAATTATAATCCAGCCCTTCATTATTAGAGGTCACTGTCAATATAAACCCCAGATACCAAACAAACCATTTCATTTACCATGTTACTAATGTCAGAGGTTGTTAAAATGGAAAGAGTTTTAAATATTCCAGTTTCCTTTCCATCATTTATATTGCTTGCTTGCTTTTGCAGTGTCCTCCTGCCTGAACAAAGAAAGTCAATTAAATCACTTTTACTTTTATCTTATATCAGGGGTGGCCAACCCGTGGCTCCGGAGCCACATGCGGCTCTTCAGAGGTTAATATGCGGCTCCTTGTCCAGGCACCGACTCCGGGGCTGGAGCTAAAGGCGCCAACTTTCCAGTGTGCCGGGGGGTGCTCACTGCTCAAACCCTGGCTCTGCCACAGGCCCTGCCCCCACTCCACCCCTTCCCACCCCCTCCCCTGAGCCTGCCATGCCCTGACTCCTCCCCCTCACTCCCAGAGCCTCCTGCACACCACAAACCAGCTGATCAGGAGGTGCCAGGAGGCACTGATCAACAGGGCTGCCGGTGGGTGGGAGGCACTGGGAGCGGGCAGGGGGGACCTGATGGGGGAGCTGCTGACGTATTACTGTGGCTCTTTGGCAATGTACATTGGTAAATTCTGTCTCCTTCTCAGGCTCAGGTTGGCCACCCCTGTCTTGTATAATCATTTTCAGTTTCAATTTCTTAATGTGGTACTGCTTGGCTTGCAAACACATCAGGTTAATGTTTATTTGTTTAAAATAACTGCTACCACTGGAATTTAAAAAACAAAATCACAGGGAAAATTTCTATTGGCCTTAGGTTTGCAGAATTTGGGATTTTGAATTAATAGTATCTCTATTGTTTCAATGTACAGTTCTATCTTTTATATTTTTAAGGGCTAGGATTTCATTGATTTGCCTGGTTACTGTGTGTACTTTCCTATTCCTGGGCTACATTCATTTTCATAAAAGAATTACATAGGTAGCCCTAAAACTTCAGCTGAGTGATATAGATGTGATGGTAAAATGAACCTAACAAAATAACGTATTGGAAAAATATACCTTGCAATTCACAAGTTATTGAATTTTCAGTTATATATTTGTTTCTACGTAATGATCTTTGTTATATTCAGTGACATTATGGAGATTTATTCATAGTCTGTCTTCAGCTCCTATGACGTGAATGCTAATTTAATAATGTTGAAAGGCAGAAGCATCATAACATCGTTTTAAAAAAAAAAACCCAAAATGTCCTAAGTTCATTAAAGTTAACTTTGCATTGTCATGAGCACGACAACTTAGTTGGAGAATGTATTCTAATATGTAATGAGTCAAAGTATGGCTCTCTGAAACAATGGAGGTAGTAGATATTTATAATCCATCTTGCAACGGCTGATCTTAAAACTAGTGCTTAGGAGAAACAGCATTTCTTTCCATGTGGTCTTGATTCTGCTTGCTGTATGGGTGTAAACCAGGAGTAATTTCACTCAAGTCAGTGGCGTTATGATGGTTTAAAACCAGCGAATGGCTCCATAATCAGCCCTATGGTGTTAGTAAAAGCAGTTCATAAGCAAGAAACTTTTCAGTCAAATGGGTAGCCTGGAGTGGAAGGAACATAACATTAAGACCAATTACATGTTCTTTCTTCAACATCATAAATTTACACTGGGATTTCAAAAGACACTCCATGGTCAAAAAACCCTTAGACATACAGTGCTAAACAATGCTATTGTGAACATAGTGACAAAACAAGAATGTTATTAGTGAGAGCTACTAAAGACAAAAGATTTCAGAGACAGATTCCTTTCCTGAGGGATGAAAATAATGAGCTCATAAATACATCTTCAGAAGTTAGCCAGCTCTCTAAAAGTTGGAAATATAAATTGTATTCCCAAGAGTGCTTAGGCAGACAGGAAGCTATCCGCTCGTTTCTAGGTAAGACTGAAATGCCACAAGTTACTGGATTATAGAGAGAAATTATTGAGACTCTTGAAACTGCTGAAGAAATTGGCAAGACAAGGATATTGCTAATATGTTGAATGATCAGCGAGGTGCCCAAGTCTAGACAGTTTAAAAACTATTTTCCCATTTGTTGACTTTGTAATTTTTTTTTGCCATTTACAGTTATTTCAGAGGACTCCTGGTTTGTGTTAATCAATAAAAAGATAAGGAAATCAAATTACATGGAATTTATTAAACAGTACGGCTCTTCTAGTAATATCAATAATACTCTGAGCCCAGGACAATTCTTTCCTTTCTTCCAGCAAAGATATTTTGACCAAGTTGAATAATCTCCTCAGTTTAGTATGTTGGTTACCAACTCAACCCTGCAGTGCGTTGAGCCATGCACCAGAGTCTCCCTGGGTTGCTAATAATGTACACTAAGAAGGTCAAATACTGATTCCTGCCCAAAGCCATATCAATGGGTTCTGCGCAGAGGGAAGGAATGGAATCCTCCCCCTTCACCAGGCTTTGGAAAACCAGCACAGCCATTTCAAGTTGCTACTATCGTTTTGAATCTATCCTTTAATGTGGGCTTTAGTCAAGAGGAGCTTGCAGAGTCATGGAGTCTCAGGCCACAATACCTTATCTGCCAAGGCCCTGATGTGGGATGGAATATGTGACAAGGGACCGAAAATGAGGAACACAACAAAATTATTGATGCAGGAAATTTAAAAGTCTTGGCAGCATACGTAAGTCCTTAGCATACGTAAGTCTTTCTATAACCTCAGTTTCACAGTTCTTTTTTTCTGATATAAATAATTTTCAACAATAAAAGTGAGTGAATGCCAACTTTGTGTTGGAAGGAGGTAACTTTGGAACTAAACTGTATGCCTTCATGTGACTTGAGGGACATTTTACAGGTATGCCCCGAACTCCAGTACAATGGCACAAAAGAAGAGTAAAGTCACCCTGTGTGGCCTTTCCATGCCTCGGATATGCCTCACAGTAAGTCACACCAATGTAAGGCCTTCTATGGTGCTTCAGAAGGCTGCAGGATTTGACCCAGAGTTATTTCCACATGACATGGGGATTCATTTGTTCGCTAGCCCATTTAATTTGTTCTGAGCTGAGAATAGAGTGCTTGTCAGTCAAGGGATGACACAAGTTCTGCTTTTATACAGATGACTTCCTCTCTTTGTAGAGAATCCACACTAGGCCTGCCATACAGTTGCTTTTTAATTTCTTGTAGCAAGGTTATATATCTGGCCTGCCCATTCACATTGATTTCTTTCTGCCGGATTTCATTACAAACACTAGAGGCTTGTGACTCTAGCTTTCAGTGCTAACATCACAGTCATAATACAGGTTTCAGAGTAACAGCCGTGTTAGTCTGTATTCGCAAAAAGAAAAGGAGTACTTGTGGCACCTTAGAGACTAACCAATTTATTTGAGCATAAGCTTTCGTGAGCTCTAAGGTGCCAGTCATAATACACAAACTCCTTAAACTGCTGTGACAGCACTATTGGTAACAAAGTGGTTATAGTGCCCCTTTCCCCACCCCTTTTGCCTCTTTGCAGGCCTGGGCATGTGAGGGCATTCTCCCAAACTGATTATGTCTTCTCATCTTCTCAATCTGCTTTCATGCAAGAACAAATTCCTGCATTGCTGTCCCTGAAATAGCTCCTGTACATTAGGTGAGTCAGGGCTGTGTTATTCCCTTCCCCCAAACCAACTCCCTGCATAGGAGGGAACGGTTACCCAACCTTAAGTCATCTCCTGCTTTTGACCAAACAGGCTTGCAATTCAATGCTAACAAATGCAAGGCAATACTGATAGCTATTATAATTATTTGTATTATCATAGCATCTAGGAACCCAGTCCTAGACCAGGATCCTATTGTGTTAGGCGCTGTACAAACACTGAACAATAATACAGGTATAGGAAATAAACAGCAAAAATACAAATTGGAGGCTGCTAATTAGAAAGCAGCAAATCCATGAAAGATCTGTGGGCAGAAGTAAGATACTCAGATACTCAGAAGTAAGGCCCAGATCCTCAAAGATATTTAGGTACCTAACTCTCATTGAAATCTGAGGATCTGGGCCTAAATAAGAGGACTCAGTGCAACACAGTTGTTAAACAAAGTTATGGTCTTTTTAGATTTATACATAGAATGATAACATGTAAAACAAATGTGTATTTCAGTTACCCATGGTTTCAGATACAAAATCTAGAAAAAATAAATGATGGGGCAACATACTAGGATTAGAATATATGAGGAACCTGAGCTAGCTAAATATTTATCATCTAAGAAAGAGGTGATTTAGGAGGGATATTATTAGAGTCTGTTAAACTGTACAAGTTAAACAAAATACATAAAGGGAGTTATTCACAGTCTCAGGAGATGTCAGAACAAGGAAAAAAGGTTTAAAACAAAGGAAAGAAGTGTTTAGACTACATATTAGGAAAACATGCTTAACTATGGCTATGTTCCTCCTGCTTTCTTTGAAGCCAACAGCAAAAATCCCATTGACTTCAATGAGCATAGCTGAGTAATGGAGAAGATTAACAATAGAGGTGTTCACAGTACCATCGTTGCTGAGGTCCTAGAGCAGGCCAGAAGAGACATTGTGAAAGATGTAGTGAGAATGCTACAAAATATAGGGATTAAGACAGGATGTCTTAGAAGGTCTTTCTTGGCCCCCTCTCTGTTTCAGAATTTGTTAGGTTTTTATTTTGCTTATATATTACTCACCTGAAAGGAGCTGAGTAATATTTGTAGGTGTAGATTCTTTTGACCATTTGCTGTCTCTTTGTTGGATAACAGAAGTTGCCGTTGCTCTATATTTGCTATCTGATTAAAACAAAAATAGTTTATCTTCAGCTGTATCGTTACATATATATTACTCGTCATCGGGGAGCTCATAGCAACCCCTATATTTAGGTTGCCTAACACTTTCCATTATAAAAGAGCCTTGTGACTTCTTTTAAGTTGCTTTAGCACCTCCATTGTTTACAGTAAGACTGGGAAATTGGGCCAAGAGAAAATCTTGGTGCCAGATTTTTCATTGTCCAATGAAATTCCATTCAAGTTAGGATTTTGAAAATGATTTTTTCCTTTCAGACACTTATGTACCTCAGGATAACTTTGGCAGCCTGCCAAAATATTAACTGAATGTTAACTGAAGGCCCAAATCACTGCTGAAGTAGAAGCATCACATACTGGTCACTGCAAGTTCTGGGGGCAGTCAGTCAGTCTGGGAGCAGAAGAGGAGGAGTCAGGCTGAGCTTCCTCCTAACATTCCCTCCTCATGGACCCAGCAACCTGTCCCCTTCTGTGAGAGCACCACATGGCGAAGGAACCACACACACCCTCCCGGGGGAAATGGAAAGAGAACTGGACAGAACTAGCCTTGACCACCTTTTGGATCCAACCCCTGATCTTAGCAATCATTCTCCCCTATATCTCATATCTCACCTTGAAGATAAATTCTGTTATATTTGTGACACTTAAATATTATGGTGAGGAACAACCAGGGTGCCTGGGACACTGCCTGGTGCAGCACAGTGGCAGACTGGGAGTGCACCTGGCTGCGGCAGCAGCAGGCTGCCCCCCACCCAGGCTCAGCTTCTGGGAACAGTGGCCAAATGTGTCGGAGGGCCCACCCTTTGCCCCCCGCTCCTGTCCCCAGAAGTCAAGCCTGGGCAGGGAACAGCTGCCGCTGCCACCCCTCCATGCCCAGGCTCAGCTTCTGAGGACAGGAGCCGACTGAGCATGCGGGGGGGGGGGGCGCCTCCGACCCTCTCAGATGCTGTCCAGCAAGCCAAGCCCAGGAGGGAGGCAACCAGGCACTCTCCCAGGCAACTGCTGTGCTGCACCAGCCAGCATCTGGGAGTGACTCTGGGGTCTGGCTGCGAGCAGCTGAACATGCCGGGGAGAGCCGGCGCAGCGGGAGTACAAAGCCCCTCCACCCCCAGATAACATGGGGTGGGAAGGTCACGTGTCTTGCGGGGGCACCAGTCATCTAGTACGTAATTAAAGACTGCATCACACTGCATATGCACAAAGGGGTGTAATTCAGATTGGAGAGGCAAACTTAATTCTGGCATTTTCTAACCTTTGTGTGGTTGACTTTGCAACCTTAACATTCTTTTAATGTGGGCTTTTATGAAATATAACATTCTACATTTAACTAATTAAAATAATTATCAATTAATGGAAATTATAATTCTGGAATCAAATCATTAATTGGAAGCTTAGAAGCTTGAAAATTTAAATAATATTTTTCCTCACTGATTATGTTCTTGAAAATTCTGAGAAACTCAATTAAAGATGGACTGAGTTGTTTAAAAATAAATACAAAAAATTGTTTAATTACCTTAGAAATGTATGCATTACAATCACAGGTTATGATCCAAAGGCTATAAAATCTTACTCTTAAATCCTTAAAATGCACAGGTAATCTTAAAATTTCTATTAAAATATTTTTAATATTAAACGACAAGATATAATAGTTTTAGTTTACCTGCTAGGACACGAGTTCAGGGCTATGTGTTGTTGGTTTTTGTTTTGTTTTGTTTGGGGGGGGTTGTTTTGTTTTGTTTTTTGTATTTTAAAAAAAGAAGGGAAAAAAACTCTGACTCAGGTTCCGGCAAGAAATAAAAAGATAAAATAATTTTCTAATGATATAGTTTAAAATATATTATTTTTTTTATTTGTAATCTATGTATTTTGCTTCAGATTTATGATCTTAGACAACTCTAGTGCTTATTCATTTAAATAATCTTTCAGTTCACCTTTAAATAGAAAAATTTTCCATGCATTTAGTTTTCTTCCTCTTGACCAATAATGATTAAAGCCAGAATCCTATAGTGTACCTTTATAACAGAAATGGCTCATTGTGCCCAGAGTTAGGATGACTAAAGGCACATATGTGATATCATTTTAGCCATATGAGTAATGAAAACTTCTGGCGTTGCTCAGTTCTGGAGCCCTGGGAGAGAACAAAGCTAAAACAACTGAGTGCTAGTGCTCGGAGGCACCCTGGCTGCTTTGGGCAGATGCCTGAGTGAGCACTGTGTGGTGGGAGCTAGCTTACTAACACTCCTTATATGCTGGTGAAAGGAGCAGTACGTTCGCCCTTCCGCACCTACTGGTCTCAGAGTTCTGGTAGTCACAAAGAAATCAGAGACCTGCTTGTACTAAAGGCCAGCTGGCCACACTCTTTCAGTACAGAAGAGTGTTGTTGGGTGCAGGCATTATGTCAGTTGCCCAGAAGTCTAGTTCTCAATGGAGTGCTGGGTTACTAGGCTGGAGGTAGTTCCCTGTGTAGCCTCTACCCTAACTGATCTCACCTGGAGCAGCCAGAATTTAGCCCATAGTGTTGAAGATACTGTTTAGAAAATTATTTTGGTCTTTGAACTCAAGACAAACTCTTCTATAGCACAGTAAATGCTTTTTAAAATACTCAAAATGCATACAAGGTGCTGAATTAACAGCACTGAAACCAAGTGCCATCTGGTCCAAATTCAGCTTCAGTGCAAGTGCAACACAGTTGACCTCTGGGTCACTGAACCAGGACTGAATTTGGATTATCAGTCTTCAGAACAGGCAGCTGCTGTGAATGCTTCATCACATCTACCTAATTTGTCTCAATCCTAACCTGCAGGGATCATCGTTAGGAGCAAGAGGATATTTCAGTTTCTGTGCCTATTCAGTCTTTGGCTCTTCTGTTGAGACACTCAACAAGGGCATTAATTGTGGTTTCCTATCTCCAAGAACTGGACTGAAACCATCAGCTCATTTTACATAGACCACCAGGCATTTCTCAGTTGTTAACATATTTCAGTCACTGCCAGCCTTTGCTGGATTTGAACCTATGATCCAGTTGGGAAAGATTACATTATCAATCTGCTAAATTTTCCAATCCCCCATCTGCAATTATTGTATCGTATATTGCAACTAAAACATAATTCTTTAAACTGCTTTAATAAATAAGGGTGTGGCCTATTGCAAAGCTGAATGTACTTTTTAAAAATTATAGGAATTTAAATTTACATAGCTTCACCCTTCATTACTTACTGATGTGTTTTTTATTTTCTTGGAATACTTTGTAGGCAACAATAATGACGGCAAGCACAAAAACAAATGGAATCAGAACAAGCCAAATGATCTTCGGCATACACATTGGATCTGTTTTAAAATAAAATGGAGAAGAGATAAAATAAAGCAATTTTCTGTCATCCATCATTTTATCTAGATAGCTATACCATGCCCATCACCAGGGTATCTCAGTGGCTTACAAATATAAAAGAAAAGACAAAACACCTTTGCCTCTCTCTTCCCTCCCCTTCTGTTCAGAAGCAGTAGGATTGTTTGGAATTAAGTTTCATCTTCATCTGGATGTACCACAGTGCATGTCTGAGATAGTTAAGTAAAATATGTGAATTAACAACTCATTGAAGTTGTGTAAATTATATGTGACCCTGCTAATGAGAAGATACTGCAAAAGTCAACATCTACATATAAGGAGGTGTTATATAAACAAAAAAGTGGTATATGTTTTGATGGGAAATAGAAGGAACATGCCCAGCGTACAACATACACCTGTTCTTGTGTCCACAACCAGATAGTTCGACTGCATATGCGTGAGAAGGAGGAACATGGTGCTTAAGGAAGTCTTCTTGCTTCTGCAAAAAGGGAGAGGAGTGCCACTTCCAAGACCACCTCCTGGGGAATCCCATCTATTAGCGTTCTATTGAGAGAAAGCATCTTGGAGACAGGGAAAGCATCGGCAGGAGGCTGTTCTCTGTGGAAATATCTGCTGCAGAAACCCACCGGAGTTCCATGTGGAAATCTGTTCAGTAGCTAATATAGTTTAGAGCTGTATTAACTCCTTCTGGGTCTCCTACTCAGCTACAGCTGAGAAACCACAGAGGAACCCAGTAAGTAACAAGATGGTTCCATTTGGTAGCTCCCAATTCTCATGGATAAGCTGCTCCTGAGAGGCAGCCTTATGCAGTTACCTATGCCTTCCCCTTCCACAGGCCAGATTTTATGGCTCTTCCCCACCTGGCTACCCTATATTTATTGATTTTTATTTCCTTGATGCTCTAAACACCTCCCAAACTTTAGAATTTGTCTTCCTAAGGGGAAAAAATGTTCTCAAGTTGAGTTAATTAACTTGAGGTAAAGTTCTACTTACGACCTAACAGATTGTAGCTTTAACACAAGTTAGTAGATCGAGTGAAAGACTATGAGGCAGCCTAGACTTCAACTCAACCTGCTTAATTGTGTGAAAACTGCAGACTGCCTTATCTTCACTAGGATTTTACCTCAACTTAGTTAATTTGAGTTAGTTAATTTAAGTGAAGAACACACCTCCTTTTCCCTAGTGAAGACACAGCCAACTTAAAAATCTAGAATTTTCAATACATTAATAAATAATAAACAATACTTGAGTTCACCAATTTCCCAATGGCAAATGTTCTCTGGCATTGAGTGTGACAGATAATCAGACAGAAAAGACTCTTAAAAGGCCTATGCAGCACAAGAAGAAATTTAAAGAGTTGACAGGCTATCCTCTAGGAAAAGATTGTCTTTGCAAGGAGACTGTCTTCACTAACTGGACTAAAACTTCTCCCTGAAGCATACTGGACTTAGAATATAAGCGAAACATTGCATCATGACACTGACATTGCAGCCTGACCTTTTTCCCATTGAAGTCAACAGGAATTTTGCCATTAACTTCAAAGGGAGCAGAACTGTGCCAAAAACTTTGGCAGAATAAACTAATAAAAATAAGAAAAATCAATTCTTGTTAAACACAAATTCAATCAATCTCTGAACTATAAGCCAAAAAAATGTTAATCAAAGGCACAGATGTTAGTGTTCTTGGTTTGTTTCCAAAAATATACAGCAAATCTACCTTAAGGTACTATCTAAAGACCATTCTGACCATGGCCTTTCAAGAAATCAAAATTGCACTCAATTTGGGGGTGGATACTTTCAAAGAGTTGCATATGGTTGCCTATTGGAAATGCTTAAGGTTGCCTATTGGAAGTTTTCCTTCCTTAGTGTAAGATTCATATTAGTTCCATGTTTGATTTGCCCTCTGATTCCCTTTTCATAACTTACTTTTCACATAAGTCTGTAGTTGCAGTGAAATATTTATACAGCCATTTTGGTCTTCCATCATTGCTGCTATACATGAGTGATTTATATTTTCTTCTGTAGTGTTTCCTCTTCTGGTTGTAGAATTTCTAATGTGGATTTCCAGTATATAGTAAGTGTTGTATTCCTCGCTTTCTTCATTCGCATAACCCACAGTGAAATTGAAATGTTTATGGAAAGAAATAAAATTTTTTGCTTTCATTTCTAATGATCCTGTCACTTCTGGAACTACAAATAAATAAAAAACATTAAGATCTGCTATGTAGCACATTGTACTTACAAAATAAAAGTACCATAACTCACTACTAAACCCCATTCCTATAAATAGATGGCAAGACTCATCATTACTGAATACTTAATAAAATGGACAATAATATATGTAATAAGCCTTCAGAATGAATCTAAGCTCTATTGATTTTGCTATACAAAATGTGTTTTCCTTGTAACTGTTAGTGACTTCATTTACCAGCTGCAAAAGTTTTTTTGGAATCTGTCATTGTCAGAGATAAGACAAACCAACGCTAAATTAAAAAAAAAGAACATGTGAAAATTATAGATGTTTGAGCTGGGCATGACCTATTAGGTCATCTAACCCATCTCTTTGCCATTTCAGAATATTTTCCAGAGCTTTGCCCAGTCCAATTTTAAGTGATTCAAGCTATGGGGCTTCCATCATGTCTATGTCAACAACATAGAACAAGTTGTCCCCTCAGTAACATCCACATAACTCTGTCAAAATCAATACGGTTGCACAAGCGAATATAAGAGCAGAATTTGTCCCATGTACTTCTTATTTGGTTATTCTCCAAATCTGTACAGGGAACTAATTTGTAAAAGCTAGAGGTTTCATTTTTATGAATGCAGTTTGAAAATAACAACAGCAACAACATCATAGACTTGGGCACTTGCTCATTCAGGATCCTGTTCTTGCTTTTGCAGGTGTCAAAGAGTCACAAAGTCTGGTCTATACTCCAGCCTGTAACTAATCTCCTGGGAGTGACCCCTTTAGTGGGCCAGGCCCCCAGGACCCACACAGTTCCACAGGGGAAGGCCCATGACTCCAAGACTGAGCCATCAGCACCAGAATCCCTGTCTCTCCATAGCTCCCTGTAATGAATCCAGCCAAGCCAGGGTCCTACAGGAGGCTTGTACAGTACCCTTTCAGGGTGCAGTGCTTTCAGTGAGTGTTTGCAGTGACACAGGCAGCCTTTTCAAAACAAGGTACCCATTTATTAGTCACCTGGTACACAAAATCTGAAAGTCCTTAGATCAGCACAGAAAGGCAGAAATTAAGCCATAGTCCAATCTTGGTCATAGGAGTGCCATGATGAGCCAGTGAAGCTGTGATGGACTCCATTTCTGGATCCCTCTCTTGTCCCCTCTAGTTTCTCCCAGTCTGGGCTCCTGAGTCCCTCCAAAAAGCCCCCTTCATCCAGTCACCTGCATCTTGTTCTCCAGCTCATTTCCCAAGTTCTGCCTGCTGGGGTTTCCTGCTGTTAGATGTTGACTGGGACATCTCTCTGTCTTGCTGGACCCTCAATTGATCTGGGTCAGTTTGAGCCTGTTCTTTAATGACTATATTCATTCCCTCCAGACAGCAAGGTGACACACACACACACACCTACTGCACTGTTCCAGGAGCAGTGTTATCACTTTTGCATCCACTGGATAGCAATGCAACATACTGAGGGAAACTGAGCCATGCCAAGGATTCATAAAAATATTACAGAACATTCCAACTTTGTCACAGTAGGCAGAGCCCATGCTGAGATGGCAAAATCCAGAATGTCTCCAGAAGCACTGAAGGAGTGAATGCCAGAGAGAGGATGAGACCCTCTCTGAAAAGGTGTAGATTCTGACTTCCCTGCTCTGCCCTGCATGGCTGGAAAGAGGCTAGGACCTTTTCAGTCTTGTCCTACTTGAATCATCCAATGCCACTCTGGAACTACGCACCCTCAATATTGCAAACATGGACACTGATTCTTTTAGCTGTCTGGTACCCATGCACTTGCATAGAACTAACCACAATCTACACTTGTTAATCATTATTTGTTTTATTATTTATTTATTACCTGTCTTCAAAGCCATTCTTCAGATATTTTCTCTCAATATTCCCTTCCACCACAGGAAAACTATAATCTATAGTTAATCTTTTGATTAATTATATTCCATAGTAGAGCTCCACATTGAAATCAATAAGGAGTTCTGCATGAAAACTGATGACAGGATGCCCTTTCGGGGCAAATTAAGGATTTAAGTAGAATGCACAAAGATGGGAAGGATGGACAGGTGCAAACTTTTAGAAACAAATCATGGTATAAGTTAAGGACATGTGGCTGTATTCTGGCTCGCTGCTGGAATAGGTAGAGGGAGGAAAAGTGGATCTCTATACTCTTTCTCATAACTTCACATTTCTGTACCAAGGGCCTGACACAGAGCCCATGGAAGTCAATGGAAAGACTCCTTTTGACTTCAATAGACTTTTGATGAGGCCACAACATAGAAGAAGGCAGCATTTAGCTCTAAATATAAATTCTGCACTCACGACACTGCCTATGTATCTGAGGGCAGAATTTGTCATTAATTATGCACTTTGTAGCAATGCAAAAATAAGCTGCCAAGGCCAAGAAGCTATATTCACAGAGTTTTCCAGGAGTTTATGATTAAGGAATCAGTATAAAGCTTATTACATTTTCATGATGGTTTAACTGACAAAAAATGAATAAATCATATGCAAGTAATTAACTACCTCTAAACTAAGCACTTCTTTTCCCTTGTTCGCTTTCTTTACCTTCTGATCTTGATTCCTGGTGAACAACATTCATATCATTCTTGGATTCACAGGCTGAGTTTAAAATACATGGTTGCAGTTCACTCCTGGAGACTTGGCAAATACTTGGAGTATTTTGAAAATCAGAGTAATGTATAAAGACCTTCAAAAAAATAGTCTGTTTTTTACTTCCTTGTTGCAGGAAGCTTTCAGAAGAATTGTTAAAAGCACAGAGTGGAAAGGTGATGTTATTAAATGAACAAGCATCCATGCATGATATAATTACAGTGCTTGCTGTAAAACAAAAAGAAAGATAGTTATATATTGTAAGAATGGTCATATTGGAAGCACATAGTAAAATATGTACATCTAAGCATAAAGATAGATATCCTTTCACCATATTACTGTGAAACATCTCCCACATTCTGGCAGCATATTGAACATATTGTATAATGGGAGAGCATGAAAGAAGAAAGCCTCTCACATTGTACAGGCTGGATTTTATTGCTCAATAATACTAAATCTCTTCTAATGGTAACCTGCACTCATAACTGTATCTGGACACATTCCTCTTCCAAAGCTCTTAGGATCTGATCCTGTTTGAAAAAAGATGAAGCCCTTAACACTTTCAGAGGAGAAGTTTGCTCAGAAACCTACATGGTTACAATAAAATAAATGGGGGCGGGATGGAGACAGCAGAAGGAGATGCCAGAACTGTGGAGTAAGAACAGGTCTGGGTCTCTTCAATTACTTCAGAGGGGCAGCCTGCAATAAGTTACATAAGTAATAAGCCTGGTTACAATAAGTCATTGTGATTATATTGAAGAACAGCTGTAGTCAAATTTAAACCTGTCTCCAAAGATAATGCTATCATAAAGCAGGATTATATAAGGTATACCTGAAACCTCCACACTACAGCTTTTGTGTACTCTAACACAAAAATCATCCACCAATTTTATCTCCTATTTCACTTCCTTCTTTTTGGTATTCTTTGGTTTTAGCTAATGTGCCTTGATTCAACTTGGACAAGTGATACAAGGATACTCTATTATTTATTATTAAGGAGGAGGATGAATCTCTTATTTTTTCCTACTCACAGTAAGTAACCATTAAGGCTTTTTTGTACAGCACTCTTTTATATTTGAACTTGTACTTGTCTTAAAATATTTTTTAAAATCTGAAAATAATTAAAGAGCAAAAAATGCTGGTACTTAACACCAACTTGTAAAACAAGCAAATAACACTCTGTTTCTGCTCATGATGTAGGAACCCACACTACAGTAACTCACCTTCCAATTTAGATATATACTTTCATCTTCATGAAATAGGGTTTTAAGTACCTAACTCCCACTAGCACTAATGGGAGTTATATGGTCATAAATTCTCATGTATAGAGATGAAAATACATCCCTTAACATGCCCAACATTCATTGTAGCCTGACAGTTGCAATAGGCCATCTGTGCTAGCATCCAGGGGGACTAGCCTCAGAATCAATTTAGTGAAAAATTTCAGACAGGATAAAGAAACGACATCCTACAGTAAATGCAAAGTCAATTACCTTCTCTTCTTTAGTGACAGTAGATTGGCGAGTAATAAATATTCCATAAAAACAAAAACTGCAGTGATTTCTAAAATACCATATTATGCACATAAAATATAAGACAATGATTTGTTTTAATACTATAAAGAACATTTAAAAATATAAAATTTAGGGCCTGATCCTTCCCTTAGGCAAGTTGAAGGTTTTCTTCTAAATGTCCATGATCTCTCCTCATTTGCACAGTTACTGAAGAATCCCATGCACCGCTACAGACTAGGGACCGAATGGCTCAGCAGCAGTTCTGCAGAAAAGGACTTAGGGGTTACAGTGGACGAGAAGCTGGATATGAGTCAGCAGTGTGCCCTTGTTGCCAAGAAGGCTAATGGCATTTTGGGATGTGTAAGTAGGGGTATTGCCATCAGATCGAGAGACGTGATCGTTCCCCTCTATTCGACATTGATGAGGCCTCATCTGGAGTACTGTGTCCAGTTTTGGGCCCCATACTACAAGAAGGATGTGGAAAAATTGGAAAGAGTCCAGCGGAGGGCAACAAAAATGATTAGGGGACTGGAACACATGACTTATGAGGAGAGGCTGAGGGAACTGGGATTGTTTAGTCTGTGGAAGAGAAGAATGAGGGAGGATTTGATAGCTGCTTTCAGCTACCTGAAAAGAGGTTCCAAAGAGGATGGATCTAGACTGTTCTCAGTGGTAGCAGATGACAGAACAAGGAGTAATGGTGTCAAGTTGCAGTGGGGGAGGTTTAGATTGGATATTAGGAAAAACTTTTTCACTAGGAGGGTGGTGAAACACTGGAATGCGTTACCTAGGGAGGTGGTGGAATCTCTTTCCTTAGAAGTTTTTAAGGTCAGGCTTGACAAAGCCCTGGCTGGGATGATTTAGTTGGGGATTGGTCCTGCTTTAAGCAGGGGGTTGGACTAGATGACCTCCTGAGGTCCCTTCCAACCCTGATATTCTATGATTCTATGATTCTGTGACCCTTGGAGACAAATTCTTATTATCTGCCCAAGTAAACTCCTAATAAATATTCTTTGTGCAGAATGTGTAGGGGGAGGAAATTAAATTTTCCTTCCCATCCTGGAGCTAGGATGCTGAGCACCTGTGCAGCCTCCTCAAACCTACTACTCCAGTTTTCAATCTATAAATGGCTACTTTCTGCTATACATCTTTTACATAGGTATTCCGTCCATGTAGTTTGTGGAGCTAGTGAGTGTGCTATATCAGAGTGAGATATGTCTGTATCACATTATGAAGTCCATTTTGTGCTATGTGCTGAACATATTACTAATCTTACCTGAAGGCAGCCTCTTATGTATTCCAGGCAGCTGCTCTACTGGGGGAAGAGGCTTGACACCTCACTGAAACCCTATCACTGAGAAGCCATCAAGACTAGAGCCATCATGTATGTTTCTCAACTACCAGCCCATCCCCCTGGAACAATTGACTTCCCTCAAAAGTGTCCGGGGTGGGCATAATTGGAGGGAAGTTGGTGGTCCCTAGTGGAGTACATGGCAGGGAGACAGAGGCCTACATAAGAGCAGGAGCTGCTGTGTGCCAGGGAGGGGGAGAAACCATCACCACATAAAAAGGACTGGCAGGCAAGTGAGAGCAGGAGAGACTCTCCCTAACTTAAATCACTGACAACCTTTTGATTCCCGAGAAGAGGTGAAGTCAAACCAAGAAAGGGTGTGTCTCAGGACTCTTGTTTTGTTCTCTAAGATCTGTAGCCCTCTTCTGCTTTGCGAGTAAAGTTTCTGTGGTTAAGAAGTTCCTTTGCTAAGACTGTGTTTAGAGTTGTTCAGGAATTTTCCATCAAAATGATTTTCTTCAGAAAAACTTTGATTTTGCTGAAAATTTTCAATTTTCCATCAAGAAACTCGAAAATAAATATATCATTTTGGGTTGGGTTTCATTTTGAATAAGTTCAACAAAACATTAAACTATTTTTATATTATGTAGCATTATCTTATTGGAGCTGTTGTTCTGGTCCCTATTCTCTACTATGGACTGGGCCCCCTAGAGGACCATCTCTCCCATAAGGCAACATGCTGATTTCACTCTGACTGAGTGGTGTGGTCACATGACTCTGGGTGCATTGTGGGAGATGTTTGGGACCTTGATGTCCCTATTCTCCCTTTGGGCCAGACTCCCTGCTGTGCTACACCTCTCATAATGCAATGTGCCACCATAAGAAAACACAGGTTAATGTTGAAATGAAGCATTTAGGATAATTTCAACAAATCAAAATGAAACATTTCAATTGTGGGAGTGTTGAAATATTTTGTTTTGATTTAAAATGTCAGAATGAAATGTTTATTCATTTGTTCATTTAAATTTTTTAGATTTTCCATTCCATGAAAAGTTTTTAAATTTCAACTTTTCATCCTCTTTAGGACAAAAACAAATGACTAGACTCTACCAAAATCCATTCAGCTTGGAAGCACATAGGACCCAGCAACGGGGTCCACTTGCAACAGACTGGTAACCATACAGTGGGGTATTGGGCAAGGTTGTAACATGTGCCCCCACCTGTCTCTGATGCCCCCCCCCACTCTCATGCACTGCCAGTCCACAACCTAACTGACCCCCTGCTTTGCAGCAGAACTGCACCAGTATTGCTGCTTTATTTATAGATCTTGCATTTCCACAAAAGGGTGGTGACAGGATATGCCTTTTAATTCATAATGCTTTCTTGAGATAGTGAAATATACTGTAGTTAAGGAAACAAGGCTCCACTGTATCAGACACACAACTACATTAAGGTGGAGTCAAGGTTGATAACACATACCAGTAAGTTAGGATAAATGTATTATGTGGATGTTGTGATTATCATCAAAACAAGCAATACAGATCCAGGAAATTCAGAGTTAATGTTAAACTAAAAGAAATCCAAATGTGTAAGATATGGAAACACACAATGAAGGCACTCAAACAGCCTTTATTCTGCCATGTAGTGATGTCATACAATAGCTTACAATTATGAATGATGGCTATTAGTCTTTGTGGTCATATTAGTCCTTGTTCCAGATTAGATTAAACTGATTTTAAAGACACAGACTTTTTTTTTCTTGTTTCCCCCCTTCTTCCTCAAGGGTATCACTATACAGCAAAGTTAAGGTTGTTTGAGTGCTTTAACTGAGTATTTCTGTACCTTAACACTTAATTTGAAATTACCAGAAGTTCAGCTGAACCCCAGCAAACATCTGCATGATTCAGGTTTGTAACAAAACTCAAAACAAGAGCCGTCTACTAAAGAAGATTTTTAACTAACAATGCCCATGCAGCTCTTAGGATACGCACAGGGCCAAATTCTAAGATGGTGTATTCCAGGCTCGTAATTCCAGTGTTTTTACACCCTCTTACATAAGTTCAAAATTTGTTACATAGTTTAGAAAGCATCCAGATAACATGGGGCAGCTAGTTTTAAAATTCCTAGATAGAGTGTTGCGGTGCATTCTGCTTCTCAGATACTTTGCTCTAAGTCCTCTGAAACCCTTAGTGCAGAACTTAAGGCAGACCCACGCTTTCGAATTTTACCGCACTGTAGTTAAAATTCAGCAGGTACAAAAAGTTTGAGGTTGCATCAGTTATACCATGCAGTGTTATCTAAACAGGAACTATATATGAAAAAATCAACTAGAAATAACATGGTACTGACAGTAATGTCAACATGTACTCTTGTGATAACATTTATGTCATCACTGTATATTCGTGCAATCTGTTAAACAATTTGATTACTATTTAGCACTTTCGCCACTTTTACATGGAGGTAAAACATTAGGTATGGCAATCTGCAAACGTTGTTTACACCTTCTACAATATCTGAAAACTTAAAGCATCCCACTGATCTTGTCATTTTTATTCCTGGGGAAATTCTGTGCCACTGTGTATGCGTAGAATTCATGTGTCCCGCAGATTTCTTTGCTTCCCTGCAGAAAAGTGACTTTCTGATGGGGCAAACAAAGCGAAGCCGCAAAACCGGTCATGCGCCACTACCCAGCAGTGCAGGAGCGTTGTTTCAGGCATCTGGAGCAGCCAGCAGAGAGGTAAATCACGGGTGGGAGGGGGGCTGGGGACTCCCCAGCTGGTGGCTCCTACCCTGTGCCAGGCTCAGCTGCTAGTCCCAACAGGGCTGGAAAGGATGGGACTTCCTCTTTCCCTTCAAGGAGCGGCCAGGGCTGGGTCAGACCCACCCCCAGAAACCTCCCTGGCTGCTGGAAGCTCCACACTCCCCCTCCTCCCTGCTCCCTCATTCCTCAGCTGTGGGGAGGAGGAGTCACTGTATGGGGAGCTGCTCCCCCATCTGCCCAACCCCCATGCATCTGGACCCACCTCATATCCAGATTGCCCCACCAAGCCTCTCCTCCTGCACCCAGAACCGCCCCACCACTGAGCCCTCTGAACCCAAACCCACACCCCTACCAAGCCTCACTCTCTGCATCTAGAGCACCCCTGAACCCAGAAACCCCTGCTGAGCCCCACCTCCCTGCATTTGTACTCCATCCCTGCATCCAGATTGCCCCTGCATACTTGAGCCTCCACCTACCCTACCCCTACCTGGACCTGGACCACCCAGACTAGCTCCCCACCCCACTAGACCTAGACCCCCACCAAGCCAGTACCCAGACCCCTACCCCCTGCTGAGCCCTCCATACCCAGAGCCCCTTCTGCTGAGCCCTAACCACCTTCACCTGGACCCCTTCTGCAGAGTCCCATTGCCTCTGCACCCAGAACCCTACCCCACAATAAGTCCATTCATCCAGATCCCGCCCTGTATGCAGACCACCACAACAAGCTGCCAACACCCAGACTGCCCCACACAGAGCCCTTATCACCCCACACCTGGATATCCCCACACTAAGCCCTTCCATACTTGGATCCTGCTGTGCTGAGCCTGCCTGTGTGCTTGGCATGGAGGGACAAGTCTGGGCCTTTTTCTGTGTCAGGGCTGGGTGCAGCCTCACCACTGAGTCCATGTCCCGGGGTGGGGGCTGCAGTGTGATCTCCCACCTCTGTGCAGTCAGTGGCCTGTGCTCCCCACTGCCATGCTGGAGCCTCCACATTTATTTATTGACCAATAAAATTGGCAGAATTTTGGAGAATTTTAAAATATTATGTGCAGAATTTTTAATTTTTTGGCACAGAATTCCCTCAGGAGCATCATTTTGTAAGCTATAGATTGTTATCCTTATGCCTGAGTTAGAATCAATTTAATTCTTGCTTGGTAAATAAAAATATAAATTCAAATTAAATTAACTTTCCTAACTTGTATACACTTTAAGCTTTCAGAGTTTTTACTGAATATCACTTTTCATTAAAAATTAACATAAAGCCTTTCAGGAAAATGAACCATCTTTATCAGATGGACACTTTTCTTGTTATGTTTTTCTCCTCAAGGTCCTACTTTGGAATACAGAAGAAAAAACCCCATAATTTAATGTTAGCCTATCTATGGATTTTTAAATGAAGATATAACAATGAATAAGTAAAAAGAAAAGGAGTACTTGTGGCACCTTAGAGAGTAACCAATTTATTTGAGCATAAGCTTTCGTGAGCTACAGCTCACTTCATCGGATGCATACTGTGGAAAATACAGAAGATGTTTGTTTTTATACACACAAATCATGAAAAAATGGGTGTTTATCACTACAAAAGGTTTTCTCTCCACCCACCCCACTCTTCTGCTGGAACCCTGACCTGGGATATTCTATCTACTACCCAAGATCCATAAACCTGGAAATCCTGGGCACCCCATTATCTCAGGCATTGGCACCCTGACAGCAGGATTGTCTGGCTATGTAGACTCCCTCCTCAGGCCCTATGCTACCAGCACTCCCAGCTACCTTCGAGACACCACTGACTTCCTGAGAAAACTACAATCCATTGGTGATCTTCCTGATAACACCATCCTGGCCACTATGGATGTAAAAGCCCTCTACAGCAACATCCACACAAAGATGGACTACAAGCCGTCAAGAACACTATCCCCGATAATGTCACGGCTAACCTGGTGGCTGAACTTTGTGACTTTGTCCTTACCCATAACTATTTTACATTTGGGGACAATGTATACATTCAAATCAGCGGCACTGCTATGGGTACCCGCATGACCCAACAGTATGCCAACATTTTTATGGCTGACTTAGAACAACACTTCCTCAGCTCTCATCCCCTAACGCCCCTACTCTACTTGAGCTATCTTGATGACATCTTCATCATCTGGACCCATGGAAAAGAAGCTCTTGAGGAATTCCACCATGATTTCAACAATTTCCATCCCACCATCAACCTCAGCCTGGTCCAGTCCACACAAGAGATCCACTTCCTGGACACTACAGTGCTAATAAACGATGGTCACATAAACACCATCCTATACCGGAAAGCTATGGACCGCTATTCCTACCTGCATGCCTCCAGCTTTCACCCTGACCACACCACACGATCCATTGTCTACAGCCAAGCTCTGCGATACAACCGCATTTGGTCCAACCCCTCAGACAGAGACAAACACCTACAAGATCTCTATCAAGCATTCTTACAACTACAATACCCACCTGCGGAAGTGAAGAAACAGATTGATAGAGCCAGAAGAGTTCCCAGAAGTCACCTACTACAGGACAGGCCTAACAAAGAAAATAACAGAACGCCACTAGCCGTCACCTTCAGCCCCCATCTAAAACCCCTCTAACGCATATCAAGGATCTACAACCTATCCTGAAGGATGACCCAACACTCTCACAAATCTTGGGAGACAGGCCAGTCCTTGCCTACAGACAGCCCGCCAACCTGAAGCGAATACTCACCAGCAACCACATACCACACAACAGAACCACTAACCCAGGAACCTATCCTTTCAACAAAGCCTGTTGCCAACTGTGCCCACATATCTATTCAGGGGACACCATCACAGGGCCTAATAACATCAGCCACACTATCAGAGGCTCGTTCACCTGCACATCTACCAATGTGATATATGCCATCATGTGCCAACAATGCCCCTCTGCCATGTACATTGGTCAAACTGGACAGTCTCTACGTAAAAGAATAAATGGACACAAATCCGATGTCAAGAATTATAACATTCATAAACCAGTCGGAGAACATTTCAATCTCTCTGGTCACGCGATTACAGACATTAAAGTTGTGATATTACAACAGAAAATCTTCAAATCCAGACTCCAGCGAGAGACTGCTGAATTGGAATTCATTTGCAAATTGGATACAATTAACTTAGGCTTGAATAGAGACTGGGAGTGGCTAAGTCATTATGCAAGGTAAGCTATTTCCCCTTGTTTTCCTAACCCCCCCCCCAGACGTTCTTGTTAAACCCTGCATTTGTGCTCGAAATGGCCCACCTTGATTATCATACACATTGTAAGGAGAGTCATCACTTTAGATAAGCTACTACCAACAGGAGAGTGGTTTGTTTGGTTTTTTTGGGGGGAGGGTGTTGGGGGAGGGTGTTGGGGGGGGAGAAAACCTGGATTTGTGCTGGAAATGGCCCACCTTGATTATCATACACATTGTAAGTAGAGTGATCACTTTACATAAGCTATTACCAGCAGGAGAGTGGGGTGGGGGGAGAGAAAACCTTTTGTAGTGGTAAACACCCATTTTTTCATGATTTGTGTGTATAAAAACAAACATCTTCCGTATTTTCCACAGTATGCATCTGATGAAGTGAGCTGTAGCTCACAAAAGCTTATGCTCAAATAAATTGGTTAGCCTCTGAGGTGCCACAAGTATTCCTTTTCTTTTTGCGAATACAGACTAACACGGCTGTTACTCTGAAACCAATGAATAAGTCTTATTCATACATTTTCTCCCAACTCTCAGTATTGACCTCTATGACCAAATTATATTTGGAATTCATATTAAGAGATTGATTTCACTCCATTCTACCCACTCTGCACTTCTTTGTTTCAGTTCACCATACATACATAATACTTTCATATCTTCAACAGGATTAACTATTTTTCATGTTCTTTGAATGAAAGTATAATACAATAATGTTACAAACATTTTTGTGCCTTTGGGTGCAAGAAGTTCAAAATAGTTATAATTCTAACAAGCAATTACCTTCTGTAGAAAAACCCTGCCAAAAGCAAGAAGTACAACATCAATTAAATGAAAACACCTACAACATTTTTGATTCTGGTATATGTAACTGTTTGACAAATATTCTTCATAATTAATATGTACAGTTAACTATAATTAACAAAAAGCTAATTAAAGTGACACATTTCATATACATTTTGTTAAGTTTACTATCAGTAAGAAAATTGTATCACAATCAGCTCCTCTGGGAAAGTACATGTGAATTCTTTAATTGCAATCTGACCTTAAAATAAAGAAGAGCCCTCATTCTTTAAAGCGGATCACTCACCTTCATGGGTTTTGAAAAATTCAGGCAAACTTACAAAGAACATGATAATTATTGCTATTAATAATTTCAGGAGATCTGCTTTTCTCATAGTCAAGCACATGTCACTGAGGAGCTCTCATCTAGCATACTGGTGGGAAGTTCCTTCCTGTTTTCGTGTTGGTCTTATGCAAAATACTTCTTATTCATTTCCTTTTTCTAGCAAGACTTGCCCCTTTTTTTTTAATGTTTTGTTAAATGAGTTTCAGAGAGCCAGTTTCTCTGGTTACTTACACTAGCATAAATGAGGAGTAAGGCCACTGAATACAATGAAAGTATACTAAATATTAAATGGTATCAGTGAGAGGAAAATCATGCCTAGAAACCAGGGCCGTCAAACTATTTAAAAAATTAATTGCGATTAATTGCAGTTTTAAATTGCACAGTTAAACAGCAATAGAATACCATTTATTTAAATATTTTTAGATGTTTTCTATATTTTCAAATATACTGATTTCAGTTATAACACAGAATACCAAGTGTAGAGTACACACTTTACATTATCATTTTTATTACAAACAGTGGAACTGTAAAAAAGATAAAATAAAGAGTATTTTTCAATTCACCTCATACAAATTCTGTAGTGCAATCTCTTTATCGTGAAAGTGCAGCTTACAAATGTAGAATTATTATTATTTGTTTACATAACTGCACTCAAAAAGAAAACAGTTGTGACAGGGTCAGGCCAGATGGCTACAGGAGAGTGATAGAAGGCAGATATATTAGCCCCAGGTTAAGTAGGTCCCTTTTCCCTGGGTAAGGTAACAGGGAAGGTTTTTTTTTTTTTTTTTTTTTTTGAAACAGAAAGGAAATTTATTTGTAACAGTTACAGAGAATACAAAAGGATAAAAAAAAGAACTTAGCAACAAAACAACGCAATCAAAAGGTATAACACAACAGCTTTCAGGAGGGAGAGGTGTTCAGGTTAGCCCAGGCCCAGAGCGGGGGGGCTTCCTCGACACTCGTGGTCTTCCACCCTCCTGAGTTACCTGGTGGCCTAGAGCGGGGGGGCTTCCTCGACACTCGTGGTCTTCCACCCTCTCGAGTTACCTAGTGCCGCGCCCAGGGTCACCGACCCTCCCTCTCCTGAGAGTGCCCGACAAGACGGGCACGGCTGCGGGGTGGGTGGTTGGGAGGGAGGGGGGTACACCCATATATTATAGGACCCCTCCTAGAAGACAGTAATGATGGTATTCACAGCAGCTAACGGCTGTGACTGGCGGCTCTCGCTCTTTCCCTCAATCAGAGGGTCAGACGGAGGGAACCGGACGGGGTCACCGAGCAGAGAACCCCGGACAGCGCCCACCGCTCCTCGAAGGTGTCAAGGGAGTCGGTGGACGCTGCCCAGAGGAACTCCGCCCGGATACGTGAATGTACTGAGAGTCGGAAAACGGCCTCACAATCGCAGGACGCCTCATGAGCCAACCTCCGCTCTCTGGTCTTATAAATGGCTGTTTTAGCCAAGGCTAGGAGGAGGCTAACCAGGAGATCCCGCGACTTGGTGGGGCCACGGATGGGGAGTGTATAGATAAAGAGGTGGGGGGAAAAATGAAGCCAAAAGCGCAAAAGAATATTTGTGAGGAGCCGAAAAAGAGGCTGCAATCTGGCACACTCTAAATAGACGTGCGCCAGGGTTTCCCTCACATTGCAAAAAGGGCAAGTCTCCGGAAGGGAGGTAAAACGTGTCAAAAACACGCCCGTGCTCACAGCCCCGTGAAGGAGCCGCCAACTGATGTCCCCGACGGGCCTCGGGACCAAGGTGGAGTACAGGCTGGCCCACCGAGGTTGCTCACCCTCCAAAGGTGGTAAGAGATCTCGCCACTTTGTATCGGGGCGGGACACCAGGGTGCGGGCATGAAGGGTATGGAGCGTGAGTGTATATAAATATTTCCGTGATGCAACTTGAAAACCGACCGGTTGCAGTTCATGCAGCCGGCTCGCAGTGAAAGGATGAGGGGTGTGTTGGGATCGGCAGGGTAGGGGCCCGATGGAAAGGTCTGGCGGGCCTGGGGTAAGGGATGGGCGGGGTGCGCCCTCGCACAAGGCTCGGCTAACATAAGCCCGAGCGGCGGGGGTCAGAGCGGCCTCCACCTCCTGAAGCACGCGCCGGGGGGTGCGAAGGCTGGAGAGCCCCATGCGTCGAGCGAGCGTCAGGGGATCCAGCCAGTCCCCCCGGTCGTAGTCCAGGAGGTCCCCGACCCTCGTAACTCCCGCCAGGACCAACCTCTGGCGCACCGTGCGGGACTCCGCCGCCTGCACACAAAGTTGGGGGTTGTGTAGCAGGGGCTCCGTGAGGAGATCTGCCCCACGATGGCCGCCACGGACCTGGTCGTTGAAAACAGTTTCCAGGCCCGGAGGAGGTCCTGGTAGAAATCCGGCAGCCCGGAGAGGTCTCGCGGAAAACCTCTCGAACAAAGATAAAAGAGCTGTCGGTCATATCGGAGCCCATGGAAGCGGCGTAAAAAGGCATGCGCCAATATGCTCCAAGTCGAACTACCTGCACTATAAAGGAGCCTCTGCAGGGCCTGGAGGCGGAAAACGCGGACCTGAGTGTACAGACACTTCAGGTCCTGCCCTCCTTCCTTCAGGGGCAAGTGGAGAACTCCAACAGGGGCCCAGTGCAATCCTGACCAAAAGAACTCCAGAATCAATCTCCGGAGGTGGGACAGGAAACCCGGGGCCGGGACTAGGGTGTTGAGCCGGTACCAGAGCGTGGACAGGACTAGTTGGTTAAGCACCAGTGCTCTCCCCCGAAGGGAGAGACATCGGAGTAGCCTCGTCCATTTCCTGATCCGCTCAATCACGCCGCCTTCCAAATTTTGCCAGTTCTCCGGCGGAGAAGGGTGCGTGGCAGAAAGGTAAACGCCGAGATAGAGCAGAGGGCCGGCACTCCACCGGATGGTCTGAAGCGCGGGTGGGAGGGAGCTTACCTGCCGCCAGCCCCCCACCGCCAAGCCAGAGCTCTTGACCCAGTTGACGCGGGCGGAGGAGGCTGCCGAAAAGATGGCTTGGCATGCCTCCACTCGCGTCAAGTCGCCCGGGTCCTGGACCACGAAGAGGACGTCATCGGCGTACGCCGACAGGACCAGCCGCAGCTCCGGCTCCCGCAGCACCAACCCCGTCAACCTCCTGCGGAGGAGACAGAGGAAAGGCTCGATCGCCAGAGCGTACAGCTGGCCTGAAAGGGGACACCCCTGCCGCACCCCGCGCCCGAAGCTGACCGGTTCGGTCAGGGTCCAGTTGAGCCTAACCAGACACTCCGCGGAGGCGTACAGCACCCGGAGAAAACTCACAAACTGAGGTCCGAATCCAAACGCTCGCAGGGTGCTCAGGAGGTACCCATGATCTACCCTATCGAACGCCTTCTCTTGATCGAGAGACAGGAGGGCGAACGACAGACCGTCTCTCCGCCCGAGTTCCAAAAGGTCTCGGACTAAAAAGAGGTTGTCAAAAATGCTGCGACCCGGGACAGTATAGGTCTGGTCTGGGTGAATCACGTCCGCCATCACGGACCCTAGCCGCAGCGAGATTGCTTTCGCTACGATTTTATAATCCGTGCTAAGGAGTGAGAGGGGACGCCAGTTTCGTAAGTCGCGGAGGTCCCCCTTCTTCGGCAGCAAGGCGAGCACCGCTCGTCTGCACGAGAGAGGGAGGACCCCGCCCTGCAAGGACTCAGCCCAGACAGTGACTAGGTCTGGGCCAAGGATGTCCCAGAACGCGCGGTAAAACTCCACGGTCAGCCCGTCCATGCCCAGAGATTTATTGGTGGGCATGCGACGGAGGGCTTCCGAGAACTCGGCCAGGGTGAGAGGCAGCTCTAGCCGGTCTCGGTCGCCCACGCTGACCGTGGGGAGTTCCTCCCAGAGCACCCCGCAAGCGCCAGGATCGGTCGGATCCGGGGAGAAAAGGTTTGCGTAGAAGTCACGGGCCCTCCCACACATCTCCTCCGGATCCGTGAGGGGGGTGCCGTCTTCCGCTAGAAGGCAGGTGACGTGTTTTTTGGCCCCCCTCGTTTTCTCCAGGGCGTAGAAGAAGCGGGAGCCGCGATCCATCTCCTGAAGGAGGCGGATGCGGGACCGGACAAAGGCACCTCGGGCCCGGTGGTCCTCGAGGGCTCGAAGTTCCTCCCGCTTCTCCCGGCACGCTCCGCAGAGGGACGGGTCCCCGGGGCTGGCGGCCAGGCGCCTCTCCAGCTCTAAGACCTCCCGTTCCAACTGCTCTATCGCCGCATTTCGCCGTCGGCTGGTGCCCCGAGTGTAGTCGCGGCAGAAGAGCTTGGCGCGCACCTTCCCTAAATCCCACCATCGCCGCACCAAGGGAAAGGCACGCCACTGCTCCCGCCAGGCCAGCCAAAACTCCCGGAAGGACATCACAAAGCTCTCGTCCTCCAACAGGCTGTTATTAAAGTGCCAGTAAGCCGGCCCCGGTCCCTCTGCACGGAGGGAGACCGTGACGGCAACCAAATGATGGTCGGAAAAAGGGGCCGGCCGAATGGTGGAGGAGTGGGCCTGTGAGAGATGGAGACGGGATAGATAAATACGGTCTAACCGAGAGCGGTGCGACCGACGGGCCTCCACCCGAACGAAGGTAAACGTGGAAGTATCATCTGGGTGATGGTCACGCCAGACGTCCACTAGGGAGTGATAGTCGACTATGTCTCGAAGAATGGTCGCGGCGGCCGGGCTCGGCTCGGCCCCCGAGCGGTCCCGTTCCTCGAGGGTGGTGTTAAAGTCCCCTCCCAGGATCAGGCACTCGTGTGAATCCAGGGTGTCGAGAAATTCGGACACCTGCTGGTAAAATTGCGGCCGCTGTGAGCTCACCTGCGGGGCATAAATATTAACAAAATTGACCACGAGCCCCTCCAAACGAACTCGGAGGTGCAACAAGTGGCCCGGCACGGCCTCAGTGACTCCTAGCACCTCGGGCCGTAGGGTGGGGGAGAACAGGGTCGCCACTCCAGCTCGCCAAGCCGTGCAGTGGCTGAAGTATACCCCGTCCCCCCATTCCAGCCGCCACCTATCCTCGGCGGTTGGGTCCGTGTGGGTCTCCTGCAGGAAAACCACAGAGTACCTCCCCTCCCGAAGGTAGGAGAGCACCTGGGACCTGCGGAGAGCCATCCTACAGCCCCTGGTGTTCAGGGTTACAATGATGAGAGGTGTCATGCGGAGGGCTGGGGGGGTGGGGAGTTCTCAGGGGTGGGGGTACTCATGGCCCCCGGCGGGTCGCGTAGCAACCCGTGTCCCATCCCGTGAGTAAGTAACTCTTTCCGGAAGCTGCGGGCCCGCTCGTAGGCCGCGGCACCGCCCTTCCCTTGCCCTCTACCCTCCCTCATAAGGGCTCTCGCGGCCCGAAGGAGTCGATCAAAGTCCCCCCATTGCTGGAGAGCCAGCTGTGCCCTATCGCGGGCACCACGGCATCGTTTCAAGAACTCCCGTAATGCATGCTGCAGCTCATGGGGGGGTAGGGTTACAACTCCCAGAGCAGTCCCTGGTGGGGCTTTTGATACAGCTTCGTGGTCCGCTAAGGCGGGTAGGCAGGGTGCGGACCGCCGACGGGGTGTCTGACAGGCTGGGGTTATTAACTCCATCTCGTGCCTTGGGGCGGACGGGGATGGCAGGGGGAAAGGTGCAACTCCTGGGGAGTCGCAACTAGAAAACATAAAGACTGCTCCCTGGGGGGAATCTGCAAAAGGCGGAAAAGAAATAACCCCAGGGGCGGCGGTAGCCTTGCAGGAGGAGGGAGACTGAACCGGAATAGGGGTGGGGGCAGGGGCAGAGGTAAGGCCCTGGGCTTCAGGAGGCGAACAGCAAAAAGAAGGTGCCTCCCGAGCAGGGTCGGGGGTGAAGGGGCAAGGGAGGGGGCTCCGAGGAATGCTAGGTACTGGCTCCGGGGTGGTCGTGGCAGCCATGGCCTCAGGCGGTAAACCACTTTCCGTGGGGTGCTCACCCGGAAAGGCAGTCAGGGGGAAAGGACATGGGGAGAGGGGGCCTGGGGTGAAATTGCCCAAATCGAGGCCGGCCGGCAGTAAATCATCCCCTCCCTGGGTGACCGGGGTCAAATCCAGGGCTTCAATCTCTGCGTACACAGAGGAGAGGCCAACTCCCACCACCCCAGGGGCCTCTCCGCTAGGGCCCGCCTCGGCGGTCACGTCGGGGTTCGTTGGGAGTTCAGGTGGTATCTGGTTAGAAGGGGCTTCCCCCGGGGCTTCGGAGGGGAGGGTCCCCCGCGGAGGGGGGATTCCACCCTCCAATGCTGGTCTATCTTCACCTCCCGACACCAGCGAATGGATCGCACTCGTGGCCGAGGCGGGAGGCTCAAGGCCGGTACCTCCCTTCCTGGTCTTCCGGGGGGCTTCCGCGTCAGATGAATGCAGCGGAGCTCGAGCCCTCCGCTTGCCTCGCTTCCCCTGGACTACAGTCCAGCCCTCCATGGCGTCGTCCGGGGGTTGAGTAGCAGGGGACGGAGCGGGGCGCGGAGGCAAAGGTTCAGGGGTTTGGGGGGGTAGCGGTAAGGCAGCATGAGGGGCGGGGGGTTCTCCTTGGGGCGAGCCCTCTCTTGCACCCGGTAAAAGCTTTGCCACACCCCCCTCCATAGGCTCTGCCGAGGCGGTTACGGCAAGAGTGGGACTCCCGTGGTCGCCCGGGCGTTGTTGGAGGGGTGCCTCTTGGGCCCGGACGGGGGCAGCGGTGGATCGGGTGGGAGGGGGGGTGGTGTCGGGTGCCAGGTGGCCAGGGGTGTCGGCAACAACAGGGCCGACATCCCGCCGGGTCTCGGGGGTCTCAGGTGCCCCTCTCCCCCGGGCCAAAGGGCAGTCCCTGCGGACATGCCCTGCCGAGCGGCAGAGGTAGCACCGGGCCTCTCCGGTGGAATAAAAGACCCTATAGCGGGCTCCCTGGTAGGGAACTAGGAAGGACCCCTCGAGCGCCTCTCCGTCACGCACCCCCGCCGGCAGTAAAATCTGCACTTGCCGGCGGAACGATAGGACGTGACGGAGGGCGGGGTCCTTGCAGCCTAACGGGAGAGGGCTAATAACAGAAACAAGCTTCCCCAGGGCAGAGAGAGCAGGTAACAGGGCAACATTAGGTAAAAAGGGAGGAACGGAGGTGAGGACGAAGCGAACGCCCAAATCTTCTAGCGGTTCTAGGGGGAGAAAACACCCCCCCCACCACTAGGCCCTTCTCCACCGCCTCCTGGGCGGCAGTCTCCGAGGCCAGAAAGAGAACGACCTTCCCATACATCTTGGAGGCCGCCACAATGGCCATGGGTCCTACCACTTTCGCCAACGCCTGCACGTATGCCTCCACGTGGGGCGAGGCGGGCACTAGGAGGCAACGGACACCGTGCTTCCTGGTCAGGGCGGGAAGAGGGTCCCGATTGCTAGTAATGGCAGCGGAGGCAGTGGGAGGGCGAGATGAGGAGGCGGCAGGTGAGGGGGGGCCTGTCGCCACCCGGGCATACGTCCTGGGGGCCGGGGGAGGGATGGTCGCAGAGCTGGTGGAGGGAACAGCTGGGAGGGGTGCCGCGATCGATGACGAGGCCACTGTGGTGGGGGCGGCCTCTGCCACGGAGGGTCCAGCGGCATTAGCGGGGCCCTTCCCTTTTGGCCCGCTTCGATTTTTCTTTCCAACTGGGGGGGGGTTCCTAGAATCTAGTGGGGCAGGAACCAGAGCAGCAGTAGTAATCGCCCCGGTGCCTCCCACTGCCGATGCCCCAGCGGGGGCGGTGGCAGGGGTTCTAACAATGGAGGCGGTGGGGAAATCTTGAGGGGTGGGCAGGAGGGTAGATGGGGAAGGGGCAACCAATTTCGGTGGAGGGGCCTTGCGTCCCTCCTTCTCTGCCATTGTAAGCAGGGAGAGACAGGGAGACACTGGGAGGGGGGGGGGCAAAAATCGGGGTCCGGTAGTAGGGGTAGGCTATGGGGTAAACAATCCGGGGGGGGGGGGGAGGACAACCCACCACAAGTGTCCAAAGAGTCTCGCTTGGTTGGTTGTTATGCCTGGTCCAAAAGGCAAAGTCCAAAGCAAACAGCTGGATCCGAAGGCAGATGGCAGATTGCCAGCAGGGACGAAGCAGCGGGGGCCGTGATAGTTGTAATAGTGGTGGGGGGGGTTGGGGGCACCGATGGATCTGGGGGTAGCTCCCTGCTACACCCCTGTGCCGCCGCAGGTGCAGCTGAAATGCAGTCAACTCCCCCCCCCGAGGGTAGAAATTCAAAAGAAATCCCTCAGTCTTACGGCCTCTCTCCACGATGATTCATAGCTGCCCGGGAGTTCTCCGGCCTCTGGCGTCTGCTACAGCTGTTGGCTCTGTCCCAAGGCTCTCGGAAAAAGTCCAGGCAAAAAACAAAACAGCTGGGTCTGGGGGGGTCCACTCCCCTCTCCGGACAGCAGGTTGGCAGTCCTCCCCCCCTCCTCCGGGGGTTTCAAGTAAGCAAGGAGCAAAGTCCAAAAGCAGGCATCGGGGGGGGGGGGGTGCTGGCGACCGGCCAGCACACTAACGCAGCTCAAAAAAACGGGAAAAAACAAAACCAAAAGAACAAAGCGTCCGGCCCAAACGCGGGGGGGGAAACTAAGCAAAAGGAAAAGTGTGAAAAATCCGGGCCGGGGGGCTTTAGGAAAGAAAGGAAAGCAAATAGCTCAGGAGCGAGTGAAGAACGATTCCGGCTCCTTAACAGGGAAGGGTCCAGAACAATCAGGAACTTTCTGGAAACAATTAAGGCAGACAAGCTGATTAGAACACCTGCAGCCAATCAAGAAGCTGCTAAAATCAATTAAGGCAGGCTAATCAGGGCACCTGAGTTTAAAAAGGAGCTCACTTCAGTTTGTGGTGTGCGTGCAAGGAGCTGGGAGCGAGAGGTGCAAGAAGCTGAGAGTGAGAAGGCGTATGACTGGAAGACTGAAAAGTACAAGCATTATCAGACATCAGGAGGAAGGTCCTGTGGTGAGAATAAAGAAGGTGTTAGGAGGAGGCCATGGGGAAGTAGCCCAGGGAGTTGTAGCTGTCATGCAGCTGTTACAGGAGCCACTCTAGACAGCTGCAATCCACAGGGCCCTGGGCTGGAACCTGGAGTAGAGGGTGGGCCCGGGTTCCCTCCATCCCCTCAACTCCCTACTTGATACCGGAGGAGTTGAACTGAACTGTTGGTTCCACCAGAGGGGAAGGTCTCTGGCCTGTTCCCTGATCCACTAGGAGGATCAGCAGAGACTGGGAGGATTGTTCTTCTTCCTTTCCCCATGCTGACCAGTGATGAGGCTAACTGAATGAATGGCAGATTTGAGCCACGAAAGTGGCCAAACTGAGGGCTGCCGTGAACCTCTGAGGTCAGAAAATCTGCCAATAAGCGCAGGACCTACCAAGGCAGAGGAGGAACTTGGAGGCCCCTTCATGCTTTAATGACCATCCCAGAGGACATGCTTCTATGCCAGGGGTGGGCAAACTTCTTGACCTGAGGGCCACATCTGGGTGGGGAAATTGCATGCAGGGCCATAAATGTAGGGCTGGGGCAGGGGGTTGATGTGTGGGAGGAAGTGCGAGGTGTGGGAGGGGGTGCGGTGTGCAGGAAGGGGCTCAGGGCAAGGGGTTGGGGCGGAGGAAGGGTGTGAGATGTATGAGGGGGCTCAGGGAAGAGGGTTGGGGTACAGGAGGGGGTGCAGGAGTGGGCTCAGGGCAGGGGGTTGGGGTGCAGGGTGGGTGCAGAGTGCGGCAGGGGGCTCTGGGCAGGGGATTGGGGCATGGCAGGGGGCTCAGGGCAGGGGTTGGGGTTAAGGAGGGGTGCAGGGTGCAGCAGGGGTTGGGGTGCAGGCAGGGTGTGGCAAGGGGCTCAGGGCAGGGGTGTGGGGTGCAGGAGGGGCTCGGGGTGAAGGTTCTGGCCTAGCGCCACTTACCTGGAGCGGCTCCAGGGTGGCAGTGGCAGTGGGGACACCTGGCCCCTCTCAGATTTTGGAGGACACGTCAGATTCTTAAACCTTGGGTTAAGTGCTGTAGCTGTCTTTAGAAATCTCCTATTGGTACCTTCTTTGGACTTTGTCAAATCTGCAATGAAAGCGTTCTTAAATCAGACAACATATGCTCTGTTGTCATCCAAGACTGCCCTAACACGAAATGTATGGCAGAATGTGGGTAAAACCATGGAGCACAAGCCATACAATTCTCCCCCAAGGAGTTCAGTCACAAATTTAATCAATGCATTATTTTTTTAACAAGTGTCATCAGCACGGAAGCACGTCCTCTTGAATGGTGGCGGAAGCATGAAGGATGGTGGCGGAAGCACCCCAAATGTTTAGCATATCTGGTATGTAAATACCTTGCAAATCCATCTACAAAACTGCCATGTGAACACCTGTTCTTATTTTAGGTGACATTGTAAATAAAAAGTGGGCAGCATTATCTCCCGTAAATGTAAACAAACTTGTCTGTCTTAGTGATTGGCTGAACAAGAAGTAGGATTGAGTGGACTTGTAGGCTCTAAAGCAGTGGTCATCAACTTGTCAATTGCGATTGACTGGTCAATCCTGGGGACTCTCCCAGTCGGTGTAGCAGGGCTGCCGCTAATCTCTTGTGGTGTAGCGGGGCTGCTGGCAGCCCCACACCTCTCCCGGAAGCAGCCAGCACGCCCCCACAATCCCGTGGGGCAACGGGAAGGCTGGGATCTCCGCATGCGGCTCCTGCCTGCAAGCACCACCTTCGCAGCTCCCACTGGCCAGGAACTGTGGCCAATGAGACCTTTGGGGGCAGTGCCTGCTGAGAGGGGCAGCGTGCAGAGCCACACGCAGAGCACGCAGAGCCCCACCTCCACTCCCAGGGGCCGCAGAGGTGCATTGGCCCCTTCCAGGCGTGGGACTGGGGCAGCCAGGGAGCCTGGCTTAGCCTCTCTGTGTTGCTGCCCGGGAGCCGCCCGAGGTAAATGTCACAGGGCAGGAGGCCACACCCTAATCCCCAGCCCTGAGCCCCTTCCCAGAGCCAGCACCCCAATCCCTTGCCCCAGCCCCAAACCCGCCCCAGAGCCTACACTCCATACTCCCTTCTGCACTCAGCCCTCTGCCCCAGCCCTGACCCCCCCTTCCAGAGCCAGCATTCTGCACCCCAACACTCTGTCCCAGGCTCAGCACAGAGCCTCCTCCCACACTGCGAACCCCTTACCCCCAGCTCAGAGCTCACACCCCCTCCCGAACCCCAACCCCCTACCCCAGCCTGGTGAAAGTGAGTGAGGGTGGGGCAGAGCGAGCGATGGAGGTGGCGGGTCGGAGTTGGGATGGAGTGAGCAGGGCAGATCCTGTGTTTCCCTTAAATTCAAAGTGATATTGGGCGTAAAAAGGTTGGAGATCATTGCTTTAAAGTATTACATTGTTTTGTTTTTGAGTGCAGTTATGTAACAACAACAAAAATCTACCTTTGTACGTTGCATTTTAATAATAAAGAGATTGCACTATAGTACTTGTATGAGGTGAATTGAAAAATACTATTTCTTTTGTTTATAATTTTTATAGTGCTAATATTTGTAATAAAAATAATAATATAAAGTGAGCACTATATATTTTGTATTCTGAGTTGTAATTGAAATCAATATATTTGAAAATGTCAAAAAATACAAAAATATTTATAATAAATTTCAATTGGTATTCTATTAATGTTTAACAATGTGATTAAAACTGTGATTAATCAAGATTAATTTTTTAATAGAGTTAATTTGTTTTGAGTTAATCGCTTGAGTTAACTGACAGCCCTACTAGAAACCTTTTCATTATTCAGGATAGTTTTCCATTAAGAACATCCAACTCTAATGGTCACTTCATATACCATCTAAACAAGTAATCTATTTGAATACTAGCTGTGAAGGGATCTTGTTCTCATTTGCCCAAAAAGATAAAAAGAAAATGAATCATACTCTTAGTGCAGAAGTTTTACTATGTTGTGTATTTACATACAGATTGTTGGGGAATGGGGGTGGGGAGAGAACTTTATATGAAACAAAATGTTGTTAGGATACTATGTTTTACAACTAACAAGTGATATAGTAAACCTAATTAAGGTATTAGCTGAGTGCAATATTAGCAATACTTTATCCTTAAAAGCTCAGAAGTATGTTAACAACAGATGCAGTGTTTTACATGTGCACTATCTTACTCTTGTGTGGCAAGAGAAATAGGACAAACTACCATTCTGTCTATACACTATAGTGATCATTTTACAGCCTAGACTTTCTGTTCCAGTTTAGATAAAGACCTTTCATTATGACAACCACAACGAGATTCCATAATTTCTTTTTAGAGTACAGATGAGACTGAGAAAAAAATTAAATGGATAGCCTATATAAAAGTACTCTGAAAATGCATATGTAAAAATGAACATTTTCACTTAAACATACAGTATATACTGTATGTAGAGCTTAATTAACTCAAAAAGCTCTCTTTTGATACAGATCTTCTCCCACAGCCAATTAAATATTGAACCCTGTCAAAATGAAGCAATTCCATTGAAGCTAGAATCAGAAAGAGATCTGAAATTTCCTTCTCGCTATCTAGTTTTCTCAGAAATTTAGCAAGGGAGGACGAAGTGAAGTGATATTCTTAGTATGGTAAGATTCTGTTAAGAGTGGTTTGTCAAACAGAACTTTTTTTGAGTAAAATGTGTTTATTGAGTTTATGCAGTAAGGTTACAAACCAAAGTACTGTGCTGTTGTTTATTAACAATGTTAACAAGGTAACAAGGACATAAACAGAATAGGCTTGATGTTTGTCACAGGTCCCAGTGAGCACTTCCTGTCAGTCACTCACTATACTGCTGTGAATGAACACAGCTGCTGGATAGAGGGGTTTTAAGCATCTGGAACCTGAACACAGCCCCAGTCTTTGGGGTGACCCCTAGGCACACTCTCAGGGCAGAGACTCTCTGTCCAGTATCTCCTCCTGAGAGCCAGAACCAGCTGTACAGAAGCCTAGCCCTTGGACTCAACACTGATCCTTCAGATTCCCATGTAGTTTAAACACTCCTTCTCAGAACTCCATGGAAAGGTATGAACTTTTTGGTTTACCATTTAACTCTCTCCAGTGGTAACATGGTAGCTGTGGTTTATAACACATAGAGACACTTTACTCAGAAGTCTAACACCATTTCTCTTTTACTTAGTCACATAAAGAACAAGAAAGTACAGATCATTTAGAAAATGATAACATACTAAATTCAATGGCCCCACTAGCTCCCCTTTCCCTTGTGAGTCCTTGGGTGACCATCTGTGCTCAGGAACGTAGGTAGGGTCCTCTGCCTCACTGGATTGCTTTCCCCTCATCTTCAGCTAGAGAAAAATGCCCAAGGACCCATAGATCAACTCCTCACCTTTTATAACCTTCCACTCTCCTCTGTCAGGTGACTAGAGACCCTTACCGGGTGACTTTATTGCCAATTGAGCTCTCCCCCTGTTAAACCGGTTTTCCTGGTTGGCAGCCAATCTGTTGTCTAGAGCAATTACATTACAATGGCCAAACACTTATATTAAACAAACCTCTGTTGCTATCTGGTGCCAGCACCCCTCTGTAATTCTAGTTAAAGATTAATGTTAAAAGACAGTAGAAGAGCTCTGTGTAAGTTCCAAAGCTTGACTCTCTCACCAACAGAAGTTTGTTCAATAAAAGATACTACCTCACCCACTTTGTCTCTCTAAAGAGAGTAGGAAAGTAAAGACCAGGCTTACAATCAAAATGGAGTTTTCAGTATAACACAGACATATACAGATTTCATAATCTCAAAGAGAATTCATAAATTATACAGACAGATTGCCCAAATCACAATGTTATACAGTAAATCATATTCAGGGTAAATGATGAGATGATGCATATTCATGTCAAGGATATTTACAATAGTTATCCAAAACATAACCATTTAATTACATCCCCCCAAAACAATAGATTCTAATTAATATAATTACCAGTATATCCCCTTAATTAGGGAATGGGAAGTATCTTATAGTAATGGAGTGCTGCCTGGGCAGCATGCAATTTGAGTCTGCCAAACAAATATTCATTGAAAGGATTGCATTTCATCTCATCAGACAGTAAACTGTACTTTACATGTTTGTCCTGCATTAGGAAGACAGCATGAGAAATACAGAAGCCCCATGTAAAATATTTTTTTTTCCATTTTGGTCCAGTGGTTTAAATTGCCAAACTGAACTTTTAATATACTGGTCAGAATCCCATTGAGAAGTATAGAGCCTACTTCTTGCTGAGGTCCCACAGGTGCTATTTGTCTGAAAGGGGAGTGAATCTAGGGCAGGGCCATGCTCTGGCCCTCATCAAGTCAATAAAGAGCATCATGTTGCATCTTCTCTCAGGGTGGTAGAAGAAGCATATCCTGGGAGATCCCAGTAGTCATTCTGATTGATTCAAGCTCTCCAATTCCTCCATCTTTCTGGACTCTTGCCCATCATATATTATGCAACTAAATTGTCTGGCATAATCAGTTTCTATTAATTATCAGAGAAATAATACAGAGACAGCCATATACTAGGACCCCAATTCAGCAAACTATTTAAGCACATGCTTAAGTCTGTCTCTATTCAGGAAATGCACTTAAACATACTTGAGCATAAGTGCTTTGCTTAATAAAGATGGACTTAAGTACATGCTTAAGTGCTTTGCTGAACTGGGCCCAAGTCATTCTATAACAACCATAATTGTAGAATTCATCTTGAATGGAAATCTGTAGTAAAGATCATCTCTGACATTATAATTACAGGAATCCAAATTACATTACAAAATATTAGGGAAAACTGTGATTCAAAGGAGTAAGTTTGAGGCAGAAATAATACATTATTTTTTTTTAAAGTTGCTTTTGTGTATGTTACTAAATTTACAGGTAAACATATATGCCATTTAAAATAAGTGTAAAAAACTGAGGTACCAACTCATTGACAGATACATGTGCAAACTTAAGAAATTAAAAGTAAACACATTATAAAGTTAACTGTAAGTCCATCTATATTCAGGGCATAGAGAATGTTCTTATTTTTCTGAAAAGCACCTGGCATACTTTGGCACTATACAAATAATGACCAACAAAATTAATAATAAATTCTGTGGTTTTCCTACAAAAGTAATAACATTCCTACATTCTAAAGTATTTCAGTTTTTCCATAGTTTACCTACCACTATAGGATAGGCATTAATTGAGAACTTTTCCATTTGATACTGGATCAGTACTGTGATTTAAAAAAAAAAGGAATATGAAACAGTGTACCACAGATATGGAACACTGTATCAGGAATATGAAATCAACTGAACTAAGAATCTCAAAGGATTTAAGAATGATAACTTGTTACAGTGTCTTCAGCAACTAGTGAGTATCTATATTTCTTCCATATAGCTTAAATTGTTTTAGATAGTGAACCATATTTAACAAAAATTGACTCTTCTGGACTATGAATTTCTATCATATCAATGATATTTGTATCCCACTAGCAAATTAACCCCCCCCCCCATGTGTGAGAACCCCTGCTAGACCCCTGAAAATCTTCTCCCACTATTACCTACTTTAGTTTTCCTAGCCTCGAAGCCCCAAGTAACATGAACATCCTTTTTGCAGAGGAGGACTGGAGAGAACTCTCGTAGGAGTAGTAGGTGGTCTTACAGGCAAGTAACACCACAGAGGCAGAAATGCTGAAGATATGAACATAGGCTATGCCATACTGGCTCATCTAATCCAGTATCCTGTCTTCAACAATGGCCAGCACCAGATGCTTACGAGAAAGGTGCATAAGAGACCCATATTATGCAAATGTAGGATAGCCTATTTTAGAGGGCTTATACTGCTGCACTTCACAGTAATATCTGAGTACATTAGGCCCACATATAATCTGCCCCCAACATCGGGACTCACCTTAATTTCTAATACTTAAACATTGGTTTAGGCCATGATAAGTGTGAGGTTTAATATCCATATAGAGATAAGAAGCTCCTGATCTGCCATTTCTGTCTTTATTTTTTTGTACTTTTTATCATGTATCATCTTATTTGTCTTCTTTCTAATGCAAACAATCCCAACCTTTTCAATTTTTCTTTGTATCAAAGTTTTTCCATGCTTCTAATTATTCATGTTGACTGATGATGATACTTTTTGATACCTTGGAAAATATAGGTGTCATTGACTTGGATTTACAGTAAATTCCAACAAAACAAAGTGGTTTTATCTTGGAAAAGGGACAATATATAAAGTCTTGATGTGCAGCAGGGATGAAATCACAGAAAAAGTAGACTCTTATGTGAACCTAGGAAGCTTGAGTAGTGCCTACTGTTGAAGGGAGATGTGTGCTTTAGCCACAAGTGCTGCATAGAAATTGATGAACTTATGGACTGATAACAACATTGTTGGGTACCAAAATGAAAATTTATCAAATCAGTTGTGACACTTTATGGAGTTACTGAGCTGTCCGTGGTGAATCACTACCACCTACTCACAGTGGGAGTGGGCCTTTGTGAAGCTGGCAACCAGATGCCAGTTCAAGCCCCTAGGCCTCAACTGAACACATAGCTGGAAACCAGTCTGGATCACCTGTATGTTAGCGTTAAAATAGATGTTAAGTTTATATGAATGTGTTTAGACTTTATGATATGCTCGTAGGATGCTGCATGTAGTAAACTCACTTATAAAAGCTGTACTCTGCACTATAAAGTTACGTTGAGTGTGTGCATTGTAAACCTCTGTAATTATGTAACTCACCGAACAGGAAAGAAGCATTAACTAATGTAAAATGCTGGCTTCTACAGAAGGTGTTAGGTCCTGCCCAAGAAGGCCCATATCAACCAAATGAGCCATTGTGAAACATCAAAGAACAAAGACTTTGTTGATTGCTCCTCCCCAACACCCACGAAGAAGAGACATGCAGGTGGACTTGTCCCACCAGCTTGAACTCTGGGGGAAGTGGATAAAAAATCCCTGTCAAGAAGGAATTGTATCACTAGGCTGCTTGGACTTAGAGAGGGCAAGATTTCTAGGCATAAGCAAGGGATCCCCAGTGCTTGGCCTAGGTTAACCCTAGAGGACTTAGAGCTTGCATATCACAGCAACTTCTATCACCTTTTGGAACCTAAGACTGTAACTCATTTGTGTGTGTGTGTGTTCCTTACTTTAACCTTGTAATTCACTTTCATTTCTTTTTCTTAGTTAGTAAATCTGTAGTTAATTATAGGATTAGCTACAAATGTTATCTCTGGTGTAAGATCTAAAGTGCAGCTGACCTGGGGTGAGTGACCAGTCCTTTGGGACTGGCTATAACTTGAATATTGTTGTGATTTTTGGTGTAAGGGACCATCTATGACAAAGGCAAGCTTACCTGGGTGGCAAAATAGATTGGAGTATTCAAGGGGACTGTCTGTGACTCCATCTTAAAACTGTTATAGTCTTGAGGAGTTCACACGTGATGCTCGGTTGGTGAAATCTAAATATAGAACTCACAACCAGTTTGGGGTTTGTGTCCTGGTTTGTAACAGTCTTCCCTGAGGTTGGTATTCACACACTTGAGCCACTCCAAACAGCTTGACAGCCTTGTCTGTCCCCACCAGGCTCAGCAACACAAGTGCTCTACTCCAGGCTCCACAAGCCCTGCTGTTTCCCAATGCAAGCTAGTAATTTACATACCCCACTTTGTTGTAGTCAAGTGCCCAGTGTCTTATCTTCTGGCACTTGCTATGGACACCTATCAGCTGCCTCTGTAGAAGCAATGCACCCCCAGTTCACTGGTTTCACCTCCATTCAACACACTCCTTAGCACAAAGCACATAGACCTAGTAAAACCACAGTAAAACCAAATTGAAGTTTATTTAACAAAGCTTGAGATAGAGATTCAATAAAATCAAGTACAAGGATTTGGAAACATAAGGTTACAAGTACAAGAAAATCGTAAAATGCAACCTATACCCTATACTTATTAACAAATTACTTTCCAATCTAATAAGGGATTTCTCACCCAATGGTCAGTCCTAACAGAAGTTGCCCATTCCAAAAAGCGGGGATCCACATGTCATGAGACATTCCCGCCTGCAAAATCTCTCCTCTGTAATGGATAACATCTTGTGCCCTTTCTTTTTCCATTATACAGTTACAGACTATTGTCTCTTACCCGAAGGGTCCCTTATTCAGAGACTTTTCTTGGGGTTCTTTTGTCTTTTTAAATGCTCAAGCCTGCATCTGGTCCAGACAGGAAACACAGGCCTGTCTCCATGGGTGCTGATTGTTCTTAATATTGATTGAGTTAGCTCTGAGACTCCCCTGCCCTAGGTGACAAGTTTCACTTCTAACAGTTTTGGAACATAATATCCTATTTGTTACATAACTCTAAAATTGTTTCCTCTACAAACATTTCACAATAACCATGACAATCAGCTAGTTCTTAGCTTTTAGCAGAGACCACACACAACACCTTTCATTGAACTAATATACTTGACTAGGCATGACTGGCTCGCACCAGTGTACGAATAGTATTACGCTCTATTGGCGGGCAGCAATCGATCCAGCGGGGATCTACTCCGGTACTCTACCAGAATGAGGAGTGCAAGCGGAGTCAACGAGAGAGCGTCAGCTGTCGACTTACCGCAGTGAAGACACTACGGTAAGTAGATCTAAGAACATCAACTTCAGCTACACTATTCACGTAGCTGAAGTTCCGTATCTTAGATAGACCCTGTGCGGTAGTGTAGACAAGCCCTGTGGTCTGGAAGCAGATGCATTAAATGAAATAGACATCAGAAGGCTAGAGGCAATAGAAGTGAGGGTTCTTTGAAAGATGGTAATCTGGTAGGTATAAAGTTGGATGATTTTAAGACAAACTAAGTTAGGAGGAAAGTAGGATGGGAAATCAGAGTACAGGGCAGTCTACAATAAAAATGATGATGGTACAGTGTCATGGGGTTCCTATTCGCTATTGGGGTACCCTTTGTGGCTGCATCTGGGAAATAGCTCCACCCAGTTTGATACCCTTTTTTGTCTCTTGTTCACGCTGTAGCCTCTCTTGTGTTCCAGGAGTTACAGTGTTTTCCCTTCATAACTTGGGGTGCTCCCTTTTCATGGTTTGGTGCTCCAACGAGGTCACTATGTGGCTTCCCCATTCCAGGATATCAAAAGTCTCTCTGACTGGTGGTCAGGTATCATTCCTGGCAGTCCTCCAGTTCAAGGCTATGCCATTTCTACAGTGGTGGGTAGAGGAACCTGGGCCTCCCCGCTAACCTGGGTTCCACTCAGGGACCCGACAATCAGCAAGCAAGGTCTGCTCCATCCCAAACCCTGCTGCTCTTTCCCTGGTCTACTTCCTACTTCACCTCTATCAGGTTTCCTTACCCACCATTCTTCCTTCGGGGCATAGGCGTCAACTCCGTGGGTGCTACGGGGCTGGAGCACCCTCGGGGAAAAATTGGTGCGTGCTCTGCATCCACTGGCAGCTCCCCGACTCATCCCCCTGCCCCAGCTCACCTCTGCCTCCTCCCCAGAGCGTGCCACCACGTCCTGCTTCTCCCCCCTCCCTCCCAGTGCTTGCACTGTGAAACAGCTGTTTTGCACAGCAAGCGCTGGGAGGGATGGGGGAGAAGGAGGAATGCGGTGCGCTCGGGGAAGAGGCAGGGCCGGGGTGGGGATTTGGGGAGAGGTCCAATGGGGCAGGGAGGGGGCAGAGTCCGGGCGGGGCCAAAGGTGTGGGGGGGCACGAGCACCCACCGACGCTAAGGAAAGTTGGCGCCTGTGCTTCGGGGCCAGGATCCCAGAACTTCTACTCTCTAAGTGCAGAGAGTGTCTGCAGGCTTCCCCTCTGGTGCCTCCTCCTTCTTCTTCAGTTCTGTAGCATAGTAGATTCACTTCCTGAGTCTAAAACTGCCATGCACTATGGTTCGTATTTTGTCCATGACTTAGAGTCTTGCACCTTTCCCATATTCTTAAAGAATTCAGTCCCTTTCTTTTTCTTCTTCTTCAGTTTTGTGATATAACAGACTTGTTTCCTGAGTCTCTGACTGCCATGCACTGTACTTTATATCTTTTTCATTACTGAGTCTTTCACCTTTCCTGATATTCTTAAAGAATTGCAGAAGAATGTTTTTTGATAGCAGCAGCAGCCTCCTTCTGCCCTCACTTCTTGGCTTTATACCAGCTCTGCTGGCTCCTGCCCAGCTGGGCTTCTTCCTCAGTCAGTGCTTGCTTATCATGCCTAATTCTCCCTCAGATGTGGCCTGTCAGGTTACTGGGCCCTTTCTGTGCTACTGTGGGTGGAACATCCCATCAATGAGTACACGGCAGAAGACAAACAGATGATAGGATGCCAGAGAAATCACTGTAAACACAACCAAGATTAGTCTGACCTAGAGGCTGACCACTGACTAGAAGGCAGGATGTTTGTACTCATGGATGTGACCAAACCAGGAAAGAATGGAACAAACCAGGAATGAATGGTGATGCTGTACTGCACCCTGTGTCTGCAAAGATACTTTGAGATAAAAGAGAGAGAATCATTTATGTCACTCTTCTCTGAACCCCATCTAAATCCCCAAATGGATTCACTATTCACCAGTAAAAAGAACAGGAGTACTTGTGGCACCTTAGAGAGTAAGAAATTTCCACAAGTACTCCTGTTCTTTTTGCAGATACAGACTAACACGGCTGCTACTCGGAAACCTGTCATTCACCAATAGCTACTGTTTCCCTATCTTCTCTCTCCAGCAGTGAACAGAGTTCATGGTATCTGCCACCAAGCAGAGCAGCATTTAAATACTGTTATATAATTTTACACCTCTGGGAATTGGTGCCAGGCCATTGCACCTGTACCTGGAGGGACAGCTAGATGACAGGTAGACCCTGATCCTGCAAATGGTTAAGCATGTGCATAAGTGTTTGCAGGATCAGGACTGTATCCTTCTGATCCCATTCCCTGGGAAGCATCTAGCTAATGAAGAATTGTACCTAAACTCCACTGTTTCACAGCTAATTAAAGGATCTAAACTGAATGGGGAAGGTTGACTAGAGCTCCTAAATTTTTGACCTAAACCTTTTTCTGTGAAAAATGCAGATTCAGGAAGACCTTAACATTTCATGAATTTGTACCAATTTTGCTGACTTGTTAATTTAAAAACACTTCCTTTAATTTTAAAAAATTAAAAAATGTTTAAAAATGCTCAAAATTTAAGTTAAACATTTCATTTTGGAGATTTTTTCAACTTTTTGATTAACTGAAACTAAATATAAATATATTTTTAATTACCATTGAACCAAAAAGTCTAATATTTGTCCAGGTGTAATGGTGACCAACCCATTTTGTAGTTCATTAAGGACTTGATCTTGAAAAGCAATGAGAATTCTGGTCCCAATCCAATTAAGCATTTAAGCTTATGATTTGAAGTCACATACTTAAAGTAAATTATTAATAACAAAAACTACATTTAGTTACAGCTAAGCTTATATCAGGACTTATCCCACCACACAAAACCTTAAAAGCATGCAAACAAGAAGGGGAAAATCTCTAGCCTTCCTTGCCACCTTCCTAGTGCCCCAATGCTACCAGTAACACTCCATAAAGGCTTTCACATCTATATCCAACACATACCTAAAAAGAATCCACACTCCAACAACATAAAACTTGTGCTGTGAGGCAAAACTTTAAAGGTGAACTCATATATTCTTATATCAATAGATAGCACATCTGACTGTCACAGAGTCCATTCATTTGGGAAGTTATTCTGCATTCGTGGGCCTGAGGACATTGATAAGGTTTTGCATGACTCAGCAGCAGGTGCTTTGTATCCTTCAGTGTATGCTGCAAAGCCCAGCTTTTCTCCTTTGCCTGTGAGGAGATAGATATTGGGCATGATGGTGTGTGACTCTAGTGAGGATTGTGCAGGGAGGTTGATTTTTGTTCTACTTATATTATTACTGGCTTATTTGATTTAATTTGGGGTAAATGATGGGTCTCTTTATACATTCATGTTTATATTCATAAAGACAGGTTTCAGAGTAACAGCCGTGTTAGTCTGTATTCGCAAAAAGAAAAGGAGTACTTGTGGCACCTTAGAGACTAACCAATTTATTTGAGCATGAGCTTTCGTGAGCTACAGCTCACTTCATCGGATGCTGTAGCTCACGAAAGCTTATGCTCAAATAAATTGGTTAGGCGCTAAGGTGCCACAAGTACTCCTGTTCTTTTTGTATTCATAAAGATTGCTTGCCAAGTGCAGCTGGAGAATTGGTGGGACCCTCTTGTAGGCTACCCCTACACTGTGAGCTAGGAGTATGACGAGTCACATACTTGCACTACCTCAATGAGTGTTACAAACATGCTCGAACCCCGTGGATACCTACTCAGCACAGCTAAGTCATGCCCTGCTGCTACTGCAGTAATGCTACAATTTTTACTAGTGCTAGCTCTCATGTCGCTAGCTGAGCATGCCTGCCCGGCTGGGAATCACACCCTCTACTCGCAGTGCAGACATGGCCTTCCGGTAGTTTATCACAGACCTGAACAAATAACTACCCTGAAAGAGCGGCAGCGCCCCACATCCCATCTGCCAGCCCCAGCGAATCCTCAGCTCTGGGGAGGAGAGCATGGCTCTGTCCGTGGTGCCCTGCATCCGATGAAGTGAGATGTACCTCAGGACAGCTTATGCTCAAATACATTTGTTAGTTGCTAAGGTGCCACAAGTCCTCCTGTTCTTTTTGCAAATACAGACTAACAGGGCTGCTACTCTGAAACCGATCCCACCGAATCCCTCCCTAACCCTGGCGGGAAAAAGGCCTAACGCGGCGCTCTCTCCTGAGGCGACGTGAGTCAACCCCGCCCGCTCCCTTGTGTGGGGGCGACACCGCCCCTAAATTTGCATATCTCCACCCCAGCGGCTGGCGACTCTAATTCCTTCCCCCTCAGGCGTGCGGAAGTGAACTGTCAGCCGGCGCGCGGGCGGCGGTCGGAGGAGCTGGTCTTCCCCTCCCTCCAGTGAGGAGGCGGAGTCGGCGGTTGGTCGGAGGGCGTGGCTGAGGGCCCCTCCCCTCGTTGTGGTCCCCTTCATCCGCTTGGGTGAAGCCGCCCTGAGGGGGGGTGGGCGGGAGGTGGAGAACCGGATCCCTGGGGGAATAGTTTGGGGCTCGGAGCCGGGAAGTCCTGCAGCAGAGGCGGCCGGGAGGGGGCTGTCCGGTGACTGCATTCTCCTTTGCCCTGGCATAGCGGGCACTACGAGACAGGGAGGGAAGGGGCCGGGCCCTCCCAGTGACACCCCCGACCCCCCCCTCCCCAGCCCTGAGAGGTGAGAAGGGGAGACGGGTTGATGGGTGGTGTGGCTCGGCAGCCAGGGGGCAGAGGCTGCAGGGAGGGGGCGCTTTGAGGGGGGGCAGCGATCCTGCCGCTCTGCTGGACTTAGGCGCTGTACAGAGGAGCCGGCGGCCCCTGTCCCAGGGAGCTCCTGGGGGCGGAGAGAGAACTGAGCTGAACTAAACTTGCGTCAGTGTCGCGTGGGGTTGAGACAAGTGCAAAAGGTGACCCAACTTTATGTGTGTGGGCAGCTGGTGGGGGAGTCCGACGAGAACAGCGGCGTGTCTCACTCCTGACAGGCAGTACCAGCCTGCTGCCTCACTGGTAGTCGAGACAGAAATCTGGTATGGGGAGCCTAATCTAGCGCACACCACTGAAGTCATTAATAGTGAATGATGATTGATGGGAGTTGAAGCCCATGCTGAAAGATTAAAGAAAACAGTGGTTTGAGGTAGGGGTTTTTGTCACATACCGCTCTCGAGCATTGCACACGTAATCCAGGGGACAAAAAATCAGATTAAGGAATGATTGCCTGTGTCCGTACTAATCCGGGTAGGTTATTTAATATTTAAATAAAATACTTAATAAAAATACAGAGAACATATGGATTAATATGAATTAATATGCAAACTAGATACCATTAACCTGGGTTTGAATAGAGACTGGGAGTGGCTGGGTCATTACACATATTGAATCTATTTTCCCATGTTAAGTAGTCTCACACCTTCTTGTCAACTGTCTAAATGTGCCATCTTGATTATCACTATAAAAGTTTTTTTTTCTCCTCCTGATAATCGCGCATCTTAATTAGCCTCTTACAGTTTGTATGGCAACTTCCACCTTCTCAGTATGCGTATGTGTGTGTGTGTATGTATGTGTGTGTGTGTGTGTGTGTGTATATATATATATATATATATATATACACACACATCTTCTTACTATATATACACACACATCTTCTTACTATATGTTCCATGCTACGCATCCGATGAAGTGGGCTGTAGCCCACAAAAGCTTATGCTCTAATAAATTTGTTAGTCTCTTAGGTGCCACAAGTACTCCTGTTCTTTTTGTGGATACAGACTAACATGGCTGTTACTCTGAAAAGAGAACATAATAGTTTTTCAAATATTATCCCTTTTTTCTAGCTCTTTTTTTTTAAATACACCCCCTGCAATATCCTAACAAACTGCATTAAGGGTAAAATTGGAATCTCTTGAAATATATGTAGAACAGAATAAGGCAACAACTGAGTTTCCAAAAAATGGAAAGAGATACCATTCTTTAATTATTACTTTTAAAAATAAAAGTTAGTATATGTCCTCATTCAAGACCTGCTCTGAATTTAAATTTTCTGCTTGCTTTAGATGTAGGCCCAGATCCTGCCAAACACTCATAAAAATAAGCTTGTGTCACTAATCCCATTGAAGTCGGTCTACTTGGTATTTAAGGGCTTGTCTACATGTGAAAGTTTTAACAAGTTATACTGTTATAACTCCCCCAGTGGACATGCTTATTATGGGATAAGAGTGGCTTTTTTTGGTTTAGTTAAAACCTCTTCCAAAATGACATAAATTAAACAACAAAAAAATCATCCTTATTCCAGAATAAGAGTGGCCACATAGGAATTATAGTGGTATCACTATATCAGTTTAAATTTCATCTTACTATATAATTGTATAATAACTTTCCTGTGTAGACATGTTCTAAGTGTTTGCAAGGATCAGGATTTAATTGTTCAAGAAAACAAAAGCTCTGTTATGGTGGGTAATTGCTTAATCTTGCTGGAAACAATACCTCCAGTTCCTTTTCTTGAAGATTCTTTCCATGAGTGTTCTTATTTTGGGTATGAGAAATAAGATCAGGAAAAATAGGTCTTCATACTATAATGTTCAATCTCACCTCTGATGACTTCTGGTATTCTCAGAATTTAAAGTCAACAAAAGTTGCCATTATGGTTCCATTATTCGCCTTTTCCTTTCCTACTCTGGGGAAATTCTATTGTTTTTTTTCCAGTGTCTACAGAAATTTGTGCCTTAAAATAAGTTTTTGTACAAAAGCAACCAAAACTGTCAGTATTTGGGCTTCTGATATGTTTAAAATCTTTATTGTACTGTTTTGTGGACTTCCCACATGTTCCACCACAAAATTGGATTATTACTAGCATTTGTATGAGAATTATATTCTCTTTGTCTTTAGCCTGTGTTGCCAGAGTATTTTCTTGAAGTTCATTGAAGTTGATTTCTGTTTCAGTATCTCTGTTCTCGTTGTTCAATATTTGTAATGTTGGCAGAGTGGTGGTGGTGGTTTAAAGTCCCCAAGGATGAATCTTGAAATGTGTAATTGAAAGGGATTTAATGGGGCACACATTGAACAAATTATGATGTCTTTATTTTATTTTTTACTTACTTTTTGTAATGACAGCAAGAGACATGAGCCATTTTTATTGACATGATGTTCGGTACCACCGCACTCTTTTAAAGAGAAACTTTAAAGAGAAACTGTATTGAGCCTGCTTTTTTATAGTAACACTGCTAGAAAATATGTGGATTACAATTCTTAATTTTTGTTCATTGGGCAGAGTGTTTGAACTAGGGTGAGGATGAGACATAACAGTAGCACAGGTGAGGGGAACATATTCATAGAAAATTCTTATCATTGCTAGATAAATGTAGTTTTGAAAGAGAAAGTGTAGCTCCAATCTTGCAAACACTTACAGTTGCTTAACTTTAGGCATTTAAGTAGTTAAATTGTAGTTCCGTTATTGATTATCTGCTATCCTATCATATAAGGGAGTGAATGTTTGCAGGATCAGATCCTGTGGCATGATGATATTGGAGTGGGAGTTCTGCTACTGACTCAGTGGGAACAGAATTGGGTTCTAAATAAAAACTATGCTTCAAGTTGATGACACTTTTATACCAGAAAATTATTTTTAAGAACTGTATCTTCAATTGTGGATTGCCAAAAAAACTTTAACCTAGTATTTAGGAGCACAAATTTTAAAATAGATTTTAGAACACCATCTGAAGTGACAAATAGGAACAATAACATTGTTTCAGTTTGGACATAATTCCAAATATATATATGTATATATGTGTGATTGGCTGTAAAACTATGGACACTTGTTTTTTCTAGGGAACTGCAGTGTCTACATCTTTAGAAAAGTCAGTTAATTTATCATTCTGTGTAATATCTTGTAAAACACATTTTAGTAATTCCATTATTCTAGTTCAGAAACTGTCCCATAAATAATATATATAACCGCAGTTCTGCATTTCAACTCTTGAATAGGATTTGGTTTCTTTGTCGTGCACATATAGGCCCTAATCCTGGAAGTGATTCTGCTTTGTGTACTCCCGTAGACTTCACTGGGTCTCTGCACAGATGAAGTGATCTATTGGCATGGAGTAGCACGTAGTAACATGGAGTAACGTAAGATCTGGGCTGTCATTTGTGTGATTATTGGTCTGAGAATAGACATCCACTTAACCATCATTGTCTCACAAACACTGACAGGCGAGATTGGAATATACCCTAAGAATATTCTATTTTAAAATAGCAAGGCACATTACCATCCATTGCAAAGAAGCTGTTAATTTCAAAGTAACTTTGAAGATTCATAATTAATATAGATGAGTGGTTTTCCTTCTCTTACCTCCTGTCACCCAAAATTACTGTGCTTTTCTTCTAACACCACATCCTACAATCCTTTCGATCAGTTTCTCTGCTTTTCACAGAGTTCCTTGTGTGGGTAGATGCTACTTCTCTTCCTCACTATAGGCAATTTGGACAGGGGAACAACAGACTCTTCTACCTCCTTGTAGTTGCTGCAAGAAATGCTTCTCTTTTTCTCTAAATCCCATCTGTTCCATGTGGTATATCAAACAAAATGCTGACCTTTGAGACCTGACTATGCTAACAGTGAATGGGAGGCAGTCTTTAAACTATATAAACCTTCTGTCAGTCCACCTTGAGGTCATACGATGGCGCTAAAATTAGTCGTGTAGACATTCCACCTCGTGCTCTTCGCAGCCCACTCCCAGCCCGAGTCAAAATGTCTGCATGGCTGTTTTTAGCTCCGTAGCAAAAGCAATACAAGCCCGAGTCTGTAGACCCAGGCTCTGAGATTTTCTGCTCTGATTTATTTTGTTTCTATGTTTTCGCAGTGTAGACATATCCTTGGTGGCCTGCTACTTAGTGGCATCCTCAGCCTAAATTAGGTGCCCAGGCTCCCTGTACAATGCATGGGGAGAATTGGCTGCCTAAGAAAGGGATCCTCCAAAGCCAGCAGCTCATTGGAGAGACCCCTAAGCTAGTTGGGAGTGAAACACTAAGGAGAGGAGCTTAGATGCCTAAATAGCTGACCTAGTGCACCTAGCTGATGGCCCCAAGAAGGTACCTCTGTCCTCTTGGAATCCTCATCCACAAACTTTCTCTTATAGTTAAATGGCTGACCTGTCTTAGATGCCTTGATAGGCCATGTCCTATCAGATGAAACTGTTTTTTTTCTCTCTTGCTCTTTCCTGCTCACAGTCAACACATCTCTCGCTCTCACCCTCTTTCCCTGTGTCCCCACCTGTCTTTTATACAGGTGCTGTGCTGCTCCCCTTTCATCTATTGTTGCTCTGTATCTGGCCCTCCTGCTGTGAGGTGTGTCAGGTCTTAAGTGTGCTCAGAGCATGCCTGCAGGATTGGGCCCCCACTAGCGAGACTGGTGTTCCCCCTAGCTAGCTTGAGAATTCTGCTCTGGGGCTTCAGCTTGAGATAGGGCTTAAAGCTGCTTGTTAGCTGTGGGGTAGCATCAAAGCATTGGTAGCTTTGCAAATGCTACCCTGCGAAAACTTGGGTGCCTAGCAGGGTAGGCAGCTGCTGAGTGATGATTTTCAAAATGTCATTGGTGCCTCAAGAGGTGGACGTGGTTTTCTAAAGAGGTAGATAGGCACCTAAATACCTTTGAGGATCTGGGCCCACATCTAAATACTGATAATTACAGTTTAGGTTGGTTTTTAAAATTCTGCTTGGTGTTTTATGGAAGTGGATAATGATGCGTGGATTACAGCAGGATCTTAACTACTTACTGAACCTCTGGTTAATCTTATGATTTACCTTGTGCGTTTACTTTTAAACTTAGGGAAAGCCTATGTTTTTTGGGGAGCAGCATTTTTGAGGAGCAGTATTTCCAGTTGTCAGCATATCATAATCAAATATATTTTAATCTTTTTTTCTTTGACATATAATTTACACATTGCTACAATTAACTTTCTTGTACATAAGATGGGAATGTAGTCTTGCTTACATATGTATGTTGTTGCAGTTTGATTCCTAAGCTTGCTTAAAGAAAACTAAAATAGGTTGTTTTGTTATGTTGAAGAGTTATATTTTTGTAACAAGTTAAAATCTTATGGCCTGCTTCATTAGAAAATTCATAGAATCAACTCAAATTAAGCTTCTTTGTCACACAGAGAACACTTTCAGGTAAGCTAGAGCCCAGGGCTTCAATGAATAGTCAATGAAATGTGACATTTACTAGCATATATAATTTAATTTTGCCCCTTTTGATTTAATTCGGAAAATTATATGCAAAGACTTGCAAGTTTGACTAGAAGATATATTATTAGACCATTGGATACCATGGTGATGGGTACAGTATGGGGACCAGAACAAATTAGAATCATATGTGCTTCATCGATCTCAAAGGATAAAGTTTAGTTAAATTTTTCATTTTATGAACATTAATATATTAAAGATACTGATTATCAAGCTAAAAAGCCGTCACAGTAGAACATCTGCAGAAACTGCAGACTCATGATGTTTCCATGAACACTTGTTCTCCCTTTGGCATATGAAGAAAATAATTCATCTCGGGGGGGCTTTAAAATGCATTTGTTAAGAATTAAATAATTTTTTTCTTCTCTTGCAATTTACTGGATAGTTTATCATCATTTAGTTCTGCATTCCCGCATGAGGTTTAAAAAACAACGTACAAACTGAAAGTCTATAGTTTTACTAGGGTCACATCAATTTTCTTTTTTAATATTGACGCTGAAGGGTAATAGACACATTTTTTCAGAGTTAGACACACATGAATAAGAATTGCACTGCCTAGGTTCAAAAGTTACAGATAATGTCAAGTAAAGACAATGGAACTACTCAAACACGTGAGTAACTTTACTCAATTGAACCTTGGCAAAACTAGTCCATAAGTCATTGTACAATGGGAAACTAGAGGTGAATACATGCAAAGTGCTGTCAAATGCACAAAGAAAATAAACTGTAAAAAATAGATTTATTTTGCTAGCTACTTTCACTTGTATTAATCTTGGGTGTTACTCAATAACTATAATAAGCACAAAATTTTCAAATAGGATTTTTAAATAATCACCGTTCTTTCAGTCAAGCACATCATTGCCAGAGGTAAGATACCAGACTAAATGAACCAGTGAGTTGTTCTTGGAATACAGAAGCTGCAAGGAGAGGAGAACCAGAACTTTTATTCATGGATAAAATTGTGGGATTGTTAGGTGTGCAGAACTGTCCTGTAATACGTGGACTGCAGTATTAAGCATCCTGCAGCCTGTCTTCCAAAATCTTCAATTTCACAGATCTGATGTTACATCTGTGAACTAAATTTAAACTAATTGCTGGTAATTGCCTTTCCCTGCCCCCCAAATCGTTGTCAGAGCTGGCAGGGAAAAGGCAATCACAATGAGAGTCACTCCATGAAGCTTTCATTGGAGTGGGAGGCAAGAGCCACACTATGAAGGATAAGGTACTGGAGTGGGAGGGAATGCTATCCTGAAAAAACAAACCCCAAAACAGACCTTTGAGAGGACAGGAGTGGCAACAGCAAGGGAAAGGACAGCGGACAGTCCTTGTCTACAGTGCACAGATCTGTCATCCTGGGGTGTGTGTAATATATTGTAGAATGGAAAACAAGCCCACTTTTAATTATGGAGCTATAATTCCATAGCCAGATTTGAGCTTCGCTCTCATGGTTTGATGTAACTCAGAGCTCCTTCATGGAATTATAGCTCTATCATTCAGTTACTTATTTCTTAACTGGTTTCAGAGTAGCAGCCGTGTTAGTCTGTATTCGCAAAAAGAAAAGGAGGACTTGTGGCACCTTAGAGACTAACCGATTTATTAGAGCATAAGCTTTCGTGAGCTAAGTGAGCTGTAGCTCACGAAAGCTTATGCTCTAATAAATCGGTTAGTCTCTAAGGTGCCACAAGTCCTCCTTTTCTTTTATTTCTTAACTGGTTTTGGAAAGTGTTCATATTGTATACAGATAATAGTTTAAGGGTAATCTCTTTAAAAGTGCTCGTCAGTGGTCTAACTCTGCTTCCTTTGACTTCAATAGGAGCTTTACTATTGACTCCAATGGTAGCAGAGTTAAATCAACACTGAGCATTTTAAAAAATCCCACCATAATTTAACATTAGATATATAGCAATTTGATAATAATATTTTATTATTAAACTAGGCAGCCCATATCAAACCCTGTGCATACACTCTTTTGGGCATGTCTGACTCATTTTCACTTTTGGGAGGAAGGATAGTCTTGTGGTGAAAACACCGAACTTGGACTCAGTAGACCTGAATTCAGGTCCTGGCTCAGTTACAGATTTCCTGTATGACTTTGGGCACGTCACTCAAGCTACCCCGTGCTTCAGATTTCCATCTGTAAAATTAGGATAATACATACCTACCTCACTACGATGTTGAAGATAAAATCTGTTAATCATTGTGAAGCACTCAGCTGCTATGGTGATGAGGGCTATATAAACACCTAAAATTCTGTGCAGGTAAATCCTAATTTGTGGTGTTGAATCGGGCAGTGTATGCACACAAGTCAGGCATGTGCAAAAATGTGTGTATTTTGTGTATGAGTTTGAAAATGAGTTCAAATGAGATTAAAACTTAATTATTAATGTACTTTTCCTCACACATGCAGCTCATTTAAAAGTAGGCACCAGTTCTGGGCGCTATATTTCGGCAAAGATGTGAACAAATTAGAGAAAGTCCAGAGGAGAGCAACAAAAATGATTCAAGATCTAGAAAACATGAAGCATGAGGAAAGATTGAAAAAAATGGGTTTGTTTAGTCTGGAGAAGAGATGATTAAGAGGGGAACATAATAGTTTTCAGGTACCTAAAAGTTTGTTGCAAGGAGGAGGATAAAAAATTGTTCTTAACTTCTGAGTATAGGACAGGAAGCAATGGACTTAAACTGCAGCAAGGGAGGTTTAGGTTGGACAGTAGGAAAAACTTCCTAACTGTCAGGGTGATTAAGCACTGGAATAAATTGCCTAGGGAAGTTGTAGAATCTCTGTCACTGCAGATTTTTAAGAACAGATTAGACAAATGCCTCTGAGGAATGGTCTTAGTTATTCCTTAGTCTTGCGTTGAGTGCAGGGGACTGAGTAGATGACCTATTGAGGCCCCTTCCAGTCCTACATTTCTATGATTCTGTGATTACAGGTATTGTGTATCCTACTGAATTGTCTTCATAGCAGGCCTCAGAAGAGTAAGAAAAATAGCTTCTCCAAATAAAGTAGTCTCTTATTTTCCACTCTTGGATCTTTTGCTTCAAGCACACAACTAGGCAAGAACTCTTTGATTTCAAAGATATGAGTCACTGGAGAACCTGAAGAGGGTGCTAGACTGTTCTATTGTATTCAGAGTTCAGTGCCTTACTTACTTTAATCTGATAAGGAAATTCTGGGGAACCATCAGGGCTTCTGACTGTTTTATCTTGAACCAATGTTTGTCAACATGGGAGCACCTCATTTATTTATCCATTTTTCTGTAAATTCCTTAGGGTATGTCTACATAGCAATTAAATGCCTGCAGCTAGCCTAGGTCAGATGACGGGTTTGCAGGCCTCAGGATATGGTGCTATCAAATTTCTGTGTAGATGTTTGGGCTCGGACTGGAGCCTGAGCTCTGGGTCCCCACAAGAGGGGAATGTCTTTTATTCCAGTGACCATGACTTTGAGGTCAGCATAGATAAGGAAAGCCATATTCAGCCCTATGTCAGTTTGTCATGGTTTTAAACCCTAGTGGGCTATTTAATCATATTTAAACACAATCAAATGTGTTTAATGTGTATGTGCACTGAGACTCAAAAAGGTCTTCACTGTACCTTTAGTACATCTATATCAAGGTGATTCTGAGCTTTCTCTAGTCCCCTTTCAGGTGTGTCTTATCTCTTGAGGAGTAACCGTGCTATGGATGTTGACCCAAATTGGATTCAGGCCCTGTTACTCCCCTCATTGTAATTTCCTCCTCCTGCTTTTTGCTCTGTATACCATCAATGCAATTTGTTACTACATATGTTGTTTTCTCCCCAGTGATTTAAAGGTATGCCTAGACTGTGGTCTTTTGATGGTCTTTACTCGTGCGTGGTTAGGGAAAGGGCAAAGATCAGGTTCACAATTGTTGCTTAGTGTTCTTGGGTCCTGCAGAACCACCTAAAACAATTTTGAATCCTCCAGTGTGTCTGACAGTTAGTTAGCCCAGAACTGAAGCATCATGCTCCTAGGCCAGGGGTTCTCAGGACAAATTATTTGGTGGCCTCAGAGTGTGGCCACCAACTTTTGCTGGTGGCCACTCTCACACTTTCCCCGAAAATCCTTAATTAGCTTTAGGAAAAACAAATAAATATGCACATACACACATCCAAATCATTGTAATTTATTTATTGCTAGTTAGTATGTCTGTGGTGAAAAGTGATATTAAGAAACACACAAGTACTACTTTTCACAGCAGATTTAAGCAGCCCTGCAAGCCTGGGGACAAATTAAGCCCTGGATGGGAGATCGGGGGAGGCAGTTAGGCCAGGGGCAATGGGGGTGGGTGGGGGAGGCTGGAGCCTGAAGCCCCATGTCCAGAGGATGGGGCCTGCTGCCATGCAGCTGGAGCCCAGTGGCATGAGCCTCACCGCACCTGGGAACGTGGGGAACTCACTGGCTGCCTGCTGTGCCCCAGGTGTCTCCAGAAGTGGGCAGGGCCCAGTCCCTGCTGGTGGCCCCAGCAACCAACACTAAGGCCGTGCATCCAGGAGCACCAGGGAGAGGGAGGGGCCACTGCTTTGCCCCCTCCCACCCAATCACAGGTCAGGAGGCTGTGGCCTCAAGAAAAGCTCTTGGTGGCCACATGCGGCCACAGTGGCAGCATTTGAGAAATGCTGTCATAGGCCATTTCAAGGCAAGTACCCAAGTACGTGACTTAATACATTATTTTAGCAGAGCCCTGCTTAAAGCCATGTATCATTTTCTAAGGTAGCCAAAGAACTTGTACCATAGGAGACCAGTGATAGCAATGGCTGAAGGCTTCGGTTGATGCTTCTTTGAACAGCATCAGCATGGGCATATGAGCCAGTGGATTCTAAAAGACAACAGGGGAGAACACTGGTGGTCCTGACGACCTTTTCTCTCTCTCTTTTAAGAGAAAGATTCCTTTGATAATGTAAATGCTAAAATTCTGACCTTGGCTCTTTTAAAACACTTTTCCAACACCAGCTGTCATGGGATGAAAACTAAGTACATTTCTCATTGAACTAAATTTATTCTATTTTGAGTATTTTGAGACTTGCCCACGGTACCTGTTAGTTTCACATGCTAGTTGTGGGTACAGTCCTATGTCCAGTTTTTTCAACCATTCACTTTTTTATTAATTATTTTAATGTGCGTTTTTCCTCCTTTAGGTTCTCTCATCTACCTGGAACATTTTGAAGGAGGAGAACAAATGGAACTACAGGGCTCTATGAACATCTAGAGAAACAGTATAGGTAATTATTATACATCTTTTTATTATAACATCAAACTGTGCTCAAATAACGTTGTGAAGGATTCCCCCGGGATGCAGCCTGGGACTGTGGGACCACTGTGCCCCTTTAACTCTCTCCAGCCTTGCTAGTGACCAGCAGCAACCCCCTCCAGGTGCTCTTATCACTCAGCACAACCGCATGTGGAGCCCCACACCCAGCTAGATTGCATGAATCCAGAGCCACTCATGAATCACATAGAGAAAGGCACCAGCCCAATCCCCCCCAGCTCCCAGCACTGCACCCCAGGAATACACTGTCTTGCACTGCTCAAGATGAGCAGTGCAAATTTATTAATTGGTTCACCACCTCATCAGTGGAAAGTGGATATACACCAGCCTTTGCAAACATGAGCACATTTGCTACACACTTCATACAAACTCACAGGTAAAGATAAACAGTAAAACAAATGTATTGACTATAAAAGGTGGATTTTAAGTGATATTAAGTGATAGGCAAAAAGTCAGAGTTAGTTACCAAAAGAAAAGAAAATATAAGCACGCAATCTAAACTCTCAACCCTATTAGACTGGGAAACATCTAGATTAAGCAATTTTTCTCACCCCCCGCCCTCTGGGGATATTGCAGTTCATAGTACACAGATTTCACCCTTGAAATCTGGGTCAGTCCGCTCAGTTGGAGTCTTCAGAGTGTCCTTGTTGCTTGCAGTGTAGGTGGGCGAAGGAGAACAACCCAGCACGTGGCCACGGTGTCTGTTTTATACCTTCAGTCCATGTGCTTGGAAAACACAAGTCCAAGCATGTCTGGGTGGGCATTGCTGAGTCTCCAGGCAAGGTTGAGCAAATTCCCCTGGTGTGGCCTCATGCAGGTGAGTCACGGCGTTGTAGCTTCCTTGCTGGACAATGATGGTTGATGGGTTGATTGACACCCTGCGTGGGTGTTGGTTACATACCTTGCTGTTGCCTCTGGGGAGCTAATATCTGGCTGATTCCCCAACTTACAGCATGTTTTAGTGACAACCATAAAACACAGTTCTCATAATTGCATATGCATTAATGGTATACATATATGGATAGAGAAATGACTTTTAACAGATCATAACCTTTCCCCTGATGCCTTACAAGGCATGCTTTATATGTAAGATCCCATTTTTTTATATATATATATATATAATATAATATAAATGAGGAATATGGGGGTTATAGGGTGCCCCCCCAAGGTACAGAATGTTACAAATGTTATGGAGTTGACTAGCTCACAAAAGAATAGTAGTTTCAAAGTTAGACTGAAATTCCATCCCTTCCTTTTTTGTTGTGCCACACATTGTCAGATCCCCTCAGTAAGTGAGGAACACTTGAACAGTTTGAACTGAATTTACTTTTATGGATTTCAGAGCCTTAATGTTATTTGGAACATAGTCTTGTATGGCTTTATCTCCTTTGCTCTCTCCTTCAAAACATGGTTCATATAAAAATACCTGTACTGCTATAAAGTGTTTTTATTCTTTTTAAAATACAGAAAAAGCTATTTTAATTTGTAAACAAGCATTAAATGAGAAGCTGTTTAATCAGGGGTGGGAAAAACAGAACAAAATATTTTAATACTGAATCAGTAAATGCAATTGTTGCACTGAGAGGAATGGTTATGTTGAAGAGGAACTAACAGCTCAGTTGAATCTCATTACTGAAGTAATACTGACAGGTTTTAGCTTACGAGTCTCTTCTTTTTTGTTTTGGATGAAAGCTAAAGTAACTTTCAAAAAGCATAGCTTTGACATCTGCACAAAGCAAGGTGGTAAAAGAATACTGAAAACATTAATATAAGCAGGAATCTAGTCTTGTTTGAAGTCACTGTAAAGTGAATTGTTGCAATAAAAACTGAGGGGTTATCTCCAATTAAATTAAGATTTCTTATTTGTATTAAAAATGGAAATTGATCAGCTGCTACTTGCTTGAACAATAGAACCATTTTCAATGTTGGTTCTTTGATAAAGAAATATTGAGGGGAAAATCAGTTTTCCAATATTGTCTAAAACTCATTCATGTTGTGATATTACTACAGAAACAGGTCCTTCTCTGTGTTTGTTTTAACTTCTGTCATGTTATCAATAGCAGTGCACATTTTATACAGTAAATGTAAATTGTTCCACTGTCTTTATTACTACTTATATAATTCTAGGAAAACATAATTTTGACTTTTTGGGGGCGGCGGGTGGTGGTGGAGCATATTACACTCAAACAATTTCAACATAGAAATTTGAGTGGTATGCCTTCTGAGCCACAGAATCATTCAAAGCAGTAAAACTATTGAGGCACATGTGTATTGATACATCTGAATATTTCAGATTATAATTGTCAGTCCCTCTCTTTGTCAGCTGGAATGGTCATAGAACCAACTCTTTCCTTGTTCATCCTCCTTCTCCTTTACCTCTTTTGTTTCTTGTGTCTCTCACACACCCCATAAGGTATGTCTGCACAGCAGCTGGGAGTGAGCTGCACAGCAGTTGGGAGTGAGCCTCTCAGCCCAGGAAGACAGACCTGTGCTAGCGTGCTAAAAATATGTTGGGGCTCAGGCTGCAGCTTGGGCTCTGAACTCGCCTGAGCCACAATGTTCACACTGCTCTTTTTAGCGAGAGTCTGTCTACCTAGGCTGGGAAGCTCACTCCCAGGTGCAGTGTAGACACCAATACCGGCAATGTAAAGAACTACTCTTCAAAGAGAGAGCATTACAAACATATGGATATGTTTGATCCCTCAATAATAAGGCAAGATTGAAACAAGGAAAGAGAGGTGTTAAGAAACAAGCTTTTAAATATTTTAGAATCTAGTGCCAAAGGCTACAGTGGACTGCCTAATAAAAAGAGGCCGACTGAAGCTTGCAGATTAACTTTGGATGAATCTAGCCATGGCTATATAATGTAACTCATTGTGTCATTGAAGATTTTGAATTTTTTTTTGCATATCTATTTAATGGTGTATGAAGTTGATGAAAAGGTTGAACACTCTGAGTTTCTGATACACTCCTCAGGATAAGGAATCTGATAAGATACAAGTTGAAGAGGAAATTCTGTGTTCATTGAGTCATTTACTCAGCGAATAGCTGATTATCACAAGGTGATGAATCAACTGCAGTGTCTTTTATGTGGCAAATGCAGCTTATCTGCATTTATTTTTCGAGATGGTAAAAGGCTAGAAATGCAGATGACCACCCAGAAAGGTCTAGATTTGACCAAGCTTACTTTGCGTATGTTTTGTGTCCATTGAAGAATTCATTGGCATCTGCAGTCACGCTTCACAAGAATTCTTAGAATCAGAGAAATGTAGGGCTGGAAGGGACCTTGAGAGGTCATCAGGTCCAGCCCCCTGCGCTGAGACAGGACCAAGTGAACCTAGATCATCCCTGACAAGTGTTTTCCAATCTGTTTTTAAAACCTCCAGTGATGTGGATGTGGATGTGGTGTGACACTGAGCCAGAAAGGGGTAAGCAACTTGACCCAATGACCCAAATTCTACCTTTTAAAGACAAATTAGGGCCATTCCTTATAAATAACTAACAAAGCCATGTTAGATAGACTAGAGCTTTGAAATGTAGACTTGTACTGTTAGAGAATTAGAAGAAAATAGTGATTGTATTTGTCTGTGTTTACCCATATCTTGTTAGAGGTGGTTAATGTAACCAGACGGTTCCTGTCTGTTACTATATTCTGTTGATTCAGAGATCAAAAGGGAATATTAACATTTAGATTAAACTTGGGTTTAATAACATCATTGACTGTATTTCTCTTTGAAGTTTAGTAAACTGTCTAGGAACTGATTAAAGGATATTATCTTATGCAGATGAATGCAGCTAAGTACCTGTGTATACATAGAAAATAGGTTTTACTTCAAAGCCACTATTCTTCACCCAAAGAATACCTGCTATCAAGAGGCTATCAATAGACTTCCACAGATCTATAAAAGAATGCTAGGGTCGCAGTCCTGTATCTTAGATCTGCTTAAGCTTGGTTAGGAGAAGCTTGAGTCTCAAAACTGAGGTCTCCAGCTCCAGTTTGGATTACCCTGCTGATTAGTCTGCAGAAGAGAAGAATGAGGGGGGATTTGATAGCTGCTTTCAACTACCTGAAAGGAGGTTCCAAAGAGGATGGCTCTAGACTGTTCTCAATGGTAGCAGATGACAGAACGAGGAGTAATGGTCTCAAGTTGCAGTGGGGGAGGTTTAGATTGGATATTAGGATTAGGATATTAGATTGGATATTAGGAAAAACTTTTTCACTTTGAGGGTGGTGAAACACTGGAATGCGTTACCTAGGGAGGTGGTAGAATCTCCTTCCTTAGAGGTTTTTAAGGTCAGGCTTGACAAAGCCCTGGCTGGGATGATTTAACTGGGAATTGGTCCTGCTTCGAGCAGGGGGTTGGACTAGATGACCTTCTGGGGTCCCTTCCAACCCTGATATTCTATGATTCTATGATTCTCATAGAAGAATTAGAACAAAGTCTATATATGGACTGCATATTTGGACTATAGCCTGATGAACTGATTCTGGAAAGAACTTTTGCTACTCAGTAGCTCACTATTGCTTGTATGAAGCTGACCTAAGACTTTATTCATATCTTTATGTATAATGATCTTTTAACCACAATACTTTCTCTTTTTTCTTTTTAAATAAATCTTAGTTTAGTTAATAAGAATTGGCTGAAAGCATATATTTGGGTAATATCTGAAATACTGAGTGACCTGGTGGGTAATGTGTCCAATCCCCTGGGGTTGGTAGAACTTTCTGATGAACAAGACTTTCAGTAATCCTCCTCATATTTGACTTAGCTTTCTGGGTGGGAGCACAAGGCTGGATTGCTTTAAGGGAACTGTTTTTGGCTTTGGGGTAACCAGTTTATTGCAGAAGCTGTTTTATTTCTGGATTGGTGAATCTAATTACTAGAATAACCACCAGTTTTGGGGATCATCTGCATCATTCTTTTCAGTTTGCCCTGATTGAGCAATCTCAGTGTGGTCCTCCCCAGGCAACAACAATCACAGGAGGGGATTCCACAACCTCCCTTGGAAGCCTATTCCAGAGCTTAATAGTTAGAAAGTTTTTCCTAAAATCTAACCCGAATCTCCCTTGTTGCAAATTAAGCAAATTACTTCTTGTCCTGCCTTCAGTGGACATGGAGAAAAATTGTTCACCGTCTTCTTTGTAACAGCCTTTAACAAACGTGAAGACTATTACTAGGTCTTTTCTCAAGACTAAATATGTCCAGTTTCTTTAACCTTCGCTCACACATCAGGTTTTCTTAACCTTTTATCATTTTTATTGTTCTCCTCTGGACTCTTTCCACTTTGTCCACATATTTCCTAAACTGTGGCGCCCAGAATTGAACATAGTACTCCAGATGAGGCTTCACTAGTGCTGAGTACAGTGAGACCATTATCTCTCGGGTCTTACATATGACACTCCTGTTAATACACCCCAGAATGATATTGGCCTTTTTTCCAACTTCATCACATTGTTGACTCATTCAGTTTGTGATCGACTATAACCCCCAAATTCTTTTAAGCAGGATTTTGTAGTTGTGCATTTGATTTTTTTCTTCATAAATGTAGTACTTTGCAATTGTCTTTACTGAACTTCTTCTTATTGATTTCAGATCAATTCTTTAATTTGTCAAGGTCATTTTGAATTTCAGTCCTGTCCTCCAGAGTGCTTGCAATCCCTCCCAGTTTGGTGTCATCTGCAAATTTTATAAGCTTACTGCACTTCATTATCCAAGTCATTAATGAAAATATTGAATAGTATCAGACTTGGGACTGACCCTTGCGGGACCCCACTAAATATGCTCTCCCAGTTTGACAACAAAGCACTTATAACTACTCTTTGAGTGCCGTCTTGCAACCAGTTGTGCACCCACCATACAGTAATTTAATCTAGACTGTTTTTTCCTGGTTTGCTTATGAGATTGTCATGTGAGACTGTATCAAAAGCCTTATTAAAATCAAGATACATCACATCTAATGGTTCCCCCCATCCATTGGGCCAATAACTCTGTCAAAGAAGGAAATTAGGTTGGTTTGGCATGATTTGTTTTTGACAAACCTATGCTGACTCTTCCTTATAACCCTAATATCCTCTGGATGCTTACAAATTTATTGTTTAATAATTTGTTCTAGTACCTTTCCAGATATCAAAGTTAGGCTGACTGGTCTATCATTCCCTGGATCCTCTTTGTTCCCCTTTTTAAAGATAGGCATTATGTTTGCCCTTCTCCGGTCCTCTGTGATTTTACCCATCCTCTCTGAATTCTCAAAAATAATTGCTACTGGTTCCGAGATTTCTTCAGCTGATTCCTTAAGTACCCTAGGATGCATTTCATCAGGGTGTGCTGACTTGAATACATCTCACTAATCTAAATATTCATTAAGCTGTTATTTCCCTATGTTGGCTTGCATTCCTTCCCTGTTGTGGTTAATATTGTGTTAAATGACTGGTCACGACTGACCTTTTTTGTGAAGTCTGAAGCAAAATAGGCATTACAACCTCAGTCTTCTTGTCATCAGTTATTAGCTCTCGTTCTCTGCTAAGTAGAGGACATACATTTCCCTTGGTCTTTCTGTTGGTCCTAATGTATTTAAAGAGCCTCCTCTTATTGTCCTTTGCTAGGTGTAGCTCATTTTGTGCTTCAGCCTTTCTGATTTTGTTGCTACATGCTTGTTCTATTCTTTTGTACCCCTTCTTAGCAATTCATCCAATTTTCCACTTTTTGTAGTGTGGAAGTATAACGTTGTATAAGTATAGCGTTGTATAAGGGGACATGCTGGATACATTGTATATGAGAGGGCATGCCAAAACATGTTACAAAGAATCTGAGGGAGCACTGGTAGGGACAGTTAGCTTTTGAATGAGAAGCAATTAAGATAGAGCCAGCACGTCTAAGAAGCAGGCATCAGAATGGAAGGTGTGAAGGGCAATTAGTTAAGTTAACTGGAAGCTGTTAAAGGAGATTAAGGGTGGCAGGTAATTGAAGATACGTGACTGGTCTCAGGGATCTCGAAGGGTGGTGACTAAAATCTTTTTTCTTCTTTTGTCTGTAACTTCTCTGTAACTTGTCCTCCAAAAACTGTATAAATTAAGAGACACAAGCCCCACTCGGGGGGCTCACTTCTAAATGTATTAGCAGAGCAGCTTTGCTAATAAAACAGAGTGGTCTGATAAATTGTGAGTCTGAGTCAAACTTTGACAGTAGGTTTTTTAAAATTTTCATATCATTAAAGAGCTCCTGAAGGAGCCTGTAGTGGTCCCTCTCTCTCAAGTGGGGAGGGTTGCCTCCACCTCGCTGTGTCAGGCAACGGCACTCTAGCTTGGGTCCCACTGGCAGGGCTGAGCAGTAAGACGTCTATAGTTCTATAGCCACTAGCAGAGGCAAACAAGCAGTAACAGTTTGATGCTCTAGCCCTCTTGGGTGGGGCCAAGCAGTGAGCAGTCTGTTAGCCCTGAGCCTCCTGGCTGGGGCTGGCAGTAATTAACAGTCTGTGGCTCTGCCCGTTTGGGCGGGATAGAACAGGGAGCATGCTTTAGCCTAAATCAGTGAGCACACACACAGTCTAGGACCCTGGCCCTTTTGGCAGGGCAGAGCAGGGCGAAGGCTTTAGTCTAAGCCTCCTGGCTAAGGCAGCCAGAACACACACACACACACACAGTCTAGGGCTCTTGCCCTTTGGGTAGAGTTGCCAACTTTCTAATTGCACAAAACCAAGCACTCTGGCCCCGCCCCTTCCCCAAGGCCCCGCCTGCTGCCCCACCCCTTCCCTGAGGCCCCGCCCCTTCTTACTACATTCCCCCTCCCTCAGTGGCTCACTCTCCCCCACCCTCAGTCACTTTCACTGGGCTGGGACAGGGAGTTGGTGTGTGGGAGTGGGTGAGGGCTCTAACTGGGGGTGCGGGCTCAGGGATGGGGCCAGAAATGAGGGGTTCAGGGTGCAGGAGGGTGCTCTGGGCTGGGCAGGGAGTTGGGGTGAGGGAGGTCTCCATCTGGGGGTGTAAGCTCTGGGGTGGGGCCTGGGATGAGGGGCTTGGGGTGAAGGAGGGGGCTCCAGGCTGCAGGGGAGGGATTGAGAAAGTGGGAGGGGGCTCTTTGGCTGGGACTGGGGTTTGGGGTGTGGGGGGGTGAGGGCTTGGGATGGGCGTGCGGGCTCTGGGCTGGGGGTGGAGATGAGGGGTTTGGGGTGCCAGAGGGGTCTCTGGGTTTGGGACATGAGCTTACCTTTGGCAGCTCCCAGTCAGCAGCGCAGTGGGGCTAAGGCAGGCTGCCTGCCTGTCCTGGCATCATGCTGCTCCCTGGAAGTGGCCAGCAGGTCTGACCCCTAGGCAGGGGGAGAGGAGGCTCCGTGCACTGCCCCCCCCCCCGCAGGCACTGCCCCCCAGCTCCCATTGGCTGTGCAGAGCTAGTGCTTGGGGCGGGGGCAGCGCACAGAGCCCCGTGGCTCCTTTGCCTAGGAGCTGGAACTGCTGGCCGCTTCTGGGGCGGAGCATGGTGCCAAGATAGGTAGGGACTAGCCTGCCTTAGCCCTGCAGCACCACCGACTGGACTTTTAACAGCCCGGTCGGTGGTGCTGACCGGAGTTGTAAGGGTCCCTTTTCGACTGTGTGTTCTGGTCAAAAACCAGACACCTGGTCACCCTACCTTTGGGCAGGGCAGAGCAGGGAGCTGGCTTTAGTCTAAGCCTCCCGGCTGAGGCAGCCAGCACACACACTAGGCTCACCATCTCCTGACTGGGGAGAGGTGGGAGCCACAAGCCAAGCACAGGCCTTCTGGCCTAGGGGTGCAATGGCCAGGGGTGGGGTTGATGGCACGGAAGGTAAGGGGACCTGGTTCCACCCAATTCCACTAGTTCCCAGCCCACGGCCCTAACAATGGCGGAGTGTTCTGCCGGGTCAGCAGGGATTCTAGTTGCAACACACTGACCCCTGTTCTTGCAACAAAACTGGACTAAAGTCTGTTTCCTCAGGCTACTTCCTACCACAGTTTGGAGAGGGGGCTCCGTGGTCCAAGGGTCCTCTGTCTCCTCAGGGTATACTGCTGACGGCAGTCCTGGCAACTCTTCTCCGGGGTCGGTCTCTTCCGGAGGCAGGGTGCTATGCAGTGTGGGCTCATTTGCAGCGGTTGGTAGCAGGCTGGAGAGGTCTGTCTCCTTCTGTGGTTCCCACTCAACTGAGCTGCAGGGCCTTCTCTTTATACTTCCTGTCCTGCTCTGGTATTTCTGGCAAGTAGGTGGAGCGGATCTGGCTCTGCCCACCGGGGGAGGGTAGTGGTTCCTTGCTCTGAAGTCTGGAGGGAGGCCACTCCACCTCACTACAGAGCCGTAATGCCCTCTTACTATTCTTCCTATATTTCCTTAGCATCGGAATAATTTGCAATTATGCCTTTTAATATTGTTTCCCTGAGAAACTACTTTTTCAAGTTTAGTCCTCTTGCAATATTTTTCTCAAATAGTATCCTCCCAATATCTGCAACTCTTATTCATGTTGGCATTATTTAGTGGGCAATGCAGTATTCCTAAATGCTACATTTTTGTTCTTTACTTCTATTGGACATCAAGGTCTGGTCTACACTAAAAAAATAGGTCAGTTTAATGTCAGTCAGGGGTGTGAAAAATCCAGAACCCTGAGTGGCGTTGTTAAGTCGACCTAAGTCCCCCTGTAGCCAGTGCTAGGTTGATGGAAAAATTCTTCTGTCAACCTAGCTGCTGCCTCTCTGGGAGGTGGATTATTTATGGCGAATGGAAAATCCCTCCTGTTTGGTGTAGGTAGTGTCTACACTGAGTGCTATGGCAGGGCCATTGCATGGTGCAGCAGTCCCACTGTAGTGTATTAAGTGTTTTAAGGGATGATAAGATGGGATAGCCTAATTTTGGCAATTAATTGATCTTCAATTATTAGCAATAGATGTGCCCAGTGGCCTGTGATGGTATGTTAGATGGGGTGGGATCTGAGTTACTACAGAGAATTCTTTCCTGGGTGGCTGGCTGGTGAGTCTTGCCCACATGCTCAGGCTTTAGCTGATCGCTATATTTGGGGTCAGAAAGGAATTTTCCTCCAGGGCAGACTGGCAGAGGCCCTGGGGGTTTTTCGTCTTCCTCTGCAGCATGGGGCCCAGGTCACTTGCTGGAGGATTCTCTGCACCTTGAAGTCTTTAAACTACAATTTGAGGACTTCAGTAGCTCAGACATAGGTTAGAGATTTGTTACAGGAGTGGGTGGGTGAGATTCTGTGGCCTGCGTTGTGCAGAAGTTTCAGACTAGACTATCATAATGGTCCCTTCTGACCTTAAAGTCTATGATTCTATGATTAAGTGTAGATAAGTCCTAAAAAGCCAATATTGTTTACTCACATAGCCAAGAAGATTGCACTGATCATCCCTAAATTAAATAAAAATAAATAGAGTCCAGGGAATTTGCCTTTTCAGTTAGATGCTAGCTTAGTCATCATGTGTGTGATCCCATTTGGGCTTCTTTATGCTTGTAAACAGCCCTCTGGTTGATTGCTAGGGCATCTTTTGTGGTATCCGCAAGTTTGTTGCCTAGTAAGTGCCTGTGTGGTAACACGCTTACTGCAGAGGCTGCTTTCATTTAATGGCAGATCCAAGGTATTTGGTAGAATATATGAAAACTTCCTCTTGCACAATCAGCTAAAACAGAATTTATAATAGAAGAGCAGCCCAACTTGGAAATATTGTATAGAAAGTGGAATATGTTACCTCTTCCCAGATTTTGAAGTCTTTACATGTAGTTACTACAGCTCGTAGTATTCTTATTCCATGTGGATATTTTCTCCTCAAGAACTCTTTGAGGCTCACTGCTCCTGTCAAACAGGATATATGTTGGAGAATTTCACCTGTCAGCTTATGACAGCATCACCTGAAAAATCATCAGCTCATCACAGTAGTACCAGAAAAAGGTAACATTGACTAAACTAAGAGTGACTGTGAATCAGCTTTAGTAGCACTAGGAAATTGCCATTGGAGTGGGTGGGGGGAAAGCTCTAGGGGAAAAGAAATCCATACAGAGGCTTACCAAAACTGAAAACTTCAAGTTGTAAAGTTCAAATTTTTGGTTTTCTGAGCAGCTTTTCAAACACTTGCATTTTCTCCTATTATTTTTAAATAATGCAGCATAAAATATTTTTTAATTAACTGTACTCCTGGTTGTTCATAAGTAAGAAAAGCGTGGCCTACTTAGCAACTCCTCATAAACAAAGCAAGCTTTAAACTGGAGGGAACCATTTTTCCTTCAGAAAGTTGGGTTTGGGTGTGGCAAAAATACTAACAATCATAGAACAAAACAGATGATGGGAATAGTCCTGCTCTGGCCTCTAAATGATGCCAAAACTTGCACAAGGAAACCTAAATTAATAGATTTACAAATGTATGTTTTATAGGTTCACTGCCAAGATTTATTGGCCAAAAAAATTGATTCTCTTTGTTCTATCTGTTCTACATAGGGTTTTCCATGTGTGTGTGGTTTATTATAATCCTCCTGTGGTTATGCACTTCCTTCATGCTCATGGTCTAGTATTGACAGTCACATTCCCATGTGTAAATAATTCTGCACTTGGAGCCTTGCTAAATATTGAAATCCAATATGAAGTTCTTCTTGCTGCCTGCTTTATGCATAACCTGTTTCACTTTTGATCATGCATTCTTCTTCTCTGAGTATAGATGGAAGAGAGTCCTTTCAGAGAAAGCGGGGAGAGAGCAATGAAGGGTAGGAGGAGAAAACAGAAGGATTTTGAATATTGCTTTCCATGACTTCCCTCCACTCCCTACTCCCTTCCCACCACTATCAAAAAACTAAAGGTTTTTTGTCTCTTGGCAGCCCACTAGACTCCTGTGCAATGGACAACTAATCTTTAAGTAAGAAGAGAGCTTGTCAAGGCTGAATCCCCACTCTGGCACTTTGAGTGCAGAAGGTGTTGGCCCGCTAGGATTTTAAAAATTAATGCTTGCCATTCCAGGCTTGTATTACACTCCCAAGGTTACATCTTTTCTCTGACTCTGGCTTAGTAAACGCTGCCACCACCCAAATGCAAAAAAGACCCTTGAACCCAGGAAGGAGCACTTGGGAGTTCTTCCCTGTGGGGTACCTTCCGGGGTAGAGCTGAGAAAGAAAACAAAGGAAATGATCTGTTGCCACCAGCTAATTAAACAACATATGTACAAACCTCTTAAGACACCAAAAATACAATTCTGTTCTTAAAAAAGGTAAATTTTATTAAAAACAAAAAGAAAGGAAATACATTTGGAACTTAGGCTTTTGCTAGATTTTAAAGGAGCAAAACCTAAGCACCCAAAATAGCTTTCTTGGGGGTACAGCTTGAAGGTTACAAGCAAACAAAAGTATCTGGGGTTAGCACAGAGGAGATCCACCAGTCAAAATAAAGAAATAAACCTGATCATGTCTATCTAAACATTCCCTGTCCCAATGATTCCTTCTAGGTATGGAATATAATTTTTCATACTGGGTTCAAACCTTACACCGCATTCCTGCTTATAGCATTGCTCCTCCGTGTTCCTGCAGCCCAGAGAAAACAAGGGAGAGACAAAGGGAAAGCATTTTTCCCATTTTAGAAAGTTCTAGCCTTTCCTTTGGTTCTTTTGGTCAGGTGCCCACTCCCTTTTCTTTACCTGGGGATTTTTTAACCCTTTACAGGTAAAGCAAGCAGCCACCAAGAGGGACTTTATAGCTAACTGGCTGGCTGGGTGCCCATAAAAGGGAGCTCCCCCCACTTGATTTATCACAGAGCTACCTTAAAATTAAAGCCTTTTTGAGATTGTCCTTGAAAGTTTTCCCTTTCCCTAATGTTCCATCCATCCCCATCTCTCCTTTCTCCCCACCCCGGCCTCTCCACAATACTACAGCACAATGCAAGTATAGCAGACCTGATGTGATTCAGTATGAAGTTGCAGGAGTTTGTCCCATTTGGCAGAGTGACAACACTTTAAACAAATTTATAGGACATGTTAGATATACACAGGTGTAACATTTAAAATGTGAACAATACTGAAATAAGAAATACTTCAAAATTCATAATGCTATGAATCTTGATTGTACTTTATGTATGTAGAAACTTAGTGGCATTGCCATTAAATTCTCAATATTTGCTGGCATTTTGATCAGCTTTTACAGGGAGAGAGGATATAGATGTATGGGATCATCAATAATACAGTAATCAGAAAGCAGATGAGAAAAGCATTATGTATGAGTTCTTGCAGTAGCAAGCAATCTCAAGATATGAGATGTATTCAGACTTCACTATCATTTGAAAGGTTGAAATAGCATATGCATTAATCAGTCTAGTTTTAAGTTTAAACTGTTAATTGTTCTTATTGGTAGTGGACAATAGCCCACATTATAAAAACCTGCACACCATTCTTATATTTGTTAGTAGCAGACAGATTGTGTAGTATAAGCAAAGTCTCTCGCTCCTCTTGTTCTTGAATGTTCTTGAATGTTAGGTTTTCTTCTTATCAAGACTAAAATTAACTATTACCTATAAAACAGTTTAGGAACATATTTATTCATTGTATCTGGCTTATATTATTTAATACTGTAGGTGTACATAACTGCATAGATGCAATAAGACATGATCCAAGTCCACGGAAGCTTAAAATCTAAACTGTACAGAACACAAAGATATCAGCAAGGTTGAGTGACAAAGCAAGAGTGTGCACATGCGTGTGCAGTGGTGGAGGGAAGTGGGAGGGAACTCACAAGAAAGCATTTTGTTGTTCATGGTCAAAGTTAGCATAGCCATTATTGGAGTCATCGTTTTATGCTAACTTTCATATAATTAAGCTACCTAGTATTATAGCTTTGTGTTGAATAATGCCTTCTACATTGTTTACATCTAATTTGATCTAAATAAATTTTGACTCAACTTAAAAACTAAAATATGTCTAAAAACAGCAAAAAAAAATCATAGGTGTTGAATGTCATTGTAGTAACAAACCTATGCAATCTCTGGTTATAATTACAATATGAAATCAGAAGTATTTTGTATATTAAATCTTTCTTCTTATTTCTATTAGCCTAAACCTGATAAGGCTCAGCAAGCTTTTCACTAAGAAGACGCATGGAATTTTAAGCCTTGAAGTATTCTTCTAGGAAAAAAAAAAAGAAAGAGAATCTATTAAGATTCCCAAGCAGATACAGTATAATAAAGCTTTGGTAATTATCATTTGATCTTCCCACACTGTCATAAATCCACAATTTAAATTTAGTTAATCAGTGGTTTATTTCCTTCAACTAGCTAATTTAAATTTCAGTTGCATTTTTGCATAAGTAGTTGACTGAATTTTGGCCAGAGAACTATAGTTGAAAATACAGTAAATGCATTTCAGTGAAAATCCAACTAGTTCTTCACTTCATAAGTATTCTCAATATATTATATACCTTTTAATAAAATTAGATGAAGCATTTTAAAGAGCGACCCTAGGATCTGTATGTGTGTGAAACAGGGTAGTGAATGGTGAGGGGAAGATAAATTAGTAAATAGTTATAAACCATTTTAAAATACTACACAAAAAGTTAGATTTAAGAAGGTTAAGATAGTAGTTAATCTTGTATTGGACTGTCAGACTTACCATCTGTGACAAAAGAGAAAATTGGATGTTAGACCTTTGTCCTATCGTTTCATCCTGATTCAGCTCTCACTTTCTTCTGGAGGCCGAGCCAGTCCGCTTTGAGGTTTATCTTGCTCTGCGTGTATGTTATCTTGGTAGACAGGCCTTGCTTCTCCAGGAATGCAAGAATTTTGGTGCTTGTGGTTTAGGTTTTTGTTCTTAGTTCCTATCTGGAAGTTCATGTATGCCACCATTATTCAGTTGTGACTCTGCACGTGTAATGGGAAAATGCTTTTGGGAGTCTTGTGAAACAGGGCCTCAATGGCATTGCTGTGTACTTTGAAAGAACTATCAGAAAATTAAATTGGTGCCAATTCTTCAGGAAAAGGAATTGTAGCATTTAGGGGTACTATATTTCTCACTAGATAATGCCAAAATGAATAAGAGCTGTGGATACTGGGAGGATACTTCTTGAGAAAAATACTGGAAGAGGGCTAAACTTGATTTTTAGACATTGGAACTGGAGAATTATTAGTTCAGATAATTCCCAAATGGATAGGACCTAGAGATAAAACCAAGGAAGTTTTTGGCTTGGTTTTTGTTACTTATGAATTGCTGCTGGTGCAGTTACTGAAAAATGTGGAGAGAAGTTTCTTTTTAAGTACACTTTTGATAGGACAACATCCAAGTAATGTCCTCTTTTCCTGTTGGGAAAATCACTTCGATCTGAACAACCCAAGAGGATAATTTATGTCAAAAGACGTGATGTGAGTTGCCAATATTTCTGTTTAATTAGAGGACGTGAGAACAAAGTTGGCCAGGTCTGATGGGAAAGAGAAGGCTAGATTCTTGAAATATGTGCAGTGTAGAAAGATCAAATGAGTCAATTTCTTGACTGAGTCATGTAGTGTCTTCTGATCTTTGTTTTGTGTCACACATATAGCTTGAAGGAGGATAGAATCCACTTTATAGGAATTACAAAAAACCTGAATTACGGGATAATTATCTAAGGTTCTATTGGAATTATGACCTCTGTGTCTGACTATGCTTATTATTTTATTTCACGGGCATAAAGGCTAAGAAGGAAAATGGGAAATCTCTCAATTATATTTTCTTTTTGTATAGTATTGAGAATGGTTTGTCTGAGGTGGAATTGGTCTACAGAGAGAGGAAAATGTTTAGTTTTCTCAAAGATTAATTCTTAAGGCATAAAATTTCCTAAAACAACAGATTTGACCATTTGAGTTTTTGGAAAAATATCTTCTGGTTCAAGGAGGACAAAATGGCTGGAAGGATTAGATTAGATTGAGGGATCATGTCCTTTTGATATCCAGATTTTTGTGTCACGCAGGAGAGCTGGTGAGAAAAAGCAGTATATCTCAATCCTTAAGCACTTTCTCTGAGGGATTGTCCAAGGAATTTGTCACATTTTTTTCCCGAAAATACGTTTGATCCGATATTGCTGTAAGAAAGTGGTGTGTGCCAGGAATTAATTTCTTCCTAAATGTTTGTCACTTTGAGATGTCTGCCAGTGGTAGACAACTTGGCCATAGAATCAAAGCTTCCTTAAAAATTTTTTGATAGTATTGTAAGTGAAAATTAATATTTTTTCAGAGACACTTGGACCAGGTGATTTATATGCTAACACTTAACATATTTTAGACTTCTAGTGTCTGAGAGTAAAAAATAGGGATCACTTTAGTGAACAGAGGAGAGTTTCTATCATCTGAAATAGTTTAGTCCAAGTAAAAATAACAAATAATGGTATTTGGTTTTCCAAAAGCTATTTTGGAAATGCAGCAATAAAAAGGGGTTGCAAACACTTTGGAGCACAGGATTAGAATTCAAAATGACCTTGATAAATTGGAGAATTGGTCTGAAATCAAAAAGATAAAATTCAGTAAAGACAAGCACAAGGTACTGCACTTAGGGAGGAAAAATCAAATGAACAAATACAAAATGAAGAATAACTGACTAAGCATACTAGTAATACTGCCTGGAAGGAACTGGGGGTTATAGTGATCATAAATGGAATGAGTCAACAATGTTAGGCAGTTGAGAAAAAGGCAAATATTTTGAGTGTACTAATAGGAGTATCATATGCAACTCAGGAGGTAATTGTTCTGATCTATTTGGCACTGATGTGGCCTTGGATGGAATACTGTGTTCAGTTTTGGGTGCCACACTTTAAAAAAGATATAGACAAATTGGAGAGTCCACAGGAGAGCAGCAAAAATAAGAGGTTTAGAAAACACGACATATGAGGAAAGGTTGAAAGAAATTGGGCGTATTTAGTTTGGAGAAAACTGAAGGAGTTCATAAGTCTTGAGAGGGGTAAAAAGTTGTCATAAAGAGGATAATGATCAAGTTCTCCATGTCCACTGAGGATAAGGAAAGAAGTAATTGGCTTAGTTTGCAGCAGGGGAGCTTTATGTTGGATATGAGGGAAAAACTTTCTGACTATAAGGAAAATTAAGCACTGGCACAGGTTACCTGAGAGGTTGTGGAATCCTAGTCACTAGAAGGTTTTTAAGAACAGGTTAGACAAACAGGGTTCATCATATGACATAATCTTTCATTAGAGATTAATCTTTGATTCCTGGAGACTCCAGGACAATCCTGGAGGGTTGGCCACTGTAGATCATGCAGATATACTTAATTCTGCCTCTGTGATGGCGGATGGACTAGAAATAGATGACCCCTTGAGGACCCTTCCAGCCCTACATTTCTATGATTAAAATAGAGGAGTGAATATTCAAAGCACAATGTGGGGATTTATCTGCATCAGTCCTATTGATAAGTGGAGTCGTGTCTCACACAACTTCAAAATGTATACTAAAGAGACATTTTTTTATAGGAGCACTAATTGTGATTTGCAACACCCAGAGGCTTGGTACTTGGCTTGATTCTAGATTTGAGGTACTTCTAAATAACCAGATAAAAAGATATTCTGTCCTCTGCTTCAATTAGTTATGATTTTAAACAAGATTGTTTCAGTGCAAGGTCTTTGCACCTCCTAGATTTGTGCAGATTTGGTCATGTGAGTGTCAAATCAATTGGAGTTGTGCAGCACTTTTAAAATGTATGGGTCTGTTTTCATGAGAAACATTTTCTCAATCTGCTTATGTAGTTTGTGTGAGCACTGAATATTATTGAAAGAGGAAGATGAATTATATTGAGTTGGTCTGTATTTTTTCTCTTCTGGTACAGCATGCATTGAGCAAACCTTGAGTATACAGTCAGAGTGCTGCTCTGATTTAATCGCTTTGATCTGATGACTTTGGGAAGCCCAGTGTAACATGAAAAGTGTCCATTGTTAGTATTTGTAACACATCAAATATGTAAACAAACAAGGTGTTATAAAACAGTTTTACAAAATTCATGATAATGTTTGATAATCTATAGTTATATGCACATACAGTAAGAATTGCACATCTCTTAACTGCTAATGTGCAGACTTAGTCATAACCAAATAGAATCCTTCACTAAATGTTTGATCTGATTCACAATATGTTGGTACCTAATCATAATACACACGTTTAAATACTTCTGAAGCAAATATGGCTTAACTATATAGATGTATCTTAAATTATTGGAAATGTGTATTTTGAGATGCATGATTTTAATATATCAATCTCAGAAAAAGATGGAGTTTCTGTTTGCTTTACTGCAGGTTTTCCTGTAGAAATTCCTGTATGGGAATTTCTTGATCTTTGAGTGCAGTAAATTCTATAGGGAGGAATCATAACTGACTGGCTGAAGTTTTAATTGAGAAATTGGGAAATTACTATTATTGATCCATAGTGCCATATTAAAATTATGACCTATTTTAAAGTTGGCAAAGTAGTATATTGTAGTTGGAAAAAGAATGAGTGATACATGTAGATACAGTATCACCTTTTTATCTGTGTAATGTCATAAAATGCTTGCAAACTTTTCAGAACTAAGGAATTTTAATCACTATTTTCAGATACATGTATAAAAAAGAATTTTTAACTGTGGTGTGGGTAGGGAACATTATCTGGTAACTATATCAGTCTTCAGAGGAGCAACACCACAACTAGATAACCCAGAACTAACACATTGTTCTCTTGTTTTTCTTGTAGTTACTCTGTAGACAATTGTTTACAGTACTATTCTGAAACACAACCAAAAATAAATATGTGACCAAAACAATTATATCCTCAACCATACATTTTAAGGCTCTAATATACAGGTGATGTCCATAAATACCAGGCTGTGTAGGATAGTGTGGTTAAAATGACTAACAGTGCACAGATAGGATTAGAATGCCTTGTTGGGGGAGTACATTATCCCTTTATAATACTTATGTGATAAAAATACATGAACATGGGTTGGCATTCGTTAGGGTTAGCCTACCTTCAGCACAGACACCATTCTACTCTGTGGAAGATGAATGTAGGGAAGGGAGCAGACTGAAGCAGGTGTGGGTCTGTGACATGGATAGAGGTGGGAAGGCAGCAGGAGAGCTAGTTGGCCTACAAAGATCAAAATTTCATCTGTCCTCAGCCGTGTCTACCTACTTCGGGCAGGTGCTAATTTTAAGTCTTGAGCGTTCAATCCACATGCTTAATGGGAGTTTGACAGGCATCAGAAAGCTAGGTAATATTATTTGGGGTAGGATATATAATCTCGTATGTTTACTTTTATAAAAATTTAATTGTGTGTAGAAGACTGGATAACATGTAATGATTTTTGGATTTTCATGTATATCTTTATATAACTGTAAATTCTTTATTGTGACTTTTGTGGGGAGAGGAGGGAGACTTTCTCCATCAATCAGGAGTTAATGCACAATAAAAGTCAAGTTGTTCCTAAAATTCCATAATTCTGTATCCTAGAAATTAGTGAAATGTTAACTCCATAAAACGGATATAAGTGCTTCATTACTATTCTTACCGTGGGCCAAAAAAGCAAACTCTGGAGAATCACAAAACTGTGGTTTCACCCTGATCAGAGTAAACCTTGTCATGGAACAAGTCTCAGCAAGGACACCACAGAAAGTAGACAAGTTTGAAAAGAAACAGGAAAGCACAATCAGTTATTTCAAAATAAATAGCATAAATTTATCCCTACCATTTGGTAGTGTTATGCTGGTAGATGGTGTTGGCTGATTTCAATCACAAGCCAGATTAAAGCTGATGGGTGTGCAAACTAACTTTCATTCAGGTTAAATTGAAGGAGCAATTAAGTACCCTTCTGTGTAGTGATAGGTAGAAACAGAACTGCTACCCAAGGCACTGGGTCATATGGCAAGGACTGAGAAAGAGGCAGATTACATCATATCTGACTACTGCTGGTTGCACCTTTTGCTACTTGCAAAACACTAGGGCTAGAGGATTGATTGGTTGTATCTCTGTGTGTGATGAGCAAAAAGCCAGTAGAAAGTGATAGAAACATTTGTGAGCATGCCCAAAAGGGGCAACAGATTTGAATCTAATTGACATTATATAGGTGTAGTGTCCCAATTGATTAGATTTATATTGTTGAAAACAGTTATGTACATGCAATATCTACAATAAAAAAAGGTTTAAAAAAAACAGTGATGCATAGATAATGGAGCAACTACTGTTTTGTACTGCTTTATAAGTTTTCTTCTTCATCATCATCATCACAAATCTCAAGGAGAGAGAAGCTTAGTCTATGCTAGAAAATTAGGTTGGAATAACGTTGCTCAAGGGTGTGAAAAATCCACACCCCTAAGTGACATTGTTAAGCTGACCTAAGTCCCTGTGTAGACAGCGCTAGGTTGATGAAAAAAATCTTCCATCGACCTAGCTACAGCCTCTTGGGGAGATGGGTTACCTATGCAAACGGGAGAATCTCTCCCATCCTCATAGGTACTGTTTCCACTGAGACACTGTAGTGGTACGGCTGCAGTGGCTCAGCTGTGCTGCTATAGCATTTTAAATGTAGAGAAGCCCATAGCCTCCTTGCAGATTGAGTGCCACCTGGATCAGTCTCTGGCAAGGTCCTTAAGGTGGTCTGGGTGGATATTCAGTTTATGTCCATCATTTGTGATCTTATTGTGCTACCAGAGCTTTTTGTAACTGTGATCACTGGCTATGTAATGGTGTCGTCCCTGTATTTCCCCCCCTCCCCCCGCTCTATGGAGATAGGGTAAGTAGATGGCAGGAGCACAGGGGGAAGGGGACACCCTGATATTAGCCCTTCCCCCCCCCCCCCGCACAGCAAGCAGGAGGCTCCCTGAAGCAGCTTCAAGGCAGAGGGCAGCTGCCGCACAGGGAACTTAGGGGAGCAGGTAGGGGGGCTGCCGGTCCGCCCTGGTTCCAAGCCCCACCAGCTAGCTGCAAAGGGCTGCTCTTTCTGCAAGCAGTGGACAAGGCAGGTGGCTGCCAAACAACGTTATAAGGGAGCATTGTGCAACTTTAAATGAGCATGTTCCCTAATTGTTTCATTTTTACCTTGCTGATCAATGTTAACCCAGAGGACTTTAAGTGAGGAGTTACTGTATCTGCACACCTTGCTCCCACTCATGCTGGCCATGCACCCTATAAGCAAGAGTTTAGAATGTTTTTAAGCAGCAGTGTCCACTGGGGCTGCGCAGACATCCTGTATGCCCTTGCATTCCCCTTTCAGAGGGCATAAAGGGCACAGCAACCCCAATTGCCATTCAGTTACTTCTTATTGCCCATGGCAGAGAGTCGGCAAAACCCAGTGTCCTCTTAGCTACTGTCCTATCTAGAGTGTACTCCTAGTTATTTTTGTCTGTTGATATTTTGTTCAGCCCAGTGGTGATGGGTGGGTGGGAAATTAGGATTACTGAGTCCTGATATCAGGGCTAATTAATTTATCACACTTGTGTTCGAACCCAAATCATAAGGTTTTAAAACCTGTCCATTTGATGATGCAGCAATGCCTTTAAATGTTAGGCATGTTAAGTGTCTGTTTGGGGGAAATCCATATTCCTGCAAAATGTATGGTTTCTAAATCCTTTTCAAAATGCATTCAAAAACCCAGAGAGGCATGGTTGAAACTATTTTTAATGGAGATGTTCATGAGAGGCACGTCAGACTCTGAAGTTCTTTTGAGAGAAGAAATTCCTGCTCCTTCTGCAGGTGAGCCATCTATAGGAGATTGCACTCCGGGGTCTGTTGAAATGAAGAGAGTTCATTTGTCCTCTAAGCCATCAAAGACTGTCTCAAATTCCACTGGAGCAGTCCATGAAAGAAAGGACCACAGTTCTAAGTCTGACTCTCAGTGCCATTCTTTGTCTCTGATACCAAGTAATAAGAAGCCTGAGAGTTGTCACTCCAGAGACCAGGCCTTATTTTCATCATATTCATATTGGCAACAGGAAATGGTATTAATGATGTTCTGTATAGTGCTGACATCAGCCTTCTATATTCTTGACCATGCAATTTTCCTAGTTTCATTACAGTACCATTCTAAACGGGTTCTGTTCTTTAAGAGGTTTGGGCAGTTGTTCAGCTGCTTGAGGGATCTCTTGTGGGATGGGGTTCCACAAAACTTATCCTTTTGGCTCAACACTGTGAGGCTTTTAGAGAAGATAGTGACATGATTTGGGTCGTTGTCTTACTGGAATGCAGATGACACATACATATAGGTCTAATGAAAGCAAGATAAGTTTGTTCAATAGCCTTAGGCTTTCCCAGTGCCAAGCTGGAACCGAGGCTTGTGCGACAGTGAACAAGCTGTGGCCTGACTTACATCTAAAACTTAGGTCAACCTAGCTACATCTCTCAGGGGTCTGAAAAATCTACACCCCTGAGTTAAGCCAACCCAAGCCCTGGTATAGGCACCCCTAGGTTGTCGGAAGAATTCTTCCATTAACCTAGTTACTGCCTCTCGAGGGAGTTGATTTACTACAGCAGCAGAAAAAAACCCATCTATTGCTGAAGCAAATGTCTGTGCTACAGCAGTGTAGCTGCAGTGCTGCTGCTGTAGCGCAGACATAGCCTCAGTCTCAGCAAGTCAGATGTTGGGGGAAAGAATTTAAAGGGAGTGCAGGAGTGGTTGCTTCCACCCTTAGTATAAGGGTGTTTTTTCCATCTTTTTTCAAGAGTTTTGCAATTTGGCGGTGTTCTTGGACATTTATCTACTCCGAGAATTTGTCAGTAGGTAGCACTTGCTGAGTTGTTTTTTTGGTTTGTTTTTTGTTTTTTTGAAAACTGTGCCTGTCTAGAAATGTGTGAAACATTTCAGAGGCAGACCTCACCACAGAAATATCCCTGCTTTTTTGATTTCTAGATTGGTATATTGCAGCACAACCTATGTTTGGCTAAAGCTGAAGATCACTTGAAAGCTAGAGATGATGGAGAATATGCCTGCTTACCTCTTAAGGGGTATTGGCTGCAGGGAACATCCCCTGTATTCAGGGGTGAAAGTAACACAAAAGATGGAAAGGGAGGGGCCTCGGGTGAAAGGGGTGGCTGGCCCGTGCTGCCTGGCCCGTGCTGCCCAGGGCTCCGTTGGCAATTTAAAAGGAGCCCTGGGCCTTAACGTCAGCTGCTGGTAGGCTGATACTGGGGGCCACTTCTTGTCGGTACACTGTACCGGCCCGTACCAGCCTACTTTCACCCCGACTATATTCCTGTTTATTTCTAGGTGCAGGTCAAGATGCTTGTACTTGGATACCACTGTGATATATAGATGAACTTAAATCCATATAGCCTTATATGCCTTAGACCCCGGCTGCCATTGCTTTTCTCTCCAGAAGCCGCGAAAGTTAGCTGAAATGCTAGATTTAAACATATGGGACTAGTAGCCTGGCTTTCTCTCATTAGAGATCCCTTAAATCTAAAATATGCTTTCTCCTTCCCTTTCCCCATTACTGGTTTGTCAGAGATGTAGTCTATCCTTTCTTTTCTTAAGCTTTTACTCATGAGGTTGGTTTGGATAACCCGTGGCATGTTTGATTTTAAGAAAGTACCCTTTCCTTTCTTGCATCTTCAGAGGCAGAAATGTTATGTCTCTGTTAAAATTTGTAGACATGTCCTGACATATGTTATAGGATTTATTTTTCTTATATGAATAAGATGGAGAGTAGAGCAAGGTCCAATTGCTGCTCTACGAAGGTCCCTTCATGGTGCCATAAATCTGAATGCTGTCTCTGCTCTAAACAAAGCTCCTTCTCTTTTTGAAGTCCCTCTCAGGCTGTTGCCATTATCCTCTGGGTGTAGCAAAAAGGAAGCAGAGAAAGGAGGACAGAGAGGGCTTTTTTTCTTTTACCGTAATCACTTGCCTTCAGACACAAGTAGGTTTTTTGTCTGTATATAACTACTTTCTTTGGATTTATATTTTAATCTGATTTTATATTTGTAAATGTCTACAAAAATAGTTTTGCAAGCCTGATAACGTTCCAGAGTGTGTATTTGATCAGTTACAAACATCTGAAGTATGCTGAGGCACTAATCTATGCCTCAGCATAGATGCCTAGTGTTCGTTTGCAAATACTGGCAGTTGAAAATATTTCTATCTTTTATCAATTTTTTTTAAAAGTTTAATTATGTTCTAAAGTTTGAATTACAATATCATACAGTAAAGAGCGATCTTTGGAATTAGGAGAAACTAATCATAGCAGTTAAAATAAGGACTAAAATAGGGACTTTAATTATATTTTGATATTTTCATTTAGTTGACAAGTAAATATTAAAATCTTCTAATGATCAGCTGAGTCTTTTGTCTCTCAAGCCTTGACTTGAAGGACAAAGGAGCTGGTCAGGATAAACAGATAATTGTATAATCCATTTGACAGAATAATCAGATTGAAAATATAGTATTTGATGTTGCATTGGTGTTGGATGATGATAATATAATTGTGTAAAGCCAAAGGGTAGCAGTAGCAGCAACAGGAAAAACACCTGAATAGAAGAGTGCTGGTTTTCAGATCTTGAAAATGCTTCAGTAGATTTTATATATTTCTGTTCATTTGGAGGTTTAATTTTAGGTACTAATTTCCTAATAGAAAATTAATCTAAGATAATAAATACCAAATAATAGAGACTTAGTTAGACTTACCTTTTTAATGGGTGTGTATATATATTTATTTAGCTGTATTAAGTCCGCTCTAGCACTGTGGGTACTTCGCATCCTTATGAAAATGCATAATCCATTTGAATTTTGTATACTATCTACAAAAGTCTAGCACAAATAAAATCTCTCCTACCTCTGCTCATATTCTAGCTATATTTCTTTAGATTGACTATTTGAGGTTAAATAGCATCCTGCTGACATTATGATCTCCTTAGCATAAATTTTGTGTCTACGTTGTAACTAATTATGTTGGATTATCACTCTTCAACACTTGGACAAGTGAAGCAGGCCATATATATTGTCTTAAGAATGTGAGTGACCTGAACTCCTTTTTAAATTTTTTTTTTAAAGGGCCAATATCTTTTCTTCTCCTTCATTCTGATAAATTATTCTTGAGACCTTTTTGTGGGAAGTAATTTATTAAAACTGTCTTGCTGAATTCTTTCAGTTATCAGTCTTGTCCTCTAGTGCAAGTTTAACTATAGTACTATTAGCGCCAATTTGAATTGTTCTGAATGCAGAATTTGGTAAATTAAGCTCCCAGTCATGCACATACTTAAATGTTTGCAGAACCTTGCTCACTTGAATAGTCCTGTTGAAGTTTATAGGACTAATCTTGTGACTAAAATTACGCATGCGCTTAAGTGTTTACAGGCTCAGAGCCTCATGCTTTCAAGAAAATCAGTATTCTATTATCAGTTGATTTGGTGCCTGTCAAATTCTAGGGAAGGGGTTCTCAGGACAAATTTTTTGGTGGCCTTAGAGTGTGGCCACCAACTCTTGCTGGTGACCGCTCTCAGACTTTTTTCCTAAAATCCTTGATGAGCTTTAGGAAAACCAAATAAATATGCACATATACACATTCAAATCATTGTAATTTATTTATTGCTAGCTAGTAAGTTTGTTGTGAAAAGTGATACTTGTATGTTTTGTTAATATCACTTTTCACAGCAGATTTACTCAGCCCTGGCAAGCCTGGGGACAAATTAAGCCCTGGATGGAGGGTTGGGGGAGGCAGTGGGGGCCAGAGGAGATGGGGGTTGGAGGGCTGGAGCCTGAAGCCCTGCGGCCGGAGCCTGAAGCCCCATGGCTGGAGGACGGGGTCCAGGGATGGACCCTGAAGCCATTGGCCGGAGCCTGGGGCCTGCCACTGCGCAGCCAGAGCCCAGGGCTGGAGCCTGAAGCCCCACAACCAGAGCCTGCTGCCCTGCCACCCCAGAGCTGAATCCCAAAGCCTGAGCCCCACCACGCCTGGGAAGGTGGGGAACTCACTGGCTGCCTGCTCCTCCAGCGTTGTGCCCCAGGTGTCTCCAGAGGGGGGCAGGGCCCAACCCCTGCTGCTGACCCCAGCATCCAGGAACAACAGAGAGGGGGAAGGGGGTTCTACTTTGCCCTCCGCCCCACCCCCCATCGCAGCGCAGGAGGTTGTGGCCTCCAGAAAAGCCCCTGGTGGCCGTATGTGGCCACGGTGGCTGCATTTGAGAAACTCTGTTCCAGGGTATCTCCACAGTAAATATTTAAAACTCCCACTAATTTCCACAGTATTATGTTAACAAAGAGAGGACAATGTGCCCTTAGGTAAATTCTATGCTTTTTTATGATTTGCTATAAAGTAGAAAATTATACCTTTTTGACTTTACTATGAAAAGACTTGTTTAGGCATAGATTCTTTGGTCTGCAAGTTAAAGGCCACAATCTTTCAAAGACTTATACACATGCTTAACTAAGCACTGCGAGTAGTCTCATTAAGTTAAGTACATGTGTATAGGCTTTGTGGGATCAGGCCCTCCAAGGGTATGTCTACACTACAGAGATTATACCAGCATAGCTACTCTGGCATAATCCCGTGGCATAAGTGCAGCTACACACACGGAAGGGTTTTTCCATTGGCGTATGAACACCAGATTCCTGAACAAAATTTTCTACATTAACAGAAGCAGTCTTCTGTTGACGTAACTGCATCTCCACTGGGATTAGGTCAAGGGTGGGCAAACTACAGCCTGCAGGCCAGATCCGGCCCCTCAGGGCTTTGGATCCGGCCCGTGGGATTGCCCCCCGTGGTGCTGCAGACCCCACGTCACTCTCAGAAGTGGCCGGCACCACGTTCCTGGGTCCCTGGGGAGGGCAGAGGGCTGTGTGTGTTGCCCTTTCCTCCAGGCACCGCCCCCTGCAGCTCCCATTGGCCGGAAACAGGGAACTGCGGCCAGTGGGAGCTTTGGGGGAGGTACCTGGAGGCGTGGCAAGGGCAGCATGTGGAACCCTGTGTGCCCCCGCCCCAGGGCCTTGCAGGGATGTGGTGCCGGCCGCCTCCCAGAGCGAAGCGGCGCAGCATGGGGCCAGGGCAGACACGCAGAGAGCCTGTCTGGCCCCGGTCCGTGCCACTGCCACCCCAGAGCAGCTTTAGGTAAGCGGCACCGGGCCGGAGCCTGAACCCCTTCTGCACCCCAACTCCCTGCCCTACACCCCCTGCTGCACCTCACATCTCTGTGTACCCCAACTCCCTTCCCTGAGCCCCCCATACACCCCGCACTCCTCCTCTGTCTCAATCCCTTGCCCTGAGCCTGCACACTGCACCCCCTCCCACACCCCACACTCCCTCCCGCACCCCAATCCCCGGCCCTGCATACAATTTGCCCACCCAGATGTGGCCCTCGGCCCAAAAAGTTTTCCCACCCTGGATTAGGTCATCATAGCTGTGTTGGTTGGGGGGTGCATGTTTTGTCATAGCTATGCCGACATAACTTTTTAAGCAAGTGTTAACCAAGCCTGCAAAGTTACTATACAAATGGCATTATGGCATCGTGTGTGTGTGTGTGTGTGTGTCTCTCTCTCTCATATCAAATATGCTCAGTTTCAAAGTTTAAAAAAAAGCTTTTCCCCGTAACTTCGAGTACTACAAATTCAACTAGGCTCTGAGAATTAAGGTAGATTCTTTTCTTTTTGTGTTTTCTCCGTAATAAAGTTTCTGCAAACTAAATGTAGGCCATTAGTTGCTTCTGTGCAATCCTGTTAATTTACATTGAAGATCCTGGTGAAGTTTATCTAATCCAAATGCATACATAACATCCTATTACAAAAAACGGTGGATTATGATTTAATATAATTTAGGCACAAACTGTTAAAACATATGCTTTATTATCATTTTGGGGGAAATTGTGTGGAAAATCTAAATTTGTATAATATCAATTTGAGGGAAGTCAAGAAAATTGAAAAAAGCTTTTGTGCTTTTGTTATTTCATAATACAACACAGTTTATTCTCTTATCTTTCTAAGTGACTAAGTCCACAACCTTGTGCCAGAAAAAGCAGTAAATTGGCAGGAATTCCCGGTAAGTCAGTAGAAAGGGCTAAAAAGCATTAGAGTTGGCAAGTCTGCCATTATCTTTACTTGATTTGCACAGGAGCGATTCGAATGTAAAGAAATTACTTTGTTGATATGAACAAAAGATAGAATCCAGGTCAGTCTCTTAGTTGTGTCGGCTTTGCCATGCTAACAGCAGCTGTAAACTTATTGCTGACATGTAAGTAGGTATGACTTTGGTAAGGCAACTTCCATCTTTTCATATGCTGTGTATTTATACCTCCCTACTGTATGTTCCACTCCATGCATATGATGAATTGGGTTTTAGCCCCCAAAAGCTTATGCCCAGATAAATTTGTTAGTCTCTAAGGTGCCACAAGGACTCCTCATTGTTTTTGCTGATACAGACTAACAAGGCTGACACTCTGAAAAGAGAAATAGTTGCTCTCCCTCCTGGGAGTCATGGGGAGGATACTCAGCCAGCATAGGTAGCCAGAGGGAGAGAAGAGGAGAGAGAGGACTTCATTCATTCCTACCTCCTAAAAGTCTGCTCCAGGTGAGGGAGAGAGGGCACCAGTTGTTCAGCCCTCCCTTTCAGTCTGGGGGGAAGAAAGATACTTTGTGGGAGTGGAGGAAGAGACGCATAGAGTTCCTTGCGGGGTTTGGGAGAACAGGGGACTCTGCTGTGGGGGAAAGGAATGGGGGCAAATAGAGCCCATTGTTTGGTGGGGTGAATGGGGGACTCTGCTGTCGGGGGGAGAGGGGGAAAGCTAGAGGAATAGAGCCCCTGGCATGATGTAGAGAATGGGGGAGGGGCGCACACAACTCCTGGCAGGGTAATTGGGGAATCCTGGTATGGAGGACATGGGGGTGCATAGAACACGTCATGGTGGTGGTGAGATAGGTGGACCCTGGCATGGGGGAAGGTTGGAGAGAGTACATGAAGCCCCTGCCAATGGGGAATGGGGAGAATAGAGAGAATTTGGGGGAAGAAGGAATGCAGGTGGACCCAGAGCCCCTGGCATGGGGGAGAGAATGGGGGACCCTGATGTGGAAGGAGGGAGGGAGCAAAGAACCTGTGCCAGGGGAAATTTGGGAGAAATTGAGAAATTCCCTGAAATAGAGGGTCGTGGGAGCATGACACACAGGGAGCTTGTGTGGGGGAATGGAGGGATGCATGGAGCCCCTGGTATTTGCAATAAGCTCAGCCTACAGAAGCAATAAATTGTGCACCCCCTTTATATATTGGTATTCACTGACACTGAAAACTGATATCAGGTATACATGTCCAATAGAGAAAGGGGAATGGGTTTGATCTATGTTTTGTAAAACCTCATGTGACTTCTGTGTATGATGTAAAATAATCATTATCAAAAAAATTCCATGATACTACTCTGATCAAATGAAGTCAGCCACCCAACAAAAGCAGCAACAATAATCTCATCATATTCACCCACTCAACCCTTTTGCTTCCCAACTGCCTAAAAAATAGTTATCTGGGCATGCTTCAAAGCCCAACAAATCTGGGGTCTGATGATACAAATTGAGCAAACTGAAGTACTTCCATTGATTGCGACTATGATAGCAAGTGAAAGTGTCATTCCCTCAAGTTGCCAGTCCCTAAATGATTTTGAGCATTATGGGTTAAAACCAGTGCTTTTATCAGTTCAGATTCCAGAGGATTGTTGACCAACTTAGTCCACGTGGACTGGAAGTCACACTCTGCCTTTTAAAAACCCTGAATATTTTTAAACGCGTTTTCCTGATTGCGCACCTTGGCGAGCTCACCTAGTAGCTCTCCTCTGTTGTGTGCAGCTGCCCAATTGACTATGCAAGCTCCATGCACTAGATGCACTCCTGCCTGGAGTAGACAGGAGGTATTGGATCTCCTGGGCCTGTAGGAAAGAGACTATGTAGGCACAACGATAGACCAGCTGTAGAAATGTGGACATTAAGAAAAGATTGCACATAGAATATATAATATACAAATAGTAAATGAAACCATGAATTCATACTTCTGTGGCTCTTTTGGGTAATGTTGATCGCTAATTTGGCTCCTTGAACCACTGAGGTCCGAGTATCACTGGTCTATTGAGTTCCACCAGCCAAGCACGGATAAGCCTGATGAAGGGGCAAGAACCTCAGGTAAGTATATGCATATATTTTTCCTTACAGTGCTTAAATGTAAAGATGGTGCCCAGCTCAGTCCCAAGTTAGCAGGGCAAAAGTATCAGCTTTTCACTGTTTTACTCATAGGAGAAGAGAGAGCAGTGTGACACTATATGGAATATGTGGAACACTGTGATATTATTAATATCAGTGTTATAAAATTGCAATGAATTGTGCCGAAGATTCCATGTAAGATGTCAGGGAAATGTTATAATTTGCCCAGTATGATGATCTTGTTTATATGTTTGTATCACATTTGTATTGTGATTTATAGATTTGTAGGGAATATCTGTATTTCAAACTTGTGCTGTGAATCTGGATGATACCCCAAACAGATTGGCACCAGCACTGCCTAGCCTGTTCGATGGCCCATCAAGGGTCATCAACTGTACAATGAATCCACTGAAAGGAACTAGGGGATACACCTTATGAGTCAGCAAGCCATGTGGTATGCTTCTGGACAGAACTCTAAGGCTTTCCATGCTATGTGCTGTACAATTTGTGTTTGGGACACAGGAAGTACAAGTCACATGACAAAAGAATATAAAAGGCATCTAGCTGCATCATCTCCATTTTGTTTTCAGTCCTGCTTCTTACCTCTGGAGTAACTTTTTTACAAACTGAAGCTCTGAATAAAGGACTGAATACTCATCCAAGCTGTGGGTATGTTCCAGAGGAACGTTCATGTCAGCAAACTCACCAATACTGCTAAGAACCTGATATATGGACTTTGAAGTCTCTGTATGTATTTGATGGCTTTACCATTTAACAACTCTCTTCTTGTTCTTTCTTTTTTTCTTTACAATAAACCTTTAGTTTTAGGTGCTAAAGAATTGGCTGCAGTGTGGTATTTTGGATAAGATCCAAACTAATATTGATCTGGTAACATGGCTGACATTTTGGAGTCAGAAGAACATTTTGTTTGTGACCAGAGTTTTAAATAACTTCTTGCTTACTGGAGCTATGTGCTAATTAGGAGCCAGAGAACTGGAATGCAATAAAGGGGCTGTGTGAGTTCTTGATAACCAGTGTGGGGGATCAGAAGTGCAGTTTGTGACTGGTTGGTGAGTTTAACTTCAGTGTTACTCCCAAAACTGGTGATTATCTGCTCTCCCTTTTGCAGTCTGCACTGCTCTTGGCATTTTCAGTGAGGACTGCCCCAGGCAGTACAAGCAGTACAGCGAAAGGCAGAACTATCTGGTTTTCATTCTTCTGTAGGACTAGGCAGGGGGGCCATGTGGAGCAGTTTGTTTATGTACATAGAGCTATCCCTTGTATTCTCCTGAGAGATCTTGATGAAACTTTCACAGAGATATTCAGTGATCCTCTCCTGAAGGTTTCTAGGGATGATAGCCTTATTTTTTCCTTCTTGGTAGGAAACTTTCCCACACAATTCCGCACTGATTTCAGCAAGCACCATTGGAGTAAACAGGCTAGTGGCACGCGGCCAGGGTGTCTTCAGGGCACCAGCAACAGCTGTGCTCTCTGCCTTTGTTACCTTCAGGAGTATCAGCTACAGTCACCACTGCCTGTTGAAAATAGTGCCAGTGTTCAGTGCCATTGCCTTATACTCGTATCTATGGTTATGGGAGCCAAAATTTTATCATTTAATGCAACCAGCAATTTCCCTCCTTCTTCCTCCCTGCTCTGGCAGGCTATGCTCACGATGGCTGGAGCTGGAGGGTGGTGCTATGTAGAGGTGTTCTGAAGCTCAAGTGACGATAAGGATGTCTTATTAAAAATGATTATGGGAATAAGGGAAGGGAGTTTTGAAACTTACCTCTTCCTTTCTGTTGTAACTGTAAATACAGTGTTTACATCTGTCTTTCATCTGCAACTGCTGTCATTTGAACCTTGAGGTACCCCTCCACACCTGTGGAACATCTAACCCTGATGAGGAGAAAGAAGAGGACTAGGGAGGATATGTTCAGCAAGATCCTGCAAGCAGTGCTGCATCAGACTATGAACAGAGGGCCTGGAGGGTGAATATTGCAGACAGTATGTAGAAGGAAAGAGCAGACAGGAGAAACTCCCAGCAGGAAAAGGAGTGGGAGATGCACCAGGACATAATAGGGCTTCTCGGATAGAAAGTGCAAGTGCTGCAGATGCTTGTTGACCTACAGGTCCAGAGTCATGGCTTGCCCACCGGTTGCAGTCACTGGAGAACTCCAGTTTAGCAGCTCTCTACATCCCCCCAACATTCCATGTGGCATCGCAGGTCACATCCCTACCCCTACCACTCCACTCCAAGGAACAGTAACTCCAACCAAAGTTCACATATGCCAACTGCAGATCTCACAGATCAATTTATGTGTAGCTGAAATGGGCAGGGATGTTTTCTACCTTTCTAATTTTCAAGTTGTGTTCTGTTAATTTATTTTGGTAGTTTGTATTGTGTTTTTTTTTAACTGCATGTTTTTTGCACCATTTTTGGCATGCAGAAAATTTGTATTTTTTAAATTCATTTTTATTACTTCACAATTTATGCTGCTAGTCAAAGCACCCACTACTTGTAACTCCCACCAGTTACTGCTCGTTTCTTGGGCCTGGACATGGTGCTCCACCGTCTGCTGTGTGAAAATTATGAGATGGATGGCATTATGGGATGGAGAAAGTTGCATGATGGGAACTTGACTCCTTGTTCACAGGCACCTTTTTGTTACTCATTTCTATCTCACAACACGTTGTGAAAATTTCTCAAAAGGCAGTGACCTGGCCAGTGGCGAGTGCCACACTGGAATACCTACCTGTGATGCACTGCAACCTACATAAACATAATCACTGCTGAGTACAAATAGTACCAATGCAAGCAGCCAAGTATGCATGTGGATGAGCAATATGCAAACTGCAGCAGCTGTATGCTGATGTAACTTACATCAACTGAAGTTTGTAGTGTAGCACAGCCTCACTGTCTTTAATCATGGTTCTGATAAAATCCTTGCTGCACATTCTAATTGCTTCTCCCAAGCCACCAGGACCATCTCCTTTTTTTTCTGGATTGAGAGTCTGCTAGCTAGTTTTCAACCAACCTCCAGTCTTACATAGTAGTACTCCTGGGGGAATTCTGCACCACTGCACATGCGCAGAATTCATGTCTCCCACAGATTTCTTCGCTTCCCTGCAGAAAAATCACTTTCTGATGGGGAAGCAAAGGAAAGCTGCAAAACCAGTCATGCACTGCTCCCCAGCAGTGCAGGTGCATTGTTTCAGGCATCCGGAGCAGCCAGGGAGAGGTAAATCAGTGGGGGGCGGGGGGCTGGGGACGCCCCAGCCAGTGGCTTCTACCCTGTGCCAGGCTTAGCTGCTGTTCCTGGCAGGGCTGGGGAGGATGGGACTTCCTCTTCCCCTGCAAGGAGCGGCCAGGGCTGGGTCAGACCCAGCCCCAGAAACCTCTCTAGGTGTAGGAAGCTCTGCATGCCCCCTCCTTCCTGCTCCCATTGCTCCTCAGCCATGGGAAGGGGGAGGGGTCACTGTATGGGGAGCTGCTCCCCCACCTGCCCAACTCCCGTGCATCTGGACCCACCTCATATCCAGATTGCCCCACTAAGCCTCACCACCTGCACCCAGACCCCCCACTGACTCCCCTAAACCTGAACCTACACCCCAGCCAAGCCCCACCTCCCTGCATCTGGAGACCCCTTGTACCCAAACACCCCAGCCAAGCCCCACCTCCCTGCATCCAGACCCCACTTACACCCAGACCGCACCCCCACACTTGAACCCCCATCCCAGCAAGCCCTACCGCACTTGGACTACCCTGACTAGCTCCCTGCATCTAGACCATCTCCCCACCAAGCAGCACTCGGACCTTCACCCCATCAAGCCAGCACCCAGAAACACCCCCCCGCTGAACCCTCCATACCCAGACCTCCCCTTGTTGAGCCCCACCCACTTTCACCTGGACCTCCCCTGCAGAGTCCCATTGCCTCTCCATCCAGAACCCCTACTACAATGAGCCCCTGTTCATCCAGATCCCCCCTGTACCCAGCCCACCCCTCCCAGCTGCCCACGGCCAGATTGCCCCACACAGAACCCTTATCTCCCCACACTAAGCCCCTCCACACTTGGATCCTGCTGGGCTGAGCCTGCCTGCCTACATCTAGTGTGCTTGGCACGGAGGGGCAGAGTCCCAGGGTGTTTCTGGGGCAGGTCTGGCCCTTGCGTTGTGTCAGGGTCGGGTGCAGCCTCACCACCGAGTCCATGTCCCTGGGCGAGGGCTGCAGGGTGATCTTCCACCTCTGTGCAGTCAGTGGCCTGTGCTCCCCACTGTCATGCTGGTGCCTCCACATTTATTTATTAACCATAACATTTGCAGAATTTTGCAGAATTTTAAAATATTGTTTGCAGGATTTTTATTTTTTTGGTGCGGAATTCCTTCAGGAGTAAATATCGGAACTCCTGTAGCAAACTGTGATTTAAAATATCCCTGTTGTTTGACCCTCTATTTTCCAAAAACAAATAGAGAATTCTGACATGGGATTTTAAAAGTTAAATTACTGCTTATAAAATACATGTCTGGATAGCACTAGAGACTGAACTCCTTTCTGCAGAGAGAGTGGAAAAATAAAACTGCATCTGACCAGTGCACTTTAAATTTTACCTGTAGGGTCCAGTTCTAGAGGTCAGAAGATAGTGTGATCTTGATGCCCCTTGAGTCTGTGGTGCCTCTGGCTCCTTGATGATGATCAATTAGTTGCAGCTGAGATTATGGTTTTCATGATGTGTAAATAGACTGAGACCATTAGTGCATTTCTCCTAGGCTACTAAGCAACCATCAGTAATAACTTTCAGTCACTACAGACCCAGATTTGATTCAAACCAGCATGTCAAGATGAAAGGCTCTGTAACCCTTTACCAGTCCCCGAGCCATCTAGTCTGTTTGAAAAACAATTTGATGCATGTCTTGGAATCCTTTCCAGTTCAGATTTTCCTGAAATAGAATCAGTATACTGGAATATTTTAGCCTGTTTTATTAGTGATTTCTAACAGTGCAAGGAAGTGTTTCATTTGCTTTTTAGAATCACAGATTTTTTTTCCTATTTGTATTAGCAAGAGTTAACACAGTAGAGCAGTAGAGATTCTGAAATGCAGCATAGGAATTACGTTCTGTCATTTGTGGTTTAAGAAAAGGGGTGGTATTCAGCATTTGAAAGAGCTTTAATGAATGCTGTTAGTGTTTGTTAAAGCTAATGGTCAGAGGATGTGGAGGAAAGCAATAGAAAGTGCACTGGCTGCTTCAGTGTGACCTGATTACCATTTTTCTTGATTGTGGTGACTGTTTCGCCTTGTATTTTCATCCCAGTATTTTTCATCATCTCTTGCCATTTGTTTATATTCAGATGACATATGATTTTAAAAAAGCGCTTTTATGTATGTGAATGCAGTCCCTCCCAAAATTTGCTTGCCATATGCAGGAAGAGCATGTGTTTCTCTAGTCTTGGTTGGATGCACAAATCTTCTTTTATGTGCATTGCTTCTTGCCCTGTTGCCTAGACGATCACTTGCTTTCATTGAGGATGTCTGGCTCTCGTAAAGAGTTTGACGTGAAGCAGATTTTAAAAATCAGATGGAGATGGTTTGGTCACCAGTCATCAATCCCTAATTCTGGAATGGACAGCCACCGGGAAGACTTCTGGAACAGAGGAGAAAATGCAACAACTGGTGGGACAAAGTTTTTAGATCCAGGTAACCTACCACTACCTTTGGCATCAATTGGTTACAGAAGGTCTAGCCAACAGGATTTCCAGAATTCACCTCGCTGGCCAATGGCATCCACATCTGAAGTCCCTACATTTGAGTTCACAACAGAAAACTGTGGAGATGCACGTTGTTTTGATAGATCAGAAGCAGATGATGGAGCGAGTGAAGAAGAAAATGAATCGGACAGCAGTTCATGCAGGTTAATTGTTGTTTTCCTATTGGGGGAAATTAGTTGTCATTTGATGTCTTGAATGTCATTTGATGTTTCATACCTACAAATGTCAGCTATGATTTATCCTAGATTAAAATGCTTCAGAATTTTCTGATAGTTGCATTGTATCAAAAGTATAAAAATACTAATAACTGGCAGAGCATATAGTTGAATATATTTTCTATGACCAACTTAATATTTAACTTTAATATAGCTAATGTATAGCAAAATTAATCTTTACAGCTGCTGAAAATAATACGCACACAACAGCTTTTCAGGGCTGTTTTTAAAATTACTTTAGAGTAACATTTGTTCTGTGCTTAGCTGTGTTAAGAATTAGTTTTACACTAAATTAGAAAGAAATAATGTAGAGGTAAAAGATTTCAGAGCTATAGAAATCTTAAGTATTTTTGAGAATAAAAGATTCAACTGGAAGAAAATTATTTTAGCTATGAATCTGTTATATTCTCATGTGCATTTTTGCAGTGTTCTTCAATTGTCAATCTGGGCATATAAATCTGTATTTTAATTTCCATATTCATATGTTGATTATGAAGCCGAACGTGAGTACAACCTAAAGAAAAAAAAATATTTACTTCATCCTTTGAAACTGATATATTGCCAACCAGCTTGTTCAGCAAACTAAAACATGAAAAGTGCCTTAAACTGATTATGGCTGTGCTAATCAAATATCTTAAATTGTAAACCTAATTATGTCCATAAAATTATGGTAATAGTTTTGTTTCTGTCTTGCATCTTGTTTCTGGTGCTAAAATAAATAATGTATTATATCACTATTATTTTTATCAAAAGGTGTATGTTAATTGGTGGAAAATAAGTAATATGTTATTTAATTAATCTTTTTTTCTTGGTTATTACCAAAATGTCAGTTTATTTCCATTACATCCTTTATTACTTTGCTCAACTGTACTACACAAAGTAACATGTCTTGCTGTGCTTTTTTTTGTTGTTGTAAATATTAGAAATGCTACAATAGCTAACTTGCCATCTCTCATTAATTTTCATGTTGTTTACTTTCTAGCTTTTAAAATTATTTTGCAGTGACTTGATATTCTAAAGAAGATCATTAATCTTTATTTAAAGGGAGCAGAGTTTTTATTAATAAGCCTATTAGAGATAGATCAATCTAGCTAATATAGTTTGTGTGTTGCATTCCCTTTGGAGAGTGTACCCATATATAGAAAATTTTGTTGGTGCAGGGGCAAACTGATGAGTAAACACTGCACAATTTATGGTTTATATCCTTAACAAAACAAAAATTCTCTCCGTTTAGGAGTCAACATAGCATTTGCTTTTGTTGCTGAATTGGAAACATTTATCAGAATTATAAGGGAATGAAACACTGCATGCTGAGGCTTTATAAAAAGCTATTTAATCTTGCTGTAATAAGTATATTTAGCCATCAACAAAATAAGTTTCAGAGAAAGTACCTAAGAATCTCCTATATGAGGTGATTTTCAGCATGTGTTTTTGTAAACAATTATATGAACAGGTTTCAGAGTAACAGCCGTGTTAGTCTGTCTTTGCAAAAAGAAAAGGAGTACTTGTGGCACCTTAGTGACTAACCAATTTATTTGAGCATGAGCTTTCGTGAGCTAGAGCTCACTTCATCGGATGCATAAAAGTGGACTTCTATGCATCCGATGAAGTGAGCTGTAGCTCACGAAAGCTTATGCTCAAATAAATTGGTTAGTCTCTAAGGTGCCACAAGTACTCCTTTTCATTTTAACTCAGTTTTTTTCATTGAATTCTTCTGTAAAAGAGAGAGAACTTGGCTGGACAGGCACGCATGTGCACACACATACCACCCACCCCCCTCTGTCATAAAGGAGAATGGGGTTCCAAGCCCACTGATCTGCAGAGATCTGTAGGAGAGAAATATCATGTGTGTGTGGAAAGTTCTTGCGTCTGCACTCCTCTCTAGCTGAGTGCCATGTTGTAGGCCCTGGAAGCACACCATGATAGAAGAAATAGTCTTATATTCTGCATGTCTCCTCCCACCATGCCATATGGGAATATGTGGGCCAAAGCAGAAGGAAGAAAGGGATTTACATTGTTTCTGGTGTTATGAAAGTTTAAAATCTTAACATGTATGTTGGGGCCTATACATGAGATCCTTTTTGCTATTGATCATCTCTTACACCTCTTGTAGTGCTGCTGAGTATTAACTCTTAAATACTGTAGGGTGTATCTTAGGGTTGCCAACTTTGTAATATTTAAAAATGGGACACTCCCCTGCCCTGCCTTTTCCTTCCCAAGGCCATGCCTCCCGTTTGTTCCTCTTTCCTCCTCCACTCCCCATTGCTCGCTGCTTTTCCCCCCTCTTCCCCCCCTTACTCTCCCCCTCTGCTCAGTTTGGGAGAGACTCGCCTGCAGAGCTGGGTCACAGAGCAGCAGCTACCCTAGGCAGGTAGGAGGTGGCCCCGGCTGAGTAGGGGGTGGTACGGGTGATGACCTGGTGCCTCCCTGCCCGCATGAACCAGACTTTTGGTGTCTGGTTAGTAGATCTGACCGGACACTGTCAGGTCCCCTATTAGACCGGACTTTCCGGTCAAAAACCAGACACCTCTAGTGTAGCCTAAGCATAGAGAGTTCATTTCACCTCGATATCTCTGGAAGATTGTTAGGGATAGCTTATTCAATGATTAAATAAATACAAATTAAAACATAAACAATACCATGGAACTAACCAGATCTGTGCCAGACATCACTGATCAGTTTGCTAGTATATTGTATCCTTCCCCGCACCCCTCACTCTATTGTCTTTTTAGATTGTAAATTCTTTGGAACAGGGAGCATGTCCTATGTGTTTGTACAGCGCTTTGTGCAAAGCAGATCCACCCTGAAATAATGGTTGTTTGTAGATTTCTCAGTTGTGGATTTGTTTGAACTAGGATGATTCTAAGACACTTAATACTAACTGAGGGACTTATAGAAGGAGTAAGTACTGGTTGTATTTCTCTGTCCTATGAAATAAACCAAAATCAGAATAGACACACTGATAATATGAAAACAAATTTTCCCTTGTAAAACCGAAATTGTCAGCATACATATAAATAAGACAGTTCTCAGTAATTAAGGCAGTTATAGAAAGTGTTAATGTCCTATTCCTCTCCAGAGAGGCCTCACATACATACAGGGGCTAAAAAAAAATCTTTTTTTCTGGATTTTTTTCCCACCTGAGTCAGAAAATTCATTTTAGCATTGTTCTATTGTGAAAGGTGTAGGTTGCTTTTTTAAAAGACCTTTTTACTCAACAGGGGTCTGTTCCTCGTGTATCTTGTGTCTTACTCTGACAGATTTTGAGTTTTGTTTTGTACTGCTTTTCACAATTGTCTGGTGCATCTCTGAGATCTAGATGTCAGTGTCATCTCAGTCTTTACAGAACTAAAGAACTTTTTTTAGTTCCTTCTAATCCCTTTCTATCAGCATTAAATCCTGGTCTCTAAATCTCAAACTCAATGTCATCTTTTATTCTTTTCCCCTGTTATCATGCCCCCTCTTCCCAAATATCCATTTTCCCACTAAAGGGTATTTGCTGCTTCTCCTGGGACCACTAAAATTTATTCTTTTCTTGGCATTCCCCTATTTAAAACTCTTGCCCATGCCTTTATCATTTGTCAGCTTGGGTACTGTAAAATTATGCTTTTTAGCCTTCCTGTTTCTCTTCTCTCCAAAACAGTACAATTAATGTCCTCTCCTTTTGCTCTGTCCATACCACCTCCCTTCAATATTTGAATCCTTTCGCTGGCTTCTTATTTCTTATCTTATCAGACTGAAAGTGGTTAGCCATGATCAAAGCAAGTCTCATCTGAAAAATGTTTAGCACACATGTATACTATTAGGAGCATTTTTGTATGTAGATGCTAGATCCGTGATCTGCCATTAGCACAATACCTTTCTATAGTGTAGACAAGGCCTTAGTCCTCAAGTTCAAGGGTGTATATACTCTCTCTTCCCTTACTGTCTCCTACAACCACCTCTATTCTCATTTCCTCCTAATTTCCCCTTCTCTTCCCCCCCCCCCCCGAGTCTCTTACTCCCTATGTTTCTCCTAGTCCTCGCTAACAATTCCAATATGGCTTCATGCCTGCATTCATGCTGAGCTCTAAAGTTGAAAAAATCTCCTACTTCCTGTTTGCCAAATGCCTTCTCCTTCATATCCGAAGAATCCTTCCGACCTCATTCTCCTTTTCAACAAACTTTCCACACACTCTGTTACTTGAATTGATGTCTTGTTGATTTTTGATTGTGAACTGTTCTGGGAAGGAACATCTTATTCCATGTTTGTGAAGTATCATATAAATATTTGTCAGTTTACATATACTAATAACTCAGAAAAAGCTGATACCTTAAAGTTCCAGTGGTGAGTTACATTCCTTGCCTCCGTCTACTGACCAAAATACATGAACAATGTATTTGACCTATTATGCACTAAAGATTTTTGCAAAAAAGTTTCCATTGGTAGCACCATTGCGAACCCTAGTCTAGAAAAGACTTCAGCAGCTTCCTGTATTTTTACCGCTGCTTGGTTTCACAGCAAAAATGGTATAGTGTGTGTGGAGTTTTTTGTGTTATAGAGGATAATTGTATTCCATTAGCTATTCCAACTGTAAAATCCTAGTAGAGACTAGGCACTGCAGGTAGTCTTTACTGCGAGGTAGCTAGGCAAGATCAGCCTTTATAATCCTGCCTGTGGTTGACCTCACCTAGTTTACCTCACAGTAAAACTACAGAAACTTGTCTCCACGAGAATTTTACAGCAGGATAACTAATGCATATTTGTTATGCCATGGTAAAAATGCAACTTTTTCTTGGCAGTGAAACAAAGCCTTAGTTTAAACCAACTAGACTAATGGTAGTATGGGTAGGCAACTTTTAAAAAATGGTATTTATTGAATAATTGTTTTTCAAGCCAAAGGTACTAGTCCTCAAGAGGAACAATGTCCATGCTAAGTTTAAAATCTCAGATGTTGGTCCTATATACTAATTCCAAAAAGGATGTTTAGAACTTTTTATAATGGGAAAAGGATAAAATATGGATTTTTTTTCCACTCTACCACAATGAAGTTTGCTCAGATTTAAAAATTTTATTTTATTGGCAAAGCCAAAGCATTGAGAAGCTCAGTCTAAGGCATGGTCTGCACTAAGAAGCTGCTTCACTCAAAGGTAGGAAAAATTCACATCCCTGAGTGGCATAGTAACGACGACCTAGTCTCCAGTGTAGACAGTGCTAGGTTGATGGAAGAATTCTTCCATCAATCTACCTACTTCCTCTTGGGGAAGTGGAATTACCTGTGCTGATGGGAGAACCCCTCCTATCAGTGTAGGTAGTGTCTGCACTGAAGTGCTGCTGCAGTTACACCGATGTAGTGAATCAAATGTAGACAAGCCATAAAAGGTGAATATTTTTGAAAATGGAATGTTTGAAAACAGCTGCTTGTAAAGAATGATGGATTTGTAACCTTAATTATGGTAGGCAGGGCTAGTATTCACTAGAATTCTTATGTAGTAATTAATATTTTTGGTTTGCTTTGTTACTATCTGAGATTATAAAATTCCACAGTTTACATGTTCCCTGACACTGTGCTCCCACCTCCTCCAGAATTTAGAAAAAATTGACATTTCTTTCTTCTGCTTTCAGAGATAGCTTTCACATTATAAACTGCTGCTCTGTGTCCTAGTTGAGCTGCAGCAGTGCAGCTTGAACAGCAAAAGGATAGGTGTGTATTCCACCCTCCCACTTTTTAATAGGCTGTTAATATTGAAGCCTAATTATGATTACTTCAGTGCCACCATGATTAATTGTTTCGGTACTGAACAGTGAACCACTTTCCCAGGCAAAAACACCTAATCAAAAATCTTGCTTGGAGAAACAAAATCCCTTAAACTGGTGGCGCTCAGACTGTGTTCAGTGGTCTTCAGTGTTAAATGTTTTAAGACCCAAGTAATGAGCTGACTTCCAAAGAACTACTCATGATGAAAATAAAGCAAGTGCTTAAATTCTATGCTGGATTGAAGTCCTAGGCCTTGACTATGCTACCGCTGAAGTTGACATAAGTTACGTCACTCGGGGTGTAAAAATACCACCCCTCTGAGTGAAGTAATTTACATCGATTTAAGCTTGAAAGAGTAAAAAGGGAAAGTGTTATTAACTGAAGTGTATTTTCACCAACTCACATTCCAAGATATTTGACAATAAAAATATTTCCACTGCATGCGTGTCATAACTATGTGTATGTAAATATTTATTTTCCTAAATTTATCCTCAAAGGAGTTGTATAGAAAGGACACTTTAAGACATTTATCTCTCAAAAGTACTGATATGGCCTCCATTACAACAGTATCCAAGAGCCTTACAACAACCTGTGAGGAAATTAAAATGTTATACCCATTTTACAGATGATCAAAGAGGCTAATGGTATGTGTATACTGCAGCTGGGAGCATGCTTCCCCGCCTAGGTAGACAGATGCACACTAGCTTGCTTGAGCTAGTATGTTAAAAATAATAGCGTGGAGATTGCAGCATGGGTAGCGGCAAAGGCTAGCTGCCCAAGTACAAGTCTACCCAACCCATTGGATCCAAACTTGTGTGGCTAGGCTATGCTGCAACATTCACACTGCTATTTTTAGTGTGCTAGCTTGAGCAGAGTTAATGCATGTCTGTCTCCCTGTGCTGAGACGTGGTCCCAGCTGCAATGTAGACATGTTGCCATAGCTATGCCAGCTATGCTATCCTGTAGTGTGGATGTAGTCTACATGGATGAAAGGGATTTTTCTGTCTATACAGGAACACGACTTCCCCAAATGATGCTAGCTAGATTGATAAAAACATTCTTCCATCAGTGTAACCTCCGGTGTAGATGTAGCTAAATCAGCATAGCTGCATTGGTCAGGGGTGCGGATTTTAAATATAGACCAGGCCTCATTGTCTTGCCTAAACCTACACAGGGAGTCTGTGGTAAAGCAAGTAATGGAACTCTGGTCTTCTGAGCTCCAGGCTAAATCCCTAATCACTAGATCAGGGGTTCTCAAACTGGAAAAACGTGGTTTTAATTTATAAGAGGGGCCGCGCTCAGAGGCTTGCTGTGTGAAAAGGGGCACCAATGCAAAAGATTGAGAACTACTGCACTAGATCATCTTTCCACTCTTCAATGGACTTTGGACCACACCCACAGAAAGAAGGGAAGATGTGAATAAAAGTAATTGCAAGAGACAAAGTGTTAACCTGAGTAGTATATATCACTTCTAAAATGCAGGCGTGACTTTCATTGTTTCAGCTGTGAACAAAATTGCTGTATTAAAATATTAGCCATACTAAGATTTTGTTATGTTCTTCAGGACTTCCAACAGCAGTCAGACTCTATCATCTTGCCAAACTATGGAGCCTTGTACATCAGATGAATTTTTTCAGGCACTCAACCATGCTGAACAAACCTTTAAAAAGATGGAAAACTACCTGAGACACAAACAGCTATGTGATGTGGTATTAGTTGCTGGTGATCGCAGAATTCCAGCTCATAGGTAAATATATAAAAGATTCTTGATTCTAAAATAAATTACATTGTCTTACTTACATTTGTGCATCTGTGGTGTGAGGGTTAACTATTTTGCTTTAAAATAAGATTCAAGAAAGAGGAGGTTTTGACCAAATAGACTTGGGAAACTAAAAATTTACTTCTGTCTCTTCCATGTGATACATGATCAAAAGTAATTCTAATGGGTACAATGTTAATTCCCACCTGTGACACTCAAAGATTTGACAAACAAAAACAATTAAATCCCTACCCAGAATCAATTTTGAAAATATTTCAAGGACTGTAGTATTTTTTACTGTTCATGAAGAAAAAAATTAAATTTAACATGTATTGGATGTTCCCTTGTGTCTTCAGAATTAATTCAGTGTTATAGTTTGCACAATTGTAAGTCCAGCCTATCCCATACAGTTTGCCACTCTGATGAAACTGCTGTACCGTCAGTTCTTGTTGGCTAGCCTTAACATATAGCAGCTTTTCTGAAGATATTTAAATATATATTTATGTTCTGGAGAATAGACTGGAAAGCAATAAACTGATATTTCACTTAGGACCTCAAAAGTCTGAACATGTAGGCAGGTAGTGTCAGTTTCCTAGATATTAAGATTCCAATGTCTTGGCATTTGTAGTTTTGCTAAATAATTGAAATAAATTGGATGGTATTTAAGTAGTATGTGTTTTTCATCTGGAAGAGTACTAATATGCCAGTAATCAAAAAGGTTAAGTGGGATGACCTGGATAATGATAAGCAAGTTAGCCTGACTTCAGTCTGAGACAAAATAATGGAAAAGCTGATATATGGGATTTAATTGACAGAGAATTAAAGGATAGGGATATATCTGTGCCAGCCAACATGGTTTTATGGAACATAGGTTTTAACTTGATTCATTCTTTGAGATTACAGGTTTGCTTGATAAACATAACAGCACAGATGTAATATACTTAGACTTTTGTAAGGCATTTGACTTAGTACTGCATAACATTCTGATTCAAAAATTAGTACTACTGTATTCAATATCAATAAAGAACTGGCCAACTGACAAATCTCAAAAAGTAGTGGTCAGTGAGGAATCATCAATTATGGGTATTTCTAGTGGGGTCCTGCAGGAATTGGTGATTGGCCTGATGCTGTTCAACAATTTAATCAGTGATCTGGAAATAAATATAAAATTATGCTGATTAAAATACAAATGAGGACAGGGCAGTGATACAGAGCAATCTGGGTTGTCTGATAAGCTGAGCTCATTCAAACAAAATTTCAAATGCAAAGTTATACATATAGAAACGAGAATTGCAGGCCACACCTGCAGAACGGGGGACTGTAGCCTGGAAAGCAGTGACTCAGAAAAGGCTTTAGGGATCATAGTGGTCAAACAACTAAACATTAGCTTCCAGTGCGATGGTGTGGCAAAAAGGGCTAATGTGATCCTGGGACATATAAATGGGGAACTTGTGAGTAAGAGCCGGACAGTGATTTTTACCTCCATTTGGATTTGGCAAGACTGAAATAATTCATCAAGTTCTGGAGTCCATGTATTAAAAAAGAAGTTGAAAAATTGGAAGGGATGCAGAAAGAACCACAAAAATTATTTGAGGCTGGGGAAAATGCCTTACAGAGAGACTTAAAATACTGGTTACTGAAGGGTTCTTTAATCTAGTGGAGAAAGGCATAGCAAGAACCAGTGGCCAGAAGCTGAAGCCAGACAAATTTAAATGACAAATTAGGCACAATTTTTTAAAAGTTAGGACAGTTAACCAAAGGAACAAAAGGAGATGTTGGATTGTCTATCTTCTTCTTCTGCCGGTAGAAAGAATATTTTCGTCTTTTGGACTAATTCATTCCAAATTGAGAAATCGTTTGGGACCTGAAAAAGCAGGAAAGCTTGTTTTTCCTTTCCAGATTATGAACAAACAGGAAAATGAAGGTGAAGATGACCAAGTTAGCTGCAGAAACCAATATTTTCAGTTTCTCATGTTGATCTGGCTGACCTAGTCGATTTAATTTTGTTTGTTCTTTAAATATTTCATTTAACTGTTTTAGTTAAAAACAATTTTAACAAAAAACAAACCTGATTTTAAAAAACTTGAATGTTTAAATAAATTCAAAAATTCATATGCTTGTTCTTTTAAAAAATTATATGTTTGCTGTTGAAGAAAAAAATCCAGAACACTTAACGTTGTTGTTTTAGTTAAATAAAACAATTTAAATGTCCGTCTGGTGATGTTCTCCTCCTAACAAAGCATGGCAAGAAAAGCCTCCAAATATTAATTATTAACCTGTTGAATTGGAGGTAGTTCACCTCCCAGTGACTTCATAAATGTCTGCTTCAATTACTTTTGGTAAATGAAATAACCAAACAATCATTCATTTTCTGATATAGCTATAAAACTAATCTGAAAAGTTTTCAAAATAAATCACTTAAATGTATAGCGTGTACCTTCTAAAAATGAAACCTACATCTATCTCTGAGTTGTGAAGAATATGTATTAAGGTTGTGACCAACAAGAATGCACTTTTATGTAGAAATCCATGATTAAATCAAGTCTTCCTGACTATTGATTTAAATCATGATTTTAATCAAATCAAATCCACCCTGATCACTTTTTTTAAAGTTCTGCGCGTGTGCACACTCAGAAGGAACAGACAAGAATAAGCCAACAGTTCTTCTTAAAATACAACAAAATCCAAGTAAACTACTTAATCATCGATACAGAAATTAAAAGCTACTTCCAATGCAGTACTTACCAAAAGAAGTTTCAAAAGCCTATCAGTTACTCTGAAATTGTTCTTAAATAGAAGTCCAAAAATTCCTGGTATCATCTGAACTGTGATGATGGTGATGTGTCTGAAAACCAGAGCACAGATAGCTTCTAGAAAGGAGGGGGAAAGCTGATATTTTATATCCAAGTTCCTCCGTACTGGAATTCCTTGGGGGGGGAGTGGGAGTCATTGCTGCAAAGCTGACCACCGAGCACCTTTTTTACAGCAGTTTCTGACCACCTTCTCCCCCCGCCCTCCCCACAATAAAGCAGAGCTATCCTTCCAGGGTAAGCCCAGACAAACTCTACTCCACCTTAGTTGTGGTGCAGTCATTTTGAGTGTAGAGCAAGCCTAAGGCCGTGTTTACACAAAAGTTGTACCGATTTAATTCTATATTTAGTTTAAGAGGTATAACTACCCCTAGAGTGGCTTAAATGTGCTTATACCAGTATAGCTTATTCCTGTACAGAAGGGGAATAAACTGTACAGTTATAAGGCATCTTTTCAGTAGTATAATTGTGTCTACCCTAGGACTTATAGAGAGATAACCGCATTGCAAAAATCACACCCCTTACTGAAATAGTTATACCAGTGATCTGTGTGTAGACTAGGTCTTAGCCTAGACCACTGTTGCAGCCACCACTTTTTCCCCCGTTACAGCCCTAAATATTATTACAATATTGTCAATGTTAAATATTTTTAAAGTGAGATATTTACTTTACATGTCTGGTTCTGAATTTTAATGGCAGAATATAATGAATTACAAGTTATTTTAAAATTTGTTTTCTTAATTCATTCAAATCTAGTTCATTCAAAGAACCTTTCACTTTCTAAACTTCCCCAAATGAAATATGACTACATGGTCCCAGGACAATCTAAGGCTTCTGACTGAACAGGAGCATATCAAAAAATCAATCTGACAAATCTCCCTCAATGACCAGATGAATTTATCTCATACCACACTCATGCTGTACAGAACCCTATTCTGAGAGGCAGTATTAGAAGCTGAGGTTTTATTTAAATGAAAAGCTAAAACACCTAGAACTGCCACATGGATAGCCATCCTGACAATTTATTCTAATTATCCTCTGGGACTGAATAACCTAGTTTATCAAGAGTGGGCCATAAAAGGAATTTTTTATTTCAGAGATTACAGAATACTCTTATGTCCTTTGAAATGCTTAAAATGCTTTTAAGCCATTTTCCTCATGGTCAAATTGTGTTTAATTCAAGTTCTACACATTCTCACCCATCTCCATTGCCTCCAAAAGGCTAGCAAAAAGTATTTACCTGATGCAGCCCTGGACAAAGATGATGCAATGGATAACAGATGGAAGATATGCAGACACAATTTAATGAAAAGTAATGGCTGCAACACAGTCATCAATTTATGACTTTGCAATTAATAAACTAAGGCATAATTTTATGTAGTTCATCTGTAAAATGCATGCAGTTAATCCAAATATCTGTTAAGAAATACTACCAAGCATTCCCCTTGCTTTTCCACTCTAATCACATCTTCAGCTACCTTAATTCTTGAAAATGTATTACTGTTATAATATGTATTCAGTGTTTTGCTCTGTCTCTGATGCAAATAACTGTTCATTGAACATTAACCTAGACATCCACTCATCCCAAACAGTTGACAAAAGTAATGCATCCGATGAAGTGAGCTGTAGCTCACGAAAGTTTATGATCACATAAATTTGTTAATCTCTAAGGTGCCACAAGTACTCCTGTTCCTTTTACACAAAAGAGATAACTCTACTATTGCCGTATTCCTGTGACTGACTTACTATACTCACATGTGGAATTTTATGATTTGTATGATCTCCAGTTCTATTGGTTAGGTAGGTTCTGTCATTGATGATTGTATCAATTAGCCTATGAGGAACATAAATAAAATATTTTAAAGTATTTTTAAAATTATTAAGAAATAATTCTTTTACCATTTAAAATTAGTAATTGATTGTTTTTTCCAGGTATTTTTCATACAGTATCGAATGCTATATATTTGCTTCTTTATATGTTATTTTTATATGGCAATTACAAAAAGTCACTGAGCACTAAAAGGGTAAATCATTTACATAAGCAGAAAATGTACTTTCAGTAACAGTACTTCATTATTCATGGGAAGGAACTGGGGCATGAAGTAGTTTGTCAAGTTTAAAATGCTTTCCTCAGTACAATGCACCTTCAAAGGGCAAAATAATGAAGCATTTATTAACAAACGTCAGCTTCACTAAGGTCTTTTTTTCTCCTCTTTCTCCCCTTTCTCCAATATGTTCTCAGATTAGTTCTCTCCTCTGTTTCGGACTATTTTGCAGCCATGTTTACTAATGATGTAAGAGAAGCAAGACAGGAAGAAATCAAGATGGAAGGTGTAGAGCCAAATGCACTGTGGGCTTTGGTTCAATATGCATATACAGGTAATAAGAATGAAGAAAAGGGTAGTAATGTTTCTCTGATGTTTTGTCTCTAAGTGAACATCATATTCCATTATTAGATTTCAGATATTTGATAGAAATGGTGCACCGTACAATTCAACTGCTTATTTATTAAAACTACTATTACTGCGATTACCTACGGCAACTCAGTGGGATGTAGTCTCTCTAGTTAGTTGGCAAATGTCAAAATATTTCAGATGAATTCTGATCGGTGAAAGGAGAATATTTTTCATAATTCTTTTGAACTATATTATGCAAGTTACTAATTTTGAATTTTTGGATTGTTTTGTAGGAATGTTATTGTCTTAATCCGATGTTTTGAAAATAATTCTATGTTTATGATTTTTTTCGGGTTTGATGAAAAATAAAAGCAGAGGAACCAGAATTACCATTTCAGCCACATTTTCTCTCTCTCTCTCTCTCACTTAGTCTGTCAAAATCTCTTGTTGGAATTACAGTCAATATTCTTTCATAAATAATGAGCACCCTTCTTTTAATATTGCTAGGTCGCCTTGAATTAAAAGAAGATAATATTGAGTGCCTGTTATCTACAGCTTGCCTTCTCCAGCTCTCTCAGGTTGTGGAAGCGTGCTGTAAGTTCTTAATGAAACAGCTTCACCCATCCAACTGCCTTGGAATCCGCTCTTTTGCTGATGCACAGGGTTGCACTGACTTGCACAAAGTGGCTCACAATTTCACCATGGTATGTCCTTATTTGTAGCATCATCTATTCATTGATTTTTCTGTAGCAAGGAAAATATAGAGCATCTGTCTTCATGAGGTAAATGTTGCTATCCCACCTCACCCCCTAAGAGCCATTGTTATTATCAGAGCTATTTATATACTGTGACATTAAGTACTGCTTTCTATCTTGGTAGTGTTCCATTTAGTCAGAAAAAAGGTAATGGGTAAAATCTTCAAAAATGCCTGTGACTATTTAGAGAAACAGCATGGGTAAGATAATATCTTTTATTGGCCCAACTTCTGTTGGTGAGCGAGACAAGCTTTCGAGCTTACACAGAGCCTTTGTTCTGGTCTGGGAAATGTACTCAGCCACCTTTTGTATAGCGACATAGGAACAAGGAACATATGTTCTTAGGTAGAATCATGAGTAGCCAAATGCAAAAGTATAGCTAGCAATTAAGTGAGGGTTTGGGGATTTATTTGGAGCACGTCTGATTCTCTGACATTCTTAAATTTCATTCCCTCACCAACATCTTTTGTTAATTTTTCTTCTTCTCTCTCAACGGTATCCTTTTATGGTACCCTCCTCCGATAGTAGAGTTAAGAGCCTCAGAGGCATATCTGTCTGCCAGCAGTTAGAACTGCTGCTGTTTGCTCATGGGAGTTCCTAGAGTTATGTGAGGTGCTTCTCTCCTCCTCCCATGACATGGCCTCTGCTGGTCTAGGCTCTTGGGAACTGAACTCAGGCATCTGGATACCACATCAGTGAACTTAGTATTAAAGTTTTTGATCCCCTGTGTGGTATCCCCAAGTCATCTGAAAGGTGTAATTTGTGTTTCTTAATTGGAATTGTGGTAATTGAATCAGAAATCCACTGATTTTCCTTTTACCTTCTGAATTTTTGCTGAATGGAACCCATTGTTTGGTTGTTTTACTTTTTATTATTTTTCCTCTGACTTAAAGTTTACTATTGTTTGCAGTGTTGTTATAGCCATGTTGGTCGCAGGATAGTAGAGACAAACTTTTGAGGTACACACAGAAACTGGGCTCTGTGTAGCTCAGAAGCTTGTCTCTTTCACCAACAGAAATGTTGGTCCAATAAAAGCTATTACCTCACCCACCTTGTCACTCCAAGTTTACTATGAGAAATTAGAATCAAATATCCCGGCATTCTTGTCATGTGTGATTCAGTTCCCTCTCAGATGGGTGGATCATTGATGCATTTAGTAATGCATACATACTAATGTTTATTAAAACATGTGAATGAATAGTGTGCAAATTACAGTATATAATAAAAAGAAAAGGAGTACTTGTGACACCTTAGAGACTAACAAATTTATTTGAGCATAAGCATGCATGCATGCGATGAAGTGAGCTGTAGCTCACGAAAGCTTATGCTCGGATAAATTTGTTAGTCTCTAAGGTGCCACAAGTACTCCTTTTCTTTTTGCAGACACAGACTAACACGACTGCTACTCTGAAGTCTGTCAGTATATAATAGGAAGAGGTTTCATTATTGATCAAGTATGGATTGAAGACAGAGCATCAATAAAACAATCAGATGAGACAGGAAGAACAGAGTAAAACGGATATGTATGATGATGAGAAATAGTATGCTTAATTGTGAGAGACTGAGAAATCATTGTACATAATGTTTGGAAAAAAATCACACAGAAATAGACTCCTTATTTCCTCCTTGCCCAAACAGTTTTTTCCTAAATAAATAATTGTCCTAGTTGTGGTACTGTCTAGTCATGTTCTTCTAACATTTACAAGTGTAATGCTAGAATAAGAAGGTTAACAAAATATTATTTGATGCATTTTAAAATATTAACCTTCAGAAGGTGTATCTCCATCTGGTCTTACTATTTTGACAGCAACTGTTGATTGTTGTCTCACTTCTCAAAGGTTAGTTTATTACTGACTCCACATCTTTCCTATAGTAAGAAGTTGTTCAATTCACAGGAAAATAGTTATGTACCTTTAGGCCATGGTTTACTTCAGTGGCACAATTACTGATTCTAAAGCTTTGGCATGAATCAAATTTAAATTAGCTGGATTTTAAAAAGCCATTTTCAAAACTAATTAGTTGTGCTAGATGGATTCTTCCCAAGGCCTTTTTAATGTTGTTTAGTTCCAATGGAGACATGAAATTGAATTTTAGTAATAATGAGTAATACTGAAGCAGTTCCTTTGGTTTGAAACTAATGTTGCTATGGAAACTGAATAGAAATGTATAGTTCAATTGAATCTTCAATTAAAATAAATCCCAAAGTAATTTTAATTTGTTTAAAAGCAATTTGAAAGAATAAAAATGTTCAACACTAATAAATACTAGTCACTTGATGCTCATTCCATTAAAAATATTAAAGCATAAGGGTTAAACATACCGATAGTTCTGTAAATTCTGTTTGTTAAAATCCATAATTATTCATATGCCACAAATGATCATGGGTTACACTGAAATGACTCTGACTGGAGAAATTTCTGTTGGTTTTGCCACATTGTTTTGGCTTTCTTAAAGGCACTTGAAATTTGAGGAAAATGAACAGTATAAAATATTTATATTTTAATTTCAGTATATTCATTTTCTTTCTTTTGCCGCTGCTTTTCTTTTCTAGTCTGATGGAAAGAGCAGTTCACCATGCAAACAATTTCACTGCAGTTAAAACAGATACTCAGTTTTAATGCTGTCATATTGAAAAGCTTTGTGTGCAACAATGAGTATTTTGATAAGCACCTAATTTAAACCATTGCTGTACTTAGAGACCAGCAGTTCACATGAAATGGGCTTTTTCTCAAAATAAAAGATCCATCAGTGAATAATCTCAGTGGGCCTAGCTCCGCTAATAGACTTTCTCTATCTGAACAACGTTCATTAGTGTCACTTGAAAGCATTGGCATGGTTTCAGTCAGTGCAGCAGTGTATTTGAAGTATAAATGTAAGTAGGATTTATTTGAATGCTGGACCACTTCAGATTGAAAGTATGTATGTTGCTGTTTTGCTAAAAGAACATGAGTGTTTCATTACTTTATTATTAACTATGTTGTCACTCAATTGATAGACTATTTACTCATTGTGACAAAGAATTAGAAAACTCTTCAGGGTTATTGTCAAACTAGATCAGTTTTTTTGGACTTCAAAATTTGACCGTGCCTGAAAAATCCTCAGGACATAGTAACAGTCTAAAGTGACTAGTGGTGGACATAATAGCATATAAACAGGCATTGTGTGCCTGATTCTGATAATGTAGGCATGTAAAATGCAATTACCAGGATCATGTGTGCAAATGCACCTAATTAACCTTTTACACATACAGTTATCTTATTATGTAAGTATAATTTATAAAAAGTAATGGGCCACAAATTTACAAATGTTGCTAGACTAGCCAAAAGATTAATTTAAGTATCTCTGTATCAGGGCATAAAGTACAGAGTTTTTGCACATTTGATCTTTTCCAAAGCAGCATCTAACATAGTGTTTTACTTCCAACATCTTCCTGTTATATCAGGTCTGGGGCCATCCTACATTTCCATCAAGGGTGACTACTGTGTTTTCTTTAGTTTATCCAGGAGATCAGAATAACATAATCTCCATTAACTTGATATCTCAAGTAACATCAAGATGCTATGTCATCTTGTCCCAAGATGAGCAGAGTATAATTCCTCTATTTTGAGGACAGGGAGGGAACTAAAATATAATTGATGCAAATTGGTAAGAGTTGATGAATGTTATTAATTATTTGTTTCAGAGTAACAGCTGTGTTAGTCTGTATTTGCAAAAAGAAAAGGAGTACTTGTGGCACCTTAGAGACTAACCAATTTATTTGAGCATAAGCTTTCGTGAGCTACAGCTCACTTCATCGGATGCATACTGTGGAAAATACAGAAGGTTTTTATACACACAAACCATGAAAAAATGGGTGATTATCACTACAAAAGGTTTTCTCTCCCCCCACCCCACTCTCCTACTGGTAATAGCTTATGTAAAGTGATCACTCTCCTTACAATGTGTATGATAATCAAGGTGGGCCATAATAGTTATGGGTAAGGACAAAGTCACAAAGTTCAGCTACCAGGTTAGCCGTGACATTATTGGGGATAGTGTTCTTGACGGCTTGTAGTCCATCTTTCTGTGGAATGTTGGTGTAGAGGACTTCTACATCCATAGTGGCCAGGAGGAGAGTGGGTTTGTGTGTGTTTGGGGGTGGGGGTGGAGAAAACCTGGATTTGTGCTGGAAATGGCCCACCTTGATTATCATACACATTGTAAGGAGAGTGATCACTTTACATAAGCTATTACCAGCAGGAGAGTGGGGTGGGGGGAGAGAAAACCTTTTGTAGTGATAATCACCCATTTTTTCATGGTTTGTGTGTATAAAAACGTCTTCTGTACTTTCCACAGTATGCATCCGATGAAGTGAGCTGTAGCTCACGAAAGCTTATGCTCAAATAAATTGGTTAGTCTCTAAGGTGCCACATTAATTATTTGAAGATCAACATTATTTTTTAACTTAAGAAAATCTTTCATTGTGTGGTGAATGCTTTGTAGTAACAATACTTAGTACTTATATAGTATCTTCATCTGTAGATCCTGAAGTGCTTTATAAAAGAGGGTCAGTGTAATTGTACCACAATTTTCCATCTGTAAAGTGGTGATAGAAAAGTTAAGGCAAGGGTCTTGTAGCTACTGAATGGCAAAGCTGGGAAGAGAATCCAGAACTCCAGACTTTCAGTCTTGTGACCTGTCCAGTGACCTATGTGGCCTCTAATTATCCTCAGTCCATCAAGGAAAAAAATCAATTTTTATTCTCTTCTAGCTCATTTGAGAACAGCTGATTGTGTGCAGTTGACAGTTATTCAGTGAAATATTTAGCTTTTTTTCCCTTTCAAAAAATGCAAACCAAAGGGAAATGCTGTTTTCAGACAAGAGGAAAATGGCTTGTACTTCTTTCAGGGCTTGAAAAATTCACTTGCCTATGGTGAATTGGAAACTTTCCCAGGCAGGTGCCATCAACTTCTGCAGCATCCAAGCTTTAATTTTGTTAATTTTTGTTTTAAGTTGCTACCCTTTGAAGTTACAAGGAAAACCTTCTGAACATGAAGTGATTATAAACCAGTGTTGTCCAAGTGTGCAAGAAGACAGCTCTAGAATTTCTGCTGCAGCTACTGCTCAGAGCTTTTTCAAGCTTTAAAGCAGAGTGAAAAGAGAACAGTCATGTCAGTTTTTATTGTTGGTCTTCAGAAGCACATGGAAAGTGCAAAAACATTACAAGAATTGGTTCAAGTTCAGCTTTCTGCTATTTGATAATTCATGAGTAGCAGCAGAGATCAATACTATTTATGAGTAGAAAAACTCAGAAACAGAGGCTTGGAGAGGGATGGAGAAGCAGACTCAGTGCATAAGTAGCAACCAGAAAGGTGTGCCGTAGCTGTGCCGCTGTAGTGTAGACATACCCTTAGTGTAAGATAAGAGACAACAGATGGATACAGACAAACAGGGGAGTACAAGGAAACAATGAGACAATATTGGTCAACGTGATAGGAAGTTGTCTCTACTCAGCATTAAGTTTTTTTTGGCATCATGGCAGAGTGGAGGGTTTTGAACATGGATAATGAGGCAGCTTTATGACATTTATGGGGAGCACCTCCCAAATGTGAGAGGCAACAAGGGAGAAAACATGAAGACGCTTGTTTAAAAATGTAACTAGATGTTTGTAGACTGTCATGTGCCTTGTCCTCTTTTTTTATATCTTTTAGTCACACTAATACATACTCGACTTGTTAAATCTTTCCTTATAAGTCAATCCCTCCAACCTTTGTAGGTTTTCTTCCTCTTCTCTCCCTTAATTTGTCAATATCTTCCTGGTAATGAGATGCACAGAATTGAATGCAATACTCAATGTATTGCCAGAGCCATTTGAAAAAAAAAGAATGTTATCTCCCTCCTCTGTGATGATATGGCCAGTGCTTATGCAATCCAAAACTGTAATGGACATTGTTATTGCCATTTTGTATTGCAAATTCATATCTGATTTGCAATGCCATTTTCATCAGTATTTCTCTCTACGGCTCCCAGATTTTTGTCTGTTATTAAGTCTGTGTTTTTGAGTTATTGAATTATTTTTCCTCTGAGATATTAACTTGCATTTTTCCAAGTTGAAGGTCTTTCCAATTTAGTATTTTCTTTGAATTTCACTAACATGCAGCTTACTTCTTTTAGATAATTAATGAAGATATTAAATAGGGCTGGTCTTAACACTTATCCCTGCACAGTCCCCTTATAGAACACACCCACCCCTATGGATATTTTGGCTTTTATTTTTACCCTTAAAAAAACAAAAAGTATTTCGGCCAGTTTTCAGTCTACATGTGTTTCGATATCCAAACCAATTTCAATTAATTTTGAGAGTAAGATTATTGTAGAGATTAATTCAAATGTTTTTCTAATATTCAGCTACATTATGTCTGCTAATTTTGGACTTGATCATGAAGTTACTACAATCTCCGAGCAAAAGGAAACATATAAATGTGCTGTTCCAGGAGCAGACCATATTGAGTACATCTACATTTCAATAAAAAACCTGCTGCACCAAGTCTGAGCCCATGTCAGCTGGCTTGGGCTGTGCGACTATAAAATTGCAGTGTAGACATTTGAGCTTGCCCTAGCTCCAGCCTGAGCCCTAGCCCAAACATCTTCACTGCAATTTTAAAGCCCCACAGCCAAAGCCCCACAAGTTCAAGTTAGCTGACCTGGGCAAGCCACGGCTGTGCCATGGTCTTCCATTGAAGTGTCGATGTACTTATTTTGACTCAGAGATTCTTTCCACCTTATGTCTTCTTTTTGTTCCCCTGCAAAGGAGCATGGAGTATCTGTGATCTTGCCCTTTTCAGTACTATTAGAAAAAGCATTCAAGTTTGGCAAAATATATTTGTTATAAGCTTCTTATTGCTCTTCTAGTTTTTTGGGTGTGGGGGTTGCCACTTGCACTTGAGTTTAATAAAGCTTCTACAAAATCTTCTAAAAATCCTGGTATTTTTAAATAATGTGCACTTATGGTCGGAAACATTTTATATTGTTTCTTCCTACCCTGAAATGAGGACAGGCTACTAGAAATGATAGGTTTCAATTCTCCACATCTTCCCTTCTATCAAAAAAGTAATTGTTGATTAAAAAAATAAATTTGTAGCCTGGTGCAGTACTGTGAATCCTTTACATCTTCATTCCACTATCTATATACCTTATTCAGCTCTGTTTGACTTACAAAACAATAAAAACAATTTAAAATAACCTACTGAAAGTTCGTTAGAACTGTTTTCCTGTTCCTTTAGTCATTGGAAATTTTATTTGTCACAAACCAATCTAACTATAATGAAGACCATTACAAACATGCCCAGTACTGGAATATGCTGTACTCTCTACTCAGCAAAATCTGCATTTCAATACATTGTGTTTCTACAGCTTTCAGTAGTGGATAACAATAGTGACCTATCCAAAGGTCTTCAGTGTTCATATTGAAAATACTTTTTTCTTTTTCAGGAGAATTTCATGGAGGTAATTAGAAATCAGGAGTTTTTATTATTGCCAGCTGCTGAAATTGCAAAGCTTTTGGCAAGTGACGATATGAATATTCCTAATGAAGAAACTATACTGAATGCACTGCTTACTTGGGTTCGACATGATTTGGAACAGAGAAGGAAAGAACTTAGTAAGCTGTTGGCTTACATTAGGCTGCCTCTGCTTGCTCCACAGGTAAATTATTACAAATATAAAACCATTTGCTCTTTCTTCCCATGGATAATATCGGTATTCTTTAGGGGACATACTTAATACTGTCTATGTGGAAGTTCCTCCAACTAGTAGTGATTTTGGTTTCTTAAAAATAGAGGTAAATAAATGAGGAATGTACAGAATATCTGTGCATGATACGGTCAGTGTCTTTTCTGCAGTTGAATTGCAGTGTGCCACAATGTGAATCGGATATCAGTCAGGATTCCATAGTGAGGGAATTGTTAAAGGCAAAAGGCTTTAAATAATAATACCTAGGTTTCTTATGTGGTAACTTGTGGGGCTTTTTGTCAGTAGATCTTAAAGCACTTTACAAGGGAGTATCATTAAATAATGATCAGTCAGTATCATTAAATATATTTTTACTTTAGTTTCAAATGCCTAATGAACTAGACAGCCAGCCTTTTACGTGCTTTTTTGCTAAACAGCATTACCTTCTGCACCCTTTTTACATGCAGTTGGGGAAGATCTATGGTCAGTTTTGTATTTGAATGGATGAGAGTGCCACCTGCACTAGGCTCATTAAAATAACTGCTCTTATTGATTTCATTAATAATATTTAGCACTTTATATAATGTCAAAGGGCTTTACAGACTGAACACTTGCAACATCCCTGTAAAGTAGAGTAAGAATTATCTCCATTTTATAGATGGGAAAACTAAGGCTTTTATGAGCCTTTGACATATACAGTACAAGTAAAATTCACTAATCTACAGCTAGGAACTATGACCTTCTTCAATCTCTTAATGATTATCTTTAAAGCACTCGATCTTTGACCCCGTTGTATTCACCCTGTGTCCTCTTTATGATCATTAGCTGGATTGGCTAGAAGGTATTTGCTGTTGATACTTACATTTGAGTACTCCATAACCAGTGGCAGAACTTGCTCAGCTGTGAGTCCCTGAACTTGTAATTCACTTTCTTTAGGAACATATTAAGGTCAGAGTCCATTGACCTTCAGGAAATAATTCAAGGCTTACTTATTTGTTCAGCATATGTTTAACTGTTTTTATATTGTTCTTGTCTTTTAATCCACTGTAATTGAAACATCTAGAGTCCTTGGAAATAGAACCTACAGAAATTAGTAAATAAATATAAAATCAAGAGAAATTACTAATTGGATAGTAAATGTTAAGGGAAAAACACCAAAACAATACTTGATTGCAACCACTATTGTGTCTCTCACTTTTCTTCCATCTTTTGCAGATGTATGCTGGCATTTATGATTCTACATTTCTATCACCTTTTTCATTTATTCCATTTTTTCAGATTCTTCAAAAAATAAAATTGATGTATTTTTAAAATGAATGTTAATCACACACAAATCAGGAAATTGAGTTAAGTTGCAACAACAGCCTTAACCCTGACCCATGAGGGTGTGTTATAGTATGGTGTTTTGTTACATGATCACACAGCAATGGGCAATGTGACATAGCAAACACAGTAAAATATAATGAAACTGTTTCCAATTTTATGGTAGAAGGTTCAAAGCTGTTTGGAAGAAAGGAGACAGAAAATTGGAGGGCTCACTAAAAGCCATAATGTTATAAGTAGAGATGTGAGGACTTAAACTCACAAACTTAAAAAAATTATAGGGCATCTGAAGTAGGGGATTGCTCGATGGAGCTATGCCATCAATGATGAAGGCTTGTCCGAAATATCGCCTTGGGCATTATGCAAGGTGGACAGATCCAACGTGAACCCTGAAAATGATGGCTAACACAGGCAGCAAAGATGCAGGACAGCAGCTGCACCTAGGTACCCGAGGCAAAGGAAGTCGCTGGGAAAGTCTCAATGGCTCAGGTCACACAGCGTGAAGCCAGTACTGGTAGACTAGGAATAGGGTTGCGTTACTGCACCTCTGACTCATCCCGGTGGGATGAGATGTTTCTCAGGATAATCGTTGGCTCTTGTTTTTTTGACCACGAATAACCTAGTACTCAGCATCAGGGTTAAGCCCCTGCCTTACTTTCAGCTGTAGATGCCTTCTCGGTGCCATCTCCCCTTGGTGCAAATATGACGGGTTTGTGACAAAGTCCCCCTGGGGACGTGCATCCACTGATGTTGGCAGGCACATCTGGAATACATTGACAATGCATCCAATTGTATCTGGGATCTCCAAGAGTCCACCAAAATTGCAACTTGGAATGTTGCAACTCTTCACAGGCATGGTCATCAGGTCGCTGTCTCACGCGAAATGGACCATCTTGGTATATCAATGCCAGGACTAACAGAAACAAGGCTGATAGATCACAGACATCATGGGTTGGAAGATTCTTTCCTTCTGTATTCTGGCAGCCCCAACCATTTATATGGTGTAGCAGTACTACTGCAACACGAAGCCAAGTCCTCCCTGACAACCTGGATGTCTGTCTCTCATCGTTTACTAACTGCACCTCTTAAACATCGACACTGTTACTTCACTGTCATAGTAGTAGAGGAATGTGTTGACTCAGTTAAAGATCATTTCTACGATCAATTGGAACATCTAGTATGCACAGTCCTTCCACATGATGATCTTGTGATCTTGAGTCACCTAAATGCAGTGACTGGCTGCCTGCGAACTGGGTTTGAACAGTTCATTGGTCTTTGTGGTTCAGGCACACCCAATGATAACTCTTGCCGCTTGCCTACATTCTGAGCCTCCCAGAATCTTTCCATTCTTGGGTAATGGTTCAAGTGGCAACACATACACCAGATGTCATGGATCTCTCATGGTGGCGTCACTCAAAAGGAGTTGGACCACGTTATTAGATGTGATAGACGTATCTTCACCTCCTGTAGAGTTTATTGTGGTGTGGAATGCACGGTGAACACAGATCATCATCTAATGGTCATCTGTATGATGTTGATGCTCCAGCGAGCAGGTAAGCCCTCTGTGATGATGATGAAGTTTGACATCGACGCACTCATTGTGCCAGGTTTAGCCAACAAGTTTTGTATTGATGTCAGCAACAGATTCTCGGCTCTAGCTAATCTGCCAGACGACATGGAGGTTGCCTGGTCCCTGTTCACTTCTACTGAGCAGACTATTGGCTATAGACATCCAGCAGGCCGACCATGGCTATCGAAGGAGGCCTTCCAGATAATTAAATTGAAGGCTACAGCGTGCCAGTGTGGTGATAAACACACTCATAATCAGCTGAAGCAAAAATTTTATACCCTGACACTCCATGATTGCAAGGCATATTATAACTAAGTGGTGGATGATGTCGAATTTGGCTTAGTCAGGAGCAACTTGAAGCCAGCATTCCATGCCATTTGCAACCTCAGCGGTCAAGAGGTAGTCACTACAAATGGTATCCTGAATGACAGCCACGGCCATCCATGTAAATCGAATGATGACATTCTCTCACGCTGGGTGGAACATTATCACAGTGTCCTGAACCATCTTCCAGCTGCCACTTGTTCAGAGCTGGATGATCTGGCAGTCACTGTGGTTTTGGATCCAGACATTTGTACTGATGCACCAACATTGAATGAAGTGAAGTGTGCCATCTCTAAACTGAAAAATGGACATGCAGCTGGTGCTGATGGCATCTCCTCAGAGCTGCTAAAATGTGCTATTGATCCTGTAGCAGAATCACTTCTGGCCATCTTCTGTCTGGTGTGGAGAACTGGAACCCTGCCAACCTCCTGGAAGGATGGTATTGTGATTTCACTCTATAAGGGCAAGGGACCGTGCAGTGAATGTAAGAGCTACAGGCTGATCAACTTGCTTTCCGTTCCAGGGAAGGTGTTAGTGCATGTTTGGCTGGAATGCCTGCTCCTTTGCCACATCGGAAGCGTCGTCCCCAACAGTCAGGCTTTGAGGAACAGGCCCACATTAGATGCCATTTTAGCCCTTCGCTTGTTGTCAGAGATACATTGTGAGTTCAGGAAGCCCCTGCACATAGCGTGTGTTGATGTTAAGGCTGCATTTGATTCAGTAGACTGTGTCTCGTTATGGAAGGCCTTAAAGGGCGTAGGTGTCTCTACTACTCTGCTGGACTTGATTAGAGAGCTGCATAATGGACCCATTGCCCGTGTTTGTCTGGGGAACTGGATGTCAGCTCCCCAGACAAAATCAGTATCTGGTGTTAGGCAGGGCTGAGTTCTGGCCCCTGCACTCTTTTGTTGGTCAGTGGATTTCATAATGTAGCATTCCATCAGATCCATAGGCATTAAGATCGGAGATCTCTCGCTCACAGACTTTGACTACACTGATGATGATGATCTTTTAGTACGGAGCCTCCACAGGTTCGTGAGGCTCTCGAGCATATGGAGGAGGAGTCAGCTAAGATTTGTCTTTGACTATGAAGCATGGAGACCAAACTGCAAAATCTAGGACCAGGTCTACCTGCGAGTCCAATCTCTTTGAACAACGAAACTGTTGAATCAGTTTCTGGGTTTTATACTTGCTAGCTTCTCCAGCTCTCACACGGAGGTTCTCCATCGGATTGGCATCACAGCATCTGCCATGGGCCATTTACAATGGATATGTATGACATATATCAACATCTTAGTATGACAACCAAGTTCAGGATTTATTCTAGCTGTATCCTTCCCATACTGTTGTACAACTGTGAAACATGGACACTATGCTGCGCAGACTGGACAAAGCTGGAGACTTCCCACACAAAATGTCAACTTCGTATACTGGGTATAAAGTGGCATGACTTCATCTGTAATGCAGATGTTTGTGGTTGTTTGGGTCTACAGGCTACTGGGGCTATTGTCTGCAGGAGGTGCCTTATGCTTTTCAGACATGTTGCAAGGATACCACAGGTCGTTCCAGTGTATGCCGTTCTCCGGGTGGCTTTTAACATCTGGGATAAAATTCTACCAATTGAGGAGTGGAGACCCCCTAGTACATGGGGTTATCAAGTCTGTTCTGATGGTGGACTCTCAAGCCATCAAGCCTTTGCGGTTGCACAGGAATGGACCAAATGGCTATCGCCGACTATCTGGCTAAGCATTGAAGATGAAGAATGTTCTAGGGCTGTAGAGCTAATGGCAGTAAAACTTGTAGTGGAACCTCTGTTTCATCAGTTTTATTTATAAAGATTTCTTTGAAGCTACCATTGTACATTCTGGCATCCCTGTTTATTGACAGAAGCAGCGTCCTAGACATCTGGAAAATCTTGTTGCTGTTGCAAAGGCTTGTGACATGGTGGTTTATTTTTATTTGTATTATGTATTTACCAGGTTCTGATCTTATCTGATCTTTGATCATATTCTGAAAAAGTTGATTAATCACATTCCTAACTGTGAGAGATTCAGCTTTCTTTTCTTCAGAAGCTCCTAGTACCTCAGAATTTTCTGTTTAAATTACTGCAAAAAAATTTGTTCCAAGTATGCAAACATTATACCTTTTACTGCATCTGATTTTCAGCTGTGCTTATGTTAAAGCACCATTTGTAACTGCTCAATTATAAATGTCTCTGAAATTTGATGCAAGGATCTACATAAATAACCAAACCCCTCAGAAAACTGTAATTTATAATTAGGGCTTTTGTTTTTTGGGGTTTATTAATTGCATTTTTCAGGGTTTATTTTTAGCAATTTTTGGTTTTTATGTAGATGTCAAAAATCAGGGTTTTTCAGGGCTTTCTCTTAGTATATACTGTAATGAGTAAGGTATATTATATTGTATAATATAATATATATGCTGTAATAAGTAATCTCTTTGTGATGTTCTCTAGAGCACTTTAACATAGTACTCTTTCAAACAGCACTACTTTAAAGCGCACTAGAGAACCTTTGGTGCACTCCAATAGGGTCTGCATGGACCAATTAATGAATAACTCATAAGTGTGCTTTCGAAGTCATGCTCCCATAATCCATATTACTGCTCCATTTAGACAAGCCCTTAGATACAAGTAACTATTTCCTGTGTTTTGCAGGTTTTTATTGGATACACACAGATTTCTTTTTCTTTAATTTTTGTGGTTTTATCAGTGTTGGTCGGTTAAAACCTAAAATCAGAATGCATTATAATTAAATTAGAATTATTATAATGCATTCTATTAAATTGTTAGCATTTGTAAAATATGTGAGTCAAGACAAAGGTTTCAGTGGGGAATATTTAATTTACAATGAATTGCAATACAGTGGACTTGGTCACAGAACAGAGTTTGGGTTTTTTTAGTCAAAAACAGCCTTAGACAGCTTATATTTTTAGTTATCATGGAATTATTTTCATAGGTCCAAGCCTTAGAATCATAGAATATTAGGGTTGGAAGAGACCTCAGTAGGTCATCTCGTCCAATCCCCTGCTCAAAGCAGGACCAACACCAACTAAATCATTCCAGCCAGGGCTTTGTCAAGCCAGGCCTTAAAAACCTCTAAGGATGGAGATTCCACCACCTCCGTAGGTAACCCATTCCAGTGCTTCACCACCTGCTAGTGAAATAGTGTTTCCTAATATCCAACCTAGACCTCCCCCACTGCAACTTGAGACCATTGCTTCTTGTTCTATCATCTGCCACCACTGAGAACAGCCTAGCTCCATCCTCTTTGAAACTCCCCTTCAGGTAGTTAAAAGCTGCTATCAAATTCCCCCTCATTCTTCTCTTCTGCAGACTAAATAACCCCAGTTCCTTCAGCCTCTCCTTGTAAGTCATGTACCCCAGCCCCCTAATAATTTTTGTTGCCCTCCGCTGGACTCTCTCCAATTTGTCCACCTCCTTTCTGTAGTGGAGGGACCAAAACTGGACGCAATACTCCAGGTGTGGCCTCACCAGTGCTGAATAGAGGGGAATAATCACTTCCCTTGATCTGCTGGCAATGCTCCTCCTAATACAGCCCAATATGCCATTGGCCTTCTTGGCAACAAGGGCACACTGCTGACTCATATCCAGCTTCTCATCCACTGTATTCCCCAGGTCCTTCTCTGCAGAACTGCTGCTTAGCCAGTCAGTCCCCAGCCTGTAGCGGTGCATGGGATTCTTCCTTCCTAAATGCAGGACTCTGCACATGTCCTTGTTGAACCTCATCAGATTTCTTTTGGCCCAATCCTCGAATTTGTCTAGGTCACTCTGGACCCTATCCCTACCCTGCAGTTCATCCCATCATCCAGATCATTAATAAAGATGTTGAACAAAACCAGCCCCTGGACCAACGCCTGGGGCACTCCATTTGAGTGGACTAGCTGCCAACTAGACATCAAGCCATTGATCACTACCCATTGAGCCCGACAGTCTAGCCAGCTTTCTATCCACTGTATAGTCCATTCATCCAATCCATACTACTTTAACTTGCTGGCAAGAATACTGAGGGAGACGGTATCAAAAGCTTTGCTAAAGTCAAGATATATCACATCCACCTCTTTTCCCCATATCCACAGAGCCAGTTATCTCATCATAGAAGGCAATCAGGTTGGTCAGGCATGACTTGCCCTTGGTGAATCCATGCTGACTGTTCCTGATCACCTTACACTTCTCCAAGTGCTTCAAAATGGATTCCTTGAGGACCTGCTCCATGATTTTGCTGGGGACTATAGTTCCCTGGGTTCTCTTTCTTCCCTTTTTTTAAATATGGGTGCTATATTTGCCTTTTTCCAATAGTCTGGGACCTCCCTGGATTGCCACGAATTTTCAAAGATAATGGCCAATGGCTCTGCAATCACATAAGCTAACTCCCTCAGCACCCTTGGATGTATTAGATCTGGACCCATAGACTTGCGCATGTCCAGCTTTTCTAAATAGTCCTTAACCTGTTCTTTCACCACTGAGGCCTGCTCACCTCGTCCCCATATTGTGTTGCCCAGTGCAGCAGTCTGGGAGCTGACTTTGGCTGTGAAGACTGAGGCAAAAAAAGCATTGAGTACTTCAGGTTTTTCCATATCATCTGTCACTATGTTGCCTTCCCCATTCAGTAAGGGTCCCACACTTTCCCTGACCACCTTCTTGTTGCTAACATACCTGTAGAAACCCTTCACATCCCTTGCTAGCTGCAACTCCAGTTGTGACTTAGCCTTCCTGATTACACCCCTGCATGCTATAGCAATATTTTTATACTCCTCCCTAGTTATCTGTCCAAATTTCCACTTCTTGTAAGCTTCCTTTTTGAGTTTAAGCTCACTGAAAATTTCACTGTTAAGCCAAGCTGGTCGCCAGCCATATTTGCTATTCTTTCTGCACATCGGGATGGTTTGTTCCTGCGCCCTCAATAAGGCTTCTTTAAAATACAGCCAGCTCTCCTGGACTCCTTGTCCCCACATATTAGCCTCCCAGGGGATCCTGCCTATTAGTTCCCTAAGGAAGTCAAAGTCTTCTTTTCTAAAGTCCAGGGTCCATATTTTGCCAATCTCCTTTCTTCCTTTTGTCAAGATCCTGAACTCAACTAAATCATGGTCACTGCTGCCTAGGTTGCCATCCACTTCTACTTCCCCTACCAATTCTTCCCCGTTTGTAAGCAGCAGGTCAAGAGGATCACAGCTCCTAGTTTCAGAGTAACAGCTGTGTTAGTCTGTATTCGCAAAAAGAAAAGGAGTACTTGTGGCACCGTAGAGACTAACCAATTTATTTGAGCATGAGCTTTCGTGAGCTACAGCTCACATCATCGGATGCATGCATTCCACGGTATGCATCCGATGAAGTGAGCTGTAGCTCACGAAAGCTCATGCTCAAATAAATTGGTTAGCTCCTAGTTGGTTCCTCCAGCACTTGTACCAGGAAGTAGTTCCCAACACTCTCCAAAAACTTCCTGGGTTGTCTGTGCATTGCTGTATTGCTCTCCCAACAGATGTCAGGGTGATTGAAGTCCCCCATTAGAACCAGGGCCTGTGATCTGGAAACTTCAGTTAGTTGTCTGAAGAAAGCCTCATCTACCTCATCCTTCTGATCTGGTGGTCTACAGCACACGCCCACCACAACGTCACCCTTGTTGCTCTCGCCTCTAAACTTAACCCAAAGACTCTCAACAGGCTTTTCTCCAGTTTCATACTGGAGCTCTGAGCAATCATACCGCTCTCTTACATACAATGCAACTCCTCCACCTTTCCTTCCTTCCTTCCTGAACAGTTTATACCCATCCATGACAGTGCTCCAGTCATGTGAACTGCCCTACCAAGTTTCTGTTGTTCAAATCACATCATAGTTCCTTGATTGTGCCAGGACTTCCAATTCTTCCTGCTTGTTTCCCAGGCTTCTTGCGTTCATGTATATGTACCTAAGATAACTAGCTCATTGCCCTACTTTCTCAGTCTGAATCAGGAGGCTTCCCGTCTTGTACCCTCCTCCTTGTCGTTTCTTCCAGTATCCCAGTTCCCCACTTACCTCTGGGCTTAGGTCACCGTCCCCCGGTGAACCTGGTTTAATAAGCACTTTAATAATATATAAAGATAATAATCACGAGTTAACTGTGATTAATCAACAGCCCTAGTATACATGTTGTATAGACCTCTGCCTCCTTCCCACTTTGCCATTTCAGCCTCTAAAGTACTGTATTGAGGTACAGAGAGGAAAAGTGAATTTTCCAAGATCACAGAATAGGTCGTTTGCAGAGTCGGGAATAGAATCTACTTTGAAGTGTCCAACTTTTGCTGCAATGACTTTGACACCCCCAGATTAGATATTTTGCTGTAATTATTGTGATTCTTGATACATATGGCCAGGGTTAAATCGAGTGGCAAATAGAATAAGTTGAACCTCATTCCTTCCCTTTTTCTATCTTTCTAAGTATATTTCAAAATATGAGTGTTCTGTAGATTGATTCATCTAATTTTACACTTATACTATTTGTGTGATCATTCTGATGAGTGTGTGTTGTAAACCAGACAGCAATATTTTTCAGACAAAATGTTCCATTATGATCTTTATTCTTTTAAACTTATTGCCGTTTGCTTAGCACTTTAACATGTTTAATTTTATTTTTGCCAGTTTCTGGCAGACATGGAAAATAATGCCCTCTTTAAGGATGACATTGAATGTCAAAAACTCATTATGGAAGCAATGAAATACCATCTGTTGCCAGAGAGACGACCCATGTTACAAAGTCCTCGCACAAAGCCTAGAAAGTCTACTGTAGGAGTGTTGTTTGCAGTTGGAGGAATGGATGCAACAAAAGGTATTGGTTTACAAATATTAATTGATGACAATGTGTATTGAAAATCAGTTGAGTAGATTTTTGTAAAGATATATTTATTAGATATGTATGTAGGATACAAATTAAAACATTCAAAGGCTATACATCATAAAGTACAAAATTCACAAATATTTACTGATGTTTTTTACTTCAGTAATAGACATATATAGCAATAAAAATAGTACATGTGTGCAGGAAGCTGAGTTATGGTTGTTGTTAACCTATAATGGGATCGCCTCAGTTCTGTTCATTTAAATGTTCAGTCAAATGAATGAAAAGCACCTCTGTTCACGTGAATGTTAAAAACGTAAGGAAATGATACATAAAAATGTTAATATTAATACAGATTTGAATACAAACAAAAATAAGTGAAAGCTGCTACAGAATATTTAACTCATACCCTTATTGACTATTAAAGCATTCTATGAAGGTGTCTCAGAATGGTATTTTTATGAGCTTTCATACTGTGTGGTGATAACTAGAAACATTTTAGTGAGTTATGAATACCACGGGAATTAGAACACATTTTCATTCATTCTTAGTTTGTGTATTAATTTTAATGTTATATTAATACAGATGAGGTTAGTTGTATATCTATAGACTGTGAATGCATATATGTATGTGAACCTGACATTTTTTCACAGAACTTCAGATTTTGTTATGCTATGAGGTTAATCTTAATACTGAAACATAGTTCCGTCAGGTTCACTTTATGTCACTTCCTGAAATTTTAATGGTCCTTCTAGGCTTAATCCAGCAAGGATGTTGAGCATTCTGGCTCTTGCCCTTCAAAGCATTTAATTTTTATGCATGCAGTTAATCCCAGATTAATTCAAGAATACTACTGGCATGTTTAACGTTAAGCATATGCTTAAGTGAATTTCAGGATCAAATCCAGAAGGCTCAGCACCTTGGAGGATCGACCCTTCTGCTAGTAATTTAAATAGAACACTTACTACAAATAACTGTTCTCTTTGACTATAACTTGTGTATATTACTATTAAGGAGCTACGAGCATTGAAAAATATGAACTCCGTACCAACATGTGGACTCCTGTAGCAAATATGAATGGGAGAAGGTTACAGTTTGGTGTTGCAGTATTAGATGATAAGTTGTATGTTGTTGGTGGTAGAGATGGACTGAAAACATTGAATACTGTGGAGTGCTACAACCCCAAAACAAAAACTTGGAGTGTAATGCCACCTATGTCCACACATCGGCATGGCCTTGGTATGTATAACTTCATAATTTTTCAAAAAAAAAAGGAGTACTTGTGGCACCTTAGAGACTAACCAATTTATTTGAGCTCACGAAAGCTTATGCTCAAATAAATTGGTTAGTCTCTAAGGTGCCACAAGTATTCCTTTTCTTTTTGCGAATACAGACTAACACGGCTGTTACTCTGAAACCGTTCATAATTTTTAAAATTCTAAACCTGTGATTGGTTAAGAGCAGTTAAAATCTCTCTTTAAAGCTCATTTGTTTTGATCTTGATACTAGTCTAAATCTGAACTCTAAAATCAGCTAAAATTAAAGTGACAAATTATTTTGATTGATTTGTACCTATTGAACCTATTTAATATTAGCAGCCAAAAGAGAATGTGATTTGTATTTATTTTAAAGGTGCATCTTTTTTGGTGGACATTTTGGTAGGGGTAATGGGAAAGTGATGCCCTTTGTTTTTCCAGGAAGCAGTTGTTTTTCTCTGTTTTTTAGGGGTAGCTGTACTGGAAGGTCCTATGTATGCTGTAGGAGGGCATGACGGTTGGAGCTACCTGAATACAGTAGAAAGATGGGATCCACAGGCTCGTCAATGGAACTTTGTAGCCAGTATGTCAACTCCAAGGAGCACTGTTGGTGTAGCAGTATTAAATGGAAAGTAAGCAAAGGCATTTTCTTGAGAAATAATTTGGTCCAATTTTTGTTTACATTAATTTTTTTAATGTAGCTTTAGAAATATTTTTAAGTGAATTTATTGCTCATGAAATATGTTAGTTGATAGTACTGGCAACTGAAGTCCTCTTCTTACAGGAAAAAGTACAGCATTGACTATGCAAGCTTTCCCACCACACCCCAATGTGCTTCAGTGCTATGAAGGGGGAGCCATCTCTAAGGCAAGCAAGCAATTCTGTCTCCTTATTAATGAAGTCCTTGGGACCTTTGCTGAGGGCACCAGTTGGAGTTCTAGTTTCTGTTAGTGTTGAACCTATGTATTGATGAAAATTAACTTTTTTTAACTCTGCAAGTGGCAAAATAATCAAATTTGCCAAAACCAAACCTTAATACATATAGGTAATAGTTTCTTCTTCTTTGGCTTCTGTAGTTTAGAACTACATTTTCAAAACCATGACTTAATTAAAGCAAAATACTTCAAGTCACAGCATTATTTTTTGAAAAACAAGTCATGTTCAAGTTCTAATGTTTTTAGAAGAATGAAAGCACAGAGTTTACTAAACCAACAAAGACTTGCACAAGTCCATATTTTTAGAAGTAGAAAAAGGCTTCTAAAATATATTGTGTTTTTATTTCTGCCACTTGTCCATGTCTGTAGTAAAGAATCCACATAACATCTATAGCTGTGCAGCACAGTTTTAGCCTATGCTATATACTATGTAGATATCAGTGTAGAATAATCTATTTTAAAGACTATTAACTCCACTAGCACTAAAGAGAAATGTACCTATAAGACATGGGCTGAAAATCTCCCTAACTTTTTGCAGGTGAAATTGGTAATGGAAGGTGATTTACTGAAGGTTATAATGAAAACTCTGCAAAAACATACACATTTTTCACAGGTAGAAACAGAATTTAAGAAAGTGGTTAGTTTGTCCAATCATAAAGTCACTGGGAAGTCAACCTTGGCTCCCACCCAGAACATCAAGTTCACTGGGGCCCTGTTAGATTCCAGTACGTCAAAAACGTTTCTGCCGAACAACTGTTTTCAGACAATTTGCGACCTTTGCCTCAGTCTGCAGTCTCAGCCTTGCACGACAGTTTGGACAGTCTGAGGCTCTTGGGCCACATGTGTGTAACAGACATGTGGCCCAGTTTGTGAAATTGCAGCTTCACCTCCTTCAAATCTGGTTCAGGACAGTTTACCGTCCCACTCTTCACACCCTAGGCAGACTGGTTCGTCTTCCTCCACTGGTTCTGAACTCTTTGCAGTGGTGGATGCGTCCAGAGAATGTTTGCTAAGGCATTCCCTTTGTCCAGCCTTTGCCATCCAGGTTGGTTGGGTTGGTGGGCGCACCTGGGGTCACTGAAAGTTCAGAGACTATATTCGGAGCAGGAGGCCTCACTCCATATCAATATGCTAGAGCTTCAGACCATCTAGAATGCATGTCATGCTTTTCGGGATCATATTAGAAACTCAGTGGTTCACATATTGACAATACCACCACAATGTACTATGTGAACAAAGACGGGGGAGCACACCTCTGGTTGCTCTACTTAGAGGTGATCAGTCTGGGGCAGTTCTGCATTGAGGAGAACATTATTCGAAAAGCCATTCACTTGCCCGGGATTCAGAATCATCTTGTGGACTCTCTCAATAGATATTTTTCTCTGAGTCATGAGTGGTCCCTGAAGACCAGTGTCCTCCAGGTCATCTTCACAGTTTTGGGCATCTCAGCGATTGACCTGTTTGCTAAAAGGGACAGTGCAAAATGTCATCTGTTCTGCTTTCAAGGGAGCTTCAGTCCAGGCTCCCTGTTGGATGTGCTCCACCTCAGCTGTCAGTTGGCTGTCTTGTTCGCCTTTCCCTTGATCTCGATCATCGCTCACATCATAAAGCTCAAGGCAGATTGAGCCAAGATCATTCTCATTGCACCAATGTGGCTGAGACAGTGCTGGATCTCCAACCTTCTCGTATTGTCAGTTCAGCCCCCCCCCCACCATACTGCTTCGTCCCCATCCCGTCTTACTCACTCAGAGCCAAGGCTGCACCTTGAATCCTGTGCTCAGCTCCCTGCATCTCATGGTGTGGCTGTTGCATGGCTGAATAAGGAGGAAAAGCAGTGTTTGGTGGCTGGCCAACAAGTCCTCCTTAAGAGTAGAAAACCTTCCACCAGGATGGCCTGTTCAGTGAAATGGAAGTGATTTTCAGTGTAGGCATTAGCCTGTGGAATCCAAACACCGCTGGTCTCTATCCAGGACATTTTGGAGTACTTGCACTTTCCATCATTGGGGCTTGCATTTAGTTCATTCAAAGTGCAGATGGCAGCCATATTGGCATGTCTTCCCCTGATTCAGGGAAGATAAGTCTTCTTCAATGCTGTGTAACCAAAACTATTTCATATTTAGTCTTGATGCAGGATGTTATCCATTTGGAGATTGTCTGCAAAGAGACCACTTGACCCTTCTTGAGATCCACATACGACACAAACAAGGTGAAGCACAAAATGATTTAGTGCTGTCCAGATAAAAGGCTAGACATTGCCTGACATCTAAAATATGGAAACACTGCTCCTCCAGAGATGAATGCAGCTTGGGAAAGAACACAGCTAAATATGTTGCCTACTTCAAACGAAAGTGAGAAACCACTGCAGACAAACATTTTGGATGCAGTCATAAAGTCATTTAGTTTTTGCAGAATTGTGTATAAGGAAGCTCTGCCATCAGAGCCTTCAACTCTCACACTCCTTGCAGATGTTATCACTATGAGGAATGCAGTTTTCTGGCACAACAGTGGAAAGGGCCAAGATGCCAGGGGCTTGAATGGAGGTCCCATTAAGGCCACTAAGACTGAGTTAGGGTCCCACAGAGGAATCAGCTCTTGGACAGGAGGATGGAGATGAAGGAGCCTTCTAAGAATCTTGTTACCATGGCTACTGCTTATGAGTCACTTGGCTGCATCTACTTGAAGAAGAAGAAACAACAATTACTTATTATAACTGTGCTGTAACTGTGGTTCTTTGAGCTGTGGTGCAGACATGCATCATGACCCACCTTCTGTCCCCTCTGTATCGGAATATTGTTTTCAGGGGGAGGGTCAGGGTAGCGTTGTCTCATGTAGCCAGGGAAGGGGCTATGGCCATGAAGTGCGAATGCCACCCCTCTGTGGGTACTGCTAGGCAAATTTCTCGAGCTCCAGTGCGCTGGATGCACAAATACCTAAATGGAATACATGTCTGCATCACATCTTGAAGAACCACAGTTATAGTAAGCATTTCTTCCACCACTTCATGTGGAGGACTTTTCGACAGTTTGATAATTATCACTATCCGGAAGCTTTTCTTGATATACAACTTAATTTTTTTTCTATATTAATTTTATCCAGTTACTCCTAGTTACAATCTGTGTGCTGCACTTAAAAAATGGTGCTTCCCTCCTTGGTGTTCACATCCTTCAAATAGTTGTAGATTGTTATCATAATACTCCTTAATCGTCTCTTGAGCCGTGTCTGTACTGGGGATATTTGTACCCAGGTAATTATACTGGTGCTGCATCAATACGTGTAATCCCCAGTATAGAGAGGCCCTTAACCAAGCTGCACATTTACTCTTTAAATTTTCCTTACAAATCAATCCCCACAGTATTTTTATTTATTTTATTTATTTATTTATATATATCTGAACTCTCTCCAATTTGTCTGTCTTTCTAGTAATGAGATTCCCGTACCTGAATGTGATATTTCAGATGCATACCTGTATAAAGAGAGAGTAGCTCCTTGCTCCAAATCCTAATGTGATGCTTCTGCATTAGCAGCCCAAAATTCCATTGACCTTTTTTCTTTGCAGTATCATATTGCAGATAAGTTTACATCTGATTCAGCAAGGTAATTAAACACATGCCTAACATAAGCATATCAATAATTCCGTTGATGTCAATAGAGGTACTCACGTGTTCAAAAGTTAAACACATGCTTAAGTAAATTGCTGAATCAGGGCCTAGGTACCTATTCCTATCTCAGTATTTTACCACTTACTGTAGCTATGATCCTTTAGGCAACTTTTTAGTCTCTGTGACTCTTCATATTTGTGGCAGTTTGATTTCATTCTGAGGGTAAAAATTAATTGGATATTATGTCAAATGGTTTACTAAAACCCCCAAAATATTACATATACCTCAAGTTTCTCTGTCAAGATTTATTCTTCATTAATCCACATTACTGACTGTTTAAAGTTTGTTATCCTACAGATGTTTTGTAATTTATTTAAATAAAGACACAGGTTAAAATTCCAGTATTTGGAATGTTTATTTTACACTATTTCTCAGAACATTTTCATTATGTTCTCCAGTTACTTGCTCATCAAGTTCTTTGAACAATCATCTCCATTTTTCATTGGGACATGACTTGCATAGTAGGCTACTATTTTATAGTGTATTCATTCTTAAGAGGAAATTAAAACAATGAGACTAGTGAGGACTATTTGATCTACAATGCTTTGAAAAGTGATATTAATTTGAAACATGAAAGTATATTGGTTCCTACTGAAAAACTGTTATTTGTCAAATGTTACTTCACGATGGTATCTGAGATATGTTATTTCCATGTTTAGTATAGGAAAAGATGTGCATGGTAATTTTTTGCAAATGCTGACAATATAATAGTTACTATTTATAGTACCTGCTGATTTGATTGTTCAAACTGTATCATTCTCTGCACCAAATGAAACCATTTTGAATAATGGCACTTCAGGATGCCTTTTGAATTGAGCAATATCACAGATTAAATTTACTAGCTTTTTTTACTGATGTGTTGACTTCTTCATTAGAATACTTCCTGGAGTGTTGGAGTTGTATCCTTCAACATAAGAGCATTGGGTATGTAGCATACCCACAATTCTGTTTGTGAATTGCTCATGGATATTATGAAAGTTGCCAATATCTGATCATCATTATTATTTTCTGAGTTTTTCTTCGTGTTCACCTGTCATGTAGTGCATCTAATACTGGATTTCTCCTTCCATTCTTAAAGTAGTGCCTTAATTGTTCATCAGTTTGAAAAGCTGTTACTAGAGTGAGCCAAAAACTTTTGTGTATTAGAAAAGGACAAACTACACCATCTAGTGGATGTGAGGACATTATCAAGAGCTAAAATTTGGAGGCAGAAGTTTTTTTTTAAACTGGTAAAACAAGGCTTTGATATGGCCCTGTCATTTTGAATTTCACTATACCATGTTTTAAACAGGCATATTAAACCTAAATACAAAGCACTTTCTTTCTTCAGTATGCCCATTCTACAAGGGGGAATAGCTAGCTTGGGATTTAGGCAAAAGTTTAAATACTGTACAATTTTTGGTATGTAGTTTCCTGGAGATAATGCTGGATGTTCGGATTTTATTATGAGATGCCCTTTTCTAGTTTAATTTTTTTGGAGCAGTACTGATTCTGGCTCTTCACCAAAATTATGTTATGCAGGTTCACCCTCTGCAAATCTATACTGATACTGAATAATATACCCAGTTGTGTTTATATTAAAATAGAGGGGACATGGAAGTTGGGGTTACTCACTGTGGAGGAGTTACATTTTCTTTCCCTTTTCAAGTGCAGCTCCATCAGCTTTATTCTTTGTCCTTCCTTCCCTCTTAAACCAGGGTAGCAACTTCATTTTCTTTTTCTTTCTTTCTCTTATAATCAGACTGAAATGCAGAGAGCTTCAGAGAGCATGCCACTGCTAAGGGAAGGGCTAGACAATTTTATCTCAGCCCGGAGTGGATGCTACCCTGCTATACTGGGGGAGCTGCACTAAAGACAGGAAATGGGGGCTTCCTCCATGGTGAATAATGTAATTTTTAAATTGTATTTGGGAGCTTTGTTTTGGAGCAATAGCCTATTGTGATAGCATGCTACCAGTGCTGAGGAAAACTAAAATGTATTAAATAGTTGCTAAATGATCTAACTGGTCCCTTTAGTGTTGCAGTATATATGATTGAACTACTGCTGATTTCATGAAGAAGATGTATTTAATTTTTTTTAAATCCATGACATTTATTGCATATGGGTAAAATTTTTCAAAAGCACATAAGTTACTTAGACTCTTAAGTTATGTCTACACTATGAAATTAGGTTGAATTTATAGAAGTCGGTTTTTTAGAAATCGGTTTTATATATTCGAGTGTGTGTGTCCCCACAGAAAATGCTCTAAGTGCATTAACTTGGCGGAGTGCTTCCACAGTACCGAGGCAAGCGTCGACTTCCGGAGTGTTGCACTGTGGGTAGCTATCCCACAGTTCCCGCAGTCTCCGGAAATGAGATTCAAAAGTTCGCGGTTCTCTTCCTGTCTACCTCGCCAGTGCATCTGAGTTAAGAGTGCTGTCCAGAGCGGTCACAATAGAGCACTCTGGGATAGCTCCTGGAGGCCAATACCGTCGAATTGTGTCCACAGTACCCCAAATTCGACCCGGCAAGGCCGATTTAAGTGCTAATCCACTTGTCAGGGGTGGAGTAAGGAAATCGATTTTAAGAGCCCTTTAAGTCGAAAAAAAGGGCTTCATCGTGTGGACGGGTGCAGGTTTACATCGATTTAACGCTGCTAAATTCGACCTAAAGTCCTAGTGTAGACCAGGGCTTAAACACTTTTGAAACCAAGACTTAAATTACTATTGAAAATGGGGCTTGGGCTCTTAAGTCATTTAGGTATAGAACTGGGTGAAATGTTTGGACTAATAGTTTATTCATTGAAAAACACAGTTTCAGTAGACTATTCAGTGAACTATTTGTGAATGTGACATGAATTCATTCAGTAGTTTTGGCCCAAAAAATATTTTTTGGGACTTCAACATGAAACGGTTATTGTTTTGATTCACCAAAATGTATCGCAATTTTTGCATTCAGTTCAGGTCAAACTAAAAAATTTTTGATTCCCTGACCCTACCCCCAGAACTGCCAGCAAACAAAAAAATCAGCTATTCACCCAACTTTGTTTAGGGTAAAAAATTCAAGAGCACCTATGTCAATAGGATGGATCATAAGTGCTTCGTTAAGGACATCACATGTGTTGACAGTATTTTAAATGCTTGACTATCGTTATTAGATGTTTATAATGACTGAAAGAAAAAGATTAAAACAAAACCTTAACTTCCATCTGAGTTCTAGTTGTAGAACCTTCCACTGAAATTTCAAGACATTCCTCTGAACTTTTGTTCTTAACAAATTTGAGAGAGTCCTCAGCCACAATCATCTGTCACATGAAGCTTACATCCTTTGCATTTGAAAAGTTTGAAAAAAACATTGTTATGCAATTCTTACTGAAATCATTATTCTGCTATTTGGAACAAAGGTAAACTTTTTTTTAGGTTAGGACTAGTTGAAATTGTTTTTTTCTATAAAGGTTTGAAAAAATAAATGTTGTTATGATCCTAAGATATTTTTATAACATGCAGGACAAAAGGCAAAATACAATCATGAAGATTAAACAGTGAAAAGTGGGTCAGATAAATTGAATATTATTAAAAATATCTAATAATCATTATTTCAAAGATTTTTATTTGAAAAAAAGCTATCTTCCCAATGCCCAGATCATTATCTAATTCTCTGTTATGTTTTTCTTCGCCCCTTCAAATTCATTCTAGCTACTTTTATTTTCCTCAATAACCATGTATAAAAATGTATCCTATCAATGAGGAAATACTATTACTGTAATATTTATTTTATGAGTTCAGTTGGTTTCTTTTCTTTACAGGCTTTATGCAGTTGGTGGTCGGGATGGAAGTTCTTGTCTCAAATCTGTGGAATGTTTTGATCCTCATACTAATAAATGGACTCTCTGTGCTCAAATGTCAAAGAGAAGAGGAGGTGTGGGAGTAACTACTTGGAATGGGTTCCTGTATGCTATTGGTGGGCATGATGCTCCAGCATCAAACTTGACATCCAGACTGTCAGACTGTGTGGAAAGGTAATACCTAGATGAGGATAGTGCTGGTGAAAGAGTGTGGCATGATTTTTCACAAAGAGCTGCAATGAGAACCTGTTAAAATGGTCATATAATTTTAATTCTAGTAAATATGTAAACACATACCATGTAATCAAAACACTATTTATAATATGGTTCATATCCAACAGAGTAAAAATACCATCTTATTGCACTTTATCCAGAAAAATTATTTTGTTTTCTAACAATCTCATTGAAGGATTCAGAATTCATTTTAAGAAAAACTTTTAATCAAGATGCTTACAAACACTAGTGTTTCACACAAACTGGCCTTTCACAAGAGATAGAACTTTCTCCATTTATAAGGTAACTTTTAAATGACTTACTATTCAATTTCTGTCCAATCCTTTAATGTCACCTCTTTCATGGTTCCCCTTGACCTTATGGAAAAATCAGGTATGTCCACCATTCACGAGTAATGCAATCATCCCAAAGATGAAATGGACTGATAGAAAATGGTTATTGGAACAAGTCTGGGATGACTGCATTACTCACAAAAGGCAAAACTAGATGTGAATTATACAGGTCTCATCAAACAAGTAACAATTATAGCAAAACTTTATACTGCACAGTCACATATTTTCTCTACACTGGTGTCCAGGTTTCCAGATCTCTGAAATATCCTGTTATGAGCATACTGAACCAGCTGAACTTTTTCCTGATACAACACACTCCCTTTTTATTAGGGAGGCAGATTTTCAAAATCACCTAAGAAACACAAGCCTCAGTGAAAATCAGTGGAACTTGTGCTAAATCCTGTAGGATTTTTTTTTTAATCTCCACCCTGAACTGTGTTTAGCACTAGCATTTCAGAAAAGAAAGGAATTTCAGGATGAGAGCTATCTTCTTCCCCTGGACTTGATCCCTTCAAACTGTCCTGCTCCCAAGAGGCTACCAGTCTCTCCTTTCCTGTGACTTCCCACAGCCTTTTCTGTGACTCTTGAGCCCACTTCTTTATTCACAAATTTCTTGTGTTTGAGGTTCCAGTTCAGAAACCTTTCCAGTTAAGCCCCAGAAATGTTGCTTTCAAGTTTTTAGTGCACTAAAGCTGTGCACCCAAAAATTAAATGTGGAAGTTGAAGTACCAAGCCTTGCAGAAAGGCTTGCAGATATGCAGCCCCATTGCACCACAAATTAGATTCTAGAAGTGGATGGGGAGTTCTAATGCTTGAAGAAAGGTCATGGGAAAGATGTGCATCAATTTTTGCCCAAATGTCACCTGATGAGGTTGACATTTCAGTTCTGAAACAGGATTATGAATAACATGATATTCATAAATAGCATCTAGAAAAATTTATGAAATACGTTAAAATGGATTACTAAATGATTTTTGTTACGCCAAATTTTAATTTGCAAGTTGGAATAGAATTGCTACAGTACATGTGTTTTGTTTATTTCTGATTTGCTCTCTCCTTCTAAATCAGTGGGATGGAGGTGTTGAAATGTCTACAAAACCAGCATAAAATAAATTTACTGCAAATATAGTAATCTAAAAATTAACTTCATAAAATTCACTGTGAAATTTGTGAATGCTTGTTTGCTACAGTACACTGATACTGTGGTAGGTTTTCAAGAGCATCACATTGTTATAAATCAATTATACAAATCAAATTGACAAACACTATGTAAAGTTCATAATTCACTGTCTTTCAGTACATAATGCACTTTGTCTGCTGCATAAGTTTCAGGCAACACTTCCACACTATGACTCTACATGAATAAGATGTGTGCTTCCAACAGACACCTACTGCACGAAAGAAAAAGGTGCCAGAAAGACACTCAAAAGTCATTATATCTTTGCATCTCATGCAAAGAAATTAACACCAATGTTTCATCCCCCCAAACTCACTTTCAGGGGTGTTGGATACCTTCTTAGCGAGGGATATATTTTCTTTTGATAATCCTGTGCCTTAAAGGCATTTTATTGATGTGATTCCCTCTAGAAATTTGTTTTCTTGGCATTGTCTTTTCTTGTAACTATGCTGGCTAATCTGAAAAGGAGACATTTGTAGATTGAGTCAAAAACAAGTTTTTAAAAGATGAGTTTGGACTCTCCAATTTTAATTCCTGACCTGTCTGTTAGACTGTTGATGTACTCTAGGCTCAAATTTAACTGAGGTGTTTTCAGTGTACCACTTGTCTATTATTGTTTTTGTGATCCTAATGACACCAGTTTATGCAAGAAAAGTTCTGGTAAATTGCTGTAGAAGAGTTTTTCCATGTACACAGAGTCAACGTTTTTTCTATATAGTTTTTGCAAAAAGCAATGATTAATTTATTTGTCCAATGAATCTCCTTAGCAACACTGCATTATTCTGTATGTAATTTGGGATTTAACATTTGTCTGTCTGTAAGATGAAGAGAGCACTAAACTCTTACAGAGTCTGGCAACAGAACTTGATTCTGGAGCAGAGCATGTTTGGTCATAAAAGAGGAAAAAATTGTTTTAAAAAAATTATCTATTATGTAAAAGCGAAAAAAGATAAACATAGTCCAGAGATTTCTTGGGCCCCGGTCACACAAGCTACTCCAAGTTACGTGGTCCAGCTTGCAGGATTGTGGAAAGGTGAACTGGTAAAGTTATCTCTTTAACATATCATTCATATATACTGCTAAATTAAGTTACGTACAGTATTGTTAGCAGTGCTACGTATCTTTTTCTGTTTCTGTATGTGACAAAGTGAGGCTTTTTTTATTAATAACTTGAATTTTTGTTCATGCTTTCAGAAATAATCAACTTTACATGTAATTTCCCATCTAGTAAATAAATTCATTTAACCTTGTCACTACACCTCTGGATGTGCTACAACTTAAAATATTTCAACTGAAATTATGGGACCTGTACAGTATGTTTGGCCATGCAGGAGGTGTGCATCTACTGAATGTACCTGATACTGACTGCACAGCCTCAGTGAAATGATTAACCAAATGCTGCTTTTAAGGGAAAGGTTTAAACAAGTAAGAAATCCTTTTAATTTCACACCCGAAGAGAGAATACTCCTTTACTGATTCCACTAGATAGTCTAGTACCTTGAGAGTCAATTTCAGTATTTTGAATGGAATTTTACGCAACAATATTAGACTTTTACAAAAATTATCTTTCAGATATGATCCAAAAACAGATGTGTGGACTGCAGTGGCCTCCATGAGCATTAGCAGAGATGCAGTGGGAGTGTGTCTTCTTGGTGACAAGTTGTATGCTGTTGGAGGATATGATGGGCAAACCTATCTTAATACAGTGGAGTCTTATGATCCCCAGACCAATGAGTGGACACAGGTACAGTTTCTAATTAAATTATATGGTATTATTTATTTTAGTGATGCCAAAAGTGTGCTTGGTGCCTCCCAGTGAAGAAAAAAGATAAAGTACATGCCCCAAGGAGCTTACCCGCAATGAGGAGATTACAAAACAGTAGATATAGCAGAAGGACCGAGACAAAGACAAAGATTTTCAAAAATAGAAGCTTAAAGTTAGGTGCCTAAATCAAAGATCTGATTCTCAAAAGTGCTGAGCACCCATCAGCTCCCATTTGCCTATATTTGAAAATCTTGGCCAGTGTCAAGACGATTGTGATTATTCAGCATGGATAGTGCAGTATGATGAAACAAAGATTTTTTTTAAAAAATAGATGAAAATAAGTACAAGAACTTGTCCTCTAGTTTTCTTTTTAAAACAAAATAAGATTTTTTAAAAAAAAATTTGTAGGGCCCCATTTAGTTCTCTCACTGCCTATTATCAGGTCCCTCTTATCAAGGCTGATCTGATTTGCCTGATTTGCTCATCTTGGCATCTATTTTATCTAGATACTATACTCATACCATGATCATCATCATGGTATATGAGCATCTAGTGAATAGACTACAAGGCTGCCCTACTTTCTCCTTCATGCACAAACCTCCAAGTGCTGCTTTTTTTCAGGTGATCAGGAGCTGTGTTAAAGCTGCATTAAAAGACTTGTACAACACAAGCCATTTGCAGTGTGCAAAAACATTTCTTGGTTCTACCAAATCTATGAGCAATGCTGCATACTGTTCAATGTCATCCACAGGATTAGGATTGTTGCATAGCAATGAAATGAAGGCCCAGTACCAAGTACTGTTATACCTAGAAGTACAGTGTTAGATGATGATCCCATTTTAAAATATAATATAATAATACTTGATTTTTTAAATATTCAAATAAATATTATTTTAATATGAAGAATACTGTTTATGAGGTTTGCCATTGACTTTAGAGAGCAGAATTTGGTCCTGCAGAAGAAAATATTGCTGTTTCTCTGAGCATTTTTATGCCAATCTTCAACCCATTTTGTTAATTTTTAAAGTCAGATTACAATACAAAGCACCTAAAAATATGACATTACAACCTTAATTACTGTGGTACATTATCAGTTCTGAAAATCTGTCTTTTTTTAATAAAGTTGATTATATTTATTTTAGAAACATACCACATGTCAGTCATTTTTTGTTTTTTTGTTATAGGTTGCACCATTGTGCCTAGGAAGAGCTGGAGCATGTGTTGTGACTGTAAAACTCTAATTATTTTGTATATGAAGATACTAGTCTCCTCCATAGACTCACTACTTTTTTCTCAAGTGAATTAATACATTACCAGTAAACAGAGGTACTGTGTATTTTCCTCAGAACTAAGTGTTTGGTCTTAAGATAATATACAGCTAAACAATTTTGAATGGACCAATCCTAAGCACTTTTTAAAAAAATTACTTTATGTTACCATATACATACAAGAATTGTATTTGTAAGCTATTGTACTGCGGCCAGTTGATTGCCAACAGATACTTTCTTCTTAGAAAATGCTGAGACTGAGTGAGTCTATTATAAAATAATTGAATGTTACAGATTAGGGACCCTGATCCTGCAAACATGGCGTGAGAGTGACTTTATTCACAGAAGTAGTCCCACTGATTTCAGTGGGCATAAGATGTTGGAGGATCAGGCCCTAGATATTTAATTTGCCTATACTGAAGGTGTTTTGCTGCAGCTATGTAGGATATTATTTTTCAGTGCAGACAGACAAACCAATTGTAAATGGCAGGCATATTTCTTGCCTTGGAGATGAAGGTATATATTTGGTGACTATATTGCACTTTTTTCACCATAACTGAGGTTTAGCAACCTTTTTATTTAACCAAAGCCTTATTTTAAATATTTTCTTTTTATTATGCTAAGAGAAATCTGCTACTTAATACTCTCTGCAGGAGTTATGCAGCATCTGGATATTTAAAGGTTTTAGGTAACATGCAGTATATTTCTTTACTTAATTCCATCTCATATTATTTATACTTGATTGAAACTACTCTTTGTGAGTTTTTCCTTTTAAAATAAATTAAGTGAGAGAGAGATCTGCAGTGTGATTAAAAGTGACCCAGCAGAAGTTAATATGAGTGCTTTGGAAACTCCTAAGCATTCCATTACATGAAGGTTAAAAAAGATCTATGATAATTGTTTTAAACTGCATTTAAATTGGGGATTTGCACTAATTTGAAGAGTACAGTTTTATAAGGTGAAATGAAACACTTGTGCTGTTTTTCCTATAACGTTACTTCAACAAATAAAGGTGTCGAGCCTACAAGATGTTAAGTGCCCTCAGTTGAGGATATTCAACATTTTGCATAAGAGTAATAGTACCTCACATGATCAGACCCAATTAGTTACATTATTTAATATTATAGTGAACTTCCTTTGAGATACTTTATAATTTGCCTTTTTGATTCGATTGTTGTAGTTCATTACACAGAACTGTGCAAACATTCCAAATGTTCTCTGAAAGTTTTGTGAGGGATTTTTTTGTTTGTTTGTTTGTTTGTTTTGAGGGGGGGGCATTTGCTTTTCTGTGCCTTGTTTCTTATGTTTTCAAACAGTATAATACATGATTGTTTCTTTGTAATGGAAAATTTGAAGATGTGGGCTCATTGAGAGTTTGTGAAAGTAAGTTCAAAGTGTCTGATACCCAAAGTCTTTGTACATTTGTAATGTTTAAATACAAATGTAAATGTTAATGCTCAATTAACTATTTATTGTTTTAAAAGAAATTGCTGAGCAGTAAAACTTTGATGAAATCTGTAATGTTTGATTCATTAATTTATCTTTCAGTGTACGCTGGTGATCATTGTTTAGTATAAATTGAATAGTGTTAAAATCTTTTAAAGTACAATTTCTATTTGGTGGTTTAGTGCCTCATTTTTGTACAATCTGTAATACAAACATTTTATGCTTGGATTAGCACATTTAAAACTGACTGACTTATTTCAGCTGCTTTACATATTTTTTTTAAAAACTCATAATGTTGACTTCTGTTTTTACAAAAACATCTCCTCTATCTCTATCAAACATTTATAGTTGTTCTTCATTGTAATATCTCATCACCACAAACGAAACTCTTAGGCATTCCAAGAGGACCATACTCTTCATACCTCCATCTTTTGCACACCACCTTTTAAAAAAAAAAAAAAAAAAAAAAAAAAGGAGTACTTGTGGCACCTTAGAGACTAACCAATTTATTAGAGCATAAGCTTTCGTGAGCTACAGCTCACTTCCTCAGATGCATATCGTGGAAACTGCAGCAGGCTTTATATATACACAGAGAATATGAAACAATACCTATTCCCACCCCACTGTCCTGCTGGTAATAGCTTATCTAAAGTGATTTCCAGCACAAATCCAGGTTTTCTCACCCTCCACCCCCCCACACAAATTCACTCTCCTGCTGGTGATAGCCCATCCAAAGTGACAACTCTTTACACAATGTGCATGACAATCAAGCTGGGCTATTTCCTGCATAAATCCAGGTTCTCACATCCCCCCCACCCCCATACACACACAAACTCACTCTCCTGCTGGTAATAGCTCATCCAAACTGACCACTCTTCAAGTTAAAATCCAAGTTAAACCAGAACATCTGGGGGGGGGGGGGGGTAGGAAAAAACAAGAGGAAACAGGCTACCTTGCATAATGACTTAGCCACTCCAAGTCTCTATTTAAGCCTAAATTAATAGTATCCAATTTGCAAATGAATTCCAATTCAGCAGTTTCTCGCTGGAGTCTGGATTTGAAGTTTTTTTGTTTTAAGATAGCGACCTTCATGTCTGTGATCGCGTGACCAGAGAGATTGAAGTGTTCTCCGACTGGTTTATGAATGTTACAATTCTTGACATCTGATTTGTGTCCATTTATTCTTTTACGTAGAGACTGTCCAGTTTGACCAATGTACATGGCAGAGGGGCATTGCTGGCACATGATGGCATATATCACATTGGTGGATGTGCAGGTGAACGAGCCTCTGATAGTGTGGCTGATGTTATTAGGCCCTGTGATGGTGTCCCCTGAATAGATATGTGGGCACAGTTGGCAACGGGCTTTGTTGCAAGGATAAGTTCCTGGGTTAGTGGTTCTGTTGTGTGGTATGTGGTTGTTGGTGAGTATTTGCTTCAGGTTGCGGGGCTGTCTGTAGGCAAGGACTGGCCTGTCTCCCAAGATTTGTGAGAGTGTTGGGTCATCCTTTAGGATAGGTTGTAGATCCTTAATAATGCGTTGGAGGGGTTTTAGTTGGGGGCTGAAGGTGACGGCTAGTGGCGTTCTGTTATTTTCTTTGTTAGGCCTGTCCTGTAGTAGGTAACTTCTGGGAACTCTTCTGGCTCTATCAATCTGTTTCTTTACTTCTGCAGGTGGGTATTGTAGTTGTAAGAAAGCTTGACAGAGATCTTGTAGGTGTTTGTCTCTGTCTGAGGGGTTGGAGCAAATGCGGTTGTATCGTAGAGCTTGGCTGTAGACGATGGATCGTGTGGTGTGGTCAGGGTGAAAGCTGGAGGCATGCAGGTAGGAATAGCGGTCAGTAGGTTTCCGGTATAGGGTGGTGTTTATGTGACCATTGTTTATTAGCACTGTAGTGTCCAGGAAGTGGATCTCTTGTGTGGACTGGACCAGGCTGAGGTTGGTGGTGGGATGGAAATTGTTGAAATCATGGTGGAATTCCTCAAGGGCTTCTTTTCCATGGGTCCAGATGATGAAGATGTCATCAATATAGCGCAAGTAGAGTAGGGGCTTTAGGGGACGAGAGCTGAGGAAGCGTTGTTCTAAATCAGCCATAAAAATGTTGGCATACTGTGGGGCCATGCGGGTACCCATAGCAGTGCTGCTGATCTGAAGGTATACATTGTCCCCAAATGTGAAGTAGTTATGGGTAAGGACAAAGTCACAAAGTTCAGCCACCAGGTTAGCCGTGACATTATCGGGGATAGTGTTCTTGACGGCTTGTAGTCCATCTTTGTGTGGAATGTTGGTGTAGAGGGCTTCTACATCCATAGTGGCCAGGATGGTGTTATCAGGAAGATCACCGATGGATTGTAGTTTCCTCAGGAAGTCAGTGGTGTCTCGAAGGTAGCTGGGAGTGCTGGTAGCGTAGGGCCTGAGGAGGGAGTCTACATAGCCAGACAATCCTGCTGTCAGGGTGCCAATGCCTGAGATGATGGGGCGCCCAGGATTTCCAGGTTTATGGATCTTGGGTAGTAGATAGAATATCCCAGGTCGGGGTTCCAGGGGTGTGTCTGTGCGGATTTGATCTTGTGCTTTTTCAGGAAGTTTCTTGAGCAAATGCTGTAGTTGCTTTTGGTAACTCTCAGTGGGATCAGAGGGTAATGGCTTGTAGAAACTCGTGTTGGAGAGCTGCCGAGCAGCCTCTTGTTCATATTCCGACCTATTCATGACGACAACAGCACCTCCTTTGTCAGCCTTTTTGATTATGATGTCAGAGTTGTTTCTGAGGCTGTGGATGGCATTGCGTTCCGCATGGCTGAGGTTATGGGGCAAGTGATGCTGCTTTTCCACAATTTCAGCCCGTGCACGTCGGCGGAAGCACTCTATGTAGAAGTCCAGTCTGCTGTTTCGACCTTCAGGAGGAGTCCACCTAGAATCCCTCTTTCTGTAGTGTTGGTAGGGAGACCTCTGTGGATTAGTATGCTGTTCAGAGGTATTTTGGAAATATTCCTTGAGTCGGAGACGTCGAAAATAGGATTCTAGGTCACCACAGAACTGTATCATGTTCGTGGGGGTGGAGGGGCAGAAGGAGAGGCCCCGAGATAGAACAGCTGCTTCTGCTGGGCTGAGAGTATAGTTGGATAGGTTAACAATATTGCTAGGTGGGTTGAGGGAACCATTGCTGTGGCCCCTTGTAGCATGTAGTAGTTTAGAAAGTTTAGTGTCCTTTTTCTTTTGTAGAGAAGCAAAGTGTGCGTTGTAAATGGCTTGTAGTGTAAAAGGACACTAAACTTTCTAAACTACTACATGCTACAAGGGGCCACAGCAATGGTTCCCTCAACCCACCTAGCAATATTGTTAACCTATCCAACTATACTCTCAGCCCAGCAGAAGCAGCTGTTCTATCTCGGGGCCTCTCCTTCTGCCCCTCCACCCCCACGAACATGATACAGTTCTGTGGTGACCTAGAATCCTATTTTCGACGTCTCCGACTCAAGGAATATTTCCAAAATACCTCTGAACAGCATACTAATCCACAGAGGTCTCCCTACCAACACTACAGAAAGAGGGATTCTAGGTGGACTCCTCCTGAAGGTCGAAACAGCAGACTGGACTTCTACATAGAGTGCTTCCGCCGACGTGCACGGGCTGAAATTGTGGAAAAGCAGCATCACTTGCCCCATAACCTCAGCCATGCGGAACGCAATGCCATCCACAGCCTCAGAAACAACTCTGACATCATAATCAAAAAGGCTGACAAAGGAGGTGCTGTTGTCGTCATGAATAGGTCGGAATATGAACAAGAGGCTGCTCGGCAGCTCTCCAACACGAGTTTCTACAAGCCATTACCCTCTGATCCCACTGAGAGTTACCAAAAGCAACTACAGCATTTGCTCAAGAAACTTCCTGAAAAAGCACAAGATCAAATCCGCACAGACACACCCCTGGAACCCCGACCTGGGATATTCTATCTACTACCCAAGATCCATAAACCTGGAAATCCTGGGCGCCCCATCATCTCAGGCATTGGCACCCTGACAGCAGGATTGTCTGGCTATGTAGACTCCCTCCTCAGGCCCTACGCTACCAGCACTCCCAGCTACCTTCGAGACACCACTGACTTCCTGAGGAAACTACAATCCATCGGTGATCTTCCTGATAACACCATCCTGGCCACTATGGATGTAGAAGCCCTCTACACCAACATTCCACACAAAGATGGACTACAAGCCGTCAAGAACACTATCCCCGATAATGTCACGGCTAACCTGGTGGCTGAACTTTGTGACTTTGTCCTTACCCATAACTACTTCACATTTGGGGACAATGTATACCTTCAGATCAGCGGCACTGCTATGGGTACCCGCATGGCCCCACAGTATGCCAACATTTTTATGGCTGATTTAGAACAACGCTTCCTCAGCTCTCGTCCCCTAAAGCCCCTACTCTACTTGCGCTATATTGATGACATCTTCATCATCTGGACCCATGGAAAAGAAGCCCTTGAGGAATTCCACCATGATTTCAACAATTTCCATCCCACCACCAACCTCAGCCTGGTCCAGTCCACACAAGAGATCCACTTCCTGGACACTACAGTGCTAATAAACAATGGTCACATAAACACCACCCTATACCGGAAACCTACTGACCGCTATTCCTACCTGCATGCCTCCAGCTTTCACCCTGACCACACCACACGATCCATCGTCTACAGCCAAGCTCTACGATACAACCGCATTTGCTCCAACCCCTCAGACAGAGACAAACACCTACAAGATCTCTGTCAAGCTTTCTTACAACTACAATACCCACCTGCAGAAGTAAAGAAACAGATTGATAGAGCCAGAAGAGTTCCCAGAAGTTACCTACTACAGGACAGGCCTAACAAAGAAAATAACAGAACGCCACTAGCCGTCACCTTCAGCCCCCAACTAAAACCCCTCCAACGCATTATTAAGGATCTACAACCTATCCTAAAGGATGACCCAACACTCTCACAAATCTTGGGAGACAGGCCAGTCCTTGCCTACAGACAGCCCCGCAACCTGAAGCAAATACTCACCAACAACCACATACCACACAACAGAACCACTAACCCAGGAACTTATCCTTGCAACAAAGCCCGTTGCCAACTGTGCCCACATATCTATTCAGGGGACACCATCACAGGGCCTAATAACATCAGCCACACTATCAGAGGCTCGTTCACCTGCACATCCACCAATGTGATATATGCCATCATGTGCCAGCAATGCCCCTCTGCCATGTACATTGGTCAAACTGGACAGTCTCTACGTAAAAGAATAAATGGACACAAATCAGATGTCAAGAATTGTAACATTCATAAACCAGTCGGAGAACACTTCAATCTCTCTGGTCACGCGATCACAGACATGAAGGTCGCTATCTTAAAACAAAAAAACTTCAAATCCAGACTCCAGCGAGAAACTGCTGAATTGGAATTCATTTGCAAATTGGATACTATTAATTTAGGCTTAAATAGAGACTTGGAGTGGCTAAGTCATTATGCAAGGTAGCCTGTTTCCTCTTGTTTTTTCCTACCCCCCCCCCCCAGATGTTCTGGTTTAACTTGGATTTTAACTTGAAGAGTGGTCAGTTTGGATGAGCTATTACCAGCAGGAGAGTGAGTTTGTGTGTGTATGGGGGTGGGGGGGATGTGAGAACCTGGATTTATGCAGGAAATAGCCCAGCTTGATTGTCATGCACATTGTGTAAAGAGTTGTCACTTTGGATGGGCTATCACCAGCAGGAGAGTGAATTTGTGTGGGGGGGTGGAGGGTGAGAAAACCTGGATTTGTGCTGGAAATCACTTTAGATAAGCTATTACCAGCAGGACAGTGGGGTGGGAATAGGTATTGTTTCATATTCTCTGTGTATATATAAAGCCTGCTGCAGTTTCCACGATATGCATCTGAGGAAGTGAGCTGTAGCTCACGAAAGCTTATGCTCTAATAAATTGGTTAGTCTCTAAGGTGCCACAAGTCCTCCTTTTCTTTTTGCGAATACAGACTAACACGGCTGCTACTCTGACACCTTTTTAAATGGGACTATCCTGTTAGCCACTTGAGTTTCTTTCATCAGAGATTTTGAAATGACAAACTGAGGGACTACATTCCTCTTTTTCACAATACAGATATAGCATAGGCAGCAACCATGCAAGTATCTTCACTACCTTGTCAATGCCTATGTGAACCACCTCGAGGGATGACAGGATAGTCTACTTTCCATGTCCATTCGATCTTTGGTGTCTTTGAGACACTAGACAAAGAGGCTAACTACAGCCAGTTGACATATGTGCTTGCGTTAGCCTATATCAATTAACAGACTAAAATTAAATTAAGGAAACCACTAACCACCTATACTCTTCCCTTATTCTGTATGGGCAAATTACTCCGTAATTGACTGCTCTGAAGTTTCTTGCACCTTTCCCTGAATCATCAGGTACCAGCTGTCATCAAGGATCAGGGAGACTGGGCCTGACAGATCAGTAGGTCAGTTCCTATGTTCTTATTTAACACTATATCTATGGAACTCATCAGCTGAGGGTAAGGGCCCAGGCATGGGCATGTGCTTCCTGGAGATGAATGCATGGCTTCAGAGATGGTGTTGACAGGAGGGCTTTCGTTTCCTCAACCATAGAATGGTGTTCCAGGAAGGAGGACTGCTGGGAAGAGATGATGTCCACCTAACCAAGAAGGGGAGAGCATCTTTGTGTACCAACTCACCAACCTAGTGAGCAGAGCTTTAAACTAGGTTCAAAGGGAGCAGGTGACAAAAGTCCACAGGTAGGTATAAAAAAAATGACCTTAACCGAAAGCTATAGGGGATGGGGGATGGAAAAGTACAACAGGGTCATAGGAGCAACAAATAAGAGATAACAATGTAGTAATCTGCTCAACATCTTAGATGTGTATTCACAAATGCAAGGAGTATGGGGAATAAGCAGGAAGAACTGGAAGTATTAGTCCATAAACTAAATTGTGACTCAGCAGGCATCAAAGAGACTTGGTGGGATAAAACTCATGACTGGAAAATTGGTAGGGGGTATAGCTTGTTCAGGAAGGACAGGCAGAGGAAAAAGAGAGGCGGTATTGTATTATAAATCAAGAATATATACACTTGGTCTGAGGTCCAAAAGACCAGCTGAAAGTCGAGATATGTTGAAAGTTGAAGATAAAAGGGGAAAAACAAGGGGTCTACTGTAGACCACCATATCAGGAAGAAGAGGTGATAAGATATTTCAAGAACAAATAGATACCCAAAACACAAGACCTGATAGTCATGAGGGACTTTACTACTCAGACAATGGATACAATGTCCAATAAGTTATTGGAATGTATTGGGGACCACTACCTGTTTCAGAAAGTAGGAAGTGTAACCAGGGGGACACACATTTTAGACTTGATTCTAATTAACAGGGAGGAATTGGTTGCAAATCTGAAGTTGGAAGGCAATTTGAAAGTGATCATGAAATGATAGGCTTCATGATTCTAAGAAAAGGAAGGAGTGAGAAAATCGGAATAAGGTCAGTGGATGTCAAAAAAGCAGACTTTAACAAACTCAGAACTGGTAAGTAAGGTCCTGTGGATGTAAGGGAGAAAATAGTTCAGTAGAGCTGGCAGTTTCTCAAGGAGACATATTGAAGGCACAACAGCAAACTATAGTGATTGTGGAGGATATAGGAAGACTAGTAAGAGATCAGTATGGCTGCATCAGGAGCTCTTTAAGGAAGAAATCCTACAAACAGTGCAAACATGGACAAATTGCTAAGGATGAATACAAAAGAATAAGGGGACAAAATCAGAAAGCTATGGCACAAAATGAGTTACATCTAGCAAGGGATATTAAAGGCAATAAGAGGTTCTATAAATACATAAGGAGCAGGAGAAAGACAAAGGAAAATATAGAGGATCTATTTAAAGTGATGGAGAGGTAATATTGGATGAGATCAAGAAGGCTGAGGTGTTTAATGCCTATTTGGCTTATCTTCACTAAAAAAAATTGTGATCAGACACTTAACATACTATTAACAACAACGGGGAAGAAACACAAGCCAAAATAGGGAAAGAACATGTTTAATATTTACATAAGTTAGATGTGTTCAAGTTGGCAGGGCCTGATGAAATGTGCCATAGGGTACTTAAGGAAGTAACTGAAACAATCTCTGAAGTGTTAAGAAGTATCTTTGATTACTCAGGGAGAATAGGTGAGGGGTCAGAGGACTAGAGAAGGGCAAACATAGTATCTATCTTTAAAAAAAGAGAACAAAGAGGACCTGGGGAATTATAGATCTGTCAGCCTAACTTTGATATCTGAAAAGTTACTGGAACAAACTGTTAATCGGTTTGTAAGCACCTGGGGGATAATAGGGTTAAAAGTAATAGTCTACACGGATTTCTTATGAACACATCGAGACAAACCATTTCCTCCTTTGACTACTGGCCTGGTGGATGGGGAGAAGCTGTAGACATGATGTATCTTGATTTTAATACAGATTTTGATACAGTCTTACATCACATTCTCATAATGCAACTAGGGAAATGTGGACTAAATGAAATGACTATAAAATGGTTGAAAGACCATACTCAGAATAGTTTTCAATGGTTTGCTATCAAACTCAGGGGAGGGAAAGGAGAGAGGGGATGTATGAAGTTGGGGTCCTGTAGGGGCCTGTCTTATGTCTAGTACTAGTCAATATTTTCATTAATGACTTGGATAATGGAGTAGAGAGTATGCTTACAAAATGTGTGGATGATGCCAAGATGGATGTTGTTGCAAGTACTTTGGAGGACAGGATTAGAATTCAAAACAGCCTTCACAAATTGGAGATTGGTCTGAAGTCAACAAGATGAAATTCAATAAAGACAAGTATACATCTACAAAATGTGGGATAATTAGCTAGGCAGTTGTACTGCTGGAAAGGATCTGGGGGTTCTAATGGATCACAAACTTGATATGAGCCAACAATGTGATGCAGTTGTTAAAAAGGCTAGTATGCTAGGGTATATTAGCAGAAGTATCCTATGTAAGACATGGAGGGTAACTGTCACGCTCTAATCCGCACTGGTGAGGCCTCAGCTGGAGTCCTAGCTGGGTTCTGGGTGCCACACTCTAAGAAAGATATGGACAAATTAGAGATAGTCCAAATAAAAGCAACAAAAAATGATAGATCATGTTTTCTAAACCCTTTATGAGGAAAGGTTAAAAAAAATTGAAATGTTTAGTCTTAAGAAGACTGAGGGGGCACCTGAAAAGTGTTCAGATATATTCAGGGCTGTTATAAAGAGGATGGTTATCAGTTGTTCTCCATATACACTCAGGTTATGCCTACATTATGAGCTAGGGTGTGATTCCCAGTTTGTGTACATACACTCCCACTGACTTCAGTAGGGCCAAGACTTCACTCTTAAGGATTGTGTACATGGTGGAGTAATATGTGCACTATGGCAGTGGTTTCCAAACTTTTTTTCTGGGGACCCAATTGAAGAAAATTGTTGATGCCAGTGACCCAACGGAGCTGGGGATGAGGGGTTTGGGAGGGGCTTAGGGCTGGGGCAGAGGGGGTGAGGGCTGCAGGGTGGGGCCAGGAATGAGGGGTTCAGGGTATGGGAGGGGGTCTGAGCTGGGGGTGCAGGTATGAGGGGTTTGGGGTACAGGAGGGGCTCGGGGTTTGGGGGGGCCTCCGGCCTGGGGCACAGGGTTGGGGTGCAGGAGGGGGTCAGGGCTCTGGGCTGGGGGTGATGGGTTTGGGGTGCAGGAAGGGGTTCTGGGTTTGTGGGGGCTCAGGGCTGGGGCAGGTGATTGGGGCATGGGGTTAGGGCATGTTTACCACCAGCAGCTCCCGATCAGCGGCACAGCCGGGGTGCAGAGGCAGACTTCCTGTCTGTCCTGGCACCGCGGACTGCACTGCGCCCCGGAAGTGGCCAGCAGCAGGTCCAGCTCCTAGGCAGAGATGTGCAAGCAGCTCCATGTGGCTCTCACCCGCAGGCACTGCCCCCCTTTCCTTCCCCCCCCCCCCAGCTTGGTGTGGAACCAGTGCTTGGGGCAGGGGCAGTGCGCAGAACCCCGTGACCCCTCTGCCTAGAAGCCGGACCCACTGCTGGCCCCTTCCAGGGTGCAGCGGAGTGTCGGAAAAAGTAGGCACTAGCCTGTCTTAGCTGGGCAGCACCACTGATGTCCCAATTTTAATGTCCCAGTTGGCGGTGCAGACCAGAGCCACTAAGGTCTCTGGGTGCTGAGCAAGGTGACCCAGTGCCTTACACGCTGTGACCCAGTACTGGGTTGTGACCCAAACTTTGGGTATGATTTCTGAAGCGCACTACGGAACATTAGGAGCATGCCAGCAGGAACTACATAGTCCAATTAAAATGCAACACACTAGTGTGTTTTAGAAATCACAACCCCACACAGTCTACATTACCCTGCCGTGTAGATAAGCCTCAGTGTGATATTATGAAACGTATCATGTTGAAGCCCCCATAACTTTAAAATAGTTGTGTGATTGTCTTCAATTTACCAACAACAAAAAAAATACCCTGAAAGAAATCACAAAAATACTTTTTCCTTTTTAAAGAGAGGGAATATAAGACTTATAATGGAACTCTTATCTCTGTAGTCCAGGATAATTTAGGTTTGGTAACCTGTAGTTAAATATCTGATGTGTAAAATTCTTAAATTAAATGGAGTTCCACAGAAAGTTGAAATGGTTCTCCAAGTATTGATAAGGTCTGTTTTCTCCTTTTATTTTATCTTACCTTCACTCTAATTACTTTTATTTTTTATTCTTAGAAGCAAAGTCAGAGGCTGGAAAGAATCATTGATCCACCTAATTTGTCTTCCTTTATGCTTACATATTTTAATTGTCTTTATCTCCCCTTTATTCATTATAAAAAACATAATGTTGGAACAGTCTATAATGGGTATGAAGAATTTCCTGATCCTGAAGTTTAGAAGCTTTCATTGTTAGTGTTCTTTTGAATGAAATTAGCACCCAACAATCAACTTGACTCAGTTCACTCACAAGTAACATTACAGACTTGTAATGCCAGTTCTTTCACAGAATATTGTAAGCCTAACTGAAAATTATAACCCTTACATTTGACTGTATATTCCTTTTTATTACATAAAAATAACATTTACTGAAATTGAACATCTGCTTGAGTGAAGGAACAACTAGCAGGCAACAACAAAAAGATGCCATACAGTTTCATTTTTTACATTATAAAAAAAGCCTAATTCTGTGCACTTTTAAGCAAGCCTACTTTTATCAAATAAGTCCTCCAGCAGAGAGAATTATTCTTTCCTGCTATGTAAGTAAACACTGTTCAACCCAGTATCTTTTTTGTTGAACTATAGCATATCTTTTACAGGGATATCCAGTCATGATAATGAATTTAGCACTTCCTTTTGTAAGCTGTTCCATTTATTAAGAAGTTTTTATATTTTAATTTAAACTTCACACCACTGGTTCTTGGGTCACATACACAAGTAATACTACCTCCTTACTCCTGCTCAGCATTCTCCCATTTATACATCCAAGAATGATGGTTTGTTTTGTCCCAGTATCACAATGGGACATCACATTCTATTACTTACCTATCCTGGCCCCAAAATCCTTTTCAGAGTTGCTGCTTTTCAGGGTACAGTCCCTGATCTTGGAACTGACCAACTTCTTTGTTCCTAAATGAATGATTGTGGGGATGTAGTTCTGCTTTGACGATAGGTAAGGGTTGTATGCCTTCAGATGCTGTGATTAGCCAAGGCAGTAATCTACCCTCCTGAAAGGTAAAATAGCTGATGTTCTGGAGAGTCTATCAAGGCCACTGATGATGGGCCAGTAGGGTTGTGTTTTTTCTTTGTGTGTGGGCAATCAGTCTCCTCCCAGTATCCTTTAGACAACACCCAGCATGATGTTCCTTCAACTGCAAGACAATTACACATCTTTCAGCTTGCATTATTGTGTGAAAGCTATAGTGCACTTAAGATAACTAATAATAAAAACCAAAGCCTCTATGCCCATCCATTAGTCTAGTGCTAGCATTGTGCACTACCCTCCTGAAAAGTTAGATTGGAATTAAAGTTTGGCCCTTTATTTACTAAGCATGCTCTGAAAACAGTATGCTCAACATTTATCTGCCTAATACAGGTGCAGCATTAAAATGCTTAGAGGAGAATCATGTCTAGTATTTTACAGATAAAAGAATGATTACCAAGGCACAATATCTTGAGGATTAGTGTAACTAATGTGGGTCAACATCTGTGTGAGTTATGAATGCTCAGAAGAACTCCGTCATCTCCAGCTATTGCTTTTCTCCATTCTGTGTCCTTGCTTCTTTCTAGAGCTGCTGAATTTCAGGTCCAGTGTAGATAGCTTTTCGACAGCAATGATTTCAAACCTGTTAGGACCAGATTCACAAGTCAGATTTAGCCCCTGTACTGCTCAGGCAATACAAATGGGCAGAATTTTAGCAGCAAGTGGCCCATAGGAAATTCCCTTTGTATAGGGGAAGTACTCACTGGTGTGAAGCTGGAGCTGGCCAGTTGCCTTCCCCATTAATGCTCCAGCACAGGTGCATAGAGGGGAGCATTGTCTATCTCTGCTATGCCTATCCTTTATTGATGTGAGCTCTGGATCCAAAAAAAAAAAAAGGGAGATGTGGAGGAGGGTACTCATGGGGGAATTCTGCACTACTGTGCATGCACAGAAGTTATGTCCCCTGCAGATTTCTTTGTTGCCCTGCAGAAAAATGACTTTTGACGGAAGCAAAGGGAAGCCACAAAAGCAGTCATGCGACCCTCCCCAGCACTATATTTTGCACGCCCAAGGCAGCTAGCAGAATGGTAAATCACTGTGGGGTGGGAGTGGGGACGACGCAGCTGGTGGCTCCTACCCTGTGCTGGGCTCAGCTGCTAGTCCTGGAGGACTGGACTTCCTCTTCACCTGCACAGCATCCAGGACTGGGTCAGATCCACCCCCAGATTTCTCCTCCAGCTGTAGGAAGCTCTGCGAACTCTTCTCTCTCCCCCACCCCAGTACTTTCAGTGCCCATCACTCCTCAGGGGGAGGGATCACTATACAGGGAGCTGCTCCCTCTTCCGTCCAACTCCTGTGCATCCAGACCCCCTCAAACCCAGACCCTTCCACTAAGCCTCACTCCCCCACACCCAGAACCCCCGGACACTCTACTCCCCCTGCACCTGGACCATCCCGATGAGCCACACACACATGGATCCCCCCTCTACTGAGCCCCAACCAGCTGCACTTGGATCCCAACCCCACTAAACCCCACTCCCCCAGCCTCTGGAGCCCCCCACACTCAGACCCCCCCTGCTGAGAACCAGCTACCTTCACTGGAGCACACTGCAGATTCCCAGTACTGTTGCACCCAGAACCCCAAAACAAACCCCTGTGCATCCAGATCCCTGCTGCACCCAGATCCCCCACTGGGTGGCCTGCACCCAGATTGCCCCACACAGAACCCTCTCAGCCCACACCTGGATCCCCTGACACTAGTCCCTCCACATGTGGATCCTTCTGGGCTGAGCCTGCCTGCCCACACCTGGTACAGAAGGGCAGGGCTCGGGGGTGTTTCTGGGGCAGGCCCAGGCCTTGTGCTGTATCAGGGCTGGGTGCAGCCTCACCGCTAAGTCCAGATGGTGATCACCCATCTCTGTGCAGCCAATGGCCTGTGCTCCCCAATGCCATGCTGGACCCTCCACACTTATTTGACCAATAGAATCTGAAGATTTTTAAATTATGCACAGAACTTTTAATTTTTTTGGGACAGAATGCCCTCAGGAGTAAGAAGGGAAAAGGATCAGGGCTGCACAGAGGTTTTAAGGGGTCTAGGCCAAAATCTGAAACTAAGACACCCCCCACCCAACAATTTAACACCAAAGGAAAACTGGGGTAGGTGGAGTGAGAGTGAGCTTGACCTGTAGTTTGACTTCTATATTTGGGTAGGCAGCTCCACTCAGGCCAGTAGGGCTACATGGGGAACAAATTCTGCACCTGCCTGATGTTTGCAGTTGGGGGGACATCTCCCTCCCCCGCAAACTACACCCATGCTGGGAGTGGACCTGGCTCCCCACTTGGGCTGTTGTGACTGGGCAAACAGAAAGTGGTGAGAGGATGCAGCACCACTCAGGTTTGGGGGGGGCCTCTCTTGCCCTCCCTGGCCCAGCAGGTGCCAAAGGTGGGTAAGTCACACTCACTAGGAGCAAAAACAGAGAGCCCTAGAACCAAATCATTTTTTCATTCTCTGCTCTTGCTTCAACCTGAAGAAATTGTATAAGGCTATGTCTACACTAGGGACCTTACAGCGGCACAGCCGTATCCTACTCTTGTGCTGCTGTAAGGTCTCCCATGTAGCCACTCTTTGCCTGCAGGAGAGCATGGAGGTCTAACGGGTGGCTGGGCTGCTGTTGTCAACACAAAACATGCTTGGCTTTCAAGCAAACATACCAAACCTGTGAAAAAAACACAGAAATTGAGTTTGTTTGCTTTTTTTTGGTTTAATTGGCTTGTGAATTGCTTGTTGGCTAGTTTTTGGCTTGTAGCTTGTTTGGCATGTAGCTTGTTGCTTTTTTTTTCTTTTTTGGGATCAGCTCCCAGCAAGGGGGAGCAAGCAGGGGTGAGACTCAGGGGTGCACAGCAGGCCCACCACAGTCCCAGACTGTACAGCAGGGGAGGGCAGGGAATCTAGTCACATAGATTATTGGGGTTCTTATGGATTGGCTTGTTTTGAAACGGGATTATCTTGATTTTTGGTTTATCGTGAAAGTAGGGTGTTTATTTACTACATGAGAGTTGGCAACTGTGCTTTCAAGCAAGCGCAGTCACACCCAGGAGGCAGCAGACAGCAAGAGCAGCAGCCCTAGACCTTGTGCTGCCTGTAACCCTTGTCTCCCATCGGCCACCCCCGTTGCGATCTGTCTGGTTTACACTGTAAGCGCCTCAGGGCCGTGACTTGCCCACGGCATTTGTAACGTGACCCGCACACCTAGGCCTGCAGGAACAAACGCTGGGGGAATGGTGGTGGGGAGCCCAGAGGGGCAGAGCATCCGCCCCACGCTGCTGAGGCCACTGGATTGCGGGGTGGCCCCGTTACCCGCGATGCCCCTGCGGCTCCAGGAACGCGTGACTGAGGCGGGGATCAGCTCCCACACCCAGGTCGGGGGGGCCCCCAAGCCCGACTCGGCCGCTCCCCCCGACAGCCAGAGAGAAGCCCCCGGAACGCGGCCCGGACAAGCCGCCGGTGCACGAGGGCACGGCCAGGGGCTCCGTCCTGAGTCCGGCCCCTCCCTCGGCTCTCCGCCTCCCCCGCCCGCCAGCGGCGCGCTCACTGTGCGGGTGAGGCTGGCTCCGGAGGCCGCCGGCAGCTACCGCGCTCAGATCGGATTCGGGCTGAGCCCCGCCTCCTCACGATGATTGGTCGCGGCGCCAGAGGCTCTTCCCTTGACCCCCGCCCCCAGATCTCCTGGGTGACTGGGACGCTGTTAGCGGTGGGGGCCGCGCTCCCCCTTGCCCTCGGAGCGGCAGCGCATGCGCACATGAAATAGTGACTCGGGAGCCCCGGGCGAGAAGATGAAGGTAAAGTTCAAAAATGCCGTTATTGGGACGGGCATGGGGCTCACCGGGGACTGCCCCCCCCCGGCTGCCTGAGCTCCTCCGGCGTGGGGGCCGTCGGCAGTTGTGGAGGCTGAGGGGCCTTGTGATTCGGCAGCCCGGCCCGGGGCCTGCAGCGCTTCGGCGCCCTACCCTGGCGGGGGCTGCCGCGCGTGGGGCGGGGTGACCCGGGGCGGCGGCCTCGGGGACACGCTGACGTGCCCTGCCCTGGAGGGCAGCGGCGACCCGAGGGGCGGGGGCTGCTTTAGAGCAGTGGGGGAGGGAGAGAAGCTGGGCGGGGTGAGTGGCAAGGGGGCGGATGGGGGCTCGCTGCTGCAGGGGGCCGCAGGGAATGGCGGCCCGCTCTGCTGTGTGGGATGTTGGGGGAACGGCCTGGGCGCGCAAGAGCGGCGTTTCGGAGCCGGCCCCGTGCCTCTCCCACAGGAAGGGGCGCTGCAGAGGAAGCTGCCAGAAACCCTGAAGTGGGCAGTGGGGGAATAACCAGCCCGGGGGGAGGGGGAATCTTCTTCCTGAACCCCAACTGTACAGGTCTAGCCCAGGGGTGGGCAAACTTTTTGACCCAAGGGCCACTGCAGAAGTCAGGGAAAGTCACAGAATTCTTGAGTTCTGTGACCTTCCTGACAACCAGTAAGTAAGGCTGCGTGTCTATCTTAGAACAGGTCTGGTCTATCTTATCTAGATACCTTAGGGCATGGCTACACTTGCAGATGTAGAGCGCTGTGAGTTAAACCCGCCTTCAGAGAGCACAGTAGGGAAAGCACTGCAGTCTGGCCACACTGACAGGAACAAGCGCACTGGCGTGGCTACATTTGCGGCACTTGCCGCGGCATTGGGAGTGGTGCATTACGGGCAGCTATCCCACAGAGCACCTCTTCCCATTCTGGCGCTGTGGCTTGTGGGAAGGGGGCGGGGGCATTCTGGCTCCTGTCCCAACGCCCCGTGATGCATCAGGTCGCATTCCAGCATTCCCTGTGCTTCTGTCCACATTTGGCGCCATCTTTCAGCGGTTTTTGTGCTGCGCGCTCTGTCTTCCCTTTCGGTCTGCGGGAATGGAGCCTGAACTGCTGAGGAGTATGCTGACGAGTCTTGCCAGCACGTCACGTTTGGCAGTCGAATTATTCCTTATGATCCAAAGTGACAGTGAGGGCTCCAATGATGATATCAGCTCTAGTAACGCATATGACACACATTTGCTTGCGGCGTTCACGGACATGCTCACCACCGTGGAATGCTGCTTTTGGGCTCGGGAAACAAGCACGGATTGGTGGGCTCACATTGTCATGGAAGCCTGGGATGATGGGCAATGGCTGCAGAACTTTCAGATGAGAAAAGCCACTTTGATGGGACTGTGTGAGGAGCTCACCCACACCCTGCAGCGCAAGGACACGAGATTGAGAGCTGTCCTGACGGTGGAGAAGCAGGTGGCTATTGCAGTCTGGAAGCTGGCAACTCCAGACAGCTACCGATCGGTCGCTAACCAGTTTTGAGTGGAGAAGTCGACTGTTGGAATCGTGTTGATACAAGTTTGCAGGGCCATTAATCTCATCCTGCTCAGAAGAACCATGACTCTGGGTAACGTGCATGAAGTTGTGGATGGCTTTGCACAAATGGGTTTCCCTAACTGCGATAGATGGCACATACATTCCAATTCTGGCACCAGCCCACCTAGCCTCCAAGTATGTTAATCGGAAGGGGTATTTTTCTATGGTTCTCCAGGCGCTTCTGGATCACGTGGGTGTTTCATTGACGTTAACGCAGACTGGCCCGGAAAGGTGCATAATGCACGCATCTTTCTGAACACTGGCCTGTTCAGGAAGCTGCAAGCTGGGACTTTTTTCCCAGACCAGAAGATCACCATAGGGAAAGTCGATATGACAATTGTGATCCTTGGAGACCCTGCTTACCCTTTAAAGCCATGGCTCATGAAACCCTACACAGGGAGCCTTGACAGCAGCAAGGAGCGGTTCAACAACAGGCTGAGCCAGTGCAGAATGACTGTGGAGTGTGCTTTTGGCTGTTTAAAGGGCCGCTGGCGCTCTCAGTATGGGAAGCTGGACCTGGCCAATAACAGCATTCCTGCGGTTATATCCATGTGCTTGTACCCTCCATAACATTTGTGAAGGGAAGGGTGAATGATTCACTCAGGCATGGAACTTAGAGGTTCAACACTTGGAGGCTGAATTTGAACAGCCAGAGAGCAGGGTTATTAGAGGTGCCCAGTGTGGGGCTGCAAGGATTAGGGATGCCTTGAGGGAGCAATTTGAGGCTGAAAGCCACCAATAATGTCTGGTGCCCTGCGCAGGAGTGAAGTGCAGTGGTTCCAATGTTAGTAGGAATCTTTGTTTGCTACACTGACTTGCAGTGACTGTTTCTTTCCTGGGCTAAGGTATCTTTTACTTTATGCAATTATAAAGAATGTTTTCAAAGCCAAAAAATCCATTTATTGGAAAGAAACACAACTGCTCGGGAAACAGAAAGGGCAAGGGGGTGAGGTGAGGTGGGGAATGGTACAATCACAGATTTGTGTATGTCCTGTTACCATACTCAGCCTTCCTGTCTGGAGTGATGTGCAATGAGTGCTGCACTTCAGGATGGCTATACTGCATGGTGATGGGGGTTGAGTGCAGTGGGTAAGGGTTCTAGTTTTCAGGGCTGGGTGGTAAAGCTACAGGTATTGGAGGCAGCTGGTAGTGGTAAGAACCCGGATGCTGGGGAAAGTGGGGAAATGCTGGAGGTAACATGGGGGCACAAGGGAAAGAGTTTTGGGACAAGGACTGCAGGGGGGGGTCGGGCACGGTAGTGCTCCACCTGCATGGCTACGAGTGCCTGGATCGAGTCCACTTAGTGCTCAATTATGCTTATCAGCCAATCCGTGCTTTGCTGCCGGAGCACCGCGCTTTTGTATCAGCGCTCCTCATTCTGCTGGCGGATCCTCCTTTCAGTGTCCCGCCACTCCTGCACTTTTCAATTTTCATTACTTGAATGCTGCATTACTTCATGCAACATGTCTTCCTTGCTTCTACGTGGCCTCTTTCTGATTCTTTGGAGATAACACGGGTGGCTGAGATCTCAAGGTTGCATCTGTAAAGGCAAAATGCAACACTTAACAGAGGCAGCATTGTTCACACCAGACAGAGCAGTGATTCTCCAGTCCTTAAGGGCAAGCACAATCTACACAATAGCATCATTTTCCCACCCCAAAGCAAGCACACACAACCCACAGGAGCCCCAAAATGGTGAGTCAGCACAGGGTCAAGCGTGACTGATTGTTTCATGGCTGTACTGTCCTCTGCGTTTCTGTGCCTTGGGGAGCGCCAACAGCGGCAGGGGGGCCCCTATGCTGAACACTGTCCCCACATTTTCTACAGGAGTTCATCCTGAAAAATATCTTGCTGCTGAGGGTGACCTAGGAAGCAAGGGAGGGTCTCCTACTGCAATGCGGCTTCTGCCCTGGCCCATATATAGCTTGTCTGTGTGCAGCAATAGTCCTCCTGCCCCTCACGGCACAGTGACGTGGAGAAGTTAGTCTTACTGGGACAAGGAATACAGTGGCTCTCCTGAGAAACCTGCGCAAGCACATTGCCCAAGTTCTGGATGAGACCTTTGAAGAGATCACTGAGGCCGATTACCACGATGTGAGAGAGCACATCAATGCCCTATTCCGCATCTAGGCACGCATGCAGCCCATACCCTCCTCACCCCAAGAGCCCGCAGTGAATAACTTTCTTCCCAAAATAAAAACCGCTTACCGAGAACCGCCTCTGATGTTTGTCCTTCCCCAAGCACCAGCCACCACAACTGGCTACCTTCCTCCTGGCTTGAGAACAGCTCCTGGCTGTATGCATCTGGGGATTCCGGTGTGTCTTCCTCTGCCTCAGCACCCTCACTCCTGCTTTGCTTCCATGTGGTAGTGTCCATGGTGGTACTCGGAGTGGAGATGGGGTCAGCCCCAAGTATCGCGTCCAGCTCTTCGTAGAAACAGCAGGTCACGGAGCAGCACCGGAGTGGCTGTTTGCCTCGCGGGCTTTGCAGTAGGTATTCCGCAGCTCTTTCACTTTAATCCTGCACTGCAGTGCGTCCGGTCATGGCCCCTTTCCATCATGTTCCTTGATATCTGCCCGAAGGAATCGTAATTCCTATGGCTGGAACCAGGCTGGGACTGGACAGCTTCCTTCTCCCAAACACTGATGAGGTCCAGCACCTCGCCATTGCTCAATACTGGGGATCGCCCGGGACGTGGAGGCATGGTCACCTGGAAAGATTCACTGAGAGCACTCCACGGCAGGCTGAGCAAACCGAAAGGGGATTTTCAAAATTCCTAGAGAATTTAAAGGGCAGGTCTAACGGTTGGTCACCTGAGGGCAGGGCAGTAGAGTTCAAAGTGGTGACTGGAGTGGCTAGTACAGGCATTGTGGGACGCTTCTGGGGGCCGATCAGAGAGCACTAACAGACCAGGGCGTCCACACTGGTGCCGCGGTGCTCAAGCAGGGGCGCACAAAATGTTATTCCACTCGCTGAGGTGGAGTACCAGGAGCGGACCAGCTGCGGAGTCAGCTCTACGTGCCTTGCCAGTGTAGATGGGTATTGAGCTAGTGCGTCTGGGGCTCCCTTAATGCACTGTAACTCGCACGTGTAGCCAAGCCCTTAGATACTTGGTCTACGATACTAGAGTATCTGAGCACCTCACAAGCTGTACTGTATTTTCTCAACAGCCCTGTGAAGTAGGTTATACTGTTTTCTTCATTTTACAGATGGAAAATTGAGGCACAGAGAGGCTAAGTGACTTGCCCAAGGTCACAGAGGAAGTCTGTGGTGGAGCAGGAAATTGAATCCAGGTTTCCAAGTCTTAGGCTAGTGCCTTAACCACTGGACCATACGTCCTCTGATCAAACCTGTTCCATTTTTTTAAAGAATGAACTTCAAATGGGAAACTTCCACAGGCCACACATAGTGTTGCCAGCCTCAAGTGTTCAAAGCTCATGAGATCTTCTAAAATGAATAATTTCTTTGCTTTTCGATTTCTAAATCTGTAGGGTGCACTTACTTCATAGTTTCAAGTTTCATAGCTTTTTCTTTCTTTCTTTCTTCCAAACATGAGGGCTACAAACCAGGGTGGATTGATGTAAATCAAGGTGATTTAAGCAGAAAGCCTCCATTTAAATCATAGATTTTAAACAACTTTCCCATTTGTACTTCAGTTATTTTCTAAAGAAAGGTACATTTTCATTGGTTGATATAACCATTAAAAAATGTTGATTTACAACTAAATAGAGCCTTTAAAGTAAGTTTGGTACATCTGTTTACTACTTAGGGGGGTATACTATAACTATACTATAAATTGTATAGCTTAATATTTTCAGATTCTTAATTGTACATTTTCAATATGTTAGAAAATGAAAGATATATTGTTTATTTACTAGATAATTAACTTTTTGCTCTTGATTTTTGTCAAGCTGCATTAGGATGGTAACAAACAAACATACCAAACAGCATATACAACATTTAAATTAAATGTTTTTGATACATAAACTTTTCATCAACACATATTTCATATTTACAACTAAAAGTGATTTATTAAATAGAGGGATTAACTGTATTCAGTGATTTAAACTGATTATTTCAGGTCAGCCTGCGAAAATTTTCAAATATGCCTAAGTGAAAGTGACTCACCTAAGTCTCTTGAAAATGAGACAGTCTCCTAAATTACTTATGCTGTCCTATTGTGCCATATTTGTGAAGCGTGATCTCAAAAGTTAGATATTTCCCCCCAATTCTGTCTTTATATCAGTGATATTCAAACCTCAGTGGTTCAAGAGCCAACATTACCGTAAAGAGCCGCAGTGCTATGAATTCATTGTTTTATTTAATATATATTATTCTCTCCGAAAAATGATTGACCAAGTATTATTTTATCAACTTCACTTGGTTACTAACATGGTAGAAACATCCTGATTGTTTAATAACTTAGATTAATAATTAAATCACACAGTGTTTTGATATCGTGCTGCAAAGAGCTGCAGGAGACACATTAAAAAGCCACTGCTTTTCCGTAGTCTTTAAAGTAAAGAAGTCTTTAACTCAGGGTTTTTGACAGAGGCTCATTGATTCAGTAGTTATTTTTATTTAAATATTTTAAGAGATTACAATTATTTTAGCCTTTAATATATTTTTGTATCAAATTAAGATTTCATTATAAATAGGTTTTATTTATAAAAAGAAAAACTTACAATTTTTCTAATTTAAATAAAATTAAAAATCCAGTTTAAAAAAAATTTCCAATTTAAATAAGAAAAGTCAATTTTTAAATTTTTTTTTGTGGAGAAAATCTTAGATTTTTATCCACCGTACTAGAAACTTACTTTTTTTTCCAATGAAAGCTGAGCTTCTTATGCAGTCTCTTAAGTCTAGCACCTGTGACTTTAAGAAAATTAGCAAATATTGTGAGACTTATGATAGAATCACAAGAGTTGGCAACACTATCAATATTGCTAAAGAATAAAGTTGTGTGGATTTATAAATAATCTTCAGATTTTAAAACATGCAAGGGGTGAAAAGAAAAGCTAATTTTATTTTACAGTTCAGTTACTTTGGTTAGTTTCGTACTTTTACTTTTCTTACCTAAGTAGCAACAATCAAAAGTACTCTCTTTGCAAAAGTCTGAATTCTCTAATTTAAATTTTTTTAAAAATTGCTAATACAAATTAAAGTATATTTGTACTATTTTCTTCTTAGGTTTTTAAGGTTGAACTTAAAAGGTTGAACACCAGCTCTGAAGTGTCTGTCATGAAAGTTCACTTTTCCATGTATAATGAAAGGCCTGCCACAGACTTCTGTCCCCTTTATACATTGTCTATCCTGTAACCTATCTTTCTTTATTTGTATATATTAGTTATAGAATGTTAGTTATATTTACTAATATGTACTAGGCAGGTTTAATGTTCTCCAGTGCTTACCGTTTTTAAGTTAGTAATTCCCCTCTTTCTTCCCTCAGCGAGTATTTACTCTATTAGAAAAGGCTTTGCTTGGTTCCCCTGTGCAGTTCACCTGGCAGAAAACTTCAGGAAACTTCCTTGCTGTGACAGGGTAAGATAAGAAGTATTTACATATTATTAATATGTATGTAGAGGTGTAATTGAGTAATATTCACCCTTTTGTTAATGTTGTATATTCACTGTCACAGTATATGTCACAGTTCCTGAGGTAACTTGCATCTCTGACCCCTTTTTGGCCTTCTTGAGGGCACCCCACTTACGTCTCAGGCTTCTCAGCCGTTACCATTCTCGGGGTAGAGTCCTGTGACTCCCCACCTCTAGACCGGGCAGTTAGGCTGCAATTCTTCCTGTAATTCACTGTGATTACTACAGTAGATCTGACTTCAGTTCAGCACCTATGGTCCAGTTTCCTCAAGGGCAATGACAGGATTAACTAGTGACCAACCAGGCAATGATAGGGTTAACCATTGACCAACAGCGCTTTTATAAAAAGAAAAGGAGTACTTGTGGCACTTTTATAGTTTTCATTTCTTTGTTTGTCAAGTTTTTTGAAGTGGGTCAAACTAGTATAGGTAGACTTGGCAGAATTCAATTTTTTTTTTTTGTAATTTAGGCAACTAATATATATTTTTATTTTTAAGATTTTTGTTTGATTTTTAACTATTTTAATTTTTACAATTGCTGGAAATTGAGGGGGAGGGGAGGGTTGGGTTAACATTAGGGTAGCACTAACTGTGGGGCTCCAAGGGGTTCCCAGGACTGGCAACATGGCTGCAGTGCACCCTACACAGCTGAGGGACCCAAGACACCTAGGTAAAAGATGCCAGATATGCTGTCATCCTCAGTTGGTGGAGTAGAGACCTCTGGCAAAGACTCCAAGGAGAAGGATGAGCCCCTGGACACAGAAGGAGGCCACCCTGCTGCTGAACAAGTCCATCCCAGGGACTAACTGCTCCTCTGTTTCGGGTGGGTGGGTGGGTGGGTGAGTGCAGCTCCTCTGTGTGGCCCCAGAGGGTTCCCTGCCTGTGACACTTGATCCCTGCAGGTGCAAGGTGCGGGGAAGGTTGTGGTCCTGGCAGGGCAGAGCAGAGACTCTACTCCAGAGCTATGAGGAAGAGGACAAGCCCCTAGCCTGAGGGGAGGCCACCCTACTGCCGAATGGCTCTTGCCTAGGGACAGAGCCCCCACAGTACATCATCCTTGCAGTAATGGCTCGGAGTCTCTGCTCTGCCTCTCCAGGACCTCAGTCTTCTCCACACCTTGCACCAGTAGGAATCAAGTATGTCAAGCCCTGTGGTAGCATAGTGAGCCCTCTGCCACCACAATATCATGGCCTCACTCTTGTGACAGAAGGGCTGCCCAGGGCTTCCTGTGCTGCTGCAGGGCCAGTGACATTGGATCCCTGTAGATGCAAGATGTGGGGAAGGTTGCAGTCCTGGTAGGGCATGTAGAGCAGAGCAGAGACCCTTTGCCTAAGACTGCGAGATGAGCCCTTGGCCACAGGGGAGGCCACCCCACTGCCGAATGGCTTCTGCCTGGGGATGGCTGCCACACTCCCAGCTGGTGAGTGAGAAAGCTATGACAGTGGGGTTGCCTGCCCTGCCTGAGGACTGGTGACACCTGATCCCTGCAGACACAAGGTGCGTGGGGGATTTTTTTTTTTTTTTTTTTGGTCAAATTTCCGTGTGTCAGCTGAAATTGATGTTTACTGTCCTCTATCAGATTAAATTGAATCCTGTCAAGGCGGTGTATATGCAGTTTCCTCCAGACTTGCTACCTGCCTAGGAATTTGCATTAATTACCACCCAGTGATTTAGTTCTTGTAGGAAACCCTGTAACTCTCCTGTGGAGCCAGAATGCAATCCCTTAGCCCATAAACATACATATAAGACTTATAAAGCTGATACAATAACTTTTTATTATTCCAAGTGTCCACAATATCTTTTCTTGGATTACCTTCTGCTGGTGAGAGAGGCAAGCTGTATATTTCCCATATCTAAAAAAGAGCTCTGTATAAGCTTGAAAGCTTACCTCTCTCACCAGCAGAAGTTGGTCCAATAAAAGATACTACCTCTCCGATCTTGTCTCGCTAATATCCTGGGACCCACATGGCTACAACAACCCTGCATATGTCCATAATATCTGTCACATTAAGTACCTATCCACTGGAAATATCAATAGATAAAACTCCTGAGCCATATCAATGGGGCATGAAAGATCAATGGAAAAAGTTTTTATGAAATCTCTAAGGATATTTGCAAATGTACAAAAATACTGAATTCATCTTCTGTGTTTTTAGAACTGATCACACTGTAAAAATCTTTGATCGTCATGGTCAGAAGAGAAATGAAATTAATTTACTAAGGTAAGAACTAACAAGGGTTTGGAACATGTTCTTAAACAAAAAAAAAAACACACACTTTTAATGGCACATACATACATATAAGTAATGTATGGAAGATGCATTTCTGAGGCAAAACTGAATTCATAATACAATAGCCATGAAAGATCAGGAAAAAATTATATATATCCTTATACGTAAAACATTCTTTAACTATACTTTTCATCAAAAGAAGGGTAGAGATAATTTTAGGTCCCCACATAAATAGCTCATCGCTAAAATATATAAATGTGTAATAAGTGACAGGCTAAAAAGATTTAAAATACAAAAAAAAATTATTTCAGGTCCAAACTTCATCTCAAAAACTGTATAAAAGTTCTTTCTTCACCTCAGTTCTATCTCTCACCATCTACTCATGTCAACAACCCCAAACTGTTACCTTATTTATTTTCTATTCCATTCTAGTCTGGTTCCATTTTAATTAAGGTGGTCTCCTGCCCTCTGTATAGCTTCTCCTTCCTCCAAATGTTCCCGAGTACCTACAAAACTTTATCTCTTCTTAGCACTGTCTTTTCATCCATGCATTGAGACCTTGACGTTCCCTCTGCCTAGCTGGACCTGTGTATGGAACTCAAAGCACTTCAGAAAAAGCTACCACTGATGCCCTGGACTTATGCCTTCTACCTAGTATTCTAAATTTAGCTTCCAGGACCTCTCCACTACATCTCTCTACATCGTTGGTACCGATACATACCACGACCACAGGCTCTTCCCCAGCGCTCGCCTGCAGTTTGGTTGGATATCTCATGATGTCTGCAACCTTTACACCTGGTAGTGAGGTCACCAAGCTGTTCTCATGGTCACCAACTATCTACATTTCTCATGATCAGTCTTCTGTCACCACAATCAGTCTTTGGGTATGTCTGCATTGCAAAATAAATTCTGTGGCAGCAGTCTAAGCCTGGGTCAGCTGACTCAGATTTGTGCTACAGGGCTAAAAACAGCAGTGTACGCATTCCTGCTCAGCCTGAAGCCCAGGCTCTGAGACCCTCTTCTCCCTTCCCTGGTTTCAGAGCCCAGGCCCAGGCCAAGTGGGAACATCTACACTGCAATTTTTAGCACCAGAGTGCAAGCCCAATTTGACCTGGGCTCTGAGACTTGTTGCTGTATTTTTTGTTGTTTGCGTTTTTTTGGCTGCAGTGTAGGGGTACGTTTGCTCTCCCCACTGTAATTCAGTCCCCTGAAATGACCTCCTCAGTACATGAAGAGCTGTCAGTCTCCACTATCTCAGTCGGAAGGAGACTCCCATCTAAGGGGGTAAGTGCCTCCATTCCACCTTGGTGCCCCTTCCACCATGAGTCTGGCTTCCTCAACTGGATGATTGGGGAAGTCAGTTCTGAGGTGAGCCTACTCCAGTGTCCCTATATGCAGAGTCTATAAACAATTCCATCTGTGTCTGCTCTTCCAGTTCAGCAGCTCTGTGCTCAGGATGCTGGCCATCAGAGCCCATGTACATGAGCTGCTTGTATTGGGTGTGTATGTATACCAGGTCAGTGTCATTATCCCCATTTAACAGGTGGAGAAACTGAGGTACAGAGAGAGAAGGTGACTTGTCCAAGGTCTCACAACAGGCCAGTGACAGAGCTGGCAATAGAATCCAGATCTCCTGAGTCCCAGTCAAGTGCTGTGTCCCCTTGGTTACACTGCCTCTAGTGGCTTCCCTTCCCATTTATTCCTCCTGCTCACCAGAATGCTGCATGCTGCTGTGGTTGGAGATTGAGACATCCATTGAAGTTTCTTGCAGGAGTCCACATTTACTATCATGCTAAATTCAGGCAAGTGGGAGAAAAGAAGATAAAAGGTTGAACTGGTGGGTTACTGATTTAGCCTGCAGCTTGGTATGCATAAAGTGCTTCCTATTAGGAGCTACTAAGTGAGCAGGATGGGAAAACTGCTAGCTTTTCAAGAAGCTACCCCCTGTTTTACTGGAAGCTATAAATGTACTTGCCTAGAATGCAGAGCAAAAGCACAATTCACATTGGATCTTAGGCTTCAAAACAAATTATTTTTATAAAATAAATTTTATTTTGACTTCTCAGGCAGTCAGACTTCTTGGTTTTTTCACTCAAAGCACTTGCAATAGCTTTAAATACTATTTTTGCATAGCGTACATTTTTAACCAAAGAACAAATGGTTGAGAGATAAGGTTTATGGCAGAAGAGTGTAAAAGACAATTTTTCAGACAATTAAAAACCAAAGCATGTTGAAGCATTCATGACAGCAAAAGCTATGTTCCGTGGGTTTTTGCAAAGATTAGACACTGCATTTTTTTTATATGCATTAGTTTTTACATATTTAATTGACACATGTCCCTCTGGCAGCCAAACAGTAAGTTATTTCCCATACTAGCAGATGGAGTCTAGAACGAGTAACCAGATGCCTGCTATTCATTATGAGTTGCTTGCCTTTTGATTAGACATGTGCAAATGGTTAATATAATACCCAGACTCCATCCAAAGTCAGGGTTGGTTCAGGTTCTGTTGTGTTCACACAAATCTACCTTGATACACATGCCAGGGCTGCTAACATTTATACAAACACTTGTGTGCCAGAATCCATCCTTTTGTTGTCTTTAGGGATGCAGCTGGTCTCCTGGAACTGAGTGGCTCACTCTGCCCTCCCTGGGACGGTAAGAGGCACTGAGGGTGTGTCTATATTGCAGCTAGATGCTGCAGTTAGGCCTGTGCCAGCTGACGTAAGCTCTCAGAGCTTGGGCTGTGGGGCTGTTTTATTGCAGTGTAGACATTTGGGCTTGGGCTGCAGCTTGAGCTCTGGGACCCTCCCACCTCACAGGGTCCTACAGGCCAAACTCCAGCCTGAGCACGAATGTCTACACCACAATTAAACAGCCCCTTAGCCTGAGTCGGCTGGCACAGGCCAGCTGTCAAGATTCCTTCCCCACTCTGAACTCTGCATGAAAATCTCCGAAGCTTACTTTTACCAGCTTATGTTAAAACTTCCCCAAGGTACAAACTATTTTACCTTTTGCCCTTGTACTTTATCGCTGCCACCACCAAAAGTCTAACAGGTATATAACTGGGAAAGAGCCCGTTGGGAAACATCTTTCCACCCCCTTTCCTGGGGAGGGTTTGATAAAAATCCTCACCAATTTGCATAGGTGAACACAGACCCAAACCCTTGGATCTTAAGAACAATGAAAAACAATCAGATTCTTAAAAGAAGAATTTTAAGAGAAGAAAAAATAAAAGAATCACCTCTGTCAAATCAGGATGGTAAATACCTTACAGGGTAATTAAATTCAAAACATAGAGAATCCCTTAAGTTACAAAAAGACACAAAAACAGGAATATCCATTCCATTCAGCACAGCTTATTTTCTCAGCCATTTAAAGAAAACAGAATCTAATGCATATCTAGCTAGATTACTTACCAAGTTCTAAGCCCTGGTCTACACTCGGACTTTAGGTAGAATTTAGCAGCATTAAATCGATGTAAACCTCTACCCGTCCACACGATGAAGCCCTTTATTTTGACTTAAAGGGCTCTTAAAATCGATTTCCTTACTCCACCCCTGACAAGTGTATTAGTGCTTAAATCGGCCTTGCCGGCTCGAATTTGGGGTACTGTGGACACAATTCGACGGTATTGGCCTCCGGGAGCTATCCCAGAGTGCTCCATTGTGACCGCTCTGGACAGCACTCTCAACTCAGATGCACTGGCCAGGTAGACAGGAAAAGAACCGCGAACTTTTGAATCTCATTTCCTGTTTGGCCAGCGTGGCAAGCTGCAGGTGACCATGCAGAGCTCATCAGCAGAGGTGACCATGATGGAGTCCCAGAATCGCAAAAGAGCTCCAGCATGGACCGAACGGGAGGTACAGGATCTGATCGCTGTTTGGGGAGAGGAATCCGTGCTATCAGAACTCCGTTCCAGTTTTCGAAATGCCAAAACCTTTGTCAGAATCTCCCAGGGCATGAAGGACAGAGGCCATAACAGGGACCCGAAGCAGTGCCGCGTGAAACTGAAGGAGCTGAGGCAAGCCTACCAGAAAACCAGAGAGGCGAACGGCCACTCCGGGTCAGAGCCCCAAACATGCCGTTTCTATGATGAGCTGCATGCCATTTTAGGGGGTTCAGCCACCACTACCCCAGCCGTGTTGTTTGACTCCTTCAATGGAGATGGAGGCAATACGGAAGCAGGTTTTGGGGATGAAGAAGATGATGATAGCTCACAGCAAGCAAGTGGAGAAACCGGTTTTCCCGACAGCCAGGAACTGTTTCTCACCTGGACCTGGAGCCAGTACCCCCCGAACCCACCCAAGGCTGCCTCCTGGACCCAGCAGGCGGAGAAGGGGCCTCCGGTGAGTGTACCTTTTAAAATACTATACATGGTTTAAAAGCAAGCATGTGAAAGGATTACTTTGCCCTGGCATTCGCGGTTCTCCTGGATGTACTCCCAAAGCCTTTGGAAAAGGTTTCTGGGGAGGGCAGCCTTATTGCGTCCTTCATGGTAGGACACTTTACCACTCCAGGCCAGTAACACATACTCGGGAATCATTGTAGAACAAAGCATTGCAGTGTATGTTTGCTGGCATTCAAACAACATCCGTTCTTTATCTCTCTGTGTTATCCTCAGGAGAGTGAGATATCATTCATGGTCACCTGGTTGAAATAGAGTGCTTTTCTTCAGGGGACACTCAGAGGAGCCCATTCCTGCTGGGCTGTTTGCCTGTGGCTAAACAGAAATGTTCCCCGCTGTTAGCCACAGGGAGGGGGGAAGGTTGAGGTGGTAGCCACGTGGTGGGGGGAGGCAAAATGTGACCTTGTAACGAAAGCACATGTGCTATGTATGTAATGTTAACAGCAAGGTTTACCCTGAAAGAGTGTAGCCACTGTTTTATAAAATGTCTTTTTAAATACCGCTGTCCCTTTTTTTTTCTCCACCAGCTGCATGTGTTTCAATGATCACAGGATCTTCTCCTTCCCAGAGGCTAGTGAAGAAAGAAAAAAAAAAACGCACTCGCGATGAAATGTTCTCCGAGCTCATGCTGTCCTCCCACACTGACAGAGAACAGACGAATGCGTGGAGGCAAATAATGTCAGAGTGCAGGAAAGCACAAAATGACCGGGAGAGAGGTGGCGGGCTGAAGAGAGTAAGTGGTGGGCTGAAGACAGGGCTGAAGCTCAAATGTGGCGGCAGCGTGATGAGAGGAGGCAGGATTCAATGCTGAGGCTGCTGGAGGACCAAACTAGTATGCTCCAGTGTATGGTTGAGCTGCAGCAAAGGCAGCTGGAGCACAGACTGCCACTACAGCCCCTGTGTAACCAACCGCCCTCCTCCCCAAGTTCCATAGCCTCCACACCCAGACGCCCAAGAACTCGGTGGGGGGGCCTCCGGCCAACAGAGGATTGCCCAAAAAAAAGAAGGCTGTCATTCAATAAATTTTAAACTTGTAAACTTTTAAAGTGCTGTGTGGCATTTTCCTTCCCTCCTCCACCACCCCTCCTGGGCTACCTTGGTAGTCATCCCCCTATTTGTGTGATGAATGAATAAAGAATGCATGAATGTGAAGCAACAATGACTTTATTGCCTCTGCAAGCGGTGATTGAAGGGAGGAGGGGCGGGTGGTTAGCTTACAGGGAAGTAGAGTGAACCAAGGGGCGGGGGGTTTCATCAAGGAGAAACAAACAGAACTTTCACACCGTAGTCTGGCCAGTCATGAAACTGGTTTTCAAAGCTTCTCTGATGTGTACCGTGCCCTCCTGTGCTCTTCTAACCGGCCTGGTGTCTGGCTGCACATAACCAGCAGCCAGGCGATTTGCCTCAACCTCCCACCCCGCCATAAACGTCTCCCCCTTACTCTTACAGATATTGTGGAGCACACAGCAAGCAGTAATAACAGTGGCAATATTGGTTTCGCTGAGGTCTAAGCGAGTCAGTAAACTGCGCCAGCGCGCCTTTAAACGTCCAAATGCACATTCTACCACCATTCTGCACTTGCTCAGCCTGTAGTTGAACAGCTCCTGACTACTGTCCAGGCTGCCTGTGTACGGCTTCATGAGCCATGGCATTAAGGGGTAGGCTGGGTCCCCAAGGATACATATAGGCATTTCAACATCCCCAACAGTTATTTTCTGGTCTGGGAATAAAGTCCCTTCCTGAAGCTTTTGAAACAGACCAGAGTTCCTGAAGATGCGAGCGTCATGTACCTTTCCTGGCCATCCCACGTTGATGTTGGTGAAATGTCCCTTGTGATCCACCAGAGCTTGCAGCACTATTGAAAAGTACCCCTTGCGGTTTATGTACTCAGCGGCTTGGTGCTCTGGTGCCAAAATAGGGATATGGGTTCCGTCTATGGCCCCACCACAGTTAGGGAATCCCATTGCAGCAAAGCCATCCGCTATGACCTGCACATTTCCCAGGGTCACTACCCTTGATATCAGCAGATCTTTGATTGCATGGGCTACTTGCATCACAGCAGCCCCCACAGTAGATTTGCCCACTCCAAATTGATTCCCAACTGACCGGTAGTTGTCTGGCATTGCAAGCTTCCACAGAGCTATCGCCACTCGCTTCTCAACTGTGAGGGCTGCTCTCATCTTGGTATTCATGCGCCTCAGGGCAGGGGAAAGCAAGTCACAAAGTTCCATGAAAGTGCCCTTACGCATGCGAAAGTTTCGCAGCCACTGGGAATCGTCCCAGACCTGCAACACTATGCGGTCCCACCAGTCTGTGCTTGTTTCCCGAGCCCAGAATCGGCGTTCCACAGCATGAACCTGCCCCATTAGCACCATGATGCATGCATTGGCAGGGCCCATGCTTTCAGAGAAATCTGTGTCCATGTCCTGATCACTCACGTGACCGCGCTGACGTCGCCTCCTCGCCCGGTATCGCTCTGCCAGGTTCTGGTGGCGCATATACTGCTGGATAATGCGTGTGGTGTTTAATGTGCCCCTAATTGCCAAAGTGAGCTGAGCGGCCTCCATGCTTGCCTTGGTATGGCGTCCGCACTGAAAAAAGGCGCGGAGCGATTGTCTGCCGTTGCTCTGACGGAGGGAGGGGCGACTGACGACACGGCTTACAGGGTTGGCTTCAGGGAGCTAAAATCAACAAAGGGGGTGCCTGTACATCAAGGAGTATTTCAGGCAGGACATCACGGAGGGTTCCAATAAGAAATGGTGCACCTAAGTTACCGTTCTTATTGGAACAAGGAGGTTAGCCTGGCCTCTGATTGATACATGGCTAGATTTACCTCGCTGCACCTTCTCTGTGAGTGACTGCAGTGTGACCTAGAGGAATGAGTCCCCTAGACAGGGGAGGAGGCAAATGAGTACAAAACAAATCTGGTCTGTTTCTTGTTTTGACCCACTCCATCTATCTTTTACATCTTTGGCTGGCAGCAGACGGTGCAGAAGGACTGCATGCCATCCACATCTCATGGCTGCTCGGCAGAAGATGGTACAGTACGACTGCTAGCCATTCTCAACTCTTGCCTGCCCGGAAGAAGATGGTACAATACGACTGCTAGCCATCCTCATCTCTTGCCTGCCCGGCAGAAGATGGTACAGTGCGACTGCTAGCAATCCATATCGCCTGCCTGCTCACCATAAGACGGTTCAATAGGACTGACTGCAGGACTAAAGAGAATGACCTGGTCAAGTCACTCCAAATTTAGTCCCTGCGCCCATGTCTGCCCAGACGCTCCCAGCCGACGTGGCCAGGAGCACTCGGACACGACGAGGACGGCTACCAGTCGTATTGCACCGTCTGCTGCCAAAAGGCAATGGGTTGCTGCTACTGTGTAGCAATGCCGTACCGTGTCTGCCAGCACCCAGGAGACATAGGGTGATGGTTACCTGAGTGGGCTCCATGCTTGCCGTGGTATGGCGTCTGCACAGGTAACTCAGGAAAAAAGGCGCGAAACAATTGTCTGCCCTTGCTTTCACGGAGGGAGGGAGGGAACGGGGGCCTGACGATATGTACCCAGAACCACCCGCGACAATGTTTTAGCCCCATCAGGCATTGGGATCTCAACCCAGAATTCCAATGGGCAGCGGAGACTGCGGGAACTGTGGGATAGCCACCCACAGTGCAATGCTCCAGAAGTCGACTCTAGCCTCAGTACTGTGGAAGCACTCCGCCGAGTTAATGCACTTAATGCACTTAGAGCATTTTCTGTGGGGACACACACACACTCGAATATATAAAACCGATTTCTAAAAAACCAACTTCTATAAATTCGACCTTATTCCGTAGTGTAGACATACCCTAAGACTCCATTCCTTTTCTGTTCCCAGCAAAAAGCATCACACAGACTGAGAGATCCTTTTTTTCTCCCCCCTCCTCCAGCTTTTGAAAGTATCTTGTCTCCTCATTTGTCATTTTGGTCAGGTGCCAACGAGGGTATCCTAGCTTCTTAATCCTTTACAGGTGAAAGGGATTTTCCTCTGGCCAGGAGGGATTTTAAAGATGTTTACCCTTCCCTTTATATTTATGACACCAGCCAAGGGTTTTTAATCGCAGAATTACTCCAAGAGGCCTCTTTCTTCTGTACAGTCTTTGAGGATTTTTTCATTATGATCCATTGTCTCTTCCAGTTCTAATAAGAGCCTTTGGTGCCCAACCCTTCTCTGCACTAGTGCAGCAGGAAAATATACCCAGTGCATAAGCAGAGGTGTTTATAATCCTTAATATATATGTCCCTTCCTTAGTCCTATGCTAGAGATTGTGGGGTATGTCGGTCTCTGTGCTCATTGTGAGAACAGCAACTAGAACATTTTCCTGCTTCCATGTGGACTTCTGTCCCAAACTTAATATGCTTCTGAGAACTAGGAGGGAGCTGGCCTCCAAAAAACCATAAGGTTGAGTGACAGCTTGGTGTCCCTTAAAGATCCAGAGTATGTTGGAAGTGGCCCTCTAGCCCTGGGGCCCAGCAAGGGGTCAGGGCTCTGGAGCCCCCTTTGGAGGCACAAGTGGTAGGAAGGAGTCATAGCCTTGGGTGAGATTAGAGCTGGGGTGCAACTTCTATCTGGAGATTCAGATTTACATAACATGACTGTCTCATCCTGTCTCAGGTTTGTTCGGAGGGGAGGAGCTGGGTCAGGGGCTTCATTTTGACTGTATAATTTTGTCTGGCTTGGACCCTCATAAACTTTTAAAATCCCTAGTAAAGTTTACTTTCTTCTTTCTCTCTGTTTCTTAAGCAACTGTGTTGCTATGGACTGGGATAAAGATGGGGACACCTTAGCCATAATTGCTGACAAATCTAGTACCGTTTATCTGTGGGATGCCAACACAAACAAAACAAGCCAGGTGGACAGTGGCATGAGGTAAGTAAAACTCTTCTTGTAAAATGCATGTCAAGAATCAGACTAGTACAGTATGCCCTTCTTGGTGCAACATCCTATACTCATTTGGAAGCTGAAACTAATGCAGAATGCAACAGCCTGCTTCTTAAGTGAGGTGTGTTGCCACAAGGACGTTACACTGGTGTTTTGTAGCCTTAATTGGCTATCTGCAGTTTCAAGGTAGAGCATTTCTGTAGGTTTTGGTCTATAATGGCCTTGACCAGTCTACTTGAGAAATTACCTCTCCCCATGACATGTGCTACTACCAAAATTGGGATCAATAGAAACACTTGATCTGGAATCCATTCAGTTAAAAGAGAGGCTGCTACTGGGAAGGTGCTTTCCCTAAGGGTTCCTCAACTTTGGAACTTGTTTCCCACACCAGGGTTCTAAAAAGGATGAATCTCTTGACCTTCAGGTGTATTGCAAAGATCTTTCAATACAGCTTTTGTGGATCAGGTGTTGCTGAAGGGCAATATCTAACCTTGTTGCTGTAAAGATTAGTTGGTCATTGTTGGTATATGATGGAGTTTGCAGCTGGATATTTTTTTACGGTATGATTTGTGTTTTTAAAGGAATGTCAAGAGTGCCTAAATCCTGAGAGAGTCTCCATCTATTATTAGTTACATAGCAGTAGCACCCACAATGTGCTCGGTACTTTTGAAGCACATACAATAATAAAGTCCCTGCCCCAAAGTCATTCATCAGCAACAGAAAAAATATTTCCCTCTTCACATGACTTATCAGAAACTTGATCCTGATTAACAGTCACAGACTCTGAATGCGTCTTATTTTGCTCGCTTTTACTTTATGTCCATCCAATCTACCTAGCTGGGATATGAGCAGCCCCTGTTACAGAAATATCTATTCCTTTAGTACTTTTGCTTCTATTACCATTTATTATGCTCTTCATGTTTATTACTTTTTAAACTAATAATAAAACAGACAAAATGTCCTTCAAGGGCATTTGCATACATCAATTCTAAAATCCAATTACATGAGGGAGACTGTATCCGTAAGGAAGCCACACCTAATTGCATACAACAATATAAATGCAACAGAAATATCAGGACTTGGGCTTGGCTGACAGATTAGGCTGCAGGGAGATTGAAATAATATTATCTTTTTACTAAATTAAGATATTAGCTTTTTGTATTAACTCTTTAAAAAATCACACAAAACACAGCCTTCCTCTGTCTGAAACTCAAAGCAAAAAAGCTTGTGCTAAGTTTCTTACTACGTTCCATAGTCTGTCAATCAAAGAACCATGATCTACCATGTGAATACAGTCATGATCAGTCCCAACTAAACCGTTAAAATACAAAAAAAATTCAGAAAAGCACCATCTTTGAAAGCATTTCTTAGAAATTTGTTGTCAACTTGATTATCTCTGATATATTTGAAAGTATATCAAGGATGCTTAGAGCTTATGCACAGATGCCCACTTTTAGCATTTGTATATGTCTAAATATTTAAACAAACCAGCTCCCCCACCCTGGTTCATCGCTATTTTGTGAATGCTTAAGCAAGTCTGAAAGTGGCAAACTCACCCTAAACAAATGAATTAAAAAGTTTAGCTCAGGTTTACACAACACTGTGCAAATACAAAACAAAAAATTGTAGTTAACAATGTGATTGTTTTTTAAATTTAAAAGAGAATCTCACTGATATGCCATATAAGATGATTTTATTGTTTTTTTTTAATATTTCAGAGACCCAATGTCTTTCTTGCTTTGGTCCAAAGTTGGAGCCTTGCTTGCTGTTGGAACAACTAAGGGAAACTTGCTTATTTATAACCGACAGACTTCTCGCAAGATTCCTGTCCTTGGTATGTACTATACTGAATTCATTGGGTTTGTATGTTTCTAACTGAGAGCAAAATTTTACTCATAGTGTTAAGATTCCTTTGTGTTGAGTGTAAAAATATAATAATCTATAACTGTAACTCCAAAATGTATCCTTGTTCAAATGGCTACTTCTGTTTTATTATTCTTACTAGAATGGTTTCTTATAGAATACTTTGTAAAACACCTCTGTGATGACCTAGTGGCAAAGTTCTGTGCTGTCATGTGGGAAACTTGGGTAAAAAAGTCTCCCTTGCTCCACAGGCCAGAAAATTGGCTGTGGAATTTTTTGTGTTGATACACTATCTTGCCCATGGTATATTTGAGGAGAAACATCAATAAACTTCAGAGTCCCATTTGGGCAGGAAAATGGAGGCTGCGGTAAACGGCTTGGGAGGTTTGATACAAATCAAGTGGGAAGATGAGAAGTTCCTTAAGGTTCCATAAAGATACAAAGGCTTCCCTCTCGGGGATTTTTTTTTTTAACAAGAAACAAACTTTGATAACAAATATTTTCCACGGGCTATCATGCCTTCTTGAATATTCACCATGTCAGTTTTTTGTTTCACACCCTAATTATTTTCTAAAAATGTACATACTTGAATTACATTAATCTTCCCTTTAATTTTTTAATGATTTTTAAAATGTGTATTGTAGGGCTCAAACCTGCATAGGCTGGGTTATGAATTAGAGGCCACATTTCCATCTCTAATTTTGCATGGATTTTTATACATATAAATTTGATATATATCTGTTTTTCAGGTAAACACACCAAGCGGATCACTTGTGGTTGCTGGAGTACTGAAAACCTGCTGGCACTAGGTAGTGAAGACAAAATGATAACTATTAGCAATCAGGAAGGAGATACTATAAGACAGGTAATAATAACAGCATCTTTATCTAACTGTTATACTTAGTTAATGATCCTGGGGCAAGATTCTGTGCTGATCTCTGAGAGTCAGAAAACTGGACTCTCAGCCCAGTTGGAGTGGATGCTAAAGTGGCTGTAAGTCATCTTTGTACTCTCCCAATCCTGGACTACTCCCAGGGCTGGAGCATGATGTCAGCATACTTTGGGGCCTGTCTAAGTTATAGCAGCCTCTTTGGGTTGCCCTATGGGCTGCAGACTCTGCAGTGCTGCATGTTATGGGCCTGTCCCTGAAATGCTGCTCACCACCACTGCCCTGGTTTATCCCCTATGCCAGGGCTTGCAAGGGGTCCTTGGAAAACAGTCTTATGGCTGTCTTCCACAGTGTCTGTACCAGGGGAATTCTTCCTTGGCCAGATACAGGGCTTTTAGGGCACCTTCAGGATGCTCCAGCCCTTTTACTCTTTGTAAAGTGCCTGGAGTAGGGATGAGGATCTTGCCCCTGAAGTGTAAGGTAGACCATTACACCTTTTGAGATGCTGATTCCTTTCTTCCCTCTGATCAGAGAGTTCTAAATGTTTTCTTATGTAAATTAGAATCCTTGTGGGCAAAGGCAGTTTTTGGATATGCACATCGTTTTATAGAATTCACTTAATTTCAAATAGTAGAAACAGTGGTTCACTGAATACTTTTTTTAAGAGCAGACTGAAATCTTATTTCTTCAAATGATTGCAGACATTTCTCCCAGGTGTGCACACACCCAGTGTAGTTAATCTGGAGAACTTTGCTTAGCACTCCCTTTTGGGGTGGCACTCCCTCCCTTTGGCCTTTCATAGCCCTTCCCATAGCTATTTAAGTGCAACGCTGCCTTGACCTCCCTCAGTTCCTTCTCACTGCCTGCAGCTTGAGTTGAAGAATTCTGTGTGATATCAAATATCATGTTTTCTATCACAGTGCTTTCCTATGATCTTGTGTATGTAGTTAATTATAGTAGTGCCCTTAGGATTTAGTTAATTAGTAGTAGTTAGTTAAGTAGGATTTAGCCTGGTGTGATGCCTTCACCAGGTTTTAAACACCGCCTGTCATGTGGGGTGGCTGTCTCTAATAGTGACCCCACACTCCATGTTTATTGTGCGTTGGGGAAGGGCACATTAAAGAAAAATGCTCCATCTGTAAGTTGCTCAAAAAGAGAACCTAGGTGGCTAGAGACTTGCACCTGAAACAACACCTTATGCCTGCTTCAGTGCTGGGAACCTCTGCAGATTGAATAGAGCTGGGCCATCTACCCCTCACTGGTACTGAGTCAAGATCAGTGGGACACCATACTGTCAACTCCAGTACCATCTGTGGGCATCCACTGAGTCTGGTATCAACAACATCAGTGTCGGCATCAACTGTTTTCATGCCCCGATGTGCCAGGTAGCACTGGACTTGCTAGGCTTTTCTAGTTCCTGATTCTCTCTCAATACAGGAGTATTCAGCTGCAATGGCTTCTTCTGTGCCCTTGCAGAATTGTCACCATTACTGGCACCATTTTCCACCATTCCTGAAAGTCTTTGATTCCTCTTGGGGATTACCATCTGTACAGGGATCCACATTGGTCCTTCAGTAAGGACAGAAGCTCTTGGCCCAGTACATACTGGCCACCAATGCTGTTTACTTATCCTAAATGGCTTCCTTGGGATCCTTAGGATGTTCCTCAATCTGCAAGGTCCTGACCTTGGCTCAGTCCAGGGCAAGGTCGCCAATCCCCTCGGTAGTGTCCCTTCTTGAGCTGCCTACACTGCAGACACAGACCAAGGTTGCTCCCTCTGAGCTGATTCAGCCTGAACCATTGTAACGGGTACATGTGTTGCTGCAGGAGATCCCCATTGGTTCTGCTCTCTTCCTCCTCACCTGATGATTCCACAGTGCTGGATTTCTCCTCTTTTGTGCCTGAGAATTTTAAATCCTTTGAAGATCTCCTGAGGCAAATGGCTTCAGGCTGAGTTTGCGCAAATACATCAAATTGGTGGGCATTCTCCAGTCCTCAGCTCCAGGAAGGGTAGCTCTCTCAATAAATGAAGCACTTTTGGAACTCACAAAGACTTTGTGTCATACCCCAGCTTCCTTACCAACTACAACAAAGCATACTGACAAAAGGTATTACGTACCCCTGTGGGTTTTTTGAGTGCTTCTTTTCACATCAAGCCCCAAATTCTATTGTTGTGATAGTGGCAAATGAGAGACTATGTTGGGAGAGAGATAAATCCATGCCTAAAGACTTTGGGCTTGTCTACACTGAAACGCTATCATGGCACTCTGCAGCTGCCCCGCTGTAGTGCTTCGCGCTGGGAGTGTGGGGGACCAGAGTGTTACCAGGCTGCTGAGAGGCAGGTGCCCAAGGGGGAGCACCTTGGGGAGCATCACACGGCAGCCAGGCTCCATGGGCAGCGGCCGGCTCCAGGATGTGTTGTCGGCCAGTGCCAGGCGCCTTCAGGGCAGAGGTGTATCAGGGGCACATCAGAGCTGTGCTGCCCACCCTGCCTGGGGAGTGCCCAGCTGTGCAGAGGTGGCTGGCTCGGGGAGCAGGGCAGGGAGGGCTGCCCGGTCGCCAACCAGCACCATGGCTCCCATAGCCTGGAGAGCCAGGGGCCTGGGCAGGCCAGGCAGCTCCCACCAGCTTCTGATCTGCAGGCTCCTGGCAGGAGGTGACAGTTTTCAAACTGTGGGGCACATTAGGAGGCAGAAATTTCGGGGGGCATGCGAATATGATTGCTCGCCCTAGGTGTTAAATTTTGCTCTCAAGCAGGTCTCTTTAATAGACACCTTCTATCTGAATTGGTGATTGGTGTTGAGGTATGTCTCCCCCCCACAATCCCACTCATTCCACATGTTGTTGTCAAACTGAAGTTGGATCAAGCCAAACTGATTCTCATTGCACCAGTGTGGCCAAGACCACATTGGTTCTCTGACCTTCTCAATCTACCTATTTGACCTTCCAGTTCTTTTCTCCTCTATCCTGACCTACTGATTCGACACCACAGTCAAATTTGGCATCCGGTGCTGAGCAGTCTGCACCTCGTGGTGTGGATGCTGCATGGTTAGATGAGGAGGAAGCACTTCAGCAACTTCTGCTTAGTAGTAAGCCCCATCCTCTAGGGCTGCCTATTTGGCCAAATGGAAAAGTTTTTTGGTTTGGTCACTAGCCCGGGGAATTCAGCCAAGGCAAGCCTATATTCAGGACGTTTTTGCATTACCTGTTACATTCTCTGGTGTCTCTCTCAGCTTCTTGAGGGTCCATTTAGCGGCAATCTTGGTGTTCCATCCTCTGATCCAAGGGAAGTCAATTTTCTCAAACTTCATGGTAGTGAGATTTCTAAGAGGAGATGTCAATTTCTTTCCACCTGTGAAAGAGGAGGTTTCTTTGTCGGACCTTAGTACTGTATTGGCTGCACTCATAGGATCTCCATTTGAGCCCATAGCAACCTGTTCTCTGTCGCTTCTTTGCCAAAAGATGGCCTTTCTTTTGCCGCAAGGAGAGCGAGTGAACTGCAGGTCCTGATGGCAGAGCCTCTATATACGCAATTTTTCAAAGACAAACTGACTCTGCAGCTGCATCCAAGATTTTTGTCTTAAGGTGGTTTACTGTTTTACCTTCATCAAACAATATACTTACCTGTATTCTTTCTGAGATGGACTCAAATACAGATGAACAGCACCTTTATACATTGGATGTGAGACCTAGCTTAGCATTTTATCTGTAAGGGATTAAAGAATTTTATCACCTCAGCTTTTTGTCTTCTGTGGGAATCAGATGAAGGAGATCAGTTGGTTTCCATATGGATGATTTCCAGAAGGATTACTTCCTGCATTACAGCAGCATATGAGGTAGCTCAGATGCACCTCCACAGACACTGGTAACTCATTCAACAAGGTCCCAAGCATCTTCTGTTGTTCTCAGTAATGGTTCTGTATGTTTTCAGTGCTGCTGTCTAGTCTTCTGTGCGTATTTTTATAAGACACTATGCTATTTTGACTGCATCTCAGTCTGATGCCACTTTGGAAAGGCAGTCGTCCAGTTGCTGTTTAACTACAGCCCAACCCCAAGCCCTACCTCCTTCAGTTACTGCTTGTGAATCACATGAGTGGAATATACATCTGCAGTCATTCGAAGATGAAAAACAGTTACCTATCTGTACTGTATCTGTTGTGCTTTGAGATGTTAGTGCAGACACGTATTCCACAACCCACTTTCTGTCCCCTCTGCATTGGAGTCTCAAATCTTGATACTCAGTGTAAAGGAACTAAGGAGGGGTCGGGGTGGTGGTGCCTTTAAATAGCTATGGGAGTGGCTAAGAGGGGCCCTATGGGCACTGCTAAGCAAAGTTCTCCAGCTTCAGTGCAATGGCTGTGTGCACACCTGAGTGGAATACATGTCTGCACCTGTGTCTCAAAGACCAGCGGATACAGTACAGATAAGTAGCTGTTTTTTCTTTAGCTGGACCCTAGTCTGGGGAGAGTTCAAATGAATCTATGTTTGGCTGTATTTTATATATAGTAAATGGCTTTGGAATTCATATGGGAACAACACTATATAAATACAACAGGAATCTCTTTTTGGGTGGGTAGACGGCTACTTGTTTCATCTCATCCACTTTTGTCTCTAAATGCTCTGTTGTTGGCCCTGTCTTCTTTTCTCACTATGTTCTTTTGCTGCATGACCTCATTTGGTCATGCCACTTCAGTTACTACCCTGTCTACAAAACAACATGAAGATCTACCTGTTCATCTCTATTTACACTTGCATCTCTAGCTGCCTTTTAGACATCTAAACCTGGATGTTCGCTGGCAATTCAAGCTCAGCATGATCAAAACAGAGCCTGCCTTTCTTTCTTTCTTTCTTTCTTTCTTTCTTTCTTTCTTTCTTTCTTTCTTTCTTTCTTTCTTTCTTTCTTTCTTTCTTTCTTTCTTTCTTTCTTTCTTTCTTTCTTTCTTTCTTTCTTTCTTTCTTATTAATGAAGAGAGAATGTTGGAGTTGTGAATAAAGGAGAATAGTGGAATTGTTTTAATATTTATGTATTTATATTGCACTAACACCCCAAATATTCTAGATAGGAAAAGTGTCCTCTTACCTTATCTGTACACTGCTTGGCACACTGTACTACATTAATAAATAATATCTGAATCTGGACTTCCTTCTTGCAGACTTCAGTGAGATCGGATCCCAGTGATATGCAGTTCTCAGTGATGAAGACTGATGAAAGAATATCAGCTAGGGAAAGCACAGTAAGCAGACCAATGCACAACACCATTCAGCGCATTTCAGTTGTTCTGAGTGTAAACAGAAAGCCTTACCTGTGTCTGCCACTTTAGCATACAGTATTACGTAAAAGGTTCAGACGGTGTTATCTGAAAAGGAAGAATTAATTTCATTAAAATAAACAAACTATACGACAAACTAAAGTTGCTGTGGTATCTTTAGAAGAAGAGCTTAAAGTAATAGTAATTCTTAAACATTTCAGACATTTAACTCCTACGATGATTAGTGGTACTCACATTTAAGAACCAAATGCTTTAAGTGGTTATGACCAGAGATGGGCTGAGGCCAAATCTTTGGATACACACACACACTCAGACTTTGGGGAAACTCAAATTTCTTGTTATCAGCTATTACAGGTTTTTTGGGTTTGCACTGGGGCTTGTTTTTTCCCCAAATATGTTGAGAGACAGGATTTTGTGGGGAGTAGGGATTTATTGGTATTTTAATACTCCTAAAATAGGCATTAGCATGAATAGTGCTTCACTTTTAGACTGGGGGCAAACAGAGAATGATCTAAATTAAGATAGAAAATAGCCTTTTTGTTTAATATTCTGGTCATTCCAAGCAAACACAAAGTATGAGACATAAAACAAGTTCTCCCTTGTTTTCCTGTTATAGGTATTCTAGTAATAAGCCTCTGCTTTATGATGATCTCCTCCCCTCCCTATTTTACCCTGCATTGAGCTAGCTGCTTCATAGAATCATAGAATATCAGGGTTGGAAGGGACCCCAGAAGGTCATCTAGTCCAACCCCCTGCTCAAAGCAGGACCAATTCCCAGTTAAATAATCCCAGCCAGGGCTTTGTCAAGCCTGACCTTAAAAACCTCTAAGGAAGGAGATTCTACCACCTCCCTAGGTAACGCATTCCAGTGTTTCACCACCCTCGTAGTGAAAAAGTTTTTCCTAATATCCAATCTAAACCTCCCCCACTGCAACTTGAGACCATTACTCCTCGTTCTGTCATCTGCTACCATTGAGAACAGTCTAGAGCCATCCTCTTTGGAACCCCCTTTCAGGTAGTTGAAAGCAGCTATCAAATCCCCCCTCATTCTTCTCTTCTGCAGGCTAAACAATCCCAGCTCCCTCAGCCTCTCCTCATAACTCATGTGTTCCAGTCCCCTAATCATTTTTGTTGCCCTTCGCTGGACTCTCTCCAATTTATCCACATCCTTCTTGAAGTGTGGGGCCCAAAACTGGACACAGTACTCCAGATGAGGCCTCACCAATGTCGAATAGAGGGGAACGATCACGTCCCTCGATCTGCTCGCTATGCCCCTACTTATACATCCCAAAATGCCATTGGCCTTCTTGGCAACAAGGGCACACTGCTGACTCATATCCAGCTTCTCGTCCACTGTTACCCCTAGCTCCTTTTCCGCAGAACTGCTGCCTAGCCATTCGGTCCCTAGTCTGTAGCTGTGCATTGGGTTCTTCCGTCCTAAGTGCAGGACCCTGCACTTATCCTTATTGAACCTCATCAGATTCCTTTTGGCCCAATCTTCCAATTGGTCTAGGTCCTTCTGTATCCTATCCCTCCCCTCCAGCGTATCTACCACTCCTCCCAGTTTAGTATCATCCGCAAATTTGCTGAGAGTGCAATCCACACCATCCTCCAGATCATTTATGAAGATATTGAATAAAACCGGCCCCAGGACCGACCCTTGGGGCACTCCACTTGATACCGGCTGCCAACTAGACATGGAGCCATTGATCACTACCCGTTGAGCCCGACAATCTAGCCAGCTTTCTACCCACCTTATAGTGCATTCATCCAGCCCATACTTCCTTAACTTGCTGACAAGAATACTATGGGAGACCGTGTCAAAAGCTTTGCTAAAGTCAAGAAACAATACATCCACTGCTTTCCCTTCATCCACAGAACCAGTAATCTCATCATAAAAGGCGATTAGATTAGTCAGGCATGACCTTCCCTTGGTGAATCCATGCTGGCTGTTCCTGATCACTTTCCTCTCATGCAAGTGCTTCAGGATTGATTCTTTGAGGACCTGCTCCATGATTTTTCCAGGGACTGAGGTGAGGCTGACTGGCCTGTAGTTCCCAGGATCTTCCTTCTTCCCTTTTTTAAAGATTGGCACTACATTAGCCTTTTTCCAGTCATCCGGGACTTCCCCGGTTCGCCACGAGTTTTCAAAGATAATGGCCAGTGGCTCTGCTTCTTTGTCTGATAGTAATGCTACTTACTTGGTCACCAGAGAATGCAAAAAGAGAGCATTGAAAACAGCCTTTCTTCCCCTAGCGACAAAATCTATCATCTCTGGGGATTTCCTCAAATAAGAAGCATTTATCTAGCTAGATATTAAATTGTATGTCTTCATAATTTTAAGGAAATCATTTTAAAATTACTTGAATAACTTTTAAGGAAATTTCATTACATTATTAAATATTTTTTATGTTTAGAAATGTTATCTGTTTAGAAGCTTCATTTATATAATTGCACTGTCAGTGATTAACATTAGACACTAGAGTTACAATACGGTTTCCTTGCACTCTATGGATGACAATTCTCTGCATCCCAAAAAACACAATATCCTTTGATTTTGTGTTATAACTTGACCAATGGAACTAGACCTTGAACTGAATTCTGAAGGATAAAAGCTTTTCTTTTAGTAAAAACAGTAGTGTTTTTATTTTAAAATGGTGTTCTCACTGGGTATGTTTTTCACTTTCTCAATTGGCAGGTAAGCGTGGTGGTTGGCAAGAAAACATTGTTTCTTTTTAATTTGAATGATCCTGATAACCCAATTGATCTAGAATTCCAGCAGCGCTATGGCAACATTGTAACCTATAGATGGTGAGTAAGCACTAACTTCTTAATATCGCAAGAAAAAGCTGAGGTTTTTATCTTTCTAATGTTGTTTATTTTAATTTCTGATATTTATCCCACTATCACATCAGGATTTTTTTGGCTATGCAGTAGTCCTTTTAATACAATATTCCTTTTAGACTAAAGCAGTGGTTCCCAAACTGTGGGGTGCGCCCCTCTAGGTGAATATGGAGGAATGTTCAGGGAGTGCATGGTGGGGCTCAAGTCAGTTCCCACAGGGAGCGGGGAGGGAGCACCACCCAACCCCGCTTTATCCCCAGCCAAGCTCTGGCTCCAGCTGCAGCTCCACCCCAATCCCAGTTCCAGCCGCAGGTCTGCTCTGGCCCCAGCCCCCGCTCCTCTATGTCCCCTACTCCACCCCCAGCCCAGCCACCGCTCCTCTATGTCCCCTACTCCACCCCCAGCCCAGCCACCGCTCCTCTATGTCCCCTACTCCACCCCCAGCCCAGCCACCGCTCCTCTATGTCCCCTACTCCACCCCCAGCCCAGCCCCCGCTCCTCTATGTCCCCTACTCCACCCCCAGCCCAGCCACCGCTCCTCTATGTCCCCTACTCCACCCCCAGCCCAGCCCCCGCTCCTCTATGTCCCCTACTCCACCCCCAGCCCAGCCCCCGCTCCTCTATGTCCCCTACTCCACCCCCAGCCCAGCCACCGCTCCTCTATGTCCCCTACTCCACCCCCAGCCCAGCCACCGCTCCTCTATGTCCCCTACTCCACCCCCAGCCCAGCCACCGCTCCTCTATGTCCCCTACTCCACCCCCAGCCCAGCCACCGCTCCTCTATGTCCCCTACTCCACCCCCAGCCCAGCCACCGCTCCTCTATGTCCCCTACTCCACCCCCAGCCCAGCCCCCGCTCCTCTATGTCCCCTACTCCACCCCCAGCCCAGCCACCGCTCCTCTATGTCCCCTACTCCACCCCCAGCCCAGCCACCGCTCCTCTATGTCCCCTACTCCACCCCCAGCCCAGCCACCGCTCCTCTATGTCCCCTACTCCACCCCCAGCCCAGCCACCGCTCCTCTATGTCCCCTACTCCACCCCCAGCCCAGCCCCCGCTCCTCTATGTCCCCTACTCCACCCCCAGCCCAGCCACCGCTCCTCTATGTCCCCTACTCCACCCCCAGCCCAGCCACCGCTCCTCTATGTCCCCTACTCCACCCCCAGCCCAGCCACCGCTCCTCTATGTCCCCTACTCCACCCCCAGCCCAGCCACCGCTCCTCTATGTCCCCTACTCCACCCCCAGCCCAGCCACCGCTCCTCTATGTCCCCTACTCCACCCCCAGCCCAGCCCCCGCTCCTCTATGTCCCCTACTCCACCCCCAGCCCAGCCACCGCTCCTCTATGTCCCCTACTCCACCCCCAGCCCAGCCACCGCTCCTCTATGTCCCCTACTCCACCCCCAGCCCAGCCACCGCTCCTCTATGTCCCCTACTCCACCCCCAGCCCAGCCACCGCTCCTCTATGTCCCCTACTCCACCCCCAGCCCAGCCCCCGCTCCTCTATGTCCCCTACTCCACCCCCAGCCCAGCCACCGCTCCTCTATGTCCCCTACTCCACCCCCAGCCCAGCCACCGCTCCTCTATGTCCCCTACTCCACCCCCAGCCCAGCCACCGCTCCTCTATGTCCCCTACTCCACCCCCAGCCCAGCCACCGCTCCTCTATGTCCCCTACTCCACCCCCAGCCCAGCCCCCGCTCCTCTATGTCCCCTACTCCACCCCCAGCCCAGCCCCCGCTCCTCTATGTCCCCTACTCCACCCCCAGCCCAGCCACCGCTCCTCTATGTCCCCTACTCCACCCCCAGCCCAGCCACCGCTCCTCTATGTCCCCTACTCCACCCCCAGCCCAGCCACCGCTCCTCTATGTCCCCTACTCCACCCCCAGCCCAGCCACCGCTCCTCTATGTCCCCTACTCCACCCCCAGCCCAGCCACCGCTCCTCTATGTCCCCTACTCCACCCCCAGCCCAGCCCCCGCTCCTCTATGTCCCCTACTCCACCCCCAGCCCAGCCACCGCTCCTCTATGTCCCCTACTCCACCCCCAGCCCAGCCACCGCTCCTCTATGTCCCCTACTCCACCCCCAGCCCAGCCACCGCTCCTCTATGTCCCCTACTCCACCCCCAGCCCAGCCACCGCTCCTCTATGTCCCCTACTCCACCCCCAGCCCAGCCACCGCTCCTCTATGTCCCCTACTCCACCCCCAGCCCAGCCCCCGCTCCTCTATGTCCCCTACTCCACCCCCAGCCCAGCCCCCGCTCCTCTATGTCCCCTACTCCACCCCCAGCCCAGCCACTGCTCCTCTATGTCCCCTACTCCACCCCCAGCCCAGCCACCGCTCCTCTATGTCCCCTACTCCACCCCCAGCCCAGCCACCGCTCCTCTATGTCCCCTACTCCACCCCCAGCCCAGCCACCGCTCCTCTATGTCCCCTACTCCACCCCCAGCCCAGCCACCGCTCCTCTATGTCCCCTACTCCACCCCCAGCCCAGCCACCGCTCCTCTATGTCCCCTACTCCACCCCCAGCCCAGCCACCGCTCCTCTATGTCCCCTACTCCACCCCCAGCCCAGCCACCGCTCCTCTATGTCCCCTACTCCACCCCCAGCCCAGCCACCGCTCCTCTATGTCCCCTACTCCACCCCCAGCCCAGCTCTGCCCTCATTCCCTCTCCACCCCCAGCCCGGCTCTGCCCTCATTCCCTCTCCACCCCCAGCCCAGCTCTGCCCTCATTCCCTCTCCACCCCCAGCCCGGCTCTGCCCTCATTCCCTCTCCACCCCCAGCCCGGCTCTGCCCTCATTCCCCCTCCACCCCCAGCCCGGCTCTGCCCTCATTCCCTCTCCACCCCCAGCCCGGCTCTGCCCTCATTCCCTCTCCACCCCCAGCCCGGCTCTGCCCTCATTCCCTCTCCACCCCCAGCCCGGCTCCCCCTCTAGCCTCAGCTCCTCCCTCATCCCCAGTTCTGCCCCCGACTCCACCTTCATCCCACGAGCCAACTGCAGTAATGGAGGGGGGGCACGGACAGGTTCCATTACTGATAAGGGGGGGCACGACAGGAAAAGTTTGGTCACCACTAGACTGAAGGAATCTGCAATTTACACTCCCCTTTACTGAAAATTCTGTTATTTAAAAAGCAGTGATGTCAAAATGAAACAGCAGAGATGTAGTTCCATACCTAGTAATGATATGGTTGCTGAAATTAGTGAGTGGTTTCTGTTTGGAGGAGAAGTTGGTGACACAGAGTCAGGGTACATTCTTGGTATAATCTGTTTTATTTACAAAAATATACACACCCGTGGCTGGCTTTGAGCTGACTTGAGCTCACAGGACTCGGACTGTAAAATTAGACATTCAGGCTCAGGCTGGAGCCCAGGGTCTGTGACTTCCCCCACAACTCAGCCCCAAGTCAGCTGATGCAGGCCAGCTGCAGGTGTTTGATTGCTGTTTAGACATACCAATAAAACCCCTTCAACAACTCTCTGGGTGAGTAACCAGCTTGTATGCAGCCTTTCAGTAAAGAGTTTCTCTTATCTTAATGACCATTTACGGTTTTCCATTTTTGATGAATTGGGGCTCTGTCTGTACAATTTATGAATTCTAGTTGATGTGAAGTTATATTATGAAAAATTGCTGTATGTATGTAAAAATGCCTGGATGTGTGTGGATCCACCATTGCTGACAGATATCAGGTACACACCAGACAGAGACAATGGGGTGATGGCTCAGGACTCAACGACCCTGTTCAGATGCAAACACCTGGGAATGATGAGTGATCTCAAGCTTTGGAAATCCAGTTTATTTTACCCCTCTGAAGGAGGGGGAAAGGTAGGAGCAGCAATAGAAACTTACCAGGAGTAGAACAAAGGCATCCAGGTGACCAGGAGGAGTTTAAATAAGGGAACATACAGTGACAGTGAGCTAGATAGGAAGAAGCAGCATGAGGCAGGAGAGAGCAAGATCACCTAGCAAGTAGCAGCCTCATAGGGCAGGAGGGTCCTGCTCACTTTTTAGAGCCCAGAAGTCCCCAAGCACTCTGGACAGCCCAAAGAATGCCCTGGAGTGGTGAGAAAACTGAGGCAGGGACATAGAATCATGGAAATGTGGGGCTGGAAGGGACCTCAGGAGGTCATCTTGTCCAGCCTCCTCTGCTGAGGCAGGACAAAGTAAACCTATACCATCCCTGACAAATGTTAATCTGTTCTTAAAAGCTTTGAATGATGGAGATTCACAGCCTCCCTTGGAAGCCTATAATCCTAATAGTTAGATAAAGTTTTTCCTAATATCTAACCTAAATCACCCTTGCTGCAGATTAAGCCCATTACTTCTTGTCCTACCTTCACTAGACATGGAGAACAATTGATCACCATCCTTTTATAACAGCCCTTGAGATAATTGAAGATTGTTATCAGATCTCCCCCTCAGTTTTGTTTTCTCAAGACTAAATATACCCAGTCTTTTTTAAAATCTTTCCTCATAGTCAGGTTTTCTAAACCTTTTATCATTTTTGTTCCTGTTCTCTGGACTATCTCCAGTTTGTCCACATCTTTTATTTAAGTTTATCACCTAAAACTGTACACAGTACTCCAGCTGAGACCTCACCAGAGTAGAGTGGGACAGTTTACCTCCAGTGTCTTACATACAACACTCCTGTTAATACACCCTGAATGATATTAGCCTTTTTTTGAAATTTTATCCCATTAAGAACATAACAATCATACTGGATCAGACCACTGGTCCATTTAGCCCCGTATCCTTTCTTCTGACAGTGGCCAATGCCAGATGCTTCAGAGGGAGTAAATAGAACAGGGCAATTTCAAGTGATCCAGTTCCAGCTTCCTGCAGTTGGAGGTTAAGGACACCCAGATCATGGAGTTGCGTCCCTGACCATCTTGGCTAATAGCCATTGTTGGACCTATCCTCCATGAACTTATCAAATTCTTTTTTCAACCAAGTTATACCTTCAAACATTCCATGCCAATAAGTTCCACAGGTTGACTATGCATTGTGTGAATCATAGAATCATAGAATATCAGGGTTGGAAGGGACCCCAGAAGGTCATCTAGTCCAACCCCCTGCTCGAAGCAGGACCAATTCCCAGTTAAATCATCCCAGCCAGGGCTTTGTCAAGCCTGACCTTAAAAACCTCTAAGGAAGGAGATTCTACCACCTCCCTAGGTAACGCATTCCAGTGTTTCACCACCCTCTTAGTGAAAAAGTTTTTCCTAATATCCAATCTAAACCTCCCCCACTGCAACTTGAAGAAGTGTTTTATTTTAAAATTGCTGCCTATTAATTTCATAGTGACCCCTAGTTCTTGTGTTATGTGAAGGGTTAAATTACATTTCCTTATTCATGATTTTATAGATCTCTATCATACTCCTCCTTTTTAATCTCTTTTTTAAGATGAAGAGTGTCATTCTTTCTAATCTCTTCTCATATGAAAAGCTGTTCCATACCCCTAATCATTTTTGGTGCCCTTCTCTGTTCCTTTTCCAATTCTGATATATCTTTCTTGAGATGTAGCGACCAGAACTGTGTGCAATATTCAAGGTGTGGGTGTACCAGCAATTTATGTAGTGGTATCTTGATATTTTCTGTTTTATTATCTATCCCTCTCCTAATAGTTCCTGACATTCTGTTAGCGTTTTTGACTGCTGCCGCATTATTGAGCGGCTGTTTTCAAGGAACTATCCACATTGACTCCAGGATCTCTTTCTTGAGTGGTAATAGCTAATGTAGATCCCATCATTTTGTATGTTTGGGTTATTTTTTCCACTGTGCATCAACATTAAATCTTCATCTGCCATTTTGTTGCCCAGTCACCCAGGTTAGTGAGATCCTTTTGTATCTCTTCACAATCAGCTTTGGACTTAACCATTTTGAATAATTTTGTATCATCTGCAAACTTTGCCACCTCACTGTTTACCCCCTTTTCCAGATCATTAATGAAAAAGTTGAACAGCACAGGTCCCTGTACCGACCCTTAGGGGACCCCTTCTTTTACATCTCTCTGTTGAGAAAACTGACCATTTATTCCTATTCTGCGTTTCCTATTTTTCAGCCAACTACTGATCCACAAGAGGACCGTCCTTCTTATTCCATGACACTTCGTTTGCTTAGAGCTTTTGATTTGGGACCTTGTCAAAAGCTTGTTGAAAGTCCAAGTACTCTATATCAAGGGTTCTCAAACTGGGGGTCGGGACCCCTCAGGGGTCACAAGATTCTTACATGGGGGTTTGCAAGCTGTCGGCCTCCACCCCAAACCCTGCTTTGCCTCCAGCATTTATAATGGTGTTAAATATATAAAGAGTGTTTTTAATTTATAAGGAGGGGTCAGACTCAGAGGCTTTCTATGTGAAAGGGGTCACTAGTACAAAAGTTTGAGAACCACTGCTCTATATCAACTGGATCACCCTTGTCCACGTGCTTGTTAACACCCTCAAAAAATTTTAGTAGATTGGTGAGACATGATTTCCCTTTACAAAAGCCATGTTGACACTTCATCAACATATTGTGTTTATCAGAGGAGTGAAGTTCTGGAATAGCCTTCCAAGGGAAGCAGTGGGGGCAAAAGACCTATCTGGCTTCAAGATTAAACTCCATAAGTTTATGTTGGAGATGGTATGATGGGATAACATGATTTTGGCAATTAATTGATCTTTAACTATTCATGGTAAATAGGCCCAGTGGCCTGTGATGGGATGTTAGATGTGGTGGGATCTGAATTACTACAGAGAATTCTTTCCTGGGTATCTGGCTGGTGAATCTTGCCCACATGCTCAGGGTTCAGCTGATCACCATATTTGGGGTCGGGAAGGAATTTTCCTCCAGGGCAGATTGGAAGAAGCCCTGGGGGTTTTTCGCCTTCCTCTGTAGCATGGGGCACGGGTCACTTGCTGGAGGATTCTCTGCACCTTGAAGTCTTTAAACCGTGATTTGAGGACTTCAATAGCTCAGACATAGGTGAGAGGTTTATTGCAGGAGTGGGTGGGTGAGATTTGGTGGCCTGCATTGTGCAGGAGGTCAGACTAGATGATCATAATGGTCCCTTCTGACCTTAATATCTATGACTCTATCTATGAATCTATGTGTTTGTTGATTCATATTCAATTTGTGATCCACTATAACCCCCAGATCCTTTCAGCACTACTACTGCCTGGCCAATTATCCCGTTTTGTAGTTGTCCATTTGATTTTCCTTCCTAAGTGCAGTACTTTGCACTTATCTTTGTACTGAATTTCATCTTGTTGATTTCAGACCAATTCTCCAATTTGTGAAGTTCATTTTCAATTCTAATCCTGTCCTCTTAAGTGCTAGCAACCCCTCCCTGGTTGGTGTCATCTGCAGATTTTGTAAGCATATTCTCCACTCCATTATCCAAGTCATTAATGAAAATATTGACTTGTACCAGACCCAGCAGGGCTGGCCTTAGGGTTGGGTGGACTGGGCAACAGCCCAGGGATGCCGTTTTAAGGGGGTGTCTCCGGAGCTGGGTGCCTTTCCTTCCCCCACAGTTCTGCTCTGCTGCTGTCTGCATCCACTGCTGCTCCTGCCCTACTCCCCTTCCCTGCTTTGGAGCTGCCCCTAGCCAAGCTGCTCCCAGGAGCCTTCTGTCTGCTGTTTTCCAACAGTGAGGACCTCAATGAGGCGAGGAGACCTAGACACAGGTCCCACCAACAAATATTTTTATATCTGCTGTAGGAAGACTCAGTGCATTTCTCTTTCTTTCTTCAGCAATCTGACTTTCATCCTGTTCAGGAGTTTTTTCTCATATTGTGTTACTGTCTATGCAGCCAGGCTGCCCAGCCATCTCTCTCTCTCTCTAAATGTTGATTTTGCTATAGGTATGGTGATGGCTACATCATGATTGGCTTCTCACGTGGGTGCTTTGTTGTTATTTCTACACACATTCGTGAGATTGGTCAAGAGATTTTTCAAGCTCGCAATCATAAGGATAACCTAACCAGCATTGCAATATCACAATCACTAAACAAAGCTGCATCATGTGGAGACAACTGGTAAGTTATCGTATTTGTTTATAAAATGTCTGAAATAGCAAGTGTCTTAAAGCAAACACTATTATTTATTTTCTTCATTGTTCTGACTTTTGATATCTTGTTTCTTTTTGCTTTTTTTTTTAATCTTTCTTTTTCTGGTTGGCTAATGTGATACTTGAATACAAAAGTTTTAGTGACATACTTTCATTACTGTGTGCTACAGATTAGATACAGAATTCCTGTTAGTAGTACTAGGAATTGTTCATCTAATCCACTTCATGTGCTATTGAGAAAATTTAACCCATTTATAGGATACTAAGGGTTGATCTGCACACCATTTTTGTAACAGTATAATGGTATATCTGTTTAGAAACCAACATAGCTAAAAGTGTGGATGCAATTATCCAGTATAAAGGTGTTTATAACAGTATACCTGAATTTACGGGAATAAGCTATATTGCTGTAGGACTGTTATATCAACTGTATAACTGGGCCCACACAAAGGGGGAGGTTGCACTATTTTTACTGTGTCTATTTTAAAACAAATATAGTGGTACAAACACTGTGTGTAGACAGTCCCTCCATTTGCTTGATGTCTAAACTTGACTCCTTTAGAACAAGGTAAAATGCATGCATCCTGCTCTGAAGCTAAGCAAACTTTGGCTTGGGCAAACCAGTACCTGGAACAGTTTCCAAAGGCTGGGTCCCTCCACTGAGAGACCATGCCACCATCCTTGAAGAGTTTTATCTCAGAAATAGACAAGAAGATAATCTCAATTTCTATGATGAGTATAATGTGAGAGTTGGATTTTCACACTGTGAACAACCAGACAGATTAATTGTTTGCATGTCTTTTATTATATATTTGTATAGCACCTAGCACAACGGAGTCCTGATTATTCATATTTATTATTTGTACTACAGTAGCACCTAAAGACCCTGACCCAGAGTTCTGGGTTGCATTATGTTTGGCATTGGACGGACGGACCCCAAAATGGTGGCCCCTTCTGGATGGAGTTTAGATTCTAACTAAGCTAATGATGGTTGGGGCCTCAGCAATGGCTACTGTAAAGCAAATAATAAACTAGTCCTGCCATCCAGGTGGCACAAGGATATCAGTCTTTGGCAGAGAGCGCTTCCTTGATCAATGTATTGAAACCAGAGTGGTAATGCATGCCATTTACATTATGCAAGAACTGAAGGGCACAGTAGTTGGAATCCAAAGAGACAGCACTATTGCATCAACCACCCGAGGGTATAAAGAGCTGAATACTAAGCTCTTAAGTCTTTCAACTTTAGATCACTAGTTTAAATCCATCCCACTTTCATATTCAGTTGTTTCCACATGGTGATTATTCAGTAGCTTAATGAAAATGAGTCCAGTCTCTAGTAGGTGAGGGTCTGACTCACCAAAACCACCACCACATTTGTTACTAATTGGAACCCTTACTGGCAATCTCAGCAGAAAGGCCAGGGTTTGAATGGATATGGAGACTGAATGTGATCCCCCTCATTCTTCTTTGAGTGCCTGTCTATATATATAAAAAGAAAAGGAGTACTTGTGGCACCTTAGAGACTAACCAATTTATTTGAGCATGAGCTTTCGTGAGCTACAGCTCACTTCATCGGATGCATACCGTGGAAACTGCAGCAGACATTATATACACACAGAGAATATGAAACAATACCTCCTCCCACCCCACTGTCCTGCTGGTAATAGCTTATCTAAAGTGATCATCAGGTTGGGCCATTTCCAGCACAAATCCAGGTTTTCTCACCCTCCACCCCCCCACACAAATTCACTCTCCTGCTGGTGATAGCCCATCCAAAGTGACAACTCTTTACACAATGTGCATGATAATCAAGTTGGGCCATTTCCTGCACAAATCCAGGTTCTCTCACCCCCTCACCCCCCTCCCAAAAACCACACACACAAACTCACTATCCTGTTGGTAATAGCTCATCCAAAGTGACCACTCTCCCTACAATGTGCATGATAATCAAGGTGGGCCATTTCCAGCACAAATCCAGGTTTTCTCACACACACCCCCACCCCCATACACACACAAACTCACTCTCCTGCTGGTAATAGCTCATCCAAACTGACCACTCTCCAAGTTTAAATCCAAGTTAAACCAGAACATCTGAGGGGGGGGTAGGAAAAAACAAGGGGAAATAGGCTACCTTGCATAATGACTTAGCCACTCCCAGTCTCTATTTAAGCCTAAATTAATAGTATCCAATTTGCAAATGAATTCCAATTCAGCAGTTTCTCGCTGGAGTCTGGAAGTGAGTTTGTGTGTGTGGGGGCGGAGGGTGAGAAAACCTGGATTTGTGCTGGAAATGGCCCAACTTGATGATCACTTTAGATAAGCTATTACCAGCAGGACAGTGGGGTGGGAGGAGGTATTGTTTCATGGTCTCTGTGTGTATATAATGTCTTCTGCAGTTTCCACAGTATGCATCCGATGAAATGAGCTGTAGCTCACGAAAGCTCATGCTCAAATAAATTGGTTAGTCTCTAAGGTGCCACAGGTACACCTTTTCTTTATACATCCCAGGCACTCAAGATTGGAGTGTTTTTGGCCAGCAGTGTCCATTGGGGCTGCACAGATGCTGTAAATGTCATTATGCTCACATACTAAAGGCATTACGGGTTTTGCAGGCCTCAGTGCCACTCAGTTCATCATTGCCCATATCTGTGAGATATAGCTCCCTAGTGTCTTACCACAATTTTCAACAACTTTTTGTGGATTGTTGTCTATATTAGTGTTAGTTAGGATAGTTTGCCTGTTGGCAAGGTTTGGTGGTTTACTTCCTTGTTTTCTTTTCATTTTCTCTTTTATCAGGAGCTTCTTCCTAATACTAAGGCTTAGGTCTTATCTGAAGTTGCCTGGCTTTATGTATTGCTCCTCTCTGTATTGTGAGGTGCCATTATAAGTTAATGATGGATATCCCAGATGCGTTTTTTGGATGGAGAGGGTCATATCCCTGATAAATGCAAGTCCTTTTTCTAAAAGGACTTGAAGGCAAGAGAGGCACTCCTTAAGCTGTTCGTATTTGACTGCTCTATGCAGCCTGCATCTGATCCAGGGTGAGGAGAGCCCCCTTTTCCCCAGGCAGGTTTGATTTCAGTCCAGCCCATATGAGTTCCAATTACACTAGTTTGTGGGCCCCAACTTCTAAGACTGTCCCAACTATGGAAGTGGGTAGGACTGGAAAGGTCTGAACCTTGGAGAAAAAGGAGCATTACTCCTTTGGGAAGAGCAGGGGCAGATCCCTGCCGGGAATTCCTAGTAAAAAGAGCTCCAAGTTCCCTTTCCAGTCCCAATCTAAAGAGACTCCTTTGTCTGAGTGGAGTACCTCTGGAACTCTGAGGGAGTAAGTTACCAAAACTCTGGCACGTCTCAGGAATCAAAACTAGCTGCCTCTGAGACCAGAGCATCAGGGGCTACTTCAAAACCAAGTGCTCTGCCATCAACTGTTGCAGCACCAACCCTTTTTGATACCGGTCTCTTTGGTACTGTTTCCTTCGACAATGAGTACTTCAGCACTGGACACATCAGCATAATCCACCTTGGTGCTATCCATCGCCACACTGAGATTACGGCACCACCTTTCTCCATAGTGAAGAAGCATGCTGTATCAAAGGATATTCATGTCCTCATGAGCCAGAATCTCCATTGCTCTACACAGAGCTAAATTTCCTCACCAGAATGACTGGTGGTCATTCAGTGCAGACTGGGTGGTCTGCTCAGTGCAGGTTAACATTGTAACCTAGCACACTAGCTTCAGCAGCCTCCCCCTTAGACGTAGAGTGCTCTTGCTTCTCATCAAATTCCCAGCACATCAGGGAGGGATCCCCTACATATTCACCAAGGACCCCCTCATTTGATCCTTATGCCTCTGAAAGAGAGTCAAGTGCTTCATTCATGGCTATATCATATAGGGGATATGTGAATAGACATATGCCCTGGTCCCCTTCTCCTGGCCCCCAGGACCTTTTCTATGTAACATTCCATTATGGCCCTGTTAGAACTCCTGACGTCTTCATCATATGAGGCACCACCCTTCTGCACCACCATCCAGAGGAAAACCTCCTTTCCTGCACCTCCCCAGGGACGTAGGATTTCTCAGTTTGCAGTCCATGATGTTTGTAGGACCTTTTTTGGAAAGGTCCAGATCTTTCAGAGTTTCTACAAGATAGTATTTGCTGATAGAATGAAGGGTCAAGTGATATAAGCTTGGAGTATCCAAATGGATGTTGGGCTATATCAGGGTCTGTAATGAGCTAGCTAGTTTATATCCTCCTGCTGAGATTAGGGCTCTTTCTACAGGGCCCAGGCAGCCTCTGCAGCTTCTTTGCAAACTATACCCATTCCAGACATCTTCAGGGCAGCTACTTGGGGTTCAGTTCATACTTATACAGTTCATACTTCCATTCCCTTGTGGAAGCATTGAAATCTGATGCTTCTTTTGGCAGAACAGTGCTGAAATCTTTAAGTATACTCCAAGCACCCACTTCCTTACATTAGGTTACTGCTTGTGAGCCACCAAAAGTGGAATATATGTAGACAAGCACTCGAAGAAAGAAAAGTTACTTACAGTAAATGGCGTTCTTTGACATATGTTGTCCATATATATTCTACAACCCTCCTTCCTTCCCTGCTACTGTGGAATCCTATAACACCTAGGTGGTGGCAAAGGAACTAAGTGGCAGTTGGGCACACACTGCCCATTATGCCCTCAGTCCTGGAGCATGTGGACACTTCAGGAACATGTGTGGCCCCAGAAGATAGAGCTGGCAAAAAGATCCAATCTCAACCACATGGGATACATGCTCACCAAGAGTAGAATATATATATGGACAGTACATCTTGAAGGATTCCAGTTACTGTAAAGTAATTTACTTAGGGATAATCCCTCCAGAATAGGGTTGTGGCAAGTGATGCAGCAGGGTAGGAAAGTTCCACAGTGCAGTAGCAGCACAAAGACTTCATGCTCCTGTGTTCTGAATCTAGCAACTTTTAACTGATGTTAGTGTTTGTGGTCCAGGGACCAGTTGCTTAGGTCCATGATTCAGTGTTAGCCCATCGGGTGCTTCTATGTGTGTGCATGAGTGTATCTTGACAGAGCCACATGAGAAAGGGTAGTGTTATTTTTCCCATCCTTAAAGTCCTGAATGGAAAACTCCTCTTCCGCTTCTCAATATTTTTGTCCCATGAGAGGATGGATCATTCTCCCAGTGTCCAGGAAGAGCGCTCTATGATCATAATCATGCATCCATATAAGTAACATGATGTCTGTGCAACCAGCCTCAGTATTCAGTGCAGAAACTAAAATGCATACAAGAAGTCAGACACATTTGATTTTGGGAAATGATTTCAGTTTAATATTTCTCTAAATTAATTTTTACTTGGCTTCCTATATATACTAAAGTATATAATGTCTAGGTCAGAGGTGGGCAAACTATGGCCTGCGGGCCACAGGGACCATCCTGCCCGGCCTCTGAGCTTCCGGCCGGGGAGGCTAGCCTCCAGCCCCTCCCCTGCTGTTCCCCCTCCCCCGCAGCCTCAGTGTGCTGCACTGCCAGCGCTCTGGCCCGCTGCTCCTGCCAGGCCATGGGGCAGCGTGGCTGGCTCCAGCATAGTAAGGGGGTGGGGAGCAGAGGGTGCCGGGGGGCACACAGGGGGCAGTTGGATGGGGCAGAGGTTCTGGGTGGAGGCGGTCGGGGAACGGGGGGGCTGCATAGGTGTGGGAGTCCCGGGAGGCCTGTCAGGGGGTGGGGGTGTGGATATGGGGTTGGGGCAGTCAGGGGACAGGGAGCAGGTGGGGTCGGATGGGTCAGGAATTCTGGGTGGGGGCAGTCAGGGGACAGGGAGTGGTTGGATTGGGCGGACGTTTGGGGGGGCGGTGGGGATGGGGAACAGGGGGGGTTGGATAAGGGTGGGGTCCGGGGGGGCGGTCAGGGGACAAGGAGCTGGGGGGTTGGATTGGTTTGGGGATTCTGAGGGGGGCAGTCAGGGTGCAGGAAGTGAGTGAGGGGGCGGATAGGGGGCGGGGGCCAGGCTGTTTGGGGAGGCACAGCCTTCCCTACCCGGCTCACCATATAGTTTTGCAATCCTGATGTGGCCCTCGGGCCAGAAAGTTTGCCCACCCCTGGTCTAGGTTGACAGTGTCTGTTTTTCAAAAACTACATATTTGGGGAACCTAAAGCACTTGGCATTCTCCCTTTAATATTTTTTTTTCTCCATAATGAACTTCTCTCTCTTCATTAACTACTTTCAGTTCATGATGGTTAGGATGGTAGTTCTAGTAAAGGTAGTGACTGTTTGTTTATATTTTGTTTTAGCATTAAGATTCATGACCTGTCAGAACTGAAAGAAATGTATGCTATAATAAACCTGGATGATGAAAATAAAGGTATGATAAAGTTTCCAAAGCTGATAGATATTTTGGCAAATCATGTAAAACAGAATTTTGTTTACATTAACATGTTTACAGGGGGGAATGTACAGAGAAGAATATTTATTGAAAAGCTGTCTAAATATAGACTATTGTTAACTCCCTCCTTTCCAATGTGTATGTATTATGAGATGGTCTGTTTGCCAAACTGGGTATTTAACGTAGCTTTTGGGGGCGGAGGTTTGGTGTTTTTTTTTTAACAAAACACATAGATCTTGTTTTCCAAAACAGTTGATTGTCCAGTATTTTTGAATCTGTAACATAGTATATTCAAATTACTAAAATAATAATGTGTTTATTTTTTCCCGTTTTGCTTTTCTGAGAGGCATGTTCTTGTGCTAAGAGTATGTATATCTCTGGAGCAGGAGTCCCTCCCACTGTTACCTCCTATTTCAATATTGGATTCATTTATTGTGAATTTTGATAAAATTCACTCTGAAACTAAGACCAAATTAGCGGGTTATGGTCTGTGATGATAAACTATTTCTGTTCCATTCTACATAGGTTTTTATACTTAAGTACAAAGGGTGTGAAAAAATTAGGGCTGTCAAGCAATTAAGAAATTAATCGCAATTAAAAAAATTAATTGTGCGATTAATCACACTGTTAAACAATAATAGAGTCCCATTTATTTAAATATTTTTGGATGTTTTCTACATTTTCAAATATATTGATTTCAATTACAACACAATACAAAGGGTACAGTACTCATATTATTTTTGATTACAAATATTTGCACTGTAAAAAAACAAAAGAGATAGTATATTTCAATTCACCTCATACAAATACTGTAGTGCAATCTCTTTTATCATGAAAGTTGAACTTACAAATGTAGAATTATGTACAAAAAAAAAACTGCATTCAAAAATAAAACAATGTAAAACTTTAGAACCTACAGGTCCACTCAGTCCTACTTCAGCCAATCGCTCAGACAAACAAGTTTGGTTATAATTTGCAGGAGATAATGCTGCTCATGTCTTGTTTACAGTGTCACCTGAAAGTGAGAACAGGCATTCGCATGGCATTGTTGTAGCCGGCATTGCAAGATATTTACGTTCCAGATGCGTCCATGCTGATGACTGGTTCTGCTCGATAATGATCCAAAGCAGAGCAGACTGACACATGTTCATTTTCATCATCTGAGTCAGATGCCACCAGCAGAAGGTTGATTTTCTTTTTTGGTGGTTTGGGTTCTGTAGTTTCTGCATCAGCGTGTTGGTCCTTTAAGACATCTGAAAGCATTCTACACACCCTGTCCCTCTCAGATTTTGGAAGGCACTTCAGATTCTTAATCCTTGGGTCGAGTGCTGTATCTGTCCTTACAAATCTCACATTGGTACCTTCGTTGCGTTTTGTCAAATCTGCTGTGAAAGTGTTCTTAAAATGAACATGTGCTGGGTCATCATCCAAGGCTGCTACAACATGAAATACGTGGCAGAATGTGGGTAAAACAGAACAGCAGACATACAATTCTCCCCCAAGGAGTTCAGTCACAAATTTAATTAAACACATTTTTTTAACGAGTGTCATGAGCCTGGAAGCATGTCCTCTGGAATGGTGGCCAAAGCATGAAGGGGCATATCTGGCATGTAAATACCTTGCAATGCTGGCTACAAAAGTGCCATGGAAATACCTGTTCTCACGTTGTGGTGACGTTGTAAATAAGAAGAGGGAAGCATTATCTCCTGTAAATGTAAACAGACTTGTTTGTCTTAGTGATTGGCTGAACAAGAAGTAGAATTGAGTGGACCTGTAGGCTCTGAAGTTTTACATTGTTTTGTTTTTGTGTGCAGTTATGTAACAACAACAAAAAAATCTACATTTGTAAGTTGCACTTTCATGACACTACTTTATATGAGGTGAATTGAAAAATACTATTTATTTTGCTTGTTTTTTACAGTGCAAATATTTGTAATCAAGAATAATATACACTTTGATTTCAGTTACAAGACAGAATACAATATATATGAAAATGTAGAAAAACATCCAAAATATTTAATAAATTTCAATTGGTATTCTATTGTTTAACAGTGTGATTAAAACTGCGATTAATTGCGATTAATTTTTTTGAGTTAATTGCATGAGTTAACTGCGATTAATCAACAGCCCTAGAAAAAATATTCTTAAGTAATGAAACTTCGACATGGTCACATTTTTTAAAAACAATAGAATTGTTTGTGGGTTTCACTGACAACCAAGTAGCTATTTTTGTTGTTGTAGTAAAAGCTTGTCAATATTTTAGGTCTAGATCACCTGGCTTGGACAGATGATGGACAGTTGTTGGCAGTGTCTACACAAAGAGGCTCACTTCACGTCTTCTTGACAAAGCTTCCAATCCTTGGAGATGCTTGCGGCACACGGATTGCGTACCTCACTTCTCTTCTTGAAGTTACTGTGGCCAATCATGTTGAAGGAGTATGCTAGCCTATTAATTTTTCACTTAATTTAGGTGTAACTTTTAAATAAGTAATAACAATGAGAAAATTTGGTATGATTTTCTCATAGGAGCTACCAATCACAGTTTCTGTTGAAGTGGAGCCAAACTTTGTTGCTGTAGGTCTTTATCATTTGGCTGTAGGAATGAATAATCGTGCTTGGTTTTATGTACTTGGAGAGAATAGTAAGTATGACTGTAGTTCTCTTATCTTAAAGTATCATATCAACCATTATCTGCAAAATATATGTCCATTTTATAAAATAGGTGTTTTGTTTAACTCTTCTAATATCCTACTTAGTGCAAGGTGTTGTTATTGTATAATCTCATGGGACACCAAAATTCAGGACTGCACATTGGATTCCCAGAATTTGGATTAGTACAAACAAGACATTGTGGAGGCAATTAGAACAAAAATTCAGGGTTCCCAGGATTGGATGAAGCCTTTTATTCTTTATGTCATCAGGTCAAACGCAGCTCATGCTGCCTGAAAGTCACTTCCAGATGAAGGTTGTTTGGCTTATGTAAAATTAGTTAATGGTCTCAGTTGATATTGGCAGTCCTAACAGAGAGGCCGAGGCTAAACTATTCTCAAATTCCTAGCGGTGTTCCCTCCAGAGTTTAGATGGATTGGTGGGCAGAGTGGAAAAGTTTGTGCTATACCTGTTTTTTTAGGCAACAGACTTAAGTCTCGGTACTTGTCAATCCAACATCTTTTATGAATAAAAAGATTACTCTAAAGGGAAAAAGGTCCAGCATAGATGGACTAACTGTAGGTTAGTGAGGTTTTGTTGGGGAAAGAAGGTCCCTTTTAACCCTTAGTAACATAAGGATGCAACTGCTGTCTCATAGTCTCCCATGTTTCTGTCAAGAGTTCCTCCTACTTCTCCACATTTTACTCCCCTGCCTATAATAATTAGATTATTATGAATTACTCAGGTAGGTAGGAAGAACACAAAATGGACCATGCACAATTTCTTTTTTATTTTTTTTTTTGCCCCTTCCCTTCCCCTTAAATTCTGTAGGTGTAAAAAAGCTTAAAGACATGGAGTATCTGGGGACAGTAACCAGTATATGTCTTAATTCTGACTATGCTGCTGCACTCTTTGAGGGTAAAGTCCAGTTGCATATGGTAAGTATACATAAGATTTTGAACTCTGAAAGGCCAGCTGAACTGAGGTGGCAATAGACTGAGGAAGAAATTGTGAGTCCTAATGATAGCAAAATTGGTCTGAGTGGAAGTTAGGTGCTGAGTGGGTGAGGAGATGTAACTAACTGAGGTAGAGTTTAAAACCTTCCAAAAAAGTATTTTAGTAGCAAACATGAGAACAACAACTGAGTTACAGGTGGCTTGCAGAAGTGTACATTCTGTCTTGAAGTGGCAGTGGATGAGAAGAAAGTTCTAGCTTATGAGGTGTTTAACAAGCTTTCTTTGGAAGCTCTGTATGAGGTCTTAGGGGAGCAGCTAGTGGTTTATAAGTGGTACATATGAAAGGGCAAATCTGAGCTAGTTATAACAACTAAGGTAATGCCTTAGTGTCAGTTTCATACAGACAAAATTCATTAATATCTCACTAGTGGTGGTGATTTTAGTTTTGCTTATTCCTTATACTTTAGATAGAAGGTGAAAGTTTGGATGCTCTGGAAGAACGAGAGACTCGACTTTTCCCAGCGGTGGATGATAAATGTCGAATCTTGTGCCATGCTCTTACTGGTGATTTCCTCATCTATGGTACAGATGTAAGTATATTACTTGTTTCAAATTCTTCTTAGATTCAATAAGTTTCTGGTTTTGATTACTTGGACTATTTCTCTTCATACAATAGGCATAAAGTGTATGGTTCTGCTATGCAATGTACCAAGACTTACTTTGTATGCAAGCTATATTTTAGGCAAACAGAGACAAAATTTTAGCCAGCTTCCTGAATTATTTAGGTCTGTGTGTGATGCAGTTGCACTGGCACATTACAATGGTTCAGTTGGTTTTGGTTGATGCTCAGCTTCGTAACTTAAGGCCAAGTCCTGCTTTCATTGAAGTCATTGTCAAAACTGCTATTGAATTTATTATTACACTGGTGCCCAGGGGTATCTATCAAGGATTAGGTCTCCATTGTGCTAGGAGCCTTACAACTTGCAGGAAGAAGATAACCTAGATTATGAGGAACTATTATGTGACAACTGCATAGGAGTATCATCCACCACATGCTGTCTCCTTTACAAACATAAAGGCACAGTTTCTGCCTCCAACAGCTCACAGTCTAAAAAGATACACAGAGTGGAGGGATTAACAGGTGCCCTCTGGGGCACCTGGCATTGGCCACTGTCAGAAGACAGGATACTGGGCTAAATAGACCTTTGTTATGTTCTTATGTTACCACGGTAATGATTAGCCACATCCTAACCTATAAAATTATTTTTAGTTTGTTTGGCTTTGTTTATAAATTGTCTGTATATCTAGAGTTGCCCCTCAACCTTGCATTATTAATGAGAGAGTTTCTTGTAGACATTGCTTTAGAAGTGTGTCTTCACGATGTGTTACCCCCCAAAATCAGACTCCCTGCAGTGGCTTGCCTATATCAGTAAATCAGGTTCTCAATTTGTCTGGTTTTGGTAGGTGAAAGGAGGTGAGCCACCCTAAAGGAATTGCCAAGATTTTACCAGAGGTTTTTCCCCTCTGACCTTTGGAAAACTCCCCAGAACAGGCTAACTCTGTTGACCTTTGGGAGTACACAGATACAGCTATCCACTCAAAGGATTGACACTCGGGCGTAAGTTTTGAAAACAAAAATATTCTTTATTTAATGTATCAATGTTCTCTGATACAATAAATCTTAAAAGCATATATAAACAAAACAAAACACAAATTCTGTTAGCAAAAGTATACACATCAAAGTATCCAATACTGTACTACCATCCAACTGGAAATATATTTAAGTGGTTACATTCTACATGCAGTGATCAGTCACATGTAGGATGCTGAAAGCAAGTTCTTACTTAAATATTAAAACTGTATACATAGTAACAAACATACATACACAAACATCCAACTTTATTATCTCAGGCATTCAGATTCATATATCCTATTTTCTCCTTATACCATGGTCGTCATGCTTACTTTTCCGCAGTCTTCTTCCCCTCAGATCCATCAAATGGTCCTTCTGTTCTGTCATAGCTACTTCTTAGCTGCTGCTGCTGTCTTTGCTTCTCTGCTACTGACTCTGTAACCCACACACCTCCTGGGTGTGGTGTTTTGTCCCATCTAGTGGCACCAAGGTCTCTTAGAGAGAGAGATAAAATGAGTCTGCTCTACAGCCTTAGCTAACAGCTAGTTCGCTTTTAGCTCATTCAGTAGAGGCTCATGCACTAAGCTCTAGAGGTCCCAGGTTCTATCCCTTCTGTCTACTTTACACCTCTGCATGATTGCTTGGTCTGCCACAACAGCTCCCTAGCCCTGTTCTTCCCTTCTTTAGTGATTTCAGCTCTCTTCCTGCTTCTTCTGACTTCTCCTGCTGACAAACTCTCTTCCTTCTGCTCTCTCATTCCAATGTCTCTGACAATGACCAACACACACACTCAAGCATCTCAGCTTTCTGCCTTATACACGCTTTTTGGCCTATTCTGATTGGTTACTTCCTCAGTCCTTCTTGTTAGCATACCTATCCTCCATTCATCTTTAAGCCTACTCTGATTGGTCTGTTCTTATAACCCAATCACAGCTGCTAAATGCATCTATCAATCAACGCTGGATGTGGTTGAAAACCTGTGCCATGCTCAACTGACCCCTCCCTTCAAGTTTTGTAGTGACCTTTATCTCACCGCAGCCTGCCAGTTTGCTATAGGCCAAATTGGTCCAAGACCACCATTTACTCTGGCTGTGATTACCTGTTACCACCATCTTGTTGTCCCTGGCTGTAACCACTTAAAACTGCCTTTCTTAGTTATTAAACCCTTATAACTATGAACACTTATACATTTATATGCATCTTAACATTAGGATTCACTGTTACCACTCCAATTTTTACTAATTTAAATAAGTTTAATTTTGATTCCTCCCTTGCTTCAGCTAGTGATGGCAGGGCAATGTTCTTAATGCTGTATTCCTTACTGTAGTACGGTAGGCACTCACCGCCATGGCGTCTCCTGCTGTTGTCTGGGAATTAGCTCAGTTCCAGCCTCGGAGTGCCTCCTGCAGGCTGGTGTCTTTCTACCAGTGCCTGCTTCATCCTGCTCTCCACCACTTATCGCACTTCAGCCCCCGCGTTCCTCCCGGACTCCGGTGCCCCGTACCTTGGGGTGCTGCCTCTCAGCAGTGCCCCCACACTCTGGGTCTCCCCTACCTAGGGAATCCCAATCCCCTCATCCCACCTTGCCTCAGTGACCCACTGCCAGTCCTCATCTAGCCCCTTTCCTCAGGGCAAACTGCAGTCTGAAGTGGCCACTCATCAGCAAGGGGGTTTACCTGCTGCCTTTCCAGCCCCAGCTGCCTCCCTGCAGCCCTAGTACCTCCCCTGCCCTTTAGCAAGGCCTCATCCTGGGGACTCACCAGACCAGAGCTCCTCAGCTCTGCCTGCCTTTCCCCAGCCCTGCTCTGCCTCAGGTACCCTGCTTGATCTCCCAGGCAACCTGGTCCTCTCTGCTCCTCAGCTGGAGCAAGAGTGTCCTCTCACTCCCTCAGTCTGCCCTTTTATCAGGGTCAGCTGGACCCTAATTGGGTGTGGCCACCCAACCAGCCTCCCTTGGCTGCTTTTAACCCCTTCTTAACTGGAGTGGAGTGACTGCCCCACTACACTTACACAGAATAGAGCAGCTGAAAAATCTCTTTTATCAGAGGGATTTGAATTAAGAGAGGGTGGTGGTTTTGAGGACAAGCTCATGAAATGCATTTAATATGTTGGGAGTGATGGGAAATGGAGTTTTGAGAAAGTTCTGAGTGGACATACAGTGTGTGAAGGCTGACATCATTGGTGGACGGTAAGAAATGGAAGAAGCACCTTTGAAAAATGAATGAAGTGATAAACAGCCACACATCATTATCTGGGCTGGCATCAGGTATATGAAAACCAAAGGATGTGTTGGCACAACCCACAACTTCCTCACAATTTTTAATGTAAGTTTTTGAACAGAAGTCTAGAAACTAGAATAACCAAGATGATCAGGCAGAGAGATGAGAGAAATTACAAGCAGTAGAAAGAAAAATTGTCTGGCAGTTGTATGAATTGTTTTCTTTAGAAGATTATTCTGGACTCATCAAGAATGAGTAGATTTGGATTTTTATCCACTGGTATTTTTTAATGTATGTGCTATACTCTTGCTGTGTGGCTGTAGCTCATCATCATAATAGCAGATGTTGTGCATCTGGGGTTAAACTTCATTTCAGACTAGCAGCCAGCACAGAGATGATATACTTGTCTTCCAAGAAGAAGTCTTAACCATATAACTAACTAGAACTCATATGGAACGGGTCCCATATGAGGAGAGATTAAAGAGGCTAGGACTTTTCAGCTTGGAAAAGAGGAGACTAAGGGGGGGGATATGATAGAGGTATATAAAATCATGAGTGGTGTAGAGAAAGTAAATAAGGAAAAGTTTATTTACTTGTTCCCATAATATAAGAACTGGGGGCCACCAAATAGAATTAATGGGCAGCAGGTTTAAAACAATTTAAAGGAAGTTCTTCTTCACACAGCGCACAGTCAACCTGTGAAACTCCTTGCCTGAGGAGGCTGTGAAGGCTAGGACTATAACAGGGTTTAAAAGAGAACTGGATAAATTCATGGAGGTTCAGTCCATTAATGGCTATTAGCCAGGATGGGTAAGGAATGGTATCCCTACCCTCTGTTTGTCAGAGGATGGAGATGGATGACAGGAGAGAGATGACTTGATCATTACCTGTTAGAAAGAAAAGGAGTACTTGTGGCACCTTAGAGACTAACCAATTTATTTGAGCATGAGCTTTCGTGAGCTACAACTCACTTCATCGGATGCATACCGTGGAAACTGCAGCAGACATTATATACACACAGGGATCATGAAACAATACCTCCTCCCACCCCACTGTCCTGCTGGTAATAGCTTATCTAAAGTGATCATCAAGTTGGGCCATTTCCAGCACAAATCCAGGTTTTCTCACCCTCCACCCCCCCACACACAAACTCACTCTCCTGCTGGTAATAGCCCATCCAAAGTGACAACTCTCTTCACAATGTGTATGATAATCAAGGTGGGCCATTTCCTGCACAAATCCAGGTTTTCTCACCCCCCTCCAAAAACCACACACACAAACTCACTCTCCTGCTGGTAATAGCTCATCCAAAGTGACCACTCTCCCTACAATGTACATGATAATCAAGGTGGGCCATTTCCAGCACAAATCCAGGTTTTCTCACCCCCCCCCCCACTAACACGGCTGTTACTCTATTACCTGTTAGGTTCGCTCCCTCTGGGACACCTGGTATTGGCCACTGTCGTTAGACAGGATACTGGGCTGGATGGACCGTTGGTCTGACCCAGTAGGGCCATTCTTATGTTCTCATGTAGAATATGCACTCTTTCAGAAACCTCTTTTTTTTCTTTCCTCAAATCTTACCTGCTGGTTCAAAAACCCTGGTGTCAACCACAGTTGGAATTTTTGCAAGACTGTAGACAAGGTTTAAGACAGTAAAACTACAACATGTCTCTCTGAGTCAAGTTGTTTCTGACATTTATATAACTTCCCTTTAAAACATCATGTGCAGTTGTTAGTACATTTTAAAACTGTCAGAAGAGCTTCTGTTCCTTTATTTTATAGTAGTGATATTATTTCCACTGTAAACCATAAAGTAAATAATTTTCTTGTTCAATTTATCAAAGAAAAAGTTTTGAAAATGTACAACCTTTTGGCCAGTTAATGGTTCAGTAGAACATTCTGTTGTGCTGTAAAAGACCTTTGGGTGAGATGTTAGAGCTTCAGTATCCCATGGGCTCAAACCTTCGATATGATGATCACTTTCTGTGGGGTTTTGAATACCTTCCACTGCTACTGATTTCAATGGAAGTTCAGGGTACAAAGTACTTCAAAGGATTGAGCCCTTAATTACTCTACATAAGATGCTATGCGGGATTTCCAAAGGAAAGGTAGCATTTCAGTCTCCAACACCATCATTGGCTTAGTAACATAGTTAAAAAGCTCATTAGTGATTTTTGCAATTAATTATTGGGCTTTTTGGTTATTTCATTTTTTTAAATTATTTTTTCTAAGATGTTACTGATTTAATATAAGATACTGAATTCACAGCTGAACAATGGGGTGTGTAAGAGTTTTACAATTGGCTATTTTGTGTGATTTTTAAAATATCTTCTGTACATATAAGAGGAAAATGGAAAGAATCCCTAAAAGATTTCTCCATATTAAAATATAGCATTAATTAAATAACTAATTCACTTTTTTTCTAAGGTAGGTACACAGATTTTAAGAGCATCACACTTGCTATATGGAGACAGAGACAAATTTGATAGCTCTGGATACTACATGCTAAGCCCTTCTCTCTAGAGCAGCTTTTCTCAAACTGTGGGTTGGGACCCCAGGGTGGGTCAGGACCCTGTTTTAAAAGGGTTGCATGGGCTGGCGTTAGACTTGCTGGGGCTGAAGGCAAAATCTGAGCTCCACCCACGAGGGCTGAAGTCCTCAAGCTTCGGCACCCGCTAGGATGGCAGGGCTTGGGCTTTGGCCCCCCAGCCTGGGGTGCTGGGGCTCGGGCTTCGATCCCCTTTCCTGGGATCGTGTAGTAATTTTTGTTGTCAGAGGGGGGTCATGGTGCAATGAAGTTTGAGAAACCCTGCTCTAGAGAGCCATCCAATTCTCTCTGCTTCCAGAACGGTATAGAATGTAGCAGACCTTCGTCTGCAGACCATGGGCACAGGGAAATCTCTCATTTTTTCTCCAGCACTTTTCTAAACTCATATTCCACTTCTAGATGGTTTTTGATCCATTTGGCTCAGAATTCTAAATATTTGAGAGGGGGATAAATTTCTTTGAGCTGATTTTGCAGCTTTCCCTTGCTACAGCGCTGCGTCGGGGGGGGGGGGGGGGGAATGCTCAGCCAAGGGACTAGAGATAAAGTGTTTTTTCTGCTCCTCTGTTCTACCAGAGTATATTGAAGAGTACTTTTGCCTCTTTGGCAACCAGGAGAACACATTCACACAGGAATCAAGGTTGCCTCAAAAAATGCCCTAGATTCTCCTGTCATCTCCCCCAGAGCAGCTTCCAATGGGGAAAAGAAGGCCAAAGACACTGCAATTGCTCTTCCTTAAATACTCCTTACGCTTAGCACTCCAAGATAGGACAAACCAAAATGGAGTAACATTAGAGTGACTCCATCAAAAAGAATTACCTCAACATTGTTTATATTATACACTGGACCCTTGCTAGAACACGTGTCTATATAGCGCAGATTCGCATATAACGTGGTTGCGGCCATGGATCCCAAATTTAATTACTTTAATTGCAATTCATTTTAACGTAGTCCCGCTATAATGCGGTCCCTGCGTTAACGCTGTACCGCGCATGGATCCCAAATCCCATGTTCTAGCGAGGGTCCAGTGTAGTTACTTGTGTAGTACCAGTATTCTGATTGTTCTATTATTTATTATTAGACAGGTGTTATTCACTATTTCTACATTGAAGACTGGCAATACGTGAATGAATATCGGCATCCTGTCAGTGTGAGAAAAATCTTTCCAGACCCCAATGGAACCAGATTGGTTTTCATTGATGACAAAAGTGATGGCTTTGTGTATTACCCAGTAAGTCAATTCAGGACATTCATTCCACTTTACTTACAAGCAGAGTTCTCTGTAAGTTATTTCTACTCATGGTGTGTTTTATCACAGCATAAAGAAACATGTGCCAATTGGACTGATTTGCCACCCAAAAAAAAAAGTGAGGTGGCAGAGGGAATAGCCTAGTGATAATATAGGGACATAGAATCTCCACACCAGATCAGACCAAGCTTGCCCGTGGAAAAAATTTCTTCTTAACCCCAGGCAGTTGGTTTACGTACTGTTTATAATTACTTTATCTTATCTAATGTTACTGTGTATTTTCTCATTATCCATATTAATGTCTCATTTTTAAGCCTGTTATGCTCTTGGACTCAACATCTGAAGCAGAGAGTTCCATAGACAAATGTGTGTTGTGTAGTAATAAAATTTGTATTAGTTATAAATGTACTTCACTGTGCCCCCTTGTTCTTGTCTTATAAGAAAGGCAAATGAGGAGAACGCAGTTTACCTTCTTAATAACATTCATTATTCATCTTCTCTCTAAACTAAATAATTCTACTATTCCCAGTTTCTACCCATATAAAAGTCTTCTAATGTCCTCAGTAATTTTCATTGCCCAGTTCTGGACCACTTATTCCTTTTACATCTTTTTTGAGATGGGTGACCAGAACTGATCACACTATTCAATGTGTCTCATTTGCTTTCTGCTTAGTAAATAATTTTACATTACTATTTTTTGTAGGTAAATGATGGTGTTCATGAGATCCCAAATTTTCCACCAACCATTAAAGGCATTCTGTGGGAAAATTGGCCAATAGATAAAGGTGTATTTGCTGCTTACGATGATGATAAAATATATACTTATGTCTTCCATAAGGATACCATACAAGGTACTGTAAATACTTTAGTTAATCTTATTAGCTGTCTGACATTTCATGGCAATTAAAGTTAGAACATGTTAGACAATAATATTAAATATTGCCTTTTAATTTGTATTTTCATGTGAATTTGCTGCATGTCAATAATAGTACTGCTACTGGTAAGTATTGGCCACCACAGAGCAGGCAGATACTGTGCAAGTTTCTCCACACAGCTCCCACAAGGCATTTCAGTCCTAACCTGCAGATTTCCTACTACTCTAGTCCATGGCCTTTAGCCTGCAAGTTATGTTGAATATTTGTGAGAAATGTCTGCTGGGAACAGGATCACAAAACTCATTTCAGTTTTAAGCAGAATTTTAATCGAGGTCATCTAGTGTAGTGGTTCTCAACTAAGCGTATGTCTACACTACGAAATTAGGTTAAATTTATAGAAGTTGATTTTTTAGAAAGTGATTTTATACAGTCGATTGTGTGTCCCCACACTAATGCACTAAGCACATTAAGTTGGCAGAGTGCGTCCACAGTACCGAGGCTAGCGTCGACCTTCGGAGCATTGCACTGTGGTTAGCTATCCCACAGTTCCTGCAGTCTCCACCGCCCATTGGAATTCTGGGTTAAGCTCCCAATGCCTGATGGGACAAAAACATTGTCGCAGGTGGTTTTGGGTACATGTCGTCAGTCGCCCTTCCCTCCGTGAAAACAACAGCAGACAATCGTTTCACGCCTTTTTTCCGTGCGGGCACCATACTGCTTTCAGCAGACAGTGCAGTAAGTCTGCAAACCATAGTTGTCACTGAACGACCACTTCCGCTGGCACTCTGCTCTCCTGGTGGTCTCGCAGGGCCGCTTCCGCTGCAACTCTGCTCGGCTTCTCTTGGCTCGCCATACCCCGGCAAGCGTGCAGCCTGCTCAGCTGTTGTGTCCTGGCAGCAGACAGTGCAGTAGGTCTGCAAAACTGGTCATCGAATCACCGCTTCCCCTGCAACTCTGCTCTCCTGTAGACGCCATACCACAGCAAGCATGGAGCCCGCTCAGATAACTGTGGCAGTTATGAGCATTGTAAACAGCATGGTGACGAGAGCAATGAGGACATGGACACAGACTTCTCTCAAAGCATGGGCCCCGGCAGTTTGGCCATCCTGGTGGCAATGGGGCAGGTTCATGCCATGGAACGCCGATTCTGGGCCGTGAAACAAGCACAGACTGGTGGGACCGCATAGTGTTGCAGGTCTGGGATGATTCCCAGTGGCTGTGAAACTTTCGCACGCGTAAGGGCACTTCCATGAAACTTTGTGACTTGCTTTCCCCTGCCCTGAAGCGCAAGCATACCAAAATGAGAGCAGTCATCACAGTTCACAAGCGAGTGGCAATAGCCCTCTGGAAGCTTGCCACACCAGGCAGTTACCGGTCAGTTGGGAATCAATTTGGAGTGGGCAAATCTACTGTGGGAGTTGCTGTGATCCAAGTAGCCAATGCAATCACTGAGCTGATGCTATCCAGGGTAGTGACTCTGGGAAATGTGCAGGTCATAGTGGATGGCTTTGCTGCAGTGGGATTCCCTAACTGTGGTGGGGCGATAGACGGAACACATATCCCTATCTTGGGACCGGACCACCAAGGCAGCCAGTACATAAACTGAAAGGGGTACTTTTCAGTGGTGCTGCAAGCACTGGTAGATCACAAGGAACGTTTCACCAACATCAATGTGGGATGGCCGGGAAAGGTACATGACGCTCACATCTTCAGGAACTCTGGTCTGTATGAACAGCTCCAGCAAGGGACTTACTTTCCAGACCAGAAAATAACCATTGGGGATGTTGAAATGCCTATCATTATCCTTGGGGACCCAGCCTACCCCTTAATGCCATGGCTCATGAAGCCATACACAGGCACCCTGGACAGTAGTCAGGAGCTGTTCAACTACAGGCTGAGCAAGTGCAGAATGGTGGTAGAATGTACAGTCTAAACGCTTAAAAGCGCGTTGGCACAGTTTACTGACTCAGTTAGACCTCAGCGAAACCAATATTCCCATTGTTATTACTGCTTGCTGTGTACTCCACAATATCTGTGAGAGTAAGGGGGAGACATTTATGACAGGGTTGGAAGTTAAGGCAAATCGCCTGGCCGCTGATTACACACAGCCAGACACCAGGATGGTTAGAAGAGCACAGCCAGGCACGCTGCGCATCAGAGAAGCTTTGAAAACCGGTTTCATGGCTGACCAGGCTACAGTGTGATAGTTCTGTTTGTTTCTCCTTGATGAAAACCTGCCCCCTTGGTTCACTCTACTTTTCTGTAAGCCAACTGCCCTCCCCTCCCCACTTCGATCACTGCTTGCAGAGGCAATAAAGTTATTGTTGTTTCAAATTCATGCATTCTTTATTAATTCATCACACAAATAGGGGGATAACTGCCAAGGTAGCCCGAGAGGGGTGGGGGAGGAGGGCAGCACCGGGTGGGGTGGGGGAAGAGGGAAGGACAAGGCCACACTGCACTTCAAAACGTTTTGAATGCCAGCCTTCTGTTGCTTGGGCAGTCCTCTGGGGTGGAGTGGTTGGGAGCCCGGAGGGCCGGCCCCCCGCCCTCCCGCATTCTTGGGTATCTGGGTGAGGAGGCTATGGAACTTGCGGAGGAGGACGGTTGGTTACACAGGGGCTGCAGTGGCAGTCTGTGCCTTTCCTGCACCTCAACCATACAACGGAGCATATCAGTTTAATCCTCCAGTAGCTTCAGCATTGCATCCTGCCTCCTCTCATCATGCTGCCGCCACCTTTCCTCTTGATCCTGCCATCTCTCCTGTTGCTCCCACTTTCTGTCATTGCGTTCATTTTGTGCTTTCCTGGACTCTGCCATTGTCTGCCTCCACACGTTCTGCTGGGCTCTTTCAGTTTGGGTGGACTGCATGAGCTCAGAGAACATTTAATTGCAAGTGTGGTTTTTTTGCCTCCTTATCTGCGCTAGCCTCTGGGACGGAGATGCTAGTGGCAGCGTTTAAACATTTGCAGCTGCAGGAGGAAAAAAAGGGAGAGTAAAATTGAAAAAGACACATTGGCCATTTAAAAGGAGGGGCTGATGTTTTCGGGTTAACATGCAGCACAAACCCAGCTAAACCCCGCCCCCACCAAATTCTCTGGGATGATTGCTTCACGCCTCACCCCACCGCGTGGCTAACAGCGGGGATGATTTCTTTTCAGCCACAGGCAAACAGCGCAGCAGGAACGGCCACCTCTGAATGTTCCCTTAATAAAATTCCCCTATTTCAACCAGGTGACCATGAATGATATCACTCTCCTGAGGATAACACAGAGAGATAAAGAACGGATGTTGCTTGAATGCCAGCAAACACTGGGACCACACGCTGCCACGCTTTCTTATGCAATGATTCCAGACTATGTACTACTGGCCTGCCGTGGTAAAGTGTCCTACCATGGAGGATGCAATAAGGCTGCCCTCCCCAGAAACCTTTTGCAAAGGCTTTGGGAGTACCTCCAACAGCTTCATGGAGATGTCCTTGGAGGATTTCCGCTCCATCCCCAGACACGTTAACAGACTTTTCCAGTAGCTGTACTGGCTGCGAATGCATCCCAAGTCTTCAGGGCAAATTAATCATTAAACGCGCTTGCTTTTAAACCGTGGATTATATTTACAAAGGTACACTCACCAGAGGTGTCTTCTCCGCCTTCAAGGTCCGGGAGTCCGGGTTGGGAGGGTACTGTCTCCAGGGTGATAAACAGTTCCTAGCTGTCGGGGAGAACAGTTTTTCCTCTTGCCTGGTGTGCACTATCTTCAACCTCCCCCTCCTCATCATCTTCCTCATCCTCAAAATCCTCATCCCTGTTGCGTGAAACTTCCTTGCAGGACTCCACGTACAGGTGTGGGGTAGTTGTAGGGGCACCCCCTAGAATTGCATGCAGCTCATCATACAAGCGGCATGTCTGGGGCTCTGACCCCGAGCGGGCGTTTGCATCTTGGGTTTTTTGGTAGGCTTGCCTGAGCTCCTTAAGTTTCACATGGCACTACTGCGGGTCCCTGTGATAGCCTCTGTCCTTCGTGCCCTTGGAGATTTTTTCAAATATTTTGGCATTTCATCTTTTGGAATGGCGTTCTGATAGCACGGATTCATCTCCCCATACAGCGATCAGATCTAGTACCTCCTGTTCTGTCCATGCTGGAGCTCTTTTGTGATTCTGGGACTCCATGATCACCTCTGCTGATGAGATCTGCATGGTCACTTGTGCTGATCAGCTGGCCCAACAGGAAATGAAATTCAAAAGTTCGCGGGGCTTTTCCTGTCTATCTGGCCAGTGCATCCGAGTTGAGAGCGCTGTCCAGAGCGGTCACAATGGAGCACTGTGGGATAGCTCCTGGAGGCCAACTGTTATCATGTCCCTTCTCAGTCTTCCCTTCTACAGACCAAACAACCCAATTTTTTCAATCTTCCCTCATATGTCATGTTTTCTAGACCTTTAATCATTTTTGTTGCTCTTCTGTGGACTTTCACCAATTTGTCCACATCTGTCCTGAAATGTGGTGCCCAGAACTGGACACAGTACTCTAGTTGAGATCTAATCAGTGCTGAGTAGAGCAGAATAATTACTTTTTGTCTGTCTTACCACACTCCTGCTAATACACCCTGGAATGATGTTTACTTTTTTTGCAACAGTGTGATGTTGTTGACTAATATTTAGCTTGTGATCCACTATGACCCCCAGATTACTTTCTGCAATACTTCTTCCTAGGCAGTCATTTCTCATTTTATGTTCGCGCAACTGATTGTTCCTTTCTAAGTGGAGTACTTTGCATTTGTCTTTATTGATTTTCATCTTATTTACTTCAGACCATTTTTCCAGTTTGTCCAGATCATTTTGAATTTTAATCCTATCCTCCAAAGCACTTGCAAACTCTCCCAGCTTGGTATCATCTGCAAATTTTATAAGTGTACTCTCTATGCCATTATCTAAATCATTGATGAAAATACTGAACAGAACCAGACCCAGAACTGATCCCCACAGGACCGCACTCGTTATGCCCTTCCAGCTTGACACTGAACCACTGATTACTGTCTGGGAACGGTTTTCCAAACAGTTATGCACCCACCTTATAGTAACTCCATTGAGGTAGTATTTCCCTAGTTTGTTTAAGAGAAGGTCATGTGAGACCGTATCAAAAGCCTCACTAAAGTGAAGAAATATCACATCTACCACTTCCCCCGTATCCTCAAGGCTTGTTACCCTGTCAAAGACATCTGTTAGGTTGGTTTGACACAATTTGTTCTTGACAAATTCATGCTGATGGTTACTTATCACCTTATTATCTTCTAGGTGTTTCCAAATTGATTGCTCCGTTATTTGCTCCATTGTCTTTCCAGGTACTGAAGTTAAGATGACTGGTCTGTAATTCCCCAGGTTGTCGTTATTTCTCTGTTTATAGATTGGCACTATATTTGCCCTTTTTCCAGTCCTCTGAAATCTCTCCCATCTTTCATGACTTTTCGAAAATAATTGCTAATGGCTCAGATATCTGCTCGATCAGCTCCTTGAGTATTCTAGAATATATTTCATCAGGCCCTGGTGACCTGAAGACATCAAACTTGTCTAACTAATTTTTACCTTTTTCTTTCCCTATTTTAACCTCTGATCCTACTTCATTTACACTGGCATTCACTATGTTAGATGTCCAGTTGCTACTAAATTTCTTTGGTGAAAACTGAAACACAAATGTAATTTAGCACTTCTGCCATTTCCACATTTTCTGTTGTAGTTTTTCCTCCCTCACTGAGTAATGGGCCTACCCTTGATCTTGTTCTTTCTCTTGCTTCTAATATATCTGTATAATGTTTTTTGTTACCGTTTATGTCTCTAGCTAGTTTAATCTCATTTTTTGCCTTGGCCTTTCTAATTTTGTCCCTGTTTATTTGTTTATATTCATGCTTTGTAATTTGACCTAGTTTCCACTTTTTGTAGGCTTTTTTTCAGTTTTAGATCATTGAAGATTTCCTGGTTAAGAGAGGGTTGTCTCTTGCCATACTTCCGGTCTTTCCTACGCAATGGGATAGATTGAGCTTGTGCCCGTAATGTCACTTTAAAAAATAACAACTCTGTTGAACTGTTTTCCCCCTTAGACTTGCTTCCCATGGGCTCTTACCTGCCACTCCCTGAGTTTGCTAAAGTCGTCCTTCTTGAAATCCATTATCTTTATTGTGCTGTTTTCCCTCCTACCATTCCTTAGAATCATGAACTCTACCATTTCATGATCGCTTTCACCTAAGCAGCCTTCCACTTTCAAATTCTCAACCAGTTCCTCCCTATTTGTCAAAATCAAATCTAGAACAACCTCTCCCCTAGTAGTTTTCTCCACCTTCTGAAATAAAAAATTGCCTCCAGTACATTCCAAGAACTTGTTGGATAATCTATGCCCTGCCATATTATTTTTCCCAACAAATGTCTGGGTCATTAAAGTCCCCCAATACCAGCACTTCCTGTGCTTTGGATGATTTTGTTAGTTGTTTAAAAAAAGCCTCATCCACGTCATCTTCTTGATAACATGGTCTGTAGTAGACTCCTACATGACATCGCCCTTGTTTTTTACCCCTTTTGTCCTTATCCAGAGACTTTCAACAAGTCTGTCTCCTATTTCCAGCTCAACCTCAGTCCAAGTGTATACATTTTTAATATATAAGGCAACACGACCTCCCTTTTTTCCCTGCCTGTTCTTTCTGAGCAAGCTGTACCCTTCTGTACCAATATTCCAGTCATGCGTATTATCCCATCAGGTCTCTGTGGTGCTAACTATGTCATAGTTGTGTTTATTAACTAGCATTTCAAGTTCTTCCTGCTTATACCTCATACTACTTACTTTAGTGTACAGACATGCAAGACACTGATTTGATTTCCACCCATGTTTTCTCTCATCTCTTCCTTGTCGCTGCTATAACAGCCCATGCTCCCCCCAGATTTTTATAGAAACATGTTAGCTGCTGGTCAAAGCCTCAGTGACTTTTCATTTCCTATTGGCTTAGAAATCACATATTAAAGGTCCAGAGACTGTTAGCCTGGCAGAGTACAGGATATGGGCTACAGTCTCTAGGACATATGGAGCGTGGGGAGGGGGAAGACTGAGCTTTCAATACTTTCTGGTAAGTACAGTTTTTGTTTTTTCTTTCTTTTGATACTCCTTATGGATGTGCAAATGTACATTCTGTAGTATCTCTATCTACCTTACTGAGTTGGGGTGTTTGTGACTGTGCTAAATGTATTAATAAACTGTGTGGATTTACCTCAGCTCCTAGAGTTTTCACCAAGGTTTTCTCCATTGTAGCAACCCAAATCAGGAGTTATGGGATCCTCGTATTCCCATATCTCAATGACTGGCTCAGCAAAACGGTCCAGACATGAAGCCCAGGTTTTAACATCCATGTTGCTTATCCCCCTTTGTTCTCCCTTGGTCAATATCAATGCCAAAAATCAACCTTAAATCTCATGTAATACCTAGACTTTATAGGGGCCACTATCAACTCAGTCTCTGCATAAACCTACCTACCATGGGACAGGTTCCAGACCCTGAAAGAACTCATAACTCGTGTAGTCAACAGTCCTTCAGTCATAGCCAGGACTTTCCTATCCTTCCTGGGACACATGGCCTCATGCATATAAATCTCCATCTTCACTGCCTCCGGATGTGGCTGCAGTTGGTTTACTCACCCAACCATCATGCTGTGGACCTCGTGCTCACAGGCCTCCCCCCCACACAAACGCGTGGTAATCTCGTCCCTCCACTGGTAGAGGGAACACGTAGGGGTTCCCTTCCCACCCTCGCTCCCCACACAAGACAGTTATCACTAACATATCCCTCCTAGGCTGGGGAGCGCACATGGGTGAATACATGACACAGGAAACATGGACTCTTTGGGTGTCCAGAATGCACACCAACATTCTGGAGCTCTGAGCTGTAAGGATGGCATGTCAGGCCTTTCTCCTGCTCATCCATTCCCATCAGATTCTCATAATGTTGGACAACACTACGACTCTTTGCAACAAACAGGGACACGAGGTTGATGACTCTGTGCTCCGAAGCAGTCACCCTTTGGAACTGGTGCATCACCCACCAGATCATCTTATCTGCAGCCTATCTCCCAGGGGCACACAACATGATTGCAGACTTGCTCAGTACACAGTTCATGATTGACCACGATTGGAAACTTCATGACACCATGGTATAGGACATCTTCAACAAGTGGGGAACTCTGACCAGAGACCTTTTCGCATCCCCAGTGAATAGAAAATGCAGCACATATTGCTCCAGAGGAGGTCCGAGGCACCACTTCAGAGCAATGCTCTCATCCTCTCCTGGTCAGACCAACTCAATTACGTCTTCCCTCCTCTCTAACTCCTACCATGAGTACTACACAAGATCAGACAAGACAGAGCAACAGTCATCCTGATCATCCCCTCCTGGCCCAGACAGTTTTGGTTTCCCAACCTCCTTTGTATGTCTACCTGTCCCCCAATTCCCATCCCTGCTTTCCCCGATCTCCTGACGCAGCACAACAGCGACATCAACCATCCCAATCCACATGCATTTCACCTCAGAGCAGGGTATTGGATGGGCATATTCTCTGGAAGGGGTGTGTTCATAAGAAATGCAAAACATCCTCTCCAGCAGCAGGAAGGAATCCCCTAGGAGTTGTTACCGAGCCAAGCGGAAATGCTTCTCCTCCGGGGCAGAGTACAAGGGACTTTCCCCAGAAGGAGTGGGGATTCCCCACCTCCGGGACTACCTACTGTCCTTGAAGGCATCAGGGCTTGGCCTCCGCTCTCTTAAGGTCCACCTAGCAGCAATTAGCATCTTTCAGCCCCATGTGGAGGAACATTCTATCTTTACTCACCATTGACTGCTAGGTTTTGGAAAGGCCTCATCAGAACCTTCCCACCTGTACAACCCATCACTCCCCAGTGGGACCTCAACCGCCCTTTCAACTGCTGGCATCATGTTCTATGTCCCTCTCCATGAAGATTGCCTTCCTCATTGCTGTCACTTCAGCAAGAAGGGTCAGTGAACTTGGGGCCATGATGGCAAACCCTCCTTTCATGATTTTCTATAAAGATAAAGTCTCCTTACACCTGCATTCCAAATTTTTGCCAATGGTCATTTCCCAGTTTCACGAAAATCAATCCATTCACTTACCTGCTTTCTTCCTGAAACCACACGACTCTGAAGAGAAACTGCAACTCCACTACCTCCATGTCCGTGGGGCCTTGGCCTTCTACCTACAGAGGCCATGACCAATCAGGAAAACCCCCAGATTGATTGTTGCAATAGCTGAAACTGTTAAGAGGCAGGCAATCTCTACACAGCTAATCTCCAAGTGGATTTTGGGGTGCATTACACTATATCAATTATCTGGCCTCCCACTATCCTCAGGGGTGTAGGCCATTCTGTGAGAGCCCAGGTTTCAACCATGGCCTGCCTCCACAATGTACTGCTTTGGGATATATGTAGAGCAGCCACATGGAATTCGGTACACATCTTTACTGCACATTACGTCTTGGTGAATGTCTCAGTAACGGATGCCTCCTCCAGGCATGGCTGTCCTCCACTTATCTCTTTCATCTGCTTCTTCGCATCCTCCTTCAACTTAGGTACCACTTGTTAATCACCCTCAATGGAATACAATAGGGCCCATCTCTCGAAGAAGGAGAGGAGGAGTTTGCTGACCTATAACTGGAGGTTCTTCGAAATGCGTGGCCCATATCTGTATTCCGCTTCCTGCCCTCCTTCCCCTCTGCTGCAGATCTGCTGGATTTGCAGTGGAGAAGGAACTGGAGTTGCAGTCAGCCTGCCCCGCCTTTTATCTCTTCAGATGAAACCATGAGGCAAGTCAGGGTGGATGTGCAGACCGATGGACGCTACTTTCTAATTCTCCACTTCAGACCCATGGTGTGCATATGATCCCTATTTGTATTCCACTGAGGGTTTACACATATCTCAAAGAGCCTCTGCTTACAGGTACCTCCTCTTTTCTGTCTTACTATCTATCCCTTTCCTAATGGTTCCTAACATTCGGTTAGCTTTTTTGACTGCCACTGCGCCATTGAGCGGACATTTTCAGAGAACTATCCACTATGACACCAAGACCTCTTTCTTGACTGGTAACAGCTAATTTAGACCCCATCATTTTGTGTGTAGAATTGAGTGTTTTCCAATGTGCACTACTTCGCACTTATCAACATTGAATTTCATATGCCATTTTCCAGTCACCCGGATTGATGAGATCGCTTTTTAACTCTTCACAATCAGCTTTGGACTTAACTATGTTGAGAAATTTTGTATTGTCTGCAAATTGTGCCACATCACTGTTTACCCACTTTTCCAGATCATTTATGAATATGTTGAACAGCACAGGTCCCCATACAGTTCTTTCAGGTACCCCACTATTTACCCCACTCCACTGTGAAAATAGACCATTCGTACATTTTGTTTTCTGTATCTAACCAGTTACTGATTCATGAGAGGACCTTACCTCTTATCCCATGACCGATTATTTTGCTTAAGAGCCTTTAGGAGCTTAAGAGCTTAAGGTTTGGGACCTAGATAAAGGCTTTCTGAAAGTCCAAGTATACTATATCTACTGGAGCACCCTTATCAGCACGCTTGTTGACACCCTCAAAGAATTCTAATAGATTGGTGAGGCATGGTTTTCCTTTACAAAAGCTATGATGACTCTTCTGCAAAATATTGTGTTAATCTATGTATCTGATAATTCTGTTCTTTACTATAGTTTCAACCAATTTGCCTGGTACTGAAGTTAGGCTTACCAGCCTGTAATTGCTAGGAGCCTTTTTTAAAAATTGGCATTGCGTTAGCTATCCTCCAGTCATCTGTTACAGAGGCTGATTTAAACGGTACGTTACATACCATAGTTAGTAGTTCTGCAATTTCATATTTTTTAGTTCCTTCATAACTTTTGGGTGAATACTGGCTGATCCTAGTGACTTATTACTGTTTAATTTATCAGTTTGTTCCAAAACCTCCTCTATTGACATTTCAGTCTGGGACAGTTCCTCCTCAGGTGTGGGAATCTCCCTCACATCCTCTGCAGTGAAGACTTGTCATTTTGCTTTTTGTCTTTCTTGAGTGCTCCTTTGGCACCTCTGTCATCCACTGATTGTTTGGCAGGCTTCCTGTTTCTGATGTACTTAAAAAAAAAATTGCTCTTACTTTTTGTGTCTTTTGCTAGTTGCTCTTCAAATTCTTTTTTGGTATATACTTTTACACTTGGTACATACAGTAAATGATGAATGCCAAACAGGAGACCTTGAATTAGTCTGATTGGTCCAGGTGTAGTGCTGCTGCTATGCCAAAGGGTAAAAGAACAAAGCTGTTGGGATTTTCAAAATAAGATTCCTTCACTCTTACGTTTTTTAACTGTTCACAACTGCAACTGGTTGCTAAACATGTCATAATGAAGGAGCATTTTAAATAACTTTTTTTTTTCTGATCTCCTAATACAGGGTCCAAGGTTATTTTGGCAGGTGGCACAAAAGTTCCCTTTTCCCACAAACCATTGCTTTTGTATAATGGAGAATTAACCTGTCAGACTCAGAGTGGGAAAACAAACAATATCTATCTTAGTACTCATAGTTTCCTTGGCATTTTGAAAGACACCGGGTTTAATGAGCTGAAACAAATACTTACTCAGACTTTAATGCTGAAAAGGTAGGTCTGCTTTTTAATTATATGGGTTAATCATTTCCTTCTGTGATTGAAGCACACAGTACAGCATACACTGGTGTTCTAAAAATCTCTTGCTAAATATTGATAAAGTTATATTGAACCATCATTCCGTAGAAGTGCTTAGTCTGTCTGGGTAGCCAAGTAACAAATGACACAATGATGCTTTTTCTTACTGTAAAGTAAGAGCTACAGTAATTTATTCAAGACCTATTCTGGGCTGCATGGTAGCTTCTGCCTCAATACTGGCTGAAAATGCATGCCACCCACTCCCTCCATTCTAAAGGAGCAAAAAACAGTACAATGGGAGGGTGTAGTGCAAAGTGAGAAGTAAGCTAGAGAAATAAAGTATTTTTCTGAAGGAGAAAGGTGGGGCAATTTTGTATACGTTGGAGGCTGGTGTTTTCATGTGGCCCTGTTTTTTCCTGTCACAGGGCTCCTAGCAATTTCCCTCAAACCTAGAAATTAGTCAGTCCCCAGTTTCCCTCTGCTTTGAGGTTAACTAGTTTTTGAGGTTTAAAAGAAAATGTTCTAATAAAATACACATTGAATGCAACTGTTCGTTTTAGTTTTGCTTTTCACCGTGCATAGGTTTTCTGAAGCATGGGAGGTATGCAAACTTCTGAATGATCAATCTGGTTGGAATGAGCTGGCCAGAGCTTGCCTACATCACATGGAATTGGAGTTTGCGGTACGTGTTTATCGGACAATTGGAAATGTTGGGATGGTGATGTCACTAGAGCAAATAAAGGTAACATTTTAAAATAATTACCAAACATTTTTGTAAAAATATGAAAGATTAAGATTAAAATGCACTTTTAAGATTGCTGGAATTCTGGTGTTGTGTGTTTATATTGAAGAATTATTTTAGTGGTGTCAGTATTTTAGCGGGAGAGGAAGAGTATGTATTGAGGAGAAACCAGAGCCATCTCTAGGCAGCTTGCATATTCCAGAATGTGTTAGATGCTTACTGGAATCCCTCCTTAATTAGTTGATTTGCATTTAGCACTGTAGTACTACATGTATGTATACTGTGGTATGTAACCTCTCATTTAAATCAGCTTGTGTACCAGATGACTGGAGGATAGCTAATGTGACGCCAATTTTTTTAAAAGGCTCCAGGGGTGATCCTGGCAATTACAGCCTGATAAGCCTAACTCAATTTGTTGGGGAAGAGTCAACATGGTTTTTGTAAAGAGAAATCATGCCTCACCAGTGTACTAGAATTCTTTTGAGGGGGTCAACAAGCATGTGGACAAAGGTGATCCAGGGGATATAGTGTACTTAGATTTTTCAGAAAGCCTTTGACAAGGTCCCTCACCAAAAGCTCTTAAGCAAAGTAAGCTGTCATGAGATAAGAGGGAAGATGCTCTCATGGATCAGTACCTGGTTAAAAGATGGAAAACAAAGGATAGGAATAAATGGTCAGTTTTCATACTGGAGAGAGGTAAATAGTGGTGTCCCCCGCAGGGGTCTGTACTGGGACCCGTACGATTCAACATATTCATAAATGATCTGGAAAAGGGCGTAAAACAATGAGGTGGCAAAATTTGCAGATGATACAAAACTATTCAAGGTAGTTAAGTCCAAAGCAGACTGCAAAGAGTTACAAAAGGATCTCGCAAAACTGGGGACTTGGCAACAAAATGACAGATGAAATTCAATGTTGATAAACACAGAGTAATGCACATTAGAAAACATAATCCCTCCCAACTACACACATAAAATGATGGGGTCTAAATTATCGGTTACCACTCACGAAAGAGATCTTGGTGTCATTGTGGATCGTTTTCTGAAAACATCTGTTCAATGTGCAGCAGAAGTCAAAAAAGATAACAGACTGTTAGGAATCATTAGGAAAGGATTAGATAAGAAGATAGAAAATATCATATTGACTCTATATAAATCTATGGTACACCCACATCTTGAATAGCGTGTGCAGATCTGGTCACCCCATCTCAAAAAAGATATATTGGAATTGGATAAAGTTCAGAAAAGGGCAACAAAAATGATTAGGGGGATGGAACAGCTTCCATATGAGAAAAGATTAATAAGACTGGGACTTTTCTGTTTAGAAAAGAGACGACTAAGGGCGGGGATATGATTGAGGTCTATAAAATCATGACTGGTGTGGAAAAAATAAATAAGGAAGTGTTATCTACTCCTTCTCATAACACAAGAACTAGGGGGTCACCAAATGAAATTAATAGGCAGCAGGCTTAAAACAAACAAAAAGAAGTATTTCTTCACACAACACACAGTCAACCTGTAGAACTCTTTGCCAGAGGATGTTGTGAAGGCCAAGACTATAACAGGGTTCAAAAAAGAACTAGGCAAGTTCATGGACCATAGGTCCATCAATGGTTATTAGTCAGAATGGGCAGAATGGTGTCCCTAACCTTTGTTTGCCAGAAGCTGGGAATGGGCAATAGGGGAAGGATCACGTGATGATTACCTGTTCTGTTCATTCCCTCTGAAGCCCTTGGCATTGGCCACTGTCGGAAGACAGGTTATTGGGATAGATGGATCATTGGTCTGACTCACTGTGGCATTTCTTATGTTTTTGTGTAATTTTTAAAAATGTGTTATTTACTCCTCATAACACAAGATCTATGGGTCACCCTCTGGGTTCTGACAGTTCCTGAGAAAGGAGAACACGGTATTATGTTTCTAGAAATAAACAGAAGACAGGACAACGCCGATTTTGAAACTTTGATATGGTTGAAATGGCACTACTTGCAAAGCACCTGTGAGTTACACATTTTGGAAGTGTTAAAAATTACCAAATTCTTTTGGCCTTTGTCTCTAACATAGACAATTCCCAACACTGTTTAAATACTAAAATTTCTATTACGTTTTTTTTTTTTAAGGTGAGCTACAGGAGCTTTTAAAGATTTTGTGAGCCCACCAAGAAATTTTGCAGTTGCTTCTGCTTTCTCCTCATATTTCACAATCTTAAGGCTATGTTCTGATCTCATTTGGGGTAACTACTGAAATAAGTGGAGTCTCTCTGGATTGACAATGGTGTAACTAAAATCAGAATTTGGCAACTGGATTGTGTATGTGTTGTCATGAAGATTGCTCCTGGTTGTCATATTTGTTGTTAATTTGTCCACCTCACGGTTCAGAGCCCTTATAAAGGCTTTAGTTCAAAACTTTACTTTATAATTTTTCTGTTTGGTTTTCTTAATATAACATATATAACATTAGTGTCATCATTTCATTTTTTGTATATGAAGTCACAAAAAAATATTTCCATATTGTTGGAGATCCCAGGGCATGGCCACTAGTTAAGTCGAGGGGATGGAAGGCCATAAGGGTTGAGGAAGTCTTCCTGCTGAAGGCCTAAGGGCTTCTTCTTAACCCCCTTAATAGAATTCAGGCCTGGCTGGTTTGAGTAAGTTCTTTTGCTTTTAAAACAATGTTGCAGCCGTAGATAATGCCTTATAGTGTAAGGTTTGCTGACGCCAAGTTAAAAATAATAGGAGATAGTTACAAGGCCAGGCCGGATGTGCTGGTTGTTTAAGTTGCTAGGAATGCTTGTTAGAGGTTGCAGGAAATAAACATTGTTGTAACGCACATAAGGAAGGCAGAATATTTGTGCAAAGTTTTTTAATTGGCTGATGTGTAGTGCAGTAGCATCAAGGAATATAAAAGTGTGTGTAATGACCTGCTCTGGTGTGCAGGATTTGAGATTCTGTTCTCCCTGTACCTTGTTTGCAGCTGCAAATAAACTTTTCTACTTCTCCAGCTGGTTGTGATGATTGAGTGAAACACACCGGGTAACAAACCCCTGCTGTTGTTTTGCCTCTTGGCACTGGGTGCCGGCAATAATATGTTCTGTTTACTACTTTTCACTGCTTTGTTGATGTTTTGCTTTTGCACATTCTGTATGTAAATGGTATATAGTAATTTTGATTACTAGATTTCTAAATGTACAAGTAATATTTATAGTGTGTGTAATGTGTGGGAGTTCGTATTACCTTTAGAAACTAAACTTTTGCATTTCTAGTTTTTTTGTGTTCAAGTAGGTAACCTTAATATGTTGCATTAATGTGGGTTTTTTATCCAAAATTAATAAAACAATATATGTATACATAGTAATATATATTTGAAGAAAACAAAGCAGAAAATTGGAGCATTTTTATGTTATTTCATTTTCCTCATTCCTTTCTCTCTGTTCTTCTTTCCATTCAGTTTCTATACTGTTCAAATATATATACTATAGTTACAACAATGTGTCTACTCATACAGTATAGATTTTACAGAGACAATCAAGACATTCAGAATGAAGCATTTTTTTATAGTTTTTATTGAGAAATGTTCATAATTGTTACATTGTAACTAAGATCAATACTTTGCAATAGTGCATCTTAAAAATGCATATTAAAATAGGAAATGTTAGACTGTTCTATTGCAAATTGCTGATATTTACTCCTGGGAGAATTCTGCACCACTGCGCAATGCAGAATTTCCTTTCCCCTACAGAAATGGGCTGCAGTGCTGCTAGACCCAGCAGAGCCCAGCTCACACATAAGACACTGCTGGGGGGAGGGGGCAGGAGCTAGAAGGTTCCTGGCAGCCGCAGTTCCCAGCATGCCCTGAGGCAAGGAGAGGGTGGCACACAAAAAACTCCATGCAAGCCTGGGACTGATCATCAGGCTGTTTCTCCCTCTGCATCCCTGGCTCTGTGGGGGGGAAAGGGGTGGGTATCAGGCCTTGGGGAATCACGGCTGGGCTCTGGGCGGGTGTGGGTATCTGGGCAATGGGGTCCTGTGGCTGGGCTCTGAATGGGAGACGGTGCGGGTATCTGGCCCATGGGGGCCCCGCAGCTGGGCTCTGGGGGAGAGAGGGTTCAGGTGTATTGGCTGTGGGGGCAGGCATGGCTTCACTCTGGCAGGGGAGGGGTTGTGGGTGTCTGGCCCCCTGGCTGGGCTCTGAGTTGGGGCGGGAAGGGGGCAGAGACACAGGATCTGGGTTGTCATAGGTGTTTCTTTAACTCTCTACTCCTGGGGAAAATTTTGTGTGTTTGTATTGTTACAGACATACGTGCTGACAGGTATTTTGAAATAGATTCCCCAAATAACTGAAATTAGTGCAATGATGTAGTGTTATTTTCACACACACAATTTGCAGAATTTTGCAGAATTTTAAAATATTGTGTGCAGAATTTTTAATTTTTGGCACAGAATTTTTAATTTTTTGGTGCAGAATGCCTCCAGGAGGAATATGATATTGGACAGTTTTAATGGTAAGGGCATTCAAACATTTTCTCATTTAAAAACCACTGAAAAACTGTGTCAATTTGAATGCCTCAGCTGTTTTTGTGAAATGCCAAAACCCTAAAAAAAATATTTCTGATTTGTGTATGTATTGTACGGGTATCCACTTCTGCAACTCTTACTTATGTGAGGAGTCCCATTAGCTTTATTGGAACTGTTCAAATGAGGGCTTTAAAATTGGGCCCTTACATTTTGCTGACTGCCGTGTATTGGGGGTAGAATCTGCTCTTTCCTATTTGATGGCAGCCCTTACATGTACGTTGAGGAGTGTCCCATTTCTTGTGTAATGAGAGAGGTTTTAACAAATTATGTCACTGTGCATATCATACAGTAAAAGTGTGTGCCATATTTTTTCTGGGTGAAGAGTGACACATGCACAGACATGACCTGGTAGTTGGATCTGTAGAATCTTTTAAAAATTAGTAATAGATGACAAGAATTTGTAATAGGGTCATCATCTGGACAGTTGTAGCACTCAGTATTTTTATTTTATTTTATAGGGAATAGAAGACCACAACCTTTTAGCCGGACATCTTGCCATGTTTACTAATGACTTTAATCTGGCTCAGGATTTATATCTGGCATCCACCTGTCCTGTTGCTGCACTTGAGGTACCCAGTTAAGTTGCCAAAAACTTTGTCAGATGTTAATTGTTTTTCTTGCCAACCTAATATACACTACTACCTGATTATTTTACATGGTGATAATTCTGCTCAGTTTTGTAGTATTTCTAAACATTTTGAGTCATAATGATATGGGTCTGTCAACTGCTTAAGATAAGTATGTATTACGCCTCTTATTACAGTAACACCTTCTTGTTATCATCTGTCTCAAACTTTCTGTTGAATCCAGTCAAGATTCTAACATTGGTAATTGTATTTTTAATACTAGAAAATAATATAATAATTCAGTATTTGATGCTTACATCAGAAGATTGCCCCCCCCTCCAAAAAAAAAAGCTGACTTCAAATAATTTCTTTTGAAATTATTATTATTATTAACAGATGAGAAGAGATTTGCAGCACTGGGACAGCGCATTACAGCTGGCTAAGCGTTTGGCCCCAGACCAGATCCCGTTCATATCAAAGGAGTATGCTATGCAGCTTGAATTCACGTATGTTTTCCTGTAAAGATGTAGTATTGTAATATTTAACTCGTACTTCTACTAAGTAGAGAAATACTAGTGATGTCCTGAAAGCATTTCCACAAAGATCTTGATTTGTTTGACTCACTTCAGCTCATTACAGTGTTATACAGAATCCCTGAGAGGTCCTGTAGCTGCTGAATCCAGGGAAATTGGGAGTATCCACAGAAAACTACTCTGGAGACATGGTTCACAAAAGTAGCTGCTCATGATTGATTTAAGTGGCCATAAAAGAAAAAATGAAGTCCACGCCAACTGGTAAACTTCCCAACGCAAACAAAATAGACAGTTAACCAGAGGCTTAGTTGCAGACCAGTGTCAGCTTGGAGTAGCTTTCTCCTACCTGCCACTTTTTATCTCCACTGTTGAGAGTGGAAGACAGCCTGGTACTTAAATGCCCATTCCTCTCCTTCCTAGGTCACCCTGTGTCATCCCATTTCCTGCATATTTGTGAAAGAGGAGAGCCAGACTTCCAGGTCAGCAGTCCCTGGTAGAGAGAAGGAATCTACCCTACTCTCCTTGTCTTTTAAACCTAACTATATAGCTGCCCCTACCAGGTTGATATCCTGTTCCCTTTGGCTGCCAAATCAAGGTAGGGGATCATGGCTGCTTCAAGTATGTACCCGTGTGCAGCCACTGAGCAGGCTTAGTCTGGTAAAATAAGTGAGATTTATGGGAAAACAGTGGCTGAGAGAGTGCTTCCCACGGTACCAGGTTTCTACGCTACCAAAGAGATCATATGAAGGAGCTCCTTAGAAGTTAAATTCAGCCTCATCACCAGTGACATTTGAGCTTTAGAAGGCTCACTTCCTAGGACCATAGAAGATTTTGGCACGACAGCCATAAACCCCTGACATAGGCCTTATTTCTAAGCAAATGTGCACTGAAATCACTAAATCAATTTTAATTCACACCTTATGTTGTTTTGGAACAAGTCTGGGAACCCTCTTATTTTGGAATAAAAATGTCTTATTTCTATTTTGTTTAAGTCGGCAAATAAATCATTCAGTCAACATTAGTGGTATCAAAATAGGATACTTCTTTCTTAAATCAGCCTCCGTTGCTTGTTGAGCTCAAGGTGTAAAGGCCTAGAAGTGATCTAGGAAAGAGGCTTCTCCAAGAGACAGGTGTGCATACTCACTCCTTATTCTTCTTGGAACATAGAATCATAGAATATCAGGGTTGGAAGGGACCTCAGGAGGTCATCTAGTCCAACCCCCTGCTCAAAGCAGTACCAATCCCCAACTAAATTATCCCAGCCAGGGCTTTGTCAAGCCTGACCTTAAAAACCTCAAAGGAAGGAGATTCTACCACCTCCCTAGGTAACGCATTCCAGTGCTTCACCACCCTCCTAGTGAAAAAGATTTTCCTAATATCCAAACATGAAGGGACATGACACACATGCTTAATTCCACCCTTCTTGTCTGAGCCACAGAGTCCTGGTGAGCCATAATTAAAAGGTTCAAGGCCCATAGGGTCAAAGTGAAAACTAAATATGTTGTGGCACAAACTACATAACACTTACTAAGTAACTATAACACAATTTAAGCCTAGAAATTAAGGGAGTTTTGGATCAAAATCCCCCAAATCACCCTGTATACTGAGAGAAGATTCCTGCAGGTGGCTACAGAAAGGAGGGAACTGAGGCATTTTTGACCATATGGCACTTTTGTAACCTTAGCTCTGAATGTTGGGAGTCATGAAAAGGTGCTCATGCAGCCCCAACACATGCTGCTTTCCAGAAGGTTCCCAAAGGAAATGCAGCAGCACTAGGGGTGCAAATCACACAAAATGGGAATATGCAGCGGCCACCTCAAAAAAGAATTGCAGCTTACATTAAATGCTCCAAAAATGTGATCACAGAATTAACTGTGTTTTAATAAGAGTTGATTAGGAGATCCATTCCATTTATTTGTCAGCTATGTATGCAGGCTTCATATCTCTGCAACTTGTTCCTATTAATAAACATTTTTACACATATATTATTATTTTCTTTTAGGGGTGATTATGTGAATGCTTTGGCACACTATGAGAAGGGAATCACAAGGGACAATAAGGTAACACTCTTCAATGATGGTGGCATACAAGTAATTATAATATATATTGTACACTGAATTCTTCTGTGACAGTTTATTTAAATACAGGATTTTGTATTCTTCTGTAAACGATATGTTTCAGAATAGCAGCCGTGTTAGTCTGTAATTGCAAAAAGAAAAGGAGTACTTGTGGCACCTTAGCGATTCTTTTTGTAAATGATTTGACTCTCTTCCTTTTCAAAGAACAATATTGATATATTGGTCTTTCCTGTAATTTTATACACAGAGAAAAATGGCTTACTTTATGTAAAACAGTACTGCATTAAGATTATAGTACTGGGAAATTATTTTTACCATTTGAACAATTTCACAATAATTATGTAAATATTAAAGGAGACAGTGCCAAAATAATAATATATTTTTATATGATACTTATATAGATTTCTGCTCCTTTAGTGTAGTCAATCGTTCAGTAAAGAAGAATAAAATGAATAGTCAGATTTTTCAAAACAAGCGAAATAGCAATGCTTTCATGTATATTTTAAAACCAAATGTGTGAATTTGGGGCTAGTACTTTGAGATAAGTCCAATTAGAAGCAAGTAATTTCCCCATCTGTCTTTTTCTGTACATATGTTTTGGTGTGTTGTTCTGTTTCTTTGTCTCTTTTTGAAACTTACCTTTGTCCTGTATACCTGGCCTAGTCAGTTATTTCAAAAAATAGAATGTAGTGTGAAACACTAGATGAAACTTCACAAGAAAGTCACCTAAATATAGCCAGCAACGAAAACATAGGCTTTTCCACAATTAATGGCACCATTATTTAATCATAAATACTGACTGTTGCCTTTTAAGGCTCTGGTTTAAATTTTCTAGACAAGAACAGCTTTACCTGAGGTCAGGTCGTTTCTGGTTGATGCATTTCACTGTTGTTGAAATAATTGCAATGGCTTCCGTAAAACCAATACTTTTTGTACTGAAAATATAGTTATCACTTTACTTTTGATCGCCAATACCAGGAACATGATGAAGCTTGCCTAGCTGGAGTGGCTCAGATGTCCATTCGAATGGGAGACATTCGTCGGGGGGTTAACCAAGCCATTAAACATCCTAGCAGGCTGCTAAAGAGAGACTGTGGAGCCATTCTGGAGAGTATGAAGGTATCCCTAGTAATAGAGAGAGTATTAATAACATGATGAATTCCCAGTTACAAATAAATAAACATTTGTATAATTTTCATTATTGTAGCAATTTTCAGAAGCCGCCCAACTATATGAAAAGGGGCAATATCATGACAAGGCAGCGTCAGTATATATCCGCTGTAAAAACTGGTAAGTGCAGCTTTAGTGCAGTTTTACGTTCCTTGAAAAACAGGTTATATTGTAGTGCCCTTTGAAAAGGAATAGGAGTCCCTGATCATCTTGATTAATCAGACACATAATTCACATGACAGTCAGTCTACTGACTTTTTCTTGGGGACTAGGTCAAGTATGATTTACACTCTGAATCTTCAGAAACACGGGTTGATGTAAATCAAAACTTTGTTAAAAAAAACCCAACCCAAACAACAGCTACGCTAATCAGCAAACTTCTCTTTACTTGGTTATGTTTAGCTTGACTCTGTAACTGGGCTTTCAGAATCTTTGTGTACTACACACTTTGAATCCTTTTACTTGCCTAATTATATTTATTTCATGAAAGCTTCTTGATTTACAAAAGATGATACACCTGGGAGTGCAACACAGCCTTTTAGTTCTAGGCTGCTGGTTCAAATTCAACACAGGTCTGTATCAGCAAAAACAACGAGGAGTCCTTGTGGTATCTTAGAGACTAACAAATTTATTTGGGCATAAGCTCTTTTGTGGGCTATAACCCGTTTCATCAGATGCATAGAGTGAAAAATTCAGAAGGCAGGTATAAATATACAGAAACATGAAAAGATGGGAGTTGCCTTACCAAGTGGGGGGTCGGTGCGAACGAGGCCAATTCAGTCAGGGTGGATGTGCCCCATTCCCAACAGTTGACAAGAAGGGGTGAGTGTCAACAGAGGGAAAATTATTTTTTCTAGTGACTCAGCCACTCCCAGTCTTCATTCAGACCTAATTTGATAGTGTCAAGTTTGCAAATTAATTCCAGTTCTGAATAAAAACCTGAATAAAGACTGGGAGTGGCTGAGTTCCTGCAAAAAATACTTTTCCCTCTGTTGATACTCACCCCTTCTTGTCAACTGTTGGGAATGGGCCACATCCACCCTAACTGAATTGGCCTCGTTAGCACAGACCCAACACATGGTAAGGCAACTCCCATCTTTTCATGTGATGTATTTTTATACCTGCCTATTAAATTTTTCACTCCATGCATCTGATGAAGTGGGTTATAGCCCACGAAAGCTTATGCCCAAATAAATTCGTTAGTCTCTAAGGTGCCACAAGGACTCCTTTTTGTTTTAGCATCATATGGCTGTTCAATGTCATTTTCAAAATGAACTTGGCCCTTGTCCAGTTCCTAGGGAGCAGGTGTTTACATAATAGAATTGCCACCATAATTGGACTCCTCTTAGCAATCTCTGCAGAGCGAACAATAATTGAATTGGTAGAAAGACAGATGTACCCTCTCCTCAAGAGCTAGTTCCTCCAGGTCAGAATTGAGACACATTGGGGTAGTGCAGGGAAAGCTTGCATTGCTGTCATCAGTTTTATGCCTTTTCTGTGAATAAATGAGAGTACGGCAGAGTCCAGCGTGGTCTGTCTGGCACTTTTCACAAATAGAAACTACGGACCAGATCAGCTGAAGTATTTAGGCACGTAACTTCCACTGATTTCTAAATAGCTAAATACCTCTGAATAATGGGGCGTATGATCACATCCAAAATTAAAACAAGGAAGAAATGATATTCTAATTCTGTAAGGCCCCTTTACATTGTCACAACAGCATAAAATGGCCTGAAAATGCACAGTAACCAATTAATAGTTTTTAGACGTGTAGCAAGTGCATATTTTTGAAAACTTTGAAGCTCTTTCAAAGCTTCTCTTGTATATAACGGAAGAGAGCATATTTGTAATGCAAAATATCATGATTAATTTCCTTGTTCGTGTAAATAAAAATGAGATCACTTTTACATACTAATTTTTTTTTGTCTTAATTATTACTAAAGAATAAGATCATGTTGTTGCTGGTATTCATACTACATGCATTTTGTAAGTTCCTTTTTCTTTTCTCTCGAGTATTTCTATAAATATGCATATACTTTATTTGGTGAAGACAAATTAAAAAGAAAGATCACATTTATTATTTGATTACTTTATTCTCTTTGTTTTCTAGGGCAAAGGTTGGTGAGCTTCTCCCTTGTGTATCGTCTCCAAAGATACACCTGCAGTATGCCAAGGCAAAAGAAGCAGATGGCAGGTGTGTTTAATTTCCAGAATCAAATAGTCAAGGGTTTAAAGCTACAGAATGTTAATATTCACAGTTTTATTCATAAAAAAATTAGGATATGTAGTGAATACGTATTTGTTGAAAAATATAAAAATCAAGTGTTATGCAAACGTCTTGATACTAGACAAAGATTATGCTGCTGATTAGGAAAGAAATAGTTCTGATTGATTATCCTTGGGTTAAACTTTAAAAAGCTATTTTTTAAAAGTAGCATTAAAGCTGTTAAGTACTGTAGCTTTGTTCAGTGGATGTGATGTGCTGAAGTTTATTTTTCTTCTAAAGACTCCTGAGTTTTTATAAAAAGCTATGATTAGTCATCACAGTCTGGGAAACAAACAGTTTTTTCTTTTTAAAATAAATTACAGTAGCACTGTTTGTAATAATTGGGTCTCCAAATTTACCTTCATTGTGAGCGCAACTGTAAGAAGTGAGTGGCACAAAATGTCACAATAACCTATAACAATAAACATTGATGGGAAAAGGTGGAAAAGGGAGATAGGCTTTTTTGTTTGTACTAATTCAGGCTATTGATATAATTCAAGGACTGTGTTAAGATCATGCCTGGTAAACAAGAAAATTGGTGTGTTGAAAATTAGGGCTAACTGATGATCAGAATATTGAGAGGATGGGCTACTCTGCCCATCACTGCCCTTTTGAAGTCCTTAAAAGAGAAAACTTTTTGGGGAAATTCAGGAGGAAGAAGCTGTTTGCCAGAAACTGCTGCAGCAGGCTTTACGATCATAGTTGCCACAGTCTCTTGATTCCCCGTAATCTATTGTAACACTGTGGGGATCTCTTATACTGATCCTGAGAAAGATGCTGACCAGTTTGGGCCAGAGAGGAGGATTCAGATGACATTGCCACCTCCACCAGCTCCAGCTAAATTCTGAATGCTACCTGGGATGTGAGACTCTCCCTGTCTCTCACATGCACGCGCGCACACAGTGTGTCTTCTTTCTTCAAACCCTCCCCTCCCCCCATATTTCTTCTTTCCTGTTCCTCTGCTTTTACCTTCTGCTTAATAAGAATCTGGCTTAGCCAAGCAAGACTTATTTGTAACATTGCTGTTACCCTGTGACCAGAAAGAGGTGACAAAAAGCAATGCCCTAAAGATGCTGGTACAAGTTTGCCAGATCTCGCAGTGGCTATTAAGACAGTCAGCCATTTCCCCTCCCCACGCAGCAGTGTGGTTGCAGATAGGAGTCAACACCAGACACAAAAGCTGCATCTTTTCTATCTTCGCTGTTCTTTTCTCTTCCCTCTTGTGTGTGTCTTCTAGGAAACAGAATTGGACTTGCAACAGCAACCCAAACAGCTCAACTAATATCTTTTCATTTCCCCAAAAGGACAGTTATTACCAACATTATTACCGCATAAGAGACTGTCAAACAACAGTTCCTTCTAAAAACTCTATAGCTAAAGGCAAAGGAAACAAGGAATGTTGTTAAAATGAAAGCCTTACTTAAGACTTTATGTTTTAAATGCTTTAACTGTTTTCCTTTGTTTTCTGTATCTTTAATAAAAGGTTATAAGACTGTTCAATTTTATAGTTGCCATGGTACTAAGCAGGCTAGGGTCTCTATTCCAAACCTGAACCTTGTTTAACACTATTTAATGTTGGATAGAAACAGCGTCCTGATAATACCTTTGACTATTTCAGCCTATTTATTCCCATCTAAATTAATACAATGCACCTCATTTACACAAAGACAGGGACAATCTTTGTAAATTATTGATTAATGTTTAGAGAAGCAAACACAAAAGCAAGGATACTTAAACACAAAATATAGTTTTTGCTATTTGTAATATACAATTAAGTGTACTGCAAAATATTTTGTGACAATAACAGTCTTAGTATTATGAGGACTCACTACAGTGATCTTCTGCTAAATATTTCTTGTGACGTGAGCAGAGGCCACTATTTTTATGCCAGTAATAGAGTGTGTGAATGAGGAAGGTCCTATTGTAACTTGTTTGACTAGAAGAGAATGGGAGTTCTTCTTTGAGTGATTGCTAATGTCCATTCCATGTTAGGTGTGTGCTCGCCACATGCACTGGCGTTGGAAGTTTTTTCCTCAGTGTTATCTGTAGGGGACAAGCTCTGGTGTCGTCTGGAGTGGCGCTCATATCGCAGGTATAAGGGGTGCTGGGGGCCCCCTCCCTCCCTCAATTCCTTCTTACCGCCAGTGACGGTGCTGGAACATCTCCTTGCTTCGGCAAGCACTTACTTACCCAGTGGTTTTTTTCTCTTAGTGTTATAAATAGTTAGATAAGTAGTTCTTTTGTTCTTTAATAACTAGTGTGTTAGTGTTGTAGATAGGTTAGATAGTCCCCTGTGGGACTTAGCCCAGGGACGGGACATGCCCCGTTCCCCAGGTTTCAAGCCTTATGATGGCTGTAGAAAGCCTATGCTGATCAGTGGCCCTCACCAAAGTTGCTTGAAGTGTTTGGGAGAAGCCCACATTAGCGATAAGTGCTGCATTTGTAAGAGCTTCAAGCCCAGAACAAAAAAGGAGTGGGATGTAAGACTGAGAGCGCTCATCATGATTCAGGCTTTGTGACAGTCTTCGAGCCACCAAAATTGGACTTGGCACCGAGTACAGCGGCATTAGTGCAAAGTGCACCTCTGGCACTGGCCTTCTGGTGCCGGTCACAGTCCCGGCTAAGAAGCAGAGGAGGCACCCGGGGGAGGGCATTCCCCAACATCCCATGTGGGAAAGGGAAAGTCTGGGGACCCTTTTGGGGCAGAAAGTCTCCGGAGCCCAGCCAGGCACCTGCATCGCCGGCTAGGCCAGCCAGCCCTCCTAAGAATCCACCGGCCCCACGAGTAGTGGCAGAGGCCCCAGCACCTGGAAAGCCTGTCCACGCCAGAGGCCTTCCAAGCTGAAAAAGACATTGTCTTTGCTGGTGCCCCCGACACTGTGCCAAGACATGGTCATCTCCAGGGGGAAGCCAGCACTGGGATCCATGCCATGATCTCTGTCTATGCGGCATCACTCCCTGGCACCGCGGCAGTTGACATCAAAGTGCCAATCCCTGGGGATGCACTTCTGACCTGCCCAAACCGACCAAAGTTCCCAGCCCCATTCACGGGACTCTCAGCACCAGTCCCCTGTGGGATGGCACCGCTTGCCTGATGGCTGACACAGGGCCTCAGCATGCCATCGGTCCCCAGAATGGCGCCGGTCTCCAGAGAGGAGATATTGCTCCCCAGGATAAGGGACTCCATCGGGGCCACGGCAAAGTCGATCCCAGCTGGTACCGAGGTGCAGATCTCCAGACTCGCGGTACCAATCGTCTGGGTCAAAGCAGCGCTCCCATCCATCCCATTCCCAGTCACCAGACTCAGAGCACTGCTCTCAGAGCTCGGAGCACTGCTCCCATCCACGGTGGTACTCCCCATTCATGAACAGGTGGTAAAGCTTCATTTAAAGCATCTCTTTCACATCTATCTTGGAAAGTTGCCTTCTGTGTGGCTATCACTTCAGCGAGGCAGGTATCAGAGATTAAAGCCCTTACATCGGTGTTCTACAAGGACAAGGTTCAGTTGTATGTCCACCCGGCTTTCCTGCCAAAGGTGGTGTCGATTTTCCATATTAACCAGGACATATTTCTCCCCATTTTCTTCCTGAAGCCTCGCGCGTCGAACGAGGAGAGACATATGCACACCCTTGACGTCGGGCAGGCTCTGGTCTTTTCCTTAGAGCGCACTAAGTCCTTCTGTAAATCAACTCAATTCTTCATCGCGGTGGCCAACAGAATGAAAGGCCTCCCCGTGTCTTCTCAAGGGCTTTTGTCTTGGATTACCACCTACATTCGCACTTGTTATGAACTGGCGCAAGTTGTACCTCAGCAGATAGTGACGCCAGAGCTCAGGCATCATTGGCAGCCTTCCTGGCACAAGTCCCTATCCAGAATATCTGCAGGGCCGCAACATTGTCGTTGGTGCATACCTTCACGACCCACTATGCCATCACCCAGCAGGCTAGAGATGAGGCTGCCTTTGACAGAGCTGTGTTGCAATCGACACACAGGGGATACTGCTTGGGAGTCACCTAACATGGAACGGAAATGAGCAATCACTCAAAGAAGAAAAAACAGTTACCAACCTTTCGTAACTGTTGTTCTTCGAGATGTGTTGCTCATGCCCATTCCATGACCCACCCTCCTTCCCCACTGTCGGAGTTCCGGTAAGAAGGAATTGAGGGAGGGAGGGGGCCAGCAGTGCCCCTTACACCAGCACACATGTGCACCACTCCAGAGGGTGCCAGAGTTGGTCCCCTACGGATACCATTGAGGGAAAAACTTCCGGCACCGGTGCATGTAGTGAGAACACACACCTAACATGGGATGGACATAAGCAACACCTCTTGAACAACCATTATGAAAGGTTAGTAACCATTTTTTCTTCTTGTTAAATGTTGAATAGTAGCTATTATTCAAAACCAGTTTGACGTGGCTAACTTGCCAGTTTAGATGACTGTGTAGATACCCTCATAAAGTATGTAGACTGATAATGCTGCTTGTCTTTCAAGGTGAGTCAAAAGATGGTATTGTATGAAGTGTTGTCTGTCTTCCTACTGCCATTATCCATCCCAATAAAAGAAGAGTTCAAAAGGGGTGTACATCTAATAAACAAATTTCCTAAACAAACAACAACTTGGTTTCACAGCATAACTTCTCAGGTGTAAAATGTTATGAGTCGCTTGCATAGAATATTGTAAAGAATTCCTAACAAAGCCAAGAAAGCTTGAATGTAAAATGTGGACATCGTCATTTTGCAGATACAAGGAAGCGGTTGTGGCTTATGAGAATGCCAAACAATGGGACAATGTAATCCGGCTATATTTGGATCATCTTAACAATCCTGAAAAAGCTGTTAGTATTGTCAGGGAAACACAGTCTCTCGATGGAGCCAAGATGGTAGCCAGGTAATACAGTACTGTAGTTACATTAGATAGATTTACAAACCTAACTTTCCTAACATTACTTCTTTATAACCTCTCATGCCATCATCCTTGTTGCCCTCTTCTATATTTTTTGCCAAGTGCTAGAATTATGCTCAGTACACTAGAAGTGATTAAAAAATTAGATGTAAATAGTAAGCCCTCTAGTCCATCCACAGAGAGGTTTCACTTTTACAAAGGGCTATTCGGTTTTTTGGATGTCTTCTCTATTAATTTGTTGATACAGTCCAGTCTTCTGTTTGCTTTTCTTACTGTAGAAGTCTTGAGTGTCTGTCCATTCTTATCAACAGATTTCTTTTGCTTGATTCATGTCTTCTAGCTTGTAACCATGTAAAGCATATTTATTATTTGAGTTATATTAAATTCTCTTATCATTACCTGGTATCTGGGAGGGATATTCTTTTTTATTTTATTTTGTATTGTATATTTTAATTTATGGGGTGGGTGTGATGGGTTGGATCACAGAGAGCCCCTTGGGACTGCCAACTGTTGTGCCAAGACTACTTCTGCCCCTGCCTTCCCTGCCAACTTGAGACTCCAGCACCCTGTCTTGCTGAGCCAGACACGCCAGTCTGCTCCAACACAGACCCTGGGTCTGAACCACGTGCCCCAGAGCTGCAGACGTAACTGAAAGCAACTTAAGAAGTGTTCCTGTCTTTAACACTCAGATGCCCAACTCCCAATAGGGTCCAAACCCCAAATAAATCCGTTTTACCCTGTATAAAGCTTATACAGGGTAAACTCATAAATTGTTCACCCTCTATAACACTGATAGAGAGATATGCACAGCTGTTTGCACCCCGCCCACCAGGTATTAATATATACTCTGGGTTAATTAATAAGTAGTTTTATTAAATACAGAAAGTAGGATTTAAAGTGTTTCCAAGTAGTAACAGGCAGAACAAAGTGAATTACCAAGCAAAACAAAATAAAACCCGCAAATCTATGCTAATACAGTAAGAAGCTGAATACCGATAAAATCTCACCCTCAGAGATGTTCCAGTAAGCCTCTTTTACAGACTAGCCTCCTCTAGTCTGGGTCCAGCAATCACTCACACCCCCTGTAGTTACCGTCCTTTGTTCCAGTTTCTTTCAGGTATCTTTGGGGGTGGAGAGGCGCTGTAGCCAGCTGAAGACAAAATGGAGGGGTCTCCCGGGGCTTTAAATAGACTTTCTCTTGTGGGTGAAGACCCCCTCCTCTCTCTTATGCAAAGTCTAGCTACAAAATGGAGTTTTGGAGTCACCTGGGCAAGTCACATGTCCATGCATGACTGAGTTCCTTACCAACCAAGCCACATTCCTGGGAAAGCCCAGATGTGGATGGGCATCTCCACGTTCATTGTTGGCTTAAGGGCTTCTTGACTGGGCACTTACTGAGAATAGTCTTTTCTCAGGAAGCTGACCAACTGCTTCACTAAACCCTACTTAGAATCAAACAAGTATGCAGCCAATATTCATAACTTCGAATACAAAAATGATACATGCATACAAATAGGATTAATAGATTCCGTAGATCATAACCTTTACAGAGATATGTTACATGGCATATGTAGCATAAAACACATTCTAGTTATGTCATATATACATACATAAGTATATTTCCATAAAGCCTTATGGCGCATAGAAGGGGCATCTCTAGGTTATTATCATAAATCTGAATCTGTGTTTTTTGTATAGTGCAACACTTCATAATCCCTGAGTTGAGCACTGAAAGGTGGGGGCTTTTTTTTTTTAAGCCTCTAGAATACTCATTTTAGCACATCTATAGCTTTATGTAGGGCCAAAGCTTGTGCTAGTCAGTTAAACTTAAAATTTGCAAACCGAGGGTGATATTCACTCGTGGTGTTGAGGACCACTGCAAGTCTATTTGCACCATGTAAGCTCTATTCTGTACAAGGTTAGTCTGCTGGGTAGCCAAATAAGCTGCCTGTTGCATGCCATGGAGCTAGTCACTGTACTAGTCATTGCAGGACATGTGTGGAAGGTGCCTTCAGAGACAAAGGAAGGCCATGGCAACCAACTCCAGTTTGTGTTTTTGCAGATCCAGTGGTCCCAGTATCCTGTAGAACCATTGCATTGGGGTTGTGGCTGCTACTGGAGCCCTGCACACGGACCTTGGTTTGGGAGTGGGAGGGGAAGTGTATTTCATCACTACATCCTCCCTGCATTCTCTGGTTTCTACACAAGGGGAGTGAATTTCACTCTGAGTGCACAAGTTTGCACGTTCTTACTCTTACATACAATCACACAAACAAACAAAAGCAGTAAATATCCATTCAGTTCAAAGTGCCATGTATGGTTCCCTGGGTGCATATCAAGAACATCACACTCTATGCATAAGGAACATAATTGGACAGATGATGTGAAACAATGAGAACTTCAGCTTTATTATTTTTAAAGTATATTTCAAAATCAGTAATCCTCACTGAGAACGAATGTCAAGTTTTAAATGGAAGAAAGAGTATATGAAAATATCATTAGAAAAAGGCATCTGAAAAACACTTTTTGCACTTGAATGTCTCAAAATTGGCCAAACAGAAATTTACCAAAGTTTCATCCAAAAAGTTCACTTCTGGCCTGTCAATAAACATACAAAATTTTATCCCAAATGATTAGAATCATTTAGAAAACTATAAACAAGCAAGCTTCAAATTGAAAAGCCTTAGTTTATCATAAGGTACATGCATATCCTAATAGGAGCACACTAGAAGATTTAGAAGAATGATTTAATGGTCCCTCAGTTGCCACACTCCTTGCACAAGAGATTTTCTTTGGAAAACATTTGGAATGTGTTTATTGTGTTATTTAACAAAAGTATTAATGTGTTTATTCTGATCAGATTCTTTCTGCAGTTGGGTGACTATGGTTCTGCCATCCAGTTTCTGGTCATGTCCAAGTGTAATAATGAAGCTTTCACACTGGCCCAACAGCACAATAAGATGGAGATTTATGCTGACATCATTGGTGAGAATTCTATTTTAATAATTTTATTTGGAATTCTTTAGCAATCTATGGCCCATTTGTGAAGAAAGACATAGAGAAGTCTGTAATGACAATGTGCAGCTGTGTGAAATTAATACCAGGAGGCAATGGAAAACTCACTGAACCAGTTCACAGTTATGCCATTTGACTGTCTAATAAACAACAAGGGTAATTACATTATGGTGTAAAACCTAAATTAAAGAATTTGTCCAGTAAGTCATTAGTAAGGCTGCGAGTTTGTCACGGATTCTGTGACTTCTGCAGCAGCTGATGCGCTTGCAGGCACCGCCCCCGCAGTTCCCATTGGCCACGATTCCCAGCCAAAGGGAGCTGCGAAGCCAGTGCTCTGGGCGGAGGCAGCACGCAGAGCTGCCTGGCCACACCTTCACCTAGCAGCTGAGCAAGGGGGATGTCGTCACTTCTGGGGACCCCCCAGGTAAGCACCACCCACAGCCTGCCTCACCCCATCCTGTTCCCCTGCCCCCTCCCATACCCCAACTCTGCTGCTGCTGGGTGTGGGGAGGCGCAGAGCTAGGTTGGGAGCCTGCCGGCTTTGCCAACATCCCCCTGCCCCAGCACCAGCAGGGGTCCTGGGCTGTGCGCCACCACCCGCACCCCTCCAGCACCAGCGGGGGTCCTGGGCCACGGGCCGCTGCACCTCCCCCTCCCCAAGTTTTAGTCACGGGTATTTTTAGTAAAAGTCATGGACAGGTCAGAGACCGTGAATTGACCTGTCCATGACTTTTTTACTAAAAATATCCATGACTAAAACGTAGCCTTAGTCATTAGTCCTTTCTCAAAGATCAAATGTGGCACATTAAGTAGGTATAAACTGTGCAAAACAGAAGTTATAAATCCAGCTGGCTCCTATTTTGTTTGAAAACCAAAAGCCAAAAATGTGAAATACGTGGTTTGCCTCTTTGACGGGATCTATAAACCTTTGTTTCATGAGAAGAGTTTTGCTCACCTTAGTGTCTGTGTTGCAGGTTCTGAGAATACTACCAATGAAGACTATCAGAGTATTGCACTATACTTTGAAGGAGAAAAAAAACATTTTCAGGCGGGCAAGTTCTTTTTGCTGTGCGGTCAGTATGCCCGGGTTAGTATTCAGATTGTAAAACAGCAACAGTATTTAAATGTGCGTAGCAATGGTTGTGCAAAACACTGGATTCCAAGATTTTTACACTTCCTACAGATCAGAAAAAAAATAGGCTTTTTACCTGCTTCCTCTTATTTCACATTGATGCAATCAAAAGAAAAAATATTATAGTCCTACCTACAACAAAACTTAGAGGAAATTATTTCTTCCATTAAATAGAAAATGAATAAAGGGTGAGTGCTATATATTCCGTTATTCGGCTGTGCACATATTTCTTATTGACAGCAGTAGAAGCTTCATATGGATCATAGACATAATATATCTCTAACTGATACATGAACATAGTTAGTTTAGTTACTGTTTACTTGCTTGTCTGAATGTTAAGTTTTAGAAAAAGCTCATTCATTGATTAAATTCTGTAGCTTATTGAAACACAATTTTTAAACGAAAGAGTATGCAAATTAGCATATTTCTCATAGACTGGTTACAAGTTGAGTGTGTCAGCTGCTGCATATTAAGCAGAATGTTTATGTCCTGAGAGCAAAAAAGCAAGGTTACGAATTTTTGAAAATTACCAACTGCTGGGGTAGGAACATAGTAGGTGACCTGCTTTTCCCAGTGAGCCAGTGCCCCATTAACCCTTGGTTGCGGCACTCTGTAATGCCCCAGTAGAACAGTTCTCCTCTCATTGCTGGCTGTCAGTGCTGAGAAGAAATGTGCCAGGACTAGGCTGTGAATGCTGCTGCAATTCTGATGGGGCCATGGGAATGAGGAGGAACCAAGGAGGTGGGTATAGATGGTGTGCTGGATTGTAACTGTCCAGCAAGCCCTTCAGAAAGACTTCATCAGTATAATTTTTCCTACAGCAGTTTTTGGGACAGCAGCTGATGCCTGTGTACTCCCATGGTCCCGGTGTGATCATCCCTATTGGTCATTTTCACTACTTTTTGACTCCGTTAACTTCAGATTCACATGAAACAACATAAATGCTCTCAACATGTGCTCAGGGATCACATAAGTTTAATGTAATCAAAGGATGTTTCTCCTTCCTTCCCAGATGCTGCAGAACTAGATGAATTAAAATCTAATTTTTCAAAAATAGGGGAAAAAAATTTTAAAGAAAATACCATGTCATTTACCTGTTATGTCCCTGTGTTTCTATTTTTGTTTCAGGCACTAAAACACTTTCTGAAAAGTCCAAGCACAGAAGATAACATGGCTATAGAAATGGCTATTGAAACAGTAAGAAACATGGATAAATCTAAGAAATTGAGTATTCAGCCTGCTTTTCAAGTAATCTGTGTCTCTACTGTAATGATGTCATCCTAGTGTTTAGCAGAGTTTGAATAGCTTATAGATGTAAGGAGGAAGCTGAAAGAGTAAAAGCAAGGGCTAAGGTAAAAAGTTCCTGATGCCATCCCAAATAATTTTCTTAGCACTGGTCCTGAAAGAAGGGAATATAAATAACATATCTATCTGTAATTCCAAATCTAGAACATAAGAATGGCCACACTGAGACAGACCAAAGTTAATATTTGTTAATATTTAATGGATGCTATTTAAAAACTTGTTAAATGGGTAGTAGTTTATGACATCTTTGCCATAGTGTGTTAGATTTTCAGCATGGATTCACCATGTCAAAGAGAAGCTGATCAACCAAATAGATACCTACTTTACTGCATTTTGAGTATATAACACCGGTAAATACATGTTTTAAATATCTCTAAGTTCAAAGGTTTTCTATAGGGAAATCTAATTCTTTTTCCCCGTATTTCAGGTGCATGTTGACATTTTTCCTCTGTCTTTATTTAATAGGTGGGGCAGGCAAAAGATGAAGCACTAACTAATCAGCTGATAGACTACCTTATGGGGGAGAGTGATGGTATGCCCAAGGTACTATATTCCTATCACTCTTTTTTCTCCAGTTTCTGTTCTATAGGATGATTTCTTTTATTTTTTTGCCCTTCAGAAACCTAGTAGATGTACATTGTCCAGAACTATTTTTATATATCCAAAAAAAGTAAAGTGCTCAGCTCCCATTTAAGTTCCTAAATTAAATGATCAGATTTTCAAAAGGCTCACTGTGAAGCATCTTCCATTAATATGTGGAACAATGGGTTCTGTAGTTATTTGGAAATCTGGCTACTTCATTTAGATACCTAAATGGAAGCTGAGCTTTTTTTGAAAATCTGGCCCTTTATTTTTGTACTTCATTATCTAATATCATACCATTTTCAAAGTTGAAAATGATTTATTACAGTCAATTCCAACTGCAAATACGGGGTATGGTTTCCCTAACTATACTTGATCTTAGATAAAAAATTAATTGCACTGTGCTGGGATGTACAATTCCATATGTGATCTGTACACAACTACATAAAGCGTTTACGGTAAAAAGAAAACTAAAGATTAGCAAACCCATATCTTGAGTTTTTAATGGCATACTTTATATATATAGAATACTCAGTTATTTAACACTAAGAATATAAAATATTGTAGATGTTTATTTTTTATTGTGGCTTATGGGAAGTCTTTATGAGGTCATAGAGTTTAAGGTCAGTAGGGATCACCAGACCTTCTGGTCTGACCTCTTGTATATCACAGGCCACCAACACCACCATTACATTCCTGCAGGAGCTTTATGAATTTTTGCTTCTATCTCCCTTCTGGGAGACCCCATTTCATACCCCGCATCCTTTATACAAAGAGGACTAAATAGAGCTTCTTTTGAAGTCTATAGGTCACTTCTCCTACCACAGGTAGAGATGCAGGCACTGGGAACTGGTAGACTACAGTAGTAGGCTGTACTAGTCCGTCTTCCCCTTATATGTGCTATTTTTTTTGTATTAGTTGTCATGTTTGTGTGCTTGGTTAGTTATGTTAACCAATGTTGTTAATCCTGCTTGTTAATGCCATAGGGCTGATGTTAAAAGGAAGACAGAGAATACCAAATATATTTCAGGGTAAAGGGATGAGAGACGAGAAATTACAATGTCTTCAGAGGTGAAATTCTCTTCTCATATCCACACAACCAATCTCTACTTCAGTACCTTGATTTCCATACATGTGCAAACCACCAACTATGTGAGCAAAATCTAGGAGTGTAGATCTGCAGTATGGATCTGAGAAAAGAATTTTGCCCGTATTATTTTTCATGTAGGTTTTAAAATAAACTAGCATTGCTAACAGCCATCAGATGGTGGTAATCTTTGGGTAATTCAGGTTCTCTAAGATCCTCTGTGGCTGAGTACAGAAGGCACTTGCTCCCAAACATACATTGTATCAGAAAGACTCTGCAGGGCTTCCATGGTGTAATCGCCACAGTCCTGTAAATTCAGAATCACAAATTATACTGTGTAGGCATGGAGCTGGGTTTGACAGCTGTAGAGATGACATGTAGTTGCCACTGAATTCTAGTTGTGGTTTGCAACTCTATAGTGAGGTTGTAGAGCTCTGGCCTCTTCTTTGCTGTGCTGTATTCTAGGGCCAGGATTTGGTCCTTTGGGCACTTAACGACATATTTTTTTTTTAATTTAAAAAAAACATCTCTACACTTTGAGCAGCTGCTTTATCTGTCTTTTGTTGGGTGCTGTTTTGATGTAATGTTACCTTTCATCAGACATTTGGATGACACCAAAATTGTAGAGGAAACATACACTCAAGAGGACAGAATCCAATTGCAAAGTGACCTGGAGAGATTAGAACTGTAAGGGCTGTGATGGGAGATCTGGTACACAGATATAAACTGTGAGTGGGACGTGGACTGACTGTCACATCCTGTCTTTATACTATTTTTTCTGTAAACCACAACCAAGCAACCTGGTTGCCTCAGGGAATGCGTGGGATGGGGAATTGGAAGTGACCCACAATATGAAAAAGTTTGAGAACCAGTTCTAAGGGTTTAATTTTTTTATAAAACATAGCACTGTGTGAATACACTTGTAATGTTTAACATTGTTTTGCAACTTGTATGAAGGGCATTCTTTTCCTCATTTAAAAGCTCTTTCTTGTTCTTCTGAATGCTTTACCCCATCTGCCATAGTCTCTCTCAGTGAGTAACATCATTTTACTTTATCAAATCATAGTAACTTATTAAAGAAAAAACAAATAATTTTTAACTTCATTATGGTGTAGAGGCAAATGCCTCACTGAAATTCTCAGGCAATCTGAATCACATTTTTATAGAATAACATCTTTTAGATGGTAGAATCTTTATTTCACTGAAGATAAAATCTAAATTGAAGTAGCCATATGGCAGAAATTTGTTAATCTTCTCTTCACTTATTCCCAAACTGGATAATTCTCACAACAGCCTGGTTGTCTCACTCCACTTCTCTATAAAGAGTTAATAGCACAAGGCTGTAGTGAGGTGTTATATTACTAAGTCTTTACTATGTTTAACAAAATGTTTTTATACCCTTTGTATTCTAATATAATATATTAATAAAGGTATTACATATAATACTAAACTACGCTTGTCAGAATTAAGACACAAGGATTGTGATCCAATATCTTTGATTTATATCCTGGTTGTTTGCTTACTAAAATGCATATCTCCTAGTGTTAATTAACAAGATTCTGCTGTTCTGTGTTTATTTTTTAAATACAAAAATGTTTTAAAAATTGAAAACAAGCAACCCTGAAAACAAAATTCTGTAAAGTTGCCAAATTCCAATAAAAAGGAAGTAATGGTCTATTGAATATTAATAATATGTTTTCCAAAAGTTCTAAGAAGGATATTTTCTATTTAAAACTGTTTTCTCTAATTTTTAAAAAGCATACTATATAAAAATGAAAACATTTAAGACCATATTTAAAATAAACTGGACTCAATTTATTTTTACATCTTCAATTATTTGTAGACACAATTGGAGTCATTTAGATATGTTACCTTAATTGCATCCACAGTGAGGGATATAGGAAACACTATACCAGGTCAGGGCAGTGGTCCGATGATGTTTTGGAGGAAGGTACAAAAAACCATGTCATGGACAATTAAGTAATAACCTGATGATAGGAGAATTTTATTCCTAACGCTAGTCAATTAATGATTGCATTGTCCCATCTAATACAATATATTATCATATCTCATGCAACTGTAGATAGTTTCATTATCTATATAAATAAATATCTAATTTTTTAAAATCTCATTAAGTTATTAGCCTTTGTGGAAGTGAGTTCCTCAGGTTAAATATGTGTTATGTAAAATTATATTTCCCATTGTCAGTTTTCATGTCTCTTTTCAATCTCCATTGATTTTTGTTGTTGTTGTGAGAGAGGGTATGCAAGTCTCTATTTTGTTAACCTCTGTCATGTCCCTCTTATTTGTCTCCTGCCTCAGTTGAAGAGTCATAATCTTTTCAGTCTCTTCCTTATATGGAAGTTTCTCCATGCTTTTAACAATTTTCTCACCTTTCTCTAAACTCCCTCTGTTTCCACAATGTATTTTTTGAGATATGCTGAACACATTATTCTGGGGGTGGGTACACCATTGATTTACATAATACCATTATCATATTTTCTATCCCATTCTATATATATCCTAATGCTTTTTGTTTTTATTACTCCTGCAAATTGGGCAGAGGTTTCTGTTGAACTGTCTATAATGCTACCCAGGTCTTTTTAGATGAGTGGATTTTAGTTAATTTAGAACCCAGCAATGTGTATAAGTAATTCAGACTATTCTTTCCTATTTGCAATACCTTGCATGTCAGCATTGATTTCATCTGCTGTCACTGTGCCAACTTGTCTAGTTTTGTCCTTTGTCAGTTTTCTTCCTTCTTGACTAACCTAAATATTGTTGTGTCATCTGCAAATTCTACCCATTTGTTCACTACCCTTTCCAGTGCAGTAAAAAATATATCCATAACACTGGCCTTCGCAAAGACCTTGTGACACTTTGCGATTAGTCTTTTCCCATTACAAAAATTGATCATTTACTTCTGCTTTGTTTTATGTCCTTCGTTTCTAATTCATGAAAATACTTAGCTTCTCATTCCCTCACTACTTAGTTTCCTTAATAAACTCTTGTGAGGGCTTTTTTTCAAAGGCATTTTGAAAGTCCATGTAAATTGCCAGCTAGTTCTCTCTTATCCTTTATTTGTTGCTGCTACTTAGAGAATTTTAGTAGTTTATTAGAGCATGATTTGCCTTTACCGAGCATGATATGATTTGCTGCTATCATATCACATTCATCTAAGTGTTCTAGAATTTTGGTTTTTTTAATTATTCACCCAATTTTCCTGGTACTGAAGTAAGACTTGCTGGGCTGTAATGTCTAAGATTACCCCTTACCACTTATTTTAAAGATCGATTGATACCTTTGCTACCCTCTAGTCCTCTGGTATAGTAGCTGACTTTAATGATTACATATTTTTCATAGCAGCTCAGCCTCTTATTTCTTAAATTCCTTCTCATCTCTTGGGGTCTGTCTACACTGCAGTTAAAACCCAGGCCAGCCACAGGTGTTTAATTGTAATGTAGACATACCCTTGGATGTATACCGTCTGGCTCTGGTGACTTATTACTCTTTAATGGCTGGGTTTTATCACCCTTACTCAAGCAAAATAGTATCTTAGTCCATGAGAAGTACCGCTGATTTCAAAGGGGTTTCTGGCAGAGTACTATTTTGTGTAAGGGTGGCAGAATCTGGTATTAATTTATTCTCATCTTATTCCAGCACAACCTTTTTGATACCTCAGTATCTGATAGTACATCATATTTATTACCTGAAAAGAGAAGGTCTCTCCAACTTCCTCTGTGGTGAAGACTGATTTAAAAAAATCATCTAAACTTCTCTACACTGCCCTTATCCTCCTTAAATTGCTCCTTTTATTTCATGATAAATCCAGTGGACTCACGCACTCTCCTGCAGGCTTCCTGATTCTGATCAACTTAGACTTCCTTGTTGTTGTTTTGCTGGTGCAGCTAAGGCTAGGATGAAAATTTTAACCATAGTATATTTTAATTAGGGGAAAAAAACAAATTCAGGTGCATATAAAAAAATTAAATCTTGAAAGTGCATACTTGCACATATGTACAAACATACTTAAACTACTTTGATAAAATATTAGTAAATTCAGTGGTAAGCTGTTTGTCTCCCTAATAAATGTACTATTTTAAAAAAAGGAGTAATTTTAATCCATTGTTCTTTATCTTCTACTGAATTAAGGGCTATTGCAATGGGCCATACAGAACAGAATTTCAAGGTCAACATTTTAGCATCAGTACTTTTTCTATAATAGTTTTAATTACAACTCAATTATAATTATTTAAAGGGTTATTGTAAGATACAAATGATACCTTTTTTTTCCTCCCCCCATAATTGCTCCTCCACTACAAATTTACTGTAGAATACCAAAAAGCAGAAATAAAACCCATAGGTAACTTTCAGAAACTTCAATGATTGACTAGATCTGACATTACTGGAACAATGTAGCTGAATCAGTGTCCAATTTCTTCATTATTAGTCACCTCATGATCAGTGTACTTTCTCTTCAACTTTTTTTAAGCAGATTATGTATTTTAGAAGTTTTCATATATCAGCAGATTTACATTAATGTTACATTCCAGCTGAAAGAGGGGTCTCTTTCAACTGTATTTTCATGTACCGTTTATTAAGAATGGAAAAATTTCCCTGATTAGTTTCCTTCCTGAAACTAACCTTTTCCTCAATCCAAGAGCAGTTTGGGACTTATTGAGAAGAAGTTTAGAAACAATCTTAATCAAGGGGTGGAGGTCCAGTAAAAATTTCTCCTTGATGGAGAGAAAGGGAGAGAGATTTCTGCACACCACTTCCACCCAAAAATATTTTAAAAGCTAGCTAGTTTAGCAATGAAAGAAGTAGGAGTACTGAATCACAGTTTTGTTTGCACTGCCACAGGCAAAGAACACGATGCACAGGCAGACAGGGTATGGTCAAGCCACAGAGTTCACAGACAAATCTGAACTGCCTCTTGACATTTGCTTGAGATGGAGAGAGGTCGAGATCTAGAAGGTGATACAGCAGTATATATTCCATCAGCAAAATTACTTTTGTGTTGTTCTGATTAAGGATGCCAAGTATCTGTTCCGCTTGTACATGGCACTAAAGCAATACAGAGAAGCTGCCCGAACTGCCATAATAATTGCCAGGGAGGAGCAGTCTGCAGGTAGGTCACTCAATACTCTTACTTCATTCTGTTTTTACTGATGTGACAACAAGATTTCATTTTCCAATCCAGCAATATTTTAGATACTACTGCTTGTAGGAGTGTGCTTAAAGAAGGGCATATATGAATTTTAGAAAGACCACCTTCTTGTGTGCACTAACGATTTTCTCTTATATCCAGTCTTTATTTGGAAGTGTGAAGTTGGCATTATGAGTTTAAAGCACTCTTATAGGGTGTGTATACACTGTAATTAAAAGCCTGTGGCTGGCCCGTGCCACCTGACTTGGGCTAAGGGGCTGTTTAAATGCAGTGTAGACATTCTGGCTTGGGCTGCAGGCAGACCCTCGCACTTTACAAGATCGTAGTGCCTGGGCTCTAACCTGAGCCAAAATGTTTACACCACAATTAAACAGCCCCTTAGCACAAGCTTGAGTGGGTTTTTAACTGCAGTATAGATGTACCCATAGTGACAGTGGTAAGTGGAGCCCTTTGGAAAGTGAGACTGGAAACTCATGGAGAGAGTCTCTTAGTTTCTTTTATTCCATTCCCAGTAGATTTATTAGTAGAGACTACCCAGAGCTTCACTTTTCCCCATAATGGAGACTATTCCTTAATTGCAGTTGCTGGTAGCCATGGCTTCTAATTTAGGGACTGATCCTCCAGTCCTTAGCTACATCAAACACTGATTTTAATAGGAGTTTCGTCTGTAATGATTGTTTTTAAAAGAACAGACTTCCAAAGGTTCTTTTTTTTGTGCAACTTGTTTTTTCTAAATGGTTGGTTAGATTTTAGATAGAGGGGAGAAAAAAATAAAATGAATGAGGAAGGGGTTGGGGAAGCAAAATAGTGTATCTCCTCCATTGGCTGCTCCCTGCTCCAGTCCAGGCAACGGTCCTAGAATAACTTTCTATTTTCTTTTCATTTAAAATAAGTCAAAGGAAATGTTTTTAAAAGAAAAACGGCAGCCTCAGGGACAAGGAGGACAATCACGTTTTGGGCAAGTTAACAGCTATCTGTCTGCTGCTCTGCAATGGGCTGGAAATTCTCAAACTCTTTGGCACTGAGTGTCAAAGGTCTGCTACGCTACAGCAGTGAAAAACAGTTTTGTGCTCATGGTGTAAGCATGGAACGTAAAGGCTCAAGCTTTTATTATTCATTGCCTAAATTCCTTAAACCTGAACATATCGCAGTTATCCTGAAATAATCAAATGTGGTGCCTCTACTTTTAAGATTTAATTGATCTGAAGTGACATCTTTTTCCACCTGTTTACTTTAGCAGAGTACTATACAGACCTACACTTGAAGGATATTAAATTAAAACTTCAAATAACACACTGTATTCAATATTTAACTAATTATAGAAATAAGATGTGAAATAATCATTGTCCAGAAACAAAGGAAATCCATCCTAGGATGCCCTAAAACTACTCTTTTGTACTTTATTGGAAAAGTAATGGATGTTCCAACTTCCATTTTTAAAATAGGGGACAGCAGCATATCAAATCATGATCTGCATGTGCTTTGAGCTGTTCCACATATGTCCTACTTTTTACATTTCTTCCCACGCCACACTAGTATTGTCTAGGATATTGTAGCAGGCATCTATGTGCTTGTGATTTTTCTAGACAAATTGACTTGCAAATTTTCTGCTCTTAGATTACAGCGAAAAGCTTACAATTGAGTTTAATTATATCCCCTGTGTAAGAGCATTGTTGTGAAAAATTACATTAACTTTTTTCTTTTAAAGGAAACTACCGAAATGCACATGATGTTCTTTTCAGTATGTATTCAGAACTCAAAACACAGAAAATTAAAATTCCTTCTGAGATGGCTACAAATCTTATGATTCTACACAGCTATATTTTAGTAAAGGTAATGCAGATTCAGAATTAATGTTTTAATGAAGCAAATTCTATGCAATACTTATAAATTGCATAGATGGCTGCTATATGTAGATTAATTATGCTGGCATGTTTGTTGTTAGTACATACAGATGGAAGTTGGTAAATGCACTAGTTACAAGAATATTCCATTTCCATTCAGTGAGCTCGCTGCCTGTCAGTCATTTTATACCATTGAATAGCATAGTCCCAAAAGTTCTGTTTACTCAGGATAGCCCTGGGTTTCTGTTACGTGTCTCGGGTCCTTGGGTTTATCCTATGCAACTGGGAGCACATAAAAATCTAGTTGTAGTTTTACAATTACTAGAGATAAGTGGGGCTGCTAAAGCCTGCCTCTCTCTTTCCTTAGATTTCATTGCTCTGCCTGTGGCTTTCCATTTCCTCACCCAGGCAAGGAGATGGCAGGCTCAAAAGCAGTCAGTAGGAGCACTTTCAGCTGGCTTAAGGACAGGTCATAAGAAAATGGAGGCACCAAAGGAGTCATCCTCTGGGAAAGACCTCAGGTTGGGGCAGAGGGGGAAGAGAGAGGCCCTATAAAAATGCCAGAGGATAAAGACCAGACCTGAAGAGCTGTGTAGCTCAAAAGCTTGTCTCTTTCATCAATAGAAATGGGTCCATATATACCTCACCCACTGTGTCTTTCAGAGGATAGAGGGCTTAACGGCATCCCCCAAAACACACAATCTCACCCTCCAATGGCCCAAAGAAAATAAGTGGTGAGGCAGACATATAGGTGTCAAAGCCTCGTAGAGGTCTCCATCCATAAATGTTTGTGGGCCTCCCCTTACTGGTTCTGCATCTATTTTGGCAGTATCAAGTGGAGGTTTTCAGGCAGTCACGTTACAAAGCATCAGATGTATCCCACTACAATATATGGGCAGAGAACTTGAGTTTGTAGACTGTATATAAGAGGAGACTATGTTTATCTTTGATTTTAGTAGAATTGCATCAGTGCACCACCAGCAGAAAGTTTGGCCCAGCATCTTTTAGAATGGTTTGATGCCTTAATAATCTGATCAGACAACCTTTAAATACACAAGTGGTTTGCTGATAACTTGGAGATTTGTCCATTGAAAAGTCTTATGGACAGCTACAGGCTATAAACTGTTGTTAATAAAACCTAAAATTAATGAAAGCTTAGAGAGGTAAAGCCCAAAGGAGAAAAAGTTACTAAAGTTTGAGAAGCTACGCTAGTAAAGATTAGCAGTAAGCTGTGCTGCAATACCAAGTATAGTATAGAGAGAGCCCTGCAAATCTGCAGATATCCATGGACCATTTTTGTGGCTAATGGATCGGATGCACATAGAACCACACAGGGCTCTACTCACCTGAGGCGCCCGGCCCACCGCGTCCGACTCATGTAGCCCAGGGGGCGCAGCACGCTTGGGGCCAGCAGTCAGTGGCTGGGGCTAGGTGGCACCCACTCACCACACCCGTTCCTGCCCAGAAGCTTGGGCCCCTCAGGCAGCACCAGCGTCCCCACCATGCCCCTGCCATGGGGATTGGAGCAGGCGGGACCCCGGCTCCCCACTCCACTGTGATGCAACATGCACTGCTGCACTCGCACTGTGCCATCACTCATGAGTCCCTGGGAGCAGCACGCGATGTGACACCCCTCCGTGCTGTCCCTTACCCCCAGTCCGCACCCTCGCACTGCCTCTTCCCTGCAAGACACACACCCCTCCCCCTGCTAGCCCTTTTGAGACAGCTTGTTGCTGCAGATACAGGTAAAAAGTGGCTAGCAGATCCCGGGCTGATCCTGGCAGATGCACATTTTTGTATCTGCGCAGGGCTCTAAGTATAGCGTAGCCAAAGCTTTTACTAGTTTCAGATCCTCCAAATGCTGTAGCTGTAATCTGTAGTGTAAATATACCCACTTGTTTTATTTCAGACTCATGTTAAACGTGGAGATCACATGAAGGGTGCACGCATGCTTATTCGTGTAGCCAACAACATCAGCAAGTTCCCCTCACGTAAGTGCTGTCCACACACAAAAAAGCGTAAGATAATTAACTATCCAGTACATCAGACAGATACTTTCCTCTTGTGCTACTGTTGTCCATATCTTTGAACAAGTGTAGGTATGTAATAAAAGTTAAACCTGTCCTGCCATGGAAAACTTGCTTTGCTACATGGCATGTAGGTATGAAGGCCTTACAGTGATGAGGGCAACACTGCTAGCTAAGTGTGTGTCCTCAACCATAATAACTGCTAAATGGTTGCATGAACCACCGTCTCAAGATCATATGTAATTGGTGGGTCAACTCTGGGACCTTGCTACAAAACTCATCTGTCTTCTTTCAAATGTACTGCATCTTCAGTACGAGAGAGTACTGCAAGGCCAGGGAGTCTTACCATTATGGGCAATCCTTGCTTGGGACAAAGTACAGTGCAAGTTCAAGATCCTAATGCTTGGCTCGCTGTTATATAGTGGTTACCTCTAAAATTTCATTTTTTGCTTTGGTAATTAGACATTACTGCGATATGCCTTATACTGTTACCTACTTACCAAAGGTAAAATTTCTTTGAGAAACGGCTACATGCAGAATCCTCACATCTGACACCAGTAGTGACAGTACATACGTCTACACCACACGTTCACTTTTCATCTGCTTACACATAGGCTGCTCTGCATGACCAGCACAGGCCAGCTCACTAACTCCTGCACTCTTGAACACATTGTGACAGAAATTATACTCAACTATTCGCTCCCAAGTTCCCAGCCAGTGATGTCTCTACCTAAGTTATCAGTCCAGAGACACTGTGAATGTTCTGCTATGAATAGAGCTAAGGCAAGAGGTGAACCATGACCATATTTGGGAAAGGTGGGGGTAATCTACCGATTCCCATGGTCATATGTTCCGTCTCAGAAATGCACCATAGTGAGAGGAAACCCAATGACTGGGATACATTAACAGGAATGTCCTATGTAAGACACATGAGATAATTGTTCTGCTCCATTCAGCAATAGTGAGACCTCAGATGTATTACTGTGTCCAGTTTTGGGCACCATGTTTTTAGAGATGGGAACTGATTGGAGAGAGTCCTGAGGAGCACAACAAAAACAAGAGGTTTAGAAAACATGGCCTGTGAGGAAAGGTTGAAAGAACTGGGCATGTTTATTCTAGAGAAGACAAGATTGAGTGGAGAAATAGGTAAAAGGTTGTTTATAAAAAGTGTGGGAAAACAACTGGTCATATGTCCACCCACAGTAGGACAAGAAGCAGTCGGCTTACTTGACAGCAAAGGAGATTTAAGTTAGATATTAAGAAATCCTTTATAATTATAAGGATAATTAAGCACTGGAACAGGTTCCCTAAGGAGGTTGTGGAATCCTTGTCTGGAAGTTTAAGAACAAGTTAAACAACGTGATGTAGCTGTACTTAATCCTGGCTCAGCACAAGGGGATGGACTAGGTGACCTTTTGAGATCCCTTCAAACCCTGCATATCTATGTGGAAATACAAGTACCAAAAATCTGTGTAGCTCTGTGCCCTGAGTAAAGAATTGCTTCAAAAGCCTCTCAACCTTTTGCCTGTTTGCTCTTTTGCTAAGGTTTTTAGCATTGCTAGTGGTAGATGAATGTTTGCCATTGTTTCATTGCAGATATTGTCCCAATCCTGACGTCAACAGTGATTGAGTGTCATAGAGCAGGATTAAAAAACTCAGCTTTCAGTTTTGCTGCTATGTTGATGAGACCTGAGTACCGCAATAAAATAGATCTTAAATACAAAAAGAAGATTGAAGCAATGGTCAGGTGAGCCAGGCTAATATGATTTAAGTGCAGACAACAGAACAACTTTATCTGTAGCATTATTTTTCCTCCATAAAATCTACAATGTTTACATATTTTTCCTTAATCCTTACCTTAGGTTGGGAGGTTAATTTCCAACTCCTCTAAAGACTGAGGCCCTTATTTTTCATTGTCTTGCATGTGTTATAGTCATTTACCTCTGTGCAAAGTGGGTGTAAAATGCTACCTAACCAGCTGCAATCCTTTACACTCATTTTGCACAGGTGTGGAAGCCTATAGTGAATTGAACCTATGAAGTCGTAGTAGTTCTCCTATATTTGTATTTTCAATGGGCAGTTGTTCAGCATCACTATTGTGCACTTTGTAGAACGGCACAAAGACAATCATTTAAAAGGGAGACAAGGCCAAGGATAAATACCAAGTTAAAAAGGCAAACTCTCCAATTCCTTCTCCCTCCCCCTTTGTAATCTGTTTAGACCACAAATTCTTAGAGGCAAAGACCTTTTTTCCTAGTATAATAATACTGTATAGATAATAGCGATGGTGTGTTTATCCTACATATCTAAAGCTCCTTGCCTGCTTTTTAGGTGCCACTGTAAAAATCTCCCAGCCAGCATGCCAAACGGCTCTGCTATACTCATAAAACCCTATCGGAGACTTGTGGGAGGAGTTTTGACTGCTCTGATCAATACACCTGATAGCTCCTGTCTGGCAGGATAAAATAATCAGGGTACAAAATCTGATCCTTGCCAAATTTTATAAAGTATTTTAATGAAAATCTCTAATTATTCTCAAAGCTCATTATGCTGAGACATTGGAAAGTGCTATGAAAGAGGATCAAAGCCTTTTATCTATAAAGTTCCATAACAGAGTATATCTAGAAATCACTTAGGAAAACTAATTTTAAGTGTCCCTTCTCACTGCGTTCATATTAGTTCTAATGTAAACATTTTATAGTAGAATCTGGATCAGGATACCTCACCACCATACATACTTGCTGAAAAAGAGCCTATGGATTGCAACTCCATGGAGCAGAAACTATAGTCCAACTATTACAATTCTGAAGCTTAAATTCTAATATTTAACACCTAAATATCATGGTGAGTGGTGCCTAACAGAGTAAGATTAGCTATTACATAATATATATACACCATTTGTTACTGGGATATTTGAGAAATTAAGAATTCAAAACAGTGATCAACATTGCTCAATGGCAAATAAATGTTTCAAATTAAGGGCCCACTTACAATGGTAGGCAGTGTAAGGAAAATATGTGCAGTATCTAAGGGAAAACTGGTGAAGAGGGAAGGTGACAGAAAATATTGTTAACTGGAAACTGTACGTTACTCAAAAAAATTAATGTTTTGCTCTTTACAGAAATAAGGTGTGGTCTTTTGTGAAGGAGTTTTTGTACTTGATTCATATCCATATCTTATTTCTAGACGACCAGACACATCTGAGGCAGAAGAGCCAACTACACCATGCCCATACTGTGAATTCCTGCTCCCAGAGTGTGAACTCCTCTGTCCTGGATGTAAAAACAATCTTCCATATTGCATTGCAACTGTGAGTATTTTTAATTGAATGACAAATTCCCCTCCTCCCAGCACAAATGCACAGTTTGAGAATGCTTCCTTTAGTATTTAGCACTGTGTACCAGGTCTGCCTCTTCCCCCTTCTTGAAATGTTTTTATGAGTAACATTAATCTAAATTTGTAACTGATTCAGACATGTTTGTCCAGTCTCTATCCCCATTGTTTAAATGAGAACACAAAATAACTGACTATTGCTAAAATGTAATGAAACCAATTAATTTTTACAGTCAAATTATAAGGTGTATGGTAAGGGAAAGAAAGGTGTGTGTTTTCAATTGTGCACAATGTCAGAGTTCCAGAGATGTAACATCTACATATTTATGGAACTTCTTTAAATTAAGAGTGTACACAAGAAGGAAGCCATCTCACTCTAAGCAGACTATCACAAACTTTGCCTGCAACTTTGTGATCTCAGGTTGGATAAGGTGGTATGCAAACAGATGGCCTCACAGCTCTGATGCCTTCAGTATGCCTGATTAGCAAGTGAAATCTTGTACCTAGAACAAACTCCAATATAAAAAAAAAAACCTAAATTTTTGCTAAATATCTGGGACTGCTGTTTACTGAGTTTCCATTTTAAGAGTTTATAATGGTCATGGTAATTGTCCCTTGCTGTACTTCTACCAAAAAGAGGGGAAGAAGGGAGAATTACAAATAGCAGAAAAATGTTCTGAATAAGAAGATGCAGAATTTCATAACTTCTTAAAATACACAGCACTATTCATACAGCAACAGATGCAAAAATGAAGTATCCAAATTATTATAATCTTATGTAATGATCACTTAGAAATAAATTACAGTAGCATTAAATCTAGCCACCCTGTAGGGTATTTGATACTATTGCAAGTTAGTGTCACTATTCCTCATGAAACTTTTTAGAGTTAAGATCTTTTGCTGCAGAAAGGAGCAGAGCTGAAGACTCAGTACGCTGATTATTACGCAAACACTTACAATCATTAAAAACTTTCACCTGCAGGGTCGGCATATGGTAAATGATGACTGGACAGCCTGTCCAAATTGTGACTTCCCTGCCCTGCACTCAGAGTTTAAAAAGTAAGTTGGAATCTTTCCTGCTGAATAAGGATTTTTTTTTTTTTAAAAATAGCAAAGACCCTTTTCCTCAGGAAGGAGAAGCATTAAGCCTCTCATTGTGATGGCCCATCATTTATCCTTATCCCACACTTTCAGCATAGCACTACCTTAGCATGAACCCAGGTGGGCGTATCGAATGCATGCTACAAACAGCCGCTGATGCAGTGTTGTAACCCTTGAAAGAAACTAGCAAGGGTGGAAATAGGCTTCTGCAACTTCCCAACACTTTTCCTTCCCATCCCCCAAGAGGCTGTGCAGAAACACACCAATACTGGCCGGAGGAGCCCCAACTATCCATGTGGTCCCCTTGAGATTCAGAGGACCAAAGCAGCTGTTCCCCCGTCCCCCCAACACACTCTCCCCATAATGCCTGGTTCCAGAATAAGAATATACCTTGGCAGAGCTTTGACCACAGCTCTTCTGCCTTAAACAAGGGAATAACTCCTGATTGGCAGTCACAGGGAAGTAAGAGCAGTTCCTCAGCTCAGTTAGTGCTTATTATTGACATTTGAACAAAACTACTTTGTCAGTAGAAAGCCTTCCCTTTCTCTTTATTCTATTAATCAACTCTTTTTAGATTTGCATATTTTACTTTCAAACCTGAGTAGCCATAATACTGCATATTTGATTTCTCAAATGAGACTGGAGCTTTAAATAGAATTACTAACATAGCCCATGTCCACAATACAGTAGTGGGCTAGACAGCCTTCCAAGAGCTTTATGTGCTTTACTAGAGCAGCCTCCAAGAAATCCCTTCTTTCCGAATTGTAAGTAGTTACAACAGAAACTGAATTACAAACACCAGAGTTACAAACTGACCAGTCAACCCCACATCTGATTTCAAAGCACACAAGCTAGCAGCAGCAGACCCAAAAATACAAAGGGAAAAGCAGCATTTTTCTTCTGTATAGTAAAATTTCAAAGCTGTATTAAGACAGTGTTCAATTGTAAACTTTTGAAAGAACAACCATAACGTTTTGTTCAGAGTTACAAACAACCTCCGTTTCAGACATGTTTGTAACTGAGGTTCTACGGTAGTTGACATCTTACAACGGAGTCATTTTCCCCTTCCCACCTTCTAAAATTGATAGGTTTTAAGGCCAGAAAGAATCATTATGATCATCTAGTTTGATCACCTGCATAGCAGACCATTTTCCCCTCTAATTCCAGCATCAAGCCCAACACCATGTGTGTCAGGAATGTAATTTGACCTGAAATATTTCTTTTAAAATAGTATGTTGCAGAGTGAAAATATATGTCCAATGTGTTCAGAAAGAGTTAGCATGGTCCATCTTAAGAAGATAGCTGACTGCACACCATACCTCAACCCAGAAGAAATGGAACAGTGAATTTATTCAAGTAAGTCCTACTGCCACTTCCAGAACAAACCCTAGGAAGATATGCAAGAAATGAGCCAAGATACAGTGACTAGCTTGATGAACTGTAGGGAAAATGGATATTTATGTAATTACAAAACTTAGTATACTAATGTGCTTGTTTATATGAGAACTGCATGGTATTCCCTGCCCTCCAAAGTTTAGTCAGTCAAAGATGAAGAATATGTGCAGCACCAAGCACATGGTAGTGGCTACAGGCTGAAGCAGATTGAGAACCCATCTGTGTGATAAATAAGAATCAAAACTAATGGTTTGTAGTGCCTTCTTGCCATCCTGTTTGACAACTTCAGGTAGCAAGTTTTGGCTTGAAATGCTCAGTCTTCAAAGAATGCAACCAAATTCTCACCACCATCTGCCATTAATTCACTCCTTACCCTATTTTACAGTAAATACTGTACTGGTTAACATTTTGGATCCACTATTTGACATCCTAATTCTATTTTCAGGTACCAGAAAGTTTTGGAGAGACTGTTTAGCTAGAATCTACACATTGGTTTGTAGTTCAAGTGGACAAAGCGTAGTACTGTTCAGCTACCAACTATTCTTACGTGAGAGTAGTGTATTGTACTACAGTCCTGTAGATTTACACTGTGTATTAAGCACTTTTAAAAAGAAACTGCCACCATAAGCAGCACACTAATATTTCACTTTTTAGGTGTAGTACATATCTTCTCCAACTATTGTATTTAAACATCAATCCTGACTATGAAAGAGGTTGTTTTATAATAATAATAGTTACATATTAGAAGATTGACCAGATTAATTTATTGTTAATGCATTGAAAAGTCAGTTTGATACAGTTGCCTCTATTTTGAAGACTGAATAACTGCTCCTCTTCATTTTCAGAATGATTGGGTCCTCCTGGAGTGTTGGGCCATTAAGGAAGTTCCTTATCAGTTTGGTGGATATTTTTTCCAAACAATTTAATACTGGAGCAGTTGTCAGTTCTCCATTTTGTGATACAAAAATTAACAAAATGTTTACAAATGTACTTACTGAAAGCAGAATAAATCCAATTTTACCCTTGCGTTTAACTTTAATTGATAAAGTCTGTTCAGCTTCAGCAGCACAAATGGGAATAGTGCCAACTCTTCGTTTCAGCATTCTCTGCTGCATATGTCAATTTGTCACTTCATTTGAGAGGGTAGAAACAATAGAATTCCCTCTACAGCTCTGAGGTGATCGCTTCCATGTGTGTTCATTTATAGGCAATTCATTACTGGAGGGGTCGATAGCTAGGAGATGTGGATAAGTAATACAAATAGCTGAAGGAAGTAAACACCACAGAAATTTAGCATAATAAAGAGGACATCGCACTAATCTCAGAACCTTGGGGTATACCTATTTAAAGTTTTTCTAACTGTTAGGATATTGTAAAAGTTGCCATTATAATTTAAACACCACTGTCTGTATTGCTTCAATTCCACAAGACTGCTTAGGAAACTTGAGCTAGAAATTCAATGGAGGGGGGAGAAAGCCCAATATGCTTTTACCCAAAGTCTATCAGGCTTTGGGATTTTTTCCTATGCTTTGAACTTTTAGTTCCTAAACAATGCAGTAAGGGCACTATAGAGCAGGGATGGGCAAACTTTTTGGGCTGAGGGCCACATCGGGGAATAGAAATTGTATGGAGGGCCATGAATGCTCACAAAATTGGGGTTGGGGGTGTGGGTGGGGCTGGGGATGAGGAGAGGCTCAGGGGTGCAGGCTCTGAGTTACACTTACCTCAAGCAGCTCCTGGAAGCAGTGGCATGTCCCTTCTCTGGCTCCTATGCATGGAACACCCTCGGAGCAGGGCTATGCCATGACAATCCAATGCCCCGGCTGGAGCACCAGAGCGGGGCAAGCCCCGGACCCTGCTCCCCAGCAGGAGTTCATAGGCCGGCAATCCAGCCTGCAGGCCATAGTTTGCCCACCCCTGTGTAGAGCCTTAAACATCTCCTCCTCCTCGTCATTTTCATAATGAATACATGCAATTTTAATTCCATAGCACAAAAGCATCCAGAAGTGCTAATTCCAATTGAGTATTTTCCACTGCTGGCTTAAACCAGACAATAATAGAGCTTTTCCATGCCTCTCTAATTCAACAAAATGAGGGGGAGAATGGAGGTGGAAGGCAAAACCCAGGGAAGAAATTCTAATACACACTGTAGCCCCAAAAGCTCATGTTGATTGTTATTAAGGCTTGCTGGGGACAAATATGGTCTCCAAGCTATGGAATGTTATTAAGGCTTGCTGGGGACAAATATGGTCTCCAAGCTATGGAAAAGAGGGGGGGAGAACCTGAATAAGCCAAAATATTTGTGAAACTAATTTTATTGCAATTTTATACATTGCTGCATTTTTATAATGTACAAAAGAAATATGCAATTTAAATTTTTTGCAGTATGTACAAGATTTCACCACATAATAGCAGAGATTTAGTAAAAAGGTTCAAAGTCCTGTGAAGAAAACTATTAGTATAAATTGCAGGAAGCTAAACCCCTCTTTCAACATGTTACTGCTGAAACTACAGGTGACCTTCCAGCAGCAGACTAAAGTCTGCATTTTGTTAACATGCTCCAAAGCATTAAAAAAAAAAAAGATTGTAAACATTTACATTACCCCTGCATATTTGGATTGCAAAGCAGCCACACTACCTCTATAAGAGGAGCATTTTCAGCCCACTGGTTCTACCCTTCCAGCTGCAATGGAATCACTGCTTCACATTACTGAAAGTGGGTATCACTGAGCAAGCAAAGCTGTGTCCAAAGCTAGAGTGGTTACCCAATGTAATCAGTCAGTATTGAACAGTTCAGTTTCTCATTTCTTTCCTTTTCCTTTTCCTTTTTTTGTTTCTTCGCCGTTTGCTGCTTTTGACAGCTTGGAAGATGACTTTGCCTTTTTTTGCTGGAAATAAAATGTTAAAGTTTAAAATGCAGGTTTAGTGTGCCGTGCCACATTGTGACAGAAAACAATAATCAGCATGGCAACATTCTCAATAAGGATATCCTAAACAGACAATATCAGTTACTTCCAATTTGTGTCCTAATCTTGAAGCAGTCAGTAACCTAAATAAAACCTCTACAGTGAAACAGGACCAGGGCCATACACTTCATTACATCTGTTGCCAAAGCTCACTGCACATACTAGGGGCTCCTTGCATCCCTCCATTCCTTCCCTAAAAAGTCCCTGTGTGCCACCCTTCCATCTCCTGCACACCAGGGGCTCTGTACCTCCCCCACCATTCTTCTCTGTCTGGGAGTTAAGGCATTCAGGATGGCAACAACATTTTAAACTGTACTGGGACAATGAGCAACACAGAGAAATTGCTGGTGTCAGCAAAACATTTGTTTTATAAACAATTAGAGCAGATTGAAAGTGCTGGCTCTGGCAACCAGATGCAAAGAGCTCTGCAAGTTGCCCTTTTGCTTTTCCGATTTTCACCAAAGTGGTCAAGGTCTGTCCTATTGATGCCGAAAGCATTCCCTGAAATTATGGAATTGATCAGATGAGGTGTTCAATTGCATTACAAACAGAAAAGCACCAAACTGAAAATTGGCTGAGTGAAGTGAGACCCTATAAACTGCTACTTGCCATAGACAACAGTGCTCCAGCCAAAATTTCAAACCTACCATCAGAAAATGCTACCCAGTTTGCAACAAGATGAGATTTAGGAGAGTCAAAGTTAAACACCCAGCAAACCGGCAAGTGTGTATTCTAGCCCCAGTGCAATGAGCCCTGGTAAGATGGTCCAACTTCTCACAGGAGACAGATGGGTTTCCTTGGTGTTACACTTCTCTACTATTAGCTGAAAGTATTACCTTGATCATTGCATCACTTTCAATAGTATCTTGCTCATCCTCATCAGACTGCAATTCGTCAGCATTCAATTCTTCATTCACTTCTGAAGCCAACCCGGGCCCTGGCAGCCGTTTAGATGTTTTTACTGCATGCAGGGTATATGGTGTCAAATGTGCCTCTTTGTTATAGGCACGTGTAAAAGATGCTTTGACCTGTTCAGGAGTGGGAGACACACTATAAGCACTAAATTAAAGACTCTATACATTTTTTGGCTAACCAAGCTATGATCTGGCCAAGGATTCCCCCAGAGAAGAGTATTTGTATGCCTAAGGCTTGCAGAGAAGGAGACAGCTATCAGGGAAAGGAATGTGGGGAGTACACAGGAGGATGCATCTAAGATGCATACTGAGGGCCTAATCTGTATTTCTTTTTTGAGATTCAGTCACTTGGCTACTGAGTATTTGAAAGCATGGTTATAGATCAGCTTTCAAAATTGTAACTCTGGGAACAGAAATGGTAGCCTGCTTCAGCCATCCATCTCCTGTCCCAATGCCACATCACAGTGGATGCTATTCTGTGTTTTATTCATAAGGCCAAAGAATTACCATACATTTATAGAAGGAGGTAAGGAGCAGAACATAACTAGTGAATTTTACCTTGGGGTCCAGTTTAGAAAAGGGACTAGGTTTGCCTCCCCAGCTGGATATTTCCATAATATTTTCAACATCTTCTCTCATCAAGCAATAGGAGTCCATGAATGTTACAGCATCCTGTACACCTTCTGTTCCAAAGCTTGTCAAGGGTCTAACAAGTGCATCCCGCAAGTATGACAAATACTCCATGTTTACGGCTCTCTTGCTGGTGTGGGTTCTTGCCAAATGAAGAGAGATTGCATTAAACAGGATTTCCCTGAGGCTCATTCCTAAAGGTCAGCTCCCAGTGCAAATCAAAATACACCCTCACGAGTAGGCTCTCACCATGTTAAGAATCAGCAGTGTCTAGGAACACCACAATGCAGGCTGCATTTCTGTATGGAGCTACCAGTGCTGAATAATTACAAATGCCCCTGCTGCAAGATATCCAGATTGCGGCTCTGGACAGAGAGTATCATTCACAGTGGACTAGCTAGCAAGGGTCATCCCACAACAAAATTAAGTAGGAAATTAGGTCAAACCACAATTGATTTAAATACAATTATATTGTCAAGCTATTTTAATGGCTGATTATACAAAAATTGCTTTATAGTCTGCCTACTGACCACTTTAGTGCTGACCCAGTGTTAAAATTAAATGTTACTGGAAGCCTGTGACTAACTAAGCTCTTGGAATGCAACCATTGCAAGCCAATGCACATGTATCTGTGTTCTTACCCTCTCTCTAATGGACCTTTTAATATTAATTTTAAAAGGAGGAACCTATAGCAAATAGAGGCTTTTCTGCTTTCCACACATTTTGCTCTGACCCTAGTAAGACCAGTGTTACCTTCTCTCCCAAACCCCATTCAGTCCCGTCCCTAATCCATTTGCTCTCCTTTCTCATTGGTGCCCTCTCTCTCATTAGGAGACATCAGTCTCTCATTTCTCTCCTCACCTGCTTCTCTCCAGAACCTAGTTCCTCCTAACTGCAGCAAGAGATAATAATCTAAAAGGGAGCCAAGTTACATTAACTACCAGTAAGAACAAACTTCCCAAAACAGTGTACACTGGGAAACACAGAAGGAGGTCTGCATTACCTGAGACTCATGTGCAGTGCCAGTTCTTGAACAATCCGGTCATGTTTGCCTGTGGATGAAAATTTCCCCAGCCAGCCCGGAAAGTTAGGAAACTGTGACATGTAACCTCTCATTAGTTCCCCAGGGAGAACACTCGAATAAATGGCCTGAAAGGTGAAGTACACATGAAATTCAGTTCAGAAGTAAATGTTTAACACTGGCACCAGGATTTCCTGAAGCGACACACTGAAAATACAAATATTGCTAAGGCAATAGTGGCGTGTTGTAGAAGTTAAAGATAGAGCAGACGTACAAATATAGGGTATGTCTACACAGCAATGAAAGACCTATGGCTGGCCCAGGTCAGCGGACTTGGGCTCAGACTGGAGCCCAGGTTCTAAGACCCTGCGAGAGGGAAGCATCTCAGAGCCCGGGCTTCAGCCCAAGCCAGAGTCTCTTGACTGCAACTTCTAGCCATGCAGCCCGAGCCCACTGACCTGGGCTCTGAGACTCAGTGCCAGGGGTTTTTTAAACACAGTCCAGACATACCCATAGGGTATCTGGGAGGCTGTGGAATAATCTCCAGTGAGAAGTGGAGGAGGCCATATAATAAATTCTAATGCCAGAAGGGACCATTGTGATAGTCTATATTCTGACCTCCTGCATAATACAGGCCAAAAAACTTCAAACAGGAATTATTTTGGGGAACTAGAGCAGATCTTTTAGAAAAATAACCTTGTTTAAAAAATGCCAGTGATGGAGAATCCCTGGATACAGACAGAGCTAAACTGGGCAAGGCAATAGAAAACGTAGAGAAAAGGTGGAGACAATCCTACAGTGGTAATGGGATGGATTATTAGGTCTTTCTCATTTTTAACTTCTAAAATGCACCATATCCACCAAAAGAAAAATCCCAGATCTTTTCTTATTCTAAACATTATTATGGCCAGCATCCTGTCAATATTAAATCTGAATGATTAGTTTAATCCCTGTAAATTGGCATGTTTCTAGAAGTGAGCGCAAAAAGTTCAGTATCCCTTGCAAAGTATTTTAACCACTTTAACAGCAACAGATATATCTGGTGTGCCAGCCATAAGCACAACTGATTGTGCACCACCCCGCCCCTGTCCCTCAGGTCAAGGGATATGAATCCCTCAGCATAGGTATTACGGATTTCAGGGGCATTTTCAGTCATATAGGTAGAGCTGAAATACAGCTACTGATACATGGCATAGAAAAAGGATCATCCATGGGATATGGTGTCTCAGAATGGGATAAATTAAAAACCTAACAGACCAGGGCTGGAGCTGACGTCTTAGTCCACCTAACTGTCATGGGCTTTGGTACAGAGGCAGGCCGTTCTTGATGTTTCTGGCTCAGCTGCCTTCAGAACTAGGCACCATGCACAGCTTTTAAAACTCCTTTTGGGGTTTCAGTCGGGGCACAGCCTCAGCACCAGATTGAGTCCTTAAAGGCTGCAAAACACTATTAAAATACAGAATACCCCAAAACTCAAAAACCACTATCCTAAAACTGAATTATTTAACAGTTTTGGGTACTACACCAGACTAAACGTGATGACAAACACAGAGGATCCCGTCTGCTCTCTGTGGTGAAGGAACTGAAGTGGCTGGCAGAAGTAAACTCCTTTATATATACAGCCTTGGCCACCAAACGTTTAGCACCTTGACGGGATACTCATGCATCCCCCAAAGGACACAGCTTTCAAGAGGTTTCTGTGAACTTGACACCAGGGGCACGACAGTGTTTCTCAAAGTTTGTGTGACGGGGAGAGGGAGAGAGAAACGCCAGAGGACAGGCCAAGAGGGCATGGACAGATCTCCAAGTTGTTCTCCAGATTGTCAGCTTTAATTTTAAAACAAACAGTCTAGCAATTATGGTTGCAAAGAAAACTTTCAAAATGTGACAGTGTAACCAATGAAGAGGTGTCTGCCTGAGTTTGCAAAGAGCCTGATAAATACCTGTGAGATCTGAATTGTCTCATTCATTTCAATTAATACTAACTCAGATGCCAATGATGTCACTTTAAATGTGAACACTGTTTTTCCCCCGAGAGAGTGTGAGATGGTGGTGGCGGGGGGATTACAAGGACTAGCAAGGGAGACGGGGACACCCACATGATGATAAAGACCTATCTATCTTAATTTTCTACGACATATGACAGGGTTTCAGGGGACATGCAATTTCCTGAAAAGAGGTTCAAGCTTTCAGAAGTTCGGGAAATGCTGTATTAATACAGGAGATGCTTTTCACTCACGTGAATATGGGAAATGGAGTCCAAATGGCAGAATGTAGCATTTGAACTGAAGAACAATATAACTGTACAAACTATAACTTATAAACCAGGATAGCAATTTCAAGGGAGTGGTCTGGTAATTGGGACATCCTTACGTTACGTTTGAGAAATGAAAGAAGGGTTTACCTGCGTAGGCAGAAGGTTCCAGTTTTGCTTACTGCGAATCTGCCTGTCGACTAGATCACCATCACATATACTGTCTGCTGCTCTGCTCAGTAGCATCAAGTGTTTTATCATGTTACCTCTGGAAAAAAGTAGTTGTCCATATTGCTGCAGGAACCTCCACATATTTTTGACTCTTTAATATATCTCACGCACTCCCCTCATACCACCCTTCCAGTTCCACCATTTGTGATTTTGGACAACTCACCGAGCAGCAACAGGTTTCACATGTACATAATTTTCTTGGACAAAAAGAGGTGCTAGAGAGTAATCATGGAAGAATAGGTCGGATTTGTCTATAAGAGACATGCGAGCAGTTTCCTCTCCAGCAGCAAAAACCTTCCTGACAACATCAAAGGGGCCCTAAAACAAAGGCATTTTAAAAAGCTGATCACACAACATGCACTGCATCTTCCACGAATAGTAGATGAGGACAGGAAGTAATTATAGTGACGGCCCATAGCTATCTCCGGACTCTAATATAAAACTCTGCTCTGCTATAGATCTCAAAGTGCTTTACAAACATTAAGACTTGAGCTTCAACATCTCTGCGAGTAGATTGAGGTACTGTTATTACTATCTGTGAGTATGAATGATTGTCAAGGATAGGAAGGAGTGAGCTCCATAATCTTTAACCTTCAGGGAGCTGCCAAGTTAGTCCTTAAAAAAAAAAAATCACTATAAAAAAAGCTATATTGCCTGCCTACTTCATCTAAAATATTTTAACTTCGCACAGATAAATTAGATCTGCACAGTGAGATTGATCCATAACGGGCTTCAAGGAGCATTCCGCTCTCACCAGTTCTGGGAAAAACTCTACTTCATTTTTTTTCTTGGTTTTACTCTTCAGTTATGATGACAAAAAACTTTAGCAAATAAGTGGGTCTGGTGCATACTCAAAACACTAAGTAGCTGACCACCTCTGTATATTTTGACTACTAGTATTTTATTTCTATTGTTGCACTTCTGGTTACTAGGAGCAAATCTATTAGCAGCTGATCCAAGATGTACACTCCTCTTACCAGTTTGATATCCTTTTTGGCTTTGCTGGCATCAGCTTTTGCCTCATCATAGGTCAGTGACTTATTTTTTGTACACCACATACTAAGATTATGTAAAACCTGGGAACAAACAAAACAGACAGCTTAAGTATTGCTAAGGACGCTTGACAGGACAAAGACGTAGGAAGAAAATCTGATCTCTATGCAAAAGCAGCAATCTAGCATTCATGTGCTACAATGCAAGCATGAACTACAGGCTACCGAGATTTGTACAGGTGTATAACTGACCTGCCTAATGTCCTGATTTGCTGCCAGAATTATCTCATTCATAGCTGGAGCGGGTATCTTTAACCCTTCTTTAAATGCAATAGACATCATGGCACCCTGTAATAAGCAAAATATTCGAAAGAGAAAAATATCTTGAGTATTTTTGTACATATAATGTAGTTAAAATAGAATAAAAATGATGGGCTAAATATGCTCATTTACAATGAAGAATGTTACAATTATTTTATTTCAATTTACAAGGTATGATTTTTTTAAACAGTCCTCTTTCAAGTATGCAGGTCTACTACCCATTGTAACCTTTACAACTTGCTTGGCTCTTTTGAGGAATGAGGCCACTTTCTTAGATGCTTAACTATGCATCCACTTTTGAAAAGCCAACAAGATCCCCCTCCTCCCTGCAACTACTGAAGTTATTCCGTGCAACCTAATTTTTGACCTTTAGGTGTTGGTGAAAGTTTCTAATTCTACCAGTGACTTGAAAACTAAAAAAACAGATCCTTGTAGAGAATTGTCTGCATTCAAAGCAATGCTACTCAATGAACAACCTAATGTCACTATTCCTACCTTAATCTGTTCTAGCCGAGGTCTCTGAAAGCGAAGATCAAAACAGTAATGGACCAGGGAACGAATCTTGGGATGGTTCCGATCATTACACATACAGATGATAGGAATCTTTGTGGTTTTAATCAGACCAATTAACTCCTGCAATTTAAACACGTTTACAGTGTAAATGTTAAAAGTCTTCATATACCACACATAGCTTAAAGCAGCTTATGAGTCAATACTTGGGTCAAATCCTCAGCTAGTGTAGATCAGCATAGCTCTATTAACTGTAATACAGTTATATTATAGATCTGGTCCTTCTTTTCTAACTCTCATTTATCACTCTATTGAAATAGAAAATTATTTCTACTGTGTCTCAAACCGTGCAGTTCAAGCAGGTTTTTTTAGTACTTTAAATACTCAGCTCTGTGATGAGATTTTTATTATCTAGATTAACTATTTTGCCCATATAAATGTTATACATTTTACTACTGACAGCAACAACCGTAGGTGTTTCACCTGTATTCCTCCTCTGTCTTCATTCCCTGCCATTCCATCCACTTCATCCATGATCAATACATGTTTCATGCTAACTGAATGGGATGTTCCTAAAAAATTAATAAGGACAAGTGAAGTTGCACTGAAATACTTATTTCCCAAGGTTATAGAGGTGCTGCTCTTTACACAACTCTCTACAGTTAAATCTATATTAAATGTTAATTTAATCTCCTGTTCTGCCAGTCGCACATACAGTACACTCAAAATACATGTTCACACCATAGTGCTGACTGATTCTCTTGTCAGGTCTATAATATCCAGTCCTATCCAGCAAAAGAGCAATTATACAGTTTCTTAGCAGTTTGTGTAACTCCCACAACATAATTAAAAAGGTCAACTTAAAGTAATATTTAGGATTCTTTCCAGGCCCATTGTTCTGACTTGCTTCCATCTTAATACATGAAACTCCCTCTCTAAAATATGGGACTGATCCTACCAGCTACTGAGCATGCTCAGCTCCCAGTGGAGATCATGGAAGGAGGGTACGGTTACTTCACTTCAGTAGGAGTTGAGGTGCTCAGCACTGCACATAATTGGGTCCTATCTAAAAAAAGCAACAAAGGACATCACACACTCCACATACCAGAACAGAAGTCTTTCATGCTGGTGTTATTTAAAGATTCGGCAACCACGTCCTTCAAACTGTTCTTACTGCGAGTGTCACTAGCATTCAGTTCCACATAGCTGTACCCCAGTTCCTAATCCCAATAGAACCATGCAGAACAATTAGAATACATCAGAAAAAAAACCCAAAACTACTCATGAGCAAAGATGGGAAGACCATACATTATCAACTAAAACGATGTACAGCTTTGTATTTCAATTCCCTTTTGTATTTTCCCTCCTTTCCTCTTGCATCCTAAATATTTTTTGGATGAATCACCATAAACAGAGACATGCTATACTGCCCCACAACAGAACAAAATTCACTACTGATTCAGTAATTAATTTCTAAGATTCCGTAAGTATGGAGGTGAGTTTGTCTTTTTCTAATTTTACAAAACCGGGAGGTCACAGATTCAGTCACAAAAGGGGACTGACGTGGAACATCAAGAACTCAGTTTAACAGAATATACAGTATATGTCTCAACTGAAGCAGAAGTCAGAGTTTTAGTTTGGAATTTTCAAAGGGGCCAAGAGTTCTGGGCCCAACTCCTACTGGTTTTCAATAGGATTTGGGTGCCAATCTCCCTTAGGCCCCTTGTGAATGAAGTCTCGGATTTTCAATTAGTATTTCTGAAAGATTTACAGTAAGGAACATTCAGTGTGAAACCCTCCATTATCTCCCAGCACAAAACTAGACCAATTCAGCTAGATTTTCTCGATCTTTTCAGCTTGTGTCCCCTCACTGAAAGCCAAACATTGACCCCATTACATATACTATAAAAAAAAAAGGGGGGGGGGGAAGTAAGTATATAATTATAGGTATAATTATATATATATTCAATTAAAATATTTATAAATATATATGTATTTTATTAACAATAAGTTTCCATAATTATGTTGATGTAATTGAATTTTTAAATGTAATAAGAATTTATAAAAATTTCATTATTTCTTTGCTTTACAATTGTAATAAAGTTCTCAACACCTCGCGACTCCTGACCATCTTTCATGATGTGCCTGGGGGTCAGGACCCACCAGTTGAGAAAGATTGTTATTATTAAGACAAAAATTTTAAGAGTAATTTTCAAATTTCAGCAAAAATTCGACACACAGTTCCAAATCTCCTCAGCTTCTTTTGTCTTCAACAATTCACTTAGAAAGTGTGGCACTGAGGGAAATGAAAAGGTTTAGGAGGAATACAAAAAGATATCCTTAAGCCTAATGTCACACAGGATTTTCAAAAGCATGCAGTGATGGCTTCACTCTGCTCCCACTAACTTCAACTGGTAGATCTCCTATTAGCTTCAACAGGAACAGAGTTAAGCCAATGTGAGAACTTCAAAAAATCCCATCCTCAACTGCTCAACATACTGGAACTTGCATTCCTTTTCATAAATAGACATGGGTGCACAATCACATCACTATCATCTATGTACTTACATCATATTCATTACATGAGTATCCTAGCATGTATATTATCACGTAAGACCCTGACACTACAATCAGTTCTGCATGGGTGGACCACTACACCCATGCAGAGTCACAGTGGGGGCACATCTTAATGTATCCAATTATAGGTGCAAGATCAAAGCCCATATCCAATACTTCCATCTTCTCTTGCATCCCAAAAACATTTGTGAACAAGCACTCACCTCACAAACTAAAGCAGCTGTAGTCGTTTTACCAACTCCTGGTGGACCTGACAGCAAAGCTGCTTTAAAATTAGTACCATCATCTTTGCCTCCCAATTTACTGGGTTTTGCTAGAAAAATAAAAGCAACTTTTATCTAGATAATACAGGGATGGTAGATAGTTACATACTTTAAGAAGATACCTTAAAAATACCAGACCTTAGAACAAGCAAGCCCAATCTTTGGATATCAGAACAATGGACTACAAAATCTATAGAACAGTCAGTAGCAAGAACATTTGGAGAACTCTAATTCAAATAATCTTAGTTTAACAGAATATGCGACTGCACTCTTTGCTTTTAATAGTTTTCAATTATTAATGTACCTGTGGCACTAAAATGTTTTAGCACTTTAAGTTGCTGTGAAACATTAATATTGGATTCATTTAAAAAAACAACTGTGTGTTGCCGTGAAATTATATGCAAACTTACTGTGCCCTTTTCAGTCTCTTACATATCCTCATGAAAGGGCAGGAAAAAATTAGTCCAGAATACACATTAAGTACCAATAGATTGCACTGACCAGCTTGCAGAGTCTTTTCTTTAAAGTTGCAGATTATCCCTAAAGCAACTTGCTAGTCAGTGCTAAGACCTTGGGAACTCGCTTCTTCCCCATGTGGACAGCAGCCACCAGAGCATATTAGCCTTCAGGGCATGCTGCAAGGCCCAACTTTTTTCCCCACTAATGAGGAAATGGGTGTTGGCTAGGGCCGGTCATGGTGGTGGGGGACTCTAAGGACTGTGGGGGAAGGGAATTGATGTCTGTTATATGTATGTTGAGGTTTGGACCTCCCGTATAGTTTGTAAATATCCAAACAAATAAAATACAAAAAACTGTGCAAACAGTATAATGTAAATCTGGTGAACTGAAAATGATTGTTTTACAACTTCAAAGATAAAACAGACTCAACACTTGCTGAAAATATTGCTTCTACTCTGGGACTTACACCTGATTCCAGACTTCTACAGTTGCTTGCACTCTATAAAAGAGTCTACATGAAGCTGAGCAGTGTGAACACCCGAAGTTCTACAAATTGAGAAACCTGGAAACAGCCAGAAAAATAGATATTAATTGCATAGTCACCATGTTTTTCCTCAGAAGTATTCTTGTGCCAGTTTTGGAGCCATCGTAACAACTTATTGGCACAGCTTTGATCCCCTTGCTGTCCAATTACTGTTTTAAGAGATGTGGGCTTATATTTATCAACCCACAGCAACCCCTCTGCTCTGCCTTTGCTTATCTCAGGAACACAACTCTCTTCAGTCTTTGGGGCATGCTTCTTCTCCATAGTTTGCTGCTTGAAGTCCAGACCTTTCTGAGCTTCAGTAGTTTCTTTTTTTATAGCTCTGAAGGTGCCTCCTTTTTCAGGAGTGGAGTTGCTTTTTTTAGGGTCAGTTTCTTTCTTAGCTGGGCTAATTTTTCTTTTTTCAGGCTCCATTTTCTGTGGGGTCTTGACCCATTTTGACTTTGCTTTCTTTGCCTTAAAAGTCAGAAGAGTGAAAGTGTAAAGGGAAAATAAAACCAACAAGAACAGGTCAGTAGCACACACAGCTAGAGAGCCTTTGGAAGGGTTACAGCTTATATAACTAGAGCTAACTGGAATTTTCCCCACCCCTCAGTAGAAAATTTTATGAAAATGATTTTCTCATGGTCATCAGAAATTTTCCAAGGAAAACTTTAAAATATTCAGCAAAAAAAATGAAAACTTCAATTTGGAAATAACACTGCAGTGCCTCCTGGGACTTGTCATCAGGCCAGGGAGTCCACTGCACAGAGTGGGCCATGAGGCACCTGAACTGTAACTCTTACTATACACCATGGTCTCCCTTATTGTTGAGCCATTACGGTGTATCACGGAGTCCCTGGTCATGGCACTTTGTGGGAGATGTAGTTTGACGCTGGGGAATGCAGCCCATGGAAGAGAAAAGGGCAGCAAACTACAACTCCTATGGTGGCATTTCAAAATTGAAATGTTTTGGTTTTTGAACAAAAAGTCAAAATTGCCTGTGGAAAACAGATACTTTCCATGAAAAATGTAGCTGAGTCAAAAGCCCAAATTTCCATCAAAAAAACATTTTGGAGCTCTGTGATACCTCCAAAGAAACACACACAGTTCCAAACTTAGGTATGTATGAGGATGGCAAGCCCATGACTGGATTACAACAGGAACACAAAAAAAAGAGTCTCAGCGTTAGACGGATATAAAATTAAAAATAAAAAACATTACATTTCAGCTGCTAGTCACATGAGAAATAGCAAGAGAGTGTCTACTTTCAGTTTGGAAGCCATGGCAGTACTTCTAGAAAACTGAATACTGTTTGCCTTGTCATTGTAGACTGAGCTTAAACACACCGTAAAATAAATTGTATAGCGTTCATTAACATTAGTTTATTTAGATTACGATTACTTAATGTTTGCACAGAGGAGTGACAATGTAACAGCACTACATAAATGCTAAATTTATCATATGCCATTTGCGCTTAATTACCCTAAATTTGCAATAGGGTCTCAGATTTGAATTATGGCCTTGATGTCGTACAGTATCAATCATCTTCAATTAGACAGCAACAAATGTAAAATTGTGTAGACTTGCTAGAGCTATTACATTTTAAAGGATAAACAATTAGTTAAATTTATTAAATTTATTTGATTTCCCCTGAATATACTCATTCCTCAGACAGGCAGCTCCACTAGAGGGAGTGTGAGAGTGTATTAAATAGGTTAAAAAAAAATCTGATAAAACCAAAGCAAAAGTAAATAAAAGGAAGTCGTCTTTTCCACAAAACTTGCATTTCCTCCCAAAGAGAAGTCAGAGTGATGGAAACATGTCTGACTACATAAAGCCAGTCTGAAACTGCCAAAGGATGGGACGGATGGACGGGCAGACAAACAAAGGCACCATATTAGCTGACAGTGCTTTAAGAAATAAATTAAGTTTATTTTGTACAAACCTCTGCTTCAGCTGCTAATTCATATTTGGACTTTTTGCCTGGCATAGTTCGAATCAGATCAAATAGGCCATCCTCATGAATAATTTTTGTCCCTAATGTTGATGCCTAGACCAGAAAGATTAATCAATCAATTGCATTTAAACTGCTTTACAGAAGTGAATTATGTATGTAATTATTAAGTTTGGAAACACAAGCCATGTCAAAAAGCTGTATAATAAGTGTCTACTCACATTACAGTTACAGTTTTAAAAACAAAATTAATACCAAACATATAGCCTATAATTGACACAAATGAGACTAGGGGGAGAGTAAGGTATGTGTGGTTGTTTCTAGTAGTAATATAAAAACAAAAACATTGTATATTACAGTAAGATATTTAAATGATTTATACTCCAATTATAGAATGGTGACATTTGAAAAAAGTTACCTGAAACTAATTTACATACCTAGAATGTTTTTTTAATTTTAAATTTTCCTAGAAATTAACTTTTCAATATCCATTCCAAGTAGCAATAAGACACTTCAGAGAACAATCTGATGGGGCTGATTAATTTACACCTTCAGATTCATTTCTTGTCTCACCACACACCTTCAGTGCACATTAATCAGAACTATCCTAGACTCATGTCTTATTGCTCATTGAATGTCTTCAGTATTGTAAAGATATTTAATCATGTCTGAAGCCTTCAAAGGTACATACAACACAGTATTAATATTATTTTATGTAAATTAACAGAAGCACCACTGTAATTTAGCACCGCTGTCAACTCTGGGCCTATTCCTGGTCTCACACACAGAAGAGAGTGCACTACATCAGATATACTGTCTGTACATATGTGAGTATGGATGAGCCCTCAAAACTACTGTAAAAAATTGACGGTACTGGTAGAAAAATAAGGAAGTCAGTGTTACCTTTAAGTCATAACTGAGACACTATCTGAAATTACTAGTACAAAGAAAATCTATTAATAAACACCATTTTTTCTTTTAGAAAAATTACTTAGTATTTCATTTTTCCCCCCCTTAAAATATGCATTTTGGGGAGAATTCTCTGGTTTTGGAAGGGAAATGTAAATGATGATAAATTTACATATGGGTACAATGTTTTGGAAGGGAGAAAAGTTACTTAAAGTTAAGCACCAATGTTGACACAAGAACAGCTGGATATAAGCTCGCCATCAACAAGTTTAGGCTTGAAATTAGACAAAGGTTTCTAACCATCAGAGGAGTGAAGTTCTGAAACTGCCTTCCAAGGGAAGTGGTGGGGGCAAAAACCTAACTGGCCTCAAGACTTAACTTGATACATTTATGGAGAGGATGGTATGATTAGACCGCCTACAATGGCATGTAGCTGATCTGCAACTGCTAGCAGCAAATATCCCCAATGGCCAATGATGAGACACTAGATGGGATGGGCTGAGTTACTACAGAGCATTCTTTCCCAGGTGGTGTCTGGTTGTTGGGTATTGCTAAAATGCTCAGGGTCCAACTGATCACCATATCTGAGGTTGAGAAGAAATTTTCCCCCAGGTCAGATTGACAGAGACCCGGGGATTTTCGCCTTCCTCTGGAGCATGGGGCACAGGTCACTTGCAGGTTTAAACAGGTTTTAAATCATTTAAAGTGTAAATGATGAATTATTTGTAACTTGAAGTCTTTAGATCATGATTTGAGGACTTCAGTAACTCAGCTATAAGTTATAGGTTTATTAAAGGAGTAGATGGGCAAGGTTCTGTGGCCTGCAACGTGCAGAAGGTCAGACTAGATGATCATGATGGTCCCTTCTGGCCTTAAAGTCTATGAGTGAATTAACGTGTGTATTTCGTTCTTGGACCATGCATAGTAGCACTTACCTTCTCACATTTAGACTGGCCACAGTCACGTCCCATAATGAGATAGTTTGTCTTCTTGCTCACATTACCAGTCACTTTTCCTCCATAACGCTCAATTAAAGACTTGGCCTCATCTCGTTCAATAGACTCCAGGACTCCTGTAATTACGAACGTCAGGCCCTCCAAGCAGTTTTCAGCTCCCTAAGAATCAAATATTAAGCAGTATCGCTTGATGCACTTACAACAAAATGTCTTCCCGTTACAAAAATTATTTCTTCAATACCTTGGTTTGTCAAGTACTGTTTAGTTAGCCGAGACTGTAAGCAGCCATAAACAATCAAATGGCTAATCAGAGTCAGAACTGCTTGGCACTTTTAGCTAAAACTGAGTGGGGAAATTCTATTGCTATAGGCATCAACATCCTGTGCTTGAAGCACTGCAAACCACTGGCAGTTACTTTCTTCGAACAGCAGGGCAATCGTTTTCCACTATAAACATCAAAAATCAATATATAAATCAAATATTATCCTAAGGGTTTCCAAGCTGTGACATTTAGATTTCTTAGTTTGTGCGGTTTATTTTTACATAAAAAGGTATGGCTTTTATTTTGTAAGGACTTTAATTTTTTTTTTTTTTTTAGGTCTGTTTTTCTTGGCTCAAAACAATTGGCTCGCTCCAAAATCCTGCAGTCCTGGAAATGAGCTCAACAATGAGAGAGAATTGTAGAACCCAACAAGCCATTTTCACAAGCATTTTTCAACACTACAAAACTTGAAGTTTCTAGTGCATATTTTACAGATTAGAAATCTATTGTCAAAATATTTCTTAATTGGGTCTTGCCTTAGGTAATTTATATCTGGAGGACCTTGATATACGTTAATGTTACACACACAAAATGCTGTAATTCTTCTAAAGCCAAACTGGGACTTACTTGCGGTATCTCTTTGGAACCTAGTGCTTTTGGACCCTCTCGATTAAGGAAGCTTCGATATGCCTGGTAGTTGACTCGTTTCTTTTCAGAGTCCTCAGGACTGATAGACTTTGAAAGAAGAAATTTACTATAAGCAAGGAAACAATCAAACTCAGGCTTTACTTTCTTTAAAGTTTCCAAATAGCTTTTTTGTGCGTAAAAGGAGAAGCAAATCCTAGGGCTCATTTTTAAATGCTGACATGTAACTAGCAGCAACACTGGTCTTTACAAAAGGAAAATAACTCTACAGTACGGCAACACACCTCTTTAAATGTGTGAAAAGTAATTCACTGTTTATGTTAGGGCTCCTCCAGACATGGAGTTATTCCCTAATAACTATCCACTTAAAACTCAAACCCTAGCGTAATCCAGAATATTTTTCATGTGTAGACATGCCCTAAATTGATACACACAACCAATATATTTTGCTAAGCTTCAGATGCGTCAGTCTTTTATTCATAAAAAAACTAAAAAGTTAAAAGAGACCTATTAGAGAATCCTGGCCTTTCTCCTCGTAAATTCAATATTGTCTATTTCTCTTCACAAACACAGGGGATGATTTTGGGTACGCATTTAAAACTTTAGAGATAGATAGATTTTCAGCTGCTGGGGGTGGGGAGGTAGGAAATGATCTTCAGAATCATATCTCAAATCAACATTTAACTACTGGTAATTTAAGATTAGCAGATTCTGACATTTCAGTGTCTAGGATTAAAAACAAGAAAGGTGGGAATTGTTGAAAAGCTGACTATGCTGTGCTTAAGTCTGCATTTCTTATATATTTATTAACATGTATTCTAAATGAACTTCCTCCTGTGTCACCTAGTGCATCCTGTCATCGAGAATGCAGTAAGAACAATCTTCAGATCTATACCATGTATAGCACCACGCACATAACAAATAAAGTCTAGGTGTCTAGGAGATAAAGAAATTAACATTGGTTGTTTTCTGTTAATATATTTCCATACCAAAGATTCAAAAAGCCATCAACCTCTGAGATCTCTTTGGTCACCAAGAAAGCCCTCACTCACCACCAACTCCACCTCCTCCCCAATTTCTGCATTATGTAGCTATTCAGACAAGTGTTTTCTTCCCACAGAACTTTTTTAATCGATCTTTCTGTGTTTGTATGCCATTTAAGAAGTGCTTGTTAATTAGATCTGTTAATTCCTAGCCTCATTTTATCAATATTCCTCTAGCTAATTTTTTTCTTGTTTTTGACACACTTATTGGAGACTTAAAACCTCGCTAGAAATTGGACTTCCTGAAATTAGAAGTTCTCCAGGAAACTCAAAGGCAAACATATTGCCCAGCAACAATAGTTAGATGAGGAGGATGGTAAAAAGAAAAAACAAACTCTTCATATCCTTGTGTCAGCACCAAGCCCTAGTGAACTCCTCATGAAAGGTCCCTACCTCAGGCTTTTGGGGAGAAACTTTCTGTTTCTTTGGCGTCCTCTTCTCTTCCTTTCCTGAAATGATTTTTTCTTTGGTCACTGCACTGGGAGTCTCTCTCTCCTTTTTACTGCTCTCTTCTTTTTGTTTCAGAGCCACCAGCTTAGAGCTAGGTTTCAAAGGCAAGGTCTTATTCTCTGAGTGTACAGCTTTACCAACAGAAGTTTCTGGATGTGGACAAGATGGTCTTGTACTTTCAGATTTAGTTTGTTCCTTCGCACTATAATTCCTTGTGTCATCTGTTGAGTTTGATGTTTCCCCCAGAAAAAAAAAAGGGGAGGGGGGAAAATGTGTGTTAACAGGAGAACCTTCATATTATAGATTAGTGAGTGCTAAGGTTTTTCTGTATGCTAGCATTACCTTTTTGAGACGGTTTATGTTTTTCTGTTGCGTTTGAACTGGTCTTGGTTGTCGAAATGGTTAGCTTCTCTTCCAGATCTTTTCGAGCCTAAACAAAACATGAACAAAATAACAGAGTAAGAAATTTACATGCTCTAAACAGTAGTTAACTGAGACTTCTGCAGGTTCAAAACATCTCTCTCCATTTCTGAAAGCCGTGTTTGAGGTCTGAATGGCACTGATTAAAAGGTTAGTCCCGCCACTGGTTAGAACAGGATTTATTACATACACTTTCGGAAAGGATAGCTAAGCAGGGGAGCTTTTTAGGGTCAAATTCTGCCCTCATGCATGCACCCAACTCCCCCTTATGCCAATAGGAGCATATACCTAGAACCTCTGCTGAGAAAATTTGGCCCTAGTTCAGTTCATTTGGGAAGCTTAGAGAAATAGGACTTTGTGCTTTCATTTATTAACTTCAAAGATAATTACTGCTAACTAGCTTAAAGGCAATAATCCCATGTACTGTAAAGCATGGGTAGGTGTTCTCTTTCCGATTCACATCTGGTCTATTTTAAGTTTGAGTGTGTGATTTGTTTCAAAATAAATCAAGAAAGCAGAAAATCATAACAGATTTTACAATCCTATTTTTGTGTACGTTTTAACACTGGTGGGCAATGCCAGACATTCACTTACCAGGTACACTAAAGCAGAGGGCCCACACCTATAGGGGTGAGAGACAATTTCATATTCTATGTCCAATCAATCCTTGGCTTCTCTGTTGAGATTGCCAACACTCATGCTAGTCAGTAACAAATAAGGTGGTGGTTTTGTGATGTGGACCCTCACTTTAGATCAGCAACTCAATTTCACCTCAAGTACTAAATCGCCAAACAGTCTACCAATCTGGGCTGAATTTAAAGTGGGGACCTACATGGTGACAGGAAACTGGTAAGAAGATGCACAGAACCTAAGCCATTCAGTCCTCTGTTGTAAGATTCCATTTCTATATTGATAAGATTTTGCTACATAATTGCCTATAGAACACATTATTCAAAGCAGCAATATAACTTTTCGATTTAATCTGATTTTTTTTCCCCACATGAACCTCTTCGGTCTTCATTATTTTAAATCTTAAATTTTAACCTTGTTCTGCATTTTGAATCTCAATCAACCACAAACTGCAAAACTGCTACTTCACAAAATCAGTTTCAAAACTAAGGCCAGGTCTACGCTAAAAAGTTAGCGTAAGGCAGCTGCGTCACTTGGAGGTGTAAAAAATCCAAGGCCCTGAGCAAAGTAGTTGAGTTGATCTAACACCCTGTAGACAGCACTAGGTCAATGGAAGAATTCCCTCTTTGGAGAGACAAATTTACCATAATGACGAGAGAACCGCTCCTATCACTGTAGCGAGGGTCTGTACTGAAACGCTACAGCAGCACAGATGCAGCTATGCCATTGCAGTGGTTTAAGTGTAGACACAGCCTTAGGCTCTGTCTTGTAAGTTTTGATATCCTCTTAACAGTAAAATTACACCAAAGGGATCCCCCACAACTACAAGTCAGCATTCAAGCAAATATAAAAGAAGACAACTCAATGATGAGTTACACTGGATAGATTTCTAATTCTGAAGAGATCCAGAGGGCAGCAATGAACGGCTAGTTGTCCAATTTTCTTTTCCAGTAAAGCACTATTTATTAAAATCATATTTTGTCAGACAATACAAAGTAAGATCATATTTATTCTTATTTATTCTTTAATCTTGGGATAAGTCTCAGCATTAGCATGCTAGACAGCAATGTGAAAAGCTACAATTATGACATAGGCCAAGAACTCTATCAGTGAAGGGGCTAGTAAGGAGATTTGTTCTGATGCACTCACTAGCCACCAACAGAACACAGTAACAGTTTCAAAGGAAGCAGACAACCCACTCAACTACAAGGATAAAAAGCAACACATCTGGCTGATACTAAGAGAGGACGGTGCTTACTGAGTGAGGGAAGAGCAAGCCAAGAGGAAGGAAAAAGTGGGCATGACCTTTTCAATCCCACAACCTAATGTTTCTTTCAAGAATGCCTCCCCATGGATCTCCATAAAATACATACATGGTCAAAAGATATAGTGGGGTTTTTTTTAAAAAAGAAAAAAATACAATGCAATCCAGAGTCACAAAAACATTTTAGTTTTAAAAATATTTTCATTTTTAAAACAAAGTTTATAAAAATAACCCACCTTTTTCTTCTTTGGTGTTTCATCCAACATGGCCAGAGTTCTGGCAAATTCTTCATCCTCATGCAGTTGTCTCTCTAGCTGTGAAGAAAAGAGAATACCCAGGTTTTTGTCAACAGAATTAAACTAAAAGGATAGGCAGTGGCATTTTATACAACCTCTTGTTCAAGATCAAAAATTCACTGAACACATGGACCGAGACAATATTCAGTTTTAATCAAATACCCTACCAAGAGGGAATACTGCTGTATTGGATTTCTCCAAATGCTACAAAATGACTTATTTTCCCCAACAGTATTCAACTCAGTGAAAGGATATTTGTAATGCAATAACCCACTATACAAAGAAACGAGCTACCTAGCTATAGGGAATAGAATTGTGCAATCCCATTATTAACAAAACTTTCTGTCCCTCTGAATACTTTTATTATGAAACAACCTTGTTAATGCATTACACAACTAAAATTTGAAAGGAAGTCAGGATCACACTACTGACAACCTGTTACAGGGGAGCTACATGCTGGTTTCAGAGATCCTCTTTCAGAATTGGTGTCAGAAACAAAGCCTGTTCTGTGTTAGCACATCTCCACAATGAACGTGGTCATCTTAATGCCAGTTCTCTTATTCCAAGAGAGCAGATTTTTACAAATAAAGACCCTGACCCTTGCCTGGCTCTTGCTCTTCAATGCAATTTAGCAACAATCTGACATATTAGACAGATGCAAGTCCAGCTGAAAAATATAAATAGCAATTTCAACAAAACGGATTTCCTCCAGTAAAAAAAAAGAAAGTCCAGGTCCACACATTTCCTGAGATTCCATTTGCAATTAATATTACCTCGTGCCAAATAAAAACAAAGCCTAGTTAGGAACAAATGAAGGAAAACCTAACACAATAAATGCAACATCTACAACAGTGACAGGCATCCTCGTTACCATATTATCATCTAATATTTTGCCTTAGGGCAAACATTTGTTCTTCCTGACTAAGGTGTTTATTGATAATACCTGTATTCCACATTACAAATCAAATCCTTTTACAACAGCAAGTAAATTGACCTAATCTAAGATCAAACATGCCCTTTCTGCCGGATTCAAACAGATGACTTCATAAGTCCAAGTATACCACAGGGACTATTTTCTATGTAACCATAACACCGGTAGTACGCTAAAGCTGACGAATGGCATCTATCTTCCCTGCTTCCAGCAGAAAGAATAAAAAGAAAAAAGAAAAAAAAGACAAACAATATCATCAATGTAAATGGGGTATTTAAGGCAAAGATGCACGAATTGTATCCACAGAGCATCTCTGTTACATTTCTTGTGTAAGGGAGTGGTAGTGCTAGAGGTATTAGGAATTTAAAGAAAATACGCGTGGTTTTTCCTAAAACAGACTATTTCACATCAAAAGTTAACCCTATTAGAATATTAGTTTCTGGTAAGGTCAAAGAGGATGTATGCTTTTTAAATGCATATAAACATTTATTTCACAGGATGCTTATGCATTACACATTTCCATGTATCTGCATTAAACATAAATCAGCCAATCTTCCCTTCAAAGAAAACAAGAACTCATTTTGACAGGTATGTAGGGTGACCAGACAGCAAATGTGAAAAATCGAGACCGCAGAGGCGGGTAATAGGAGCCTATATAAGAAAAAGACCCAAAAATCGGGGCTGTCCCTATAAAATCGGGTACAGGTATGCATTCCCCCAATATAAACAGATTAATCTGGTGTTTATAAAGTTAAATACAGTACCCATGCGTAAGAACGCTATACCTTTCCAGGAGTGCATGGAGATCAAGAGACCATCAAATGAAATGGTCATGGATGGCAGTGATCTTTTTTGAGATGGAGTATGCATTAGAGACAGACTTAGGGCTTGGCTATACTTTCAGATGTAGAGCGCTGGGAATTGTGTTTACACTGTCAGCTGCAAGTGCAGTGGCATGGCCACATTAACAGCTCTTGCAACACCACAGACAGCAATGCATTGTGGTTGCTATCCCAGTGTGGGCAAGGGGCTGCAGCGTGCTTTTCAAATGGGGGGGGTAGTGTGACAGGGAGTGTGTTGTGTGTATGTGGGGGGAGAGACCGTGTGTTTTGGGGGGCGCAGAGAGAGTGTCAGCATGCTGTCTTGTAAGTTCAGACAGCAGCAAACCCTCTCTCTCTCACACACACACACCCCCACACACACACCCCTACCTGGGCAGCAGCATTCCACAGTAATGGTTTGCTTTGTCCCAGTGCAGATAAACATGCCAGCTGTCAGAAACAGAGCTTTGAAAGGGGATATCCACATGCCTGCAGCCAAATTCAAAACAATGACAAGAGTGGCCACTTGACTGCAGGGGATTATGGGACATTTACGGAGGCCAATCACAGCGCAGTAATGCAAAAAGTCATCCACACCGACACCCAGGCGTTTCAGCCAGGCCGCAGCAAGCTTTATGCTTCTCATGGAGGTGGATTACCAGGAGCGCTCCAGCTGCAGAGTCCAGGCGCTCTAAGTACCTTGCCAGTGTGGACACCTCAGGAGTTAGGGCGCCCGGGGCTGATTTAATGCGCTCTAACTTGCAAGTGTAGCCAAGCCCAGAGACAGAGAGAGATACAAGGGAGTGGGAATGAAGATCAGATTTGAAAGGGAGGAGTTAGTAGAGACAGATAAGGGTGTGGGGAAGGGATGTAGGAAGGCAGAGATTAGGGTAGATATGGCTCCATTCACAATACTAAAATAATGTGCACAAAATAACCTTGCATATATGAACTTTATTGTTGAAATATATTTTTTAAGACTACATAAAATCAGTTTTCCCTTTCCAAGCCACTACAGCAGCAAATTCACGGAATTGCTCAACTCAAAACACAACCCAGCTATTTTGTTGTCAGGCAAAGGCTGTTAAAGAGGACTCATCAATCGTGGGGGCAAAGAGCCAGGGCAATGTGTTTACAAAGTTTACCTCTGAATCTTCCTCTAACTGCAGTTGCTTAGCAATAGCCTCATCTTCTAGCAATGAATCTCTGCTTTGTGAAGGCTGCATTTCAAAAAAAGAAAAACAAAATCAACAGTTCAAATTGTTGCCATTATCTATAAAGGTACCATGAGATACAGTTGTATTAATCATGAAGAGTATATTTCTTCTAGCATAATCTAGTTACATACCAACACGACAAAGGCCAAAAGGACTGGGAATGGGAATGAGCATTTTATTCATACCTCACTAATCTGAATTCATCCCAGGTTAACAGTCACCATTCAGAATACCAAATGAAATTAAGTGACCTCACTTATTTCCAAACTGATATCAGTTCACATTACTTGGCTTTAATAGGCATCCTTGTTTCCAAGTTCAGAAGAGAAGTCATTGATTAGGTTGTATGTGGAATATGAACTATCCCACCCTGCCTTCCCTCTGGCTCAAACATAATGGCAGGGCAATACAGGAAAGCCTGTGCTGCTGCTGCCTAAGCACCCTGTATACGTTCTGTTGATAAACAGAACTGTACACGCCATTTCTCTCAGGCTGGCACCTTTCACAAGCATTACAAATTTTCAATTTTAAGTCAAACCATTTTTTAGAAACTCAAGCTAATAAAAAGCCAAGAACCTTTATCATGAAAGTTGAACTTACAAATATAGAATTATGACCAAAAAGTAACTGCATTGAAAAATAAAATGTAAAACTTTGGAGCCTACAAATCCAATCAGTCCTACTTCAGCCAATCGTTCAGACAAACAAACATGGTGACAATTTGCAGGAGATAATGCTGCCCTTTTCTTGTTTACAAGGTCACCTGAAAGTGAGAACAGGTGTTTGCATGGCACCGTAGTAGCCGGTGTCACAAGATATTTATGTGCCAGATGCGCTAATTCATATGTCCCTTCATCTTCAACCACCATTCCATAGGAAATGCGTCCATGCTGGTGATAGATTCTGCTCAACAGCGATCTAAAGCAGAGTGCACCGACGCATGTTCATTTTCATCATCTGAGTCAGATGCCACCAGCAGAAGATTCATTTTCTTTTTTAGTGGTTCGGGTTCTGTAGTTTCCGCATCTGAGTGTTGTCCTTCTAAGACTTATGAATGCATGCTCCACAACTTGTCCCTCTCAGATTTTGGAAGGCACTTCTGATTCTTAAACCTTAGGTAGAGTGCTGTAGCTATTTTTAGAAATCTCACATCAGTATCTTCTTTGCATTTTGTAAAATCTGCTGTGAAAGGTATTCTTAAAACAAACATCTGCTGGGTCATCATCCTAGACCGCTACAACATGAAATACATGGCAGAATGTGGGTAAAACAGAGCCAAAGACATACAGTTCTCCCCCAAGGAGTTCAATCACAAATTTAATTAACGCATTATTTTTTAACAAGCATCATCAGCATGGAAGCATATCCTCTGGAATGGTGGCTGAAGCATGAAGGGGCATACGAATGTTTAGCATATCTGGCACATAAATACCTTGCAATGCCAGCTACAAAAGTGCCATGCGAACGCCTGTTCTCACTTTCAGGTGACATTGTAAATAAGAAGCAGGCGGCAGCATCTCCTGTAAATGTAAACAAACTTGTTTGTCTTAGCGATTGGCTGAACAAGAAGTAGGACTGAGTGGACTTGTAGGCTCTAAAGTTTTACATTTTGTTTTGTTTTGTTTTTGAGAGCAGTTATGTAACAACAAAAATCTACATTTGTAAGTTGCACTTCCATGATAAAGAGATTGCACTATAGTACTTGTATGAGATGAACTGAAAAGTACTATTTCTTTTATCATTTTTACAGTGCAAATATTTGTAATAAAAATAATATAGTGAGCACTTCATATTCTGTGTTGTAACAGAAATCAATATATTTGAAAATGTAGAAAAACATCCAAAAATATTTAATACATTTCAATTGGTATTCTATTGTTTGAACAGTGTGACTAATCGTGATAAAAAAATTAATTAGGATTTAAAAAATTTAAGTTAATTGTGTGAGTTAACTGTGATTAATTGACAGCCCTACTTATTAGGGTTTTTTTGTTTTGTTTTTTGTTTTTTTTACACATGTAAAATAAACATACAGGCGTTTAAGAAAAAAAACTTGGACTTGGTAAGAACATGTTTTACTTTTTTTAAAACACGACAAATACTAAAAACTAGAGGGAAATGAGACCACTGATAGTTATTTAGTGTTATAACACCATTTGGTAAGATTAGTGGCTCTTCCACAGTTCTTCAGAGTGTTGGACAGGAGCAGAGGCTAGCAAAATGCTGACCTCCATTTTGCTGATGTTATTCTAAAGTGAGTATACTTAGAACTTGAATTTCTTCCATTGTTTAATTAAAGTTTTGTTTTCTTAGTAGTCTAAAATTTGTTTCCTATAATATGATGGAATACTTCAGAAATTTTATCCCTCCTCGTGCACCAAAACTTATGTTTTAATAATCACTAATTTAACAAAATGTTTGCTTATTATTTATTATTAATGAATTGATTTCACAAAAATCTATAAATCAAAAAACCGTGCTAACCAAGTATACTACATATATTAGGATACTATTGGGAAGAACAGTAAAAACAACAACTATTTTCATGTAGAATGATCTTTTCTAAGAGGAAAGTATAATTTGATAATCATGTTTTTTAGAATTTCTGATACATCTAGATGCTTTAGTCAAAATACTACTCACTACAGTGGCTTTTAAAGCAAGACATGTCAAGAACAAATGGTTACGTGGCTGCTCTGCATCGCCATTAAGTAGTTCACTAAACCAGCCATTATGATCTGCTATCATCAAGAAAAAAAAAACAAGGAATATGCTGAATACTCACTTCTTTTCTTTTGCTTGCTACCAATTTCTTTTCTGATCGATGCACGCCACTAGTTCCAAAGTAATCGAGTACTGAGGTTGGCGTCAATTTCATTGGAGATAAAGGTTTACTTTTAGCTTGTGGTTTTGCATCCTCCTTTCTCGCTCCTGTTGTTCCTAGGCAGCTGCTTGCTGATGTTCCATTCTCCTTGGGTTTCTGGGAAGTCTTCTTATTAATGAAGTCACCTTCGTCATCTTAACAGGGAAAAATGTTTAATCACTGAATAAGTTTTTATATAATGTAACTGATGAGAATTATTTTGGGCAAGTTTGTTAGTTCTTCACCTTACATCTTTGCAAATGTTACAAAAATGTCAAATGTTCATTTAAAAAAAGTTCAAAGCAACACTTCCATAATTACATTTAGGGTATTTTTACGTACAAATTATTTACTACTATTTTGTACTCACACAGAACCTGTCATCCAAAGAACTTTATAAAAGTTATGCACCCCCATTTTACAGATGGGAAACTGAAGCACAGAGACTTGGCAACAGAATCAAGGTCTCCTGATTCTCAGACCTCTTCTCTAGAAGAACTACACCATACTTTTAAAACAGCAGGATATTAAGATAAAGGTCTTTTGTTGCATAAGCCTTTATGTACAAAAAATATATATACCCAAAGCATAGCATTATATTGATCTAGTTTCCATTTCAGTACTTGCATAGTCCTCAACACCTGAGTACCCAAGGATCGCTTACTATTGCCCACTTACTGCCCTTCAAATTATCTGATAATATTATTTTAGGACTTTCAGAGGTTGGTACTACTGGCAGGGAAACAAGAGATGGATTGGGGTATTTATTTCCTGGAAATCTGCAAGGCAACTACTTGAATCATAAGACTTTTATTTTTGTACCCATAACAGAGTGACTAGCAACTAGTGCAAGTGTTAGCAGCGGCAGCAGCATTCATTAACCCTTTTTATCAAAAGAGCCCTAAATGCTTTACAAACTATATTACTTCTCCCTCCACTGCAAATGTTGCCATCTCTGACACTGAACAGCAGCCATTTAACAGCAGATAGCAAAAGTGGACAACAGTTCAGCCCACAAAGTAAACCTTTTTCAATTGAAATTGAGAGAAATTTGGCAAGATTATGGAATAGTCCACAGACCACAAAAATGAAGCGAGGATTTGGTCTTCCCTTCTCTTTAAGAGCTCTTTTTATAAAAAATTATTAAAACAGTTTGGTCCTTACAGTTCTGTTAAATCATTTTCAATATCAGTTCACAGGAAACCATTGCTACCAGCTGTTTTCATCAATAGATCAATGTTTCCCAATAGGCAGATATTCGAAGGATCCACACAGTGATTATTAGGATTCCTGAATCTGAGGCGGTCTGGGAACACAATTCATAGAAGAGACATAAGAGACTTACTGTATTGGGTTACCTAACTCTCTTGTCAGTATAGGACCATGCTCACATTATGTCTTCTATTGATGTGCTCATTCTGTGCCTGATCCAAAGCCCACTACAGTCAATGAAAAGACTCCCGAAGGACTTCAATGGGTTTTTAAATAAAGAGGAGACACTGCCACCAGGGTTATACAACTAAAATAAATCAAACAATACAGACATACTATGCCAAGTGACCAGATGAAGATGCAAGTTCAAAAATAGCATGGTTTGATTTTTTTTTTGTTTTATCAAGATTTGTTTCTATGGTGAATTATTGCTAGAAAACTTTCTAAATGGATGGATTTGAAGTGAGTATTTGGTGCCAGAGGAAATGGCAGGGGTATAAAGAACAGCATGCAAAGGCCAAAAAATAAATGAAAAGAAAATATGAATGGAGCAGTTGAGCAGGAGGCTTGAGTAGAGTGAAGGAGTAAAAAGAAAAGTGCAAAGATCTGATAAAAGCGGAATTGTCCAGAACTGAAATCTCCTTTGTGTACATGTAACTGAAGGCTGGTTTTACATTTCTCAAGGATGATGTTTCTACCACTTTCCTTGGGATACTGCACTACAAAGGGAAATTGTCCTAATATTCAGCTTAATACTTAGCCTTAGTTGTCCTTGTCTTAGTTTTATTTAGAGCTGAAACAATGAAAAAAATGTGTTCACAGAAATTTTAGCACAAAAATGTGTCCACTTTTCCAACCAGCTCTAATTGTATCTCCTTATTTCTAGTCATATATTTCTCATCTCTTTAGTAGCTTTCCTAAGGCTACATTATCCCACACCTACTTTCCACTGAAAATTATATGTGCTTGTTAGGTCTTCACAGTTTTCTGTCCTCCTTACCACATACGGGTTGATTTTCTGTATCCACGTATTCTGTCCCTTTTTTCTTCTTTTTTGGTTTAGAGTTTCTTCCTCCCCCCTCCTACCACCCAATAGAGGGTGATAGTAATAGCATTCGTGACATTAGCTGGAAGGTTTCTGCTATTGATCATTATTATTATGTGGTATACAACCCTCAAATGGGCAGGTTGATTATTGTTCAGGGCTATATGCTATGCTTGTGAGGGAAGGAACTAGCTTAGCAGCAGCTACATCAAAAAAATCACTGCAGAATGCCTGAAGACAAGATTTGTCCACCAGTCGAACAGTTGTACATCTGATTTGGCCCACACAGTAACTGACCAGAGAAAGAAATCAAACCTGGGTTTCAGACACAAAGGAACAGAGCCCTGCCTCTAGACCAAGAGCTTTACTTTTTTCAACACAACAATATATTTTCTTTAGGCAACAATACATCTCCTATAGCCATTAAGCTCAATTTAACTAAGTATAACATATCCAGGAGATTTGGCTATTGGATGCTTTAGGCTCCTAATTTGCCCTAGTTTAATACCTTAATAGTACACTGTTTGTTCTACTAACGTAATTTCAGAATTATTTTCACTTCTTACAATTTTTCAATTGAACAAGAAAATGCATTTCCGGGGTAAAACATGCATCTTACTAAAATTAACAGTTAATGGAGATATAACTACATTCATTTGTCTCCGGTAAAAAACACAGATCACCTTCTACTTTTAATTTTCTTAACCCTAAAGCCACCATATAATAGAACTGGGTCCTTACTTTTCTCTACTGATATCACAGTCTGCATACTAGTGAACAAGACAACTTCATTATTGCAACTTTTTTTAAAGCCAAATAAATAAACACAAGATATTGCTTTTTGTGGGGTAGAGCAATGTAAAAGGATAAATACGATGAAGTTTAATTTAAAAGGATGTTGATTTTTTGGAGTCATATTTAGAATATGAGCACTTTAGTATGGTGGTTAACTAAAGCAAGGCACTAATTATGCCCTTGCTAGGAAAGGCAGTATTAGATTTAGTGAGTGTACACTGAGAACAAACAGCAGATTTATAGGTTGCTGAGTGCTTTTGACCTCTGAACATAGTCATCTGAAAATGTAAATGGGGGAGAGACTTACAAAAACGTAAAAGTAACTGGCCAGAGGCAAATAAATCAATCACTCTGTTTCTAATCCAGTTTGCTTCCAAAAGAGAATTTTCAGTGGCATGACGATTTATCAAAAACAGATTCAGAAACAGTAATTTACCTAATTTCTTTTCAAATCACTAAGCCCCAGTACTTTAGAACTTTGAGGATGTGCTGACCACTCCAGGGAAGGCTTGACATATCTTCCTCACAACTAACCCGCACAGATCTGCCTTAATTTCCAGCTGTTCTTCTGAAGGTGAACAGAGCGGTGGTTTTTTTTAATTAAATTGGGTTATGCCTTTTTATTTATGTGTCTTTATGATGTGTAAGGAGGACTTGAATTTTTTTTTTCCCTGCTCGTTGATTTACCGTAGAAATTTCAGGACTGTCCTATTTTACTGTAGAACTATTTAGAGGCATCAGATATACAATGAAAGGTTTAAGGTATGTCTATACGTACAGCGCTGCAGTGGCACAGCTGTACCGATACAGCTGCACCGCTGCCGCGTGTCTGGTGAAGACACTCAACGAGAGATCTCCCGTCAGCATTAAAAAAACCCAAAAACCCACTTCTGCGAGCAGCACAAGCTATGTCAGTGGGAGAAGTTCTCTTGCTGACATAGCGCTGTGCACACAAGCGCTTATGTTGGTGTAACTTGTCGCTCAGGGGAGTGGAATATTCACACCCCGAGCAACATAAATGTTGCCAACATAGATTGTAATGTAGACATAGCCTTTAACGAAGGGGCAGAGAGGTGCTGAAACACCCTTTCTACCAAGGTTTGTTAGCCAATGAAATGAAATAGGTGTTAATGAAGGCAAAACAAAAAGCGTTCAACTAAAAATCCCTTCGTCTCTCAATTGTTCAGCTATTACTCATCTATTATGTCATATTTCATTATATTCTCCATCTGCTACTGTTCCCCTGAATATTCTGAATTCAACATATTCTGAATTTCCAATGTAAAAACAGAGAAAAAAAAATCTATCAGGCCTTCTTTATAAAAATCATTAACACCAAAGAAAGATAGTCTTCTGAATAATACATGGACTGGAAATTAACAGATTCAGACTCATTATTAGTATTATTGATATTGTAGTAGTAACTACAAGCCACAGTCATGGACCAGGCTGACTCCATTGTGCTAGGCACTGTACAAACAAGACAAAAGCATTCCTGTCCCACAGAGGTTACAATCATAAGTAATTCAAATCCTGGCTTGGTCTCAAACTTCCAGCGTGATCTTGGGCAAATTACTTAGTTTCTCTGTACCTCAGTTCCCAATTGGTATAATGAATTATCTCGCACTCCCTTTCTAATTTTCTATTTAGAGTGTAAACTATTTGAGGCAGGGACTTTATTATATATTTTTACATTATTTGGCCCTGATCTCTGCTGGGGTCTCCATGTATTATCATAACGCAAATAAGTAGCAAGTTTAATATGGTAGAATTACTTTAAAACAGACAGGCATACTGCAGCATACAAAACTTCTAAACAGATCAAAATTAACAGCAGCATAAGTTCTTTTGTTATTAAGATTATATTACATGTACATAATTATAGTGTGTTTTGGACATATCTTATAAAAGAAAAGCTACGTTTTAATACTGCCTCTTAATGTTAATCACCACACAGTTATTTATTTGCAACAACAGCACTTAGAAGCCCAGTTATGCACCAGAGTCCTACTGTGCTACGCACTGTACAAAAACAAACCAGAGTCCCCGTCCCGATGAATTTACAATTTAGATAAGGTATTATGGTGCCTCCATGTGGTTTATCCTTATGTCTTATTCTCCAGTCTGTGTGTGGGTTGTTTGTTGGTTTGTATGGGGAGGAGTCATTTTACTGTTTTGCTGCAATTATTTTAGAATCAGATTGACCAGTAGTTGATACATCACTTAATAAGATAGGACTATAGTTGTTAAATAATTTTGTAGATTTTTAGTGTTGTCCTTTTAAACAAATTGTAAGTAAAAGATATATTCAAAACCATTGAGGTTTTAAACAGAATAAACTCCAGGCAAGTGAACAAACCTTCAATAATTTTTGTATTTGCTTATTAAATTTAAAAACTAATTAACCTTAAAAAATATATTTTAAAAAATAATTAAAAAACAGATGCCGTATTTGACTAAGGAAATGTAATTCACATCATTTAAAAAAAAAACTGAAATGGTCCAACAGTAACTCTAGGCTTAACTGGCCTTTATAGTCCTCTAGATTTGTTTTACATTCAGTTTCTCAACATACAATTTGATTCTAAATGCACTACAAACATGCACTTTAAACTAACACTGTTAGAGCTTCTGCCTAAAGTGAAATGTCAAGGCAATGTGATAATAAAAATATAAAAGCTACCAACCCCCAAGCTATTCCAATTTCAATCCTGTGTCACCACTTCATTGGAGAAGTTAAACAGATATGAACAAAGGCCACTCAATGAAGATTGTCTCCTTCTCTATCACATTCTTTCAGGGAGATGGAGGATTCGATCTTGGAACCCTTAAAAGTTCCAAAAGAGCCAAAGGGGATAACAACATACGGACTACTTGTACGAGTAAGCTTTTCCAGGATCAGACCCAAAATCTGGCACAACTACATGTTCTAAATATGACATTTATACATTTCAGAGGATTGGAACAAAACTGTATAGCCTTTAATATACTTTCTGTTCACTTTAAACTGAAACAAATAGATCACCAAATATAATTAATAGTTACTTTATAATTTCTCTTAAATTTTTTGTTGAAAAAAGTTTCAAAATCACTGGTTCTTTTAAAGTATGCTTTATCTCCAGAAATGCCATACTTAATATAATTTTCTTCAAATTAGATATTCACAGTACTGTACAAATGGAAACTTCTGAGTTATTGTGCTATTATATATACTTTCAAAATTAGCAGCCCATTAACTCTCACAATTAAGAGATTATGATCAGCAACTCTTATTTTATTAACTTGTACCAGAGTCATTTTTAGCCTAAGATAAAATTCAAGGCTGCTACGATTTCACAGAATTGATTTGAATGTGAATCCTTCCCACACTGTCAGATGTCACTAAATGAATATTTACAAAAATTAATATTGTGCTATTATATTAAATAGACTCCTGTCATGGAGTAGAAAATAGTATCGATCAAAATTTTAAAATACTTGAAAAACATGCTGCAAATATATACGTTTTTCTATTTCAGATATTGCTAAGTTAGTCTTCATTGTATTAAAAATATAATAGGTAAGTCTGCACATGTATATTACTTCGAGGTATCAGACTTAATAAAATTTATTTTTTTTCCTATTACACAAACTATTCTATTCATGTGATAATCAAACATGTCTAATCTCAAAGAACAAAGAATGGCTATAAGTTATTAATTTAAGAGAGAATTGTTGCTTTACTTTTACTGGCTGATCCAACACATTCTCATTTAAATAAAAACAGGATTCCTGGCAGCTGAAGCTTAATACAACTTCTTTAATTCTGTTCATAACATTATGTTTAAACACAAAACAGGACCACTCACTCCTGTTCTGATACCAGTTTTAGCCCACAGCATATTTTACAACATTTAAGAACAACCGACTGCAGTATGGGCTTTTAAGGAAAACTATAACATAACCTTAACCATAGCAACAAACCGCAACCTGATTATGCAGTGTTTTACAACTTTAATCACAAAATATGAAAAATGTGCTAAGTAGACAGCACTCAAATAGCTAGAATTAGACTTGCCACATGCCTTAGGCACTGGCTCATGGTGTCATTTCGTGTTATTTGGTTTCATATACATTTTGAACTGTTTTATGCAATTATGGGAGACTAATGAAAGATTATATCTTGTTAAATAGTATCAATATCAATATCAGCAAATTTGGAGAAGTCTTGTAATCATCAAATAGTAAGAAATAGTGAAGAAACTCAATTTTTAGAAAACAGAAATCTTCACTAGAAAACCTTTCTTGAAAAAGAAACTACTCGCCTAACAACTAAAGTGTTATTTTAATTAAAGGGAAAAAATTACTTTAAGTGAAACTTAGAGACTTATAAGATGTAAGAACATTAAAAGTGTTTACAACCTGCTTTAAGAATTAGAAGAAATATTAATTAATATTATTCTTAATTCTATTAATATTAAATATTTTAGAAATATTCTACAATAAATATTTTAAATACTCTACAATAAAATTACATTAATCAAGATGAAGACTTTTAAAAACTATGACAATCAGCTTGCTTGCTGCAAGTAGCACAAATTTCATTTTTAGTACGATAGTTCTTAGTGAAGTAGGCTCAGAATAGCCAGCTTAAAAGTTTTTTGAAGACTTAAGTTTCAAAACACTTTTCCAGTGTTTTCATAAGTGATTCTTTCCTTTAAAACTGTCCGATAGAATGAGCAAACTGCACATAGTGTTTTTAAAATTACATTTTACCCACCTTACTTAACCCAAGACAGATTGTATGTCAAGATGAGGTGTACATTGTGAGTATATCAGAGTGCCAGCTCTGCTATAGGTAAGGTTACACAGAAGGAGTTTCTCAAAGGACCACTTTTAAGCGATCTAAAATCTGCATGCATGTTTATTCAGATGCCTTGAAATTTGGCGTCCGTAGCGTTAGTAATCCAAATTGGAGAAAGGGGTTCTCATGATACAGACTTCCCAAAAAACAGCATTTCTTAAGATTGATAGTGTCTAACTTTTTTTTTTGGCCCACACTTTGGAGTCAATCCATGGCTCTCACTAAGCCCCAAGTGTTCTCAATCATTTAACATCTACCCAGCTAGTGCTTGGCACCCACTGCCCCTGTGGGGAAGCAATATTAAAAAAGGGAGGCTTGAACCTATCTGGAGGGCTAACGCTCATGTACCAAATGGATTGCACTGGGCATGTGCAGAAACACAAGCCAAGAGACTTGCAAGACAGTCGGTTTTCACATAACATGAGTGGCTCAAGGGGACATGCTGTGGCCATTAAACCAGAACTATAACCAGGCACTACGTTTGAAAACCACCCTTGGCAGAAATCCAGAAGTGAAATGTAGGCATGTTGCTACAAGAAGCTTCTGTCCAAGGGTTGTTGGGGAGGGTGGGGGCAGAATCTGAGTACAAAATTCAGAATGTGCTCAAAACTATTTTTGAAAATAAAAAAAATTACACATGAAAATGCTTGCTGGGAGGGAAGGAGGAATTAGTGTCGCAGAGGAGTCAGGAGGAAACCAGGAGAGAGTATGGGGCTGCAACAGTTGGGTAATAGGGAGGAGTAGGATAAACAAAGATGGCAGCTCAGGTCAGTCAGAGAGGTTGGGACTAAGGAGAGTGGGGGGAAGGCAGAGGAAACACAGGATTGGGGGAGGGGAGGCCTGTCAGCCCCAAATTCTCCATTCTTATGTGTGCGCACACCAGGATTTGTGGATCCCTATCCCTCTGGGGGTGTTTGAGCTCCTCACCCTGCCTCCCGAGGTGAACCAGGATGCAGGGGAGGGGCTCCTGAAAACAACACATTTAAACCTTGAGAACCAGGAAAAACAAAGTTAAGGTACATGCCACCACCATGTGGAGTGGAGAGATTAGCTGGAGTGGGGCAGGACTCGGTGTGCCAGGGGCACGGCTGGGGAGGGCAGGCTGAAGAGGAGGAATCCTGCTGGAGGGTGTGGTGGGAGTGTGGAGCCAAGCTCAGCATTCAGTTGTGGCTATCTAACCAAAGAAGCATGCATCCCCTAGAAGACTGCTGCCTGTGATGTGTTTACGTAGCAAGAAGCACCTTATTACATGCTAGTTGCTCCTACAGTGCTAACTACGGGTGTAACGATACTGCCTTTGGTGGGACACTTCTGAATTCTGGTCTACACTACAGGGTTAGTTTGAATTCAGCCACGTTACGTAGATTTTAAAATGAATGCATCTACATAACCAACCCTGTTCTGTTGACCTAAAGGGCTCTTAAAATTGACTTCTGTACTCCTCCCTGGAGAGGGAAGTAGTGCTAAAATCGACCTTGCTGGGTCGAATTTGGGGTAGTGCGGACACAAATCTACGATATTGGCCTCCAGGAACTATCCCAGAGTGCTCCAATGTGACCGCTCTGGACAGCGCTTTCAACTCCGATGCGCTAGCCACGTACACAGGAAAAGCCCCGAGAATTTTGAATTTCATTTCCTGTTTGGCCAGCGTGGCGAGCTCAACAGCACAGGTGACAATTTAGTCCCCCCAGAATCGCAAACGAGCTCTAGCATGGACCAAAAGGGAGACACTGGATCTGATTGCTGTATGGGGAGAAGAATCTGTACAGTCCAAACTCCAATCCAAAAGAAGAAATGAAAATATATATGCCAAAAATCGCACAGGGCATGATGGACAGAGGCTCCAACAGGGACACACAGCAGTGCCGCATGAAAGCTAAGGAGCTCAAGCAAGCCTACCAAAAGACAAAGGAGGCAAACAGTCACTCCAGGTCAGAGCCCTATACATGCCACTTCTATGATCAGCTGCATGCCATTCTAGGGGGGGACCCTACCACTACCCCACCACTGTTCATGGATACCTGCAAGGGGGTAGTCTCACGCAACAGGGAGGAGGATTTTGTGGATGAGGAAGAGGAGAGGAGAAGAATGCGCAGCAGGCAAGCGGTGAATCCGTTCTCCCCAGCAGCCAGGGGCTTTTCATCACCCTGGAGCCAATACCCTCCCAAGGCAGGACACCCAACTCTGAAGCTGGAGAAGGCACCTCTGGTGAGTGCACATTTGTAACTACAGTACAGGGTTTAAAAGCAATAGTGTTTAATGTTTGATTTGCCCTGAAGAATTCGGATGCATTTGCGGCCAGTACAGCTACTGGAAAAGTCTGTTAACGTGTCTGGGGATGGAGCGGGAATCCTCCAGTGAAGCTCTCCTGGAGGTACTCTGAAAGCCTCCGCAGAAGATTTCTGAGGAGGGCTGCCTTATTTCATCCTCTATAGTAGGACACTCTACCATGCCAAGCCAGTAGCAAGTACTCTGGAAGTACTGCAGCACAAAGCATGGCAGCGAATGGTCCTGGGTTTTGGTCGCATTCATATATATCTTTCTGTGTTAGCCTCAGGAGAGTGATATCATTCATGGTCACCTGGTTGAAATAGGGGAATTTTTGTAAGGGAACAGTAAAAGGACCCTGTTCATGCTGTGTTGTTTGCACTTGGCTAAAAAGGTATCATCCCGGAGAATAGCCAAGTGGCGGGGTGGGGAGAGGTGTGTGCTGCACATCCACCTGAAAACTGCAGCCCCTCCTTTTAAATGTGAAACCCAACCAGCATTGCTTGCTATGGGAAAGGATGGCGCTGCAGTTTGAAACGATTCCCACATGTTATGAAGGCATAAGACGTCAACCCCGCGTACCAAAAGGCTTACCATGGCTGCCTGGAAACCGAATTCTGTTGCCCAGCTGTTTGTGATGTGTCACCATACCGGCAGGCGCTCAATGTAGAAGGCAAAATGCGACCTTGTACCTAAAGCACATGTGCCGTCTGCTGTGAATTGCTTGATTCACTGTGAAAGAGTCTCTCTTTTGTTCTCAGCAATGACATGTTTCACAGTAGCAGCCGTGTTAGTCTGTATTCGCAAAAAAGAAAAGGAGTACTTGTGGCACCTTAGAGACTAACAAATTTATTTGAGCATAAGCTTTCGTGAGCTACAGCTCACTTCATTGGATTCATTCAGTGGAACCACTGAATGCATCCAATGAAGTGAGCTGTAGCTCACGAAAGCTTATGCTCAAATAAATTTGTTTCTCTAAGGTGCCACAAGTACTCCTTTTCTCAGCAATATATCATTTTAAATTTTACTCTCCCTTTTTATCTCCTCCAAGGTGCAAATGTTTTTATGTTCCCCCATCATCTCCGTCCCTGAGGTTATCGCAGATTAGAAGGCGAAAAAACCGCACTCGCAATGACATGTTTTCTGAGCTCATGCAGTCCCCCTGCACTGATAGGGCACAGCTTAATGCATGGAGGCATTCAGTGGCAGAGGCCAGGAAAGCATTAAGTGAGCACAAAGAGCAGAGGCAGAAGGCAATGTGGAGGCTAATGGGGGAGCAAACTGACATGATGAAGCGTCTGTTCGAGCTGCAGGAAAGCCAACAAGAGCACAGCCCACCACTGCATCTATTGTATAACCGCCTGCCCTCCTCCCCAAGTTCCATATCCTCCTCACCCAGATGCCCAAGAAAGCGGGGGAGGGGAGATTCCCCCCCCCCGCCCCGGGCACCCAGCCACTCCACTCCAGAGGATGGCCCAAGCAACAGAAGGCTGTCATTCAAACAGTTTTATTTGTAGTGTGGCTACAATAAGCCATGTGGCCTTGTCCTTCCCTCCTCCCGCACCCCACCCCACCCAGGCTACCTTGTCAGTTATCTCACTTTTGTTTTAATTAATAAAAAAAGAATGCATGGTTTCAAAACAATAATGACTTTATTTCCTTTGCCAGCTGTGATCAAAGGGGGGAGGGTGGTTGGCTTTCAGGGAATTAAAATCAAAGGGGGCGGGTTTGCAGCAAGGAGGAACACATACAACAGTCACACTGTAGCCTGGCCAGTCAGATTTTGAAAACCAGTTTCATCTCTGATGCGCAGCGCGCCTAGCTGTGCTCTTCGAATCGCCCTGGTGTCTGGCTGCTCAAAATCAACTGCCAGGCAATTTGTCTCAACCTCCCAAACTGACATAAACGTCTTCCCCTTACTCTCACAAATATTATGGAGTACACAGCAAGCAGCAATAATAATGGGAATGTTGGTTGTGCTGAGGTCTAACCTAGTCAGCAAACAGCACCAGCGACCCTTTAAACGTCCAAAGGCACATTCTACCACCATTCTGCACTTGCTCAGCCTATAGTTGAACTGCTCCTTACCACTGTCCAGGCTGCCTGTGTACGGCTTCATGAGCCATGGCAGGAAGGGGTAGGCTGGGTCCCCAAAGATAACTATAGGCATTTCAACATCCCCAACAGTTATTTTCTGGTCTGGGAAGAAAGTCCCTTGCTGCAGCTGTTGAAACAGACCAGAGTTCCTGAAGATGCAAGAGTCATATACCTTTCCCAGCCATCCCACATTTTTGTTGGTGAAATGTCCCTTGTGATCCACCAGTCCTTGCAGCACCATTGAGAAGTACCCCTGGTGGTTTAAGTACTGGTTGGCAAGGTGGTCTGGTGCCAAGATAGGGATATGCGTGCCGTCTATCAGCCCACCACAGTTAGGGAACCCCATTGCAGCAAAGCCATCCATTAGGACCTGCACATTTCCCAGAGTCACTACCCTTGATAACAGAACATCAGTGATTGCATTGGCTACTTGGATCACAGCAGTCCCCACGGTAGTCTTGCCCACTCCAAATTGATTCCCAACTGACCGGTAGCAGTCAGGTGTTGAAAGCTTCCACAGGGCTATCGCCACTCGCTTCTCAGCTGTCAGGGCAGCTCTCATCTTGGTATTCCTGCACTTTAGGGTGGGGGAAAGCAACTCAAAGTTCAAGGAAAGTGGCCTTACGCATGCGAAAATTTCGCAGCCACTGTGAATCATCCCATACCTGCAACACTATGAGGTCCCACCAGTCTGTGCTTGTTTGCCGGGCCCAGAATCAGCGTTCCACTGTATCAACCAGCCCCACTGCCACCATGATGTCCCAATTGCCACAGCCCGTGGTTTCAGGAACGTCTGTGTCCATGTCCTCATCACAATGTGCTGGCGTCTCTTAGCCCGGTTCTGCAATACTCCAGGATAATGCGCGAGGTGTTTACAATGCTCACAACAGCAGTGGTGAGCTGAGCGGGCTCCATGCTTGCAGTGGTATGGCGTCTGCATGCGTAACCCAGGAAAAAAGGCATGAAACAATTGTCTGCCATTGCTTTCACAGAGGGAGGGGGGCAACTGACGACATATATCCAAAACCACCTGCAACAATGTTTTAGCCCCATCAGGCATTGGGAGCTTAACCCAAAATTCCAATGGGCAGTGGAGACTGTGGGATAGCTACGCACAGTGCACCGCTCCATAAGTCGATGCTAGCCACAATATTGAGGATGCACTCCGCCGACTTAATGCGCTTAGTGGGGACATACACAATCGACTGTATAAAATATATTTCTAAAAATCAAATTCTATAAAATCGACCTAATTTTGTAGTGTAGACAGAGTACCAATTCAGGACAAATTGCTTAGAGCAGGGGAGTTACAGCCCAAGGCTGGGGTTCCTTTGAACACCAAGGCAAACCAAACCAGCCAAACAAAGACGACTTTGGTTTTACCCCTACAAGTCATACAAGCAATTTCCTTAGAAACTCCAGTTTCCAGGCACCACCAGTGCCACTCACTATGGGGACGAATGGTTATGAAAACCAATACCCCCGTAAAAGAAAAAAGGTTCTCCCAATCCCAAAGGGCCAAGCCCCAGACCCAGGTCAATATATTAATCAGATCTTACCCACAAATCACACTGTTGCCAATCCTTTAGAATCTAAACTCTAAAGGTTTATTCATAAAAGGAAAAAGATACAGATGAGAACGAGAATTGGTTAAATGGAATCAATTACATACAGTAATGGCAAAGTTCTTGGTTCAGGCTTGTAGAAGTGATGGAATAAACTGCAGCTTCAAATCAAATCTCTGGAGTACATCCACAGCTGGGATGGGTCATTCAGTCCTTTGTTCAGAGCTTCCATTTGTAGCAAAGTCCGTCCAGAGGCAAGAAGCAGGACTGAAGGCAAAGTGGAGATGAGGCAGCTGCCTTTTATAGTCTCTTCCAGGTGGAAGGACGCCTTTTTGTTCTTACTGTGGAAAAGTACAGCAGCAAGATGGAGCTCGGAGTCACATGGGCAAGTCACATGTCCATGCATGTCTCAGTTTGCAGGCCAATGACATTGTTTACATGTTAGTTTGAACATTCCCAGGAAAGCTCAGATGTGGATTGGCATCTCCCAAAGTCCACTGTCAGTTAAGTATTTCTTGAATAGTCCCTTCTCAAGAAGCTGACCAAATGCTTCACTGAGGCTACTTAGAATCAAAACACATTGATATACAAGTACACAGCCAATAGTTATATCTTCAGCTACAAAAATGATACACCCAGACAGATAGCATAATCATAATCAGCAAATCATAACCTTTTTATAGACACCTCACATGACAACCTTTGTACAATATTTGCTGTAAATATATAACAGTGGTTGCAGTTTATGTCAATAATGTCACAACTGGTTTAATGGGATGGGAAGATGAGCTGAAAATGTTGGTGGGAGACAAAATGCAGAACTGGCGGGGATGGAAAAGAGACATCAGTCTTGTCTCGTCTGCTTGAAGTTACTGTAGCTCCCATATAATACAACTGTCAAGATTTTAGGACCTAGACCATGCCTGTGATTTCTCTCACTGGCCCTCTCAGCAATTACATGTTGCAAACATTCCAAAGCATGTCCATTATCCCCCTTCTAGTGTAACAAAGTGTTCAGGAGGGAGGAGCAGCTCTTAGAAACCATGCGTCCAAGTGGAGAGACAACTGGAGTAAGCTATCCCTGACTCTGCCACTGGCCTGTTGTGGGACGTTGGTCAAGTCACTTCACCTCCTTGTGTCTCAGTTTCCCCATCTGTAAAATGGGGGCAGAGATGTAAAGGGCTTTGGGATTTACTGATGAAAAGCACTATATAAGAGCTAAATATTATTACCAAGTTACAGCAGCATATCAGCTACAAACCTACAAACCTCAGGAAACCAGGAAATGAAGAGTTAAGGTATTTCAAACTTCAACTTCTGGAAAACCAGGAAACAGAGTAAAGCCAACATAATCATAACTCTGCCCTCTTAGAGCAATGATCCAATAAATCCATACTTGCACTCTGCCTTTGCAGATATGTTCTCTGAATGTTGTGACCTGACAACTACAACACAGAATCTAACGTTCACTCTTTGCTAAGGCAAAACTTGTGTTTAGGTGAGCTGTACTAGACAAGAGTTACCTGCACTTGTTCTACACTCATACACTGAGCCTAATTCTCCAAAACAACCCCATACTTGCTAAATCTGACAGCTTCTCCCCCCCCCCCCTTTTATTACCCATCCATTCACTCTCATTGCAGGATTCCATCTAACACTATAGTTTCATTTACCGATCATTAAACCCACAGACCACGCATATACTACCTCACTGTTGACAATCCCCATGCTAAAATGACTCCTGTGCACTGCTGCTACTCAACCTACAGAATTTAGCACTGAAATGAGACATATTGAATCCTTCAAACTACATATGCACCTCTTTTCTTTGATCACACAAATGGGGAGCTCAGACCCTCACAGAGGGCCAGCATCCTCCCAGATTGCCTCTTATCACAATCACAGATCGGCCAAGGTGCTCCAACTAATCCCTCCACCATTCAATACAACTACAGCTAGCATAGTGAATGCATCTCGAGTGGCTATTACCAGCTCCAGGGTGGCACAGTGAAGGTTGTGTTAGCGTGTACCTTAACCCTATTTCCTGATTTTCAGAAGCTGATATTTGAAATACCTTAACTCTTTGTTTCTTTCCTCGTTTTCAGAAGTCTGAGTGTCACTGCACTCTATGTTCTGGAAAGGAAAGAGACACCATAGGACAACTTTACCTTTCCATTAAATATGTTTTTCAGTGAATTCAGTCAAAAGTAGCAGCATTTTTTTGCATTCCAATATTACATTTTTGAGAACACAATATTAAAAACAAAAACCCCAATTATGCTACTAAAAGTCTATTATATCCTGACCTCTCAAGGAAGTAATCTAAAAACCTGTGTAAGTGTTCAAAAATATATAAAGTTACCAAAGCAAAGTCTGTGAAAAGAATGGAATACACACACACACACACAGGTTTAAAAAGTTCAATATATTCAAAAAGTGTCAAACCAAATTACGAAAGCACAAGGTCCAAAGCACACTATATTATCAACTAGCATGTGCCATTTCTACCCTCCCCCATCAACTAGGTTAAGAATTACTGACAGCTGTACAAAATTTATAGGGGAAGTGTTTGCTAATGAACCCTCATCTCCCTAATGATGACATCAAAGTACATGACACTGACCAGATAAGTACCATAAACCTCATTTAACAATTCAAAGTAAGTAATTGAAAAAATATAATTTAGTCTCATCACTTCCCAAACAAGGGAAAGAGAGCACAGTAACCAGAAATGGTAGATCACAAAAATTATTTAAAATCCTACATTTCCCTTCTGAAGAAAAGTGTTATACAAAGATGCATTAAGTTAAGAGTCTTGTTTCACAAGCTTAGAATTAAAATGAAAAAACCATAAGATTCATATTATAAGATATGGGAGAATATTCTTTAAAACTCTTATAACTAAGCATGATCTCACATGTGGCCCATAATGTTATGGCTTAACTAAAGTTGCATCGGTAAAGGAGAGAGAAATTAACTCAGCTTTGTACATCAACCAAAGTGAATTAAAAAAAAATTAACAAATAAGTCACTTGGACATAAAGTAACTGTAGCATCCTTTAAAAACTGATTTTGTGGTTGCTATGTGAATAAGTGACAAAGCAGGAAGAAACCTACTACGGCATAAGTCTATGCTATAAAGCTTTGCTGACATGCCTATTTCAGCTAGGAATTTGTAACCAAAAAAAAAAAAGAAAGCCTATGAGCAGACATAGGACAATGCTAACTCCTTCTTTTTCACCTGAAAACAAAGTAGGAGCTATTCCAGATCACAAAGCACAGTTTAATAAATAGGCTACCATATTCTGCACCTCTTGAAATATGAGTAGTTTTAAGATGTAGCCCCTCCAAGTGGGTATGGGCAGCAGTCCAGATAAAGAAATTTCTCCTAAATCACAGGAGCACGATCCCAGGGATTAACTCCCTATTCTTAGTTTGGTCTAACCTATTTGATTCAGTCTGCTGGTTGCTTTAATTTTGCTTCCTTTGATTTTCCTTCCCTAGCATCCTTTTCAGTCACCAAGAGTCACAAACGCCATGTTTGACAAACAAAAGCAGGTGACATTTTTCCATGGGAACAGAAAGCACTTTTCCATTATCATCATTAAGAAAAGGAGTACTTGTGGCACCTTAGAGACTAACAAATCTATTTGAGCATAAGCTTTCGTGAGCTATAGCTTATGCTCAAATAAATTTGTTAGTCTCTAAGGTGCCACAAGTACTCCTTTTCTTTTTGCGAATACAGACTAACACGGCTGCTACTCTGAAAATTAACATTGTAACTAATCTCTTGTTGATTTACACAGCTCTGAACAAAACCCCTAAAATCTAGCATTTTTCTGCTGTTCTGATTTTCCTACAGAAAGATATGAGGCTCAATCAGCAAAGCAATAACTAATCTGCAAATGTTCATGTTTTCACATACTAGCTGAATGACAATTTAAAAATCTACACTGGGTCTCCATCACATTAGTGCTGATTGTGAATTCTATGGGACAGGTACCGTCTTTCAGCTTGTCTTCACTGCCAGAGTTAGACTGGAGTAACTAGTGAGAGTGTCTACACCTGCGAAACACAAGAGCTATGCTGTGTATGTAACATATCTGCTATTTGCAGTGTACTGGGGTTAGCTAACCTATGTTAGGTAACCCAGGTCAAAACAGCATCGAAGACACAGCAATTCTGCTTTTAATTCAGGTTAGTAGCTTCTTTTTTCTTTACTTTTTTTTTTCCCCAAAGGGGGCGGGGGAGATATATACATACCTACTATTAGCCAATATCATCATTCCCAGAATGCCTTGTATTCATACAAACTTTACTCAGTGTAAAGCTTAATATAACCTCTATTAGGGTATCCAGAGATTTAAAAAATTTATCGCGATTAAATTGCACTGTTAAACAATAGAATACCATTTATTTTATTTTTGGAGGTTTACTACATTTTCAAATATATTACTTTCAATTACAACACAATACAAAGTGTACAGTACTCACTTTCTATTTATTTTATTACAAATATTTTCACTGTAAAAAACAAAACAATTTTTTTCAGTTCACCTCATACAAGTACTGTAGTGCAATCTCTTTATCATGAAAGTTGAACTTACAAATGTAGAATTATGTACCAAAAAAACGGCATTCAAAAATAAAACAATGTAAAATTTTAAAGCCTACAAGTCCACTCAGTCCTACTTCTTGGTCAACCAATCACCAGACAAACAAGGTTGGTTACAATTTGCAGGAGATACTGCTGCCTACTTCTTGTTTACCATGTCACCTGAAAGGGAGACCAGGCGTTCGCATGGCACTGTTTTAGCCGGTGTTGCAAGATATTTATGTGCCAGATGGGCTAAAGATTCATATGTCCTTTCATCTTCAACCACCATTCTATAGGAAATGCATCCATGCTGATGATGGGTTCTGCTCAATAGTGATCCAAAGCAGAGTGCACCGATGCATGTTCATTTTCATCATCCAAGTCAGATGCCACCAGCAGAAGATTCATTTTCTTTTAAAGTGGTTCGGGTTCTGTAGTTTCCGCATCTGAGTGTTGTCCTTCTAAGACTTATGAAAGCATGCTCCACAACTCGTCCCTCTCAGATTTTGGAAGGCACTTCAGATTCTTAAATGTTGGGTCGAGTGCTGTAGCTATTTTTAGAAATCTCACATCGATACCTTCTTTGCGTTTTGTCAAATCTGCTGTGAAAGTGTTCTTAAAACAAACATGTGCTGGGTCATCACCAGAGACTGCTATAACATGAAATATATGCAGAATACGGGTAAAACAGAGCAGGAGACATACAATTCTCCCGCAAGGAGTTCAGTCACTAATTTAATTAACACTATTTTAAGGAGAATAAATCAGCCTGGAAGCACATCCTCTGGAATGGTAGTCGAAGCATAGAAGGGGCATACAAATGTTTGGCATATCTGGCACGTAAATACCTTGCAATGCCGCTACAAAAGTGCCATGTGAACACCTGTTCTCGCTTTCAGGTGACACTGTAAATAAGGCGCAGGCAGCAGTATCTCCCGTCAATGTAAACAAACTTCTTTGTCTTAGCCATTGGCAGAATAAGACATAGGACTGAGTGGACTTGTAGGCTCTAAAGTTTTACACTGTTTTGTTTTTGAGTGCAGTTATGTAACCAAAAAAAAAAAAGAACCTGCATTTGTAAGTTACACTTTCACAATAAAGAGATTGCACTTCAGTACTGGTACGAGGTGAACTGAAAAATACTATTTCTTTTGTTTATCATTTTTACAGTGCAAATATTTATAATAAAAAATAATATAAAGTGAGCACTGTGCACTTTGTATTCTGTGTTGTAATAGAAATCAATATTGAAAATCTAGAAAAACATTCAAAATACGTAATAAATTTCAATTAGTATTCTATTGTTATAAGTGCAATTAATCGTGATTAATTTTTTTAGTTAATCGCGTGAGTTAACTGCAATTAACAGCCCTAACCTCTATCTTTTATATCTGTAGAATATGTCAGAAACAAGATATAAGTTCTACTGAGGCTTGCCAAATATGAACAGTGTGCTAGGTATCGCTAATACAATGTGCTAGGGATACTTGGTTGTCTTTGTACTGTGAAAAACAGGTATGAAACTAGATAAGAGAAGGGGATTGAGGTCTGTAATAATACAGTGGCATTTTCAGTCTGTTGTAAACAAAATGAATATAAATATGAGCAGAATTGAGTTCATTCTTTGGAACAGACAAACTGCTGAAAGACTGTTCTCCAGATGGGTAATACATGAACCAGTCTCTTTTTGCTGATTTATCTGTCTTTAATAAACTGAGCAATCTGACATCTCTTTAATGGACAACCTAAACCAAATCACTAATACTAGTAAGTGAACCGATTAGCAGCACAGAGTGATTGGATTAGCAGCTGATGAGCTGTGCTAACTCAACAGGTAGCCTGTAGCTGCATCTCTATTGCATCATTAGTATCACCCACACTCAAACTAGCTGGCTTGAGTTTAAACCACCACTTAACTCAAGCTATGGATTGTGTGTGGACAGGAGTCATGTGATGGATAACACCAAGTGATACCTCAAGCCAACACAGCAGTGAAGACAAGCCTAGCTCTATATTGCCCTGATACAGCAGCACCTAATCCCAGTTAAGTAATACAAATATAGATTCTACTGTGATTACTGCAAAACAATAGTGCAGATGCAAAAATGGTATCCTTGAAATTTGAAGTTTTGCTTTTCCCAACAGAGATGGGAAAGATAAATACTTTTACAGTAGCAAGAGGAAGGAGAATACCATGTTATGTCTTCACATATATACGGTTTACAAGTAGGAAAAAAAGAAAGGTTAAAAAGAGCAGGGAAGAGAGAACAAGCTACTGAATAATATTGAATAGCACATTTCTATGTACAGCAGCCAAATCATTATTTTGGATCAATGAATTACAATACCAGTTTTTTCAATCCTCAATTGTATGTATGTGAGAAAGAAATGATAGGTTACGTAAAGTTAGACCTCAGCAAGTAAATTCAGCTTGCAAGGCTAACCTAGCAACCTACTAATTAAAGTAAAAACTAGGCAGAAGTCAAAAGCAGAGAGATCGAACAAAAGTAGCACTGCCTTTGTGGGGAGACTTGATCTCATTCCTCAATTAAACTATCTTTGTTCTTGCTGTATGGAGAGCCAAGGGCAAAATTTGTTCTCTTCTCTCTAGAAAGCTTGTAATACAGCAATATCAGGAAACAAAATGTAGTCATACCAAAAGTGTGACAGCAACTCAGAGTAAAAAGGCCAACAGGTATTATCCATCAAAGAGCAGAGGAATTACCCCAGACAAGTTAAGATTTCTTTCCCAGTCTGTACTGCAAATATTCATTTATATAGCAGGATACAAAAAAATAACAGTCAAAGAAAATAATGTTCAAGGTCCTGATTAAAAAAAAAATGTATTTACACAAGTTAAAAAGGGAAAATTATTCTAAAACTTTAAAAAGAGCAATGATAAGTTATAACTCCACGTGTTACCGTTAAGAGAGCATCCCAGGGCTTCCATAAATACTTATTTCTGACATTACCTTTCAGACTACAATTAAAACAGGAAAAAAAAAAATCTCTGCCAGGCAAATGACTAACATTTCAGAACTGAGATAATAATCCAATAGCCAACACAACAGATGGGACTGAGAAACTTTTGCTGTTATAACGCCTCATTTTCAAACACATTGCTTTCATCCACAAAGAAGTTTTTCAGAAGCTTTTCATGACTGTTCTGTGTAGAAAAAGCAGCGTGTGTATGCGCGCACGCGGACGCAAGGTCCCAATTCCTTCAGCCATTTTTGAGTAGACCAAGGCTAAAAAAATCCACTTTATTTGTGTTTAAAAAAAAAAAAAAAAAACTAACCAAAAGATCTGAAGTCTGAAAGCTAAAACCATTAAAATAGTTTTAAACATGAACAGTCTTTGCTTGGTTTTGAAAGAAAAACAAAATTAAAAAAAAATCTGTCAAACTGTAGCTTTGTTAAATCAAAAACATCTTCCCTTCAAGCAAATTCATATCTACAAGGATTAAAATTTTACAGTAATGAGCACAGAAATAAAACTGATTGGACAGAGGCACCTTTTAGATAGACACACTGTAGCTACAAGTGCTTCTCTTGAAGTGCAGTTTTTAAGCACTGTTTAAGATGAAAACACTGAACTTTACAAAGCTTTTGCCACTTAATCGAGACCAACACCATCTCCCCTAAAATCGTATATTTCAATTATATGATCATTAGGATCAAACATTAAATTCACATTTCCTGAACTCAGTCCTTGTGCCACTGAATGCTACTGGATTCTGACACCAGAGCCAAGGAATTCTGAACTAAGATGGTGCACCCAATCTACTTTTAGTACACTCGACTGCTAATTTCACAGAGGTATCAATTCCTTTTAACACACAGGTGGGCAAACTTTTTGGCCCGAGGACCACATCTGGGTGAGGAAATTGCATGCAGGGCCATGAATGTAGGGCTGAGACAGGGGGTTGGGTGCGGGAGAGGGTGCAGTGTGCAGGAAGGGGCTCAGGGCAAGGGGTTGGGGCAGAGGAGGGGTGCAGGAGGTGGCTCAGGGCAGGGTGCAGAGAGGAGTGAGGGACGTGGCTCAGGGCAGGGGATTGGGGTGCAAGAGGAGTGCAAGGTGCAGCAGGGGGCTCAGGGAAAGGGGTTGGGGTGCAGGCAGGGTGCAGCAAGGGGCTCAGGGCAGGGTATTGGGGGTGGGGTGCAGGAAGGGTTTGGGGTGCGGGCTCGGGGTGAGGGCTCCAGCCCGGTGCCACTTACCTGGAGCCTGCCCTGGCCCCCCCACTGTTCCCAGAAGCAGCCAGCACCACGTCCCTGTGGCCCCTAGGGGTTGGGGAGCAGAGGGCTCCACGCACTGCCCTCACCTGTGGGTACCACCCCCGAAGCTCCCATTGGCCACAGTTCCCCATTCCCGGCCAATGGGAGCTGTGGGGGGAGGTACCCACAGGCGAGGGCAGCGTGCGGAGCCCTCTGCTGTGGGCCCCCCCGGGGCCAAAGGACATGGTGCCGACGGCTTCCGGGAGCAGCGTGGGGCCTGCAGCACCACAGGGGTGGCAATCCCACAAGCCAGATCCAGCCCATAGGCCGTAGTTTGCCCAGCCTTGTTTTAACACCATGCAGATACCTTTATTAGATAGGCATTTTAAGTGCACGTGAATTAATTATCAGTTAAGAGAGCGCATTTCACTGGCCCTGTACTCCCAGGATACTTACCTGTCCCCACAAGAAGTGTGAACTCATGCTCTCTATTTTATCTTTAAAATGTGCACAGGAAATTGACTTGCAAAAACTGCTCATAAAAGAGTAAACTGGCAGTTAAAATTTGGGAAAAAGATTCTTATGGCAAGATTAACTGTGCCACACTGTACACATGTAAAATTTTCTAGTCCTGCATTTCTTGTTATGTTTATATCTCAATATATTATTGTTTATGCTTTTACATGCATCACAGAACAAACATGTGCAACATAGAGCCAAATTACCTAATATAAGAAACGTGCATTTTCTGTAATTTTAACTGTACAACCTTAATTCGTTTTTAGCATTTAATTATAAAAATTAATAGTTTTAAATAACTCAAGGTCTCAAATATCTATACACAAGGTTTCGGATCAGGCCCATGAAGCTACTCCAAATGGTCAATTTTTGAGACCCTGCTCCGTCAACTATTTCACTTGCAAACTGAATTTCTCATGTTGCTTTCTCCAACTATGATGCTTTGATTAGCTTCATGTGCCATCAGCCTCCACCTCAAACCTCGCTTTGCCTCCAGCATTTATAATGGTGTTAAATATATTTTAAAAAGTGTTTAATTTATATGGGAGGAGGTCACACTCAGAGGCTTGCTGTGTGAAAGGGGTCAAACAAAAGTTTGAGAACCACTGACAGTACTTTATTCTTTCTAAGCACATCATCCAAATTACTGTTGTTTATACAGATCCTATGCCACTGTGAAAAGCAAAACGCTAGTTCTATACAAATTGCAATTCTAACATGGAGACGTAAGCAAAAACATGAATGAATTAGTACATTCCAAACTAATAAAACATTAGTTCACCATGGTGTAAAATACACATCAACTGGTAGCCCATCTAAGGGCACAATTTGTTGGAGGTTTGTGACACACTGTACCTCAGGGGAACACCCTGCACCCCCACGTTCACCCTTATAATATGATTGTGTGGTATCCAATGCAAAGTTTGTCAGGTCAGGTGTCTTCAGAAGGCTCATGATGCACTGAGCATTGTTGTTATAGTAATGTTATAGGTTGTAATTTCATGTGTATAGTTATGAGGCTGAAAATGTGTCCTCATGGCTTAAAACAATCCCAGGCAAAACTCTCCAGGAGCAGAGGGGCAGTTCACACCTCATCAGGGCACATATGGGACAAACCCAGCCCAGCCTCACAGGAACGAAAGGACACTAGCCTAGGCAGCAACAAAAGCTCTGCTGGACTCTCGAGTGAGTCACCCCCACTTCCCTTGGTCAGTTTGGGACTACAAGGAGGAAATGCTCACCCAACTCTGAAGGGGGAGGGGGGGAGGAGGAAAGGCGCAAAGCCAAGAAGGAAGAACAAACATGATAAAAGAGAGACGTTTACCCTCTCTCTCTTCCACCTCCATCTACAGACACCACTACCAAGCAACTGAAACACTGATCAAAGGGGAGTGCCTGGCTGAAGGGCAACCAGCCAGCCTGTGGTAGAAGTATCTAAGTTTGTAAGCGCACTGAAAGCGTTACAATCAGCTTAGAATGCATTTGGCTTTTATTTCATTTGACCAAATCGGACTTCTTGTGCTTTGACTTATAATCACTTAAAATCTTTTGTAGTTAAATTTATTTGTTTATTCTACCTGAAGCAGTGTGTTCGGTTGGAAGCATGTCAGAGACTCCACTTGGGATAACAATTTATTTGTTAAATTGATGAACTCATATAAACTTGCAGCATCCAGCAGGCATAACTAGACACTGCAAGACGGCGGTTCCTAGGGTTGTGTCTGGGACTGGAGATATTGGCTAGTGTCATTCGGTTGCACAATCCAAGCAGCCGCTGGCCAAAAGTGCTCACTCACGTAGCTGGGAGCAGCTTACATGCTACAGGTTGTGCGTGAACAGCCTGGGAGTGGGGGGTTCTTACAGCAGAGCAGGGTAAGGCTGGCTCCAAGAGTCGAGGATTGGAGTGACCTAGCAGACCACCAGTCCAGATAACACCAGGGGGAACATCACACGGTTACACTAGGCTCTCCTCCTTTCTCAAAACTCTCACTCGGGATGAATTTCTCTTACCTATTGCTATCATATCAGAAACAGCTCTCTTCATTTCTAACCTCCCTCTCTGCTAATGCCCAATGAAAACCCTTTTGCTGGACAGCAGGACTGTCAACAGCAGAAGTCAGCCAGCCAATCACCACCCTACTTGTGCATCTCTAATGTGGCCATCATAACTGACCTGGAGATTACGATTACAGTATTTAAATTTCCACATGCACTAAATACATATCTACCACACTCTGTAAGAGTTATTAGTGAGTGAATGCCAAATTAGAAAAACAAACCTTAGATATCAATACATCAAACTAGATGGGTTTATTACTTTAAAAATCCTTACTATTTAAACTTTAATAAAAGTGAGGAGACTTCACAGAAGGAATAAAAAAACTATATAGATAGTAAATTTCTTCAGGTTTTCATGGTAGGACCTAGGAAATACACCCTGGCAGTGCATCATAGCGCTTATGTTAATTTTTTCTAAATACCCTTGTTCCTGTAATTCGCAAGAGAGCTCTATTAGACTCATAGACCAAATATCAACTACATTAACTGTTAAAGTTCATCAGGTGCTTTAAAGACTAAAAATTAATAGCAGTATTTAATATCTATCAAAAGGTAGGCAAAGAAAAACCCTAGTGCTGAGTCTCAGAGCCCAGGTCAATTGACTTGGGCTTGCAGGGCTCCAGTTACAAGTGTAAAAATAGTCTAGAGTTCACACTCGGGCTGGAGCCTGTGCTCTGAAACACTGCAAGAGAGGGGAGTCTTTGAGCCCATGCTCCCACCCAAGCAAGCATGTCTAGACTCATTTTTTAGCGCAGCAGACTGAGCCCTGAGAACCTGAGTCAACTGAACCAGGCTCTAAGACTCAGTGCCACAGGTTTTTCTTTGCAGTGTAGACACACCCTAAGGTACATATATGACCACCATTACCATCATATGTCTCACAAATGTTAATGTATTTATCTTCACAACGCCCCTCTTAGATAGGAAAATGTTGTTATTACCCCCATTTGACAGAGAAATGAAGCAGAAAGACTAAGTGACTTGCCCAAGGTCACACAGGAAGTCTGTGGAAGAGTGGGAACCCAGGTTTACTGAGTTCGAGGCCACCATCCTAACCACTGGACCCTCCTTACTCTCCACTGAATTTCAAAGTTCAAATTCTGTAGGGATCTTATTTTTGTCTCTCTCTCTCTCACACACACACACTCTCTCTCTCAAGAGGTACTTTTCAACTGCGGACAATCCTACCCACCCACCAGCATGGTTACTTAGTTCTTTAGATTTAATTGGAATTGTATATTAATGCTGTAAAGCACCAGCGTAAAAAGTGTGACCTTTTTAAGTACCACTAACACAAAAGCAGCTTTTACTAAATTATGTTTTGCCATACTCACAAGCATTGTTGCAATCACTACACATCCACAAGGATATCGTCTACATAGTTATCTATGTTAGTAGTCAGGTATACATTAAGATCCACATACACAAAAACAAACAAAACAAAAAAAATCCACACCACACACACAGTTCTTGCTAACTAGCAATCCCTGACGAAACCAGACCAGGTTCAATGCAGCATAATAATAGGTCATCTTCTACAAACAAAGCTCAAGGTCCCATACTTCATTAAACAGTAAAAAGTAAATGTTATTTAACAGGTACAAGAAGTATTTGTATTTCTCCCAACTTACTGGACTGTTTTACCAGAGATAATGGTTAGCAATGGAGGCATTTATAAATAGCTCTTCCTTTTCCTGTTACTTGTAAGACTAATGGTGTTCTGTCCTTGATAATCAATAATCTAAATGAACGGAGCTTGATTTTACCAAGTACACAGCAATGATGAAAAATATTTGTTATGGGATTAGAACAGGTAAACCTAATGGTCTGTACAGCACGAAAGCAACAGTAAGATAAATAGAAAAAAGTTAACCATTTCATTAATCCAATCATTTACTCTCTTCTACAAAACAATGTAACTTTTAAGTCATAGCATTTGTCATATAAATCAAATCCCAAAAAACAGAGTTAAACAGCAGAAACAGAAAGAAATTTAGAGGGATAGGCAAAGGACGAAAGACAAACTTCAGAGGAGATGGGGGGGAGAGGAGGAAGGGTGAAGAGAAAGAGAGAGAAAAACAACAGAACTATGCTTAGGCTATTTCAGACAAATAATTGCTACAAATAAGGCTGTCACACCAGCAGTGGTAAGGCTGCATGAACAAACAGAAACAAGACTGATATTACACAGAAGGAGTGAAGAGACAACTTATGACATAGGAGCAAGTCCATGAAAGTTTTAAAAACAAGGGAAATACTTTTGAACTGAATGGATTTGGGTCTGTACTTTTAGGAAAATATATTTAAATGTGAACAACAATATCTTGATTACACCAACAAAAGTAACGCTAGTTTTGTCTGACAGTTATTGTCTTAATGTGTAGGCGAATTAAAATATGCTCAACTGGCTATAAAACATTATTCAGTTCCAATGAAATGGAAAAATGAATCACACACATACTAGCAAAAAAAAAAAAATATGAAATGAAATGTTAACCCTTGTATAAAGAAATTGCTTTAGTCATAGCCTAAGTCAACCTTACTCTGTGTGTACCTAGAACTCACTAGATAAGGGTAACCTTGAGCTGCAGTTTTCAGGGATTTCACTATTAACCTTGACCAATGTTCCTATTGTGTCAGATGCAGAAAAGCTTGATCACACCACCTCGTTACATAACAAATCTAAAAATGAACCATTTCCACCTGCTCTCCAAAGAATCTGATTAGGCATCTGTTCTTGAGTCAAAGCCATCAAATATCTTTATAAATGTGGAAAAAATATCTAAAATCATTCTGGTAAAGTTTGCAGATGACAAAAATTGTTAAAGGGTAAGTAAAGGTTAAGTGAGGTCAGTTATGTGCATAGTTTCATATATGGATAGCTTAGTAAACTGGGCTCATTTGAACAATGAGTTTTAATACAGCTAAATGACAGGTCATGAATTTAGGAAGAAAGAATGCAGGTTACACTTACTGAATATGGGACTACATTCTTGAAACTGACTCTAAAAAGGATTTGGAGATAATCAACTGAACAGGAGCTCCTAGCCCCCATTCCTCCCTCCCATTCTCCACCTACCAGATTTGGAAGGGGGAGCTCAGGACCTCTGCCTTGCAGCAGGGTAGGGGCTTCTGCCCAGCAAATTGGGGGGTCGGGGGCGAGGAGCCATCCTCAGAGCTTCTGCACCATGGGGTGCACCTGCCGGAGCTTGAGGCTTCAGCAGGAGTGGGGAAGCCCCAAGCCCCAGCAGGCGTGCCCTGGCTCTCGAACTTCTGAAGACTGTTGTATGTGGCTCGGAGGGTAAGTTCAGCCACCCCTGGTACATGGTATTGAGACCATTAGTGAAATACTGTACTCATTCAGTTCTGTGTCCACACTTAAAAAAAAATTGGAAAGGACTCAAAAGAGCTGCAAGAATGAGTTGAGGTCTGAAAAATGTGCCTTACAATAAGAAACTCTATTTCGTTTACTTAGAAGGGGATTTGATCATGATATCTAAGCAACTGCATGGGGAGAAGTTTCTGATGGTAGTAAGCTCTTAAAAATACAAAGCAAAAACATAACAAGATCCAGTGCTTGGAAGCTGAAGTTAGATACATTCAACCTGGAGAGAAGGCATAATTTTTTAACAGTGAGGGTAGTTAACCATTTCCACAACTTAATAAGAGACACTGTGAATTTGAGGTCCTAAAAGATAACCTAACCAGAAGTTATGAACCTAATACAAGAATTACAGGATGAAATTCTATGATTTTTGCTGTACTGGCAGTCAGAGTACAATGACTATAACTGGTCATTTTCTGGCCTCAAAAATCTGTGAACATGTAGTTTTCCTAAACAATAACTGCACTAAAAAATTATGCAGCAAAAAGCCTTGTTTAAAAAAAAAAAAAAAAGGTCTGGTAAAGAGATAAGCTTGGTAAAATAATATGTGGTTCAAGTTGGGTACTTTTAGGCTTTACAGTAGGGAACATTAATTAACCACCATACACAGTTTCAAGCGCAAAAAAACTGAGGTACACCAGCAAGTAAACAAATCGAAATTTTAATATACTTCCACTTTAGGTAGTTTCCACTTTAGGTAGTTCAGTGTACTGAATTTGAACGTTGACATATTATTTACAAAAGGGGTTTTTCATATTTCAAAAAATTAATCCTACCTGCTTCTGCTGGAATCAAATGAAATAAATACGCTCCTTAAATTTTAGAGTACTTGCAATTACACTATTGTCAAGTGCTTCTGCTATCGACTACTTTGTATTGTGCCATTTTTTTCATAACAGTTCTTGTTTTAACTTTAAAAAAGTTGAAAATAATTTTATTTTAAAAATGGGGGAAGTGGAGGGGAAAAGAGTATAAACATTGTAACCTTGGCTAGAAATGTGCATTTTGGTTTTTGGGTTTGTTTGTTTGAAGAAGTATATTGTCCAAAAACATCATTTTGCTTATTATCAGAAAAAAAAAAACATCATAATTAAATTACCAGAAATATAAAACAAAATACAGGTAGTGCTATATATGCTATGAACATGCATGTGTTTTATTAAACATATTATAGATTGTTATCTAGAAAATATATTAATCTAATAGGTATTTTACTTTGTGTAACACTGACAGTTTAAGCTTTCAATAGGACATTAATTTAGCAGGTATTAATTTTAAAAAATTATTTTGTTTTAGACAATACACACAAACCCCAGTCTTTCAACAATAATCCAGCTGTCTGGAACTTTTAGAAGCTCCATGGCAATATAATTAACATTCTTACTTGGATAGCAGAAATGATTTCAATACAGTGTAATCATATCAGTTGAGCCAAATTTCTAGTTGTTTTTAAGAGTATTCAGGCTGCATCTTGTTGAAAAGGTACTGCCATTCGAGAGGGATGGGTAAACTGTCACTCTTGTACTTGCTTTCTAACTTGATTGTGTTCTTGTGTGTATATCAAGATCTTCTCTACAGCATGCTTTGCAAACACTGGGAAGAGACTTTCCCAGTTTTAATTGCCCACATCCATGCATTAAAAGGTTTGATGTATACCTAGCACTACCTTAACCAGCTTACGGGGCTGATCCAACTCCCACTGAAATCAACAGAAAGATTTTCACTCACTGATGTTAAAGGAAGTTAAATTAGATGTCTGACCTCTGGAAATAAGCCGAGAGGTTTGAGGGCAGGTTGTATAGAAAGTGACTGTACTTAAGATGTGAGAAAAGCCAGTGCAGTTATAAGATACGGATGTCAAAAGAACATGGTTGACTCATTTGTCTCTAATGTGACAACTTCTCAAGCTTTGCCACCTGTAAACAGCCTTAACTGTGTAATATAAATATTATGAGACTGTACATACAGTAGAACCTCAGAGTTACAAGCACCTCAGAAATGGAGGTTGTTCATAACTGAACAAAATATTATAATTGTTCTTTCAAAAGATTACAGCTTAACATTGACTTAACACAGCTTTGACACTTTGCTATTCAGAAGAAAAATGCTGCTTTCCTTTTCTTTCTTTTTTTTAGTAGTTTACATTTAACAGTACTATACCGTATTTGCCTTTTTTGGGGGGGAGGGGTCTCTACTTTTGCCTGATTGTGTACTTCCAGTTCCAAATGAGGTATGGGTTGTCTGGTAGGTGCGTAATTCTGGTGTTCGTAACTCTAAGGTTCTACTGTATAATCATCATGCATATTTATGAATTAATTCTAACAGCCTTGTACTTTAACCCCTATGAGAAAGATATGAAGGAGCACACAAAAGCTTTGTTTATATAGATATATTCCATTTCTAATTACTGACGATGGCTAAAAGATTACCTGTGCTACATTTTCAGTAGAGACAGACTACAACTGATGTCATTTAACTACATTACTTAATAAATCACATGCAAGCAGATTGACAGTTAGGAGCTACAGTTTTAAGACTTTTAAGAAGCAGCAATTATTATACTACACTTATAAAGGAATCTGCTACAAGTTTCATATTCTCAACTGCCAAGTATTTTTTTAATCATTGCTAGAAGGGAGATAGTTTATCTTATTGTTCTACTTCATAAATAATCTTGCAGCATTCACATTCCTGGGTCTCATCTCTCTACGAATAGGGCAGAACTCTTCTAGTTCTTAAGGTTGTTTGACCCATAAAGAAAGTGGTAGCAAACAGGAACAGGAGTCACTATCCCTAACAGTGGTTAAATACCACCCAAGATTAGCCACTGCCATTAGAACCTTGCAGTTAGATCCTGGTTTTACCAGGAGGTAAATGCTCCACAAAGAAAAATAAGCTAATCACAAAACAAAACTGAAAACTTAATGCCTCAAAAAGTAGAACAAAAAGCCCACAGAAGTTTAAAGACAAGTCACAATCTCAAAGTTCCCCTCCAAACTCTGAAAGGAAAGGATGAGTTAGTAGGAATTCTGCAAGATGTGTTCTATGTAGAAACAGAAGGTAAAGTAAGCAGATCCGCCTCCTCTAAAGGTACCATCTGGGCACAATTCTTACTCCTGGAAAACAAATAGCTCAGGGATATCCCAAAAGTGCAATCAGAACAATGGCAACATCGAAAACAAATAATGCCAAACCAACAACAAACAAGACACTCTCTCATACGTCATCTACAAACAGATATATATTCTGAACAACAAACATGCAGCCTTAACTCTAACCATAAATATAATTCACCAAAGTGCACACACATGCAGATTCAAATTCTGTAATTGCCAGATAAAAGTTACTAGCAAATTTAGAACAGAATAACCTTAGAAAATTTAGAACAAACAACAAAGATCACCCATGTGCATAACTCTTCATAAAGACTACAGAATTGACTGTAAAGTCTGAAGTCAGTGGTTAAGTTCAGGGAAGGCAACTGACTCCTACTCACCACGTCTGCTCTTCAGGACCAAAAAATTTAACAACTTAGGAAGCTGAGATACAGGACTGAGTTTGCATGAATGGTATTTTTAAAGTACTACTATAGAAGAATTGTACTGTTATCAGCTTTCCTAACATCAATCTTCCTAATACTCTGATAGCAGATGGATTAATACTTTGACAATATATGTGTTTTTTTTTAAGAGTTTGAAAGTCAGACTCAAGGAGGTAAAGACTGAAAACAAAGCAGTTTTGCCACTAACGTTAATGAAGCAAGCAGTTGCAGGAGAGAAAAGACTGGCTAGTCAGATACCAAATGAAAAGCTCTCTGAAAACTTAGCTCTGTCATTTTAGAAAGAGTGCTCATGAAGAGCTTAAGTGTTTGGAAGTTATCCTTGACCCCCAAGGATTATAAACACATCACTTGAGGAAACTGAAAAGAGTGCATTTGCCAATTCCTGAGATGACATCCCTGACTAAACCAATGGAAACAAGGAGAGATGGTATATGCCTGACCAGAACCCAAGCAAGACTGACCACCATTTCCAACACCAAAGGGAGAAGAGGACTCTAACAGCCCCAATGACCACTCATCATCCCATAACTTTTAGCCTGTTGCTAGGCTAGCAAAGTCTTCAATGGCACATTTCTAAAGCTTACCGGTCTCTTTTTAAAAAAAAAAAAAAAAAAAGCATTTCTCCTTGAATGTTATGTTTAAATATTTAGTAAAAGCAACCCTCCCATAACAGCTGAATATATCATGTGTTTCACACATTACCTGTCTCTGAAACATAAACAACAGGATCCTGCTTAAGAACTTTATCAGGTTTTGAAGAGGATGGTTTTCTCTCTGGTGGCTTCTTAGATTTCTTTACTGATTGCATCTCCTCTTCTGAATCTGTATTTGACCACAGGGAGAAGTATTATTTTCCTCCACATACATACAGTCTTTAAATAATAGTCCAACACATCAGTTATAAAAACATCCATCTGTGGGAGAAAAGTACTCTGCTGAAGCCCAGAATACAGAGAAAAATGAAGCTGTACCTCTCTAATTTAAGAGATCTGTGTCATGGCCGTCATCCTTCGACTAGGACAAGGACTAAATGGGACTTCCTCAAGAAGCCATCAATCACCCAGAAGAACTTTTGTTCAACAACAAGAAGAATTCCCTATTACCCACCCCAGGAACCAAGCATGTTGCTTCTGCAGTGGGATGAGCTGAAGCCTGAAAATTAAACTCCAGTCTGTGACCCAGGGACTTTTTTGTACCAACTGGCAGAATGCAGACAGGGTGCACGGTATTTTACAGGGATCTGCTGGATCAAATAACTCTGCTGAGAGCCAGTAATCCATTGATCATCATAATCATTGCAAAATGTATGAAGATAACATTTAAGGAGTTGTGTGTCTATACTGAAGATTATGTTCTTAAGGCAGATAACCAGGACGTAACAAGTCTCTGAAAGGTTCCTTTCAGGTAAGGGGTAACAGACACTTGTCTCCTCATCTGGTCATTGTGGATTGTGAGCATCACAATGTATGCCTATTTGCATACTGAGCCAGATGCTTATTAAGCGATTGCAAAAGGACTGAAAAAGCAAAGGGAACCCAGCATATTTGCTATATGGTTACTGTTCACAGCATGACGTGCGTGGTTCAAGGGAACACACTAGCAGAACAAGTATTTAGTTTTTTAAACACACACAAAACTGGCACCCCTACATTTCTCTAAGAATGAAATGGTCAACAATCTCAGTGACTGAAAAGCCTGCTCGTCTTTTAAAGCATTTGGAGCAGTACTTCATTTTTCTTCCCCGTAATGGAATAGGAGATTAACGCTCCAGGCACACTGCTAACACTCAGCAAATTAATAATATATTACAGGTGGCAGCTGGGTTTCATATACTATGTGTAGCACCGAACATTAATTTAGAAATATTTCCTTTAAGGCTCCCCAAGGCTATAAGGACTAGCTTAATATACAATCTCTTCAGTTTGATGTATTTTCAATATTCAATGACAACATTCTGGCAGGCTTATTTATTTATGTGTTCTGCAGGTTTAGCTCATCCCATTGTTTTTCTTTTAAAATTAGAGCAACCTTGTACTATTGAACCAGTGCACACACACACACACAAAAATCAATAGTCTGCAATGGAAGACACAAGCTGTAGGAAAGCCTGTAATCTTTTCTTCAATTTCATGATAACTCCAGGAGGCTTCAGCATCCAGATGGGGAAGAAGTGACAGTAACAAAGGGGGAAACCAGAAAGCTTCCAATTTTTTTAAACTTAATTTAAAAAAGAAAAAACTGATAGATAAAACTTTTTTAAAAACTTTATTTTAAATTGTATCTTCTGGAGGATATTCATTAGAGTGGGCTGAACAGTCCTTTCAATTAAATTTTACATTTTTTTCATATTCTGAAATTTAAAATATGTAAAAGCAGCTAGAAGCATGGGACAAATGCTTATCAAGGTCTGTGTGTCAAGGCAGATACAAATGAAGATGCAAATTAACTTTGCATGCCCATTCAATATAAAATTAGTAAGGCAGGCCCCAATCCTGCAAGTTTTTCTACATCAGCAGACTCCTGCCTGTCACAGAGCAGACAGATCAGATCTCAGAATTGGAGGCCTTAAAATTGAAAATAAAAATTCTGTCAAGACCTTTAAAACAGAAATCATTCTTTATAGCAGCCATTTAAAAAGATACTGAGTAAGCTAGTTCTAATCTAAACTCCAAATCTGGGTTATTCGAATTATTGACTGAGGTCTAGTGAAAATTATTTTGTATACATACATAGGGTTAGCATTTTTAGCTGATGTTGCTACAGATGCAATGCTGCATTTTGTGATATTGAGGAGTGTCAATAGAAGACGTAACTGTTCATAGTGATAACAGCCAAGCAATTAATGACTTTAAGCAGTGAGAATCAAGAGCATCTTGTGTTTAACATGCTTTTATTTCTTCTTGAGCACAATCCTTCAAGAGGTTCTTTTTTTTTAAAAATGTGTTGCATTGAGGGGTAAGAATTGCCTGCTAACCCTCAATTTTAACTGGCAGTACCGCAAAAGAAACAAAGCAGCATTCTAAAGCAGTAACAAATTTTACCTGAATCATAGATTATCCTTTTTTTCTTGTTTGTCTGCTTTCGTTTGGAATCATCTTCATTAGATGAATTCTTCACCTAGTAGTAAAAGTCCATTATTTCCACTATCAAGTTCTTTCTTGCTTTCTTTCTACACCTACTACAACTTCTAGTTAATTAACTGTATTAGATTAATTTCTAGCAGAAACCCGGTAATGTCCAAGCATAAAAATAAATCTAAGAACTTAAACTATAAGCTTTCAGTTAAGTGGCTATAAAATAGGAATACAACAAAGAGAAGCAAAGTTCATTATATTCCACAAAGATACCAATTTGAAAAAAAGTCAAAAAATACACAGGCTGCAACTGGAACAAATAAAAGCTTAAACAATTAAAATAATCAGACACCATCTTCAAACATCGCTGAAATTTTAAACAGCTTTGTGGAATTTGGACAACTAATCTAATCAAAAATAAAACTGTCAGGTACCTCCAGAAATAAAGAATGTACTAGTCAATACATTATTTGTTTGCTCCCCCTCTTTTAACATAACTGCCATAACAGATAAACCAGTGATCCCATCTAGTCCAGTGTCCTGTCTGATAGTGGCCAATACCACACACTTAAATGGAAGTTGTAAGAAATGCCATAACAGACAACTGTACAATCATCTGTCCATATGGGAGCTTTCTTCCTGACCCAGTCAAATTGGTGGTTGTCTTCTGACCTGAAGCATTAAGGGTTATAACACTTCTAAAAATAAATAAATTAATTAATCTTATCTAACATAACTTTGTATGTTCTTATTATCCACAGGAAATGTTCAACTCTATTCTGAAATCTACTAAGCATTTTACCTTAATTATTCCTTCAGTTCCACAACTCAATTATGGGTTGTATAAAATAGAATTTCCTTATCAATTTTAAAATTGTTGCCTTTCAATTACATTGAACAGCTCCTTGTTCTTGTGTTACAAGCCAGGGTAAAGAGATATACCAAATTCACCTTCTCTATACCATTTATTATTTTGTACCTTATCTTCCCTCTCATCTGTCACCTCTTTCAGCTAAAACAGTGACAATCTTTTCAACCTCTCCTAATTCAGAAATCTTTCCATGGCTCTAATAATTTTTGTCACCTGTCTCTGAACCACCCCACTTTGTTATATCCTTTTGAGATAGCATAACCAGAACTCAACTCTTCCTACTCATTAATTACCCTAATTTTAAAGATATCTCATTACATATTTTCACCCTGAGCCTACAGTGAGCTCCACATGAGTAGTGCCCTGAATTATAGTGGTAATCTTTTCCCCCCAGGCATTAGACAATGGCAGTAATTTAAGTGTAAAGGCAAGAATAGTTCGGAAGGTGAAGTACGGCAGCTTATCTTAAAAATACATCCTATGGACAGCAATTTAAGTTATGTTAAAGGTGCCTGGGCATGTAAATGTGTGCTCTTTTTAGCACATTTATAAATCTAAATAAATGAGGGTTTGCCTTGGCAGAGCTCCTTACATAATTAGGACCTTAGCTAGATTTGCTTTAAATATTTCATAGGATTGTTTCCATGACAGTATCACAATCTCCCACCTCCCCCGCCCCGCCCCACCCCCAAGCATATGGAAAACTAACAATTTCTTTCTCATAAAAGAAAAAAAAGTTACAAGAAAATTGGGGTGCAGAAACAGAAGCAACTTCTGCTATGCTAACTCCAGTCTCAGCACTATTTTCTTTGCTGGAATTGAGAACTGTGTTTGCTTGGTTTTGCTAGACAAACTTGGTTTAGGAAACATATTTCTTTTTTTCGACTTCTCATTGCCACGTGAGACATAGGACCTAGGTTGAACGTTCTTCAGGAAGTAGGAATACTGACCACAGTGGAGGACTATGTTACTACAGAATACATTCCATAGTGCCATATTAAATATGCAGGTGAGATTTTTGCTTCTGGTACAATATTAGTTGGAAATGTCTCCCTGACTCTGCATAGGCCAATTAGATTTTATTTTGATTTTGACTATAGAGAAATGACAAACATTTTATGAATAACTGATGAGAAACCACTGAAAACATTTAAACCAAGAACACAAGTCAGTTGTAAGGGGAGAGCCACAGACGTGCACTCCCATACCAGAGCAACCTCCAAGCCCAGAACAGCCTGCAGCTGAGGAAAGCAAACTGACCTTGATATCCTTTGTTTTCTTCTTCCCATCTGAAGACTCTTCCCCATTTTTGGTTTTCTCTGTCTTTTTCACTCTCTCACATTCATGTTTCTTGCCAGTAGATACAACCCCAAAGAATTTTCTGATATCCTAATAAAGGGGGAGAGGGGATTTAAAAAGGCAACACACAATACTTTGACCTTTCACTCAACAAAAGAGCAAGATAATTTTAAAAAAAGCAAATTACTCTCTCAACAACTCTTCATCCATTCACTGATCTAGAAGTTTTGCTTAAAACCTGTAGAGCTGAATGTACTCATATCTAGTCAATACAGGTCTTACAGATGCAGAGCAATCTTTGCTCAGTTGAGGCACACATGGCAGCAGCTTTCCTTTCCACTACAGATCATGCCAAGAGCTCACTTTTCCCTTAATGGAATATCTCTGCCAGCCATCCTATTGCAAAGCACAATACAGAATCACATTATTGATGGGATAAAGAACAACAAACAGTTGCAATTAGCTCCAAAGAGATTCAGTAAACTCTGACAAGTATAGCCCAAATGTCAAAGAGTCTTTTATAGATCAAATGAATAACTTAACTGTGGGGCAGAGCCTAACACAGATGAAATTCCGCAGCAAAGCCCACAGGTAGCTGCAGAATATTGAATCCCAGCACCCTCCATCTTTTCAGAATCTGGGTCAATTCACCCGGGCTCTGGCATCAGCAAAGTGTTTGGTATAGCTCTCCAGCTAGTAGGTGTCTGACCATTTTTTCCAAATTCAAGCAATGTTAATCAACCTAAAGATCTCAAAAGGGTAACATATTTATGACATCTCCTACCACGAATATAAGAACAAAAGGACCTTTCTACCTGCAAAAATAAAAGGTTTGAACTTTATGAGGCTCTTGTATGAGCATATAGCATAACCACAAACACAGACCCAACATCTATTAAAACATCCCTTAATATTTCAGACTATTTACTTAAAAAGGGAATCCTCTAGCTTGTTATACCTGTTTACAGTCATTGTCTCCAGGGATAGCAGCCATTTTAATGGCAACCATTATAGGAGCAGCATATAATCATTTGGTCTGAATTTATAGCAGGCGGAGGGTGTGGCTTGTGACTATATTCTACCCAGGTAACACTACTTTCTGATTTACCCCCTAGAGATTTCAGCTAAGTAGTTTCCCAGGAATACTAAGACCAGCAGAATTTTCTCAGAAACTGTGAGTAATACTAGTTCTTTGAATTTGTTTTAATATTATTTCTGAATATTCACACAAGTTTGTAGAGCCACTGAGAAAGAGCCTTTGTCAATTCCTTATTCTAGATAAGATTGATTGAAAGTATACCACTCTGGCTCCTTTCAGAGTTGGAGTTAGAAGGCCAAATAGAACATGTGATTTGTTAACAAGAATTAGCATTTTTTTCCCCCTGATAATACCTGTGACTTATTTATTATCAGGTTTTGAGCTGCCTTCTTGTTTTAGAAGGTTCACTTTAAGGAAAACTTGGACTTGCTATATTTCATTTACAACTAAGGCACTGACCCTGTAAGCAGATGTTTTTGGATTTAAGTTAATGGCATCCTATTTACACAAGTGTCTCCCCATGTGCATCTCCTTAAAGGCTTGAGACCTAAATAACTAGTAGTATTATATTAGTGTTACTCTATTTTACAGGTATTCTGTCACAGTAATTTACAAGTTATAAATTTCTGACTATAAATGGATAGTTCTAAAATTTAAAGGGACATTGTCAACCTCAAACAATGACTGAAGTAGCTTCAAGTGCTACATATGCCTCTGAATCGTCATTACCAATTTTTATAGTCTTCACAATGATACTTTTCTCTTACCTGTTGATGTGTGAAAACTCCACCCAGGCAGAGAAAACTGATTACAATCCTGCCTGGCCCCTTTGGGTTCAACCCTTATACATTCATTACTACTACAAAGTAAACTAATTAGAAGGAAATTTTCACTTTTCAGTAACAGTCCCCATAGGTAAAAAGAAAAGGAGTACTTGTGGCACCTTAGCGACTAACCAATTTATTTGAGCATGAGCTTTCGTGAGCTACATGAAGTGAGCTGTAGCTCACGAAAGCTCATGCTCAAATAAATTGGTTCGTCTCTAAGGTGCCACAAGTACTCCTTTTCTTTTTGCGAATACAGACTAACACGGCTGTTACTCTGAAACCAGTCCTCATAGGTGTGATAGAAGTGATTTTTAAGTTAGTTATATCCCTTTGAGTATTCCACCCATGACTTAAATTTAAACCAATGACCTGTTAACATACCTGAGACCTTAGCTCCTTCTGTGCTGCTGACACATTTGTCATAATAAATATGAATTGATCTACATATTCTGCATACATCAAGTTATAAACCTAAACTCATGATACATGTGTATGTAGACAGGTAAGTGACTTCTATAGCCAAGTCTTTAAGCTTTCGTATCCCTTGCAAATAAGTAACTGTTAATGCTGTAATCACAGATTTCTGCTGTAACTTTTCTAAAATGGATAATAAAGAGGAATATGCATGGACTACTTGTTTGAGCTATGCAAATATTCAATATGTACACACAGTAGAAATCACTTTGCACTAAAAATGTTGTTGGGATGGACTAGGTGACCAAATAAGGTTTTGTCTATCGTTTCTTTAACTAAATATACAGGTGAATTAAACTTCCTGGGGACTTTTTAAACCAATTTCTCATTAAAGGGACATATAAATTTGTTTAAGATCAGTGTAGAATGTGAAGGTTTTGTGAAAATCTAAAAATTTCACAGCTGTTTATACTTCAGTTAAAAGTTTAGTTGGGATTTAAACACATTCTTGTCCAGCATTTTCAACCCAAACATAATTACAGCCAGTGTGCATGAAAACCAGACAATGACTCTGACTAATCTGTATTTATTGGCCACACTTAAGTGCAAAAAGTAATCACAATTGATAAAAAAGGTAGACTTCACCTTCAGTTTTAATAACAAAGTCTGTATGTAATTTCCAAAATTATTTAACCTTACTTGTTTTAATCTCCAGGAAATATACTAGCATCAGGATGCTAGTTATAAAGACAGGTTTCAGAGTAGCAGCCGTGTTAGTCTGTATTCGCAAAAGGAAAAGGAGTACTTGTGGCACCTTAGAGACTAACACATTTATTTAGTTAGTTTATTTAGTTATAAAGAGATTCTCTTCCAAGTTGCTGTATTGATTTTTGGTTTCAATCTTCTACCTTGACTTGAGCAAATGGTAGTGTTTCAACCAAAAAAAGCATTTCCATAGATCTGAGAGCAAATCTAAGAGTTGGTCTTAAACTGACATTTGTGGTTCCATGTAAATTTTACAGGTATTCAACAAACACTCACTTCCTAAAGTCTGTCTAGGGCCAGAATGTCAACGATGCTACTATCTCCCATTCTTTGAAACAAAAACATAATTAAGAAATTGTTTGAAAGTAACATGTTTCCCCCAGGGAAACATTAATTCCCTTTTTAAATTAAGTTCCCTGGTTCATTCAAAGCTGTAAAAACCCAACCCATGAAATAACTTTCATATTCTGGTTCACCAAGCAAACTGCTTGTCTTTATAGAAAACTCCCACCACCACTGAACTCCTTTATTTTATTTTAAATACTATGTGCTGTTTTAAACAAACAATATTATGGTATGTTTAGTTTGAGTTAGGACATATTTTGTCTCAAAACAAGCTACTGACTCTCCTATAAACTTCCTTGAAGTTTTTTAATATTTGTTGTAAAGTCTACCACTTTCCTTTTATCATGTAAACTGCATCAATATGCAGCTTAAATACAAGACATCTGTGACAGATTGGGAATTTTTTGTAATATCTTTAAAGCCTATGTGTGCCTCAGTTTCCTCTGTACTTCACATTGCACCCACCAGGGCAAAAGGGTTAACACTGTTCCTGGAACGGTGTACGAGACAGATGTACCTGTCACCTTGCTGTCTGGGTGGAATGAATGGTTGTCAATGAACTGGTTGAAAGGGACTAGATCAACAGAGGGTCCATAGAGACAATGCAAGGCCAACTGACTGAAAAATCAAAGCTCAAAAGTGGGAAGCTTCAGCAGGTGGGGTTGTGAACTCAGCCATGGCTCTTCCTGGAGAACAAAGGACTGAGAGGTCACCAGCAAGGGATAAAGGGTGGGCTTCTGGGAGAAGCTGGCTTCTCCCTCTCCTGGAGCTGTTAAAGGGAGAGAGAGAGACATGAACCATGCTGGAGTTGGACAGCTTGGATGGCACTTGCACTCCCTTAGCCAGGATGGACTATAATTTGAACTTTCTCCTCCCTGGGTACATATACACAGGAATAAAAGCCCCATGGTCACCCCAAGTCATCTGAGTTGGGCTTGCAGGGCTAAAAATTGTTATGTCAATGTTCAGGCTTGGGCTCAAGCTCAAATGTCTACATAGCAATTTTTAGCCCCGAATCAACTGATCTGGTTCAGCCATGGTCTTTTTTATCCTCATGTAGACCTAACCCAAGGACTTTGATTCTATATGACTAATAAATTGTTACCTTGTTTTGAAAAGGCTGCCTGATGTTTCTGCAGTGAGAGCACTGCGTGCTTAAGTACAGTACAAGCCTCCCACAGGGCTTAGCAGGATTTGCTGCCAAGAGCCACAGAGAGACGTCTCTGCTGATGCCCAAAGGCCCAGTCTCAGGCCACAGGCCAGCCCCTCTGGAACTGTGTGGGTCCTTGGGGCCTAGCACACTGAAGAGGTCACTCCCAAGGAACTGGTTACAGGCTGCGGCACACCAGACCTTGTGGATCTGTGACAATATCTACCAAAAACAACAGTATCTTGGACCGATAAGTAATGTGGTGACGCTAGTAGAGGAGTGCCCAAAGCAAAGTCTACAAAACACCTAAACTGCAATCCATTGGTGCTTTCTTTAGTATATAAGTATGGCTCAGTGAGACTAATGATTTTTAACAGACAAGAGACAGTGGATTATTTGTCTTTAATGGCTCGGTAAGCGTTCTTGTTTCCATTGCTGGTGAACTCAAACAAGCATCTTCTATTTATCCATCAAGCACTGTTCATGCAAATACTATGGCTTGTCTGTTGATAATAACCTTGTGACCAAAAGGCAGTTATCTGTAGGCTTTTAACTTCAAAATTTGTCTCCCTGTGTTAACACCATGTTCCATTCTCTTGCTGTAAATCATCCTTTGATCCCCATATGAAGGCAGAAGTATCTTTCTTAAATTGCCTAAAATTAGTTTCTCAGCAAACTGCCAAAGCTTCAAGAAAATAACATATAAGCCTTCTGAACACACTTTCTGAATAAAGGCTTAGATTTGAGTGCTTAATTTACCTTAACGACTAAACTAAAAGACTGTACATATTCTTCAAGTCTCCTCTGTTTACAATCTTCAGCATTGCTATATTATCCTTCAAATTCTTCTTCAGACATCCCATTTTTTCCAGAGGAAAAAGATAATCTTGTTAGAAGCTATTGGACTGTAAGAGGTGGAAAATCCAAAACTGTTAAGACTGAAAAGGACATCACTATGTACAGATAAAACTATTATTTTATTATATGAAACTAAAAATAGGAGGAGCAAAATGGAACTTACTTCATGCCATATATACCTGGGAATAGCAAAAAAAAAAAAAAAAAACCCTATAGGCCTGGTATACAAAAGACTTATTGCTAGGATAGCTATGTCTGGAGCATAAAGAGGTGTGATCCCGGACTATCATAGCTGTTTCAGCAGAAGTCCCTACTGTAGACCGTATTTATAACAGTAAATATGCAGTTTTGTTGGTATAGTTTGTTTTGCTTCTGAGCACTGGTTTTACTACACCAATACCAAGCACAGCTTGCAGATATAATTGCACCCACACTCTGAGTGCTTTGCTGGTATAGTATACCAGTATTCTTATACAAACAGAATGTTGCTCGGGTAGACATAGCCTAGGTAAAATCAGAACAAAACAACTGTCTGACTGGTCCATATCTTGAGTTCAAACCACTGAACTACTTATTAGTTCTAATTTAATCCTAAAATGGACCACTTCCTTCCCTTTTCGTTAGGATACCAACCTAAAAAGGAAATGTTCTGATTGATCATACTTTTCTAAATGTCATACTGTATATTTTAGTATTGGTATATGAGCAAACCTGGCATTATATGCATGCTAACTTCTTGAAATGCTGTATGAAACTAACATTTTTGAAGAGCCTCTTGCCCTCTGATGGATATATATCATCATCAGCACCAACACTACTAAAGTGTTGGATTTTTCCTGTGCTTATAAGTGGAGGCTACTGCCATCCAACAGGCAACAGTCAGGTGTGATTCCTCACTTGCCTAGAAGCAGCTTGCCAATCTCTTTTCCCAAAAAAATCATAGGGAATAAGCCCCAGTTACAGCCACCAATATAGCTGTCGTGGAGCAAACCCGAAGGACAGGCAAGCAAAGCTAACAAACAGTGACTTGCACTGAGGTAGGTTTCAAGCCATGGCTAAACTCCAGTTTAAAGCAGTTTGCCTATTTTGTAGGAGCGGCTTTCAACAGTGATTGAACACAAATGACAAACTCCCATTGTAGACAAGGCCTTAGTAATTGGATTCCCTTCCCTTATTTTAAATACTGTTTTCTCTCACGGAAGAATTCCATGAAGTTTTCTTCTTGCCTTGCTCTCAATAGTTTGTTCCCTTCAGAATCTGAAACAGGATAAGCTCTGCCTCTCATGGGACAACTGTCTCATGCATGTTACTTTTCTTCAGTGCAATCAGTAGTAAATTAAACCGAAGAAGTATATAACATTTGTCTGGAGTAAACTAAAAAACATGAGGCACAAAGGGAATTTTCCCAGAGGAACTATGAAAGAAGGATTCCTGATATCCTATATCCAGTTCAAATTCCTATAGCACGGTGTTAAAATAAAAGGACAGAAAATGCTGCTGTTTTGTGTTTGTGCCCTCTGACTGCAAACATTAAGTAACTAAAGCTGGAAATAGCCAGTTTAAAATGTACCTTTTGGACCTCTTCATATCTAATTCTAGTCCTGCACAAGTCTGGTAATAGTCTACACTTGCAAATTTCATTATGAAGAGAGCACAGCTCAGTTTGAAACCTTAAGTAGTTTCACTACAGTTCAAGTATTAGTTATTTAACACTGTGTGATGCAGTTATGAAAAAAATTAATTATGAAGCCCCCCTTGCAATTTCACTTGGAATGACCCACTCCAGTTTGGCTGCATAATACCTCTTTCTTCCTGAAAATTATTTCAAAAGTATTCCAAGCTCAAGGCATCTGAATACTGTATAAATATATACTAACAAGTTTTCAGAGTGTACCAAAGTCCTATCCCCACATAATGCTTTATAACTTAGATTATGGTAGTACCATTTTGGGTACCTTCTAAACACTATCCTCTGCCCTGAATAGCACACTACCTTAAAAAAAAATTCACACACACACCCCAAACACCAGAGAATTTTTTTGCCACAGTAGAGGTGCTATTGCTAATGAATTAATGGAAAATTCTCAGCCTTATTGTACAAAGTACCCTCAGTGTCCTCCACTGAAGTTTTGCATCTCAAGACTGTAGGGTAAGACAGTGAAGATCCCTCCAGCCCTGCTAATCTCAAGGGCTGAGACGGGAGGCTAACAAACTGATTGTGGTCACTTAGTTTGAAATTTGAACCAAATCAGTTTTGATTTGCAACTTTGGCTATTTGAGTACAAGAATATGAGTGGACATGAGCTCTACTGCCTAGTTTTACCACAGAAGTTTCATCAATTTAATTTTTCAGTTTAGAAAAACAATTTTAGTTACACAGGGATTTTTCCCAGTTTAGACTCTGATTGGTTTAAAAGTGGTTATATCTGCTCATTTGCACCCATATAGTTTCAGGCACATGCAAACATATATATAAAGCCTTCTATATCAATCAATTTAATTATCTGCACACAAAGAGCTTGGCTCGAGGGACATCCAGGAAAAATAATCCTAAAAAATGCATGAACACCTTCATTCACAATTAAAGTGGCCTTAAATTGGTTTAGCATAATTCATTTCCAAAAGTGGAAAAACTATACCACACTGGGTATATCTACATGGGAATAAAAAACCCACAGCTAGCCTATGTCAGCTCATTCAGGCTCATAGGACTCACGCTCCAGGGCTAAAAATTGCTGTTTAGATGTTCAGATATCCATCCTTGCAGTCTCCCAGAGCTTGGGCTCCAGCCCAAGCCCAAATGTCTACATAGCAGTCTTTCAGCCCCAGAGCCTGAGCCAGCTGACAGTCCCACTAGGTTTTTTTATCCTTATATAGACATATCCATTAAGTCCACTTTAATTCTGAACAACAGCATCCAGAGATTTAATACAGGTTAACTAATCTACTTCAAATACACCCCTTTAATTCGTATTAATTTTCCTGGATCTCCCTATGCAGGCAAGACAGCTCAAAAATTGCTCCAGACTAAACTGTTTTAGAAGCCTACCTTCAGTTAAATCAGTGCAAATTACATAAAGCAGGCCTAAGAAAGATGATATGATCAAGAGATAAACACTTTATTATGAATAATCTCACTTTAGCACCATATATGGGTAATGGATGGGGAGAGGGGCTAAATAGATGCATAAACTAGACCCCAAATAAAGCTGTTTTAATTCACACATTTAGTTACTTAAGTAAAAATCTGTACATGGACACCCTTAATTTGGATTAAGTATCCTATTTACCTTGATTTTTACTGACACATTAAAATAGGGCACTCAGTCCAAAATAAGTGTCCATATATAGACATACTGAAACTACTAAAATTGTGATTTAAAACAATCATTTATTTTGGTTCCAGCTGGTGTGTCGACAGGAGAGCCTAGCATGCTATCCGTGTCCTAAGTAGGGCTCACAGGATCACATGTGGAATACAAACTTAATCCACTTTAGTATCTCTAATATGTGGAGCTTGGCCAGTGGGAGTTTGAAAGAATGACTTCCCCCAGCCCCTAAAACACCCACAAAAAGGCCAGAAGGCCCTTCCAAAGGGGAAGTCAGTAACCCCCACAACTGACTTTAGCAGCACAGGGGAACGTTTTCCCCCTCTCCAGCAGCAGCGCTCCCTCACGTTTCCTAGAGGAATAAGCACGGTCTCTGCCCCGACCACGGCTTTGAGCAGCAAGAGCCAGGACACTCGCTGCAACGCCGCTCACTGCTGCGGCCCGGCCGGGCGGCACAGCCGGCGGGGAGCCTGGGGAAGTTTACCGACGCGCGGGGGGGTGAGGTGGGGGGGGTAAAGGGAGGCGGTTCTGGGGGAACAGAGCGGCAGCAGACTTCGGGGGGGGGCAAGAGGGCGGGACGCAGCTTCATTTCAGAGCGCGGTGAGGGAGCCCGCCTCACCGCACAGCGCTAGGTCCCACGCCTGACCGCGCTGGGCTCCCCCGGGCCGGCCGAGCGGGAGAGCTACCGGCACCCACGCCCCGGGGAGAAGGGGGCGCCGGGGCCAGCTACCCGGCTCCCGAGAGGGGGGAGATACCCACCCCCGCCGCGCTCACCATGTTGCCGGGGGCGGTTTATCTCGTTAGCAGGTAATAACGGGGGGCCTTCCGCTCCATCCCCCCTTCGCGCCAACGCCAAACGTGCGGCGCGTGGGGGTGACGTCACCGACGCGACGGCTGAGGCGGAGTACAGATTGGAGGGGGAGGAGGTGGGGGTGCTGGAGGGGGAGGGGCGGTGACGAGGTGGGAATGGGGGTAGGATGGAAGGTGTGGGACTGGATCCTGTTAGATATTTAAAGGGATGGGGCAGACACAGGGTGACAGATGCCCAGTCCAGGTGCTTAATTTCCTGCTGGGCACTTTACCTCTCAGCTTGCCTGGGGAGCGTGTTGAAATCTTTTGTTTACAATCACATAGCATTATAGGTAGGGCCCTACCAAATTCCCCCTACATTTAGGTCAATTTCACGGTCATAGGAATTTAAAAATTGTAAATTTCATGATGTCAGCTATGTAAATCTGAAATTTCACAGTGTTGCAATTGTAGGGGTCCTGACCCAAAAAGGAGTTGGGGTGGGGGGAGAATCGCAAAGTTATTGTAAGGAGGGTTGTGGTATTGCCACCCTTACTTCTGCACTGCTGCTAGTGGGGTGCTGCCTTCAGAGGAGGGCACCAGCCCAAAAGCCTCTGCTTTCCAGCCACCCAGCTCTGAAGGCAGCACAGATGTAAGGTTGGCAATACCACTAGCCCCCCTCCCCACAAATAACCTTGTGACCCATCTGAAACTCCCTTTTGAGTCAGGACTCCCAATTTGAGAAATGCTGGTCTCCCCTGTGAAATTTGTATAGTATAGGGTAAAAGCCCACAAAAGAACAGATTTCATGGCTGTGAATTTGATAGGGCTGTAGTTATAATGAAATTATTATTTGAAATGTAGTTTAAAACAATCACCATGTCCAGCACAGTGAAATGCCTCAACCCTGTTCTGAGTTTCCTTCTCTGCATCCCTCCCCACTTACACCTCAGGCCTAGCAGGGTCCTGACTCCTGAGAAGTCATGCTGTGCTGATGAACCAACTCTATGTAGAGGAGCTGCTTTCAGCGGAAGCAGTGGGCTTTTCTTCATCTTCTCCTGCTTTTACCTCAGTCTTTGCAATTTTCATTTGTCTCCAGCTGAACCATCTTTGTCTATGCCCTCTGCCCAGTTCCATCTGTCTATCCTATATGGGCCCACATCACCCAAGTGTTTGAACACCTCATAGACATTCATTAATTAATCCCCTATATGCTAGAGTGAGGTAAAGTATGCATAAACTAAGTTTAGGCCATCAAAAGTGCCATGATGGAAGACCAAGAAAAAGCCAGAGTGCTGCAATCATAGTGAGTCTGTCAATTTTGAACCAATGAATCAATAGCAGTGCTTAAGGGTTTTTCATAATATATTAAGGCCTGGAAGTAGGTCTCTTTTGTTTTGTTTTGTTTTTTGTTGCTTTTTACCTTTAGAAATGTCAGACGTTAAATCTGGTCTGTCTTGGTTTTGCGAGAAGTCTCAGATTTGGATTTTGAGTTCTCAGCCTTCAACTGAAGCCATGCTCCCTCAATTAAAGGCTGAGAGAGCTCAAAATCCATATGTGAGACCTATACCAAAACCAGGACGTCTTTAATAAAGATGCTAATTTTAAGAAACATTTTTTCTCCCAATTTTTTCTCAGATTACTGCATTGAATGAGCATTAGAAACAATAACAAAAATGAGATTATTTAAACAGTCCAAATAAAATTAAGTTCCCATCTCAATCAGGTTTCATTTGCTTGACTTCTCTGATGTCATAAACTTATGGGTTCTCTAGTTTCTAGGTCTTTCAGGAAAAACAGGTTAGAATGAACCTGAATTTATCATATGAAAAACAAGGCTAACTCTCACCTTTTTTTAAAGGGAAAAAACCTCTCAGACCTTCTTTATATCACACAGAAGCAAATAAGTGTTCAAACCCAACTGTTTCTTTTACAGGTGCTGCTTCAGGTGGTATCTTTTGGATGAGTCCTGATCACTTGTGCTTATTACAAATCCACTGTCACTTTTTGCAAGAACAGGAAAATTTACCGTGGTATCTTGGTGAAATTCCAATATGGGTAATTACATTTTTCTTGTCTTAATTCCACATATAATTTAAAGTGGATATGGTATTTTTCTCTTCCTATTCTGTATTGTTGAAAGGTTTTGTACAAATAAAACAGCTGCCAAATTTCTTTCTAAAGGTTGGGTGTGTATTAATAGTGGAGAATCTGTAGACTTGCCTTGTCTGAGCAGAATGCCCCGTACTATCAGTTAACTAAATGTTTTGAGATCCATTTAGAGAGGTGCTATATAAAAGCAAAATCATTATTCCATCTCTTTTTTTCTCTAGGTCAGCAAGCATCATATAATAATGTTTTCCTGAGCATTTGGGGGTTAGTTTATTTTTCCAGGAGATTTCTATGCAGAATTCTATAGTTACTGCTCAGACAGTCCTCAACCTTGGTGCTTTTTAAAACTGTTTAAGCCCATTACAATCTGGCTGAGAGTTTTACTGATAAGACAAATTGTGTATCTGGATAAAGAGATTGAGTTGGTAAAACAAAGTGAAGCAGTTTAGCTGTTGGAATTTTATAATTAAAGAAGTTTGTTTTACTTAGCAACAGGTTTAAGGTGGGGGTCTTTGAACTTATAAAATTTAAAAACTTCGAGATGGAAAATATGGAGGATGCTTCTTGGATATGGATCTGTTTGTCTTACATGACAGAACATATTTTGTCTGTAGTGTTGAGCTGAAGAATTCTGTGTAGTTTGAAAGCTTGTACCTTCCACCAATAGAAGTTGGTCCAATAACAGATATTACTTTACCTACCTTGTCACAGATCATATTTTAACATTAATGATATCATACTACTAGCCTGTTTAATTCCTTAATTCTGTTTTTTTGTTTTGTTTTGACAATGTCTTGTATAGGGATTGTTATTCCTTTATGAATGTACATAATCACGTGAAATGTGCATTTTGAATATTAGCATAGCTTGTGAATTTACATTTCTTTTAAAGAAATACAAAGGAAAACTAGAAAGTATTACTGTATGTACTCAGTGCAAATCAAACTTGCTCTTAGGTAATTTTATACAAATTACCCAGTATGCTATGGTATTGTGATGACTATGCAAAGGAAAATGTATCACATTTAAATGTTTCTAATTGTGTATTTGTAGATACATAATAATCCTCATTAGACACTGATGTTCCTGCTACCAGAATTAAGAGTGGCTGACATTTGATAGAGCCACACAAAGTGTTTAAATAATGTTAAAGAATTATAGTACGTGGTTATCTCTGTTTGTATTTGATAAAGTTGCCTAGAATAACATTAAGCTGATCACTATGTGCAAGTGGACTGGTGACACATTCCTATTTCTTGGAAGTCAGGATTTTAACCCTTTATGAACAACCAGAGCTGCGTAAAGTCTTGGAGTGGTTATGGTTTGATTCTGGTTATAGAGAAAAAGGGGGGTGTATGTGTGAGAGAGAGAGAGAGAGAGAATTTAATATTTTGCTTATGCCAGCAGAATCATGAAAAGATGTTCATTTATATTACAAAATACTTGTAGTTGCTGTAAAATGAGGAATGTGCTTCCCATGTGATCTTGTCATAGACTGGTTTGTGCTTTAAAGAGACATTATACAGTGAAAAGTCATATATTTTTTAAAAGTACCTATGAAACAAATTATACCTTTAGACTATATAAACTGAAAAAGGTTAAAACTCTAATTTACTACTTTGCTTTTTAACATTTGGCAAGTCACTTATGGCCTGTTTTTTCAGGGGTAATAAGCACTTCTGAAAATCAGGCGATCTGTGCTTCAACTTCCACATCTGTAAAATGGAGATGTAGTTATCCACTTCTGTTGCAAAAAATGACAGAGAATCATTAGTATTTCTCTCATATGGGGAAATGAAAACAGAGTAGCCAGTTTCACTTTTATTAATCAATTTCTGGTCCTTTCACTTTCTTATAGTCTAGTATCATGCTGCAACCTTAGGGTTCAAACACAACATGAGAATTGCTTTATTTTTAAAAAGCAACTTTCATTAGATTTTTTTTTTTTAAGAAACACTTTTAGTTTTCTACAAAATCTACATTTTTAAGTCAGGTTTGAGCTGATTGTTAATTTAAATTACATATATATCTTTTTACTCTCTAGAGCGGGAGTGCTTTTAACATCTCCTAAAGAAACTTCTTGTAATCCTGAGGATACAAGAAAGTACAACACAAGTCCTGAAAAATGTTGCAATTAAAATTCCATTTTTTGTAGTGGTAGAAATTTGTTTTAATCCAATCAATTTTCAATAATCAAGAGTCCAATACTTTGTAGGTTGTTTTTGGACGATTCCTCTGGGAGCATTCAACATATTGAGTTAGCTGGAAAGTAGGAAATCCATATCTCTCACATTGTAAAGTACTGGAATTTGCATTTAAAGGCAGAATTAAATTATCTAATATTCTTTGTAAATCCACAATCTATCTTAGACTTTCTGTTGTACCCACCAGCATCCTATGTCATGTTTTCAGTAAGGAGCTGATCCCAACTCAGTAGGAGATTTGGATGTGCAAAGACTGTAAGAACAGGGCCTTGATATATATTACATTGAGAGGACAGTACATAAACTAACTTGTTGCTTTCTGCGTCCTTGATGGTAGGAGATCAAGGCAACTGATCCTAACATAAAGATCATACTGTCTTTAAGAGGACTTTGTAACTTAAATATTTTCCCTGTCTATCTTCATTTGAATATCCAGACAGAATGATTGTATCAGATCCTGGATTATCAGCCATTTGTTTGATTCAATCATCAATTAAGCTTTTTTTCCCCCCCATTCTTCTCCTGATCAACTGTGGTCTGTTGAAATACTGCAGAAGCTTGAAACAACATTGTAACATGTTTCCCTACACAACTATAGCCAATTGTTTCAAATAAGTTATTGCACTACATGTTCATTTGCATACCACTTAAGTATGTTTGTCTTAAGCGTAAAGAAAAACAATTACAACAATTTTTTGGGTTAATTATAAACTTCATATTGCACAGTAGCAAAAAGATGATATTTTTAAGCCAATATTGCTAATATCAATAGATTGGCTAGCTCTACTAGTATCACATTGATCTCTGATATCTGTCAGTTCACACTGCATAAAATTACTGGAATATTTAAAGCTTTAAGCTTTTTCTCTTTTACAGTGACAATTAGATTTGCACATCTCCAAAAGCGGAACGTAATCCAATATTCACACTGCACAGTGCTTACAAGGGAACATGAAGGCAAATAACTATTGTATTTTACATTTTATTTACCAGAATCAATATCCCTCTTAGGAAGAAGAAAACGTAAGCTTCTTAGAAACCAGAAACCAAAATATAACTAGGATGAATGAAGGATCTTACCCTAGCATTGTGAAATTTGCATGCACAGTCTGGTCACCTGCAGGAGCTACAGCTGCTGGAACACGCTCCGAGAGGATGGAATCTTTGGAGATTTTAGCCACTAAACTTTAAGACCTCTCTATTGAGCAAGTGCAGACTGAGATTTTTTTCAAAAACTTACAGCTTGGTCCAATTTGGGTGGATTTTCACAGGAGTAGCAAAAGGCACATTTCTGATATGAAGGCCACTCCCCCTCCCAAGTTGAAATCCCTGCTCCAAAGCATGGGAGCCCTAGAGCTTCTCAAAGAAAAGGTCACCAGAATTTTTTAACATGGGCAAAATAGTGTATTTTTCTTTAGCCTACTCTCAGAAAAGACTGGACTGTTTTGGCTGAGATTTTCCAAAAAGAATCAGCCTAAGGTAGAAGCCCAGCAAATTTCTGCCTTCATGTTTATAGTTTGGCAAAGTTATAAGCAACTGAAAACAGGGTCTTATAGTGGTAAGTGTTGGGCAGTCTTAATAATAGGCAGTGCTACCAATTCTCCCTATAATAATGAAAGAAAAACAGCCCATAGCCTGTCTAAACTGGAAAATGTTAGGGTTGTAAGTATCTGCTACCCCTGTCACACACCTTGTGCAGACACACTAAATTGCTTGCACTGATGCGCAAGCGTTTCCAGCACTGTGGTAGTTGGACTTGACAGAAGAAAGGCTTACCATCCTTATATCCTGCATTGTGTCACTATGCTGTTGCAGCGCAAGTGCTGGGCTTTTTTAGCTGCAGTGTTACAACTGTTCCTTCCTGCATAGTTCCTTAGTGCTTCCTCGGTGTCACTCAGTGCAGTGGCCCAACTTGATTATTATACACATTGTAAGGAGAGTGATCACTTTAGATAAGCTATTACCAGCAGGAGAGTGGGGTGGGAGGAGGTATTGTTTCATGGTCTCTGTGTATATAATGTCTTCTGCAGTTTCCACAGTATGCATCCAATGAAGTGAGCTGTAGCTCACGAAAGCTTATGCTCAGATAAATTGGTTAGTCTCTAAGGTGCCACAAGTACTCCTTTTCTTTTTGCGAATACAGACTAACACGGCTGTTACTCTGAAACATGACTACTACATAGTTTTGAGCTACAGCTGCTTTGGCATATATGCATGTGGACTTTCTGATTTATCAAGTGCAATACATATAATCTTAAGGCCTTTTAATTACAAAAATAAATAATATATTAAAGCAATTTCAGTGCCATTTAATATTACAAAACCTGCTATTTTATACAATGAAAAGTGCTAACCCATATAGTGCACATTTTTTAAAAAATGGGTACAGTACTTAAGACCCATCTTTCAGGACCTGTTCTGGGAATTGTGGAATAGTTACCCACAATGCATTTGGAATGAGTGCTGTGTCTGGGCCTATTGAACAGGTTTATGTTAGCCACGTGGCTACTGTTAATTAACTACTCCAGTAGAACTCTCTAGTGTGGACAAGTGTCTATAATAGTGTAATTAATTAGCTATCATGAGGCAGTTTTTGTAAACACATAAACAGCTACAGAGAAATACATACATGTCTCCAGATATAGATGTGTTGTCATTTGTCCTAAATATAAATAAAGAGTACATTTGGACATGTTCGCAACTGTGTCACTGTGTTTAGGAATAATCTGTGTTCAATCTCCACTTGTTTTAAGGAGCTACATTGTTAAACGAAATTGCTATTGATTTTGATGGATCTGCTCAGAAAATGTTATTTAAATCTACATATGCACTGTAGTTCCCTATGAAAAGCAATTCTGTCATCAGTCCTGTTGTAAGTGGTAAGTTCAGTGTATGAATATACATTCTTTTATTTTCTATCAGAAGCTTTCTGAAGACTTCTTTATATTACCAAATGCTGTCTGACTGGTTTGTCAGACTCATTACAGTGGTGGCCCAGTTGTGTCTACCACGATTCTTTAATTAATCAATGCTGAAAGAGTATCTGGGTAATTCTTTATTTAAAAAAATATCGAATGAAATTGCCTAGGGACTGAAACAACTTAACTGTTAATTTGTTCTGAGTTGAGGGCAACAGCAAATAATGTTTGCTGTTTGTAGAGCTGCATACCAGACCCTTATATAGGTAGTAAAAACAGCTGTACTTATTGGGTAAAATATTCACTTGCTTTGCATTTGTGTATTGTTAATGGGACATATGTGGATCTCCCCCTTCCAGGCAGAAGGAGGGACTCAACACCGTTTCCCACCTGAACCCAATGAACCTCTTTCTGCACATTCAGGCTCAAAACTGGGGCGGTGGAATGGGCAAGGGTAGACAGATGATCGGGCAGGGCAAGGGGAATGCACATCTTCCTTCCTCCAGGCCTTCTAACTTTACCCAGAAAACACAAAACAGCACCATTTCTAGGTAGACCCTTCTGGGAGTCCTAAGAGCATGGAGCCAGTGAGGGGCTGACAGATTACAGAGGCAGCACCCAGGATCTGCCAGGTTTGGGGACAGACTGTGAGCTCTTTTCTGTGGGATAGTAAACTGCCTTTCTCTGAGTAGACAGTGTGGGAAAACCTCCATAAGGAATTCAGGGAGAGTCTCACCCCTCAAAAAAAAAAGCCCCCCACAGCTCTTAATATGGGAGAGGACAGTTTGGCCCAGTGAAAGGCAAAAGTTGTTTTTTTTTTTTTAAAGTTTAACCAATCGTAATTAAAAATCTGTCCTGTTATAATATATTGAGTTAAAAGGTGTAACCCTGGCAAAAATAACAACAAATATGTACTCACAGCCCTCTTCTCTGTTCATTATTATTATTGTGTTTGTTTAGCATTGACAGTGTGCTCCTTAATGGGATAATGTAGTCTGAAAATTTTCTTCTATATTTCCTTGAAATGTATCTGTATCAAAAATAACTGATATTCTCTTAGTGTCTCCCCTCTCCTAGTATACTGCCATTTCAGTGATATAGCATTAAAATAAGTATAAGTTGGTTCACAAGTATTTATATTATTATATAGATATGTTCTTATTGCAGGAAAAGAGGTTGACATAAGTGTCCCAATGACTATCAGAAGGCCACCTCCCTGGAATTACGCTGCTTTCTGTAACCCATCCTAGGTCTCATAGTTCAAGCTAATCATTGACACGGCTGTTACAATCACAAGCTTTTACTGAAGCTTTGATAAGACACTGCAGCAGTTAGTGGCAAATGAAGGCAGGCTGTGCAGCAGGGGACTCTAGGGATAAATGGATTTTCTCCAGCACCAGTGAAAGAAATCTGACTTTTAACACACACACTATAGAAGGACACAATGTGTGGCCGAAGGCTGAAGATATCTGTTGCTCTTTGGGCATTTGTTTTCATAAGGACAGTTACCGGGCTTGCTGGAGAAGGAAGATCTGTGTGGAAAAAGGACCTTAACTTCAGTCCTGTGAATGGCACTCAGACGTTTCTGTATGACACTTTCCCAAAAAAATTTCTTTGGGGAGTAGGCACTGGAGCATTTCAGGTGGAAGGCAGCTGGAGGAAGGATGGAAAGGGATCCTCAATATGGGACCACTTCATGCACTCAGATTTCAGAGATGATGCCAGCACAGAGGACTCCAGCAACAGTTACACTTTTCTGGACAAAGACTTGTCAGCTCTGGATTTTTTGGGAGTTACCTTTTATCAGTTTTCAATTTCATGGCCAAGGCTCTTTCCCACAGGGGTGGTAGCAAATGCCAATGAAAAAGGACTCCACTACTACAATACTCTCATTGACTCTCTAGTCCACAGAAATATTGAGCCCATAGTAACTCTGTACCACTGGGACTTGCCTTTGGCACTGCAAGAAAAATATGGGGGGTGGAAAAATGAATCAGTAATTGATATCTTCAGTGACTATGCAACTTTTTGTTTCCAAATTTTTGGGGACCGCGTTAAATACTGGATTACAATTCACAATCCTTATTTAGTTGCCTGGCATGGGTATGGTACAGGTATGCATGCACCTGGAGAGAGAGGGAAAATAGCAGCTGTCTATACTGTAGGACACAATCTGATCAAGGTACAGTACAACCAGGTTTAATCTTAACAGCTACAGCACCAATATGGAAAGTAGCAGGGAAAAACTAGTATAATTGGCATAAAAGAGATCTAGGACTGTTGAAATACTAAGAAACAGTCTTCTTTTGTTTTTAATAATTATTTTACTAGTCACATCAGCCATTCAATAACTATATATATAAAGCAACAGTTTACTACTTTAGTTCATTACTATTGCCTGCAAAGTATAGTTATTCAGAAGCTTCCTTTCACGGTCTTTCCATTTAGTCCAATAACAGCTGTTGCTCACATGTCCTGATTATTGTTTTAATTTAAACCAAAGTTTTCATATTTGTGTATTGTATATTTAATAAATTCAGTAATAGAGTTTATATATAAATAATTCATCCCAGACTGGTAAGATTATATTGCAAAGTATTTGATATCTACTGATATATTGTATTTATTGTTTAAAGAGAAACATGCTCTATCAATATTTAAGAATTTTAAAATGACATTAGCCCTGTATTACTTTCAGCTCTTTAGTTTTATTTTATGTTTAGCAGTAGTCTTCTCATGAATTGCACACCCTCTGGGCTCAAACCTACCTTCACCGACTTCAGTGGATGGAGGATTGGACCCTATATTTCTGTGCTGTAATATACATATTCATATTAGTTTTTGCCACTGTTTTTTGGAGGGACAAAAGTTAGGAGGAGGAAGACAATGTACCAGGTTACAAGAAGTTAAAGTGGATCATATTTTTAAAATAACAAGTGCAGGAGAGGTCCAGAATAGCATCCATCAGTACCACAAAGGAAGTAGCACATGCTGTGAGATTATTTCAGTGCATAGAAATGCTAAAAACGGATGCCTGTCCACATGCCTTATGTGCCCTTGATGTAACTTAAAAATGCATTCTAAGTACAACAATTTGAGATGATAAAAATTAATGTCAAGGTCAGAGTTAGCACTTTTCATCAGTAGATCTCAAAGTTTACAAAGGAGGTCAATATTATTATCCCCATTTTACAGATAACCCACAGCAAATTCCCATCCTCCTCTAACAGTTTCCCACCACTACAGTTCACTCCAATGCCTACCATATATTATGAATATTATTCATATAGGATTTTCAGAAGTGACTAATATTTTAGGTTCCATCAGTTTTGTGTTTTCCAATTCAAGATCTCTTAAAGAGGCTTGATTTTCACAGAAGGAGTGCTTAGCATTTTCTGAAAATCAGGGTCCGTTAAGGTATCTTGAGTACCTAAAATTATTAGTCAGTTTTGAAAATGTAGAACAAGGACAAGGTGAGTGTGGTGTGAATGATGTTGCCATCCTGGTCATATGACTTAGACAAGGTAGATATTCATAACTTTTTAAAAAATAAAAACTAAAGTGGAACTGGGAAAAAATTAAATACTAAAATAAAGGAAAATAAATTAAATCCATGTCCAATGGCCTCCTAATTAAAAAATGCACAAACTGGAAAATAGCACCAGTGGGTTGTTTACATTTATTAGGGCCCAGCCATATTCTGCAACCCACATTCACCTTGAGTTATACCTTACATGGCAGATAGCCTCATTGAAATTAATTAAACTACTCACACAGTAAGGTATTACTAGACTTGAGGAAGGTTATCAGAATCTGGTCCTAATTAAATTTAGCATTGTTTGAGAAACAGTCCCGAATGCATTGCTGTCAAAAGAATAAAATATTGAAATATGGTATCTATGTGTTGTGGGCACCTCTGAATTTTACCACCCTCTCCCCAAAAAAGGAATTGGAACTGTTGGATTTGGAGCCTGATCCAAAGCCCATTGAAGTAAATGAAAAGACTCCCATTGACCTCTGTGGGCTTTGGACTAGGGCTTTGGTGACAGATGTCTATACCAAAACCTCATGTTTAGACTGAATGTTGATAGGACTACATTCCCATGCCACCCGCAGCACATTAGCATATCATGGGTGGATTTGTTAATCAGAAAGAACCAGTATAGAATTGTCTGGATATGCCAATCTGGGCACTATAGTATTCTATTCTTCTTCCTTTTCCTTTGTGCTGTTTTTCCTGGTGAGGGGCATGATGGCAACATGAAGAGCAGGGAGGACCAGACCTCCCTTTCCTCTATATTGCTTTAGGGAAACCAGTGAACAGCAGCTGCAGAGTTCTTCTGTGGAAATGTATGGAGTATCTTTGTATAAAATCTCTCTGTATACATACATAGTATACAGTATATTCTGTTTTATTATATTGTATAAATAAATAAATGTGTGTACAGATTATTACATATATATGTAATAAATATAGAGAGTGAAATTTTATACAGAGCTATTCCATACATTTCCACAGAAGGATTATGCAGCTGATATTCAGTGGTTTCCCTAAAGCAGTAGCTCTCAACCTTTCCAGATTACTGTACCCCTTTCAGGAGTCTTATTTGTCTTGCGTTACCCCCAAGTTACACCTCTCTTAAAAACTACTTGCTTACAAAATCAGACATAAAAATACAAAAGTGTCACAGCACGGTATTACTGAAAAATTGCTTCCTTTCTCATTTTTACAATATAATTTTAAAATAAATCAATTGGAATATAAATACTGTACTTACATTTCAGTATATAAAGCAGTATAAACAAGTATTTGTCTGTATGAAATTTTAGTTTGCACTGACTTCGCTTGTGCTTTTTATGTAGCCTGTTGTAAAACTATGCAAATATCTAGATCTGTTGATGTACCCCTTGGAAGACCTCTGCGTATCCCCAGGGGTAAATGTACCCCTGGTTGAGAACCACTGCCCTAAAGTAATATAGTGGCCAGATAAGTTTATCCAGAGAATTCTATACCTGTTCTTTCTGATTGACATACATCCTGGGTGGATTTGTTAATGTGGTTTGGCTGGCATGGGAATGTAGTCCCAACAACGTCCCATCAAATAGATATGTGTTAGCTTTGAACAAAAGTCTTTAGTTTATTGTAATTACCTGTGCAGCAGTCACCTTTGCGTAAATTAGTCATAGTTCCCTTTACAACAGCACTTTTATGTTGTGTATAACTTATACCCTGTGTTGAATCTCACAGAATGACAAAAATGATTTAACAAGCCATAAACCAGAGGTTGTCTGGACTTTGGATTATTTTATCTATTCTCTGAGAGATCTGAAAGCTGCTGAGTGTTTTTCTCCCTCTAGCAGAAGTCTGAAGAAATTTTTCTTATTTGAATTGCGGTAACAAATGTAACTGTCAAACTATGGAAGGCTTGAGAACAGAAACATAATATTCAGACTTTTGGGGTGGTTTGAGGAAATAGTAAATGCAGCATAGAGACAAAAAGTAAACTGAAATGAAACCTGTTCTAGACCCATAGATAGAGTATGGTAGAGAATACCTAATTAAGTATTTTCACCAAAATCAGGATTTATAAGACTCCATCATCTCCTGGAGAGCCATGCATGTGTGTGTTTCACTTTCACAGTCTGGAAAGTGAGATCTGCTAGTTATATTCTCCCTTCTAATCCGAATCATATGAAATCACCTCTGCATCGAGATCCAGCTGCATGGTTGGGAGGAGAATAGTTGATACATACAACTATTGCATGGCACATGAACAAGAAGCTGTTGTAAGTTAATGCAGATGGAATCTGCAGTAACTAATGTTCTTCCCTTTGTACAGTTTGGAACCTCTCTGAAGGGAGTGTCAATGGCAGCCAAAAGTCAGAGGAGAACCCAGCCACACAGCTTCTACAAAAGCCAAGCTATTCAGGAGCCACAGAATGCAGGGAAGGCTGGGCAGCTTACACAAAAAAAAAAAAGAGATCTGAGTGGATCCATGAGTTTAGGGGGCAGAAGCCCAGCTTCTTCTGTAGAGGGGGCAAATAGCCCACAAGGAAAGAATTAAATGGAAATTTCAGATTCAAACTCATGTTTCCACTCCCCCATACTGACTCTTACATAGAAGATAATATTTTATTTTGGTAGTTTTTTTTGGGCCTGAGTCTGCTACCATTGAAGTAAATGGCAAATTTGCTATTTTCAGCTTATAAGGTACTTTGGGATCCGTTTAGATAGCAGGCTCTATTCTACTGCCTGATTGTTCTTGTTACTATAATAAGATGCTACATAAAATCTTATACCACTTGGACAGTGATAGTCAGAGCGGGGTCCTTCTCCCTTCTGCAGATAAAGGAGACCACACTTCACAAAAGCATAATATAAAATCAATTATGATTCACCTTGAGTTATCATGAGATATGTAAGAGCCCTACAAAGGAGACCCAAAGATTATGAACTAGCTCCTAAGAGAGCCATTCTACAAGGGTGGGGAAAAAAGACCTCCATGCAGAGAAAGTGAATGGATTTCTTTGATTTTTTTTTTTAAATCCAATTAATCTGGCAAAATGTAAAGGAGATAGAACAGTGTGATTCCAATGGAGTTATACCAGAGATTCATCTGGCCTGTGTTACTGTTTTCTCTGGGTCTGATAATCCATCTGCTTACCTTTTTTGCTCCCTTTGAGATTGGTGGAGATCACAGAAATACGGGGCAGGATCTATCTGCCCTTCCTGCTTTGTACCAGTGCTCTCTGGTTAGTTCTGCTTTTTGCTGAGTAACAATGGGGAGAGGAACTTTGTAGAAGGAAAATTATTCCCTGACCCAGACCCTTTCCTCCTGCAAAAAGATCACGAGAGGGGTCCCCTATAGTAAGGAAATCAGTCACAAAGATCTTCTCATGGGCACTTCTTCACATCACCCCTTCTGTGGAAAAGTCAACAGAGCCCTCCCCCATACCTCGTGTATCCTTGGGAATTCATGAGAGATCATCCATGTAAAGGCTCAGACCTGGTCTGCACTTACACAGTTATGTCAATACAATATTTATCAGGGCTGTGAAAAATTTAGAGCCCTGCGTGCCATAGATAGGTTGACCTAACCTTCAGTGTAGATGTGGCTAGGTTGAAGGAAGAATTCTTCTGTCAAGCTAGCTACCACCTCTCAGGGAGGTGGATTAACTACATCAATGGAAACTCCCCTTCCGACAACGTAGGAAGTGTCTACGCTACAGCTCTGCAGCAGTGCTGCTATAGCGCTTGTAGTGTAGACATAGCCTCAATGCCTTGGCAGCTTGCCCCCCCACTCCTTTGCCGCACCCAAGCTACCAGGAGTTTTCCAGAGCCACTGCTGCCTTTGGGACTTTTGGAAGGGTCTCCACTGAAAATCCCCAGACTTTATTATCTTTTCAAATTAATTTGCACAGGGGGAATAATTTGCATCTCCACCATATCCACCCAGATGCTCTTCCTCCCCTTCTCCCACCCCCAAGAGACGACCACAGGATCCAGGAATTAGATGAGTGCCACAGGGAAGGAGGGAGGTTTGTGTGTGGTGAGTCCCCACCAAGCATAGATCTAGGCAGGGCAATCTGGTCCTTCTGTTTGATGGAAGAGCTTGGCACCAGCATCTCTACTGGAGAAACACTGCAACAAATGAATAGTTTTAAATTAAGAACCATTGGTTTTGTTTGCCTGTGTGAAACAGTAATCTATTCTTTTTCTATCCAAATGTAAATGTAGTTAAAATCTAATAGACATTTTCTTTTCAAAGAGATGTTGTCATAGGCAATAGAATATATACAATCAACATATAACCTGATATTTAAAAGAACAAATATTTAGGCGATAATTGGAAAATAATGGGAAAATAAACATTTGTGCTGCAGAAGGATGACTCTGGAAACTGATTACACAGCCAGATCATTAAAAATTAAAAGACACAATCTGGCATGGGTTCTGTGGGCCAAGACAGGGATCTGCAAAAAGTAGGAGCCAAATATTTAAATATAGGTGCCTACAGTTTGGCATCTAAATCCATATTTAGGCATCTCCGTGAACTTTAAGAGGTGCTGAATTGTCTTGCGTTGAAATCAAACAAGATGTGGGTGTTAAGCACCTCTGAAAATCAGGCCACTTGTTTAGCTGTGTAACTTTAGCACAGCCAAGTTTGCAGATTTGACCCTTGGGATTTAATCACTTCTCTCCTATGAGGACAAAATCCATCCATAATTATCAGGGCATCTAGGGCACATTTGATAAGCTTTTCTTAGAATAGTTTAATACTCTTGTTTCTAGCACTTAACTTCTGTAAACTAATATTACAAAACTAAGAATACATACATGTATACATACATGCTATGCAATAGCATAAGACTTTTAAAAGCTTTAACAACCCAGTTTGTTTCATTCCTTTTGTTCTTCGCTTTTAAAACATTGTTTTTTCTTTTTTCCAACCAGTGTTCTGATATGTATCAGAAGGACAAAGATTCCTTCCTAGAACCCTTATGCAAGGAGGTGTGCAAGAGGTCAAAATTTGGTCCAACTTCAGTCAGTGGAAGTATTGTCATTTAGTTTAGTAGTAATGGGATTTGGACCTAGTTAACTATTTAAAATTTTTTTTGCATTGTCACTTGATCCTTTAGTTCTTCCTATTCGCTCAAGGGAAGCTACTTCAGGACAAACTCTCTTTCCTAAAATATCAATATTCAATACTCATTTGCCCTTACGTAGCACCTTACACTCAAGGACTTCACAGTGCTTTGGAAAAATTCTACTTCTCTTAAGTATTTCTAATGCACCTGTCACTGTGTGATCTAGGAACCAAAATCAAATAATGCAAACATCAATAAATTAAGCTTCATAGCACCTCTGTTATTTATTTAGACTGACAGCTGTTTGGGGCAGGGTCTGTCTTTCATAGTTGTGTGCACAGTCCAATAGGGGTGCACCATAATACAAATAATAATTTATAATAATATTTAAGTATTATCTACATTTGATAGTTGGGGAAACAGAAGCACAAAAATGTTAAGTAACTTATCCAAGTTAATTGAGTAGTAATCATCTGAGCAGAGAACAGAACCTTAAGGTTTTGGTCTGCTACTCACACCACTAACAATAATGCCTCCTTCATTGAGAAATACAATCTTAAGCCTTGATCTTACAAGCTGCACTGTTCAGGTGGACTCCAGTACCAACAAAGATCCTATTAACTTCAAAAGCAATATATTATTATGATTTTCTTAAATATTAAGAGCCCTGGTTGATCAGAATATTTCATCAGTTCTTGAACACACTGATTCAGTTAGTCTGTTTCCATATGATTTGTTTAATTCAAATTATTTTCCTTAAGTTGCTTGGAAATCATTTGAATGCAACATATTCAACATACAGTACTACACATTTAATGGTAAGAGCCGAGAGCTTCCAGGCTATGCTGAAATGGGTGGAACTCTCCACCTATATAGAGCCCCATTAATTAAAATTGATTTCTACAAAGGCACAAGCATGCAGCCATGTGGAGTAGCTTGCAAGATTAAGGTTCAACCACTACTGAACATGTAGTATCTATCACAGACAAAAAGCTCCTTGAACTGAAATCTAATCAATTTGCCATCAAGTGACACACATTTTCCTTTCTTCTAAAATGACCCTAGAAGTCTAACAGTATGTCTAAACTGAAAGAGTTACATCACCGGCAGTTACAGTGCCACTCAGAGCACTGAAGGGAAGCTGCTGTTGTGTTTTCACACTGTCAGCTGCCTGCGCAATAGCGTGTTCGCACTTGCGACACTTGAACTCAGGGATTTCCCTACACCCGCCCATGAGGGTGTTTACCCGCTCTGAATTTCCCCAACATCCCCCCCACCCCCCAGTTTTGTGAACTAGTTACATCCAGTGTTGCCAATTTAGTGATTGTTTGGAAATGTGAATTGAAATTGAAACATTAATACACACTTTAAAAGCATATACAGTGTATGATAAAATACGTGTATCTGAAAAAGTATAATAGATTTGAAAAGTATGAACATAGACTAGCTTCCTTGTACAGCTGTTTATGACAATGTCAGTGCATTCATTTTGGTGATGTTGGCCAACCTAATAATTTCAAATTATGATTTGTAAGCAAAGTCTAAATGAGCTCTCCCTCACAGCTAGTGATGAACTGGGGGTTGAGGGGAAAGGCTTCAGGACCAGATTGTATTTACATTCACACCTAATCTACCTAGGTATCCAGCAAACAGAGCTGTGTTGCCCAAGTGATAGAGTTTGGCTGGGGTTGGGTTACAAACCACTTGAATGTGGGGGCGGGGGGTGGGGGAGAGGTGTAATGAAATGATGTTCTTATTGTATGAGTAAAGGGCAGTAGAACTTAGAATTAGCCTGTGCTGATTGAGGGCATCGGGAGAGAGGGTGGGGACAGGTGTTTTGGTTGATGGTCTGCCTGAGTCACAAGTACTATTAGACCTGCCCCTGTCCACTGTTTAAAGGCAGAGCTGATTAGGCTCCATAGATATTCTTTGTTTTGTTAAGTGATCACTACAGCTGAAATCACTGATAATCAGGTCTAAGTGCTTAGACCTGCAGTGGGACAGTGTTTCTATGGAAGAGATGGCCCAGTCTGCACTAGCAGCGAGGTTCCCACACTGAGAGCTTAGCTAAAATCACTGAGAGCTGGGTGGAACCTCAAGAGACCAACTGTGGCAGGTGGTAGCAGAAGGTGACGGCGCAGGGCCATTGGCAACAGAGCAATGGAGTGAACGGTGGCACAACGAACGACAATGGCCAAAGCGAACAGTGAGCAGCTGGAGGAACAAGCAAGGTGCCTTCTTCCCCCGCACCTGGGAGATGAACTCATGTGAAAGCACCTCTGAACTCTGAGTCTCCACTACCAAGGACAACACTAGTGAGTGTTAATGAGGCTGTTAAGAATGTTGGAGACACAACACAGTTCCTGTGAACAAACATGACCGTGGCATCGTACTTTCTATTTAAGCAAGAGATACCACACACTACAAACTGGAGGCCAATGTTAAGTGCATTGTCACTTGTTCATCCTGAAGTTGAATACTGGTTCCGAACAAGACCAGCAAATGCTCACCATCTTTCTGAAAGAAATGCAACTGACTGGCTAGATGCATGTAGTGCAACAGTGAAAGACTCAACAGTTTGAAAAAGTGAAGAACTCTCTCACCACATTTAAAAAATTTGCATACATGGCTGATGAATTCACCAGTGCAAATGGTCATCAAGTTTTAAGTCACTGTGTACGTCATCTTGATGTCAATGGTAGGCCAGTAGAAGCATTTCTAGATGTTCAAGTTATAGCAGACAGATTTGCTGCATCTGTGACAACCCACATCTTAGAAGAGTTAAATGGTTGTCAGTGGGACCCCAAACAGATAGCTGCTTGTGCATTTGATGGAGATGCAAACTTCTCTGGAAGACATGGTGGAGCACAAGCTTTGCTCAGAGAAAAGTGTAACCCTAGTCTCTCCTATACACACTGCAGAGGCCATCTACTCCAACTAGCACTAATATGAGCTGCAGACTCTTCAAAAGACATTTTAAAAAGCTATAAATTTAATGTCTTCATTATACTCTTTTTTTTTTTTTTCAGCAAGAGTCCAAAAAGGCTGAATATCTTGGAAAATATAGAAGATACACTGGGACTGAAGTTCAAATTAGTCCAACCTGGGAAAACCTTCTGGCTTTCTCATGAGCGATTCTTGGCTGTTGTCTTAAAATTACTCCAGCCATTATTACTGGCTTTGGAAAGTATCTACCAAGGTGGGATGGATCTAAGTAGTGAGGCTGGTGGATTACTTTTGCTACTACGTTCAGAGAAGACTATTGCCATTCTCTCTCTTGTAAGTCTACTGTTGTAACCACTTGGGTCATTAAACAACGCCGTCCATGCATCTGCTACAACATTAGTAGATCTTTGTCCACCAATAGAAGCTACATTTGGATCAATCAGAGAGCTATCCATTGAAAAAGTACTGGAAGAAGCAAAGACTTCAGTCCAGAAGTTTACTAATGAAGGGTTTAGCATATCGCCATATTTGGGGTCGGGAAGGAATTTTCCTCCAGGGCAGATTGGAAGAGGCCCTGGAGGTTTTTCACCTTTCTCTGTAGCATGGGGCACGGGTCACTTGCTGGAGGATTCTCTGCTCCTTGAAGTCTTTAAACCACGATTTGAGGACTTCAATAGCTCAGACATAGGTGAGAGGTTTTTCGCAGGAGTAGGTGGATGAGATTCTGTGGCCTGCATTGTGCAGGAGGTCGGACTAGATGATCATAATGGTCCCTTCTGACCTTAGTATCTATGAATCCTTAAGTGAAGAGGACAAGAAGTGTTTGTTAAGACAACTGAAAAAGTACACACACTTGATTCTTAAAAATCTACAACAGCGACTTCTAGATTCTACTCAACCTCTACGTAGCTTTTACAGATCCCTGTCGTATAAAACACCGACTGTTGAGTGGAGTGAGGCCCTACCAGCGCTGGAGTTGCCATGTGCTCAGGACAGAAATAGAGAATTTGAACACAGAGTGGAATATCATATGACAAATGAATGAAGATTTGGCTTTCTTTTTTATCATCACTAGTGGCTTGACCCAATCTTTGTGCTATGTTTCCTGGGCTGAAAGAAGTAGGAATCCTCTCTTGCTACTCCCGGTCACAACAGCTACAGTTGAGCGTTCTTTTTCATCATTGAATAGAATTTTGTGTTTTGAAAAAAGTCACCTTCTGCCTGATCATGTGAATGAACTAATGAGCATATCAATTGAAGGAATGGAAGTACCGGCCACACGAGAAGCCACCAAAGATGGATGCATTGCATTCAAGAAGTTCATTAACAGAGTTGTGCAAAATTATAACAAGAAACCAAGAAGGATGTAGGTGTAGTGCTTCATAGAAGGCTTGAGTAGCCAACTTTAATTTGTGTGATGATTTGAAAATCTAATAAAATGGTCATGAAACATTTTTCAGTTTTTTACTATGGTGCCATGCAGCCCACCTTCACCCTCACGGTCTATCCCTCATTGGCCCTGACACCTCCCCTTCCCCCCCCGTAAATTTGAACACACACCCCCTAATTTCAATTCCTGGGAAAACACTGCTTGTAGTGGTATTCGGAGTGGTGCACTCAGGGCAGTTATCCCACAGAGCATCTTTTCCTCTTCCACCTCCAAGAGTTTTGAGAAGGTGGAGGCGGTCGCAGGGCATCCTGGGTCCTATCCTGTGATGCATTGCTTTGCATCCCATCAATCCCTGTGCTTCCGTCTGCACTTGGCGCCATCTTTCAACAGTTTGTGTACTGCACACTCTGCCTCTTCGGTCTGTAGGAATGGATCCCTCACTGCTCACCAATATGCTGCTCGCTCTCACTAACACATCACAAGTGGCAGTGGAGTTATTCCTTAAACTACAAAGGCAAGAGGAGTTCAACACTGATCTCGCCACGTGTAGTGACTACGACATGAGATTGCTTGTGGCATTCACAGAGGTGCTGACCACAGTGGAACACCGCTTTTGGGCTTGAGAAACAAACACTGAGTGGTGGGATCACATTGTGATGCACGTCTGGGATGACAAGCAGTGGCTGCAGAACCTTCAGATGAAGAAAGCCACATTCATGGGACTGTGTGATGAACTCGCCCCAACCCTGCGGCACAAGGACACGAGAATGAGAGCTGCCTTTTTGTTGGAGAAGCATGTGACGATTTAACTGTGGAAGCTGGCTACTCCAGACTGCTACCGATCGATCGCTAACCAATTCAGAGTGGGAAAGTTAATCGTTGGACGCGTGTTGATGGAAGTGTGCAAAGCCATTAATTGCATCTGCTCCTAAAGACCGTGACTCTGGGCAAAGTGCATGACGTGGAAGGCTTTGCACAAATGGGCTTCCCTAACTGTGGAGGGGCAATAGATGGCATGCATATTCCAATTCTGGCACCAGACCACCTAGCCACCGAGTACATTAATCGGAAGCGGTATTTCTCTATAGTATTCCAGGTGATTGTGGATCACCATGGGCGTTTCACAGACATTAACGCAGGCTGGTCCAGAAAGGTGCATGACACACGCATCTTTCAGAACACTGGCCTGTTCAGGAAGCTGCAAGCAGGAACTTTCTTCCCGGACCAGAAGATCACCTAGGGGAAGTCGAAATGCCCATTGTGATCCTGGGAGATTCTGCTTACGCCTTAATGTCGTGGATAATGAAGCCCTACACAGGGCACCTTGACAGCAGCAAGGAGCGATTGAACAACAGGCTGAGCAAGTGCAGAATGACTGTTGAGTGTGCTTTTGGCCATTTAAAGGCCCATTGGCACTGCCTATATGGGAGGCTGGACCTGGCCGATGACAATATTCCTATGCTTATGGCCGCTTGCTGTATGCTCCATATTATTTGTGAAGGGAAGGGTGAAAGCTTCACTCAGGGTTGGACCGCTGAGGCTCAGCGCCTGGAGGCTGAATTTGAACAGCCAGAGACCAGGCTATTAGAGGGGTGCAGCGCAGGGCTATAAGGATCAGGGATACCTTGAGGCAGCAACGTGAAGCTGAAATCTACTAATATTTGTTGCTATGCTCGGGAGTGCAGTGCTTGTAATGCTAGGAGGTGATTGTGATTGGTGCAGATGATGCACTATGAAAGTTTAAGAAAATGGCCTGTTGCTCTGCAGGGCTCTGTTTGCTTTCAGTTAATGGACTAAAGATTGCTTTCAAACCAAAACAATTATTTTATTAAAAAATAATAACTGGAGGGGAGAGACAAACAAAAAAAACACATTGGAACTGAGGAGGATGGGGGAAGGGAGGGTCCCAGGAGGAGGTGGGGTCCCAGGATGGTTAAAGATTTGTGTATGTCTAAGTATCATAAGCAACCTTGTCCTTTGGAGTACAGTGTAGCGGGTAGTGTACTTCGTCAGGGCTAAACTGCAGAGGGACGAGTGTTGAGTGCAGTGGGTACTGGGAGTCCGCAGGGCTGGACTGTGATGGGGCAGGAGTGGAATGCAGGGGGTACAGACTGGAGCCAGGAGGTTGACAGGAGTGTGCTGGCGTTGTCTGGGGGCAGCACAGGAAAGAGTTTTGTGACAGCGGCTGCAGGGGAGGGAGGGTGCGGAGCTGCTCGGTTTGTAGTGCTAGTATTGCCTGGAGCGTGTGTCTGCTTGGTGCTCCATAACCTTTAAGAGCTGCTTCATGGCTTCATCCTGGCATGCCGCGTTCTCCTTTTGGTCCCTCTTCTCGCTGTCCCACCACTCCTTCAATTCTTGTTTTTTGGCCGCAGAGTGCATCATGACATAATGTAGAAAGTCCTCCTTAGTTCTTCGTGGCCACTTACCAATTCTGCATACCATTCAGCCGGCGATAACAAAGAGAGAGGCTGAGCTCCCACGATCATCTCTGTGAAGCCAAAATGCAACATTTTACAGAAGCAGTATTGTTTGCAACACCCCATTGATTCAATGATTTAAAACACAGCCACTATTCGCATAGCACTCACTAACTGGCTGACCCCAGGCAAGCGCATGTGAGCCACAAGGCCCCCAAAATGGTGAGTGACCACAGGGGCAGGGGAAATCAGTGTTCCAGGACTGTACTGTACACTGGGCACATGGCTCTTGGGGAGAGCCAACACTGTAGGGGGAGCCTTATAATCATTACTGTACCCACATTTTCCACAGGCTGTGTTCATTATGGAAGATATCTCACTGCTGAGGGTGAGCAGGGAATCAAGGGAGGGTCTTCTCCAAGACTGCAGCTTCCGCCCTGGCCCTTATGTGGCTCGCCTGTTTGCAGCAATGATCCCCTGCTCCCTCTCCCCCCAGTGATGGCAGAGTGGCGTAGGAAAGTTACCCTGAATGGGGCAAGAAACAGACCAGCTTTGCCAAAGAGTTTCATGGAGATCTCTGAGGCAGATTCCCATGAAGTGAGGGAGTCAATCAACACCCTGTTCTGCCACTCAGACTAGGCATGTGGTGGTACCTACATCATGCGGACACAAGCCTGCTTTATGCAGCCCACCTGCACCCAACAACTCACTTCAGTGATTCCCAAAATCAAAGCCACTTACCAGGGGCCTCCTCTCCTGTTTGCACTTCACCAAGCTCCGACAGCTGTGACTGGCTAGCCTCCTCCGGAGTAGAGAATAGCTCCTGGCTGCATGCATCTCTGACTGCCGAGTCGTCCTCTGCCTCTGGGTCCCCCTCCCCCTCCAAATCCTCATCCAAGATTTCCTCCTCCTGGCTCTGTCCACTCTCGACTGGCATGTGAGTCACTGAAGTATCCACAGTGGCCTTCGCAGTAGAGGTGGGGTCACCACCAAGTATCGCATCCAGCTCTTTGTAAAACCAGCAGTTCATGGGCACAGCACTGGAGTGGTGGTTTGCCTTCCGCGCCTTGTGGTAGGCATTCTGCAGCTCCTTCACTTTGACCCCGCACTGCAAGGTGTCCTGGTCATGGCCGCTTTCTGTCATGCATCTGTCATAATTCCTACGGCTGGAGTACAGCTGGACTGGACATCCTCCTCTCCCCAAATGTGGATGAGGTCCAGCAGCTCGGCATTGCTCCAAGCAGGGGATTGCCTGGTGCATGGAGCAGACATTGTCACCTGGAAAGATGTGCTGAGACCACTGCACTCATCAAGCAAACAGGAAGGGGACTTTCAAAATTCCCAAGGAATTTAAGGGGTAGGGCTCATGGTTGGTCACCTGAAGGCAGGGCAGTAGAATTCAAACTGATGACCAGAGAGGTTAGAACAGGCATTGTGGAGCACCTCCCGGAGGCCAATTGCAGTGCTGTAATCAACCGGGGTGTCTATTACTAGCACCACGGTGCAGAAATCTGTATGTCTCTCATCAGGGTGGTTTTTTTTACAGCACTGCAACCGTGCAGTTTCTGCATACTAAGTGGCTTGGCAGTGTGTACACCTCAGGAGTTACAGCTCAGAAAGCTGCTTTACTGCACAGAAACTTGCCAGTGTAGACAAGGCCTAATACTATAACTGTTATGAGCTGGTTTATGTATTGAGCTAAACCGCACTGATACTGATGAGTGTGAACATGCCCCTCATTTAGTGTAGCTGTATGAGACTGCTAAAGAGGCCCAACCTAAAACAAGGCATAATGAAGTCTGCCCAAAACCTAGCACCATGGGGGTGGAGGGTTCCACTGGCTATTGTTCTGAGTAGGTGTGTGTGGATTGTGTGCGTGAAAAAGACAAGCTGGAATGCAGACAAGAAACTGAGGGAACAGCTACACTGGAAACCTCAAAACGCTGTCGCGGGAGTGCTCCTGTGGCAGCGCTTTGAAGTGCGAGTATGGTCGTGCGCGAGCGCTGGGAGAGAGCTCTCCTAGCGCTCCTGGTAATCCACCTCCACAAGGGGATTAGCTCCGAGGACTGGGAGCACGGCTCCCAGTGCTCGGAGCCTGTTTACGCTAGCACTTTAAAGCGCTCTGACTTGCTGCGCTCAGGGGAGTGATTTTTCACACCCCTGAGCCAGCAAGTTAGAGCGCTATAAAATGTAAGTGTAGCCAAGCCCTGAGAGAGAGTCAGAGACCAAAAAAGGAAAGTCAAGCAGCATCTGGCAGCAGTGTATTTCTGGGAGAAAAGTAGAGAGAGGTTCTAGGTCAGGGATGTTGGTCTATAAGCCAATTAACCTTTTGATTTTAGTTCCTCCTGCATTTACAGAAGTAGGACTTTGTACATTCCTTGTAAATAAACAAGATTGTATCAGAGAAAATACTAGCCTCTATTGTCAATTTCTACTAACAATTAGAACTACCAAGAAGCCCTGAAACTCAGGCTTTGTCACACGACTGTTGTCTGCTAAACCTTTGTTTATGTGTTTATGTTTATGTGTTTATGTTTGTGTGAATTCCCCCCCCTTCCCCCACTGACATAAGTTTCACCGACAAAAGCGCTGGTGTGTTCACTGGAGGTGGTTTAATTTTGCCTACGGGAGAAATCTCCCGCCACCATAGAGCAGCTACACAGGAGACCTTACAGTGGTGCAGCCACAGCAGTAGAGCTGTGCCGCTGTAAGGTCTGTGTGTAGACATAGCCTTAGACTAGTGCTTGTTGTGTCAGAAAGGGGTAACAAGTCCAGTCAGGTTCTTTGTTCTGCCTCTTCACGGTTTCAAAAAGAAAACAAAACACAGTAACCGAATAATTTTGTTAAACAGATAAAAAATAGTCATGCGTGTATTTTTCATTCTAATTCTTATTCTAAAGTGTTCATGCCTTTGTGCACTAATGTAAATTAGCATCAGAAGTGATGCTTTCTTCTCTGCTGATTGCCAAATTATTTAAGGAAAATAATCTGACCATAACAAATCATATGGGAATAGATGAATGGAGGCCTCAGTCCTACAGTGAATTTGCAGGAGCAGCCCCCTGCACAAGGTTCAGTGCAGGATCAGGGCCTTAGACAGCATGGTAAAGGACTTACAAAACATGATTATCAGACAGCGATCTGAATAGTTAAGAAATGAACATATATAACATTACTTTCCTTATTTTATTAAACAGGCTAGTGTAGTCTAAGTATTCTTAATGGGTTTATATTAACTAATTTAGCATTGTATTTGACTTCAGGTCCATTGTATGTTTGATACATTCATATCAGAAAAATGTGCTGAAATTAGTGTCACATGTGCCTAGAATAAAATGAACAGTATTGATGTTACCTCCATTGTGTACTTAGCCTTGATGTTTAGCCTTGATCTAAAAGGCAAATGAAAGATTAGGTATTAAACTCTAACTGAAAAAAGATTAGTCAATATTTACTCAAAATAGCCAATGTTTTGTGTGATCTAACTTTTAAAACTGATATTTATTTTATGTTTAATCCATAGCACTGAAAGATTAATAAATTGGTTCCATCCATAATGCTACTTTGCATTTATATAATACCTATCTGAGGATTTTATTTGCTTTACAAACATTAATGAATCAAGTCTCACAACAACCCCCTGAGCAGACAGATACTATTGTCCCCGCTGCACCAGTAAAAACTTATAGTGTAGACTGGCTAAGCTGCAGTTCCTACCAATGCAGTTTACCCATGCTTGAAATTGGAGTCAAGCTGCATCAATGCAAATCCTGGCTTACTGTGGTTTTGCCTATCTATATTAGGGGTTTAACACCAGTAAAATACACTGGTGACTCTTACCAATGGCTGAAATCCCCAGGGTAGACAAGGCTTTTGAATAGTAGTAGCACATTTAATTTGTTTCTAGCCAGCCTTCTGAAAGATCATATGCATATAATGAATTCCCCATGATTGCATTTTACCATGAATCACTGCATTTTAGCTGTGGGCTATTTTTTTAACCCTCCCTTTCCCTCCATCTCTACATCTAGAGATGTGTTTAAATTTTTCTGATGTATTTAGCTTCATGGATAGTGCCATGATTCATAATAGTGAGTATACACTGCCAACTTCTGCAGGTATTTTCTTGTAAAATGATGTAAAAACAACTATTTTTATTAATAACTGTGAGTGAAGATAGTGTTTGAAAAAGGTGTCAGACTGACTGCAGTGGAAATTGCCACAAAACAAGTACTAAATAAGTCAGTGGCAAAGCAAGCCTTCCCATACTGTCGAGCCCTGAGCTGGAGGGACACCTGGAAGAGAGTAAGGCCTGGTCTATGCTAGAAAATAAGATCACTTTACTACATTGGTTAGAGCTGTGAAAAATCCACACTCCTGAGGCAACATTGTTAAGCCGACCTAAGTCCCTGTGTAGACAGCACTAGGTCAATGGAATAATTTTTTCGTTGACATAGCTACTGCCACCTGGGGAGATGTATTACCTACGCCAACAGGAGAATCCCTCCCGTCGGCTTAGTTAGCATCTACACTGAAGTGCTACGGTGGCATAGCTGCAGCGATGGAGCTGTGCTGCTGTAGCATTTTAAGTGTAGACAAGCCCTAAGGGAGTAGTTTGGTCTATATTCCTACCTACACATTGACCTCTCTGCCAAGGGCGCCAGTTAGCATCAGTTCTGATAGTGGGTTTTTTTATGTCGATGAATAATGTATTGTGGATGTGATATTCTCTAACGGGAATGTTAAGAGAACACTGACATTATATTAGACTGTATCTTGAAATTTGCCTTCTGAATACCATTTTGCTGACTTCCCCATTTAGCCATAGATTCCGCATTTCAAAGATTAATGTTAAGTTTTATCAGTGTTTCTAAAGATAGACCTTGTATCAATGTTATGATAGAGAGATGGTGGCCTTGGACAACCATAAAACAGCTGATATACAAGTTTTCACCAAACTGTCATTCTCCAGTGTTCTTTAACTTACCCAAGCATGTATTTGACTCTCATACCACTCACTTTGAGTCTAGCAGTGTATTTTGTTCCAAAATAGGTGCCAAATGTCTGACATTGTTTAACTAAAATTGTTTCTAAGCAGTATTATTTTGCTTGCTAATTATGCCAGTATAACTCAGAACTATAAGTATTTAACATCTGTCAGTATTTTCTCTGCATGTAAACAGTGCAATTTTTTTCAGCCCAAAGTAAAGATCCACACTTGAGAAACAAAGTAAACTCAATTATCTGGCAAACTCTTTTATCTAAGTAGAGGTCAAATGCCTTCATGTATGTCAAATCCATTGGAAAGACCGTCATTTATCCAAAACTCTATTTGTCTGAATATTTTTCATATTCCCATTCTCACTCAGATAATACTAAGATCTCATATATGGTTTTTCATACATAGATCATAGACAAAGTTTCATTATATTCATATCTTATTTAAATGATAAACATGGAATGAGTTGTCATGGTATATTAAGATCATCCTGGTATGTGCTGCATATTACGCATCTTTCAAATGTGATCACGTTCAAAAAGATTGCCATTGAAGTCAGTAGGAGTTTTACTAATGACTTCAATGTTTGGTCCAGTGTGAGTGCTACCTATGTATCTTCTGAGCCATATCTTGTTACTTTACTGGTAAAACCAATATGATATTGCTGTCAGTACTGCAGAGCCAACATGCATGAGGAAAAAGTTGCATTGTGTTTTGTCTCATGCATTATCAGATAAGTTGTGATTACAGAAACTTTAAAGCAGGGATGGGCATGAACCAAATTCCTGGATCAAAAATCCTCCAAACTTTGGGAAGGTTGAAATCTGAGTCCAAACTTTGCAACTTGGGCCCTTCTCTAATTATTAAGGTTTATACACGGTGCAAAACTTACCCTTATCAGTGAGCACTTACACGCAGAGTTGTTGCCCAATTAAGTGAAGTAGACCCGTTGGAGAGTATCCCAAGAGGAGCAGGCTAACAGGAATGATTTGTGTGCCCAGCGTATCCAGGTATCCCTCAGAGAACAGCATGGTTGATAGAATAGTAATCAGATAATGCTGTCTCGTGAAAACTACTTTGAGACTCTTAACTTGTGGAACCTTTGCTAAGGAGAAAGACACTTTAATTTTGAGATTTTAAATATATCGGTAATTATTGTGATTAGTGACTATACTTCAACAGCATAATGAATGTACCTGTCTGTGCCTATGCTGTTCATTAATGTTGCCAAGAGACTAGTGTGAATCACATTATTACATTCATGCCTTATGACTTTTAGAGAATCAAAATTTAATGGTGTGTTTTGTTTTTGTTTTTCTCATTAGGCTCATGCAAAAATTTGGCATAACTACAACACACGCTTTCGGCCATATCAGAAGGGTTTTTTGTCAATAACCTTGGGATCCCACTGGATTGAACCTAACAAATCAGATGATACTTTGGACATTAATAAGTGTCAGCAGTCCATGGAGAGAGTGCTAGGATGGTTTGCCAAGCCCATTCATGGGGATGGGGATTACCCAGAAGAACTGAAAAATAAATTATATTCTTTTCTGCCCAACTTTACTGAGGCTGAGAAAAACTATATAAAAGGAACAGCTGACTTCTTTGCATTTTCCTTTGGTCCTAATAATTTTAAACCCCCAAACACACTAGCTAAAATGGGACAAAATTTGTCACTCAATTTGAGGGAAGTACTGAATTGGATTAAATTGGAATACACCAATCCCAGAATCCTGATTGCAGAGAATGGTTGGTTTACTGACAGCCATGTGAAAACAGAAGACACCACAGCCATCTACATGATGAAGAACTTCATTAATAAGGTTTTACAAGGTTTGTATACAAATCCAGTACTTTTAAAACATTCAGTGTTTCTTTAAAGAAGATACTGTTGACTAAGTTTATTGTTAGTAATTATTTGTATTGCAGTAGCACCAAACCATGGTCCTGGGGCCCATTGTGCTCAAACACAGAACAAAAGATGATCCCTGCCATAAAGAACTTAGGCCCAACATTTATGCTTGGTTTTTACAAAACAATATGAGTAGGAAGTCTTGTTCATTACATTTCTTTCAATTCAAACTGTCTGTTTTTATTTTACATGTTACCGTGTACCATTGGAAATGTTACTACGTGAGAAGCAAACAGTAAAAATGCCTACTAGCAAAAGTTAAATTGACAAGTCTAGGTTCATTATCCAAACTTAGAAAAATGCAAAAAGTAAATAAATGGCAGAAATGGAAATGATTCTTTAGCTCTAACATGTAACACAAGTTATTATTATTTTAAATACACAATTTTCATCTTTATAGTGTCCCTTTTTAAGGCCTAAGTAGTGGAAAACTTTTTGAAGGTTAAAAGCTTGCATTTTGTATTACGTGTAAATAATTCCAATAATACTTAATTCCTCTACAGATGCAACATTTGTTTCCCCTGCCCCACACACAGTTTTCTATTTTTCCTCATTCTGTTAGTGACACCTATTGGTTGTGATAAACAACAGTAGCACAGAGTTTTGCAGACAGATTCCTCTGTGTTGGCTATTGTTTTAGCATGTGACATGCCACATTAAAAACATGGAATGACTCAGACCCAAGAATTTACCTTCCCTTAGAAGGAAAAGTGCTACCGGTCACTTATGGCAGCTAACTTGCTGAATCTTTAAAGTTCAAGACATGCTGTGTTATTCCATGGGGGAAAGAAAGAATGATTTTAAAGATACATTTTGATACTGGGGTAAACTTTCAGCTATATTGAACTTAAAGATGGCCCCAAATCATAAAGTTCAAATGTGCATCCAGATCCCAACTTTCATAATGTTTGAGAATGTTAAACTCCAGCATTGTGGTTCAAGCTATTACAGGTGCCATGTAGATACAGTAGCAAAGTTCAGGTGCAGATCTGGACTTGGAGATGTTGTCTCTGTTTTAAAAAATCCACAATTTGCTTGTAATAAATAACTAATCACAAAAGAAACTTGTTTGAACAAAACATATTTCCCTCTCAGCCACTTTCCTGTCCTACTAGATCTTGCAGTGAATTTTGTATGGCTGAATTTGACATCACGATTACTTCCATCGACAGATTTCATAGTACATAATCTTGTACTTGTTATGTCCTTCTAGAAACAAACTGATGTAGACACTGATTTGTGAGGGAGACTATTTTATTTGGATATGGTGCTACAGACCCCTGTCCAATGAAAGACACTATAGCAGCCAAGTTCTCAGTCTGAAAACAAATTTTATTTTGTAATTTAATTTAAATCCATTTGGTAAGTTTAGGAGAAAAAAAAATTCAGGTTTCCACACACTTTTCCACTCTGTAACTGATAAGTGCACAATAAATTTGCAAGTTGTAAGTTCAGTAACTTGATATCTGTAGACATTTAAAAATAAAATTACATCCAGATGTAAACCTTTAGAATAAAAAAAAGTGATTATGCTGAAATTTTGAAGGATGTAAACACACTGTAAGATAAGTTAGCAGAACTAGATTGTTCTTTTATAAAGGTTTCACTGTGAAGAGCTGGCAATGGGAATAGTTTGTAGATCTGCTTTTAAGAAGTACTTGGTAATGTTCAGACAATAGGAATTGTGAGGGGAGAGCGTAGAATTGTTTCTATTTATACAAGGTGCATAACCTTGACTTCAGAATACAAAATGGCCTCCTTAATAACAGGCTCATTGTGAGGTACACTCATCTTTTGCCTATCTATGAATAACATCTGGAACACATACATATTTTACTGATACAATATGGTTTCAAGAGATAATATGAAATACTATTCTATGGTAGATCAGACTGGATAATTTTTACCAAAAATTAGCACCCATATAAGTCAACAGTATGTAATAGGATAGCTGCTAATGGAAGCATAATACGAGAAGCTGGGTAATACTTTATACCTGCTGGTTCAAGGAAACTTGACCCTCTGAAGTCAGTGAAATTAGAATTTGACCTTATTTCTTCAGTACTGTAGTGTCCCCTCATTTTTCACCCTAAGATAATTAAAATGTTTTGAATCACTAAAATACATGCTGTATATAAGTCATTATTGCAAGAGAGCTGGCTAATGTATAGTGTACCAGGACACAGTGGGGAATGCAGAATTTGGTAGTATGTGGCAAGCCTGTCAATGAAGCAAGAGGCATATCACATGCTGTCCCTTTGGCTGAAGCCTGACACCACAACTGCATGATAAAAATGCCTGAGTCTTGTTTCTTCTACATCTTCTACCACTGTCAGAGCTGTACCAGTAAAGTTTACAGCTTTGATTTTTTCCAGTATAGACATATGTATAGACAGTGCTGTGCTATATGCATAGCATGTCCAGAAAATTGATGCTTTATATTTTTTCTGCTTAAATCTGTTTGTAAATCACCTTTAACAAACGCTCTGTTTCCAATATAAGTTGATTGTCAGGTACTTACTAAAGATAAAGAAACAATAAAGAGAAATAAGAGGCAAATGAAGTTAAATAATTAAATAAGTCCTAGGTGGTGGGATGAGGATGTGAGAAGAGGAATGAGGTGTTCCTGAATGGCCCTTTGCTGGAGTGATGGGAAAACTAATTAAGTTTGATGTGTCCATTGATGTTGATTCTTTCCATGCTTCACTCACCTTCATTTGTCTCCTCTTCTTGCTTTCACTTCCAGACTCAAATTCTTTCCCCAGAGGGGCTTCATCTGCCATTAGACTTTATCAATCCCTATTTCCCCTCCAGGTGCAGCATATAAAACTAATTGGCCCCTTCTGGCCCAAATTAAGCTACTCAGAGCTTTTGTAGGGTGGACACACCATCTCAGGGTTCCACAGGGTTCTGTTCTTGGTCCCGTTCTCTTTCCTCTCTACATCTTATTTCTGTGTAATCTCATCCGAACACAAATTCAACTACCATCTTTATGCTGACAACTCATAGATCTACCTCTACTTCAATCCTGACTCTTTCTGTCAAAACTAAAATCTCAGCCAGTCTCTGACATCTCCTCGTGGATGTCTAGCTGTAGCTAAAGCTCAACATGATTAAAGCAGAGCTCTTAATCTGCCCTCTCTCCCCCTCCCCCCACAACACTTCCTTCCTATCTCTTTTCTCCAGTCACTGTAGGCAACACCATCCTGTCTGTCACTGAAGCCTGTAACTTGGTCATCCTCTTCAACCTGGATTTCTCTACGTCCTCAATCCAGGTTGTATCTAAATTTTACTGATTCTTCCTTCACAACATCTCTGTGATATGCCCTTTCCTATCCATCCACACAGCTAAAATTCTTCTCCAGGCTCTCCTCATCTCACATCTTGATTATTGCAACAGCCTTCTTTCTGGCCTTGCCAAATGCAGTCTTGCCCAACTCATATCCACCTCAGAGAGATGGATTTTACGACAGTGATGGAAGAAACCCCTCTGTTGCTGTAGTGTCTGTACTACAGCAGCACAGCTGCAGCACGACGGTTGTGCCGCTGTAGCTTTTCTAGTGCAGACATACCCTTAGTTCCTTAAAAATATTTTTCTAATTGCTTTGATAGTGAAAAAATGCTATTTAACAGCATGTATATGTTGCCATGGTTTTGCTACTTGTTAGAATCACACTCGTGAGTGATTACCTAGGCGCCAAATCCATGGGTGCTCCAGGGCTGGATCACCTAAGGAAAAAAATAGTGGGTGCTCAGCACCCATTGGGAGCCCTTCAGATCAGCTCCTCTCCACCACAACCCTCCCACCCTCTGGCAGGGCCCTCCAATCAGCTCCCCTATCCCCAGTGCCTCCTACCTGCTGGTGATCAGCTGTTCAGCGGTGTACAGGACACGCTAGGGAGGGATGGGGAGGATCAGGGGCAGGAAGAGGTCAGGGGAGGGGGCTGAAGGGGGTGGGAAGAGGTGGGGCGGAAGTGGAGCAGGGGCGTGAAGAGGTGGGGCTGGGATGCGGGTTTGGGTGACGGGGTGGAGTGGGGGCGGGACCTGGGGCGGAGCGAGGGTCAAGCACGCCCAGGGAACTTGGGAAGTTAGCGGCTCTGAGTGATGAGAAACAGGTAGTTTCATAATACACGACACTCTCTTTACCTTGTTATAATGCATGCTCATACTGTAAATCATACTGAATTTATTAATGAATATTTTAACATATAACACATTTTTATTTATTTCTCCTATGCAGCTATTAAATACGACAGAATAGATGTGTTTGGTTACACAGCCTGGTCTCTCCTTGATGGCTTTGAATGGCAACATGCCTACAGCACTAGACGTGGATTATTTTATGTAGATTTCAACAGTAAACAGAAAGAAAGGATTCCAAAGTCATCTGCACTGTATTACAAGGAAATAATTCAAGAAAATGGCTTCTTTCTGAAAGAGTCTACTGCAGCTTTGCAAGGTCAATTTCCCTGTGACTTTTCCTGGGGTATCACAGAGTCCGTTCTTAAGGTAAGCTTAATGTACTGTAAACAACAGTTATTTTTGCTACATACAACAGTTAATAACAATAGTACTTTGTACGTATGTATGTGTGATATGGGGCTGGGCTTACCAGTGGCATTGCCTAGTGGCTAGGTCACTCCTCTTCCCCATTTCCAGTGCCCCTCGCCAGCAACCGCTGTTCCCTTCAATTTTTTACATCCATGTGCGGAATTAATTTTATGTGCACCAATATGGAGGTGATGTGTGACACATCACCTTTATATTGTTGCACGTAACAACAAAAATCATGTGAAGGAGTAGGGCCGAGGGGTTTGGTGTGCGGGAGGGGGCTCAGGCCTGGGGAAGAGGGTTATGGTATGGGGGGATGAGGGCTCTGGCTGGGGATGCAGGCTCTGGGGTGGGGCCAGGGATAAGGGGTTTGGGATGCGGGATGGGGCTCAGGGCTGCGGCAGAGGGTTGAGGGGGGTGGCTCTGGGGGTGGGGTGGGGATAGGGGTTTGGGGTGCAGGCTTCCCCAGGGCTGCAGTGGGGAGAGAGGACTCCCCCCAGCCCTCTCTCGCTGCAGCAGCTAGGGTAAGGGAGAGGCGCCTCTCCCCGGCTGCGGCAGCTTCGGCGGGGTGGGTCTGGGCTGGGCCAGGCCATGGGAGGGGCTCCTCTCCCCTAGCCACGGCAAGTCTGGGGCAGGTCCGCACTGGGGCCAGCAGGGAGGAGCGCCTCTCCCCACCGTGGCAGGTCTGTGCTGGGAGAGGCATCTCTCCCCACCACAGCCCCGAGCCCCTGCACAGGACTTAATAGGCAGCTGCGCAGTCGGGCAGCTTAGAGGAAACTTAGCCGGCAATTACTCCAATACTGTGTGAACCCACCTTTTGATGGGTGGTGACTCGGCCCTCTGGCCAGGTCACTGATTTAGTTTGTCCCCTTCTGTCCAGACAAATATATAGAGTTTCATGTCCTCACAACGGGAAGGGTTTTCAGCCCATCTCTGGACCCCTTACATGTGGCTCTTCCTCACCCCGAGGCTCTCAGTGTTTCTATCCCTCCTTACTTTGGAAAGGAGGGCTGGAAGGGAGGCTTTTGCCCCCTCCACAATAAGGGTGGTTGGTAGGAGAGCCTGGGCCCTTCCACTCCACTGGGCTTTGGTCCACCGTCCTACGAGAGGCAACAATATCCAGCACCCTGGAGTGCCTTGATGCCACCTCCCTGGACCACTTCCTACTATTCGCCTCCCCCCAAAGTCTAACATAAGATAGCATAAATAAATCAATCAACCTTCAGCCTAGCAGGGCTCAGCTGCTAGCCCTTGCTTGCAGCAAGGACTTCTGCATCATTCTTGTTCAGGAGTTTTTAGGTTAAGTCTGTTCTCCTATCTTGTCTGCCCCCATCTATCTTTCTTTTCTTGTCATTTTATGGTGCAGTAGCCTCAGAATGTGAGGCTATGACCATCGCCCACCAGTGTTTTCACATAATCAAATATATATCCTCTCACCCTGCCTGGTATTCTTAAAAAAGCACAGTAATGCTTAATTAATGCTATCCCACTTCCCCAGTACTCTCACCAATCCTTTCAGACTATGTTCTTTCACCTTGAGGCATCTCAGTTCTTCATAAAGAAATCTTTCTTTCTGTATAACTCACCCTGCATTGCCATAGCAGATGCTGAACTGTTTTTTATCTTTGCATGCTTCATAGAATCCATGTTTGTGCATGTTTAATGGATATAAATAGCCATTCAGGTCATAGTGACTGGTTAGAACTCTAAATATAGTTACTTCGCTTCTTCTATCATAGCTGTAAAGTATAACATGACCCTCAAGTTCAGGACGTGTTTCATAGAACCTTCATCCTTTTTTCTCTTTGGTCCATATTTCTTGCCATTCCTTCTTAATTTTTTTCTTAGCCAAACTTGAAGTCTTGTGTTCTTAGGGGGTTCTTTATATCATCCTCCTCATTTTGTAAGACTTTTTCAATGCTTTATCAGCCATTTAATTGGCAGGTATCCCTACATGTGCTGGGATCCACGCTACTATTGTGTATACCTATTCTGAGGCTCTCTTTCTGATCGCCATTTTACCCAATAAAGAGTCAGATAGGATAGGAGCTGTAGTAGGGCATACATCCCTTATCCGGGTCTGTACCAACAGTATAACTAAGCTGTCAAAATGGAAACACAACTGGATAGTCTCATAGATCTCTTAATTCCAAAATCAGGCCATTCCCACTCTACCTGTGTTGTCATCTTCAGATCCTCCAGTATGGATCTGGCAATGCTAGACCCCATTTCCCATGTATAAACTCATAAATTTTATTTATCATATTTGACAGTCCCACTCTTCTTTGTTTTATCGTATAATTCCAGATACACAACTGGAGAGACAACTGTTCAGCTATAGTTTGATTTCCCATGACTAAAGATTTTAATCTCTTCCAGATCTTCCTTTTCACTCAAGTCTTTTACCCACTTTTTGAGCCTGCTAGCATGTGGGAGTTTGTGATGTCCAGCTGTATCTTGTCTACTTAATTCCCAACAGTCTTTGTATATTTGTTTAGTACACTTATTTTCACTATTTCCATTAACCTTAGCCCAAAAGGTTAAATCTAACAATTTCATCCTTAAATTTATAGGCATTTCTCTGGTGACTATCTGCATCACACACAACAGTGTCATAATATCTGCACCACATGTGATTTGCACAGCTTGCTGCCCCCTTCTGAGCTGTCTGACTCCCTTTTAAGCTCCTCCTCCAGTTGGAGCAGCCTCTGGAGGGGCAAGGGGGCAGAGTCACCTGGGTTCAGAACTGCTTCTTAAGCCCTTCTGTCCTAGTGTTAGGGTAACCTGGTGTCTGGATTTTGACCGGAACGCCTGGTCAAAAAGGGACCCTGGCGGCTCCGCTGACCAGACCATTAAAGATGTGGTTGGCAGTGCTGCGGCGCTAAGGCAGGCTAGTCCCTACCAGCCCTCGGGCAAAGCGCTGCGCCCTGGAAGTGGCCAGCCGGTTCGGCTCCTAGGCAGAGAGGCCATGGGGCTCCGCGCAAGCTGCTCCTGCCCCGAACACTGGTTCCCACCCCGCACCTACTAGCACTGGACCTGCTGGCCGCTTCCAGGGCACATGGGACACGGAGTCAGGACAGGCAGGCAGCTTGCCAGCCTTAGACACCCCCCACTGACTGGGAGCCATGCGAGGTAAACCCGTGCCCCAACCCCCTGCCTCTGCCCCCCCAAACTTGGAGCTTCCTTGCACCCCAAACCCCTCATCCCTGGTCCCACCCCAGAGCCTGCACCCCCCTGCACCCTGAACCTCTCAGCCCAGCCCCACCCTGCAGCCCCCTCCCACACTCTGAATCCCTTGGCCCCACCCCCCAGCCTGGAGCCCTCTCATCCCAGTCCCAGCCCAGAGCCCTCACCCCCTTCCACACCCTAACCCCTTGCCTCAACCCACAGCCCCTCCCACATTCTGAATCCCTCAGCTCAAACCCCCAGCCTGGAGCCCCCTCCTGCACCTCAAACCCCTCATCCCCAGCCCCACCCCAGAGCCTGCACCCCAAGCCCCTGCCCTAGCCCAGTGAAAGTGAGTGAAGGTGGGGGAGAGCGAGCCACCGAGGGAGGGGGAATGTAGGGGGCTGGGCCTCCAGGAAGGAGCGGGGCTACGGTGTTCAGTTTGTCACAGTATGTATATAGTACCTTTCATCCAGGTATCTCAAAGCACTTCAAAAATATAAATTAAGCTTCATAACAACCTTAACAACCTTGTGAGGTAAGTATAACAATATCTGTTTTACAGATGTATAAACTAAGGACCACTTAAGTGACTTGCCCAAAAACCACAGAACAAGTCAGTGATAGAGCTAGGAATACAACCCAGAAGTCTTAGGATTCTCAGGCTTCATTGCAAGGGTAGAAAATGAATAAACCATAAGTTTAAAATATTGCAACAACACAAATGAAAAAATTAATCAGCATCTTCTGCATATATGACACTTTCAGTATGAACTCTATTCAGAAATACATTATATTGTGTACACCAACCTAATAAGATAAGACTGTTTTCTTACAATATTTATTTCCACATTAAATGTGATAGATAGCTATATTTGACATGTGGCAGGTGTGCCGTAACATGGTTTTGTAATTACATAGTGAAAGATGACATGCTGGAAAACATTAGCCTAGAAAAATACATACAGCAGACAAAATAAATGTAATTTAACCCAGTCACTACCAGCCACAGGTAAATAAAGACTTCTGAGTAAATTCATATTTCGGGGATGGGTTTTACTTTTCAAAACTTTTAGAGGTTTTAGATTAAACCTTGTTAGTTCACCACATGGTACTGAAAATTCTATATATTAAACACACTGGTTTTCTTTTTAAAACCCAAAACTGTAAAAATAAATAAATAAAAAAGTCCAAAGCAATGTAGAACCTTGTTAAATAATAACAGTCAGAGAATGACCGGTGTACAAATGATAAATATCAACTACTCATTAAACTACATAGTTATTTATAATTGGAATTAAAACAGTGATTCTAGTCCTAGGTCTGCCACTGATAATTTTCAGCTTTTCCGTACTACTGATGCTCTGTGTGACCTTGGGCAAATTAATTATAGTCTTTATGCCTCCATTTACCCATTTGTAAAAATGGATGTAACTATTATACAGGAATGCTGTGAGGTTGAATTAACAAAAAAAAACCCCATCCTGCACTGTTGTGATGTGCCTGTAAACTCATAATATACAAAAACCAGGACTAAACAGCAATGAGGATCCTCACTTCTCTGCTTTGCAAATAAAACTAAAACTAATTCTGTCTTACATATAGAGATGCAAGTAACAAACAGATACTTGTTTAAGTAAACTAAATTTGCAAATGTTTGTTCCCATCCATTTTTACAGGCAGAATCTGTAGCTTCCTCTCCACAGTTCTGTGACCCTAACCTGTATCTCTGGAACATCACTGGAGACGGGCTTTTGCACCGAGTTAAAGGAGTGAAGCTGAAAACCCGACCAGCTCAGTGTACAGACTTTGTCAGTATTAAAAAACAACTTGACCTCCTGGAAAAAATGAAAGTAACACATTACAGATTTGCACTTGACTGGTCATTAATTTTACCAAATGGGGATTTGTCAGCCATCAACAGACAAGTTCTCAGATATTATAGATGTGTGATTAGTGAGCTACTGAAACTCAATATTAAATCTATGGTCACCTTATACTATCCAACTCACGCCTACTTAGGCTTGCCTGGTCCTTTGTTGCAGAGAGGAGGATGGCTAAATCAGTCTACTGTCCAGGCTTTTCAGAACTATGCGGCTTTGTGCTTTCAGGAACTTGGTGACTTGGTTAAACTGTGGATCACAATAAATGAGCCAAATAGATTAAGTGATGTCTATAATAGCAGCAGCAATGATACGTATCAGGCAGCACACAATTTACTGATAGCACATGCCAGGGCCTGGCAAATATATGACAAGCAATATAGATCCTTTCAGCATGGATTAGTGTCTTTGTCTCTGCATTCAGATTGGGCTGAGCCTGCCAATCCCTATTTTAATTCTCACTTAAAAGCTGTGGAAAGATTTCTTCAATTTGAAATAGCCTGGTTTGCAGATCCAATTTTTAAGACAGGGGACTATCCAGCAGCTATGAGGCAATACATTGTATCTAAAAACAAAAAAGGCCTCTCAAATTCCTTTTTGCCATATTTCACAGATGAAGAAAAGAAACTTGTTAAAGGTGCAGCTGATTTTTATGCACTGAATCATTTTACCACAAGATTTGTGATTCATGAACTTCAAAATGGGAGCTGGTATGAATTTGATCGGGATGTTCAGTTCCTGCAGGATATCACATGCCTGAGTTCTCCGTCTCGTTTGGCAGTGGTGCCCTGGGGGATGCGCAAAGTTCTAAAATGGATTAAAAAAACCTATGGTGATATAGATGTTTACATCACAGCAAATGGGATCGACGACCAGTCTTTGGCTAATGATGAACTTCGAAACTATTACTTAGGAAAATACACCCAAGAGGTTTTAAAAGGTGAGATGATAAATGCAGATATTTTAGAATAGGGGTTCTCAGCCATTTTCATGGTATGGACTATATTTTCAACACAGACATCTCTTTGTCCACCTCCCCTTCCATTCACAATCTACCTCTTCATTCGTTATCACAAGATGTCCCAGTACCAACTTGAGCAATGGCTTACACTGAAAAGTAATATTAGTAAAATAGTTAATTTATTTTGGCTGTCTTGAGAAGCATTTTAAACTTTTTGAAAAAAGTTAATTTTGCTGTCTATTTTTGCTCTTCAATATCAATAGGCGCCATATGTTCCCAGTACCCCTGAAAATCAGACCACTTATTTAGGTGGCTAAATATAGATTTAGGTGGCTGTTAGGCATCCACATTTTAAAACAACGAATTTAACATTTCTAGTGCTATATTAGTTTTCAAGGAATTTAGGAATAATGAGTATTTTTTTGGTTTGTTCATTAATATCCTATATGCATTCCAGACACTGAGTTACAATCTCTAAATAAAGGGGAAAATGTTCTTGTGCGAATAGCTCCGTGGAAAGATTTAGTTTTACAAGCAAGGCTATATCGTAGACATTTATATATACTACCTAAGAGAGCTGATACTGCTCAGAATGTTCCCATGCTTTAAGGAAGAACCAAAAACTTGCCATCTCCAATCCCATGTATTCATTTGGTATCCAACTATTTAATTCACATAAAAGATTAAATCTCTTTAGAAGATTGTACTTAATGTTGCTCAAATATAACTGCATGTTATAAGCCAGTTGTTTGCAGTGGTGTTGTAGCTATGTAAGGTAGGTGAAATAAATCTTTGAATGGGCCAACTTCTGTTGGTGGAAAGGACAAGGTTTTGAGCTTCACAGAACTTTTTTTCAGGTCTGGGGAAGGTAACCATAGTGTCTAAGCAAAATACAAATTGAGACACTGTTAAGCATAGCAGATTCACACATGCTATAGGAGACCACTTAAAATTAAGTGGGCAGTTAAGAATTAGCAGGCAGGGTGTCTTACAGAGTGTTGTAATGAACCATAAAACCATGTTGAGGCCATGATTTTTAAGATTTAGTAGAGTTATGAATTTAAGTTCCCAGGCTCATCTTTAGAAGGTGTTATGCAGGTTTCCTTTGAGGCCGAGGACTGAGAGGTCAGATATGCCATGATCACTTTGTGAAAAGTGTTTGCCTGTGGGTGATAGGGGGTTTTGTCTTTTATCATTTTTCAGTGTGAGTTCTTTTGAGAACATAGCAATAGTCTGGGTTCATCCACATAGTTATTGTCGGGGCATTTGATACACTGAATGAGGTATACCACATGTTGTGATAAGTCTGGGTAGGACCCAAGAATCTTGAAAGGTGTGTTGTGGGGGGTATTGACCATTGTAGCGGTGAAGATATGTCTACAAGTTTTGCATCTATTGTTCTGGCAGGGTCTTGTGCTGCTTTGAGTTTGTGTGTCCTCGTCTGTGGGGAGCTTGTTTCTGATGATGAGCTTGGTGAGGTAGTGGGGTTGCTTGAAGACCAGAAGAGAGAAGTTGGGAAAGATTTTTTCTTCGAGTGCTGGTCCCTATGTGTATTCCACAGGTGGGGAACACATAAGCGTTGTGCGCCCGAGTCTGGAAATTCTTCAAAGCAGTGTCTGCTGTCCCACACACATGCAGTAGCTCTCCTCGTGCTCTTGACTGAGGATATAAGAGGCAGTGATGGTCAACGCCTCTCCAGTTCCTTCTTACTTCCACATTGCATGAGTCAGAATTGTTTCTTCCTTCACTTCATTGTATAAACTGTAAAGAAAGAAAAAAAACTTCTAAATAGTTATATTTCTTAGCTTAGTAGTTAAAGTTTACAGTATAGTGTAGAGTATTTCTTTCTCTCTGGTTAGGGAACCCCTCCCCAACTCCAGAATCATGCCTAGAGTCCCATGATTCAAGAATTGCATCTCCCTCTCTATCAGTGATGAACGTCAACAGTGCCTGTACTGTCTGGGTGAGGTGCAATTCTGCAAAGTGCAGTATCTTTCACTCCTTCCCACCCAGAACTTGAGAAGCCCAGGAGCTTTGCCTGTGAAAGCCCCTGGTGGAGAAGGCTATGAGTCCCCTCTCCAGTCTTGGCCAGGGACACACCCCAGTGCATCAACCTCAATTGACCAGCAGTGTCGCTCCAAGCCCGTGCCTTAGACTGGAAACTTCAACATCTAAGCCCAAAGACTCTTCTTCTAGGGTTCCCCATGAGAGTAGAGGGCACACTCATGGGGCAAGGACAACTCTCCTTCAAGGACTGTCCATAAGAAACACACTTCCTCTCCGAGCTTTTCCAAGTCAGGAGAGACATCGCATATGGAACCTAAGGAACTGGCTCTGATGAAGATCCCCAGATTGGAGGGCAAGGTGCATAAAGAGAAAGATCCTTCAGTTTCATCGATCACCTGAGCAAGCGTAAGGACAGACATTTCACTGGTTCCGTCTATGAATGCTCGTCCAGACCCATCATCAGTACCACCTCATTCATCTAAAGACCAGCTGGCTGCTGCAGATGCACCAGGTCCTTCAGACTTGACTGCTGGAACCCCTCACCCACCAGAGTATAGGAAACTTACATAACATTGGAGGATATTGTCCTCCATCATCCGCAGTCTCCACGTCTTTCCGGCCTTGCCCTTGTGAGCGATGTTATTATTCTGGAAAAGGAGTCTACATAAATGTCCCAGGAGTTGTCCCATCTCCAACTGTCTGGCAGAAGTGCTGTGGTACCAATGGTACCACTATCGATGGAACAGTTCTCGGATTCAGATGAGTCAGAGGAGCTAGCCGCACCAGTATCTCCATGGAGACAGTCGAGCCCCAATGGATAGTCGAAGGATTGTGCTCGCCATTCCTCTGGGTATAACACTCTTTCTCCCCCCCACCCCCAATCCAGGACCGCTCATATTGATTCTCTTGGGGTCTATGGGTCCCACAGCCAATCAGTCCCTCTTTCTTGCCTGATTGGGATCCATTGAATCCTTATGGCAGGCATCTGGGCACTTCTCAAGAGTTATACAGCTCCTCTCCTTCTCGCCAACTGGTTCTGTTGGAAAGCTTGTATGAGGAGGAAGAGCTGGAACTGGATCTGCAGGTGCCGATGGTTCTGAAGGGTGTCTCTTCATCATCCACGGACAAAGCAGTCACTACTCCTTCTCTGCAAGATGACCACTGGCAGTACTAGGAGCTGTTACAAAGAATTTTCAGTGACCTACAGATCCCATTGGATAAGGTCCAGGACCCTCAAAACCCGGTACTGGACATGTTACAACTGCAGGGACCAAGTAAGGTAGCCCTTCTGGTCAATGAGGCCATACTAGAATGGGCCAGAATGGTATGGCACACTCCAGCATCCTGGGCCTCTACACTGAAAACAGCCGAGAGGCGATATTTTGTTCATGCTAAAGGAGCTGAATTTTCATTCTCCCATACTGCCTCCAACTTGTCGCTGGTACAGGGGGCTACAGAAAGAACTTAGCCGCATTATCAAACGGCGGCCATGGCAGATAAAGACTTTAAGAGACAGGACCTCTTGAGGAGAAAGGTCTCCTCCAGAGGCCTGCAATTTTGTGTTGCTAACTACCAAGCTTTGTTAGTGAAATACAATTTTAATAAAAAGAAAAGGAGTACTTGTGGCACCTTAGAGACTAACCAATTTATTTGAGCATGAGCTTTCGTGAGCTACAGCTCACTTCATCGGATGCGTACCGTGGAAACTGCAGCAGACTTTATATACACACAGAGAATATGAAACAATACCTTGTCTGTGTGTATATAAAGTCTGCTGCAGTTTCCACGGTATGCATCCGATGAAGTGAGCTGTAGCTCACGAAAGCTCATGCTCAAATAAATTGGTTAGTCTCTAAGGTGCCACAAGTACTCCTTTTCTTTTTGCGAATACAGACTAACACGGCTGTTACTCTGAAACAATTTTAATAATTATTCCAGGCATGCAGACTTCAGACATAAGTTTCCCATGGAGGACAGGGCCAAATTTCAGTGTTTTTTTTTCAGATGAGGGGGAAATAGTGGCAAAAGTAGCCCTCCAGGCTGCACTGGATGCAGCAAACATAGCTTCCAGAAATTTGGCCAGGGTTTAGTCGTGAGGAGGGACTCTTGGCTATAATCATCAGGGTTTCTTAGGTAGGTCTAAAACACCATCCAGGACCTCCCCTTTGATGAGTCTAATCTCTTTAAAGAGAAAACAGACAAGACCTTACTCACTAAAGGACTCCAGATTGCCTCTGCATTCCTGGGGGATTTATACTTTATCCCCTACGAGGAAACACCAGAGGGAGTCCTATAGACCAAGGCCACCCCCACCTCATGCACCTTTATTGCCAGGTGCCCAGCTGAGCCTCCACACAAATGCCAGAGGATTTTGAGGCCTTGCTTCTCAGCCCCCTCTACTGCCACAGCCTCTACTCACTCCCAGCTACTGGCCAAGAACCATATTTCACATATTGGTCGAGACCACCACTGATGCTGCCCATCTTTTCCCCCTGTCACCCTTGGGGGCTGTCTCACACCCTTCGCCCACAACTGGAACAAGATCACTAGGAACAGTTGGGTTCTGGAGATTATCCATCAGGGAAACTCCATAGAGTTCCTCTCCTTCCTGCTTCATAAGCCCCCTTCCTAGTCCCCCTTCAGGGACCACCCTCACAAGATAATTCTTCCGGACACAGAATCCCTTTTACACCGAGGGGCAATAGAGCGCATCTCACCTCATTGCCACAGAAGGGGGTTCTACTCCCCACATTTCCTAATTCCCAAAAATGATGGAGGGTGGAGACCCATCTTGGACCTTTGGCAACGCAACATCTTTACGTGAACTCTGATATTCCAGATAATTATGTTGGCATTGAGTATCCCCTCTCTTCAGAAAGGGATGCAGTTCATGACTCTCGACATGAAGGATGCGTATTTGTATGTGGACATTCACCCACCACACATGAAGTTTCTGCATTTTACACTTGGCCAGGAACACTTCCAGTTTCAAGTCCTCTCCTTTGGCCTCATTCCAGCACCCAGAATATTTACAAAGGTTTTCTCTGTGGTAGCCGCCCAGATGAGATGCCAGGGCTATATGGTATTTCCATACCTGGACGATTGAGTCCTAGTAGGCCAACCTCATCAGGTGCTCAGGTTGGTGACAGGGTTTCTCTACAACTTTTGGCCACCCTAGGCATTTGCATAAACAAAGAAAAGTTCATTTTATTGTCCAGTTACCCACAAGGTCAGTAAACTTTATTGGGGTGATGTTGGACTCAGTTTCTGTGAGAGCATTCCTCCCTGCAGACAGGTTTCATACAATGAGCAACCTGATTTCATGTATTACCCACAGTCCGCAGACTGCAGTGCACAGGTGTCTTTCACTGTTAGGCCACATGATGCCGTTTACCAGACTCCAGCTGCGGTGTCTTCAAGCTTGGCTCCATTCAATCTACTGACTGAAGAAGGACCATATCAACTCCGAGGTTCCCACCAGAATTATCACCTCCCTCGCTTGGTGACTGAACCCTGAAAATCCATTGTCAGTGTTCCCTTCAACCCTTCCACGTCCAGGGCCAGCATTGTAACAGACACCTCCTTTCTGGGGTGGGATGCCCACATGACAACCACACTGCTCAGGATTCCTGAACCCCACACGAAGCTAGGCTACATATAAACATATGGAACTGAGGGCAGCCTGCTTTGCGTGCAAGGCCTTTCTTGCTCATATGCTCACTCCATGTATAAATAACAGCCAATATCACTATGGTGGTCTATATAAACAAACAGGGAGGAGTGGGATCTTGTCCCCTCTGCCTGGAAGCCATCAGACTTTGGAACTGGTTAATCAGGAACCACATCACAATACAAGCAGCGTACCTTCTCAGTATCCCAGAGAAAACCTTTGTAAATACTCTGGATGTTGAAATGAGCCCAAAGGAGAGGACTTGAAACTGGAAGTGTTCCTGGTCAAGTGTAAAATGCAGAAACTTCATGTGTGATGGGTGAATGTCCACATACAAATACACATCCTTCATGTCGAGAGTCATGAACTGCATCCTTTCTGAAGGGAGGGGATAATCAATGCCAACATAATACAACTCCCTTGCTGACAAACAAAGCAGAAGCTTCTCTCCAGACCATGAGTGGGAGGTTCACAACACAGTCCTAAGTGAGAGATTTACAAAGTGGGGTAGTCCACTATGAGACCCCTTTGTGTCCCAAATGAACAGAAAGCTCCCCTTGTATTGTTTCAAAGGAGCCATGGGTTGCGATTCCCAGGACTGCGACCTTCTGCTGTCTTGGACAAACAGCCTCAGATATGCCTTGCTTCCCATTCCCCTGCTTCCACTGGTCGTAGGGAAGATACATCATGACAGAGCCAATATCCTTCTCCTAGCATCCTATTGGACCAGAAAGTTCTGGTTCACAGAACTTCTAACAATGTCTGCCCACCCACCAATCATGATCTTCCCATTCCCAGATCTCCTAACCCAGGAAGGAGGGGAAATCAAGCATCCCAATCTAGTCTCACTGTACCTCACGTCCTGGTGTTTGGATGGGGGTTGGAAACAGAATGCTCATGCTCAGCGCTCGTTCAGGTGATCCTTAATCAAAGTAGAAAAGATTCTACTAGAATCTGCTATCTGGCCAAATGGAGATGCTTTTTGGCCTGGCACAACTCCATCAACATTCTCCAGTTACCTTAAGCATCCCAGTTGTCCTAGACTATCTCCTGTCCCTGAAGACTTCATGTCTCGCTATTAGTTTGCTGTGAGTACACCTAACAGCAATTAGTGCTTTCCACCCTCCGTTGGAAGGACATTCTGTCTTGACGCACGCAGCTACAGTACGATTTATGAAAGGTCTGATCAGTATCTTCCCACCAGTGCTTAAACCTACACCTCAATGGGACATTGACCTCATCCTGTCAATACTCACAGGTCTGCCTTTCAAACCAATGGTGACATGTGCCATCACCCACCTGTCCGTCGTTTGGCCAGGAAGCTCAGAGCCATCATGGCAGAACCTCCTTATACAGTGTCACAAAGACAAGGTTTCTCTTTGGCTACACACCAAATTTCTCCCCAAGATTGTTTCTCAGTTCCACATCAATCAAATGATACACTTACCTATATTTTTCCTGAAAGCCCCATGCTTCCTCTGAAAATGAGTCTTCACTCTCTTGATGTCCGGTGTGCCCTGGCGTTCTACCTGAAAAGAATCAAACCCGTTAGGAAATCACCAAGACTTTTTGTCATAGCAGAAACATTGCATGGGCAAGTCATATCCTCCCAGAGGATTTGTAAGTGGGTTTCAGATGCATCTTGGAATGCTACAAAATAGCAAAAAAATCCTCCTCCTGTGGGTGTCATAGCTCACTCCATGTGAGCACAAGTTGCCTCCATGGCATCCCTATCTGACATCCCTCTGCAGGGCAGCCACCTGGAGTTCTATCCGTATGTTAACGACACACTATGCTCTAGTTTGTGCCTCAGCTGTGGATGCAGTAGTGGGATCGGCATCTTTGCTACCAGCTTCCTCGCACTTGCCTCCAGTCTGAACACTGCAATCACCCACATGTGGAATACGCATAGTGACCAGCACTCAAAGAAGTAGTGGAGGTTACTTATTGTAACTGGAGGTTCTTTAAGATGTGTGGTCCCTATCAGTATTCCACTACCCATCCCCCTTCAGATCCTGTTAGATGGGCAGTAAGAAGAGGAACTGGAGAGGCGTCGACCTTCAATGCCTCTTATATCCTCAGTCAGGAGTACAAGGAGAGCTACTGCATGTGTATGGACCAACAGACACTGCTTTGAAGAATTACCAGACTCAGGCACGTGGTGCACATGCATACCATATGTGTGAAATACAGATAGGGAACACACATCTCGAAGAACCTCCAGTTACAGTAAGCAACCTACACTTTCAGGATGTGGTCCCCACAAAACATGGGTTGTAATTGTTTGATGACACCCCATATTGGTTCCAGTGTGGGGTGGTAGGTGACAACTAGGAGTGTGGAGTCAGTGGTTTGTATTTTTCCCCCCAGCATTGAAGCAGGCTCTTCTAGATTATTTGGGTGGCTTGTTCCATGAGGCAATATGCTTCATTTCTGAAGTTTCAGAGTAACAGCCGTGTTAGTCTGTATTCGCAAAAAGAAAAGGAGTACTTGTGGCACCTTAGAGACTAACCAATTTATTTGAGCATAAGCTTTTGAGAGCTACAGCTCACTTCATCGGATGTATACTGTGGAAAATATAGAAGATCTTTTTATACACACAAAGCATGAAAAAATGGGTGTTTACCACTACAAAAGGTTTTCTCCCCCCCACCCCACTCTCCTGCTGGTAATACCTTATCTAAAGTGATCACTCTCCTTACAATGTGTATGATAATCAAGTTGGGCCATTTCCGGCACAAATCCAGGGTTTAACAAGAACGTCTGAGGGGGGTAGGAAAAAACAAGGGGAAATGGGTTACCTTGCATAATGACTTAGCCACTCCCAGTCTCTATTCAAGCCTAAGTTAATTGTGTCCAATTTGCAAATGAATTCCAATTCAACAGTGTCTCACTGGAGTCTGGTTTTGAAGTTTTTTTGTTGTAATATCGCAACTTTCATGTCTGTAATCGCGTGACTAGAGAGATTGAAGTGTTCTCCGACTGGTTTATGAATGTTATAATTCTTGACATCGGATTTGTGTCCATTTATTCTTTTACGTAGAGACTGTCCAGTTTGACCAATGTACATGGCAGAGGGGCATTGCTGGCACATGATGGTATATATCACATTGATAGATGCGCAGGTGAACGAGCCTCTGATAGTGTGGCTGATGTTATTAGGCCCTGTGATTGTGTCCCCTGAATAGATATGTGGGCACAGTTGGCAAGATGTCATCAATATAGTGCAAGTAGAGTAGGGGCGTTAGGGGACGAGAGCTGAGGAAGCGCTGTTCTAAGTCAGCCATAAAAATGTTGGCATACTGTTGGGCCATGTGGGTACCCATAGCAGTGCCGCTGATTTGAAGGTATACATTGTCCCCAAATGTAAAATAACAAAGAAAATAACAGAACGCATCTAGCCATCACCTTCAGCCCCCAACTAAAACCCCTCCAACGCATTATTAAGGATCTACAACCTATCCTGAAGGATGACCCAACACTCTCACAAATCTTGGGAGACAGGCCAGTCCTTGCCTACAGACAGCCCCCCAACCTGAAGCAAATACTCACCAGCAACCACATACCACACAACAGAACCACTAACCCAGGAACCTATCCTTGCAACAAAGCCCGTTGCCAACTATGCCCACATATCTATGATTCTTTTTCCTACCCCCCCCCCCAGACGTTCTTGTTAAACCCTGGATTTGTGCCGGAAATGGCCCACCTTGATTATCATACACATCGTAAGGAGCGTGATCACTTTAGATAAACTATTACCAGCAGGAGAGTGGGGTGGGGGGAGAGAAAACCTTTTGTAGTGGTAAACACCCATTTTTTCATGCTTTGTGTGTATAAAAAGATCTTCTATACTTTCCAAAGTATGCATCCGATGAAGTGAGCTGTAGCTCACGAAAGCTTATGCTCAAATAAATTGGTTAGTCTCTAAGGTGCCACAAATACTCCTTTTCATTTCTGCAGTGTCCTTGTTTAGTGAAGGTGGTTTTAAGTGTGTATCCCAGATGTTCTCTTTGAAGCAAATGTTGTGGTATCTAAGTGTGTGACTGTAGATAACAGACTTTTTGGCACATCTGAGGTGGTTACTGGATCTGTGGAGGTAAGTGTGGTGATCCATGGGTTTCTTGTATATAATAATTTTCAACTTCTGGGACACTGAGATCAGCTACAATAACAGAACCCTACAAATGACTTTATACAATAAGTTGGTTCAATAAAAGACATTTACCTCACCTGCCTTGTTTCTATTATGACCCAGGGCATGGTAAGGGAAATCAGTTCTAAAGATTAAACTAAACTAGGAATTTTTTCCTTTGCATCCCGAAGTCCCTACAAAGAAATATAACTATTTTCCTATAGGGAATCCTCAGGCTAGTTGTCATGAAATTCTTATTTTTAAAACTGTAGAAGTGTATCTCTTCAAAGAGAGCCCAAAAGTTCAATTTATAAAACTTACTTTTACAAAATTAGCTTATTTAAATAATATTATGGATTTTCTCTGTGCTTACATATGAATTCAAAGGTGAAATGGTGAGTAATTATTTTTACTATTTTGTTTTTTAAAGTAGCTATAATTTTATCTCCTAAGGGTCATTTTAGGTGTTAGGAATGTGTATTATTTTTATTGGAGTAGTGCCTGAAGATCCCAGTCCCTGATTGGGGCCCCTTTTGGCTAGGCCTTGTACACACTTATAATGAGCAGGTAATCCTTGCTCCAAAGTGTTTACAATTCAACCTACTGTTTCAGGGGAAATGTGCAACTTTGAATCTAGCTGCTGTTTTGAGGGGTTGCAGATGTATGTTCTACTCAAGTATGCACATGCCAAGCTCATCAAAGCCGGAGAACTTTGCCTTGCAGTACCATAGGGGTGGTTCTTGTGTCTTCTGGCCCTTAGCCCCTCCCCAGGATATTTAAGGGCAGCACTGATCCAATACCCCATAGTTCCTTCTCACCACCCACAGCTAGAGTCGCAGCATTTGGTGTAGTAGTTTACCTCACTGTTTGTTTCAGTTTTTTTCTGGAACTTTGTTGTATATAATTAATTGTTAGCATAGTTTAGTATTACCCTTAGATTTAGCTGTAGTACTTAGAATAGATAGATAATTATCCTGGGTGATGCCCTCACCAGGGTTTAAACATTGCTCATTATGTAGAGTGGCTATCCCCAATAGTGACCCCACACACTATGTTTGTTGTGCCTGGGAGAAGGGCATATTAAAGAAAGGTGCTCCATCTGCGAGTGATTTAAAAAGAGCACACAGGTGGCGAGGGACGAGTCTAAAGCAGCACCTTTTAGAACATGCCATCTGGGCCGGTTTAGCACTGGGAGCCTCCACAGATCATCTGGCCCCACACTCCTCTTTGGAGCTGACATGGAATGTTGCTCCTGGCTTAAGGACTGGTGCTTCCCTAACAAGAAAGTTCTCCTTTCTCTGGTCCTTCAGGGAGAAGGTATATCACAATGACTTATGGAATAGCTTGGATGCCTCCTCCGCAGAGGTTGAGATACCATTCAACAAAGTTTCGAGTGACTTTGATTTCTTTTCTCAGTGACTTTTTGATACTGGACATTTGCAGCACTGCTATGTGGTTTTCCATACATACTTCAACCAAATACTATGCTATTATGTCTGCGTCCAAACAAGGTCAGCGCATGACTTCTGCATTTGTGGAGGCTGGGCACGAGCACCCTAGAAATGGGGGGCCATGCCCCTTGCTCTGCTCTGAGGCCCACCCCCACTTGACCTTCTCCCCGCAAGGACCTGCCCACACTCCGCCCCAAGCCCTGCTCTGCCTCCCTCCCTGGCCCCCTCACCTGCCACTCGCACCTCTTCGCCCCCTCAAGCCCCTCACCCACTGGGGGCAGAAAGGTGCAAGTGACAGGTGGGCCCTCGAGGGAAGGGGAGGAGCTGGAGCAGAAAGAGAAGCTGCACGGGATGGGGGTAGGGGGGAAGTGGAGCAGCACAGGATGAGCCGGAGTGGGGCCTCGGGGTGGCACACCTCCAGAGGGAAGTGCACCACATCCCTTTTGGGGAGGCTTAGCTTCCCCTGGCCTCTTATACCCGCCGCCCATGCAACCAGATCAGATGCAAATTTTGGGAAGGCGCTCTTGCAATTGCATTTTAAGTAGATTCTGAGCCCTACCTCCTTCTGATACTGCTTATGAGTCATGTGAGTGGAATACACATCTGCAGCCACTCAAAGAAGAAAAGATGGTTACTTACCTGTAGTGTTACTCTTGTTCATGATGTGTGTGCAGACGTGTATGCCACAAGCCACCCTTCATCCCGTCTGCATCAAAGTCTCAATTCTTGACATTCAATGCAAAGAAACTGAGAGGTGTAGGGGCAACCCCATCCTTAAATAGCTTGGAGAGGGGCTAAGGCCAGAGGGTATGAGCAGTGCCCCATACAGGTACTGTTAGGCAAAGTTATCTGGCTTTGGTGCGCTCAATGCACGCACACCTGCATGGAATACACATTGGCACCCACAGCTCAATGAACAGCCGTTACAGCACAGGTACATAACTGTCTTTTGCTTGGCAGGTAAGTGAAAACTATTTTACTATAATAGCCTAGTATAGGGATTCCTAATCTTTCAGAGCTGCCGATTCCCTCTCAGAATGTTTTTTGACCTCTTTTTCCAAAACCACTCATCCAAACTATGATTAGACTCTGTGGGGCCAGATTCTTGAAGGTATTTAGGCACCTAAAGATAGAGATAGGTACTTTTGAAAATCCTACTAGGTGTCCTAACTCCCGTTGATTTGAAGGGGAGTTATGCGCCCAGCAGTTCTGGGAATCTTGCGAAGTACTTATCTGCATCTTTAAGTGCCTAAACACATTTTAAAATCTGGTGCTAGTAGACTAAAGTCAGGACTGTAATGTGTGAACTCCTGAATTCTAATTCCACTCACTAGATCTCCTTGGTGATGATTAGAATAACCATGGCAATTAGGTATTAGGATTAATTAACTATTTATATAGCACACTGAAGTAACTATTTTGTTTTATAATGCAGTTATAATTTTTACCTTTTATAAATGTTGCAGTCATTTGAGATCTTAAATAGCTTTTCATACATAAGGAGAATTTATCAACATTCATTCCTTTTTTTTCAGCATATCACATTGATAAAGTAAAGATTAGAGGTTATTATGCATTTAAACTGACTGAAGAAAAATCAAAACCCAGATTTGGATTCTTCACTTCTGATTCAAGAGCCAAGTCTTCAATACAAATTTACAACAACCTGATTAGCCGCAATGGCTTTCCTGGAGAGTATTCTAGTGATCTATGTGATCAATCAGAGGAAAAAACACAGTGTACCTTCTGTTTGTTTCTCTCACAAGAGAAGCCTCTGATATTCTTTGGCTGCTGCCTTTTCTCCTCTTTTGTCCTGCTTCTAACAATTATAATTTTTCACAAAAGAAAAAGAAGAAAACTGTATAGGGCAAAAAACTTCCAACACATCTGTCCCCCATTTAAAAAGGGACACAAAGCTACTCTCAACTAGATTCATCACTGTCTGCATCTGCTTTCTGTATAGGATAAAGAGGATGGGACAATTTCTGAGAAGCACTATGTGAGTCACTCCAGTTATACACACCAAATAACATTCAGTGGAGGAATGGAAAATAATTACACAAGGGAGAAGAAAAACTGATGTTGATGGGTACCAGTGATTTTTATCGAGCTTTTGAAGCAAGTTAAATGGTTTCTCCTTGTGCCCTGGAATCATTTGTTAACTAGTTTGACTTGAAAAGATATTAAGCTGTGAGAACTGATGTGCACTTTTATATATAAATGTCTTCAAACTAGAAATTTTGTGATGGACACTCAGATATGTTTGGTCATTGATAAGTTTGTATCTGCAGTTCTTTGCAAATGTGACAGCTTTAAAAAATTCCAGTTAAATTCAACACCAAGGATTAAATAGTTTGGACCAGATACTGGTCTTAGTTGCAAAGGCATAAATCTGACTAACTTCATCATTGACATAAATGCCTAACTCTGACACTGTGAAAGTTGAGATTAAGTAATGGCTCCTAGGACAAGTTGGGAACAAGACATTATGATATACAACCACTGCTTGTTTTCCCCTGGAAGGTAGGGACAAAAATCAGTCAGTCGTGTACAGATTTTTATTACTGGAAACCATTAAAACAAGCTCTATTAATCCATCACAGAAAATAGATATGCACACAACTATAAGTAATATGTATTTATTTCTGGAAAATGTGCAAACTGGCTGAGCCTCCTGTACTCTTGGTAAACTGCCAGTGCAGCCCTCAGTGTTGCAAATCCTGTCATAAAGAAATATGAGAGCAGTTTGTTTAGAAATGTCTATTCTCTCAAGAATTCTATGTGTATTCTATTAAAAATGACATTTTCACAGGCTCATAGGTGTCTCAAAACTACCTTATTTTCACTAAACCTGTTGTCTAACATATTTGTGTTTATAGAGATTACATTTACCCCACAATGTCTCTTACAAACTGTATTTTATGTGATGTTTAGAGATTGAGATGTTCCCATTCACATTGGTTTACTTTTTCTCTTGGCTCATTTGGTCAGTGGACAAAGCTCCCAGATATTGTTTCAGCACCCACCGTCTATTTCTACGCTACAAAGTCTTTGGCAGCATAGCTCCCATGGATAGACACAGCATACACAGAGAGCAGCTTTTCTTGTGGTGTAGGAACACCACAGCCCCAAACAATATTAGCTATGCTGCTAAAAGCTGTCCTTTGTGGGCATAGTTGCATCTACACTGATGGTGTGTTTTTTCTTAAACATAGTGGTGTCAGTCAGGGGTGTGTTTATTCACACCCTGAGCTACCTTGAATTCGCAACAGAAATAGAATAAATGTGATATTCCTTTTGGAAGCCTGCAGTTTGGGTATAACTACCCTGTTGTCTGGATAAATGTACTGAATAGGATGGCATGGTGTCATATATACCAGCCATAATTCTGGGTCCTTTGGGTTTGGGTTCTTTGCTGCCCACCATCTGAGGACCTCATCATATGCCTATGCTAAATATCTGAAAAAAGACACACCTCTCTGGGGGTTTCTTTCACATATTAAGCTTGCATATACATAAAAGGCCAGGTCCAATTCTCTAGTGCATTAGCCACCTTGGGCTTATTTTCTCCATCCACATCCTCCAGCTGATACAGCAGGGTGAACATATCCACATATTCTCCTTTCCAAATTTGTTTTCCCTAAGTGTTTGATAAATTCTCATAGCGCTTCCCATTCTCAAAAGAACTTGTGGTCAGTGTGTAAGGATGGGTAGCCTGCTACCTCTGGGGGGGGGGGGAAGAGGGGAGGGAGAGGAAAGCATCAGCCCCCTCTATTGCAGTTAAAACATCTGTCTTGGGTGCACTGCCCCCGTGCATCCTACTTTCAGTCACCTGCCTCCTCAGCCCAGGGCCATGCTTCCCCCACACTTAACCCCCACACCCCAAGAAAGAGGCAGCCCTCTTACACCTCATAGGACCAGTTTTCCACTGCCCTAGGTGGGGGCAGAACTGCAGCTCTGAACATGGTGCACAAAGGCCTACTTCCAGCCCCCTCCCTTGCAGGGAGATGCTGGCAACCCTCACCACTACAGCCCGGGGGGGGGGGCCGCAGCTGGGATGCCTGAACAGTCCTGCAGGGAAGCTCTTATTTGACCACCCTTGGGTGGTCCACTCACCTTCCCCAACCTTGGCCTCTGAGCCCAAGACCTTGCTCCCAGAACCCCTCCAGAGACTCTGTCCCAGTTCTCCCTTAGTCAGGGCTCCTCTAACACCTCCATCCCCATTGACTGAGCCACAACCCTGCTCCCCACATACCACCTGCTGCTAGGTGTACAATCCTAGCAGTGAGCCCAGCTGCTGTGTGCCTGCCACCTTCAGCAGCCTGGATGGCTGCTGCCACCACCACCCAGCTCCAGGTGCTCACCCCAGAAAGAGGTATTGCTCTCATAGCTTCGGTCCTACCCCTGCCACTCGTGGAGGGGACACACACTTTGCCCTAGCAGCTACTGCTGCTGTAGTGTGGCTGAGTTCTCCAGCCAGGCCCCTTCCAGGAATTGTTGCAGCAGCAAGCTATCCCCACAAAAGGGCACATGGATCCCAAGGAAGGTTTTAAATTGAGGCGTGTGCATGTGTGTGCAAAGAGCCAATTGCATGCCATGTGCCCATCTGGCCTATGGGAGGAAGAGACTCCCCTTCTGTCTGCCAGGCACATTCCAACATGTGACACTAGGGACAGGCTCTCCCCTCATGCCACCTCCACTATTGTCCCCTTCAGCCAACAGGAGGTGGAGAAGCCCCTTCCAGCATGTATCAGAGCCACAAGAAGGGCTCTCCCCTCCTGACAAAGGGAGTTACAGTAGGCATGAGCTTATGCATACAAGGATCATCATACACACATTCTGTTGTAACCATGGTTGATAGCCTATCAGCCATTGTGAAGGGAAGCTTCCAGATCAACCCTGCAACTCCACAAATCTCTGGGCAACAACTGCAGGTAGGGCCAAGGCATGTACACCCACATGCATCAGTGGAGGGATTGAGAGCACAACAGGCTGGGATATTTTTGTTCATCCTGGTGACATGGCAGACAGGATGCAAGGCCACTTTGTCAATGTAGGAAGCAATTAGAGGAAGGACAGATCTCTCCTCAAGGACACAGAGAAGCAGGAGATAGGCAGCCTTAACTTAAAGTTACGTTTGTTTGTAAAAGATATTCTAATTAAGCAGAAACAGTGAGTACTAGTTTTGAGGCTTATCTCCTACTTTGAGAGATTGCATCATTTAAATTTTAACTGTATTTTGCAGAGCTTTGCGTTTATTCCCACATTTCTTTACAAAGTAAGTATTTCTTCAAAGCTTGTATGTGTAAGTTAATAATGGTACTGCAGATTTTATATGCAAAGTGTTATGTGACAGGGCTACAGTCACAAATTTGTTAGCTCTGCAGCCACACACTAAGAAAAACTTAACCATGGAGCAGTTCACTCCAAGCTGACAGAAGGTACCCACAATATTCAAAGCATCTATTTAGACTTTGCAGCGAAGACCCATGATTTCTGCAGCAGACAGGGAATTTCTGCAGTAGTTTCATTTAAGTACAGTGGTATTTAAATAACTGAAAATATCACAATGGTAGTCTTGTTTTTGACTAAGTTCATAAAGGTCTTACTCAATTAAATGGCAATTTTTTGTCTGTAGCCCAGTAACTTGAACATCATAGTTCTAAATTTCAGAGACCATTGTATTCATCAGTGTCCACATTCCTACTCATTTTCAGGAAAAACTGAAGACATCAAAAGGGAGAAAATGGGGAACACATGAAGCCCCCCAGCCACTTCCAAACACCTTATAAATGGTCTAAAATCACCTAGCAGACAATATTCCTATCTCAGCCTGTCCTCCCACTAGTTTAACATGTTCACACCCTTCAATGATTTATTCCTCAGGCAGAAAAATGCTAGGGGAAGAGGGTGACATGGGGGGCACAGAGCCCCTTCCATGGAGGAATGAGGGTTCAGAGCCCCCGCTATAGGGGGCAAAAGTGGGGGACTTGGAATGGGTGGAGGGAAGAATGTGGCACAGAACCCCTGGTGAGGGAAAACTGGAGGCACTGCTATGGGAATGGAGTGCACAAAGAGCTCCTTCCATGGGAGTCTTAGAGAAACCCTGGTGAGGGCACTGCAGGGAGTCCTGGAAACAAAGACCAATGGACAGTAGCACATATGGAGTTTGTGGAGTGGAATAGAGGGATGCATGCAAGGAACTTGGCCTACACGAGCTACAAAGTATGCAGCCCCTACTGATATTTGGATTTTATTCTATTGTCCTCATCTTTAGTCTTCAGTTTACAATGATAACTTGACTAAAGCAGCTGTTGGTGAAGCAAGTTTTAGGAACTGTCAAGGTAACCTGAACCTTTGAAGTCAGAGAAAGAATGAAATGGGATTATCGAATAAACATATTAGAGTTTGCTTCTTCTGCTGAAGTGATCAATAGTTTTCACCATTTAAAAATCTTTACTTCAGAGTTAGCACTTCAATTACATGAACTGGACAGTCCACACATCTCAGAGAAATCATTTCAGGCTGCTTTCTTTTACACTAAGGTTCTGAGAGGCTATGAGTTACGTACACTGTTAATGGATGGCAAAAACATACAACCGTCTACTATGGCATCTTGCAAAACTAACTTGGGGAACTGCTTCTCCAAAGAGTAATATTTTAAGATAATTTTAAATTTAATATAATAATACACCGAATTATAGCCATTGTTATTCAGATCTTAAAGTCAGAACTCAAAATGTGGAATACTTGTTTTATTATTTTTTTTTTTTAAACACATCATTGTGTTCAGTGTTACACCAGACTTCCCATTCGGTACTTGCTGTATCAAGTAGTAAGTTACGGATGTCCCACTTGTGGTTTGTTTCAGAATCTAGACAACTGAAAGTAAGAAGAGTGCTAAATTATAAAACAATATATACAGTTTTAAGCTTTACTATGTCAGTGCAATCCCCTCTAAATTCCCTTAGATTTATTACTAAAAGTTTGTGGATATCTCAATATATTTTAAAAGCATATCTGATATAAAGCATAGAAAACTGTTCTACTTGTTAAGCATCACTCAAGAATTCAGACATAGAATCTTGTCACATTTTGATCATTTAAGCAGGAACATAGTTCAGATGCAATGCAAGTAGCTGTTCTTCACCCATTTTTCAGTTGGGTTGACTAAAGCAAATGGTCAAAGTCAATGGCTCAAGAGTAACTAATCTTCTCCCTCCCCCAAAAGAACAGCACTAAAATGGAATAAATAGTCTTGCACATGGCTGAAGTGACCTCTACATAGCAGGTGATAACAGGGTTGATGTTTTAAATTGGCTTTGTCTGGGTGGAATATGTCTGTTTCAAGTGGAATCCACTGATACTAAAAAGTTAAAATTGCTGTACTAAAACTTTAGTAAAGTTAAAATAGAAATAGCCAATTTGCATATTCCCTTGCTTTTATGCTGCAGAAGGTACTCGTGACACTAATTTTAAATGCAACTTGAGACTTTTGCAGCCATCTGACACGCTGGTATATTTTGCAAACAAAATATAATCGTATTTGGATGAAAAAGCTGGTGGTATAAACGTCTGTAGACTGGTGAAAAAATCCTAAAGGAAAAGCTTGTAGCACCATTTAACTGTAAGTTACTTCCATAATATTAAGTGTTTTAGTTTCATTGTTTGGTAACAGAGGACAAATACAAATGCATCAAGAAACTCAGTAATCAAACAATAGTGCATCAATTATTCAAAGTTAAAAAAATTATCTGCTCCTCAAGTGAATGGATGCCATGTTGGTGGGTTTACAGCTACTGAATGGCAAAAATACTAGGCAATGAATATGTTGCTAAATCTTCCTATCAATACGCTGCTCTGTGCCATCACCAAACTAAGGAGCAAAAAAGTCTTACCACCAAATTCAAATGAGTCTGCACTCCAATGCATCAAACCAGATAGGAACCTGAATAGCAGCTCAAGAGTGACAAAATATTGCTTGAAGACCTCAGCTATGGCATTATGCACCATGCTCAGGAGAACAAAGCCCAGACCTGATCTACTCTTAAGTTTTACCAATCTGTGTCAGTCAGGGGTGCAATTTTTTACTGACAATTATACCAGTAAAAGCTCTTGTGTGGATGCATCTGTACTAGTATAGAGGTGCTTTAATATTAGCATTGCTTATTTTGCTTCCTGAATCAGAAAAACCTACACTGGTTTAAGCACTTTTATATCAGTATAATTACATTTAACCATACTGGGGGTTGCCTCTAACATATACTTAAAGCAGAAAAACTTAACTATAGACCAGTCCCTACTAGCAAGTAACTTTTCATGTTACCTGTTCAAGAGCACTGCCCCACGCACCCGTATTGATCATTCCCTGTTCCCAAAAATCTGCTGAAGTCTTTAAGACGGGGACCTGATTTATCAAATTACACATGTACCTTTGAAATTATAATACAGAATGTTACTGCATAAAATACCAACCTATTATAGTTTTATTCATCAGCCTGTTGTACTGTTCCCTTCTCGGAAACATAGATACCATCCAAGAATTTTCTGATATCCTTGTTCTTGACTGTGGTGGCCTGCTGGATCAAGGCAGCTACAAAAAAAACAAGAAATTTAAGACATAGCAAAGACGGTGCCCTAACTCAGCCCATTCTTATACACACTCCAACATTTCAGCTGATGACACAGAACTCAAACAGGAGATGAAATAGCTTAGAAGGGATACTGCCAACTTGAAATGACTAAACTTCTTTTTAAGCAGCCTGGAACTTTCAGGTGCCAACTCCTCTCACCAACAAGAGCTTTACAATAATGGTTTTAAATGTTTTTCTGCTGCTGCATAAAAGAAACAAAATAAAGCTATACAGGGTCAGTTTTACTGCTTTCCAAGTAAATGCACTGACAAATAATATTTGTGTCTTCCATTCTTACGCAATAAGTAGTACTTAATTTCTAGACAGAAGTTGATTTGAGCTATCACTTCAATTCAGTGAAGTTTTTCAGGAACAGTTTGTTAAAATATAAAAAAAAAGTTCCTGAATTGACACCTGCAAATTAAAGGGCTAGTCCTACAGCTTAGTGACACATCTCTCTCCCTCCATAAATACTTAGTATACAAACCTGAGTTTGATACCAATTCAATGTCATTCCCTTCAAGAATCAACTCATCCTTCTGGGCTTGAGATACTGCACAGGCAACACCTAAGGGAAAGGAAAGTACACAGTAAGCTGTATATTTATCTGTGGAGGTATGGCAGATGCACTTTATGTAACTTCTAAACATTCAAGGAAAAACAGTCGCTGTTTCAGAAATCCTGTTTGACTTCATTTATAGATCCATAAAAGACTATATGGATATTACAATAATTAGCTTCCTATTATTTATTACAATAGCATCCAGAGGCCAATATTAGGACTGCCCCCTGCTTTGTGCTAGGCACTATTATACATACAAAGTTTCAGCTGCTTTCCCTTATAAAGCAGATTAAAACCTTCTCACCCTGTAACTCAAATCAAAACCACCCTGTAACTCAAATCAAAAATGAAGTGTAACATTAACAGATACAAGAGTTCGAAAATTTAAGAATCCATTTTGGATAGTCTAACAGCTTGGTCTGTTAAGCTCCAAATTTGGCTGAACATTATTCAGTTATCACTTGGGCACTTCAGAAATTCTGATGGCTAGTTTTGGATATGTCTGCTACTTTCTTTTTTAATTCAAGAACTGCACAAGTGAGATTAGTGAGGCCAGCCATTAGATCAAAATTTTACCTCTTACCCTCCATGCGGGCCAAAGACATTCCTGTATCTTCACAAAATCCTCAAAGACCCACCACTATCAATGCCATTATAAACCACAAAAATAAGGTAGCCAAATAGACAGAGTGACAGCACCCACATAAATATCAGCCCTTATTGTATCTGCTAATGTTGTCTGAGATGCAACCAGTTATCTAACCTGATGCTTTCATCCAAAGTGGAGATCAAACAGATCAACTTGATTTACTCTAAAGTCCTTCCCATTGTCAGGTAATGGGTGTCCATTATAGCTCTTATTCATATCTGGCTGTGAATTCACAAGCTTTAGACAATCCTGAATATGAGCAAGAGCTGATTAATTCATTTACTCTAACCTGCTTGTCAAAATGTCAAATCAAAAACTTAAGTATTTTTTGTGAATTAAGTTGTAGTACAATGGGTAAGGCTAGTTTATAGGAATGCCTCCAATGGCAGATATTTAATCTCTACAGGTATAAAATGCAGTTAGGGTTACATGTCCATTTGTCCAATAAACTTAACCAAAATGGCTACTGCCACAAACACATAACACACTGATGGATTACAGATAAGAGTGTATGTCAAATGAATAAGCTTGTTTGAAATTGTACTTTTGAAAGATTTCTGCAGACAGGCTGCAAACTAAGCTTTTCATATGTATCCTTAAAATAAATGTAAAGTTCTTACAGCAGTTAATTTTTCTGTACTCACTGTATTAAAGAGACTTAACACTGACCTCCCTACATAAAGCTACAACTTTACAAGCTTCATCAAGATTGCTACTTTTTTTAAGTCTAAATTAAATATTTCAAGTGATAATGAAAAATGTTTAGAACAAAGCCAAAAGCAGAAGTTTGTCATGCATGTATCTTGGAAACTAATAAAATCAAGATTGCATATGCGGGAGTGCCGATGCAAAATATGGGACCCTCAGAAAAAGTCTGGATCTATCCTGGTTTATTAAGAGATTATGATTTTCAGATGTTGATCATTCACAGCTTCTACAGAAAAATCGATCTGTTGTGAGCACCGAGCACCTTTGAAAGTCAGGCCATAAACAATATGTCTTCTGATGCCCATTACAAAGTTCACAGCATCGAATCTTACTAGAAGCAAGTTTGTTACAACAACATATTCACAGCATGTTCACTTCAATTTGCAAAGTATAAGGCCTCTAACTAGACTTACCTGGTCTCATGCGTACCCTGCGGATATATTTCTCTCCCAGGAAGTTACGGATTTCCACAAGTGAGCCATTTTCCTGTATAACTACGTTGATGGGGAAGTGAGCATACACAGACCTCATTTTGTAACGAAAGCCCTGGGAGTAACCAAATCAAAAATTTCACCATGCAACTCAAATGTGTTACAGCAGCATTTCTCAAACTGAGGTCTGCAAGGGTACTCGAGGGGGTCTGCGGGCCCCCGCACATCAACTCAACTCCTCCCCCACCTTCCCAGCATCTCCTGCACACCAGAGAAGTCCAGGAGGCCCTGGGAGGGAGGAGTAGGAGGGGGGACAGGGCCCACTCAGGGGAGGGGGCAGAATCATGTCCGGGGCAGCCTTGCTGATCAACTCCTCCCCCTCCCTCCCAACACCTCCTGCAGCTCCCCTGCGTGCAGGAGGCACTGGGAGCGAAGGTGCTCGGGAGGGGGAGGGGGGACGGGATCGGGGAAGAGGAGGGGCAGGGTTGGAGCGGTGGCAGGAAGAGGTGGGGCCGGACCTTGGAGGAAGGGGCGGAGTGGGGCCAGGCCTAAGTGTTGGTTGCTGGGAGTAGGCAGCAAATTTTAAAATCAAAATGGGGGTCCTCGGGTTACTGAAGTTTGAGAACCGCTGTGTTACAGAGCTATAAGACTGCAAAACTAGGAGATACATTTAAGAGTTACTGGACAAATGTGATGAAATGTTAGACAGTTTCTGGAGAGTATTTTAACTTTTAATACAGAAGAGTTGCTTTTGAAGAATCAAGCCCTAAAGATCTTTAATGTTTCTGCTTAACATTCTCTCCCAACTCTAAAGTGATCTCACTGGCAAAGGCAAGATCACAGGTAACCCACACTGTATACAGTACCTTTCATTTAGCATGGCTACAAAAATTCTCATAAGAATGAAGTTGTCTGAAATTGTTAAGAATCAAATGACAAATATTCTATTTCAAAATAAAACTTACCAATGTGACACCCTTGATCATGTTTTGAACATGACTGCAAATTGTACGAACAGTTGCCAGCTCCTTTCTGTTACCCCACCATTTGTCAACCCGTAGCTATAATAAAAGTTCAGCAAAGCGTTCAGTTTCAATTCAGAATTAACAAACATGTTACACATAAGGAATTAAACTGGTTTTTGTATAACCTTCAGCAAATCACTTAATCTCCACAAACCTCAATTTCCACATTTGTGAAATAGAGCTTTTAACATGTATAAAGGAGTCTGAGGAATACTGATGCAAAGTGCTTTAAAACCCTCAGATGACAAATATTTGTGTGAGTGCAAAATATTGAACAGGAAGAGAAAGTACAGGGCAGTAACAAAGCAAACTTCCTGGCATTGTTCCATCAACCTTTTCCTGTATGGACTGTCTAGGTGAGAAGCTAGCTCCTTTTCTATATACATAGAAATATTTGACCTCTCCACACTGCTAACTATGGTGATGGCAAGTTTTGTGCTTGTTCATTAGCAAAAGCATTAACCAATTTCACGTATCACCAGGCAGCCCTCCAATGGCGTATTTCTTAATCTATGCACTGGAAATTGTATGCCATTCTTTACATGTTAAGCAAAACACTAATGTGCCAGACCTATACTCTTTACCTCAAAGATTTTAAGCAGGTTTTAATACTCACTTTGTCAAATGTTCATTCAAAAGGTATTAGGTTAGGGAAATGTTTTTAGAATGTCTTGTTTAGAAAAAACTTGAAAATATGACTTCCCAGTAAGCAGAATCAAGCTTTCTATCTAGCCTCCTTGTAATCACCACCAAACACCAACTGAACTTGGTGATGAATGCATAGCTAAGGTACCAATGAGCACCCCCCCCCCCCCAAGTCATGGCCCAGCAGAACTGGAAAAGAAATTTGAAAGAGCAGACCAGGCACATCAGCTACCTTCATCTGCTATTAAATGACATATCCAAGAAAACTTAACTAAGATGCACTGAGCTATCAATGCAGCAGAATTCTAGGTTAATCTTGCTTACTACATATAGTTACAGTTTAAGTAATAAAATACTATAGCTGAACAAAATTAATTTGGGAAATCTAAAAGCATCCTTCAGTAAATGAATAAAATGTTCATTCAACATTTCTAATTACATACATACCCCACAATTTTTAACACTGAAAACCTCCTCAAAACTGTACCTCCAAAACTGAACATTTAAAAAGAGCATGCCTGCTGACAGACACTCGTAATACCTGACTGCATATCAATACTGAACCCTGACTCAAACACCCAAGATGCGCCTAGCCACCTTAGAAACTTATATGATCCCTTGAGCACCTCACAATCTTTAGTATTTAGACTCACAATACCCTGTGATATAAGAAAATACTACTGTCACTTTTTAAAAAATACAAGAACTCAGACAAGCAAGGCTAAGTGACTTTCCAAAAAATCACACAGGACGTTCGTGGCAGAGCAGGGACTTAAACTTAAATCCCTCATTAGTACCCCAGACACAAGATCATCCTTTCTCTCTCTGAATATAGAAATAATCCCAAAATATCCCTACAATGCTCACCTTCTTGTGCTTCTTTCCCAAGAGGGAGAGCTCTACATTGATGTGGTTAAAATCCCGTCGCAAGGTTCCTCTGGGACCTTTCACAATAACTGCCCGGCCCTTCAGAGAAATGTCGACTGGAAGACAAGAAAATCTAGTGTTAACCTGTTGCAGGACGAGAGTACAAAGCTTACGTGCCACTAGCAAGGGACTGTACCTTTCTCCGGGATGTCAACAGTCTGGTTGCTGAGAATGGTCTTCATTCTACAACGACAAGCACCGGGTGAGGGCAGAGACAACAGAGACCCGCCCTGCGCCTTCCCCAGCCAGCCAGCCAGACCCAGCCCAGCCCAGCCTCTCCGGCCCGGGGCCCACAGGCCAAGGGAGCGGCCGCGCCGCCGCTCCACGCCCCGGCCACGCCGCGCAGGGAGCCCGGAACGCGGCTAGCGGGCTGCCCCGCGCCTGGGCCCCCGCCATGAACACTCCACAACAGGGGGGCGGGGGTCACTGCGGGCGGGGCAGGCTCAGACCCGCGAGCGGCCGCCGCAGACCTGGCCTAGCAGCTCCCGCCCGGCCCGGGGAACCAGCGCCGGGCCCCGGCCGAGCTTCCCCGAGACCGGGGGAGGGGGGGGGAGGTCTGTGCCGGGGGCTCTCCCCGACGGGCCGGGGGCAGGCACATCCCCGGGGCGGCCAGGACAGTCCCTAGAGCCGCCCTGTGCCCGGCGCGGCATCGTCGGGGCGCGGGGGGGGGCCCGGTGCCGCGGATGGAAGCAGATCGCGGCCAGGGGATAGCCCTTACCTCGCTGCAGACCGAGGGGAAAGGGAGAGCGTCTTTCGTCATCGCGTTCTTGTATCCCGTCCGCCTAGGCCTGACGTCATCACGTTCGGCCACCCGGCTCTGAGGCAGGAGCAATCGTCCGCCGACCGCACTAAGGCCCGAGCAAGCGGGGAATGGGGCCAGGCAGCTCAGCTGAGTACCGATCTGACCGCTCGGGACTCGTCCTCGGGGCTCGGTGCGGGACAGAGCAGCGGAGGGTGGCTATGGCGCTGCTTCAGCGCGGCCGCTGCTGTCGAGTCGCCGCCACGACAAGCCTGAGGCGGCTGGTGCTGGGGTCCCAGGGGCGGGTGAGTGAGCGTGGGCGATCTTCCCCGGTCCCGCTCGCCAGGCGGCTCCTGCCCCCCGGCCGGGCCGGGGTCTTCCCCCAGCACAGGGCCGCGCCCGCCCGCGGCGCCGCTGGGCCCCTCGGGGTGAGCTGCTCCTGCCGCGGCCCTGTTCTGTGTAGCGCCGGGTCCGGGGCTCGACCCTCTGCGACCAGCGCTCGGCTCTGCCCTGCGGCCCCGGGCCGCCCCCGCCCTGGCGGGTCCCGAGCCCCTGCCCGTGCCTCGCTGGAGCTGGGCGCAGAGCCGACCCCGGACCCCGAGCATCGCCCAGAACAGACAGAGCGGGGCGGTCCCCGATCACCTCCTGCCTCGGGGTGCAGCACACGCAGCCCCAGGGCGTCTTGGCCTGTTGGTTGCAGCATCCCCTGGCTAGTAACCCGCGTCTCACTTACTGGCCGGGGTCACTCCCTGCTTGCAGGCTTCGCTCTCCCATCGAGTGGCTGTGTTTCAGTTTTTCCTGAGTGTGTGTGTTTTGCGTTTTTCCAAACTGAATCTCATTTATATTTTATCTGTGTTTCTAATCCGAAGAGATTGGTCCAATAAAAGATATTACCTTACCCACCTTGTCTCTCTAATACCCTGGGACCGACTGGCTACTACAACACTACTGCATAGGTAGATCCCTTTGTGTTTCTTCTGTGTTCTGTTTGATGTTTGTAAGATCTCCCAGTTTAGTGCCCTCTGTACAGGGCTCAAATTGTGGGGAGGAAAGACTGGTAGTAGTGGCAGGACTCTCTCAAGCTGTACCCGCAGCTGATCTCTGGAGATGGCAGAATGAGATGCTTCTAGCAACAGGTATTCAAAATATGATTGTTGCAGACTCTTTTGAGCCCCTTGAGTCCAGCTCTTCTGCAGAAGTTCCAACACACTGTATGCATAATAAGCTTGTGCCTCTGGCCCAGGATCGCAGAGTTATATAATGATGTCTGAATCTGAGCATTCATTAGAATTACATTTCTAGCTCTCATGGTTGCAAAGGAAAGCTCAAAAATATGATCTGAGTATTACTGATGGAGTTATGTTTGCTTGTGTCTGCAGTCAGCCTCCAGCAGAGAAAGAAGCAGCAGCCACTAGAGCCATGAAGGAAGCCACCTGACCCTATGACCATCAACAGAGCAGAGATGGCCCTAGCTGCTTTGGGACAGGAAGAATTGAGGGACTACTAGCTCTATAGGATTGGCCCTCTTGGTGAGGCTGGGGCTTTGCATGCACTTAAAAGTTAGGTCAGCATAGCTCTGTCAGTTAGAAACCCACAGCTCTGACTAATCCCCAGTGGAGATGCAGTTATGTAAATAGAAAAGTGCTTCTGTTGACTTAACTAACTTCATTCAGGTTGGTGGTGTTCCTACACCAATGAAAGAAACCCTTCCACCTGCATAGGCTGCATTTATATTACAGGGTTCTGCCCTCATATCTGCGTGGACATAGCTATACTATGGCGTGGACATAGCTATACTATAGTATAGTCTCCGTAGTATAGACATAACTTAGGTCCCTGGGATCTGTTCTTTCCCTTGAGACTTTTAGCTCTACAAGACTGATTGGGAGGGGAAAATGATGGTACCTCCCAAATCCTGTTCATTTGTGGCTCCAAAACGAGACACCACTCACAATAGATTGTACTAGACTGTCATACACTTTTGCCTTTCTTATGTGTTTTGATAAGAGTGAAGGTTCAAGATGTTGATATTTACATTATCATCACTGGACAAATGGGCTGCTCATCATCGGGTATTGGGATGAATGGGGCAGTTCAGACCTCTCTGAACTATTGTTTTATGTTCCTAAAAGACTCAGACAGACATCATTCCGTTGGTTTACAACACTCATTTTATGTTTTCAGGGTTTTCTCCACAACCATAAAGGCTACCGATTTTTTTTAATGGAAATTAAGATTCTGGATCACAAGAGGGCAAACTCAAAAAAAAAAAAAAAAAAAAAAAGCAGCATTGGGTTTCTGACTCAGCCCAGTTTGAGCCCTGGTCATTGATGCCATTTATCTCCTCTTCCAGATGCTATTAAATAGCACTGGATCCTAACAACAAACCCCATCGTTTCTCGCTAGACATTTCCCCCACTACTTACTTGATCATGCTCATTTTCACCTTTTGTTTGCAGTCCTTTAGTTAGTTTTTAATCAAGATGACAATATTTGAACCCAAATCCATATTAATTAATGTTAAGGATAAGATCTTGTGGAACTTTGCATTCCTTCCTGTCTGTCTTACATGCATTGAAACCGGAAAGGATGATTATTCCAAAAAGGCCACTGGGGCTCAGAAGATTAAATAATCTGACCTATACAGTGGGTCGCCAAAAGGATTTGAGAGCTTTTAAGACTTTTATGTTGAGGTGGCTGAGGCATTCCAACTGCATCACCTAGAGGCTTGCTTGGCTACATGTTAAGAATCTTCCATCCCCCGCTTAGCTGTCAGAGCTCACTGAACAATGGCAGTTTCCAATTTTTAGGCCTGAAGAGGAGATTCTTTCTCTTTGAACTCTAGGCCACCGACTTAAAAGCACTACACGTTTTCCCACGTCACTACTGACTTTGATGTGTAGGGTACTACGGATGCTTTCTTTGGCAGATGTATCTTTTATATGGTAATTTATTATGCTCGTGTTTTAAATCAACCTGCGTTTTCTATACAGGCTACTGCTGGTATATTTGAATGCTGCTAAATTTTAGTTACTCTATTTCTAAGTACGTACCAGTGCCATCCTGCCCTGTTGCTGTAGTGGTATTGGAGCTCCCTCCTATTTGCAAGTTTTTGAAGATTATACTTGAATGTGCTGTACATTTTTTGCTCTAGTATGTGCTTAATCAAGCAATACAGTAATTTAAGCTTATTCCTTTGTTCACATTTAAGTGTTCAGCTTCTTCCAGTGTTTTGATTTTCACTTTTGAAACTTATGGACTTTGCGGCATCTGTCCCCTTTCTAGGGACTGAGACCGGAAAATATTATTTTCCAGTCTCCATCTGCTGATTGCCTATGTCTGCATTTGCATATTATTGTACTTGAAAAACAAAAGTCAAAATTCTGCCATTGGATGTGTGTTCATAGCTCCCACTGAAATCAATGAGAGTTGAGCACAAACTTCCAAGGATGGAAGTTGGCCTTAAATTAACAGGTAAAAAATAAACCTTTCACAATTGTTCTATACAACTCTTGTAAGGCCTGTAAATTGTTAACTTTTTGGCTTCTGTATGAAACGAATATAAGCCCTGTCAGCTCTCAAGAGATGTATACCAGCAGTTATCCAATACATATAAGCACATTTATGATTATAAGGGTAATACAGTTCTGCTGTGTTTAGGTGTGTGGAAGCAATGTGTGGAGCCAGTACAGAGCATCAAGTTCTTTGCCAGATGAAAAGAAGGAGTTTCTGCAAAATGGACCTGATTTTCAAGATTTTGTATCTGGGGATTTTTCTGATAAGAGCATGTGGGCTGAGTATAAAGGCAATTTAAAACGCCAGAAGGGAGAAAGGTAACTAGCTTTAAGTAATTACACTCTACTCTGAGGTAGCATCATGCTTTGTTTAGTACTTGATATCTCTTGTATTCTACTGTACACAAATACCTACATGTATCATATTTGTCAAGTTGTGTAGTACTGCAATGGCTACTTCATGCTTCATTTTGGAAGGAACGGTCATTTGAAGAGGGGAAAGTATTAGTTTCCCATATGAACTCTTTAAGCACAACATGCAGAGATAAGATAGCTAATTAGTAATTTCAATACAGTTGATAAGAATAAATGATTTTGCATACAAGTAAAAAATTCTAATACCTAAAACACCATTGGCAATATATTTTTATTTTCAGTGTTTTTGGCCCAAAAAATAGTAGTGAATGGTTCCACTTACATAGCTCTATTTTAATTATAGCTGGGAAAAGAGTCATTTATTTGATTCATAAAATGTTACTGGAGATTCACAGAACTAAATAAATCACTTATGATTTTGGCAAGTTTGATTTTTTTTAACCTAGTCCTGAATGTATTCATGGTACAGACAGGTTGCATCACAGTTGTTTGTGGTTTATTAACAACAATGAGCCTGTAAATTGGTAGTGCCCAGCACCATTCTGTAAAGCCGGTGGTAATATCTGAAAGTCTCATCCAAAAGTAATATCATCTGCCCTTGTATATGTTTTGCCCTACTTTAATATAGTACCTGTAGAACTTGTGTTGGAACTTGTCCAGTTAGCTGCTAATTGCTTTAGTACACTAAATAATAAATGAAAGAATAACAGACATCCAGCTTTTATACAACCCCTTTTATTATTATGACAATCTTGTGTTACTGTATACAATCTGGTTATAATCTGAAAAAGTGCCTATAAAAATGACATTTTTGAGCTTTATGTTTAGCGTCTCAATTATTTCCAGACCAATTCTGCCCAGTTTACAAGTTAAGAAGATGATTTTTTCTAACTTCCAGGCATACAAACTCAGTTTGAAATATTAAAAACAACCTGTATTCTTTCTGGCTCATGCATCTCCAACAATAAAGATTCTGCAATCAAACCTTTGTTCCTAATCCTGTAAAGAAAATTATGTGGGCAAAGTTTGCTTTCATTTACACCCATGAAACTCCATGAAGACCAGGGAAGTTACACCAGTGTAACAAAAGGCAGAATATGTCCCATTCTATGGCACTGACCAGAAGTTTTTAGCTATCTACACTGTACTGGTTGTGTACTTTGAAAAATGCACTTTAAACAGTATTCTAGATGAACAGTAGTAGCCTCGATTCCTCTGGTGAAATAGCCACCAATATATCTGGAAGGCATTGGAGTGCTTGTGCCATGAACAGTAACAAATTATAAATGTGTGTCAGTGGGACAATATGCCCAATTTGTGTTTTTGATAAATTGTTGGGGTTTTTTTGTTTTGTATGTAGATAGATTCATGAAGACTAAATTCAAAAGCTGTGAAAAACAAAATGAGCCCTTCGAAATTTGCTAGGATTTTGTAGAAGCTATGTAATTATATTGCCAATGTCTGAATTACCATATATAGCGTGGCAGTAAGGTTAGTGATCTTAAACCCTATAATTGTGGATACTTGCATCTTAGCTTGGTGGCAGGCTAATAAATGAGGATGGAAATGAGAAGTTATGGTACTTTTTTGAAATATATTAATGCTCATTTATTACTCATGACCAGCTTCAAGGAATCTTTCATACCCAGAGGCTGTAACAAAGTAAAGTAGATCTATGAAGTTAAGTGATTACATGTAAGTAATTTATTAATCCTTATATTTGCTTGATATTATTCAGGCTGCGACTTCCTCCATGGCTAAAAACTGAGATTCCCATAGGAAAGAATTATAATAAACTGAAGAGTACACTGCGAAGTTTAAAGCTTCATACTGTAAGTCTAATGCCTGACACATTTTCTTCTAGGAAGAAAGCAATGTTTTCATTATGTGAAATTCACCCCTTTGCTCAGGAGCAGCAGAGAGCCTATGCATCACTTATGCCTTTGTGGCTTCAGTGGGAACATATGATGCATAGGCCTTGTCCTCTGCTTTTGCACAGGGGTGAATTTCACCCACGGAGAACAAGGGAAGAAACAAACAGCAGAAAATTTGACATTTTCCCTGCAATGATCTTAAATATGGTGTTGTGTTTCTCAAGTCCTCTAAAGTCAAAAGATTATCAGTGTGTCTAATTTAGGTGGAAACATTTGTATAATTTTTGGGACGGTATATAAATAATTCACATGAAAAGAAATTCAAGAAATGTTTGTGTTCTCTATTAAATATGCCCCCCATTCATGGAAAGAGACAGAAGATTTAAGACAAGTATGAAATTCTTTTCTTCAGAAAAAGATTGTTCTGTAATGTATCACAGATCTTGTGAATTTTTTATAAACTTTTTTATTACATCTAAAAGGTGCATAATTAATGCAGTTTAGAATGTGCAATTCTGACGGTTATTTTGATGAGCAGTTTTCAGGAAGTTGTGTAGTTCAGAGGAAGAATGGTGTTGGGGTTAAGACACAAGATTGGGTGTCACGTGACACATGTTCTCTTCCCAGCTCTGCCATTAACTGGGGCAACTCACTTAACCTATCTGTGATTTAATTTCCTCCTCATAATTTCAGTACCTATCTCAGAAGAGAGAACAAATTCCTTTGGCGGAAGGTGCTATAGAAATACAATTTATTATTATTAATGTCATTTTATTTATAGGTGTGTGAGGAAGCGCGTTGTCCCAACATTGGAGAGTGTTGGGGAGGGGGTGAGTATGCTACTGCTACAGCAACTATCATGGTAAGTCAATAACCACAATCTTACAATAGGAAATATATTCTGTTGGTAGCAAATTTGGGTATACAAAAATCTCCAGCGTAAAAGTGACCCAGGTATATTATGCTAAAGTGCACAACAAATCTCTCTCTCCTATGGTTTTTAACAATTGAGTCTTTTGAAGTAGCATATTCAGTAGTTTCTTGGCTGAACAATACAAAGTTTAAAATATAAAGTAAACATAATCTTTTCTTATTTCAGTTGATGGGTGACACATGTACAAGAGGTTGCAGATTTTGTTCCGTAAAGACAGCAAAAAGTCCACCTCCATTGGATCTTAATGAACCCTACAATACAGCAAAAGCTATAGCTGAATGGGGCTTGGATTATGTTGTATTGACATCTGTAGACCGAGATGGTTAGTATGTTGTCAGTAGTGTCTTCCAGTGTAAGCTCCCATACACACTATGCAGCAGTTTTAGAGTCCTCAGTCAGTTTGGGTTATTAGAGGTATAGGGTTTAAACTTTTATGAGATTGATGAAAGGAATGAATGACACAGAAACTTTTCAGAGATTACGAAATGCTCTTCCTGACTAATCCTTAGTCCCCTACTCCTGATGCAGGCAAAATACACATAGAAGATATACGATTATGTAGTTGGTTAAATGTTGGTTCCTTATGGAACTGATTCAGTCTATTTGAGTAGAGCCTAATTTAAAAAAAATATTGCTACCTTTCCACTAAGGTTGTAATGGTTCTTTTGTACTGTTGCTATCTTGGTGGAAAGACTGTCTCAGAAAAAGAGTGTCTTGTATTCCACTGAAAGACCAATAGTTTCTAACAGTGGCTTTCAATAAAAGAGCAGGAACAATTTCTTTTTGTGTATATTTCTCTTTTCTTAAACTACCTCTGTGGAAGAAAAAAGAAATTAAACCATACAGATCTGTGCTAAGATTAAAGGGGCTAAGGTAAACTCATACATATTCAAGAAAATTTAGAATGAAAGTTCCAACTCTGTTCTAACTAACCATACTTAGCCTGGCTATTGTAAGGGTATGGTAGAACACCTATTGTACAATTTAGGCATGAGTAGTAAGTTAAGGATGGAATCTCAGCTTTAATTTAGCATCGCTTTACATTTTTGTGGTTAGATTAGACTCTTAACATCAAAGCCACACAGAATTACACAAAAATATTATTTTTAATGTAAAAATACCAAATTATTGCATTGTTTCTAGATATTCTAGATGGTGGAGCAGAACACTTTGCAAAAACTGTATCACACTTGAAGGAAAGGTACATTATTAATTTATTACTATTAATTATTATTCAGCATTTATGTTGCGGTAGTGCCTACAGGCCAAAAGCAGACAGGGCTCTATGGTGCTATCTGCTATACAAATATGTAATACATGGCAGTCCCTACCCCAGAGAGCTTACATGTCCACTCCTGGATTTTTCATCCTCACTTGTGTTACACTTACAAGTTAGATTAAATATATAGGCAGTAATGTTCTCCTGCTGAATTTCTGTTTATCCCAGATTCCTTTTAAAATTAAGCACTAAACTGTTTCTTTGGACCACATATTTAGAGCAATGGGACATATCTATCTATTTTTTTGTGGATGTTTATATTTTAATGATAGGGTTGTAGCACAGTAATAATGGGTTTGGGAAAAGATAAAAACTGTTGTAGCTGGGTTCCAAAGATAATCTGATTTATTTTTCAGCTCTGACCTCTAAGCTTTGCCATTTTTTCCAAGGAGGTGCTCTCTGTGACCCTGATTCCACCTTTATACTTTCCCATTGACACCTTCTACTTTCCACTTTATGCATTGTGCCAGCATGTCATTTTGGTAGCATGTTTGGGTCTTTGTTAGAAGGTTGTAGATTTAATTCCTGCAGCCTGATTTGGGCATTTGCCTAATACTTACCCTGTAATGAGGACTAGAGGGACTCACTTCAAAGTCTATCACCAGTACTTCATTGATTACCTGGAAGGGTTTCTGTATACCAGTGGTTCTCAACCTATTTACCACTATGGGCCATGTATGCAGCTCTCTGTTTTGTGGACTGCATCCACACAATATATATACTACCTGTACAGCCCTGAGGATGTCATATAGGCCTCAGCTGTGTGCTGATTGGGCTGCAGGTTGAGAACCACTGCTGTATAGTGATGCAAAGTACTTCTCCATCCAGCTTGGGGGAACCAAATTCAAGCTATCGGGGAACTGAATTAAATTCCTAAATAGCAATGCAAAGTATTTACAGTCCATTCGGTCAGATGTCCCCTCTGTCATTCAGAAGTTCAGATGTTCAAATCTTATTAAAAATCTTGCTAAGTGTAGTATGGAGCGAAAATGAAAGTCAGATGTAACCTGCACTTAATTTGAGCAAGTCTGGTGACTCAGTAGATCATAGAAATGGCTCTGATGTTATGTTTGACTTATGTAACATTCATTTTATTTCGTGCACTAGTCAAAGCAGGAGTTGCACCTATACTGTGTTTTGAGAAAAAATTAACTCTCAAGTATTTTCAGTACTTCACTGTTGTAGATGTTTACCTAACTTAACTTTACTTTGTAGATTTAAATATCAACATCATCGATTTAGGGTTGTTTTAAAAAATACTGAATTTTGATTTCGTTTAAAATATTCTGGTATTTTAGTATGATGTTATTGGAATATTTGATTTGAGCATCAATAATAAAAATACCACAAGCGTGTTCATTTTTCAATCTTTGTTTTTCAGGAATTCAAAAATTCTAGTAGAATGTTTAACCCCTGATTTTCGAGGGGACCTTAAAGCTGTGGCGAAAGTTGCCTTGTCAGGACTAGACGTATACGCCCATAATGTGGAAACTGTTCCAGAGTTACAGAGGTGATTAAAGGTGATCTGTTTATATAAACAAATAGTCGGATGCATACAATTAGAGGGTATTCTGTAATGTTCTTATGAAAGCAATATTTAGATCAACCAACATTAAACCTTCTCTAGGTCCCTTTAACTCGACTCATTGTTTGTACATACATCATTTACACTTATAAATAGTAAAAATCCTCTATACCTTATAATCAAATAGCGTCTAAAGTTAAAAATTAAAAAGTAGACAATACAGTTCTATCTACCATAAATTTTGAAGTAAATTTTCCAATGAGAAGCTTGTCTTATAAAATAAACAGGAAAGGAAAAATACTGATTCTAACAGAGGTCAGGCTAGATCTATTTTGTAAGAAAGATACATGTGATTACATTAAAACAAAATTCGTTCTTTTCATTTTAATACGTGCATTGGACCTCTTTTTGGAGGGAGAGAAAATTTACTTGGTAAGCCAATACCTGTACATTTTTTTAGCATGTATTCAAACTTACCTGACTGCATAATTGGAGCATCCACGGAATCAGTGCCTACGACTATGGAATATGTTTTCAAAATGAGGATGTATTTATCACACTTTGGCAACTAGCCCACAGCATTTCTCCATCATCATTATGTCTCAGTGCCACCAGTGGGAGCCAAATCCTTTTGTCTTCATAGTAAAGTAGCCCACGAAAGCTTATGCGCTAATAAATTTGTTAATCTCTAAGGTGCCACAAGTACTCCTGTTCTTTTTGCGGATACAGACTAACACTGCTGCTACTCTGAAACACTTCCCAGTGAAACTTCCAGAATCCTCTGCTTTCTTCCCTCAATAGCCACAAGTGTTGTACATGATTTCGACCAGCAGAGGGCTACCTATCTTGTAAAGAAGCAGATTAAAAATTTTATAGACCTTAAAAAGTGGAGTCAGCCAACTCTTTTTCTTTGAGTGTCTGATGTTTTTCTACCACACAGGAGGATCTCCAAGTGCAACTCCATACCCCCAGCCATTGGCCTTTTTTCCTAATAACTTGGAAATTCAGAGTGACATCATCACACTCTGAAGTCTCCAGCTAAACTGTCTAAATTCAGCTTAAATATGGGTGGGCCATATCCATGCTGCTGGTCAAACTGTGGAAACTGAATTAGCCCAAACCAGTTTTAATGTATGTTTAAACTTCCCAGTTTTAATGTACACTAGAACTTCCCAGCATAGACTGTTCTTAAGTGGCTCCAACTAAATTCTCATGTAGACTTCAAATACAACTCTGTCAGGGCTGTTCCCCAACACAGGCAAAACAGTTTCATCTTTACTATTGTTGATTTCTTTGCATTATGGTAGAGCATGGAGGCCCTACAAACATCAGGGCCTCAGTACTAGAACCTGTACAAACACTTAATAAAAGAACGTCCTTGCTCTAAAGACCTTACAATCTAAATAGACAGCGGGGTTCTGCACAGAACAGCTTGCAAGACTGGGGCTTAAGTAGATACTTATATGCCCCCTACCACGGTAGTATCTCCAGCGCCTTTGTTACTCCTTGGGCCAGATTCCCTCATGTACCAAGATATACTCAGCACAGGAAAGAGTGAGTGCAGGGAGGGCCACTGTCAGAGACCCAGTTACCAGCTCCCTGATTCTCAGGTTGTCCCAGCCCTAGGGACCATATGCCCACTCAGAATTTTCATAGGGCATTGGAGCTCTCCTCTGCCCCCTCCTTAGCCCTTTGTGCCCTATTATGCCTCTTCCCTTTCCTGACACTTCCCCTACAGTGGAAATGGGGGCAGGGGAAGGTGGGGAATGGCATTAATGATAGCTCTGTCAACTTTACTCCAGTTCCATTAGGCAAATTCTCAACTTGTCAACTGTGAACCAATTATATTCCCGTTGCATTACTGGGGGATGGAACTGGGGTTGACAATCTGGCCCCTAGTGGTTAGCTGGAGACTATTTTCTGCAAAGCTGGGCTCTCAGAGCAGCAGCACTTTGGTTGCATCAATCACAAGAGAAAGTAATGGAAACATTTTTTTTTTAAGTGAAAGCTTTGGTTTTGCAGGAATTGACAAATATTGTAGAAAGTTTCTAAAATCTCAGTCCCCTCAGTCTTTTTATTGTGATTTTACCAATGTCCCTTATCTCATGCATCTCTGTGTTTTTCTTCCTATGGTCAAAACAATATGAATATTTTTAAAGGAAAGTACGTGATCCTCGGGCCAATTTTAAGCAATCCTTACAAGTTTTGAAGCATGCTAAGAAGATCCAACCTGATGTAATTTCTAAAACCTCCATTATGCTGGGATTAGGCGAGACAGATGAACAAGTATATTCAACAATGAAATGTAAGTAGCATAACTTAAGTATATATATAAGCTTTACCAAGTTGGAACATAATTGCAAGCTTGGGCATTGCAATATAACTAAAATGGACACACATGCATATAAGTTGGTCTGTTGGGAAAAATTGTTTTCTAACTTTTTTATGCAAAAAGGTTTCGTTCAATTTAAAAATTGAAACTCTTCAACAACTGTTGTTTATACTACTTTCAAATGGACAGGATTAATTTCACTATCAGATATCAGAGGGGAGCCGTGTTAGTCTGGATCTGTAAAAGTGGCAAAGAGTCCTGTGGCACCTTATAGACTAACAAAAGTATTGGAGCATAAGCTTTTGTGGGTGAATACCCACTTCGTCGGATGCATGTAGTGGAAATTTCCAGAGGCAGGTATAAATATGCAAGCAAGAATCAGGCTGGGGTAACGAGGTTAGTTCAGTCAGGGAGGATGAGGCCCTCTTCTAGCAGTTGAGGTGTGAACACCAATGGAGGAGAAACTGCTTTTGTAGTGGGCTAGCCATTCACAGTCTTTGTTTAATCCTGAGCTGATGGTGTCAAATTTGCAAATGAACTGAAGCTCAGCAGTTTCTCTATGAAGTCTGGTCCTGAAGTTTTTTTGCTGCAGGATGGCTACCTTTAAATCTACTATTGTGTGTCCAGGGAGGTTGAAGTGTGTCCATTTATCCTTTTACGTAGGGACTGTCCAGTTTGGCTGATGTACATAGCAGAGGGGCATTGCTGGCACATGATGGCATATATTACATTGGTGGACGTGCAGGTGAATGAACCGGTGATGGTGTGGCTGATCTGGTTAGGTCCTGTGATGGTGTCGCTGGTGTAGATATGTGGACAGAGTTGGCATCGAGGTTTGTTGAATGGATTGGTTCCTGAGTTAAAGTTACTATGGTGCGGTGTGTAGCTGCTGGTGAGAATGTGCTTCAGATTGGCGGGTTGTCTGTGGGCGAGGACTGGCCTGCCTCCCAAGGCCTGTGAAAGTGAGGGATCATTGTCCAGGATGGGTTGTAGATCACTGATGATGTGTTAGAGAGGTTTTAGCTGAGGACTGTATGTGATGACCAGTGGAGTTCTGTTGGTTTCTTTCTTGGGCTTGTCTTGCAGCAGGAGGCTTCTGGGTACACATCTGGCTCTGTTGATCTGTTTCCTTATTTTCTCATGTGGGTATCGTAGTTTTGAGAATGCGTGGGTGTTGGTCTCTGTCTGAGGGGTTGGAGCAAATGTGGTTGTACCTCAGCACTTTGCAATAGACAATGGATCGTGTGGTGTGTCCGGGATGGAAGGTGGAGGCATGAAGGTAGGCATAGCGGTCAGTGTGTTTTCAGTATAAGGTGTTGTTAATGTGACCGTCACTTATTTGCACCGTGGTGTCTAGGAAGAGGACCTCCCAGGTAGATTGGTCCAGGCTGAGGTTGATGGTGGAGTGAAAGCTATTGAAATTGTGGTGGAATTCTTCCAGGGTTTCCTTCCCATGGATCTAGATGATGGGGCATCCAGGATTTCCAACATGCACAGGAAGAAATTGTGGAAAAACAACAAGAAAAGGAGTACTTGTGGCACCTTAGAGATTAACCAATTTATCTGAGCATAAGCTTTCGTAAGCTACAGCTCACTCACGAAAGCTTATGCTCAAATAAATTGGTTAGTCTCTAAGGTGCCACAAGTACTCCTTTTCTTTTTGCGAATACAGACTAACATGGCTGTTAGTCTGAAACCTGGAAAAACAACATCGCTTGCCTCATAACCTAAGTCGTGCAGAATGCAATGCCATCCACAGCCTCAGAAACTTCAGGACCAGACTTCATAGAGAAACTGCTGACCTTCAGTTCATTTGCAAATTTGACACCATCAGCTCAGGATTAAACAAAGACTGTGACTGGCTAGCCCACTACAAAAGCAGTTTCTCCTCCCTTGGTGTTCACACCTCAACTGCTAGAAGAGGGCCTCATCCTCCCTGATTGAACTAACCTCGTTACCCCTAGCCTGATTCTTGCTTGCATATTTATACCTGCCTCTGGAAATTTCCACAACATGCATCCGACGAAGTGGATATTCACCCACAAAAGCTTATGCTCCAATACTTTTGTTAGTCTATAAGGTGCCACAGGACTCTTTGCCACTTTGACTATCAGAGTGCTCCAAGGGCCTGATCCAGCTGCTACTGAAAACAATAGGCATCTTTCCATTGACTTCAGTGGGAGCTAGATCAGTCTTCATATCATTTAATGTTCATAATCATTTCAGGATCTCAAAGGTATACATGCAATGGATATTTTATTTATTTCATTGTACCTTTTTTTTTTAAGTAACAAATGATTTTTTCTTGTTTGCTGAATAAGTCTCTTTTGATTTTGATGCACAGATTATTTTAATTTTTCCTCTTCCCTGAGCTGCAGTACCTTCTTATATGAACTTTTGCACTTACCTGTAATTTTTGAGAAAAATAAAGGTTAATATAATGTAAGTAGAACCCTGTATAGGATGAAATTCATGAATTCCATATAATTCCCCCCATCTCCACCCCAGGGGCAGGCTGCAGGCCTGTCCATCTACAACTGTGCTGTGGCATTTCCATGTTATATGACATGTGAATTTACTAGGGCTGTCAATTAATCGCAGTTAACTCACGCAATTAATTAAAAAAAATTAATCACAATTAATCACAGTTTTAATCACACTGTTAAACAATAGGTTTCAGAGTAGCAACTGTGTTAGTCTGTATTCGCAAAAAGAAAAAGGAGTACTTGTGGCACCTTAGAGACTAACAAATTTATTTGAGCATAAGTTTTCATGAGCTATGCGCAAATAAATTTGTTAGTCTCTAAGGTGCCACAAGTACTCCTTTTTCTTTTTGTTAAACATTAGAATACCAACTGAAATCTATAAAATATTTTGGAAGTTTTTCTACATTTTCATAAATGTTGATTTGAATTACAACACAGAATACAGAGTGTATATTATTTTTTATTACAAATATTTCCACTATAAAAATGATAAGGAGAAGAAATAGTATTTTTCAAGTCACCTCATACAAGTATTGTACTGCAATCTCTTTGTCGTGAAAGTGCAACTTACAAATGTAGATTTTGTTTGTTTGTTACATGACTGAACTCAAAAACAGTACGGTGTAAAACTTTAGAGCCTACAAGTCCACTCCACTCAGTCCTACTTCTTGTTCAGCCAATTGCTAAGAGAAACAAGTTTGTTTACATTTATGGGAGATAATGCTGCCCTCTTTTTATTTACAATCTCACCAGAAAGTGAGAACAGGCATTTGCATAGCATTTTTGTAGCTGGCATTGCAAGGTATTTATGTGCCAAATATGATAAACATTTGTATGCCTCTTCGTGCTTCGGCCACCATTCCAGAGGACATGCTTCCATGCTGATGATGCTCGTTAAAAAAATAATGTCTAAATTAAATTTATGACTGAACTCTTTGAGAGAGAATTGTAAGTCCCCTGTTCTGTTTTACCCACATTCTGCCATATATTTCATGTTATAACAATCTCAGATGATGACCTAGCACATGTTTGTTTTAAGAACACTTTCACTGCAGATTTGACAAAACGCAAAGAAGGTACCAATGTCATTTCTAAAGATAGCTACCACACTTGACCCAAGGTTTAAGAATCTGAAGTGCCTTACAAAATCAGAGCGGAACGAGGTGTGGAGCATGTTTTCAAAAGTCATAGAATCATAGAATATCAGGGTTGGAAGGGACCTCAGGAGGTCATCTAGTCCAAACCCCTGCTCAAAGCAGGACCAAACCCCAATTAAATCATCCCAGCCAGGGCTTTGTCAAGCCTGACCTTAAAAACTTCTAAGGAAGGAGATTCCACCACCTCCCTAGGTAACGCATTCCAGTGTTTTACCACCCTCCTAGTGAAAAAGTTTTTCCTAATATCCAGCCTAAACCTCCCCCACTGGAACTTGAGACCACTACTCCTTGTTCTGTCATCTGCTACCACTGACAACAGTCTAGATCCATCCTCTTTGGAACCCCCTTTCAGGTAGTTGAAAGCAGCTATCAAATCCCCCCTCATTCTTCTCTTCCGCAGACTAAACAATCCCAGTTCCCTCAGCCTCTCCTCATAAGTCATGTGTTCCAGCCCCCTAATCATTTTTCTGCGCTTCCAATTTCTCCACATCCTTCTTGTAGTGTGGGGCCCAAAACTGGACACAGTACTCCAGATGAGGCCTCACCAATGTCGAATAGAGGGGAACGATCACGTCCCTCGATCTGCTGGCTATGCCCCTACTTATACATCCCAAAATGCCATTGGCCTTCTTGGCAACAAGGGCACACTGTTGACCTATATCGAGCTTCTCGTCCACTGTAACCCCTCGGTCCTTTTCTGCAGAACTGCTGCCAAGCCATTCGGTCCCTAGTCTGTAGCAGTGCATGGGATTCTTCCGTCCTAAGTGCAGGACTCTACACTTGTCCTTGTTGAACCTCCTCAGATTTCTTTTGGGCCAATCCTCTAATTTGTCTAGGGCCCTCTGTATTCTATCCCTACCCTCCAGCGTATCTACCTTTCCTCCCAGTTTAGTGTAATCTGCAAACTTGCTAAGGGTGCAATCCACACCATCCTCCAGATCGTTAATGAAGATATTGAACAAAACCGGCCCGAGGACCCACCCTTGGGGCACTCCACTTGATACTGGCTGCCAACTAGACATGGAGCCATTGATGACTACCCGTTGAGCCCAACAATCTAGCTAACTTTCTGTCCACCTTATAGTCCATTCGTCCAGCCCATACTTCTTTAACTTGCTGGCAAGAATACTGTGGGAGACCGTGTCAAAAGCTTTACTAAAGTCAAGGAACAACACGTCCATTGCTTTCCCCTCATCCACAGAGCCAGTTATCTCGTCATAGAAGGCAATTAGATTAGTCAGGCATGACTTGCCCTTGGTGAATCCATGCTGACTGTTCCTGATCACTTTCCTCTCGTCTAAGTGCTTCAGAATTGATTCCTTGAGGACCTGCTCCATGATTTTTCCAGGGATGGAGGTGAGGCTGACTGGCCTGTAGTTCCCAGGATCCTCCTCTTTCTCCTTTTTTAAAGATGGACACTACATTAGCCTTTTTCCAGTTGTCCGGGACTTCCCCTGATCGCCATGAGTTTTCAAAGATAATGGCCAATGGCTCTGCAATCACATCTGCCAACTCCTTTAGCACTCTCGGATGCAGCGCTTCCGGCCCCATGGACTTGTGCTCGTCCAGCTTTTCTAAATAGTCCCTAACCACCTCTATCTCCACAGAGGGCTGGTCACCTCCTCCCCGTGCTGTGCTGCCCAGTGCAGTAGTCTGGGAGCTGACCTTGTTTGTGAAGGCAGAGGCAAAAAAAGCATTGAGTACATTAGCTTTTTCCACATCCTCTGTCACCAGGTTGCCTCCTTCATTCAGTAAGGGGTCCACACTTTCCTTGGCTTTCTTCTTGTTGCTAACATACCTGAAGAAACCCTTCTTGTTACTCTTAACATCTCTTGCTAGCTGCAACTCCAGGTGTGATTTGGCCTTCCTGATTTCACTCCTGCATGCCCAAGCAATATTTTTATACTCTTCCCTGGTCATTTGTCCAATCTTCCACTTCTTGTAAGGTTCTTTTTTGTGTTTAAGATCAGCAAGGATTTCACTGTTAAGCCAAGCTGGTCGCCTGCCATATTTACTATTCTTTCTGCACATCGGGATGGTTTGTTCCTGTAATCTAAACAAGGATTCTTTAAAATATAGCCAGCTCTCCTGGACTCGTTTCCCCCTCATGTTATTCTGCCAGGGGATCCTGCCCAACAGTTCCCTGAGGGAGTCAAAGTCTGCTTTTCTGAAGTCCAGGGTCCGTATTCTGCTGCTCTCCTTTCTTTCCTGTGTCAGGATCCTGAACTCAACCGTCTCATGGTCACTGCCTCCCAGGTTCCCATCCACTTTTGCTTCCCCTACTAATTCTTCCCGGTTTGTGAGCAGCAGGTCAAGAAGAGCTCTGCCCCGAGTTGGTTCCTCCAGCACTTGCACCAGGAAATTGTCCCCTACCCTTTCCAGAAACTTCCTGGATTGTCTGTGCACCGCTGTATTGCTCTCCCAGCCGATATCAGGGTGATAGAAGTCTCCCATGAGAACCAGGGCCTGTGATCTAGTAACTTCCGTGAGTTGCCGGAAGAAAGCCTCGTCCACCTCATCCCCCTGGTCCGGTGGTCTATAGCAGACTATCACCACGACATCACCCTTGTTGCTCACACTTCTATACTTAAGTCTTAAAAGAGCAACACTCAGATGCGGAAACTACAGAACCCAAACCACCAAAAAAGAAAATGAACCTTCTGCTGGTGGCATCTGACGCAGATGATGAAAATGAACATGCGTCGGTCCGCACTGCTTTGGATTGTTGTCGAGCAGAACCCATCATCAACATGAACGCATGTCCTCTGGAATGGTGGTTGAAGTATGAAGGGACATATGAATCTTTAGCCCCTCTGGCATGTAAATATCTTGCAACACTGGCTAAAACAGTGCCATGAGTACGTCTGTTCTCACTTTCAGGTGACATTGTAAACAAGAAAAGGGCAGCATTATTTCCTGGAAATGTAAACAAACTTGTTTGCTTGAGTGATTGGCTAAACAAGAAGTAGAACTGAGTGGACTTGGAGGCTCTAAAATTTTATAATGTTTTATTTTTGAAGGCAGGATTTTTTGTACATAATTCTACCTTTGTAAGTTCAATTTTCATGATAAAGAGATTGCACTACAGTACTTGTGTTAGGTGAATTGAAAAATACTATTTCTTTGTTGTTTTTCAGTGCAAAAAAAAAGGAATCAAAAATAAATGTAAAGTGAGCACTGTACAATTTCAGAGTAGCAGCCATGTTAGTCTGTATTCGCAAAAAGAAAAGGAGTACTTGTGGCACCTTAGAGACTAACAAATTTATTTGACCATAAGCTTTCATGAGCTATAGCTCACTTCATCGAATGCATTCTTTTCACTGTACAATTTGTATTCTGTGTTGTAATATATTTGAAAATGTAGAAGCCATCCCAAAATATTTAAATAAATGGTATTCTATTCTTGTTTAAAAGTATGATTAATCACATGATTAATTTTTTTAATCACGCGATTAATCACAATTAATTTTTTTATTCCCTTGACAGCCCTAGAATTTACCAGTAGTTAAGTAGTTTCTTCACAGAACCATTTTATTCTAAGCAGATGTTCGTGCTAACTGTAATTGCAGTGTTGAAACATTGAAACAATTCATGCTTTTCGTTCTGCTTCACTATGGGGCAAATCCAGCACCCAACCCTAATACCAAGGATAGACATTGAGAAGGGGAGTGGAGGAGGAGCTATACATAACCTGATTCCTCAATCTTCCCATGGATCAGAAGACTACACTAGTTGCACTGAACAGCATCTTTCAGCAGCTGGGGAGGAGAAGGCTGGATTTGTCCTTAATGACAGAGTTTCACTGAATCCAAGTTTGGTATAAATTAGTTCCATCCTGTATTGATATCTTAGCAGAGAAGGTGTATGTGCTTCCTGAGGCATCGAAACTAGCATATCCCACCAAGGATGTGGAGCTGGTGGAAGAAATTGGCAATTCCCCTTAGATTTATTCTTTATGTATGCATAATTTCAGCATCAACCCTCTTGTAACTGTGGAGTAAGATGAAGTATTTTCTTTTTATGTGTAGTTGGTGTTTCAGACTGTGTCAGATTAAGAGTCTGACCTAGATATGCTAATAATCATCATCATTTTCACCCAAAAGGAAGTAAATAATGAATGCACCTAGAAAATGAAAGCTCAAAAATTGAGAAATATGGACATTAAAGGTAAACTGCAGTATGCTAGAAAAGAGATTCTCATCCCTGCATTTAATTATGGGGTATTATTAATGGAGTGAAAAGGTACTTTTAGAAATAAATAAAAAGATACAATTCAGGCTTCAAAAGCTGACAGTCTAAATAGGTAATATGTAGACAAGTGATAGGGTATTGGGTACAACCAGAAGCAAATGTTTGCTGGTGATACTTAGCACAGGTCAATTACTTTAAAAAAAAATCACTATTTTAGTACTTCTGAGGAGAGGAATCAGGTTTATAGACCTCATGCAAGAAGTGAGTTTTTAGGAAGGCATTGAGGCATGAGATACTGGAGGAACGATGGACCAAGTAAAATAAATCACTTTAAAAAAAAATTAAAATATTTTAAATACTATACAGAATTTTTAAAAAATCAAATAAAAAGCTGCATTTTCACAGTTCAGTGTGGGCAGAAGCTCCCCAGTGGAAACTGTGGGGACGGCAAGAGACTATCAGATTTGTTGTAGATTGTACTTCAACAAAATGTCAAAATTAGCCTAGTCTAATGAAGTATCAGGAAAAAATGTCAGATCCCGCTGGGAGACACACACACCAGCCACATTCACTCTTAAGTAGACAATAAGACAGTGAAAGGACTTGCTAAAACTGTTCGAAATCAGTTTTTAATATATTTATTTTTATTTACTAAGTATCTTGTTCTAAAGTATTTATACCTAAATTCTGCAGTTTCTCTTTAGTGCTTCCGTCATGCCCTCTGATGCTATGTATTGGAGGGTAGAATTTAATCCCTTATTTAATGAGCTAAGGAGTGACTTGCACTCAGAACTGCATTTTAGGTAAGATGATTTTTAGTCAGTGATGATACATCATGATTCTGTCACCTGCTAAGGAGGCACTTTTCTTTTTTATAGTATTACGTGAGGCAGATGTGGACTGTTTGACCTTAGGACAATACATGCAACCAACAAAACGTCATCTAAAGGTACAAATGCCTTGAATTTATTGGAAGCAGACTATGACCTGCACCTGATACCATTGTACCCCTTCCCTTGTCAGAATGATGTCTCGTGCCCACCTACACACCTTCTCACTATATGCCAACTATGGATGTTTGAAGAGGACTCCCCTCAGATTGGGTAGCCATTCTTGCTCCTCCCAACCTGCCTTTTCTCAACAGTTAATCTGCTCTTCAGTGTGGGGCTGTTATGGGCTCGATGTTAGAAATTCTTGCCTGATGAATATTGTGAAATGTATAAACTCTAAAGTAATTAAGAGTTTAATCTTGCCACATCCTGTCTGAACGTAGAGTTGGCATTCCAGTTCATTAACATAAATTATGCATTTAAAAGTTATTACAGTCTGAGCAGAATTATTTTTTTCCCTCCAGGTTGAGGAATATGTTACTCCTGACAAGTTTAAACACTGGGAAAAAGTGGGAAATGAGCTTGGATTTCATTACACAGCTAGTGGTCCTCTAGTGCGCTCCTCTTATAAAGCAGGTAAAGTACTGCACAATGTTAAATTATTATGTAAAGGTATAGCTGTAAAGTAATTGATATCAAAAGCTCACAATAGTGGTTCTTTGTTTTTCTATACAGCAAATGTATTGTCTTTTATAATTCCTCTAAATGGGTTGCTATTACTTGAACAGTTACGATGCTGCTTATACTCACATTTTATAAAACTAATATTATTTAGCATTACACTTACTGCTCCAGGTATGGATTTATTTAAAATATTGTGTATAATTTGCAACTTTTGCCATTAGCTTCCGAGCGAAGTGGGCTTTAAAACTGCCCCCTCTCATCTGTTGTGTCTTTTGATAGGGCTTCAGAAATAAGCCATTTTAATAACTGATTTTTCTTTTAGAAAGTTCAGTGTACTAAATTACACCTGAACTAACATGTAGGCCCATATTCTCTTGCTGTGCGTGGGCAGGAGAAAAGAGCCAGTTGTGGTTCTATGCCAGCTCCAGCATAATATAGAGCACCTTTTAAGTACTGACACCTCACAACACTGTGTAAAATAGAGATAATACCATTTTATTATTGGATATGCTGAGACACAGGATGTTAAATAACTTTCACACAACCAAGCACGAGCAGAGTTGGGGAAGACAACCCAGGAGTCCTGATTTCCAGCCTCAGGCTGTAATTGTTAGAATTCCTATTGGGTAGGTTTGGATTTTCTAGAACATTGTCCACAGTATGGCTACATGTATACTGCTTTATTTGTTCTGTTTAATCTCCAAAGCAACTAAAACTGATTTATAGGTATTAATTTTCATTTTAATTAGGTGAATTTTTCTTGAGGAATTTAGTAGAGAAAAGGAAGACAAAGGTCATCTGAAGGTGGAAGTGGACCCACTTTAAGTCACCTACAGCTTTAAAGATTCACTTTTTCGTAAGTTCAATTCATTCCAAAAATATAGCAGCCCACACCATGGAATGATGAATGAACTTAATATTTCTAGAACACTGCTCCCTTGACAAATTAATTGACATTAATTCACCTTGACATTAATTCACCTTGTTGTTCTTAGTTTCCATAAAATTACAGTTACATGGTACTTTAGTGTTCAGTGAATCATCAAAAGCCTCAGCTTTAGAATGTATCAAAACAGAGACTCTGGTTTGGTGAGCAGGGGAATTATGAGGAAAAAATAAAGAGAAATGACATATATATGTAAACAAAAATGGATGGATTGTGAAATCTGGTGTAGTATATTAAATGCTGAAATAAAGAAAAAAAATCTTTCCACCTGCTGCAGTGTCAGTTGTGACTTTTTTCTTCTCCAAGGGGTGCCACCTCTACATTTTTTATTTATTTACTGGGGACTAATACTTGTTAGTTTGAAATGTGTGGAATCTTGCTAAGATGTTGGAATTTTTATATTAGCACTTCACATCCTGTCCTTTTCTCCTCCTCCTCACTCATTTTCACTTTCCACCAAGCCCATGAGAGAAGAGTGGACCTGTCTAAAATTATACTTCTGAGGGAATTCTGTGCCAAAAAAAATGAAAAATTCTGCACACCATATTTTAAAACTCTGTGAAATTCTGCAAATTTTATTGATCAATAAATAAATGTGGAGGCTCCAGCATTGAAGAGGGGAGCACAGGCTACTGACTGCACAGAGGTGGGAGATCACCTCCAGCCCCTGCCCTAGGACATGGACTTGGCCACGAGGCTGCACCCTACCCTGACACAGTGCAAGGGCCAGACCTGCCCCAGAAACACCCTGGGGCCCTGCCTCTCCATGCCAAGCACACTAGATGTAGACAAGCAGGCTCAGCCCAGGAGGATCCAAGTGTGGAGGGGCTTAGTGTGGGGAGATCCAGGTGTGGGGTGATAGGGTTCTGTGTGGGTCAATCTGGGTGCAGACAGCTTGGTGGGGGGGCGGTCTGGGTTTGGGGGGATCTGGATGAACAAGACTCACGTGGGGTGGTTCTGGGTGCAGAAGCAATGGAACGCTGCAGGAGGGGTCCACGTGAAGGTGGTTGGGGCTCAGTGGGGGGGTCTGGGTATGAAGGGCTCAATGGAGGGGGTTGTCTGGGGTGCTGGCTTGATGGGGCTCAAGGAGATGAGGGTCTAGGTGTGGGGACCTAGTCAGGGTGGTCCAGGTGCATGTGGGTAGGGCCTATTGGGGGGGGTGTTAAAGTGCGGGGGGGCAGTCTAGGTGCAGGGGTGGGGTCTAGATGTAAGGAGGAGGGGCTTGGCCAGTGTGTCTGGGTGCAGAGGGGCTCCAGATGCAGAGGCTGAGGCTTGTTGGGCTGTGGGTTTGGGTTCAGGGGGCTCAGTGTGTGGGGGTTCTGGGTATGAGGTGGGTCTGGATGCACAGGGGTTGGGCAGATGGGGGAGCAGTTCCCTGTACAGTGACCCCTCCCCCCACGGCTGAGGAGTGATGGGGGCAGGAAGGAGGGGGTGTGTGGAGCTTCCTGCAGCCAGGGGGGTTTCTGGGGGTGGGTCTGACCCTGCCCTGGATGCTCCTTGCGGGGGAAGAGGAAGTCCCATCCTCCCCAGCCCTGCCAGGAATAGCAGCTAAGCCTGGCACAGGATAGAAGCCACTGGCTGGGGTGTCCCCAGCCCCTCCCCCCCACTGATTTACCTCTCCGCTGGCAGCTCCAGATGCCCAAAACAATGCACCCATGCTGCTGGGCAGCAGTGTATGACCGTTTTTGCAGCTTCCCTTTGCTTCCCTATCAGAAAGTCATTTTTCTGCAGAGAAGCAAAGAAATCTGTAGCAGACATGAATTCTGTGCACACGCACTGGCACAGAATTCCCCCAGGAGTAAAAATTAGTAATGGTTAGGTCCCCGCTTCTCAGCTAATTAGTATAGAAGGTTGCATGTTTTTATATGAGAACGTCATAACTTTTCTGTTCCATGGCCTTCCCTGCGTGATCTGTCCTTGATTTATTGCATTAGATGGTGTGGTGTTAAGTTAGTAGGATTTAAAAACTGATCATCCAAGAAATGAAGTGATTTTCATTAGTAGGCAATAAAATGCAACAACTAAAGATTCCTATCTTTTTCAGAGTTAGTTATGCGTTTTTAATCTGCATGAAAATTCATTGCTGTAGCTTTTGGCTAATTGTTACAAGAGGTGTGTTCACTCAAACGATAGTATTTGATATAAACATCAGAAATATAAAAAGGACTTAGCTATAAGGCTATCATCCAGCTGTGAAAAAAGGGACATTACAGAATAACTATTCAACTGTTTCCACTCCACATAGTCTGAGAAATGATGATGCTGGAAAGTGTTTTCAATGTTATTTCATGTTTAAAGTATTTTATGAAATCACTGGTGGGTGGTTCTGAAGGTTTAATATATCTGTTTTTCATGCTGTCACTCAACTGTTTCTGATATACATCTTTTATAACTTGAATCTCTACCATGAACTCTGCTAATACATTGTTTGTAACAAAGTTTACTCAGGCCTGCTTCTTAAATGGAGAGGCTTTGTACTTCAGAATTTCTTCAGCCACTCTACTTTAGGAAAAGCCTCCCCTCCGTACTTGTTCAGGTTTTCTGTATATACACCAGACTATAAAGGCATCATACACATTTCACTTGAGGTCAATAAACTGGGACTCTTGTTTTGTTAGCTATACAGTACAGGCAAGTTTAATATAACTCTATACATCAATAACAGTGGTTCATTGACTGCAACAGAATTACTCTGGCATAACAGATCAGAATCTATAACTTATACCTCACTTAAAGAGCGCTCACATTTAACAGGCTCAAAAACCACTATACCACAATTTCAAGAGGTCTTCCTTATGGTTAAATGTTTTCAACCTTTCTTAAATTTTGATTCTGTACCAGTTTTCTGTGTACCATTAAAATCCTAGCCTGAAGGCTAACAGGCTTGTTAGATTCAGAGGGTCAGAATTTCCTCTCACTTACAAAAACAACAAGGAGTCCGGTGGCACTTTAAAGACTAACAGATTTGTTTTGGCATAAGTTTTTGTGGGTAAAAAAACCCACTTCTTCATATGCATGAAGTGAAAATTACAGATGCAGGCATTATTATACTGACACACAAACAGAAGGGAGTTACCACACAAGTGGAGAACCAGTGTTGACAGGGCCAATTCAGTCAGGGTGGATGTAGTCTACTCCCAATAATTGATGAAGACGTGTCAAGTCCAGGAGAGGGAAAGTTGCTTTTGTAGTGATCCAGCCGCTTCCAGTCCCTATTCAAGCCCAAGTTAATGGTGTTAAATTTGCAAATGAATTTTAGTTCTGTAGTTTCTTTGAAGTCTGTTTCTGAAGTTTTATGTTCAAGTATGGCTACTTTTAAATCTGTTATAGAATGTCCAGGAAGACTGAAGTGTTCTCCTACTGGCTTTTGTGTGTTACCGTTCCTGATGTCTGATTTGTGTCCATTTATTCTTTTACGTAGAGACTGTCCAGTTTGGCCAATGTACATGGCAGAAGGGCATTACTGGCACATGATGGCATATATCACATTGGTGGATGTGCAGGTAAATGCGTCCCTGATGGTGTGGTTGATGTGGCTGGGTCCTCTCTGATGGTGTCGCTAGAATAGATATGGGAACAGAGAAGGCAACGAGGTTTGTTGCAGGGATTGGTTCCTGGGTTAGTGTTTCTGTGGTGTGGTGTGTTGCTGGTGAGTATTTGCTTCAGGTTGGGGGGGGCTATCTGTAAGCGAGGACTGGCCTGCCTCCTAAGGTCTGTGAGAGTAAGGGATTGTTTTCCTGGATAGGTTGTCGATCGTTGATGATGTGCTGGAGAGGTTTTAGCTGGGGGCTGTATGTGATGGCCAGTGGTGTTCTGTTATTTTCCTTGTTGGGCCTGTCCTGTAGTAGGTGACTTCTGGGTACCTGTCTCGCTCTGTCAGTCTGTTTCCTCAGTTCCCCAGGTGGGCATTGTAGTTTTAAGAATTCTTGATAAAGATCTTGTAGATGTTTGTCTCTGTCTGAGGGATTGGAGCAAATTCGGTTGTATCTTAGGGCTAGGCTGTAAACAATGGATCGTGTGATGTGTCCTGGTTGGAAGCTGGAGGCATCTAGGTAAGTATAGCAGTCAGTAGGTTTCTGGTATAGGGTGGTGTTTATGTGACAATCGCTTATTTGCACTGTACTGTCCAGGAAGTGAATCTCTTGTGTGGCCTGGTCCAGGCTGAAATTGATGGTGGGGTGGAAATTGTTGAAATCCAGGTGGAATTCTTCAAGGGCAACTCTCCACCACCACATTCTACAGGCCACTATCCTCTGATCCCACTGAGGAGTACCAAAAGAAACTACACCATCTGCTCAAGAAACTCCCTGCTATAGCACAGGAACAAATCTATACAGACACACCTCCAGAGCTCTGACCAGGGCTATTCTATCTGCTACCTAAGATCCATAAACCTGGAAACCCTGGGCACCCCATCATCTCAGGTATTGGGACTCTTACAGCAGGATTATCTGGCTATTTGGACTCTCTCCTCACACCCTACGCTACCAGCACTCCTAGCTATCTTCGAGACACCACTGACTTCCTGAGGAAACTACAATGCATTGGTGATCTTCCTGAAAACACCATCTTGGCCACCATGGATGTAGAAGCTCTTCACACCAATGTTCCATGAGGATGGACTACAAGCTGTCAAGAACAGTATGATGAGGCCACAGACCACTTGGTGGCTGAGCTTTGTGCCTTTGTCCTCACCCACAACCATTTCAGATTTGGGGACAACTTATACCTTCAAGCCAGCAGCACTGCTATGCGTACCTGCATGGCCCCACAGTATGCCAACATTTTTATGGCTGACTTAGAATAATGCTTCCTCAGCTCTTGTCCCCTAGTGCCCCTCCTCTAGTTGCGCTACACTGATGACATCTTCATCATCTGGACCCACAGGAAGGAGGCCCTTGAGTCGCAAGATGAGATCCCAGTTAAGCTGATACACCCTGGAAATGACATTGGACGTTGGACTATAACCTATGAACTAAATTCAAAAGGAACTCTTTGCAGCTATAAAGTACACTATCTCTGCTATGTATCTGAACCTCAAGAATTAAACTCCTGTCTGTATGTATATTGATCTTTTAACCATACTCTCTTCCTTTTCTTTTTAAATACATTTTAGTTTGGTTAATAAGAATTGGATGTCACGTGTATTTGGGTAAGGTTTGGTATATTCATTAACCTGGGAAGTAATGTGTCTGATCCTTTGGGATTGGTAGAACCTTTTCTTTTATATGATGAAATAAGATTTTCAGAAATCATCATATTTGAATCGACTACCTGGATGGAGACCTGAGGTTGAGTTACTTTAAGGAAACTGTGTATTGGTTATTGGGCAACCAGTGAAGCTGGCATAAAGAAGCTGCTTTATGCTGGCTTGGTAAATTTAAGTATTGAAAATATCCACCAGCTTTGGGCATTTGTGCCTCATTCTTTGCAGTTCACCCTAATTGAGTGACAACAGCTGGCCCCCACTGGGACCCTGGTCACAACTGGCTATGCACTATGCTTAAATTTTGTTGTTTTCAGTGAGTTTGTGAATCAAGATGTTTTCAAAATTGTAAAAGGCACTTGTATTCAGTCTTTTAAGAACTCATCCAGGGGAACCGGGGGGTGAGGGCGGGGGAATTAATGGATTTTTGTCATCACTGCCAGAAGCCAAAAATTTTGCTGAATATTTTTTAAAAAGCCATCGTTGGACCAAGTCTGAGTAGTTTCAGCCCAAACAGAAAAAATAAGAGTTATGAAAAGGATGAAAACAAGATTTCAGAAAAAAAAATGGCCCTTTCAATTTTTAAAACTGTTTCTAAAATATCTTAAAAGCACTGTGAGATTGTAAGCTCTTTGGGCAGAGACTGTCCCTTGCTTGTACGTACAAAATCTGGTCTGTTGTGATAAATGAGTCAACAAATTTACCCAAATTGTGACCTCAACTATAAAATGCATATAAAAGTTCATAAGATGTTAGAATAATCTATAACAGCAAATGTTGAAGAGAAAAACTACAAAAGGGAGAAATAATAACTAAATTAGTCTAAACAAAAAGGCCAGGTTGATATGATTCCCAGACTGTGCTGAAATTATGCTTATTAAAAAACAGGAGACGTGGAACCCAAAGTAAATGACTTAAAATTGATATTTTGGATATTAGACCTAATTGTGGACAAAATAATGAGGGGATGGGCTATTCCATTCATCACTCCTTTTGTGGGTTCCTAAAAAAGATTTTTGTGGGAAAAGTAGGAAAGAACAGACTACTGGAGCAAGCTTTATCATCATGGCTGCCATCCCCACCACTTCCTTGGACCCTGGAGTTTGTCAGCCTGATCCCAAAAGATGTCCTGTACAGCAGGGGCGTAGCCACAGGTGGGCCTGAGTTGATTTATCATCCAGGCCCACCACCCCAGTCCCAACTCTGCTCCTGCCCCCACGCTTGCCCCACTCCACCTGTCTGGCCCTCCAGCTAGGGAGTAGGGTGGGAGCACGGGGGCTTGCAAGCCCCCACTTCCCAGCAGAAGTGCTGTGCAGGTGCAATAGGGCAAGCCCCTGATCCTGCTCCCCAGCGGGAGTGCTGGGCAGAGCAGGGCAAGCCCTAAGCACTGTGGGGGTGGGGGCACACATTTTTACAGGGTCCCCAGTTTTTCCAGGGGCCCTAGCCAGAGTGTCTTTCAGTCCCCACCTCCTCTTCCCCCCCCCCCACCCAGGGGCTGGAGGGTGGGGAGAGGTGGCCCTGATCACTCCTACCCTCATCCTCCTGTCATTGCCCACCCACCCTAAGTTTGGGCCCTCCTCTGTGTCCCATCCTGGCTGCGCTCCTGCTGTATAGACTGGGCCAGAGAGAGAGTGAGGATCCAGATGACATTGCCACTCATACCGGCTCCAGCTGAATCCCAACCACCATGTGAGAGAAAACAGGATTGGACAAAAGCAGCAACTCCAGCCTCTCACAATTAACATCTGTTTTCCCCAAAAGAACAGTTATTATCATTATCTAACAGTGTCAAATAAGGGTTTTTTCCCTTCTAAAAACTCCACAGCTAAAGGGAAAGGGAAGAAAGAATGTTGTTAAAATGAAAGCCTTAATTCTTAACAGTTATAGTGTGTGAAAGATTTTTTCCTTCTTTTCTGTATCTTTAATAAAAAAATTAATGGATTTTTAATAGTGTATTTGCCATGGTAGTAAGCAGGCTGCGGTATCTGTATACCAAACTCTGAACTTTTTGTAACACTGTTTCATGTTGTACAGTGACCAAGTTATATTAACACCTTGGGTCCTATTTTCCATCTAAATTCATAGGACAGGCCCCCTATCACCACACTCTTTGAGCACCTCACACATATAAATTTTTTTCTCCTCACAAAACCGCTGTAAAATGAGGGTACCTTACAGGTGGACAATTGAGACATTAAGGCCCCAATCCTAAAGTTAAGCACATGTACATATATTTGCAGAACAGAACTTGCCTAGGGTCCAAGAAGTCCATGACAGAATGAGGAACTGACCCCCTGTCTCCTGAAGTCAACTCCAGTCCTTCCTCTAATGGGGCCCTGATAGGGCATCTGAGGGTTATCAGTAATTCAGAGTGTAAGAGGATGACGAGGAGCAATTCCTAACATTCTGAAATAGAGACTACAGTAGCACCTTGCTGACCTGCAGGCTTTATAGCTCATACAGAAACAAAAATGGTCTCTCCCCAGCTCTAATATTTAAAAAGGACAGTGGGGAGAGGACAAAAAAACAAAATCAGATGTCTGTCAAAACAAACAAACAAACAAAAAACCTATTGCTACAGTAATACCCATGATTACTAGAGCAAAGATTAGAGAATGTAGTATTTTAAAGTTTACTTTGTGCATCTGAAAGCACTGTCAGTAGAGCTGGACAGAATGAGGGAAAATTCATGGAATTTTTCCAATTAAGTTTCACTCTCAGCAACATTTCATTTATTTTATGCATCACTTGGGGCTGGATCCTTAGAACTAATTAGGTACCTAACTCCCATTGCAATCACTTGAGCATCCTGGCCTTGATTTTGCAGTGTCTCCTGTCTGTGTGGGTCATTCATACAGAAACGTGAGGCGAGAAATAATTTTTAAAAAGGAAGTATGAGTGGAAGATTCAAGCAGGAATGTATCAAACTACTTTTAAACTTTTTTTTGGTCTAGATCTCAAGTTGACACTGACTCTTTAATAGCAGATGCTGTGATTCTCTTTCTACCAGAGCATCATTACAGAATGTACATTAATTAGCCTGTAAAGTATAAATTAAAAACAAACCTACAGCTAGCAAATAAGGGCTTGATCCAGCTGCAGATCTCAACAGGAGTCTGTCCATTGACTGTAATAGAAGTTGAATTGGGTCCTAACTAAACAGAGACACTGCATCACAAAGTGGACTGTAGTCTTTAAAGAAAAAGAGTGTACTTACAGGAGTTCACAATAGTGAACCCCTTTCATTATGGTGAATTAAGGACGTTCTCCTTTACACACAATTAATGCTCCAGCTGTTCTCCATTATTAATAAGTGTCTTCAAGTTTGTGAGGAAACATAGGTTAATGCAAAGGTCTCCAATATGTCTAAAAGTAATCAAATAATCCACCACATTCTCTTGTGTTATTTTAAAATTTACTCCAGATTTCAGTTGTTTAGTAGGGTTATAGAACCCATATAAAATATAACTACTTCAATTCCAGCAGGAGGATCAGTGACTTAGAAATCAGTTTGAGTACACAACAAAACAGAAAGAGAGTGATGGGTTATATTCTATAATAGGATAAAGTCAGTCATTAGTGCCCTTAATTCTGTACTCTTTCACAGCTGCACTTACGCCAAGCATCCTTGCTGTACAGCTTGTTCAGCAGCCCAGTTGCAGAACTAGTATCTCCCCCCCAGAATGGGCTTGTTGCTCACTTGCAACATTCCTGGATGTAGAACAGCTGGCACTGGACTCGTTTTGACTGACCCCATAGGAAGACTTGAGATCATAACCATAGCTTGTGTCCCACAGAAAGTTTTTGGCTGAGGGCTAGATCCACAAAGGCGACCTAAAACATTAGGCATTGCAATGCTGAGACTTGTGCCCTGCCACCTACTGGAGTCCAGAGCTCCAGAACAGGCACCCACGCTCCCTGTACAATGCATGGGGAGAGTCACGTACCCAACAATGGGATCCACAAAAGCCAGCGAGGAGCCACTCAAACTGAGCCGATAAGAAATGCAAAGGAGACAGGTAGGCCCTGAACACCTCCCCTCATTCAAAGGCGGTAAGGCACCTAAATCCAGGCTGGAGGGAGGCAACCTCCTTCAGCTCAGAAGTGCCTTTTTTGGGGGGATGGGGATGTTATTGGAACAGGGACTTGAGTCATCACATCACAGGTTTGTGTCCTTACTAGTGGCCTATGGGCTTATTCATTCTTCTCCTGGCCTACGGACTATTAACTATTTCATGCCAAGTAGAAGATCTTAAACGGTGGATTAAGAGACCCCCCGTTGCACCCCCCAGTACCCCAAAGTCTAGTAGTTAGGGCACTCACCCGAGAGGTGGGAGACCCTGGATTTCCCACATCCTGGTTGTTTGCTTTAACTACTGGGCTAAAGGCTATAAATGGGGGATAAGTGGCACCACCACCTGCATTATGTGCAGACCCTGATCCAGTAGGCAGCTTGTGAGCACCCCTACTGGATCAGTCCCTGCAGGCCCAATAGGTGGGGCAATACCTCTTTTGATGATCCTGCTGGGGCTTAGGCATGAGCCTGGCACCTGGGTATCAGGACTTAGGCAGCTGCGTACATGGCCCATGGCAGAAATGTAGGTGCCTACAGACTTTAGGCACCTACAGGATAAGGAGGCAGCTGAGCAGGGGTTTTGAGGATCTAAATTTTAGACTTTGGCACCTAAATCCCTTTCTGGTTCTAGCTCTTACTGCAGATAATTAAGTATGTTCGGGTAAAGTTTCAGGTGTTAAATGATTATCATAATCTTATTGCCATAGAAATACATGCTCCAATCGCTTACAGCAATAAACACATTGTTCTGTACTGCACCTTCAGAATATACACTGCCAGGTGTTGGCAATTATGAATGTAAGCACTTTTCAACCCCATGAGCTCATGTTACTTAGGGTTTTGGGGCCTCCATACCCTTCTAGCCATAACGAAAATGAAGGGCTCACGGGCTCCCTGAAAACTGCTCACAGTACCGTCGGTCACAGCCCCCAAGCTGACAACCCACAAAACAGATGGAATGCAGACTTTATTACTAAAAAGTATTTAATAGCACGGACCTATTAGGACAATGAAAAGTAGAAATAAAAGCAAAAAATATCAAAACAAACAAGACTTATTCCTGGTAATCAGAGTGAGGTAGCAAGCGGACTACTTTATGAAAAGTCACAGGCAAATTCTTGCAGATTCAGTGGGAAGAACATCTGTTTCCAGCTCATGTACGGTAGCAGGAAGGGGAGAACCACTGAGTATCATCTTGGACAGAAACATTTACTTTACTCACTGCTAAGCAAGAGGAGAAAACAGGAGGGCCAAATGCTTCTCTCTGTTTAAGACACTGGGGTGGCAATGCTGAAACAGAGGAGAATTTGGCCCCAAAAGTCTAATTAAATCCATAATTTACAACTGACAACAGATGCTATATGGTATGTATAACAGAGCCAAGACCACGGAATCATTAAGGACATAGCTGGTAAGTCAGACTGTTGTTGCAAACCCACTTCAGAACGGTCACAGAATTAATGGCAGACATGGATCTAGCTCCCTGACATCATTACTAAACATTTATATTGCATCAGTGCCCAGCAGTCCCAATTAGGATTGGGGCCTCATTGTTAAAACCAGATCAATATTCTATTTAATAGCTCAGTCCAACTCTGATTAAAGTCAATTAGAATCTTTCCACTGATTTTTATGTGAGTTAGATCAGGCATCTAAGACAACAAAATTACCCCAGAGTCGAATTAAAATCTTCAGCAAGGCCAATGACATTACTGAGCACCACATATTCCTGAATCAAAGCAAGAACAATTCTGTTAATTACTTTTGGCCTTTATGTTATTTATAAAAAATTTAAAGTGCAGCTTGTGAATATTTCTAAAAGCAAAAGTTCCCAGTCTGAAGTAAATGTTCATAAAAAATTGATTACTAAAGCCATTCAGGCCTGTACAGTCTTCAATAACTGAAAAACAAACAAACAACACATTATTTCAAAAATAGAGATTAGAAAATTTGGGTTCACATGTACCAGGTACATGGCTACCATGTCTAATGTAAAATTGATTTACAGTTTAAGAACAATATCTTCTTTAAAAAAATTCACACTGGTCCATTGTGATCCTTCAGTACCTAGTAAAACTTATACTCTGGGTTTTTTGACAGGTGGGTCCTGCAGGCTGAACTTTGGAATTTCACATGAAGAAGCAAAAGGAATTCTTTTTGCTGACACTTTCTTCCCAATTGTTTCAATCTGGAAGAGGAAAGAAAATTAATATACTACGTAAAGCTTGTGCAAAGAGAATCTTGTCAGCCTGTGAGGAATCTATGAACCAGTAACCTTGGGGCTTTCCCTACACTTGTTATATACATTTGGTGGATAAAAGCCACATTAAGTGGTTGTATTTCTAATTCAAAAAAGAAGTTTGTCTACTAAAAGCGACCTCTCACTTTGCACATGCAAAACAAGCCCTTTACTATAACAATTCTTAAAGAGATACCTCAATCCTGGAAATATTTAGGTATGTGCTTAATGCTAGGCAAGTGAATGTTCATTTGACTTCAATGGGACTGCCTACAGGAGGAACATGAAGTAGGTGCTTTAAGAGTTTAAGATTTATTTCAAATCTTAATTTTAAACGAGGGCTGTCAATTATTCACAGTTAACTCACTCGATTAACTCAAAAAAATTAATTGCGATTAATCGCACTGTAAAACAATGGACAACCAATTGAAATTTATTAAATATTTTCAGATGTTTTCCTACATTTTCAAATATATTGATTTTTATTACAACACAGAATACAAAGTGTACAGTGTTCACTTTATATTATTTTTATTACAAATATTTGCACTGTTAAAATGATAAAAGAAATAGTATTTTTCAATTACCTCATACAAGTATTGTACTGCACTCTCTTTATGAAGAAAGTGCAACTTACAAACATATACATTGGGGGGAGGGATAGCTCAGTGGTTTGAGCATTGGCCTGCTAAACCCAGGGTTGTGAGCTCAATCCTTGAGGGGGCCATTTAGGGATCTGGGGATTGGTCCTGCTTCAAGCAGGGGGTTGGGACTAGATGACCTCCTAAGATCCCTTCCAACCCTAACCTTCTATGATAGATTTTTCTTTTGTTACACAACTGCTCTCAAAAACAAAACAATGTAAAACTTTAGAGCCTACAAGTCCACTCTGTCCTACTTCTTGTTCAGCCAAGTGCTAAGACAAACAAGTTTGTTTACATTTATGGGAGATAATGCTGCCCTCGTTTTATTTACAATGTCACCAGAAAGTGAGAACAGGCATTTGCATGGCACTTTTGTAGCTGGCATTGCAAGGTATTTATGTGCCAGATATGCTAAACATTCATATGCCCCTTCATGCTTTGGCCACCATTCCAGAGGATATGCTTCTATGCTTATGATGCTCATTAAAAAATAATGAGGTAATTAAATTTGCGACTGAACTCCTTGGGTGAGAACTGTATGTCTTTGGCTCTGTTTTACATTCTGCCATATATTTCATGTTATAGCTATCTCAGACGATGACCCAGCACATGTTTGTTTTAAGAACACTTTCACAGCAGATTTGTCAAAACGCAAAGAAGATACCGATGTGAGATTTCTAAAATAGCTACAGCACTCGACCCAAGGTTTAAGAATCAGAAGTGCCTTCCAAAATCTGAGAGGGATGAGATGTGGAGCATGTTTTCAGAAGTCTTAAAAGAGCAACACTCAGATGAGGAAACTACAGAACCTGAACCACCAAAAAAGAAAATCAACCTTTTGGTGGTGGCATCTGACTCAGCTGATGAAAATGAACATGCATCAGTCTGCTCTGCTTCGGATCGTTATTGAGCAGAACCCATCATCAGCATGGAGGCAAGTCCTATGGAATGGTGGTTGAAGATGAAGGGACATATGAATCTTTACGCGCATCTGGCACGTAAATATCTTGTGACGCCGGCTACGACAGTGCCATGCAAATCCCTGTTCTCACTTTCAAGTGACATTGTAAACAAGAAGCAGGCAGCATTATCGCCTGCAAATTATAGCCAAGTGTGTTTGTCTGAGCGATTGGCTGAAGTAGGACGGAGTGGACTTGTAGGCTCTAAAGTTTTATATTGTTTTATTTTACTATTTCTTTTGTTTTTTACAGTGCAAATATTTGTAATAAAAAATATAAAGTAAGCACTGTACACTTGTATTCTGTGTTGTAATTGAAATCAATATCTTTGAAAATGTTAAACATCCAAAAATATTTAAATAAATGGTATTCCTTTATTGTTTAACAATGCAATTAATCGCAGTTAATTTTTTAAAATCACTTGACCTACTGTAAACACAAGAATAATGGTACTTGGCTTTTTAAAAAAAAACAACAAGGTAACCCTGTAAGGCTAAGAGTTTCCAACTTGTTTTTACTAGCCAAACAAACTGATCAGGAAGCTTGTGTATACAAAAACCAGGCATCGTCATTTCCATATGATGAGCCTGATTTGCCTCTCACTTACACCCATTTAATTCCATAGACTTCAACATAATTTTTCCCAGTCTACACTGGTGTAAGAAGAGAATTAGGCCCAAATAATTCTGCTCAAGAGTGGACTAGATTAGAGACCCAACCATTGAATAATTAGAGGTGTATCTTCCCCTCTTGAACAAGAACTCATCTGTGGCTTAGCTTAGTAAAGCTAACTACTACAGATGGGCACACACAAACAATAGTTGATTCTCCAAGCCACATGATAAAAAGTGGACCAAATAGCAATGTGCTAGATAGAGACCTCAATGATGGATAATTCCAGCTTTCAAACTATCTAGTGTACTAGTACATTCTGAAAGAAACCAAGTTATTTAGACAACTATTTCAGATTTTTACATTTTAGTAAATGCTGAAGGTAACATTCCGTTATGAATGCCTGTCTAATTTTGTTTCTATGTTTTATTCAGAATTTAATTGAGTCTTGACGTGATGAAATACTTGTGTCAGGAGATCATTCACTCAAATTTTAATATTCGTCATTCTGATGCTGCCAGAACAGCAGCTATGGCCATGTCTGCACTAGGGCCTTACAGCTCCATAGCTATACCGCTGTGTCACTCTAAGGTCTCCTGTGTAGTAATTAAACCACCCGCAACGAGCGGCGGGATCCATGATGCCTGGAAAGTGTCTCCTGCTGACATAGTGCTGTCCGCACGGGCACATTTGTCGGTGAAACTTATATTGGTCGGGGGAGGTGGGGAGTGTTTTTTTTCACACCCCTGACTGACAAAAGTTTTGCTGATGACAGTGCTAGTGTAGACAAAGCCTATGTCTAGTAAAGCTATGTCTAGTAAACTCATTTGTCTATGTTACTGAATGTTGATGGAACAGCCTGATGTGGCTTGGATTTTAAAGCAGTATCAGTTTACAACCAGAGCTGTACTGTAGGAAAAGTGCTATCAGAGAAGGGCTTAGTAAAAGGACCTTTACAGGTTAACTCTAAAGCAAGATATTAAACTCACATACTAGATTCTTCTAGTGATTCAACCATACTTCTCCAAAAGGAAAACAGCTAGTTACCTGGAAGCCTATGACTTGTAGCTCATTATGAAGATCATCAAGAACCCTCCTACCATCAAAGATGAAAGCTGGTTTCAGCATTTTTTTGTGAATGCACTCATAATCCAGCTCCTGTAAATGACCCACAGAATTTGCATAAGTGTCAGAATTCCTCTTAATTTTTTCCCTGTTTTTTAAAGGTATTATTTTTACCTTAAACATGTCCCACTCAGTGCAGATAACCAAGGCATGAGCTCCATCACAGGCTTCATATGGATCTTTACTAATAGTGACCAGACGAGACACTGTAACCAAAAAGTGAAAATGAAGCATTATGCTTCCCCGTTTCCTGGCAGCATTCTCATGTCCTGGTAGGACAATTTCCCTGATAGCCCTACTCAAACACAAACTTTCAATGTCAACAACACCTGAAGAGTTTTCCCTTATCTAAAGGTCCTAGAGCCACTGAAGGCAACAGCAGCAGTGGGTATTCAACATCTCTGTAAGGTCAGGGCACTTACTTGAACGTCTAGGTTAGGCACCGAAGTTTGAAAGTTTTGTTGCAGATTCACTAAGGAATTAGAAGTAATTATCCAACAGATCCAGATCCAGACATGGATAGAGCTCATTGTAAAATAATCATTATTGAGTAGTGATAATAGCAGCACAGTGCTTTTCAAAACACTCAATGCACATTTACTATTTAATACTGCGTACACACTACATGGCTTCTGTTAGCCGAGCTCACTGCACATACCAGGAGGCTGCATGCATTCCTTCTTAAGCTCCCTGTGTACCATCCCCCCTCTTTCTTCATGCCAGGGTCTCTGTGTGCCCCCCCATCTCCTCTTGTCCCCAGTACCAGAGTCTCTGTGTTTCCCCACTCCTCTCTTTAGTCTTTATTTTCTGTTAGAGCATTCTAGAATTATGGCATTACAGACTTAGACCAAGTCTACACTAGGAGCGTTTTGTTAGTATAGCTATACCAGTATAATATAGTAGCAAAGTGCTCCTAGCATGAATGTGTTTTACTACAACCCCCAACAGCCTATGGAATTAACTTCCAGAAAATTATAGTGAGTTCTTCTCTGGACTAGCCAGGCACAAGACTGAATAGGTCGTAGGTGCCGACTCCGTGGGTGCTCCGGGGCTGGCGCACCGACGGGGAAAAATTGGTAGGTGCGGAGCACCCACCGGCAGCTCCCCGCCCCGCCCCACCCCCCCCCCCCACTCCAGCTCACCTCGACCTCCTCCCCTGAGCGGGCCAACGTGTCCTGCTTCTCCCCTGTCCCTCCCAGCGCTTGCGCTGTGAAACAGCTGTTTCGCATGGCAAGCCTGGGAGGGAGTGGGGAGAATGCCATGTGCTTGGGGAAGAGGCAGGGCCAGGGAGGGGATTTGAGGAGGGATCCAACAGAGGCAGGGAGGGGGTGGAGTCGGGGCAGCACAAGCACCCACCGACACCAACAAAACTTGGCACCTGTGGAACAGGTACCAGTTAGGAACCTGGAAGGGGAGAAGGAGCTGGTCGAATGACACTAGTCTTCTTCCTCCCTCACTCCCCTTTCCCACATTCTTTTTGAATTGAAGGAGACACTCTTTACACAGCTTCAAAATTAATGTCTCAAAAGGGACAGACTGGCACAGAAGTAACTTACACACATGCAAGCATTTTAGAAGCTATGAAGAATGAAATAAAAAGGGTCACTGTCAATTTTTTTTTTAAACTGAGGCAAACCCCTGATTTAATAATTTAACTGAACTGAGCATCCATGTCTGACATGCTGAAAGCAATTTCAAGAGCACTGAATGGATTCTGATGGTGACACACAGCAGAAGGATAGAATTTATGAGAAGCAAAATTCCCTCACCTTGGTCATCTTCTGAGACACCTGGGTGTGAGAGATCCAGGATGATCTGTTCCCTTGGTACTTTAGGGTCATATATATGGAGTTTTGCTCCTTCATCCATTAAATACTTGCTGATGTAAATACTGGAAGACTCTCTAAGAAAATAAGTCAGCCAGTTAATGGAAGTCTTCAGACAAACACATTTAGATTTATTTAGAACAACAACATGAACAAATACTCAGAAATGTGCAGTGCCAAAGCTTTCAAACTGAAATTATTGTATGTAATTCCAGGATAACACTCGACAGTAGGAAAGTAAATCATCAGTAAAAACATGAAAACAAAAATAGAATTTTAGTCGCAGCCACCAAAGAAAGCCAGCCCTTATTTACAATGTTTAAAAATATTTTTTAAAATCTATTACTATAATCTGGTTCAGTCACAATTTAATGTGTAATTTGGCCAAGTAGTCTGAATGGGGCCAAAAACCACACTCAGTGGGGTGTAACAGGGTGGTAGATTCCCTGCCTGTGAATACAGAACTCTAGCACCTGAGTTTAGGGTGACTCAGCTCCTGCATTATGGTTCTGAGTAGTTATGAGTAGGGCTCCATATATGTCACGGATTCCGTGACTTTCTGTACCCTCCGTGACTTCTGCAGGGGCCAGTATGGTTGACCCTAGGGCTGCCCAAGCAGCTGGCTCTGCAGCCAGCAACTGGAGTTCTCGCCGGCCGGAGCAGCCCTGGGTAGCAGTCGCTGGCCGACCGGAGCAGCTGGGCTGCGACCCCCAGCAGCTGCAGCCACTGGCCTCAGGTGCCCCCTGATCACATTTCAGCCACAACAGGTTGATGGGCATCTATTTGATCCTCTTCCCCATCTACACAGTTGAAATGGTGGTAAACAGTTGTTTTAGCTGTGTAGATGGAGCGCAAGATTAGATAAGTCTTCCAGCATGCCTTATGACAGCGTTAATTAGTTTCATGCATTTTGTCACCTTGTATCTCCTGTATCCTTTTTGAATGCAAATCCTAGAATAGCAATCTTCTTGTCAGTGACTGTGTTAAACAAGCTGTCAATAATACGGGAAGCAAATCTCCTTCTCTGGTAATCATTCATGTCTATCACCTGAAATTATGCAGAATACGGTCAAACGAATGAGGTTACACTTGACCAAAGAAATGCAGTGTTAATAGTTACTGGGGAAAAGCGTGCCACTGATAAGCCTTTGCTCCTGATAAAAGCACTCAGTTAAAACTGAACTAGGCAGATGTACATGTTTTAAATATTAATATGGTTGCAATTTCTATTTTTAATAGGTAAAATATGAGTAACTGAAGGACTGATCCAGCTTTTTTTAATCACAGGAGCAGAAAAAGCTGTCTTGATCCTGATCCCATTGAAGTCAGTGGATGTTTTCAATTGATTTAACATTCAGAAACTACCAAGAATCAAATTTTGCTGTCCTTATTAGTAAAACTTCCAGAGAACATTTGCTTAAGAAAGGGTCTTGGAAAATTTTGTCCTAACTTTAGGTGTTGCTCCATGGCTCCTTGTGTGGAAGCTTTCCCCAGATCTTAATGTACAATGTAGTTTCTGCGCAATGTAGTTTAACCAAACCTCCCCCTTCCTCCCCTCCCCCCCCCAAAAAAACAAAAACAAAACAAAAAACCAACCACACAAGCACAGCTCACTATTCTACGCCAAGACATGGATAGCAACAACAACAGGAGTGAACATTGTGGTAAATTTCAGGGAGAAAATGATCTTAGAAAATAACAGCATTATGCCAGCAGACTACAGCAAAAACTACACTTCCCTCTAGGTTTGTGAATATATATTATGTAGTACATCTATTTTACACAACAGTCAGGCAGTTTTAGTACCAGTTTAGTGCATACCATAACATGTCAATACACAAAGACTGGCATGGATGTAAGTGGTAGTGATGCACTTTAATGATAAAAATACTTCTCTTTGAGAAAGGCTTGGAGGCCATATGTAGGTTACTATCTACCTCTATAGTTGAGCTGCTGGTTTTTGCCCCTTCCCCCAACATTTTAGCCCTTGATCCCTAGTCTTTTTAAGACCATTGCCTCCAATGACCAAGTAAGAAAGCCAGGTATTCCCGAAGATTGTTTGGTCAAAGGCATACATACCTCAGATAATGTAGGCTAGTCTCCTCTGTGACTCTGAACATGAGCACATTCTCATTGCAATGAACAAAACTACACTTAGCAGTGATGTGAACAGTAGCATATGGCCCACATCAGGTATAAGTTGCTCAGAAAATGGATGTTAGTGGTAAAATAATGTCACTTGCACTGATTTGGTTTTCTATACTTGGTGTGTAAATTACTCTTTGCTCCAGGGGAAGAAATGAGGTGGCAAGGTAGCAGGAAAGCACTTAAGAGGAGGGTTTAAGATTAATGTTTTAGGCCCAATGGAAGTTCAGTGCCTAAATACCTTCGACAATCTCATCTGGGCCTTATCCCTACAGACTTGACTGTATCCTCCAGAATCTAAAGCCTTGTCTACACACAAACTTGTATGGCTTATTTAAACCAATTTAATTAAACCAATGCAAACAACGATGTGGACACAAATTAAATTAAGAGCAGTTTATTCTGGTGTATCTTAAACCCACCCCTAATCAATTTAAGTTAAATCAATATAAACCACACCTTTTATTGGTATAGCTCAGAGGTGGGCACACTACGTCCCGCGGGACCATCCTGCCCGGCCCTTGAGCCCCTGGCTGGGAAGGCTAGTCCCTGGCCCCTCCCCTGCTGTCCCCCCCTCCCCTGTACCTATGCCGCCATCCGGGCAGCGGGGCTGCGAGCTCCTGCTGCTCTGAGGCGTATGGTAAGGCGGCGGCTGCAGAGTTGTTGGATATGGGTCAGGGGATCCCAGGGGGCAGTCATGGGACAGGGAACAGGGAGCGGTTCAATGGGGTGGAAGTTCTGAGTAGGGGCAGTCAGGGCACAGGGAGCAAGGGGGGCTGGATGGGGGTGGGATCCCAGGGGGAGCAGTTTGGGGTAGGGGGTCCGGGGGGGGGTCAGATGGTTCTGAGGCAGGCAGTCAAGGGACGGGAAGTGGGAGTGGGTGGATAGGGGGCAGGCTGTGGGGGGCACAGCCTTCCCTACCCGGCCCTCATAGAATCATAGAATATCAGGGTTGGAAGGGATCTCAGGAGGTCATCTAGTCCAACCCCCTGCTCAAAGCAGGACCAATCCCCAATTAAATCATCTCAGCCAGGGCTTTGTCAAGCCTGACCTTAAAAACTTCTAAGGAAGGAGATTCTACCACCTCCCTAGGTAACGCATTCCAGTGTTTCACCACCCTCCTAGTGAAAAAGTTTTTCCTAATATCCAACCCAAACCTCCCCCACTGCAACTTGATACGCTCCCTCCATACAGTTTTGCATCCCAATGTGGCCCTCAGGCCAAAAAGTTTGCCCACACTAGGGCCTTCCACTCACTATGGGATTGTCTACACATGAAACACTACAATGGGGTTCTCCCACTGGTGTACATAATCCACCTCCCGGAGAAGTGGTAGCTAGGTCAATGGAAGAATTTTTCTATTGACCCAGTGCTGTCTATCCCAAAGGTTAGATTAGCTTAACTACACTCCTCAGGGCTGTGGATTTTTCATGGCCCTGAGCAACATAGCTGGGTTGACCTATCTTTTTAGTGTAGACCAGGCCTACGTCTGTTTCTAAAACAGATATATTTAAAACCCTACAAAAAGTTTGTAGATCAGCCCCTATATGTCCACATGAAGGTTTATACCAGTTTAAAGTAACACCTTAGTTTGCACCAATGCAACTCTAAACTTTTTTTAAAGTTTCTATTCCTTCTTTGTCAGAATGAAACCTGATTGTCTTATCTTGATCTTAGAGCCAGACAGGCTGAAACAATAAGTGTAAATTTGTCTCTTTCTTCTCAGCTTGATGCTTAATGTTCATGTCATTGCTATTCCTCATCTTAACATCATCCAGCTAATGTGGTTAACTCCTGCAGTTTCACATACTCAGGATAATGACAAGACAATGCCTTCTTTACCTGTGATGTTCTGTAGCAACCAGGCTACAATACACACACACAAAATCAGAGCACTAGTAGTGGAGCTAGAAATGTTCTCACATGATAACACAATGCACTATCCAAATGGATACCTGACAGCCCATATGTTAGTCTTTTGCTTAATCAAGTAATTGGCTAGTGAGGGTCTTTACAATGTTATCAGCAGCAAAGTGTTGGAATCAGCACATGGGTTCTTGTGGGTTTTCCATAAAAACTTTAGAGTTATTTGAAAGTGTATTAAAATAAGTTGCCTTCATTAATGCTAGACTGAGACAAGGAGGCTAGATTGTGGTTAAAGAACAGACATGGAGTCAGGAGACCCGGGTTCTGTTCCCAGCTCTGTAACTTTCTGTGTTGTGCTGGTCAAGTCATTTACCAAAGGCACAGAGGGGTTACAACTACACTGCAATCTGAGGTGTGATTGCAGTTTCATAGACACAGCCACATTAGCTTTACTTGTGGCACAATGGCTAAAAACAACAGTGGAGCTGCAGCAGTGCAGGCTGTACAAGCCCACCCAGAACCCTGGGTTACCCTAAGCCAGCACATCAACATTGCTATTTTTAGCTATGGTAGCACACGTAAAGCTAGCCTGGATGGGTCTGCCTGAGATGACACCTTGGATTTACACCCTCCATGTAATATAGGGATAGTAATACCCACCCTGAAGGGGTGATGAATCCTCATTTATTACATTTGTAAAGCATCCTATTAACCTCAGGTGGAAGGTGCTATACAAAGTATTTATTAATAAATATTTATTACCTCGATAGTTAAGGGTATATTTTATTTTCAGTTCCAATCAGACTGAAGGATAAACGATAATTTGCCACAGACAATGCTGAAAAGTTACAAGCTGAAGAATTACTGGCTCATTACAGAGGTAACAGTGACGTGCCCTGTTTGAATAAGTTTTACACTAGTGAATGGACTCATACCTGTTGCCAATAGCGAGCTACTTCAGGCAAGTTCAGAGCCTCACAAAGGTACACTAAATTTAGAACATCCTTCTGAAAACAGCTACCACCAAATCCTGAAAGAAAGGAAATGGTTACTCAACAGATGGTCTTCATCAGTAAAAGATTAGTGTACTTAGCAATATGTACTTTATGTCTGGAATACGTCAGGGAGCTGATGGAGGCCACTTTTTGACAGGCCTGGCCAGTTTCTCTACTCTTACTGGTTACTGGTCAAGAGATGTAATTTGCCAGATTTTTTTGCTGTGTGCACCTGTGGCTGTGTGTGCACTGATCTTGAAACTAGCAGCCACACATATCATGGCTGGGAGCACATTGTGGCCTACACCTGGATCCTGCTCTGCATGCACAGCATACACACTGCCATGCCCCCATCTACTGGCTGCCGAAACCACAGAGGCTCCTCTCAACATCAGTGACCAGCTGGGAAGTGGGACAGTCCCATCACCTGAGGGTGAGGCTTGCTAGTAGGGAGGGGATGGTAAAGGGGTCCCCTCCAAGGCTGAGGCTCCTAGGAGGGTATGGGTATAGGGGCTCAAGGGCCAGGGGTGGGAGTCAGGTGGGGAGAAGAGTAAATCTATGCCCCTCCACAACACATACACACTTTAAAATGGCACTCCACAGCCCCTGAAGTTTGGCATTTATTGACCAAGATATCAAAAATAGTTTTTCAGGGATGGTCTGCCAGTCTTTTGAACTAACCTCCTAGGATTCTTCCAAATCCTGTTCCTCAATCCTATTTACTTTAGCAGCTCATAGGACCTAAAATCCTGTCAGTTTTGCCACTGATCTCAACAGACCTGCTGCTTCTTCCCCAAAGGATCACTACCCAGAGATTAGATTTAAAACTAGTCTTAAAAGGGTTCTGAATTCTCACTCACTATCATAGTCAGGAGCCAAAGAAGAACAAAAAGCTGATGAGGGGTTTAGATAATGAGTGGCAGGATCCAGAACTCTCAGATTCCCCTCTACCAAGCCAAAGAGGTAGGTATCTGAAAAATGGGCATATTTTGGATAACAGATTTTGCTACTTGCCATTCCTCTAATATAAACATTTGTGGAAAAGACAACATTTGGTAAAAGTAATCTTAAAAATTAAATATTTTTACTATGGAGATTGTAGTCATGTGAATAGGGTTGCATCTTTTTCCACTGACCCAACTAATGGACATGCTCCATGAAGTTTCATGTCCCCAAGGCAGAGCCTCAGGATATCTGGCCAGTCAGACTGGGGCTGTAGAATTTGCATTCTGATAGCTTTCCCTATCATATTTCAGTCTGCAATACCAAAGTCTGGATAACTGAATTCACTCTGCTGACTAGACTGTAGACAAACTATGTAGTAACTAGAAAGCTACCCATCAACCACCCAGTAGGGAATGCTCTAGAAGGATGAAATTGTAACTTTCTAGCTAGTCCATGCCAACTGGAAGTGTGAGACTCTACAGAGGACAATCTGAATCCTTAATCTCTTTCATTAAAGAATTAAAAAAACCAAAACACAAAAAACAACACTACATCAACCACAACACAACAGTAGGTCTTTTGTACGATGTTGTGCTTTGAACAGTCACTTCAGAATACCAGTACTTATTTTTAAAATGTTTCCAGTTGAGCTGTTGTGCTGGATAGAGACAGTTCTCCTACCAAGTCTAAACAGAGAAAAAGATTCTTCATTTACCAACACTGGCCTTCAGAAACTTATTTCCTATTCTTTGGTCCATTCCAATGGCTCTTGCTACCTCTTCAACATCAGCTCCTGTAGCTTCACACAGAGCACTGATTGAGTTAATGCTGCTGATTCTCTGGGCAAGGAAAGCATTAGCTGCCTGTAAATGAAAGACAAACACCACAGATTTGGTTTCCCCTCCTGTAAATAACGTGTCTGTAAGTCAGTGGAGAGGTGTGGTTTGATTTTTTTTTTGTTTGTTTGTTTGGTACAGCTAAAAAGAGGGGGACTATTTCAATGTGTACACAGATTTGGTTTTTGGCTGATGTTACTATTTTCTGCTGTTTCCAGTATGTATGATTTCATTCCCAAAATAACTGATTTTGGATAAGGTCTTTTCTGATACAGAAAAGCCAACTAATAAGTTGTGAACAAACAATTTTGATATGCAATACTGGAATCGCTTATAAGCATTCAGATAACTAGTTGCTATAGCTTTTTATTATTCTTAGTAATATCAGTGCTGATATTTTGTATTTAAGTTGTTGATTGACACAGCAACATAACTGATACGAACCAGTTTGGAAAGCTCAGATGACCAAGTATTGGTTGTGAGGATTTTTTCTTTAGGAACCCAGTGCTCATACACAGCACATAGCGCATGGACTGCCTTCTGTCCTTCCGGAGTCTCATCTCCGCCAATCAGCACTCTGTCGGGGTTCTTTAGGTCCTTGATAGCTGTTCCTTCTGCTAGGAATTCTGGGTTAGACAATACCTGCAAACAGACAGGAAAATAAAGTTTAAAGTAAAACTCAAGGAATTTTTTGGCAGGGGGGCGGAGGGAGAGGAGACACTTTAGTCCATAACTTCTAGATTTTTACCTGCAAATTCAAATTAGGTTTTGTATTGGCATCAAATATCCGACGAATACTCTCTGCTGCACGTACTGGGACTGTGCTTTTCTCAGTGACAATCTTATAACCATTTGAATTTTGTACAATCCGCCTAGCACATGCTTCAATGTACTTCAGATCAGCTGCCCGGCCTTTTCCCATCCCATAGGTCTTTGTTGGGGTGTTAACCTAGTTACAAATTCACGGGAAGGAAAAAAACGTTATTAGAGTCTTAACAAAATTTTCACAAGTCTGAAGATACAGGAACTCCTGCATACATGAGATTGTACTCTAAGGACAGGAAAGCTTCTTTTCTACTGATTCAGCCAGTTACTGGCTGCCAGATCAATGAACAGCTAGCAGACTTATCAATTACTCATTCTCAGTTGTAAAAAAAATATCACTAAACTCTGTTCATCGTCAAATGGGATTTACACAAGGGGCATTATTCATAGCATCTCTGCAGGCTTCAGCAGAGTCTAATGTTTATTCAGAATTGCTTCCCCATACCCACAAAGAACTATTTCTAGTCTTCTCCCCAACTCAAGCTACAATACATGCAAAGATTCAATTCCCCCTTATTTCCCTCTACTCTGATGTGAATAGTAGGGAGGCTACCCCACAAAACCATCTGACTGGAAAAGCTAAGTGCAGACCAGCCACCGAGCTCCTGATAATTGCTGTACTTGAGTAGGGTGGGGGGAAGTGTCAAATGTAGGGCAATATTTCACTTAACTGAACATAGAGGGTCCTTCTTGTTACAAACTGAAGGCAAGAATATCGAAATTAAAACACAAGACAGCATGTTTTACTAGCCAGGGACAGGAACTCAGCTGGCAATCTACAAGCTGAATTAATGACTGTCATCCAATAACTGATTCAGTGATTTCATAGCATTAATATTAGACTTTACTGATTCATGCAGAAGATTCTCCCAGGAGACGGAGGAGAACAAGAACTCTTCCCAATATCACAGCTCTCTGTAAAGTACTTGAAGAATAGAACAATAACTGGCCTGCAGCCCCAGAGCTTGTTATTATGTAGTTCTGTTGGATATGGAACTAAGTAAATGACTTTCAACACTGCAAAATGCCATAAATGTGTGTTTAAAAAATGCTGCAGTCTTCTCCTCTCCACTAATTAACTGAATTTTAAAAAGTACTGAAAAAAAAATTAAAGACCCTTTATATCCAGATAAGTATTATACAATTTTCATTGCCAATCCTACAATGAAACCTGCTAATGGACTCTTATTTCTGCACGAGTCCCATCAACTTCAGCGGAATGCTACAAATAGAAGTCCACACTAGTGGATTCTGTTATAAGACTGTGGCCTTATTTTGTATTGTGTCTTCAGAAAATACTCAGCTATGTAAAGTAACAAGCTTATTATTTGTATATATAGAGTCCAAAAGTTTGTTGGGTGCTTTACTGATAGAGAGAGATAAATAACAGCAAAGGAAGAAGGTTAAGAGTTTTATCATCCTCACTGAAAGCTAAGCATAACTGCCTGGTAAAACCCGCACAATGCAGCACAAGTCTGTTATGCCTCCTGAAACTACATCACCTCTTCAAACAAAATAAAGGACATGTTAAAAAAAAAACAAACACCCCCGCCACATACACATTTGAGCACAGCAATATAATAATGATAAGTATCAAAGTGCAAAAGAAACTACTTACAGAAATAAATACCAAATCAGCCTCCCTAATGGCATCGTCAATACTGGTGGAAAAGAAAAGATTCTTTTCTCGGCAGGACTCTACCACTTCTTTTAGCCCTGGCTACAGAGAAACAGGAAAGTATTTAATAGTCAACATTTGATTAAAACAGGTAACAGTATACTCAAACAGGCAGAACACAACTTTAAGTACAACAAAGATTTTGTTTTCAAGTTTTTTAATTTTATCTTTATTAAAAGTTATTTCAGATCTGTCAGAAAATAAAACTTGTGTGGATTCACAGAGGACCATACTGAGTACAAACTAATTATAGCCCTCTCTTACACAGAAACATAGCACTGGGATGCTTTCCCAACACCTCCCCACACTTACATGGGGCCTCTGGCTATTCATACACCTGGACAAACTCCGTGTATTAGTACTTCATACAAAAATGTTTTAATTATTAGACAGAAACTAAAGACACTATTCTAAATAAAATAGTAAAGAATTGTGAATTTAACCGAATCACAAACTCTCCTGAAAGTACTATAAAAAGAATGACAGAAGATCCTTTTTCAGTAACTGCCATCAAGGTGAAGGTTCAGTTTGGGGGAAGGGAGGGAAGCTGCACCTTACCTAGACAAAGACATTTTCTGCTTTCTCACTGTTTACTAACCGAAATAAAAAAGTAACTCAAGTAGAAAATCATTGCCACACAACCTGAGTCATTTCAAACAAACACCAGAACCCAATTATGAATAAGACTAACATTCCAGCTGTGATTTTTGCTGGGATTCAGGTACAAAGACTGCTCATGTAGAAACCAAAGGATTATCTTGTATTTTCCAATACGACAGTTGAAGGGGGTGGAGCACAAAGTGTCAGGGGTCAAGAATTGCAACTATCTGAACTCATTCTGAGAGGTTTTGGGGTACTCTTTGTAAGCAATAGACATCCTGCTGGGAAACATATGTGCTTCTGGTATGAAGAGACTAGCTGTGTTTTAATTTGCTCAAACAGTTTAAATTTTAATAAAAAAACAAAACATTTGCTCATCCATGTTGAGATCTGTACTCAATTCTTCCCAAAATTCTTATTCACTAATCTGAATGCTGTAAATTTTACTGTTAGTAAATTTTAACCAAGCTCTAGAAACAAGAGGCAAAGGCTATGAGAGTTTGATTTTCTTAAACAAAGGTCAACAGACCAACTTTGTCCTGTATTTGATATTACAGGAAGGGTAAAAATCAGAGGTAACATTAGAAGACAAGAAACAAGCTTATCTCTTATTATGGCCAAAAGAAAAATGTAAGGCAAACTTGCAAAATTCTACTTTCCTTGCTTTTGAGGGTTGAGCAAAAACATTCGCTTTTTCCATTAAAAAGTGTGGACAGGTATATCTTGAGCCCTGGGTCAGTACATTTTCATGTCAATTTTGTTACTTATAACAACAAGGGGTGGTGGTGGTGAGAGCTACTCTTTAATGAGCAAAGCCTGTAAAATATCAAGTGCTAAAAATGGTAATTTGTATACAAGACAATGGAATCCTTTTGTAGTATAAAAAGCAATGATAATGTTACATATCAACAGATCTCTGATATTGAAATTAGTGTATGGGCTTACTGAAAAATTATTTTATAACTAAAAAAACAAAACAAAGATGTGAAGTGTTACTGATTAGGAATTTAAAAGCTTTTGGTACCCCTGGTGATCATCAGGGTATCATTCAGGTTTAAAAAAAGCTGACTCCTCATACGAAGGACTAAAGCTCTAGCAAAAATCCTAACTTTAAGAAACACCAGATTCCAGTGAACAACTAGCATAGGACCAGATTTCGCTACCCTGATGCCAGTCAAAAATCAACAAGACTGCTTGTGTAGTGAGGTACTACTCGCTTTAAGAGTGGCTGAATGAGCCCCACAATGGTTTCTCATTTTCCTGTATGTTGCTAAATCACCTGTATGCTAGGTGAAAGTTTGATTCACCATTTCACAGCCATTTGCAATGGTGTAGGGAAAAGTGGTGAATTCTTAACTGACTCCTTAAATGTTGATGGCCTGTTTCCACAGGAGTGAATAGCTCAGTTAGGCCTGGTCTCCACCAGGAAAGTTGTTCTCTCCCTTCTAGGAGCTCAGCTGCATTACAGTTACAACAGAGCCAGGAGACATAACTACAATATGGCTGGCTGTCCCATGACTTACAATTTGTAGTGTGGATGGAACCTAACCACAGTGGTCCAAAGCATCTTCCTGGGACACAGATTGCCATTCACATTACATATTGGAACTGTGTTGTAACAAAGGAGAAAATTTTGTCATAACTGGGTCTGTTGACTCAGCTATAAGAGTGTGGTGTACACAGGGCCCAAAAAGAACCATGATTTTGTATGATTTACTGGATACAGTAAACATTTTTTCCTGACCAGGATGCACAAGGCCTAAGTCAATCATCTCTGAAACACGCTCCAGCATCTGACAGCAGTAAGTTCATGGAAGCCACTGGTCATTTCAAACCCTTGTTTACCGCACATGCTTAATATATAGTTGTTGAAGAAGCATTCTTTTTGAATGAGGCATGTAATTTTGATGTTCCTAGAACAGCCATTAGGAGTCAAAGCCGGGCAGAGGGGGGGACTGTATGAGCAGAGGCAAATACTTTATATTAAAGACAGAAATGCTATAATAAACACAAGTTTACCTCATAAATTGGAAGTGTATCAGAGTTCCAGGCATTGATTCTAGCTTCATTAACGTCAACAACTGTAACCTTGATTTTAGGGCACATATGTGCAATGACACTACACGTTGGCCCACCAACATAGCCTGCACCAATACAGCAGATTTTCTTAATTTCAAACATGGTTACTCTAGTGGAGAAGGGGACGGAGAGGGAAAGAGAGAAAAAAGAGGCAAGGTCATTATACAGTAATTCAAACAGTAAAAGCCACAGATAGTCTCCTTTATGCTACCATAGTCAATCAGAAACATTTCCTTACATACTTAGTATAATTATAAAAAGAGCATCCCAATTGAGCAGCCATTGAAATTAGCTAGTTAGTCTCTTGTCTCCAGGAACACTTAAATCCTAGCTATACTAGCTAGGGAAATTCTGATAGCATCTTTGTAATGAGACATACATAGATCATTAGAAAAATGCTAACTATTTTCCATGGCCATCTTAAAACAGGAACTAAAAATATGACAAACAAAGATCATTCCTGTTTAATAGAAAAACTAGTATTGCATGGTCTAAAGTGTAAATTGAGTCTACCCTTTAATAATAAAAAGAACAGGAGTACTTGTGGCATCTTAGAGACTAACAAATTTATTTGAGCATAAGGTTTCGTGGGCTACAGCTCACTTCATCGGATGCATGCAGTGGAAAATACAGTGCGGAGATTTATATACACAGAGAACATGAAACAATGGGTGTTACCATACACACTGTAAGGAGAGTGATCACTTAAGGTGAGCTAATACCAGCAAGGGAGGGTGGGGGTGGGGGGAGAAAACCTTTTGTAGTGATAATCAAGGTGGGCCATTTCCAGCGGTTGACAAGAACGTCTGACAAGGGGGGGGGAGATGATAAACATAGGGAAATAGTTTTACTTTGTGTAATGACCCATCCACTCCCAGTCTCTATTCAAGCCTAAGTTAATTGTATCCAGTTTGTGTTTCATGTTCTCTGTGTATATAAATCTCCCCACTGTATTTTCCACTGAATGTATCCGATGAAGTGATGAATTTTAATTTTAGTTAGTTTCATCAATGTTAAATCATGATAAACCACTCACTGCAAGCCAAACAGTAACGAATCTCAAAATTAATCACCAGAGTTCCTATTCTGTCTGGTACTGAGCAACCTCTCAATGAAGTCTTTGGGACTAGAGAGTGCTCAGCCACTTCAGTGGCTGGACCATGGAAAAGATAAATGCTTACAAAGTTTTGAAAACTTATTAAACCAAACACAGCTACCATAACAACCATGCTGAACAGTGACTTAACTAAAGACTTAGTTGTATGCTATCAAAATTAATTTTAGAAATAATGTTGATATAGCTTATATTTTGATGAGGGATGTCTCACAATTAGCCCCCTTTTCTTCCACAACTCATTAATTTATTCATTTTAGAAATTTCTGAAGTGTGTCTATCACACCTTTCTTTGAACACAATGGACAATAAGTCCGGATCCTTCTCCCATTTAAATTAGTAGGTGTTTTGCCACTGATTTTCATAGGAGCCAGCGCTGAGCCCTTAAAACTACACAATTATACCGATCATGTTGTCTCAGTATTTTAGGATCACTGTAATCATGACAGGATTCAGCTCTATTTCCCCTTGTGTTTTACAATTCATAAATCTCACTGGAGATAACTATCAGTCATTTTCCAGGTCATCACATTACTTTTACTATAGCAGAAGAGATTGCCTTCCTCTTTCCTCCCGCTCCCCAAAATATACTCAAGTATTACTGTATATACAATAAATTGACTCTAGAGAGGCAAGAATTCTTAGTACACTATTAACACGATTATACTATTTCCTTTTTAGCTAAACTTGGCTCACTGCTGACAAAAGAGGCTTCTATCAATCACTAATTATTTTAATAACTATTACATCACTTTTGGTAGTTTGCATTCTAGACAAGGGTAGGGTAACCCACCCCTGCAAAAACGTGAAATGTTACAATAAGGTGAATGCTAGCCGGCACCCTTCTTAGCCATCTCAGTAGAGAGATCACTGAATGGGTCTTAGCACTACACTTTCTTCTAGGACAGGATAGGGAAAGCTTGCAGTGAGTGCTATTGCTCACGCTGTATCCTATATGTCATCTGTGAACAGAAAGAGAACTTCAGTCTTTAGGGGGAGCAGGGCTACATTCTAGGCATATACAATTTCAACAACAGATGAGAAAATGTGGTTATAGAAAAAGATTTTTAAAAAGAAACAGCATAACAGATTTAGACTCAAAAGTCACAAGCCAGCATTATACTAACACGTCACATTCTTGTGGGCAGCCTTGTAGAGAGCGGATATTGCGAAAGCTTTTAAAGGAATGGAACAGTCATTGAAAGAATTGGACAAAGCAAGACTCAGGCAAAGCCACAGACCTGGGTGGAAGTTCACTGGGTGCTTCTGATCCCAGGAAGCCAAAGGGCAGAAAAAGGGTCAGGAGAACCACCACCAACGGCACAGTAACCTACACAGAAATCAGAGAGAGCCCCTCTCGTCCATGCTCCCCGGGCCAAGGCAGGAAGGGTCCCTACCCAGCCCTTTGTCCTGCTGTTTGAGATGACCCAACCTATATGGGATGAACCGTGCTCAGGGCGCTAAGGAAGCCGATCCGAGCGCGCTGGGGCTCGGAGGGCTGGAGAGGAGGAAGAGGGAGGAAAATCCCGCCCCTACAAGGCAGGGATACATACAGCGCGAACCCTGCGGCCGGGGATCCCGACGCTCCGGAGTCCCTCGGAGCGGGAGGTGAAGATGCAGCAGGAGCGAGGGCTGGTGGCGGGGCGTGGAGAGGCGCCTGGCCGGGCAGCAGCCAGACTTCAGCCGCTATTTAAGGAGTCCCTTCCCGCGGGAGGGGGCCGGGCTGAGCCCCGCCCAGCCTGGGGCCGGCGGCAGGGAGCCTGGGGTCTCTTCCCCCGCGCCCCGCCCAGCCGCAGCAGCGAATGCCGGCAGGACAGCTCAGCAGCGGCTGAGGCGGCGGGCGAGGAGCAGCAGGATCCCCGGGCCCAGCTGGCTGGAGGGGAGAGGGGCAGGAGGTGACTCCTGCGCTTCTCTGCCTCGCTTCCCCGGCGGCCTTGGGCCAGCAGCTCCGCCTCCCGCACTACAGCGGGGCCTGCCTCCGCTGCTGGGTCCTAGCCCTCAGCTGCCTCCGACACAGAGGCCTCTGTGCTGGGCCCGCTCCCTGCCTCTCGGGCTGGCTCAGCAGCGCTCACAGGCGGCTGGAGTCAGCGGTGGCTGCAAACGGATTTCAGTCTTGAGCAGCTCCCAGCTAGCCCCTCTCGCGGCCCGGGACGGCCGCTGCGGGGGTGGCCTTTCTGGGTCCGAATAGCCATGGTGGCCCCAAACCATTCCAATTACTGCTTAAAACAGTGGTTCTCAATCAGGGTACGTGTACCTTTGGGGGTAGGAAGAGGTCTTCTAGGGGGTACATCAACTCATCTAGCTATTTGCCTAGTTTTACAACAGGCCCCATAAAAAGACCGTACAAATTAAAATTTTAGACAATGACTTTTTATACTGCTCTATATACTATACACTGAAATGTAAGTACAGTATTGCTGTTCTAATTGATGTATAATTATATGGTAACAACTAGAAAGTAAGCAATTTCAGTTGGAGTTTGCTGTGACACTTTTGTATTTTTAAGTCTGTAAGAAATTTTGTAAGCAAGTAGTTTGTAAGTGAGCTGAAACCTGGGGTACATAAGATAAATTAGATTCCTGAAAGGGGTACAGTAGTCTGAAAAGGTTGAGAGCCACTGACTTAAGACCTTAAGTGATCACTCTCCTTACAGTGTATATGGTAAGACCCATTGTTTCATGTTCTTTAGGTATATACATTTCCCCATTGTATTTTCCACTGAATGCATCCAATGAAGTGAGCTGTAGCTCACGAAAGCTTATGCTCAAATAAATTTGTTAGTCTCTAAGGTGCCACAAGTACTCCTTTTCTTTTTGTGAATACAGACTAACACGGCTGCTACTCTGAGACTTAAGATTGTGTCCCATCCGGTCAGCCACAAACCTGCCTTCAGCATACACATGTAGGTGACCTCTAGGTTGCAGTTCCCAAGGAAGGACCCAGTCTGTTTAGTAACAGAGGTCACACTCTGCACTCAATCCCAGTTGAGAGAGGCCTGTTGGAGATTTCTGCCCCAGGAGTAAAAGCCCTCCACAGCACACATTCTCCCTCAGAAAACCCTCATCTCCCACTTTCCAGGCTGCTTCGGAACAATAAAAACTTGACCAGTAGGGGAGGTTTGTGAATGAGGGAGGCAGAACTTTCGCAGGAGCAGAACCTAAATTAGGGAATTCCCAGAAGAGAGAAGAATGACCCTGGAGATAGCCTCTTTCAGAATTTAGTGCATAACATAATTAATTTCTTTACTTTCTCTCAATGAGCTCCTCTCTCACACACATAAACATACCTATTGATAAAATGCTATGAGTTGCACCCAGTTTGGCTCACATAAGTGCCAATTTTCACTACAAGTGTGACAGCACTTAGTTTTCTGGTACAGCTAGAGGAATCAATGATCTAACACTTTTTGTTTGTAGAGTTAAGTGGGACAAAGTTACAGGACCATGTCTGGAAATTGTGTTACTGCCTAGGTCATCAGGCAGCACCCTTCTCCAACCATTATCTATAATTGTGTTGTCCACAGTGCAAATAAAATTGTATTAAAGCATGGATTATCCTAATCGTAGCAAACAACTATGCTCTGGGAATTTGACTTGACTTGTAACTGGGTCCTGCGGTGAGGCCCGGTCCAGCTCAATCTCACTTTTCAAGGGTTACAAAAAGTATTTAATTTAAATTAGGCTTAGAAAGATGAGGTTTTTATTGGTAAATGTTGATAAACATTGATTTCACTGAACACATACAAATGGATGAAAATATATTTTCATCAATAATAATATAGTTTAGAGCTAGGTGGGGTGGATTAACGCATGGACCCACAGGGCCTGTGCCAAGGGGTCCCGGCCAGTTTGGGGGCCTCAGGAGTGCCAGAATCTGTGTAGAATGGGGGAGGGCCACCAGCACCAGAACTGTGGCTCCAGCCGTGCTCCTCCTCTTCCTCTGATGCCCCACCCCCTGTTCTTCTTCTTCCCCCCAAGACCCTGGCCAAGCCGAAAGCTGGAGCGGGGCCAAGTAAGAGCTGCCCAAGGAGCCCAGGCCACTGTGGGGAGCACCAGACCCTCCACTTCCTCTGGGCCAGCGGTTGGGGAGGCCCAAGAGCAGACCATCCAGCCTGTTTCCCTACCCCCCAGGGCACACCACCCAGGGCAGCTGGAGGGTCCAGGGCTCCCCACAGTGGTCCAGGTTCCCTGAGCAACTCTTAGAGGCCTTGGGGAGGAAAGCGGAAGCAGGAGGCAGGGCCCCATGGTGAGTAGGGGTACTAAGGTCCATCTGAGCCCCCCCACCACCAAGAGGAGGCTGGTGCTGTTAGCAGGGGCTGCACTTCAAGGCAGGGTAGCTTTATCAGCACAGCTCCAGCTGCCGCCACTCCACATCTGCCCAAGGCTTCGCCCATGTTAAAAAGCAGGCAGGCATGGTCCTCCCACTTTTAAAAATGGGGAGAGATGGATGCCCCCAGTTCTGGCACCCCTGAGCCTCCAGGGTATGGGGGGTCCAAATATTATTTGTGCCCAGGGCTCCAATAAATCTTAATCCACCTCTGGAGATAGGCAAAGTGATAATGTCCTGCAACTGTGAACATTTAAATTGATAAAAATAAAAAATGCTTAAAACCCATAATTATGTGCAACTGTGAACATTTAAATCAATTAATGTAGACATTTGTTTAAAAATAAACACTGATATCCATTTGTGACTATTGATGTGAACTGGGACCGTATAGATCATTGTTGCAACCAAAGTCCTATAGTGGCACCAAATCTTGTATAAGGGGGTCGAATAGGGTGTCTAAGACAAGGTTATGGTTTGCTAGTTGTTATACTATCTGTATATGTGTATCATTTTTGTAGTTGAAGTTATGAATATTGGCTCTATACTGTCTGTATTTCAAACTTATGCTATGCTTCTGGGTGACACCCCAAACAAGTTGGTGTAAGCTCTGCCTAGCCTGCTTGATGGACCATCAGCTATACAACTGACCCATTGAGAGAAGGCAGATACACCTTTTGACTCAGCAAGGTATGCAGTGACATGCCTATGGACAGAACTCTGAGGTTTTTCCATACCATGTGATGGAAAGCTTGTCTTTGGGACAGAGAAAGCAGAGACCACATGGCAAGAGACTATAAAAAGCTGCTGCAGCTCCTCCATCTTGTCTTCAATCCTGCTTCATACCTCTGGAGGGACTGTGCTACAAACGGAAGCTCTACACAAAGGACTGATGACCCATCCCAGCTGTGGGTGTACTCGAGGCTTGATTTGAACCTGAAGTTTATTCTGTCACTGCTACAAGCCTGAACCAAGAACTTTGCCATTACTGTATGTAATTGATTCCATTTAACCGATTCTTGCTCTCATTTATATCTTTTTCCTTTTTTGAATAAACCTTTAGATTTTAGATTCTAAAGGATTGGCAACAGCTTGATTTGTGGGTAAGATCTGATTTGTATATTGACCTGGGTCTGGGGCTTGGTCCTTTGGGATCGAGAGTATTGGCTCTATACCTGGATTTCAAATGGTTGCTTCTGGGGTAACTCCCACAAGGTAGTTAGCCAGCACATCTTGGAGGGACTATTCAAATTGAGTGGCCCATCAAAAGGACACTTAACTCACAAGGGACCATGAGAAACGCCCAACTACACTGAGTGGACTTTCCTGTGGACGTTCCATCTGATGTATAGGTAATGGCTTCCTGCAATGACTAAGCGAAATCGGGCATGGACATGTGACTTGCCCACATGACTCCAAACTCTAATCTTTTACTTGTAATTTTCCACTAGCTGTGCTGAGGGCTTTGTGTGAAACAATGGGTTTCCCTCCACATGTCAGAAGTTATAAAAGGCCCTGGAAACACCTCCATTTTGCCTCTTTCCTGCTCACGCCTCTGGACTGTGGACTTATACTAATGGGAGCATTCTAACCAAGGGACTGAAGTCCTTCCAATGATTTGGAAGCAGCCAGAGACTTGACTTAAGCCAGCAGTTTATTCTATCACTGCTACAAGCCTGAACTAAGAACTTTGCAATTAATGTATGTGATTCCTTGAAGCAGTTTTAACTCTCACCTTTCTTTTTCTTTCTTTCTTTCTTTCTTTCTTTCTTTCTTTCTTTCTTTCTTTCTTTCTTTCTTTCTTTCTTTCTTTCTTTCTTTCTTTCTTTCTTTCTATAAATAAACCTTTAGATTTTAGATACTAAAGGATTGGCATCAGCATGATTTTTGGGTAAGATCTGAGTTATACATTGACCAGGGTGTTTGGCTGGTCCTTTGGGATCAGAAGAACCTTTTTTTTTTATGAGACTGGTTGTAAAGAATCACTCATCTTTAAATCCAGTGTTTTTGGGGTGATACAAGGACTGGAATACCTGAGGAAACTGCTTTTATGACTTCTTGTTAGCCAGTGTGGTGAAACAGAAGTTTACTTTTGTTGCTGTTTCGGTATATCTCATGGGAGAATAACCTCTAGTTTTGGGGTGTGTCCATCCTATTTCTCAGCAGTTTGTCCTGAATTAGGTATTCTCAGTTGTGACCCCCAAAGGCACGGTTACAGCGGGTACTGCAGGACAGAGGAGGTTAAGCCTCCTGAAATGCCAGGCATGGCTCCACCCATGCTCCATGACGAGGCCCCCTCCTGTCCCCTGCTGTTCCCCTGGGGCCCCAGTCCAGGCTACTCTTCTTCTCCAAAGTGGGCGGGAGCTGGAGCGGGCCAACCTGCAGCTGGGACTGCAGGGTCTGGGGCTGGTGCTCGGGCTGCCTGGCATTTGGGCCGTCCAGTGCTCCGGGGTTAGGGAGCTCTTGGGTGCCCAGCGCTCCATGGCTGGGCACTGAGGCTGCCCAGCACTCTGGGGGTGGGTGGGCTGGCCTGGCACTCCAGGGCTGGGGGCACTCAGGCAGGCTGGTTGGGGGCACTCAGGCAGGCTGGCCGGGGCAGCCCAGGGTTAGGACTGGGAAGCAGCATCCTGGGGCAGCTGGGGCAGGGCTCCTCCAGATGTGGTGGGGGGCTTGGGGCTCCAGCGGGGGAGGAGGTGGGAGGGACGGGGCCTCAGGCAGAAGGGGCAGGGACGGGGGCTAGCCTCCCCAAATGGGTGGTTCACATGCCACCCATGATCGTGCCATGGTGTCTGGAAAGTTTAAAGTACAACATATTGCTATTTATTGTGGTAGCACCTAGGAGCATCTAGCATCTAGGAGCCTCTGTCATGGACCAGTGTATAAACACATAATAAAAAGATGGTCCTCTGCTAAAGGATTTACTAGTATGTCTCCGCTGGATTACAGTTGAACAAAGTGGTAACAATGCTAGGCCCATTTGCAGGCTTAACAAATCCAGCACAAAAACAGATTAGAATGAAGTCTTTACGCACTTATGGTCTCCATGACAGGTACCCCCATATCATGGAAAACCAAATTGCATGAATAACTGGTTTGGCTGACGAAGCCCGATTTTTCCCTCTCTACAAGGAAAACTGCAGATTTAGATGCGATAATGTTAACCCTGTAATGTTAACTGTATTGGAGAGGACGGTATAGGCCAGCTATACCTTGCAGCTAATTAGCAGGATCTTGGACCTTTATCCGGTATCTTTCCATTCTAACCCTTGGGTGATAGATAGTGTACCTCCCTATCCTGTGGTGTAAATGGATAAAGAAAGGAGAAGAGAAGAAGAATAAAGTAAACAGACAACAGTTTTTATTTAAACAAATAAACTTAATAAGAAACAGTGAGATGTGGTTTGACTGTTTGAATTTAAAACCCAGGCCCTATCCAAGTAAGTACCTTGGCAATAAGTAAATATACCCAAAACAAAAATATCCCAGATACTACACCGTTTTTAGGTGTTGATAGGCAGTAAATGGTATGACACTGTTGTCACAGGCAACTGATGGACCCTGGGTCTCAACCGCTTCTTAAATGGAGATCAACAGGATCTGCGGATGCTAAAGAGAGGCCTGGCTCTCTGACCACCGAGGGTGAGCAATCAACACAACCTCTATCCCTTTCTCTGAAAATGATGTAGGGTTCAGAGATAGGTAAGCACAGTTACAGTTCTTAACGCTGATGTCTTCCTTTCCTTTATTTTCTGATTGTAGAGTGGTTCGGCCGGAGCTCATCCCTCTCTGGGGCTACGTCCGTCTGGTTCTGTCGGGGAACTAGTCTGGCTGCGGGGTCTCGCGCCATGGCAGCAGTAGATGCAAAACAAGGGCTACGCACACCCGGTTGGCAGGTAGTAGCGAGCCCCACACTCCGGTCCTTGGACAGGGATGGAGCAAACCATTAAGCAATAAGCCGAGGCCCTGGGCTAGGGCGGGCGGCAAAGAGTCTGCGGCTCAGGCCGTCAGGAAGGGGCTGAGGAAACAAATGAGTTCAGGAGGCCCAGGGGCGGGGTCAGTACAGAGTCACTGGCTAAGGTCCTTAGGCAGGGGCTGTGTAGACAAGTAAGCCACAACAAGGCCAGGCCCTGGGTCAGGGCGGGGCAGTACAGAGTTTATGGCTCAGGCCCTCAGGCAGGGGCTGAGCAAACAGTTAAGTTCAACAAGCCCAGGTCCTGGCTCCAAAGGGCCTGGGAGATGGGGAGACTGCCACCCACACGTTGGGTGGCAGGGGGGATGCAGGCCCACCCACTCCACTGCATCCCAGCCCGGGGCCCTAGCAGTGGCAGAAGGCCCGCTGCTGTGTCAGTGGGGATCCTGGCCGCAACACACTGACATTGGCTCTGGGTGTGCTGCAGTCAGACTGGGGTCAGCTGCCCCTGGGCTACTTCCTACCTCCCCCTCTAGCGGTACCTGCGTCGGGACGGTGTCCTCCAAGGAATCAAGCACCGTGGGCTCCTCAGGGTACCCGGCGAGCGGTAGGCTTGGCAGCTCCTCTGAGTTAACTTGCCACGGGCAGGCTTAACAGCTTCTCCGGGGTCTGGTCGGCATCAGGCCTCGGCTGGTCTGGCCAGTCCTCGGGTCGGTCGCTAGTTGCAGGAGTCTCCCAACCGGGAGCTAGGCCACAGGGATCTGGCTTCTCTGGTGGCTGGGGATCTAGTGAGCTCTGGGGTGGGGCTTTTGTACTTCCTGTCCTGCGCCCTGACCTCTGGGGGGCGGGTGCAGGTTCCACTGGCACCGTCCACTTTGGTGTCCGAAGGGGCTCGTCCCTCTCTGGGGGGGTGGGGAACCACACCGCCTCGCTACACTGATCTTCTGGTCCATGTCGCCGCTCAAATACAACAGTACCGTGGCTGCCTCTAGGACGGACAGCAACTAGGCAGCCAGTGCTCAGAGTTTATATAGGCACAAGTGCACCAAAGTTCTGAGGTAAAACCAGCAGCTCCTCTGCTGGAACCTGTCTGAACCAGTTCTAGGCTGACCTTGACGTTGGCTGCCTTTCCTGCCAAAGTTCCAAAACGGCACGAAAACTTCAACGAGAAGCTAATCAAAGATGGAGTCGAGCTGTTGTTTTGCAGGCACGCCATTTTGAATTTCAGACTTCGTATCTAATACATGGTAAAATACCTTAACCAAATGTAAAGGCATAAAGTATAACTTATTCTTAAGCACAAAGCAACTTGTAATCTCTATTTCATGTACAAAAACATGTTACAGTAAATACAGCTCTTGGTGTAGTGCCCAGCCCCTGAGAGAGCTTCTTTGGATATCTTTCTTGCCATTTTTCAGTGCACAATTTTTCCATCTGCCCACAAGGTTCATTGTTAAATGGAATTCTGCAGCTTCTCTGTGATTTACCTCGTGTCTGGGTTGGTTTTTTTTTTTTTTTTTTTTTTAAATTCAGCTAATGGCTGTGACCCTCCATAAAGAATTTTTAAAAAATAATCTGCTTACTGAGCACACTTTGCTATCTTTAATATCTGATCTTACATTAAATATTTCTGTTCATCTCTGTGCTAGGGGAAAACAGTAACCCTGAAGAGGTTTTAAAAAACAAAAGAAATGGCTTTGAAAGCAGCATAACAGTAGTAGCATATTGCTTTGCTTTTTTTGAACATTCCTAAGCACAAAATACAATAATGATCCAACTGTCATCACTCGAACCTTGAGGATATAATAGAAGCTGTAAATGTAGTAGGCTTGTTTTATAAACTAGCTGCATGTCATTCTTGATGGTGAATGGCTGCTCTACTCTGAACCAGCATTACATAAAACATTTTATAATACACGTTTCCTTAAGAACAAGAATGTATCCTGTTAATTGGGATAATTAGTAAATAAATGAAATATTTATACAAATTCTTTATGCCTTTGCCCATTCTGTTTGTCTAGCAGTAAGAGTTGTAGCTGTTAAAGGGAACTGCAATGTAATAGGAAACAGATTGTAATTAGATATAGTCATTACAATGGGGTTGGTGCAGGTACCGGGATCTGACCCATTTTTATTTTATTTATTGACACAGGAAGTGTTGGTCAATGAAATTTATTGTACATTCTTTGCAAGGTCATGAATTTATCTTTTTTATATAATTAGGCCAGATTGTCAGCTGGTGTAAAGTGAAATAGGTCCCTTGAAGTTAATTGAGTCATGTTGATTTCCACCAAGTGTGGATCTGGCCCACGACAAGAGCTTTCCTGTTCTTCAAAGTTACCTTATCTTTTCTGTGGGTTAAATTTTGGGTTGTTTACTGTTGAAGTTAGTGAGAATAGAAAAAAGGTTATGCTTTGTCAAACACACACAGCATAGTTCCTATAAATGTAGTATTATTGGATATGTTTGAAGGCAATCTGTTTTATTGACCATGGCAAAGATTTGATACATTTCTCCTGAACATTCTATCTGTTCTAACAGGATCCAACATTTTTCTGGTTTTGAGAAAGACCAGGCTACCAGGGCTTTATTTGGCAGGCTTGACAACTGATCCAGTATTAGGAGCTGGAAAACCTCCTTCTGATCTGTTTAACTTAGTAAGTTGAACTCTGTGGTTTTCCTTGTTTGCTTCCAAATTATTTTTATAATGCTATTTGATACATCTGCAATCATTTTATCATGTATGCTTATGTGTAAAATTTGGAACTGGAAATATAGTTAAGGAAGTGCATTTATTTTTATAGCTGATGTTCTGTCTTTTGAAGATAAACTGCATTTTTTCCAACTGTCAATCTTTTGAGATGACATATGAGGGGTTCAAAATCAAGATCACAGAGCATTTCTAAATTGTCTGGAAGTAGCACTCTGAAATCTTTAAATTAGTTTATCATGTGTTTAAATCAAAATTTGTTTCTCATTCTGGGATATTTATTGCCTCTCTCTGTTTAATTATTGCTTAATACCCTCCTGGATTTTTGATTTCCTTTGTTATCTCCTAGGGTGAGGTAGTACAGGAATTCTTGACTAGTGGGGTGTGAGCTGCCCCAGTGGTAAGGCAATGATCACTTACCATTTCGCACCCTATTGCTAGTGGGAGAAGAAAAGCACCAACATCCTGTAATTAGTAAGACCCAACAAAAACTGAGAAAGCAGGGGAATGGAGCAGGTCATTACCTCCTGCAGCTACACCCTTTGCTCCACCCAGCCCATAGCATCTCCTCAGCACTCCACTTTTCCCTCAGTGCTCAGCTCTGGAGGAAATGGTACTACCCTGAAGCTGAATTCTGTATGGGCAGAAAGGGAAAAAACACTTGTATCAGTCTCTCACCAGCCAGCCCCACCTACATTCCCCCAGTCCATGCAGCATCCTAAAAATGACGACACAGATTCTGGCTGTATTTACCTAAATCCCACAATCCAGTGTAGCCACTTAGAATTGTGGGATTTGAGTGGCGCACTCCAGTAAACCATGGATGGAAAAAGTGTTGAACCCCTGAGTTAACAGATTTTGATTTTAAATAACGTGACAATATACTTATACAGTAGAACCTCAAAGTTACGAACACCAGAGTTACGAACTCACCAGTCAACTACACACCTCATTTAGAACCGGAAGTACACAATCAGGCAGCACCAGAGGACCCCCACCTCGCCACCGCCAAAAAAGCAAATACTAGACAGTACTATGTTAAATGTAAACTACTAAAAAATGAGGGGAAAGTAGCATTTTTCTTCTGCATAGTGAAGTTTCAAAGCTGTATTAAGACAATGTTCAGTTGTAAACTTTTGAAAGAACAACTATAACGTTTTGTTCAGAGTTACGAACATTTCAGAGTTACAAACAACTTTCATTCCCAAGTTGTTCGTAAGTCTGGGGTTCTACTGTAACAATTTTATTTTGTGTCTTTGCTATTGTTATTCCTTCTATTGTGTTATTTCTAACTTTCTGGGCCAAAGGTTCCAATGCAAAGGGCAGAGGGGAAATCCATGTCTTGGTCCTCAAAGTATCTTAAACCTCTGAACTTGCCACCATTTATTCTGACTAGCTTGGGTTGCATATAGGTCTGCGCTCATATCAAAAGTTAGAATCCATGCACGACAATGTCATTTTTTGTAATTAGCCCTTATTAACAATCTAATCGTGTGTTGTTATTTGTTGGTTGATTATTTTTTTAACTGGTAGATCATTTGAGATGAGCTTTAAAATTAGTCAAAGTTGTTCTTAGATTGGTGCAATTGTGATTCTATCAAGAAATTCAGACAAGAACAAAAGGTTACTAAGATTTGAAATTTATTTGTCAATAAAAAGTGCATAGTACAAGCCCTTTATCCCAGTTCCAAATACTCAGTAGAAGATTAATAGTAAACCTCAAATGGCACAGACATGATTTTTGTTTGGCATGATTCAGACATTTTAAACCACCAATTTACATCAGGTACATCACATTATCATTTTTCATCTTTAGGTAAACGTTACAAGGCAACATTACTGCAGACACTATATGAACACACATGATTTTTCATTTCAGAATATAATAATTGTGTTAAGCAGATGCTAAAATACTATTATTTTAACAAAGTTATAAACGAAGGTATAAACATAAACTCTCTTCTTTATTTCTTTAATTGCTACAACTTCTCTCTTATTAGCTGAGCCTCAAACCTTTAATATAAAATTGATCATGGTCTTAAACTTTACATCCTTCTAATCTCTTCCAAGGGGTTCCTTTTAAAATGTACAGTGTTCAGTTTTGTAATCACGATGCAGTTATTTCATCACAAATTATTATTATGGGCTAGATTCTGCCACCCTTATTAACGATGCTGCAGCTAGAACATTCTCTGACAATAGTCAAACTAATTACAATGGAGCTACTTGTTGAGTAAAATAACATAAATAAAAGTGGCAAAATACAGCCTTATAATAGCTACTTTTACTTTAAGCAGTATTATTGGTCTGAAGTTTACATACTGGAGAGAATATCTCAGAATTTAAAAGGCATACATGTTGGCATGGGATAGTGGCCTGGCTACATAGCAAAACATTTTGCTATACAATATTTCCACTGCTTTTCTTTCACACAGAAAATTTTAAATAGCAATTTACATAAGGAAATTATATATGTATAAAAGTGTTCGGACAACATTTTGACTAGCAGAATTTTAAGAAAAAAAAAACGTTGATTCAACACAGAACACAATTAAAAATTTCTCGGATTACAATGTACAAACATCTATGGCTATATATTGGCCAAAATCTCAAAGCAGGGTGCACAAAGCATGCCTTCTATATACATATTAGGGCATCTAAATAGAAGTGGTCTGATCTTCAGAGGTGCTGAGCACCTGCAAGTCCCATTGACTTCAACAGGAGCTGGAGTTGCTCAGTATCTCTGAAATGAAGCCCCTTCCAGTTAGGTGCTTACATATGGAGTTAGGCTTCTAACTTAATGCACCCAAGTTTGAAGACTTTTGGCCATTGACAGAGCTGTCCCTAGGGTATGGCGAATTGGGGCAACCACTCTGGGCCCTGCGCTTTGGGGGGCCCCGTGGACCAGCACAATTGGCCAGCGCAGTCAGTCCCGAAAGTGACGGTTGGTCCCGGAAGTGAGGGATTCGTCACTTCCGCCCTGGGCCCCACACTCTCCTAGGGATGGCCCTGGCCATTGATTCTTGGGGGAAAAAAACGCAGGTATGGTAGGCCATGTAAGTATTTTTTATTGGTTCCATAAAAAGATATCACATTACCTACGCAGTTCAAAATGTTATTCCAAAGATGTACTAGGAAGGCAAAAACTAGTAGTTGGATAGTGTATCCCAGTAATGTTCTTACACAGTGTTTGTGGCCCATACTGCCATCAGTCATATTGGGACAAATTCTCTCGATTACACTGTTGCAATCCCATTCTCTTCTGTAAGGTTGCATCAGGTTAACAGAGAATTTGGCCCAATATTATTATTTTACTAATGCTCCCTATCTATAGGTGCTGTATTACACAGCACACTGCTACAAAGAAGCTCAGTGGCACAGTTACATACATCAAATTATAAAAGCATTTTCTCGGGTCTGTACTGTATGTTTACAAGACAATTTGGCTGACCTGCCATTTACCCTGAGGAGGACAAGCCTATCTCTGATAACAAAGGGATCCAATGTAGTATTTTTCCACGGCCCAGTTATGCAAATCATTACTCACATGAATAGCCCCTTTGCTACTTGCAAAAGTAAGGCGTTCTCATGCGAGTAAAAGGTTGCAGGATTAGGCCATTAATTCTCCGCATATTTGTTCTCCCTACTTTTGTGGAAAGTAGCTCCATAGCCATCTGGTCACACAAAACTGTCCTTTACATTATTCCCATTAATTTTTCAAATTGATAAGAAAAATATACAATGTCACTTTTCTGTACGTCTTTAAAATGTTCTTAAATTCTTTAATGTATGTTTAAAAAAAGTCACTGTCACTAGTTCCAACGGAAGATGCACACACACACAGCAACATTAAAGGGAAAATATATGCCATAGATCTTCACCTGCAATTTCTGTATTGAACAATCCAACAACGAATAGGTAAGAATCAAAAGGGTAAGGATTATGACAATATATAGGTAAAAATCAAATTGTAAGTAAGTGAAAATAACTTTCTGAAGCTAATGACTGGTTGATAACGTTTTGATCTTGTTACGTGTTGCAGCAAAAAATTTAAGATATTGATTATTATAAGATTATACTCAGGACAGAAAATTGTAATGGATACGTGTCAGTAGATTTTTCTTTTTGTAAAGTTTGTAAACAATTCTCTTTTAGAATTTAATATTTAGTTGCCCAGGTTTTAGTTGTCTTTAAAAATACATTGAATTAGACAGCTCACTTATTGGTGAATGTATTTAATTTCATTTTGGTGATAATAATCTTTTGTGTAAATTCCTTACACATAAGACAAGCTTTTGATTGTGATAATTTTCAGACACATTCTCATGCCCACACACATAGATGTACATTCATTACAGCAGATGATCCATGCTTTTGCAACAGCCCTAAAAACTATGTTGGAGGTCCAAAGAGTTAAAGCTGCTCTGAACAGCAAGGTAAAGGCAGTGGTGAGCTGCAGCCGATTCACACCAGTTCGCTGGAACCGGCTGTTAAATTTAGAAGCCCTTTTAGAACCGGTTGGCCCACGAGGGACAGCTGGTTCTACAAGGGCTTCTAAATTTAACAACCAGCCAAAAGTGGTGCCTTAGGCACCGACTCCGTGGGTGCTCTGGGGCTGAAGCACCCATGGGGAAAATTCAGTGGGTGCTCTCCCCGCCTGGCCCCAGCTCACCTCACCTCCACTCCGCCTCTGCCTCCACCCCTGAACGCGCCGCCCCGCTCTGCTTCTCCACCCCCCCTCCAGCTTCCCGCGAATCAGCTGTTGACGCGGGAAGCCTGGGAGGGCTGAGAAGCAAGCAGCGGCTTCGCGCTCAGGCCCAGGGAGGTGGAGGTGAGCTGGGGCGGGGAGAGGTTCCCCTCGTCCCTGGGTTACCTGCTGTGGCACAGGCGGCCCTCCTCACGCCCCCTGCCCAGCTCACCTCCGCTTTGCCTCCACCTCCCTGGGCCTGAGCGTGAAGCCACCGTTTGCTTCTTAGCCCATCGCCAGCTTCCCGCACGAACAGCTGACTCGCGGAAAGCCGGGGGTTGGAGAAGCAGAGCGGGGCGGTGCGTTCAGGAGAGGAGGCAGAGCGGAGGTGAGCTGGGGCCAGGTGCGGGGCTGCCAGTGGGTGCTCTGCACCCACCAAATTCTCCTCGTGGGGGCTCCAGCCCCGGAGCACCCATGGAGTCGGTGCCTAAGGCACCACTTTTGATGTGATCAGTTGGGGGAGCGGCCACTGCCCCTGCTCCCCCCTAGCTATGCTACCCTGCCCCTAGGAGCCAGAGGGACCTGCCAGATGCTTCCTGGGAGCTGCCCCAGGTAAGCACTGCTGGGACTCCCCACCTCGCCCCCTGGCAGGTCCCTCTGGCTCTTAGGGGCAGGGTGGGGTGGGCACCCACTACGGTGGCCCACGAGACCCTCCTGCCCGGTTCTGGGGGCAGTCAGAGGACAGGGTAGGAGGGTGGATGGGGCAGCGGTCTGGGGGGGGGTGTCAAGGAACGTGGGGGGTTGGATGGAGCAGGAGTCACGGGGGCTGGGGGCAGGCCACAACCCCCCTCGAGGAGGGAACCAGTTGTTAAGATTTTGGCAGCTCATCACTGGGTAAAGGTAAAGTAATTTCACTTTTTCTACAAAAAACTCACGCTCATGTTTGCAAATAAGTTTCCAAAATATGTAGGGAAAAAAGAGAATTAATCTGAAAAATAACTTTTAATGACTATAAATGCACAAGGATTTAAATTTTCCTTGAATTATGCCAGAGACCACTGCAAAGAAATTATATATTGTAATCATTGTAAGAAAAAGAGAATGACTAGAATGTCCACAGTAAAACAACAACCAAAACTCCACCCCCTGCAGCTCCTTATTGTTTATTCAATATCACCTACTAGGAATGGTAATAATATATAAAGCAAGAATTAACTTAAAAGTGAAATAGCTCCTAGCTGTTCCATACCAAAATAATATCATCCTGCTTTATGTAAATGCAAAAGGAAAATAGTATTAAATGGGATTTAGTACTCTGGTCACTTTCGTTCATTTGGTCGTGCAAGGTTTTAGCAGTCGAGCATTTCCAGCATTAGAAGGTCTAATCCACGGGTGGGGCTGGTGGTTCTTGTCCCTGGTTGTACAAAAGGGAAAAAAATGCACTGGTTTAGAAATTCTAGTCTACCAAGCATGACTTATAAAAAGAATGAAATCCTCCTCTAATATTCAAACTAAATAACAAACAATTCTGTTTTTCCCTTCAGTGGGGAAATGGGGCAGTGGGGAAGGACATAGGATGGGGGACAGGAGGCGATGGGGGAAGTGGGGGCCAGGGGGGAAGAGGCAGGGTGGAAGGAAGAGGGTGAGATGTGGAGGAGATAGAGCATTGGGAAAGGGGCTTGGGATGGGAAAGGGAAAGGACGGGGGAAGCGAGGGCAGGGGTGAAGCTGGAGTCCAGTATGCGGCATCCCCTTAGCAGAAGCTGGGGCTCCCCTGTTAAGCAGACCCATCAAGCCCTCACCCTGACAAGTCCCACCTCCCCTGCATCTGTATCACCCCGATGAGCCCCCCCAGACACCCTTCCCACTGAGCCCCAACCATCTACACCTGGACCCCCACCCAAATGAACCCCACCTCCCCTGCACCTAGACCCCCCCCCGCTGAGCCCCAAACACCTTCACCTGGATCCCCTGCAGAGTCCCATTGCCCCTACACCTGGTACCCCTCAATGAACCTCTGTGCATCCAGATCTCCCACGGAGCCACCCGCACCCAGATTGCCCCACAGAGAACTCTCTTACCCCTACCTGGATCCCCCCACACTAAGTCCTCTGCACTTGGATCCTGCTGCCAGGCTGATCCTGATCACCCACACCAGGTATGCCTAGCCCAGGGGGGCAGGACCTCAGGGTGTTTCTGGGGCAGGCCTGGCCCTTGCATTGTATCAGAGTCGGGTGCAACCTCATTGCCGAGTCCCTGTCCCAGGATGGGGTCGGGGAGGCTGCAGGGTAATCTCCCACCTCCATGCAACCAGTGGCCTGTCTCTGGGAGGGGTGGGGGCTGGGCATAGAGATCTGTGGTGGAGGTCTCTGGGCGAGGGGGCGCTGGGCATAAGGATGGGGCACTGGGCAGGGGGGGCGGTGTGGTTTGGGCCTGCCCTCAAGGGGAAGGGGCATGCTGGCAGTACAGGGCTGGGTAGGCCAGTGCGCATCTGGCAGCTGCAGGTTCGTGAACAGTGCCCTCCTGCTGGGCTGCACAGAGCGGGGCTGCTCCCACCACGCTGTGCCTCATTGCCCCCAGCCCGCCCTTCACTGTGGAGACTGACCATCCCGCCACCCTGCACCTTGCCCCATGGGGGCCCACAAATATATTTGGTACTGGGCCCACAAAAAGTTAATCTGGCCCTGGTCCCAGAAAGTTGTTTGGGTAACCACACAGAGTTTGGCCTGTGGCAAAGCTAGACTTTGCTTGATCTCTGACTCCAGCCTGATCCTGACTCTTGCTTATGGAGCCTGGCCCTTGTGAGCCCTCCAACTCCTGCCTGGTGACTACTGGCCCTAATGGGCAGAATTCACCCCACTTATGACTGTTAGGTCAGACTGTTTATGCCCTGGTCCCTTACATCATGTTTATCATCTCAACTATTTCCACATCATATGTGCTCAGTGTAAAGTAAAAAAGATATGGGGGTGGGGGGGAAGAGTTAATCACTATCCTAAAAACACATTTCAGTTCTTGCCATCTTGATAAAGATTCTGCAGATCAAATTGAGGCCGTTGGTTACTGCTGTGCATCTTGTGGCTTTGAGTGGGTATTACCTAATCAAAACACAACACTTCTGTTTACGGTTCACCACAAGGAATCGAATGCGGCTCAACCTAAGGCAGAGTGGTTTAGCTGTGTTGGCCCTGCAGGTCTCACAGAAGTATAATCAGTGACAACTTAGACTGTGTCTACACTGCACACTTCACAATGGTGTGGGCGTGCCGCTGCCGCGTCTTTGTACGGTGCGCTGCGTAGCTGCTCTTTATCTCTCCCAGCGAAAAAATAAAATCTTTCCGAATGAGGGGTGGCAGCTCTTTCGCCGGGAGCATGGTTCCCGCTGATAAAGTGCTGTCCACACCGGCGCTTTTCATGGCTAAAACTTTTATCGTTCAGGAGAGTGTTTTTGCACACCCCCGAGTGACAAAACTTTTAACGACAAAAGTGCCAGTGTAGACATAGCCTTAATTTTGTCAATAAAATTGGCAGTTATGGCTCTAAATAGGCAGAGGGAGCAGATCTATTCACTGAGATCTTGGTTTTAGTTACTTTTCAGAATATAACCACACTTTAAACAAAAGTCTTAATTATTTCTAGTCTGAGAGACTTCTGCAGAAGGGAACATATACATTTTAATATTAATGTGATACCAAAAAATAGCAGTAGAAAGCATAGGAAAACAGTTTTGGGGAAAAACTAATGAATATAATGTAGTGTACTTTAAAAATGTTCCTAAATCTAGATATTTTATTTAGATTCTTTAGGTAGGGTGCTTCAAGACACTGACATACTTACATGATGTGGACTGGCCGGTTTTCCAGCCATGTTGGATCCTCTTAGATTAGTTGGTCTCAGCAAGAACAAGACAAGAGCGATAACCACCCAGGCCATCATTATCATGGCAATACTGATGCCGTTATCACCAGAGGAATTTGGTCCTGGCACTACAGACAGAGAAAACTACATCAAAAAAGGGTGTGGGAGCAGAGTCCTTTTATCAACATGAAAATGTAAACAACACAAGTATCAGACCAAACTACAACAGTTTTGGTTCACAGCTGTGATTACTCTGTCTGCTTGGCTTTAAGATTCACAACTTTTTGTAAGGTTGACAAAAAAGTGCCAATTTCCTAAAGCTGATATGAAATTCCCTCTTAATGGATTGCAGATAAAGAGAGCACACTATGTTACTGTGGGCAGAGTATACAAAGACCAGTGTTCAGAATGATTTACAACTCATATCAGTGCAAAAAAACCAACACAATATTATACATATATCAATATAAGTGAAACATTCCACATGTGTAGAGGGAATGGTGTATGATTTTCATACCCCATTTTTATAGGCTTGATGCTGCAAACCCTAATGCACAGTGCAGGGTAATGCAGAGTGAATCTGTGTGGGGGGGTGGAGGGTGAGAAAACCTGGATTTGTGCTGGAAATGGCCCACCTGGTGATCACTTTAGATAAGTTATTACCAGCTGGACAGTGGGGTGGGAGGAGGTATTTTTTCATATTCTCTGTGTATATATAAAGTCTGCTACAGTTTCCACGGTATGCATCCGATGAAGTGAGCTGTAGCTCACGAAAGCTCATGCTCAAATAAATTGGTTAGTCTCTAAGGTGCCACAAGTACTCCTTTTCTTAGTGCAGGGTTGTTAGCCTCCACTTGCTGTTAAGCAATCTTGTATAGGTAGGAACAAGGAAGGCATCTAGTTCTTTGTGTAACCCACGCTAGATGAGCATGAGTCTTTGTTCCCCTCCAGTGGCTGATCTACATAGGTGGAGGAGTCTACTACAAATGCTGCTTAATAGCTAGTGGGAAAAGTTTGTTTTTAACACTGAAGATCCAGGTTCAAATCCTGCTATCAGCCCAAGCACAGGGGATCATTATACCTACTTGTGAAAAGAAGTTGGCAAACCACTCAGAATAAATTGTTTACTGTTAATTTAGCTCTCCAATAGTTTCCAAGGAGACTGGTGTTTCTAAATTTGATGGAAATTAAAAATTATGTATTGCAAAAATTGTGCGAACAGATGTCTGCCTTGGCATTAGTCATGAGCTTGGTGTGGCAAAGATTTCTCATTTAAGTATTTGACTCAATATGTGAGCTGTGTGACGGTCACTGAGATCATGTTCCTTAACAGAATGGCATAACTACTATCAACTACTTCCCTTTCTTCCTAAAACCAAATATTGGTGGGTCAGGGTGCAGGAGGTCCTTAATTTCTGGGAAGAAGAGTGATGTAGGGGGCAGAGGCAGGGACTGATAAAAAAGGGAAGCTGATATACTGACATTTGCAACAAAATAGCAAATGGCTGGAATTTTTTTCAGCACATTTCCACAAAATTGAGAAATTCCCCTGAATGGAGTTGTCTGGTTGTACTACCGGGGAGAAATAAGTATTTAAAGCCTCCCAAATATCTGATTATTTGCATATTTAAAATATGCAGCCTTTTTCCAGAGATCAATGTTGCCAGGTTTAGCACATTAGCTGCGCATTTCTGCTACAAGTAGTAGTGAAATGCTAGTATTAAAAATTACCCTAATTAAGCATTTGATCTAACATCCCATCACGCTGAACTTCTTCTCTTTCAGGCTCATAATATATCTTTTGAATCCAACAGCAAAATTGTCATTGACTTTACACAGTGTAATTTGTGTATTACCCATCAGAAGGTAACTAATGCAATGTTATTGGGAGGTAATGTTCAGAACAAGAAAAGCTAGTTGATTTTATTTAAGAAAGTTTAGATTTTGTACAAAACCTCAAAGTCTGGGGGAAATCCACAGGGAGACCCAGGGCCTTGGAATTTGCAGGGTTTTAGCATCCACTGATTTCTATTATTTTTGACAATTACATATAGAGTCTTTCACCTCTAACACGCTGGTTTAAATCTGGCCTATGCCAATGTTTGCTAGAAGTTATCACTAGTAAAAGCTGTTTGATGATCTATTTGCAGTGAGTGGGGTGGGGTCAGTCAGTTTCTTGAGCACAAGTTTTCACAATGGAAAACTGTTATCACTGTTGTTCCCCTTAATGGCATTTTCAAGAGAGCCCAAGGGCTGAGTGGGCCCAGAGAACTATTCCCTCATCCATGAAGGTGATGTCTACATAACAGAGTTAAGGCAAGCTAATGGGGTACTGTGGGGAAGTTTGCAGGACTGCTGCCCACAACACAGCTCTTCTGTAATACAAGACTTCATGATCCAGAGCCATCAATCTGATATCCTTCAGGTACATTAAATTCACTCAAAAATATAACAGAAAAATTGGGATGAATTATGAAAAATCAGACCTCAGCAGCACTTCCTCAGACTCAATGAGACAACTCTTTTGATTTTATGAGCTAAAGGAATTGCCATTAAACTCTTGCTTTTCAAATCTTTGAAATGGAGACATCTCAAATCTGGAAAAGCTGCTAACATAGAACGAGTTCAACTATAAATGCCAATTACAAAAAAACATTCTAATGAGAGTTTGAAAGTCTGAGCCATTCTGGGTGTGGGTCAGAAGAAGATCTAGCAGGAGCAAAATGAGAACATATCGTAACACGAAATGGAACTTTCAGTTCACTAGTTATGACATAAAATACTGATTCAGAACAGCATGTAGAATTGTGCAGGCAAGTGTTCAGCTTGCAGTCTCGTTCTGTACAAGTGAAACAACATTAATCAGCTTGGTGTATCAATATTTGAAACTTTGGGAGGCCTTTATGCATCACATCTCTGTCACATAATACTTAACCCTGCCTCAGAACAGACATGTAGACTAGTTGACCTCCTGAGGTCCCTCTAGGGCTTCTGATTTTAGGTTTTAACCAATGAACACTGACAAAACATTCCTGATACTATTTAAAAAAAAAAAGGTGTATATCCTATTAACACCAGAAAAGAACTGGAAATGGTTACTTGTATCTAAGGGTTTGTCTGCACAAAGAAGTAGAGTGGACTACAGGAGTGTGATTTTTGAAGTGTACTAATGCATTGCACATTGATTGATCCATGCAGACCCTGTTGGCATGCACTAAAGGTTCCCGAGCGTGCTTTAACACAGTGGTTCTCGACCAAGGATATGCATACCCCTGGGAGTATGCAGACGTCTTCCATGGGGTACGTCAACTCATCTAGGTATTTGCCTAGTTTTACAACAGGCTACATAAAAAGCACTAGCAAAGTCAGTACAAACTAAAATTTCATACAGACAATGACTTGTTTATACTGCTCTATATACTATACACTGAAATGTAAATTCAATATTTATATTCCAATTGATTTATTTTATAATTATATGGTAAAAATGAGAAAGTAAGCAATTTTTCAGTAATAGTGTGCTGTGACACTTTTGTATTTTTATGTCTGATTTTATAAGCAAGTAGTTTGTAAGTGAGGTAAAACTTGGGGTACACAAGACAAATCAGACTTATGAAAGGGGTACAGTAGTCTGGAAAGGTTGAGAGCTACTGCTTTAATGTCATGCTTTTGAAACAGTACTGTGTTAAAGCGCAGTAGGGAATATTACAGAGAGATTATATTACTCATTACAAGGAGTGTATACTGTAATGTACATACATTAACAAGTCATCAAAACTCATAAGGACAAGCTTAACTTTGAGCACATGCTTAAGTCCATCCCTGTTCATAAAAGTTCAGCAAGTACTTAAATGCTTTGCTAACTTGGGTCCTAAAGTCACATATCACTTGAGGGGGGTTTGGCTACCCTATGCTATGTTCAGCAGAAACTCAACTGACTAGCCAGTTTCACATACTTCAATTGTCAAAAACCCACTTGTGTTAGCAATGCCATGTTGATGTGCTTTGACTGTGTTCACATTCTTTTTATTCCCATAGAGTAAATTTCACTCAGTTATAGAGGGGCAGCATAAGAAGACCCAATTACATCCCATGATACAGTTAAAACATGCCTCAGCCCTGGTCTACACTAGGACTTTAGGTTGAATTTAGCAGCGTTAAATCGATGTAAACCTGCACCCATCCACACGATGAAGCCCTTTATTTCGACTTAAAGGGCTCTTAAAATCGATTTCCTTACTCCACCCCTGACAAGTGGATTAGCACTTAAATTGGCCTTGCCGGGTCGAATTTGGGGTACTCTGGACACAATTCGACAGTATTGGCCTCCGGGAGCTATCCCAGAGTGCTCCATTGTGACCGCTCTGGACAGCACTCTCAACTCAGATGCACTGGCCAGGTAGACAGGAAAAGAACCGCGAACTTTTGAGTCTCATTTCCTGTTTGGCCAGCGTGGCAAGCTGCAGGTGACCATGCAGAGCTCATCAGCAGAGGTGACCATGATGGAGTCCCAGAATCGCAAAAGAGCTCCAGCATGGACTGAACGGGAGGTATGGGATCTGATCGCTGTATGGGGAGAGGAATCCGTGCTATCAGAACTCCGTTCCAGTTTTCGAAATGCCAAAACCTTTGTCAAAATCTCCCAGGGCGTGAATGACGGAGGCCATAACAGGGACCCGAAGTAGTGCCGTGTGAAACTTAAGGAGCTGAGGCAAGCCTACCGGAAAACCAGAGAGGCGAACGGCCGCTCCGGGTCAGAGCCCCAAACATGCTGCTTCTATGATGAGCTGCATGCCATTTTAGGGGGTTCAGCCACCACTACCTCACCCGTGTTGTTTGACTCCTTCAATGGAGATGGAGGCAACACGGAAGCAGGTTTTGTGGACGAAGAAGAAGAAGATGATGATGATGAGGTTGAAGATATCTCACAGCAAGCAAGCGGAGAAACCGGTTTTCCCAACAGCCAGGAACAGTTTCTCACCCTGGACCTGGAGCCAGTACCCCCCAAACCCACCCAAGGCTGCCTCCTGGACCCGGCAGGCGGAGAAGGGACCTCCGGTGAGTGTACCTTTTAAAATACTATACATGGTTTAAAAGAAGCATGTGAAAGGATTAATTTGCCCTGGCATTCGCGGCTCTCCTGGATGTACTCCCAAAGCCTTTGCAAAAGGTTTCTGGGGAGGGCAGCCTTATTGCGTCCTTCATGGTAGGACACTTTACCACTCCAGGCCAGTAACACGTACTCGGGAATAATTGTACAACAGAGCATTGCAGTGTATGTTTGCTGGCATTCAAACAACATCCGTTCTTTATCTCTCTGTGTTATCCTCAGGAGAGTGAGATATTATTCATGGTCACCTGGTTGAAATAGGGTGCTTCTCTTCAGGGGACACTCAGAGGAGCCCATTCCTGCTGGGCTGTTTGCCTGTGGCTGAACAGAAACGTTCCCCGCTGTTAGCCACGGGGAGGGGGGAGGATTGAGGGGGTAGCCACGCGGTGGGGGGAGGCAAAATGCGACCTTGTAACGAAAGTACATGTGTTATGTATGTAATGTTAACAGCAAGGTTTACCCTGAAAGAGTGTAGCCACTGTTTTATAAAATGTGTCTTTTTAAATACCGCTGTCCCTTTTTTTTTCTCCACCAGCTGCATGTGTTTCAATGATCACAGGATCTTCTCCTTCCCAGAGGCTAGTGAAGATTAGAAAGAAAAAAAACTGCACTCGTGATGAAATGTTCTCTGGGCTCATGATGTCCTCCCACACTGAGAGAGCACAGACGAATGCGTGGAGGAAAATAATGTCAGAGTGCAGGAAAGCACAAAATGACCGGGAGGAGAGCTGGCGGGCTGAAGAGAGTAAGTGGCGGGCTGAAGACAGGGCTGAAGCTCAAATGTGGCAGCAGCGTGATGAGAGGAGGCAGGATTCAATGCTGAGGCTGCTGGAGGATCAAACCAGTATGCTCCAGTGTATGGTTGAGCTGCAGCAAAGGCAGCTGGAGCACAGACTGCCACTACAGCCCCTGTGTAACCAACCGCCCTCCTCCCCAAGTTCCATAGCCTCCACAGCCAGACGCCCAAGAATGGGGGGGGGGCCCCACCGGCCAACCAGCCACTCCGCCACAGAGGATTGCCCAAAAAAAAGAAGGCTGGCATTCAATAAATTTTAAACTTGTAAACTTTTAAAGTGCTGTGTGGCATTTTCCTTCCCTCCTCCACCACCCCTCCTGGGCTACCTTGGTAGTCATCCCCCTATTTGTGTGATGAATGAATAAAGAATGCATGAATGTGAAGCAACAATGACTTTATTGCCTCTGCAAGCGGTGATCGAAGGGAGGAGAGGAGGGTGGGTAGCTTACAGGGAAGTAGAGTGAACCAAGGGGTGGGGGATTTCATCAAGGAGAAACAAAGAGAACTTTCACACCGTAGCCTGGACAGTCATGAAACTGGTTTTCAAATCTTCTCTGATGCGTACCGCGCCCTCCTGTGCTCTTCTAACTGCCCTGGTGTCTGGCTGCGCGTAACCAGCAGCCAGGCGATTTGCCTCAACCTCCCACCCCACCATAAACATCTCCCCCTTACTCTCACAAATATTGTGGAGCACACAGCAAGCAGTAATAACAGTGGCAATATTGGTTTCGCTGAGGTCTAAGCGAGTCAGTAAACTGCACCAGCGCGCCTTTAAACGTCCAAATGCACATTCTACCACCATTCTGCACTTGCTCAGCCTGTAGTTGAACAGTTCCTGACTACTGTCCAGGGTGCCTGTGTACGGCTTCATGAGCCAGGGCATTAAGGGGTAGGCTGGGTCCCCAAGGATAACTATAGGCATTTCAACATCCCCAACAGTTATTTTCTGGTCTGGGAATAAAGTCCCTTCCTGCAGCTTTTGAAACAGACCAGAGTTCCTGAAGATGCGAGCGTCATGTACCTTTCCCGGCCATCCCACGTTGTTGTTGGTGAAACGTCCCTTGTGATCCACCAGAGCTTGCAGCACTATTGAAAAGCACCGCTTGCGGTTTATGTACTCACAGGCTTGGTGCTCCGGTGCCAAGATAGGGATATGGGTTCCGTCTATGGCCCCACCACAGTTAGGGAATCCCATTGCAGCAAAGCCATCCACTATGACCTGCACATTTCCCAGGGTCACTACCCTGGATATCAGCAGATCTTTGATTGCGTGGGCTACTTGCATCACAGCAGCCCCAACAGTAGATTTGCCCACTCCAAATTGATTCCCAACTGACCAGTAGCTGTCTGGCATTGCAAGCTTCCACAGGGCTATTGCCACTCGCTTCTCAACTGTGAGGGCTGCTCTCATCTTGGTATTCATGCGCTTCAGGGCAGGGGAAAGCAAGTCACGAAGTTCCATGAAAGTGCCCTTACGCATGCGAAAGTTTTGCAGCCACTGGGAATCGTCCCAGACCTGCAACACCATGCGGTCCCACCAGTCTGTGCTTGTTTCCCGAGCCCAGAATCAGCGTTCCACAGCATGAACCTGCCCCATTAGCACCATGATGCATGCATTGCCAGGCCCCATGCTTTCAGAGAAATCTGTGTGCATGTCCTGATCACTCACGCGACCGCGCTGACGTCGCCTACTCGCCCGGTATCACTCTGCCAGGTTCTGGTGCTGCATATACTGCTGGATAATGCGTATGGTGTTTAATGTGCTCCTAATTGCCAAAGTGAGCTGAGCGGCCTCCATACTTGCCTTGGTATGGCGTCCACACAGAAAAAAGGTGCGGAACGATTGTCTGCTGTTGCTCTGACGGAGGGATGGGCGACTGACGACATGGCTTACAGGGTTGGCTTACAGGGAATTAAAATCAACAAAGGGGGTGGCTTTACATCAAGGAGTATTTCAGGCAGGACTTCATGGAGGGTTCCAATAAGAAATGGTGCACCTAAGTAATTGTTCTTATTGGAACAAGCAGGTTAGTCTGGCCTCTGATTGATACATGGCTAGATTTACCTCGCTGCACCTTCTCTGTGAGTGACTGCAGTGTGACCTAGAGGAATGAGTCCCCTAGACGGGGGGCGGGTTTGCAAATGAGTACAAAAGAAATCTGGTCTATTTCTTGTTTTGATCCACTCCATCTATCTTTTACATCTTTGGCTGGCAGCAGACGGTGCAGAAGGACTGCAAGCCATCCACATCTCATGGCTGCTCGGCAGAGGACAGTCCAGTAGGACTGCTAGCCATCCTCATCTCTTGCCTGCCTGGCAGAAGATGGTGCAGTAGGACTGCTAGCAATCTGTATTGCCTGCCTGCTCACCATAAGATGGTTCAATACGACTGCTGGCAGGACTAAAGAGAATGACCTGATCAAGTCACTCCAACTTTAGTCCCTGCGCCCATGTCTGCCCAGGCGCTCCCAGCCAACGTGGCCAGGAGCACCTCGGACAAGACGATGACGGCTACCAGTCGTATTGTACCGTCTGCTGCCACAAGGCAATGGGTTGATGCTGCTGTGTAGCAATGCAGTACCACATCTGCCAGCACCCAGGAGACATATGGTGACGGTTACCTGAGCGGGCTCCATGCTTGCCGTGGTACGGTGTCTGCACAGGTAACTCAGGAAAAAAGGCGCGAAACGATTGTCTACCCTTGCTTTCACGGAGGGAGGGAGGGAATGGGGGCCTGACGATATGTACCCAGAACCATCCGCGACAATGTTTTAGCCCCATCAGAGTGCTCCATTGTGACTGCTCTGGACAGCACTCTCAACTCAGATGCACGATTGTCTGCCGTTGCTCTGACACGGGGGGGCGACTGACGACACGGCTTACAGGGTTGGCTTCAGGGAGCTAAAATCAACAAAGGGGTGGCTTTACATCAATGAGTATTTCAGGCAGACTTCACGGAGGGTTCCAATAAGAAATGGTGCACCTAAGTTATTGTTCTTATTGGAACAAGGAGGTTAGTCTGGCCTCTGATTGATACATGGCTAGATTTACCTCGCTGCACCTTCTCTGTGAGTGACTGCAGTGTGACCTAGAGGAATGAGTCCCCTAGACGGGGGGCGGGTTTGCAAATGAGTACAAAAGAAATCTGGTCTATTTCTTGTTTTGATCCACTCCATCTATCTTTTACATCTTTGGCTGGCAGCAGATGGTGCAGAAGGACTGCATGCCATCCACATCTCATGGCTGCCCGGCAGAAGATGATGCAATAGTACTGCTAGCAATCCGTATCGCCTGCCTGCTCACCATAAGATGGTTCAATAGGACTGACTGCTGGACTAAAGAGAATGACTTGATCAAGTCACTCCAACTTTAGTCCCTGCACCCATGCAGGACGAGTTGTATCCGAGAGTGCTAAAGGAATTGGCGGCTGCGATTGCAGAGCCATTGGCCATTATCTTTGAAAACTCGTGGTGAACGGGGGAAGTCCCAGATGACTGGAAAAAGGCTAATGTAGTGCCAATCTTTAAAAAAGGGAAGGAGGAGGATCCTGGGAACTACAGGCCAGTCAGCCTCACCTCAGTCCCCGGAAAAATCATGGAGCAGGTCCTCAAGGAATCAATCCTGAAGCACTTACATGAGAGGAAAGTGATCAGGAACAGTCAGCATGGATTCACCAAGGGAAGGTCATGCCTGACTAATCTAATCGCCTTCTATGATGAGATTACTGGTTCTGTGGATGAAGGGAAAGCAGTGGATGTATTGTTTCTTGACTTTAGCAAAGCTTTTGACACGGTCTCCCACAGTATTCTTGTCAGCAAGTTAAAGAAGTACGGGCTGGATGAATGCACTATAAGGTGGGTAGAAAGTTGGCTAGATTGTCGGGCTCAATGGGTAGTGATCAATGGCTCCATGTCTAGTTGGCAGCCAGTGTCAAGTGGAGTGCCCCAGGGGTCGGTCCTGGGGCCGGTTTTGTTCAATATCTTCATAAATGATCTGGAGGATGGTGTGGATTGCACTCTCAGCAAATTTGCGGATGATACTAAACTGGGAGGAGTGGTTGATACGCTGGAGGGCAGGGATAGGATACAGAGGGACCTAGACAAATTGGAGGATTGGGCCAAAAGAAATCTGATGAGGTTCAATAAGGATAAGTGCAGGGTCCTGCACTTAGGACGGAAGAACCCAATGCACAGCTACAGACTAAGGACCGAATGGCTAGGCAGCAGTTCTGCGGAAAAGGACCTAGGGGTGACAGTGGACGAGAAGCTGGATATGAGTCAGCGGTGTGCCCTTGTTGCCAAGAAGGCCAATGGCATTTTGGGATGTATAAGTAGGGGCATAGCGAGCAGATCAAGGGACGTGATCGTTCCCCTCTATCAATCAAATCCCCTCTATTCGACATTGGTGAGGCCTCATCTGGAATACTGTGTCCAGTTTTGGGCCCCGCACTACAAGAAGGATGTGGATAAATTGGAGAGAGTCCAGCAAAGGGCAACAAAAATGATTAGGGGTCTGGAACACATGACTTATGAAGAGAGGCTGAGGGAACTGGGATTGTTTAGTCTGCAGAAGAGAAGAATGAGAGGGGATTTGATAGCTGCTTTCAACTACCTGAGAGGTGGTTCCAGAGAGGATGGTTCTAGACTATTCTCAGTGGTAGAAGAGGACAGGACAAGGAGTACTGGTCTCAAGTTGCAGTGGGGGAGGTTTAGGTTGGATATTACGAAAAACTTCTTCACTAGGAGGGTGGTGAAACACTGGAATGCGTTACCTAGGGAGGTGGTAGAATCTCCTTCCTTAGAAGTTTTTACGGTCAGGCTTGACAAAGCCCTAACTGGGATGATTTAATTGGGGATTGGTCCTGCTTTGAGCAGGGGGTTGGACTAGATGACCTCCTGAGGTCCCTTCCAACCCTGATATTCTATGATTCTATGATTCTGTCTGCCCAGGCGCTCCTGATCGACCTCACACAGGCGACCAGGACCACCTCGGACATGACTATGACGGCTACCAGTCCTATTGCACCATCTGCTGCCACAAGGCAAGGCGTTGCTGCTGCTGTGTAGCAATGCAGTACCGCGTCTGCCAGCACCCAGGAGACATACGGTGAAAGTGAGCTGAGCAGGCTCCATGCTTGCCGTGGTATGGTGTCTGCACAGGTAACTCAGGAAAAAAGGCGCGAAACGATTGTCTGCCCTTGCTTTCACAGAGGGAGGGAGGGAACGGGGGCCTGACGATATGTACCCAGAACCACCCACGACAATGTTTTAGCCCCATCAGGCATTGGGATCTCAACGCAGAATTCCAATGGGCAGCGGAGACTGCGGGAACTGTGGGATAGCTATCCACAGTGCAACACTCCGGAAGTCGACTCTAGCCTCGGTACTGTGGAAGCATTCCGCCGAGTTAATGCACTTAATGCACTTAGAGCATTTTCTGTGGGGACACACACACTTGAATATATAAAACTGATTTCTAAAAAATCGAATTCTATAAATTCGACCTAATTTCGTAGTGTAGACATACCCTCAGTCTTGCAGTGCAGACAGAGAACAAGACCTATTTTAGTTAAAAGAAAAGGAGTACTTGTGTTGAGTCCCTAAACCAGGTTATAGCCTTGGTGCTGCAGGGCTAGAGCACACGTAGGGTACATGGTAAAAACAGTTTGGTCCTGTGTACACTGCAAGGTCAACTCATAGTTTAAGTGTGCTGGGAAATTACTATGTGTAACTGGTTCCCTCACGTGTAAATGGCCCATGGTGGATGGGCCAAAGATTATTCAAAGTCTTTAGAATTTAAGTTATAATACTTCAGAGTTGGGATTGATTCAAAATGGGAAATGAGGAGGTTAAGTGTGATGTATTAGAACTTTTCAACTGATCTAATAGTTTATTAATCCTACCTATATCTGCTCTATCCCAGAAAGATTTTGTTTAATTTAATAGTTCTCACCCATGTGAAGGATCTGAATTATACCCTTAAAGTTCAGCTATGAATCACAAGAGACTTTACATCAGTTCTGATCTGCATTTACCACACTAAAATTGTAGACTAACTTTCTGAGTCATTGTACTGACTTGCAACATTAACAGTCACAGATGACTACTCCTTAAATATTGTCTGCTTTGTTTCCAGTTAGGCTGATAAACTTTGAAATAAATTTTTGTTATTCATCTTGGGCTGTGCTCATTTGTAAGAGTCAAGGGAGTTTAACCTACTTCTCTACCATCTGCCAGCTCTCTCCTCTCTCCCCCCTTAGTTCTCTGATCCTCCCTCTTTTTCTGTTCTTCCCTCCCCTCCAGTTCTCCCTGTGGTCTTTGATTTCTCTTCCCCCCCCCTCGCTGATCTTCAGGTTTGCAGGGATGTGCCCCGCCTTCTCAGGTTAGCCTCCTGTAGCACACATCACCTATTTCTAGTCTCTCCTGCCTCTTTGGCAATGATCAAGAAATGGTAATTAATTAACTACTGGAATAATTTCCCAAGGGTCACGGTGTATTCTACATCACTGGCAATTTTTAAATAAGATTGGATGTTTTTCTAAAAGATAAGAGCTAGGAATTATTTTGGGGAGGTTCGATGGCCTGTGTTATACAGGAGGTCAGACTAAATAATCACAATGGTCTGTTCTGACCTTAGAATCTAAGAAAAACTTAGGCCTTGTCTACACTACCAAGTTTTGTTGACAAAACTGATGTTGACACTCAAAAATCGGCATAATAAAAATCGGAATGTCATGTTCACACTCGCTCCCTCTGTCAGAAGAGTGCGTCCACAGGTGGAGCACTATCATTGACAGTGTGGGCAATATATTGTGGGTATCTATCCCACAGTCCAGCTCGACAGTCAGTAGGTGTTGTGGGAAGGTGGAGCAGAACGCGGCACACCTTGGGATTCGGCTCAATGTTCCGTGAGGCATTGCTTTCTGTCCCAACACTCCAGGGGCTTCCGGCTTTCTTTCACGGCATTTTTCAATGACCCTTCTTTGCTGTACACCCTGGCATCTTTGTCAGAAGGTATGGATCCCACACTACTCTCCTATGCTCTGTTAACTGTCATGAAGACACCGCGAATGGCAGTGCAGTTAATCACGAAGTTCCTAAGTGAAGAAGACTCCCAGTTGCCTGACATGCTGTGTGATATGGATAGGAGCAACTTCAGATTGCTTTTGGCATTCACAGAACAGCTGCACAGGGTAGACCATTGATTTTGGGCTCAAGAAACAAGCCCTGAATGGTGGGATCGTATCATCATGCAGGTTGTGGGAGGATGAGCAGTGGCTACAGAACTTTGGATGTGAAAAGCCACCTTCCTGGAACTATGTGCAGAGCTCGCCCTAGCACTGCGACACAAGGACACCAGAATGAGAGCTGCCCTATTGGTAGAGAAGTGTGAGACAATTGCTGTGTGGGAGCTGGTGACTCCAGACTGCTACTGGTTGGTTGCAAATCAATTTGGAGTTGGGAAGTTGACCATTGGGGCTGCGTTAATGCAAGTGTGCAGGGTAATTAATCACATCCTGCTACGAAGGACCGTGACTCTGGGAAATGTGCACGAAATAGTGGACAGCTTTGCAGAAATGGGTTTCCCTAACTGTAGAGGGGTGATAGATTGCACATATATTCCAAATTTGGCACCAGACCACCTTCTGATGGAGTACATCAATAGGAAGGGTACTTCTCCAGGGTGTTGCAGCCACTTGTCGATCACCATGGGCATTTCACTGACATCAACGCAGGGTGGTCTGGGAAGGTGCACAATGCATGCATGCATCTTCAGGAACAATGCACAGAAGCATGATTGTTAAATTCATGCACAGCATTGAAATATTTCAATACAATACACCTTTTGCAACATAACAATCACTTTCTCACTGACCCTTGGCAAGCACACATCTCTGTGAACACCCAAAGCGTGATGAGTGTTGGCGGGGGTGCTTCACTTGGGGAAAAGGGCACTCGCTCTGCAAGGGCTGTGGTGTAGCCAACTTGGGAAAAATTTCTAAAATTCTCCCACACTTTTCCACAGGTGGGGTTCATTCTAGCAGCTATCTCACTGCTAAGGGTAAGCAGGGAAATGAGGGTACATATACTACATGCTTGTGGCTTCCGCCTTGCTCCCTATGCTGTTCGCCTGTGTGCCACTTTGGTCCCTGCACAAGTGATTGCCGAATGGTGCAGGAAATTTTCCTACAATGGGGGAAAGGAACAAAGCTGTTTTGCCAAGGAGCCTTCGGCAGAGGATTACCGGTACCTCCGGGAAACTTTCCTGGAGATCTCTCTGGAGGATTCCCATGAGATCTCAGTGTGCATCAACACGATATTCCACTGTACTGATTAGCTACAAAGGGAATGTCCAGCATACAGAAACACAGCCAGCCTTGTACATTTCTATACCTTGAACCTACCTCCTCACTACACAAACCACAGCCACTTACCAGGCATCTCCTCTCCTGCTTCTTACTCACTGGAAAGCAACTGCTGAGACTGACTAGATACCTCCGGAGTGGTGGACAGTTCCTGGCTGCCTGCCCCACCGGGTGACCTCGCTGGGAGCTCCACATCATCATCTAACTCCACCTCTTCATCAATGACTTCATCCTCTGGGTTAGGTCCTCTTTCCACTGCCTCCAGTCCCGCCAAGTATCCATGGGGCTCTTGGAGGTGGATGTGGGGTCGCCACAGAGGATAGCGTCCAGCTCCTTATAGAACCAGCAGGTCTCAGGTGCAGCACAGGGGCTATGGTTTCCCTCACCTTATGGTACGCCTGCCTCAGCTCCTTTATCTTTGCTCTGCACTGCAACATGATCATAGCCCTTTTCGCACAAGCCTTGAGAAATGTGCCTGTAAGTATCACAATTCCTACAGCTCAAGCACAGCTGGGACTGCACAGCCTCCTCTCCCCATATACTGAGCAGATCTAGCAGCTCCGCAGTAGTCCAAGCAGGAGAGCGTTTGCTGTGATAACCTGCCATGGTCACCTGGGAAGAGGAGATGAGATGTCTCCACCTCGAGAAAACAGGAAATGGAATTTCAAAAATTCCCAGGACTGCTAAGGGGTAGGGGTGGATGGTTGTTTACCTGGCTGCAGGGCATTGGAGTTCAAACTGCTGACCAGAGCAGTCATGATGGGCTTTGTGGGACACCTACTGGAGGCCAATTAAAGCAATAAAATCAAGCATGGTGTCTACACTGGCACTTTGTCGACAAAAATTTAAAGGAAAAAGCCTTATGTCTCTCATCGGGGTGTTTGTATTTTGTCACCAAAACAGGGCATTTTTGCCGCCAAAAGTCACCTTGCAGTGTGTGTGCATTCACTGTTTTGTTGACAAAAGCAGGATTCAAACCTGGGTCTCACACATGAGTACCCCTAACCACTGGGATAGTGGGTATAAGTGGGGTAGCAATAGCATTGCCACAATGTCAACTCATGTCTAAGTCCTCTTGTATATCCAGCCCCAAATTTTCTTTTGTCCAAAACTATTCAGCAAATGTGTGTCAAATTCATGAAGTTTGTTGACCCAAAACTCCATTTTTGCCCGAACAAACTTTTTTTTTTTTTTTAAAGCCCAGCTATAGTTCTTTATTTGTGAGGGAGAAATTCCACAGTCTCAGATTAACCCCCAAGAAAGCTCTTTCTCCTGCACAGTGAAGGCAGAAAGTTCCATTGTGCCAGAGAAGTGGAACTTATGACCACAGTTTGTCGTGGCACTTCAGGCAATCATTTAGAAGTTCTAAGGCCAAGGCATTGAGCACCTTGAAGTAAAGACCAAGACCTTGAACATGACTTGAAGTTCTATACAAAGACTGTGTGGAGAGTGGAGGGCTGGTTTGATGTGGTTGGAGTAGCCATCCTTGCTAAGGAGACATGTAGCAGAGTTCTGATCCAGCTGGAGATACCTAAGCATTGATGGCTTTACTGCTGTAGTCCAGAGGGATGGTGATAAAATATATAATTGAGACAGGTCACCATCTGCCAAGATGGGACAGAAGCTTCTAGACAACTGGAGCTAGTAGAAAGCATTCTTGCAGATGCTGCCATGTGAGAGCTTTGTGTCAGCAAGGAATACATGAGCACTCCTAAACTACAGACAGAAATGACCAGTTTATGGGTGCGCACCTTCAATTAAAGCAGACTCCACCATGGCTGGAAAGTCTCAGAGCTTTCCTTTGCCCATAAACATCACCCTTCTCTTCTTCAGGTTCAGCTTCAACCAGGTGTTCTGCATCCATGAGCTGATCCTATACAAACACTGGGTCATCTTATCAGTCGTAGTACGATCCTATGTGGTGAAAGATAGGTAATGCTATGTGCCATCTGCATACTGCGGGCACTTGAGTCCATGTCATCTTACCTTTCACCTAATAGCTGCAACTGCAACTGCTCTGTCCCTTGATCTGTGAATTGAGGCAAAAAGCTATGATTCATCCACTCTACATAAAATGTGGCTTCTCCCCTTCCACTTCCGTTAAGAGATTTCCTGAGTAACAGATTCTGAAGAATCCTGCACCCTCCCTAACTAAGGCACACAAGTAAAGGAAGCAAGTACTCTCAATTGTGACTGAGCTGGGATCTGGGAGGTTTGGGTATGCAGTGGGAATGGGGCCAAATGGTGTTAAAATAACTGGTGAATAGCCTAAGTTTGGCTAGAACCTGATTCTAACACACTTGGACCCATCGAAACTGTATTACAACCTAGTTCAGCTACAAACTGTGCTTAAGCACATTTGTTAAACTCAGTTCCCTGGTCACTGTACAGGATCCTGAGAGCAAAGGAGAGATGCTAGGAGAGAGGAATAGGGCTTCTAAAGTTTTGTAGCACCTTATATTTTCAAAGTGCTAATGTATGATTACTAACTACCCTGAGTAGCACTCCCTTATTGTATCATGTGCTTCCTTGCCTAAATTATAAATTACCCTAAAGAGATATCTAAAAGGCTTTAAGATGATTTCTTTAGTTTGTAGTTACACAACTCCCCAAGAAATCTTTCAGCTAAAATCCTCCACTATGAAAAACAGGTCCAGCTTGCAATACAAGCTGAACTCTAATGATATCTACCTCTAAGAGATATAGTAAAAATAAACATCAGCCACATTGCTCTATAAGAAACTGCATACCACAAAATTCTGTAGGTAACAGACCTACTGATGCATATAGCCAACCTATTGCTCATATGAGTATGAGCTGAGGATCCCATTTCCAAGAGAAGCAAGGAGCAGGAGCCATGATTAGTGGGTGGTACCACCAGCAGCACAGCTGAGACAGAGCAGTGGTGCTAACAGATAGGGATCACCCCCTGAAGTTCAGTCTATGCAGGCAGAAAAGGCCCTCAAAAGTACCCTAGAATACTGCAAACATTCTTCACGCTGAGTGGCAGATGTCACTAAAAGAAATTAGAAGTTCATTTTATTTGAAAACTAAAGTTAAGGCTAAAGCCTCACCAGCAATGAGCCTCCATTCTGCTTCCCCAGCTCTTGGACTGCTGGCAGTCAAAATGGCCCTCAAAATAACTTAGAGCAGCCTAAGGGCTGCTCCAAAAATTGCTCCAGAGAGTAGTGCCCTACAGTTCTCTGGTGCTTTTGTTCTTATCCCTCCAACCCTCTCTGTAAGGTGAGAGGGGGAAGTAGAGCAACAGAGAGGCAGCTATATGCCACCTCAGCATTCCCTCTGTGGCTCTGTGAGGCTGTCAGCCCCTATCATAATTTTGAGTTTCATCAGGGCTGCACTAACATTACATACACCTTCCCATGGCCTCCCATAGCAGTATGGCTGTTCTAACAGGTGGGGATTGCTGGAGCATAGTGAGGGAGAAAAAAAATCAGGTCTCCATTTCCTCATCCACATGCCCATGCCAGGTTTTATAAGGGGAGTTGGCACTACGGCATCACCTGGGAATCCTCCCTATGCAGGAGGAACCACGAGAGGGTTGATCTGCTGGCTTTCCAGCTACATGTCCCTAGTCTCATGCGTTTTTACCATATCTCATTATAAAACACAAAGCATCATTCAGAAATATTATATGCTAAAAGTGAGCTACTGCTGCTGGAACAGATTTTAGAGAAACCCTAAAAGTCCTAAAAGCAGCACTGGGCAGCCTAATATTTTTTAACAGACAGGACTGCAAACAAATACACTTTTCCTCTACATTTTGAGGTCCATTGCAAGAGCATTTTACCTGGAGAATCTACAGAATCCCTGATGGAATACTCAGCTATTTGCACATTCAATACTTGTAGCATTCTTCCTTCATGACACCCTTTCAAATTAATCCCTCAAGCTGACACTGGTACCTTCCACCAGCAGTGGATAAATACTTGTGAACATGAGAATCAGCAGTGAAATGGCTACTAGTGGTAGATACATAGTAGATTATAAGATCTTTGGAGCATTGCCTATATCTTCCTCTATGAGGTTGTACAGAGCCCCAGTGCAGACTGGGTCCTGTGAGTACTACAGCAGATAAATTCTACATAACATTGCAACAACAAAATCAATAAGAGTTCACAGTTATTAACATACTGAAATGAACAACAGAACTTCACACTTCTGTTAATGCTGCTATTTCAGTTTGGCTGGATGCAAGCTCCAAAAAATCTTAAATTTGGGGTTAAAGGATACATTTCACAGAAAGAATCATAATCCACAGTGTTTAGGGAGTTTACATGGATTTCTGTGGTTGCCTCTCCTTAGTTGGTAGCAACAGAAAAACATGATACACCTATGACATCACCGAGCCACAGCCCTGTTGTTTCCCAAACCAAAACACACATACATCTCAGCAGTCACTTCTATGATCTGTAGCCATAGGATTTGTCTGTAACAACATGAGCAGCTGGCTTTCCAGAAGGAAACATGAACCACCAGAATGAACTGTCGGGAGAATTAAAGCAAGATTTTTGGGATCTGGGCCCAGCAGTGAAGAACTATGAATCAGTAAACGGCAGAAAGTGTAGCACCAAGCTGACTGCTGCTAGCCAACTAGTCACTTGCTGCTGGTGCAGGACTTAGGCAAAAGGAGCGGGATTCTAGATCCATCACAACTGTAGACTCATGACAACCTGATCCAAGGGAAGGAACAGGGAGGCAATGAATGGAAGTCATTCCTCATGCCTGTCTATCTGAGAGTGAGGATAAGGGTGGATGTGACGTTCTCATGGAGCAGGGCCCAGAATAGTCATAACCCACCTCAGAAAACAACAGTTCCAGCAGCTTCTCCAGGCTCAATCTGTTTATTCTATTATTTGATTCTTGAGAGTTTTACAACACTTGTTTACCCAATAAAAAACAGTCAGTCAAAATGTCATCCTAAGCCATTAACAGAAAGCAACCCCCCACTGGAACTAAACTGTGCACATTATAAAAATAATTGAAAAGAACTTGGCTCTTCTATACAATACACTTCAGTCCAAGGATCTCAAAGTGCTTCACAAACATTAATAAACTAAGCCTCATGCCTGCCGCTCCCCCAGGAATGAGGAAGTATTACCATCCTTATAGATGGGTAAACTCAGGCATACAGAGGTTACTTGTCACAAAGCAAGTCTGTGGCAGCGACAGGAACAGAACTCCCAATGCAGGTGAATACTGCAACTGCTACACCATGCTATCACCATCCCCTGACATATATGCCCCTTTCTCCTTCTAGAAGTGCTTACAACTCAGTGTAAAATTTCGTACCTGTGAAACAGGCTAAATGCCATCTGAGGATCACTTTAAATTAGGATCATCCTCTCTGGACCAGTCGAGCCAGATTTACAACCAGAATACAGTGGTGGCATGAGCAAAGCGTCTGCACCACACTGGAAGAAGATGTTGTCCTTTTCAAATCCTTATCTGATTGGACTAACTTTACACTGATTCTTGCAGAGCAGACAGTTACTCTTCAGATATCTGATTTTAGCTGCTTTGGACAAACAGTAAGTACATTTTTGAAGCCATGATTATATGCAATTTGCATGAATATCAGGTGATTGCACAAAGCAAAGCATTTTTAACTCAACCATTCTAAAAGGCCAAACAAATCTTGGTCTTATCCTCCTCTGCTAATTCCAGTTCAAAGGGAAAACCTAATTACCTAAAAGTAAAAGGAGCATTCTGGATCTCCTCCACTGTCTCCCTTTTGCCTTCTTAGAGGCTTCAAATCACAATGACCTTCCCTGAGTAAGGGCATGTCTACACTACAAACTTTTGCTGCTATAAGTTACACTGGCATAAAGCCACCGCAGTTAGCATATTGCTTGTGCACATGCATACTTGGCTCCCTTTGTCGGTGCTGCGCGTACTCACCCAAAGTATTTGTTTCAATGCACAGTGCCATGCACCATGGATAGATATCCCAGTGTGCAACTCGCCACTGTCCAGCATGCTGTCTTTTGGTGGGGCAGAAACAAGTTGCATAGGGTTGAATGGCACTGCAGGGTCAAGTTCCCATCATGCAGCTTTCTCCACCCTATAACATCATCTCTAGCCCATAATTTTCACGCTTATTATTAAAATCCTACGAACTCATGCAGGACTTGTTGCTATCTGCCATCTCGGACAGAAGCATGGGGTCTGCACAGCTCTGCACTCCTGTTATGAGCATTGCAAGCACAGGACACATGATCCTGAGGTATTTGCAGAGCCAGAAGGAGAATCACAGGAATGATGATGATTTCCTGAAGGGCAGATTGCTGTGGGCCATAGCGAGAACCAATTAAAGATTGTTGTTGGCGTTCACGGAGCAGCTGCAAATGATGGAGTGCAGCTTCTGGATCCAATAAATGAGCACTGACTGGTGGGATCCCATCATAATGCAGGCTTGGGATTATGAGCAGTGGCTGCAAAACTTTCAGATGCACAAGACCACATTCCTGGATCTGTGTGCTGAGCCTGCCCCAGCCCTCTAGCATAAGGACACCAACAGGACAATGGCACTGCCAGTGGAGAAGTGAGCGGTGATCACCGTGTGGAAAACTTGCTGTGCCATATTGCTGCCAGTCAGTGGGAAATTATTTTGGAGTTGGAAAATCAATTGTGGGGGCCACTGTCAGGCAAGTGTGCAGGGCCATTAAACATCTGCTACAGAGGAACTGTGACTCTCAGCAACATGCAGGACATAATGGATGGATTTGCAGCAGTGGGATTCCTGAACTGCAGTGAAGTGACAGATGGCATGGATACTTCTGTTTTGGCACCAGACCACCTTGCCACAGAGTACATCAGCAGAAAGGGCTACTTTTCTATGGAAGCACTGGTGGATCACCAGGGACGCTTCACTGATATCAGAGTTGGCTGGTCAGGGAAGGTGCACAACACTCACATCTTTAAGAACATGGACTGTTCAGAAAGCTACAACCAGGCACTTTCTTTCCCAACTGGCAGATTATCATTGGTGATGTTGAAATGCCATTATTGATCCTGGGGGACCCAGCCTAGCCTTTAGTCCCCTAACTCATGAAGTCACACACCGGATACTTTGACAGCAACAAGGAAAGATTAAACTACTGGCTCAGCAGCTTGAAAAAGGCTTTGGTAGACTGAAAGGGCACTAGCATTGTTTACTTCACAAGATTGGGTATCAGTAAGAAAAATATCCCAAAGGTTATAGTTAAGGCTAAGATTTAGTGACAGGTATTTTTGGTAAAAGTTGTGGACAGGTCATGGGAAATAAATAAAAATTCACAGTCCGTAACCTGCCCACGACTTTTACCAAAAATACCCTGACTAAAACTCTACTTCTGGGGTTCGACTGCTCAGGGACAAACAGTAGTTACACCGACATAAGGTGCAGGGTAGACATGGTCTTAGAAGGGCTTGTGTCTCTCTCAGCACCTCCCTCCAACTGAGCCCTGATGGTCTTTTAGCAGGCCCACTAGGTGCTTGTTATTCAATTAACAAGGATAGGCTTGTTCCCCTTAAGTTAGATTGTCACAGGTAGCCTGGGCCCGGATTTGCCTTGAAGAAGCTAGCGGTCCTGTAGCAGGTATGCATGGTATTCATATGGAAACAATTGGCTAAACAGGTATGCATGTGGAAATAATTGGCTAAAAATCCATCCCTCAGAAACAGGCAGCCTAATCAAGCATGTATGTGCACTACTTGGTTGAGCATTATGCTGCCTGGACATATGTGTCATTGAAGGCTTTATGCATTAACAAGCTTTGGGGTAAAATTTTCCAAGCCTCCTCTAGTCACGTAGGAGCCTGAGGCCCATTTTCAAAGATGACTTTAAGTCAGACTTAGATTCTTAAGGCTTAAATTACTTTAGAAAATGGGCCTTAGGCTCCTAAATCAGATGCTTTTCAAAGGCTAAATTAGGCTCCTCGGTTAGGTGCTCTTGAAAATTTTACACTATTGTTTTAACTACACTTCCCTTGCCCACTGCTGCTCGCTCCCCATCCAAATGCATTCACAGACAATAATGTTTGTATTACCTGAGTACAAACTGTAACTAGTGCTCAATCCTACCAGGCGGTGAGCACTCTGCCACTCAAAACCCTCAATGGAATCTCTACACAGATACACTTCCATGTTTGAATTGATCCCATTTGGCTAACATGATGATGTCCAGTCAGTGTGCACTTATTATTTACAGGAAATTTACAGCATATTTTAAGCGAACATACACCTCAACACTGCTGTATTAATGAAATGGCCACTGAGTCAGGGAGAAATGCCATCACACTGTTCTTTAGTGCAGCTTTTCTCAAATGCGGGCAACAGGGGCTTTTCTTGTGGCCACAGCTTCCTGGGGTGTGATGGTGGGACGGGGGGAGGGAGGGGAAAGCAGCAGCCCTCCCTGGTGCTCCTGGATGCACAGCCTTGGTGTTGGTTGCTGGGGCTTCCAACAAGGGTTGGGCAGCCGGTGGGTGTGGTGGGGCTCAGAATTTGAGCTTCAGCCTGGAGGTGGCGGGGAGGAAGGCTCTGGTAGTGAGGCTTTGCGCTCTAGCCCCAGGTTCCGGCAGTGGGGCTTCAGGCTCTGGCCTCCGCTGCTTTCCCGGCCAACCCCCAAATCCCCAGTTGCCCCTGCTGCCTACCCTGATCTCCCATCCAGGGCTTAATTTGTCCCCAGACTTCCCAGGGCTGAGTAAATCTGCTGTGAAAAGTGATACTTGTATGTTGTTAATATCACTTTTCACAGCAGACTTACTAGCTAGCAATAAATAAATTACAATGATTTGGATGTGTGTATGTGCATATTTATTTGTTTTTCCTAAAGCTAATTAAGTATTTTAGGAAGAAGTGTGAAAGCGGCCACCAGCAAGAGTTGGTGGCCACACCCTGAGGCTACCAAATAATTTGTCCTGAGAACCCCTGCCTTGTATACCATGCATAATGGATCAGATTCCCTCACAGGCAGATGCTGGCAGAGGCCCTTCTGTGAAGGAAACTCTTCTCGGAGTGGAGGGGGATCAGAGTGGTTCAAAGAGACTGCACAATCCTACAAGTGAATGGCACTAGCCATGGAGGGGGCATGACCCAGGCATTCAGGGGATGTATTGATTCAGCACAGCCCCACTGCAGTCTTCACTGGCAGGGCTCCCATAGTGCTACATGTGGACATTAAAACCACCCTCCCCTGGCACAACCTCTGTGCATTGGAAAAACCATGATTCTCCTGCCCAGGGTGAATCCCACTTAGTACCATGGTACTTGCTGGTGCAAGGAAGGTCAAGTTTGAACCCTGAAAGTTACTAGGCTAAATTCCATTAGACTTGGGGACAAATCGAGAAAGGTGCTGCACTCCAGCAACTCATGTTGACGCCAGTGGGTTTCAGGGTTGCTCAGCCCAGGATGTGGCCCATAACATACATTAATTTAAATCTGACAACGATTAATTCAAACCACAACTCTGTGAGGGAAAAAAAAAAAGAGATCCAGGCCATACATCTCATTTTAGTTAATTACTGCTGCTTATTTTGACTTTCACAGGAGTCCTAATGTCATACACTTCCACTTAGAATAGGGTTACTTACCTTCTTGAAGGCATTCCGTGTCTGTGCAGTATGACTGGGATTGCCTCAGCTGAAATGAATAAAAAGAAAGACCTCATGGTTAGGAAAGGGACTTGATCAGCTGTTCAAAAGTAGCAAGAGAGATCTGAATTACTGCATAGTTTAAACTTATTCAACAGAATGGATCTATACAGAGTTTAAAAAATATTAGGGAATAGTGTGTTGAATTTTTGAACTGAAACCATTTATTTAATATTACATCAGCAGAGATCTTTGATAAGAGAGATTGTAACTGCTACATTGCTGCCTCACACCAGGGTTTTGGTATGTAAAGAATCCTAGTTATTTTGGAGGTTTCTAAATAACTATTTATATAATGTACTTTAAGATGACTGACTTCTTATATAATGTACTTTAAGATGACTGGAAGTACTGTTGCTCCCATTATCTACATTCCTGGTATGTTACACAAGGGTTAAGTCTGAATACATTTTTTAAGTTCAAGTTTATAAACCTGTATATACTTTGAGGTTCATAATGGATGGGTGCTGTTAAAAGAAAGATTAAAAAGCTACATTAAAATACTACGTGATCATCTATTAATATGTGATCATACTAAAATAAAGCACTTGCACATTAATTCTGGCATTTCCCATCTTTTGCGTTCTTGATTTTTCAACCTAATAACTTTCTTTAAATAAAGGTTTTTTTGTATACAGTTTGCTAGTTTGTGAGGTTGAGAGAAAAAAACTGCAGAAACATTTTCTATTATGTACAATTATACCACCAGCCCCACTGGCAAAGGTTGAACCCTGGCCTTTCAATTTTGCAGAAAGATACAGCAGGTTTGTTTTGAGAAGCAGCCTGGTAAAGAGAATGGATTTTGTGTCCAGCCTATTAGGGAGTTGGGTTCTTTTCCTGCTTGTGCAACCTCTCAGTGGAAAATGAAATATTGATTAATTATAAAAGGTGTGAAGGGAAATATAAACATTAATGATAAATGAGTCTTGAACTCATGTTCTCCTGGTTCCCCATTATTATTGGCGTTTGTTTCTGTTCCGGGGTTCATGTCACATTTGCAGGTTATGACCGCAGAGGCAGGGATTGATCACTGGGAATTTATTCTGCTGCCAGGTGATCTCTCTTCCCAGGCGTTGTGAGGGACGGGGCAGTGAGGACTGGTCTTAGAATGTTCAGGGATTCTGACATGCTACCAAAATTACATTTCGCAAAACACAAGCTGGAGATAGGAAATGGTGATTTTCAAAAAGCAATTTTTATTCGGGCAAAGCTGCATAAAAATTCCTGGGATGAACAAAAGGCACATCTCTGACCTCAAAACAGTCGCCATGTTGAATTTCAAAGACTTGCTTTAATAGCAGTATCAGAGCATCTCTCTCTTTTCGTCACAATGGGATGCTCACTATGACTTTGGTGTATTAATCAATACAGGCACATACACACACTAAATAGTACAAGTGTAATTGTTCATGATTAAACAAATCTAAGTAGCTTGTGCAGAAGTCTCACACTTTCCCCCAAGTTTTACCTTACAGTGGTGTAACAGGTATGATCACTCATTTTGTTATAAGCACATAGCATATTATACAAAGCACAACACTTCAAAAAGACCAAGACAGCAAAAGCTGAGCAACTGAGAAAGGAAGACATTTTTAGTCAGAACATTTAAAACTCAGTTTATACCTATTTAACTTCAATGACTAATGAACATTTTGGAGAAAGGAACCCTTTACTAAAGATTCATCGCAACACTTCCTTCAATGAAGGTGTTACGAGCTCATAATAAACATGCTCTGAGACTGTCAAGAAGGCCTCCAGCAAAACCAGGGAAAAACAAAATTAACTTTCCTAATGTTTCTATGGTTAATAAGCAAGCAGAAAAAAATCTAATAAAAGACACCCCCACTCCCAGAAACAACACTGAAAACCAAACCTACTTCCAGGCCTTCTTTACATATCACAAAGAAGGTCACAAGCCCAATTTTTATTACAAACCTTTGTAGATCATCCCTATGAGGGGATGAACTTCTCTTACCAAATGATGCTGACTTAGAATATTTTGTGACTGAAATATTCTGGACTGTAAAGATTGGACATTGGTGTAACTACAGTTTAAAGAGGTGAATGATGTGGATAAATTCCACTCATAAAAGGGCTTGATTTAAGGAGGGGCTAAACATTTACAATCCCTACTGGAGGCCACAGGGTTTGCAGGTGGTCAGCACTCGTGAGTCAAGCCCAGAATATTAAATGGACAAAAGATATACAATTCGACCTTTGAGACATAATACAGACTCACTAGCATGTATCATACATTCTTTAATACACACAAACCCCTTCCCATATAAACAACAAAAAACAATTTCTTCATATATTTGTAATAAAGATCTTTTTTTGATGTTTATGCAAAAAAAAAAAATAGGTAACATTTTCAAAAGTGCCTTGGTCACTTTGGCTCTTAAATCCCATTTAAATTCAATAGGATTTAGGCTCCAAGGGGGACTTAGGCGCATCTGAAAATTTTACCCAATAGTTATAAACATGGACCTGCTGTACCAATTACTTGCCACATGAAGACAATGGTGTAAGCAAAATACATAACTTTGATACAGAGTGCAGAAGAAATCTGTGGAAAATTACAGTAAAATATGTGAGGGCTTTTACGCTGGTTTATGTAATCTGCAGACATTTTATGGAGACTCCCCCTAACCATGCACACCCCTTCCTACATATGAGTCCCACTCTACAGCTCTTGTGAACTTAAAGCTCCCACTGAAGTCAACTCTTAATCTAGCTCCTGCTCACATGGAAACAGTATCAGAAGGAAGCCCAAAGCAAAATCAAATAAGAGAGGCAACTTTTACAAATATCAAACAACACCTGTCTATTCTAACTCTTTCCCCTTTAACATTCCGCAGTGTGACTACCACTCATGCAGCTCCTCTGTCTAGTATATACAGCTGCTAAAGGCTACCGGTGTTTTAAACACAGTGTCATCTACTCCTGCTCGAAGCACTAATCCATGCCTTGTTATACACTACCCAGTTCAGAATAGCTTTACACTGTTGTTAAAATGCCTTTTAGCACTCTCTCCCCCCCGCCCCATATTTCTTTCCATTGTACTGCTAATGCAGCGCCAGCAGCAGTAGCAATGGTGGGAGCTCTAGTGCAGGCTGACCATTGGTATTTCAACCACCATGTGAAGCTTACTCATTAAGATTTGAAAGACACTTTAAGGCCCTTGGATGTAAGGTGATACAGAAATGCCAAGTGGCAGAAATATTCAAAGTAACTGATCTATCTTAAGGTAAGTGCCACTAGAAGAGCGATTTTCAACGTTTTTTCATGTGTGGACCCCTAACAATTTTTTAATGGAGGTATGGACCCCCTTGGAAATCTTAGACATAGTCTGCAGACCCCCGGGGCTCCATGGACCACAGGTTGAAAACCACTGCACTGGAAGAATTGTTTGACATAACTGAAAAATATTTTCTTGTTGAATACATGGACAAGGTCTGTTTTATCCATAAACAAATATACTAATGAACCCTTAAAGAGAAAAGATAACAGAATACTCTGGCTGTGAGTTTCAGAGTATTTGCTCACACAATACTCATTTAGGGCAGGTCTACACGACAGCTAAAATCAACACTCTGAGATCGATCCACCGGCAGTCCATTTAGCAGGTCTAGTGTAGACCCACCAAATCGACAGCAGATCACTCTCCAGTTGACCCCTGTACTCTACCCCCGACAAGAAAAGTAAGGTAAGATTTTCTCCTGTCAACTCCCCGTGGTGTAGACCCCGCGGTAACTCGACCTAAGGTACATAGACTCCAGCTACGTTATTCACGTAGCTGGAGTTGCATAGCGTAGGTCGACTTACCGTGGTAGTGGAGACATAGCCTTAGTTTTAGGGGGTTTTAGATGCCAAGTCCTTTAGGCAGCTTTGAAAATTTCAGACTATGTTCTGAAACACCTGTTTGCAAGATGTAAGAGCTAAAAAGTGCACATTTCCTATGAGCTGTGTGAAATGAATTTCTATGGGAAACAATACATAGTAATGCAAATTTAGTCACATGAATCCCTGTCTGCAGGAAGTTCACTTTTTAATAGTGTCTCCTATATCCATATTGAGCAACATAAAAAAATCAAGTATTTTAGTCTTGCATTTGAGTTTTTCTTTTTAAAGACGCATGAGTTGCTTAAGGTCCTATCTAAAAAAAGATTACCCACATCATGAAACAGTTCTTAAGAAGCTACAGATCATGCACACTCCTGTAATTGTTATTGGAACATTATTTATGCCCTCTTTCCCTTACTGCCCACAAGTTTGTGAAAAACTCCAGCCACCTGTTCAATGTGAGTTCAAATGTGATTACATAACTGATGGAGCTATGTAATTTATTTGTTTAAAACAATGACGTGACTTGCAAACAAATTGTTCTCTTGTGATAGAACGTAGTGGATTATTTGAAATTAATTGGTGTAAAGAAAAACAGGTTTTGCTCAGTTCAAACTGGAGCATTGGCTCTAATTCCATGTAACCCTGTACTAGTCTGATCCCATTGTGGTCATTAAATTAGTCTAAATGAAAGAAAAAGAGACTTCACTATATCTTACAGGAGGCATATGTAAGTTAAATAGTGGGGATAGCTAAAAAACTTCTTCCTAGAACTAGAATACCTCTTCTCTTACCAACTCTGCCTATTTCCTGCTAAATGCTTCCATAGGGGACACAGTAACTATTAGAAATTCTGAATATTGTGTATTTCAAGTATCATAAGTGAAAGAGGAGCAATTCTCAGAGTCTGAACAGTTTCTGTAGTTAAATGTTTTGGTCTAAAGGGGTGGGGAGTTGTGGGTGAAGGTTTATGGGATAACAATATTTAAAAGTGGAACTAATTTTTTTATTTTAAAATACAGATTTCACCAATGAATTCCATTCTTCAGTTAGAAAAGAAAGATAAAGTAGCTCAGTTTTAGTGGCTGCAGTTCAACTGAAAGACAATCTCAATGATATGGTGCTGGGAGAGGTGTGGTTTTGATTTGAGGACAGTCAGACGTTAATTCTAAAATTGGATAACATTTTATGCTCAAAGGTATGAAAATATTAATGAATATTAGCGTTGTTTTTATTTGTTTTCCAGTGGAGAGACTTCCATGTTCTCAAAAACATAAATTCAGTTCAGGATTAGCATCTTAATCATAGGGCCTGATCCACAGCCCACTGAAGTCCATGGGAGTCTTTCTATTGATTTCAGTGGGCTTTGGATCAAGCCCTAAAGAGGACACTATCAGATACTTAGGGTTTAAGCAATTAGGCTTTGTTTAAAAAGGAAGGAGCTGGGAGAGGGAGAACTTACAAAACCAAATATTAATAGAAGTGCTTTTATTATTTTCTTTCATGTCACTGTTTTGTGTTTGGATTTAGAGGTTCCCTGCGTAATGTCTGCCACCCCAATGTTGCAGCATTGTACTAGTACATAAGACCCAGAAGTGAAAGTGACTAGAGTATGTTTTATTGTCCAAATTGAGTTAAAGGCGAAATGGAAACAACAGAAAGGGTGAAGAAGAAGTTAGAGTGTCAAAATTTTCAGTTTCAATAAACCAGCCTTACTGGTGATACAGCTAAAAAATATTTTTAAACCCAATAATGTCCTTTTTATCTCCTTCCAAGTACATTTTTTAAAATGTCCCCTTCCAGGGCAAAATGAGCTAAAACACCATCCAAACATACAAAAAGAGTTCCTGTGTCAGTTTTGGAGTTTGCTTTATTTAAAGCAGATTTTGGAGTGTGAAGATACCAAAGATGTAAAAATGACTCCTTACCCAGTTGTGGAATTACAAAATTACATTATGCCCACCTATTGAAATATTTAAAATGGGAACCCAAACCCAAGGGTATGGCGGGAAGAAGGGGCAGGTATTTCTAGATCAGGTGGGAAGATCCCACCCCTCCCCTCTGACCCAAATGAATATTTTTGGCTTTGTAAAAACCAATACCCAGTTCAGAAGACAAGAACCCCTCCGATTAATGTTTCAAACAACTCCTTACATTTTTCCAGATGCACCTCTCTTAGTCCCAGTTCACACTGCTAATGCAGCGGTGTTAAAATCCAGCTGCCCCATGACACAGTTAAAGCATGGTTTCAACTTGTAGTGTAGACAGGTCCTTACCATGTTTTAACTGTGTTCAAGAAGCATGCTGAAAACCTGGATGTGTCCCACTCCTCCTATTACAAGAAGTATTAAGTTTTGCTAGGAGTTTGTACAGTTCTTAGCACAATGAAGCCTCAAAACTTGGGGCCTTTGAGTGCTACCACAATACAATAATAAAATGGTCTCAGTGGCTGCTTCCCTTAATGTTTTTGTGAACTCACTGTACTAAAAAACTGGATCCTCTCTTTATTTACTCCAGTGTAATGTGGCTCAATCCTGCTTGGATCAGCTTCCAAGCTATGCTTCCAAGCTACGCTCAGACATCAGCAGCCTCATGAACATTAGGCCCCGTTCTGCAGTCCCTACTCCAGCAAAAAACCCTTTAAATACAGTAGTTTTGCCTCAGTAAGGACAGGGAATCATGCCAAATATGAACTATAAGGGACAAAGATTATTTTAAAATGTATGGAACTTTAAAAGTATTATTAAAGCAATTTAAAAATGACTAAGTGCACAATATTTGGCAAATACTCTATAACTATATTCTTACTCATTCTCATGGCACTCAAGAATTTGCTAGGAATTGCCCCAAACAGATAAATAGATATAATCGGTGCGCCAAACATCTTACAAACTAGTATCATCAGTGATGCAATGGGGGGGGGGGTAACAAGACAGGAAGAGAAAGGACAGGAATTACACCTGCAAGATAATCCATTGAGGCCTAATGTACAGCATCATGGCATGAAGAAGGATCCTTTTATTTTGGTGGTGGTGGTGGGGAGATTAAGATAAATGTTTTAGTTGGTTAATTTTGAGGATTTCATGGAAGAAGTGGGTATTCAGGAAACATGTGAACAAGAAGATCCCTTGTGGACCAGCTCAGGAATTTCCATACAAATGGTTCTGATAAAAAAAGTCCAGAAAAGGATGTCAGTGAGATACCAAGATGAGAGAGCAGAAAAGGAAGAGGATGAAAAGGGAAAAACAGAGACAAGGGTAACTAACTGGGAGACAAGGACAAGTAGTTTGAACTTGATATGGTGATACTTTATTCATCCCACTAATCAAGTCCTGTTAAGACAGAACCATAGCTAGTATTGGGTGAACATTTTCTGCAAGAAAAGCAAAATCTCTGCCTTGTGGTGAAAATTTTCTGTGTCCCAATCATAAACTCCATGTTTTTTCCAATTATGCTAGAATATGAGAACAGCATGGCATGCTCCTGATCGCAATCTGATGCTTCTGGATAAGGAAGTCACTCCTTTAGTTTAGTTGGGCAGCCACATCTGTTCTGTCAAAAGGATATTAATGATTTAGTAAACAACATGATAAATAAATTGCTGCCAGTATGATAGGCCAGCACAGAGGACAAGCCAGGTTGCGAACTGAATCCTAGTACTATCCATCAAGTTCATATTTAAAGATGCAGAAACTGACACCTACAAGCTGGGCAAGAGAAATGAGAAAGAGAGGGAGGGTGTATTGATGGAATTAAATTGTCCCTTAAATAAAATTAGCTTCCCTCAGAGAAATAGGCAAAGAGAAACAAACACCCCACACTCCCAAATACACTTTAAGTGAGTGGCAAGATGATGATAGAATAATAGTTGGAGGTATGAGGATAGAGGGGAAAAAATGGAGTCCAATCCTCTCCCATTGACAATGAGAGAGGGGGAGTGTTTAGTGCCTTTCGGGACAGAATACTTGGATTTTAAACCATACCTCAGAATCTAGAACCATCATCAGACCATCCAGGCAGGAGGAGGAGGAATGGTGGTGATCAGAGGGGGAAACTGTGACACTACGCCCCATATTATTTATAGAAATATTGTTATAATATGATAATGGCATAACTAAGATGTATTTTATGCAAGATGGGTCATGTGAAATATCATTGGAAAGGTTATGATTTACTGAATATGATTATCAGATTTGTATGCATGTATCATTTTTGTATCTGAAGTCAGGAATATTGTCTATGCACCTATTACAAATGTGTTTACACCTGGGGAATACCAACTAGACAGAAGGCAATTGGTTTGACTGCTGGCTGGAAAGGGCCATTGGGAAAAACGATAGATTTTTGAAGATGCTAATCTCCTACCTTCCTGGAAAGCCTTCCTGTGGATGCTGCAAAGAGACTTTGAGTTATGGCTGCAGGGTCATGTGATCAAGTCACCTGATACTAGACTCCATGATAAAATTAGTACTTTTCCACTAGCCGGACGTGGGAATCACACTGGAAGACAAAGGATTCCTGCCATATGTAAAATCTATTTAAGGCAGGGGAGTGACGTAATTGAGGTTCATTTGAGAATCCCCACCCAGGATGACTGCTGGAAACATCTAAGAAACAAAGATTGAGGGGAGGAGAAGAGCTGAGCCCAGGCTGGAAGGGTGTCTAGCCTGTGGATGAAATATCTGAAGTTCTAAGCTGCAGGTCAGTGCAGCTGGTTTTCAAGAATCTCTGCAATCTGCCTAAAACATCATTTAGGGTGAGAATTTGCTACTTGTACCAGTTTCCTTAGTACCTTAAGCTTAGTTTGAGGGTTTGTTTTATTTGCTCAGTAATCTGCTTTGATCTGTTTGCTATCACTTAAAATCTATCTTTTGTAGTTAATAAAATTGTTTTTGTTTTGTCTAAAACCAGTGTTTGGAAACAATACTTAGGGCAAAAAGCTGTTGCATTTCTCTCTCCACATTGAGGGAGAGGGTGAATTTTATGAACTTATGCTGTACAGTTCTCTGTGCAGCGCAAGATGGTATAATTTGGGGTTTACTCTGTAGAGGGGGTGTGCACTTGAGTACTGGGCAGTTCCTTAGCAGAGCCTTCCCATGCAGAACTGATCTCAGCATCTGTGTGTGTAACTACAGCTGGGTGTGTCCCTATCTGTGCTGAGAAAGTGCAGTCTGAAGCCTGGGGGAAGGACTTGACAGGCTGCATAGCAGTAGAGTGTAAAGGGAACCCAGGCTGGTGGGTCAGGTGGGCTCAGTGGTACCCCAGTTCCAAGTGGCACCCTGTGGGGAACCCATCACAGAAACATTATGCTCATTTTATAATTGAAGGGTAAGAAATAATATGGACGGGAATGCAGAAGAGAAACAGTTCAGCAGAGAGGAGATGGTTGTTGTGTAACGGGTGCTCCACTCCAGGCAGGAATTGCTCCTCCCTTTTTCTCTCCTCTCAGTCATATTGGTCGCCCCTTTTCTCCTCCCCCGACCCCAATTTCATACTCTATATTGTTTCTTTGTTGTGTTGCTTTGCTGGGAGACTAGGATGTGACCAATACCCCGCTGTTAGTGAACACAGAAAGGAGTGATGCAGCAGAGCAAGGTATCAATACAAAAGTCAGGGGAAGAGACCTTCCCATCTCCTACCATTCAAGCTGAACCTAGCAGGGAGTTTCATAATGCCTCTGGCAGCATGGAATAATAGACAACAAATCAGAGTCCAGAAATGATCATTCTAATCAGACTGCTTCAGATAACATTAAACAACAAAAGCAGATCTTGAGAGGGAACTACCAGACTTATATCTAACATACAAACAAACAAACATGCATATTTTTTTGACCAAATAATGGAAGGGCTCTATTCTGCAAAGTGACCCACATGGGCTGACACCTACAGCTGCATTTCCAGGCAGATGGTTTTGAAGGATCAAAACCTTAATGACTCATAGTTTAACTGACTTTGTAGTCACTTGGTGGCGCTAGAGATACAGTATGATTTCTTTTTATCATTAAAAGGAAAAGAGGCAGCCATAAAGGTTCAGATTATCAAAAACAGTCCAGCTACCACATAGTTTACAAATTATAATTACTCCTAGGAAACAGAGTTACTGAAATTTTCAATGTACAATCAATAGTCTTTCTACTACTTTTAATAAAAAGATCAAACAATGTAAGCAAATTTCAACTCCAGGTAGTCATGAGTGATCACAGAGAAATTATTATTATTACTAGTTAATCAGCATTGTGCAAGGCTCAGAACTGGGAGATGGAAAGAATGACAGCTGTGACAAACTTTGACAAAAGAATGACAAACTTTCAGATTAACTCTCTTATGGGAAAAGTGGTCTCCCTGAGACAGACACGGCTATACTTAACTTTTACCTGCTTAGAAATCTGCCTCCACTTGGACTGTTTGATCTAGAAATGGATTTGTTCACATGTATTCTGCTTGTTTTAGGTATCACTTACCTACCACTGTTTTCATTATACATTTTATGGGTTCACTCCTGCAAGGTGACAGAACCCTTAATCCAAATGAACTCAAGAGGGCTGGAAGTCAATGCAATCATAGAGCACTCAGGAGGCACCCAGCACCTTGCGGGTTCAGGCCCTCTGTTTTTCCCTTGTGACTCACACTACCTTAGGAGGGTCACCAGAGCTCCAACCTCATAAGTCAAAGATGGCTAATGACCTCCTCTGTGAATTTTAGGCCTCGTCTACAACTAAAAATTAGTTTGATCTGGCTACATTGCTGAGGGCTGTGAATAATTTCACTCCTTGCCTGACTCAGTTAGGTCAGCCTAACTCCCACCAGAGACACAGCTAGGTCGATGGAAGAATTCTTCCACCTACTAGCAATGGCCTCTCCAGGGGATGGATTTACTAAAGATACGGAAAAAACAACTTGTGTCACTGTAGCAAGTGTCTTCACTACAGCACTTGAAGTGTAGACTGAAGCTGAGGGCATGGCTACACTTGCAGATGTAGAGTGCTGTGAGTTAAACTAGCCCTCGGAGAGTGCAATAGGGAAAATGCTGCAGTGTGTCCACACTGTCAGATTCAAGCACACTGGCGTGGCCACATTAGCAGCTCTTGCAATGCCACAGAGAGCAGTGCATTGTGGAAGCTATCCCAGCATGCAAGTGGCTGCAACGTGCTTTTCAAATGGGGGGGATGGGGTGGAGTGTGACAGGGAATGTGTTGTGTGGATGTGGGGGGAGAGAGAGTGGGTTTTTGGGGGGCTGAGAGCATGTCAGCATGCTGTCTTGTAAGTTCGGACAGCAGCACACACCCCTCCCCCCACGTCTCTCTCTCTCTCACACTCACAGCAAGCAACATTCCACACTAATGGTTGCTTTGTCCTGGAGCAGATAAGTATGCTGGCTGTCAGAAACTGAGCTTTGAAAGGGCATATCGCACTCCTACAGCCGATTCCAAAACAATGACAAGAGGGGCCACTTGACTTAAGGGGATTATAGGACATTTCCGAAGGCCGATTGCAGCACAGTAATGCAACACCTCATTCACACTGATGTCAGGGCGTTTCAGCCGAGGCGCAGCAAGTGTTATGCTTCTCGTGGAGGTGGATTACCAGGAGCACTCCAGCTGCAGAGTCCAGGTGCTCTAAGTGTGGACGGGTCGTAAGTTAGGGCGCCTGGCGCTGCTTTAATGCACTCTAACTTGCAAGTGTAGCTAAACCCTGAGATTGCTCATTAGCACTTGGGGAGAATGGTCCTTCTGAGCCACCTAAGGCTTAGAGAAGGATGTAGGTCCCTAATGAGTCAAAGGGCATGGCTACACTTGCAGATGTAGAGCACTTTGAGTTAAACCCGCCTTCGGAAAGCGCAGTAGGGAAAGCGCTGCAGTCTGTCCACACTGACAGCTGCAAGCGCACTGGCGTGGCGACACTTGCGGTACTTGCAGCAGCATTGGGAGCGGTGCATTACGGGCAGCTATCCCACAGAGCACCTCTTCCCATTCTGGCGCTGTGGCTTGTGGGAAGGGGATGGGGGGTGCAGAGCAGATCGCATCAGATCGCATCCCAGCAATCCCTGTGCTTCCGTCCACATTTGGCGCCATCTTTCAGCGGTTTTTGTGCTGCGCGCTCTGTCTTCTCTTTCAGTCTGCGGGAATGGAGCCTGAACTGCTGAGGAGTATGCTGACGAGTCTCGCCAGCACGTCACGTTGGCAGTCGAGTTATTCTTTATGATCCAAAGTGACAGTGAGGGCTCCAATAATGATATTGACTCGAATAACGCATATGACACGAATTTGCTTGTGGCATTCATGGACATGCTCACCACCGTGGAACGCCAGTTTTGGGCTTGGGAAACAAGCACTGAATTGTGGGATCACATGGTCATGCAAGTCTGCGATGATGAGCAGTGGCTGCAGAACTTTTGGATGAGAAAAGCCACTTTCATGGGACTGTGTGAGGAGCTCGCCCCCACCCTGCGGCGCAAGGACACGAGACTGAGAGCTGCCCTGACCATGGAGAAGCGGGTGGCTATTGCAGTCTGGAAGCTGGCAACTCCAGACAGCTACCAATCGGTCGCTAACCAGTTTGGGGTGGGAAAGTCTACCATAGGAATTGTGTTGATGCAAGTTTGCAGACCCATTAATCGCATCCTGCTCAGAAGAACCATGACTCTGGGTAACGTGCATGACACTGTGGATGGCTTTGCGCAAATGGGTTTTCCTAACTGCAGAGGGGTGATAGATGGGACACATATTCCAATTCTGGCACCAGCCCACCTAGCCTCCAAGTCCGTTAATCAGAAGGGGTATTTCTCTATGGTTCTCCAGGCGCTTGTGGATCACCGTGGGCGTTTCATTGACATTAACGCAGGCTGGCCCGGAAAGGTGCATGATGCACGCATCTTTCGGAACACTGGCCTGTTCAGGAAGCTGCAAACCGGGACTTTTTTTCCCAGACCAGAAGATCACCGTAGGGGAAGTCGAAATGCCCACTGTGATCTTTGGAGACCCCACTTACCCTTTAATGCCGTTGCTCATGAAACCCTACACAGGGAGCCTTGACAGCAGCAAGGAGCGGTTCAACAACAGGCTGAGCCGGTGCAGAATGACTGTGGAGTGTGCTTTTGGCTGTTTAAAGGGCTGCTGGTGCTCTCTCTGTATGGGAAGCTGGACCTGGCTGATGACAGCATCCCTGCGGTTATATCCGCGTGCTGTACCCTCCATAACATTTGTGAAGGGAAGGGTGAACGATTCACTCAGGCATGGAACTCGGAGGTTCAACACCTGGAGGCTGAATTTGAACAGCCAGAGAGCAGGGCTACTAGAGGGGCCCAGCATGGGGTTGCAAGGATTAGGGATGCCTTGAGGGAGCAATTTGAGACTGAAAGCCACCAGTAATGTCTGGTGCCCTTCAGTGGTTAGTAGGAATCTGTGTTTCCTACGCTGACCTGCAGTGCCTGTTTCTTTCCTGCGCTAAGGTATTTTACTTTATGCAATTATAAAGAATGTTTTCAAAGCCAAAAAATCCATTTATTTATTGAAAAGAAACACAACTGCTTCGGAAACAAAGGGCAAGGGGGTGGGGTGGGGAATGGTACAATCAAAGATTTGCGTATGTCCTGTTATCATACTCAGCCTTCCTGTCTGGAATGCTGTGCAATGAGTGCTGCACTTCAGGATGGCTATCCTGCATGGTGATGGGGGTTGAGTGCAGTGGGTAAGGGTCGTAGTTTTCAGGCCTGGGTGGTGAAGCTACAGTTGTTGGAGAAGCTGGTGGCGGTAAGAACCTGGATGTTCGGAAAAGTGGGTTGGAGGTGACATGGGGGCACAAGGGAAAGAGTTTTGGGACAAGGACTGCAGGCGCGGTAGTGCTTCACCTGCATGGCTACGAGCACCTGGATCAAGTCTGCTTAGTGCTCCATTATGTTTATCAGCCGATCCGTGCTTTGCTGCTGGAGCATAGCGCTTTTGTGCCGGCGCTCCTCATTCTGCTGGCAGATCCTCCTTTCAGTGTCCCGCCACTCCTGCACTTTTCAATTTTCATTACTTCATGCAACATGTCTTCCTTGCTTCTACGTGGCCTCTTTCTGATTCTTTGGAGTCTTTTGGTCGGTGATAAAACAGATGGCTGAGATCTCAAGCTTGCATCTGTAAAGGCAAAATGCAACACTTAACAGAGGCAGCATTGTTCACACCAGACAGAGCAATGATTCCCCCGTACTTAAGGGCAAACACAGTCTACACAATAGCATAATTTATCTGTCCCAAAGCAAGTGCACATAATCCACGGGAGCCCCAAAATGGTAAGTAAGCACAGGGTCAAGCGTGACTGATTGTTTCATGGCTGTACCGTCCTCTGGGTTTCTGTGCTTTGGGGAGAGCCAACAGTGGGAGGGGGCCCCTATACTGAACACTGTCCCCATATTTTCCACAGGAGTTCGTCCTGGAAGATCTCTCTCTGCTGGAGGTGACCTGGGAAGCAAGGGAGGGTCTTCTACTACAATGCGGCTTCTGCCCTGGCCCATATGCAACTTGCCTGTGTGCAGCAGTGGTCCCCCGCCCCTCACGGCACAGTGGTGCAGACAAGTTAGCTTTACTGGGACAAGAACCACAGTGGCTCTCCCGAGAAACCTGCGCAAGCGCATTGCCCAAATTCTGGATGAGACCTTTGAAGAGATCACTGAAGCTGATTACCGCGATGAGAGAGCACATCAACGCCTATTCCGCATCTAGGCATGTATGCAGCCCTAACCCTTCTCATCCCAAGAGCCTGCACCGAATAACTTCCTTCCCAAAATAAAAGACGCTTACCGGGAACCTCCTCTGGTGTTTGTCCTTCCCCAACCACTGGCCGCTGCAACTGGCTACCTCCTGGCTTGACAACAGCTCCTGGCTGCACGCATCTAGGGATTCTGGGGTATCTTCCTCCATCTCAGCACCCTCGCTCCCGCTTTGCTCCTCCTCCTCCTCCTCCCGCCTTGTTGAACTGGGCTCTGAAGTGTCCATGGTGGTACTCGGAATGGAGGTGGGGTCGCCCCCAAGTATTGCATCCAGCTCTTTGTGGGAACGGCAGGTCGCAGGGGCAGCACCGGAGTGGCTGTTTGCCTCACGGGCTTTGTGGTGGCATTCCGCAGGTCCTTCACTTTAACCCTGCACTGCAGTGAGTCTCTGTCATGTCCCTTGATATCTGCCCAAAGGTATTGTAATTCCTACAGCTGGAGCGCAGCTGGGACTGGACAGCTTCCTCCCCCCAAACACTGATGAGGTCCAGCACCTCGCCATTGCTCCATACTGGGGATTGCCTGGCGTGTGGAGGCATGGTCACCTGGAAAGATTTGCTGAGAGCACTCCGTGCCTGGCTGAGCAAACAGGAAGGGGATTTTCAAAATTCCCAGAGAATTTAAAGGGCGGGTCTGAAGGTTCGTCACCTAAGGGCAGGGCAGTAGAGTTCAAAGTGATGATCACAGTGGCTAGAACAGGCATTGTGGGACACTTCTGGAGGACACTTCTGGAGAGCATGCTAACAGACCAGGGTGTCCACACTGGCGCCACGGCGCTCCAGCAGGGGCACACAAAATGTTATTCCACTCGCCGAGGTGGAGTACCAGGAGCACTGTAGCCGTGGAGTCAGATCGCTCTACATGCCTTGCCAGTGTGGACGGGTAGTGAGCTAGTGCATCCGGGGCTCCTTTAATGTGCTCTAACTCGCAAGTGTAGCCAAGCCCTAACGTTCATTGAGAGTCAGGGGTGACCCCATAGGGCCTCCTAAAATTTGTCTGGCAAGCTTTCTAAGCGTCACTGGAGCTTGTTGCTTTCTGCAGGTACACAGGAAGGGAAAGGAAAATGCTTCCTTAACTTTCCTTCAGCTTCCCCCAACCTCTGGTCTCCTTCTAAGGAGTATAAATAGAAATATATCCTCTTTCAGATCCTGGCCTCTGCTCTGTCCCCTTTGCACCAATGGAAAGCCGATTTAAAGAGCGCTTGGATATGGTAATCCCTGAGTAGCATGAAGTCCACACAGCTGGCCCTAAATTATCTGCTCTTAGCCCAGTTGACATAGGTGGTATGTTGGGACCACCAGTGTACAAGGGCAATATGCTCTATCAATCCTGCCAGAACAACCCCATAGGGACCATATAGGCCAGCACAAGATAGAGCAACCCCGAGGATGCTCTAAAACTTACACTGAAAGCCAAACAAGACCCTGGCTGCCCCCAGAATTTGGAGGCAGCAGAGAAGGGGCAGAAAGCCACCTGCCTTTTCCCTCTTCAAGCATGCAAAACCAGGCGAATAGATACACCTGAGGGGGGGAAGTCACTTCCCTCTCTGTGCCTCACCTTCCCAAAAATGGAGATAATGATACAGACCTCTTTTGTAAAGCACTCTGAGATCTAGTGATGGAAAGCACAGCATAAGAGCTAGAATATATATATATATATATATATATATATATATATATATAATATATAATATATATATATAACCTTGCAAAAATGCAGACAGGAACAAAATAGATACTTTTTTTAATTCAGCAACGAGGGGATGAAAATGTAATTGTAGCCCTGTGTGTATTAAAACATCCAATAATTGTAAACACTGGTATTAGCTGCTTGGTTGACTGGCTTGACATTTCATCACTTGATTCAATTCATTCTGTCTTAGTTGGAATATCTACTGAAAGCATGGTTCATGGTGGTCAAAGAAAAGATGAACACAGTAATGATCTTCATACGTTGCTACTGACTAATAAATATATTTCGGTCAATGGGATTTTGGAGATGTTATCAACCCTACAAAATTAATGGAAATATTTGCTCTAAAACAAGAAAGACATAATATGGTAAAACGCCTTAAAGTTTACTGCGGCTGTGCTCCAAGGTATCCTTAGTCTGCAATATAGCAAGCAGGTACATTAACTGGAGCAGCAATACCTACTGATATCTAAATTATGGAACTGCTATAGGACTCTGCACTTCCTAAATCTTAAAGAGTTCAGTTACGCTTTTGAACTGAATGTAGAGAGCAATAACTAAGCACAAAAGACTGTCCTAGATAGTTAGAGTAGAACTTGTATGCACTGATACCTTACCCACCCCAGTTCTCCCTGGATTCAAAAGTGATGTGTGGAAACATATCCATATTCCACTAACAACCCTTTACTGCTGTTTAAAAAGGTTTCTCTTAAATCAATTTCCATGTAGTGCAAAGAAACTGAAGGCAATCCAGTATTCAGAGCCAAAGCACTGGCTGGGAGTCCTGCACATCCACAGATTTTTACATGGCGAAGAGAGTGGGTCCAGATTTGTAAATGCATGGGAGAAGGATGTGAGCAGAAGCATGAGTCAGCATGGCTGCTGTCCCACGATGCTGGCTGGGAAGTGTTCCAGGCTAACAGAAGTGAGAGGGGCTACCACGGAATCCACAGTGCAAGAAGTTATAATGAAACTTGACAAGAGATCTGCTGGGCAACCTCCCACCTCAAGAGACCATCTCCAGGTATCCGAAATGTGATTAATGTAATTCTGATCCACTTTGAATTACAGGGCCATACCAGGTAAGTAAGCAGTATTGTTGGCTGCTTGAGTGGTTTTTTAAATCAGGTTTAAGTGCTGTGACATCTTTAAAAACTTTAGAAGTATTTGCAACAAGGAGTGTATTCTATTTTAACCACCTTTTTAAATTTTGTGCTGTTTGCACCAGGCCTATCTGCCAAGACTCACAGGTATGTTGGATACTATTTCAGACTACACCAATGTATATAATAAGATTCTAGAATGGTCTGGGTTAAGAGTAAAGGGCAAATCTGAATGGCCAGATGTGTCTGAAACATTCATAACTGAACGATTTGGGACTTCGCCACATGTACTCGCAATCTTAATTCCAGTTTAATGTATTTGTCTGGGAATCTTTGTAACGCTTCTGTAAATACATCTGTGGACACTAACAAGGTATATTGCACATTTTCAAGAATTAAGACAAATGCCATACACACAGACATTTTGTGAATACAACACAGAAAAACCGGCAATAACTCAGTGAATTTGGGTATCTTTCTACGATAAAAAGCTTTCACATTGAGGGTCCAATCCTACAAGATACTGAATGTCTCCTGTAAAATACTGAGTACTCTCAGCCCCCACTGGCTTTAATTAGTTGAGGGAGCTAAGAACTGCATTAAATTAGGCCCTGATTTTCAGAGGCATTAGGCACCCAGAATTCCACAGAAGCTGTGAGAGCTCAGCACCTCTGAAAAATTAGTCCCTTGGGCCTGCTCCTGGTCATTTTGAAGCTATGGGCAAAATTTCCATTTATTTCAATTATGCAGGACTGGGCCGTAGAAGAGTAACTCATGGGGCCGTCCTTAGGATTTATGGGGCCCCATGCAGTATTATTAAACTGGTACCCCTATGCCCGACAGCAGCCCGGGCTCACATGTGTATTTTAGATAAGCGTGGTCTTTTGAAGGATTTATTTTAAAAAACTATATGTCTGAAGATGCAAGCATTTAAGGCTAAAGATGAATATTTAGATTGTGCATCTAAAAATCAAGGATTTTTTAGAGATGTGATTTTATAATCTTCAGCAACACACTAATGAAATATTTTTAAAACAAATTTTAAACTAAGGTCCTGTAAACTAAATGTTCTGAGTAAATATTACAGTAATGCACAACTGTTTTTAGGCTTGTCTACACCGGCAATTTACAGCGCTGCAACTTTCTCGCTCAGGACTGTGCAAAAACACCCCCCGAGCACAGCAAATTTCAGCGTTGTAAAGCACCAGTGTACACAGAGCACCAGAGCTGGTAGCTACGCCCGTTGTGGAGGTGGTTTTTTTTAGAGCGCTGGGAGAGCGCTTTAGCATTGCCAGTGTAGACTAGCCCTTTGTCAGTAAATTCAGAAACTGACAGTATATACCTGGGGATTGGCAAATGCCTGTTAAATGGCTTCATTACCCCTTGAATGGCTCTTTAACAGTTTCAGTGTTGTGCTAATAGGTCTGGCAGGCTGGAAGGCTTTTTCACTCTTAAGAACTAGATTCCCTCTGGAGGAAGATTCACCAGGCTCCAGCAGCCAGCTGTGGTGGGAGCCTGCAGGAAGGGTCAGAACAGGGATAGGAAGAGGCAGGAGGATGGACACTAAGGCGTTGTCTACCCTGGCACTTTATAGTGCTGCAACTTTCTTGCTCAAGGGTGTGAAAAAACACCCCCCAGCATGCTGCAAGTTTCAGCGCTGTAAAATGGCAGTGTAGACAGTGCACCAGCTACAGTAGCTACTCCCCTTGCGGACGCGGTTTTTTTACAGCGCTGGGAGAGCTCTCTCCCAGCGCTGGTGCTGCAACTACACAGCCACGTTAAAACGCTGCCGCGACAGCGCTTTAACATTGCTAGTGAAGACATACCCTAAAACCCAGGGATGCCCTAAATTTTCACAGCCGCATATGCTGCATTTGCCTAAGGACAGCCCTGGTAACTCATAAAAAAGGCTCTTATTGTAGCGATATGCTGGATGGGATTCTTGGGCTAGACTGAACGTCCTGCTAAAATTCTGTCCCTGATCACGTGTAAGAGATTTCCTGGCCTCTGACTCTCTCTCTTTCTGGATATTGCTGAGCTATATGTGACAAGCATGATCCTTACAAATATTTAAGGGCAAATGTTTTGCCTTATAAAATGGACCAGATTGCACCAAACACGTATTTTACCATGTGAGATTACCCCTTCCTCCTTACAAAGCCTTCATCCCAATCTCTACTCCTCCTTCGGAAGTCGATCCCTGAGCAACACCACCAACTAATAGACTCAGTATACTTTCAGGTACAAAGTCTAAGGTATGAATACTCCTTTCAAAATGCAGTTTAATATAAGCTTATTGTCTCCTTTCTTGGTTGTGGGTAGGAAAAAGTGGTTTTTTTTAAATGGGAAAACAAATTAATAGCTTCCTCATTCCTAGCCACACATACCCCTGGGACACAGAGTTAGTCACAAGCTAACGGGGAAAATATTTGTTGTGGGCCCTTGTTAAAATATTGCTGGTACAGCACTGGAAAAAGGATCTGATCCTGCAAGGTGCCAAGTGCTCTCTACTCCCATTGGGTTCAATAGCAGTTGAGGGTGTTCACTACCTTAAAGAGGGTATTAATTCCAGCCCTAAGGCAGGAATTAAAATAAAATAAACCTACAAAAGTGAAAAAGGGGAAGTAGTCTACTCTAAAGGAAGCGATTGTATGTGTGCGCATAAGTGTAATCTTAAAATATTTAAAATAGCCAAATTATATTTAAACTTGTAACCATATTTCCCTAGCTGGACACAGTTCAAAGCTGTCAATATTTAGAACAAACATTTATGAAATGGTTTTCTTCCACAGATCTTCAAGTACATTACAAATATGGGTGACAAAATAATTATTCCCATTTTACAGATCAGAAATTAAGTCACCGACAGGTAAAACAAGTTGCTCAAGGTTACTCAGTGAGTCAGCGGCAGAGCTGGGAAAAACACACACCATTTCCAGGTTCTGCCTCTCAACAATTTCATTTTTTTATTTTTACAGTCTTGCGCTTCCAAATTTAGACCTTAATCATGCAAATGTTGTGCATGTGAGACAGTTACATGTGTGTCATCCTATGAAGTCCAAATGTTTGCAGAATTGGGGCCTTAGGTTTTATACTGACTGACACAAGTCAATGGGTACAGAAGGTAGCTATGCAGATATAGTATATGCTGTTCAGCTGCAACCCTGGTAAATATCTTAAACAGAAAGGTATCATCTGCACCTGCGATTTGTAAATATTTAAATTAAAACCATGCTAAAAATCCAGAAGATGGCATTCTAAAAGAACATGTGGATGCGGCAGCAGCCTATTTAACTGTGATTATAAAATTGCTGCAGTCCTCACGTTAGCCTCACCAGATTGATCAGCCTTCTCATTGCATGTTCATGCGAGCAAATGCATTCACAGGGATCAAATCCACCTTCTGCCATGACTATCCGTAGAAACCTAAAGTTGGCTCTGAACACCTAGAAAGAACAATAATAAAAAGGACAATCAACTCTTTTTCAATTGACCTTATTTTACAGAGACTAATGCATCAAATTTCACTTCATTTAGTCCAAGGGGGAAAAAGAAAGCAAACCACAGTAATCCATTTATTCCTTTTGGTAGGATGAATAGAGAAAACTGGCATGTTTGATTACTTAACAAATCAAAAAGTAGAGTACGAGGTATTGGGTTGTTGTTGTTGTTGTTTTTTAAAGTGGTGTCTGGTAAACCCTTACTCAGAGGTCCAAATAATTTTTACTACGTTTTGTGTGCAATCTGGATTTCCCTCAGGCCATTATGAAAGATCCCTTCACAGACAAAACTACAAAGGTAAAATTGCTCTCTGAGCTGCACAGTGAGTTGGTTAACTGCAAAATTTCTATTTATTAAATGTTCCATACTCGTTCCACATCAGTGGGAGTTCCCTGCAAGAATAAATGCCCTAAATTTGAAATGTGCTGAGTTCCCACAACTCCTACTGGAGGAGACTGGGGCAGAAATATGGTGCAACAAAGAATTATGTAGATGATTAAGACAAAAAAGTCTATTTCCACATTTGAACTGAAAAGCAAGAACAGAATACTTTTAATCTCCATCCACGTTCTTATCCCATCACCATGGTATCTGAAAATCTTATACTGCTATAGTAGGTAAGTATATTAAAGAAGCTCTCTGTTAAATTCAGTAGTGTCAGAAGTCAATCATAACCAAGGATTTGTTTCAGAAGATTGTCAAGCAAGACACTGCATCTCAAAAAGCTCATGCCATATGTAGGTGCTCCAGAAGGGGTCATGCCATGCATAGGGATTCCAAAATAGGATTGAGAACAATATGGTTCAAGTTAGAAAGTGAAAAATTTCAGTACGGTCATACCACTGAAAGAATTCACTAGAGGGGAGATTTTAAAAATCTCCTAAGAGATTTAGGAGCACAATTCCCCTTGAAAATCAGTGGGACTTGTACTCCTAAGCCCTTTATTAGACACTTACAAAATTCTCCCCTAGATCAACCTCTAGTATGTGCAAGGAATAAAAATTAAAACCCTGTAACTTATTTACTATCAGGAGACACAATGACCCTTGCCATCTAATGGAAACAGGCAGAGTGAGAGTGGAGAAGGATGTAGTTGGAGCTATTTTAAGAAAGGAGCCTCACATACTAATTTTAGATCAAAGAAGGTCATTCAGCTAGTGATACTGATTCAGAGTTCAAAGAAATTATAATAGGAAACAGTGGGGAATCCATTCTAGTTTATTCACTTGTTAAAACCAATTATCCACCATACACTGCAGTGGTTCTACAAGTGTATTTTTATCATTTATCAATAGTCTTCTTTGTGGTTTAATTAATGGCAAAAATGGGTAGTTTCCCATCGTTTTCATTCCTGCACTCAAATCAGAGTTGCTTTCTCTCTCTACTAAAGCAACGTAAGAATCTTCAGATCAGTTTTGCATAATACTTGTGGTCAAAACATCATTGCTGACTTTGTACTATCATGGGCTAGATTCAGCTTGGTTTTGTGCTGGCCATGCAGGGCCCCCAAGGTGGAACAATCGTCAAGTTTAGATGCTGTAGAAGCAGAAAGCAGCTGCAAACTTTCCTCTGGCAGTAGGGCATCATCACAGTCCCATATGAGTAGAGTTAGTCTGCAAGTTGGAAGCCATGTAATAAGGGTATCCAGAAGATGTGCTAAATCAAGCCCATCTGCTCAGCAGTCTACCAGCTAGACTCATGGGAGCATATAATCTAATAGTATATCTTGGCTCCAATGTGTGTTCTTAGGCTATACTTGGTATCAAAATCCTGTTACAAAATTGCACAATGTATTTTCCATTTACCTCACACTAATCAGAACTGGCTTTATCTTATGTCAGTTCCTATCCATCCCTACACCCAGTTCCGGCATATAGCCCTCTCCACTATGAGTCACAGCAACTCTGCCTTTTGTAAATACGGCAGATCATCTATAAAGAAGCTAAGGAATGAGAAGGGTTGTGCCCTTTTTTGCTTCCTTATGGTGTATAAAGAAGGCTTGTATTTTTTTCTCTCCAAGAAGGTTTTTCCATTTGCTTGTATTTTTTTCTCTCCAAGAAGGTTTTTCCATTTGCATGCTTCCCTCTCCCCCTCCCATCACTAGATATCCAGTTATTTGTCTTTTTTGTTTTTCCTAGATGACTCTTTGCACAATTTAAAAACTAGAAGAATTATGACATCAGAGATATCAAGCAAACAGAAACTAGTTAAATGACAGGAGAGTTATTTTTATTCTGTTTAAAATTCTTTGTTTTTCCTTTTTATTGTTACCAACTATTTAACTCAACCCCCAGATAAACAACTGGAAGAAAAGTTAGGTTTGTTAAAGATCTCACATCCCCCACCACTTTAATGAAAGTATACAAATTGTAGATTTACTACAAGTACTCCAGCAGAATCAGTGAAAAATCACACACACTTGACTGATATTTCTAAAGTAAAAACAAGCATATTTAAAGAGCTCAGCAACACCTCTCCTGAGTAAACAGCTTGCAGCTGGCGAGCAGTGGGAGACAAAATATACTGTTTCCATTTCACAAAAAATCATCTTTCTTGTTCCAACAGTGAACTCCTTCCTGTACCGAAGCAAGCAGGAAGCTCTGTACATTCTCCATATGCTAGAAGCTCTCAGGTGTGGCTCCAGAAGTCCAGGGATTAGTACTAATGGTAAAAAGTCAGTATGTGAATATTTATAGAGCAAAATTTCTATCTGCAACCGAGCCGCAATCCACAAAAATGGTTTGCCGATATCCACTTTATATCCTCGGATATCTGTGGATTTGCAGGGCTCTATGTATTTACTTGGAAAGAAAATGCAATTTAAAAATAACCTTTTAAAATTCAGGTTTTCAAAGAAACACCCATTGCAGCTACATACACAGTGGTTGCATATGTACCTATAGAGACAGTACAGATATTAGAGTGGATCAAACCCTGCACCTCCAGCCCCAAAAACACAAACCTCGACCGCCCTGAGCTACAGAAATAACTCCACTAACTTTGAGTAAGTAGCAGGCTCTTCTCTTTCCTAGGGCCTGCCACTACAGGGAGATATGATCTGGCATCCTCTAGGCCAGTGTATAACTGGTTTAATATTTTCACCACAGGGAACTGTTCTGTTGGCTGTCAATGTGTGTTGCAATTTTACTGCTCCTTTCCTGCTAGAAGCTCTTTGGATGGATGTAGCTCTAGACACAGTGCACTGGTAATGGCTGGGGTTTAGGCAGCTGGACCTGTAATGTCCATTGGGCAGGGGCTGAAGAGCAGGAGCTGAGATTAGTTACCAAGCTGAGTCAGGAGATGGGTACCTAGGTCACGCTGGGTCGTGCTCAAAGGCAGGAGTAAAGCACAAGACAGGGCAAGCGACGATGTCTATAGCAGTAGTAAGCCAAAGTCTGTGTTCGCAAAAAGAAAAGGAGTACTTGTGGCACCTTAGAGACTAACAAATTTATTTGAGCATAAGCTTTCGTGAGCTACAGTTGTTGTTGCTCAGATGGCTCTCTGGGGTAACTTCCTGGTTTAAACAGTTGATGTGCATCAGGTGGCTGCAGAATTCTGTAGCTCTGGCCTCTTCAGGCAATACTTCCTGTGATATCTACCCCTCTAGTAATTGTTGGGTGCTACTGAATCTAGCTCCTTAGTGGCAACATAGATTTTAGTTGCCCAGGACCCTGCAACCCTGGGCTCCAGGCCCATGGACCCTCATACCACTATACTCAGTGGAGGAATGCTGGAGTTTTTCCATAGTGCTTGAAACCTTTTTGATTTATCCAAATTTGTTGTCATTAGTGTTAACCATAGATCACTGAGTCTTGTCTTTACACACAGATACTACTGTGGAATTTTATAAGAAGATTGAAGACTGCCCTCCTAATCCTCTCTTTGCTCTTTTGTTTCAGATAGCAGCAATATCTAAAAGCACCTGTCAAAATGCTATAACAAATCATTTAATTAATTTTGCTTTTGAAATCAGCTTCAATAAAAACCACTGTACAAATGAAGTTATTTAAAGACAAAGGAAACCATTTGTTATAGCTGTTTTGGCACTGTTGAAAAGTGCTAACAAGCTAAAAATTACAAGCCATTACAAGTCCGAAGCATCAACAACATTCAGAGAATTTACTTCTGTCCTGGGGTGAGCTCGGAATCCAGTCTAGTGCATCAGCCAAGTTCCCCACTCTTCCATGGTTGCCCAGAAAATCCTTCTCCTCATAAACAGAGCACGTCTTCCTCCGCCCCTCCCCACCTGCACTCAATGTGTCTTCACGTCTAGATCTTCCCTTTAGGCACACAACCCTTCCTGCAAACATTCCCTTCCCAAAAAGAAAAGGAGTACTTGTGGCACCTTAGAGACTAACCAATTTATGTGAGCATAAGCTTTCGTGAGCTACAGCTCACTTCATCGGATGCTGTAGCTCACGAAAGCTTATGCTCAAATAAATTGGTTAGTCTCTAAGGTGCCACAAGTACTCCTTTTCTTTTTGCGAATACAGACTAACACGGCTGTTACTCTGATTCCCTTCCCAGCATCTTACAAGTCCTAAATCTCCCGTATTTCAAGTAATCTGACCCTTCACCCAAAGAAAGAAAAGATAAATAGACAATGTGCTGAGGGGGGAGGCAGCATAGCTGAATGGAGCTAGAGAATACACATCCCTAAGGCAGTAGAGGGATTCAGTACTATATCACGAGAGACATCATAATCCCCAATACATTTTAGAAATATGATCCAGAATAGTGGTGGGCAACCTGCAACCCACATGCGACCCATCAGGGTAATCTGATTGCGGGCCGCAGACATTTTGCTGATGTTGACCATCCGCGGGCACGGCCCCCCACAACTCCCAGTGGCCACGGGCCGCAGGTTGCCCACCACCGATCCAGAATGTGGGGGCAGAGTCATGCCTTCTCACAGGAACCAAGGGGAGAAGGCATGGCCCTCCTTATTCAGGAGCTGGTGGAGATGGTTCGAGCACCAGAACAGGCTAGACCAGCCCTGAAGTCTTTATAAGGGCTGAAGTCCTTTACAAAGGGACATTCTTGGATTAAATTTGGTCCAAATTTAGGTTTTGTAAAAAGAAGCTTTGAACCTAAAACCAATTTAAATGTTTCCATGATTTGTTCCCCTTTATATTCTAGGGCAAACTGTTTAAGCAAATATTCCTCTGCACTATATGAAGCTCAGACATTACAGCACTGTGCATTTTTTAACCCTCTTTCTATTGGAAAGCAATTTTCTCTCTCAGCATCTCTCCCCACTTACAGCTTGATCTTGCTTCCACTGAAGCAAGTGATAGAACTCCCAATGACCTTCAATGAACCAGGACTTAGTGCCCTACAAAGAGCCCTACAATAGATTTCCAGAGCACTATTCATGGCCATTCCTCATATGGCCTATTACCTGTGCAGTTTCAGACTTTATTTAGAAATTCAACCGGTGACATTAAGGATCTCCCGGCTGAGTTTTTACGGCAAAAGGAAAACTGGCTGACTGGGCTACAAAGGAAGAGCAGCAGCACTGTTCTCAAATGTGAAAGTGGATCCTGCCATCATGAGTGCTGCCATGGATCAAATGTGGCTCCTGCTATGGCTTTCTCCTGCTGCTCCTCCCAGATTCGGATTAGCCACTTCGCTTTGTTGTCTACTGAAAAAACAACAACCCAGAAAGGGTTTATGTGGCTTCTACAGGACCCAGTGGGTATTCTCAGCCACAGCAACACTTTTACAAGTTTAAAATAATCCCCCCCCCCCCGCTCCTTTCTTCATTATTCTAAGGAGAAAAAGCTGTTTCTGTACTTGAAAGCAGCTACACATGTCCCCCTGGAGCTCCTTCTGCAGTTTGATGAGTTGGTGAGTTTATTTTTGCACTGAAACTTTACTCAGGATAATTAAGCAGATCCCAGTTGAACTTTTCAATGCAAATTAAACTGAGACGTTCATTTCTTTATGGAAAGTCTACTTAAACACACACCCTGTAAACACTGATCAAAGAAGCCAAGGATACAATAGGCCTGGGGAGTGAACTACTCTGAACTATGTCAGGCTTGAGGCATGCTAGGCTGGGGTCACTGAAGAGGAAGCTTGCACTGTTGCTGTCTGTGAAGCCCTTTATCTGTACGTAAATTAGGACTTCATTTTCCAGGATTGTCCATCTGCACCTCTCACAAGCACCAAATTCACTTTAGATAACAATTTAAGAAGAAGAAACAAGAATAAGAACAGAAATAAAAACAAAAAAAGAGCTGATACAGCCAAGGAAGGAGTGCTGGAGGTACCACAGGGATATGCATTGGCTAAGGAAGGGGATCCAGAGACAGGGCAGGTTGAGGAGGGGGAATACTGAGTAGAGAAGGAAGTTCTGAGCACAGAATCTGTAGCTACACTGAGGATTTTCTGATGCTCTCCCATGGTTCCTCTAGCACTGATCCATCTCCAGTTATTCTAGCAATGGTGAATTGTGTTAGGCCACTAGGATTTTTACCACCGTGTCATCTAATTCTACATCGGCTCTGAGCAGCACATGGAGAGAAACGAGTCTACAGCAGCACTGATGGAAGAATTTCAGAAAGTCTACACTGTGGACAAGGTCAGAAGGAGAGGGAAGAGAGTCCCGAGCAGAAGGAGAGGAAAAATAAAGACGACACAAAGATTGTGAAACACAATACAGGATTACAAAATAGACTTTAAAATAAGGGGTGGTACAAGATTACCTCAGAAATTAATGAGCTATGGAGACTTCCACCTCTATGGTGGATCAGCTCATGTCCTGCTGAGGGTCACAATCTTCCTCCCATTCCAGTATCTGCAAAATTCACATTGATTTCAGAGGGGGCAGGATGTAGTCCCAAGATTGTAGCAACTGAAAGCACTTCCATTTGTTGGCTGTCTGGCATCTTATATAAGATGAGGGGAAGTCTTAAGGCTTGTCTACCTGCCAAGTTGCATCTGTTATTTAAGAGCAGTGCCAAAAGACTCTGTGGACACCTATTTTGGTTTAAGTACGGCTTATTTCAGTTTAGAGTAAATTGGTAGGAACAGATTTAAAATAAACTTAAATAAGCCACTCAAACTGAAAAAAGAGTGTCCCCACAGGAGTTTTTATCAGTATAACTAAACTGGTACAAGTTTGTACATAGACCGGGTCTTAGTTCAGTCCCTAGAGGACAAGTGTCTGTATATCAAAAGCATTGTTCCAGTTATCACTAATTGGTATTCTTATTGGCAGTCCCCATTCTGTGGAGAGAGAGAAAGAATATTTCAGTCCCAAGGCTAACAGTTCGGCATCTTTCATTAGCACTGAATTCAAGAGGAAACTAAAAAAGAACAACTTTTATATTTTAAATTTATTTACTTATTCACATGTAAGTGGCTTATTTCTTGTGGTCAAAATAGTTGAAAAGGAGCAAATTAGCCAGATCCAGTCATGGTTCAGAAAGAAATCTAAATGTTTTAAAACCCATTTTATATTATTTGATATAGAGTTATTGGCAAAATCCAACTGTCAGCAGCTGGTCACCCTTCTGTTAAAAAGATGAATTCTTCTGTAAGAAATATCTCTTGATATAAAAGCTAATTAATGAAAGATGTCAACTGACTAGAACATTGTGCAAGGATAATATCCTCCTGCTGCTAGATAAATGTTTCAGCTTCACTTCAACAATTATATCTAAAGTAGGAGACTGTGACAGAGTTCTAGGGACACTGAATTTATTTCTATTATACAAAATGACTAAAAGAGATTTAATCATTTTGCCCGACGGATGTTAAAGCAGTACAGGGAGCTGTTCACTGTAAAGTTATTGACCTATTCCGTTCTGATTGGCTTAGAGAACAAACGTAGGGCCAAATTCTGCAGTCAGCATTTACACAGGAACTCCCATGGAATTTAACGCCTAGGGGTATGTCTCCACTAGCAACACTGAAGTGCTGCCGCGGCAGCGCTTTAACGTGGCTGTGTAGTCGCGGCACCAGTGACTAAAAAAACCCATCTCCACGAGGGGCATAGCTCCCAGTGCTGGGAGCCCGACTCCCAGCGCTGGTACACTGTCTACGCTGCCACTTTACCCGCTCTGAAACTTGAAGCACTTTGGGGGTGGGGGGTGTTTTTTCACTACCCTGAGTGCTGCAAGTTTCAGCACTTTAAAGTGGCAGTGTAGACAAGGCCTTAGTAGTGACTACAGGATCCAATACCCAGGAGGGTTTCCCTACATTCTGGCTTTTGGTTAGTTTCTCCACCCTCCAAACTACTCATTACTTCCTCCAGTATTCCTGTCCCCACTCCCCAAGCAGCTCCTGCCAGTCTCTTACGGTCAAAGCTACAAGAGCTGTCTGCATGTTTCATTACTGTTTCTAACACAGCACACCTAGATGGCACAACTGCAGCGAGTGAACACGGGACCCATGCTGGTAGCACTGTCGCACTACATTAGATGCACTTCCATGCTGTGCCATTTCATCCTAGTTCCTCAGTGCTCTGGTAGAAGCTACAGGCAGGCTTGGGCTCCACACAGAGTGGCTCATATTAAACAGGAGCTGGCACCTGCCCAAGAGAGCAGGTAAATGGGAGACAAGAGCAAAGGGGTCTCCCATAAGTCTCCACAGGGGCAGGACAGAGGGGTAGCAACAGAGATAGACATCTCACCCCAGTCCAACCTGTATGCCTCCCATGAACTTCCACATGGCTAAGGTAGAGGCGGTGTGGACCTTGCTGTTTAAAACTCCACCCATGATTTTTTATAGGTAATATTTATGTTTTATAATAAAACACAAGTTATTTATCCTAAAAGGTTAACTACTGAAAAAGCCTGTGTTCCCCTTAACGGACTGTGTAACCTATTGTTAAGGCACCTGAGTTCTGGTACCAAGAGTTGTGGGTTTAAGACTAAGGCCTGGTCTACGTTACAAAGTTAGGTTACCATAAGCCCTTTGTGTTGGTCTAGTTGTGCATGTGTATCCGTTTAAATTTGTCTCCCACCTAGATAAGTGCCCCATGGTAACATTGATATAGTAACAGCCCCCGCCTCCGAGCAGTATTAAGCCAAGGTCAATGTATGGTGGTCGACACAGCATGAGTGTAGATGCTGCATTACTCATGTCAAACCTAAGAGTCCTCCAGCAGCTGTCCCAGAATTCCTGACACTGACTGCTCCAGTCACAATTATTAGGTCCATTGCCTGGGGTCACGTAGACCAGAAGCCCTGCTTTAAAATTCCCGCAAATTTTGGAAATTCCTGGTTATCCAATTTGGTGAGCACGCTTCTATCTGCTCTCTGCTGTTTTGTGCAACTGCCAAGCTGACCATGTTGGCTACATGTGCCAGGCACGCTCCTGCCTCGAGCAGACTGGAGATATTGGATCTCCCGGGCCTGTGGGGATAAGAGGCTGTGCAGGCACAGCTCCACACCAGCTGTAGAAACTTCGACATCTATGAGCAGATTGTTTGGGGGATGCAGAGAAGGGGGTATGACAGGGACCAGCAGCAGCGCTGCGTGAAAGCCAAAGATCTGCCACAGCCATACCAGAAGGTCAGGGAGGCCAACATTTGATGTGGTGTTGAGCTGCAGACCTGCTGCTTTTACAATAAGCTGCATGCCATATGTGGCAGAGATACTCCCATGCCTCTGCACACCACTATGGATACCTCCAAGGAGCCCAAATCACAGGCTCCTGCCATGAACAGCAAGGAGGAGGAGGTGGAGGAGAAGTATTGGGGAGACAACTGGGGGAATCCAGCTGTGCAGCAAGCCAAGACCTGTTTTTGATTCTACCGCAGACCAGCCAGTCCCACCAGTCAAACACAGTTGAGCTCGAGGCAGGGAAAGGAACCTTGGGTAAGTGTGTAAATAAATATTCCATTACAGGGATGGCGCCCCCAAATTAGCAGGACACAGCTTTTGACTTTTCATTAATTTATTTGTACTAGAAGGGGTAAGTGCTACAACAAAGAGAGGCAGAGCTGCTACTGCTTTTCATTCCCTTCTAGAGAGTTAGGCAGGAGGATGGGGGCAGACATGTGGAGCAGTTTGTTTATGTACAAAGGATATTCCTTGAATCCACCTGAATGAAACTATAAGGGATTCATAGGATAGCAGCCTTATTTCTTCTCCACAGTAGGATGCTTTCCCATGTCAGTGGCGATTACTTCAGCAGGCACCATTTTTAGCAATACACAGGCTAGCTGTATATGGACCCGGACAGTTTTGGGATACCAGCAACACCAGTCCTCTCTCTACCTTTGTCAGTCTCAGGAATGAGATACCAGCTAACACCATCACCACCTGGTGCCAGTATTCAGCGCCATTGCCTTGTACTCATACTTTCAGTCAACCAAGCAATTTCTTCCTCGTTTCCCTCACCCATGGCAGGTCATACTCCCTGTGGCTTGAGCTGAGTGTGGCACTGGGGATCAGGAACTCCAAAGCAGAAGTTTCAAAATGCTTGTCTTGTTTAATACTTTAGGGGAGCGGAGGGTGGGGAGGACGAGTTCTGAACCTTAAGTTTAGCTTTCTGTTCCTACTATTCTAGAAATGGTACCTTTGTGTGTTTTATCTGTAACTGCAGCCATTGCGGCCTTGAGCGGGGACTCCATCTACGTCAGTGGAACAACCAACCCAGATAAGCAGGAGAAAAGAGGATGTGGGAGGACATGTTCTGCGAGATCTTTCAAGCCAGTGCTGCATCAGACCTTGAACAAAGGGCCTAGAGAGTGAATACTGCAGACTGTATGGAGAAGGAAAGGTGAAGGAAAAGGAGAGGAAGATGCACCAGGTCATAATGGAACTTCTCCAACAGCAAACGCAGATGCTGCAGACTCTTGTTCACCTCCAGGTTCAACAATCCCAGGCTTGACTCCCATTACAATCTGTGGAGAACTGTAGTATAGTGCCTTCCTCCCTGCCCCCCTCTGGGCCAGCATGCATACTCCTACCACTCTACATCGGGGGAAAGCATGGACAACCACAGCTTCAGCTACACTGACTTGTGAGAGCCACAGTTGATGTACTTGTAGTATAATGGACATCAATGTTCCTTCCTCTGGTTTATTTATCATGGTTAAGGCTATGTTTTAGTCACTGGTATTTTTAGTAAAAGTCAATGACAGGTCACGGAAAGTAAACAAAATTTCATGGCCTGTGACTTGTCCATGACTTTTACTACATACCCCTAACTAAAACTTGGGCAGGGGGACACTGGTGCTCTGGGGGTGGGGTGGTCCGGGGGGCACTGGTGGAGGTGGCCTGGGACCTCGCTGGTGCTAGGGGCAGGGCAAGCAGTGATGTGCGGCATGGGACACCTGCTGGTGCTGGGGGGCAGGCGGGCAGCAGTGCATGGCCTGGGACCCCTGCTGGTGCTGGGAGAGGGAGGGGGTTGGCGGGACTGCCAGGCTCCCTACCCGGCTCCACTTGTCCCTGCAGCTCCCAGGTGGCAGAGGGGCCAGGGGGCTCCGTGCGCTGCTTCTGCCACAAGCGCCAGTTACGCAGCTCCCATTGGCCGGGAACCACGGCCAATGGGGGCTGCCGGGACAGGGCCTGTGGGTGCGGGCAGTGCGCGGAGCCTCTTGGCCCCTCTGTCTAGGAGATGCAGGACCATACCAGTGGAGCCAGGGAGCCCTCTACCCCAAGGTAGGCGCCCCCCCACATGCCCTCTAACCCTCTGCCCCTAGCTCTGAGCCCCCTCCCACACACACAAACTGCCGGGCAGCCCCTAAGTCAGCACTGGTGGCTGCAGAAGTCACGAAGATCATGGAAAGTCAGGGAATCCATGAGTTCCGTGACCGACTCACAGCCTTAACAGTTGCATCCGATGAAGTGAGCTGTAGCTCACATAAGCTCATGCTCAAATAAATTTGTTAGTCTCTAAGGTGCCACAAGTACTCCTTTTCTTTTAGCCTTAATTATGGTTCCTAAAAATTTTTTAAGCCATTATGTATTTACTTTTAATATCTTCAGTATTTTTTGGAGCTAAGTGAATAAAATGTTTTTGTTTAAAAAGTAATTCATCTTTATTAGTTTACACAAGATGTATAATGATTGCTGGCAGTGAAAGTAGTGCTTTTGTACACTCACAACTCTCAGGTCAGTGCCAAACACTGTAGTCATCAAAAATGTACAGTAATCCCCCCCAGTAACAGGTGCACTGTCACTGATATATGAAAAGATGTGTAAGCACCACACAATTCCTAAAGGTCCCCAAACAATCACCCCAGGTTGAGCAGAGTACACCACAGCACATTACTGTGGCTTGCTATTAAAGTGCTTGTTCAAGCCTCTCTAAGACACATAGATCCTTATTGACCTTGTCTGATAGCCCTTGTGTCTAACTGTTCAAACAGCTGCTCCACATCCACTCTCCACCCTATTGCAAGTTTTCTCCCTTTGCCTCACAAATACTATGCAGGACACAACAGACAGCTATGACCATTGGGATATTTTTCGCACTGAGATCCAATCTGCTGAATAAACAACACCAGTGCCCTTTCAATCTACCAAAAGCACATTCAACTGTCATTTTGCACTTACTGAGCCTGTAGCTGAATCTTTCCTTGCTGCTGTTGATGTGGCCAGTGTATGGTTTCATGAGCCAGGGGAGTAAGGGGTTGGTTGGGTCCCCCAGGATCACTATTGGCATTCCAACATCCCCAGTGGTAATCTGGCAGTTAGGAAAGAAGATCCCTGATTGTAGCTTTCTGAACAGTCCTGTGTTCTTAAAGATGTGAGCATCATGCACTTTCCCTGAGCAGCCAACATTGATATCAGTGAATCGTCCCCAATGATACACCAGCGCTTGCATAAGCATGGAAAAGTAACCCTTTCTGTTGATATAGTCTGTGTGGGAAGGTGGTCTGGGGCCAAAATGAGGATGTGTGTGCCATCTATCACTCAACTGCATTTTGGGAATCTTATAGTTGCAAAGCCAGTCTCAGTGTCCTGCACATTACCGAGAGTCACAGTCCTGCGTAGCAGGAGACAATTAATGGCCCCGCAGTGGATTTTCCCCCTCCAAACTTCCCACTGACAGGTACCAATCCGGTGTTGCAAATTTCCACGTGATCACTACTCCCTTCTCCACTGTCAGTGCAGCTCTCAGTTTGGCATCCCTGTATTGAATGGCCGGGATGAGCTTGGCACACAGATCCAGGAATGTGGCCTTGTGCATGTGAAAGTTCTGCAGCCATTGCTTGTCACCCCAAACCTGCACTATGATTTGATCCCACCAGTCAATGCTTGTTTGTCAGGCACAGAAGCGGTGCCTCATTTTCTGCAGCAAGTCTGTGAATGACACCAACAACCCTGAATTGGTTTTTGCTGTGTTCCACAACAAACTGACCATGAGGAAGAGAAGTTGGTTTTTTACCCATGAAGGCTTATGCCCGAATAAATCTGTTAGTCGTTAAGGTGCCACCGGACTCCTCATTGTTTTTGTGGATGCAGACTAACATGGCTATTCCTCTGATACTTGTGACCATCAGGAAATTGTCATGTTCCCTGTGTTTCTTCTTGAGGCTCTGCAAATACCAGAGGAAAGTGTGTCCTTTGCTTGCAATGCTCATGACAATAGTGCAGAGCTGTGCAGGCTCCATGCTTCTGTCATAGAGGCAGACAGTGACAAGTCCTGCTCAGGTTCATGGGAAAGTCAAAATAGTGTGAAAATTATGGGATAGAGATGACATTATGGGATGGAGAACACTGTCTTATGGGAAATTGACCCCTTGCTCCCTGTTATCACTGTGTGAGTCATTTCTGCCTCACCATATGTTGCCAAAACTACCCAAAAGACATTGCGCCGTATGGTAGTGGATTGCAACTGGGATACCTACCCATGGTGCACTGCACTGTGCATTGACACAAGCACTCCATGTGAATACAAGGTGTGCTGAAGCCAGGAGCTAAAGTATCCATGTGCACAAGTGATATACTAACTGCGGTGGCAGTAGTCCAACATAACTTTTGCCTGCAAAACTTTGTAGTGCAGACATGGCCTATGAGTACAATTTTCAAAAGTGTCTATATGATTTAGGAGCCTACATTCTATTTTCAAAGGAGATCTAGGCACTAAGGAGCTTAAGTGTCATTTTGAAATTTTTACCTTATATCTAGTTTGCTCAAAGAAGCAGTGAAAAATATAGCAATCCATACAAATGCCATTATTTTCTCCTCCACTGAATAAACAATTTTAACATAAATAAAAAGTAAAGTTTTTCTGTTGTCTTGAACTAGCAGCTCCAGCTTCTGTAGCTCTAATGCCCTAAACAATATGCTATATAGCCTGCTAATAGAAAAAGAGATTTGTTCAATACTTGAACAATTCTCTAGGTTAATAAAATACATAATAAATTCTCTAAACTGTACAAACACACACTGAATCCTTAGCCCCACTCCAGTCCTGTACAAGCACACAAGTATGCTGAAATTCTCTGGAATATTTTGATCTGGTTTTTTTCCTCCAAAGATGACACATTTCCACTAACTTGCCACTGAGCAAATGTTTCCCCTTTGAGCCTGAAGGGATCCCATAGGTGTCTTTTCATTGACTTCAGTAGGAGTTTGGTAAAGTACTTAGAACTCATGAACCAACCACTACTAGTTTATCAATAAGAGTATGTTTGCTTTTGTTTTTAAAATGGTGCACTTTGCTTTATTGTCATGAACAAGTTGCTTTCTGACTGGCAGTCCAGTTTCATTCCCCTCACTCTTCCACCCCTTTATCTTTAATCAATACTTATACCACATGAATTCTGTGGTAATCAATAGGATTTCTTGACAGCTGATTTATTCACTGATGTTAAAGTAAAAGAAAACCCATCTTTTATCAGAGAATGATGCCCCTCTACTCAGCAGACTAACTGGCTAGTATGGATGCCATATTCTGTATTGCAATTGTCAATGATTGCAAAGTATTATCAGAACTAATGAAAGGTTAAAAAAAAAAAGATAAATCCATGAACCCATCAGAAAACAGATTTTTGAATGTATAGCACCACCTAGAATAAGTCATTGTAAGATAACTTTAGCACAGGATCAGAGTTAGTTGCTTTTAAAATACACATCACAGCTTTGCATCAGCATTTACACAGTACAGAAGTGAGAGACTATTATCTTGTGACCACATTTTGTTCCACTGCCATTTTCTCTTGAAGGTCAACCATCCAGCAACCTCACTGGCTCAAACAAAGTCACTATGGTGTAGTCCATGAATAAGAACATGTGTATACTTGCTATAGGTCTATCATAAAAGCTTTGACCAAAATTTTGAACGTGGGTGCCTAATTTCATATTTAGGCATCTAAATAAGTTGCCTGATCACGAAGGGTGCTGAGCGAGCGCCAACAATTATAATGGGCTTCCATAGGACCACTTGGGTAAGTAAGGCCTATTCATGTGAGCAAGGTTTGGCAGGTACAAGGATTCATGTTTTATTTAGTTTTTACTATTTAAACAGCTAACTGCTGTCTTTAGAGATATCATATTTTCATATGACTGGACTGATCTTTTTCTAAGTAGGCTTCTAAATATGAAAGGAAGAGATCAAATATTTCAAGTTTTCTAAAAATACTGTCCTACTAAAAATAAAGCTTTTATGACAGACCAATAAGAAATATACAAATTGACTTTCTGGATTACACCAAAAAGACTGTGTTTATGCCAGAGAGGTCATCAGATGTTTCAGAGTAGTCAGTGGAAATTAATAGAGTTAAACCCATTTATACCAAGACAGAAATTGTCCCTATATCTTTAAACGGCTGCTCTATTCTTTTCTAGCATGGATTCTTCTCTTTTAAGATGTTAAATGCTTTGGATCAGACAATTATGTTAGCTGTAGTAAGAATTAAACTGTATTTACTCTTATGCAAGACAGTCAGACGTTTTAATGAGTGTACATCTGTTGCAGCCCCAGAACCAAGATTGGACTCAGTGCCAAGTTCATCCCTGGTGTAACTCCATTTAATTCCACAGAGTTATATGAATGTGTCTCATTACCTTTAAAATATAAGGAAGCTACTTTAACTGAAGTCTGTGCAGCATCCATGCAAATTTATAACACCCTAATCGTCTTGCCCAGGAACAACATTTGGAGGGGAAGTTGTGCGAGGATCTCTTAACTTGCATGAAAGGCAAGATCATTCACCTCCAGAGCACCACTCTCTTTTGTCCCAGGTGGCCACCCTGTACTGCCAAGAATCCATGGATGAATGGGTATGGTATAGACAGGGGTTCAAGCAACAAATTTTTTGGTGGCCTCAAAGTGCAGCCACCAACTCTTCTTGCTGGTGGCCATTATGACAATTTTTCCAAAAAACTTAATTAGCTTTAGGAAAAACAAATAAATATGTACACATACCTATCCAAATCATTGTAATTTATTTATGTAGAGGTTTTTTTGCAGACTTAATAATAATAATAACAATGTACAGTACAGTTGTTTCTATTATTCACTGGACCTAAACAGAATAGAAAAACAAATAAGGTGTTTTGCACGTTTTTGTCTTTTTTGTTGTTGTTCCTTTTGCTTTTTTGGTTTCTGTTTGTTTTTTAATAGAATTGCTAGCTAGTAAGTATGCTTCTTTGAAAAGGGATATTTGTATGTTAATATCTCTTTTCACAGCAGCAGACTTGTTAGCTAGCTGGGAGGCAGTGAAAAGTGATATTAACAAACATACACATATCACTCTTCACAACAGATTTACTCAGCCCTGGCAAGCCGGGGGACAAATTAAGCCTTGGATGGATAGGGAAGCATTGGGGGCCAGAGGTGATGGGGTGGATGGGTCATGGGCAGTGGGAGGCAGTGGGGGCCAGAGGCAATGGGGGTAGGGGAGTTGAGCCTGAAGCCCAGTGGCCAGAGCCTGCTGCCACATGGCTGAAGCTTGCCGCCTGTCACCCCAGGGCGGGAGCCAGAAGCCTGAGTCCCCTGCCCATGGGAAGGTGGAGAACTGACACCAGCTGTCTGCTTCTCCGGCATTTGTGGCTCCAGAGGGGGGGCAGGTCCCAACCTGTACTTGCAGACCCAGGGGAGGGGTAAATGCTTGCCCCACCCCCATCACCGCCCAGGTGACTATGGCCACAAGAAAAGCCTCTGGTGGCCACATTTGAGAAATGTTGGTATAGAAGGACCAGGGCACGAAACATAAACCTGCCCTCTACCTCTATTGAATCCCATGGTGAATTCAATAAGGAGTTAATACAAGCTGTGGATCCCTTACATCACGAGTAGTCAATAGGTGGCCCGCAGGCCAAATTCAGACCACCAGATACTTTTGAACAGTCTCCGAAACCTTTTTCTTGACTTGGTATTGTCATTATTGTTATTATTTTCTCTGGAGTCTGGACCTTGACTCTACCTTGACCAAGAAATTTGGACCTTAGCAAAAACTATTTGACTACCGCTGCCTTACATTCTGAGGAACCCCCTTCCAGGGAAATTTCATGAGGCAGCTGTCAATGAAGGGAACCTAGACACTAGAGGTTGAAGGGAGCCATGCTGCTGAAGTTAATCCAATTCTTACTTGAAAAGGAACTGGAGGAATTGACTCTACGAGCCAGATCCTGCAAGGTACTGAGTACCCTCAACTGCTATTTGACTTGGGATATGAGAGCACTCAGGACCTCCCAAGAGGCATTCAGCACCTTATAAAATTGGGTCCCGTATTAACAACTGGAATTCAAGAACTGTCTGTGAAAGCAAAAACAGCTTTATAAAGAAAATATTAAGAAATGGAATATGCAGACTACAAAGTTTGAATGAAATGCATCTTTGGTTTATCTGAGAGTTAAGTGTATGCAAATCATGTTCAGTTTTCTCTGATTTTCTGTAGAATGTGGGTTGAAGATATATTTGGGATATACATTTCTCCATGTATAATCTGTTAAAATATTTTTTGCATTTACTGTTAAGAACTCTTAGATCAGTGTAAAAACACAGAAATAAGATTGTGATATTTTGTACTGCCAAACAAATACCAGTTTCCTCCATCAAATTCAGTCACATTCAGAGATATGGTCATGCCACTTCTTCTATTCTGGTTTGAGGCCCTACTGAGATTCTCGATGTGCAAAATTAGTGACCAATTCTGCTGCCATGGACTTCAGCGGGAGCAAGACTGGGCCTTTAAGGAGGTAGTTTAGTACCTAAAATATCTATTACAATGTACTCTGAAGCATGACTATCAGGTTTTTTTATGACAAGTCTGTTATGCAAATAAATTCCACACATCAGTACTTCTCAAGTCTAAATATATGAAAGTAGGAAATGAGAAAACAGCCAAACAAGAAGTGAATAAGAAGCTAACTTTCTCCAAAGTCAGAACTCCACCTGATAAAAACAGACCTTATCTAGATAGTCCAGTTATAAAATGATGAATAAATCCTAAACTGCACTGCAAAATGCCATTTATACTGATAACATCTTTAATAACGATGTAGGACATCAGTAATTCTTATCATGCTAATTTTTGTTCAGATTCAGGATCAAATACTGGTCCCACCCAGCATGTAGACCAAATTACTGGGCTGTGTGCTGGGAACTCAGAGGAGATAAAGATGGGACGGGGAGGATGCTCTAAAGCCATGGTGATGAGTGCAGTATAAGAAACTAGATAAAAATAAATATAATGAACATGATTCTATGGGAATCAAGAATCAGAGAAATTAGCCACTTAGTCCACAGAAAAATACTACAGCCATTCAGTGGCTGCAACTGCAATCTCAAATCTGTGGTAGGGTCTAGTTCATGCTCCAAGAGGGGGCCAAAGAATGACCAGTGCATCTGTGAAGTGCACTAGCAACAAAGCAAAGCTGAGCTGATCCTTAAGTAGACCAACAGCAATTCTAATACGTACTACTTTGCAATTCTATAGCACCTTTCATACAAGAATCTTAAATCTCCTCAGAAATATCAGTTGATCCACACAACACCACTTTGAAGTGGACAAGAATTGTTATTCCCATATATTGCCTAAGGAGAAAATAAAAACCAAAAACATTAATTGACTTTGCCAAGTCAGCAGTGGCAAGGGAAGGAATGGCAATCAATATTGAACTCATTGCCCTCACCTCTAACCATTAGAATACATACACTCTCTCTGTTGTCATTTGCTTTCACTATTCAGATCACATTCTTAAGATTGTCAAGAATATACTACAAGGTCAAACTTTAAATTGATTGTCAGTAATAATAATTAGGCAGATTTCTTGAATCTGAACAGGTCAGAAGAATATGGAGAATTCAGTGGGATTATTTAGGATTTATTTCCTGTCACTGTATGTAACAAGGAATCAAAATTAGTTTTTTTTTATTTTGAGGTCTTTGAAATGAGATCTGCTTTTGGGAAGCATTGTTTTTGAAATGACGAAGCTCAGTAAGGCCCCATTCCGGCAAAGATCTCTTAGAAGGGGGCAACCCACCAATGTTTGTCCCCCCTTGCAAGACTAGGAGTACTTGTGGCACCTTAGAGACTAACCAATTTATTTGAGCATGAGCTTTCGTGAGCTCACAAAAGCTCATGCTCAAATAAATTGGTTAGTCTCTAAGGTGCCACAAGTACTCCTTTTCTTTTTGCGAATACAGACTAACACGGCTGTTACTCTGAAACTTGCAAGACTGGGACCTTCATCAGTGATCACAGTATGCATTTAGGCCAACATTTTCAAAAAGGCTGCTAATTTTCGGTAAGTCAATTTAAATATCCAAAATCTGAGGCACTTAAAATTTTAGACCATTTTTGAAAACTTGGTTATAAGCATAGACGGAATGTTCAGCTTTGTACAAGACAAATAAAGAGTCTCCCAGTACCAAATAACTTAGAAACAGAAGAGACATTAATTTTTAAAATACACACACAGATCAAATCTAGAGAGGTGCTGAGCACCTACTAAGCCCTCAAAACTCCTAGTGAAGTCACTGAGTGAGTTGCAGGTCAGCACCTAAGAATTTGACCTCATAATGGTTATGAATATACGAATAATCATATATGCTACCTGTGTGTTCTGAAAGTGGTTCCTACTTTAGTATAATATTCTATAAACACATGCCACTATAGCACTGTGAAGGAGCACTGAGCAGAATCACATATTCCAAACACCTATACAAACTGATTAATAATATGACTGTATCTTTTTGCCAATAATATGGCTTGCAAAATATAGTCTGATTTCTCCCACTTAGTGGTGTGTGCTTTTTCAGAAAGCATAATAGCTAATACCTACATACTGCAGTGGTTTATCTGTCGGTCCACCAATAACTTTTTTTTTTTTTTAAAAAATTCACCCAAAATTTCGCTAGTTATATTGCCAAAGAGTGAATACAAAGCTGATTTAGCTAACAAAATATTATTTGAACCCAGACTATGTCATGCACTGCCTGAGAGATATGAACAACTTTGCATGTTAAAAATATAATTAAATTACATTTCCAAATATAAAGTGTACAGATGTTTCACTAGTTTTTTATAAAAAACAAACCAAAAAAACAAGATCTCCCAGACAGTTAGCAGTGCATCTTTTCTTGACACCTATAAGATGTCTGTGAAAGAGATGTCAAGAGATTTTTTGTACTTTAACAGGCTTTAAATCACAGATCAAATTTACAGGAGAGCTCACAAAGCCTCACTGGATCCCATGGCCTTGGGGTTAGTGCAGTGTTGTTATTCTAAGTGCAGGGTTATTATTATCCAGTCTAGTTTTCAGCGTTGGGGCTTTTACCCTTTCCCCTGAAAGGCTTCTCCAGTCTCTCAGATCTCAGTGTAAATAAGGGTTGAAGGGAGGGGTTCCTCTGAAACTTTTTTGACAGAATCTGGTTCTGCACAGCAACACAGCTGGAAGGGGCAGTCTCCCCGCGGCCCCCCGCCGCAGTCCCCAAACCCTACCGTGAATGTGGAAACAGACCAAACCTGCAGACACGGTGCACGGAGAGGCAGACACTCACCTTGCCCTGGAGTCTGGTGCCGTGCCCGCTGCCGCCTTCTCGCTCCGCCTGCTCGACAGGCAGAAGCAGCCGCGGCTCAGCCCCAGGAACCAGCCCTGCGGAACCTTTCCCCTTCTGTTTTGATTTTCGATTGACCACGTCAGTCTAGACCACAAGACCCGGATCTGCCGGTTCAGAGACAGGGGAAGCGCTTTCCCGGCCTCCCTCTCTCTGCTCTCACGTCTAACTGGGCGGCGCGGAGCGCCTGGCACTGCCCACTGCATTCAGGCGGGGGTGTCCCCGGCAGCAGGCAAAGCCAGGATGCAACGGCGCCAGATTCAGCGTCCTTCACTGGAGAGGGGACCAAGCAAGATTTGGGGTGAGTGGCTCGTGTCTCAGGCCATCATGAGACCAGGGAGATTTCCACACGCACAAACAGACGGCTGGTGAGTGGGGCTGTGAGGGTCTTATTTGAATCACACAGCTGGATCCTCCATCTCCTGAGGGGCACTAAACGACACTGGGGTAAGAAATCCCGCTCCTCCCCCCCCCCATCTTTTAATTCATAGCAACGTGACACACAGCACCCAATTGTGTTTACACAGCCAAAAACTGCCTACACCAATAATCTGAAATCCAGGGTTGTGAATGTTTACCTGCCCAGTGTCAGGCATGTCATGTAACATTTTTATATATGACCTATCAAAGGGCCAAATATATATAATCCCAATTTAAATTTAACTGACCAATTAAACTGGATGTATAGCTTATAGAATCATAGAACTGGAAGGGACGTTGAGAGGTCATCTAGTCCAGTCCACTGCACTCAAGCCAAGAATAACTATTATCTGGACCATCCCTGACAAGTGTTCCTACAACCTGCTCTTAAAAATCCCCAATGATGGAGATTCTACCGCCTCCATAAACAATTTATTCCAGTGCTTAACCATTCTGACAGTTAGGAAGTTTTTCCTAATGTCCAGCCTAAACTGCCCTTGCTGCAATTTAAGCCCATTGCTTATTGTCCTATCATCAGAGGTTAAGAAGAACAATTGTTCTCCCTCCTCCTTGTAACAACCTTTTATGTACTTGAAAACTGTTATCATGTCCCCTCTCAGTCTGCTCTTCTCCAAACTAAACAAATTCAATTTTGTCAATCTTCCCTCATAGGTCATATTTTCTAGATCTTTAATCATTTTTGTTGCTATTCTCTGTACTTTCTCCAATTTGTCCACATCTTTCCTGAAATGTGGCATCCAGAACTGGACACAATACTCCAGTTAAGGCCTAATCAGCGCAGAGTAGAGCGGAAGAATTACTTCTCGTGTCTTGCTTACAATACTCCTGCTAATACATCCCAGAATGTTTGCTTTTTTTGCAACAGCTTTACACTGCTAACTCATATTTAGCTTGTGATCCACTATGACCTCCAGATCCCTTTCCACAGTACTCCTTCCTAGGCAGTCATTTTCCATTTTGTATGTGTGGAAATGATTGTTCCTTCCTAACTGGAGTACTTTGCATTTGTCCTTATTGAATTTCATCCTATTTACTTCAGGCCATTTCTCCAGTTTGTCCAGATAATTTTGAATTTTAATCCTATCTTCCAAAGCACTTGCAATCCCTCCCAGCTTGGTATCGTCCACAAACTTTATAAGTGTACTCTCTATGCCATTATCTAAAGTCTTTGCTTCACTGGAGCTGCTTTGCATCAGAGAGCATACTAGTGAATCTGGCTCAAAATATTTACATATCCCAGGGGTGCAAAGTGATATAATTTTCAAGCAGAGCACTGCCCTTAAATCCCCAGTATGTGTACAGTTAGTGATACACACAAGGAAAGCAACTACTTTAAGGCCTCTCAATTTTCAGTATCTAGTATTGGCTAAGCAATCCATAGCTTGATGTCCCTTTTCATAAATGGAACTGGAGGAAGATGCATACAGTAACTGATTACACAGAGAGACTCCCACACACACACTGTGAACTAGTGGAGAATTCACATTGCCATCCCAGCAACCTGTCTTTTCGCTCTTGCTTGGGATCTTATTAATCAAAAAGCTTGTGCTGCATATAAGAGTGTATCGTAGAATCATAGAATCATAGAATATCAGGGTTGGAAGGGACCTCAGGAGGTCATCTAGTCCAACCCCCTGCTCAAAAGCAGGACCCATCCCCAATTAAATCATCCCAGCCAGGGCTTTGTCAAGCCTGACCTTAAAAACTTCTAAGGAAGGAGATTCCACCACCTCCCTAGGCAACGCATTCCAGTGTTTCACCACCCTCCTAGTGAAAAAGTTTTTCCTAATATCCAACCTAAACCTCCCCCACTGCAACTTGAGACCATTACTCCTTGTCCTGTCCTCTTCCACCACTGAGAATAGTCTAGAACCATCCTCTCTGGAACCACCTCTCAGGTAGTTGAAAGCAGCTATCAAATCCCCCCTCATTCTTCTCTTCTGCAGACTAAACAATCCCAGTTCCCTCAGCCTCTCCTCATAAGTCATGTGTTCCAGACCCCTAATCATTTTTGTTGCCCTTCGCTGGACTCTTTCCAATTTATCCACATCCTTCTTGTAGTGTGGGGCCCAAAACTGGACACAGTACTCCAGATGAGGCCTCACCAATGTCGAATAGATCACGTCCCTCGATCTGCTCGCTATGCCCCTACTTATACATCCCAAAATGCCATTGGTCTTCTTGGCAACAAGGGCACACTGCTGACTCATATCCAGCTTCTCGTCCACTGTCACCCCTAGGTCCTTTTCCGCAGAACTGCTGCCTAGCCATTCGGTCCCTAGTCTGTAGCTGTGCATTGGGTTCTTCCGTCCTAAGTGCAGGACCCTGCACTTATCCTTATTGAACCTCATCAGATTTCTTTTGGCCCAATCCTCCAATTTGTCTAGGTCCTTCTGTATGCTATCCCTGCCCTCCAGCGTATCTACCACTCCTCCCAGTTTAGTATCATCCGCAAATTTGCTGAGAGTGCAATCCACACCATCCTCCAGATCATTTATGAAGATATTGAACAAAACCGGCCCCAGGACCGACCCCTGGGGCACTCCACTTGACACCGGCTGCCAACTAGACATGGAGCCATTGATCACTACCCGTTGAGCCCGACAATCTAGCCAACTTTCTACCCACCTTATAGTGCATTCATCCAGCCCGTACTTCTTTAACTTGCTGACAAGAATACTGTGGGAGACAGTGTCAAAATCTTTGCTAAAGTCAAGATACAATACATCCACTGCTTTCCCTTCATCCACAGAACCAGTAATCTCATCATAGAAGGCGATTAGATTAGTCAGGCATGACCTTCCCTTGGTGAATCCATGCTGACTGTTCCTGATCACTTTCCTCTCATGTAAATGCTTCAGGATTGATTCTTTGAGGACCTGCTCCATGTCCTCCCAAATGTGTGAGTTTAGCAACACTGAAGTGAAAGGGGGTGGAGAAGCCACAGATGATCCACTCCTTCCAGCCCTCTGGAGACAACAGACTGCTGTCTGATAGACAGCCCAAGCATTAACTAGTACTCCTAGGGGAATACTGCACCAAAAATTAAAAATTCTGTGCACAATATTTTAAAATTCTGCATATTTGTCAAAATAACACAATACAATCACACCAGTTTCAATTATTTTTGGTCATTTATTTCAAAATACCTGTCAGGCAAGTATGTCTGGAACAATACAGACAACAAAAAAGATCCAGAAAATGTTTTTTGACAAATAGATTCCTTACTAGGCATATTAATACAGAACTCTGAGTAATAATTAATTTAAACTACAATACAGAAATGTATTTCCTGTACCCCCAGAAGCAGTGCAAAGGCTAGGGCGAGTCAGGGGTAAAGGAGGAGCTGAGGGAGAGGGAAATAATTGCTGGGAAGGAGCCTGGGTGTGAATTTGGAGGGTTGTTGGGTATGGATGGGAAAGTATGGAACAGGTCTTTTGCGGGGAGCTTCCCCATGCAGACCCTGGCTGACCCCTAGCCTCTCCCATTCAGTCAGGCACAAGTGTCCCTCCACCCCCACTCAGACACTCACTCCCCCCTTCCCCATGTGTCCTTGCACCACGTGTCCCTCCACCTCAGACACCCACTCCCCCAACCCCATGTGGCTCTGCACCCCCTCCCCTGTCCCTACATGTTTCTTAACCCCCACTCAGCCACCCTGTCCCTATGTGGCCCTACACCCCTCCCCCGTCACAATGTGGCCCCGCACCTCCCTCCCCCCTGGGACCCTGCAGCTCCACTCCCATTCATCCCCTGCCCCAGTCAGTCCTCCGTTTCTAGCCCTTATGGGCCCCTGTCTGATCCCCCAGCACCCCAGGCTGTCTTTGTCCCCATAACCCCTGTCTCCTGACCTGGTCTGACAGGTGCTGTGGAGAAGGCTCTGCAGGCTTTCTCTCTTCCCTAGCTGGCTGGGAGCAGCTGCTGTGTTCTATTGCCACAGTACCCTTTGGTGGGCAAAAGGAGGAACTACAGAAGATATTTGCTGCTGGGATCTGCTGCTCTGTTCTATTGCCACAGCACCCTCTGGTGGGCAAAAGGCAGTACTGCAGCAACTTTTCAGCAGAAGCTTTTTTCTGAGCAAAAAATTAAAAGTATTCACGGCTCATTAATTATGCACACATGCAGTGGCAGAAAATTCCCCCAGGAGTAACTAGCATTGTGTACTGCATAAGACAGACCTTCTCTCCCCACCACAGTGACACTGATACTAAGCTGAAGTAAATAAACTGAAAAATATGAGATATCCAGTAAGTATAATGGGCCTTTTGCAATCATTAAGCCTACAAATTTACCATAATTTACAAGTTTACTGTAAAAAGTTATGATTTAGTCATGGGTATTTTTAGTAAAAGTCATTAATAAATAAATAAACAAAGTCACTGCCTGTGACCTGTCCATGACTTTTACTAAAAACACCCCTAACTAAATCTTAGGGGTGGGAGGGCACTCCCGCAGATGCTGCTGCTCTGGGGGTGGAGCCGCTGTGGAGCCCCACTGCTGCTGAGTGGGCTCTGGGGTCCTGCCAATGCTGCTTCTGGGGAGTGGGCGGCCCGGGGTCCTGTCACTGCTGCTGCTCCAGATGAGGTGGCCTGGGGCCCTGCAGCCGCTGCTGCTCTGAGCAGGGGGAAGCACCCCACCACCCCTGCTGCTCCAGGCAGGGGGCAGCACCCCTGAGCCCTGCTGTTCCTACTGCTCCAGGTAGGGGATGGCACCCCAGGACCTCACCGCTACTGCTGCTCCGGGTGGGGGGGGGGGTGTGTGGCCCGGGGCTCTGCCACTACGGCTGCTCTGAGCAGGGGGAAGCACCCCACCACCCCTGCTCCTCCGGGCAGGAGGCGGCCCGGGGCCCCACCATTGCTGCTCCTGGACAGTGCCCAGGACCAGCTGCCTGGGGCTGTCCAAGCAATAGCTGGTGCAGCTGGCCCTGGGCTGCCTCAGCTGCTCCGGTGGCCCTGGGGTTAGCCACACCAGCCACTGTAGAAGTCACAGAGGTCCCGGAATCCATGACCTTCGTGAAAGACTCACAGCCTTATTCATAAGATGTCACAATAACCTATAACAACAAATGTTGATGGAAAAAGGTACAAAAGGGAGATACAAAAACTGAATTAGTCCAAACAAAAAGGCCTACTGATAAAACTCAAAGACTGTGTTAAGCTTATGCTTGGTAAACAAGAAAAATGTGGAACCAGAAATTAGCAAACCAAAATTGATGTGTCAGAAGCTACGCCTAATTGGCAGACAAAATAATGAGGGGGTGGACCATTCCACCCACCATTCCCTTTGTAGGTCCGTGATGGGGTGACTACCCCACACTCACCCTGCAGGGTTGAATGCAGGCCAGATGAGCTAATTAACCCATTAAGTAGCTGATTAAGGAGGCTCAGGTATAGGCACGGCCTATAAAGCCCAGGAGTTGAAAAAGAAGGGGCTACTGGGAAAAGGCAGACACTCCCAGGGGACAGTGAGTGGAGACTGCAGTCACTCCTTGGGAAGAGGGTAAGGTTACCAACTTTCTAATGGAAGAAAATGGAATACTTTGCCCTGCCCAACCCCTTCCCTGATGTCCCACCCCTTCCCCAGCCCTTTTCTAAGGCCCCACCCCCAAGCCTGCTCACTGTCTCCTTCTGTTGCTTGCTCTCCCCGACCCTTGCTCATTTTCACTGGCCTGGGGGAGAGGGTTGGGGTGCAGGATGAGGGCTTTGGCTGGAGGTGTGGACTCTGGGGTGGGGCTGGGGCACAGGAGGGGACTCTGGGCTAGGGATTTGAGTGTGGGAGAGGGTATGGGCTCTGGGCTGGGGGTGCAGTAACTGGAGTGGGGACAGAAATGATGGGATCAGGGTGTGGAGGGGACTAGAAGTTGGGATGCAGGTGGGGGGGTGAGGGCTCCAGTTGGTGGTGTGGGCTTTGGGGTGAGGCTGGGGATTAGGGGTTTGGGAAGCAGGAGGGGTTTCTGGGCTGTGGCTGAGGGGTTTGGAATACAGGAGGGGACTCAGGGCTGGGGCAGGGGGTTGGGGTGTGGGCTCTGGGAGGAAGCTTAGGTGTAGGAGGGGGTTCTGAGCTGGGGCAGAGGGTTGGGCTGTAGGAGGGGGGTTTGGGGTGCAGGCTCCAGGTGGTGCTGACCTCTGGAGGCCCCAGCATTTCTCAAGGACAGAGGAAGTCGGCACAGCTCCCAGGAAATGGTGATATGTCCCTGTGGCTCCTAGGCAGAAGGGGAGCCAGGAGGCTCCCTCCTTCCCACAGGCACTGTCCCCGCAGCTCCCATTGGCCATGGTTCCCAGCCAATAGGAGCTGCAGTATCAGTACTTGGAGCGGTGTCTGCAGGCAAGGGCAGTACACTGCGCTCCCCTGGCCACCCCTAAATCTAGCAGCCAGAGGGACATGCCAGCTGCTTCCTGGGCGCCATGCGGAGCTGGTCACAGAACCTGCTAGCTCTGCGCTAGCCAGACTTTTAGTGGCCTGTTCAGCTGTGCTGACTGGAGCCCCCAGGGACTGGGCATTCCACTCAAAAACCAGACACCTGGCAACCCTAAAAGAGGGAGGAGGCTTAGGGAATTGGTAGGCCCAGGAAGAAAAAGGGACCTAGCAATAGGAAGAAGCTCAGGGATAGAGCAGTGAGGCCAGAGAGAGAGAAATCCCAGACTGCTGAGCTGAGGGTCCCTGGGCTAGAACCAGGAGAAGAGGGCAGGCCTGGGTTTCCCTACCACCTCTCAGGTGAGAGGCAGTGAGGTAGTGAGCCAGAGGGCTGCCTGGGACTACTGAGTAGCTAAACTCCTCTGGAAGAGGGGAACACAGGTAGTGACATGGCTGGAGGGCTGAGTCACGAAGAGGATGCTGTGGTTCCTGATGCTGCGAGAGAGGCTTTAGGAGTAGGGGGTGGCAGGTTTGTAGAAATTTTGGTGGTGCCCAGTACCTGCCCCCCCACCTGCCTAAGGCTCTGTGAGGGAGTTTGGTTGGGGGGAGGAGGTCTGGGGTGCAGGCCCTGGGCTGGGGCAGGGGATTGGATTGCAGGCTCTGGGAGGGAGTTTGGGGGTGTGTGGGAAGGGGGAGGGAGTGCAGACTGTGGGAGGGAGTTTGGGGATCAGAGGAGGAAGGAGTTGCAAGCTGTTGGAGAGGTGCAGGGGTGGGGATGAGGGGTTTAGGAGGAGGCTTGGGGTTAGGGCAGAGGAGGTGAGGACTGTGGGGTGGGGCTGGGGAGCTCATGATGCAGGAGGGGGCTCAGGATTAGGGCAGAGGGTTGGGGTGTGGGGAGGTCAGGGCTGTGGCTGGGGGTGTGGGCTCTGGGGTTGGGCTGAGGCGTTTGGGGTGCAGGTAGGCTGCCCCCAGGCTGGGGCCAGACAGGAGGACTCCCCCCAGCCCTCTGCCTCCCAGCAGCAGTGAGCTCTGGGGGAGGGGCCCCCCTCTTCCCCCATGGCAGCACACTCATCCCACATCACTGCATGTGCTCCTAGGGCCCCTCTCAGGTCCAGGAAGCCCCCTTGCTTCCCCTGTGGTAGGTGCTGGGGGTGGCTGCCATCACATATGCACCTCTGCCCCTGCTGCTGCCCCTCACTGTAGCCTCACTGGGGATGGGGCTGCCCCTTGCCCAGCATGGGGCAGGAGCAGTGACTGTGGGCAGGGGGGCCCTTTGTGCTGATGGAGGGTCCTGCCAGAAAATGTAAGGGTCAGAGGTGGAAGGGCGGCCTGCCCTGCCACTAGTGGATGGAGGGGGGGGTGCTAGGACCCTGCGGCAGCAGTTGATACCGGGAGCCAGCAGAGTGGAGTCTGCATGGAGCTGCAGGGGAGAGGCAGAGAGGCTCCAGGACCCAGGAGAGATGCATGAGGGCAGCAAGTGGGGTCCAGGGGACACTTAGGGGAGCAGCAGGCAGGGCCAGGAGAGAGACCTGGCCCCAAACATTGGTGGAGCCTGGGCCCTGAATATTGCTGGAGGCTGGGCACCACAGGCCCATACAACTCGCTGCCCCTGTTTAGGAGGACAGCAGTGACAGTGTGCAAACTGTGGACTGGAGGTGAGGGGATATCGGCCTCAAGCTAATCCTCAGAGTACCAGGAGGAGGCACCAATTCAGTGGTGAATGTTGAGGGTCCTTAAAGAAAAAGACTTTGAGGAGAAAAATTGGCTATTGGAGCAAACTTCACTATCATGGCCGCAGCTGCCACCCCACTGTCTCCTGAGAACCAGGGCCTCCATCACCCTGAGAGATGTCCTGAGCAGACTGGGCCAGAGAGGGACCCAAATGACATCAGCACCTGTACAGATGCTCCAACTGAATCCTAGACACCATCTAGGATGAAACGGGATTGGACTTTAACAGCAGCAGCAACTCTAGCCCATATCAAAGAATGTCCTTTCTTTCACCCAAAAGGACAATTAGTCCTTTCTCTTTAGTGCCATCTAAAAGACTGTCAAATTTTTTTTCTTCAGCTAACGGAAAAAGGAACAAGGAATGTTTTAGATTTTAAATGCTTTAACTATTTCCTTTTCTGTATCTTTTAATAAACGTCAAATGGATTTTTAATGGTGTTTGCACCATAGTACTGAGTAGGCTGAGGTCTCTGTATAACAAACCCAGGACCTTATTTAACACTGTTTAATGTTGGACAGTGATGGGTTGTTAACAATATTGGCACATATATTACATCTAAATGAATACAACAGGTCTTACGCATATATAAATGAGTAAACAAAGCATCAGTCCAGTTATTGTTGGCTTTGCAGTATGATCATTTTATTTGTTGATCAGGAAAAATTTTCCTATTTCAAAAGAAAATATTGAATAATATTAGAAAAGAGTATTGTAATCATACAGCCAACTAACTGAAATCTTAAATCATTTATTTGCATGACAATTACAAGAAACTTGAAAATTTAGAAAATGTCAGACTTTTTCAGTCTTGATCAGGAGCTCAGTTATCACAGCATTATAGATAGATCTAATATTTATTTATTTAAGGGAACTGTTGACCTCTTACTAAAACGTAGTGGGTGGGTGGGTTTGGTTGGCTAGCTCCCTGTACCAAAAAAAGGGGGAAGGGCTGTAGGTAACCAGGACCCTGATAGTCCCCAGGGACAATGGGGCAAGGCCGAAGCTCCAGGTCAGCCTGATTGAGAGGGCCGGCAGGCTAATGAGGAAGTCAGGGGTCCCATTCTCTGTGTGAGCTGGAACTGCCTGGGCCAGAGCAGAGCCAAATTAAGGAGAGAGCACGAGCCTGAGCTGAGACACAGAGCTACGCTGGCCAGAGGAGCAGCCCAGGGGGCTGGAAGCAGACCTCCAGCAGCAGCGCTGGGGCTGGAGCTGGGTGCAGTTAGCAGCTGGGAAGAGCGATGGGAACCCTGGGCAGAGGGCCCAATGCAGGGAGATGCTCCCAGGCAAGAGGCCTGGGAGGTTAGACTTGAGTGGCATGGATTGTAACCCCAAGAGGGGGGCCAATGCTGGAAAGGGTCCTGCCACCTAGAGTCTGAGGGTGTGTGTCCAGAGTCTGAGCAAGTGCCTGAGCCATGGCATTCCTGCAGCACAGCCAGGGCCTGAGAAGGAGGCCTGGGACATGTGAGGGACAGACTATGAACTTCTCTTGTATTCCAGAAACTGCTGTTTGTGATATCCCTGTGCGACAGAGCAGGGTTATGTATTTTTCTTTAACCTTTCCCATTTTTTTTCATTTTTTAAATGGATTTCTGTTAAATTATATTTGCTTGAACCATATGCAATGATCAGTGTGTCAGTGAAGCTTCCACAGTGCAGAGAGTACCCCGAAGTGAGGACACACTAGCCCCTGTCGTAAGTGACTGTAAGATTGGGGGTCAAACCCCCAGGAATCCTGGTCCCAACCTTGTCAGGGTTATGAGGACTCTGCCACACTGGAGAGTCGAAGGTAACTCCTCGAGGTCGGGCAGGGATCTGGGTAAAGGGAGTGGGAGCAAGGACTCAGATCCTTTCACTAGCCAATTTCACCAGGGTAGTGTATAAGCCAGGAAAGTTCCCCCAAATAGTGGGACCATTCCCCTGCTTACATAATGTACTCCTGGGGGAATTGTGCATCACTGCGTGTGCGCAGAATTCATGGCTCCCACAGATTTCTTTGCTTATCTGCAGAAAAATGACTTCTGACAGAAGTTGCAAGAGTGGTCATGCGCCCATGCCCTAGCAGTGCAGACAGGTCGGTTTGGGCACCCAGAGCAGCTGGTAGAGACGTAAATCATGGCTGGTGGGGGGGGTTAGGTAGTCATGTGTATGAGAGAGCCACTCTGTCCCTCTTGCTCACTATTGCAGCACACTCAACATAGAGGGGCAGGGCTTTGGGGTATTTCTGAAAATGTAGGCGCAGGGCAGGCTCTGTTTCCTCTGGTAAAGGAGAATGTAGCAGCCTGCCTGCTTAGTGAATTGTTCCCATTGTTCTTAGTGAATTCCCCCAGGAGTATAAAACAGGTGTAAAAATTTAAGGCTCCTTTACATTACCGGAGTGGTGGAAAGGAGCCTTATTGTACAGGACAGTATGGCCTTATAAATGCTTATGGTGCTTTAGGGATTAGAACTGGTCTAAATTTTTGGTCTGAAAAAACTTCCTAACAAAATGTGCTCCATGAACTGTTTACTACTGACCATTTTGGAGATGGTCAGTAGCCAGTATAAATTGTGAGTTTGAGTCCCCAGCCATCACTTGATCTTCAGTTGCCTGTGATGTAACACTGAGCATATAGCTGCATATATTTGTTGACTAATAATTAGAAGTAAAGAGTCAATACTAGCTATATTACTATTAGACAGAAGGAGGTTGATTTCCTCCAATGCACCTCGCTCCCATTCTCCATCCATTGTATTGTAGTTTAAATAAATTACCAAAATTTAAACTAGCCGGATTATATTGCATTATTTTGACAAAAAATGCAGAATTTTAAAATATTGTGTGCATAATTTTTAATTCTTTGTCACAGAATTCCCACAGGAGTAATAATGATAGGACTTGGTCTCAACACCAGACTGGTAATATTGTTTTAAACTGAAATTTATAAATTCTATTTGTGATCTCGTCCCTAATTAACACCTACAATTTAGCCTGCTATGGATGAGACAGTTACTTGCTCCTCCCTATTCTCTCTCCTCAAAGATTAGGATTATGTTTTCTTTTGTTTATCTCCAGTTCTTTCATGGCACCTCCCCTCTCTTCAAGTAACTGTTAAATCGGTTATTGGATTAGTAATCTCCTCTCATGCCTTTTTCAGGATCCTGAGATTATGAGGATAACCTATGCAACAATGCTATAAGAACAAGGATTGTTCTTACTGGAGAAAAGGTGTTTAAGAGGGGATATGTTAGTCTTCAGGATGTACAAGGGATACCATGAGAACATGTGGATAAGATATTTGAACGGAATCGGTGATAAACCAAAGGACTCAGGAAGAAAGTGGTTAGAGACATGGCCTAAAACTAAGTAAACTATATTTGAGAAGAGCTTTGTTTGAGACACAGTTTTAATACAGAGGGTTGTAAATTTTACTTTCAAAGGTCAGAGAAGTTGAAACAACTCAGTCTAGGTCCTCTTTCAACACTGCTAATACTTGAAAGAAAATATCTGGCCACAAGGTGGTTGACATTTTAATCAATGCTTTTGTCACATCAAGAACTAACAATTGTAATTTTTGTCTGTAGATCTTCCAGTTATATTCTATTCATACAATGTTCAAAAATTATATTTCCTATATGGATTAAGTCTGCCTATCCTATCTTTATGTTAAAAGTTTCTTCTGTATCTAGTAATGGGTTCACTTTAATAATTTTGTACTTGCTGTGTAAGGCTTATTTGGCATAACTCCCACTTTGTATAAGATGTTCTGCTTTCTTACCCACCAGGATACTCCCTGTTTTTCAGCTTGCAAAAGGATTTGTGGATTGTATGGTTTTTTTGCGTTATTTGGCTCTTTGGCTCATCCTGAAAGTGACTGAGCTATCTTGGAACTCAATTCCACTAAAATTCAAGCTCTTAAGGGTGAATTCTGACTGCAGATACAAAATAACAGTTGTTTTAGTTAATTTAAGTTGCCCCAGTACCAAGCACCATTCAAAACCTTTAAACAAAATCACAGCAACATATCACTATTTTTTTCGTAAAGCCACTTACTGTGTATGCATCCACAAGTAGCAGCCACTAGAAGATGTATGTGACATACATACATACACACACCATTCTAAATGTATTCTTAATATAGTATTAGAACAAACCCCCAACAATAACCCTGTAGTCAAATTCTGAATTCTTGGCTCAGTTTTTAGTTTGTTTTGAGACAAAACTCCCATTAATTTCAAAAAGAGTTTTGCCTGAGAGAGAATTCATGATAATGTTGAAATAAGGAACGGTACAGAGTTCAAGCATAGAAGTTTCTGGTTGTCGGGGGATAAGGTACAGATTATCAGGGGGTGCAAAATTCAATTTAGGAGCTGGTGGAGCAAGGATCACATAATAATCTGCAATCTCCCCGACTGGGGGAAAAGTTTAACCGGTCAGAGTACAGACATCAAGATATGGGGTAAGTTATCCACACAATGGCTATGTTCAGTATGCTGGGCATAGTGAGTGAATACGGGGGTGGGGATGGGTCTACCCTCATTTGGTGGGGTTTAATGTTCAGTGGGTTTACGGTTCCAGTTCATACGGCCCGATGGGGAAGGTCTCTCAGTCTCTTTCCCACAGTGCGTGCGCAATGTGTATTACTAATTAGTTTTAGCCAACACAATAAGATCAATGGGGAGTTTTTATACAGGACTGTCCTATTTTCCAAAATACAGATGATCTAGGCTACTATTTACATACATAAATGTAATCAGTGTTCCCAACAAATTTTTTTTAGATTCCTCCATGTCACTTTCAGGATGAGATGATCTTAATGCAAGCAACAAGGTCCAAAACTTTACTAATTTATAAAAAAAACCAACATATACATTTTCCCACATTTTTGTAAATTTACATGATCTTACAAAAGACTTACACCAGATGAAGATTTGATTCCTACCATCACAGATAATTGCCTTTTTAGCAAGATGGTTGCCACTAGAAACCGGCTCAGAAATGCCAGCTGTAATTTAAAATTTAAATTACTGTGGTAAGTGCTTCTGAAATTTAAAACAGACTACAAGATTAGTAGACTGAACAAAATGAGTACACTTCTAGATTTTTTTTAAAGTATTTTTTTAAGGAAAATTCTAAGGACTGTTGCAAAATTTTAATTCAGATCTTTGTGCATTACAGGATATAGAATCTCATAGAGGGTTTCACAACACTAGATGTTTGATTCCCCTGGAATACACTTGCTTTCCCTTCAATTCACTTGAGAAAGCCACATAGTCCGTGAAGTCTACCTGCACATTCACATACCATGTTGTTCATTACTATTTGTATTGTACTTATTTATGCCTTTTAAATTATAAACTCTTTGCTGGGGGAAGTTTTTTGCTGTTGTAGACAGTGTCTTAATCTGTTAATACATACCTATGGCTCTCCTTTAAGTTTAAGGAATAGAAATCTGTTTTGAATGCTGATGGACCAGGGATCTAGTTCTAGTGTTATGTAAATGTGACTATATTGTGATTGCATCTATTGTCTGAAAACTGATTCTTTACTCCAGATTTCCATGCAGATCTACCAATGCTCTTCAATTTTGAACTGTAGCATCCTTTGCTATTCCAGTCCCACCTCCACATTCTTATTCTACAGCATTCTGTAATGCACCCTAGCTTCAACCCCAACCAGTTCATCCAAAATACTGCTGCCAAACCATCCGTCTTTTCCACTGTGTCACTCCCCTCCGAAGAGACATCACGGGATACCTACTACAATGCACATTAAATTCTAACTTCTTCTAGTCTTCAAGGATGATATGGCACAATGCCTAACTACATTTATGATTTGTGGGTCTTTTGCACATCACTCCCACACTAATTGATTTCAGCCTTGATATCCCTTCTCTTACAAAGGTCTTTGTCTTCTTTCAGGCTGTCTCTTATGCCTAAATACTGCCCTCCAAACCTGTTGGCTAAGTCACCTCCCTCATTTCATTTCAATTCCTCCTTTTAAAAAAAAAAAAAATCACTTCTGCCATTTTGCCTATTATGGATGAGGGGGAGGAAAGGTAAACAAAAACCAACAACAGAACCATTAAGATGTGTATTTGCCTGACTTCGTCTTAGCGGATGTGCAATGTGCCTCAGGTGTCATGTGACCAGGATTCATCACTGAATCTGGTCTGCTAGTTGGATCATCAGCATCCCCAGCTTGGGCCAGGTACTGATGGGGAGTGCAATGTGAACACTGATCCATGCCCCCCTGTGCCTGACGGAATAGTCATATCCTATAACTCTCATTCTTGTCCTTCCCTTCCCTCCTCTCATTACCCTAACTAATTGTGTCCTGTTGACCAGGGACCATGTCTTTACTTGCTTTGTAAGGCAGACAGTACATTTCAGGGCAACTGGAAAATGCAAAAAGTTATTTTTAAACAGAGAAGTAATAATCACAAAGCAAAGAGCCAGATATTCCTTATTTCTAACCCTGGCTCTGCTGCTGACTTAGCATGTGACATTTGGCAAATCATTTGGGGCCTAATCATGTGAGGGGTTGAGCATCTTCAGTTCCACGCCTTGCAAAACTAGGCTCTTACCTTCTCTAAGATAGCTTTCTGGTGTGCAGAAGCAGTACCAGGAAGGGGAAGAGGACATATGCAACATTATTAACAGGGCAAGACAGCAAAACAGAGCATCCCTAAGGACTTATTGTGAGAGAAAGGGATGTCTCAAGAGATATATTTTGTGACTTCGCATGCTTTAGTAGAGTACAGTGCTTTCAAGTCACACCCCCAATGCATCCTACTGGACTCTACCAAAGGATGCTAGGAGGGGATAAAATGAGATCAAAACCTATGTATCCCATAGGGAGATTGTAATTTTTTTTTAAACATCACAAGGGTTTTAAAATGTAACACTATATAAGTTTTAAAATTTATTAGATGGTAACACTAGCAATACAGAAAATACTTATACCAGTACAAATACTTAGCTCACAGGGGTGAATGTTTCCAAATGGTATGTAATACAGTACCAATGGATTGTGGTGAATTTGTTTTGTGATAATGGCCAAATCCTCACTTCTCTTCCATCATTACTTCAGTATCTATATAACTTTTAGTTCTTTCAGGCCCTGAAATGTATCATTAATATTTTAAGTTTGCTTCTTAAAGGATCCCTAAGAAGGCACCTGTCCTTTTTTTTTTTTTTGGTCATGTTGCTGGTAGAAAGAAGTCAGTATCCATAATTTTTGCTACAATGGTAGGAGTCACTTTCTATCCCCCACAAATGGCAGGAAAATAAACCTTTAAGAAAACAATAATGCTGCTTGATATTGTTGGTTTTCATGTGTAACAGATTGATTTAGAAGCTAAAGGCAGGGAGGTAGCCAAATGATGAAAGATCTAGATGAGAGCAGCATTTTCTAATGAAAACTTGCATTTAGGCTCAATATGTAAATAGCAGCAGTGTGCTACTATTATTCATTCTAGAAAATTTCTTTGCATAAGGATTATTTATCATTTGCTGTTTAAGTTGGAGGTTGTTATCCGGTGTAAACTTAGAATAAGTGTAGCTGGTAGTACTGTATGGTTCACTTCCATATAGTGAAAATCAAATAATCCCTTTTCTTTTGATTTTTCTCTGACTGCAAGACTCCTGTAGTTCTCTCTGAACTGTCTCACAAGACAGACCGGATGGCTTAGTAGTAGCAGGGCTACTTTAGCTCAGTCAACAGAATGCTCTAGGTATTTTACATCACCAGGCACATCTGACATATTCCATCCAGTAGAGGGCAGTGTTACACTTGTACACAAACCAGGACATTGCAACCTATAGGACGAACAACAGGAAAGTTCAGATGACAGCTTAAACTGGGTAGACTTATACAACCAATTATTTTTGTGAACTAATACTCTATTGACTCTAGATCTTTGAATCACTTGAGTCACAAAGTTGCCAACTTGATTATGATTTTATCTGAAACAGAAGCTGCCATAGGAGGAACTCCATTTGATAGACTTGACTGCATGAAGAACAGGAGTACTTGTGGCACCGTAGAGACTAACAAATTTATTAGAGCATAAGCTTTCGTGGGCTACAGCCCACTTCATTGGATGCATAGAATGGAACATATAGTAAGAAATATATATACACATACATACAGAGAAGGTGGAAGTTGCCATACAAATTGTAGAGGCCAATTAATTAAGATTAGCTATTATCAGCAGGAGGAAAAAACCTTTTGTAGCAATAATCAAGATGGCCTATTTAGACAGTTCACAAGAAGGTGTGAGGATACTTAACATAGGAAAATAGATTCAATATGTGTAATGACCCAGCCACTCCCAGTCTCTATTCAAACCCAAGTTAATGGTATCTAGTTTGCACATTAATTGAAGCTCAGCAGTTTCTCCTTAGTCTGTTTTTGAAGCTTTTCTGTTGCAAAATTGCCACCCTTAAACCTTTTACTGAGTGGCCAGAGAGGCTGAAGTGTTCTCCTACCGTTTTTTGAATGTTATGATTCCTGATGTCAGATTTGTGTCCATTTAGTCTTTTGCATAGAGACTGTCCGGTTTGGCCAATGTACATGGCAGAGTGGCATTGCTGGCACATGATGGCATATATCACATTGGTTGATGTGCAGGTGAATGAGCCCCTGATGGAGTGGTTAATGTGATTAGGTCCTATGATGGTGTCACTTGAATAAATATGTGGACAGAGTTGGCATCAGGCTTTGTTGCAAAGATAGGTTCCTGGGTTAGTGTTTTTGTTGTGTGGTTGCTGGAGAGTATTTGCTTCAGGTTGGGGGCTGTCTGTAAGCGAGGACTGGTCTGTCTCCCAAGATCTGTGAGAGTGAGGGATCATTTTTCAAGATAGGTTGTAGATCTTTGATGATGCACTGGAGCGGTTTTGGTTGGGGGCTGAAGGTGACGGCTAGTGGCGTTCTGTTGTTTTCTTTGTTGGGCCTGTCCTGTAGTAGGTGACTTCTGGGTACTCTTCTGGCTCTGTCAATCTGTTTTTTCACTTCAAGTGGGTAGTGTAGTTTTAAGAAGGCTTGATAGAGATCTGCACAGTTATTGTTAATTACTACTTTTACAGTACCCAAAAATGTGCTAGAGATGTTTTACACCCAAATAAGAAGGCAGCCTCTGGCCTGAAGAGCTTAATATATATGAAAAAAGAGAAGATGAGGGATAACAAAAAGAGGGAGAGGATGTGGGATAAGGATTATAAAGAAGAGCTCAAGGATTCTGCACCCATGTTGGATTTTGTGTTATTTGTCTTTAATAAAGATTTTAAATAACTTTTGATATAAAATGAACATACCATGCTGTATAAAAGCCCTACTGCAGCCAGTAATACTATTCCATCTCTGGGCATAGATGAAGCTAACAATACAAAAATCAAAACCATGGCTAGGTCTACATTGGGGAGTACCTGATACTTATATCAGCAAAACACTTAGTGTGGATGCAGTTTATACTGCCAAGCTGTGCTTTTGCCAGTATAGTTTATTCCAGCTTCCCCCTCCACAAGTGAAATAAGCTATACTGTCAAAAACAGTTATACATGTATAACTGTGTTTACAGTGCCAGCACAGCCATGTCAGTCAGAAGTCACATCTCATCACACCCTGAATAACACAGCTATGCTGGCAAAAATTTGTAGCCTAGACCTGTTCTAGGTCTTCGTTAAAGAGTCAATACTTCTTCCTTTTACTAAAGTGTGTGAAGTCACAGTATGTATCTCCTGAGGTATCCCTCTCTCTTACAAGAAGTCTGCCAGCAAAACCAGGGAAGACTGGATTTCATATTCCTGATTTTTCTAAGCTAAAAAGCAAGGGGGGAGGAGAATTGTCAGGCCTCACTATTTAGCATAAAGAAGCAAAAGAGGGCAAACAGAATTTTTAAAATAAATCCTTGAAGGTCACCTTTACTTATCACTTAATCCCTAAAGTGTCAGAAGGAAGTGAAGAAATATTAAACTGTTTTCAACAACTCTGTACTAGTGAGATTAGAAAAGTGGAAATAACATTTTAAGGGCTAATCTTGCAAAGGAATATATGTAGATGGCCCTTAAACCCATTGAGTTGTGAGTGGACATCCATGCAGACTCTACTGGAAAACTGAGTCCTTAATAACCCAATCTTGCAAACATTTATTCATGTGTTTAACTTTGTCCAATGAGACTACTCATGTATTTGAAATTAAACATGTGCACAAGCATTTGTAGGATCAGAGCCTAAAGTTGCACACTGGAAAGTTGGTATTAACATGCATTTTTTCATGTTCTGAACCCAAGGATAATTGAATAATTCTAAATTAACCCCAAGAAGTCATAATAGCAAAATTTCCATTAATCTGAATAGAATAAAATGGAGGGGATAAGGCATTAAAATGGGTAGTCAGAAAAACCATAATTTAATCCTACAAATTCCCCTCCTGCATTAACCTTACCACAACCAAACCTACAGAATGCCGTTAAATTCAGCATCTTTATTTTTCTTTCCTTTTTCCCCTTTAAGAGAACTGAGAGAGGGAACAGGAAAAGCATAAGGTGAGTCTGGAGTGGAGATGAGGGAGAACGAGTAAAGGATGGGGGAAGATGAGGAAAACAGGGATAAGGAGTGCAGCAAATTAAATGGAGGGTATTATATAAAGGTGCTATAGTAATTTGAATTAATTTGATCAGTTTGTTTACACTATGGGAATTGTGCATGATCAGATGGAAATGACAGGTTTCAGAGTAACAGCCGTGTTAGTCTGTATTCGCAAAAAGAAAAGGAGTACTTGTGGCACCTTAGAGACTAACCAATTTATTTGAGCATGAGCTTTCGTGAGCTACAGCTCACTTCATCAGATGGAAATGAGAGTTCCATACACAGCAGACAAAATCCACTGCCATTTATATTATTATGGATATTACTGGATTTCCAGCACCCAGAAAGTACTGGCAACCTCATGGGAAAAACAGAAAGACTTCAGACTACTTGTGGAGTTAATGTTTTCTCAGCTCCCTAAGGAGCAAAGGCTGAAAATTAAAAGTGCAGCTTCTTACTACTGTGGATTGGTGGGAAAAGGCAGATGCATTTAAAATCAGGATGCTAATTTCGTTTATTTGTATTTATTTTCTATTGCAGTCACCTAGGTAGTACCCTAGCACCCCATAAACATTCATTAATTTATCTTCACAGGACACTAGTGAGGTAGAGAAGCATTATTATCCTCATTTTTATAGATGGGGAACTGAGGCATGAAGATACTTGCCCAAGGTCACACAAGAAGTGTGAGACAGAAAGGAAGCAAGCCAGATTTCTTATCAGGCCAGTGTCCTTTAACTGCAAGATCATCCTTTCTGCAAAGGTACTAAAAGCTTGATTTGTAAAATACCATTCACCTATTGTGTCAAAAGCAAGGTATTTGATCTTAAGAAAGACCTGATTCTACAAACAGATGCATCTAAGAATGCACTTGATGCAATACAGCTCGAAGAAAACAGACCATAATGCTATGCATCAGTCACGCACATCACAGAGGAAGAGGGCACATGAAAAGAAACTATATTTAATGGTACTTTGCTGCACACACTTTCATCAACAGGGACTGTGCCTTCTTTAGTTTTTGTACAGTACTGAACACAGTGTGTGTGCTGCTGGAAACAAAAAAATTAAAGCACACACAAATGATGGCCATGTTACGAGTAAGTTCAACCATAAACCACCACTGTCAGTTCTAAAGAAACCATTCCTTGTAACATCACTGAGACTAGAGAATCATTCTCTAACTGTCAGGGTACAACTTTCACATTGTGCATCATCCAGGAAGTGACATATCTATCCTTGGCTTCCTATACTACTAAAAGAGTTGCTGTCCAACTTATTGTGTGAAACTCATTCACTTCCTTGGGAGACTTTAATACTCATGTGATCCACACTCCTAAGAGTGAAATCACATCTTAGGTGGGCAGTTCTCCATACCTACCTGCATATTTTGATATAACGGTGGCCTACCTTTCTATCATCAGGTGTAGCCACTGAGTCAGATCCTGCTCCATCCCCTTTGCCAGCATATTAATTTAGCCCTCTGGCTAAACCACAGTTCACCCCTTCTGAGGTATAGTTCCACAGTACTATGGTCCACCAGACTGGACTGACATGTTTGCCCCTTACTCTGTCTTCCTGGAGTCTTGTAGCAAAACCAACAGAAGTAAACAAAACACAGGTTTCTCTGGGTTACCAGCTCCCTTCAAAATCATGGGCTGAGTCCCCAAAGCCCCTCTTTCATAGGGTTCTGTAGGCAAGCCAGGCAGGTTTTCAGGGCATGACCTACAGGCCTTCCCCTCCCTGGAAAGGCCCATAAACCATTCCTACTTCTTCCAGAGAGCCTCTACCACAGGCCAGGCATCTCCTCCGAGCTCTCACTGGAAGGAGCCCAGGAACAGCCGGCCCCCTGGGGGTCACGCTCTCTGGTCCGAGGGCAGGGCGCTAAATGGCCCTTCCCCAGTCTTCCCCGCTGTAGCCTCCCGAGTCCTTCTTCCCCAGCCACAAGGGACGGCGAGCCTAGCGCCCGCTCAGCCCCGCGACTACCTCGCCCCGTCCACGCCAGGCTGTGAGGGGAAGCCAGGCAGCATGTTCGCCCTTTCCCAGGCGAGCTCTACAGGCCCCCGAAGCGGCTGAAGGGCTGTGTGGGTAACCTACAGTGGAGATGACACAGCTGCTTCATCACAACACAGCGACCCTAGCTCTGACCCGTGGATTGTGAGGGGGTGTCACCGCAGGGACGTCGCGCTTTAGCTGCGCCCCGAGCTCGGCACTGAAAGCGGCTCCTCGTGTGACAGGGCCGGGGACCAGGCGCCAGAGGGAGCGGGGAGCCTGGTGTCTCCCCAGGACCGGGGGGGGGTTAGCCTCCCCTCAGGGACAGGGGGAGGCCGGCAGCTTCTCGCAGCCCTTCCCCGCCGCAGACCCCAGCGCTCCCCCACTCAGTAGCCGCTCTGCAGCCTGCATCGCCGCCGCACACGCCGCCGTGGCCCCGCCTGAGCGGCGGCGCCGGGGGCCGCAGCGCGCATGCTCGGCGCGGGCGCCATTTTGGTGGGGCCGGGAATTATCCAGCGGGAGCGGAGGAGCTCTCTGGGCCCGGCTCGGAGGCAGCGGCGAGTGGGTGCCGGCTGCGGAGATGGCCAACATCGCGGTGCAGAGGATCAAGCGAGAGTTCAAGGAGGTGCTGAAGAGCGAGGAGGTCAGAGGCTCCCCCCCTTCCCCGACGGTGTGCCCGCCTGCCCGCCCCCCCCCTTCTCCCGCGGCGGGGGGAGGGTTTGTCCCAGCCTCTCGGCAGAGGGGGAGGGTAACGGCGGCTTGGGGATGAGGGACTCAACAGCGCGGGGAGCCTCCGCAGGCAGCGGGAGGTGGGGGCCCGGGGAGAAGGACTCAGAGGCCCGGCATGGAAGGGGTAGGAAGTGCGGCTGGGCAGCGAGCGAGCTGCCTGGGCAAGGCCGGGGAACCCCAGGGTAAAGCGCCCCCTCCTCCACCCAGCCTGGCGTTGGTCTGGCCCAAAAGGGAGGCTCAAGGGATCCTAATAACAAGGCGGGCCGCGCGCGGGTGCGGGGCGGCGGCTCCCCACTGGCACAGCTGGTGATCCCTGTATTTCGTGGCAGGGGCACTGGGGAGAGGCTTTCCTATGGGATCTGAAAGGCGATGGGGCAGAGACAGGAGGGGTGGGTCATAACACGGGGTCACATTTCATCCAGGTCCCTGGTCAGCGTGTGACTGATACTGCGGAGAGTGATACGGTTGTTTTTTTTTTTTTTAAATGAACGTAGGTAAAAGTCTATTTTGATAGATTTCTTTAATGCAGGGGCTTCCTTTTATTCCAGGTTATGTTACCTTGGTGTGTAGGGCTTTAGCCCTCCCACCCCCTGATATCCTAGTTATCTGGATGCCCTGTTTATCAGATGTAATCGTCCCTGAAGCAGGGAAGTACAGTAATTTGGGAAAAGAAGCTGACTTATTTTAGGGAAGTGATAAAGAACTTTCAGTTTATTTCCAGGGACTGTGTAATAGCATTGATAGTGATTGTATCAGAGCTGTTTTCACTGTGTCTGTAAATCTGTATTGCAAAATGTTAGGCAGATAGGTTTTGGTGGCTGTGTCGTCACGATCATACTCATGAGGATGATGAGGCATGTTGTATGCCTGTGAAATATTAATGTGCAGTTTGACTCTGAAAACTGATGGGTTTAGACTCTGTACAAATTAGACACATTCGTAGTCGGAAAACCAAGGTGCTAGTAACTTCCTGAGGATTTGTGTTCCTTACAGAAAAGATGTTTAGTATTGCTGTAGTTGATGTGCTTTTGAATATAGTGTGCTAACAATGTTGTTATTATGCAGCTCAAAATAAACTATTTGCCAGAAAATCTTAAAGCCTAATTTCTACAGCTGTTGTGCATGTGTTATTCAGATTGATTTCAATGTGAGTTCTAGTGCACAATGATTACAGAACCCAAATACTAAATTAGAAGTGATCCTGAGCGGTCAGCTGTGTATTTGTGTGCTGAAATTAGAATAGCCCGTAGTGTTTACTTTCTCTGAACAATACAGCTTAAAGTTGACTGCATATGCCTTTCTATTAGAAAGCACTTACTGAACGATCCAAATTTTGGCCTTGCATTATTTAGAAAAGAGAAACCTTAACGTATGCAACAGTGATATAAACATAGTCAGATCTTTGACTTTTCTTATAAAAAAGCTTGGGACCAGGGAGCAATTTTGTTTTCAATTTCTGTTTGTTTAATATATGTGCTGGAGGTATTTAGTGTGTTGAAGATTTAAAAAATTATGATATATACTCCCCTAGTTGTCTGAATTTTGATACAACCCTTACTTTTGCAGAATTCCTTTATCTTTTAAATGAAACATGTAAGAGAGCATTACCTCTTTTCCAGTATTCAGCTATTACTAGTAGTTAATGTATCAGTACATATATAATCACTGTTTACATTACACACTTCTGGTAGTCTGAATACATAGTTCATTTATGTAATCGTGGATGTTTAATGGCAAACTGATTCTGGTTACTTGTATTGGGAATACTTTGGCTTGATTTTTCAAAGTCTGAGTAAACTTTTTTTTCAGCTGTAGTGTGAAAACATTCAATATGAGGAGGAGAATGGAGGGATGACTAGATATTACTGGTCCAGGGAGGAAACTGCTGAGGCTAGGTAACTTTTTTTTAGAAAAAAAAAAAAAAAAGTGAGTTGTGCATTGACAATCTGAATCCCAGACTTTTTTTTTTTTAAAAAAAATTGGTTGTCACAAATCATATAGCTAAAATGTGTTACTTTTAAAATAAAATTGTCTTGCATCAAGAAGTTGCTGATCTTATCTGCACTTAAACATTCTTGGAGTGGTGTGCTGAGCTGTAGCTGAACATGAAAACTGGCACTCAATCTGTTTCCCTATAAATGCCACCAAATGGCATTTGCTCTCACATTGCATTTTGGAGAGAGAACATACAGAGTTTTCCTTTTATGTTCTTCCCACAGTGAATTCTGGGCCTAGCTAAGTGGGGGCAAGCCAGAGGCAGTTTTAGAAGGGGATGGGGCAAATACTCAATTTCTTCTGCAATTCAGAGATCTTTAAAATAAGATGCAGGACAATTTTCAAACTTAGGTGAATGAAAGATTTATAAAATGTATATTTCCTAGCCATATTTTTCATATCTAATGCCCTGTTTCTTTGTCTAGAAATGCCAATCTGGGTGTATCTTTAAGATAACTTTTTAGGGTTTCACGTGCTTTCACTTCCTGGCTTAAAGTTGATGGGCCAAGGATTTTTTTAAATTGATTTTGTGCTCTCTTTTGCTTATTTTATGTGAGGACCCAAAATTCTTTTTAAAAAAGGTATTTTTTGTTCTTGCCTAATTAGTTTATTTTGAGTTCTCACACCTGAACTAAAGGAGTGGGATGTTGAATTTTTGGCAGACATCCTTTTAACCTAGTATATTTGAATTAAACAGGTATGACCAATAATGAGTTTTAAACTTGCCCTCTCTCTGCCTTTATTTAGACTAGGATTTAGAGTATTATGTTAGCACATGTTGGCTTATGTGCTAACAAATGTGATTAAAAATTCTAGTATAGACAAAGCACAAGCTACCTTTAACATGTATTAAACTGGTCAAGTTAAAACCTTATTGTGTCTGCTACCACATTTTTTAACTTGAACAGTTTAGTACTTGTTAAAGGCAATATAGTTTGTCTGCACTAAACTTTATAATGTGTTAGCACATGTAAACTAACATCACACTTTAAATCTTAGTCTAGAAAAGGCCTCAGTTGCTAAGCTTTCGGTCTATTCTCTGGTGATTTTATTTCATTACTTCTCCATCACATTAGTTTTACAAGGTACACTTTCAGAATTTCTAATATCACAAACATATATTTTGCGCAAAAACCTTTTAGGTTGCCTTTAAACATCATGAAGAAGCAAGTAAGGGTAGAAGCCCAATTTTCTTCCACTTGACATATATGATGGATAGCTTTGATGGAGAGCAGAGTAGAATAGGCATCTTACATAATTCTAGTGTAGCCTTGCTGGAGCAGTGCAACAGGTAATTGAATCACCCCTCCCTCCAGTCCATCTCTAAGGATTTAGTTTGTGGAGGAGGAAGAATCTCAGTGAGGAGTATGTGTTGAAAAATAAGGTTGGAGGACCAGGACTTTGAGGACCAGGTTTAGTTCAACAGGCACTTTGAATCTCTTATGATCTAATACAGTGGTGGGCAACCTGCGGCCTGTCCGGGTAATCTGCTGCTGGGCCATGAGACAGTTAGTTTACATTGACTGTCCGCAGGCACAGCCTTTTGCAGCTCCCAGTGGCCATGGTTTGCCGTTCCCGACCAGTGGGAGCTGCGGGAAGCAGCGGCCAGTCTGCGCCACTTCTCGCAGCTCCCATTGTCCAGGAACGGGGAACCACGGCCACTGGGAGCTGTGGGCAGCAGTGCCTGCGAACAGTCAATGTAAACAAACTGTCTCGCGGCCTGCCAGCAGATTACCCTGATGGGCTGCAGGTTACCCACCACTGATTGAATATATTTATGTAGTGTTACAGATGTATATGCTTTACAGAAATAACACATTCCCAGCATTGAGGAGTTTGCAATCTAAATTAGACAAACACAGGAAATGAGAACTGATGAAAATGGAGAGGAGGGTGAAAAACTACAGACTGTTCTAGAGAAACAGCACCTTTACTCAGTGCAGGACCTACTAGCACTATCAAGAGCTGCCGTATTGTTTTAATGACAAGATTTACTTTCTTTCTTGGTTCTTTTTCTCTGGACAAGTGATGGAGGCTGGCCCAGGAGCCAGTAAAGGGAGAGTACTTTTGATGGAGGAATAAGCTAGCTCCTCCTAGTGCCAGTAGTGGTAGCACAGTGGATGAAAGATGTGTCTCCAGCTCTTGAGAAGGACTAGCTTTAGTATGCGGCACTAAACACAGTGTTGATTTTTTCTTTCTTCACGCAGTCTCTGTGCCTGTGTCTCCCTGCCCTTACATCAGCCACAGAGACTACTTCACTTAGTTTTTTCAGATTTATTTCTTATATATCTAAAAATAAACAGTATTTCTTGTCCACCATTGACAAGAAGTGCTGCCTCTAGCAAATCCAATGTAGGCTTTTCATGATTACATGAAATATATAATATATATAGGTAATATAGTTTTGTATCTTCTGAAGACTTTAACCATTTACTAGTCACCTACAAGGCAGAGGCTGATAGAAAAGATGTGATGGGACTTCCAGGAAGGTTCAGGAGCTGGTGAGAAGCTCAGCTCCCTCCTAGCAACTGGCAAGTTGCTGGGTTTTCTACCTGGTTCCAATGTTTCGTGTCAGCCTCTAGTTAGTAGGGGCTTGGCTACACCGGGAAACTAACTGGAATAGCTCCCCATGTGGACAGGGTTATTCTGGAATAAGGGGGTAGCTATTTCAGAAAAGCTATTGTGCTTTAAATTCAGAGTCTACCTTAATCTGCAATATCTTTCAAATGTAGGCAATCCATAGGTGATGAACTTGAAACTTCCCCTTCCTCACTCAGGTTGCTGAAAGGTAGAGAGCTTTTTTGTTCAGCTCCTTCTTGAATGCTTCTGGTTTTTTTGGTGGGGGGGATTTAGGGGAAAGGGGAAAGTAACTGCTGTAGGGAATGTGGGGTTTCCAGTACAGTACACCTTCCTTATGCTTTTAGGGTTCTGTTGCCCAGTGAATAGCTTCAGTGTTTGCCTCTGCTCATAGCATCCTGATGAATCTTGCCAGTGTCACTCTAGCCCACCAGTTTCTAAATAGCAGTTGAGAAAGTGATGGGAGTTAACTGGGGAAGCTATGAGCAGCTGCCAAAGCACTCGCTCATGTTGTCTTCAGGCTCAGGAAGACAGCACTGCATTACTTATATATTTGTTCATATTTGGACTACCATAACATTTTCAATCATAATTGATAGAAATGTTATATTGAAATGTAAGGCTGGAAGGATGTAGAGAGGTCATCTAGTCCAGCCCTTCTGTGCTGATTCAAGACCAGATTACCTAGACCAGTGCTACTCAAAGTGGTGGTCTGCAGACTGGTGCCAGTCCACGCACAAATTGGAAAAAAAAAATTGCCAGTCGCCCACATCAGATAGCTTGAGAAGCACTGACCTCGACCATCCCTGACAGGTGTTTGTCTAACCTGTTCTTTAAAACCTCCCATGATGGGGATTCTACAACATTCCTTGGAAGCCTATCTCAGTACTTAACTATCCTTATAGTTACAAAGTTTTTCCTAATATCTAACCTAAATCTTCCTTGCTGCAGATTAAGCCCATTACTTCTTGTTCCACCTTCAGTGGACATAGAGAACAATTTTGATCACTGTTCTGTATAACAGCCTTTTACACATTTGAAGACTTATCAGGTTCTCCCCTTTCCCCCCGCCCGTCATCTTTTCTGAAAACTAAATTTGCTCAGTTTTTTAACATTTCCTCATAGGTCATGTTTTCTAAACTTTTATTATATTTATTGCTCTTCTGTGGACTCCAGTGTGTCCTCATCTTTCTTAAAGTGTCATGCTCAGAACTGGGCACAGTACTGCAGCTGAGGCCTCACCAGCACTGAGTTGAGTCAGACAATTATCTCCTGTGTCTTGCATATGACACCCCTGTTAATACAACCCAGAATATTACTTTTTTGCAACTGTATCACATTGTTGGCTCATTTAATTTGTGATCCACTGTAATTCTCCAATCCTTTTCGGTAGTCCTACTTCCTATCCAGTTATTCTCCATTTTGCATTTAATTTTTTCCTTCTAGTTCTTGTGGTACTTTTCAGTTTTCTTTATTGAATTTCATCTTGTTACTTTCAGACCCAGTTTGAGAACATACCATCCATAATGACCCTTTGAGTATGGTCTTTCAACCACTTGTTCATCCACCATATAGTATTTTCATCTAGACCACACTTCCCCTAGTTGGCTTTTGAGAACGTCATGAAGACTATGTCAAAAGCATCACTGAAATCAAGGTATATCACATCTACAGCTTCCCCTTATCTGCTAGGCCAGCAACCCAGTTCAGTAAGGAAATTAGGTTGGTTTGGCATGATTTCTTCTTGACAAATTCATGTTGGCTATTGCTTATTACTGTGTTATCCTCTAGGTGTTTCCAAATTGATTGTTTAATAATTAGTTCAATATCTTTCCAGGTATTGAAATTAGGCTGACTGGTTTATAATTCCCCTGGTCCTCTTTGTTTCCCTCTTTAAAGATAGGTACTAGACTTGTCCTTCTCTAGTCCTCTGGGACCTCACTCTGTCCTCCTTGAATTAACACAGATAATTGCTAACAGTTCAGAGATTGTTTCAGCTCATTCCTTAAGCACCCTAATATGAATTTTATGTGGTCCTGTCTACTTAAGTACATCTAAGTCAGCTAAATATTCTTTAACATGTTCTTTCCCTATTTTGGCTTGAATTCTTTCCCTTTTGTTGTTCATACTAATTGTGTTGAGTATCTGGTCACCATTAACCTTTTTAGTGAAGACTGAAGCCAAATAGACATCATATATCTCAGCCTTCTTGATGTCATCTGTTATTAGATCTTCTTCCTGCTAAATAGAGGACCATTGCTTTACTTAGTTTTTCTCTTGCTCGTAATGTATTTACAGAACCTCTTCTTATTGCCCTTTATGTCCCTGGGTAGTTGTAAGTCGTTTTTGCCTTAACCTTTCTGTTTTTGTCCCTACATGCTTGTGATATTCTTTTATATTCAACTGTAATAATTTGTCTGTTTCTTCTTTTTGTAGAATTCCTTTTTGATTTTCAGATCCTGATGCAACCATATTTGCTTCTTACTATTTTTCCTATCTTTCCTTCGCATCAGGATAGTTTGCTGTTGCACCTTTAATATTGTCACTTTCAGGAACTGCTGGCTTTCCTGAACTTTCTTCCCTTAGGTTTTCTTCCCATGGGACTTACCTATCAGTTCTCTGAGTTTGTTATAGTATGCTTTTTTGTCCGTTATACTTATTCTGCTGCTCTCACTCGTTGTTTATGCTTAGGGCTAGTCTATACTAGAAGCACTACATTGGCACAGCTGCACTGCTGTAGCACGCCTGGTGAAGATGCTCTGTGCTGACAGGAGAGCTAGACGCTCTCCTGCCAACATAGCGCCAGTGTGGACAGCGCTTAGGTTGCTGTAATTTGTGTTACTCAGGAGAGTGACTTTTTATATCCACTTAAGCGGTAGTGTAGACCTGCCCTTAGAATTTTGAAATCTATAGTTTCATGATCACTTTAATCCAAATTGCCGTCAGCCTTCATATTTGCAACCAGTTCCTCCCTGTTAGTTGGAATCAAGTCTAAACTGACTGCCTCCTGGTTACTTCTGAAACAAGAAGTTTTCCCCAATATATTCCAATGACTTATTGGATATCTTGTGTTTTGCCATGTTACTTTTCCAACAGATGGCTGGGTAAAGTTCTCCATTACTACTGGGACTTGTGTTTTGGATATTTCTGTTTGTTTGTTCTAGAAATGCCTCATCTACCTCCTCCTCCTTTTGATTTGATGTTCTGTAGTAGATCCCTACCAGGACACTACCTCTTCACCCAGAGACTTTCAACTGGTCTGCCTCTTATCTCCTTCGGGATCTCACAATAAATGTCTATATTCTTGGTGTATAATGCAACACCACCTCCTTTTTCCCCCCGCCTGTTCTTCCTGAACATGGAATAATTCTCTATGCCAATATTCTAGTCATGAGATATATACACCCAGTCTTTATAATGCCAATTAAGTAGTAATTTGGCTTATGTACTAATATTTCCAGTTCTTCCTGTTTATTTTCCTTACTCCTTGCATTTCTGTATAGACGTTCAAGATGTTGAGCAGATTCCCTCACTGTTTCCCTCTTGTTGTTCCTGTGACCCTTCTGTTAAGGTCACCATTTTTATACCTGCCTGTGGGCTGATATCACCTGTCCTCTTTGAACCTGGTTTAAAGCCCTCCTCATTAAATTGGTGAGTTGGTGTCCCTGCCTGGAACGGGAAGGATGGACAAGAACATCACACTTGCTCCCAGAGCCGTGAAGTCACTGTGCAGGGGCCTACCTGGCAGTCTCATTAGTACCCAGGTGGATGAGCAGGACATCCCGGGACATCCTGTCAGGTTGGCAGATAGAAGCTTAAAATTCAGTTCTACTCTGGAAAAGTGACTAAAAATAGTACATTGCTGCTTTTTGCTCCTGTTAGCACTGCAGGACCAATGTAGCTATGAAAGAATGAGGTAGTTTCTACTGTGACTTGTGCATCAGCAACAGAATTGTTAATGAACAGAACCAATAATGTTCCTGCTAACACATGCACTTAACTTGATTCATATGAGTAGTCCTATTGAAAGCAGTCTGCAGTTGGTGAGCACAAGGGAACTACTTGCATGAATAAAGTTAGGCCTTGTCTACATGCTAAGGTTTTTTGGCTATAACCTGACGTGTGAATTTTAAACTGATACTATTATAAAGCCCTGGTATAAAGTAGCTACTCTTATTCCAGTATGGGAGTGCCTTTTTATGGTTGATTTGTCATTTGGGAAAAGGGTGTATGCTAACCAAAAAACCCACACATGTTCCAGAACAAGTGTCCCCACATGGTTGATATAACTATGTTGGTATAACAGATAAAGCTTTCTCATATAGACAGACCTTATGAGTTTGCAGGATTAGGATCTCTGTTCTGATTTCAGAATTTTCCATTGCTATGAGCCAGAAGGAACCATGCTTAATTTTCAGATCCCAGGTTGAATTCTTATTATTAGCAGTTGGAAGAACATATCTTTGCTTTTATAGTGAGCAGTCTTTTGGACTAGAATCATGGAGTGATAGTAGATATTGAATGCCACAGTGTCTGTCTTTGTCTTTACTATGACAAGTGACTGTCAAATCTTTGAATTTTACAAAAGTTATTGGTTGAAGTGCTTTGCCTCACCCCCCACTTATGAAAGGAATTTTCCACTCTGTAATCATAAGTAGATTTTTCAAGCTCTGCCCATGTTGATTACATAAACAATTTGTCATAAACAAAATTAATAGCATGTTATCACTCTTTAGTGTACAGTACCCAAACATGAGTTAAATGGAATTCAGGAAGCCAGGGGTGTATGTCCTGCAGGTGGTACTGGATGAGACTGCAGGATGATTTTGCATATCAGCTGGCTTTTAAAGGGACTGCACTACAGTTAGCTGGTGTTCAATAGCTTGCTCAAAGCAGAAGAACTTACTAACAGGATTTCAGAAGACTGTTTTCTTGGTTCCCAGTTCTGGAGCAGTCTTTTAAAAACCTGCTGGTTAACTCACACTTTCATCCTAAACATGTTTATCGGAATTTTATGGCTGTTCCTCAAGACCTTTGAATCAAGTGTGCTATATTCACTGTTGAAATCAATATTTTTCTCATGCAAATACTAATAGAAAAACTGGACAGTGTGTTAATGTTCCTACTAATAGTATTTACACTAATGTAGTATTTCATTATGACCTGTAAGTATTCAGAACACTTTTATGTAAAATATCATTAAACATGTGCATGACCATTTGACTAGACCTGTGGGTTGACCAAGGAATCAGAATAATAGGACAAATGAAGTAAGGCCCTACCACTCAACTTGATGGCATTTTTGCCTGTATGTATGTAATGTGATAACTTTTGAAAACTTCAGCTAATCACTTGCAAACATTCAGGGAAAAGTTTTGGTATCAATGGGCAGAACCCTATTGATTTTGGGGAAAATTGGAAGAGCCAGTAAAATCAGGCTCACTAAATTCAGGATACAGCAGTGGGGAGGGAAGTAAAGTCTCTATGGAGATGAGCATGAGGTTGGGATCTCAGGGTGGGGTTAGGGTACTAGAGAACTTCCTTTGCCTAGAGCAGGGGTTCTCAGATTTTTGTACTGGTGACAACTTTTGCACGGCAAGCCTCTGAGTGAGACCCCCTCCCCATACATTAAAAACAGTTTTTTATGTTTAACTCCATTATAAATGCTGGAGGTAAAGTGGGGTTTGGGGTGGAGACTGGTAGCTTGCAACCCCCCCATGTAATAACCTCATGATCCCTTGATGGGTCCCAACCTCCAGTTTAAGAACCCCTGGCCTAGAGCACCAAAAGGAGACACTGGGCGTGATTTTAGTGGAAATCAGGGTGCTTGGAAGCCTTTCATCCCCTGATCTGGCCAGCGCCCCCCTTGCCAGGACTCTCATCCCTGTATCCTGTTTGACCAAATGGCGACACAGGGATGAGGGGCCTGGTCATAGTGGAGGTGAAGGACCCTGCTAGATGTTCAGTTCCACCTACATAAGCAATGAAGTGTATGACCCTCTAGTTTAATCTGATTTACCCTTCTGAAAATTTCAGACTGCTAGGTTAACACTTTTCATTACACTGAATTGAAATGTATTTAAAAATAAAGATATATTACAGTTTTTCTTATACTGCTGCTGATGGGAATCTCGCTTTTTTTTTTTTTTTTTAAAGTGATGTCATTTGCAGTGGTTGGGACCCTAATGTCAAAATGTGCGAACAAGTTTTTAAATTGCTTTGCCTTCTGATTTGTTAAATTAGTATTAATCTACTATGTAATTTTTAAGTGTTATAGTCAAGAGTTAACCAGTTTCTAGCCTGCTTTCATAATCTTTAAGGATTTGTTACGCTGTCCATGTAATTTTTTAATAACAATAGTCGCCAACAATAGTAGCCTAAGAAAAGATAAGTATACTTGAAAATACATTTAATTATATTTCATAGCTAATCTGCTGAGGGTCTTCTTACTTTTTGACAGACTTCTGAACAAAACTTCTCTCCGTAAAAAGGAGTGAAGAGTTTTGCTCAAGGTGATGTAATAAAGTTCATTAATTTTGATGATATTGTACAATGCTCTCTGGGTTCCCCGTCTATTTTTTGCACTTGTAATTAACTGACTGACTACATTTGTTCTGTGATCTCTGATTTAGGAATATTTTTAGTTTGGGGAATAAAATCTATTTTGTGGACTAAAATACAGCTCATATGGTTGGTAACAGACTCTACATACTAAAAAAAAAAAAAAAATAAATCAAAATGTATGGCCAAATTGTAAAATAACATTTATAATGGTTTAAAAATATCCCAAATCAATAATTCCTTCATTTTACTTAAGCAGATAGTATAGATCCTTCCATGTTAGAAGTTTATAGTTAATTTTCTTTTTATTTAAAAGTGAAGTTAAAGGTGTCTTGTCTTAGACTGTGTGGGTGAGAAGGAAGGAGTATAATTTTTTAAAACAAGGGTAATCCTGCAGTCTCTTCATATGTAGAACTACTAGTGACCTCAGTGAGAATTGACTTGTGGAACTGACTGCTGGATCGGGTCTGAAGGAAACAATAATCTTGTGTATTTGCACATATAGTGGGCTATTAACATGTCTCATTAAAACAGTTTGTCTGTGAAGCTTTTCAGTTTTATAGCATCAAAGAGAAAAGTGTGTATAAAAACAAAAATACAATCTTACCCCTCTGTGAAGTTGCTCTTTCATCTGGGCTTTGTGTCTCTTCTGTTTTCTGTATGATTTATGTTGTAAACTCTTCGGTGCAGGGAACCCTTGCACTGTGTCCTGTGGAGCAGTGGTTCTCAAAGTCGGTCCGCTGCTTGTTCATAGAATCATAGAATATCAGGGTTGGAAGGGACTCCTGAAGGTCATCTAGTCCAACCCCCTGCTCGAAGCAGGACCAATTCCCAGTTAAATCATCCCAGCCAGGGCTTTGTCAAGCCTGACCTTAAAAACCTCTAAGGAAGGAGATTCTACCACCTCCCTAGGTAACGCATTCCAGTGTTTCACCACCCTCTTAGTGAAAAAGTTTTTCCTAATATCCAATCTAAACCTCCCCCACTGCAACTTGAGACCATTACTCCTCGTTCTGTCATCTGCTACCATTGAGAACAGTCTAGAGCCATCCTCTTTGAAACCCCCTTTCAGGTAGTTGAAAGCAGCTATCAAATCCCCCCTCATTCTTCTCTTCTGCAGGCTAAACAATCCCAGTTCCCTCAGCCTCTCCTCATAAGTCATGTGTTCTAGACCCCTAATCATTTTTGTTGCCCTTCGCTGGACTCTCTCCAATTTATCCACATCCTTCTTGTAGTGTGGGGCCCAAAACTGGACACAGTACTCCAGATGAGGCCTCACCAATGTCGAATAGAGGGGAACGATCACGTCCCTCGATCTGCTCGCTATGCCCCTACTTATACATCCCAAAATGCCATTGGCCTTCTTGGCAACAAGGGCACACTGCTGACTCATATCCAGCTTCTCGTCCACTGTCACCCCTAGGTCCTTTTCCGCAGAACTGCTGCCTAGCCATTCGGTCCCTAGTCTGTAGCGGTGCATTGGATTCTTCCATCCTAAGTGCAGGACCCTGCACTTATCCTTATTGAACCTCATCAGATTTCTTTTGGCCCAATCCTCCAATTTGTCTAGGTCCTTCTGTATCCTATCCCTCCCCTCCAGCGTATCTACCACTCCTTCCAGTTTAGTATCATCCGCAAATTTGCTGAGAGTGCAATCCACACCATCCTCCAGATCATTTATGAAGATATTGAACAAAACCGGCCCCAGGACCGAATCTTGGGGCACTCCACTTGATACTGGCTGCCAACTAGACATGGAGCCATTGATCACTACCCGTTGAGCCCGACAATCTAGCCAGCTTTCTACCCACCTTATAGTGCATTCATCCAGCCCCTGGTTCAGGGAAAGCCCCTGGCGGACCGGTTTGTTTACCTGCCTCGTACGCAGATTTGGCCGACTGCAGCTCCCACTGGCCGCGGTTCACTGCTCCACGTCAATGGGGACTGCGGGAAGCAGCACGGGCTAAGGGATGTGCTGGCTGCCCTTCCCGCAGCCCCCACTGGCCTGGAGTGGCGAACTGCGGCCAGTGGGAGCCGCAATCGACCAAACCTGCGTACGCAACAGGTAAACAAACGAGTCCGGCCTGCCAGGGGCTTTCCCTGAACAAGCGGCGGACCAGCTTTGAGAACCATTGCTGTACTTAGCATGCTTTTGTCATTCAGATGGTGTTCAGTGTTTAGTGATGCCTGCCAAAACTCGTGTGTAAGGGTTTATCCATGCTAGGAAGTTGTAACAGTTTAACTATAGCTGTATAATGCCTGCAGCCTTTCTCCCCTCTCCCTCTACCCAGTGTGGACATAGTTATGTTGCTATAAAGGTGCTTTATACCTGTACAGCTGTTCCTGTACTGGAGGGGGGATAACTATACTGATATAATGCTTTTACCTGTAATTATTCTGGTCAAAAAATCAGATCCTTATCCAAAATAATTATACCTGTAAAACTTTTCAGCATAGACCAGGCATAAGATTGCAAGGTAGGAAGAAGTATGTGCTTCTTAGCTCTCTTTTTCTGAAATTTCATACAACTAATTAGCTCTCTTGAGTAATTGGAGCAACAAATTTTGTAATAGTGATATCTCAACACTCAAAACATTGAGGCCATCCCATTGTAAACACCTATTTTTACTTCTTCATAATGGTTTCAACAACTTCCCTTTTGGACTAAAACCTCTCTCTATTAGCTCAAATCTAACTTTTTTTATGTGGAACAGTTTCAATAAATTTGATTTTCTCTCTGAGAGACTCTAGGCAGGCGCACCACTCTGCGAGCACCTCAATCATAGAATATCAGCGTTGGAAGGGACCTCAGGAGGTCATCTAGTCCAACCCCCTGCTCAAAGCAGGGCCAATCCCCAATTTTTGCCCCAGATCCCTAAATGGCCCCCTCAAGGATTGAACTCACAACCCTGGGTTTAGCGAGTTCAATCCTTGAGGGGGCCATTTAGGGATCTGGGGCAAAAATTGGGGATTGGCCCTGCTTTGAGCAGGGGGTTGGACTAGATGACCTCCTGAGGTCCCTTCCAACGCTGATATTCTATGATTGAGGTGCTCGCAGAGTGGTGCGCCTGCCTAGAGTCTCTCAGAGAGGAAGTGATTTCTACTAATAAATTTGATGGAGCTTTTAAAATTCTGCCTGTGTGTGTGTGTGTGGGGGGGGGTATCCTGTTTAAGCAAAAACTAAGGTGTTTTTTGTTGCAGATACCTGAAAGCACATTGGTTATTAAAATTTCTATGGACTGACTCTTCTGTAAGGACACTTGCTTAGGAAATTAATAGAAATTTTGTTCATAATTAATGTTATAAGAAATTTTAAAATAATGGTCTGGCCGTGCAAGTACTCAATTTTTGTTGTTTTTAAACACTCTTGTTTGCATCTTCTTAATTCTGTGCATTCAAATATTCTGTTAGTATCCTATATATTAGCAAAAATGGCATTCCATTTACTGACTAAGCTCTTTTTTGTTGTTAAAGTGTGAAAAGAATCTCACTTATTTTTTCCAAGAAAGGCATGTACTCTTCTATGCTATCATAACTGTAAAATTTTAGTCTGACTTTTTGAAGCTTCCTAGAAAAATTCTCCTTTGGGCTGATATTAATTATGTGAAAATTGAGAAAACCATAAGAAAGTAAAAATAGTGATTAGATTGAAAAAACTGTTTGGTCTGTTTTATAGCAGTGATGTCCTTCATACAGGTCCTTTCTTCACTAGGAAGACAAGGGGTATGTTTAGCACATGTGTTAACTAACACACGCTAAAATCTTAGTGTCAATAAATTAAGTTATGGTTTTACATGTATTAACCGGTAAAGGTAAGCATTAGGTTCCCCCTGTGCTTTAACTTCATCAGTTCAACATGTGTTTGTTAATTAGCATGTGTTAACATAAGAACATAAAACGGCCATACTGGGTCAGACCAAAGGTCTGTCTAGCCCAGTATTCTGTCTTCTGACAGTGGCCAATGCCAGGTGCCCCAGAGGGAATGAACAGAGCAGGTAATCACCAAGTGATCCAGCACCTGTCGCCCATTCTCAGCTTCTGGCAAACAGAGGCTAGGGACACCATCCCTGTCCATCCTGGCTAATAGCCATTGATGGACCTATCCTCCATTAACTTATCTAGTTCTTTTTTGAACCCTGTTATAGCCTTGGCCTTCACAGCATCCTCTGGCAAGAAGTTCCACAGGTTGACTGTGCATTGTGTGAAAAAATACTTCCTTTTGTTTGTTTTAAATCTGCAGCCTATTAATTTCATTTGGTGACCCCTAGTTCTTGTGTTATGAGAAGGAATAAATAACACTGTTATTTATTTTCTCCACACCAGTCATGATTTTATAGACCTCCGTCATACCCCCCCTTAGTCATCTCTTTTCCAAGCTGAAAAGTCAGTCTTAATAATCGTTCCTCATATGGCAGCCTTTCCATATCCCTAATAATTTTTGTTGCCCTTTTCTGAACCTTTTCCAATTCCAATATATCTTGTTTGAGATGGGACAACCACATCTGCATGCAGTATTCAAGAAGTGGGCATACCATGGATTTAAATAGAGGCAATATATTATCTGTCCCTTTCTTAATGATTCCCAACATTATGTTCACTTTTTTTTGACTGCCACTGCACGTTGAGTGGATGTTTTCAGAGAACTATCCACAATGACTCCAAGATCTCTTTCTTGGGTGGTAACAGCCAGTTTAGAGCCCATATTTTATATGTATAGCTGTATACGTTTTCCAATGTGTATTACTTTGCATTTATCAACATTGAATTTCATCTGCCATTTTGTTGCCCAGTCACCTGGTTTTGAGAGATTCCTTTGTAGCTCTTCGCACTCTGCTGTGGACTTAACTATCTTGAGCAATTTTGTATCATTGCAAATTTTGCCACCTCACCGTTTACCCCTTTTTCCAGATCATTTATGAATATATTGAATAGGACTGGGCCTAGTACAGACCCCTGGGGGACACCACTATTTGCCTCTCTCTATTCTGAAAACTGACCATTTATACCTCCCTTTGTTTCCTGTCTTTTAACCAGTTACCAGTCCATGAGAGGACCTTCCCTCTTATCCCATGACATCTTACTTTGCTTTACAAGCCTTTGGTGAGGGACCTTGTCAAAGACTTTCTGGAAATCCAAGTACACAATATCCACTGGATCCCCCTTGTCCACGTGCTTGTTGACTGCCTCAAAGAATTCTAGTAGATTGGTGAGGCATGACTTCCCTTTACAAAATCTATGTTGACTCTTCCCCTGTGTTCGTCTATGTGTCTGACAATTTTGTTCTTTACTATAGTTTCAACCAGTTTGCCTGGTACTGAAGTCAGGTTTACTGGCCTGTAATTGCCAGGATCACCTCTGGAACCCTTTTTAAAAATTGGTGTCACATGAGCTATTCTCCAGTCATTTTGGTACAGAAGCTGATTTAAATGATAGGTTACAGACTACAGTTAGTAGTTCTGCAGTTTCACGTTTGAGTTCCTTCAGAACTCTTTGGTGAATACCATCTGGTCCCTGTGACTTATTACTGTTTAGTTTTTCAGTTTGTTCAAAAACCTCCTCTAATGACCCGTCAATCTGGGGCAGTTCCTCAGATTGTCACCTAAAAAGAATGGCTCAGGTTTGGGAATCTCCCTCACATCCTCAGCCGTGAAGACTGATGCAAAGAATTCATTTAGTTTCTCCTCAATGGCCTTATCGTCCTTGAGTGCTCCTTTAGCATCTCGATCGTCCAGTGGCCCCACTGGTTGTTTAGCAGGCTTTCTGCTTCTGATGTACTTAAAAATTTTTGTTTGGGATTACTTTTTGAGTCTTTGGCTAGCTGTTCTTCAAATTCTTTTTTGGTCTTCTTAATTATATTTTTACATTTCATTTGCCAGAGTTTATGCTCCTTTCTATTTTCCTTACTAGGATTTAACTCCCACTTTTGAAAGGATACCTTTTTGCCTCTCACTGCTTCTTTTACTTTGGTGTTTAGCCACGCTGGCACTTTTTTGGTACTCTGTTTTTTAATCTGAGGTATACATTTAAATTGAGCCTCTATTATGGTGTCTTTAAAATGTTTCTATACAGCTTGCAGGGGTTTCACTTTTGGCACTGTACCCTTTAATTTCTGTTTAACCAACCTCCTCATTTTTGTGTAGTTCCCCTTTCGGAAATTAAATGCTACAGTGTTGGGCTGCTGTGGTGATTTCCCTGCCACAGGGATGTTAAATTTAATTATATTATGGTCACTATTACCAAGTGGTCCAGCTATATTCACCTCTTGGACCAGATTCTGTGCTCCAGTTAAGGCTAAATTAAGAATTGCCTCTCCTCTTGTGGGTTTCAGGACTAGCTTTTCCAAGAAGCAGTCATTTAAGGTGTCAAGAAACTTTATCTCTGTATCCTGTCATGAGGTGACATGTACCCAGGCAATATGGGGATAGTTGAAATCCCCCTTTATTATTGAGTTTTTTAATGTTAATAGCCTTTCTAATCTCTCTGAGCATTTCACAGTGACTATCACCATCCTTTTCAGGTGGTCGGTAATATATCCCTACTGCTATGTTGTTGTTCTCAGAGCATGTAATTACTATCCATAGAGATTCTATGGTACAGTTTGGTTCATTAAAGATTTTTGCTTCATTTGATTCTATGCTTTTTCAAATATAGTGCCACTCCGCCACCAGCACAACCCGTTCTGTTCTCCTGATATATTGTGTACCCTGGTATTACTGTGTCCCATTGATTATCCTCATACCACCAAGTTTCTGTGATGGCTATTATATCAATATCCTCATTTAAAATTAGGCACTCTCGTTCGCCCATCTTATTATTTAGACTTCTAGCATTGGCATACAAGCACTTTAAAAACTTGTCACTTTTTGGCTCGCTGTCATTACATCGTATAATTGAATGGTACTTTTTTTCATTTGACTGTTTCTCATCAGATCCTACCTGTATTTTATCATCTTCCATCCTCTCTTCCTTCCTGGGACATAAAGAATCTCCATTAATAGATCTTCTTCTCAGGGAAGTCGCTGTCTGAACCATGTGCTCCTCCGCACATGTCAGCTTTCCTCCAGCCCTTAGTTTAAAAACTGCTCTACGACCTTTTTAATTTTAAATGCGAGCATTCTGGGTCCATTTTGGTTTAGGTGGAGCCCATCCTTCCTGTATCGGCTCCCACTTTCCCCAGAATTTCCCCAGTCCCTAATAAATCTAAACCCCTCCTACTTACATAATCATCTCATCCACACATTGAGACCCTGACACGTGGTAACAGCCCACTTTAAATCCTAGTTGAGACAAAACCTTTAACAGAGGAAACCAGGAAGTCTGTACTTGAGTTTTCAGGTTTTTAGAGAGTTACCTTTCCTATACTTCGTTTTCTAAGGAGATTAGCAGTGTATTTTCTCCCTCTTGTGGAGGAAAATATTTTTGTAAAACCTTACTGGTCACTTTTATTTATTAAACATGTACCTATCATTCTAGCATCTGGGTGCATTTACATTAAATAAAGACTCAGTATTCCCACAAAGGGCAATATCAATTAAAACAATGGAGTGTCCCATTCCAAACACTGATATTTACAGCAATAGTGCTGCAATGTAAAATAATACTTGAAATACCACCCCAACCTTGGAAATACAACTTATTTCCTCTCCAAAGCGTATGATTGAGTTGAAAGATGAGCCTTGCACTGTCTTGAATGTCAGCAAACTCTGACTTCAATTGGCTGACAAAGAGAAACACTCAAGAACTCGTCTTGTGTCCCAGAGTGCAAATCTGAGGACTCTGAGCAAGTGTCCCTCAGCGTCAGTGTAATGCATAAACAGTGCCTCGCAATTCAGTGCTAATGGAAATTACCACAGAATTGTGCTCCAAAATCTCAATTAAAAAAAAACATCTGTCTTTATGGCTGCAGAGACCAACTTGAAAGCATGAATCAAGTGTGAGTTTGAAACAGTGACTGCTGAGGCGTCCCATCCTTCTCAAACAATTCACCAGATTTTGTTGCTGTGGAATTCGTATTTTGCTTCACCCAGGCACCTGACATTTTGTTTAATTTCCTGGCCCTTCTGGGACCTGCCTGCAGGTCTCTTGCTCTCTTACTTTTTGTAAAAGAAGGCATTAACTGAATTACAGTGCATTCTCTCTAGAGGTTTCAGAGTAACAGCCATGTTAGTCTGTATTCGCAAAAAGAAAAGGAGTACTTGTGGCACCTTAGAGACTAACCAATTTATTTGAGCATGAGCTTTCGTGAGCTACAGCTCACTTCATCGAGTGCATCCGATGATGCTGTAGCTCACAAAAGCTCATGCTCAAATAAATTGGTTAGTCTCTAAGGTGCCACAAGTACTCCTTTTCTCTCTAGAGGGTTCCATTGAGCCAGGTAGAAGGGAGATAAGAAACTAGAGTCTCATCTTGCATGCAAGGAGGGTACGGGAGCCAAAAGGGTAGTCTGGTTAGCTGGGCTATTTGGCGAACACCACAACAGCTGAGGCCCAGAAAGATGAGCTGGTAAAACTGCTATAAACTCCTTCCTTACCTGACACACATGTGAGGCAAAAATGGATCTTAGCTGGGCTGCCTGGACAATGTCATGGAAACTGAAGCCTGGGGAAGGGACCCAGATTGCCTGGATAATATAATGAAAAAAAACTCCTTACATAATCATTGACAAGTTTTAAATCAATGAGTGTTTTCAGCTTTGAGCCATGTGGTTGGGAGGAGGTGGTCAGGAGGTTGAGAATGAAGGTTATTTTAATGGCAGCAGAAGAAACTTAATGGGACATTACAAAATTGTCAACCTAAATTACATCTATATGCAGCCACCGCAGTAATTAAATTGCTTTTGCATATTGACATTACACTTCATGTTGGCTGTTGGGTCCTCACTAGCAGTGCTTGCCTTGATGCAGAGAGCTGTGCAATCTGGGTGCTATCCCACTGTGCAACTTGCCACCAACTAGCGCAGGGTGTTTTGGGAAAGTTTTGCAATGTCTCGTGGGGGCAACTGAGTCACGCAGGGATGACTGGGAACATGATTTCAACATCCCATAATTTCATCTGCATTCCATAATGTTTTGTGCCTCTTTTCAAAATCCCTGCAAACCTGCTGGGACGCATGGCTAGAAAGGGTTAAACATCCTGCAAAATAAATAACTCACAGAAGATGTGTGGGGAAATAATGTTTGTGGTTTTTTTGTATTTACATATGTATGAGTAGGGTGGACAATGTAATCAACCGTCCCTGTCTGTGCTGTATTCTGATAATTCAGAGGTCTAAAGAACGTCCTATAATGTAAATGAATTGTAAACGTGGGATATCTCAGTATTCATCTCTTTGAAATGTAGTGTGAATGGTTGAGGAACAAGCAAATGGCCTTATGTTAATTCATATGGCTAAGTACCGGTGATGGACCTCCTTCAAAGTCATACTAATTAATTACCTTTTGTTCCCTGAGGAATTCCAACTTGTCAAAAGACATGAAATTGTATAAAAGATCCTTGGGTCATGAGTCTGTCATCTCAGATCTGCTTAAGCTTCATCAGGGGAAGCTTTGAGTGACAAGACCAAAGTCCCAGTTATGTTGGTACGCCCTGAATATGAGTTTTGGACATTGGACTGTGACCTAACAACTGAATTCTAAAGAAAAGGAGTACTTGTGGCACCTTAGAGACTAACCAATTTATTTGAGCATAAGCTTTCATGAGCTACAGCTCACTTCATCGGATGCTGTAGCTCACGAAAGCTTATGCTCAAATAAATTGGTTAGTCTCTCAGGTGCCACAAGTACTCCTTTTCTTTTTGCGAATACAGACTAACATGGCTGCTACTCTGAAACCTGAATTTTAAAGGAACTCTTTGCAACTACAAAGCTCACCATCTCTGCTGTGAATCTGAACCTCAATGAGTTGAACTCATGTCTGTATGTATATTGATCTTTTAACCATACTCCCTCTTTTGTTTTTTAATAAATTTTAGTTTAGTTAATAAGAATTGGCTGTAGCATGTATTTGAGTAAGATCTGAAACATTCATTAACTTGGGAGGTAATGTGTCCGCTCCTTTGGGATTGGTAGAACCTTTTCTTTTATATGATGAAATAAAATTTACAGAAATTTTCATCATATTTGATGTTGGTACCTGGATGGAGGCCTGAGGCTGGATCACTTTAAGGGAAACGTGTTGTTTGCACTTCTGAGTAACAAGTGTGGTAATAAAGCTGTTGTATGCTGGCTTGGTAAATCTAGGTATTGGAATATCCACCAGCTTTATGGTGATTGCCCCGTTCTTTGTAGTTCACCCTAATTGAGTGATCATAGCTGGCTCCCCACTAGGATCCGGGTCACACCTGCACATCTGCCATTTTTGTGAGAAACATGGATCCTGCACAGCTCTGTGCTATTGTGATGAGTGCTGTGAGCCTGGGATGTCTGATTCTGCAGTATTTGTGGAGCCACTGGGAACATGACAATTCCTTGGAGGCCAGATTGCTGTGGGACATAGAAAGAAACAGTTCAAAGTTGTTGGTGGCATTCACAGAACAGCTGCAGATAGTGGAGTGCCGATTCGCAGCCCGAGAAACAAGCACTTACTGGTGGGATTGCATCATTATGTAGGTTTGGGATGATGAGCTGTGGCTGTAAAACTTTTGGACACGCAAGGCCACAGTCCTGGATCTGTGTGCGGAGCTCACCCCAGCTCCAGTGCAGCGACACCAAAATGAGATCTGCAGTGACAGTGAAGAAGCCGGGTGGTGGTTGCTTTGTGGAATCTTGCAACCCCCAATTGCTACTGGTCAGTCAGGAATCCATTTGGAGTGGGGGAAATGTACCACGGGGGTTGCTGTGATGCAAGGGTGTAGGGTCATTTATATCACTCTTGGCAAACAGTATTTATTTAAAAATAAATGGAGGATCATTTCTAGCTCAGCCCACACCATGCTACTTATCTGCATACTGTCATCTTCCAGTAATAAACTTGTAGTATGTTATACAGAGGCATGGCTGATGTGTAGGTTTTTTCCAGTCAACTTTAATGTCCAAAATGGGGTACGTATTAATGCAGATTCTCATTGTAATTAAAAATTTTATAAACTTTTGTAATACAAATTTTTGTAAATACAGTACAACCCAGGTATAATATCACCACTGGTTCTGCTGGTGGGCTTGGCAGAATTGCTCAGTTACACTTCATGAGCTAAACATTTGTATTCTTGCTAATGCTGATCACCAGGCACACCACATTGGGCTTGCTCTGACATTTAACACTAGATATTTCTGATATTATTAGAGCTTGGAAAATGTACTGTTAAAAATTACTTATATAGGCCACCTTACAAACAAAGTAGAAACACTACAACTGCCTCAAACCTGCTGATCCATTAGTTTCCCCTATGTTTTAGTAGCTATTTGTAATGATTAATTTTGTCAACAATTTCATGGTAAATCTATGCTTTTAGACTTTGAGTTATACATTTGGTCTGAAGAAAACTTGCTAGCAAAATTTCTTGACGTAGGGCTTTAAGTGTGTGTATATATAGTTTTCATTTAGCACTTTAAAAAAATGGTGTGTGTGTGTCTGTGTCTGAGGAGGGAGGAAAGAGAAATGTTTAGGGGAGCAATATATTATTGAACATAATCCCATTTTATTAGTATGTTCTTGTGTTAGTGGCAAGTGTTGCAGAACTTGCATTTCCTGGCTTTTTTCCCTTTCATCATCTGTCAATAATTTGGCATAAGGTTAATACATCTTTTTAAAGATACTAACTTTGTTTCTGCTCTGGAGTTAACCCAAAATGTTTTCTTGTTGTTGTTTTTTTTTTTTCATCAACTCTAACCACAACAAGGACCGATTGTTTAAATTGTTAAGTTTAGGTTTTGTTTAGTTCAGATTAGTGCCATAGAATATCTGCAGAAGTAGTTTTGGGGAACTATAATATTGTAGGGATACAAGTATTGTCAGAATTGTTACAGTGCTTATACTGAACTCTTAAGAGGTTTCTCGATACTATAGCAGATCAATAATTTAAGTCTGGAAAAAATGTACTGTATTCTGAGTTTCTCAAATATAGATTGATATAATTTTATATGGCCTTCTAATCAAGATGTATCTATAATTAATTGTATGTCAAAACACAAATATGTCTTTATTTTTTGTAAAATTACGTTTGTGTTAGATTCACACCCTGCTGACAAATTATGGTTGCAAAGCAGGGATGATATAAAATCTTGCTGTATTTCTGTGGGCAATTCAGATCATGTCTAGATCCTATTAATGAATTCTGATCAGTTAACACAGCCTGGGTCTGTTTCTTATTTCATAGAATCATAGGGTTGGAGGGGACCTCAGGAGGTCATCTAGTCCAACCCCCTGCTCAAAGCAGGACCAATCCCCAATTTTTGCCCCAAATCCCTAAATGGCCCCCTCAAGGATTGAACTCACATGTAAATGTGGGATATAATTCAGCATTACCTTTTTAAAGAAGTTACTAATTTTTAGTGTGGACTAATACTATATTCAAAGGAGAGTAAAAATATTTTGGAAGCAGGAAAAGGAAATATTCTTCCATAGCATTTTGTCCATTCCCATTTGAGAAGCATTGAGACTTCCTATTTTGATTAGAGCTGAACCTAGTGTGCTGATGTGACTAACTCTTTCTAGAGTTTTGCAAAACATGTTTGTGTAGCAGCATCACACATTAATGTGAGCACAGCTCTGGGTTGAAATCTGCCATAATTAATTGACTGTGCAAAGGCCCTGAAAAAATTGTGTGGAGATGGTCTCTAACAAATAGAAGAATAAAATTGTTTGAGACTTTCCATAGGGATCCTTTAAAGTGATGGCTGTATATGGAAGTGGTCCTTAGAAATCCATTGTATTGGTTAAATGGTGGTGGTAAACTAGCAGTTGGATCACAAAAACATTGTTACAGTGATCCTAACGCACTGATTCATTAAGGATGGCTCTTTTAAAATATCTAATTAGAATCCCAGGGTTTCCTACCAAAGATTTTTAGCGGTGATTGGGGCATAGAAAGTCATCAAATGGTCTCTGAGCTTCAAAATGTGGACATTTAAAATAGCACATTCTGAAACAGTCCATTTCCTTTTGTTTCACAATATTAACCATAGTGTTCAATGTGATTATACAAACAGTCTCTGTCAAAGATAAATGAACTGGAAAATATTAAATACAAATTGTCAGCAAAAGAAACAGATGAATATTAATCTAGAACTAAGCAGTTTTTGTCTGGAAATTTACCTTAGGGAAGACGGTGGCCCCTTAGGCTGTCAAGAGACAGGGAAGGAGGTAAATGGAGGCAGTAATCATCCTTGCTAAGGGCAGTCTGTGTCTTCAGACCCATTGAGAACAAATGAGAGATGGCAGCTATTTTGAGAAGGCCAACTTTACTAAAGGTAGCCTGAGTCAAATCTTTTCAGAATCATACGAGGTGGCAGCCATTTTAAAAGAGGGTGATTCAAGTTTCTTGAAACCACTATTCTTCAGTCTCTGCTGAAGGAGAAATTTTCATTTATGAAGATTAATGGAAAATATTAAACTTAAATTCCTAAAAATTTATTTTAATAAACGATCAGATCTGTTCAACAGTTACCTCATTGCCATTTTTGTGTAAATAATACCCGAGCTGAGATGATTTTGGATGATAAAAGATCTGACAGAGTGCTAAATTTTTATAGCATCCGTTTAAAATTAATTGTAACTTGTAAACAATTAACAGATTTACTTGTAAAGTCTCAAAATTCATTAACTACTTAAATACTCAAAGTAGTTATTTTGTGAAAGATGTATTGTATTCTTCCATACAGAAGTGATTTAATTCCTTCTTTTGAAGTGAAAACTCAGCCTCTGCTATGGCGCTGTAGCTGGTGTCACCATCATACCTGTTCTAAGTTCTAAATGGGAATATTTGTAAATAGAAGAGAGGCACAAAATCTGTTTCATTTCTTAGTTTGGAAACTGAATGTTGGCTCAAAAAATGTATATTTTAATATCCGTGATCCTAATGTTTGTCTTTTGTGATAACCTTTGAATTCCACATCTGATCAACTCAAAATCAGGAAATGTTCTAGGCATCAGTGGGCAGAATAGTATTAATCTTGGTGAGATTTGGAAAATGGGAAGGGGGAAATGGACCCATGGAGCCCCTTGCATCTGGTTAGCAGACCCAGTAGTTCCTGTAGCTCTGTAATTATCTGTAGATCAGAGAATGGGCAGCTGTTAATACTTTACAGCATAATTTTGTCTGTCCTCCCAATATAGTTTAAAATGTTGTCATCTGGAATGACTTGTCTCCCAAACAAAAAGAAGAAATGAGAATGGTGAAAGGAAAGGGGGTGTTCACAGAGATCCTGAAATGGGGAAAAGGGTGGGGTAGGGGTTTCAAGAGTCTCTGAAAGAGATGGGAATGGGAGAGTGGCACACAGACAGCTTATGGGGAGAAATGGAGTGATTCAGGGAGTCCATGGTGTATGCAAAGAGCTCAGACGATAGAAGCAACAAAGTGTGTGGCCCTCTAGTATTTCACCTGTAAATAATCTAGGTGTATATCTTTCCATGGGTAGTTTTGTTTTGTTAAAAAAAATTTTTTTTTGGAACACATGTAGACATTTTATTCCTGCTTCTTTCTGAGATGAAAGACAAATTTGAATGGAACGTATAATTTTGGTTAAACTCTTTTAATAAATGGTTCTATGAAACATACATCATACAGTATCTAAGTATGCCATTATGAGAAACTGGAAATTAACCTACAGAGCTCCAACAAAATGTGTCTTAGGAACTGTGTAGTCAGGGAGGAGGTGACAAATAGCCAGTAGCTCCTGCACCTAAATGTTGTCTGAGAGCAGGGATTCTCGCAACAAATTTTTTGGTGGCCTCAAAGTGCGGCGACCAACTCTTGCTGGTGGCCAATATGACAATTTTTCTAAAAAACTTAACTAGCTTTAGGAAAAACAAGTAAATATACACATATACCGATCCAAATCGTTGTAATTTATTTATGTAAGGTTTTGTTGCAGACTCAATAACAACAACGTACGGTTGTCTCTATTCTTTATTGATTTATTGACTATTCTAAACAGAATAGAAACACAAATAATGTGTTTTGCGTGTTCTTGTCTTTTTTGTTGTTCTTTTTGCTTTTTTGGTTTGTTTTTTAATAGAATTGCTAGTTAGTTAGTCCTCTTCTGTGAAAAGTGATATTTGTATGTTGTTATCACTTTTCACAGCAGCAGACTGGTTAGCTAGCTGGGAGGCAGTGAAAAGTGATATTAACAAACATACAAATACTGTACTTTGCAGACCCAGGGAAGGGACAAATGCTTGCCCTCCCCCCCCTCCCCAGTCCCCACTCAGGTGGTTGTGGCTGCAAGAAAAACCTCTGGTGGCCATATTTGAGAAACGCTGAAGTCTGTGGAAAAAGTGCTTTTAAACAAGATTTCCTTTAATGTTAATATTTAGGATATTGTATTGTTTTAAAAAATAGGTCAGTACACTATTTGAGACTTCTTGCTGTATTCCAGTGAAGGTGGTGATTGCTTTCAACAGAACAATACACTTCCAAGTGATATATTAAACATAATCAAGTTAAAATTTCGGACTGAGTTTTTTTTTCTTGTCTTGTTTAAAGTATTCAGACTAAATAGCTATTTAGGGAGTCACTTTAAATCTAGTCAATTAAAAATTAAAAGTAGTTTCAGATACTCCACATTCTCCTGAATACCCTTGTCTATGTTAGTGGCTCTATAAATACTACTTTGGAGAACAGTAATGCTGCATAAGGTTATATTTTAAATTAAATTAACTGCAACATAGCTATCTGAAATGGGTTATTTTTAGAAATCTGTTCTAAAAATTGAATACTTTATTTTTTGGGAAGGTGTGTATCAAACATAACTTACTCATAACTGTTTTTCTCTGTTTATTTTTAAGACGAGCAAAAATCAAATTAAAGTAGATCTTGTAGATGAGAATTTTACAGAATTAAGAGGAGAAATAGCAGGACCTCCGGACACACCATATGAAGGCAAGTAATGCTTTTGTGTATGAAATTATTGTGCACTTCAAATTATGTGTCTTGGGTTGCTTTGTTTAGAAGGTTAATTTACAAAATAAAAAGGAATAAAGAGCTCTGTATTTTGAAATGAGCCATGTGGTTTTAAATTAAATATTTAAATTTAAACTTTGGAAAATATATCCGCTACATTTACATATAATCACATGAAAAAGTATTTAGTCTGTAGCATAACAGACTTTACCATGCAACTTGCAAGGACTAAGTTGCAGTCTGGGCTGTGCAACAGAATTGTAAAAGGTATAGTAAGAAGGATGTTTAGTTCCCTGATGCAAGATATAGTTATCATGCTTGGTGGGGATGTGTAAGTTTGTAACTGTCTCTGGGATCTGGAAGCAAATGTGTACTCTGGAGAAACCTAGAGTGCAGAATAGAGTAATTGTCCAACATGGGTTACGAAGAGCTGTTGTAGAGAATGTGGGTTTTTTTTAATGTTTTTTATATTTTTTTCAACTTGTAAGGAGAGGCACCTCTCCCTTAGAGGAAATTTGGAGGTCTACCTGTTTCCGTAGATTCCTCTATTTAATTTTCCATTGGGGGAGCCTCAGTACTAGACTGGGTGTTTACAATTATCCTGAAAACCATATGGCCTATTTTCTAGTTTCTCTGTGGTCTGAATCACAACCAAGAATATAGTTTATCATACCAGAAAAACAAAGAGATTTTGTTCCAGGTATAACTGACAGTGCATTTCACCTAGCAATCCCAAATTGCTCAATTATCTTTACATTTGTAACATTACGTGTGTGTATAATACTGGTGGAGCTGGCAGTGACTCCTAAAGTTAGGTGTCAACTATCAGGGGGTAGCCATGTTAGTCTGTATCCACAAAAACATGCATCTGAAGGAGTGGTTTTTTACCCACGAAAGCTTATGCCCAAATAAATCTGTTAGTCTTTAAGGTGCCACCGGACTCCTTGTTGTTTTTGTTAAAGTTAGGGTTGCTTGACATTTGCCAAAAGACCCCGTTTTCAGTAGCTTTGCTGAACTTTAACTGTATGTGCCAAAATTTTCTATGCCGATTGTCTGTCTCAGACTAAATTCTGGAAAAGTTTCAGCAAAAGCAGTTCAGCTGTTTTCAAAAAAGCAAGGTTATGGGAAAGTAAGCCCTTTTGCCAATGTTGAAAACTTGTTACAAATCTTCATTGAGAAGTTCTGGTACCTCCAAGATTTGGAGCAGGGACTTGAAATTTGATAGGGGTGTCATTCTGGAGTCAGACATATGCTTTTTATCATCCCTGTGAAAATCTTCCCAAATTTATTGAATTTATAAGTCTCTGAAAATTGCTGTTCATGCATGCTCAGTAGAGGTTTGTTAGAGGCTAGCAGCAAAAATCTGAGAATATTCTATCTCCAAGTATGCTTTAACCCAATATTTAGGAGGTCTTTCCCTGTGCTTGCTTCTCCTTTCCCTGTGCTGCTTTGGCACCAGACGGTAACTGGTAAGTCCCAACATTCGTCTGCTCCCAAGCAAATAGCTGTGAAGCCCACTGGTGAAATGTCTCATCCCCCCTGCAGTGGTTGGTCCACAGAGGATAATAGCCTGTTTTTGCTACCAGTTACGCTGTTAGCTGAAGCTGTGCTATGGATCTAAAGGTTCTAGGGCTGTCAGTGACTCACATGGAGGTCAATATAATTTCACTTAATGGAATTTTTTTTTGAAAAACTTAAGGTTTTTGTTATATTAAAAGAATGTTAAGTTGCAAAGTCAAGCACTCAAAATTTAGGAAATGGCAGAATTAAGTTTGCTTGTACAGCCACATAATTTATCCTCCTTGTGTGTATGCATTGTGATAGTGTTTAATAACATAATATACTTTTTTCCCCTAAAGGATCCTACCATATCAGTATACAGAATGGATAGTGCTCAGGAAATTCATCAGGGTTGTTTTGTGACTGAGGCTGTGGCCTGTAGGCCCCATTTGTTCTAGAATTCAGAAGTTTTGTAGCCACTGAGGTAAAAGACTGCAGGAAGAGAAAGAAAGGATATCTCCTAGTTAAAACAGCTGAATACCAACCTGGAGAATTGGATTCTTTGCCACAGAGTTCCTATATGATGCTGGGCAAGCCACTTAAACCAAACTTTTCACAGTTGACTACTAGTTGTGTGTCCATTACTTTCTGGATGCCCAAATTGATACTTTGGGCCTGATTTGTAGAAGGGCAAAGCACTTGCAGCTGAAACCAAAGTCAGCAGTATCTGTGCTTTGACTGTATAAACATGTAAAAATGCTGAGTACTCTGAAAAATAGGGCTGTTGGTGTCTGAAACTGGGCATCCAAAATTACAGGTTTCATATGATGATTTTGGGCTTAATCTCTGTGTTTCAGTTCTCAGTCTGTAAAATGGTGATAATGCTCCCCTATCTCAACTGGGTATTGGGAAGACAAACTTATTAGTGCTTGTGAAACATATGGATACCAGGATGAGAGCACTATAGAAACACCAGGAGGAAGTCAGTAATTTTGTATTTAGTGCAAGGTTTGGATGATGTGAGGTGTATAAGGCATGGACACATTGATGAGTTTAAAAAATATTGAATAGCTATTTGTTCAGTGAGCACCATCTTTTTCTGATCACTGAATGAGGCAGGAATTCTGTCAGTGGAAAAAAATAGCACGATCATGTAGTTGGATTGTATTATAGTGTGTATTTATAAAGCGGTCAAATTAAGATTACATGGGCAACCTTAATTCTGGCATTTCCTAACTTTTGAATGCTTGAGTTTTCAACCTGAATGTTCTTTTAACATAGTTTTTATGCATTTATTAAGATTATGTATATAGACATATAGATCTATAGATAAATATAGACAAAACAGTAACACTGCACAACTGTTCAGGGTAAACAATGAAGAATATCCAGTTGTAGTTGCAGGGGAATATCAGGGTTAACCTTAAGAAGAAGCCCTCTGTGACCTTTTTTTTCTTTCTTTAAAATAACCACAAATGGTAAGGACCTTGGTTTTATGTTTCTGAAAATGGTAAATTCCTACAGAAAAGTGATCCAAAGGAAGCTACCATCTAATGAATTGCCAACACACTTCCTTCATCATCTTCCTTTTCTTTAAATGTTTCCCACCCAAATATTGACCAGTTTCAACTGTACTTAGCTAAGTTAGCTTAGCTTAACTTATTTTTAAAATATCACAGCCTGAATTGGTGCAGCTTCCGGTCACTTTATAAAAAAGTAGATAGCAAGAGTTCTGGAAATCCAGATTAATGGCTGGTGTTCTGCTTTGCAGTAGATGACACTCTCTAAAAAAAGTTCTAAAGTGGTAGTCTAAAGGCAGGTGTGTTAATGTTTTTTGGGTTTTTTTGTAAACCTCTTTAATGACAGACTGGTGAACCACAATAATAGTAATTTCATTTCTTAGTGTATATCGGGTAGTGAGTACAGTAAATATAGTAACATTAGACTTGAGGTTTGGAAGTGTAGGACTTCCTAATATCTGTGTAATAGAAAAAGCAAGGCTTTTGAACGTTGCTTTAAGAACTTACCAAGCGGTTTCAGCAGAAATATTGAGGTACGTACAGAAGTTACATTTGTATTACAATCCATTGCATTCTAAGACAGATGTAACAATAATAATTAGTGAGCAAATAAAGTTAATCTTTATCTAGATAAATGTATATAAAAGTTAATTTAGTTTATAAGCTCTTTGGAGCAGGGACCTGTAATTTATTTTTGTCTGTAAATGCCATACATGTCCATGGTGATTTATAAATAGTATTAGTTTATTGTCCCCTACTGACTTAGGTATGGGGGTTATAAAATTCAGGTGGATCCTTTATTTGTATGGCAGGCTAGAAGATGTTACCCAAAATTGTGATAGCCCCTGTTCTTGAAGGGAATGAAATCGTGCCTTTAAATTACATTTGCAAAGTCTGCTTTAATATCTGTATATTGATTTGAGATCCAGACAAAATGGTATGAGCAGCAAAAATCTTAAGAGCATTTTTGGATGTTGAAATCCAGCAGCAGTCTTCTTAGCAGTCCTACAGAGGGAACTTTTCCCTGTCTTCTCAGATTGCTTTGCTTGAAAATTGGCCCCTATTTTTTTTGTCTTGCCTTTGTCTGCCTACTCCCTACATTTGTATTTTGCATTCACGTTGTGAGACACAAACCAAACTTATGGTGCTGGAATCGTTGGCCAACTTTGCCTCACAGCCTGTGGTCAACATAAAGGAACAACAGGTACAGAGATGCAAGAGTAATTTGGCAAGCATTTCCGCCCTCCCCCCTGACTTATTTTAGTATTTTAGCCAATGTGACTTTGGTTTGTACTTCATCTTATTGCTCTTTATATAGTGTCACCTGTTGCCTTTTCCAGTCTGCCTTATAAACATAGCGTACATGCTATTTTGAGTTCAAACTCACCTGTTTCTGAAACTTTTTTTTTAAAATTCACAAAAAATAAAGAAAAATATGCCTTAAGTTCAATTTAAACCTCTGCGGGCTTGACTGCTAAGCCTATTCCTTAGATCCTCTCTTCCCACTTCTACTCCCCTATAGTCAGGTGGGATAATGACTCAGCAGAACCCTTTTAAATCTTTATCAGGAAGATCTACATCCACTAACAGATTGGGGTGTTTCAGACAAACTTCCATCCAGCACCATTGTGCTAAGTGCTTTACAAAAACACAAAACCTTTGTCCTTTCTCCAGAGAGTTATCAGTCAAGACAGACCATGCTCGCTTTCTTATTCCTGTTTTCAGTTTTTAAATACTTTGTTTCCTTGCCATAACCTAATTTGCCATCTCCATTACTTTTGCTCTTTAGTTTGTAACAATGTTACTTTTTGTGTGCTAGTTTGTAAGCCCTTCCCCAGTGTTTACATATTTCACACCCTTTCCCATTTTCAACATTTGTCTTACTTTCTGTATTAGTTTTTAAAAACAAATGTACTAATTATGCCAGTAAAGTGTTAGGAATAGTGTGGTACCATCTCTGTTCTGTGGAGGAAGGCATTGCTGAGTTATGCCTAAAATCCTGACTGTGTTGTCTTCTGTTTTTGTTTGAATTATAGCTGGTGACTTAAATACAGATTTTTTTTTTTTAATTGGATTCAGATGGGTGAAAAAAAATCAGTTGAAATCTTAGGCCTCTTCTGTTGGTGTGAGTAACAAATATAAACATAAATTCCTTAATGATGACAATACTAGAAATATGGGCTTTTATTCCAATTTTTCTATTACATATAAAGTAACTCCAGTTAGTGAACATATATGTTCGCTTCAGAGCGTTTCTATAGTTGGAAAGGCACTTTGCAGAAAGTGCCAAAAAAATGACAGTAACTTCTTTGAGAATGGAAATATATTACACTGAATAATGTAAGAAACAGGCAGACAGACTCTGTAATTTCTCCTTATTAGTAATGTAGTTTTTCCCACAAAGTGTGAAAAGCAGACCCCTGTCCCTATATAGAAACAAGTCTCTGCTTGTGTAGATAATTTGCAGGACCGGGGCCTGAACTCTCATTGGGAAGGAGTTATAGCTAGAATATATAAAATCTTACAAAGTAAACTGGTAAGGATAAATGGGAGGAAAAGCTTTTGACTTCCAAATAGAAGAACAAGAATGGAATGAGAGAATAATGTATACAAGGAACAGTGCTGTGGCCTGCAACTTGATGGAAACTCAATATAAATTGTTATATAGATTCTATTAATCTCTTGCAGTGCTATGATCCATGAAGTTACTGCCAGGCAAGCAGTGCAGGAGAAATAGCAAATAAAAAGAGAATGTAGATAGGTTGGTATTGCCTGAAAATACAGAAATATTGGTAGAGGATTATAAATGTTGCTAACAATATCTTTGGAATAAGAAATACTTTACTCCCCCAAAGGAGGTATTATTAGGAATAGGTAGTATAATACTGAAATAATAAATGCTTGTAGAAATGTTTCTAGCAAGAAACCGTATTATAGCAAGGGTTTGGATGTCTAAGGCCTGGTCTACACTACAAAGATAGGTCAACATAAGCTGCCTCGTGTTGACCTAGTTATGCATGTGTCTATACTGAAATGTGTTTCCCACTGATATAAGTGCCCCATTATGCCAACATACTAACACCACCTCCCCAAGCAGCGTACAACCATGGTCGACGTATGGAGGTCAATGTAATGCGAGTGTCAACCATAACAGTTTTTTTCAGCAACTGTTTCTCAATAAGTGACACTGACCTCTAGTCACAATTGCGAGCTCCACTGCTCAGGTGTCTCATAGATCGGTAGTCCCCTCCTTTAAAACATCTGCAAATTTTTGAAATGCCTTTTCCTGAATGCCCAGCTGAGCTACCACACCTAACAGCAATCCATTGTTGCGTGCAAAAGTCCAGCTGATTATGTGGCTACATAATTCAAATGCGCTCCTGCCTGGAGTAGACAGGAGAAATTGTATCTCCTGGGCCTGTGGAAGAAGAGGCTGTGCAACTTTTAACCAGCTGTTAAGACATCGACAAGCAGATTGTTTGTGGGATGCAGGAGAAGGCATACAACAGGAACCAGCAGCGGTGCACAGGAAAACCAAGGAACTGCAGCAGGTATACCAGAAGGCCAGGGAGGCCAACAATCGATTGGGTGCAGAGCCACAGACATGATGCTTTTAAAAATAGTTGCATGTCATACTTGGCAGAGACCCCACACACCTCCATGGATACCTCTGAGGAGCCTGAGTCACAGGCCCTGCCATGATCTGCAAGGAGAAGGAAGTGGACAAGGAAGAGGAGGAGAAATATGGGGGACAGGCTGCTGGGGAATCCGGCTGTGCAGCGAGCCAGGACTTGTGTTGGACTCTACCACAGTCCTGCCAATTGAGCATGGGCAAGCTTGATGCAGGGGAAGGAACCTCAGGTAAGTATGTAAATAAATTTTCCATTACAGGGATGGTGCGACTCAAATTAGTGGGACATAAATTTTGAGCTTTCATTAATTTATTTGCACTAGAACAGGCAGTGCTACAACCGAGAGAGAGAGTTGCTATCTGCTTTTCATTTCCCTGTAGAGTTTGGGAGCCATGTGGAGCAAAGCAAATGCAGACCCTTGACCTCCAAGTTCAATAGTCTCGGGCTCGACTGCCATTGCAGTCAATGGAGAGCTACAGCATAGTGCCTTCCTACATGTCCCCTCAGCATTCCTCAGGGCCAGCAAGCCTACCCCTACCATTCCACACTGAGGGAAAGCTTGGACAACCATAGCTTCACATACACTGACCTGCAAGAGCCACAGCTGATTTATGTGTAGCTACAGTTGACATCAGTGTTTCTGCCTTTGGTTAATTTATTAAGGTTCTTAATTTTTTAAAGTTACAATGTATTTCATTTTAAATTCTTCATGAAAATAGTCAGTAAAACTATTTTGTTTTGAAAGTAATTCATCTTTGTTAGTTTACAAAACATGCAAATAGTGGTCTTGTACACTCGCTACCCATCGTATCACTGCCAAACAGTACTGCAAATGTAAATGTACAGCAACCCCCCCCCCCAATAGTAATAGGTGCACTGTCATTAAGGCTACAATTTAGTCATAGGTATTTTTAGTAAAAGTCATTGACTGGTCATGGGCAATAAACAAAAATTCATGGCCTGTGGCTTGTCCATGACTTATACTATAAATACCCCTGACTAAATTTTGAGGGATGGCCTAGGGGGTAGGCCGCTGCTCGGGGTGGGGTGGGGAGGAAACAGCTGCTCCAGGACTGCTGCCAGGGGCCACTGAGCAGTGGCTGCTCCGGCCACCCCTGAGGCTGCCTGTGGAGGGGCAGGACTGGGACCACTGCTGGTGGCCACCCCTGGGACTGCTGCTCAGGCAGTCCCTGGGGCCAGCCACACTGGCTGCTGCTTGGGCGGTCCCCGGGGCCAGATGCCCAAGTGGTTTCTGTGGCCGGGTGCCTGAGCAGTGGCTGATCTGGCTGTCCCTGGGGCCACCTGAGCAGCTGGCCCTGGGGTCAGCCACACTAGTTGCTGCAGAGGTCACAGAAAGTTACGGAATCTGTGACCTTCGTGATAGACACAGAGCCTTAACTGTCCTTGATATATGCACAGATGTGCAGTAAGCCCCACACTATTCCTAACAGGCCCACAAACTGCCTCCCCAGGTTGAACACAGTATCACAGTACATTGTCACTTGCTGTTAAAGTGCTCGTTCAAGCCTTCCCTAAGCTTTATAGCTACTTGTTGAGCTCATCCATAGCCCTTGGGTCTGACTGTTCAAACTCCGCAGACAGTTGCTCCACATCTTCCCTCCACCCCTACTGCATGTTTTCCCTATTTCCTACAAATATTATGTAGGACACAAAAGAGAGTTATTACCAGTGGGGTATTTTTCTCACTGAGTCCGATCTGGTGAGTAAACCATGTCAGTGCCCTTTCACTCTACCAATAGCACATTCAGCTGTCATTCTGCACCTGCTGAGCATGAGTGGAATCTTTCCTTGCTGCTGTTGATGTGACCAATGTATGGCTTCATGAACCAGGGGAGCAATGGGTAGTCTGGATACCCCAGCTCACTGTTGGCATTTCAACATTGTCACGGACAATCCAGCAGTCAGGAAAGTAAGTCCTTGCTTGTAGCTTTCTGAATAGTATATGTTCTTAAAGATGTGAGCGGCATGCACCTTCTCTGACCAGCTAATACTGATGTCAGTGAAGCGTCCCCTGTGGTCCCCCAACACTTGCATAACTCTGAAAAAGTAGGCCTTTTTGTTGATGTACTGTCTGGCAAGGTGGTCTGGAGTCAAAATGGGAATGTCCGTGTGGCCTATTGCTCCACTGCAGTTTGGGAACCCCAGAGCTGCAACTCCATACACTATGTCTTGCACGTTGCCAACAGTCACAGTCCTGTGTAGCAGGAGACAATTAATGGCCCTACACATTTCCATGACAACAGTCTCCACTATGGCTTTTCCAACTCCAAAATGACTTCCCACTGACTGGTAGCAATCTGGCACGCCAGGTTTCCGAAGTGTGATCACCACTCGCTTCTCCACTCTCAGTGCAGCTCTATTTGGTGTCCCTGCGCTTGATGTCTGGGACAGTTTGGCACACAGATCCAGCCACTGCTAATCATCCACAGTCTGTGTTATGATGTGACCCCCAAGTCACTATTTGTTTCTTGGGGACCAGAAGGGGCACGCCACCATCTGCAGCTTCTTCAACATGAAGAATGCCAACAACCTTGAATTGGTTCTCGCTATGTCCCACAGCAACCTGACCGCCTGGAAATCGTCACGTTCTCCATGGGTTCTTCTTGTGGCTCCACAAATACTGGAGGATAGTGCATCCTGTGGTTGCCATGCTTGTGATGATAGTGCAGAGCTGTGTAGGTTCCTATGCTACTGTCAGAGATGGCAGACAGCGACAAGTCCTGCATCAGTTCATGAAAATTTGAAATTAGGCACAAAAACTATGGCACAGAGATATTATGGGATGGAGAACATTGACTTACAGGAAGTTGAGCCATTGTTCCAGTCACTGCTGCGAGATTCGTTCCTGCCCCACCAGGCATTGCCACAACTACCCAAAAGTCAGTGTGCTGAACAGTGCAGGTTGCACACTGGGATACCTACCTATGGTGCACTGCATTGTATTGACACAAGCATTTCCTGTGAGCATGTGCTGCGTCGATGCAAGGTGATAAGTCTGCAAGCGCACAAGCGATATTCTAACTGTGGCAGCTGTATGTTGATGTAATTTGTCTCCTTGTAGTGTAGACATGGTCTTTGACTCCCCTTATTATATGTCCCAATCATGCAAACACATGTTATTAGCCCCGTTGAGTGCATTGGGATTACTCATGCATACGTATGTGCAGAATCGGAGCCATAGTAAGTGGTTAAGTAGTATTTAGCACTTGGTGAATTGAAGTGTTGGGAGTTATTCTTTTCAAAGCATACTGAAGAACTTGAAAGCAATGAGGACTCCTTTCTTAAGTTACACAGCAGAACATCCTCAAGCTCTAAATAATTTAAATTTTAAATTGAACTAATTTTGATGTAGTATTTTGAAGAGAGAACTTGAGGGTGTTAAGTGTCAGAGTGAAATGGATAATTCTTTAGTGTGTGTTTCAGACTAATACTGGGCATCATTACATGGGATACAATTTATTTTTATTTTAGTATCTGCTTTCTTAGGTATTCTAATTTTTTAAATTGAAGGTCTGTTTGACTAATGTGAAACAGGTGTTCTGACAAGGAAAAAATGGAAATTGAAGATTAATAACAAATTGAATAACTTGAAAATAGGTATTTGGTTTGTATAAAATGTGGGAATATGGCTTTAATAAGCTGAATTTATGTATGCGCATCAATGTGTGTATGTGTATTTAAAAGTTGGAAGATATTTCTCACTAAATTAGCTTTTTTTGGATATGATTAAATTACTTGACAGCATCCATGTAAGGGTAATCACATTGGAATTACATTTGTTTCACTTTCTTTTGAGATCATAGTACGTTAACACTCTTGAAATCAGTATAATCTTTCACTTGTGTTTGGTTTTTGCAGGAGGGAGATATCAACTAGAGATAAAAATTCCAGAAACATATCCCTTCAATCCTCCTAAGGTAAACATTTTTGTGGATGTCTTTCTTAATGTCATGTCATCTGTTGTATTTCTGTGTAGTGGACTTCCTCTTCAGTATTTCTTTATTTTTTCAGAGTCCTTGTTTTCTATTTTCTAACGCTTTCTGGATAGAGGCAGAAGTGGAGCAAACATGCAGCTCCTTCATCACTTCCTGTCAAGAGTCTCTGATAAACGAGCTTGAAGATTGCTCTTATTTGATTTGGAGAGGATTGTTCATATTCAAAACAAAGGGTTGAATCTTGTTTTTTAAGAAAAGCTATATTAGGCCCATATCATGTGCTCCTCGTAAAGAAGTAACACATTGCTTGAGCTCCATATGTTGTATTTGGGTTGAACATTCCAGGTCTATAGTAATAACTAAACTATAGATGGCTGTTTTGGTTCTGTTGTGACTTGAGTGATCATCACATGCAGGGCACTCTTACTACAGCTATTACAGTGGAATGGACAGGAATCACTTCACTTGCATTCTGTTGCCATTTGGGAAAATGATGATCATCAGACTTAGGTTTGGAGCTGTTTGCAAGGGAGGAATACTCCCCCACACACACACCAAAAAAAAAAAAAAAAGAAGGAAAGGAAAGAATAACAGAAGCCATCCTGACAATAGTTAAGAGATTCTCAGGTGAAAGATGGAAGTACAAATACCAACACATTGAGAGTGCACTCCTGTCTTCCAGCTGCCAGACGGTATGTGTGCTTCAAATTTATTGGACACCAAGTAGGTGGAAGAGGATTCAAAGCCCCCAAACAGGGCCCTTAGATAGTACCTTATAACAATGGTAGCTCTTTTCCTCTTATATGTTGGGGCTTTGAGTCTAGCATTCTCACCATGTTGTTGCCGTTGAACTGTAACGGTGTGGGCTGTTCCTGCAGCCCCTCGTGGCCTGGGGAAGCTGTGTGGCACCATGGCTCAGTTTCCCCTTTTAAATCTGCAACTGACTGCACTCTCCCCTTGAAGTAGGGCTGATCATCGTGCCCACATTCTCCATCATATGAAACATTAGCTTCTTCACCACCTACACCAGATTAGTCTTTAATAGTAGTCCAAATGACCACAAACTTAAAAAGGGAAAACAAAACTTTCTACCCAGCTATGATGCATATGGCTTACCACCTAGAGACTTCATTCCTCAGGGACTGCTGCAAGGTGATTGTCTGTATCTGCAGCCCCCCTCAGCGGAGCCACTTGCTAGCTTTTATAATCATTTACTCCTTCCCAGCTGGGTTTGATAATTGACCAGGACTGGCTTACCCTAAGCCTCTGGTCCTTAAAGGCACAGGCTACCATCTTATATTCATCTTGCTGGCAGGTTGTCTTGGTAGAACTCTAAAGTTTTTTCAGCCTTGAGAAGAAATGTCTCAAGGTTCATCCTTGTAGGACAGACTGTAATAGTGTGACCACTTCTCAGTGGACTGAACATATTATGGATCCATCTCCCTTTCAAATCATACTGCAATTGTTGATTGCCTGACATCCGCCTGGAAATTACACTCATTCCTTGCATGGGGAGAATTACTTGTATGACATGGGGAATATAGTGTGTGTGTGTGTGTGTGTGTGTGAGAGAGAGAGAGAAAGGACACATACAATTCGTTCTCTCCCATGCAAATTTTATTGCACTCTCCAATTCTGTCTCCTCTCCCTTTACATACACTCAATTCATTGTCCCCATTTAAATTTCCTGGATCCCTCCTGCCCAGACCTACTGTCTAGGCCCTGATTTCTTCCTCCCTCCCTATCTTTACAAACCTTAAAAACCCTGCTTCTTGGTGCTTTCTGCAGGTCTCATGCTTCTGCCAGCTCCTTCTCCCAACTCTGTACTCCTGTGTTCTAGCCAGGTCCCTGGAACCAGTGTCTCCTGACCCAGCCATCTGATTCCTTAAAACCCGCCCCCTCCCCAAACCTAGCTCCTTGTTTGGCTCCCTTTCTCAGTCCCTAAAGCACCTCTTTGGACTGGATCCTGGATCACTTCACTCTGGCCTGTATATGGAGGGTTTGATGACTTTCTTGGGTGGGTGGCTTCTAGCTCTGGTAGTGTGGATTTTTGGGTCTGGAGTGAGACTGGATGGAGGAGGAAGGGTCTTTTTATAAAATGGAAACTTCCACTGTTGGTAGCTCCTTCCTTCCACATGTGTTTTGGCTGGAGTTGAAACAAGGAGTGGATGCAGCAGCCCCAGGAGTTTGTGGACCACAGCGTAGTAACTGCTGCTTTGGGGCTTGTTAGCCTCTTTCTTCAACATCTGTAGAAGAGCTGCTTGGATCTCTCAGTGCACAGGTGCTCAGCCTTGTTGTTAATCCTAGGAATGTGGTTTTGTAGTTCCTTATTAGTTAAATATGTGCTCATAGTCCTTTTCTGCGGAGTTTGAAGGCAGACTGGTCTGAGTGGGGCTCTGTGTATAGACTACAGTTGCTAGTGCTTAGTCCTTTATGCTAGTGTTCACAACTCTCTCTCCTCTGAAGCTTCGATATCCAGAATGTACTTTCAGCCATTAATTTCTCATAGTAAATGAAGAATAATATTTAGCACTTACATGGGTCTTTATATCTTCAAAGTGATTTACAGACACAAGCTGTTAATAAATGGCTCCATTCTCAAACTCTTCCATATTTTCTGTTCTCTGAAGGCAGAGCTAATATGTTCTTGTCTAAAGTTTATACACTGACACACTGAGAATAGTGTAGAGAAGGCCTTAAAGCAGAGTTGCTTTGTGTGGTTGAGGAGAGAGTGAGCTGTTTGTATCCAAATGAAGTTGGGGAAAGGCCTCAGTGTAAAATTGGAAAGAGGGCCTTGTGTCCTAGCCCTGGGATCCTGTTCTCTGGACGGAACAAGATTCCTGACAAAAGATTCTCTACAGAAATTTACTATAGTGAAGCCTGGTGGCATATGCTATTTCATGTATATCTTGTGTTCTCCTGTGTCCCAGGGCTATCTTAAATTAGTACTTTTTCTTTCCAAGATTAATTCAAATAACTTACTGTATGTGGTAGTTCCAACTTTTTAAAAGGTATTTTGAATGTCTTGTCTTTTGTAGACTATTTAATAGCTATATTAAAAAAAAAATCTTATCTTATATTCTAGGTGCGGTTTATCACCAAAATATGGCATCCTAACATTAGCTCGGTCACTGGGGCCATTTGTTTGGATATCCTGAAAGATCAATGGTAAGATTCTCCATACAGTTCACAGATTTGAACACTAACACTAAAGTGCAGATCTAACTTGGAGAACAGGCAAAAGCACATACTGTAGAAACTACAGATGTCAAATGAAGAGCAGTATGGCTCCAGAGTTTCAAGCATATTCTTAAAGCTTATAAATACTTTCATATAGTATTTTGAGTTGCAGATAGTATCCTTATGAAGTAGGGTTTTTTGGAAAGTATTGAACGCGCACACAGTCCAAAAAAGAGAAACGAGGAGAAAAGCTCAGGTATTTTAAGGTACATAGGTAGAAGATGAATGTCTAATTTCATGTATAAATACTTGCTATTTTGTGGTGTTCGTAATCCCTTTATGCACAAATTCCCCACCAACCCCTTCAGTAACAAATATTACAGATTCTTCACTGTGGGTTCTCTTCTTGCTCTACCTGCCTCACCTGATGGCCAGCTTAGGTGCAAGCAGCACAGCAAATTAAAATACGTACCTTCATTCTGCTACTTTGCTAGCACTTGGCTTAGAGCAGGGAAAGGTACTATAGGGTGGATGGCGATATTTGGGGTGGAAACTTTAGGTTAGCAGCAGTAGGGTATGAAGTGGAAACATCAGAAATTGAAAAGTAGTGGGAAGCAATAAGAAAGCAGGAAGCAAAAGAAATGGACAGAAAAGAGAGAAAAGCATGGGGCAATATTGTGTATTGCATTAACACTGTTGATTATCCACTAGCCAATGATTACTTGTAAGGCATTTGGAGAAATGTAAAAGTGGAATAGGACACTTGCCCTTTACTTCCCGGTCCACTCCTGACATTTTATTCATCGGTATACTTCTGAAAAAGTTCTAATTGCCAAAGCATGTGGAATGTATCTGCGAGTAATCCATGGTATAACTACTGAACTCTTCTAGGTTTTTTAAAAAGGTGCGTTTGTTACATTTTAACTTCTAAATTATTTTTGACTATCTTCTATTCAATTTAATGTTCAATATTATACCTTGTACATATTAATTTATGAATAGCACATGTAACCCACTGGTCAGTGTATATTATGCATCCCCCCACCCCCCTCTCTGATTCACAGATAATGAGTTTGTCAAGGTCATGTTTTCAGTCCCCACTTACATTATGGCTGCCATCTTGGCCAGGGATCAAACCACGGACCTCCATAGTGGAAAGCTTGAACTAAAGAATCTGGCTCTGTAGTTGGGGGATGTAATATTCTCATCCTTCGTGGATCAGGTGCAGAAAGAGAAACACATGAAGTGGGTTATCGTAACATTGAACAAGTTGTGGGGCAGTGTACTATGGTATCATTTAGTGTTTTACAGCTGTATTTTGATCTGCTGACATTAACAGACTTTTGTATTATTTGGGACCATTTTTTCCCACTTTTTCAGTCTCAAAGTTGATTCCTATTTCTGACAGAAAGTGATCTTTCACCCTGTACATAAGAACTTAAGAGCTGCCATACTGGGTCAGACCATGGCCCATCTTCCCCAATATCCTATCTCCGACTGTAGCCTATACTGGAGATTCTGGGGGAATGTTCAGAACAGGGCAATTATGAAGTGATCCACCCGTCTTTCTCTCCTGGCTTCTGGTAGTCAGAGGTTTAGGGTTGCCCAGAGCATGGGGTTTTGTCCCTGACTATTGTGGCTAATAGCCTTTGATGGACCTATCCTCCATAAACTTATCCTGTTCTTTTTTTAACCCAGTTATACTTTTGGCCATCACAATATCCCATGGCAATGAGTCCAACTGTTTAGGTGTGCACTGTGTGAAAAAGTATTTCCTTCTGTTGGTATTAAACCTGCTGCCTATTAATTTCACCAGATGACTCCTGGTGTCTAAGAGAGTATAAATACCACTTCTTTTATTCATTTTTTTTCTACACCATTCATAGTTGTATAGATTTGTATCATATTTGTTTCAGTCATAAACTGAAGAGCCCTAACCTTTTTTAGTCTCTCCTCATGTGGAAGGCATTTCATACATCATTTTTGTTGCCCTTTTCTGAACCTTTCCTAATTCCACTATATCCTTTTTGACATGGTGCAACCAGAACTGGATATGATATTCAGGGTCTGGGTGCACCATGGATCTATATAGTGGCATTATGATATTTTGTCCTATTTTCTATCCCTTTCCTAATAGTTCTTAAGATACTGTTAGCCTTTTTGACTGCTGGTGCGCATTGAGTGGAAGTTTTCAGGGGACTATGCATAGTAACACTAAGATCTCTTTCTTGGTGTTAAAAACGAATTACTAATTACAATAATTTCAGTAGCCTTGTGGGGAAAGGAGATTATCAAAGATTTTTGAAAGTCCAGATAGATTGTCTTCTGGTTCTCCTTTATCCACTATTTTGCTGACATGCTCAAAATATCAAGGCCAGTATTTTAAAAAATAGGCATCCTAAATGTTAGTCTGTGTCTGAGTTTAAGCACCTAAATGTGTCACAATTTCGCAAAAGTGCTGAACAGCCAACAGCTCCCACTGAAAACTGAGATGCAGGAATTTTTTTTAACAGAAGTTGTGCTTATTTTTCCTGTCATGAAATAAATCTAGGAGTTTTGACATTTGTCTTTTGATAGTGCCTCATCTTCGTTTCTTGAAAGGTGTAGGCTTTTATAGGTATCTCCCCATACTTGGTATATGTTCTTCTTAATTAGTGTCTACCTTGGAAAAGGTTTGCCTTTATGGCTAATGCACTGACATTGAACCTAGGTCTCCTGACTCCCAATTTCCAGTTCCGCCACCCACCCTCTGTGACCTAATCAGTGTTGGCAGCTCTTGTAATTTTACAACAAATGTTGCAATGTTTGGTGGTGGGTTTTTTTCTTGGTCCTAGCTTCGGGAGTCAAATGATTACATGAGAATTTCACCTTTCATTTAAGAATAAGATAAGTTTCTGTCCCTCATTGCTGCAGATAAAAGCTGAAAAATGTGAAACATAAAGGGTCAGAATTAGAAGGCAGATAAAGAACTAAACATTTATTATTTTTAAAACTTCATGGTTTTTTTGAGGCCTGACTTGTGATAGTTGAACACTTGACGTTGGCAATACTGGATGTTGGGCAAGTGACTTAATCTCTATGCCTCAGATCCCCATTTGTAAAATATTGGTAATATTTTTTTCTTCTGCTCTTAGTATGATGATTCTGTTTACATTGAAAGTCATTTAGGGCCTGGACAGCCTCTCGCTATATGATTTGTATGGTGCCCATCATAGTAGGGCACCAATTTCTATTGGGACATGTAGGTGCTACTGTAATTATATTGCTCTTAATAACTATCAGTGGTTGTTTGAATTAGAACAGTTGCGGAAGAATCTTCCAGAAAGTCTTTTTATTTTTATTTCTATTTTCCATTACTGCTGTTCAAAGATTTATGTTGTAGTGGCCACATAAGACTGAATGAAGAAAAGGAGTACTTGTGGCACCTTAGAGACTAAAAAAAATTATTTGAGCTCTAGGTGCCACAAGTACTCCTTTTTTTTTTTTTTTTTTTGGCAGATACAGACTATAACACGGCTGCTACTCTGAAATAAGACTGAATGTAGCTTCTTACTGAGTCCACTCATAGTATTTCAGTCAGAGGCAGTTGCTTGAGGGTGCTGGGAATGCTTTTTTGGTGCTTCTGGCTCCTTGGTGGCTGGAGGGAAAAGATTGGCTTATAGGTTACCTATGTGGTTATAGGTAGGCTCTGTTGGCGGGTGAACTCCACCCAGTCCTTTCTTTTTTTAAACAGCCTGGTGTAAGGTTAAAAAGGAATACAATCCACCTCATGAAAGTGGTTGCTGGACCAGTATGAATAGTGACACTGTTGTGTTTTAAAAAATTGTTTACTGCAGAATTTAACTTTATGGTGACATTTGCTAATTTAACTATACTTAGACTGAGAAATACCACAATACATTTACTTATGTGAGTGGGATGAAAGACTGTATTTTAAAAAGTGACAAACATGAAAAATTCTTGATAAATAACTCGATGTTTTAAATGGATTGCACTCAGTATTTAAGGTAGAATGGACAGCTACCAGGCTTGAATGTTTTATGCACTTGGTTCTGGGAGTTATAGTTTATAAGTTTTTCTTGTCAGATATTTGAAAAGAATTAGAAGATCTGATTTTGAAGCATAACTTTAACTTGGAATGGTCTTACTAAATATTTCTATTGTTGCCATTATAATTAAAACTGGGGTCAAATTCTGACGGACATCTGTGACCTTGAGGTCTGTACGAGTTACAACTGTGTATATGAGGGAAGAATTTGGGTCTAAATGACTTAATAGTTTTTTTTTCTTTAGGGGGTCTGAGGGTATAAACTGGGTGTGACAAACTAGCAATATCCTGTAATTGTTGGAACAAATCTTATGGAATTAAGATAAACTTTATTGAATTTACTTAAGCCTTACTGAATTAGGGTTAATACTTTTGGAGTACATTGTATTAAAAATGGAATTGTTTGTATTGTGGGATTGTAGGTACTTTCCTAGGTAGGAAGGCAGATGTTAATGTACATCCTCCATTATCAACCCTTTGAAGTCACCTCCCTGAAAAAGTTTGCATATACTAATTCAGACTGGATTCACCAGGGACCAACAGACAAGGCTATTTATCCAGAAACCCTGGTTTTAAACTGGCTCTTGGCTGTCTTCCTGATCCAGCAAACGCACAGGATGCCTGGTCAAAGGAGGGCCCCAATTCTTAGGGTACAGTTGGAAGAGCTGGGCATACTGAGTTCCCATAAGATTGAGGGCTGGTTCTGAGCTGAGGCTGTAATGAACTTGTGATCACAAAGGAAACCCTGGGTATGAGGTGTTGGAGAAATGCTCCTGCCAGTGCCCATGTTAGAGTTGGGGTAATGTGAGATAAGCTTATTAGCTAGGGTTGCCAGTTTTCTAATCGCACAAAATTGAACATCCTGGCCCTGCCCCTTCTCTGAGGCCCTGCACCCTGCTCACTCCATCCCCCTCCCTCCATCACTTGCTCTCTCCCCCACTCTCACTTGCTCATTTTCACCGGGCAGGGGGTTAGGGTATGGGAGGGGTGAGGGCTCCATCTGGGGGCCGAGGGGTTTGGAGTGTGAGAGGGGACTCTGGGCTGAGGTAGGGCATTGGAGTGTAGGAGGGGTTTTGGGTTCTGGGCTGGGGGTGGGGCCAGAAATGAGGGTTTCAGGGTGTGGGAGGGAGCTCCAGGCTGGGGCAGGGGTTGGGGTACAGGGGGAGTGAGGGACTTGGGGTGCAGGAAGGGGCTCTGGGCTGGGGCAGGGGGTTGGAGTGAAGGCTCCGAGCAGCACTTACCTCAGGCAGCTCCCCGGAAGTGGCTGACGTGTCTCTCTGGCTCCTAGGCAGAGGCATGGCCAGGCGGCTTTGCATGCTGCTCCTGCCCACAGATGCCAAACCTGCAGTTCCCACCAATGGGAGCTGTGGAGCCAGCACTCGAAGTCAGGGCAGCAGGCAGAGCCCCCATGACTGCCCCTATGCCTAGGAACCAGAGTGACATGCCAGGAGCTTCCTGGGAGCCACACGGAGCCAGGTAGGGAGCCTGCCAGCCCTGCACAAATTGGACTTTTAATGGCCCAGTCAACTATGCTGACCAGAACTGCTAGGGTCCCTTTTCGGTGGGGTGCTCTGGTCGAAAACCAGACACCTGGCAACCCTATTATTAGCATGTGTATAGGTTCTTTTATTGTTTGTAATATTTTATTCTGTAATACTTTTTATCATAAGAATAAAGTAGGCTTGCGTAGGAAGTGCTATTGTGCCTTATAATTGTAGCAATTATACCTATTAACCATCTCTGAAGAGAAAGCAAGCAGGTGTCCTTAGGCATCTTGTCTGTGCTAGGAATGACACAGTGAAGGCAGGGAACTATGCAGCTGGGAAATACCTTGGTCAGAAGGGAGAGAGATGTGGGGTCTCCACCCAGAAAGGCAGTGTCTGGGGAGCTGGAAGCTTGAGAGGAGGTCCCCTTGCTGGTCATTGAGGATAAATAGAAATGTAGTTGCCCTAAACTGTAATGCTGGGCTCATTTTCATTAGTTTTATTTGTGGCTGGTACAACTTCAAATAGTTGAATATATTTGTACAGTTGTATTTTTTTCTGGGATAATGGCTTTCATATTCTAATGAACATGATTAACATAGTGTTATTAGCTTCAATACTAAATTTCCTCTTGGCAGGAGATTTTTGCAGCTTGCAAAGTAGCTTCTTTGAATGATCTTGTAGTAAGCCTAATGAATTTCTCTCAGTGGTAAGTTTTTGGAGCTGAAATTCTCTGCAGCTGTGGATACTCATGCTTGTGAATTTGTAAATACTCCTTTTACCTCAGCTTTGAATACAGGCTTGTTAAATAACCTCTTTCAGGTAGAGGTACTTTAATGGTGGTCTGTTCAAGAGATCTATCAAGCAGTCTCACCATACAACATGTTGATGTTTCAGGCTAATATTCTGTTTTACTACTATGAGAAACTTTAGGCTTAAAGGAAAATTAATTTATCTGATATTGCTCCTTAACTGGCATTAAAGACTCAACTTTATATGAATACCTGGAACATCTGTTTAGATATCTAAATGTTAGAAGTTAGATATCTGCAGATATTTGTAATGGTTGTTTCACAACGGGAATATTCTAGTGGGAATATACAAGTGTGCAGTAATGGTCTTTGTGGTAAGCTTTCTTGGGCAGTCTAATGTTGTTGAGTTTTCAGTCATGTTTGATGTGGACTTTATATCTACCATTAGCCTTTATAAATAAGATACTGAGCATCCTAATGTTTAGGTTGGAAGAGCTTTTCGGTGGGCTGTATGGTCTGTCCCTTAGCATCATGGCAGAAGCAACGGTATTATTCTCAAATAATTCCTAATAGGTGTTCAGACTTGAATATCTCCCATGATGGCGACTTCACAATCACATTTTGCAGCTAACTTCATTATCTCACCATTCTTCTTAAAGTTGTTTCTAACCACCAACTTAAGCTTTCCCTTTTATAATTTATACCCATAGCTACTTGTTCTGCTCCTCTTTGCTAATGAGAGCAGCTGATGCTGACTTTTTCTAATCTCCATCTATATATTCGTGAGCAGCCATATCTTTTCCCTCTTTTCTTTAGATGGCTAAGAGGACGAAAAAGTGCCTTGTAATTAAGGGAATTAGGAAGCAAGAATTCTATTTTAAGCTGTCCCACAAACTTCTTGTTTGGAGGTTATTTAGTTTTATTTCATAGATATGGAAACTAAAGCATAGAGATGAAAAATTTATCTTACAGGTGTTGAGGCTATATCAGTATTCATAAAGCATGTTGATACCCTGAGAGTGGAAGATGTTACGTTAGTGTAAAGTGTTTGTATTAAATATGACCAGTTTTTTGTAACCATTCCTTATTTTCCAATGTTTTTATTGTGGAGAGGCACGGCTGAGAGATGGGACTTTGAAAATAGCTGAAATCACATTTTAAACCAGTTAATTTTTTCGAATATGTAGCTGAATCAGTTTGCCTATAAACTTCAGATTTGTAAAATTCAAGAGTCATTTGAGAGCTAGCGCCTAGGACTATATTTGATTGGATGAGGTGTTTATCTGTGGCATTGCTCACCTTAGAAATTGGAATGTCAAGTCCATTGAGTCCCAACACACTTTATGAGAAGTTCATCAAACATCTGACAGACTTGACCAAGCGTTTCATGGGACTGACAGTCCCTAACATCTCAGACAGCATGGTGTGCGTTTTGCAGAGGCTGCAATTAGGAGTTTCTGAACTCTACTTCAGCTCACACACTATACTATATATACCACCTTTTGTCCAAGGATCTCTTTCTGCTTTACAAACCAAATTATGCCTCCCAATACCCTTGTGAGGTATATATGTATCATCTTTATTCCTATGAGATAGAAGTTAAGAATTGAGGCTCAGATATATAAAGAGACTTATCAGTGGCATAGCTGTGCTGAAAACCCAGGTCTCCTGACCTGCATTCCCAGTTTAAATATTTGCAGTGACACACCATTAATTTCCTTCTCCATTAGTTTGAGAAGACTTCCATAAAGGGCAGTGCAGAATAACTTTTATTTAGTTCAGAAAAAGTAACCATGAAACCAATTACTGGTGGTAGATCTTTTGTAAAGTCCCTCTTGAATAAATAAAATTATACTAAATGGAAACAATGTAGTAAAAATGCTGTTTGGCTGAGAAATAGAGCTTTAGTTAGATTTTATAGTATATACAAAGCTGGTCGCAGCTTCTAAAATTCCTTGCATAAATCTGTTTAAGTGCAAAAACTGTGATGATGATCATTTAAGTACACAAAGACAAAAAGGATTAGAGTTCAGTGACATCTAAGTGTTTTACAAATTGAAAAACTATTTTCCTATTTAGAGCTGCAGGCGAAGATTCAGCATGCTCGTCAAATATTCATTTGAATAGAAAAAGCATTATAGTAAATAGAAACTTATACTGTAGTGAATTTTACGTTTGTCATCAAACCATAGTCTAGATCAATTCTATCCAAAATCTACTCTTGGTAGGATTAACAGCTACATTATGATTTTATAGACTTTTGCTGCACAATGTGCATATGCTGTTTTCCCCTCACAACACACTGAAGTATAAAAGTGTTTTCAATGCCTAGGTACAGTAACTCCTCGCTTAAAGTTGTAGTTATGTTCCTGAAAAACGTGACTTCATGTGAAACGATGTTAGGCAAAACCAGTTTTCCCATAAGAATTAATGTAAATGGGGAGGTGGGGCGGGACTAGGTTCCAGGGAAATTTTTTTCACCAGACAAAAGACATTATATACATAAACAGTATATGTTTTAAACAATTTTAAACAAACAGTTTAATATTGTACACGGCAATGAATGATTGTGAAGCTTGGTTGAGGTTGTGGAGTAAGAGGGTGGAATATTTCCCAGGGAATGCCTTGCTGCTAAATGATGAACTAGCAATTGGCTGAGCCCTTAATACGCTGCTGTTAATGTCTCCTCACGCTCTACAAGGCAGCATGGACTGAGGCAGGAGGGAGGAAACACAATAGATGCAGGGCAGTAGCTGCAAACACTTTCTTGCAAAAACTGAACATGAGGATGAGCCCATGCTATCCAGCAGGAGTGCACCACTCCCTCCTCCTGACGGCACATGCACAGCTGCGCAGGTGCTGGCTTTCCAAAGTGCTGAGGGGTGCGTACATGAGACAGAGACAGACAAAGACCTGCCATATCCCATTAAGTGCGTTGACCCCAGTTCAAGTATGTTGCCCTTTTAAGCAGATCAGCCAATTCAGACAGGAAGCAATAGCTTCCAGCAAGTTCCCTCCTTTCTGTCCCTGAGTCCTGTCCCCCTTCTCCGCTTTGTGGAGAGGGGAAACCAGGGGATACGGGCGGGGGACATCCTGATATCAGCACCCCCCTCCCCCAGCAAGCAGGAAGCTCACGGGAGCAGCTCCAAGGCAGAGGGCAGGGCAGGAGCAGCAGGTCGGTGGAGGGACAGCTGAACTGCTGCTGGGCAGCTGCTGAGCCACATACCTTACAGGGAATGTAGGGGATCTGATCGGGGATGGGGGAGAAGCTGCTGGCCTCCCTGGTTCTAATCCCCACAAGGAGGGGCTGCTCTTCCAGAGAATCCTGCAAGCAGTGGACAAAGCAGGTAGCTGCCAAACAACATTATAAGGGAGCATTGCGCAACTTTAAACGAGCATGTTCCCTAACTGATCAGCGACGTAACAACAAAACAATGTTAACTGGGACGACTTTTAAGTGAGTTACTGTACTCAGTTTTGTGCCATCATGGTTTGAAGAAGAAAAATTCAGATGCTTTGTATTATGATTTGATTAAACTTTCTGCATAGTTAAGATTTCATAGCAAGGTTAAAGAGCTGCTTTAGTAACTAAATATTCATTATAAGCCTGTTTATTTTTTAATCTTGCCAGTCAATCTCCAATTTACTTTAGAATAATAAGTAAAAAAAATTCTACCTGTAACATCAAATATGGCATTTTGCTGGAAGTGAAACAATCTGAAATTTTCGGAAATATTTGCCTAAATATTTGAGAAAAGTGAGCGTTTGAAAAATGAGAACTTTCACTTTTGTGGAAGCAGGAAGGCTGTATGACTACCTTTGTAGGAGTTTAAAGTCTGTAGCTAATCTTTCAAAGCTTAGAGCCTCTGCAGAGTTAATAAAGTCTGCAAAGTCAGCTTGAGGGACTTTGAGAAGGTGGCAGATGTAGCTGTGAAAAACTAGGGTGTAATACTACCAAGCAGGAGACAAGATATGCCACTTGGGATGTAATCATTTGCATTTTGATGGAGAAAAAAATACCACAGTTCCTCAAGGAACTGGAGGGAGGATTATCTATAATGTTAAAGAAATTCCCAGGCAAAATCTTCGAGGAAGTTACAAATACCTGGAAATACATAGTTAAGGTTCCACAAACAACCTTAATTCTGACATTGTATTGGCACCTATATTTTGTCTGTCCACCAACAGTCTCTTTGCATCCAGCCACATTGTCATGCCACAGTTCTTTACCATTATGGACAACACATTGTGAACTTTTCTACCGGAAATATAGATCTGTAAACTCCTTCCAACTCATCAGATCTGTGCCATCAACCCAAACTCTTCTCCACCCGTACTTTGACAACTGGAATTACAGCATTTCCTTTCATTCTCTGTATGCCCTCCAGAAACAACTTTGTCAGATCTACTGTTAACTAAAAGTTGGGCTGTCTGTGTTCCAACCGCAAAGAATAATGTGCCTCTCATATTTCACAACACATTCCTCCTTCATAACCATACATGCCTCAAACATTGTGTTGTAAGAGACTCATTTCTGTGTACCATCTCTGAAAGTACCTAAATGTAAAATAGTTGTATGTGTACTGTACTGGGCATTGTCCACCTCTCTCCCTAGCGTGATCCACAGTAAGAGTTGACTACAGCCCCCAGCTATACAGCCTGACTTTTCAGCTGAATCTGTGAAAACTCATGCTTTTAGCTCTTTGGGTACCTGGTTTAATATCCAGTATGTTGACCAAGATGACATCTGTCGCATATACATCTTATATACCTGAATCTCTAGGTAAATCAAGGGATGGGCACTGGCTCAGAGTAAAGCTTAACTGTGAAATCTTAAATATAAATTTCCAGATTTTTCAAACTTCTGGTTTTTTATTAAAATTTTAAAATGAGATTTGAGTGATTTGACTATAGTTATTTATAATTTTAACTCAGTGTTTTGTCTGGGATTCAACATAAATTCCTGCAGCCTCTAACTCTAAGTGCACATTGAATTTGAATTGAGTAAGGCCCTCATCCTGCAGTGAGATTTCTGTGGTCAAATATCAGCATTTCTAGATCACCATTGACCTCTGTAGGGCTCTTTGCAGTTGCAAGCCTCTTGGCCTGGATCTTATTGCAGGATCAAGGCCCAAATCTGCCTGGTGACTTAAGGAGTATTTTTTCTATCCTAATGTTTTACATTTTTGTTAAAATTGTGGCAGTGCCCTCAGCCTAACATGAAGAAAAGTTATGCTAGTGCTCTTCAGATAATATGAACTTTAGAGCTAAGTTTAAAATATATTTACAAAATTAATTGATTAAAATTGGGGAAAATATTTTTTATAAATTAAATGGCCACTAAAATTTGGACTGTTGTTACTAAAAAGTTAAAAACAAATAAGCCTCTGCTTTTGTAAGTTTGTACATCATTTGGCCATTTTGCTAGAGACCGAAAGCCAGCGGAGGGAACACACATTGAGTAACCAATCTAATTCGCAGAGCGATGCTGACATTAGACACTGGTGATGCTGATGGCAAAGAAGAAAAGGAGGCAGACTTTAGTTGGCTTTTATTTAATCAGAAGCAAACGTAATCTTTTGCAAAATGAAAAAGGACAAACTACTAAACCGGGAAATGTTAGTTCCTGATTTCTAAGAAAGTATTATTAAGAAGAGGGAGAGTGTTAAAATACACATTAAGAACTCTAAAAAGAATATGAATGGTATCCCATTATAAATTGCTGCACTTCCAAGTTACTCATGCTTGTGGTTCCCAGTATTTTTGTTCCCTTTGTATGGTATTAGTAGAGCACATCGAACATAAGTAAAAAAAGACCCAGATTTCAGTAAAGCCATTTTCAAACTTCAATTTTAGGGCAGCAGCAATGACTCTAAGGACAGTGTTGTTATCATTGCAAGCACTGTTGGCAGCTGCAGAACCAGACGATCCACAAGATGCAGTAGTGGCAAATCAGGTAAGATGTTCAGTGAACTACGTAAAACAAAAACCTTTTATTAATTATCTTCCTCTTAAAGGGACCTTGTCTATTAATATTTCATACCAAATTTAGTTTTTGGAGATAATAGCGTTTATAGATTTTAAGGCCAAATGACAAACTGTTTAAAAAAACCCTGCTCCTTTGCTATTTTTTGCAACCCTGACAGTGCAGCATTGAGAACCTGGAAGTGATCCTGGTTATTATAAAATCAAGTTTCACTTTTGTTTTTCTCCTTATTTAGTCTGAGAGAAATGCAAAGAGTAAACAGCATAATGAAAAGTTACATTGAATTAAAAAAAATTCATCTTAAATAATCTAAAGAGTTATGAAGGAAGCATCCTATGTATTTGATGTTTGCAGACTCTAAAATTAACTGTTTTAGTTAATAACCTAATTGATATTAATAGAATTGTAGTTGTCTTGTAAAACTGTCTGTCCCAGTATACAGAGACAGAAAGTAGTGTTAGTTTGAAAATAGCCTTGGTGTAATGTATTTTACTAGAACTCATGTGTGGCCATTTAAAAATGTGTTGAAAACTAGATACAATCAATCCACAAGTGAACATTTTGTTAACTTTTGTTGAACAAAGACCCAAACATTGCTTCTGTAAGTCAGAGGGTAAAAGGTGAAGGTCGTACTTCACAGTGGCAAAGGAAAAAAGCTGAGTGCTTCCAGTATCTAGTAAACTTGTACATCTAACTTACATGTGAACATCCTATAGAGCAGGGGATCTCAAACTGTGGGTCAGGACCCAAAGTGGGTCGGGACCCTGTTTTAATGGGGTCACCAGGGCTGGCTTGAGACTTGCTGGGCCCCAGGGCCGAAGCCTGAGCCCCACCGCCTGGGGCCAAAAAGCTCAGGTTACAGGCCCCCTGCCTGCGGCTGAAGCCCTTGGGCTTCCGCTTTGGCCCCTTGCCACAGGTGGTGGGCTCAGGCTTTGGCCTCCCCCTCCTGGGGTTGTGTAGTAACTTTTGTTGTCAGAAGGCGGTCACAGTGCAATTAAGTTTGAGAACCCCTGCTATAGAGTATGGTTAAAAGTGTGGAGTCATACCTGTGAAATTCTGGACAGGCAGTAAGGGTGCCAGGATGACAGCTGAGCAAATAATGGGCATTTTGGTTCATTGGCAAGTCCAAAAAAATCAGAAAAGTCAAAGAAATTGTTGCGGATTGAACAAAATAGTTTATTTAGTTTGAAGCATTTCTTTTATTTTTAAAATACAATTTACAAAATGTGAAGCAAACAATTGAAAATACCAAAACTGAACATTTTCAGATAACTTTTTTTACCAAGTCAGTTTTGGCAAAACGTTGTAATGCCACTACATTTTGCCCAGCTCTAGTCAGGTCCCCCTATCTGATTGTCACTCTAAGCTAGCAGGCTTTTGAAAGATTTTACAGTAGTTCCCTATTATGCCAAACTGACTTTCAGAAAAAAGCAGACAGACCAAATTGAGATCAATGCTTCGCTACCTGGGAGAAGCTGTTTGAGAAACTACACCGAAGTTCCTGCTCTCAGTAGCAGGTGCAGACGTCCTAGAAAGCACTGATATAACGATGTTGTAATGCTTGCTGTGTGAATGAATGCACCCAAGCAGTTCTCTCAGAGCCTGAGTTGCTGTGTTCATGCCTGAATTGTTGCAAAGACAAGCAGGGCTACCATATATTTTGTACAAAGCATGTCTGCACCAGTTTCCTTGCTAAATGTACATTCATCCTTGCTCTCACATTGGTGGGGGTTTCATTTTTGGTTAAAATAAAAACTATTGCTCCAGCAATGACAACTGAAATATTATTTCCCTCCCTACATACTGACAGTGGGATTTATAAGAGCAGTCAAACAATCTTCTAGCAATATGGAGGCTGAAGAGGTTTTATCTTCAGAAATGAAAAACCTTTTTGTAAAGTTCTTCTGTTGGGCTAAACCACTGAGTGCTGAGGAGCAGTGCTATGTGCTACTTCACGCCAGGGTTTTATGGTGGGCTGGTGGGGGCATGCCCAGTGATTCTGTGGCTCTGCTGTTGTAGGGAGGATTTTGATGCCCCCACTACCTGCAAAGATCTGCAGAAAGGTAATTTTACTGGGTTTTGCAAAGGTATAAGGATTTAGCTCTTAATTATAACAGTTGATGTTTTTACATGCAACTGTCACTAATGTGTTAGTATAAAGAATAAAAGTTAGCAAAGAAACTAATTTAAATATAATTTGTTATACAAAATAAATACAAATATACTTATATAAAATATATTTTATATATTTACAGATTAAACATTCACAAGGATAATCCCTCACATGCTTGTTGGAATGTCATTTTCACAGAGACTAGGTGGTTAGGTAATATCTTCTATGGGACCAGCTTCTGTTGGTAAAAGATGCAAGCTTTCGAGCCACACAGAGCTCCTCTTCTGGTCTGGAAAAGGTACTTCCAGTGTCACAGCTAAAATACAAGGTGGAACAGATTGTTTAGCATAAGCAGTTAGCACATATTCTAAGGGACCATTCAAGGCGACAGCCTGTTAACATCCCTGCCATCATATGACAAAAAGAGGGAGTTAGTGGGTTACAGGTTGTTATAATAGGCCATAAATTCAGTGTGTCTGTTCAGTTCAGGATTTCTAGTCTCTAGCAGAGTTATGAATTTAAGCTCCCAGGCTCGTCTTTTGAAAGTGTTGTGCAGGTTTCCTTTGAGGATGAGGACTGTATCAGGTGTTAATGGGTCACTCTATCTTGAATGGTCCCTGAGAATGTGCTTGACTACCCATGCTAGGTTTCAGAGTAGCAGCCGTGTTAGTTTCTAAGGTGCCACAAGTACTCCTTTTCTTTTTGCAAATACAGACTAACAAATTTATTTGAGCATAAGCTTTTGTGAGCTACATCGGAATGCATCCGATGAAGTGAGCTGTAGCTCACGAAAGCTTATGCTCCAATAAATTTGTTAGTCTCTAAGGTGCCACAAGTACTCCTTTTCTTTTTACCCATGCTAAACAATCTGTTCAGTCTTGCAGTTAGCTATACATTGGGAGTACCTGAAGGAGAGTTCTGTGTGACTTTTGGTCTCTCTCACCAACAGAATTTAGTCCAATAAAAGATATTACCTTACCCATCTTGTCTCTCTAATATCGTGGGAGTGATGTGGCTATAACTACACTGCATGTTTTCTTATAAACATTTTAAATTCATGAATTTATTTACACGTGTTGAATTACCACATTTCCATGTAATAGACATAGGGTTCCAGCTACGCCTCCTGCAGATGATGGGATTTAAAGTCAAGAAATGTGCACAACCAAGTCTAGTTTTAGAACTTTGCGGCTCTTTTAAGTATAGTACAGCAATCAAAGGATCTAGATGTAGATGCAGATGCAAATTTTTTCTTCTAAATTTCTTGGCCATTCAATCAAGAGCCAGATATTTACCAGTAACTACAGACTCTTGTGCATGTTCTTGAAGCACTAAAACCTAGACTTGAATAAGGTTGTTATGCAAACATTCTCTATTAAACAATTTTAAACTTTTCCTCTACTCAAAATGAAGCCTAGAAAGCAAACAAATGAACTAATAGTGTTCTGAAATATGTATTTGAAAATATAGCTGAAAAGAAACCTTCATGGATTTATTTTTGGGTCTCAGAGAAAAAACAGGCAAAAACTTTAGGATGCTATTAATAGTTTAAGTATTTATTTTTTAAAAGACCAAACCTTTTTTGTGAATATTTGGTTTGTTTAAACTTTCCTTCAGTTGTAATGACAATACAGTGCTATTTATTGGCCACTTCATGAAGTGGATTGCTTCCAGTTTAGGGGACTTCCCTCAACCTTAATATAGTCATCTTCATCTGTTACCATTGCATTTTTTAAGGAGCATTGCTTCTTAAATTATTGTAATGTATAATTCATTTTGAGATTATACAAATGACACAGATTGTAAGGTCTTTGGGACAGGGACACACTTTTTTGGGGCAATGGAGGTGGTGTATAGTGCCTACCACAATGGGGTTCTCGTCCATGACTGGTCTCCTAGGCCAGTGGTTCTCAACCGGGGGGTACTGAGAGGTTTTCCAGAGGGTACATCAACTCATCTAGATATTTGCCTTGTTTTTCAGCACGAGCGAATCAGTACACACTAAAATTTCATACAATGACTTGTTTATACTGCTCTATATACTATACACTGAAATGTAAATACGATATTTATATTCCAGTTGATTTATTTTATAATTTATATGGTAAAAATGAGAAACTTGCTTTAAAAGTATGTAAATTTCCAATTTTAAAAACTGTTATTAAATATAAGGATTACTAAAACAGGGCGCTCCTATCTTGCTGATCTGAAAATGTAATTTGTGACAAATGAAGCATACCTCAGCTTTCGAATGCCTGACACAGGCTGGAAACTTTCATTGTTGTTTTAAGGTAAAGTTCTATTACATATGAGAATTTGTTTTTTGGCAGTATTAGTGTAAACACTTACATCTTCCACACAATTTTTCTAGTAAGTAAACCTACCTTCAAAACAGTGGCAGGCCTCCAGCCATTTCCATGTGACAATCTGTTTCTCAGCTCCTTTTTTTGTCACCAATGATATCAATTTTAGATATGATATCAATGATATCAATTCTACTTCCCAGGAGGAAGTCTAGTAGTAAAATGGCAACCCTCATTGAGACACTGCAGACCTTTTCTCAGTAATGAAGGTTCTAAAAAAAGACTTTTTAAAAAAAAATAATTGGGGGAAACGCTGTAAGAAATATAGTGTGTGTGCAATTCAGTGAACATTACAACACAGTGAGTTAGTTTCTGCTCTCAGCTACACTGGTTATGCATATTGCGTATCTGGACAAACATCAGTGTAGTTACTCTGGCTTTATGTCAGTAACTGAGCAGAATTTGATTATACATGTAAAATATATAAACTGTCTTATCAGAATATAAATGCAAACTCATTGTTATCTGATGCTTGTGAGTAATGTTTGTGTAGGTTTGAATCCTCAACAACGAACCAAAAACTCGAAATTTCATTTTGGAACTACGACTAATTACAAGATTTGAAGATACTATATATAGAAGGAATTACAGAATGGAATTTGCCAAAATCAGCTAGCCTTTTAATTGGACTTTGCTAAATAGTTATATGGATTTACTTTTTTCTCTTTTTGTATAGTACAAACAAAACCCAGAAATGTTCAAACAGACAGCTCGACTTTGGGCACATGTGTATGCTGGAGCACCAGTTTCTAGTCCAGAATACACCAAAAAAATAGAAAACCTTTGTGCTATGGGCTTTGATAGGGTAAGTATGTGTGTATATATATGTGTACTTTTTTTTTTTTTTTTTTTTTTTTTTTTACAAGTTAGGGGCAGGGCAGCTATATATGTAATATGAGCTATAGCTCAAATTATAATAAAAGGTTTGCTATTTTCATAGCCCTCAATAAATCTGATCAGTTTATTTTGCTGACTGTTTTTCTTGGTGACAACGACTGGATGTTTAACATAGGATGTCTTATGTACTAATAAAGTACTTAGAAAAATCTGTTCATTTAATTATAAAATGAAAATTACTATGCTTTTAATGCTAAAAATTCTCAGTTGAGACTGTAACGACTGGTAATTTAGCAAATATAGATCTTGATAAATGTGTAAAGTTTTCAGTCTGACTTTCAGTGCTACAGCTGGGTTTATGTGAAGAGCAACTTCACACCCTGAAAAATCTCACTTCCTTCATTTTGTTTTTACAGAATGCAGTAATAGTGGCCTTGTCTTCAAAATCATGGGATGTAGAGACTGCAACAGAATTACTTCTGAGTAACTGAGCCATGTAAAGAGCTGCTTCTGTAGTCCCGCTTGCCCTTTCTGAGGAGCATCACCATCTGTTATTTTTAGGATTCTATATAGATTCTCTTTTAAAACTGGCGCTCTTGCCTGATGATGCTATCTAAGCACTATTGGAGACTGAAAAACTGCTCTGTAAATAAAGCTAATTAAACGTCTGTGTAAATTTAAAAGGGGAAATACTTTAATTTTTTCTTACTAAATATTGTAAAAATTCTTTGAGCTCAGCTAAAACAATGGGGCGGGGGGGAACATGCCTACTTTAGTGTTTAGCAGTGTGACCAAGACTAGCAGGAATTTGCTTCAGGATTTTGATTTAATTATTCAGATAACATTGAGTGTCAAAGTCATCAAAATTGTTAGTGTCACTCATCCATCTATCTTACTGTTTTTAACATGGATCCTATGTGCCTGTGGATTGACCTATATTTGCATGCTTGTACTTTACTAGACATTTTAGATAGGGTAGCTGAAGAGAGCACCATTTAAGTACTTGAATGTTCTTGTTAACTTTTTTTCTGAAAGCAGTTTCAAGATTTATCAAAAGTTCAAAATGGTGACCTGTTCAGAACCTCTTTCTTAGTCAGGTGACTGGGAAATCTGCTTATTTGCCCTCTCCAACAACACACACCTAAAATATCATTCTGGATTCCCTTCCATAATCTGTGGGTCTGGGTGCCATTAACAGTAGTTTAGTTGCCACTTTAAATGGTATATTTTGAATAACCAGTAAATGTGTTTAACCATCATACTTGCTACACAATCATAAAAGTTTGGTATGTCTGGACATAGCACAAAAAAGTGGAGCTGCTTTTTGTTGTTTGTTATATAGAGGTCAGAACTCCTTCAATAAATTTGGATAGTATAAATTCACTGGATTTGGGGGAAGAACAACTGAACAATTCTCGTATACTGAGAATTTAAAAAAAACTAATGAAATATTTTTCTTTGAGTACTTGCTGTGATGCAATCAGCTGTTTTTTGCAACAGCTTTCTAGCTTTATTTTGAGCTTCAGTATAAGGATTGCTTACCAGGTACTTTAAAAATTCACTCGTTTGCATTTTTCCCTAGTTGATACATGGAGGCTGGTGTTGGTGTTCTTACTGTACATACTTCAAATGCACATAGAAGTAGAAGTGTGTTCTCAGTTTAACTTTCTTTTGGATTGATGTTTCTGATAAACGAGAACTGAAATTACCTTCGCTTGTAAATAGTCAGTCTTTCTATTCGTATTAAAATTACATTTCATCCTGAGTTTAAAAGCTTGAAAATTATTAGTTTGCAACTTCAAACAGTAGTACATCCATCTAAAGAAAGTTGTCATGTCTGTATGGATACAGTTGGATACTTCTGAAAATACATCAGACATGAAACTTTCAGCTAAAATAGAAACTGAGTAGAGACTGGGGATTGTGGATGATAGTGTACCATAAAAGGTTTCTTTTCCGTGACTGTCTTCTCTTAAGCAATAGTCTAATAAGTGGGGGGAAATGTACATTCATTTTGCTTGAACTATAAAATGAGCTGTAACAGTGTCATACTTCATAGACGATCCAGTTTGTAAATGATACTGGAAGCAATGGGGAATATTATTAAACACCTGGAGCAAAGTAGTAGGGGGAACAGAACTAGAAAATAGAGATGGAAAAGACCTAACTAATGCAGGATTACTCCCTGCAGTAGTCTATCTAATGTGTTCATACTTTAAAAATACTTGCAGAACACAGATAGTAAATTTTTAACTCCCATCCATGCAATACTAAACACAGTTGCTATAGTCTTTCTGTACTGCTTTCTAAGGTTTTATTCATTGATCATATTTCTTGGATTTTCTTGCAGTAGTGTAAGTCATTTTCAGAGATGCCAAAGGAAACAAGACTTTTTTTTGTTGTTTTTCCTTGATATTTATTTATTTTTGTTAACAATTAAAAAGCTGCTACTGCTCAACTGGTTTGTTAGGTAATAGCTGGAAACAGTAGAAAACTATGGCAATTTTGCCATTTGTGTTAAAATCTCAAGTTACTGTCTTTTTCTGTTATGTATAGTTTGATAAGAACATTTTGATCATTTCATTTACATGTTATTTACCCTGGTGGTAATTGTAAATGGCTGACTACTACTTTCCCTTGTTCTGCACTGCTATTTATCAAAGAAAGGAACTTGGAAATCATTGGGGGACATAAAACTTAATTATAGCCTCTGGACCTGTCATTTTGATAACAGGATTAGTCTCTTAGAGAGGACTGTGAGCACATCTCAAATGCTAATCAGAGCAAAGTTTTCCAAGCATATAAGGGAGGGGATGGAATGGGGGGAGGGTGGAGAGAGAAGAAAAGAGTGGGGAATTGCTTTACTTCATCACTGTTACCACTGAAACAATTCCCCATCATGGATTTTCTCCTGCTATTTCCTTCACCCAGTACCTCATTTTCTTTGTGGTATTGCAAACTGTTCTCCTAATACAGTTCTGTTCAAATGCCAGTGTGTCCTTTCCTCCCATGGATTTAGTAACTAAGGTACTTGACTCAGTGCCAGCTCGGATGCTGCAGCAAGGAAGTGTCTTGAGCTGGATGGGGAAGTGACCCAATATTAAGCAGACATTCATAATGTGAGGTCCCTATGAATTTGAATCCTTTGTAAGGAACATTTTTCTATTCTTGGGTAACTAGCAGAGTTGAATATAAGGTTATGTTGTACCAGATTAGTGTAACTGCAGCCAGGGATGAACCCTAGGAATCTCTTACTGTTTGGGTGTTTTAACATAGTAACTTTGTAAAGACTAAATTGTAGTTCCGTTTTTTTATGACTGAACATCTCTATATTCAGGGCCCTGTGCATTCACGACTGTGGAATTGCTATACAATCTACTCCTGCTGCAGATTTGTGCAGCACATTTACACTTACAGTTTAAAAACATCTAGGCATTATGGCTGCAAATAATTTCTAAATGTAAATTGATGCCTTGTCATCTTCCTTAGTCTGCAAGCAGACAGTTTAAAATAATAACTGTGAAGTCTGAACAACCCCATTTATCTCAATAGGTGTTAATGCTGTAACTTAGTGACTCCCTAAATGTCAGCTAAATTTCACTGCTGAACATTTTAGCACCAACATCTAGTTAATGTAGTTTATCAGTTGTTTTCGGATAGTGTTGTTGGTGAACAAGAAATTTCAGTCTTTTCTTGCCCCTCACAAACTTTGAAGTAGCTTCTGACCTTATTCAGAGGCAAAGAAAAGTTGCCTTTCCTATTGCCAATAGCTTCAACTCCCTCACGGGTGCCGAAAGGTCCATTTATACCCCATCTAGTTGCCAAAAACCCCACAATTTTTAAGTTCTCAATATGAGAAACTCACATAGGGAAATTAAAACTTATGGACAATATAAAAAGGACACTACTGATGTTACACCACATTTAAGTAAAAGGCTCCATTTTCTGATTTACCTGAATTTGCCACAAGTTTCCAGTCTCAGAGTACTGCCTAAACTAGGGGCCTTATAGCAGAATTTAGGTCCAGCTTGCCACAGAGTACATGGGGCCTTGACTGTAATCAGTCAGGCAGTATTTATTTATGGAATTAGGTACTACAAATTTTGTTGAACTTAAAGTTTGTTCTTGATTTTCATTGTATTTAACTTTTTTCTTTCAAGTAAATTAGGATTGGGAACACTGATGTTTGCATCTGGTGTCTGAAAGGAGAAATTCATTAGCCAAAAAGAGACTTATCTTGAAACAGCAGATCTACATTCTGTGATGTGGATAATGGAAACACTTAAACTATGCAAAATTAACCTTCATAAAACAGCTGGAAGTCAGACCTGGCAGGTGAGAGAGTACAGATCACTTATTTAATGGAAAACAAAATACGATTTCAGGTAAAAGCTCTTGTTTACTGTGGTGGCTGTCATTAATATGAAGAGGTCAGCTTTCAGAGCCAGGGGCGGCTTAACTGTGTGCATGCCCATTGCTTGCTTCCTATGGAAGCAACAAACAGAGCCTAGCTTATTGTTAGAGACAAGCCCAGGAAGGGCCAATGTTAACTAAAACTTACTTACACGGCTAAAATATTTTGAACACGTGTTCAAGGGGGACAAATGGGATTAGGTGATTGTGATGTTGGAGTGGAAGGGCTTCTCTACACACACATTTAGTTCTCAGCAAGCTGGGGTATAAACCTATTCTGTACTAATAGTTCCTTACTGTGCTTTGAGCTACTCCAGTTTCAAAGCAGCATAGCTCCAAGTACTGTAAGGAACTGTTAGTACATGATAGATTTATACCCCAGCTTGCTGAGAACTAAATGTTTGTGTAGAGAAACCAAAGACTCTTAGTAGATGTGATCATGGATTGTTTTGTAGAACATGTGACAGCAATTGGCTAAGCAGAGGACAGTTAAAAATGTTCATTTTCCCATGCTTTTTACTACATCACAATAGTAAAACATGAAGTAAAGCTTTTCTGGGAAGAGCATGTAGGTGTTTTCACTGTTAATAGCCTAATTTTCCAAATGTTGCTTTGGTGACAGAAAAGTGTTATCATTTGTCTTCAATTAGACTGCTGATCCATATTAAACATATTTCAGTAAAAACATATACTATGACCTTCCCACTTTTACTGTTACAGCTTCATTAGCTGATGCATCATTAGACATGCAAGGTATGTGTTGCTTCTCATTTGGTTATTTCAACTATAATGCTCTGTAGGCAACCTCAGCAACTTTACTTTTCAGATTTGTTACCCATGGACCAATTGTTGCAAATAATTTGCACTGTACTGTGACGTTACCTGCTTGTGGGCAGCATAAAAAGTAGCTAGCCAATTGCTTATGAGGCTGAACCATTCACTGAAAACGTAAGTTGAAATACCTAACTCTCAGATGAGGAAATGTACTATGAAAGTGCTGTATTATCCGTTTTACAATTTGCAACAACTGTTCGTGCTGAAGGATGCTGCTATCATAGGAATGCTGATTTCAACTGTTGAAGAATCCCACTTGTGAGATACCTTTTCCATCTCAAATTTTGATTTTTTTAAAAGTTAATAAAGAATACTGGAGAAGGTTTGTTACTGAGCATTTAATTTCCTGTAAAGGGTGAGTGGGAGTGGGCTGGACTGAAGCATCAGTGTTTTTTGTCTTGAGAATAAAAACTACACAACACTTTTGTACACAAATGATTTTTTAAATAAATACACATTTTAAAAGATGTTGATTTTCACTGGGAATGCTTAACAATAAATGCATGTTTCCCTGAAAACAGTTTTCATCTGATTTCTGGTAACACTTCTTCCTCAATCTGAGATGGACTGGGAGGCAGTGCACCATGTAAAAAGGGGGAATGAAGTTCAAGGTAACTTTGATGTCAAAAAAAAAAAAAGGCTTACACATTTCTTGTTCAAGTAAGATAAATCAGTGTAATGAGGTGAAACCAAGGTCAGAAAAAAGCATGTACATTGCAGCTAGGACCTGATGAAGCCCTAGAATACTATAGCTATGGTAACTAAGTTTTTGACTTTCCTGCCACCATTCCATTAAAAACAGCAGTGGCACATCTTTCTGGAGGAACGATATAGCTAACTTGTCGAAAAAACTTTTCTAGGCTTTTTTCAATAGACTACTACTAATCCATGCTCTAGTTACACATCATCATATAGGTGGATTGTTCAGTTTGGGTAAGCTGTATTCATTTCTTTATATGGAAAAATGTGACAGGCCATCCTCTCCCTGTGGATGTTGGAGATGAATGGGTGGCTGCTTCATCTTTCAGCTGTATGAAAGATCTGACAGAGGTTGTGGTATTCCTCTAACTTTCCAATAAAACAGCCAGCCAGTCACATTAAAATAAAATAGAGCTCTTTCCCTCCCACTCAGTCAGTTCATCATCACTGGTATACAAAGGCTAACCTAGTACTTATGAACTCTTTATTGTTCACGTAGGTCCCACTGACTGTTCCTTTGTTTTCATTATAGCATAGCACCAACTCTGTCATAAAGGTTAAGATAAACATGCAGAGATGGAATGGGTTTGGTCTTGTAAATTCTTTCAAGATTCTGCAACAAGGGCTTGAATTCCTGTAGTGCTGGATTGGTAAAGTAATATTCTAGGAGTCTAATTCAGGTATTTAGTGCAAACAAGGTGGCTATACTGTCATATTTGGGTGTGTGAACAGGGTAGGAAAGCTGGCATAAGAGGGTAGGGAAGAGTTTTGTTCCCTTTTGTGTGAAGTGTTTAATGTTCGTATGTTACACATCCAATCACAGAGGTAAATGTTTTATGAGTTTCTGGTATTTAGCCATGGCTCTTGCTAAATGTGCTGTGAAGCACACTTCCAGGGTCACTGCTAATGCAAGGATCTGAATTAAGTCACCTTTCATCTACTGGTTGTGACTACAGAGAGTCATATAGAGAGGTAGAAGGATAAAGGGACCTATAACAACTATTCAACTTCTTCCCCCTTGAAGGAGCTAATAGAACCCATCCCAGCCATGTTGGAGGAAGAACAAGTGTAACATGTTTAAAAGCATGTCAGAAAGGCAATGGGATCTGGGAACTTATCTCAAGCCCCACTCATAGTGCAAAAGCATCTCTCTCCCATCCTAGAATATCAGGGTTGGAAGGGACCTCAGGAGGTCATCCAGTCCAACCCCCTGCTCAAAGCAGGACCAATCCCCAACTAAATCATCCCAGCCAGGGCTTTGTCAAGCCTGATCTTAAAATCACTTCCGCGTAGACCGATAATGTCCATTTAGGACATCATTTCCAAACCAAGTACTGGTCCAGGCATTATGTAAGGAAGCCCTTTGAAGTCTGAGTGAGTGCTTAGGCCCAAGTTTGCTGGAGATGGGAGAAAGATATTCTTTCTGCCTGTCTTTTTTATTGTGCACCATACTGGAAATTGGCTCTGTCAGAGCACATGGATGCTATAGTACATAAGAGTGGCCATACTGGGTCAGACCAAAGGTCCATCTAGCCCAGTATCCTGTCTTCTGACAGTGGCCAATGCCAGATGCCCCAGAGGGGATGAACAGGTAATCATCAAGTAATCTGTCCCCTGTCACTCATTCCCAGCTTCTGGTAAGGGAGGCTAGGGACACCATCCCTGTCCATATACATATACTGGTTGTTCCACACAGATCCACAGCAAATATGGTCAACAACCTGCTATGGTCATTTGCCTCTGCTGCTGATCTGCTCCACAGTGGCTGCTCTTTGGTCCTCAGGAAGGTTATGTCCATCCCCAATGAGAATTACAAGAACAAAGCTGTATTTAATTTACTGAAGTAGGCCACACCTACACCCTCATTGTCCTAGCTAGAAAGGGTCTCAATACCCTGGTGCTGTGTGAACATCAGTATGTTCAAATAAACTGGGTATGGAGGTTTATAGATGAGATCATACACTAATATTATCCCCATAAGTTATGCTTAGTGCTTTTGAATGTAAATTGGAAAAGGTAGAAATGTCGAACTTTCTACCTATACAATAGTCATGGCAAAATGATGGCTCATTATAAAGTAGAAATGCAGAAAAAAATTACAAACACCTACTGGAGGTTAAGCTGTTGATAACTACAGAATATAGCAAACAATAGAAAGGATAATGCCAAATATCATATGGAAACAAATGTCAAATTTTGAAAAGGATCACATCCTATTATAAAAATTAGTGTCTACTCTATCAAAGCACTTCCAAACATACCCAAAGATTACTAAGGGAAAATTACTCACCAATAATTTTATTTGCCAGAGTCCTCTCTTCTTCCAGCAGTATGGCTTCGCTGACCAGAAGCAAAGAGGCAAATAAACGTTTACCAAGACTAACATATAAACACTGATCTGTCCATTCAAATACAGAATAATAGATAAGAGAACAAATGTCAAGCCACAAGCCTGAAGTGGAGGATGGATGAGGACTATGAGACAATCATTACCAGTGAGTAATCTTCTATTGTGATACATCCCTCTTCATCCATCCTTCCCAACAGCAGTAATTACAGGTAGTGAATGGGGCATGAGCCAAACAAGATGGGCTTACCATACATTGGCACTGGGAACACATCAGCCAAATAACATCAACAGATCAGGATGGATCCAACTGGTAATGCCATATTGAAAAGATAACGGGGGGGGAGGGCTATCAAAGTAAGTTTCTGTGTTCTGTGCCCAGAAGTTGGCCTGCCCCACAGAAAATGGCATCTAACAATTTTGGAGGTAGTGGTTTGACCTGATGTAGGCTAATGGGGCACTAATCTAAACTTCTGTGGTCATGGTGGTCTTTGTTACACACTTCGAAGCAAACAAACTTAACTTTTTGAAAACTCCCAAATCTGCGAGAGAAAATTTCAGAACTCAACTGAATCCAGGCAGAGACAGTTCCTGTGCTGTAATAGAGAGTGAATGAAACAACAGGTTAAATAAATATGAAACTCCAATTGCATCGCTAGAATAATACTCAAGGAGGCATCAACTAACCAACTTTGTCTTGAAAAAAACCCAAAACCAAAACTCCCAGAGGTAAGTTCCTATACTCTACAAGTTATTGTACCTGCTTTTGGAAAAATTCTATATTAAGATAAATTACTGTCTCTTGCTAAGTGAGGGCACCTAGAGGTGGGTAAGGTGGTTCCCAGATTCTAGACTACATTCTTGGGACAACGCCTTTGTCCCTGACTAAACCCAACCCCTCCCCCTGCCTGGTGGAGAGGCAGGAGTTAACCCCTGGAATGGACACTGCCATCAAAAACAAAGCAACACCTTTATCAGAGTAGAGGCAAGACCTGAGTCAGTATGTGGGCTGATTCCAGGAGGACAGCCCCAATGGTAGTTATACATACCATAGTACAGTGTACCCAGTGTCCAATATCTAAATATACAGATGAATACTCCATGACCTGGGAGTCCAAACAATCCAACCTCTAGTGTCTCAGTCCTTGGAAACAAAGGATAGTTCCAACTTGAAGCATCTTTGCTTGATGTTCAGGTCTCTGCAAAAGAAGGGAACAAATAATTACTTGGACATTGGTTTCCAGTCCTACTTTTGACTCATAACAATGTAGGGCTGGAAAGGACCTCTACCACTGCACTGAGGTCCATCCCAGACCATCCCAGACAGGTGTTTGTCTCATCTATTCTTAAAAACCTCCAATGATAGGAATGCTACAACCTCCCTTAGAAGCCTATTCTAGAAGTTAACTACCCTTATCGTTAGAAAGTTTTTCTAGTATCTAACCTAAATCTCCCTTGCTGCAGATTAAGCCCATAACTTCTTGTCAGACCTTCAGTGGACATGGAGAACAACTGATCACAGTCCTCTTTATAACAGCCCTTAACATATTTGAAGACTTATCAAGTCCTCCCTTATAATAAATAAGACTAAACATGCCCAGTTTGTTTTAACCTTTCCTCATAAGTCAGGTTTTCTAAACCTTTTATCATTTTTATTGCTTTCCTCCTGACTCTCCAATTTATTCACATCTTTCCTCATGTGTGGTGCACAAAATTAGACAAAATATTCCAGAATTGCCAGGGCCCAATAAAGGAGGACAATTACCTCCCATATCTTACATGTGACACTCCTGCTAATACACCCCAGAATTCTACTGGCCTTTTTTGCAGCTGCATCACTCTGTTGATTCATGTTCAATTTGTGATCTGTTATAACTCCCATATCCTTTTAGCAGTACTACCACCTAGCCAGTTATTCCTGATTTTGTTGTTGTGCATTTGAGTTTTCCTGCCTCCATGCAAAGTACTACACTTACGATTACTGAATATCATCTCGTCCCTTTCAGACCAATTCTTTAATTTGTCAAGGTCATTTTGAATTCTAAACCTGTCCCCTCCAAAGTGCTTGCAACCTCTTGACTCCATTATTCAAGACATTAATGAAAATATTGAATAGTACTGGACCCAGGACAGTACTGGACCCAGGCCCACTACATGCATCCACACCAGTTTGACAGCAAACCATTGATTACTCTTTGAGTCCGTTCTTTCAACCAGTTTGCATCCATTTTATAGTTATTTAACTACAAAATCTAGACCACATTTTCCATTTGCTTGTGGGACTGTGTCAAAAGCCTTACTAAAAATCAAGATATATTACGGTTACTGCTTCCTCCCATCCACTTGGCCAGTAATCCTGTCAAAGAAGTAAATTAGGTTGGTTTGGCATGATTTGTTCTTGCAAGTCCATGCTGGCTATTACTTATTACCCTGTTACCCTTTAGATTCTTACAGATTGTTTAATAATTTCTTCCAGTATCTTTCCAGGTATTGAAGGTAGCCTGACTGGTCTATAATTCCCCAGTCCTCTTTCCCTCTCCCTCCCTGCCTGCTTTTAAAGATAGATACTATGTTTGCCCATTTCCAGTCTTCTATGAGTTCCTGAAGGTAACTATCAGTTCCAAGACTGCTTCAGCTAGTCCCGTAAGTATCCTAAGATAAATTTAATCAGGCCCTGCCAACTTGATAAAACCATTTTATCTGAATACTTTTAACCTCTTCTTTCCCTATTTTGTCTTGCATTCCTTCCCCCTTGTTGTTAACATTAGGGCTGTCAATAAATCGCAGTTAACTCATGCGATTAACTCAAAAAAATTAATCGTGATTAATTGCACTGTTAAACAATAGAATACCAATTGAAATTTATGAAAATTTTTTGGATGTTTTTCTACATTTTCAAATATATCCATTTCAATTACAACACAGAATACAAAGTGTACAGTGCTCACTTTATATAATTTTATTAGAAATATTTGCACTGTAAAAATAAGTGTTTTTCAATTCACCTCATGCAAGTAGTGTAGTGCAATCTCTTTATCATAAAAGTGCAACTTACAAATGTAGAATTATGTACAAAAAAATCCCTACATTCAAAAGAGAAACAATGTAAAATTTTTGAGCCTACAAGTCCAAACAGTCCTATTTCTTATTAAGCCAGTCGCTCAGACAAACAAGTTGGTTTACATTTGCAGAAGATAATACTGCCTACTTCTTGTTTACAATGTCACCTGAAAGTGAGAACAGGCATTCGCATGGCACTGTTGTAGCCGGCATCGCAAGATATTTATATACCAGATGTGCTAAGGATTCAGATGTCCCTTGATGCTTCAACCACCATTCCAGAGAACATGCGTTCATGCTGATGACTGGTTCTGCTCAATAACTATCCAAAGCAGTGTGGACCAACACATGTTCATTTTCATCAGCTGAGTCAGATGCCACCAGCAGAAGACTGATTTTCTTTTTTGGTGGTTTGGATTCTGTAGTTTCTGCATCAGAGTTTGCTCTTTAAGACTTCTGAAAGCATGCTCCACACCTCGTCCCTCTCAGATTTTGGAAGGCACTTCAGATTCTTAAATCTTAGGCCGAGTGCTGTAGCCGTCTTTAGACATTTCACATTGGTATCTTCTTTGTATTTTGTCAAAAATTGCAGTGAAAGTGTTCTTAAAATGAAAGTGTGCTGGGTCATCTGCTGTCACATGAAATATATAGCAGAATGCAGCTAAAACCAAGCAGGAGACATACAGTTCTCTCCCAAGGAGTTCAGTCACAAATTTAATTAATGCATTATTTTTTGAACGAGCATCATCAGCATGGATACATGTCCTCTGGAACGAAGACTGAAACATGAAGAGACATATGAATCTTTAGCGCATCTGGCACGTAAATATTCGTATTCTGTGTTGAAATTGAAATCAATATATTTGGAAAATGTAGAAAACATCCAAAAATTTAAATAAATGGTATTCTATTATTATTTAACAGCATGATTAATCACAATTAATTTTTAATCACTTGACCGCCCTAGTTAACTTTAATTGTGTTGACTATCTGGTCACCATTAACCTTTTTAGTGATGGCTGAAGCAAAATAGGCATTGAATACCTCAGCCTTCTTGATGTCATCCATTTATTAGCTCTCTTCCCCATTAAGTAGTGGACCTATACTTTCCTTTATCTTTCTCTTGCTCCCAATGTATTTAAAGGACCTCGTTATTGACTTTTATGGCCCTTGATAGCTGTAACTCATTTTGTGCCTTAGCCTTTCTGACTTTGTCCCTATATGCTTGGCTAATCTTTTGTACTCCTCTTTAGCAATGCATCCAAGTTTCCACTTTTTTGTAGGATTCTTTTTTGATTTTCAGGTTATTAAAGAGCTCCTGATGGAGACATATCGGCATCTTATTTTTCTTCCTGGATTTCCTTCTCACTGGGCTTGTTTGCAGTTGTGCCTTTGTCTCCTTGAGAAATAGCAGAGCTGAAACACAGACTTGGCGATGATTGACTGAGATACCTTTCTTGAATCAGACAAGAAGAAAAATAAGAACAAGCCTGAAGCAGCAAGAATGCACATGGGCCCTCTTTGGAATGGCAATGGAAAAAGTATCTCAGGTATGGGAATAGCAAAAAAGCCTGGTTGCATCCTGCTGTGACAGCCAGCAATCATCTTGGAGAACACTTTGATTATGTACTTGCCATTACAATGCTCAGGTTCCTCTGAGAGGCTGAAAGAAATTATTGCAGACTTTGGCCTTCCTTTGGGGATACAGCAGGCTACCATCTTCATCTTAAGGCAAAACTAATTCACTGAAACGATAAAATAATTTGTAAGACTGTAGCAAATTTTAGAAGAGTGTCTTTGGCCTTGCAAACTGGCTTGCCATTGGGACATCTTACAAATTACCAGTTTCCCTGAAGTACTTAAAAACTCTGCTGTTCATACTTGTATAGATTAAAGTTCTTAGGCAGTCTTCAACCAGGCTATACGCTGTAGGACTGTAATCCTAACCAACAGACTAGACAACTCTGACATAATGCATGGATGGGCAAAATCCAAATCTACGCTGTTGGGCCCTGTGACTGAGATGGAGGACTCCCTTTCCATGGAAGACTTGAAGTAGGGAATAGGTTCCAGATGCTACTAAGTCCAGACTGACTTGAATGAGGAGGCAGAAATAGAAACGAGAATAAGATGTCTCACCCTGAAGTGCCCTTTTGAGAAGTCCAAAATTGAAATCTGTTAGATATGCAGGGTCCAGCTACAGCAAAGGGCAGACTCCCTCCTCAAGCAGAAGGGAGGGGGTAAAATGAGGCCCAAGGTTGGAATCCTCCCCTTCCTCCATCTTACTCAAGAGGCCAAACTAAAGCTGAGGAAAAAGACAAAGGAAAAAGCTATCCCCAAGAACTTTACTCCCCAGGACCAAGAGACTGAGCACTGCTCATCGGACAGGTGTGTGTAACTGTTTGTGGCAGGGAGTAAAGTGTTTTGTTTTATTAAGCACTTTGGTAACAAGTGGAAAGGAAACATGGGAGACACAAGGACATAAAATGCAAGTTAGAATAGTTTAAAACTTGCAGAAGAGCCAGAAAGACACACACACTGTTCTTCTAAATGTATAGCAGGAAACTAGGCAGGAGAAGCTGCGGAAGACAGTAGTCAGAAGCTGTGTAGTGAAGCAAAGAGACAGAGTACCTTCAGGGATAATACTGGTTTCCTTATTCAAATCAAATTCCTGGTTCATTGTTTTGAGGATAGGGACTCCATTCCCCAGATAGAATCCTTGCAATTAAAGTCATGGCACAGCAGCACCAGAGATAATGTGCACCTGCAGAATTAGGTCATACAGAGTGCGAGAGGAGGTGGAGAGAGGAATTGTTCCAGAACCAGGGGGACAGTGGTGTAGCTCCCTGCATAGCCTGTCTGAGAGCCCCTCACCTTAATAGATCCTTCTGGAATCTGATTTGAGTGACACAGTACCAGGCTACACAACCACAAAAGAAAACCAAGCCCTGCTCTATGTACTTCCCATCTTTTGTTTTTGGAAGCGCCATGCTTCCCCAGCGTGGGTTTCTGTAAACTGAGCAGAATCTCTGTCCCTGCCTTGCAAGGAGGTGTGTATTTCTCACCATCATGAAGGCTGCTGCCCTACCTCTCTCCTACTCCCTTAGCACACTCCTTCTGGTGTTGCATGATGTTGCTATGAACTGAATATGCTTTTGACCTACTCCAAACCAAAGACAAATTGGACATGGCGGCATGATCTTCAGAGAAAAAAGATAATTTGGAACAACCTCCTGTATTATTAGACTAACTTGATCAGCCCAGTAGCTGACTATAAAGTCTTCCCACCAGGTAAAAAAGCTCCTAGACCACCACATTTTCAAATGAGTTAGTGTTGCAAGATGAAAATTTAAATTGATCTGTTTGTGCTGCATGACTAAGGATAACTTTTAAGGCTCCAGATGATTGAAAGGAACAAACGAGGGAATGTTTCCTAGCCACCCACAAACCCTAAAGAATCAGCCCATTAGCAGATATCACACACTTCGGGTTTAGCCAGTTTCCTAAGACTCCATACATTAGTCAAATGTACACACTTAGTTGCCTTACCTTAGGATTCCTGAAAACCACCACTGAAATCTAAAGCAACACTACCGTATGAAGGGAAATTACTACTTGTGACTTTAACCACAGACACTGGCTCAAAACAACTTAACAATTTTTGCATTCTTAAGTTAGTCTGTTCAAACATTCAGTAGAGGGCATAGAGGGGAACATGCACATGACAAATTCAACGTTTAGAAAAACAAAACATAAATCTATAAAGGGCTAAAATCTGTACTGACACTGCCAAAAGAAATAAGACCTTTCAAACGTTCAGGAATCTGCACATGTACAAACAAGACACAAAAACCCAAATAAACCCCAAATCAGCTTTGCATTGTAACATCTGCTTTAGCCTTTGGTCAAGAAAGAGGAAAATTTACTTTCAAAAAGATTATGTGTGTGCGGGGGAGAAACAAAATAGGGTTTATGATAGGCTTTGACTTTCAATCGTAACTCAGGTGTCACTACAGTGGTTTTTATCCAACTCAAGATACACAAAGCATTTCTAATATCACAAGAACTGCAGCTGCACTGAGTGAAATATGGCAGCTACTTAGTGCATATCAACACTGTCCAGTCATCTAATGAAGTATTAACATTACTAATGAGGTGAATTAGCAACAATCTGGCATAAAGTGAAAGTGGTTTTTGATGCCTGTGGCAAAAGGTGTGAGATGGAAGTGTGCGCATAGATACATTACATGGTTTCCTTTGGGACAGTGATACTCAGACCTCAGTGGTTCAGGAGCCAAATTAGCAATCAACATTACCCAAAAGAACCATGGTACTGTGAATTCATTGTTTCATTCACACACATATTATTCTCACAGCAAAATGACTGACCAAATATTATTTTATCAACTACAATTCGTTAATAATATAATAAACGCATCTTATTGGTTAATAACTCAGACTAGTTAATTAAATCACACAGTGTTTTAGTATCAAGTGCTGCAAAGAGCCACAGGAGACACATTAAAGAACCACTTTTGGCTCTCAAGCCTCAATCTGAGGATCACTTGTTTAGAAGATGCAGCATACATTTGGGAATCTAATCTGGGAAATATTAGAGGTTTTATAGACCAAGAATAAGATAATCAAATAGATCTTCCATAGGCAAGAGTTAAGTCTACAGGTATATACAGACTAAGGCCTCTGAATCCCCACAGAATTACAGCCCTAAAGTCCCTCACTCCCCACCGGCAAGGCTTTTGAAAGGTCAGTTTTAATTGCAGAAGATCTTGAGGGAAGCAGTGGAATGACATTAAAAAGCCTTCTATACCCCATGGTCTCAACCGTCCCCTCAGATGGAAAGAGCTATAGCTTTGTACAAAAGTTACAAAATCTATTATCAGGTATGCCTATCAAATTGCCCCTTCTAAAGCATAGACATGTTCAGTAGTATCAGGAGGAACTTGTGCTGAATATCCATTCCACACTGGGAAAAAAAACAACCCCACTGAGTCCATTCCACCAGTGAAAGAGTAGGAAGGGATTTTATTCCATGTATTTCTGACACCAAAGAAAGAAGGAGATTTAAGACCCTGTCTTGGTTTCAGAGATTTTTCAATCAGTACTTAGCCAACAAAAAGGTCAAAGTGGGAGCAATTCTGCTTCTTTGGAAGGGAGGTGACTGGCCGTTTTTTCTTCTGCATTTCATAAGGTCTTGATTCCTGATTGGGTAACAGCATTATTTTTTGCTGTGTCCCTTTTTGTCTGTCATCTGCAGTTTAAAAAATCATTTATGATATCAACAGAGAATGTGAGTGACCTTGTTCTTCTATTTGGACAGTTGGCAGAGGAAAGACTACAACTTGGAAAGGAGTGAAGGTTTTGCATAGCTACCAAGTTTCATGAAGCTCCATGTGACAACTTATGCAAGTTATTTAAATGAGCTAGTCTGCATATTTTCCATATTGCCAAATACCAATAAACTATCTTTTTAAAAATTGTGTGGATTAATGGTGTTGGCCTGAGAGCTGCAATGAATGAAGCCCTCTGTTTATCCACAGGACAGCAGCAGGGTAAAGAATGATTACTTACCCAAGAGTAACTGTGATTCTTAAATATTTGTTGTCTACATGAATTCCAATCCAGGTGTGCATGGCCAGCAGTGTCTGCTGGGGCAATACCTGCATCCTAGATGTCTCCCCAAACTTCCATCTGAGGTCATAAAGGTGGAACAGGCCCAACTGTCCTTCAGTTCCTTCGCAATACAGAGTCCCATTGGAGTAGGACTTGTAGCAGGGAAGAAGGCTAGGTCACGGAACCCATGTGGACAATACATTTTGAAGAACCAGTTATTGTAAGGTAACCATTCTTTCTTCTGTGAGTAATTGTCCACATGGATTCTGCTCTTTGCGACTAACAAGCAGTTGTCTGTCTGCTTGGAGGTGGGTACTAGGAGTCCTACTTAAACAATGATTGCAGGACAGCTGTATTTCAGGAATAGGGACATTCTTCAAACAGGCAGCAGAGGCTGCTTGAGCTCTAGTGGAATGAATTCTAATGTGACTACACAGAACTAACCTGGCAAACTCCTCCTTACACAGCTGTCAATCTCTGTGAGGACACTGACTGACCTTTAACCCTTTCAGCAAAGGCCACAAACCGTATAGGTGCATTCCTCCATTTTTGTACTGTTAAGGTAATTTAATAATGCTCTGACTGCACTGAGTGTGTTTAAAATTTAGCTTCCCCCTGGGGTCAGTGAGGCTTGGGAAAAAAATGGTAGTTGAATGAATTGGTTCATATGGAACTCTGAAACAATTCTGGGTATTGGGATAAGACTTGTGCATAAGTGTCCTTATGAAACACTGTTTAAGGGGAACCTGCCATGAGGGACTGATGTAACAGGCAAAGGCAAGACAAAGGCAGTCTTCATTGATACGTGGTATAGGGAACAGGTTACATTGGGGCCTTCTCCTTCCCCTCTCATTCAGGAGGTATTTACTTCTAGATCCTCCTGGCTTGTTCACATAATTCTGATGTGACAGTTCAACGTTAACATATTTTACCTCTGAACAGTGGATTAAATGTAGCATTGCTAGAACAATTGCCCTGAGCGCCAATCTGTTACTGCTATAGGGGAATTTTTGTGATGACCACGGGCCCCGTAAAGATGCACTAAAATCTCTTCATGATGATGTTACAAAAAGCTTATCAGGAATGACTTCCAGTTCTACCATGCCAGATTTTTTCCAAACTTTTCTTGTTAGAGAGCAGTAATGTCTCTAGATTCCTCTGTGGCAGTTCCAATTAAGAGATCAGGAATTTTTGTATAGGCTCGCAGGGGGTATTTGCACAGCAATCACATCCTGAAGGGCACCCATATAATAATGAATAAACCATCAAGTCCTGACTCTGGTGAACTCTCTTGGGAGAGGAAGCCTGCCTTTGTAGATTATTTTTACTGCTCCCAGGTGTTATGGGGACTAAACAGGTATGAAGCTGCTTGTTTTGTGACTTACTATGAAGCTGTGATTTGATAGTGTGCAGGCTAGTTCCTCATTGAACTTGCCTTCTCAGGATGTCATTTGGTATTAGAAACAGCCAAATCTCCCTTGTCTTGTGGCATGCCATTAGTATCTTGGGTGGATTCTTGTGATGGTTGTGCTTGAGAAGCAGGTGAGACCAGGAGGGATACCTCTCACTTCTGCCATAAAAATGCTTTGGACCTTTATTGGCCACATCTTTGGGAGAAAATTTCCTCTCCTCAGCTATGGAAGTGTCTTTAATACAGGTTGCTGTGGTAGCATCCTCCTTCAACACCAAGACAGACAGCTTTGTTCCTTTGAAAGGTATAAAACTTAACATATCGCCTGTTGAGGTGACTGCTTTACAAAGCACTTAAAACCTCAGGACTGTCACCCAAAGACATATGGCAGAGGAAAACAACAGGGTCAAGAATCAAGACCTGATTACGGATGCTACAGGACAATCACCTGGATTTACCATGCCATGTAAGCTACGGATCACAGCGAACTGCATTAGAACTTCACAGTTGTTGCAATTACTGCATAAAAGGAAAATGAAGGACAGCTAGATATGCGAATGTGGAGAAGACATCGAAACCATGGAACACCTAGTGAACTGCTGCCCTCTAAGATCCTTCTCCAGAAGGACAGCCTTGATTCATTTTATGTCACTGGAAGCCACAGAGTGGACATCAACCTTTAATATTGCCTTTCAAGTTGCTGTATGAAAGAAGTGGACAAATCCCACAAAAGGGTGTACCCTTCAATTCCTTGGTGGAAGTTGTGGTCAATAAGTACCACTTACAGAATTTGACTTCCTCACTTCCCATACGAATTCTAAAGAACTATGATTCTACATGCGTTCGTGGGAAAAAACATTGAGTCTGCTGGGTGGGAAGTGAGATACAGGAATTTTCCAGTCCCCTTAGAAAATGTGATATATACACACTGGTGAACTACCACTCCCCCCCACCCGCCCCTTCTCCTAAAAAAGGTGAGTGTGAAGGAATGAGAAGTAGTTTTCCTTTTGTACTTAAGCTTTTCAAAGATATCTGAATTTCCTTTTGTGGGAGGGAGAGGTCCCTTCGTCCTCTATCTTTGAAACTTTTGACTTGGATATCTACTTCCAATTTTCCAAGATTAGCCTCCTGTTGTCCAGGTTTGCATCATCCATACTGGATGGGGAGGGAGCCTGACAAGTGCGCTTCTTGAACTGGAGCTGAGGTATGACCTACTGTTGGCCTGGGAGACTGGAAAGAAAAAGACAGGATTCTAGCTTTCTCCTCTAAGGCAGTCATGAACCATTTGAACACAGAAGAGAATGTAAGCTTTTTATTCTTTAGAGATATAGGGGTAAGTCAAAACTCCCCCAATTATGCTTTCATGTCATCGTTGTACTCTGAAGTAAAGAGCTGCCCTCTGTTTCTAGCTGTCTCTCTGTCAGTACCAGTGTTTGGAGCCCAAATAGAAAATAAATTGTTTTTGTGGCTCACTTTGTGTAGAAGACAATCATCCTTCACCAGCGTGGGGGACAATACTAGGTTTGAAAGAGGAAGCTGTTGGAGCTTCAATGATTCTGCTATGAAAGTATTCCTGGCTGCAGCAAAAAAGTGGAAGACCAAGTCCAGTCACATTTGGTCCCAGAGAATATAACATGGGATTTTTTACGTTTTAAAATAAATTTCTAAAGGCTTTTCAGGAAAAAAAAAATTGCTGATGTATCCCAAGGAAAACATACATAACAATGAGGCTACACTCAATAAATCCTAGGCTATTACAGTTATCTTCAATAAATACTTGACAAAAGTTCAAGATTAGAGAAAATCAGGAACAAAACTGCAACTGCTAGATCAACAATCAAGTAAAATTTAGCTTACTGTCAGGTTACAGAGTAGCAGCTGTGTTAGTCTGTATCCGCAGGAAGAACAGGAGTACTTGTGGCACCTTAGAGACATACAAATTTATTAGAGCATAAGCTTTCGTGGGCTACAGCCCACTTCATCGGATGCATACAATGGGACATATAGTAAGAAGATATATATACACATACAGAGAAGATGGATGTTTCCATACAAACTGTAAGAGGCTAATTAGTTAAGATGAGCTATTATCAGCAGGAGAAAAAAACTTTTGTAGTGATAATCAAGATGGCCCATTTAGACAGTTGACAAGAAGGTGGGAGGATACTTAACTTAGAGAAATAGATCAATCTATTAGCCATCTTGATTATCACTAAAGTTTTTTTCTCCTGCTGATAATAGCTCATCTTAACTAATTAGCCTCTTACAGTTTGTATGGAAACTTCCATCTTCTCTGTATGTGTATATATATCTTCTTACTATATGTCCCATTCTATGCATCCGATGAAGTGGGCTGTAGCCCACGAAAGCTTATGCTCTAATAAATTTGTATGTCTCTAAGGTGCCACAAAGTACTCCTGTTCTTTTAGCTTACTGTGTACAACAGTAAACTCAAAGTTAATTTACAAAATGTTTTTCTAAACCTTTGACGTATTATTCCAGCACACTGTGTTTGCGAGTGGCTGTATACATTTACACTGAGCAAAAAGAATACTTATCCATTTTCTAAACTTTTCAGACTAATCATTTTGAATTACACATTTATAAAAGTACATAAAGTTCTGATTACAAATAACTGTCAAAGGGACACTAGCCGAGACTGTAGTTTATAACCAAAATATAGGTTTTGTAATTTAAAAAAAAAGTGTCCAAAACCTACTAGTTATAGAAATGTTTTATTTATTTATTTGAACTTTAGAATGAGAACCAGGGTAAAACTGACTAATGTGTCAAAAGTAAACAGTATATATGCTGAAGAGAAGAACAGATTTCTAAAATTCTTTCAGTTTTAGAAATCTAAAGTCTGTTGATACAGGATAAATAAATGTTTAACTATTATATGACTTTTAACTTGACAATGTCCCTTTAATATAATATGTTTATAAAAATCCTTTAATGCCAGAGGTTCTCATGTTGCTCTAGCCCTAAGATGTAGCTATTGCTCTGTGTGAACACAAACACAAAATTGTATCCATCAGTGAAGCACGGCCACTCTGGGACTAGAAAAAGATAATAGTTTAACAACATACAGCAACACTTTACCAATTTAGGACAGAAAGCATTCCTCAACCACCGCATCAATAGCAAAGAATATATTGTATACCTAGCTCTTATACAGTGTTTTTTCATCAATCTCAAAACACTTTACAAAAGAAGTAACACTATCCTCATTTTACAAATGGGGAAACCGAGGCACAGAGGTGTGAGGCGACTTGCTCGAGGTCACCCAGCAGGCCAATGGCAGAACGAGGAATAGAGCCCAGTTCTCCTGAGTTGCAGTCCAGTGCTTATCCTCTAGGCAGGAAAAATGAATTTACAAAAAACAGATCAGTCTTTTCAGATGCAAATTTTCCCCTTTGACTACATACTTGCCAGCACAAAGCCTATTTACTCAACTGCAATGTTCCTGCGTACAGATACACAATAATTAGATTTAGGGGGAATGAAAAAAGGACCACCATATGACACCTAGAAGCGTTTATTTTATGCAACAAACTTAAATATGATCATGTGTACATAAAAGTGTACACTGTATCTATGCTGAACGATGCCAGGAAACATAATATTGATGCAACAGTCTTCTAAAACAAACATTAAAAATGAGCCTGGACAGGAAGACAAAATGCAAAACAGACCTTACTTCCAATCAGCACAATGCTCAAAATTGAGAGCAACCCTAACCATTTCCAACTTTCCTTACAAAGCTGCCGAAGTCCAACTATTTTTAAAAATTGACTTTTTTACATCAATAATAAAAATCTGGTGACAAACATTATAAAATCAAATGCTGGACTGTCTTTACTCCTTTAAAATTTTGAATATTCCAACAGAACTGCTGGAGTAAAAACACTTAAAAGTGATATATGTTTTTATAAAACAAACATCAATATGTACATTTATTGCAAATTATATTAAACTAAAATGGAGGAAAAATTAAAAAATGAAATGTCTACTTGCAAATCAATAATAATTTTAAGTGATTATTTTCCCACTCTGATAAAAATCAGAAAGCAACATTTATAAAATTGCCACCACATGACTTTTCATAGCAGGGAACTGAAATCTGTACATCTTATTTTTGCAGAAAAGTAGGCAGGCGGAAAGAATTATACATAAAACAGTCTCCAAAAGTAAAGCAAAGAAATATTTCTTGTGATTTTCCTCTACTCTTGTTTCCATTCAGTAGACATCTACTTTTTCTTGTGAAACATGGGAATAACCTGGCTCTCGGATCACAAATTTTCAATGTCAGTAAAAGAACCTCTCCTTTGACTTTCTTAAAAAAAAAAAAAAAATGCAGCATGAAAATTAATGGAGTAAAATACTTTTAAACTCCAGATATGCAGAAACTGGAACCAAGTGTTAAGCAATTTGCTTAATTATTGACTTTTCATAAAAAAAAGTCTCTGGGGAAATAAGTACAGATGCTTTTAGCCTCTTTCTCAAGAGTTTCTGCTTTACATTTCCATTGAGAAGGATTAATTTCATGTAAAAGGGAAGCATAGTTTTCCTTCTGTTTTCAGAGCTGAAAGCTGTGTGTTTTGAAGTAATTTCAGTTCCTGTATAGGAAATTTCAGAATCTTAGTTTTTGCAGAAGCTTGGAGTTTGCCTTTATTTGGCCTTCATTTCCTCCCTTTTCGTGTAAGCTTTCTTTTTACCTTATAGGGGAGAAAAGAAAATAAGAGTTAAATATTTGGGTAAAGAAAATTCAGTTACTTCTGAACCATTAAAGCCACCCTCACCAATGTGTACATTTAAGTTCCTACAATACGCTTGACTCTTCATTTGTGCTTTTAATCTTCCAGCGTTATACTGTATCTTCTTCTGGACTAGCTCAGCACTGGTTCAATAAGTCCACATTTCCCTACTGTGTATTTTCATGTTTTAACCAAAAGTGGTGATACAGAAACCTGAATGAAGATAGATATATGCTTTAATTTCCATAACCGACTAGCATTTTCTCTTGTTGAATCAGACTGAATTAATGCAGTAGAATGGGGAGAGTAATTTAAAACGACTGCTTTAAGAATTCAAGCCTACAAAAGACTATCACTGAACTCTTATCTAAAAGCAATTAACCCAGCAAATACTTTTTCTGATATCCACAAATAATAGTCTAAAAAGCTAAGATTTTGTGATATGTCTCACACTCAAAGGTGATTTTTATAGAAGGAAAATGGGATTCCTTGCTTCCCTACTGCACAAACTACAATAAAATTATAAAATAGCCCTGTATGTCCCTGCTGCACCTTTAGGAAGCCTCCCTCTGCTAGCTCTGTATCCTCATTGTCTTCCTGGCTGCTCTCACGGGCTTTAAAATGATCCGTATCATTTGATGAATATCCTGGACTTGAGTCTATCTCCAACAGTGAATCTCCATCACTTCCCAGCACCTGGCTTCTGAAAAATGTTAACACTGTTTTGACATTCCTTTAGGAATCATTGAATTAATACATACTGCATGGCTTAAGTATGTAAAAAATTAAATACCACAGAATTTCAAGGAAAAGTGTAAAATACAGATTCTTTTTGACTATATGCTAATATGACCCTTTGTGGTTTTGGGGCCATTATCTGTCACTTCAAGCAGGTGTCTCAGCCCTGGTCTATACTACGAGTTTAGGTCGAATTTAGCAGCATCAGATTGATTTAACCCTGCACCCGTTCACATGACAAAGCCATTTTTGTTGACTTAAAGAGCTCTTAAAATTGATTTCTGTACTCCTAGCCGACGAGGGGATTAGTGCTGAAATCAACATCGCTGGGTTGAATTTGGGGTAGTGTGGATGCAATTCGACAGTACTGGCCTCCGGGAGCTATCCATTGTGACCACTCTGGACAGCACTTTCAACTCAGATGCACTAGCCAGGTACAGAGGAAAAGCACTGGGAACTTTTGAATTTCATTTTCTGTTTGGCCAGCATGGCAAGCTCATCAGCACAGGTGACCATGAAGTCCCAGAATTGCAAAAGAGCTCCAGCATGGACCGAACGGGAGGTACGGGATCTGATCGCTGTATGGGGAGAGGAATCCGTGCTATCAGAACTCGGTTCCAAAAGATGAAATGCCAAAATATTTGAAAAAATCTCCAAGGGCATGAAGGACAGAGGCTATAACAGGGACCTGCAGCAGTCCCAAGTGAAACTTAAGGAGCTCAGACAAGCCTACCAAAAAAAACAGAGGCAAACAGCCGCTCTGGGTCAGACCCCCAGACAAGCCGCTTCTATGATGAGCTGCATGCAATTCTATGTGGTGCCCCTACCACTACCCCACCCTTGTACGTGGACTCCTGCAAGGGGGGAGTCTCACGCAACAGGGATGAGGATTTTGTGGACGAGGAAGATGCAGATGAGGATGAAACCATTCTCCTAGACAGCCAGGAACTGTTTATCACGCTGGAGCCAATACTCTCCCAACGCAAGCTCCCGGACCTTGAAGGCAGAGAAGGCACCTCTGGTGAGTGTACCTTTGTAAATATAATACACGGTTTAAAAGAAAGCGTGTTTAATTATTAATTTGCCCTGAAGACGTGAGATGCATTCACAGCCAGTACAGCTACTGAAAAAGTCTGTTAACGTGTCTGGGGATGGAGCGGAAATCTTCCAGGGACATCTCAATTAAGCTCTCCTGGAGGTACTCCCAGAGCCTTTGCAAAAGGTTTCTGGGGAGGGCAGACTGATTCTGTCCTCCATGGTAGGACATTTTACCACGCCAGGCCAGTAGCACGTAGTCTGGAATCACTGCATAACAAAGCATGGCAGTGTATGGTCCGTGCTTGCTGGCATTCAAGCAACATCCGTTCTTTACCTCTCTGTGTTATCCTCAGGAGAGTGAGATCATTCATGGTCACCTGGTTGAAATAGGGGAATTTTATTAAGGGGACATTCAGAGGTGGCTGTTCCTACTGGGCTGTTTGCCTGTGGCTGAAAAGAAATCATCCCCGCTGTTAACCACACGGTGGGGGCAGGGGTGAAATGATCATCCCAGAGAATTGGGGAGGGAGGGGGGGTGACCTTGTACCGAAAGCACATGTGCTATGTAATGTTAACAGCTTGGTTCACTGCGAGAGTCTACCCATTGTTCTCTAAAATGTGTCTTTTTAAATACTACTCTCCCTTTTTTCCTCCCAGAGCTGCAAATGTTTCAACGCTCCCCCTGTCATCTCCGTCCCAGAGACTAGCGTAGAGAGGGCGAAAAAAACACGCACTAGCGATGAAATGTTCTCTGAGCTCATGCACTCCTCCCACACTGAAAGAGCTCAGCAAAATGTGTTGAGGCAAGCAATGTCAGAGTCCAGGAAAGCACAAAATGAACCTGAGGACAGGAGGGACACGCAAGAGAAAAGGTGGCAGAATCAAGTGCAGAGGTGGTGGCAGCATGATGAGATGGTGGCAGGATGCAATGCTGAGGCTACTGGAGGATCAAACTAATATGCTCCGGCATATGGTTGAGCTGCAGGAAAGGCAGCAGGAGCACAGACTGCCGCCCCTGTGTAACCAACCACCCTCCTCTGCAAGCTCCATAGCCTCCTCACCCAGACACCCAAGAACGTGGGGGGGGTGAGGGGTGAGGCGGCCCTCCGGGCCCCCAACCACTCCACCCCAGAGGACTGCCCAAGCATCAGAAGGCTGGCATTCAATAAGTTTTGAAGTGCAGTGTGGCCTTGTCTTTCCCTCCTCCCCTGGCAGTTATTCCCCTATTTGTGTGACAAATTAATAAAGAATGCATGAATTTGAAACAACAATGACTTTATTGCCTCTGCAAGCGGTGATTGAAGGGGAGAGGTCGGTTGGCTTACAGAGAAGTAGAGTGAACCAAGGAGAAACAAACAGAACTGTCACACCATAGCCTGGCCAGTCATCAAACTGGTTTTCAAAGCTTCTCTGATGCGCAGCGCACCCTGCTGTGCTCTTCTAACCGCCCTGGTGTCTGGCTGCACATAATCAGCGGCCAGACGATTTGCCTCAACCTCCCACCCTGCCATAAACGTCTCCCCTTTACTCTCACAGATATTGTGGAGCACACAGCAAGCAGTAATAACAATGGGAATATTGGTTTCGCTGAGGTCTAACTGAGTCAGTAAACTGCGCCAGCGTGCTTTTAAACATCCAAATGCACATTCTACCACCATTCTGCACTTGCTCAGCCTATAGTTGAACAGCTCCTGACTACTGTCCAGGGGTAGATTTGCCCACTCCAAATTGATTCCCGACTGACCGGTAGCTGTCTGGAGTTGCAAGCTTCCAGAGGGCTATCGCCACTTGCTTGTGAACTGTGAGGGCTGCTCTCATCTTGGTATTCCTGCGCTTCAGGGCAAGGGAAAGCAAGTCACAAAGTTCCATGAAAGTGCCCTCATGCATGCAAAAGTTTCGCAGCCATAGGGAATCATCCCAGACCTGCAACACTATGCGGTCCCACCATTCTGTGCTTGTTTCCTGGGCCCAGAATTGGCATTCCACAGCACGAGCTGGCCCCATTGCCACCAGGATGTCCAAATTGCCAGGGCCTGTACTTTGAGAGAAGTCTGTGTCCATGTCCTCATCACTCTCGTCACTGCACTGCCGTCACCTCCTCACCTGCTTTTGCAGGTTCTGGTTCTGAACATACTGCAGGATAATGCGTGAGGTGTTTACAATGCTCATAATTGCTGGGTGATCTGAGCGGGCTCCATGCTTGCTGTGGTATGGCGTCTACAGGAGAGCAGAGTTGCAGTGGAAGTGGTGGCTGACGATGGATGCCAGGAGAGTAGATATTTATAGAGAACGATGAGAGGACCTGCGAGGTGGATTCATGAGAGCAGAGTTGCAGCGGAAGTGGGAGCACATGACAGCCAACATGGAGAAATTCGCTATCGAGACAAGAGCAGGACAGCAGAGTTGCAGCGGAAGCGGTGGTTTGATGACGAAGGTTAGCAGTCCTACTGCACCATCTGCTGAAAGCAGTATGGTATCCACACAGAAAAAAGGCGCAAAACGATTGTCTGCCGTTGCTTTCATGGAGGGAGGGGCGACTGATGACATATACCCAAAACCACCCGCCACAATGTTTTTGCCCCATTAGGCATTGGGAGCTTAACCCAGAATTCCAATGGGCGGCAGAGACTGCAGAAAAGCTACCCACAGTGCAACACTCCAAAAGTTGATGCTAGCCACAGTACTGTGGACTCACTCTGCCGACTTAATGTGCTTAGTGGGGACACACACAATTGACCGTATAAAAGCGCTTCCTAAAAAAATCAACCTCTATAAATTCGACCTAATTTCGTAGTGTAGACATACCCTCAGTCTTGATGTGAGATGGGAAGGCTGGGGAACATCTCATTCTGTCCCATACAGACTGAATTTAGTTGAAAACTAGAAACCACAGTCTCTGTGGGCAATCCCCTCACTTCCTAGGTTGATGCTGTCACAGACATGATTTTCTCTATTCTGATATGACATCTCATATCAATAATGATTACAATCATGCCCATGTGATTTTTGGACTGCTTTCAAGATGCAGCCTCTTCCTTATTAAAAATTAATTTCTTGCTGTATTTTTTCACTTTTAAATTATTTTTAATCTATGATCTCTGCAAGCTCTTTAAAAAGAGCTTGCTGTGTAAATTACTAACAGACCTACTCAAATACTTATTTCAGGTTAAGTTGAGGGTTTTTTGAGCACATAACTTACTTATCATGTTTTTGAAATTTAAAGGTTCTTACATTTAAAACATGTTTGGAAAACGTAGGCATCCAAGGTTGTGCTAAGCCAATTCTTCAAATTTTTTGAATGTTTAGTTCTGGTGTATGAAGTTGTGTTTCAAATGTAAAGACCGCTCAGTGAATGTATAAATCAAAGCATGTGTACAGAGAATGAAAAAGGGCTGTACCAAAGTCAAATAGCTGCTTGGTGAACGTACAGTTTCAATTTCTGTTATCCATTTGCTTTTTTATATTTTAGACAAGTGATTGTTTCAAGAAAGGACATGGATTAAACAAGCAGCAAAACCCAAATGTTTTTAAAAAAACTATTTCATTCATCAAAGATATAGTGCTTTTAACTTTGTTAGTTGATTGACCAGACCAGGGTCCTGAGTTAGAGCACATGTATATTTGCATTAGTAAATGGAGTGAAAAATCCCAACTCCAACACTCTTAGCTCTCTGACATAGTGATGCAGATGATGCCAATGGAAGCACCACATTCAAGAAATAATATTGTACAAAAAGAGGATATGGTTTCTGGTCTCATATACTATATTCAGTGCTCTGAGCCTTGTTCTCATAGCATATACATAGGTTTAATCTTGAGATACCCCAAGAAAAAATATATTTCACAATGCAATGTGCTGAGCCATGATGCTGGTTATTAGTAAATGTTTTGGTTAGAGTGTTTAACCATTTGTTGAATACATTACTTCTAAAACTCAGGATATATCTTGGAGGTAGGAAAGATGCTATTTTTACCTTTGTAGATCAATTTGTCTCTGTGCTGGTGCTGCTTTTTTTGCTATGTCTTGCTGTTTTGGTGCTTTGGCATTACCTGCCTCTAAACCCCCTGAACTCTCTTGACTGACTGCTGCCCTTTTCCTTCCCCTGCCAGATGGTTTATTTGTTTCATCATTTTTTACTGTGGTGCCCTGAGATTCAGACTTTGGTGGACGCCCTCTCCTAGGTTTGGGAGGGGCTGGTGGTCCTGATTCATCTGCTTTTTTTTCTTCTGTTTTTTGATGAATGTTTTCTGATCCAGCTGTTGCTGCCGTTCTTTTTTTTCCACGTTCAGTGCTAATGTTTCCTTGTGTAGCCTGATCAGAATGAATCTCCTAGAAAAGAAAAGAAAAATTCCTATTTAGCAAAAACAAGATCCCCAAAGGCCAAGCTGTAACTGTTATCAGACAAAAGCATGAATTTCTGAAGCAGATATGCAACAAATCATATGAACACCCACCCAACATGTAAGGCTTGGTTCTAGTGAAAAAACATACCAAAATGGAACTTTTTGGCATAGTTTGCTTGCAATAAATTTAATATATGAAACCTATAATGTATGACACAGTGCATTTTCTTTCAGTCTCAAAGTAATTTATTTGTATTTTGAAAGTAACTAAGATTATGATAGGACTATAACACTCTCACTTCCCACCATGTTCCTACGAGGCATGCTCTTTCACAGTCTCTTTGCCCATCACTGGGAGATCTACTAGAAGGGCAGTAAGCAATGTCTCTGGTGAAACAAGACTTTAGTGCAGCAAAAAGGGGGTTTACTTTAGTAGATGGATTTCTGAGACCAACCTCCAGTAAAGCTGTGGTAGTAGTAGTAGTAATAAAATAAAAAAAAACCCTTCCAGAACACACTCCAGGACAAAAAAAAAGGGTTTTGGGGAAGTGAGGAAGATGGAAACTGGGGTATGGGGGGAATCTCCCATCCGCACGCGTTTTGCCACGTTCACTAGGTACAGGGAGCAATGCATGTGTGTATGTGGGGATAGGGGGTGTTCTTCCTCTTACATAGGGCAGGGCTGCGCAATGGACCCCTGGGCAAAGGGGAGAGGTGGTAAGTGGCCATCTAATCAGTGGCCCCTGGAACAGTTGCCAGCACATCTCACATGGAGGAGGAGAGAGGGGTATTCAAGGAACATACCTAAGATGATGACTGTTAACATCATGGCTCTACCATGGCAACAGACCCAGTGAAATTATTTACATTATTTCCTGTGTACCTTGAAAACCTGTAATTATTCATATGGGTAAAAATATAAGTAGAGCTGAATGGTCCCGGTAGCTGAGGCCATTTTTATCAGACAGCTTATGAATAGAACACACAAGTCTGAACTTCAGATTAGCAAAAATATTGTGATGGTTTTGCATCTCCTTATTTATGCAGTTCAAGTACAATTACAGTGCAATTCATTACTCAATACCAGAGACAAAAAGAAAAATTACTCTGATGCCACCAGAACTTAAAATGGCACCTATAACATAAAAGAACTTCATCGCCAAGTTCATAATTCTGCCACCATCTCTTTACTTTCCACTAAGTAATACAGAACATTATATAATGTTTTTGTGAACCTGTCACATATTAATATAGCATTTTGAGTTTGCCAAGGGATGTATACACTATTTAATCTACAAAAGCTGTAAATGTGCCATTGGTTAAAAAAAAAGGTTGCTCATCAGGAATGTACCTTAGGTGCCTGTGAATTGACCATTATTAAAAGGCTGAACTATTGCGGTCTTAGGAAACAGACTTGGTCTATGGTTCAGCCCATCAGAAATCAGCCATTTAATTATTTTTAAATCAGACCAACCATCTGGCTGACATTGCTTCCATTTGATATTCATTTGGCATCATGAAATATCTGTTAGTCTTTACTTTGCTATAGAGCAGTGGTTTTTGACCTTTTTTCATTTGCAGCTGCCTAAAAAATTTTGAACAGAGGTGCGGATCCCTTTGCAAATCTTAGTCTGCAGACCCCAGGTTGAAAACCATTGCTATAGAGTAATAAAACTTATAAACCCAAATATTTCCACGGGTTTTTCAAACACATGAAAACAGTGCTAATTCCCCTGCCTCCTTTTTTTAAAGAGTGAAAAATTTAAAGGTTTTTGTTTAGCTATTTGATAAATGCCATATATAAATTTTTTAATGTGGCACCTGATCATCTCATGTAATTTAAAACACATCCATTAAAACCATTCACCATAAATTAGATGCGGTGTCTGAAACTAGGATTTCTCTCGTTAGAAGTTCCATTGTTATTTTAAAAATGGCTAAACAAACTTTATGGTAAGAGTTTTTTTCTATTTTTTCCTGTTTTTTTTTTTTTTAATAGTCTCATATGAGGCATTTTGGTAGTGCCTGGGAAGAATTTTAATTTTCTACATTTTGGTCATAATGGTTATACACAAGTTGTTCTTGAAAGCTCCCTAAAAATTTCTAAGTAACAATAATTATATACAATTTATATCATATAGGGAAATAATTCAGCATGATGACAAATGATTCAAAATGTAGTATCAGAAAGAAAGGGTAGAGATTAAACAGATTCTATAAAATACATGCATGGAAAAAACACACACATCTCGGGAGCTATTTTTCCCCTTAGGCAATATTTTATTCACAGTGACCGTCGAGCTAGTTACTATTTGTATAATTTTGTGTAATCCTAGTTAGTTTTCCTTAGCAGTCAAGAGCAACTTAACGAACATTTTAAGGTCAAGCAATGGGAGCACTGGGAATGGAATTCAGGTACTCTTGGCTATAAACCTACTCTTCCCTCCTCACACTTGTGTGTGGATATAGGCTTTCTAGTATATGTTTCTGTAAAATACATTTCTTACAGGTTAGGAAGCTTTCAATTGGCATAGATCACCTCAATTAAAAAAATAGACATGTGGACACAGGATCACAAGTGTCTTTAATAACTAAAAAGAAAAGGAGTACTTGTGGCACCTTAGAGACTAACACATTTATTTGAGCATAAGCTTTCGTGCCACAAGTACTCCTTTTTGCGAATACAGACTAACACGGCTGCTACTCTGAAACCTTTAATAACTAAATTATCTTGAAGAAACAAGTTCCCACCAGGGCCAACAGCTTAGAATAAATTTGCTGTTCCCTTGAGCAAGATATCTTGGAATCACTATGAAGCAAATGAATAAGGGTTGAGATTTCCAAATCCAGGTAGGTAATTTAGCTACACAACACCCTGTGATATCAATGGGAGCAGTGTACCTAAATACCCTATAGCTCTGAAAATCTCAACCAAAATCTCAAAAAGTGGGAACATTTACTTTTTTGAACCGTCATATCTCCCATATGCCTTGTCCAATTTGTCCCAAACTTTACAGAAAAATTCCACCCTGGCAAAAACTCACGATTGTGAAATTTCAGAAAGATTGTTTCCGTTTTGGAGAAGGTGCGGGTAGGATGTAATAAATCAGCGGTGGCCAACCTGTGGCTCTGGAGCCACATGCTGCTCTTTGGAAGTTAATATGCGGCTCCTTGTAGAGGCACCGACTCCGGGGTTGGAGCTACAGGCGCCAACTTTCCAGTGTGCTGGGGGGTGTTCACTGCTCAACCCCTGGCTCTGCTACAGGCCCTGCCCCCGCCCCTGAGCCTGCCATGTCCTTGCTCCTCCCCCTCCCCCCAGAGCCTCCTGCATGCCATGAAACAGCTGATTGGGAGGTGTGGGAAGGGAGGTGGAGGCGCTGATCGGCCGGGCTGCCGGTGGGCGGGAGGCGGGGAGCTAATGAGGGGCTGCTGACGTATTATTGTGGCTCTTTACATTGGTAAATTCTGACTCCTTCTCGGGCTCAGGTTGGCCACGCCTGTCATAAATGATCTTACATGATAGCATCTTCAACCTTGTCTACATAACAATTAGCCTCTTTCCACAATCTGCACTTGAAATGCCTGTTTACATTTTTACCTAAACATTTACTTAAGAGACTGGATAAATATATGTATTAAATCATAAAATTAGCACTATCCATTCCCTTCTCCATAATTACAAAAATGTAGTACTGAACTTAGATTTTTTTTTTTTAAATTGTGTTCTATGAGAGAGGTATTTTCTTCTTTAAAAAAGCTCAAGGAAATAAAATATTAAAAAAATCAGAGTTTAAATACAATTTTGGTTGTGGCACAATCTAGTAGATACAAAGAAATGTAATGCTGGGAGGAATACTCTTTACTTAACTCTTGTGCTGTTGTGCATATTCCTCTCTCCCCTCAAAAATCGCTAACTGGGTGTTATAGATTAAGCATCTTTTCAACACCAATGACACATCATTTCTAGTGATTTTATTAAACTGAGTGCAATCTCTGACCACATACTGAACAGACCAGGCAGGTCTATCAAATATAAATAGTCAAACAAACTGGATATAACCTTAACTTAAAACAACATTAAAACTGTGAACAAACTGAAAAAAAGATGGGAAACGTGAAGGTTCCATTGTACTCCCTTTGGTATTTCATAAAATAGGACGAACTCTCTTAACTAGTCCGTACTGTTTGACAATACATGCCATCTATCCATTTGTCTGAAAAAATCGTTAGTTGTTCTGAAAATGAGCTTTCTTTTTATGGGCTGACAAAAGAAATGAGATAATTACATTGAATGAGATGAGGCATCAATTCTTTCAGAGACCATCTAGGAAATGTTGGTATGTACTAAATGAATTTCTATGCCAGATTAGCTATAAAAATAGTGTTCACTTTTAAAAATATGAAATCTACCTTGTTTTTCACAGGTTCTGTCTTTGCTGGCGTGACTGAAATAATCCTCACTGGATTTTCATCATTTTCACTGACCCCAGTTTCTGATATATCTGAACTCTGTTCCCTGTTAGAGGAATTAAAAACAATCATGTATGCAACTATTTTTTTCTTCTTAAACAACGCAGACAGACAGGAGCGCAGACTAAAGTAGAAAAAAAATCACCTGCCTTCACTTTTATATTCCCCTTATCAGAATGTTTCCCATACAGGCAAGTATTAACTTTCATTCAACTGTGATACCACCAGTTTGCAGGATAAGAACAAATCTATTAATCAGGACAAGGAACTTGCACACAGCTGTTCCAGGAGGGGAGATTTTTCACAAAACATACCATATTAAGACTATTCAGAGCCATTACTGTGTGTGCCCCAGGACCATCCAAGCTTTGCCCCAGTTGAGGGACATATTCCAAATGGATATAGAAGTGGTACTACCCTTCAGTTTTATGAAACAACTGAACCTTTGGTTGTACTCAACTTTCTTTCTTTAACCATTTAGCCTATCAAGTTCATCAACTATGAAACAAGCTAAACTCAGCCTTAAAATTTCAAAGTGCAAGCTCTCTCTCTCTCTGCAGTAGATTTTTAAAAAAATCAATGGGAGTTAGGCACTTCAATACCTTTCAAAATTTGTCCCTATGTACTTTAGAAAATAAAGCATTTTCCTGTCACATATTATAAGCAACATTTATTCCTACCTTTTCATTTTAGCCTTCTATTAAACTACATATCAACTTAAATGTACTTAATCAGCAAAACTCTTTGTTTTAACTGAGACACTACAGTCATTAAAAAGTGAAGAGAAATTATATTTATTGTTTATTAAGCAACATGATTAATCTTAATTCTTTCATATTAGAAACATGTGGGCTGTAGAATCTAATTACACAACAATATATTTGTTAGTGGTTTATTAATATATTTTCAGATGGAAAAATATTAAAAACACGTAGCTAGAGTGTTCAATCACATGGCATCAGAATACATTTGCAATCCATCTGGATCTGAATTGTCTTTATTATAGCTAATGCACACAGTGTACACAAGAAAGAAAATTCTCTTAATTTAGTGAGGTTGATAAGTGTTGTCTCGAGGTGCTCAGATTCCATGGTGATGTACATGGTACAAGATCAATTATATAGAGATGCACCTGTGGTTTAGTTGATTGAAAACAGGGCAGGGAGTTAGGAGAGTTAGATTTTATTCCTGTCTACGCCACTGACTTGCTATACGATCCTGCACAGTTCACAACCTCTAAATGTGTCAATTATCTTGGCTATTTTAAAAAAAAGGATCACAAAGGTGCCTATAAAGAACCCTAGGCTATAGGAATAAAAAAATGCAAAGTATCATTTCCTGATTGTTCAAATTCAGCAAAGTACAATGGCATACAAACAAAACACTTATTTCCAAAACACAGGAGTGTATAGTGTTAAATGAAGTAAACAGCTGCAAACAAATAAACACCATGTACCTTGATCTGTTTCCTGCAGGAGAGCTCAACTCTGAGTTTACACTAATATTGCTTCCAGTCTCTGATCCTGTGCTTCTAATATAAGGTCTCCTTCCAGTTGCAGATAATGGTTTGTTTACTGCACCTAATACACCAGTTGGTTTTGGCTAAAATGCAGAGAGATTTATTCAAGCTTTTATTAAAGGTATACAAACAGGAATTTTAAAAACACACTAAAATTTTTTAAAAATATTGTCTATGGTACAGTGAGGATTAACTGCACAACTATTATACTAAATAACCTCTTCCACTCGCAGCAATAATTCCCATCTTAACTAGCAACATGCGATAAAAGGCATTTGTGGGAGGTCTTTCCTAACACAATGGCTGCTGTCAATTGCTGTGGACCATTCTGCTTGATTTTATAAAAAAATTATTATTCAGGGAACTTTGCATATCAGGCATGCAAATGGCCAATGACTGCTAATATCATACTGGGGGGCCCCAAAAAACCTTATGAAGGTGGCAGCATTCTGCAACAACTACCCAAATAAAGCAGAAGAAACTTGCAATCTATAGAAGACAAGTTGTGGGCAAATAAATACGAACTTTCCCAACAGAAGGGTAGGATTAGGTTCGCTGTCCAAGAAAACGTGAAATCTGAACACTCCTAATTCAGCATAAGGAAAGCTAATGTAAAATGCCAGTTGCTGTACATCACGTCTTTTAGGGACTTCTGGCGCATGGCTGGTATCTTTGGTTTAGATGGACCGGATGGTAATCTATTTGTTCGGGGTGCCTAGACAGGAAAAGGAGGTGGTACTTCTCTTTGCACTATACACTCTGTGGGAAGCTAGGGCATTTTCTTTATAGCATGGTTGGCACAAAGCTGCTTCTCCAGTGGGTTTTCAGGTTTCCTTCTAGACCATGTTAAATAAAAATATTCTCTCCATACTGCTCTGGAGTTGGGGGTTAATTTAACAGGAAGCCAAGCAGGAAAACCATGTCACAGATGCTGAGCAGCCATCTGGCCAGCAGAACTGTAGCCTCTTGCGGCAGGGAGGCAACTAAACTATTAGGAGGCAACCAGGGCAAAGCCAAAAGACAGGATGTTTATTTTTATACTGCGTGCATACATGGCCGGTGGTTGAGACAGGAGATAGGGTATAATGCAGGGGTGGGCAAACTTTTTGGTCAGAGGGCCACATCGGGGTGTGAAACTGTATGGAGGGCAGGGTAGGGAAGGCTGTGCCTCCCCGAACAGCCTGGTCCCCGCCCCCTCCCACTTCCCACCCCCTGACCACCCCCCTCCGAATCTCCCACCCTCCTAAGCCCCCCACCCCTCCGGGCTCCTTGTCACCGGCCACCCCCTCCCAGTACCCCCATCCCCTATCTAATCCCACCTCCCTTGCCACCCCCTGACTGCCCCCCACAGAACCTCTGCCCTATCCAACCACCGTCCCCTGACCACCACCCCCTATCCCCCCAGAACCTCCACCCCATCCAACCGCTCCCTGTCCCCTGACTGCCCCCCGGGACTCCCTACTCCTTATCCAACCCCCCAGCCCTGGCCCCCTTACCATGCCGCTCAGAGCAGCATGTCTGGGAGCTGCGCCGCCTGGAGCCAGACATGCTGCTGCGCTGCATGAGTGTGCAGCCCCACCGCCCAGGCAGGTGGAGGAGGGGGAATTGCAGGGGAGGGGCTAGCCTCCCAGGTCAGGAACTCAGGGGCCGGGCAGGACGGTCCCGTGGGCCGCATGTGGCCTGCGGGCCGTAGTTTGCCAACCTCTGGTATAATGGCATGATAACATGCTAATGTCCTGCATAAAAATAGCCTGTTACTAAGCACATGGACCGGTAGTTACACTGCCCTGGAACAAGCAGCGCACTAAGTTTACTTGAAAGTTAGAGTTATGTGTTTTATCATAAAAACAATATACCACTTATGTACTGTCTGAAATCTGAACTGAGAGAAAGTGAAATAAATGTTTAAGTAAACATTAAAATGTTAGGGCACTGAATAAATGTTAATTTTTTCAGATGTTTGGTACAATAGTAATAGTTAAATAACTTAAGCAACAGAAAATAAACCAGGCCTGCTATTGTGTTTAGAGCTGCATTAGTGAGAAAAATATGTCCCGTATTTAGCAAGAGTTGCTAGCTACAATAATGTTTCCAGAAGATTCAATTAGATGAATGACTACTATCAAAGAATCGAAGGGCTCAGTTTAAACAACCAGTGAAAATGTGTTTCAAATATTAACATTTCAGTAATCAAATTTGAAAACTATTTAAGCTATAAATGTAGGCAGTATTTCATAACTCCATCATGTACACAAATACTATAAAACTATTGCTTCTGACTCTAAGCAAAATTTACAGTAAATTACGTAGTACTATATAGTTACATGGAAGAGAGTATGTAAAGGAGCAAATGCAAATGAAGCGTAAATGAGAAATGTGTGAACTATGCTGTTGTTAAGATCTTTACATTTTACAAGGTGACAAAATCAACGCCTCCAAAACTAGGAAACGCCAGAATTAAGCATTTTCAACCTTGCTTCTGCACCCTTGTACGTACAAATTATGAGGCATCCTGTGATTATATGATAAATTACTATTTTTCCCTTCACAGATTTTTGTCAGTGCACAGGATGGACAAAGCAAGGACAGTAAGCACTGTCCCCTGCTCCCCTCTGAAAATAGTGTCAAATTAAAGGCATTTGTTGAGCCTTCTAGTAAAAGCAATTTACAATTCTCGCACCTATGTATAACTATTAATAATTAAAAGTAGCAAACAAACTTGGTAATACACTTTTTGAACTGCTGTACTGAGTCTTATAGTGATTTCTCTGAAAATGAAAAACTAGAATGCCTATTAATCGCTATATATCATGTGCAAAGTCATTACAATTAATTAACATACAGTACCTTTCCTGTTAAAAGAAGAACCCTTGTCTCTTCTGTAATATAATTCCTGTCATTACAGAAGTCCTGCGTGAAAAAAGGAAAATAATTAGATCTGCATTTGTCTTCTCTATTTTAAGGTTTTATTTTTATGTCAGTGTGAAAGATTTATTTTGTCACGTAAGCTGTTATCATCAAACCGTCTTGAGGCCTTTCCAATTTTCAGAAACTACACTTAAGAGTTTATATAGCTTCCTAGTGACAAATTTAATCTAATAAAGCACAACAAAATTTTATTCAGAACTGCACAGTTTGTATTCAGCAGTCACGCACTTCAATTCCAGATTCCCAATTTTTTCTATTAACTTGAAGGTAAGCAAAAGTGATTTCCCTGTTGTATATGTTGTGTCTAGCTGTATTATTTGTTTTGGAAGACCAAAGAGAAGTGGTTTTTATAAACTGAAAGTTGTAATCTTATTTCATTTTGATTTTTAATATATAGGTATCAACCTAGTCAATCATAATGCAAATCAATCTGTCTACATGCTCACTTGGCCTGCATCACTATAGTATTTGATACTGCATAATGATGCAAGTAAACTACCAAGTTACATCATTTAACCTTTGAAATATCAGCCTCTGGAAGGGTTCTCTGTTTATGATACTGGAAATTTTGAGATGTATTCTCTTGCACAACCAGAAATTAAAATCTATCCTGTAGAATTCATTTGGCTCTACCCTAGCAATTTATGTCCTGATTATGGTAGTGTGATACAGGGTTCTACTGGTGACAATGAGGTTGCCCAAGGAAATCTTAAATCCCAAGAGGCTAAAGATTATATTAAAAGGACTTTTTTTTTTAAAAAAAAAAAGTAAATGCACTACGCCAAACAATTATCAGAATTAAATATATGCAAGATGTTTTAAAATTTAATCACCAATCTATCTGTTTCCTCTCTATACTTTTTTGTCAGCTTTGCATTCCATTTCTTTCTCTTTGTGTTTTGGCTTTTTCATTTCTCCCTCCCAGCAGGTGCACAACTCCTTAATGCAATGTCCTGTCAATGTCAGTTAAAGCAATCAGTATTTTAAATAACTATCACCTGCTAACAAACAACTTTAGCTGCATCTGCTCAAGATGGACAGATGGCTTAGCATACAATTTGTGCTATATAAGTGAATACTTCTTATAATAAATACAAGTTTTCTCCCAACTCCGTATTTTAAATTATGATATAGCCTTGAAAGTTAAGTCACAAAGTATTTGTATTACTCCTCCCAGAAAATGAATTAACAAAATTACCTTTTCCGGTTGCGTAAAAAATTTGGTGGGCAATACAGGGTCCTTTGGTGAATCTGCATTACATAAAGCACTCTTGCTGTTGATTACACACAGTGCTACATCACATACTGTATAGAGTTTCTGAGGGGAAAAAAAGGGAAACAGTGCTTTAGATATTATTTATAATTTTCATAAGAGTAGCAAGAATGTACTCTTAAAATGTATAATCAATGAGCAAAAATAATTCTGTATCAACTATTAAGAACATATTTTACACTTAAAGAATTAACAGCATACTTTGCTCCTCATCACACCTTGCCCCTCTCTGTAGTTCCCAGTTTATTTTCTATACAATACTCCTGAATGAATAATGAAAAATACCTTAGACGTATAAATGCACATCTGATGGCTGTTGCTTACTTGAACACACCAACAAGTTTCTTACTCCAACAGTAGACATTCATAGTAATTATACATATTACATTATTTTCCCAAAGAGAAGAAACTGTCTAACATCTACATGCAACTAAAAGTTCAGGGCTGCAGTGAAAATTAACACTGAATAGCAGACAATATTTAACAAATGCAATTTATTCAACTTAGCTGCTAAAAGCAACAGTTTTTTTTTTTTTTTAAAGCTGGAGATAAGTAACGTGTACATTGTTTACAACTAATGTTCTCTCTAGAGGACAGTAAACATTTCTGGTTTTGTGCTTTCTAACATCTTATGTATCTTGTTGTACATCTGATTGCAAAACCCTTCTGCTCTCAACCACCACTCCTAAAGTGAATCATATTTCTTACTTCATTGGCCTTAGGCTCATCAGGAGACTGAGCATCCCGGGTAAGCTTGATGCTTTCTGCCATCTTTTTCATGAAGGCATGGCTGTTGTTCTCATTCTTTGTCATTAAAACTTCAAGCATGAACCACAGGCACCTAATGAAACACAAGTAACTAAATACCATGTTTGATACTGTGATCTCCGTGTGTGGAGCAGGAATAGCAACATCTTTAAAAACATTATTCTATTAGCTCTATCAGCTATAACAGCAGCCTTAAGAGACTGTGGTCAAATCGTATATGTAAGTCAAACCTTGTGTGTGTGTGTGTGTAGCACAGGGGTATTTCAGTATAGTTTCAAGTAAACTTGACGTTTTAAAATCTGTAAATTGCATATATGTTTTAAATTCTGTGTGTGGTTCATGCTTGAATTTACAGGTCTTTTAACACCACCAACCCAGTTTAGAACATATATGCATGCAATTTACAGGTCTTAATATGTCAAGTTAACTTGAAACTGCACTGAAATACCTGTGCCACACAATTAACTAACTATTCTGTATAGATTTTAATGGGCTTAGGATCAAGCCCTGAGTGAACTCTATATTAAACAAGAATGAAAATTTAATTTTATGGTAATTGTTTGGGTGGAAAAGACTCAATCAAGGTCTGTATAAAAAATCCAACTCATTCACTTTCTCCTCTCTTAGTTCACTTCCATGAGCTAACCTCACAAAATAAAAAAATATCAGAGGAAATGAAGGGAAGAAAGAAGATGGAGCACTGACAATTTCTCAGTGGGGCCGGACGAGTTGCATCTGAGAGTGCTGAAGGAATTGGCGGCTGTGATTGCAGAGCCATTGGCCATTATCTTTGAAAACTCGTGGCGAACCGGGGAAGTCCCGAATGACTGGAAAAAGGCTAATGTAGTGCCAATCTTTAAAAAAGGGAAGAAGGAGGATCCTGGGAACTACAGGCCAGTCAGCCTCACCTCAGTCCCTGGAAAAATCATGGAGCAGGTCCTCAAAGAATCAATTCTGAAGCACTTGCATGAGAGGAAAGTGATCAGGAACAGCCAGCATGGATTCACCAAGGGAAGGTCATGCCTGACTAATCTAATCGCCTTTTATGATGAGATTACTGGTTCTGTGGATGAAGGGAAAGCAGTGGATGTATTGTTTCTTGACTTTAGCAAAGCTTTTGACACAGTCTCCCACAGTATTCTTGTCAGCAAGTTAAGGAAGTATGGGCTGGATGAATGCACTATAAGGTGGGTAGAAAGCTGGCTAGATTGTCGGGCTCAACGGGTAGTGATCAATGGCTCCATGTCTAGTTGGCAGCCGGTATCAAGTGGAGTGCCCCAAGGGTCGGTCCTGGGGCCGGTTTTGTTCAATATCTTCATAAATGATCTGGAGGATGGTGTGGATTGCACTCTCAGCAAATTTGCGGATGATACTAAACTGGGAGGAGTGGTAGATACGCTGGAGGGCAGGGATAGCATACAGAAGGACCTAGACAAATTGGAGGATTGGGCCAAAAGAAATCTGATGAGGTTCAATAAGGATAAGTGCAGGGTCCTGCACTTAGGACGGAAGAATCCAATGCACTGCTACAGACTAGGGACCGAATGGCTAGGCAGCAGTTCTGCGGAAAAGGACCTAGGGGTGACAGTGGACGAGAAGCTGGATATGAGTCAGCAGTGTGCCCTTGTTGCCAAGAAGGCCAATGGCATTTTGGGATGTATAAGTAGGGGCATAGCGAGCAGATCAAGGGACGTGATCGTTCCCCTCTATTCGACATTGGTGAGGCCTCATCTGGAGTACTGTGTCCAGTTTTGGGCCCCACACTACAAGAAGGATGTGGATAAATTGGAGAGAGTCCAGCGAAGGGCAACAAAAATGATTAGGGGTCTGGAACACATGACTTATGAGGAAAGGCTGAGGGAGCTGGGATTGTTTAGCCTGCAGAAGAGAAGAATGAGGGGGGATTTGATAGCTGCTTTCAACTATCTGAAAGGGGGTTCCAAAGAGGATGGCTCTAGACTGTTCTCAATGGTAGCAGATGACAGAACGAGGAGTAATGGTCTCAAGTTGCAGTGGGGGAGGTTTAGATTGGATATTAGGAAAAACTTTTTCACTAAGAGGGTGGTGAAACACTGGAATGCATTACCTAGGGAGGTGGTAGAATCTCCTTCCTTAGAGGTTTTTAAGGTCAGGCTTGACAAAGCCCTGGCTGGGATGATTTAACTGGGAATTGGTCCTGCTTCGAGCAGGGGGTTGGACTAGATGACCTTCTGGGGTCCCTTCCAACCCTGATATTCTATGATTCTATTTACCATTGTGAGCCATATATGCAGCTCTCTATGTGTTATGTGGGCCACATCCACACAATATATATACTACCTGTATGGGCTTGAGGATATCACATGGGCCACAGCTCTGTGCTGATTGAGTCACAAGTGGCCCACGGGCCATAGGTTAAGAACCAATGCCCTAGCCCTTTGATCATGCTTAAGGGATACTGAGGCAGGCTTTGGTATCAACTGATAGGTACCGTAAAACTAAGACGTACTCAAGGATTTGGATGTGGGGAGACCCTCAATACTGAGAACATCTGAAACCTCAGCAGTACCCTTCTTGGGATGGGAGGTCTCTACGGGTTATCTTTTTGAGGTGATTTGGAGCTCCTCTAAGTAGAAGATTTGGCATTCTCTCCCCAGGTCTCCTTCATGTAGGTCTGGTGGGTAACTGAGCTGCAGAGGTTGACAGGGCACTGTGGTCACTGGAAGACTGATGTACAGGGAGGGTCATCGAGGCCTAGATCTGACGCAGGTCAAAGGGAGAGCTCCATCATGAAGAGATGAAACTTCATCTCCCTATTCTTCCTAGACCTACTCTTGAACATTGAGCAGATCTTGCACATAGATGGAATGTGAGTATTCTCTAAGCAGCAATACAGTGAGAGTGGCGGTCACTAACTGGGAAAGACTGCAATCAAGTGAGGCAACGTTTACACCCTCAGGATTTAAGCAGGTCTCAAGGAAGAAAATGTACCTTTAGAGGGAAGGAGACAGCCTGGGTGGTGATGAGGAGGAGAAAAGAAGAGATTAGGAGTTTCTGAGGGGAAAAACAAGACAACTAAAAAAATAAAACAAAACCTAGTTTGCTAACCTAATTAATTAACTAAAACTAAGAAAGAGTAAGCTAGCTGAAGAACCAGGCAATGCTAGACACTATTTCAGGCTGAAGTGGTTGAGAAGGAACTGAGGGTGATTTGTCTGTCACAGTACTATATACCCTCTATACAGGTATATAGCTAGGACGCATGTGCAAACTGAATGGGCACTGGTACCAAAAGTGTCCAATCAAAGGCAGTTGGGGCACATTCCCACCTTAAGTGGAGTACCCATAGGTACTCAAAGAAGAACGGAGTTTTTCTTTTTCTGGAGTGGTCACTTTTTTGTTCAGCCACTCTGTGTGGGAAGAGAATTGACATAAAAGTGCTCCAAAAGGGAGTCCTACAAAAGCTCTGTGCACTAAAAGTACTCCTCCAAGGGAGTATTAATTTAACAGCCAATAATTAAAACCTTCACTATTATTCAGGATCTGTGGTGAGAAAGTACATTCCAGAAAGTGGGAGTGCTTTCAGACGCTGCCGGAGACAGGCAAGTCTTGGGTAAAAAGCAGAGCTCATGGTAGGACAAAGAGTCTTCAGCTGCCTCCGTTTTCTGCACAGAGGGGAGTCAGGCAACTCAGAAGTCAGGATTAGACTGAGGAACCCTACACATGTCTAGGTGAAAGATGCAATAAAGACTGAAGAGGAAATGGGTGGATTGGGCTATTTATACCAGTCATTTATTGCTTTTTATTATTTCTATAGCACCACATAGTTATACCATGCTTACAGTAGAAGCTCAGTGCCAAAAAGATAACAGGTCTTTGTCCTAAAGGTCTTAAAGTCTCAAGGCTTAAATGAAAACACAAGGGAAAAGCAAAACACACCCACAGGAGTGTGGGGGTGGAGGGAGCAGCCATTAGAGCTGGAATGCTAAATGGAATGCGTGTGTTTTGAAAAGTTCCTTGAAGAGAGACAGAGGAAGCATGGTGTATTTCAAACATACAGGATATATTTCAAAAGAAACAGAAAGGCTATTTCAGATATATGGGATGATGCAGAAGGTACAGAGTAGGAACCAGTGAAGATGTTAAATGGGGTAATGATGTATAACAAATGATGCTAACAATACTAAGATACAGTCAGCCTGCCTTACTTAAGTACAGCAGGAATCTCAGGGCAATGGGTGATCCTACCATAACATGCTAGTAAGTTACACATAGACACACACAACTGTGTAAGTTAAGGATGAAGCAGCATCATGATTCCAGTATCATTATTTTTCTCAATTTAAGTGTCGGACACTTAGTAAAATTAATAATAATTTTGTATGTATAATTTAAAAAAATTGGTATTTCAAAAATTATAAATGTTTTCATGCACATTACATAGTAACTCTAATGGTGTCAACTTTTGGGGGAATACTACAAATACTTCTGGGAAACAGAACAAAAATTGAACTGAGAATCAGAACAAACAATGCCCTATTACAAAACATTCAGTTTCTATAAAGCAGAGTTCTTCAAGCAGCATAAAAAGTTATCTACAGTTTGTAACACTGTGCACTGAAGATGGCTGTCCTTGTATCATTTTCCAGGGATTAGATGTGCCTGAGTGAGTGGATCTAAAATGATCAATTTAATTTAAAAAACCCAAAACATTTATTAAATTATTATACTTGTGAAGAAACGTCTTTTGCCATTTCAGCTTTCAGAACACAGTGCAGAACAGATAGCTGTTGCTTTCATTTCAAGATCAGTTATTCACTTCTAAGAAAACAGATCTATAGAATGCCTTTAACGATAGTTCTTCATAGTAAGAGTGATGGCTTCATCTTCAAATTTTCAAACAGAGAAAAATTATTCTAGTCTCAACTATTCTGGACTGACTTGATACTTACTCTTTGATATCACGAAGTTGATCAACATCCTGAGGTTTTGTGAAATCTGGATCGTGTGCCAGTAAATGAATCATATATGGTACCACATATTCAGGCAGCAGAGATAACAGCTTTTCTGTAACAATAAAACAAACACATAAGCAACTTAAATATACATGCAGAAAGAATAAGAACCCCAGAATACCAGTCAATTTATTTTTATATGAATATGCAATGCTAAGTTTTGATACATCCACATATTAGCTTGCATGTTTTAATGTATCAAGAATACTGTAAAGCTGTTTCATCTTATTACAAAAAGAAAACCCAAACAAGTCAGAACTTGAAGGTTTTATTTTTGTAGAAAAAAAAACTGATATGAAAAGATAGCTTAATAACTAAAAAGGTAACAACTTGTATTCTAAAATATAATTATTGGTAGAGTACAGAAAAATACTTTATAAAGAGGAAAAGGGAACTGCTAGATAAAATAAGTTAATTACATTTGTTGCACTAGCTCCGTAAGAACCAGAAAAAAATCACTATGAAAACATACTTCTGTGAAAAATGCTAGACAAGATCATTTACTTAATTCTTTAAAAGCTTCTCATTAAGTTTGGTCTTCAAAGTTTATACTTTGAATACATTTTACAACAGTACTCACCATTAGCCATAGGGTTCTGCTTAATATACTCTCTTCGTATACTGATATTTTTGAGCAAACACTGTCTGGCATGGGCTCTTCTCTCTTTCACAGGGTCTTTGGCACACAAGGCAAAGATTGCCATGTATTCCAATGGGAGCAGTAACTTCACAAGTGCCTTGTGCAGCTTCTGAGCAAATATCTGCCTCACTTGATAACACTCATCCTGTAGTAGCAAAAACACAAAACAGTGCCACTATAAAAATCTTAGTCCCTTAAACATAACAGAAAACTCTCAAACTGGGTAGTAAGGGGACATACTTTAAAAAGATGAATAGACATAATGTGATATTTGAAGTGTTCAGAACTTTTTTTTTTAAAGCTGCACTACAGAAAGGGTAGCATCAACAAGAGCTCTGTGGTAAGGACTGCAATATAGTCTTGTTAACAGTCACTTCATAATTCAAGAGCAGTTACTTACATTAATGACAAGTGCACAGAGCTGGAACTGCTCTGGGGTAATTATTTCATGGTAACAAGGTTCCTGAGCAAGCTTCATTATGGCACTACCAGCAGCCAGTCGGAGACGAGACATATCTGATTTACTAAAAAAACATACAAGAAAAATCATTGTACTCAAATTTTTTGTGTATAATTTTTTCCTTCTTTTACAAGACCACTCAATTAAAAATTGTGAATAAGAACCTTTGTAAACCAGCTGTCAGCAATATGGTTTTAGGCTCTTAATCTAAACTAACCTTGCTAGGAAGAAATCATATGAAGATGACTCTTTTCTCCTTAAAATATTATTTCAACTTGATAAGAAGTTCAAAGAATCAATTAGTTTAAGTTTCTTTGGTTTTCATGGCATCGTCTGCTGTACTGACTCCAAAAGGCTGACACTACAGGTTTCATTTTTAAATTTTTTCTTCCACCGTGTAATATCTAGTATTTCAAATTTATTGTTGATATTTTCCAGGGTTTATTTTTTTAGTTACTTGTTTCTGTAACTTGCCAGAAGATTATATACTCGTAAGTAAAATATTCCTCTTTTCATCCTAGAACAATATTAGTCAATTATAAAGTTTAACAGTTCTTGCTCACACCTGCTGGCAACTTCCACTTCAATTTTTTTCTTCCCTTGAATAAGGAGGAAGCTCTCAACAGAAAGTGGAGACTTGTACTACCATAAAAGGGAAGGAGTTCCCAACAAAATTATCTGGTCAGTGGCAGACTGATTGATGGGCTCAGTAAAAAACAAAGAGGTTAGTCTGGACTGGTGGCTCAGAATCCCAGAACCAAATTATCAGATAAAGGTTTTCTATAACATTCAACTTTTTTTCATCTAACATTGAATTCTACATTAAAAAGTTATAAATGTCTAAGCATACAGTATTCCAAATGCTCAAATTGTAAGTCTTTGGTTTCCACTTCAGTTCTGTAAAAGACTAGGGACTGCAATGATCCATGGCAAACCTATGACTTTACAAGCTCCTGACAATGACTTAGGTCCTGATCTTGCAAAAAATCATGAAGGTGGATTCCAATCTACTGAAGTCAATGGGGATCTGTTAATGTGGACCTTATGGCAAGATGGGACCTTCTGTAACAGAAACCTCTAGCAACAGTAAAAAGTACACATATGGCTATCCTCAAGGCTGGAGGAAAGGTACCACATTTGTAGTTTGTTACTTAGATTTCCAAATTTATGAATTTAAATGGTTTTATACCATCTAGACGTTTATATAGGGCCAATAATCATGGTATCAGAAAGCCCCTCAGAATTACCATGTACACAGAAATGTATATTTAGGCTTTGAAGTTAACTGAGGGAGCATTTTGTTGTTGTTGTCTGTCTGAATATATATTTCTGCAAGGCTGGCTTAATGGAGAAGTAATGCATCATAATTAAGATAGAACCCATGCACCAACACCATTTCCTATCTCTGCTAATGACTAGCTGAGTAAACAAGGCACCAGACAACACATCTATAAAATGGGAATCCTATCTCACAAGGATGTTGTGAGGATTAATTAATATTTGTAAGGTCTTTGAGATCTTTGGAAGAAAGCCTTTATAGAAGTGCACAGTATTCTTCAATCAATGTTTCTTCACAATCAAAAGGGCTAATTTTTTAAAAAACAAAATGAGAGCTTAGTTATTACAAAAAAACAAAATTAAAAAAATATTCTGGAAGAGTGGAATCTGTAATATTTTTGTTCCAGTACTTTCCTTCCCTTTCCTCTGTTTCCCCATTTATGGTCTATTTGTTTGGAGGTGTGAAGTGATCCCATCCTTGGGAGCTTCAACAGAAGCTGCCAGGATCTTAAACATATTAAATCTGATCAGTCTATCCTAATAATGGAAAGATGTTCCCAGAGGTCTTTTACTCTTTTTTCTAATAAGCATCAAGATGTCTACAGGGTTTGGATTAGATTGCTATTAAATTTAGATTGGGGGTAGCAATAGACACATACTTTTTATATATATGCGCCATTCAGCAACTATAATTATACTCCCTGACCAGCTGTTTTACATTGCCTCATTATCCTGTTCTCTGCACAGGTTGTAAAATTCTGCAAAAAATCCTTCCTCGGCTATTGAAAAAACCCTAAATTCATAATATTCACTGAAATTCTACAACAAAACAGATGGAAGAGTCTGAAAAAGAAAAGAACGTAATTTGACCTGATTCTCTTCTGTTCTGTTAAGTCTCCTTCACTGACCAACATAGCTGATAATAACCGGAGTGTTGAATTTGCAGATTTAGACTGGTTGTTTTTCATACCCAAGAGCCAGCGTACCAAAAGTTTAATTGCTTGCACCTATTAAAGATGAACACATAAAAACAAATAGATCATTTTAATAGCAACTAAGGTAAGTAAAACACCAAAATCTACTGTAATCAATATAATCTGTGTAGGCTACTGCTCAATAAAATGCAGACTTTAAAATGGAAAAGAATTAAGTAGCAAACTTTTTATTCATCTGGAAAAGTGGATGCGGTTCCTTGCTTGAAAAAGGGTTTTAGAAGCAGGTATTTCAGCAAAGAATGGATAAACGCATGGCATATTGGGATGGGGAAGCAGCATGAAAGAAGAAATGAGCTGAGAGAAGGATACAGAGGGAGTAGACAGGGGATTGGGATAAAGCAAAGAGACTTTGAAGCGGAATAGTAAGAAAGGAGAGATGTTCTGTAGATATCGGGAGAAATATCCAGAGCCTTGGAGGTGAAGATTAAAAGGTTGAACTTGATACAGAAATTGAGTGGAAACAAATGAAGAGGTGCAAAATGGTTTCTGGATGATTCTACTGAACATTTGATAATAACAGCAAAAAGAAGACAATCCTATCAAAGAGTAGAAGAAATCAGAGGAATACAGATTATATTTTACTGCATGAAAATGGAAAATATCATAGACACAGAGGTGGGGTTAGATGTAGGAGACTTCCTATACCTCATAAAAAAGTCTACCAATAAAAAAATTGCTATCCATTAACCAGACATTCACCTCTGAAGTGGTCATAATTAAAACTATGATTCTGTCACGGAAGTCACACATTATATGACCTTCTGGGACTTCTTCCACAATGACAGAGCTGGAGCAGCTGTCAGGCCCAGGGCCACCGGAGCAGTGGTCAATCCCAGGGTTGAAACAGCGGCCTGGGTTGGAGCAGCAGCAGTCAGTCCCTGCCACAGGAGCAGCTGCCAGAGGTCAGCTCCTGGCAGCACTACGACTGTTAGTCTCTCTCCTCCCTCCTGGGTATTTTTAGTAAATGTCAGGGACTGGTCGTGGGCTTCCGTGCATTTTTTATTATCCACAACATGTCCCTGACTTTTATTAAAAATACCCTTGACAGAATCTTAACCTTAGTCATAATTAGGGTTCACACTAAATATCCTGTAAAGATGGGTGAAAGGAGTTCATCACTCTCTGTTGTTATTTCAGCTTGGTCTGTCTATAGTTAACAGGATACCTTTATAACCAGAAGAACTAGTAATTTGAATCTCTGCATTAAACAAAGTAAAGCTTAACATTCAGAATACTGAATACCCAGAAGATAGGACAGGACACCTAACTGCACAATTTCCATTGACTTTGCAACAGTGTGTATTTGTATGGCCACAAACTACAATACTATAAGCAGTTACAAAGTTTTTCTAGTCATGTCGGTCCCAGGATATTAGAGTGACAAGGTGGGTGAGGAAATCTTTTTTTATCGGACCAACTTCTGTTGGTGAGAGAGACAAGCTTCCAGCTACACAGAGCTCTTCTTCTGGACTGAGAACAGTACTCAGAGTGTCATAGTTAAATACAAGATAAAACAGATAGTTTAGCTGAAGTAGCTACCACATATTCCAAGGCAGCAGTTCTTAACCAGGGGTCCATGAGCCAGTTTCAGGGGGCCACAGGGCCCCACAGCTGAAGCTTGGTGCCCTGAGCCCCGGTGCCCCCAAGGGGCTTAAACTGGGAGTGGAGCCGTGGGGAGCCCCAATCCCCAGTGTTCCCCACAGAGCTAAAGCCCTGAGTCCCAGCACCCCCTGCGGAGCTGAAGCCAGAGCCTCAGTGCTCCCTGCTGGTCGAAGCCCAGATAACCAAGCCCCCGCTCATCCTGAGGGGCTGAAGCCTGTAGCCACAAGTCCCAGCGCTCTCTGCAAGGCTGAAGTCCAGAGCCCCAAGTCCCAGTGCTCCCTGTGGGGCTGAAGCCAGCACCCCAAGCACTGGTGCCCCCTCAGGGCTGAAATTAGGAGCAGAGCCGTAGAGAGCCCAGAACCCCAGGGCTCCCCCCAGGGCTAATGCCCTGAGTCCCGGCACCCCCTGCGAGGCTGAAACCAGAGCAGTGGGGCTGAAGCCCAGAGCACCGGTGCTCCCTGCGGAGCTAAAGCCTGGAGCCCCGAGCCATGGCGCTCCCTGAGGGGTTGAAACCAGGAGTAGAGTCACGGTGAACCCCAAGCCCCAGCATTACCCCTAGGGCTAAAGTGTTGAGCCCTGGTGCACCCTGAAGGGCTGAAGCCTGGAGCACCAAGCCCCCCCGGCTGAAGCTGGATCACCAAGCACCCCCCTCATCCCCCCCCGTGGCTGAAGCTGGATCACCAAGCACCCGCCTCACCACCCAGCAGCTGAAGCCCCAAGCCCCACCTGATGGCTAAAGTTCAGAGCCCCAAGGGCCCCCCGCAGGGCTGAAGACCTGCACCCCATCGGGCTAAAGTCTTGAGGCCCTTGCACCTGGTGACTGAAGTCAGGAGCCCAGAGCGTCTCTTCCCCGCACCCTGGGGCCTGGAGTTTTTATACCGTGTTGGGAGGGCTCATAGAAGAAGGTTGAAAACTCCTGTTTTAAGGGACTATTCAAGGTGAAGTGGCCCATTAACACCCCTGCAGTCACAGGACAAAAACGGGGGTTAGTGAGTTACAGATTCTTGTAATAATAAAGACACTTAAGATCATGAGTGAAGCTCTTGGACTATGATCCAGCTAGTGATGCAATGCCCCTTTGGGGGCTGGGATAGCAGCGTGGCAGGAAGGAGGCTCCAGGTAGCAGGACGGACCAAGGAGACTCCAAATAACAGCCCTGGGGAGATGGGGGGAAGCCGGGATGTGGCAGCAATGGGTGACTGGAGGTGGACTGGGTAGGGAAAGAGGCCGGTTAGAGCGGGGAAGTGGGTGGATCGAGGGGCTGGAGAAGGCTCCGAGGACCACTAGGCCTGGGTGGGAGGCTCCAGGGACTGTGAGGAAGCAGCATTCCCCCTGGCAGTAGCACTCTCCATGTGTCCCTGCAGCGCAGGGAGGGAAGAAGCAGCAGGGCTGTCTAAGCTCTTCCTCCTCCTCCCAACATGAGGCTGTTTCGCCTTCCCTGCTGCTGGAGAGCACTGCTGCCAGGAGCAGGTGCTGCCTCCTCGCTTCTGGGCATACCCTCCAGAGGCATCTGGAGAAATGGGGGGGGAGGGAGGAGAGGGGAAGTGACCACGCACTGCCTCTGCCCCCCAGGTCCAATGAAAAAAGTCTGGCAGTCCGGATTTGGACCACGGTCTATCTATTGACTATCCCTGCCTTAGAATATGTACTAACTACTTATGCTAAATTATCTGTTTGACCTTACATTTAGCTGTGACAATCATGGTACCTTTCCCAAACCTGAAGAAGAGCTCTGTGAAGCTTGAAAGCTTGTCTCTCTCTGACCAACAAAAGTTGGTCCAATAAAAGATATGACCTCCCCCACCTTGTCTCTCTCAAATGTTAGTTTAGCAGAAATTAAGCTATTTAATAAGTTTTTAGGTTATTCTAAAAGACAAATGTAACCAAAATTAATTGCTAATATTTCCTTTAATATTCTCTATTGGTAGCGTTTAGAGATGTCAGTGATATGCTATCAAGTAACTAAACTCTTATTTCAAATATTGTGCACATCTTAATACAAAAAAAAAATTCACCTTTGCTAGAACTTCTGGGGAAACCTCTTCATCTGGGGACCACAATTTCCCATTTTTCTCACCTGTTGACTACAGATATTTATACAAATTTAAAGATGGATTCACAAACAAAAACATGTAAAAAATTAAAACAAAGATTTTAAAGATTAGATTAACTCCCATATGTATAATCTTTTACATATGATATCAACATATTAAACATTTAGGGTATGACTATACTGCAAAGAAAAACTCAGAGCACCAAGTGAAAGAGCCCAAGTCCACTGACTTGGGCTCATGAGGCTTGAACTGCAGGGCTAAAAAAAGCAGTGTGGACGTTCCTGTCCAGGCTGGAGCCCAGGCTCCAAGATCCTCCTCCCTTGCTGGGTTTCAGAGTCCAGGCTCCAGCCTGAGTGGAAATGTCTACATTACTATTTTTAGACCCACAGCCCCCGTGACTCCGAGACTTGGTGTGGCAGGTTATTTATTTTTTTTTTTTTGCAGTGTAGACATATTCTTAGTGAACACTAAGGGTTCACTGGCCTAATCACACAAACTTAACAGCTGTATAGCTTACAGAGATTCAATCATAAGCAAAGAAAAGGAAGGACTTAAATCTTACCCTATCATTCATGAGGAGATCTTTCACGATGAAATTTGCAACCACAGATTTCATTGGAGAAGCAAACTGGTCTGGAGCTAACATAGAAATATGGCCCAAAGAAACTAATGGAGTTATAAGTTGCTCTGGAACATCAGCATTCAAACTTCTACTAAGAGGCTGGGGGAAGAAAAATTTCCATTTAAAATGAATTATATACATTGTTGAGTGTGCATGCCTGAACAGCCTAATGAACTAACTTATTTCATTATTGGACTGCTGATTAACTGCACTTGCCTCCCAAATGACATCATTTCATGAAACTAAGAAAACCTTTTGTCTATGAAACATTTCACGCTGTAATTTACAGGTTGGTGAAAATAGCTATATTAATTACAGAATTAAAGTGTGTGAAATTATACCAGTGATAAAAGATTAGCCTTTTTATTTTTTATTTTTTTTACTAACTAGGGACCTGAGGGCTTGTATACACAGGGGCACTCAGGAAAATTAATCTGAATTAACTCTAGATGTGAACTGAATGTGCAGTAGTTAAACCACTGTAAATCCATGTGGACACACTCATTCAGAATTAAAATGTCCTCATTTCAATTTATCTTTGGTGAGTTAAGTTAAACCAAATTAAGCACATTTCAATTCTGAATGAGAGTGTCCACATGGGTTTAACGCAGCTTAAATAGCCATTAGCTAATTCAGGTTAACTTTACTGAGTGTCCCTGTATAGACCTGAACTGATTCTGCATTTCTTGCAACCCGATGGAAGTTTTGTGCATTACTAGGAATATCAGATCAGTCACAGAATTTTTCATAGCATCCCAAGTGAAATGTCTCAGTATCATTCTTTTAGGCCCAAATTTTAAAATATTGGTACCAGAAGTTGTGTGTCTAATTAAGTAGCTTCATTTTCTAGAGGAGCTAAGATTTCAAAGTAATAAATAGGAGCTCAGCACTTCTGTAAATTAGTCCACTTGTTTAGATGTTAAAGTTCATATAGAATACACCTTGTTAGCATGCTGGACTACAGAAGACCTAAAATGGTTCCATTCTATTCTAACCTATTCAGGAGAAGAATTTCTCAGATATTGAACATATTAGCTATTTTTAGGATGGGTGGCCTTGTGCAGTGGCTAAAGACCAAAAAATCAGATAACACAGCTACATGGAAATTTAATATTTTAAAATGAACCCAGTTACACCATGAACAGAAGTAACTAGCCTAACCACAATTAGGTGGAGAGCACTAGAAGGCAAAGCTAGAAAACAACTGTGAACAGAGCCTTCTATCAAAGCATAAGTGATGTGTATTTCCCTTTCATCATAATAGTTGCCAGAACACTGAGAAGGGATATTTTCTCTGTGTATGCTAGAAGTGTTACTCAGTGTCCAGACAGTGTCACTGGGGGTAGGGGAAGAGCATGTATTTGCACTCTTTCCTAAGTTTTACTGGAAACATAGCTTAAGCACAGAGTTCAGGCACTAAGGGTTCAATTCAGTCTACCAGCTCCTGAATTATGCATGGATTCTACGGTAATGAAGATGAAGTTAGTTTTCTTAATTGCAACTTTAAAAGTGAAAGAGATCCAAATTATTTGAACAAAATTCAATAAACGAATTATACCAAATTTGGCAAACATACCTCAAAGATCTGTGCAAGTTGCACTTCTTTATTTGAGAATATGGCATGTATACAATGGACAGCCTGTTTTGCTTGGTGAGGAGTACCTCTCTTTGCTTTCTGATGCAAAATAGGAATTAATGTCCTGCAAAAATTAAACATAATATTTCAAAATAAAATATTTATAATGAACAAAAAATTAATTCCAGTAATATCTGCTGGTTGAACTCTTCACCAATGCAGGTCCCTGATCACAGAATGAAAATCTTCAGCTTCAAGCTGTCTTTGAAAGCTGTTCAGGAAGGATAATAATGAGACAAATGCAAGTAAGCAACTGACCCTCATCAAGAAATTGAATCGTATGTTAAGAAAAGAAAGTCTATTGTAAAGCACAATATACTTCACCAGTAAATAGATTATTTGCCATTCACGTTTACAGAAGCAGAGGTAGCAAGAACAGATTGAAGCAGTGTTCACAAAGTTGGAACAATGAAGTCTCAGATTTGTTTTTTTCCTTAAAGTAGGAAAACTGGAAAAATGCTAAAGTATGTTAACAATGTGAGCAGAGTATTCCAAGCTGGTGATTTACAGAAGTCTGTCTGAATGACTCCCTCTTAACTAGCTAAGTCTTCCATGGTAGGTTTAATTAAGTGAATAAGGAAACAAGATAGTGCGGGATTCAAAATAATTGTGAGCTTGCCAATATAAATGGGGATTACACCAGATTTCCAAGAAGGATGTATCAAATGGCTGCACTCTTTTGTGATGCTACTGAAATTATCAGTGGTCTTAGAAAAATCATGTTATTTAAATATTGATATATTGTCATAACTTCGTATTGTGCTTTACAGAAAATAGAGACGCTATCTCTGCCACAAAAAAATTACAATAGAAATCATATAACCTTTGGAAACAACAGTGAATAGATGAAAAAAGGGACAGACTAGTACTGCAACAAATGAAGTTTTGAAATACATGTTGATCAGAGGGTGATTGTGTACAGCTATATAAAAGTAGAGGCCTCTGAGTAAAGATTTTAAGGCTGAGACTGAGAACAACATGCGCTGTAAAAGGGAGGTCATTCCACATAAAGAGCAGCATGAAACAGGGCACAAAAATGAGTAGGAGAAGGAAACAAAGAGAACATCAAGGTGGGAAGAGTGGGCAGGGCATAAAGCACAATACAAGAAGTAAGGCTGAATCCAGAAAAGGGTCATGCAGTGCTTTGAAAATGACTTGCCATTGTGGCCCCAACCCAATCTTCACAAGCAGGAGCTCTAGGAGAAACCCTAGGGACCCCGCCCAGCTCAGAAGAGACTCTGGGTCAGGCGCATGCTATTTGCTGATGAGGTGGATTGAAAATGTGTGCGTATTGTGTGTGTCTGGTATGTGGCAAGAGTGACAGTGCTGTGGAGGAGAGTAAAGAGTCCTTTGCCTTTTTCTGTAGCCACATGAGAAATAGGATTCTACCCTCTCTGATGAGAGTAAGGGACTTGGGAGGGGGTAAATTAGCTCCACCTTATATGTGAGTCCAGAGATACAGTTAAGTTGGAACTGACCCTTGCGTATCAATCACTCCATTGTACAATGAAGTCCTTTTGGGATCTGCTGAGGTTCCTCACTATGGTGGCACTGGAGTGGTCAAGGCCAATAGTGCTTGGTAACTTTAACATCCACATAGACAATGAGTAATCTGAAAAACCCAGGATTTCATGGTCACCAAGGAGCTATCCCAGATGGTTATGGGCACAAATCGTAGTTAGGCACATAACTTAGTTTGGTGTTTGGGATTCCAGTGGAGGTGGAGATTCTCGACATTATCCCCATGTCACAGACTGACCATTGGCTCATTTGATATCGAGTTGGGGCTCACCTCCCTTGTCTGGGCTGGGGAGCTGTTTTGATAGTCTTCTCTCAGAAACTAGAGGGACCTGAGGAGTTCCAAAAGGGTCTGAGGGAGAACTCCTTTCCTCAGACAGACTACTATTGATGGACTGGTGAACTATTGTAATACTCTGTTCCTCAATCATCAATGAAGTGCCCTCTGGGACTCTTTTCCACAGTTTCTGCCTCCCAGGTCACCTTTAGTTATAGAGGGCCTGCAACAACCGAAGCAAAAGAGAAGATGGCCACAATGTCGGTGGTGCAAATCTAGACTCAAATCTGACAAATTGTAACTCCTATCTCGTGATTGCGAGAGAGGCAAAGAAATGGTTCTTTGCTTTTTCTTTGCTTCTACCATCATATCTGCAAAATCTTGTTTAGTTTGCTTGGTTAATCTGAGGAAATTTTTGCTCAGTTCATGAATCAAGTATCTCCAGTTGAGGGAATTTCTTCATGTCTGATAAAATTGCTCAAATTCAAGTCATAGCTATCTGCCTCAATGGGAGCACAGCATGTTCTGGAAGTGTCAAATCCTAAGGCCAGGTCTATACTAAGAGCACTTTGTCAGTATAGCTATACTGGTATAATATACTGGCAAAACACTCCTAGCGTGGATGCAGCTTACACTGGCAAAACTGCTGGCATACCCTATTTCAGCCCCGCCCTGCTCTCTCCACCGCAGAATTTGGTGGCTAGATTGTGAAACTGTGTTTCCTTCCACAAGCACATGAAATCTGTGCATTATGATCTGCACTGGCTGCCTACCGATTTCCAGATTGATTTAAGGTGTTGGTTTTGACTTACAGAGCCCTAAACAGCTTGAAAACTGCAGAAGAAATTGCCTCTCTTTCCCATCATGTCTCGAGGCAGTTATAGTTGGCAGAAGCACCTGAGACGGAACCCACGACTGACAGACAGCAGGAGTTCTTTGTTGAAGAACTGGTTTTTTTACCCATGAACGCTTATGCTCAAATAAATTCGTTAGTCTTTAAGGTGCCACCGGACTCCTCATTGTTTTTGTTAGAGCCCCATATCTTTGGAAGTGGTTTCCAACTTGGTCCATAATAGCCAGTTTTTAACTTTCTCAAAAAAACCTTCTCAAAAAAACCATTTAACCATTTCTCAAAAAAATGGGAGAGGCTGCACAAAGGAAAGCACTGGGTAGAAATAATGTTGGGGGATTAAATTAAATCTTTATGATATCTTTGTTGTTGTTGGTATTTTAAAATAGGAGGTAGACTAGATCCTGCTTTTTAAGTGTATATTTTAAGGAGATTTTTTAATAATGTATTTATACTAAACCTACAAAAAATACATAAAAATAAAGCGAGGACAAGGAGTTTAAATGTGAAAAGAGACAGGGAACCAGTGAAGGGATCAAGGTGGTGGGGAAAAGGCATACACGTTCACAGCAGCAGGAAAGGAAGATTATTTTAGTAGCAACATGGTGAATAGGTTAAAGGAGGGGACAGACTTTTAAGTGTTAAAGGCACTACCAGTATGTGAAGAAATACACTCACGATCTTATCTGCGGCAGGTCTGTTTCTATTTTGTGGCCTGTGTTTCTGAAAATCTGAATAGCTGCCTCAGCTACCTTATCATCTTCCATCCTGAGGCACTGCAGGAGAGACTCATATGTCTCTGCAGAGTGGAACGAGGTAGGATGTGTGAAAGACAAAACCTGTAGATACATAGCAAAACCAAAAAATGTTTTTTGCACATGCATAATGGATTACCAACAAACAAAATGATTTCCACTTATGTTTCTTTATGAGAAAATAACAGTAGTATGTTTATGCCATTTCATATAAGGTGCTTCTTGTAACACATCTTAAAATACATTCACTAACATTTTGTTTTTCAGGGCTCCCTATCCATTACTTTTTCTAAAAAATTGGATTTTTAAATATTTGAACATATTTATTCAAGACATTATCATCATATTCAGAACTTGTTTTATAGCTCAACCTATGTAAACAACACTTTCCCTCATTCTGAGAAATCTCAAAAGCTTAATTTCTCCAGAATCTTAGATAATTGGGTAGAAAAAGAATGACCAGGTTTGAGATATACGTATATAAAAATAAAATGTACAACTAAAAGACTTATGGTGCCCTGATGGCTGACCTACTTTACACAGTGTTCTGTCATGAGAAGACACACCCTCACTTCCTAACTAAAACTTCTGGACCTGTATGAGAGACTGTTGAAACAGGAGGCAATGGCTCAGAGTGAACAGGAGAAGTCCACCCTGGTATTTACACTAACTATAGAATTTATTGGAGAAAGGCTGGATGTGGTGTCACCAAGGGTGTACCTACCAGATAACGGTTTCTTAGCCATCAACAGGCTTATACAGCAGCCCCAGGATGTCCATGTGGCCTTGCCTGGCCCGATTGGGTCATATGCTCCCAAGTAATCATGGGACCCCATTTACAAGGCTCCACCTCAGATACCTGCAAGTGTGGCTACAGTCTGTTTACACTCTGGGCGGACACAGCCTCCACTGTCTAGTTTCAATTCCTCAAAGGCACAAATGAAGGTGGGAAGTTTACCATAGGTTCAAACAGGGGCTTCCTCAGAGCACTAAGCACTAAGTTGAGATCTCATGGTGGAGTAGGTTCCTTGACAGGAGGAAAAAGGTTGAATAGACCTTTAATAAACCTTGCAGTGGTTGAGTGAGTCAAGTCTGAAAACCCCTTGATGGAGGGATGAATGGCTGTTAGGGCAGCTAGTTGAACCTTGATTGAGCTCATTTATAATCCTGCAGTTTTTAAATGTAGTGAGTAATTGAGAATGTGTGCGACAGGCAGGACTTGAGAGGAGGCATAGATCAATGGCTGTGTCAAGCCTGGAAGTGTTTCCATCTCTGTACATAAGATTTGCTTGTCAAGGATTTCCTACTATTAAGCTGTCCTGTTTGTGCCTCTGTGGAGCAATCTTGTTCTACACCAGAGAGCCAACTAGTAGCTAGGCCTTGAGGTGAAGTCCCCAGAGGTTAGGGTGGGTGATGGACTCCAACTCCTGAATAAGGATATCCACTGTCAGGGCAAGGCAGAAAGGAGGTTATCAAGACATGGGCACCAGCTCTGGGAACAATGCCTATCTCAGCCATTACAGTGTTATGAGGATGGCTACCTATATCTCCCGTTTCAATTTGTTTAGGACTTTAGGCAGTGAAGACATCCAGGGATCAGCATGTAGCAATACATGAGGCCAAAGGAAGACTAGGGCCTTACCAGTTGAGTTGTAGCCGTACTCTTCCTCTTGAAAAGAATTGTTTGCACTTTGTATTGTATGGTGTTGCAATGAAATCTATCTCCAGATTACCCAAAGGCAGACATATTCTTCAGAATTCCTCATTGTTCAGCTCCTGTAGGTAGAAATGTCTGCTGAGCGAGTCTGCCATTGTGTTCCAAAGTCCTTGAAATAAACCGCCGAGACCTGTATGGGGCGTGATATGTACCAGTTCTACAGTGTTGAAGATAAGGACTAGGATCTTGCTCCTCCTTGTTGATTGATATAATATATTGCTGTTCTGCTGTCAGGCATTATTCTGATTGGGTGGCCTCTGATGTGGGGTAGAAAGTGCTGATAAGCAGTGTAGTGAGGCGGTGTGGTTCCCTGCCGCCCTGGAGAGGGATGAGCCCCTCCGGATGCCAAAGTGGGCGGAGCCAGTGGAGCCTGCACCTGCCCCCCAGAGGTCAGGGCGCAGGATAGGAAGTACAAAAGCCCCAGAGCTCACTAGAGCCCCAGCCGCCAGAGAAGCCAGATCCCTGTGGCCTAGCTCCCAGTTGGGAGACTCCTGCAACTAGCGACCGACCCGAGGACTGGCCAGACCAGCCGAGGCCTGATGCCGACCAGACCCTGGAGAAGCTGTTAAGCCTGCCCGTGGCAAGTTACTCAGAGGAGCTGCCAAGCCTACCGCTCGCCGGGTACCCTGAGGAGCCCATGGTGCTTGATTCCTTGGAGGACACCGTCCTGCCGCAGGTACCTCTAGAGGGGGAGATAGGAAGTAGCCCAGGGGCAGCCAACCCTAGTCTAGCTGCAGCACACCCAGAGCCCCTGTCAGTGTGTTGAGGCCAGGATCCCCACTGACAAAGCAGCAGACCTTCTGCTGCTGCTAGGGCCCCGGGCTGGGACACAGTGGAGTGGGTGGGCCTGAGTCCCCACTGCCACCCAGCGTGGCCCTTTGGAGCCAGGACTGGGGCTTATTGAACTTAACTGTTTGCTCAGCTCCTGCCTGAGGGCCTGAGCCACAGACTTTGTACAGCCCACCCTGACCCAGGGCCTGGGCCTTTCGAACTTGCTTGTTTGCTTGGCCCCTGCTGGAAGGCATGAGCCATGGACTCTTTGCCACCCGCCCTAGCCCAGGGCCTCGGCTTATTGCTTAATGGTTTGCTCCGTCCCAGGCCAAGGACCAGAGCATGGAGCTCGCTACTGCCTGCAAATCGGGTGTGCATAGCCCTTGTTTTGCCTCTACCACTGCTGTGGTGAGAGACCCAGGGGCCAGATTAGTTCCCTGACAGAACCAGAAGGACGTAGGCGAGGCGGTGTGGTTCCCTGCCACCCCGGAGAGTGACGAGCTCTGGCCGAACCCTTCTACAAGCAGAAAGAACCACTCTCAGCTCTAGTATGTTGATGTGGAGGATCACCTCCTGAGGGGTCCATTTGCCTTGCGGTGACTTGGAAGTCACTGTAGAGTATGGCCCTTTCTTAGCATACTTGAGCTTCTTTTGGGGAAGTTCAGCCAATCAGATGGGCTGGTAGAGGACTGGGTGAGACCATTGCACTGACTGATCTACTGTATTTTCTCTTTGATGTAAGTGCATAGATGCAAAGAGTGTAGTGTCGCCCAGGAATCTTAAAGTGAATGAAGGTATCAGTCTGTAGCAACACTGAACAATTTGGGTCCCTCAAAAGGGAGGTCCCAAACAGTTTTATGCCTCCCCAGGAGGCCAGAAGACTGTAGCCAAAAAGCTTGGCACATTACCACTGCAACAGCCATGAAACATGCAGCTGTACACGCTGCATCAAGTGAGGCCTGGAGAGATGCTTTGGCAATTGTCCGGCCATCTCTTATGAGAGCTTGAAACTGTTCCCTCCGGTCCTGTAGCAGATGAGAAAAAAAATGAGAACTTCAAATTGTTTGCAAAATAATATTTTGCCATCACGGCAATTGGTTACTATAAATTACAAGGATGCCGAGTAGCACCTCTTGCATCTCAGGTGGTCTAGCTATTTCAGCTCCATGTCTGATGGCACTGAATGGGACCAATGTTGTCTGTTTTGCTCATTGACAGCTTTAACCACTGGAATTTAGGTGTTGGGTAGCAGAAAAAATACTCCAAGCAGAATAAAGTATTTTTTTCATCAGTCTGTTTATACACAGGTAGTATAGTGGTTGAGGACTGATACAGGCTGATACCATACAGGCTGGGGCCAGTAGTGCATCATTGACAGGCAAGGCAATTTTGCCCGAGGTGATATATGGAGGATGTCCAACAAGGCATGTTGGGTTCCTGTATCAACTCTAACAGAATTTGCAAGGTCTCTGCTATCTGTTTTGTAAGGTCTTGAAATTGTCAGTGTACGATGGTGGAGGAAGCATAACACCTGCATCTGGCAAGGAGGAGGATTTGCGGTAAGGTGGTGTTTCTTCTTCCTCTGCTTGCTCTTGTTCCTCTGCAAGTTACCGCTGTGAAGCTGGGTCGATTGTGGCTATTGCTTTTGACACATCCTCTTAAGAGATGGAATCCTGTATAGCAGGTCGCCACAAGGGGCCCATGGGCTCCAATAAACCCGCTGAGATGGAAAGAGGAAGGGGGCAGTACCACAGGGTTGTCCTTGCCAGATTTGCTGGGTGTGTGTCCTGCAGGGGCTTCCTCAGAGTGCACTGCAAGGGAAGGAGGCTGGAATAGTAAAGTAAGGGAGCCTTGTATGGACATCTCAATCAGATGAGGTGTCACTCCCATATCCATCCAAGAGGCAAGCAGCGCAGTACCAGCGGTTGAGTGGGTACTGGAGGTCAAGTCTTGGTTAAATGGTATCAGAGGATATGTTGGTACCCTCAATGGATTTGTGAGGAACCAGTGACAGTGTTGGTACCAGACAGTATATCAATTCTGGAAGGTAAGTCTGTACTGGTGGGGAGTATCTCTCAGTAACCCGGAGAAATGGTGACTCAGGTTTTTCAAGTATCTGAAGATCCTTATAGCAAGGACGACTAGATGGTACCAGGGATTCCGAACACTGACCCTCAGGAGTTAGTATGTTGAGTGGTACTGGAGACTGTACTGGAAATGCGATATATGTGCCCATCTCCGCTGGCAGAGGAAGGTGGTACTGATGACTATTTCAGTTTAATTTAAAGTCCTTTTGCTTCGGAGGCACTGGGTCTGGTGCTGGCTTTGGTGCCTCCGTAGGTTAACAGTCAGCTTCTTGATACGGGGTGTAGTTTCCCTAGCCGGTACCAGGGTCTCTGTACTGAAAGAGATGGGGACCTTAGCAATAACCTGTGTAGGGATGTGATGTCTCCTGAGATCCAGATCAAAAGGGTGTCTTTCCCCTTCTCTTATCCTGTTCCAGGGAATGGGATCTCTTCTTTATTGATGGTCTGGGAAGTTCTAAGGGGTCAGCAGCAGTGACAGTCCCCAAGGGTTCTATGAGTAACCAAATCTGATGCAGGGGCGGGGGAGGAGGGAGTGACTCAGACCCCAGAGATCTCAGAGAATGTTCCACATCAACAGGAGTTTTAGCCTGTCCTCCCTCAGATTTTTAGATGTACTTTTAAACCCTGTTTAAACATTTGGATCTTACATTTGGAGGGGATAGGAAGCTTGGGGTCTTGGGTGTAACTTATAACTCGAGGCCAGAGAAAAATCAAAGGCCCAAATCACCCAAATGGAAGAAAGGAATAAAGAAGAGGGAATTCAGATACCTATTGCAAAGGAATAAAAAAATATTGAGCAAGACAGATAGCTAGCTAACAGATAATGTGATGCACCATCTTTAGCCACAGTTGACTGAGAAGGAAGTGGACTGGCAGTGAGTCTGCCACCCTCTTTCCCCACCCCCCTCATACCAGAGCACAGGAATATCCAGGGCACAAGCACAGATCTGTGGACACGGGTGACAAAAATCTCTGATCAAGAGTACATGGGTTCATGTGCATAGAAGTGTAGAATTGGAAGGAACTTCAATAGTCATCTAGTCCAGTCCTCTGCACTGAAGGCAGGACTAAGTAATAACTAGACCATTCCTGACATGTGCTTGTCTGACCTGTTCTTAAATACCTCCAATGACAGAGATTCCACAACCTCAGATTCCACAACCTCACATGGCAATATGTTCCAGTGCTTAACTACCCTGAGAGTTAGGAAGTTTTTCCTGATGTCCAACCTAAACCTCCCTGACTGCAATATAAGCCCATTGGTTCTTGTCCTGAGGTGGAGCAGCCAAAGGAATACGATTCGAAAAGAAACTTTCTGTTCTTGCCTTACACACCTTGGCACCAGCTTATTTCTCTAGTCTTACTTCAGCTATACACCATGTACCCCTCATTCCACTTAAGCTGCATGACTAATTTCCCCATTAGTGTCTATCTCCCTGGGATTCCTTCCAGATGGCTCCCATATGTGTTTGTCTGCCATGCTACCACACTCTTCTTCAAGTCCTTCCTCAACACTTTCTTCTTCCGAAAGACCTTTCCCTCCTTAGTCCCCTTCTCAGATGAATGTTAACACCTGACAACTAAAAACCTTTGTTATTAAAAAATAAACCAAAAGCATAACTGTACAGGTGCATGCTAAAATTCTCTGTTCAGTCACAGTGCTATTGTCACCTACCATTCCCCATCTTGTGTTAGATAATGTTAACAGACATTGTACAATCTAAATAGTAGTTAATTATATAACAATATATTGTCAATATACAGCATGTTGGTTAATATTGTTAATTCTGTATTAAGAAATGTACCTACATGTGTAAAGACAATGTACTTGTAAAGTCTTATTGTAAATGACCCAAAATATGAATAAATAAAATATCTGTTCCCCTGCCCCCAAACCAGATGAATACAGTAAACTTTTCAGTGAAGGGTATGAGACAGGTTCTTACCTGCCTTACAAAGTGCCTACAACTCTGTTAGTGCTATATAAATAACTAATGTATTACAAAATATTGTACGCCATAATGTTTTATAATAGCTGAAGTTGGAAAAAGTTGGTAAATATTGCTATCTTACTAAACACAATGCAAAATCCTTCCTCTCAAAATTGTTTTTCAGGTCTAAACCTCTGAAATTCAAAAGACTCCTTCAAAAATGAAACATATGAGTTTAATGAGGAACAAAATTCTACATTACATCATCATAACTCATGAATGCTAAATGTAGAGCCAATTTGTATAACTTACAGATCTTCTAACACACCATCCAAGAAAATTCAGCAGCAACCTTTTGAGTGTAGAATTAGGTTTGTGCTTATAAAGTAGTATTGATATTCAAAATTCCTTTTTCTTAAGCCTTTCCCTCCCCCCTTTAAAGGCATTTTTTTTGAGGTTTAAGATCTTTAGGGGTGCTTGGCTCCCTAATGCAAGGAGGAAACCAGAATGTGCCTCCTCTACTCAGTTCCTCTCTTCTGCTTTACTCCCCTCTGGCCATGCTTAGAGGGGAAATTTTGCTTTTTCTGCTCTCTGGATAATTTCTTAAATATGAAGTAAATGTGAGCTTCCCTCTGTGGTGAGGAAGCTAAGGTCTGAAACAGACAGGCCACATCTAGAAAAGAGATTAGGTAATGGTGTTTTTGTATTACTCTTTTTCTTAATAAAACCAAATTCCAGGATGTGGTGACTTTTTGACAGTTTACAAGTGGGTAATTCGTTGAAGCTCTTTGGGGACTCCATTACCATACAGTGAAAGAAAACTAATCTACATTGCTGTAGAATACCTTGAGAAGTTCAAGTCCTGCACGAATAGCAGTATCAGGACTTACACCTTCCTCTTCATCATCAGCTGTCCCCTCTATTGATTTATTCATCAGCTTTACTAGTGCGCTAAAATAAGAAATGTAAAATAAAGATATATTATTAAACTTGATTATCTGCATTAACAGTGACACCATAGATTATTATAACAAAGAATTTTCACGTTAGCTTCATTTAGTTTTGGCAATGAACTACATTGGTCAGTTTTAAAATACTTTCACTTTCTGGTTCTCATGGACTAGTAAAAAGATGTTATGCTTATAGATTCCTGACATTGCAGGGGAATATTTAATTTAAAAGCCATTTCAGTTAAATCAAAGTAATATTAGAACACATATATAGTAGTTTGGTAAATGAGCCCACCTCCCCCCAACACACCTTTTCCCCAAAGCCTTTATTTTGGTGACAAACTGAGCTGGCAGTATAAGGTAAGTCACAAAAGGAACCCCAAAATTCTCCTCCTCAAACCCACAAAGATAAAGTAGTTGATTCAATTATTAGATAGCATTTTGTGTCCAGTGTTAGCTATATGGAAGCTATATATGCCTGTTATCCTCAAATAATGCCTCCAAATAGTCAAGTTACCAATACCATCTTTTATATTCATGTTTCTACACTTTGCATCACTAAGCCTTAAAAAAAATAGCAGAAATTAAGTCAAGTTTTCTAGACTGATGGAAATGAAGACAACTATATAAACAATATTTTAAAAATGCAGATAGATACTTCTGTACCAGATGTAAATTAATATGAAAGATAATCCTGGTATTAACATCCACTTTAAAGTCAGTAATGGGTCAATATGATCTCCCAGCCTACCTAATGGCTTCTGAGTCAATGTGCACTGGGGCAATTCTTTCCAAAAGAAATTTGACCATCTCCAGGAAAGGATTTGTTGGCTGCTTTGGATTTGCAAGCTTCCGGGCTATCTCCCGCTACAAAAAGAAAAAAAGTGTTATATTACAAGCAAAAATCATTACTAATTTTAATTATTTCTTAAGTGTTATACATTTTGCATTTGTAGAAATAATGCTGAACAAAAGTCAGTTCTTCACAAACTAGCTTCACAGTCCATATAATCACTGAAAAGGATGGGCTGTGGCTACCATAGACTTTTAATGAGAGTGATGTGAGTTAGGCATCTATGCACTTTCGTAACGACACGTAGATTCCTATCTGCACCCATAGGTGTCTAAATACCTTTATAAATCTGACCCAGTATCTTTTAAGCAAATAACCAATGGCTTAAGCACTTCATCCAACTACTTAAGAAAAAACAGTTACTTACTGTGGCATTCTGTACCTCAAAGAAACACACTGGAACCCCATATTCACCCCTGTCATACAATTATGATATATTTCATGCAAAGTCTGCCAGATAAGATATCATACGAAAAGTCACAATCTTCTGAAACCCATCGTGTCAAAATACGTATATCCTTTGTGTATATGAAATTAGGAGATTATGTTTTATGATTGTTACTGAAATATATTGTAAGTTTGAGAGTCTTCCAGTGCTAGTTCTCCAGCGACAACAAAGGAGGTGATACATTCCCAGGAGGGCATTAAACAACCCTGAATCAGCAGGGGGAGTTGTAAGCAAGGGATTTACAATGCTGTAAGAGAGCTTCACAAGCCTTACACAATGGGACATTGCTCAACTCCGTATAGGGTGACCAGATGTATGGATTTTATTGGGGCAGTCCAAAATTCAGGGCTTTTTATTATATAGGTGCCTATTACCTCCCGATTTTTCACACTTACTATCTGGACACCCTAATTCCCTAAAGCCCACCAGGACATGTTGGGGCTTATGTTTCCAGGCACATGAACTGAGGATATAAAATAGGGGACAGTAGCATGATGCTTTTGCCCTTCTCCTCCCCTACATAAGATGGGACGCTGGGAAGACAAAGACTTGGACTGAGAAGACTGGTCCCAAGCACAAAGGGGAAGCCTGTGTACTGAGAACTGTAACCTACCTGCAATATCCAGTGGGATGAGGAAAACTGCTTGATCCAAATACTGCCTAATCTAATAAGGTTTAAGATTTAGAGAGTGTGCTTACCTTTTATTGTCCTTGGTAACTATCTCTGACCTTTTGTGCCTACTACTTATAATCACTTAAAATCTATCTTTCTGTAGTTAATAACTCTGTTTTCTAGTTTACCGAAAACAGTGTGTTTTGCTTGAAGTGCTTTGGAAATCTCAGCTCAGTTTACAAAGGCTAGTGTGCATCGTCTCCACATTGAGGGAGGGGCAGACTGGGCAATAAACTTACACTGGTCAGGCTTCTGTCCAGGGCAAGATGGTATATTCTGGAGGTGCAAAGCTGGGAGCTTGGGAGATTCACTGGTGCCTTTCTCTGAGATTCATGAGTGGCTCCGGGAGCATTCATGTAAGTTAGCTGGGTGTGGGACTCCACATGCTGTTGTGCTAAGTGATAACAGTGCCTGGAGGGGTTTCCTGATTGTCACAAGCAAAGCATTGTGAGAGACAGCCCAGGCTGGAGAGTTAAGGGAGCACAGACAGATGGAAGTACAAGAAAACAGTGCATATATCCACACGGCAATTTAACACCAGAAGCTGTCCCATATTAGCTGACTTGGGCTCATGGAGCTCAGGCTGCATGGCTGTAAAATTGCGGTATAGATGTTTGGACTCAGGGACCCTCCTCCATCATTGTGTCCCAGAGCTCAGGCTTCAGCCTGAGCCCAATAGTCTACACTGCAATTTTACAGCCCCAAGAACCCATACAAGCTGACCTAGGCCAGCTGCAGCTGTTTAATTGCAGTGTAGACATACCCAATGAGACAGTATTGCTCAGTATGACAAGCAGTGGTCTCAGCATACCCGTAGCCTAACTGCTGTAAACTTTTTTGTAAGCGTCACAGCAAAGAAGAATTTTAAGGAGGAATCTGAAGGAAGATAATGAGTTAGTTTTGCAGATGCTGATGGAGAATTCCTGTAAAGTGTAAGGGGCAGCATGGGAGAAAAAACAAACGTGCTTGTTTGAACATTTAATTAGTGGGACATGTAGGCTGGCATCTTGGGCCAACTGGAAGAGGAAGTTGACATCTTGACAGCGAATGAGAAGATAGATAGGGTGAGCACAGGCCATGAAAGGCACTAAAAGTGACGACAAACAGCTCACATTTGATGTGATAGAGACGAGGAGCCAGTAGAGGGACACGAGGATCCCACTTTGGAGGGGGTTCTTTAACTGGTGGGGTAAGTACTGAGTAACCTCTTTAAAAATCTGGATATAGTGGGGTCAGAGAAAACTTAACAGGATTGCATGTGGGGAGAAGAGTGGCATGTTGAAATTGATGTAAGGTGGATTTCAATGGAACTGAACAAAATATAATCAAGGATTTTAGGCATAGGGGCCTCCAATGGGTCAAGATTGTGAATTTAAGAATTCTATCCAACTCTCTCTCCAACGCTCTTGCACCAGCATCAACTTCCTGCACATCATAATCAGCTTTAACAATGGAACCTTACAGACCACTATAGACAAGAAGCCCATGGATCACCACACTTTCCTTCGCAGATCCAGTAACCATCCCAAATACAGCAAGAAATCTGTTATCTACAACCACACACTCATATATCACATAATATGCTCTTAGGAGAAAGTTTGGGATACAGATCTTAGCACACTCAAAACTGCCTTCTCCAAACAACGACACTCCATCAGAGAAATAAATGGCATCATGAAATGAGCCACACAAATACCTCGAGACAACTTGCTTCAATAGAGAAAAAATGAACTCTCCGGCCACATATCCCTGTAGTAAGAAGAGAGCTTAAGTCAAAAGCCCTTGTATCAGAGGCTTGGTATGAGGCCTGAGGCTGGAAGGAAAGTGATCAAAACTTTGCTGATATAAAAGCACAGTCATGTCATGAGCAAGAGGCAGGCCCTGCTCACCGAATTGGCAAACATAGGGCTGATAACACAAAAACATACATTCCTAAGAGATACGAGGCACAAAGCATTCATGCAAGCTTTCAAGGTTCCTTCCCCACTCTGAACTCTAGGGTACAGATGTGGGGACCTGCATGAAAACTCCCTAAGCTTATTTTTACCAGCTTAGGTTAAAACTTCCCCAAGGTACAAACTATTTTACCTTTTGCCCTTGGGACTTTATTGCTGCCACCACCAAGCGTCTAACAAATATATAACAGGGAAAGAGCCCGCTTGGAAACATCTTTCCCCACAAAATCCTCCCAAACCCTACACCCCCTTTCCTGGGGAAGGCTTGATAAAAATCCTCACCAATTTGCATTGTGAACACAGACCCAAACCCTTGGATCTTAAGAACAATGAAAAAGCAATCAGGTTCTTAGAAGAATTTTAATTGAAGAAAAAGAATAAAAGAATCACCTCTGTAAAATCAGGATGGTAAATACCTTACAGGGTAATCAGATTCAAAACATAGAGAATCCCTCTAGGCAAAACCTTAAGTTACAAAAAGACACAAAAACAGGAATATACATTCCATTCAGCACAGCTTATTTTATCAGCCATTTAAACAAAACAGAATCTAACGCATATCTAGCTAGATTACTTACTAAGTTCTAAAACTCCATTCCTTTTCTGTTCCCGGCAAAAGCATCACACAGAGAGAACCTTTGTTTCTCCCCCCCTCCAGCTTTGAAAGTATCTTGTCTCCTCATTGGTCATTTTGGTCAGGTGCCAGCGAGGTTATCCTAGCTTCTTAACCCTTTACAGGTGAAAGGGTTTTTCCTCTGGCCAGGAGGGATTTAAAGGTGTTTACCCTTCCTTTTACATTTATGACACAAGCACATTCCAGAAGGGTGGTACCATAGCACCTCGATAGCAGCACATTCCCCAAAGATAACAGAAACATGCTGACCCTCTTAAGGATAAGGTCAGGGTGACAACATGATGAAGAGAGATGTTTTGATTGAAACTACAGGTACAAGCCAGTGGGTGGCACCCTAATATATCAGAGGGTGGCACCCTGATATGTCAAGGGTGATATGTAACTTGTTTGTATTGGTGTATAAAGATGTCTCTCAGAGGGAGAGTCTTTGTCCAGCCGAGGGGGCAGTGGAAAGTCCTGCCACTGACTGAGCTGTGTCCATTGTCACGGGCATATATGGCTAGTGTAACCGTAGTCATTGATCTGGGGAGCTGGGACTGTGCTTTGCTGACAATAAACCTGACCAAGTGCCTTCGCACCTTAACAGATTTTTGTGGTCATTGCGCAGTTCACTTGAGATCTACTGTGCCAGCTATCTGCGCAGAGCTGGGACAGCACACGGGGAAACCACACACGCAGCCAAACATCTGATGACACTGCCTAGTTGTCACCTAGCACCCTTCACTGGAACCCAGATGGGGTATAGTTAAACAATTACAACCCATACTCGATGGGGACCACATTCTGAAAGAAATTTTTCCCAAACCCCCACTTCTGGCCTTCAAACAACCTCCCAAACTTGCCAAGCTCATCATCAAAAGCAAGCTCCCCACAGCAGGATACACCAACTCGAAGTGGCACCAGACCCTGCCAGAACAACAGATGTAAAACCTGTAGACATATCTCCATTGCTATGATGATCAACACCCCACCCCCTTCAAGATCCAAGGGCCTTACATATACCTATCACAATGTGATTTCCCTTATTCAGTGCACTAAATACCCCAATAACAACTACATAGGTAAAACAACACTCCGTACGCTCTCAAATGAACTCATACAGAACAACAATACAAGACAAAAGCACATTATCATCTGTGGGCTAATACTTTTCACAAAACCATCACTCCATATCTGACCTCAGTCCTCCTCCTCCAAGATAATCTGCACAACACCTTCAAAAGACAAGCCTGGGAGCTTAAATTGAGAACTATAATAGACACTAAAAATCATGGTCTTAATAGAGACCAATCTGTAACCCACTAAAACCCGGCCTACTTTGTCCTGTGGCTGCAGAGATTCTAATGGGCCACATTACCTTGAATGAATTCTTGGAATATGTATAAACTACTTATGCTGAACATCCGTTTCACCTTGTATTTAGCTATGATGCTCTGTGTACTTTTCCCAGACCTGAAGAAGAGCTCTGTGTTGCTCAACAGCTTTGTCTCCAACACCAACAGAACACTGTCCAATGAAAGATACTGCCACACCCACCTTGTCTCTTTAATATCCTGGGACCAACATGGCTATAGCAACACTGCAAACAAATTTTAAAAGGGCAAATAGGATGACCGGGGTGATTACAGACCTGTCAGCCTAACTTTGATCCCAGGCAAAATAAACAGAACATATGTTATAGAACTCTATTAATGAAGAATTAAAGGTGAGTAATATAATTCATGCCAATCAACATGAGTTTAGTCAAATTAATTTTATTTTTTTATGACATGGTTAAAATTTGGTGGACAAATGTAACAGTACTAATTACTTAGACTTCTGTATGGCATTTGACTGCATGATATTTTGATTAGAAACCAGAACCATACAAAAATCAACATGATAAACATTAAATGACTTATTAAAAAATGATGTAGCTAAATTATAGGGCTCAAAATGTAACTAAACAGGACATCATCATCATCAATCGGATACGCTTCAGTGGGGTCCCACAAGGCTTGGTTCTTGGCCCTATCTATGCTAGTCAACATTTTAATCAATGACTTGGAAGAAAACATAAAATACTGATAAATTTTGAAGATGGCACAAAGATTGGAGGAGTGGTAAATAATGAGGATGAGCGGTCACTGATACAGTGATCTGGATCGCTTGGTGCAAGCGAACAATATCCATTTTAATATGGCTAAATGTATATGCATACAGCTAAGGAGGAGGATACAGGCCATGCTTACAGGATGGGGGGAGGGGGGTTGCTCCATCCTGGAAAGCAGTGAATCTGAAAAAGGCTTGAGCATCATGGTGGGTAGTCAGCTGAACATGTGCTCCCAATGCAACATTTGTGGTCAGAAGGGATACTCTGATCTTTGGATGTATAAAAAGGGAAATATCTAGTAGGAACGGAGAGGTTACATTACCTCTGTATTTGGCACTGGTACACTCACTACTGTAATACAGCATCCAGTTCTGGTGTCTACAGTTCAAGAAGGAAGTTGATAAATTGTAGAGGGTTCAGAGAACAGCTGTGAGAATGATTAAAGGTTTAGACAACATGCCTTATAATGAGACATTTAAGGAGCTCACTCTATTTAGCTTATCAAAGAGAAGTACCTAAATGGATAACAGAAATTTTATAATAAAGGTCTCCTCTTTATTCTGGCAGATAAAGGTATAACAAAATCCAGTGGCTGGAAGTTGAAGCCTAGGAAGTCTGCTCAATTGCTGATGGCTCCTGGGAGAGCTGTTGGGGTTATCTCATGGTGTCAACTTGTCCATAACTTGATTACCTTCTGGCACAGGTGTAATGAGCAGGCATCTCCTGGCTTGTTTACATAGTACATCGCAGATGTGTCATCCATGAGAATATGCATGATGGGATTCTTTAAAACAGGAAGGAATATTATGCAAGCTAATCTGATCACTCATAATTCTAGATCATTTATGCGTAGAGTCATGTCCTTTTGAGACCACATTCCTTTTATCTGGAGGTGGTCTAGTTGTGCACCCCAATCCCTGTTCCTGATGCATCTGTGATTAGTGTCTTTTGTAGGAAGAAATGTAGAGAAGGGCTTATGAACATTCTTGGGATCTGACCACTAGCTCAGAATGTGAGCTGGAACCACGATATGCATGTTCATTTGATGTCTCCTGTGATGATACATCGACCTTAGCCAGCCTTGTAAAGGACGTAGGTGAAGCCTGGCAAGTGGTATCATGTATGTGCATACTGATAAGTGGCTTAGAAGTCTGAAGCGAGTTTTTACTGTGTGTGTGTAATGGGGTACTTGGCCCCTTAGATGAAACAGGAGCCAGTTCTGCTGTTCCAGTCCAGGTGCACCCTAGTTTGGTGTCACGAATTTGGTGTAACCCTGGGAGTTATAAATGCAAGACAGATCAAAGGCAAGGGACAGTTTAGAACCCAAGGTTGAGAGACAGTTCAGAAAAAGAGCAGAGCTGGGTTAAGAGCTTCAAGAAGGGATGATCGAAGTTCTGAAGTGAATATTCCCGATTTGAAGAGAGAAACCCCTCTCCTGATCTGTGTAAATGAAGGGGAGAAGGGGTGTCCCAAGGAGGGGGCAAATGAATAGAATCCTTCAATGGTGATGCTGGATTTTTGAGGTGGCACAAGTAATGTGTGGTCTGGGATGTGTACCAGTGCTCAGTGTAGTGCCATCAGGGCCAAGACTGGTGCCAAAGACATAGCAACTAATGCTAGTACCAACACCAATCCTGGTGCTTGTCAGCAGCTAACAGTGTTAGATGTAGGCACTCAATCTCTTTGTTACCAAGCCGGAAGCTGTGCCAGTGTCATTTGCCCCATCATAGGAATGGGCTCAGTGCTCTGTTCCTGGGATGAGAGTGAAGGTTTAAGCCTCTCTTTACGGAAAGAGATATGAGTATGAAGAACAATGTTTATCTTGGTGTTCTTATATCCCTTGTCTTGGTGAGGAGCAGCATCAGTTTTCAGTGCTGGCGTTGTAGCCAGTACCGAGATAGTTTTTGCTGGTCTCAAATCCTTGCCTAACAGTGCTACAGTTCCTTTGCTGGTACTGCCCTTAGGTGTTGTATGCTGGCTAACAGGGTCACTGGCTGATTGGAACTCAGAAGCTACTAGTTCCATTTTGGAGACTGATGCCCATTCTCTAGGGTCTGAAGTTCCTCTCACTGACTGCTCAAGAAGGTAAAACTTCTGCTAAGGGTCCCTGGATTTACTTGTTCTTGTAGAAAAAGTACAGGAAACCAAGCAGCAGTCCAGCACATGGCTCTCACCTTTATGAAGCTTTTATGATAGTCTGTCAGAGGAATGAGTTTGTTAGATGATGGACAGAGTTTGAAGCCTAAGGGCTTCAAATACACCATTTTAGATTAAGAGAGTGGCACAGAATGCTACAGACAATTTAAGAAATTAAGTTTTTTTAAAATGTTATTAAAAATTAAAGGAAAGGGGAAATTTGTTAGGAAATTAAACTGAACTGCCTAATTAGAGGAGGAAAATGCAAAAAGAAAAATTTAACTGATGGCTATAAGAAGGAACTGAGGGTTGGTTGTAGCCATTCTGCTTTTTATGCTCTCAGGTAGGGGAAGGGCACAAGGACATGCCTGGTGCATGGGAGGCCCAACAAACAATGCTATTCAAAGAGTCTGATCTTGCACACAAGCTGAATGAGCACCTGGAGTGAGATCCACACAGACATATACTCTCCTGATGGACTACTACCACAGCCGAGTCCAGTGGAGACACTTAAGTTTGATTCCCTTCTTGCAACAAGAGATAGGGGACAGAGAATAGGATGTTCTTTTGAGGGCCCTACGCTCTGGAACTTGATCCTCACCTTGTCTGAAATAGCCTGAATTTGTTGATCTTCATATTTCACTGTAAAGTCTGACGCTTTATTGGGTGGGTGGGGGGGAAATGGTGATTTTATGAGGGAATTGTTTTTTTGGTTGAGTAGGATTTTTTTTAATTTTTTTTTTGCTGCAGTGGTATGGTGCTACTGGATGGTATATTAACTTTTCGGGGCTGCTAGGTGATATTTCTGTGACTAAATTTAAATTACTGTTAGGATTGTAAGTTTAATTACTGTCAGGGAGCCTAGAGCTTGTGAGCATATAGGCATTATCTTATACTTTAAATCAAAATAAATGAAATATACACTTGAAACAGAATTGGCCAAAGTGTGGTCCACAGTTTTACAATGTAGTTTAAAAGTTCCCCCACCTTTAATATATATGTATGGCATACAGATACTACAGGTCTCAACACGTGACTGTTCTGAGCAATGGCATTTCTATATTGAAAATAAACAGCTGCAGTTTGCTGCATTTTTTTTAAAAATATCAGCATAGGCCATCTGGCTCTAGACAAGTTGCCAACTTGGCCCTCAGGTGGACAAAATTTGGTGAGTCAAAAGTTAAATATGGAAAACTTCCACCTGATCTATTTCTTGGCCCTATGAACCTCGCTCCTTAAAATTATAGAAGGACGGTATCCAAGCTTCCTAAAAGTGTAAAAAAAAATTGCTACTTCAGAGCAGATGTCAAAGGAACCAGAGGGACTGAGGAAGCTTTCCTCTCTTGATACTCTGTCGTCCTTTATAACGACTAAGCCTTCAGACTGTCTGCAAGTATGCTGGGACTGATGTGCATACTGAAAGTTTTTCTGTGAATGCTGGTACTGCCACTGACAGCAAAAAAAAAAAAAAAAAAAAAAAAAAAAAGGCCCGCCTTTTAAATAACAGTTGAGAGAAACTGTTTATACAGGGCATCACCTGTCTTTCTACTGAACAAATCAGGACCGCTGAGAGACAAATCCAACACTGCAAACCTCTCACAAGAGGTCGAGGCACATGTTCTTGACTACAAATGCCTGTGCTAAAAACTAATGGCCAAACCAGCAGACCCAAGAAATAGCATCTGACATCTAATTTATACTCTGACAATTATTTTACATGAAATGACGACAAAGAGTAGACACATTTACAAAAACACAATTGAAGAATACACATACAGTCTTCAAAGGAATGTTCTTGGAAGCAAAAAATATCTATAAGGTAGGTAATGTTTTATGTCATTCATAAAACGCTTCAGTAGAGTTGGAAGACAAAGTACAGGCGCTCTATGTTCAATAAGATTTGAAAAAATTTCACAAAATGACTATTACAGAGATCATGTTTTGACTGCCATCACCCAAAAAAGAAACAACATTAAGTGAATAAATGTACTCTTAGTAACTGAGTTGTTAATTCTAAATTGTATCTGAGAGCTCTCTATGCAGATTAGCTAAAAAGACATTTTATGCAATACGAAATTAAAGTGGTCACATAAAACTACATCAAGTTACTTTGAGAGGCCATCACCTCTCAATGGCTAGTTAAGCCCACATATGTTACATATAAAGTTCATTTGTTCCATATCCTTACCACACAGACATCTGCCTGTTTACATGAACATGTAGGGCTGATTAACAACTCGAGCTGAGATCGAAGTTTCTCATCATCCCCAAGAACCTGATTGAATTTCTTCACAAAATCTTGTGCTTTTCCAGGATCTGGAAGGTTTTCTATATTAATAAAATTGAAACATAAGATAAACCTACAACTTATAACTCAGCACAATTTAGCTATTTCAATATTTGTAATCATGCAATCTTCAGATACACTGTAATAACTATTTACAGAGCAAATTAACACACTCACTTGCTATGGTCATCAGCTTTCCAAACATGGCACTACTATTTGCTTCCGACTGGGGAGGAGGAAAAAAAGCATCAGTGATATTCCCTAATATGCTATATTACACACTTCATTTGATCTGTCACTACTTTTGTTGCAGCCCTCTCCATTTTAATTTTTTGGAACAACAGACAAAAAATAAAGTACAATGGTATTAACAACAAGTGTTACACTAAAAAAACCTGCAAAACTAATATGTAGTATACATTCTGCCTTTTGTAATAAGACAGAACTGCAACAAGCCACTGAAACATGATAAACCAAACATGAATTTTCATCTACAGTTTCAGGATACAGCCTATACGGAGAATTCAAGCAACATCCTATTTTACTAAAATATCATTTGAACTCTGCTTTAACACGAACAAATTATCATTATTTTGATGTTACAGCATTTTCCATTTAAGAATCTTAAAACACTACAGTGAATTAAGCGAAAGTGAGAAACGGACAATAAAATGTTACATATGACTTTTTGACTCTTTTAGAAGTTGTTAGTTGGAAACAGAAACTCATGATAAATCCTGTAACTGTGAAAGTGATTTTTAAAATATCTGTTTATTTCTACTTAATGAAAGATCAACATTTTGTGAATGTAAACCAAAACAGCAAAATAATCACATTAAGCAAAAAAATTATCTCTATGTAAATTAGCTCTAATGATAAAGCAATACGTTTTTAAAAACCGTACAGTGGGCTGCTTATGCAAGTCCAGTAATTCCCGTACATGACTCCTAAGCATATTCTGGCACTTCCACATCTCATTCAGTGCTCTGTAAAGGGGAGGGAAAAAGAATGACAATCATATTCGTTCAAATGCTGTAAGAATGTGCTAGTTTTATGGAGCTAGTAAAGCATATGCTATTATTATTAGCTGAGTTTATATTTTTCACATGTACAACATTTGTAACACACTAGAAAGGTGTTCTATCAAATGTTACACTAACTGGGGTTACAAGTTTCAAGCATAGTGGACAAGATTTTGTCTCATATATAACAATGTAATCCAGAACATCTCCATTGATTTCAGTGGAGCTGCTCAAGATTTATACTGGTGAAATTGAAACCAGAACCTGGTCCATTATCTTTGTCAGAGCTTTCAACTTCCATGAAGCCTTAAAAAAAACATCACACACCTAGGAAACTTCCCAACCCCAAAAACAAACATAACCTCCCCTCAAAAACTAAAACAGAATGAAAATTGAAAAGAATTTCTCGTATAAGAAACAAAGAGAATATTTTAGTTAAAAAATATTAAGATCTCTAAAGTAGAAAATTTGAAGCTAAGGTTCCTAAGCCCAACCCTAGCTCTGTCCCTCTACCTGAATTAATCCTTTAACCAATGTCCTCCCAAACATTCTTCCCTTCTAGGACAAATCAGTCACTCTATACTACAAAACTTGTCTACAAAAGACAAACGCACATGAGACTCAATCCTCCACTATACCATCCTCATACTAATATACCAATATTATACCATTTTGTATCAGTTAAGACATACAAGCCAGAGACAACACCATCTCCCTACTGTCCATCCATCTATAACCAATCTGCTATGGACAAGATATTACAGATGCCCCATTCTCTCACACACAAAAAATGGAAATAATATTCTCACGGGCCACAAATTTATTTGCATTCTGTTCAATTTACACATTGAACAGACAGAAGTCTCATAATACTAACTGCCAATACCAAAAACCTTATAATTCTTTTAAAAGCCATATTGTAGCCCTAAAATTGTTACTAAATTGACATTTTGAATTTTGTTCAACTATATCTTTCTTGCACATTACTTTCAATCTTGCAACCAGGTAACCAATCTTATTCAAAATAACTGACATCAGGGTTTGTTATTCTTGATGTAAAAATCATTGAAAACATTAAAATTGGATCAAAATACCTCCTAACATCAGGGCATCCTGTTTTTATTGTAGTTATCCATCTGGAATCAGCATTTAAAAATATGTGTACTTGAAATACTTTGAAACTATAATTGCAAACAATATTGAGAATTCATTATTTATTATTGTTTTGTTCATCTTGTGATAGCACAGTGGGGGATCTGGATGATAGATGCTGTACAAACACTATGGAGGACCCGCACAGGGAAGTGAAACTACACAGAGAAGTTTCCAATCTAAGAAACAATTACATAAATAAAAATCAGTTTAGTTCATTTCACCAGCTATTAATGTCTAAATCCAGAGGAGTTAGAGTTCTCAAATTACTTGACTAACAAGAACATCAAGTCTTGTCATTACCAGTACTTTGACTATGAGATAGCAAAAAAGACTGATAATTTTCTATCAAAAGGCATGTGCTGGAAAATACTCAAAAGAAAGATATATTTTAAAAGTATCTAAGCAGCCTACTTTTCTACCTCTACTCACTTGACAGCATTTGGATCCAAGCTAGCATATAAATAGTACAAGCATTTCATTCTCTCTTCTGTTTCCAAATTGTGTGGGACAAGATACTGAGCAAAGATTTTCTCTACCAGTAACCTGCAGAAAAGAGAAAAAGTTTAAATAACTTTTTAATACCGTATATTTCCAAAGTCATCCATAATGTCAGATTAATTGTAAAACAGAGATCCTGACCTCTTGAGGTCCCTTGTAGCCCTACATTTCTATGATTTTATGCTATACCGGCACCGGAACCGTCTCCTAATGGGTAGAAGAAGATAATAACTATCTGCTTTCCACAGGTTTCCTTCCTGCTGCTATTGGAAAGGTGTGAAAGAAATGCCCAGATGAACTCTCCCCCATTCCTTCAGATGCCAAGAAAAATGGGCCTTAATCACCCATGATATTCTCCTCTCTCCCTCTAGATTCTTTGAATAACTAGTCTCAGGATCTCTTCTTGTCGCTATTCTCATTTAAAGGGGAACAGGAAGAGTATGCACACCCATAGAGTAAAAAACACAAAAGGAGAATACAATAAGAAGCTGAAGAAAAGGTAGAATTAGCAAAATGTCTCAAAAGGTAAGGATAGTATTAGAGAAACAGAAACAATGTATTTAAAACTGCTCATATTTATGATAAAAAAAACTAAGGACAAACAACACTGAAAAAGATGGAGGTAAACATACATCAAGATATACTTAAGAAAAAAGAGTGAAGGGAAAACGAAGTGGGCAAAGTTAAATTCCTCAACTTCTTTTATAGAAACTTTGATTAAAGAACTTCACAATAAAGTAGTTGCAGTTTATATGATTATATGTAAATAAAATACAAAAACAGACTGTACAACAGATCAGCTTTAATCACACAGTGATATAATTGCATACCAAAAATACATTAAAAGAACATTTTTAGGGTTGCAAAGTCAAGCTCTAAAATGTTAGGCAGTGACAAAATTAAGGCTGTGTAACCTTCGTTCTGCGTGTGTGTGATGATACAAACATGATCACATACTATTTCCCTGCCCCCTCTCCAGTTTTATTCAGTGCACAGGATGGATAGTGCTCAAGGACTGAGACGGCTGTTCAATAACTCTTTTTATCCCCATCATTCAGTGTGGCCCTGAGGGTTTTCACAGAAGAGGAACAGAGTCACAGAGGAAATAACCAAAATTTGCAAAAGACTACACTAATCTGAGACACATAGGGCCTGATTTTCAGAGGACATAGCATTTTAATAGTACTCTGTAAGCTCAAAGCACTGTACACGCATTAAGTTAACCCCTGCAACACTACATTTGAGGGTTGTGGGTAAGTATTCTTACGTTCATTTACAGATGGGGAAACTGAAACAAGACAGACAAAATCATTTACCATACCACAGAGCAAGTCAGCTAGAATTGGAACTCAGTGCTTTTGAGCCCCAACAGTGGTTCATCCCACCAAATCACACTGCCATACTATTGGAGAGAATGAGCATTCCCAGCTCTCATTGACTTCAGCTGCAGTTGTGAGCATCAAGCACCTCTACAAATCAAGCCCCAATTTTTTTCAAGTTGGGCACCCAGAAAATAAGTAGCATACAACTTGTGGGCACCTGGGAAAATGCTGGTCTAAATGATTTGCCCAGAATCACAAAAGGAATCTATGGCAGGAACAGAAACCTAATCTCCTCAGTGGCATTCAACCGCCTTAACTATGACAAAATACTGTGACAGACTGATAATATCCTGTATTATCCTGAATAAACCTTATGGAATTAAGATAAACTTTACTGAATGAAGTTTAATGAATTAGGGTTAACACCTTTGGAGCTCATTGTATTGCAAATGCAAATGTTTATGTACTATTGTGAGAGTGTATGGAATTTAGCAGAAAAACAAGATTAATGAAATCAGTGGAAAGAATTAGGAAGTTCAAAGGTCTTTCTGGATCAATACATATAAAGTGGATTTCTTTCAGAAACACAATGAGGTGAGGGGAATGCAAATTCTCTCCCTCCAAAGCCAACCTTCTGAAGATATACAAAGGGTCTCTCTCCCTAGGGTGTACTACCTACCTGCTTCTGGAAACTCCAGTTCAAAACCCCCTGGGCTGTATAAAAAGGGAACTGAATATGTTATGAGGGTGCTTGTTCTAAGATGAAGCCACAAGGATGCCCGTAGGATGAGTTACTAAAATACTGCACTTGCTAGAGCCCCTAGGATGAACTCTGGTAAGCTTATTAGCATAGGTTCTTTTATGGTTTTTAATATGTTTTCTCTGTTATTCTTTACCTTAAAAATAAAGTAGACTTGCTTAGAAAGAACTGTATAGTAACTTATATCTGTAGCAATTACACTGTTATCTGTCTCTGAAGAGAAGACAAGAAGGTATCTTTGGGCAACCTGTCTGCATTGGGAACAACAAGTGAAGGCATGGGCACTGTCCAACCTGAGAATACCCTGATCAATAGGCAGAGATGCATTTTTCCACCCAAGAGAGGGAACTGCTGTGGAACTGAAAGCCAAGAGTGGGTACCCTTGCTGAATCACTGACAAGAAAATACAGGTGCAGTTGCCATAACATGACACATACTTTCTCTTCTTTCAGTCCTCTGCCTTATTCATTCCACAATTCTAATTTTTGTAACAAGTGAGGCAAGGGTTCTACAGACAACCACCTCATTCACTAGGCTAACACTGATTTATTCCCTGCACGCTACCCATCTTGTGCACTGAAGGAGGCAACGGGTCCTATTAAAAAAAAAAAAAGTACCTCATGTAATTAAAGACTGTATTATTATGCATGCCTATGAAAGCAGAATTAAGGTTGCACAGGGAATGATGGATTTTAGCAGTCAGCCTTAGCAACCTTAGCAAAAAAAAAACACTCCACAATAAACAAAAACTGAGTACAGGAGAAGCAAAAGTAGAGTCTTTTTCTAAGAAGCAGTCCGTCAGTTTAAGAAAGAAAAAGCTAGCCAGCGTCTCAGATCTAGCTCCAAGTCTACAATTTGGGGCTAGATACAAAAAAACCTGAACATCCTAAACAGCTTAGTGCAAATAACACCATGCCTTTAATCGGGGGTGGGGCGGGAGTGTTGAATTAATTCTGAATCTATATGAAACACTTGCAGCACTAATGTTTAAAATGTGCCATGAGGACATCATTAGCATCTTCTAACAAATTCCTCAGGATAAGTCTACACTTTTGTTCTTCAGAATATTTCTTATAGCTATACAATTAAATTTATGAAGGCTTAAATTGACTCACTTGTCATCAATGCTATTCTGATAATATATGTGCAAAAGTTTATCCTTTATCCAGCTCACTTTCTCTGCAGCATCTTTGCCAGCCTCAGCATGAAGACAATACTTCTTGTATAGCTGGGCAAGTCCCATCATAGCTTCTTTTCTTACTCGCCACTTAAGAGAAAAATATGTTTATTAAATATCTATCACAAACACACACAATATATACTAAATGCAATGAAGTGAGAAAGACAAAGTTAACAGACAGATGCAGTAAACACTCTGAACTTTAATTCATGGAAGCAACCAGAACAGAACAGAACAATGATTCATTTAGTTAGGTATTACTGTCTCCTACATAATGATCTACATTGGAAGCTTCAGAAGATCCAACTTTTCCTCTCTCTCCACCCCAAAGAAGTTCATGAAGCTGCAATTCTGATATGTGTACTTTTGGAGAGAATTTCTTCCACATCTCAGCTAGTCCTGAAGTATGAGAATTCATAGTGCTTGTGACAGACTGACAATGTCCTGAATTTATTTTATTGAATTACATTAAACCTTACTGAACTAAGGTTCATACTTTGGTGGTATATGATATTTAAAATGCAAATGTTTTTGTGAGATTGTGAAATTGTATAGAAATTCTTTAACAGAAAGAAAAGATTAATGCAATCTCCAGAAGGTATCATGAAGTTCAAAGGTCTTTTTGGAAAAATAGGTGTGATGAGGATTTCCTAGTAAGTACCTTGGGTTGAGAGGGATGCAAATTATCCCCTCAGAAGGCAACCTTTGAATATATGTCCTATGAGAGAGAGAGAGACTCATTGTGTACTAATTACCTGCATCTGGAAACTCCAGATCAAAGACCCTGAAAGGGCAAACTGAACAGGTTATGAGTATGATTGTCTTAGCTCAAGCTGTGATAAACTGATAACCCCAAGGACTTCCCAGGGTTGGGGTTAAAGGACTTATCTTTCCAGAATCCATGTTAGGGCCGGGGTTAATTCTAGTAAGCCTATTACCATACATTTATACTGTTTTGTTGTTCTTAATGTTTTTTCTTTAATACTTTTTACCTTAAGGATAAAGTAGGTCTGCTTAGAAAGAACTGTGCAGTAGTTATAACTGTTGATAATCACTCTCTGGAGAGAAAGAAAGCAGGTGTCCTTCGGGCAACCTATCTATGCTGGGAAATACAGAGTACTGTGCAGTCTGGGAATACCCCAGTCAGAAGGGAGAGACACAGAGGTCTTCACGCAGGAAAGGCAATGGCCGAGGGGAAATATTGGTGCAGTTCCCCTGAACTGTGACAGTGCTCATAATTTTTTAATCCTATCTAGTGTAATTGCATTCATGTAGTGTGTCTAATCTCATTCCAATTTTACTAAACTATTTGCCTCCATACTGTCCACTCATTTTATAAAGCTCTTATGCCTCCCTCTCAGTATTATTCATTAGTGGCAATGCTCAAAGGCCCCAATTATGCTAGTGGTCCTACCCCAAAGAGGTTACATTTTTCTTGTAAAAAATGAATTCTGATTTCAATCCATCGTTGTATGGAAGTGTCTCAAATCCTATTTTGCTCAAACCACTTTCTATTTCTACCAACTCCTTTTTCAGCTGGAATAACAAAATTAATCCATTATTTATTCCAAGGACCTTTGTTGAGTTGATGAGAGAACTTTCATCTTGCCAAATCATTGCAAACTAAAGTCCCCCATTCTAAAATTGACAGTGCATGGACAATTTGCTATATCCACAGAGAACCCCACTGAAGTTAATGGAGCTCTCTACATGAACAGAGAAGTCTGCTGATACACCATCAATTGAATAGTCAGGAGCTATTCCATATAAAGAGGGAAAAATCAGATCCATGTTTTGCCATATATTTCTTAAATCACAAAGCAATTCACAATCAGTAACATTGGATGTAGGTAAAAGGCAAAAAGAAAAGGAGTACTTGTGGCACCTTAGAGACTACCCAATTTATTTGAGCATGAGCTTTCGTGAGCTATAGTATCCGATGAAGTGAGCTGTAGCTCACGAAAGCTCATGCTCAAATAAATTGGTTAGTCTCTAAGGTGCCACAAGTACTCCTTTTCTTTTTGCGAATACAGACTAACACGGCTGTTACTCTGAAACCGGTAAAAGGCAAGACACTATGAATTTTCCACTAGGTGGCATGACATCATATGCAGATTTTAGAACAGAAAACTTTCAAGTACACATAAAATCAATTATGTAAGTTATAAAATATTTACATCTTTGTGGGTATTTGCCTACTTACCTACCAACTAAAACAAACTAAGAAGAAAAAGTATTACAAAAATATTTATTTTTCAAAAAGTAGTAAAATACTGTTTTCCACATTTAGATGTAGATGTTCACATCTTGAGCTATGTGTTCATTAGATATCATACAGGAGACAGGAAAGACTGAGTTGTCATTGGGAAGAAAGAAGGAAGGTGAAGGAGAAGGATTAGGAGGAAAGGTTTTGGAAAAATTCAGCTTTGGACAGGTTATGCTTAAGATGGCAGTAGAACGTCCATCAAAAGGAGGTATCAGAAGCAGCTTGAAATGTGAAATTGGTAGGCTGGGGAATCACTGGCACAAAGGTAGTAGTTGAAATCATGGGAACAGAGTGGGACAGTAACAGAGAGAACAAGGGAGGGCAGAATCCTGTGAGAATGCGATCAGATGAAGGAGAAATTCAGATATCACAGTGATGGGTGTAGAAAAGAATCTATAGCGAAAAGGGAAGGTAAGAAGCTATTATATGAAAAACTGAAAGATCAGTCAGTAGGGTACTGATCACAGTCAAATAAGCCAAGAGAGAAGAGAAACAAAAGTTGGAGAATGAGATCATCAGCGTCAAAGGCAGCAGAATGATAAAGAAGGATAAGGATAGAAAAGCGCTCTTTTGATTTAGCTCAAAAGAGATTTTAAATACCTTGGTCAAAACCTTCCTGGGATACCTGGTACAATTAATCTCTTCTGTACCTGGGTGAGACAACAGTTTCCTGAGGTTCCAAAGAACCCTTTATTTGTCAGAAAGGTCCTTCTTCAGTTTTCTATTAAATCCAGGATAGAAAAATCACCAGCTTCCCCCTTTTTCCTCAATTCAAGGGGTCTCTAAAACAGGAGCCAGGAAGGTTGTCAGCTCCCCAAATGCTTTTGAATCCTCCTTCAGTGGAGGAGGAAAAGTTAAAACGGGAGATACTCAGGGAAGTGGTTAAAGAGAGAAGGGAGCTTGGAGTCTGTTCCTTTGATTTCTCATCCCAAAGCTACTCACTAAAGTAGACTGACACAAGAGTCTCTTTCTGAGGAAGGGAAAAGTCCCTAGCTGGTCTAGGATGTTTGGGCAAATGGGAACTTGAGCCAACTTTCAAAGGCTATCCCAAACCTTTCCTTCAATAAGTGTCTTCCTAGAGAATTGAGATGAGATGGCACCATTCAACTTGGAGTCTCTAAGACAAAATGACCTGTTTCATCAGAAGAGGAAAGTGTTTGAACCATTTCTGCAGTGCCCTTTCTACAAGCAGGCTGGGTCTTTAGAAAAAGAGCTCTCCTGGAGGACTCTCATGGATCAGGTGCTTTCAGGTCCCCTCTCCTGGAAGCACTAAGACAACTTACACCAATGAATAGAACTAAGTCAGTAGTCTACAAAAATCTTTGAATAGCTGAATAAAAAGAGTAGCCCAAAAAGAATCAGATGGAAACAAATGGATGGACGTGTGTCAAGAACAAGGGCTTGTCCAAGGGGAATATGAACTGTGGAAAGCAAGTATTGTCATCACAAGAACTAGCAGGTACTGATGCAGGAGAGTAGTTAAATGAGGTTTAAAGCCTGTGTCCAGAACTCAAAAGATTACTAGATTCATAATGAGGAGGTCACAAGCAGATATAGAATAATAAGGCAAAAGCTTAAAAAAAACTGATGAATGCTGAGAGCTCACAAAAGTTATATAAGTATCCCTACTCACTTTGAAAGACAATTAAAATACACAGGAGTGAAAGCCTTTTAAAAACACCATGTTATATTACTGTTTACCTCAAATAGTTGTGTGTGCTTTGTAGCCATTTCCAGTCAGCTGTCAATTTTTATTTTTCCCAGAATTTAAGTCCATTAAGCTCTTTTCAGAGATGAATCCCATAAAGAAACCCCATCTAGAGCTGAAGTTAGTCTTCACTGACAAGTTTCTGGGAGGGTGCCTGATTCCTTTAGGCCAATCACACTGTCAGACCTCTGGCTAGTGAGGAGCTGATGGTGAAATTCACAATATTCCTGGCAGAATAATGATCTCATTTCCCTGATATATAGCCCCTGCTCAGACACACTGACTGCATTTCAACAGTCTGCCTTCTAGCGAGAATTAATGTAGCCACTGCATTCTAATTCAGTGGTCTCCAAAGTGGGGTGCATGCACCCCAGGGGGTGCGCAAGATGATCGACTGGGGGGCGCAGCAGGAGGAGCGCTGCCGGAGCAAAAGGGCAGTGCGGCAGGAGGAGCAACGCTGGAGGGGGGAAAAAAAGGGGGGGGGCGGGGCGTGGTCCTGAGTCCTCCAGTGTCACTTCTCTCCGGCCGCTGGCTACATGGCTGCCCCTGCTCCTCTTGAGTCCTCCAGCCCAAGCTCTCAGGGCCACATTCTGAAAGGGGCTTTAGAGCCGCAGGCCAGGGCCCTGGGGACCCCTTAGCCCCTGCGTTCCAGGTGGCCCTGCCTGCCCCGAGGGGAAGGGGGGCAGCTCCCAGAATCATGGCTCCCAGAATCGTGGCCATGGGGGTGATGCTGTACTGCGCAGAGCCACCTCCACGCACCCTGCACCAAACAGGAGCTGTCCCAGGTAAGTGTTCTGTACCTCCTGCCTGCCCCAGCCCTGAGCCTCTTCCTGCACCCCAACCCTGAGCACCCTCCCACACTCTAACTTCCTCCCAGACCCCACACCCCCACCCCGAGCGCCCCGCTGCACCCTAACTCGCTCCCAGACCCTGCACCCCACCCTGAGCGCCTGCTATATTACAAAGTGTTAAACCAAAATTTTCAAAAATAATAAAGCATATTCAATCACATTGCTCTCACTAAAATTAATAATTTTTTTTAGTGAGAGCAAAAAGGTTTTTCGTATTGTTAATAAATAAAAACATTATTTTAAAAATAATTTATTTCATCTTTATCTCTGTTTTTTAATTTCTATTTTTTGTGTATGTTTTATAATTTACACAATATATTAGTACAGTAGTACATGTATATAATTTATACATAAATAAATATACATATATTAGGGGTGCGTGCTCAAAAAATTTTTACTGATAAGGGTGCACGATCAAAAAAGTTTGGAAACCACTGTTCTAATTAACTGCGCAAAACTGTAACCTATATCCTCAGTGCATAGAAGATTCAGGTTGGACAGGAACCAACAGTGTGCCCTTGTTGCCAAGAAGGCTAATGGCATTTTGGGCTGTATAAGTAGGGGCACTGCAAGGAGATCGAGGGATGAGATCATTCCCCTCTATTGGTGAGGCCTCATCTGGAGTACTGTGTCCAGTTTTGGGGCCCCACACTACAAGAAGGATGTGAAAAAATTGGAAAACATCCAGCGGAGGGCAACAAAAATGATTAGGGGACTGGAACACATGACTTATGAGGCGAGGCTGAGGGAACTGGGATTGTTTCGTCTGCAGAAGAGAAAAATGAGGAGGCATTTGATAGCTGCTTTCAACTACCTGAAAGGGGGTTCCAAAGAGGATGATGGATCTAGACTGTTCTCAGTGGTAGCAGATGACAGAACAAGGACTAATAGTCTCAAGTTGCAGTGGGGGAAGTTTAGGTTGGATATTACGAAAAACTTTTTCACTAGGAGGGTGGTGAAGCACTGGGATAGGTTACCTAGGGAGGTGGTGGAATCTCCTTCCTTTGAGGTTTTTAAGGTCAGGCTTGACAAAGCCCTGGCTGGGATGATTTAGTTGGGGACTGGTCCTGCTTTGAGCAGGGGGTTGGACTAGATGACCTCCTGAGGTCCCTTCCAACCCTGATATTCTATGGTTCTATGATTCTATGATTTAAAGGCGGAAATTACTGCAAATAAAATATTATACCTTACCCGTTTATCTAGTGTTCTTTCCCTTACAAAGCCAAGTAGCTGGTCATTGACTAAAGAAAGGTCTCTCTTCCCAGCAGTTATAATTGTAACAATGACATCATGTCGAATCGCTTCTTCTGGGTCATGTGATCTAACCTTCAAGTACTCTGTTACAATTTAAAAAAAATAAAATCAAATCAATTACCATGAAAAGTATACTCAAGTGCTTTTGTTGCAGATGCACAACAAATGACAGTTTATAAGGAAAATTAAAACAACTACACAAACCTCAGTCAAAATGTACAACTATATCAACTACTGCACATAAAATTGTATATAATAATTCTCAGTCCCAAGGTGTTTACAATATAAGTAATACACTAAAAATGTTGTAAATCATTAAAGATTTGTTTGAGTCAAAAATGACAAAATTCCGAGTGAAACTCAGCTCACTGTTCCTCAATATTTTAGATTATGATGTTTGTAACACACTGTTCTATAATGCCTTGAGGGAGCATTATTTCACAGAAGCATGATCCATCACAACAGACTAAATTAAGGATTTTATTTTAGTCATAGTGCAATCTTCTGTCAATTTAAATAGCATCATTAATATCTAAATATAGAAATTATCATCAAAATCCTGTATTTGCCTTAATGCATTAATTTAAAAAAATCTTGTAGAAAAGTCCTTTACAGTATATTTTTTTGGGGAAAAAATGGATTTGCAACAACATTCTGCAACAGCTCCCTGAGAGTTACCAGTTCTTCAAAATACATATCAGAATCTTTAAAACGATCTATTTAAACAGACTATATTGATTTTATGACTTTATAGTTAGATACCTTTTAACAAGAATTTTTTTTGCTGTTTCACTGTAATGATTATTTGAAAATTGTTACAGGGCCATTGTGTCATCTAGTATTTATGGACTACTTGAGTACATCAAATATAGACTCAACAGGCCACAACACAGCTCAAATTATGTAGTGTATGCGTGGAACTGGCCAATATCCAGTAGACCCTCATGAGATCAAACTTATTTACATCAAACTCATTTACAGTTATAACTTAAACCATATCTGAACCAGAGAGTTTCCAAAGGTGAAAAGTTAGTATTCTCTAAACTACTAGCCAACCTACTAATCCCTTTTTTATAAAATTCTAGAGAAACAGTGAATAGAAATTAAAGGATTTATTTCCTGCTTTAGCTGCAAATCACAATGCAAACTTAACTGCGGAGTCACAACCGACATCTCTCTAATCAGACCACATATAAACTTGAACAATTTTACCTTAAGATCCCCCACTTATATTCCTTTACCTAAAATACTTAGAATATATCTTTCCAATGAATATTACTGAGGTCTGGTCTACATTTAAATCTTAGATCGACATTGCTCAGGGCTATGGAAAATCCACATCTAAGCACCACAGTTATGCCAATCTAGTCCCTGGTGTAAATGAAGCTAGAACAAAAGAAACATTCCTCCATCCAACCTAGCTACCATTGCTCAGGGAGGTGGAGTTCGTACAATGATGAAAATACTCCTTTTACTGCTATAGTCTTTGTCTACACCACAGGATTACAGTGGTACAGCTATGGCACTGTAGCTATGCTACTAAAGTTCCCATAACATAGATATGGCCTAAGAAAAGACCTGCCGAAGAATACAGATGTCTCAACAGCAAAACATAAGCCATGTCTACACTACCAGCTAAATCGGCACTGCTGTGATCGAAGCAGCAGAGTTGATTTAGCAGGCCTGGTGAAGACATGCAAAGTCAAAGGGCGAGCACTCTCCTATCAACATCTGTACTCCACCTCCCCAGCTGGTAGAAGCTATGTCAATGGAAGAACATCTCTCATTGATGTAGCGTGGTGTAGACACCACTGGAAGTCATCCTAAATTATGTCGATTTCAGTTACGTAACTTGCATAAATGAACTAGTGTTACTCAGATCGATTTACAGAGCTAGTGTAGACTAACTCATAGTCTGGTGCATCAATACTAGCAGGTGAAGACAAGCAAAACTAATATTTTCCAGAGATTCCACAATACTGTGGGCACAAATTGAGTCTTAGCAATAATGCCTTATTCCACATTTCCAAAATACATGAACCATTTAAAAAAAAGGAAAATACAGACCTATTTGCCTACTGTATAAAAATCTGCTCATTCACCTTTAGCAATTACTCAAACATCTGGTTTAAGGGGAAAAAAATCTGGTAAGTGTCCTGACTTTCAGTGTGCCGAGCATTCAGTTCCTACTGAAGTCAGTGGGATCTATTGGTGCTCATCACCACTGAAAATGAGACCAAGCATGCTGAGCACATACCATATGATTATGGTATTAAAAAAAAAGAGTGTGGGGCAAAGGGGACCGAAAAATGAAAATATGCCAAAGGATGTAACTGGTCTTTGTGTTATGTTCTTCCACCCCTGCTTTCCAATTTTCACAATTTAAAACTGGCTATAATGCTGGTCTGCAGGAGGAATTTAATCTTTAGATCATGGGTGGGATTTTGTAGATCAACAGAAGCAGAGTTAGGAAAATGCTGAGTACTTCTGAAAATCCCATTCCACATGCTCAATGGTTAACCTGAAAAAAGAAAATGAGTACTTGTGGCACCTTAGAGACTAACCAATTTATTTGAGCATAAGCTTTTGTGAGCATCGTGAGATTCATCCGATGAAGTGAGCTGTAGCTCACGAAAGCTTATGCTCAAATAAATTGGTTAGTCTCTAAGGTGCCACAAGTACTCCTTTTCTTTTTGCGAATACAGACTAACACGGCGGCTACTCTGAAACCAATGGTTAACCTGCTCCGTCAGGGCCAAGATTTCATCAAAATTTGAGATGATGAGGTTAAAACTAATTCTACATAGGATAATTTCAATTGGACCACCTTTGTTCTATAAGGCTGGCATCAAAACATACCCAATATAAAATGCCTACTTTTAAAAAACTCTCTCTTGCCTTCTACAGGAAAATCTACCTTAAATGAATGCCTTAGTACTCCCCATGCAGCATGGGCAAGTCCGGTCTTAACATATTTCAGAAACATATTGCTATGTACTTGAAACAATTGCCTCCCTCGGACAAAAATTATTTTAAACTTTGAATTATGCATCTTACCGGTGAGGTCTTTTGCTAAATCCGGATGGTTCATTAAACAATGACTGGCAAATTTCACACTTTCTAATCTCACAGGGACATGGATATCATTAAATCTAGAGAATGGAAAACAATGCATGTTAATTTTTGGATTATCTTTAAAAATCAATGTTACTCTTTACATCGTCACATAAGTATGTTGAGAATGTGTTATTGTTACATCAACTGCATAAAAATAATTTTAGAGTACAAAATAATACATACAATAGAATTTGTCTTAATCTCCATTAGGTTTTCAAAAAAGTAAAGCTCAAAATGCTTCTTGTGGAAAAAAAGGGGGCAAAAAGTATCAGGATAGCAATAATACACTTAAATAGGGCCAAGATTACACCCTTGGAGTGTTGAAAATAAGAATCCTCTAATATAATGTTGCATTTGGATATTAGGAAATACTATTTCACTAGGAGGGTGGTGAAGCACTGGAATGGGTTACTTAGGGAGGTGGTAGAATCTCCATCCTTAGAGGTTTTTAAGGTCCGACTTGACAAAGCCTTGGCTGGGATGATTTAGTTGGGGATTGGTCCTGCTTTGAGCAGGGTATTGGACTAGATGACCTCCTGAGGTCTCTTCCAACCCTGATATTCTATGATTCTATGATTTTAAATTGCTATTTACTTTAAAAAAAAAAAAAGCATGTGGACTTGCGAACACACAAAAAAAACCCACCAACAAAAGCATATACAAATGTCTAGGGAGAGTGAAGTATTGTATTGGAGGTATTTAATAAATACATAGAAAAGATGCTTTTAGGTATAACTTAATGCACCATCATAAACAAGGGTCTTATATTTTGGATCTAAGATCAATTCCTGGTCTTAAGGCAATCTCTTTGCAACTTAACTTTCAATTATTTCTGTTTTAAAACACTTAACATGGATCAAAGATTCCCTATTTTAAAACTCTATTTAATGGAAATCATAAAAACATAAGAATGACCATACTGGGTCAGACCAATGGTCCATCTACCCCAATATCCTGTCTTCTAAAAGTATCCAATGCCAGATGTTTCAAAGGGAATGAACAGAATAGGTGATTCATCCCCACTGTCCAGTCCTGGCATCTGGCAGTCAGAGGCTTAGGAACATTCAGAGCATGCGGCTGACCATCTTGGCTAATAGTCATTGATGGACTTATCCTCCAGGAACTTTTCTAATTCTTTTTTAAATCGAGGTACAGTTTTGACCTTCACAACATCCCCGGCACTGAGTTCCACAGGTTTAGTGTGCGTTGTGTGAAGAAGTACCTCCTTTTGTTTGTTTTAAACTGCTGCCTATTAATTTCATTGGGTGACCCATTTTTTGTGTTGTCACTTTCTCCACACCATTCATGATTTTATATAGACCTCTATCATACCCCCTTTTGTTATCTCTTTTCTCAGTCTTTTTAATCTCTCCTCATATGGAAGCTGTTTCATTCCCCTTATTATTTTTGTTCACTTCACTGTACCTTTTCCAGTTCTAATATATCTTTTCTGAGAAGGGGCATCCAGAACTGCATGGTGTTTTCAAGGTGTGGATGGATTTACATAGTGTCATTATGATATTTACTGTCTTATCTAACCCTTTCCTAATGGTTTCTAATATTGTTAGCTTTTTTGTCTGCTGCTGCACATTGAAAAAATGGTTACCCACCTTTTTGTAACTGTTATTCTTCAAGATATGTTGCTCATGTCCATTCTATTCTAGGTGTGCGCGTGCCCACATGCACAGTCGGAGACTTTTGCCTTAGCGGTATCTGTAGGGACAGCTGTGGCGCCCTCTAGAGTGCCATGCTCATGCGGTGGTATATCAGGTGCTGCTAGCCCTAATCCCTCTCAGTTCCTTCTTGCTGGCAACTCTGACAGAGGGGTAGTAGGGCAGGTAATGGAATGGACATGAACAACACATCTCAAAGAACAACACTTACGAAAAGGTGGGTAACCGTTTTTTCTTCTTCGAGTACTTCTTCACGTCATTTCCACTCTAGGTGACTAACAAGTAGTATCCCTGCAGGTGGGCTCAGAGTTCATGGTTGTGCGGCTTGCAGCACTGCTCTACCGAAGCTAGCATTGTCTCAAGCTTGTTAGGTAACGGGTAGTGAATGTGTGAATGGACGGCCAGGTAGTGGCCTCGCAGATATCCTGAAAGGGCACTTGGGCCAGGAAGGCCAACTAAGAGGCTTGCGCTCTAGCTGAGTGAACAGTGACAACTGCCAGCGGAATCATAGCAGAAATGGATGCAGGAGGTGATCCAAGACGAAATTCTCTGGATAGACACCGGACAACCCTTTATCCTATCTGCCAGAGCGACGAACAACTGAGTCAATTTACGAAATGGACCTGTCCTCTTGATGTAGAAGGCCAGCAGTCTCCTGATGTCCAGGGAATGCAATCTATGCTTCTCCTCAGACTTATAAGGTTTTAGACAGGAGACTGGCAAGAATATGTCCTGGCTCATGTGAAACCACCTTGGGCAGGAAAGCTGGGTGTGGCTGCAAGTGGACCATGTCCTTGAAGAACATGGTATACAGTGGTTCTGAGGTGAGCGTCCTAATCTTGGAAACCCTCCATGCAGAAGTTATTGCCACCAGGAACAACATCTTCCAGGATAGTAGGAGAAGAGAACAGGACGCCAAGAGCTCGAAGGGGACTTGCATGAGCTGCGTGACCACCAGGTTAAGGTCCCACAGAGGGAAAGGATCCCAGGCTCGAGGGTTGTCACTCCAGAATCTTCAGGAACCAGACCGTCATGCCAAGCACGAAGATCGACCTTCCGTGGAATGGAGGCTGAAAGGCCATTACAGCACCAAATGGACCTTAACAGATGAAAGGGACAACCCTGAAATTTAAGATGCACAAGGCAGTACAGGATCAGCTGCAGCGAGGCCTGTGCAAGCCTAATCCCCTGGGTCAAAGCCCAGCATATAAAACGTTTCCATTTGGCCATAAAAGTGGCCCTAGTGGAGGGCTTTCTGCTTCCCAGAAGGACCTGCTGGACTCAGGTCGTGCACTCCTGCTCCTCAGAACTCAGCCAGGGAGCAACCAAGCTGTCAGGTGCAGCACCACCAGGTTTGGGTGCAAGAGCCTGCTGTGATTCTGCAACAGGAGATCCGGCCAATGGAGCAGTGGCATCAGGGCCGACACTGACAGGTCCAGAAGCCTACTGAACCTGTGCTGGCGAGGCCAAGCTGGGGCGATGAGTACAACCTTGGCCCTGTCCTGCTTGACTTTCATGAGGACCCTGTGGAGCACTGGCACCAGCGGGAAAGCGTACATCAGATCCCCCAACTATGGAAGCAGAAAGGCGCCTGACCGGGAGTACCTGTCATGCCCCCAGAATGAGCAGAACTAGTGGCACTTTGTGTTCTGGCAAGTCACAAACAGGTCTTGAGGTATTTGTTGAGTCATCGCAGGTCCAGAATGAGACGTAGGCCCCCTTTCATCTTCTGGATTAGGAAATAGTGGGAGTAGACCCCTTTCCCCATCATTTCCTGAGGAACCTTCCCTCCTCAGCCACTTACAGCTGCGGTAGGTTGTCCACCTCCTGAACAAGAAGTTGCTTGTGAGAATGGTCCCCGAAGAGGACAGGGAAGAGGTGAGGTGGGAGGGAAGGGTGGCCGTAAAGTGGAGGATGTAGCCTGATGACACTACATCTAACACCCAATGGTACGAGGTGACCCTTGATCAGGCCTAACGGAAGAGGTGGAGGCGGTTCAGGAAAAAGCAGGACAGATCCAGGGAGGTGACAGATGCATCATTCCCAAGCGCACCCTCAAAATGAACGCTTCTGGTCCCCAGGGTGTTTTGCCGGGACAGACTACGCCAGTGAGTGGGTGGATGAAGGGAGTCGGCAGTTAAACCCTCCATCCCTTCTCCTCGCAGGCTCCTACTGAGGCTGCCAGTGCCTTGGTGGCGGGGGAGGCCGGAACAACTGCCGTGCAGGCTGAGGAGTATGCATCCCCAATGAACAGAGTGTTGCTCGGGTGTCCTTTAGGCCATGCAGTCTTGCATCCATTTGGTTGGAAAACAGCTCAACTGTCCAACGGGAGGTCCTGAATGGAGGCCTGCATCTTCTGAGACAGGCCGGCAGTCTGGAGCCTCGAACTGCGCCACATGGTCACTGCCGAGGCGACCACTCGGGTAGCTGAATTGGCTACCCAGGCCACCTGGAGGGAGCACAGAGCTACCACGGTATCTTCCTCCACCAGAGCCCCAAATTCCTGGGCCACCTCCTGGGACATAGTGTCCATAAACTTAAGGAGAGAATCCCACAAGTTACAATAATAACGCCCCAAGAGGGCCGGATGGTTTGCCACCCGAAACTGGAGACTGGCCATGGAATAAATCTTGCATCCAAACAGGTCCAGTCTCTTGGCCTCTTTATTCTTAAGGATGGAACTGGCTGATCCCTGTTGGTCCTTTTAAATGGCTGCCAATATGATCAATGACCATGGGGGCAGGTGGGTGTGTAAGTATTCAAATCTCTTAGCAAGTACAAAATACTTCTTTTCCGCCCTCTTGGAAGTGGGCGGGATGGAGTTGGGGCAATATTCAGGACCTCTTTGTGCACGGAAAGCAGGCTGAACAATGTGTTCACCAGCTCCGCCATTTCCTCCGCTTTGAGCCCCAAGTTAGTGGCCACCTGAGAGAACAGTGCATGATACTCCTTGAAGTCATCCAGTGGACTAGCCTTGGAGGGCCCCGCCACTGCCTCGTCCTGAGAGGAGGAGAATGACTAGAGGCATCGGGGGAGGGCCTGGGGCATCGTCACCTGCTGGGCAGGGAGGTCTCAGGGTGGGCACCGGTTCCTCCACCACTGTGTCCACCGGCACGTCCTGCATCGAGCCTGGTGCCACCAATACCAACCTTGCTTTGTCCAATGTGGCGATCGAGGACTGGCGGGATGGGGCAACAGCATGACAGGCACGCCCCAGGCACTCCAATAGGGCCATCGTGTCGGCCACTGGCCCTGCTGCCAAGTTGGCATCACCACAGCTAATGTACCTTCCGGAGCCCAGTCATGTTGCTGCCTAGGCGCGCGGGGGAGGGGGGGGAGGGGCGCGTGCTAAACTCCCTCTCTGTGCTGGAGAAGTCCTCCTCCTCTGATGACCAGGGTGGGGTCATCGAGAGCTGGATCTGGCGGCTAACTGTTGCGGCAGGTGACTCGTGCTGGGAAAGGTCCGACCAGTTCCAGGAGCAGGGAGAGCGACGCTGAGCTGGGGAGCATCCCTGAGGCCCTGGTGACCCGTAAAGGCGAACTGGTGACCTGGGCTGATGCGGTAACCAAGGGCATGGCAACACAGGGATCTGCTTTGATTCCGGAGACCAATGGCGCTCACTTGTCTTGTGCAAGACCCTCATGGTGGGCTTGCCCTCATGGGGAGCCTTAGCAGGTCCATCACTGCACGCAGTACCAGTTGCGGCGGGAGCGCTTCCTGCTCTCCGGGCGCCGGGAGTTGAGAGAACGTCACCCGTGCCATCATCCTGGGTCTCCTACCACTCCCCACAATTGGTGGCGTGTCCCTCGGGGGGGTGGTACTCCCTGGGGCAGATCCCCCTTGCAGCTCTGGTGTGGGCAGGCAGCCCGAGCAGGGTGCTTTCCCCAACGCTCCTTGATCCGGCTTGCTCGGCGTCCCTCTTCTTAGCCTTCTTCTTAGGTACCAGCAAAGGGAACCAGTGGTGGGACAAGCCCAGTGCCAGGGGTGCACTGCACATCGAGGCTGAAGTATTGGGCATTGTATCTGGCTGGGCCGGCTCCGAGGCCGGACATAGAGCAGTCTCCATGAGGAGGGCCATCAAGTGAGTTTTGCGTTCTTTCTGTGTCCTGGGACGAAAGTTCTTACAGATGCAACACTTCTCTTTTATGTCAGATTTTCCCAGGCTCTTCAAACAGCGAAGGTCTCCGACAACTGTGCACCTGGGTGCGCACACACCTAGAAGGAATCGACATGAGCAAGCACTCAAAGAACAACAGATGTTTTCAGAGAACTATCCACAATACCACTCAAGAAAGAGACCTTGGAGTTAACAGCTAATTTAGACCCCATCATTTTGTACATATAGTTGGGATTATGTTTTCCAATATGCATTACTTTGCATTGATCAACACTGAATTTCATCTGCCATTTTGTTATCCAGTCACCCAGTTTTGTGAAATCCCTTTGTACCTTTTCACAGTCTTCTTTGGACTTAACGATCTTAAGTCATTTTGTAATGTCTGCAAAATTTGCCACATCACTATTTACCCCTCTTTCCAGATCATCTATGACTATATGTTGAACAGCACTGGTCCCAGTACTGCTCCCTGGAGGACAAGGCTATTTACTTCTCTCCATTCTGAAAACTGACCATTTATTCCTATCCTTCGTTTCCTGTCTTTTAACCAAAAAAGAAAAGGAGTACTTGTGGCACCTTAGAGACTAACCAATTTATTTGAGCATGAGCTTTCGTGAGCTACGGCTCACTTCATCAGATGCATAAAGTGGAAAATACAGTGAGGAGATTCATATACACACAGACCATGCAAAAATGGATGTTTACCATACACATTGCAAGGAGAGCGACCACTTAAGATGAGCCACCACCAGCAGGAGAGTGGGGTGGGGGGGAGAGAAAACCTTTTGAAGTGATAATCAAGGTGGGCCATTTCCAGCACATTTCCAGGAGTTAACAAGAACATCTGATTTCAGAGTAACAGCCGTGTTAGTCTGTATTCGCAAAAAGAAAAGGAGTACTTGTGGCACCTGAGAGACTAACCAATTTATTTGAGCATAAGATTTCGTGAGCTACAGCTCACTTCATCGGATGCATACTGTGGAAAGTGTAGAAGATCTTTTTATACACACAAAGCACGAAAAAATACCTCCTCCCACCCCACTCTCCTGCTGGCAACAGCCCATCCAAAGTGACCACTCTCCTTACAATGTGTATGATAATCAAGGTGGGCCATTTCCAGCACAAATCTAGGGTTTAACAAGAACGTCGGGGGCGGTGGGGGTGGGGGGAAACAAGGGGAAATAGGTTACCTTGCATAATGACTTAGCCACTCCCAGTCTCTATTCAAGCCTAAGTTAATTGTATCCAATTTGCAAATGAATTCCAATTCAACAGTTTCTCGCTGGAGTCTGGATTTGAAGTTTTTTTATTGTAATATAGCAACTTTCATGTCTGTAATCGCGTGACCAGAGAGATTGAAGTGTTCTCCGACTGGTTTATGAATGTTATAATTCTTGACATCTGATTTGTGTCCATTTATTCTTTTACGCAGAGACTGTCCAGTTTGACCAATGTACATGGCAGAGGGGCATTGCTGGCACATGATGGCATATATCACATTGGTGGATGTGCAGGTGAACGAGCCTCTGATAGTGTGGCTGATGTTATTAGGCCCTGTGATGGTGTCCCCTGAATAGATATGTGGGCACAGTTGGCAACAGGCTTTGTTGCAAGGATAGGTTCCTGGGTTAGTAGTTCCGTTATGTGGTATGTGGTTGCTGGTGAGTATTTGCTTCAGGTTGGGGGGCCGTCTGTAGGCAATGACTGACCTGTCTCCCAAGATTTGTGAGAGTGTTCAGGATAGGTTGTAGATCCTTAATAATACATTGGAGGGGTTTTAGTTGGGGGCTGAAGGTGACAGCTAGTGGCGTTCTGTTATTTTCTTTGTTAGGCCTGTCCTGTAGTAGGTGACTTCTGGGAACTCTTCTGGCTCTATCAATCTGTTTCTTCACTTCCGCAGGTGGGTATTGTAGTTGTAAGAATGCTTGATAGAGATTTTGTAGGTGTTTGTCTCTGTCTGAGGGGTTGGAGCAAATGCGGTTGTATTGCAGAGCTTGGCTGTAGACAATGGATCGTGTGGTGTGGTCAGGGTGAAAACTGGAGGCATGTAGGTAGGAATAGCGGTCAGTAGGTTTCTGGTATAGGGTGGTGTTTATGTGACCATCGTTTATTAGCACTGTAGTGTCCAGGAAGTGGATCTTTTGTGTGGACTGGACCAGGCTGAGGTTGATGGTGGGATGGAAATTGTTGAAATCATGGTGGAATTCCTCAAGGGCTTCTTTTCCATGGGTCCAGATGATGAAGATATCATCAATATAGCGCAAGTAGAGTAGGAGCGTTAGGGGACGAGAGCTGAGGAAGCATTGTTCTAAGTCAGCCATAAAAATGTTGGCATACTGTGGGGCCATGCGGGTACCCATAGCAGTGCCGCTGATCTGAAGGTATACATTGTCCCCAAATGTAAAATAGTTATGGGTAAGGACAAAGTCACAAAGTTCAGCCATCAGGTTAGCCGTGATATTATCGGTGATAGTGTTCTTGACGGCTTGTAGTCCATCTTTGTGTGGAATGTTGGTGTAGAGGGCTTCTACATCCATAGTGGCCAGGATGGTTTTATCAGGAAGATCACCGATGGATTGTAGTTTCCTCAGGAAGTCAGTGGTGTCTTGAAGGTAGCTGGGAGTGCTGGTAGCGTAGGGCCTGAGGAGGGAGTCTACATAGCCAGACAATCCTGCTGTCAGGGTGCCAATGCCTGAGATGATGGGGCGCCCAGGATTTCCAGGTTTATGGATCTTGGGTAGTAGATAGAATATCCCAGGTCAGGGTTCCAGGGGTGTGTCTGTGCGGATTTGATCTTGTGCTTTTTCAGGGAGTTTCTTGAGCAAATGCTGTAGTTTCTTTTGGTAACTCTCAGTGGGATCAGAGGGTAGTGGCTTGTAGAAAGTAGTGTTGGAGAGCTGCCGAGCAGCCTGTTGTTCATATTCCGACCTATTCATGATGACAACAGCACCTCCTTTGTCAGCCTTTTTGATTATGATGTCAGAGTTGTTTCTGAGGCTGTGGATGGCATGCTCCAAATAAATTGGTTAGTCTCTAAGGTGCCATAAGTACTCCTTTTCTTTTTGCGAATACAGACTAACACAGCTGTTACTCTGAAATCAGACGTTCTTGTTAACTCCTGGAAATATGCTGGAAATGGCCTACCTTGATTATCACTTCAAAAGGTTTTCTCTCCCCCCACCCCACTCTCCTGCTGGTGGTGGCTCATCTTAAGTGGTCGCTCTCCTTGCAATGTGTATGGTAAACATCCATTTTTGCATGGCCTGTGTGTATATAAATCTCCTCACTGTATTTTCCACTTTATGCATCCGATGAAGTGAGCTGTAGCTCACGAAAGCTCATGCTCAAATAAATTGGTTAGTCTCTAAGGTGCCACAAGTACTCCTTTTCTTTTTGCTAATACAAACTAACACAGCTGTTACTCTGAAATCTGTCTTTTAACCAGTTACTGATCCAAGAGACAACCTTCCCTGTTATCCCATGACAGCTTGGTATGCTTAAGAGCTTTTAGTTAGGTACTTTGTCAAAGGCTTTCTGAAAGTTCAAATACAATGCTTAACAAATCTTCCTGCCCAAATAAAAAACAAATTAACTATAGCTTTTGAAAACAGAGAAATGCTGGAAAAAAGTGTTTCTTAATAACAGCACTATTAGGAATACTTAGCAATTGTAAAAAATAAAAATTCTGAAGTTGGTCTGTATGTTTTCTCACCGTCCAAGAAAGCATTGCCAAAGAGGACGATTTTGTGTTGCCAGATCAGAATCTTTAGAGCCAAATAGTTTAGCTAGAAGTCGAACAACAGCCAAACGCTCTTCTCCATCATTACTCTAAAACCAAAAAGAAATAGATAAACCGTTAAATCATTTACTGTCCAAATACAGCTATAAAGGAAATTATGACTTCTCATATTTGTACTGGTTACAATACAGAATTCCTCTCTACTCCCTCACCCCTCCATCCCCCAACAATGAGTTCCCATGTTAAAATATTTATTTTAATTTAATTAAATAAAATTTCTGATAACCTCCAACTCTTTAAATTTCATTTAACACAGTTAAAATTGGACACTAATCTGTTTTTCATTGTTAATATAACTTGGTTATTTTGTACTTTATGAAGATTTTAACAATATAGATTATAGTAATGAATTACTGGTATAGGTTTATCATATAGCGGAATCTAGACATCTCTGAATATGTCCTACCAATGACTATTTATATAAGTATATAATATACTCAGAAAGATCACACTTCTATAAGGTACTTCAGCATATGCCTAACTTTAAGAATGAGTAGTCCTAATTACTTCAAATGGACTGCCTTACATGGATAAAATTAGGTATGTGCTTAAGTACCTTCCTGAATCAGGGACAAAAAAACGGTAAACAGACTAACTGATAGAGAACATTAAAAAAAATTCAACAAATCTAATTTTTTTCTAACAGTAGTATATTACTTTTTTCAGCAATTTTTTTTAAAACTGCACTTTTAGACCTCTATTGCTCAATCGCAAAATTTAACAGATTACACAGCTCCACGAACACTCTGGAGAGTCTCATCCAGTCAGCTTCAGCCATACAGATGGTAGCCATAAAGCAAGAAAGGTGGTTTTCAATTATATGAAATTGAAATTTGTTTTTCAAGCAAAAAATAAGATTGTATCTTTGTTCCATAATGATACTCAGATTTTCTTTAACTCTAGTCACATAACATTTGGACCATCAGACAAAAATGACAGCAAACATATTGTTACCTACTAAACCAACATACAAAAGTCACTGGATAGATAGCTGTCCACTTCCAAACAAGTAATCTTTCATTTAGAAAGAAAAATACATATGCAGTAGTTTATATACTACATAACTCCAGTAATTTTAAACGTCCTTTTTATAGTCAATGATGTAGTTTATTTTTATTTTAAAATGTATTTTAACAAATATAGTGTGGAAAAGTTTGAGACATTTATTAAAGTAAATGTTGACGTGAAACAGATGTTTATTATCAAAGCAGGAGATATTTAGGCTGCAATTTTCAAAGGGAAGTTAGGTACCAAAATCCTATTGAAAATCATTAGCAGCTCGGTGCTTATTCTCTGACAATCACAATTTAACATTTATTTCCAGTTGTATCCACAATGGGGTAGGTGCTTTCCAAACACATAAAAGAAGGCACACCACCGGCCCTAAGGTGCTCACAATTTCAACACACACAGATTTTATGTTAACAATTAAAAAAATAGGATGAATAAACTATTCCCCAGCTGCTACTCAGGATTTTCATGCTAAGTCAAGTAACTTTCTAACTGGTTATAAGACTGATAAATAACTTAGAAATACTTATAGTGCTACAAAAATTTTGTTAACACACCATTGACTTTGTATCAGTTTTCCCTACCCTTTGTCTACTTATCAGCCCACTTTCTCCACACTCTTTTCCTCCACATAGTAAAGTTAAATTGCAATCTCTTACTGACTACACTAAATGAAAAGTCCTTGCTCACAAAGAGCGAATTCTCTACCTATCCTGTTCCACGGAAAATTTTGCATACTGTTCTTGAAAAAGTCATCTTACGCTCAGTTAGATAAAACAAAAAAAAAAATTAGTATTAACTAGCTAGACTATTACAGTTGAAAAGCAAGGTTACTTACCTTACAGTAATGAGCTGTTTAAGATGTGCGGTCACTATCTGTATTCCACTCTGGGTACATATGCGTTCTATGCCCCTAAGGCAGGAAGATTCTTACTAGCAGTATCCTTTGGTCTGCACCCGTGCTCTTCCTCTCCTCGTGCTCCGATCCAAAGGCAGAAGGGGTGATGTGGACCAACCACCTCTCCAGTTCCTTCTGTACTGCGAATCAAGTCTATGATCCGAAGCAGAGGGGAAGAAGAGCAGGTAGTGGAATACAGATAGGAAACAAGCCTCTCTAACAACTCCAGTTACTACAAGGTAAGTAACTTTTCTTTCTTCTTCTAGTACTGGTCCCTATGTGTATTCCACTTGGTGATTGACAAGCAATACTCAAGATGGAGGATGGATGACTGCAGGACCCAAAGGATGCGTCAACTGAGGAGTCTTGCACCAGGGCACTGTCTCGTGAAAGTCTGACTAGAACTCCGCATGGCTGCTTTACATATGTCAAAGAGAGGCACCTCCTGAAGCAAAGCTACCAAAGTGGCTTTTGCTCTGGCAGAGTGACTTGCTCCTCCACTGTACAGTGTATCAAATAACTGGTAACAGAGCAAGATGCAGTCCAAAATCCACTCGGATACCTCTTATCCTTTCATACATTCTGCCAGAACCACAAATAGCCTAGGTGATCTCCTAAAGGGTTTTGTTCTCTGAAGACAGAAAGCCAAAGCCCGACGCATGTCCAGGGAATGGAATATCTGCTTCTCATTGGTGGTCTGCAGCTCAAGAAAAAACACAAGTAAGCATACAGTCTGATTCATATAGAAGTCCAAGATAACACTGGTGATGAACTTAAGGTGCAGTCTCCATGAAACGTTATCCATATGGAAAATGGTACTTAGTGCATAGGCCACAAGGGCCACAGGTTCACCTAGCCTTCTAGCCGAAGTGATGGCCATCAAGAAGATAAATGAGAAAGTAAACATGTTGCTAATGCTTCAAATGGTAGCTTAGCTAGAGCTGAAAGAAACAAGTTGAAATCCCATGTCAGAGCAGGTCTAGTTACTGGAGGGAAGGTTCTGAGCAAGTCTTTCAGGGAGCTAAGGGAAAAAACAGAGGTTTTCCAGGTGAATGGTCAGTCTAAAATAGTGGGAATGTCCATCTCCTCTGAAGATATTTGGTGAGACTAAGCCCAAATAGAGAATCTTTACCACTCAGCTAAGTAATGCCTTCTGGTGGATTCCTTTCTGCGGTTGTTAAGCATGACTTTAACAGCTATTGGATATTTCTGTTCTAAGTTTGACATCCATCAACTAAGCCATGAGGTGAGTAGCTTCAGATTTGGCTGCCTGATCTTGCCCTTGTCCTGTGTGAGGTGGTCTGAGAAAGAGTGGTGGACAGGATGAAAGACAGAGGAGGAGGGGGAACCAGAATGGTCTTGGGCACCCTTGGAGTTCTGATTGTGTGCTCCCCTGGAGCAGTACCTTGTGCATTTCTTGTTCTGTAATGCAAGCAGATTCAAAGGCGGAGATATCCCCATTGCAGGAATATGTCTTTCACTACTGAGTTGTAGATCTCCTGTTCATGTTCCTTTGAGAATTATCCGTTGAGACGGTCCGCTAGGGTATTCTGTATTCCCAGAAGATGAACTGCTAATAAGGTAATCTGATGACAAACACACCAGTTCCACAGGTCACTATGCCAAGGGGCATAGATCTTGCTCCCCCTTGCTTGTTTACATAAAACACATTTGTCATATTGTCTGACAGCACCTGAATATGTGGGCATGAATGAATAATATTGCATTGCTTGCAGGCCTTTCAGACTGCTCTCAGTTCCAGAAGATTTATGCATCCTGGACTTGCATGTTCCCTGAGCTGTGTGTTCATCCAGATGAGCACCCTAGCCTACAAAGGAAATATCCATAATTCACGTCTTCTCAGGAGGTGGTGGAGCAAAAGGAACTACACATACCTGTTCCCTGTCCTGCCACTAAGCTAGACAGTCTCATACTCTGGGAGGAAGCATAGATAATTTGTCCATACTGTGCCTGCTTGGCACATATAACATTTTCTTGTGGACCGTGAAGTCAGAGCCTCCTCAATGGTGTCGTATAGATGCAAGAAGTTATGCGACCTGGAGGACAAGGCATGACCGAACCCTTGTTTGGGGGCTCTTTCTGAACCAGTTGATCAGAGTGTTCACAGATTGAAACCTGTCCACGGGGAGGTAAGTTTTGCCCATGATCACATCTACAGTATCTTTAATGAAGTCTAACAGTCTGTACTGGAGCTAAAATGGACTTCTCTACATTCACGCAGATTCATAATGATGTTCAAAGATTGATCAGAGACGAGGTTCATGCACCTCCCAATGAGACTTTCCTATCCGAAGTCAACAATCTAGGTATGGACAGACAATAGAACTGTCACACCAGAAGTGTGCTGCCGTTACTGAAAGCACTTTTGTAAACATTCTAGGTGCTGCTGCCAGATCAAAGGGAAGCACTTTGTACGGATAGTGGTTTGCACCTATCATGGTGTAGGATCATACGAAGAGTTAAATTAGTCTGGCTAAAGAAAATATATGCTTTGCAGTTTGTGTAAAATGTGTTTAGCAGTCATTGAAAGGCCTTGAAATATGGCACGCTAAACTGAAAACACTGGATTTGGAATGTGGCTTAACTGAAAAACTGGACCTGCAAGGTAATTGATGAGATAGGAGAAAAATCTTTGGGAAGAGGCCCCAATTTTATGGGTGGTTATAAGTGGTTTTAGCAAAGAAAGGAATTCACAAAGCAGTGACTATAGCCATGTAGGGTTCAAAAGATAAGATATAAGAGAGCAAGTTCTTAGATGGTTCACTGCTAGTGTCTGCTTATCCAAGCTGGAGCCAGCCAAGGTGGATTTGAGCTCATAGGTCTAGTCCTGTTGTAAGTGTCTGATACTACTTATGATTGCTTAGGCATTTAAGGCAAGTTTGGAGCATCTGTATAAATACCATTCAGCCTTTGAATATAATAGAGGAATTTATGGTTAAATTGATGTTGTGGTGATACCCTGTACTACTACTAATAAATAATGAAGAAGACGACGAAGTCCAACGTATGAACCTCCAGTGGGAGAAGGTAATGACAGTCCTCCTTTCATATCAGAATTGCCCGATGAACAAAATGTGGGCTCCATCTCCAAAGGTGGTTCCATTGGAATCATCAATGAGGAAATACCTAGACTGGTAGAGGGAGTAGGAGACTGGCTTCTTTCATAACCTTTGTGGACTGACAGTGTCTGGATTTCCCCTGTAAAGACTGGTTCTGATAAGATGGGAGTTTCCAGATCTGGCAGGATGGTGATGTCCTCCACAGTGGTACCATGTGGAGCCCTTTCTCTCGTCGATGCTGATGGTGTATGGGACCGTCATCCGTCCTTTGCCAGTAAGGGAGGTCGTATTGGTCTAGGCTCATGCCTCTCGTTACCAATGGGCCTGCTTCTGCCAAATGTGCTGAAGTGGAAATGATCTCAGTCTTTGAAGCCTGTGGGTTGGTACCATGACCTCAATGGGCTTTCAAGCTTCCCAGCATTGGGTGCTCAGAGTCATCTGATCTCAAGGGTGGAGGGCAGTGGTTTTCAACTGGGGGGGTCCACCAACCCCAGGGGATCTGCAGACTACATCTAAAGGGTCTGCATGCTCCAGGTGGTGTTTCCTAACTCTAAACTCCCATGCTTGATAGGTTCAGGGCAGGAAGGAGCAACAGATACTGTATTTAGAGGACATACGAGCTATTTCAAGGCACTAGAGGCACCTTTGGTGGACATCACTAACCGGGGGCAAGACACAATTCTAGAAGCCCATAATCCCGGGCATAACTGGAGTCTCATACTGGGAAGGGAGGGATCCCTCAAGGTGGGGAAGAGGGCTGCCCAAAATCTAACTCAGTGGTTCCCAAACTTTTTCATGCCATAATCCCCTTTGGGCTCACCTCTGTTAATGGGACCACCCAGGCTCTGAGAGGTGGCAGATTTGAAAATCAACAACACAAATAACCATTTTTAGATCATCCCACTACTCCACACAAGACAATAACATGATCCTCAATTTATATTAAAAGTTATAAATAGGGTTGCCACCTCCGAGGCACAGAAAAACTGGCCACTGGTCATGCCCTGCTACCCCCACCAGACCCTCCTCTTCCCTTCTCAGGAGCCTCCCACCCACCAACTGCATGCCCCCCAACCCATGAGCCCCTACACCCACTTCCTCCCAGGGGCCTTCTTGAGGGAGAGATAGCCCCCTTGAAGTCACCTAGACACAGGAGTGCCTGTCTTCTGCCTGCCCCCTCCCCACCATGAGCCTCTATATCCATGACTTTCGAACTCCCAGGAGCCTCAGAACTGGAGGAAGTTTCCTCAAGGTCTGCCCCACCCCTTATACTCTCTAATCAGAGCATGAGGAGAGCAAGAGCACAGGTGTGGACCAACAGACACCATTAGCAAGAATATTCTGGTCTGAGGTGCAATGAGCATATGCATATCACAGTGAAAGACACATAGGACCAACACTTAAAAAAGAATCCCAAACACAAGTACTTATAACATTCACATCAATACCAAGTGAGTTCATCATTATTGTTATTACAGAAGAAAATAATGTGTGGGGTTTTTTTGGGGGGGAGGGGGAGGTGTTTAAGACAGACATTCAGGTTTTCCATTTTAACCAGTCTGTTCATAATTCTATCTATCCCCTCTATTTGATCAAATTAAAATAACAGCAATATAACGCAAAGTGTAAAAGTGCTGGTGTTCAAGTTATCAACTGAAATAATGAAACAGTTCTTCGAGTTTGTGGCTCCCAACTTCATACTCCTCATTTACTTGTATTAAATTCAAGAACTTCACTGTATCCTACCTTCAGTTTGAACTCAAGCTGTGGCATGACGGACAGCAATAAGTGAGGATCTATGGCAAAAAGCTCTTGTATCAGATCAAACACGTGTTCTGACAAGTCACTTACTGAAGACTTTCCAAGTACCAGAACCTGGTTAAAAAACTAAAACACACACAAACACAAAACAAACAAACAAAAATTCTGTTATTCTTTGCAGACTTTTCTTGTTCATGCAAGTATTGAAGTTTCATGGTTTTTAAAAGTATTCTACCGATCATGTACTACACACACTAATTCTAACACAATGGGACCAAAAATACACCCATTATTAAATCAATAGGAGTTTGCCTGCAGTGGTATGGTTTTGGGCCCAGAAAGTCTGAAAATCAGTATTTTTATTATAATTCAATTTATCTGACTTTCATAATTAATTCATTCATGAGAATCTGGTACATTAAAAAGCAAATACCTATGATAAAACAAGCATAACATTCCATAACCTAATAAAACTAAAAATCAATATGCAGCAAAATAATTGTTAACTTAAAATTCATGATCATCCATCAAAATTTCATTTAAAAAGGTTAAGGAAACCTGGTGTAGTCAATTTTTTTTCTTCCTAATTTTCATTGCCAAGCATGCAAAAGTACTCTAACGTACTGAAACAAGCCAAAGGACTTTATCAACCTCTACTCATTCTTAAAGAATTGCATGGTGTTATAGTGTTGTCAACACTCATGATTTTATCATGGGTCTTGTGATATTTGGTGTTTTTCTTAAACCCCATCTCCTGGAGTCAGGTTATATAAGAATTTTGTTTTTAAATTTCCAGCCCTCATGATTGCTTGGGGAGGGGAAGGAAACTTGAACCTTAAGTGCTCAAAAACCGAGAGGCAAATAAAAAGAACCCACATTTTTTTATTTTTTAAAAATATATTTTTAAAATATTTGGGGTTGGCAATACTGATTACATAACCTTATGATATACATATTAAATAGAATTAACTATTTTAGATTAAACCATAACTAACCAGAAAAAAAATAGATCTAAATCATTTCATTTCTCTGCCATGGGTTTTACTGTTCATCTGTAAAATGGGGCTAATAAGTACATACCTCACAGTGCTGCTACAGGATTAGTCAATATTTGTAAAACACCCAGAAGGGGGAAAATTAGGGTTGCCAGGCATCTGGTTTTCGACCAGAATGCCCAGTCGAAAAGGGATTCTGGCAGTCCAGTCAGCACTGTTGACCGGGCAGTTAAAAGTCCAGTCAGTGGTGCAGCGGGGCTAAGGCAGGCTCCCCTGCCTGCCCTGGTTCCACGTGGTTCCTGGAAGCAGCCGGCACTTCCCTGGAGCCCCTAGGTACAGGGCGCCCAGAGAGGCTCTACATGCTGTCTCCGTCCCGGGCACCAACTCCGCAATTCCTGGCCAGTGGGAGCTGCAGAGCCAGTGCTCGGGGCAGGGGCAGTATGCGGAGCCTCCCTGGCTGCCCCCGCACCGAGGGATCACAGGGACATGCCGGCCGCTTCAGGAGCTGCCTGAGGTAAACACTGCCCGGAGCCCATGCCCCAACCATCTGCCCCAGCCCTGAGCCCCCTCCTGCACCCCAACCCCATGCCCCAGCCCTGAGCCCCCTCCTGTACCCAAACTCCCTCCCAGAGCCTGTATCCCACACCCCATCCTGCACTCTGAACCCCTTGGCCCCAGCCTGGAGCCCCCTCCGGCACCCTAAGCCCCTCAGCCCCACCCCAGAGCCTGCAGCCCCAGCCGGAGCCCTCACCCTCACCCCCCAGCCCTGAGCCCTTACCATCCCCAAACCCCTCATCCCCAGCCCCACCCCAGAGCCCACACCCCCAGCTATAGCCCTCACCTCCTCCTGCCCCCAACCCCTTATCCCAGCCCAGTGAAAATGAGCGAGTGAGCCAAGGTGGGGGAGAGCGAGTGACAGAGGGAGGGGGGGGGAATAGAGGGAGCAAGGAAAGGGCCTTGGGGAAGGGGCAGGGCAAGGGTGTTCAGTTTTCTGCAAATCAGAAAGTCAGCAACCCTAGGGAAAATGCTGCAAGTGCTAATAGAGTACAACTACTAAGAATAAAAAAAGACTGCCTAAACTGTGTTACATTTTTCCCAGACTTTCTTGAAGCATCAGTATCTTAACCATGTACAGCATATTAAAATAAGTAAAGAAGTCGCATAGTTTTATACATTTAAGCCTAAAACTAGGCAATAAATAAAAAAAAATTCAGATTTTCAAAAGGTATGGAGCATTCACAACTCCCTTGATTTAAACAGAAGTCTTGGGTGCTTGGTACATTTGAAAGTCAGGCCACATATTTTTTACAAAGTGGAGTTAGATGCTTAACTTTAGACCTACCTGGATACAGTTAAGTGATTTTTTCACTTATTAGGCCTCTAAAAGCTTCAAACTCCTGACCTATTTCTTTAACATGGAAATTAATAGATACCAATTTTTTTTATTTTTTTTTTAACATTTACCTTAATTTGAAAATAAGGATAATACTTTGTGATTGTGTTACAAAATGTACTTATTATAGTATTGACTACTTCAAACAAACAATTAGTAGGTAACTGGAGTTATACAGAGAGTATATTAATGCATATTAATGTTACATACATTGGCGATACATGGTTCAATAGTCTGGACAGTCCTTTTCAACAACACTTTTGCAAGATCAAATGCTTGTTTATTAAGGTTCTGGAATAAAGAAAGGAGAAAAATCAAATTTAAAAGGGAAACAGTTTACTTTAAAAGGCATCTTTTAATTTTTTTTTCTTTTTCTTTTCTTTTTCTTCAAACAAAACCATGAACTAAAATGTTTTTAGAAAGGGATCTTATAAAACCAGTCTACTTATTCTCAAAACTACCAAAGCTCCATAACGTTAATTTAATTACACAGCTCCAGATTTAGAATATGCTAAAAACATTTCAAAGACACTTCAAAATAGAACTTAACCAGAAGCTAAACACCCCTCATTCTTCTACTAAGAACTCAACATACTTGTAATTGAGTGTAGTTGCCATGCTTAATATTGAATTAACTTTTTTTTCCATTTCATGTTCTTCCCACTTTGGTAACTAACAAACACCAAATTAGCCATATGGTGGAAAACTGTTCTAGCATAAAGTCTTAAGGCTGTGTTTTGAGCACTTAATTTTCAAGTGCACACTTGTGGTAAAATTCACCCTTGTGAAGAGGATCAGCCTTGTGCAAGTCTTCCACAGAGGGATAATTTTCAACCTTGTAAACCTGAAAGGATTTTTCTATGGGGCATTTTCCAAATTATTATAATTCTATACTCAAAATATTTTCAAACCTAGCAAAGGCACTATAACCCTCATTTTCCATGATAAGCTGGAATTTTCGAAGTTCACCTTTGAGCTGAGTTTAGGCATGAAAAATTTCAGGCCCAATTTTTACCTTGCAAAATTTTAAAAAGTGAGTAAAAGCTTTTAACCCACCTAGACCCCATACAAAAAGTTTTGTTAACTTAGATGTTAAAGGGATACTGTTTCTATGAAAATCATTAGTCTGAAAATTGTGACCTGTTACAAAAAACACGTGTAACTGAAAGACTTAGCAAAACACTCTATTTTACCCCTATTCTTTTACATTTGTTTACTGAACATTTGACAGCACTTGTGTCTATTCAGTTTTACTGTTCCCCAATGAAGTCAGTCCCTCCCTAACTCAAGAAACCCTATAAAATCAACAGGAGAGATGAAACAACCTGTAAAATCTATTCTTTACAGTGCTCCTTTACACCTCATGAATGCATAAGTGGCTACCATGTGGGCATCCCTTCAACTCTAAGAACTGGGGGGGTGGGGGAGGGAGGGAGGAGAGAAGGGGGGAGGAGACACACTCCAATGCAAACCTTGCAATGTCTCATTATTTCATAGTTTAGGGGGGAGGAGACACACTCCAATGCAAACCTTGCAATGTCTCATTATTTCATAGTTTAGTGACAATCTTAGCATCCCTAGAGATTATACACTGGAGAGAGGAAAAGCAATATAAAATTTATTACTCAAAAAATCTTACTTTATCAAAAAACAAATTTCTACTATATTGTTACATTACAAACTTAAAAATATATTGATCTGCTACACATTATACAGTTAAAACCATAGTGTGCTTTCTCCTATTTTCAGAGCGACTGAATGTATGTGGGCCTGACGTACACCACCTTGATAGTTAGTGAATCACCATTAATGAGCAGCTGATATAAGAGCTCAATAAAAAAAAAAAGATTAACTACTTTGCACTCTTGAAATGATTTATCACATTTATATTTATTAAGCCTACTTTACAGATTAAGGAAGAATAAATCTGGAAGCAATGTAGGAATAACACTATACTTCATGCTCAGGTATAAATAAATATATTTTATCCCAATTTTCCTGCAGTGCTGTCCTATTTAAGTTATTTGCTTTGTAAGTATGTGAATACAAAAGTTTTGAAACAAAGAACTGATCTGCAAGTAGAATCTTATACCATGTGAACGAACCTGTAACATATACCACAATGGGACATAACACAAAGAAATACAAAATTTCTGCTCTCCTCACATGAGCAGAACTTCCATTAAAATAATAAGACGACGACCCTATTCAGTACCCTTACTCTGCAGAAACAGAATTATTATTGTTCAATTGCTTTGCATATATTTTGAAGTATTATAAAATGTTCTGTGCAAGAGAATAAACTACACTTTTTGTGCTAGTTTGCCTCTAATTTACATACCTATGGTCAGACAATTAATATAATCATGCATAGAATTAGGGAATTCTCTGAAGGCAGAACATAATTATTTCAGTGAAGATCTAGATCAGAGAAGAATTTTGCAGTACATTTTTAAACTACTGGATAAGCATCCAGTATCTTCATAAGGCCTTTGATGATGTTTCCTGTGAGGAAAGTTGCACTACTGCCTAAAATATGCAAACTTTCAGACACACAGAATGTATCTTGTAGCAACATTTATACAAGGTTTGGAAAAGCTGCCATGTGACTCAGGAGTATCAAAAGCTAAAAGTATTGTAGAATTTTTTTTCACAGAATAAATCATGGACAAAAATAAAGCTGGTTTCCTTGCATTGCTCAATAGGTAGATCTATTGCTCATAGACAATTTTATAAATAAAAAGAAAACATTCAAATATCTTCTACAGAATATTAATGTGTGGCATTGATCCCAATTCTATTTTCCAATTTGTCTTAATGCCTTGAAGTTCCATTTCTTTTGACAACATGCAATAAGCATGCAGTTATGATCAATGCATAACCTTGTTTGTAGTCCCAGATTAGATTGAAATTACTTTTAAAATCATTATGGGGAGAAAAATAAAAGAAATCTGATGTCACTACAGGACAGAGTTATAGTTGTTTCGGTGCCCTAACTGTACATTTCTATGTCTAAACATATTTTAATTTAAATTTTAAAATTAATTCTAAGTTTCCTGGATTTGTAATGCTTAATTTGGGAATAATTAAAACATTCCAGTAATTATTTTTATCCTACATTACTCACACTACTCTTAGCTTTAACTCCATACTAATGTAACTTTTACCTGGGAATTTCCTGGCTTTCTAAAAATCAATAATTTCATACATGAACAGTAAACAAGAAACCCAATGAGACTGCTATCATGTATTACTACTAATGATCTGAAGGTATATATTATCAACTTGAAATAAAATATTTTATCTTTTAGGATCAGATTCACCAGTATACTCTGTCTACATTACACAACTCTGCACGAGCATTCCAACCATACTAGCCTCTCAAGTAAGGTTTTGTACTGCTCTCTTGATGCAAACCAGCAGTGATCAGGCAAAGTGTACACCCCAATTTCCCCCTACCTCCTGCTTTCCATATCCTGTTTGCCACATCCCCTTGCACCTCTCTCCCAGCTCTCCCTCATGAGTCAATCTGGCACAAGATGGTTTTTAAAGTTATATATTTAGGATTGCCATTTTTGCTGTTATTTTTCATAACTGAAAGTTAATCTGTCAAGAGAGGATGGAAAACAAAGTCTTCAGACAAACTTATAAAAGCATGCCCACTTTCAAAATGGCTAACTCTTATTTTTCTGAATAAGACTGAGGCCACAGGCCATCATCTCATCATTCTCCACAAGGATGAGCCCACATGATGAGCACTTCTCATTATGCCCACAGGAGTGAAGCCAAACTGCCCTCACAGAACATGGTAGCCCCTTGTGCAGTCATGAGGTGTAAAGGAGCACTGTGAAGAACAGATGAATGGTAGTGGCCATCTTTGGTAAGTTTACTTTAGAGCCACAGTCCCATTGAGAACAACAGATGGCAGCCATTTTAGAATAAGGTAATTTTTTCTGGATTTCTTTGAAGAGAATTTTTCTTCAATTTGTTGCTGAAGAACACACAGGCAATTATGAAGAACAGCAGCAAAAACTTACCAATCTTAAAAAAGCCTTATCTAAGACACCTGTAGGAAAGTAGGCTAAGAGGGGAAGAACCCTCAGCCGGGAAGGGCTTATATAAAAGATTCTGAAGCATCAGAGGGAGGGCTACATGGACATTGAAGGACTGAAAGAATACTGAGCCTAGAGCAGGTTGGAAAGAACTACTGAACCCATGGAAGAAGGTTGGAAGTCCTGCTGTAAGTTAAATGTTCTGTTAATAATCCAATCTCCAGAAGGGAAGAGTTAATGGAAAATCATCCGCTGAGGAGAGTTTGACTGACAGTGTAAACTAGGGCAAACAGCAGGTCCTGATGCCTAATAAGGTAAGCCCTGCTACCATCATTCACTTGCATAACAATCAAAATATGTCACATCTTTTAAATAAAAAATAAAATATTAAAATGTAAGTTTTAAAATGATAGTTCAGCAGTGTACTAAACTAGCCTGCAAGAGACTTGTCTTAGTTTTGCTCTTCCAGTGAGCAACTCTTGGGGTAGCATGTAGACTAAGCCCTGGTCTACACTGGGGTGGGTGGGGGGGAAATCGATCTAAGTTATGCAACTTCAGCTATGTGAATAATGTAGCTGACATCGACGTCCTTAGATCGACTTACTGTGGTGTCTTCACCGCGGTGAGTCGACTGGTGCCACTTCCCTGTCGACTTCGCCTCTCGTGGCGCTGGAGTACAGGAGTCGATGGGAGAGCGCTCAGGGGTTGACTTATCATGTCTAGACTAGACGCGATAAATTGACCCCCGCTGGATTGATCGCTGCCCACCGATCCGGTGGGTAGTGAAGACATACCCTAAGTCAGTCAGTGGTGAAAACTTTACATATAGTTTAGGAATGACATTAATGGGTTCCCAAAAGGGAGTTTTCAATCCATTGCTGCAAGGCTGGAAAAATGATGGCTGTGATGGATGGTACAGAATATCCAAAGACAGGGAAATGTAACATGACAAAGGAAACAAAACAAATACCATGGTTGTGCTGAAACACATTTTTATATATTGTCATTGTATTTTACTTTGCAGACCTTGTGTGCAGGAATGAGGTTAATGAGAATGGAGTCCAGAAGCTCTTGAGTTACTCCATCACCCTCCATGATGATAGAACTCATCAAATCCAGCATGTGCATTTGTACCTTCTGGTTGTGGCTATTGCTAAAAAGATAAAAAAGGTGATTAAAATTAAACTTCCAGACACCCAAGTGGCCACGAAAATTCACATCCTAGCAGTATTTTAAAGAATAAATGGATGAACAAGTAAGATGTTCACCTTTCACTGACCCATATTTTCCACATTTATGACCTCTGAATATATTACTTCAATTGGTCTGCCTCAGTTATATAAATCTCAGGACACATACAAAATAAAAATAATCTGAATCTGAGCAGGATATTATTATTTCTAGTGTCACCAAGCAATTTTTAGACAGAGCACAGGTATAATGAAATATTATAGATACTGTTTTGCTATTTGCTGTCCACAAAATGTCCTTTTGAAAACTAGTTCTATTATAATCTATGAGTTTTTGCATACTGAATGAAGAACTCAGTCTACACAGACAAAGGTTCAAAGACAAAGGATATTTTGATAATATATATTAAAATAATTCAACTTACTTGATGACTGAAAAGAGAGTCCTAAAAAGCTGAATAAAAATTTCATTGCAATCTTCCAACTCAAAGCAGATGTTGTAAGATTTAACCCATGCTAAATTCTATAAAAACAAACAAAATAATAAAATACTCACAATAACAGAATTACAACCTTTAACTAAGTCACATAAGTCTAAATTTTGCTAGCTAAAATATAAAAGAAAAGTCACACTATACACTAACTTAGACTGCAAGCTCTTTGGGACAGGGACTATCTCTATGTTTGTATTAGTGCCTAGCACAATGGGACCCTATAATACAAATAAAAATAACAAATCATGATGAAAACTAATTAAGGGACTCACCCGATTTCATATATGCAAAAGCAGATTGATACAACTTGTAAATTCAGCTAGTATAGCCATGCTTGTAGGCTATCCATCTATACTATCTTCTCTCTCATGGTATGAAGCAATTTTTAATTTAAACTTTACAAGATGGTTTCTACACAGAGTCATGGCCTGACGGTATGTACAAGGCATTACCATTTTAAAGTCATTTTTGTCTTGCAAATAGATTTTTAAATCAGCTTAGCCAAAATTTATATTCATTTCCCAATGACCAGCACAATCATATTTGCAGTTCAACCTGTGTTTGAAAAAATTTCCTAACATGGGAAAAACTGTAGTACGAATGAAACCTCGCAAATGCCACACCTGAAAGAATGAGACCCTTGGTAATTTTTTATATAAAATCCTACGGACATGGCTAATCATGACTAGAAGTAAAAATTTTAAACAAATTAATATTATCCCGTTCCTCAAACTATGGGCAACTCTGTGCTCAGCACATAGTTAATAAGTCAAACTGACATCATAACATAAGAGAAGCAATAATCAAACTTTTACCTGATTCATGATATCATAATTTCTACAGCATGTCAAAGAATTCCCAAACAGGCTGTCACATACAGGGAAAGTCTGATTACACTTCATAGGATTATGGGGAAGATATGGTCTATTAAAAGTTCCAATAATTATATTACCTCTAATAAGTAAAAGTATCGGTTAAATTGTGGGCTCTTAGTGTCCTCCAAGCCTTTTAACTGTCTTGTAATAAACAAGAATATGTCCTGTAAAACAAAAAGGGTAGAATAAAATGCAAAAACTTACATAATAAATCTCTGACATTGCTATTATGAGTTCATTCAAATTAATTTCATTGTATGTACTTAATTAATGTCTCTTTAATAAACCTAAATGTCAGTATATTCAAAAACTTGATAATATAATAAAGTGTGTGTTGGATCCTTTGATTGTATGTTCAACTGCAAGAGAATTAGATGGAGAAAGCTTCTTTTAAAAGGATATTTTACCTTAAGTTTATCATGGGATGTATATGGCGCTTCTGGAGCATAGATTCGGAATATATCAGCCAAGCAACATGCTACAAGGAGACGCACATCTTTGTTGGGATTCCTGAGGAAGAATTCAGATGCAAGATGCAAGGCTAAAGGGAGATACTGCTGTTTCTCATCTTCTGAGTCCTGGTCCATGTCCATGAAGGTTTTTACTACCATCTAAGAATTAAAGAAAAGGAAAAAAAAACTTAATCCTTTTTCTACTTTCATTCATAATTACTAAATAATGCTTTTTAAAAGGATGCAACACCATCCACAGTTATTTCACTGCCTAATTATTAGCATTAACATAACTTCCTGGTTAGGACATGCTGCAGAATAGACGTATGACTTTTAAAGGTATGGTGAACTTGATACTGTTAAGTCAACTCTTAAATTAAAAGTCCTCACAAATATGGGCAAAAGCACAGAATAAACCTTAGGCTCAGCAAAAAATGTGTGGCCTAGGCAGAGGAGAGGCGTGGCAACAGTAGCTCTAAGCCACTTTTTCACTCTCCCAATCCTGCTCTAGTGTAATTTAGGCAGCACTATTTTAAGTCATGCCAGTTGCCTGGGGTTGCCCTATAGGTTGAAGTGCTGTGGCTCCACCTCTGCATCACCCCCTATGCAAGGGTTAATAAAGAAGGCCCAAGAGGGCAACCTTATGTTTGACTTCTGCAACACCCATAGCAGAATCCTTCCCCAGCCAGATACAAGGCTTTTAGGGTTCCTTTATGAAAAGAAAAGGAGTACTTGTGGCACCTTAGAGACTAACCAATTTATTTGAGCATAAGCTTTCATGAGCTACAGCTCACTTCATCGGATGCATAGCTTATGCTCAAATAAATTGGTTAGTCTCTAAGGTGCCACAAGTACTCCTTTTCTTTTTGCGAATACAGACTAACAAGGCTGTTACTCTGAAACCTGTCAGGGTTCCTTTATGCCACTCTGGTCTTTTTACTTAGTGTAAATGGGCCAGAGAGGGGGTGAGGGTCTCAGCCTTGTATCCAAGACTACTTACTCAACAGATCTGTAACTAGTGTGTATTCAGACTCATATCTGTTTACATAAGTGACAAATGTGCATTGCTTTTTATTCCTTTTAGCACAACGAGCAGAAACTGAGCTAGACACCATTCACTCTTGTGCATTGTCAAGAAAATTGTTTACTAAATTCCAATTAATTATGCCTGTGCAATCCTACTGAATGCATCTGGGTTGTTAAATAAAGGCACAGTTTGGAGACAAAGATGTTGCAAAAGGCATAACCTTTGAGGAAGGATGATCCAGTGGCTATGACGTTAGTCTAAGACACGGATTCATTGCCACTCTGCCACAGATGTCCAGTGTGACCATGGGCAAGTTACAGTTACTCTGTGCCTTAATTCACAATCTGTAAAATGGGGATAACAGTTTTTCCCCACTTCACAGTGGTATTGTGGGGATAAGTATATTAGAGTATGAAGCACTCAGATACCATGGTAATAAAGGGCATATAAATATAACAGAGAAATAAAGATAGAAAGACAGAACCATAGATCCTGAGGATCTAATTTATACTACAGGAACTTTATTACTAGTAATGCACAAGAAGGAAAGAACCCCACTTGACTTTCAAAGCCCAGACTGAGTTTACAGAGCTGACAATTAGAAATACATTTTTGTATTTAACTATACATCATTCTTTTGCGACTATGCCATTTTGAATGATAATGAAGTGGCTCCTCAGTTATTAAATGTGCCATTGCTTAAAAAGGTGATATGAAAATATTACTGTTTCTTTTTCTTGGAATTGTGGAACCCAACTTTAAGTATAGCAGATAAAACAAATTAAAAAAAAACATCAGTTTGGCTACCAAACCTCCTGGTATTATAATGATTAAGCCTCCTCTAATCTTCACTACCAGCTAACTACCAGCTAACTTCCCCAACATCCAGCCCACTACTGGAGGGCCTTTTGCAAGTTATCAAATCTAAAAGGGAACTTAAAATTAGTCAAAAAGAGCTTTATGGTTGACCTCCATGAGAGCCCAAATTCTATTAATCACCTCCAGTTGATGAAAGTTTACGTCTCTTTGCCTGTTGCCACAAATATACTCCGTAACTACCTTCAGAACCATCATTGAGAAGACAAGCAAAACACCCAAAAAAAAAAAAACATCCTCACGTCCTATACTGACAGTATTTCCGATATTTATGAATATGTTGAATAGGACTGGTCCCAGTACAGACCCCAGAGGGACACCACTATTTACCTCTCTCCATTGTAAAAACTGACCATTTATTCCTACTCTTTGTTTCCTATCTTTTAACCAGTTATCACACCATGAGAGGACCTTCCTTCTTATCCCATGACAACTTACTTTGCTTAAGGAGCCTTTGGTGAGGGACCTTGTCAAAGGCTTTCTGAAAATCTAAATACACTATATCCACTCGATACCCCTTATCCACATGCTTGACCCCCTTAAAAAATTCTAATAGATTCCCTTTACAAAAACCATGTTGACTTTTCTCTCAACAGATTATGTTTATCTATGTCTCTGACAATTTTGTTCTTTCAACCAGTTTGCCCAGTACTGAAATCAGGCTTACCGGCCTGTCATTGCCAGAATCACCTCTGTAGCCCTTTTAAAAAATTGGCGTCACATTAGCTATCGTCCAGTGCCTGGATAGACAGATAGAAAACAGGTTGAACATTCTTAGTAAATGAATGCAATGTAGCAAAGAATCCTAAGAGACCAGATCCTCCAGCTGTCGGATGAAGGTACATAGTGGGCTGGGAGGAGTGGAGAAGCAAATTTTTGCCTCTTTCTAATCTTTAACTGCATTCTCCTCTTCAAGGAAGGCAGGGGATACACAAACACACTTTTTTATTCTCAAACCCCTCCTAGCTCCCCCACCCTACAAAATATCTACCCATGCAGTGTTTTGACCCTAAAAAGGCAAACACACCATGAAGTCCACTAGGGACTTCACTATTGCTACTGATTTTACATGGAAGTTGCTCAGATACTATGGTTATAGCTTGCAGTGTAAAACCTTCAGACAGATGGGGAAACAGTCAGACCCCAGAAATGTTGGAAAGGGAATTTAGTCCATCAAGATGCCATCTAAACTTCAGAAGCAGGAGAAAACCTACAGTTGGAATGCCAAGTTTGGATGTGAGAAGTTCACAATGTGTCCATTTGTCTCTGTCCAATATTCCTGGGGAAATTCTGCATACAACCCCACACCCAAACAACAACAAAAAACCCAAAAACAAACAAAAAAACCCCACCATTACTTACCTTCTCATAACTGTTGTTCTCCAAGATGTGTTGTTCCTGTCCATTCTAATCAGGTGTGTGCACACGCACATGCATGGTAGCCAGAAGATTTTCCCATAGCAGCATCCGTCGGGTCAGTCTGGGCCCTAGAGTCACGCCTTTATGGCGCTCAATATAGACCCCTGCCAAACCGCCACTCCCTTAGTTCCTTCTTGTCGGCTACTCTGACAGAAGGGTAGAAGGGTACTGGAATGGACAATCACATCTCGAAGAACAAGTTACTAGAAGGTAAGTCTGAGTCTGGTATGCTGTACTACGTAGATACAAGCCGCCATGTCTCCTAGAAGTTTCAGGCAGTTCCATGCCATAGTGGTGGGGAATTGTCTGAGACGTCGAATAATGTCGCCCAGGGCTCGAAATCTCGCTTCTGGAAGAATGCCCTGCCGAGTGTCGAATCCAGTACCGACCCTACAAATTCTATTCTCTGAACTGGGGACAGTGTTGATTTCCCCTCGTTCAGTCGCAGGCCCAGTTCGTCAGAAGCTCTTATGAAGGCAACCTGCATCTCTACTTTTGTCCTAGATTGGCCCTTGATCAGCCTGTCATCGAGGTACAGGAACACTTGTACCTGGCGCCTGTGGAGGAACACAGCCACGACTGCCATGCACTTGTGCAATACGCGAAGTGCCACTGACAGGCTGAAAGGAGGACTGTGAACTGGTAGTGGGTCTTGTTCACCACAAACCTGAGGTATTTTCTGTGGGACTGAATTATTGTTATGTGAAAGTACGCATCCTTCAAGTTGAGGGCGGCATATCAGTCTCCTGGATCCAGTGAAGGGATTATGGGGGCCAAACAGACCATGCAGAACTTGAGCTTCTTCACGAATTTGTTGAGTTCTCGCAAGTCTAGCAGCCTGACCCCTTGGCTTTCAGTATTAGGAAATACCAAGAATAGAAACTCCTTCCCTTCTGTTCTTGAGGAACCTCTTCCACTGCTCCTGGCAAAAGGAGTGAGTGCACCTCCTTTATAAGAAGTTGCTCATGAGGGACAGGGAAGTGGGGTGGAAGGGCAGGAAGGCACAGAATTGGATGGAGTATCCCTTCTCTACCGTGTGGAGCACCCAGCAGTCCAAAGTGATATGGGACCATGCACGGTAGGAAGGGGACAGTCGGGAGGAAAAGGTAAGGCAGGGTAGATCCAGTTTTTGTTCTGGTGTGCCGTCCTCGACCGCACCTTCAAAAGGCTGGTTTGGGGAAGGAAGGTGGTTTGGGTTAGCCAGAGCCCTTGCCTGAGGATGGGTGCGGCCTTTTCCTGCCACTCCGGTCCCTCCTCTGGGAACTTTCCTGATGGTTCTGCTAGTATAAACGTGGAGGAGGTTGCAGTCTAAAATGCTTCTGCTGGTTAAAGGAAGTATGGAGGACCAATGATTTGAGAGTGGCTCAAGTCTTTTGGCTACGCAGCCTTTCGTCTGTTTTCTCAGGAAAGAGAGCCGAACCCTTGAATGGGAGGTCCAGAATTGTCTGTTGGACCTCATACGACAGGCCTGAGACCTGGAGCCAGGAGCCCCTTCTCATGGCTATGCCGGTAGCCATCTCACGGGTAGCCGCATCCGCTCAGTCTAGTGTGGCTCATAGCGAAGCTCACAAAATGAGCTTCTCCTCCTCCAACAGAGCCGAAATCTCAGTGCAGGAGTCCTGTGGCAACAGCTCCGCAAACTTCACCACTGCCCTGCATATGTTGTAGCAGTACCTGCTGACAATGACCTGCTGATTAGAGATGTGGAGCTGCAATTAGCCAGTGGAATAGACCTTTCTCCCGTAAAGGTCGAGTCGTTTTGCCTCCTGATTCTTCGGGGAGGGTTCCTGGAAGCCCTGGCGTTCAAGTTGGTTGGCAGCATGAACCATGAGAGAATTAGGCGGGGGATGGGCATACAAATGCTCGTAGCCCCTCAACGCCACGAAGTAGCGCCTTTCGTTGTGCTTAGTCATAGGGGGTCTATGAGGCTAGAGCAGTGGTTCTCAAAGCCGGTCCGCCACTTGTTCAGGGAAAGCCCCTGGTGGGCCGGGCCAGTTTGTTTACCTGCCCCGTCCACAGGTTTGGCCAATTGTGGCTCCCACTGGCCGCAGTTCGCCGCTCCAGGCCAATGGGGGCTGCAGAAAGCACTGCGGGCCAAGGGATGTGCTGGCCGCCCTTCCTGCAGCCCCCATTGGCCTGGAGCGGCAAACTGCGGCCAGTGGGAGCCGCAATTGGCCAAACCTGTGGACGTGGCAGGTAAACAAACCGGCCCGGCCCGCCAGGGGCTTTCCCTGAGCAAGCGGCAGACCGGCTTTGAGAACCACTGTGCTAGGGTCTGTCTCAAAGTTTTTGTGGTGTCAGAGGTGGTCTTTATAAGAGGCAGGACAATATGTGCAGGTCCGGAGGGAGCAAGGATGTCTGCCATTGGATCTATGACCTTCACTACCTCCTCCTCCTGAATGCCCAGGCCCTGGACAACCTGTCGCAGAAATTGCTGTAGCACCCTGCTGTTCTCCATGCGCCTTGTCCAGTCAGGATGAGGAAGAGACTCCCATAAGGGGTGACTGTTCCCTTCCTTCTGCACTAAGGGGTCCCCCAGCACCTGGATTTCTTGGGCCGGTGCTGACGTGGATGGTGTTGCACCCCTCAGTGTTGGAAATGCATACACCAACGCCAGTGCCACAAGTGTCATCGGTGCAAAGGCCATCACTGACGCCGGAGCCATCATCGGTGCTGGAGATGCCGGAGCTCAAACAACTGGGGCCAGTGCAGGCTATGCCAGTGCTGGAGGCGTCGGGATGGAGGTGCCGGGTGGCAATGGGGCTACCCCCAATCCTGCCAATGCCAATGGTGTTGGAGGGGGTATGAATGTGGCTGAAGCCACTGATGTCGCCCTGGAATGTGACCCTTGGCTCCGAACGTGGCTTTGATGAAAAGCCCTGGGAGTCCAAAAGGGCTATTGTGCCAAGGGCTGCCACTGCGCGGGCCATGGTGCCGGGTAAGGGTGGCAATCCCATGTTGACGCAAACCATCTGCTTTTACTCCTACAGGACCAATAGGAGTCCGATCTGACTCTGAAATATCTGAAAAAGAGGACCACAGAGGAGTGGTATTTCTAGGCGCCAACTGTTCGCACCAAGGGCTTTGGGACAGGCATGGTTGCTGGGTCTGTTCCAGTGACGAGCCAGGGTTGGAGATCAGCGAGGCATCATGGTGGGCTTTCCCCTTGAAGGTGCACGGGGAGTGACCGGTGCGGGTGACCAGCCCTGTCTAGGACGGGATGGTGCCATGAGGTGGAGCAGTTCTTGGGCTTCCTCGAATGCCTCCAGAGTCTAAGGGAGGTGCAGCTCCTGGCTTGGCCTCAGCAAACAAGGAGGGTCCGAACTCAACCACCCTTCCTCGCGGGCAGGAGTCGAAGTGACCGTCACCGGTGGTGAAGTGGAAATATTGTAACTCAACTCGGGTCTTACAATGGCTGGCTTCTTAGGCCTAGCAGGGGGAGAATGACCCCTCTCCGGCCTCTTCTTCTTCTGCAGCACCCGGCGATTGAGAATGGTGACTGCGTGTGGCATGTGAGTCACGAGTGGATCCGGGACGGTGCTGTGAGCCCTTGTCATTACTCAGCACCAGAACTCGTGCTGACAGTGCCAGAGCGCTCTGCACTGCTCTACGCTGGCACAGGGTCTGTCAACCCAGGGTCAGACAGGGGGTGGAGTTCAGCCTCCATTAACAGGACCTTCAGGCACTGATCTCTGTCCTTTAATGTCCTGGGCCAAAAGGTCTTGCAGATGGCACAACGATCCTTCTGATGGCTCTCTCCCAAACACTTCCAGCATGAAGTGTGAGGATCGCTTCGAGGCATACACTTGCCACAGGCTTCAAAGCCCGGAGACCCCAGCATCGAGAGAGAGTAGGAGGGAAAACACACTGCGCGCCCCCCACCCAAAAAACTTAAACTACTAACTATTTAATTAACACTACAGAGCTAATGAAAACTATGTATATAGACTGCTCAATGCGCTTGCTGAGGCAAGACCACAGGGAAGTTCCAGCTAACCCTCACTGGCGGTAAGAAGGAACTGAGAGGGTGGCGGGTTGGCAGGGCTCTATATTGCGTGCCATAAAGGCGTGACTTCAGGGGATGCCCAGACCGTCCTGATGGATTCTGCTATGGGAAAATCTTCCGGCTACTGTGCACGCACACACACCTGATTGGAATGGACATAAACAAGCACTCGAAGAATAAAAATTCTGTAAAATCCCGTATTTTATTTGTCAATAAACAAACGTGGAGGCTCCTGCATGGCAGTGGGGAGCACAGGCCACTGGCTGCACAGAGGTGGGAGATCACCTAGCAATCTCCCCATCCCCTTCCGAGACATAGACTTGGCTGTGAGGCTACACCAAACCCTGACACAGTCCAAGGGCTGAGCCTGCCCCAAAAACACCCTGGGGCCCTGCCTTCCGCACCAGGCATTGCAAGATAGCAAGCAAGAGCGACAGTCTTGCATGCACACCCAGCCCTGTGCACCAATCTGGGTGCTATCACAAAAGTATGGGTCCAGGTGCGAGGTGGATCTGGATGCACAGGGTATCATTGGGGGGGGTTCCGGGCGCAGGGGGAAAGGGACTCTGTAGGGGGCTCCAGGTGCAGCTGGTTGGGGCTCAGTGGGGTGGAAGCCTGGGTGGTCCAGATGCAGAGGTGGGTCCAGATTCAGGGGGGAGGGGCTCCGTGGAGCGTTCAGGTGCAGAGGGGTGAGGCTCAGCGGGGGAGTCTGGATTCACGGGGGCGCGGCCAATGGAGAGCAGCTCCCTGTACAGTGACCCCTCTTCCCGCGTCTAAGGAGCAATGGGAACAGGAAGCAGGGGGGAAAGGGTATGTGTGGGGGTGGGGGGGAAAGAGGTTTCTGGGGGCAGGTCTGACCCAGATCCTCCTAGCAGGGATCAAGGAAGTCCCATCATCCCCCGCCCCCAGCCCAGCCACGACCACCAGCTGGGGCATCCCCAGCTCCTCCCCCACTCCTCTGCAGTGATTTATCTCTTCACCAGCTGCTCTGGGCACCTAAAACAATGCACCCATGCTGCTGGGGAGGCCTGCATGACCGCTCTGGCAGCTTCCCTTTGCTTCCCCCTCAGAAGTCATTCTTCTGCAGGGAAGTAAAGAAATCTGCTGGGGATATGAATTCTGCACCCACACCGTGGCGAAGAATTCCCCCAGGAGCAATCCAAGCATCCTCCTCATAGCAATTAGACCTCTGACTTTAATACCATATATAAAATTCCTCAAAGATGTCTTCTTTATTAGGAGACTCTTTATTACTAAAGCCCTGCAAATCTGCGGATATCTGCAGATCATGTTTGGGAATTGCAGATCAGATGAGGATAACAAAATTTTAATCCGCACTGAGCTCTATTTATTACCACTGGATTAAATGTACTTTTAAAACATTTTGCTTTAGGACTGCATCCCAATCAGGTGTAACTGCTTAGGACAGGTTCCTTTGGGAAAGAAGCTCTGATTATCTATGCTTGACCTTGGTAATGCAGGGATAGTTTAGACTAGAGGTTCTCAACCTGCAACCCAATCAGCACACATCTGTAGCCTATGTGACATCCTCAGGGCCATACAGATAGTATTGGCCCACAATAGTAAACAGGTTGAGAACCACTGCGATAAATGTAAATCCCAGTATAATTTTCCCAGTATGTCAAGGTATTAAAAGTCCCCATCCCCAAAAATTTACAATCTAAGGGATAGCTGCTATAGAGAAACTATATCAAAGGTATTTTTGCTTTTGTAGAAGAAATAACCCTGGAGCACAGAGTTGCTGCAGAATCCCACTCTCCCAACCCACTACTGTAAACAGACACACAAAGTGTATCTCAAGAAAACTAATGTGGACATCACAAGCTGAGAGGAGCAAGCAACTACCGACCGCAATGGAGCCACATCCTCCATCAGCCAGGGGCCTGCTTGCCCTTGATGCTGAAGACAGAGAAAGCTCCCAGCAGGCAGCTGGCCCACCAGGAAATGCCTGTACCTACTGCGGGCAGATCTGTGGTTCCAGGATTGGACTCCAGAGTCATCTCCGGACCCATATGTAAATCCATGGTAGAGACCATCCTCGAATCGAGGGATCGCCAATGATAAGTCTTCTGTAGACCATTGGCCCTACCAAATTCATTGTCAATTTTGGTCAATTTCAGGGTCAGAGGATTTTAAAAAACGATCAGTTTCATGGTTTCAGATGTTTATATCTGAAATTTCACTGTGTTGCAACCCTGGGGGTCCTGACACAAAAGGGGATTGGGGAGAGGGGTTGCAAGGCTATTGTAAGGGGGTTGTAGGATTGCCACCCTTATTTCTATGCTGCTGATGGTAGGGGTGCTGCCTTCAGAGCTGGACAGCCAGAGAGCAGTTACTGCTGGCTGGGTGCCCAGTTCTAAAACCAATGCCACTGTCAGCAGCAGCACAGAAGTGAGGATTGCAGGGTATGGGGAGTGGGTTACCACATGTCCTGGTCTCCCACCTGGGTCAGGGGCTGACAGACACCCTCACCTCTGTGCTGCCCTTCAGAGCTCTGCTCCCAGCCAGCAGCCGGAGCAGAGCTTCCTGCAGCTGGGTCTGACCCAGCTCTGGGAGCAGCTCCCATAGGGGAAAAGGAAATCCCATGCCTCCCCAGCCCAGGCCAGGACTAGCAGCTGGAGCCCAGCGCATGATAGGAGCCCCTGGCTGGAGAGCACCCAATCCTGCCCCTCCCCTACAACAGCCAGATTTCACAGGTGGGGGGGAAATCACATTTCACAGTCCATGACACGTTTTTCACAGACTTGAATTTGGTAGGGCCCTATTGACAGGATACAACAAACTCCTATCTGTTGAAATTCTCTCTCTCTCTCTCAGGGTTCTGCATTCAGCAGCTCATTCACTGCCAGAACTTCCTTCTGTCATGTCTACACTTTTATCTATTGCTGGGGCCTCAGCAAGGACCAGTGTCATGCTTTGGCATGGAAGGGGCTTGACGCCAAGCCAGAGGGGTGAGATCCAACTATTCCTGACATATCAGCTGCGAGGGTGAATACCTTGGGAACAGAAGGGACAGTTGGCAGCCCTGTATCAAAGGATGCATCAATGTAGGACTAGTCTTTGACCCTCTGACACTACGAACATCAACATTTATTTTGCTTTCCTCTACTTGCTATACTAGGGGACCCACTCATACTTTGACAAATACTTATAAGTCCCAACACAACTGATGTATATATATTTTAGCCTACATAATAATAATAATAGCTCACAGTTGTAACGGGAAAATATTAGCAAACTTTATTTAAATATTTATGAATTAGGAACCACTGAGATGCTCTGAATATATTTGGCTGTGTGATGGAGGGCCTCTATGATAGCCTCTTACAGCTAAGAATTTATGACTGCCTTAGATTCTCTGGCACATTCAACACAACCATTCAGTGAGCAGATACACTGGACAGATACCTACTGTTGACTATTGCCAAAGTTCTGATGACTTAGTATCTCTCAATAAGAGTTACCATTTTACCAATAATTTGCAGTAGTTGCCAAGGATGATGAGAGAATCAGATGCATAATGCAGTTCCTGAAATCATGAAAAAGGCAGAAAAATTTCAGAGTAGTTTTATTACCATAGGGTAGCAGCTAAAGTTGAGATGAACTTACTGTTCAACAGCAGATATTTCTAAGAGCTCTAACGTCCAAATGCATATTCAGATCATTATTAGGCTCTGACGTATATTGAGTGGTGCAAATTTGGAATAATTTGTTCAAGGGGTTCCTGAGACGTAGCAAGGGGGAGAAAGACCTGTCAGTAACATTTTCTGGTTTTTAAAACCTCTCTATGCACACCTGGGGCTCAAATTATGTCACACCCCTTCCCCCCCAAAATGATATAATCAGATTGCATTTGATCTAAGTTAGTGTTCAGCATCCAGTTCCACATCATGGAAGCAAGCTTTTAAAAGTTAGCTAGGGTGGATTTTTACAACCAGCTTGAACCTGGGATCCATATTACAGACAGTGGATTTGAACATGCACTGCAAGACTGCTTCACTGTACTATGGGAACCAGCTGTGCAGGAGCACAGCTTATCTCACACACTCACTCAGGTGGCTCAGGACAACAAAATAATGTTGATGTTCGTAGTGCCAGACAGTCAAAGACTAGTCCTACATTGATGCATCCTTTGATATTGGGCTGGGTGTGAGTTCAAGTGCAGGCTTTGGGTCATTTCTGTGAAATGCTGTGCACATTATTACCCTCAGCCTGTAGTCTGCTTGGGCTGAGGGGCTGCTTTTGGAAGTTTTTCCATCCAGTGCAGGCAATATTATAAGGTAATCTTTGCCAAAACATTGTTAAGATAAAGTTGAGCTCTCTGTTAAATAATCAAACTGCTGTAAAATCCACATGCATACTTAATTTTCCAAGCAATCTGCTATGCTTCGTTAGGGGCTGGGGTACAATCAGTGGTGCACACTTGAGGTCAGATACTCCGGGGTAACTCAGATACAGCACCCACTCATCAAAAGGAGCTGACCTAAAACACAAATGCATAGGGAGATTGTTTTAAAAATTGGTACATGCAAGCTATTCTCCAAGATAAATCTTTTTTTAGGAATGGATTCATTGTCTTACCAGAGGCCTACTAGCCAGAAGTTGACATGAAAAATGAGGGGACAATTAGCACCTCTGAAGTGCAAAAAGCAATAAACTGGTGAGAAGCTAACCTACCCTCATGAAGTTTCCTTGTTGTTAAAACAAAAGGTAGCCTTCCCTTTCTGATACTGTTAGCTACCGAAGCAGACAACTACTTTTGTGCCTGTTTCTACTGTAAGACAGAGAGCGCTATAGTCTCAGAGATCTGACATGGTAATATAACTCTCTCTGGTTCTGAGAAAACTCTAAAGGTACCTGTGTTATCCCCTAAATACATAGAGAAAGGTTTGAACAAGAAATTGCAGAATAAAGCTATAATCATTGATTGTAAGTTCTAGGAGCGTTTTTGTTCTGTGCTTGTACAATACCTAGCATACCTGGCCCATGACTAGGGCTCCCAGGCACTACTGTAATACAAATAATAATAGTAAACCCTCTGAGGAAACAGCACCTGTCTGAATTACTGATCTACTTTGAGCTTTCAACAACAATATTCATCTTACAGACCACACCATCTAATTGGCTATACTACTTTCCCTTTGGTCTAATCTACATAAAGAGCTTTTCTTTGGAGACTTAACTGCTGAGTAGATCAGAACCAAACAAGTCTTAACATTTGTAATTTACACTGCTTTATTAGCTTCACTTTATTAAAAGCATATTTTTTGTTGAAATTTTTGATTGTTTTACTTGCATTGACCTACTCCAATGAGAATCTCTCCTTTATCTAGAAACCTTGCTGTGATAAACACATTAGAGTACATGACTATTTCTTATGTTGAACCAGCATACAAGTGAATGAATGATTCAAGAATTATGTATGAGGACTTTTATTGAGATGTTAATTCTTGATGTTTTAAGCTCGTGTTTAACTTTTTTAAAAGAAAAGCAATTACAGACATACCTGAAATAACTGAAAATGGAATGTACAATCTTAATACTATCATTACATTATGCACAATTAGAACTTCACAAAGTACACACATACACAGCGTGTCAAATGGAATTGATAAAAAGATTTGACTATTACACAAAAAGCGGGAGAGGGGGAAGAAGAGGGACATAACTAATCTCCAGGTTGGATTTTCATAAGAAAATCAGCAGAATGACCATTTTTTCTATTGTAGGTCTGCACACTCTCAAGTAAGAACAGGTTAGAAGGATAAACTAATGAACATATGCTTTGACCCAAACTGTCTCATATCAGAACCTAAAACAAAATGAAGGAAATATTTGTCATCTAAAGTTTTGATGCACCTTCTCTACAAGACCAGCGCTGTCACAATTTTTTTAATATGTTAGACAGAGGCCCATGTTAAAATATAGGAATTGCCAAGTCGTTTGAATGAGTGTCACAGTTAAGGGCCTACAAAGTCAGTAAACTTTATAAACTTATCTAAATCGCAAGTTTGAATCTGACCGAGAATCTCAGTGATCAAACTGAGAAACATTGCATTCTAGACTTTCTGAATGTCACTGAATTTAAAGGTGATTTCTGAAACAGAACTGCATCCCTCCCATCTAAAGATATGGAATATTTTAAAAAGTGTACATTTCATAGAATTTTTTTTAAATCTACCATATAGATCTGTTTTCTGAAAACACAAAAACAAACTACAATTTCTGGAATAAAAATACACCTTTAGTTACTGTTCTTATTATTTCTTTGTTGTAGTGACCAGAATCTCATATCAAGGTTCTGGAGCCATCATGCTAGGTATGTACTGTTCAAATGTGTAAAACAGACTATCAAGAAACCTCACAATCTAGGATTATTAGAAGATGCAAGTGGATAAGCAGAAAATGGGAGAGGGGCACAACAGTAGGGACTGATACATTTGCATAAATTAGTATTGGTGGGAACAGCAGTCACAGATGGGCCCAATCTAATCAATACCAGATGACAACAATTCACAGGCACTGCAGCAGAGGAAGGTCATGAACACAACCATGGAGAAATCCTAGAGTTCAGAGAAAACACACTCAGCCCCAAAATTTCAGACAGTATGTATGATTTTATTCTATTTTGACTAACGTAATTAACATTGATAGTGTACTGTAATGAGGAGTTTAAAATTCTAGGGAAAAGTTTTGTATGACCGTAACTCCTTCACTATTAAACACGAGTTTGATAATGCCATGGCTTTTTTCATAAAGCCCAAAGTGATACTTTAAAACCAACACTGTCTGTTTTGTTTCTAAGCAGGTATTACTGTACTATCCAAGCACCAAAGCTGTTACTGCAACAGGCAGTATAAATATGACATCTGATAAGTACTCTGTTTTAGAGAACAGGAAGGAGAATTTTATCATCATCATCATAACAGGTTTCAGAGTAACAGCCGTGTTAGTCTGTATTCGCAAAAAGAAAAGGAGTACTTGTGGCACCTTAGAGACTAACCAATTTATTTGAGCATAAGCTTTCGTGAGCTACAGCTCACTTCATCGGATGCATACTGTGGAAACTGCAGAAGACATTATATACACAGAGACCATGAAACAATACCTCCTCCCACCCCACTCTCCTGCTGGTAATAGCTTATCTAAAGTGATCATTCTCCTTACAATGTGTATGATAATCAAGTTGGGCCATTTCCAGCACAAATCCAGGTTTTCTCCCCCTTCTCCCCCCCACACACAAACTCACTCTCCTGCTGGCGATAGCTCATCCAAACTGACCACTCTCCTTACAATGTGTATGATAATCAAGGTGGGCCATTTTCAGCATAAATCCAAGTTTAACCAGAACGTCTGGGGTGTGGGGGGGAGGGTGGGGTAGGAAAAAACAATGGGAAATAGGCTACCTTGCATAATGACTTAGCCACTCCCAGTCTCTATTTAAGCCTAAATTAATAGTATCCAATTTGCAAATGAATTCCAATTCAGCAGTTTCTCGCTGGAGTCTGGATTTGAAGTTTTTTTGTTGTAAGATAGTGACCTTCATGTCTGTAATTGCGTGACCAGAGAGATTGAAGTGTTCTCCGACTGGTTTATGAGTGTCATAATTCTTGACATCTGATTTGTGTCCATTTATTCTTTTACGTAGAGACTGTCCAGTTTGACCAATGTACATGGCAGAGGGGCATTGCTGGCACATGATGGCATATATCACATTGGTGGATGTGCAGGTGAATGAGCCTCTGATAGTGTGGCTGATGTTATACCTGTGATGGTGTCCCCTGAATAGATATGTGAGCACAGTTGGCAACGGGCTTCGTTGCAAGGATAGGTTCCTGGGTTAGTGGTTCTGTTGTGTGGTATGTGTTTGTTGGTGAGTATTTGCTTCAGGTTGGGGGGCTGTCTGTAGGCAAGGACTGGCCTCTCTCCCAAGGTTTGTGAGAGTGTTGGGTCATCCTTCAGGATAGGTTGTAGATCTTTAATAATGCCTTGGAGGGGTTTTAGTTGGGGGCTGAAGGTGATGGCTAGTGGCGTTCTGTTATTTTCTTTGTTAGGCCTGTCCTGTAGTAGGTGACTTCTGGGAACTCTTCTGGCTCATCAAAATAGGAAAACTCTGCCAAAGAGATAGATGGTGGTTATATTTTGTTCTGAAGGCAACCATAGGTCATAATCAGTTCAGCATCAGTGGGCCAGCTGCAGAGAAGATTCTGACTCTTGCTCTCAAGTCTCTCTCTTGTCAAATGAAAGTTTGTTCTTTCTTGAGAATCACAGCAGTTGCAGACAGACAGTCTTGATCATGGTGAGTGAGGTAGCTTTATAGAGAGTCTCGACTCAAGTCCACTGAAGACTATGACTATCAGAACCAAGATTTATATTTAAGTTTGAATTCAATGAGAGCCAGTTCTGCGATGGGAGCACCCAGTTGTGCCCTCATTTTCCTGCCAGCCTAAATTTAGGTCTGTATCTCACCGTAGCGTAAAGAAAGTTAGATGTTGACCAATCAAACTCTAGCAGGAGACGGCACAGAACTGGATCAGACCTGAAGTCCCTCTGACAGTGGCCAGCATGAGATTATTTAGAGGCAAGTGCAAGAACTCTTCAATAAGCAGCTGTGGAATAAGAACATAAGAATAGCCATTCCAAGTCCGACCTATGCTCCATTATGCTGTCCTTTCTAACTGTGGCCAGTGCCAGATGTTTCAGAGGGAAAGAACAGTAAAATGGTAATTTTGAATGATCCAACCCATCGCCCAGTCCCAGTTTCTAACAGTTGGAAGTTTACAGACACCCAGAACCGATCTCTCCCACCCCAATTAGGTCTCATCCTGCTCTCTAATAATTAGACGTTGGCATAGTTCCAAAGCGTAAGGTTTAATATACACTCCAAAATGTTTGTCGCCATTAGGTCAACTCCGGATATTCCTGATATCCATATGAATATTCAATCACTTTTTCATTTTTAAGTTCCCGGCTCCAATAATTTCCTATGGAGGTGAGTTCCACAATTTAATTACTCGTGTGAAAACTTATCTTCATCTGCTTTGACCTTTCCACCTTTTAATTTCATTAACTTCCCCTTGTTCCTGTGTTATGATACAGTGAGAACAGAAGTTCCTGATCCACCTTCTCTATACCATCACTATTTTATACACTGTCAGTATGTCCCCCCTTATTCATATCCTTTCTAAGCTAACCAATCCCTACCTTTTCAATCTCTCTTCACATGAGTTTTTCCCATATCCTTGTCTCTGAACCATCTCTACTTCTGTAATATCCTTTTAAAATGGGCCCCCAAGTATTATTACATAATATTCAGATGGGGCCAAACCATTGATTTATATACAGGCAGCATAATATACACTATATTATTTACCATATCATTCCTTATGCAACCTAACTTTGTGTTCGTTTTATTGACTGTAGATGTACTGAGCAGAGTTTCTCACTGAACTGCCTACAGCGGTGCCAGGTCCCTTCCTTGAGTTGATACAGTTAATTTAGAACCTTGTAAAGTGTACAAGTTGTTTACATTTTTCCCTCCACCATGTGTTAGTTTGCATTTATTGAAACTGACTTTAATTTGCCATTGTGTTGCCCATTCATCCCAGCTTATTTAGCTCTCTCTAGAGTTCCTCTCAGTCTTCTCTGGCCCTGACTAAACTAAATAACTCTGTGTCATCTGCAAGTTTTGCTGCCTCACAATTCACCATCCTTTCCAGATGATTAACAAATATATTAAACACCACAGTGACCTCCATGAATTCAGCCCTGTCAGCTGGGAGCTTGGCGGGCCCCCCCACCCGCAGCTCCCGGCCGAAGGGGGACCTGGGAGCTCTGAGACACCTAGGGCAGCGGGGCCCCTGGAGCTCCCAAGCCCCCCCAGGCTGTGGGGGTCCCCAGAGCTCAGAGTGGCCCCCACAGCTGCCCAACCCCACAGTTGGGCTCCCCATTTTGTCAGGGATATTTTTAGTAAAAAAGTCAGGGACAGGTCACGGGCTTCCCTGAATTTTTCTTTATTGCCTGTGACCCATCTGTGACTTTTACTAAAAATATCTGTGACAAAAATCTTAGTCTTAACCATATATTGTTGAAATAATTTACATTGTATATAGTATATTTCCGTCAAACTAAGGAATTTCAGTCATCAGTTAACATCCTAAAAGCAGGGGAGGGGCCAGGGTCTAGCTTAGGTTTAGACACACAGGTATTCATGAGTATGCAAATACTCATTATGAACATGCAACCACAGAAACTGTATTAACAGTAAATGTATATACATACTTTTGAAAATATCTGGCCCATATGTCAAATGTATGGAGAAAGACACTGAGAAAGATCTAGCAATAAAGCGTTTAGTTTATGTAGAAAAGTGCTTAATGAAAACAAAGGATTTTATTTAAAAGTCTTTTAAAGAAAATCTTAATCTTGCTCTGCAATAGTAACATCACTACTTAATGATTTATACCTACAACCAGCTCAGTTTAGATCTGGTCACTCACTGCAGGCTGTTGTCAGATATTACATAGTACTGATGACAATATTAGGGCTTTGGGTTCCTTGATCATGGTGTTCTCAAAAGGAGCATACTAGAAAGAGATGGGGGGGAGGGATCCATCTGATGAAGGAGAGGAAGAACATCTCTGGATACCAACTCGCCAACCTAGTGAGGAGGGCTTTAAACTAGGTTCAAAGGGAGCAGGTAATAAAGGCCTAGAGACAGGTATAAAAGGAGGTGACCTTAACAGAGGGTTAAATGTTGGGAAAGGGAGGAGGAATGGAAAATTGCAGTAGGATCATAGAAGCATCAACAGAGAAAACACTGGGGAATCTCAAAAAGAAAAGGAGTACTTGTGGCACCTTAGAGACTAACCAATTTATTTGAGCATAAGCTTTCGTGAGCTACAGCTCACTTCATCGGATGCATCTGTCCTCCACATCTTAGATGTATATTCCCCATACTCCTTGCATTTGCATATAAATAGGAAGAACTGGAATATTAATACATAAGCTAAATGATGACTTAACTGACATCAGTGAGACTTGGTGGGATAAATCTCATGACTGGAATACTGGTATACATGAGTATAGATGTTCAGGAAGGAAACGGAAGGGGAAAAAGGGAAGAGGTGTTGAATTATACATCAAGAATATATACACATCTGTTCTGAGGAGTGGGTGGGTGAGATTCTGTGGCCTGCGCTGTGCAGGAGGTCGGACTAGATGATCATAACGGTCTCTTCTGACCTTAGTATCTATGAGAGACACACCAGTTGAAAGTCTCTGGATGAAGACAAAAGGGGAGAAAAACAGGGACAATGTCACTGTAGGCGTCTAATATAGACCACCAAATCAGGAGGAGGACGTGGATGAGGCATTTTTAGAACAAACAATAGATATATCCAAAACAAAAAAGACCTGGTAGTAATGGGAAACTAACTACCCAGATATCTGTTAGAAAAGTAATATGGTAAAACATAAATGTCTAAATTCTTGGAATGTATTGGGGACAACTTCTTGTTTCAGAAGTTGGAGAAGTAAAGGAGGCCAGCCATTTTAGACTTAGTTCTTACTAATAGGGTAGAACTGGTTGAGAATCTGAAGAGGGAAGTCAATTTGGCTGAAAGTGATCATGAAATGATAGATTTCATGATTCTAAGGAGTGAAAGCAGCAGAATAAAGACAATGGACTTCAAAAAAACAGAATGCAACACACTCAGAGAACTGGTAGGTAAGATGCCATGGGAAGAAAATGTAAGGGCTAAATGAGTTTCTGAGAAACTGCCAGCTCTCCTGGAGACAATATAAAAAGCACAACAGCAAACTATCCCAAGACAAAGAAAAGACAGAAAAAATAGTAAGAGTCCAATATAACCCCAACAGGAGTTCTTTATGACACCCCTCCCCCCCACCTCACCCCCCAAAAAACAAAAAAGAATCCTAAAAAAAGTGCAAACATGGACAAATCCCTAAGAATGAATTCCAAGTAATAGCACAAGAATGTAGGAACAAAATCAGAAACGTTAAAGCATAAAATGAGTTCACCTAGAAAGGGACATAAAAGGCAATAAGAAGAGGTCCTTTAAATGCATTAAAAGAGAAAGGTGAAGGAAAGAGTAGGTTGTCTTCTTAGCAGGGGAGGACAGGTAACTGATGATATCAAGAAGGCTGAGGTGTTTAATACCTATTTTAATTCAGTCTTCACTAAAATGGTGACCAGATACTCAGCACAATTAATGTTAACAAAGGGGAAGGAATGCAAAATAATAGGGAAAGAACAGGCTAAATAATATTTAGATAGGTTAGAAGTATTAAAGTCAGCAAAGCTTGATGAAATCCACCCTAGGACACTTAAGGAACTAGCTAAAGCAATCACGGAACTGTTAATCTTCATCAAGAACTCATGGAGGATGGATGAGGTCTCAGAAAACTGGAGAAGGGCAAGCATAATACCCATCTTTTAAAGGGGAACAAAGAGGACCAGGGGAATTATACGCTAGACAGCTTAACTTCATTACCTGGAAAGACACTGGAACAAATTATTAAGTGATCAATTTGTAAGCACCTAGAGGATATTAGTGTTGTAAGTAAAAGCCACCATAGATTTGTCAAGAACAAATCATGCCAAACCAACCTAATTTCCTTCTGTGATGGGACTACCGGCCTAGTGAATAGAGGGAAGCTACAGATGTAATATATCTTGAGTTTAGTAAGGCTTTTGACACTGTCCCACATGACATTCTCATAAGCCAACCAGGGAAATGTGGTCTAGAATCTGAAACTACAATAAGGTAGGGGAATACACAACTAGTTGACTGTACTCAAAGAGCAGTTATCAATAGTTTGCTGTTAATTTGGAATGACATATCTAGTGGGGTCCCACAGGAGTCTGTCCTGGATCAAGTGCTATTCAATATATTCAATGATTTATAATGGATTACAAATTGAATATGAAATCAACAATGTAATGCAGGTGCAAAAATGGCTAATATCATTCTGGAATGTATTAATAGGAGTTCTATATATCAGACACAGGAGGTAACTATCCTGCTCTACTTGGCACTGGTGAGGCCTCAGCTGGAATACTGTGCCCAATTCTGGCCAGCACACTTTAAGACATATATGGACAAATCGGAGACAGTCCAGAGGAGAGCAACAAAAACAGTAAGAGGTTTAGAAAACCTGACCTATGAGGAAAGGTTTAAAAAACTGGGCATGTTTAGTCTTGAAGAAAGAAGTCTGAGGGGGACAGCTGACAACAGCCTTCAAATATGTTAAGGGCAGTTATAAAGAGGATAGTGATCAATCATTCTTCCATGTTCACTGAAGGTAGGACAAGAACTAATAGGCTTCATCTGCAACAGGTCAGATTTAGGTTAGCTATTACGAAACAACTTTCTAATGATAAGGATATTTAAATATTAGAATAGGCTTCCAAGGGAGATTGTGGAATTCCTGTAATGGGAGGTTTTTAAAAACAGAATAGACAAACACTAGTCAAGGATGGGCTAGATGTACTTGAGTTTGCATCAGCGCAAGGGTCTGGACTTGATGACATCTCGTGTTCCTTTCCTGCCCTACATTTCTATGACGACTCTAGTCCACTCCCCGTCCCCTTTTTTATTGTACAGGTTGAACCTCTCTAATCTGGCCCCTTCAGGACCTGACCGGTGCTGAACCAGATAATTTGGTGAACCACGGAAGGTCAATATTGTAGCGAGCAGGTCTCTTTTTATTTTTATCTCGCCGAGGTGAATAAACTGAATAACGCTTGCAACGCTGCCTAGCTAAGGCTTACTGGTTCTCTTCATAACAAAGTGTTAGTGTTATTACACAATTTTACTGTATTGGCACAAGGAAATAAGTAGATAAGGCATAAAAAACAAAATCAAATCATGCCGGACCACGGATGTTGCTGGACCAGAGAGGTTCAACCTATAGTACTATCTGTGCTGTGACAGACAGGTGGAATTAACTTATATTCAAGTACTTTAATATGGGAAAAAACATAGCAATACACAGGTGTCTCTCCATATTTTGAGATTGACCTTAAGGTTTTTCCATTCTGCTTTTACTATCTTCAAGGCCCCTTGTCACTGGGAAGAATTTACTTTGGTCACAGAGTCTTCCCTATGCGGCTTCCATGCTCAGCCAATGGCATGAAGATCTCTGGCTACTGGGCAGGACAGGTGGAATGCACTAATCTTGCTCTGCTGGTTCTGTTTTACTGCAAAGGAAACATTCCTGGAATTTCTGCTTAACTGAGCAAGAACCATCACACTTGGATAAGCTGCTATGTCTTACAGAGGAAAATAAGCCAAACAGATACATCTCTGAGGTGAGGGTAAAAAAAAAAAGAAAAAAAATCTCCTGACCCTCCTAGGTAAGTAGAGAAGGAAACGTTGGATAGAAGTATGGAGAGAGAGAGAGAGCGAGTGAGCGCAGTTATCTGTTCTTAATGGAAAAAAGAAAATTTCAGGTAACAGTATTGACATATCCTTTACTATGAGATTTCAATGTTTGCACTTAGGGGACAAACTAATTTGTTAATCAGAGGCAGAAGGCATATGTGACATTGCACCCCATAATTATTTATGGAAATATGCTTATGAATGTATATATGACATAACTGGAATATGTTTTATGCTACATATGCCATGTAACATATCTTTGTAAAGCAGTGGCTCTCAAATTTTTTTACTGGTGACCCCTTTCACATAGCAAAGCTCTGCGTGCGAGCCCCCTTATAAATTAAAAACACTTTTTTATATCTTTAACACCATTATAAATGCTGGAGGCAAAGCGGGATTTGGGATGGAGGTTGACGGTTCGCGACCCCCCCATATAATAACCTCGGACAATGGATCTCGGAAGACTCCAATCCACATAAGAAGTCTACCTGAGGACGTTCAGGGTAGCATGTGAACAATGGCTGCCTGCAAGTTCTGAGTCATGCATGGACATGTGACTTGCCCACGTGACTCCAAAACTCCATTCTGTCGCTGGTTTGAGCATTGACCTGCTAAACCCAGGGTTGTGAGTTCAATCCTTGAGGGGACCATTTAGGGATTGGGGCAAAAATTGGGGATTGGTCCTGCTTTGAGCAGGGAGTTGGACTAGATGACCTCCTGAGGTCCCTTCCAACCCTGATATTCTATGATTCTACACAGGGGGAGGGAAGGGTGTCCACCCACAAGAGAAAGTCTATTTAAACCCCTGGGAGACCCCTCCATTTTGTCTTCAGCTGGCTCAAGAGATATCCTTTGGGGGTGGAGAGGCTACCTGAAAGAAACTGGAACAAAGAACAGTAACCACGGGGATGTCAGTGTTTGCTGGACCCAGACTAGAAGGAGCCTAGTCTGTAAAAGAAGCTTACAGGAACATCTCTGAGGGTGAGATTTCATCTGTAATCACTTTCTTACTGTATTAGGTTTAGACTTGCGAGTTTTATTTTATTTTACTTGGTAATTCACTTTATTCTGTCTGTTACTACTTGGGACCACTTAAATCCTACTTTTTGTATTTAATGAAATCACTGGTTTCAGAGTAGCAGCCGTGTTAGTCTGTATCCGCAAATAGAAAAGGAGGACTTGTGGCACCTTAGAGATTAACAAATTATTTGAGCATAAGCTTTTGTGAGCTACAGCTCACTTCATCGGATGCATTCAGTGGAAAATACAGTGGGGAGATTTACACACACAGAGAACATGAAACCATGGGTGTTACCATACACACTGTAACGCCCCGCTCTCCTGCTGGTAATAGCTCACCTTACCTAATCATTCTCGTTACAGTGTGTATGGTAACACCCATGGTTTCATGTTCTCTGTGTATATAAATCTCCCCACTGTATTTTCCACTGAATGCATCCGATGAAGTGAGCTGTAGCTCACGAAAGCTTATGCTCAAGTAAATTTGTTAGTTTCTAAGGTGCCACAAGTCCTCCTATTCTTTTTAATGAAATCACTGTTTACTTATTAATTAACCCAGAGTACGTATTAATAACTTCGGGGGGAGGTGGGGACACAAACAGCTGTGCATATCTCTCTATCAGTGTTATAAGAGGGCAAACAATTTATGAGTTTATCCTGTATAAGCTTTATACAGAGTAAAACGGATTTATTTGCGGTTTGGACCCCATTGGGAGCTGGGCATCTGAGTGTTAGAGACAGAAACATTTCTTAAACTGTTTTCAATTAAGCCTGCAGTTTCTGGGACGTAGTTCAGACCTGGGTCTGTGTTTGTAGCAGGCTAGCGTGTCTGGCTCAAACCAGGCAAAGCACTGAAGTCCTAAGCTGCCCGGGGAAACAGGCTCATGGGTAGTCTCAGCAAATCAGTTGGCAGATCCAAGGGAGTTTCTGTGGTCCAACCTGTCACAGCATAAACTGGCTGGAGAGCAAAACAATGCAAAATAGTTTCCCCTGTGCTACCTCAATCTTGACATTTGCACTGCATCGTGTTTGTGATGGTAACATAAGGAGGAAAATGAAGAGTTCCTATAGGAAGTCTGCCCCATGGAAAGATTGTGAGAGCTGGTCTACACTTAAAAATTAGATCAACCATAGCTACACCACTCAGGCACTGTGTGAGGTAGTTAAATTGACCTAATCCCTAGTGTAGATGCAGCTAGGTTGGTGGAAGAATTCTTCCGTTGACAAACTACCGCCTCTTAGAGAGGTGCAGGAAGTGTCTATACTTCTGCTCTACAGTGGTACAGCTGCAGTGCAGATATACCTTTATACACAATACCAGCATTCCCAGAAGTGGCATTCAAAGTTGAACCAAAGGTTTTCTGGAATTCATGAACTCTTGAGCTGCGACCTTCATTTTCTTTGTCCATTAAGAGGAAGACCACATTATTTCTGAATATTTATTCAGACTCTAGGTGCATGATCCAATGTAGGGTATCATCTAGCTTCCCATGATTTACTTCTGGGGGAATTCTGCTTCACTGCGTGTGCGCAGAATTCATGGCTCCCAATTTCTCTGCTTACCTGCAGAAAAATGATTTCTGATGGGGAAGCCGCAAGAGCAGTCATGCGCCCACTCCCTGGCAGTGCAGACAGGTTGGTCTGGGCACCGAGAGAGGCCAGTAGAGGCGTAAATCACCATCAGGGGAGAGGGGGAGTGGGGGGTGCGCAGCTGGGTAGTTGTGTGTGAGAAGGAGAGAGAGAGAGACAGAGACAGACAGACAAAGACATTCTGTCCCTCTCGTTCACTACTGCAGCATGCTCAACATGGAGGGGCATGGCTTTGGGGTATTTCTGAAGAGGTAGGCGTAGGGCAAGCTCTCTTCCCTCTGACAGAGGAGAATGTAGCAGCCTGCCTGCTTAGTGAATTGTTCCCATTGTTCTTAGTGAATTCCCACAGGAGTATAAAACAGGTGTAAAATTTAAGGATCCTTACATTGCCAGAGTGGTGGAAAGGAGGCTTATTATAAAGGCCAGTAGGGCTGTAGTGATTAGAATAGGTCTAAATTTTTAGACTGAAAAAATTTCCTAGCAAAATGTGCTCCATGAACAGTTTGCTACTGACCTTTTTGGAGATGGACAGTAGCCAGTATAAACTGTGAGTTTGAGTCCCCAGCCGTCACTTGCTCTTTGGTGGCCTATGATGTAAAACTGAGCTTATGGCTGTATATATTTGTTAATAATTAGAAGTAAAGGGTCAATACTAGCTACATTACTATGAGACAGAGGGGGTTTGATGATTTCCTTAAGTGCTCCCCATTCCCATTCTCCATTAAATAAATTACCAAAATAATTGAAACTAGCTAGATTATAGTGCACTATTTTAACAAAAAAATGCAGAATTTTAAAATATTGTACACAGAATTTTTAATGTTTTGGTGCAGAATTAATTTTTTGGTGCAGAATTCCCCCAGAAGTAATGATTTGGATTGCTTATTGGGTGTCCACTACAGCTCTGTCCCAGGACTATGATCTTAATAGGGGGTCATCTAGAAAAGGATAAATGTGAATCCCTGTTTCTGAGAACTGCAACCAACATTTTCATAAATGCTCTTTGTGCAATTGCTAGACCCAAAGATATGGTGAAAGGAAAGGACTGAAGACAAAGAGTAGCTATGGGATTGCTTTATCATAGGGAAGGTTGGTAGCACCACCTGGTATAGACAAAGATTGGGACAAGGAGTCAGGTCAAGTGGAACAAGAGGGACCAGCCACTGATATTGGACAAGGTGACCAAGGATGGAGATAGGGACTTGGAATCAATGAGGAGTAGAATGTAGGCAGATAGCAACTGGAGGCCCAGTGGGATATATCAGGTGAAGAAGGATGTGGAAAAAATTGGAAAGAGCCCAGCAAAAGGCAACAAAAATGATTAGGGGGCTGGAGCACATGATTTATGAGGCAAGGCTGAGGGAACTGGGATTATTTAGTCTGCAGAAGAGAAGAATGAAGGGAGATTTAATAGCTGCTTTCAACTACCTGAAAGGGGGCTCCAAAGAGGATGGATCTAGACTGTTCTCAGTGGCACCAGATGATAAAACAAGGAGTAATGGTCTCAAGTTGCAATGCAGGAGGTTTAGGTTGGATATTAGGAAAAACTTTTTTGGGGAAGCACTGGGGTGGGTTACCTAGGGAGGTGGTAGAATCTCCTTCCTTAGAGGTTTTTAAGGTCAGGCTTGACAAAGCCCTGGCTGGGATGATTTAGTTGGGGATTGGCCCTGCTTTGAATAGGGTGGTGGACTAGATGACCACCTGAGGTCCCTTCCAACCCTGATATTCTATGATAAGATCTGGATGGGGGCTGAACTGGACTGGGAGTGAAAATGGGAGAGCCCTTTAAGAAATACAATTTGTTATGTCGGACCTTTTTGTGTGTGTGAGATCTGAACAATTGAATAATGCAGACATTGTGCAATAACCATACAACTATGGTTAGTGTATAATAGTGCTTGTAGTCCCAGATTAGAGGAAACTGATTTTTAGAGACATTACCTTTTTCGGTGTTCCCTCCCATGATGTCACTACAGGGCACAGTTACATTCGTTCGGGTGCTATAACTACCACAGAATCATAGAACTGGAAGGGACCTCGAGAGGTCATCTAGTCCTGTCCCCTGCACTCAAGGCAGGACTAAGTATTATCTAGACCATGCACGTATTTCCATATCTTAGCATGTCTGGATTTCTTCTAAGTTTAACCTTAACTGTGAATTTTCTGTGTTTGTAATGCTTATTTTTGGGGATAATTACACCATAATTACACCATTCTTAATTACAATTTAACAAAGTTTTTATCTGGGAATTCTTTATATTCTGTGGACTTCAGAATCTGCCTGGAATTTTCATAGAATTCTGTAACTTCTTTGTCAGCTGGTTCCTTGAACCATTTGCCTCTTGACTAGATGGAGGCTGCCAGAAACTGCATCACAAACTATTGATTCTGCTGGGGAACAAAGGGTACCATATGACAAATCTGGTATGAATATTGCTGTGAGGAACTGTTTCCTTAAAGATGTTCTCAAATCATATGACTTCCTGACCTTTAGAGAATGAATTCTGACAAGCCATCTGCCTATGCTAAAAGAGGTGAAACATGTGGAGACTGTTCAAGTTCTGAAGACTGCTAAAGTAGCCTTGTAATTTCTCTTCATTGAGGACTACAGCCTTTGGTAGGCCGTCTCCTTCCACGGTGGCACTGTCTTCCACTAAGGATAAAAGGGTTACATATAACAGTGGCAGACCCACTGGATTATTCTTGCTCTAACAGAGCTAAGAAACATTTCTTGTCTCCATCCAAATTAAAAATCTGGTTAATATAAATAATAAAATAAATAACAGTACTTCCAGCTAATTTGGACTTTGCAGGAGCTTCCTATTCAACCCTCTAGGCCTGCTTCCCATCTTCTGCTTATCCAATCAAGCTAGTGCTCCATGAGAATTACAGTTATTGCTGTACCTCAGCAACACAGAGAGGGGAGTTTCCACAGAAATGTAGGTATCACAGAAGCCTGGCCATACAAAAAATTAGGACTCAAATTAGCCAAACTGCCCTCTAAGTTGCAAAGAAGTCAAAGATCCAATGTAAGTGATTTGTGGAATTTCTCGGGCAGAAGAAACACATTTTTTATTTTAAAAGACAGACATTAGAATGCTCACTTCAGAATAAAATATTCTTCTACTACAAGGGGTTATATAAAGCAGGATAAATTTAATTTAGGATAAAAAATATGCATTACATTTACTGAACAACATTGAAGCACCTGCCAACACCAGTTGGATTTTCTTCATGAAAAACAAAGACAGCACAGGGGAGCTTGAATGGTCCGATATGTTTAAAAACACTATAGGCAACAGAGTTTTATATTTGAGAAGTGCTCTATGTAACAAGCATATTGGATTACAGAGTTAACTAGGCATCATTATACTACAAATTGCTTATCCTTCCTATCTCCTGTAATTTTTTTTAATTGAGTCATTCAATTTTAGTTTTCATTCCATTGTAAGTGTTCCAAGAATTCAGCAACTTTGGAATGAGACTAAGTGTGGGAATTGTCAGTCCAAGAAGAACTGGACAATATTTCAGCAGATCTTCTGTTTTGGGACTACATAACTGAATATTTTGCCTTAAGTTTCTTCTAAAGTCCATTTACACTTACTTTTTATTTTCCTGTTTCCTTTAAGTGCATTGGACAGCTTGCTTTGAAGGTCAAACATGATTATTATATATTTTTATAGTGCCCAATAGTGTGCTAATAGCCTCACAGTACAGGTAAAATATCCATATGCCAAAAGGTTTTCAATATATTTTCTAACAAACAATGAGGAATAAAGTGGGCAGTAATACAGTAATAATTAGAATGGGGGAAGAACAAAAATTACCAGCAGTAAATTATGCTGTTCCTCATTGAAATCATATTCATAGCATCCTCGAGAAGATTTTTTTTTTTTTTTTTAAAAAGCATAAGTAAATAAATGTCTTAGCTGGCCTCATTTCTTGTGGATGTCACAATGGAAATGGCTATTAAGAGGTCTGAACTCAGGAAGAAGCTCCAAATGCATGTTTCTTGCATGGAGGCTACTTGGGAAGTAGAGTGCAACAGCGAGCATCACATCTGATGTCATGAGCAGAACAGATGGGGAACTGGTAGAAACTACCTGAGAAGCTGTGATGGGTAAGCAGGCAGAGGATGAGACATGTAGAGTCTTAAAGGACAGGATAAGACATTTAAACCTGATTTACATTTAAACCCACATTTAAACCCACAGCTGCCTACCTGCTTCAGCTCAAAGGGGCCAGGAGCTCAAGTGAATACAGCCAGAGAGAGTGCTTGTGCCTGACTGGGCACAAGCTACTGAGTCTCTTCCCCATCCCCCTTTCCTCTCCTTAGCAGTGCCATTTTTACAGGTAATAGCACCATACAACCACTCAGTTTGGGGTCTTCTTCCTAGCCCCTCCCCTTCTTCCTTATCATTGCTGCCACGCCAAGACTCAGCTCTACAGGCTCAAGGAAAGGTTGCTTCTCTCTCCCTTCTATTTTACAACAGCTCCCAGAGAGAATCTTCACCCCAGCCTCCATGTTGGGGAAGAGGGTGGCCCAAGAGGGGTAGTCGGTAAGTGGTTAAGGGGGGAAAAAAATAAACAGGACTACATTAATGTGCACTAGAGAACTTTTAGAGCACACCAGCAGGGTCTAAACAGGCCAGTTAGTTCACAATATGCTAGCGTGGACTAAAATTTACACCTTTCTGGTGCAAACCAAAGCACCGTGCAGACAAGTCCCAAGAATCATTTCCCTGCAGTCATACCACCATGGACAGTGATCCTGTCAGATCTCTAACCAATAAAGAAAACTGAACCTGGTCAGTAGCTGGAAAAGGAAAAAATAAGTCTGTGGAAAACACCCATGTTGTATAACAACAAGGATATATACAACTACTTGTGTTTGGTGAATTCTCTAGTTAAGACTGAGCAGATGTTTTCACTCTAATCTCTATTGTCAGTTGTTCTTAAACTTCCTGAAAGGACATCTTTTCAGCCTGAAATCAAGCATAGAAAACTGAATCCCGAAAGTGAATTTTATTGGAAAGTTTAGTTCAAACAGGTGCAGCATACGAGTTTTACAAGGATAAAAAAATATCTTTCAGATGTTGGAAAAGAGAAAAGAATGATACCATTTGATGTTATATTAAATTATGAGAAACTTAATATTTGCAGTTATAAGAATGTCATTCTTCAATGCAACAAATCCAAGAATCTATTAAGATGAAGATATGAGCCTTACAGATCAATGCTAAGACCTCAATAGATGCATCTGATCAAAGGAGAAACAAAGCTCAAGAGACTGCATTTATTCAGCTGCACTGATCTCAGAACAGCAGTCAACGTGCAGACTAGTCAATTTAAAATAAAGAAAGAACAAAAACAACAAATAAGAAAAAGGTTGAGAATTGGAGAGAGAGACAGGACAGGGAAACCATGAGAAGATGGCCATGAAAAAATGATCCACAGACGTTTTAAAAGAGTATATCTATATATCTATCAAGTAAAGAATAACAAAAGCAGAGTTAATTGGACAGCTCAGGCATGAAAATATATTTGTGCAACCACCCTAATCTTTCACTGGCAAGCATGGGGGCCTAAATCAATTTCCACAGAATTCCAGCTTTCATTTTCAAAAGTTTATTAGCTCTCATGGCTACAAACATTACTTCCAAGCAGTGAACCAACTGTAAATCAATGCAGTACTATCCTGAGCTTCCAAACAGCTAGCTCCAGTGACTTAACTGCTGTTCATCGGTTACAGCTTTGTCAAGCTACAGCAGAAGGAAACTATTTGGAATTTCACTGCTATTCTATTCTATGTAGGTTCTTATACCATGCTTATTACTGTAATATCTGAGCACCTTCCAATAGTCCATTAAGTGACTAATATCTGTCTGCCACAGCCAGGTTGTGGGTGGCCAAACCTAATAGAGCCAGAGTCTGCGGTCACAAGGTCAGCCAGGTCAAGATACTAGGAGGTCAGTAAGGAAACAAACTGGAGATCAGAACCATGAGTCAAAAGCCAGAGTAGGCAAGGTCAAGATATCAAGAAGTATGAGTCAGGAGACAAACTGGAAGTCAGAACCACAAATCACACCGGCTCAGGATTCTATGAAATCAAGCCTGGGGAGCAGGGGTAAGAAGCACATGGTCCAGAACAGGGTGAAGCCCAGTTTTTCGGGCAGCTTCCTGTTCCTGCTGCTGGCTTAAGTAAGGCTAGCATGCCAATCAGCTGCTCTGGGACTCTGCTAATAGGACTGCAGGGGTGGAGCCTCAAACTGTGGCTGTTCTTCATGGGTCCCAGGTAAGCAAGCATGAGAAGGCTGCCAGATGGAGGGCTGAAGCATGGGTGCTCCCAGGTTTGAGACCTGTGAGTCATGACAGTCATCTGTTTGTTCACATCCTTTCCTCAGGCAGAGAAGTGTGAAAAGCAGTGTGTATGATTTTGGTCAGATTTATTTATTTTAATATATACATGTTATGTATTTATGTTACAGAAGGCAAAGTCAAAGAAATGAGCCATGCACTGGGTTTGGAAGGTAGTAAGGTTTCTGATGGCCTTTAGTTTCTGCGGCAGTACGTCTTAAACTGGTCCCAAGACAGTTCTCTCTCCTGCACAGACTAGCTTTACCCTCATGGTAGAAAGTTCCATCATGCAAGTGAAGCAGAATTGTAGACATGTCCTTGTCCCAGATCTTTAGGCAATCTTTTAGATATTCTGGCCCAGGCCATTCAGTACCTTGAAGCTAAGGACTATGACCACGAATTTGACTCAATAGTCTACAGGAAGCCAGTACAGAAGATAGGTTTCACATGTCTCTAGTAGCTGGTGTTTGCGGAGACATGTTGCAAGGTTCTGTACTAGTTGGAGTGTCCTAAGCAGTGATGGCTTCATGCTCAAGTATACTGCATTGCTGCTGTCCAGGCAAGAGGGGAAGGAGTGAATAACTGAGGCCAAGTCATCATCCACTAGGATGGGAAGGAGTCTCCTACCCAAAGAGAGAGAGAGTAGAAAGCACTATTTGCAGATGCTGCTATGCAAAAGTTTAGTGTCTGTGAGGAATCCAAAAGTGCTCCTAAAACTATGCACTGAACTAACCAATTGCGGTTGTCTGCCTTGAACTAAAGGACACTGCTCCACAAACGCAAATTCTTCAAAACACTTTCCTCTACCCACCATCATAACCTCTCTCTTGCTTGGGTTCAGGGTTAAGCTTTAACCACCTATTCTTCATCCATGAGCTGATCTCATCCAACCACTGGGCCATCTTGGTGGTAGTGATATGGTCACACATGGTGAAGAATACGTAGAGCTGTGTGTCATCGGCATATTGCTGTCACTCGAATCCACACTGTCTGACCAGTTCACATAATAATATCGAGCTCTTATATAGTGCTTTTCCTCAGTACATCTCCAAGTGCCTTACAAAGGAGGTCAGTATCATTAGATACAGCCATCTGTAAAATGGCGACTACCTAGCATCTGCACAAATATCTTAAATAGGACTAGAGTGAGAACTGATCCTTGTGTGACTCCACAAGTTGGAGATCCAGCAGTAGATGTGGTTTTCCATCACTACTCACTGGGTGTATCCCTCCAGGAAGGGCTCAAACCATTTTAGCACATTACCCTGGATTCTTGCCCCTTCTCTCAGATGAGCCAACAGTATCTCATGGTGACAGTGTTGGATGCTACAGAGGTGCCCAGGAGGATGAGAATGGATGCCTGCCTTTTATCCATTGACAGCAAATGATCATCCATCAGTACCACTAATGTGGCTTCTGTTCCATGTCCTGGCCTGAATCCAGATTGTGCCAGGTCTAGGATATTAATTTCAATTAGGCCAATTTCAAGTTCAAGTTCATCTTTCTCCAGCTTCTCTAGGAGATTTCTCAGGAATGGGAGGATTTACACTGGGTGGTAGTTGGCTAGAACCAATGTATCCAGGGTGGATTTCTTCAGTGTTGGTCAGACTATTCAGTGTTTGAAGGAAGCAGTTGGATATTTCAGTCATGAGTGGCACCAGTTGCTCATGACTCTCTTTCACAAGCTAGGAAGGACATGAATCGGATTCACAGATATTGGGTCAAGGCTCCTTTAGGTTGTCCAGAACTTCTTAATTAGTGACTGAACTGAACACCAGGAATGCAGGCAGGTTGTTGCTGGGTACAGGCGAAGCCAATCCAAGCTGTTTGAAAAGCCTTCCCCCAAAATGTGTGGTGTGTGACCTTTTCAGCAAAGTAGGATAATAGCTCTCTGCAGAACTTGGTACTCTGTTCTGATACAGGCTGTAGGCACTCAGGATTGAGGAAGCGATTTCCCACCCTGAATAGCAATTTGTGCCAGGATTTAGCAGATTCAGTGGAGGCTGAGAGAAAGGCTCTCTTGGCCTGTAATACATGCTCTGCCCAGACTCGAAGAATTTGTTAAATTTCATCCTGTCTCAGCTTCTTCCCCCTACTATCAGCACTCCAGGTGCCAAATGAAGGGTGGGGGGCAAACTTGTGTCAGAAAACCAGGCAATCTGCATGGGTAATGGAGAGGAAGGGCCACTTGGAGGCCAGCATGTCAAGGATCAAGGCTAGCATAATGATGATGATTCACCAGGTCCTCAATTCCTCAACTTGTGACATGCTTTGGAGCTTGATGAAATCCATGAATCTTCATGGTCAAATCAGGATCATGTTTTTTTCTTGCTGCTACCAATCAGAATCCTGTGGGCAGTGAAACTATCAAAAGTTATGTTGATATCTCATTGCAACCTTCAAAAGTTATGAGCAGCAGCAAGAATTTCAATAATTAACCAGAGTGAATGACCAAAAAATAGTTAATGGAGGGTTAGAAAAGTGGTAGAATAGTGGAGACTGCTTCTGATTCCTGCCTCAAAAGAGCCTTGTGGTTTGTAGGGGAAAGGGAGAAAGACAGAAATCTACCTTTCCCTTCCAACAGTTGGTGTGGTGTGAAGATTCAAACTTATCGGACATCTACTAGCCCAAATCTGATATAGTAAAGGAGTCCCCAAACTGGGTCCCAGGACAGGAAACTGAGAAATCACAGTACCCCTTCCCAGAAGTTGGGGATGGTACTGGGTTGGTTTCTCACCAAATCGTCACACCTGGACCTCAGAGATGGTCTTCTCACCCTTCCTATCTACTTCTAGCTTGTAAGTGTCTAGTAAATTTTAGTTCCTGCATAGTAATCTTCTGCTCCATTCCTCAAGTATTGTTAGTTTCACTTAATCTATTTTGAATTTTTTTTAAAAAAAATTTTTTTAAGTGGAGCTAACATACTTTCTTGGGGGAATTTTAGGTTCCTCAGAAACTAATTCCACCAAAAAAGAGCAAACATCGACCAATAAAACCAGACATAAAAGCAAGTGAAAGCATTTCAGAGCTAGACTTTCTACATATCAAATAACCAACACATCTTCACTCAGTGATTGCTGAACAACATCCCTACCTAGCCCTATTTTCTTAACATTTTACATATGGTCACATTGTTAAAGGAAGAACAAACAAAATTCAGTTCTACAGAAGCGGCTCATGAAATCTGAATACATAATCATAAAAAGAGACCTCTGGGTGGGTAAGGGCATCACTGCAAAGAATGCATGAAATACATTTGAACATTTTCCATGGCAACCTGTTTTTATTATCCAGGGACACTTAAAAATATATACTTTACATATGCTCAGGTTTTTATGTGGCCATACAAAATATCAATTATATACGCAATATTCTCATTTAAAAAAATATTCATGAAGTAATTTTTCCTTTTCATAGAGTAATTACGGAACAGCAACATAACATGTAATAGTAAACTCATTTGTTCTATCCCTACTACAAACCCTGTGAAGTGTTACTAATATTGGTTTTAAGATGACATAAAGGAACTGTGCCTTTTGTATATTAATTTTATCAGCTCATGGCTGGAAAAAGCTATCAATGAAGCTTATCTACGGGGTAGTAAAGTTCTTCTGAATGTGTAATTATCTAGAAATATTAGGGGGAGAGAGAGAGTGTGTGTGAGTGAGTGAGTATGTATCTTAGGGCAGGTCTTCACTACCCACGCTCCCCGTCGACACCAGAACTCCAGCTCCCGAGAGGCAGAAGCAGAGTCCACGGGGGAGCGGTAGCGGTTGACTCGCTGCCGTCCTCACGGCCAGGTAAGTCGACCTAGGATAAGCAACTTCGGCTTTGCTATTCACGTAGCTGAAGTTGAGTATCTTAGGTCAACACGCCCCTCAGTGTAGACCAGGGCTTAGTGAGTCTTCATAAGACTGTTAATGGTAAAGAACTAAATGCACCTAGTTTGTCTGAGAAAAAAACAGGAATCAAAGCAGGCACAGGGATAAATCTATTCATAGGCACTCGTTTCTAGTTTAGATCATATGTAGCACAAGAGTGGTTTGGACTGGAAAACAGGAAAAGGTCTGTCTGAACATCAAAGGCTGCATCTCTCAAACTTCTAAACCGTTCTCAGATATTAACAAGGAAGTATGCACCCCAAGTTCCAAGACACAAGGCTCTAATCTTTTGGCCTGTAGACAACAACTCCCTAAACCAACTTCTGTAGAAATTTGGGAATGGAGGGAAAATAGTCTTCCTAGATCCAAATCATGCATAAAATGTACGTAAAGTAAAAATGCTCAAGTCAATTCTGTGTTCCAACTTAAATCAAACTATTTTTGACAACTGCCATATTTTTGACATATGCAGTATCTTTGTAGCCACGTCGATCCCAGGATATTGTATGTCTACTACTGTTAATAGTAATTTATGGCTGCTTGCCAGTTAAGCCATTGGAAATGTCATTGTGGGTTGTATAATATTCATTCTACTTCACTATTTTTCCAGCATCAACAGGACCCCTATACTTTAACTTGCACACAAACATAACTAATTAGAATTTGTCTGGTCAGAGAACACTCGTCTCTCTACCCCTATATTCTCTTTCAAAGGAGAAAGGACAATTCATTGTTATATTATACTTAGATTCTCAGCTCTTTGGGGCAGAAACCATCGTTTTGTAATGTATGTGTAAGCTGCTTAGCTCAAAGGGACCCCAATCACAGCACCTACACACTATCACACCACACCACACCAAACAAAAATAGAATCGAGCAGCAGAGCATACACCAGGGTTTGACTCAGGATACCTTTTTTAGCTAGTAGCTTGGTTAGTGATATCCCTTTCTCTTCATTGCACCATTCCCCCCAAACGTTTGTTTTCCATACTTCCCAATTTCTGCTTCTTTCAACTTCTCCTTCTGGATAGCTTCCAACTCCCTGTCAGTGGAACAGTGAATGCTGTCTAAATAGTGATGTTTTCGTAACAACATGCGCAGCAGTAGCAGAGGTTGAGGCTTTGTCTATGGTTAGAATGAATATCAATATAGCCATGTCAGTCAGGAGTGTGAAAAAAATAATCACACCTCTGACCAATACTGCTATGCTGAAAAAATCCCATGGTAGATGAAGCTATGTTGCTGGAAGAGTACATCTGTCAACTTAGCTAATGTGATTTGGGAGTTGTTTTTTTTGCAGCTGTAGGAACACCAACAAACCTCTGTCTGCACAGGCTGCACCTACACTAGGGGCCTATGCTGGCATAGCTATGCCAACATAGGCTTTGTACCGTACACATAGTCTTTGCATTCAGAGATTATTAGAACTACACATTTTCCAGGTATCGTTGGTTTAAAAGCACATTTCAACAACCACACACAAAAGGTATAATTCCCACAAGCCTTTCCCTCATTCAAAACCCTGGGGATGGAGCTCCAGGCATCAAGGCCTTATGACACCACCAATCTACTTCTGTTCAACATTCCCCTGCTTATACAGCCAAGGATCAAAGTAGCTCTCAGCCACCAGATTAACTAGGAGCTTGTGTTCAGTTTTTTATTCACCATAACTCCCAAGTCCCTTTTAATGGCACAACTTTCCAAAATACAGTCCACCATCCTGCAAATGTGAACTACATTCTCTTTGTTCCAAGATATATGACCTTGCATTTGGCTGTATTTAAACACATTATTCAAGTGATTCAGATATCTCTGTAGAACTGACCTGTATATTTTACTACTCCACTAGTTTTTTTGCACATTTTACCATCAGTTATTTTATATTTTTTCCCCATTGAGAAAAATGTTGAACAGCTCCAAGCCAAAAATAGATTCCTGCAGACCCTCCCCTAAAACCGCCCCTATTGGTTGATGGGGCTAAGCCTGACTGGCAATGTGACCAGGTGCGCTAGGTCATATCCCCCACAGCGGCAGACACAGGTGCCACCACTGCCGGGTGAGGGCAAGGCAATCTCCCCCTCAAATCCCAGGCTCAGCAGTTTCAGCCCATGCACTTCCCTGTTCCCTCTGTACTACCGCACCGCTGAAGGTCCCCCAGTCCTGGGCTCTCCACTAGAGGGGCAAGAACATGCTGGGACCTCTCCTCCCCTCCCTCCCACCAGAGGGACCATGATCTCTCCCCTCCCAGAGGCAGCAGGACCAGGGTGGGAGGGGAGCACACTAGTGACCCAGCAGTGGAAACACTGGGGAAGGCTGATGCATATTTCCATCCCACTCCATCTCTCAGAGGTGAGTGTGGGACTCGACTAGGTTTCCACTCTCATGCACATGTGCCAGGAGTAGGAGGGAGGGGGTAAGAACAGGACCTGGAAGAAGGGATGGAAGGGCCACAACAGCGCCTGAGATTGGGCTGGCTGTCAGACAGTAGGTATGAAATACCCAGCGCAAAACACTCAGCCCAAGGGAGGGGCACGACTTGGAGCATGTGCACTGATGGGGTGGGAGACAAGGCACCAGCTCCCAAGTGTGTGTGTGTGGGGGGGGTAGAAAACAGGGTATGCACACTCCTCCCCTCTCATTATGGCCAAGGAAGGGGTGTCCTGAGCTCCCCACACTTTCTTAGTGCCCTGGACCTACCTGGGCCCACACTGGTTACTGGATGAGTGTAATTTACAGAATTTTCTAAAGTACTATGCTCTAACTGCTCCATTTAGACTCTGCTGATGCCAACTAAAAAGTACCTAGTTTGCCAGCGTGGTCTACATAAGACAGTTAGAGTGCAAAACTTTAGAGTGTTCTACAGTCAGTCACCACAGCCTGTGGTTTGGGTGGTGAATCCAGTGCCCCAAACCCCACAAAAAACCTCCATTGCTTTGTTTCCGCTGAGACCCTGACAGTGCAGCCCACACGTGAGCCACAGGTCAGTAAAAATATATATGTAAAAATGCGTGCATCTACCTACTTTGGTAGGGCAGTACCAAAGTCCTCTACACATGAGCCACCACTGGCGGAAGGTGATGCTGCAGATGGTCACTGCCCCCTTGGCCAGGTGAGGAGGAGGAAGAGGATGGCCTATTGCCTCCCCTCACACATGTGCAAATCTAGACCCTGGGTGGGTTACAAAAAACATAGGAAACATGCAGTTGGTGGATCATCTTACCAAAGCATTTCAGAACCACTGGAATAAAGTAAAGTGAACTTGACTACAAGAAAAACAGGTTTTTCATAACTCCAGGAACTATGTAAGAAATTCATTTATGTTACATAATTCAGGCAACTATTAAAAACACATTACATAATTTACGTTTCAGATGCCTTTCTTAGCAACATTGTAAGCACGTTGCTACACTGAAAAACATTAAAAACTCTCTCTCTCTCTTTTTTTTTTTTTTTTAAAACGAGGGCATATATTCCTCTTGTAACAATTCAGATTGGGTCCTTTGAGTATTACTGCACCAGAAACAACAAAAATGCGTGCTAGGGAATATGTGACCTCTCCAAACCAAATATTTTGAGGGGAAAAGGGTACCCTCCTACAACAGCAACACCTAAGCTCTGTTTTAAACTGTCAGGAGTAAGGAAAGTCCATTCCTAATTCACTTCATTTTGTCTAATTATTGCAGCTTTTCAGGTATAATACATTTATCCTTTCCTGAAATTCATCAGTGCTGTATGACAGGCAAAGCAGGGGCTGGACTGTCGAACAACTTCTATTCAACTGTCTCATTTAAACTGATTCCAAAGTGTTTTTAAAAAAATTATCCTTGCAACTGACTTAATATTAGAATTGGCTCTTTCAGATCACAACACAGTATGAATGGCAAATTTATAACTATTCTATTCATCAAAATTTATTTTTGTTTGTATATTTATTGGCAACAATTTAAATAGTTCCTCAAGAACCATTACTAGAATTTGATTAACTTTCAGTAGCAAGGCAAATTTGTGAACTATCGTCAAAGTGCTACTATATTTTGGACATTTAAATTCAGCCTGTGTGTATGCTGTCAATGCAAAGAATAAAACATATTAAGTCAAATGGAAATGGACACACTTACCTATAACTGGAGGGTCTTCGAGATGTGTGGTCCCTATCTGTATTCCACATGGGATATGCATGCACACCATGTGCCTGAGTTAGGAATTTCTTGCAAGTGGTGTCTGTTGGCCCTCTTATGCACTGTAACTCCCCTTGTGCTCCCAACCAAGGGCACAAAGAATAGTGCAGCCAGCAACTCTCCCATTTCCCATTCTTACTGCAATGTAACCAATCCAGAGCAGAGGGCACAGATGGTGGGTAATGGAATACAAATAGAACCTCATATCTCAAAAGAGCCTCCAGTTACAGCTAAGTAACGCCCATTTCTTCTTCAAGTAATGATCCCCATGAGTATCTCACACTGAGGGAGATTAACAAGCAGTAGTCAAACAGATGGGTGCAAGGATGCAGAAGAGATAGCTGACTATAGTACTTCTGTCTCCACAGCTGTATCTGCAGTTGACAACTGTGCCAGAGCATAATGTCTCATGAACATATGCAAAGAGTTCCAATTAGCTACCCTACATATCAATAGTATGGGTACGTCTTCGAGATGCAGCTGAAGTTGCTTGTCCCCTGGTGCAATGAGCCTTTTTCCCTTCCAGGGGGCACAGGGTATGCCAGCTAGTTAGTAACAAAGGGTAATACAACCCAGATCCATTTTGATAGTCTCTGGCTCGATATAGGTTGACCTCTTGAGCGCTCTGCTATGGAAACAAATAGTTTAGGTGTCTTTCTAACATCTTTTGTTCATTGCAGATAAAAGGCCAAAGCCCTCTGGATGTCCAGAGAATGCAGTCTTTTCTTCCAAGGTACACAATTTGGAAAAAATATAGGTAAGCGGGTGACCTGATGCTCATAAAATTCAGAAAATACTTTGGATTTGAATCTGGGGGTGGCGGGCATAGCAAGACCTTTTCCTTACAGAAGTTTGCATATGGCGAGCCCACAATAAGCACTCCCAGTTCACTGCCTCTTCTGGCTGACATTATAGCTATCAGACAGGACCACTTTAACGGAAAGATGGGTCATGAGCACGTGCCCAGCAGCTCAAAGGCAGTTTTAATGAGAGATGATAGAACAAAAATTGATTCCCATTGAGGTGTGAATTTCACCACTGTTGGAAAGGATCTGACAATCCCCTTCAAAAGTCTAGTTGTGACAAGATACATGAAGATCATACGGTTATCCACTGGAGGATGGAAAGCGCAGATTGCTGCTAAATGAATCCGCAGGGAACTAAATGCAAGACTCTTGAGAAGGTTACTCACCTTGTGCAGTAACTGAAGTTTTTCGAGATGGTTGTCCCTGTGGGTGCACCACTTTACGTGTCTTGGCACCCTGTGCTTGTAATCGGAGATTTGTGGTATCAGTGACTGGCTAGGCCGCGCATGCGCCATAAGCCATCTCGTGCCACTCCAAGCAGTTACATAGCAGTGTGCAGCCAACCATCCCCCAGTTCCCCCTCTACCTCAGACAATCAGCGTGAAACTCCGAAGTAGAGGGGAGGAGGGAGGGTAGTGGAGCACCCACAGGAACAACCATCAGTTACTACACAAGGTGAGTAACCTTCTCTTCTTCTTCGAGGAGCGTCCCTGTGGGTGTTCCACTTTAGGTGATTATTGAACGGTGCCCCTCACTGGAGAGGAGGGGCTTTGGAGTTGGTCTATTGATGGTGGAAAATAATGCAAGTCCAAACTGAGCATCTGCTGCTGATTATTGTTCTAAAGCATAGTGTTTAGTGAAAGGATGGGCTGATGCTCAGGTAAGCTGCTTTGCAAATGTCAGTGACAGGCCACAGATGTTGCTAACACTCTAGTGGTGTGTGCAAGAACACCTGGTGAGGGTTGCAGATTGTTGTTTTGGTAGCACAAATGGATACATCCAGATATCCATTTGGATAGTCACTGTTTTGAGATGATTTGGCCCCTCGAACATTCTGTTATGGAAACTAACAGTCTAGGTGATTTTCTGAATGTTTTTGTTCTTTTTATGCAGAAAGCTAATGCTCTGCAAATGTCTAGCATGTGAAATGAGGCCTCCCTCCCGTCAGCATGTGATTTCGGGGAAAAATACAGGTAAGTAAATGGGTTGATTTAAATGAAAAGAGGAGACGACCTTGGGTATGAACTTAGGGTGCGGTTGTAGGATTACTTTACCCTTAAAGAATATTGCATAAAGTGGGTGTGCCATTAAGAAACCTAATTCTCCCACCCATCTTGCAAACATGATGGCAAAGAGGAAAGCCACCTTCACTGATAAGTGCAACAAGGAGGCAGTTGCAAAGTGTTCAAATGGTTTTCCCATGAGACCGCGCAGAACAAAGCTGAGGTCCCACATGGGTGTAGGGTTTCTTAGTGTGGGATAAGTGTTTTTTATGCCTTTAAGGAAGTGTTTAATCGTCAGGTGGGCAAATATAGTGACTCGGTCCACCTTGTCATGGAAGGAGGTGATGGCAGCCAAGTGTACTCTGATGGAGCTTGTGGATAGCCCCAATTTTTTAAGCCCCAGTATATAGTCAAGGATTCTCGGCTTACTGTGGAAAGATCGGTTTGTCCTAGCAGCAACTGCAGGATCGTTTCCACTTATGGATATGTGTTTTTCTTGTGCTTAGTCTCTGACTGTTCAGTAGTATATCTTTCACTTCCTCAGAACAGTCCTTCTCGACTCCCGTCAGCCATGGACTAACCAGGCCTTGAGGTGGAGTTCTGCGAAGTTGGGGTGACAAACGTGTCACGCATTCTGTGATAGGTGAGGCACTAAGGGAAGGGTTTGAGGAATTTTCTCCGCCATCTGGCGCAGGTATGGGAACCACGTTTGTCTGGGCCATGTGGGTGCAATGCTCATGACCCTGAATTTGTCCTGTCTGATCTTGTGAATGACTCAGTTTAGGAGTGGAGTCGGGGGAAATGCATACATCAGTGGTGCCTCCCATTTTAGGAGGAGAGCGTAGCCTAGCGAGTGGTATCCCAATCCTGTCTGGGAGCAATACTGTGGGCACTTGGCATTCTGAGCTGCTGCAAATAGATCTTTGGTAGGAACTCCCATAATTTGAATATGGCTTTGAGAATTCCATCCTCCACCCTCTATTCTTTTTCGGGATCAACAAGTAAGGAGAGCAGAATCCCTTCCCATGGTGTTGAGGTAGAACCTTTTCTATGAGGGAAAAATGTTAACTTCTGATAGATATAGCTGGTCTGATAAATGTGTAACCAGAGATTTCACTCAATTTAATAAAATCTCTAGAAATGACATATAATAGGTGTTGTAATGATACTCATATTCTTATATGTTAAATAGAGAATTCTGATAAAGATATTCCTGTATAATGTCTCTAAGTAAAAGCTCACTGTTGTAATCATTATTTTTTGTTCCTGATATTTACACAGCAAGGATTTGGAAACCTGCTAATACTTCCTAAATAAACAAACAGTTAAAAAAATTTAACACACTAAGACTTGAAAACTCAATCAGTTCATTAGCATTCTTTAAGTAATCTATTTTCCCAAAAGCCTCCCACTCATATAAGGAACAGAAGAAAGCCCAAACATAAAGCCTAGTCTGCAACCCCTCACTCATGTTGACAGAGTACTACTCAACACAAGTAAAGGCTGCAGAATCACATCCAAAATTAGCAAGCATTGCAAGGTAATTTTTGGATAGGTAATCTGCAAACAAATGAAAGTAAAAACAGAGAGTGACCTCCATGTAACTGTACACTTCATGCACTCACCAAGCCATCCTAGCATGCTCTGGACAGAATACTCTCTCCATATGAGCACGTGGAGAGCAATTCTCTCTCCACATGAGCAAGAGCAAGTCCAATTTTATACAATGCTGAGTGTCTCCCAGAAATACAACTTTAGTTTACTTTACCCCACAGATAAAATCTGCTCTAATGTTAACAGTATCATCATGATCCTGAATCCTAGTACAAAAAAAACAAAACAAAACAACCACCAATAACTCTGGGGAGCAACAGAAACAAAGAAAAGATTAAACATTTAACTGAAATGCTCAGTAATCATGTTTTGAGACATTTTAACTACTTGTAAGAGATTTTTAGTTAAACAGGAAGTTTACCTTATAGTTACACAAAGTAAAATTTAAAAATGCAAATATTTTCTCTAATCTTTCAGTTTAGTAATCTTAAGAGTTTAATTAGAACTGAAAGCAACAATATTTTTAAAATTGAGACATTAAAGTAGTTCTTATAATTATTAACATAATGTTGTGTGTAATAATTAGTAAACCAACCAATATCATATTGTTGTGGGGTTTTTTTGGTTTGGCAGGTTTAAATAGATATCATTTCTATATAAACATTTAAGCCACCTAGGTTTTAAAAATTCTTTCCAGAAGAACAGGGTTTATTTGATTAATGCCAACTGCAATTAAGTCCTAATACCCAACCCAAACTAAAAAAGGAAGAGTGGCCATTTTTCATGTGCTATTGCCAGCTTTTTTAAAAAAAATAGCCTCAATATTTTTCATCCAAATCCTTGTTTATAACATTCTCATAGATATTTCTCTCTATTTTCATTCTCTTTTCAAACCTCTTGACTATCAACTGATGCTGAAATTATTTATACTAATTGGTTTACAAGAAAGTATCAAATACTATTTCAGAACACCTTCATACATATTGAAAACGAATTTACAAACTCTTCCCCCTGCTTGAACAACTTCATGAGTCACATTTTAAAAAACCATATGCACACACACACACGAGTCCCAAGGGACAGACATCATACACATCTTGCCCCCACATGCTACAGTACAACCCAAACACAATATAATATAGGAGACTCCACTTAAAGTAGCTGAAATCAGCTGTAATAGATACGGCTGGGAAAAACGCGTCACGAACCATGAAGTTAGTCCTTCCCCATAAAATCTGATCTCTCCCTTGCTACTAGGTATGTGGACAATTAAGCATGTTCCCCATCAGGTTGTGGAGGGACAGGACTTGTCCTTCCCATGCAGGGCTGCTCTCGGGGGAAGGAGGGAGATAAGACCCACCTCCCAGTGCCTCTCCCTGCTGCAGGAAGCTTCAGTGCTGGGCAGCAGCCCTAGAGGTTCCTACAGCAGGAGGAGGCTTGTGGAAGTGGGTCTGATCTCCCCCTACTGCTGGGAGTGGCCCAGCAGGGGGGCTCCTAGCTGCAAACCTCTGCCAGGCTGGGGAGGCACAGGACGACTACTTCTCCTGCAGGGCTGCTGGGAGGCTGAGGGGGGGGAAAAATCAGACCCACATCCGGGTACCTTTTGGGTTGGGACCCTCACAGTTACACCACCATGAAATTTCAGATGTAAACATCTGAAAACATGAAACTGACCAATTAAAAAACCCTCTGGCTGTGAAATTGATCAAAATGGACCCTGAATTTGGTAGGGCCCTAGTAACAGAACACTAAACTATATTATACTGATCGGCCACTAGGTGGCGCTGTGTGAGAATGCCTTATTTACATTAATCTTAGCCATACCTGGCAGAATATTAAAGGATCTTACTATGTACAAGATTACAGGGTGTCAGAAGTACATTACTGCCAGATGTGAACAAAGCAACAAAGGTTATAGGATTATCAACATGTCACTCCTCAATGTCCCACAAAACTTCAGTTTTGACAAACCTTTACAATGGATGACTAGAACCAGTATTTCGCAAGATTCTGAATTGCTAAAAAACTCCATCGGGAAACCAGAGATATTCAGGTATCTTCTTTAATTTATGCTATGGGGAAGCAGGCAGAGCATATCTTTAAATCCTTTGACTTTAGTGAAGACAGTCACAAATGACTATGAAAGGATTCTGGCTACGTTTGATACATACTTTACACCTCAGAGAAATGTGGTTTATGAAAGGGCATGTTTTTACCAGAGAATTCAAGAACCAGGGGAAAATGTTTTATAAAAGCTTTGCATGAACCGGCTGAAAACTATGATTTTGGAACTGCCAAACATAAAAGTATGAGACAGGCTGGTGATTGGGTTAACAGAAAAATCTTTCAACAGCAGCTACAACTGAAGCCGGACTTAAACCTGGACAGAGCTATACAAATATACAAAGCAGTTTGAACTAGTCAAACAGAAGAAAAGTCTGGAGCAACCTGAAAAGCCTGAAACTAGCTTAGAATTTGTAAACAGACACTTGAGTGCTAAAAGTCAGAGTCCTAAAACCCCCGAGACAACGAGAGATAACTCCCAGGCTAAGAGGGACAAATTCCAACCTACATGCACAAAGTGTGGAAAAAGTCATATCCCAAGAGATGACTAATATCCAGCCAGAGGCACAGAACATGCACAAAATATGGACATTTTTCAGTGGTTTGCTGCACCAAAAGAGTCAGGGAGTTGACTCATATTAAGGACAAAGGCAATTGTTTCTGGGATCTACCACTTGTGATGACAAAAACCTGTCTGGAGTGTGAAACTGAATATTCATGGAAGACTATTGACTTTCAAATTGACTCTGGAGCTGGATGTCACTGTCATCTCAAAAGGTGAAGGTGACTTACAAATCACCTTCAACTCCTCCCAGAGCTAAGGTCACCTGACACAGCTCTGACTAGCCCCCGTAGGTATTCTGAACTGCATGGGCCAGCTCATCACAGAAACAACTTGTAAAGACAAAAGGCATTCAGAGTGTATGTGATCAAAGGACCACAGGCCAACAACCTTCTATCTGCAAACATGATAGGCCTAGTGAGAAAGATGGAAGAACTCGATGGAATATTTGGTGATATTGGACATTTGAAAGGAGATCCAGTATAAATAACTAAGACAATGCTGAGCCATACAGCATACATATACCTTGCAGGATTCCTATCCCATTACTTCTTAGGGTATGGCCACACTTGCAGATGTAGAGCACTTTGAGTTAAACCAGCCTTCATAGATCGCAGTAGGGAAAGCACTGCAGTCTGTCCACACTGACATCTTCAAGCGTACTGGCGTGGCCACATCTGTGGCACTTGCAGTATCATTGGGAGCGATGCATTATGGGCAGCTATCCCAGCATGCAAGTGGCTGCAACGTGCTTTTCAAACGGGGAGGGGTGGAGTATGACAGGGAGTATGTTTTGTGTATGCTGGGGGAAAGAGGAGGTTTTTGGGGGGCTGAGAGCATGTCTGCATGCCGTCTTGTAAGTTCAGACAGCAGCAGACCCCCCTGACCTGATAATGTATCAGAACGGAGATATGGACTGGTCATAGTAAACTACCTTGGACAATACATACATGGCCTCTCTACAGTGACAAAACCACTGAATGAATTATTAAAATCCAGCACATCTTGTATATAGGGTCAAATCAAGAAATTGCCTTAAAAAGGTAAAAAAAAATCCTAACAGCTCTAGTTCTCAAGTACTCTGGTATGAACAAACCCTCAGGGTCAGCGTGGACACAAGCAGCTATGGTCTACATAGTATACTGTTGTAACAATATGGCTCTGAGTCAGGGGTTAGCAAACTTTTTGGCCTTAGGGCCACATATGTGTATAGAAATTGTACGGTGGGCCATGAATGCTCACGAAATTGGGGGTTGGGGTGTGGAGAGAGTGAGGGCTCAGGGGTGGGGCCAGAAATGAGGAGTTCAGGGTGTGGGAGGAGGCTCTGGACTGGGGCAGGGGGTTGGGGTGCAGGGGGAAGGGGGAAGGTCTGGCTGGGGGTGCGGGCTCTGGGGTGTAGGAGGGTCCTCTGGGCTGGGACTGAAGGGTTTGGAGAGTGGGAGGGGAATCAGGGCTGGAACGGTGGGTTGGGTGCCGGGGTTTGAGGGCTCCGATGCAGGGTGCAAGCGGGTGCTCCAGGTGGCGACCGAGGGGTTTGGAGGGAAGATCAGGACTAGGGCTGGGGCATGTGGGGGACTCAGGGGTGAAGGCTCCAGGTGGCACTTATTGGAAGCAGTGGCATGTCCCCCCATCCAGTTCTTCAACAGAGGTGCGGCCAGACGGCTCTGCACACTGCCCTGTCTGCAGACACTGCCCCCGCAGCTCCCACTAGCTATGGTTCTCGGCCAATGGGAGCTGTGGGGGGCGGCGCTTGGGGTGGGGGCTGCGTGCAGAAGCCCCTAGCCCTGGCTGCCCCTACGCACAGGAACTGGAGGAGGGACATACCTCTACTTCCGGGAGCTGCACAGAAAGCCCTGGACCCTGCTCGCTGGCTGGAGCGCAGAGCAGGGCAAGCCCCCGACCCCACTGCCCAGCGGGAGCTTAAGGGCCGGATTAAAAGGTCCGACGGCCCAGACATGGCCCGCAGGACATAGTTTGCCCATCCCTGCGCTAAGTAGAGGCCCACTGCATTTTGCTTTTGCACACTCACAGAAGCGGAAAATATGCACCAACTGGCAAGGAGTACCTGGCAAGCATATGGGCATTTGAGAAATTTTAAAGGTAGCTGTGTGGATTGGATTTGGTTACACTGATAGCAGACCATAAACCTCTTGTAACCCTGATCAATGGAAAAAAAACCTGGATCAGACACCGCTGGAATGCCAATGTCTATTGCTAAGGTTAATGCAATTTAACCCGATTGCTAAATATGTTCCTCAAAAAAATCTAGCTGTTGCAGACACTGTCACAGAGTCCAGCACTCAACTACCTGTGAGCTCGAAGATGACATAATGGCATATCATAGAATACCATGGTTGGAAGGGACCTCAGGAGGTCATCTAGTCCAACCCCCTGCTCAAAGCAGGACGAATCCCCAATTTTTGCCCCAGATCCAAAATGGTCCCCTCAAGGCTTGGACTCACAACCCTGGGTTTAGCAGGCCAAAGCTCAAATCACTGAGCTATCCCTCCACCCAAGACTAGTGTCAGAAGAGAGACTACATCAGCTACAAAAAGCAACCTCGACAGACACGCAACTTCAAGTAGTTTTAAGTTACTTGGGCCAGCCGGCACTAATGTATCTAAAGGACAATAAGGAAGTAACAAGAGACTACTTTGTGGTATGTGGAAAATTAAGCAGGTCAAAAGGAGTCATGATTAAAAAGGCAACTGCATTCAGAATCCCAAACAAAATGAGAGGAGAAATCCTAAACCTCATCCACGAAGGACACCAAGAATTAATTAATGCCATGAACTGTCAGTCAGTATGGTGGCTGAGCATCAGCATGGACATAAACAATAAAGTACTACATGTGAACACTTCAAAACTAACAGACCAACACCCTCCCTACCAGACAGACCTTGGAAGAGACTAGCTGCAAATTTATGTGAATTCAGAGGACATCATTACCTGGTCATAATGGACTAATTGTTCCAGGTATACAGAAATAATGTTCTCGAAAGACATAATATGTTGCAATCAAGAAACTGAAGTGTATCTTTGCTAATTTTGGTATTCCAAACCACTACCCATGGACAAAGAAAAGGAGTACTTGTGGCACCTTAGAGACTAACCAATTTATTTGAGCATGAGCTTTCGTGAGCTACAGCTCACTTCATCGGATGCATACCGTGGAAACTGCAGCAGACTTTATATACACACAGAGAATATGAAACAATACCTCCTCCCACCCCACTGTCCTGCTGGTAATAGCTTATCTAAAGTGATCATCAAGTTGGGCCATTTCCAGCACAAATCCAGGTTTTCTCACCCTCCACCCCCCCACACAAATTCACTCTCCTGCTGGTGATAGCCAATCCAAAGTGACAACTCTCTACACAATGTGCATGATAATCAAGTTAGGCCATTTCCTGCACAAATCCAGGTTCTCTCACCCCCTCACCCCCCTCCCAAAAACCACACACACAAACTCACTATCCTGCTGGTAATAGCTCATCCAAAGTGACCACTCTCCCTACAATGTGCATGATAATCAAGGTGGGCCATTTCCAGCACAAATCCAGGTTTTCTCACCCCCCCACCCTCATACACACACAAACTCACTCTCCTGCTGGTAATAGCTCATCCAAACTGACCACTCTACTACTCATGGACAATGGACCACAATTCACTGCAGCGGAATTTAAGTCATTCCGAACAAAATATGATTTTGATCATATTACTAGCATCCCACAGGCGAATGGAGAGGCTGAGAGAGCTGTACAGACAGCCAAGAAAATCCTACAGCATGAACATCCATTCCCTGCTCTTCAGAGTTACAGATCAACAGCAGTTACTGGATATAGTCCAGCGAATTCCTAATGGGAGGACAACTCAGAACTACTGTTCCAACTCTGGAAAAGAATTTATTTCCAAAATGGCCAGACATGAAGAGAGGTTTCAGAGTAACAGCCGTGTTAGTCTGTATTCGCAAAAAGAAAAGGAGTACTTGTGGCACCTTAGAGACTAACCAATTTATTTATTACATCCGATGAAGTGAGCTGTAGCTAACAAAAGCTCATGCTCAAATAAATTGGTTAGTCTCTAAGGTGCCACAAGTACTCCTTTTCTTTTTGAGACATGGAGAGTAACCCAGTCGTATAAAAAGGCAAAAAGATCCTATGAATACTTTTATCTCAGACATCACTCAGAGAACGGCTGGGTCTAGAATGTGGTGATTGTGTTTGTGTCAAATTGGATGGAGAAAAACTATGGATACCTCCAGTTGTTGTAAAGAAAAGGAATTTGGCACCAAGATCCTGTGTGATTGAGACCAACAGGGGAGAGTTTAACAGAAACCGTTGACATCTACAGTTTTTTCCACAAAGAACAATCAACCAAGCAAACTCTAGAGATGATGGGTACAGAACAAGGTGACTCAGATTCTAAACCGACCACAGCCACTCGTTGCAACTAATGGACAGCCAGATGACCACGTGGTTACATGTTTGGGTTGTGTAATTAGAAAACTAGTACGATCAAGTCACACTTAACAGACGGGTCTAAACCGAACTTCAAAGGTAGTGTGATAGTATATATTTTGTAAATGGTAGGAATGTACAACTTAAAGGGGGAGATCTAATGGAATGCTAAACTGTATTATACTGTTCAGTCACTAAGTGGCACTGTGTGTAAAATACCTTATTTAAACTAACCTTTGCCATACCTGGAAGAGCATTAAAGGATCTTAAAGTGAACACATCTGGAGTGTATCTCTGAGAAGTAAGCTCTGCAGTCAGGCTATATCTAATACAGAAGCCTGACCTGCTAGTAGCAGCCCTGCAACATACGTGACATACAAGTAGTACATGACAACACTGAGCAGTTGCTCAGTTTGAGTAAAAGGTCAGTCTGAAAATTATTCGTAGAAGCGGACAGAGTACAGTTAAAGTTAGGTGATATGACATAACACTATATAACTGACAGTTGGTCCCAAGTGAATGACCATCAAGACAAAGATTGTTTAAAATATAACAAATGTCATGCTAAATTTTAATTGGTGTAACTTAAATTTGGCAATATAGCCACAAAAGTCAGCCCACAATTGCAGTTCTAAGAACTGTATTAGGTAAGCACTCTCATGTCATCTGCCCCATGCAAATAAAATAGTATTTAAAACTTAGTGACACATTTAAGGACACAGAATTTTCAATCTTTTTGGCTACACAGCCACACATTTTGGACCAACACTATCTTTGTTTACCTGCAGCAGTAAATAAACATTAGACATCTTTGCAGCAGCCAATGACTAACATCAGCGTACCCTTAGGAATAGTGTTCATTAGTTAACTGCAGCTGCAGAGCCAGCAATCATACACTGTTTTGAGTGACACTAACAATAAGCATGTGTTTTAAATTCTTAGGTAACAATGGTAATTAAGATAGTTACAGTCTGGAAGACTTTCAGATACTAAGAATGTTTACATAATTTAGAGTCTGGACCAAAGTTTGGTTTCTTTAAATACCAAGAAGGCTTCAGTACACATTGTGAACTAATGGTCTGTTAACTATTTTGTACCTACCGCTCATTTAAAAACTAGATTTTGCTTTCTGGTGGAAGGAGAAGCATACATGGCATTATGGGGATAAAACTAAATGGAATGATTCAAGCTGGTGTTCTGAGAGAGGTTGTTAATGTTGTGAAGTTTCTGGAGAAAATCTGTTGTGTCATGGAGGAAGCTGGCCCTTTGCGTGGTAAGTGGTTTGAGGATAGTTTCCATAAGCCCTGATAATTCCTTTAGTAAGAGTGCTATGGCCAAATATGATGGGTCTGTCTGGGTTTCCTAATTTGTGTATCTTGGGAAACATGTAGAAATTCCCTAGGGTAGGTTCATGGAGGATAAGGTTGTAAAGTTTCTGCCAAATACCCAGATAGAACTTGCTAAACTATCTGTTCCGCCTTGTATTTAGCTATGACACTCCGAGTACTTTTTCCAGACCTGAAGAAGAGCTCTGTGTAAGCTCGAAAGAGTGTCTCTTTCACCAACAGAAATTGGCCCAGTAAAAGATATTACCTCACCCACCTTCTCTCTCTAATATCCTGGGACCAATATGCTACACCACCACAGCATATCACAGGACTGTTGTGAGGATTAATGTTTATATAGCACTTGGAACATGTGAAGTTTTAAGTATATTATGTTTTCCAGATCTTTAATCCACCATGTGTTCTAACACTTGGAATTAAGTGTTTACAACATGGACTTAGGCCCAAATTTTTATTTTAAAATACTTTGAATCTGACAGGATAAAGTCTTCCAGACTTGAAGGAGATTGGTCCTGTGATTAAGGCATGCTACTAAGACTCAAGAGATCTGGGTTCAATACCTGCTCTGCCACAGATTTCCTGTGTGATCCTTAACTTCTCTGTGCCCCACTTTTCCATTTGTAAAATGGGGATAATACCTCTTGTGATGAGTTCTCCCCCACCCCCCACCCTGGGGTGCCATTTGGAACTGGGGTACCACTGAGCTCGCATGACCCACCAGCTTGGATTCCCTTTAAACTGTACTGCTATGCAGCCTGTCAAGTCCTTCCCCAGGCTTCAGAATGCACTTTACCCACACAAACCCAGCTGTAGCAATACACACAGATGCTGAGATCAGCTCTGCATGGGAAGGCTCAGCTAAGGAGCTGCCCAGTTACTCAAGTGCACACCCCACTCTGGAGTGTAAACCCAAAATTACATTGTCTTGCGCTGCACAGAGAACTGTACAGCGTAAGCTCATGAAATTCGCCCTCTCCCTCAATGTGGAGAGGAATATACACAGCTTTCTGCCCCAAGTTATGATTTCCAGACACACACACTGATTTAGACAAAAACAAAAACAAGTTTATTACTACAAAAAATAGATTTTAAGTGATAAGGGATACTAAACAGATCAAAGCAGATTACCTAGCAAATAAAACAACCATGCAATCTAAGCTTAATATACTAAAGAAATGGAATATGTATAGCAAACTCTCATCCTAAATGTTGTTTTAGGCAGATTGCAGAGATTTCTGAAAGCAAGCTGCACTTGCTTGCAGCTTAAAACTCCATATATTCCTTTCACAGGCTAGACAATCCTCTAGCCTGGGTTCAGCCCTTCTCCTCTACATCAGTCTTTTTGTTCTTCAGGTGTTTCCAGCAGTCTTCTCTCTTTGACGGGGAGTCAGTGAAGAACAAACCATGATAAGGTTACTCCCCTGCCTTAAAAATTTTTTCATATAGCAGGAATCCTTTGTCTCCCAGTTTGATTCCCATGTCCGATCAGTGGAAAACCACTAGTATTATCGTGGAGTCCAGTACCAGGAGACTTGGTCACATGTCCCTGCAGGGTAGTGATCTCCAATCTTTTTACACCCAAGATCACCTTTTGAATTTAAGGGCAACCCAGGATCTACCCTGCCCCTACCATGAGGCCCTGCCCCACTCAAATCATCCCCCACCTCCATCACTCACACTCACCCACCCTCACTCACTTTCACCAGGCTGGGGTAGGCGGTTGGGGTTCAGGAGGGAGTGTGGCTCAGGCTGAGAGGTTCGCAGTGTGGGAAGCTGAGCCTGGGGCAGGGGTGCAGGAGGGGGTGAGGGGTGCAAGCTCTGGGAGGGAGTTTGGTTGCAGGAGGGGGCTCCGGGCTGGGGCAGTGTTGGGGTGCAAAACTAGGTACAGGATGCTGGCTCTGGGAGGGGAATCAGGGCTGGGGTGCGGCCTCCCACTGGGCAGCATTTACCTCTGGCAGCTCCCAGTCAGCAGCGTAGCATGGCTGCCGCTAAGATATGCTCCCTGCCTACCCTGGCCCCACACTGCTCCTGGAAGGGGCCAACAAGCTCCTGCAGCCCCTGGGAAGGGGCAGGCAGGGGGCACGTGGTGCTGTGCACTTCCCGTCTCTGCAAACACCACCACCACCACAGTTCCCCATTCCTGGCCCACGGGAGCTGCAGGGGCGGTGCTTGCAGAAAGGAGGAGCTCACAGTGGGAGACCCCTGCTCCCCAACCCCCAGGGCCACGCTGGCTTCTTCCAGGAGCGGCATGGGGCTGGGGCAGGCATGGAGCCTGCCTTAGCAGCAGCCCCGCTACACCACTGGAGATTGCGATCGACTGGAAGATCCTCTGGGACCATTGCTGTAGGGCTACTGCAGCCATGACTCAGAGGCTGTTTGCAACGTCCCCAGGAAGACTCCCCAGTGGGAGATTAGTAACTTGTAAGACCTATTGTTCTCCCTAATGGCCCTTCCCTGCTAGCCATCTAAACAGATTGCATTCCGCCTAGTGGGCATTTCCCCGCGTGTAAACACAATCGTAATAGATGCATAAATAATATTCCTAACTTCAGATACAAAAATTATATATGCATACAAGTAGGATAACCCTATTCAGTAAATCATAACCTTTCCAATGATATCTCACATGCCTTATCTTGTACAAAATACATCATGATTATGTCATACTCGTATCATAATAATATTACTATGAAGAATACAGGGCGTAATGCCACACTTCTCTTCTCCCACCATGCATCTGTCTTGTCTTTTTAGATTGTAAACTCTTCTGGGCGGGGATTGTTTTTTACCCTCTTATACAATGTTGATCTGATCTCAGCTGAAGCCTGTAAGCCAGTGGTCACCAACCAGTCGATCACGATCAACTAGTCTATCTAAAGAATCTCCCAGTCAATTGCAATTTCCAGTGGTGTAGTGTGGCTGCCGCTAAGGCAAACTCCCTGCTTACCTTGGCCCCACACTTCTCCCGGAAGTGGCCAGTGCGGCCCCGGGGGGTGGGGAGACAAGCGTCTCCCTCCATGCCCTGCTCCTGCCTGCAAGCACCGCTCCTCCTTTCTGCAAGCACCACCCCCGCCGCTCCCATTGGTCGGGAAAGCTGAGGGAGCGGTGCTTGCCGAGAGGGGCAGCACACAGAGCCACGTGCCCCCCGTCCTCTCCCAGGGGCCACAGGGGCGCCTTGGCCCTTTCCAGGAGCAGTGTGGGGCCGGAGTAGGCAGGAAGCCTACCTTAGCCTTGCTACACCTGCCGCCAACCAGGAGCCACTGGAGGTAACTGCCCAGCAGTAGGCTGCACCCCAACCCTGAGCTCCCTCCTGGAGCCAGCACCCCAAACCTCCCCCCGCACCCTAACCCCCCCGCTGCACCCCAACTGCCTCCTGGAGCCAGCACCCCGTACCCCCTCCTGCACCCAAACTCCCTCCCAGAGCTCCCACCCTGCACCCCAACACTCTGCCCCAGCCCGGAGGCCCCCACCCTGCACCCAAACTCCCTCCTAAAGCTTGCACCCTCATCCCCCACCCTAGGTTCAGCCCAGAGCCCCCCCCCAACTGTAAACCCCTCGACCCCATCCCAGAGCCCACACCCCCTCCCAAACCCCTACCCTACCCTGGTGAAAGTGAGTGAGGGTGGGTGGAGAGCAAGCGACGGGGAGGGGGGGGGGAATGGAGTGAGGGGGTAGAGCTTTGGGGAAAGGGTGGGGTAGATCCCGGGTTGTCCTTAGATTCAAAAAGTGATCTTGGGAGTAAAAAGGTTGGAGAGCACTGCTGTAGGCATTATCCCAATACAAAAAAATAATAAATGTTTAATCTTATACAGAGTAAAATACAAACTGGTGTGTGCTAGTATAAAGGTTTCCTATGCACAAGTTTGGAACAAATGCATTAGGAACATAAGAACTGCAATTCTAGACCATACCCTAGGTCCATCTAGTCCAACTGATTCATACGAAAGTTCAAGAACCCAGGAGTAGGCAGATGTGGGATATCTTCACCCCTAGATGCACACGCACACCACATTAGCCCTAATCCTGATCTCAAATAGTTTGGTGGTTGGCTTAAGCCCTGAAGCACAAGGTTTAATATCCCTTCCACCAAACTTGTTATAATTATGAAAACTATTGATATTCCATATAAAAGTCCTGTCCCTTTTAGAATCTTGTTAAGACCTTGGCCTTAATGATTTCCTGTGGCAGCAAGCTCCACAGTTTAATTACACACAGTATGAAAAAATATCAGTTCTCAATTTCCCAAGTTTTAATTTTATCCAATATCCCCTTGTTCTTATCTTATGAGACAGACAACCAAAGTTTCCAATCTACCTTCCCTATACCATTCAACCAAAGGGGAAGAACCACTAAGCCCAAGCCACAAATGATTTCTTGGGACAACGAATGAGAAAAAAGGAATAGGAGTGAAGGTCAAAGATTAGAAGTCAGAAGGGGACACTGAGCAGAGGACCTTCAAAAGTGCCCACTGCTCCTCTAAAGGTTTTTAAGAATTTAACCCAGGTTTCCCAAGCAACCTAATCATTGGACCATCTTTCCTCTCCCTTTGAAGGTGTGCAGTGAATAAGGCAGGAAGAGAAACAATGGTCTCATGGTTAAGGCAGTTGAATGCTGCCCTGGAGAACTAGATTCTATCCCTATGACACAATTCCTATGTAATGTTAGTCAAGTCACTTAAACTAAAAGCTTTTCACAGATGATCATTAATTGTGTGTTCCTTATTTTCTCGGTGCCCAACTTGAGACCCTGTGGACTGATTTCAGGAGTTCTGAGCACTCACCGCTGTAACTGAAGTCAATGGGAGCTGTACTTTGAACATATTAAGTGATATACACAATGCTTAGTACTTTAAAAAAAACAAGTCCTAGGCATCTCAAATTGGGCACCCAAAATTAATTAGCACTTTTGACCTTAATCTCTCCGTGCTTCAGTTCCCCATCTGTAAAACAGGGACAGTACATCTCCTCAGAAGAGGGGTGTTATGAAGATTAATTCATGTGTGTTTGTGAAGCATTCCAATTCCATACCGGGGACCACCACAGGAAAGTCCATGAGAAAATTAATAATTCTTTATTCAGAGTAGGCCTTGAATAGTGTCCATTAAATAATGCCTAAGGCAAAGTACTATAAGGGGTTATTGACTAGACTGACCATAAAACTAGGCAAACTACACTAGGGCTGATGCACACATTTGATCCTTGGGGACCCTCTTGTTTTAATAAACTTACCCTCTTATTGCCAGGAAACTATCACAGTAATGCTGGATATGTGAGTTTGCCATTAGTAGCTGCTGCACTTAGAATAAGAAAATTACCGTGGCCAAAAATGAAGTACTTTATTCCTTTATTTTCTAATGGACCAATAATATTGGGGTTAGTTGGAAGCCTACACAAGGTGAATGCTTTAGGATTAGTAAAGTCAGAGAGCTTGCAAAACAAACACACTAGCATTCTGTTTTGCTCTTGTTGTTTTAATAAAAAGAAAGCCAGACCATGATTTCTTATACACTGACTAGTGGTCTGTCATAGTTAATGAGAAAGTTGATTGTTACAACCATAAAACTAACTCAAAGAATTAGATCTAGTAAAATAAAGCCCTAGGCTTATGTACTCAACAATAGCTCAAGAACATTTGCAAACTCAGTTTGCCCCTGCAACTTTACTGCAACTATAAGTACAACTATAAATATAATTAACAGAAGTTTCAGAAGTGCTAGCATAATTATCTATGGATCTCTATAATAACCAGGCTACTCTTTTCCTGTAAGACTCAAATCCTGCAAACACTTAAGCATGTGCTTAATAATTTTATTAAGATGATGTTAAAATAAAAGAAATGGTACAGAGTTTAAGCACAGAAGTTTCTGGTTATCAGGGAATAAGGTACAGATTATCAAGGGGTGCAACGTTCGGTTTCGGATCCGATGGCATAAGGAATACATAATCTGCAATATCCCTGATTGGGGGTAAAACGTTAACAGATCAAAGTACAGACATTGAGATATGGGGGTATGTTGTTCATATAATGGCTATGTTCAGGTGTGGAGTATAATGAATGGATACGATGATGAGGATGGATTTACCCTCATTTGATGAGATTTAATGTTCAGTGAGGTTATGGTTCTAGTTCATATGGTCCAATGGAAAAAGTCTCTCGGTCCCTTTCTAATAGTTGATGCACGATGCTGTTCCAGGTCACATGTCCTGATACTGTCGGTGGCCAGTGATGTGTTCGATGTAGATGTCCCTGGACCATCAGAGGGTGTCCGAGACCATGAGACGCCACATGAGCTGTGCATAGTATCAACCGATCCCACAGGTCCGCAGCATACACTTGTTGCAGGGGTCCCAGGCGCCCAGGGCTCCGACGATCAGGGCATCCATCTGCACCTTATAGCCCTTCACTCTAAGGGTGTCGGCCAGGGGGGCGTATTTTTCCAGCTTACGAGCTCGGGCTTCACAGAAGGCCGGGGTCCTGTTCTCAAAGGAGACCATGACGTCGATGAGCATGACCTTTTTCTGGGCCTCGTTGGTGACTACCATGTCAGGTCGCAACTGGCTGTCAGTACCGGGGATGGCGCAGTTCACAGCGACCTCCCCCAGGCGCAGTGCGATGGCTTTCACCAGATGGTTCTGGATGGCATTGTGGCGCAACTGCCAGGCTCTGGAGTGGGGCTTGCAGCTACACAGAATGTGGGGCAGGGTCTCGTTGGAGTAGCCGCACTTCCTGCAACGCTTGTCTCGGTTCCCGTGGCGGACGGCTCCGTTGAGCAGGACACAGTTGAGGCGGGCACAGTGGATGAACTGCCAGTCGGTGAAACGGGTCAAGCTGCCCCCGGCGAGGAAGTGGTTGCTGGCTTCCCACTTGCTGGTCAGTTCGAAGGCTTTACCCTGGTCCAATTTATGCTTCAGGGTTTCCATGTACAGTGAGTGGATGGCTGCCTTCACGGTCCACTCCAGCACGCCCCTGGTGCTCAGGATGACGATGGTGTTATTGTCGGACCTGATCTGTGGCACCAGGACTCCCAGCTCCTGGCGCTCCTTGCACCACTCCTAGCGGCAGCCGATGTGCTTCCCCAGGCGATGCATAGCATTGCGAACGCGGGACCACAATGAAGCGATGTTGCACCCGTCCTGTCCGAATTCGCCATCCAGGGAACTGCTCAGGAAGGTGGCGATGTCTTGGTTGGAGGGGGCTCTGCCGATTCACTTCTTTGTCAGGTCATGGAGGGCGTTTGCTGTGATGTTCCTTACCATGGCGTCGGAACACGTCAGCAGGTGGAAGGCGTGGGTGATCACCGCTATGTCACACAGGTTGCCCATGCGGGGGACATTGGCACCGCCATGCCTGTGGGCGATGCAGACCAGCTCGATGCTGGCTCTCTGGGGAAGGAACAGCCACTTCTTCACCAGCTGCTGGACGATCTTGTCTGCCTTGTTAAGGGGTACCTTCGCTACGGCGGATCCCCTTAGGACAAATGAGATGTGGGGGATCAGGAAGGCGTTCAGGGCATTTATCTTCTGCCATGGTGCTAGCAGAGAGGTGTCAATCTTGGCGGCATCCTGCAAGATCTCCTGCATGGTGTCCTTTGGTGTCTCCCGAACACGGAAACCCGTCAGCGTGCCGAGGTGTTGGTACGCCTGCCCCTCTGCCAGGGGGATGACAGGCTCGCCCTGGATCCGGAACCCCGTCGTCTCCACTGAGTCCCTTTTGCTGCCGTCGATGTGGAGAGTTGCACACTGCTTTGCACTGAAGTGGAGCCTCATCCAGTCGGCAGCTCGACTGGTGGCATCTAGCAAACCTTGGAGGCTCTCGGGGTCGTCTGCAGTCAGGACCAGGTTGTCCGCATAAGCCAGGACGTTCACCCTCTCACACGGAGGTTGAAGCCACCTGTGCCATTGGAGATTGCTTGCAGCAACAGCTCCACGGCGAGGTTAAAGATGATGGGGCTGAGCGGACAGCCCTGCTTAACTCCGCTCCGGATCGGGATCTCGGAGGTCTCCCCTTCAACCGAGCGAATGGTGGTGTTGCATCCCTTGTACACCTCTCGGATCACACGAAGGAAGTTCTCTGGCATCCCAAACTCCTGGAGCGTGGCAAAGATGTGGTTTTTACACACCTGAGTAATCCCATCAACCTCAACAAGACTACTCATATGCATAAAGTTAAGGACAGAAGTAAGTGTTTGCAGGATTGGGGCCCTAAGTCATGAAAATACTGATAAGACCTGGAATTTCGGATATGTTATTGGAAAAACAGCATTATTAAGTACTAGTTGGCTACAATTCTCAATGAAGGTATTTAATACAGATACTTTTTTCTCAAAAAGCAAACACACACAAAAATCTCCAAACACATTAATGTCCAATGCCAGTTACCAGATTCTCTGCATAGATAACACACCAATTCATATTCTTTACGTACTCTCAGCATAACTACTTCCATATGTTTGGAGACCTTTAGAGAGCCTCTTCCTTTGCTCCAAGCACCAATTCCATAAATTAACACACATAATATAAAATATATTCTATTATTAGAAGTAATTATTTCCAATAGCAGATTCCAAACAGAGAAAACGGAACAAAGGCCCTGCTCCAAGGAGCTCATAATATAAAACTAGACAAGTCAGGCAAACAGGTAAGGGGAAAGACACTGCTCATCCTACATTGACACAAATATCTATCAGCTAATATGTGGATAAATAAAGTCTATCCAAACTCCCTCAGCCCATGCCCTAACCAAACTCCTGGAGAAAAGTAACTTCCAAACATACTGCAAATGCTAACTAATCCAGGTACCAATGGGCCAGATCCTAGAGAAGGCAAGGAGAAGAGAGCAAGTTCCAAAATCAAGGAACCATCACAGTAAAACACTCTGCTAGCACCTGTCTCCCTTAGGTGAAGAAAAGTAGTATGTTTAACTGATCACAAGGGAGAGAAAAAAACCTCAAAATTATTAATCTCATCTCTGTCACACAGCTACATGGACCTGTTAGACATTTGGTACATTTCACCTACTATATATACAGTGCTGTTTACACTAATCACTGTATATAAAAACAAACACTGTAAAGTGCTATAAGTGCTCTCCCCCCCAGCCTTGTCACAAACGTAAACTTCCCAAACTTCATAGTGAATGGTGCAAAACTGTCTCAGCTGGTCACATTTCATGCTCTCTTTTTACTAAAAAAAATTCAACAGGTAGATAATGGTAAGGAGTGGTACAGAAGATGCATACAGCAAGACAACCTCTGATAGTTTTGCACTGCTTATTATGTAAACATTTGTTATAATTGTGACTTAATGGCATTTTAAGTAAGTCTATCATTAAGTTACTAGTGAATATTGATGGTAATTACATCAATTTATATGTAACTATATTAAAGTTTTTCCATGTGACCGACGAAGTTATATCAGAGATTTTTGTTTACATTGCCAAGAATAACCAAGTATGGACTTTGAAAAGACATTTAGCAATATTAGTCCTAAGTGGAGCACAGATTTGGTCCAAGAAGTAATACAGTTGAACTGCTTGGTAACAGCGACCATAACATAATTACATTTAACAACCTTGTAGGGGGGAAAATACCATAATAGCACTTAACTTCAAAAAGGGGAACTACAAAAAATGAGGAAGCTCATTAAAAAGAAATTAAAAGGAACAGTTACAAAGGTGAAATGCCTGCAAGCTGCATGGAAACTATTTAAGATCATAATATAGACTCCAACTAAATGTATACCCAAAATAGAAAACAAAGAGGAAGAAGACCAAAAAAAAATGCCACTATGGCTAAACAGCCAAGTAAAAGGGGTGGTTAGAGGCAAAGAGGCATCCTTTAAAAACTGGAAGTCAAATCCTACCAAGGATAATAAAAACATGCATAAACTCTGGCAAGTTGAATGTAAAAGCATAATTAGGCAGCCAAAAAGAATTTGAAGAGCAACAAGCAAAAGACACACAAACTAACAGCAAAGAATTTTTTTTAAGCAAAACAGAAGCAGAAAGCCTGATGAACAATCAGTGGGATGCCACTGGACGATCACAGTGCTAAAGGAGCACTCAAGGAAGACAAGGTTGTTCCACAGAAGCTAAATGAATTTTTTGCACCAGTTTTCACTGCAAAGGACATGAGAGAGATCCCCACACCTTAGCCATTCTTTTTATGTGACAATTCTGAGAAACTGTTCCAGATTGAGGTGTCAATAGAGAAGGTTTTGGAACAAAAGTGATAAATTAAGCAGTAATAAAGCACCCAAAAGTTCTGAAGGAACTCAAATATGAAATTACAGAACCACCAACTCTGGTATGTAACTTATTGCTTAAATCAGCCTCTGTATCAGATGACCGGCAGATAACTAATGTGATACCAACTTTTTGAAAAAGCTCTAGAGATGATCCTGGCAATTACACCCCGTTAAGCCTAACTTTAGTACCAGGCAAACTGTTTGAAATGATAGAACAGAACAGAATTATCAGACACGTAGATGAACGTGATATGTTGGGGAAGAGTCAACACGGCTTTTATAAAGGGAAATCATGCCTCAGCAATCTATTAGAATTCTTTAAGGGTATCAGCAAAAGAGTGAACAAGCTGACCTAACATACTTGGACTTTCAGACAGCCTTTGACAAAATCCGACACCAAAGGCCCTTAAGCAAAGTAAGCAGTCATAAGAGGGAAGGTCTTCTCATAACTGGTTAAAAGATAGGAAACAAAATGTAGGAATAAATGGAGAGAGATAAATAGTTGTGTCCCCCAGGGATCTTTACTATAGGGTAACCAGATGGCCTGATTTTATAGGGACAGTCCCAGTAGTTGGGGCTTTTTCTTATATAGGCACCTACTTTCCCCCACCCCAGGTACCGATTTTTCAAACTTGCTATCTGTTCACCCTACTTTACTGGGACAGGTGCTGTACAACAAATTCATAAATTATCTGGAAAAGGGGGTGAACAGGGAGGTGGAAAAGTTTGCAGATGATACAAAATTGCTTAATATAGTTAAGTCCAAAGCTGACTGCGAGGAGTTACAAAGGAATCTCACAAAACGGAGTGACTAGACAACAAAATGGCAGATAAGTGCAAAGTAATGCATACTGGAAAAAATAATCCTAGATCTAAAAGTACAAATGATGGGACCTAAATTAGCTGTTACCACCCAAGAAAAATCTTGGAGCCATAGTGGATACTTCCCTGAACACATCAATAAGAAACAGCAGTCAAAAGAGCCAAGAATGTTAGGTACCATTAAAAAGGGATAGATGATAAAACAGTAAATATCATAATGCTACTATATAAACCCATAGTATGCCCACACCTTGAATACTGCATGCAGTTCTGGTCACCCCATCCCAAAACAGATGCATTAGAATTGGAAAAGGAACAGAGACAGGCAACAAAAAGTACTAGTGATATGCAGCAGCTTCCATGTTAGAAGAGATTAAAAAGACTGGGACTGTTCAATTTAGAAAAATGAAGACTAAGGAGAGATATGATCGTGGCTATAATCGTGAATGGTATGGAGAAAGTGAATAAGGAAGTGTTATACCCCTTCACATAACACAAGAACCAGGGTTCACCCAATGAAATTAACAGGCAGCAGGTTTAAAACAAGCACACGTAAGTGCTTCTTCCTACAATGCCCAGTCAACCTGTGAATTTATTACCAGGGGATGTTGTGAAAGCCAAAACTATAACTGGGCTCAAAAAATTAGATAAATTCATGAAGGACAATCCATCAATGGCTATCAGCCAAGATAGTCAGGGATGCAACCCTATGCTCCAGGTGTCCTTAAACCGCTGCCTGTGAGAAGCTGGGATTGGACAGCAGGGGATCACTTGATAATTGCACTGTTCTGTTCATTCCCTCTGAACAATCTGGCACTGACCACTGCCAAAAGACAGGATGCTGGACTAGACGGACCACTGGTCTGACCCAGTATGACCATTCTTATGTTCTTATTTAACTATGGACAATTTAAAAAGCTATTTTAATAAGTTAATCTACAACAGAGCCAAATGTGAACTTATAAAACAACTTCCATGCTTAAGTTATCCCAAAGCACTTTACAATGTAAAGAATTAAATACTGATCCTGTAATGACAGTGTAGGTAAACTGACATTTTTATTTGGGATAATTCACTTAAGTTTGGAACCTGTTCTTAGAACAGAACGGGATGAAGATGGCAATTATATGGCACCTTTTTAGTGTCTTTAACCAGTTAGAGACATATCTGGTTTAAAACAGTTTGCATCCACACAGTACATGGTTAACATATGAATCTTAACTGTCCACCACCTGCTAGCTATCTAGCGTGGCACACTGTTTAGTTTAACCAATTAGGCACGCAGTTCTGCAGTATGGACACACCTCCAACCATGGCACTAGTAATAAAAACTAGTTCTCCAATAACCATGAAGTTAAGACATCCAGAATGAACTTTATCCATGTCACAAGGGTACCAATTTATGGGTCTACTCCAATACACATTGAAGTCAATGAAATTCATTAAGAGCCTGATTCTATTCCATATGCCTATGCTATCCATGAGGGCCTTCCTCGCTTCATCATCCAGAAGATGCAAGCCATTTTAGAATTCTCATCACTTTCTTTTTCGCGTTATACAGTGCTCACAACATTGTCCAGATTCTGAACACTGTAAGCAGCAGATCAGCCTCATTCACCACCCATAAGCATAGGCAGAAAGAGGGAGTGGGGGAAGAAAACTTAAAAAAAAAAAAAAAAAAAAAAAAAAAAAAATCCTTGCTCAGACTGCTGCTAATGACGCACAATGGGACAGGTTCCCAGAATGCCCCAAGCTGCAATAATAAACAAACACATATTATTACAAGTACTAGGTCTGGATGACAAAATACAGTTTTGATGGCAGAAAGCTGTGCAGACACAAATCAAATTATGGATTTGTAACCAGTTAAGCTGACCATGCCTTTCACCAGGTAGAGAATCAAAAACTGCGTGAACAGGCCTAAAGATGGCCAAAACACAAAGTTATACTCTAATTTTTCCAAAGAGAGCCATGGCATCTTTAGTTTACACACAGGCAGCCACCAGAGACTGACAGAGACTTCAGCTTCATGGTATACTGTCAGGTTAATTTATGTCCCAATTGTAAACGTTTCTTTTTCAAAGCCTACAAACAAACTTTTTAAAAGTTAATGTTTGTTTTTAAAAGAGCATGCTTTCTTACACAGAAGGGGAGAGGGGCAGAAAGACACCCTCTTCCATCCATGGCCAGATAATTATGTCATATCAGACATAGACTTGGCCACAGTGTTCTATACATTCATGACTTCCAGACTTGATATTACAATTATCTAGAAATGGCACTTTACCTATGAACACTTTACCCATGTTCTCCACACACTACACTAGCGTCCCATTCTCTATAGACTCCAGTTCAAGATCTCTGTCCTAACATTCAAAGTCCTTTGGAAATAGTTAGACAGAGCCAGTCCGTAGACATTTCCTCTACAATCATGACCCCTATAATTATGTTCCACTGGAACAACGAAAAAAGTTAACTTTTGGTAAGGTTCATGAGTGCAAGATATAGAGCTTTCACATGAGATGGAACTACACTATGGAACTCACTTATGCAAGAGATAATCACAGGCCTTGCCACTTCCAGAATTAAATGCAAAACTTATTTCTTAAATACATTTTTTAAATACACAGGAACATTTTTTCACATCAACTATAAAACTAATCAAGTTACTTCTTTTACAGGATTAAAGAATAATTTGTTAGTTCTATTTTTCAATACTTGTGAGACACCCAGCTACCACAGTGATGGGAGCCACATAATCAGATTAGACAGCCAGAAACCTCCTAGTACTACATAAAAAGAAAAGGAGTACTTGTGGCACCTTAGAGACTAACCAATTTATTTGAGCATGAGCTTTCGTGAGCTACAGCTCACTTCATCGGATGCATACCGTGGAAACTGCAGCAGACTTTATATATACACAGAGAATATGAAACAATACCTCCTCCCACCCCACTGTCCTGCTGGTAATAGCTTATCTAAAGTGATCATCAGGTTGGGCCATTTCCAGCACAAATCCAGGTTTTCTCACCCTCCACCCCCCCCCCCCCCACAAATTCACTCTCCTGCTGGTGATAGCCCATCCAAAGTGACAACTCTTTACACAATGTGCATGATAATCAAGTTGGGCTATTTCCTGCACAAATCCAGGTTTTCTCACCCCCCCCCCCATCCTCATACACACACAAACTCACTCTCCTGCTGGTAATAGCTCATCCAAACTGACCACTCTCCAAGTTTAAATCCAAGTTAAACCAGAACCATCTGGGGGGGGGGGGGGAGGAGTAGGAAAAAACAAGAGGAAATAGGCTACCTTGCATAATGACTTAGCCACTCCAAGCCTCTATTTAAGCCTAAATTAATAGTATCCAATTTGCAAATGAATTCCAATTCAGCAGTTTCTCGCTGGAGTCTGGATTTGAAGTTTTTTTGTTTTAAGATAGCGACCTTCATGTCTGTGATTGCGTGACCAGAGAGATTGAAGTGTTCTCCGACTGGTTTATGAATGTTATAATTCTTGACATCTGATTTGTGTCCATTTATTCTTTTACGTAGAGACTGTCCAGTTTGACCAATGTACATGGCAGAGGGGCATTGCTGGCACATGATGGCATATATCACATTGGTGGATATGCAGGTGAACGAGCCTCTGATAGTGTGGCTGATGTTATTAGGCCCTGTGATGGTGTCCCCTGAATAGATATGTGAGCACAGTTGGTAACGGGCTTTGTTGCAAGGATAAGTTCCTGGGTTAGTGGTTCTGTTGTGTGGTATGTGGTTGTTGGTGAGTATTTGCTTCAGGTTGCGGGGCTGTCTGTAGGCAAGGACTGGCCTGTCTCCCAAGATTTGTGAGAGTGTTGGGTCATCCTTTAGGATAGGTTGTAGATCCTTAATAATGCGTTGGAGGGGTTTTAGTTGGGGGCTGAAGGTGACGGCTAGTGGCGTTCTGTTATTTTCTTTGTTAGGCCTGTCCTGTAGTAGGTAACTTCTGGGAACTCTTCTGGCTCTATCAATCTGTTTCTTTACTTCTGCAGGTGGGTATTGTAGTTGTAAGAAAGCTTGACAGAGATCTTGTAGGCGTTTGTCTCTGTCTGAGGGGTTGGAGCAAATGCGGTTGTATCGCAGAGCTTGGCTGTAGACGATGGATCGTGTGGTGTGGTCAGGGTGAAAGCTCATGCTCAAATAAATTGGTTAGTCTCTAAGGTGCCACAAGTACTCCTTTTCTTTTTGCGAATACAGACTAACACGGCTGTTACTCTGAAACCTAGTACTACATAGTATACCATCCTGAGCATAGACCCAAATCCTGGTTTAAGACTTGAATCTTCAACTTTCTGGCCCAAAGACTACAATACTATCAATTGAGTGACCCTGATATTTAATCAATACCTGACTTTATCCTCTATTTTCAGCATATATTTAAAAATAATATGCCATGGCATGGAAGTTAACAAGGCAAATTTGTATGTTCTGCACTGGAAAAAAATTGATTTAAAGCCTTCTGTAAACGTCAGAGTCCACAAAACAAAAACAAACCAAAAAAAGGAGAGAAAAATACCTGTGAGAATCCCTCTTACTTATGAAAGTTTAACAACTGTGTGACTTTATTTACACTATGGGCTTATCTACACATGAAATTATTCCACAACAGCTATTTCACTCTAAATCCACACGCTACCATAATCTGAATTAACCCTCAAGTGTAGACAAGCCCTGAATAGTCTAAACACAAAATGTTATAATCTTTATATAATTTAGCAGCAGTCGGTGCACAAAGAAGAATAAGTCTAGTTGTGAAACTCTAGAAATGCAGCTTCTGTGTTTGTATCATGTGCTATAAATTAATGACAAGTAACTTTATAATCAATAATAGCCAGCTTTCTAAACTACAATTACTTGTGTGTAATATAATCAACTCCCATCGTGCTGTGCTTGGACTATGACATCTTTCAAACCCCTTTTTTTCCACTGAATGCATCTGATGAAGTGAGCTGTAGCTCACGAAAGCTTGTGCTCAAATAAATGTTAGTCTCTAAGGTGTCACAAGGACTCCTTTTCTTTTTGCGAACACAGACTAACACAGCTGCTACTCTGAAACCTTTCAAACCCCTGGAACTCTCAATAATCGTCATACTTAAAAACAATTTTAGCTTCCTGTAATTAATATTTACAATTCCACTTCTGACCCCTTGCGGGTAGTTTAATTTATTTCATGCCATATTAAAATATTAGTTTACAAAAACACACAAATTAGAACACTGATGATTCAACCCCTCACCACTTTAGGTGAATATATAAAAGCAGACATAGCAATATAATACCAAACTGACAAGAGTAAATCACAGACCTTTGAAAAAGAAATAATATATATTTTGTGAGGAGGATTTGAAAGTAAGTGGTATGCATCTCAACTACATCAAAAAACTCTAGAACTCCAAAGGCAGAGATGAAAATGTTTGTTTAGTTTGGGTAGTGCTTAAAGGGGCAAATGCTGAGAGGTGAGGAGAAGAGACACTTACCTTCAACCGTTTGACCACCTCATCGTTAGTAATTTTGTCTGTGATCTCCTTTACTCCGGGAGGATAGTAGATGATCTTGCCATCGGCAGGAGGTTTTGGTTGGGTAGCAGGAAAGTCCATCCTGGTGCCACTGGTTATAAACTTTCCTTCTCCACAGTCCTCTACCGGCCTCTATCGGTCAGAAAACAAAAGTTCAGCGGAACAGAGACGACTTTCAGCCCTCTTTTTCCATTTCTAAACCTCAATTCACAGAAGGCCCCACTAAACATCAGGAGAGCAAAAATCCTGCAGCCCCAGCCCTCGGGGAGGGCTTCACTGACGCCCCTCACAAAGCCACCTCTCTCCCCCAAACTCCTGCCTTTCCAGCCTCTTCCAGCGCCTCCTTTCAGTGCGGGGCTTCTCCAGCCCAACATTATTAGTTTGCAGCCTCATATTTTACAATGAAATTTTAACCCAGATCAAAGGATGCCCCAAGTTTAAAGTCCATTATAGCCCAAGGGGGGTCGGGGTGGGCCAAATCCTGGCCCCAACGGATCTCTAGGACCGTCACAGAAGCCCCAGAGCTGGGAGACGAGGCCTAAGCAGTTAGGCCTCAAAACTATCAGGAGGCAAAGAGACCAACAGGAGGGGGGGAAGGAAGGAGGTGGCTGGGATCCCAAACAAAACCCCGCTGCCGGCCAGCCAGCACCGCGCGGCTAAGTGCTGAGCCCCACACCTGGCCCCTACCTCCCCCCGGAAAGGGGGGCAGCCCCCCCGGGAGGGGACCAGGCCACTCTCCACTTTACATTTGTTCCTTCAACTTCAAGTGTCCTCAGCCCCAGCGCCCCCTCCCCGCCCCGGAGCCCCTCACCCAACTAGCTCTGCGAAGCCTACAAAGAGCCCCCCTCCCCCAGTGCTGCCGCGGGGCTGGGAGGAGGGAAGCGGGACCCGGAGCCGCCTTTACCTCATGCAGCTCCGGAAGGTGCAGCATTGAGTAGCCTCCGTGCCGGGTGGGTGCTGCTGCTGCTCCGCCACCGCCGGTCGGCTGGCGCCCTGGCTGCTCCCGCTGCCTCCTTGCTTCGCGGTGCGGCGGCGGCTCCTGCCCGGGGAGAGGTGGGGGGAGGAGGTTGCTCGGCGGCGGCAGGAGCGGGGGTGAGAGGGGGCGGCTTAGGCGGAGCGTGCGCCGCGCCGCGGGGACACAGTGCCGCTCTCCGTCCGGCCGGGGAAGAACAGCCCAGGAGGAGGCTCCGCGCTACTCTTCTCCCCCGCCCCCCGGGGCCTGGCCCAGCAGCGCCGCCCAGCCGGGATCCCCCCGCCCCAGCCTGGCAGTAGAGCCCGCGCCCCGGCTCGTCTCCCTCGCGCCTTGTGCCCAGCTCGGCAGGGCGGCGGCGGCGGGGCAGGCAGTACCCGGCACGGCAGCAACAGCGCCGCCTCCCGCTTGGCGCCAAAACCAGCAGCGGTCCCGAGCCGGCTGGCGGCAGGGGCTGGCCTATCCCGCCGGGTGAGGAGGTAGCCAGGGACGGCTCACCGCCGTGTCCCCTGCATAGCAGCTTGAGCACTGTCGGGGTGTCAGGGCCACAGGCACCAGCCCCCCTTCCCCTGGAGCCCCGGGGCGAGGGCACGCACCCGGCACACACCGGGTGCGGCGAGGGTCCTGCCCGTGTCTCCCCCGCGCCCGCTGGCTGGGCTGCTCTTAGGCGAGTGTGACAGGCAGGCAGGCAGGCAGGCAGGCAGGCGGGCGGGAGGGAGGGAACCCCTTGCTCGGGCACTGCCGGCTCCAGCGGGCCGGAGCTGCCCCCGAGGCTTACGGGGTAACCGCGCGGCGGGTCAGCAGGGCGAGCTGGGAACAGAAGAGGAAACCCGGGGGAATCCTGCTGAGGCGGAGCGCCCCCTCCGCGCGAGTCAGGAAAATCCCTTTGCCTTCTAGCTCTGCTCTGAGCGGCTGGGCTGGGCCGGGCCGCTCACTGCCAGCTTCGCCGTGCGCAGGTGCTACCTGGCTTCCTGGAGTGGGCCTAGCGGCTTCCCGCTAGTCCAGCTGTCTCCTTCCCAAGATTCTAGCCCCTGCTCCGGTTAGCAACGTCCCTGGTGTGTTAACCCTTTGCGTGGCCCAGTTTGTCCTGTTCTCCTTGCAAGCTGCCCCAAAAAGAAGTGCGCTTCAGTTAATTTTGCTGAGCTGCATTTTCCTTCTGGTCTCAACTAGCTTTTGAACATTCATGTTTGCTTTTGACTTTAACTTTTCTTGCTACTGTTAAGTTCTGATCAGTGCAATGATTTTTCCCGTGTTTTATTTATTTCCAGTGGCACCCATTGCTTTCTAATCAGAGAAGAAGCCAGAACCCTGGCCCAGTAATTTCCAAGCTAAGGATAGATAAGGGAAGTAACAGAGATTGGATAGGAGAAGGGGAGCAACAGCTACACATGTATAAAATAAAATACATGGTGTAGCCAAGTTATTTGTCAAACATGATATTGTCAGCTAGCAAGTTTCTCAGCTAACACCACAAATGAAGGGCTTCAGGAGGATCTTGAATATACAGAGAGAATGAGAACTTGTGAATGAGCTCAGGAAGGCCCTTACATGCAAAAATCATAGCTGTTTAATAGTCTTTCATCTATTGTTTCCTAGAAATTGAACACAGTTGGTTAGGTCTGTGACAGAATGAGATATGTCTTTGTCAAATTATGAATTCCATTTTGTACTGTGTACTGAACATGTCTAAACTATCCCAGTTCTCAGACTGCTGTCCTTCCAGGCAAAGGTTCTTGACATTTTGTTGAAGGCCTATCACTAAGAAGCAGACAACCCTGCAATCCTTATGGAATAAAGGACTTTTTTTATTCAGTGTCCTACACGTGGGGTGGGGCAAGGCAAGCAAAACTGGAGTGGGGCTGGAGATTCTCTATGGAGTACATGGCAGAGAAACAGAGGTCTACTTAAGAACAGGCTGCTCTGCGCAGGCAGGGGTTAAAGGGGCACAACCCTCACCCCATGTAAGAAGGGCTCTCAGAAAACACTCTGTCTAATCTGAATTGCAGACAAATTTCTGAATTGGAAAAAGCAGTGCGATCAGACTAGGGGACAACCTAAGACTTGTTTTCAAAGATCTGTAACTCAGGTGTTTGAGAGTAAAGTTATGTGATTAAGATATTCCTTTGCTAAGCCTCTAGTTCTACTTTAATCCCTTCAGAGCCAACATGGCAGGCAAGTAAGAAGTCACAGGTGCCTGTGGTTATAAGTTTTTCCACAGTAACTGACCCATCTTTACCAAGAAACATTGATTTGACAGATCACATGAGATAGTGAGAAGGGTCAAAAGTTAGGCCAGAGTTCCTAGAGCTTGGTTTTGTCTAAATTAAGAGTGAACAAAAGGCATTAATACAAGCTAGCTGCCCTTCTCTTCTGCTGAAGAACAAGATAGAGCATTGCATGCTGGTACATATGTAGTCTCTGAAGCTAAAATATACAATAAAAGGTTGCATATCTGTATGAAGGAAAACAGTCAACTACTGTCTGCTTCATTTTATCAAAGTTTGGTTTAGCTTTGACAAATAGTCCAGCCCTCAGGTTGGGCACTCTTGACCTTAATGTAAAGGCCCCCCCAAATCCTACAGTAGGCTTTAGATGTGTAGTGAAATGAGAGCAAGCAATTTGTAACCCAAGAATCATCAGATAGGGAGTAATATTTGGAGAGAGAGATTTATTCTCAGGCTTTCAAGTTTTGAGTGGAACACTGAAGGTCCCAGATCTAGTACAGAAAAAGATAAGTAGAAAGTGGACTATCCTGCATACTATCTGATAATGGTTATTTTTAATAAATCCCAGAAAAAATGTGCTCATTCAAGTTCCTAGGACAGTGGGAGGTTCAAATTCTTTAACCACAGGACAGTTGAACAATCTTCGACCTCTCCTCAAAACGATAGCGTGGGGCATACTTCTGCATTATCTAAAATTCTGACAGGGCTAGAACAGAGTGATTGAGGTTCTGATATCAGATTCAGTTAAAGGAGATGCTAACAAACATCAGAGTATAAGCTGCACAGCAGTATGTCTGCCATCCAATTTAGAGACAAAACAAAGAAACTTCTAATTTAAAAACCTGTTTTCTGATACATAAAATTAAAATAGCTGAAAAATACATTTAGGTACATGAATGACAACTTAACTTACCATTAACTTGGAGGAATATACACCTGGAATTTTCAAAATGTGAAAACACAAAGTCTTCAGATGACTGATTTGTGGTGCCTCTGGATGTGAGAAGTCCAGGACCCTGTTGGAAGGTTTAATTGCAGCCACTGGTGTCTGGTTTGTTGTTTTAGCCTATTTGACCTTTACAAAACAGAGTGAGACAGATTCCCTCTTAAGATTTTATAAACTTAGGGTCTGATATTTCAAGATGCTGAGCACTTTCTGTGAGGCCTCAACTCCCATTTTCTCTTCAGTGGATCATGTCCAGAGAGCGTAAACAAAGATAAGAGACAACAGTGTAGGTAAAGGGGAGAAAGGAGATATTATTGGTGTGGGAAATACATTACAGAAGGATGGATTTCTGGAATGAGTTGGTTTTAAATTGGAAAGAGGAGAGAGTCACGGTGATGAACATTAATTAGGGGATTGTTAAAAGCATGGAAGGCAGAATGAAACCAAGTTTTTGGGCCCAGATCCAAGACACACAATCTGATGAGGCAGGGTTTGAACAGGAGTCTGCTTCTCAGGAGAGCACCCTAACCACTGAGATTTAGAATACTGTGCGGTGGGGGTCTCAATCTCTCCAGCTGAAGTTCCACTTTGTATGAATACTTAAATAGTTACTGGATCAGAAAAAGAGTGAATATCTTTAGAGACTTCTGGTTAGAACATTCACCTGGGAGGAGGGAGCCCCAGGTCCAATCCCTCTGCTCCAATGATTAAGGTTACCCTATTTGAACATTCAAAAAAAAAAAAAAAAAAAAAAGAAGGGGACACTCCACAGGTCAGGGGATATTTGCTCACATTCCCCCCCCGGTCCCGCCCCAACTCCACCCCTGCCCCGACCCCATTCCAACCCCTTCCCTGAAGTCCCTGCCCCAACTCTGCCCCCTCCCTGACCCATTGGACCCCTTTGCCAAATCCCAGCCCTGCCTCCTCCCCTGAGCTTGCTGCATTCCCCCTCCTCCTCCCTCCCTCCTAGCCATGTGAAACAACCGTTTCACGGTGTAAGCGCTGTGAGCTAGGGGGGAAAAGCGGGCACTCTCCCGAGTGATCAGCGTTCTTTTTCTTTCTCAAATGATAAACTCTTCTTTGGGAAAAAATAATAATGGCAAAATCCTGGACCTCTTAGATATTTAAAAATTCTTCCTGGACGGCGATTTAAGAACCAAAAAGCTGGACATGTCCGGGAAAATACGCACATATGGTAACCCTACCAATGACTAATTATCCAAAGTGGAACAGCTTCAACAGGAGAGATAGAAATCCCATCAGAATCTCATAACCTAGTACCTAGGGGACTCTCCGGAGAGATAGAAGACTACTGTGCAAATTCTTCCCTCCCCTTATCAGACAGAAAGTGGGAATTGAAGTCATGTCTCCCACATCCTGAGAGTACTCTGACCTCTGGCTAAAAGTTAAGGGAGGTAGTGGTACCACCACCTCCACCTCTTCCAGCATTTCTTGCAAGAATGGCTTAACGCACCTAACTCCAGGAGAAGAATTCCCAGATGTGGATCCCAAACAGAGATAGGCACCTCCCTGCAGTATGGACTTAAGGCTTGCCCCTCTCACAAAGTTAGGCACAGAGGACACAACCCTCTTGACGCCTTCTCCCATTGGCTAACCCAGGCAGTTCCCTGCCTAGGGTCCTGGCTTTCATGGGTCCCATCCTAAGCCACCTCTCTCCCCATGTATAGGGAGCCTAGCACCTAACCCAAGCTTTGTGGATTCCAGTGATTTTCAAAGCACTTAGAGAGTTAGATGTTGCAACACCCTAAGTCTGTTTGTGGATTCAGACCTTGGACACAATTGTGATTACTGATTTTGTGCCGTATAATAAGTACCTAGATTAGGGTGTTACTCATTTGGTGGAGATGGCTGGACTCCATTTTTAATTATGGAATGTGAGCTGGGTTATAAATTCAGGACTACATGCTCCATCCACAGGAATTCACATGGTTTTCAATTGGAGGTTTGTACCAAGATCAAGGGTATAATATGGCCTTTCTGTAGTAAATAAAAACTTTAATATTGATTAATTTAGCATCAATTAGTGGAGAAAACGTGCTTCCCTTTAGGACCACTGCTATTTCTGCCCTTTGTTTCTCTTCCTTTTCCATCCACCTTTGTCTCAACTTCTTCTCTGTCTTTGTGTGTCTGCTCTTGTCTTTGCCTTTCTTCCCCCATGGTTTTCATTTGTACTCTCTTGTGCATACTATTTGCTAAAATGATGAGAGAATGTAGAGCAGGACTTAGAAGTCAGTGACCCAAGGTCCTTTACTCTAATGTAAACCAGGAGTAATTCCATTGACATCCATAGAGATACAGCAGTGTAAAACCTGCATGAGATCTGAATCAGGGGCCCAAGCTACAGCTCTTTCCCCTGAGGGCCTCATCCAACCCGCATTTATTTCAGTGTGAGGTATCTCACCCTTGCATGTCTAGAGAAAGGGTATGGAGGGGGGTGGGGGGAGGAGAAATTAGGGACTTTAAGATGTTAGGGAAAGTTATATTTTTAGTAGGACTGTCAATTAATCAGTTAACATGCAATTAACTCAAAAAATTAATTTCAATTAATCACAGTTAAACAATAGAATACCAATTGAAATTTATTAAATATTTTGGATGTTTTTCTATATTTTCAAATATATTGATTTCTATTGCAACAGAATAATACAAAATGTACAGTGCTCGATTTTTTTATTACAAATATTTGCACCGTACTAATGATAAAGAAATAGTATTTTTCAATTTACCTCATTCAAGTACTGTAGTGCAATCTCTTTATCGTGACAGTGTAACTTACAAAAGTAGATTTTTTTTTGCTACATAACTGCACTCAAAAACAAAACAAATCTTTAGAGCCTACAAGGCCACTAAGTTCTACTTCTTGTTCAACCAATTGCTAAGACAAAACACATTTGTTTACATTTATGGGAGAGACTGCCGACTGCTTCTTATTTACGTCACCTGAAAGTTGAAAGTGAGACCAGGTATTTGCATGGCACTTTTGTAGCTGGCGTTGCAAGGTATTTATGTGCCAGATACGCTAAACATTTGTATGCCCTTTCATGCTTTGGCCACCATTCCATAGAGCATGCTTCTATGCTAACAATGCTTGTTAAAAAAATGCTTTAATTAAATTTGTGACTGAACTCTTTAGGGGAGAATTGTATGTCTCCTGTTCTGTTTTACCTGCATTCTGCCATATATTTCTTGTTATAGCAGTCTGACGATGACCCAGCACGTTTGTTTTAAGAACATGTCAGATTTGACAAAACGCAAGGAAAGTACCAATGTGAGATTTCTAAAAATAGCTACAGCACTCAACCCAAGGTTTAAGAATCTGAAGTGCCATCCAAAATCTGAGTGGGACGAGGTGTGGAGCATGCTTTCAGAAGTCTTTAAAGAGCAACACTCAGTTGCGGAAACTACAGAACCCGAACCACCAAAAAAGGAAACCAACCATCTGCTGGTGGCATCTGACTCAGATAATGAAAATGAACATGCGTTGGTCCACTCTGCTTCGGATCGTCATTGAGAAGAATCTGTCATCAGCACGGACGCATGTCCTCTGGATTGGTGGTTGAAGCATGAAGGGACATATGAATCTTTAGCACATCTGGCACATAAATTTTGCAATGCCAGCTATAACAATGCCATGTGAACGCCTGTTCTCACTTTGAGGTGATATTGTAGACAAGAAGCAGGTAGCATTATCTCCTACAAATTGTAACCAAACTTATTTGTCTGAGCGATTGGCTGAAGTAGGACTGAGTGGACTTGTAGGCTTTAAAGTTTTAAATTGTTTTATTTTTGAATGCATAATTCTACATTTGTAAGTTCAACTTTCATGATAAAGAGCTTGCATTACAGTACTTGTATTAGGTGAATTGAAAAATGCTATTCCTTTTGTGTTTTACAATGCAAATCTATTTGTAATCAAAAATAAAGTTAGCATTGTACACTTCGTATTCTGTGTTGTAATCGAAATCAATATATTTGAAAATGTAGAAAACATCCAAAAATATTTAAATGGTATTCTATTAATAGCACAAATCACACAATGTGTGTGATTAATCACAATTTTTTTAATTGCTTGATAGCCCTAGTTTTTAGCATGTTTTGGTTGGTGTAGCATATAATATTAACCAATTAAAAATAAAGAAATAGCACATTAACTTAGAATATGTCTGGTTTCTCAGTCAAATGGATGCTGCAGTTTCTGGGTCAGTGAAGCCAGACCCATGGTGTAACTGAAGTCCAGTCTGATCTACATTCCGCTTTCATTGAATAGCTTTGAAGGATCCTATTTTTTGTAAGTAATTTCCTTTAATTATATATGACTGTTTACATTAAGTGATTCTTTTGTTAGATATTAGAATAGCTTACACTACACTTTCATTTTCCTTTAAAAAGCATTTTTAATCTCACAATTTTAGACAAAAGTAGAAATGCTGTAGACTCCAATCATGTAAACATTACACAAGTTTTATTTTAACCACTACACTAATTCCATTCAGTTCAATGAGATTATCTGTGTGAGTAAAGTTAAGCATATGCATTGGAGGACTGGGGGTTCTTAATCTCCGAGCAGGTTTTTTCTTTCCTACGAAGAGCTTTGCTCACCAGTCTTTGGGTAAGCATTAGGAACACTGATCATGTAGAATTTAATGAGCTGCAATGCCAACAGGAATCTGTGGCACCTACCTTGCTGTGTGCCATGGAAAGAAATAATTTCACGATTACTTTTGGCATTCATGGAGCAGCAGTACATGGTGAATCATTGCTATTGAGTTTGGGAAATAAGCACTGAGTGGTCAGATTGCACTGTTATGCAGGTATGGGATGATGAGCAGTGGCTGCAGAACTTTTGGATGCCCAAAGCCACCTTCCTAGAAATGTATGTGGAATTTGCCCTGCCCTGCGGCACAAGAATACCAAAATGAACACTCCCCTCTCAGTGGAGAAGTGTGTGGAAGCTGGCAACTCCAGACTACCACCACTCAGTTGTGAGCCAGTTTTGAGTCGGGAAGTCCATTGAGGGGGTTGTGTTCATGCAAGTGTGCAGTGTTATTAGTCACATCCTGCTAAGAAGGACTATGACTCTGGAAAGCGTGTGTGAAGTAGTGGATGGCTTTGCAGCAATGGGATTCGCTAACTGTGGTGGGGCGATAGATGGTATACATATCCCAATTTTGACCCTGGACACCTCTTTCTCAGTCTCCCTTGGCAAGCATCCTAAACCATGGTGAGTTTGGCCTGGAGGGGCAGTAGGGAAGGTTCACGATGGGGCAAAAGATTTGTGTGTGTGTGTGTGTGTGTGTGTGTGTGTGTGTTTTTTTAAAAGGGGGATCACTGCAAGCAACTAGGGACACTATTGTAAATTCTGCCATCATTTTCTACAGGTGGCCGGGGGTGAGGTTGGGGGAGGGGTCATTGGAGCTGATGTCACTTCTGAGGGTAAATAAGGATGCAATGGTTTATCTTCTGCATGTGTGCAGCTTCAGACTGGGTCCCTATGCTTCTTGCCTGTGTGCCACTTTTCCACAGCAAAGTTTCCTACAGTGGGGAAAGAAACAAAGCAGCTCTGCCAAGGAACCTTCAGCAGAGGATTGGAGGGTACCTCCAGGAAAGTTTCCTAGAGATCTCTCTGGAAGATTCCCATGAAATCTTGGTGTCAATTAACACTGTTCCACCCCACTGCATAGCTGCACAGGGGAATGGGAAGCAGATGCAAACACTGCTAGTTTTGTACATTTCTGTCCCTTAACCCACTTCTAGCATATTATGAAACAAAGGACAGCTCTATCTCATGTAACCAACCTGTACCAAATCAAAATGAGCACTTACCAGAGCTGCTCTTTCCTGCATCATGCGCAGCAGAGCCAGGGTGTTGGGACTGGTTTGAACCTACCTGGGTTAAGATGTCTTGGCTTGCCATGCTACAGGATGACCCTGTTGCCTGTCCCACCTCATCCTCCAACTCACCTTTCTTATCCACCACTTTATCCTTTGGGTTGAATCTGCTGGCTGCTCTCTCTCGGCAGAGGAGGTGGGGTCACTGCAGAGGATGGCATCCGGCTCCTTGTAGCAGCGACAGGTCCTCAGCACAGCAACAGAGCGATGGTTTCCCTCCCTTGTGTTCTGGCATGCCTGCCTCGTCTCCTTTATCTTTGCACAGCACTGATGCAAGTCCCATTTGTGGTCCTTCTCCAAGATGCCGCAAGAAATCTGACCTTAGGTACAAAGTTCCTATGGCTGGAGCGGAGCTGGAATTACATAGCCTCATCTCCCCACAGACCCAGCAGATCCAACAACTCCAGTTTGTCCAAGTGGAAGAGCATTTGCTGCATGGAGCTGCAATGATCAGCTGGGAAATATGATGTGAGGGAGCCACACAGAGCAAACAGGAAGTGGAATTTCAAAAATTCCTTTAAAGCGGGAGGGGCAGATGCCTGTCTACCAGGCTATAGGGTAGAAGAGTTTAAATTGCTGACCAGAGAGTCAGAATGGGTATTGTGAGACACCTCCTGGTTGCCATTTACAGCAACAAAACCAAGTACAGACGCTATGCCAATTTTTGTTGCAGAAAGCTCTATGCCTCTCAGAAGTGGTTTTATTTTGTTGGCAGAAGGAGCATTTGTGTGTGTACACCTCCACTGTTTTGTTGATGAAACCTGACTTGACAAAACTGTAGTGCAGACAAGCCTGAAGTATCACTCTTGGATTTTTTTTTAGTAAGCATGCACAAGAGTAATTCAGAGATAAATAGTCCCAGGGCTAGCCTACACTAGAAGCACTACATTGGTACAGCTGCACCACTGTAGTGCATCTGGTGAAGGTGCTCTATGCCAACAGGAGAGAGCTCTCTAGTGAGCATAATAAACTCACCTCCACTATGTCAGCAGGAGAAGAACACTGGTACTTACTCTGGCATAACTTACATTGTTCAGGGGTGTGAATAAGCCACCCCCCTAAGCAACAGAAGTTACACTAATGTAAGTAGTAGTAGCAGCAGCATAGGCCTGACCCTAGTGAGATGTCAGTCAGCAGGGGTGAACAAGTCATAATAACCCAATCAGGTTGGCCAGCAAAAGACCTCTCTTGGTAGAACTAATGCTCTGCTTTATCTATAGCACCAAGTGGCAGAATGGGCAGAGTGAAGTTGACTGGGAGGACCCAGGTAATCCTCCCTGCCACACTGTTTTTGCAGTTGCTAATCACACTCAGATAAGGGGAGAGTCACAGAGAGGGTGGGGGAAAGAGAGACAAAATACACATTGCCATGACAAAAGTAAAGTCTCCAAAATATATAATCACAGTTAACTCATGTGATTAAATTAAAAAAAAAAAACTGATTAATCGACAGGCCTAATAAATGCCAAACTATTCTGGAGCAAAGGGGCAGGCACTTAACAGAAAACTTGAGGGGATCAGGTTTCTTTTGATCTGTAGAATAATATTTTGACTTTTCCATGGTATAGCTTGAAGGACAAATTTATCCCATATTATATGGTAAATAGTAGCTTTTAGCTCACATTTGAACTTCATTTGTGGATGTGTTATGTCAGGGAACTATTCTGGCACTCATACAGGAGACTCTCAGTGCAAACTGGAACTAAAGATTAAACAAAATGTAATACAATGGAATATGTCTCTCTTTTCAAGTTGAGAGCCACTCACATAATTAACATTGGATTTATTTTATATACTGTAGTGCAGTGGTCACTAACTGGTCGATCCTGGAGGATCTCCTGGTCAATCGCAATCTCCGGCTATGCAACAGGGGTGCCACTAAGACAGACTCCCTGCCTGCACTGGCCCCATGCCACACCCAGAAGTGGCCTGGGTTTGGGGGAGGTGGGGGTCTCGCACCGCACAATGCTCCTGCCTGTAACCACCACCACCACAGCTCCCATTGGAAGCTGTGGGGGACAGTGCTTTCAGAGAGGGGCAGCACATGGAGCCACGTGCTGGCTTGCTTGCTTGCCCCCCCCTCCAACCAGGGGCCACAGGGGCATGTTGGCACTTTCCAGGAGTGGCAGGGAGTGGCCTGAGTGGCAGGGAGCCTACCTTAGTAGCAGCCATGCTTCACCGCCGACTGGGAGCCACTGGAGGTAAATGCTCGCAGCGGGAGGCCACACTCCCACCCCAAGCCCCCTTAACTCCAGCCCTGCCCCCCCTCCCAGAGCCAGCACCCACACCCCCCTTACACCCCAAACCCCTGCCCCAGCCCTGACCCCCCTCCCCAAGAGCCTGCATCCCCCCTCCCCAACACTCTGCCCCAGTCTAGAGTCCCCTCCTGCACCCAAACTCCCTCCCAGAGCTTGTACCCCTTACCCCTTCCTGCCCCAGGATCAGCCCAGAGTCCCCTCCCACACTGTGAAGCCCTCAGCCCCAGCCCAGAGCCCACACCCCCTCCCAAACCCCTATCCCAGCCCAGTGAAAGTGAGTGAGGGTGGGGGAGAGCATGTGTCAGAAAGAGTGGGGAATGCAGTGAGTGGGGCAGGACTTTGGGAAAGGGACGGGGTAGATCCTGGGTTGCCCTTAAATTCAAAAAGTGATCTTGGGCATGAAAAGATTGGAGACCACTGCTAGAGTGAGTATAGAAGTCAGCATATCAGAAGTAACAGGTTTGAGGTATCTGTAGTTGAGAACCACTAGACCTTAGAGTATTTTATTTATTGAAAGATTAAAACAAAACCAAAAAAAGGTTTGGGGTCACACAAAATATTAAGTCTGCTACTGCACACACTTATTCATATGCTTATGTTTAAATACTTAAAAATAACTTCAATGAGATTTGTATTTTCAGAATCAATCCTTACCTTATCTCTAGGACAGACCCAAAACACACAGAATTGGTAGATTCTTCCCCACCATTTCATTATGAAATAAGTTCACTATCTTTTTGCTCCTTCCCAGATTTTTGTTCTAGCATCCAAAACTAAGACTACATAACAAAACATCTCAGTGAAGTGTTATAAGAGAGCGTAACATACCCAAACATACATAGCAAGATTTAGAACAGAAAAGTGTTGATATTCTGGATGAGGGATACATTGAGTAGCACCTAGCAATATATATTTAAAAACTTCTAGACAAGGAACCTTATATACTGTGTTAAAAAAAGTAAATATACAGATGTCATCCGTGCATCCAAATTAAAGAAAAAATAATTTAACTTTGTAGAAATAAAGGCTTTGACCCTTCCTGCACCCATGTGGGCAAATCTGACCTTTTATATAAGTTTAGCCTGCCCTTCCCAACCTGTGTTTTCAGGGCAGACTGTGCTCCCCGAAGTAGATCTCTCCTGGTATGCAGACAGAGATGAATGGGGGGTGGGGGGGAGATGAAGAGGGCCATATCAGGGGTGCTGAACTGGGGGAGGGGGACAGCAGGAAGGGCCTGAAATGAGCACGTGGGATAGATGGCAGTTATCTAGGGTCCAGAAACAAGCTGGGGTATTTGGAGCTGCGTGTGTTAGTGGCCTTGAAATAAATGAAGAGGAATGGTGAACTCCAGGGTGAGAAGGGGAGCCAGAACTGATTGTAGGAGGATTGAGGGGGTATGGCCCAGAATTGTGCATTTGTGCCCACGACAAACATTTTCGGGCAAGTTCTAGGTGAATCAGAGAAGCCAGTTTCTGAAAAGTGAGAGCTAGCTAAATGCTTTGTGTGTCAACGTATCTCAAGACTTGTTTGGCTTTAAAACTGCATATTTGTCTGTTCAGCTCTAGACTTTTCCATTTTAGCTTTGGCATTGCGAGTTTGAAAGTTAAAAGGGACAATTTTTTTTTTTTAAGAAACTAAAAAAAAAAAAAGCTCTTTGCTGCACACTTTTTTAGTTTACATTTTAAAAGTTCCCACCCCCCAAATCAGGTGAGAACAGGGGGAAAATAAAGAAATAGTAGGGGAGAGGAAGAAAGGGAGATAAGAAAGGAAGAAGCAAGCAATCTGTTTTCATCTGCTAGGAATTAATCAGAGGTTTCTAAAAAGAGTTAGATTGAAGCTTTTAAAGTTTGTCTTGAGTGTCCCCCTTTTCTAAAACATTACTGCTCTTGACTTACTAGATCAGCCGGTATCAGTGACTGGAATGTGGGCAGTCAAGTCTAGTGGTTAGAGCAGGCATCATTAGCCAGAAATCAGAGCCCAGAGTCACAACCAGATTACCTAGAGTAAGACAGGAGCAAGGCTGGTGCCAAGGCAAGCACTATCATAGCCATGGGCAAATGCTTTGAGCAGCCACTGAACTACTGCTGCTGGGCTTAAGAGCAAGCCTACAGACTCTTCCAACCAATCAGGTGGCATAGCCAATTAGGCAGTCTAAATATTAGGCAGTGGTGCTGGAATGGGGGTGGGACAGGGCCCTCCCACTTTTTGAAAGTGGACAGGCCTGGCCCCTTAACTTTTCACCATGGTGGGGCCTATCCCCTTCCCCCCCCACCCCCACATCCTTGTCCCCCAGACCCCCGCCCATGGCAGATGGAGGTAGAGGGTCTGCAATAGGGTGACCAGATATCCCGATATTTGGAGCTTTTTCTTATATAGGAACTTATTACCCCCACCCCCTGTCCCAATTTCTCAAACTTACTATCTGGTCACCCTATTCTGAGCCAGCTCCCCACAGCTGCCTGTGCGACTCTTGCCCCGAGCCAGCTCTGGCTGAGACCTCAGAGCTGCAGCCCGGCCATGGTAAGAGCTGCATGGGGAGCCAGCAGCAGACCCTCCACCTGACCATGGTGTGGGGGGCCTGAGCAGCCCCTGGACTACGTCCCCACCCCAGGCCGGTGGAGAATCCACAGAGGAGGTGTCAGGGGGAAGAGGCAGGGCTCCTGACACCGCCCCCCACCACACACACTTTGGGGGAAGCTCTGCTGCTCCTGAACAGGCCATGTGCACTTGTTAGGTTACCCAAAGAATGGCTCTCTGCTGCAAGCCCTGATTCCTGACAGTCAAGTTGCTGTGTCAAGCTTCTATGCCTGGATGCAATTTGCTCTTCCACTTGAGCAAGATCAAGTTGTTTGGCTACAAGTACTGTTGTAGAGAACCAACCTCAGAGTTGTAGAGTTCCTAAGATTATGGGATATATCCAAAAACAATTCTACGTAGTAGTTTTTAAGGACATATCTATCATCATATTAATCCTCCTGCTTACTTCTAGCCAAGAGGATTGTATTGCAGTACAGTCACAAAACACGAGCCAGTGTGGCTCCAGAAGACCCACATATCCAGCAGCAGTCTGTTTTGACAAGGTCCATGCACTATATCTATTTAGGGATAAATCTGAACGAAATTAAGGCTGATCCAGCAGAAAATCAATAGCAGCTTTCACGTTTGGCCAGGCACTTCCCCATTGGCTCGGGGGCAAGAATATGCACAAATCTTTGCATGCACCAGGCTTGCAACAATCTAAATTAGGGAGGGTCTTTTGGGAAGATCAGGAAATCATAACAGGCTACAGTTGGACTGACCTATGGAGTTCTCACTATATCAGAGACTCTGGTACTCCCAGCACAGGAAGAGCAAATACACTCTTCAAAAGAGGCATAAGCTTCTAATGACGCCATACAGGTGGCCCAGGTAAGTTGTATTATTGTTGGAGTGTTTGGAATGGCAAAAATTGATCCTCCAAAATCAACCATGACCACTCTCCCAATATTATCCCCTTATCTATTCTCTCCACACTGATTGCTTATTGAGTTTCAACAAGGGGGTGCCTCAGAGTAAAGCATCAATGGGTGACGGGGATCAAATTTAAGTTTTCTAGTCCAATTGGCCCCTATTTGTCCAGTGACTAACATCAGTGGGGACATTTTACAGTCAGAACATTAATAGCTGAACCCAGTATTTTTACCAATGGGAGGGGAATAGACCAGCTCCTGCTCTACCAGTAGCCAGATCTGCTGTTATATTCTGGAGACAGAGTTGCCTAGCTAATGATAAATGCTGTGATATATTTCAAGTTGGGAAAATAGGAGCCTCTAGATGTGACTGGGAGTTGCAATTTACACAAAACAAGTCTTGGCCTCCCTTCCACCCTCAAAGATTTTTAAAAATTGATGAAGCACACTTCTGATGTTTTTTCTTTTTGGACATACTATTTAATTCTTTTCAAGAGGTGTGGGAAGTTGTCCCATTGTTGATGTTTAAAAGGGTTTTTTGGGGTAGACCCAAGAGCAACACCAAATATGCTCAGAAGCTTTTCCTCCTCTGTGCATATACTTGCCTGCTGCTCCCATTTCAGTTTTGTTGCAACTATTACTTAGCAAATATCCTCTTGCAAAGCCTGGAGAAGAGCGTGCACCTGACAGACCCTCTGAGCAGTGCATGAGTGTGATACAACTGGCCAGTTACAAAAAGAGTCAAACTTCCTAAACAGAAAATACTGTCTAATGCACAAAGTAAGCCACCTGAACAAATAGAAGTGTTGTTGCTCTCATTATGGTTTTAATCCTATTTTTGTAGTCCCTAAAATGTTTAAAAAAAAGCAAATGAAATTTGTGATTTTTGTTTACATCCATGTAATCACTTCTGAGTTTAGAAAGTCATTAGCCAATGGACTACTTAAGGTCCTGAAGACCATTAAATGTTAGAATTAATAGACATACAAGAGAGAATGGTACTAAGAAAAGAATTCTAGATGGGGGGCAGGGTGTGACATGTCTAAGTTGTTTAGTTTCCATGAATGTAATGTCATTCTCTTCAAAATTACTGCTCTTCTATAGATCAAAGGTATAGCAAGCAGTAAGTTTATTTCTCTGCTCCTGGGGAATGATGACACAGTTCAACAAAAATGGCAATTCCAGAAAAAAATTCCACATATTTAAAGAATCCTAATGCATTCTACCCCATCCACTTGATACATGTTGTGGCAACCAGGCAAGGTACTAAAAAACTGCAACAGGACTTTAAAAATAAAGTGGAAACCTCTTTACCAAGCTGCTGCTGCACCCTCAATAGCTCTCACTCTGCCTCCTCAACTCCCCCCACTTTCCTGTTTCCTGTCCTTTCAGACTCCCAACAGCCAGTGCTCTCAGTTCTAATAATTACAAGCAGCATCTAAACACCACAACACATCCATGGACAATTGGAACTATTATTGTACTTACATATTTGTTTCTTAAAACTTGAGTTCTGTTTTTTAACCAGAAGTAAAGCAATTCAGAAAATTCAGAGTTTAATGGCCTATTAAACTGGCTAAGGCATTTTTTATGCAAGGTTTATCAGCTTTTTTTTTTTTTTTTTTAAAAAGATTTCTTTATTAGAAATATGAGTCCAGATTAAAATTACAACACCTCCTCTCCATCCCAAAATTTTATGGGTGGGCTGGATCTGGATTCTGATATGAATCAGAATTTTATGGGTTGGGTTGAGTTTGGATCAAGTTCTGGAACTCCCTGTGTAGGCTGCTTGGATTTAGATGGTCAATTTTACAGCTCCAGTATAATTTTTATGTTGTCCCAAATAAAATGGAAGTTGAAGGCTGTCTTGTTATGAATTATTCTCTTGTTCTTATCTGAAACTACAGGACAGTCTTCAGCTGCACACAATGTTCTAAAATGTTTCCTTAGTGGATCAGGTCAATAATATTAAGCGTGAAAGAACGTGGCTCTAGTTCTAATGACGGATGGTTTAGAGCAGTGGTTTGATCTGGTCATTTGCAGACACCTAAAAAATTTCAAATGGAGATGCAGGAACCCCTTTGGAAATCTTAGTCTGCAGACCCTAGGGGAAAGCCACTGGTACAGAACATTTAAAAACAGATGCAGTTAGGGTTGTCAACTTTCTAATTGACCAAAACTGAACACCCTTGCCCCATCCCTTCCCTGAGGCCCTGCCACTTCTGAGGCCCCGCCCCCACTCACTCCAGCCCCCCCTCCCTCCATTGCTTGCTCTCCCCCACCCTCACTCACTTTCACTGGGCTCGGGCAGGAGGTTGGGTTGCAGGAAGGGGTGAGGGCTCCAGCTGGGGGTGTGGGCTCTGGGATGGGGCCAGAAATGAGGGGTTCAGGGTGTGGGAGGGGGCTCTGGGAGGGTGTTCCAGTGAAGGAAGGTGTTCCAACCTGGGGCAGGGGGTTCAGGGTGCGGTCTCTAGCCAGGCAGCACTTCTTAGGCAGCTCCCAGTTGGAGGCGCAGCAGGACTAAGGCAGGGTCCCTGCCTGTACTGGCTCTGTGCTACTCACAGGAGCAGCTGCCATGTCCAGCCCCTAGGTGGGGGCATGGCCAGGCAGTTCTTCACAGTGCACACTGCCCACACCTGCAGGCACTGCCCCCACAGCTTCCACTGGTCGTGGTTCCTGGCCATTGGGAGCTGCAGGGGTGGCACTTGGAAGCTCTGCATGCCGCCCCTGCCCCAGTCGCATCTGCACCTAGGAGCAGAGGTGCAAGCAAGCAGGTACAGCATACCGGCAAGAGCCGGTGCACCATACTGGGGTGGATCGGCTTCCCCAGGCACAATTTAAAGGGCCTGCGGCTCCCAGCACTAGCTGGAGCCCCCAGCCCTTTAAATTGCTGCCAGAGCCCTGGTGCCGGAGCCCTGGGGTAGTGGTGGTGGGGCTGGGGCAGCAGTGGCGGTTGAGCCCTGGGCCCTTTAAATCATCCCCGGAGCCCCGCCGCTGCTTTCCCAGGGCTCCGGGGATGATTTAAAGGGCCCAGGGAAATGGTGGCAGGCTCCAGAGATGATTTAAAGGGCCCAGGGCTCCAGCTGCCGCTACCACCCAGGGCCCTTTAAACCACTGCCAGAGGCCCTGGCTGCCGCTGTTACCCCAGGGAGGGGGAAGGAGGCACCTGCTGGTACAGGGTGGGCTGCAGCTGGCTCTGACCTCCCCCAGCCCAGCCCCGTACTAGTAAGTCCCTAGACTTACTTTTACCCCTGCCTAGGAGCCACGGGGCCATGGTCACTTCTGGGAGCTGCACGGAACCCGTTTTAGCCCTGCTGTACCACCAACTTTTAAAGGCCGACCAGAGCCGCCAGGGTCCCTTCTCAACCGGGTGTTCTGGTCAAAAGCCAGATGCCTGGCAACCCTAGATGTGATGGGGGGGGGATAAAGACCAAAAGGAAAACCTGTCGTTTAAAAGAGGTTTAACTTTACAGGAGAGTAAAGGGAGGCCCAGTTCTCCACTCATCAGCAGCCACATTACACATATAGGCAGTTCCTCATTTAAATAAATTAAGCTTATGTTTGTGACATCAGATGCAGAAAAAACACTTTCCTTAGAATAAGGAAAACAGCATTATCCCTAAAGTTATGTGTCTGATTTATTATTCCTCATTCCCCTACTGCCTGACTTTCTGCTACAACCTTAAACATTAGTTCCTAAAATGGGAACTGCTTGAGTGTAGTTAGTAAATATTAATGCATACATGAATATTAGTATTTTTAGATGCTAACACTTCCTAATGGATGCATTTTATAATCAGTTGGAATGTTTCTCTAATGTTTAGAAAATACAATGAGCCTTGCTTTACGTAACCACTTTCTAGAGTGCTTTTCATGTACTTGAATACAGAATAGATATTTGGTGGTTGAGAATTCACACTAACCAGGATGCAAACATAGCTCTGATTTGTCAGTTCTTAGTTGCATTTTTAAGCCTTCAGCCATTGGGATGTGATCCCATAAAATCTTGCAAACTAAGCTAGGCCTGACCCAATTGATACTTGGATACAAGAGGTGCACAGAACACACTGCTGCTGAAGAGAATAAGATTAGTGTGGACATACCTATTTATCTCAAATTGGTAACCAATTAACAAAGTAACAGCCTCATGTTAATTGCAAATAATTGATTTGAGGTAAAAAGCTCTAGTGTAGACAAGCCAATAGGGTAGGTCCTCATGAGCAAAAGGTCTTTTTCAATCAAAAAAGATTTTGATCGTTTGATCAAATTACATTATGCTGGAAATGCCTGGTTAAAATGCAGGCTGGGGTGTGGGGTTGAGGGATTCAAAGTGTGGAAGAGGGCTCCAGGCTGAGCCTGGAGCAGAGGGTTGGGGTGCAGGAAGGGGTGTGGGCTCCAGCTGGGAGGTACTTACCTTGTGGAGCTCACGGTCAGCGGTGCAATGGGGCTAAGGCAGGCAGTTCCTGGCCAATGGGAGCTGTGGGGTTGGTGCCTATAGGTGTGAGGGCAGGAGGCAGTACCTCCCTGGTGACCCATGTGCCTAGGGGCTGCAGGGACCTGGTGGCCACTTCCTGGGAGCTATGGTAACCACCCCCTGGACCCCACACCCCAACCCAGAGTCCCCCCCAACACCCAAACTCCATCCCAGAGCCTGCACTCTCTCCCCCCAGCCCCCACACCCTGCCCCAGCCCTGAGCCCCCTACACCCCAAACTCCTCATCCCACCCTAGCCCCATCCCAGAGCCTGCATCCCCAGCTAGAGTCCTCACCCCCCTCCTGCACCCCACCCACCTGCCCCAGCCCAGTGAATGTGGAAGAGGGAGGGGGGAAAATGAAGCGAGTGGGACCTTGGAGAAGGGGCAGGGGTTTGGTTTTGTGCCATTAGAAAGTTGGCAGCCCTAGTTTCATCTCAGTTAAAAACTACTTTGCTTACAAAAATAAGACAAAAATACAAAAAAGTGACACTATTACTGAAAAATTGCTTAACTTTCTCATTACCATATTATATGGTAAATCAATTTGAAAATAAATATTGTACTTACATGTCAGTGTCTAGTGTAGAGCAATATAAACAAGTCATTGTCTGTATGACATTTTAGTTTGCACTGACTTCACTAGTACTTTTTATGTGGTCTGTTGTAAAACTAGACAAGTATCTAGATGAGTTGATGTACCCCCTGGAAGACCTCTGCATACAACCAGGGGTACGCACACCCCTGGTTGAGAACCACTGCTACAACATTGACAGCTAATATAGCTTCATTTGTTTTATCCTGCATCTCAGTGAGGCTTTTCAGTTATGTTAAGCTGACATACTGAGTTGACAGGATTGAAAAAAGCACCCCTTTTTTGCCCATAAATGGTGCATTCCACACTAGGGATAGAGTTTCTTCCCCCAGCCCCACAATCTGTTGGCGAACGGTGTTACTAAAGCATAATAAAAATTGTAGCATGGACAAGTTTGTACTTTACCAGGACCTGCTAACACATGTAAAGATTAAAGGGAAGCACGGGGTTCAGCATATGGGAAAACAACAGCTAGGATTTTCCCCCATGTATTAGCTAACAGGTGGTTAAAAACAAAACCAAACTTTTCCTTAGTGAAGACAAGTGCTCAAAACAGGGATTCACTCCATGTTACTTTTGAGTCAGCAGTTAACCAAAGCCACAGCATGGTGCTAGTCACACTGTTGTTCGATCTGTTTTTGCGGATACAGACTAACACGGCTGCTACTCTGAAACCTGAGTACTTGTGGCACCTTAGAGACTAACAATTTTATTAGAGCATAAGCTTTCATGGGCTACAGCCCACTTCATCAGATGCATAGAATGGAACATATAAGATATACACACACAAGTTGGAAGTTACCATGCAAACTGTAAGAGGCTAATTAATTAAGATGAGCTATTAGCAGGAGAAAAAAAAGCTTTAGTGATAATCAAGATGGCCAATTTAGACAGTTGACAAGAAGGTGGGAGAATACTTAAGGAAATAGATTCAATATGTGTAATGACCCAGCCATTCCCAGTCCCTATTCAAACCCAAGTTAATGGTATCTAATTTGCATATTAATTCAAGCTCAGCAGTCTCGGAGTCTGTTTTTGAAGCTTTTCTGTTGCTAAATTGCCACCCTTAAATCTTTACTGAGTGGCCAGAGAGGTTGAAGTGTTCTCCTACCAGTAATCATAAGATTCAAAAACTGATGTCAGATGTGTGTCCATTTATTCTTTTGTGTAGAGAATGTCCAGTTTGGCCAATGTACATGGCAGAGGGGCACTGCTGGCACATCACATTGGTAGATGTGCAGGTGAACAAGCCCCTGAAGGCGAGGCTAATGTGATTAGGTCATATGACGGTGTCACTTGAATAAATATGGGGACAGAGTTGGCATTGGGCTTTGTTGTAAGGATAGGTTCCTGGGTTAGTGTTTTTGTTGTGTGGTGGCTGGTGAGTATTTGCTTCAGGTTGTGGGGCTATCTGTAAGCGAGGACTGGTCTGTCTCCCAAGATCCGCGAGAGTGAGGGATCATTTTTCAGGATAGGTTGTAAATCTTTGATGATGCGATGGAGAGGTTTTAGTTGGGGGCTGAAGGTGACAGCTAGTGGCGTCCTGTTATTTTCTTTGTTGGGCCTGTCCCGTAATAGGTGACTTCTGGGTACTCTTCTGGCTCTGTCAGTCTGTTTTTTCACTTCAGCAGGCGAGTATTATAGTTTTAAGAATGCTTGATAGAGATCTTGTAGGTGTTTGTCTCTGTCTGAGGGATTGGAGCAAATGCAGTTGCATCTTAGAGCTTGGCTGTAAACAATGGATTGTGTGGTGTTTCCTGGATGGAAGCTGGAGGCATGTAGGTAAGTATAGCTTATGGTCTAATAAATTTGTTAGTCTAAGGTGCCACAAGTACTACTGTTCTTGTTGTTGCATAAGTACTCTTTCAGATAAGGCATAAACCTAAGTTCTTCAGTGGTCATTAGATGGAACTTTTTGCAAGAATAGGAGTGTAAATTCCAGCTTGGATAATTTCATTATGCTTACCTACATTCCCCCTACAATTTCAATTGGATATTATACTTTTAATTCCACTATTGTGTGGAATTGTTGAATGCTGTTAAACAGCTGCTGCATTTAATTTCAAAGGTAGCCACAGCAGAATGATATGTGAAGTGATCACTTCAGATATTGTATATCCATTTATAAAGCATTTTCAGGTGGTATGAGTTATGGAAATGACAGAGGATGCTTCTAATTATTGTACTGATGCAAATTGCCATAATACAAATATGCTGTCTTAAATCAATTTGCCTCCTAATATTAATATTTGGACAGTCTTAAAGCAGCTGATTATTTTTATTACAAAGATAGTGGTGTCCACCACATAAAATCATGACAGATACAATGAAAAAAATGAGCCAATGTGCATAAACTGTTTCTCATGTGCAAGGGAGAAACATTAAATTGGATTTGCTGCTTTTATCCCCTCCTGATTCTTTCACTTCAACAGGTCAAGATGAATTCATCCTAAAGCTATGTTTTGTTATTTTGTTGGCATCCATGAAATGTGACATCAGATTACCAGAATCCACATAGCAGAGTGCATGGAATACTTGAATCAGATTCATCACCAACCCCCACCCCCCAAAAACAAACAAACAAACAAACAACCCACCAAGTCTAAATTCCCAGTCTACTTTGACTTCAGAAAAAGGCAATTGTGGCAATGGGGCCTTCTTCTGGCATATAACATTATCTTTCTCCTCCTGCAGAAAACACTCTCCCCCCTTCTTTTGGAAAAGAACAGAAATTCATGAATTTCACACCTGGAATGTCTCTACCTAAGAACCAGAATTCCAAATGTATATTTGCTGCTTTTTCACCTGAGCAGCTAGCCAAAGTTTGAGTACCTGGGGATGGTCAATTTGGGAGTAGAAATTGAGAGTAGTAATCAGGTATTTTGCTAACTTACAAAGAATGTACAAAGTCCTAGGTCTCTGAATGCAGAAGGAATCAAATAGGAAAGCGCTTATTTTCTTCACAGCACCAAGAACACTTTTCAGCCAGCACCACTGACCCCCCAAAACCTTCCCTCCCCCTCCCAAAAAAACCCACCAATACTTAGCAAAAACTCCTGGGCAGGTTCATATACACCTTTTGTCTTAGGTGGAGGCTTATCCTTACAGTTAATTGAAGGGTGACTCAATCTCAGTAAGGTTTTAATTCACCCCATAACAAGGTTTCACCCAGTTTAACACATTTTGCATTTACTTTATTTTTTTGGAAATATTTTTAGATCCTCTTTTAAAACCACACTACGAGGTAGATATTTTACAGAAGAGCAAGCTAGGGCATAGATGTGTTAAGTAACTTGCCTGTGGGTCAGTCACAGTGCCAGCAATACAAGTCAGAAGTCCTGATCCTATTGAAGTCAATGGAAGTTGTCAGTTTTCCACTTTCACCATTAAACAATGCTTCCTCCCACTTCAGTGCTGCAGCAGAACTCAGTCAACAATATGCTATGTCAGTATAGGTGTAAAAAAGAAATTACACAGGATGAAACCAGCTCAGCATCCAAGAACCACTAAGAGCATTATTATATTGCTGTCAATGGCTGAGACAGTTGGGGTGGGGGTTGGGGGTCCTTCCTGCATTTGATTTTTCTGGCAAGCCTAGACAGATAAGAAACATGATCAATACTATGCAAGTATGGAAGCCAAACGTGAGAGTCTGCAGCAGATTTTTGAGGTATAAGACTTATGGAGAAAATATTAAAAAGCACCATGCATTGACCTAAGTTTGGAAAAGACAGTATCACAGAGAAGATAAAACAGCCCTATGCAACTTTTTCTGCACATATTTATTTATATTAGGATTCTGGCTCTTTAAATGAGAAGTGGATCTATGCTTCAGGAACACAATTCAAGTGTAGGGAGGAGAATTATTTTTCTGAGGAACTGTAAACTAGAAGACTCTGGAAAAAGGCATATGAAATAGAGATAAAGGAATCCAAAACCGGCCAAGCAAAACATCTTAAACCAGTACTACAGTAAACCCAATTTTAAAAACTGGATCAAGCCAACAGATTCCTCATCCCCACAGTAAATGAAGTCTAAAGTTGGCAGCAGAATGAAAGGATCCATAAGAAGTGCCAGGATTACAGTATAAACCAAGACTGTATCAAAAAAAGATTGCGGTCAGTCTTGTGCAAGAGCTGTCTTTAAAGTGTGATGGGGACTGCATGAGGGGGCTCTTTTTGGTCTTGTTTAGGATTGACCATTTCAGCATACTTTTAAGACCGTCCACACCAATGAACTGAAGTGAGATCTTTCAAGAGGCTTTGAAGATTCTACTTTGTGTCTCTGGAAAGGTAATTTGCTTTAGATTCATTATCATTCAGGTCATAAATTTGGCCTGTGACCAGCTGTCTGGGCAATGTTGGCATTCTTAATATTTTAATACAGCCATTTCACAAATTGTCAAGGGGTGCACCACTCACCACTAGGTTGGCACCTCCTCCTGGTCACTCTGGGGATTAGCACTGGAGGCCAATGCCCCTGCCACAATGCATATACTATCACTCCAATGCCCCTTCTGGTCTGCAGCTCTCCTCACTCCAGGACCCACAGCATCTCCTTCATGACTCATCCCTCCAGCTAGGTTACTCAGCATTCCCCTTCCAGGGTACAGTCTTTCACTGCCTCACGTCTACACCACCCGCTTGGTAGCTGGTAAGGGAACCCAGGCCTGCCCTTTTCTCCAGGGACCCTCAGCTCAGCAGTTTAGGTGATCCTCAATGCTCCTTCCTTGGATTGCAGCCTACCACTCTGATCCTCTTCTCTCTCTGGGTGTACTAGTGCCAAGAATCCTCAGCCCTCTTCTCAGGGAGAGACTGCTGCCTGCCTTCCTGCAGCCCTTCCCCACAGCTCCAGTCTAAAGCCAGGAAGCTGGCTTTATAGGCCCCACCTGTTCCTGCACCAATGAGCTTCTCTAATTAGCTGCCTCCACCCAAAAGTTCTCCTGTTTGCAGCCTAATAAGCTGATTGGGCCCACCTGGCCCAATTCTGCTCTTCCAGGTCTAGTGGGGGATCTCACCCAATCATATATCCTCCTGCTCAAGACCCCAACCCAGGAATGGGCAGATATTTGACTACTGTAAATCACCAACTGCACATCTGGATTCTCAGGTAATCCCTTTCTTGTTTCAGGTCCCTGACTACAAGCTGCAGTCTGTCCCATTCCTCCATAGCACTTCAAGTTCCTCCCACTGGAATGCCAGGTCCTGTGCAGCCTCCTGCAAGACCTGCTCTGAAGTAAAGAGCTTCTCTCTCAGCTGTTGGACCATCTCCACCAAGACCTCCAGCACCTTGACACCCAGTGTCTGAGTCACCATTGTTTTGTGGTTCATCTCACTGTTAGACCCCTCAGGGAGGAAAGTAATTAATTAAAGGACTTTCTCCTCATTCCCCCCAGTTTCACCTCACATTTCTTTATCTGCCTCTTAGGTTTCTCCACCATTCTTATGGGCTCCTTACAGGCTTCTGGTTCTCCTTTTCCCTCATGCTTTAGTCCCCCCTTTTCCTGACTCACTTTTTTCCCCTGTGGGGGCAATGCCTGTTTATATGACCCTCTTCTCCACACCAAAAGCAGGTCCCCCTTTGACCCAATTGCTTATTGTGTGGGATTCTCTGGGCTCTTATCTCCATCCTTGCCTCCTGGTAAGGCTCTTCCCTTCCCTCTAGGGGGACTCCCTCTTCAAGTGCCTCCTGCTCCCACAGCACCTTTGGGGTTGGGCCTTTAAGTCCCAGAGCACCTTGCCTATTCCTGGCCCTTATGACTTCTCCCACTTCCTGCCTGTATGATCCTACACAAGTGCTCTTGTTGACCAGCCATCATCAGATAGTCCTGGAGGTATACCAAGGTTTCCCCCAGTCTTAACTAGTTTTCAGCCATCCTCATGTGATATGGGCCCACCCCTGTTCTGCTCTGTGGGAGTGGTATCCATCCTGGTAGGGGATAACTTTTCTCAGCCACAAAAGCCTGTACTGCAGACAGCTCCATCTTCATGCCCCTTATATCAGAAGTGACTGCCTTATGTACTCTTTCACGGTCCCCTTCCCTGAGGGTGACCAGCAGCCCATATTCACTTACTGCTAGTCTAGTGCCTCCTCCTAGAGACTCTGGAAATTAGCTCTCAAGGCCAACACATCCATGCATGTTTTGCATGCCATTACTCAGTCTCTCCCTCTGGTCTGCAGCTCTGTTCTTGCTCCAGGACCCTCAGCATCTCCTTTGGGACTTAGCTATTCAGGTAAGTCACTCAGCATTCCCCCTTCTGGGGTACAATTCATCAACAGTCATAGGTAGCCTTCCTATTTGCTGCCCAGGGGCCACTCCCTCAGTAGCTGGTAGGGGAATGTAGGTCTAACCTCTATTCCAGGTTCCAGTCCAGGGACCCTCAGCTCAGCAGTTCTGGGTGCTCTCTCTCTCTGCTCCTTCCCTGGACTGCTACCTACTCCCTAGTTCCCCTTCTCTCATTGGGTGTACCAGCTCCAAGAATCTACCTTCCTGCAGTCTTTCCCAGCAACCCACAAACATCTCTCCCTTTTCCCAGCAACTGACTACCACCCAGTCTGTGGGCAGCTGACTGGCTTTATAGGTCTACCTTTTCCTGCAGAGGTGAACCTGTCTCTAATTAGCTGCCTCCAGCCAAAAGCTTCCCTCGTTGCACCCTAATTATCTGAGTAGGCCCACCTGGCCCAATTCTGCTCTTCCAGGGCTAGTGTGGGGACTCAGATGTTTATTTAATCTAGTTAATCATTCTATATTTAATATGTCATTGTGAAAAAAAATAAAGATCTTTTAAAAAATGACACCTAGGTTAGGCTTACTACCACACCATTTTATCTAAGTTGCAGGCCTAGAATATGGTTCAAGTTATTCTTGCAAATAAAAAAATCTATTGTGTTTTAATTCTAGAGCTTCAAAAGGCCATTTTTCACATAGTAGAAGTCACATATTTCTGTGAGCTCCCATAGAGGGCCATGCATATGGCAATACTAAAATACAACATAGTGAAAGAGTGGTATTTTGTACATTAATGACTTTATGGCTCAACTTTAATGGTACTAATATTTTAATATAATAAAAGCTGAAGGGGAGCAACAATTTTTTAGCTTTTCTAGTTTGAAAAGACTAGATTAAGGAACAGATTCTGTTTTGAATTTTCTATATGGTATCTGCTGCACACCAGAAAAATAAACACTTGGACAACCGGTACAGATTACATCCTATATGTTCAGGAGACTCCAGCTAAACACAGACCAGCTGTAGACAAAAGCAGAGACAAAAGAATGAGAAAAACATTTATAATGCATACAAGATGATTACTTTGAGGTTAAGAAACAGCCTTACCAACACTCAGAAAATAAGGCCTGAGCTAATTTTAAAAAACATATGGAGGTTTTTTCAACTATCAAGATGCCAATATCCCTCCTATTTAAAGTGTGAACTGTTGTAGACGGCAGGCTGCCAGCACCAAATTAGTCTTGCATTTTCATGGTGTCGAATACTGTAATAATGTACAACTGGCAAAGAACCTCTTAGTTTCAGGCATAAAGTGCCAGCAGCAACATCACACTAGCACTTGAGTTTAATAAAGGCAGTAGGCAATATATCAGATTCAAGCATGCTTAAAACCTTATTTCACTTCCTTTTTTTTTTTTTTTGCAACGTTGAAAAGTAAAGATGCAGACACTAAACTGGAATTTAGATGACCTATTTTTCCATATGTATTATTAACATAATACCAACATCACACCTGTCAAGGTTCCTCCCCCACTCTGAACTCTAGGGTACAGATGTGGGGACCTGCATGAAAAACCTCCTAAGCTTATCTTTACCAGCTTAGGTCAAAACTTCTCCAAGGTACAAAATATTACACCTTGGACAGGCCGCTACCACCACCAAACTAATACTGGTTACTGGGGAAGAGCTGTTTGGACGCGTCCTTCCCCCCAAAATACTTCCCAAAACCTTGCACCCCACTTCCTGGACAAGGTTTGGTAAAAAGCCTCACCAATTTGTCTAGGTGACTACAGACCCAGACGCTTGGATCTTAAGAACAATGAACAATCCTCCCAACACTTGCACCCCCCCTTTCCTGGGAAATGTTGGACAAAAAGCCTCACCAATTTGCATAGGTGACCACAAACCCAAACCCTTGGATCTGAGAACAATGAAAAAGCATTCAGTGTTTTACAAGAAGACTTTTAATAAAAAAATAGAAGTAAATAGAAATAAAGAAATCCCCCCTGTAAAATCAGGATGGTATATATCTTACAGGGTAATTAGATTCAAAAACATAGAGAACCCCTCTAGGCAAAACCTTAAGTTACAAAAAAGATACACAGACAGAAATAGTTATTCTATTCAGCACAATTCTTTTCTCAGCCATTTAAAGAAATCATAATCTAACACATACCTAGCTAGATTACTTACTAAAAGTTCTAAGACTCCATTCCTGTTCTGTCCCCGGCCAAGACGACTACAGACAGACACACAAACCCTTTGTTTCTCTCCCTCCTCCCAGCTTTTGAAAGTATCTTGTCTCCTCATTGGTCATTTTGGTCAGGTGCCAGCGAGGTTACCTTTAGCTTCTTAACCCTTTACAGGTGAGAGGAGCTTTCCCCTGGCCAGGAGGGATTTCAAAGGGGTTTACCCTTCCCTTTATATTTATGACACGCCCCCCAAATCTCAGCTAGGGTGAAACACTGGCTGGGATTTCTTCCTGGAGCTCTAGGAAAACAGAGTTAATAAGACACATGCATCTCTAAATATACTACCAAGTACATAAAGACTAACAATATTTTCCACATCTCAAGGACGATTTTAACCAGTTGATTCTGGGAAACTTTCACGGGAGAGTGCATCAGCCACTTTGTTAGAAGCTCCTGAGATGTGTTGGATGTCGAAATCAAAATCTTGGAGAGCTAAACTCCACCGAAGAAGTTTTCTGTTAGTTTCTTTGACGGTGTGAAGCCACTTTAGTGCAGCATGGTCGGTTTGCAGGTGGAAACGCCGTCCCCAAACATATGGGCGTAGCTTTTCCAGAGCGTAGACAATGGCATAACATTCTTTTTCAGTGACTGACCAGTTGCTTTCCCTCTCAGACAGTTTTTTGCTGAGAAACACTACAGGGTGGAATTCTTGATCAGGTCCTTTCTGCATTAAAACTGCTCCCACACCACGCTCGGATGCATCTGTGGTTACTAGGAACGGTTTGTCAAAGTCTGGGGCCCTTAGTACAGGGTCAGACATGAGTGTCGCTTTAAGCTTGTTAAAGGCCTTCTGACACTTTCCGGTCCACTGAACAGCATTTGGCTGTTTCTTTTTGGTTAGGTCTGTCAGTGGGGCAGCGATTTGGCTGTAGTGCGGTACAAATCGTCTGTAATAACCGGCCAAGCCTAAGAAGGATTGAACCTGTTTCTTTGACTTTGGGACAGGCCACTTTTGGATAGCATCCACTTTGGCCTGTAGGGGGCTGATAGTTCCTTGACCCACCTGGTGTCCAAGGTAAGTCACTCTGTTTAGGCCTATTTGACACTTCTTAGCCTTAACAGTTAGTCCTGCCTCCCTTATGCGCTCAAGGACTTTTTGTAGATGTTCCAGGTGGTCTGCCCAGGAATCCGAAAATATGGCCACATCGTCAAGGTAGGCGACTGCATATTCTCCTAATCCCGCTAGGAGACCATCTACAAGTCTTTGGAAAGTGGCGGGTGCATTTCGCAGCCCGAAAGGGAGTACATTAAATTCATACAGCCCGAGATGTGTGATGAAGGCTGACCTTTCCTTGGCAGATCCATCTAGCGGTACCTGCCAGTACCCCTTGGTTAAGTCCAAGGTAGAGATGAACTGGGCCCTTCCCAGTTTCTCTAATAGTTCATCTGTGCGTGGCATGGGATAGTTGTCTGGGCGAGTTACAGCATTTAGCTTACGGTAGTCCACGCAAAAACGTATTTCCCCATCTGGTTTGGGAACTAGAACCACTGGAGATGCCCATGCACTTTCAGAGGGGCGGATTACCCCCATCTGTAACATATCCTGGATCTCCCGTTCTATAGCAGTTTTAGCTTGAGGAGACACCCGGTAAGGTTGGACCCTAATTGGGTGAGCATTACCTGTGTCAATGGAGTGGTATGCCCGTTCAGTCAGTCCTGGGGTGGCTGAGAACGTTGGCGCGTAGCTAGTGCACAGCTCCTGGATCTGCTGTCGCTGCATACGCCCAAGGGTCATGGAGAGGTTCACCTCTTCCACACCACCAGCACATTTCCCTTCGTAGTAAACACCTTCAGGCCACTCAGCGTCGTCTCCTCCCTGGGCTGTAAACTGACAAACCTTTAATTCTCTGGAATAAAAGGGCTTTAGAGAATTAATATGGTACACCTTAGGCTTTCGGTTGGAGGTGGGGAATGCTATGAGATAATTAACAGCTCCCAGGCGCTCCTGGACCGTGAATGGCCCTTCCCATGATGCTTCCATTTTATGGGCCTGGAGTGCCTTTAAGACCATGACCTGGTCTCCTACTTTGAAGGAACGCTCTCTGGCATGTTTATCATACCAGGCTTTTTGCTCTTTTTGAGCATCCTGTAAGTTTTCTCTAGCAAGGGCTAAAGAGGTTCGGAGGGTGTTTTGTAGGTTGGTTACAAAGTCCAGAATGTTAGTTCCTGGAGAAGGTGTAAATCCCTCCCATTGCTGCTTCACCAACTGCAATGGCCCCTTAACCTCACGGCCATATACAAGTTCAAATGGGGAAAACCCTAAACTGGGATGTGGTACAGCTCTGTAGGCAAAGAGCAACTGCTGCAATACTAGGTCCCAATCATTGGAGTGCTCATTTACGAATTTACGTATCATGGCCCCCAAAGTTCCATTAAACTTCTCCACCATGCCATTTGTTTGATGATGGTAAGGAGTGGCAACCAAGTGATTTACCCCATGAGCTTCCCAAAGGTTTTTCATAGTTCCTGCCAGGAAACTAGTCCCTGCATCTGTGAGGATGTCGGAGGGCCAACCTACCCTGGCAAAAATGTCTGCTAGTGCCTGGCACACACTTTTAGCCCTGGTGTTGCTTAGAGCTACTGCTTCCGGCCATCGGGTGGCAAAATCCATGAAAGTCAGTATGTACTGCCTTCCTCTGGGTGTCTTTTTCGGAAAAGGACCCAGAATATCCACAGCTAGTCGCTGAAATGGAACTTCAATGATGGGGAGTGGCTGGAGAGGAGCTTTGACCTGGTCTTGGGGTTTTCCCACTCTTTGGCACACCTCACAAGACTGGACATAGGTAGAAACATCCTTGCCCATTCCCTCCCAGTGGAATGACCCCCCCAAACGGTCTTTGGTCCTGTTCACCCCAGCATGGCCACTAGGGTGATCATGGGCTAAGCTCAAGAGCTTGGCCCGGTATTTAGTTGGAACTACCAACTGTCTCTGAGGATGCCAGTCTTCCTGGTGTCCCCCAGAAAGAGTTTCCTTGTATAAAAGTCCTCTTTCTACAACAAACCTGGATCTATTAGAAGAGCTGAGAGGCGGTGGGTTGCTCCGTGCCGCCGTCCAAGCTCTCTGGAGGCTTTCATCTGCTTCCTGTTCGGTCTGGAACTGTTCCCTTGATGCTGGAGACATCAGTTCCTCATGGGATTGTGGACCTAGGCTTGGTCCCTCTGGAAGCGATATAGGGGATGGAGCTGTTTCTGTTGACTGTGAACAGCTCTCCGCTGGTGCACTATGTTGGGATTCAGGCTCCGGCTGAGCCTCTTGTGTAGGGTTATCGGCTGCTGCCAGTTCAGGTTCGGTGGGGCCCTCTGGTGTTGAGGTTGCAAGTACTGGATTCAGTGCTGACACGGGGTCTGGTGTTGGTTGTTTGGCTGGTTCCGGTTCTGGGACTGGTTCCGTCTGGGTCTCTGGGACTGGATCCACTACTGCTGTTGCAGACATTGGCCTGGGGTCCAGGTCCATCACCTCTGACTGGGTCCTGATAGAAGTTTCCGGAACAGAGCTAGGCCTCACGGCTTGTTTAGCCTGGTTGCGGGTGACCATTCCCACCCTCTTGGCCTGCTTCACATGATTGGCCAAGTCTTCCCCCAACAGCATGGGGATGGGATAATCATCATAGACTGCAAAAGTCCACATTCCTGACCAGCCCTTGTACTGGACAGGCAACTTGGCTGTAGGCAAATTGAAAGAGTTGGACTTGAAGGGTTGAATCGTCACTTGGATCTCTGGGTTGATTAAATTGGGGTCCACTAAGGAAGCATGGATAGCTGACACTTGTGCTCCGGTGTCCCTCCACGCGGTGACCTTCTTCCCACCCACACTCACAGTTTCCCTCCGCTCCAAGGGTATCTGGGAGGTATCTGGGCCTGTGGACCTCTGGTGTGATTCCGGTGCAATGACTGTAATCTGTTGGGGTTCTTGGGGCAGTTGGCCTTTACATGCCCCAGCTCGTTACACTTAAAACATCGTCCAGCTGACGGGTCACTGGGGCGAGGAGGGTTGCTGGAGAACGGGGTGGTGGGACGATAAGGGGTCTGGAGGGTTCTTTGGGAGGTAGGTGGGGCTTTGGGCGGCCCCCGGTAATAGGGTGTGGTCTGGGGTGGTCTCTTCTGGTCTCCGCTCCAACTGCGACCAGTTTTCTTCTTCTCTGCCACCTCCACCCATCTGGCTCCAATCTCTCCTGCCTCAATTACAGTTTTGGGTTTCCCATCTAGGATGTATCTTTCTATTTCCTCAGGAACACCCTCTAAGAATTGTTCCATTTGCATTAGGAAGGGCAAATTTACTGGAGATTCAACACTTGCTCCTGATATCCAGGCATCCCAATGTTTTACAATGTGGTAGGCATGTCGGGTAAATGACATGTCTGGTTTCCACCTTAGGGCTCTGAACCTCCGACGAGACTGCTCGGGTGTTATCCCCATTCTGACTCTCGCCTTGGATTTAAACAGTTCATACTTGTTCATGTGTTCTTTAGGCATTTCAGCTGCCACCTCAGCTAAGGGTCCACTGAGCTGCGGCCTCAGCTCTACCATGTATTGGTCAGTAGAGATGTTGTACCCAAGGCAGGCCCTTTCGAAGTTTTCTAAGAAGGCCTCAGTATCATCACCTGCCTTGTAGGTGGGGAACTTTCTGGGATGGGAAGTGGTACCTGGAGAAGGATTGCTAGGGTTTGTTGGTATATTCTGCTGGGCCTTTATCCTCTCCATCTCCTCCACATGCTTCCTCTCTTTTTCCTTCTCCTCCTCCTTCAGCCGCATGAGTTCTATCTGTCTTTCATGTTCCCTTTGTTTTTCCTCAGCCTGAAATTTGGCTAATTCCAGCTGTAGTCGAGCTGAGGATTTGGCCATTCTAACCTCTCTGTTTTTAACTAACTTTACACCCGAGGTTTAGAAATAAACAAACAAAACTTGGCTGTAAAATTTTGCTGTGCTGGAATAGAATACCTATTCTCTGATAGTGATTGTCAGCCTACAGAAAAAGACAATTCCCTTGTCTCTGCTCTGGGCCCAAATTAAAGCAAAAAACCTCCAACTACTTGGAAACCTGCTTACCCAGCCCAAAGAAGAAAAAAAATTCTTTTCAAACCTGTGCTCCTTGTAAAACAAAAAAAAAAAAATCAAAATCCTAAAAAAACCCTGCCACTTTTGTCTCCAGGCAAATGGGTAGAGCACACACCCCCTATTTACTTTTAGGAAGAAAAGAAAAAAAAAAAAAACCTCTGGGTTGGAAGACTGTGAATTTCCCTGCAGGAGTTAAGTACCCTGCCTCCAGGCAAGAAAACCTGCAATTCACAAGATAATCCCCTTTTGTCTCTGCTTGGCCACAAAGCAGAGAGAAACCAAGCTGCTTTCAGTTTCAAAGCTGCCTTCTGGACTTCCTAAAAATTCCTTTTTAAAATCTGTATTTCTAGTTCAAAAAATCTCAACTGGATCTCAAAATGATTTCAGGTTAATCCCACCACTGTGCCACCATGTCAAGGTTCCTCCCCCACTCTGAACTCTAGGGTACAGATGTGGGGACCTGCATGAAAAACCTCCTAAGCTTATCTTTACCAGCTTAGGTCAAAACTTCTCCAAGGTACAAAATATTACACCTTGGACAGGCCGCTACCACCACCAAACTAATACTGGTTACTGGGGAAGAGCTGTTTGGACGCGTCCTTCCCCCCAAAATACTTCCCAAAACCTTGCACCCCACTTCCTGGACAAGGTTTGGTAAAAAGCCTCACCAATTTGTCTAGGTGACTACAGACCCAGACCCTTGGATCTTAAGAACAATGAACAATCCTCCCAACACTTGCACCCCCCCTTTCCTGGGAAATGTTGGACAAAAAGCCTCACCAATTTGCATAGGTGACCACAAACCCAAACCCTTGGATCTGAGAACAATGAAAAAGCATTCAGTGTTTTACAAGAAGACTTTTAATAAAAAAATAGAAGTAAATAGAAATAAAGAAATCCCCCCTGTAAAATCAGGATGGTATATATCTTACAGGGTAATTAGATTCAAAAACATAGAGAACCCCTCTAGGCAAAACCTTAAGTTACAAAAAAGATACACAGACAGAAATAGTTATTCTATTCAGCACAATTCTTTTCTCAGCCATTTAAAGAAATCATAATCTAACACATACCTAGCTAGATTACTTACTAAAAGTTCTAAGACTCCATTCCTGTTCTGTCCCCGGCCAAGACGACTACAGACAGACACACAAACCCTTTGTTTCTCTCCCTCCTCCCAGCTTTTGAAAGTATCTTGTCTCCTCATTGGTCATTTTGGTCAGGTGCCAGCGAGGTTACCTTTAGCTTCTTAACCCTTTACAGGTGAGAGGAGCTTTCCCCTGGCCAGGAGGGATTTCAAAGGGGTTTACCCTTCCCTTTATATTTATGACAACACCCTTTGAGAGAAGAGGTTGTCTTTTTCCTACTTGCTCAAAATTGAAAAAATAAGGAAGTTTTTATGTATTTATAAGGAACTGTCTCCTATCACTTGGCACCATGTGTATATGGAGTTCTGATCAGCTTTTCCTCTCCATATTTTTGGGCGTTAAGGTCTCACGGGGTGAAGATTTTCTTAGTGAGTCATGACAGAGATTGCATCACTGAACCCTGCCAACATGTCCTGTAGATTGAATGTGTGCAAATATTAGAAATGGTTCATTTGTATACTACATAGCAGATAAATAAAATATATATGTGCTCAAATACCAACGTGATAGGCAAATTAGCATTGCTTAAATCAATCCATACTAGTTCAGGATTCTGTCTCTGTTTTAAGAGCATTTTCAGAAATTGTAATATTATTATTTGTATTTTGGTGGCACATAAGCGTCCCTGTTAAGGATGCACATATTATTTACCTCTCAGTTGCTCTACTCTCCAGTAGCAGGCACAGAGAGACTGTGATACTCACAAGTTATACACAATGTGACTGTGAGTAATCTTCTCTTGTCATTTTTTTTAAACCTACTTATAAGTAGTATATCTTTTTAAAAACTCAAGTTTTTGGGTTTTTTCCTACTTGCTGGGTCTTTATTCACATTAAATATAACAATGAGCCTCAGAGCTCTCATGCAAAAAAGTCAGTCCTACCAGCAGAGGGAAACAACAGCTGGTCCTGAATGGGGGTGGGGTTGGGAGGAGGCGAAGGACACTTTCTCTTGCTCTTTCTTGCCGTGATAGAAGGAAGATTAGATCCTGACTTTCTGCTTCAGTGCAGGGAGAATCTGTAAAAGGCTACCTCTTGCTCTCCTCTTTAAAGAAAAGTGGAGGAGAAATCAGGCTGGGTGCGACCACCCCTTTTGCTTAATTGTATGAAGCACACAGCATGAACACTGATTGGGATGGGAGATATTGCCACATTGTTTGGGACAGTGGGCCCCTTCCTGCTTTTCCCTTTCATAACAGAAGAAGAAGAATCAGTCTAAGATTTCTTCATTTCTCTTCAGTTGGAAAAAAGAAAATAAGGCCATGGTAAACCACCTCCCTCCAGTTCTCTCCCGCAGAGGATATTAAAAGGAAGTGTATAGAGATAGGGTTGAATATATATGCAGAAGGAACCAATGTCTCAAAAGCGGGGGAAGATAGCTTATTTGAAGAGCTGCTCAAAGTGGAAGGAGAAAGTGGGATAAAATCCATCTTGATCCCAAATCCAGATGCTCTCCTTCTAATGAGAAGCAGGGAGGAGTGGAGCCCAGGGCCAGTTTTATCTCCTTAGCACAGGCAGCTGAGCTGATAAGGAAGCACATAGATGGTTGAGTGGCCACAGGTTGCTAGGAAATTCTCTGCGGGCTGTGAGAATCATTGTCTGGGTATTTCTGAGGCCATGTCTATATTATAAAATTATGCCAAGCTAAATTACATCAGCATACAACTACCACAGTTATGTTGCATGTGCACACTTTGCTCCTTGTGTCAGCAATGCTCATACACAGCGCAGTGCATCGTGGGAAGATATTCCACTGTGCAACTCACCACCACCCAACACAGGGTGTTTTGGGAAGTTTTTGTAGTGCCTTTTGGGGCCAAAACAAGTTGCACAGGGGTAACTGGGAGCACGTGGTCAATTTCCCATAATGCAGTGTTCTCCATCCCATAATTTAATCTGCACCCGATAATATTTTGTGATTTCTTTTCAAAATCCGCACAAACCCACGGGTCCCTCCTCCCTATCTGCCATCTTTGACAGAAGCATGGATCTTGCACTACTGTCGTGACTGCTGCAAGCACAGGGAGCAGTATTTGCAGAGTCGCAAGAAGAGCTGTGGGGAACATGACAATTCCTTGGAGGCAAGATTGCTGTGGGACATAGAAAGAAACAATTCAAGGTTGCTGGAATTCATGGAACAACGTGAGATGCTAGAATGCCGATTCTGGTCCCAAGAAATAAGCACTGACTGGTGGGATCGCATTGTCATGCAGGTTTGGGATGACGAGCAATGGCTGCAGAACTTTTGGATGCACACGGCCACATTCCTGGATCTACAAAAAGAACAGGAATACCTGTGGCACCTTAGAGACTAACAAATTTATTAGAGCATAAGGTTTCGTGGGCTACAGCCTACTTCATCAGATGCATAGAATGGAACATATAGTAATATATATGGGTATATACATACAGATAAGTTGGAAGTTACCATATAAACTGTGAGAGGCTAATTAGTTAAGATGAGCTATTATCAGCAGGAGAAAAAAACTTTTGTAGTGATAATCAAAATGGCCCATTTAGACAGTTGACAAGAAGGTGGGAGGATACTTAACTTAAGGAAATAGATTCAATATGTGTAATGACCCAGCCACTCCCAGTCCCTATTCAAACCTAAGTTAATGGTATCTAGTTTGCATATTAATTCAAGCTCAGCAGTTTCTTGTTGGAGTCTGTTTTTGAAGCTTTTCTGTTGCAAAATTGCCACCCTTAAATCTTTTACTGAGTGGCCAGAGAGGTTGAAGTGTTCTCCTACCAGGAATCATAACATTCAAAAACTGATGTCAGATGTGTGTCCATTTATTCTTTTGTGTAGAGAATGTCCAGTTTTCCTGCACCCCAGAGCAATCTGCTCATAGATGTCCATGTTTCTGTGGCTGGATCAGAGCTGTGCCTGCACAGACTCTTGTCCCCAGAAGCTCAGGAGATCCAATACCTTTTGTGAACTCCAGGCAGGAGCACATCTGAAGCCTGTAGCTAGCATGATCAGCTGGCAGTTACACTCAACAGTGAAGACTGCTAGGTGTTCTCATCAAGCCAAACAACCAGAAAAAAGAATTTCAAAAATTTGCATGGCTTTAAAGGGGAGGGGTGGCTTCCTGTCTACCTGACCCCTTGACAGTGGAGTTCACAACAGTGACCAGAGCAGTCAGTGGGACAGCTTATGGGACAGCTCCTGGAGGCCAGTAACATTTGACATAAGTAACAGAGCATCTACCCTATCACTGTGTCGACTTAACTACATCAACCCTGACTCTATACTGCTCAGGGAGGTAGTGTTATTAAGTTGGCATAGCAGGGTATTTGTATCAGAGGGAGCCAAATTTAAGTGAAGACACATCCACCGCTAGGTCGATGTAACTTGCCATGCGTCAACCTAGCCATGTAGTGTAGACCAGGCTAAGACTTGCTACTTCTACCTCAATAACATTTCCAAGATCTGGCCTTTTCTTTTGTCCACATAGCCAAAACTCTCCTTCAGGTCCTTATTACTCTTCGTGACAACTGCAATCTCCCCCTATCTGGCTCCCTGCAGATCCACTCAAAACACAGCTGCTAAGATCACCCGCCTTTTTGAGTCCTTCCACTGCCTCCCCCTTCTCATCTGCATCAATTACAAACTCCTTGTTGGGCCTTTCAGGCTCTTCATAATTTGATCCCTTTCCTAATTAACTATTCCACTGCACTGCACCTCTCCCCCTCCAAGCTACCAGTGATCCCAGCCTCTATCTCACACTTGGGTCTATTTCTCTCACAGACACTTCTGGGCTGCTCTTTGTGCATTGAATGCCTTCCCCAAATTAATCTGCAGAGCCACTGTATTGTTCAAGTCCGTCCTCCAGACCAACTGCTGCTATGATGTCTATTGCCAACTGATAATGGCTAGGCAGTTGGCCGTTAGGAACTATTGATATCAATAAATATGCCCAATGTATTTATTTAAAAAAAATCTTTTTATTTGAAACCTGCTAGTTGTTACACAGCTAAAAAATGGAACTACATGTTCATTCACTGTTATCTTCATCCTTTTTTTCTCGCCAATTGTTTGCTACAACCATTTGTGTCTTGTCTTTAGTGTAATCTCTGTGGGTATGTCTATGTTGCAATCAGGCACTGTGCAGCACATGTAGGCATACCCAAGCTAGCTTTGATAGAGATAGTTCACTAAAAATAGCACTGAAGTCACGGCAGCATTGGGTCTGGTATGTACCCAGGCTTTTGGGTGAGCTTGTACTTGGGCAGGTGCCACAGCTTCACTGCAATTTTTAACAAACTAGCTTAGGTAAACCTACACCTGCTGCAATCACACCTCCCAATTATAGTTAAGGCTATGTTTTAGTCATGGGTACTTTTAGTAAAAGTCATGGACTGGTCACGGGCAGTACACAAAAATTCATGGCCTGTGACCTGTCCATGACTTGTTCTACATACCCCTTACTAAAACTTGGGTGCTCTTGGGCATGGGGCAGCCCAGGGCACTGTGAGTGCACGGGAGGTTGGCAGTGGCCTACAACCCCCTCTGGTGCTAGGGGGTGGGGAGAGGGGTGGGCTGGAGGGGCTGGCAGGCTCCTTACCCAGCTCCGCGCAGCTCCCAGAAGCGGCTGGCATATCCCTGCGGCCCCAAGGTGGAGGCATGGCCAGGGGGACTCCGTGTGCTGTCCCTGCCCTGAGTGCTTGCTCCATGGCTCCCATTGGCCAGGAACTGCGGCCAATGGGAGCTGCGGGGGCGGCGCCTCTGGGCAGAGGCAGTGTATGGAGCTGGACTTGCTGGCCACTTCCAGGGAGCCCCCTCCCCCGAGGTAAGCGCTGCCCGAAGCCTTCACCTCCTCCCGCTCCCCAACCCCCTGCCTCAGCCCTGATCCCCCTCTCACACTCAAACTCCTGCTGCTGCTGGGGGTGGGGGGTGCAGTGACCCAAGACTGCCCCTGCAGCAGCTGGTGTGGCTGGCCCGGGGGCTGCCCGAACTGCTCAGGCAGCCCACAGGCCAGGCACTGCAGAAGTCACAGAGGTCCCGAAAAGTCACAGAATCTGTGACTTCCGAGACCTCCATGACAGACTCACGGCCTTAATTATACTGTACACATACCCTATAAAGGACTGTCTTCATTGAGCCCAACACAACAGGGCCCTAATTGTGAGTGGGAACTCAGGGCGCTGCAAAAATACAGATAACACTAATGTCGTTCATCTCCCTGCTAATGCTTGGTTGAATATTTGTACAGCATTTTAAAAATGTGAATTACTATTTAAGTTTGGGTTGCCACATCTGAGGTACAAAAAACTGGGCCACCCACAATGATCGAACCCATAAAACTGGACAGCTGGTAGTGTGCATTGAGCACCCTTACAGATTTTTGGGGATAGCTACCTCAAAAAAGGAACAGCTGGCAGTGTTTACTGAAAACCCTTATAGATTTCCTGAGACAGCTACCTCAGAAAAGGGACAGCTGGCAGTGTGTACTGAACACCCTTACAAAGAAAAGGAGTACTTGTGGCACCTTAGAGACTAACCAATTTATCTGAGCATAAGCTTTCGTGAGCTACAGCTCACTTCATCGGATGCAATTTTCATGCAGTTGATAGATTTCCACTCCATACAGCTAACTGCAGTGCCTTGCATAATGACAGGTTTCAGAGTAACAGCCGTGTTAGTCTGTATTCGCAAAAAGAAAAGGAGAAAAAAAAAGAAAAGGATCACCCCTTTTTTGAGGTAGCTGTCCTGGGAAATCTTTGTAAGGGTTCAGAGTAACAGCCGTGTTAGTCTGTATTTGCAAAAAGAAAAGGAGTACTTGTGGCAGCTTAGAGTAAAACCAATTTATTTGAGCATAAGCTTTCGTGAGCTACAGCTCACTTCATCGGATGCATACTGTGGAAAATACAGAAGATGTTTTTATACACACAAACCATGAAAAAATGGGTCTTTATCACTACAAAAGGTTTTCTCTCCCCCTACCCTACTCTCCTGCTGGTAATAGTTTATCTAAAGTAATCACTCTCTTTACAATGTGTATGATAATCAAGGTGGGCCATTTCCAGCACAAATCCAGGTTTCCTTCCCCTCCCCACCCCAAAACAAACCCACTCTCCTCTTGGTAATAGCTTATCTAAAGTGATCACTCTCCTTACAATGTGCATGATAATCCAGGTGGGCCATTTCCAGCACAAATCCTGTTGTTTATGCATACTGTAGTGTGTTACCGTTCCCACCCCCCTCCTAAATAAGTGCTACAGAACAATCAGTGTGGACCCATGGAAAAGAAGCCCTTGAGGAATTCCACCATGATTTCAACAATTTCCATCCCACCACCAACCTCAGCCTGGTCCAGTCCACACAAGAGATCCACTTCCTGGACACTACAGTGCTAATAAACAATGGTCACATAAACACCACCCTATACTGGAAACCTACTGACCGCTATTCCTACCTGCATGCCTCCAGCTTTCACCCTGACCACACCACACGATCCATCGTCTACAGCCAAGCTCTGCGATACAACCGCATTTGCTCCAACCCCTCAGACAGAGACAAACACCTACAAGATCTCTGTCAAGCTTTCTTACAACTACAATACCCACCTGCAGAAGTAAAGAAACAGATTGATAGAGCCAGAAGAGTTCCCAGAAGTTACCTACTACAGGACAGGCCTAACAAAGAAAATAACAGAACGCCACTAGCCGTCACCTTCAGCCCCCAACTAAAACCCCTCCAACGCATTATTAAGGATCTACAACCTATCCTAAAGGATGACCCAACACTCTCACAAATCTTGGGAGACAGGCCAGTCCTTGCCTACAGACAGCCCCGCAACCTGAAGCAAATACTCACCAACAACCACATACCACACAACAGAACCACTAACCCAGGAACTTATCCTTGCAACAAAGCCCGTTGCCAACTGTGCCCACATATCTATTCAGGGGACACCATCACAGGGCCTAATAACATCAGCCACACTATCAGAGGCTCGTTCACCTGCACATCCACCAATGTGATATATGCCATCATGTGCCAGCAATGCCCCTCTGCCATGTACATTGGTCAAACTGGACAGTCTCTACGTAAAAGAATAAATGGACACAAATCAGATGTCAAGAATTATAACATTCATAAACCAGTCGGAGAACACTTCAATCTCTCTGGTCACGCGATCACAGACATGAAGGTCGCTATCTTAAAACAAAAAAACTTCAAATCCAGACTCCAGCGAGAAACTGCTGAATTGGAATTCATTTGCAAATTGGATACTATTAATTTAGGCTTAAATAGAGACTTGGAGTGGCTAAGTCATTATGCAAGGTAGCCTGTTTCCTCTTGTTTTTTCCTACCCCCCCCCCAGATGTTCTGGTTTAACTTGGATTTTAACTTGAAGAGTGGTCAGTTTGGATGAGCTATTACCAGCAGGAGAGTGAGTTTGTGTGTGTATGGGGGTGGGGGGGATGTGAGAACCTGGATTTGTGCAGGAAATAGCCCAGCTTGATTGTCATGCACATTGTGTAAAGAGTTGTCACTTTGGATGGGCTATCACCAGCAGGAGAGTGAATTTGTGTGGGGGGGTGGAGGGTGAGAAAACCTGGATTTGTGCTGGAAATCACTTTAGATAAGCTATTACCAGCAGGACAGTGGGGTGGGAATAGGTATTGTTTCATATTCTCTGTGTATATATAAAGCCTGCTGCAGTTTCCACGATATGCATCTGAGGAAGTGAGCTGTAGCTCACGAAAGCTTATGCTCTAATAAATTGGTTAGTCTCTAAGGTGCCACAAGTCCTCCTTTTCTTTTTGTGAATACAGACTAACAGGGCTGTTACTCTGAAACAGAACCACAGACTCTTATGATTCTAAAGCCCAAGTCTGGGACCCCCAGATCAGCGATCATGGTGTTTCCTTCTGCCTCATTCTGTTCATGTTGCAGAAGGGGCTTTTGAGTCAGGACACTTCCCTCCAGTCTCACTACAACCCGGAAAAGGCCAGACAACTGCAAAGCTCCACCACGCTGGGGTCTGGACTCTGTGCGGCTGGCAGGGGGAGACTAAGCGAATGACAGTCAGAGCCTGGCTGGGAAGGGGCTGGGCTCGTCCATCCCGCGGCCAGTACTCCCACGTCCCCACATACAAAGGCTCCAGCCTGGATCCTGCCTGTCTGTGGCAGGTACCGCCGCTTGCCCGGGTTCCCCCTACGGTACGACTGAACCCCGTAGTTGCCAGGTGTCCAGTTTTCAACCAACACCCAGTGGAAAAAGGACCCTCCCCAGGCGGGTGAAAATGAGCCAGTGAGCCAGGGTGGCGGACAGCCAGCGACAGAGGGAGGGGGAAGGTGGAGTGAGCGGGGCAAGGCTGGGGCAAAGGTGTTGGGTTTTCTTCAGTCAGATGAAGTGAGCTGTAGCTCACGGAAGCTTATGCTCAAATAAATTGGTTAGTCTCTAAGGTGCCACAAGTCCTCCTTTTCTTCAGTCAGAAAGTTGGCGACCCTGTGGCTTCCTCTCCGCAGACGAGCGGGGCGCGGGTTCTGCCGCCAGCGCCAGGCTGGGGCCGGGGGTTTCCTGGCGGGCGGCGCTGCTGGGCCAGGCCCCGGGGGGCGGGGGAGAAGAGTAGCGCGGAGCCTCCTCCTGGGCTGTTCTTCCCCGGCCGGGCGGAGAGCGGCACTGTGTCCCCGCGGCGCGGCGCACGCTCCGCCTGAGCCGGGGCCCTCTCACCCCCGCTCCTGCCGCCGCCGCCGCCGAGCAGCCTCCTCTCCCCGGGCACCTCCTGGAAAACCCGGGAGGTGGGCGGGCGCACCGCGACGCGCCCGGAGCTGTGTGAGGTAAGGGCGGCCCCGGGGGGTCGCTGCAGGGAGCGCGGCGCGGGTTGGGTGAGGGGGCCGCGGCTGCCGGGGAGGAGCCTGCGGGTGGTTGTTCCTCTTGCTCCCAACAGGGGCGAGCTGCCTGGCTTCCGGGGCCGGCCGATCCGGGCTCTGCTGCCGAGCGAGGCCTTGTCCCACCCGCACTGGCCAGTGCGTCGCGGCCCTCGTCCCCTCCCACCGCTGCCGGCCGCCCCGCCTCATCCCCCGGCCATAGGGGCACTGGGAGCTGCCCTCGCCCCGTCCTATGTCCTCCGCCTTCCAACACAAGGCTGCCCCGGGGGTTCTCCTCTGGCCCCTGCCCTGCCCCTGTGGACTCACCAGCCTGCTGGGAGATGAGCCGCCTGCAGCTGGGGGTATCGCCCAGGCAGCGCTTCCTGTGTGGTGGGAGATTTCCCATCTTTTCGAGCCAGTATGGGAAATGCTGAGCGGAGTGGCGGAAGCGTGGGGGGGCTGCGTTGGCAGGACTTTGCAGGCTAATTGACTTAGGGCTTGACTACACTGGGAAATTGACTGGACTAGCTCTCTCCCAGCACTGTCCTGGAAGTTTTAGGGCATTTCCAAAGCAGAGTGATTATTCTGGAATAAAAGAACTTGTAGCAGAGCAACTGCACCACCTGCGCTTTTAGTTGAAGCTAGCACTGTAGTGGTGCAGAAGGACCCTATGCAGGATACAAGTTCTTGGCTGTACACACAGGAAAGCTGCACAGAGAGTAGGACCCTCCTTAACTAGTTAGTAACTGCCTTGCTGCCACGCATGAATGATTTCCCATCAAAGGCTCTTTTGTCTTAATTCAGTAAAAGTTACTCTAGTTCAAAACTGTAACTGTATCCATGGGAGTTAAATTGATTTAGGGGCAGTGTGGACATATGCATCCCACTCTAATGTAATGAAATCAGTGCAAGAAGGCCATAATCTTTCATTGCAAAAATGGCCTTCCTGTTTACCTTTCTACACTCACTTCCTTTGTGGTTAGGCAAACCAGAAATCAAATAACACTGGCAAGTGATAGGATTCCATTTGTGAACTTTCAAGCAAATCTAGATATTACAATAATGCTGGCAGTACTTTTGTGCCCTTCGAATCACTTTGATGTGTGGTCATGTGGTATATTACAAGTATGGAAGCCACTTGTAATACCAAAATTCCTGACAAGATTCACTCTCTTCTTGCTAATCTAGAAGTATGTGTAGATGCTATTGTTCCTCCAAACTTACATACTCTAAGTTACCTCACACTATAACAGCAGCCATGTCAGGATAGTGTATTACAGCTCATCTCCAAACACTTAGTTTGGCTATAGCAAGATTCAGATCTACTCAAATTCACCCCAAAATATAGATTTTTGTAAAAGATTCTGCACACGTATAACCTGTGGAAATGTTTAATTAATTTGTTTTTAAATCTTACGAAGTATAAGAAATAGCTGTTTGCCGTGTTCTCAATTCAAAAAGTGAATGCGTGAGAACCTTAAAGCGAAACTAACAATGCACAGAATGATGCAATTTACTTTAAAATAAATTAGTATTTTTAGACATTTTTGTTTTTTAATAGTCTCGTGATTGTTTACAATGTGATTTTTATGTTTTGTCCATTTTAAACATAATTTTAATCTATACTTTAGACGTTGGTTATGGGAATAACCAGAGTGTAATCGCGTGCTGTAACATGGCTGATGTTGGTAGAGATGTGATTTAAAATATTGGACAGGAATATTGCACTCTTGTTTTCAATACTCTTCATATTTTTCCCTTGACCCCTTCCTTTAAACAACTTTAAACTTGTTCTAACTAATGTAAACAACCTGAGTGCTAAGTTTTTAAACATTTACAGTTCCTCCTCTGTGATATATTTTTCAGCATGCTCATTAAGACTTGTGGTTGACTTGTGCCCCCATTTGCTGAAGTCAGGGGTGGCAACTCTGCTAAAAATAAAACAAAAACCTAAATACAAATCCTACTGGGAGTTAGCCTCCAGTTAAACAAAATAGCAGTTGCGAAGAAGCCAGTTGGTTCCTTCTGCATATATTTCATCTCACTGACATGTTAATTTCAAGAGGGCCATTTAAATAAAAGCATTATTTAACATGACAGTCTGAGGGTTTGTCTACACTACTGGCTGTAGCTGTGCTAGTGTAGTGTCATAGTGTAGATGTTTCCTACACAGATGGAAGGGGTTTTTCTGTCTCTGTAGGGAATACACCTCCCTGAATAGCAGTAGCTTGGTCAGTGGAAGCTTTCTTCCCTCAACTAGGGATGTAAATATTGTTTAAAAAATTAATCGGTTAAATGATTGAAATTATATCGTTTAACTGATTAACCCATTAAAGGGAGAGGGGCTGGGGCTGCTGCTTGGGTTGGTTGGCCGGCTGGGGAGCTGCTGTTGCCGGCCCGGGGCTGGGGATTAACGGTTAAACTGATAAACTGGTAAAACTAATGCTTACCGGTTAAACGTTTAGCTGTTTACTATTTTACATCCCTACCATCAGTTTACTCTTTTACATCCTTAGCCACATCTACACTGGGGGTTAGGTTGGCATACCTACATCATTCAGGGATGTGAATTTTTCCACACCTGAAAAACAAACTCAGCTAGGAGCAAAGAACTTCTTAAAAACACTTACAGTATTCTTTATGGTCTTTCCCCCTTCTTTCTATGTTCTTCCCTCACAGAATGTATTTATTTTCCCAGATTTTTCTTGTTTGCTGGCCTCGTCAACACTTTCATTTTTGATAAAACTTTCTCATCTTGGCAGTAGTAGTGGTGCATCATAACCAATGGGCGCAATAATGGAAGCAGTAATGTAGGCTGGCGGCCAGTCTACACTAGTGTTGCAACTGCATTGGTGGAAGATTTTAACAAAAATACAAATGTAGGCAAGGCTTTAGGGCCCATCAACACCACATTTTAAACTGTCAGGGACCCAATTACAACACAGTTCTGTTTTGTACTGTAGGTGGGATGTTAACTGTGTTACAAAATAGAACCATGTTGTAACTGAAACACTGGATAATGGTAATATATTAATAGGGTTTTGTGGCATTTGTAATTGTCTTGCAATTGGGCCTTATTTTCCTGGCCCTCTGCCCTTGGCTTCAGTTCACCTTAGTTTTCATGAGTTGATATATCCTCTATACCAAATCAAAATATATTTGATGAAAAAGGACCCGCTTAAAGGAACATCTGTGAATGGAATTAACCTGTTTAAAAATACAGTCCAAGAGGATTACTTTTATGTGGGAATTTAGTGCTAGTGAAAGCTGCTAAATAGTTAGCTCTGAGTCTTGTCTACACTGGGGAAGTGTTTGAAAGAATTCTCTATGGTTGAAGTCCTACTATAGAGAAGTCTTCAGCACTATGTTAGTTAATTCTCCTGAAACTGTGGAAGTGCTGACGTAGACCAGGCCATAGGGCTTAACTACACATGGAAGTGTTATTCCTGATGGCTTATCTGCTCTTGAAATGCTACACCACTGCTGTAACACTTCACTGTAGATGCTACCCACAGTGATGGGAGGGGTTCTCCTGTTGGTGTAGGTAATCCACTTCCACAAGAGGCCGTAGCTAGGTCAATGGAAGAATTCGTCCTTTGACCTACTGCTGTTTACATGGGGGCCGGGGTAGGTCAGTTGAACTGTGCCATTCAGGAATGTGGAATTTTCACACACCTGAGCTCTATAGCTGCGTCAGCCTAACTTTAGTGTAGGCCAGGCCTGAAAAACTCCATGGGCTTGTCTGTATTGAGTCTTGGGGTACATCTACATTACGGAGACTATAGATCAGTCTAACTATGTTGGTGTAGCTGTGTTGGCATAACCCTATAGTGTAGATGTGCCTACACTGACTGAAAAGGGTATTTCCTTCAGTGTATTAATACTAAGGTCACTAGATGTCGTGATAATAGTGGGACTGTCCCGATAGTTAGGTGTTTGTCCCACATCCCGACCTATGTATGGTCGGGATGCCGTTTGCCATGGGGCTGGACTGGTCACCCTAGCTGGCTGACTCCCTACCTGGCTCTGTGCAGCTCCCGGGAAGCTGTGGGGGCAGGGCCTGCGGACACGAGAAACACACAGAGCCCCATGGCTGCTCCTGAGCCTAGGAACTAGAGGGACCTGCTGTCCGCTTCTGCCATCTGGACCCCGTCCCTGCCCCAGTCCTCAAGTGAGAAGGTGGGCAGAGAGGCTGGCTGGTGCAATGGGGCATGCATGGTATGGCCAGATGCACATTGGTCCACCTGGCCCTGTGCTGCCAGCATGCCCCTTCCTGTTGGGGGTGGGCCCATGCTGTGCCACACAGCTCCCCGACCCAGCGCCCCCTGGGCCAGCTATGCCCAGCTCCCCCCAAACCCTCCCACCACAAATGCACAGTGCCCTGCACATCACCACCCCTGCCCAGCGTCCAGCCCCCAACAGCCCCACCACAACTGCCCAGCAACCCATACAGAACCCCCCACTCCCTAGTTCCCCAATACATACAGATCTCCCCCTCCCCCACCACCAGTGCCCTTCCCCATAATCCCACCACCACAACAGTGCCCCACACAGACCCCCACTGCCCAGCACCCTGACACACACAACTCCCCCAGTGCCCCCCCAACAGGCCTCCCAGTGCCTAGCACCCCAAAGCACACAAACCTCCCCCAAAGCCCAGCACCCTCCACCCCCTCACAGCCCAGCAGTCCCCCACAAACCTCCCAGACACTCACTCCCACATGCTCTGCCGACTCCCCTGGCTGCACTCACTGGCCCTGCTGAGAGGTGAGGTAACTGGCAGCTGGGCTGAGCCAGCAGCGCGACCCAGGCTGGAACTGGGATCATGCACCCCTGCCCCGTGGCTTCAGCCAGGGCTGGAGCCAGGGCCCTGTGCCCCTGCCCCTCGGGTTGTGGCAGGGGCTGCAGCAGGGACTGTATGCCCCCTCACAGCTTCCTAGGGCTGTGTGCCCCTCTCCTCCATTGCTCTGATCGGGGCTGTGCACTTGTGACTGGCCCCTCCCCCTCCCCCATGTGTCCTCATATTTTACTCTTGCAATCTTGTCACCCTAATTAATACCACCTCCCTGAATGACAGTAGCTATATAGACAGAAGCATTCTTCTGTCGGCATAGCTGTGTCTGCACTGGGGGTTAGATCAGCATAGCTGTGTCAGTCAAGGTTGTGTGTTTTTCACACCTCTGACTGACATAGCTTTGACAACCTAACTTCTAAGTTAGAGCAAGCCTTAGCATGCATCATGCTGGGGTGTGAATGTAAAATACACTAGTCTGCTGTGCACTTAAGGGCATGGCTACGCTTGTGAGTTAGAACACATTAAAGCAGCCCAGTGTGCTCTAACTCACGACCCGTCCACACTGGCAAGGCACGTAGAGCTCTCTGACTCCGCAGCTAGAGCACTCCTGGTACTCCACCTCGGTGAGTGGAATAACATTTGATGGACCACCTCTGGAGCGCTGCGGCACCAGTGTGGACACCCTGGTCTGTTAATGCGCTCTGATCGGCCTCCAGAAGTGTCCCACAATGCCTGTTCTAGCCTCTCTGATCATCAGTTTGAACTCTACTGCCCTGCCCTCAGATGACCAACCGTCAGACCCGCCATTTAAATTCTCTGGGAATTTTGAAAAATCCCTTCCTGTTTGCTCAGCCAGGCGTGGAGTGCTCTCAGCAAATCTTTCCAGGTGACCATGCCTCCACACGCCAGGCGAGCCCCAGTATGGAGCAATGGCGAGGTGCTGGACCTCATCAGTGTTTGGGGGGAGGAAGCTGTCCAGTCCCAGCTGCACTCCAGCTGTAGGAATTACGATACCTTCGGGCAGATATCAAGGGACATGATGGAAAGAGGCCATGACTGGGACGCACTGCAGTGCAGGGTTAAAGTGAAGGAGCTGTGGAATGCCTACCGCAAAGCCTGCGAAGCAAACAGCCACTCCGGTGTTGCCCTCGCAACCTGCTGTTTCTACAAAGAGCTGGATGTAATACTTGCGGGCAACCCCACCTCTACTCAGAGTACCACCATGGACATTTCAAAGCCCAGTTCAACAAGGCAGGAGGAGGAGGAGCAAAGCGGGAGCGAGGGTGCTAAGGCGGAGGAAGACACCCTGGAATCCCTAGATGCATACAGCCAAGAGCTTTTCTCAAGTCAGGAGGAAGGTAGCCTGTCGCGGCGGCCAGTGCTTGGGGAGGAATAAACACCAGAGGAGGTGCCCGGTAAGTGGCTTTTATTTTGGAAAGGAAATTGTTCAGTGCGGGCTCTTGGGGCGAGGAGGGTTAGGGCTGCATGCATGCCTAGATGCAGAATAGGGCATTGATGTGCTCTCTCACATTGTGGTAGTCGGCCTCAGTGATCTCTTCAAAGGTCTCATCCAGAACTTGGGCAATGCGCTTGCTCAGGTTTCTCAGGAGAGCCACAGTGGTCCTTGTCCCAGTCAGGCTAACGTGTCCGTGCCACTGTGCCAGGAGGGGTGGAGGGACCATTGCTGCACATAGGCAAGCTGCATATGGGCCAGGGCGGAAGCTGCATTGTAATAGAAGACCCTCCCTTTTTTTGGCTTTGAAAACATTCTTTATTATTGCATAAAGTAAAAGATACCTTAGCCAAGGAAAGCAACAGGCACTGCAAGTCAGCGTAGCAACACAGATTCCTACTAACATTGGAACCACTGCACTTCACTCCTGTGCAGGGAACCAGACGTTACTGCTGGCTTTCAGCCTCAGATTGCTCCCTCAAGGCATCCCTAATCGTTGCAGCCCCGCGCTGGGCTCCTCTAATAGCCCTGCTCTCTGGCTGTTCAAATTCAGCCTCCAGGTGTTGAACCTCCAAGGTCCATGTCTGAGTGAAGCTTTCACCCTTCCCTTCACAAATGTTATGGAGGGTACAGCATGCGGATATAACCTTGGGGATGCTGTCATCGGCCAGGTCCAGCTTCCCATACAGAGAACGTTAGCGGCCCTTTAAACGGCCAAAAGCACACTCCACAGTCATTCTGCACCGGCTCAGCCTGTTGTTGAACCGCTCCTTGCTGCTGTCAAGGCTCCCTGTGTAGGGTTTCATGAGCAACGGCATTAAAGGGTAAGCGGGGTCTCCAAGAGCATCACAATGGGCATTTCGACTTCCCCTATGGTGATCTTCTGGTCTGGGAAAAAAGTCCCGGCTTGCAACTTCTTGAACAAGACAGTGTTCTGAAAGATGCATGCATCATGCACCTTTCCCAGCCTGCGTTAATGTCAATGAAACGCCCGTGGTGATCCACAAGTGCCTGGAGAACCATAGAGAAATACCCCTTCCGATTAACGGACTCGGAGGCTAGGTGGGCTGGTGCCAGAATTGGAATATGCGTCCCATCTATCGCCCCGCCGCGGTTAGGAAAACCCATTTGCGCAAAGCCATCCACAATGTCATGCACGTTACTAGGCGTCACGGTGGTTCTGAGCATGATGCAATTAATGGCCCTGCAAACTTGCATCAACACGATTTCAGTGGTCGACTTCCCCACTCCAAACTGGTTAGCAGCCTATCGGTAGCTGTCTAGAGTTGCCAGGTTCCAGATTGCAATAGCCACCCGCTTCTCCACTGTCAGGGCAGCTCTCAATCTCGTGTCCTTGCACTACAGGGTGGGGGCGAGCTCCTCACACAGTCTCATGAAAGTGGCTTTTCTCATCCAAAAGTTCTGCAGCCACTGCTCATCATCGCAGACTTGCATGACCATGTGATCCCACCACTCAGTGCTTGTTTGCCAAGCCCAAAAGCGGCGTTCCACAGTGGTGAGCATGTCTGTGAATGCCACAAGCAATCTTGTGTCGTATGCATTACCTTAGTGGATATCGTCAGAGTCCTCACTGTCAGTTTGGATCTTGAGGAGTAACTCGACCGCCAAATGTGACGTGCTGGCGAGACTTGTCAGCATATTTCTCAGCAGTTCGGGCTCCATTCCCACAGACCAAAAGGGAAGACAGAGCGCATAGCACAGAAAACCTTGAAAGATGGTGCCAAATGTGCACGGAAGCAGAGGGGTTGCTGGGATGCGAACCGATGCATTACTGGGCGTTGGGACAGGACCCAGAATGCCCGCACCCTCTGCCCCCTTCCCACAAGCCACAGCGCCAGAATGGGAAGAAGTGCTCTGTGGGATAGCTGCCCATAATGCACCGCTCCCAATGCCGCTGCAAGTGCTGCAAATGTGGCCACGCCAGTGTGCTTGCAGCTGTCATTGTGGACAGACTGCAGCGCTTTCCTTACTGTACTCTCCGAAGGCTGGTTTAACTCAAAGCACTCTACATCTGCAAGTGTAGCCATGCACTAAGTCACCATGTGGACCCTGCTACAGTGCACTAAAAGTTCCATGTAGATAAGCCCTATCTGTGGACAGTCCTATTCCAGAATGAGAGTGCCTTGTTCCTGTTAATTTAACCCGCTTTCAAAATGCATTAATTAAAATAGGAACCAAGGCACTCTTTTTCTGGAATAAGAGTGTCAACACATGGAGTTATTCTGGAATAGTTGTTGCTGAATAACTGTATGTGTAGACAAGCCCTTACTTGCTTGTTTAGCACTTACCCTATTAGAAAGTTTTGACAAAACAAATTGTAAAACATGGTTGACTGAGCTGGCTGGACCAGGATGTTAAGGTCTTTTAAAAATTGGCAAAATTCTGAATTCAAATGTCTAGTCTTCAGTGATTTTACTTTATTTTCTACCACAGTGAAGCATCTGTGACAGTTTGTTTCACAAACATATATTTGGGTTAGAAAGTGAGATCATCAAATTTAAGTGCTAAAAGAAAAAAACTCGGGATTTTGTCCATCAGCCATACTCCAACCTCTTCATCCTGTTCTGGACACAACCTATGATTTTTATATTTGGGATGAATCTTGTTGGCTAAAATAGTAGAAATATTTCAGAAATCTTCCAGATGCTACTTTGAAACTATGTTTTCAATAAGATTGGGATGGTAATGTCAGGAGCTTGTAATCTGTCAAGTCGTTCATCACTTTTGTAAATTATTTCCTCTTTGTTAAGGACGGTGTTCTGTAAAATATGCTCTGTGTTTTGATCAAAGTTCTCCTTATGCTTTAAAAAAATTCCAACATACTTTGGTGCAGATGTGTAGACAATCTTCTTAAGAGTTCCATGAAGTGTCTTTAGGAAATTGGGGCGTCAGTCCTCCTTTTTGAACCAACCAACCATAACAGTGGTTGTGGAAGAATGTTTAAACTTCCACAATGTGCTTTAGTCCATAGTTGTGGTCCACTAATTTAACAAGATTGAAAATGCCATATAGCACCAGTGTAAACATGATTTAACACCTTTAGCTCAGTCTAGGAGGTCCAATTTTAGCATTAGGCCAAAATGTCTCTATTAGTGTTAAATGGGGTTTTCAGTGAGTTAAGTTAGCTATATTGAGCTAATTTAACTCAATTGAAAACCTCACTTAACACTAATGTAGACATATTAGGGCTGTTGAGCTAACTTGCCTGAAAAAAGCACTATTTTCCTCATCTAGACAAAGCCTAAAAAAGCTTGATCGCTCTGGCTGCAAGGGATGTATTCTGATTTCTTTGGATGGGCTATCACCACCAGGAGAGTGAATTTGTGTGGGGGGGTGGAGGGTGAGAAAACCTGGATTTGTGCTGGAAATGGCCCACCTGATGATCACTTTAGATAAGCTATTACCAGCAGGACAGTGGGGTGGGAGGAGGTATTTTTTCATATTCTCTGTGTATATATAAAGTCTGCTGCAGTTTCCACGGCATGCATCTGATGAAGTGAGCTGTAGCTCACGAAAGCTCATGCTCAAATAAATTGGTTAGTCTCTAAGGTGCCACAAGTACTCCTTTTCTTTTTGCATTCTGATTTCTGTGTGCCACAGTTTCCCTATGTGCTTAACTCCCCACATCGTGAGCTGAATCTTTTCCTGACTGTCTCAGGTGTAGTGGAGAATTCTTTCATGACAGCATAAGAACTACTATGAGGACATAAGAACCAAATGAAAAAATGTATTTCTAGTTTGAACTCTATTCTGTTTTTCCAGTTATGGTTGGTGAGTTATGGCTATGTCTGATGCAATTCAGTTTTTTCTAAATTAGTAACTAGAGAACTTTGATTTCGACTAAGGATATCTTTGTCCTTTAGAAAAGTGAGTTAAATCTGACTGAGTTCATTGCTCATGTGCCAGGGTAATTGTCATTAAATGTTAGAATATGTGGCTGTAAAATAAATTATATTATCCGGACTTTAAATTTGCTCCATGTTATTAGGTTGTTTAAAAATTATGTACGATATTTTATTTCGTATTTTGATGATTTCTTTTTATAAAGAAAGTGCACCCGCACCAACTGATGCCTGATTCGTACGTTCAACAATATGGTTTCCTGACAACAAGAAAGCAGCATACCAGATATCTACAAACTCTTTGATGAATGTAAACATCGGTGCTGGTTTCTGCAAGATGTGAAGGGACTCACTGCTAGGTAACCTAATATGATGCATCCGATGAAGTGAGCTGTAGCTCACGAAAGCTTATGCTCAAATAAATTTGTTAGTCTCTAAGGTGCCACAAGTACTCCTTTTCTTTTTGCTAATATGGTATAGTCAACAAAGCTCAAAAGGTAAGTTCCTTTAGAATTATTATTTTACTTTGAAGGACATAAATCCACACCGTGTAGAGTTCAAGGAGTTTATTACGTACAGCGCTGACGGAGTGTCACCTTGCTTATTAGGCTCAGAGACACTGTCAATCAATTGATTACAATGGAATATATGGATTTCCCATGGATGGGGAAAGTGACTGGATAGGCATTCCCACACCCCCGGATAGGTTTAGCTGCAAGACATGATAGCACAGTAGCCAATGGTCAAAATGTTACATAATGTCTCCGCCCATGGTCTCAAGTTGACAAATTAACATTTAGCATTTAATTAGTACTTTATTAAATGTATTAGTATAAAATATACGTTGAATTCTGATTTGGGGTCCATAGGAATGAAGTAGCTCCTTTGATTGTCCAACAGATACATATCTAGGGGTAAAAGCAAAGAAACAGTGAAAGTATATGGCAATAAAGATTGTCTTTCAAGTTGCTTATTTATGTTTTAAGGCAGGCATTGGTCCCTGGGAAAGGGAGGTGGGAGGAGGTCATATATTATACTGGCATGCTTGAACCTTTCATAAACTCAAGGTTGGTTGTGTGGGAAGAACATCTCCCTACAGAAGAAACTAACACAACAGAAACAGGGCTTCTTTGATCTATTTGCAACTTTGAATAAGACGCAGTTATTGCCTCCAACATCTGGCGTTTTGCTGACCAGGCATATCTTAGCAAAAGCAAGGTTATCTTTGGTTATTCTGCTTTCTCTTAGCTAATCCTTATTTGCTAGGCCTCTGACCTCTTGACCAAACTCTGGACTTTTTTTCAGTCTGTAGAGACTCTATAGTCTTTCACAACAACAAAAAAAAAGGAACACTGAAATGTTTTGAGGTTTGAAAAATAGAATGTCAAATAGAAATATTGATTCTTTTAAATCTAGTTACTTAAATATCCTCTCTCAAATTTCTCTGAGCAATTTAAAATTAACATAGCAGTCAGATCACCCAAGATTGTATGATAAAAGCTAGGCCGTTTTAAGGGTTATACATGAGCTGGAGGCCTCCACGATAAAAACATGTAAGTGTTTTTTCCCCACTTGTCTTAAGGTCTGTCTTTTTGTTTTTTTCTTGGACTGTTCTGTGCCCCACAGTATTTGTTTGCTCAATACCTACCAATTGTTTAGATGCAAATTCCCACCGCCAGTTATTCTTGGGGGGTTGGTTTTTTTTTGACCAATCACGCTTGGTTTGGGTGGGTTTATTGACAACTGTTGGTCCACTTTTTTGTATGAAACATAAAACCAAATTTGGGACCACTTCTACTCATTAATCTCATGCAAAGCTCAAAAACTTACCTGACATGACTAAGTACTAAGACAACTAATGGCTTTGAAAAATTACCTCTACTTGCATTCCCCCCTTGATGCAGTGCCCCCTGTGAATTAAAGATTGCAACTTTCTAATTGCACAAAACTGAACACCCTTGCCCTGCCCCTTTTCTGAGGCTCCACCCCACTCACTCCGTCCCCACTCCCTCCCTTGCTCACTCTCCCTCACTCATTCGCTCGTTTTCACTGGGTTGAGAAGGCTCTAACCGTCAGTAGCCAGAACTTTTATTGATTTGGGGGACAATTGGAACATTGAAAGAGGAGAAAAAGGAGACACATTGAGCCACTGTCCTCTGTTAATGCGATCAATTAACATTGGCAGCATAACAACACACCTGCTCATCCTCCCAGTGGAGTGTAATATGCTGACACCTGAATGGCAAATGAGAAATAATTGCTTTCGGTCCTGGGAGCTGTGGTTAGAATACTCAGCCATCAGGGCATAGCCAACGGGAGAGGCAAGAGAAGGCTTCATTCTTTCTTTCCTTCCTCTTTCCTAATGTCCTGTTGTGACAGTCTGTACCCCTATATTTATTCTTTTACAGGATTATAATAAGTTTTGTACAAAGTATGCCTTGTGAGGTGTCATTTGAAAACTCATAATCTGGTGAATATTATTGTCTTGTTAAAATATGTGTGGCAACACTGTGTCTAATGTTGTCAGATTTTATTGCATGATGTTACTGAAGTATGTTGTAATTTTGGGGTGTGCCCACAGACCAATTCATCAGAGACAGAAAGGCTAGCCAACACCCCAGCCAGGTTTCAGGGAGATCAACTGGTTAAATGGCCATTTTTTAGCAGGAGAAAGGGTGTGAGTGAGAAAATCTACATCTTGAACAAAGGAACAGTTTAAAGTCCCCTCCAAATAGATTTTCTGTCACTCATGGCTCAGCTGGAAACAGGTTTTGTGAAACAGCTGGAGATGCTTCTAGCACAAAAGATTGGATTATAGGAGAGGACAATGTCTTGGGCACACCTCCCTTTCTTTCTGTTCATGTTGTCAACAACTCCTGAAGTACGGGAGAGGGAGAGTCCTGTCTGAAGAGGCGTTCAGCCAGTAAAAGATTGCAAAAAAGCACGTGGTGAGAAAAACCTTTGGTTTTAATTCACTTAGCTTTGCTTTTAATTCACTTGCTAAATTAGGCCTGTCTACATTGCAACTTTACAGTGCTGCAACTTTCTCACTTAGGGGTGTGAACCCTCCTCACACCCAGAGCGCTGCAAGTTTCAGCACTGTCAAGTAGGCAGTGCACCCAGCGCTGGGGGCTACTTCCTTCGTGGAGGTGGGTTTGTTTTTTTTATCATGCTGGGAGAGCTCTCTCCTAGCGCTGGTGCCACAACTACACAGCAACATTACAGTGCTGCCGCAGCAGCCCTTTAACATTGCTAGTGAAGACATACCCTTAGATGGTAGCTGTGTTTTACCTTTTATTTCCTTTGTAACCTCATTACTTTTAGGCCTGGTGTACACTGGCAAGTTTTTTTTGCTGAAAGTCAGCTTTTGGTGATGAAACAGCAGGGGTATCTACACTGACAAGCCACTTTTTGCACCAAAACTCCTCAGTTGCAGCGCTGTAATAAAACCACCGCAACAAAACTGATAAGGCTTTTTGCGCTGAGGCTGCCCGTGTGAATGCCTTGATTGCTTTTATCGCTGTAATTGGTCTCATCCAGAAGTGTCCCACAATGCCTGGAGCGACCACTCTGCTCGTTGTTTTGAACTCAGCAACTCTGCAGGCATGCACCCCTCCCCTTTCAAAGCTCTGTTCTGACAGCTGGCATGTTGTGCTGCTCTGCTCCGCTCCGGGACACAAAGCAAATTGTTAATGTGGAATGCTCCTGCTGTCATCCACAATACGAACAGAGGCAGGCAGGCAGGGGTGGATATGTGTGTATGACAGCGAGAGAGACTCTGTGCTGTGCAGAGCCAGAGAGGAAGGCGGGAGATGAGGTCGGGGTCTCCGCCTTCCTCGTCTCAGGACTGGTTCTCCTGAGGACCTCGTCTCGGGAATTCCTGCGGCTATCTGAATTCACGAGACAGCATGCCGACACATTCTCCCCCAACACACACTGTCTGTTTCCCCCCTCCCCCTCCATAAACAGTCTCCCTGTCTCACACACTCCCCTCCACACTTCAGTTGAAAAGCAACTGGCAATGGGATTGAGAAATCTGCATCATGTGATGCTGTACCCGCCCCATGAGGCATTGCAAACCCTTCCCAAAGCACCCTGTGGCCAGTTGCATAGTGGGATAGCTACAACAGTTCACTTCTCTCTTTGTCGTTGCAAGAGCTGCTAGTGTGAGTGTGTCCCAGCGATACAAGGAGCTAGTGTGGACACACAACAGCGCTTTTAATTAAAGTTCTTTAATAAAAGTGCTATAACTTTTGGCGCAAAACTTGTAAGTGTAGACATACTCTTAGTCACTTAAAATCTTTCTTTGTGTAGTTAATAAACTTATTTTATTGTTTTATGTAACCAGTGTGTTTGGATTAAAGTGTGTGGGAAACTACCAGGCTTGTGCGGGTAATTTCCATTGATGAAATGATGGACTTTATATGAGCTTGCGTTGTCTAGTAGGGTGCTGGGCAGTACAAGATGCCTATTTCTGGGGGAAAGTCTGGGTTGGAGAGTTTGCTGGTGTTCTCCTGTGGTGTAATTCATGAGCGGCTGGTTATAGCACTCATTCTGTTACATGCTAGAGACTGTGTGTGAGTAGACCAGGAGTGGTTGTTCCCAGAGTGGAGCACTGTAAGAAGCACCCCAGGTTGGAGAACTGAGAGGACACATCAGTTCAATGGTCCAGATTGTACCCTGGGGAATGTCACACCTGCTTCCTCAAAGTCTGCTCCAGTGAGGCAGAAAGGTCACCAGTCATCCACCCCTCTCTTCCAGTCTGGGGGAAAGAAAGGTACTTTGGGGATTGGAAGGGAGAAGAGACCAACAGAACCCTTGGCATGGTGAGAAGAATGGGGGGCCCTGATTGGGGTGAGAGGGGAAGGGAAAGGAACAGAGCTGCTGGGATAGTGGGGAGAATGGGGCACCCTGCTGGGGCATGGGGCTGCACATACAATCCCTGTCAGGAGATTGGGGAGCGTTGCTAGGAGTCCCTGACATAGAGATGGATTGGAGGCTGGCACACAGAGTGCTTGTAGGGTGAAATGGAGGACTGCAAGGAGCTCCTGGTGTATGCAATAAGCTTGGCCTACAGAACCTAAAAAGCATGCATCCCCCTTGTTTTTTAAAGAATACATCACTTGCAAAATGAAATTGGTTAAATTAAATAATTTTTAGGCAGCGTCTGATGTTCTGGGGAGCAAGTGGTGGAGCTGTCTCGGTAGCAATGCTTCCTAAATATTTTGTGGTATTTCTTTTAAATTTTCAAAATCAGTATCATTTAAAAAAAAAAAAGCTGTAAAGTAACTTAATATGCGGTGTGAAGAGAAAAGAAGAGTAGTAGTCCTTTTTCATTGTTATTCTTTTATATAGCGCATATCAGTATGGATTTAACAGTTTTAACCTCAGTTTTATATACTACTTTAACAAAGAAATAGCAGTAATTGAGATGAGAGGGAAAGAGAATGAGCTAACTTTTCTTATATTAGCACAATCAACATACAAAAAATGTATTTGTATACAGATAATTTAGATCTGTGACAACGGTGGTTTGGATCAAAGCGGAACCTGAAATATTCAATGGAGGGTATCCAAGTCTGTTTGTATACCCCCCAATTAAAAAAGGTGTAATAAATAGTGGGAGTGGCAAAAAATTTCTTCCGCCTCCTTTATTTGCTTTTGCCATTACTGTCATTATTACTAGAGACCTGAATCATAGCATTACCAAAGCTCCAAACAAGAGACAGCACGTTGTTATGCTGTTCCTGGAGAAGGCCAGGAAGCAGATTTCAGAGTAACAGCCGTGTTAGTCTGTATTCGCAAAAAGAAAAGGAGTACTTGTGGCACCTTAGAGACTAACCAATTTATTTGAGCATAAGCTTTCGTGAGCTACAGCTCACTTCATCGGATGCATATTGTGGAAAGTGTAGAAGATCTTTTTATACATACAAAGCATGAAAAAATACCTCCCCTCGCCCCACTCTCCTGCTGGTAATAGATAAGCAGGAGAGTGGGGTGGGGGGAGGTATTTTTTCATGCTTTGTGTGTATAAAAAGATCTTCTACACTTTCCAAAGTATGCATCTGATGAAGTGAGCTGTAGCTCACGAAAGCTTATGCTCAAATAAATTGGTTAGTCTCTACGTGCCACAAGTACTCCTTTTCTTTTTAGGAAGCAGATTGTGATTCAGGTAGTTGCAGCCAGCTTCTCAATCTGCCCTTTTCCAAAGTCTCCTTCCCCTGGTGTTGATATAATAATCACTGCAATGCAGCGCTCACCACTCCTTTCCGATTCGGAGGCAGATAGGCCTATGTATAAAAACTGAATGACACAGTTGCGATTTTTAGAAGGAAAAGACTTTCTTGCTCAACCAAGTTAGTCTAACCTTTCAGCCAGATTTTGTGTGTGCAAGTCAAACTATTGAGTACCACAATATGAAAGAGGAAATTATAAGCATCTGTCTGTAGAAGAGGAACTATTCTATCTACATGGCTGAGAGAATGTCTGATTGGTATTTTTGTATTTTTTTGTTTCAAATATTTTATTAGCCTTGCATTTAAAAAAAATAATGTTGACCTTTGACTTTTGTAGGTTTTGTTGAGATAATGTCTGTAAACTGACCCATGACCTGAAGAGTGTCAAAATATGTATAGACTTGCTGACTAGATATATTTTTGGATCTGTGGGATTTCGGAGCCCAAAATTACTGGAATGGGGAGTTGGGGTTTTTGTTTTTGTTTTGTTTACTTAAGTGTGACCCCTGACATCACCCAAAGGGGTAAGATTAGATTTGAGGAGTATCTCATTCTGAATTCATCTAAGAATTTTAAAGGAGGAGGAATCAGGTAAGCCACCATCCTAAAAAAGTGAAGGAAAGAAGAAGCCTTAGCTTTTGGCTAATGGCTTCTTGACCTTTGCTTTTTTGGTTTGCTTGCCTGCAATGGCTGCTCACCTCTGGCCATGTGTTACTTCCATGTCTGACAAAGAGGTCTGTACTTCCTCCATTTTCCCAGCTGGCCACTGAGGTAGGAGTCCAGTAGCGTGCAATGTCAAAATCTATGATCAAGGAAATCCCAGCTGATGGCAGGGAGTGGGTGGGGTGCATAGAACCATAACATTTATTTGAGAATGGCACCTATACAGCAGTTCCTAAACAGCTGTGCTGTCTAAAAACTCACATTCATAAATATAATGAGTTAGGAGTTGTATGTTTAATCCTGAGAGGTCATGTTAATTTCATTTTGTGGTGAGAATGGAGGGAGAGAAACAGGCTATTCCCTAACCACCAATAATTTGGGTAGATGGCCTTAATTGGCATCAGTCTCGATTAGCTTTATTCTTAGAAGGTTTTGACCCTCCATGTATCAAATCAGTTTGGCCGGAATATAAATATGCCAGTTATCATTGTGATTCATAGTTAAGCTTGGAAGGATTAGATTTTATTGATACATGCTGATTTCACCGTACACTCACAAATCTTTGAAAAAATATTTCTACCAATGATAGTTGAAATTTACAGACTGGCAAAATAAGAAACTTCTTGAGAACTTATTAGAGTTTGATTTAAGGCAATTTACTTCGTATATTTTAACATATGATATTGACAATTTGTGTTTTAATGGCTATAAAGCTTTAACTTTTGTAATCTCCACATCTGTTGTCATTAAATAATTATTCACACACACACACACACACACCCCCAACCAATTTCCCACAACTGAAAATTTAACTGTCCCTTTTTTTAGGGCTGGCATTAAATTAAAAAATTGTCTTCAATGTCTTTCACCAAATTAAAGTCCTTTCATCTGTTGTTTGGATAACTGTGGATTTTTTGATCAATTTCATTGCAGTCTTGAATCATTTTGATCTAAATTTGAAAGATTCCAGTGTCTCTGGGGAGTAATTTATATAACACATTGTAGCTAGCACGAAACAATTTAGTAAGTTGCAGGGTATGGGGGATGTCTGTGAAAGGGAGAGGTTTTGGCTGCATCCTAACTTGAACATCAGTCAAGGTCTCAGCAAATTGTGTTACATCTACATGTGGTAAGTTAGGAAGCTGGATTGACTCTGTGTCCTGTTTCTCATTCTCCAGTTTCTTGACAGATGGCAGATACTTATGTTCAGTCCATCAAGAAATTAGAAAAAGACGTCATTCATCAAACTTGGGAAAAATTCAAGTACCTTCTATCTCCAGGGTGCCCACCAATACCCTGAGTAAGGCAGATATTTTGATACCCATACCTTTATCCACTCACAAAATACTACCAATTTTTCAGTATAATTCTTGGGACAGATGTCTCCTGTAGAAATTTCTAGAAATATCAGAGTGAAGGCTATTGCCAAGTATCAAACACATACTCAGAAAATATGAGCCCTGCACATGTCTATAGCATACTACACTTTTGTTATTAAACACAAAATCATTTATATTCTGCATAAATCATGAGTCTAAAATTAAGAGGCAAATGCATACTACTGATAGGACAAAGGGGTTACTCACTTTCAGGTGCACGTCTTGAACCTTTGTAAAGAAACATTCACCAGATATTCATTTGCTGAATAATTTAAATCTCTTTTTGATGAATTAATGTGTCACGCTGTCTTGCAGTGGCTCATGAACATGAGTACCAAACTTAGGGCAGACTGTTAGGAACCAGGGCACAAGCCCAAATTGGCTGTGATTTCTATACTTCGAAGTCAAGTGAAATCTCCTCAGGTACTATAATAGACTTAATATGGAGTCACAGACAGTTCCCTGGGGTATTCTGATCTGTTTTCCCACACAGTTAAGTCTACCTTTATGATAGATGGTCCCTTACACCAAGGATCACAGCAATATTCAGATTACTCTCAGGACCAGTTACCTACCCCAGGTCAGTTGCACTTTAGATCTCACACCAAAGGCAATGCTTGTAGCCAATCCTATAATAAACTATCTAAAGATTTATTGAGAAGGGAAATGAGTTATTTGTAAAGTTAAAGCAGGTAAACATATATACACAAATGAGTTACAATCTTAAGGATAAAAAGGTAATAGAAAGTTCTGTAATAAGCAAGCTCTCTATGTCCTTTAGGGCTAACCCAGGCTAAACAGCTAGGTATCGCTTGCTTATGCTAAGGGCATGGCTACACTGGAAACTTCAAAGCGCTGTCGCGGGCATGCTCCTGTGGCAGCGCTTTGAAGTGCGAGTGTGGTCGCGCGTGAGCGCTGGGAGAGAGCCCTCCCAGCACTCCTGGTAATCCACCTCCACGAGGGGATTAGCTCTGAGCACTGAGTGCGCGGCTCCCAGTGCTCGGAGCCTGTTTATGCTAGCGCTTTAAAGCGCTCTGACTTGTTGCGCTCACGGGGGTGATTTTTCACACCCCTGAGCCAGCACGTTAGAGCGCTATAAAATGTAAGTGTAGCCAAGCCCTTAGAAAACTTTACCCTCCTTCCCCCCTCACTCCAAGCAGCACAGAGATGCAGTTCGTTCTTGTTAGGGATATTTATTCTCTTCCCCTCTTCTGCTTAGAGCTGCAAACTCAGCTGATGGGTGGAGGGATAGCTCAGTGGTTTGAGCACTGGCCTGCTAAACCCAAGGTTGTGAGTTCAATCCTTGAGGGGGCCATTTAGGGATCTAGGGCAAAAATTGGGGATCAGTCCTGCTTTGAGCAGGGGGTTGGACTAAATGACCTCCTGAGGTCCCTTCCAACCCTGATATTCTGTGATTCTATGAATTCACTTACAAGACCCATCTTCATGGAGGAGGGAGAGTAAATAATAAGTCTTTTGTCCTCTTTAATGTTCCATGCTAGTCCATCTGGTGTTGATGAGCCTTCCTTGTCAGGCAGGAACACCTTCTGTTAGAGATCAGCATTTCACGTGAGTTCATGTCTCTCTCCTGTCTGGTGATTTACACAGTTGCAGAGGCTTACAGTGCAAACACTCAAATACTACTTTACAATAAAGGATACAAATATTATAAGTGAGGGCATGGCTACACTTGCAGATGTTTGAGTTAAACCAGTCTTCGGAGAGCCCAGTAGGGAAAGCGCTGCAGTCTGTCCACACTGACAGCTTCAAGCGCACTGGCATGGCCACATTTGCTGCACTTGCAGCAGCATTGGGAGTGGTGCATTATGGGCAGCTATCCCAGCATGCAAGTGACTGCAACGTGCTTTTCAAATGGGGGTGGGGTGGGGTGGAGTGTGACAGGGAGTGTGTTGTGTGTATGTGGGGGGAGAGCATGTCAGCATGCTGTCTTGTAAGTTCAGACAACAGCTGACCTCCCCCTTCCCCCCCCCCACAGCATTCCACACTAATGGTTGCTTTGTCTCGGAGCAGATAAGCAGCGGGCTGTCAGAAATGGAGCTTTCAAAGGGCATATCCGCATTCCTGCAGTGATTCAAAAACAATGACAAGAGTGGTCACTTGACTTAAGGGGATTATGGGAGATTTCCGGAGGCTGATCAGAACGCAGTAATGCAACACCTCGTTCACACTGACGCCGCGGTGCTCCAGCGGGGGTGCAGCAAACGTTATTCCACTCTCCAAGGTGGAGTAGCAGCAGTGCTGTAGCCGTGGAGTCAGAGCACTTTACATGCCTTGTCAGTGTGGATGGGTAGTGAGCTAGTGCGCCTGAGGCTCTTTTATTGCGCTGTAACTCGCAAGTGTAGCCAAGCCCTGAGATTAATGCATGCAGCAACTCACAAGCATTCAGTAAAGTCTAATACTAACCACATTCTTATCATTCTAATACCTATTTTAACAATATTAACATAGAGGTGAGCCAAACTGATCAGCTGTGTATTTATCAGTATTCAGTTGAGGCATGGGGGAGGACATTGGCATGAGGTGGACCCTGGTCTGCCAGTGTCATGTAGTGGACAAAGAACATAATTTCCAATTGCACTTCAATATACAGACCTGAAGGACAGCCTCAATTGTAGGTTCCAGGTAACATAACATGAATCAATTTGTATTTAGAGCCCTGTACTGAACTTTGGATGGGAGTTCTTTCACCTAGATTAAGATGGAGCAGTAACAGCATGCTGATGTAAATGTAGTGAAGGCTAGAGCTATGCTGAACATGCGGAAATGGATTTCTAATTAGTTAGCCAGAGGCTGTAATATGCTCCATAGTTCATGGTGTAATTCTACAACTCTGTTGTACACATATCCACTTAGAGTAAGCAGCTGTTTCATTTCAGCATTGATAAAGAACTGTGCGCCTCTGGCACAGTCTCAGCTTCACTGTTTTCACACATATCTCTTCCCTGATAACTGCTTCAAGGACACACATTTCTTGGAATTAAATATTCATCCACAAGATGATTCAAGTACACAAGAGAGTGGATGTGCAGAGTCCACTTTTCTGAAAATTGCTTTCTTAATAACTCTTCTATTCATCAAATCAGCTTATTAAGAAATGGCATTTTCTGCAAACCAAGATGGTTTTTCAAATCACAGTACTTAGAATCATAGAATCATAGAATATCAGGGTTGGAAGGGACCCCAGAAGGTCATCTAGTCCAACCCCCTGCTCAAAGCAGGACCAATTCCCAGTTAAATCATCCCAGCCAGGGCTTTGTCAAGCCTGACCTTAAAAACCTCTAAGGAAGGAGATTCTACCACCTCCCTAGGTAACGCATTCCAGTGTTTCACCACCCTCTTAGTGAAAAAGTTTTTCCTAATATCCAATCTAAACCTCCCCCACTGCAACTTGAGACCATTACTCCTCGTTCTGTCATCTGCTACCATTGAGAACAGTCTAGAGCCATCCTCTTTGGAACCCCCTTTCAGGTAGTTGAAAGCAGCTATCAAATCCCCCCTCATTCTTCTCTTCTGCAGACTAAATAATCCCAGTTCCCTCAGCCTCTCCTCATAAGTCATGTGTTCCAGTCCCCTAATCATTTTTGTTGCCCTTCGCTGGACTCTCTCCAATTTATCCACATCCTTCTTGAAGTGTGGGGCCCAAAACTGGACACAGTACTCCAGATGAGGCCTCACCAATGTCGAATAGAGGGGAACGATCACGTCCCTCGATCTGCTCGCTATGCCCCTACTTATACATCCCAAAATGCCATTGGCCTTCTTGGCTACAAGGGCACACTGCTGACTCATATCCAGCTTCTCGTCCACTGTCACCCCTAGGTCCTTTTCCGCAGAACTGCTGCCTAGCCATTCGGTCCCTAGTCTGTAGCTGTGCATTGGGTTCTTCCGTCCTAAGTGCAGGACCCTGCACTTATCCTTATTGAACCTCATCAGATTCCTTTTGGCCCAATCTTCCAATTGGTCTAGGTCCTTCTGTATCCTATCCCTCCCCTCCAGCGTATCTACCACTCCTCCCAGTTTAGTATCATCCGCAAATTTGCTGAGAGTGCAATCCACACCATCCTCCAGATCATTTATGAAGATATTGAATAAAACCGGCCCCAGGACCGACCCTTGGGGCACTCCACTTGATACCGGCTGCCAACTAGACATGGAGCCATTGATCACTAGCCGTTGAGCCCGACAATTTAGCCAGCTTTCTACCCACCTTATAGTGCACCTTATACTTAAGCAGTTATCCTTAGCCTGGATTCTCCAGTGTGGATGAGAGTAAAGAGAGGCAGCTGCTGGGAGCCGGTTGCAGCTCTGTGATCTTCTGCTACTTCCCACTCCAAAGCAAGTTAGAACAGCAGGGCTGATGTAAAGTCCTACGAAAGCTTATGCCCAAATAAATTTGTTAGGCCATGTCTACACTATGAAAGTACTCTGATTTTACAGAAGTCAATTTTTGGGAACAGATTATATAAAGTCGAGTGCATGCGTCCACACTAAGCACATTAATTCGGCGTCCACAGTACCATGGCAAGCATCGACATTCCGAGTGGTGCACTGTGGGTAGTTATCCCACAGTTCCTGCAGTCCCCGCTGCCTACTGGAATTCTGGGCTGAGCTCCCAATACCTGATTGGGCCAAAAATTTGTCACGGGTGGTTATGGATAAATGTCATCAGTCAACCCTCCCTCCCTCCATGAAAGCAACAGCAGACAATCATTTTGCGCCCTTTTGCCTGGATTGCCTGAGCAGATGCCATAGCACAGCAAGCATGGAGCCCATTCAGTTCACCGCAGCAGTTATGACCATTGTAAACACCTCGCGCATTATCGTGCAGTTTATGCAGAGCAAGCACCTGAAAAACCAGGCGAGGAGGCGACGGAAGCATGGTGATGGGGACATGAACACAGATTTCTCTAAAACTGTGGTCCCCAGCAATTTGGAGATCATGGTGTTACTGGGGCAGGCTCATGCCATGGAACGCTGATTCTGGGCCCGGGAAACAAGCACAGAATGGTGAGACCGCATAGTGTTGCAGGTTTGGGATGATTCCCAGTGGCTGTGAAACTTTCGCATGTATAAGGGCACTTTCATGGAACTTTGTGACTTGCTTTCCCCTGCCCTGAAGCGCAAGAATACCAAAATGAGAGCAGCCCTCACAGTTCACAAGCAAGTGGCAATAGCCCTGTGGAAGCTTGCAAGGCCAGACAGCTACTGGTCAGTCAGTAATCAAGTTGGAGTGGGCAAATCCACTGTGGGGGTTGCTGTGATGCAAGTAGTCAACACAATCATTGAGCCGCTGCTATCAAAGGTAGTGACTCTGGGAAATATACAAGTCATACTAGATGCCTTTGCTGCAATGGGATTCCCTAACTGTGGTAGGGCTATAGACAGAACTCATATCCTTATCTTGGGACCGGACCACCAGGGAAGCCAGTACATAAACGGCAAGGGGTACTTTTCAATAGTGCTGCAAGCACTGGTGGATCACAAGGAACGTTTCACCAACATCAACGTGGGACAGCCGGGAAAGGTTCATGACGCTCGCGTCTTCAGGAATTCTGGTCTGTTTAAACGGCTGCAGGAAGGGATTTACTTCCCAGACCAGAAAATAACTGTTGGGGATGTTGAAATGCCTATAGTTACCCTTGAGGACCCAGCCTACCCCTTAATGCCCTGGCTCATGAAGCCGTACACAGGCACCCTGGAAAGTACTAAGAAGCTGTTCAACTATAGGCTGAGCAAGTGCAGAATGGTGGTAGAGTGTGCATTTGGACGTTGAAAGGGTTGCTGGCGCAGTTTGTTGACTCGCTCAGACCTCAGCGAAACCAATATTCCCATTGTTATTGCTGCTTGCTGTGTACTCCACAATCTCTGTGAGAGTAAGGGGGAGACATTTATGTCGGGGTGGAAGGTTGATGCAAATTGCCTGGCCGCTGAATACGTGCAGCCAGACACCAGGGCGGTTAGAAGAGCACTGCAGGAAGCGCTGTGCATCAGAGAAGCTTTGAAAAACAGTTTCATGACTGGCCAGGGTACTGTGTGACACTTCCGTTTGTTCCTCCCCCTTCCTCCTTGATGAAAATCCGCCCCCTTGGTTGCCTTTAAATTCCCTGTAAACCACCCGCCCTCCCCCCTTCGATCACAGCTTGCTTGCAAAGGAAATAAAGTCACTATCATTTAAAAAACATGTATTCTTTATTAATTGATTATAAAAATAGGGAGATAACTCACAAGGTAGCCTGGGTGGGGAGTTGGAGGAGGGTAGGAGGGAAGGAAAAGGCCACTTTAAAACTTGTTGAATGACAGCCTTCTGTTGCTTGGGCTGTCCACTGGGGTGGAGTGGTTGGGTGCCCGGAGCCTCCCCGCCCCCGTGTTCTTGGGCATCTGGGTGAGGAGGCTATAACTTGGGGAGGAGGGAGGGCGGTTAAACAGGGGCTACAGCAGCAGTCTGTGATCCTGCTGCCATTCATGAACATCCACCAGACGCCGGAGCATGTCCGTTTGATCCTGCAGTAGCCCCAGCGTTGCCTCATGCCTCCTCTGATCTTCCTGCCGCCACCTCTCCTCACGTTCATTGGCCACTTTCCTGTACTCTGCTATTGTGTCCCTCCACACAGCTCTGTCAGTGCCGGACGACTGCATGAGCTCAGAGAACATGTCATCGCACGTGCGTTTTTTTTGCTGCCTTATCTGAGACAGCCTTTGGGACGGAGGAGGGAGGCTTGAAACATTTGCAGCTCCTGGAAGAAAAAAAGGGAGTGAGGTACTTAAAAAGATACATTTTACAGAACAATGGCTATACTCTTTCACGGTGAACAACATTATTCACATTACATAGCACATGTGATTTTAGTACAAGGTCACATTTTGCATCTTACATTGAGTGCCTGCGGCTTGGTGTTAGAGATCACACATCCAGTGCCAGGCATCAGAATTCGGCTTGTAGGCTGCCATGGTAAGCCATTGTCTTTCGGCTTCTGCAACCTTCATAACAGAAGTGCCCTCCTCTCCCATACCAAGCAAAGCACGTTGAGTTGGCCATTTAGTGCTGCAGTTTTCCTATTAACATGCAGCAGCAGAAACCAAACTAACCCCCCCATCCAGTTCTCTGGGATGATTGCTTTACCCCTCCCCCCACCGCGTGGCTGGTATCAGGGAAGATCCCTGCTAGCCAAAGGCGAACAGCTCAGTGCCAATGTCCCCCTTTTCCCCCCCCCCACCGCGTGGCTAACTGCGGGGAGGATTTCTTTTCAGACACAGGCAGACAGCCCAGTAGGAACGGCCACATCTGAATGTCCCTTTAATTAAATTCCCTTATTTCAACCAGGTTACCATGAACAATATCACTCTCCTGAGGAAAACACAGAGATAAAGAACGGATGTTGCTTGATTGCCAGCAAACACTGAGACCAAAGCTGCCAAGCTTTGTCATGCAATGATACCATATTACTTGCTACGAGCATGGCGTGGTAAAGTGTCCTACCATGAATAAGCCTGCTCTCCCCAGAAACGTTCTGCAAAGGCTTTTAGCGTACCTCCAGGAGAGCTTCATGGAGATGTCCCTGGAGGATTTCCGCTCCATCCCCAGACACGTTAACAGACTTTTCCAGTAGCTGTACTGGCCACGAATGCATCCCAAGTCCTCAGGGCTACTTAATCATTAAAAAATGCTTGCTTTTATAACATGTATTATATTTAAAAAGGTACACTCACCAGAGGTCCCTTCTCCAACTTCGTTGAGCTGGGAGGGTATTTCAATCAGGGTGATAAAAAGATCCTGGCTGTAGGGGAGAACGGTGTGCTGTGTGCTCTCCTCAAGCTCATCCTCCTCCTCCTCATCTTCCCCATCCGCAAAATCCTCAGGCATGGTGGAGAGTACCCCATCATCGGAGTCCACAGACAGGGGTGGGTTAGTGGTGGCGCCTCCCCCGCCAGAATTGCATGCAGCTCAGCGTAGAGTGGCATGTCTGGGGCTCTGTCCCGGAGCGTCCGTTTGATTCTTTGGTTTTCTGGTACACTTGTCTGAGCTCCTTAAGTTTCACGCGGCACTGTGTTGCGTCCCTGCTGTAGTGTCTGTCCCTCATGGCCTCGGAGATTTTTTGAAATGTTTTGGCATTTCGTGTTTTGGAACGTAGTTCTGATAGCACGGATTCCTCTCCCCACACAGCAATCAGATCCAGTACCTCCCGTTTGGTCCATGCTGGAGTTCTTTTTCGATTTTGGACTGCATGGTCACCTGTGCTGATGAGCTCGCCTGGCCAAACAGGAAATGAGATTCAAAAGTTCCCAGGGCTTTTCCTGTACACCTGGCCAGTGCATCCGAGTTCAGAGTGCTGTCCAGAGCGGTCATAATGGTGCCCTGTGGGATAGCTCCCGGAGGCCAATACCTTCGAATTGCGTCCACACTAACCCTAATTTGAAACGTGATATCGATTTCAGCACTAATCCCCTCGTTGGGGAGGAGTACAGAAATCGGTTTTAAGAGCCCTTTATGTCGAAAAAAATGGCTTTGTTGTGTGGACGGGTGCAGGGTTAATTCAATTTAATGCTGCTAAATCCAACTTAAACTCATAGTGTAGACGAGGCCTTAGCCTCTAAGGTGCCACAAGTACTCCTCGTTTTTTTTGCTGATACAGACTAACACGGCTACCACGCTGAGACCTTACCCCAGTTGAAGATGAGTCATAGGGGAGCTGTGATCCATCATGTCTCTCCACCAGAACACTCCTCCTTTCTCTTACACTGGTGGAGGAGGAGCAGCTGGCACAAGAGGAGTTTCCATTGACAGAGAATCTCCTACAGAAGGGAAATTCTCCAATAGCTATTCCTGGCTGTTCAAGCAGCACACAGCACTCTTAGCGGACTAGAGATGCCAACCCTACCGCTATTTGCAACTTGCAGCTTTTGGGGTTATTCTTAGACTGTAAAAGAGCTACTGGATATAACAAAATATGAACTGCAAGAAAAAGCAGAGGTGTGTTTCAGAGTTCCAAACTGGGTTAGTATAAGCAGAGGGTGGCATAAAAATGCAGCAGATAATATGCTCAATTTGTGCTACTAGAAACCATGTTCTAAGCACAATGCACCACGCTAAGAGTGCACGCTTTTCTAAAGCTGGAACTGCGTTTAAGCTGAATTTATGCATTGTTTCATTAATTCTGTTCCTGGCTCTGTGGTATCAGGGCCTAAATTTGTTGTTTCTTCTTTAAATACTCCATTTTCAAATGATATGCCAACTTTTGTGTGCAACTCTGCTTTTTCAGTTACCTCTTGTTTTGGTGATTGATACACACATTAATATTTGCCTAGGCTGACTTCACCTGTTTAAATTACCACAGTATTCAACATAAATAAAATACTTTTAAGCACATCTTCTTAAATATAGGACCTGTTAGTGACTGGATCTTGCAAGGGCACTTGGTGGAGTGGAAAAGAGAAATCACCTTCTCTCCAGATACAGTTACAGTGTCTGAGCTCTCCTGTGTACAGGGACTGCCTTCTGTGCAGAGGTTGAAATCACACCAAAAGGGGCAGAGAGGAGTTTCTGACAGGCAGTACTTCTCCTCCACAGCTGGTCAGCAGCGCTGGCCAGGTACAGAGGGAAGCACACTCCACCATCCTAAGGATGGATGTACAGAATGCACTCTCCCTGGATGCCAGGGGCCAGCCCCCCCTTCTGTGGGGGCGGGGGGGAGGGCTGCGCAGGACTCCACAATATCTAGGGATGGCTCTGACTGCACCCCACCACCAGGGCAGGGTTTTCCTTATCACACACAACTAAACTCAGAATGATTAGACATTAGAGATGCCACTTTTAAAGTATTTGTGAAGAACCTGTAGGAATTTGATGCTAGGCAGTTGTATGTTTTGCATAGACTTCTGAGTATCATTAATGAGTAATTCTGGATATATTTTTAAAATATTGCCTCTAATGTTGATGGGAGGGTGGGTGGGTTGTATGTATATGATTGATATCATCAGCTTAGCTCATTTCAAAACTTTCTTTCCTAAGTAGAAGTACAGTAACTCCTCACTTAAAGTTGTCCTGGTTAATGTTGTTTCGTTGCTGATCAATTAGGGAACATGCTCATTTAAAGTTGCACAATTCTCCCTTATAACGTTGTTTGGAAGCCGCCTGCTTTGTCCACTGCTTGCAGGAAGAGCAGCCCGTTGGAGCTAGCTGGTGGGGGCTTGGAACCAGGGTGGACCGGCAGCCCCCCACCTGCTACCCTAAGTTCCCTGTGCGGCAGCTGCCCAGCAGGCTATCAGTTGCCAGGCAGTTTAACTGTCCCTCCCCACACGCCATGTGCTGCTCCTGCCCTCTGCCTTGGAGTTGCTCCTGGGAGCCTCCTGCTTGGTGTGCAAGGAGGGCAGGGAATGGGGGGGAGGGGCTAAAGTCAGGGGTCCCGTCCCCCCCTCCAGGTCCGGCTCTAGGCACCAGCAAAACAAGTAGGTGCTTGGGGCGGCACATTTCTAGGGGTGGCATTCCGGCACCGGCCATGCTGCCCCTAGAAATGTGCCCCCGCCTCGCCAGCTCGCCTCCGCCTGCTCCCCTGAGCGCACCGCTAGTGCTCTGCTTCTCTCTTCTCCCTCCCAGCCTGTTCGTGCAGCAAGCCTGGGAGGGAGGGAGGAGAAGCCGAGCAGCAGTGCACTCGTGGGAGGTGGTGGTGCGGAGGCGAGCTGGGGCGGGGAGTGGTTCCTCTACCCCCCCCCCAGTACTTCCTGCGCTCCCCCACACCCTCGCTCACCTCTGCTACGCCTGCTCCTCTGAACGCATTGCCTCTCCCTCACCTGAGAGGGAGGGGGGAGAAGCGGAGCGGCGGCATGTTCAGGGGAGCAGGCGGAGCGGAGGTGAGCTAGGGTGAGGGGTTGGGGAGGGAGCCGCAGGAAGCAATGGGGACGGGGGAAATGCAGCATGCCCAGGGGAGGAGGCGGGGCCAGGGATTTGAGGAAGGGGTTGGAAAAGGGTGGAGTTGGGGCAGGGGTGGGGGGGGGCATGAAAAAAAAGCGAGGGCAGCCAAAATTTTTTTTTGCTTGGGGCAGCAAAAATCCTAGAGCTGGCCCTGCCCCCCACTTCTCCACAGAGCCAGGGCTGGGGGCAAGGGGGGAAGAACGACACAACAGGGCTCAGGACGTAGGGAGCTTGCTTGCAGCAGCTGCTGTCTCAACTTGCTGATCTACTTAAAAAGATTAGGGTGGGGTGAGTGTACTTAAAGGGGCAATGCACGTGTCGCTCTCTCTCTCTCTCTCACACGCACACACTCACACACGGTATATGTCTCTGTCTCTCTCTGCCATGCTGTCCTCTCCTCCCTCCATTCATGCTGCCTTGTAGAGTGTGAGGCTACATTAACAATGAGTTAACCCTTGAGGGCTCAGCCAATTGCTAGTTCATCATTTAGCAGTAAGGCATTCCCTGGGAAAATATCCCACCCTCTTCCACCCTCTGACTTCACCACCTCAATCAAGCTTAACAATCGTCATTGCTTTGCATAATATTAAATTGTTAAAAACTTATACTGTGTATTTGTGTGTGTATATATATAATATATAGTCTTTTGTCTGGCAAAAAGAATTCTCCTGGAACCTAACCCTCTTCCCCCCTATTTACATTCATTCTTATGGGGAAATTGGATTTGCTTAACATCGTTTTGCTTAAAGTAGCATTTTCAGGAACATAACTACAACGTTAAGGGAGGAGTTACTGTGGTTTACTTTCAAATGTTTATTTTTCATTGGTGATACTACATTCTGATTCAATGTTGTAGCCAACATGGAAGATATGAAAGCATTTGAAAATATAGCTCCCATTTATTACAAAATTATTATGCATATTGGAAGAAATACTTAATACATAAGTGAATTTTCCTTCGAAAGCTAAGTGTGTTCTGGTTTGGACACCAGCTATAGGAGAACTGTAAGATACTTCTGAAGGTGACTGTTAGATCGTTCACAGAGTTACCTCTTCCATCTCCCTCAGGGTTTCTCAGGCCCATAACCCTGACATCTAGGGAAAAATATGTAAACCACATATGTTTCCAGTTTTATTAACTAAACTAAATAAATAAGCAAAAGTGTAAACAAGTCAGATTAGAATAAAGTGGGTTAATATAAAATTAATCTAATTATCAGGTTAACTAAACCATATCAAATAGAAAATTTAGTAACTGCCTGTACATAGTTCTTTGTAAAGTCGTTAAACTGAATTTATAGTGTTTTCTGCTGCTATCAGTTTGAACACACAACAACAAAACTTTGAAGTTCTGCATTATAAAGAAAAAGCAGCCTCACTGTATACATATACTGGCTATAGATATAGAAAACTAATTGCTTTCCATGTTGGCTTGTTGTAATAATTAGTGTGTACCCAAAGTGCTATTTCATTTTGTTAGCTGAAAGGCAAAGAATTTTTTTTTTAAAAAAGGGCTTCTGCGCTTTTTCACTTCATGCTGTATAAGCACCTGAAAGGCTTTTTACAAGACTTCTTTCTGCCTTTTTTTTTATCTTTAGAAATATCAGGAATGTTAAGTTTAGTCTTTCCTGATTTTACTGGAAGACCTCTGGAAGATCTTGGAGATGTTTATTGTGATCTCTAACACCTTAATAGTGGGAGTGAGGGTGCTACATCTTTAACAAAGGCTACATTTCCCCCAAAAAATGATTGGTCATAGAAATTTAATGTGTTAACAAAAAAAGGGTTTAAAACTGATTAAATAGTCCTTCCCCTTTCACTTGCTTTACTTTCACTTTCTTGGCTCTTGTAATATCATTTCACTAGTTCTTCTGTATAAACAGAACCTGAATGTCTAGTATAAAAATTTAAAAAAATAAAAATAGAAGTTCTTCCTTTTCATCCCCTGAAAAAAAAAGCAAAGCACTCTCCCCCCCCCAAAAAAAATAAAATAAAAAGCTTTCAGACCTTTAAATAGCTAAGAGTTAATGCAGTGGAAATTCAGTTGCCTATTTTTAAGCATTTCTCCATTCTCTTCTTTCTAGGTCTGCTATTGGTAATGGGACCATCGGAGATATGAAAGGTATCTTGCCTTCTTTTTTCTGAACTTGACAAAATTAACGTCATGTGGACAAAATAAAACAGAACGGAAACTTGTTCTGAATAACAGAATGCCAAAGAAAAGGAAAAATCCAGGTGTGAGTCCCTCCAGGAAGATCATGGATTCAGAGAGAATGACTGCTTCTGGTGAAGGACTGGTACCACCTCCAGGAGATGTGTCGGTGTCACGAGCAATTTACAGTGTCAATAAGGAAGAGCTCTTCAACAATATGTCAGAAATGTTTTCTGGCCTGGATCCTAGTGTAGTTTATATGGTGCTGTCTGAATGTGATTTTAAAGGTAAATAAAATGTTTATTATGTTAACAGTTGGATTTCATAGGGAAATTCTGTTCTCAGATAGGCAGTGCAGCTCCCATGGACTTCAGCAGTATTTTAAGAGGTCAGAATTTAACTTTTAATGAATACATGAGTGTGATGGGGGTGTTCACCACACATTAGCCCTGGAGGGGTTAATATAGGCAAGAGGCCAATTAGCCATTGGCTGCTCCTGAAGAGGAGCTAGGATGTGATGAGGTTTAACTGGGGATGAAGCTTACCTGGACAGAAGCAGGTGAGGCTTTTGTAAAGCCAGGAAGCTGGTCACAGATTGCAGTGAGGAAGCCTACAATCATGCTCTCTGATACAAGGGAGCAGAGTAGGAGCCTGTACTAGGAGTGCACTGGGGTTTTCGGTTTTGGGTTTTTGTTTGTACCACAGTGGAGGAGGTGGTGAGAGCTCTGGTGTAAGCGACAGCAGCTCAGTAGGAGGCAACCCAGGCTCAGGCGATGGCGCAACAGTAGTCTATGAGGCTACAGCAGGAAACCAACCAATTATTAATGGGCCAGGCGACCCAAGATGAAGTCCTCCTGCAGGAGATAGTGGACCAGCTGAAGATCCTCACCACCCAGGCCCGGGGGTCTGACAGGACGCGAACCCTGAGGGCCACCGGTTGTCTGCCAAAGATGATGGCAGAGTATGACATAGAGGCATATCTCTCATTTGAAAGGACTGCTTAGCGTGAGGCGTGGCCCCAGGAGCAGAGGGCCAGCATTCTCACCCCTTTTTTGTGTGGAGAGGCCCAGAAGGCCTACTTTGATCTGCCCACCGAGGATGCCACTGACTATTTCCGGCTGAGGGCAGAGATCCTAATACGATCAGGGGTGACGGCAGCGGTATGGGCCCATAGGGTCCAGGAGTGGAAATACAGGGAGAACAAACCTCTGAGGTCCCAACTATTCGATCTCATACACCTTCCTCGGAAGTGGTTATGGCCTGAAGCGTGCAGCCTGGAGGAGATTTTGGAGACTTTGGTCATGGACCATTACATGCAGGGACTGCTGCCAGATCTCCGCAGATGGGTATGCCAGAATGATCCGTCCACCTACGACGAAATGATCACATTGGTGGAAAGACGGATGACAGCCAGGGAATTGACCCAACTACCCAAGGAAGGCCCCTCATGAAGCAAACACTCGACCCCAACCCTGGAGGGTCAGGCGGCCAAACCCCCAGGGAGTCCTAAGTGGAAGAAGAGGAAGACTGAAAACCAGCCGGGAACCCAGAAGGAAGGGAAAGGCCTGGCGGGGGGGACCCTGGGACTAAACCCCCTAACCCACGTGATAGGGGAGTGACTAGAAGCAATTATAAGTGTTACGGGTGCGGGGAGTTGGGGCACATAATGGCCCAATGCCCCAATGTTGTAGAGTCCATGCAGTGTAACCTGTGGGACGGGGCAGACCCATGCAGCCTACTCAATATTGTAGGGGTCGCAGTCACCCCACATAAATATACAAGGCAGGTAAAGTTGAATGTGGTAGAAACCATGGCACTCGTAGACTTGGGGAGTGCTATCACCCTAGTATCGGGTAAATTAGTGAAGCGCAGCCAGTTAATACAAGCTAAGCATATGGGGGTAACCCGTGTCCATGGTACCGTTACTTACTACCCCATCATACCAGTGAAAATTGAAATTCAGGGAAATGTCACCGGGGTGAAAGCAGGGGTAGTCCCAAACCTCCCATACCCCGTGCTCATAGGTAGAGATTTCCCCGGGTTTGGAAACTTGCTCCCACCGGAGGGATTGGAGGGAGGGGAGCTCCACGAACTTCGGGAGGCTTCCACGGCAGAATGTCACCTCCCATTTTTTGCAGAAATGTCCCAGGAACTATTCCCTGTCCTGGGGAAAGGCAGGACAAGGGAGCAGAGTAGGAGCCTGTATTAGGAGTGTAGGAAACATTCCAGGGAAGGAGCAGTAAGGGCTGAGAGAATAGACCTGAACTGCTGGTTCAAGGGTCCTTGGATTGGAATCCAGTGCAGAGAGCGGGCCTGGATTCCCCTACAAGCCACTGTGGGAGTGGCACAGTCAGTGCAATGGCTATGAAGACTGCCTGAGACTGTGTGGAGAGATACTGGTGAGACCTTGGAAAGGGAGGACAATTGTGACTTGCCCGGAGGGCTAAGCAATGAAGGAGATGAACTGCAGCTCCTGACCAGTGAGAGAGGGGCCACAGAGCGAGTGACTGTGGCAATAGGCTGAGCAACTGCCGGATGGGGCATGGACGGTGATGAGCTAATTCCCCAGATGAGCCACAAGGAGACTCCACCGAGTGGCGAGTAGCAAACACCCCGTTACAATGAGTCATAATACTTAGGAATTTTATAGCACTTCCCATTAGTGACCAGATAGCAAGTGTGAAAAATTAGGACAATTGGGGGTAGGTAATAGGCGCATATATTACACAACACCTGGAATATCGGGATTGTCCCTATAAAATTGGGACATCTGGTCCCCCTACTTCCCATGTCAGATTCTCAGATTCATAACGTTTTTGTGATGTTGGTAAGTAGTAATATGTTTTACTTAATTAAGTTAGGTGGCTTGCTGTAAGCCATACAGCAACACAGTGATTGGGAAGAGAACACTGCTTTCCTGACTGACATTTCTGAGCTTTAACCACTACATAAGACTGTCCCACATTCTGTATGGGTGTATGTTACATATCAATTTCTTGTGATTTTACTACGAATACCCACCAAGGGAATTGTCATTTGCCATAATTTTGTTAGATATGTAAAATGTAACAGTTGCATGTTTTATTCAAAAGAATCTATCCACAAAGATAATCCTTTAAAAATAAAAACCAATAACACCCATCCCACCGCAGGACACTTGTGTGACTAACTGAAGGAAGCATGCTTCATAAACAATATGTTAGCAAAGAAACTGGATTTTAGACCAATTATTTGAAGTATTGAAGATTTCCCTTTGCTTGTCTTTAAGTTTGCTCTGTTTGTGCGTGTGTGTGAGAGTACGTGTGCATGTGTGGGTTTTTTTAAAACAACTCCAGTATCTTTCCTGTCCTTCAATATACTCCTTGTTGTGTTTCTCTATACACATTTTGGCTGGATGTGCTTTTCAGATAGGCCTGCCCAAGTACTCTGAGAGAGCAAATAAGATGGAAGGGGGAGAGAAGATTGTTCACAAGAAAAAGTCTGTTTCTCTTCTCAGTAGATTCATTGTGTCATCTTTGGCATGGAGAGGTGGTTTTTGACTATATTTTGTTATCTTCCTCCTGTGAACAGATTCAAAAAGGGAAACTTATCACTATCACTTTTTTATGGAGTGATAGTTGTGTAATAAACAAGGAGGAAAGGCTAGTCAGATTCTCTAAATTAAAGAGAAGATCTACCTAGCTGTGCTGAAAGAGCTGGACTTTAGGACCCTCCCCCCCCCCCCCTTTTTTTTTTTTTTTTTTTTTAGTGTGCAATTTCTTTCTACATAGTTCTTTGGAATAAACTGGTAAGTTCCAGCTTATTTGAGTCATCTGAAGACTCCCGTGCCCCCTCCCCCGCTTTTTTTTGTCATTAATGCTTTTAACTAGCCCTGACTATAACAAAGAAAGGTTTCTGTGCCTGTCTTTTTTTAATTTGTACTGCTACAATTCTCCTTTTAGTGATTATTTCAATTTATTTAACCCTATTTCTCCTGTGTAGTACAGACTAGAAACAAGTATTCCAGTTAATCAATCTGTGTAATCTTTTCCTTTGTACCCAGAGTTAAACTTAGCTTCACAGTTTATTTACTTTTTTGCATATTATGGTGGTGTATTGCAGTGTGTGCAGATTCAGTCGGGTCTTGTCCCAGGTGAGCAACATTTGTTGTAAAGGTAGGAGGAAAATATGTTAGCAAATGAATCGGTAAATTTTCTGTTTACTATCTCTGAAATTCAGGGTTTGTTATAAATAATATTTCTTGAATTATAGATTGTAAAAAGTTATTTAAATTGGATTAAAATTAGGCTGGATTGCCTACCATGATCATTTTCTTTGATTTATTTTCTTTTTCTTATTTAACAGTTGAAAATGCTATGGATTGTCTGCTAGAACTTTCCACAGCTGCTAAGGGAGTAGCATCTTCAAGAGTCTCAGGTTTTGATTCAATAGCATCATCTCTGTCTCTCGTTAACCAGCAAAGCTCTGTTTCAAATGAAATAGTGGGCGAAAGTTGTGCAAAAGAAGATATTGTGAACTTTAAAGAAGAATCAGTAAAGATCCCATCACCTGATATTCAGCTGACTGAAGAGCTAGATTCCTTGATACAAACTGCTTTTGAGAAATACAGTCTGAGAGACAAATTGTATGATTCCACAAATGACAAAATCACAGGAAAGCAGCCTATGACATCTGACCAGAGTAATTCTAATGGCATTAATGAATTTCCTGAGAGTGAAAAATCCAGTTTAGGGTTTAATGTCCTGTTTTCTCTGCAGCAAGCAGAGACAGAGAATGAGAAATTTGAAAACTTCTCATCTATGTTAATCTCAGAGGGTCGCAAATCTTCTCAGCCAGCTGTAAGTAAATCTAGCATTCAGACAAAGGATAGTTCATTAGTTGACATGGACATTTTTGCACAAGTATCAGTAAGCTCTAGTCTGCCAGAAATTGATACTGACAATGCTCCAGAAGTCATTAAACCAGCAAACTTGGAAGTGGCTTGTAGAAATCGTAATCAATCACAGAATATTGTTTCAGACCATGGAAGTTTGTTTGATGCGTCTAGTCATTTTTTCCAGGGATTTGTAGAAGCTGGTACAACAGCTAGTGGAAATTCCAGCTCAAAATACCTTGAACAACAGGAAGGTGTAATGGCTGTGTGTAGTGGCCAAAAAAGCATTTCTCTCCCTGAAGTGTCTGAATCTCTTGAAGGATCCAGTTTCAAATTGCCACAGCTTGTAGATGTTCAGCAGAGAAGGAATTTACATTTTTCTCCACCACCACAGCAATCTCCACAGCCTCCTTGGAATCCAGTGGCTCCTGTGTTTTATCCATCAAGTGGAAGTCACAGCTTTGTAACTCCAGTAGCTATCAGTCCGGGACAATGGAGACCTCTTGCAGACTACAGGACGCATGGCAAAGGAATGCCTTTTCCTCCTCCAGTGGTTTCACATGTCTGGGATAGCAACGCTTCTCCGAAGGTATGGAGAAATCAAGATGGAATCCAAAAAATGAACCTCTCTCAAGTACACCAACCACCCGTTTGTCCAGTGATGAGGAAAAAGACACATCTTGTAGGTCAAGTACTTGTTCTTCTCAGAGGGGTTCCAGGATCAGGAAAGTCTTTTTTGGCAAGGTAGAACATTTATATTATGTATTTATAAGAGAAATCACTTAACACAGTGGTCCCCAAGCTGAGGTGGGTGGAGGAATGTTTGGTGGGGGCTTGGTGGGTCCCAGGCCAGCCCTCACAGGGGGTGTGGAGGGAGCGCCACCGATCCCCGCTCTGCCCCCTAGCTCCACTCTGGCCCCAGCCACAGGTCTGGCCTTGGTCATCGGCTGCAGCTCCCAGCTATGGACCTGCTCTCAGTTGCAGCCCCTGGCTCGCAGCCCCGACCGGAGCCCTGTGCCCTGTTCCCAGTTAAGGCCCCAGCTGCAGCGCTGGTCCCACTCCTGACCACGACCCCCAGCTCTGACTGTGGCCTGGCGCTGTCTCCCGACCGTGGCTCCCAGAGTGGCACAGACAAAAAAGTTTGGGGACTACTGACTTAGCAGTATTATTGTAGGATTTATTAACAAGAGAAAGCAACAACAAAAAATAGTTTTCTGGTGTTTGCAAATGGCCTCATTTAAGCCCCAATTCATCATAATGTCCACGCTGCACTCAGACATAGTGGACACTGGTAACTGCAGGGAGCTGGGCCAGTTGCATCTCCCTGATCCTTGGCCAGCTGTTGCTGGTGGAGGTTAGAACAATTGGGGGCTACTCTAATGTCTGTCACTGGTGCGAACTCCATAATGGAGCTTATGCGAGCAGAGGATCAGGTTTAATACAGCTCAGCTCCACCTTGCCCCTCCTGTCCCTGTGCCACTTCTGACATGCCCCAACCTCCACATGGCATCAAGGATGGGTTTAGCTGGGAATATGTCAGGTCTGACAGGTTTATAATTGTTGACGTTCCCCCTGGCAGAATTCTGCGGAAATCTCTGGCCTGTTTAAGTTCACTTTAAACCAAATGAGTAGTGCATAGTGAACTTGAGAATCCAGCCCTTTGTTTTCTGGGGAACTCCCAGAAAGCTTTTTGATAGTTAGACTTTTAATATACATATAGTAATCAATTTTAGACTTCTGTAGATGTGTCATACTGCTAGTTATGCAAATAAAACTTTGTGTGGGACTGTTGATGCAGAAGCATATCATTATATACAGATATTTATTTTTCTGTTAGGTTCTATTATTAGGTATTTTTTGAAATTATATTTTTCCCCTTGCGTTTTTTCTGTCAAGTTAGTCTTTAATTTCTTTTCTCTTATTCTGTAGTATGAATTCTTGAAGTGTCTTTCACACTCTTCTTAGATATGTTTTTACTCCAAACTATTATCAATTTCTTTCAATTACTGTAACTGTCCGCTTCCATTAAAAATATTTGAGGGTCCTGTCATCCCCAGCACAATAGTCTCGTGCACAGAATACTTGGGATACATGAGCTGCATGCTCAGTCTTCCAGCAGGGCATGGGGTTCCGCCCCTCCACTGCTGCCTAGAAGGAATAGGGGCATTCTGCTTCCAAAACCTCTGAGTTCCTAGGGTTTGCAGAAGTATTGGACGATCAACATGGAGGCTTTTTCTTTCTCTACCCCATCCTATTCTTCCCTCCAAAACCTCCCCTCTGCTCCTCAGCAGAAGGAACTGGAGGAGCCACATAGCTAGGGTGTTTCTCAGCAGCTGCTTTCATAGAGACCAAATGCCTATAACCTCACCATTAGAGGGTGACAGTTGTATTGTCACCTACCCTCTTCCTGGGGCTGAACCTTCCTTCAGATGCATTTGCTCCCTGTGCCCCTGGGAATGAATCAAGAAGTGTGTGCAGGAGTCAGTAAACCTGTCACTGAGACACATCTACTACTGGTTTGGAGGGTGTACGCCAGGTTTGTGGGTGTCCACAGGTGGATAAACCATGTATAGCACTCTGCACATGGCACAAAGAAATTTTGAAGGTGCCTAAAGCACACTCTCTTTTTCACAGAAAGTGCTAGAGGATCTTTAATATCCATTAAGAGAAGACAAAACTTCAGTTTGAAAGGTCTTGTTCAAAAAATCTGTACACAGTAGACTCCATGAATCTTAATTTTTCTGCAGTGGAAGAAAGTAAGGTTGAGGCAACCCTACTTGCTAGGAATGAAAACTGGTTTTTAGAACCTGAGGTTTAGATCACTAAGCCATTCTCTGTTGTATATCTAATGTAAATCCAAAAGGAGTTAATATTTGGTTCACATATATTGTTGATAAAAGGAGACAAAAATTGGGAAAATGTATTGTTTTGTCTTTGTGATATTTCACAGGACTTTGCTTGAGGATAACCCAAGTGGAATTATTCTTAGTACTGATGATTACTTTTACAAAAACGGACAATATCAATATGATGCAAATTGCTTAGGAGAAGCACATGAGTGGAACAGGAAACGAGGTAAGAACTGTATAGGGGATTAGCTCAACTGCTTTGCGGATTGCTTAAAACTATTATAAAAGCAGGCTTTCCTGTAGTTGTACCACGGGATGAGCTTTAATCCCCTTTTAGAGGTATACATTTTAAATAATATTGACAAAAATAGGATCCTAGACTCCAGAATGGCCTATCTAATGTGCTGTTTGCTAACAAATGTCCAATTCAGCACTGAAGGATTATTTTCTCCTGGAATTATATCAGGGTATATATGTTGCATTAGGTTCTACTTATTGAGTGGTAATCTGTGCTAGCTCTCAGGAGGATTCCTTTCAAGATTAAGATCAATAATCATTATTTGCACTCAGATGCTATCTATGACAGTGGATGTGTTACACATATGGCATCTATCCAGATCTTTTCCCTGCCTTTGAACTAATGTTCCTTATAGAGCACTACATTGACAAAAATTAGGAAACAACCAAAAATAGAGGAAACCAGTAAACAGCGATTTTCACCAACAAAAGATTTTTTTCTGTTTCTCCTGCTGAAACTCTTCACTAAGCAATTATTTTCAAGCTTTTATGTGCTAAATTTTAAATATGATATTTTTGCAGGCGTGTTCTAAACCTATTAAAAATGGGTTTATAGGAAAAGTACACACTTAACAGCAACTCTGGTTGTGCAAGTTACTTTAATACTGCCTTCTGTTGTTTTTTTTTAAAGCAACTGATAAACATTTTGTTATTGTGTGTAAAAACTACACAATTTTTTTTATTTTTCATATTTTATACAGTTTACAGAGTGGACTTTTCTTAAGACTGTTATAAGGCCAAGAATTTTGTATGCAACAAAGAAGTCCACTTGAAGGTGATCATGTAGTTTTTAGTATAATTTACTGATTAGTCATATTGGTGTATTATATATCTGCATTTCCATTTCTTTATTATCATACGTATATTATTTCAATGTGTGCAATACAATGTAATTGCAGGGTTTTATATTTGGAGGGTGGTGAATTTAAATAAAATATGTGCTTGAGTGGCAGAGAAATCAGACTCCAAAAATAGTTATTTTGGCAACTGGTTAAACATGGTGTCTTTTAAAAGATTAAAATTAACATTAGATGTCGATTTTTATTATCAAGAAATTAACCACACCTCGCTCTTCTGTATGCGTTTGTGTTTCAGCTAAAGAAGCCTTTGAAAAGAGAATCTCTCCTATAATAATAGACAACACAAATGTACAGGCATGGGAGATGAAGCCTTATGTTGCTTTGGTTAGTATGATGATTTGAGCAATGTGCAAAGAGATTGGTAACTGACCTGAGAACATTTTAAAGAGCGGTTATGGGGCTCAGTCCAGCTTCTGTTTGAGTTCAGCAGGAGTTGGATCAAGCACACAATTAAAAAAAAGTGTAAAAACGGTACCATGTCATTAAATATTCTGCTTTGTGTAGGTCTGAGTGTTTTATCTGCTTATTTTACTGACAAATTCAAGTGTTTTGTACCCCAGAGCAAATACACATTTTGAAGAGTAAGCTGGATTCTGTTCTTCCTTATGCATAATCAATAACACTGTTAGCTAGTTTTTCTTACTGCTCAGATTAGCTGAGTACCAACAATGGGGTTGGTGATGCTCTACAGAAAGCCAAGAATACAGTCCCTGCCTCATCCTAATTTTGACATCCAGTGTAATTCAGTGACACAAGCACCAAATGATAGATGGAGGCCTAACTTTCTTTTATTTGCTGGACTACCGTTGATAAGTTTCACATAAGAAGTGTGTCTTAAATACTGATTTGAAGATCAAATTGTCCTGTAGTGTTATATTTTATTTAGCTGAAATATTTGAAAATAAATATACTCTACAACTGGAAATCCCACTAAAGTGTTTAAGTAGCAATATTACAGGGTTTTATTAGGATACAGGTGAGCCTATTTGTAAAGCTTTTCATATCTTCTGTAAGCAGTTATGAAATACTGTTAGTTCAGTTGAAGGCAGGCTAGATGAATCAATTTGTATTGAGTATATGACTCATATTTAGTTCGTCAAAATAATGCTGCTGTAATGTTTGTTAGTGATACATTTTTCTTGTAATATTGTCTTTTCTTCATCTTCTGATCATTTCGCTCCCAATTCTGTGAGGCCCTTAGTGCAAGTAATGCCTATTGGAATACATCCTCGGCTGGTATAAGTTGTCATAGCTCCATTGTGGAGCTTTGACAACAGATGTCATCTGAAGATCTGTTCCATTGACTTCAGTGCAAGTTGAGGAATCTTGGCCCTTTGAAGCAATGGTATCTTAAGGCTTGTCTGCACTTAAAATGCTACAGCCACACCACTGTAGCGCTTCAGTGTAGACACCACCTATCCTGATGGGAGGGATACTCCCACTGGTGTGGGTAATCCACCTTCCTGAGAGGCATCGCTAGATTCACGGAAGAATTCTTCTGTTGACCTAGTGCTGTTTACATGGAGACTTAGGTTGGCTTAACTACACTGGTTAGAGCTGTGGATGTTTCCTGAGCAGCGTAATTATGCCGACCTAATTTGCTAGTGTAGACCGGGCTTTAGGAATGGCAGAAATTCACAGTACTCTTCTGGTCCTTCTATATTTGGAGCCCAATTCTGAATGCTTAGGTCAATAATTTCAAACCGGTATGCATTTTTAGGCTTTTAACAAAAAGTGGTCTTTTTTTTTTTTAAAGGGTGCTATGCATGTGGAACACGCTGTGACGGGTTGGGTCACAGAAACTCCCTCAAGACTGTCACTAGATGTGCTGGGATACCACTGAGAACAAACCCCCCTGCCAGAAGAGGCTTCCCTCCACTCCTGTCTTGCTGAGTTAGACACTTCAGTCAGCTTCAGCACAGACCCAGAGGTTGGGCCACACCTCTTTGCAGTTCACTGAAATTGAGATCCACTCAGCTCAGGGGCTTCTTAGTTAACAGGGACTTTCCCAGCACCCAGTATTCAGTCTTTCTGGGAGCCTAAACCCCGAATAAATCCGTTATACTCTGTATAAAGCTTATACAGGGTAAACTCATAAATTGTCTGCCCTCTCTAACACTGATAGAGAGATACGCACAGCTGTTTGCTCCTCCGGGTATTAATTACTTACTCTGGATTAGTTAATAAGCAAAAGTGATTTTATTAAGTATAAAAACTAGGATTTAAGTGGTTCCAAGTAATGACAGACGGAACAAAGTAAGTCACCAAGCAAAATAAAACAAAACACGCAAGTCTAAGCGTAATACAGTAGGACACTGAATACAGGTAAATCTCACCTTCAGAGATGTTCCAGTGAGCTTCTTTCACAGACTAGACTCCTTCCTAGTCTGGGCCCAATCCTTTTCAGACCAATGTTGTGGCTTATGGCGTGGGCCCAGCAATCACTCACACCCCTGTAGTTACAATCCTTTGTTCCAGTTTCTTTCTGTAATCTCTTTGGGGTGGAGAGGTTATCTCTTGAGCCATTTGAAGATCAAATGGAGAGGCTTCCAGGGCCTTTTATATTCTCTCTCGGGGGTGGAAACCCCTTCGTTTTTCTGTTCAAAATCACAGCTAGAAGATGGAGTTTGTAGCCACCTGGGCAAGTCACATGTCCATAAATGATTCAGCTTTTTGAAGGCTGATGCCATTGTTAACATGTTAGTTTGAATGTTCCCAGGAAAGCTCAATTCTGGATTGGCGTCTCCCGAAGTCCATTGTCCGTTAAGTGTTTCTTGATTGGGCACTTACTCAGAATAGTCCTTTCTCAAGAAGCTGACCAAGTGCTTCACTGAAGCTACTTAGAATCAAACACATTGAGATACAAGTACATAGCCAATATTCATAACTTCCAATACAAAAATGATACACACATACAGACAGCATAATCATAACTAGCAAATTACAACCTTTCCATAGACACCTTACTTGACCTCCTTTGTACAAGATTTGATTCAACTATAGGACCTTGGTTGCAACAGTGATCTATATGGTCACAGTTCACGTCAATAACATCACACATGCATTTTACTTCTTAGATTTTATTTAATTTTTAAAGTAACTTAACTTACTGAACCATTTTACAGGATCCAGTACTAGAGCTGGTCAGGAATTTTCAAACCGAACATTTTATGGGGAGGTTTCTCAGATCCAGGATAGATATTCTGATTAAAACTTTCTTATTTTCCATTGTCCATTCATCACTATGTTTGGTAAGATACTTTATATTTAAAAGGTACTTTCAAATCCTTATATTAAGGAAGCTCACTTATGCTTGTTAAAAAGAATACCAAGGACTGGAAATGGTCTCTTTGTTTGGATCTCCCACTTGTGATATGGCATTGAAGCCTAGTTTTAAAAGTCGTCCATGTCAGTATTGCGAACAAACCAAACCAAACCCTCAAATTAGAACTAATTGTCAACTTTGTTGGCAGCCTCAGCCAAGAGACTGAGAGTTGAATTGGGATGAGGATTGATCTACTTTCTTACCCCAAGAGGTTTTCATCCTAGTCTGGGTTTAGGCACATCAGTGGGAAAGTGTTAGAATCTTCTGCTGCCACTTCCTGTATTATAACTGGTTTTGTTGATAAATAGAGGACTTAACTCAGCAGTACTGTCAGGTTGGTACTTTTCAGCACAGTAAATTAACTTAAAAAATAAAAATAGGTCTCCTCGGGATTTAATGCCCTTGTAGATATGAAAGCACTTCTTTGCTCAAAAGATATTAACACAGGATTGAAGTGGTTAGTAAAAAATATTCTACCTTAGCTGCATAGAATCATAGAAATGTTGAGCTGGAAGGGACCTTGAGAGGTCATCAAGTCCAGCCCTCGGCATGTGTGATGGACAGGTGAAAGGTGGGACTTGTTCAATATTTAGATTATTTTTATGAATGGGGTCTAATTTTATACCCGGTCATAGCTACAGTGTTAATTGTGGAAGGTTTTAAAAAAGTACTTTTGAGTGCCATCAGTTCATGGCTATCTTCTTGGTAGTGTTGCATACTTCATGAAAGTATAAGGAAAATACTTTAAGTTCTGTTTCCAGGAAAGTGCTTTGGTGTGTCTCCAGGACAATAGGAATGGTCCTGAAGATAGGAATGGGGGACAATCATCTCCAAAGTGATTTCTCTTGGCTAGATTTAAAGCAGATTTGTTTTTGCCTTGAGAAGATACCACATAGTATTCTAGAAGGAGAAAAAGCTCCATGCTTGCAGCTAACGGAAATAAGAAAAGGTTGAAAAAAGGGAAAGAAATGGTTCTTAAAATAGTGAGATTTTTCAGAATGTTGCTTGGACAAAACTAAATTAGCTCTGTCACGTAGAGACTGTGGTTGAGATGTGAGATACATTTAATTAATTTTAAAGGAAGATATGTATCTAAGTAACCTAGACTGCTTTGAAAAATCCCTATCTGTGTAACCATAAATGAAGGCTGATACATGGTTAGTGTATTTTTGGAGTGTTTAACTTGTTTTGTAAAATGGGAACCTGATATGTGTCTGTCTTGTACATTGTGTGCTCTTTCATGGAAATATGACATCACTGATGTATTTTGTATTTATTTTTATTCAGTCTCAGCAGTACAAATACAAAGTTATGTTCCGAGAGCCTGATACTTGGTGGAAGTTTAAACCAAAAGAGCTTGAAAGGTAAAAATATTGTAGAAGATATTGAAGTAAGCTGCTTCATCTTTCATTTATCCTCTTTAAAATAACTTTTTTTTACCTTGACAATGGCCATTGAGGCTCCAAAACATCAGTAAGCCCCTTGTTAACAATTAAATAAACACCTGATTAACTTTTTATTTTAACTGTTCTGCTTACAACTTTATTATGTCTGTGTTGGGTTTGAGAAATTCCTTTAATCATTTTGTTTATTTTTATATCCAGTTTCAAAATAAATTAGCTTGCAGCCAGAAAGGCACCTTTGTCATTTATATGACACTTTAAATCTTCAAAAAGAAAAGGAGTACTTGTGGCACCTTAGAGACTAACACATTTATTTGAGCATGAGCTTTCGTGAGCTGGAAGTGAGCTGTAGCTCACGAAAGCTTATGCTCAAATAAATGTGTTAGTCTCTAAGGTGCCACAAGTACTCCTTGTCTTTTTGTGAATACAGACTAACATGGCTGCTACTCTGAAACCTTTAAATCTTCAGAAAGCTGTGCAAATGTATATTCATCCCTAAAATATCTCTTGGAAATCCAGGCACAATGATAGATCCAGTAGGACCCCTGGAAAGCATCCAGGGTTTGTCTCATCATATTGGGTCTGTCCTTGCATTGAGGTGATCTATTCCGCTGTTGGCTGTCCTGATTCCAAGTGTCCCTCCTACCTTATGCACTAGAGTAGCAGTCACTTCTTCATGTGAGCAGAACAAGCTCCTGGAGACAAGCTCTGTTGAACCACCAGTGGAAGCTTGGTTACAACTTTTCCTAGGCATTACCATCTGGGTTGAACACATAGCTAATGCAGCTCTCAGATGGTGGGTGCTTATGGGGATCCTTCTGGAACAGCTGTGAGTTGATTTCCTTCCATGGAGTGGTGGGTACCACCATTTCTTGCTGCTAGGGCTTACTTGGGGTTTTCTCCCCTCCCCTCAACCCCTTTTCCCCTCTGCTTGCCACACTGGCCAGGATTTACATACCCTAGCTCAGGCCACTGCCAAGCAAATTGTTTTCTGAGACGTAACAAAGTCAGTGCAAAATCCTACTCAGAGGGATAAGATACACTGACAAATGGCTAGAAGCGGGGAGATCAGAGTAGGCAAATATGTTTTCTTCCCACTCTGAGAAGTTCTCAACTGAGTATAGCCTACAGGAAGAGGACTGAGTGCCAGAATCTCCTTTATGCAGTTTGACTCCCTGCCTGCCTAACAGAAGGTGAAACACCCAGCATCTGGTTTACAACATCCCAGAGAGCAGTTTAAGAAAAAAATATTTTAGCCTAATTCTTAGGTTTAATATTAAGCAAAACTAGAAATATAACAGCATAAAGAGAAACGATTCCATCTTTCAATCTGTTTTGTTTGAATATTAAAATCTGGAATGTTACTTTTTTTTATCTTTTAATCTCTAGGCGAAACATTCATGGTGTATCTAAAGAAAAGATAAAAAGAATGTTGGAGCGATATGAACGTTGCCTTACTGTTAACTCAATCTTGAATTCTACTGTCCCAGACAAATCAGAAAATGCTGATTGGAATGAAGATCTTTGTCAGGGGGAAGGTTACGGGTAAGACGTACTTGCTCTATATGCCTAAATAAAAAACTTTGTTACACAATTCCAATCTTAACTTTTTTTTTTAACAGTGAAGGCTGGCTAACTCCTCCTAACCCAGAACTGTTCAAACCCCCAACCCAAAAAAACCCCAGTTTAATAAAAATTTAGTGTTTTTTATATTTACAAGGTTAAGAATTTTATACGTGAACAGTTAAGGGAATCAGCTGTTTCTCCATTTCTATATGATATACTATTAGTCCACTAGATTATTGCTGTCCACCAACCTTAACTTTTTCCTCTTGTTTTCTTCTGTACTGGAAATATACTACTGGGTGTACAGTATAGATTTTTATATACTAACTATTAAATGTGTACTAAAGTTTTTAAAAGGAGTATAATCCTATATATATGTAAATACCCTAGGTCTGCATTTTGTACTTATAGAGTGGGGTGTTGGTGGAGTAGATGATTTTTATGGCTAGGATTGGAGTGATTGATCTGTTTGGTATTATGGAATATATTTATTATATTGAGGATTATATGAGTATATGTATACTGAGAGTATATTCCCAACCGTATTTTGTAAGCAGTTAGCATCTGTGGCCTTCTGTAGTGGATAATGTAGAATGTGTTTATAGTATCTTGGAAATGTTTCAGAGTAACAGCCGTGTTAGTCTGTATTCGCAAAAAGAAAAGGAGTACTTGTGGCACCTTAGAGACTAACCAATTTATTTGAGCATAAGCTTTCGTGAGCTACAGCTCACTTCATCGGATGCACACCGTGGAAACTGCAGCAGACTTTATATATACACAGAGAATATGAAACAATACCTCCTCCCACCCCACTGTCCTGCTGGTAATAGCTTATCTAAAGTGATCATCAGGTGGGCCATTTCCAACACAAATCCAGGGTTTTCTCACCCTCCACCCCCCCCCACAAATTGTGGGGTGGAGGGTGAGAAAACCCTGGATTTGTGCTGGAAATGGCCCACCTGATGATCACTTTAGATAAGCTATTACCAGCAGGACAGTGGGGTGGGAGGAGGTATTGTTTCATATTCTCTGTGTATATATAAAGTCTGCTGCAGTTTCCACGGTATGCATCCGATGAAGTGAGCTGTAGCTCACGAAAGCTTATGCTCAAATAAATTGGTTAGTCTCTAAGGTGCCACAAGTACTCCTTTTCTTTTATCTTGGAAATGGATCCCTTAAATAGAATAATAGAACTGTAGTGTTGGAAGGGTCTTTGACAAGTCATCTACTCCAGCCCCCTATGCTGAGGTAGGACAAAGTAAACATAGACCATCCCTGACAGGTGTTTGTCCAACCTCTTATTAAAAACCTCCAGTGATGGGGAATCCACAACCTCCCTTGGAGGCCTATTGCAGATCTTAACTACCCTTCTAGTGAGAAAGTTTTCCCTAATATTTAACCTGAATCTACCTTACTGCAGATTAAGCCTATTACTTCTTGTCCCTCCTTCAGTGGGCATAGAGAACAATTGATCATTGTTCTCTTTGTAACAGACTGTAACACATTGGAAGACTGTTATCAGGTCACCTTCAGTCATCTTTTGTCAAGAATAAACATGCCCAGTTTTTTTTAACCTTTCCTCATAAATCAGGTTTTCTAAACTTTTTATCGTTTTTGTTGTTGTCTTCTGGACTCTCTAATTTGTCCACATCTTTCCTTAAAGTGTGGGGCCCAGAATTGGACATAGTACTCAGCTATGGCCTCATGAGTGCCGAATAGAGCAGGACAATTACCTCCTGTGTCTTACGTACGACACTCCTGTTAATACACCCCAAAATGATATTAGCCTTTTTTGAAACTGCATTACATCATTGACTCATATTCAGTTTATAATCCTTTATAACCCCCAGATCCTTTTTAGCAGTACTACTGCCTAGGCAGTTATTCCCCAATTTATAGTTTTGCATTTGATTTTTCCTCCTTAAGTGTACTACTTTGTACTTATCTTCATTAAATTTCATCTTGTTGAATTCAGAACAATTCTAAATTTTGTCGAGGTCATTTTGAATCATAGTTCTGTCCTCCAAATTACTTGTATCCCCTCCCAGTTTGGTATCCTCAGCTAATTTTATAAGCATATCTTCTACTCTGTCATCCAAATCATTAATGAAATGTGGAATAGTACTAGACCCAGGACTGACCTTTGCAGGATCCCACTACGTATGTCCTCCCGTTTTAACAACAAACTGTTGTGACAAGGTTGGGCCAGATGGCTACAGGAGAGTGATAGAAGGCAGATATATTAGCCCCAGATTAAGCAGGTACCTTTTCTCTGAGTAAGGTAACGGGTGGTTCCAGAACAATTAGGAATTTGCTGGAACCATTTAAGGCAGGCAGGCTAATTAGGACACCTGGAGCCAATTAAGAAGCTGCTAGAATCCATTAAGACAGGCAGGCTAATCAGGGTACCTGATTTAAAATGGACCTCACTTCAATGAGTGAGGGGCGTGCAAGGAGCTGAGAGTTAGAGGGCATGCTGCTGGAGAACTAAGGTGTACAAATGCTATCTGGCATCAGGAGGAAGGTCCTGTGGTGAGGATACAGAAGGTGTTGGGAGGAGGTCATGGGGTAGTAGCCCAGGGAGTTGTAGCTGTCACACAGGTGTTACACGAAACACTGTGGACAGCTGTGATCCACAGGGCCCTGGGCTGGAACCTGAAGTAGAGGGTGGGCCCGGGTTCCTCCTATCCCTCCAACTCCCTACTGGATACAGGAGGAGTTGACCTGGACTGTGGGTCCCACCAGTGGGGAAGGTCCCTGGCCAGTCCCCCGACCCACTAGGGTGGATCAGCAGAGACTGTGGGGATTGTTCTCCTTCCTTTTCCCCATGCTGGCCAGTGATGAGGTTAGCTGAGTGAATGGCAGGTTTGAGCCACTAGCAAAAGTGGCCAAACTGAGGGCTGCCGTGAATCTCTGAGGTGAGCAAAACATCCAGTAAGCGCAGGACCCACCAAAGCAGAGGAGGAACTTTGTCACAGTATCTACTCTTTGAGACAGGCTTTCACCGAATTATGCATCCACCTTATAGTAATTCCATCTAGACCGCATTTCTCTAGTTTGCTTATGAGCAGGGATCCTAGAAATCCGTTTGCCATGGAAAAATTCAGAATTTGCATTTTTATACAGAATCTTTATTTTTTCACAAAATGTAAAAACTAAAATCATATACAATAGAACTCTGTTTATCCGAGCCTCCATTATCTGTCTCTCTGTATTAACTAAACTAGGATTTGACAGCCTGAGCCCCAGGCAGTGAGAGCCCTGTCTGTCAGCCCTGCCGCTCTCTGGATTATCCGAATTTTTGATTATCCAGTCTTTAGCCTGTTCTTTCCCTGTTTTGACTTCATTCCTTTCACCTTGTTAACATTAATTGTGTTGAGTGATAATAAATGGGATTTCATTTTAATCTAGTTATTTATTATTTTGACTTTTTGCGTACATTTCTGTACAAATTAGGGGGTACTGTTAAAGTCGGGTGGGCTGTGAAAATTAAATGGAATTACAATGGATTGTAAAACATCATATGGCAATGGGGACCTGGCTAAAACCCTTACCTGTTAATTTCTAGAGTTTTTATTGAACATCTGAGTTTGGGAAAGCTATGAAACTCATGATATTTGAACATAGTCACCATATCTGTTGCAAAGGTGGGAATATTATCCAGGCTAGTGCTCCTGTTGGAAACTGCAGGTTGGGGTAGAGGGAGATAGACTAATGGAAAGAGAAAAATGTAATCCCTATTTGGAATCAAGGAGGGGCCCTTATCAAGTGAAAATCTGTGCTGTTTTTTTTTTATTCGTGGGGAGTGTTCAGATTTGAGCTAGTTCTTTTTAACCTGTGTTCCTCTCCCTAGATTTCATGGGTTGGGAGCATGTGAACATTTTATATATCTCTCAGGTCAATGATTGTATAGTATCCAAAACTAAAATATGGGATCCTGGTTTAAAGAGCTTATGAGCTTTAATTTAAATTTATTTAGTACCCAATCCAGAATAGAGGTTTGTAGGGAAGTGGGGTTAGCTTGTTAGTTTTTTTTTTTCTTTTAAGTTTTCTTTAAATGTCTTCTGTTTAATTATTTGTCTTACAGGCAAAAAGAGGTACATGCTTACGTGAAAGAAGAGAGACTTTTTGCTTCAGCTTTGAAGCTTCCTGAATTAGCTGAAGAGGAGAAACATGTATCTGCTATATCTTCAGCACTAGAAAATAATAATTTAGGTGATAAATATTTTCGAAAAGAAGAGGAGGAAATTGAAAATAATTTAAGAGAACACGTTTCTGAGAATAGCATTATTCAAGGTGGTGTGGATATTAGTTTATCAGATTATGAAGAAAAGGAAGTGCCTTTGGGGGAAAAAGCTGTAAAGAGAGAAGAAATACATAGAATTACTGAAACAGAAACTAGTAAAACTGATGAGGTGAAATCTGAAGAAACCACACACTTGCATATCTGTTCTTGTGAACATATTCAAGAACATAGTGACAAGATTGTGGAAGTTCAAACTGAAAAAGATCAGTACAATGAAATTGCAGTAGAACCAGTATTAACACGTGAAAGGAACATTATGAAACAAAATGATTCATCTTTGGATGTATCAGTGAGGCCAGAATTATTAAACTTTCTGGGTGACTGGCCTGTAGAACAAACAATCGGGCAGAGAACCAAAAGAACTAGAAGAATAGACAAATCTTCTATGAAGAGTGATAAAGAGGATAAAGCAACCAGCCAGCATCTTCTTGATTCACACAAGGCACAAGTGGACCTGGCAGATATTCAGCAGGAAGTACTACCTGGTGAAAAAAGACAGGGGGAAGAAAATTTAGCCTCTGACTCTTTTTGTGTTCTTGGTGCAGATACAGTTACCCCAGAATTGCAAATGGTGGGAGACTGGCCTGTTATGAGCTCTTTACGGCAGAGGCAACATAGATCAAGGAGAATATCAAAGAGAAGTCTAAGTGAATCTGATGAAGCTGGAAATAATAAATGTGATATACACAAAAATGTTCTTGACCCAGTGGATGTGCTTCATGGAACATCTGTGAGCACTGAAGAGCTACAGGAGACAGAGAAATCAAATTTTCAAGAACCTGAAAGAGTAGCTAGTGAAAGTATCAGTGAGAAAAAGCCCAAACAAAATAAAAGAACACGGAAGCATCATAAATTAGCCCTCACATTTACCAACAGCAGTGTGGCCCTCTCCAAACCAGAAGAACGGTTGTCTACACTTAATTTGCTGGAAGAGAAACCTAAAAAACACATATGTAAACAACCAAGCAGGTATTCACAGACTGAGCCACAGGATTTCGCGCTCTTATGGAGATTAGAAAAGAAAATTATTACTTCTGAGAATATTATTTCCGAGAATACCAAAGTATTACATGGCAGATTAGAAGCGTTCAGACCAAAAGACATGGATGCTGCTTCAAGTTCTCAAGAAAAAATCCCCTATAGAGTTATGTATGATAAAAGCACGTATGTAGAAGAAAGTGAACTTATCAGTATTGATGAATCTGAAAATCTGAATGTTCTTTGTAAGCTGTTTGGGTCCTTTTCATTTGATGCATTGAAGGACTTATATGAAAGATGTAACAAGGACATTGTCTGGGCCACAGGCCTGCTATTGGATTCTGATGAAAAGTTGTGTAAAGGCGAAGACATTGAATGCTTGCAGGAGGCAGGAACTGAGCTAGGTACCCCAGACCTTGAATTCAAGGCAAATACAAACTATAGAGAGAATCTTAAAAATTCTGAACAAACCAGCCAAATAATTATGACTGATGGTATCACTCAACTTTCAGAAAACAATTTATCAGTGTGTTATGCAGAGAGTGAAACTACAGACATACTTGAGACAGATGCTAAAATATCTGACTCACTAACAAGACTTCCACCGAGTGCTTCCATAAAACTCAAAAATACCAATGATATTGCTCCCAGAACTCAGGCACAAGATACAGGAACAGATATCATTGAGCAATCTGTTTCAGACACACAGAAAATAAACTCAAAGGTGATGAGCCTTGTTAATGAAACAGAAGAAAAACCAGTGGTGTCTCAGTTTGATGTGGGCTTATGTCTACCTGTGACTTTCCCTAAGGAGTTTAACACTGCTCCAATCATTTTGAAACCCAAATTAAATAAGGAGATAGACAATAAACTTTCAGAAACATATCAAGAGAGTTCCAAAGTAAATAATATGATTCTTCCGTTACTGCAAATGGATCAAGCACCTTTGAAGAGCTATGCAAGTGATGAAGAAGAACTGGAAACCTATAAAGAAACTCAGGGGAATCCTATGATATCAATTGGAGGTGATGGGGAAGAAAGCAAACCTTCTAATATGGATGAAGATAGAACCAAGTTATTGAACCCTAGTTCATTATCCTCAGGATCCATAAATATAAATTGCCTAGAATTGGCATTACCTCCTGAACTAGCCCTTCAGCTGAAAGAAATATTTGGACCAGTTGGCATTGACTCAGGTAAGGACATGAAAAATTATTAATACAAATACATATGTAATGTAGTTCTTTTTTTAAAACTATTTTAATTTATTTATTTATGCTTACTTTTGAATTCCTCATGATATTGTGGTGCTATTCAAAGGCTCTTGTTCATTTAAAAACTGAACTGAACCAGAACATTACATAAAATATAGCAGCAAAGATAGCTATCATTCCTTTTAAATTTTTTGTCTCTGCCCACATATATATTTGAAGAGTATCACAAGAAAATATTTCCACTTGTCTGGCTTGGAGCAGAACCTACTTTCTGTTTCCCCAGGATGGAGAGGTAGATAATGATGAGGAAAAATTTTGATTGGTTGGGAAAAGGAAGAGAGAGAGAGAACCTTTGACAGGACAAGTAAATGGGGAAGGGAGATGCCAAATTAGAAATGAAAGAAAGTTAGAGAGAAAATAATATAAAACATTTTTTTAAGTGAAAAATTGGTCTGAGAAAAAACGTGCATTGAAAACACCTGAAGATGCATCAAGATCTAGAATTAAAAGGGGAGAGATCAAGAGAAAATGGAAAGAAAGAAAGAAAAAACAAAATAATCATCAAACACACAAAGTCCACTGGGGACTGTTGTGCCGGCCAGAGTGACCATGGTTGGTGGTATCACATCAGGCGTTGTTTAGTGAAGTTCTCAGATCTGGCTCAATCCTGCAAATCACAAATCTCTAGGGTGGCCCCGCAAGTAGGGTCAGAGCCTTCATCCCTTCGTGGGATCATGGAGAGTTTGAGAACATGTATCTATCCTGGCAACATGGCTGAAGAGCATGCAGCACCACTTTTGAATGTAATGGGGGGGTTGAAGAAAAGTCAGATCTTTATGAGACTCTGACATTTGGCACAATATCAAACCATTTTTTATGCTCAGGATTTGGTGCTGACTGTGCAAATGGAATGCCTCTAGCCACTCCAGGTCTGCCTGTAAGAGGGTCCAGGTTTCTGACCCGTATAGCAATACGGTAGTACACAGGTTTGATTGATCTTGAACTTGGTTTGAAAAAACAAAACGAGGTTTAGTAATCTTTGAAATGATTTTTCATAAAGTTTAGAAACTTTGATATAACATTTTGAATCTATAATTTATTGATGTGTTTGGCTGTGAGCAAAAAAAAAAAAAAAAGACTTTTTCTTGGGTTGGGGTAAAAAGGGGGAGCGCGGTGTTACTATTTCTCAGACCTGTCCCCTTTCTTTGCATGCTCTATATCACCCTCCTTTTCTTTTTGAGAAACTGACAGGTGTGCTAGTATCACTTAGGTGTGCCGGGGAAAGATTACATTATGCTGCTACCATAATCACTCTTGCTGTCTGGATTAGTGTAGAAAGGTTTCTTGGCTTTTATGCTTCCTAGGGAGGATGCTTCTCTAAATTGGGTATGATGCAGGGAACAATGAGGACACTAATGCCTGATGTATTCTTCAGGGATGATTATCCAAGGAGAGAGATTAAATAAGGGAAAAATACAGCATCACAATTGGTCACAAGGTTCAGAGTTAACTGCAAAGACGTTAAATTCTAGGTTGGACTTATAAAAGAAGAATATGCATTAAAAATTATAAGGGTATAAAAGAGCCAGTCGTTCCAATAGTCAGGTTTAAACAAGATGCGATTAATATTAACTTGCCCTCTCCCGCCCCTTCCAGATTGTGTTGGTTTATGAATCCTGTTGGGTGAGGGCTCAGAACTCAGTGTCTTTATTTAACTTGGCAGTCACTGCAGTTTTCGGGCATGACATTTTTATGCAAAATTTCCTAAATGTAAATTAATTAGTGGTAAGCCACAGTGCTATGCTTGATAGGATTAATTTTTGTACAGTGCTTTAATGAGTATATTTTCTTTCTTCCATAAGGATCACTAACTGTTGAGGATTATGTGGTTCATATAGATCTGAATCTGGCCAAAGTGATTCATGAGAAATGGAAAGAATCTATTATGGTTGGTAGGCTTCTTTCTTATAAGAAGTTACACTTGGGCTTTGTCAATCTATTTGTTTCTCTTTCTTCATTTGTTTAAATATTTATATAAGGTATTTTATATATTTACTGTAACAGTGAGAGTATTAGCTATACTTTATAAAATACATAGGGTAAGTGGACATGTAGCACAGAGGAAATAATTATTGTAGTTACATAGTGTCACCTGCCCCTGCAACAAATAAAACCTAAAGGCAATATAATACCAGTCTCTTAAAATACAACATAAAAACAAACTATGGAGTATAATTTCAAAATGAGCATCAGTGCCCCACTGCTTCTAAAATACATTTTTGGAGGGAAGGCGAGGAAGAGGAAATCTTTGACATTTTTCAGATTTTGGGGGGGATAACATGAGAAGGATTTCAGAGAAGAATAAATTTCACACCGTAAGGCATACCATTAGCAAAAATTAGATTAATGATGGGGGGAAAAAAATCATAACATACACATTCTCACAAAAAGATCAGTTAATGTCCAGTCTATTATTATGTATTGCCCATTGTTTAAACATGAATTTTAAAACCATCCACCAACAATGACATTTGACCTTAAAAAGCCTTGATTTTATTCTTTAAGAGGAAGTCTCAGTGCACATTACCTATTATGTACAGAAAACAAATATATTTATACTAACTAATTGAGAAAGGTTCTCTTTCTAAGAGTCTCATGTCATCATGAATTCAGCCAGAGTAAGAAGAAAAACTGCTTCAAACTGCATCTTATTTTTTGGTACAATCTTCTCTTGGTTTGTCTAATCCTTAATTTAATTATAAGATCTGATTTGATATCTTACCACTACTTTGATCTGTCACTTGAAAAATAGTATTATTTTCAAAACTTTACCTCTTAATGTATTTCTTATCTTAGATATATACACATTTTTTCCAGATAAAAAGTTTAAAAATTGTAATGGAATTTAAAACCTGTTTACCTGAAAAGTAACATCTGTTGAGTTAACATCAGGGGGAAACCTATATCTGTGGTTCACTAATGTGATTTTTTTAATATTTGTAATTAGAAGAGACAAAGGAAAGAAGAGGAATATTATAAGCTGCTTATGCAAGGTACAGTGTACTGTTCCCTTAAATTACTGTAATAACGCTTAGTTTTCGAAAACTAAAACTAGTAAGGTTAAAAAATTGCAAATTGTTGAAAATCAACTGCTTCATTTGTTAAGCTCAGCTTGCATTTAGTGGACTTGATGTGCTACTCACCATTATCGTACAACCCTAGCAGTGGTAATAAAAATAAACAAACCACTGACTTATAACAATAGCATTAAAGCACTCTGAGGATTGGCTTTACTCATGTCTACCTGGGATCAAAATGCATAGGGTGAGATTGTGACTGCGTCTGTATGGATGTTCAAGGGCCTGATACAGTCTCCATGGGTAGAAGAGGCACTGATCCAGGCTAGTGCTACAAGTGGGGCTACCCTTCTGCAAGAAGAAAGTGGGAGGGGCCATGGCCTTAGTGAGCATCCCATCCTTTCACCTTGGTCACCAGAACTGGCCCAGCATGGAGGTAATGCATGTGACCCTTGTTCAAGTGGTGATGGATCTGCTAATCAAGCATTCAGTCCCTCAGCTCCCCATGAGGAATCCTTCCTCTGCAGCAAACACCCTCTCTACTCACCCACAACCTGGGCTGTGACTTCAAGCTGCAATCTGGTCCTTTTGACTAAAAAAGAGTTTTTGCCTAATAGCTAAACTGTGCCATTAACATCGCAAGAGAAACACATGACCGAATAGTTAAATATCTGTTCATAAGTTGTGGATGCAATATATATATACACACACAAAGGTAACTGTGAATATAAAAAATCCCACACATGGTCATATGCAGTTATTTATTTGCAGGTGTAAGTTAGGTTCCAGCATTTAAAAATTCCACCTGGATTGTTGCTTTTTTATTAGTTAGAAGAAAAATGAAGCTTGATAAACTTTGCGGGGGAGAGGGTGAGGAGGAAGATTGAAGCAATGTAATGTTATTTTTGCTAAAAATATAAGTTGCTTAAATAAAATTAGATTATTAATAAATAAATTAATGAAAATGTAGTAAGGTGAAATGTATTTTAATTATTTCTGGCTTTGCTTTAATTAAATGTATTGACTTTTTCATTTTGTCACCTTGAGATTTTTGTTGCTTTTGTACTGTTTGACCAATTAGATCTGGATGACTCCGACACAGTCTTATCTCAGAGCACAGACAGTAAACTTCAGAGGAAGAAAATGGCCTGGCCCTCTCGATCATCAACAGAGACACACAGCGAAAATCTAGCAACATCAGAAATTTTCCCTTTTATGGATCACTGGAATGCACAGACTCAAAGAGTATCACTCAGAAAAATAATGTCTGAAGAAATAGCCTTACAGGAGAAACAGGACCTGGTATGAATATTGCCACTTTTTATGATGTCTAAGTTGTATCACACTGATTTTTTCCCCCCCGCACAGTTTGGTATGGTTAGAAGCCATATTTTGCTTCTATAGTTGCCTGTCTTTGTACAGGCTGACTAGTGCTGAGTTTCTGAGATGGATGTTAACTAATTTTATTAATTGTTTTTTGATAGCTAGAGTTTACTTAAGGTGCTAGATAAAAGCCAGCTGATGTTTCTTTTTAAAATAAATCTGTCATTTGAAAGTTTAATATCTTAATTGTTTCACAAACAGATCACGCTATATCTTGGTGTACAGGTTAGCGTTTGCATTTGGCTGAGCTGCATTTTTGGTTGTTTACTTTTAGAAATGTGTTTATCAAATTGGCTTCATGCATTCTTTGTGAGACAGCCATGCAAAAATTTGTAATTAGCACCATGCTATGCTTGTTCAAAAAGAGATTTAATTGCTTGTGATACTTTTTAAAAAAACCCACAACATTCCAGACAGCTGACACATTTAAAGGATATTTAAGATGTAATTCTCTCTCAATTTGGCACACACTTATTATTTCCTAAAGTTTTGTTCTTTTCCATTTTCTTAGTTTCCATTTAGTTTTCCCCTGTTTTCAATTTGAATGATCTAACTAACTGCACTACTCTCCTTTCATGGATGCAATGACAGACTAGTGCAATTATGTCTTTCTTTGTAATTCTGTTGCCCTGTAAGTAGTTGTCCTAAAAATAAAATGTCCCTATTTCTGTTGACATTGACGTTCAAATACTATAAGCCTGTATTTCTGAAGCAGAGTGTTGTGGGTTCTTTTCCTTACGCTTATATATGTCTTACTGATAACTATGGTGTCCAAAGATTGATTTCAGCTTGGTGTAATCTGGCTCAGTTTTGTTTTGATCACTTCTTTTATATGAGCACTGCAATTTTCAGTTTTATAATTAAAGACCTGTCATATCATGTCCTCTAGGTCAGTGTTTCTCAACCTTTTTGATACCAGGGACTGGCTTGCTGCCTTCCCAAACTATGTCAGGGAGATCTGAGGGACTGGTACTGGTCCACAGGCCAGTCATTGAGAAACACTGCTTTAGGTGACTTCTGAAATTTGAATGCATAATACATCGAAACAACCGATACCTGCCTCAAAACAAAACCAATATTTCCCATCGTCAATAAAACCACCATAGCTCAACCCCAAACACTCAGTATGCTCCTTGCCCAATTGCCTGAGGGGAAAAAAGATGGGCTTTACAGCATGCCTGGAATGTTCAGGAATTTGGACTTTTATAGACCAACAGTGTAGTAAATTCCAAAATTTAAGGTCCCTCTTGAAAAATACCATGCCATCTGCCTTCTCTCAGTTTAAATTGAGAGAACTCTAGCTTAGTCACTTCCAATGATTGCAGACTGTGGCAATACAGTATCACACAGCATGATATGCCTGTCCCAGCTTTCTGTGCACCAGATGAGTGTGTGTGGCTGATCCTTATTTGTAATTAAAATCTTTAGCATGATAGGTGCCTAGGTAGTGAATAAATTTTTTTGGTCATAACAAATTAGTTACATTATTGGATCAGTTTTATTAATGTAGATTCCTCTAATGATGATTTTACCGTTCCACTTACTTTACTTTCTGGATTAGAAACATGTTCCTTCCATGGCTAGAAAAGACTGCGCTGCCAGGTTGAAGGAGAAGCAACTCTTTGAGATGTTCCCAACCATAAACCAAAACTTCTTAATGGACATCTTCAAGGACAACAAGTGAGAGATCTTTAAATATTTCCTTTGTAAAATGCTGCATAGTAATAACATACAGTACATGGTTATTCTGTCACAATTAAGTGCCCAAAAAGTTAATACTTTGCTAAAGAATGGTTCTATCCAAAATAACAAAAGTTTAGCTTTAATTAAAGGCCAAACTTTGTGGTCCTTAACAGCAGATTTTTTTTTTCAAATTTATACGTTTTCACTTGTTTTAGTCTTGTTTTACTACTTTGAGAAGACGCTTCTCTCATTCCCTCACTTTCCCTCTACAACCTTCCTTGGATGATGTTGACTGACTGGAGCCACTTTCTATCAGTGGTTCTGCTAACTCAAGGAGCAGCCATCCTAAGAATTGACTTGGAGATATTGGCAAGTAATGGGAATAGTATGGTCAGTGAGAGTGGCACGCAGCCAGAGGGAAAATCTACCGTGGCCTAACATTTGCTGCTAATTCTCTACTCCTTACTACAGCATCTATGAAGCAGGCCGTGGCAGAGTCATCTCTCCTTCCATCCATTCTTGCATCTGATTCTTTTCAGCTTCTTATCCTTGATGTCCAGCTACCACTTGAGACTCAAGATTGTGAAAACTGAGGTCCATCTTTCTTCCTAAAACTTCCCTTCTCCTTCTCTTGCTATCACCCTTGACCATTCCAACTATCTTCCTCTTCACACGGGTTGCTTGCTTCCTGCACATTCTCCCTACACATCTAGGCTGTCATCAAAGCTTGCAAGTTATTTCTCTAAAATTTGTCCTTTTCTCCATCTCAGCAGTTCAAGCACTTGTCCATACCTTGGTCATCATTCACTTTTACTGCTGCAACCACCTCCTCTCTCTCACCTCTCTGTAACTTTCTTCAGTCCATCTAAAGTGCTGCTGCTAAAATAGCCTTTCTCATCCACTGCTCAGGCCATTTCACAGGCCTCTCTGAATACATTCACTGGTTTCCATTAACCTTTTACATTAAGTTTAGGGATCCTGTTCTCCCTTTCAAGCCCACACAATTCCACTTTTGTGGTATCTTTGTTTTCATTTCTTTCTTTCCTCACAAGTTTCCCTCCTAACTCCTTCCTTGGTATCTTTGCCTTTGTGGCTTCTTCACAACACCTCATTGATTTAAAACAGTCTCCCTCTTATCAGCCTATTGAGCAAAATGAAAATGAGAAGGACTACCAAAGTTGTGATAGTAAGAACAGGATTAATTTCTTCCATAAATCTATACAGCAAAGGCTGATTGAAAATAAGACTAAATATTACATAGTTTGCTTAATGTTCAAAGGTACAATGTCAATATATTCTTCATGATTTTTTAAAGTCACTTTTCTTACTGTTGGTTTTAAATTCCCAGAAGCTTGAAAATGAAATCTGTTTTCTTCTCACAATTATTTCCTCAGCCACACTTACGCACATGATTGTTGTTGTAGTGTAGGTTGTGAGTGCTGGACTATTGTCTATGATTATTTTTTTCTTAATGAGCACTTCTGTTTAAAATGCACACAAAGAATACCATGAACCTTTGCAAACAGAAATAAAGTTCAGTTTTGATTCTACAAATTTTAACAGTGTCTGTCCCTTTTAATTACTGGTGGTCAAATGGCACTGGGTACATCTGTTAGCACCAAGGCAAATATAAGTGCAATGAATATCTGAGTCTGGTGATGTATTACAAGGAACTTTGCTGAACTCCTGAGTAGAAAAATGACAACTCCAGTACCGTTATGATAGCATTTACTCCCGTAGCTATATGAAGGTCTACTGTACATATTTTAACAAATGCAGCTGCTGTTAATATGCATTGGGACAATATATATGCAAAGTTATTGATATTTTATTGACTCTCTACAGCTACTCCTTAGAACAGACCGAGCAATTTCTGAACTGTGTCCTGGAGGCAGACCTTGTAAAAACGGTTGTAGCTCAAGAGATTGCTCAGCAAAGTGAGTCTCTCCCTTCCTGCAGTGCTATAAAGAACCGAGAGAAAAAGGTACAAGCCAATTTTTTTCATAATTACAAATATATATACTGAAGTCCTGTCATCAGTGTTAAAGTACACATTTTGCTGCAACATTTGTGGTTTGTATTTTTGTCACAGTGAATGTGGATATTTTTGACATTAGCTTCTTCCTCGAATGTGAAGCACTGATTAAAGAACACTCAGTTCTACTGAGATTTTTAGAAGGGCAGTACTAACCTGTCTTTATTATCTAACAAGCTTGAACCATAAAGTGCTATTATTCTGAAGTTTAGCAGTTTTGGTGTTTTGCCTAATTTTCTCAGCCACATATGCACACTCCCTTCCTTCATGGAATGAATATTGAGATTGGGCAGGGAAAAGGGGCGCTTAGAACATTCCAATCGATCGGAAAAATCAATCAGAAAAATCCAGTCTAGAATTGGAAAGTTTGCACTTGATCAGCTGCCCTCCTCCACCTTCCCAAGGGGTATTTATTTTAAGGATCTATTTCTATAAATAAGGAAATATTTAAAAGGCCTTTTTGGAAATTACCAAGGCACCATCCTTCAGTTTAACTGAAAGCAGGGACTGCTATTTCCTCAACTGATGTCATTAGCTCCACCATCCTCTTAGAGATAGAATCATAGAACTGGAAGGGACCTCGAGAGGTCATCTAGTCCAGTCCCCTGTACCCGTGGCAGGACTAATTATCTAGACCATTCCTAACAGGTGTTTATCTAATCTGCTGTTAAAAATCTCCAATTTTCACAACCTCCCTAGGCAATTTATTCCAGTGCTTAACCACCCTGACAGTTTGGAAGTTTTTCCTAATGTCCCTAAACCTCCTTTGCTGCAGTTTAAGCCCGTTGCTTCTTGTCCTATCCTCAGAGATTAAGAAAAACAATGTTTTTTCCTCCTCCTTGTAACAACCTTGTACATACTTGAAAACTGTTCTCATGTCCCCCCTCAGTCTTCTCTTTTCCAGACTAAACAAGTCCAATTTTTTCAATCTTCCCTCATAGGTCATGTTTTCTAGACCTTTAATCGTTTTTGTTCCTCTTCTCTGGACTCTCTCCGATTTGTCTGGACACAATACTTCAGTTGAGGCCTAATCAGAGTGGAGTAGAGCGGAAGAATTACTTCTCGTGTCTTGCCTACAATACTCCTGCTAATACATCCCAGACTGATGTTTGCTTGTTTTGCAACAGTGTTACACTGTTGACTCATATTTAGTTTGTGGTCCACTATGACCCCCAGATCTCTTTCCGCAGTACTCCTTCCTAGGCAGTCATTTCCCATTTTGTACATGTGCAACTGATTGTTCCTTCCTAAATGTAGTACTTTGCATTTGTCCTTATTGAATTTGCTTACTTGTGCTTGTACAGTTTCTTAGTACACCTTTACTCTGATATAACGCGGTCCGCAGGAGCCAAAAAATCATACCACGTTATACGTGAAACCGCGTTATATCGAACTAGCTTTGGCCCCCCTGCTCCTTGTCCCCTGACCGCCCCCTCCAGAGACCCCCCGTCCCTAATCACCCCCAGGACTCCACCCCTTACCCAGCCCCCCTGTTTCCTGTCCCTGACTCCTCTGACCCCTATCCACACCCCCGCCCCATGGCAGGCACTCACCGCCAGCAGCAGGAAGTGGAGCAACGTGGCCCCAGCCCGCTCTACTTTGCCAGCTCCCAGCCATGGCGCTCCGCTTCCCGCTGCTGGTGAGTGCAGGGAGGTTGGGGAAAGGACGCCCCCTGCACTCACCGGCGGCGGGAAGCGGAGCGCCGTGGCTGGGAGCTGGCGGAGTGCAGTGGTCTGGGGCTGGGCTGCTCCGCTTCCGCCGCTGCCTGTGAGTGCTGGGGGGATCCCTTCCCCCAAGCCCCCTCCCCTGAGCGACACGGCTGGAAGTGGAGCGGGCTGCTCCCAGTCCCCCCGCTAATCACCCCGGCCACTCTGGGCCTGTGGGGCCCCCCAAAATGCCCCCCCTACAGCTCCTGCCTCCCAGACCTTGGGGGGAGGGGCAGGGGGAGGCCTGCTTTACCGCGTTGCATGCGAACACATGTTATATCGGGTCGCGTTATATCGGGGTAGAGGTGTAATAAAAAAAGGAAATTGAACACGTACTCCTGTATATACGCATTAGCCTGACAAACAGAGACTACAAGCATGGGGGATATTTTCACTTGTCACAGATCTGTCAGTAAAACATTACAGTTTTGCTTGTAATGTGTTAATATTTTCTCTCAAGTTTGTTTTCCTGCAATAAGTTTGTATTTGCTATACTGCAATGAATAAATATCACATAGCCCATGTTTCAGACACAAGTAATCTCACTTAGGGGTTCATACTGCTCTAGTGAGATCAATGGGAGCTTTGCAGTGGACTTCAATGGAATTTGGACCAGGCCTTTACTGCAAATGTTACCTGTCGCAGGCAAAAAAATCCAAGGAGGCTGAAGATGTTCTGAATGAGATGGTGTTCCAAGACATTGAGTACCCTGGGTATGATGACTTTAGAGCAGAGGCTTTTCTTCACCAGCAAAAGAAACAGGAATGCTTAAAAAAAGCAGAGGAGGCCTATCGCATGGGTATGAAGCCTGTGGCAACATTTTATGCACAACAGGTAAAAAGAAAAAAGTGCGTTGTGTTTTGATTTGAGGATGTACTAAGTACCCAGTTGAATGTGATTTGAACATGAATTCACCAACTGCACGTTTTGGATTTGCTTTATTATTAAACCTTCCAAAATATGCAAATCTTGGGAAGTCCCCCAACTATCACAGGTGCATTCATTGGTTAGAAAGTAGATTGTAGTTTTGCACTGCTCTGAAGGCTTTTGTAAAACCAATATTTATATAATGCAAATTTCTATTGAAAGTTTTAAAACTCTGAAATACTCATCACATCTTTACTATACAGTGATATAGAATTGTTACTATAAAATAATTTTTCTAGGGCTGTCGAGTTTTCTCAATTAACTCATGCGATTAACTAAAAAAATTAATTGTGATTAATTGCACTGTTAAACAATAGAATACCAATTGAAATGTATTAAATATTTTGCATGTTTTTCTACATTTTCAAATATATCTATTTCAGTTACAACACAGAATACCAAATGTACAGTGCTCATTTCAAGGTTCCTTCCCCACTCTGAACTCTAGGGTACAGATGTGGGGACCTGCATGAAAACCCCTAAGCTTATTTTTACCAGCTTAGGTTAAAACTTCCCCAAGGTACAAGCTATTTTACCTTTTGCCCTTGGACTTTACTGCTGCCACCACCAAGCGTCTTACAAATATATAACCGGAAAAGAGCCCGCTTGGAAACATCTTTCCCCCCAAAATCCTCCCAAACCCTACACCCACTTTCCTGGGGAAGGCTTGATAAAAATCCTCACCAATTTGCATCAGTGAACACAGACCCAAACCCTTGGATCTTAAGAACAATGAAAAAGCAATCAGGTTCTTAAAAGAAGAATTTTAATTGAAGAAAAAGAGTAAAAGAATCACCTCTGTAAAATCAGGATGGTAAATACCTTACAGGATAATCAGATTCAAAACATAGAGAATCCATCTAGGCAAAACCTTAAGTTACAAAAAGACACAAAAACAGGAATATACATTCCATTCAGCACAGCTTATCTTATCAGCCATTTAAACAAAACAGAATCTAACGCATATCTAGCTAGATTACTTACTAAGTTCTAAGACTCCATTCCTTTTCTGTTCCCGGCAAAAGCATCACACAGACAGAGAGAACCTTTGTTTCTCCCCCCCCTCCAGCTTTGAAAGTATCTTTTCTCCTCATTGGTCATTTTGGTCAGGTGCCAGCGAGGTTATCCTAGCTTCTTAACCCTTTACAGGTGAAAGGGTTTTTCCTCTGGCCAGGAGGGATTTTGAAGGTGTTTACCCTTCCCTTTATATTTATGACAGCTCACTTTATATTATTTTGGCTATATGAATCTTTAGCACATCTGACATGTAAATATCTTGCGACACTGGCTACAACGGGTGCCATGCAAATGCCTGTTCTCACTTTCAGGTGACATTGTCATTAAGAAGTGGGCAGCATTATCTCTCATAAATGTAAACAAACTTGTTTGAAGTAGGACTGAGTGGACTTGTAGGCGCCAAAGTTTTACATTGTTTTGTTTCTGAGTGCAGTTATGTAACAAAACATTTATAAGTTGCACTTTCATGATAAAGCGATTGCATTACAGTTCTTGTATGAGGTGAATTGAAAAATGCTATTTATTTTGTTTATCATTTTTACAGTGCAAATAGTTGTAATAAAAATAAATATAAAGTGAGCACTGTCACTTTGTATTCTGTGTTGTAATTGAAATTGATATATTTGAAAACGTAGAAAATATCAAAAAATATTTAAATAAATGGTATTTGATTATTGTTTAACAGCATGATTAATCACGATTATTTTTTAATTGCTTGACAGCTCTACATTTTTCTAATAGAATATTTAATATTTTATACATATTGTGTGGAATTTTAATACCCATTACTCATGTTGGTGAGTTGAGAAATTTTATTAAAATATTTAGTATCTGATTCTTTTTTTAAAAAGTGGCTTTGTTATATTTCTAATCTAGATATTGTTATGGCTTGTTCAGGAAGATTCTAAATAGTGGTTTCTGCATGATTATTGGACAGAAATATAATTTCAACTACTATCCTGCCTCTTCATCATGGACACAAATTATAAGTGAAATTTATAAATAATTTATTATAAAATTGCAAAATAATTTATTATAGGGCTTTTAGGGAAAAGCTAACTGTTACCTTCACTCTTGTGAAATACTTGCCTCTTGTGTTTAATTTTTTCTTTGTACTTTCAATTTGAGGCAAAAATTGTAAAAACTAGATTTTGTTTGTGAGCCTGAGTTTGAGAGTTGAATGTTACTGGTGTTTGCCTGTGCTTGCAGCCCCCTGCAAGTGAGGATTGCAGGGCTGGTATCTCTGAATCTGCCACTAATACTGGTCAGCCACTAGAGAAACTTTAAGACAAAATGTCACCTGCAATCTCTTCTTCTGCTTATTGCACCATCAGGCCAATATCCTAAGAGTATTTCCACAGTTCCTAAAACTGTACCTACAGACACCTTCAAGGTCACTCTTTGGTGCTACACTCCCTATAGTGGTGGTATCTGAGGGTTTTAGATGAAGTGATTGCACTAACAAAACAGAAGTAAATTTATAGCAGTTACAGGAAATACTCAAGATATCATGAATCAGAAATGCGGGACAACTGTAAACCAAGAGCCCAATCTTGCAGACACAATACCAGCTGTATTGCTTAGTGAGTAGTAAGTGTCTATGGCAGAGGTGGGCAAACTACGGCCCGTGGGCCACATCCAGCCCACAGGATCCTCCTGCCCGGCTCCTGAGCCCCTGGCCCGGGAGGCTCGCCCTGGGCCCTCCCCTGCTGTTCCCCCTCCCCCGCAACCTCAGCTCACAGCACCGCCGACGTAATGCTCTGGGCGGCGGGGCTGTGAGCTCTCGGGGCAGTGGAGCTGCAGAGCCCGGCCTGACCCGGTGCTCTGTGCTGTGCGGCGGCATGGCTGTAGCACCGCCAGCCACCGGTGCTCTAGGCAGGGAGCAGGGGGGTTGGATAGAGGGCAGGAGAATTCGAGGGGGTGGTCAGGGGCCAGGGATGTGGATAGGGGTCGGGGCGGTCAGAGGGCAGGAAATAGGGGGGTTGAATGGAGGCAGGGGTCCCGGGAGGGCAATCAAGAATGAGAGGAGGGTTTGGATGGGGCAGTGGGGAGCAGTCAGGGGCAAGGGTTTCGGGAGCGGTCAGGGGACAGGGAGCAGGGGGTGGTGGATGGGGCAGGAGTCCCAGGGGGGCCGTCAGGCGGCGAGAAGGAGGGGGGGTCGGATAGGGGTCGAGGGCTGGGCCACACCTGGCTGTTTGGGGAGGCATAGCCTCCCCTAACCGGCGCTTCATACAATTTTTGAAGCCCGATGTGGCCCTCAGGCCTAAAGGTTTGCCTGCTCCTGGTCTATGGGATTGGGCTCTTAGTTTGGGGTTGTTCCAGATTCCTGGTCCATGATAGACTCTCATAACTCAGGCTACTCATTGCAGAAATCACTGCATAGGTAATACATGTTTGTAAGTCTGCACTTGGGTCTGTAGTTTAATATCTCCTTTGCAAACCTCTTTTTATTTAAAACATCTTTCTAATTTTTTTTAAAGATTGTTTCTGTTCAGCTGCTCCCTTCTGTATTGACAGTTCCAGTGCTTGTTCTTTGTCTCTTCACCCTCTTCTCCTTAGCAGGCTGCACTATTCCCCTGATAGAGGTGCTGCCTCCATCATGGAAGATTTTTCATAAAGTAAACCAGGAGATTTGGCAGCTATGGAGGAAATGTTCACAACTGCATGGCTAGTCTGATCTGAATGAATACATTCTGTAGACTCAGACTAGATTTAAAGTATTTGAGAGGCTTGTTCTGGCCTGTGGGCCAATTGTTTGAGACTTCTGATTTAATGAATGTACAGCTAATATTTTCAAAAAGTACAATACCATTGTTAGGATAGAATATTAACTAACAAGTTAAAATTCAACAGTGAATGGGATTTATGTTAGTGTTCATGTAGACATCTTATACTGTTTATTTCTTTCTCTCTGGCTTTCCTTCGTTTTCTTGTCTGTCTTGCATTCTGATCTCTTCTCTGTGCAAGCTTTGACCAGTGTCCCATGAACGAGTTTGATTAAATCAGCACATGACTCCCTCTAAATAGGTTTTAGTGACACACTTGCAGAATTTCAGTTGTGATTATAGTTCACAGTTTGATGCAATGAAATTTAAAAACACCCTGCTTGTGCTGTCATCTTGAATCCTGCTAACCAGTATGGAGCTTAGATTAAGTCTTAAAATTTAACAGTTGATGTGTTTATGAATAAAGGGTCGCCTTCATGAGCAGAAGATGAAAGAAGCAAACCATGATGCTGCTGTGCAAATCTTTGAGAAAGTAAATGCATCCCTGCTGCCTGAGAATGTTTTGGATCTGCATGGTCTTCATGTAGATGAAGCCATTAATCACTTGTCCAGAGTACTACAGGAGAAAAGCCACGGTAGGAATAAACTAATAATCCACACACACAGTTCTCTTTTTGACACTACGCTCAGGAGGCCAAAGTAGAAAGAATACATTTTGTAAACAGGGAAATATAAGGGGTATGAATGTCACTCCATCCCCACTCCCTCCGTCGCTTTCTCTCCCCCACCCTCACTCACTTTTAGCGGGCTGGGTCAGGGGGTTGGGGTGCAGGAGGGGGTGAGGGCTCTAGGCTGGGGCCAAGGGGTTTGGAGCGTGGGAGTGGGGCTCCGGGCTGAGCCTGGGGCAGAGGGTTGGGGTGCAGGAGGGGGTGCGGGATGCAAACTCCGGGAGGGGGCTCAAGGCTGGGGGTTGGGGTGGGGGAGGGGGGCAGTTCCTGGGCAGCAGCGCAGGGGGGCTAAGGCAGGCTCCCTGCCTGCCACTGCCCCACGCCGCTCCTGGAAGTGGTCAGCTTGCTCCTGCAGCCCTTAGCAGGGGGCACATGGCTCCGGGTGCTGGCCCTCCCTGCAGGCACTGCCCCTGCAGCTCCCATTGGGCACAGTTCCCCGTTCCTGGACTATGGGAGCTGCGGGGACGGTGCTTGCAGGCAGGAGCAGTGCACGAAGACCCGTGGCATACCTCCCCACCCCCAGGGGCTGCAGGGGTTTGCTGGCCACTTCTGGGAGTGGCACTGGGCCAGGGCAGGCAGGGAGCCTGCCTTAGCCCCACTATGCTGCCGGACTTTTAGCGGCTGGAGATCACGATCGACTGTCAGAGGCTCCAGGATCGACCAGTTGATCGCAGTCTACCACTTGGTGACCACTGCTATAAACCTGAACCCCTGCTTACTAACATACTGTATATTTTCCCATTAATCCATAGAGTTTTAATTTCCCTCAGCTCAATACTTATTGTCAGCAGCTCTGGAATGCTGGTAGAGTCGTCCTTGCTCAGTAGCCGCCTAACTCTGAAATATTTATTTATTTGTTTCAGTTTACATAAAAAGAGACCCATCCTAGACTCTAGGTGCTTTGAAAGTTGTCAAAGATCACAGATAATACGAAAAAGAAGTAGATAAAGGGGAGGAGCAAGATTAGGATAGCTCCTATACAAAGTGCCAATCTGTAAGTGTTCCCTTCAGTTTAAAGAAAGAAAGAAAGAAAAAGTTAGCACCTCCAATTATTTAGTTATAAAATCCAGATTAATTCAACTCTTCCTTCCCCTCCCCCAGTAGTCCCCATCCAGAGGATATAGTAATAGTAGATTACTGGCACCTTTTCTAGAGGCAGAAGATTTGTGACTACTAGCGAAGGCCTAGAGAAAAGCCCAAGTTAGAGCCCATACTGATGTATTGAAATGCTATATTGATCCTTAGGATGTTCCCAAGAACCTACTCCAATGTTTGAGAAATTACTACCTTGCTAGTCTGACTTTGATTCAGAGGTTAAAAATTAATGTACAGTTTCATGTTTCTGTCTCGTCCTATCTGAGTGTGTCTTGTGAAAATTATTTCAGTTAAAAAATTTCCTCGTGCAAAACTGATATGATTTGTTTAGATTTAAGAATTTTGCTTCATGTTCATGATGAGTTTGTTCTTGTAAACATGTTCTGTACTAAAAGATCTGTTTTTTACTGTGCTCTTTTACTATCTTATGTTCTAACTGGCTGTAAATTCCAAGTACAGGTCTGACATGAATAATGAATGATGTTGCTATAAAATCATGAGGTTTCAGTGACAGAGCACAATGTGTAGGTTTCAAGATATAGTCCAGATTTGAACAGTTCATTCAGACATTTTTCTTAAACTCTAAAGGCAAATTGAATTTACTTCTTATGCCAGAGGAAAAATGGATGGTAATGATGCATACTTAACAGTTAAAGCTAATGTAGGAAAACAGAATTATAAATCACTGTGGTGAAAATTTTCAGATGTACGGATAAGAAAGTTCTGTTAAATGCTGAGTCTTTTCAGAGAGAACATTTTAACCGTTACAATTCCTCCTGTAACAGAGTACAAGCAGACTGGTGGTAAACCATATCTGTGTGTGATCACGGGAAGAGGAAACCATAGCCAGGGAGGAGTTGCTCGTATCAAACCAGCAGCCACTAAATACCTCACAAGCCACAACTTCAGGTGAGCTTAGATTTCTGTTACTGATATTTTGAAACAACATTCAGCTAACTAAACACTGAAATGTGTTTTAGAAAACTATACAATTTGTAAAATAATTAAGGCAGATCAACTATCCTAATAGTTAAGGTTGCCAGGCATCCGGTTTTTGACTGGAACGCCCAGTCAAAAAGGGACACTGGCGACTCCGATCAGCACTGCAGACCAGGCTGCTAGAAGTCTGGTCTGCTGCAGCAGCCAGCTCTTTGTGGTTTCTGGAAGTGGCTGGCATGTCCCTCCGGATCATAGGCGCAGGGGCAGTCAAGGGGCTCTGCACACTGCACCCGCCCCCTACAGCTCCCATTGGCCGGGAACCATAGCACCAGAACCCTCTGGCTGTCACTGTGCCTAGGAGCCAGAGGGATATGCCTGCCGCTACCGGGAGTCTCCTGCACTAAGCAGCGCCCAGAGCCTGCACCCCAAACTCCCTCCGCACCCTAACCCTGAGCTCCCTTCCTCTCCCAAACTGTTTCCCAGAGCCTGTACCCCCTCCCACACCCCAACCTCCCGCGCCAGCCCTGAGCCCTCTGCAACATCCAAACTCCCTCCCAGAGCCTGAACCCCTCCCGCACTTGGCCCCACCCCAGAGCCCCTTCCTGCATCCCAAACCCCTCATCCCTGGCCCTATCCCAGAGCCCGCACCCCAAGCTGGAGCCCTCACCCCCGGCAACCCCAATCCCCTGCCCCAGCCCGGAGCCCCCTCCCACACCCTGAACCCCTAATTTCTGGCCCCACCTCGGAGCCTACACTCCCAGCCCAGAGCCCATCCCCCGCCTCACCCGGAACCCCCTCCCATACTCCGAACCCCTTGGCCCCATCTCCAAGCCCGGAGGCTCCTGAACCCCAAACTCTCATTCCCGGCGCCACCCCAGAGCCCACAACCCCAGCGAGAGCCCTCAACCCCTCCTGCACCCCTGCCCCAGCCTAGTGAAAATGAGTGAATGAGCAAGTGTGGGAGAGCACGAGCGATGGGGGGAGGGAGGATGGAGTGAATGGGGGCAGGGCATCGGGAAAGGCAGGGTCTCAGGGCAGGGGGCAGGGCAAGGGTGTTTGGTTTTCTGCAATCAGAAAGTTGGCAACCGTATAATAGTTCCAGTGGAGATAAAATTTCATGACATAAAACTGTCCCATAAGGGAAGTTCGATACAGTTTTCTTCTGTCCACATTTACTTTGGAAGGTAGATGACAACATTAGATGAGTTTGTTTTTGTGTACATAATTGAGTTACTGTCAAGATTACGCCAAAGACCCCTTTTAGTCCCTCACAAGTACATCCCTCAGGTGACAAGCCTGGCTTCCTGCATCTTACCCTGGGAGGAACCCCCTAGTCCATCCACTCTTAGGCTGGATGTCTGGGCTGCAGCCCCAGTCCCCAGCCAAGTTAACAACGCAAGTTCAACTGGCATCTGTAAGAGTTTCCCTTTTGGAGTCTGTGACAGCTCACATTTGCATTTGCAGTGGCACAGAACCAGCATCTTCGAAACAATGTATTCATTTCCAAACAATACAAAGCATATGGTGCAAAGAGTAAAAATAATGAGGCCTATACATGTGGATATTACTTAGACCTTTTAAAGTTTTCCCCTCAGCCCAGCTGATTCTGTCTTTTGAGTTGGGAGAAGCAGACTGCACTTCCGGAGTTTTTACCTCCCTCCTTCTATGTGAGTTTGCTTGCCTGTGAGCTTTTCACTGACACACACCGGGAGCCTTTCTCAGATCACCCAACCCTTCCTCCTTTTTTCTAGGATCTTGAGGTTTTAGATCTCCTTTGATCCAAGGTTTAGGCTTCTGAAGAGTAAACCATTCTAACCTGGATGGAGCCAGACTGGTAGTTTCTTCTCTATTAATGGCTCAGCCATTGTTATCTTGGCTGCTTTGAAGGTGTGTTCCTGAGGCGGTTTTATCTTTGATATCGTTATCTTTGCTATTGTTAACTCATAGCAAGTAACCCATCATAATCAACCACACAGAAGCCTGCACGTATTCGTAAAAAATACAGATATTTCCCAGTTTGTCACTATTACCCATTTCCAATCAGTATTACCAGTCCGTGAAGGGAAGCAAATACTTAGAAACATATTAAAATTAAGATTTGTATTAAGAATGTATACACGCATGCCAAACATTTCATATGCTTACCCATACTTTTAAAATCTATAAGCTTTTTTTTTCCAGAATACTCTTAAACTATCATTGAATCCGAGAAATAAGATAGAGAACATACCTATTAGTTCATCCAGCAAATTGACAGGGCAGTATTATTCCCTGTTGTGCTTTGTTTAGTTCTTTGACCAGTCATTAGAGATGTCTGCACCGAGGTGATAGAGGAGCACTCACATTGAGAGGGTGCAGGATTTTTACCACCTTGTCTTTAACTTTGTGATCTGTTTGCCAGGTGGTTAAAAAGCTCATTGAAAATCTGTTTGTCTTATTTTTCCTTAGGTGTACTACCTTGCTTTTTACTAAAATGAATCCAATTTTTTATTTTATGACCGTGTTTCTGATCTCTTTAGGTCCCTTTTTATTTCTTTGTCCTAACAATCCTCCAATTCTGAATAATCTGTAAAGTTTGTTAAACATCTTCATTATGATGATCTCTAAAAAGGATGAAGTACAATCAGTTTAACATCAACACGGCAGTGCCACCCTAGACACCTCTCTCTGATAAATGACAATGTCTAAAATCAATCCAAGTTTGTCTACCAAAATTTGTACTTTATAAATTCATGACGCGGAGTTTGGTCAACACTACACACTTCTGAAAAATCCTACCATCAATATTGTGTGATCTTTCTTTTTCCCACCCTTAATGTTGGTTTCATTATCCTATTAGGAGTTGAAGTTAGATTTACAGGATGGCAGTTACTGGAATCCTCTTCTTTCACTTTCTGAAGATGAGTACCACACTTGCTTTTCTTCAGAAGACTAGGGGAGAGTGGGAAAGATAAAAGCATAGTAGATATAAGGAGGAGGATTGGACAATCTTTTTTCTCTCTCCCGTTCCAGTTGCCAAAACCCTCCTGTTCACAGCTCTCTTACCATACCAAAACCACCCCATGTAAAACCTTCCACTCTCTATATAGAGGATGTCCTGATTTCTTCACTTTGGAAATCTTGTCACCCTACTCCTGGATGACAACCTTATTCACTTTCTAGGACTAGGAAATATGGTGCTGGCATAATATAAATTTTGAATCTTAATTTCTTCTCGTTTAACAGGTTCACAGAAATAAAACCAGGCTGTCTGAAAGTCATGCTGAAGTAAAAGGATGTGAAGAAGGGGGGTGTGAAACTAGAAATTTTAAACACTGTCAGTAATTATAACTTAATGTACTTCAAAAACAGTATTTTATTAGAAATGTCTTCAACTTATTTTATAGCAGTTAGTTTTGTCAGCATGTGTTTCCAACAAAATGGTAAGAGTGAAGTGTATTTTTTCGTAACTCCAAAGGGAAGACCCTTTTACAGAGATTACAATATGAGAAGTACAGACCTACAGTACTGCTAAACAATGTGAGAAGTATAGACCTACAATACTGCTGAGCAATAGATGAGGATTTAAAGAGAAATTAGGGTCCCATTTTCAAACACTGCTTCCTTCTCAGTGCAGACAGAGCCTAAGGTTATCTCTGGCCCAATACATTTTAATAGTTGTGGATTTGGTAACTTTAAAATATACACAGTAAAAGTTTAAAGATAATTATTGTGTATTTTAGAATTTTGAGTTGAGATTTTCAAAGGAGCGAGGTATCCAACCCTCATGGAAATTTTAAACCCAAGGCAGGTGGGTGCCTAACACTCAAAGGCTCTTTTTGAAAATCTGAGCCATGATCTTTAAATGGTGGTTTCTTGAAAATATGGGCCAGTTCTGCTGTCCTTATTCATACACAACTCTTCTTGAAGTCAATAGGAGTTGTGTGTTATAAGGAGTCTAGATTGGGACCTAAAGTCTGTTAGGAAATTTTATTAATGCACCTTAATTCTTTAAGGAGAAAAACATAACCCCATAGTCTCATCTCTGCCTACATTTTATCTGTGTATAATAAAATAAATAAATAAGGGAGAAAAATTGGTACTTCTCCAGTAGTAAATATTATGTTTTAACTGCATGGCATTTCAAGCACATTTTCTAGTAGGAAAACAGATTATAGTAGTATAGTGGTAATTGCTCAACTGGAAAGATCAGATTAGAGGAAGAATTCCTTTGACATTAGCGGTTCTTCAGGATCCAGAAAATGTGCTTATAATGCTTTTGCCCCTGTCCCCCCCATACTTAGAAGATATTTTTCAGTAAACTGAGTGTGTATTTTAAGAACAAAATGGAACATCTTAAAATATGCTTTTATTATAGTATGTAACAGCCTTGAAAATTGAGAGGCATAAATTTCCTTTAATATAATAGTTTTTAAAGCTTTGCTATGAAACATTTTCATAACAATTGAGTTATGTACTGGAAATAATGTTGTTAGGTGAATGTGAGGTATTTTTCATATTCTTAAGTTATTATGTCAGTAAATTTGGGAGGGGGGAATTTCAAAACAGTACCCTTTGTGCTCACACACAGTTGTACGCACACAAATATTAGGATTTACACGCACCACCCCATTTATATGTGCCATTGAGGCCTTGGGGGTCAGGCAGGCTTGTATTCCTAGCCTGGGATGCCTCCAGTGCCGCAGTGTCCAGGCTGTTATGTTTAGCATGCTAGCTTGAGCTGAGCTAGCATGAGTCTGTCTACCCATGCTAGGAATCATGCCTCCCAGCTGCAGTGTAGACATAGTCTGTAATAACTGTCTTTTGGTTTGTGGGTACTTATGTACACTGTTTGTCTCTCCACTTTAGCTCTCTGTCCTGTTCCTGTAGGCAAAGTGTTCAAATATAAAGGAACCCTGCTCTTCAAGTCCTTAAGAGCAGAGTTCTTTTTATGCTTCTGGACTGTGCACTAGTGGCCTGAATGTGATAATAGGCAGTAGTGTCATACCATAAGATAAATAGATCCTTCTCCATGGAAATCAATGGCCAAACTTCCATTGATTTCAGTGGTGTATGATCAAACCCTAAGGTACCAATTAAGCAATGCATTTTAAACATGTGCTTAAGTCTCATTAAAGCAATGGGACTTAAGTATTCTGCTTTGCTGAATAGTGACCTAAAAAGGAGGAGAAAAACAGAGTGGAAGAGGAGTGGTGGATATACAAAAAACCTCCTCTCTATCTTGGATTATTTGCCTAGATGTCCAGAAGAAACATTGAAACTTTTTTTCATTTTATAGCCTTTGTTTTAGGAGCCCAATAATTTATTTTATAATGGGAAGAACTGTTTTAAATAACTGTATTTTACAATATTTTGAAGTAGGTAAAATTTTTGGGACTTCCAGCCTTTACGGTGTCCTTTTAAGAAGAAACCAGTGACATAATTTTTACTGTGAAAATTTCAAACCTTAAAGTATTACCATCAGCACTCTGAAAGAACATAGACTGTTAAAATAAATGTGCACCAGTTTCTTCTTTTCCTTTTATTTAACAGGACACTGTAGAGGTTAGTAGGCCATGACTCCTTTCTTTTAAAAGTACTTGTTCATAAAGTTCACTCAATTTGTTAAATTAAAAAAATGCTTCCAAACTTTTTCCTAAAGAAAAGTTAATGTCAGCAGCTTAGTATTCATGAGCAAACCTCAATAACAGACCAGTATATGCACATGCAATGAAAGAAACATGATTCTGTAAAGGAACAGATTTGTTTAAAAAAAATTAAAGATCATCTTTCAGATTTCCAGGGATTATATAAATAGTAAGGCAAAACTGATTTTTAAAATACTTATAAAAATACTTTGATGGTCCTTTTTACAAATGCTTTTGTTTTTCTTTTATAGTTTGTGGTTCAATTTCTTTTAAACTTTAAATATTTTTCTAGACTTAGTTAGGGCATCTTAAACACAGTCATAGTGGTACATTTTTGAGGTTAAGAAGCCCTCTTCACAGAATTTGAAGAGAGGATGGAGTAGAACACACTGAAAAAGAAGAGTACTTTGACTTTTCACAGTTCTGTGGCAGCAAGGTTATTTTTCTTTAAAAAGAAAAAGATCTTGCTATCTCAACTAATGAGCAAGCTCTGATGAGAATTAAATGACTGATACCCATGAAAGTGCACGTAATAAAAGTACAGGGTTGCAGCTATCAGTTGTAAAAGTTATTAGGACATGTATAATAGAGGATATACACTTCTATTTTTTAAATTAGAATATGAAAAAAGAATTTTATTTGTATAAAGTTGTACATTTACTGTTAACTATCATGCTCATTTTTACTGGAATACAGTTTTGTAATTTGCATTTAGGGTTTCTTATGTCAAAATGAATTTGCAAATGAAATCTAGATTAATAAAGGAATTTTACCACAAACATGATCTTTAGTCTTTCCTTCAAAGACTAACATTGTCAACGTTTGAAATAAAATAAAATGTAGTTGTGGAGTTTTGTAAGAAAGCTTGTCTTGACTTCAGGAAAGAAACAATCTTCTGGGATACAAAGTAACAGATTCGTGGTCTAATTTTCAGTGATGTGAATGGAAAGTGAGTGCTCAGCATCTCTGAAAATCAGGTTAGTGGTTCAGTATTCCTTTGTTTTTTTCAGTAGCTGAAAGGAAGCCAAATAATACTAGATCCTTCTGTGTTCTGCACAGGTGAACTAGAGAGAGTGTCACAATAAAATGCCCCCTCCCGCATGGGGTCCCCTGGGTAAGCACCAGCGTTGTATATTGCTAACGCCTTTATATGCATTGGGAAGTATCTTGGGAAGGGTTGAAGGTGTGAGTGTGGAATGGAAGATTCCTTTGCAGGTTACAAGAGGCCGAAGGGAGAAAGGAATGGGTTAACTCAGCGATCCAGCAAGGCCCAAAGATAAGGAATGAAACTGTAGCTCAAGGCCAGCGTTCACAAACAAGCTCTCTGCTGCCAAACAGCCAGAAGCCTGTATCTCAAACCCCAGCCAGCTGTGAGAAAGGGAGAACTGAGCCAGACAGAACTGAAGGGGTTGCAAAACCAGTAAGATTGCGAAGGCCAGTGAGTTGAAAAACAACAGTCTCGCAAACCTGAAACCGGTGTGTTTTGGGGAAACTAAGAAAGCCGCGGAAGACCGGCTCGGACTGGTACCAAGAGCACAGGGGGCGAAGGTCCTTGGACGAAAATGCCCCCGGAAGAACCCAGGGCTTAAAACCCTCCCGAGAGCTGAAGCAAGTCAGAGATTTACAGCGGGCCCTAGATGATCTGTGCACAGGGCAGAACTCTCGTCTACCCTTCCCCCGCTCTTCTTCTTACGTTACACCCAGGCTTGGCCAGCCTTGGGTTGTGCATGTGTAAGTATGAAAGTGGGTTAGGGCTCAGGCACTAACGCTTTCTTCCTCCCTCCCTCCGAGTGACGTGGGGTGTGCCCAGCACTCATCGTTATTTGGTTAATAAAGGTTTAAACTTAGTCACTTGGTGTGCTCCTTCATCTTCTCCCCTAAAGATCCTGCAGCCTCAGCCTGATTACCTGAAGCCCCAGGCATACTGATAACATAAATCTGTCACAAGAGAAAGGTAGAAGGGAGCCATTTCTCACCCACCCCCAGTGCACCTCTGCAGCCGCAGGGTAAGATAGATTCCAACCTTGTGTCAAGAGAGCGCTAGGAACTGAGAGTCCAGCTGCCATACTTACAGCCACTTTACAAACTCCAGGGGGCAAAGAGATGCAGCTGGTGGCATGTGTGTATGCTAATGCTAGGGTGAAGTACATGCTGAGGTTGGCACTGTTCCCTTGGCCTGGCCTGAGCCATCCTGTTCTGTACAGGCAAGTTGGCTCTGGTAACTAATGGGTGACATGCTATGCTTCATCCTTATAAATATTTAGCTCCAGCAGTTGAGGACAAGAATTAGTCCTTATCACCCAGAGGAGAAAGAAGAGTATCAAGAGCCTGAGTAATCCCTGAGGGGTTTTATTGATTCATCTTCACCTGTAGTCAGCAGAAGGTCACTCAGTACCTTACAAGACTTGACCCTAAGTCTACATTGATCAGGAGACTTCAATAGGTAAGGAGGCAGCCTATCAAGTTTGGAATCCTAAATTAAAGCACAGGGCCACTCTCTTCCTGTGGCTGAAAAGGTGATAGCAAAGCTAATGAAATTTTTATTTTCATTGCTGTGCATGGAGTTTCTTACTTCTAGTGCACCTATATGTGCATACACACACACACAACCCATCCCCAACACTAAGAGAACATTATTAAGGTTGCAAAGTCAAGCACTCAGATGTTAGGAAATGCCAGAATTAAGGTTGCCAGTGTAACCTTAATTCATCTTCCTTCTGTGCATTCTGATAGTCTTTAATTACATGGTCACATACTGTTTTTTCCACAGGACCCCTGCCTCATTCAGTGCACAAGACGGATGGTGCTCACTGAATGAGCAGCTATTCAATATTTAGTTTTCTCATTGTTCAATGTGGTGCCCCAGCTCTTATTTAGAGCACATGAGTCAAACCCTGATCTGAATACAGAATTATTAATTTCCTCATGGGCTTTTCTCTGTCCCTTGTCACTATAGTATGAGTGCTTCGCAAGTGTTAATGAAGGTATTTTTGCACCACTGCTGTGAGATGGAGTGGTAATTCCCATTTTACAGATGGGGAACTGAGGCACAAAGAGATGAAGGTCAAAAGTATTCACTAATTTTGGATGCCCAGTTTGAGATGCCTGACATGATTTTTCAGAGTCCTTAGCATTATACAGTATTAAATGTGTTTGAAGCACAGCTCCCAGGCACTTCAGATCTAAATGTGAGCACTTAGCACTTCTGCAAATCAGACCCAACAGTCTCCATGTCAGGCACCCAGAAAATGAACGCAGAAGTAGTCGCTACCTGTAAAAAGTTTGTTTTAAGTGACTTGTCTAGCATCATATAGTAGAACTCTGTGGCGGCAGCAGGATAGAATCCAGTTCTCCAGGGAAGCATTCACTTAGCTTAACCATGCCTGTCTCCTCATGGCTATCTAGCCGTCAGCTCACACGCAACTTGTCTGAACTAGAACTCCTAATCTTTCCCCCACAAGTCCTCCTACCTCCTTTCTCAATTACTATGTAAAACACGGCCATCCTGCCTGACAGTCCCATAATCTGGGCATCATTTGATCAGAGACCTCTGTCTAGGTCCTCATATCCAGGCTATATTTAAAATTTCATGCAGATTTTTCTTCTACATAACATCTCTTAAGATATGGCTTCTCCTATCCATTCACACAGCTAAAACTTGTGTCCAGGCTCTCATCTCGCATCTCAGTTACTGCAACATCCTTCTCTCTGGCCCTGACAAATTAAGTCTTGCGCCAGTCATAGCCATTCAGAATGCTGCTGCAAAGATATTTTTTCTAGCCTGTCGCTTTGACCATGTCACCCCCCTCTGAATCCCTTTGCTGGTGCCCCCTTCTCTGTCACATCACATGTTAGTTGTTTCCCTTTCAAGGTCCTTCATGGCCTATCCCCATCCTACCTATAATTCACTATCATAATGTCAATTCCTGCCTCCAATCAGCCCACGATGCCAGCCTCCATTGCCCACATGTTAAATTTTCTAACAAGCACATTCATACTTTCTCCCATGCTGCCCTTCATGTTTGGGAGGAACTCCCTGTGAACATCTACAAAGCTACCTCCTTCAAATCCCTCTTTAAAACTCCCCTTTGCCACGATGCCTACAAAAACATGACAATGGTTAGGCCTTGCCTATAATACAAGTTCTTGCACTACCCTCACCGCTGGTTTCTCAGTGCCTTCCAGTGGTGCACGAAGCAGTGTTACTCATGTATCGCATGTGGTTCATTATCTCTCGTCCTCTCTCTGGGGGGAGAATGTTGTGTGCAGCGTAGTGATTTGTTTTGATAGGATAGGGTTTTTCAGGAGGGAGGTTGTTATTAATATGTACATGCTGTTTCGTGATTATGTTGGAGATGGCACATCAAAGAAGTGCTCCTTGCGCTTGGAAAGGAAGATTGTGATGTCCTTAGCTCTTGAGTGAGTTTGTTCCACTGTCTTGGACCTGCACAGTTGATTAACCTGCAATGAAGGATAGCAGTACATGTACATATTGACTGTCTTTTTCTTCTGTGTATGCGCAGCCCTTAGCAAAATGAAGTCCTTGTCCATGGCTGAGGCTCCTAGGGGCTATGATATTACAAATAATAATAATAGGGCCAGAGTACATCGCCACAGTACATTGTTGGAATGGCGGGGAAGGGTGGGTCAGCGGTTAGGGCACTGGCTTAGGACATGGGAGTCCTGGTTCAGTTCACTGCACCACAACGGGCAAGTCACCAAGCCTCTCTGTGCTTCAGTTCCCAATCTGTAAAATGGGGATAATACACAGGGATGTCATGAGATCTACTGATGAAAAGTAGAAATAGGCATTATTATTAAAATACTCAATTTGCAGTTAAATTATTGAAATTTGTATTCATAGGAAAATATTTTAAAAGGTTCATTTATTTTCAATTGTCATTTTATTGTGATGGCTGCGTGTACCACACACACACACCTCTCAGTCCACCCCTTTTAAAAGGGTGTCGGCACTTGAAGTTCTATACATGCTACTTTATATGAAGAGGAGAGTCTTGTATTCCATGTTGGACGCTTTATAAATTAATTTAAAACTGCTTCTTTAATTGAAATAATTTAATGCAGCAACTCTTTTACAGTCTTGACCATCTTTCTCCTCTGGACCTTTCTATTGCTATCAGTAATCACTGCACTGCCAAAAGCCTGTCATACCAAAAGAAAGTCTTTGGCAGAACCAGAATCCTGGCTCAGAAGGCAGATGAACAGAGAAAAATGGACAAGGAATGTTGGTCAGTAGAGAGCTACTGCCCTCAGGATTCTATAAACTAAGAAAGCTGGTCTCCGAGACACCTTGACTTTTCTACCCTACCATAGATCTGGTTAATCTGATCCTGCCATGTATAAATAGGGGAGGAGGTAAGAAACTCTGCTCATCTCTGCCTAAATTGGAAATGGGATACTATCTCAGTTGTCTCTACCAAATCTAGCTTTCCTAGGACATAGACTGTGCCCTCAAACCAGACTCCCCCACCTAGATGAGCAACTTTGAGAACTGAGGATTTATTGAATTAAACATGAATAATACAAATGGGTCAGCATTTTTTGTTACTTATTTTTATGTTAACTTCAGATAATGTAGCTCCCATATTTTTTCTATGATATAGATGTTTGTCTTGACAACATTATTTTAACTGTAGAAGTTGAAAGGGGGATTGGAAGTCTTGGCAGCTTGTTCAGGAAAAATGGGAGCTTTGGTACCAAGTTATGTAGCAGGCACATTCAGTGGCTTTGAAATCACAAAAAATGCAGAACATTGCTTATAACAAAGAATTTGGCAAAACAGCAGTGTGTCTTTACCACCACTAGAGGTCACAGTTGATATAACACAAGGTCTGGCCCTTAGGATTTTTTTTTTTAAGTTGTTGTTATTTATACCGTTAAAAGACAGAGAAAAGATCCACCATATTGCTCCGTACCCCGTCCCGCCTCCCTACCCTCCCAGGTTGTTTTGTTACCTTTTTCATTGTGTTAGGTCTAAAATTAGATTGCAAGTTCCTTTGGGGCAGGGACTGTTTGCTTATTTATACTCCAAGCTGCCTGGCACACTTTTGGGCACAGGAAAATACTAGAAAAAGTGTATAAAATATTAAACAGATTTACAATATCACCCGTCACATTAAAATCAGCAGATTGATGTAGCCTTTTGGCTTTGTGGTAAGCTTTTGGATGTGAGGTTTCTTTTTTCTTTTTTGATTTCTACAATGTTGAAAGCAAATGGAGTCAGCCTTAGCATTTTTGCACAGGCCCAAGAAACAATTCCACCACTGATGCACTTCTACGCACAGCATTGGCCTACAGAATTTGGGAGTATGAGTAAAATGAATCTTTTGGATACACCCCAAACTTAAGTCTAATGGTCTAATGTCGGCAGCTGGGTGATCCAGATTCTAATGCTCGCTCTGCCACAAAATGTGTGTAGGCCCTGGGGCAAGACACACTCTGTGCCTTAATTCCCCATCTGTAAAATGAGGATAATAATACTTCCTCCTAACCTTTGTCTGTCTGGTCTTTTCAGATCCTCTCTGCTCCTCCGTGTTTATCATCTTCCTCTATGCATTTGTGTAGCACTTGCAACAATGGGGCCCCATTATTGGCTGGGGCCTGTAGGTACTATTGAATAACAATAACATTAAGTGTGTATGTATGATAGAGGCAGAATTTTTATCTCCTCCTGCCCTAGCCCATTACTTCCTAGTAGGATAGTGGAGTCCAGCTGCTTGGTCTTTTTATCCCTAGTGATCAGTTGTGCTTGGGATATGGCTACTTTTAAAACGCTATTGGGGCACAGCTGCAGCAGTGCAACTGTGCTGCTGTAGAGATTCAGTGTACACACGTACTACAGCGATGGGATGGGTTCTTTCTTGTAGTTAATCCACCTCCTGAGGCGGTAGCTAGATGGATGGAAGCGCTGTCTACACCGGGGGGGAAATCAGCATAGCTACATCTCTCGGGGTGTGGACGTAGTTATGCTGATGTAAGTTTTCAGTGTAGACCAATCCTGTTTGCATTTACAACTTATATCATCATAGCTATGTCAGTCAGGCGTGCGGGGACAAAATCCCCATTGTAGTCGCGGCTGTGCTGATAGAAGACCGCTTCTGTCAGCACAGCTAATGTCATTCGAGGTGGTGTTCCTACACTGACCAAAAAACCCCTCCTTCTGTTGGTGTGTAGGCCGTGTCTACACTAGGGGGCTACGCCAGCACAGGCTTTTTAGTGCCGATATAGCTTTTGTTTACGAGGAAAAGGGCAAGAAAAGATGTTTAAACAAAAACGGAGTGTCTTCCTTACATATCTGGTTCCCCCAAATAAGGGGCTCTTGTGACTTTGGGCTTTGTCAGAGCCAAAGACCTGCTCTGTGGTGAGTGTTTTTTTAATACACAAATCTCTCGCTCTCTATAAGTTTAGTATATTACTAGGGTTTTTTTTAAAGTCCTCAACTGGCATTCCAGAATAAGATTACAAGCAGTACACACTCTCTTTTGACCCTTATCCTCGTATTAATTATTCTCTACTGATTTTACACTGTTATTCTCCACTTACTATATATCTTGCCTGGTGTATGTGAGTGCGTGGGAGGGGCTGGAGTTGAGCTGCCCATTATGAAAGGGTTGTGGTTTTCTTGGGCGCGGTAGTGCAGTTTTTGTATTTGTATTAGTCACTGGAGGAGACAGGAAAGGCAGGCGGTTGGGTATTGGAGGCTCTTGGGGTCAGTGGATTGTATGTATGTGTGTTCTGATCATGAGAGCCTGTAAAAGAGAAAGTATTTTTCTAGAGAAAGGATGATGGTGGCTCAAGAGCAGGTCCCATTTCCTTTCAGCTACCCCAACTCCTGTGAGCAGGGTGGATCAGAAACTGTTCTGAAGCTACAAAATAGCCACAGCGCTTGCTAATGCAGCCAATAGCAACCTGCATTTTAATCCGCTGCTGAAGTACGTCCCACGGTGAGTTAAATTTCACAGTCATCTGTACTTGAATTGTGGGCAAAAAGCTGGTGGACTCCCCCATTACGTCACACGTTCACGCTCCACAACCCTTCTCCCCTAATAAAACCCTCAGAACCAAACCCCAAAGTTATGCCATCTCTTTTCCCTACCAAAATAAAGGTAGGGGTCAAGTTTTTCACAGTTCTCTTTCAGCATTTTTCTTTTCTTATTTCCCCTCTCCACTTCCCCTACCCCCCAACCTGCAGCAATGAGAAAGGGAAAGGCTGCACAACCATCTCTGCCAGCCCAATAATTCTAGTGCTAAGAATGTGGAAAGTTGACCCTTCATGGAAGTTATAGAATAGTTTTCACAGCAGATGGGACTATCATAAAGAAAATCAGAAATTCCTCCTTCGCCCTACCATAGCCCAGGATTGTTTACATGTTCACTACACATGTGATGTGATATAATAATACCAAGCTCCGATATAGTGCTTTTCAGCAGTAGATCTGAAAGCGCTTTGGTCTTTAATGTATTTATTCTCACTACACCCCTGTGAGATAGGAATGGGGAATTGAGCTACAGAGACATTATGACTTGCCTAAATTGAAGAGGAAAAATATCACTTTCCTGTCGCTTATGAAATAGAAATGTCAGCATATGCTTTGAAATAAATAAATAAACGGCATAATGTGTCAAGCTAGATGCTGCCCTGCATTTGGACAGATTTGTGCTGCTTTAAGTCTGGCTGATCCAACTGCAGGAGGAAGGCCCCAGTGCAAGGCGACAGTCAGGCGGTGTAGGGCCCCACTCTGTAGCTCTTATGCCACCCACTTGCTTTCCAACTGGGCAGGGCAGATGATGCGGCTATGGGCACCTGTTGTGCTCTGGTGATCTCATATACAAATAAACAAATTAGCTGAAATGGTGACTTGGGGCTGTAAATAGCTCTAAATAGCCAAGACTGACAGAGGGTGGGGGAAATTAAGTGTTTTCACTGTTTTACAGAGTCTCAAAGAGATCAAGTCTCACACACATGCAAAGTAACACATGAATGCATATATGGGAATTAGTACATCTTTACACACACCGTTTTAACTTTGAAGAGGCGAATTGATCTTGTTTTCAAAGGTTTTATTTTTTTTATGGTAGAACATCAGTGGAAATAATATTTAAACTGGGAAGGGGGGAATTAAGTAACTGTAAATGTACAGCTGAACAGAATTCCAAGTTGAAACCATTTAAAAGAAATGAGAAGTAGAATTTCACAGTACCACATAGGAAGGCTTGTACAAAATAGCTTAGTCCAAGCTGCACATGCCACTACTTCTTTATTGTCATCATGATGGGAATTCCTGTGGAAAGTTATCACATTTTTTTCTGCCCGCCAAAATGTCAAAAGCAAAAGGTGTAAATATTAGACTGGGCGCACAACATAGAGTACATACAAACAGTCCTCAGTATTTGATTTGATTTGATTTATTAGTAACCAATAAGTAGGAGAAACTATTTAAAAGTGGTAAGGAAACAATTCAACACTTCTCATATTAAAAAGCAGATTATAGAGCAGATGTGGGCAAACTATGGTCTGCGGGACCCTCCTGCCTGGCCCCTGAGCTCCTGGCCCGGGAGGCTCGCCCCCCTCCGACCCCTTCTCCGCAGTTCCCCCTCTCCCGCAGCCTCAGCTCACTGTGCCGCCAGCGCAATGTTCTGGGCAACGGGGCTTTGAGCTCTTGCTGGGCAGCACAGCTGCAGAGCCGCAGCCTGACCCGGGGCTCTGTGCTGCGCGGTGACGTGGCTGGCTCCAGCTGGGCGGCACAGCTGCCTGGCCTGGTGCTCTGGTTGGCACGGCTGCAGCACCACCAGCCACCAGTGCTCCAGACAACGCGGTAAGGGGGCAGGGAGCAGGGTAGGCTTGGAGAGAGGGCAGGGGAGTTTGGGGTGGTGGTCAGGGGGCGGGGGTGTGGATGGGGGGTGGGGTGGTCAGAGGGCGGGAAAACAGGGGGGTTGAATGGGGGCAGGGGTCCCGGGGGGGCAGTCAGGAAGGAGAGGGGGGTTGGATGGGGCGGCGGGGGGCAGTCAGGGGCAGGGGCAGGGGTTCTGGGGGCGGTCAGGGGACAGGGAAAAGGGGTGGTTGAATGGGGCAGGGGTTCGAGGGGGGCAGTCAGGAATGAGAGGAGGGGTTGGATGGGGTGGTGGGGGGCAGTCGGGGCGGGGGGTCCGGGGACGGTCAGGGGACAGGGAGGGATGCAGGGGGCAGGGGTCCATCAGGGGACAGGGAATGGGGCGGGTTGGATGGGGCAGGAGTCCTGGGGGGGCTGTTGGGGGCAAGAAGCAGGGGGGGTCAGATGGGGGTGGGGGCGGGGGCTGGGCCACGCCTGGCTGTTTGGGGAAGCACAGCCTCCCTTAATCGGCCCTCCATAAAATTTTGGAAACCTGATGTGGCCCTCAGGCCAAAAAGTTTGCCCACCCCTGTTATAGAGGGTTCAAAATGTAGGGAAACATTCACTTTTCTGAGGTTAGCTATAGTACAAATTACACACAAAATCTACATTAAAAGATCAATTATTAAGAATATTGCACTGTCAAGCACTCAGAAATTAGGAAATGCCAGAATTAAAGTTGCCTGTGCAACTTTAATTTGACCCCCTTGTGTGTGTGCATTATGATCTAGTGCAGTTACACAATCCTACCTTTTTCCCCCAGCATTCCTACCTCATTCAGTGCACAGGATGGACAGTGCTCACTGTCACTGGTAACTGCACCTGTATTTCCTCTCTGTCATCCCTCTAGGCCACCCCTGTAAGGTTTCTGGTTTCCAGTCATCACCTCTCTTGGGCAGAGACCTATGTCTCTCTCCCTCCTGACCGGGATTTTAAGGCTGCACCGTTCCATGCCTTAAACTGTGAGATCCCCAACAATCCAAACTGCCTAAAGTTCAGCACTTGTGCTTTGTTTTCTCTCCAGTGGCTATGAACAGTTGTATTGCCAGCACTTCCAAGTTACCACACAGTTCTTTCTAAGCAAGTACCTTTTATTCTGAAGGTGAAATCATTACAGAGAAAACATGTAGAAAACAATAGATGTTTCTATATACATGCTAAAAGCTTACCAGAGGTCACCCATCAGTCTTGTGAGGCCCTAGTAGGCCAAAGTCTTTCCAACCCTTCTGCAAAGTTTGAGGCCTTTGTACAGAAGGTCCTGCTTTATTCATCCTGATCAGAAAAAAGACTCTGACTGAGTCAGTTTAACTGCAGTCTTTTCATGCCCAAACCCCTCGCTTTGTCTGTTGCTGTATGGAAAATACAGTCTGAACCAGTACATGCAAGCCTCTTCAGGACTTGTTCCTCTCTGGAGGTGTTTAAAATCTAAGTGATTCACCTTAATCACCCTGTGACAGGGTGTATAAACCCCTCACTGGACAGGAGGAGATTAAGGATGCTCGGGTTGGAGACAGGGTTTAAAAGCCTGCCATGCAGCTCAGTCAGGGACTGGCAAGCCAGGGAGGAGGACATGCCCTGAGAGCTCTAAGGGAGGACTGGAGCTGAGTCTGTGGGTGAGCAGAGGAGCCATCAGCATCAAGTGGTTAGGATGAGGCCTGGAAGCCCAGAAGGTGATGTTCCCCAGAGATGGGCATTGCCTGGATGGGCTATGGATTGGGTCAGAATACGGTGGAGTGGGAGGGCCCTGGTTCCAGTACCCCAGCTGCTTGTAGCCACTATGCGGGACAGCCACTGTATGAACTGTGTCCACTAGACAGGAGCGCCATCCTGAAGACTGTAAGTAGTAGGAGGGACTACCAGCACCTGAACTCTACTAACTAGGCAGGGAGCTGTGCCCCTCCCCTCTGCTTATACACCCCCACTGTTTCTGGTTCCTGATGGAGCTGTGGTAACCCTCCACCACTGAGTAGAACACAATTTTACATGCAATTCCAGGTCCACAGCAATAATACAATATGGGCTCCCAAAGATACTGTATGTGTTTGCAGTATCAGTTATACTCACTTAATGAGCAGCTGTCCAATACTTTGTTTTCTCCTCATTGTCCAGTGTGTAACCCCAGGCTTTATTTACTGCACACTGTTCACACCCTGCTATGAAGACAGAATTAATTTCCTTGTGGTTCTCTCTTTGGCATTCATCATTATAGTATCTTAGGGCTTCACAAATGTTAATTAATTTATTTTTGCAAAACCTTCATGATGAGGTGATGTTATCCCCATTTTACAACTGGCAAACTGAGGCACAGAGAAATTAAGGTAAAAAAATCACTAATATTGGATGCCCAATTTGGGATTTAGGCCGTGATATTTTGTTACATGGCACTTTATATATTCAGAGCACAGCTCCTGTTGACCTCAGTTGCAGCTCTGGGTGCTCAGCAATCAGTGACCCAGAAAATGAGGAACACAGTGACTATGTGTGAAAAGTTTAGTTTAAGTCTTACCCAGCGTCACACAAGAGCTCTATGGTACAGTCACAAATAGAATCTAATTCTCCAGGGCACCAGATTTAACAGTGCGACCATCCTTTCTTTTTCTGCCATTCTCTGCCTCAGACACTATATACTTTCCAACTTCTGCAACAAAGGAGGCCGAGGTCACTACACTCTCTAGAGCAGGCGCAGCCTGTGCACTGAAGGAGACAGGGGTCTTGGGGGGAGGGAGGGAGAATGTGATCATGTATTAAAGATTGTATCTTAATGCATACACACATGGGGATGAATTAAGATTGCACAGACAACCTTAATTCTGGTATTTCCTAACTGTTGAGTGCTTAGCAACCTTAATAATGTTCTTTTAACATAGTTTTTTGTGTGTAATTTCCTAGATTAAAAACAAACACCAAACTAAACCGACTGTCTCTCTCCCTTGCAGTTGCCAACCCCTCCTTCCCCACATTGCTGGTCTTCATTGGCTAGCAGTCCTAGAGCTGTTCTACACTGGGAACTTACACCGGCATAGCTACAGGGTGTGAAAAATCGAAACCCCTGAGAGACGTAGCTATACTGACCTAAACCCTGCTGTAGACAGTGCTAGGTTGATGAAAGGACTCTCCCGTTGACTTAGCTGCTTCCTGGGGAGGTGGATTGCTTATGATGACTGGAGAACCCCGCCCTATGGGCATAGGTAGGGTCTACACTGAAGTGCTACCGCAGCTCAGCTGTAGCTGTGCCACTGTATCGTTTAAGTGCAGACATAGTCCTAGTCTCCTTCCCTGGGTTCTTTGTCTAATCTCAGTGCCTCCTCCACCCCCATCTCCTTGCCCAATCTCTTTATCCGGCCGGTCCCCGTTCTCCCCCTCCACACAGCTTCTTGTCAAAGATGTCTCCCCTCACCCCCACCTTCTTTCCCCCACCACAGTTTCCCAGTCACAATCTCCTTGTCCTGTCAGCTTCAGTCTCCCCCTCCCCCAGCTCCTAAGCCAGTGTCAGTTTACTATCCCCAACCACTGACTCCTCCATTTCCCTTTCCAGCTCCCAGACCTAGTCTCCTTGCATGGGCAATCCTAATCCCCATCCCTGTCTCCCAGTCCTAGTCTCTTTCCTCGTGTCGCTGCCAGTTTTCAATTCCAGTTTCCACCTCCAGGCTCTTTGTCCCAATCTATTGCCCAAGCCCTCCCTCCAAGCATCCTAGGTTTGGCTCTTGTCCCCTGTGCATTTGAATCAGATGGCATTCTTCTCCACTCTGCCTTCGTGCCAACAGGGGGGAGAGGGGGAGGAGGTCACTGAGAGCACAGGAGAAACAGGCTCCCGGTCCTCAGTTCCAGTGCCCAGCCCCACTCTGGCCCAGAGCACCTAGAAGCAGCAATTACAGGGAAAATCCGGTTTCACTCCAGTAGCCCTGGGCTGGAAGGAGCATTCTCAGTTGCTCTGCGGGGAAGGTACATGTGAAGTCTGAATACTAAGAGCGATGAGGGGCTGGAGCATGCTCAGTGAGGATTGAATCTGTGGCGATTTTAGCTGTTAAGACTTAGCAAGTCTTTACTGAGCATGTGTAAACTGTGATATTTCAAAGGCTTATAACTTAGGTGGATTTTCACAGGAATAGCAAAAGGCATATCCCTGACACAAAGCCCACCCCCTGTCTCAAACTTCAGGTCCCTGCTCACAATCATGGGGCTGCTAGAGCTTTCCAAATAAAAGGTTACAAGAATATTTTTAACATCGAAAAACAATGTATTTTCCCCTTGCTTTATTTTTCAAAACGGCTGAACTGTTTTGTCTGAATTTTTTCAGAAAAAAATCAGCCCAAGGCAGACATCTGGCATGGGAAATTTCAAGCTGAATGGATAAAGCCTGGCAAAGGACGAAGCAACTAAAAACATGATCTTGTCGTGGGCATTGTCATGCAACCTAAATAATAGGGAGCACTGCCAGTTCCACCTGTAATGTGCAACAGTTTAGCTTACAGAGTAGTTATAGAACTCTTTGGATTCACTTAGGGCACATCTTCACTGGCTGCCACGGCAGCGCTTTAACGTGGCTTGTGTAGTCGTGGCACAACGCTGGGAGAGCAGCAGCGCTTTAATGTTGCCAGTGAAGACGTGCCCTAAATGAATCCAAAGAGTTCTATAACTACTCTGTAAGCTAAACTGTTGCACGTTAGCGGTGGAGCTGGCAGTGCTCCCAATTACTTAGGTTGCATGACAAGATCAAAATTTTGCTTCATGAAAAAGGGGACTCAGCCAGGCTTCGTTGAAAAGGCTGAAGAGAACACTGGGTGAGATAAAACTTCTATAGACAAGAGAGTAACTCGTTAGATAAGTTTAATCTCTAGACAGCATGTTATGATTTTATTTTACCTAAGAAAGTGGGTGAGCTCCAGAGCTTGAGCTGCAACTTCAAAACACTGTCTGCCCAGCTATTTTTGGTGAGGTAGCACAAGCTCCATGAGCCCAAGTCTGTTGACCCAGGCCGGGAGGCTCGATTCCCTGAGCTGTGCAGGCATTCTCTCGGGTCTCTGTGTTTCAGTTCTTCATCTGTAAAATGGGGATACACAGGAACACAGGCGTGTTGTGAGGATAAACGTGTTAGAGATTGTGAGATATTCAGATACTGCAGTAACGGACACCAAGTATTTACCCAAGATATATAGATCAAGCATGGTGACTTCAATGGGATTACTCATGGTAAAAGAACGACACCGGGGCTGGGGGGGGAGGCATTTTCATGAGCAGGCCCTACTACAGTAAACTACTTATGACAGTGTCTGTACTATGCCTGGTAGTATATTGTTGCTTGGTGCCTAAGGGCGTGTCTACACTGGCACTTTACAGCGCTGCAACTTTCTCACTCAGAAACAGCCTCCTGAGCACAGCAAGTTTCAGCGCTGTAAAGCACCAGTGTTGACAGTGCCCAGCTCTGGGAGCCGCGCTCCGAGAGCTGGTAGCGCTTCCCTTTGTGGAGGTGGTTTTTTTAGAGTGCTGGGAGAGCCTGGCTGAGTCCCCTTTTTCATGAGGCAAAATCATTGTCCTTTTGCTTCGTTTGCAAAGATGCCAGAGTGTCTTTTTTGTCTCCCAAATATAGTGAAGCAAACATTCAAAGTGCACCCCATGATAAGGTTCTCTCCCCACCTGTGGTTTTCTTACTATTAAACCCTTTTTTGAAGTTCATTCTTACAGTCCTTCATTTGCATTTGGTTTAGACTTGTGGTAGGAGACCCATTGTAAATGAGACAATACTCCATTTACAAGAAAATGGGTAGATGAATAAACATCTCTTGTCTGAGAAAGAACCTCTTTTTCATCTTTGTTGGTGACCAGCCCCTAGACACTTACTTTAAGAACATATTTTCAGGATATATACATAACTTCTTACATAGCAGCTGTACATACATTTCACAATTATATTAATGATCAGTGTGTCAGCAGCTCTCACATGACATTCTTTATTGCTCCGGAACTTACACACCAGAATCCAGAGTTTTTGCAACCCCTTTGCCAACTGGCATTAAGAGGTTCTTGGCTCACGTACCCCAAGAGACTTGTCCAAGGTCACACAAAAATCCTGTAGTAGAGCCCAGAACTGAATTGTAGTCTACCATATTTGAGACTAGCAACCTACCACAGAGTCTTCCTTCCTTCCTTCCTTCCTTGTTAATGTTAAGAATATAGTATGTAAATCAATTATATATAGAATTGAGCACAACTTTTGTTTTATTATTGATTAAAGTTTTTACAAAGTGTCCAGACAGTTAGTCATGAGTGTTATATAAACAACTTAAAAATAAAATTAGTTTGTACAATGTTAAGACATCCTAGGATATGAGATGGGCTTGCAGGCATCAATGTAAACAGATGTCTTAATGGAGATTCCTCCCCCAAATCATTTAAAAGTAGTTCACTTTACTTTCTGAGCATGTGTGTATACTACTGAGGAGGAAACAACAGTGTTTTCTATCACTTAGAGCTGCCCAAAGCACAGCTAAGAGAAGCTGAGAACAAAAAGGAAATCAGACAGTGGTTATATGAAAGAAAATTCTGGGCTTGATCTCACAATCCATACTGACATGAGTAGTCGTTACACAAGTAGCAACATGGTGCATCTCAGTGTTATAGTATGGACATTGTTTGAATGAGTAAGGATTGCAAGTTCAAGCCCAATGACTTTATCATAGAAACTGTTAAAAGAGCAACATAAACTTGTATGTAAGTCAGGGTGCATCATACAGTAGTGACCAAAAACCTGAGTAATGTTATATTATGTAACTTGACATAAACTGAGTTCACCTGAATGTTCCTATTTAGTTTCTGAATCATTGTTAACTGATTTTCAATGCAAAACCAAAATGCAGTCCTCTGCACCTCCCCCACCAGCCTTCCACAAGTAATAGGTGGTTTCTGCAAAGCCCCGGAATTGTGACTCATACCGAATTTCAAAAAAAGGAGAACCAATATATTTTGTTGTGTGCTAGTGTTAAGAGTACTGTTTCACAGCCAGATGTTCCCCGCCATGGCACGGCACAGAAAGGAAAAAAGGAGCAGAAAAACATCAAGAAAGCCAAACAGAGAAGTCCTGAGACTCAAGGAAGGGAGAAGTGACAGCTATGCTGTGTGATTCTGCTCTTGCTCCTGAGCTTGTGGGTTCTCTTGTAATTTAAACGGGTTGGCCATAAATAGAAAGAGCCATGGAGCAGTTGTTGCCTACAGCATGCTTCCCTAAGAAAGGTCTCAAACTTTTATTGAAAAAAGTAAGAGAAGAAAAATATCTTCTACCCAAATCTTCCTAGAAACCTCTAGGTTGAGATTGTTCTAGGAAGAACAGGGAATTTTGCAATCTAAAAGTGGAGGGAATGGATGGAAATCAAGATAAATTAAAACCAATTTCTTACTCCCAGGCCTGCTTTTCCACAGAATTCAGTTTAGATTAAAGTTGTTTATGAAATATTTAGCAGATGGCTGTGTTATTTCAACCAAAATGCAAACAGTTTACCAGATGGTCTTCACATCTGGGTTAATCAGTAATAAAAAAAAAACCAAGAAAAACATTTGCATTTCTAGGCAACTATTTTGTCTGTAACTCCTAAAAATGGATGGTGATCACCTCAGATGTTTAAATCAATAGCAGTTGAGTATTGTATTTGCTATCCCTGATCCAGACAAACCACTGAGTTCCGGGGGAAATAGCCCAAGACATCTTAGTGTATTATAATAGAAAGAGACTGATTTTCTCTTTATGATAAAGTGCTAATAATCTTTACAGAAACTTTTAGCCTGGGTGCACAAACTAGTCTTGGGAAACATAAGCCTGATAAAGTGGGTATAAGAATTAAGAACTAAGACAGTTTATTTGTAATCAAGTGACTCAAGCACTCTTATCTAAATCAATGATGTGCTGAACCCCTTTGTCAAAAAAATTGATAGGAAGATCAGGGTGATTTTCTTGTCTTCCAGAGTGACATCCTTTCTAGATTCTAAATCATCCCTTCCAGAGGTGACATCCTGAAAGCCCGCAAAAGTTCTTTTGAAGATCAATTTGTTTCCATTGAAATAGACCAGGTGGCACCAAATGTTAGATGTGTCCTAAAAATTCCCTGGTGAGGCTATTTCTGGGCCCACTGCAGAGTCATCACCCTCACTCCCTTTTCAGATTATACAACAATGTACTGTCCTAAACTCTGTTATTTGCTGACTCTATAATTTTCAGAACAGAGTATTCCAGCAAATGACCTTTGTTTGTCAAATGATGTTCCCTTCTTTCTTAAGCATGATTATCAGAATGGATTTTAATGTAAATGGGAAAAATAGATTCCCAAGTCCTTCATGCCTCGACTCTGAAAGAACACTCAATACTTTTGTGTGGTTATCTCAGCAGGCTTAAAACTTGTCTACACAGGAAAGAGTTTTTTTCGGTATATCTTTAGATATTTTTGGCAGAAACTGCCTTGCGTCCACACGCAAATGACCTTTTGTTTTTTTCACTTTATCTTGCATCTTATTGTGCTATAATGAATCCTCTTTGGAAATGACATAACGATTTTAGAATGAGTTACACCACTATAAGGTTTGTGTGGATGCATCCCTGTGACAGAGTGCTGGGCAACAGCAGCTGAGCCAGCACTCTGATCACTGCAGCTCCAATTAAACAGTGCAGAACAGACCTTGTTAAGAATAGCTGTGCCTAATTGGTGGGTGGAGAAGAGCTGGAAGGCTAATTAAGCCATTAGACAGAGGATGCAAAAAGGCACAGGAAGGAAGTGTGGGGGGGGAAGAGATGGGGCAGAGGGAGAAGGGTGAAAGAGAGATTGTGATTGCTCTTCCCTGCTTGCCTCAGGAGCTGAGGGTCCCCTAAGACTGTAGGAGTGAGGCTGTACAGTGTACAAGGGTGGTGGGAACTAACACTGTAAATAAACTGCACCAAGTGTTTTACCAGCATAAAGGTCTCTGAGCTGCTTGTGGACTTGAACAGAGGCAGGAGTGAGTGGGCCCTGCCACAATCCCCATTTTGAATTATTAACGATATTGTTTCAGGCAGTCCTCCCATTGATGCAATGCAGTATGCGATAGGATATCTGGATTGCCTTGTCTGTTTACATGCATGCTTTCCCCTGCTCTAGGAGCATCTTCCGTTTAAATGCAGGCATACCCCCAAGCATATCTGTTTGCAACTCCCGCTCATGGCAAGTTCACAGTCCCGGAGTCTAGTACAGCCATGTGTAACAAGGCGATCTGCTCCTTCCATGATTGGGGGTGGGGGACAGGGAGCAGCTGACCTATACTCCAGAGAGAAGCCCAGAGGCAGGTGCTGGCAATCAGCTGACCCATGCTGAACAGCACTTCATACCTGGCCCATGCTCTCAGTTGGAGGTATAAAGGAGGACTCAGCTCCATAGGGGGTGGGGAATCAGGAGAGAGTAAGGCGCGTACTCTCCTGTAACCAGAGCAAGAGGCAGCAGCCAGGAGGCCTCTGTGGCTCCCGCTAGGGTTGGAGAAGGCCCTGCCCAGTAGCTGCCAGAGGGCCCAGTCTGAAAACTTTAAACCAGATTGTTGTTTATGTCACTTTTTGCACATTTTTCTTTGTTTCTTTGTAAAGATAATAAACAGAGCCCTGAAGAAAGAGACAGAAACTAATCTGGGCATGGCTGACTATTGGTCCCCATTTGATGATTAGGACTACCCAGTACACCACTATGCCCTGTGCTTCTGGTTGGTCTTGTCAGAGACCCTGGACTTCCTTGCCTTCAGGAGCAAACAAATACTAGAGAAATTATAGGTTGCTGTGGAAGGAATCTCGGGAATTTGACATTAAGTCCTAAAATTTCAGCAGGTTCTGCTAGGTGTCCCACAATCCACCATGAACAACAACTCATAATGCATAGAGCCTAGCAGCAAAAGATTGCCCCCGGGGATAACTACTGTACACTTATTTTAAAAAGCACAGTGCTGTGTGAGGCAGAAGGGAAGTAGTTTAAGCAATTTTAGACAAAGCACAGTGAACACACTCTTTTGGTTTAGTTATATGGGTATAATTATAGCAAAACAAGTATGCTGAAAAAAATTTCCTGTGTGGTCAAGGCCTGAGACTCCACCTGGACCTACAAAAAGGGTGTGTTTTTAACTCATGTTAGCTCATATTAGCTTAACACAACTGAGATGCCCTCTTAATTCTAATTAAGGGCTTTTCTACACACAAATATTGTATTGCTTCAACTAAACCAATATAAATAAAGCAGTACGCCAAGCCCCCTTCAGTATGAACACAGTTATACTTGAAGGCACCTTTACACTGATATAACTGTGTTCACACAAAGGGTTGTACTGATATAATTATTTAGGTAGAAAATCACACCCTGAGTTAGATCAGTAAAACAAACAAACAAACAAATGTGTAGACCACGCCTAAGATGTAGGCTATCATGTTTCAAGCCATTTTGTCTGGTCATGTTGTAGCCTAAAAGGGAGCTGAGGCAACAACACAGACAGACAGCTAACATGGGTTCAAATATGTTAACCTGAGGCTTTGTCTACATGAGAAAGTGTGGTGTATTGAACTTTGTGTTAAAATGATAAACTATCACTTTAAATTCTCATGGGTGTTCTTGGTCTTGCTTGCAGGTGAGGGGCTCTATAGGGAAATGTATGATCTGGGTCATTCAGCAGCCATCCTAGAGGAAGGTGGGCTGAGCTATAACTCTTTGCCTTAAAGAGCAGCCTGCTTTCTTTCTCTCTGTTTTACTCTCACTATTTAGCTTTGGAAGAGATTTAAGTTAAAACAAAAAAACCCAATTCATATCAGAATCAGTGTGTCTACAAAGAGCACAAGTCCATAGGGCCGGACATGCTGCATCCAAGAGTGCTAAAGGAGTTGGGGGATGTGATTGCAGAGCTATTGGCCATTATCTTTGAAAACTCATGGCGATTGGGGGAGGTCCCGGACAACTGGAAAAAGGCTAATGTAGTGCCCATCTTTAAAAAAGGGAAGAAGGAGGATCCTGGGAACTACAGGCCAGTCAGCCTCACCTCAGTCCCTGGAAAAATTATGGAGCAGGTCCTCAAGGAATCAATTCTGAAGCACTTAGAGGAGAGGAAGGTGATCAGGAACAGTCAGCATGGATTCACCAAGGGCAAGTCATGCCTGACTAATCTAATTGCCTTCTATGATGAGATAACTGGCTCTATGGATGAGGGGAAAGCAGTGGACGTGCTTTCGATACAGTCTCCCACAGTATTCTTGCCAGCAAGTTAAAGAAGTATGGGCTGGATGAATGGACTATAAGGTGGATAGAAAGCTGGCTAGATCATTGGGCTCAACAGGTAGCGATCAATCAGTCCATGTCTAGTTGGCAGCTGGTATCAAGCGGAGTGCCCCAAGGGCCGGTCCTGGGGCTCGTTTTGTTCAATAGCTTCATTAATGATCTGGAGGATGGCGTGGACTGCACCCTCAGCAAGTTTGCAGATGACGCTAAACTGGGAGGAGCGGTAGATACACTGGAGAGTAGGGATAGTACACAGAGGGGACCTAGACACATTAGAGGGTTGGGCCAAAAGATATCTGATGAGGTTCAGCAAGGACAAGTGCAGAGTCCTGCACTTAGGATGGAAGAATGGAAGAATCCCATGCACCACTACAGACTAGGGGCCGAATGACTAGGCAGCAGTACTGCAGAAAAGGACCTAGGGGTTATAGTGGATGAGAAGCTGGATGTGAGTCAACAGTGTGCTCTTGTTGCCAAGAAGGCTAACAGCATTTTGGGCTGTATAAGTAGGGGTATTGCCAGCAGATTGAGGGACGTGATTGTTCCCCACTATTCGACATTGGTGAGACCTCATCTGGAGTACTGTGTACAATTTTAGGACCCACACTACAAGAAGGATGTGGAAAAATTGGAAAGCGTCCAGCAGAGGGCAACAAAAATGATTAGGGGACTGGAATACATGACTTATGAGGAGAGGCTGAGGGAACTGGGATTGTTTCGTCTGCAGAAGAGAAGAATGAGGGGGGATTTGATAGCTACTTTCAGCTATCTGAAAGGGGGTTCCAAAGAGGATGGATCTAGATTGTTCTCAGTGGTAGCAGATGGCAGAACAAGGAGTAATGGTCTCAAGTTGCAGTGGGGGAAGTTTAGGTTGGATATTAGGAAAAACTTTTTCACTAGGAGGGTGGTGAAGGACTGGAATGCATTACCTAGGGAGGTGTGGAATCTCCTTCCTTTGAGGTTTTTAAGGTCAGGCTTGACAAAGCCCTGGCTGGGATGATTTAGTTTGGGTTGGTCCTGCCTTGAGCAGGAAGTTGGACTAAATGACCTCCTGAAGTCCCTTCCAACCCTGATATTCTATGATTCTATGATTATTTGCATGTTAAGGTTCTAGATTATAAGAAATTAAAGTAATGTTACATTTCAACCTTCCAGAAAGAGTATTTTATGTTTTTATCTAACTTCCTTATTTGAATGCTGTTGTAACCCACACACCTCCTGGGTATGGGGTTCTGTCCCATCTAGTGGCACTGAAACCACTTAGAGAGAGAGAGATTAATGAGTCTGCTCTACAGCCTTAGCTAAGATCCATGTGGCTTTTAGCTCATGCAGTAGAGGCTCATTCATTAGCTCCAGAGGTCCCAGGTTCAATCCCGCATGCTGCTGATGGGGGTCTGTTGGCATTACACTATGAATATAACAGAAAGTTTTACTATTCATCCAATACAGTTGTATCGGGTAACCCACGTTGTAGACACACTGATTCTGATATGAATTGGTTTATTTTTTTTGTTTTTGCTTAAATCCCTTCCTAAGCAAAATAAGCTAAATTGAAAAGGCCCTATTATACCAGAATAAGGGCTTGTCTGCACTACAGTGGTTGAGCTACAGCCCTGTAGCTATGCCACTGTAGTGACATAGCATAGATGCTTCCTACAGTGACAGAAGGGATTTTTTCCATCAGTGTAGATAATCCACCTCTCCAAGTGGCAATAGATATGTTGACTGAAGCATTCTTCTATTGTGGTAGCTGTGTCTACATGGGGAGTTAGGTTGGCGTAGCTACCGTGCTCAGGGTTTTTTTCTGTGGCCATGACAGCCTCCTGGGCAGAGATGGGGAAGGGGGGAAAGCAGCGGCCCCTCCCTGCAGCACCCAGGCACTCCGGGGGGAGGGCTTCAGTTCTCCACTCCCCCCCCAGCCTGGCTTCAGCCATGAGATTCCAGGGGTGGGCTTCAGCCCCCCCGACCCAGATTCAATCAGAGACTCTGATGGCAGGCTTCAGCCCCCCCCAACCTCTGATCCAGCTGGAGGCTCTGGCAGTGGGCTTTACTCTCCCCCCTCCCTGGCTTCAGCCAGAGGCTCTGGAAGCAGGCTTCAGCTCCCACCCCCATTCAGCCACAGGGTACTGATGGCAGGTTTTGGGCTTCAGCTCCTCAGGGTGGTGGGACTCTGGGCTCCAGCCGTGGGGCTCCAGCTCAGGACTTCAGCCCAGGGCGGTCAAGCTTCAGCAGGGCCAACCTTACAGCGTGCTATGGTCAAGAGGCAAGAAAAGGGGTGAGCCTGGGGTGTGAGACCGCGGAAGGGAGTTCAGGGCAATTGGGGGAGGAAGCAGTGGAATCTCGGGAGTCTGGGGGGACCATGAGGAGTTTTTTGTTTTAGCTGATATTGGGGTGATGTGGTGGGATCTGTGGGGGGTTAAGGGAGGCAGCAGGGGCTGGGGGGAATCCGTGAGGGGCTGGGGGAGGCAGCGGAAGCTAGGGGCACCAAAATGCAACTGTACGTAATTTTTATTATTGAGTCTGCACAAAAACCCCTACATAAAAACATAAAGAAATTACAATGGTTTGGACATGTGTATGTGCATATTTATTTGTGTTCCTAAGGTTAATTAAGTATTTTAGCAAAACTTGTCAGAGCGACCACCAGGAAGAGTTGGTGGCCACTCTCTTGAGGCCACCAAAATTTGTTGTGAGAACCCGTTTTAGGGTATACCAAAAAACCTTTCCCATGTAGACAAGGCCTGAGTCTTAAAGGGGCTTTTCAATCATGTTAAGCTAACTCAACTGAACTAACACAACTGAAAAATGGACCCTTTTAACCTGTCAAGACAGAGCCTAAGGGAAAGAAAGCAGCACATCGTTCAGCTAAATCAGTCCCTCTTTCCCTTTTGTGATTTAGGCCTTGACTCAGGGTTGCACTGATTTGTCTAAAGGAGTATTTTTAAACACAATTTAATTAGATATGACAAAAACAAGTGTGGAAATTCATCAGTCAATGGAGCTTAATTCATTTCCTAACTGAATTAAGCCAAATCCCTATAAAACAAGGTTTAAATCAATTTAAGAGTGTCTACACTGTTTTGCACCTGTTCGATTTACAATTGCACTTTTTAGGGCTGGTCTACTCACAGACTGGAACCAAAATGTTCAATGGCGTGAATTAAAATCAATATAGCTATTTTGACCCAAGTCTGTGAGTAAATAAATTACTTGTTAAACCGATGGAAGATTGAATTATAGACCAGACTCGTGGGCAGTTGTTGAACTGCTCTTCCTTTAACTGGTTGCTGGTGAGCGGGCTGTGGTGTCCCCATGTTAATAGCAGCAGCAACAGAATGGAGGTGGCTGTGGAAACAGCAAGCTGCAGAGAAATCTTTATGCATCAGGGCCTTGCTGTGCCCCCTCCCCCTCTCTGAGTAGGTTTTACATGTACGTTCTGGAGTCATCACAGAGAGAATAGGACACACAAACCCACAGCAAAACCCACACAGGCAGAGCTGAGAACTCTTCAGGAAGCTGACTTGAACTAAACCACTCGCTTATTTTTCATCACATTATGTCTGTCTCTGCTGCCCCATCACCAGATGAACTAAACTCAGTCTCTTACACCGGGCTTATTTGGAAGGTATGTAATTCTCTTTTCTTTTTTCCTCTCCTCTCCCCAACCCCTTTTATGAAAAAAGAAAATTTACTGTTAATCCAGCAAGAAAAATTCTATTGGAAAAACAAAAACCATAGAGCTCCAGTTTTCTTCTTTACCCTCCACTTGCACTAAGAGTACTTGACTTCCGTAACATTTATTTTCAAGAGCCATGTTCAACATCCTGTGTCTAGTGAATTTTTGCCCCCTCCCCCCAAGTGTCTTAATATAAATATTTATATTTTAAATAGGGTGACCAGATGTCCCGATTTTATAGGGACAGTCCTGATATTTGGAGCTTTTTCTTACATAGGCAACTATTACCCCCCCTACCCCATGTCCCAATTTTTCACACTTGTTATCTGGTCACCCTAATTTTAAATCAAGATTAGTGTTTTTAGCTGTCACCATTGTCTCATCTTACAAAACTTGATTTGAAAACTACAAATACTTTCAATTTTTATACAAAATAGAACATTCCTTATTGTGATATCATATTAAAAGACAACCTAGTCCCCCTTGTGTACTTCCCTTGGATTTTTTATTATATTTTATTCTTATTTTCTACTTCAGCATAAAAAGAACACGCTGCTCTCCCTGGATTTTTGATTGTGTTTTAAGGGTTTTTTTGGTACTTCAGCCTAAAATGACCCATTATAAAGGGAGGACGTAAGTGAGGTTGAACGTACCAGTAACTTTATATATTAATCGATTTACGTAAAAATATAGAAAATAAAAAAATCTAAAAATCCTGGGTCTGATTCTGATCTAATTGACAGTAGTGTAGATCATGAATAACTCTACTGAAGTCAATGGAGTTATACATGCGTAAACCTGGTGCAAATGAAAGGAGGATCCCATCCCTTGTTTGCGAAATAAACTGTCACTGAGGGGAAAATTTATTGTTTTATTTTCATAATATACATTTAGAATGAGAATTGTTTCATAATAATTTTTTCAAAGAGGTGAAATGTTAATGTTTTATTAACTGAAGTTAGTATTAAAAGGTTTTTAATTTGCTAATTTCTTCAGCTCCATTCCTAGTTTCAGTTGAACCCTGGTCCAGCTAGGATCCTAATGATTTTTCACCTCTTTGTGTTGAGAATGAAATCCTTAACTTGCCTTCTAAATGGCCACAAACACAATTCTCCTCTTCCTTCTCAATGCTACTTTTCTATTGAACAAGTACGTTATTTTCACGACACATGGTCTGGTTACATATGCAGTGGTGTGTATATACATATAGACCTAGATATACACATGCATTTCAAGCTTCTGTTTTCAGAGGCTGCTCCTCCAAATGTATAAGCTATTCAATAATGGTCACCTTGCCAATGAAAGGTAGCTAATGTAAGAAGTGGATAAGGACAGAGTCTAAGGGTGCTAGATCACATAATATCCATCAGACACAGCCAGGTCTAGATTTCTCTCAGGTATCCGTAAAAATCTGAATGTAATTCTTAATTTTCCTATCCTCCTCTTTCAGTGCTATTTCCATTAGTACATGGCATAGGAATGTGGGTGTGACCATCTGGAAGAGGCCATCTTTAACACAAATTTATCTTAAGGAAAATATTTTCAGAGCGGAAAGGTAGGATAAAAAAGGCTAGACGATCCTTACTGGACTGATCTGCCTGCTTTTTGCTGTACCTAGTATATGCCTGACTTCTACTGCTGTAGAAATAAGGTGGAACTTTGCATTAGATTGTGTAGTAGTTTACATTTATAAAAAATCTAAAAGAATTTTTATACAAATAAATTAATCTAACTTTTGATGTTACCATAAATGTGAAAGTGATTTAAAAATGTGATTGAATCTCATCCATCAAAGAATGTCTTAAATATGTGTCACATAATTTAATCCAATTTCATTAAAGAGGCAGGGACTCGGCATATATCTACTGTTTAGACTTTGGGCAGAATTAAAGTTATAGGAAGGCTTACGTGAGTTTACTTCCTACAGCAAGAAATACCCATGGAAGGAGGAACTGGCTGAATTTACTTTAGGGTTTTACACTCACTAGAATAGAAGCTGTACAATGGGAAAATTAGACATTTATGTGTTTATATCTTTTATGTATTTATAAATGACCTCCACCCATTGTCTAAGCCTCTGAGCTCATTAACCATTAAATTGTAAAATATGGGCCTGAGTCTCATTTACACTAAGACCAGTTTACACTGTCTGTTAATACCAAGTTGCCTTAAATTTGGTATAAGTGTAATTTATGCCCATTTTAAGGCTTCTTCACCCTGTACACTATAAAGTGGCCATAGTATAAATGAGAATCAGGCTTCAAACATTTAACTTTTTTCTGCCAATGATTAGCTGCATCAGAGGACACGCCTCACATGTCCATCTGCCAGAGTAATAGCATAAATTTAAGTCTACGTCCCCAGCCACTGGACCTGGTCTACATTTAAAAATTAGATTGACTTAGCTACATCGCTCAGGGCTGTGAAAAATTTTGCACCCTGAACACCATAGTTAGATTGATCTAACCCCCAGTGTGGACGTGGGTAGGTCAACTGAAGAGTTCTTTCATAGATCTGGCAACCACCTCTCATAGAGATGGCTTAACTATATCAATGGAAAACCCCTGCCGTCCATGTAGGAAGCATCTACACTACAGCAGCACCTCTGCAGTGCTTGGCTGTGCTGCTGTAGCAGCTACAGTGTAGACATGACCTTCCCAGAGACATTCTTAAGGGTCTGACCAACCTTATCAGGAAAATCATGAGTAGAGAGATGGGTTTTACACTATGTGCTGAAGTTCAACAAATTCTGGCTCTGTTAGACCAATGTGGGAAGTGAGTTCTAGGGTAAAATGCCCTCCAATGAAAACACCCTTGAAGCAGCCCGCAGTTACGGAAACCTCAAGAGAGCATCAACTGATCTCAGCTATCACAGTGGTGGACAGCAGAGAGTCAATCTCTTGGGTAGATAGGACTAAACCATAGACCTTTAAAGGCCTAAATGAACATTTTGCATTACACCCCGAAGCAAACCGGAAACCAATAGAACTAGAGATGTAATGAGCTCCCTGTGACCAATCTTGCAAAGCAAGAGATCTGCTATATCTGCACTAGTGGAACCTTCTGACTGGTCTTTCCAGGTAGCCCCATGTATAGTGTACAATATAGTAACCAATATAAAGGTCACAAAGGCATGTGGAGATCAAGACATTAGCCTGTCTCTCACTTCATGGATCTAGAGCTGGCTGTAATTTTTCATTGACAATGTGGTTAGCTGAAAAATGGCCTTTGAAAAAGAAATATTTCTTTTGTTGCAAAAAGTTCATGGTTTTTTTATAGTTAAAAATAATGAAAACATTATGTAAAAAGTTGTTGCAATTTTTTGTTTACCATTAAATGAAAACCTTCAATAACCTTTTCAGTAATGTTTTTGTTTAAAAAGAATTTGTGGAAAAAGGAATGAAAATCATGAACAATTTCTAATACACTAAAAATGAGTCTGTTTCAACAATTACGAATGAAAATAACTTTGACTTTTCAGAGTTTTTCACAAAAGTAAGTTTTTAATTTTTTGATTAGCTCCAGCTGGATCTTTTAAACAGTGGTTCTCAAACATCACGATGCCATGACCCCATAAAAATATCAGAAAATAGTTTTGGGATCCTTCTCCCACCTAGCCATAAAGAAAGGGAGAGTGGCTATTACCCTGTCAAACTCACCACTGAGAACACATTTTAAAATATTGCGCCGATACCTCTATGTATTGGAAACATACAACAAATTTGAGGCCCATGACTTGCCATCACCCCTTCCACATAAAATTAAACATATTTTCATATATATTTAGCATAATTTAATTGTGCTTAATTTCTAATGTTCACTGAAAAACCAACAGACTCCCCAACAAACAAATGAGCTCTAATCTGTGTTGAGAGGAGAATAATATGGAGCCAAAGGCTCTGGTTATGCAGCTGCTAAGTATGAACAATGGGAACCACTTGTACAAAGCAGCTGCCTAATCAGGTCTAAAATGTATCTCTCACCAGAGAAAGGAAGGGCAATTGAGAGATTCTGCTCTCAGTTATATCAGAATACCCCTATTGATATTAATGTTACTGCACCAATGGAACTAAGAGCAGAATTTCACCAAAGATTTTATCTGTTTGTATGTCCAAAAGAAAAAAGGGATAATCAGTGGCATAAATTATCACAGATTAGGTTACCTTTCCTAATTACCTATGTCTTAATATATATAGGCAAACATACCTTTTGCGCAAAGAACCCTATTTTGCCCTCTGATACTTCTGTCCAACCCCCACAGGAGTCAATGGCAGTTGTAAATTCATATGTGATGAGAGTGGAATTGAACTCAAGAAACATATTTTTATCCACATGGGTCAGTAAAATAGGTAAAATAGATCAAACATTTAAAAATGTTAAAAACCAAAACTGATGCTGTTGTTGGTTTTGGGGGTTTCCCAAAGGGGCACCACTGATGACACACCGTGTGGGAAAGACCCGACATAGATGGGAAGAGAAAGAACACCTTATCTTCCAGCAGAAGCCAGAATTAATATTGTGGTTAATGGTAATGCGTGATACTGTTTTCAATACACACGTTTGCAAGGTTGAAAATTAATCTAAAATAGGTGAAATTCACCCAATTTGAGCTAGTGGTAACATTTGTTGATTTTTTCACGTCTCACAAGTGATATTGATTTGATTTTGAAGGTTACCCCTGTCTACTTAAAATAAGGCTGATTCTCTTCATGCAACCAGGGCCGTAGTTAGTTAAAGGTATTTTTTTCTTGTCTTTCATATCCATGGGCTTTGAAAAGTCCTGAAATCTTTCACTTTAATAAGAAAGGCAAATGTTTTCCCTTCTGATGAAAGTCAGTTTGGGGATAAGCAGAAATATGGATAAATTGCACTTTGGATTTTTCCATTTACAATGGTTATGCTTAAAAAGTTGTCAAAAACTGGCAGTGTGTGGCCATTATATCAAATTACTTCCAACAGTGTATGGTATACTGAATAATTTATACCGTCTTCTTTTAATCACATTCATATTTTTGATTTCCTCTTTTTACAAAGGCGTGTTATAAAATAAATATAAACAAAAGCTTTTCAAGATGGGATGTTTCATTATTATCAAACTAAAACCAGATTTGAAAATTCACTTATGTTTCAATAAGGCTTTAATGCTGAATGGGAGAATGTTATAAAACTTCCAGATGGGCTTGGACCAAGCCCCCTGAGTCAAATAAACCAAATTTTGCAAATGTTGGTATACAAGTCCAAAATGTGGCATTCAGCCATATTGCCAATAAAAATGTCTCTTTTTCATATAAATGGCTGATTTCATGCAAAATGTGCTAAGACTTTGCCAGTAAAGAAAAACTTTAAAAAGTTCCTGACCACCCTCAGAGAACAGAAATACTTTGCCAAAGTCTACCCCGGCCTGGTAATATGTATTATCTATTCACTCGATGAAAAAAGACATTCCAGCTGTAAGAATCTAAAATGAGGTCCGACAAAACTGTATTGCGGGATGAGAAAAGAAGGAGTATCTATTTTTGGAAGTGGAGAGAAGTTGGAAAATCCACTCTTGAGGTTTTTTTTTTTCTTCTGAAACTATTCCATATGGTCCAATGCTGCTTGTAATATTACACTTTTTATCTAAAAGTGATAGGATGTTAAGGTTGCACAGAAATCAGAGAGAGCTAATAAAGCAGGCGTTCTCAGGCCAGATTCCAAAAAGACTTACACCATGGTTTGCACAGCATATACATCAATGTAAATCTGACCCTCTGTGTACAACAGGTGCTACTTCAAAAATAAATTAAATAAATACAAGCATGACAGCTTGTTAAGGCTGGGGCATTCCCTTTATTTATTTTTTTTGGTCATAACTGCAGCCCTGACCCTGAAATAAGATCCGTGCTCACGGGTTCCTGCACCCAGTTGGAGAGTCATTGACTTCATTGTGACTCCGTGTGAGTAGGAAAGATGACTTCAGTGACATTTATACATACTTTTGTATTTAATTTCTTTTGTTAAAATAAAGCATTCCTAGGGAAGCTATGAATGTGAGAAAGGAGCCTTTCCAGTGTATTCCATAAATATGCTTTTATACCAATTTTACAACTGCACAGTATAAAGTACATGAAGACTGGATTTTCGAATAGACCTTGCAAGGTAGCCACATATAAATTAAATACAAAAAAGTAGAAAACAAATTAAAGGGTTAAATAGGTTAAACCACCAAATGCAGGAATAATTATTATAACCTTCCATCCACAAAGTGCTTTATAAAGTGATTTGCTAACTAGGTACAGACATATTGCCACACAAAACCTGTAATTGATAGTTAGGTTCAAAAGGGGGATACCACTTACTACAGCTAACATCTAAGTAAAGATTTTATACCTTCCTACCATACACACAGGACAGAAACTGTGGACATTGGCAATTCTGGAAATACACGGTTAAAGTATGTAGTCGGTTCCTTACTACCTTGACATAATGAATCATTCATCATTCACCACCCCACCCAAATTTCTACAGCTCACTCAATTTTACCTTTGCCCCGTTAAAAATCAACACATAACTTCAGACATGAAATAGAGGAAAATATTTTTTCTCTAACTAATAAATGTTCACCATAATGTAGCAATAACACAATATCCTGAATTGTTCGCTATGAAATACAACATACGTTATTTCAGAGTGGTGGCCATGTTAGTCTGTATCAGCAAAAACAACGAGGAGTCCTTGTGGTACCTTAGAGACTAACAAAAGTTATTTGTTACACAAAACAGTTACAAATTCAACACAGCATATCTTATACCCACATCCCCATACTTGAAACAACAGCACCAAAACCAACCAAAAACACACCATGTGTGTTTTAGTGTACATGAATTTATAGATTCATTATTGAGTTGTTCATGTTTTTTAAATATATGCTGATTGATTTGTGCATACATCTATATACCTACCCAGGTTGGCAAATAGTGCCATATTCAGAATAAAGGTATATATTCATTTTATACACAAATTTGTATCCATTTTGTGTGCATAAGGGACGGACACTTACGTACATTGTACTTCCTAATGGGTGTTAATCACTCTTTAGATATCCAGTAAATTATTAAAAATTCAAACAAAAACACTGAAAGGCATCAGACTTTGTGATAAGTCCCATCTGTAGAGAAATCAATACCTGAAATTCAGTAAAATAAAAAACGATAGAAGGATTTTAAAGAGTTAAACCGCTAAAAATGTTTTTACCAAATATTATATAAATATTTACATAATATATATGTTACCATAGATATGTCTTTTATCTATGATTTACCTCATACTTCAAGAAAAAAGTTCTGTGTTTAAAGTAGGATGTGTTGTCATGAGAAATTTGAAGTGGTTTGGGGCCCAGTGATGCAAACCCTTATACATGTGAATAACTTCACACACAAGCAGTGCAATTGAAGTCAATGAGACTATTTGCATGCCTAAATGGTTACAAGATCGGACCTTTGGTTTGATTATACTGAAGTTAGGCATGGCCTTAGGACTGGAACCTAGCTCATTTTTAATTATGAAAAGATGTCTCTTCATAATATGTACATATAATAGGAACATAATGTGAGTGTGTTTATATAAGTTTAAGTATGTTGTGTGTGTGTGCATATCTATACCTAGATGCACACACAGAAGTAGCTGTATTTCACTGATGGATACACATACACTAATACGGGCCATTAACTATCTTAGATAGATAAATATGGGTGTATGTGTGTAGAATACCACCCCGCCAATATGTATATGCATATCCACCCCTGAAATACAGCCACATCTGATGTAAAACTTGTGAATTGTTTAACAGCAAGAACAAAAGGGTGTTATAGCTGAGGATGGAAAACAAAGGCTATTTTATCCAATATACAGTGTACCAGAACAATTTTACATGGCACAACGGACGAAGTTCACTGTTATTCAGGTAACCAGTAAAAGGCGTGAGCATCACTCGCTTAGGGCGTGAAACAATGTTCCCTTTCCATTGACTTCAAAGGATGTTGGATCAGGGACTTGTATTGCCCCCCGTAAAGGGTGAATTTCACCTCCAAGAATTAACCTCATATGAATTTGGGCAGCACACAAGGGTTAGTGTTGAAAATCATTTACCGTTGAGTCTTGGGCACCCAAATAATGAGTTATCTGACATTTCGTACCATATGCCATACCTAAGCACAATGAGAATGAGCTAGTTTAAGGATCCACCTGATCCATGCCTTGATTATCAGAGGTACTCAGCACTCATAGTTCCCATTGGCTTCAATAGTTCAGGAACCCTAAATATCAGCCCTTAACTCAGACTTTTTTGACCTTTTAAGGTTGTTTTAATTCATGGGTGTGCATGTTTAATTTTCATGATGTGGTTGTATCAAAAGTGTGATCAGACACAAATAATCATGGTATGCGGCTTCATCTCTTATTTTTACTCCTTAATACTGCTGGGCCATATCATGCTACCCTCTTTGAAGTAGAAATCTCTATTCTCAGCAATGGGGATTTCAATCTCAAAACTGAGGGCATGAAAAAGCCTATTTAATAATAACATAGTTACAAATGTCTGAAAATTTGGCCTTGCCCCCTTGTTTTTAGTTTCAAGCTTTACATCTTCTGAAGAAGCATTTTAGGAATTCAAAATGTTCATGCTTTGGCTCGTCTCAGACGTGAATATTTTTAGGGAAGTTTAACACCAAGACATTTGACTGTTTCTGAGTTGCATGAAGGTGATGAAAAGACAGCTTTCTATTTTTTAAAAAAGAAACAAGTCTTTACCTTCCATTTTTCTTATTTAAAAAACTGAAAATCTTTGTTAAATTTCACAGGTTTGAATTGGGACTAGTGTCTTTCTCTTGTCTGAAGAAATGTAGTTTTGAGACGAAGTTCTCAAGGTTTGAAAGTAAAGATTTAACACATGTGGTTTGTTATCCTAACTTCAGAAAGACATGGAAGGTGTATTTTCCCATTTATTTATTTAAATGTATAATAACTGTATAAAGAGTGCTCATCACAACCTCTGAGCACTTTTAAAAATGCTTAAAACTACAATTAATCATAAACTATCAATTGATCATAATTCTGGCAATTATGCACTAACAACACTACACCAGCAGTAACATAAATATAACAGACATTTTAAAAACCTTACCAATTAAATTAGCATAGTCTGCCAACCTCACCCTTCTCCCTGCTCCCGCTCGGTCAGGAAGAAAGAGGGACCTTGTAGCCTGCCCTGCAGATTAACAAATTGAACAAAGGCTGTTATGGACCAAGTGAGAGAAGAGAGTTGGAAAGGGGCCTAATGGAAAACACTCAGGCAGTATCCCCTTCACCTCCACCTTCTCTTTCGTACCAATGGTGCCATAGCTCAAATGCTTCCACAGACTGCAACTGTGGTGCTGTTTTATGAGGAAAGAGATTGTCTTATGTCTACACTACAGCTGGAAGATGTGGTTCCCAGCATAGGTAAACAGAGTCACGCTAGCTCAGCTCAAACTAGCACCATAAATAGCAGAGTGGACGTTGCGGCACTGGCGGCATCTTGGGCTAGCCACCTGAGCTTGGACTTAGGAAGTTGGGCGGGCTTGGACTGGGGTGGCTAGGTAAGCCGCCACCAGCACCGGAGAGTCCACACTGCTGTTTTAGGTGATAGCTCAAGCTGAGCTACTGTGAGTCTGTTTACCTGTGCTGGAAATTACGCTTGCCAGCTGCAGTGTAGATAGGTAAGTCATTTAGGGTTTTACAGGTCAAAAGCAACATCTTAAAATCAAATTACAAACTAATAGGTAGTTAGTGCAGATAATAGAGCATTGGATGAACACAGTGATACTCAGACTTCAGGAGTCAAATTAATGATCAACATTAGTGATCAAATTAGTGATCAACATTACCCAAAAGAGCCATAGTAGTGAATGTATTGTTTAATTTACTATAGTACTGTATATTCATATTTAAACAGTATGACAGGGGAAATATGTAGTTTATATATATATATATATATATATATCAGCAAAATGACTGACCAAGTATTATTATTTTATCAACTACAATTGGTTACTAACATAATAAAAGCACCCTGATTGGTTAATAACTTAGATTGGTTAATAATTAAATCACACAGTGGTTTAATATCATGTGTTGCAAAGAGCCGCAGGAGGCACATTAAAGAGCCACTTGAGGCTCGTGAACCTCAGTCTGAGTATCACTAGTTTAACATTTTCATGAAAAGAAACCCTCCCTACCAAGTGGGGTCCTGGATTCTTCACCAGTTGCAATTTCGAGATGGATTTAAGATTTAGCCCATACATTGCAGTACTCTAACGTTGGGGTGACAGAGGCATGGATGGCAGTTGCATAAGTCTGTATCTGAAAGAAACAGGCACTACCTGATTCAAACTGTAGGAGCTACTTGTCCTTCTAATACCAGCTGGGAGCCTAACCAGATTCCCCAGACTATGAACCTGATCTACAAATGGCAGACCCACATCCTCAATCAAAGGAGCCAGTATTATTTCTGACATACCTTCTGGTTGCTTCCCCCAACCAATCAGCATTGACTTCTCAGCCAGCTAGCCCTCATCCATTACCCAGTCTCCTCCAGACACTTAGTACTGCAGTCCACAGTTCTGGCTGTATCAGTAGTGATGGAGATATATAGCTGTATGTGATAAGCAGACATTTCCACTGCTATGCTATTTCCTCACTAGTCCTCTTAAGAGCCTCAGATATGTGTAAAACAAGAGGGGTTACAGATATAGTTATGCATATGGCAATAAATTCCAGTTGCAGGAGCAGTTGCAGGATAACGATGATAATACTTAGCATATGCATTGTATTTAATCTTCAAAACACTTTGGCTGGCCAACCAGACTAGCATGTGTTAAAGGCCTTGTCTACACTTTTCTTTGTACACATGTTAACTAATCCAAATCCTAGTCTAGAGAAGGCCAGAATCATTTTCAAAGTACCCCGAAGACATTCTGTGCCAAAATATGAAAAATTATCCACCAAAAAATTAAAAATTCTGTGCATAATATTTTAAAATTCTGCAAAATTCTGCAATTTTTATTTGTCAAATAAATGTGGAGGCTCCAGCATGGCATTGGGGCACACAGGCCACTGGCTGCACAGAGGTGGAGATCTGTGCAGCTCCCCACCTGGAAAACAGACTCAGGGGTGAGATTGTACCCAACCCTGACACAGTGCAAGGAGTGCGGGGGAGTGAGGCTCAGCGAGAAGGTCTGGGTATGAGGGGGTCTGGATGCATGGTGGTTGGGTGGATGGGGAAGCAGCTCCCACTGACTAACCCTAAGCTCCCACTGAAGCTGAGGAGCGATGGGGGCAGGAAGCAGGGAGAGGGGGGATTTGCAGAGCTTCCTGCAGTTGGGGAAGAAATATCGGGGTGGGTCTGACCCGGCCCTGGATGCTGTGCAGGGGAAGAGGAAGTCCTGTTCTCCCCAGCCCAGCCAAAACTAGCAGCTGAGCCTGCTACAGGATAGGAGCTACCAGAAGGATCTTTCCCAGTCTTGCCCCCTGCCCCACAGTGATTTACCTCTCTGCCGGCTGCCCTGGGCACCTGAAACATACTGGTGGAGAGGTTACAAGGCCGCTCTTGTGGCTTCCCTTTGCTTCCCTATCAAAAAGTCATTTTTCTGCGGGGAAGCAAAGAAATCCACAGGGGACATAAATTCTGCACATTTGCAGTGGTGCAGAATTTCCTCCAGGAGTATCAAAGATAGGATTAGAATGTAGGAGTTCCTGATGTATCTTTCTGAGCTCAGGGATGTGTTTTCATATAGATGTTTGACCACACTGGATGACATTTTATGCTTTAAACTAGAAGCCAGCATTATTTCTAGTGAAACTGAAAAACAGTCTCATTTAGTTCAGCAGATAAACCTGCCTCATTAAGCTATAAATGTTCCTGAATCAATTGTGTTTGGAATTGTTTCTGCACAAGTAAAGCTAGTTCTTCATGTGATGTATACTCACTCAGGCCCTGATCCTGCAAGGAGCGCTGTGTCATGAGGCCACTGCTCCCATGTGGAGTCCACTGCAGGATCAGGGCCCTGGTTACTTTCCTGTACTACTCACAAACCACATCAGGCTTTGCAGTGTTTAAGTATTTTTCCAAGAAGTCACTTATGCATTAGTCTTTCTACTTATTTTTTAGGTAACCATTACAGATTATAAACTGTTCCTTATATATGGTAAAATTAATCATTAGAGGGCCTGATCCTGCAACCACACAAACAAATCTTGTGCCTTTACTTGCATCATGTACTGACTACTGATGTGAACAAAGGTACTCCAATGCATGTGTACAGGATGAGGCCCAGGGCAGCTGCTGTTGCTACAGAAGGGTGGTGTGTCCTAGATACCATCAATCGGATATGGTTTGATTGTGTCAAACAGCCTCAGTCTCCCATTGAGTGTGATGGAGGCACAGTGTGCCAGCGGGAGCTCTAGGAGGCACTGTGCATGGAGCAACCAGACTCTGGAACTCCTGGGAGCATGGATACTGCACTATTCCTGGAGAAGGAGCAACATCTGCTCTGCTCTTTGCCCAGCTAGCTGCACTGCTCCGTGTGCAGAGTGTAACCTACTCTCCTTAGCGTTGCCAGAGTTTACATACAGTCCTGGAAGTCTCTGAGCTCAGAGATTCTCATGTGATTAACCCTCTCATGGGTGGTGCATGTAAGGAGCAGTTTCTTGTGCCTTCTCCCTACAATGTGCATGAATGCAGGTACTGTACATTAACTGGCCTTTAGTTCAGTAGATGATATGAATCAGTTGTGGTATCAGTGCATATCAGTGATAGACATGGGGCGGGGGGGAATGGGAACAGGAGGAAGCAAAATCCTGGCTCCATTGAAATTAATGGGAATTTTGCCATCAACTTCACTGGATCCAGGATTCTGTAGGTTTCCATTATAGCCTATTGCAATCAATCCTTGCTTGCTTGTTTTTTTTAATATTTCTTTAATTTAAAGTTTTTCTCCAATATTTTACTGTTGTGGGTGGAGGGGAGAGGGAATTTTTCAAAAGCTCAAAGTGCATTTAGGCACCAGCTCCTCTTGAAAGACAATGCAAAGGGAGTGTCTATCTATTCGGGCCTGGGGAAATCTCCCTCGTGATATTTTAAATTTTTACTCACTTTTTGTCTTTTTCTTTAAAATTATATGCAAAACTCTGCTACGTCTGCATTAAGGTTAGGAAATTCAGAGTTAAATTTCCCTTAGCAACCTTAACTCTACCCCTGTCAGCAGGAATTTCTAATAGGATCTTTTATTTGGTGATCACACAGAACTGGGCAATGTGATATATTATTTAGCACATTCTGTAATACAACGCAGTGGAAAGAATCTGCAATATTTTTTTCTAGCCTTGCAGGTGCTTATGCAGTGTGTTGTGTTGCCACTTTTGCTCTTAAACCAAGGTTTAGTACTGCCCCTCCAACAGGACTCTTTATAGGACATCAAGTATATATTCTTCATTTTGGTTTAAACTGACTATTTTTGTATAGCTTTAGCTTTACTTGTGTAGTGTTTTCTTCACTGCTTACACTGAATTTTAATACTCTTTCTACAGTAAGACTTTGTCAGGGAGATGAATTGTGCATTCTTGATGTATGCTTAAATTGCATCTTTTCTTGTAAACTTTCATGGATGTTCGTGGAATTTTGCAATGCTGCACATATGTTGTGCGATCATGTCATTTAAGACCTTACTGTTTTGCACAGATAGTTGGCAATTACAGTGAAAGTTGTGTGAGAATTTTACATCTGACATTTTTGGCTTTTGTGTAATTAAAATTCCAAATCTAATAGGCATTTATGTAGTGCGTATAATATATGGTACAGTGAAAACTGCAGCCGATAGCTAAAATAAATCCAGATCTAGATCAGGATAGAGGTTCCTGGGCCCTTGGACACACCCACTCAAGAGGAATAAAATTCCAAATCTAATAGGCATTTATGTAGTGCGTATAATATATGGTACAGTGAAAACTGCAGCCGATAGCTAAAATAAATCCAGATCTAGATCAGGATAGAGGTTCCTGGGCCCTTGGACACACCCACTCAAGAGGAATAAAAAAATGGCCACAGCTGGGTACCTTTTGGTTTTATTTATCTATGGATTGTAGTTTGACCCCCTTTACTTTAAAAACAGCCGTATGCTTTTCTGATGGGACTTATCAGTACTGTATGTGACAGTACTAGTCAGTGTGTGTCAGGAATAGAACATTTAATAGCAGGCTCATTAGTCTGTTTTTACTATATTAGCCATCATTCTATTTTATTTTCAAAATATCCAAAGTAATAGAATCAGATTAAGGGCAAATTGTATGCCACCCCTATGTGTCTGTCGGTCTCACTTTTTAGTTTAGAGAAAACCAAAAAGCATCTTGAATTGGTAACTTCTATTTTTTCCCCCTCAAATAAAAATAAAAATAACCAGACTAATAGGATTGAAAATGAATTAAAGAAATTTGTGCTGTGGAGAGGAGTTTTTTTATGCTGAATTTTAATAGGGGAGCAAATGGTTATATCTGAGTTATAAGCCACTGGAATACAGGGCTTTATCATGGTAATATTGACACAATTTTCCAGTATAGCAGCACTCCAATAAACATGCTTAAATAATTGGACAGCACATCCAGTGTGTGCTTTTCAAGTCTTATATTTATATTTTTTTAAAATCTAGTTTGATTTATTTGGAATTCTCTTCTCTGAGTGAAGTCTATCCCATGAGGGGGTTAAACTTTTACAGGTTACTTCTCACAGTTTTAAAAGTAAATTATACACCAGACACTCAGTGGTATCAAACAAACATGAGAGGATTTGTTCATTCATGGTCTTGTTCATTTCCTGATACACAGGAGGGCACCTGGGTGTGATTCAGTCTTTATCAGAATTCTCAGAATCCACCATGTACAGGCTGGAAACGGACATTGTGTTTGCAAACCAAGAAATACCGCCTGTTGCAATGACTCTCTTCTAAATACCAGTAACAAGAAATCAGTATGAAAATTTGCCAATGAGGGTTTGAAGAAGCATTTATAAAATAAAATACTCCCTTGAGTACAAGTCAGATTGCTTGTATGTTTATTTTCTTTCGGTTGGCTCATGTGGCAGAATACATGAAAGGTGCCCATGCTGCAGGCAATCCCACAGGAGGGTGGATGCTGCCTGATTATAAAATAGAAGCAGGGAATTGCACTGTCAATGCTAGTTAAATGCACTGCAAGTCCAACTGATGCTTTTTTTTTTTCCCCTTTGTGAAATCAGTTGAAGCACTAAATATACTATAAATGTATAGCTAGGAGAGCAGAATGCTGAGATAGTTGAAACTAGAGTTGGCTATTGTAAACTACAGAGCATTCTTCTGCCCTTTACTGTGTGGTGATAATTTTTGTCTGTACAAATAAACTCCAGAAGTGTCTCCCCTCTTAACAAAAGAAGGGGATGAATGGAAATCAATTATTTAAATGAAAAATACACATTAGAGGGACACTGTTAATTAAACAATTAAACTCATATTTTTAGCTACTATTATTATTCAGAACATCTAAGACTAGAAAGAGAAGAAGGGAAAGTTATTTTTTTTAGTTTTTCAGTTACTGAATTTGAAAACATTTAGTGTATAGTCAGTTTCACTGTTTCCCCTGTACAATCAGACAGTTAGTTTCCCTGTGTTGTTTGTGTGAATCTTTCGCAGAGCAATTGGGGAAGAGAGAAACATTTACAACAATAGGAAAATGTGATTGTAAAACCTTAAATACTGGCAAGGGTCTCAAGAGCAGGTGTAATGCCAGAAACTACTTTAACTCAGTTTTAAAAACTAACTAAATTTTGAATTGATTGCAAACTGTTAACAAAATATAACCACTGGGAAGGAGAATATATTTATTTGGTTTGCTCTTCTGGCCTGTTTTTTTAAAGAGATTTGCAACAAAGAGATTTTAAGCCTTCCCCCTCACCCCCAGTAGTTACTGCACCATTTGTAAAACTAGAAGGGTTCATGTCACACCAGATTTATATCTAAAGGCTTTCCCTCCGCTTCATTGTCATCTGAGAGGTTGCATATTGTCTTTGATTGTTGAATTACTTAAATAATCAAATCAATTAGTGCGTACATTTTTTCATGTGCTGCATTTGAAGAGCATTGCTGGAGAGGGTGTGTAAATTTTCAAAAGTGCCTAAAAAGCCTAATTTGCATGTTCAAAAGTGAATTAGATGCTTGGAGCCTCAGTCTCATTGAAAGTCAGTGGGACTTAGGTTCCTAAATTACTTAGGCATTTTTGAAAATCTTACCCCATTTGCTGAGTGAAAAACCTGAGTGGTATCTAATAAAACAAATGGTTGCACTAGAGAGAGATGGATTATTGCCCTAAAAAGATTTTTTTTTACATCAATTGGTGCTACCTGTGTGGCTTGAGGGAATGACATTAATACCTGCATTAGAACACTGTTTGGAACTGCCCAAATAGATGTCCAGAGAAATTTACAATAAATGATGCATTTTCACTGGATTATAACAAAGATGGTTTATGAATGTTACATTTTATTTTTTCTCTTTCAGGAAGCTCGTTTTACTCACTGAAGCATTTGACTGATAGCATCACACAGTTGTGTGGGAGAGAAGGGGATTTTGTACTCAAGTGAAACTCTCGGGTCTTGAGAAGTTAAAGAATCTGGATGAATTCCTACTGAATGGAGATTATTTCAAAAGGTCCCTGAGAACTCTCTTTCTCTCTCTACGGCTCCTGCTCTTCCTGAGTTGAAACGGGTGTTTTGAGGTGGAATTTGAGAAAATGCTGGATTCAATCAAGTGCGTGCTGGTGGGAGATACCGCCGTGGGGAAAACATCACTCTTGGTACGTTTCACCTCTGAGACTTTTCCTGATACCTACAAGCCCACAGTGTATGAAAACACAGGGGTGGATGTCTTCATGGATGGTGTGCAGATTAGCCTAGGCCTTTGGGACACAGCAGGCAGTGATGCCTTCAAGGGCATCCGCCCCATCTCATACCAACAGGCTGACGTGGTGTTAATGTGCTACTCAGTGGCCAACCACAACTCCTTTTTAAACCTGAGGAATAAATGGATTGGTGAGATCAGAAGCCATTTGCCCCGAATTCCTGTTTTAGTGGTGGCCACTCAGACTGACCAGCGGGAAGCAGGACCCCATCATTTGTCCTGCATCAGCTCAGTTGATGGGAAGCGGTTGGCCCGGGAGGTCCGAGCTAAAGGCTACTTGGAGTGCTCTGCTCTCAGCAACAGGGGAGTGCAGCAAGTATTTGAGTATGCAGTCCGGACTGCAGTCAATCAAGCCCGAAAACAGAAGAGGAGGAAACTCTTCTCCGTCAACGAGTGCAGGATCTTTTGAAGTTGCTTTATTACTCTATTAGCTGCATTACTTCTTCCCTTGCACAGAAGTACATCAGCATAGAAAATGGAAGGTGAGCCAAGAAAGGACCTCTGGTAGGATCACCATGCTAGAGTTCCTTATGGGCCAGATGTACTTGCTACCTGACTTGGCTTTTCCCTTTCCATGAATAATGCACATGAAAAGTGCAGCTAACTTTTCTTTCTCCACAAAACTGTAAATGGGCTATTTTCCTCTCGGCTGTCTGGTCACAGAGGACTGGAGTGAGCCTGAACTGGAGACTTATGGATAATATCTATGTTCTTTAATTTTTCATTTCTGTTGTTGGTTTATTTGTCCTCACTTATTTAATGATAGAAGGCCTTTGCTTTGCCTGAAATCCCTGCTGACATAACTTCCCATGCTGAGTTTTTGACTCTAAGAACTTTGTATATATAATCTGATTATTGTATATTTAATTTAAAAAGACAGTTGTACATTTTGTTTTAAACTCCTCTAATATAGTTTGTTTTCTCTAGCTAACCACAAATGCAGACTGTCATATCTGTGAAATAGTCTCCTAGGACCAAACCCTTGCAGTTCTTATTGAGGTAAAACCCCCAATGGAGTGGTAGCAGTGGGGGTGACAGCTGGAATACAGGGGATCATTAGTGGAACAGAATCTTTCACCTTTGCTGGTCCAATTCCAGCTTGGTCTGGAAGTGACCAAAAATTATTGTTAGTTGATCTGTGTCTTACATAATATTTATTTTATGGTCTCAGCCCAGTTCCCAGCAGATCGGTGACTACATCAGAAAACATGCCATACTTTGGCATTTGGTGACTGTCTCAGCAAAGAGGCCAAAGACTGAATGGGCCAGAGGAGACTGATGTGCTCCCTCATCTTTAGAGGTGCTGGCTCCCAGATAAAACTTTTAGGCTCCGGGATGGGACAGTGCAGGGGGGCTCTCACTGTCATGCAACGTGCTGCCCCTGTTCTGTAGGCAGAAAATTTCAGTCTCCAGGGATGACAGACATTTTTCATGAGCACTAAAATTCTCTCTCAAACTTTTTTTTTAATGAACATTTTTCTGAACAGAGGTTTTGTTGAAACCAATAATCTAACATACTAAGGGTAATCAAATACATGGTGACGTTGAATTGATATAAATTGAATCAGCAGCAAACAATCTCTGGACCTGGGGTGCCAAGCGTAATGACTTTGGATTTTTACAAGATATAATTCAATATCCTTTACTTACCGGAGGAAACTAACAATATTTAGGGTCAAATCCTTGGGGCCAGGTTATTCCCCAGCACAGAGAACCTGTATATGGGTTTGCATGGGATAACTCTATTGGGGGTGAGGGTGGGCTTTGACCCCCTTTCAGGATGGCAGTAGTTCAACACACACAACCTGTGGATTCTCTGAGGTATGCACTGGTCTCAGTGGAAATCAGGGCCTTTTGTGCTGCCACACCCATGCAACTCTTGCCCCATACAAGGGTGCTGGAACAATTTGTATAGCAGGGGTGCTGAGAGTCATTGAACCAAACTGTAAACCCTGTATATAGTGGAAACCACTTCAACCCAGGGAGTGCAGCAGCACCCCCAACAGCCCTAGTTCCAGCACCTGTGGCCCCAAGCACAGGGTTTTCCCTGCCCACAGCAACCTTCCAGGGGGTTCCACAGTGTAGTAGGGCTCCGCACAAAAGTTAATGCAACCTTAGGCTGTGGGGGCTTTACAAAGGATGCCCTGTGGTTGCCAGGATGGATGTGTGGGGGGAGATAGATTAGTCACGTATGTAGTGCCTCTCCTTTCCACCTCTAGCTCAACCCCTCCCTTTCTGCTTTCTGTAGGGTCTGAGGAGATGATGCCATGGAAGGCAACACTTCCCCCTTCTATATGATTAAGGATCCTCTTTACACATGGATCCTGGGAGAAAGATCAGTCCCTGTTCTCACTGAGTCCTTATTTGGGCAAACTCCTGCTAGCATTTGGATGGGAGTGTGGGTGTAATAACTTGTCTGATTCAAAACTGAGTAAGAACCTCAGGACTTTGCCTTAATGTTTTTAGACACCTCCAGTGCTGGGTGGGTCTGTCTTCCTTAGCGAGCAAATCATAGTTCAAATATAGCTGGGGAGTGAACTGGGTACTCTCAGGGTGCTGCTCCCAGCTTGGCAGGCTATCAGAGTTTCTCTAAAGAGAGCTTAGCAAATTAAGTCCTGCTCTTCCCAGCAATTGCAGACATGAACTCGCATGAGACAAAATAATGATGGTTGTTATTTATATGGGGCTCAGAAGCATACCAGGTGCCCTCTAGAACAATTTAAGACATGACACAGTGAGTGTGAGTAGCAAACAATAGCGCGGGAATTGAGGCTTGAAAGAGGAAGAGTTCCATAATGAAATCCCATGGTTACTTAGTTTTGGTATCAGCCAATTGCTTGTATATTACCTACCTCTTGGAATTAGAGCTAAGTAGGAGCAATGGGCAGAGTCATACTTAAACACTGTTTAAATACTGTTTAAGTTTAAACACTGAGTTCAATGGGACTAATCCTATGAATAAAATGACTAATGTGAGCAAATATTTCCAGGATAGGCCCTTGAACTGTAAGTGTACACAAAGCACTTGAAGTGTTTATTACACCACCAAGTCCCAGGCTAGTAAACATTTATTTCTACTTGAACTTTCCAGTGTTATCCTAAGGGAGGCCCTTTCATTACAAACAAGTATTGGGTTCATACGGGTCATTTACATTTGTTTTAAATCCTTTCAAACTCCTGCACCCAGGATCACAGCATAGGGGCTCCAGTCATTTCCTAGCTTATCTGTATTCCGCTCTTAAGTTCTGCCACCTCTGACTGCAAAAATTTAGGCACAGAATGCAAGCCCATTGCCCACAGAAACACTAAAATCTAGCCTGTTAGTAAATGAATTTGAACTCAGTGGGACTCTTCACATGAGTAACATCAGTCAGATGCACAGATGTTTGCAGGATGAGGTCCTCAATGAAAACCCTGTAGCCTTGGCAACCACCATGTTTTTTTCTCCTTATCAAATCTCAATAGTCCTTCATTACTGAAAACTGTGTTTTCTGTAACCCTAACTAAAGATTAACGGTTGTTAATGTCATGAACATTAAAAAATGGGTGCAAAAAGTATGAGTAATATTGTAAATCTTCTCACTTTGTTTATTTATTTATAGACATTTCTACGGTGCTTATTACCAGAGTAACTGTTTTCTCACCTGACTTAGCCAGTCATCTTTTTCTGGATATATTTTTTAAAAAGGGCTCTAACAAATTATCTTCTCTTCTTGTGTTCAGTTTGATTAAAAGTGCTGCTTTTATGTGTTGCAGAATAATAAGTGTTATGCCATGACCACTTGTGGTGATTATCGGCTATATCGGGGCGGGCAAACTTTTTGGCCTGAGGGCCACATGGGGTTTCCAGCAGCGCAGCACGCTGAAGCAGTGGGGGAGGGGGGACAGCGGGGGAAGGGCCAGGGGCTAGCCTCCTGGGCCAGGAGCTCAGGGACCGGGCAGGAGGGTCCTGCGGGCCGGATGTGGCCCGCGGGCCGTAGTTTGACCACCTCTGGGCTACATGATGCTGTGATTACAGGCTATCAAGATGCCCCAAATAATTATCTTTATATTGAACAAAATCAAATGAAAATGTGTGTCAGAAACACACCATTAGAGGGATATAGCATTAATGTAAATGAGTCACCCAATGGGCTTTTATATGGTATTTTACACGCTATGAAGGAAAGGCCTCGGAAGGCCTTGCATGCAGTTCAACTGAGCAAGAGGTAGGATTCAAAGGACACCACATCCTGGCTCTGCACCGCATGTTTGTGGATGGGCACTGTGCCTAGATCACACGGTAGGATTAAGGTTGGCTTGATGAGAGTGAAGCCTAGTGGAATGGCTACACTGCAATTAAATAGCCCTGTAGCCCAAGTTAGCTGGCAGGCGCCAGCCACGGGTGTCTAACTGCAGTGTAGACATACCATTACTGACTTGGAAGGGAGAATGCTATCTCCCTCCCAATCTCATGGACCTCACTAACATACAGCATAGAACCCAGGCTGTGCACTTGGGCAAGAGGATTTGGGCATTCTTCCCCCCCCCAATACAGAAAAAGACTCCTTAATTGCCCCCTCTAATCCCATCCAGTTCATAATAAAAACTATCCAAATGAGTAAGTGTATATTGATGTTTAAAATCATGTCAGGTCGAGGAATGACGAAGGCAGAGGCATTTTGTCTAGATACTTAGAGGGAAACTGAGCCACTTTTTCTCAGCCCAACCGTTTACAGCATGTCAATGCTAAGAAGCATTTATCATCATGAATAAACTGTGAAAGGCTATTTATTTATTATTTTTAATTATGTCTCTTTCTCAAGCCTAGTGCTGGAAATAGTGATCTCGCAGTGTGAGACCCCAAATACAGAGGGTGAAATCCTGGCCCAATTGTAATCACTGGTGAAAAACCTATTGACTCCAATGAGGGCCAGGATTTCACCCAGAGACTGCAAAGTAGTTTCCAACATGCTTAAACATAGGGACCTTGGAACTGCCATATGGATCAGATCTGAGATCCATCTAGTCCAATGCCCAACAGCAGATGTTTCAGAAGGTGTAAAAACCTTATTTCAAGCAAATGTGGGATAATCTGCCCCCCGCCGCCATAGACTAGGTCTCATCCTTATCTCTAAGGGTATGTCTACACAGCAGCTGTGTAGACAGACATGCACTAGCCCTGCTCAGGCTAGCATGCTAAAAATACCAGTGTAGTGGCAGCAGTGGCATGGCTTAGCCACCCAAGTATGTATCCCCTGGACAGGCTGGTACTTGGGTAACAAGCCAGAGCTGCCACCTCTGCTGCTACTGTCATTCTGATAGGTTTAACAAACTAGCTTGAGCAGAGGTAGTGCATGTCTTTCTACCCAGGCTGGGAAGCACACTCCCAGCTACTGTGTAGACATGCTCTAAAAGTCAGAGATTGCTTAAGCCCTGAACCATGAGGTTTAAATATGCCTTCCAAATTTTTTATCACTGATTATGATAACTCCGTCTATTGTTATTCACACATATGTCCAGTCATTTGCTAAGTTCTTGGCCTCAGCAACATTCTGCATCTTGTTGTGTGAAAAAGTATTTCCTTTGATCAGCTTTGAGTTTGCAACCTTTTAATTGAATTGACTGCCCCTCTTGCTGAAGTTACTTGGTGAAGGGATTCCTCAGATACAGCCACCTTCATAAAGAACTGACTTTAATATTCAAATTGCTCTAAAACCCTAATCTGCCTTTTAGCATAAACATTTTATTTTTTCTCACTTGTTTTGCAAAATGTGATGATAACAGAAGATCATTTTTATATAAAGATTCAGCAGTATTTGCTTGAACTGTAATATATAAATCTGGGTGTTTCTATGAAAATAAGCATATAAATAATTATTTGTTATCTGAATAAATATTTGTAGTGGACCAGAAATGGATAAGGAGCATTTCTGTAACCCAGGCCTGATAGATATGATTTGCTTTGTTCTATCTGACTTACATGTTAACTAACAGTTGTTAACTATTTGCGGGCTTACCTTGTTCTTTCATTGTTTTGTGTATTTTGTTAGGGTTGTGTTTTTGTGGCTGTCTTTTAACTGTAAAACAGAGGAAAAAATAATATTGTCAAATATTGTATGATGTTCCCTCAGCAATTTGGTTTGCAGGAAAGGTATGGAAAAGCCATACAAATAGAGTTTTAAAATAAATCATAGGTACATGTGCAAATATAGGCCCTGATTCAGGGAAGTATGCTTAAGCACATGCTTAAGTGCTTTCCTGAGTAGGGCCGTATTGACTAAGGGTCAAAAGGGCCTACTTCATTTAGACAATTAAAATAGGATTTAGGGTCCTATGGTACTTTTGAAAATGAGTCACTTACATGCTTTTGAAAATTTGACATGATGTGCTCATTAATTATGTTATGCTATGGGCTTGTCTACCCTTGAAATGTTGCAGATGCACCACTGTAGGGTTGAGAGACATAAGTAGGTCAATCTAATTTGTAAGTGCATGTCTACACTTGCCACTTAAAACGCAAAATGTCTCTTTTTTGTGCAAAAACCGTGGGAGGGTCTACACCTGTGAATGACTTTTTGTGGTGAAACTCAGAAGTTTCATAAGCACAGCACATTCTGTTAACACTTCCTTTCCCAAGCACAGCAGCAAAGTTTAATGATTTTCAGTTGAAACTCAGCAGCGAGGCGTTTGGCCTCCATGCTCCACATCTGAGTAAAGCTTTTGCTCTTCCCCTCACAAATGTTATGTAAAGTACAGAACGCCGCAATAACCATGGGAATATTTTCCTCACTCGTTTCCAGTATACTGTACAAACATCTCCAGCACGCTTTCAAACAGCCAAATGCACACTCAACAGCCATTCTGCACCTGCTCAGCCTGTTGTTGAAACATTCCTTACTGACATCTAGGTTTCCAGTGTATGGCTTCATGAGCCATGGCATCAATGGGTAAGCTGGGTCTCCCAGGATCACAGTGGGTATCTCCACTTCCCTGATGGTGATCTGCTGATCTGGAAAGAAAGTCCATGCTTGCAGCTTTCTGTACAGGCCAGTGTTTTTAAAGATACATGTGTCATGCACCTTTCCGGACCATCCAGCGTTAATGTCAGTGAAACGCCCATGGTGAGCCACTAGTGCCTGCAAAACCGTGGAGAAGTATTCCTTTCGATTTACGTACTCGGTGCCAAGGTGGCCCGGGGCAACTATAGGGATGTGCGTTCCATCTATAGCCCCACCACAGTTAGGGAAGCTGATTTCTGCAAAGCCATCCAAAATGTCATGCACATTACCAAGAGTCACGGTCTTGGGCAGTAGGCTGCGATTAATGGCCTTGCACACTTGAGTTACCATGGCACCAACAGTCGATCTCCCCACTCCAAACGGGTTTGCAGCCGACAAGTAGCTGTCTGGAGTTGCCAGCTTCCACAATGCAGTTGCCACATGCTTCTCTACAGCGAGTGCAGCTCTCATTCTGGTGTCCTGGCAACGCAGGGCTGGGGAAAGCTCAGCACACAGTTCCATGAAGGTGGCTCTCTGCAGCCAAAAGTTTTGAAGCCACTGGTCGTCACCCCAGACATGCATAACGATACGATCCCACCACTCTGAGCTAGTTTCCCAAGCCAAAAAACGCTGTTCCACAGTGCTCAGCTCCTCAGTTGCCAAAAGCAATCGAATGTTACTTATTTCCATTTCAGGAAGCTCATCAGGCATCTCTGACTGCAGTTCTCTTTGCAAGTTTAAGAACAGCTGCACTGCGACGCACGATGTGCAAGTGACAGCTATCGGAGTAGAGGACAGCAGTGCGGGATCCATTCCTGCTTGTAGATGTGGCGGGGAAAGCCACCAGACAGCAGGGGGTGTTAAAAAATGCCGCAGAAGAAACAAGGAAGTAATGGGGCTGCTGGGACATGAAGCAGTGCAGCACGGGGCACTGAGCATGGACCCAGAATGCCTTCCCCTCACCCCCCCCCCACCTCCCACAAGACCTAGTGAGAGAGCTGCACTGTGGGACAGCTGGCCTACAGCGCTGCTCTCATCCCGATGGAAGTGCTGGTAGTGTAAACGCTCTCTGACGCCTGAGGAATTGAGTGAGTACACAAACAAGTGCTTTACTTTCACCGGTTCCCTGTCACTGGTGAAACTTACAGCGCAAAAACTCTGCAAGCGTAGACATACCCTAAATGTAAACCAGGCCCTATTCTGGAATAAGAATGCCTTTTTCCAGTTTAGCTTATATTCATTTCCAAATAACATAAATTAAACCAAAAAAGCTCCCTTATACTGGAATAAGAGTGACCACAGAGGGGTTATGTCAGTATAACTATAGCGGTATCAATTCACACCGTAGCTTCTACCAGTATAACTTTCTGGAGTAGACAATGCCTAAGGCTACGTCTCCGCTGCAGCTGGGCTGCTGCTTTAGCACCGTGGATGTGTCAGGAATCAGGGCCTGCAGCAGAGCTCCTCTACAGCCAGCCTCATTACTACAGCTGGCCGGCAGCAAGCAGCTGCTTGATTAGCCACAACACCTGACTGGCCACAGAGGCCAGCAGCAGGCTCTTAGGTCAGCAGTAGCACCAGCTCACTGGTTTCTCAGTGCTCATGCCCACCACTTTGCTTGCTCCTGCTGCTCAGGCCTTGCTTCTGTCCTGCACCTGCCTTGAACCCCTCTTTGCCTGATACTCTTCTTGCCCCCAGGGGTGGCAGGTTTGTAGAAATGTTGGTGGTGCCCAGAGCCCACCCCCCAAACTCTGTCCCCTGCACCTGCATAAGGTTCTGGGAGTTTGGTTGGAGGTCTGGGTTGCAGGCCCTGGGCTGGGGCAGGGGATTGGGGTGCAGGCTCTGGGAGGGAATTTGGGTATGGAAGGGGTGAGAGGTTGGGCTCTGGGAGGGAGTTTAGGTGCTGAGTGCAGGCTCTGGGCTGGGGCAGGAGTGCAGGCAGGTGAGGGGTGCAGGCTCTACGATGGAGTTTGGGTGCAGGCTCTGGGCTGGGGGTTTGGGGGCAGGAGGGGGTGTGGGGAGGGGGTGCAGGTTCTGGGCTGGGGCAGGGGATGGTGAGGGTTGCAGGGTCCAGGCTGAGGCAGGGGTGCAGGAGGAGGGGTCCTACCACTTAGAGCCTGAGAGCATGAGGCCACCACCAGAGCAAGTGTCCAACCCACAGCATCCCTGCAGCACAGCCAGGGCCTGAGAAGAAGGGCTGGGACTTACAAGGAACAGACTGTGAACTGCCCTGGCATTCCAGAGACACTGTTTGTGATGTTCCCTGCCACAGAGCGGGTGGATGTGTTTCCTTTAACCTTTCCCATTTTTCCTTATTCTTTTTAAAATTAATTGTTGATTAAATAACTTGCATTTGCTTTAACTTGTATGTAATGGCCAGTGGGTCAGAGAAGTGCCCAGTGCAGAGAGAGTACCCTGGAGTGGGAACACCCTAGCTCCTGTCCTAGGTGACCACAACAGGATTGGGGGTTGAGCCCCCTAGGAATCCTGGGCCCAGCCTTGTTGGGGTTATGAGGACTCTGCCAGACAGGACAGTGGAAGGGGAGTCCTGAAGGGCAGGGAGGCCACTAGGTAAAGGAAGTGGGAGCGAGGACTCAGATCCTTTTGCTAGCCCACTTCACCGGGGTAGTGCAGAAGCCAGGAAAGTTCCCCACAATAGCGGAACTATTCCCCCACTTACATACACAATGGGTTAAGATGACCTAACTACAATGCTCAGGATGTGATTTATCCCTGAGCAATGTAGCTAGGTCAGACCTAAGTTTTAGGTGTAGGCCACGCCCTAGACTCCAAAGTTGCTCAGTCACTTTTTAAAATGTTACCAGTAATTGAACAGTATATAAAACTGATACAGGTACCAGGTATTTAACTAATCAAGCATGGTTTCTGGGAAAACTGTACTGCTGGTAGCCACTTGCTGTTGAGTAGATCTTGGTTTTGTCTGCGACTGACCATAATATGTTCCATATATTACATTTCTATTGGTTTCCCAAACTCTTGGGCCAAATTCTGACCTCATTTAACCCCTGTGGAACTCTATTCCCTGTGAAAATTAGCTGCTAGTCTTACATTTGTTGGCTCTGTCTGAGTCAGTTTAAGGAGCTGTATGTTGGTTATTATCAATTGGCTACTGATTGTTGCTGTCTACCTATAGTTAAACATTTGCTGAATGAGACCTATAACTCATTTAATAAATGACTAATTAGCCACATTGGGGATTGTGGCGGTTCAATGACAAGACAGCACAGAGCTTTAAGCAAGCAGGCGAGCTGGTCTGCTAACGGGCTTCTGCCTGTCAGCTTTCCACCTTCCCCTTTATTCTTTCTCTCCCCCCGCGCATTGCATTCTCCAACAGATAAAAGGAATACACTGGCTTTGTTTAACATTCTTATTTACCAATTTCTATCTACCGCATTCCTTGCTTTCGGGCCTTGAGCCCAGTCCTGGGAGGCTTCCCATGGTTCATGTCATCTGGGCGAGATTCCAAGGTTCGTGCCCTTGAGAAGAGCTGTGTGTGCACAGCTCCTATACAACACTCTGGGTGTGCCCTGAATGTTGCCAAGCACATGAACCTTGTATGAATCCTACATCCCCTCCTTTTGTGTTTATTTGTGCTCGGCCATCTCATGGTAGCCATCAATTTGCTTTTGCAAACCAATTAACTCCCGGACAGACGAGGTCATAACTCGTGGAGCCTGCCAGGGCGGTTCTCGACAAAGCCTTAACAAAAAGGAAATACATTGCACACAGCAACAGCAAAAAATGAGCTTAAGAAGGTAAAGTGTAATTGGCCGGGCCCCAATTAGCCATGCTAGAGTATTGGGAAGAGAGGTTCATGTAAGCAGCGAGCATCATCTCATTTCCAATTTCCTCAGGGTGATGACATACTGGAATAAGGCATGTACCTAACAGTTCCCTGGCTGCTACAGAATCAGATAAACAAAAGTGGGTAACATTTGCTATTGAAGCCAATATTTCCCATATGTTATATGTCATTCGGGCCCGTAACGGAGGAAGCGCTCCCGAGCCAACCCCTACAGGAAATAGCAGGCACAAAAGGCATACAATCAATACAGAATTAGCAGTAATTTGGGTGAGAATTGCCACAAACAAAGTCTCAGAAGTCTCTGGCTGTTGGTTTGCTGCCAGTCTTCATTGAGCCGCGGCGACCAATGCTTTTACCGCTCCCCATGTCACGGGCTGGCTTGGGACGCTACGCCTCCTCCGTTTCCGTCCCGTTGTTGTTGACCCGGGAGGCACCGCGCTCTCCTCCAAGGTCAGCTGAAACTCCAGTATGTGGTTCGATAGCCCCTGGTGCCACGCCATGCTGCTTCAGTGCCGGTCGCACACACCGGGCCGGAACCCACAACGTTCCTGCAGGGAGAAACACAGCAGCATATCCCCGACCCCAAGTGATTAAAGGCACTGGGCCCAGCCATTGCGGATCAGGCAGCTAACGGTAATAGGCACGCGGTCTTTCCAGTACCTCGGACTTATGAAAACGCCAATCCGTGGGGGTCTGCTGATCTGTATTCAATGTTAAATTATTTAAAGTAAACAAAAGGATATGCATTTGTTGCTGAATGTCTCCTAAGGTTCGGAGACGCAGCTCCCCTTGTTTTAATTGTTTGTCGAGCAAGGTTTTTAGCGTGCGATTTGCACGTTCAACAATAGCTTGGCCTGTGGAATTATAAGGAATCCTGTGTTTGAGACGGACGTCCCATTGGGCACAAAAGGTGGAGAGGGCTGTGGAGCAATAGGCTGGGGCATTATCCGTTTGTATCTGGCTCGGGCGACCCATAACAGCAAAACAGGCTAGCAAATGGTGAATAACTTTGGGAGTGGCTTCTCCACGCTGTGGGGTCGCCCAGAGGAATCCCGAATAGGTATCAATGGAAACATGTAAAAACGAATAGGGGCGGAATTGTGGCACATGAGTGACATCCATTTGCCAGAGCTGATTCGCCACGGTACCTCTGGGGTTAACGGCATAAGAAAAGGTAGGGGCAGCAGCGACACAGTGGGGGCAGGAACGAACAATAGAACGTGCATGATCAGCAGGAATGTGAAACTGTCGGGCCAAAACAGAGGCAGACTGATGAAAAAAGGCATGGCTTTCAATGGGGTCAGAAAAAAGGGAATTTACCTGACCATGTAACGCGCGATCAGCGCATGCATTGCCTTCAGTAAGTAGCCCAGGCAGAGCGGTATGACTGCGAATATGAGCAACAAAATAAGGGAAATTATGAGTGGTGAGGAGATACTGTAAGGACAAAAACAGGCGAAGAAGGTCCGCATCGACCTGAGGGGTAATAAGGGCAAGGGGTAAATGATCAATTACCTGATAAACATAATGTGTGTCCACGATCAAATTAAAGGGACAATCAGCAAAAAGTTGAAAGGCCAAAATAACAGCAGCTAGTTCCAAGGACTAGTAAAGCTCTCCAAGCACTGTGCATGCAAATATTGTTGTACAAGTGAATGAAGTGCTTTCAGCTTTTCTAGGGGGAGGGGCCACTGGTCAATCCATACGGGCTCTAAGGATTGCCATACCAATGGTAATGCGGATGGCAAGGTGGGTGAGGGAGGATTTTGGGCCATTATATATTAATATCGAGGGTGGTGTCCAGCTTTGTAAGTAAGTCACGGCCCCAAATATTGAGGTGGACAGGGAGTACAAAAGGGCGGATTGTAGCAAGGGCACGGCCTCCTGGTTTAGAGACCGTGACCCAGGACAAACTTTGGCGCACTGGTTTGCTACCCCCGATCCCCCACAACTCTTTAGAAGGAACTGTTGGCCAACCGACCAGCCACTCCGGATCACAAGTCACCGTAACGTCAGCTCCAGTGTCCACCAGCCCTGTAAAAGGAACATTATTTAAGAGAAGTGTTAACTGAGGTTTCGAGGGGCGGACCGACATTGTTAGAGCAACAAGTGGAGAGGACGTGTTGTGAGATGGCGACTGAGCCAGCGTCGATCCAAAGCTGTTCCCGCCCCGGGCTCGATCCTCTGCAGCTGGCACCTGATAGGGGACTAAAATCAATTGCGCAATTGACCGTCCACACGGGAGCGACTGCGGAAGATGGGTCCACACCTGAACCTTAATAACGCCGTTGTAATCGTCGTCAATGACCCCTGGGATGACAAAAAAACCCTGTTTCCCAGCGTGTGAGCGAGAGAGAACCAGACCCACAAATCCGGCAGGGAGAGGTCCCGTCACCTGGGTAGGTATGGCGCAAACCTCCCCCGGCAACCGAAAGTCAGCGTCCTTCTGCATAATCAAATCAAGCTCTGCACTTCTGGCAGTCGCCGACCTCATGGAGTCTATGGATTTTAAAGCAGAGGAACAGTTGTCTGAGTGGGAAACACCCCCGTTTGGCCCTGGGTTCGGGGGGAACCCCTCGTGCGGTTTCCTGACCCACTACGACACTGATTAGCCCAGTGATAGCCCTTCCGACACTTGGGGCACTTCTTTGAGGGGTGGGCGGGCGCCGTCGATGAGCGGCACTCCTGCTGAAAGTGACCCTCCTTACCACAGCGGTAACAACGCTTCCCCTCCTTTCCGCTTTTCCGCAGGGCGGCGGCCAGAACTCCAGCCTTATGGGCTTGGGTGCCGATGTTTTGGCACGCCCGCAGCATGTCTGACAGCTCTAGAACACCAGCGGCTTGTGCTGCCTGGAGAGCACGGCGGCAATCCTCGTTCGCATTTTCAACTGCCATTTTTAACAGGATCTGCTGAGCTGCTGCAGGGCTATCCACCTGCCGGAGGATAGCCTCCTGCAATCTATTGGTAAAATCCATAAAGGACTCTGACGCACCCTGACGGATACTGGCAAAGCTTTTGGTAGGCTTGCCTGAATCCGGGACCTTCCGGAAAGCATGCTGGGTGCAGGTGGAAATAATGGGGAAGACGGCCTGAGGGAGTTGAGACTGCAGCTGGACATAGCAAACTGACCCTCTCCTGCCAAGTGCTCATAAATGATACCTTGCTCTCTATACACCTGGGCTTGGCGTTCCGCCATCTGCCGAAATTCACTAAGCCAAATAACATACTGACTAGGTGTCAGCATCATGCGCAACAGCGCCTTCCAGTCTTCAGGGACCAGAGAGTACCCAGAACCTAGCCCTTCAATGAGACCACGCACATACGTGCTAGTCAGACCGAATCTGCGAATCGCTTTCTTTACCTCTCTGATCACTGAGTAAGGCAAACTGACCCAGTTTGCAACCTGGTTGCCCTGGCCATCATCCTGCCAGGTCACCGGACAAACAGAGACCAGATCAGCCAGCTTCTCCGCTGTAATATCTGAGCGAGTCTTCGCTGCGTGAACCATTTGTTGCACCAGCGAAAGCCCCTGAGCAGACGTGGACGACCCCCCAGGGAACCCCGGAGCATGGGGCCCCACGGGGGGATGGTAATCACACACCGGCTCCGGTGGGGAAGGCCAGGGAGGCAGTGGTAATAGAGGCACTGGGGGCAAAGCAGGGGGAGGGATGGCTGCAGGAGCGGACGGGGGTGGCGGGATCCGCAGCCCCTCTGTTGGCGCGGGAGAGGGCCTTTCCGAGGCGACACACTGTGTCGCATCGCTAGGAGGGGGGACGGCTGCAGGAGTGGACGGGGGTGGCGAGAGCATCAGCCCCACGAGGGAGGGCCTGTCCGAGGCGACACGCTGTATCGCATCGTGGCAGAGGTGCCAGGCATGTAAAGCCTGCACGGGCGCCCGAGGCTCCTTGTGCAATGTCTGGCCCAACCACTCCCAGTCCGCTAGCTTAAGGGTTCCAGCTTCAGGGTACCACGGGCATTGGGCACTCACCTCCTGTAGCAGGAGAGTGAGTTCTCGAGTGGGACAGTCATGCTGAGCCTTACGCAGCAAATACTGTAGCTCACAGCGGTGTTGCACTTGCAAAGCAGAGAGGGAGCTTCCCATACTTACCACAATGAAAAATACTCACCGGGATCTGCGAAGCGGATGAGTGACGCGTCTGAAACCCTTGCTGGGCGAGGTGAGTGCTGAGGGCCCCACGTTTGGGCGCCAGTTGTGGCGGTTCAATGACAAGACAGCACAGAGCTTTAAGCAAGCAAGCGAGCTGGTCTGCTAACGGGCTTCGGCCTGTCAGCTTTCCACCTTCCCCTTTATTCTTTCTCTCCCCCCGCACATTACATTCTCCAACAGATAAAAGGAATACACTGGCTTTGTTTAACATCCTTATTTACCAATTTCTATCTACCGCATTCCTTGCTTTCGGGCCTTGAGCCCAGTCCTGGGAGGCTTCCCACGGTTCATGTCATCTGGGCGAGATTCCAAGGTTCGTGCCCTTGAGAAGAACTGTGTGTGCACAACTCCTATACAACACTCTGGGTGTGCCCTGAATGTTGCCAAGCACATGAACCTTGTATGAATCCTACAGGGGATAAAGGAGTTGTTTACTTTTCTCACCAGAGTCAGTGTAATTCATAAGGGAACATTTCATGTCAGAAGATGTTTCTGATTTTGGAAACGAGGAAGGAAATAGGGCCCTCTTGTTTACTTGGGCTAAGGATTTGGTCTAAGACAGGTAAGGAGTTCACAGATTGTAAAAGATAATGTATTGGTGAGTTTAAAACATTGTGCATTTGGTAAATATATTAGATTTGATTCTGGCCTCGCTTACCTCAGTGTAAATTGGGAATCACTCTATTGCAGTCAGTGGAATTAGACTGATGTAAAACTGACAAGTGAAAGAAAATCAAACCCATTATTTACAGCTGGATTCTGAAATCTCATGAATAAGTCAGATGGAAGTAATTGAAAACAGATTTAAGGTTTTAGTCACAAAACCTCCATCAATGAATGAGCTATTGCGGAGTACCTCATTCTCAGAACGCTTCGTTTTTCTTTAGAAAGTCTGTGTGAATTTTGGGTTAATGCCTCAGCCTCATCTAACCACACTAGTTCTTTTAATACCATGAGACCAGCTTGCATGCCCACATCCCAGCGTCAGAACCCATCCCACTATGAATGACACAGTGATGAACACAGCATGCCTTTGAGTCAGATCCCTGTGTTTTCCAACTCCACCCAGGGATCTAGCAGGACGCTGGTTGCTGCCGTTTCAGTTAGAAATTTCCAATACATTGTATTTGAATTAATATTTAATATTTTAAAATTATTCTATACTGTCAGGATTTTGCACAGGTATCTGAACTGTTAGATTTATTAATAATCTCACAATGCAGAGAGTTAGCATGGTCGAGTGAACTGGGCATGGGATGAGATTAAGAACTCCTGAGATCTGATCCCATTTCTGCCACTGACTTGCTATGGGTCCCACCCGAGAAGTCAATAGGCTTAGGATCAGGCCCTGAGTGACTGTGTCCAAATGTTGCTGGTGTCATTCCAATGAAGTCAGTGGGGTTACACCGTGGATTAATTTGGCCCAGATTGGTTATTCTTTCTCACCTGAAAAAAGGGGGTAACTGGACTTGCTTGCCTCGTAACAGTGTTGTGGTTCACTAGTTAATGGTTGTACTATGTTCTGAAGATGTAAGGCACTATGGGATGGAGCATTGGACTGGGGCTCAGGGGACCTGGATTCTTTCCCCGCTCTGCTACTGGCCTCCTCGGTGACTTTGGCAGGTCATGTTTCCTTTCTGTGCTTCAGTTTCCCCACTGTAAAAATGGGGATAATGATACTGACGTACTTTGAGATCTACTGATGAAAATAACTATGTAGGAGCTAGATATTATTTAATTGGTTATTATTTAGAAAGGGCATATAAATACATTAAAGTGTGCATTTCTAAAGCAATGTAAGGGCAGAGGCAGACTAAAGATGCATTTATATTCATATAAATAACAGGGCCCTGTTCATTCCTGGCTTAACTCCACTGGCTTTCATGGAATTATTCTGGTGATGAATTAGGCCCATTGTTTGCTTTTTAAAAGTGTCACATGTGACTTTACGGAAATGGGGTTCCCTACCCATTCCAATGGTTCAGAAAGTATAGGGATAAAGGTGGGGTCAGCTACAGCCTCATCTCCACCCTGAAGAAGATGAACTGAAGTAGACGGGAAGGAATTTATGGCTTATTTATGTATTAAATAAATATATAATACATGTGCCAAGCTGTCTTGCAGTGGCTCAAGAACGTGAGTACCAACGTCAGGGCAGACTGCTATGAACCAGAGTGCCAATGAGTTACAATCTTAAGGTTGAAAGGTAATACAAAGTTCTATAATAAGCAAGTTCTTTAGGGTTCACCCGGGCTAAACAGCAAGGGATCTCTTGCTTGTGCTTAGAAACTTGCCCCCCAGAGTCCAAGCAGCACAAAAATGCAGTTCCTTCTTGTTAGAGACTTCTCTTCCTCACTTCTGCTTAGAGCTGCAAACTCAGCTGATGGGAGGAAATCACTTGCAAGACCCATCTCCGGGGGAAGGAAGGGGAATAAACAACAAAGTATTTTGTCCTCTTTAATGTTCCATTCTAGTCCGTCTGGTGTCAAAGGAATACCTTCTGTGGGAGATCAGCATTTCACACTGGTTAAGTTCTCTCTCCTATCTGGTGATTTACACAGGCTTGGGCTTCACTACCACTCGTGGAGGTGGTTTTATTATGTTGACAAAAGCTCTCTCCTAGAGGCATAGAGAGGCTACACAAGCGATCTTATAGCAGCCCAGCAGAATGGTACAGCTATACAGCTGTAAGCTTGCTGCTGTAGACGGGGCTACAGTTACAGAGGCCTACAATGCGAATGTTCAAATATTACCTTACAAAGAAGGGACTGAGATGTTATAAGTGAGATTAATGGATGCAGCAATGCACAAGTATTCAGTAAAACCTAAACACTAAATACATTCTTATAATCCTAATACCTACTTTAACAATAGTAACACACAGGTTACTTATTCCAGCTATATATTTGTCTATGTGTTCAACTCTGATATGGAGACTTTGGCATGAGCTAGTACCTGGTCTGCCAGCATCATAACATGTTTATCGTGTCAGTCAGCACATGTACAATATACTTTGTTAATCATACAAAACACAGGTAAAACAAAAATCATAGGTAACAGGCTGAACCAATGTCAGGTAAAGGACCTAAAACCCCATTTAAAGCGTTCAGTTAAAGTTGACTCACTTGAAAAACTCCAATCTTCTCCAACCCACCCAAAAGCCTGGGCAGCTAGATAGGACCTGAGTTTGTTAAGGGCACACAAAAGCCTATCAGACTAGGAAAGAATAGCTGTAAGTAGATGAAGTGTGGCCTGTTCTCCCTTGGAACCAATTATAAGACAAATCCTCCATGGAAAGTCGTGGTTTAATTACGAAGAGGGTTCTTAGTTCTGGTTCTGAGGTTCGGTTCTCTTATGGTTTTCCCCAATGTTCCATTGAGATGTGTAGGGTTTATGCCCTAGTGGGAACAAACCGGGGAGGTTGCTCTCAAACTCCATGGGTATGCACAGAGCTACTGAATATAGAAGGACTGTTATGTGGCAATTCCTGAACCTCTGCTTAGGCTCTGAGTCTTCTGCAGCTCTCCAATGGAGCCATGCTGCCAAAGAATCCAAGGCAGCAGTGTGAAGTGGCCATTCATATTAACAGGTTGTTCACTCTGAAAGAAGACTCTGTGCAGGGATTGGGGGTGGCCTTGCTACTGCAAACCCATCGTGGCAGAGGTTGATGGCAAGGGCCATCATACACTGTCCTCTTCTCAAATGGATAACTCCTCCCTCCTCCAGGATGGACCATGGCCTGTTTAAACCTGTAAGCAGCAATCTGGGGAATTGAGAGGCCCCAGTCTGCTTAAAGAGGAGTGATGATGCCCTCAGCAAAGAGTGCTTGTGGATGCTCATTGCCGCTACCCTCCCTAACAGAGGAAGGGCTATGACATAAAGCAGGTCCACAGGGAGCCTCCATTTAGGAATGTGCCTGTGGCCCTGGAATGACTAAAATTTGGCTCTGCTGCTTCTTGCCCACACCTATCTGACTCCTCTCCATCTGTCAATCTTGGATCTAGTCTGCTCCCAAGCTAAAGGAGGAATAGTCTCTAAAATAGTCTTGTGGATAGGGAGGAAGCAGTAGAAGTGATATATCTTGGCTTTAGTAAGGCTTTTGATACTTTCTCACATGATGACAGGTTTCAGAGTAGCAGCCGTGTTAGTCTGTATTTGCAAAAAGAAAAGGAGTACTTGTGGCACCTTAGAGACTAACAAATTTGTAACACAAATTACAACAAAGACTAACACAAGTACTCCTTTTCTTTTTTCTCACATGACTTTCTCATAAACAAACTAGAGAAATATAGTCTAGACCTATGTTCCCCAATGACCAGTCTGTGGACTGGTCCCCATCCATGGTAGCCTCCTTGCTGGTCCCTGAGATTTCCCTGACACAGTTTAGGAAGGTAGCAAGCCAGTCCCTGGTATCTAAAATGTTGAGAAACACTGGTCTAAACAAACATATTATAAGGTGTGTGCAAAACTGGCTGGAAAATCCATATGCAGTAGTTATCAATGGTTCACAATCAAACTGGAAGGGCTTATGAAGTGGGGTCCTGAAGGGATCTTTTCTGTGTCAGGTTCTATTCAATATCTTCATAAACAATTTAGATAATGGCATAGAAAGTACATGGATGATACCAACATGGGAGGGGTGGTGAGTGCTTTGGAGGATAGGATTAGAATTCAAAATGATCTTGACAAACTGGAGAAATGGTCTGAATTAAACTGGATGAAATTCAATAAGGACAAATGCAAAACACAATATTTAGGAAGGAATAATCAACTGAATAAATACAAAATGGGAGATGACTGCCTAGGAAGGAGTACTGCAGAAAAATATCGGAGGGTTATAGCAGATCGCAAACTAAATATGAGTCAACAAGTTTTTTGGATGTATTAGTAGGAGTGTGGTAAGCAAAATATGAGAAGTAATTCTTCCACTCTACTCAGGACTGATAACGCTTCAACTGGAGCATTGTGTCCACTTCTGGGCACCATACTTCAGGAAAGATGTGGACAAATTGGAGACATTCCAGAGGAAAGCAACAAAAATGATTAAAGGTCTAAAAAACGTGACCTATGAGCATGGGTGGCCGATGACCCAATCTTTAAAAAAGGGAAGAAGGAGGATCCTGGGAACTACAGGCCAGTCAGCCTCACCTCAGTCCCCGGAAAAATCATGGAGCAGGTCCTCAAAGAATCAATCCTGAAGCACTTACATGAGAGGAAAGTGATCAGGAACAGTCAGCATGGATTCACCAAGGGAAGGTCATGCCTGACTAATCTAATCGCCTTCTATGATGAGATTACTGGTTCTGTGGATGAAGGGAAAGCAGTGGATGTATTGTTTCTTGACTTTAGCAAAGCTTTTGACACGGTCTCCCACAGTATTCTTGTCAGCAAGTTAAAGAAGTACGGGCTGGATGAATGCACTATAAGGTGGGTAGAAAGTTGGCTAGATTGTCGGGCTCAACGGGTAGTGATCAATGGCTCCATGTTGGCAGCCGGTGTCAAGTGGAGTGCCCCAGGGGTCGGTCCTGGGGCCGGTTTTGTTCAATATCTTCATAAATGATCTGGAGGATGGTGTGGATTGCACTCTCAGCAAATTTGCGGATGATACTAAACTGGGAGGAGTGGTAGATATGCTGGAGGGCAGCAACAGGATACAGATTGACCTAGACAAATTGGAGGACTGGGCCAAAAGAAATCTGATGAGGTTCAATAAGGATAAGTGCAGGGTCCTGCACTTAGGACGGAAGAACCCAATGCACATCTATAGGCTAGGGACCGAATGGCTAGGCAGCAGTTCTGTGGAAAAGGACCTAGGGGTGACAGTGGACGAGAAGCTGGATATGAGTCAGCAGTGTGCCCTTGTAGCCAAGAAGGCCAATGGCATTTTGGGATGTATAAGTAGGGGCATAGCGAGCAGATCGAGGGACGTGATCGTTCCCCTCTATTCGACATTGGTGAGGCCTCATCTGCAGTACTGTGTCCAGTTTTGGGCCCCACACTACAAGAAGGATGTGGAGAAATTGGAGAGAGTCCAGCGAAGGGCAACAAAAATGATTAGGGGTCTGGAACACATGACTTATGAGGAGAGGCTGAGGGAACTGGGATTGTTTAGTCTGCAGAAGAGAAGAATGAGAGGGGATTTGATAGCTGCTTTCAACTACCTGAGAGGTGGTTCCAGAGAGGATGGTTCTAGACTATTCTCAGTGGTAGAAGAGGACAGGACAAGGAGTAATGGTCTCAAGTTTCAGTGGGGGAGGTTTAGGTTGGATATTAGGAAAAACTTTTTCACTAGGAGGGTGGTGAAACACTGGAATGCGTTACCTAGGAAGGTGGTAGAATCTCCTTCCTTAGAAGTTTTTAAGGTCAGGCTTGACAAAGCCCTGGCTGGGATGATTTAATTGGGGATTGGTCCTGCTTTGAGCAGGGGGTTGGACTAGATGACCTCCTGAGGTCCCTTCCAACCCTGATATTCTATGATTCTATGATTCTATGACCCGGCCGTTGAGGGAGGTTAGCCTCCGGCTCCTCCCCTTTTGTCCCCTTTCCCCCACAGGAGCCCAGAGCACCCCCACTTTGGCCCCCGGCTTAAATTGCAGCAAGGGAGATTTAGGTTAGACCAGGGGTGGCCAAACTTACTTGCCGAGCCACATATGACAATGTTCAGCAGTTCAAGAGCTAGGGCACACCTGCTGGGGCTTCTGCCCTCAGGGCTTGAGCCCTGCTCCTGCTGAAGCCCCAAGCCCTGGCAGGCATGCTCCATGGGGATGAAGCCCTGAGCCCTCCTCCCCACTTGGCAGAAGCCCCTACCCCACCACTCCATTGCAAAGCAGAGGTCCTGAGCTTCCTCCTCCCCCCCCCCCAAGTCTGGTAGTTGGAGACAGTGGGGTGAGCGTGGGGGGCTCCACAAGCTGCGCTTTAACTGTAAAAGAGCAGCATGTGGCTTGTGAGTCACAGTTTGGCCACCCCTGGGCTAGATGTTTGGAAAAAGTTCCTAATTGTCAGGGTAGTTAAGCACTGGAACAAATTACCTAGGGAGACTGTGGAATCTCCATCACTGGAGGTTTTTAAAGAACAGGTTAAACAAATACCTGCCAGGGATGGTCTAGCTAATTCTTAATCCTGCCACCATAGACTAGATGACCTATCAAGGTCCCTTCTAGTTCCACATTTATATGATTCTAAGAGGTGGCTGACTTACCCTTCCCTTTATATTAATGACAGAAGGGTAACCACCTCTCTGTATACAGTGCTATAAAATCCCTCCTGGCCAGAGGCAAAACACTTTCACCTGTAAAGGGTTAAGAAGCTAAAGTAACCTCACTGGCACCTGCCCCAAAATGACCAATGAAGGGACAAGATACTTTCAAATCGGGGGGGGGGGGAGACAAAGGGTCTCTGTGTGTTGTTTTTGCCAGGAGCAGATCAGGAATGCAGCCTTCTAACTCCTGTTAAGTTAGTAAATAACCTAGCTAGAAAATGCTTTAGATTTCCTTTTGTTTAATGGCTGGTAAAATAAGCTGTGCTGGAGGGAATGTATATTCCTGTTTTTGTGTCTTTTTGTAACTTAAGGTTTTGCCTAGAGGGATTCTCTATGTTTTGAATCTGATTACCCTGTAAGGTATTTACCATCCTGATTTTACAGAGGTGATTCTTTTACTGTTTCTTTAATTAAAATTCTTCTTTTAAGAACCTGATTGATTTTTCATTGTTCTTAAGATCCAAGGGTTTGGGTCTGTGTTCACCTGTATCAACTGGTGACGATTATTATCAAGCCTTCCCCAGGAAAGGGGGTGTAGTGCTTGGGGGATATTTTGGGGGAAGACGTCTCCAAATGGTCTCTTTCCTTGTTCTTTGTTTAAAACGCTTGGTGGTGGCAGCATACGGTTCAAGGACAAGGCAAAGTTTGTACCTTGGGGAAGTTTTTAACCTAAGCTGGTAAGAATAAGCTTAAGGGGTCTTTCATGCAGGTCCCCACATCTGTAACCTAGAGTTCAGAGTGGGGAAGGAACCTTGACGCCTTCCTTTCCGAGAGGCAAGGTGGGTGAGGTAATATCTTTTATTGGGTCAACTTCTGTTGGTGAAAGTTTTTCTTCGGCTCTGTGTACCTTGAAAGCTTGTCTCTTTCACCAACAGAAGTTGGTCCAATAAAAGATATTACCTCACCCATCTTGTCTCTCTAATATCCTGGGACCGACATGACTACCACTATGCAAACTACCTACCTCTCTGTACAGGCCAGGGGAGACCTATGCATTGATCTGGAGTCTAATGGGCCCCAATGTAGTAAGTTTGTTTTTTACTGACCCATGCAAAAGTTGGAGGGGGGGATGGTAATTCATCCTTCCCCCCTATTTTCCCTCTTTTTTTTTTTTTTAAGAAAAGGAGAAATATATATTTAAACAGCATGCTTTTTAGAACAGAACAGTAATTCCCCATTGGGTGTAATACTGAGTGGGATGGATATTTTTTAATTATCAGCATTTTTAAATTTAATTTTTATTCTCGTTAATGTCTAACAAACTGTTTTTATATCTGTCTTTTTAGTGGAGGGTAGGGTGTGCTGAGGAAAGATTCTGAATCTCTTAAATACAGCAATTCAGGAAATAAATAATTATACTACTGCTGCTGGCACCTAAACAGGTGCTAGGCACCTCCCAAAATAGAAATATGAAATTATCCCTGTCCTATCGTGTTTACAAATTAAGAGCCAGATTCCTCAATTCTGTTCTAGTCTACTCTATATAAATTCTTATGTCCCCCTCATCACTGTAGTAGCTGAGTAACATCACACATGATGTAGTGAGGGGCAAACAATATAGTAGAAAGGAAGTGGTGTAGGAAAGATCGAGAGTAACGCTGCCTGGTTTTTCAAATAAAAATAGGATTTTCACAGAAGTACCCTCCATTTCTAGAGTTCTCCGTGTGGTATGTGAGTTGTGTGTAAACCCTACATGTCAAAGATGATAATTCTTAGTATTGAGCATCCCGGATGCTAGTGTTTATATTACACAAACTTTCATTGAGCAAATGATGCAAAATTCAGAACTTAATATTTTCTTTACATACCACACATACATAGCAAGCCTTCTGCCTTTACTACTTATCTTTAAAATAATGTGTTTCAACTCAAAATGAACAGAATTCTATGGCCAAAAATAAATAAAATAAAAACTGTGGTTATACAAGCTATTTTTTTTCTAATCAAAAATAGAAGACAGGATACTAAAGACGTATGACTGTGGTGGAAGCATTAGGCTATTGTCATGTTTTGAGGAGATGTCTGGTGATTCTGAAGTACATATCAGGAGGAAAATGTACATTCATACATCTCTGAAAAGCTCTTCTGACTAATTCAGGGCAGGGTCCTGCTAAGAGTTACTGCTGCATGGATTTTTATCCTGAGTGTAGACTTACTGAATTAATTAAATTATGGTGAAACCATGTGAAGGAATAAAGATGTATGCACGCCTAACTGTTGGTAGGTAGGATCATACAACACTGGACTTTTTTTTAAAAAAAAAACCTTCAGAATTAGCCTAGGTTAAAGATTAAACATTTTGGTCACATGTGGGGAACGTCCATACTAGTACATAGTGTTAAGAACCTTGAGTTAATTGGCAATCAATTAATACCGGGTAAAAAATCTAGTGAATACAAGGCCTATTATTGTAAACTCTTTGGCACTGGGACCATACCTTTCTTTGCTATGTACAGTGCCATGCACACAAATAGCACTTAAGAAATATTAATAAATAGGCGGAAATAATTAAGTTTCCTAATATAAATCTGTTTTTCAACTACTCTAGCTGGGAAATATTTCTCTAGTAACCCTACATATAGAAAGCTGAGTAATCTGAGCTTTAAAGTATGGTGGAAAGTATCTGAAAAGTAACTCTTTAAAAATGGCATAATGTGGATCCCATCTTTATCATCTCTTAGAAGTTTCTATATCACATTAGTTTGGCATAATATTTTTTTTCTGTAGTATCACCAGCTTACCCTGGGATTCAAACATCAAAATAACGTCTCTCTTTCATATTCATTATAACCAAATTAGGTATATTCAAGCTTAGGTAAAGTGAAATTTGTGTGTACCTGTAAAATATACCTTAGGAGGGTATTCTGAGCATCTACAGACATGAATGTTTGAAAGGCTGGAAAGATTTAGAACAATGCTAGACCACTAGACCAAAGTGCAATGGAGGCTCAAATGGTGAGCTAAAAAGGATGTGGTTTGTTCTATGAGTGGACAGAAAAGTGGGCTGGCTGAATGTAACAAGGTAACAAAAAGGAGTTATAATGTAGCAAAAGGAAATGGCTGAGACCTAAACAAGTGAAAAAGACTGCAAATTGGAGAAAATAGATATAGAAGAAACAATATAACTGAAGAGACTTCTATTGAGCTTATTGTACTTGGTTTTTAAGGATGTTAAGCTCTCTGTGGTTTTTAGCAAGAGAGATGGAGGGAGAGAAAGCAATCATTTTAAAGGTGTTACAGTTTATTCTGATACCTCCCACAGTTCTCAGAGTAGTAATCACCTCACATCTTCTGAAGGACAGCTGTGTGTGGCTCGAAAACTTGTTTCTTTCACCAACAAAAGTTGGTTCCATAAATGATATTACCTCACCCACCTTGTCTCCTACCAAACCAGAAACAGATTATTTGACTAAAACCAAAAGACCATCTGAGGCCTAGTGAGTTAACACGAGTTATGTCTTAAGTGTTCCAGTTAACCGGATCCGTTTTCACACACACAAACCTGTCACTAGTTTGTAGTGGTGGCAATAACAGGAGTTGACTGGTATGTGGTGGGGTTGGGGGTTTATAGGGCACACCTCAAGTGAGCTTCCCTCAAGAGACACTTACTCCAATTTTTTGTAGTATGGATTCAAGCTCATGCCATAACAATCAAGGGTTGCTATTACTTCAGTGTCTTTCCAGAACCCTCACACACACACCTGCCACCCCAGAGCCTTTACAGAGAATGGAGGTAAAGAAAAAGTTGTGGTGAAAGAGAAAAGGATTTGGATACTTCTGTTTCAGTTATAGTGGGGTGGTATCACCACTAGAGTTAAATTTGAGACTAATTTATTTTTTAACGTAGGATTTTTCTAAGTGTTCTAAAATTGACCTTCTTTCTTTGTGTTGCTGTAGCACGTAGGAGCCCCAGTCATGGACCAGGATGCCACTTTGCTCGGCACTGTACAAACAGAACAAAAAGTTAGTCCCTGTCCCAAACAAATTACAACCTAAGTATAAAAGCTGGTCTATGCTGGGAATTTACATTGGCAAAGCTATGTCTATCAGGGGTGTGAAAAATCCACGCCTCTAAGAGACGTAGCTATGCCAACCTGCCCCTGGTATAGATCATGCTAGGCTGATGAAAGAATTCTTCCATTGACCTAGCTACCACCTCTTGGGGAGGTGGTTTACCCAAACCGTGCTGCTGTTGTGTTTTAAGTGTAAACATACTCTAAGGCCCTGTCTACACTAGCACTTCTGTCAGCAAAACTTTTCTCACTCATGGATGTGGGGGAAAAAACAAAAACAAACCCTAAGCGAGATAAGTTTTGCCGGATAAATGCTTGTGTGTACCATGCTATGTTGGCAGGAGACACTCTCCCACCAACATAGCTATCACTGCTCGTTGAGCTGGTTTTATTATGTGAAAGGAGAGCTTTGTCCCATCGGCATAATGCAGCCACATGAGTGATCTTACAGCAGCATGCTGTATTGGTACAACTGTGCCACTGTCAGCTTGTAAGTGTAGACATGGCCTAAGACAAGAGACAACAAATGGATAAAGAGAGTCTGAGGAGTGAGTACAAGTGAACAGTAAGACAGTATTAGTCAGTGTGATAGGCAGAGATCTCAGCAAGCCAACAGCCTTACCATTGTTAAGATTTTTGTAGGCATCATGGCAAAGGAGAGTTTTGAGGAGGGACTTGAAGGTGGATAATGAGGTGGCTTTGTGGCTGTTTACAGGGATCTCCTCCCAAGCATGGGGGCAGTGAAAAACTGCTTACTTGAAAATGTAACAAGTGGGTGATGGAAGCTGAAATCATGAGCTGACTGTAGGCAGGAATAGACCTTACTTGGACTGCCTTAATAGGTAATGTACCTTATGGGGATCCAGGGTAGTGTTCTTGAGATGGAACCATAGAGCCCCCTTAAAAAAATCACATCATCAAAATTGTATGCTTCTTCTCCCTCCTCTCCTCTTTCCCCTCCTCCCCCATACAATTGGAGCTCCAACTATGGCTCAGGTCCTCCTCTAAATTGCTATCGCCCACTTGGGCTTGATTTCAGCTAGTGTCCTGCACCCACTGCTCCTTTGGGGAACAAATATTTTAAAAGTTATTCAGGGTAAAAGTTGACTCTACAGTGTGGCTCAAGTCAAGATGATGAGACAGAGAAAGTAACTGGTGCAGGAGCAGCAGGACTGGTGCTCAGCTGCAAACTCGTATTTACTGACAGCCTGACACCAGAATAACTGGACAGCTCAACACAGAATCATAGGACTGGAATGGACCTTGAGAGGTCATCTAGTCCAGTCCCCTGCACTCATGGCAGGACTAAGGATTATCTTGACCATCCCTCACATGTGTTTGTCTAACCTGCTCTTAAAAATCTCCAGTGATGGAGATTCCACAACCTCCCTAGGCAATTTGACCTGCTAACGCTGTTGAACTGAACTGTACTATGAGTTTGAGTCTTGCACTTGGCAGCTTTCTGGTTGTTTTCCTCCAGGAGTCCTTTTGAAAATTTTCCCTGAGAACATAGATTCTGGTTTAAGAATTGATATTTCCAAGTGATTTAAAAAGTCCACATGCAGGCTCAGATTTTACTTCAGAAGTATTGTCAGAAAAACAGCATTAATTAAATAGAGGGAAGATGAAATAGTTCAGTACAACATTTCTCAAATGTAGCCACCATGGCTGCATGTGGCCACCAGGGGGTTTTCTTGTGGCCATGACAGCCTCCTGGGCAGAGATGGGGAAGGGGGCAAAGCAGTGGCTCTGTGATTCAGCTTCCCCTCCTCAACTTCATCTGTGGGGCTCTGGGGATGGGCTTTATTCCCCCTCCAGTTCAGCCAGAGGCTCCGGCTCTGTGCTTTAGCCCAGGGTGGCACAGCTTAAGCAGTGCCAGCCTTGCCAGGTGCCATGGTCAAGAGGCAAGGAGCGGGGTGCGAGGCCGTGGAAGGGAGCTCAAGGCAATTGGGTGGAAGCCAGGGGGATGATGATGCTCCAGGGGCAATGGGGGGCCCAGGGGATCTATTGGGGACTCAGGGGGAGGCAGCGGGGCCAGAGGCGATTGGTGAGAGGTTGTGGGAGGCAGCGGGGGCCAGGGGCACCAAAATACAACTGTACATTATTAGTAGTATTGAGGCTTCAAAAAGTCCTTACATAAATTATAATTTGGACATGTAAGTAACTGCAACTCTCACCAATGTTAGCCTTTGCCAGCCAACCCAGCTGTGGAATGTCATACTGCTTTCCAGTAACCTGCGAGTTCATGTCTCTCTCCTGCGATTAACACACATGGTGGTCCCCCTGCTCTCCCACATCTGGCTCCATAGGGGAGAAAGCAGTAGATGGGAACTTTCTGTCTAATCATAAATTGAGTCTCAGCCCAGTGGATGGGATCCTGCTCATATGCTTCCTAATGTTGCTCTGTTGAGTTCTGTCCCAGATATCAGCAGCACAGTGCTCATAGTCCATGCCTCAAATCAGAAAGTATGGACAGAGACTGTTTTTCCTGATTTACAATCTAAAAATAAACAGGTAATGTTATTTAAAAAATCCTGGGGGAGGTGGTGACAGTTATGTAGATATAACTGAAATGATTAAAAATGATCAAAAGTGTTATTCATCCTTTACGGTCTCATCTACAGATCCTCAGTAAAATGAACTAATTAATCCATCACATGCCTTGTCTACACTGGAATTTCAGCTACTGGTGTAGCTGCACCAGTGCAAACCCCTTGTGTAGACATAACTTACACGGATGCTTTGAGATGTGTACCAGTGTAAACTGTATCTGTGCTAGGGGTTTGCACTGGTGCAGCTTACATTGCATGGCTGAGATCCCAGTATAGATAAGATCTTAAAAATGAATGATCATTTACTCAGCCTAGAAGGGAGTTGACCCTCTGCTAGCTTAGGAATTTCAGATCTGCAACTTCAGGTTTTGTACAGCATCAAACAGACTGTCAGTGCTCAATAATAAATATTAAGCCAGAAAACTATTCCATATTTACATGCTCAACCTTAATCCAAATGAAAGGCACATTCTGCTAGACAAGTACAATAGCTGGATGCTGCTGCTGCAACAACAACAGGTAAATTACAGTCAATTATAACTGTTACTCAAAGTGCTGGGGGTTTTTTGTGACAAAGGGGTTCTAAAGAAATGTCAGAAACTAGAAAAAACTTTAGTCACATGGCCCTTTCTAAAACAGTCATTGCAAACCTCAAAGATTCGTCCCTTGTATTGCTATAGAGTAAAAAAAAAGTGGTGCACAAACCACAATGAACATTTTAAAATGATAATCTAACCTAAAAGACAATGTTTGTAATCCTTTTTCACCCTTGTTAAAATGTAAAATTAAATTGTGTTGTAATGCTACTGCCCATTAGTATCAGGGGCAGAGTTATTGGTGCAAGCTGAGGTCATTTGGTAGGGGTTTCTCAGATACAGCCCCCACAATAAGGAGCTGATCTTAATAATCAACGTGCTCTAAAATTCACATACATAGGGAGATTGTATTTCATAGAATCATAGAATATCAGGGTTGGAAGGGACCCCAGAAGGTCATCTAGTCCAACCCCCTGCTCGAAGCAGGACCAATTCCCAGTTAAATCATCCCAGCCAGGGCTTTGTCAAGCCTGACCTTAAAAACCTCTAAGGAAGGAGATTCTACCACCTCCCTAGGTAACGCATTCCAGTGTTTCACCACCCTCTTAGTGAAAAAGTTTTTCCTAATATCCAATCTAAACCTCCCCCACTGCAACTTGAGACCATTACTCCTCGTTCTGTCATCTGCTACCATTGAGAACAGTCTAGAGCCATCCTCTTTGGAACCCCCTTTCAGGTAGTTGAAAGCAGCTATCAAATCCCCTCTCATTCTTCTCTTCTGCAGGCTAAACAATCCCAGCTCCCTCAGCCTCTCCTCATAACTCATGTGTTCCAGTCCCCTAATCATTTTTGTTGCCCAACAACAATTTTGTTGTTTAAAAGTGGTATATCACTAAAGGAGCTGGAGTAGCGTACATTTGTAGTGCAAATTGGGAGTCATTTGGTTAGGAGTTCCAGATATACTGCCCTCTCCAAAATATGCTGCTTATAATTTTCAAAATGCACTAAAATCCATATGCTCATGACAATTTCTTTAAAATCTAGTATGTTGCAACAGAGTCTACAGCAGGCGTTATGGTCAAGTGTTCACAAGATGTAGCCCCTCCCACCAAAACAGGCCTTTTTTATCATTTGCAGATTCTTGTAACTTTTTTTGGTGCAGAGCTAGAGAAAAAAACTGGAGCGTTGACTTTTCTTAAATTTATACCACTGGGCTGTCCCTGAATGCAGCTATTGAATGGTACCAAGGACCAGATTAGAAATATTTAAGAAGTTATTGCACTACAAACACTTTAGAACCTCTGCTGACAGAGACTGAGAATGTAGAAAGGTATTGCTTCCTCAGAAACTCTTTTGTGAGAGGCTCACACTGAGCAGTTTGTTCACTGGGTGGCTTAAGAGAACAAGTGTTGTCTCTTGACCCAAAGGCCAACAAGAACAGGAGGACGTGTGGCACCTTGGAGACTAAAATTTATTTGAGCATAAGTTTTCGTGGGCTACAGCCCACTTCATCAGATGCACTATGCATCCGATGAAGTGGGCTGTAGCCCACGAAAGCTTATGCTCAAATAAATTTGTTAGTCTCTAAGGTGCCACAAGTACTCCTGTTCTTTTTGCGGATGCAGACTAACACAGCTGCTACTCTGAAACTTAAGGACAAGGAGTTCCAGTCCTCCATTCAAGTGATTTGTGTACGGTGCACATTAGTACTCTCAACCTGCCTTTCTGCCCAGTGTCTGGGACCACAATGGAACTGCTTTCGTTCACTTTTGTGATAGTTCAGAACCCCACAAACACCCCGCCCCTCCCACCCCCCATTTTATCTAACCATCTGCATGAGTCCCACCCTGGGACAGTGTGGTGGATAGTACTGTGTTGGGGGTATGAAGCCTGGATGGTGGAATGGGACTGGGATGATATGGGAGGGACTAGTTGCCACATTGAAAATTGCACAAGATAGATCAGTGCAAGAGTCCCAGAATCATTTCACTGCTGGGATAGGCTCAGTGAACTCAGGCTGTGCAGCACAAGGCACAATGGCTGGGTTTAGGCATGTTTGGTGCCTGGTGCAGGCACACAGATCTGAGATCAGGGTGTGGAACTGAGAACAGGAACTGCTTTAGAACACCCATTGAAATGACTGGAGCAGGTCACAGCCTCACCCAGTTTTTTGACCAAATCTTTGGGAAGAGTTGGGTTTCCAGAAATACAGATTTCCTACAGTCCTTTGAGGAATAAGGGATTGTCATCAAAGGGGCAGCTGAGAGCTCCACTCTGGGAGATCTGAAGTGGGAGAGCAGAACCATAAAGGGTGAAAGTTGTGCATCTTTCCCTGCAGTGACATATTGGGCATGGGGTAGGGAGTGGAGCCATTTTTTCTCTCCCTCCCTTCAAATTCTTCTCCCAACAGTTCCTCCCTATGGCTGATCCACTAGCTCTGCTCCTTTCAATCCCCACACTCATCCATGCTGATCAACACTTATGGCCTGATTCTGCTCCTATGTGGTTTTAGACTTTGTGGCTCCATTGACTTCAATTATACCATGCAACATATAGAGAAAGAACATAACATAAGAATGGTCATACAGGGTAAGACCAGTGGTCCATCTAGGCCAGTACCCTGTTTTCTGACAGTAGCTGGTGACAGATTCATCAGAGGGAATGAACAGAACAGGGCAATTATAGAATGTTCCATCTCCTGTCATATCACCTCACCGTTTACCCCTTTTTCCAGTTCATTTATGAACATGTTGAACAGCACTGGTCCCAGTACAGACACCTGTGGGGCCCCTGCTATTTATCTCTCTCCATTGTGAAAACTGAATATTTATTCCTACCCTTTGTTTCCTGTCTTTTAACCAGTTACTGATCCATGAGAGGACCTTCCCTCTTATCCCATGACTGTTTTCTTTACTTAAAGCTTTTGATGATGGACTTTCAGAAAGCCTTTGACAAGATCCAAGTGCACTATATCCACTGGATCCCCCTTATCCATATGTTTGTTGACATCCTCAAAGAATTCTAATAGATTGGTGAGGCATGATTTTTCTTTACAAAAGCTGTGTTGACTATTCCCCAACATATCATGTTCATCTATATGTCTGATAATTCTGTGATTTACTATAATTTCAACCACTTTGCCTGAGCCTGAAGTTAGGCTTACCAGCCTGTAATTGCCCAGATTGCCTCTGGAGCCTTTTTTAAGAATCGGCATTACATTAGCAATCCTCCAGTCATCTAGTACAGAGGCTGATTTAAGTGATACATTATATACCACAATTAGTAGTTCTGCAATTTCATATTTGAGTTCCTTCAGAACTCTTGGGTGAATACCATCTTGTCCTGGTGACTTATTACTGTTTAATTTATCAATTTGTTCCAAAACCTCTTCTACTGATACCTCAGTCTGGGACACTTCCTCAAACTTGTCACCTAAAAAGAATGGCTCAGGTGTGTGAATCTCTCTGACATCCTCTGTAGTGAAGACAGATGCAAAGGATTTTGACTTCAGTGGAATGACTTTAGTGTGAGTAGAAGGAGATTCAACTGGATGTTTCTGTTAAAATTATGCTAACAGCTAATATTGATAGTTAAGGCTAGGATTTTCAAAGTGACCTAATGGAACTAGAAACACAAATCCTATTGTAAGGCAAAGGCCTCTGGGGACTTAACTTCCTTAGGCCTCTTTAAAAATACCAGCCTAAATTGTCATAAATAGGTTTTACAGTTCACACCCATTGAGATGAATGGGGCAGTTTACAGCTCACTTAGAGCCTGATCAAATTTCCTTTAAAGTCAATGAAAAAAGAAAAGGAGGACTTGTGGCACTTTAGAGACTAACAAATTCATGCATCCGATGAAGTGAGCTGTAGCTCACGAAAGCTTATGCTCAAATAAATTTGTTAGTCTCTAAGGTACCACAAGTACTCCTTTTCTTTTTGTAAAGTCAGTGCGACTGTTTCTATTCACCTCAGTGGGTATTGGCTCACAGTGGTTTTCTCTTTGTAGAGGTAAGGTTCCAATCCTGCTTGAAGCAAAACTGTCATTGAATCCTACTTCAACACGGTGTCTAGTCGCTTTGGAGAACATTCCTTCCTTCCTTCCTTCCTTCCTTCCTTCCCTCCCATAAAAGCTAGGAACTGACTTTAAAATTCAGAACCTTGATCTGGTTTTGGGGCTGGATTAGTATGCCAAATTGATCACATCTCACCCACAGGCAAGGGGTTTGACACTTATGATCATTTAGGCAGGCCAGCTCATAATATCAATGCAATAATTGGTTAATTACACCAGGCAAAGTATAGCGATATCTGAGTGGATCACTTCCCTTCCGAAAAAGATGGATTTTTAAAGTGAGGTAACTAGCGTGGGTAGACAAGTCTATTTTAGAAAACATTCTGATGTAGATACAGCTGTGTACATTTTCCTAATGAAGACCCAACCAGGGTAGAAATAGCAATGAGTTGTTTTGCTACCCAATGAAATATATAAAGAAATAAGGTAAATATGTATATATGTTTTTCTTCTATTACTGGGTGAAGCAAGGGGGAGTCATCAGAACCTTGAGAAATCCCTCTGTCTCTCCTCATTCCTCTTTTCCTTCAAGGAAGCATTATAGCACACAGGAGAGATGTCTGTGATTCCTTCTAATGAATACTTGTAGAGGGAACTTGTAGAGGTATTTAACTGTAGTTAAAATTATCTCCTCAAATAGTCTGCAAAAAGAAAAAAAAACAGTTGACATTCTAAAAACTGCTCAGTTCCTTCAATATGCCTGATATTGGACTAAATGTCCATCTTTTGGGATTTAAAAAATAATCTGAGCAAGGCAACAGGGAATGTGTATTTAAATTTGACTCTTTGTATGTTTGCAAGTGTGATTGTCTGACACATCAATGACAAACCTTTGACTGTACAGCCCGACAAAGTGTAGGTGGAGCTGATTGTTTGTAAAACAAATGCAAATTATAATGTCATTTATTTTCAGGGTAGCTAATCATTGAGGCTGGCACTTCAATACATTATATTGATATAGTACTTATGCAAAGCAAGAACTGTGCAAAATAATTCAGCACATGTTCAGTAGTGTTATACAAATTCTCAGCTTCTAACCAGACACTTCCTAAAGTAGCATGCTGTGAATCATATTTTTGGACAAGCTTCCGTGCTACTGAAGGATTATTAATAAGGTCCAGTCTTTCTGTATATGCATTAAAAACAGCCAAACAGTTCAGGTGCTTAGTTCAGAGACCTGAAGAATTTGGAGAGATTGTACTCCATTGCTCAAGCACAGCACACTTCAAAGCTTCCATTCCCACTCCGAAGGACATCCTACTCTTTGGCCTTGTCCACTAAAAGTAGATGCACTGGTGCAGCCCCCTAACACAGATACACACTGCATTGGTGTAAACCATGATCTTTATCAGTGTAGCTCACTCTCAGTTCAAACCCCATCCATTCCTACTAACATGCCCATCATGCCCTATCAATGGTCCCCCTTCATTCATATTTCACCTCACAACACCCTTTATTGGAGACACAAGCCCCCTGCAGACAAGGACCACAGGAGTTCAGTTGAACTCTGAGCTTGAATTTTACTACACTATAGATCTTTGAGCCCGAAGGAAAACCACAAATTTGTTTATTCTGAGTCCTTGGGGACTATCCACACTAGACTCTGAAAATGTGGTATCACCTCATGTTAACTGGCAATTGATTGAATCAAGAGTAATCAAACTCTAGTATAGACATTTGTATCTTCTGAGCAGTGAGTCATCTTTTGGCAATCCTCTGAGATTGTGAAGATGCACACAATGCGAACAGTGATTTTTTTGTTGGGCGGGGGGCAGGGGGAGAAAGGAGCTATAGCTCATCTGTTCAGAACCTCTGTTCAGTTTGTGTGTAGCTTGGTAGAAAATGTTAGCTTGACCTCAATGGCACCTTACCAACATCCAGTCCCAGCTGAACAATTTTGGTTATTATGTAAATTGGATAGTAAGCATAACTAACCTAATACCAACTGTACAATATCAAGAGTCCCAGAGGGACCAGCTAAAATTAATAATAATAATAATTAATGAATCATTAATAAAAGAATTGGATTAGTCCCTGAAGTCTTCATTCAAGGAAGACTCCTGGTGAAGTAAATGAGAGTTTTGCCTCTGTAAGGACTAAGGCCATGTCTACACTACAAACTTATTTTGATGCAAGTTATGTCGGCATAAAGCCGCCATAGTTAGTACATCACTTGTGCATGTAGTTGCTTGGCTCCTTTTATTGGCATTGCACATACTCACCAGGAGTGCTTGTATCGATGCACAGTGTGGTGCACCATGGGTAGGTATCCCAGTGTCCAACCTGCCACTGTCCAATGCCCTGTCTTTTGGGAAGTTTTGGCAATCCATGATGGGTCTGAAACAAGTTGCACAGGGTTTACTGGGAGCATGGGGTCAACTTCCCAGTGTGAAACTGTCTCCATCCCTTAACGTTATCTGTATCCCATAACTTTCATGCCTTTTTTCAAAATCCCACGAAACAGCGTGGCCCTCCTCCCTATCATCATCTGTGACAGAAGTATGGAGCCTACACAGCTCTGCACGATTGTCATGAATTTTGCAAGCACAGGGCACAAGATCCTGTAATATTTGCAGAGCCGCAAGAAGAACTGAATTGGTGGAGAATATGATGATTTCTTGGAGGACAGATTGCTGTGGGACACACACAGAAGCAATTCAAGGTTGTTCGTAGCATTCAGAGAATAGCTGCAGATGGTGGAGTGCCCTTTCTGGGCCCTAGGAATGAGCACTGATTGATGGGATTGCATCATAATGCAGACTTAGGATGATGAGCAGTGGCTGCAGAACTTCTGGATGCACAAGGCAACATTCCTGGATCTGTGTGCTGAGCTCACAACAGCCCTCCAGAGCAGAGACACCAGAATGAAAGCTGCACTGACAGTGGAGAAGCAAATGGCAATCGCACTGTGGAAACTTGCAAAGGCAGGTTGCTATCAGTCAGCTGGAAATCAATTTAGATTCAGGAAATCCACCATGGGGGCTATTGTCATTCAAGTGTGCAGAGCCATTAATTGTCTCCTGCTATGCAGGACTGTGACTCTCAGCAATGTGCAGGGCATACTGGATGGATTTGAAGCAATGGGGTTCCTGAACTGTGGTGGAGTGACAGATGGCACGCACATCCCTATTTTGGCACCAAATCACCTTGCCACAGAGTACATCAATAGAAAGGGCTACTTTTCTATTGTTATGCAAGCATTGGTGGATCACTGGCATCAGTGTGGGCTGGCCAGAGAAGGTGCATGATGCTCGCATCTTTAAGAACACAGGACTATTAAGAAAGCTGCAAGAAGGGACTTTATTTCCCAACCAATGGATTATGCTGGGAATGTTGATATGCCAGTGGTGATCCTGAGTGACCCAGCCTACCTGTTGCTCCCCTGGCTTATGAAGTCATACACTGGCCATCTCAACAGCATCAAGGAACAATTCAACTACTGGCTCAGCTGATGCAAAACAACAGTTGAATATGCTTTTGGTGGATTGAAGGGATGCTGACATTGTTTACTCACAAGATTGGACCTTAGTGTGAAAAATATCCCAATGTTTATAGCTGCCTGTTGTGTCCTGCATAATGTCTGTGAAGCAAAGGGGCTGTCTGCTGAATTTGAACATCCAGACACATAGGCTATTAGAAGAACTCAACACGGAGCTATACAGCTAGGTGAGGCTTTGAAAGACCATTTTAACAATGAGCCATAATAATGTGTTTTGTTCTACTGTGCTCTATCTGGCCCTGCTCTTTTGTGGCCAGTTAGGAATCGTGTGGTGATTGCTGTACATGTAGGAAAATAACACTGCCAATACAGCTATTAATTTTATTTGTGGCTTATCCTGTGAGTTGTATCACACTGGTGCTTTCAGTCCTGAATATTCAGTAACAGATGTTGCAAGCTAATAAAAATGAGTTATGTTTTAAATAATAGACATTTATTTTGTAACAGAATTCAGCAAAAAATGAAACAAAACAAAAAGCCCATGACATTTAAAAACATATATATTTAAAACTTAATAAATTTAGAGAACATAACATGAACGGGAAAGAACATTCATGTCCAGTTCAGCTATATCTACAACAACCCATGGCTTTCTCAGCTCAGTGTATGTGAAGCTATGATTGTCTTCAATGTCCCCTAGACTGCTGTGGGGGTAGTGCAGTAAGCTCCTAATGGTAGGGGGAATGTTGATTGGGGGTATAGGGAGATCCCAGTATTGAGTTCTCAATGGGCTGCTGAGAGAGGTGAGCCTGAGATTGTTGAACATGCAGGTCCACCAGAGTCTGCAGCATCTGTGTTTTACACCTGCGGGGATTCTGCACCAAAAAATTCAAAATTCTGCAAAATTTTGCATACTTTAGTTGTCAAAATAATGCAATATAATCACATCAATTTCAATTGTTCTGGTAATTTATTTAAACTACAATACAGAAAAAACTCACAATTCAGCATTCCCTAAACACATGAAAGTTAAGTTACAAACACTTGATAACTAATACCCTGCATTCCAGTTATAATCCTGTATTTTCATTTAAATTACATTACAGAACATCAAACCGGGGGGAGGGGGTAGAATGGCATTTTAAATTGCTCAGACATTCATGAAAATCATACAGTTTTGTTAATCGTTGTCCTGGATCTGGCTGGGTACTTTGGGAAGTACTTGGTTCTGATTGTCCTGACATTTTATTGACTGCTTGGTAAATGTTTTATTTGCCCGCAATCTTTTTTTTTTTAATGGGTAAGTAAAATAAATCCTGAGCTGTAGTCTAACCCCATTGTGCCACTTTTGGCACAGGAAAAGAGGGGAAAAGCACATAGATCTTCCTAGCTGAGGATTCCCTAACTGTCATTTATAATCAGGCTCCTTTACATCACTCTGGCAATGTAGGGGCCTTAAAACTTTCACAGGTTTTGTGTTCCTGGCCTGGGGGAATTGACTGAGAATGGGAACAGTTATCTAACAATAGCAACATTAACAATGTTACTATATAGGCAGACTGCTATATTTCCGCCTCAGAGAATGAGATCAATTAACCATTAACAGGTTTCAGAGTAACAGCCGTGTTAGTCTGTCTTTGCAAAAAGAAAAGGAGTACTTGTGGCACCTTAGAGACTAACCAATTTATTTGAGCATGAGCTTTCGTGAGCTACAGCTCACTTCATCGGATGCATACCGTGGAAACTGCAGTAGACATTATATACACACAGAGACCATGAAACAATATCCCCTCCCACCTCACTGTCCTGCTGGTAATAGCTTATCTAAAGTGATCATCAAGTTGGGCCATTTCCAGCACAAATCCAGGTTTTCTCACCCTCCCCCCCCCCACAAACTCACTCTCCTGCTGCTAATAGCCCATCCAAAGTGACCACTCTCTTCACAATGTGTATGATAATCAAGGTGGGTCATTTCCAGCACAAATCCAGGTTCTCTCACTCCCTCACCCCCCTCCAAAAACCACACACACAAACTCACTCTCCTGCTGGTAATAGCTTATCAAAAGTGACCACTCTTAACAGCAACTTCAACAACCTTACTACACAGTCAGGCTGCTACATTTGTGCCAAAGAGAATGAGTTCAATTAACTCAGGCAGGCTGCTATATTTCTGCCTCTAACCTGCCTTGTGCATAATAAAAAGCCCTACCTTTCCACGCCAGCGATCTGCAGTCGCAAGAGAGAGGGACTGTCTCTCTCTCTCGCTTGTTGGCATGCACGTACACCCAGCCCTGCCCCCCGACGGGGGGCCATCGCTGTGTAGCTAAGGTTGAGCAGGGTGTTGGACTAGATGACCTCCTGAGGTCTCTTCCAACCCTGATATTCTATGATGGTGATCAACCATGCAGACATGCACGCCCAGCCCCCCTCCCCCATCTCTAAAGCTGCTCCAGGTACGCTGGAACACACGCTGCTTTTCCTGCTGGGACCCCTGGGCCTTTCTTCTCTCCACTCTTTCCTTCTCCAGACTGTCCCAAGTGTTCATCCTCTGGGCCCTGTGATCATGATCTGATGCAGCACTGCCTTGCAGGATCTCCTTGAACATGTCATCCTGGGTCACCTTCTTTCTCCTTCTTATCTGGCTCAGGCATTCTGTGGGTGTGGAAGGGGAGATCCTCAAAGAGTAATGGCACCAGCTATAGATAAAACACAGAGGTACCACTGTCAGTACATTCACTATCTAAATAGAAACTTAAGATGCAGAACTCACTCCCCTTGTTCCCCTAACATTTTAAGCACTATATGCTCATTCTCACTTCTACTTGGGATTGCTTGTGCATGGTGCCAGTCACAGCACCAGCCATGCTAAGTATGCCAGGGCTAGGGAAATGAAAAGGGAATAGTTGGGTTGCACAAAACTATTAGCACAGAACAGTGGCGCTGAATACTGCCTCCATTTTCCATAGGCGGAGGTGAATTTAATTGATCTCTCCCTCCTGAGGGTGACAAAGGCAGAGAGATCAGAGCTGCTGCTGGCATCCTGAAGCTTCCCTGGCCAATATTTTGCTAGCCTGTGTACTACAATGGTGCCTGTGGAAGTGATCTTTGAGTGGCATGGGAAAGTGTCCCATTGTGATGGAAGAACGAAGGCATCTCTCCCCAGATACCTTCGTCAGAAAATTGCAGAGTAACTCCATGGAAGTTTCATAGAGATCTCTCAGGAGGATTCAAGGGACATCCCAGTGTATATAAACAAACTACCTAGCATGCCCACCCACACACCCCCCGCCAATTCTAGGGGGGACTGAAAAGCAGATTGCAACTCTACCTCTCTTGGTTGTATTGTACCACTATTCTTCTAGCATGAGTAAATTAATGAAAAGTTAAAACCTGTGTCCTGCTATTTTGGAAGGTGCCATTCTGTAATGGCAAATTTATGAATATACTTACCCGAGGTTTATACTTACCCTGCACTGGCCTCACCTCTGCTTGATTGGTGGGACTGGCTGGACTGCAGTGAAGTCAAAAACAGGTCCTGGCTCACTGAGTAGCTGGATCCCCTGGTCTCCTGTCTGCCATCCTCCTCCTCTTCTTTGTCCACCTCCTCACTGTTAACAGCAGGGGCATGGGTGGTGGGTAGAGTATCCCTTTGGGGAGGCTAGCTTCTGGTTCCGCCCCTTCCACCCACGCCCTCCCCACAGCCGGAGCCCCAAGACCCCATGCCCCCCTGTGGCCGGAGCCACTAGCCCTCCCAACCCAGAGAAGCCCTGATCACACCCGCCTCGAGCCGCAGGAGCCCTGGGCCAGCTGAAGTCCTGAGCGCCCCCCCCCCCCATCTCGACTGGGTGAGCCCCGGGCTGACCGAAGCCCTGAGCCTCCCCCTGAACCGGGAGGAGCCCCAGGCTGGCTAAAGCCCCCAACCCAGAGGAGCCCCAGGCTGGCCAAAGTCATGCCGTGCCTCCCCTCCCCGGACTCAACCTGCCCAGGGGAAAAGCATCTGTTAGAATATGCTTTTGATGTGCCCCATGCAGGTTCCAGGATGGATGAGGAGGCTGCCAAACCCTGCAACTGGGAGTCCAGCGGCTGCAGCAGCGCCAGGGGAGGCAGGCCTATTATACTGGCTGCCGATGAGCAGGGGCCTGTGACTTGTGCTTCTTGGTGGTATAGATGGTGGTTTGTGGGGTGATGGTGTGGTGTCTCAGCTAGGTATGGTATGCAGCTTATTGTAAAAGCAGCAGGCCTGCAGCTTGGCACCAGATTGATTGTTGGCCTCCCTGGCCTTCTGGTATGCCTGCTGCAGTTCCTGGGCTTTCCTATGGCATTTCTGCTGGTCCTTGACAAAGCCTTTCCCCTGCATCCCCCAAATAAGCTGCTTGTAGATGTCAACATTTCTATGGCTGGTTTGGAGCTGTGCCTGCACAGCCTCTGCTCTCCACAGAGCCAGGAGATCCAATATCTCTTGTCTACTTCAGGCCAGAGCACGTCTGAAGCATGCAACCAGCATGGTCAGCTGGGCCTTGTACTCAACAATGGAGTGCTGCTAGGTATGCTCATCAAGCCAGGCAATCAGGAAAAAAAACTTCAAAAATTTGTGGGTCATTAAAGGGGGAATCTACCTCATTCCTGGGCAGGGGCATTGTGGAGTTCATAATGGTGATCAGAGCGGTCAGTGTGGGGCATTGTGGGACAACTACTGGAGGACTGTAGTACGCCTAGCTCAGTGTCTACATGTGCACTTCATTAACCTCCATACATTGACCTTGACTCAATGCCACTCGGGGAGATGGTGTTACTGTGTCGGCGTAACAGGCCACTTACGTCAGTGGAAGACAAATTTAAGTGTGGACACATAAACAACTAGGTTGATGCAAGGCAGCTTACATTGATCAAACTTTGTAGTGTAGACCAAGCCTAAATAACTCCCTAGTAAAGTCTGAGTCCTGCAGAAAAGGAAGAAATAGTTTTCTTATGTTTGTGTGAGGTTATGCTGTCTGCTACATTGATAGCCTTGGACACTATGGTACCATATTTACCCAAAGAACAGGTAGAGCATGGGTAGTGCATACTTTTCCATGCTGCTCTTCGGAGAAGTTCAGTAGCCATGACTATTCAATCTTTGACACCTCCAATGAGAATGCTACACAGGGATGCCAATTAATGTCATTTGTAATGTGATGTGGGTTTTGTTTTTTTTTTGTTTTTTTTTCCCATTCGGACACCTGTTTACTGGAAACTGACTGAGACCACTAACTTTATTTATTATTACAAGCATTTTTATAGTAACCATCACTTTCTTATCAATGGCATTTGTCATACTATAGGCCACCAAATAGCAATGGACTGGAGTTGAACCTAGAGGCAAAATGTTCCCATATCCTTTGGTCTAACCCAGTCTGGCCATTCTTATGTTCTTATCCCACTGCAATTTTATTCAACTATCTAATCCAGTGATACTCAGACCTCATTGGTTCAAGAGACAAATTAGCGATCAGCATTATCCCAAAGAGCCACAGTAGTGTGAATTCATTGTTTCATTTATTATAGTACTATATATTCATATTTAAACAGTATGATGGGAAATATTGTGTGAAATATATATTCTCTGAGCAAATAAGATAAACACTTAGTGCAAGTTGATAACTTAATTGGTTAATAACATAGTAAAAGCATTCTGACTGGTTAATAATTAAATCACACAGTCTTTTAATATCACATGCTGCAAAGAGCTGTAGGAGAAGCATTAGAGAGCCACTTGCAGCTTCCGTGCCTCAGTCTGAGCATCACTGATGTAATCCCTCTTGTATATGAATCTCAAAGACCAAGATAAAGTTATTTCCTTCTCTCTTAGGTGATAAGCAGATATTTCAGTGTTCTTCACTGCAAGGCCCGCGAGCCAGTGGTGGTTCCCATCGACCCTAAGTGTGACTCACTAAGTTCCCTCTAAGCTGCGCGGCTGCACAGCAGGCTATAAATAGCCATGCAGCAGCTCTAAAGGGCCACACAGCAGGGACCTGGAGAGGAGAGAGGTGGTGGGGGGGAACTGGGGAAGAGAGCAAGTTGGGGTTTGCAAGGCTGCTGTGGTCCTCTCCCTCAGCCCCAGAGCTCCCTGCTGCTGGAGGGGAAAGAGGGTCCCCTCCCCCGGAGCTCCGTGCTGCCTGCTGGCAGGGAAGAGAGAGGCCCCTTCCCCAGAGCTAGATGCTGCAGGCAGGGAGAGGGCTGGGGGGAGTCCTGTGGCCCCAGGCCCAGTGCAGCCTGCCTGCACCCCAAACTCCTCATCCCCAGCCCCATCCAGAGCCCACAACCCCATCCAGAGCCCTCACCCATTCCCCACATCCCAATCCTCTGCCCCAGCCCTCAGCCCCCTCCTGCATCCTGAACACCTCATCCCTGGCCCCACCCTACAGGCCTCACCCCCACACCCCAACCCTCTGCCCCAGCCCTGAGCTCCCTTCCACACCCCAAACCACTCATTCCCAGCTCCACCCAAGAGCCCTCACCCCCAGCCAGAGGGGGTGAAAAGAAAACAGGGAACAAACTGACCAATGAACATATGGACTGCCTTACTAGTATTGCGATGACAGATTACAAATACTGCATGAACAAAGTTAAAGCGGAACAGGCACACTTTCACTCATCCAGTTTTTAAAGTAAGTTTTGCATTATTCTGCTCTTAAAAAGTTCACTCACATAGGTGTCTTTTTAATTCCATATATTTTCCAGGTTATTATTTTATTAAAGAAGTATCGTTTTATTGTACAAGCAGACTTTGTTTTAGTTACACGACTGGCTTTGTAACATTACATCATTAAGGAGTAGTAAGTAATGTGTTAATTTAGTAGGTGATGTGGCTCTCACACTGAAGGTTTTTTGCCAAAGTGGCTCCCCTTTCAAAAATAGTGAAGAGCACTGAGATATTTGTTTCCTTCCTGTTCATGCTAAGGACTGAGTTCTTTTTTAAAGTGTGGGTGCAAAAAACAGTTTAGCAGTTCGGTCTTTCTACCCCTCCATAAGCTGTAGTAAAATTAGAAAGCATTTAGCCAAGTGGAAGGAATATTATTTCATCATAGTAAGACAATCACCTTCAACCTTTATAATGAAGCCACATGAAAAAGTGAAACTGCAGTCTCATGAAGTTGTTTGCAGAGTATATGAGTCAGAACGGTTCTGAATTTCCATGCAACAACTCATTAGGATTGTGTATAGATTAATAATTTCCATTCTCTGACAGAGATATTGCCATATTTACTGTATATGAAGTATACTCTGTGACCTAATAAGTAATCTCCAGCAAATTTGCTGTACATTTTCAGTTCTTAAATCATTACAATGTCTTGAAATGTTTAGTTTGAATTGTTTTAATACTTAAACTTCTTAGACCATGTCTAAACTAGGAAAAAGGTGAGTTTTTAACATTTGTTAACTAACGCATTAAAATCCCAGTCTAGATAAGGTCAGTTGTAGTTTTAACACTTCTTTGCTGGTCAAGGTGAACTCCAAACTCCTCAACGCTTTAATTCAACCACACAACTTGCCTTTTCTACACTACGATTTTAACATATGTTATTTAACATGTACCACAGGTTAAAAAACATACCTTGTTCCTTTTGAAGATAGGCAAAGCCACTATGAACGGTGACTTGCACTGGTTACCATAGACTTGAAGTTGCAGTTTATTCTGATTTTGAGCTGAGTTAAGCTACACAGGTGCAGTCATGGTTTATAGCAATTGGGCCTACATTCCATGCTCGAGACATCCTTTGTTGCAACTAAATTGGCTGAAATCTCCAGTCTAGAGAGAGGATTTAGGCCTTGTCTAGAAATAGACATTGCACCAGTTTAACTAAAATCAATTATTGACTTTAAACCAAAATAAGACACATTTAAATGAAATCGGCATCCATACAGACTTTGCAGCAGTTAAGAGCTTGTCTACACAGGAAAGTTAAATCAGAATAAGGTAGGGTGTGAATTTATAGAGGAATATCTATATCAGAATAACTACTTGTGTAGATAATCCCTTTCTAAATCAGTTTAAAATCACACCTTAAATTAAACTGGTACAATTTTCTGGTGTAGTCAAGCCCTTAGTTTCAGATGTCTCATGTCATTCCTTTCTTTCTCCTTTTGTTCTCCTGTGGGACAGTTTTACACTTCAGGTTACTTGATCTGCACCCCTGCATCCTCATCCACAAAAACGTTTATACAGATATACACTCTGAGAATGCTATGACAGTCTGGTATGAAATACCCATTTTATGTGTCCCAAATCCATGCATAATTTTATTCACTGCTTTGGACAAACTGTTTGTGATTCCTGTTATTTCTTTTTGTGTATGTCAACTAAAGAGTCTCTCTTTAAATGTGCCTCACATAATAGTTTTCTCTTAGCCTATCTGATCTTATCATCTTATTTCTTAAATAAGCACCCTCCACTTCAAATGCCCTCTGTTTTTTTTCCCTTGCCTCATGTCCACCTTTTTCATGTTAATTCACCAGAGGTATCAATCTGAATCCAGACACTGTTTGCAGAAAATGACAGGATATATAATAATATTATTTGATACTTCTTTCTTATATTGCTATATATTTGTCTTATAATTCCCTCAAGTTTATTTTACTCTATATTAAAAAAAGACCTCATACATTAATGCTCAGTCACAGAGTTATTCATAAGAGTTAGGTTTCAAGTGTGGCATGTTACAAAAAATACCTTTGAAGTGTAATTAGAGGTAGATTCTGACCAATTGAAACAAAAACTCTAAGAAGTGTGAACTGCCTTCATTCATCTCAATAGGGTTGTAACTTGAACGGCTTATAATGAAAATTTAAAATTAATTTAGTTCCCTGCTTGTAATTTCAACAGTCACAACCAGTTATTGTGCTTATCTAGTAGAATGTGCTATTCATTTGAAAAGTTGTTCCCTAGGAATGTAACTAACATGTAAAACATTGAATGGGGCCCCACAGGGATCAGTTCTGGGACTGGTTCTCTTCAATGTCTTTATAAATGATTTAGATAATGGCATAGAGAGTACATTTATAAAGTCTGCAGATGATACCAAGCTGGGAGAGGTTGCAAGTACTTTGGAGGATAGGATTAAAATTCAAAATGATCTGGAGAAATGGTCTGAAGTAAATATGATGAAATTCAATAAGGACAAATGCAAAGTACTCCACTTAGGAAGGAACAATAATTTGCACACATACAAAATGGGAAATGACTGCCTAGAAAGGAGTTTGCAGAAAAAGATCTGGGTGTCATAGCAGATCACAAGCTAACTATGGGTCAACAGTGTAACACTAAAAAGAAAAGGAGTACTTGTGGCACCTTAGAGACTAACAAATTTATTCAAGCATAAGCTTTCGTGAGCTACAGCTCACTTCATTGGATGCAGAAAGCAAACATCATTCTGAGATGTATTAGCAGGAGTGTTGTAAGCAAGATGTGAGAAGTAATTCTTCCACTCTACTCTGTGCTGTTTAGGCCTCAACGAGAGTACTGTGTCCAGTTCTGGGCGCAACGTTTCAGGAAAGATGTGGACAAAATGGAGAAAGTCCAGAGAAGAGCAACAAAAATTATTAAAGTTCTAGAAAACATGACCTATGAGGGAAGATTGAAAAAATTGGGTTTGTTTAGTCTGGAGAAGAGAAGACTGAGAGAGGACATGATAACCATTTTCAAGTACATAAAAGGTTATTACAAGGTGGAGAGAGAAAAATTGTTCTCCTTAACCTCTGAGGATAGGGCAAGAAGCAATGGGCTTAAATTGCAGCAAAGGTGGTTTAGATGGACATTAGGAAACACTTTCAAACTGTCAGGGTAGTTAAGAACTTGAATAAATTGTCCAGGGAGGTTGTGGAAACTCCATTACTGGAGATTTTTAAGAGGAAGTTAGACAAACAACTGTCAGGGATGGTCTAGACTAAATGATACTTAGTCCTGCCATGAATGCAGGGGACTGGACTAAATTACCTCTCAAGGTCCCTTCCAGTTCTACGATTCTATGGTTCTACATAAATAAAGCTTCATATTTATTATTGATCGCTCAGAGTGTGTTTGATGCTATACAAAACCTGAAGTTGCAGATCTGAAATGTCTAGTTTCAGAGTAACAGCCGTGTTAGTCTGTATTCGCAAAAAGAAAAGGAGTACTTGTGGCACCTTAGAGACTAACCAATTTATTTGAGCATAAGCTTTCGTGAGCTACAGCTCACTTCATCAGTGTGCATCCGATGAAGTGAGCTGTAGCTCACGAAAACTTATGCTCAAATAAATTGGTTAGTCTCTAAGGTGCCACAAGTACTCCTTTTCTTTCTGAAATATCTAAAAAGAGGTTCAAATCCTTTCTAGGCTGAGCAAGCCCTTCATTCATTTAAGGCCATGACGGTACTGGGATATCAACCACTAATGTAAGCTGCCCCCAGTGCAAACCCCTAGTATAGATACAGTTTACACTGGTACACATCTCGAGGCATCTGTGTAATGTGTAACTAATGTGTTAAAATCCCAGTATAGATAAGGCTAGTTGTAGTTTTAATACTTGTTTGCTGGTTAAGGTGAACTCCAAACTCCGCTGAGGGAGGCTTTAATTCAGCCACACGACTTGCCTTGTCTACACTAAGATTTTAACATATGTTATTTAACATGTACCAACCACAGGTTAAAACACACCTTGTTCCTTGGGAAGATGGGCAAAGCCACTATGAACTGCGACTTGCACTGGTTACTGTATACTAGGATTTGCATTTCAGTATTATCTACATAGCTGTCACCACCTTCCCCAAATTATTTTAATAACATTATCTGTTTATATTTAGATTGTTTTTCCTGATTTGCAGTCTCTGTCCATACTTTCTGATTTCAGGCAGGGGCTATAAGCATTAAGCTGCTAATGTCTTGGGCAGGAATCATCAGAGCAACATTAGGTAACACTCAGTCAAGGTCAAATTGCTGGGCTGGGACTCTGTTTATGGATAGACAAAAAGTTCCTGTATTCTGCTTGCTCCCCTATGGAGCTAGACCTGGGAGAATAGGAGGATACCCCTACATTTTTATTGCAGGAGATGGACAACGATTCACAGGGTCCTGGGAAATAGTCTCACATTCCACAACTGGCAAAGACCAGTCAGGCACCACTCATCACCACTTTGGATCATGGTAGGAGGCTCACACCTGCTGTGCCAGCCATCTAGGAAGCAAGCAGACATATATCAATTGTTAATTTTAAAATTTCCCTCATATTAAAAATAGTTTTATAACTACTATCTATTTAGGCTAGAGAGAGGTAAGATGGGATAAGAAATCAGGAAATCTAGAGGCTTACTTTAATATCCCTACTTTGGGGTACATCAGCATATTTCCTCTAAGATCTAGAGTTACACCTAAGTAAAACTGGTATAACTGAGATCAAAACTAGGCTCATGAGTTTTATTCCTGGCTCTGCCACAGTCTGCCTGGTAACATTTAGCAAATCATTTATTCTCAATGTGCCTCAATTTCCCCAGCTATAAAATGGGGATAGCAATACTTCCCTATCTAACAGAGGTGACATAAAGCTAAGTCAATGTTTCTAGTATGCATTGCATACTTAGGGCTTGTCTACACTGGCACTTTACAGCGCTGCAACTTTCTCGCTCAGGGGTGTGAAAAAACACCCCTCTGAGCGCAGCAAGTTTCAGCGCTGTAAAGCGCCGAGCCGCGCTCCAAGTGCTGGGAGCTACTCCCCTTGTGGCAGTGGTTTTTCTAGACCGCTGGGAGAGCTCTCTTCCAGCGCTCTGTTGCGACTATATAAGCCATGTTAAAGCCCTTCCGTGGCAGTGCTTTAACATTGCCAGTGTAGACTAGCCCTTAGATGGAAGTTATTAAAGAAGTGCAAAGTATTATTTATAGTTGGTATGGTGTTTGTTTCAAAGATTCACTGGAGCAGTGCCAATATAGTTTCTCTAGTTTAGAGTTTGTGGGTATTGCAACAGAAAAGCTGACAGTGATTTTAATCCAATAATACAAATATCTTCTTTCAGTTACCCTGAAGTTTCAACATTTGTGTAAAATAGTTATGTTTCAGTGTTACTGTGTCCCACAAACTCTGGAGTTTTTCACAACAGGCCCCAAATAAAGTGGTTGAGCCTCTTATGCTCTGAGCTGATTGGTGAGTGCGATGAAGTACAGTAAACTTAGCAGCCTAACCACAGAGAGATGTTTTCTTTCTGCACCGGAAACACCTGCCAAAAACGCTGGGTTCACTCAAACTGTATGTAGAACAGCTCAGAATTAAACTTCCATCTGTACAAAAGTTAGAGAGTGATATATTACATTTGGTAAATCAATTTATATTAAGTATATATATTGTATTATATTGCCAGGTATACAACAAACATAACTGCAAATTGAAGCAAGCTTTGTAAATTGCACTTTTCACAAGTGACCATGCACCGCCAGTTTTAGACTAGTAATTAGAGAAAAGTGCATATTTTTCTCCCAAATGAAATGAAAAGACCTTGGAAAACACACCACAGCACAGCGATTAAACATGATTTGTGTCCATGTTGACTTCATACCCATATTTTATTCGCTTAAATCCAGCTAACAACCAAGGCTGATGCATGATTGTTGCTAAGTCCAGTTACAGAAACAGTCCCTCTGTTCAGATGGGAACACAGTCATGACTGTAGCCTGGCTAGTAGGTCTTCCCAAAGCATTGCATCACACAATAACCAGGTTTCCCCACCACATTCCCATTAGAACAGATATTCCACAAAGAAGTAATACTTGAATAGACAAGAAGTTCAATACTTTTTGCCCACTCCTTGCTGTAAATAGTCACAATGCACAGCTCAATGTCAGCGTACTTTCTTTCTTTTCTTTTAAATAACTATGCAGTTTGCTAGCTATTCCCATCTCATCTCATCAAATGGAGACCTCCAAATCTGTGCATGGTCAGATATCAAGATTAAGACCTTCCTTGCAGCTTGGGGTGAGACCATCCAACCTGATCTAGCTTTTTGCCAGTGGAACCAGCAGGGGGTATAAACAGATTATAGGCACAAGTGCCAAATCTGTTAGGCACATAATGATGAGAGACAATAAAAACACCAAGGATCGGGTATCACTGAAGGGTACTAATTGTAACTCAGCAGTTTCATGGCAGTCTATAAGGTGCCAAAGGACTTTTTGCTGCTTTTATTTAAAATGAGATGATCCAGCCTGACATACAATCCTCATTGTGATGTTGTACCTGCCACCTCTTGAGACCAACAATTGCAACAGTGCTAATATTGTCATCACAGATGAGGGTGTGGTGGCAGCCAGGGGACAATGGTGACTCGTCTCCAGAGTATTTTCAGGGGAATCAATCCTAGGACGTATGGCGTTTAATACTGTAATCAGATCGTGCAATGGCATTAGTACTTGTGAGAACTAGAACTCAGGAAGGTGTGGTGGGGCCCTTGCCCTGCACGACTGTCAGCCGGGTAACTATGGGTAGATGTAGATCTCACACTCCTTAAGGAGTTACTAAAACCTAGTTGAGGAAAATCTACCTCCCCACAGCGAACCAGCCCTGCCCTGCGTTTGCACCTCGCCTTGCATGGCTCAGTCACTCCGCAATCCACGCTGGAGGGCGCTGTTGGCATCGCCCTTTAGCCACACGCCAACAACAGACGGCCCAGGGAAGCGGGTTATGGGCGGCGGAGCGACAACCACTTGGGTGCGAGGAGCGCCTGCCCAGTCATTGGTCAAGACACCAGCGAATCGCAGCGTCCTCCGGAGTGGGCGGCGCAACTTCGGCTTGTCAATCGCCAATTTCACCAATCAGGAGAGTCGGAAAAGGCGCCCCGATTGGCTCGAGAGGGCCGGCTCCGATACAAAAAGGGCGGGGGAGGGGGCGCCGGCTGTGGTAGGTAGGACGCTCATTGTGGGGGTTCCTTTGCCGCTTCAGCCCGGCAGAGGCCAGTGCCACCGATGCCCGGCTGGAGAAGCCGCTGCCCGCAGAGCACGGCCGAGCCCGCCGCCTGCCCGTTCTGGGCGGTGCTGGGGCTCCTGGCCCGGGAGCCCGGCATGGGGTGGCTGGCGGAGAGTCTCTCCGAGCGGGCGGCGGCCGTTGGGCAGCCGCAAGCGGCGTTAGCGCCAGCCCAGGTGCTCGTGCGGCTTCAGGCCAGGCGAGGATGCGGAGCCCCAGGGAGCAGCGGGGCTGCCTCGCAGCCGCGGACAAGCCGGAGCGGCCGCTGCCGTGGAGCAGGCGTCAGGAGACGCGCCCAGCGGTGAGTGCTGGGCTGCGGCCGGTGGGGACTCCAATCCCCAGCGTGCACTGCGGCGCGGGCCGCAGCGGCCGGGCGGCTCGGCCCCGGTGCGCGCCGGGGGCTGGAGTCTCGGAGCGGGGGGCGGGGCTTGCGTTCCCCGCTCTGCGCGGCTGGGGCCCGAGGGGAAGTGGGGCATTGGGGTCGGGGGACAGCGGCCAGGGCGGCTTGCCGGGGGGGGGGGGGGGGAGGGAGAGGGTGTCTCGGCGGGCCGCTCCCGGCGGGTGGGACTGTGTCACGCAGCACCGACTTGACGCGGAACGAGCGCGGGTGCCTCCCGCCACGTGCCGCCAGCAGGCTCGCGGGGCGGGCGCAGTCCGGGTGCTGGGGAGCGCCTGGGCGGCGGCGAGCTCCCGCCGAGCGGTGCGGTGGGCCCCGCGCTCCCCGGGAGTAGGGTGTGTCTGCCCTCGCTCCCGCTTTCCTCGGCCGCTTCTAATGTACGTGCTCGAAGCAGCTGGAGGGTTAGTAAACAGCCTCTGACAATACACCTGGAGACGCGGCTCCGCTTCCTTCTCTGGGGTTGACATATGTGAGGCCTAGCGTTTGATGCTGCGGGCGGCGGGGACAGGTTGCACAGGAAGATAGAATATCTTTAAGTAAAAATCTACAAAGGATTAAAAAGCCTCAGAACAATCCTTTGATCTCTGACAAAGGTCTAAGCGTTTGGGGTTTTCTAATAGGATTTATGGCTTGCTTATTTACCTTAAACATGGTAAAAGCACACATTCTGGTCCTCTCGTTCTGAGCTCAAACCTCCAATTGAAGAGGTGGGTGAATCTCTATTAAATGCTTTCTTACCGGGTACAAGAGGGCTTGCCAAAAGAGTCAGGCTTTAAACAGTGAAACTAATAATCCTCCCCTTGCTTACTTGATTTGAGAGGGCTAGTAGTAACTTCCTTCCAGCACGAACCAAGGGATGCACCCCACCCTTGTACTTATTCACTACCCCAATACTGACTTTGGCTCTAAATACATTCTACAGGTGACATACCCGGGACCACTTATCCACTGATGTTTTTAAAAACTCACGCACCCCAATCTAGGTCGAAGGTGCTTACGTACTATGTATGTATCCTGTGAACCTTGTAACCAATACTTATAATCCCTCATAACTCAAGCCTGACCCTAGATATACAGTACCTTCTCTCTTAACTTGTGTAAATTTGATTTTAAACGTTAGCTTTAATAAAATTTTAAATCTCATTTTAGTGTAATGTAAAAGTAAATCTCTCAATTTACCCATTTGGTCTGCTTTCACATGGGAAACCAAACTTGCATCAATTGGGCTTTTGGGAATGTAGAGTATTGCTGCAGCACCTACAGTTATTTGACTTCTTGTCACTTCAAGATGGTTGTCTCAGTGTGGTACCTGTTGTAGTTCACAATTTGTAGTATTTAAACTCGTCATTGCTTTACATCTGTTTTCTGGTGTATCCTTTTGGAAGGCCTAACTGGTTAAACTATCTGTGGACTTGCAAATGGACTTTGCCGATGAGGGTGGCAGCTAGGTTTCAAGAGTCTGCTAAACTCCAGACTTTTAGGGGAGGGTAATCTGGCCCACTGACTTCAGAATTATTTCCAGGCATATCAGTTGCTGAATCTTCTCCCATTTTGGTGGCAGGCCTCAGGTTGGGAGGATGTTGAGATTCCTTAGAATGCATGGTATCAGACGAACAAGTGCTGAGACTAGAATGGGGACAGCCATCTGTCCAACTTCTAACCCTTATTTTATGATTCGTGTCAGATGTTAACTGATTCTGATCTTGTTTATTGCAGGTAGATGTATTTCTGGACCTCATATAGGAGATGGACCTAGCCTTGTCTCTGATCAGAGTATGTTGGGCTCTTGGCCCTGGAAGGCCTTGGACTTGTTGGAGCGTGCAGGAGATGCCAGAATTTGGCAAGCCTACCATGCAGGCCTGGTGTACTTCTTTCTCTTTAGAGAGAAGAGATGGGAATGCCTACAGTTTGGCCAATTCCAGAGGATCAAATTAGAGGGTTTGTGGGGGCTATGGAATCACAAGGCTTGTCTTCACCAAAAATACTGATGTACTTGGCATCACTCTCCTATATCTCCAAAATCACAGGTCACCCTGATCCTCTTCAAGATTTTGTAACCTGTCATATGGTGACAGGGTTGCAGTGGAGGGAAGGTAATCAAAGATATTGCAGATCTCATGTAACCATTGAGGTGTTGCGATCTCTCTTGGGCACAGTACAGTCTGTGTGTAGCTCTCTTTATGAATGTTTGTTGTTCCGTGCCTTGTTTACTGTGGCTTTTTTTGGGGCTCTTCGTGTGGAAGAGGTGGTAGCAGAGCACCACAACTGGGCACAGCCAGAGCTCCTGTACATGAGTGATGTCCAGCTGACTGAGGAAAGAGTGAACATTTACCTGCATACATCCTACCTGGGCCAAGAAAGGTTTTTGATCTCTCTTGGATTATCTAGAGACATGGGTATGCCCTGTTAAGGCACTGTGCAATTACGTGGCAGCTAGGCCACGAGGGGACGGGCCTCTCTTTGTACACTGGGATGGCACACCATTGACAAGGAGACAGTTCTTGGTTGTCTTCCGTTCTGCTTTAAGGTTACTTGGCCTTCGACCAGAGCAATATGGTGTACATTCTTTCTGGTTGGGAGCTGTTGTGACCGCTGTATGCTATAGATGTTCTGAAGAAGCTATTCTGCACCTGGGAAGGAGGCAAGGTATCCACCCAAAGAGGAGACCAGAAGTAGTTAACCACAGAAGCCAGAAGAACAGCTGAGGTTCTCTGGTCTCTTCCCCTTGCTGATGCAGTATTGTTTCCTACAGTGTGTGATCTAGTGCTCTGATGCGTAAACTTAAAAGTAATGGAGCAATTTCTTCAGAGAACATTCTAGTTAATTGACTTTTCTGGAGTTTGCAGTGTGCTGTCCTCTGCATTTGTTTGTAAGCTGTATCTGTCTGTTGGGGATTGGACTTCCATGTCTCTTTGCAAAATTAACTTGCAAGAATTGCTTACCTAGTAAAGTCTTCATGATCAATAAACTTGCAGTGCATTTTCCTTTCAAACTTGTCTGGCCTTCATTGTGGCAAGTCAACAAGCTGTTTCTATGCCACATCTTAGCAGCAAATAAACTAAGTCTTGCATCCTTATTGCTGTTAGATGGTATTTTTACGTGGGACATGAGGACAAACAATCTTGTAGGTGGGGATTGCAAGCAGTATATTGCTAAACTGAAACTTTCTAAATATAACTTTAGGCAAAGTGTGCAACTGTTAAGTCAATTTTACAAATCATAGATAATGCAAGAACAAGATATGTTCAATTAAATTAAAAGGTGAGAAATTCAAAACAATAGTTTAAGTAAAAGGATGGCAGAAGAATGGAACTTGCTGTCACTGGAACTCATTGAGGGCAAGAACTTAGCTAATACCTTTCAGAATCATGTTATCTACATGGATATCCAAAGTGAGCATAATTGACTATAAACTGTTTTAGCATTCCTTCCAATAGCTAAAGTCCGTCTGAGACGTAGATGTGGTAGATATAACAACTCCCCAAATTCTACCAGAAGTTTAATTGCTAATAGTCACACTTATGGCTGAGAGTTCAGAGAATTTAAACTTTCAGCATCAACTTCAGGTCTCTCCACTGACCCTTTGCCTGTTGGCCAAAGAAGTTGAAGTTACTGTTAGAAGGATTGAGCTGTCTTCAGTATTTGCTAAAGATTAGTTAATATGTACTGAACAACAAACTGGGAGCATTAACTCGTCCTTCAGTAACCGTGAAGGGCCTTTTGCTGGGGCACACAGCAAACTCTTCATAGGGATGGAATTAGAAATTAGGTGGAAGACTGGAATCCCTGCTCTGGCCCATTTAACCAGGTGAAAAGGCAGAAGTAGCATAGAGGTATTTAAAAACCCTGGATGTGGCATTGAGGAACTTGACTATGAGGCTGCCTACTGAGAGGCAGCCCCTGTGTAGAGGAGGCTGTGGCCTGCAGGGATTCCAGACACTGCTTGGCCCACAGGTAGCTCGGGGTAGACTGTGATAACTTAGGCAGCTTCCCAGGGCTGTCTAAGCTCATGCTAGAGCAGCCAAGGAGTAGGACAGTACAAGAGCTCCCATCCCCGTAGTTACAATTTCTGCATATCTCCTAATGATGTAGCACTGAATCTTATCCCAAACTAGGATCACACTAATATGGGAGAGGCTTTAGGAAGCTTATTCTCCACTCCCAGTCAAACCCATTTTCAACCAATACAGATAACTAGATCCCAAGATGCTATCTGCTGGTTGCTTCCACTTCTACTATACTGCCATCTTAAACATTAAATATAAGCTGTTACTTAACCCAGTTTCTATTTTTGCTATTTTCACTTACCCTAAGATTGTTTTAGTAAACATACTTCCAATGATGATGCTAAAGTCTAGCTCAGGGTGAGATATACTGAAGTTGACTGATGGCTTATCAAGAGGGCTTGAGTTCACGGGAGAAAATTCAGGCAATGATGTCCTTGGAAATAATTCTGAAATCAATGGGCCAGATTATCCTCTTCATGAAGTCTGGAATTCAGCAGACTATCTCTGAAACTTAGCTGCTACTCCCATGTGCAAAGTACAATTGCAAGTCTATAGATAGTTACCAGTTAGCCCTTCTAAAAGAGAGACCAGAAAATACATTTAAAGTGGTGGTGAGTTTAAATGCTACACAGAGGGTGAAACTTTTTATCTTGTCACTGCTTTATCTGTGTGACAATGTTGGATTCTTGTCTTGCTTGCTTGTTTCAGCCTTTCTCCATTCCTTTTGGTCTCACCTTAAGTTCTAGAGTTTCACTCATTTCTGTATTCTGACTACCCTGATGTCATTTTTTCTTTCCATGATTTCAAAGCTAATTACAGTATCCTTTTTCTCTTCTGTTTCCATATATCACATGACTCATTCCACTGTTTTTATCTAACCTTGTTTGATCAGTCTTTGGTAAAGACCAGGTTGAGAGAGGGACCTAAACAGCAAACAGGGGAGTTAGTCCAAACAGCTTTTCTAATTTCTCACTGAATTCCCTGTCTGAATAATTGCTGTCCAATGCTGCTTATTCTTCCATAATTACCTTATACTTTTCAGTCTCTATTTAACCTGTCTGCCACAGCTGCTGCTTTCAGTCTTTTTTTGCTACCTTCCATTAATGCTATAGATTACTTCCAACTCTGCAATTGAGTGATTGGCTTCCCTCTAACGGTTTATAGTGAGCTTGTTGCTGTAACCCTGATGCAGCTTTGAGAGTACTTGTATAGATTGCCAAATGCTGGTGGCCCGTCTACTGTAGTGCTCTCACCATTGCTAATACTGAAGTTGCATTGAAAGAAACAATGGGAGATTTCAGAAAAAGTTGAGTAGAGAGACTGTGTCCTAATCTCTGCTGCAGTGAGAATCCATAGCATTGCCTATATAACCTCTAAACAGCTTTGCTTTCTGAAGTGAACTCTTGCACTGCTAATTCTTTGTCTTCTACCTTACATCTGGAGAGCAGATGTAAAGCAGGCCATGTCAGTCTTGCATTAGTCCTCTTCACTCTAAGCAGCCTTTAGATGAGGACCTGGTTGTTCTCTGGGATTAGTTAAATCATTAACTCCTGCTGTAGGAAAAGTGGCAAGCCTCTTGGGATTCTTGTTTGGGGAACTATGCCTAAGGTATAAATTGAGGTTGGATGCAGAAGGCCCCAGCTACCAAGGAAGAAGCAGTTTTTGTCCTTACCTACTTTGAGCAAATTGTATGGTTTCAGGCTGGAGCTAAACAATGGGACCTCTGCCTTCTGGTGGTGGGAGATGAAGAAATAAAATCCCAAAGATAAACTTCTGAGTATTTCCCAAAAAGCTCCCCAGGAACAATTTTAATGGGTCTGTGATGGTTGGTCTTCTGGTACCCTGAGTTCTAGCCAGGTTGACATCTCACAGCTTCCTCGCTATATTCTGGGTAACCATTAATTTGGTTTAGGCAGAGTTCCTTTCCCTGTGCTCTCTGGAACCAGCAACTGTGATTCCTTGTTATGTTGTCGTCCCCCTTACATGCTAAATGCTGGGTAGCCTGTTCGAGTGGCTTTAACACACTGGTGTTCCCAGAGATGGTGTCATGGTTCCTCCCCCACTCTGAACTCTAGGGTACAGATGTGGGGACCTGCATGAAAACCTCCTAAGCTTACTTTCACCAGCTTAGGTTAAAACTTCCCCAAGGTACAAATTAATTTTATCCTTTGACCCTGGATCTCCACTGCCACCACCAAACTCTAACTGGGTTTACTGGGAAGCGTAGTTTGGACATGTCTTTCCCCCCCCAAATCCTCCCAACCTTTGCACCCCACTTCCTGGGGAAGGTTTGGTAAAAATCCTCACCAATTTGCATAGGTGACCACAGACCCAAACTCTTAGAGCCTAGAACAATGAAAAAGCATGCAGTTTTCTTACAAGAAGACTTTTAATAGAAGTAAAGGAATCACCTCTGTAAAATCAGGATGGTAGATACCTTACAGGGTAATTAGATTCAAAACACAGAGAAACCCTCTAGGCAAAACCTTAAGTTACAAAAAAGACACACAACTAGAAAGTCATTCTATTCAGCACAGTTCTTTTCTCAGCCATTTAAAGAAATTATAATCTAACACATACCTAGCTAGATTACTTACGAAAAGTTCTAAGACTCCATTCCTGTTCTATCCCCAGCAAAAGCAGCCTACAGACAGACACAGACCCTTTGTTTCTCTCCCTCCTCCCAGCTTTTGAAAGTATCTTGTCTCCTCATTGGTCATTTTGGTCAGGTGCCGGCAAGGTTACCTTTAGCTTCTTAACCCTTTAAGGTGAGAGGATTTTTCCTCTGGCCAGGAGGGATTTTAAAGGGGTTTACCCTTCCCTTTATATTTATGACAGATGGAGATAAATTGTTCATGTAAGAATATATAAGAAATTAATGTGTAATATAGATGACGCATCTTGCTTGGGCATCTGGAAATTGAGTCAAAATTGATCAGTGATGCCATGTTCTTCTGGGAACCTGGTATCTTGCAAACATGGAAACAAACTTAGTGACTGTCACTATATAGTACTAAAAATGGATGTTTTCCTTTGCATAAACCAGTATTCTCAGATCACGAACAAATGTTTTAAGGCTTTCTAGGCATGAGAGCTTGGAAAAGAGAAAACTAAAGTGTTTATTTCTGTTTACATCCTGTAGGCATGGCTGGAATCACTGATCTTATACACATAGAGCAGGAAGTGAGTCTTGCAACCAGCTAGAGGAAGATTTCAGAGTGGTAGCTGTGTTAGTCAAAAAGAACAAGGAGTACTTGTGGCACCTTAGAGACTAAACCTCTCCAGCGCATCATCAAGGATCTACAACCTATCCTGAAGGATGATCCCTTACTCTCTCAGATCTTGGGAGACAGGCCAGTCCTCGCTTACAGACAGCCCCCCAACTTGAAGCAAATACTCACCAGCAACCGCACAACAAAAACACTAACCCAGGAACCTATCCTTGCAACAAAGCCCGTTGCCAGCTTTGTCCACATATCTATTCAAGGGACACCATCATAGGATCTAATCACATGAGCCACACTATCAGAGGCTCATTCACCTGCACGTCTAGCAATGTGATATATGCCATCATGTGCCAGCAATGCCCCTCTGCCATGTACATTGGCCAAACTGGACTGTCTCTGTGCAAAAGAATAAATGGACACAAATCAGACATCAAGAATTATAGCATTCCAAAACCAGTCAGAGAACACTTCAACCTCCCCGGACACTCAATTACAGACCTAAAAGTTGCAATTATTCAACCAAAAAACTTCAAAAACCGACTCCAAAGAGAAACTGCAGAACTGGGATTAATTTGCAAACTGGACACCATTAAATTAGGCTTGAATAAAGACTGGGAGTAGATGGGTCATTATACAAAGTAAAAACTATTTCCCCATGCTAATTTTTCTCCTACTGTTACTCACACCTTCTTGTCAACTGTTTGAAATGGGCCGTCCTGATTATCACTACAAATGTTTTTTTCTCCTGCTGATGATGATCCACCTTAATCGATGAGTCTCGTTAGCGTTGGTATGGCAACACCCATTTTTTTCGTGTGTGTGTGTAGATAGATAATCTTCCTACTGTATTTTCCACTGCATGCATCTGATGAAGTGGGCTTTAGCCCATGAAAGCTTATGCTCAAATACATTTGTTAATGTCTAAGGTGCCACAAGTACGCCTCGTTCTTTCAGCTAGAGGAAGTGACTTGGGCTGAGGAATTTGTTATTGACTTTAATGACTTGTGATCCCAATAGAGCTGAGAACAAAAATTATATTTTAAAGGAACACCCATGACTGAGAAGGTTAGTTCTTTCTTACTAGCAAAACTTTTTTGATGGTTTGACATATTGGATAACAATGTATATATAATTCTTTTAACACTTGAGCTACACCTTGGCAAAATTGCAAATCAACCTTAAATATGACAAATTAAGAAAAATCTCATTTGAGTACAAGTGAAACACTGTGTGGTTGTGACGATGCACTCTATTTTATAAAAATATGCTAATGAGTATGAATATAATGTAACTGGGATATGCTTCATGCAAAAGGTCTTGTGTTAAGGTATCATTGCAAAGTTTATAATCTACTGAATGTGTTCATCCTATTTGTCTGAGTGTATCATTCTTATACCTGAAACTAGAAATATAAAATATAACTGAAGGCCTATTGTAATTATGCAAAGTGTGGGCCATTAATGGTGGCTTGGAATCTTGATGGCTCCCATTAACCAGGACAATTGACTGTAGATGGCTCTGTTTTACTTCTAAGTCTTCCTGTATACATATGTGCTGGCAAGTGGGTGATGAAGTCTTACAGTGACATCTGATCATGTCACCTGAACTGGAATCCATCTTTAAACCTGGTGCTTTTCCATTGAGAAGGAGGGGAGGGAACCCAGAAAGAGACAAAGGATTCCTGCCTAATACAAAAGATATATAAGTGGGTGGAATAGAACAAAAGGGGTTGCAGTCATGAGAAATCTCCTGGCTACCACCTGAGCTGGAACAAGGGCTGTACCGGGGGAAAGGATTGTGCCCAGACTAGGAAGGCATCCAGTCTGTGAAAGAAACTTATTGAAACATCTCTGAGGGTGAGAGTTTATCTGTATTCAGTTTTATTAATGTATTAGGCATAGGCTTGTGTGTTTTTATTTTATTTTGCTTGGTAATTCACTTTGTTCTGTCTGTTACTACTTGGAACCACTTAAATCCTACTTTCTGTATTTAATAAAATCACTTTTTACTTATTTAATTAACCCAGAGTATGTATTAATACTGGGGCGGGAGGGGGCAGGCAAACAGCTGTGTGCATATCTCTATCAGTGTTATAGAGGGCAAGCAATTTTGAGTTTACCCTGTGTAAGCTTTATGGATTTATTTGGGATGTAGACCCCATTGGGAATTGGGCATCTGAGTGTTAAAGACAGGAACACTTCTTAAGCTGCTTTCAGTTAAGCCTACAGCTGTTAGGGGATGTGGTTTAGACCTGGGTCTGGGTTTGCAGCAGGCTAGCAGTTCTGGCTCAAACCAGGCAGGGCACTAAGAAACTTTTATTTTCTACTTAGCCTTCAAGAGTTTCATGTCTCATCAACTCAGAATCCCAAAGTGACACTTATAATTTAAGTTCCAGTACCAAATTAAGTTTGTGTGTGTGTGTGTGAGTGAGAGACAGTAGTCTTTTCAAGGATGATACATCCCCTTTTATTCCAATTTAACAACAGCATTCATTGATTTAAGAAACAATGGGATTCTCATTTTATGCCAGATAATTTTCAGAAATGATAAATGATTACAAATTAATTCAGTTCTCACGCTTAGAAATGTAACATGCAGAGTCTGGAAATGTAATAGCTAATGACTAAAGGAATTGTGATCACTGAGAGAGGAAACTTTCACATAGGTACATCCTGCTAGTATGATTATGGTAGTGGTGCCTTTTTCAAGTACACACTACTTAGAGTGCCCAGTGTTAACTGCTTATGCAGTAGTGTTACTGGTACGGCTCTGACAAGCAGAGTAATCAAATGTCTAGGAAGTGGGCTGGTGCCCAGTCAATCGGGCAATAAAATTTCTCATAATTGAGGTTCTGTGTGCCAGAGTTAACTCAGACCCTGGACTGCAGGAAAGTTGGAGATAGGGGGGTCTCAAGAGAGGCTGACAGTGCTCCTGGTTCTATATCCCCTGAAGTTGAGTAGCTAGTTCAGGGGTGGGCAAACTTTTTGGCCCGAGGGCCACATCTGGGTATGGAAATTGTATGACAGGCCATGAATGCTCACAAAATTGGGGGTTGGGGTGCAGGAAGGCATGAGGGTTCTGGCTGGGGGTGCGGGCTCTGGGGTGGGGCTGGGGATGAGGAGTTGGGGGTGCAGGAGGGTGCTCCAGGCTGGGACTGAGGGGTTTGGAGGGCAGGAGGGGGATCAGGCCTGGGGCAGGGGCACAGGAGAGGGTCAGGGGGCAGGCTCCTGGTGGCGCTACTCTCAACCAGCTCCCAGAAGAAGCTGCATGTCCCCTGTCCGGCTCCTATGCGGAGGCACAGTCAGGTGGTTCTGCACGCTGCCCTTTGTGCAGGTGCCACTCCTGCAGCTCCCATTGGCTGTGGTTCCTGGCCAATTGGAGCTGTGGGGGTGGTGCTTGGGATGGGGGCAGCATGTGGAGCCCCCTGGCTGCTTCTATGTGCAGGAGCCAGAGTGAGGACATGCTGCTGCTTCCAGGAGTCATGTGGAGTGGGGCAAGACCCAGACCCTGCTTCCTGTTGGCAGCTCGAGGGCCAGATTAAAACATTTGGAGGGCTGGATCTGGCCCCTGGGCCGTAGTTTGCTAGAACCAGTCCAGGACATTAGACAGATACACCACTTGTTGCTCTGGTGGGTAATTTTCTCCTTTGTAGGCAAGAGAACATCCATGCTAATTGCACCTGGCTCTTTCTACAATGCTTTGTATTGTTTGATCACCAAATTCCATGTCCAGGGAGCTAGGGCCAAATGGAAATACCCTGATGTGGTCCAGGTCATTCCCCTTGGGGGGATTTTTAGGGGCAACTGTTCATCCTATAGGAAGCTGTTGAGGGAGATTATACAGACAACATCCATTTTCTATATCTTTACATTAAATTATAAGCAGTACCATCTCCAAACACTTTCAGGGCCTGGCCAAAATCAAAGACTAGATGAAAAGCAACTGGCTAAAGGTGCACGGAAGCAAGATTGAGGTTACAGTTTATTAACTCAGTCTAGTATTTTTTTGTGCTCCATAATGCACAAAAAAATTGCAGTGGGGGAGGTTTAGATTGGATATTAGGAAAAACTTTTTCACTAAGAGGGTGGTGAAACACTGGAATGCGTTACCTAGGGAGGTGGTAGAATCTCCTTCCTTAGAGGTTTTTAAGGTCAGGCTTGACAAAGCCCTGGCTGGGATGATTTAACTGGGAATTGGTCCTGCTTCGAGCAGGGGGTTGGACTAGATGACCTTCTGGGGTCCCTTCCAACCCTGATATTCTATGATTCTATGCTTTCAGATGTCTGAAAAAACATTGTGCAGCTGGCCAGAAAGTTATCTGACATGGACCTAGCCAGGATGTTTCATGCATTTGTTTCAGGCTTGATTACTGCATCCCTATTGTAGGAATCTGGCTACACTCTGCAAGAGCTTTAACTTGTGCAAAATGCAGCAGGCTGTGTTCTTAACAGCAAGTTGCCCCAGCACTCTGCTCTGCCTTGGCTCTTTGTTAAATACAATCCATTTCAAGCTCTTTAGTCTGATACGAAGAGTACTCCTGGGGGAGATTCTGTATGACTATGTGTCAGCAGAAAAGGGCTCCCCCTATGGAATTTCTGTGCAGAAAATGGTAGGGAAGTTGTGGGGAGGGGGAGAGAGGTGGGCAAGCTACGGCCTGCAGGTCCATCCTGGCCTGGGAGGCTGGCCCCTGCCATGCGGGCAGTGCAGCTGGCTACGGCCAGGTGGTGGGTCTGAGAGCTTCTGCTGCACTGAGTGGCATGGTAAGGATGGGACGGTGGTGGGGAGTTGGATAAGGGGTGGGGAGTCGTGGGGGGCAGGCAGGGGGCAATTGGATGGGGTGGAGGTTCTCACATGGGGGGGAGGGGGCTGGATGCGGGGGTTGGATCTATCAAAGCCTAGAGAGATCTTCAGAGACCACATAGGGCCAGATAGTGAGCTTGGTGACACTGGTGTAAATCCAGAATAATTTCATTGACAGCAGCAGAGTAGACTTACACTGGTGTTACTGAGATCAAAATCTGCGGTTACCATCCACGGCCTCTCCTCCTCAAAAGTGCTGCTTACAGGGCTGATTTTTTTCTTCCCCACACTTAAATTCAAGCTGAGGGAGAGTCTGAAGTACATCATCAGCTACTTAATAAGTCCTAAGAAATACCTAAAACTGTCCATCAGAAAAGGAATGTTTTAATAAACTCTCTGACAGGAATAAATACTGCTTGGTAATCCTATAATGATAGTTGTCAGACCTAAATAAGAAGATTTTGCTCTGGGATAATTTATTTTTTACAGTCATTACTTTCACTCTTTTTTTTTAATAATCGCAGTTATTTAATTGTTAACATGAAGTTTATTTTTTGTCAGCTCTGGAAGATTCTGATTCCAGCAGTGGCTTACTAACATGGTGGTTCAAAGCCCTGGATGCAGCAGATTAAGTTTGGTCTCCACCTCCAACTATCAGAGAGAAGGAAAAATCCACTTTGAGTAGCACTGGACATTAGTCAAAGAAAATAAATGCTTGGGTAAGCACAAATTTTCCATTGGAAATGTGTCTGTAAATATTTTTTCAAATGTATGTATATTACAAGGGAAGCTTTACTCACAAAACTCTACAGCAATTGTTAAATACAGTCAGTGAATGAGATAGACGGCTTGGCTACACGTGCGAGTTACAGCGCAGTAAAGCAGCCCAGTGTGCTCTAACTCATGACCCGTCCACACTGGCAAGGCATGTAGAGCGCACTGACTCTGTAGCTACAGCTCTGCTGGTACTCCACCTTGGTGAGTGGAATAACGTTTGCTACGCTCCCACTGGAGCGCCGCGACGCCAGTGTGGACGTCCTGGTCTATTAGTGCTCTCTGATCGGCCTCCAGAAGTGTCCCATAATGTGTATGCTAGCCACTCTGGTCATCACTTTGAACTCTACTGCCCTGCCCTCAGGTGACCAACCGTCAGACCCGCCCTTTAAATTCTCTGGGAATTTTGAAAATCCCCTTCCTGTTTGCTCAGCCCAGCCGTGGAGTGCTCTCAGCGAATATTTCCAGGTGACCAGGCCTCCATGCGCCAGGCGAGCCCCAGTATGGAGCAATGGCGAGGTGCTGGACCTCATCAGTGTTTGGGGGGAGGAAGCTGTCCAGTCCCAGCTGCACTCCAGCCATAGGAATTACGATACCTTCGGGCAGATATCAAGGAACATGGTGGAAAGAGGCCATGACCGGGACACACTGCAGTGCAGGGTTAAAGTGAAGGAGCTGCGGAATTCCTACTGCAAAGCCCGCGAGGCAAACCACTGCTCCAGTGCTGCCCCCACAACCTGCTGTTTCTACAAACAGCTGGATACAATACTTGGGCCTGACCCCACCTCCACTCCGAGTACCATCATGAACACTTCAGAGCCCGGTTCAACAAGGCAGGAGGAGGAGGAGGAGCAAAGTGGGAACGAGGGTGCTGAGGTGGAGGAAGACACCCCGGTATCCCCAGATGCGTGCAGCCAGGAGCTGTTCTCAAGCCAGGAGGAAGGTAGCCAGTCGCAGCGGCCGGTGCTTGGGGAAGGACAAACACCAGAGGAGGTTCCCGGTAAGCGTCTTTTATTTTGGGAAGGAAGTTATTCGGTGTGGGCTCTTGGGGTGGGGAGGGTGAGGGCTGCATGCATGCCTAGAGGCGAAATGGGGCGTTGATGTGCTCTCTTACATCACGGTAATTGGCCTCAGTGATCTCTTCAAAGGTCTCATCCAGAACTTGGGCAATGCGCTTGCACAGGTTTCTCGGGAGAGCCACTGTGGTCCTTGTCCCAATCAGGCTAACTTGTCCACATCACTGTGCTGTGAGGGGCTGGGAGACCATTGCTGCACACAGGCAAGCTGCATATGGGCCAGGGCGGAAGCCGCATTGCAGTAGAAGACCCTCCCTTGCTTCCCAGGTCACCCTCAGCAGCGAGAGATCTTCCAGGATGAACTTCTTTGCAAAATGTGGGGACAGTGTTCAGTATAGGGGCCCCCTGCCGCTGCTGGCTCTATCCAAGGCACAGAAACCTAGAGGACAGTACAGCCATGAAACAATCAGTCACGCTTGACCCTGTGCTTACCATTTTGGGGCTCCTGTGGGTTATGTGCGCTCGCTTTGGGACTGGCAAATTATGCTATTTTGTAAACTGTGCTTGCCCTTAAGTACGGGGGAATCATTGCTCTGTCTGGTGTGAAAAATGCTGCCTCTGTTAAGTGTTGCGTTTTGCCTTTACAGATGCAAGCTTGAGATCTCAGCCATCTGTTTTATCACCGACCAAAAGACTCCAAGAATCAGAAAGAGGCCACGTAGAAGCAAGGAAGACATGTTGCATAAAGTAATGAAAATTGAAAAGTGCAGGAGTGGCGGGACACTGAAAGGAGGATCTGCCAGCAGAATGAGGCGCGCCGGCACAAAAGCGCTATGCTCCGGCAGCAAAGCACGGATTGGCTGATAAACATAATGGAGCACTAAGCAGACTCTATCCAGGCGCTCGTAGCCATGCAGGTGAAGCACTACCGCGCCTGCAGTCCTTGTCCCAAAACTCTTTCCCTTGTGCCCCCATGTCACCTCCAACCCACTTTTCCGAACATCCAGGTTCTTACCGCCACCAGCTTCTCCAACAACTGTAGCTTCACCACCCAGGCCTGAAAACTACGACCCTTACCCACTGCACTCAACCCCCATCACCATGCAGGATAGCCATCCTGAAGTGTAGCACTCATTGCACAGCACTCCAGACAGGAACGCTGAGTATGATAACAGGACATACTCAACTCTGTGATTGTACTGTTCCCCACCCCACCACCTTGCCCTTTCTGTTTCCCAAGCAGTTGTGTTTCTTTTCAATAAATGAATTTTCTTTTCAATAAATGGATTTTTTGGCTTTGAAACATTCTTTATTATTGCATAAAGTAAAAGATACCTTAGCCCAGGAATGAAACAGGCACTGCAAACACAGATTCCTACTAACATTGGAACCACTGCACTTCACTCCTGTGCAGGGCACCAGACATTACTGTTGGCTTTCAGCCTCAAATTGCTCCCTCAAGGTATCCCTAATCCTTGCAGCCCAGCACTGGATCCCTCTAATAGCCCTGCTCTCTGGCTGTTCAAATTCAGGCTCCAGGTGTTGAACCTCCAAGTTCCATGCCTGAGTGATTTGTTCACCCTTCCCTTCACAAATGTTATGGAGGGTACAGCACGCGGATCTAACCTTGGGGATGCTGTCATCGGCCAGTTCCAGCTTCCCATACAGAGAGCACCATCAGCCCTTTAAACAGCCAAAAGCACACTCCAGAGTCATTCTGCACCAGCTCAGCCTGTTGTTGAACCGCTCCTTGCTGCTGTCAAGGCTCCCTGTGTAGGGTTTCATGAGCCACAGCATTAAAGGGTAAGTGGGGTCTCCAAGAGCATCACAATGGGCATTTCGACTTCCCCTATGGTGATCTTCTGGTCTGGGAAAAAAGTCCCGGCTTGCAACTTCTTGAACAAGACAGTGTTCTGAAAGATGCATGCATCATGCACCTTTCCCAGCCTGCGTTAATGTCAATGAAACGCCCGTGGTGATCCACAAGTGCCTGGAGAACCATAGAGAAATACCCCTTCCGATTAATGGACTCGGAGGCTAGGTGGGCTGGTGCCAGAATTGGAATATGCGTCCCATCTATCGCCCCGCCGCGGTTAGGAAAACCCATTTGCGCAAAGCCATCCACAATGTCATGCACGTTACTAGGCGTCACGGTGGTTCTGAGCATGATGCAATTAATGGCCCTGCAAACTTGCATCAACACGATTTCAGTGGTCGACTTCCCCACTCCAAACTGGTTAGCAGCCTATCGGTAGCTGTCTAGAGTTGCCAGGTTCCAGACTGCAATAGCCACCCGCTTCTCCACCGTCAGGGCAGCTCTCAGTCTCGTGTTCTTGCGCCGCAGGGTGGGGGCGAGCTCCTCACACAGTCCTATGAAAGTGGCTTTTCTCATCCGAAAGTTCTGTAGCCACTGCTCATCATTGCAGACTTGCATGACCATGTGATCCCACCACTCAGTGCTTGTTTGCCAAGCCCAAAAGCGGCTTTCCACAGTGGTGAGCATGTCTGTGAATGCCACAAGCAAACTCGTGTCATATGTGTTACTCGAGTCGATATCATCTCTGTCATCTGGAGCCCTCACTGTCACTTTGGATCATAAGGAATAACTCGACTGCCAAACATGATGTGCTGGTGAGACTCGGCATATTCCTCAGCAGTTTGGGCTCCATTCCCGCAGACCGAAAGGGAAGAGTGCGCGCGCAGTACAAAAAACGTTGAAAGATGGTGCCAAATGTGGACGGAAGCAGAGGGATTGCTGGGATGCGAATCGATGCATTACTGGGCATTGGGACAGGATCCAGAATGCCCCCTCTGCCCCCTTCCCACAAGCCACAACGCCAGAATGGGAAGAAGTGCTCTGTGGGATAGCTGCCCATAATGCACCACTCCCAATGCCTCTGCAAATGTGGCCATGCCAGTGCACTTGCAGCTGTCAGTGTGGACAGATTGCAGCGCTTTCCCTACTGCGCTCTCTGAAGGTGGGTTTAACTCACAGCGCTCTACATCTGCAAGTGTAGCCATGCCCTCAAGTAATCATCTGTTTACCTCCCTAATCTGGAGTTACAAGACTGTATCTGTTAAAGCCACAGTTAAACTTTGGTTGATACATTGTGTCTTTTACTTTTCCAGTTATCTGCATCTTTCGGTACCTTGCCTGCATTGCTAACTGTGCTGCTTCAGCCTCTGTTGTAGCTCCCTTTGAATTTGCAGGGAACTCTTGCAGTCTCAGGAACTAAGACAGGAGCTCCAATTCTTAGGCAATTCTCATAAAAATTTACTTTATTCCCTGATGCTGGGTGGAAGTAAGTTTACCCATAAGGTAGATGTCAAAGGGCATTAGACCTTCAACAGATCCTCATTGGTGTGATATTTTTAGTAACAGTGAAGACTGAGTTACTGTTTTTAAAGGGATGCTATTTTTCCTTTCTGAGTCTTACAGAGGTAATAAAACTAAAATGTTGCCTTTTACTCTTACTTTATATAATACCAAGTATACTATCACTTTAATATCTGATATGCCCTCAGTTTGGGGGAACTGTATCTGAAGCAACTGCTATCATCTCCAGTTCCAAGCTGCAGGAGGGCTGTCGCCCTTGTCCCCTGCTCCCAGGTTAGATTAATTTTTATTTAGAGGTACTCTCCTTTGTCCTCCATGTCAGTATGCTAGTCGAGCAGAGAAAGACATTGAAGTTGTCATCTTTACACCTGTGTAATAGGGAAAACATTTCTGTAGCCCAGTTCATTTTAAAACACTGGGATGTCTATCAAAGCCAGACTTATGATCTGTAATAGTGTCTAGGGCCTAGAGGTTTTTGTGTGTGTGTGTGAAGAGCAGAACTTTTATGATCAACAATTCAAGGACACAGTGCGAAGCTGGGCATGACATTAATAATACAAAGCTGTATACGAAACATTTTCTGATCTCAGCAGATAGGCTTTACTACCAGGGACAAAATGTTTCTAAAAAGCAGACACAAAACATTTGTTAGTTTGTATTCATCCTCGGGGAAGAAGTAGTAGTGAATATGACACCTATTTTAGATCACATAAATAATATCAAATCTTTCAGGGCAAAAAGCCACCCTTCTTCAGGTTTTGAATGAAAAGCAGACAGCAAAGGTGTGTGTCTGTGTATCTCTATCTTTAAAAAAAAATACACCAGAGGGGACCAATATTTCAAACAAACTCTAGCTGGACTACTTATGTTTTCCTTGTCTGGAAAATGTGGCCAAGATTCCATATTATCTGACATAGGCTGACATTTTTCTTAGTGTTTCCTGTTGTGTGTGTATGTGAGAGAGAGAGAGAAAGCAAAAGAGAGTGTGAATGAGTGTACTGGTTTCAGGGGCAGGGGATTTTGAGAGAGAGAAGGAAGTAGGGAAGGAGGTGGGTGACCACAAATCATTCCCCCCCACACCGTATTTAAATATGAGAAGTGGGCCCAGTAGGGCCATATTACTGCTACTGATAGGTGACTTCCCAGTCCTATTAAGATTGCAATTAATCTGATGAAAAAATATTGTGATTGTGAAGAACTAGCGTGCTGCTTGATTCATCACAGGAGAATATTCTGTAGCAAAAAACTGCCCATGTGAACACTTTTAGGGAGGAAAAACTGGCATGAACTTAAATAGGACCAGACTGTGAGACCGTTCTCACAAACTGTCCTTGGAAACCAATCTGTTCTTCTCAGCTGTTCTCTGATGGAAGGTATTTGATTGTACAGACAGCATTAAGGCCTGTGACAGTACAATACCTGGCGGGTTTCCAGTTAGGGTTTTAAACTCTCCTTAAAATTCTGATCGAAACAAAAAGATAAGAATGGGTTTTTACAAAATTCTGTGTGGAGGAGGCTGATGAAACATATTTGCTGAGACCTCAGTCCAAGGAGCACAGGAATTTTTTGGGGAGGAAAAGAAATATTGACTTTTAATAGAAAACACCAATTTTAAAGCATCTTTTTTAATATAAAAAAGCCACAATTTGCGGAGGATCAAACACCTAAAGCTGGAAGCTCTTTAATTACATGTTCATAAAATAATTTTTCTGTTGATATTTAAATCTCTTTGAAAGTGCATGATCAGCCAAATGTCACTTAGATGGCAGCTATGTGCCAATCCAGAGATTTTTGCATGTCTTGCTGATGAACAGCATGCAGAACCGTCTGCTTGTCTGGATCCTCAAAGAAGTTATAAAATGTCACGTAAATGACATGGAAAATATGAACAGGCTTAGTGCATTGATGAATTAATGTTACATGAATCATCCCCAAAGAATACAAAAGAGGCACAATGTTCTGTCCATAAACAAAATCATCTGTATATTATTTTATTCAGATATTTGTCTTTGTGAGATGGCAGAACCAGCAATCGGACCTTGTGCCATGCAACCTTAACAAATATCTATGGCAGCAAAAGCTGATTGTACTTTAAGTGGTATCTCAAGTTGTCAAATTGTCAATGCTGATTTATAATTCTGTGTACTGAAACCATTTTGCAACTACAGTGTCATATATTGAATAAACTAAAGTGCAGTCATTTTTCTTCTTTTTATATCATTTCTTGTTTTAAATAACTTCTTTCTGCTTTGGCTTAGATGAGTGTGAGGCAAATAATCACTTCCTGGGATTAATCAAAATAGATTAAAAATAATATGTGATCTTGATAAGATAAACAGAAAGTCATCTTGAATGCATTGAGAAGTAAATGGGATGGATAATAGGGACATCTAGAGGTTGATACACGAAATGAAATAACTTAAGTTTGCCTGAAACGTTTTTGAAAAGCTTAATGGTTTGATTCCATTTTTAAAGGCCCATTTCTCTTTAGATTGTTTTTGTAAACGTCTTTATATTAATTGCTTTCTTTATAGCACCACTTGCTATTGTGAAAATGGAGAACTGCTTTATTGCATATTTAACCTTTATTCAAACTTAAAGATACTGTTTTTGTCTGTAATAGTACTTCCATAGATGAAGCTATAATTAAACAATCCCTCCCTCAAAAATCTTGTTTTATTGCTTGATCACTAATATAAGGCCATTATATAACAAGAAGAAAACTGTTATAATGTTTGTGAGAGGGTTGGTTGGTTTGTTTTTAAACCATCTGGCTGCTTTTCAGTGCTTAAACCCATCAGTGAATAAAAGTTGATGCAGTGGGGAATAGTGCTTCCCCGTAGGTTCCTCTATATCAGACCACAGGTCTTGCCTATTACTTGAGCCTCATTTTTCTGAAATGTATTTGAAACGTGGTTGGGGGAGACATAACTCCTCCAGACTTCTTCAGTAGTAAGTCCCATGCTCTTTGTGGCAAAGTCTTTGTAGTTTTTATAAGAGAATACAAGAATGATTTTATTTTCTCTCTAGGTAGGTGAGAATGCATAGGATTATCCATCCAATTTTTCTATTTCTCTATTCCACAGTTAGGGTATGTCTACACTACGGAATAAGGTCGAATTTATAGAAGTCGGTTTTTTAGAAATCGGTTTTATATATTTGAGTGTGTGTGTCGCCACAGAAAATGCTCTAAGTGCATTAAGTGCATTAACTCGGCGGAGTGCTTCCACAGTACCGAGGCTAGAGTAGACTTCCGGAGCATTGCACTGTGGGTAGCTATCCCACAGTTCCCGTAGTCTCTGCTGCCCATTGAATTCTGGGTTGAGATCCCAATGCCTGATGGGGCTAAAACATTGTCGTGGGTGGTTCTGGGTACATATCGTCAGGCCCCCCTTCCCTCCCTCCCTCCGTGAAAGCAAGGGCAGACAATCGTTGCGCGCCTTTTTTCCTGAGTTACCTGTGCAGACGCCATCCCACGGCAAGCATGGAGCTCGCTCAGGTAACCGTCACCGTATGTCTCCTGGGTGCTGGCGGACACGGTACGGCATTGCTACACAGTAGCAGCAACCCATTGCCTTCTGGCAGCAGACGGTGCAATACGACTGGTAGCCGTCATCATCGTGTCCGAGGTGCTCCTGGCCACGTTGGCTGGGAGCGCCTGGGCAGACATGGGCGCAGGGACTAAATTTGGAGTGACTTGACCAGGTCATTCTCTTTAGTCCTGCAGTCAGTCCTATTGAACTGTCTTATGGTGAGCAGGCAGGCAATACGGATTGCTAGCAGTCGTACTGTACCATCTTCTGCCGGGCAGGCAAGAGATGAGGATGGCTAGCAGTCGTATTGTACCATCTTCTGCCGGGCAGGCAAGAGATGAGGATGGCTAGCAGTCGTACTGTACCATCTTCTGCCGGGCAGGCAAGAGATGAGGATGGCTAGCAGTCCTTCTGCACCGTCTGCTGCCAGCCAAAGATGTAAAAGATAGATGGAGTGGATCAAAACAAGAAATAGACCAGATTTGTTTTGTACTCATTTGCTTCCCCCTCTCCCCTGTCTAGGGGACTCATTCCTCTAGGTCACACTGCAGTCACTCACAGAGAAGGTGCAGCGAGGTAAATCTAGCCATGTATCAATCAGAGGCCAGGCTAACCTCCTTGTTCCAATAAGAAAAATAACTTAGGTGCACCATTTCTTATTGGAACCCTCCGTGAAGTCCTGCCTGAAATACTCCTTGATGTAAAGCCACCCCCTTTGTTGATTTTAATTCCCTGAAGTCAACCCTGTAAGCCGTGTCGTCAGTCGCCCCTCCCTCCGTCAGAGCAACGGCAGACAATCGTTCTGCGCCTTTTTTCTGTGCGGACGCCATACCAAGGCAAGAATGGAGGCCGCTCAGCTCACTTTGGCAATTAGGAGCACATTAAACACCACACGCATTATCCAGCAGTATATGCAGCACCAGAACATGGCAAAGCGATACCGCACGAGGAGGCGACGTCAGCGCGGTCACGTGAGTGATCAGGACATGGACACAGATTTCTCTGAAAGCATGGGCCCTGCCAATGCATGCATCATGGTGCTAATGGGGCAGGTTCATGCTGTGGAATGCCGATTCTGGGCTTGGGAAACAAGCACAGACTGGTGGGACCGCATAGTGTTGCAGGTCTGGGACGATTCCCAGTGGCTGCGAAACTTTTGCATGCGTAAGGGCACTTTCATGGAACTTTGTGACTTGCTTTCCCCTGCCCTGAAGCGCATGAATACCAAGATGAGAGCAGCCCTCACAGTTGAGAAGCGAGTGGCGATAGCCCTGTGGAAGCTTGCAACGCCAGACAGCTACCGGTCAGTTGGGAATCAATTTGGAGAGGGCAAATCTACTGTTGGGGCTGCTGTGATGCAAGTAGCCCACGCAATCAAAGATCTGCTGATATCCAGGGTAGTGACCCTGGGAAATGTGCAGGTCATAGTGGATGGCTTTGCTGCAATGGCATTCCCTAACTGTGGTGGGGCCATAGACGGAACCCATATCCCTATCTTGGCACCGGAGCACCAAGCCTGCGAGTACATAAACCGCAAGGGGTACTTTTCAATAGTGCTGCAAGCTCTGGTGGATCACAAGGGACGTTTCACCAACATCGACGTGGGATGGCCGGGAAAGGTACTTGACACGTGCATCTTCAGGAACTCTGGTCTGTTTCAAAAGCTGCAGGAAGGGACTTTATTCCCAGACCAGAAAATAACTGTTGGGGATGTTGAAATGCCTATATGTATCCTTGGGGACCCAGCCTACCCCTTAATGCCATGGCTCATGAAGCCGTACACAGGCAGCCTGGACAGTAGTCAGGAGCTGTTCAACTACAGGCTGAGCAAGTGCAGAATGGTGGTAGAATGTGCATTTGGACATTTAAAGGCGCGCTGGTGCAGTTTACTGACTCGCTTAGACCTCAGCGAAACCAATATTGCCACTGTTATTACTGCTTGCTGTGTGCTCCACAATATCTGTGAGAGTAAGGGGGGGACGTTTATGGCGGGGTGGGAGGTTGAGGCAAATCGCCTGGCTGCTAGTTACGCGCAGCCAGACACCAGGGCGGTTAGAAGAGCACAGGAGGGCGCGGTACGTATCAGAGAAGCTTTGAAAACCAGTTTCATGACTGGCCAGGCTACGGTGTGAAAGTTCTGTTTGTTTCTCCTTGATGAAACCCCCCGCCCCTTGGTTCACTCTACTTCCCTGTAAGCTAACCACCCTCCCCTCCTCCCTTCAATCACCACTTGCAGAGGCAATAAAGTCATTGTTGCTTCACATTCATGCATTCTTTATTCATTCATCACACAAATAGGGGGATGACTACCAAGGTAGCCCAGGAGGAGTGGTGGAGAAGGGAAGGAAAATGCCACACAGCACTTTAAAAGTTTACAACTTTAAAATTTATTGAATGCCAGCCTTCTTTTTTTTGGGCAATCCTCTGTGGCAGAGTGGCTGGTTGGCCCCCCACCGCGTTCTTGGGCGTCTGGGTGTGGAGGCTATGGAACTTGGGGAGGAGGGCGGTTGGTTACACAGGGGCTGTAGTGGCAGTCTGTGCTCCAGCTGCCTTTGCTGCAGCTCAACCATACACTGGAGCATACTGGTTACTCTCTTCAGTTCGCCACCACTTACTCTCTTCAGTTCGCCACTTACTCTCTTCAGCCTGCCACCTCTCCTCCCAGTCATTTTGTTCTTTCCTGCACTCTGACATTATTTGCCTCCACGCATTCGTCTGTGCTCTGTCAGTGTGGGAAGATAGCATGAGCTCGGAGAACATTTCATCTCGAGTGCGTTTTTTTTTTCTTTCTAATCTTCACTAGCCTCTGGGAAGGAGAAGATCCTGTGATCATTGAAACACATGCAGCTGGTGGTGAAAAAAAAAGGGACAGCGGTATTTAAAAAGACACATTTTATAAAACAGTGGCTATACTCTTTCAGGGTAAACCTTGCTGTTAACATTACATACATAGCACATGTGCTTTCATTACAAGGTCGCATTTTGCCTCCCCCCACCACGTGGCTACCCCCTCAACCCTCCCCCCTCCCCATGGCTAACAGCAGGGAACATTTCTGTTTAGCCACAGGCAAACAGCCCAGCAGGAACGGGCTCCTCTGAGTGTCCCCTGAAGAAAAGCACTCTGTTTCAACCAGGTGACCATGAATTATATCTCACTCTCCTGAGGATAACACAGAGAGATAAAGAACGGATGTTGTTTGAACGCCAGCAAACATACACTGCAATGCTTTGTTGTGCAATGATTCCCGAGTACGTGTTACTGGCCTGGAGTGGTAAAGTATCCTACCATGAAGGACGCAGTAAGGCTGCCCTCCCCAGAAACCTTTTGCAAAGGCTTTGGGAGTACATCCAGGAGAGCCGCAAATGCCAGGGCAAAGTAATCCTTTCACCTGCTTGCTTTTAAACCATGTATAGTATTTTAAAAGATACACTCACCGGAGGTCCCTTCTCCTCTTGCCGGGTCCAGGAAGCAGCCTTGGGTGGATTCAGGGGATACTGGCTCCAGGTCCAGGGTGAGAAACAGTTCCTGGCTTTCGGGAAAACCGGTTTCTCCACTTGCTTGCTGTGAGCTATCTACAACCTCCTCCTCATCATCATCATCTTCTTCGTTCCCAAAACCTGCTTCCGTTTTGCCTCCATCTTCATTGAAGGAGTCAAACAACATGGCTAGGGTAGTGGTGGCTGAACCCCCTAAAATGGCATGCAGCTCATCATATAAGCGGCATGTCTGGGGCTCTGACCCGGAGCGGCCGTTTGCCTCTCTGGTTTTCTGGTAGGCTTGCCTCAGCTCCTTAAGTTTCACGCGGCACTGCTTCGGGTCCCTGTTATGGCTTCTGTCCTTCATGCCTGGGAGATTTTGACAAAGGTTTTGGCATTTCGAAAACTGGAACGGAGTTCTGATAGCACTGATTCCTCTCCCCATACAGCGATCAGATCCCGTACCTCCCGTTCAGTCCATGTTGGAGCTCTCTTGCGATTCTGGGACTCCATCATGGTCACCTCTGCTGATGAGCTCTGCATGGTCACCTGCAGCTTGCCACGCTGGCCAAACAGGAAATGAGATTCAAAAGTTCACGGTTCTTTTCCTGTCTATCTGGCCAGTGCATCTGAGTTGAGAGTGCTGTCCAGAGCGGTCACAATGGAGCACTCTGGGATAGCTCCCGGAGGCCAGTACCGTTGAATTGTGTCCACAGTACCCCAAATTCGAGCCGGCAAGGCCGATTTAAACGCTAATCCACTTGTCAGGGGTGGAGTAAGGAAATCGATTTTAAGAGCCCTTTAAATTGAAATAAAGGGCTTCATCGTGTGGACTGGTGCAGGTTTACATCGATTTAACGCTGCTAAATTCGACCTAAAGTCCTAGTGTAGACCAGGGCTTAGTGTCTTTAGAGAAGCAAGGACACACTTGGCAATTTTCTGTGCTACAGGGAGATAGAAGTGTCTGTAACTATTACTCTGATATTGGTGAGTATTATAAAACTGAAGTGCATATGAAAAGAATTGAGGAAACATAAGTACTATGTGTGGCTGAGTTAAATTTGTTTGTTGGAATGGTAGTGTTAATTCTTTATTATCACTTGGTACCCATTTAGGATTCCATAGTGAACATTAAATGGAATATATATATATGTATGGAATAAATTGAATATATATGTTATATCTTTATCAGGACACTTTGTTGCAAATCTGGGTGTTGGTACAAATAATGTTTGGAGCAGTACACTGAGGGACAGCCCTGTTCATACTCCTGTAATTACAATAAGCTACAGTTGTATGCAGTGGTGTTGTAGCTATGTTGGTCCCAAGATATTCGAGACACAAAGTAGGTTAGATAGTATCTTTTCTTGGACCAGCTGCTGTTGGTGAGAGAGACAAGTTTTTGAACTTACACAGAGCTCTTCTTCATGTCTGGGAAACGTGTTCAGTGTCACAGCTAAATACATAGTGGAACAGATGGTTTAGCATAAGTACAGGAGTATGAACAGTGCTGTCCCTCAAAGTGTACTGCTCCAAACATTATTTGTACCAACGCCCAGATTTGCAACAGAGCGTCCTGATAACGATGTGCTCAATTATGTCAACATTACGTATTTGAGGTATACTGTAGACCGATGTGCTGTAAAATTTGCAGTATAATGCATAAGATTGTCTGATAAAAAATTTATACCTCTTTTGCAATGCAAGTTTTACATTGGAATGGTATAAATCATGTAGCACCTCAAATATAAGAGGAAGCAAGTGTGTTCCCATATGTATTTGTATATATAACAAATATATTCAATTTATTCCATATATAACACACATTTCAAGGGACCATTCAAGGTGAAGTGGCCTGTTAATACACCTCCATTCATAGGGACGGAAGAAAGGTGGGGGTGGGAGGTCAGCGAAGTAGCTGAGGGTAGGATTGTTAGTGGGTTACAGATTGTTGTGATAAGCCATAAATCCAGTGTCTCTATTTTATTTACTCATGATTTTTAGTGTCTAGCAAAGTTATGAATTTAATCTCTCAGGTTTGTCTTTTGAAATTGTTGTGCAGGTTTCTTTTGAGGATGAGGACTGATAGGTGAGATATAGAGTGATCACTTTGTGAAAAGTTTCAGAGTAGCAGCCGTGTCAGTCTGTTTGCAAAAAGAAAAGGAGTACTTGTGGCACCTTAGAGACTAACAAATTTATTTGAGCATAAGCTTTCGTGAGCTACAGCTCACTTCATCGGATGTGAGCTGTCGCTCATGAAAGCTTATGCTCAAATAAATTTGTTAGTCTCTAAGGTGCCACAAGTACTCCTTTTCTTTTTGTGAAAAGTGTTCACCCACAGGTGATATGGTATTTTTGTTTTTTATCATTTTTCTGTACGAGTTCATTTGAGAGCATAGTGACAGGGCCGGTGCAAGGAGATTTCATGCCCTAAAAGAAACTTCCACCTTGCACCGCCCCCCACAGCCCCTGTGGTAGCTCCCCGCCCCTCCCTCTCCGCCCTGAGGTGCCCACCCTGCAGCAGCTCCCCACCACCACCACCCCCCCCGGCCAGGGCAGCCCTCCCTGTGGCAGCTCCCTGCCACTCCCTCCCTCCCCCTCGGCCCGGGGAGCCACGTGCAGCAGATCCCCACCCCAGCTCACCTCTACTCCACCTCCTCCCTGAGCACGCTGCCACTTCTCCCGCCTCCCAATCAGCTGTTTGGTACACAAGCCTGGGAGGGAGAGAAGCACAGCGGGGCGGTGCTCAGGGGAGGAGGCGGAGCAGAGGTGAGCTGGGGTGGGGAGCGGTTCCCCTCTGTACCCCCCCCCATTACTTGCTGCAGGCGGCCCTCCCCGCGCCCCCCTGCCCCAGCTCACCTCTGCTCCACCGCCACCCCCAACCACTTGGCACCCTAGGCGACTGCACATCTCATCCATTTCATCCTCACCCATTACAACTTTACAGTCAACAACAAACACTTTGTCCAAACCATGGGAACAGCCATAGGTACTGGGATGGCTCCTCAATATGCCAACCTCTTCCTGGGCCACCTTGAAGAAGAATTTCTGGATATATGCACCATGAAACCAGTGATATACCTGAGATACATTGATGATATTTTCATCCTATGGACAGACGACTTAAAGTCCCACATAGATTTCCACCACAACTTCATAGCTGTCTTCAACTACCTGAAGGCGAGTTCCAAAGAGGATGAAGCTAGGCTGGTCAAAGTGGTGGCAGATGACAGAACAAGGAGAAATGGTCTCAAGTTGCAGTAGGGGCGGTCTAGGTTGGATATTAGGAAAAACGATTTCACTAAGAGGGTGGTGAAGCACTGGAATGGGTTACCTAGGGAGGTGGTGGAATCTCCATCCTTAAAGGTTTTTAAGGCCCGGCTTGACAAAGTCCTGGCTGGGATGATTTAGTTGGGTGGGATGATTTAGCTTTGAGCAGGTGGGTTGGACTAGATGAGGTCTCTTCCAACCCTAATCTTCTATGATTCTATGACCAAACTCTCTCTGGAACACTCCCACACCAGCTCAAATTTCCTGGACACCACAATCAGCTTCAGCAATGGAACCCCACAGAAAACTATATGTAAGAAACCCATGGATCACCACATCTGTCTTCATAGATCCAGTAACCACTCCAAACACTAAGAAATCTGTAATCTACAGCCAGGCACTCAGATACCACAGTGTTGGGGACACTGGGGCATGGCCACTAGGTAACTCGAGGGGATGGAAGACCACGAGTGTCGATGAAGCCCCCTCGCACTAGGCCCAGGTGTCCTTGGCCCCCCCTCCTGCCTGGAGGCACTCGCAGCAGCTCTGCGTACTAGGCCCAAGTGTCCTTGGCCCCCCCCACCCCGCCTGGAGGCACACACAGCAGTTATGCTGAGAATCTGCAACAGTATGTTGCAGAGTCAGACTGCCTGAAACTAAGCAAGGCCCAACAGGGGAGATATGGAAGAACAATGCTGAATAAAGCAGCTTTATGTATAGTTTAACAAATGATACAGAGAAGCAGGGAACTAGCTGGGAACTGGATTGGCTGGCTATATGGATACTTGGGGCAGCTTGCTATTGGACAAGTATGCTGGAAAAAAGGATGTATAAAAGCCTGTGTAACTTCCTGCTCTGTGTGCAGGATTTGAGATTTTATTCTCCCTGTACCTTTTTGCAGCTGCAAATAAACTTTTCTGCTTCTCCACCCCATTGTAATTATTGGGTGTAGCACACCGGGTAACGAACCAACTCAAGCTGTTGTTCAGCCTCTTGGCACTGGGTGCCGGCAACAACAGAATACGCTCTGAGGAAAAAGTGCAGGAAATACACCTTAGCACACTCAAAGCCGCCTTCACCAAACAAGGACACTCCACTAGAGAAGTAAATCGCATCCTGGAACAGGCCAAATACTCCGAGAGAACCTGCTTCAATACAGAAATGCAAACCTCCTCTGATCACACCCCCCTAGTTGTCCACCATACTGGAACCCATATGATCATCAAACTGCTACAACTCATTCTCGATGGGGACCCCAACCTGTAAGAAATCTTTCCTGAACCTCCTCTTCTGGCCTTCAAACAACCCCTAATCTCTGCAATCTCATCAAAAGCAAGCTCCCCACAGACTAGGACACACCAATAGTATCTACTCCCAGCCTAAAGACAAATACACTACAAACTGATGTTTGAGATTCCCTGAGATCACATTGACCTGACAATATCCCTGCTATCCCCTTTAACGCTGTGTGCCTCTGCTTCCTAAAGAGAAAGCAACATGTTACATACAATCTAAGGGCCACCTTGACCTCTCTTATTTCTAAACTACTTATAACCTTTTTCCTTTTGGGAATTCAGCAGATGATGTGACAGAGAGAGAGATATTTCATTACAAGTACTCTTATTGAAATTACTGGTTTTAGCTGTTAAACTTGGCCACAAATCTCAGTGGTGTATGTAGCCAGCGAAGCACATACACTGGTCACATGGTACCAAGAATGCTACTAAAAGGAAAGCATTTTTTTGTTTGGAAATATCCGTTCACTTTCACCAGAAAGAACTGGTGAGTGTAAACTGGTGAGCGCAGTGTATAATCTTATTACACAAGCCAGATGTGCCCTGGCTAAATTCTGTTATTGGTAATTTCATTCTATTATGTACACTTCCTCTTGCAGTTTCAGCTAGATATATAGTCTTCACTGCCTATTCTAAAATGCAATGGCAAAAATGACGATCTAGTGCCCCTCACTGAATCCTAGTGCTTTTCTTCAAACTGGATTATCCTATATGGAAAGGAGAGAGAGCAAGGTGGAAGTGGACAATGGCCCTATCAGTTGAAAGGCACCTACGATGCCAGCAAACTACAGTTTGACCACAAAGAGAGTAGCGAATTTCTCTGACTAACAATATGAGGAATATAAACAAATGAGTAACACTGGGCCTCCATCAAATTGGCATTGAACTGTCCTGGAAGAATTCTATACTTATGGGGCCAGATTCTGCCACTGTTCCTCATGTTGAGTAGTGACTTACTCTGCAAGAATTTCCCTTGATTTCAGTGGACCTACACAGGCTGAGCTACTGCTTACATAAGGGTGACGGAATCTGATGCAGATTGAGGGAGTGTGAATGGACTATTCTTCATATACTGACTTTCTACTGATGCATTAATAGTAAGAAGAAAGAACCAGTAACACCGTGAAAAGAATGAGATTTACATGAAGTGTTTCCTCGTGATATCCCATCTGTCTGGCTTCTCACTGAGCAGCAGAGCGGGCAGCTCTCAGGTTACCAGGGCAGAATGGGGTGCGCACTGGGGCCCCGCTCAGGGCACAGGAAACTTGCTGCCGTTGAGAACAGAGCTCTTACCAGCAGCACATCCGTGTCTCCACTGCTTTTGTGCTGCTGCACAACTCATTGGTCTCAGCTTCGGAAGGTGAAAACAATTTTTGTGTTCCTGGAGGAGCAGAGTTACTTCAGGATTCAGAATGAAGAGAAACAGCCTGCCCTTCTGCTGTGTCTCCCTTTGGTTGGTTTTCACAGCAATGATACTTCGAGGTGAGAGCCCTTCCCCATACCAGTGTGCAGCTTAAGGGTTGCTTTATACACTTACGACTTCATCCATCATTCCTTGTGCATCCCCTGACTTCACAGGGCTGAGTGCACAAAAAATGCAGTTTGGGCAGCTGTGGAGCCTCTTAACTGTTTCAAGCTATTTTATTTCATTGCTGAGTAAGCACTGCAGAAATAGAACTATTTTCTGATTGCAGACTGTTGAACCTAAATGCTGTTTAAATGGTTTCATTAGCTTTGATTGCGTTTTTTCCAGTGAAGGTGGCGTTTGAACTGTAGTTAGTCCTGAACTGCACTACTAAATAATTGAACAGCTAAATGGCTGAAGAGTGAGGTACGCTGAAATACTTGCTGCGTACTTGTGTGAATTTAAATTTGCGTAGGTCAGACAAATGTTAACATCCTTGTCCTTTGCTTTTTGAAATCTGTGACTCCATCTAAAGATAATGCAGAAAACACAGAGAAACTTCAGAGGACAAAGCAATCTGTAAACCTATGATTTTAAAGAAAGTATTTCAGTGGATTATATGTAGAGCCGGATGCATAACAGAATAAAAATCTTTTTCACATATATGCTATTCTTTGGAAAAGTTTGCAAAAATTAATTGAAGGAATTATTCAATGAATGTATTCACTAATTATTCAACCAGCTCTATCCATTGGCCGAATAATGAACAAAATTCATCTAATTTTTTATTCAAACATGAATGCCATAAAAGAGGAGCAAATTTTAGAAGTAGTATTCAACTCTCTCTTGTAGAGAGCAATATTTATGTGTAGGGAGACAGAACAAGCCATTGGCTAGGGTAGAGGACTGGAAGTCAGACCTGGTTTCTATTCTTAGCTCAGCAACTGAGTGACTGTTTAAGCAAATCACCAGATTTTGAAAAGTATTTAGGCATTGCTGCCCTCAGTGATGCAATAGCTAACTGATTTAGGAGCCTAAATCTCATTTTCAAAAAAGGATTTAGGCACTTGGGAGTCTAAAGTCATTGACAGTTTTTGTGATTTAGGCACCTAAAAGCCTAAATCCCTCTTGAAAATGAGATTTAGGCTCCTAAATCAGGTGTGGGCAAACTACAGCCCACGGGCCGGATCTGGCCTGTGAGCTGTTTTAAGCTGGCCCCTGAGCCACACCACGCGGCTTGGCCCCCCTCCAGCTGGGGTGCAGGGTTGGGGGCCGCACCACGTGGCTCCTGGAAGCCGTGGCATGGCCCTGCTCTGGCTCCTACCTGCTCCAATGGGAGCTGCAGGAGCGGTGCATGCGGACGGGGCAGCATGCAGAGTTGCATAGCCATGCCTCTGCATAGGAGCCACAGAAGGGACATGCCACTGCTTCCGGGAGGCACTTGAGGTAAGCGCCTGAGCCTCTCCCCACACCCCAAGCCCCTACCCCAGCCCTGATCACCCTCCCACTCTCCATACCCCTCAATCCTAGCCCAGAGCCCACTCCTGTACCCCAACCCTCTCATTCCCAGCCCCACCCCAGAGCCTGCACCTCCTGCTGGAACCTACACCCCTTCCCGCACCCCTGCCCCAGTCCTGATCCCCCTCCTGCCCTCTGAACCCCTCAGTCCCAGCCCAGAGCACCCTCCTACACCCCAGACTCCTCACCACCAGCCCCAGTTTTGTAAGCATTCATGGCCTACCGTACAATTTCTATTTCCCGATGTGGCCCTTGGGCCAAAAAGTTTTCCCACCCCTGTCCTAAATCAATTAGCTGTGCTCACATTGCAATGCCTATGCCTGAATTCCTATAAAAATCTGGGCCTTATTCTCTCTGGACCTTATTTTCCACCATCAATAAAATAGGGATAATGATATTTGTCCTCTTGTGAAAAGGACTGTCGTATCTATGGATGAAAAGGGCTATATTATTGCAGAGTGTTATATAAAATGGGTGTAAAACATTAATTTTATAATATCCATTTAGTTACTACAACATAATGACCTATTCTGCATGGGTCTCATCAGATTTGCTACATGTGTTCTATATTAAATATGATATAGTACAGTATGTGTATATTACCAGCTGGATGGCAGTATGTATTCTAACAGTAACAAAATGCTATTTGGAGCCTTGGGGATAGCATGCACACTACTTAATGTGATATATTTGATATACTATTTGATGTAGGTGTGGAGTCTGCACAAGGAAAATATGCTCAAATGCTATTCAGTGAACTGTTTAGAGACTATTCAAATGCTCTGAGACCAGTGGAAGACACAGATAAAGCACTGAATGTCACCCTTCAGATCACGCTGTCCCAAATTAAAGATATGGTGAGTAACAAGACAGTTCCGTGTTCTAGAAATGTGCAAACTTCCACACCTACAATTTGGAAACTCTTAGAACAGCGTGGGTTTCAGAATTTAAAACTTCATGCCTCACTTGGAGATGTGAGGACAATTTGCATTTTCCTGCATAAAGTGATACATTTAATAATGTTTCTTCATAGGTTTCTGTTCCTAATATGTACTCATCCATTTGCACCGTTATGACCTGACTGGTTAAGATGTTAGACTTCTTTTGTAATAACAATTAGATACTGATTTTTTCAGCATCAAAGCGTTTGTTTTGTCCCTTTGCACTGAAGCAAAAAAAAAAAAATTGGGTATCTTATTTTTCTTTATGCCTGTTGTTTTGCAGAAGTAGTAGTTCTTCACAGTTCATGCTGTATCCAGCTTCCAATAAAAAGTCCTAGTTTAGCCCCCCTCCCCCAATAGCTTTTGCTTGGAAAACTGGTTTGGTTCGAAAATTGTCAGATTCACTTTGAAGGCAAAGGAGAATTTGTCTGCAAAGCAGAATGTGTCTGCAAAGAGTGAAGAAAATTCCTCATATGGTTTTTTAATTACAGGTATTTTAAAATAATGTAAACATTAACAGGTGTACTACCAAACTAAGGTCTGAGCCAGCACACCTTTCAGAGAAATCAGTGGGAATTGTCATAGTTGGTTCCTCTGAACTGACATTATAGACTTCTTACCGTACAGTAAGTCTTAGAAGAAACACATTATGTTTATAAAATGAACTCCCCCTGAAACAAAGTGTGTCTTTGTTGAGTCATAGATTAGAAATGTTTATGTATAGAGTAACTCCTTACAGGATGAAAGAAACCAAATTTTGACTGCGTATTTATGGATTCGACAAAGTTGGTATGATGCATATCTCAAGTGGGACAAAGATGAATATGATGGGTTGGATTCTATCAGGATTCCTAGCAACCTGGTATGGAGACCAGACATTGTCCTGTATAACAAGTAAGTACAATTGAGGGGCAGTTTCTTAGCACAACCACATAGTTAGATTTAATATTTTTCTTTTATAAATGAATATATATGAAGAAATTTTCCTATGGGTGAGTTAACCCATAACCATCCACTTCCAGTTTATTGCACCTTCCTTTGGAGTGACTGGATCTGGCCATAAGATATTGGACTAGACAGACCAGTGGTCTCATCTGGTATCGCAATTTCTGTGTTAATATGATGCTGTGAAAGGGGCCTTGAGTCCTACTACTACAGTCTGGTCTCTGCACAAAGTATGTATGGTTTCACTTAAGTTTATTTTTACTGCTTATTAAGAGACTATACTGAGCAAATGTGACTTACGTGAAATTGTGGAGCAGTGGTTTCGAGGTCACTTCAAAACCTTTCTCTGTCCATAAGAGATTAATTTTGAGCATATGTCTGTAGTCCTGTCTACACTTCAGTTACAGCTGAATTAGGAATCAAGATACAATAGGTAACAACATAGTTGGTGCCCTTTCACCCGCTCTGTGGGGCTGTGCCAATGGAGCTTCAGTGTTTAATTTGTGTCAGGGCTTGCCAGGACTTAGCCCTGGCAGTTCTTAGCCCTGGCAGTTCTTAGTCCCAGCGCCTCTGGGTTTGCCGCCTCAGTTATGAAAGTAAAAAAATTGCTTGAGCCCCAACACCTCTTTCATTACAAATTAAGTACTGGGGAGCTTCCAGATGATTGACTCATTACGTGGAAAAAGTACCCTTTGTTGCTTCTTTAGAAAAGAAGTTGAATGTTTTATAAGGAGAAACTATCTTTCAAAATCTGTTTAAAATTGTTTGCTCAAGCATTTACATTAAAGAGCATGGGTTCACAATATCACCCACTAGAAAGGGGCACCACAAGAGAAAATAAAAACTTTGGAAAAAAATATCTTTACCTGTGTTGTGAATTAATCTAATTTTCAAACATTTATTTACCATTATCTGAGCTAGTTTATTTGTTGTTATGACCGATAGTAAACTAGAACAATCAGTTTTACTAGCACAGTGGTCCCGTATTTAGGCTTTTGGCATGGCAGGGAATGTTTTAATAAGGTAAAATGTAGCCCCAAATGTTTACACTCCATGAGACCAAAAGACACATCTTTGTGTTGCACATGATGTAAAGGGCTCAGGGGTTCCTCACATGGGATAGTTCTAAGGCAGCTTTGCTGGGGAAGCAGCAGAACCAGGCCTAGGTCTGGGAGACCTATGGACTCTGATCTGACTCTGCCTTAACAACAAGGCCATCTTTCTTCTTAATGTTAATTTGTGACAGCCTAAATACTGTAACAAATCCATGGTCATCTAGGATTTCAAGTTTGTTGTTAGTGCTGCACGCTGAACTTTACAGTTGCATCAGGAAATAACACTCAAATCCCCTGCTGCAAAAAGCAGAGACTCTTACTGCTTGAGCTAAGGAGAATTTCAGTTATATGTTAGCAGTATTGGATCTTTGACACACAGCTGAGTCTGTCCAATAATAGTCATTATAGTGGCCATACGTAACAGCCAGTACATATTCAGTAAATGATGTGAATTCAGAGGTGTGCTTAATAACTTTATTTTCTGATTTATTTTGTGTTCTAATTTTTTTTTATCATTTTGTCTTTTTAGGGCTGATGATGACTTTTCAGAACCAGTGAACACAAATGTAGTATTGAGATATGATGGAAAAATTACTTGGGATGCACCAGCTATAACAAAGAGCTCATGTGTGGTGGATGTTTCTTATTTTCCCTTTGATGACCAGCAGTGTAACCTTACCTTTGGTTCCTGGACCTACAATGGTAATCAGGTAGACATAATAAATGCTTTGGACAGTGGAGATCTATCTGACTTTATAGAAGATGTGGAGTGGGAGATTCATGGGATGCCAGCTGTTAAGAATGTAATCACTTATGGCTGCTGCTCTGAGCCGTATCCAGATATTACATTCACACTGATCTTGAAAAGGAGGTCTTCCTTCTATATATTTAACCTGCTGCTCCCTTGTGTTTTGATCTCTTTCCTGGCCCCACTGGGATTCTACCTTTCTGCAGATTCTGGGGAAAAAGTGTCGCTTGGCGTTACAGTTCTGCTTGCTCTAACTGTATTTCAGCTAATGGTTGCAGAAAGCATGCCTCCTTCTGAAAATGTGCCCTTGATAGGTGGGTATTTCAGATTTTTATCATGGCTTATAAATAGTGGTTGTATAATGTCAGGGAGACTGTACATCATTAATGGAATCTGGAAAGATAAATATTGTGATGCAAAGTTTCTAAATCCTTGTGCAATACTTCAAATGTGTATGGTACTTGTACAAATATAGTGAAGTTCTATGACAAGATTATTTTTTGCTGCATGGGGATAAACTAATAATAAAACATGGATGTGCTAAAACCTGGGCTGCAGTGTTAATGAAGGAAAATTGAGGGTGAGGTCAGACACTTCAGGATGTCATCTTCATAGGTTCACAAGCTGTAATGGGTCAGTAATTGGCTGAGAGACCACAGGGTGCTCCGGGTACTGGTGTAGTGATTCATTTGGTTGAAGTCTGCTGTCTTGAGACATTGGATGAGAGCATTGTGGGTTGTGTGTTGGAAGCAACAGGGAGTTTGTGGGGGTGAGGATCACGTGACTTGTTGGATGGGAAGAGGGAGAGCTGCAGGGAATGCAGAGTTGTGATGGAGAAGGGGTGAGCACTAAGTCTTCCCTGCCTTCTGCACCGGTTAGACCTGCTATAGCTCACCAGAGATGACCACAAGACATGGGGCGGCAAATCATAGCAACTCTGTCAAGTAGAAAAGCCAGACAAGCATTAGTGCTCCCTATGACTGTTTCTGCACAGCTGAGCTGTGGAACAGCACCTTTGCTATGGCTAGGGGATTGGAGAGGTCAGGGCATGTTGGGTGGGGTGGCACTTTCTCTCCCCTCAGGGCCATAGAAGGAAATCTACTGGCTCAGTTCCATTCCAGACTCTGATCCTGGCTTAAATCCCACAAGCAGCCCCGACTCCAAGGAGCAGGGTCTGGCTGTCGGGGATTTGAGCTAAGGACAGAGGTTACGTGAGGATTTGGGGACAATTCACAGGAGAAGAGGTCAGATGTGGGAGCTGAGGAGCAGCTCAATTATACAGGAGGAGACGGTGGGGGAAGCGCTAGTGTCTTCTCTGGCCCACTTGATGGATATTCTGTGGCTTGTCTGGGAGCGGGAGAACCCTTTTAATACAATCCAGAGCAGGTATGCTGCAGAAGACTTTCCTTATGGTGCAGGTTCCTAGCTTCCCATGAACCATGCAGCCCACTATCCCAGGGTGTAGCTCTCATATAACAACTGGTTCCTAGGTGGCCTGGTTTGAGAACCTGTTAGGTTCTATAGAATCTGAGCACACCTACAGCACAGCTTGTTCTGCCATGCAGAACTAGGACTCCTCCTAACTCCTTTCTTTGGTGAGCCCTAGCTGATCTGTTGGGGAAAACGTAAAGAAGCGTGTATATGCCTTCTTCTCCTGCACAGCTCAGCTTCCAGACTCCCCTTTTCCCCCATTGGTTTTGCCAAGCTGCAGACATTCCCAGCCCCTCATGCATCTGGAAACCCAGAGATGAAAAATGTGATCTTCACTGCTTCTTTGTTGAAAATCAACAGTTATGATAATTTCATATAATCACTTACATGATGGGTGGGCTTTTTTCCAAATTAATTTATGAATTTGGAAAAAAAAGTGGTGTAACAAATGTGAAGTGTGTAAATGTTGATACAAATTTTGTAGGGATCCTAAAAATATGTGAAATTCACTGTGAACATTTTTTAAAAAGACTTTCACATGGTTGCTTTTGAAATTGGGGCATTAGAGAGTGTGAATATTTACCTTGATAATTATGTGGTTATTCTTTTGAAATGGTATAATATGGGTCATGATCAGTGGGAGATTTTATTTGTTTGAATGGACTTAAATGCTATTTTAAGTGGCAAATTCCAATGCAACCATAACTACAGAGCATTAGGATGATTCCAGAATTCTGACCATAGCTTCTCACATTTCACTTTATGTTGTAAGATTTTTGTTCCTTTCTGAAGAGGTGATTTTAACTTGAATAATACTTTTAATATACATTTCCATATTTTTTTACATTACAGGCAAATATTACATAGCAACTATGACAATGATTACAGCATCCACTGCACTGACCATCATTATAATGAATATCCATCACTGTGGAGCAGAAGCCCAACCTGTTCCACAATGGGCCAGAGTGGTTATTTTGGACTACATGTCAAAGATCTTTTTTGTTTATGATGTGGGTGAAAATTGTACAAGTCCACAAAGAGTGAAAGCACAAGAACATAAATTAAGAAAGGATTTTAAGTATCAGAAAAAGCAAGACAGACACGCGGGGGTGACCAGTCAACTTTCCAGGAACAGAAACAATGACAGTGATCTAAAGAAGAAGCTAAATGGACATTTAAATAACAGTAATGGAATTCAATGTGAAAATGCTAAGGATGCTGTTAACTGCTGCTCCTGTTATAAAGTACTGATAAAGAATATTGAGTATATTGCTAATTGCGTCAGAGACCACAAAGCAAACCGCGCGAAAGGAATTGAGTGGAAAAAGGTAGCAAAAGTGATGGACAGATTCTTCATGTGGACTTTTTTTATTATGGTCTTTTTCATGAGCTTCCTGATTATTGGCAAAGCAATTTAACTGAAGATACTAGAGTGTATTTATTTTTATGTATGAAGGAATGTTTAGCTAGTTTGCCTTGATGGTACTTTGTTACTGAGGGATGTATCTGAGGTTTCTGTATCTTTAATTCTGTAAAAACAAACAAAATAATTTGAGAGATTGTCATTACGTGAGTCATCTTGTCAGAATGATTCCATCAGATCAGAGGCATCCAAACTTTGCTCAGCTAAGGTCATATTAGCAACTTGCCAGGAGTTAAGGGCGGAGTCTAACATGCATTAAACTAACAGTTGTAACTGCCATTATCTGTAACATGGAAGTGCACCCTATGAAAGAGCGCTGGACAAGTATGTTGTACTCTGTCTTGGTTAAGGTTATGGCCTTGGATTGGCTCAGGAAGGAGCATTGTGTCCTAGGAGCAGTGATCCCAATGGGATGCACCCCCATATTAAAGATAATAGAATTCCAAGGGCTACATTTAATCTGTGGCCTGCAGTGTGGCCAACTTGCTGTGTGCTAGATGGAAAAACACTCTAAATGTGAATATTTGACAATTCCCCTGAGACTTCCCCTGCCTAGCTGCTGCTATCTCTTCCTCCCTCTTTCACTCCCTCATTTTGCCTCATCCTTTTCTTCTGGCTTCTTCCAATGAATGTTCAAACATGTTTATGTCCTAACACCCACCTGCCTCTAACTACTGTCCCATCTCCTTCTTCCCCTCTCAATTCTTTGAACTGGTTAAAAACAATAGCTACCTTGATTTCCCTCCAGCTAATTCTTGCCTGGATCCCTTCCGGTATTAATTTTTTACGCCATCAAAACCGGGCTCACCATGATTTCTAGGACTTTTTTCTGGCTAAGTCTTGCATCCTCTTCCCTATCATTCTCCTTGAACCTTGTTTTTTCCTACCCCCCCCCCCCGACGTTCTGGTTAAACTTGGATTTAAACTTGGAGAGTGGTCAGTTTGGATGAGCTATTGCCAGCAGGAGAGTGAGTGAGTGTGTGTGTGTGTGTGTGTCCCCGGGGGCGGGGGGGGTGAGAGAGCCTGGATTTGTGCTGGACATGGCCCACCTTGATTACCATGCACATTGTAGGGAGAGTGGTCACTTTGGATGAGCTATTACCAGCAGGAGAGTGAGTTTGTGTGTGTATGGGGGTGGGGGGGTGAGAAAACCTGGATTTGTGCTGGAAATGGCCCACCTTGATTATCATGCACATTGCAGGGAGAGTGGTCACTTTGGATGAGCTTTTACCAGCAGGAGAGTGAGTTTGTGTGTGTGGTTTTTGGAGGGGGGTGAGGGAGTGAGAGAACCTGGATTTGTGCAGGAAATGGCCCACCTTGATTATCATGCACATTGTGAAGAGAGTTGTCACTTTGGATGGGCTATTACCAGCAGGAGAGTGAGTTTGTGTGTAGGGGGGTGGAGGGTGAGAAAACCTGGATTTGTGCTGGAAATGGCCCAACTTGATGATCACTTTAGATAAGCTATTACCAGCAGGACAGTGGGGTGGGAGGAGATATTGTTTCATGATCTCTGTGTGTATATAATATCTGCTGCAATTTCCACGGTATGCATCCGATGAAGTGAGCTGTAGCTCACGAAAGCTCATGCTCAAATAAATTGGTTAGTCTCTAAGGTGCCACAAGTACTCCTTTTTTTTTTGCGAATACAGACTAACATGGCTGTTACTCTGAAACTTGAACTTTCTGCTGCCTTTGATGCTGTTTCCCTATTTTCTTCTTGATTCTACATCTTCCCCTGTATTTGCACAGTTTAAAGATGTACTGTATGGGGGTGGGAGGGGAGCTGATCCTGTCTGGAACCTTTAGGTACTACCCTAATACTGCTAAAGCATGGAGTTGTGACTTCAGCTCTTTGTTCAACATTGCTCATTCTGTTACTTCATCCTCCCACCCATCCCATCTCATTTATCTATCTTGCCCATTTGTTGCATCCTGTTTTGATATCTAGATTGTAAACTCGCTGGGCTAGGATCTGTTTTCTTTGGCACTTGCCTATGCAACATCTAGCACAATAGGTGTGATTATCGGGCGACTCCCTTTACTCTAGTACAAATCATAAATTTTAAACAGTTTTATTAAACTGATGTGACAGTCAGCCAATTGACTATACAAAACTGTCTCCTTGCTCAGCACATCTACTGCTTGTGTGTTTGTTTGCTTTATGGACAAACAATTCTTTTAATGCTTTTTACTCCTTTTAGCCCTGCAGACCTTGTATGCCTAAGGAAGATTCCCCTTGCAGTGAAGCTAGAAGCTGATACACGAGGCATACCGAAGGCAAGTGAATGACCTTTACTAAGCACCTTGAGCTTTGAAACCATGATATTCTAGATGCAGTGAGAGACGCAGAATGACACTGAAATGGATCCCAGTCAAAAGTTCATGTGACAACACTCATTTTCATAATTGTTGCAACTAATATGAGTGCACCAGTGAAGATTTAATTTAAGATGCTGAGGAGTCAGACAGCAGAGCATTGTCATTGTTATCCAAAAACTCACTGGAAGAAAGGGATTTGTATTATCATGTAAATGATACACTGAATTCTTAATGACTGGTTTTGTTTCTTGTGTGGAATAATTAAAGCTGTGAGCCTATCTGGATTCTCATACATAATGCAAGCCATAAAAGCCTAGGTTCTAGTGTAAAGATAATTTGAGTAGCTATCAGAGTAAACTAAGTATCTGACGAAGTATTGGAAGTTCTTTGTACCACACCATGAGTTCCCTGGAAATCAGGCACTTTCTGTTACATATTCTATTCAGAAGTCAAACTGTACATTTTCACAGTGCAGACAGATGGCACCATCCATTTGCTGTGGACGTCAATGCTTAGCTTTATGGCATATGTCTGAGGAAATGAATGTGTTCTATGCCATGGAAAAAATACTGTCCAAAGGTATGGGAAGAGGAGAAATATTGAAGATGAGGCTAAAATGTTGAGAGACTTCAAACTGCATTCAAATATGCATGCATCATTTCATACACAATATTTGCACTCATAAGTGCACTAGCTGTAAAATTTACATGTGCAAATATAAGTGTGCAGATATCTGTGGAGCTTGTGCTTTTTGAAATAAAAATTGTGCCCCTGTTTTTCTCCTTCAAGGAATGTAAGGGTTAGAATATTTTGCACTTCCCTACTACCTTCTGTTTGACGATCTGAAAGCATGAGAGAATTACCTCCCTCACAGGAATGGTGTTAAGGAGTGACTTGATTACAGTCTAACAATGTACATGGGAGACAAAATTAGATAAAAGAGGGGGCTCTTCACTCCAGCAGACAAATGTATAACAAGATCCAATGGTTGGTAGGTGGCTAGATTAGAAATAAGGTGCAAATTTTTAACAATGAGGGTAATTAACTATTGAAACAATTTACCCAGCGTTGGGATGGATTCTCTATCACTGGAAATCTTTAAATAAAGACTGGATGTTTTTTCTTACAGATATACTCCAGTTCAACTTCAGCTATTGGACTTGAAGCAGGAATTAATTAAATCCTAAGGCCTCTGTTATATAGGAAGTCAGACTAGATCATCACAGTGGTTCTTACTAGTCTTAAAATCTAAGCGAATCTGACCTTGGGCAGGTGACGGTGAAACTGAGGCACAGAGAGGTTATGTGACCTGCCCAAGGTCTCTCACAATGTCTGTAGCAGAAAATGAAACAGAAAGCATATGTCCTGACATGACTGACCTCCACTGCTGTGTATTACCTCCCCAAAATCCTTCTAGCCTTTCTAGACTCCTAAGCACTGCATACAGCCTGTGGAATCTGGGAGGTCATTTCTCTTTTAATTCTTCCACTACTCTGGTATCTTATGTCTGTTATAAGTGCTGCCCTATCATAATTTCTATTCCCAGATGTGGTCTTCGGGCCAAAAAGTTTGCCCACTCCTGGTTTAAAGTACTAGTAACTCTGCGGAGGAGAGCTGGGAGTCTCCTGTTTTAAAAGAGTGACTGTTTGATGTACAATCCAGTTGCAGGAGGAGGGCTGGGACCTCCTGAACTGTGGCAAGAAAACCTATTGGGGCTCTAATATGGGCCCAGAGTGGGTGTGAACCTGAGCAACCAAGAAGTGAGTTAATTGTTAAACCAGAACCACAGATGGAATATAGGTTTTTAACTAATCTGGCCTGGGTAATTGATTGAAAAAACCTGAGTGGGTGCTGTGTATAAGGCATCTGCAAGGGGGCATGCCTGAGAGCAGTGCATGACACCTGCCTTCTCTTGTGTAACAGAACTGTTCTAGTTATACTGCCAGGAACTCCTCCTGTGGGATCTGCCCCAAAGGAGGTAAAACCCAGGAGTAGAAATCCTGCAAGGTGGGGTTTTCAGAGAACCAGAATCACATAGCCTGTAAGTGAAAATTACATACCAACATCATACACATTTGTAGTAATAATAGCATAGTTGCTAATAGTCAGCTCATACATTCCAGACCAATACACTAACTGCAAACATCTCTCATATTGCATAGAGTAAAAATTGTCCTAGACCACATCAACCGAGAGCATTGGGAATCTAAATTGTATACAATATTTTTAGTGTTGAATGAAGACCGAGGAATCTAATATTCTCGTTGTCTCGCTTTCCTTCTCCCCTTCCCTTTTTATGTGTCTTTCACACACTTCCAATAATCTTTGAAGACTAAATAATACAATGATGAATGTATGTGATTACAGTAATAAAGAGAAATATATATTAATGCACTCAGGTGAGAAGCCTTGTTGAGAATTAAGACTGTAGGATGACATTCTGGTTCTATTTGCTCAGAAGGACAATGAAGGCTGTAAATATTGTTTGTGATCTGTATGCTGTGCCCTGAGTATGCTGTACTTTTAAGTACTGTGGGCTGGTAGGGAGGGGGGCTGTCCCAGCAGGATCTCTGGGCAGCTTTGCAGTGCACTGCTAGCTGAAACAGAGGCCCACTCCAGTCCTCCTTATATTAGGGAGGCTTATGCTGACAGTAGCTCTCACCTTGTATAGTCTTTTTGCTTAGGGAAATGTAACGGATACATTATGCCTGATGACTTACAGGCAGCAATGAGAGGCTCTAGGTGCCTGTTTTCTCTCTGACTCCTTCCTGCACAGCCTGATAGTCTAAGCTGTTGTAGGGGCAAGGTTGCGGAAGATTGGCAAGGAGCTAAGTGGTGGACTGAGTATGTGACTGGAGGTAAGTGGAGGATGCAGGCAGTTTCAATGAACTTTGTCCGACAGACCCTGCCAAAAGATACTGTAGCATAGCTCAGCATATTTTTGCCTGTAAACAAGTCCGTTTATGTAATAAGCATAAATCGTACATATAAGAATGTAGCCAGCTGTGACCCCATGTAACCCCAAGATAAGCACAGAGATTATAGTGCCACAGAGGACTCCTCCCCCCACCCCCCTGCGGAGTCCTGCCTGGTCAGCTGTCCCGAATGGCCAGAGTCCCCTGCAGCCCCTCTGCGCATCCTAGGGACTCCCCGTGCAGATTGGAGCTTAAGTTCTTCCTTCCTTCAATAAAGCATAGTTTACTATTCTTAGGCCTGAGTGTCCTCCTTTTGCTGGTATCTCCCCCCCGCCTAGCCCTTGCAGGCACAGCTGTCTACTCATTAAAAGCTTGTTAAAGAAAGACAAGCTCCAAACAGTCTGGTGTAGGGCATTTTGCAATTGAAATACTAACAATAGCAATCCAAAGAGCATTATTGTTCATTATCATTTTGTGGGCAAATCCAGCCCCTGATGGGAATTGTTCAAGCATTATGACAGAATGTAGTTCTGAGGGGCTTCAACGTTCTAACAAGCTGAAGTAGACGAGAAGGAAAGGAACAAAACAGAAGAATAATATAATGCTGAATTAGCCCATGAAAAGCTTACAAATGGTGGAATATAATGTCCAGAGCTGCCAGCAAATAGTGTTATTGCCAACAGGAGTTTGCATTTTCAACCCAAGTGTTGATAATTTGTAATGTAATCTGAACTTCAATCTATGGCCCAACCAATGGGGAGCAATATCAGACTTCATTTGGTCTGTCATGATTTTGTCCTCACTAATATATTAAAAATGAATGTTTTTTCTTTCTCATGTATTCTTCATCTGAATGGCCAGGGAATGATGATGGTTTACTTCTTTTCCCAAGCATGACTGATAGATATTTATTTTTAACCTCACATCAGTATTCAAAAGTGGGGGTTTCATGTTATACTTTCTTTGGGTTGGAGATGTTCATTACCCATCAGACCCTCCAAACACTTATTTTAATAAATTACTGTGTTTGTTCTTGGTTAACTCTCAGTGGTTAATTTGCATTCTGACTGGCTGTTTGACCTAGTTGTTTAATTTCTTCTGATTCTTGGTTGTAAGACACTGAGATGCTGAAGTTTCTTCATCTCATTTATTTATATTAAAGTAGCACCTAGAGGCCCCAGCCAGGATTAGGACCTCATTTTGTTAGGCACACAGACTAAGAGACAGTTACTGTCCCAAAGAGTTTACAATCTAAAAAGGGAAAACCAGATTTAGGATGGGAGAAAAGGAATATATTTTCTTCCCTATTCTACAGATGGAAAACTGAGTTGCAGAGAAACCATGGTGTGACAAGGGATATGCAAGAAATCTGTGGCAACACTGACAACTGGACTTAAACCTCCTTTCTCCTAGCCCAGGACCTTAACCACCATCCTGAATACAGACCATCCTGCCCCCATCCCCCATCTTCTGCCTGGATTTTGCTATTACAAGATTATGTCCCATGGAAGGTCTTCCATCCAATGAGCCTTTACTTTGAGATCATAATTTGATTTCCCATAGAAACTTGTAAAATTTCAATACTACACATGTTGGTTCGGCACCATAATCTGAGGGGGTGTGTGTGTCAATCTCCATGCTGCTACTTGTGATGAAAGGGTATAGAATGGACGCTATTTTCCCGACACAGTACAGGAAACCTGTAATCACTGGCACATTTGTCACCTTGTTCACATACTACTGCAACTCTTCACATAAAGCCATGCGAATTTCCATCACAACAGCACCCACCATGACACCTCAATCCTCACTGGTATCCAGTTGACTGACACCTACCTGGGGAAGCCAGCTTCTACAGCATAGCTGCTTTTTCCCCCTGCAGTTAGTGGTGCTTACTAACTAAACTGACCAGCACAACAGTGGTCTAGCATGACAGTGTTTGGGTGAGCTTCCTTCGGATGTACAAAAATGCGTCGATTCAGAAATTCTGTAGTCACAGCTGTTCATCCCAGGTTTCAGACAACTCAGTCCCAACAATCTGTAGACATGAGCTAAACCCAAAAATGGCACTCTACCCAGTGAACCTCATCTTGAAGCAGGGCATGAAGCTGGCATCTCCATGTCTGAAGGGTATGAATCTTGTATCACGAGTTAGATTAACTACTGGTCTCAAACTTTGGTTCTCCACAGGTACCACAACCCTCTTCACTACCTCTTCTGAGTTGTGTGAGATTAGTTTTCAAGGACTCCAACAGAAATGTATCTAGCTGAACAAGGAGCATGTTCCAGTTGTTTGGCCTACCTCACTCTTTGAGACAATACCTTGGAAACTACAATGGATTATAGGAAGAATTCACTCCTCCCTCAATCCCCTTGGGTATCTCATTTGGCTCTTCAAAATCTCCCACAAGTCACTGCAGTGATGCAAGAAGCTGTGAGATAGGGTATCCAGAATGCAGTACAACTGTAGTGATGGACTGAGAACTAGGATGGACATAGCGCGACATGCATCTAGTAGCTGATAACTAATATGAATGCACTGTGCAAATGATACACTGGTGGAATTCCACTGATGCAATTCAGTTTTTTAGTGTAGTAAATAGTGCAGATCTCCCTGTTCTGTTTTGATTGGTGTAGGTTAGCATTTGTGAGTCTCCAGGAAGATGACTCAGGGATATGAATGAGGAGAGGGTGGGATCTTGGTGCACTGGGATTTGATCCATGCATAGGGGCCAGAACAGGAGACATGGAGGCTGCATGTTGAAGGTATGTCTACATTGCATTGTAGACCTGGGTTTGTGGGACTTGGGCTTGTGGACTTGGTGGTCCCATGCTTGAGCATCCACACTGCATTGTAAACCTGGGATTACAATTGCTGGACTGGGCCTCAGCCATGCTAATGCATCCATATTACGCAGGCTTTCTGACTAGGGGCTGTGGCCACATTGCAAAATGACAGGGCTTGGACCTGACTCACAAGGGCTTAGTGCTTGCCGACCTAAGTCAGACTGATTTATGTGTGGGTGGAAGGGAGGAGCTTGGGCTCAAATCTAAGTCAGAGCCCAGGCCTAGTGCAGTGTATAGTCAAACCTGGAGATACATACCAAGCAAAGAGAAAACATACCAAGAAACAGATTAGACATTGAGTTTGGGTGCAGGGGGGAGTTGGAGTTGGGCAGGACTTTGAAGGTAGAGATGAGAAGTTTAAACTTTATTACAGTGAGCAAAAAGAAGCCGGTGGAGGGATTAAGAGTGGGGACTGACATGGTCTGAACAGGTAAGGAAGATCAGTTCAGCAGCTATGTTCAAGACAAACTGGAAGTGAGTGATATTGGCGATACATCCTATGAAGAAAGAAAAGGAGTACTTGTGGCACCTTAGAGACTAACCAATTTATTTGAGCATGAGCTTTCGTGAGCTACAGCTCACTTCATCAGATGCATCTGATGAAGTGAGCTGTAGCTCACGAAAGCTCATGCTCAAATAAATTGGTTAGTCTCTAAGGTGCCACAAGTACTCCTTTTCTTTTTGCGAATACAGACTAACACGGCTGTTATCCTATGAAGAAATAATTTGTCTGACCTCCGGATTGAACTGTGTGAATGCCTCAGGGCTCGGTCCTAGATCCGCATTAATTTTTGTGTTGACAACCTGTTAATTAACATGACAAAACTCACAACTGCTATTGATGATGCTCAGATTGTTTTTCTCTCTTTCCCCATAGTTCTGAGAATATTCACCTTCTCTCACAATGATTGACACATGTATTAACATAGTGAATACATCAGAGTTCCCCTAGGCTGAATACAGATAAAAGTGAGGCCTTGTTCCTAGACTTCAATGCCATCCCCCAGTTCCTGTTTCTTCAAGGTGAAGTCTTCTTGCATCATGGTGAGTAGTGAGGATTCTTGGTTTTGGATTCTGATGTACACTTTGCTTCTCATGTTAGTTCTGTTGCTAGATCCTTTAAATTGAATTTGTTTAATATTAATTAATATATATATATATTATATATATTAATATATCAAACAGATGTAATTATTCAGCTATACCTGCTGCTAAAATGTCTGTTGTCAAGTAATATTTTGCCTTAACTAGTATAATCTTGCTGGTCTTCCCTCTTCTTCTGGCCACTATCTGAAAGCTCTTCAGGTTTGGTGCTCTTACTTGTACTTTCCATTTTGGTATGGCTCGACTGTCTATTTGCTACTTCTGAAACTGAGAATCAAGTTTAAAATGTTACTACTGACTTTTAAAATGTTGGTCCTTTCTTTGAAACTGCATGTAACCAAATCTTCTCAGAGTTTACATTTATGCAATCCCTCTGAAGTCCATGAGATTGTGTCAATGTGCCAGACTGGAATTTGGTCCTATATTTTATTAATAATGCTATAATACATATGAGACAATATGATATTATGACGGAGGCAGGGTGCACTGTTTTTTCTTTGGTGGGCAAGGGATTAACCTCAGCTCTGCTCTCCCTGTCTTTTGTACAAGAGCTCAGTAAAAGAGTTTTTTTTTCTTTTCTGCTTATTTATATTATAAACGTCTGTTTCTTAAGGACAACACATTGCTGGCTTTTGTTTTGTTCTGCTGAGTCGTTCCACCAACTACAAGCACATAAAATTATGAGGGTCCAAAATCTTCAAAAGTGGTTTGTGAGTTTGTATGTGTAACTCCCACTTTTGTACCTGCAGTCATGGCATTGGCACAGGCAAATCACGTTGGTTGGCGCTCAACAACTAGATCAGCACAAGCAAGTGCAGTAACTGGACAAAGCAAGTGCAACTTCCGGACAAAAACAGCCCCTTCCTCTGCAGGAGTTTGCACCTCCTTTGTGGTGTGAAACTTAGCACCACAGTGGCTCCTAGTGTGTAGGTATGAGTGTGCTCTGGACCACAGATGGTGTGGGAGCAAGGGTAGTTGATTCACTGTTATAGCACTGTTATAGCAGATCCTCATGTTTTTTCATGCACATCAGGATGGCAGGTTTGGGGGTGTGGCATTGGCCATGGAGCTGTTCTGCAGCCTGTCATGAGGACACAGGCAATTTCTTTTCTCTCTTCTCCCTGAAAAGAAGGCTACACAGTGGGTGTGAGCTGGATGGTAGAATTGGAACTTTAGGGGCCACGTTGAGATCAAGCCCAAATATGACTGAATAGTCAAGCAGGTTGGTGACTGCAGCATGGGTAGGTAAGTGCAGACCTGCACTCAGCTAAAGGTGCAGTTGATCTTTTGGAATCTAATAATCTGACTCATGGTCGCTTCTGGCCTCAGAGTCTATCACAATCATCTAGTCTGACCTCCTGTATACTGCAAGCCACAGAACCTTGCCCTCCCATTCAAGCAGTAGGTCCATCACCTCTAGGTGTGTTACTGAAATCTTCTAACCTTGATTTAAAAACTTTAAGTTACACAGAAACCACCATTTATACTAGTTCAGACCAGCAAGTGGCCCACGCTCCATGCTGCAGAGAAAGGCAAAAGGCCACCAGGGTCTATGTCAATCTGACTTGGGGGAAGGTTCCTTCCCAACCCTAAATATCGTAATCAGACCCTGAATATGTGGGCATGACCCACCACCCAGACACCTGGGAAAGAATTCTCTGTAGTAACTCAGAGACATCCCAATCTAGTGTCCCATCTTCAGCCATTGAAGATATTTACTAATAGCAGTCGTGGATGGGCCATATACCATTGTAGGCAACCTCATCATATCAACACCTCCATAAACTTATCAAGCTCTATCTTACAAGAAGTTAGGTTTTTTGTCCCCTCTACTCCCCTTGGAAGTGCGTTTCAGAACTTCACTCCTCTGGTGGTTAGAAACCTTCTTCTAATTTCAAGTCTAAATTTATTGACGGCAAATTTATATCCATTTATTCTTGTGCTAATATCGGCCCTTAACTTAAATAACTCTTCTCCCTGGCTGGTGTTTATCCTGCTGATGTATTTATAAAGAGCAATCATATGTCATCAAAGCCTTCATTGTGTTGGACTAAACAAGCCAAGCTGCTTAAGCCTCCTTTTGTAAGGTAGGTACTCCATTCCTCTGATCATCCTCGTAGTCCTTCTCTGCACCTGTTCCAATCTGAAATCATTGTTCTTAAACATGGAAGACCTGAACTGCACACAGTATTCCAGATGAGGTTTCACCAGTGCCTTGTATAATGGTAATCCCTGTCTTTGCTGGAAATACCTCGCCTGATGCATCCTCGGACTGCATGAGCCTTTTTCACGGCTACATCATATTTCTGTGATCTACTAATAGACCAAGATCTTTCTCCTTCTCTGTTGCTTCTAAGTAAGTCCCTAGCTTATAGCAAAAATTCTTGTTAGTCACTATGTGCACGTTCTTAGAATCATAGAATATCAGGGTTGGAAGGGACCTCAGGAGGTCATCTAGTCCAACCCCCTGCTCAAAGCAGGACCAGTCCCCAACTAAATCATCCCAGCCAGGGCTTTGTCAAGCCTGACCTTAAAAACTTCTAAGGAAGGAGATTCCACCACCTCCCTAGGTAACGCATTCCAAGTGTTTCACCACCCTCCTAGTGAAAAAGTTCTTCCTAATATCCAACCTAAACCTCCCCCACTGCAACTTGAGACTATTACTCCTTGTTCTGTCATCTGCTACCACTGAGAACAGTCTAGATCCATCCTTTTTGGAACCCCCTTTCAGGTAGCTGAAAGCAGCTATCAAATGCCCCCTCATTCTTCTCTTCTGCAAACGAAACAATCCCAGTTCCCTCAGCCTCTCCTCGGAAGTCATGTGTTCCAGTCCCCTAATCATTTTTGTTGCCCTCCGCTGGATGTTTTCCAATTTTTCCACATCCTTCTTGTAGTGTGGGGCCCCAAAACTGGACACAGTACTCCAAGATGAGGCCTCACCAATGTCAAATAGAGAGGAACGATCACGTCCCTCGATCTGCTGGCAATGGCCCTACTTATACATCCCAAAATGCCATTGGTCTTCTTGGCAACAAGGGCATGCTGCTGACTCATATCCAGCTTCTCGTCCACGGTAACCCCTAAGTCCTTTTCTGCAGAACTGCTGCCTAGCCATTCGGTCTCTAGTCTATAGATGTGCATGGGATTCTTCCATCCTAAATGCAGGACTCTGCACTTGTCCTTGGTGAAGCTCATCAGATTTCTTTTGGCCCAATCCTCTAATTTGTCGAGGTCCCTCTGTATCCTATCCCTACCCTCCAGCGTATCTACCTCTCCTCCCAGTTTAGTGTCATCTGCAAACTTGCTGAGGGTGATATCCACACCATCCTCCAGATCATTTATGAAGATATTGAACAAAACCAGCCCCAGGACCGACCCTTGGGGCACTCCACTTGATACCGGCTGCCAACTAGACATGGAGCCATTGATCACTACCAGTTGAGCCAGACAATCTAGCCAACTTTCTATCCACCTTATAGTCCATTCATCCAGCCCGTACTTCTTTAACTTGCTGGCAAGAATATTGTGGGAGACCATGTCAAAAGCTTTGCTAAAGTCAAGGAACAACACATCCACTGCTTTTCCCTCATCCACAGAGCCAGTTATCTTGTCATAGAAGGCAATTAGATTAGTCAGGCATGACTTGCCCTTGGTGAATCCATGCTGACTGTTCCTGATCACTTTTCTCTCCTCTAAGTACTTCAGAATTGATTCCTTGAGGACCTGCTCCATGATTTTTCCAGGGACGGAGGTGAGGCTGACTGGCCTGTAGTTCCCAGGATCCTCCTCCTTCCCTTTTTTAAAGATGGGCACTACATTAGCCTTTTTCCAGTTGTCCAGGACTTCCCCCGATCGCCATGAGTTTTCAAAAATAATGGCCAATGGCTCTGCAATCACATCTGCCAACTCCTTTAGCACTCTTGAATGCAGCGCAGCCGGCCCCATGGATTTGTGCTCATCCAGCTTTTCTAAATAGTCCCGAACCACTTCTTTCTCCACAGAGGGCTGGTCACCTCCTCCCCGTGCTGTGCTGCCCAGTGCAGTAGTCTGGGAGCTGACCTTGTTTGTGAAGACAGAGGCAAAAAAAGCATTGAGTACAGTAGCTTTTTCCACATCCTCTGTCACTAGGTTGCTTCTCTCATTCAGTAAGGGGCCCACACTTTCCTTGACTTTCTTCTTGTTGCTAACATACCTGAAGAAACCCCTCTTGTTACTCTTAACATCTCTTGCTAGCTGCAACTCCAGGTGTGATTTGGCCTTCCTGATTTCACTCTTGCATGCCCAAGCAATATTTTTATACTCTTCCCTGGTCATTTGTCCAATCTTCCACTTCTTGTAAGCTTCTTTTTTGTGTTTAAGATCAGCAAAGATTTCACTGCTAAGCCAAGCTGGTCGCCTGCCATATTTACTATTCTTTCTACACATCAGGATGGTTTGTCCCTGTAACCTCAATAAGGATTCTTTAAAATACAGCCAGCTCTCCTCAACTCCTTTCCCCCTCATGTTATTCTCCCAGGGGATCCTACCCATCAGTTTCCTGAGGGAGTCAAAGTCTGCTTTTGTGAAGTCCAGGGTCCGTATTCTGCTGCTCTCCTTTCTTCCCTATGTCAGGATCCTGAACTCGACCATCTCATGGTCACTGCCTCTCAGGTTCCCATCCACTTTTGCTTCCCCTACTAATTCTTCCCGGTTTGTGAGCAGCAGGTCAAGAAGAGCTCTGCCCCTAGTTGGTTCCTCCAGCACTTGCACCAGGAAATTGTCCCCTACCCTTTCCAAAAACTTCCTGGATTGTCTGTGCACCGCTGTATTGCTCTCCCAGCAGATATCAGGGTGATTGAAGTCTCCCATGAGAACCAGGGCCTGAGATCTAGTAACTTCCGTGAGTTGCTGGAAGAAAGCCTCGTCCACCTCATCCCCTTGGTCCAGTGGTCTATAGCAGACTCCCAACATGACATCACCCTTGTTGCTCACACTTCTAAACTTAATCCAGAGACTCAGGTTTTTTTGCAGTTTCATACTTGAGCTCTGAGAAGTCATATTGTTCCCTTACATACAATGCAACTCCCCCACCTTTTCTGCCCTGCCTGTCCTTCCTGAACAGTTTATATTCATGACAGTACTCCAGTCGTGTGAGTTATCCCACCAAGTCTCTGTTATTCCAGTCACATCATAATTCCTTGACTGTTCCAGGACTTCCAGTTCTCCCTGCTTGTTTCCCAGGCTTCTTGCATTTGTGTATAGGCACTTGAGATAACTTGTTGATCGTCCCTCTTTCTCAGTATGAGGCAGAAGCCCTCCCCACTCACGCGCTTCTGCTCGTGCTTCCTCCCGGTATCCCACTTCCCCACTTACCTCAGGGCTTTGGTCTCCTTCCCCCGGTGAACCTAATTTAAAGTCCTCCTCACTAGGTTAGCCAGCCTGCTTGCGAAGATGCTCTTCCCTCTCTTCGTTTGGTGGAGCCTGTCTCTGCCCAACACTCCTCCTTCTTGGAACACCATCCCATGGTCAAAGAATCCAAAGTCTTCTCTCTGACACCACCTGCGTAGCCATTCGTTGACTTCCACGATTTGACGGTCTCTACCCAGGCCTTTTCCTTCCACGGGGAGGGTGGACGAGAACACCACTTGCACCTCAAACTCCTTTATCCTTCTTCCCAGAGCCACGTAATCTGCAATGATCCGCTCAAGGTCATTCTTGGCAGCATCATTGGTGCCCATGTGGAGAAGCATTAAGGGGTAGCGATCCGAGGGCTTGATGAGTCTCGGCAGTCTCTCGGTCACATCGTGAATCCTAGCTCCTGGCAAGCAGCAGACTTCTTGGTTTTCCCGGTTGGGGTGGCAGATAGATGACTCAGTCCCCCTGAGGAGAGAGTCCCCGACCACCACCACCTGCCTTCTTCTCTTGGGAGCGGTGGTTGTGGAACCCCCATCCCTAGAACAGTGCATCTCATGCCTTCCAATCGGCGGAGTCTCCTTCTGTTGCCTTCCCTCAGATGTATCATCTAGTGCTCTCTCCGCATTAGTACCTGTGGAGAGAACATGAAAACAGTTACTTACCTGTATCTGCGTTGCTGGTACATGGTGGACGCTCCCCTTTCTTCTTCTGGAGGTCACATGCTGCCAAATTTCTTCACCGTCCTCCTTTCCCCACAGTGCAGTCTGCTCTGAATCTTCAGAACGTTGTGTCCGTAGAAGCATATCCTGACGTCTGTCCAGGAAATCTTCAGTTTCTCTTATGCAATGCAGGGTCGATACCTGTTGCTCCAGACCTTAAACCTTCTCTTCCAATATGGAGACCAGCTTGCACTTTGTACAGACAAAGTTGCGTCTGTCCTGTGGAAGAAAGACAAACATGCCACATCCAGTGCAGGTCACAACAGCTGAACACTCCCCATCCATATTACCTTCCTTCTACGAGCTTCCTCAGGAATTGTAGTAACTACTCAGAGAAGCCGGCAAGATGTAAGCCTCAGTGGGCTCTCCCCAGGCGAACTCCCAGGCAAACTCCCTCTGTTAGCCTCTGTGCTGTTTGCTGCTCAGCTGGTTCGCAGCTGACTGGCTTTGTATAACAGTCCAGGCCCACTCTAGGCTCACCTGGAACAAAGCACTCCCAATTCACATTTTTCAAACAACCAATCAAGCACACGGTCAAACTGTCAAACTGTCTCCACAACAGACACTCAGATACTCACCAACACAGCCTCCTTAATGCAGCCCTTAGCGTACCTCCTCTCAGGCAGATCCCAGGCAAACTCCCTCTGTTAGCCTCTCTGCTGTTCGCTGCTTTGCAGTATTAAAATTCATCCCATTATCTTTAATCTCCACCCCGTCTTCAGTCTCACTTCTTCTTTCCTTGTTTTCATTTTATTTATATGGCTAAAGAAACTTTTACTATTGGTTTTAATTTCCTTTGCAAGATCCAACTCTGCTTGGCTTTTGGCTTCTGGCCCCTGGAGCTGTGGGTGGCAGGAGTACCCCGCAGCTCCAAGCTGCCGCTGGTGGCGGGGTACCCCGCAGATCCTGGCCGCTGCAGGCGGTGGGGAAACGCTTGAGCTCCCATCCGCTGCAGGCAGTGGGGGCCCCTGGAGCTTCCGGAGGCAGGGGAACCCCCGAATCCCTGGCTGCCAGTGGTGGGGGAACTCCCCAGCTTGCGGGCAGTGGAGAAACCCCCGAGCTTCTGGCTGCTGCGGATGGCAGGGGAACCCCTGAGCTCCTGGCTACTGTGAGCCCCCGGATTTGTGGGCAACAGGGATACCCTGCAGCTCCTGGCTGCCACAGGCAGTGGGGAACCCCTGGAGCTCGCGGGCAGCACGGGCCCCCAGAGCTGCGGGTGGTGGAGGCACCCCACAGCTCCCGGCTGCCTCAATGCATCCCACTGAGAATCTAGCAGTATCATTTGTTCCCACATGAAGGACAATCAGTGGATTCTTTTCTGCTCCCATTAGGATCCTCTTCAGCCTCAGGTCCTGTATCTTAGCTCCAGGCAGACAAAACACCCTTCTGCTCTCTGGATCAGCTCTGGTGACAGGCCTGTCCGTTCCTAGTAGGGAGTCCCCAGTCATGTAGACCTACCTCTTCCTCATGTTGGTGTGATTCTCCGGCCTTCCCCCTTCTGTTTTTTCTGGCTGCAAGTCCTCTTGTCTTCTGTTCTAACTTGCAAACTTCTGTTAGTCATCCTCTATTCTCCTGGCTATCTCCACTGAGATACTATCAAACTCTGGCTATCTCCACTGTCTCTTCGCCTCCTCTTGTAGACTAGCTGCTCTTCTTTTCTTCCTTGCTCTCCCATCTTCTGTTACTGCCTGCCTCTCCCCCTTCATTTTCTAACTCTGTAAACCTGCTCTTCAGCTCTATTTCTGATGTCTCACTGCCACTGAAAATGGAAGCTATGCAGGATGGAAAACAAACAAGCAAAACACAAACCAAGAAACAGAGGATGAAATAATTTTTAAAAAGTAAAAGAATAAAAACCAAACAACCTACATCAACCAAAAATGTGTGCTCTATTTAAAACTGTGTTCATGTTCGTATTCTGCAGGAAGCTACGCTGAATTGCAAACTTACCCTTAGTGCTATTAACCTTGCTATCTGCTTCCCCTAGAGTGCCGTGTATATACACTTTGAACACCAAGTTCCCCACCTTGTGACATTCATGCAGTTACTGCAACAAATTCTTGCCACTGCTGTAAAATCAAACTTTAAACAGACTTTGTGCCATTATATTTATATCTTATTGACTGTTGTGTTGAGTTGGTGTGTTGTAATTGTAATTGTGCTGTAAAGGCAGTGGCATATCTGGCACATAGGCATAGTTGTGACAGGTGCTGTGTAATTGTATAGTCACTAGAGAGACAGCATCATTTTGTAAGCACCTGGAGGATAAGGTTATAAGGAGAGAACAAATCCATGCCAAACCAACTTAATTTCCTCCTTTGACAGGGTTACTGACCTAGTGGATGGGGGGAAGCAGTAGACGTGATGTATCTTGATTTTACTAAGGTTTTGATACAGTTCTGCCTGACGTTCTCATAAGCAAACTAGGGAAATGTGGTATAGGTGAAATTACCCTAACAGACCACACTCAGAGTAGTGATCAATGGTTTGCTGTCAAATTGAGACAGCATCTGTATCTAGTGGGATTTCACAGGGGTCAGTCCTGGATCTGGTACTATTCAATATTTTCTTTAATGATTTGGATAATGGAGTGGAAAGAATGCTTATAAAATTTCCAGATGACACCAAGCTGTGTGTGAGGCACACATTTTGGATGACAGGATTAGAATTCAAAATGACCTTGCCAAATTAAGAATTGGCCTGATATCATAGAATCATAGAATCATAGAATATCAGGGTTGGAAGGGACCCCAGGAGGTCATCTAGTCCAACCCCCTGCTCGAAGCAGGACCAATTCCCAGTTAAATCATCCCAGCCAGGGCTTTGTCAAGCCTGACCTTAAAAACCTCTAAGGAAGGAGATTCTACCACCTCCCTAGGTAACGCATTCCAGTGTTTCACCACCCTCTTAGTGAAAAAGTTTTTCCTAATATCCAATCTAAACCTCCCCCAGTGCAACTTGAGACCATTACTCCTCGTTCTGTCATCTGCTACCATTGAGAACAGTTTAGAGCCATCCTCTTTGGAACCCCCTTTCAGGTAGTTGAAAGCAGCTATCAAATCCCCCCTCATTCTTCTCTTCTGCAGGCTAAACAATCCCAGTTCCCTCAGCCTCTCCTCATAACTCATGTGTTCCAGACCCCTAATCATTTTTGTTGCCCTTCGCTGGACTCTCTCCAATTTATCCACATCCTTCTTGAAGTGTGGGGCCCAAAACTGGACACAGTACTCCAGATGAGGCCTCACCAATGTCGAATAGAGGGGAACGATCATGTCCCTCGATCTGCTCGCTATGCCCCTACTTATACATCCCAAAATGCCATTGGCCTTCTTGGCTACAAGGGCACACTGTTGACTCATATCCAGTTTCTCGTCCACTGTCACCCCTAGGTCCTTTTCCGCAGAACTGCTGCCTAGCCATTCGGTCCCTAGTCTGTAGCTGTGCATTGGGTTCTTCCGTCCTAAGTGCAGGACCCTGCACTTATCCTTATTGAACCTCATCAGATTTCTTTTGGCCCAATCCTCCAATTTGTCTAGGTCCTTCTGTATCCTATCCCTCCCCTCCAGCGTATCTACCACTCCTCCCAGTTTAGTATCATCCGCAAATTTGCTGAGAGTGCAATCCACACCATCCTCCAGATCATTTATGAAGATATTGAACAAAACCGGCCCCAGGACCGACCCTTGGGGCACTCCACTTGATACCGGCTGCCAACTAGACATGGAGCCATTGATCACTACCCGTTGAGCCCGACAATCTAGCCAGCTTTCTACCCACCTTATAGTGCATTCATCCAGCCCATACTTCCTTAACTTGCTGACAAGAATACTGTGGGAGACCGTGTCAAAAGCTTTGCTAAAGTCAAGAAACAATACATCCACTGCTTTCCCTTCATCCACAGATATCAACAAGATGAATTCAGTAAAGACAAGTGCAAAGTCCTACACTTCTGAAGGAAAAATTAAATGCACAACTACAAAATGGGGGATAACTGTCTGGGTGGTAGTACTGCTGAAAAGGATCTGGGGTTTATAGTGGTCCACAAACTGAATATGAGTTGTCAATGTGATGCAGCTGCAAAAAAGGTTAGTATGTTTTTGGGGTGTATTAACAGGAATGCTGTATGTAAGACACAGGAGGCAATTGTCCCAACTGGAGTTCTGTGTCCAATTCTGGGCAATTTAGGAAGGATGTGAACAAATGGGAGAGAGTCCAGAGGAAAGCAACAAAAAATGATAAAAGGTTTCGAAAACCCAAACTATGAAGAAAGTTTGAAAAAACTGGACATGTTTAATCTGAGGGGCAACCTGATAAGTGTCTTCCAATATGTTAAGGGTTGTTATAAACTAGACAGAGATCAGTTGTTCTCCATGTCCACTGAAGGTAGGACAAGAAGCAATGGGTTTAATATGATGCAAGGGAGATCTAGGTTAGATATTTTAGGAAAATCTTTCTAACTATAAGGGTAGTTAAGCTGTGGAATAAAGTTCCAAGGGACGTCGTGGAGTCCCCATAATTAGAATCTTTTAGAAACAAGTTAGACAAACCCCTGCCAGGGATGGTCTAGGTTTACTTGGTCCTGCCACAGCACAGCAGGCTGGAATTGATGACTTCTCGAGGTCCCTTCCAGCTCTCCATTTTTATGATTTTCAGAGCTTATTTAAATCTAATCTCAACCATAAGTAAAGCTGTTTCAGTGAACAAAAATGATTACATTGAGAATTACTGGATTCTTGCTCAGTATGTGTGATTATTGGCACATAGACCTTATTAACAATAACTTCCAAATGTAGTTTAACTTTGCATTCAGTTTTTTTTTACATGCATTTACTAGAGATTTCTAATATGCCAACAGGAAAATATCAAATCAATTTGTGTGAATTGTAATTTGCATGTGCATATATTAGTACATATTAGCAACAGTATTTTTACAGTATGCCTGCCAGATTTAAGAATCTAGAATAAATAAAACAGATGCTTCTCAACCCACTAACCATTCATGTTCTGTCTCTATAAAATATTTCATCAGAATTAAAAATAGATTCAAACTATGACGTTATATAAGTGTCAGTGTTGTCTGGGTCCATACTAGCAAGTCCCTTCGAGGAGGGATTGGAAAGTCTATTAGTCTGTGGTCCAAATTCAGTAGTGATAAAAAGGGTGGAGTGAGTTACTTTGGGTAGAAGTTGGTCAGCAGAGGGATGTAAGTGGATCTATGTGGCAAGTAATTTGCACTAATTTGACATGATGGGTGTGCAAAATGAGTGTAACTTGCATGCCAAGAAAGAGGAAGAAAAAAACAATTAAAAATAAGATGAGAGATATAAAGTTGCCCACTCCTTATTTATTTTTCATCTTCCAGTTAGCTGATTTACTGGTACACCATCTGCAATCCCACTGGCATGCAATTTAAACTCATTTTCACATAGTATAGCAGATTGGTTCAAATTGCTTCTATCCCTTACACTTATTTAAATTTTCTGTTCAACGTACACTGCCATTTATGCCATCTTTGCATATGGCTGCAACACTTCCATGGGAATTGCACCAACTCTACACCAGGTCTGATTTTGGCTCAATACTATTTAGAGAGATTGACCTATTTGAATCATTAACCTTTAGGCTGTATCCATTCTGCCAGCCATAGGAATGGTGTAGGTGGATGACAATAAAATACCTATGACAACCTAAAGATTAGTTACACATGAGGTAATAAACTTTATCTACCATTTATGGTTTGATTGTTGACAATAAAAGCATAGGAGACTGTATTGCCGGTGTGGAATAGAAATGATCTTTGTGCTCATAAAATTTCCTTATAACTAAATGGTGGGAACTTTTTTTAAAGGTTTGGCACTTATGTCACAAAATTGAGGAAGAAGTTCTCAAGGTAGGTTTTTAACTATGCTTTAACATTGACTATCATACAAAGATCCCGTCTGCTCTATAAAAATAACCATGTTTAAGCGCAGTTACTAGGAATAGAATTGACTTAACTTTTTGTGCTTCCTTGATACAGCACAGTTTGGACATAATCATGTCTCACAACGATGTTTCAACTTGATTAGTTTTGTAGTGCAGACCAGGCTTTAAAATAGGTATGTACAAGAACAGTCCATGTTCTAAACAATGAGACCTCTAGAGGTCATGTGTGTGCCAGTCTATTTTCCAGAGCATTCAGAAATGAAGGAATACCACAGACTTTATGCTTGGTTGTTTTTTTTAATTGTTTTATTTTTAAATGAGTGCAAAATGCACTTAGTTCTGGGTCTGGTTCCGTTCAATATTTTTATCAGTGATTTAGATAATGGCGTAGAGAGTACACTTATAAAATTTGCAGACAATACTAAGCTGGGAGGGGTTTCAAGTGTTTTGGAGGATAGGCTTAAAATTCAAAATGATCTGGACAAACTGGAGAAATGGTCTGAAGTAAATAGGATGAAATTCAATAAGGACAAATGCAAAATACTCCATTTAGGAACAATCAGTGTCATGCATACAAAATGGGAAATGACTGCTTAGGAAGGAGTACTGCAGAAAGAGATGTGGCCCTCATAGTGGATCACAATCTAAATATGGGTGAACAATGTAACACTGTTGCAAAAAAAAGTAGTCATCATCCTGGGATGTATTAGCAGGAATGTTGTAAGCAAGACACAAGAAGTAGTTACTCTGCTCTACTCCACACTGATTAGGCCTCAGCTGGAGTATTGTGTCCAGTTCTGGGCGCAACATTTCAGGAAAGATGTGGACAAATTGGAGAAAGTCCAGAGAAGAGCAACAAAAATGATTAAAGGTCTAGAAAACATGACCTATGAAGGAAGATTGAAAAAATTGGATTTGTTTAGTCTGGAGGAGAGAAGACCGAGAGGGGACATGATAACAGTTTTCAAGTACATAAAAGGTTGTTACAGGGAGGAGGGAGAAAAATTGTTCTCGCTAACCTCTGATGATAGGACAATAAGCAATGGGCTTAAATTGCAGCAAGGGCAGTTTAGGTTGGACATTAGGAAAAACTTCCTAACTGTCAGGGTGGTTAAGCACTGGAACAAATTGCCTAGGAAGACTGTGGAATCTCCATTATTGGAGATTTTTAAGAACAGGTTAGACAAACACCTGTAACGGATGGTCTAAATAATACTTAGTCCTGCCATGAGTGCAAGGACTTGGCTAGATGACCAGTCTACGTCCCTTCCAGTCCTATGATTCTACGATGTAGCTAGTGCTAAAGACATGGATGGTGAGTGAAACAAAGGCTTGGGGAGGCTAGCCCCCAGCCCAACCCACCCCTTCTGCCTGAGGCCCCGCCCCTTCCACCCCCAAAAACTCAGAGCCCCCCCGCAGCTGCCATCTGCCCCCTAGCCCCAGGTCCACAGGCCCCTCCCCAGCAATGGAGTGCTGGGTGGGCCAGTGGAATGCGGCCTGCCCCCAACCCCGGAGTGCTGAGTGGGTGCATGGGCGGTGCACAGCCCCCCCATGCCCTGGAGCACTGGGTGGGCAGCGCATGGCCACCCCCTCCCAGCACCAGGTGGGTGGCTGTGTGCACAATCCCCTCCTCCCCTCGGAGCACTGGGCGGTGTGCTCTCCCCTCAGCTCTGGGGGCCCCCCAATGCTGGGTGGCCCCTGCCACCCAAGGCCCAGCTGCCTTAGCCCCAGCAGGCTTCCCTTCTGGGAAGCAGAGCAGCCTGCCTGGTCTGGGGCCAACTAGCAGCAGGAGGGGCTTTGGGGTGGAGTGTGGGTGGGGCCAAGTTGGGCTGTTTCAGGAGGCACAGCCTTCCCCAGCCTATTATATGCACCACCCATGACTAAGGGGTTGCTTCTCTTCTGCTTTAGAAACAGAAAGCAATGGTGGTGGGGATGGTCACTGACTTGGCCCTGTGGTGGGAGAGAGAGAGTTGAAAAACACTTTTTATGTCAGAGGGCCTTCACCATGGCACACTGATGGCTATAGAAATTTGATCTGTCCAGTTGTGGTTTTAATAATGGTGTATTGGTATGTTCTGTTTTGTTGGTGCTAGCATGTCTCTGGTGGATCGGTGCCTTGTAAATAAAGGTATGTTTATAACAATCCTGAATAGGATTTGAGAAATGGGGATAGTATTTATTATAGAGAAATTCCTTCTCCTACTAGGCGTGTTGACTACAACTTGTGGAACCAGTGCTTTCAGCCAAAGATTGTTCATTCCTTTCAAAATTCAATTTAGATTTTTACTCTGGTGTGAATCCCTTCCTGGAGTGAAGTCGCAGTAGGAGTCTTGTACTATAGTAGCCATAACCAATAGGCAGAAAGCCATAGTTGGTCACAGGCTAATTATATTTCCTGGAATCTTGGATATGGAAACCTTGCCCACAATCAGAGCCGCACAGAAAAAAATGCCAAAACAGAGCATTCTGTGGTATAAAACGTACTGCCCCTAGTGTACAGAGTAATATGCTTACGCTGATTCCTACACAATGCCCACTTGTGGAGTTGAACACCAATGCTGTTAGTACGGAGGGGGGCCTAATAAGGGGCCAGTGACAGTAGCTCAGCTCAGGGAATAGGATTTGATAGTTCTGCAGCAACAAAGCATAAATCATTGTTTGGCTCCGTTACCCAGCAGCTATTAATGTTACATTTCTCGGTTTTGTAGTGGTGTATTTAAAACAATAACAACAACAACTAAAAATCTAGGTAATTATGCTCACTCAGATTTGTATGAATAATACTTCAAATCCATTCTATTAAACTATAAAATGGTGCAAGCACTCCTTCTGAAAATACATTTGTCTGTGAAACACTTCTTTTGGAGGGCATATGTAATACCTGAGGGATTAAAAAGGCTAAAATAAGATCTAAAAAGATAGGGACTCCTTATGAGATTACAACAATTCTATGGTTAGTCAAATTCTGCACTGAAACTGGTTACTATTAGTACTCAACGTGTGTATTTAGCATTAGAGAGGTGTATGGTGGTGCTTTATAGAAAGAGTAGAGATAGTCCTTGTCCCAATGATTTTACAATCTAATGCCCCAATTCTGCAAACACTTAAGCAGGTGCTGTACTTACAATGTGTAAAGAAGAAGCACCTGTATAAGTCATAGTGGTGTAATGGGAGCCAAAATTGAATACAAGGCAGGTAACTGAGATGAGAGTATATCAGGAAAGGGCAAGGGAGCCTGGGAGAGAGAAAGGAGCTAATATGTACAATATTCCATGGGACTGCTTGGATGGGACAGTATGTGTCCTATTCCTTCCTTCTTTCCACAGTTTAATTATTTTAACTTTCACTTATTTACAGGGATATCACAGGAGAGTTGATCTTGGCTTAGAGTTAATTCTGTCAAATATCTACTTTGGGTAAGACACTGGATGCTTATCATTAGTCCCCCAAATCCAGATCTGGGCATCTCTCACTAAAGTCACTGGGAGTTCCAGGGTGCTCAGCACGTTTGAAAATCAGGCCATTTACTGCGATGTCTAAATATGGATTTAGGAGCTTAATTTCAGTTGCTCATTTTTTAAAAATATTGACCTTTCAGCTGAAGCTCTGGGTTATCACTAGGGAAATAAACATAGAGACATAAGGGCCTATATATGTTGCAGAGATATGGATCTCTTCTTTCTTTTTAAAATGAATGAAATGTTAACTAATCTACAGATGGGAGGAAGAGAATATTCAGCCCAAGGTATGATCACACACCTCTGAGAGGGTGGGAGAGAGCTCAACAAAAAACACCTTGTAAGACTTCTACAGTCACCAGTCACCGAAGTCTTACCAGCTTTCATTAGTTTTATGGATTATGCTATCTCATCCTAAGTAATATCTTTCTAAGAGCAGTTTTATCTACAAGAGCAATTACCTAATTGTATGTTATTAAGAGAAAAGAATCTCATTCTGGTATCACGCTAGAAGTTCCAAGGTTCGCTATAAAATTGGGTGAAAATCTTATCAGCAATCTGTACAGTCATATGAAGTTTGTTGTTACTCCGCTAAATACTGTTCAGTGAATTCTGGCCCTGTTTAGAAGTCTAAGTGAATTAAGTTAGACAAACCAACTATTTGGTTTTTCATGAAACTTCTTCTGTTAGAGGATAAAAAGTGACACTTTTTTATCTTCACTCTTATTCAACCACACTAAGCCCAGTGTAATTTGACACTGTGATAAATTTCATCTCTTGACTATCTTAAACAAAGTGCATAAGAATATATTTTCCACTTAAATTTTGCAATCTTATATGCTAAAGAATTGTTACTTTTACTTTCTGTCTAGATTAATTATTTTGGCCTCTAAATATTAGTTGCTCTTCTTAAATTTTTCTTCTGATAATGTTTTCTGAGAATTTGGCCTCGAACAAAGACTCTCAGTATCTCAGATCCTGAAAATTGATGTAGAAGACTATTGATTAAATTCATTATTCATTTCAGGTTTAATCAGGAAGAATATCTTGGTTTTATAGTTAACTCTTAACTAGTTTTTAGTGTGACTTCTGGGAATCATGCTAGAAGGTTTTAATTTTACTGATAGGAGAATGAAACTTCTGTTGCACAAGTAATCTGAAGCTTCAGTGCTGCAATCAAGGGAAATAATCAGTCATGATCAGGATTGTTCATTATGCAGGAGTCTTTATTCCTACCCTGAAAGGACTGAAAACTCCCTGGGGTTCCCCTTGTGGATTTTTCTATAGATTTTCGTTTGTGAGGGTGGGGTTTGCCCCTTATGTTCCTCCATGATACAAATAAGGGATTTATTGCCACAAACCAGCAAATCCATCTTGGGGGAAATCCATGGATTTCTGGACTTTCCCCACAGCGGTCTTGTACTGCCATGCTCCCTTCTGGCCACTCATTGTCAACCTTCAGCTCCTGGGCAGTGCAGTTCCATAGGGTCTTCCCCAAGGCTACTATCCCTGGAAATCACATTATGCAGGAGGTCAAGAGTGCAAAAGTGGTACACGCACAATTTAATACTAACTCCGTCAGAATTAATTTGAGTGGAACTCTGTGACACTGGTGGCCAATGGCAAGCAGAGACCACGTGTCCTCTAGTCTCACACATGGCCTGTCCCTCTCCAGCTATGGTCTCAGATCCTTGCAAAGGGACGTCCACTGGGTTTCATAAGTGTCCATGCTGCAAAGGTGAGATTCCCTCTCTTATTGTCTGGCAGGGATCTGCTGGGTCCTTGTTCCCTCTGACCATGATTGGGTTGGGGACTTATTTCAGGGAGGTCTAGGAACATAAGAGTTGTTATAATGGATCAGATCATTATTATATCCAGTTTCCAGTGGTGTCCTTTGCCTGACGCTTCATTAAAATGTGAAAGGAAACCATAACTTACCTAGACAACTGTGTACTTGAGTTCAAATGCTGTAAGCTATAAGTGTGGTAAAAACTATCCCTGTGGTCATACAAATCTTTCAAGGGACAAGTAGACACAATCCATTACATTAAACAGGGAGTGGTCTGAGAGTTATATGATAATTAGTTGAGGATAATAACATTTAGCATTTAGATAGTTTTCCATTTTCACATACTTTGCAAACATTTAAATGGTGAATCTTTCCAACACATCTGTGAAGTAGGTAAATTATCATTATTGTATAGATGGAGAAATTGACTGAGAGATGGTAAGTGAATTACTTGAGGCCACAGGGAGTCAGTCATCACCCAGGATTATACAATGGTTATTGCTTGGGCCAGATCTTTGGATGCCTGATTATGGTAGGGTGACCAGACATCCCGATAAAATCGGGACTGTCTTGATTTTTAGTTATTTGTCCTGCATCCCTACCGATGCATGGTCGGGGTGCCATTTGTTCTGATATTGTGACTTTAGCCAATCCGGCTGCTTTTTTTTTTTTTGCTTCCCCCATGTGTCCCGATATTTTGTCCATTTCATCTGGTCACCCTAGATTATGGGTTATTTTGGGAGGGCAGAATATGAACATAACTAACAAGAATAATTTAGAGCAACCCTCAGGCTGCTCAGACACCATGGAGTGGGAGGCAACCATAGTCCAAAAACACCTTGGCAGGATCATACTGTCAAATTTATTTGTAAATATGCTATATGGTACATTCATCACAGTGAGAAGAGCTGCAATGCATGTACAAGTATATGCTAATTATTTTCCTCTTGTTGTTGGAAAAGTCTTCTCCTTGTCCCTTGGACACAAGGATGCTCCTCACTTCACTGGCTGTTCATATGGTCTGGATCCTGATTAACCTTTTGCCTTCTGTTTCCCATTAGGTGAGAAATTATTTTCAAGGCCTCTTTATTTTAATCATGTTATAGATTTATAAACTTTCATAAATTCTGCCCCTTTAAATCTTCATCGCTATAGAAAAATGGAATGCCAATTTCCTCACTTTCCTGACAGTGGGGACTATGCTGCCCCCTTGTGCATTCACTTCTAATGGAGCAAACACAGTGTCAGTCTGCTGGTCAGTTTAAAAGCAAAATGCATTGGGCAGGATTTCTCTCTTTCTCTCTTTCTCTCTCTCTCTCTCTCTCTCTCTCTCTCTCTCTCTCTCTCTCATATGATGATGGTGATAAACTAGAACTACTCCAGTATCTGAAATCAGGCATTCTCAAGCTTCTTCAGAATGTGGGCCACATCTTAACAGAAAGAATGGGTGAAGGGAACAACCTCATTTAGACCGTCTCCCTTCCCATTCACACTTGTACAATATCTCTGAGGCAACTACACCAAGTGCTTACACTGAAAGGTCATATTAGGAATGTATTCAGGTTTTTGTTTTTCTGTCATTCAATGTAACTTAGCAGCTGGATATGAGGAGGAGCCAATACCAGCTGCACCTGCTCCATGGACAACAATTTGGGACACTGTCATTTAGATCAAGGCCCAGATCCTCAAAGGTATTTAGGGAATTCCTTGGGAACTAGGTGCCTAAATGCCTTTTGAGGATTTGGGCCCAAGTGCTTATAATTGGTTTAGGTCCTCAAGCAAATGAGATAAAATACTGGGATTGTTTCTTACAGTAACAGATTTAGTTGTGTATTCTATCAGAACTCTGCAGATAAGTCGATTAGGACCCGTGGCGGGTTTACAATGGCGCCAGGGCTCCATGGAACCAGGCCCATGCTCAGAAGGGGCCCCGGCCTGCTCCGCTTGCACTGCGCTCTGAGACCCCGCTGGCTCCCTCCGCCCACCACTTGCTCCTCTCGGCCCACCCGCCAGCTGGCCGAGGTCTCCTCTCTGTCCCCTGGCCCCTCCGCCCCTGCTCCTCTCTGCCCCCTGGCCGGACACCAGTGCACCTCCGGCTCCGGGCAGTCTCTGTTTCCCACAACCTGTGGAGCCTTGCCAGTCTCCTAGAGCTGAGCTGCCTGGGACTGGTGCAGAAGGCTGGCCAGTCTCAGCCGGGGACAGGGGGGATGACAGTGTTGGGGGTTTGGCAGGGCCCCTCCAGGCAAGTGCATCTTGAGGGATCCTGGCCGGGGCAGACCCTGGCCTGGCTGATCATGCCACTCCCGAGGGGCTGGAGTGCTTCCTGGCTCTGGGCTACGCTGCTGGCTCAGCCTGGCAGACACAGTCGCCTCCCAGCAGGGCTGGTGAGTGTGGCCGGGAGGCAGGGCGTGGCGGAGTGGGTCTCCAGGGGTTGGGGCTGGGGTTGGGCTGAGGAGGCAGGGAAGATCTGTGTGTTGGGGCACTAGGGACTGGGGGTTCTATGTGGGGTGCTGGGCAGTTGTGGTGGGGCTGTGGGCAGGGGTGGTTTTGTGCAGGGTGCTGTGCATTTGTGGCGGAGGTCTGGGGGAGTACTGGGCATAGTGGGTCCAGGGAGGCTCTGGCCTTAGGGAGTTGGGCAGTTGTTGGGTGGACCCACCCCCAAGGGGAAGAGGCATGCTGGCAGAACACGGCCAGGTGGGCCACTGTGCATCTGTTAACTGCCGGTTTGTAAACAGTGCCCTCACACTGGGCTGGGTGGAGCCAGGCCGCCCCTGCCATGCCACGCCCCATTGACTCTGGTTGGCCCCTCGCTCTGGGGACTGACCTCCCTGCGCCATGCTCCATTGCCTCCATGGGGGCCCACAAATATGTTTCGCGCCAGGCCCACAAAAGGTTAATCTGGCCCTATTAGGGCAGAAATCTCACTGCTGAACAAGCCTCTAGCAGTAATTCTGTGGAGAGTGACAGGCCTTAAAGGGAACCAGTGTAAACACAGCAAAGCAGATTGTGACCCGAGTGAGCAGAACAGAATTCATCTGCATTTGAACAGTAACATGAGAGATAGCGACTCCATCTATCTGATTTCTGGATTGTGGATTGTGGCCTGCTTTAATAAAATGTTTTGCCTTTTCACCCTGGATATCTTTTATAACTATTTATGTATAGTGACCATGCACAGAATAGATACACAACTGAAGCAAGACCTCAGTTAATCTAAAAGAGAGTACCTGAGCTGCATAGAATGGATTGGATCTATGAACATTACTCTGTTTATCACCCTTATGTCTGCCACACCTGTGCTTGATTGATGATGCTGTTGCTAATCAATGTTTGGACCTGGTCTGAGTGAACAGTTATTGTAGCCTCTGACATAGAAGCAGTTTGCTTAGCAATAAGTACAGCTTACTGTAAAATGCGTTCAGGTCTGTTCATTCTTTTCACTGTTCCTTACATGTTTGTTTTAATGTATTAGTGTCTAGTTACTGTTGCTTTGATTCTATCACTTTATTGAAAAAATGTGACTCTTTTCATAGTTGCCAATTTTTCAAAGTTCATTTTCTTAACAGATGATTGCAATCTGCTTTCTTTATCCTCTTCTCATTCTGTTAGTTGGTTCTAATCTATATCTTCTGATCAGTAGATCCCTTAACGCTAATAAACAACTCTTATTTGTCTTACATTGCCCATATCTAGGATTGAAATGCAGTGGATCACCTCAAATCTTATTTAGTACTCCACAGAGTCAGGAAGGAAACAGCCTTGTATGTCAAGCAACATTGTTTTTTTCTCAGTGGTTGTACTGCTGTCATCCCATTCACTGATCACAGTATCTAGTTCTTCTGCATAGCTCCCACCATTAAAGTATGCAGAGTAAACCTTTATGCTGTATTGCTATAGATTTTGTACATATATTTCATTTCTTATTTGCACATAGGCTATATTTTAAACAGTTAGAACCCAGAGCTGTAAGTGTGCAAGCAAAAGAAGTATCTTATGTTAATGGTTTAAAATGTGCCTGTTCAGTGCTGTGGGAACATACAAATATCTAAAATACGACAGTAACTTAAGAGCAGTGCCCCCTGGGTCTCTCCAAATCCTAAACTCTCTTATGCTCAGTGGGAACATGTGTGTGCAAATTGGTACTTGTACAGGTACTACCTGTTTCATGCCCAGATGCCCATTTTGCACATGCAGATATATATTTTACACACACTGTTACACATTTGTGTGCACTCATGGATATTCTCACACTCTGGCCCCTAATAGCTTCTCCTCACTGATTTATATATTACTCCAGTCCTCAAATTCTCATCTTAATGTAAACTCTGTCTTTGTCTTTTAAGAGCCTAGTCATTATCTGCTTGATTTAAGCAAAGTTCAAATTATCCCAATTACACTAAATTCCTCTTCTAAAAACACTTGGGCAGCAGTTCTATAACTGTGTTCCATGGTTCTTGGATTTCTGGAGTGAAATAATTGCTTACACAGAGATGCCTTTTGTTTCTTTTGTTTACAAAATGATCATCGTGCTGTTTTTTCCACTCTGCCTTCACCTTATTATTTCTTTCTGGTTTCATTAAAACAGAAGCTTTCATTTAGATTTTTTTCTTAGTGTCCTTTGTATTCCTTTCTCTTCAACCATTATTAAAAACCATGCAAAGGGAGGGCTTGCTGGGGACAAGATCTGTGACATCTGTGGCCATCAGAATTACCCCTCTTGATGGCCCCTCCCCACTGTCAAGCTGATGAATTAAAACAAACCTGCAGACCACCTCTAACAACAGGGTCCAACTCTGTGAGAAAATGGTGCTGCTTCCCTCTTCCTTCACACTTACCTGACCTCATAGACCCAGGCCTAATGAAAATCTAAACCTAGTGCTTGACAACTCCTCTGAGAGCGTTTTTCTCCAATCCCACCTCTTTCTGGTTCTCCTAAACTGCTGGACGGCTCCATATCTCGTGGGTTAACAGGGTGTACTGGGGCAACCTGGATGTTGGTATTTCTTAGATGGAGTTGGATAGAAGATGCAACTGAAAAGGACCTAGGGGTTACAGTGGACGAGAAGCTGGATATAAGTCAACAGTGTGCCCTTGTAGCCAAGAAGGCCAATGGCATTTTGGGATGTATAAGTAGGGGCATTGCCAGCAGATTGAGGGACGTGATCGTTCTCCTCTATTCGACATTGGTGAGGCCTCATCTGGAGTACTGTGTCCAGTTTTGGGCCCCACACTTCAAGAAGGATGTGGAAAAATTGGAGAGAGTCCAGCGGAGGGCACCAAAAATGATTGGGGACTGGAACACATGACTTACGAGGAGAGGCTGAGGGAACTGGGATTGTTTAGTCTGCAGAAGAGAAGAATGAGGGGAGATTTGATAGCTGCTTTCAATGACCTGAAAGGGGGTTCCAAAGAGGATGGATCTAGACTATTCTCAGTGGTAGCGGATGACAGGACAAGGAGTAATGGTCTCAAGTTGCAGTGGGGGAGATTTAGGTTGGATATTAGGAAAAACTTTTTCACTAGGAGGGTGGTGAAACAGTGGAATGCGTTACCTAGGGAGGTGGTGGAATCTCCTTCCTTAGAAGTTTTTAAGGTCAGGCTTGACAAAGCCCTGGCTGGGATGATTTAATTGGGGATCGGTCTTGCTTTGAGCAGGGGGTTGGACTAGATGACCTCCTGAGGTCCCTTCCAACCCTGATATTCTATGATTCTATGATTCTAATGAACTTTATTTAAATAAATGTCAGGTTCGTTAAGGCCAAAGACGGGCCTGGTATCCGTTAGACATTGTATTCAGCTCTATCCTAGAAGCCTCATAGTTGCCTCATTACACCCCTCATACTAATTGTCCATGGAGAGGGCCTATAACATTTCAATGGATAATGAGGCCTGGGCAGGGGGTGAGTGAGGACTCCAAGTGTTTTTTTCCTTTTCAACATATTCTTACAGCCTGTGCTTATGCAAGGTTGTTCAGACTGTAGCCTGTAGATTTTTTTTGTCTGTAGAGAAAGACGTTTTTCTCAGGGAACTACATTCCTGATTTTGATTGTTTTTGTGGGAGTCTGAGGAGGAAACCGGCCTTTCACTTTTGCTAAGCAATGAAATATTCAAGATGCACCTGTCAAATATTCTGTGTTTCCATGAAGCCACAAACACTTGATTTTCCTCAGTTATTCACAACCCTATTTTAAAGCAGTGTTTTATTCCATTCTGTGCGCACACTACTTTGCCATTAAAGGCATTCTTATGAGCAGTGGTGCTGCTTGTGTCTTTTTAGAGTATTGCTCCCCAGCTTCCTGACTCATTCTGCTCTGCAGTGACAGGATGGCTCAGGTGCCCTTTGCTTGGCTGCAAACATACTGTTCTTCCCCACAACCATGAATTTCACACTTATAGGAGAGAATTTTGCCCATATCACATAGACACAATGTTAGTAATTTTTCAGCAAGAAACCCAACAATGCAGCTTTCTGAACTAGAGAGTAAAATATTTTGGGGAAAAAAACCCAAAAGTTGCTCTATGTTAGCTAGAGAAGACTACAGAGAAAATAGGCCAAGAAATTCCCACCACGAGACACCTCATAGGCTCAGACTTGCCACAAATGTTTAGGGCTTTTTGTACATATCAACAGTTACAGGCTAGAAAAATTAATGAATAGACAAGTAACAAATATTACAAAAGAGATTGTCCTGGAAAGATTAGAATCAAGGATGGAAAACCTTTGAAGGCCACCAAGAAAACCAGCCAAGAGTAATTTGTTACTTACAATTGTGCCTTTTCGTTGTCATGTAATATTATTAGGTTATTTCTGAATATCTTTCTGCCAGACCTGTTCGCTAGCTCTGAGCACAGCTTGTGGTGTCAGAATGTTATATTGTCCCTCACTTTAAATCTTGTCTTGAAACCTTCCTTCTCCCTTTAGCTTATGTTTATGGTGCATGAAAGGCATATATATAAATGGCTTGTATTATACAGCATATATTCCTTAGATATGTTCCTTGGCACAGTATATCAGTAATCTTGGTACTTGGTAATCAGTATAAGCCTGATTATGACACCTCCCTTTAACTTCATCAGAATAAGAAAGAAAGAAAATTCTCCAAATTATTGAGATCTGAAGAAAATATTTCTGGCATGTCCAAAACCATAGACTCATAGGACTGGAAGGGATGTTGAGAGGACTGCTAGTCCCATGAACTCAAGGCAGGAAAACTGATGCACCAAGTGAGACTTGAACTCACAACCCCAGCAATACTCCACCCTATACTGCTCTGTAAGTACTGTGCCCTAACCAGTTGTGCTACTTGAACACGTTATAAAGAAATAAACATTATAAATAAATCAAATAAACCATTTCTGAGTTACAGGTAGAGGATTTAACAATAGCACAGAAAGGCTGTGGTCTTTTATGATTCCAGAATTGTTCTCCCAATTTTTTTTAAAAAAAGAAAAGGAGTACTTGTGGCACCTTAGAGACTAACCAATTTATTTGAGCATGAGCTTTTTTTTTGTTACTAGTAAATCAAAGGCAATTAAATCCAGGAAGTTCAAAATAGCCTTATCAGTTCAGTCTCAGTGAGAGCTCATATAAACATAGAAATGTAGGGCTGGAAGTGACCTTAAGAGGTCATCTAGGCTCTAGACCATCTTCAGCGCTGAGGCAGGCCCAAGTACATCTAGACCATCCCTGACAGGTGTTTGTCTAAGCTAGTATTAAAATCCTCCAGTGATGGGGATTCTACAACCTCCTTTGGTAACCTGTTTCAGAATTTAACTGTCACAGAAAATGTTAAGTATCAGGGGGTAGCCGTATTAATCTGTATCCACAAAAACAACAACAAAACCGTATTAGTCTGTATCCACAAAAACAACAAAAAAAAAACGCACTGGAAGCCTACTTTCATCGTCTCCTACTCAAGGAATATTTTCAACACACCACTGAACAGTGCACTGACCCAGAGGAATCCTCCTACCAACACTACAAGAAGAAGAATTCTGCGTGGACTCCTCCTGACAGTCGAAATGACAGACTGGACTTCTACAGAGAGTGCTTCTGCAGATGTGCACAGGCTTAAATTGTGAACAAACAGCATCACTTCCCCCATAATCTCAGCCGTACAGAATGCAACACCATCCACAGCCTCAGAAACAACTCTGACATCATAATCAAAGGGGCTGACAAAGGAGGTGCTGTAGTCATAAAGAACAGGTCGGATTAGAACAGGAGGCTGCCAGGCAACTCTCCAACACCACATTCTACAGGCTACTATCCTCTGATCCCACTGAGGAGTACCAAAAGAAACTACACCATCTGCTCAAGAAACTCCCTGCTACAGCACAGGAACAAATCTACACAGACACACCCCCAGAGCCCCGACCAGGGGTATTCTATCTGCTACCCAAGATCCATAAACCTGGAAACCCTGGACGCCCCATCATCTCAGGTATTGGGACTCTTACAGCAGGATTATCTGGCTATTTGGACTCTCTCCTCAGATCCTATGCTACCAGTACTCCTAGCTATCTTCGAGACACCACCTACTTCCTGAGGAAACTACAATGCATTGGTGATCTTCCTGAAAACACCATCCTGGCCACCATGGATGCAGAAGTTCTTTACACCAATATTCCACATGAGGATGGACTACAAGCTGTCAAGAACAGTATCCCTGATGAGGCCACGGCATACCTGGTGGCTGAGCTTTGTGACTTTGTCCTCACCGACACCATTTCAGATTTGGGGACAACTTATACCTTCAAGTCAGTGGCGCTGCTATGGGTACCCGCATGGCCCTACAGTATGCCAACATTTTTATGGCTGACTTAGAACAACACTTTCTCAGCTCTCATCCCCTAGTCCCCCTCCTCCACTTGCGCTACATTGATGACATCATCATATGGACCAACAGGAAGGAGGCTCTTGAAGCATTCCACCTGAATTTCAACAATTTCCATCCCACCATCAACCTCAGCCTGGACCAGTCCACACAAAAGATCCACTTCCTGGACACTACAGTGCAAATAAGAGATGGTCACATAAACACCACCCTATACCAGAAACCTACTGACCACTATACTTACCTACATGCCTCCAGCTTCCATCCAGGACACATCACATGATCCATTATCTACAGCCAAGTCCTAAGATACAACCGAATTTGCTCCAATCCCTCAGACAGAGACAAACACCTACAAGATCTTTATCAAGCATTTTTAAAACTAAAATACCCACCTGGGGAAGTGAGGAAAAAGATTGACAGAGCGAGACGGATACCCAGAAATCACCTACTACAGGATAGGCCCAACAAGGAAAATAACAGAACACCACTTGCCAACACGTACAGCCCCCAGCTAAAACCCTTCCAGCACATTATCAATGATCTACAACCTATACTGGAAAACGATCCCTCACTCTTCCAGACCGTGGGAGGCAGGCCAGTCCTCGCTTACAGACAGCCTCATAACTGAAGCAAATACTCACCCGCAACTACACACCACACCACAGAAACACTAACCCAGGAACCAATCCCTGTAGCAAACCTCGTTGCCTACTCTGTCTCCATATCTACTATAGCGACACCATCAGAGGACCCAACCACATCAGCCACACCATCAGAGGCTCATTCACCTGCACGTCTACTAATGTTATATATGCCATCATGTGTCAGCAATGCCCCTCTGACATGTACATTGGCCAAACCGGACAGTCCCTACGTAAAAGAATATATGGACACAAATCGGACATCAGGAATGGTAACAGACAAAAGCCAGTAGGAGAACACTTCAATCTTCCTGGACATTCTATAAAAGATTGAAAAGTACCTATACTTGGACAAAAAAACTTCAGAAACAGACTTCAAAGAGAAACAGCAGAACTAAAATTCATTTGCAAATTTAATACCATTAATTTGGGCTTGAATAGGGACTGGGAGTGGCTGGATCACTTCAAAAGCAGCTTTGCCTCTCCTGGAATTGACACCCCCTCATCTATTATTGGGAGTGGACTACATCCACCTTGATTGAATTGACCCCTTCAACACTGGTTCTCCACTTGTGAGGTAACTCCTTTCCCTTCATGTGTCATTATATAATGCCTGCATCTGTAATTTTCACTCTATGCATCTGAAGAAGTGGGTTTTTTACCCACAAAAGCTTATGCCCAAATAAATCTGTTAGTCTTCAAGGTGCCACCGGACCCCTTGTTGTTTTTATAGAAAATGTTGTCTAATAGCTCACTTAAATCTCTCTTGCTGCAGATTAAGCTGATTACTTCTTGTCCCACGTTCAGCGGACATGGAGAACAGTTGGTCACCATCCTCCTTATAACAGCCCGTAACATATTTAAAGACTATCAGGTCCCTGCTCAGTCATCTTTTCTCAAGACAAAACATACTCAGTTTTTTAACCTTTCTTCATAGGTCAAGTTTTCTAAACATTTTATCATTTTTGTCCTCTGGACTCTCAATTTGTCCACAGCTTTTCTAAAGTGTGGCATTTAAAACTGGACACAGGACTCCAGCTGAGGCCTCACCAGTGCTGAATACAGTGGAACAATTCCCTCCTGTGTCTTTATATGATATTTCTGCTAATGCACCGCAGAATGATATTTGCCTCTTTTTGCAGCTGCATCACATTGTTGGCTCTTATTGCATTTGTGATCCACTGTAAGCCCAGATCCTCTTTGGCAGTACTACTGCGTAGCCAGTTATTCCCCATGTTGTAGTTTTGCATTTGATTTTTCCTTCAGAAGTGTAGTACTTTGCACTTGTGTTTATTGAATTTCATCTTTTTAATTTCAGACCAACTATCTAATTTATCAGGTCATTTTAAATTCTAATCCTCTCTGCCGAAGTTCTTGCATCCCCTCTCAGCTTGGTGTCATCTGCAAATTTTATAAGCATAGGCTTCAATCCATTATCCAATTCAATAATGAAAATATTGAATAGTACCATACCCAGGACACACCCCTGAGGAGCTCCACTAGATACAGCCTCCTAGTTGTGCACCCATCTTATATTACATCATCTAGACCACATTTCCCTAGTTTGTCATGTGGAACTGTCATAAGCCTTAAGAAATCAAGATATATCACATCTACTGCTTCCCACCCCTCCACTAGGCCAGTAGCCCTGTCAAAGAAGGAATCTAGGTTGGTTTGGCATGATTTGTTCTTGAAAAATACATGTCAGCTACTATTATCACCCTATTATCCTCTAGGTGCTTAACAATTGATTGTTTAATAATTTGTTCCAGAAACTTTCCAGGTACAGCTCAGGCAGCCTAACTTCAGTAATTCCCTGAGTCCTCTTTGTTCCCCTTATTTAAAGCTAGGTAATATGTTTAACCTTCACCGGTCCTTTGGGTCGTCACCTGACCTCCATGAGTTCTTAAAGATAATCGCTAATGGTTCTGAGATTGTGTCAGCTAGTTCCTTAAATACCTGAGAGTGAATTTCATCAGGCCTTGCTAACCTGAATACATCTAACTTATCTAAATATTCTTTAATGTGTTCTTTCCCTGTTCTGGCTTGTGTTTCTTCTCCCGTGTTGTTAATATTAATGGTGTTAAGTATCTGGTTACAATTAACCTTTTTAGTGATGACTGAAGCAAAATAGGCATTAAACACCTGAGCCTTATTGTTGCCATCCATTATTATTCTCCTGGTAAGTAGTCTTCATTTTTCTTATTCCTAATGTATTTATAGAACCTTTTCTTGTTTTTGTTTGTCCTTTGCTAGGTGTAGCTCATTTTGTGTCTTAGCCTTCCTGATATTGTCCCTACGTGCTTGTGCAATTCTAGTGTACTCATTCTTAGAACTTTTGTCCATGCTTCCACTTTTTGTAGGATTCCTTTTTGATTTCCAGGTCATTAAAGAACTCTTGGTACAGCTATATTGACCTGTTAATATTCTTCCTGTCTTTCCCTAGCATTGGGATAATTTGATATTGCGCCTTTAATATTGTCTCTTTGGGAAACTGCCAGCTCTCCTGAACTCCTTTTCCTCTTAGCTTGTCTTCCCAGGGGACCTTATAGAATATCATAGAATCATAGAATATCAGCGTTGGAAGGGACCTCAGGAGGTCATCTAGTCCAACCCCCTGCTCAAAGCAGGACCAATCCCCAATTAAATCATCCCAGCCAGGGCTTTGTCAAGCCTGACCTTAAAAACTTCTAAGGACGGAGATTCTACCACCTCCCTAGGTAACGCATTCCAGTGTTTCACCACCCTCTTAGTGAAAAAGTTTTTCCTAATATCCAACCTAAACCTCCCCCACTGCAACTTGAGACCATTACTCCTTGTCCTGTCCTCTTCTACCACTGAGAATAGTCTAGAACCATCCTCTCTGGAACCACCTCTCAGGTAGTTGAAAGCAGCTATCAAATCCCCTCTCATTCTTCTCTTCTGCAGACTAAACAATCCCAGTTCCCTCAGCCTCTCTTCATAAGTCATGTGTTCCAGACCCCTAATCATTTTTGTTGCCCTTTGCTGGACTCTCTTCAATTTAACCACAATTTAATTTCTTGTAGTGTGGGGCCCAAAACTGGACACAGTACTCCAGATGAGGCCTCTCCAATGTCGAATAGAGGGGGATGATCACGTCCCTCGATCTGCTTGCTATGCCCCTACTTATACATCCCAAAATGCCATTGGCCTTCTTGGCTACAAGGGCACACTGTTGACTCATATCCAGTTTCTCGTCCACTGTCACCCCTAGGTCCTTTTCCGCAGAACTGCTGCCTAGCCATTCGGTCCCTAGTCTGTAGCTGTGCATTGGGTTCTTCCATCCTAAGTGCAGGACCCTGCACTTATCCTTATTGAACCTCATCAGATTTCTTTTGGCCCAATCCTCCAATTTGTCTAGGTCCCTCTGTATCCTATCCCTGCCCTCCAGCATATCTACCACTCCTCCCAGTTTAGTATCATCCGCAAATTTGCTGAGAGTGCAATCCACACCATCCTCCAGATCATTTATGAAGATATTGAACAAAACCGGCCCCAGGACCGACCCCTGGGGCACTCCACTTGACACCGGCTGCCAACTAGACATGGAGCCATTGATCACTACCCGCTGAGCCCGACAATCTAGCCAACTTTCTACCCACCTTACAGTGCATTCATCTAGCCCATACTTCTTTAACTTGCTGACAAGAATACTGTGGGAGACCGTGTCAAAAGCTTTGCTAAAGTCAAGACACAATACATCCACTGCTTTCCCTTCATCCACAGAACCAGTAATCTCATCATAGAAGGCAATTAGATTAGTCAGGCATGACCTTCCCTTGGTGAATCCATGCTGACTGTTCCTGATCACTTTCCTCTCATGTAAGTGCTTCAGGATTGATTCTTTGAGGACCTGCTCCATGATTTTTCCGGGGACTGAGGTGAGGCTGACTGGCCTGTAGTTCCCAGGATCCTCCTTCTTCCCTTTTTTAAAGATTGGCATTACATTAGCCTTTTTCCAGTCATCCGGGACTTCCCCCTTTCACCACGAGTTTTCAAAGATAACCTTACCTACTAGTTCTCTGAGTCTGTAAAGTCTCCTTTTTTTTATGAAGTCCATTGTCCTTATTCTGCCGCTCTCACTCCTTTCTTTCCTTAGAATCATTAAGTCTGTAATTTCATGATCACTTTCACCCATGTTGCCTTCCACCTTCAGATTCTCAACCAATTCGTCAGAATCAAGTCTAAAATGGCTGTCCCCCGGTTACTTCCTCCACCTTCTGAAACAAAGAAGTTGTTCCCAATACATTACAAGAACTTACTGGACATTTTTTGTGTCTTCCATATTACTTTTCCAACAGATGTCAGGGTAGTTAAAGTCCTGCATTACTTCCAGTTCTTGTGTTTGGCTATTTCTGTTATTTGTTCTAGAAATGTTTCATCTACTGCCTCCTCCTAACACTGGTGGTCTATAGTAGAGCCCCATCATAATGTTACCCCAGTTATTTTTCCCTTTTATCTTCACCCAGAGACTTTTAATTGGTCTGCACCTCCAGTAGGATGTGAGAGGCAAAGAATCACTTTTTTGAATATGGATTAACATTTTTTTTCAAGTTACTCAGTCATAGTCCTTAATAGAGAAAATCGTCTATGTGGATTATAGATGATATGAAAACCTCTGCAAATGTTACAAAGATCATCCAATATAATTCAAAAAGCAAAATTAAGAACACAGTCCTGTGAGGTGTTGGGTACCTGCTAAAACACGCAACACCAGGTGGATTAAGCAGGCAGATGAGGAGCCAGGAAGCAAACCTTTCACACATTGCTAGGAACTCACGCTGGAAAAGGAAGAATCTACTGGAACTTTCACATCCTTCCCTCGCATGAGGGAGAGGTGGCAATGACATTACTGTGACTCACCTTTGTTGAGCAGGCTTTACATAGGACACCAATGTTTTTTCTATTAATTTAGAAAATGATGTGGAGCGATTGTGCAAATGCCCGGAAAGAATTAGAAGAAGAAGTGAATGAAGGCTGACGGATCAGGCACAGAGGGAATGCACCTGGGGTTCTGGCAGCATATGTGAGCTCTGTCTTTGCCCAGAAACTGTCTTTGGAGAGGAACTAGTAGGAGTAGAATGAATTGACATGACAAAGCTGTAGTTAAACCAGTTAGGAGTTCTTAGGCCAAATGTATTGATTCATAGATTATAAAACCATAAAGAGCCATTGTGATCATCTAGTCTGACCGCCTGTATAACATAAGCTGTTGGACTTCCTTATTAACTGGGACAGAGAGGCAGCACTAGTGCAGAAAGGATATGCTTGTTGCAATAAGTGACATTTTAAAATTCTAAACTTAAGAATCTCCCCATCCCCCACAATTAGGTTTGATGTCACTCATCCACACCCAGCTTCCCACTCTCCTCATTCATATTTCAGTTTCATTCTTACAAAAATACTGACATCCATAATGATGATTGTGCTTTTAACAGATGGGTCCACGTTGGGGTCGACTCTGGGACACAATGCCACCCAAGGCTTCTGGGGAGAATGCTCACTATTGAGGGTGCTGCATGATTTCCAGTTTTCTGCCCGCTCTCTCCCCTTTGTGGATTAGCCAAGTGCCATCCACCATGTGACCGGTAAAATGTGGCTGTCAGGATATTGAGCTGAAGCTGTGGTTCTACACGTTTAGAAAGTTGACAGTGTTTTAGGGCTTGATCCAAAGCCTGTTGAAGTAAATGGGAGGCTTTCTATCGACTTCAGTGGGCTTTGGATCAAGACTGCAGTGTCTTTAAAAACACACTTTTCACTGTCAGTTGTTATTTCGTGGTAGCGCCCTTTAATCCTTAATTGACTGGACTGTAGCAAAAGGCCATTCAGAGCCTTACTAATATAATGCATCTTACAAAGATAGCATATACTAAAATATAAGAATACAGCCAAAGAGGATAGAAAGCAGAAAATCTCCCTGGAAATTCCTTGCATGTTGGCTAACCCCCATCAGACTTTTAAGGAAATTTCCGCTGATTGTCACTAAAATCCTCACAGATTTCTATTGTTCCTTTGAATTATGTGTGGTAGCATATGCTTACAAAGCATCTACAAATATAATCTTATGGGCATTAAGGGCTAATGTGAGGTAAGCTGTATGATCGTGGGAAGACATTGCCAAGTGTCTTGCAAGTCTTCCCCTTCTGTTGGTACATTTTGACTTTCTTGTCTGATCAGATGCTGCTAGCCTTTGCTACTATCAGATCTGTTCTCTCCCTTGTGGCAACATCTCAGATGCAGTGCCTAACCCATCACAATACAATATACTACTTACCTGTCCATTGGCACCAACGTTTTCTTTGAAAAATTAGGGTGTTCTTAAGATAAGGCAACAATAAAAACGTGTCATTGCTTCCAAGAGCAACATGGTATCTGATAGCCTCCTATTAGTTCCATGTACGTAATGACTGTTGCTTTTACACAAGCAGTGGATCAGCAAGCTCCACTTCCAGAAAGTTGTTAATAATATCCTGCTTGCAAAAGCAAATAGTATAATCCTCATCCTAAGTGAGATTTACATTACTGACATCCTAAATGCCGAGGCTGAAATAAAATTATCAGGATTGCCAAGACAGAGTTTTTGAGCTGGAGAAATAAAATTTGGTTATCAAATGGTGGGTTTTCCTAGCCTAAACTTTTTTTTCTTTTGGACAAACTGTAATTTAATCACCGCCACAATGACATAACAGTCACCTCCTTGTGTAAAAAAGGATTATATGTCTCAGTTTATCTTGCCACACAGATCACATGGTCAGAATTGCTTGCAAAATGTGGAAAAACTAGTTTAAAGTGAGCGATGCACCAATGGCTGTACATTTCGTATTCTCTCTCCTGTGTATACCAACCGTAAGGACAGAACAGAGTAACCAGAAAGTTTGCTTTCTCATGGGGTGGATTTAAATTAATAATAATAATAAAAAAGTTGAAAGCAGCTCCTATCCTTGGCAAATATAACCCTTTAAAATCTCTCTGCTGTCCATGGCCCAACCTCAAATAAACAATATGCGAAAAAATATTGCTCATGTAGATGAAAGCTGAAAGGGCATATGCAGAACAAGTTTCATGCACCTGATTAATTGCAAAATAGTCTGATGGCTGTTTCAGTCGACTATATACACTGTTTATTTACAAAAAGAAAAGGAGTACTTGTGGCACCTTAGAGACTAACCAATTTATTAGAGCATAAGCTTTCGTGAGCTACAGTCTCTAAGGTGCCACAAGTTAGTCTCTAAGGTGCCACAAGTACTCCTTTTCTTTTTGCGAATACAGACTAACACGGCTGTTACTCTGAAAACTGTTTATTTAGTTGGCATATGCAATCTGGTCAAGCCACGCCACAGCATTCTTATCAATGATGTTCAAGGCACGAAGACCTCCAGGAAGTTGTTTGTCGTGGCTTGTGGCTGCTCACACTGACATAGTGGACTGTCTCTAAAACACCACTGAAATTTTGCTGCAGCACAAATTCCATGTCCGGTACAAAACTGGTTCAGAAGGCTCCATTGCCTTCACGGTAAATCAAACCTGGGTTGACACTGAGTGGGGTCTGAGACAAGATCATTAATTGTCACTTATTCTGTGGACCATGCATCCTGTACCACAAATCCCTCACCCAGTAAATTTATCCACAACAGGCAATGGGAGGGCAGATGACCATATGATGGATTAGACAAGTCTTTAATTAATGGTAGATGTGGCATATCATGCAATTTCATCATAAGCTTTGCTACGCTTTCCTCTCTGCGAACACTGGGTGGGCAATATTGCAGATATTCCATATACACCATTCCATATACACCACATGGATTATATTCAGATCATAGCATAAATTTGTAGTGGTGCCAGGGAAGTTGATGTGAGATCATTTATGTGTGGGATCAGACCCTGATCAGAATCAGACCCTACAGTGTCGCTGTCTCTGTCATACTTAATTTTTATATTGTTCTCTATAGTTCCAGGACTCAAATGGAGAAGTTATGGGCACGCACACCCCCAGTGAACCTAGCAGGACCTGCAGGTGCTCAGCATTTTAGAGAATCAAGCCCTCCGAGTGGTTACAGGCACCTCACCACACCTGGGTGAGATAGGCAGGTATTATCCTTATTACATATTTTCACACCACAGATGGAGAAACGGGCACAGAAATGTGAAACTACTTGCCCAAGGTCACATAGCAAGTCAGTGGCAGAGCTGGAATTAGAGCTCAGAAATTTGGCTCCCAGTCTGTGATCCATATTCTGTTCAGATAATACGTGAAGCATAATGTTGAGGGACTGTTGGGCATGAAAGGGCTGAGGAGTGTACACAGTTACTGAGACAATTGGTGGTTTAGTAAGATTAAAGTTTCTGGAGAACAGAATGATCAATTAGTTTGTTTAAATATTTTTTTTTTCTGACAGGGCTCTGCTGTTAGGTTATTAACAGTTTACTATTTCTTGCAAGAACTCTTCAGAGAAAACTTGCACTATTTAAAAATGTTCTCTTTATTGACAGTTCCAAAGAGTACGATTCACACAAACAATTTCAAAAGAATAGCTTGCAGCAGCTGCACAAAATCTCTCTCACATCCCAGGAAGGGGAGCACACTGAAATCCATTGCACTTGAGCCAAAACCCTGATTCTATTGCTGCTGAAGCTTGTGTTTTGAACTTGTCTATAGTTGAGCTAGTATGTGAATATGTTACTCATTATTTTTTTGGGAGTGGACATACATCCAAATAAAAGGGGAGGAAGCTGGGAAAGGTAGCTTTCAGGACACACTGCATGGACCTATCCTGCTCAGCGGAACTCTAAAAGTTTGAAAGACAGGAAACATTTATTCATTCAGTTCACCCCTGCATACCAGCATCAAGCCTATGTCTCACTTAAGTTCCATTTAAGCCTCATATGAGTAAACAGTGAAGCTCATTAGAGAATTACGATTTGTAATTACAATTAGTAGTTTTGAGCCCATTAGTGGTGGCAGCAGCAGCCATTTTGGCAACTAGTGCCACTGCCCAGCACCCATACAGAAGCCCAATATCAGATTTTTTTTAAACAGTCTCCATCCTGTTTTAATATTTGGCTTAGTAATAATAAAAATGTGGCTGTTTACATTGTAAACATTTTCATATGTGTATTTACATTACTGCCACCCACTGAAAAGAACCAGAATTTCTGTAATGTAAGTCATATGCAATATATTCCTAACAGCTAACAGAAATTCTCTTATGAATATATTGCATATGACTTACATTACAGAAATTCTGGTTCTTTTCAGTGGGTGGCAGTAATGTAAAATCCTCACTTGTGATTTTGGAGCAAGAGGACATGACTTCTATCCAGACTGAGGAGACAGAACAGCACTAAAGTAGCTCGGTTTATTTCTCGCCCACAGGATCCAGAGAATGGTGATGCATAGTAGCTCTTTCTGAAGGGATCTCATTTGTAGGATCCCACAAAAATCAGTTCTGTCTACCTTCCTCCTCAATAATTACATGAAGCCACTTGGAGAGCTAGTGAAATATCATGGGCTCAGCTAAGGCCAGTGCAGCCAGATAATGTTTTCAGTCCCCTCTGAGGCTGTTTCTGAGCTGATTGGTATGTAGTCAGGCAGCTGCTAGCCTTCAAGTTGAGGGACTAGTGGGCACAGGCCTAGCAGATGATACAAGGAAATCACCAAACCTGCGTATCTGCCACCATTCCTACTAGGAGCATGTAGGGGGTGCATCAGTTAGTCCATACCCCCACAGTACACCGCACTGGTTGCTCCAGCAGCAGAGCACAAGAGAGGAGAGACAAGGAGGTGGGACCAAACTTGTGTGGTGCTAAATGGGAGTTCCCATCACAGCTGTTGTTCATCTCTCTCATCATTGGTTCCTACCCAGCTCCAGGTCCAGCCCTGTGTTTGAAGAGCCAGTATTGGGAGGAAGCCTAGAACCCAGTTTGCCCCATCATAGCCTGGGGGACCTACTCCCCACAGGAACCAGTGAGGAGAGCTCCAATAGTGAGGGAGTCCTGCCCAAATAGGAACAAAAAGGTACCTCTTCTCTAACCAATCATCCCAACAACCACCATAGGAGATCCACTCTCCACCTGAGCAGCCACTCCACAGCCAGAGGCCTCAGGACAACACCCCTGGCACTGGCAGATTAAAGAATTTTGGGGCCCTGTGCACTATGGAAATTGGGCCTCCCCCACCTTCCTTAAAGCGGCCCTGCCCCATACATATCCCGCCCCACACAGACCCCAGAATGCCCCTCTCCTTATCCACACACAGCCCATCGAATGCCACTTCTGCCCATCATATCCCGACACCCCCACACATCCCAGTAGCCCTGACCTATATCTTGCTCACCACAGCCCCCAACACCTCAGCCCCATTGTCATAGCCCGCAACATCTCTCACTCACCCCTAACGTCCTGGCTCCCAACATCCCCCACTTGACCCCCAGCCCTTCACCCACCACCCCCAGGACCTTCTTGGCCACTCACCAACTCTCGTGCCTGATCCCAGCCACCCAACTATGTTTGTGCCCATAACCTGCTCCATACTCACATGGCCCCGTGCTGCTCAAGTTTGGCCTCGCCACCTCTCTGTCATGACTGAGGGGTGGCTGGGCTAAATTTGAGTGAGTGGCTTTGCAATCTGGCACACGGGGTTGCAGCACCTCTCAGATTTCTTTTTATTTTTCTCTCAGTGGTCAAGAGTCCAAACTCCCCTGAGATGGGAACCCTGTGCAAGTACACTGAGTGCACATTGGTTAATCTGGATCTGCTTGTCACCATGGTGTCTGCAGGACACCTGTCTGCCATTGTTGTTCTCATGATCAACTGCCAGGTTAGGGGAGCTAACTAGAGACACTTCCATGAGATGCTGGGGAGGGGAAATGTGGTGGCTTGAGGGGTCGTAGGAGAGGAGTGAAGTTGATGTTTATGTATTGGGGGGGAGAGCATGATATCTAGGAAATGTCACATGTTCAGGGTATAGAGATTACAGAAACCAAGCACACAGTGGTTGGGGTGAATGCAACAGTTTTATTTCCCAATTACACATACTCTTACCTCTTTGCTGTGTGCCCCCTAGTGGTCACTCTAAACTTCACAACGAACACCTGATGGGCTCTGTGGTTTTGAGGGGGGAAGAATTGCTGAGCAGGGAGGGACAGAGCCAAGGAACAGCAGCTTTCTGTGATATCATCCATCTACAAAACCATAGGGGGTTTTTTCTGTTTTTTTTTTTTTTCTGGGTAAGACATGGCCTTGTCAACCTTAATTTACGTGGATTTCTGCTCCATAATGTCATCTTCTCTCTTCCCTTCCCCAAGGCGTGGCTGGTATCAGGGGGCCCAAAGAAATCAGGTGGGACACTGGGCCTCAGCCTGGATGCCTCTATCCTCCACAGATGCCCCAAGAACTGTATGATTTCCTATGTAGAATTTGGAATGTGTGAGGCGGAACACCCTGCCCACAGGGAGTGGAACCTCTGTCGCCAAACCCATGGAGTTTTCTAACTTTCAGTTTCCCATGTCCCCACTTGGTCACCCTTTTTACATGTCAGGTTATGATTTATTCCTAAAATACTCTCCATGGGAATTCAGCATATACTTGAAAAATCATTCATTAGATCATAAAACCTGACTTCTGGTTTTTAGATTCACATCAGTGAACACACTCTCTGCTATACCTTTTTGCATATGGCCTAACATATATTTTGTCAGGTTTCAAAGTAGCAGCCATGTTAGTCTGTATCCGCAAAAAGAAAAGGAGTTCTTGTGGCACCTTAGAGACTAACAAATTTATTTGACCATAAGCTTTCGTGAGCTACAGCTCACTTCATTGGATGCATTTGGTGTGTATTTTTTGAGCTCTGGTAATGATACTATATAGATAATGTGTTGCAATGCAGAAATGGTATTACTCCATTTGACTTTCTGATGAATCTATATTCTTGTTAACTGTAGTATGGCTGTATTTTTGTGTGTACTGTTTGTGTCAGGAAAATAATAAGGTATATTAAAAATCAATTGAAATTTATAACTAGTAGAAAAACTTTGAAAAAATGTTATTATTCAGGATAGAAGTATTCAAAAAGAAATAACATCAACTTGGCAGAGGCTTTAATTGGCTCAGCAACCATGAACCCAATATTGTATTTGAACCAAGCCTAATTCAGGAAGGTCATCTTACAAACACAACTGTTTCAGTGGCACTTTTTATGTTAATATCCTCAGTATGACTCAGCCAGATTTGAACCTTATGATAGGTTAATCATTAATTAAGAGCTTACAAAACTGGGAAAAGATGCTAGCAAGCTAGAGAAACAAGAAACTCTTGTAAATGTTTCTCTTTTAAAAGATCAGAATGCTTATAAAATGTACAGCTTGTAGTTTTATTTTAATAATTAAAAAGGATCTGATGCAAAGAAGTTAAGGGAATATTCCATTAGAGCCCCAATGTCACTCTTTACAGTAAAACAACTGTTCATCTCTCTGGGAAGAGCACTTGATTTTAAAGTTAACAGAAAACTATGTTGTAGGTATTAGCACAGCTTTTCTTTGCAAACTCAATATTCTTCAGCATAAATGTAGGTGGGACACTAACTGGGGACTAATTGTGGTGGAGTCAGTGCACTGATTGGAGAAATCAAAAATGAACCTCACCTACGGAACGTGCACACTCCAAGGTCACAATAGCTCCCAAATATCACTCAGAACAGCCAGGGCAAAATTCTGCCTGTGCCTCCCTGCTCCCTTAACATCATACAATAGTTGGTATGAGAATGATTAAAGGATTGGAAAACATACTATATTGAGCTCCTTGAGTAACAGACTCAAAGAGCGCAATCTGTTTGGTTTAACAAAGAGAAGGGTAAGTGATGACTTGATCACAATCTAAAAGTACTTAGATGGGGAACAGAAATTTAATAACAGAGGGCTCTTTAATTTACCAGAAAAAAGTATAACAAAATCCAATGCCTGGAAGTTGAAGCTAGACGAATTTCAGACCAGAAATAGCACGTAATTTTTAACAGTAAGGTTGATTATCTATTGGAACAATTGCCCAAGGGTTGGAGTAGATTTTCCATCACCGGCAATTTTAAAATCAAGATTGGATGTTTTTCCAAAAGATATGCTCTAGTTCAAACAAGAATTAAGTCAGAGCAGCCCTATGGCCTTCATTATGGAGGAGGTCACACTAGATCACTGACTTTATAATTTGTTAATCTACAATGTGGATGGCTCTCTGGCTCTGAAACCTGTTTTCAGCATCATATTGATTAGTCATGCTGTGAGCAGGTTTAATTGACCTGCTACAGAAAATGACTGCTGGAGCAGGTGGACCATCCAGACTTGACCTGCCAGGGTTGCTAATGCTGGTGTGCAATGGTTAGTGCCCGTGTACAGGTGCAGCTGTGCTGGTGTTAACAGCGGTGGGAATTTTTAGGAAACAATTCCTACCACAGATATGGCTAAAGAACCCTACTGGAGGGTTCCTCTAACAGTTTGTATTCAAGACTATTTTTGGTTCTTACGTTGCACTGATAACCAGGGTATGTGAGCAAAGGTTCCCAGCCATTATTCCATCATGCTAAGGGTCAGGTGAGTTATAAAAACATTTGCTTTCACATGATGGGTGTAACTGCATGTGACGTGTTTATGCAGTTGATATCCTTCTCCTTGGATGTAGGACTTCTCATTTATTAGTACTGATTCTTCCCTGGGTGCCTGCAACTCTCATTGCTCTAATCACTCCAGGTCTGGTCACTCTGCAGTTTGATTCTGTTCCCCCTGTGTTTGCTTTTCCTCCAATTTTGGCATCTTCAGTAAATTTGGCCACAGATGAATGTGCACGCACATGCACACACACCGAGAGAGAAGAAGACGGAGACTCTCTAAAAGTCTACGCAGAAACCCAAACAGATATAGGCAAAATTAGCGCATTCCGTTCAGGGGGGGACCCTGCTTGAAGACTGACATATGCAGAACTGAAACACTATAGGATAGCAAGACTACCCTGGGTTTCAGTAGTGCATGCTTCACGGTGACAGAAAAGCCTCACAGGACCTTTTGCAAGTATAAGACTCAGAGGGATAGATCAGCGGTTCTCAACCAGGGGTCTGGGGCCCCCTGGAAGGCTGCGAGCAGGTTTCAGGGGGTCTGCCAGAATAAATCAGAGAGCAGAGCTGATGTTAGACTCGCTGGCTGAAAGCCAAAGCCCGAGCAACTTAGCTTTGCAGGGCCCCCTGGGGGGTGGGGCCTTAGGCAGTTGCCCTGCTTGGTACACCCTAATGCTGGCCCTGGCTTTTAATCTTCTGGATATGCAGAAAAACAATTGTGGCACAGGTGGGCCATGGAATTTTTATAGCATGTTTCGGGGGCCTCAGAAAGAGGCCATGGAGTGATTCATTTGTAGATCTGATTCAGGTCGGTACTGACAAAAAGTTGTTGTCATGGTGGTTTGATAGTTTATGTGAAATGAGTTGTTGGCTTCAGCCCAGTTCCTACACAGGTGTCTAGGTTACAAAGGCAGTCATGGGAGTAAGGCAAAGACTGAATTGGCACAGAGTCTTAACTATCACCTGACACTTAAAAGTATTTGGGGGTTCTGAGACCATGAGGAGAACATGGTAGCGCTGCTGCCTGCTTTGAGGAAGGCTTTGGCCTGCAGGGCTGCCAGACAGCCTTTTACAGCCATGAAAATTAACTTTTAAAAAGGAAACTATATATATTGAGAAGACATGCAGAGAAGGGACAAATATATGAAAGATCAGTATCTCTTTTTCTTTAAATATCTGCGCACAAATTTAGTGCAAATGAGAAAAACAAAGGAAGGACCGATAGCCCTGACCTGCGACAGGCGTAGTAAATGCAGCCAATATGTTAGTTTCCCTATGCCAGTCTGCCAATATGTTTCACTTTTAGTGCTGCCCTAACACCGCTGCTATTGCAAAGACTGCCAGTCAGCGCACCCAACTGTGTGGTAGTTTTGTGTTGTGGATAAATGGAAATTAAGGTCAGACACCAAACTCATCTCCGTCTGTGTCCAGAGAAGGAATTTAACCAAGAGATGAAAAATTATATGGCCTAATCCAAGTCCCACTGAAATCAGTGGAAAGACTCCCATTACCTTCAGTGGGAGTTGGATTGGGGCCCATAGTTGGTATGTTCTGCTCAGGGATTAAAGTAAGGGAGAGCAGTGGAGCAGCACATCTCCCCTTTCTCTACTAAAAACTGTGTGTGCTCCGTTCCTCCTTGTCTGGTGCTGCTAAAAATATAGAGAGCGCTCCCCCAACTCTGGCTGTGTGGGAAGAGCCTCCTCTTTCAGTTTACTTTCGCCACAAATTCTACTCAGTTCACACATTTGCCCCACTTCTTTTGCAAATAATTGGAGAGAATGGATCACATGCAACAGCTTTTTCTCTGTGACTAAACCTGGCAAGCGTTTTAAAATGAAGTAACAATACCTGTTTTTAAAGAATGCTTTATTTACTACATCCTAGGAATGTACCATAAGTGGAGCAAGAACTAAATAAACTCAGAAGTTTTAAACAATACAAAGAACAGAGATATAGTAAAACACCCAAAATACTAGCACTTCTGAAAATGAGGCACGCTAATATATGTATATATTTTTATATACATATATATTTCTTTGTATAGTTTGTTCTTAACCTAACAGTGTTCACATTTCAAGTCATAAACTTACCTCAGTAGTGTACATGAAATGGTGGAGAAACAGGTATAAAGACAGACCACAGGTGGGAGGCTCAGAGATACCTAACTGACTGTACTACCAACTTTTGGCCCCAGTCTTGCCATTGGAACTGCTAGCACAGACCCCGGAGCCCATGAAGAACCCCAGTCATCAAGGCCATTTGTTTTTAAAGTATCTTGCTGTCTGCCATGTTAGGATATCATCTCCTTCTTTATTTTTGTTGCACATAATATACAGGCATATGTAAAATACAGTAAGAACTCTAGTTGCTGTTTAAACTAAAGACCTTGGAATGGATCATGTCCTCTGCTTCTGCAAGCAGAGGAGACTTGGATCTGGGTGGATCCCTCTTGGTGGGCACAGAAATTTGGGCAGGGGAGTGATGGCTTCAACATTGTCCCTCCCACCATCTCTCCACTGCTGGAGCTTGCCAAGGTTTTGGTGGAGGGGCTGGGATGTGGTGAAACAGGGTATCAACCCACATTTCATTGTATCATCCTCTGCTGACCTAATGGGTTTCTATGCAGCAATCCAGTCAGATGTTGAAGCTGCATGAAGTGGCATTACTCATGCTGGGTCTTATCTATGGCCACTGCTCAGCATGAGATGACTTAACCAAAGGCTGGAGACGTGGGAACCATTTCCCACCTCCGCTGGGCTGGGGTTTCTATTCCCCACTGATTCCCGTGAGAGATTGGTTTTGAAGGCTGCCCATTCCATGCAATCAAGCCCTTGGATAACACTCCAGCTGGGTTGGGCCTAAGGTGTAGGTGCATTTTTGGAAAGGTTGGAACATGTGATAAAACTCTCCGGGGAAGGAGCATTAGGGGCGGAGTCTGATTTAATAGTTAACTTCCTCACCGTACTTCTGATAATAGTTAAATAGCATTAAATATAACAGAGTGTTGCTGAGTGAAAAACAGTGGCCCAACTTAAGTTGAGAAAGTACATATTAGGTGGTCACTTAATTTAGTTAGATATGATCTGAAATTGCTGTCCGTGGGCAAAACATGCCTTTATTGTATGGACCTATAGTTGGTTCTTAAATTAAAAAAGAAAGCAAAATTGTTTATTCACTACCCTATTGCACACCACACTTCATTAGAGTTGTCTTGGCAAAGCTGATGCACTTCATAAAGTGAGTGAGCTATTCTTTTGACATTTTACTGTATTTTACATTCACTGCATTACTAAATAAAAGCCTTTAAACAGGCCACAAAACACTGCAATAATATATTTACTTCTTAATAAAACAAACTTTTTAATAACATTGAAATAAAATGTTTTTTTGTTTTGTTTTGTGGCAAACCACATACCATGTAAATTAGCAACATAAAATGACTTTAAAAATGTATATTAGAAGATATTTACAAACTCTATTTCTTAAATTCATAGGGCTTTAGTCTCTGTCTTCCCTGATGTGAATGCATAACTCCAATTAATGCTAATGGGAATTAGGTCTGAAAGGGAGAATGGGAAGGAGGCTAGCCCCATTTTATTAAGTACAATATCACTAACACCCCTAGTACCTTAGAAATTTTGCATGAAACATGATGAAGCTACAGGTAAATAATGCAGTACTTCCTGCTGACAAAAGCACATTTGGCCCTGTCTAAAATATCATACATTCTCTGTCACTACAACTTACACGTCAAAAGAATAAAATAAAGAGCATTTAAAAAGAAACTAGGTTTTATACTGGAAGAAGATCTAAGTCAAGATACCTCTCATGAAATATTAGATACCCTGAGCATGTGCTCAGGGACGGACCTAGAAGTGACTTCAATAAATATAAAAGCCAGATGTTATGGAAAACACAGCAGCCTCTTCTTTAGCTAAAACAATTCACTTAATCATGCTTTAAAGAGGTTTGTTTTATGAGTTTGTTTTTTTAAATAGATGTTTGTTGCTTGTGAGTTTTGATAGTGATAAACAAACTGTGCTAATGCCAGCACAAAATGCAGAGGTCTCGCTCATTTTCAAATTGCACTTTCCAGTATAACTTTTTAAATAAGATACTTGTTGTTTTAAACAAAAACAAACAAAAATCTAATGTATGTATTCTTTAAATATTGAAAATATTCTTCAAAATATATTGTTTATACATTTCCTAGCTGCTCAGATGTGCTTTTTTAATATATATATATAGTTGATATATTATTAAAGGCACTACAAAATAGAATTCTCTGGAGTGCAGAAGTTACTAAAAAATAACCTTCATACCACAAATATATTGAAAATATAATTGCTTAAAAAAAACCCACCCAAAAAACCCCCTTTGCAATCCCACTACTGTGTATAAATTTGTATGGGCAATGGGCTTAATGCATATAGGTCACTTAGAAATGTATGAATACAGGTATATTAAATTTTAAAAATATCCTAAAAAATTAGTGAAAATGTCACATATATAAAATATTTCAAACACAATATTTGATAACATTCTTCACTTTCAGGTTTTTTTTTCAGTTTACTGAGTCCAAACATATTCTTTTGCAGTAGGTTCTTTCTTCATAAATAGTAAAGTGTTCCTTCAGTGTTTGTCCCTCTCCCCTCCCCCCCCCACTGTCTGATAGTCTCAGTATGTCTGGTAGACATCATGTATTGGAACCTGGATTGTTGCAGTAGGAAATGCCTGAGGTATATAGCCGGCATATCCTCCATACGCTGCTGCTGCTGCTGCGGCGGCGTTCTTCTGTAGTGTGGCTATAGTTGCTGTTGTTGCAGCAGGAGCTGCAAACGGAACATAACTTGCACCATAAATCCCTGCAGCAGGAATTCTCTGAATATTTGGAGCCATGGTGTACACTGGAGTTATGGGGCGACCCTAGGGACAAAAAATTGGCATTTAACCTTCCAACTCACAGACTTTATTCAGTCACTAGCAATCTAATCTACTAGGCCGAGTATAATTATTCCACACATTAAAGGATTCACTTCAGTTTTTTAAAGTTGAGGAAGGATGGTCTTGTGGTGAAGTCTTAGGACTGAGAGTTAGGAGATGGTAGATTTGATTCTGCTGGCAAGAATGGGCCTGTAAGGGTAGAGACTGCATGTCATGGGTGATGCGGGGAAGGCAGGCCAGTGAAGCCATGTGCATCGCCTGCTCTTCCAGGGGACCTGGAACCAACAAGCACAGGCCAGAAAGTAGGCTGGGCCAATTGTGGAGGGAGGGAGCTAGAGCACAAGGGTGATGTCACTTTTGTCTTTGACTCTGTCTGGCTCCTCAGCTACTATTACGTTACACTTTAACTTCTTGTCTCTGCCTGTATTACTGCCCCTTCCCATTTATCCTCTCTTGTCAAACTTTGTGTTGCCCCTCACCTCCTCCGCTCCACCAGTGTTCCCAGCCTTGTCTGCTCATTTTCAGCTGCCCCAACGGTCACTTTCGTGCCTTCTTCCACATGGCCCTTATGCATAGTTCAACCTCCCCATCCATATATACTTCCCTCTTAAAGATGCATTTCTGCCACATGGCCCATAGTGAATCTAGCTGACTTGTTTACAAAAAGACAGAACTCCCTAAACTCTGTCTACATTTCTGTCTTTTCTTGAGCACTTCAGGGCAGGGACTGTCCCTTCTCGAATGTCTGTAAAGTACCTAGTGCATCCTACATGAACAGATATCTCTCAGGTGGTTTTCGCCAGTAGGGCTTCTGTGGAGTTCCAAAGGTAACTTGAAGCTGCTTTCCTCCACTGCCTGCCTTCACCTAAGGGTCCATTCCCCACTCTGGTACCACTGCCCTAGCTGGTGCAGGAGGTGTCAGTTCTCTCAGCACCCATGGGGCAAATCAAGTTCCTGGGCTCTGTTCCTCATTGTGACACAGGACAAGTCACTGGGCCTCAATTCTGTAAGATGGGTGTAATAATACTTTTCCTAACTCATTGCTTGTTGTGGGGCTAAATTCATTCATGCTTATGAAACATCTGAGATTCTTGTATAGAAGGTGCTACTGAAGTGCAAAGTATTAGTAATGCCTCCCCTTGCCCCGTTCACCTTCTGAAGTCTCACGACTTGTTTCCAAAGAGCTTTGCAAATCAGTGTTATGGCAAGAAGTTTACTTAGATTGTAAGATCTGTGGGGGCAGGGACAGTCTTTTTGTTTTGTATTTGTACAGCGCCTGGCCCAGTGGTGTCCTGGCCTGGGACTGGGGCTGCAGGACAAATAAGTAATAATAAAAAGGAAGGAATTTGTTTTGCAAATGTTACTGTGCCCAAAGAGTCTGTCACAATGTAATTACACAGAGTCACTCTGGAGCTGTAGTAGTCTGTGTCTTTTTTTCCCCCCACTATTAACATAATAAATGGAAATGGAACTACAAAAAAAGTCCCTATGTCATATCAAAATAAACCCTTACAGATCCAGCCAGTGCCATAGCTTGATGGTGGCCTTCCCAGGAGAGGGTTTCAGGATGGATTCCCATCCTGGTTTCTTGCTCCCTGACTGGACTGGCACTGCTGCAGAGGCAACACCAACAGCCTTTTAGGGAAGCATTTCAGCACTGTCAATAGAGAATAGCCAGTCGGTTATAGGAATGATGCTAGCAGGCTTCAAAGGGTGAGCTATATATTTCTTCTTAGTAGTGACTATGATAATGGCATGTGAAGGTTGGTGTGGCTAGAGCAGTAAAAAACAAAACAAAACACCTCAAGCTGAGAAGGGATTTGGGGTTGTGTCTAGTCCCACATGCACAAAAGTGGCAAAACAGGGTTTTTTTTTTAAATGTTATGTAAGTCCAGTTTCCACTTGCTGACCTAAAGACTCCCCAGAATAAGTGCTAAAAGTGCCGTAACTGTATTTTATTCTGTTGAACATGAATTCTCTCATCCTATGTCAGACTTAAGAGCTTTTTACTATTTGCAAAGATCTTCTTAATTGTTGCAATTACACATTGCGCTGCTATAGCACCTTCCGTTAGAAGATCCCAAAGTGCTTTAGAAACGTTACTGAATTTATTCTCGCAATACTCTGGGGAGATAGGGAAGGGTAATTACCACCGTTTGACAGACTGGGTAAGTGAAGTACAGACTAGTTAATGTTGCACAGCAACTCTGTAGTAAAGCCAAGGCATGACTACCAAAGTAGTAGTGCTTTAACCACTTTCCTTTTTCTCCGTGGCCAATATGCTTCCCTGCCCTGCGCTAGATGGAATGAAAAAATAAATTCAAATGAAATGGAAAAAGACCCCAAACTGAAGGGGGAGCCAGTGTTTCAAGTGTCTCAGCTCTTCCCACTCCCAAGCCCAAGGAGACCCTAGCATAGCATCAGGGCACCCCGTTCTGGCAGAGGCATGCTGAGGCAGTAGCACAGAACACCCCTTTTGAGATTTAGCTGATCTGGGCGATAGTTCATGTGACTCCTACTTTACCTGTGTGGGGCTAAGCAATTCAGTGCCGTGTGAGACGACTGTCAAGGTAGGGCTGTTTTTTTTAGTCTAATAACTCAACAATCTCCCTTTAAACTGTGGCATGGCAAGAGGCCAGGGTTTCAACGTACCAAGGTAAGCTTAGCAAGGACTACGTGCTGAATTTACCTGGAAAGGTGGAGGGGTTGAAACTGCAGGTATAACAGCTCCTGCTGCCGCTGCTGCTGCTGCTGCTGCCGCCGCCGCGCTGGCTGGATCCTGCTGGACAGCAATGGGATTGATCATATGTTCCACTGTGTGGATTTTGCCATCTTCCATCATCTTGGCTGCTGGAGCTGCCTGAAACATGGAGTACTGGGCCCCAATAGCAGGGATTGCCACTAGAACAGACCAAATGCACAAAAACATATTGGAGTTGCGTCCACAGTGCTTTCTTTCCAAGGTAAAGGAAACCTCTCTCGCAAGGTAATTTACACCAGTGGTTCTCAAAGCCGGTCCGCCGCTTGTTCAGGGAAAGCCCCTGGCGGGCCGGACCGGCTTGTTTAACTGCTGTGTCCACAGGTTCGGCCAATCACAGCTCCCACTGGCCGCGGTTCGCCGCTCCAGGCCAATGGGGGCTGCGGGAAGCGGCACCTGCGGACGTGGCAGGTAAACAAGCTGGTCCGGCGCGCCAGGGGCTTTCCCTGAACAAGCGGAGGTCCAGTTTTGAGAACCACTGATTTACACCATGCTCATCACTGTGATATACAACATACAAGGTCTTAGGGGTGCTTCTCAATTCATTTGTAAATTACTATAAATATTTCAAGGTGTGCTCATAGACTCAGTACTACAATTTTGTATGTACTGCATAGTTTTCAAACACTTTTATCTCAATGGGCTCTTAAAGCAGGACCTTCCCCCTGCGTGAGGGTCACACTGAAAACTTGCCAGGAAACTGGAAGGCTACATCAAATTTACAGAAATCTGTTCAGATTACAGTTGTCCTCATTTAGTGGCCTAAGGAGATAAGTTGGAGCATGCAGTGCTCCATCTTGATCTTAGTTACTGCCTCTGAGATCAAGGTGGGAGTATTGCTTGTTGGGACCTGAAGTTTCCATAGGCAGAATTGCTGTATGAAAAGAAGAGTGTGATCTGTATTGTGTAACTTTGTGGGTAGCTGTTGGCCTATAGGCTTCACTTTAGCCAACTCTGCACTATAGTTACTTACTATAGTATATTTTTCTGGCTTAACTTAGCTGCACAAATTTCATCACATCTTTCTATTTGACTCTGGTCTCAGCTTATTTATTTAATCTAAAAAAAAATCTTACACCTTTTTTCTCATGTCAAAAAGCAGGTAACTTGCAATAAATAGAAGAACAAGGGGAAAGAGCTATGAACAGTGAGAGTTATACATGCAAGGCCTGTGAGTCTGTACCCATTTCTGAATGGAGTTTGGCTGCATTGCTTAGGAAGCAAATTTGTCCTGCTGAAAATCTCCAGCAATCACATGTGTGATTCTGTGTGTTCCTCAAAATTTACAGTCAGCTTTTGATTAATTAACCTTTCAACAATAAATTTATAGATAACTGAGTGACTACTTATTACAGATGGCTCGAGGAGGTGATGTTTGGATTGGGATCTGAATTAGCTTTAGGCAACAGATCAGGTCTGAAGCCAAATCAAGGTTTGGTTTCAATGGTGTTGAAATCTTGCAAGAGTTTATTCCAAACTGGCAGAAATCATGAGAGATCAGCTGTTCTGTTTTCCACCATTTTGGTTTAAAAAAACAACAACCCAACTTCACAAGAATACCTCTTTTTATAAGATTTTGACCACACATTAACAGGGATCAGAAATTAGCCCTTTCCATTTAGAACTGGATCTGGAACCAGTACCACAGAGGCAGGTTTGGATCTAGGGATTTGAATCCAAACCTTCCTAAAATCTGGAAATATGTGAACTCAGGAGTCTGCTTTTGGCCTATCTTTGGAGTTCTAATAAATTAGACAGATACCGTCAATAAATATTTACTAGGTAAGACGATAGTGTGTATATCAAAAATCATTTTTCAAGTAATCTTTAGAAATACCTGAAACTCCTAAGATGTATTCACAATTATGAAGGGTGGGGACGCTCCCTCTGAGAACTGACATTTTGCCCAGAGAGTCTGAGGATATAGGTTAATTTATCTCAAATCTTTCTTTGAAAACAGACCTCATCTTTGAAAATCATCTACTTTTGTCATGCAAATACTAAGCTGAATGCCTCTTTTCTCAAACTACATCATCAAACTGTCAAGATGGCATCTTCCTTTAGGAGTGTTCACCTTTTTTTATTTTATTTAAGGTAAGTACATATCTTAAAAGTGATTTCCACTTATTTGTAATTGATTATTAGAGAATTTCATAATGTTACAACTACAATCAAGTACATTTTTACTGTAACATCAGTGGTGTTTTATTAGTAGTATGTCTGTTACAGTTCGGATTACACTGTAGGGAAAGTGCATGATTACTTTTTTCAGTGGCTCACCCTGGTCACTTGAATGCAGATTCTACCTCATAATAGTTAGCCCAAACAGAAATCTATTCAACCAGGGTCTTGCGGACTTCCACAACTTCATTCTAGCCACTACCATTTTCTCCTATAAACACCAAGGGCTAGATTCTCAGCTGCACCCAGCTTCCACAGGATGTTGCGAAGGGGGTGGTGGAAAGGAACTAGTTGCTGTTCCCTGATCCTGAGGCTGGTTCTCCACTAGCCCCAGTGTAACTTAGAACAGCCTAGAGGCTGTCCTAAAGTTTGTCGGCTAGTAATAGCACCTAAGGGGCTATCTGCTAGCCAGGAATTGCTGGAGCACTGTGTGATCTGGCCATCCCGTTCCTGCTCTACCATAATCCTAAACTGGAGGCTCCAGGAGAGTGGCACAGAAACCAGAGCTGCCAGCTCCGTGCCAGCTAGGGACTCTCCCACACCAAGGAAATCCTCACATAGGGAGATCTGCCTGCTTCCCAACCCCTTTGTCTTCTAGATGTCTATATTCCTGGGGCCAAGTCACCCCGATGTAGTCACTTAACATCAAAGGAGATAAACAGGGAGCAATGTGACCCCTAGTCTTCATTCTCTAGCAAACAGAGCAGCAGGCTCTGAAACCAGCAGCTGTGTTGCTATACGGTTAGACCCAGAGAGGACACCTAGGTGTGGGACTATCTTGTTCCTTTGGCCTGTGGAGTCCACACAAGTGATCATTGCTAGTAACCCTCAGTGAGTGGTGCCGGAGAATGCATTTGCTGCCTCACATTTGTAGAGAGGATAGTGATTGTCAGATTTTAATAGAACGATTGGCCAAACTCAGCAGGAAGAATACAGACCTACTGGTCCCAGCCACAAAAATATCCTAAGTATCACCAAAGCTGGTTGGGTGGGGTGTTAATTTACCCAAACCAATCTGAATCTAAAAAAGTTCAAGCTCAGTTCAAAGAACGGGCTGAATTTCAAGCCTCTTTATTCTCCCCACCCACCTCCCAACAGGTTTGCCCAACCTAGTAATTATACTAACCTGCACCAGGTTTAATGGCAACTGGATTGACAGCAGACAACTCCAAATTGGGTACAAGCTCATATCCTTTTTCTTGCTGTTTTCCTTTCCCTTCGTGGTATCTGCTATATATGCCACGGCCTGCAGAATATCCCCCCAGATAAGAGCCTCTGGGGCCAGGGGCTCTGTTGCCAGCTGCACCTCGCCCTCTGCCTCTTATGCTGCCTGCTTATAATAACAACATAACAAAATAAGGATGAATAACACAGTAACAGCAATGGGGGAAATATTAACACCCCCACATACAGGCATTCGGATAGTAATAAGCTATCTGAAGTTAGAATAGCTGAATTTGAATGACTCTGTTCTTGAAAACAAAGGGAATCTTGCTTGAATCAGGAATGCACAAGCAGACAATGCATTTTCTGGTGTTCATGGTACTTTTCGTTGCACGACTAGCTTATAGTGGTATAGTTCAGACTTCGGTGTTCTCTGGAATTTATTAATAATGTTGAAATAATAATAATTTATATCCACAATTTTGCAAATGTTACTATGGTGCTTTTGGTCATGTGATGTAGTGATAGTTTTATGGCAGATTGTTTGGGTATTCAGACCAGGGGTGATGGAATTTTCCTAAAAGGAGAGGGGGTGGGGGCATGAGGCCCCTCCTCTTCCCCCCAAAGCCCTGCCCCCTGGCCAAGCCAGAAACCAGACCCAGGCCGGGGAACCTGGGCCTCTCCACCTGCCCAGGGTGGGGAGCCCTAGAGCAGCCCCCAGCCCATGTCCCCACCTCCTGGGCCTCCCTCTGAGGACAGATGGAGGGTCCACAGCTCCCTACAGCTGCACGCATGGCTCTTACCCTGACTTGGCTCTGGCTTCTGGCCTGGCCTGGGGGCAGGGCCTGGGGGGGCCAATGAGCTACAGGCAAGCCATGGTAAGAGCCACCCGGGCAGCTGTGGGGAGCTGCAGAACCTCCATTTGCCCTGGGCAGGGGACCTGAGGGGCAGGGACATGGGCTGGAGGCTGCTTTCGGGGCCCTCCACCTTGGGCCAGTGGATGGTCTGTAGCTCCCTACAGCTGCCCAGGCTCCCCGGGCTGGGCTCCAGCTTCCGGCCTGGCCAGTGCTGACGCCTTGGTGGGTGGGGAGGAAGAGAGGAGAGGCAGGGGGCTGGGTCCATGGCAAAAAGTGGGAGGGCCAGGCCCATCCACTTTCAAAAGTGGGAGGGCCATGGCCCCTTGCCCACCCCCTGTTCTGGTGCCTCTGATTCAGACATCCAATTAACTGATTCCTATTCCTGTAGAAATAGTTGCAGATATCAATCAGGAGATTGAGTTGAGGCTGGAACTTTTGACCAGTTAGGGTTTACAAATATTTCTGTATTTATATAGGTGGTAAAAGAATAAGATCATGCTTATTGTTAAACTGAACTTGGCTGGGAAATACATTTTCAGTAAATTATATTCTCTGTAATGGCAGTACAAAACCACTTGCAATTATAAATGTCAGTTATAATTGTTGCAATTTAAGCCTGAATGATTAATTTTTTTGTTAATTTTTAATATATAGAATTCAATAACAATTAAATTCCAATAGTAAGAATAATATGTCTAACTTATATAGTACTGTTCATCAACAGATCTCAAAGCTTTTCGTAAAGGAGGGTACAGTATGATCAGTTTTTTACAGATGCAGTAACTGAGGCATAGAGAGTTTATGGCTAAGGTTTTCAAAGGCATCCTGTAATTTTGGATGCCTATTTTGAGATACCTAGGATCTGATTTTTTCAGAGCACCCAGCGCTGTAGCTGAAGCCAAAGGGAGGTGCAGATGTACAACACTTTGGATAATTATACTCAAGAAGTCTGGTACTTAAACTATAGAAAACTTCTGTTACTTGCCCAGGGTAATACAACAGTAATAGAAGTTAGATCTCCTGATTCCCAATCCTGTGTTCTGTCCACTAGTGCACCCCTACCTTACACCTGTCTGCATATTAGAAAGGCATTGTCAAAAGAAAAATATCTTCAATATACTAGCATTAATAAAGTAAGACTGAGTATAATTATGACGAACTGTGCTGCAAAGGTAAGTTAAGAAAAATATAAAACGTGTCATCTGTTACCTTTTAAAACAGATTCATGCCTCCTCACGCCCTTGAAAGCAAAGCTGGCAATAATGCCCCCAAATTAGATTATGTTCAACTGTGCTTACTAACCTTTCACAAAGTAATCTCGGTTGGGACCGATCAGAGCATTGTATGGATATCCATAATATGCTAGTGTATACGGATCACAAGAGTAAACATAATTGGGTTGCTGAGTTACTTCTGTTGTTGCTGCTGCTGCTGCTCCTCCTTTAGCTGCTTTCTGATAACGAGTGTACTGCTCTTTGTCTACTGGTTTGGCCAAGGTAACTTCCAGGCATGAGCCTTCAAGTTCAGTGCCATTGAGGTTGTTCATGGCATGAACTGCATCTTCCCTGCTTGTAAAGTGCACAAAGGCATAATCGCGTATTTTTTTAACCCGTTCTACACAGCCAGGGTTAAACTGGCCAAAGATCTTTTTAATTGTATCCTCCGTGGTTTCAATCATTAAATTCCTCACATACAGGATTTTAACAGTCTCCATTACATCTTCATCAACATCTATCTCTGGTTCTGCCCAATCAACAGCAATTTGGTGGCCCCACAGTTGGATTCTCCCAGGCATCAGCTTTCTCCTGGCCATGGCGGCCGCTCGATGGCTTTCATACTCCACAAAGGCGAAGCCTCTATTTTTCATCTTGTCTGCTGCACTTGCATACACAATGACGTCTAGCACGCCCTCAGTCACCTTGGAGATCTCTTCTAGTATTTCCTCTCTCTTCTTCATCTTGGGTATACCTCCAATGAACAGTCTACAGTTATCCACACTGCAGCAAACACCTAGAAGCCTACCAGGACGGATTTCGTAGTTGTTCAGTTCTCTGACAGCACGTTTGGCTTCATGCTTGTGTGTGTACATAACAAAAGCGTAGCCGCGGTTTTTCCCATCAAAGTCCATCATCAGGCGCATTTCATAGATACGTCCTACAGACTCAAATACAGGCACTAGCTCGTCTTCGTACACATCGCGAGGAATTTTACCAACAAAGACTTCACAGCCACGAGGAGGGTGCAACCCCTCCCAGCCAGGTGGAGGCCCACCGTACTTGCGCTGCCCGTTCTCTTGAATCATGGTATATCCAGTACGCTCCATGAGTGCCAACAGGGCAGCCTCATTAGGTGCACCAGCTACACCTTCAGGAACTTTGGTTGTAGACATGTTGGAGGAGTCGTTACTCATCCTAGCAGTGGAATCCTCAGCTGTCATTATGTCAAAATCATTCAAAGTGTGATGAAACCTAAACAAAGAGAGGGGAAAAGAGGACATTAATTATCTACTGTTAACATGACAGGAATCTGACTTTTTTCTGCAGTTTATGTTCAAGTTCATTTTTCAAGAACGAGGTGAATATTAAATACAAAACATAAAAATTAAATAGCAAAATATATTCTCCTGCATGCGGTGGATACCTGGCCCAGGAAACTCCCTGAGATGAGTTTCCTTCAAATCTTCCCTTCGTATGAGAGAATCTAAATGGGGTTATGGAGGAAGGTGGTGGTCCAACTTCCCATGAACTATGCAGCTCTTGTTCTTGCACCCTAAGTCTGTGCAAAACTCCACTCTGAGGTGAGTATAGGCATGTAACCTGGGTAAATGCTGCTTCAAGTAGTGTTACTTGGGCTATGTCTACATGAGAGCTTACGGCAGCTCAGCTGTACCAATGCAGCTGTGCTGCTCTAAGATCTCTCATGTAGCTGCTCTATGCTGGCGGGAGAGAGCTTTCCCATCAACATAATTAAATCACCCCCCATGAGCGGCAGTAGCTATGTCAGCAGGAGAAGCTGGTATAACTTATATGCTCAGGTGTTTTTTTCCCACACCCCTAATACTGCATGCAGTATTCTAGTATCTGTCTCACCAATGCCATCTACAGAGGTAAAAACACCTCACAGCTCCCCTGTTTATACATCCAACCATCACATTAGCTTTTCTTGCCACAGCACTTCACAGGGAGCTCATATGAGCTGTTTGTCCACTATGACCCTTAAATCCTTTTCAGTCACTACATTCTAGGATATTGTCCCCCATTATGTAGGTATGGCCTGCATCCTTTGCTCTTGGATGTACCCCTTGTATCTGGCCCCATTAAAACACATTTTGTTTGAATTGGACCAGCTTATGAAGTGATCCAGATCGCTCTGTATGACTGCTCTGTCCTCATCATTATTTATCTTTCTGCCAAACTTTGTCGTCTGCCAGTTTGTATTCCAGATCATTGATGAAAATGCCGAGTAGCGTTAGGTGTAGTACTGATCCCTGCAGAACATCACTAGAAACACCCCCATTCAGTGATGACTGTTTGACAAGATCTGTTTTCCGTAAAATTGGTTGAAGTCCAAGCATGGACAGATTGGTCTAGTTAGTAGATTTTAGTCAGTCTGATGTAGTTCTTCTGGGACAATATGTATGCCAGGTCTTTATGCTTGTGTGTTCAGAGCTGAGTACTTCTGTAAAATGGAGGAAGCATGTAAAAATCTCATTTTATAGGACAGGGGTTCTGAAAAGAGGCTGTAAGTGTTGCTACCACTGAAAGCTAGTGGAGATTCTCTTGCATGTAGGGCAAATGTTGCACTCCACGGGTACATACTGCCCAAGAGGCAGTGGAACTAAGGGGGTTTAGATGTGCTGAGAGAGAGTGTGAAGTAGAAGTCTAGGTCACAGGTGCCACAGAGCAACTCCTTGGGGGCCTGTGTATCCTGGGGGATGAAAGGGAGGGTTCTGTCTCTGAACAGGTCTGATGCAATGGAAAGGATGTAACTCATGACCAATAACAGTTTCATCTGAAAAGGGGAATCTTCAGTAGCTTTCAATAGTAGTAGCAGATAAATAATCTTTGAGCAACTCTAGTCACCAGAGCCAGAGACCATTATGTGCTCTATAACTGATGTCACTTTTAAAAACAAGTTTCAAAACCTGCCTGTGTGACCTTTCATATCTTTTGTTGTCCTTGTTTGAAGCAGAAATATTCCTTATCTAAACATCAGCACTCTTCACAAGAAAAAGAAGTGGAAGGTAGAGCAGTGGGTGCATGTTAGAGGGTTAGAGAGAGGGAAATTTGTAGGTAGTTCCTTTCTTTTCATGAGATCTCATTAAGAAATTCGATTTTTTTTTCCCCTCAAGAATTCTAAAAATCAGTTATTTCACTCTTTGGACAGGGAATTTTCCTTAAGTTTGCAATAAAGCCTCAGGATATGTGTACAAATTCAGTGTCACAGTGATATGGCCATACTTTCTATAGCTGTTCCTGGAATCACTTATCCACTGCTAATAATACATACAGTTTAGTCAGAGTACCTCAAGACACTGTGAGAAGTAACTTCTTAGAACAGTACTTACAAATAAAATAAGGCTCATGACACCGAATGTAAACTTTAGACTGTTGGTACCTAACCCACTTGATGTATGGGTATGGGGAATGTAATATACCAACGTGTGCATATAGTTGTTCAAGTTAGAGTGGGTTGAAAATTTTCGGATGGAATATTTTCCTGTTGGAAAATGCTGTTTCATCAAAATTGATGCATTCTTTGGGAGTGTGTCAATTTTGATGAAATTTCATGTAGAAATTTAAAAAAAAATTTTTTTTAACAAGGTTGGAGCATTCCATTTTGACAATATAGGAGGGGAACATTTTGATATTTTTTTTGTTTCAAAATTTATTTTATACAAACAATTTTAAAAAATGAAAATAAAACTTCTCAATGTTATCAAAACGCAATGTTTTGATCTGAAATGCTGACAGAAGCACACTTCTGATGGCATAGCTACTTGTGCACTGGGGTTTTGTAGGCATAGCTATGTCGGTCAAGACAGAGTACAGTTTTTTTACACTCCTGATTGATATAGCAATGCCAGTACAAGCTTTAAGTGTATACCAAGCCTTAATGTTCTAACTTTTTCTGTCTCTGTTCCTTTTTTGTTTTTCATGTCTCTTTTCTCTATCCTGAGTATTTTTTCAGATTCTCTTCCTGTCTGTTCCACTCCACTTCTTTCACCAGTCTCTCTCTCCCTTTGTTTCTCCATGTTCTCCCGCTATTTCCCTCCAAGATCTTTCCCTACTCTGCTTCTTCCATTTCCACGTGTTCTTTCTCATCCATAGCTAGCCACCAGTGCTGTACTAGAACATGACTCCTTGTGGGCTCCCAGTTGTTACTGCAGTGCCACAGAGTGCAGAGACCAGAACTGTTTAGAGACCTCAATTTGGCCCACATAATCTATTTTACTCACTTAGTTAAACATACATTTTAGCTTTGCCTGCTGCATAACACAACAGAAATCTTCACAAAGTTCAGGTAAAATTTCTCTTGGACAAAAAAACATACAGTGCATGTTTTCAGGGCATTCTTATTTTTATTGTTACTGCCTTTTCATACGTTAGATTGTTTTTTCAAAGGTGAGTGGGCAAGGCTTTATAGCAACCAATCTCATGCACAATATTAATTTTAAACTGTCTTTCTGAACAGTACAGAACCATGTGTGCATTTTGTTAGTATATAATAAACTAGCGATTGAAACTTAAATCTGTTACCGTGCAAACTGTATCTCTGCAGTGTGAGAGCTAATAGTGCACACATTTAGTAGGCTTGATTGAGTCAAAGATGATTTCCTTATTTCCATTAAGAATGACTAATACGGGGAAAACCAGAAAATATATATTGACACTTTGAAGCACAGGGTCTTATGATACATAAGAGCTCAATTCCTCATCTAGGATATCCAAAGAGGAGGTTGCACCAGCTTCACAATGACACAGGATCATATGAAGAAAAGGCCATTCCTAATCTAAGCTGTTGTGAAAATGAGACTGTAGGAGTTAACAAGTGTTATGTGACTAATTATCTGGGAATGGATTAAAATGGTGGTTGCTATAGTTACTGATGTAGAGCATGCACAATGTCTGAAATACTCAGGAATTTTAAAAAACACAATAAAAAGCATGCACACGCCCGGATTAAAAATTGGAATATATTTAAGGAATAATATCCATCCATCTATCTACCTACTTATATTGTTCCCATCATCATAGTATATAAGCACCTCGCAAATATTAATGGATGACTTTCTCCTCACAGCATTCCTGTGTGGTAGGGAAGTATTTATTCCATTGTGGAAGACGGGGAACTGAAGCACGGAAATATCGTGTAACTTGCCCAAGGCCACACAAGAAGTCTGTGGCAGAGTCAGGAGCTGAAGCCAGATCTCAAGAGTCTTACTGCAGTGCCTTAACCTCAAGACCATCTTTGAAAATCATTTGTTTAATATCTGCACATACACGGTATTTATGATATACAGTGTGACACTATTTTTCTTTTTATGCCTCCCCCCTCATCCTCTCTCCCATTAAATGTTTAACAATTTATGTTCCAAAAACCAAACCCAGTTTGGGCTACCTTTAAGGGCTGCTGGTTGAGCTCCTCAGGGGTTTGCAGGAATCTCAGTTTAAATCCCCTCTCCTGGCCTCTCACTGTCCAGGTGAGCAGGAACTGGGGGTTCAGGAGAAACAGTTCACTTGGCCCTTGGGATACAAGACAGATTTCCTTTGCTCATCAGCAACCCCTCTGGTTGATTATCTGTCTAATCTGCATAGACATTTGTACCTCAGTCATTACCATGGATTCTAAATGTCTAAAGATTAAGGCCATGTCTACACTGCACACCTTACAATGGCGCTGTTGTAAGGTGCATACTGTAGCCACTCTTTGTTGTCAGGAGAGCTCTCTTCCAGCAACCAGATAAAACCACCCCCAATTAGGGGTGGTAACTTCATCACCAGGAGAACATCTCCTGCTGACCAAGTGCTGTCCACACCAGTGCTTTTAGTCATTAAAATTTTTGTCGTTCAGGGGTGTGTGTTTTTTTTTTCACACCACTGAGCAACAAAAGTTTTGATGACAAAAGTGTCAGTGTAGACAAAGCCTAAGAAATATCCTGGGACCAACATGGCTACAACAACACTCCAGACAACAATTAAAGAGTAAGAAGCATTGTTGTAGAGCCCTCAAAGGATTCTCGTGTGATCCTCTTTGGACGAAAGGATGTAGGGCTGCCAACCCTTCAGGATTCTTCAGGAGTCTCCAGGAACTGAAGATGAATCTTTATTTAAAGATTGTCATGTGATGAAACCTCCAGCGACATGTGCAAGCAGAGCTGGCTGACTCAAGGGTAGGATGGATATAAAACTGCGTAAAGTGGGTCCTCAGTGATGTGATGGAGTGGAGGGGAAAGAAAGTGATTGTGCCTAGAAGACAGGAAAACTTCTGAGATATCTTGGAGTATGTGTGTATGTGAATCAACACACTGATAATTATCTTTTCTGACACTATTTTGCTGCTACTGGGGAAACACAACAAAATGGCTTCAAATGTTCAGTTGGTCCAAGTGATGAATCCCCACAAAGGAGTATGTCAGCTTTCTGCTTTCTGTATTGCCACCAACCAGCCTGTGAGTCTGAGTAAAGTCTTTTTTCTGTGTTGGAATAAACAGGCCTAGATTTTAATCATCCATTCTAATGCTTTTCAGCAGCTTCTTTAAAAAAATTGAGGTAAAAATGATTAGTTTGGCAAATAGATTTAAACCTGAAAAACTCAATGCTTCAGACATTTTCCTGCAACTTAGGCTTTGTCACTTGCACCCTCTGCCCCTAAAAATTTTCTATTCATGCAACCTTCCATGTTCTTCTATGGCACCCATCACTGTAGTATCTCAGGCCCAGATTCACAATGGGACTTAAGTCTGGTCTACACTTCAGAGTTAGGTCGATGCAAGGCAGCCTATGTCCACCTCACTATGGAAATGTCTACACTTAAATTTCGCTCCTGCCAACATAACTGTCCCACTCAGCCGATTTAATAACTCCACCTCTACAAGTGGTGTAGAGTCAAGAATAATGTAGTTAGTTTGACACAGTGTCAGTGTAGACGCTGCATTGCTTACGTTGACTGTTACTGGCTTTCAGGAGCCTTCCCACAATGCTCCACGCTGACACTAGAGTTGATAGGAGCGCTCCTGGTGAGGATGCACACTGTCGACACAAGGAGCAAAGTGTAGACGCATATAGGTGATGTAATTACAGTAATTACTAGGCACCTAGAAAATCACAGGAACAACACTGCAATCCACAAAGCCTGAGTTAGGCACCAAGGCTCCGTATCCAATGAATGGGGAAAGATGGGCACCTAGGAATGCAATCCATAAAAGCCAGCATGCTAAGCAGGAAGCCACATAAGTTAGCCAGTGGGAGATGCCAACACAAGGAGGTGTGTCCTAAACCCTACTCCTCTCGTGGAGATAAGTGCTTTCCTGCAGCCCTGATGTAGGCACCTATCTCTGCTTGTAATCCACAACCAGGAATCCTCTCCTGCATTCAGGTGGCTTAGGTGCCTAAATTGTTTTTTGTGAGAATGAACTAGGCATGTGTTTCATTCCAAACAAACTGACTGGAGAAGGAGCCCACCTTATAACTTTTGGCCAAGTGGTTAGAACACTCACATGGGATGTGGGAGACCTAGGTTCAATTCCACCCTCCCCATGAGGGGATTTGAACAGGGGAGTTTCCTGCACCTCACGGGCTTAAAGAGTCATTGGGCCAATATACACAGAGAGAGAGAGAGATTCTCTAGCCTGGTGGTTAGAGTACCCACCTGGCAGGTGAGAGATGATGGGTCCAGTCCCCCACTCCAACCACACTTTAATTAGTTACCCAAAATGCAACAGCTTCAGCAGGAGAACTTAAGGGATCCCCACATCAGAATATTCCCACAGTAGGGCACTTTCCTAAGACACGTGGGAGACTCCTTTTTCAAATCCTTTCTTCCCCTCAGGCAGAGAGGGGTGTTGAACTTCGGTCTCCCCCATCCCAGGCAAGTGTTCTCACCCCTGGGCTAAAACTATAAAGTAGGCATCACCAACTGCCTCCTCCTCTGAGCAGATTTTGAATGGGACCTGATCTGGTAGGCATGCTCAGAGGCTGCTTACCAGATCAGATACCATGGGTGAGTTATGCAGAGGAACACCTATCTTCCCCAGGGTTGTGGATTACTCTGGGGCTTAGGTGGGAGATTGGCATCCTGACACCTAGAGTGAGGCAGCAGTGTGCATGCCCAGAGACAGAAACACAGCTGCCTAGGGAGCTATTTACTGCAAATATGTAGGTGCTGAGTGTATTTCGGAGCAGGCAACCAAGGAGGAGTTTTGTTGGTTACAAGCGGCTCCTAAAATTGGGATTTAGGCCCACATCCACAATGGTACTAAGTAATTTGTGGGGTTACACAACGATTTGCATCACTGCTGAACTTAGCCCTTCAGCTATGGTATTACAGAGTATGGAAACATAATGTGGATGTTTGAGAGATGCTGCTGAGCTGCAAATGTACATTCTATCTGGCTCATGTTTTATTAAGGAATCTTACTTATGTATGCATTCAACCCTGTACCTGTGTTTTGAGATTTGATCTACAGTAGGTTTTGTTTGTGACATCATGTAAGTGTGTATCAAGGTCAGTGAATGGCACCAGAAGTAAGTGAAGCGATTGGAACGCACCTGAAAACAAATAACTAAAAAACATGTTTGGGAAACTGAGCAAAAGAAGACACAATGCTGCAGGAAACATCCACAGACTTCAGTGATCAAATCGTGTGGTGACAGGTGCCTTACAGAAACTAAGATAGACGGAGATCCTGGTGAGCCGTGCAAGCGCCCATTGACCATAGATACTGACTCCACAGCTTAGCTAGTCAACAAAGGGTCAGCCCACAAGGAAAGTCCCACACATTGCTCAGCTCTGTGGCCAAGAATTCCAAAGCAAGCTGGCAGGAAGAAGCTCATGCAGATTCTACTGGAGCATTTTAAAAAGGAGCAGAGAGGTGAATGGGCTCCTATAAAAACTCAGCACTGAGAGAGATGGGCCTCACCTGAAGAGGACTGTGCCAGCAACTCCAGGAGACACTGATCCACCCAGGATCAGCACTTACGGTGGGGGTGCTAGGTGACAAGCAGTTGACAATGGTGTTGCAAGGGGTGGGTATATTCTTGTTCTTTCAGGGGAGTAAAAGGACAAAGTTATCTTTTTGCACTGTGGAGATGGATGCTAGAAGTTCTTAGGAAAATATGTACTGGTGGGAAGCTATTTGGAGAAGAGATTCTGTACTAGGGAAGAGAATGTGATGCGGTGGTCTTGGTCAGTGCAGGGGGACTCTGTATTAGAGAGGAGGAGCATTCATTGTAGGTTTGTGTTTGCAGCATTGCATCTTGGATTATAACCCAGCCAATCTGTACTTTATCTCCCCCTTCAAAATTGGGGTAGGTTCCATGGCCCTGGAGCCCAGGAGTCTGCAGAGCTTCCATTAAACATCAGCAGCACATGGTAATTTAATTTGGGATCAAACCTATATAGTACAACTCTGGTTGATTTTTGGAGCCTGCTAAAATAGGAAATTTAAAAATAAAATTACCTGATTATCGGATGAGGTTCTCTAAAATATCACCACCAGTGAGTTATTTTAAGCTCTAGGACAAATCCTATTAGTCAGTCTGGCTTTCAAAAGGTCATTTAAAATTACTGAGTGACTTTAATATAAAAGTCTAAAATAAATTTCCTATGATAGACTGCATAAAAATTCATAAAAAGATCATGCAACATTCATTAGTGAAGACATGTCAGTCAGATTTGCTGCTAGAAAACGTCTTAATTTTGCACTATACAACCTGCTAGCTGATTTCATCAGGTATTATAGTAAAGTCACACTATAAACAAAGTGTCAATAAAGGGCATCTTAACAAAAGGTCCTGCGTAGTGTTGACACAGTAAAATATTAGTTTCAGTTTTAGGTGTGACCCTTTTATTTAGATAAAATTCCTTGTATACAGTAGCCCTGCCTCTGAAGTTCACTTGCAGCTACCAAGCACCATTACAGTTGTAGAGAAAGTAAAATAATCTTTTAAAATATCCTTGTTGTTTTTAAAAAAAGCGCTAAAGTTAAATTTTTTTGCAATGCCTGATTAAAATAATATTTAAAATGTTATAAAAATATAAATTAAATCAGCCTCCAGTTTTAGAAACACCAGGATTGGTGTGAGTTTTTTCAATGCTTGACAATATTTTTGGCAATACTTTTGAATATTGAAAACAATATACCTGTTTGAAGATCCCTTCTGAGGAAATAAAAATGAAGTTAAAAACTTCAATAAAAATAGTGTATTGGCTCTAGAATTGTGTTTCAAATATACCATTTAAAATTGTCTTTGATTTGCATATAGCTATTGTATCTGTTATAATTTATGTTCCCTCTCTTGACAAGATTGTCATGTGACCTGCTTTGACAGCCACTTAGGTATAATACAGATATTCACTTTAGATTTGATTTAATAAATATTTTTCTTTCGTCTGCTAAGCTGTACATGGCTGCAGAAGACTGAGGCTTCTGACTCCAAACCTCGTTGTAACCCCGGCTATATTTAGATACAACCACAGCAGGGAGCCTGGTTACAATATGGTGGTCCGAACCATGCTGTAGCCCAATCTTGTAAACACTTACTACATGGTACAATACTTTCTACTGCAAGAGAATACAGGATCAGGCCTTGTGCGTGTAACCAGATTAGGGAACAACATGTTGTAACCAGCCTACCCGATTTAGTTGTATTTGTAGTGTAGACAGTGTATTCATCACAGGTGGTTTAGTAGGAGCCTGTTGGCAGAGGAGTCAGCAAGGCCACACGGATAAGGTTACTTCTTATAGGTCATGATGCCAAATTTTTATTTTAAGGGCCATATCCAGGCCCTCAAGTTCATGGACAAAAATATCCCCAAATGCATACAGCCACATTTACATGTGGAAGTTACATTACAGACACAAGCACTTTTTCTAGAAATTACAATATTTATTGCTTACTGCATGTGTTGTGAGCATATGTGAGGTGATTGTTGCTAACACAGGATTATTAAAAGGAGAACAAATCACTGGGTCCTTTAAGCACACTAGAAGAAATTCACTCAGTGTTTTCAGTTTCATTTTTGGTTCTATGTGATTGGTAACAAGGTTTTTTGTTGTTTGATTTATAACATTTCTGAAAAGGGAGAAAAGCAAAGAAATTTAAATTAGGGGTGGGATTTTCAAAAGTGCTTAGCGTTAGCCTAACTCTGCTCCCACTGAAGTCCATGTTAAAATTCCCCAATGGCTTCAGTGGGAGCACTGTTAGGCCAATGATAAGTGCTTTTGAAAATCCCAACCTAAAGGTCTTCCCTATGTCCTTTTAGTTTTGTCCCCTTTCTTATCCCCAAACTTTCCCCCCAAAACGTTATACCACAGTAAAAGTTCTTTAGTGTCAGCCAACAATTCATTGACTAAATGAGCAGCAACAAAATTCTTCTAAATTCTTCTTGTACTTCTTGATCCTTATAGTAATAAGCTACCTGGCACTGCATTGTCCAGATTAGAAATTCAGTGCTATGTGTAGACTGGGTATGGGGATAGTGGCGTTTCTGGCCATGACTTTGGACTTGAAATGAATGCAATTTTGTTCTGTAAAGTGCCTGTTCAAATGGTATCACAGGGTTCCATATTTAGGGATTTCAATATGGAATGTGTTCAGTTTATGAAGTAAAAATTTTTTTTTTCTAATTGGCACCCCTGCAAATTCAACCCATGATCTAAAGGTTAAGATCAGTTCTTTCTACCTCAGTCATCATCACCATAACTAAGGGTATAAAGTTTCTGCAAGCCAAATTATGCCCTTAGTTATACCTCTGAAATCCATCTAATACTACACAAGCTTAATACAAATCGATTAAATAAAAATGTTAGGGGAACTAACATTATGCTTCCCATACAAAAATCAAGTCACCTTGTACTGTGCAAACTTCCCTCCTTCCTCGTTGTCCACATCATGTTAGGTCATATGCTGTTTAGAACCTGATCTTGTAAAATACTACCTGATATATTGCTTACTAATGGGTGACAGTGATCAGCATGCTCAGTAGCAAAAATTTGCAGGATTGAGTCCCCTAGATTGCCAGCTACTCTGGGCTGGTGTCACAGGTGAAATCCTGGTCCCATTGAAGTAAATGGAAAAACTCCCAATGATTTCAATGAGGCTTGGATTTCACCCCATCTTTATTCTGTAACACACACCTATAACAATAATAGTAATAATGCTAACACTACTATAAAAATCCCGAATTCCTGTACTTGGATCTATTTTATAAGCATGAATAGTCTTACCAATTTCATTAGAAATGAAAATGAATGACATATTCAGAATAAAGTGCAATGTAATAATTCAATATGCTGCAAATATTTGTGATGATAGATGTACAGGTTTTAATGAGAAATGTTTTTACAAAGTATGTTTACCAGGAAAGTTAAAAACCAGAGTTCTAGCACAGATAAGAGTGCTCTCTTTACAAATATTCTGCCAAAGAAAAACACTTCTTTCTAGGAAAAGAGGGAGTGTTTTACTTTGGACTATGTACCTGTATCATCTTGATAACAATTGACAAGAAATATCAAGGCTCATCATTTGCAATTTAAAGGATTATTCTATTTTTGTGTCTTTTTTAAAAATCAGTACACAGACAATAGGGAAAAGAAAGCTTAGGATGGAAAGAGCCATAAGTTAATCCAGTCCACTCCTTGCCTTTTCTCATGTATAAACACGCTGACCTAAATTCAGCCCTGGAATATGGCTGTGTAACTTCTACTGAGATCAGTGGGAGCGGTGTGTGGATGTAACTCTGAGTAGAATTTAGGCCACTGATAATATTTTCTAATTATCATCTTATAATGTTACACACCGCAGAGTGATCAAAGTGGGGTTGAGAGTGTCTGAAACAGATACTATAATTTCATTTTTTCAGTGTTTGTGATCTGGCTTTTCAGCTAGTTGCAAGGGAGGTCCCTGAATTAAAAAACATCTACTGACTCTTAATACAAATTTGCTTATTTGCTTATCTTTATTTGCTTAGTTAATTTTGAACAGATAAAAGCATGGATTAATTGTTTTAAATTCTCTCTAATCTTCAGCAGCATGTTTCTTGTCTGCTTTAGTTTTGATCTTTCTCAGAGTTTCATATTACCACGTGAACATTGTAACAATGACGGGGCTAAGCCTGCAACTTTGATGGTAATGATGTAAGTGAAAGGTGAATATGGTCCAACTTATTTCCCCCAAGTCAAATGAATGAACATTCAGCATAAAATATACTTGGTTATGAAGATGGGAACATTTATTGTTAAAACAACATTAAACTTAAAGTATTTGGTTTAGTCAGTGACTAAATGCAGCATTTTTTGTCTTTGTGCATTGACATTTGACCCCTTTTATAATATGCACCTTGCACCAGGGAAACCTAAGGCACCAGCTAGTTACTCATTAAACTCAGGTACCAATGGCTGACTTGTACATATCATGCTTTAACTGCCTGGTATTGCCTGTGTGCAGAAGAGGGGGGGAAAGCAATCATCGTAGCTGTGAAATTCTGTCATATCGGCAGAACTCAGCTGCAAAGTGCAGCAATTTGTGCCTGACCCCTGATCTGTGAAGTTTGTACAAACCTTTGAACCTTTGATTGAAATTGAGCAACTCAGTTTACTAGTAGTAGGATGAGATTGCCAGTAATCGTTACTCTGTCCAGATTTAATATTATAAATTAGAAAAAATGTTTAACCAGGGCAGGAACAGTCTAAGGAGGCAAGGACCCTATTTTTAATCAATTCAAGACAATTTAAAGTCAGTACAATTTGGTCAAAAACATGTATGATTTTGAAAGTAACATTTCTTTGGCCTAAGAAAAAAAAGGAATGAGAGGCAGATATCATTTGAAATTCACTTTCATTGATCCTTATTTTTGTTATTAAAAGCTGAAGGAGGAAAAAAATTGATTAAAAACAATTCATGTAACAAGATTACTTCCGGACTGCAATATAGAATTGAAAATTATCATGTTAGAAGATTAGCAAAACTATGCCACCTTTTGCCAATGTTCTATATTTTTATCCAACACTTTATCTAATCTCTGTTATAAAGTGCAAAACCGTATAAGAAACCCATGGAAAAATAATTTAAATCAACTGCATTATAAAAGTCAGTCTGCTTTCGATAGACATTCTGAAGGCGTTGTCTTGACAAGCAAAAAGAATATGTTTTTCAATTGTGTTAGCTCAATTGAGCTAGCTTAACATGACTGAAAAGCTCTGTTAAAGCTTTAAACACTAGGTGGGACCTTGGCTACATCACAGCCAGTTAGCATACAGTCATTACCCTGTGTCTTAACTAGTGCAGAGGGCTTTTAATGCTTGATTGAGATAACAAGATTGAAAAATGCACCCTTTTTGCTGATCAAGACAAGGCCTAACTCAGCATGAAGCACGACAAAGGACTATAGCTTTGCTGGGGTTTCCCCCACACCTACATTCCTTGTGCACCCTGTTGACTTCCGGGGGAGATTTGAGTGTGCAAAGAGTGAAGGACTGGGTCCCAAGTGTGCATTTCAGAGCACATCTTCTATCATGTTTAACTTAAAATAACACTCCATTATATAGAAAGTAACAGGTCTGATCCTCTTCTCACTTAAATTAACAGTTTTGCCTTCAATTTAAATGGGAGCAGGACTGGACTTTAGTAATAAAGTCAGTTCTCCTTTCTTTAACCTGATTTTTTCCCCATACTTGAGTTCAAACTACCCTCCCGCCCCTGCTTCCCTGTTAATATTAGCCCCAAAGTACAAACAAAATATGAAGATAACTTGTTCACCTTACAAAAAGGATTTTTGTTAACATCATTCTTCCTAGATCTTGTACAATATACAGGCATTAAACATCCACATTTCATAAACAGAATATGAATGACCGTGTTAGAATTCCATCCTCTTAACATAATAATACCAAACACTTCCGTATGTAGAGGGACTACTGTAGATTCATTATATTAATAATAATGATATATAATTCTGTTTACTCATATTTCCTAGCCACCATCAATCTAGAAACCTAAAGACATCTGATTAAAGCTGCTAGTGCACTTTTAGAGCTAGATTCTGGTTTCAATTCATTGAATAAGATAGGAATGCAGTACTGCTGACCATGAGTATGGGTAGCAGAATCAGGCCGATAAAAATAAAATGCAAACAGGTGGTAAATGAATGCCTTTCACTTGATTAATTTAAAATAATGGCAAGTAAGTAAGTCCTTGAAATCTGATCCTATTTTTACACAAACAATATTTAATTAATTACAAATAGATTTCAGTTGTTTATGCATATTAATCTTTTAGTTTTAACAGTTCCAGAATTTGTTTTGTTATCTGACACACAATCCTTTTTTGCATTCATTTGTTCAGGTTGTAGCTCAAGATTAGAAGTAATTGCTTCTTCCTCATACAATTTTACAATACCCTTTGAATTACATACTTTTCGTCTCAATTACTTGGCAAACACAAACCAAACCAAAAAACCTACATAAAAAATGTTTCCCTTACCTCTCCAATCCTGAAATCTAAGTGCGACAGGTTAATACTACTAGCACCTTTTGCTTGAGCAACCTTTCTCCTAATCACAAGAACTGTGTAACTCTGTTATACAGTACATGCATCTCTTTATTGGTCAATGAGCTTTGGCCATTTAAATTCCTTGGAAGTCATTTGCTAAGGGCACCTGGAATGAGTCTGAGTGGGTGGGACAGAAAGGAAAGCAATGTTAAAACAGCCAGATCTAGAAAGAAAGCTCCCAACAGCAGTTTGAAAATTAATACAAACCTATCTGTAACGAATGGATTTTTTGGAGGGCTTGTTTGAACCTTAAGGGGAGAATAGAAGAGAGACTCTTTGACATTTTCACAGGGAGGAGGAATTTAAACAGAAAGATTTCATTCAAACTTTGAAACTTGCAGAAAGGGAGTGAATCATGTACAAACAACTTCCTAGCACAAGGCGTTGTGCAAATAGCTTGTGTTAATCAAAACAGATAAGATAAGGAAAGCACAAATTTTAGTTGACTATGTGATGTTTTCAGTAAAGTCTTTTTCTTTATGCTAGTTTAGCAACATTATTTTAGGCTACTTTTAGTTAGATTACCTTTAGTTGTACTAAAAAGCAACTGTAGTTCAAACACTGAAAGGGACTTTTACTGATCTCGGAGGTCCCAAGAATGAAAGAATTATAACAGCTGAATACCTGGTGTGTCCTATTTCGGCTTGAAAACACAGAACTCAGAATGTGTTTGCTTGGAAAGGGGTAAAAAACAACCCAAAACTGAAACCTAGTACAGAAGGAAGAGCAAAGGGGTGGTAAAACATGATTCGTGACAGTAAAAATGGTTTGTACATAACAACGGAACATTAGGCCCCAGAAGCACTTAGGCAAAGTAAACAACACACCTTTTTAAGCAGTTAAGAGAAGAAACCAAACTGAAACACTCTTTGGATGTTGGATTTGTCAGTTCAGCAGGTAATATAACCAACCAGTGGGGAAAAAGGGGAGAAAGGTGTGATCCAGAATATGATTAATTGTCTGGGATTGGAGCCCACCTATACAAAGTTAAAAACAAAAACTATAGTGCATGAACTAAACAAACTGCCGGTTACAATCCTTCCTAAAGCTAGATTCAGAGTTTTGGGCTGCCACTTTGGCTTAAAAACTATTTTCAGAATGCTGACTTGAAATATATTCAGGAATGCTGTTAAAAGGGACAAAGTGAGTTGTTTCTATAGAGGTTTCAAGGGAATATTAATTGACAGACTTCTCAAGGGTCTCAACAGTAGACTCCTTGAGGATAAAGTTTTATCTAGATGTTAGGACTTGATCTGAACCCACACTTCCCCCTTTTTGTTAAATCTCATGCAGTGAAATATATTGGCAATCAGAGCCGGCCCACAACATTTTGGCACCTGAGGCAGGGAGCTCAAATGACACCCCCATGCCCCCACACCGCCACGCTTGGGCCAAAACTTTTAAACTCTGCGTCGTAGTGCTCCCCCGTCTGGCACCTGAGGCGGCCACCTCAATTTGCCTCATGGTAAGGCCAGCCCTGTAGCAGTGTGTATATTCCATTTAAAATGGACATGGCTATAGTGCATCCAGACATATAATTCTTTTTGGTTGTAGCAAACTAAAAAATAAAATCTGCCCGGCCATAAAATTCAAGTACATGCACCTTTCATTAGTTATAGCAATAGGTTTGCAATCGGGTTGTATTTTAACTGGCACATCCATTCCTGTTCCTCAGAGATTAAAGTTCAAACCAGCAAGTGTAACACCCAGTTTAGGTTTGGTTTTTAGTCAGTTTGGTCAGAATGTTGGACTTGGGACACCCTGGGCTTTATGCATATAGACCAGTCGTCCCCTACTGGCCACAGCAGTAAATATGTCTTCCTACAGCACCTCGTAGGCCATATTTCCATAAGGAACAGGAGAAGCCATAGAAAAACATGTTCACTTCAGGGAGTGGGTTGATCTGTGCACACAACCCTTAGAGAGATAATCACATGTGCTTATCATATGGATTCTTTGGATAGTCCATAGAAAAAAGGGATATAGGAGATAAAGCAGAGACTGGAGTTAGGAAAGTGAAGAGATCAGGTGGCTGAATGGACTGGGAGGAGGAGCGGACAGAAAACAGCAAAGGATTTTGGCTAAGAAAATGTCTTCTGGCAGTGTTTTTGAGGACTGGCAGGACAGGTGGCTACTTTAATTATAATTAATATGTTATGGGCATTTAGATTTCTTGTTAGTAGAGTGGTAGTGCCCAGAGGCTCCAGTCATTATCATGGTCCCATTGCGCTCGGCACTGTACAAACACACGGGCAGATATCATCCCTGCCTCAAAGAGGTTGCATTCAAATAGTACTTGTATAATATTTTTCATCTTCAGAGTTCCTCTCTACCAACATGAACTAATTAATCATTATAACACCACCGTGAGGTGAGTAAGTATTAGCTCCATTCTGCTGATTGGGGAACTGAAGAATAGAAATTAAATGACTTGCCCAAAGCCACGGAGGGAGCCAGTGTCGGAACTAGGATTAGAATTTAGGAGATGGAGGTCTGTGATCAAACCATACTTCTCTCCAAGCGCTCTAAATGGAGAAGTGGAGTTAAGAGTTGGTAGGTATTTGATGTAAGAGCTGAAGAGTGAGATCTTTAGCGGTGTAAATGGCATAACACCATTGAAGTCAAATGTTTTTAATAGTATTTCACTTTCTTCTTTAATTAAATCAGTATTACATTTTCTCTGTGGGATGATAAATTACAGAAAAGGCCTGTACTTTTACTGCCCAGAATTTTCAGCAATGTACATTAAACGTCCAGGTGACTAACCAAACACCCATATGTCTCTGACTGCATAGGGAGGATTATTATAACGAAATGGAATAGAAAAGCAATTACACCAGTAATCTGACATCTAATATGCAGTGCATTAATCTAATATGCAGTGCATTAATTCTGTAGAAATGTCCTCTACATAATAATTGAAAATTGTATCACCGATGAAATCAAACCAAATCCATACTCCTTTGTTGTTTCTCTTTTCCCTTTTAGCTCCAGCTGATCATTAATCTCCAGGAGATGCCCTGATCCTCTGTCACTATTACTTAAATAATAAACATGAAGAGATAGAGTTGCTAGGGAGCATTTTGAGGTATCATAATCATAGTCATTCGAGAACCACTGAGTTATTGGGTCATCTAGGCTGGCATTTTTAAAGAAGCCTGAAGGAATTAGGTAGAATTCTACAACTGTAGAATTAATGCGCCCATTGACTTTCATTGAGAATTGGGCACCTTATCTCCATAGGCTCCCTGGAATATCCCAGCCGTAGTCTATTTCCCTGCCAGTGTGGGATGGTTCTTGACAATGCATTCATTTAAAATCTCTCCTTATAATGGCACTTAAATATCATGCTGAGCAGTACAATAAAAACGGTGCTTAGATACAGTGGAGAAGCTTTGATACTAGATGATACAAGTATGATAAATAGATTCTCTACATGAATTTTCTCACACTTGCTTTCTATTCCTATGCTTTGAAGTGTCCCCCATTCAGTGAGATGTGAAGCACAAACTGGTTCCTTATAGTTCCTGCATCTACAGTTTGGAAGAAGTTACAGAGTGTCACACTCCACTAAACTACCCAGGTAAACATTGTCATTTCCTCTTTTTTTAAAAAATGTTCCTTTCTTGATGAATTCCAGCTATGTGAGGGCCAAATCTGGAGAGGCACATATAAGAACATAGCAATTACCATAATGGATCAGGCCCAAGATCTGTCCTGTCCAGTCTAGACCTGACTCTCTCATATTAGCATCTTCCACTTTCCCTCCATTCTTTTCCACAGCAGAATGGACCCTTACATGGTTGCTATTCATCAGCTCCAGTTGGTGAATTAAAGATTTTTTCCCCCTAAAGAGTTTATTTCCATTGCTGTTGCTGTTGGAGCTGCACTGGTAGTAGAGATGTTTGAAAATGTTAAAGAAAAAAGTGTGACTTCCATGGAGTTATGACAGTTCACACCAGATAGTGATCTGCCCCCAGTATAGAAAAGGCCTTATAGAGGGGCAGTATGTTTCCCCCATCTGCTGTTGCTCCTCCTGTAAGAAGCAGCATGTGTTCTTTTTATTTGCTAATAGCCAATAGTATGTTCAACTCTGTAAAAGGCACTGATGCAGAAATGGTTCTGGTCCCAAGAAACTTATAAATATCAAACACCACCACACTGGGAGATCCAGACGGTGGTGACTAGATATTTTAAGAAGAGAATAAAGTTGAGTCATTATCTTGATGTGGGTTAGCACTTTTGGCTGTCATGTTAGTGGGTTTTCCAGAGGTATTTGAATGAAGATAGGGTAGCAGCCTGGCATACTGGGATAGAGAAGTCATTCTAGACATAGGGGATTGTGTGAAGATGAGAGTGGGAGGGGAAAAAATGAAGTGAATAAGCTGAGTGTATTGGCTGAGTCTGATCTTCAGAAGTCAACTGAGAGATTCTAGTGGAGCAAGCAGAAAATACTTTTCCAGTTGAAGTAATTCACCTTAAAAACACATAGATTTAAAGCTATTCTGCAAAGTCTCCAGCCTTCAAGTCTCTGAGGTGGCTGCATTTCACCAATTTGCATCCATCTAAAACAATCCTTAGCAACAGTACTGTAGCCTGTTCTCTGATAATTTTGCTCCACCACTTAATTTTTTTAACAAAGCCAGTTTGAGTTTCTGCAGAACAGGTTTCTACATGTCCTTAGAACTATTTTCTTGCCAATTTACATGTTTAAAGAGACAATATCGCTTTATTTGAAAGCCTAACATGTTCTTTCATTTGTTTTTATGAAATACAATTGATCATAGCACAATCTTTTCTTTAAAGCTTTATAAAAATTTGTACTTGCCGTATACTAATAAGCCTCTTTGCAGAGCACACAGTATCTCAGAGGTAGCATAGGTATCATGTAAAAAGAAAAGGAGTACTTGTGGCACCTTAGAGACTAACCAATTTATTTGAGCATAAGCTTTCGTGAGCTACAGCTCACTTCATCGGATGCATAAAGCGGAAAATGCAGTGAGGATGTTTTATACACACAGACCATGAAAAAATGGATGTTTATCACTTCAAAAGGTTTTTTCTCCCCCCACCCCACTCTCCTGCTGGTAATAGCTTATCTAAAGTGATCACTCTCCTTACAATGTGTATGATAATCAAGGTGGGCCATTTCCAGCACAAATCCAGGGTTTGGCTGAACTTTGTGACTTTGTCCTCACCCATAACTATTTCACATTTGGGGACAATGTATACCTTCAAATCAGCGGCACTGCTATGGGTACCTGCATGGCCCCACAGTATGCCAACATTTTTATGGCTGACTTAGAACAACGCTTCCTCAGCTCTCGTCCCCTAATGCCCCTACTCTACTTGCGCTACATTGATGACATCTTCATCATCTGGACCCATGGAAAAGAAGCCCTTGAGGAATTCCACCATGATTTCAACAATTTCCATCCCACCATCAACCTCAGCCTGGACCAGTCCACACAAGAGATCCACTTCCTGGACACAACAGTGCTAATAAGCGATGGTCACATAAACACCACCCTATACCAGAAACCTACTGATCGCTATTCCTACCTACATGCCTCCAACTTTCACCCAGACCACACCACACGGTCCATTGTCTACAGCCAAGCTCTACGATACAACCGCATTTGCTCCAACCCCTCAGACAGAGACAAACACCTACAAGATCTCTATCAAGCATTCTTACAACTACAATACCCACCTGCGGAAGTGAAGAAACAGATTGATAGAGCCAGAAGAGTACCCAGAAGTCACCTACTACAGGAGAGGCCTAACAAAGAAAATAACGCCACCAGCCGTCACCTTCAGCCCCCAACTAAAACCTCTCCAACGCATTATCAAGGATCTACAACCTATCCTGAAGGACAACCCATCACTCTCACAAATCTTGGGAGACAGGCCAGTCCTTGTCTACAGACAGCCCCCCAACCTGAAGCAAATATTCACCAGCAACTACATACCACACAACAGAACCACTAACCTAGGAACCTATCCTTGCAACAAAGCCCATTGCCAACTGTGCCCACATATCTATTCAGGGGACACCATCACAGGGCTTAATAACATCAGCCACACTATCAGAGGCTCGTTCACCTGCACATCTACCAGTGTGATATATACCATCATGTGCAAGCAATGCCCCTCTGCCATGTACATTGGTCAAACTGGACAGTCTCTACGTAAAAGAATAAATGGACACAAATCAGATGTCAAGAATTATAACATTCATAAACCAGTCGGAGAACACTTAAATCTCTCTGGTCACGCGATTACAGACATGAAAGTTGTGATATTACAACAGAAAAACTTCAAAACCAGACTCCAGTGAGAGACTGCTGAATTGGAATTCATTTGCAAATTGGATACAATTAACTTAGGCTTGAATAGAGACTGGGAGTGGCTAAGTCATTATGCAAGGTAACCTATTTCCCCTTGTTTTTTCCTACCAACCCCACCACCTCTGTTCCTCAGACGTTCTTGTTAAACCCTGGATTTGTGCTGGAAATGGCCCACCTTGATTATCATACACATTGTAAGGAGAGTGATCACTTTAGATAAGCTATTACCAGCAAGAGAGTGGGGTGGGGGGATAGAAAACCTTTTCTAGTGATAAACACCCATTTTTTCCATGGTCTGTGTGTATAAAACATCCTCACTGCATTTTCCACTTTATGCATCCGATGAAGTGAGCTGTAGCTCACGAAAGCTTATGCTCAAATAAATTGGTTAGTCTCTAAGGTGCCACAGGTACTCCTTTTCTTTTTGCGAATACAGACTAACACGGCTGCTACTCTGAAATAGGTATCATGTGTTGCTAGAGATGTTATGATAACTGCTCATTTTTATTACATGGGAGGATAAATTAGTTGTTTCTAGAAAAATTAATTTATAAGCCATAGATTCTTAAGGCTGCATATGCAATTTTTTAACGGTGTGTTCAAATGTAATGTATACGGTCGTGTTAAGGATGCACCCTTTGCTTGACCTGATCTCTCCTGAAATGGCAGACACTTAGGTGTGTGGGAAGAATAAAAAATTATTACATAAAATTCAAGATCCACAATTGTTTATGAAGTGCTGTTTCTTGTAGATATGAACTTCTCTCTTGTACAGGGGCATTTCAAAATATCCTAAGTGACTTAGAAGCCTAACATTCATGAGACAAGTTTCAGAGTAGCAGCCGTGTTAGTCTGTATTCGCAAAAAGAAAAGGAGTACTTGTGGCACCTCAGAGACTAACAAATTTATTTGAGCATAAGCTTTCGTGTAGCTCACGAAAGCTTATGCTCAAATAAATTTGTTAGTCTCTGAGGTGCCACAAGTACTCCTATTCCTAAAACAGATTTTCAAAGGTATTTAGGTGCCTTAACATGCAAATAAGCACCTAATGGGATTTTCAAAGTTCCTAAGCAGTTTAGATGCCTAACTCCAACTGGTTTCAGCAGGAGTTAGGTGCATTTTTTGGTACCACATAAAAGCTTCTTTTGAATATTTGTCATTAGGACTGTAAAAGTTATATAATTTTTGTTGGGGGAATGCAGTTTGGCTTTTTGTACCTGCAAGTAGGTTTGAGTTTCCAAAATGCAAATTGAGACATATTGAATAACCCACACATGGCCTAATATTTTATAGTCTTTTGGAAGAAATATGAAATGAATGAGACATTAAACTTCCAAAAGTAGCTTCTATATAGGTGCAGTAATTAGTTTTTGCTCTACATTTGAAATATATGTAGTGTAGGCTCTCCAGTTCCCTGGGTAGATCATCTACCTTTTGGGAAGCTGTGTTTAACTGATTAATCTGTTTTGGCTGATAAAAGTGAATATTTTAATATTGAGCAAATTCATATTTACCTGTGAGACCAAGTAAAACAGAACAAAACAAATATAATGCTAAAAATGGCATTATGAGATGGTTCTAGCTCCCACTGAAGTCAATGGGACTTCAAAAGAAGCCAGAACAGGCTCTCTCTCTCAGTGATACTCATGAGCTCATTGAACCATCCCAAGGGTATAACAACAATTTTTAAAAGTTTGGAAATAGCTAATAAATGTGAGTGCTCAAGAGAGTCAGAGACTAAAAGCACTGGTTAGAGTCAGGCAGAGCAGTGAAATTCACCCCTGTTCAAAGAGCCAGCACAAGCTCTACACAACACTTAAAGCCCCACTTCAGGCCAGACTGAAGTGGGATTAAGTGCAGCCCAGGTCTTATGCTGGTGCTCTGCACATGGGTGAGCTTCACCCAGTTGTGAAGGTTTCACTACACAGCTCCATTAATTAAATGTAATCCTGACATGTCACATCCATGCTATTCCCCTGTTGAACTTTTGCACAGGAAACAAAGTGTGTTTGTGATGCAGTCAAGTGTCCACTAGGGTCTAGGATGACACCACCAGAATTTGAAACTAGGTCTCTAGACTCCACATGTGAAAAACTAGTACATTTAACTTGCTGCACTGCCTTGTTCTTCCACCTATTCCCCGTCCCTTAAAAGTGATGACACTAGAACATGAATATTTAGACAAAAGGCTTCCCTTCAGCTACTAAAATTATTTCTGGGTAGGTGGCTAAATTTAATCCTCTGTTTTAGTTATATTTGATTAAAAATAAACAACTATACAAAATATACGTTATTTCCTTATTTTAATATTAAGAGGGGACAACAGCTATTAAAGCTAAAAGAAATGGCTGTTTGTCTTCAATTCTTCTTTTTCTTAAGTAAGGTAAATAAACTTGAATTATATGAGAAAAACGATTACCACTAAATACGGCTGAATGTATTGCAAGGGTGTGTTTACTAGACCAATTAATTCTCATCAGTCTTTTAGCTTATGCTCTATTACAAACTGACACGTCACAGAATGGTGACTCATTATCAAGATTACAAAACATGGTGGATTAGCTACTTGTAAATTAAGGAGTTTATAAACTGCCAGTATTCATTCCATACATAACAAAATTTTATATTAGATCGCTATAAGGATTATTCAGACTATGTTTTATACCATTATTACGTTATCAACACCTGGCACAATATTTATATAGCAAGTATGGCAAAAAGGTGGTGGCTCAAGATAGTCACCCAGCAAAAGATGCATCTGTGATCAGGAGAATCCTGCCATCACAGGTAAAGATATCTCACATGTGGCTGACTCACTGAGTTACGGGCTGGTGTCAAGAGCTCTTCATAGAAGGAGAAGTATGCTTTGCCACTGAGGCCAGCTAGTGCATGCTGCTGAGGGTAGCTTATGTTCACATCAGATTGTGAAGCAGTTGTACCCCTTTTGCTAGTAACTACACGCCCTCAGCCTGTGGTATGCACCTTGTTCCTTCAGCTGAATGCAGATTGTGCCATTGTGCCATGAGAGGATGCCATATGCCCCAGCCTCACCTCACCGCACCCTGCTGAGCTGCAAGCATGTCAACCTTTGTACTATAAACCCTTTCCTCACTTGTAGCTCTGCATATCTTTGGGCAAGTTTTAGGTTAAAAACCTACATCAAACAGAGCTTTTATAACCCCTCCCAGCCCCCCCAAAAAGTACCAGAGACTCCATGAGGGCATCCTCTCTTGCCAATCTAATGCGGAAGGAGTGCAGGTACTATGGTGATAGGCAGAAATACAAAACCCTAAGGTAAGATACTCTCTTCAATCTTATGCTTCACTTTTGCCATAAAATATTTCTCTCTCTCAAAGAAAAATTTGAGGCCATTCTTTGCATGACCAAGTTTTATAGGCCTTTGACAAGGTGGGAGGGTATAGAGTGAATAGCTGTTAGGAACATTGTAGCTGAATTGAAAGAAAGGTGTGAATGGGTATACATTCTAAAGAAAGTAATAAAGCTGCTCTCTACCTTTTCTGCTCCTCAAAACGTGGTTAGGATTTAGAATTCTCTTCAATTCCTAGCTTTTTTGTGGATAACAAACTGTGAGCTAATTCAGAATGTGTCTGGTTTCCAAGCTTCCTATTTCTAGGCGGTCATATTTTATATAAGTGGATGTTTCCTAATCACAAAGGACCAAATCCTTGAGCCTATGCAAAGTCTGAGTCTATGACAGTGGTTCTCAAACTTTTGTACTGGTGACCCCTTTCACAAAGCAAGCCTCTGAGTGCGACCCCCCTCCCCCCGCTTATAAATTAAAACCACTTTTTTTTAATATATTTAACACTATTATAAATGCTGGAGGCAAAGTGGTGTTTGAAGAGGAGGCTGATAGCTTGCAGCCCCCCCCATGTAATAACTTCATGATCCCCTGAGGTGTCCTGACCCCCAGTTTGAGAACCCCTGGTTTATGAGCTCAGGGCCTGAGTGGAAAGGAATAATTTCCAGAGGCTGTGGAGTGATTGCAGAATCACTTCCAAGTAATTTCAGCATCTTCAGAGATGTGCTACTTTAGTTCTTATGCTTCTCCACAGGTATTTTTAGCTGATGGATCCATGTAGCCATACACCCACTACTTCAGAAAATCTCCTGAGTTCTGGGGCACCCTCCCACCGTGTAGTGAAACAGCACCAGTTCTGCTGCAGCCAGCAAGGGTGGAGGAGGATACAAGGGAAACAGGAATTGGCCTCAATTATTGAACGTAGTCAGAAATATTAGATTTTTACAAGACCATGTTCTCAGTTATACAGGGAATTGAAGCTTGTCAGCTGACCAATCATCTGACAAATCACAACTAAACCTTCAGTGATACTCCTCTTTGATAACTCTGTGTTAAACTCTTTTTTCCTGAGATGATTTTAACATAGGAATGTACAGTCAATCATACACGTAGATACTTCTATGGCCCCATCACCCTAGTATCCCAAATGTATTAAAAAAGAAACAACTTTTCTCTTTCTCTCTTCCTTCCCAGCCAATAGGAGAAACAGCTTGCTTAGTTTATAATTATATGTGTGTATGTGAAGATCCTATGGAGGAAATGTGACTTTGAGTGAACAGATACCCATAAAACTACAGAGTAATCCAAGTTCATTCTTGGTGTAACAACTCCAACCCTGGAATCAGTAGTGTTACTCCAGACTTGAATTTGTCCCATTATATATACACATTTTAAGGCACTAAATTGGTGCATAATTATCTGTTCAGGAAACATGAATAAAATAATCAGGCAACGATGGTTCCATGCTTTTGTTATAGTCTGTGCTGTGGGTTTTTGCCACTTCCAGAAGCCATCTGAGAGGATGTGAGACAAAAATAATGTGAAGTAGTAAGGTTAAACTGAGGCCCTATAACACTTTTTTGTACTATTAAAATGGAAAAACTATTAATTCTTTCGGGAGCAATTATGATTGAAATCTATGTGAAATGAAAGGTGTTTTGTAGTTACTTTCTAATAAGTTCAAAGAAGATGTCGACACAGAGAAGGTCATGCCCCCATGTAATCAGTCAAATATGCTAGTTCAGAGAGGAAAAATTATTACATTTACATTTGAAAGGGTATTTTATACATGTTATATAGTAGAAAAGGCTACTTTTGCCTGATTAGCTAATGGTGGAAAGTGAAATGAAATTTTCAAAAAGCAATTATTAATCAGTTCTGAACTGCAATGCTATTAATGCTACTGTACTCTACTAGTATTAGAGTATTGCTGCCTACAGTAGAAGAGAATTCTAACATACAGCTGATGTTTACTAACCCATCCTGAAAAAACAGTGATCTTATCATTTATTGCTGTGAATCACTCCCCCACCCCGAATTCAGTAATGGTAGGCCTAGAGCCTACTGCTATAAGACATTCAATGAAACTCAAAGGTGGCAAATTTAAAACAAGTAACAGAAAATACTCTTTCACCCAATGCAAAATTAGCCCATAGAACTCATTGCTACAAGATGTCATCAAGACCAAGAGCTTGGCAGGATTTAAAGACAGACCAGACATTTATGTGGATAGTAAAAATATTCATAGTTATAGCAGTAAATATTTTTTTAAAGAAGATAAACAGTCAGAAGGTGTATAACCCCTCTAGCTCCAAGGCATAAGTCAATCTTTAACTATTGAGACTAGGAGGAAAGATTTTCTTAGAGCAAGTTGTTCCACCACTGACTACTGCATAGTTTCTTGCATGTTTCTCTTAAGCCCCTGGATTACATGAACTATTGGGGTCTGATTCCATATGGCATTTCCAGTATACCTATCTGAGTAGCCCTCTGAAAGGCAATGGGCCCATTCACAGTAGTAAGCACTAAGTGCGGTGGTAAATATTTACAGGATAGGGTTCCTAACATACCATTCACCCTGTGCAGAAGTCCAGTACAAGGTTTATGTCCCACTTAAGCTCTCTGCACAGTGGTTGAGTTCACCCCAGTGAGGCAGAGAACAATGAAGAAGTTAGTTCCTTGTGCATGTACAAGTGCCTTTTAATCTGTGCTGAGCAGCCCAGCCTATCAGTAAATTTGGAACATTTTTAATTGGAGTAGAGATTTCTTAAAGCAACAAAAAATCATCTACAGCTTTGTGCTTTTAGCTTTTGTTGTGGCTGAATTATAAAGGAACCTGGTCTTGAATTACTACAATCTCAAGGGAGAGAGGGAGAGATATTGTAGTAATTCAAGACCAAGTTTCCTTATATATAGTAACAAAAGCGCAGATTACAAGAGGTTCCTCCCTGAGTACACTATGATCATGCTCTACTAAGAGTAACTAACCTCCCCCTCCTACCTCTGATGCTCAAAGGTCACCATGTCAGAATGAACAAGGTCCAACAGTAACTAACAATTTAATCCTAACCACCACTGAAACAAAGCTATTGTAAAAATTTACTTAGCTGTAACTACTAAAAGGACTTAAACTTGGGGGTAAATTTCATTCCTGAACAGCAGGATGGCAAAGGCTTATGCACCACTACTCCCATTAAATGAGACTTAAATGGTGCATATGCCTCATGCTGGCCCTTTATATGGAGTGAACTTCACCCCTGGACACTACACCTCATACCCACATACCCTCCTTATTTCTGAAGGGTAATGAATGCTCAATATTTTTGTAACTATGAGGTCAAATCACTCAGTCGTAAATCACGTTGATTTCAATGGGAGCTGTGGGTACTCGGCACCTCTGAAAATCAGATCTTTTACTTAGGTGCCTAAGTATAGACTTAAGTGCCTGATTTTAGATATCCACACTTGAAAATTCTGGGTTAGGTAAACTGCCACAGGCCACATAATAAGTCAATGACAGAACCAAGAATAAACCCCAAGAAGTTGTGTCTCCCAGGCACTCACTTTAAAAACTAAATTGCACTGTCTCCAGAAATAGTGACAAGAAAATTGTCAAAATCTGAAAATACATGTAATTATACTCTGGGCAAAAGCTGAACTTCCTAGACCACACTAGCCTGTAGTTTAACTTAACAGTTTACCTTAAATTTTAACTGACATATGCCCTAAAAAAGAAGTTGTTCATCAGACAGACTTAATTCAGACCTTATTAAAATTTTTGTAGGTACAAATAAGAAGGTACTGTAATTTGTAACAGAACAGGATAATTAGGCCATCTATGAAAACTGGTGTCGGAGCACAAAGTTATGAGAGAAGGAAACAAACTAGTCACATTTTCAGTCTGCTGGAATCTTAAGCTGAGCACATATGCAGAAAAATCATGATTTTTAGTTTCTGGAGCATGGAAATATTGGTTGCATTTCTTGCACCTATTCTATAGTGTTTTAACTAGAAAGCAGCACTATCGTTGACTCCAGGGGGAGCTGCTTGCTTTCGTCTCTTTGATGGGATGGGAAAGATACAAAGAAGCCATTATCATTGATGAGAGAAGGAATATGATCTCAGGGATATTTTATTTAACAAACTAGCTCTTGGAAAAATATTTAGCAAGCAGTATTTGATAAGAATACTGTCAAGACATTTTGCAGAGCTTCTAAAATCTTTTTTGTTTTACTCACTGTGATTTGACATCATCAGAAATGTGAAACTGGATATTGGTTTATCAAAATGTTTTTTGTGTTGCTTAGTAATGTTTTCTGTTTAGCAAACTGTTTTGGATGGGATTCTCATACTTTTCGGGGTGTGAACTAGATTTTAATAGAGACGGTGTCTTGTGGGGCCCCTCCCTTCTCATTTACAATTATATAACATGTCTGTAGAAACCACAGCTGTCTGTTCCCGTCACCCTGGACATACTGACCACCTCCATTGTTCTGGCTTCCCCTGTTCTCCTAGACATATTTCTCCTGCTAGTGGCTGACAGCTCTAATCCACACTGATGGCTCCAGTACCTAAAAGTGTCTCCCATTGCCTTTCTTCTTCTTTTAACATAGCCATGGTCTCTAACAGAGGCAGCGTATCAGTTTGGGGAATCTCTGGTTTAGTGTGATCCCTACAAGACCTGTGGGAATAAACAATTTTTTGGGTCAGTGGCCAACCAGAAAAATTGGAGAGGAAAATTGTTTCATGTCACCCTAAAGGAAAATTATTCAAATTTTTCAGCAAACCCAAAAAGCTGAAAATGTTTTGTTTTGGGTCAAATGAAACAAAACATTTAGTTTTATTTTCAAGGTTTTCTACCTTTAAAAATAAAATGGAACTAAAATTCTAAATGAAATTCTTTTCAAATTAAAATGTCAAAAATAAATATTTTGACTTTTTTTCAGAATTTTTTTTGGTTTGTTTTTTTTCATAGCATTTAAGGCCAGACAGGACCCACCAGCACATGTAGTCTGACCTCCTCCACATCAGGGGCCACTAAATCTCATCAAGTTATCCTGTATTAAGCCTAATAACCTGAATTAGACTAAGGTATCAGCCCTCAAAAGATTAAACTTTCGTGTAACACAGGCAGAGACTAGGAGGGACCAAAGTGCATCAATGCCCGAGATTCCTGCAATAGTAAATAATTGATCTTATGAGAAATACCCAGATGATCCTAGCAAGCGACCAGCACCCAAGGCTGCAGGGGAAGGCAAAACACCCAAAGGTCCCTGCCTATCGAACTTTGGGGAAAATTCCTTCCCAGCCCCCAAAATGGTGATCAGGTTGACACTGAACATGTCAGCAAGACATATCTGCAATTGTTTTAAACCAAAACCATTCCATGCAAATTCGTCAAATGTTTTGTTCAAGCCAAATCTGCATTTTTCAATTAAAAAAAAAAAAAGTGTTGTCTACAAAATTTAACCCCGCTCTATGCCCTACTACAACCTCCACCTTTCTGGCCTTTTTAATGTTCACCGTGTACCCTTCAGTCTGTCCAAAGCTCTGCTGTAAAAGTCAGCTACCTCCCCTGATAGTCTGACCATATTCAGCCTCTCTAAGGCCATGTCTGGTAGATCAGTGCTGCTGTACTCGTTGCAGAGGGTGTTAATTTAGTGGGTCTAGTGAAGTTCCGCTAAATTGATGGCAGAACGCTCTTCAGTCAACTCCGGTACTCCACTGGAACAAGAAGATGAAGGTATGTCAGTGGGAGAGCATCTCCCATCAATGCAGCGTGGTGTAGACACCGCGGTAAGTCAACCTAAGCTATGTCGACTCCAGTTATGTTATTCACATAACTGGAGTAGAGTAACTTAGGTCAACTTAAGCCGTGGTAGTGTAGCCAATGCCTTAAAATCCCTTCACTGTCTCCCTATTGCGTCAAATTACGCTTTCTTTCTTGCTTTCTTGGGCCTCCTGAATTTATCTCCTTCCTACATCTCTGTTCTTATCATTTTTGCTTCCCAGTGCCTTCTGCACTTAGCCTAGGCTTCACATCTGACTACCTGACTACAATCTCTGTGTCCTTCTCCCATACTTTCCTGAGTGTCTTCTTTTATGTGGTCTTCTCTGTCTGAAAACCCCTTTTAAATTTTGCTTGTCGTGCCTCATCTTCCTCCATTAAGCCCCCTTCTCAAAACCTATTTCTTCAAGCGAATTTATAAACTACAGTGTTATATTCATATTAACAACAATCACCAAAACAAGCAACAGCGGTGTAACTCTTAAGATAATAGACTCCTCTCCCAAAAATCACATGATCTTAGAGTCTTCACTCTCATTCTCTTTCCTCCATCAATTTCCTCTTTGTGTCTATTATCTCCTGTTGTTCTAGTGTTAACTTGTATGATAAATTTCGGGGGCAGGGACTCGGTCTTTATTTGGTTTGTGAAGTGCCATGCATGCCAATGACACTGTATAATTACTACTAAGAAAGGGATATAATCATTTTGAAATTTAGTCCATTTAAAAACAAAAGAATTTCAGTAATTTCAGCTGCTATATTTATGCCAGTCCTGAGATTTCCCCTGCGAATTTATTTGGTATTACAACAATGTTTCCTTATTTTAAAAAGTGTTTTTCTCCCTTCTGCTATATGAGAGACCCACACAAACAGGGAAAACTGACCAAGTGACTGCTTAGGGGGAAATGGCGAAACTGAGTATATGCATAGCACCAGATATTCACATGCTCGGCACCCAACTGCGACTGTTGTGACATTTGAACCCCAATATGCTGAGCTCTTTTGAAACTCTGGCCTATATTGCTGTCAAATGCACATAGTAAACATAATGGGGAAAAACCAGAAAAATATTTTTCTCTCTAATCTCTTACATTTATAGTAATCTCTGGTGTTCCTCGATACAATATACAGCAGTTAATTTTAACATAATAGTAACAAGGAAAACATTTTCAGACAAAAAAAAAAAAAGGAGTACCTGTGGCACCTTAGAGACTAACAAATTTATTTGAGCATAAGCTTTCGTGAGCTACAGCTCACTTCATCGGTCCCTCTAATAAAACCAGAAGCAACCACAAAAATCAGCAGATATGTGGCAACCTAGAGAATCAACTATACTCATGAATGAGGATGGCAAAAGGCAACATTTATCTCCTGATGTCGGCTTGAAGGCTTGGGTTTTCATGAAGGCTTGTGTAGTGGCTTTGTGCATCCTCCTCTTTTCAGCTTTCTGCAGACAGCAGAAATCAATTTGCTTATTATCTTTTTAAAGGTTTTGTTTCCTGTGTTTTCATGGTCAAAGGAAGCTGAAGCACCAAAAACTAGTGTTTAATATTGAACAATGTTCTTGTTTCTCATCTGAATAAGGAAGCCATAGCTTGTGGATCTGTCCAGGTGGAGTAGATTTCAGAATGGTTTTCAGCTTGTTAATAAATTATGACTATGGCTGTGGTAAGTTTAGACCAGAATTATCAAAGAAATCAGGGAACTGAATGAAGGCAGGGATAATTTACAACAGTGCAAACAGAACCCATCAGTACCTGCCAGAGTTTCTAAAAATGTCCTACCAAGTTAAGTGTGCACCGTTTTACAACCTCCAATGTATGATGTTCTATCAAAATAAGAGAAGAATTGTGATCTGACATTCCTTGTTGTGGGAATACAGATATGTTGCATTTATGAATAAACATACAATAAAATTGCTTTTCTTCTCAGCAGGCCAAATGCTGTCCCCCATCCCCAAAGGTACAAGGCACAAAATGCAGCTGAGCCAGTTATGTGGCACTAGTGACACAGGGGCACGCCAGACCCCCTGCATGCTCTAGAACACTGCTCCATTGTCTCTTTCTATAGGTCTGTGGAGGGAGATATTGGGAGTTTGTAAAACATAGAGTGGGGAGCCATTTCTACCGCCCATGGACTGCACTACGGGCTGCAGAATGAGTGTGTGAATGTCCTGTGCTCTGTCACCAGTTAGAGAGAGGATTGTCTTCATTCAACGCTTTGGTAAGTTGCCTGTTTGTTCAGCGCTTATCTTTACTCATAAGCTTTCCACAAATGATGATGTGAAGTCCTGTTATTTTTTACCCTGTGGGTATAGAGCGGGGGTAAGGTGTCAAAAACATTCAAAATACAGTACCCTCATGATTTCTGTTTCCAATGAACGCTAGATATAAAAGCAGACACTTTGGCTCCTTATGCTCCCTGTTTTAACAATGGTTATCTCTGTAAGTAAATAGACTACCTAGACCATGCTTACCTACAGTATGGCACTTTATTCCCATGTTAAATAACAGTAGCTTACTCTCCCTAAACAAACTCAATTAATTGCTAGCGATAATACGATCCATTGTAGCGATTTTAACAATCCTGTTTTTCCAGCACAGGGGACATGCTGCCTTATTTGCCTTTCTGTTAGGACTTTTCTGCAAACTAGTTAGCTTTTCCTCCTTTAACTCACAAACTTTATTTGTGTAGCCAACACAGCATTAGAAATTGAAACTACTTCAAATAGTGCAATAGCTTCCAGATAGAACATATGTGAATGTAGACCCTTCACAATGGATCAGGAAATATAGGTTTTGAACTCTCAACTGACTGGTTTATAACTTAGAGTGTGAACTCCTTTTTATAAATGCCAGTTTCCTTATGTTGCAATTAATTTTAGCAAAATGTCAATTGATTTTATTCCACACTGGATAACCACCTTACTTAAAACTGGGAACTTCTTAAAATTGCTAATGTTAATGCTACAAAGAAATGGAAGGAAGGAGATAACTTTCATGGTCTATGATAATTTTCCAAAATTCCTTGTGTACACCGATTCAGATAACCAAAAACAGCCTTGCTAATGTCCACTCATCTGCTCACCCGGGATGAGAATTCTCTCGAGAGCAAGAATATCCTTACCATTCTTATCATCATGGGAAAGGGTGGTTGAGCAAATTTTGTGCCTAGGTTTGGGCTGGTAGTTCCAAAATGATTTTGGGAAGCTGATTTGAAAACCAAAACCTCTTGAGCAAATGCATTTAAGTGCTGCTGATTAATCCTGAAGGTGCCTTTAACGTTACTGTTATTGCACTTGTCATACACTAAGGGATGGTTAGGTAATCAACAAGCTAGACTGGCAACATATTCTTTACCTTCTAATCTTGATTAGTTCAAAAATAAGATATGCATCAGCTGATTCTGTGTCCCCAAAGGAAGAATCTCTCATATGTAAGCAAAAGGGTACAGAGGATTTACGCTACTCTCTTTCTGTTCACACTTCTTTGTGCAGCCAGCACAAGTCAGGGAGATTAGAACTCTAAGAAATGGCAGCAAGAGTGTGCTTAACTTCAGGTAGCCTTAGAACACCCTGAACCCTAATGAAGGAGCCGTACTTTATGGCAAGTTGCATGTAAATTGTGCAGCAAGGCCCCAGGAGCCCAGTGCCTGCCATTTCCCCCAGTCATAGCTATTTACATCTGGACTATGTGGAAGGTATTAAGTCTGTGTCAGGTCATATGGATTTTCTAGAGTCTGCATCAGATCATGCAGAATTCAGTCAAGCCATGTGGACCGTATACCGTTCATACTAAGCCACATAAACTTGCAGACTTCATAAAGTCCAAATTGGCTGCAAGTATGCCAGTGTGTAATATATGTGGATCATATGTTAAGGATACATGCTTCCCAACCCACCCCGCCCAAATACAACATTTGTGCTGTAGTACTTAAATGGAAGCTGCCACTCTTACTGTCTAACTGCTTGCCTTATATGCCCTTTCAAAAATAGTCAATGGTACTTCTAGTAAAGCCAAGCAGGTTAAATCAACTTAGGAGTTTGCAGCTCAAACAGTTTAGAAGTTATGGTGATCCATGCAAAACAAACAATCTCTGAAAGTAAACAACCACAATTTTGGGTTTCCATAGCTCCAAAATGCATATGATTTGCCTGAAACTTTCCAGAAAAAATCTACCCTGAGCTGAAATCTTACATAAGAAACTTCACTTTGATTTTGATAATACTAAGGAGCAAATATTTGAAAATCAGGCTAACAGCAAGAAACTGGTTTCAACTCTAACTATAGAAAAATTAACATCCTCTTACAATCAAGATCAGGAGGGCCTTACAATGGGAAGTGTTGGACAACCTTAATAAAAAGTGGCACTATCAGCCCCTCCTTTAATGTTGCTGACATTGAAATACTGTGATTAGAAGTGGTAGAATATTTTTCCGATGAAATAAAATTTCACTGGAAAATGTGGATTCATCAAGCTCGAAATGTTTTGCCCAAAACATCTGGGTTCAACAAACTTTGAGCAAATCCAAAGGGAGCCCTGGATTCCTGGCAGGCTGCTGGGAACCCTAGTGCTTCCTGAGTCCATGACTCACAGGCTGACTCTCCAGCAAGTGCCAGTCCTGGTGAGCAAATTTATTTTCAGAACACCGTATAGGTGTTCCCTAGCTATTCTGGGGTGCTATGCAGCCCCCCCCCACAGGGGGAGAGGGCAGGCCTCTGCTGGGGGGGAACAGAGGGGCTGGCCCCCGGCTTCCACGACGGGGCGCGGCTGGCTTGGGGGGCAGGGGAGAACTCCCCTGAGGAGTGCAGCAGGGCTGGGCCTGCACTTCCCGCCATTGGTGAGTGCAGGCCCAGCCCTGCTGCACTCCTCAGGGGAGTGGGGGTGAGGCGGGGGCAGAGCAGGGGCAGGAAGAGGCAGGGCAGGGGCAGAGCAGGGGTGGGAAGAGATAGAGCTGGGGCGGGGAAGGGGCAGGGCGGGAAGAGCCAGAGCAGGGGTTGAAACAGCACGCAACTGCGCAGGGCACCAGGAAATTTGGTGCGTACTTTGTGTATGGGTAAGGATGGTCCTGCCATGTAGTGATGTTTCCAAAACAATATCTATATCTATCTATCTATTTTGCGAGAAACATATAAAAATTCAGTTTTGGTTTTTAACTGAATTTTTTTTCATTATTTTTGGCTCAGCTCCTCAATCAAAAAATCAGTTATTCAGTCAGTTAATTGTGATGTGATATATTTAACTAATATAGCAAAAATTCTGGTGTTAACTAGGAAACTAGAAAATCATACTTCATAGCTATATTTGAATGAGGGAGTTATATTTTACATCCAAAAGGCTGTAGAACTGACATGATATGTCTTTAAAAGGTAAGCTGCATGCTGTATTCTATCTAGAAGAGCACCATCTGAGATGTGGATGGCATCCCAGCTGTGTTCATGGGATCCTCTTCACAGTGTGTTTGACACAGAGATTTATAGTGAAAGAACTGATTTAGCAGTTTGACCCAAATAAGAAACTGTCTGTCACCAAGAAAGGATTCTGGCAGTGCTATATTTAATAATTCAATGTGTCCTGTCATCTGATTGCATATATACACTTTTCACATGTAGCCAAATACACTCTAGTGCATATGGTAAATCATCATTTAAGCCCTACTCCTACAAACTCTTACACATGAGTTTAACTTTAAGCACTGAGTGGGCCCATTGAAGTTTGACTTCAAGTGCCTAAAATTACCAATATTCAAAAGTGTTTGCAGGATTGGCACCTCAGTCAATGCTAAGATGATTTGGGAGTACTTGGATAACATTTCTTAATGTTTCTGCAACATGTGAAAATGTGTGTAGACAATGTGCTTGATTTTTGCAAATCTTGGTTCACATGGGTAATTCTTACTCATATAAAGGTTTGCACAATCAGGCCCAGTACTAATAATAAAAAAACTTGATTATTGTTTATTAAAAATTAGCAATAAAGATATTTTAAAAATTAAACAGAACGCACCTGAGGCTCTAGACCAGCACAGCACTGAAGCACGTGTTTAAGATATGTGTAATCCTATTGGCTTCAGTGGTGCTGCATAATGCAGGTGTAGGGATCCAGCCGCATGGAAGTCATTGACAAATCAGGGCCTTAGGGCCAAATCTAATTTTCCTTCCCCACAAGGGAAATAACATTGATGTGAAGGGATTACTCACATGAGGAAGAAGTGTCCCTTAAAGGTGTGGCTAAATTCAATTTTATTTGATGCTTTTGTTTCATAGAAGAGCTAATCTTGACCTTTTTTGGGAGAGGGAGAGGGAAGAGGAAGAGTTACAGATGCTCTTAGCCCTCGTCTACACTACGAGTTTAGGTCCAATTTAGCAGCGTTAGATCGATTTAACCCTGCACCCGTCCACACAACGAAGCCATTTTTGTCGACTTAAAGGGCTCTTAAAACCGATTTCTGTACTCCTCCCCGACGAGGGGATTAGCGTGGAAATGGACATTGCCAGGTCGAATTTGGGGTAGTGTGGACACAATTCGACGGTATTGGCCTCCGGGAGCTATCCCAGAGAGCTCCATTGTGACCATTCTGGACAGCACTCTCAACTCAGATGCACTAGCCAGGTACACAGGAAAAGCACCGGGAAGTTAATGAAAAATGATGTCATTTTAAATTAATGTGCAAGGATTGCTTCACCTGCTACTGAAATGTAGCAACCTTTGGGATGAAACACAACTGTTTAACGCTGTACAGAAACACCAGGCCCTGATTCAGCAACTGGATCCATGCAGACAGATTCCTGTGCCCATTCTGTGCACCACTGATTTCTGTGTGGCTTCACACAGGTGCAGGGAATGAGAGTTCATTGCAGGATTGGGGCTTAAATTTGTAACACACTTTCGGATGAAATGCAGTTCATGATTGTTCTTTAACATGTTACCTTTCTCTATATTGCATTTGTGATGCATTGATGGTAAATTTTAAGCACAGGAAGCAGCAAACTTCAGCTCTGAAAAGCTCAGGGTGTTTTCCATCCTGATGTGTTGCCCTCAGAAAGGTGGGAATTCAGACCCTTCCATTGGCTATTCTCTCTGTGATTGACTAGTTACCACTCAACTCTCTGATGTGAGTTCACCCTCCCATAGAAGTGTTTCCCTGAATGTCCTTCTGATAGTTAATCCTTTATACCAGGGGAAACAAGCAACTGCAGTGTTCTTTTGGCCGTTTTCCATCTCATTGCTGTAGGCTGCACCTTCCTCCTTGAAGCTGGTAAAATGTTTTGTTTGTTTTACCTCATCCTCTCATATTTTCCTCCTTTTCCTTTTCTCATTCCCAAGGAGGGGGCATATCTCCCTATAGTTTGGGGGTATTTGGTTTTTGTTTTTTTGTTTGTGTGTGTGTGTGTGTGTGTGTGTGTCTTTTCTTCTTGTGACCAGCCAGGAGCTAATGGCTTATGAGAAATAAACAAGATATCAAGTCTGTTTAGACTTTATATTCTCAATGAATTAGGTTTTTGAAGGCTAACTTGAAGTGCATGATCCAGGCTGGTACAGCCCAAACAGTTTCCCATGACAGTTTTTCTGAAAGGGCCTTCAGCTTCCTCATTCTACCACAAATTAATATATTGCAATATTTGGCCCTATGTAATTCCCATTGAAGTCAATGGGAAGCCATCCACTGATAGCTGAATCAGTGAGCGTTAATGGTTGTGCGTCTGTATTAGTAAAACTATTAAGATCAAAAGGGATGAAAGAAAAACTATTGCAAATACAAAATAATGTCATTGTATAAACACTGTTTATAAGCAAAGCGGAAAACACAATTGTTTACAAATAATATACTGCTAGTGGAATACATGTAGCCAAGATGTACTCAGAAAGGTTCACATTATTTATTATTCATCCAGAAAAGTTCTAGATATTAAATTATTTAGTGATGTAAAATTTGACAGAAATAAAATGAATGTTAGATCAGTGATGGCCAATGACATTCATGAAGTTCTATAAAGTGGCTCACCTCTGCCATCACCTCTAAAACAAAGGATCCTTCTGCATAGACCACATCTCTCTGCATGCAAACCACCACCTTAAATAGCCCTGGTGGGTCACACCTTTGTTCCTTTGTATAAAAGATGAGAAGGGAGGCTACAGTCTCATCCATTTTATGCAAGGTACTTCTGAACCCCTGTCAAATTACCATTGCAACCCTCTGTGAAACAAATTTTGGGTGTCTCTAAGTTAAAGCAGGCACAGATAGGTGCCCCAGAATTGGAGATTAGAATAGACATTTTCACATCTTATTCTTTTTACAATCTTTCATTTTCCTTCTCATCTCAAAATGAACTGGCTGTAGCTTTATCACTGGGTTACTCTATATGCTGAAGGAACCCATGACTTAGATTTGACACAAAATTCAAATAAATATAACACTAACTGAGCCACGTAACTAAATTCTGGAAGAACATGAATTTTAACAAAATACTAAATGTACTGTCTCAAACTTTCCAGAAGTCCACTGGGCAAACAATGTATAGAAGACAATGATCCTATCTTCTCTAGTCTGGCTTGTTAGTAGAATTTTACATTTACTTAAAGGAACAGTACCAAAATTTGAATCCTCCAAAACTTTTATAATTACACTTTTTGCATGCCAACAGATTGTAGAACAAATCTATCAGGCCTCAACAACTAGAGCTTTTACCATCTTAAATCCCAATTAATTAATTTGGCAAGCAGAACAACAACAAACTCAGGATGCTATGTTTGGCAGCGTTGCTGGAATGTCTCTGCAAGCGCGCACACACACCCCCCTCCTGGAAAAATGCAATCCTAATGAATGCTACACTAGGAATTCATCACATTGTCCACTCAACTCATCGTCTGGGATTTTTAGAGTACTCCATGCCTTATTTTTGAGACTAGGATTTTATCTTTATTAAGAAAGAATGTAGATAAATAGGCAAGATTTGGAGGCTGGAATATAAAATATGGGTTTGCCAGCCTTGATAGTGTCCTTGTAAAATTCTAGGCTTGTACATCAGATTTGTTTGAGAGCAGTAATCCTTGGTACTTATGATAGAATTTCTACATGTAATTTTTTTAACCTAAGAATTCTACAGTTTTCCACTAAATGTTGTCTCTGTTTAAACACACAGGATCCTAATGAACATCAAGCATGTGACTAGTCACATTGACTTCAATGGTACAGCTCATGGGTTTAAAGTTACTCAAGTGCATCGATACCTTGCTGGATCAAAGCCTAACTGCTTATTACACCCCAGAAGACTGACATCACAATAACCTCCATGCAACACCAATTAAAAATATCAGAAAGAGCTCAACTAGTGTACACAGCTAGGTCTCTTTGGCTGCCCTGAAGATCATCCTTGGTAATTCAGGGGTTTGTTTATTAAATTTTCTTTGCATTAAATGCAAATATCAGAGAATTTGAGCCCACAGTGGTTCATCACCACAACCTAACTTGTGAAGATGATTCCATGTTTTCTTGCTTAACCTAATTTCACCACCTCCAGTTCGTACCTCCACAGCGCAACTGGGTCCTTGTTAGTTTAAAAAGAGTTTCGCTAGGCATATGAATCCCTCTTCTTCTGCTTATGTAAGAAAGCTGCTGACATTAGAAGTTATTCTATTTACCTTAAATGATTTAAAAAAAAACAAAAACCCTAAAAAGAAACAATTCTGACTCCAGCAAAACTCTGACATCTAGACACAATACGGTTGCTTTGAAAGGTGTCCAAAAATTGTATACATTACTTCACTTGGTAGACACAGTATTATTTGCATTTAACAGAGTACTTTAAGTATCCACTACCATCTGTTTGAGTCAAAACATTTCCCAGCATAAAATATACTACTATTTAAGGCTAATGATCTTATCAAACAGGGATGAGAATTCTACACAGTACCAATGACTATAGTTATAGCATGGATAATATGTAATTAGTACAAGAATGCATCTCTTGCTGTTTTGAAGCCCTATCTGAGCAGAAATGACGAGTCCCTCTATTCAACCTTATGGGATTGTACATGTATTCCTTACACTAGAAAGGAGGAGAGTACTTTTTCAATTAGGAATATCTTTTATTTTATTATTCTCTAATTAAACTCTGTCAAACTCCTAGCAGGGAGTCAGTTGTACACTGATTTTTTTTCCTCCTCCTGCGATTCAGGAGTGAAATACAGGCTCCCCTTACTGTGGAACTGGTGCTTTTTCTCATTGATATGCAACCAATTTATTTTTCTTTAAATTAGGACCCAAGTCTGTCATTTTGATCAAACAAAACATTATGCTTCTTTAAAATAATGTCTAGTTCAGTTTTGAAATTTCACAGTCATAGTCATATGTTTGAATGCCGTGTCGAATATTCAGAACAGAAAAGAGTGATGTCTGTGATTTCTGTGGTTGACCTCCCAGTTCCTGTTGTATATTTTCCCTCTCTGGGGCCTTTATTCAAAGGGGGTAAGGCACTGATGTGATAAGCTTTCGTAGACAAGAGGAAGACACCCCAGAACAGAATGGGCCAGATCCATGTCCTGTGTAACTCCACTGACCTCAGGCAACCAGGTGATACAAATGAAATTTTATCAAGGATGTGTTTGGCCCACTGAGTCTGTCAAATTAATTTTCTACTGGGTTTTACTGCCCACTCTTGTCCCTAAGGTTTTGAAGAGAGTGGAGTTCACTCTGCTCCTGTCCTTGTCTCTCTCACTCGCAGGTTGTACCAAATTTTAATATTTCGGTTTCTGGCTGAGGATCTTAACATTCACAGGCTTGAGGCTTACCTGGAATTTGAAACTTGGGTCAGACCCTAAGAGGAGATAAAATGTGCCTCAAGAAGACTCTGTTCTTTGCTCCCTGCTTACTCCTCCTTGGTGTCACCATCTTTGATTTTATATCTGAATGGCATTGTTTGAATAAGCTTTGACATAGGCAGATCTCTTTCAACTACCAGTATTATAAAGTCTGATGTACTTCAGCTGCTCCTTTCCAGTTTCCCTTTATCTCCTTTCTTCATTTGTCTTTCTTTATTGTGCTTTTATATAACATTTACACTCATAGGTATGTTTATGGATAAATGGTACAAGATTGCTATGACAAAGGCTCTCCTTACTTGTGTACTCATATTATGCTACAAGTACAAAATTGGCCTCTGTCATTTACTTCCATCACTGACCTCCAACTCATCTATCCACCCCTCCTTCTATCCATCTCTCCATCCTCTTGTATGGCCTCCATCACCATAATACCTGAGCACCAATCCAAGACACTGTACCTACATTTTGATATAATTTTTAAAACATGTATGGAACCATACACATGTTCCATAATCTTTCACTATTATAACCCTGGTTTTCCCCACAGTACTCTGTTTGTTGTGTTATGCCAAACTACCAAGCACGGTGCTTATTACTATGTGTAGTCCCATTGAACTCATAGTAGTAAGCACGCATGATACCAGGTAGTCACACCGAGGAGTACTTGCAGCAATAAGCTCTATGCCCAGAAAAACGTGCACACATGCTTTACACTCTGAGTAGTCCCAGTGAAGTCAATGTAAAGATGAATATGTGTGTAAGTCCTTGCAAAATTGGCTCCTTGTATTTAAATTTCTTTGGGGCAGCACCTTCCATTTTTGGGGTACATATGGCTAAGTATATGGGTGGTGTGAGCACTGTCTGAGGGCTGTAGAAGGTGAGAGCTGCACTGTACAGGAGCTGCTAGGGAGTGATTCTAGGAGAAAGCTTTTACAAATATGTCAATAATCAGGTTAAAAAGAATACAGTCTCAATGTATCACAGAATGTTTATATGACAACTTGACGCTGAGAATTTGGATATAATTTAAACTAATCAGTTTAGAAAAGCTTAATATGATCCCAGTACAGGTAATGCTTCTGGGGCTGTTCATCATTTTCTTATGAGCACAGAAAGTACTTTGAGGGAAGGGGGTCCAAGCATGATACACGCTTTCACCAGTGACAATAAAAAAAAAGACCTCACTGCTATGATGCCGCTGTTATTGTCTCATTGCCTTGCACACTCTTTGTAGGTGGGGAAGGAAGGGCTGGGATAATGAATGTTTTCTAAAGCCCTTTGAAAAGGATGAAAAACCACTTAATGCTTTGCATCTGCAGAATGTGACTTCCTCCATTAAGCAACAGAAAAGGTTTCGGTTTGAGTTATGTAGTTTCATTTCTAAGACATGCCTTCCTCAGATGACCTCTCTCATATCTGTTCTTACAAAGTATCAGACTTTATTCATTCCAATCATGGAACATAGATGGAAGCTTTCTAACAGTGTCTTCTTCCCCCCCTCACAAATTAATGACTGGGAGACTCATTGCAACTCACTGAATTTTACAATTGAGTGAGAAAACAAATATATATAATATAAAAGCCAGGAAGGTTTATCCTAAAATGTTTTAATTTACTTGGTCAGTTTCAGGTTAGTTTTAATTATGACTGATATTATATACTATGGTATGTGAGCAAATTTCTGGTGTTTATTTTGTAAGTCTTATTAATATGAGACCTCACTATGGTCTATTGGCTGAAAAGTGCAGAGAAACCAGACATTTTATGTATGTGTGTGTAAATTAGAACATGTGGTGGTTGAGTAAAGTGAGGATTTGCAAGGCTCTGCATTATTTAAGCTGGAGAAGGTCCTGAGCCATCAAATTCAGATAAGAACTCCCCAGAGTTTGGAGGTATTCAGATCTTGGCTTTCAGTTGAGTCCATTTGTAATTTAAATGTAATATTTAATCATATTTTTATTTCTTGAGTAGGTGGCCAATTATATCCATCCGGCTTATATGGTGTCCTCTGCTCATTGCAGCATTTGACTTTCAGTCAAATCTGTAGAATAGTAAAGCGCACAGAAAATATTCCTATTCAAAGAACACAAAGGAAGAAAAATAAGAGGAATATCTTGCCTCCATCTATGCAAGCAATTCTCATTGACAGAATTGGGAACTGCACATAATGTTGTAGGCAATTAATATTGTAGGTAATTAAAAGTGCTTCATTTAATAGAAACTGCATTTCATTTTGAGCAGTGATTTAAGAGTTCCTTTAGTTTGTTCAGATTATTATTTTAGCAAAAGTGAAATTGGAGGTCAGAACGTAAGTATTTGTTCACATTCGGAAATGTGCAGGTATTAAATTATGTAGTTTATTTAAATCATCACTTTCTTAGGTTTGCTCTTTAATAGCTCCATTAGCCTCAATGTAGAGAGCAATTCCCACTGTGGTACAGCCTGTTGTGACACAAATATACTTACAGTTCTAGAGGAGAAAGGGAAAAAATTCCCTTCAGTAATGTATTGTTGCCATAAGAGGAAAAGACAGTTCCCCTTCCCCAAGTAAAAGTTTTTTTGTGTTAAGTCTAAAGAAGTGAACTAATTAAAATATTGTCAACAATTGAGCCATGGGCAGTCTAGCCTAGCAGTTGGAGCAAGAATCCGGCCTACCAGTTTGAGCTGAATCCAGATGGGGCGGGTTCCAGGAGCGAAGCCAAGGGTCATAGCCAGGAATGAGAGGCCATAGCCTAAGCTGATATTTGTTCAATATCTATTTTGATTTAGTTGGGGATTAGGTCCTGCTTTGAGCAGGGGGTTGGACTAGATGACCTCCTGAGGTCCCTTCCAACCCTGATATTCTATGATTCTGTAAGCTAGAGTTGTAGGCAGAAGGTGGAGCTGAGAGTCTGAGCCAGAAGTCAGAGATCAGGAAGGAGCTGGGGCTAAAGGTGGGAGCTGGTATACCCTGGGGCTGAAGCAAGAGCAAGGCTGGAGATCGGGGAGGCCAGGACAGGACCAAGCACAGCATCAGTGTCTAGTTGGCAGCCGGTATCAAGTGGAGTGCCCCAAGGGTCGGTCCTGGGGCCGGTTTTGTTCAATATCTTCATAAATGATCTGGAGGATGGTGTGGATTGCACTCTCAGCAAATTTGCGGATGATACTAAACTGGGAGGAGTGGTAGATACGCTGGAGGGGAGGGATAGGATACAGAGGGACCTAGACAAATTGGAGGATTGGGCCAAAAGGAATCTGATGAGGTTCAATAAGGATAAGTGCAGGGTCCTGCACTTAGGACGGAAGAACCCAATGCACAGCTACAGACTAGGGGCCGAATGGCTAGGCAGCAGTTCTGCGGAAAAGGACCTAGGGGTGACAGTGGACGAGAAGCTGGATATGAGTCAGCAGTGTGCCCTTGTTGCCAAGAAGGCCAATGGCATTTTGGGATGTATAAGTAGGAGCATAGCGAGCAGATCGAGGGACATGATCGTTCCCCTCTATTCGACATTGGTGAGGCCTCATCTGGAGTACTGTGTCCAGTTTTGGGCCCCACACTACAAGAAGGATGTGGAAAAATTGGAGAGAGTCCAGCAAAGGGCAACAAAAATGATTAGGGGTCTGGAACACATGAGTTATGAGGAGAGGCTGAGGGAGCTGGGATTGTTTAGCCTGCAGAAGAGAAGAATGAGGGGGGATTTGATAGCTGCTTTCAACTACCTGAAAGGGGGTTCCAAAGAGGATGGCTCTAAACTGTTCTCAATGGTAGCAGATGACAGAACGAGGAGTAATGGTCTCAAGTTGCAGTGGGGGAGGTTTAGATTGGATATTAGGAAAAACTTTTTCACTAAGAGGGTGGTGAAACACTGGAATGCGTTACCTAGGGAGGTGGTAGAATCTCCTTCCTTAGAGGTTTTTAAGGTCAGGCTTGACAAAGCCCTGGCTGGGATGATTTAACTGGGAATTGGTCCTGCTTCGAGCAGGGGGTTGGACTAGATGACCTTCTGGGGTCCCTTCCAACCCTGATATTCTATGATTCTATGATCAGGCTAGAATGCATTGAGCAGCCACTGGACAGCTACTGAGCTTATGCATCAGCCTGGATACCCCTGTGATCAATCAGACAACTTCTATCAGGGATAGCTCAGTGGTTTGAGCATTGGCCTGCTAAACCCAGGGTTGTGAGTTCAATCCTTGAGGGGGCCATTTAGGGATCTGGGGCAAAAATTGGGGATTGGTCCTGCTTTGAGCACGGGGTTGGACTAGATGATCTCCTGAGGTCCCTTCCAACCCTGATATTCTATGATTCTATGGTCAGCAAGGGAAATAAGGTTTGGCAGGTTGAGCTGGAGAATCAGGGCTCACTGGTTGCCCGGAGACTGGCTCTACTGCTGGCTGGCCCCTGACAAATATAGACACACTTTATATTATTCATCATGAATTAACAGAGTGACCCCGTAACCTTGTTCACATAACCCTGTCTGGGCACAACCCATGTTCATCACACTCATTTGTGTCCTGTCTGACTTCCAGACTGTAAGGGACCTTTTCTACTGACTGTCTGGCATGGTGTCCGAACTTTCAGTGTTATATAAATGGAGATATCTGTTTTGATTCACTAAGAAGTGTGGGAAGATACTAAAATCAGCATTTCAATAGAACATGCAGAAGTACTTTCAACAGCTGCAGTGAAACTCCTCTTTTAGTCCTAGGCTCAAAGTGTTTGCAGTTCCCATTTCAAGACACGTGAAAAAAATTAATAAATATTAAAACAGCAGTGTTAAGTTTTACCGTCCCTGAATATGTTCTTAAATAAAAAGATTGTATGGAGAGACAGACAGACACACGGGGTGGGGAGCGAGCAGTTGTGTCATATCAAATAGATTTACTACTAAATATCTTAGTGTAGATTACATTTTGTATCTATTCTTCCTGATCCTACATAATAAGTATCTTCTTGATTGCATAGCAATTGCAATGCAAGAATACTAGAATGAATAACAGGCACTGGAATGAACAGTAGAATGGCAACAGAATGTTAGAAGACGCAATCTTTGCCCAGCAGAGAGCAGACTGACAATTTGCCACAATCTCAAAGGACACACACAATTTACAAAGATTGTGCTTGACAGAAGTGCAAGGGGCAGAGACAATTGCACTTCCTGAGCCAGTTAGGAGGTCTGGTTATTTGCGGGCCATGGGGGCACAAAAATTCAGTCTGACTCATTAAAATGCACCTTCCAGAGACCTCTGGGAGAGCAAGCCACATTGCAAATGGGGTGGGAGACACAGGGCTGGATTATTTTCTAGGGACTGATACAAAATGGCTGCTACAGGGTTTAGGATCTGAGCCAAGAGTCTACATTGCAGTTTATGATTTATACTATACTGTGACCTGTCTCTCATTAGGAACTTTGTAACTCACTCTGGGATACAGTTTGTATGAAAGACGTTATATAAAATTAAACTATATTGTAATGTTATCACAATAGTGAGTTGCACTGAAGTTAGGAGGCTTAGCAAAGAGTGGATCAGGTTCTGATTTCAGTTTACATAAGTATAAATCCAGAATAACTCCATTGACTTCAGTAGAATTACTTTGGCTTTTATCTAGTGTAACTTAGAGCAGAAATTGTCCCGGGTCTTCAGTTAACAATATTGTTTTTACAGTAGCGATAGCTGATTTTTTCTTTTTTCTCTGTGAGATGTCCTATCAAATTGCCATTCGCTATAAAGATTCAATTGTTTGCATTTCTTTTTAGTTTTTGTATTGGCCACTATTAATTCTTTAAATATGGCCCAAATGTTCAAAGACATACTTACATACATGTGCCACTTTAGGAATGCAAATCCCTGACACATGCAAGCAAGGTTTTTTTTAAAATGCATGAATGCTTGTGTCCCAATTCCAATGCACAAAAACACTGAGCAAAAGTGAACATGCACATCTTTAATTGGCACCATTTTGTCTTGATGCTCATAGCATCACATTAAAATTTTATTTTAAAAAATACAGTGTTTATCTAATTCATTAAAACGTTTGTATACTAATGTAGCTTCTTGGTGGTTAGTTTATTCAAACTCAACACACTTCCAAATAAATACTGTTCTTTCCTTGTACTTTTGAAAACTTCCCCTTTCCCTGTAAAGAAGCTCTAATGCCCTATGCCAGTAAAACACAAACACACAGTAAATTAGCAAAACCAACCAAAGAAAAAGAATACATGTTAATTCCATAGCAAACGCTAAAGGGTCCATTTCTGCTCCAGTTGAAATCAATAGCAGTTCTGGTAATCACTTCAGTAGGTGCAAGATCATGCCCAGTATATTTTTTTAGGAGGGAGAGAGGGCGGGATTTGTCATTGCTGCTGTTTTTTGGATTTGGCAACTGTGATTAGAATTTGGACTTTGTCCATTATCATCCAGTCCCTAAGAAGTGTGTTCTAAGGGAATATCACCATTTTCCAAAATAACTCAAGAGACTGGGGTCCAGTTTGAATGTGACCATTGATTACAAGTGCGTCCTATTCAATTATGAGTAGAAATCTCCCTCTTTCAATATCAATTTCCATGGAAACTTAAAGTGCAATACTTGGTGCTCAGAAAAGTGACGCTGTAGAAATGGCATTGTGGGCTCCATTTAATTTTAAGTGTTTTGGTCTATCAATGATTTCTGTATCACATGAGTTCAGTTTAAAATTTTTTTTCTAATTGCCAGTCCTGCAAACAACCTAAGCTCTGAGAATAAATCTGGATTGTTTCGAATTCATACACTATCACCCGTAGTAAAGGTTTTGCACGCCAAATTATGATCTCAATAATACCTGTGCAAGTCCACTGCTTGCAGTAGTATTTGACTGGTGTTCCCCCTGATACAGCAAATCACAATTATTTTTTTTCAAATGCCTGAGTTAAAAAGTGTCTCAACCATATTTGCAGTAATCCCTAAAACAGGATAAGAAAGTACAGGGAAAAGTTAAAAATAATTTGATATTGTTATATAGGGAATACTGCATATCCTGAAGTAACATTCTCTATTTATCCAAGACAAAATTAGAAAAGGTTTAAGAGCAACCACTGTATGACAGCAAACTATGGACAGCAGCTTTTGCTCATGGACCTTTTAACTATTATGCCTCTTTCAATTGAAATTTGTATCTATTTGGTGGTGTTTCTTTGCATTCCTGCACAGACATTTGGGAAGAAGATTCATAGGTATACAGGGTTTGGAATCCCACCAAAGTAGGTCTTTCGAAGTGTAAACAGGACTGAAAGACTGAACAAATTTTGTCAACAGTCTTGTCCCTTCTATTTAATCCATTAATTCTTCCTTATGGTGACCTGCTAGAACTCTATCATCACATGACAATAGGCAAGATAACGTTGCTCTCTTTTGTTTCAGATTTTTACGTTTTTTAATCCAGTCCCTGAGCGCTGAGATAAAATCTGTAATCTTTAAAGACTGTAACCAAAAGTTCTTAAACTATATCAGCCCAATTTATAGTCTGGCATTGACAGAAAATTATTTGGATGCAAATACAAGACTCATATTTACTATGAGATCTAGAAATGAAAGTCACTGGTGGCCCCCTGGATTGTTGTTAATACAAGGGTTGCTTTTCTATGCAATAGCTGAAAGACTAGGGCGCTGGTTTTACCTAGACTTTACATTTCTGAAGGCCTGTTTCATTTATTTACACCTCAGGGTTGTGGGATTTCAAATATCTTTTTTTCCAGTAATTGTCTCACTATGTTGCAGGAGCTGTGACCACTGCACTCTGTACTAGTTTTTTAGTGGCCCCATGCAGCACGATACATCAACATCACATTTGGTTTAAGCAACTTTTAATATACTGTAAGGGCTGTTAGCCATTGGTGCTGGATGCTATCAAAGTTTATCTACTAAATCTGGCTACTCTTTAGCATGTGAGTACAGTAAGCAACACCCAGATTTATAGAGTGTTCCCTCACATCAGAGAGGTATTAAAGCAAAACTGCATAGGATGTTGCATTGAGTTTGACTTAGGAGGAGGAAATCTGAAACAATAGATGCTGTAGCATTTTTTCCCTCTAAAGAAATAACAGATTTTCCCTTTCTAGTGATATATTTTCCCTATTTTACCTCCCCTCTTTGGATTCAGAACATATTGTAGATAATCACAGAATTTTACCTATCTCACATTTAATATTTATTACACATCAAGCTATTATTGAAAACTCACCTCTTGTGATTACCTGAGAACAAACTGGGAAATCATGGGGGTAGGGTGGTTCGGTTATTATTAAGGCTTATATCTCAAGGCATGTTAGAATTATCAAATTATAACATTACAGAAGGAGAACTTATTACCATTTGGTTGAATCAGCTTGTATCATTGTGATATATTATTTTATCTATAATATTCTTAGAGCAGTTCTTTGAAACTACTCAGCTTCACTTCTGTCTTTTCTATATGTGGATTATATTAGAAAAAAGTTATAAATCTGATTTCTGATTTGTCTATGTCTCGTAACGTGGACAGCACAGGAAAAAATCCTGAAAAAGTTTGTCATGTTGCCTCTTTTAGCAAAACTAGATTCAACATTTAGCATGTCTTTACAGAGCGAGTCACTAACCACATCCCTGTTTCAATCACTGGATTACACATTTTATTTTAGAAGCCTTGACTCTTGTTCTAACCCTTTGGTTACAGGACAAACTGAGTCCAGTTGGTTTAATTCATTAGAAAACCTCAACCATATGAAGAACAATACTTATATAATTCTTGTGAATTTTACTTCTGCATTTAAAAAAAAAACCCCAAAAGCAAATAGACATTGATCAATCAATGCCTTAGATCACAATTTGTAACTGAATTATATTTGACAAAAACAAACTATAAAGAGAAATGCTAGTTACTGTTTTTATTTTCGAGTTCTGCCATGTAAACCTTTAGCAACCTTTACAGTCAAACACCATTGCTCTTCTTGAATTTCTAACTCAAGAAAAAGTAAAGTATGAAACAGTACCTGGCAAGTACCTGGTGTGCTCTTGTGCTCTCTCACTCTCTCTCTCCCCTCCCACAGGCAGCTTGGCAATGGAATGCCCTTCAAATCCATGGCTGACTGCTTTTGGTAAATGTTTTACGAGACACTAAGCAACCTTCTGTCCCACCCTCCATGCAAACACCATTGCGAGAACACGGTATCATGGTCACAAAGGAACATATATGCAGTACAGAGCACTGTAAATGCAGCAAAGAAACCCTGTTTTGACTCCCCCTTTCCCCGAAATAAAAAATCCCTAATATGAAAGGGGGATATGAGAGAAGCGTGCTGGGGGGAAAACTACATCAGCAGGACTATTAATAAATATTTTTCAAGGAGTAAATCATGATAACCTTTTTCTTTATTGTTCTAATCTGCAAGCAAACCTAGGCATGTCTAACAGGAAAACTGATGAACAGTTAATAAAGTGGAGCATATCTTTTCTAAATAAATCCTCAGTATAGGAACAGTCATCCCAATGACAGTTACAACTTTAAAAGAAACCAAAAAAACCCCCATAACCAGCCCTACTGTACTCTGAAATCGCACAGTAAAATTATGTGAACAGAACCAAATCACAGTGACAAGCAAAATGAATGTAAAAGGAACTTCTCAACAAGGTGCTTTCCTAATAAGAAAACCTGCCCGCTTTTCAGCTTCCCTGAAGTTACCCAAAGTTAAAATTCTACTAGTCCCAAACCAGAGTTTTTGCATTCCATTCAAGTTAACAATTACAAATGGAGGACAGCAGAAACCAGCTGGCATTAAAACCGTGAAACTATCTGACTTGACAAAGTAACACCACTGGTCGCAAAAGAGGAGAGGTCAGTGAACTAACTTGAAAATGACAGCGAGGGTTTAAACAGATGACTGAATCATACACAACAGCGCAATAGCATAGACGAACCCTCACTAACTCCTGATACCCAGACACATGCACACGAGCCAACAAAAAAATCTTTTTTCCCTCCATCAGTAAGTGTTGTATTTTTGAGACAGTATATTGTCTGCTGTGTTCTATCTTGTTGTGGGTAAGTTCGATTTATTTTGTCTAATTTGATTTCTTTATGGTCCTACATTGTACAAATATATATATATTGTGACGGGGCAAGACCAGATGGCTATGGAAAAGTAGTGGGAAACAAATATATTAGCTCCAGGCTAAACAAATCCCTAGTACCAGGATAAGTGAAATGGCAGCTGCTCCAGGTCAATTAAGACACCTGGGGCCAATTAAGAACTTTCCAGAAGGCAGGGAGAATGCTAGGTTGATTGGGACACCTGAAGCCATTCAGGGGCTGGCTGAAACTAGTTAAAAGCCTCCCAGTCAGTCAGGTGGGTGTGCATGTCAGGAGCTGTGGGAGGAAGTTGTGCTGTTGGAGAGACTGAGTAGTACACACCATATCAGGCACAAGGAAGGAAGCCCCGAGGTAAGGGTGAAGTGGAGCTTGAGGAAGTGAGGGCTGCTGTTGGGGAAGTAGCCCAGGAAATTGTACAGGTCATGTTTCTAAAAGGTCAGCTACCATAGCTGATACTATTAGGGTCCTTGGGCTGGAGCCCAGAGTAGAGGGTGGGCCTGGGTTCCCCCCCACACCTTTGCCCCCTGATTAATCACTGAGACTGGGAGACAACAGAGACTGTGCAAGGAAGGATAACTTCTCCTCACCTCCCTTGCTGGCTTATGATGAAAATGGCTCAGTAGACTGTGACTTTTGTCTCTAGAGAGAGAAGGGTTACATGGCAGGTCACAGTGAGCCTCTGAGGCTAGCGAAATCCACCAGGAAACACGGGACCCACGGAGGCAAGGACAGAGCTTTGTCACAATATATGTATATTCTAATCAATCACTTGATACATACATCCAAGCTATCTATAACAATCTGTTTGGTGGCTTGTTTTTCATAATGTATACATGACGGTAATGAGTATTCCAATGTTCTGGATTTTATGTATAGTGTGGATTTTGCACTAAGTCAGATACTCGGCTGGAGTGAATTGGAGAAGGTCCATTACTTTCAATGGAGCTATGCTAATTTAGACCAGCTAAGGATCAGGTTAGGTTGGTAGGTTAATTCTAATGAAAAATCAATCCCAACTCTACTTTTGATTTTTCTCTGTCTACTAGGTCCTCCTACAGTTACTTTAATTCAATCCACTGGCATTTGGAAAGTTCTGCCAATGGATCAGTAGGAGCATGACTAATGTACAGAATAGTATCTGACACACATGATCGCATATGAATTTGTTAGCATTCCAGTCGGCAACCAGACTTTGAGTGGACTCATCCTGATGTGTCACAGAAAGGGAGAATAGTTTCCTGGTCCTTCTCAGTTGTAAATTAGAGGGGCAAATATACAACCTAGGAAGCTTTCTATATACGTATATGAAGAATAAGACACTGAGTTGTGCAAGTGGTAGCAATATCACCAGCAGCAATGAAGAGGTTCACTGAGCGTGTTGCAGACGGTAAATCACAGGCAACACCTTAGTTCTCAATACATCAAAGGGGTTTCCTGACACATAGAGTACGGATAATTTTTCATCAGGATGCTATTCTTATGCTAATATAAAGGCAAATCGCTATTTTTTGGATAATCCAGTCCCAGTTCAGGGTGGAGTAATGAGAAAAGGGCCGTGGGCAGGTGAACAGTTTACATAGCTGGGCTGATGCTGAAGTTTGCACATGCAACTGCCTCCAACCCCAGAAAACACATGTAAACCTGGAGGTCACTGACATTTCGATGTTAAATTACATTTTATTTTTACATGTTTTAAGCAAAGACTTTTGTAAAGACAGTTTATAATTTGAATATCCTCTTCAGTTTCTAGGCCAAATGTGTTTAAAAATAGGACATCCAGGGAATTTTGTTGTCGTCTTCAATCAAAGTCTACCCTCATGCTTTGTTTTATACTCAAAAGGATTTTAGGCAGCCCCTGAAGACAAGGAGAAGGACTGAGAGGCCAGCTGGGAGGAGAGAGGATTGGTCAGTTGCTTGCTAGAGCTGGGTGAAGTTTTTCAACCAACATTTTTTGGAGAAAATGCAGATTTGGCATCAGTGAAACAATTTAGCAAATTTGTGTTGATTTTGCCAAATTGTTTTAATAAAAAAACAAACAATAACAAATTTTGAAAAAATAGAAACGTAACTATTTTTATTCAAAATGACTTTTCATTTAGAAATGTCCTTTAATTTTATTTTAAACATTAAAAACATGCTCAAAATCAAAACATAAGATATTTTGTTTGACCTAAAATGATTTTTTTGACTTCTTGATTTGCCAGAAATGGTGAAAATTTTCATTTATTAGTTGACTCAAAATGAATTTTTTTTAAAATGACCAGTGAACTGAAAAGTCATTTGCCCAGCCCTATTGCTGGCATTCCTGTGTGCCACAAAGATAGAACATGGGTTGACCTGGGAATAGATGAGAGTTGGGGCTCCCGTTTGCCTTTTGTGGTCACAGAACTTAAGTCTGCATGTGAACCTACAGGGGCTGGTTCACTGGCAATCCCTGAACGCAAACTGAGCTTGGCTTGTAACTGAACCCTGCACTATTTGCACAGCCTTGCCCATATGCAAATTAGCCTAGATAGTTCTCAGAAACCGTCATTGTGGTAGCAGTTGCTAGGGACAATGTAGAAATTATATTTTATTAGTTTCACTCATTCCTGATGTTCCCAAAAGACTTCCCATTACATAACCTGACCTTTGCCTGGAAGTTGGAGAAAGAGGGAGGATTCTGATGAGCTTCTCTCAGCATTTTGTATTTAAGAATGTCATTCCAGCAGTCCATGTCCATACAGGATGGAGTCTAGTATTAATGTGGTCCTTGACATCTGCAGACAATTCATATTTAATTCAGTTCATATCAACTGGTCATTGTGGTGATGCCATGGGATACTCTACAAAAATGTGCAGTGCTTAGTGTGTGGGTGCTGTTAAATCCCAATCATCTTGGATTCTCTCCTGAGAGCTTTCAGAGTAGCAGCCATGTTAGTCTGTATTCGCAAAAAGAAAAGGAGTACTTGTGGCACCTTAGAGACTAACAAATTTATTTGAGCATAAGCTTTTGTGAGCTACAGCTCACTTCATTGGATGTATTTTCCACTGAATGTATCCGATGAAGTGAGCTGTAGCTCACGAAAGCTTATGGTCAAATATATTTGTTTGTCTCTAAGGTGCCACAAGTACTCCTTTTCTTTCTCCTGAGAGCAAGGCACCCCACAGCTGCTTTAAAACATTTGCTTTCCTTTCTGTCAGGAAGTGTGGTCTTTTGACTAAAGCATAGGATGGGGAGTCAGGAGACCTGGGGTCTATTGCCAGCTCTGCAACAGGTTTCCTGTGTAATGGTGGACAAATCACATTAACCTCTCTGTGTCTCATTTTTGTCATCTGTAACTCATACAGGTGTTGTGAATTTTAATTCATTATAGATAGAGAGCACTGGGACCCTCCTAAGGGAGGAGCTATGTACATGCAAATTATTCTTCTACAGAAAAGCTTATTTGATCACGGGCAATGACCAAAGTAGACTTAGCCACGTGGAGTCTGTACAGGACTTGTGACAAGTTCAGATAGGACACACAAGTTTGCCAGAGTTTGTCACAATTCTACATTTTTCCTTTTAAAACATGCTACTGACTCTGGAGTCTGTGGCCTATTAATAAAGCTGGGCAGGAAACAGTTTTTAAGATGTCTTCCCACCTCATCCCCGCAATTCCACATGGGGATGAATCATAGAATTGTAGAACTGGAAGGGACCTTGAGAGGTCATCTAGTCCAGTCCCCTGCGCTCATGGCAGGCCTAAATATTATCTAGACCATTTCTGACAGGTGTTTGTCTAACCTGCTCTTAAAAATCTCCAATGACGGAGATTCCACAACCTCCCTAACAATTTATTCCGGTGCTTAACCACCCTGACAGTTAGCAAGTTTTTCCTAAAGTCCAACCTAAACTGCCCTTGCTGCAATTTAAGCCCATTGCTTCTTGTCCTATCCTCAAAGGTTAAAGAGGATAATTTTTCTCACTCCACCTTGTAACAACCTTTCATGTACTTGAAAACTATTATCGTGTCTCCCCACAGGATTCTCTTCTCCAGACTAAACAAAACCCAATTTTTTCAATCCCAGCTTGGTATTGTCCATAAATTTTGTAAGTGTACAGTCTATGCCATTATCTAAATCATTGATGAAGATATTTAACAGAACCAGAACTGATACCTGTGGGATCCCACTCGTTATGCCCTTCCAGCTTTACTGTGAACCACTGGTAACTACTCTCTGAGAACAGTTTTCCAACCAGTTTTGCACCCACCTCTAAGTAGCTCCATCTAGGCTGTATTTCCCTAGTTTGTTTATGAGGGTCATGTGAGACAGTATCAGAAGCCTTACTAAAGTCAAGATGTACCACATCTGCCACTCCCCCCCATCGACAAGGCTTGTTACCCGGTCAAAAAAAACTATTATGTTGGTTTGACATGATTTATTCTTGACAAATCTATGTTATTTATCACCTTATTATCTTCTAGATGTCTTCAAACTGATTGCTTAATTATTTGCTCCTTTATCTTTCTGGGTACTGAAATTAAGCTGACTGGTCTGTAATTCCCTGGATTGTTCTTTTCCCCCTTTTTATAGATTGGCACTATATTTGACCTTTTCCAGTCCTCTGGAATCTCACCCATCTTCCATGACTTTTCGAACATAATCACTAATGGCTCAAATATCGCCTCAGTCAGCACCTTAAGTATTCTAGGATGGATTTCATCAAGCCCTGGTGACTTGATGACATATAACTTGTCTAAGTAATTTTTAACTTGTTCTTTGAAATTATGAGAGAGAGTCACCCCAGACTAGCCAACAGCCAAGTGTAGGATTAACCACGAGGCTGTTGGCTATTCTGGGGTGTGTTTCTCAGTCTCTCCTGTTGGAGCTGTTTCACTCGCTATAAATCATTAAATATTCATTGGGCCAGAGAGAAAACAACTGATTTTATAGCCCAATGGTTAGAGCATTCACCTAGGATGTGAGAGATGCATGGACTTTGTCTTCTGTTTTGACCAGGAAATCCATTCTGGACCTGAGAGACAGTCTCAAGAAAAGTTGTGTCAAAACTGATAATATTTCTGTGAATAGTTCAGTTTTGATGAATCAGCATTTCCCAACCCCTGACCCCTCCCAAATTTTTTTTTTTTTTTATTTCTGACCAGGGTTCTCCTTATTAACATCAATTAAATCTAAATTTTCTACTCCTTTAGACCATCTCAGTATCTCTTAGGTAAAGACACCCCTACCTGGGTCAGAATCAGGAATTGCTCTTGAGGTAAAAAGTATGAGACTCTACTGCTTGAGCTAAAGGACCAGGTTGACATTAGTTTGTGTGCTACTGTAGATCCGGCCAGTATTCAGCAACTGTTTTAGAAAGAATGGCCAAAACCTCATGTTCCCCAGTGGGTCATCCACACTCTCTGAAATAATGTTGAGCCTGTCAAGTGGCCAAATTTGTGTTCAGTCATCATGATTGGTAGAGGTCTGGGTGACACACTGCATCTTATTAGTCATATCACTATAATGCCACACAACACAACCCACTTTCTCACACTTGATTTGGAGAGATATAGTGTGAACTAAATAACTTATTGTTAATTAATAAGTTAAGTTGATACACAAGTGAAAAAGGATCTCTCCTATTTGTGTGGAGCTACAGCTTTGTGAAACTCAGTGTTTTCATTCATATGGGTTTGTGCAAATTTTTTCTCTAATTTCCAAGGAATTCGCGCCAAACTCAAACCAAAACAATTGAGTTTCACCTGCTTTTGGAATGAAGCAGTAAGGGTACTTAGCACTTAAACATTTCAAAGCTTGGTACAACCATAAACTTATGAGGTAAGTAACCCTGCAAAGCACTGTCAGAAGATGCGTTCATTTTGAAGATGATGAAAACATTGAGGTAAAGTGACTTGATGTGGTAAGACAGTGCCTGAGATGAACGTTGTTTCTCACAGTTTTGGCACAAATCTATAAACAGGATCACATTCTCTCCAAACCATTTATAAGGATTGATAAACCTGGACTGAATTTCATTTCTCCTCTTTTTCTGTTTCCAAACAGAAGTTTTTCACAGCTCTGCAACATTCAGAGTGACCCAAACACTTCTCATGAAATTCATCTAATCTCTGCATCATCTATTCCAAAGTTCCTCATATCATGCTTACACAGATAACCAAGGGCAAGTTTTTGATTAACATATCAGTGACAGAAGAAACTGTGACCCACAGAAACTTGGCGTTTCACTCTCTCTTCTCAGAGTCCAACCTTTGTCACAGAGCATAGCTTTCAAGGGCAATTATAACACTTGAATATTTGCTTACTGGAAATGGAAGAGATGTTGTGTCATACAGCATTCTGGCTGTAAAGTCAATGTTAACTTAGGACAGAAAATTTATATCTTCAGATTGGTTTGGAGGCAAGAATAGGTGTACATTTCAGAAATGGAAAAAGCACCTAAAAATCCATAGTCTTTTGGAAGAAGCATTATCAGTTAAATGTCAGTTACTCAGGAAATATTAATAGCCTCAACAACAACAAAATTAAAGTGTTTCAGATAAAATACCTGATTGGGTGCATTTCTGTTTGCCATGAGTTTCTGCACTAGTTAGTAAATGATAAATAGTTCTCACTTCATTCAGGGTATGTTTGTGTTTCATCCTTATTGGCAATATTCAGATTGATAAACAATGCAGCCAAGCGCAGATAAATCTAGCATGGCAACCAGGAGCAAGTCCCTATGGCTGCTGTAGAAGCTTTAAAAGTTTTATGTTCATAATAAAGAGCCTACCATATTAGAATAGTGAGCCCTGCAGAGATAATGTGCTCAGACTCATCTCCCCTCCCAGGAGAAAAGAGTGTTTTGTTCTTCTCTGTAGTGGCCCCTCCAATAAATATCAGAGCAGAGTTGACAAATGCCAAAGGGAACTGCATGCCACCCTCTTGAGCAGAAGGACTGGCAACCCTTCGAAGCTGTAAGGGAACTGGTATGAAGGAGAAAGGATAATGGGCATCTACTCTTGAGGCTCCATGTGGGACCCTAAGCATCTCTACCACAGGGGGAAATAATAACAAAAGCAAGCATCAAGAGCATTCATTGGCAACTTGCTCCTTAGCAGTGGTGGATGATGGTGCTCACCAGGGTAGCATGTATTCTGCTTGTAACACAGTACTTTGTGCTTGTTGAGATTTTGCAAATCTACACTGCAGCTGGGAGTGAGTCTCCCAGCTCAGGGAGACCGAGTTGTGCTCGTGAGGCTTGTGTTAGCACACTAAAAATAGCTGTGTAGATGTTGCGGCACATCTGACCCCTTAAGCTTGAGACCCTGGGCTGCAATGTCTAAGCAATGTCTGTGCAGCTATTTTAAGTGTGAGCCCTGCTGGCAAAGTCTGTCTATCCAGGCTGGCAGGCTCACTCCCAGCTACAGTATAGACATACCCTACACTGCCACCATAACAATTCAGCCACTGCAACTGCTGTGCCTATTCTTTACTTTGGTTATAGCTTCAGTGTCTAAGGGTTTAGAACAAAGAACTCTAGGTCCAGAGCTAGTGCAAAATTAGTCCTCCCCAGAGCAGAGAATGAGTGCTCCTACAAGCAGCGTGAGTGCTTTTGGAGAAGGAGATAATAGCATGGCTGTTCACATAACTCCTCTAGTGGCCGATCCACAGGCTGGCATCATTCGTGTTTTCACCAGGCAGGGTTTCTGTCATCTGTGGCTGGAAAAGCATGCAACTTGGAAAAAAATTGTCCACGATCCATAGAAAAACTGAATGCTGATGGAAGAAAATACTTGCTATTTGCAATTCTGTTTCCAGGAAGATTTTCTGTCTTTAAAGAGCTGACTAGCAAAAGATGGGTAAAAGAAGTACAAAATCCTGCAATAACAGCTTAGACAACATCCCACACAAGAAGGAATTTTAAAAAACAGATAAAATATTTGTCTGCTCGCTTCTTTACTTGTTGCTTTTTTTAAAAAAAAAGTTTAGAAAGAAGATACACACATTTCAGTTAGAAGATCCAAAGATTTCTTGAAATGTCTAGATTTTATCTGCATTTTGTGGGAAAGTGCTACGATGGTGATTCAGCAAGCTCTGACTGCAGACAAGTATTTCAAAATACTTCCTTGTAGCTGTTCAGCTTGCTTCTACATGTGTTGCTGTATTGCACCATACCACATGGGGTCACATTTATAACAGTAAGGAATTAGAAAAGTTCAACCAGGAAGCAAGCTACTTTAAAAAACAAACAAACCACAAACATACCCACACCTCATAAATCTATGCGGAGTTTAAACTAGGCACCTAAATCCAAAATGTAGATGCTCAAAACCACCACTCAGTTGCTACCTAACTCTGTAGGCACCTCTGGACATATGCAAATCCACCTGAGTTCTGATGCCTGGGCACCTACCTCACACTTATACCCCAGTGTGATCTTCAAACTAAGTGTTCCCTGTAGGGTCTGATCCAGGAGGTATGATCAGAACACTCCTGTTGGATCAGAGTTGGCAGTGGTCCCTTATAGAGTTTAACCCACTGCTTAGATAGGCACTCACCCAGGATGTGGGACACCTATGTTTAAATCCACCCTCTGCCTGATATGAAGCAGTACCTCTCAGGTGAGTGTCCTAACCATTGGGCTATAGGGTATTCTGGGGTAGGTGTCTCTCAGTCTCTTCTGTTGAAGCTGTTCCACTTGTATCCCTGCTCCTCATCAGGCAGAGGGGGAATTTGAATCTCCCACATCCTGTGAGTGCTCTAAACACTGGGCTAAAGGTTATAAGATAACCACCAACTACTCCTCCTCTGTTTTATGCTGAGATGGGTGTCATACTTTAAAATTCAGTATTTGTGCTCTATACTATGACTATAAAATTAGTCATAGGACCAAGCACTTTTTCATGGTGGTGGGGTGGGGGGAAACAACAGTGTTGCTTCATTGATTTCCATGAAGCTATGCTTATTTACACCAGCTCAGCTTCTGGCCCATAGAATTTATATGTAATTGATTTTAGTCTAAATTTCTCACAGTTGCTTTTAGTTTTATACTTTTATACAGTAACTATGGAATATGGAGGAACACTCAATTATTAAGGGCCAGATTCCACAAATAGTGCCATTGATTTTAGAGGGACTAACCACAAAGTATTCATGGGAAGAAATGGTGATAGAGTCTTGTGACATGTAGCTATGGTAATAGAGTTCAGAACCCATCCATCCATAATCATTCAATTCCTTTGCAGCCTGCACCAAAATGGGCAATCTCTATAGCAATGTTTAGGGCACTTTATGTCAGAGGTAATGATAGCAACATAAACTAGATAAGAATTTTCCCAACAAGAAGATTGTGGATGAGTCCAGTTCTACCAGAAAATAGCCTTATAGTGGAATAAAAGGATACTGGGCCAGATTTTCACAAGAACTTGGCTCCCATTATCAGCACCAAAATAAGTAACCAGATTTTCAAAAGAGCCGAGCACACTGGATGCTGAAATTTTTGGAAAATTTTGCCATAAGCATCTCAATGGGAGTTGCTGAGTGCTGAGCAATGCTGAAAATCTGAGTGATGCTAATACAGGACCAGAATATGACTGGATTCTATGCCTGCTCCTGGATGGCCCACATTAGGAGGACTTGAAGGACCACAAGCCTGTGATTTTGTACTCAAGGAGCAACTAGGGGTTGATATTGCTCCATTGGGAGCTGGGGGCAGCAGCTATATATTACACTGTGGCTCAAACCAGGCCATCTCCCAAATTTTAGAAACACAAAACCAGGCCATCTCCCAAATTTTAGAAACACAAAAGTGTATAGCCCTCTTTGTCCCCATCTGTTGGCTAATACTCCAGAACAGCATTGCTCATGAAGTGTAGCTCAAAATCAGGACCTGAGGTTTTTATTGTAAGTACCACATACACTGTCCTGAGCAATGAAGACTCTCATAACCATATTCCCTTATCAGTGGATGCAGATGACAGGGAAAATACCACAAAAATAAGGGATTGATTAATTTATGTGTTCTAAGGCAAAAGGATGTTTGTAATTGCTTAATATATATATAGATAACCGTCTGTTGCTTAGAAAAGTAAAAATTTGAAAAAATTACTTTCCCAAAATGTCATAGTGGCTTTCATAGTTTTTCTTCTTTAAAAAGTAATACTAGGAAGAAAGATATCTTCCATTTCATCTTTTTCAGTTTAGACATTTTCAATTACAATGTAAAATGTGTGTATTATTCCTATGAGTTATATAATTATATGCCACTGTTTAGTGCAGAAGGTTTTGATTACAATTTTGATAAATTACTGTAGTTCTCTGAAACAGTAAAGAAACTGTTTATTCTATACAATGATGTATTTGTATTACAATCTGAGTTATATGTATAGGTACACAGGGGAGATATTTTAGGTTTTAAAAGTGCTTTGGGAGATACCACTGAATATAAAGGGCTGTAAAATGTAAGCGCTTCTAAGAAATTATAAAAAGACTTATTTATAATGCATTAATTCTGCTGTTCCAGGATGGAGAATATGAACTCTGATTAGGTTGCAGCCATTTGATCATGTTAGCAGCAAACTACAAAAACGCCTTAGCATCCTAAGGGTTAAACATTGACAAATATTTGCTATATAACTTTAATATTCTGTCCTAAACACTTGATTATATACAGCCTCTTTCTCTAGCTCAGGAAGTGCACTTGCTGCTGTAAGTGAATCCCAAAAGGTGAACATAATTTCTCTTTAAAGAATAAAGCATAAGAAGATAGTGTATATGGAGATTTTACAGCTGAGTGGAAAAGCTCAGACTGAATCAGTCTTGCCAGCAAAATGGTGAACTTTGACCATATTATTTGTAAAATATTTGGATGAAATCCTTTCTGTTCTCATGTGTTTTACCAGATAGTCACTGATTTTGTTAAAGGAGAAGTGTTTGTTAAAGGTTCACCATTACACTGGGGTGGAGAGGCTGCAGAGCTGGCTACAAACACTGTGGATCCTTTATTCTGTGTCCCTCATGACACCCTCTCTCCCTACTCCAGAGGAATCATGCTCCTTCCAGAACCTCTCTCAGAGGGAACCCCAGTATGGAGTGAGGCTTCAAAAAGGTAATACAGCCTCAGGAGAGGACAGTGTTGTGGCAGCCAAGTGTGGGCCAAATACAAGCTGGACATTGAGCAGCAGCAGCGGCAATGGTAGAGATCACAGAGGATTAGTGTAGAGGATGGTGTGTAGAGGTCCTGAGATATGGCTGGGAAAAGGTCAATAGAAAACTTGGTTATGAGCATTTTCAGTGAAGTGAAGATAGTAAAATCTGATCTGGAGGAGATCCAGGGTAAAGTTGGAGGAGAGGGAGTTGAGGCAGTGGTTGTAAACTGCCCCTTGGATGAGATTTGTTGATGAAGGTGAAAAGGCAAGTGGCGTGATATTTGTGGGGCAGTCAGGTGGAGGGTCCGCATTCTGAGGACAGGAGAAATCCGATCATGCTTTTATTGTGAGATAAAGGAGCCAGAGGAGAGGACTCAGAAGATGGAGAGAGTGAGAGCAAGTGAGATGCTGCAGGAGGAAATGTGGGACAGATGGATGTGTTTTGGAGGAGAACAGGTTAGAAACCTTGATGTCTGACGGAGGAGGGGGGAAAAGCAAAGGGCAGGAAGGAAATGAGAGTGAAAAAAGGGAGAGAGGAGGGAAATCAGGGCTGATCTTATTGATATTCTGTTTGAAGAAGTTAGCAAGATCCTAAGCAGAGAGGAAGGAGGATGCAGGGGAGGGGAGGATTTAGGAGAGAATCAAAAGTTGTAAATAAGTGATATGGGGGGCGGCTTGTATTGGGAGCCAGTGAGGTTGGAAAAATAGTTCTGTTTGCTAAGAAATATGCAGAACTGAAGAAGGAAAGAACTAATTTTCAGTAGGGAAAATCTGCACGGTCATAGGATTTCACCAGAGACATTCAGCAGCACTTAATTGGCTGTTGGAAGTGACCCAAGCTCAAGGGCTGGCAGAATGGACTTTGCCCTGGGTAAGACAGGGAAGCGAATTGAGGACATAGTGGAGCAGAGGGATCTGACAGTTGTCACCAGAAGAGGAGGAGGAGAGAGCAGGGAGAAGACTGAGAGGTAGGGAAGTCATAAACACAGATGTATTGGAGGTCACAGAAGGGCTGGGAGGAGGGGTGATGTCAGGCAGCTGGGGAATGCTGAAGGAGATGAGTTGATCGTGAGAGTGGAAACGCAAATATTCAAAGATCAGAGAAGGGGCAGTGTTTAGTGAAGACTAGGTCATTGTTCCATGAGAGGGATAAAATGATTCAGAGTTGAAGATCAAATACAGAAACGAGGGTAAGGAGCTGGAAAACTAGTGGGTGGGGTGGGACATCAAATGAAGTTGATTTCACTGAGAATGAAGGTTGTGGATTGTGAGGAAAGGAATAGGGTGAGCTGGGTGTTCTAGTCAGAGTGGAAGGTGGCTGAGGAGGAGTCTGGTTGAGGGTGGTTGATGGTAGCTTTGGGGAGTGGGAAAAGAGAGTAAAGTCAGATGAGAGGTGTTTGAAGAAGGAGAATATGTAGGGTGGAAGTTGCTGCAAGTGAGAGGAGCAGGAGCAGGAAAGCCTGACAATCGTGTGGGGACAATCTGAAATGAGGGATTTGAGAGCGAGTGGGCGGGGGGGGGCATTGAGAGAACGAGCAGCTGCAGAGGCAGTGTTGGGAGGTGGGGGCAGGATCCAGGATTCTGCTAGTGCCGGAGATGGAGAGAGTGGGAGATGAAGGGGCTTTGGATAGTAGTGATTTTTTCTGAGAACAATGTATCTTTTTCATTGTTCTTGATTAAAGTAGTGCTAGATGGATTTTTTTTACTTATTAAGAATCTTCATATAAAAGAAGCCAAGGAGAATCAATAATACCCTCTTACAGCAACTGTATCACATGTGCATATCAACTATGTGGCAAAACTTGTTCCTCTTCTATGCAAGAACTAAAACTAGATATCACTTACTCTTACGCACACATAGCCAGTAATACTTCATGCTTGTAGTGTTCTATTCTATTGTATGAGAGCTCAAGGGATGAACACCACAATGTTCTGTACCAGAAAACTGCTGCATTTATCCAGTATATAAATTTCTCACAGTAATTTTGTGGTATTGCTATCTTCTAGATCCCCCATTACAGCTCAAGTTGTCTCACTATATTTTTCCATGCAAAGAGAGGTTTAAATAAAAAAATTAAAAAAAAACACACACAAAAAAAAAACAACCCACCACACCACGGGGATACATACTATGGCAGGGCACTTTGAAATGAATTTTGAAACATCTAACTGTGAACTGCAACAACCACACTGAATTTCTTTTCATTATGGCTCTCCCAAGGATCATGCTGTTGTTAGTGGAAATGTGTTGATTAAAACTTCCATTTATACGGTACATCTTGTTGTCATCCACATTTCCAGAATCTAGACTCTTTTCCTTCTCTGATTATCTGAAGGAAGAAATTGTAATATTTTGGCGTATGCAAGATACTTGACATGTGGACCCAGTTCTGCCCCCATGTAAACCAATACGTCTTCCCTTGAAATTGATAGGTGCTGTGTATGGATACTTGAGGGTAGATTTGGGCTTGTATTTATAAGTAGAGATGGGCCAGGTTGTTGGTGTTTAGATCTCAGTTGCAATTAAGTTTAGACTAGTGTTCAGGTTTCAGGCTTGGATTTGTTTTACATGAGCGACACTGGAATCTCATGAGCTGTTCTCACTAACTTTTGGCACTAAAGGGCAGAAATGTCAGTAGAGTAGCATGTTCCTGCAAGACTTCTGCCACTTTAGGGCAAAATCTCATGAGAAATAGCTGTTTGTGTTAAACTTGGGCAGCATCTGAACAAGAACCAAAGCTCTAGGGGCCGCTTTGAATCTTAAGAGCTAAATGATCTAAGTCCCTAAAATGGATGGATGGATCAGGTAATTTGGGGATCTAAATGCACCCATTTGTTCCATGTGAAGAAGAGAAAACTTTAAGGGGAACTGAATTTTTGTCTCCATTATGCATATATAGAATCATAGAATATCAGGGTTGGAAGGGACCTCAGGTCATCTAGTCCAACCCCCTCCTGAAAGCAGGACCAATCCCCAATTTTTGCCCCAGATCCCTAAATGGCCCCCTCAAGGACTGAGCTCACAACTCTGGGTTTAGCAGGCCAATGCTCAAACCACTGAGCTATCCCTCCCCCCTTGCTTTATTGTTAGAGGATTAATCAGAAGTGACAGGCTACCTGAATTTTTTTTTTTTTGGGAGGGGGGGGGGGGAGACCACTGAAGCAAGTTTTGAAATAAAGCACATTTAAAAATTGTATGGGCACTGCAAATAGCTATTGGAGGAGGGGAGAAGTAGATCAAATTTGGGGGGTCCCTGGATGGTCATTTTAACATTGGATTGTCATAAAGATGTTAAAGCAGGAAGTTCAGATTGCAGGACAGCTGTTTGAGTCATTCAATCCTAAATACAAGATCAAGTTCTGAACCCAAACAAAATGTTATCATACTAGTAAAGTCAACATATGTGATGAGTTTGCAAAGTGGAAAACAGGATGCTCTGTAATTATTTCTGCTTGCCTTTATCTTTTGAAACCTACTGTATGACTCTAAATATAAACCTTATTGGTGTTTTGAAATGACCTTAAAGTATTGTGAAGTGATGGTTAGTATTTGATATCATATCTATGCACTGTTGTATTATTTATATTGATGACTTACATTTACACAGTGTCTTTCATCTAGAAGGATCTCAACACACTTGATAAACTGCAGCATACATGCATTACTTCACCCACTCTTGAAATGCAGCCATCTCTGGAGAGGAACACAGTGCTACAAAGTTAAGGTTGGAAATTAATAATACCATATCCCATTGAAATCACAGTGGGTTTCTGGGTAAGCAGAATGTATCTACTGAATTAGACACAAGTCTTTACACGAATTTTCAGATGAAAAGTACTGGTGGCATAGGGATTGCTTTGGTGCCTGAAGAGCTGAACATCCTGATAAGTTTTAAAATGTAATTTTCTTTCTTATAAGGCCACACCACTCTTTATAAAAGAGCACACCATTTTCCCAAGATAAAGTCTAAAAAGTTTGACAGATAATCATAAAGAAAATGACACCATAAAAAAAAAAGAGTAATTTGCCATAATTACTGCTAAGAGCCCTTGGAAGTGATAATTGGCTGCCTCTTTCCTTTAATAAAGCAATGAAAAGCAAAATACAACATAGCTCTTTGGCTCCGCAAGCCAGAATGTCTTTATACAGAGATGAGATGTGCTCTGTTTTCTGTCATCTTTGGGCAAATGTAGAATTTTGGATAAGTGTTCCACTACCATCATAAAAAGATTACTCTGAAAATTAATTTCTGGACATTTAAATAAAAATGGTGCATTCTAAAAAATTCCAGATGGAGTAAATTAGATTTTTTTTCTGATTACCTAAAATTTTCCTTGCACTTTAAATTAGACACACTATTTTTATCACTTCCTAGTCCTGAACTGATGAATAATATTTGTGTACACTGACATTCTACTCCAGAGATCTAAGCACAGGTACTTAAATACAAAGCAATAGATGGCTCTATGTCAGTAGGGTATGAAATTATTCCTATATATCTAGTGATTTCTGGTTTCAGTGGGACTACTCATATGAGTAAGGGTTTGCATGATTTGTAAATTTAGTTAAAGCACTTTGAAAAGGTCATTTTCTTTCTTAAAAGGCCATGCCACTCTTAAAAAAAAAAAAACAACAACAAAAACAACAAAAAACTTTTCTAGATCACTTATATATTTGTCATGGATAGGTTATTTCTACCCATAAGTGACATATTTAAGAGATCCAAAACCAGCTCCAGTTCCCAATAAGGATGTGACAACAGTAAAACAAATATATTTTCCCAAAGAGCCCTCTGATCCACTTAAGGAAATTTATCCTCCCCTATTTTTACTATGCCTCTCTCCAAAATCCTTCATACAGCCTATTTCTCTCCGCCAGAGAAGGGCTGAATTTGTCTGTCTTTGGAGTCGGTTAACACCACTCCATGCAGTGACCTAAAGGAGCACTAAAGAGTGATGCAAGACTTCTCCCTTCCTTCCCTCGGGGGGCATAGTGTCCTGCCTGTTTTTGCAGCATCATTTCCTGCGCTCCTGGAAGCATGGTATCCAAACTCAGGGTATGTCTATACTACCCGCCGGATCAGTGGGCAGCGATCAATCCAGCGGGGGAGGTCAATTTCTCCCGTCTAATCTAGACGGAATAAATCGACGCCTGAGCGCTCTCCCATCAACTCCTGTACTCCAGCACCGTGAGAGGCACAACCCTAGAAATACTTGATAATTTGTATTTTTCATACTCAAACAATTTGCACAACAGCCCTGTGAGTTGGAGTGGTGTTATGTAGAAACAATAGGCAAAGAGAGTAAGTGACTTATCCAAGACCATAAATGGGGATCCACTTTCTAGAACTGGGATTAGAACTCAGGAATTTCTGTTTACCAGTCCTGCTGGCTGTATTTACCACTGTGCGTAAGTGGGGGGGAAAACATTAGCTAAAGTTAAGAGAAGAATATTAATTCAAGATTAATAAGTCCGATACAACAAAAGCAGCGGGGATGAATACATTGTTATCAAGTTTGTGTGTGTTTTTTCATAGTGCTGCTACAGTGCAGGGTCTTGCATGTTTCCATTTTTAAACTCCTATTTTCCCTATTTTTTGTTTCAACTAAAAATGTAAATTTTCTCCAGCCAGCTATCTGGCATATTCAGGGCCTGTTTTAGCCCAGGAAAGAACTGGAATTGCAACGTCTTTTCTAGAGCAGTTGCACATAGTTACCATGCAGTGCCCTGCCTGCTAGGTAGCATAGTGCTCAATGCACAAGAACGCATCACACCTGAGCTCTGTATTTTATGCAGTTCTGTTTTGTATAAATTATTATACTGTACTTATCACCACAGTAACTAAGTGCCTTCCAGTAGTGCATTAAGCAATGTGACTCACATCTGTCACGTGTTTGTTCTTTCAGCCTCTCTCCAGGAGAAGCATGTGCAATAGACTGCCTTGTTTTAGTTGGGTGTTTTAATATATATATGTTGATATGTATGTTAGAGAAGGCAGGGTCAAAGACATATGCCTTGCACTTGGAGCAGAAGGTGGTGAGGTTTGATGGTTCTTAGTTTCTTCAGGAGTTAATTCCACAGTCTTGGACAGCCCCCTGAGAAAGTTCTGTCTCCTCCATATACTAGACTTACCCTTACAGTAGAAAGTTTTATTGTGCCAGAGGAGCAGAGTTATTGGCTATGGTCTCCATTCTGGAGCTTTAGGCTTTTAGATTCTATGGGGCCCAGGCCATGGAGGGATTTGAAAATAAGGACTGAGACCATGAACTTGATTCATAATTCTGTGAGAAGCCAGTGTAGAGAGTGGAGGACAGGTTTGATGTGCAAGTGGTAGCCTGTGTTGCTGAGAAGATGCGCTGCACAGTTCTGTGCTAGTTGGGGTTTCCTAAGTGTGGAAGGCCTCATGCCCAGATATACTGCATTGCGGTAGACAAGCTGAGAGGAGAGGTGACAAAGATAGGGATAACTGCGGCCCCGTCATCATCTGCCAAGATGGGATGGAGTCTTCTAGTGACCCAGAGATGACAGAAAGCGTAACTTGTGGATGATTCCCTATCCCATTCCAAATTTACCCACGGTTCTGGTATTAATTATTAAAGCCCTCAAAGACTTGGGCTTAGCTATGTCAGAGGTCACCACTTTCTCTGTAACCTACTGCAATCTTGGGGATATTGTGTCTGACAGACTCCAGGGTGAAAATCTCAGGAACTGGGGACTGGATGTTCCCACTGGCAGGCACTCATCTGTGGAACTCCTTACTACCAGAAATAAGCATGAGCTTTGGTCTTCCCACAGTTAGGGCACAACATAAGACCTCCTTCATGCAAGCCTTCCGTCCCGGAAGCCAATGGAATGTGTTGTGCAACATCATTCAGGTGATCTGAACAAGTGAGAATACCACGCTCAAAAAGTGTGGAGAATTTGGTCCATTAGTCTTGTTGCTATTTTTTGCTTATGCAATTGGTGCTTAGATACTGAATTGATAGATGCATTAAAAATTCACAGACATAGATTAGATAGATTCCTCTGCTTATTTGCAGTTGTCAATCTTTGATGCCAAGTATAATTTTCTTGTGGGTTTGTATTCTGTATGTGTACTTTTAGATAAAATATGTGCATGCTAGTCATTTATTTATGAATACAAACCTTGTAGAATCACATGGTGTATTAGTGTGAAATTCCAGGATATGAGTCAGCCTATGGACCAGGGGTTGGCTGGAAATATGCCATAGGTTGCCTATCCCTGCTATGGACCATTTTGCATAGTCTGTAGTGATCTTTTGCCCCAAAAAAAAAAAAAAAAAAAAAAATTAAATAGCACATTGATTAATGCTTGTTGAAACTTTATTAGTCAAAGTTGTGGGTGTCTTCAGATTGCTGATTATATTCTTCTATCATATAATGAGAAAGGAAAAAAGGAACAAGTTCAGGCTCCTTGCTCAGAACTGCTTTAATGTACTGATCTTTCACGTGTGATATACTGTGCCTCTGAGTTGTCAGTGAGGAGGTTTTTAATGCATCTCTTACATTGAGGGTGAAGAATGAGGGAGAGCCAATTTTAAGATTCCAGGACTGTACCAAAAATGGGCACTTATTAAGTTGGAACCCTGTCCATCCCCAAATTTTGATGCTGCTGGCCCTCAAACTCAGCATGTTTCCAAGATTCTGCACTCTGAGGTTGCAACCAATTCTGATGGTATTTATTGCTAACCAACAGCTACAGAATGCCTCTACACCTATCCTAGACTGACTTATTCCCTGAGGTGGAATAATTTTCCACCCCACTGTATTGCTATTCCTGTATTATTATTCAGACCTGATAAGCAGACACAGGAGACTTGTGCTCAGTGAGTCCTCAGAGTCTGCCCAGGTTTTTACTAACAGATTGTAATTCATCCATAGAAGAAATGTAAAGTACTGTCACCTCTTCTTAGTGGATTTCTGAAATGGAGCTGTCAGCTATGTAAATGGGGGAGGGGAACCATGCAACACTTGCTTTCCCAGCACAGGTTTGAGTGGTACCAGTGTTAGTCTGTATCAGCAGAAACAACAAGGAGTTCTTTTGGCACCTTAGAGACTAACAAATTTATTTGGGCGTAAGCTTTTGTGGGCTGGAATCTACTAAAGCTTATGCCCAAATAAATTTGTTAAAGCTTTAGTAGATTCCAGCCCACAAAGCTTTAACAAATTTATTTGGGCATAAGCTTTAGTAGATTCCAGCCCACAAAAGCTTACGCCCAAATAAATTTGTTAGTCTCCAAGGCGCCACAAGGACTCCTCGTTGTTTTTCCCAGCACAATTGGTGATCAGGTAGCATAGGAGACCTCTGACTAAGGAGAGTCCCTCAAACTGCACTGACCAGTAGATGTAGCTCACCTGCCAGAGCACAACATGCTTTATCATGTCAGGGCTGAACACATATATAGCATCCCTGCTCCAGCCTGATTTGTTCCATACATAGGCTATGTGGGCAAATCACCACAGCCCAAGAACTGCAGAAACTCCTATGATCTATGTGGCCTCAACATGGTGGAAGGAGACTAGGTGTAGTATAAGGAGCTGTTAAGCACAGGACTCGTGGATCTGATTATATAAATTTCTCCTGGATCTCTTGTGCATGGAACTCCTTTTTATTATTTTGTGTTGCAGTACTGCTTGGAGGCCCCAGTCAGGGATCAGTACTAGACACTGTACATGCCTATAATAAAAGGATGGTTCTCTGCCCCATAGAGATTACAATCTAAGTAAGTGACTTTGATAAACAACTAAATCCTGCACTATAAGATCTGCTTCCAGTTAACTGATGATAGGGTCCAGTTATTTATTTCATACTGAAGTAGCATCAGGAGTATCTGAATGAATGAGGTGAGACAATAGCAACAAATCCAACAAGCTTTAAACAGCCAGAGCCTTCACATAGCAGTGACTGCCTCCCCTGGAGCTGGCAACAAGTAATGCAACCCTGACTTTGTCTCAGTTTTCATTCTCTCAAACCATACCTACCTCTAGCCCAGCTATCAGGGGAAAGGAAATCCATAATAATGTATTCTAAGATACTATAAACATCAGTATTAGCAGACTGTGTATGTTTAACCCTTTGAGGGAAATGGGCCATAAGGGGATGAAAGGACAGAGAGAAAGCACAAGGCACACTTCAGTAGAAAGAGAAGTCTCCACAGAAGTTGTCACCAAAGTCAGGGCTGTTGTACCACCTGCGATTAAACAATAAACTGGAGATGAAGGTTGGGATTTTCTATGTTGACCTAACTGCTCCCAATGAAACCACTAAAACTCCCTTCATCTGAAGTAGAGTTAGGCCGTTGCCGATTGCTCTTGAAAATCCCACCCATAAGTGAAAGAGTTTAGCCTAGGAAGGACACCAAGAATAATACAAATCCTAGGGAAGGTGAGTAAAAAGCTGCATTTCCATACAGGAATCTTCCTTTCTAGAGACAGGAGAACCTAAAACTTATATCCTTTTTAAATTTTCATGTCTAGAATCCAAAACTTTGGAAGATTTTATTCCAGTTGGGAAGGGACAGGGGGAGATAAAAACAACCTCTCTCTTTGAAAGAGTGGTGAAAACAGTTCTAAAATATTTCACAAAACATGTATTCCTCTTTCATAAAGTTATAGATTTTATGAAGAATCCTAAATGTCTCCAAACCTGATTCCTTGCTAAGAAGTATTAGGGGCAGTATACAAGTCAAATGCTGTGCAGTCTAAAGAAAAAACTAGACATGCTTAGAGGCATAAATAACAGTTTATTAAGCAAAGTTCATAGAAGTCACTGGGATGCGTCAAATCATTGCCTGATAATTCTCTTGAGCCCAGATAGGCCAGATTCTCAGATGCAGGCCTGGATTAACTAATGTGTACTCAGTACACTTGCACAGGGCCCCCTGACCACCAGGTGCACACACATAAAAACCCCATAACCTGAGGCCAGGCAGCGGACAGGGCAGAGCAGGGCCACACCTGCAGTCTGTGGTGAGAACCAATGGGTCTTATAGACCACCCTAGCAAGAGTTTTAAACTCTTGAGTTGCCACCTCTCATGATTTTATTGCCAGTCTTACAATATTTGGTGTTTCTCTTAAAGTCCCATCTCCTGGAATCATGTGGTTACATGAAGAAAAGGAGTACTTGTGGCACCTTAGAGACTAACCAATTTATTAGAGCATAAGCTTTCGTGAGCTACAGCTCACTTCATCAGATGCATATCGTGGAAACTGCAGCAGACTTTATATATACACAGAGAATATGAACCAATACCTCCTCCCACCCCACTGTCCTGCTGGTAATAGCTTATCTAAAGTGATCATCAGGTGGGCCATTTCCAGCACAAATCCAGGTTTTCTCACCCTCCACCCCCACCACACAAATTCACTCTCCTGCTGGTGATAGCCCATCCAAAGTGACAACTCTTTACACAATGTGCATGACAATCAAGTTGGGCTATTTCCTGCACAAATCCAGGTTCTCACATCCCCCCACCCCCATACATACACAAACTCACTCTCCTGCTGGTAATAGCTCATCCAAACTGACCACTCTTCAAGTTTAAATCCAAGTTAAACCAGAACATCTGGAGGGGGGGGGGAGGAAAAAACAAGAGGAAACAGGCTACCTTGCATAATGACTTAGCCACTCCAAGTCTCTATTTAAGCCTAAATTAATAGTATCCAATTTGCAAATGAATTCCAATTCAGCAGTTTCTCGCTGGAGTCTGGATTTGAAGTTTTTTTGTTTTAAGATAGCGACCTTCATGTCTGTGATTGCGTGACCAGAGAGATTAAAGTGTTCTCCGACTGGTTTATGAATGTTATAATTCTTGACATCTGATTTGTGTCCATTTATTCTTTTACGTAGAGACTGTCCAGTTTGACCAATGTACATGGCAGAGGGGCATTGCTGGCACATGATGGCATATATCACATTGGTGGATGTGCAGGTGAACAAGCCTCTGATAGTGTGGCTGATGTTATTAGGCCCTGTGATGGTGTCCCCTGAATAGATATGTGGGCACAATTGGCAACGGGCTTTGTTGCAAGGATAAGTTCCTGGGTTAGTGGTTCTGTTGTGTGGTATGTGGTTGTTGGTGAGTATTTGCTTCAGGTTGCGGGGCTGTCTGTAGGGAAGGACTGGCCTGTCTCCCAAGATTTGTGAGAGTGTTGGGTCATCCTTTAGGATAGGTTGTAGATCCTTAATAATGCGTTGGAGGGGTTTTAGTTGGGGGCTGAAGGTGACGGCTAGTGGCGTTCTGTTATTTTCTTTTTTAGGCCTGTTCTGTAGTAGGTAACTTCTGGGAACTCTTCTGGCTCTATCAATCTGTTTCTTTACTTCTGCAGGTGGGTATTGTAGTTGTAAGAAAGCTTGACAGAGATCTTGTAGGTGTTTGTCTCTGTCTGAGGGGTTGGAGCAAATGCGGTTGTATCACAGAGCTTGGCTGTAGACGATGGATCGTGTGGTGTGGTCAGGGTGAAAGCTGGAGGCATGCAGGTAGGAATAGCGGTCAGTAGGTTTCCGGTATAGGGTGGTGTTTATGTGACCATTGTTTATTAGCACTGTAGTGTCCAGGAAGTGGATCTCTTGTGTGGACTGGACCAGGCTGAGGTTGGTGGTGGGATGGAAATTGTTGAAATCATGGTGGAATTCCTCAAGGGCTTCTTTTCCATGGGTCCAGATGATGAAGATGTCATCAATATAGCGCAAGTAGAGTAGGGGCTTTAGGGGACGAGAGCTGAGGAAGCGTTACATGAGAATCTTAGCTTTTATTTAAAAAAAGTAAGTTTCTAGCACTTCTGGTTGTAGAGGATAAGTTGAAATTGTGAATCCCCATGGCTCAAAAACGAGAAGGTAAATAAAAAGAACTCCAAATTTACTTTAAAAAAACCAAACAAACTCACTCCTGATCTTTTTAAGCTAACCCCATGATTTTTGGGGGTCTGACTTATGACTCTTGAATGTTGCAGGTTGGCAATATTGAAACCATTCCTGGTGTTGGGTTTTGCATCCCCAAGCAGAAAGCTCTATTCAGTCAGCAGAGTAATACAAGACTTCTGCTATTCCATTTTTTCTTAGCTTTCCTGAAACACTGAATGTTTCATAAAATTAGGTCATCGCAAGCTGTGCTGATGAACTATTTCATTTTATGTTCAGGTTCATTTCTCATCATAATAAAGTGAGCAAGACAGACACAATTTTAATCTCACTATTTCTATACCAGTGAAATTCCACTGGCTTCAGTGGAGTTATTTCTTATTTACACCAGCGTGAGGTCATCATTAGGTCATCTATATATCTTCACCAGCATGATTTGTAGAGGCCTTATTGATGGTCCAATACAAGGCTATGTGTATTACACACACTTTTTGGGAGTCTTTGTAGAATCAGCACCACATATAATTCAAACTAAGATGCATACTTGTGAAGCAGCAGTGGCTTCTGTCCTTTTGTATGGTTCTGAAACCTGGGCCACCACAGAGGCACACATGTGGCTGTTGGACGTTTTCTATGTGAAACAGCAATGACCTATTGAAGACATATAGTGGTTTTATCACGTTACGAACGAGGATGTCAGGCATCAGACTAACCCCAGCCTCCAATGTCTTCCCCAGGTAACTCAACACTGGCTCAGGTGGCTTAGCTTTCTGCTCTGCATGCAGGAGTCCGTACCAGCCCACCAACAGAAGGTGGAAGGAAAGACTTTGCTGATATCCCTCCAGTGTGTGTGAGGCTGTTGTGGCTTCTGACCTTGCCTGACTCAGCCTTAATATAGAGCACTACACTGGCAGGAGACCAGGCTTTCTGGAAACGGGTTATCCAAAGTTTGCACTCTATTCTCCATAAGCAGGAGAATGAATGAATGAACACAAGTCTCAGTGCTATATACGGGGGCATGGATCAGTGTTTATGTCGCAATCCCCGTCAATATCCGGCCTGAGCCAGGGAAGCTAATGATCCAACTAGCAGACCAAATTTGGTGATGAATCCTGGTCACGTGCCAGCTGTGGCAGGTTGTGTATATGCTAAGAAGAAGTGCTACATATATTTTCTAAGAAGTAGAAATGGCTGAACTTCTGCAAACAAATGGAGATTATTACTGATTTATTTCTGTTGCATCAATACTGAGATGCTTATCTTCTCGGCAGAGCATTTGCCACCTTTTTTGATTCTGTAAAACAGTGCTAATTGGTGGATTTTGTGAGGTAAAGCCAGACCATCAATCCACAAAGGCCATCTAATAGTCATCAGATTGTAACAGCTAATGTGGGCTGGCTTTGAACTGGCAGCCTGAAGGTGAAGGGTTCCCAACCCTAAAAATCTCCATATCTATCCTCTAGCTCAGCTTCAGTTTGTTTTTTATCCGTCTTCACTTTCTTTACTTTCCTTCCCTCTTGTTTCTCTTTCTCCATTCCTTAACATACTACTTTTCTGTCCCCTACCGCTTTCCTTTCCTCACTACGCTTCTGTCCCATCATTTTCAGATCTTGCCTTCCTTATCCTGTGATTAATCCCCTATCCCTTCCCTTCTTTCTCCCATCAGTTTTTTAAAAAAAATTTCCATCTTTTTTCTTTCCCTTCCAGTTTCTTTACCTGCTTGTTTTAAAAATTCCTCCTTTTCTTGTCACGTTCTTTTTTTCTCTCTCTCTTTTCCTTATTTAGCATTTAAAAACCTTCCCTTTACTTCTAAAATAATTTTTTTCTAAATCCTACGGGTGATAGATTTGGATAAATCTTTTTTTTTTAAACTTGTCCCTGAGTCCTAGGACAATATTCCCCCTTAAAATATCCATTTCTGCTGACGATGATCTTTTAGCATTATCCTGGTCAAATTATTTTCTATCCACCAAGTGTTCCCACCTCTCCCCTACATGGTTGAATTTATTAGTACTTTTCTGCTCACAATTGATTGCTGTACCATATAAAAAATTTATGCCTAAAGAACAGTTACAGTTATGCTATAGTGTACTGAGGGATATTAAATGTGGATTTATAAAGAATATGGTCCATATTTTACTGTATGGATTGATCATGTACAGTTCACTACAACTATTTATTATTGAAATCTGAAGTGTATTGGTTAGGTGTGATTGCTTGCATAAGTTACATGGTATTATTTCAGTGCCCTGATTGGATGAGCATCACTATTAAATCAGGAGGAGGGTTTAATGAAGCCACTTGGGCTTTAAATGTCCCAAAGTGAAATTCATCCCTGTGCAGAGGGCCAGCACAAAGCTTATTCCCCATTTAAGTAGTGCGTACATTTTGTGTTGGCCTTCTGCACAGGGAAGGGTTTCAGCCACCAGAAGAAGACTAGGGGACATTTAGAAAATATTAAATGTCCTTTTGGGGCTGTACTATCTAAAGCAAAGGTGGGCAAACTATGGCCCGTGGGACCATCCTGCCTGGCCCTTGAACTCCCAGCCGGGGAGGCTAGCCCTTGGCCCCTCCCCCGCTATCCTCCCTCCCTGGCGGCCTCAGCTTGCTGCGCCACGCCGCCAGTGCTCTGCCCCGCTGCTCCTGCTGGGCAGCACATGGCTGGCTCCAGCTGGGCGGCGAGGCTGCGAGCTCCTGCTGCTCTGAGCGACATGGTAACGGGGCAGGGAGCAGGGGCGTTGTATAAGGAGCAGGGGGTCCTGGGGGATGGTCAGGGGATGGTTGGATGGGTCGGGGTTCTGGGGGGGCAGATAGCCGTGGGAGTCCCAGGGGGCCTGTTGGAGGGCAGGGGGTGGATAGGGGTCAGGGTAGTCAGGGGACAGGGAGCAGAGGGGGTTGAATAGGGGCTGGGATCCCAGGGGCGGGGGGTCCCTGGAGGGGGCTGTCAGGGGACAAGGACCGGGGGCGGTTGGATGGGTCGGGAGTTCTGAGGGGGCACTCGGGGGGCAGGAAGTGGAAGGGGGCGGATAGGGGGCGGGGGCCAGGCTGCTTGGGGAGGCACAGCCTTCCCTACCCAACCCTCCATACAGTTTCACAACCCCAATGTGGCCCTCGGGCCAAAAAGTTTGCCCACCCCTGATCTAAAGCATCATTGCTATAAAAATTAGGTTACTGTAGGGATTCATAGATTCCAGGTCCAGAAGGGACCATTGTGATCATATAGTCTGATCTCCTGCATAACACAAACTGTAAAGTATCCCCAAAATAATTCCTAAAGAATATGTTTTAGAAAAACATCCAATCTTGATTTTAAAATTGCCACTGCTGTTTGGTCACATTCACACAAAGTAGTTAAGTGTGTGTGCATGATCTAATTGCAAAGGGGAAGGTTTAAATCTTTGGCTCATTTGACTGCCTTTCTCTCTGGACCCTGGCAAAGAATTCTAGGGAACCTGGGTCAAGCAGTGTCTCATCCCACACAGAACACAGTGCTTCTGGTGCAATTATTTAAGTGTGAAGGCCTACCATTTGCTGTCCAGGGGAGTTAGTGTAAGCAGAACTATGTCACATGAATATTCACAGAAGGCAAATAGGGGAAGAGGGATAGCTCAGTGGTTTGAGCATGAGCCTGCTCAACCCAGGTTTGTGAGCTCAATCCTTGAGCGAGCCATTTAGGGATCTGGGGCAAAAATTGGGGATTGGTCCTGCTTTGAGCAGGGGGTTGGATTAGATGATTTCCTGAGGTCCCTTCCAACCCTGATATTCTATTCTATGACTCTAAGAGCAGTCGCTTGAATGAAAATAATTTCTTTTTAAAATTTGAGGGAACATTTCTCCCCCAAATGTGTTGGTCTTGATCCAAGTCTAGTCCATACATTATCTACTCAATGGATGTTGAATTTACCTCCATTGTGGCTTTAAGGCTTTGCTCTCTGGTCTGAGATTGCTTTTGGTATCAGTCCTACTATGATGAATCCTCGCTGTCCCTATTTGTTCAACTTAGTCTTCCCTGTGATACCTATTAAATTGACTTTGTATTCACTGATTTAATAGATAACCTCATCATGAAATTCCCATAATTGTTCTCTTCTTGCTTCTTTATATAGTGGCAAGTTTCTAGTCCATTTTTCTTGGTGAGTTACAATGTCTGAACCATCTTCCATTGAAGAAATTATTTAGATGCTTTATTTAGCTTTTCAGTTATGCTCCCTATCATAATTTCTCTTTCTCCTGTCAAGTTATTCTGCCTGATTTTCATTTTACTCCTGTTCACTTTCAACTCAACTAAGAAAGCCAGCCAGAAAGTGGAGTTCTTCTAATTTATTTTTTGCAGCTCACCTTTATTGTTTGTGATCAGGTACGTATTGTTATCTGCAAATGAGGAAGTGTGGTGTTTAGATATTGCTTGTAATTATTAGAATTGGGAGCACTGGCTGTTGGGAGTCTGAAAGGACAGGAAACAGGAAGGAGGGGGGAGGAGTTGAAGAGACTGAGGGAGAGCTACTGAGGGTGCAGCAGCAGCTTGGAAAAGAGGTTTCCACTTTAAAAAATAAAGTCCTGTTGCAGTTTGTTAGTACCTTGCCTGGCTACTACAACAGAAAGGTCTTACTGCAGTGGTTTGTAATTGAATGTAACTCTACCTCAAGACCTTTCCAATGCCTACTGTGCTGATATCACGCAGCAATTTTCTAGTAATATTTTACCAGCATTTACTTGTCTTGTAGGTGATCGGTAATGGAAATTCAGGTTAAAAGTCTGACCTCTCAAGCTCTGTCCACACTATAACTTTTTAACTGAATTCGTAACCAGTTATTAGAATGGTTGGTTCTAAATGTGGTTTTGTCACATAAAAAACATGGTTGAAAAACTGTCTTACTGGCCATGATCCGCTATCAGTGTTTCATCCCTGCCCAAAGCCTTTGGCATATGGCTGTCTCCATGTAAAGGGGGTCAGTACACTGATGGGCCTTTTGTTTTGCACTGTGGACAGGATACCAGACTATATTTGTGTAACCAGTTTGGCCAGTCATTCTTCCCAGCTCTCTGTGTGATAGGTTATCACAGAATGCATGCTACTCTATGTACATGTCTTCCATAAGCTCTATCACCTGTGGAGGCAGTATGTTATAGTTATTCAGATTTGTCCAGATTTTCCCAGAATGCACAGAGAGAATGCATCCTAAAGAACAGGCATTTGTAGCTAGGAACAAATATGTGGGCAGTATCCCCATGAGCCTTTACAAACATGTCAAATGCCTCAAGTTAACTGGCAATCAATTAACTCAAAGTTAAGTCTAGTATAAATCCAACCCTAGCAAGTTACAAAATCATGGGTAAAAGTTGCTGATGGACTGGGCTGCAGTGAGTTTAATACTCCTCACCTCTATGAAATGTTAAAAAATACAGAAAGGAAGTTGCTATTATTCTTTATTACTGTTACCACTGATACAGTATTTTCACTAATTTTTCAGCATCTCGAAGCACATTAAACACTGGGCAAGATGAATTATATCAGTGTATGTCCAAAACAGCTCCAGAGTAATACCAGTGACATCAGTGAATATATGCCAGGGTAAATAAGTTCAGAATCTGGCTTATTTAATTATAAGGTCTCTAGCCCCTTCTGGTGATTTGTCAGATTCCATTTTTAATGGCAGTTCCAGTTGAGAAGAAATGCATGCTAATAAGAAGTCACATCCTTACACAAAGACAGTCAGATTCACTCCTGTAGGCACAGGGGTTTCCAATTGGTAATTATCTATGCAGAGGAGGATTCACTCTGGGAAGGGACACAAGCTGATACCATTGCCACCCTCCCTTTGGGATTCTGCCTGAGGAAGGGGCAGTTTTAAATTCTAGCTAGGGCTCCCTAAGGTCCCTGCTAATAGAGATTGTCTGAGAAATGCATCACCTGAACCTGCCAATGTGTGGGGTGCACTAGCTTGGTCCTGAGGCCATGGCAGAGAGGGGTTGCAGGCAGATTTCTCCACGGCACCTTTGCCTCTGATACACTTTCCACTGCCAGGGCACAGCACGCTAAGTTACACTTGCCCCTAAGCATACAGGACCAAATTTTCTGCTGGTGTAAATGGATGCAGCTATACTGGCGTCAGTGGTATTTTGCCTATTTACATCAGGCAAGAGTCTGGCACACATTTTTTCTTTTACAGGTTCATAAGCACATGAAATACTTAGGAAACATGGGCCTCTCTGTAGTGACTCCTTTCCCCTGATTGTCTCCTTCAGGGAAGCTTGAGGGAGCTTTCATTACAAGCCTTCAAAATATCTAGGTCCCTGTTCTCCATTTTCCTTGTAAAAATGTTTAAGAAAATGTACCTGAGAAGACCTATGGCCTAAGTTCCCTCTAAGCCATGTGGTTGCGCAGCAGGCTATCAAGGGCCGCACAGGCGGGGATAGGCACCTCTCCCCCGGCCCCATAGCTGTCACCACCAGGGAGAGGTGCTCGCCCACGGCCCTGGGCTGCTGCGGCGAGAGAGGGTTGGGGAGAGTCCTCTCTCCCCACCACAGCACTGGGGCAGCCTGCACCCCAACCCCCCTCATCCCCGGCCCCACCCCAGAGCCCACACCCCCAGCTGGAGCCCTCCACCCCAACTCTCTACCCCCGCCCTGAGCCCCCTCCCACATCCCAAACCCCTCATCCCAGGTCCCACCCCAGAGCTCGTACCCCCAGCCAGAGGGGGGCACAAAATTCATTCTGCACATGGATGTAAAAAATTAAAGGGAACACTGCAGGCTATGGCCTTTGCATACTTCATGTTCTGTTGCATCCACCCTTGCTGATGGGTGGGCTAGTAGCAGAGAGGAATATTCAAGGAGCATGGCTGCCACTTCTCACAGAAATCCATAGGAATACCAGTGCTATTTATCACCCCTGAATTACTACTGGCTGCACAGCTATATTTGCTATTGTACTGCCATTGGCTGGCCGCCACCTCCCATACACGCAGATCCTCTGTATGTCAGCCCAGAACTCCTCTGTGTCATGGCAGCTTTACAGCTTGTTTTTGCCCTTTGAGAATCAGGCCTTTTAAATTTTTGGGAGATGGATCCCTAGAGTGAGGGCTGAAGTGCATTTGCTGAAGTCATACCTTAGCACCATTATTATTACTGACTGCTAATGATGTTCTTTGCACTGTACTAGACACAAATCTGTATTCACTGTGTGTATGATTTCTACAGATTCAGGTTTGCAGACTTTCCAATTTACTTGCATTTGAATTATACCCCATTTTCACATCTTTGATTTCCAGAGCAAGTGAAAATCCTATAAAAGCAATACAAAAGTGAATCAGTCTGTTGATTTGACTGGCACCTCTGGAATTTAATTGGGACACAAATAAATGTACTCATTTAGCAAACATTTGCAGGGCCTTTTTACTGTAACTAATTTTTTTCCTTTTATATCAACCATTCCTTTCTTATCTGGTTTCACTCACTACAGAATCGATGGCCATTTGATGATTAGCATTCCTTTTTCAGCCTCGCCTTCTTTTCTGTCGGGGTGACCCCACACTTTCTGTGTTAAGACCTGTATACTCACTGTGGAGTCCTGATTGTGGGCATACCCTGCTGTGCTCAAAAATTCAGTAAATTCAGCACCCCAGTGTTTTAATGTGATCAGCTGCCTCAGGAACCTCATTCAGCTCTTCTACAATCCCACAAAACCTGTGACAAGATTATTACTTTCTTTAGTTGTGTTTTTTAATATACAAAGTGAGATATTACCTTAGTTAAAGAGCACATAATGGAGGCTAGCAAAAGATGCCAATATTATCTCTGGAGGTGCTGGGAGGGGGGGAGGGAGGGGAGGGTACATCTGAGGAATGTTACCCACTTATCCAGTAAAACTGGGTTAGCATTCACCTTCCCTGCTATGCAAGTTCTGCAGCCTAGGGTTAAAGAGTCCTAGAATTAAGCTCTAGAAACTGGATGTGAGAGGCACCTCTGATGTCTGTAATAGGTTTGCCTTGGAGTTGTTAAATACTTACTCCATGTGATTGGACTAATTCAAAGTTTTTAATCAAACAAATCCCTGTTTGTGAAAGTATAAAAACTAAGAGGATTAGATGTTTCCATGTTAGTTAAACTAGATATAACTAGGAAATAATGTTGTTGCTATTAATTTTAAAATTTGTTACCCTTAGCAGGTTTCAGTGAAGTTGGTGGATGATGGCATTAATCTGGCAAATAAAAAAAATCCTGATATTGAACCCAGAAGAAGACAGTAAATCAACTGATATATTTCTTAGAAAAAAATGCCTTCCTCAGATAAACCTTTGACAATCTTTTAAAAGTTTAACACTTCCATCTAAGAAGTGAATAACTCATTTTGCATACTGAGATCTTTGTTTTGAATATTTCAGCAACCTTAATTAAAGTTGTTTGATCTTTAATATCAAACCTATTATTATTTATGTATTACCATAGCATCTAGGAGCACTAATCAAAATGGTAGGACAGTGTCATTCCAACCCTTTCTTAGCATCCTCACTTTCCAGTAACATTTGAAGCAAAGAATATTTAACCATCACAAAGCTCAGCAGGCATTTCAGTACGTGATCCCATATAATATCAGGCCATTATGGTTTACATAATATTTGTCTATTGTTAACAGATGGAAAAATACCATAAAGCCTCATTAATATTATGTTTACCAGCTATGAAGTCTGTGATTTTTAACAACATTGTGTTTTTACTTCCAGTTAGATCCCTGCTGTAAAAAAAAAAAGTTTATTTTAGGGGTGTGTGGGACTCAGAACCAAACTAACCTTTTGGTTCCATTGCGAGTGGATTGCTTCAAGCTAAATGGAATGTAATTCCACCAACCTATTGTACCCACTTATAGTTTTTTGCCAGGGTGGGAATGCTAACAAAAATAGAACTTCATGGTCTCCCAACACACCAGTGTTTTATTCCCACTCATAAATTCATGAGCCAATTCCCAAGTGAGGCAGTCCAGCTCAGCAGGCATCCTGCAACACTCAGCATTGTCCTCTGCTGTCACTTATTACTCAGCCTTGCTCCTCCAGGGCTCCAGATGATTTGTGGAGTAGAGATCCCAAAACTCCCAAGGTTTCTCTCTTGTTCTGTCCAAGCCCCAGTTTAGAAAGATTTACTTCTGCTGTCTAGGTAATAATAGGGTGACCAGGTGTCCTGATTTTATAGGGACAGTCCCGATTTTTGGGTCTTTTTCTTATATGGGCTCCTATTACCCCCCCCCCCCCACCGCACCCCGTCCCGATTTTTCACACTTGCTGTCTGGTCACCCTATGTAATAATTCCTGAAATGATGTGTCACACTCTTATTTGAATCAGGGTGTATTAAGCATGCATATCTGACATTGGCACCCTTGAAGGAGGAATAGTGAAGTGCATTTCTAATGCTAGTAAAGAATAAACAGAGACAACAGAGAACAAAAATAGATAACTAAACCCTTCTCCCGCCACCCAAAATAAAACTTTAGTGGACAAGTCTCACTGACCCTATCCATCACTTGTGGAAATTTAGAGGAGAATGATCAGATATATGGGAATATTATAACACATTTCTATTCTACTTCATTCAGCAATACTGCTCCCCATGGAAACAGGATTATATTTAAGCCCTAGAATCATGGTGTGAGTTCCATAGCTAGCATTTTTGGGTGGTCTGGGCATGTTATATATGTGCTAGTGTCCTACTGCTTTAGGGAGGAGGAGAACATTTGGAATTGCTGAGTATTTTTTAAAATCTGGCCACTTTTTTTGGTGCCTAAAATGGGAAGTGTTGGATATGGACTTCATTTAAAAATCTGTCCATAAACATTTTGCTGCTTCTAATATTTTGCAGTTTTAGGAGTCTGCCAATTCTGCCTATATACGATATAGCTGGCTCTGAAATAAATTATCGTCCCATGGAAACTCAAGTCACCAGTAAAAAGTATGTTCAGAAAAACTGATTCTTTTGAAGAATTTATGCAGGTACACTTTTATTATGACATTTCATTTGCCAGAGTTACCCAGGGAAACTTTGTTGAAAGAGTGTGTTGTACTATATTCAGTGATATTGCTCTGGATTTAAATAGGATCATCAGGGAGGTGAAGCAGAAGAAGGGAAGCTGAGAGATACTGATTTTTATGTAGTGTTAGCAAAAACACATATTTCTCTGTTGGTACATTTCATCACATCAGAGTGGGCTGGTGCTGGCTCTAGGTTTGAAATATAAATTCAGTATTCAAGGATCTTGCTAATATAATATAAGTATTAACATACACAATTTTTGGTCCGTTGACAAAAGGATGATTCAAGTAATCTGTAGATTTCTAGCTTGTTGCATAATAGAAGAGAGAGATTTATGATGATGCAATGCATTGAATAGTAGCAGCCACATTTGCACCTCCCCCCACATTTTAGGGTTTTATATGTTTGTTTTTAATCAGAATACTACATACACATGCAACTTTGGTAAGATTGATAACTACTGTGTGCCCAGAAAATCAATATGTATTTTGCCTTGAATATCTCAAGTAATAGCTAGGCCCCTATGTAAAAAAAAAAAAAAAAAAGGGGGGGGGGCGGCAGGCAGGTTGCAAATACCATCAATTGCTATGGGATTTCAGTAATGGTGTGTGTGGAAGGGTGAGTGGGTATGGGGAAGGAGGAGGCTGGGACGAGCAGGGAAGAATTGGACTCAGAGTGGAAGAAGGATGACATTCTAGAAAATTGCTGTCCAGCTTTTAGCAGGCTATGGTAGAATCCAATGTGGAAAAAGAGCCAGGTCCTGTTGAAGTCCATGAGAACACTGCCCTGGATTTGAATGGGAGCAGGATTTTATCCAATAACAAAAGGGCCGTTCAGATGCTATGTGTCCTTATGGGTATGCTGATAGTATGCAATATGGTAAAAAAGTGAAAACCTGTCTAGCACATAACTCTGGTGCACTCAAGGACATACTACTATTTGTTTTGCAGGCTTACCTCTCTACCAGGGATTAGCAATGTGCCATTGATATCTTCCATTATAAAGTCCTATAAAATGCCTTATTTTTAGCATTTCAAAACCTGATCTAACTTTCAGAGGGGAACAGTTTGTTTGGATTCACTTTTAATAAAAAGGAATGAGTTCTATTTTTCTGCTCCAATCTTTCTCCTGCCTCGAGCTCCTTCGCATTTAAGTTTCCTTTACCCACAAGCATAACAAACTTTCAGCACCGAATAGAAAAGAACATGAATTTACACAATGAATTTTTTTTTTAGCCAGGGAGGGAGCTACTTTAAGTCGTCAACCTTGGCTTTCTGGAAATTCTTTGGTGTATTACTGCATAGCAGAGTGGTGTGACAAGGATAAAGAGATTAGAAGTAGTTTCATTTAACTCCTTCTGTTAAAAAAAAACTACAAAGGGCACTAATTTATAGCTCTGAGTATTCCCACAATTCTTCATAAAAAATTAATATAAGTACAGGAAAGTTATAGGCACTAAGAAATAAACTAACAACAACAAAAGTTGTTAGAATACAAAGAATAAAAAAAAATCCAAAAAGAGAGAAATAATATAAAGGTACTGAGATCACCTAACTATAAAAATATAAGATGACTTGCAGAATACATGTACACTGGGGTTTAGCCCTGATTTCAGCCATCAGAGGCCAGGAATCAGTATAGTGTGTAAGTTTCAAACCAGTGTAGATTGTGGTTTTCCTTATCTACATTAGAGAGTTGTGCTCATGCAACTATGGTGATTGTTGCAATCTGCTGGTTGAAATCAGGGCTAACCTCTCTATTTAGACAAAGTCTCAGATACCAAGGGAGCTATCCCATGTTCTTTGTGAACTTCCATTCATAAGTGAATGGGAATTTGGGTATGCCTGGAATGCAGGATCAAGCCTCAAAACTTGGAAAAATTATGATAATTTGTTATAAAGGCCCTCTGATACTATGGTTCACAAAAATCACTCTGTGTCTTTCTACCAAGGTCACTAACTCAGTGCTTTACCATGAGAAGAATTTTTAATAATTGTTCCCTGACTAGAGCTGAGTAAACTGTTCCGAGTGAATAATTTACATGGCCACTTTGCCCATTTTTCTGTTTGTGAATTATCCACACAGTAGTTTTTAGGAAGGTGTTCACTATTCAGAATTATTAAATGAACACTTTAGGGGTGTATGTGGCATTTCATCTTATTTGTGAAGTAATTGCTTGGATTCTATCTTCAGCTGTTTGGTATGAATAATGTTTGAATGGTTACCTAAGTGACTTGTTTCTGATTCTTGGTTTCAAGTTAGTTGAGGCAGGGACTCATTTCATTGTGCACACAGTGCCTAGAACAATGGGGATCTTTGATTGGTGTGCTACTACAACAAAACACAAACAACAGTGGAGCTATGCCCATTTATATAGCTGAGGATTTTGTCCAGTATATTTAGCATACTATGGGCTTGAACCTGCACCATTTAAATCATTGAGAGTTTTGCCACTGACTTCAACAGGAACAGACTTTTTTCAGGAACAAACATCCATTCTGAAATTTTGTACCTCATCAGTGGGTCTGATTATAAACAAAAATGCCAGTTGTGATACTCTCTCTCTGCTTTGCTGAATGGATATTAAACAACACATACACACATCTGAGCCTGCAATCACATAATCTCTAACAGCTAATGATGGAGGTCCAATTCCTGCTCAGTATTCTTAACTTGTCTGTAAAAGAATATTTAAAAAGCTTTTTCCTTCACTATTCAGAATTAAACAAGTTTAGACTCACATTTCCCCTGTTCTGTTAAGTTGGCTTGTTCATGCCAAGCAAATATGCAAATCCTTCACTGTAGGAGCAATTTGAACATGGCTGATTCTGATTTAATCACTTCGCCGCCAAAGCACTCAATACTGTAAGGCTGGTTATGTTTAAAAAAAATTAAGGTCCAAAGCAATCTGTACCATATTTATAGCATTTATTTATTTATTTAGAGAATAAATGAGTAGAGATCATATTTCCAAAATCCCATTCATTACCTTCTAATATGAAAACACAGGTTCATTTCAGGTAAACTGTGTGGTATGTCAACTTAATTTATGAATAATTGTCTAATGGGGGGGAAGAAAAAACCCTCAGTGGAACAAAGGTGGATTTCTACACTACTATTTCTACAGTGGATTTCTACACTACTATTTCCTATGTTTAAAAAAGCAGTCATATTGTTTGTGTGTGTGTAATATACAATATGAGCGGTAATGTGAAAGTCTGATCTTGAAAGATGCTGTGTCCTTGCTGAAACTCTTCAATTCCTATCGACTTTATTGGGATTTACAACAGCTCTGCAGGTGCTCAGCACCTCTCTAGGTTAGGGTTCAAATTTCCAGTCCCACCATGGGTCCATGTGCACGGACCCCTGTGCCCATGCAGAACCCATAGTCTAAAATTATCATTTAATACAGGGCAAAATTTCTAAAAGCACCTAAAGGAGTTCGGCATCCAACTCCCACTGACTTGCAATGGGAGCTGGCTGCCCAACTCCCTCAGGTGCTTTTCAAAATCCCACAGATAGTGTTTAAGGCCCTAATCCTGAGAAGGGCAACTACGTCTGGAATCTCAGCCTTGGTGTCACTTATGGTGAAGATCAGGCCCTTTGTGTGACCCTGGGATTTCCAAAAGAGTGCTTTTGTGTAAGTAGTCACAGGTTAGCACAAATCCTGGCTAAAATAATGTTTTTATTTTCTTCAAACAAAAGAGGATAAAGCGTCAGCCTTCAAATTACTGACATCCCCCTAGTCCAGACTCAGTTAATGTAAATATATCCCTAACATTATCATTTAACCATACTGACAACAGAGTGTTGTCGGGGTGCAGATGGCATTCACCTATGTCTCCAGAGTGCTTAGCACAGTGGGGACCCAATACTGATCTGAATCCCTCCACTGGAAAAAATAATTTTATTTAACATCTTTCTCTCTCTCACAGAGAGAGAGAGAGAGAGAGAGAGAGAGCGAATTATTAAGATTGCAAAGTCAAGCACTTAAAAGTTAGGAAATGTCACAATTAAGGTTGCCTGTGTAACCTTAATTCAGCCCCCTTAGGTGTATGTACTATGATACACTCTGTAACTGCATGATCACATACTATTTTTTCCACAGGACCCTTGCCTCATTCAGTGCATAGGGTGGACAGTGCTCACTTAAGGAGAAGCTATACAATATTGTGTTTTCTCACTGTTCAGTGTGTGACCCAGGCCTTATTTACTGTTGAAACCATGCTCTGAAGATAGAATTATCATCTTCCTCAGGGGTTTTTTTCTCTGGTGCTCATTAGTAAAGTGTCTGAGTGCTTTACAAATATTAATTTATTTTCACATCACTTCTCTGAGATGAGCGGGTGGTGTTAACCCTTTTTACAGTTGAGGAAGCGAGGCACATAGAGATTAAGGTCTAAACTGTCCACTCATCTTGGGTGCCCTATTTGAGGTGTCGAGGACCTGGTTTTTCTGAGTACTCAGCATTATGCAGCACTATGTATGTGCAACGCACAGCTACTAGTGACTTCAGTTGTAGCTGAGAATGCTCAGGTCTTTGGCAAATCAGATTTAGGGTATCAAGTTGGGCATCCAGAAATTGTGGAACACAGTGACCACCTGTGAAAAGTTTGGTTTAAGTGACTTAACTAGCATCACACACAAACTGTGTGGCAGAGGCAGGGATAAAACCCACTTCTCATGGGCAGAATTCAACTGCCCTAACAATGAGCCATCCCTTCTCTTTTTTGGAGTCCCCTGTCTCAGTCACTACAGGAGTCCTTCACTTGCTCCTGCACTACACAACCCCAGTTAATCCCAAGAGCAAGTCCAGCCTATGCACTGAATGAGGCAGGACTCCCATGGGAAAAGTAGTATGCAATCATGTAATTGAAGACTGTATCACAATGCCGACGCAACATGGGGGTTAAATTAAGGGAACCTTAATTCTGACATTTCCTAACTTTTGAGTGTTTGACTTTATACACAAAAAACTACAGTAAGGTCATCATTTCCTAGGTTTTTAAAAAAGCAAACTGAAACAAATAGAAATTCCCTCATGTGGCATAACATTGACACTCATAAGGGTCTGAAACATTAGATCCACCGCACAGATCTCTGCCACTTGAGCTAAGTAACTGACAGCACTAGTTATAGGTTGTCATCTGCTATGTGAACCAGCTCTAGAGGAGGATGGTATGCTTTTCCAGAGGGTTTAACAGATATTTGTTGAGAGCAGAGGAATGGTGAGACTCAGGAACCCTGGGTTCCATTCCAGGCTCTGAAGGAGTTTTTTCTTCTAAGGGACACAGACTCTTCTACCCATTCCCCACAAGGGTGACCCTATCTGCCCTGTTTCCTCCAACCTGTTCCAGTCCTGTCATTTCCCCACCCTTGGTTCTTTTTCCTAGTCCCATTCTCCCTGCCTACCCAATCCCAGTCTCCATTCCTCCATTCACCCCTTCATTGCCACTGATTCCCAGGCCCAATCACCACCCCCCACACCCCTGACAAGTTCTTCAACCCATATCAGTGTCCTCCTTCTTGCTCCTGGTCCCGTTCACTTTGCCCAGCTAGTCTTAGTTCTCCACTGTACCTCAGCTCCTCATCAGAACTGTCTCCCCAGTCCCAGTCTCCTTTCCCAGCCTGTCCTAGTTCCCCGCTCCTCATCTGATCTCAGTCTTCCTCCCCACCCTCCCCCAACCTTCTGGTTTCTGGCTCCCACTCCCAGTCTCCTTTTCCAACCAATCGTAGTCCTCTCCCCTGCACTCTCCAGGTGCTAGCCCAGTCTCCTTGTCCGGTCAGCCAGTCTTCTCCCAACCCAGTCCCTATGTTCCTTTCTCTCCCCTATCACCCTCAAGTCCCAATTTTTGCCTTCCCCTCCCCACAGGTTCCTTGTCCCAATCTAGTCTCCTTGCATGTCCAACTGTTCTCTCCTCTGCATTTTAATCAGGCAACTCCTACCTCTACACTGTTCTCCTTGCTCTCAGTTAAGATGCCTGGACCCTAACCCTAGATGGGGAAGGTCTTGCTCAGATTTGGGCTGGAGCATGCTCCTTGTGGCTAGACTCTTGAGGGACTTGAGCTGTTACAGTCAAAGAAGTCTCTACTGAGCATGTGTGAACTGTGACTTTTAAAGGCTTATTACTGGGCCAGATGTGGACAGATTTTGGTGGAGATGGCAAAAGTCACAAAAGCACCCCCATATCCCCCTCCCAATCTCAAGTCCCTGCTCTAAAGCATGGGAGCACTGGAGCTTTTCAAAGAAAAAAAATAAAACATTTTTTAACGTGAGCAAAAGAATGTATTCTTCTTTAGCCTCGTTTTCAGAAGTGGCTGAAACATTTTGTCTGAAGTTAAAAATTCAGGCTGAGGCAGACACTCAGGATGGAAAATTTCATCCCAAGCGGTTAAAAAGTTTGGCAATGTTCTAAGCAATTGAGAACAGGATTTTATAATAGGAAGTGTCAGGCAACCTTAATAATAGGTGAAGCTATAAGCTCCATCTATAATATCATCTAGATTTTCTCCCTCTGTTTTAAATATACACCTGATTTTGCATTTGGCGTGACTATATTGCTCACAGCTACAATTATTTTGCACACAAGTTATTTTAGAAGTGGATTGTGGATTTTCATGCATTTATTGGTATCGCTTTTTATATCCAGCTGTCTTTAGAGACAGATGCCTTAGGCTATGTCTACCCTTAAAACGTTACAGTGGCATAACTGCAGCTGCTCCGCTGTAGTGCTTCAGTGTAGACCAGAGGTGGGCAAACTACGGCCTGCAGGCCACATCTGGCCTGCGGGGCCATCCTGCCTGGCCCTTGAGCTCCCAGCCAGGGAGGCTATCCCTGGCCCCTCCCGTGCTGTCTCCCCTCCCCCATAGCCACGCCACCGCACGGGCAGCATTCTGGGTGGCGCGGCTGCATGCTCCTGCAGGGCAGCACAGCAGCGTGTCTAGCTCCGGCCGGGCAGCATGGCTGCCAGACATGTTGCTCTGAGCAGCATGGTAAGGGGGCCAGGTCCAGGGGGTTCCAGGGGGCAGTCAAGGAACATGGAGCAGGGGGCGGAGGTTCTGGGGGGCAGTGGTCAGGGGACTGGGAACAGGAGGGGTTGGAAAGGCATGGGAGTCCCAGGGGGCCTGTCAGGGGACGGGGGTGGTTGGATAGGGGCTGGGGGTTCTGGGAGGGAGCGGTCAGGGGACAAGGAACAGGGGGGTTGGATGGGTCGGGAGTTCTGAGGGGGTAGTCAGGGGGTGGGAAGTGGGAGGAGTCGGATGGGGGCAGGGCCAGGCTGTTTGGGGAGGCACAGCCTTCCCTACCCGTACACTTTTGCAACCCCAACGTGGCCCTCAAGCCAAAAAGTTTGCTCACCCCTGGTGTAGACACTTACTATGGCAATGGTAGTTGTTCTCCCATCATTGCAGTAAATCCACCTTCCCGAGAGGCAGTAGCTAGGTCTATGGAAGAATTCTTCCATCAACCTAGAGTTCTCTACATTGGGGGTTAGATCAGCTGAACTACATCACTCAGTGATGTGGATGTAGCTGGGTTGATCTAAGTTTCTAGTATAGACCAACCCTCAGTTATAGGGGCAAACTATACAGCTCTCAGAAAAAAGCTGGAAGTGATATATTTCAAAACAGCTTTTCTAAAAATCATGATGACACAATTTTGAAGTCCCATGATTTGTCAGGTCTAGAAACAAGTAAAGTAACATGGGGATTCCCAGATCCTCTCCAAAGGTAGGCATCAGGTTTTACAAAAACCAACGAGGAGTCGTTGTGGCACCTTAGAGACTAACAAATGTATTTGGGCATAAGCTTTCATGGGCTAAAACCCACTTCATCAGATGCATGGAGTGAAAAATACAGTAAGCAGTATATATATTACAGCACATGAAAAGATGGGAGTTGTCTTACCAAGTGGGGGGTCAGTGCTAACGAGGCTTGATAGAGATTCTGTAGATGTTTGTCTCTGTCTGAGGGACTGGAGCAAAAGCGGTTGTATCTTAGAGCTTGGCTGTAGACAATGGATTGTGTGATGTGGTCTGGATGAAAGCTGGAGGCATGTAGGTAAGTATAGTGGTCAGTAGGTTTCCAGTATAGGGTGGTGTTTATGTGACCATCATTTATTTACACTGTAGTGTCCAGGAAGTGGATCTCTTGTGTGGAGCATTTGCTCCAATCCCTCAGACAGAGACAAACACCGACAGGATCTCTATCAAGCCTCGTTAGCACTGAGCCCCCACTTGGTAAGGCAACTTCCATCTTTTCATGTGCTGTAATATATAGATTCATAGATATTTAGGTCAGAAGGGACCATTATGATCATCTAGTCTGACCTCCTGCACAACGCAGGCCACAGAATTTCACCCACCACTCCTGCAAAAAACCTCACACCTATATCTGTGCTAATGAAGTCCTCAAATCGTAGTTTAAAGACTTCAAGGGGCAGAGAATCCTCCAGCAAGTGACCCATGCCCCATGCTACAGAGGAAGGCGAAAAACCTCCAGGGCCTCTTCCAATCTGCCCTGGAGGAAAATTCCTTCCCGACCCCAAATATGGCGATCAGCTAAACCCTGAGCATATGCTTACTGTATTTTTAACTCCTTGCATTTGATGAAGTGGGTTTTAGCCCACCAAAGCTTATGCCCAAATACATTTTGTTAGTCTCTAAGGTGCCACAAGACTCCTCGTTGTTTTTGCTGATACAAACTAACACGGCTACCACTCCAAAACCTGTCACCATGCAAGGTTTTTCAAAGTTACCAAATCAGAATTCTCCACTCTCCCACCTAGGCAGGTGTTAACTGTAGAGGAGATTCAAGACCATTGCCTCCTGGAGGACCACCCAACCCATTCTCAACTGTTTATACCATTTACCCTCTTGTTTTTAATGACATAACATGCATTTGGCAATAGCAACAAGTGCTTGTATGGAAAAGTAATATTGGGAAATTATTTAATGTCTTTTAGTTCTCTTTTAATGGAACTGAGAAGGTTGGAACAAGAAGGAGACTGGCTGGCAAATGTTGAGGTGACCACTAGTCATCCAACCCACACTTTGAGAACCACTAGTATAAAACACGCATTTGTCACTTCACAGTGCAGGAGACGTTGGACCTTTTATCTGTCACTGGTCTAGGACTTAACATTGCCCATCCTAAATCACAGAGCAGTGTAATTTGGGGGAAAAGGAGGGATCCCATGTTTTGGGGAAAGAAGGAAACCATCTTTAAATATTAACATTTTAAAATTAACATTTTTAAAGGTGTCTAAAAGTTGCTCAGAGATTTGGACTGTTAGAAGTAGTCTTGGCAGAGAGAGATGAGGGGGCATATAGTGCTGAAGAACCACAGAAAAGTACAAGATAAATGCAGTTTATCGCATGGGTATCGCCACCACCTGTGGTATAAATGTTTATGTGGAGCTTAGAATATCAGGGTTGGAAGGGACCTCAGGAGGTCATCTAGTCCAACCCCCTGCTCAAAGCAGGACAATCCCCAATTAAATCATCCCAGCCAGGGCTTTCTCAAGCCTGACCTTAAAAACTTCTAAGGAAGGAGATTCTACCACCTCCCTAGGTAACGCATTCCAGTGTTTCACCACTCTCCTAGTGAAAAAGTTTTTCCTAATATCCAACCTAAACCTCCCACACTGCAACTTGAGACCATTACTCCTTGTCCTGTCCTTTTCTACCACTGAGAATAGTCTAGAACCATCCTCTCTGGAACCACCTCTCAGGTAGTTGAAAGCAGCCATCAAATCCCCCCTCATTCTTCTCTTCTACAGACTAAACAATCGCAGTTCCCTCAGCCTCTCCTCATAACTCATGTGTTCCAGACCCCTAATCATTTTTGTTGCCCTTCGCTGGACTCTCTCCAATTTATCCACATCCTTCTTGTAGTGTGGAGCCCAAAACTGGACACAGTACTCCAGATGAGGCCTCACCAATGTCGAATAGAGGGGAACGATCACGTCCCTCGATCTGCTCGCTATGCCCCTATTTATACATCCCAAAATGCCATTGGCCTTCTTGGCAACAAGGGCACACTGCTGACTCATATCCAGCTTCTCGTCCACTGTCATCCCTAGGTCCTTTTCCGCAGAACTGCTGCCTAGCCATTCGGTCCCTAGCCTGTAGATGTGCATTGGGTTCTTCCGTCCTAAGTGCAGGACCCTGCACTTATCCTTATTGAACCTCATCAGATTTCTTTTGGCCCAATCCTCCAATTTGTCTAGGTCCCTCTGTATCCTATCCCTGCCCTCCAGCGTATCTACCACTCCTCCCAGTTTAGTATCATCCGCAAATTTGCTGAGAGTGCAATCCACACCATCCTCCAGATCATTTATGAAGATATTGAACAAAACCGGCCCCAGGACCGACCCCTGGGGCACTCCACTTGACACCGGCTGCCAACTAGACATGGAGCCATTGATCACTACCCGTTGAGCCCGACAATCTAGCCAACTTTCTACCCACCTTACAGTGCATTCATCCAGCCCGTACTTCTTTAACTTGCTGACAAGAATACTGTGGGAGACCGTGTCAAAAGCTTTGCTAAAGTCAAAGAAACTATACAGCTTTTTATCTATCTTAGATGCTTATATGGCTCTCATTACCATAATTTCTGAGCACCTCACAATCTTTAATGTATTTATCATCACAACACGCTTGTGAAGTATGGAAGTTCTATGATCCCCACTTTACAAATGGGGAACTGAGGCACAGAGACAATAAGGGTATGTCTACACTTCAAGTAGACACCCACGTCTGGGCCATGCCACCTGACTCAGGCTCATGGGGCTCGGGCTGCAGGACTGTTTAATTGCAGTGTAGACATTCTGGCTCAGGCTGCAGCCCAAGCTCTGGGACCCAGTCCAAGCTCGAACGTCTACATTGCAATTAAACAGCCCCTTAGCCCAAGCCCCTTAGCCTGAGCAAGTTGCAGATCTTTAAATTCCAGTGTAGACATACCCTAAGTGATTTGTCTAAGATCACAGTGGAAGTCTGTTGTGGAGCAGGGACTTGAGCCCAGGTTTCCCAGGTCTAAAGCTTGTGCTCCAACTACTGGACCATCCATTCCTCTCTTCTCTTTTATTCAGTTGCTGATTTAAAACCTATTGTGTATATATAACATACAGAAAAGTTAGAGTGTGACTTCAGAGGGAATCCTTTCAGCTGGGGTTGGAGTTGGGAAAAACTTCAAAAATACCAAGATTGAAAATACAACAATTGTGTGCTGGCAGTTACCTTCTAGACAATTGCTAATTCTATATAAATTGTTAATAAATTCTAAATAAATGTTAATAAATTGATGTTCTTTGTGTATTGTTAGAGCATAACACAGGACAGGTTTAAAAATGAAGTGCTGGTAGAATTAGCTTCCAGATTTTTGCAAAAGATCATACTTTGATCTGGAAATAGGGAAGCGTAACATCATCATAAGTAGTTTGTCTCATTACACATGCAGCTACAACATGGCAAACGGATAAGACATGGGAGGGAAATATGCACTAAAAGTGGAGAGATGGTTTAGAGTATTTGGAAAGAACAAAAAAATGGTTCCTGTTTTCAGATTCTTTATGTGTGCATATTGCATATGGAGGCCTGAAGCCCAGGCCCACAGGACTGGAGAAAGGCCAAAAATCAGAGCCTTTTATCAGACTTCCCCCTTCCATCCAAATCTTGGCATTTTGGATAAAACAGAACCCAGATCTGAACCATCTCTAATCAAAATAAAAATTAAAATGGCTCTTTAGCCCCTCTCATTTATTAAAGCCCAGCCCATTGTTACTTGTGCTGAGGTAATGCCTGGGACCCCCAGTCATAGACCAGGACCCTAATGTACTAAGAACTGTCCAAACACAGAATAAAAAGATGGTCCCTGTCCAAGGAGCTTACAAACTAAGTATAAGAAAAGAGGCAACAGGTGGATACATACAGAAAGATGGAGGAGCAAACAAAGGGACAAGAAAAGGAGTACTTGTGGAGCTGTAGCTCACAAAAACTCATGCTCAAATAAATTGGTTAGTCTCTAAGGTGCCACAAGTACTCCCTTTCTTTTTGCAAAGACAGACTAACACGGCTGTTACTCTGAAAAGGGACAAGAGCGGCCAGCAATCATACTGTACTCTACACAGTGCAGATTCACTTCTAATAAAGATCTTAAATCCCAGGGTTTTGGCTGAGTTTTGCTTTGAATCTGGAACTCAAAGTGATACTCACAGGACATGAACAACAAAATACGTCTAATCCTCTCTGAATTAAAAATTCAGTGTTTTACACAGTGCTAATAAGTAATCACAAGATTGTTGGTCTACTCTGCAGTCTTTAACTAAACATACTCGTTCATGCATGTATAAAGGTTTACTGCAGGTCTAGATGGAAATGGCTTTTTCAAGAAAATGCTAGTTGGGGGGAAATCTTGTGGTCATTAAAGATGCCTTGGCATTTTTTACAAGAGTGGATGTATTAACCCTGGCATCTGGGCCTAGTCGGAGCTTGGGTAACTGGAGTCTGCCTACAGTTTCATTTGCCCTCTTAAAAAAAAAAAAGAAGTAATTGATGGTGTAAAATGGGTGATATTTTCCACTCCAGAGGTAGCTGTATTCTATTATCCCTATGTAGCTCAGTACATTTCTATGAAGTGCTTTGTGATTGTCCCTGATAATTTGATATTTATACAGTGACTTATCCAAGCTGGCTGTTACTGTTTACACACAGACAAACCTAAACCTGCCTTGGATGAAGCAAGTCATTCTACTTCCTACTTAGTGCTTATACTCCTCCTCATTTACACAGGTTTTGCACCAGTACAGTAGACTGACTTCAGTGGAGTTACTACTAATTTACACCAGTGTAAACAAGAGAGTGATCAGGCCCACATTGTTTGCATAAGGTGGGAAAGAGCTAAACTTGATCCTTAACTTTTTTAGCTCTATGGTCTGTACATGGAGTTCTTCTCATTCATTCTGTAAGATGCATTACAATTGGGATGGTGCTTCAACAAAGTAGGGACTAGATAACTCCAAGGCTTGGTAAATAGGATACAGAGCTTTCTGCCTCTGGGTTGTTAGTTAAATCCAGCCCAGTTTGTTAGTGATAGGGTTGCCAGGTGTCTGGTTTTCAACTGGAACGCCTGAGTGAAAAGGGACCCTGGCGGCTCCGGTAGGCACTGCCAGCTGGGCCATTAAAAGTCCAGTCCGCAGCACAGCCCTGCCTCCACACGGCTCCTGGAAGTGGCCACCGGGACTCTGTGACCCCTAGGTGCAGATGCGGCCAGGAAGGCTCTGATGGCTGCCCGAGCCCCAAGTGCTGGCTAAGCAGCTCCCAATGGTCAGGAAGCGCGACTAGTGGGAGCTGGGGGGGCGGTGCCTGCAGGCACAAGGGCACTGTGCAGACCCTCACTGGCTGCCCTTGCACCTAGGGACCAAAGGGACCTGGCAGCCACAGTAAGGGCTACCGGGACCCCTGCCCCAGCCCGGAGTCCTCTCCTGCACCCCAAACCCCTCATCCCCAGCTCCACCCCAGAGTCCACACCCCCAGCCAGAGCCCTCACTGCCCCACACCCCAATCCCCTGCCCCAGCCCAGAGCCCTCTCCTGTACCCTGAACCCCTCATTTCTGTCCCAACCCAGAGCCCACACCCCCAGCCCAGAACCCCCCGCACTCCCACCCCCTTCCCCTCTCAGAGCCCTCTCCTGTACCTCAAACTCCTCATCCCCAGCCTCACCCCAGAGCCCGCACCTCCAGCAAGAGCCCTCAGCCTCTCCCGTGCCCTAACCCCATGCCCCAGCCCAGTGAAAGTGAGTGAGGGTGGGGGAGAGCGAGTGACAGAGCGAGGGGGGATGGAGCGAACAGGGGGCAGAGTCTCAGAGAAGGGGTAGGGTGGGGTGGGACCTTGGGGAAGGGGCTGGGCAGGGGGCAGGGCTGGGGCGTTCAGTTTTGTGTGATTAGAAAGTTGGCAACCTTAGTTAGTGATTGAAAATTATTACTATCTGAATGGCTCTTTAATATTCTATTTGCAATAGGTCTGATGCATTTGTAGTTTGTTTCGCTCCTTCATTCTCCAAAATATCCCACCTTTGCCTGTACCCCCACTCAAATCTTCTGCAACTTAACTAGGTAAAAAAAAAAAAAAAAAAATTACAGTCTTAATGTTATCTTGTGAAAAGTATATCCTAAAAAAATGTCCTCTCTGCTGAGAGAGTTCCTCTCTGATTTTCAGCAGATAAAATGTAAAAAGAAAACAAACAAAAAAGCCCCCAAACATGAGGCTGGCTGTTGACTTTGCAGTTAATAAGAAGTTGTTGTGCTCTATTGAGTTTACTGTGTCACCAAAACCCTTGCAAGTCTTAACTATACAAAGCCTATATTGTCTTGACAAGGATACTGAGAAGATGTGCCTGATCTTGGCAGGAGCTAGGTGTACCCAGAACCATGTTATTAAAAAAAAAATAACAAAAAAGAAATATTCTTTTCGGCCTCTTACTGGGAAAGATAACAAGCAGTGTCCTTACTACAAGTGTGTAGAATGCACTGGTCAGTTTTAGAAACATGAAAATTGAAAAATGATAGATGGGAACACAGTTCCAAGTGTACCAAGTATAATTTAGGTCGCAGGGTGTTCAGATTAGGGCTTTTGCTTTATACTCATCTCCAATATTGAGATGTAAATGTCCTTAAAGAGAGAAAGACAATCTTCATGCATAACTATCGGTATACAAAATTAACTACTAAAGGCCTGGCAGATGTATTTCCTCACTAAGGGCCAAATCCTTCTCCTCGGTCTCATAGAAATCAATAGAAATACTCCCACTGTGTTCAGTAGGAACAGGATTTGGCCCTTACGTCTTTACTATTGTTTGTCAGTAGTAACGCAGATACTTTTAGTATACTTCTTAGTAATTTGGATCATTCTTAATTTGATAACTCAGTCATGCATACTCAGAGAAAACAGTTTGAATTTTAGAAAAGTGGGAGATGAAATTATACATTCAGAGGAGTGTAATATAACAATTGCCAGAGTCCAGGAAAATACATACATAACTCATTATTCTAAACCAATATGAGCACGCGTATGTTTGTTCAGAATAGCCTTTATAGTGTTCAACTCTAAATAGTGTGCCATCTAAATTTTGTTATTAGATATTTACATGGACAACCAGCTCAAATTAGATCCGAGCACCTGCTTTTAGTTAACAGAGAGAGAAAGTACAGCAGACATTTAAAAAATCCTAATGAACGCAGTCATATGAATTTCCCTGATATCAGACACTTATACAGCTTTCACAGACAGGCTTCTATCATATGACAGTGATGGCTACATCAGTATAATACAACTTCTGTACAATGTGTAGAATAGCAAATTATAACACCAAACATTAGAGATATGGATGGCTATTGGCCACAGACTTAACCCCTGATCCTCCAGTAATCTCCATGCGGGTGGACTCCTGCACCTATGAAAAAAGTCTTACAGTAATCAACAGGGCTCCATGTGTGGACATCCTGGCAGGCTCAGGCCCTTAGATAAAATTTCTCTTGAAACAATACTCCTGTAAACATTTGCCATCTTAGCTGCTTAAAATAAGTACCCTTATTCAAAAGTATTTAGCTTTTTTTTTCTTTTTCTTTTTTTTTTAATACTTTGCTGATGTACAACACATTCCTTTAATTTTTTTAATCAAACATTGATTTTTCAGACTAGACTGGAACATTAAAGTACAGATATTATTAGGAGTCATATTTACATCCCAAAGCTAGCCTACCTTGTTGTGTGTGTCTGAAATCCCAGATATATGAGGGAGAGAGGGCCCAATTCTCATCTCAGACAGATTGTAAATCAGGAATAGCTACACTGAAGTCAATGAAGTTACTTCATTGGGGTAAAACATGAATGAAAGAAGAACTTGGCCCAGTGACGGAATATAAGAGCGGGAGAGAAACTGAGAATACAAGCAAAATGTTTTCCCCTAGTTTATTTTTCAGACTCTAATGTTATTTTGACTGTATAGTTTGATTTTTAGCCTTGTTAGTAATTTAAACAGGAATCTCTGTTAGATAAACTCCAAATAGCAGTATATTTCTGGTGTTATCTTATTTTCCTTTCCCAAGAGTGCATATTGTCTTCAGTTTTCCAATTTTATACCAGGCTCTGCTTATTACCACAAGTGATCTTTCACCTTTATGATCTGGCACCTGCTGTACTTGGAGATGTTTAGTATATAATGTTGCATATTTCTCAGGCAATAGTTGTTGCAACAGCCTGATTATGTTTTTTTTTTCTTTTCTCCCCCTTACCATCATGTGAACTCAGCATTAGACTTGTTAAGAAATATTGCAAAATTGTCCAAAATTATTATTACATAAATCTGGAAGGCTCATAAAGACACCACTATTACATTCAAACTAGCCCCTGGGGCCAAGTTCTGCACTGTGACCTCATCTGGGTGGCATAGGTAGAACTTAAGGCAGATTTCAAACTCTAATATTTTGTTTTGCTATATCCAACTTTTAAAATTCTGTGACTTTAGCTCCAATCTTTATTTTAAAGCCCCAATGGGAAATGAACTGTATAATTTTAATTTATAAAACAAAGTGTTTCTTTTTACATGCATAGAGAGAGAGAGACACGCCCCAACAATCCTCATCTAACCACACAAAAATCTAACTAAAGGCATATAAAGGTGAGATCTACCATAATATATTTTATTTTTAAATATCCATTAGAAAAGTCTTGTTCTCTTCATTTTAATGTCTCTAATCAGAGATCCCAACTAGTCATCCATCAGAATTATATCACCACTATATGTTCTGCACAGACTATGATTTTAACTAAAAAAAAACACAAACATATTTACTTCAACACTATTTAACACATCAGATAAGAAGATACTGGTGTGTTATAATTTGTTTGATATGAAGATGTACATAATCTTTTAAACTTAACTTCTGAAATAGTGTATGTACCAGAAATCACTTTTCAGTCTTCTCTTAGTTGATATTTCTCGTTTCCTCTCTAATCTTACAAGTTTTTAAAGAAAGAATCTAGTCCATTGTTCAATCACTTGAAAGGATTTATCAAAACTTAGTTCAGCTTGTGGTTTTGTTTCTGTTTTTTACAGAAATTATTTAAAACACTTTTTCAAAAATAACTTACGTCCCACCATGTTCTTAAAACAATCACAAGAGCATAAACCCTGCAGTAAGGACACAGGGACAGCACAGTGATCACATAAATTTACCTACCTGTATTGTGTTTCTGAAGACAGTCTCTACACTTAAGCACCATTCACAGAGAAGAAAGAGTTTCTGGGCAGCAATGCATCTTCTTACTTTTTCTAATGTTCTGCTAAATGAGGAGTGTTGAGCAACTCCCTCCAATGCTGTTTAACCCCCTCCTTTCACTCCCTGCCTGTTTAGACCTTCTGAACACTGAAATGCATACAGAGAAACTTGTAATTAGTAATACCAGCTAAGCTAAAACCCTTGATTCTCACTAACCTAAGCTGCACATTCCAAAGTACTAAACAGGAGTGCTAATCAGAAAGCACTTTTTTAGACTAAATTCCTGACTAGACATAAAGCATGAAAGTTAAGCTAAGATATTGCCCTACCAGAGCCCAGTTTCTGCCTACTGGCTTGGTAAAGCCTGCGATATCTCAGGACTCAGGAGCACACACTGTGACTGTGAGAGGAAAATGTTAAGTGTCTCATCTCTCTGTTCTTTTTTTCTTCCCCCTCTCTTGTTCTCGCTGCTCACAGTAGCAAGGTTGTCTCTTGTATACTCCCTGCCCTTAAACTCACCAAACCAGATTTTTACTCCCAACACCAGCAACTTCCCGTAAATCTGAACTGAAATTTTATCCTGTTCACTGAGCGTTTGCTGGCTCAAGGCCAGCGCAGCATTCCTGTTGTTTTAGGAGTGCAGATACCTTTGCTTTTTAAAAAAAATAAAATCGGGGGTAGGAGGGGGGAAAGATAACCTGAAGAGATGTAAAGGCTGGCATGAGAGAGACACTTGGAAACAGTTTAAGTATTGTTTGACACCCCATGTTTGTATTTTTTTTTTAAAGGTGGAGTTCCAATGTGAATATCAGAGAGGGAGACTATATCCTCCACACTAAAATGGAACCACCTATTTGCTGAGCCACCTGCTTTATCTCTGCACAAAGTGTTTAAGGAACAAGATGTTAAATCATGGGTTTCTTTCCCCCGCTATTAAACAATGTAGGCTTTCAATATATAGATGTAGATTTAAAGGAAAACAAATCAATAGTACTCACCTGAGGCATAGCATGGCTTGAATTAGCACAGAAAGGTATTGCACTAGGAGAAACCCACAAACTTTTCTGATCCAATTTCATCAATACAGGGGTTGTGCTTGTCAAAGAAGTGACGCATTTCAACCCCTTCTGACCTGAAGTTACATCTAGTTTCTAGAAAAGGAACAAAAGAGAAACTAGTTTTAGAAACAACAGCCAAGCCCTCCTTTAACCTCTCTGTGATCTCTCTGACAATTGTTTTTTAACCTCAAAAGAAACAGCATGCCAGAGAGTAAACTTTCCCTTCCCACCCCCTTTACCTTACCTGCCTATGCAAGGGTTAAGTAGCCTGATGTATTTAAACAAAGCACAAAACCTGTTTATAGTAAATGCAATCAGCCAACAGAAATCTAATTCAGTACTTGTGACTAAACAAACTGGAACAGGAAGCACACATGAGAATTTATAAAAAGTACTAATTCCTGCTTGCATTGTCATGCAACTGAAAAATGTTTCTACTTCTCTTTAGAGTCTTTTGTTCAATGGCAATTCATTTTTTTGTGTGAAAAGTTTAATACTCTGATGTTTAATCATTTGCATGCAAACACTTAGAACAATATTTGCTTTTTGTACAGAATACTATGGAACCTTTTCATTATTTTTCTTGCTTTGGGGAAGGCATGTTTCTGTAGCTAGGTTTTATTTTCAAATTATTGTTTGTAACTTATGAGAGTTGTACATGGTACCTTTAATACTTGCACACAATAAGAACTCAAACAGGAGAATAATGAAGAGTCATAAAAATTAAAATGTTTAAGGTACATAGTATTGAGGGTTAAAGCTACTGTTGACAATATTCTGCAACCATATTTGTAAATGATTATAAAATGCTGCCAGCTTTATCACCTGGGAAGATACTAAACCTACAATGTTTTGCAGCATCCTGTCCCTTGAGACTAAGTTTCTCCGTTAAATTTTTATGTAAGCAAAAGTTACATTGACTCTTACTGAGTTTTGCTTGAATAAGAACTTCAGGATTGGGCCCATATTATTATAATAAAACCACATACTGAGGCTATGCCTACACTAGCACTTAGGTTGGCAAAACTTTTGTCACTCTGGGGTGTGGAGAAAAACACCCCATAGCGACATAAGTTTTGCGGGCATAAGCGCTCGTGTGCACAGCACTGTCGGTAGGAGAATCTCTCCTGCAGACACAGCTACCACCGCTCGTTGAGCTGTTTTTATTCTGTCAACGGGAGAGTTCTCTCCCGTCGGCATAATGCAGCTACATGAGCACTTTTCCAGCAGCACGGCTATATTGGTACAGCTGTGCCCCTGTAAGCTTGTAGGTGTAGACATGGCCTAAAATTTGAAGTCTTGGTATGAGTGCCTAATGAATGAATCTCATGCACTTGCTCAGTGCATACTTTCAATGTTCCTAATTTTTATAAAAAGAAAAGGAGTACAAGTGGCACCTTAGAGACTAACCAATTTATTTGAGCATAAGCTTTCGTGAGCTACAGCTCACTTCTCTTTTTGCAAATACAGACTTACACGGCTGCTACTCTGAAACCAAATTTTTATGTAATCAAAACCATCCCCCGCCCCAACCAATCAAATACACTATTCCTCAAAGAAGTCTATAGTTATGCCAAATGTTAGGCTGAAACTTCAGCTGTTTCTTACTGTAGCTCTGCTCAAATAGACTAATGTTAGAATTTTTGTTAAGTGAGAAGTGTATTTTTTCCACTGCACCATAACTCAAAAATGGATAAAGGGATTAGCTCAAATTTTCCTAAAATGCATCTTGAGGAAGAAGGCAAATATAGGAAATTTTGACCTCAAAGGTGGTGAATGTTTTTGAAAGTCACAAGTATTATTGAGCAAATAATGGGAGAAAATAATTGTCCACAAGCATTTATTTTAATTAAAATGTGAATGTTACTGAACTGTATTTATAACCATTTCACATGAACATTTTGGCAGCTGAGCGCTGCTAGAATAAATATTCTTGCAAAGCAAATTTTGAGACTTGTGCAAAGCAAATTTTGAGGGTTTTGCAAGTGTATATTCACAAATTTGACACTAGGTGGGTGAAGGCCACACCCTGAAGTCCTCGCTCTCTATTCAGCATACTGTAGAAGACTCAGATGATAATAAGGACTTCAGAAAAACCTCTTACTGACCTTATTAACTTAAGGCTCGACCCTAAGTAATTAAAATTGGATGAAAGTATTCCTGGAGATTTATGATCAAATATATATATATGTTATTGGATTTCTAAAGATATAACACAAAACAATTTATCCAAGACACAAATGCCCAACCTGGAATCAGAGTCTGTTTTTCTCTCCCTATATGTTTAGTAAATTCAACTGTGAGTAAATTCAACTCTTTAAGTGTAAAGCAAAAAGTGATTCAGCATAGGAATGTAAATGAGATGTGCTGTAATTTGCTGCAATATCCATCACTCTGTCAGGTTAAATAAGCCAAGTGCATTCAGAACTCTGTAGTAGTGAGCACAGGTTTCCTGTTCCCTTGCCAAGCCATGGTAGGGTTTCTATCTAAAAGAAAAGAATTTAATGAGTTCACAGCAAAGTGAATTAAATTAAGTGTAGCATGATTAGACTATGAACACTAATCTTAAAAGCAAAAGCCCTTGAATGAGGAAGGTGCCCTTCAAAGCTGATTCTGCCAATTGTAACTGAAAATTCTGGCCAGATACTTACATGCTTTATCTCACCAGTTATGGGACTTCCTGCTGAAATATCATAAAATCAGAAATATAAGGCTGGAGGGCTGGAAGGGAACTTGAAGCCATCAAGTCCAGCCCCCTGTGATGAGGCAGGACCAAGGAAACCTAGAGACCATCCCTGACACTTGTTTGTCCAACCTGTTCGTAAAAGCATCCAGTGATGGGGATTCCATAGCCTCCCTTGGAAGCCTATTCCTGTGCTTAATGAGCCTTAAAGTTAGATAGTTTTTCCTAATAGCTAACCTAAATCTCCCTTGCTGCAGATAAAGCCCATTATTTCTTGTCCCATCTTCAGTGGACCTGGAGAACAATTGATCACAGTCCTCTTTATAACAGCCCTGAACATATTTGAAGACTGTGCTTATGTCCCCCCTGAGTTTTTTCTCAAGACTAAACATGCCCAGTTTTTTTAACCTTTCCTTGTAGTTTAGGTTTTCTAAACCTCTTATCATGTTTGTTGCTCTCCTCTGAACTCTCTCCAGTTTGTCCACCTCTTTCCTAAAGTGTGCAACCACAATTGCACGCATGACTCCAGCTGGGGCCTCACTAGTGCCGCGTTCAGTGGGACAGTTACCACCCTTGTCCAACAAACACCACTCCTGTTAATACACCCCAGAATTATATTAGCCTCTTTCGTTACTACATCACACTGACTCATATTCAATTTGTGATTAATTCTAACCCCCAGATCTTTTTAGCTGTACTACCACCTAACTAGTTATTCTCCATTTTGTGGTTGTCCATTTGATTTTTCCTTCCTAAGTGAAATACTTTGCACTTGTCTTCATTGAATTTCATCTTGTTAATGTCAAACCAATTTTCCAGTTTATCAAGGTCACTTTAAATTCTAATTCTGTCTTCCAAAGTGCTTGCATCCCCTCCCAGCTTGGTGTCATCTGCAAATTTTATAAGTATACTCTCAACTCTGTTATCCAAGTAATTCATGACAACATTGAATAGTACTGGACCCAGGACTGACTGCTGCAGGACCCCACTAGATGCACCCTCCCAGTTTGACAGTGAACCATTGATAACTACTTTTTGAATATGGTCTTTCAAGCAGTTATGTACCCACCATATAGTAATTGCATTGAGACAACATTTCCCTAGGTTGCTTATGAGAATGTCATTGGGGACCGTGTCAAAAGCTTTACTTACACATCTACTGCTTCCCCTTATCCACTAGGCTAGCAATCCTGTCAAAAAAGGAAATTAGGTTGGATTGGCCTGATTTGTTCTTAACAAATCCATGCTGGCTATTCTTTATAATCCTATTATCGTCTAGGTACTTACAGATTGATTATTTAATCATTTGTTATAGTATCTTTCCACATATCAAATTTAGGGTGATTGGTCTATAATTACCTGGGTCCTCTCTGTTCCCCCCTTAAAGATAGGTACTAGGCTTGCCCTTTTCAAGTGCTCACCTGTTCTCCAACCGTTCTCAAAGATAATTGTTATTGGTTCCAAGATTGGTGCAGCTAGTTCCTGAAGTACCCTAGGATGAATTTCATCAGGCCCTGCCAACTTGAATACATTCAGTTTATCAGAATATTCTTTAACCTGCTCTTTCCTTATTTTTGCTGTTAATATAAGTAATATAAGTTGTGTTTTAGTATCTGGTCACACATTAACCTTTTTAGTGAAGAGGGATGCAATGTAGGCATTAAATACCTCAGCTTACTTGATATCATCAGTTATTAGCTCTCCTTCCCTGCTAAGTAGAGGACCTTCTTTCCTTCATCTTTCTCTTGCTCCTAATGTATTTAAAGAAACTCTTCTTATTCCCTTTTCTGTCCCTTGTTAGGTTTAACTGATTTTGTGCCTTAGCCTTTCTGATTTTATCCCTACATGCTTGTGCTATTCTTTTGTCCTCCTCCTTAGTAATTCTTCCATTTTTGCACTTTTTGTAGGATTATTTTTTTTTATTTTTCAGGCCTTTCTTCTTCTTAGCGTATGTGACCAGGCTTCATCACCTAATTTGGTCCACTGGTTGGTTCATTAGCTTCCTCAGCCTGGGCTGGCTACTGATGGGGAATGCGACATGAATGCTGATCCAATCATTAAAGAGCTCCTGGTGAAGCCATATTGGCCTCTTACTATTCTTCCTGTCTTTCTTTGGCATCAGGATAGTTTGCATTTGTGCCTTTAATATAGTCTCCTTGAAAAATTGCCAGCTCTCCTGAACTCCTTTTTCCTTAGAGGTTCTTCCCATGGGACCTTACCTACCAGTTCTCTGAGTTTGTAAAGTCTGCTTTTTTGAAGTCAATTGTCCTCATTCTGCTGTTCCCACTCCTTCCTTTCCTTAGAATCAGGAAATCATTCATTTCATGATCAATTTCATCCTAATTGCTGTCCACCTTCAGATTCACTATTAATTTCTCCATGTTGGACCTAAGGGATTCAGATAGCTTAGTGATGCATGTGGTGTAAAAATGTAGAAAGAGACAAGTGATGTACGTTGCTGGCAAAACCAGGGAAATTAACGTATTCAGCAATGCCTAACTTGTCACAAACTTCCAATAATGAGTCATAAGGAACTGGACATTTTCTGACTGGAAGCCTATAGACAAAATCATAATGTGTTTCTAGGGGTTGTACCATATGGGGAACAAATATCTTTACCTATAATATCAGGGCAAAGCATCAGTTATTGTAAATTAGTAATTAGCCATCTTCTCCCCATCCTCCACTTTAGTCAGACATGGAAACTGATCAAACTTGGGCCTGGTCTACACTAGGAAATCAGGTCAGTATAACTATGTTGCTCAGGGGTGTGAAAAATCCACCTCCCTCAGTGACTCAGTTAAACTGACCTAACTCCCAGTGTAGACAGTGCTAGGTCGATGGGAGAATTCTCCTGTAGACCTAGCTACTGCCTCTTGGGGAGGTGGATTGCCTATGCCAATGGACGAACCCCTCCCATTGGAGTTGATAGCATTTTCACTGAAGCGCTTCAGTGGTGGTGCTGCAGCATTTTAAGTGTAGACCAGCCCTTAGCTTAGAACATAGTGCCTTCTGCCAGGAGAATTGACTTAGAAATATACCAGATCAATGAAATATTATAGCCAGGAGCATGATATCATAATAATTATAATAAAAACCTCCTTCCAAATAACAAAATGCAGCAACATAACCTAGTGAATGGTGTCACAGCACAAAAATATTTTACAGGCAGGGGAAAAATCATGTTTCTTTCACCATGTTCATACGAGAACACATCTCATTGCATAAGCTAGGAGAAGTCTCATGTAATAGCCATAGTTGTAGGGGGCAAGATGAGGTGATCATAAAATCTGACACTTCTCTCCCCCTTCTCCTGCGTCACTGACACTGAGGAGTCATTTACCAGTTTTCTGTGTTCACATCATTACAACTTGCATCCAGGCCCTTCTTATCTCCCATCTTGAGTATTTGCAACATCCTCCTCTATGGCCTTCCTCATACTCCCCTCACCTCCCTCAGGCCCATTCAAAATGCTGCTGGCCTGTTCTGACGATGTCACTTCCCTCTGTGAGACCCTTCACAGGCCCTCCTTTCTCCACTGGATTAAGTCCAGGCTTCCCAAGGCCTTTCAGCTTTTAGCCTCTGCGTACTTATCCACTCTTGCATCTTATTACATTGCCCCTGCCTCCTTGGTTCCATCTACAATGCCAACCCCAATCATTCCTTTGTCCACTTCTTTCACAAGTGCCTTCGTGCTTTCTTCCATGCTGTTCTTTATATATACAACACCCTCCCTAAACTGGTATGTAAGTAAAGCTGCTACTGTGTCCTCCTTAAATCACTCCTTAAGATCAATTTCTATCATGGTACACATGGGAAACTGCCAACATAGTCTTAGCCCCTAATAGCCATCTACCTGATATCTATTTTGTTTTTTCAATCTGATCGCTTACTTAAAATATTAAATGACTTCATCCCATCTAGCTATAACTAATCTATACAGCCACCTGTGTCCTATTGTCAGTAACCTAATCCTCCTTCCCTCAGTCCTTCCAATTATTTGTTCTCTCAGATGGTTCCTTAGCTGTAATGCTTTACAGTAGCTGACAGACTAAGCAATATTGAATGGTATAGCTTATTAATGCTTAAAGATCCTATTCCCCTCCCTTCTTCTTGCGGTGACTCTCTCTTCAGTCTTTATGGCCTGATTCGCTACTGCTTTGCATCTTGTGTGGTCAGTTACTCCTGTGCAAAGTGGGCATAAAATACTACTCTTCTTATTTGGTAGGGTTTACATCCACTTTGTACAGGAATAACTGCCTACAGAAGATGCAAGCACTTAGATTTCATAGACAGTATGTGCTTTGGAGTAAGGACTGTGCGCTGACAGTGGCTGACTTAGCCTTGCTAGAGATTCTCCAGTATAGGGGCTTTCTCTGGGTTGTGTAAATGTGACGCAGCCAGTTGGAGCACTCTGTGCTTCTGCAACCTCAGCTAACACACAGTGCCTTTGGAGCTCGTAGCGAGGCGGTGGGGTGCCCCACCACCCCACCAAGGGAAGAACCGCCCCAGACACCAAAGTGGGCGGAGCCAATGGAGCCTGCGCCTGCCCCCCAGAGGTCAAGGCGCAGGACAGGAAGTAGAAAAGCCCAGCCCTCGAGCTCAGTTGGGCAACAGCAGCCAGAGAGGCCAGATGCCCGTGGCCTGGCTCCGGCTTGGGAGACCTCAGCAAGCCACAGCCGACCCGAGGACTGGCCGGACGAGCCGATGCCTGACGCTGACCGACGCCCAGAGGAGCGGCCAAGCCTACCCCTCGCCAGCTACCCAGAGGAGCAGCCAAGCCTACCCCTCGCCAGCTACCCAGAGGAGCAGCCAAGCCTACCCCTCGCCAGCTACCCAGAGGAGCAGCCAAGCCAACCCCTTGCCAGCTACCCAGAGGAGCAGCCAAGCCTACCCTTCTCCAGCTACCCAGAGGAGCGGCCAAGCCTACCCCTCGCCAGCTACCCAGAGGAGCAGCCAAGCCTACCCTTCTCCAGCTACCCAGAGGAGCTGCCAAGTCTACCCCTCACCAGCGACCCAGAGGAGCCCATGCTGCTGGAACCCTCCGAGGACACCACCCTGACCCAGGTACCCTACGAGGGAGAGTCCGGAAGTAGCCTGGGGGCAGCTGACCCCAGTCTGGCTGCAGCACTGCCAGAGCCCATGTCAGTGTGTTGCGGCCAGGATCCCCACTGACACAGCAACGGGTCTTCAACCGCTGCTAGAGCCCTGGGCTGGGACGCGGTGGAGTGGGTGGGCCTGCATCCCCCCTGCCACCCACCTTGCGGGTGGCAGTCTTCCCCCTCCCCCTGGTTGCTAAAGCCAGGGCCTGGGCTTCTATTGAACTATTTGCTCAGCCCCTGAGCCTGAGGGCCTGAGCCCCTGACTGTTTGTTTGCTGCCCCGCCCTGACCCAGGGCCTGGGCTTATACCGAACTGCTTGCGGGACCCAACCTGAAGGTCTGGGCCATAGCCTGGGTATTCCCCAACCCAAGCGAGGGTGTAGTGAGGCGGTGTGGTGCCCCACCACCTCGCCAAGGGACGAGCCCCGGCTGAGTTCCCTTACACATGGTGGAGAATGTGCGCATGAGCCCTTGACCCCTGTGAGAAGGGGCCTGGGGGGGACGGTCCCCCGAAGAAGTCATGGATATGTCCAGACTTTTTAAGCTCCTGACGGAGAGCCAGGAGCAACAGCAGGCGGCCCAGCTCCAGCAGCAGCAGCAGCAGCAGGCCGCCCACCAGCAGGTCATCCAGCAACTGAGGACCCAGCAGCAGCAGCTGGTTTGGGACCTGGGGGTGCAGAACCGGGCGTTCCAGCGACAATGCATACAGCAGCTGATAGCGGCACTGCCATGGCCCCCGGAGCCCTAGCCGGGAGACGCAGCCGGGGCACCCCGGCCCACTGCGCCAGTGCAACTAACCAAAATGGGACTGGAGGATGACCCCAAAGCCTTTTTGGTGACTTTTGAAAGGGTGGTGAGGTCGCAGGGTGGGCACCCAACCAGTAGGCCACCCTCCTGGCCATCTGACTGGGACTGCCCAAGCTGTATACCGGGGGCTAGCCACGGAGGACACGCGGGATTACACCTAGGTAAAGGCGGCGATTCTAGATGCCTTAGATGTCAGCCTGGAAACCTTCCAGCAGCGGTTCCGGAGTCTGACCTACAACGCGGGCACTCGACCCCGGTTGGTGGCCCAGGAGCTGAGGGAGGCATGCAAGCAGTGGCTACAGCCCGAGAGGCGAACCCCAGATGAGCTCACTGAGCAAGTCATCCTGGAACAGTTCAAACACATCCTCCCACAGTGAGGAAGGCCCTGGGTCCTCCGCCATTGGCCTGCGACGCTAGCCACCACCATCGCCCTAATGGAAGATTTCCTTGCGGCTGAAGCCCCGGTGGGACCGGCTATTTGAACCCACCCATGGGGGCCTGACCGCCCCAACCTAGAGAGAAAGGGGAGCACCTGGATCGAGCTACGAAACCCTTTGCAGGGCCAGGAGCCCCGATATCGACGTCCAGAGGGGCCGGTTTGACAAGCCCCTCGGGCCCCTGAGACAGTGGTCAGAAGGACCAATCAAAGCCCCCCAAGGCACCCCGGGGGAGCATCCGCCCAGCCCGGACTACCAGAGCTTGGGCCCTGTTTCTCCTGTGGGAAATATGGACACTCGCAATGGGACTGCACCGAGATGGACTGTAGTTTCGGGCACATTTGTGTGGGGGAAAACTGTGCCGGAGGGCCGCAGGCCACCAAGATTACAGTGCCAGTAGTTGTCGAGGATTGCCCGACCCTGGCCCTGATTGACTCAGGCTGCGGCCAGACCCTCATCTGCCAAAGCTTAGGCCTCTCAGCGGACCCCCGCTTGGGGACCATCCGGTTGCAGTGTATCCATGGCGATGTATAGCCCTATGCCAGTGCTCAAGTCCAGCTAACAGTGGATGGGGGCATTCGGCTGATGGTGGTTGGCCTGGCCCCGCGACTAGCCTACCCTGTGATCCTAGGATGTGATTGGCCAGAGTTCCCAGGGGTCCTTCATTTGAATGCCGTGGAAGGCCTGGAAATCTCTCCAGCACTGGAAGGAGGCTGCCTTGAGACCCACGCAAAGCAGGGGGTGGAAAGGGACTCCAATGGACAGAGAGAAGAGCCCGAGGACCCCCCACCGACGTCTGCCGATGAATCTCGGGTTAGCATTGACTTCTGCCAGGACCAAAGGGAAGACCCTACCCTTAGTCGAGTGTATGAGCAGCTAGCGGCCGTTGATGAGACCCTGATTGATCCGTGCCAAGCAAAGGTGTGGCCCCATTTCGGGTTACGCCATGACTGTCTCTATCGGGTGGAACGAGAGCCCCGTACCGGAGAGGTCCAGACCCAACTGCTAGTGCTGCAATGTGACCGACGAGCGGTAATGAAACTCACCCACGACATCCCAGCTGCAGGGCACTTGGATAGGAAAAGACCCTCGCCCAAATTTTGACATGGTTCTTTTGGTCCAGGGTGCACCAGGAGGTGAGGAACTATTGTAATTCCTGTCCAGAATGTCAGCTGGCTGCTTCCTCACGGACGCCTAAGGCCCCACTGATTCCCATGCCCATTGTAGAAACACCATTTGAGCGAGTGGCCATGGACTTGGTGGGCCCCCTCCCAAAGAGTATGGCTGGGTTCCAGTACATGCTGGTCACGTGCATTACGCCACTCGTTTCCCCAAAGCTGTCCCGCTACAGAGCATCACCGCCAGAACCATTGCTGATGAGCTCGTGAAGGTCTTTCCCACGTGGGCTTACCCCGGGAACTACTTACTGACCAAAGCACCAACTTCACCTCCAAGCTGCTACAGCAGGTGTGCAACCTCCTGGGGATCAAGCAGCTACCCACTTCCATCTACCACCCGCAAACCGACACTTCCATCAACCATACCCTCAAAGACATGCTACGCAAATTTCCCCCAGAGGACCTATGCCACTAGGACCAGCTGCTCCCGCCTTTGCTTCTGGCCATCCGTGAGGTACCCCAATCCTCCACAAAATTTTCCCCTTTTGAGCTATTGTATGGACGTCGCCCGTGGGGGCTACTGGATCTCATGAGGGAGACATGGGAGCAAGCTTCAAGAACGCCTCACTCAGATGGGAGCTCTAGCTCGGGAGAACTTGAAGGCGGCTCAGGAAGCTCAGGCCCAAACATACAACCGGGAGACCCGGGTCTGCGATTTCAAACCCAGTGATCGGGTCCTGCTCCTCCTGCCCTCCAGTGAATCAAAATTACTAGCCCATTGGCAGGGGCCGTATGAGGTGGTCCAAAAGGTTGGACCGGTCAACTATGAGATTAACCAGCCTAACTGGCATAAGAAAACTCAGCTGTACCATGTTAACCTCCTGAAGCCCTGGCGAGAGTGAAAGGGCCTTCTAATTAACCCCTCCCCCCCAGAGCCCGAGTTGGGCCGCCGAGTGCCCCTGACCAAGGACTCCGCAGCACCCCAGCTTGGAGAAACCTTGACCGAGGAGCAACATAAGCAGACCCAGTGCCTCCTGCAGGCATTCCCCAGAACTTTCATTGCCCAGCTGGGCCACATGACCTTCGTTCACCACGCAATTCAGACGGAGCCTGGAGTGGTGATCCAGGAATCGAATAGGCCCTTGCCACACCGCATGCGGCAAGTTGTCGAGGAGGACGTCCAAGCTATGCTAGACTTGGGGGGTCATTGAACCATCGCAAAGCGAGTGGCGCAGCCCAGTAGTGCTGGTACCCAAACCCAATGGCACGCAGCGGTTCTGTATTGACTTCCGACGTGTAATGCCATTTCAAAATTCAATGCATACCCGCTGCCTCGGGTCGACGAACTGCTGGGCCGCTTAGGAGAGGCTCGCTTTCTCACCACTCTCGATCTGAGCAAAGGATACTGGCAGATCCCACTCGACCCTGCATCCCAGGAAAAGACCGCATTTGCCACCTCCACGGGCCTGTATCAGTTCACTTGAATGACCTTCAGTCTCCATGGGGCCCCAGCAATGTTTCAACGGCTGATGGACCGCCTCCTTCAACCCCACCGAAAGTACGCTGCTGCGTACCTGGACGATGTCGTTATTTTCAGCTGCCATTGGGAGAACCACCTGGAATGGGTAGTTGTGGTCCTGAGGTCCCTGCAGGCAGCAGGATTAACTGCCAATCCAAAAAATGCCGCATTGGATGGCAAGAGACCACCTATCTAGGGTACACTATCGGGAGGGGACAGGTGAGATCCCTAGTGGAAAAAGTTCAGGCCCTGGCGGCCTGCCTACTACCCACCACAAAGCGCCAAGTGTGCCAGTTCCTGGGAATTGCAGGCTACTACCAGCGGTTTATTCCCAGTTTCATGTCGATCGCAGCCCCTTTAACCGGGCTTTTGACCAAAGACAGCCCCCGACATATAGTGTGGACCTCAGAGTGCGCGGACGCCTTCCAGGCACTCAAAGACAGTCTCTGCCACAAGCCTGTCCTATACAGCCCCGACTTTAACCAAGAGTTCATCCTCCAGACGGACACCTCGGAGGAAGGACTTGGGGCTGCTCTGTCCCAGGATGTGGATGGAGAAGAACATCCGACCTTATACCTCAGTCAGAAGTGGTTTCCACGAGAGAGGAACTAAGCGGTGATAGAGAAGGAGGCCCTGGCAGTGAAATGGGCCTGTGACACATTGCGATACTACCTCCTTGGGGACCCATTCATTCTGGTCACCGACCATGCCACGCTTCAGTGGTTGGCCAAAATGAAAAATAATAATATGAGACTAACGCGGTGGTACCGAGCACTGCAGCCCTATGCATTTACTGTCCGCCATAGGGCAGGTAAGGACCACGCGAATGCAGATTTCTTGTCCTGCCTGAGAGAGTTGGAAGGGTCCGATGAACGGGAGCCAGACTTGAGTGGGGGTGGTGGTGTAGTGAGGCGGTGTGGTAGAAAAGCCCAACCCCGGAGCTCAGTTGGGCAACAGCCTATACTGAACTATTTGCTCAGCCCCTGCTGAAGGGCCTGAGCCCCGGACTGTTTGTTTGCTGCCCCGCCCTGATCCAGGGCCTGGGCTTATATCGAACTGCTTGCAGGACCCAGCCTGAAGGTCTGGGCCATAGCCTGGGTATTCCCCAACCCAGCCGAGGGTGTAGTGAGGTGGTGTGGTGCCTCACCACCCCGCCGAGGGACGAGCCCCAGCTGAGTTCCTTCACAGAGCTACTGTAGCCAGAGGGGGAAAATATCCCAGTGCTGCTCTACACTAAGCCCCCAATACTAGGTTATGCAACAAGCTTCTTTGTGGCTTTTCCACTTCTGCTGGTCTCAGGAGAGTACTGAGCCTCTGTTTTCATATGGGCCTGGAGATCAACTAGCACATTCAGGGTCAAAATACTAACTATGAATAATGATATTGCTAAACTCCAATGCATACTGCTGGATTCTCCTTGCATAGAAGGTATGGCTTTCTTGTTCCTGAAACTGATAGTCCTGCAGTAAAATGAAGATCTGAAAATGATAGAATAAGAGGCTCTGAATCTAGAGCTGGACATATCCCTGTTACATTTCCCAGAAGAAAACAGAGTGGTTACTTCATATTTGGGACATTATAGATTCAACAAGCCCCTTCTAAAGACCAGGTTGCACATATTGCTAAAGTCTGATCACTCTTACACAGAGTAGAAACTGTAGCGGATGAAACCAGGAGCTGGGTGAAATCATAAGACAGTGTGGTTAGACTTAACCATGGCTGGGTGACTGAGCACTGGTCTGATGATTACTCCAAAGTCATTCTGCTTGAAGGGAAGTGAAACAGAGGAAAAGTGCAACAGAAGCATTTTCAGAAGGAAATTGTCAGCGTTCGTGCTGAAGCAGTCTCTAAGACCATGGGAAACTAGCTCTAGTGGAGTTTAGTTGCCAATCATCTATACGTTCATAATTAATCCATTTAAAAATGAGACGGATCAGGGGAGAATCTGCCCTAAAAATTCATGTAAAAATTCCAATCTCTTAAGTACAAAAAAATGTGAAAGACTCTGGGCCTGTGAGGCCTCATAGACACAGACTCTGAGACCTCACGTTTGTGTGTGTGTGTGTGTACACGCACATGCTAGATACTTGTGGTTGTTTGGTGGAAAATATGTAAAGCTAGTGGCCTGATGAATATAATCTACCACAGCAGCAGAATTCCCCTGGCAGCGTAAAGCATGGAGCATGAGAGTCCGCAAAACAAAGGAAAGAAGAGCAGAAAGTGGGCCATTGGCTGCTGTGTGGCTGCATCAGGGAGACTATCTGGGGCTGGTATCCCTGCCCTTTTATACTCTTTCTTGTTATTAAAAGTAAATCTGTGGCCCAAGGAGGAGTCCTAATCCCAGCTAATAGCACATCCCTATCTCACAGGGGTTGCGTGTGGATAAACGCCTCAAGATTGTGAGGCACTCAGATATGGTAATGGGAGCCATATAGGTAAATCAAATAGTGGGATGATTTACAGGGAGAAAGAGGTAAATTTGACCACCTCAGATGGATCTGGCCTCTTGCTTCTGAAGTCACATCCCACAGTATTCCAGGGACCAATCAGTATCCACCATCAGTGAGAAGATCCTACAATCCAGGTTATGTGACTTGACTAAGTAGAAGCCAAAGCCTGACCATATAAGGACCTCTATCTTTGATCATAATGAAGATGTGCCAAAATCTAACTGTGCTAGTGATGTGAAGTAGGAAAGGACTAGATGGCACCAGCTAATAGAAGTTGAAATTACAGGTGGTCACAATGAGGACTGAAGAAGTAACTGAATGTAATAAAATGCTCACCCAAATTGCTGATAAATAAGTACAGTAGGCTGCCTCATAGGACAGCTTGCAGACTTGCACCTTTCCTATTTTCTTTTAAATGAAAATGAATATTCATAATGATTCAGGGCAGGTATTACTTTCATCCCCTACTTTTCAGATAGTGCATTAGAAGCCACCAGGAGAACTGGAATTGTGATGTCTCAAATCAGACACGGTGTAGTTAAAAATATGTTGACTATATGTCCAGCCAACCTGAGACCCTAGACAGCACAGTCAGCTCTGGTAGGAAACACTGCAAAAATGTTTTGGGAAGTCCAGTTTTGATTTGTCTCCACCTGCTGGTAGGAAGGCTTAATCAACTTGTCCAAGACTGGAATAGAAAGCTGAAATGATTGGTTTTTATAATCCCAGAAAAAGGATTAGAAGAGCAAATCTTTTACAATTACACACAAAGACATAATGCTGGTGATAAAAATACATAAACAGGATACTCTGTGTCCCATGACCTTGTATTGTAAGATGAAAACAAATTAATCCTCTGTAGAAGTGTACACTAACTCCAGAATTCCTTAAAGAGGCTGTGAATATTCACAACAGCTGATTGAACGATACAAACAGAATTTTGTGCATATCAAAGCACAAGTTCAGTTCCATATTATTTGTGGGGTCCTATTATTACTTAATTATGAGCATTTTGATGACTGCTTTTTTGTTTTTTGTCCCTTCCAACTAGATTCAGAAATTTGGACTGGATGATTCAAGAGATTAATTAAATCTTTATTTTCTATGAATTTATTAAAAATATGCAATACTAAAATCATATCAGCAAACTTGGAAGCTACAGGTTACTATGCATGTATATATAAAAGTAAAATGCAGTGTGTATGTGCACATTATTTATACCCACAAACTTTCACACAAGCATATAGTTTTAAGCTTCTTTATTCCTATATTCTAATTCTTTGTTTCATTAGGACATTATAAATAGGGGTAATTAGGGGTGGGTGACTTGATTCAGACAGAATAAGAACCAGCCCAAAACATGGCCATGACTCAGATCACAGAAAAAGCAAGCTGTATATAAGGGTTGGAAAAGCTTGTTAACTTTTTGTAAATTTTCATATTGGTTTAACTTTCATACTTCCAGGTTTTGATCAGGAAATGTGATATTGAAATGGTGTGAAAAAGGCAATTCTTGTGTTGTATTTCTACCAGAGTCCAAAACAGTCTTTTTTTTTAATTCTGTGTTTGTACAGCACCTAGCACAGTGGGGTCCTGGCCCATAATGAGATGTTATTGCAATACAAATAATAATAATAAAGCATCAAACCTGTAGAAAAACCTAAAGAAAAACCTGTCACAAGATTTTTAGTCAAAAGAAGTTGGGATATTGTAAGCTCAGATAATCAGCTCTAAGTTGACAAGGTGCAATGGGTGAAATGAGACAAACAAATAGGGAGTGGGTGGATAAGACAACAGAAAGTGATTGTTACAATACATTAAGGAGATGTCTCAGCTCCCCACCTAGCCAGCCAGGTCTACAGATTCCACAGAATATGTGTCCATTAAGGAGGGACTTGAAGGAGGAGATGATAGAGGCCTGGTGGACTTGTCAAAGAGAGGGTTCCAGTTGTACGGGGCCACATGGAGAGAGACAGAGATGAGAAGGACACAAAGACAACAGTTAGTTGTGCAGCTTAGGTGGACTGAGAGGGTGTGGAAGGAGGCAAAAGTAAAGAGTAAGGGGCAAAGTTATGAGGGTTTTGAAAGTGAGGACAAGGAACTTACATTTGACATGGGAGGCTAAGAGAAACCAGTACTAACTCACCTGCACTTGTATTCACTGAGCTTTCTGGATTAGTGCTTTTATCTTACAAATTTAGTCCTTCTATAAGGAAAGAAATATAGACTGGAATCAACCACACCAGTTTAGATATTGCAGGAATAGCTCTTGTCAGAATAACCACTAGATATATGCTCCATTTATTTAGCATTTCAGATACAAATTCAAGAGTAGGAATTATTACTCTGTAATGACCAGCTTTGCCAACTTTTTTTCTGAGACATTCTGTCACAAAACTCCAAAACATTTGATGCATCTCAGATTGTGTTATGGTGTTATGCTATTGCATGGCAGCACCCAGTGTATTAAGGCAAATTAGATACCAGTGATGAGGACTCCACAATCCTGTGCCATCCTGTTTCCACAAAGACAAAGTTTATGTGAATTTTATAGGCCTTAATTTTTTTTATTACTGTTAACATAGTAATTAGTGGGTTATTAATAACAACTTTAAAGCCAAGACTTCCACTTGCATTTTAAATTATTTTAAACAATAGAGATTCTGAAAGGAATACCTTAAATTGTGACACAAAATTACTTTCCTTGCCATTACCTGAACTGGCTTTCTTATAAGTAGTGCTTCCTATCTGAATTACAAGGGTGCTGTTTCTGCAGGGCTGGATTTTCTTTTTCTCCAAACTCCATTTCCATTTTCCCATTATTTTATCTGTATCCTCTCTTTCACCCTCCCTTTCCTAACTCATACTGTCTCTCTTCTCCTCTTAACCACTCTCTCTCCTTTGCTTACCCCAAGTCTCTACACATTCTGGGAAGTTTAGGAAAGAAAATGTCTAAAATTTAAAGGTGGCAAGATGGAAACTGACTTATGGCTGATGTTGGGCTCTCATTCTGTATATGTCACAAATAATTCCATTTTTAGCAGAGAGGTTGCTATTAGCAGAAAGCCTTGTAATCATAATTTCAATGTAAAGTGTGTTTTCTAACTGAAAAGTGGCTTAGGGTAATATTTTCAAGACTTCTTAAATCACTTCTGAAATTTTACCCTAAGTAAAAATGGCATGGTGGGGCTCTGTCTAAAGTCTTACATTAAGCCTTGGCTAAGCTCCCCCTTGTGGATGGTCACTGTCTGTGTTAGACCCAGAGCTTGGATCCCATGTGCTTTTAAGCTTAATGAGTCTGAGCCCTGGCTAGAGATTGACTCTATGTCTTTGAATGGTAGTCTCCCCTTGGATTTGGACAGAAAAGCTCAGTTGTGCCTCGCTTGGACTTGGGCAAAATGACAATTGGTCTTTACCTCTCTTGTTTAAGTGTCCGTGACTGGGCTATCAGTACCACATTGCCTGCTTTCCTGCAGATGTGCAAGCTCCACTGGACTAAATTAATCGTTTGCATCGATGTAGCAGACATCATGACAGTAATCAAATAGAGATACATATGATATTCATTAATATAAATATTGCCCAGGTTCTTCACATCATTTTTATAATCTCTATTTACAGACTAAAGGATTTATTGTTTCTAACTTCCAGCCCAGAAAACTCAACCTGGGATCTGGAAGTCAAGCTGGGCTTTTTTCTGCTCATGTAATAAAGGTTCGGCAGGCCAAATGATATCCTTCGTGCTTTCATTGGGGGTTGCACAGGAGTAACTAATACATTCTTAATAAGTTCTTAAACAACTGTTGATGTAAAGGAAGGAATAAAGTCCAGTTCACTGCCCCTCACCTATGTTTGCTCTACAGAGCTCATAGGAGTAAAAGCAATTAACACTTATTTTAATTACTGAAGTCAGGAGATATGACTCTAAATACAAAGGCAGCCATTTTTAGTTTAGTCACTTTTTATATTAGGACCATACTTGTTGGGAGCTGGACTGGAAGCAACACAAAACATCTCCATGCAGAAGTCAGCCAGAATTCTTGCGGAGTTTTCGCTGTGTGCAGTTCTTCCAAACATAACTTCTGCCTCAGAGCCACAAACTGACTACTCACAAATAGTCAACTAAATCAGACAAGATCCAAGAGCATCAGCCATTTTAGAGCTTCTCCCAGAGAAGAGGATTATCTGGCTACCAATTTAACTACACAATCTGTTCTGGCACAGAGTGTGCAACATCATCAGAAAAATTATAGGAACTGCGTTTGTGCAAAAGCCAAATGAAACCGTTAGAATGTGAGCGCCTTATTAGGTGCTGCTAAGGAATATCGCTTCCATAGGCCCAGAAAATGCTGCGTCACCTACAAGTGGGGTTTAAATTTCCACACTCATAAGAGTCACAGGCAGTGGAGGCTAAGAACAGCAACAGCAAAGTTATGAGTTGTTCAGTGCAGACAGTAAAAGCACCTTTTGAATGGTCCCTGGGGCTGAATATGTAAGAGAGTAAAGTCTAATTTGGGAAACGCTAGGGAGGATGCCAAATGACTGAAGGAGTGTCCTTATAAATGTAAGAGTCTTAGTGAGTGAAAAGGGGAAAGGAAGGAAAATGAAGTGGCTTATTCAGCTTGTTCTCTCGTTTTGGATAAGAAAAATATGTTTTTTTCACCTTGTCAGCAAAAGGGCTTCCTGGTTATCCTACTCTCTTCACAGCTTTTTTCAGCTATGGCTGCTTTTTAAAAAAGGAATCCGAGCTTGTAGGAGAAATATTTAAGCATCTGTCTCTCCAGGTTTGTATGCTGACCCTGTCGCCATAGTACCAGAGTGCCTCAAGAACAGCTGCTCTTTCTGTGCCAGGAGTGAATTCCACCTACAGAAAGCCTGAATATTCTATGTAGATGCTGTGTACCAAGGGAAGGGAATTGAAATCCATCCTCCAACCAGAGGCCAGGGTGTGGGGTTGCTACACAGCTGCTCCATGTCGATTGCATAGTACTAGGGACACTAGAGCTACATAACAGTAAGCTTGTGGCTCCTCTTCCTGCCTGCTCCCCTTGTGACCTTCTGTGTTGGTCTATGGGGTTGGTACAAAGGCCTTTTGTGCAGTACATAGGAAATGGACACTCACAGCTACTCTGCTTGCTGCTCGGCTTCCCACTCCCGCGTGGATATGCTCTTCCCCTCAATGGTTGAATTGGTGCAGAGGGGCCTTGCACTGGCCCTCTGCTCCACAGATGAATTTCAAACAAGCCATTCTTCCCAAGGGATGTTCTGTTATTTATGAATCAGACTTCGTGTGTAGTTGCCTGACTTTCTTCCTATGTTTGTTCTCATTTCAGGTGTTGGTAGAAGGCCTGGAATGTTTTACTTTCCAACCTGAGTTGGCTGACAAATGGCCTTGTGAAATTGGTAGCTTTTATAGCTAGTTCAAATTGTGATTTACTGCTTTACAGAGTTAACCATCCCAACAGCTTGAATGCCAGCCATTTTCAGAGACATTAGCCTATAGCTTGCAAGTTTCAGAAACAGTAAAAATCCAAAGGACTGGACAGCACCAGAATGTCTTTCTTCTCAGGGCTGCAGATTCACTGGAAGTCATTGCCATCTTCTGGCTGTAGTGCGTTGGTCAGATCAGTCCAGTTCCAAGTGTAGATGTGACCCCATCACATGTAGCTAGGTCCCTTAGCAGCAGCATCAACAGTTGGACCCAGGATTGCATTCACAGAGAGCCTGAACTAAACTCTTGCACTTGGGCTGCATCTACACTGACAATTTTCAGAAATTGGAGCAACTGCAAACAGCCTGCAGAGCGAGCAACCTAGATAACAATAGTAAAAATGCTGGCAGTGGAACTACAGTGGCGTTTCCACCTTTGCGAGTGGAATTGCAGTAGTGCCAGACTGATGATGATGGGAGAAAACTGTCAGTGCAGAAAACCCTTTGGAGGTGGTTCCTCCAGGTTAAGCTGAAGGCTCAATAGTAAGGACTGTGGTGTGCTGTCCTGTGGATAACTTTGGCCTCTAGCACTGCACTGAACTTCTCAGAAGCACTGAATTTTAATAACTAGGAAGAGGGCAAAGCAAGGGTTCCCGAGAGGAGGGCAGACATTAAGGACAGTAGGAGGGAAGAGTTAAGGGTGATGGTAGGTGGATAGTGAGAGCAGAGAGTTTGGTTAGGGTCATGGTTTAAACTGAATGATCAGTATCTTTCAATGCCATTAAAATTATCATTTTAATGTTAACGTCTCCAGCTGTTAGGAAGCCTTGTTGTGTGAAGCCATCACTAAGTGACATTATTGGGTTACACAGCAAGTAGAGGAAGCTACACAGTTTTAACTTGTTTTGGTTTTTTTGGTAGATACATATCATCTGAGTGGTGTCATGGGAATTTGTCCTATAAAATCACCCTCAGCTATTTCTATTTTGAAAACCATGAGCAGTGTAATAACGACTCTCGAGCTTCACCCATAACAGAAATATGCAATCTGACTACTGAAAAAAATTTACTTCCTCCTGTTCTGTTTCTCTTCTCTACTCCAGTCTGTACATTTGGTACAGCTGAGCATTATGTTCTCACATCACATAGCTGGTGTGAACCAACTGGGTTTTAAACTCATTATCTCTGCATGAAACAAAGAAAATATTTCTCCAAGTAAACCAATCAGCATGGGAGAACTGAGGAAGAATCTGACAAATTACTTTTTCAGGGTCTGCCTTTATTGTTTCTGAAATACAAAGCAAAAAATAATACACCTAAAACATTTCACAAGTAGGTGATACATTGAATAGGGAATGTATTCAAATTAAATACTTCGTTTCGTAAGACAAACTGTTTTTTTAAAATGTACTAAACCATTTTAAAACATTTTCCTGATAATGCTGTTACCCACATTTATCATATATCAGCTTTTATTTGAAATTTAGTTGTCTAAACTGAGAAATTGAGTTTCACAACTTTATTTAACTGCATGAAAAATGAATCTAAGAAACTACTGTAAAAATAAGTGCAAACAAAGTACAGTTTGGTCACTTCTGGCCCATACTCTGCACTGGGATACATTTATTTGCACTGTTAGGCAGAGCAAAGTGAAAAGATCCCACACAAATGGGTAGCAGAGAAGTCCACTTGCGGAGGGGAATTTCCTGTTGGCATAAAGCCTGGGGAGCCAGCAGAGGGGCATAAGGGATGTGCGAGAGGATGAGAGGGTGTGGCAGGACAGGTGGGCTGAGGGGTTGAGGATGTGGTGGAGCAAAGCAGAGCTACATCCATTTTCCACTAGCATACAGTCCCTGAGCAGGTTAAAAGCAATGGTTAAACATTCAGATACAGCTTCCATTGTTGCTATCCTGGTGGTGAATTACAGGTCCCATTTATCAGTGTAAATAAGATTCTGAAGGGGAGAGAACATTGAAGGATCTCCTTCCCTCTCTCCTGCTTTAGGTGCCTGATAGGGCTGTAGAATGCAAAGGGTATGTCTACACAGCAAAGAAAAACCTGCAGCTGGCCCATGCCAACCAAGTTGGGCTTGTGGGGCTTGGGCTGCAGGGCTATTTCATTGCTGTGTAGACTTCCAGGCTTGGGCTGGAGCCCAGACTGTAGGATCCTGAGAGGTGGAAGGTCCGCTAGTTGCAGGTCCACACTCCTGACAATGCCTCCTCTTCTGAGAGTGCATCCCAGGGGCCCTAGGGCCAGGCTTGTCAGGATATATTTCATGCATCTCCTATTGCAGGTCTGGGATGTGAATATTTTCTACTGGTTCCCAGGATCGTTCGTCATGACTGTAAACCCCCCAGTCCACTATGTATATGTACAAGATGGGGGGTTCTATATCCAGAAGCCTTAGAAACTTCTGCCACAAACAGGAGACAAACAGAGCCCTGGTCTGACGCAATACACACTGGAAATCTGTGAAAACAAAAGCATTCTCTAAGACAAGGTGAGCCATTTCCATGGTAGTAGGGACAGTGCAGCACAGGACAAGGTGTGCTATCTTGGTGAAAAGATTGACTTAGATTGCTGTGCCCCTGAGAGCGTGGCAGCTACACGATTGAAGTCCCTGGTCACAGTGACCTATAGCTGAAATGGGACAGGCAGGGGCTGGAGAAGCCAAGTGATTTAAAGCATGGGTTCTTGATTTGGGCACAAAGATTGCAGAATCTCATATAGTTCGTGACAGACATGCATAGGCCAAGCCACCAGAAAGTCCCTGACACCAAAATCCAGTCCTTCAAGTGGCTGAAGTGACGAGCTAGTCGTGAATCATGGCATAACTTGAGGATATGAAGCCTGAGATGGCCCTCCAGAACATAAATAATCTGAATTTGGCCACAGATTGGGTACTGGCACCATCCAAGGCCTGGCATATCCGAGTGGTGCACAGGTCATTGAGCAACAAGGAATGGATAGATGACATCAGATTGCTGTCTATTGTCCTGTTTAAAAAATTGGATGCATTAAGAATCATGGATGGAGTTTCCCTGCCAGAGTCAATGTACTTATCCTTATGGGACAGGGTATTGGCCTTTCCATTTCATGACCCTGTGTGATAGGTGACTATCAAATCGAACTGGGCAAAGAAGAGGGACCAGCAGATCTGGCACTGGTTAAGATGCCTGGCTGTCTGGAGGTATTTCCGGTTCTCGTGAACGGTAAGGACCAGGACTGGGAACCTGGCCCTTTCTAGGAGATGGTGCCATTCCTCAAAGGCTACATTGATGGTTAACAGCTCCTTGTCCTACATATTATATTTCCTCTCCACTTGAGTTAGCTTGTGTAAGTAGAAGTCACAGGGGTGCAGTCAGCCATGGGGGCCTGCTGGCTGGGACAACACCATGCCCAGAGCTAAGTTTGACATGTCGGCCTCTACTGTGCGGTTCAGTGGGTCAGGATGTGCACTCTGATGAATCTCTCTTTTAGTTGCTCCAAGGCAGATTTGGCTTCTGGTGACCAGGTGAACGAGACTCCCTTAGGCAGAAGGGCAGTCATAGTGGTAACTAAACTAGAAAACCCCTTGATAAATCACCTAGAAAAAATGATGAAATCCAGGAATTGCTATACCGTATGGATGTTCCTTTAGTGCGGCCCAGTAAGATATGGCTGTCATCTTGCCTGGGGCCATGGTTAGCCCTTTGGGATAGATGATATACTCAAGGAATTCAGTTATATCTGTTGAACTTGTTATTCAGATTTAGCATACAGATGATCTGACAGTCTCTCTAGAATGCTGATGATCATGAAGAGCTTGGTCTTCTGAAAGATGAGAATATCACCAAGGTAGATAATTAGAAAATAGACTAGCATGTCCCTGAAGATGCCATTGATGAAGTGCAGGAAAGTCGCTGGGGCATAACTAGATATTTAAAATGTCCGTAATGGGTACAGAAGGTCTCCCTTCCTAATCTGCGCCAGGCTATAAACTGTGCAGAGGTCTAACTTTGTGAAGACCTTGGTGGAGTGTAGTTATTCACAAAGCTTGTTGATAAGGGGCAGGGGATACTAGTTCCAAATGGTATCCTTGTTTAGCACCCTGTTGTCTACACAGGGCCACAGAGATCTGTCCTCCTTTACAAAGTAGATTGGTGCCCCAGAGAGCCTGTGGCTCAGGTTCTGAGAGGGAGTAGACGTGACTGAAAGGAATCTCTGCTCCTGGGTGAAGGTCAATGAGGCAGTCATAACTGTGATGATGTGGCAAAGTGTCTATATTCTTCGTATTGAGCATGTTGATGTCCTGGTATTTGCGGGTGTTGCAGAAGATGAGGGAGAAAATGCAGAGATTCCCTGTGAAATAACAGCCTCGGTCTTGGATTCTCCAAAGAGGCAAACCGAGCTGCAGAGGGCTTATGATGTGGCTAGGCTGGGGAGACAAGGCTGCTGACAGTGCAAAGAGATGATATGTATTGCACTGGTCCTCTAGCAGATATGCAGAAAGAGGGTGACAAACCAGGTCAAGCCAAGGATAACTGGAAAGTGTGGAACCTTAGAGACTAACCAATTTATTTGAGCATAAGCTTTTGTGAGCTACAGCTCACTTCATCGGATTGTAGCTCATGAAGCTTATGCTCAAATAAATTGGTTAGTCTCTAAGGTGCCACAAGTACTCCTTTTCTTTTTGCGAATACAGACTAACACGGCTGCTACTCTGAAACCTGGAAAGTGTGGGTTTTGGATGAGCCTGAAATGGAGGATTTCTTGATGACCCTGGAGGGTGGTGACCTCCAAAGGGGCAGTCTGGTGGGTAACTGGGCCCAGTGGGAGGAGCGACCCAGCAGTAGACTCCACCGAGTCTGGAAAGCTTTTATGCTGGACAAGGACCATATGTGCTTGCACACATCCAAGTCCATGAAATTACCAGAGGCCTCTGAATCCACCAGTGCTTCCAGGTGGTAGGAGAGAGCTCTCCCATCACTGTAATAAAACTACCGCCGTGAGGGGAATAGCTCCCAGCGCTGTAGCACTGTCTACACTGCCACTTTACAGTGCTGAAGCTTGCAGCGCTCGGGGGGGGGGGGGGGTTTCACACCCCTGAGTGAAGAAAGTTTCAGTGCTGTAAGTGGCAGTGTAAGTGTGTAACAGACCTTGTAACACAGGATAAACACGACAGCTGCCGTTTACCTTCCTAACATTGAAGTATCATAGTTCTGTTTTCTCGTATAGTGCAATATGAACTTTACCTGGCTCCATCTGAACTTGAATTGAACCTGAATATTGATTAATTTTAGCTTCATACATAAAGTTATATACAAAAAATGTTAGTCTGCAGTAGCCACATTACCTGCTGTTTTAAGGGAATAGAATGAAAGTCTGATTCAGTAAAGAAAGCTGCTGCCCCAAAGATCCATCATTTATGTGGCAATTTTTTATATGTTTTCATTCTAAAATAGGGGGTTTTTTGGGCTTGCTAATGAGCACTTGAGGATTTGATTTAGCTTCTTGGAATGGCTGCCACTTGCTGTTAGAATGTTAATCTGTCTAAACCCCCATTCAGCTCCACTTGTTTGGAAGTCAATCACCAGGAGTCTGCATTTCAAAGAGATGCCAGTTAATGCAGTCACAACAGAAGAGATGTTTTGGGACAACTCCCACAGCTCAGGGTAATCAGAAACCCGGGCCATTAGTCAGTAAACAGGTTTGTGTTGGTTTCTAAGAATGAACAAAAACTGAAGTAATCAAGACTGGGAGCAAATGCTGGGAAGGCAGGGGACTGCTTAACTGCAAACTTCTTATAAATCATGAAAGGGGTTCTACATTTGCATACTGCACTCACTTGGCATAGCCTCCTCCAGGGACTAGCCCTGAGGGTAATGACACATTGGCAAGGTCAGTGTAGATGTGCTAGGGTGCTGGAGAAAGATGGGACTTTAGGGTGTCAGAGGCAACTGATGGATATTATTTGGCTTTTCAGAATTAGACAGCTGATTTCTTTTGCAGTCTGCTGGCAGTTTCCTAGCCCTTGCTTAGAGGGGTAGACAACATGATGTGTTATTTCACAAAACCCCTTGCTAATGATATTCTCAGAAGTCCTCTGTGATACCCAAGGTAGTTTATGTGGACGGTGAACTGTACCTATATAACTTTTTGGTCATCCCATAACGCTGTTTGTAATGTCTATTTTTTAGCTTCCTTAGCATGTTCAAAAACCCCAGAGCCAGCTCTCTACAGCCCCAAGCAGCTGCCAGTGTTTGAAAAGGCCAGAAAGGAGTGAAGTGCTCCACTGTTGTTGGCCCTGTGGGAGGGAACAGAGGGAATAGTTACAGAGGGACCCTTTAACTATTAGTCACTCCTAGGCATGGTTACACAACCATTACGTGAACTTTCTGTGTTTAGCCAAGGGCATACCCTTGTTTATACTTATGTCACATTTCTGCCAGCAACCCTGCCACACCTCCAGCAATTAGGTGGATATCAAATGCACCTACTCCAGTGATTAATGGCAAACTGCAAATTACTCCCTCCAGGATTATTGAGGGAGAGGGGAAAGGGATACAAACATACAACTTTCCTATCTGAACGTACATTTTCTTTTAGAAAAAATGTGTCCTTCTCAATTCTATGGTAATCAGCTGCATGTCAAGCAAAGGAGGGGGAGTTGAGAGGGAGATTCCTGAGGAAACTACAAGGAGCTACCCATAGCGGTTTTCAAATTGTGGGTTGGGACCCCAAAGTGGGTTGTGAAATGGGGTTTCCAGGGCTGGTGTTAGACTTCTTGGGCCCCGGGGCCAAAGCCTGAGCCCCGCCACCCAGGACCAAAGCCAAAGACCAAGCCCCACTGCCTGGGGCAGCAGGGATCAGGTTGCAGACCCCCATACCCAGAGCTGAAGCCCTTGGGCTTTGGCCACTCCCTCCCACCCAGGGTGATGGGGCTCGGGTAGGCTCAGGCTTTGGTCGTCCCCCCTCCCAGGGTCGTGCATTAATTTTTGTTTTCAGCAGGGGGTTGCGGTGCAATGAAGTTTGAGAACCGCTGCAGTGCTAAAGCAATTCAATAGGAGAACTGTTCTCCTACATCTGATGTAGAGAGGCAGATTATTTGTGACCTCAGAGTGGAAGCTGGGAACTTTTTGAGTTCTGATCCTGGCTTTGCCTCTGACAAACTGTGTGACACTGGGCCAGGGGCAGCGAGTTGTATGGACCCGTGGTGCCCGGGCTCCAGCAATATTCAGGGCCCAGGGGCCCAGCTCCACCAATGTTTGGGGCCGGGTCTCTACCCCGGCCCCACCTGCCACCCCCTCACACCTCCCCCGAGTGTCCCCTGGCACCCACTTGCTGCCCCCACGCACCTCCCCTGGGTCCCGGAGTGTCCTGCATCTCCCCTGCAGCTCCACACTGACTCTGCTCTCCTGGCTCCCGGCACCCCAGCCCTATGCGCTTCCTCCCAGAGCCTACACCCCTCACCCCCTCCTGCACCCCCACCCCTTGCCCCAGCCCTGAGCCTGCACCCAGCACCCAAACTCCATCCCAGACCCTGCACCCCAGACCCCATCCCCACCCAAACTTCCTCCCAGAGCCCAACCTCTCACCCCTTTTGCACCCAAACTCCCTCCCTGACCCTGCACCCTCCTGCACCCCAATCCCCTGCCCCAGCCCAGGGCCTGCACCCCAGACCTCATCCCCCAACCCAAACTCCCTCCCAGAGCCTTAGGCAGGTGGGGTGCAGAGTTGGGGGGGGCAGAACTGGGGGGGCAGATTCTGGGCACCACCAAAATTTCTACAAACCTGCCACCCCTGCACTGGGTAAGTCATTAAACCTATCAGATTCTCAACCTGTAAAATGAGCATAATAGAATTTACATGAAGTTAATCTGGCAGTGCTGTAGAAAGTTTAGTGTGCAGCATAGCATCTTTACAACATTCAAGAATGCAGGTTCGTAAGTAATCTTTTGGTTTGGATTCTGAACTGGTAAAGCCAGCATGGGGCTAAAATCTGTCTGTGGTGGAGGGTGCTGCCCAAGCTCTGAAAGTTTAAGCACAGGAGCCACTTCAAGAAGATGAGAGTGTTCAGGTCCATTTTAAGGATTGAACCTGGATCTAATATTGGAATACCCATTTGTCCTAACACTAAGAGATAAGAGCCAAAGGCTCTTGCAGGGGACTGAAGAGAAGCTCCTGAAGAGACTGTGGTAAGAATTTCATTTAGCGTATTATTTATTATTGCAATATCACCTACAAGTCTCAAACAGGTTGGGAAACCATTGTGCTAGGTGCTTGTGAAGGAGGAGGGACTCACTGCTAGATCACCTCCTTGTGGATAGACATGCATAGCTGCTTTCTCCCTGTCTGGCACCCTTGCCAACAGCTGCTTTGGTCCTATGGTGGTCCACCTTGTCCCATGACTTGTCTGTCTGGCCAGCTCACAATTTAAGTCTACCCCAGCCAGAGTAACCAGGCTTGGGAGAAGGGGTGGGGCGGGGCTTTGGACGGAGTAGGGGCAGGAAGGGGTGGGGGTAGGGGTTTGGGGAAAGGGATCAGGTGGGGGCGGGGCTGGGGCGGAGCATCCCCTGGGCCCAGAGGAAGTCGGCACCTGTGAAGTTTATAACAGCCCCTTCTGCTCTCAATTTCCTCTGTTTATAGTCCTCTCTCTGCCCCTTCTCAGGTGGGCTTCATCCTCAATCATTCTCATGCTCTCCCTCTAGGTGTAACATGGTATGTGAAATGGCCTCTAAGATCCACATTAACCCTTTTGGAGCCTGTGTGGTTACACACCCCATCACAGTGCTATATAGACACAAAGAGTTTACAATCTAAAAAACAAGACACACCTGGTGGGCAAAAGTAAAAATGGGTGGGAGGCAGGTTGGGCTGGGGTAACAATGATAAAAGCATGGTAGTGCCCAAAGGACATGTGAGGCCTGGGGCCCCATTGTGCCAGGTAATTCCTAAGTATAACACATAGAATGACATGTTTCCTGCCAGAAACTACAATATAATTTCAAGCATGATGCACAAGTATGTGTAACAAACACTAGGAGAGAAGTGAGCAGGGAGGATGAGAAGTAACAGGAATATCATTGCACAGCTACATAGCCTAACATTGAGCAACTGGTGGTTCCTAAATGATGGTTCCAAATCATTTACAAAGCACAATATAAATAAATATCAGCAATCTCCACTGGTCCTACACCTATGTTTGTACTACTGTAACACCTAGAGTACCACCTGAGCTCAGGGCCATGTTGTACGTACACTTAGCCCTGGTCTACATTGCGGAGGGGGGTCAACCTAAGATACGCAACTTCAGCTACGCGAATAGCATAGCTGAAGTCGGCGTATCTTAGGTCGACTTACCTGGCCATGAGGACAGGAGTAAGTCGACCGCTGCTGCTCCCCTGTTGACTCCGCTTCCACCTCTCTCAAGCTGGAGTTCTGGAGTTAACGGGGAGCACGTTCGGGGATCGATTTATCACGTCTAGATGAGACGTGATAAATCGATCCCTGATAGATCGATCACTACCCGATCCGGCGGGTAGTGAAGACCTGCCCACAGCGAGAGAGTCCCAGCCCTGAAGAATTTACAATCTAAACTGACAAGACAGACACAAGAATTAAAGGATGAGGAACTGAGGCTATGTCTATACTGGCAACTGAACGACAAAACTTTTGTCTTTCAGAGATGTTATAAAAACACCACTCCAAAAGGCAAATGTTTTGCCGATGACTAGCACCAGTGTTACCAGCTCTTTGTCGGCAGGACTGCTCTCCTGCCAACAACGCTAACGCCGCTCGCTATGGGTGGAAGTTTTTGTCAGCAGACAAACAGCGGCTACACTGCGTGCCTTTTAGTGACATGGCTGTAGCAACACAGCCAAAAGCTGTGTACTGTAGACATAGCCTGAGTCAGGCCGTGTCTACACTACAGACCTTACAGTGGCACAGCTGTGCCACTTTAAGATCTCCCATTTAACCGCTCTATGCCGACAGGAGAGAGCTTTACCATCGACATAATTAAAACACCCCACTGAGTGGCGGTAGCTATGTTGGCAGGACAGCATCTCCCACCGGTGCTTCTGTCGCTGTAACGTATGTCGCTCAGAGGGGTGGGGTTTTTTCACATCCCTGAGTGACATAAGTTATACTGACAAAAGTGTGAGTGTAGACAAGGCCTAAGTGACTTTCTCAAGGTTGCATAGGGAATCTTTGGCAGAACTGAGCCTAGATTTCCCAAATCCGGTACCTTAAGCACAAAACTACTTGTCCTCTTGAGTCTTTTTCAGCCATTCTCTGTCCCAAAGCAAATACACCACTGGAGCAGAGCACTTGAAAGATGAAAAGTGCCACATGTTAATATTACATTCAATTTCTAGAGTAAAAAGTGTGTGTTTAGAGCCAAACAGTTGTTCCAGCAGACAGGAACTGTTACCAAATGTACGTGAAATGCCAAGTCCCTTTGAAGTCCCTATAACCAGCAGTGGCCTGATCAGATTGAGACTGTCATGGAAAGCAGCCAACAAATGTCCTTCTTGTCCAGGGTGTTGCCAGGATTGTTCCAGGAGCAAGACATTTCCAGCAATGAGGTTTTGTTGGAAAAGGAAAGAGCGTAGACTGCAGCTACTAAGCTTAGCTAATGTGGTTTGCTTGCTTTGCTTTGTGATGCTGAAAATCTGTTCTTTGTAATGTTACGCTCACATTCATATGCTATGGCAAAGAACATGGTTTTGACATGCGAGACAAATGAGTGCCGAGTCTATTTGTTATACTGATGTTTTGTGAAAGGAGAGAGAGACAGTAGTCATATAAACAAATATACATGAAACCCCTCTTCATTCAAGGTAATGTGATTTTAATTATAGTGTCATGCAAGGATAAAGCCAGAGACTTAAGGAAGCACTGTGATTCTAAGCTGCTGTAGCCAGGCACACATTTATGTCTGGAGAAATTACTCTTTGGACTGACATTTCTCATCATGCTTATTGTCAGCTAACAGGCAGTTTAAAAAGAGTTTATCAATTTCTGTCTGACTTGAGTTTTCTGAAGATGAAAATGTTTTTTGCCAGTTAAGAAATATTCAGATGGCACAGTAGCCAAAAAATCTGTGGCTATACAGTTCCACGCAAAGCCTCTCTGTGCAGTGAGCCTCTGTCTGGCCTCTGAGATGTGCAGGAGACATGGACCCTCTGTGCAACATTTTAAAATCATCTCTCCAGCCAATGAAATAGAACCACATTAATTCCACTACAGGCAGGCCCTCCACAGCTGGGGAAGGATAATTAAAAAATAGATATATTTCAGGCTGCTTCAAACTTGCCGTGGATTTAGTATGCAATGAAAATCAGGCATGTATAAAGAAACTTTGTTTGAAAGTGCTTGAAAGTATCATCCTGTCTGTTGTAGCCTGGTTCTTTTAGCAAAGGAATTTAATGTTTACAAAAATTGATAAATTTGATTGCCTCCAAATTTCACCATTGGCTCCATCGTATATAACGGGCAAAACGAAACCACCAGATCCATACACCCCTACTCTTCAGTGGTGCAAAATATAAACAGATCATAGCAGGTCAGGTCCATCAAAAATAACTTCTGTTAGCCAAAGTAAAAATGAATCCTACATTCCTACATCTACAAGAATTCTTACCTTCCACCTCTTTAAAGAGCCTGATTCAAAGTACATCAATGGAAAGACCCAATTCACATTGGGTAAGGCCCAGAAGACTCCTGGATCATTTGGTGTCTTTTCAGTCTCTCTCGGGAATTAACAGTGGGGCACCCGTTAATCTTTCAAGTTGTCTCAAAAAGGAGAAATGTAAACTCCAGCTCTCTTAGGCTATCCAGGATGTACCCGATTTTTAGGAGTTCAGTCTGTCACAAATTTGGTCTTTCAGTATTTTTGCATTACAGCAAAGCCTTGTTTAACTGAACTCCAATTAACTGAAATATAATAGTTTCCTGTGAATGATAGCTGTCAATGACTTGATTTAAGCTGTAAGCTGATCTGGAATTTATTTAATAAAATTTCTATTTGCAGAAAACTGCTGGGTAAGCCTACTTATTTGTTTAATACCACCCTATAGCTAAAATCACAATAATAATGCAGGTTTCAGAGTAGCAGCCGTGTTAGTCTGTATCCGCAAAAAGAAAAGGAGTACTTGTGGCACCTTAGAGACTAATACACTTATCTGAGCATAAGCTTTCGTGAGCCACAGCCCACTTCATCGGATGCATCCGATGAAATGAGCTGGTAGCTCATGAAAGCTTATGCTCAAATAAATGTGTTAGTTTCTAAGGTGCCACAAGTACTCCTTTTCTTTTTGCGAATAATCATGCAGAGTTGTTCATATATGCAACTGTGAAGATTTACAAAAAGAATTGTACCAGTATGAAACTGGGGTAAACAGCACTGGTACAAGTCTCACTTTACACAAATGCACTACATCCACACTAGCGGTTTGTACCAGCTTAGCAGCACCAGGGCTAAAAACCCAGTGCAGACAAGCCCTGACATTCATCAGGTTCTGTAATTTGCTCCCTGCACTCTTTGTACCATCCCTATCTCAATTGCCTGGAAAAATAGGCAGGTTTGCAATGTGCCTGAGAGTCAAGATGCTGGGATTCTATTGATCAATGGGGAAAGAGTGTTCCAAAGCTCCAGTTTACTGAAGATGTCCCACTTCCAGCCCCCTCCTGCTTAAACTTAGTGTCTTGTTAGCTCAAACTGATCTTGTTATCTTCTCTCTTTCTGTAGCACCAGCATTGTAGTAACTGGAAGCTGATCTCATCTACAATGGCATTGCATGAGGAGAGAGGCAATCTCAAAGGTAAATACTTCTATAACCTTTCCCCATGCATTCTAGTCCATCTTCCTGAAAATTTGGGCCAAATCCTGGCCTTTACTCTAGTGGGAAACAAAAACAGAGTGGTGTCACACCAGCTGCAAGTAAATTTCCAGAGATTTATAAGACATACCCCATGCTTCTTTTCTCCCAATGGTTACTGATTATTTACTATCAACTAACAAGTTATATTGACAGGGAGCTTTATTACTACAGTACTTCTGACTCTCAAAACTGTAAGCTAAGTAAAAACAGCAATAGATATATGAAAAACAGGAAAAAGCATAGTTATTCCAGAAGGACACTTAATAGGAAGGAAAAATTATAAATCCTCTTCTTCGAAATAAACCCTTGCTTGTAGAGTATGCAGTACTGTGCACAGCAGCAAGTCTAGACTCTTGCACAATCTGACATCACACCAGTGTGTCTATGTGGATGATAGAGCCAGCCCAGCAATTGCTCTTCCTTCCCAGGAATGGTTCCAGTCTTCTCTTTCCTCAGGGCCAAAAAGGCAATCGATGTTCTCCCCACCATCCTTGTGAATAGGTGCACACTTCCTCTGCTTGAAGTCAAACTTGCAACTACATTTGAGCACCTCTGAGCTCACAGCCATACTACCAACTGATGTTGTCAATTACCCAAGTTAGAAAACAGGCCTCCTCTGAAACTGGGATTCCTGGTTTGAAGAGTGGCTTTCTGCTGACCACAGGGCCGCAGCACTTGCCTAGAAATCAAAACGCAAGCACAAGGAAAAATAAAAGTTTTACGCACTTAAGCTCTTTTCAGTGCAGCTATTTAATATCTTTACATTAATATGCTGTGTTGTCATAAATATAAAGGGAAGGGTAAACCCCTTTGAAATCCCTCCTGGCCAGGGGAAAGCTCCTCTCACCTGTAAAGGGTTAAGAAGCTAAAGGTAACCTCGCTGGCACCTGACCAAAATGACCAATGAGGAGACAAGATACTTTCAAAAGCTGGGAGGAGGGAGAGAAACAAAGGGTTTGTGGGTCTGTCTGTAGTCCTCTTGGCCGGGGACAGAACAGGAATGGAGTCTTAGAACTTTTAGTAAGTAATCTAGCTAGGTATGTGTTAGATTATGATTTCTTTAAATGGCTGAGAAAAGAATTGTGCTGAATAGAATAACTATTTCTGTCTGTGTATCTTTTTTGTAACTTAAGGTTTTGCCTAGAGGGGTTCTCTATGTTTTTGAATCTAATTACCCTGTAAGATATATACCATCCTGATTTTACAGGGGGGATTTCAAAGGGGTTTACCCTTCCCTTTATATTTATGACATGTGTAGATGAGGATATAGGCTGATACAAAATTGAGAGCAGGACTCCCCCTGAATTTTCAAAACAGGTATTACAGCTACTCTTTTATTTTCTCTATGGCCTGGTCTACACTGGGGGAGGAGGGGGGGGGAGTGTCGATTTAAGTTACGCAACTTCAGCTCCATGAATAACGTAGCTGAAGTCGACATACTTAGATCTACTCACCGCGGTGTCTTCACTGCAGTGAGTCAACAGCTTACGCTCCCCCGTTGACTCCGCCTGTGCCACTTGCCCTGGTGGAGCACAGGAGTCGACAGGAGAGCGCTCGGGGGGGGGTCGATTTATCATGTCTCTAGATGTGATAAATCAACCCCTGCTGGATCGATTGCTGCCTGCCGATGCGGCAGGTAGTATAGAATCATAGAATATCAGGGTTGGAAGGGACCTCAGGAGGTCATCTAGTCCAACCCCCTGCTCAAAGCAGGACCAATCCCCAACATACTCTATAACAACAAATGGTCTCTCAGTAGAAGTTGCCAACATACTTCTCAACAGAAGCTCAACTCTGATAGTGTAGAGTGGGACTTGGAGAACACCAGGTCCCTTGTTCAAATGTATTAGAAAGCAATGTCTTTGAAAATTACTGTACAGCTGTTTTAAGGCAAGCTCTATAATTTTTAAATTGAGGATTAATTTAATAGTGATCTGCAGAAGAAATATACTCAGAAACCTCAGGTTACAAGTGATTAACATCGTCTTCCAAATAATAAATCACAATGTATATTATTGATATAACTCTTCTGGATGTCACTATAATCAAAACTGAGGCCTTGACTACTATACAAAATTAAGTCGACTTAAGTTAAATCGATAAACAGCCAGTGGAGTAATTAAAGCAGTGGTTCATGTGCACATTGTGTTCCTTCTGTTGGTGTTGCATGTCCTCACCAGGAGCGCTTCCACTGACTGAAGTGGGACCTTGTGGGGCACTGACTCCTGAAGCCCCTCTGCCCTGGGCCTCACAGCTGGAGCTCACACACCCCACCCCACCCCACCTACCCTGGGGCTGACAGCCAACGGGCAATGTAAGTCAGTGCTACTCAAAGTGGTGGTGCGCGGACCAGTGCCGGTCTGCGAGCCATTGGCTGCCAGTCTGCGCGCACATTAGAAAAAAAAAATTGCCAGTCCCCCACATCAGATAGCTTGAGAAGCACTGATGTAAGTAACGCACTGTCTACACAGACACTGCGTCACCCTAACTATGTTGACCTAAGCACTATGCCTCTCACAGAGGTGGGGTTATTAAGTCAATGTAGTGGGCGACTTACATGGGGGGGAAGGGGCGGGGAGCACCAATGTAGTGTAGACACTGACAGAGTTAAGTTGACTTAAGCTGCCTTACATTCACCTAACTCTGTAGTGTAGACCAGTCCCAAGAATGCTGTGTTCCTTTTCCCATCACAAATGCACCATGTGTACATTGCACTGTACTCTGTTTGGCTTTCCTGCAAGACTTCAGGGGGAGGAATAAAACAATAATTCCAGACCAGTTATGAGCCTGATTCTGCAGCCCCTCTGTATGTTAAAGGCCCATTGAGCTCCATGGGAGTTCAGCTTGTGCAGGAGTTATGGAATGCATCTGTAAATGTACAACATTAAAAGTATATGGTAATTATTGAAAATTATTATAAAACTGAAAGGAGAAGGAGGTGTAGCCTTGTGGCCTGACCACAGGGGTGGAAGCCAGAAACCCCCGATTTCTAATCCTAGCTGAGTCAGTTCTGACACAGTTTTCCTTTGAGACTTTGCAACATCTTGCCTCTTGGTCTCAGTTTCTCCATCTGAGAATGGGTATAGTAATACTCACCTGCCTCAGGATACTGTGAAAGTTAGTTAGGGAGAGATTGTGACTAGGCCAACACACATCCACAGTGGAGTAAAAAGCCCTCTACCTGGGCTACCCAGACGTTGGGTGCAGGTACACGGGAGTAAGCAGAGCTACATGCCTGCTTTATACTCTCCCTGGAGCAAGAGGGCAAGGAAAATGATGTATTATGGGTAAATGTTTTAGTTCTCTAAATGTGTGGATGGGATGGGCATCATTATTAAATGAGGAAGAAGGGCAGGATAGAGAGAGGGAAGGAGAGGAGGTTTCGGGCAACAAAAAGGTAAAAAAAGTTTTACGAGAAATAACGCATGCATACACCCACCTGAGCTTCCTTCCCTTTTATCACTGGACTCATATGAGCTCCCCTGGTCCTTAGCAGGGCTTGCACAGTCTCTTTTCCCAACAGGTCGAGGATATCCAGGACTTCTTTCCTGTTCCAGGCAGGAGCATGTCTAGTAGCTCTGTGAATGTGCAAGTGGCATGGATGGATGCTCACAAAGGTGGGCTAGTTGGTGTAGTGTAGACCAGGCCTTACACTCTCCCTGGAGCAGGAAGCCAGGAATCAGCAGGGTACTGGCCTCCAAGAGCCAGCATGGTTAGGAGAAATAAGATGGAGCTGGAGGGGAACTGGCTCTTTTCTTCCGTGTTGCTGCTAGTGCTGTACCTTACTATGGACTGCATCCCTGAGATACAATTTAGTCCTTAATGTTTCTAAAGTACTTCAGAAGGACCTGCTGCCACTCCCATTGAAGTCAAAGGAATTGGGATAAATCCACAAGTTCAGAAGATTGCTATTCACAGGGACTGAAATGAAAGTGGAGAAGCTTAGGCTCAGATCCACAAAGGGACTCAGGTGACCAACTCCCAGATTTAGGCACCTAAATCCCAGTCTTAGACTCCACTGCGATCCACAAAACTCCCATTTGGCTGCTGACTAACTCTGTATGTGCCTAATTTCACTCAGAGCCTAAATTTTCAGGATCAAAGTTCCCTAGGCACCTATGTTGCGGTCTCACTCTAGGCATCTGAAAACCTATCTCATGCCTAAGCCCCAGTGCAATCTACAAATCAGGGGAAGATAAGCAGATCCATTAGGTATGCTCGGAGCAGGTCTATTGGATCAGGCGTCATTAAAAATCCAGCTAAGGGAGGTGGTGATGTCATCCAATTTATAAATTTTAACCCAGTGGTTAGCATACTCACCTAGGATGTGGGAGACCTAGGGTTGAATTTTCCCTTCTGCCTGAGGGGGAGAAAGGAAACCCCAGGTCAAATCCTATCTCTAAGGGGACCACACCTACGACTGAACTATGGGATACTTTCATGTGGGGCTCCCTCACTCTCGCTCCTGTTGAAGCTGTTCCACCGGGTATAAATAATTAAATAGTCACTAGAGCAGGAAGACTGGACCCTGGGTCTCCCACAGCACCAGGAGGATACTCTAAGTAATTCTCACTTTCTTTCTTTGGCCCAATGGCTACTTAAGGATTTATACATAGTGGAACAGCTTCAATAGACAAGATTGAGGGAAATCTATATCAAAATGTTCCATAGCTCAGTGGTTAGACCACACTCCTGAGAGGTGGGAGACCCCTCCTCAAATCCTTTCTCACCTGCAAGCAGAGGGGGGAATTCCTATATCCTGGGTGAGTGCTCTGACCCCTGGGCTAAAAGTCATCAAGTGAGTGACAGCATTTTCTCCTCCAGCTGTTTTGCATGGAGTGAGGCAGGCTCCTCACTCATTTGCATAAGAAAAGACTTAGTTGCCTAAGGCTCCTGACTCCAGGAGAAGGGCTCCTGGCTGTGGATTGCAAGCAGAGACAGGCGTCTCCCTGCAGCCCAGGCTTAGGCGCATAACTCTGTGAGATAGGTAGGGCTTAGGACCTCCCACTCTCATTGGTATCTCCCATTGGCTAGTTTAGGAGGATCCCCACCTACCATGCTGACTTTTGTGGATCCCATTCTAAGGTGCCTGTCTCTTTCTGTGCATTGAATAAGGGAGCTAAGGCACCTAACTCAGGCTTTGTGGATCCCAGTGTTGCGCCAATGTTTTTCTAGGCACCTATAAGTGAGGCATTGCAACATACAGAGGTGCCAGAACAGGGTAGGCCAGGGGGCCCATGGCCCCATCACTTTGGGGAGAGGGGCCTGAGAGGAGCGACTGGAGTGGGGGCAGGGCCTCAGAGGAAGAGGTGGCATGCGGGGGGCTGGGGTCACAGTTCGGGTGCCAATGACCCCCTTTTAGGGACTTTGTCGCCCCTGGCAACATCTAAGTCCCTTTATGGATTAGGGCCTGAATTTTTTTAATTTATAGAAAGATTTACTGTGAACAACTTTTTTATTCTTTGCAGGTGCAGAGTACATTTATAGCCAACATGCCACTCCCATAAAACACACCAACTACATAGTGCTGAAATATGGCTGCCATGAACAGGTGTGATCTGATGGAACAGGTAAATAAAAGTTCAATAAAACCTTTTTGTCTCAGTGAGCCTAGTTAGCAATGAGTTTTTGGGTAAGTTCCTGGTCCTTGGTAGAGGAGTTGAAGGAGATCTAGAGATGTAAGAAATCTGGAGGGTCTTTTTGATTTTATTTACTTTCATATTTTTAAAATCTTTCAAAGCATTGACAGGATATCTGTCACCTAACCTCTCCAAATATTAAAATTATTACAGCCACACAAACAAAACACACCTATAATACCAATAAATGTTACTTTTCTTTTCCAGTGCTCTGAACTTCTTGGGGCTATTCCATGAGCTAAACAATGTGTTTACATTTGTAAAGAAGGGAATTATACTAAATTAAAAACTCTCTCTATATGTAAGTTATAGATTCAAGGGTTATATTATAGGGTAGGGCTAAACAAAACTTTCTCTGTCAACTTTTTTCAAATGGAAAATTGGGGTTTCAACCAAATGAAAATTTTTTCAGAAAGTATCTGCTGTCCTCAGACTTTAAATTTTTCACTAAAAAACCAAAAACCTGAAAACCAAAGCCAAAATTTTTTGGGTTTTGCCTGAAAATGTTTTGGTTTTTCAATAAAAAGTTAAAAATATATATTTTCTAGAAAATATTTCATAGTGCATTACAGTGAGCGATTTTAAAAAATGAGACAATGCTTTCCAGAGGTAGGTGGAATTCTTATCCTGACATGAAAGGAAACAAGGACAGGGTCTGTCTTGTGGTTAAAAATCTGAACAAGGAGTCTGGCACTCTATGGTCTGTACCCCTCTCTATCACAGTGTTCTTTTGTGACCTTCAGGAAGTCAGTTGACCTCTCTGTGCCTTGGTTTTCCCATCTTGAAAATGGGGGTAAATACAGGGCTGTTGTGAGGTTCAGTATGTTGAGATTCTTGGATAGAAATCTGCTATATAATGCAGAATTTTGAAATTTTTTGATGAAAATAATTGCATATATTTTTTGCAAAAAAATTATCCCATTTTTGATCAGCCCTACTCTGAGTCCAAAGCATTAGACAAAATACAAGTAGAAAGCTCAGTCCTCAGTTGTGAATTCTGTTTTTGTGCTGCTGAGGCAGTGCAGAGCAGCCAGAAAGCTGACCTAAAAATGACAGCCAAGGATTCCCCCCATCACAAGGGAATCCTTGCATGGCACAAAGCTGACATAGCTGGCTCTATACCACACCCTTTCCTGGTACAGAAGTTTTTTGGGGAAGGGGTAGAGGTATGACAAGATTCTTTATGCTCCAGATCAATTGCCACAGCTGCTGACTTTAGGTAGTGTAACTTAGAGCAGCCCTGAAGCTGCTCTAAATTATGCTGAGAGTCTTTTCAGCCCCCCATTTGGCCTAGAATCATGAGCAGAAAGGTGGCGGGGAGCACCCCTTTCACCCTCTCCTGCATATTATTGAACCGAGACAGAGCAGATTTAAGAACTGTACTTTAAAAGCAATAAAACAGAAATTCATATACCCAATTGTACGTAGAAGACGGGTCTAAGGAATGAAGAGAAAATTAAGTCAGAATGGGTCAAATTCTGTTATCATAATTTCATTATCTTTATTTCATTGGAAGCACACCACATTTACACCAGCATAACTGAGGTCAGACTTTGGCCTTCTGAATTCAGGATGCATTCTGCCTGATACTTTAAACTCTGTTAGAAATCTGGTTCTTTTCCAAGCATTTGAAATACTAGGATATAGTAATAATATTGATCACTCTCGCTCTTTCTTCTTTCTCTGAACCATGGACAATGGCTTTTTCATGTGATCTTAGGACATTTAAGGAAGTTGTTCACAAATGTTAGGGAGGAATCTGTTGAGCTTTGATTATGGCAATTTATGTAATACAGATCTTCCATTTCACTAACATCGTGTCTCAAATGATTAACAAACACATGAGAGCCAGCCCTGAGGTCTTCTGGTGACTCTATGTGCTTCCCAGCAGTGAAACATTTGAATTTGATTCCCCAGCCACACACCCTCACCTTAGAGGCAGTGTGCTCAGCCTCTTGGGCAAGGAATGTGTCTCATTGCTCACATGATACACACAGTGGAAATATGGGAGGGTCCCTTCCTTAGTCAGCCCTCCTCACTCACCCCATTGCATGAGATGTTTGCAGATGCAATTGGGTGCCTTTAGCAGCCCAGTCTTGCATCTCAACAGCAGCTGTAAATTGGTAAATTCCCAGTTCTATTATAAGGCTTCAAATCAGGGCACTGGAGAAATGCGGAGAACATTAACATAAGAATGAGTCTGACTTTGTAATACTTCACAGCAGTGTACACAGGAACAGGCAGAAACACTTAGTAACTTATCAGGATCAACTACTTTAGGGATCCCTAGGTCCCCATTAGTAATAGTTGCAAAATTTCTTGTTACAAACATAGGAGAAAAGTAGAGGGATGCTTCATGTAACTTAGGTTTATTTGTCAGAGAGCAAGGCTCTGTGAGTAAAACAGCAAACTGGTGATTGTCCTAATGCTTCAAACAAGCTAGAGGCCAGATTTGCTAAAGCTGGCAGAGGGCAGTGCAAATTTCACCACCTTACACCAGCAGTACCCCCTTTACACCATGAGACATTTAACCCTTGCACAGGCAGTTGGTGTTTCTACTGTCATCCTCCCACACGCTCTCTGCGGAAGATTAAGAATAGCTTTAAGTTCCACTAAAGGCTCTTTAGATGCTCTGCCAAATAGCCACTGAGGAGATGAATGGATTCTTCCTTTTTTGCCTCCTTTCCTTCCAGCTCTAGCCACTTTTGGATGGTACTGGCCTTCTGAATCTCCCACCTCCACAGGAGGAAGGCTGCAGCTTTTTGTGCCCTCACAACGTCTTCCTTTGGAGTTTCCACCAGCAAGATCTATGCTGGAGTTTACATCTGCAGAAGTCATCATGTGGTGCTGTGTTTGTTTGCTTGCTGAGGAAGTATCCGAGCGTGTGTTTGCTGGGGGGGCAGTGTGAGAGCCTGAGTGAGTGTCTGATTGGCTGCTAGCCTGCAGGGGGCGGGCAGTAGGGTGTCTGTTTGTTTGCGACAGGGAAGCCTGGCTGTTTAAAAATAGCCAGAGCTTCGCGAACCAGCTGAGCGGCGGAGAACCAGCTGAGCAGCGGGGACAGCAGAGCAGCACACAGCAGGAGTTTGCCTGGGAGTTCACCTGGAGGGAGCCCAGTGAGGCTTACGTCTTGCAAACTGCTCTGAGGAAGCTCATAGTAGGAAGGTGATATGGAAGGGGGGGGTTCAGCTGTTGTGACCTGCACTGGATGTGCCATGTTTGTCTTTCTTCCACAGGACAGAAGCGACTTTGTCTGTACAAAGTGCAAGCTGGTCTCCATATTGGAAGAGAAGATTGAAGGTCTGGAGCAACAGATAACAACCCTGCGTTGCATACGGGAAACTGAGGATTTCCTGGACGAAACTCAGGATAGGCTTCTAGGGGCACAAAGCTCTACAGATATAGAGCAGGTTGCACAGAGGAGCCAAGAGACCAGTGAAGAAGCTTGGCAACATGTGACCTCCAGAAGAGGTAAGCGGAATGTCCGGGTTCCAGTAACACAGACACAGGTAACTAACCGCTTTCATGTTCTCTCCACAGGTATCGTTGCGGAGAGTGGACCAGATGATATGTCTGGGGCGAGAAAGCAGAAGGAGACTCCGCTGGTTGGAAGGCATGAGATGCGCTGTCCTGAGGTTGGGGGTTCCACGACCACCACCCCCAAGAGGAGAAGGCGGGTGGTGGTGGTCGGGGACTCTCTCCTCCGGGGGACTGAGTCATCTATCTGCCGCCCTGACCGGGAAAACCGAGAAGTCTGCTGCTTGCCAGGGGCTAAGATTCGTGATGTGACGGAGAGACTGCCGAGACTCATCAAGCCCTCGGATCGCTACCCCTTCCTGCTTCTCCACGTGGGCACCAATGATACTGCCAAGAATGACCTTGAGCGGATCACTGCGGACTATGTGGCTCTAGGAAGAAGAATAAAGGAGTTGGAGGCGCAAGTGGTGTTCTCGTCCATCCTCCCCGTGGAAGGAAAAGGCCTAGGTAGGGAGCGTCGAATCGTGGAAGTCAACGAATGGCTACGCAGATGGTGTCGGAGAGAAGGCTTTGGTTTCTTTGACCATGGGATGGTGTTCCATGAAGGAGGAGTGCTGGGTAGAGACGGGCTCCATCTTACGAAGAGAGGGAAGAGCATCTTTGCCAGCAGGCTGGCTAACCTAGTGAGGAGGGCTTTAAACTAGGTTCACCGGGGGAAGGAGACCAAAGCCCTGAGGTAAGTGGGAAAGCGGGATACCGGGAGGAAGCACAGGCAGGAATGTCTGTGAGGGGAGGGCTCCTGCCTCATACTGGCAATGAGGGGCGATCAACAGGTTATCTCAAGTGCTTATATACAAATGCACAAAGCCTTGGAAACAAGCAGGGAGAACTGGAGGTCCTGGTGATGTCAAGGAACTATGACGTGATCGGAATAACAGAGACTTGGTGGGATAACTCATATGACTGGAGTACTGTCATGGATGGTTATAAACTGTTCAGGAAGGACAGGCAGGGCAGAAAAGGTGGGGGAGTAGCACTGTATGTAAGGGAGCAGTATGACTGCTCAGAGCTCCGGTACGAAACTGCAGAAAAACCTGAGTGTCTCTGGATTAAGTTTAGAAGTGTGTGCAACAAGAGTGATGTAGTGGTGGGAGTCTGCTATAGACCACCGGACCAGGGGGATGAGGTGGATGAGGCTTTCTTCCGGCAGCTCACGGAAGCTACTAGATCGCATGCCCTGATTCTCATGGGTGACTTTAATTTTCCTGATATCTGCTGGGAGAGCAATACAGCGGTGCATAGACAATCCAGGAAGTTTTTGGAAAGCGTAGGGGACAATTTCCTGGCGCAAGTGCTAGAGGAGCCAACTAGGGGGGGTGCTTTTCTTGACCTGCTGCTCACAAACCGGGTAGAATTAGTGGGGGAAGCAAAAGTGGATGGGAATCTGGGAGGCAGTGACCATGAGTTGGTTGAGTTCAGGATCCTGACGCAGGGAACAAAGGTAAGCAGCAGGATACGGACCCTGGACTTCAGGAAAGCAGACTTCGACTCCCTCAGGGAACGGATGGCCAGGATCCCCTGGGGGACTAACTTGAAGGGGAAAGGAGTCCAGGAGAGCTGGCTGTATTTCAAGGAATCCCTGTTGAGGTTACAGGGACAAACCATCCCGATGAGTCGAAAGAATAGTAAATATGGCAGGCGACCAACTTGGCTTAATGGTGAAATCCTAGCGGATCTTAAACATAAAAAAGAAGCTTACAAGAAGTGGAAGGTTGGACATATGACCAGGGAAGAGTATAAAAATATTGCTCGGGCATGTAGGAATGTTATCAGGAGGGCCAAATCGCACCTGGAGCTGCAGCTAGCCAGAGATGTCAAGAGTAACAAGAAGGGTTTCTTCAGGTATGTTGGCAACAAGAAGAAAGCCAAGGAATGTGTGGGCCCCTTACTGAATGAGGGAGGCAACCTAGTGACAGAGGATGTGGAAAAAGCTAATGTACTCAATGCTTTTTTTGCCTCTGTTTTCACTAACAAGGTCAGCTCCCAGACTGCTGCGCTGGGCATCACAAAATGCGGAAGAGATGGCCAGCCCTCTGTGGAGATAGAGGCGGTTAGGGACTATTTAGAAAAGCTGGACGTGCACAAGTCCATGGGGCCGGACGAGTTGCATCCGAGAGTGCTGAAGGAATTGGCGGCTGTGATTGCAGAGCCACTGGCCATTATCTTTGAAAACTCGTGGCGAACCGGGGAAGTCCCGGATGACTGGAAAAAGGCTAATGTAGTGCCAATCTTTAAAAAAGGGAAGAAGGAAGATCCTGGGAACTACAGGCCAGTCAGCCTCACCTCAGTCCCTGGAAAAATCATGGAGCAGGTCCTCAAAGAATCAATCCTGAAGCACTTGCATGAGAGGAAAGTGATCAGGAACAGCCAGCATGGATTCACCAAGGGAAGGTCATGCCTGACTAATCTAATCGCCTTTTATGATGAGATTACTGGTTCTGTGGATGAAGGGAAAGCAGTGGATGTATTGTTTCTTGACTTTAGCAAAGCTTTTGACACGGTCTCCCATAGTATTCTTGTCAGCAAGTTAAGGAAGTATGGGCTGGATGAATGCACTATAAGGTGGGTAGAAAGCTGGCTAAATTGTCGGGCTCAACGGGTAGTGATCAATGGCTCCATGTCTAGTTGGCAGCCGGTATCAAGTGGAGTGCCCCAAGGGTCGGTCCTGGGGCCGGTTTTATTCAATATCTTCATAAATGATCTGGAGGATGGTGTGGATTGCACTCTCAGCAAATTTGCGGATGATACTAAACTGGGAGGAGTGGTAGATACGCTGGAGGGGAGGGATAGGATACAGAAGGACCTAGACCAATTGGAAGATTGGGCCAAAAGGAATCTGATGAGGTTCAATAAGGATAAGTGCAGGGTCCTGCACTTAGGACGGAAGAACCCAATGCACAGCTACAGACTAGGGACCGAATGGCTAGGCAGCAGTTCTGCAGAAAAGGACCTAGGGGTGACAGTGGACGAGAAGCTGAATATGAGTCAGCAGTGTGCCCTTGTTGCCAAGAAGGCCAATGGCATTTTGGGATGTATAAGTAGGGGCATAGCGAGCAGATCGAGGGACGTGATCGTTCCCCTCTATTCGACATTGGTGAGGCCTCATCTGGAGTACTGTGTCCAGTTTTGGGCCCCACACTTCAAGAAGGATGTGGATAAATTGGAGAGAGTCCAGCGAAGGGCAACAAAAATGATTAGGGGAATGGAACACATGAGTTATGAGGAGAGGCTGAGGGAGCTGGGATTGTTTAGCCTGCAGAAGAGAAGAATGAGGGGGGATTTGATAGCTGCTTTCAACTACCTGAAAGGGGGTTCCAAAGAGGATGGCTCTAGACTGTTCTCAATGGTAGCAGATGACAGAACGAGGAGTAATGGTCTCAAGTTGCAGTGGGGGAGGTTTAGATTGGATATTAGGAAAAACTTTTTCACTAAGAGGGTGGTGAAACACTGGAATGCGTTACCTAGGGAGGTGGTAGAATCTCCTTCCTTAGAGGTTTTTAAGGTCAGGCTTGACAAAGCCCTGGCTGGGATGATTTAACTGGGAATTGGTCCTGCTTTGAGCAGGGGGTTGGACTAGATGACCTTCTGGGGTCCCTTCCAACCCTGATATTCTATGATTCTATTCTATGATTCTATGCTGCAACCATCCTCTTGGCCAACAGTGTGGGGATTGAACTGGAGACTTCTAAAGCAAAAAAAGCAGCTACGGCTGGTGCCAGGGCTGTGTGTGTTACAGCTGTACCAGCTCTGCAGAGGCTGCAGACTTATTTAACCTCTGCAGAGCTGGTACAGCTGTAACACACACTTACCAGTAGCTTACACTACCTCTGTGGCTCGAACTGGTTTCCGCCACAGCTTGTATGAAAAACTGCTGCAAAGACTGTTCAAAAACAGTAGTGCATAATCTTGTGCTCCTGACATGGCATAGACAGTGTAGTTGTGCAGGTAGACAAGGGAGGGGGCCCATGGGAGTACAGCATTGCCATAAAGAGAGGTTGAGGATTAAGGAGGGCACAAGCTGCCTGGGAACACCAAGCAAATGTAACCTCCTATAAACAAAAGCACTTAGTGGCATATGCAGGCAGATAGAAGGGATGTGATGGGGATAGGAATGAGGGAGAACAGGAACAACAACGGGAAACCAGGACACTCACCCAAGCACAGAACAAACCAGCCAGCACCTACTTCTGTGTTTGCTTTGGGACTGTATGAGGTAAAGGGAAGTGCTTTATGCTTGGTCTCATATCTTGCTAAAAGTATCACAAAAGTACTCTCAAACATATTTTAATTGTTGTTGCCACTCCTCCAATTCACATCCTAGCTTTTCCAACATTAGAAAGGTGTGGTAGGCCAGTTTCATATTAGAGAAGGAAGAAAGGCACTTTTTAATACAAAATAGTCACAAAAAGTCTGAAAGTTCAGTACAAAGCATTGCCGCTAGGTGTGTTTTGTGATTTTTTTATTTAATAATCAGTACAGTTACAATGACCAGTGCTAAGCCAGAAGGCCTTTAAACACATGAATGTGCACAAGTGTGTGTGTCTGTGTGTGTAATGCTTTAAGGAATGTATAAATGACTTGAATCGCTTTCAAGGACACGACTACCTTTTTGATCAAAGCCATCATTGTACATCTCATTATGACAAAGCAAAGTGCAAGTACCAGATCACAAGACTAACTTTCTCTGTAAGTAATTTGAGGACAGGTGTACATAAATTTTAAAACAAAAAACTGGCAGACATTTAAATTGTGCAGTTTACTTTGAAAACATTAATGTTTGACTTATCTTGAGAAGTCTTAAGAAATAATAACTTTGATCTTAAGAATAACTTGTAATATGAGATCTGCTGCAATCCCCAGGTCAGTTATGATGCCATAAGTATAATGTCAGAAGTAAAACAAATAAACATATCACTAATTTATCTAGAAGGCACCTAATAAGCAAGGCTCATGGAAAATTGCAATAAAGATATGGTCCTGAGGTCCCTTCCAACCCTGATATTCTATGATTCTACAGTAGTTGCATATCATTTTCTGCAAAAATTGATGGGGAACTGCTACATTGGTCCCATCTCATTGATTTTTTTCCAGTAAGATGTTCTGTGCCTTCTTAAAAAGAAAAGGAGGACTTGTGGCACCTTAGAGACTAACAAATTTATTAGAGCATAAGCTTTCGTGAGCTACAGCTCACTTCATCGGATGCATACAGTGGAAAATACAGTGGGGAGATTTTATATACACAGAGAACATGAAACAATGGGTGTTACCATACAGACTATAACAAGAGTGATCAGGAAAGGTGAGCTATTACCAGCAGGAGAGCGGGCTGGGGGGGGAGGGGAGCGAGAGGCGGAACCTTTTGTAGTGATAATCAAGGTGGGCCATTTCCAGCAGTTGAAAAGAACGGGAGTGGGGGGTGGGAGGGAGAGGAATAAACAAGGGGAAATAGTTTTACTTTGTGTAATGACACATCCACTCCCAGTCTTTATTCAAAAACACTAACTCAGGAACTTATCCTTGCAACAAAGCCCGTTGCCAACTGTGTCCACATATCTATTCAGGGGACACCATTATAGGGCCTAATCACATCAGCCACATTATCAGAGGCTCGTTCACCTGCGCATCTATCAATGTGATATATGCCATCATGTGCCAGCAATGCCCCTCTGCCATGTACATTGGCCAAACTGGACAGTCTCTATGTAAAAGAATAAATGGACACAAATCAGATGTCAAGAATTATAACATTCAAAAACCAGTCGGAGAACACTTCAATCTCTTTGGTCACTTGATTACAGACCTAAAAGTGGCAATTCTTCAACAACAAAACTTCAAAAACAGACTCCAATGAGAGACTGCTGAATTGGAATTAATTTGCAAACTGGATACAATTAACTTAGGCTTGAATAAAGACTGGGAGTGGATGTGTCATTACACAAACTATTTCCCCTTGTTTATCCCCCCCCCCACCCACACACACACTTTTCTTGTCAACTGCTGGAAATGGCCCACCTCGATTATCACTACAAAAGGTGTCCTCCCCCCTCCTGCCACCCCCCTCCCCCCCGCTCTCCTGCTGTTAATAGCTCACCTTTCCTGATCACTCTTGTTACAGTCTGTATGGTAACACCCATTGTTTCATGTTCTCTGTGTATATAAAATCTCCCCACTGTATTTTCCACTGTATGCATCCGATGAAGTAAGCTATAGCTCACGAAAGCTTATCCTCTAATAAATTAGTTAGTCTCTAAGGTGTCACAAGTACTCCTTTTCTTTTTGTGGATACAGACTAACACGGCTGCTACTCTGAAACCTGTGCCTTCTTGTGTCCAGCTAGAAATTGGCCTGAACCAAAGCTCCAAATAGAATTACACAATATGCGTCTGAATCCAAATTGGAATGTTTTTGCTGTTCTCTATTTCAGTATTAAACCTAGACAAGATCCGTAATGCTGAGCACCCCTGAATTTTGAAAACCAGATCCAGATCCAGTTTGCTGCTGATTTACGGAACACAGAAGCAGATCCGTATAGGTAAACATTTTATGTGTTATCACCTCAAAAACCACAATGGATTTTTAAATCCTCCCACTGTATCTATAGGCTTGGAAAGATTCAAGTGTTATTTGTTTATGAATTTTGATGGATAATATTGATATTTTGAAATCTATATATGTATATTTGTTTTGACTTACATTTTTCATAAATAACAGTGTGATGGTGTGTTCAGCCCTCACATGCCCTAAAAGGGCTAATGTATGCTAAAAGGGAAGCCAGTTTACCAGACAGGCCCCAGATGAGGGGAATAAGGTGGCTGCAGGGGTGAAAGTAAAATTGAACTCTTACCCATACGGGACTGGCTCTGCCCCCACCCCCCAGAAGGAGTGGGGCCTCAGTTGGAAGGGGCAGGGCTGGGGGGGGAGGGTCAGTGTCCCCAAGCCAGCCCATCCGCGCTGCCTGGCCCACACCGCCAGGACTCCAGCAGCGATTTAAAGGGCCCGGAGCTCTGGGCCCTTTTAAATCACCAGCCCCGGGGCAGCTGCTCCTTTTCCACCCCCCACTCCCCCGTCGGCAGCCGGGAGGGGCAAAAGGGGCAACGATGTTAAAATCATCTGGTACCGCTGGCCACTTTTTTTACCTGTTCTCCATACCCGCCCATATCGCCTTACTTTCACTCCTGGGTGGCTGACAGAATGAGGGAGCCCAGCTGAGGAGGAACAAGCCGGCTTGGGTTTATAAAAACTGGAAGCTAATAGCAGAGGGGGCTGCAGGGAAGTAGGGTGCAGTCACTCTCAGGAAGTAGGGAGGTGTGAGGCTGGCAAACTCAGAGGAGAGCCAGAAGGCATGGAAGCAGCTCAGGGAAAAAGCAGTAAGTCTAGGAGGGAACAGACCTTGGCTGCTGTCTAGAGGGTCCCTGAACTGGAACCTGGAGTAGAGGGTGGGCCTGGTTCCCCTGCCAGCCACAGGAGAAGTGGCATTATTAGGGTTGCCGACCCTCCTGGAATCAGGCTCAATCTCCTAGAGGCCACTGAAGCCAAACTGGGAGATTTTAGGCTGCTTAAAGTCTGGTGGCGCAGTGGGGCTAATGCAGGCTCCCTATCTGTCCGGCAGCTTCTCCTAAGAGAAGGCACAGCCAGGGGGTCTCTGCGTGCTGCCCCCACCCCGAGCAACAACACCGCAGCTCCCATTAGCTGGGAATGGGGAATGGCGGCCAATGGGAGCTGCGGGGACAGTGTTTGCAGGCAGGGGCAGCACGCAGAGTCTCCTGGTTGCCCATGAGCCTAGGAGCCACTGCTGGTCATGCCATCACTTCCAGGAGCCCACCCAAGGTAAGCACTGCCTGGCCAGAGCCTGCACCCCAAACCTCCACCTGCACCCCAATCCCCTGCCCCAGCCCCCTCCTGCACCTAAACTCCCTCCCAGAGTCTGCACCCCGAACCCTCTCCTGCACCCTTGAGCCCCTCCTGCACCCAGACTCCCTCCCAGAGACCACACCCTGAACCCCATTCTGCACCCCAACCCCCCAGCCCTGAGACCCCTTCCGCACCCAAACTCCCTCCTGGAGCCTGCACCCCTAACCCCCTCCCATACCCCAGCCCGCTGCCCCAGCTCAGCCCAGAGCCCCCTCCCACAGTCCAAACCCCTCAGCTCCAGCCCAGAGCCCACACCCCAACCCCCGTCCCAGCCCTGTGGAAGTGAGTGAGGGTGGAGAAGAGCAAGCGACGGAGGGAGGGGCTGAGGCCTTGGAGAAGGGAAAGGGCAAAGGACAGGGCAAGGGTGTTTGGGTTTATACGATTAGACAGTTGGCAACACTAGGAACTATAGAGGCAGTGAATGGGAAGACTGCCTAAGACTGCTGGTAAGGAAAGACTTTGATACATCAAGGGGGAAATATGCTTGGTGACCTGGCTGGAGGGCCAAGTCAAGAAGAGGAAACACCTACACTATAAAGTTAGGTTGATGTAAGGTAGCTTATGTCGACCTAATTATATCAGTGTACATGCTACAGCCTTGCTCCCACTGATGTAACTGCCCTACTACCCCAACACAACTCCACCTCCATGAGAGGCGCTTATGTCGGTGTAGTTAGAGTGACGCAGTGTCTGTGTAGACACATCCGGTTACTTACATGGGCTCTTGGCTGTCATTCGTCTCAATTTCACAGAGCTGTGAAATTGACAGGAAAGCCACTCACAGGTCGTCACCCCAGCAGGGGCTCCAGCTAGAGCTGGGGTTCCAGGCACGGAGCTCCCCACTGGGCAGCCAGGCTCCCAGTATGGAGCTAAGAAGTTGGGGGCAGCTGGGCTCCCAGTGGGGAGCTGAGAAGGGGAGACAGCCTGGCTCTCAACCCACCACACTGCCACTCTTAAATTGTTGGAAGCGGTCCTGGTGAGGACGTGCACCACCGTGAAAGAAGGGCAGTGTGGACATGACCCTCCGCAGTAATTACTGTGGCAGCTGTAAATCAACCTAACATAGGTCGACTTAAGTTTGAAGCATAGACATGCCCTGAGACAGCACAGTGGTAGGGCATGCAGTGAGCACAAAAGGGGGCCCCGGACCTGGGAGGAGCTAATTCCCAGAGTGGCCAGGAGGAGGCACCCCTACCAGTGTGTGGACCCTATGAGAGTTAGTGTCTTTTGTGGGTTTTAATATCTTGCTAGTGCAGAACTGCAATGACTGCAGAAGTTGTAACTGATTCAGAAATAATTTACCTGATGTTTCATAACACATTTCTTAACATTTAATAATCAACCCTAATAAAATAACTTATTCTTTCATACCGCAACAAACACACACACACCTTTTTATTAACCCACAAGACTTACTTTCACTTTTCAGACTTTCACTTACTTTCACTTTTCAGACATTTAGAATATCAGTGATGGAAATTTGTTTTCCAGGTTCTAGGCAGCACACTGCAAGCTTTATAGGGCAGGGACTGTCATTTTACTGTGTTTGTACAGTACCAAGCACAGGAGTCTTGATTGGGACTCCTGGGAGCTGCTGTCATATTAGTAATTATGTAGCAGGAGAGTGAGTTTGTGGGGCGGGGGGGGGGGGCAGAGGGTGAGAAAACCTGGATTTGTGCTGGAAATGGCCCAACTTGATGATCACTTTAGATAAGCTATTACCAGCAGGAGAGTGGGGTGGGAGGAGGTATTGTTTCATGGTCTCTGTGTGTATATAATGTCTGCTGCAGTTTCCACGGTATGCATCCGATGAAGTGAGCTGTAGCTCACGAAAGCTCATGCTCAAATAAATTGGTTAGTCTCTAAGGTGCCACAAGTACTCCTTTTCTTTTTGCGAATACAGACTAACACGGCTGTTACTCTGAAAAATGTAGCCAATATTGATTATCAGCTAAAGCCAATCTCTTTCAGCCCTATATGCCTACAGGTTGAGGCTATGGAGTGGAAATGCTGGCCCTATCACCCAGAGCACCCTGAGTAGCAGCCTGGATCAACAATCAAATAAAGGAGCAACTTATCCCATCTTTCAGGCTGGAGATAAGGCATAGGTTGAAAAGATACAAAGGATGAAAGGGGAAGGAAAACCAGTCTCCTGTAGTCTAAACAATGTGTCAGGAAAGTCCTGCTTCAGGAATGGGTGAGCAAAGGGAGGTCACCTAGACATATTGGGTGTGGGAATGTGAGTATAAAGACAAAGGGTCAAAGCATTCCTGGTTAACAAACTAGGCTTTGAACTAGTGCGGAATCCACATGCTTACTGAGACTCTTGTTTATTTGAAGGACATCTGAAAGGCTATGATAAAAGATGCTAACATCACAGGATCTGCAGCTTTCCACTTACTGTATATTTAAGTGTCCAAAACAGCGACATTCTATCTTAGCTATGTAGCACCTTTCATCCTGAAGGATCCTAAACTATACATTAGATAGAGGCTTTTATATCACAGCCCTGGGCCATGTGGAGGCACACCACTCCTGGAGGAGTACCAGAAGCTGTGCCCTACATGGGCACTGTCTCTCCAGGGCTGCTCCTTGTACACACGTGTGTAGTGGACCAGCTCATATGGCTTGTGTGGGGTGCAAGGGACACAGACATTCCTGCCTCCTAGCTTCCTTCTTTTCGGTGTCCTAGAGTGCAAGAACTACCCAGGTATGCTAACAGAAGTCAGTTCATCCATCATGGCTGGGTCCTGTTTGCATTGGAACAGGTAGCTCTGAAGCTATCTGAAGTGTGATGTTCTGCCACAAAATCCCCTCCCCCATCTTAAACCTGTGATAAATCCCAATCCCAGGGGAGCTTGTGTTGGTCTAGAAAGAGGTGGCTTGTGGGACAGAAAAATCTATTCTTTTGTGTTCCCATTAAACAAAAACCTTTTCTCACATCCATAGCCTGGCATACAGGCAATATCGTTGGCAGATGCATTTAGATTAAGTGCAGTTTGTGAAATGATTTTACTTGTTCCTGGGAAACCTATTGAGTATCGTGATAGCAGAGCACAGTATTAAACTAGTATTCTTTGATGTGCTATAAGAGGAGTGAAGAATCAAAAGGAGTGTGGGTGTCCTCCATGGGAATTTTTTTGAAAATTACTGCCATTTGCTGCAATCTGTTCTATTTCAAAGACAAAAAATGCTCTTTATGGGTATTGTTTTGTGTGCAAGGGATAATGTTATCATTATTTATTGTTTGCGTTACAGTAGCACCGAGAAGCCCCAGATGAGATCAGGTCCCCATTATGCGAGACACTGTAACAAACACATAATAAAAGACAAACTCTACCATAAAGAGATTATCTAAATAGAATAGGCAGACAAAAGGTGAAAAGGGACACAGAGGCACAGGGAAGTGGAGTGACTTACTTAAGGTAACAGGTTTCAGAGTGGTAGCTGTGTTAGTCTGTATCAGCAAAAAAGAACGAGGAGTCCTTGTGGCACCTTAGAGACTAACAAATTTATTTGAGCATAAGCTTTCGTGGAAATTTGTTAGTCTCTAAGGTGCCACAAGTACTCCTCGTTCTTTTTACTTAAGGTAATCACAGATCAGTGGTTGAACTGGTAATAGAATGCAGGTCTCCTGACTCCCTCTGATGTGCCCTATCCATGAGACCACAGTGCCTCCTGTCGTAACTTGGCTGGCAGTAATCTAACTTTTATTTTTCTCAGGTATTTCTAAGTTTTTGGTGTCTAAGGCCTGATTGCAAGCTTGATCCTTCAAAGGAAGGAGACTGTTTTTAACAGATTGGGGATCAAGGCCTTAGTCTTCTCTGCCAAGAAATATTTAGCAGTGTCCAGAGAGGGACAGACTTAATCAGAGGCAGCTAAATCATTCCATCATTCCCTTTAATTTGATAGTGACATTTTAACAGGGAACTATGGAAGTCTCAAAGATCTAACCTATCACCTACCAATATGAAATACTACTAATAAAAACTATGGAATAGATAGTTATACTCAACCTCAAGAGCAGAACTCTTCATCAGCATTCTGTATCTTCATAGGAAATCTTTAGCAGAACTCATCCTTTAGTTTCAGGTTTCATTCATTGTGAATACTTCACACATTGCATCTGCTATCCCAGATTTCACTAGTAGCATTCATGATTTAAATAGAAAATCTGATGCTAAATATCTTAAAGATATTACTGCTTACTGGAGTGCATTTGAAATTACACTATGCTAAAAGCTGTTTACTGTAAGTAACTGTCAAAGTATCTAACATAACGGACAAATCTAGTCCAGGGTGGGAAGACCTCATGACCCTGAGGACCAGTGGAATAGCTAAGCAACATCCTCATTCTAATTCCATAATAGCTTTATGAATTTGCCTTGCTCCCACCTGGAAAGGAGGATTTCTATGCTCCAGATTGACTGGAACAAGAGAGTCATGAATTTGCAGGGCAGTGTCGACACCTGGCTGATTTACAACAGTGGGAAAATAGTGTCTCTCTCTCTCTCTCTCTCAACTCCTCTCACAGCATAGCCCTCTGCCAGGCAGGCCAAGGTTTTATATTTAAAATTTGAAGGTGCAGGACAAAGAAAATACAATAATAACTACATACACAAGATGACCTCTCTCTGCACTCCTTGCACTTTTATATAGCTGCTCAAACTTAGGAGAGCTTAACTTAGAAAAGGCTGGATGTATGTAGTTCAGAAAAGGTTTAGGAGACGCTGGCTGCCCTATTCCTATAAGTTCTCTTGGTAGCTAGTCTGCAGATTGCAGAGCACAAAGTCTGAGCAGTTCCCTGCTCTCCAAGATGTAGGTTGGTTGCCAAGACAGTAGTTTACTTGAACTGGAGGAAAGCTTTCAATATCTCACAGGGGGAAGTAAATGAAAAATTGATGCAGACATAATGCAGAATTAAAATAGCTGGGTTAAATGCTTTGAGAGGAAAATTTGAGCTGCACAGAGCATGCTCTTAATCATTTTGGGAGAAAATGATTGTCTTCTGGTTGCATGCCTGCTATATCATAATGTGGTGAGAAATAGTACCAGAAATGCATTAGTTATTACAATTGATAAAAACATTTAAAAAATCAGCTCTGAATATTTGTTCCAAAACCCTAACTACAGTTTAAAAGACTGGAGGGGGAAAGGATTATTTTCTGCTATGTACAAATGCTCTGAAATTAAATGCTGATACTGCTCTTGTTGCACACCCCTATATGAAAGGAGCAGCACTTGTAAATGTTATAGCCTTGTAAATACAGCACCGGATCTCATGATAATTTTACACGGATTACAGGGACCTAATAATTCAGGAGCAGCTGTAACTTTTACTGCCAAAATAGTAGCTGACATACCGCTTGAGTCTGGTTTAAATTTGTGGTACCTGACCTGGTTTTTTGGCATTTTTTCCCAAAGGTGGGGGAAAAAAAAATCTGGAATTTCTAAAATCAAAACCATGCTTCCAATAATGTTCCCTAAAGAGGAACCATTTTGAAGACAAACCATAACTAATGCTATCATCAGCTCTTCATTATAGCTGATTTGCATATGGGGCCATTAAATAAATGGCTCTACTTCCAGTAGTAGTATGTATTGACTGGGCAGTTTTGCCAGTGTAGATACAGCCTAACAGCAGAGTAGAATGACATATACCAAGTTCATCCTTAAAATTATCTGCATTTTCCCCTATTTGTATGTGTTAATAAAAACAACTTATAGTACAGGTATGACCCATGGCACTTTTAATCCAAGAAATGTGTGAAATGCTTTACAGATGGGGTCACACCACAAAGCTCTGATCCAGAACCATATGGAATTTGATTCAGAGGTCAATGAGAACTGTGGTTCCTCAGCACATCTAAGTAATCAGACACAAGGCATCTCAGGTTGAACATCCAAAAACTGAGGCACACAAGTGGCTACTGTTGAAAATTTGACTGCATGTTACTAAAAGCAGTTTCTGTCTATTTGTATGGTCTCTCAAGAGGTTATAAACTCCACATGGCACTGATGCAGAAGTTTATAAACACCACATGATCCCAAGAGAGAATTTACAGGCCCTGAGGTAGACCGAACAATTGTGGGTGCTGCAAGCATAAAATTACATGGGAGTGCCTGGTCTGGGTGGACCACAGGGGGAGAACTACAAAGAGCAACAATACCATTAATTGTGGTTGCATTTGCTACCATTTAGACATCTAGTCACCTGAGAATGACTGCTAATCTGATACTCAGACAGCTACATGTTAATCTTTGCTGCAAATACTAACTGTGGAGGTAAAATTTGTGCCCACAAATATGGAAACCAGGTTTAAAAAAATCAGACTCCAACTCTGTATTTTTACATGCTAAAATAATTAGAAAGTAATTACTTAGCTTTGAATTTCAAAGCTTTCTAAGGTTTGTGGGTTGTTTTATTTTAAAGTCTGTTCTCCCATCTTGCTTTACCCAGTGCCAGGGGAATCCCCAGTTGAGCATTTAGGCCAACTTTAAAGCTGTCAGAGCAGAGCAGAGCAACTTGTCAAGTGGGCCAAGGGTCTGCCCTAAGGGCTAAACTAACTAAATAAAAAACTAAAACACCAGTGACAAGTTGATAGGAGGAATAAATCCAAAAGTTAACATTTCCTTTTTGCCATGGATTTAGGCCATATCTCTAAAATAACCAAAGGAAGCGTTCAGCAGTTTAGAAAGGAAGATAATGCACAGCAGAGTCATAAGAATCAAGGAAACAATGTCTGAGAGGTTTGGCTCAGACCAGCACTTCAGGGGGCATTTTTTAAAATTTAAAGATTGTTTAATGAATTGGGGGGGGGGGGGGTGGAACTGCTAGGTTGGCAGTCCTGAAGGCTTATGAGTTCTGTACCCACAGAACTACATCTGGAACTAAAGTAACTAGTAAACCAGTCTCAACTTTGGAAAATTTGCATGCAAATTTAATAATGTGGGACTCTCCAACAGTCTGCAATCAGTTTGGATAAGCATCCCTATTTTGAATACTTCTCTGAACTAACAAAATATATTGAGGCCCCCTCCAGGCCTTGCAGTTTTTAGTCCTCACACAATCTCCCTTCTCACAACGTACCCATTCTGTGTGGTATTATCTTCTTTGGGGGGACTGGTAGCTGCTACCCCCGTTCATGATCTTTGGTGGAAGCCAGGCCCATTCCACTTCTAGAGCATATCTGCCTCCTCCCAGGCAGGTTTAAAAAAAAAAAAAAAGAGTTAAAATGTTTTCTTCTGACCCTGCTGAGATCCCGGGCTAAGATACCCCAGTTGGGGATCCAGAAGAAATACCATGCAACTTCATCTTATTTTATTAATATTGTTATATGTATTTATGAATTACCCATCGTTATAGTACCTGGGCATATTTATAAGATATAAAATTTATGGAAAACACAACATATCCCCCAAAATAAGCATCTATTATGTGGTCCCTGCTCATCATATTGAACAAGATAACCTTAGACGAGGGAAACCTATACAGCAGGCTAAGCAACAGAACATTTCATAACCAGCAGTTAATGGAAGAGATACATACAATGAGATGCATCTTGCACTACAATCTAAAGATGGCCAGGCTCAAGGCATGTTTCTGGTAAGAGTGAATTCCATAGATAAAGGGGCTGCTGCCAAGAACACCATGTTTCATCTGTGAGGTAAAGCATTCCTGCGAAACATAGGATGAGGAGGAGGGGAAGGTCCACAGAGATTACCTTTTTATTTCTGGAGTAACTGGGACCAAGACTACTTACCATATATAGATAGTTATGAAGTTACCAACACAGTGAATTTCACCCAGCACAGAACTGGCAACAAGTGCAGAGCCTGGAGCACAATCTCACATGAAGTGATGCCTAACCAACCCATCTTGAAAAAGTGCCATGAAGCACTGCAGTGAAATGTCTACAAGCCATGCACATACCATTTACATGGAAACCCTCTTTCATCTTGTGACTAATATTTCTCAGAGGTTTACATACAGCACAGGAAGTGACAATAGACTCTTCTCCACATCACTCTGCTAATGTGCCTCTCAACTCCATTCTGAAGAAAGCCCCTCTATTGCCTTCAGACCATTCAGTCCTTGGTTTTTCATCAAAAAGGGCTAGATTCAGAGGTGGCAAAATTGCAGGGCCACTTTTAATACTCACTACACCAGGCACACTGGGAATGCCCCAGAACCCAGGAGATAAATGGTTTTGTAACAGGAGTCCCAACAGGACTGCCAGAAAATTACCAAGGGAGGGGGAGAGTAATTTTCACAGACTGATATATCAGAAAATTACCAGCAGGTGGCACTGAAGAACTAGTGAAAAAAATATCTAAAGCATACATACAAAGGACTGTTTTATAGGTTTTTCTAACACTGATGGTAGTTTTCATTCTGTATCCAAGTGTATTGCAGCTATAATGTGTAAGGTTTATTTGGCATGATTTATTATTTGGATTTTATGTGACTCATCACACAGTAAGTGACAAGGATTTTTGAGATGGGTCTGGATCCCTAAATCTCTGACTTTGACTCAGAGTTGCTGAGTTTTCTTTAATTTTCCTCCCAGTTTGAGTGAGTAAATATGTAATCAAGCTGTCACAGGGCAGCTGGCCTCTGTAACTGAAGTAGGTTCAGCTCATCTGTGCCAGAACAGGTGCTCCCAACTGGGTCACTTAGAGGAGCTTTGCTGCACCTGAAGGTATAAAGGGTCAGAGAGCGACCCAGTGAGAGATAACTGGCTGAGGGAGTGAGAGTGCAAGCAAGCAAGCAAGGAGCCCTGGCCCTGGGAGGGAAGGTTATGAGAGTCAGAGATGTAAAGCATGAGCAGAGGAACTCTTTTGGCTGTTTACATTTGGATAATAAAAACCTGCCCCAAAGAGACTGAGGGCATGGCAGTGAATCCTTAACAAGCTGGGGAGAGGCCCTGTCTTGTGAAAGAGAGTGGAGAATTAGAACTCTCCAGGATTGTTCTGGAGTCTCCAGGAAATAAAGATCACTCTTTAATTAAAGGTTATGTCATGTGATGAAACCTCCAGGAATACATCCGGCCAAAATTGGCAACCCTATGGAGAATGTGGGCACTGCGACTGGCTCCAGATACAAAGGAAGAATGAAGAGGATTGTTGGTGCCAAGGCAAAAAAGTTGAAGCCTGAATTTTGATTGACCCCACCTAGTTTGGGCGATTAAAGAAGATGGAGGAGGTGATCTACCTCTTGGTGGTGATGCAGCAGAGTGCTGTGCAGCCACAGCAGACAGCCAGGTGGAAGCCAGGCTCCTGTAGTTGAGGGAGAACCTTCAGAAGCAACAAGAGCTACAACAAAAACTTTTGGGCTGGCTGGTCTCTGGCTTGGAGAAGCTGGGGCCAGAGGATGACCCAGAGGCTTTCTTTACATTCAATGGAGTGGCAAGTGCAGCAGGCTGGGAGGAATAGACATGGGTGGTCCACATAGCACTATTCTTGATAGGCAAGGTACAGGAAACCCATCTAGTAGCGAGCGATTGAAAGGGAGGCTCCTGTCCTGTGGTGAAGGCTGCCATCCTAGACTGGGACTGATTCAGGAGGCATATAGGTATTGGTTTCGGGTTGAACCATTTCCACAGAAGGTAAGACCACGGGTAGTAGCTCAAAGATTGTGGAACTGTATGGCTCAGTGGCTATGCCCCAAGCCAAGTTCAGTAGAGACAATCATGGACCAACTCATTCTGGAACAGTTCTTAAAGGTCCTACGCTTGAGCCCAGAGCTGGGGAAGGCAATTTCAGTCTGCTGCAGTAGGGGAGGCAGTCAAATGGGAAGAAGCCTTCTTTGAGGCTGAGGGAACTGAGTGGCCTGCACTGCGTGGCAGAGTGAGAGTGGCCCAATAGGGGGAGTCGCAGGGAAACTCTCAAAGGGGAGCACCCTGAATAGCCCAAAACAGGGAGTTGCACAGGAGCCATTAGGCCCTGGGCAGTCCCACAATCCATCAGAAGCACTTCTTAGGGGGGAGGGGATGTCTCATGGTGTACTTTAGATGCAGCAAGCCTGGGCATATTAGGCAAGAATGTGTGATAATGGAATGTGATAAGCTGGGTTGTTACTACAGCTCGACTTGTGGCCTGGGTCCACTCTGGGGCTTGGCCAAAGCCCAAGCCCTGCTGCCTATAACTTAGTTTCAGGGATCCCCTTTGGCACAGGGCCCAAGCCAATTGCCCTGCTTGCTACCCCCAACACAAGTCCTGTGTACATTTCTGTGATTTATTGACTTATTGCCCATATCTTGTCCATGACCGTTAATAAAAATACCTGTGCCAAAATCTTATCCTTAATCATGGGACAGTTTTAACTGTAAATTGTGAGATGCAAAGCAGAAGCCAGGGGGTTCAAATTTTTTAAAACCCCATGTTTTTGCTGTCTCCGCCCCATCCTTTTTTTCTGGGTGGGCCAGCACCGTTTTTGAATTGCTATCTGGCAGCATGGACCCAGAAATGCACTGTGCTGTAATGGTGGCAAGAGCAAATACACACAGGCTGCTCAGGCTGTATTACAGTATTCAAACTTGGATGCATTTGGCATTGGGCTCTGCCTACTGCACCACCATCAGGAGAATATTCAATGGTAGCATCAGTGGCTCTTCCAGCAGCAGGAGGACACTGCAAAGCTGTTGCAGCAAGATGAGGATACTGAGCTGTTGGAACTAGAAAACCAGTTCCTGGTTCAGCTACACACTGTGCAGCGCCATTTCTGGGCCGAGCAAACCAGCATAGATTGGTGGAAGAGGATCATGCTGTAGACCTGGGACGCAGTGATGAGAGAACTTCAGGATGGGGAGGGCTACTTTTTTAGAGATCTGTGCAGAACTGGGCCTGTAGCTGTAGAGGCAGCATATCAAAATGTGCCCCATTCTGGAAGTTGGCCACCCCGGAATATTATTGGTCTGTAGCCAACTAGTTCAGTGTGGGGAGATCAACTGTTGGGGCCACGGTCGTGCAGGTCTGCTCTGCCATTAATAAGGTACTGTCTAGCCAGGTTATAAAAGTGGGTAATGCTCAGGAGATTATTGATAGCTTTGTACGTATAAGGTTCCCAAACTGTAGGTGCAGTTGATGGAACCTATGTGCTTATCATTTGCACCACCGACCAGGAAAAACAATTAAATAGAAAGAGGTATTTCTCCATGATGCTCCACAGATTGGTTGATCACCATGCTAGGTTTACACACGCAAATGCTGTGTGGTCTGGAAGGGTCCACGATGCGTGAATCTTTTGAAACTAAGTTCTGCTTATAATAAAGAAAGAAATAATAATAAAGAAAGAAAGAAAGGACTGTTTGCCCCCAGGACCAGTCTGGACATTAATGGTGCGAAAGTTGGGAGACCCCACTTATCCTCAGATACCCTGATTAATGAGGGTATACACAGGCCTTTTGGACAGAAGGAAAGAACATTTTAACTATTGCCTAAGTAGTTGCAGAATGGTGGTTGTGTGTGCATTTGGCCATTTGAAAGGCGGATGGTGCAGCTTATGGAATTGTTTGGGAGCAGCAGAAAAAAATCTCCTGACTATTATAGCTGCATGCTGTGTTCTGCACAATATTTGTGAGACCAAGGGGGAAAGCCTTAACAATGGGTGGGAGGCTGAGCTGCAGAGACTTGCTCGGTGTTTCAGCAAGGCATCCCATAGAGAATGCTAACATCCAAGGGAATATTGTCAGGGATGCCCATTGTTTGTATTTTTGAGTCTTGGGTTTCAACATGTGTAGCTGTACATCCAGCTGCTAATCTGTAGAAGGTTGACAGGAATAGATTACTGACAGTGCAGTATTGTTTATGGGTGGTGGAAGTAGGACACTGCCTATAAACTCTTCTAAAACCATATGAATTATTTTAGCTTTATTTAAAGGATTTTATGTGTCACATGCAGTGATGAGCCATAATGGACCAAAATGGATTCTACTAGCTTTTTATTAAACAATACCGAAGTCAAAACTAAAATTTTACCTGAACCAAAGGATAAATAACAATACTTTGTTTTGGTAAATGTATTTTCAAATAAAAATCTACCAATCAACAAAAAGCAAACCTTTAAATAAAACAGTGCAAACCAAACTGAAAGTGCAACAATGCAAACAAGAATGGAGGGTGGGGGCTTAAAGTTATAGGTGTGTATAGGTCTTCCCCCTGCCTCTTCTATGTGGGGGTTGAGTGCTGTGGCTCAAAATTTTCAGCTACATTTGTGGGGTTCAAAAGAGCTGGGTTCCCAGGAGCCAGAGTTCTTAGCAGATTTTGGACTTGAGAGGAAAATGACCTCTGGCACAAGTGCTGCATGGGTACAGCGGGGAGGAGTTTCTGTTGGTCCCTAAAGGATATGGCTGGCTCCTGGCTTACAGGGCTTCAGGGACTGCTAGCCTAGCAGAAGCATGTTTTGTGGTAGAGCATGCTGGCTCAGAGTAGTGTCCATGAGTTGCCTGTACATCTCCCCTGTCTTTTTCCATGCTCTCCATGGCCATAGCAATGCTTTCCTTGGCCACTGCCACCACAGGCACCCACTTTCTGATTTCCCTGGGGGTGCCCCACCCCCACTCCACTCCTTCTAACCTCATTCTGTCCTCTCCCCTGCACGCATCCTGCCCTCCCTCCGGCTCTTCCTGGCCCCACTCCTCCTCTCCACCCCCGCCAGTGTCTCCTGCCCGCTGCTGATCAGTGGCAGGCAGGAGGTGCTGGAGGGTAGAGGGGAGGAGCTGATTGGTGAGGCCCGCCAGTGGGTGCTGAGCACCCACTTTTTTTTTTCCATGGGTGCTCAAGCCCCAGAGCACCCATGAAGTCAGCACCTATGACTGCCACAATCTTAGGGGAGAGCTATATGTCTTTCTCCCTCTGGGTCATCATGTACTGCTTCTACCTCTCAGCCACTGCAGTCTTCCTCTGGGACTCTCTGCCATGAGTTCTGCAAACATCTCATTCCAAGTCTTTTTGCCCCCTCAGGTTGGCCATCTTTTCAGCAGTAGATAGAGGCCCTGTCTTTGGTGGTCTGGTCATTGCGGATGTTGTGGGAAGGTGGGGGGAGGTGTTAAAGTTGCTTATTCATATTCCAAACAGGTCATGATAGCATTTTTTGATATCCATATATGACTTTTACCTCTCTGTTTTTTCCCAATCCTAGGGGAACCTCAGAGATGGTGAGGGGCCTGCATCTGAGGAGGCACTAGGTATACTGGGATTTCTATTTGCTCTCCATGCTCTTTGCCGTTGTGCTTTAGTATGTGTAGCTTTTTAGTAGCTTTTGTTTGAGGTACTTCTGTTATCTGAGGGTATATGTGTGTGAGGAAGGGGTAGGGGTGGCATTGGAGGGCTGAGCAACATAGGAATCCCCTTTAGGGTGGCCTGACTCTTGAAGTTACACTGAGGTGGGTGACTAGGAGACAGAGAGAGAATGGTCTTGTTCGCAAAGGCAAAGGGCAGAGCAGTGAGAGATGCTGTGAAATTATTCACCAGGATGGTCCCCCCAGAGTGCTGTAAGAGTGGAAGAGGCCCATGACCTATACAGAAGGGATTAGTGTGAAGCTACTACCTATAATGTGCAAACCAAAATCAAGCAATTCCTTGGTCTTAAGTCCTGCAATCTCTCTCCTGCAGGCATGGAGAAAGTGCAGAAAAAAACAGGTTCCTGTAATGTTTGTCAGTTTAATGAGTGTCACAGGGTATTTAAACCTCCGCAAGGAACAGTCCTGTTTGTACCTTTACTGACCTTGCAATGTCCATATATACCTCATCTACACTATGAACACTAAATAAACTTCTTTTCCTGTAACCACTATCTCAATCCTCTGTTGCATTTTGCACAAATGCATTTTTTCATTATTCAGATATACCATGGGGGCTGGGGTAGGGGAGACATAGAGAAACTGTCTGTGCCATCCTGCCAGCTGCCATTTTAGGCTGATGAATGGTGTGTGTGTGTCGGGGGAGGAGGGGTAGGATTGTTTGCTGGGCTGTACAGATGAGGGAATGGGAAAGGAAAATAAGAAGATGGGCAAGTGCCCTCCATGCTGCAGTCCTGAAAACTGCGTGTAGTCGTGTCTTTAGCATGAGACAGAGGCCAATTGCCCAGGTAGAGCAGCCACCATTATGGAAACATTGACAGAGGGGCCAACAGTCAGCGTGGGTTGACAGAGGGAGGCAAGGACTGGATTCTCAGGAGGGCTCCTACTTCACATCCATCTGAAATGGCTGTGGCCATGGGGCACTCAGAATAGAAGGTAGAAAGGTAATATAACACAATAGTAAATAGTACGGCTAGGTCATGGGCAGCAGGTGAAGTTTCCATTGGGGGAGCCTAGCTCCCTGTCCCGCCTCTTCTGCCCGTGGCCCCTCCCACTATGCAACAACGCATAACTGCGGCTGGTTTTCCAGTGGGCTGGTGTCAGAGTCCTGGGTCCCAAAAAGATTCTGGCTCTTGGGAACGGCTCCTGCTCATCCTCTGGTGGGCCTTGCTAGTTGCTACTGCGGGGAGGGCAGGGAAGAAAGCAGCCAGCAGGCTCCACATGGTGTCTTGGATGGGGTATGCTATGGGTTATGCTATTATTGTAAGCAAGAGAGAGAAAATATGCTATTCCTGAACTGAAGGCCCAGCTGGGGAGAAGGTCTGCCTTGTGACACAAAAATTAAAAAAAAAATCCCAAAGTGATCCCTTTAATCCCATAGGAGTTATGTGTGCCAATTGACCAAGTTTTCCCATTTGATTTAAAGGGACTTTTGTTTCATAATTGTAGAAGTGGTGAAAATATAATAAGAATCTAGGGAAACTAGTCTTTGGGTGTGGGCTTGGAGAAAGCCTCGAACTGGGTTTAAAGTGGAATATCAGATCTCAAAATTGCCCCCCAGTGATGAAGAAGTTTGCCTTTGGATCTGAACTTTGCAACCTTTTTCTATGATGTCCTGGGTTGTCAGTAATAAGTTCAAAATCAAGGATCTGTGGGTAAATTCAGTTTCGGACCTTAACTTCATGAGTTGGTCCTATCTCTAATGTCAACAATGCTCTGTGTGCCCAGTCAAATTTTCCTAATAAATAGAGATCTTACCAGAGGGTGTGCCTCTCTTTTTCAGAGATCACAGCTGTCAGTCAGCCCTTTGATCCAAGATGTTCAAAGGATATGGGAAATTTTCTTATTTGACTTGAGGGCTTTGATTCCTATGGGGAGCAGTGTGAAAATAGGATAAGAAGAGTATGGAAATATAGCATTAATGTAATCAGATTCTGGTATTGTATGATCAAACGTTGCCAAATTGACTAGGTCATCTATTGAATTCATATAATGTGTGGTAAATTAACCATAATATTATATCATTTTACTGTAAAGTTTAATCAGAAGAACTTCTGTATTCTTCTGTTGGCAAAACTCAGTTCAGGAATAGTATATTTTCCGTGGGATATCGATCTCTCTCTGATTACAAATAGCAGATTATTATATGTATTCACTGACCACACATCACAGTTCATTTGATAAAACCTAATTAAAATTCTGGTTTTATGAGGTGTGCTAAGTGTCCTCAATTCCGACAGAAGGCAATGAGAGCGTAGGCTGAGCATTCAGCATCCCACAGGATTGGGGGGTAACTGCTGTTAAATTGTATTACAGCTAGCAACTACATGGGAGCTGATGTCAAGGGGAGTTCTGAATCCATAGAGGGAGCAGAATATCAGCGTTGAACTCCACTCCATGAATCTGAGAAGAGAATTTTGCTCTGTTATGACTCTAGAGTCTTAGAAACACCATGGGCCTGAACTACAAACTTGAGAAACCTTCCAATTTTATTCTCTCAAGAGTAAAGTTGGCACCTATTTAAAAGGAAAGAAAAGAGAGCTTGATGAAAGCAGCAAATAAAAACATGGCAGCCCTAGTAAATATAGTTTAATGTTAAATGCAATTTCCTTTATTAAGGTGGTGAGATGTGCACTGAGAGTCCTGTGTTTTCTCTCCTACTGTAATAAGATCACTAACATCTGAAGAAAATTAAAGGCTACAGGGATTGCAGCTTCCCATAGAATTTCAGGAGTTTAATGTTGTGATAGCTTCCCCTATTGTAGAAGAAACAGAGTTCTGCACACAGATCTTGGCAGAAGTAAGCCTTTGGAGAGTAGGGCCAAGATCCACAAAGGGACGTAAGTGTCTAAATCAAGGGTGGGCAAACTACGGCCCGTGATCTGGATCCAGCCCCTCAGGGCTTTGGATCTGGACCGCAGGATTGCCACCCCTGTGGTGCCACAGGTCCCGCGCAGCTCCCAGAAGTAGCTGGCACCACGTCCCTGAGGCCCCTGGGGGGGTGGGGCAGATTGTGAAGCCCTCTGCACTCCCTCTCCCAGGGGCCGCAGGGACGTGGTGCCGGCTGCTTCCAGGAGCGGCAGGGCCAGGGCAGGCAGGCAGGCAGGGAGCTTGCCCTGGCCCTGGTGCACGCTGCTGCCGCCCTGGACCCTCTCCAGGGAAGCGGTGACGGGCCAAAGCCTGAACCCCTCCTGCACCCCACACCCCTCCTGCACCCCCTGCCCTGAGCCACCTCCCGCATTCTGAGCTCCCTCCCATACTCCACACGCCTCCTCTGCCCCAACCCCTTGCCCTGAGCCCCTTCCTGCACACTGCATCCCCTCCCACACCCCAACCCCTCGCCCCAGCCCTGCATGCAATTTCCCCACCCAGATGTGGCCCTTGGGCCAAAAAGTTTGCCCACCCCTGTTCTAAATCCCAGATTTAGGCACTACTGTGATCCACAAAACCCCTACTCAGCTATTGCCTTATCATGTAGGTGCCTAAACTCACTTGGTTCCTAAATTTCAGCCATAAAAGTGCCCTAGGCACCTAAATTTTTGCCTTGGGCCATGTGCACTGCTGCCTCAGGCAGATGCCCAAATGCCTATTGTGATGGGTTGGGTCACAGAAACTCCCTTGGGAGTGTCACTTGATGTGCTGAGACTACCTCTGAGCCCGTTTTCTCTGGCAGTTTGGACCTCCAGAACCCTGTCTTGTCAAGCCAGACACGCCAGTCTGCTCCAAGACAGACCCAGAGTCTGACCCTGGTGAGTGTTCTAACCACTGGATTACAACATTCTGATGTGCCTCTCTCTTGTCGAAACTGTTCCACTTCCAATTACATAATTAAACATTAATTGGACTAGAGAGAATGGCTTTTGTGGCTCTCATTTGCAGGCACCTGTCTCTCCCCATGTATTATATAGGGGGAGCCGAGGTGTCTAACTCAGGGTATTTGGATTCCAGGTGCCTAAGTTAGGTGTTGCAATACTCAGTATCACAATGCCAAGGTCCCTTTGTGGACCTAGGTGAAGTGCAAATATGAAAACAGGCCTGACATTTTATCTACTAACTGCATGATATTTTCCCTTTATTTCCTTTCAACACACTGAATAGAACCAGTTTTTCTTCTCTGAAGTTCATTGCATCTAATTACAATAGTATCTAAGGGAAACCTTCTATGTTTGAGACCATTTACCGAATTGTGAAACCGTGATTACACAATGTTCTTCTGCTTCAGTCAGATCTAGGTACGGATACCATAGCAGTGAAAGTTTATGGGAAAACACTGATGGTTGTTTTGATTCAGATCAGATAAGCACACTGATAGTTCTAGTCAAGATATTTTCACTCAGAGAGCCAATATGACCAGAGTAGAACACAATGGACTATTTCAGTTCCACCGCGTTTGCTCATTAATATTATTGGAATTCAACACATGAGTAATTATAACCTAATTAAAAGTAGCTCAGGCACAGGGGGTAATATTTTTTTTAAAAAAACAAATAAACCATGGAGGTCAAATTCAACAATCTGTACCTGGTTTTTCCTCAGCCCTTACTTGGCCCAATTCCCAATGAAGTCAGCATTTTCATGAGTGAGGAATAAGTACAAATGAAGTAAGGGCCTCAGGATTCAACCACAGGCAATATCAAAACAAAACATATACAGATTAATAATGAACACACTGCTGTAATGGGATTATTAATTTAAAAAATATTTCAGGAAATGAGCAGAAAAGTGGGGGAGAAAAAACCCTTACTCTTCTGTTGTTGCTCTCTTTAAAGAAATAAAAGCCAATCCAATCCATTGAACAACTTCTGTTAAAATTTTAGAAATAGTGTCTGTATGTTGTTGACTTTATAGGATGAGTTTCAGGCAGTGAACAGCTGTCCTGCCCCAGGAGAAGCCTGGAGGCCTGATTTGCACTTAAAACTTGGGTCGACACAGTTACAGTGCTCAGGGGTGTGAAAAATCCACACCCCTGAGTGCCATTGCTATGCTGACCTAACCCCGGGTGCAGACACAGCCAAGATGACAGAAAAATGCTTCCATCCACCTAGCTATAGTCGCTTGGGGAGGCAGAGTTCCTACTTCAGTAGAAAAACACCTTCTGATGCTGTGGTCTGCCTCTAAGGCCATGTCTACACTACGAAAGTACTCCGATGTTACAGAAGTCGATTTTTGGGAACAGATTGTATAAAGACAAGTGCATACGTCCACACTAAACACATTAATTCGGCGGTGTGTGTCCACAATACCGTGGCAAGTGTTGACATTCCGAGCGGTGCACTATGAGTAGCTATCCCACAGTTCTCGCAGTCCCCGCTCCCCATTGGAATTCTGGGCTGAGCGCCCAATGCCTGATGGGGCCAAAAATTTGTTGTGGGTGGTTATGGGTAAATGCTGTTAGTCAACTCTCCCTCCCTCCATGAAAGCAACAGCAGACAATCATTTCACGCCCTTTTCCCTGGATTGCCTGAGCAGACGCCATAGCACAGCAAGCATGGAGCCCATTCAGCTCACCACAGCAGTTATGTCCATTGTAAACACCTTGCGCACTATCGTGCAGTTTATGCAGAACCAGCACCTGAAAAACCAGGTGAGGAGGCAACGGCAGCGTGGTGATGAGGACATGAACACAGATTTCTCTAAAACCGCGGTCCCCAGCAATTTGGAGATCATGGAGTTACTGGGGCAGGCTCATGCGGTGGAACGCCGATTCTAGGCCTGAGAAACAAGCACAGAATGGTGGGACCGCATAGTGTTGCAGGTTTGGGATGATTCCCTGTGGCTGTGAAACGTTCGCATGCGTAAGGGCACTTTCATGGAACTTTGTGACTTGCTTTCCCCTGCCCTGAAGCTCAAGAATACCAAGATGAGAGCAGCCCTCACAGTTCACAAGCGAGTGGCAATAGCCCTGTGGAAGCTTGCAAGCTACCGTCAGTCAGTAATCAATTTGGAGTGGGCAAATCTACTGTGGGGGTTGCTGTGATGCAAGTAGCCAATGCAATCATTGAGCTGCTGCTATCAAAATTAGTGACTCTGGGAAATGTGCAGGTCATAGTAGATGGCTTTGCTGCAATGGGATTTCCTAACTGTGGTGGGGCTATAGACAGAACCCATATCCCTATCTTGGGACCGGACCACTAGGGCAGCCAGTACATAAACTGCAAGGGGTACTTTTCAATGGTGCTGCAAGCACTGGTGGATCACAAGGGACGTTTCACCAACATCAACATGGGATGGCTCGGAAAGGTTCATGACGCTCACGTCTTCAGGAACTCTGGTCTGTTTAAACGGCTGCAGGAAGGGATTTACTTCCCAGACCAGAAAATAACTGTTGGGTATGTTGAAATGCCTATAGTTATACTTGGAGACCAAGCCTACCCCTTAATGTCCTGGCTCATGAAGCTGTACACAGGCACCCTGGACAGTAGTAAGGAGCTGCTCAACTATAGGCTGACCAAGTGCAGAATGGTGGTAGAGTGTGCATTTGGACGTTTAAAGGGTCACTGGCGCAGATTACTGATTCGCTCAGACCTCAGCGAAACCAATATTCCCATTGTTATTGCTGCTTGCTGTGTGCTCCACAATCTCTGTGAGAGTAAGGGGGAGACATTTATGGTGGGATCGGAGGTTGAGGCAAATCGCCTGGCCACTGAATATGCGGAGCCAGACACCAGGGCGGTTAGAAGAGCACAGCAGGAAGTGCTGCACATCAGAGAATCTTTGAAAACCAGTTTCATGACTGGCCAGGGTACTGTGTGACGCTTCTGTTTGTTCCTCCTTGATGAAAACCCAGCCCCTTGGTTGCCTCTAAATTCGCTGAAAGCCACATGCCCTCCCCCCTTCGATCACAGTTTGCTTGCAAAGGAAATAAAGTCACTATTGTTTAAAAAAACATGTATTCTTTATTAATTGATTATAAAAATAGGGAGATAACTCACAAGGTAGCCTGGGTGGGGTGTGGAAGGAGGGGAGGAGGGAAGGAAAAGGCCACTTTAAAACTTGTTGAATGACAGCCTTCTGTTGCTTAGGCTGTCCACTGGCGTGGAGTGGTTGGGTGCCCGGAGCCTCCCTCCACCACCCACCCCCCGTGTTCTTGGACGTCTGGGTGAGGAGGCTATGGAACTTGGGCAGGAGGGAGGGCGGTTAAACAGGGGCTGCTGCAGCAGCAGCAGTCTGTGATCCTGCTGCCGTTCATGAACCTCCACCAGACGCCAGAGCATGTCCGTTTGATCCCTCAGTAGCCCCAGTGTTGCCTCATTCCTCCTCTGATCTTCCTGCCACCACCTCTCCTCACATTCATTGGCCACTTTCCTGTACTCTGCTATTGTGTCCCTCCACACATTCTGCTGAGCTCTGTCAGTGCCGGACAAATGCATGAGCTCAGAGAACATTTCATCACGCATGCGTTTTTTTCGCCACCTTATCTGAGATAGCCTTTGGGACGGAGGAGGGAGGCTTGAAACATTTGCAGCTGCTGGAAGAAAAAAAGGGAGTGAAGTATTTAAAAAGATACATTTTACAGAACAATGGCTATACTCTTTCACGGTGAACAACACTATTCACATTACATAGCATATGTGATTTTGGTACGAGGTCGCATTTTGCATCTTATATTGAGTGCCTGCGGCTTTGATGTTAGAGATCAGACACGCAGTGCCGGGAAACAGAATTTGGCTTGCAGACAGCCATGGTAAGCCATAGTCTTTCGGCTTCTGCAACCTTCATAACAGCAGCGTCCTCCTCTCCCATACCAAACAAAGCATGTTGAGTTGGTAATTTAGTGCTGCGGTTTTCTTCTTAACGTGCAGGAACAGAAACCAAATTAACCCTTGTTGTTCCTTGACTTTAGCAAAGCTTTTGACATGGTCTCCCACAGTATTCTTGCCAGCAAGTTAAAGAAGTATGGGCTGGATGAATGGACTATAAGGTGGATAGAAAGTTGGCTAGATTGTCGGGCTCAACGGGTAGTGATCAGTGGCTCCATGTCTAGTTGGCAGCCAGTATCAAGTGGAGTGTCCCAAGGGGCGGTACTCAGGCCAGTTTTGTTCAATATCTTCATAAATGATCTGGAGGATGGTGTGGATTGCATCCTCAGCAAGCTTGCAGATGACACTAAACTGGGAGGAGAGGTAGATACGCTGGAGGGTAGGGATAGGATACAGAGGGCCCTAGACAAATCAGAGGATTGGGCCAAAAGAAATCTGATGCGGTTCAACAAGGACAAGTGCAGAGTCCTGCACTTAGGACGGAAGAATCCCGTGCACTGCTACAGACTAGGGACCGAATGTTTTGGCAGCAGTTCTGCAGAAAAGGACCTTGGGGTTACTGTGGACGAGAAGCTGAATATGAGTCAACAGTGTGCCCTTGTTGCCAAGAAGGCCAATGGCATTTTGGGATGTATAGGTAGGGGCATTGCCAGCAGATTGAGGGACGTGATCGTTCCCCTCTATTCAACATTGGTGAGGCCTCATCTGGAGTAGTGTCTCCAGTTTTGGGCCCCACACCACAAGAAGGATGTGGAAAAATTGGAAAGAATCCAGCGGAGGGCAACAAAAATGATAAGGGGACTGGAACACATGACTTATGAGGAGAGGCTGAGGGAACAGGGATTGTTTAGTCTGCGGAACAGAAGACTGAAGGGGGATTTGATAGCTGCTTTCAACTACCTGAAAGGGGGTTCCAAAGAGGATGGATCTAGACTGTTCTCAGTGGTAGCAGATGACAGTACAAGGAGTAATGGTCTCAAGTTGCAGTGGGGGAGGTTTAGGTTGGATATTAGGAAAAACTTTTTCACTAGGAGAGTGGTGAAACACTGGAATGCATTATCTAGGGAGGTGGTGGAATCTCCTTCCTTAGATATTTTTAAGGTCAGGCTTGAGAAAGCCCTGGCTGGGATGATTTAGTTGGGGATTGGTCCTGCTTTGAGCAGGGGGTTGGACTAGATGGTCTCCTGAGGTCCCTTCCAACCCTGATATTCTATGATTCTATGAACTTCCCCCCATCCAATTCTCTGGGATGATTGCTTTACCCCTCACCCCACCGTGTGGCTGGTATCATAGAAGATCCCTGCTAGCCAAACGCAAACAGCTCCGTGCCAGTGGCCCTCCCCCCCACATTGCGTGGCTAACTGCGGGGAGGATTTCTTTTCAGCCACAGGCAAACAGCCCAGTAGGAACGGCCACCTCTCAATGTCCCCTTAATTAAATTCCCCTATTTCACCCAGGTTACCATGAATGATATCACTCTCCTGAGCATAACACAGAGAGATAAAAAACGGATGTTGCTTGAATGCCAGCAAACACCGGGACCATATGCTGCCAGGCTTTGTCATACAATGATACCAGATTACTTGCTACTAGCATGGCGTGGTAAAGTGTCCTACCATGGAGGACGGAATAAGGCTGCTCTCCCCAGAAACCTTCTGCAAAGGCTTTTAGAGTACCTCCAGAAGAGCTTCATGGAGATGTCCCTGGAGGATTTCCGCTCCATCCCCAGACATGTTAACAGACTTTTCCAGTACCTGTACTGGCCACAAATGCATCCCAAGTCCTCAGGGCTACTTAATAATTAAAAAATGCTTGCTTTTATAACATGTATTATATTTAAAAAGGTACACTGAGGTCCCTTCTCTGGCTTTGTTGGGTTGGGAGGGTATTTCAGTCAGGGTGATAAAAAGATCCTGGCTGTGGGGAGAATGGTGTGCTGTGTGCTCTCCTCAAGCTCATCCTCCTCCTCCTCATGTTCCCTAGAATTGCATACAGCTCAGCGTAGAAGCGGCATGTCTGGGGCTCTGTCCCGGAGCATCTGTTTGATTCTTTGGTTTTCTGGTATGCTTGTCTGAGCTCCTTAAGTTTCACACGGCACTGTGTTGCGTCCCTGCTGTAGCCTCTGTCCCTCTTGGCCTCAGAGATTTTTTGAAATGTTTTGGCATTTTGTCTTTTGGAACGTAGTTCTGATAGCATGGATTCCTCTTCCCATACAGCAATCAGATCCAGTACCTCCCGTTTGGTCCATGCTGGAGCTCTTTTTCGATTCTGGGACTGCATGGTCTCCTGTGCTGATGAGCTCGCCTGGCCAAACAGGAAATGAGATTCAAAAGTTCCCGGGGCTTTTCCTGTACACCTGGCCAGTGCATCCAAGTTCAGAGTGCTGTCCAGAGCGGTCATGGTGCCCTGTGGGATAGCTCCCGGAGGCCAATACCTTCAAAGTGCGCCCACACTAACCCCAATTTGAAATGGCCATGTCAATTTCAGGGCTAATCCCCTTGTTGGGGAGGAGTACAGAAATCGGTTTTAAGAGCCCTTTATGTTGGAAAAAATGGCTTCGTTGTGTGGACGGGTGCAGGCTTAATTTGATTTAATGCTGCTAAATCCGACATAAACTCGTAGTGTAGACCAGGCCTAAGCTACAGAGCGTATAGCAGCATAGTTATGGTGCTGTCGCTATGCTGCTTTAGTGCCCGTAGCGTAGATGTGGCCTGCGATTCAGAAAGACGCACTTCCTCCTCTTTTAGCCCTTTAGCTCTGGAGAAGTGCTAAGTTACCCACAACACACACATGCACCCTGACTGGCCAACTACTCTGGACAGTGAGTAGCCAGGACTCCTCCCACCCCCTTACTCCCAAGCGGGGAGCCCCAGGGAAACAGTCTCTGCTCTCCTTCCCACAGCTGAAGGCATAATCTCAGTAGTAGAGTAAGAAGGGCCTTGTTCTCCCTCACTCTCCTATGTGCCCAAGCAAGGGGCATGACAGTCTGTTACACTCTAGACATAAGGTTTGTGTATTTTGGGGTCAATGCTGGTAGAATCCTGGTGGTTAATTACTGTAAAATATGTCTCCCTGAAACTTCTACACTGGGGGGCTATTTCATACAATATTTTTGAAGAATATAACTGAAATTGATGCTTTTCTCAACATTAGTAATGTGCATTTGTTTTACTTTTCCCTCCCATATGTGTATTGGTGAGAGTAGCTATCAGAAAATTATTTTTGTTTTAATTGTAAAATCACCATGATATTCTATTTTATAATTATGATTGGAAAATTATACATTAAAATATTTGAAGAAAAATGAGCAATCATATTGTAATGCATTTATCAAATTAGGTGCAAATGGAAAAAAGAAAAAAAAATAGCAAGGAGAATGAAAGGTGCTGTTTTGGTCATATGACTGTATAATAGAATATAGCATACAGTCAAATGGACTCATTAGTTACAGATGAGGCTTCGTGTATGCACAGCCACAGTAGCTGCATTGTAACTGGATCACTCAGGACTCAAGAAATTCATATTTTTTTCCTTTTTAAAAATCTGGTTCATGTATAAAATGTATGTGGAAGGCACATATAATAATTAAAATACTGACCTATTCATAGTCAGTCAATTTTGGTTTGGGACATGAAATGGTTGGCAGAATCCCAGGAAAGCATGAGTTGTAATTCACAGTTAAGGGTCTGATCCTGCAAACACTACCGGCCATAGTGGGACTTCAGTGGGACTGCTCACACTAGTAAACACTGTACCTGATGGTGAGTGGTTTAGGTTTGAGCCCTAGCAATTCAAATATAAACTAATCTCTCTCTTTCTGCTATTATTATTTCTTTCAGAGTAGCAGCCGTGTTAGTCTGTATTCGCAAAAAGAAAAGAATGCATCCGATGAAGTGAGCTGTAGCTCACGAAAGCTTATGCTCAAATAAATTTGTTAGTCTCTAAGGTGCCACAAGTACTCCTTTTATTATTTCTTCATTAGTTTTACTTCATAGTACTCAAAATATGCTGTGCTTTTTGAAAAGATGTGGAAAGACACTGTCTTGGATGAAACAGCTTGCAAAATGCATTCTTTGTATATAATGAGTGAGGAGAACTGTAATAGATTTAGGTTGTGGAACCTCCATAGGAATCCAGTGCTTTTCCACTGACAATGTCAGGTGTTAGAACTCTGTATACTAGTGGTGGGCAACCTGCAGCCCGTGGGCCGCAAGCAGCCCACCAGGATAATCTGCTGGCAGGCCGCCAGACAGTTTGTTTACATTTGCACAGCCGCCCGCAGCTCCCAGTGGCCATAGGAGACGATTTCTTCTGGTGCCGGTGGGTGCTTGATCCCTCTCTGCCCCTGGCCCCACCCTGACTTCACCCCTGACCCGCCCCCTCCTGCTCCCATTCCAACCCCTTCCCCAAATTCCCCACCCCAACTCCGCCCCGTCCCTGCCCCTATTTGACTCCTTCCCCAAAGTCCCCGCCCCAACTCCACCCATTCCAACCCCTTCCCCAAATCCCTGCCTCAGCCCTGCCTCTTCCCTGCCTCCTCCCCTGAGCACACCACATTCCTGCTCCTCCCCCATCCCTCCTGGAGTTTACTACAGCTGTTTGGTGGCGGTAAGCGCTAGGAGGTAGGTGGAGGAGCGGGGACGCAGCACGCTCAGGGGAAGAGGCGGTGAGGTGGGGCAGGGAGCTTGGCTGCCGGTGGGTGCAGAGCACCCACTAATTTTCCCCTATGGGTGCTCCAGCCCCGGAGCACCCACGGAGTTGGCGCCTATGCCAGTGGCCGTGGTTCAGTGTTCCCCACCAATGGGACCTGCGGGAAGCGGCGGCCAGCAAGTCCCTGTGGCCCGTGCCGCTTCACACAGCTCCCATTGGCCGAGAATGATGAACTGCGGCCACTGGGAGCTGTGGGCAGCCGTGCAAATGTAAACAAACTGTCTCATGGCCCACGGGCCGCAGGTTGCTCACCACTGCTGTATACAGATGCAGTTATTCCTGCTGACTTATGGTGACAGATAGGACCTATTAGTTCTGATAGAATCATAGAATATCAGGGTTGGAAGGGACCTCAGGAGGTCATCTAGTCCAACCCCCTGCTCAAAGCAGGACCAATCCCCAATTAAATCATCCCAGCCAGGGCTTTCTCAAGCCTGACCTTAAAAACTTCTAAGGAAGGAGATTCTACCACCTCCCTAGGTAACGCATTCCAGTGTTTCACCACCCTCCTAGTGAAAAAGTTTTTCCTAATATCCAACCTAAACCTCCCCCACTGCAACTTGAGACCATTACTCCTTGTCTTGTCATCTTCTACCACTGAGAATGTCTAGAACCATCCTCTTTGGAACCACCTCTCAGGTAGTTGAAAGCAGCTATCAAATCTCCCCTCATTCTTCTCTTCTGCAGACTAAACAATCCCAGTTCCCTCAGCCTCTCCTCATAAGTCATGTGTTCCAGACCCCTAATCATTTTTGTTGCCCTTCGCTGGACTCTCTCCAATTTCTCCACATCCTTCTTGTAGTGTGGGGCCCAAAACTGGACACAGTACTCCAGATGAGGCTTCACCAATGCCGAATAGAGGGGAACGATCACGTCCCTTGATCTGCTGGCTATGCCCCTACTTATACATCCCAAAATGCCATTGGCCTTCTTGGCAACAAGGGCACGCTGTTGACTTATATCCAGCTTCTTGTCCACTGTCACCCCTAGGTCCTTTTCTGCAGAACTGCTGCCTAGCCATTCGGTCCCTAGTCTGTAGCGGTGCATTGGATTCTTCTGTCCTAAGTGCAGGACCCTGCACTTATCTCTGTTGACCTCACCAGATTTCTTTTGGCCCAATCCTCCAATCTGTCTAGGTCCCTCTGTATCCTATCCCTACCTGCCACCGTATCTACCACTCCTCCTAGTTTAGTATCATCCGCAAATTTGCTGAGAGTGCAATCCACCCATCCTCCAGATCATTTATGAAGATATTGAACAAAACTGGGCCCAGGACCGACCGATATGAGAAGGGCTGGAGCCTCTTTCTAAGGTAGAGGAAATTGTGGGACTTGTATAACAGTACACCAGTCCCAGGAACAAGCAAACTCAGGAGAAAGTTTAGGGTGAGGTTGTTTGGTTTTTTTGGTTTTGTTTAAAGGAACAATAAAAAATAAATCCAAGGAAAAGGATGCGTATTAGCACTTCTGCCATTTTCACATTTTCTGTTATTGTTTTTCCACCCCTCATTTGAGTGGGTGGAAAAGGCCTACTCTGTCCTTTGACTTCCTCTTGCTTCTAATGTATTTGTAGAATGTTTTCTAGAGTGTGTTCTCAGTTGGGAGTAAGGTGGGAACTCTAACCACTTTCAGTGACAAACAGTGGTGAGAGGATAGGATGCAGAAGGACAATAATGTGGTTACTCACTTTGGGCATGTGCACATTGTGGTGGTGCATTTAAAAAATTGAGCATTAACTCTTATTGTGGATCAGATATGTGCAGGAATATGGAGAGAAGGAAAAGGCACACAAAAGAGAGACCTAAATTACAGAAGGAAGAAAAAGGGGAGGCATAATTGAAAAGTATGGTAAAACCTTTTGTAATGATGTATTACCAAAAATTATAACCAGTAAAAATCTAGATATATAGGTGATAATTTCATTCTCGTGACAAGAACAACCTATCAGAGCTTTGATCTTGTACTATGGTTCATTGTTTCAGTTCTTGATGGATTTGAAGCCTTAGGCCTTGATTCTGCAAATGCAAGTTTAATGGGACTACTCCATTGTGCAAAGGTAAGCACACTTCTGTAAATCCTACAGTACAAGATCAAAGCTTAAATGATTGTTCATGTCACTAAAACCTGAAAATATTTTCTAGTGGTGAAAGAATGTTATACTTTACAGTTGCCAAATCACAAATAACAACTCCTTCTTGGTGTTATATTGTCCTACCATTCCTTTCCCTTATCATATCTCCTTCATCTTTCTCCCTGACATCTTTGTAATTTTTCCTTAATATATTAATCCACACTTTTCCAGCACAAATAGTTTCTATAGTGTGTGCATGATAATTTATCAAGCAAAATTAAAGTATCACCATTGTTTGTCCCAAAATTAGAAAGGCCAAGGCACAAAAACTAGATTAAACTAGCAAGAGACATAAAGGGTAACCAGAAAACATTCTACAAATACATTAGAAGCAAGAGGAAGTCAAAGGACAGAGTAGGCCCATTACTCAATGAGGGGTGGAAAAACAATAACAGAAAATGTGAAAATGGCAGAAGTGCTAAATGACTTTTTTTGTTTCAGTTTTTACCAAAAAAATGTAGTAGCAATTGGATCAGAGGCTAAATAGAGAAAGAACAAGTTAAAAATTACTTAGACAAGTTAAATGTCTTCAAGTCAGCAGCACCTGATGAAATACATCCTAGAACAGCGGTTCTCCAACTTTAGCAACCCAAGGACCCCCATTTTGATTTTAAAATTTTTGGGGACCCCCAAAGCCCCCAACTCAGCCCCAGGCCCACCCTCACTCCACCCCTTCCACCAAAGTCCATCCTACCTCTTCCCCCCTACTCACTCCATCCCCCCTCAATCCGTTGCTCACTCTCCCCCACCCTCACTCACTTTCACCAGGCTGGGGCAGGGAGTTTGGGTGCAGGAAGGGTTATGGGGTGCAGGCTCTGGGAGAGAGTTTGGGTACAGGCTCCAGCTGGGCGGTTTTACCTAAGGCAGCTCCCAAAAGTGACTTGCACATCTCTGGCAGCAGCTCCTAGGCAGGTGGGCCAGAGGGTCTCCATGTGCTGCTCCTGCCTGTAGGCACCGCCCCTGCAGCTCCCATTGGCCACAGTTCCCGGCCAATGGGAGCTGCGGAGTCAGCTCTCGGGGTGGGGGCAGCATGCAGAGACTCCCTGCCCCCCACCCAGGGATGTGCCGACCACTTCTGGAAGCAGCACAGAATCAGGGCAGTAGGGAGCCTGCCTTAGCCCTCGTGTGCCACCACACTTTTAGCACCTAAAATCTCCTGGTTTGGCTTCAGTAGCCTGCGGGAGATAGAGTGAGGGGGAGGAGTTGATCAGCGGATTCCGTGGACCCCCTGGAGTGCCCTTGGGGACCCCCAGGGGTCTGCAGACCCCAGTTTGAGAAACGTCCTAGAATACTCAAGGAGCTGATGGAGGAGATAATTGCTAATGGCTTAGATATCTTCTAAAAGTCATGGAAACAGGAGAGATTTCCGAGGACTGAAGAAAGGGCAAATATAGTGCCAATCTATAAAAGGGGAATAAGGACAACCCAGGAATTACAGACCAGTCAGTTTAACTTGGTACTGGGTAAGATAATGGAGCAAATAATTAAACAATCAATTTGCAAACACCTACAAGATAATAAGGTGATAAGTAACGATCAGCATGGATTTGTCAAGGAGAAATTGTATCAAACCAACCTAATAGCTTTCTTTAACAGGGTAACAAACCTAGTCGATAGGGAGGAAGGAGTAGATGTGGTATATCTTGACTTTAGTAAGGCTTTTGTTATTGTCTTGCATGATTGTCTCATAAACAAACCAGGGAAATACAGGGATCAGTGGTCCCCAAACTGTGGGGCATGCGGAGGAAGGTTTGGTGGGGGATGGGCGGCAGGGCCCAGGCCAGCCCTCATGGGGGGGCAGGGAGGGAGCGCCACCCAGCCCTGCTCTTCCCCCAGCTCTGCTCCCGGGCCCAATCTGCAGCTCTGCTCCCAGTCCCCGCCCCTGGCTCGGCCCCCAGCTCTAGTCCCAGCTCTGCTCTGCCCCCTGGCCAATTCTGTCCTCATTCTCTCTCCGCCCCATCCCCAGTTCTTCCCCCAGCTCTGCCTTCAGACCAAGGTCCTCTGCTGAGCCAACTGTGCTGTAATGGAGGGGAAGCGCAAACAGATTCCATTACTGATAAGGGGAGGCATGATAAGAAAAGTTTGGGCACCACTGACCTAGATGGAGCTACTATAAGGTGGGTGCATAATTGGTTGGAAAACCATTCCCAGAGAATAGTTATCAGTAGTTCACAGTCAAGCTGGAAGGGCATATTGAATGAGTGTTGTAAGCAACAGACTTACAGAAGTAATTCTTCTGCTGTACTCCACGCTGATCATCAGGCCTCAACTGGAATATTGTGTCCAGTTCTGGGTGCCACATTTTGGGAAAGGTGTGGATGAATTGGAGAGAGTCCAGAGAAGAGCAACAAAAATGATTAAAGGTCTAGAAAACATGACCTGTGAAGGAAGATTGAAAAAATTGGGTTTGTTTAGTCTGGAGAAGAGATGACTGAGGGGGGACATGAGAACAGTTTTCAAGTACATAAAAGGTTGTTACAAGAAGGAGGGAGAAGAATTGTTGTTCTTAACCTCTGAGGATAGGAGAAGAAACAATGGTCTTAAATTACAGCAAGGGCAGTTTAGGTTGGATATTAGGAAAAACTTCCTGTCAGGGTACTCAAGCAATGGAATGAATTGCCTTGGGGGTTGTGGAATCTCCATCATTGGAGATTTTTAAGAGCAGGTTAGACAAACACCTGTCAGGGATGGTCTAGATAATACTTAGTCTTGCCTTGAGTGCAGGACACTGGACTAGAAGGCCTGGGGGTCCCTTCCAGGCCTCCAATTCTATGATTGTTTGTGTGCTAACAGTTACGATGGTATGCATCTGATGTGACCATAGTTTAAGTCCTGGTAAGTTGCTGCTGTAATTATATTCTTATACTGGGAATTATTCACAATATTTGTGTTCTTCTGAAATTCACATAACTTTGTAAAAGAGCTTTAAACTATATTTAGAACTATTTTTAAAACCTTCACAAATGTTACATACTTGTGCATTAAGATTTGTTAAAACAATGTTACTTTAAGAACTGTCTGAGTAAGGGATGATGTCAATCCAAGTTTTGCATAAGACAGCAATGCATATTGTATAAGAAATTCAGTGACTAGAAAACCATCCCTATGTCCTGATATTAATGGCAGTGATTGCTGTATAACTAAGTGTCAGATTCATTGGGCGATTGTTCGGTTGTCTACTTTTCTTGAAAATTTAATAAAGAAAGATAGAAAAAATCATTTGTATTCATTAACCTGAGATTTCTTCAAACCTGTGAAATTCAAAATGTTCTTGGGGAAACTTTCTTTTGTTAATATGGACCATTGTTTTTCACAAACATATTCTTATTCCTACTGTACAAGAACTGACAATTTGCCTCAGCTTAGCAAGGGAACATCATAGAATCATAGAATCATAGAATAACAGAGTTGGAAGGGATCTCTGGAGGCCATCTAGTCCAACCCCCTGCCCAGAGCAAGACCAATCCCAACTAAATCATCCCAGCCAGGGCTTTCTCAAGCCTGACCTTAAAAACTTCTAAGGAAGGGGATTCCACCACCTCCCTAGGTAACGCATTCCAGTGTTTCACCACCCTCCTAGTGAAAATTTTTTTCCTAATAGCCAACCTAAATCCCCCCCACTGCAACTTGAGACCATTACTCCTTGTCCTGTCATCTGCTATCACTGAGAATAGTCTAGATCCATCCTCTTTGGATCCACCTTTCAGGTAGTTAAAAGCAGCTATCAAATCCCCCCTCATTCTTCTCTTCCGTAGACTAAACAATCCCAGTTCCCTCAGCCTCTCCTCATAAGTCATGTGTTCCAGACCCCTAATCATTTTTGTTGCCCTTCGCTGGACTCTCTCCAATTTCTCCACATCCTTCTTGTAGTGTGGGGCCCAAAACTGGACACAGTACTCCAGATGAGGCCTCACCGGTGTTGAATAGAGGGGAACGATCACGTCCCTCGATCTGCTGGCAATGCCCCTACCTATACACCCCAAAATGCCATTGGCCTTCTTGGCAACAAGGGTATACTGTTGACTCATATCCAGCTTCTCGTCCACTGTCTCCCCAAGATCCTTCTCTGCAGAACTGCTGCTGAGCCATTCGGTCCCTAGTCTATAGCGGTGCATTGGATTCTTCTGTCCTAAGTGCAGGACTCTGCACTTGTCCTTGTTGAACCTCATCAGATTTCTTTTGGCCCAATCCTCCAATTTGTCTAGGTCCCTCTGTATTCTATCCCTACCCTCCAGCGTATCTACCACTCCTCCCAGTTTAGTGTCATCCGCACACTTGCTGAGCGTGCAATCCATACCATTCTCCAGATCATTAATGAAGATATTGAACAAAACCGGCCCCAGGACCGACCCTTGGGGCACTCCGCTAGATACCGGCTGCCAACTAGACATGGAGCCATTGATCACTACCCGTTGAGCCCGACAATCTAGCCAACTTTCTACCCACCTTGTAGTGCATCCATCCAGCCCATACTTCTTTAACTTAATGACAAGAATACTGTGGGTGACCGTGTCAAAAGCTTTGCTAAAGTCAAGGAATAACACGTCCACTGCTTTCCCTTCATCCACAGAACCAGTTATCTCATCATAGAAGGCAATTAGATTAGTCAGGCGTGACTTTCCCTTGGTGAATCCATGCTGACTGTTCCTGATCACTTTCCTCTCGTCTAAGTGGTTCAGAATTGATTCCTTGAGGACATGCTCCATGATTTTTCCGGGGACTGAGGTGAGGCTGACCGGCCTGTAGTTCCCAGGATCCTCCTTCTTCCCTTTTTTAAAGATTGGCACTACATTAGCCTTTTTCCAGTCTTCCGGGACTTCCCCCGATCGCCATGAGTTTTCAAAGATAATGGCCAATGGCTCTGCAATCACATCTGCCAATTCCTTTAGCACTCTCAGATGCAACGCATCCGGCCCTATGGACTTGTGCACGTCCAGTTTTTCTAAATAGTCCCGAATAATCAGATCTCCATGTTCGTTGCTACTGCACTGGACAGAAGTATTTCCTATGCCATGTGTAACAAAGCCCATCAGAATGAAAGAAAATATCCAACAGGCAGGGCCTAGCCAATGGCAATGCAATTTGGAAAGTATGAGTGTTTCCGATGCTGGAGTTGGGGAGACTAAGGGTGTCCAAGAAATCTCTAGAGGTGCCTAAATCTCTGAGCAATGCCTCAGTTTTCCAAGCCGATATTTGGGTACTGCACAATGGGAAAGTCAGGCCCTTTGCCAATTCGGTATCTCTCTTATCCTTGATTCCAAGAGAAACATGTGGTGACTTCTTCTACCCAACACACCTAAGGATCATTGTGGATAGATGCCACATTGTACACATATATTTACGTGGGATGGGATTACTATTGCTGTTGAGTAGATCTGATTATATCCAAGAGAGGACAGTGATATTGAGTGCTTTGACAGCTTCAAGATGTTTTTCAATATAACTTTGAATCAACCAAGTCTGTGCGTATAGCTTTACACAACTGTGTTTAAAATTGTGCGCAAGTCAATGATTTAATTGCAAATTAAACTGCCTGCTGATGGATGCTGCCACTAAGTTTGCAATTGCAGAGTTATAACAATGTATCAGAGGCCGGCTTCTTTCTAAAATAAATCAAATGTGTCTTGCAGCAGCAAGTAATCAAATTGTAGTTTATTTTCCTACAATCTCTATTCTGGTTTGGTTAGCAATTAGCATTTGCTTTTCTGGTCAAAATAATTGCTTTTGAATTAGGTGATTGCAACTGAGGCCATGTCTACACTACAGCAGCACAGCCACTGTAGCACCATAGTGCAGATACTTATGAGTGGCAGGTATAATTGGCCAGAGGCTTGGGCTGTGGTGGCTCTGCCTGAGCCCCACCTTTTCCTGTCCCTGCTCCACTGCTTTCCCAAGAGCCCCCCGCCCTGCCTGGTGAGTCCCTCCTCTCCTCCACTCCACCCTCGCCCCAGAGACCCTTGCTGTTTGCCATGTCCTCCCTCTCTTCCACCCCCCTCCCCTGCGAGGCCCCCACTGCTCTGAGTCCCTCCTCTCCTTCATTCCACCCCCACTCTCCAGAGGTCCCTGCTGCTCACCATGTCCCTCCTCTCCTCCAACCCCTCCCATGAGAGAACCCTGCTGCTCACCACCTCCCTCCTCAACCTCCACGCCGAGACCCCCCACCACCATTCGCCATGTCCCTCCTCACTCCCTTCTCCTGCGAGACCCCCCTGCCTGTCGTTCCCCTCCTCTATTGCTCTGCTCAGTTCCACCTTCTTTTATCCTGTCTACTTTGACTGGCAGCTTGGTTCTGTTATTCTGCTTCTTACTCCCACTATCCCTCAAGCAGTTCATTTCTTTCTCCTTGACTCCCATTCAGCCCTCTCCTGTAGCCACCTTCCTCTCTGTCTGGCCACTGACTCTTTTTGTGTCTGTCACTCAGACCTCCTCCCCCACTCCTACCAATTCTCCACTGTGCTCATCCACATGTCTTGCCCAAATAATGCTTATACTTGCTCCTGCTTGTAAGTAACTGGATATTTCTCAGCCTGATATCCTGTCATTTTAATCTAATTTAATCTTTAATCTTCTAACTCAGGATAATTAAAAGGCAAGTGGTAACCATGGCCTTCCAAACTGTGAGAGGAATGGTTAAATCAGTGAATGGGTAAAAATTTATTGAAGACTCCAGACCAATTTTACTACAATCATAGTCAAACAGTGTAATTGGTTCCAATAATAGAGAGCTGTGTTATTACCCATGGACAAAGAGAGAAGAGTAAGGAATAGCTGAGAAGTCTTTGCTCTGTTACTAATTCACATTTGCTATATAAAATAGATCTCTGTTTGTGTATTAATGTTGTAACTGGAGTTAACGTAAATAAAGATTGTGTCATGAATTAAATACGTTGATCTGATATGTCTAAAAGGGCAATCAAAGTAGAATGATAAGAGCCAGAAATTCCATAGCCACTGAAGAACAACATGATTCAATATATATAAAGCTTTGCTATTTGCAAACAAACATGTCTTGACTTACAATATTGAGAGTTGATTATTTACTTTTACTATTTTCTGAGTTTCCATTGTGAAGAATTTCCCACTCTAGTGATCACAAATTCCTTGTGATATACTGAGTCATGAAATGCCATTTGTAGGGGCTGAATGACCCCTCAGGATTTGACTCCAGGATTTGAACTGTAGCCTATACTCAAAAAGAAAAGGAGTACTTGTGGCACCTTAGAGACTAACCAATTTATTTGAGCATAAGCTTTCGTGAGCTACAGCTCACTTCATCGGATGCATACCGTGGAAACTGCAGCAGACTTTATATATACACAGAGAATATGAAACAATACCTCCTCCCACCCCACTGTCCTGCTGGTAATAGCTTATCTAAAGTGATCATCAGGTGGGCCATTTCCAGCACAAATCCAGGTTTTCTCACCCTCCACCCCCCCACACAAATTCACTCTCCTGCTGGTGATAGCCCATCCAAAGTGACAACTCTTTACACAATGTGCATGACAATCAAGTTGGGCTATTTCCTGCACAAATCCAGGTTTTCTCACATCCCCCCCACCCCCATACACACACAAACTCACTCTCCTGCTGGTAATAGCTCATCCAAACTGACCACTCTCCAAGTTTAAATCCAAGTTAAACCAGAACATCTGGGGGGGGGTAGGAAAAAACAAGAGGAACACAGGCTACCTTGCATAATGACTTAGCCACTCCCAGTCTCTATTTAAGCCTAAATTAATAGTATCCAATTTGCAAATGAATTCCAATTCAGCAGTTTCTCGCTGGAGTCTGGATTTGAAGTTTTTTTATTGTAATATAGCAACCTTCATGTCTGTGATTGCGTGACCAGAGAGATTGAAGTGTTCTCCGACTGGTTTATGAATGTTATAATTCTTGACATCTGATTTGTGTCCATTTATTCTTTTACGTAGAGACTGTCCAGTTTGACCAATGTACATGGCAGAGGGGCATTGCTGGCACATGATGGCATATATCACATTGGTGGATGTGCAGGTGAACGAGCCTCTGATAGTGTGGCTGATGTTATTAGGCCCTGTGATGGTGTCCCCTGAATAGATATGTGGACACAGTTGGCAATGGGCTTTGTTGCAAGGATAAGTTCCTGGGTTAGTGGTTCTGTTGTGTGGTATGTGGTTGTTGGTGAGTATTTGCTTCAGGTTGCAGGGCTGTCTGTAGGCAAGGACTGGCCTGTCTCCCAAGATTTGTGAGAGTGTTGGGTCATCCTTTAGGATAGGTTGTAGATCCTTAATAATGCGTTGGAGGGGTTTTAGTTGGGGGCTGAAGGTGACGGCTAGTGGCGTTCTGTTATTTTCTTTGTTAGGCCTGTCCTGTAGTAGGTAACTTCTGGGAACTCTTCTGGCTCTATCAATCTGTTTCTTTTCTTCTGCAGGTGGGTATTGTAGTTGTAAGAAAGCTTGACAGAGATCTTGTAGGTGTTTGTCTCTGTCTGAGGGGTTGGAGCAAATGCGGTTGTATCGCAGAGCTTGGCTGTAGACGATGGATCGTGTGGTGTGGTCAGGGTGAAAGCTGGAGGCATGCAGGTAGGAATAGCGGTCAGTAGGTTTCCGGTATAGGGTGGTGTTTATGTGACCATTGTTTATTAGCACTGTAGTGTCCAGGAAGTGGATCTCTTGTGTGGACTGGACCAGGCTGAGGTTGGTGGTGGGATGGAAATTGTTGAAATCATGGTGGAATTCCTCAAGGGCTTCTTTTCCATGGGTCCAGATGATGAAGATGTCATCAATATAGCGCAAGTAGAGTAGGGGCTTTAGGGGACGAGAGCTGAGGAAGCGTTGTTCTAAATCAGCCATAAAAATATTGGCATACTGTGGGGCCATGCGGGTACCCATAGCAGTGCCGCTGATCTGAAGGTATACATTGTCCCCAAATGTGAAATAGTTATGGGTAAGGACAAAGTCACAAAGTTCAGCCACCAGGTTAGCCGTGACATTATCGGGGATAGTGTCTTGATGGCTTGTAGTCCATCTTTGTGTGGAATGTTGGTGTAGAGGGCTTCTACATCCATAGTGGCCAGGATGGTGTTATCAGGAAGATCACCGATGGATTGAAGTTTCCTCAGGAAGTCAGTGGTGTCTCGAAGGTAGCTGGGAGTGCTGGTAGCGTAGGGCCTGAGGAGGGAGTCTACATAGCCAGACAATCCTGTTGTCAGGGTGCCAATGCCTGAGATGATGGGGCGCCCAGGATTTCCAGGTTTATGGATCTTGGGTAGTAGATAGAATATCCCAGGTCGGGGTTCCAGGGGTGTGTCTGTGTGGATTTGATCTTGTGCTTTTTCAGGAAGTTTCTTGAGCAAATGCTGTAGTTGCTTTTAGTGCCCACCCCTCTGACCAATCTCAGCCCTGCAGATTCATTTAAAGATGGGTTCTTGCTTTAATTTTAACTAAAAAATTCAGCTTTCAAAATGTCAACACTGGAAATACTTTCAGATTAGAAATTTGCTAAACTGGATGATCAACCTATATTGGAATCAGCCCAATTTAGCTGCTGTTATGTCTTTGGGCTGGGATCATTTATTATTTGTTTTGTTTTTGGGGGGATGGTTTATTGCATATTCAGTTTACAATATTATAACAAGTACAGGCAGAGAATAGAGAACTTCTATTCCAACCCCTCTTTTTTCAGTTGCATAGAGGTTTCTCAGATAAATTTTGTAGACTTATTTTTCTATGCTTTATCTCAGTACAAAAATGATTTATTTTTGTGAAGTTGGATGACCACTGTTTGACTTAATGTGGGCATGAAAAACAATATATAAATACATTTGGGGGATAAATACCAGGGAGAATGAAGAGCTATTTATATTAAAGGACAATGTTGGCACAGGAACAAATAGATATAAACTGGCCATTAACAAATTCAGTCTGGAAATTAGAAGGTTTCTAACAATCGGAGTGAGGTTCTAGAACAGCTCCCAGTAGGAGTTGTGAGGGCAAACAACTTAATGAGCTTTATGAGAGAGTTGGACAAATTTATGAGTGCGATTGTATGATGGTGTTGCTTGAGATAGTGGGGGGTGGGGCAGGATTCACCAGCCCTGGGGCTCACTTCTGGTTTGCCTTATGTTCCTAAGGCTCATGCTTCTTAGTTTCAGCCAACCACTGGCAGGGGTCAGGAAGGGATTTCCTCCTCCCCCAATGTATTCTGGGAGATGTTTTATATCTTTCCTCTGAAACATCGGGGATGGCCATGGCTAGAGATAGTTGGGTGGAGTGGGCCAGGGCTCTGATGTGGCACCGAGCATTCGCTCTCTCAGGTGTTTGGCTGGCTGGTTTTTGCTCCCTGCTCAGTGTCACTCTAACTCATCACTATATGTGTGGTCAGAAAGGAATTTTTCCCCAGGTCAGATTGACAGGGACATGGGGGGAGGGGTTGCCTTCCTGTGCAGTGTGTGGGTGCAGGTTGCTTGCCAGGATTACCTGGGTATATCTCAGTTAATCACTTCCCTGCCTTTGCAGGACCTTGAGCACTCATGCACCTTGGTCCCTCCTATTCTGTGCCTGTGGCACTTAATAGTGTAGTCTTTTGTGGGTCTCATTTACTATGATTTCATTTCCATTGTTGTGTTTATTGTGCGGGTGCTAGGTGGTGGTGGTGGCCTGTGATATACAAGAGGTCAGACTAGATGATTTAGTAGTTCCTTCTGGACTTAAACTCTGTGACTTTATGAATTTACATTTTTGAGTTATGCTATTTAAATGTGCCAAGTATTGGTCCAGTACTTCAACATTCATAAAGGTTTAAAGATGGCAGTTCGCTCATGCATGTGCTGCAAGCTGGCGAGCTACCTCAACTCCTGCTAACATTAATAAGCACTGAGGGCTTCAAGCAGCTCCCAGCAGGTACTCAGCATCTTACAGGAGAGGGCCCTAGAAGAATTAGAATAATGCTTTTATTCTTTCTTATTTACTTTCTTTTAGATAAATCAGTTGAAGATGCCTAAATTAGAGAGAGCCTTGGTTAAGGATGGATCATTAAAGATGGCTCTAAGACTATAGTTAAGGATGGCTTCAGTTAAGGATGGCTGAGTTAAGCTGCATTTGCTGCTTTCAAAGGGCAAAATAGGATGAGGGTTCATAAGCTCTGTGGGACCGTAGCCTTCCTTCTGTAGTTTCTAAACTCCTACACAAGACTTCAGCCCGTAGCACTTCATGCAGCTTTCAAGTTCCCTGGCATAGTAAACAGAGCCTGTAAACTCAGGAAGAAGAATAGCTCTGGAATTTCTTTCCGTCTTTGATACCTTTTTCCTCCAGGAATTAAGGGAAAACTAGCATAAATGCAACATTAATGTGGAGAATTCAATAATCCAATAGACAGAACATTTAAAAATTTCAGAGCCAGATTGTGTTCTCGGTTACACAGGTGTAAATCCAGAGTAACTCCATTGATAGTTACTGCAGACTTGCACTAATGTAACTAACAAGAGAATCCGGATCCTGGTTTCTGTATCTCTGATTCATAATGTCCTAAAACAGTCATATTGGACGAACTCCAGTAAATTGGCCGATTGCCTAAAAACCCCGGTTGTGCCAAGTGTTTTTGTGCGGAGGTCGGGGGAAAAGAATCACTTTACCTTTGCTGCAATCGTGATGCTGCAGTATCCATCCACATTGTCTGTGTCTCCATTCTGAACAGGACAATGGCCAACAGAGCCACTTAGTGGAAGATCCTCCAGTTCTATGCTCAGTCCTCCCTTACTCTGCTCTGACCTGCCTGACAAAGTGCAAGAAACCTGAGTGAAGTGGGGCTCTTTCCCCTGAAGGATTAAGTAGTTATCCCATATCCTGGCCCACTCTATAAAAATATCATTGTGTTGTTCAAATTAATGACATACTTTAATAAAATATAAGCACCACATTGAGAATACTGTAGTATTTGAGGAATATTACGGTAGCAGGAGGACAAAAATAAAGATTCTTTACCTTTTCAATTCCTGAATGCTTTTGCTCCATGCTCATGTGGTCCCTTGGTTTTGAATTTTCACCCACTAAGATGAAAGTAGCACAGGTCACTCCTATTTTATGCCAAGTAAAAGAAAATAAAATTCAGTAATATGGCACTCATTCTTACAAACGTAATATGAAATGGCTTAAACAAGGCATTTAAAATGATGCCTTCACTGGAATAGCTTGCACAGGTAAAATTACTGCCCTGTACCCTTTTAGTTTGAATGTTCATCTTGATATAATATGAATAAAGAAAGATCTCTGTGTGTAGTCAATTGATTCAACAATGACATGTTCAGTTTTTAAACATTTTAGTGCCAGAAAAACACAGCTGTCCTTATAATGTTCTTCTGTTTATTTTTAGATAACTATGTTATGAGAATGAAAATGTGTTGCTTTTCTCTTGTAACCTTTGTTTTCTAATATACCTCTAGGGATAATTAATTGTAGAAAAATGTTCTATATGACAGAGCTCTCTTAATAAATTTGTAAACCAAGATGTTCTACTGCTACATGGCTGTCACATACAAGGTACATGATGAGTTGCGTTTTGTCTTTCCAATGAAATCTACCCAAAAGTAACACTCTCTCTCCCACTCTTGCAAAGACTATAGCAGGGGCTTAAGTGAAAGAATAGCATGAGATGCCCCTCACAGAGTCTTCCTGAAATTGTTGTGTGGGCTGCAGGGTAGATGAGGTTTGCTGCTGACACTTGGTGCAGTGTGTGCTCAACACTCAAATTGGGCAACTCCATTGGTGGTATAGAGGGTATCCTCCCCCATTGACAGCCTCTTTAGAAAGTCTAGCATCAGCAGATGCACTAGACCCAAATTGTCCTTATGCTTGGGCAAACATAAGGACTTCCACTGGGATTGGACACTACATTTTTGCACCTTCTCTCCTGCTGTCCAAACCTGCCCTGAGTCACAATTTAGGCCTTCAGAAATCAGAGATGGAAAAGACCTTTTAGATCATCTATTTCACCTCTCATTATTGGCTGTCAGCTCTCTATTGGCTTTCCAATAGACAAGGGTGTTTTGGTATGGTATGGCTTTGTTTGAAAACTTGAAATGGTGGGGCTATTTGGACAGGAAAATTGCCCAACCTGTTTGTCACTTTTTAAATGTATGTGGATCTGAATAAATGATTTTGCTGTTGCTGTTTAAACCATTCAGATACTTGTAGATGGATTTTGTGTCTCCATTTAAAATAATTTTATCAAATTATACACATTATAACTAGTTCTGTTAGGGGCCCAATCTTGTATTCCTCATTCAGGCAAAACTCCAACTGGCTATAAAGGGTCTGAGTAAGGGTTTTGTTTACAGGGCTCTGAATCTTTCTATATAAATCCATCCTTCTTGCCCTTAGTCAATTTATTGCTCTTTTCTGAATTTCCTCCAGCTTATTGACATCTTTCTGGTTCTGAGTGCCCAGAACTGAATGCAATAGTAAAGGATGAGCTTGACTACTTAAGCTTTGATGGAAAAAGGCAATATTCAGGCTTGTTTTCTTCTGGCATGCTTCTTTAGTGGCAAAACATCTTTCCACAGTTTTAAGTGATATGAAAACTTGAAGCTAAAACTGTTAAAGCCCCCAATCTGTTTTAACTGACAGTAAAATTTGAAGGAGGTGTTGCTTGCCCCTCAACCACTAAATGTGACAATAATTATGCCTATTATATAGACATAGTAAATATTATGAGAGTGCAGGAGAACAGAGGTACAGAAGGAAAGTCTATGGAGTGGGATGGAAGGACAGCAACTGGGTTAAACAGAAGTATTCCAACAGATATCTTTTGAGAAGAGAAACAACAAACCATTTGTCAGTTCAATTAACATGAAAAATAGCTTACTGTGATAGGGTGCTTGGAGGGCAGGGTGACGTAGTGGTCAGTGCACCTGGCCTCCAAACCCTTGTGTCTCTGTCAGGGGGCAGTAGCAGTGAAAGGACAGGAGTGATTGGGCCTCCCTCCTACATCTGGTCCTTTGCCCATAAATGGGGTGTGGGAAGTAACACTGGCAGGTTCCCCCCCAAAGAGAACCAAAATCTGCTGCCCTGGGCTACTTCCTACCTATGTGCTCCTTCAATTTTGGGGTATAGTCCAAACAGTCAGTAGCTTCGCAAAGTCCAAATGAGCAGTTCCTGAAAGGCCGGAAGTTGATGATGGCTGGAGAAGGCACTGCCTGGGGCCTTACCTGCTCTGTGGTCTCCTCTCAGGCTCCACCTTCTGTCTGGTTTCCTGGAGAAGGATTCTTCTCTCCTGAAGCCTGTCCACCACCCCTTGCTTGGGCTTCTGAGCCCCTTAATCTGCTCCTCCAGCTGGAGCATGCTTGGCAGGCCTGTAGGGGCAGCACTACATGGGCTGATATTACCTTTTAACTCTTTCGTGCACAGTGTAGGGTTTGTATATCCCATCACATTTACACTTTGATAGTGAACGTATCATACACAAAGATACTTGCAGAAACTACCGTGACACTAGACAATCCATTCCATCCATTTAGCAAAAGGCTTGCTCTTCCCATTTGAAGGAAAGTGAAATAACAAAGTTGTGCCTCAAAAATTATTCTGTATCTACCCAACAACAAATATTATATTGAGCCTTTCCCTTTAAGGAGGAACCCTAATGTTGTTTGAACTACCACATATAGAGCATGCCCTTCTCAATCTTTGCACAAAGACTATAACTCGATCACATATGGAACTGGTTGAAATTTGGGGATTTTGGTTTGCCTTAAGTTTTGGGATTTTTGAATTTACTTTTGTTCTGATGGTACTTGCTTGTGTTTCAGCAAAAGTTAGATTTCATGAAACTATTTTGTTGGAAAATTGCCCATTATCTCTAATCATATATCATAGTTCCAGAACAAGAACCTGTGTTTGCACCATAACTATTATTATTATTATTTTAAATGTTGAGTCTTTGTCCATTTCTGACTTCTCTACCCAAGCAAAATTTCTATTGCTAAAAACTGCAGATATCTTATGAATGCATAAGAACGTCAGGATCAAGTAAATGGATTCTAAGGATTAGATCCTCCACTAGTGTAAATGAGTATAGCTCCTGATGCTGCACATCAGTAGAGCTACACCCATTTATACCAATTGAAGACCTGGCCCTAACTTTGATTTTTAAGGATTTATGTATATATGTGAGTAAACTCAGTAGACTTGAATCTTGGTTGCTCCATTCCTTGTGTAGCCATTCACACCTGCACAAGGTTGGTCAGCATCTGCTGTAAAATCAGAATGGTACCTATATTGCACAGGTGTAAAGACTAAGAAAGATGCAAGACAGAGGTCAATCAAAGTAATTGGGGTACTATCAGTCTTTGAAGTTTTTGAGTTAAATCACTGAGGATTTTGTCATTTTTCCTGTCAAAATCTGAAGACCACACATACTGCCATAGGTATGGCAGATTTATAGAAAAAATAACTTTGATTTTTTTACTGACTGACTGAAGTTTAATTCTTTCAATTCTTAGAAATATTTTGGGAAATATTTGAGAAATTTCAATGGTAAGTAAAATTAATTATTTTAAAAAGACCATTTAGTGTTGCGCAGCACTTAATAATTAGACACGGAGATTGTTAGACTTTTCTTTCATAGCTAGAGCTGGTGGAGTGACTTGTAATGTTATAGTTTCTTCCTATGAGCGCTGAGTTTAGATTAATTATATTAATAGGTTATTTGATGTGATGGTGACCATAGGTAGGGACTCATGATGCATTCTTGTTAGTTAGAGGTTTATTTTCATGCTGTTGGAATATACAATTAGATAGGTCCTGGTAAGGTTTGTTCATTTTAATGAAATGTGCTTAATTAAGTTCATCAAGTTTCATGTGGTTTGGATTTGAACAAAACTTTGGATCCATATGTTGCCGGCACCCAGTGCCGAGAGGCTGAACAACAGCTTGAGTTGGTTCGTTACCCGGTGTGCTACACTCAATAATCACAACAGGGTGGAGAAGAAGAAAAGTTTATTTGAAGCTTCAAAAAGGTACAGGGAGATTTGAATCTCAAATCCTGTATACAGAGCAGGAAGTTACACAGGCTTTTATACATCCTTTTTCCTAGCATACTTATGCAATAGCAAGCTGCCCTAAGTATCCATATAGCCAGCCAATCCAGTTCCCAGCTAGTTCCCTGGTTCTCTGTATCATTTGTTAAACTATACATAAAGCTGCTTTGTTCAGCATTGTTCATCCATATCTCCCTTGTTTGGCCTTGCTTAGTTTCAGGCAGTCTGACTCTGCAGCATATTGTTGCAGATTCTCAGCATAACTGCTGTGTGTGCCTCCAGGCAGGGGGGCCAAGGACACTTGGGCCTAGTACGCAGAGCTGCTGCGAGTGCCTCCAGGCGGGAGGCAGGGGGCCAAGGACACCTGGGCCTAGTGCGAGGGGGCTTCATCTACACTCATGGTCTTCCATCCCCTCGAGTTACCTAGTGGCCATGCCCCAGCGTCCCCAACACATAAAACTAAAAAAGTGAACCTAGCACAGATTCTTGCTATCCCGAACTGTGTTTTTTGCATAGCCTTGATTACAGTATCTCAGGAAGTGGATGTGTCTCTCTCACACCCCCTTCTCCCAGGAACCAACTCCAGAAACCCCTTGGTCCCAGCCCAGAGCACCCGCCTACACCCCAAACTCCTCATCCCCAGCCCCACCCCAGAGCCCTCACCCTCTCCCACACCCCAACTCCAATTTTGTGAGCGTTCATGGCCCACCATACACTTTCTATTCCCAGATGTGGCCCTCAGCCCAAAAAGTTTGCCCACCCCTGGTCTAGATTATCCTTAGTCCTGCCCTGAGTGCAAGGGACTGGACTAGATGACCTCTCGAGGTCCCTTCCAGTCCTATGATTCTATGGCCCCTGCTGTCTCTGCTCAGCCTGGCTCGCCGCTATTCAGGAATTAGCGCTCTGAGCACCCAGCGACAAGGCGCAATCTGGGCCCAGCCCCCAACGGCTGGCAGATGCGCACCCCCTCGAAAGAGCAGGCCCACTAAAGGGGGAAGGGCCCAATCCTCCCCCCACCCAGTGGCAGCAGAAAGATGCCCTGACCCCCCCCCCCGCTGTTCTGGAGAACCACCATCCGGACTCTACCAACGTATCACAGAGGGCCAAGGGGCAGAAACATTTTCCGCAGAGGCAGTCCCAGCTCCGTTCCGAAGGGGGTGGTTGACGGGGTGGGAGACATGAGGCTAGGGGAGCCGCATCCATCCCCCCCCCATGGGGGAGAGGAGAATGGTAGAGTCTGAATTTAAATGAAACGGTCCCTGGCGCTGCGTTCTCTCCCCCGCCTGTCTCTGCGCCGGCAAGCAGTGGGGCGTGTGGGCAGGGCCGCGTGCCCGACCGGCCCCGCCCCGGCCGGAGGGAGACTCGCCGCGGCAGAGATTTGGGGCAGGCGGGGTGAAGGCTGCTCTCAGCCAGCGGCTGCCGGTGCGTGGAGCGCGGAGCGGCGGGTAAGGGAGAGCGAGGCGGGCACAAGCCCTTAGGGCGCATCTCCCCCTTCTGACCCCGGCCGGGTGTAACTCCCGCGGTGCTGGGAGGGGGCTCTGCCCCTCGCCCGTTGTGGGGGCTAGCGGGACTGTTACTCCGCGGCCCCCTGCCCGGGTAGGGGAGCAGCCGCCGCGCCGGAGGGAGCGCTGCGCTGCGGGCACCAGCCACAGGGGCGCCACGGGGGCCCCTGTGCAGTCAGCCGGGGCTCTGCTGGTGCGGGTCGGAGTTTCCTCAGCGCTGGTTTCAGCGGCGTGGCTGCCGCGCCGGGGGGGCCCCTCTACGGCTTGCTGCCTTGCGGGCGCGCCCCTGGCGGCCGGCGCCGTTCTGCCGCCAGGCGGGCCGGGGTAGTGTCTAACGCCGAGCCCGCTCCTGCGGGAGCGTTTCTCTCGTCCCCCAAGCGCGGTGTCCAGTGTTTCCCGCAGGAATTGAAATGGGGGGTCAAGGCTGATGAGGGGTGAGACCGTGAGGGTGAAGCTGGGCTGTATGGCACCAGAGTAAAAACCTGAATGTTTCATGACCATTCTGTTAGATTTTAAAATTATTTCACAAATTAAAGTTGGCTACTCAAGCCTTCTATGAAGCACTACATCTACATCCTTCTGGGTTTCTTGTTATAATTTTGCACAACTCTGTTAATGAACTTGTTGAATGCAATGCAATGCATTCATCTTTGGTGGCTTCTCCTGTGTCCAGTACTTCCACTCCTTCAGTTGATATGCTCATTAGTTCATTCACATGATCAGGCAGAAGGCGACCTCTTTCAAAACACAAAAATCTATTCAATGGTGAAAAAGAACGCTCAACTGTAGCTGTTGTGACTGGGAGTAGCAAGAGATGAATTCCTACTACTTTCAGCTCAGGAAACATAGCATAAAGATTGGTCGAGCCATTAGTGATGATAAAAAAGAAATTGAAGTCAAATCTTCATTCATTCGTCATATGATATTCCACTCTGTGTTCAAATTCTCTATTCTGTCCTGAGTACATGGCAGCTCCTTTGCTGGTAGTGCCTCACTCCACTCAACTGTCTGTGTTTTATAAGACAGGGATCTGTAAAAGCTATGTAGAGGTTGAGTAGAATCTAGAAGTCACTGTTGTAGATTTTTAAAAATCAAGTCGTGTACTTTTTCAGTTGTCTTAACAAACACTTCTTGTCCCCCTCACTTAAGGATTCAATATAAATGCCTTCATTAATCAGCTTCTGGACTGAAGTCTTTGCTTCGTCTAGTACTTTTTCAATGGATAGCTCTCTGATTGAGCCAAATGTAGCTTCTATTGCTGAACAAAGGTCTACTACTGTTGTAGCAGATGCCTGGATGGCATTGTTTAATGACTCAAGTGGTTTCAACAGTAGACTTACAAGAGAGAGAATGGCAATAGTCTTCTCTGAACGTAGTAGCAAAAGTAATTCACCAGCCTCACTCCTTAGATCCATCCCATCTTGGTGGATACTTTCCAAAGCTAGTAATTATGGCTGGAGTAATTTTAAAACAACAGCCAAGGATTGCTCATGAGAAAGCCAGAGGGTTTCCCCAGGTTGGACTAATTTGAACGTCAGTCCCAGTGTATCTTCTATATTTTCCAAGATATTCAGCCTTTTTGGAGTCTTGCTGAAAAAAGAATATAATGAAGATATTAAATTTATAGCTTTTAAAGTGTCTTTTGAAGAGTCTGCAGCTTGTACTAGCGCGAGTTGGAGTAGATGGCCTCTGCAGTGTGTATAGGAGAGACTAGGGTTACACTTTTCTCTGAGCAAAGCTTGTGCTCCACCATGTCTTCCAGAGAAGTTTGCACCTCCATCAAATGCACAAGCAGCCATTTGTTTGGGGTCCAATTGGCAAGCATTTAACTCTTCTAAGATGTGGGTTGTCACAGAGGCAGCCAATCTGTCTTCTATAACTTGAACATCTAGAAATGCATGTACTCGCCTACCACTGACATCAAGATAATGTATACAATGACTTGATGATCATTTGCATTGATGCATTTATCAGCCATGTATGTAAATTTTTTGAATGTTGTGAGAGAGTTCTTCACTTTTTCAACTGTTGAGTCTTTCACTGTTGCACCACATGCGTCTAGCCAGTCAGTTGAGTTTCTTGCAGAAAGATAGTGAGCATTTGCTGGCCTTGTTCGGAACCAGTGTTCAACTTTAGGATGAACAAGTGACAATGCACTTAAACTGGAGGCCAGTGTTGTAGTGTGTGGTATCTCTTGCTTAAATAGAAAGTATGATGCGACAGCCATGTTTGTTCACATTAAGAATGCTGGAGACACAACACAGTTAACAGCCTCATTAACACTCACCGGTGTTGTTTTTGGTCAGTGGAGACTCAGAGTTCAGAGGTGCTCTCACATGAGTTCACCTCTCGGGTGGGGGGCAAGAAGGCACCTTGCTAGTTCCTCTAGCTGCTCACTGTTCGCTCTGGCCACTGTTGTTCGTTGTGCCACCATTCACTCAATTGCTCTGTAGCCAATGGCCCTGTGCCATCACCATCTGCTGCCACTGACCTCTGTGAATTGGTCTCTTGAGGTTCCACCCAGCTCTCAGTGATTTCAGCTGAGCTCTCAGTGGGGGAACCTCTGTGGGCAGACTGGGCCGTCTCTTCCACAGAAACACTGTCCCACAGCCGGTCTAAGCACTTAAACCTGATTATCAGTGATTACAACTGTAGTGGTCACTTAACAGAACAAAAGACTATCTATGGAGCCTAATCAGCTCTGTCTTTAAACAGTGGAGAGGGGCAGGTCAAATAGTACTTGTGACTCAGGCAGACCAACAAGCAAAACACCTGTCCCCACACTCTCTCTTGATGCCCTCAATCAGCAGAGGCTTAAGTACAGTTCTACTGCCCTTTACTCATACAAGTATAAGAATAAAAACATTTCTTTATCCCCTGCAGTCAACTGATTTGTAACCCAGCCAAAATCTATCACTTGGGTAACACAGCTCTGTTTGCTGGATACCTAGGTAGATTATGTGTGAATGTAAATACAATCTGGTCCTGAAGCCTTTTCCCCCAACCCCCAGCTCATCACTAGCTGTCAGGGAGAGCTCATTTAGACTTTGCTTACAAATCATAATTTGAAATTATTAGGTTGGCCAACATCACCAAAATGAATGCACTGATGGTCATAAAAACAACAGCTGTATAAGGAAGCTAGTCTCTGTTCATACTTTTCAAATCTATTATACTTTTTCAGATACACGTATTTTATGATACACTTTATATGCTTTTAAAGTGTGTATTAATGTTTCAATTTCAATTCAAATTTCCAAACGATCACTACATTGGCAACACTGCATGTAACTAGTTCACAAAACTGGGGGGGGGGGGTGTTGGGGAAATTCAGGGGGGGGGTAAACACCACCATGGGGGGGGTGTAGGGAAATCCCTGGCAGTGTCCCTCTGCTGCTGGGCCAAGCAGGTGCCCTCGTGGAGCTGAGCGTTTACCAGGAGACGGCATTGCACAGGGTCCCGCTTGCCAGTTGTCATAGCATCTTCCAGGCAAGCCTGGGGGCATGAGCAGGAGAAATCCTCAGTCAGGGTGGGGTTGTAAGCAGTGTTGTAATGATAATACTGGGGATTATGCCTGTTCTTTATAGTGTCTCTGTTTCCTTCTGTGTGCTGTCTTCTGATGTGCTTCAGTCATTTTAGCCTCCAGTCTGTGTCTCCCTTGGGCTTGTCTTCACTGGGGTGTTCCAGAGAAATCTTTCACTGTTGCCTAGAAACGGTGGAAGTGCTAACTGGCTACAGCTGACACTTTTACCACCCTGTTGTATGGTCCTGCTTTGAGCAGCATCAGACAGCACTGTGGTGGTAACACTAGCTCTCCCATGCTTGCTTGTACTGGTGGACCTGTGCTCAAGAGCGATGGTAGGGAAGCCTCCCTAAAATCCTCAGTACCAGTGTAGCCCAACAGAGCTGCAGCCAAGAAAAGTATATAAATGTGTTAACTAAGTATAGTACATACTTTACTTGTACTATACTTTAGATTGTTATTAAATAACATATATAAAACTTAATAAAGTGAATACTATGAGCACACTTGAAAATTAATTCTGGTTCAAGCATTCACTAGTTTCAGCAATACTCTCTATAATTAAGTGGGAGGACCTCTTGAACGGGTGACCTCTCTAGAATTTGTATTTCCCTCTTTAAATGTAGGGAATGTTGCTGGAACCTGAGGTTCTCCAAAACTGGAATGAATTTCTTAAGTATGACTAAACTTTGAGCTGTGACTTTCATGGGCTGCAACTCATTTATTGTACTAATCTTTTTCTTCTTTTTCTGTCCATAGATAGGTAAAACTGGGAAACTAGAAACTATACTATCAGGAACTTTATCTTCTGTATTCACAGCTGATAAAAGGTGGATATACTTTTGTTTTAAAAAATCAGTGGGTATATCTGTGTACTGTCTGTTCCATTCCCGATTAAATGATTAACATGTAAAAAAGCTATAGTATGTTGACTATAACAGTCTAATAATTGGTACTTGTGATAACTGTATTGCTTGTACTGTGCAGTCTGCTGGAGACTGTAGCAGTACTTACTAGGTAACTTGCTCTCCTGAACTCTATGTTAAAAGCATAGCTTTATGAGTAATGTATTGGTGCTAAACTTTGTTATACCAGTCAGCCAATATGGCTAGTTTATTGGCATCTGTAAATGCTTTTTTTTCTTTATGGTATAACTGGAGATACAGTAGAGTAAAGACAAGAACAGTACTTAATGAAATGTTTAGCACCCAGAATAAGTGTGACTAATACATGACTTTGTATAAAGTAGTAATGGATTGCTGCTTTGTTTATATTATGGAACAAAAGACATTTATGCTATGATACTGAGAAGTGTATTCAGTCAAGCCAAATCCTTCAAAATGCTGAGTGCTGTTCGTGCTATGTTGAGTACCTTCAACTCCTACTGAAGTCATATAACCTTTTTGAAACCTGAGTTTCTTCAAGTGATGGTCCACATGGATTCCACTCTTGGTGTGCGTGCGCCCAGTGTGCATGAGATCTGATTCTTTTTGGCTAGCAACATCTGCTGGGGTTGCGCCTGCGCCCAAGATGTCTTGGTGCCCATCCTCACCATCTACCCAAGAACATAAAGGGCACAGCGGGCCCAACCATCATTTGGTTCCTTTTTGCCACGTATGGCAGTGGGAGAGAACCCATGTAGTGTCTGCTTACTCTGCGGGCTGTGCAATTTTTTGCTTAGCATAGTATCTTTTTGTATTTACACTCACTGGCACATAAAAAGATAATAAATTATGGGATACCCCTGCTACTAGCAGCTAGGTTTCTATGTCAGAAAAAAAGTCTTTGGGATTTAAAACTTTTGCAGGGTGGCTATCCCACTCAATGATGTGTATTCTAGATGCCTCTTTTGCTTTGGTGAGGGGTACGTTCCTGACAGATACTTGATCTGTTGATGTTTCTACAAGAGGAAACAGAAGGAGAGAGGCAGGCCTGCCTTCAATTTTTTCTTCTGGAGTGCTTGACAAGAACCTCCTTAGAGTGTGAGGGTGAAAAAAGATTCCCACTAGGCCTGAACAGTTCTCTTTGGCTAATGCTTCTGTGAATTTTGAGGTATTGGGCTCACTCATCATTGAAAAGATTGAACCCTTCAGATTCTGAGACTGGGAGAGCAGCCAGTCCTCTTCCACCCAGTTGTCAGAAAGGGGTAGGAAAGAACATTTTTCCTGGAGAGCACAGATATAGGACACCCTCTCTGGTTCTGACTAAACAGAGACAGAAAGCTCACCAAGCTGTTGTTACTTGTGCGGTTCAGACAGACCAGATCTGGGCCACAAACAATCTTTTTAGCTGATGTCTTGGCACTGGCTGGTGTCCAGGTACCCACAGAACTTCCTGAAACTTGAGTCTTCACTTATCTTAGTACTGATCCCTTGGGGCTGATATCGATATGGACACATTTGGAATGGATAACCTTGGTGCCCTTGACACTGTCTCCCCACAATGCAGACGTTTCTGGGACAGACTTTCTTAGTATCCAAGATGTCCTGTTTATTGATTATTTCATGATCACACAACTGGAGACATTTCTTCCTTGGTACCACTTACTAATACTGTCATAGTATTGGTGATGAGCTCTCCGGCTCAATTTATGAGAGAATACAAGAGAACTATACAGCACTCTAGATGCTGTTTTGTTTTTGTTTGTTTTTTCCAGGAAGGTTTTTCCTCAATCTCCAGATGCACATTTTGAATGATCAAGTACTTCTATCAAAATATAACTATCCAAAGGGGGACAGGGTGTTACAATTCATAGAGAAGTGACCACAAAATGAAAGGAAAGGACTAAGATCTCTGGCATCTGAAAGGTCGTTAGTGTCCCAAACATTTGTGTAGGCTGCTTTAGACACCTCTGCTATGGCAGCATATGCAGTCGCCATTTTCATTGTGATGTGGGCTTCATGGTGCTCATTTTTGAGAATACTAAAGGGGGTCCAAATGACACTTGAGAACCTCCTGTTTGAAGATTTTGATTTAGTTAACATTGGAACTGATGAAGCCCTGAAGGACTTATGAGGAGAGGCTGAGGGAGCTGGGATTGTTTAGCCTGCAGAAGAGAAGAATGAGGGGGGATTTGATAGCTGCTTTCAACTACCTGAAAGGGGGTTCCAAAGAGGATGGCTCTAGACTGTTCTCAATGGTAGCAGATGACAGAACGAGGAGTAATGGTCTCAAGTTGCAGTGGGGGAGGTTTAGGTTGGATATTAGGAAAAACTTTTTCACTAAGAGGGTGGTGAAACACTGGAATGCGTTACCTAGGGAGGTGGTAGAATCTCCTTCCTTAGAGGTTTTTAAGGTCAGGCTTGACAAAGCCCTGGCTGGGATGATTTAACTGGGAATTGGTCCTGCTTCGAGCAGGGCGTTGGACTAGATGACCTTCAGGGGTCCCTTCCAACCCTGATATTCTATGATTCTATGATTTGAGACCTCCACTCATTGGATGTATACAAACCAGCCACCTGGAGGAGGCAGGACAGACCCGCAAAGCTTTGCCAGACAGCGCCTCTGTACCTCTTGTTCCAATGACCTCTTAGATTTTAATAATTGAAGATGAGGCAGAGGTTCAAATGTAGGAGACATTCTGCCTCTTCTCCTCTGCTGCACACTTCATCTACCTTATGGCAGCAAGTTAGATGCCATTGTTGAGAGCCAATCAGAACCATTACCGGATGTGTACCCCTTTCCACCCCCCGTTTGGAAACCACCTCTTATTTTCAGGAGGGCTGAAACCAGCTGACCTCTGACCTGCAGGTCCTGGTAATCACAAACAAAAGGATATTCAGTACGATTCCAGGCACTTCCTACCCACACTTTCCTTTTCCCATCCCTTTTCAGGAGCTTTTTTCATGAAATAATGTTGAAACCAGAGGTAAAGTAAAGTCCTTTCTGTAATCCAGAGCAGTGGATGAAGAGTCCCTGGAATTCAGAGGTAAGAGGTTCTACTCCTGCTACTTCTTATTTTGAAAGAAGAAAGGGGCTGGCATTCTATTCTAAACTTCAGATGTCTCAACAAATTAATTGTTTCAAGCTTAAAATGTTGACTGGGGCTTCAGTTATTTCTCATGATTGGTTGGCTCCTGTTGGTCTTCAGGATTTGTATTTCCACCTGTCCATATGTCCAGCACACAGAAAGTACCTCAGACTTGAAGTAGGGGACTTTTGCTGCAAGTACAGGGTTATGCCTTTTGGTCTCACCCTGGCACTGAGTATTCACAGTAGGTGCCGACTCCATGGGTGTTTGAGCACCCACAGGGAAAAAATGGTGGGTGCTGAGCACCCACTGGCAGCCCCCTCTCAGAACCTCCCCCCCCAGTGCTTTCTGCCCATTGACAGGCTGTGCCAAGCCAATCATTGCCTCCCCTCCTTCCTTGTGCCACCTGTCCGCTGCAGTCAGCTGTTCCGTGACGTGTGGGAGGCTCTGGAGGCAGGGTGGAGGAACAAGGACATGGTGCACTTGGGGGAGGAGATGGGGCTGGAAGAGGTGGGGTGGGGCCTTGGGAGAAGGGGTGGAGTGGGGGCGGGGCCTGGGGCAGAGCCGGGGGTCAAGCCCCCACCCCACCCCCCGGCACTTTGGAAAGTCGGCACCTGTGGTATTCACCAAGCATTTAGTGGTCATCAAAACCCATTTAACAAGACACAATATTCAGTTATACCCATACATTGATGACTGGCTGATCTGGTGAATATCTTCCGAAAAGGCAACATTCCATTTATGAGAGCTGACAGCTCTGTACCACACTGGGGCTCAAGATCAGCTGAGAGAAATCTACACTTTTATTGACCCAAGGTATATCATTCATAGGTGCTGTGTTAGAGCTGAGGTCAACAGGAACGTATATACCATGGGGGAGGGGTCCACATCGTAGTTGGATAGTAAGTCTCTTAAATGATCTGCAAGCTCAACTTGAGATGTCTATAAGAGCATGTCTCAGATTTGTAGGTCGTGTGTTCTTCTGCAGCAATGTTGCACAGCATTGCAGACTTTTGCACTTCACCCATACGCTATACAAAGTGGTTGCAGTAACTCCTCGCTTAATGTTGTCCTGGTTAACGTTGTTACGTCGTTGATCAATTAGAAAACGTGGTTGTTTAAAGTTACGCAATGCTCCCTGATAGCATTGTTTGGTAGCCGCCTGCTTTGTCTACTGCTTGCAGAAAGAGCAGCCTGTTGGAGCTAGGAACCAGGGTGGATTGGCAGCCCCCCTAAGTTCCCTGTGTGGAAGTCGCCCAGCAGGCTATCAATTGCCGGGCAGTTCAGCTGTCCCTTCCCCCACTGCTGTTTGCTGCTTCTGCCCTCTGCCTTGGAGCTGCTCCTGGGAGCCTTCTGCTTGCTGTTCAGGGGGTGGGGGAAAGAGAGTTGCTAATGTCAGGGTGTCCTCCCCCTGCTCCTGTCCACTGCTTCTGTACCTTATCTCCACAGAGTGGGGGGGTGGGGTTGGGGCAGGACAGGGCTCAGGATAGAGGGAGCTTGCTGGCAGCAGCTGCTGTCTCAACTTGCTGCTCTACTTAAAAAGACAGTGTACTTGGAGTGGGGTCAGCGTACTTAAAGGGGAAATATGCGTGTCTCTTCCCCTCTCTCTGACACATACACACACACACACACACACACACAGAGTGTGTGTCTCTGTCTCTCTCACACATGCACCCCCACCCCCACCCCATGGGTTCATTTTCACATTCAGTTTCTACAGGGAATGTTTTCAGCCACTGCCATGCTGTCTCTCCTCCCTCCATTCATGCTGCCTTGTAGAGTGTGAGGCTACGTTAACAACAATGTGTTAACCATTGAGGGCTCAGCTGAGTGCAAGTTCATCATTTAGCAGTAAGGCATTCCCTGGGAAATATCCCACCCTCTGAATCCACCACCTCAACCAAGCTTCACAATCATCATTGCTGTGTACAGTATTAAATTGTTTGTTTAAAACTTAACAAAATTACCTGGAATCTAACTACCCCTATTTACATTAATTGTTATGGGGAAATTGGATTAGCTTAACATCGTTTCGCTTAAAGTAGCATTTTTCAGGAACATAACTACAATGTTAAGTGAGGAGTTACTGTATCTGCCAAGCAAATACCATGTGGACATGAAAGTGAAGGTCCCGTGAAAATCCTCTGTTAGATTGTTGCCCATGTGAAAGTGTTCTTTCACCTGAGTACCTCTTTGCTGCACCACATCCTACCAAAATGTTGGTAAAGATCAGCTCCCCATTTAAGAGAAGAAGCACTTTTTACCATTTTGCAACACAAGGTCTGACTCTTCCCTCCCCACCCACGCTCAACTTCATGTAAATAGCTGAGCCCTATGTCATCTAGCATGCATGGCATTCCTCCCCTTGTTGCAAAGATCCGTAGCCAAGTGATGGCAGAAAACATCACAGCTATGCATTATGTCAACAGAAAGAGGAACATAGTCATCACTGCTCTGCTGAGAAGCCGTTTGTCTCTATGATTGGTGCAGTCATCAGATCACACTAGTCACTATGTGTCTTCCAGGGTTTTAAAATTCCCTCCCATCAAGTTGACAGGCATGAGTGGACTCTGAAGGACTCCATCTTGAAGATCCACAGATGAGGATAATAAGTGTCCTGTGTTTAGCTTCAGAGAGGGGTTTGGGCCTAGGCACCCTGTCAGATGCTGTCCTCTTTTGTGCAGACTGGGGTTCATGTGCCTACGTGCCGATCCTGTTAGTACCAAGGGCATAGGCAGCTGGTGACCCAGCCGTTGGGTGAGGCTAGCCCCTGGCCCCTCCCCTTCTGCCCAAGGTTCCTCCCCCTTTCTTTAGCTGCCCCCACCCACCAGGAGCCCAGTGCATCCCCACTGTGGCCCCCAGCCCTGGTGAGCCGTGTGACACAGTCCAAGTGCCGGGAAGGCAGTGTGGCCCCAGTGCCAGCCCCCCGAATCCCTGCAGCAGGCCAGCCAGCTCCAGCCCCAACCGGCCAGAGCGGAGCACCAGGAACTGCAGGAGAGGACCTGGGAATGGAGTGTGGGTAGGGCCACACCAGGCTGTTTGGGGAGGCACAGCCTCCCGCAACCTATGATACCCGCCACCCATGACCAAGGGCTCTCAGTCAAGATTCAGCCTTCATGGTCATGGTAGTCCCAACCGGGTCCAGGCAGTTCTGGTACTCAGATCTAGTGAAGCTATCAGCTTTGTTTCCAACATATTTTTACCAAATGTGACTTAACAAAATGAAGGTCAGATCTTACACCTGGATCAAGCATCATTCAGCCAGCATCCATGCTGTCAGATGTGTTAACTGCCACTGGAAGAAGCTGTTCAGCTGAGATCAAGAACATATTGATACATAATCTAATACAAATTTTTCTGGAAACTTATAGAGCAAAATAGAAGAGACTTTCTATTGGGGTATAATGTCACCTGTCTCCCTTGGAAAAACCCGTTTCTGCTGTTCTGGACTATTTGCTAACTCTAAAACATTCAGGACTGTCTTTCAGCTCCCTAAGAATACACTTACCAGCAATATCTGTGCATAATTCTCCAATTGAGGGTCCGGTCATACCTTATTTTTCTACTGTATAGTTGCTAAATTCCTCAAAGGTCTCATTTCTGTTTTCTCTTATTCTGGGATTCCCTTTCTTCCTCATATCTCAACATGGTGTTAGCTGGCTTAATAAGACCCCCTTCTGAGCTCTTTTTACCACTTGTCTATGAAGACTGCCTTTTTTAGTAGCTATAACATCTGCTCACAGGGTAGGGGAAATTCAAGCCCTTATGCCTGGTTGACCTTACATGCTGTTCCATAAAGAGATGGTGACTGATAGGCCTCACACCAAGTTGCTGGCTATGATGTTTTTTTTCTTCAGATTTTCACTTAAATCAATGGATCACCCTCAGTTTTCTTTCCTAAGTCCCACTCAATCTCTGGCAAAACTAAGCTTCACACACTTGAGTAAGAGCATGATCTTTCCATTTACAGGAAGAAAAAAAAATTAGAAACATCTAAGCAGAGAGGGTGACACGTCAGGCAATATCCTCAGGGGTTATCAAAATGAGTCTCCAGATGTGTAAGAATGTGTTATGAATTAGGCTATGTCTATGCTATGAAATTAGGTTGACTTTATAGAAGTCGAATTTTTAGAAATTGATTTTATACAGTCAATTGTGTATGTCCCCACTTAAAACCATTAAGTCGGCGGAGTGCATCTACAGTACCAAGGCTAGCGTCGACTTGCCGAGCGTTGCACTATGGATAGTTATCTGGGTTGAGATCCCAATGACTGATGGGGCAAAAAACATTGTCGCAGGTGGTTCTGGGTACATCCCCTCCTCCCTCCCTCCCTTCCTCTGTGAAAGCAACGGCAGACCTTTTCGCGCCTTTTTTCCTGGGTTACCCGTGCAGACGCCATACCACGGCAAGCATGGAGCCCGCTCAGCTCACCATCACCGTATGACTCCTGGGTGCTGGCAGGCGCGGGACTGCATTGCTACACAGCAGCAGCTCATTGCCTTGTGCTAGCAGATGGTGCATTATGACTGGTAGACGTCCTCGTCGTCTCCTGGATGCTCTTGGCTGGCCAGAACCAGCAAAAGAAGGCGAGTAGGCGACAGCAGCACGGTGAGAAGAGTGATGAAGACATGGACACAGACTTCTCTCAAAGTCTGGGCCCCTGCAATGTGGACATCATGGTGGTAACGGGGCAGGTTCATGCTATGGAATGCCGATTCTGGGCCCGGGAAACAAGCACAGACTGGTGCAACTGCATAGTGTTGCAAGTCTGGGACAATTCCCAATGGCTGTGAAACTTTCGCATGCGCAAGGGCACTTTCATGGAACTTTGTGACTTGCTTTCCCCTGCCCTGAAGCGCCAGAATACCAAGATGAGAGCAGCCCTCACAGTTCACGAGCGAGTGGCGATAGCCCTGTGGAAGCTTGCAAAGCTAGACAGCTATCTGTCAGTCGGGAATCAATTTGGAGTGGGCAAATCTACTGTGGGGGCTGCTGTGATCCACGTAGCCAACGCAATCACTGAGCTGCTGCTACTAAGGGTAGTGACTCTGGGAAATGTGCAGCTCATAGTGGATGGCTTTGCTGCAGTGGGATTCCCTGACTGTGGTGGGGCGATAGACAGAACCCATATCCCTATCGTGGCACCGGAGCACCAAGGCAGCCAGTACATAAACCGCAAGGGGTACTTTTCAATGGTGCTGCACGCACTGGTGGATCACAAGAGACGTTTCACCAACATCAGCGTGGGATGGCCGGGAAAGGTACATGACGCTTGCATCTTCAGGAACTCTGGTCTGTTTCAACAGCTGCAGCAAGGGACTTTCTTCCCAGACCAGAAAATAACTGTTGGGTATGTTGAAATGCCTATAGTTTATCCTTGGGGACCCAGCCTACCCCTTAATGCCCTGGCTCATGAAGCCATACACAGGCACCCTGGACAGTAGTCAGGAGCTGCTCAACTATAGGCTGAGCAAGTGCAGAATGGTGGTAGAATATGTATTTGGACGTTTAAAAGCGTGCTGGTGCAGTTTACTGACTCGCTTAGACCTCAGCGAAACCAATATTCCCATTGTTATTACTGCTTGCTGTGCATTCCACGCTATCTGTGAGAGTAAGGGAGAGATGTTTGTGGCGGGGTGGGAGGTTGAGGCAAATCGCCTGGCCGCTGATTACTCGGAGCCAGACGCCAGAGCGGTTGAAGAGCACAGCAGGAAGTGCTGCGCATCAGAGAAGCTTTGAAAATCAGTTTAATGACTGGCCAGGCTACGGTGTGAAAGTTCTGTTTTTTTTTCTCCTTGATGAAACCCCCCGCCCCTTGGTTCACTCTACTTTTCTATAAGATAACCACCCTCCCCTCCCCCCTTCGATCACCGCTTGCAGAGGCAATAAAGTCATTGTTGCTTCAAATTCATGCATTTTTTATTAATTCATCACACAAATAGGGGGATAACTGCCAAGGTAGCCCGGGAGGGGTGAGGGAGGAGGGAAGGACAAGGCCATGCTGCACTTTAAAACTTATTGAATGCCAGCCTTCTGTTGCTTAGGCAGTCCTCTGGGGTGGAGTGGCTGGGTGCTTGGAGGCCCCCACACCGTGTTCTTGGGCGTCTGAGTGAGGAGGCTATGGAACTTGGGATGGAAGGCGGTTGGTTACACAGGGGCTGTAGTGGTGGTCTGTGTTCATGCTGCCTTTCCTGCGCCTCAACCATATGCTGGAGCATATCTGTTTGATCCTCCAGTAGCTTCAGCATTGACTCTTGCCTTCTGTCAGCAAGCTGATGCCACCTACCATCTTCAGCCCACCACTTATTATCTTCAACACGCCACCTGTTCTCGCATTCATATTGTGCATTCCTGGCCTCTAACATTGTCTGCCTCCACGCATTCTGCTGGGCTCTTTCAGTGTGGGAGGACTGCATGAGCTCAGAGAACATTTCATCGCGAGTGCTTTCTTTTCACCTTCTAATCTTCACTACCTTCTGGGAAGGAGATGATAGTGTGAGCGTTGAAACATTTGCAGCTGCAGGAGGAAAAAAAAGGGAGAGTAGTCGTTTAAAAAGACACATTTTAGAGAACAATGGGTAGACTCTTTCAGGGTGAACCTTGCTGTTAACATTACATAGCACATGTGTATTCGGTACAAGGTCGCATTTTGCGTCTTGAGGGGCTACCGGTTTAGTGTGAGAGATCACACAGGCAGGGCCGGTGAGCAGTAGAATTCGGGTTGCAGGCAGCCATGGTAAGCCACAGTCTTTTGGCTTCTTTAACCTTCATAACATGTGGGAATGGTTTCAAACAGCAGCACCAGCATTTCCCATACCAAACAGTCATTGGGTTGGCCATTTAAAATTGGTTGGCAATTTAAAAGGAGGGGCTGCGGTTTTCGGGTTAACGTGCAGCACAAACCCAACTAAACCACCCCCACCCACCCAATTCTCTGGGATGATCACTTCACTCCTCCCCCCACCGTGTGGCTAACAGCGGGGAAGATTTCTTTTCAGCCACAGGCAAACAGCCCAGCAGGAACAGCACCTCTGAATGTCCCCTGAATAAAATTATCATTCACGGTCACCTGGTTGAAATAGGGTATCACTCTCCTGAGGATAACACAGAGAGATAAAGAACGGATGTTGCTTGAATGCCAGCAAACACTGGGACCATATGCTGCCAGGCTTTGTCATGCAATGATACCAGATTACTTGCTATTAGCATGGCGTGGTAAAGTGTCCTACCATGGAGAACAGAATAAGGCTGCTCTCCCCAGAAACCTTCTGCAAAGGCTTTTAGAGTACCTCCAGGGGAGCTTCATGGAGATGTCCCTGGAGGATTTCCGCTCCATCCCCAGACACGTTAACAGACTTTTCCAGTACCTGTACTGGCCGCAAATTAATCATTAAATATGCTTGCTTTTAAATCGTGTCTTATATTTACAAAGGTACACTCACCAGAGGTCCCTTCTCTGCCTGGCGGGTCTGGGAGCCCACCTTGGGTGGGTTTGGAGGGTACTGGCTCCAGGTCCAGGGTGAGAAACAGTTCCTGGCTCTCGGGGAAAACGGTTTCTCTGCTTGCTTGCTGTGCGCTATCTTCAACCTCCTCCTCGTCATCATCTTCCTCATCCCCAATATGCACAACCCTGTTGCGTGATAATTCATTGATGGAGTCAAAGCACAGGGGTGGGGTAGTGGTGGCTGTACCCCCTAGAATGGCATGCAGCTCATCATAGAAGCGACATGTCTGGGTCTCTGACCCTGAGCGGCCGTTTGCCTCTCTGGTGTTTTTTTGGTAGGCTTGCCTGAGCTCCTTAAGTTTCACGCGGCACTGCTGCAGATCCCTGTTATAGCCTCTGTCCTTCATGCCCTTGGAGATTTTTTTCAAATGTTTGGGCATTTCGTCTTTTGGAACAAAGTTCTGATAGCATGAATTCGTCTCCCCATACAGTGATCAGATCTCGTACCTCCCATTGGGTCCATGCTGGAGCTCTTTTGCAATTTTGGGACTGCATCATGGTCACCTCTGCTGATGAGATCTGCACTCACCTGCAGCTTGCCACTCTGGCCAAACAGGAAATGAGATTCAAAAGTTCGTGGGCCTTTTCCTGTCTACCTGGCCAGTGCATCTGAGTTGAGAGCACTGTCCAGAGCGATCATAATGGAGAACTCTGGGATAGCTCCCGGAGGCCAATGCCCTCAAATTGTGACCACACTACCCCAAGTTCTACCCGGTGAGGTCGATTTCAGAGCTAATCCCCTTGTCGGGGGAGGAGTACAGAAATCGACTTAAAGAGCTCTTAAAATTGAAGTAAATGGCTTCGTCGTATGGACGGGTGCAGGATTAAATCTATCTAATGCTGCTAAATTCGACCTAAACTCGTAGTGTAGACCAGGGCTTAGACAGGTCCGATCTACCTAGCCACATTAGAACACATTCCACTAAAGCTAGGCAGCCTCTCTGCCTGTTTGAAGACTGACCCCTGTTTCTGAAATCTGTAGGGCATCCACATGGAGCTCTAGCCACACCTCTTTAATAGAGGCTTCCAGATTGGCTGCCTGGTTTGGTAGAGGTGTCCCAAAATCATTATTTAAATAGGACTCTTAGACCCCCACATCCAAGCTGCTTGTTAGGCTGTGTCTACACTGCAGCCTCTGTTGGCATAATTTACATGTCTTGAGGGTGTGAATAACCTCCCCACCCCCCGAGTGACATAAGTTACATCAACATAAGTGCTTGTGTTCTCCCGCTGACATAGCTTCTGCTGTTCACGGAGGTGGGATTTTTTTTATGCTGACGGTAGAGCTCTCTCGCCCTGTTGGCATATAGTGTCTTCACCAGATGCAGTACAGTGTAGACATGGCCTTAGTCACAAGGAGTGGAATCCATGATGATGATCATTCAAACAATAGTTACTTACAGAAACTGCGGTTCTTTGAAATATGTTGTCCACATGGATTCCATGACCTGCCCTGCTTCCTTACTTCTTCGGTCTTACAGGGGTGTGCAAGGACGCTCCAATATGTCTATACAGCAATATAAGTCTTGGGTTAGTGGTTCCCAAGTCAGCAGACCCATATCAGGGAACTGTGGGCTTGATTGTCTACGGTGCCTTTTAACCCTAGGTTAAGGATTTTCTGACTTGTGCTTGAGCCTAAGGCTCTGTTACCCACGGTGCAATGCACAGAGCTGAGTCAAAGTAACCCTATCCCAGAGTGCCTTGTGTTCTTTTCCTCTCCCTCTCCTGCCTCATGTCAACACTCTAGCCTTATGAATGTGTTGCACTGCGGGAAAATTCTACTGCCCACCCAGTTTCCTAAGAAAAATATCAAACGATAATACTGCTGGACACCATCTTGGGGAACTACAGAGGTGGCTTTTGTGTAGGAATATATGCCTCAGTGTTCATGGTACAAGGAGACTTTTATATTGGTGAAACAAATTCATTCCCCCCCAGTAAACTTGAAAATACTTAATTCAGACAAATATAAATATAAGATAGTCCTCAAAGGTGTTATAGGAAGTTAGATAATAGGACTAAGAATAGCTGTTGGACTAGAGAAATTAACTGAAAAGCCGCCCCTCTCTCTCTATTAAAGTGATTGAATAGGGCTTCTTGTGAGCTTAGCTGACTTTCCTGGTGCATGTACAGGAATAAGGGATACCTGGGAGGCTATAGGGAAGCTTTAAGGCTGGCTCCCACTCACTGCCCCACAGTGCACGCTGCCTGGCTGTCTCTGCACATGCAGCCCAAGGAAGGGTGGGCAGAAAGCAGAGCAAGAAGAAGCGGTTGCCCTGTAGGGCTCAGCACAGCTGGGAGAGGAATGGCTCCCAGCTGCCAGGATGTTGGGGGTCGCTTTCTAGCTGTTGCTTTGCTCTCTGCTCTGGGCAAGCTCAGCGCTGCAGTGAAGAGGAGCTGGAGCCAATGCCGTAGGAGGCTCCAGGGAGGTTTTGGGGCTAGCTCCCACTCACCGCTCAGACAGTGGGCTACCTGGGCGCTCCTGCACACGCAGCCATAGGGAGGTTAGAGGGAGCCAGTGAGCAGAGCGGGGACCAGAGGCGTGCCCCTGCAGGGAGGAGGAGAAGCTGGGGTATTGGGGGTCATCTTCCTCCAGCCATGCTGATCTGGGAGCTCTGTTGCTCCCCCTACCTGCAGGGCAGTTACTTAATCCCTGCTCCACTTTCTGCCCCCTCCCCAGGGCTGTATGTGCAGGGGCACCCAAGCAGCGTGCACTAAAATTTGGCTGTGCTCTTGTGACCAGAAAGTAGCTCTCTTTGCAAAAAGCTTCTTCTGATCAGTCTCAGCTGAAAACCCTGCAGGCTCTCTGATTGTCTGCTAAACACTGATCTGCAAGCATGCTATGAGCTGCTCCTATTTGCAAAGGGGATGTGTGGCTTCCCATTGATTGCTGTGTAGACATATCCTTATCATGCAGGTTTGGTCCCTATGGAAACTGTCAGCCAAAATAGATCTTGGGTGTGCGTGAGCCACAGCTGCACAAGCCCAGTGCCCATAGGGACCACTCCTGCTTCCTGAGTGTCCTTGCACACCCCTATCCCAGGATGTGAAGGTTGGAGCAGGCCCAGCCATCTCTCAATTCCTTCACCAATACAGAATTTCACAGGATTAGGACTCTGTAGAAGCAAGGAATGAGGGCAGATCTTGGAATCCATGTGGACAACCTATTTCAAAGAACCATGGTTATTATAAGGTAATTTTGTCTGCATTTATTTATTTATAAAAGTAACTTGTATTTTTTAAAATAATAAATAACATTTTGACTTTCACATTGGATAAAGTTGAATATGTGTCAAAGTTAAGCACATGTATTCATTTTTACAGGTTTGTAGCCTAGATCAGAAATTTTAAGTATTTCTATTAAAAACCATAAAAATGAAGAGAAACAGTTTAATGAAACTGAAAACTGATTTTTAACTTAATTTTAATACAGATTTTTCTTTTTTTTGCAGAGACAGTGGGATTCTGATTTCTCAAATCTTATTGTGCTGACAAAGCAACAGGGAAAGAATGCCAAGTTCAAAAAGTAACTTCTTGTTGTCAAGTGACATTTCAAATTTCCAGGAAATGGCAATATCAAATGAGAGAGAGCCTACTGAAAAGAGTACAGCAAGTCTGATTGAGAACAATGGCTATCAAGACTCTGTATACATAAATGCAGCTAAAATTTTTCAAGGCATTCGTAATGAAAAGCCTCAGGATAAAATATTGGTAAGGTATGGTAATGAACTAGTGCCATCCCTACCAGATTTTAAAGATGAATGTTCCCAGCGCTCATCCTATGAACTGGCGTTTAGTGCTCTGAAATGTAAGTCGAAACTCTTTCCCCATATCACTAGCAGAAATGATGCAGTGCAGAAAATATACAAAAACTATATGATGTATTTAGGTCATGTATATCGGTATAATCACTTTTATTGATGGGCAGGAAGGATGGTTCCATAGTTAGGCTGCTAACCTATGAATCTGGGATTACTTTACTTGGAGATTAGTTTTAAATTAACTAGAAACCCAGGACTGTTGAAATTGATGGCTGGTTGTAGACAATGTATTGGGAAGCAAGGTGGGGCTGTAGTCTTTATATGAGACAGCCAATGTGTATATTTGATCAGCCATATCCAAATGCTTTGGCAGAAACCCTTTTTGTCTGTTAAAGTCTGTTTGTGAATACTGTACAAATTCTTGTTAGAAAGCAAGATAATGCAAAACAAAGTACTTAGTTTTCATTATTTAAGTTTTTGGTGCTGTTTCCTATAAAGGAAAGTGTGAATTCTGTCCATTTCAGTAACAAATAAATAAATAAATACATTTTACTCCCCCTACAAACCAAACATGCTAAATTGACCATTATTAACTGAATCAATCATCCAAATTAAGAACCTGATTCTTCCCCTCCCCTGTGTTGTTCCTGCATGGGAACAGGGACACTGATTTTGAACTGAGAAGTTGATTTATGGGTTCTTCCATGTGGTAGGAAGGGTCGGAATTTGGCTCATGGGGAGTTGTATGAGATTTGACCTTCAAAATATGGGGAGCTGGGATGAATGGGGGGACTGAGTGGAGGCCAGGACCACAGATTGTCTTTGTCTCCACACTGCCTTCTGTCATACCTAGCCCTGTAAGAATATAGCTGGCTACTATATGCCAAACCTTATCAAACAGTGTGGTAGGGTACATTCCTTATCTTGATGCCAGGGTCATATCCGGTTGATTGGCTAGCGCTATGAAGACCCGCTCTAGACTAGTGCCAGATTACCTGTAGACCACCAGCAAGACTCAGGGAGGGGCACCTGACTGAGCAATTGCTACTGCTCCTTGCTCAGCATCTCTCTAACTTTGCTACTTTATGCTCATAGATGTGCAAGGTAACAAGTCTCTCTTCTTCCCCTCCCCCACCCCAAACAGAGAATAGCTTAAAGAAACTATCAGTTTGAGATACACTACATCAAATTAATCTGAATTAAAAAATAGAGGCTGAAAAATAGACCTGTGAATGTTTTGTTAGAGGAATCCTCCAAAACCACCCTGTAAGTAAGAGGGGAAATAAAATAAAATGGACAGTCTATTAAACATAAGAATAAATTAAAGCTGCATCCTCACCAAAGTGGAGTTCAAGTATTCGTATTGTTTGGCCACTTGTAAATAGTGTCAACTAGTTTTGTTCAGTGTTTGTAGGCTTGTAGCGGTATCTTCTCAGTTTATAGCTGACACTTTTGCTGCGTCCTTTAGTTGTACTTTCACATGTAATTTCACTCCTTTTTTGTGACTGAAAAAACAAAAATGCAGAAGTCCCAGATAACTAGACTACAAGAGAAAGAGAAACCTTTCCAAAAGAAAACAGAGTAGAAAAGAGGAAAAAAATTAACAATGGCTGAACTGGCACACATGGCATTTCTCTTTAGAGGCTGAACAAATGACATGATAGCTTGTTTCTCTCACCAACAGAAGTTGGTCCAGTAAAAGATACTACTTACCCACCTTGTCATGCTAGTCCACTGTCCTTGCAATGGCCAAAGGTAGGTGTTTCAAAGAGTTATGTTTTGTGTCTGTACTTACTCCAAAAATAGTGAGACCCATGGGGGAGAGATCCTGGGCACTGGCATCTTCTGTGGGATTTTAACAGTAGATGGTGACGGGCTCAGCACTTCGCAGGATTTGGTTCAGTATGACTGCATCACAAAAGTGAGCCAGTATAAAAAATGAGAAACCATTTAGTATCCATGGGAACTACCTAAAATATGTGGTGAGATCAGGTTTCTGTGGATCAAATAGAAAAGGGTAATTGTTCCTGACCAAATGCTAATAAGAAACTTTCACTGGGTAAAATTCAGAGGATATAGTAGCTCAACAATAGAAATGTGAGGAGAAGAAACAGAAGTGCATTCCTTCTCCCTGCTGCTACTGTGACCTTTTAATCTGAAATATATAGCATAGGCATCTTTCATCCAGCTCTCAATCTAAAAGAAGGCTAAGAAACTGTTACTCTCTATTCTTGGTGATGCAGTGTTGCTTCTAATGTAGGAACAAAAATAATTCTTAGTGGTGAGGGGAACAGAGTGCCAGAAAACGCAATTAACACAAACTATAGTAGAGAACATCTTAAGGCTGTCTTCTGGCAACCTTCTTCTCAAAAATCTTGTGCACTACATGTGAAATTAACTTAAGCACACTCAAGATAGGAACAAACAATTACTAACAATGGAAATTGCTTGTTGGAAAATTCAGAAAACGGAATTATTCTTCACTGCCCTATGTATAACCAGGGGTTAAATTGTGAGTTGCATTGCATGGGTGTTAATGGAATGGGCACGGTAGAAAAGAGGGGTAAGGGAAGTTTATCCCCTTGGATTTGGCCGGCCTGCCATCCATCCAGAAGAGGCGGAGCCAATACCTCTTCTCTTCCAATCTGGTTAGCAGAGCTTGGCTGGTCCAGACAAGCAATGCCCTTTAAAAGGATGGAACTGAAGTCATTTGTGCATGTGCTATAGCAGTGCTTTCAGCGGTTGTTGTGCCTGCGTTGGGCACAATACTTCTGCCCGAACCAGCATGCAAAACAAAGATAGTGTGCTGTTTTCTGTAATGAGTAGATGTCTACTGATCCTAAACTGTGAGTCAGAGGTCTGAACTGCAGTGATTTCAGTGAAGGAGACTAGCAAACAGATTAAGTCATGGAAGGAAGAGACTTTGCCACCAATCTTTCACTGAAGCAGCAAAAAATAACAAATAGCAAATCTGACACCAGATGCCTTTGGCCCTGAAGAAGAAGCCAAACAAAAGCAAAAGGATTGATGACTTACTTACTGAAAAAAGAAAAGGAGTACTTGTGGCACCTTAGAGACTAACCAATTTATTTGAGCATAAGCTTTCGTGAGCTACAGCTCACTTCATCGGATGCATACTGTGGAAAATACAGAAGATGTTCTTATACATACAAACTGGGGGGGGAGGGAGGAAAAAATAAGGGGAAATAGGTTACCTTGCATAATGACTGAGCCACTCCCATAGAATCATAGAATATCAGGGTTGGAAGGGACCCCAGAAGGTCATCTAGTCCAACCCCCTGCTCGAAGCAGGACCAATTCCCAGTTAAATCATCCCAGCCAGGGCTTTGTCAAGCCTGACCTTAAAAACCTCTAAGGAAGGAGATTCTACCACCTCCCTAGGTAACGCATTCCAGTGTTTCACCACCCTCTTAGTGAAAAAGTTTTTCCTAATATCCAATCTAAACCTCCCCCACTGCAACTTGAGACCATTACTCCTCGTTCTGTCATCTGCTACCATTGAGAACAGTCTAGAGCCATCCTCTTTGGAACCCCCTTTCAGATAGTTGAAAGCAGCTATCAAATCCCCCCTCATTCTTCTCTTCTGCAGGCTAAACAATCCCAGCTCCCTCAGCCTCTCCTCATAACTCATGTGTTCCAGTCCCCTAATCATTTTTGTTGCCCTTTGCTGGACTCTCTCCAATTTATCCACATCCTTCTTGAAGTGTGGGGCCCAAAACTGGACACAGTACTCCAGATGAGGCCTCACCAATGTCGAATAGAGGGGAACGATCACGTCCCTCGATCTGCTCGCTATGCCCCTACTTATACATCCCAAAATGCCATTGGCCTTCTTGGCAACAAGGGCACACTGCTGACTCATATCCAGCTTCTCGTCCACTGTCACCCCTAGGTCCTTTTCCGCAGAACTGCTGCCTAGCCATTCGGTCCCTAGTCTGTAGCTGTGCATTGGGTTCTTCCGTCCTAAGTGCAGGACCCTGCACTTTTCCTTATTGAACCTCATCAGATTTCTTTTGGCCCAATCCTCCAATTTGTCTAGGTCCTTCTGTATCCTATCCCTCCCCTCCAGCGTATCTACCACTCCTCCTAGTTTAGTATCATCCGCAAATTTGCTGAGAGTGCAATCCACACCATTCTCCAGATCATTAATGAAGATATTGAACAAAACCGGCCCCAGGACTGACCCTTGGGGCACTCCACTTGATACTCCCAGTCTCTATTCAAGCTTAAGTTAATTGTATCCAATTTGCAAATGAATTCCAATTCAACAGTCTCTCGCTGGAGTCTGGTTTTGAAGTTTTTCTGTTGTAATATCGCAACTTTCATGTCTGTAATCGCGTGACCAGAGAGATTGAAGTGTTCTCTGACTGGTTTATGAATGTTGTAATTCTTGACATCTGATTTGTGTCCATTTATTCTTTTACGTAGAGACTGTCCAGTTTGCCCAATGTACATGGCAGAGGGGCATTGCTGGCACATGATGGCATATATCACATTGGTAGATGCGCAGGTGAACGAGCCTCTGATAGTGTGGCTGATGTTATTAGGCCCTGTGATGGTGTCCCCTGAATAGATATGTGGGCACAGTTGGCAATGGGCTTTTTTGCAAGGATAGTAGGTTCCTGGGTTAGTGGTTCTGTTGTGTGGTATGTGGTTGCTGGTGAGTATTCGCTTCAGGTTGGGGAACTGTCTGTAGGCAAGGACTGGCCTGTCTCCTAAGATTTGAGAGAGTGTTGGGTCATCCTTCAGGATAGGTTGTAGATCCTTAGTAATGCGTTGGAGGGGTTTTAGTTGGGGGCTAAAGGTGACGGCTAGTGGTGTTCTGTTATTTTCTTTGTTAGGCCTGTCCTGTAGTAGGTGACTTCTGGGAACTCTTCTGGCTCTATCAATCTGTTTCTTCACTTCCGCAGGTGGGTATTGTAGTTGTAAGAATGCTTGATAGAGATCTTGTAAGTGTTTGTCTGAGGGGTTGGAGCAAATGCGGTTGTATCGCAGAGCTTGGCTGTAGACAATGGATCGTGTGGTGTGGTCAGGGTGAAAGCTGGAGGCATGTAGGTAGGAATAGCGGTCAGTAGGTTTTCAGTATAGGGTGTTGTTTATGTGACCATAGTTTATTAGCACTGTAGTGTCCAGGAAGTGGATCTTTTGTGTGGACTGGTCCAGGCTGAGGTTGATGGTGGGATGGAAATTGTTGAAATCATGGTGGAATTCCTCAAGGGCTTCTTTTCCATGGGTCCAGATGATGAAGATGTCATCAATATAGCTCAAGTAGAGTAGGGGCGTTAGGGGACGAGAGCTGAGGAAGCGTTGTTCTAAGTCAGCCATAAAAATGTTGGCATACTGTGGGGCCATGCGGGTACCCATAGCAGTGCCGCTGATTTGAAGGTATACATTGTACCCAAATGTAAAATAGTTATGGGTAAGGACAAAGTCACAAAGTTCAGCCACCAAGTTAAGTCAAGTTAGCCGTGACATTATCGGGGATAGTGTTCTTGACGGCTTGTAGTCCATCTTTGTGTGGAATGTTGGTGTAGAGGGCTTCAACATCCATAGTGGCCAGGATGGTGTTATCAGGAAGATCCCCAATGGATTGTAGTTTCCTCAGGAAGTCAGTGGTGTCTCGAAGGTAGCTGGGAGTGCTGGAGTCTACATAGCCGGACAATCCTGCTGTCAGGGTGCCAATGCCTGAGATGATGGGGCGCCCAGGATTTCCAGGTTTATGGATCTTGGGTAGTAGATAGAATATCCCAGGTTGAGGTTCCAGGGGTGTGTCTGTGCGGATTTGATCTTGTGCTTTTTCAGGGAGTTTCTTGAGCAAATGGTGTAGTTTCTTTTGGTAACTCTCAGTGGGATCAGAGGGTAATGGCTTGTAGAAAGTGGTGTTGGAGAGCTGCCGAGCAGCCTCTTGTTCATATTCCGACCTATTCATGATGACAACAGCACCTCCTTTGTCAGCCTTTTTGATTATGATGTCAGAGTTGTTTCTGAGGCTGTGGATGGCATTGTGTTCTGCACGGCTGAGGTTGTGGGGCAAGTGATGCTGCTTTTCCACAATTTCAGCCCGTGCACGTCGGCGGAAGCACTCTATGTAGAAGTCCAGTCTGCTGTCTCAACCTTCAGGAGGAGTCCACCTAGAATCTATTTCCCCTTTCCCCCCCCCCCATTCCTCAGACATTCTTGTTAAACCCTGGATTTGTGCTTTAAATGGCCCACCTTGATTATCATACACATTGTAAGGAGAGTGATCACTTTAGATAAGCTATTACCAGCAGGAGAGTGGGCTGAGGGGAGAGAAAACCTTTTGTAGTGGTAAACACCCATTTTTTCATGGTTTGTATGTAAAAGAACATCTTCTGTATTTTCCACAGTATGCATCCGATGAAGTGAGCTGTAGCTCACAAAAGCTTACGCTCAAATAAATTGGTTAGTCTCTAAGGTGCCACAAGTACTCCTTTTCTTTTTGCGAATACAGACTAACACGGCTGTTACTCTGAAATCTGTCATTACTTACTGAAGTGCTTAATATTTAAATCACAAAACAGATTAATTCAAGACGTACCTGCCATGGCGCGTGGCCCGGGACCCCCACTGGTATGGGTGGAGGCAGTTTGGAGGAGGCGGCGGAGGCAGGGGCCAGGGCAGGGCTCTGCTGCTTCCGCCACAGGTGCCAGCTGCTGCAGCTCCCATTCGCTGGGAACCACAGCCAATGGGAGCTGCGGGGGCAGGGCCTGTTGGCACTGGCAGCGCAGAGACCCCTCTGCCACCTAGGATCTGCAGGAGGGCCATGCCAGTGGGAGCCAGGAGCCCCCCACCCCGAGGTAAGCATCCCCTGCAGCCCCCAACCCCCTGTCCCTAGTCCAGAGCCCCCTCCCACACACCCAAATTGCTGCTGCTGGCCCAAGGCCTGGCTGGCTCAGGCAGCCCCTGAGCCAGTACCAGCCACTGCAAAAGTCATGGAGGTCAGGGAAAGTCACGGAATCTGTGACAGACTCACAGCATTATCTATGAGATGAGAAAATAATTAATTACACCTCCTCTTGTCCCTTTGCTACTGAAACCAAGGGAAGGGTATTCATCAAAACAAACAGTGGCTGTAAACCAGGTGTTCTCAAACTGGGGATCGGGACCCCTCAGGCGGTCGTGAGGTTTTTCCTGCCAGCCTCCACCTCCACCCCGCTTTGCCTCCTGCTTTTATAATGATGTTAAATACATTAAAAAGTGTTTTTAATTTATAAGGGGGGGTCGTGCTTGGAGGCTTGCTATGTGAAAGGGGTCACCAGTACAAAAGTTTGAGAACCAATGGTCTAAACCATTCTTCTACTCCTGGGGGAAATTCTGCACCAAAAAATTAAAAGTTCTGTGCACAATATTTTAAAATTCTCCCTATTTTATTTGTCAGAATAATACAATATAATCACACCAGTTTCGTTTATTTTTGGTCATTTATTTCAAAATACCTGTGAACAAGTATGTCTAACAATACAAACAACAAATAAGATTCAGGAAACGTTCTTTTGACAAATAAATTCCTCACTAGGCACATTAATACAGAACTCTGAGTAGTAATTCATTTAAAGTGCAATACAGAACTGTATTTCCCACACCCCTCAGAAGCAGTGCAAAGGCTTTGGGGGAGTTAGGGGTAACGGAGGAGCTGAGGGAGAGGGAAGTAAATTGCTGGGAAGGAGCCTGGGTGTGAACATGGAGGAGTGTTGAGTATGGGTGGGAAAAATATGGAACAAGTTTTTGGGGGGGGCAGGGAGGGATTGTTAGGGAGTTTCCCCCGTGCAGACCCTGGCTGACCCCTAGTCTCTCCATTTCAGTCAGGCACATCTGCCCCTGTCCCCTTGTGTTCCTGCATCCCACGTGTTCTTGCACCCCTCTCCATATGTGTCCCACTCCCCCCATCACCCTGTGGCCTTGCACCCCCTCCTCGTGTCCCCATGTGTGTCTGTGCTCCCACTCAGCCTCCCCCCGTGGCCCTGCGCCTTCAATCCCATTCAGCCCCTGCACCAGTCTGTCCTCCCCCACTAGCTCTTATGAGCCCCTGACCTCACCTGGCAGGCACTGCAAAGAAGGCAGGCTCTTTCTCTTCTTTAGTTGACTGGGAGCTGCTGCTGTGTTCTTTTGCCACGGTGCCCTCTGGTGGGCAAAAGGCGGAACTGCAGCAATGTTTCAGCAAAAACTTTTTTTCTGCACAAAAAATTGAAAATATGTGTGGTGCATTAATTATTTAATCCCCCAACAGTAATTCTCTTCACTCTTTGGTTATGATGGGTTACAAGACACAGGTTGCATTTGGGTGGATAATTTTTTTATTTGATATGTTTAAGGTAAATGTTGTATTATCGTGAGTACTTGTCTCCGGAGACATCTGTCACTGCATACCCTTATATATTGAGAGTGCAATTTAGCTGAATCATTTTAAGCTTCCAGACTAGACTGGATAGTCTTCTCACTAGCTAAGAATACTACTATGTCCTGGAGAATGTCTTCTCCTCTTCTTCTTCTCTCTTTGCCACCACCCCAAAAATATACCTCAATAGAAGAAAAACGAAGGTGTCTCAGCAGAAATTAGGAAGTCTTTTTAGGCTTCCAACTGTGCACCTGTTATTTAAGAGTGAATAAATGACTCATGGTTCAGTATGAACAGAATCCTTTAATAAGGTATTACTTAGTGTAAGGGTGCCAGAACTGAACAGTCTACTTCATTGTAAATTAGCAAGAGCAGCAATTTTCCCAGTGTGAAGTGAGGTTCAAAGATAGCAGCAGGAGGCAGGGCTTTCTTGTCCTTTCATTTGCTTTCCTGTTGAGAGCAAGTCCAACAGTGGGCAAAGCTGACTGAAGCCACTTAGTGATGTCAAACAACCGTGCAGTAGCAACACATTTGAACAAGTACCGGCACTGTTTCATGCTGCCTCTCCTTTATGGGAAAAGAAGTCTTTAATAGTCATGCATACCATTCCATTACTAATTACCATTGTGGATTTAGTTGAGTCAAAGGTACCGAGAAAAGTATTCTTTCCGTGGCAGGTGTGTGATTTTTTTAAAAGTAATATGCAGGTACAGGGCAATAATACAAAGATTTTCTTTTGTAGAAAATAGGTTTATAAGTGCCCTGAAAGAAAAAGGTCTGAAGCAGCATTAGGGGATTGTGCATGCTCGAGCTGGGAATGTCGTCTACCATTCTCATTCCCAGGGTTCCTCAGAAGTGAAATTGAGTGAAATTCTGGCCCCATTGATGCCAATGATGTCAATTTTGCCATTGACTTCAGTGGGGCCAGGATTTCACCCTATGTCTCCAGAAGGGGGAGAGAACTTAAGCCATCCCCACTCTTATAGCTCATAGTGTATATGGCAGACAGGCATCTTTGCCTTAGGGAGCCACTATTGGGAAGTCTATGAAGTAGAAATAGCTATAATGAAATACTTGAGGGATCAAGACACCTATGTAACTTTCATATATTTCTCAATTTAAGCATTTAAGTTGTACATGAAACCTAATGTACATTTTTAAATGTTTTGCCCTGAAATTATAATACTCTGACATGAGGTCACATCTGAATTCAGCTACCTTGATATTTTATTTTTTGCAGTAAAAATTGTACTTTAAGCAATATCGAAAGATTTTAACAACTTACTATGTCTTTAATCCATTAATTTATTTTTCAGTCTTTGCCTTGATGAATTTTATTGACTTATACTTCAAACTTTACAGTATTGTAGAAATGTATTTAACCAGTATTTTCTTCTCTTGCAGATCAAGATCTACTTGAAAATATATTGTTAGATAGCTGCTTTTACCCATGTCAGTCAATAGTAAGTAACATTCTGTTAGAAAGTAAGCTACTTTATAATGCAGTTCATTATTATATGTATCTAGCATCTTTTTCATTCTGAAGGATACTGAAGTACTTTAAAATCATATTTTACATTTTGAAACTTCATACAATTTAGACCTGTTATTTCGCCGGGCTAAATTTTCAACTGTGTGTGCAGGGGTGTGTGGGGGGAAGGGCAATTATAAATGCATACAACAGAAAAATAGTTGTACAAAGGAACCCACTCATACTGAAGACTCAGCCATTTATGCTGGCCATATGTAGCCATGCTTCAAGTTTTTGTAAGGGTTTGACAACTTTGAATAGCCAAAAAGAAAAGGTGTACTTGTGGCACCTTAGAGACTAACAAATTTATTTGAGCATAAGCTTTCATGAGCTACAGCCGCTGTAGCTCACGAAAGCTTATGCTCAGATAAATTCGTTAGTCTCTAAGGTGCCACAAGTACTCCTTTTCTTTTTGTGGATACAGACTAACACGACTGCTACTCTGAAACCTTTGAATAGCCAGAATGTTAAAGGAAATACTTAAACTAAGACGTTTGAAAATGTTCTAAAGCTTATTATATTCTTAATTTTGAGTTAATTTAGTAGCACTCATGGCATGGAAATTCTGACAGTTAAGGAAATTCTAGAGTCTTCTGTTTGCTCCTCAAGAAGGGGGAGGCTCAGCAGAAACTTCCCTCATGTTGTTACTTCAGTCAATTTCAAACCTTTTCTGGAAAGGCAATAAGGTGACATTCCCATCCTTGTTGTGGCCTCTTTTTGTGAAATACAAGGGCAGAGCAGCTTAAAAAGGCCATAAAACCCTGTATTTAGCCAGGGGAGGATTTCCCTGGAGCACAGAGGACAGTGGAAGACAGCCATAGGCTGTCTTGGTGCACCCCAACTCAAGCTGTGATGTGTAGGGCTGGAGCAGTGTATGTGGGGTGTGGCTGCAGCATGCAGTGCTGCAGAGATTCCAACAATGCAGCAGCCCATATGGCAGCCTGAGGAGGCTGCTGGGACTTACATAGGCCACAAGGGCTGTCTGTTACTTCAGGAGCTTCTCTAGTCACCAAAGTAACCCAGGTGGCTAAAAGTCTCCTTTAGCCCTCATAGACTTAAAGGACAGAAGGGATCATTGTAGTCATCTAGTCTGACCTCCTGCATGTTTCAGGCCAGAAAATATCACCCACCCACACCTGTAATAGACCCATAACCTCTGGCTGATATACTGAAGACTTCAAGTTAAGGAATCCACCATTTATTCTAGTAGAAACCTACAAGTAACCTGTACCCCATGCTGCAGAGGAATATGATCTCCTGAACCCCGGGTCTATGCCAATCTGCCCTGGGGGAAAATTCCTTCCTGACCCCAAATATGGTGATCACTTGGACCCTGAACGTGTTGGCAAGATCCACCAGAGAGACACCTGGGAAAGAATTCACTGCAGTAACTCAGAGCCCTCCCCCTCAAGAATCCCATCGCTGGCCGTTGGGGATATTTGCTATTAGCAGTCACAGATGGGCCACATGCAGTCTCATACTGTACCCTCCAAAAATTTATCAAGCTCAATCTTGAGGCCAGTTAAGTGTTTTGCCCTCACTGCTCCCTTTGGAAGGCTATTCCAGAACTTCATTCCTCTGATGGCTGGAAACCTTCATCTAATTTCAAGCTGAAACTTGTTGATGGCCAGTTTATATCCATTCGTTCTTATCAACATTGGCTCTTAACTTAAATAACTCCTCTCCCTCCTTGGTATTTGGCTGTTTTATCACAGAGAGTAATCCTATTTCCCCCCAGCCTTCATTTTGTTAGCCTAAACAAGCCAAGCTCCTTGAGTTTTCTCTCATAAGGTAGGTTTTTCCATTCCTCTGATCATCCTAATAGCTGTTCTTTGCACCTGTTCCAATTTTAATTCATCCTTCTTAAACATGGGAGACCAGATATGCACACGGTATTCCAGATGAGGTTTCACCAGTGCCTTGTAGTATGGTAAAACACATCTCGGGCTCTATTGGAAGTACCTTGTCTGACGCATTCTAGGGTTGCATTAGCCTTTTTCATGACCACATCACATTGGTGGTTTATAGTCATTCTGTGATTTCTTCTCCTCTGTCACTTCCAACTGATAAGTCCCCAGCTTATAGCAAAAATTCTTGTTAGTTCCTAAGTGTGTGACCTCCCACTTTGCACTATTACATTTCATCACATTTCTATTAGTCCAGTTTTCAAGGTCATCCACATCTTCTTTATGATATGCTGGCTCTCCTCCATATTGACAATACCTCTCAACTGTGTCTTAGTCACAGATTTTTGTTAGCACACACCCACTTTCTGTGCTAAAATCATTTATGAAAATCTTAAATAAGATTAGTCCCAAGAACAATTCATGAGGATTCACGAGTAACCCCCCTCCAGCTTGATAGTTCACCTTTTTGTATAACCCATTGTAGTCTCCCCTTAAACCAGTTATTTATCCACCTTTAGATTCTTGTATTAATCCCTAATGAATAGGGATCCTCCCTCCCCTGGCCCAAGATATCAGGAACAGGGGAAGGTAACAAACCGATGTCATGAAATATGTAGGAGGTGTGTAAATTGTATATGTTAGTTGTTTGTTTTAGCCTAATAAATATCAGGGTACTTTGCCTTAATTGTTTGAATGGCCTAGGGGATGTCAGAAACTCCTGCTGCCATTTCTTGCTACTAGGCACTTGTGTCAGTATACCTGTAACCATGGAGCTAGAACGCTGAGACAGTGTCTAGGGGGCAATAAACCGGGTCGAGTGCCTTTGTCACTTAGCCATGGCTGTGATCTTTCTAACATCAAAATCTGCAAAACTAACATGCTGTGCTATCTACCAATAACATTGAAGCTTCAAGGATAGAAGCACTGAGCAGCCTAAACAGCGCTACCAAGGCAACAAAGTGTCAGCCTCCAGCACTCAACCACACTGCATTAGTACTATCGAGGTCTTTTGAACCAGCTATTTGTGCAGAGCTGGGAAAGCACATGGGGGAAAAAAAAAAAAACACGTGCAAGTCAACTGACAACACAAAGCAGGATAGGTTAGGAAATCTTTCTGTATTACAGATAGGGAATTCAGAGAGGATTCACAAACCCCCCATTCTTACCAGGTAGCTGGATGCCTTTGTTTCAATGATCAGATTTCCTTCAGAAACTGATCAGGAAATCTCAGATAACACTACTGTTTTCAGAATTGTCTGCTAAACATGGATGCCTGCTTTGAGATAGCTAGGGTTTGATTTTCAAAGTATTGAGTGCATACATTTCCATAGACTTCAAAAGGTGCTGAGCACAGAGCTCCAGCTGCCTACAAAAATTAGAGGACACTCCTGAAAATGTTGGCTACAGTCTGCTGCTTCATCAGTAAAATAGATAAGCTATTACCAGCAGGACAGTGGGGTGGGAGGAGGTATTGTTTCATGATCTCTGTGTGTATATAATGTCTGCTGCAGTTTCCATGGCATGCATCCGATGAAGTGAGCTGTAGCTCACGAAAGCTCATGCTCAAATAAATTGGTTAGTCTCTAAGGTGCCACAAGTACTCCTTTTCTTTTTATCAGTAAAATGGTGGTGGTAAGGAAGAATTAACTAATGCTTGTAAAGCACTGGAAGATCATCAAATGGACTATTTGAAATGAGAGGTATCATAAATAAATATAAAAATAGTTTTAAAGCAGAACACTTTCTCCAGACAAAGTAACACTTTGTTACAAAGTAACATAGAGGAAGGGAAGAAAAATCCTCTCTGCAATGATGTGCTTGAGGATAACTTTTTCACAGGGGACAAATTCTCCTGAGCAAGGTGGACAGTTATTATTTTGCTCATCTCCTCTGTGAGAAAAGTACCCTGACTCCAAGAAGTCATGCACTTCCTCTTAAACAAAACATCAACACCACCCCTCCTTCCCACCGATTACATTCAAAATTGAAGATTAGATTAAACTTTCTTTAAGGCCAAAATTCTCAAGCAAGCTGTGCCCTTGCAGGGAGCTGTCACTTATGCTCCTTTCTGCTCTTATCTACAGTAAAATAAACACCTGTGATACAACATGGCCAGAAGGCAGCAGGAGAGTGATATAGGAGAGATATGTAAGTCCCAGGAAGAAGAGAAGCCTTATTCCCTGTAGAGGGAAGAAAGGTTTCTATAGATTAATTAAAAGCACCTCAAGCCAATTAGAGCACCTGAAGCCAGTCACCTGATAAAACCCCCCTGCTTCAATCAGCCAGGGGAAGGAGTTGGAGCAGAGTGCAGTTTGGAGAAGTGCCATTGCTGGCTAGAAGACCAAGACCCTAGGTAAAGAGACTCCCAGCTTGTGCAGAGAGAGAGGGCAGAAAGCCCCACAAGCTGAAGAGCAGGAGAGGGAAGTAGCCCAGGGGAAGGAAGCACGCACAAGTTCAAGTGGTTTACCACTATCCCTAGGGCCCCTGGGCTGGGACCCGGAGTAGAGGGTGGGCCCGGGTTCCTCCCTCTCCACTATCCTTCTCTGGGCAGGAAACTGTACCCTGAACCCCTCCCCCCAAGAAGAGGAAGTGCGGGACCCATCATAATCGTACCGGCAGTTTGCCACACGTGGTGTCAATGGTGGGATCTCCGCACTGGGGACTTAAACCAGGGTTAACCAAAACCATCCCATCCCCAAGATGGACGATGTGGTGAAGGCTCTAATACAAACCACTGCGGCCCAGCAGGAGGCTACCCGAATCCAAACAACCACCCAACAGGAGGTGACTCGGGTGCAGCAGGAGACTAATCGGCTGTTGATGAATCAGGCTGCCCAGGAATGAGCTCTGCTACAGGAGCTGGCAGACCAGATGAAGGCCCTTATGGAGCAGAATCAAAATTGTGATGGAACCCGGACTATATGGGCCAGCCACTGCCTTCAGAAAATGACATGGGAGGATGATGTAGAGGCGTACCTCCTGGCATTTGAGAGAACAGCCCTGTGGGAGCCTGGCCCCAAGATTAGTGGTCTGGTATCCTCGCCCCGTTCCTGTGTGGAGAGGCCCAGAAGGTCTATGGCTGCAGAGACTGGAGGATTACCCCCAGCTGAAGGCAGAGATCCTGGCCAGATCCCGAGTAACCACAGCGTTGCGAGCCTAGAGGTTTCATGAATGGCAGTATACAGAGGACAAGACACCCCTATTGCAGTTGTTTGACCTGATCCACCTGACCCAGAAATGGCTGCGCCCTGAGGCCCTCAGGTCTGAAAAAATGATGGAGCTCCTGGTACTGGACTGGTATATGAGGGGGTCACTTTGTCACTTAGCCATGGCTGTGATCTTTCTAACATCAAAATCTGCAAAACTAACATGCTGTGCTATCTACCAATAACATTGAAGCTTCAAGGACAGAAGCACTGAGCAGCCTAAACAGTGCTAACAAGGCAACAAAGTGTCAGCCTCCAGCACTCAACCACACTGCATTAGTACTATCGAGGTCTTTTGAACCAGCTATCTGTGCTTTGGGCTTGGGTTGGCCAGAATGACCCCTCTACCTACGATGAGTTGGTCTCCCTCATGGAAAGACAGCTGGCAGCCCATGAACTGTTCCAGACCCCAGGGGGTGAGACACTGCAAACCAGGAAGACAGCCCCAAACCCAAGGCCCTGGATTGTCGAGAACTACAGAAGAACCATAACTGGGAGGAAAGACACTGAGGAATGGCCCAAGGCCAAGAGGGGACCTGGGGGTTTGGGAAGAGAGGGCTGCGGGGGGCTGACCAAATAGCCCCAGGCAGAGGGCGGCAACCGGGATAAGGGGTTGGTGTTAAGAGTGTGGGGAATTGGGGCATATAGCAGCCCAATGCCCCAACAGGGAAGAGCCTATGCAGTACAATCTGGGGGATCCTGGGGAACAATGTGGCCTAATCGGCCTGGTAGGGGTCGTAGTGATCTCATATGGGTATACAAGGTCAGTAAAGATGAATGGTATTGCGACCATAGCATTAGTAGATTCCGGGAGTGTTGTCACACTGGTCTCGGGGAAGTTGGTGGGACAAGACTAACTAACCCAGTCCAAAACCACAGGGGTAAAGTGCGTTCATGGCACAGTAAATTTCTACCCCACAATCCCACTACGGATTGAGATCCAGGAAAACACTACCAGGGTAACTGCAGGAGTGGTCCCTAGGCTCCCCTACCCGGTCTTAATTGGTAGGGACTTCCCCGGGTGTGAGAACTTACTCCCCCCAGTAGAGCCAGGGGAGGGTAGCAACCCCCGGGCTGAGATGGAGGCACCTACAGATAGCCTCATCCCAATTTTTGCGGAATTTGCCCCAGAGCTATTTTCTTCCGCCAGGAAACCCTGAAAGTCTGGGTGGGAAAAGAGGGCAGATAAAAGGCTAGGGACCAGGATTCTAGGAGAGAACCAGAAAGCCTCCCTTGTTGGTAAGCGAACTCGTTCAGGAGGTCAGGAGACAATTCAGGCCAGTGAGGACTCAGAGGCGGTTCCTAGCCCAAGTAGGGCCAGTCCCAGGGGCGGAGAAGAAATAGGTCCCATGGAGTTAGGTCAAATCGGTACCGCACGTGAGAATTTCGGGCAGGACCAAGCCAATGACCCGCTACATGCGAATGTGAGGGAGGAGGTAGTGGAAGTAAATGCCGTACCCGTGGAAGGAAAGACCAAAGGCCCAAGGCCGTATTATGTGATCAAACGTGATCGGTTGTACCGAATAGTGCAAATTCGAGGGGAAGAAGTAGAGCAGCTTTAGTACCACGGAAACACACAAGGGCAGTACTAGAGTTAGCTCACAGTCATTTATTTGGGGGACATCTAGGAATAGACAAGACACTTGATAGAGTCCTAAGAAGATTTTATTGGCCAGGAATATGCGCGGAGGTCCAACGCTATTGTACCTCCTGCCCGGAATGCCAGTTGCATAGCCCCCAACCTCATTTGCGGGCCCCATTAGTACTTTTGCCTATTATTGAAGTCCCTTTCGAAAGGATCGCCATGGACCTAGTGGGTCCACTGGAAAGATCAGCACAGGGCCACCGAAACATATTGGTCATCCTTGACTACGCCACACGGTATCCAGAAGCCATTCCTTTAAGAAACCCCACATCCAAGGCAATAGCAAAAGAACTACTTCAGGTTTTTGCCAGAGTGGGCATCCCTAAGGAGATCCTGACTGACCAAGGAACCCCTTTCATGTCGAAATTAATGAAGGACTTATGTACCCTGCTCCGCATCCATGCCATACGGACCTCCGTCTACCATCCACAAACAGATGGACTGGTAGAGCGGTTTAACTGCACCCTTAAAAGTATGATCCGGAAGGTGGTAGCACAGGACAGAAAAGACTGGGATACCCTTCTACCATACCTAATGTTTGCAATATGGGAAGTGCCCCAGGCGTCCACCGGTTTCTCTCCCTTTGAGCTACTATACAGACTCCACCCATGCGGAATATTAGATATCGCCAAGGAGGACTGGGAAGAACAACCCAACCCAGAAAAGAATGTCATTGAGCACGTGACACAGATGAGAGAGCGAATAGCTCGAGTAACCCCTATAGTATGAGAACATTTGGAAAAAGCACAAGAGACCCAGTGGACATATTATAACCGCTGGGCGAAAGTACGGAAATTTCAGCCAGGAGAATGGGTTATGGTGCTAGTCCCAACAGCAGAAAGCAAACTCCTGGCCAGCTGGCATGGGCCATATGAGATAGTGGAAGCCATTGGGAAATGGACTATATGACCAGACAACCAGACTGCTGAAGACCAGAGCAGATCTACCACGTAAACTTACTGAAGCCCTGGCGTGACTGAATGCCTGGTCATTCGGAGAGCTCCACCTCAGACGGACGACCCACAGGAGCCGGTGAGGATATCCCCCGAGTTAGCCCCAGAACAACGAACAGAGGTCATTGATATAATCCAGTGGAACCAAGATGTGTTCTGTCCCACATCATATCATCACCAGGCCCGGAATAAGGGAGACGATAAGACCGTACTGGATACCGGAAGCTAAAAGAGAGGAAATTAGGACAGAAGTGAAGAAGATGTTGGAACTTGGGGTTATTGAAGAATCCCACAGCCAGTGGTCTAGCCCTATCGTCCTAGTACCCAAGCCTGACGGTACCCTGAGATTTTGCAATGACTTCTGGAAGTTGAATGAAGTATCCCAATTCGATGCCTATCCGATACCACGTGTCGACAAGCTAGTTGATCAGTTAGGCAAGGCCCGATACCTAACCACTCTGGACGTGATCAAAGGATATTGGCAAATTCCCCTGGCCAACAACGCCAAGGAGAAGACTGCTTTCTCTACACCTGATGGCTGGTTCCAATACACTGTCCTTCCTTTCGGACTCCATGGGGCACCTGCAACATTTCAACAACTTATGGATAAATTGCTGCGACCCCATGCCAGGTATGCCGCCGCCTATTTAGATGATATAGTCATCCATAATGCTGACTGGGAAGCGCACCTAGGGAAAGTAGAAGCAGTACTAGACACCCTGCGGAAGGCCGGCCTCACTGTCAAACCTCTCAAGTGCGTGATAGGACTAGCTGAGGCAAGATACCTCAGGTATGTAGTAGGGAGAGGCTTGGTAAAACCCCAGTGGAACAAAGTGGAGGCAATACAAGGTTGGCCTCGGCCAGTCTGTAAAAAGCAGGTTAGAGCATTTCTCCGGTTAGTAGGGTACTATCTGAGATTCATCCCTCATTTTTGCCACAAGAGCAGGGCCATTGATGGACCTGATAAAGGCTCGGGGCCCTGAGATAGTAAAATGGTCTGATGCAGCAGAAAGAGCATTCGCAGATTTAAGGATAGCCCTTTGCTGCCATCCAGTACTCATAGCCCCAGACTTCAAGAAAGAATTTGTCCTACAAACAGATGCCTTGGAAGTAGGGCTAGAAGCCGTCCTTTTGCAGATGGTAGGGGAGGAGGAACACCCGATCCTGTACCTCAGCCAGAAGCTCCTCCCCAGGGAACAAAAGTATGCCATTGTTGAAAAGGAATGTCTAGCAATAAAATGGGCCATGGAAACTCTCCGCTGCTACCTACTGGGGCGGCGATTTACCCTGGTGACAGACCACGCCCCGCTCCAGTGGTTGCACAGAAACGAGGAGAAGAGTGCAAAAGTGACTAGATGGTTGCTCTCTCTGCAACCCTTTCATTTCCGAGTACAGCATAGGGCTGGAAGCCGACACGGCAACACAGATGGCTTGTCAGGAAAGCATTGCCTCTCGTCCCAAGTAGCCCAACCCCATGGTGTTGAACGGGGGGGGGGGGGGAAGAGGGGGAGGAGGATATGTGATACAGCATGGCCAGAAGGCAGCAGGAGAGTGATATAGGAGAGATATGTAAGTCCCAGGATGAGGAGAAGCCTTATTCCCTGTAGAGGGAAGAAAGGTCTCTGTAGATTAATTAAAGGCACCTGAAGTCAATTAGAGCACCTGAAGCTAGTCACCTGATAAAAACCCCCTGCTTCAATCAGCCAGGGGAAGGAGTTGGAGCAGAGTGCAGTTTGGAGAAGTGCCATGGCTGGCTAGAAGACCAAGACCCTAGGTAAAGAGACACCCGGCTTGTGCAGAGAGAGAGGGCAGAAAGCCCCACAAGCTGAAGAGCAGGAGAGGGAAGTAGCCCAGGGGAAGGAAGCACACACAAGTTCCAGTGGTTTACCGCTATTCCTAGGGCCCCTGGGCTGGGACCTGGAGTAGAGGGCGGGCTCAGGTCCTTCCCTCTCCACTATCCTTCTCTGGGTTACTAGTGGGACAGTAAATACCCTAGTTCAGGGGCAGGAAACTGCGCCCTGAACCCCACCCAAGAAGAGGAAGCGCGGGACCCATCATAATCGTACCAGCAATTTGCCACACACCTTTGGCAAAAAGGTCATATTTTCTTTTAAAAAACAAAATAAAATTGAATCCAGCTTTGACTAATCTGGAAGAATGCTTAAGCATGCTTTCTTCTTTTTCTTCGAGGAGTGTGCCTGTGGGTGCTCCACTTTAGGTGTCTTGGCGCCCTGGGCTTGTAATCGGATATTTTTAGTAGCAGTCCCCCGGTTGGCCGCGTATGCACAGCAGCTGTCTCATGCCGCTCATACCTAACATGCGCAGCCAACTGTCCCCCAGTTCCTTCTTTACCGCCTTTTGCTTGAGTTGGAGTGACAGAAGTGCCCTTTACACCTTTAGATATTCAATTATTTTGTTCACACACACCCCCGGCTAGTAGCCCTCTTATTCGTTTATTTCTCCTTTTTCTTGTTTATCTTATTAATTTATTTTTTATTTTACTTTTTGTCCCTCTTCCCCTTTCCCACCTCACCTCCCAGGCAGGTACCAGTGAAAAACAGAAGAGGGACTGAATGGGATTATTCCCATTTCTACTTCAAAACTAATATCCCCTCAGGCCTGCCGGCTCTCTTGGCTTTAAATGGTGCCTTAACTGCAGGCTCTCTATACTGGTCTTTGATGGCCACGCGCAATGTATCCAATGCTTAGGGGAGACACACATTGCTCAGACTTGTCCCCACTGTAAAAAACTAACTGCTAGGACGAGGAAGGCCAGGGATCTCCAGTTAAAGCACCTGACGATGGAGAAATCCCTCAAACCAGCCTCCGACCCCGAGTCCAGGACGCTTCCCAGCCAACGGTTGCCAGTGGCAGCGTCTGACAGGGGTTCTACCTCCAAAAAGACTGCATAAAAGCGGTCTCATTCTTCCCCACAGTGAGATTTGCCTCCAAAAAAGCGATCTCTGAAGGCAAAATCTGTTCTGGTATTGATGGCACCAAGAGCGCCGGACCGTGAGGCACTGGGAACATCTGGTACAAAGACTTCCCAAGAGACTAAAGACCTGGTGCAGGCTAGCTCTCGTAGTGCTTTGTGCACTGAAGCCAAGCTTTCTAGCTAGGCACCAATGGAGCCAAAAAGAACCTCGGCACCGAGCAGCGCAGTGGTGCCACCTGCTGCCCCTACACAATGCAGCAAGTCAGTGGCACCGACGGCTCTCACCCTGATTCCCAGCCAGAGCATGCTGCCGTCCTCTGTACTGAGCCCCCCCGGTGCCACAGCAGTTCATCAGACAGGTGGACCTCCTGGTTACCTCAATACCTGGGACTCTGCTATTCGGCACCGATTGTATCCCAGCCAGTCTGGGACCAAGCCTGGTTGTTACCCGCGTCGACTCGGCCCCTTCTTCCTCATCGCTGGAGAGAGAAGAGGATGAGGCAGGGATCTACACCCCTCGCCATTCCTCACCTAAACCGGGACCCTCTCAGAACCATATGTCTACGGATGCACAAGGCTGGGAGCCTCTACCATTGGTCCTGCCTCCCATGACCTTTCCACGCAACTGGGCATACTGGGACCTGTGGGCATTATATAGGGCCCAAAACCTCAGCCCCCCCAACACACCTAGATCCAGAATGACTCGATCCCCTTCACCTCCTGCACCAGCCCCCTCAGAAGCGCTGAATGAGGAGGTAGAGGAAGCTGAAGACGCGTCAGAGGGTGATACCATTCCACCCACCCACAATTTGTCATCTTCGCCAGACGAAACAATAATGCCATAACCCCACATCTTGGGGAATGATTTCAAATCCTTTCAGGACCTCTTCAAACGAGTAGCTAAATCCCTGGACATTTCACTAGCAGAGCTACCAGAGACCCAGCACAAACTCAGATATACTTCGGGCATCCCCATCAGCGAAGATTGCATTGCCTATTAATGCAGCCATAATGGATCCGGCAAAAATAATCTGGCAGACACCTGCCAAAGCCCCATTTTCTTGTAAAAGATCTGACAAGAAGTATTATGTGCCTGCAAAAAGAGCAGTTTTTATTCTGCCACCCTACCCAAAATTCATTGGTGGTAGCAGTGGTTAATCAAAGAAGAAAGCAACATCAATCTAGAACCACCTCTTATGACCAGGACTGGAAAAGGCTAGACCTTTTCGTGTGGAAAGCCTACTCATCAGCTACCCTCCAGTTCCACATAGCCAACTACTCGGCCTTACTAGCCAAATACACACACAACCTGTTCTCTCAAATGTCAACTTTTATTGAACAGCTCCCAGACGACAAATGAGAACAATACAAGGCTAACATCATGGAGGGTTCCATCATCACCAGAACGGCACTCCAGGCTTCTCTTGATTCTGCAGACACAGCAGCATGTTTGATAGCTACGTCCGTTGTCATGCATTGTGCTTCCTGGCTACATCTGTCCGGGTTTCTGAGAGAAGCTCAAACCACAGTCGAGGACTTACCTTTTGAAGGCCAAAAACTGTTTGCGGACAACACTGACGTGTCCTTGCACATCTTGAAGGACTCATGGGTGACCTTGAAGAAACTTGGAATTTGTCCCTACAAATAAAAAGAAACAGGGCAGATTTTACAACCCATGATTCCACACTGCCTCATACACTCAACCCCAACGACACTATGACCAACGCCGTAAAAAATGTCAGTCTAGACACCGGCAGCCCCAAGATCAGCCTTCCACATCTCAACCATCTACTTCCAGGCAAACATTTTAAAGTGTTGGTCGAGGACATGAGAACCCCACCTTCCCTAATTCAGGATTTACATCTTATCTCCAACCTATTTGTCACCATATTACCCAATCTGGAAGACCATCACTACAGACAAACGGGTTCTGGAAATTATCCTGAATGGTTATTCCATCACCTTTATTTCTATTCCACCTAGCCATTCCCCTTCCCCATCCCTCCTCAGGGACCCCTCTCATGAGCACCTGTTACAACAGGAAATAAACCATCTACAATTAGGTGCTGTGGAACATGTACCAGAGCAACACAGGGGGAGAGGAATTTATTCCCGTTATTTTCTCATTCAGGAAAAAACTGGGGGGAGTGGAGGCCCAATCAACGGAAACTCAACAAGTTCATGAGAACACGACAATGGTGACTCTATCCACAATAATCCCGACATTGGAGAAAGAAGATTGACTCTTGGCCCTCGACCTATAAGACGCTTACTTTTATGTTACCGTCCACCTGGCGCACAGATGATTCCTGCACTTCACCCTAGGGAAACAACATTTCCAATAAAGACTGCTTCCTTTCGGCCTGTCCACCACCCCAACGCTCTTTTCCAAAGTTCTTACCGCCATGGCTGTTCACCTCTGCAGGCAGGGGGTGATGATCTTTCCATATTTAGACTGTCTTCTAAAGGCACCAACAGGCGGCGACCAATGCCATTCACACAACAATAACCCTTTTTATGGCCCTGGGCTTACAAATGAATCTTCAGAAGTCCACTATGATACCTACCCAACAGTTGGAGTTTATAGGGGCACATCTTGAGTGTATCAATGTAACAGTGAGATTACCCCAATGCTTCCTCAACTTAACCAGTCTAATTACAACAGTGAGGGACAGCCCACAAATATCCGCCAGAATGTGCTTACAATTTTGGGGCACATAGCGCTACAACCTTTGTTGTAAAATATGCCAGGCTCCACATGAGATGTTTACAGGCCTGGGTCCGTACTATCTATGGTCTGCACAGACACTCCCGCAACAGATATCTCATGATGTCTTGCAGAGTAAAGGACTTGCTTATATGGTGGGGGGGAACCCTACCAACGTCTGCTCAGGTATCCCCTTCCTACAAAAAGTTCCATCTGTGACTATCACCACAGAGGCTTTCCTTCTGGGTTGGGGGGAACGCTTATGTGACAATACCATCCAGGGTCGCTGGTCCCTAGCAGAATCCAATCTGCACTTAAACTTACTGGAGCTAAGGGCAGTCTGAAATGCTTGTCAGCACTTTCTTCCTCTAATTCACAATAAGACCGTCAAGATTCTTATGGACAATCTAGCAACCATGTTCTATATAAACTGCCAAGGGGGGCTCGATCATATCCCCTCTGTTCAGAAGCAGCTGGTCTCTTGCAGTGGTGCATCACCAACAGCATAGACATTCTGGCATCCTATTTGCCTGGAAGTCAGCATGCAACAGCAGATCAACTAAGCAGAGACTTCTCTCAAACCCATGAGAGGGAAATGAATCCCGAAATCCTCAAAGCCATATTCAAAAAATAGGGATTTCCCACCATAGACCTCTTTGCTACTGCTCACAATGCCAAGTGTCCTCAGTATTGATCTCGGGCTGGAGTGGGGCACAACTCCTAGGGCGATGCCTTCCTTCTGAAATGAGAAGCTCCAGTGCTGTGTGCCTTCCCTCCAATCCCACTACTGAGTCGTGTCCTTCACAAGATCAGGCAAGACAAATCCAGGGTCATTCTCATTGCACTGACATGGGCCAGACAAACATGGTTTCCATACCTGAGACAGATGGCAGTGAAACCATCACAAGCCCTTCCACTAGTGCCTCATCTGCTGACACAGGATGCGGGACGTATCTATCACCGCAACATTGCCGTACTCCACTTCAAGGCCTGGTTACTCCATGGATGAAGGGGCTTGAGACGTAATGTTCTAGTGAAGTACAAGACATACTGCTGAACAGCTGCAGACTAACTACAAGACGTACACGCATAAGTAGAACCGATTCTGTACTTGGTCCCAAGACAATCATATTATTCCACAATCAGCCCCACTACCCCGTATCCTCGATTATATACTGGCACTTAAAAAATCTGGGTTATCCACCAGCTCACTCAGAGTACACCTGGCTGCCCTCACCTCCTTCCACACCAAGGCGGATGTATTCACCATATTTGCTCATCCGTTGACTAAACGATTCCTTAAAGGCATAGATAACACCTATCCCACACTAGGAGACCTGACCCCTATGTGGGACCTCAACCTTGTTCTCATGGGCAAACTGTTTGAACCACTTGTAACCTGTTCGTTGTTGCGCTTATCTATGAAGGTGGCCTTCCTAGTAGCCATCACATCAGCAAGAAGGGTGGGAGAACTAGGTGCCCTGATGGCATACCCACCTTACACCACATTTCTCAAAGACAAAGTAATCATACGACCACACCCTAAGTTAATACCCAAAGTTGTATCACTGTTCTATTTAAATCAGCCCATTTACTTACCAGTATTCTTCCTGAAACTGCACGCAGACAGCAGGGAGGCCTCCCTTCACACATTAGATGTCCGCAGAGCACTAGCGTTCTATATAGAAAGAACAAAAACATTTGGAAAATTATCCAGACTGTTTATCTCCACAACAGAATAATCAAAGGTTCAAACTGTATCCAGACAAAGACTATCCAAATGGGTACCAACATGTATCCAGTTGTGTTACCAAAACAACAATCTGTCAGCTCCCTCCCAAGTTTGCACACACTCCACCAGAGCAATGTCGACATCTGTGGCCTTTCTTAACAATGTGCCCATCATGGACATTTGCAAAGTAGCTATATGGGCTTCAGCCCATACCTTTACTAAACACTGCATTTTAGAACAACAGTCAACTGCAGACATTCAGTTTGGACTCTCTGCGCTATCCAGCGTACATAAACCAACTCCAAAGCCCCTTCCCTCCACTGAGGGGCACTGCTCAACAGTCACCTAAAGTGGAGCAGCCACAGGGTCACTCCTCGAAGAAGAAGAAGAAGAGAAGGTTACTCCACTTGTGCAGTAACTGAGGTTCTTCAAGATGGTTGTCATTGTGGGTGCTCCACTACCCTCCCCCCCGCTGATCCTCAGGGGGTAGAGAAGAACCTGGGGGACGGTTGGCTGCGCACACTAGGTAGATGCTCGGAGCGGTGCAAGACGGCTGCCACGCATGCATGGCCAACCTGGGCACTGATACTACAAATCTCCGATTACAAGCACAGGGCACCAAGACACCTGAAGTGGCGCAGCCACAGGGACAACCATCTAGAAGAACCTCAGTTACTGCACAAGGTGAGTAACCTTCTCCTCAATTATGGTTCTTTCCTTCCTCCTCCCCTCCCTCCCCTTCCCCCGGTGAAATTTTCCTCATTGCATTTTTAGGTGTCAGTGAGCCAAAAAAAAAAAAAAGGTTTAGAAAACAACTTATGAGAACAGGTTGGAAGAATGGGGCCTCATTAGACTAGAGAAAAGACAGGTGAAACAGAAGTCTTCAAATATGTAAATGGTTGTTCTAAAGATGGCAGTGATCAATTGTGCTCTCTGTCCACCGAGAGCAGGACAAGAAGTAATTGGCTTAGTTTGTAATATGGGAGATATTGGGAGAATTTTTCAAATTATAAGGATAATTGAGCACTGGAACAGGTTCTCTGGAGACACTTTTAAGAACAAATTAGTCACACACTTGTTAGGGGTGGTCTAATTTAATCCTGGTTTTGTATCTGTGACATGCAGGCGGTGGGTGGGCGGGCAGGGATGCAATATGTGGCCTCTTGAGGTCCATTCCAAGCCTACATTTCTAAGATTTCATGATCTATATTCAAAGAAATAATGAAAGCTCCTTGGATGTTAGCTTTTGATCATAATATTTCATAAAGTTATCAATAACTTTGTCTACAGTTTTGTATTAAAAGCTGTCTACTTTACAAAACCTAAACCTTCATATTCTCAATGCTGGGTATTAAATAAGCTAAGCTGAACTTTAAGGGAGCAAAGTTAGTACTGTGGTTAAGACAGGAGATTTAAGTGCCCAGGTTTGAAAATTTTAGCATAGTATCACCTAAAGCCAAATGTAGGCTTTTAAATAAGGGGTAAGCATCTCCATATCCCATTGACTTAATGACTTCAAACCGATCTTACAGTACTGTGCACCTCTGAAAGTCAGAACACTTATGTAGGTTCCTAAATATGGATTTTAGGTGACTGACTTCAGATATTCAAGTTTGGAAAACCGTGGCTACTTAATATCTTTGCACTTCAGTCTGCCGATTAGTAAAATAAAGAGATTTCCCTAATTCATGGGTTTGTTGTGAGGCTCAATTCCTTTTTTTTCTAGTTAATATACTTTGTATACTTATACTCATATATAAAAATAAAAACATGGTACTCAACACAAAAAAAATACCATTTCTTACCTTTGTCTTTAACTTGTGTGTGAATGTAGTGCACATGAATGATATTTGATTTACAGTTCAGGGGACTGAAGTTCACACAACAGGTACAGCTTGGCAGCAGTAGTGCCACCCTACCCTGAGAATGAGCCTCAACTCTTACCTGGTGAGAGAACCTCTAAGGCTGAAAGTAATCTGCTATCCATGCCCATTCAGTCCTGGATGCCCCTGCTAATTCCAACAAGATTTTGAATTCGTGTCAGTTGTGGAAAATTTTTAATAAGAATGCTGAGGACAGCATGGAAATAATTTTTGTGTGGTAGCAGTGGTTGAATGGTGGTTTTTAGAAAAAACTTACATTTTGAATGTTATGCAATAAAATGAAAAGCTATTAAGGAGGTATTATGTGCTTCTCTTACCTTGAATATTACTGACTGTACAACGGTCAAATTCTACTTCTGAAATGATCTTTATGAACAGGAAAATCACTTTTGCCAACAGTTTAACACATACAGCTGTCTACTGTAACTTTTCTGTTCCCAGCCGGATGAAGAGGAACGCCATTCTAATATATCTGCAATTTGCTGCAAAAGAGAAAAATATAGTTGGAGGGTGACGGAAAAGTTATAATTTTAAAAACCTCTAAAGGAAAGAAATGTAACCAGTTTTTTCTTCATCATGGCGAACTAAAAGTTTGGGTGTTTCAATAAAAATAGTTAATAAAAGTCTGTCTTATTGATGAGAAGTTAGGTACTTAAAATCATGTCTCTTCCTGTTTTTCATTCAAAATAAGTCTCCATAATACATAGCGATCTCCCTAAAGGAACCACCTACGTGGACTCTTACGTGTAGTCCTACTGAAGACATAGATCTTCTGTGAGTATAAGGGGTTGGAAGTGGATCTCTTTGCATGATTGAGACCTGTTTTGTTTCCATTTCTTTACATGGTTACTTTCCTATTGCAGCCAGATGAATTGACCAGTTTAATTGTTGTGATGTTGTATGACCTCCAAGATCGAAAGTTTCAAGCCCGACAGATTTCTGAGGAAGAGGAATCAATACCAGAAGTCCGAGATATAGAACGTTATCTATACAGGTATATATTATAAGGAATTTTCTAAGTGGGCAAAAATATAGACTTATAACCTATAATAGATTTTTAAAATTGCAAATATTGTAAACCTTTGTTTTCATCTCAAGCCATCGTGGGTGTCTTTAAAGATGATTTGGTTTCAAAGAGAAACTTCTGGATTCCTAAAGTTAAGATTAAGCTTGTATTTAGTCAAAACTGCTGATGGAATACTTTGGAAGTAAAAATGTAGTGCCTTATTTCTGTTGCTTATCTGATGGAAAAATCCAGAAAACCCAAGACCAAGTCAATATGAAAAAACGTTACTCCAGCATTCAATAAAGAGATTTAGAAAGATGAGCATGGCATGGTAAAGAACTAAGGAATCTCTGTAAAACACCTAACAGCCTTGCACTCTGCTCTACCATACTTCCTCTAGGTTATTTTAGAGGTACTTTCATAAGACATCGAACAAAGAATCTGATAAGTCTCATATTTAAAGTAATGCCAAAGTCATTCCCTCTGCAGTATATTTTCATAGATTCATAGATATTTAGGTCAGAAGGGACCATTATGATCATCTAGTCTGACCTCCTGCACAATGCAGGCCACAGAATTTCACCCACCACTCCTAAAAAAGACCTCACACCTATATCTGTGCTATTGAAGTCCTCAAATTGTAGTTTGAAGACCTCAAGGAGCAGAGAATCCTCCAGCAAGTGATCCGTGCCCCATGCTACAGAGGAAGGCGAAAAACCTCCAGGGCCTTCCAATCTGCCCTGGAGGAAAATTCCTTCCCGACCCCAAATATGGCGATCAGCTAAACCCTGAGCATATGGGCAAGATTCATCAGCCAGATACTACAGAAAATTCTTTCCCAGGTAACTTGGATCTTACCCCATCTAAAAACCCATCACAGGCCATTGGGCCTATTTACCATGAATATTTAATTACCAAAACCATGTTATCCCATCATACCATCTCCTCCATAAACTTATCGAGTTTAATCTTAAAGCAAGATAGATCTTTTGCCCCCACTACTTCCCTCGGAAGGCTATTCCAAAACTTCACTCCTCTGATGGTTAGAAACCTTCGTCTAATTTCTAATCTAAATTTCCTAGTGGCCAGTTTATATCCATTTGTTCTTGTGTCCACATTCGTATTGAGTTTAAATAATTCCTCTCCCTCTCTGGTATTTATCCCTCTGATATATTTATAGAGAGCAATCATATCTCCCCTCAACCTTCTTTTAGTTAGGCTAAACAAGCCAAGCTCCCTGAGTCTCCTTTCATAAGACAAGTTTTCCATTCCTCGGATCATCCTAGTAGCCCTTCTCTGTACCTGTTCCAGTTTGAATTCATCCTTCTTAAACATGGGAGACCAGAACTGCACACAGTATTCCAGGTGAGGTCTCACCAGTGCCTTATATAACGGTACTAAAACCTCCTTATCCCTACTGGAAATACCTCTCCTGATGCATCCCAAGACGACATTAGCTTTTTTCACAGCCATATCACATTGGCAGCTCATAGTCAACCTATGATCAACCAATACTCCAAGGTCCTTTTCCTCCTCCGTTACTTCTAGTTGATGCGTCCCTAACTTAGTAAAGTCACTGGATTCGTGGGAGAATATGGTCTCACTATTGAAATTAGAAGTGTAGCTGCACCGGCACAAGCAGCTGGATGGGCTAGCTGCCGCGAGTACAATCCTGTCCAAGACCCTGGGTACATAGTCAGAGCTTGGGTGGATATGTCTCCTTGAACTGGAAATTATACCTTCCAGCTCCAGTTGAAACATATTCTAAGTACTTTAGAGACAAAAAGACCACTTGTGACAGCAAAATGATATCACTCACAATATGTTAGTCCCTCGACTTTTTTGTGTGCTTTGATCAAGCATTGGGCATTAGACTTAACACACCATTTATGAATGAGGCAGTTAACACTTCTTAAAAACTATTGTTTCAGACTCCTTGGAAATTCAGATTTCATTGCCTTTGGTTACAAGTGCATCATGTTTTCAAGGTTTTCTTCTTACCCATAACAGCTACGCACTTCCTTTCTTTTTTAAAATAGAAGCTGAAATTCAGGAGGTCAGGGTGAGACATGGCCCAATTTGAGACAGTTGTATGCTTAAGTAATATAGTCTCAGCTATGCATGTTGGCTAAGACTGCAATCTCCTTGGGGCAGGGACTGTTTCATACTATATTTTTGTATAGTGTCTAGCAAAATGGCACCACTCTCATGATTGTGGCCTCTGGGCATTACTGCAGTATAAATGTTACATCGTCATAATGAGCTAAAATCTTCTAATCTGGGTAAAGCTATCATTTTATACTTGTAGTTTTAAGACCAAACTGGCTGCTGCTTTAGCAAGATGTCGAATCAAACATGATGCTCTTTCAATTGAATATATTCTACCAGAAACTCTACGGAAACAGGAACAAAGGGCTTCTGCTTTACCTTTGTATGCTTGGATAAATACATTAAAAAGCAGGTAAGATCTGTAAAATTAACATTCCATATGTTCATTATAGAAATATACATATTAAATTGTATACTGCCCTTCTGTGAATTTGTTTTAAAAATTTGCATAGTACATTATTATAAGGCATGGATTTCTTCTAATCAACGTTTACTTAACAGGACCCAATTGACCTAAACATCACACTTCCATCTGCCATTTTTTAACCTACTGTGATACAGTAATCTTAAGTGTTACTTGTAACTGACAAGATGCTAGAGGAAAAATAACAGCTTTTCTATTGTTTTTTTTCCAATTTACTTATTCGATGCATTTGACAACACCTTGAGTGTATCTGCACTGTGCTGGAATGCCATGTTCCAGTGTGGGTAGTCAGACATGCTAGCTCCGCTACAGCTATTGCACTAAAAATGAATATATAGTCAGGGTAGGTGCCTGAATATGTACTCAGGGGTTCTGCGTGGGTTTTTACTCAGGCAGCTAGCCCAAGCTGCTGCCTGTGCTACCCTGACTACACTGCTGTTTTTAGCATGCTATCTTGAGCAGAGCTAGCATGTCTGTCTGCATGTGCTCAGAAGCACTCTCCCAGCTGCTGTACAGATGTATCTTTTGCATATAGTCATCCGCACTGTTTCCTTTGTATAGTCAGTTTCCCTAATTTATTTTTGTGTGTCTTGAACATAGCAACGAAGTGGAGGAAAAAATATTAAAACCAGAAATGGTATTTTAAAACTGCAAAAATTGGTAAAGGGCTTTGGGAGGGACGTATAGTACCTAGAACTACTTTTAATTGATTTTTTTTTTAAATTTTTCTAGTTGACAGTGTTCCTTTAAATGCTTCTTTATATATATGTCAGTAAATAATATAAGTTTTAGTATTTATTTCAGTACTAAAAGAACTGATAGGATGGATAACTTGACATTATTGTCACATCTTTTTTTCCTTACCAGTAATTTCTTCATAACCCTCCTTAACTCAGATGTTCTGTCTTGTCTATTTTAGACTGACAGCTTCAGGGCAGAGAATGTGTCTTACTCTGAACATGATTCTGCAACTTGTACTTGGGCAGAATACATGTTAGTTGACCTGACTAAAGATTGCCATGTTGGGCCCTCTCTTTACGATGTACAGTGTAAATTTATGGCACTATATAAACAATAGTAGATTAAAACAAATGCGAGATTTTTGTGCACGACACTTAACTGCATGACTATACCCTGGATATTATGAATTACAAATTGCCTAATGTTCATTCGTGCATTATCTTTCCGCAAGAGGGTGATTCAGAGACTAAGCAACAAATTCACTGGTGGTGTAAATGAATGTGAGTCCACTGTAGTCAGTTGAACTGCAACTGTTTACACCAGCAGTAAATTTGGTATGAAATGTCAAATCCTACCTCTGAGTTCTGTTTGTATGATATTTTTTATGGCAAAAATCCAGATTTTTCCAAATTAATTTTTAGTTATTAACATTGTATGTTCAGTGGTCAGGATTACTATGAGTTATGCATGTTATCTGTTAACAGCCTTGAAGACATTTACAAAGAATTGAAAAAAGAGGGATTCACAAAAGTTGAATCTGTGTCAGATTTTGAAGGTTATACTTACTGTCTGGACAAACACTGCCATGATGTACTGGTTTTTCCTGCCTCTCTCAAAGAAGAAATACTTAATTTGGAACTTTTCACAAGTTATAAACTCATTTTACAGGTGAGCTAAATAAGTCTGAAGTGGGTCTCATAATCTGATCTGCAAACTAAGATGATGCTGTACATTATAGTCTGTTCATACATTGCATGGTTTTAATTTTTTTTATGACTAAATAAATAACCAGGCACTAGCACTTCCTGCAAACTTCCTAGTGTAAGCAGGGTCTGAATGAGCTCTCCCCTGACATCTGGTGCTGAGCTTGGGGGAAAAGACTTCAGGAACAGACAGTTTGTATAGTCATACCTACTCTGCCTAGGTACGCAGCATGATGGAGCTGCTTTGCCAAAATGATCACTTTTGTCTGGTGTTGGGTTACAGATCATTTCAGTAATGAGTGCAGAGGAAATTAAATGTTACTCTTATTGTGTAAGTAAAGGGCAGCAGAACTGTAATTAGCTTGTCCTGATTGAGGAGGTCACCCTAAACTAAACCTTACTCACCAAGCAGGGGGTAGGAATGCCAAATCTCAGTGGAAGATGGGGGTAGGAACAGGTGGTCCTACTTGCTGGTGTGTACTCTGCCCAAAAAGTCCTAGACACCATTTGACCACCCCCCTCTAGTGTTTAAAGACAGAGCTAATGAGACTCAATTGAGAGTCATTGTTTCTGTTCAATGATTACTAGAGCGGAATCCCTGAGAAGGTCTAGGGGGTAGGGACAGTGATGAAAGGAAAGACGATGCAAGGGCTGTACTGGCAATGAGGTTTCCTGCTACCCAGTGAAATCACTAAAGACCTGTGTTAATTCGTGGAACCTCAGAACATGGCATCGCAGAAGAGGCATTGAGTGTCCAATAGTGACAGCATGCAACCAGCACAGCAAAGAAAAGCAGCAGCTGTACAGGATCAGCAGCAGAGAAAAGCAGTGGATGCTCTGGCAAACAGCCAGTTGCAGAGGCACCAAATGGCCACAGAGACATTGCTCCCTCCTTCCTTTCTGAACACCTCAACGAGCTCTGAGTCATCACTAACAAAGGACAGCCAGCTGTGAATGGGGTGCAGCAGAGGGAGAAAGCAGTGGTGTGTTAAAGAGACATTTCTTTTGTCATATTTTCCCACTGCAAGGTGGGAAACCGGCAAAGAACACTGCCCAACACACACAGTGGGGTTGGTTTTTGCTTATGTCTGCATGCTTCTGAATGTTTTTGTGGTGCTGTCCCAAACTAATGCTTGGATCCCTTTCCCTTTTAATAAAAGTTCTTTTGTTATACACATACTCAGTGTTTGTGAATGGGGAAGTATTGTCTCTTAGAAGTTTCTGGGCTGGTCGTAAGTTTTCCCCAAATTACTGGGTGAGGACTCGAGCCGGTTCTGTTTTGTATTAAGAGGAAATCCTAGATATTGAACCTGGCCCTTTTTGCTTCCGATTCCACCTGACAGAAGCATTACACTACAGATAATTTTTTTTATAGTGAAGAGCCTAGGAAGCATTAACATTCTCAACTGCAAATGTGACTCAAAGTGATAGCTCCAATGCAATCAGTATGACGTCTGAGTTGAGATCTTTATTATAAAACTTTTTTTTAATAGAGACTTGGGTAAAATTTTCAAAAGTATAAGAGTCCCATTTCTAAATGAGAAAGAACCTTTTGTCTTTGAAAAAGGGATTTAAGCTCCTATGTCACTTAGGCACTTTTGAAAAAAAATTCTCTAGTTGGTAAATAATGGCATCTTAATGTTTTTGACATCTCTGCTGCAGTTACATCCCTAGGCTAAGATAGTGGCCAGTCCCCCTCCATCGTGCATGCATAGGGGTTCCTAACCACTGAAGCTTCAGAAACTCCAGTGGCTTTTCCTCTGGCTTGCCCTCAGCATCACCTCCATGCCAGCCTATTCAAAGCTGGTGCAGAGATCCCTACAACAGTACATAGGTGATGTAAGGCCCCAATACAACAGCTCTGCTGCTATCCTGTTCCGGCACTAAATCAGCCTTTTTGTTTGAAATAGCAATACGCACTTTATAAAAGTCCACATGATCACATGCATGTGGGGGACCTTTTCCTTGGCTCTCCACAGCACCTAAGGCCTTAGTACTGAAGACAACATGACCTATAGTCAAGATTTTCAAAAGTGATGAGTGACTTTGAATGCACAGCTTGAGAACCTTGAAAGGGCCTGCTCACTAGTCACTTTTGAAAATCTTGGCCCCATATTTATAACACTCATAAAGGCCCCATATACATATTAAATAAGACAGCTACAGAATAAGACTGCCCTGTCTAAATGAGATACTGATGTTCAACTATAGTAATAGTCTGAGTCTCCTGACACATGGTCTTCCGACAAAAGTATCCAGTAGCATGATCCTAATCTACATGATTTTATCAGCAAAATAACTCCTCCTGGGAAAAACTCATCTCTGTTATTGATATGATGCAGATTAACGAAGTTGTTCAACATCCAGAACAGATCTGCTCATTAGAACTTTGCAGATGCTATAATGGAGGCAATGAAACTCTTCTTCACCTCCTGCAAAGCTACTGTGTAGGTTTATTTAAAATTGTTTGTCACAGTCAAATTCAGCACAAGACTTGTAACATGTTCTCCACTTGTCTTCGTTCTACCTTTATACTAGGCCATCAGTATACTGTAGTGGTGTGAGGATTCACCTCTGAAAGGGGAAGCTTAGTGGACGTTGCACTGATAATCAAGTTTAAAAGAGGATTCTAATGTCATCTCAGGTCATTGCTAAAAAAGGCATATTGGGTGAACAGTACTATTTCCTAGAGTCATCAGAAAACAAGGTTCCATTTGCCTCCATGACATATGAATAAAACAGGTCCTTTTCCACAGTAAAAGAGGTATGCCCCAACCTCAAATTGGACAAGGCTGATTTCAGGCATTTGAAATGGTTGAGTTCCCCCTTGCAAGGGATGACCGACATACCTATCTGTTTCTCCCGTTCTTCTGTGCCCACTGACAGCTCAACCGTTTTGTGTGTGTTGGCGTTGGAATGATAATGTATCATTTTTTAAAATTTAGAATCAGTGAGGTTTGTATTTTCATCTTTAAGTCTAAGCCATACAGACTTCAAAATAAAGATTTTTTTTTTCTTTCCCCACTCATTGGTAAGAGGAACTGAACACACCTGTCTAGTTGGAAAGAGTACAGTACTTGGAGTAACCAAATTAATCTGAAGCTAAAATTCAACAACCTAAATCTACCAATTATTAATTAGCTATATTTAATTATTTAACTGGCATCATGTATTATCTTTCAGGATAAGTCTCGCAGCCTCGCTGTACATTCTGTGAGGGCCTTATTAAACATGGATGATGACATCATAGTAGCTCATATGGGTTCACGGCTGACTGCTGCCCACATGTCAGTGTTGTCAAATCAGAGCACATCCAAAGTTTTTGTATGTGGCGTAAAATCGCAGGCAAAGGAAGTTGAACTGAAGGAGCTGTTCACACGCATGGAATGTGGAAGTATGTGTTAAGCATTTATTTAATAATACAGTTATTTCCAGATCCCAGGTAATTCTGCCACATTTTAAAGCTTGCTCTTCAGTTGAGCAAAAATGTTTTTAAAATGTTTCTGGTACAATATATATTTAGAAAAAGTCCTTCAGGTATTGAAAAATGTCTGTCAGTATTCTCATTCATGCACCATCAGGGCAGAGTTAGATACATATTTGTATCGTTTTTTTGTTTGTTTTTAAGGAATTAAGTCAATTAGAGGTTCCCATGCTCTGTCATAATCCTATGAAAAATTCTGTTGCTGCAACTGAAATTAAGTGACAAGTCTAGTAAATCCCACTCCCCACCAATTTATCAAATAAGTAGTGAGTCTTTTTTGTGTGGTAGGGGAGAGAGAGAGACTTGTACAGAAAATTCCCAGTTTGTACCCTCAAAGCCTCATTTCACAGGATTCTTTTTGAGGGATAAGAGGGCTAGGACGTTCCATTTGGAGTCCAGTAACATTGCCCCTAGATCACTTGAAAACTTTGCTGCAATGTGATATACTGCCTGTAGTTGGTGTCTTTGCAATCTGCTGCTTCTTCTGAGTTCAGCTGCACCTGATATGCTCTGCTCAGAGAGTCAATCTTAGCTATGTCTCTAAAAAGCCCTGTTGGGACTTAACCTAAACCCCCCATACAGCTGTCTTGCAAGGCAGAGTCTCCTGCTAAGGTATACCTCTCAACACATGGACTCTGAAGGAGGGGCAGTGAGGAACAACACACCTTGAAATGAAGGACATCAAATATTTTACAGTTCAATTTTTTTTAAAGTACAAGCATGCATGAGATTCCCAATTCTTAGTCAACTCTTCAGAGATTATACTTGGCCTGTACAGAGAAACACAAAATGCAACTGAAATAATGCTGAAAGCAGGCCACATGAGGAGAGAATTTCTATTCTTTCTTTTGCCTTTTCCCCTTCCCCTTGTCCTGATTGTGTCCTCTGCTCCATTCTCTCTCCCTACCTGTCTCCCCATCTATATCCTTCTGTCCCTTCTTCCAACTCCTTTCCTTCTCCTCTTCTCTCTCTCTGTCCATCTGTACTCTGTTTCAGGTGATAGTTGGCCCCTCCCTCCTCACACTCCCAGGTGCCATAAGTGCCTCTTTTCTCTCTCTCCTTTGCCTGTTGGCTTGTTTAGCCTAGCAAAGCAAAGGCTGAGAGGGGATATGATTACTCTCTATAAATATACATTGTGGGGGGTGAAGAACTATTTAAGCTAAAGGACAGTGTTGGCACAAGAACAAACGGCTATAAACTAGCCATGAACAGCTTCAGGCTGGAAATTAGAACAACTTCCCAATAGGAGTTGTGGGAGCAAACAACTAAACTAGTTTTGAGAGAGAGCTGGACAAATTATGAGTGCGATTATATGATGGGGTTCCTTGTGGGCAGCAGGACCCAGCAGTCCTGAGGGTCTTGTTTGGTGTTCCTAAATCTCACACTTCAGGGCTTTCAGCTGCTCACCTCAAGGAATCAGGAAGGGACATTAACCCCCCCCCCCACTCCCAATGTATGCTGTGTAGGTGTTTTTTTGTTTCTTTCCTTCCTCTGAAACATTAGAGATGGCAACAGCTAGAGATGGGACACTGAATGAGGAGGGCTGGTGCCCTGAAATGGTACCAGGCATTCTCTCTCTCAGTTGCTTGGCTGGCTGGTTCTTGCTAACGTGCTCAAGATCTCACTGATGGCCATATATAGGGTTAGGATGGAATTTTCCCCCACGTCATATTGGTGGTGACCTTAGGGTGTTTTCCCCTTCCTCTGCATCCTGGGTTGCTTGCCAGGATCATCTGGGTATACCTCACTTAATCAAGTCCCTGCCATTGCAGGGGCCTCGGGCATTGGTGTCTCTCAGTCCGTCCTATTCTCTGCCTAAAGTTAAACATAATACTTTAGTCTCCTGAAACCTGTAAATCCTTGGTCTAATTTGAGTTGCTGGGTTCAGTGTGTGAGTGCTGGGTAGTATTTGTGGCCTGTAGTAGGAAGGCAGTCAGACTAGATAAGCTGGTGGTTCATTGTGGCCTTAAATTATATGACACTGTTCCCTACAGGGCACCCATCCAGGCCCTTGTAGAGATAATAGAATATGAAAAGTCTAGTAACTGATAAGTAACTGCATTTTAATTATAAGCATTCATATTTTAATGGTAGACACAAACTGTTTTAGGTAAAATTAGCATAATGCCAATGTGATTTTTGCTTTATTAGATTAAAATTTTACTGGATTGCTTTCATATTAAGCTCTCAGTGTTTCATTGTTTCTCAGACATTGAGCTACTACATGAGGATTTTACTGATATTAAACCAACAGATCAAAGACTGCAAAAGGCTAAAGTTATTTTGCTGCTACCTCGGTGCTCGGGATTGGGTGTTAGTAATCCAATAGAATTTATTCTAAATGAACATGAAGGTAATTTTGATACTACAGTATAATTAACCAATTGTGTTTTCATTTTCTTTAAGTTTAACTTGTTAGTGTGGCAGGGACAATTTTGTTGTTCTTTGTGCAATGCCTTAGACAAGTGTCTTATTTCTTCACTGGAGGCTACAGGTGCTACAATGATATGAATAATAGTATTATTCAAATTCTCTCTTTAATTTCAGCTAACAAAAATATAGATCCTATGAATGATACTTTGAATACTCCTACATGTATAATTGCAAAATACCATATAAATACAATGGGACAGTTACTCAATTAAAATCGCAAAGACAGATGAATGCTGATTACTGGAAGTGGTAGGGGGTCAAATCTGAAAATTAGGAATTGTGAAATTTTTGAATAGTGGAATTTCAGACTATCTTAATTTTGAATAATTAGAGTGCAAGATTAGTCATGAATTGCAAAGAGTCAGTTTCCAACAGCTGTGTTATCTTGGCTGCGCATCATACTGGCCAAATAAATACCTCTAAAATGTCTCCTGGTATATTTAGTACTTTGATAAATTAGGTAGAACAGCTACTCCATAGAGGTATGTTGTTTTCCTAAACCATATATTTAAGATGTTTTTATGTTGGTCAAAGTTTATCCCTAATTATAGAAATATAATTACTTTTAATATCCTGATTTTGTTTCAGTATTAGTCTTGTTGTTTTACAATAATATATACACAGCATGTGATCAACAGTTTTCACTTCGGGGTCAATAATATACTCGTTCCCCTCATTTCCTTAATAATAGGGATATGAATCTTTTACTGTGGTCGCAACTGTCACAGAACTGTGAATTTTGACATTTATATGAACCCAGTTTGCTAGTTTGCTTTGATCTAGTCCTCTTTGAAAGGACCCTGTTGATGCAGGGCAGCAGGGTCCACATGAACAGTTCATTAGTTGGCTTTGATAAGCAGCCTCCTCCTTCTCCCCATCACCCCTACACTCCTGTCTGCGTTTTGCCCTTGCCCCTGCCTCCCTGCCCCTCCCCCAGACTTCTGCACCGACCCAACCACCCCTAGCTCCACTTCTGCATCTAAAACCCCATCTGCCTCCCCTAGCCTTGTGTTTCCAACTTCCACTCTAACTCCCCCCACCCCCACAGACCTCCCTCTCCCCAGTGCGGAGCTCCTAGAAGGGGCAAGGCTGTCTTTGCCCCCCCCCCCATCCCCTATGGTGGCAGCTCCCATTCTCTGCCCTGTTTCCTTAGCTCCCCTGATTCCTTACACTCTCTCCTGGTACTGGGACCTGCTGCCCAGGCTTAGCACTTCACTGGCACATCCTAGGCTCTGACCTCCCACTGTAGAGAAGGGTCTTCAGCCAATCAGAAAGTGAAGGGCAGTGCCCAGTTGCTTGGCAGAAATTAGTTTAAGTCTATTGTGTCCCATCCTGACCATTCCTTCTCCAGCAATAGGCTGGGGAGAGAGAAGGGAGAGGCAGATTGGGGAAGCTGGTGAAAGAGAAGGGTTGAGGATCAGGCAAGTTGGGGGCAGAAGGGACTGGGAAGTAGAGGACCCAGGAACCTGCAAGGGGGAAAGAAGGCAGAGAACGAGAGCTGTCACTGCAGGGAACCTGGGGGATAAAGGGGGCAGAGACTCAGTCTTGCCTTTTCTAGGAGCTCTGCACTGGGAAGAGGGGTCTGTGTGGTGGAGGGGAGTCAGAGTGGAAGGGCAGCCCCGTCCCCTCAATCCCTCATATAATTTGAGCACTGATTAACAGGTTGTTTGCTTTGTTCTAATCTTGTTTCAAAGAAGACTAGATCAAAACAAATTAATGAAGGGTGAATATGCAGCAGCAGTGTCCACAAGGTTGACATCCACTAAAGATAGGACAAGAAGTAATGGGCTTAATCTACAGCAAGGGAGATTTAGGTTAGATATTAGGAAAACCTTTCTAACTATAAGGTAGTTAAGCTCTGGAATAGGCTTTCAAGAGAGATTGTTGGGTCCCCATCATTGGAAGTTTTTAAAAACAAGTTGGACAAACACCTGTCAGAGATGGTCTAGGTTTACTTGGTCCTGCCACAACTCAGTGGGCTGGACTAGATGACTTCTCAAGGTCCCTTCCAGCCCTACATTTCTATGATTCTAGGACCATAGAAGGAAATTACCTATTTTTTACTGTGACTGTGCTTTGACAAAATCTTATCCCTGTTTCTTCAGGACATGGACATGAAAAAGAAACTTATTTTCTTAAGAGTCCAACTGGTATTGCACTTATGACATCAAGTGGAGAATTCATCTTTGTTTATTATATCAAAATTGGCTAGCTTAAAAACAATTGTTAAAAGGAGGTTTACAACTTTTGAGATCAGCAGAAGGGCTGAATGAATAATTGATTTTTTGGTTCAAGGGCCAAACCAAAACACACTGAAACTGATTTCCCCCCCTCACTGAAACTCAAAACGTAAACTTTGTTTAGGTTGAACGTTTGGAATGTCAATTCATAACAACATTTTCTAAATGAAATGTCAAAAGGTTTAATTCAAAAATGTCAAAACAAACTGTTCTGATACTTTCGAAAAAATTTTTGGCAGAAACTAGTTGCCAAATTTGACTTGAATTTGCAAATAGTTTGTGTCCTGAAGAATGCATTTGTTGGCAAATTTACTATTCACTGAAAATTTTTTTTTCCTAGTACAAACTAGCAGAAGGGGGGGAAAAAAATCTTAAATGAAACAGGAAACTCTTTACATGCCCATCCTAATTAAAAAAAAAAAAAAGCAATGAGAAATATAGGAAAACCTAATTGAACAATACTGTGTTTAAACAGAATCTGGGTTCTTTGAAGTACTTCATATTACTCGTCAGATGGAATCAGCTAATATTTAAATCTGGACCTTACTCTGACAGATCACACGAAGTACCTAACTTTTAACATTTAGACTGTGACAAAAATAAAGGCTAGAAAACTTAGTATAATGTGTGAAGTGCTGCTGACAGATGAAGTTGTTGGCATTTTTCAAACTCTTTTCTCGTCTGCACTTCGCAACCAGCGAGGTCCTTTCTCCTCCTGTTCTTCCTTCCAGTGGGAGAGTTCTTCATATTCCCCATTCAGTGGGGAATTACTAGCTTGGTGAATTACTAATACTTTTTGAAAGGGGTCAGGGAACTAAGGAGTCAAAATTAATGCAGTTTGAAATTAAATATCTCCTAGCAGAAGTGAGGGTTAAAACTTGCTTATGGGATGAGGAGGAATAGAAAAGAAGCCTAGAGGGGATGTAGACACATTTCAGTATAATAGAGTTCTTTCTGTTTCTGTTAGCTCAATAATAACCATTTTGTGGGACATGAAACCTTCAACCTTGAATTTACTTAGCTGAGGTTATTGCCTCAGACAGGGAGCACTTTCAGATTTAAATATATCCTAATTTTTGTCTGTGGGTTTGGATTTTTTTCAATTTATTTTCAATTTTTTACTTTTCACAATGTGTATGTCACAATATGTCACTACATTTGTGACAAAACAAAATGTGGTGTTACTTAACTGTGACTAAAGACTTTCATTATTTTTTCAGACTTTTTGGTTCAGGGCCAATCTTTGTGGCTCAAGATCCCTCTTCAGTGGGAGTTAAGGGTGTGCTCGGTGTTTTGCAGGACTCAATGTATAATGAGAGAGACATTTAACCAGAGAAGCCAAACAAATGAAAAGATTTTTTGCTTAGTTCTGATTTGCATTTGAAAATTCAAGATGTCCAAGAAGGAAACAAGCATTGTGGTAATGCTCTTGATGATACTACAGGATTCGGAGACCAGTTAGAAATCTCTAAGAATAGTTTCAAGTTAATTAAATAGAATAATGCTCAACTTCATAAACCTAATTGAGTGTTCACTGTATGTTGTCTATTTCACAAAAGAAATATGTCACAAATAAAACACTTGTTTCAAGATTTAAGATATTGTCAAGCATTTCATTTTCAGTTGACTATATCCCCTTATGGACTAAATGTTTAAGTGATTTAAGTGGATTTACTGTACAAAATCTTCTTTAAATACTGAGAAATAACATAGTAACATAGTAACATTTTAAATATAAACTGAATAATTAGGAGGGAAAAAGTAATCATATAGGCACCCTTGCACTTTGCAGTTCGTGTGATCTGTTTTCACTACATCAACAGTAATCATGTCTGTTAATAGAGAATTTTCAGTGAAAACAAATGGATTTTAAAATATGAACATGAGTTTTAAATGTAAAAATGAATTTGACTATTGTTTTAATAACTTTACATTCAGATGCAGGATTGCTGAGAGACCTTTCTCAAGGATCTGTAGCTGAAAATAAACTCCATATTCTTGCTGAGAGGCAGCTTCAGGAGTTAATGCACGCAATGCGATGTAAGTCTGTTTTCTCTCAAGTTTGTGAAAACATGACCATAATATGATGCAGTGTATAAAAAAAAAAATAGGCATTTCTTACTTTAAATCTTCAACAGTAAATGTGTACCACGTCCTCAAAGTAATGTCCACCTCATATAGTCTACTGTGAATAACTTTATTACCTCAGTTTCCTTCTCTCAACATTTATATAAGTGGTACTAAGTCCTTCCTCCTTACCTGTTTCATGCGCCGAAGTTAGAGAAGAACGTAAAAGCCGGTAAAGCAGCCAGTAAGGTTAGGATTCTTTTCCTGTTACCAGCTGCAGTAGTAAAGTGATATATAATTATAGGATAAAATTTTCAAAGGCACTTAATTCCCTATGACTTTCAGTGGGACTTAAATGCTTTTGAAAAGTTACTTGCAATAACTAAAGTAGTAAATAAAAATGACGAATCCCCAGATCTTGAGAAATATTTAGGCATCTAACTCCCATTGAAATCAGTGTGACTTAGGTGCCTCAAATGCCTTTGAGGATCTGGGACAAAGAATCAAGAGTAACTAAAAAAAGGCTCAGAAGTTGGTAAACAGAAGCATATGTTGTATGTAGCAGTTTATTGCTTCCCCACAGTAGTGTGGCAATCCTGTAGACATGTAGGCATGGAAATAACTTTTAAGTACAATGAGACTAGTCATGTGAGGAAAGTTACACACATAGAAGTGTTTGCAGGATCAGGCCATTACTGCATGCACAGAGTAATGAGGGCACTGTAGACCTGAAGGATATGGAAATATTCAAACTAAAGAAAAATACCCAAAACATTATTTAGTTGGAGGAAAAGTCTCGTGAAGCAGAAGAGCCCTAGGGATGAACTTCAGGGCAGGGACCATTTTTTTGTTCTTCATTCATACAGTGCGTAGCACAATGGGGCCGTGCCCATGACTAGGACCTATGCTACAGGGACTATAGCTGCAGGGCCGTGACTATGCCAGCATAACCCTATAGTGTTAGATGCAGCCTGTGGGGATGGAAGGAGTTTTTCTGTTGCTGTAGGAACACCATCTCCCCATGTGATGGTAGCTAAGTTGATGGAATTATTCTTTCATTGATCTAACTGTGTTTACACCGGGGTTAGGTCAGCATAGCAATGGTGCTCTGGAGTGTAGCTTTTTTTCACACCCTTGAGCACTGTATCTATGTCCGCCTAAACTGTAAATGTAGCCTGGGCATAGGGCTGATAGGTGCCATGGTAGTACAAATAATAAACCGTAATAATTAATCACACATTAAAAATGCACTTGAAGTGTGATACAGCAGCCATGGTTTTTGTGGTATAAGTGCCTAGACATTGCATGTCTGTCTCTGTTTGTTGCTCTGGTGTAACAGCACGTGGAAGAGACTTCAATTCATGGGACCTATAATGCCCAGAAACATGAATTGGAGGTTCAGAGAAGAAAAACAAAGAATGTGGAGAGACAGATTCATGTGGAACAACTTAGAAGGACTAAACATGTACAGTTTGGCCAATGTGGTGGCTAAGGAAGAACTAAGGCCCAAATCTTGGTACCTGCTCCAGCTGCTTTGTGCCAATCTGGCAGCAGAAAGGTGACCGTTGACAAAGATTCCCCTAGACAGCCAGGGATTTCTTAAAGTGGCATAGGGTCATTCTAGCACTACCTGCACTTCCATCCCCTCCTGTCCCCGTGGCAGGAGGCATGAACAGGGGATCCCTATGTTCTAGTGTTCCCCAGACTAGCCTTTAGGGGCTGATGATAGCAAGCCCATAGTATAACAGCTTTGAGGCTACAGTCATTATGTTGGGAACTTGCCTGGAGGCTTAGTCATGGCCCCAGGATTGGGAAGTGGATTACAGTAGAACCTCAGAGTTACGATCACCAGAGTTACCAACTGTCTGGTCAACCACAAACCTCATTCGGAACCAATCAGACAGCAGAGTCGCCCTCCCCCTCCCCCCCCCAAGCAAATTCTGTACAGTACAGTGCTGTGTTAAATGTAAACTACTAAAAAAAGGGAAAGTTTTTAAAAATAATTGACAAGATAAGGAAACTGTTTCTGTGCTTGTTTTATTTAAATTAAGATGGTTAAAAGTAGCATTTTTCTTCTGCATAGTAAAGTTTCAAAGCTGTAATAAGTGAATGTTCAGTTGTAAATTTTTGAAAGAGCAACCATAATGTTTTGTTCAGAGTTACAAACATTTCAGAGCTATGAGCAACCTCCGTTCCCAAAGTGTTCGTAACTCTGAGGTTCTACTGTAATTCCCTCTTTGATCTATCCCATTTTCCCCTCACCCCTCTGTTCTTAGTAGCATGAGCACAGCTCACACACAGGCCTGGATTTGTGCCTAAGTCTGCAAATATTTAAAATATATTTAAATAAAAAAGCACTGGAGAGAAATTATTTAGGTTGGCACACGTGGGTATTACTATATGTAAAAGGATGACTTTGAAAAGGAAAAATGTAATCTCAATAACAATAAAAACTTCCTGGAAATGCAATGTATTAGAATGTGGTATAGCTGGAAAATGTGCTGGCAACTCCGTTGCTTTGAAAATTTAAAATACATTGGACAGATTACTAGAAATATACTAACTTGCCTTGGGGTGGGGGAGAGAGAGAGATGGAAAGGATGATTTAATATCTTCTATGATCTGATCATTCACTGAATATTTCTGCATATTCACTATTCATTTGATAACTTTCCAATGATTTTCATAACAATTGAAACAGAAGTATGTTTTAAAAAATCGTATATTTTTGAATTTTAAATTGCTTTCCTTATTCCAAAAATGGTAAACTAGAAAAATGTTTTGTTGCATGTTTATAGTTAATAAAGTGCAAGCCATTGTCTACTGCACTTGTTCAGTTTATCCAGAAGAAAATGACGCAGTATTGAACAAAGCACTGGAATCTGGAGTGGAAGGAAGTAAAGCACAGCCTTATAGGTAAGGAATAAATAGTCCTGTCTGAGGAATACTAAAAAACATAGAAAGGCATTAGCTACATTTTTCCATTTTTAACTTTGGTCAGTTGTGTTGGCTGAGTATTTACCATAGATGTCTATTGTATGGACCTTTGAAGATTATTTCTTAAATCTAAATGATGAGTAATTTAAGTAAAGCTGGATTCTGCTGTCTTTTTTCTCTCCCAAATCATAAATAATATAACTATCTGTTCTCTATAAGTAAGTATTCCAATTTATGTGGCAATCATGTTTAATGAACTTGCTTCTTATCTAGGAAGCCAAGTTGATTTTATCTTCCAAGATGTCCATTTCAAAATATAGGACCCAGTTGTCTGGTCTGCTTCCATGAGGCTCGGAAGCAACCAGGCTTCTGCAGGTGTCCTGAGATCCCCAAAGCTCATAAGACTCCTGTAGGCTTAGAGCGCTGATTTCCTTTTCCTGTCTCAAGGACATAGTGAGACACTCCGACTCCTGCTCCCTGATAGGATGAGTCCAAGGAAAACAGTCTAAATTCTGTCCTCTCCATAGGTGAGATTTGAACACATACAGTAAATTAGTTAAAATGTAGTAGTTGTGAATTAAACCATTTTTTGATTTTGTGTGTTGTAAATCAGCTTCAGAGCATGGTGTCAAACGTACCCTTACTTTTACTCTAGCAAATCTATTACAATCCTTACTAAACATTCTAATATTGTATTCTACCTTATTCTATATAGTGTCCTATGAAAAGGGGTAGATAAGCTGACAAGAGTTGTCCTTAGTTTAATCCCAAAGTTGTGTATTGTATGTTGTATGTATGGGTTGTCTAACACCAGTTTAGAGGTGAGACCAGGAAAAGTGTCAAATACTGTATGTGATTTAGTAGATTTGTCTTTTTAGTAATCCAAAAAGTTGGCAAAAAATTGTACAATTTGTTATTCACACTTAGACCAAATGTTGGCAATATTTTAGCTAGGATTTTTACCCCTCAGAATCATGCTTCTATCCTAAACCATGACCTCTCAATTTCCCTTGCATCATGGCAATGTTTAATATTTTTCTGCCACCTGCCCTTCCTTTTGGTAATGTGGAAGTGCAAAGTGCATTGCTCCCAGATTGCTGATCTGATTGCACACTGACTCTCAGATCAGCATTCTGGCAGAGTGGGGAGTAGAGTATTACTGGAATGGAAATGATGTGGTACTGGACTGGTGGTATAGGAGTACTGTATTGTTTTCTCACTACCAACAGGAGCAGGGAGAAAACTAGGCTAAACTGAATCAGGTTTGAGACCAGGGAACTTAGGCATAAACTTGTCAGAGAGTAACTAGAAGATCAAACAGCAAAGAAAAAATAGCTTAACATCACAATTATTTTTTAAAAATGAGAGTTGCTATCAGTGTGTAAAGTCATCCAAGTTACACAGGTTCAAACCCTGCTGTCTTTGGAAAAAAATGCCCAGTTTCCAGATATGCATGCAGACTCTTAAAATCGGTTTTTTCTTGCTATCTAGACACTAATGTGGGCTTTAGATATTGCTGCAGGCAGTGCTCAGAAGTTGCACTAACATTGTTTATTTCACATGTAGTATTTTACTTTGTTTACATACACCGAAAGCATACAAAAGGATTGCAAAGCCCTTCACAGACCAAAACACTTTTGGCACCACTCTAGTTCACTGCATTGGAATTGAGAGTAGGAATAATCATATACATACCCTGCTGCACAGAAGTGTGGAAGGAGAAATTTTGGCCAAGGATGTTGGGGCAAGTTTCCACTTATAAGTGTCATGGTATCTTTAATGTCCATACATAGGTGAGAGGACCTGTGTTTTAAACTCTTATCTGAGACTCTCCATAGAAAAATGTCATGAAACTCTAAGGATGATGCCAGACTTAGTCAGCTCTCCTGGATTTTGGAGCTCTTTTTCGAAGGAGTCTCAGTATTTCAAATGGTTGTTTAGAACACTGTCAAGGTTCCTCCCCCACTCTGAACTCTAGGGTACAGATGTGGGGACCTGCATGAAAAAACCTCCTAAGCTTATCTTTAGCAGCTTAGGTCAAAACTTCCCCAAGGTACAAAATATTCCCCCCCGTTGTCCTTGGACTGGCCGCTACCACCACCAAACTAATACTGGTTACTGGGGAAGAGCTGTTTGGACGCGTCTTTCCCCCCAAAATACTTCCCAAAACCCTGCACCCCACTTCCTGGACAAGGTTTGGTAAAAAGCCTCACCAATTTGCCTAGGTGACTACAGACCCAGACCCTTGGATCTTAAGAACAATGAACAATCCTCCCAACACTTGCACCCCCCCTTTCCTGGGAAATGTTGGATAAAAAGCCTCACCAATTTGCATAGGTGACCACAGACCCAAACCCTTGGATCTGAGAACAATGAAAAAGCATTCAGTTTTTTACAAGAAGACTTTTAATAAAAAATAGAAGTAAATAGAAATAAAGAAATCCCCCCTGTAAAATCAGGATGGTAGATATCTTACAGGGTAATTAGATTCAAAACCATAGAGAACCCCTCTAGGCAAAACCTTAAGTTACAAAAAAGATACACAGACAGAAATAGTTATTCTATTCAGCACAATTCTTTTCTCAGCCATTTAAAGAAATCATAATCTAACGCATACCTAGCTAGATTACTTACTAAAAGTCTAAGGCTCCATTCCTGGTCTATCCCTGGCAGAAACCAGCATACAGACAGACACAGACCCTTTGTTTCTCTCCCTCCTCCCAGCTTTTGAAAGTATCTTGTCTCCTCATTGGTCATTTTGGTCAGGTGCCAGCGAGGTTACCTTTAGCTTCTTAACCCTTTACAGGTGAGAGGAGCTTTCCCCTGGCCAGGAGGGATTTCAAAGGGGTTTACCCTTCCCTTTATATTTATGACAAACACAAACTATCCTTTCCAGCTACTATAATGGTTAAAAAGATTTCTGTACCCACTTGTGAGTTGAAGGGGTAAATCACAATACAGAAATGTAAATAATTACAGTGATTATTTTTATTTTGTATATAAATGCAAATAACAAAACTTGCCCTAGGAGAAAAGGTAGGGGATGCTACTTTGCCAGAGGCAAATGAAAATGATACCATATTTCCGCCCTTGATTATCTAGGCACTCTCCAAGAGCCTCTTGACAGCGGCCGTACATATAGTATTAGAAAACGTGTTAAGTAGCAAAATGTACAGTAGTACTTAGGATTCAGTTTAGACAGGGCCCATAGTGATTGAAATTGTTAGCTAATCATGGCCAACCCTAACGTAGATGACTTTAACACAGCCATCCTTGTCTGAGTATTTTACAACATATTAATTAAGACATGTTAGAACATAATACATTTTCCTATTGTAAAAATGTCCCTGGTGAAAGGGAGCCCTTATACAACTATTCTACATCAGTAGCCATAGGTTCAATGTCAAAAACCAATGGACCAAAAACCAACATGGGCCTCAAGACTTTAGATTGTTTTTGTTCCTTTGGGATTTGAAGGGCTATGAAGTCCTGCCACTTCTTGTCTCCAAAGTGGGAAAAAGAGGGACTTTGAAACCCAGCAGTCTTTTGAATCACCTTGGACACGTACAGCCGTAGCAGTGTTCATTGCTATAAAGCAGTATTGTGGCAAATCCTCAAAAGGAGACCTAAGTGTCGGAAAAAACAAACTCGCTCTGATAATTCTTTCCCTAAAATATTATGGAACCCATTACACCAGCCAAAAGAAAAGTGTTTTACACAAGTTTAAGGTGCTTCCTAATCCTAAGAAAGCAAGGGCAGATAAAACTTACCTTGGATATCACATACCTAAACTACTTTATAACTAAGAAAAATTCAAAATAATGACTCTGGAAACAATGCTTCCTTTATTGGAAGAAGGAAACTATTATATCCTGAGGACCTTATAGGTAACTATATTTTGCATGTTTTAATGCATAGTTATGAACTCCTAGTAATTTGCATGAGCAAAGTAATAATGGCATAGCTTAAATAAAATATATACTGTGATTGTTTTCATAAATTGGAAAAGTTTTCAAACCCAAATGTATTAAAATGTTTTATTCATGACCATTTTCTTGAGCTGTTTTCCTTGAGAAATAGTGACTCTAATAATCTGTTTTTTTTTTTAATACACACTTTCAAAGAGTGCAGAATTCATCAAGAAATTCTGCTGCAGAACTGCCAACTCCTATGATCAGATGGGGGAGAACTTGCAGCTGGAGGGGAACAGGCTATGATAATTTAACAGTCCAATATCTGTGCTGCTGCTAAATCTACTCTGATCTTGTCTATGCTGAGGAGCAAAATATTCTCTCCTTTTGGAAAATTTGCACAGAGAACAAAAGTGAAAGGAACAGTTGCAAAGATTTCTGGTTAGGGAAGATCATTGATCTAGAGATGGTGACTTTATTCAGTATTTGATTTCCTCTTAAACAAAAGATTCAAGGGTTCAGGAAACCACTAGTTCAGAAACTGCCATAGGTTTGATTCTCTGGTCTGTTATATCTGTCAGTGTCACTCCAGCAAGTAGACTTCAACCTGGCAGATATGGGTGCCTAAGGAGTCCCTCAGTGAGGCTTTCCTTCAGATTGCTCTGTTTTGTGGTGGGACTCTGGGCCAACATGTGCTCATCTTAGGACTGAATTGTTGGAAAGGTGTTATACCTGTCCCCTCTGTGCTCTTGACCCGCTCTGAGCAGCATGCAGCATCTGAACCCATGTTTCCTTTTAGGGTGTGCTTTGTGACCATTTGTTTTCAGATGAAGACTCTTAAGTAGTTGGTGTATTTCCATTTTTGGCTCTTCAGAGACTACCTTGCCAAGTTTAGGTTAGCTTCTGCATATGTAGCAAAATTATTCAGTTTTTCTCAGTTAATATGTTATAGGGAGTCCTAGTGGTATTACTCTTGTTAGATATACCATGCCCACCTTAAGCATTATTCAAAGGTACATGTATTGGAGAATTGGTTCCATATACTCCTTGATATCAAATCCAGTGCTCTGTACTGAAGTGCTTTTCCTTAGATGATCACCAGTTGGAGAAGCCCATGGCACAGGTAAGGAGGAGGTGGTACAAAGGTGGCTTTTGGTCCAGTAGACCAGTCTCAGACCACAGTGTAAGTTTGAGCAGTTTAATGGCTGCTCTAATTTACACTGGCTGCCAATGGTCCTGGAACCTGCAAGGAGAAAGTTGACATAGGAGTCAATATACCACTGTCTCTATATTCAGTGCAGCTATTTCAAAACAGCCTAATGAACCTGAGGATCAGGGTCTAGATTTTAAATTTTTTAGTTTTTAAATGTTCTAGCTACACATGCAAGGAACTTTTTATAATATATAATTTGATATTGTCCCATTAACAAAGAAAAATATATTTAATACATTTGAATTAATGTGTCTGTATTTAATACAGATCAACATCTTCACTTTCTTGATATACTCAAAGCACAGTGATTTGTTTAATAATTGGACCTAATTTCAGTGAGTTTATGAAAATGTGATAGCGAACATTCAAAAGTTTATTTCAGTACAGGTTTGTTGTTGGTAAAGACAATATAAATTATTTAAAATTCTATCAGTAAATTTTTGTTTTAATCATAATTGTATTTTTAAATGAGTAACAGGGTGTCTAAAATGTAATGCATGTCAGTAAGAAAAGTTTGTCTGTGTGCTGTACTCAGCTGATTTTTAGTTTCCTTATTTATTTACATTTTAAAATTACAAGTCTTGTTTGTAATATTTACAGACTTAGTCCTTCTCTGTGGTGCAACTCAGAAATAGAGGGCCCTTCTGATATTTTTTTCAAAATGGAACCTTCAGAGATTTCCAATTGCTGTTTTTTAGCTGTTCTAGCAAGACAGGTAAGCCATAAAAAGTATGCATTGGGAAAAGTACTTGTTTAAGACGTATACATGATTTTCTCTTTATTTTGTTTCTTAAATATGATTTAAAAATGAATACACAGATGGGAACGTTCATAAATTACCTGACTTCACCATAATCATACAGACAGGACAGTGGACTTGTCTCTGAGCATTGGTTACACTCTGCTAGGCAAAAGATTGCTTGTTTCTTCGATCAGTGCAACAACTTCTCTAGACGCAAGTGCAGCTGAAAGATCCAGCTTCTGAAATTGCATTATGCTGAGATAGAAGGGATGTGCTGGAAAGCTCAAGTTTTCTATTCAGTTTTTATGTATCAAAGAGGTGGGTCTGTGTGACAAATGAAATCTATTGTACTGCTTGATCCAGTTTTTAACTCTGTCACATTTTAGGGAGGATTGGGTTGTATGCAGTTACCGTCTTCTTTCCCTATGACCTTACTCCCCTGTTACCATGGTATGTTTAACATGCTGATTGAAACTGATGTTAAGCAGAGGGGCTGTTAAGGCAGTCATCATGTTCTGCCTGTATTCATCAAGCCCAGCAGGGATCACAGCACTGCTATATATATATGTTGTTCACTAGTATTGAAGCAGATGAATCTTCTCCCACTACGTGACCATGGAGTGAAAAGAAAAAGTTTCCAGTGAGGATTGAATCCCCAAGATAGTTGAACAGTTTTTAAGAAAGTATTTATTATCATTTGTTTTACATGGATATGTTTTGATGCTTCAAGTAGAATCTTTTGAAAGGTGTTTACAGTCCAAAATATATTTTACTACTCATTTACTCACAGGTTTCAGAGTAACAGCCGTGTTAGTCTGTATTCGCAAAAAGAAAAGGAGTACTTGTGGCACCTTAGAGACTAACCAATTTATTAGAGCATAAGCTTTCGTGAGCTACAGCTCACTTCCTCAGATGCATATCGTGGAAACTGCAGCAGGCTTTATATATACACAGAGAATATGAAACAATACCTCCTCCCACCCCACTGTCCTGCTGGTAATAGCTTATCTAAAGTGATCATCAGGTGGGCCATTTCCAGCACAAATCCAGGTTTTCTCACCCTCCACCCCCCCCCACAAATTCACTCTCCTGCTGGTGATAGCCCATCCAAAGTGACAACTCTTTACACAATGTGCATAACAATCAAGTTGGGCTATTTCCTGCACAAATCCAGGTTTTCTCACATCCCCCCCACCCCCATACACACACAAACTCACTCTCCTGCTGGTAATAGCTCATCCAAACTGACCACTCTTCAAGTTTAAATCCAAGTTAAACCAGAACATCTGGGGGGGGGGGGGTAGGAAAAAACAAGAGGAAACAGGCTACCTTGCATAATGACTTAGCCACTCCCAGTCTCTATTTAAGCCTAAATTAATAGTATCCAATTTGCAAATGAATTCCAATTCAGCAGTTTCTCGTTAGAGTCTGGATTTGAAGTTTTTTTGTTTTAAGATAGCGACCTTCATGTCTGTGATTGCGTGACCAGAGAGATTGAAGTGTTCTCCGACTGGTTTATGAATGTTATAATTCTTGACATCTGATTTGTGTCCATTTATTCTTTTACGTAGAGACTGTCCAGTTTGAGCAATGTACATGGCAGAGGGGCATTGCTGGCACATGATGGCATATATCACATTGGTGGATGTGCAGGTGAACGAGCCTCTGATAGTGTGGCTGATGTTATTAAGCCCTGTGATGGTGTCCCCTGAATAGATATGTGGGCACAATTGGCAACGGGCTTTGTTGCAAGGATAAGTTCCTGGGTTAGTGGTTCTGTTGTGTGGTATGTGGTTGTTGGTGAGTATTTGCTTCAGATTGCGGGGCTGTCTGTAGGCCCACCTGATGATCACTTTAGATAAGCTATTACCAGCAGGACAGTGGGGTGGGAGGAGGTATTGTTTCATATTCTCTGTGTATATATAAAGCCTGCTGCAGTTTCCACGATATGCATCCGATGAAGTGAGCTGTAGCTCACGAAAGCTTATGCTCTAATAAATTGGTTAGTCTCTAAGGTGCCACAAGTACTCCTTTTCTATTTACTCACAGTCACTGTCTCCAACTCTAGATTTCTTTGCCAAGAAAATGAATGAGCTTGCTTTGATGAACTGTACAAAAGAAGTCTGTTTTTATCCTTCTGAATATTTTTTCATTTGAAATTTAAAAATCTTATTTTTTTTCTAATTGAATATTTTTGTATCTAGAAATATGCCTTTGTTTCAAATGACGTATTTGAGGTAAAGACTCTCCTTCCCCAACAAATGCACACTATTATATAAACTTGATAAAATCCACAATACAGTTTCCACTAGAACAGAACATGCTGTAGATACATTCTATATTGTAATTAAGCTAAAAGTAATTTCCAGGTTACATCCCGCTCCTGCATTGTGACTTGTCCTTGGATAAGATTGGCATAGTAAGCACTACATCCAGTGTTTGCTGTCTCAGGCTTTTAAATTGTTTAAAGAATGGTTGGCCTCATGCTAGTGCTTTGTTTACATCAATGCAGTGCTCACCTAGGCTGGAAAAATGATGACCACAACTGATACCTTTTAAGGTGGCTTGTAAGTGGGGAAAACTTGTCATTTCTCTTTTCTGGGGGGATAAAATACTCAAGGTTATTAATTGTGGAAGTTAAATATAAGATTGATTTGATCAGTCAGTCCATCTCCCTACGTATTATGACAACACCCTGGGTGGTGAGAAGCTTCTCTCTTGGGATGATAGATAAGTCAAAGCGTTCCATTACGGCAAGAGAATTCCAGATGGAAAAACCTGTTAAATAGTCTAGTATAACTTCCTGCCAGTGCAGAATTCCCCCCCCCCCGCAATACATCATCTAATCAAATTTTAGATTATGCCACAGATGGGGCTCCCACCATTTGTCTGAGGGAGACTGCTAGACACACGAATAGAGTTCACTGTGAGATGTTTCAGCCTAAGTATTCCAGTCCTCAGTTTCATTCCCAGCCCTGTTGTGTTTCTAACCTTGTATCTATCTTAACAGTTTAATTCGTATCTTTAGAAAGAATTTAATAGTGGGAAAACTTCCTAGTAATACTTTTTACATTGTATACTCCACCCAAAGTGCTTTGCAAACAATTAATTCAGTGTTCATAAATGGTGATGTATTTTTCTCTTCATACACATAGGCGGAATATAGGCCTAGATTTGCAAAAGGGCATAGGTGCTTAACTGCCACTTTTAGGTGCCAAAATCCCTGCTCAGCTGCCCCTGTATGTACCTAAATTCACTCAACACCTAAATATTTTCAGTAAAAGTTCCTTATCACCCATGTTTCTGCCTCTGCACATGCACCCACCAGGACCATGGCTTGTGTCCAGATCCCTAAGCAGTGCACAAACTGGGCAAGATAGACACTCTTCTGCTGAAATGGCTTGGGGGCTAAGGTGGGAACAAATGAGTATTTCATTATTTAACCACAGCATGGAATAGCTTCAACATGAGCCAGAAAGCGAGCAGACAAACAGCCTGGTAGATAGAGCACTCACTTGGGGAGGTGGGAGATCCAATCCCCCTGCTCCACTGATTTTCTTTTTAAATTATATGTCCACAGTGGAACAGCTGCAGCAGGCAAGAGAGAGAGCCCCACATCAGAATGGCTTATAGCCTGCTCCTTAAGGCACTCACTTGAGAGGTGGCACACCCCAGTTCAAATCCCTTCTCTTGCTTAAGTAGAAGGGGATGAGCTTCAGATCCCAAGGGAGTACCCTAGCCTCTGGGCTAAAAGTTATGAGGGAAGTGGTGGCTTTTCTCCTCTTCTTGCTAAGGAGGAGGCCTGCTCTCAGCTGGTGTCTCCCATGGGGTTAGCTCAGGCAAAGAGCCACCGAGCCTGCAGGCTTTTGTAACTCATTCTCTCGCCCCCTTCATTGTATTGGGAGGTTAGGCACCAAACTCAAACTTTGGTGAATCCCAGTGATTTTCTTGGCATGTAAAAGTTCCACTCTGTCACTATGCTGAAGTTCCTTTGTGAATCTAGCATGTAATGCTTAAAAGTGCCTTGATACACAGCAAGTCAGTGTAGAAACCGCAGGTAAAACACACAAGTCTGGACTTCCATTCTCCTCCTCTAAACTAGACTATAGACACCCTTGATTCTGCAGTAAAGTCAACATCCTTTAATAACATGCAGCTGTTGCTTTCAAGATGTTTGCATTTTTTTTTCTAGAATATACGCTGAGCTTGACAACAGCTGGAAGGGATTGAAGGGTACATCTATACATTTTAAGACTCACAGCAGCAAGTTTCAAGAGCCTGGTCTACAGACTTGAGTTTGTGCCATAGCTGTGCTTAGCACTGTATAGGTATTTGGGCTTGAAGTGGAGGATAGGGGGGTGGACTTCAGAGCCAAGTCAACCCTGTTGCTTTTAGCGCCATAGCACAAACTCGAGCCTGTAGACCCAGTGTCAAGGGGCCAGTGGGGGGTCCAGTAGTGGAAGTCTAGGAGGGCGCTTCCTCTGTCAGGAGTAAGCAGCGAGAGCCCAAGGAGCCGCTCTGGCAGCAGTGGGGCAAGTGCAGGGGAGGGGAAACCAGGCCCACCCTGCTCCACTAGGTTCTCACACAGAGCCCTTTGAAACCAGTTACTCTGTTGCAGGATTCAGGTCTCTGTATCCCTGAGCGCATCCGCTGGGTCACCTCCTTCCCTTTGCTCTGGCTCTGGCATCTCTCCACTGGTAGCAGCTCGTCATCCCCTTCGGTCCCTGCGGTGTGGTCAGGGTGCTCTGCCTTAGCAGTCTGGAGTCCTGGCAGCTTCCTGGTAGGAGCCAGCTGTCCTCCTTAGCCAGCCCAGACTGAGCTGAACTGCTTTCTTTTATATGCTCTCTTCACTGGGACCATGCCCAGGAAAGGTGAGAGGGTGTGGCCCCTTGGGCTCGAAGCCGTTTATTAACCCCTGTATTCCCAGTGTGGGATTGATACACCCATCACACCCAGGGACTGAGACTCATTGCCCTGTATTTTAAAGTGCAGGTTTATCCTAAGAGATTAAAATAGAGTGCATAACTTGATGGTGTAGTTTAGCTCCACTAACATTTCTTTAATTTCAGAGGGATCCAGCTGAAGTAATGTCTGTACAAGACATTTTGGCTCGTGCTGCAGCAAAGGGACTACTAGAAGGTCTTGATATAGGAAAATCATCAAAGAGAGAAGAGAAGAGGAAGAAAAAATCAAAAGTAACACAGCAAAGAAATGTTCCTAAAGATACTGGGGTACAAACAAACATTATAGAGTTCCTGAACCGAGAAATGATTAATACTAATTCTGAAGTTTCACCAGTTAAAGCAATTAGTGGGCCACAAAAAAATGTGAACCAAACAAACAGTTCCATTCAGCGGAAGAAAATGACCAAACCCATCTCAAACTCATCCCTGCCAGGAATGCTGAAGAACACACCCAATCTGTCATCTATGAGTAAGGTGTTTGAGAGACGGACACACATTAGAAAGCCACGGGCAGAAGATAAAATGGTTGTATTGAAACCTGTGGAGATAGTTCTGCCTCCAGTAATGGTGCCATACTTCAATCCACAAGGGAACAAATCTCAAATTTCAGCTCAACATTATTACTATCGCTGGATTGGAGTAGAGAGCTCAGCACCTGACTTATTTATACCTTCTTTATCAAAAAAATTGGTCAAACCAAAAGAAACTTTACCTTCAACTATGGTTAAGCATCCTCGACCATGGATTTGAAAATAGACTTTCGTAACTGGTTCATAGTTATTTCTTCAAAGTTTGAAATTATATTGCTATAGTGGTAAACATTCCTGTATAAGTTGATTCACACACTTAGATGCCAGGGTATATCCATGCAGGCCACTACTTACCTTTAGGGAACATTTATAATTAATACTCTTTTCTTGGCTATTATGGAAATAGCAGGGGGATGTTTTGCTAAAGAGTCTCTATTATGTAGTTGTTTCAGTCCAGCTATTAAATTCTGAATGTCAAAATGCACGTAAAGTAACAACTACAATAGATAATTCAAATCCCTTAGGGGTGAGCTCAAAATTAGCTAATTGCTAATCAGTAGAACGTGACATGTTGAAACATGCCTTCTGTACATATCTGGGCATACTTAATTTTAAAAGTAATCTTTGCAAGTTTTGTTCAGTGGTCTAAAAGTTCACATAGCAACAATGAAATTAAATGGTTGTCTGCGCTTACAATTTTCAGCTACCATCTTGTTGAAAAGTGTCATTATTTATGACCATGGCATATGGAAGCGGATCATCAAAATTATTATTCAGCCTGTTTTTTCTAAAAATGGGTCTGGATTTTTCACATGCCTACATTATATGCACTTGTGTTGAACATTTTGTGCACAGCTGGTGAGCACACAAATGCCCCAGTTCAGTCAGATGTGCTTTAGGAAGCAACAGAGGAAATTTAAAAACAAAAAAATTGAATAGAAAATTTCATTTTAACACTAGACAGGTATGTTGATGCTAAAATGAATTCTGAATTATCTCTGACATGTCACAGTACTGCCATGGTTTATAAAAATCATAATTGTCAGCCTAATGGGGACTGGTAAAAGGAAGCTCAAATGTTGCTTTTTATGAAACTGCTTTCTATGAGCAGTAACAATTCAGAAATGGTGAAAGTGCTGCTTATTCTGCATCCTGATAGTTCACAAATGTCAAGCAAAATAGGAACACTTAATACCAATATTATATTATTCATCTGAATAATGACAGCAAGTTTTTTGGTTTACATTTACATGATTCTAACAATTTTTTTGGAAACATTGGTGATTGAGCGGGAAAATGATAAACAGCATTTCTAATTATATGTAAAGATCAGGTTGCAAGTTAAACTATAAATCATTTTAAATAGTATATATTAACTGTCAGTCATTTCTGTCTAAGTTTAATATGTGGTTACATCTTGCTAAGTATACTGAGATGTCAATCTATTAAAGTATTTAACTGTAGGAACCTAGAATTGTTTATCACATTCTCCGTCATTCCAGTGGACCAACTTTTTTTTTTTTTTTAAAGCAAGACGAAATAAGGTTTTCTTAACCATAACCGTAACCATCTTAACTCTGAAATTTGGGTGGAACTTCAGAACTTCCTTCCTGTTTGAAATGATTAGTGGATATTTGTATTCAGAATTGCTCTTACTAGCTTAAGATATTTAACCCAACTAGCAACTTCAGAAGTATTATGCAACGTATTTTTTAATAGGATTGGTTTTATTAACTTTCTATCCAATTTATAATTTAAATCAGAAGTGTGTACTTCATAAATATTAAAAGTATTCCTCCCCCCCCCATTTCACTTGGGTCCAGTGTATTGGTACCTTTACTAAACTGTCCTAGTTCTCCAATAAAATAAAGTAGGAGGTATTAGTGTGTCTACATTCCATACTCCGTACAGACACTCTAAAGGAGAGCTAGATAAATGCGCCTACTTGGACAAGGGTTTGATTCAGAAATGGAATAAGCAAAACTGGTTTTGCACCCTCCACGACATAAAATACAAAGAAGGGAACTTACAACCAATAAGCCATGCATTAGATCACTGGCATCCAAGGGGTGGTCCTTGAGACTCAAATTTGTATTTGATTATGAAATAAATATGCTGCCTGCCATTTAAAAACGAGTATTTGCATTGCTCTGAGGAGGTGGTAGGGGGTACTGCTTCCCTTGCAGCCCTAGCAGCACCTTCAGTGTGACCTGAAAGCTTTACCTGCTGCGACGGCTCACTGACAGGCCTACTTCTGCACTGCAGGGAAAAAACAAAGTGGCTGCTCCATTGCCTGTGTGCCAGCTGGGTTGTGCAGGACAGGAACGCATGTAGATCTACTGCAATCTACAGGAGCGCCTAGCAAAGGATGGCTTCCCTCTCCAACCACCCAGAAGAGCCCAGACATGGGGGGAAAATGAAATTAAGTACCTGGAATCAGTTATGACTTCCTGATTCTTTGTGCCAACCCTGACACCAGTTAGAGATAATTCATCTAATTAAGATGTTAATTTTAAGCCTAATGATAACATTTCAAATGTCAATATTAGCTGCTGGTGATCATTTTAGATGAGGGCAAGGGGGGGGGGGGCGCGGAGTGAAATCTAAAGTAGAAAATTGAGAATTGCTCCCAACAGGGAAATATAGAAGGAAGAAAGGAGGGAGAGAAACAAAGAAAAATAGGGGAAGGAAAGAAACAAACGAACCTGTGCTCATAAAAGGTGAGTTTTCCTACTAAGTGCTGCTGAATGTGATCTATTTAACAAGAGAAATAATTCTAATAGCTAAAAGTTTTGTGCTGCTCACCCATTACCTCACCGTGAGTAAACAGGAGCAGCCTTGGCTCCACACACCCACCCTCACTGGTCAAGAGTAAACAGATCCATGAAAAGGGGTGAACTTCTCCTTCCCAAATGCCAGGGGAAGAATTGTGAGTGAATCATAATTCATTCTCTGGTCTCCTTCGGGGCAGATTGTAAGGCTCCTGGCTCGAGTCCTATGCTTGCAACGTACAACTGGAAAAAAGCAGGAGAACAAAGTGACGCTATTTTACAGTGATAGTTCACAATGGGGATGAAAAAAGAAGCTGCAGTTTAGAGAAAGGGAATGGAAAATATAAAGGGAAAATTATATTCATTTTATTTTAAATATAGTTACTAAGCATGGCTCAAAGTAGGTGTGAGATCCTGTAGTTGGGAAAGGGAAGGCAAAAGAGTGGGTTTTTAAATCTTTTCATTTTTAATAATGCACAGTGGGTGTTATAACAATAAACTAAGTATAAACGGTCTCTTTTAAAAATAAAAACAGTGTGCTCATTCAAAGGTGCTAGTTGACAGCTCTGGCAGTGGAAGTTCTATTCACATATGGGGTACAGCACGGTAGTGCAAGTTTCCATCTGCTGTCCCACCAATGGGTCTCATCCTGATCGAAGACTAGATCTCCGGCGCTGGTTCAGTCTCTGACCAGATCATCCAAGAGCCAGCAGTGATCAATATGATGCTAGAGAACAACTTGGTTCACAAACCACTTTTGCCATCAGCTGGTGGCAAATTTTAGGTAGTCCCACCGTGACCCAGAATTGCACCAGCAACATACAAGTAAAAGGCTGTATAGCCCATGACCAAAGCTTTAAAACAGACAAATCTGACTTCCTCTTACGCCTCCGTCCATTAAAAATATGCTTTCTAGGACTTAAAAGCAATTTATATTTCAAGCTGGGCATTAGGGCAAATCATAGTGCCACCTTTTCCTTAATACTGGCTTAACATTTACCACTGAATAATTCAGAAAATACATGGTCTCTCTTCTGAAATGTCCAATGTACTGGTATCTTTTCTAAACAGTAAATACAGAGAGTCTTTCTCCTCCCCCACCACCAAGTTTCTGTCCCAAGAAATGAACTACTTTCCAAACTTCATGGACTAGTGACAAGTGACTCAAGCATTTATGCAGCTAAATTTATTCTCACAACAGATTACATATCAATGTGTAAAAGTGGTCAACAGCAAAAAAAAAAAGTTATTTTCCGTGTCAATCAGCTGCTTTATATAACACTGAGCTCTGACTGATAAACAGTGTGCATTTTCCCTTTCTCTTTTGCAACTACCAAGATAAATCAAACCTTTGTTTGGTGACTGTACAAAACAGGATTTTAGCAATATATTAAAATAACTAAGCCTGCACAGATAGAAGTAACAGTGTTAATGTTAAAGCTGTAAAGGCTGAGCCGGTATCAGCTATTAAAGTAAAAATAGCTGTTTTCACATGTGATTTACTAACAGTTTTATATCCCTGCTTCACTGACATGTTTGATATAATTAAAAGAAAAGGGATTTAGAAATCTTAGTAAATGACACAGAACAGTCTTAGTTATTCCATAGCTTTATATCCTGCAAATCTAAGGAAGGACTTCTTTTTGTGTGTGAAGAGGTACAGGTAGCTCTTTACACGAAGTTTATCACTAAGAACTCATTATTCTGTAAGTGGGATCAGTGTCCTTTCAGGCAATCTGTAGGTGGTTCTTTTTTTTCCAGATGAAATCATAAGTGGTTTAAATAAAAACTAAAAACTGCAGCAACTCAAAGGAAAGGCTTTAAGCTATAGACATTGGCTGTGGCTATATATCTCCTTGCTTCTGCAATGGAGCATATTAATGAGGTGGCCTGTGATATCTGCCTCTAACTTGCTATTTGCATTTATAAAATAAGAGAAATTAGCTTTACACATTGTTTTGCCATTTCTTCTACATACTCCAATAAAAATGTGACTACAAATAATTACAAAACCCACCTTTTTAGGCAACCTATAGTACACGGCGATTACTTAGCACTGGATATGTTGTGAGATCGTGTCCAGTAAAGATAGTACATCAACATCATAATGCAGGCTATTTCAGTAAAAATAGAATAAATAAAATAAAAATATTTTAAGCTGTATTTAACAGGTTAATTCAAAAATGACGTGAGACATACAAGGCAGAGTGTATGCCTACTCACAGAAACACGAGATACAGAGAATGCATAGGTAACTGAAGTGTCACTACAACTTGGGTAAAACAATGGCATTTGCTCTCACACATGCACCAACCATAATTTTTGGCCATGGCAGAAAGTAAGTCAACATCGTGTTTTAATATAATTGGTTTTACAAAATTAGGCCTTGATCCTGCAAACACTTAGGTATATGCATAACCGGTAAGAGCATGGGTCATCCTGTTGAAGCTAGTGAGACTAATGTGCTTTTAAAGCACATGCCTAGGTTTTGCAGAATCAAGGTCTTAATCAGTATTTTGGTAAAATAAACAAAGGTATTTTAAAAACAAAATATCTGCAGATGATCTGTGACTTTTCAATACATTCCTGTCCATTGTCTTTTCAATACCTACTGCAACTGCATCCCTGACTCTCTCTATATGCTTTGCTGCTGAAAGCAAGCTAAGCATTCATGGTCCTCACAACAGGAAACCGAACCACACCAAGTAGAGAATAAAAACAACAGCTTTTTAACATGTCTGTTGAATTACAAAGGGAGGTCCTGATCTGCCATCATGGGGCGGCAGCATCACACAGATGCAGTGGATCTCCTATGGAATGTATTTATACTATTTAAAACTCATTGCAAATCTGAATCCTGGGAACGTTTCAAACTGGAACTGTAAAAGGACACTGTCAAGGTATTTGCTATAATTAAAAAACCGGTAACAGGCTGAATCTGGGGAGTGACAATGAATACAGCATCTTATGTCTCTAGATCAGTGATTTTAATATGATCCAGGGTGGTGGTGGCTAGGTGGGGTTACCATCTGATGGCTGCTGATAACCATTGTGGAAAAAAAAAAAATGGTATCAGCCCTGTTCCCAGTGGAAACCACTGAGATTACCACTACTGGAACCGAGAGAAACAAAGGAGTGAATGTGAGTGCAAGTTTCTTCTTGTAGCCTTGGTTCTCCGAACAGGATTGCGGTACATAAATACCTTGCTGCACTGGGGCTTAAGCACTTGCATAATTTTAAACATGGATTTAAAATATTAAGCACATGCTTAAATATCTTGCTGAATTGGGACCGCAGGCAAGTGTTTTAGCTAAGTGTATGCTAGTGGGTTGTATTATTCTTTATATTGCCGTAGTGCTTAGAGGCCTCAGCCAGGTCAGAGCCCCATTGTAGGTACCAGTTAGGATTTCAGGGCACTGGCTCCTCAGCTGGTGTTCACGGAGCTGCACCTCTTTACACCAGTAGAGCATCAGCCCTTCACTTGCCAGTATGGGCACATTTCAGTCATGTCAAGTTCATCCACAGCCTGATTTGTTTGTTACTGGGGTAGCTCCTGGGTAGCAACTGGGATCAATTTTAAAAAAAGAAAAGATGCAACCATTCATTTAAAACAAAAAGCCCCTAGGGAATAGATATAAAGAGAAAGCTAGGTCAAATTCTGGGCCTATCAGCCTCGACATGTCCCTTTAAAATTACAGTGTCAGCATACCCAGATGGTTCAGCCTTCCAAGTAGATGTCTAAAATGGAGGCAGAAAAATTTTAACACTGGTAAAAACATCTGCACTTTTCATTTCTATTGTATGTACCAACCTGCAGTTGTAATAAGACAGAGGGCAAGGGGAAAAAACAAAGAAAAAGATAAGCATATAAGTGCATTCAGAGGTTAGCACATGTACGATTGTAAGGGGCAATACTGCATAGTTGGTTGCCAAGGAATTTACAGTAGAGCGGACTAACACAGCTAGCTGGAGCTTCTGGAGCAAAAGCCCTGAAATCAGGTTACTCTACATTTAGCTCCATCACATCAGAGAACAGCTGCATCATTCCTTTGTTGAGAGCTGCTACAGCAAGGGCATTAAAGTAAAATGAAATTTCATCATGGTATAAATGAGAACAGGTCTGCACAACAAAACCGGGATAGTCCTTTTGCATCTCATGTAAATATTAACTCAGCACCAAACTCCAAATGAAAGAACTGTGTGATCGGGCCTTCAATGAAAGTTTGCACACACAAGGAGTAATACAGGGAAAATATGTAGCTTTCTAGTTTGTGCCATATATAACGGTTCTGAATAGGTCCCTCTCTTAATCATAGATGGTTGGAGCCCACAGTTAAATAAATGACATTTTTGTTGCACCATGTAGGATTTTGGAGAATAGATTTAACAGGCCCCTGATGCATTTCTCTGTTTTAGGGCAAAAGGCTAAAGCTGATGCATCCTGCTCTGAATTATTCAAAACTTTTCTTCTCCATAACAATAATATATAAACAATAAGTGAAATATGGTCACCGTGGTTCAAAAGCATGTCAGGCAAAATTATACAGTGGTTCCTAAACCAATGCCAATGCACATTTTAAAACTAACAGGGGCAGCTTTGTAAAAAATAAAACTTGGTATTTATACCACAGTAACTTAATGGTAACTAATACTTGGTACCTACTCCAGTGTTGAAAACAGGGCAAAGTGCTGTAGGATTTAAGGGTTGCTTGTGACAAATCCAGCTCAAGAAGATGGTGAAACTATAATTCAGGCATCATTCACTCCAAGGACTTTAACGTTAGTTCACTAGGAGGGACGTGGCCATATGCTTTTTGGGCGTGAATTTAGGTAATGTTCAGTATATTTACAATCAGAAACAGACCTTCCACTGCTCATGATGTAACTCATTGACAGCAAAAAAATTATTCATGCGTCTTTTCATATCACATGATGATGGCAAGAACGAGAGAACATGCTTGTCTAACATTGTTTTGATAAGGATAAATTCGTTGAAGACAAAGCATCAGCAATTTAAAATGGAAGGTCAAACATCATCAGTTCATTTTCTTTAGCGTAGCCACTGTATCTTCAATTAAGTGTTACAAGAATCCTTTCCCTTGGGCAGCTATGGCATCTCAGAAACAGGGCGTTTCTGTTTTAACGTGTCAATAAGGGACAAGACTCCACGTTTGACATTAGTTGTGACTCTTCTGGTCATCGAGTCTGCAGGAGGAGGGGGTGGTCGAGCTTTCTGTGAAGGGGGTCTGGCTACCAGGCACTTCTGATACCGTAACTGCAACAAAGCAAAATGTGTTCCATAATCATTAGTGCATTTCAATAGCTTCTCATCAGAATCTTAAATTCAGGACTTTTTATACATTACCGGCAAACTCTACCTTTGAACTTGCTAGATTCAATCCAGCCTGGACTGGGGCCAAAAAACCCACTGCTAAACTAAGGGATCAGTGACTATTTTAAAGGCTATTTCAAGAACAGACTAGAAACAAATGCTGAATTACACTGATGTGTGTGAAAAGCTGAAACTCCCCCTCAGTCTTATTATTTATTTCCCCCCAGACACCTGTAACAGCCATGCCCTTGGGAACTGCTGGAGCTTTAGCTGTATTGCCTCCAAAACTCCAAAGTGCATCTTGAAAATGGGATGAAGCACTAATCTCTAACTTCAGCAGCTTATGCCTCATTGGCTGCTACACTCACGTTGGAAGTGAAATGGAGGGGAAAACCAAAATAAAATAAGAATTAAATTATTTTAACGGTCCAATGACAGAACACTTTCCAGGCCTAGGGACACCCTGGCAGACCGAAACTTTTAGAAGTGCTGGCCCTGGCCCAGTGATCAGAATAAATATTTCAGCCCCTCAGACATATCCCAAATGCACATACAATCTTAGTAACATTGTGTATGAGTTCTTTGGGGCTCAGACTGCCTGTTCTGTGTTTGTGCACATGGGACAATAGGGTTCTGGTCCATGAATGGAGCTTCTCGGCCCTAGGATAACGTAAATAATTATTAATAATTTTCTTGCCTTTTTTTTTTCTTGCTGTTATTGTTTTTCAAAATGTGCTACAAAGTCTTTATCTTTGATCTAAAATTCTTCAGTACAGGAATCAAACTTAGTTATTTTAAAGGAGCATATATTGCGGAAATTTCAGGGTCTTATTTTAGAAGTGAATGAAAGCATCTCATGGGTCAATTTACTTGTATAATTTGAAAATTTACTCCAATTATTGAATGGCATATTTGCATACAGGCCTATAGTTTATCTATATTTGTAAAATATAGGTCAAACTGCCCAGTGTAAGATGATCATGTAATGAGAATAAAAGGGCCCTTCATCACATTGTAGACATGGAAAGGGGTAGGAGATAGAATCACAGAAATGTAGGGCTGGGAGGGACCTCAACAAGTCATCTATCTCAGCCCCTTGTGCTGAGGCAGGACCAAGTACACCTAAGGCCATCCCTGACAGGGGTAAGTCTAACACATTCTTAAAAACCTCTATTGATGGAGATTCCACAACCATGCTGATTACCTATTTCAGTGCTTAACTATCCTTACAGTTAAAGATTTTACTAATATTTAAACTAAACCTCCCTCATGGGACAACCGGTTCTAAAAGATCTTCTAATTTTAACAACCGGTTCCAGCTCACCACTGCATCTAACTGATCTAAATATTCATTAACCTGTCCTTTCCCTATTTGTGCTTGCACTCCTTCTCCCTTTTGGTGAATATAAATTGTTAATATTATGCATCCAGTCACAACTTTCTTTTAGAGAAGACTGAGGCAACATAGGCATTAAACACCACAGCGTTCTTGCATGTCATCTATCATTAGCTCTCATTCCCTGTTAAGTTGTGGATCTACATGTTCCTTCATCTTCCCTTGCTCCTAATGGATTTATTGAACTTCTTCTTATTGCCCTTTTATGTCCATTGCTCGGTGTAATTCATTTTGTGCCTTAGCCTTTCTGACTCTACATGCTTGTGCTGTTCTTTTGTATTCATCTTTAGCAATTTGTTCATGTTTTCACTTTTTGTAGGATTCCTTTTTGATTTTGGGGTAATTAAAGAGCCCCTGATGGAGCTTTATTGTCCTCTTACTATTCTTCCTGTCTTTCCTTCACACTGAGATGTGTTTATTGTTGTGCCTTTACTGTTGCGTCGTTGAGAAACTGCTCTCCTGAACTGCTTTTTCCTTTAGACCTTCCTCCATGGGACCTCACCTACAAGTTCTGAGCTTGTTCTATAGTCTGCCTTGTTGAAGTCCATTATCTGTATTCTGCTGCTGTTACTCATTCCTTTCCCTAGGATCATGAAATCTATCATTTCATAATCACTTTCGCCTAAATAGGTAAGGTTGCTATAGGAGCATTATTTAAATTCTCAAAGATTTATTTATTTATTTTGCATTAAAGATACCAGTTTTTTCAGTTCTTTAAATATTACAGAAAGAAATCTGATGAGGTTCAATAAGGATAAGTGCAGGGTCCTGCACTTAGGACGGAAGAATCCAATGCACCGCTACAGACTAGGGACCGAATGGCTAGGCAGCAGTTCTGCGGAAAAGGACCTAGGGATGACAGTGAGAGGTGGTTCCAGAGAGGATGGTTCTAGACTATTCTCAGTGGTAGAAGAGGACAGGACAAGGAGTAATGGTCTCAAGTTGCAGTGGGGGAGATTTAGGTTGGATATTAGGAAAAACTTTTTCACTAGGAGGGTGGTGAAACAATGGAATGCGTTACTTAGGGAGGTGGTAGAATCTCCTTCCTTAGAAGTTTTTAAGGTCAGGCTTGACAAAGCCCTGGCTGGGATGATTTAATTGGGGATTGGTCCTGCTTTGAGCAGGGGGTTCGACTAGATGACCTCATGAGGTCCCTTCCAACCCTGATATTCTATGATTCTATAGGGATTTCATATAATTGCAAATTTACAATTATTACTAATTATAGAATTAGTGAAAGAGCTAAGTACTACAGTTCACTCTGAAAAAGATCACTTACCATACATGCAGCCTGAACAGCTTCTGATACATTGCCTGCATTTGGTTCACACCAAAAAACATGGGATTCAAAATGCTGGTTCCCTGTATCCATAATGAAGGCAAATGTATGGACATCCTTGCCCACTCCCATAAAGGACAGGAACCGAACACGACATTCCACTATGATTTGTTCTTCATTCTGGTTATGAAGCAATGATCGCTCATTACTACACTGTAGTCAATACAACTTTTTGAGCTATTTCATTGATGTTTCTAAAATCCCTGGTGAAACTGTAGCAGTAGCGCTGAACTCTTATGATTTATCTGTACAGCATTAACAATGTGCTATGTGCTGAACTCAATTAACCCTTCTAAAATACAAGAAGAAGAGAGACCAAAGCAGTTGGTATTGGGAACACCACAGATTTTAGGTTATTTCAGTTTAGAAAAGACTGACCGTGGTAAGTCTTCAAAACAAAAAAAAAATACTTATCCATATTGAATAGGGATTTTACCCTGGGGACACAGCAGCAGTGAAACAGACCTATTTCTTGAAAGTGTCACTCTACTGGTCTTCTGGGAAAATGCTTTGTATAAAGCAGCAGCACGAAACAGAGTCTGAAAGATTCCTTGTCTTTGCTAAATTGCAGAGGAGGACAGAGCAAATCTTAGTATTCAGGACTCTTGGCCCAGGGGTTAGGCTTGCAGTATTTGGGTCCCAAAAACCCCAGGAAAAGGTAATGCTGATACTTATTTTTTTATACCTCAAACATTTACAATTTCTTTCTAAGGGCATGTTTTGAAGGGGCAAATAAAACTGAGCCGAGCAGAAGTGACTGGTAAGAACCTTGATGTGCTGCGCTTTAACATAAAAGTGGGAGTTGAATTGTAAGATTTTTTTAAAAATCTCAGTCTTTACTAAATGGTCCCGTTGTGCACAGCTTACATTACTGGAGGGAAACGTCAAGTGAAACAAAAGAATACACTCTAATACAAACAAATATTCTATTACAGATGGGGGGTCTTTCCAGCTTTCTGAGACTGCACTATTAAAACTATTATGTTAATCTATTCCTAACTTACTCTTTCATTGATGACCGTCACAGTAGCATCAGCAACATTCATGGTAACTGGCATCCACTCCTCTTTGCTAGAGGAAGCCATAAGGTTTTCTATGGCACTGTTCAGCGTATCCATACCTAAAATGTAGAGGGAGGGAGAGTGGGATAAAAAAAAATGTATAAAATGAATACATAAAAAAAAATCTAGAAGAAATTATTTTTTTCACCTGGAAGCACAGAAAAGACGTTGCTTTAGATTTCTTAGCTAAAAACATTCTGATGGCGGGGGTGTAAGAAAAAAATGACTAGCTCCTGCTATCCCTTTATTTTTCATCACCTTGTAAAAACAGAATTAGTTGCCAGTCTTCTCCTAGGAGGCTTAAAACACTGGGACGGCAGTTTGTTCAGGTAGCATCTCACTCCAGTCCTATGCACTTACAACTCCCTTCTGACTTTTTAATTGTCACTGCTCACGTTGGGAGAGGGCGCTGCAAAGGGCTTTGTCTCAGCAGCCTTCCCAAAACATTCTGGCTGAAGAAGCATAAGCCTGAGTGAGACCATGAGCACTAGACAGCCCCATTCTTTTCTTCTTATGTGGAGGCTTAGTGCTGACCCCTGTGCATCCAGAACACAAGTAAAGAGCGTTGTTGCTCCTTGAACTTTACTTTACCAGTGCACATGTAGCCAGAATCTAGCCCTTTCAGATTTTATGTAAGTCCCTTCTAGCATCACTTAAGAACAATGGTGTTACATACCCACTGGTTTAACTACAGGTAACATGCCCAAGTACTGGACGTGGAACTTCTGTACCAGCTCTGTCTTTGGTGTTGGGAAATCTACTGCATGGGAACAAAAAAAATCAATGCTGTTTATCAACATTCACGAGCAAGTAAAACACACTTTTATTGCACAGACAGAAGAAATAGCTTACCAAGTAATTTTACTCCGAAAATACTGTATTGATTAAAATAGATCTGCACTCCTTCTAGCTCATACAAGAAGATGTTAAGTGATTTCCAGGGGAATTAAGGAGGAAGATGATACAACTTCCAATTCATGTACACTAAAAATAGGATTGTGTTCAAAACATTTAGAAAACTTGCATGAATATGTCTCTAAGGTATGAGCATATATACAGGGCTGGCCTTATATCCAGCACAGCCATGTACAATTTGGCCTCTAAGGGCTAGTTCCACAAACGGAGTGTTGGCTCGATGTTGCAGTACCTAACTTTGTGTGTCCTACCACCCAGTAGAGCACAGAGCCCTGAGTTAGGTGTCCAGGCTATATAGACAATGCATGGGGAAAGTGAGGAGATTGAGGGATTGCCTATATGGCAAATTAATGTGCAGCAAGCCAGGGTATGAATCTACAGCTAGGATTGCCAACTTTCTAATTGCACAAAACCAAACACCTGTGTTCCCTGTAAGCTGCGTGCTTGGGCGGCTGTGCAGGAGAGATTCAAGTGCTGCCCAGCTGATTAGCACAGTGCGAACAACCAGCAGCATGTGCTCAGGGGCAGAGGGTTGGAGTGTGGGAGGGGGTGAGGACTCTGGGGTGGGGCAGACATTAGGGGTTCAGGTTGCGGGAGGAGGGTCCAGGCTGGGGCTGCAGGCTCTGGGGTGGGACTGGGGATGACGTGTTGTGTGTTCTGGAGGGGGCTCCAGGCTGGGGCCGAGGGGTTTGGAGTGCGGGAGGGGGCTCAGGGCTGGGGCAGGAGGTTGGGGTATGGGAGGAGGTTCGGGGGGTGGGCTCCGGGAGGGAGTTTGGCTGCGGGAGGGAACTCAGGGCTGTGGTTGGGGTTGCAGGAGAGAGTGTGGGCTCCGGAAGGGAGTTTGGGTGTGGGAGGGGGCTCAGGACTGGGGCACTGGGTTAGGGTGTGGGAGGGGGTTCAGGGTGTGGGCTCCAGCCGGGCAGCACTTACCTCAGGTGGCTCCCGGTTGGCGACGCAGCAGGGCTAAGGCAGACTCCCTGCCTGCTCTGGCTCCGCACTGCTCCCAGAAGTGACCGGCATGTCTGACTCCTAGGAGGAGGCATGGCCAGGCAGCTCGGCATGGTGTGCGCTGCCTGCGCCCGCAGGCACCATCTTCACAGCTCCCACTGGCTACGGTCCCAGCCAATGGGAGCTGTGGAGCCGATGCTGGGACAGCGCATGGACCTTCCCTGATCACTCCTGCGCCTAGGGGCCACAGGGACATGCCGGCTGCTTCCGGGAGCTGCGCGGAGCCAGGGAGCCTGCCTTAGCCCCACTGTGCTGCTGACCAGACTTTTAACAGCCCGGTCAGCAGTGCTGACTGGAGCTGCCAGGGTCCCTTTTCGATCAGGCGTTCCAGTAGAAAACTGGACACCTGCGAACCCTATCCACAACGCATCAGGTCACTGCACAGTAACTCGCCATTTGGACACTGCTACAGAAGTGGATGTCCTGGAGTCTGGCTTATCAAACTATGCTTTCAAGCAGCAGAACGCTAAGCTGCACCCTGGGACTTTCACTGTGCTGTGGCAACATCCACTTGGCTTTCACCTGTGCAGCAAGCTGGTACGCTTTAAATTCGCACCCTGGGCACTCACTGTGTAGACAAGTCCTAAGAAGAGGACTCTCAACAGCTGGCACACTGAGCAGAGAGCCATCTGAGCTAGCCAATAGGAAATACTGAGGAGAGGGGCAGGGCCTAAGCTCCTCCTCTCAAAGGAAGTTGGGCACCTAACTCCAGGCCAGATGGAAGCAGTTATCTCCACTTTGGATTCATAGCCATGAACCACCCCCTGGAGTTAGGCACCTAAGCCAGGTCAGTGCTTTTTCAGTGAAATAGGAGCAGAAGTAGCAGTTTCCCCCCACCCCTTACCCCATATTGCCCAGTGGTTAGAGCACTCACTCAGGATGTGGGAGACCCCAGTTCAAATCACCACTCTGACAGAGGAGAGGGGACTTGAACCAAAGTCTCCCACCTCCCAGGTGAATGCCCTAATTGCTGGATTATGTGGTATTCTAGGGTGGGTCTTTTTCAGTTTCTCCTGTTGAGACTGTTCCACTTTGTATGAAATACTTAAAAAGAAGAGTCACTGGAACAGGGACTGGAACCTGGGTCTCCCAGGTGGGTGCCTTAGCCACTGGGCTAGAGAGTCACTCTCACTCTTTTCCTCTCTGATCTAATGACTATTTACATTTTTCATACAAAGTAGAATAGCCTCAACAGGAGAGATGGATTCCCTTTGTGAATCTAGCCCTGTGTTTTTAAACCATGCCTATGAACATGCTCTCTCTGTGCCAGGAGAAACCAATGTCTGTGTGAACAGCTGATGCAAATAAAAAATCCCCATGAACAACAAATAGCAGTGAGTTGAGATATTCAGTGCAGGCAAGTGGATTTAAAACATATACCTTGCATTAGTTACTGTGTGTAAGTCTCCTGGGCTGCTTTCAACATATCAAACATTACGCTAAGAGAAAGAAACACAAAGCCATTTTTCTTTTACCCCACGCTACAGGGTGCAGCACACAGTTGGCTGGAAGATTTGCTTGCTCATCAGCCTTTGAAGCTCACATTGATGCTGAAATCCAGGAAGGGTTTGGATCTGCTATAACTCCTCTGAACCCATTGATTAATTGGAAATATTTTGTTTTTATGCAGATCTGGCATATCATTTCCACTACTGAGCTGTGAAATTTACATATTTTGAAAGAAACCAGAGGAAATAAACAAGTTGCCATAACTGAGCAGAATTGCACTACTGTCAACATTACTAATAAAAGTATTTTGCTGTGACATCATCAGATACACTGTCTAAAAGACACTGTTAGCCTTCCTTTCAGCTCAATTTTTGTTCAGTACAACATTAAGGGACTGTATCTAAAACTGGACCATAATATAAAGTTAATTCTGGCACACAGTACCTTGCAGGGGAACATCCAGGGTGACATTTGTCCGTTCCTGTAAAGAGCTGCAAGCCACAGCTTTAGCATTCTTCCGTTCAGCCATAATCTGGAGAAGACGGCAATAAAACAGCATTTTCCCCCAAGATATAGTACAGTAGCAACTCCAAGTATACACTTGCTACTCTCATTACACCCCTAATCTGGGAAGTCTGCAATCAGTCAGAGTCCAAAGGACCAAAAGAGATACTAAAATTAATTTTCTTTCGGTTTATTTACAGTTCTCTCTTTGCGGGACTTAGAGCTACACACGGATACGAAAAGTGAAGTGAAAATTAGCAGTTTAAACATTCAAAACCTGTAGTGAGGAACGAGATAGAAAGAAGTATAAATAAATCTATGCAAATAAAAAGGGAAGAGGCACTTGTCATCCCGTGCACATTTCTGATCTACCTATTTACATTTACCCTCCTGAGAAAAGTTACCGCTGTGACCGTGGCTGTGTTGGAGTGTGATGTACAAGTACATTTTGTTTATGTCTTAGTAATGAACAAACTGCCATTTTAATTAAACTTTACAGAGAGGTCTAGTGGTCTGAGCACAGGGCCTGGAGGCAGAAACACCTGCTCTAAGATCATGGCTCTCACAGTGGCTCCCTTGGTTTGTGATTATTATACTTGAGGTTGCTTTCTGTTTATGAGGCAATATTCATATTCTGGGCTGGATAAAATGAGAGCTGTTGATGAGAGTTTGTTAGCTTAGGAATAAGGCCCTGATTCAGTAGAACAAGTCCATCCAGTGGTATGTAAGAACGTAGTTAATTGCTTAGCTGACTCAGAGCCATAACTATCATTGAGGGATTGTCTACACCGGGGGTTTAAATCCACACTAACTCAGGCTGTTTGGCCTACAAATGCCTGTGCACAAGCAACATCGTTCCTTCGAGTGCACTAACTCCACATTTATCACAAACTCTGGAGTCTTCTTTCAAGTTGGATGCAAACTTAGCGAACGCGGTCTATTGTTAGTATACACACAATGCTGCTTCACACTACTTTGGCCGTTCTCCAACTGCTATCCCACACTGCTTTGCAGACATGTATAAGCGACCTATCTGTTTACCTGCGTCCCCTCCCACTGCTCTGGAGTCAAACTGACAAGACGACATTCCTTCATCTGGCAGGATCAGACCATTTACTCCTGGAGTCCAATATATTGGTATTACAGCAATATTACTCCAGCAGCCTCTACAACGTGGCTCTAACAGCGGCTTGGTGCCATGCTGAGACCCTAGATCTCACTGCCATCTGGGGAAAAGCAGCAGGCCAGCAAGCTCTTGGGGCCAGCCACCAGAATAAAGAAGTGTTGGTGGACATCGCTAGCCAGTTGTCCACAAGGACACCAACTAGTACCAGATAAAGAGCAAACAGCTCAGGAGACTGTACACAACAACCCAAGATGTAAGAAGAGTGTGGAAATATAAGCGATCTATTTTTTGAAGAGCTGGACAGGATATTAAACAATTACACCGCTATAAACCCAAGAAGGTTGTGGATCCTGTGCACAGCTGTACCCCCTTCTCCCACCTCCTACTGAGGATGAGCGACAAGAGTCATTGGAGGAAGAACACAAGCAGCGCAGTGAAGAGCTCTCCCTAGAAAGTCATGATCTCTTCAGGACTCAGGACTCTGAGGGTGGCCATGTTGGAAGCCAGCTTGATTCCCAGACACAAACCAGCCCGGGACTGAGGAGGCAGATCCTATCAAAGGAACCTTGGCATGTAAGTATTGACCTTTACAATTTATTATTACACTATACTGCTGTGCTAACTTCTGTTCCAGTGCCCCACTTTGTGTGGATGTGAGCTAGAAGCCTTTCTGATTTCCAGTTCCCACATCCTTCAGCCCTCTCTGTCCCCCTTCATTTGGCCTCCGCCCCCCACATACACATTCTCAAAATGGTGGCTGGTCTGACAGGGCAACTAGCTTCTGTCTCATGGGAAAGCCCAAACCATCAACTGTTCACAAGCCCATGGTGTAAAGGGCACCTATACATCTACCTGTTTTCCTCCTGACATTTGCCTTGAGGCTCCTGGCTCCCTGTGGGGTAGCTGTATGGGAACTGCCCGCAATATAGCTCACAATTCCCTTCCACTCCTACAGCACTTCAGAGGAGACCATCTTGGTGAATAACTTCACAGCATAGCTCGCTGGTCTGCCCTTTGCTTTTTTGAATAAGGCCATTTTCTGTTTCCTAGTCACTTACCTCAGTGTAATATTACTGAGAGTCAGGACAGCTTAAAGGGGATGAAGAAGGGATTAGCATCCAGCTCACTCCCAGATACCCACCCACTAACCCTCCATGACCACAGAAGCACCTGCAAAGCCAAACCAGGAACATAATTCCCAACACCCCATAGTCTTCAAGGCATAGTCTAAACTGCAAAGCGAGTGGCAGCAGCAGATTCTCATGGCTATGATGTAGCTGTGGTGGCACAAAGAATGGACTTCCAGCTTGAACAGTCTCTTGCAAGTCTTCTTCCTTCAGCAAGAGTCAGTATGGGACTATTTAGACTTCTTAAATCCCTCAAAGTTGCATCTTCCCCTTCATGGTTGGCCTCATGTTCTACTTCTTTCAATCTTAGCTCCATAAACCTTCTGTAAAAGTGTACCTTCTTCTGGAAGTTGTACATGACCCCACCATTGCCATCCTCTTGTCAACCGATGCAGGACTGCAACTTGCCAGGATCATGTAAGTATCTCAAAGTTTGTGATAAAAATCAAACCAATGGGCATGAAGAATATGCCGGAACTTTTGATACTGAGAACTGTTTAGTTTCCTCTCCTCAACACTTTTTAATGGCCACGTTTCTGCCCTAACGGTATTGTCATCACTACTGTGTTGAACACTCATATCTTAGCTATCACACAGACATCCTGCAGCCCAGGGGCCTTTAGAAGACACTGAAATGTCACTGATGCAAGACTGAGCCAACATGTGACATTTTCGGTGATAGAACTTCCTGCCATCAAATGACTACCCCGACAGATAAAACGATTCTCCCATTCTATATCATTGCCATTTACATGAAGCATCATCAAGTTATTCATTCCTATTTTACAGGAGGCATGCATAGCTTTGGTTTTATCATCACTGATCCTAAGTTTCATAGATTCTGCAGTTTTTCACAGCTCTTCCAGGATTTGTTGTAGTTGATCAGTAGGCTCACCAAGTAAGGCAATATCATCCACATTCTCGAGATCCTCTGAAGATGAGTCTTTAAAATTTCACAACTCCTGCTTTGGCCTCAGTCAGCTTTGACATCGGATAGTCTATCAGAACATTAAATAATGTGGATAAGAGAACGCATCCCTGGCGTATCCTTGAATCTACCCCAAATCAGTCTATAATACAACCATTGACCCTCATACCACTAAATGTACTGTGGTACAGTTCCTCCACTTGCCACACTAAGTCCTTAGGCATCCTATACTGGCATAGCAGTAGCCACAGTGCTGATGGATGCACTGTGTCAAAAGTGGCTGCAAAATCTACAAATGTGATGTTAACTTCTTTTTGTTGCTCGTGTCATTTTCCAATACATTCGACAGAGCACATACAGTCTGGATGGTAGGTTGACCGGTACAGAAATCTCACTGCTTGCCTCTTCTTTTTGGACTGATACGGTATTTCAGCCAGTTCAGTAGAATGATCCTAAACCCCTTCCCTGGGACTGACAGCAGCATTATTCCCCTATAATTTGAGCAGGCTGAACACTCTCCCTTTTTTGAAAAAAAGGGATGATACAGCTCCTTTTCCAATCTTCTGAACGAGTGGAACAGCGGTGGATTAGCATGGTGCAGTGTGTAGACGATACCTCTGAAAGACATGACCAGAAATGTGTATTTGAGACACTGAAGGTCATAACTGGATGCTCATTCTTGCGGCTTCTGCCACTTAAGGACAAAAATGGAAAATACTGGCAGGATATCGATGCGTGTGTGAGTGTGAACATTTTTGCAAATTAATGAGGAGATTCCCACCCAAAATGTAGACTACAATTTAATCTAAAAAGAGAACTGATCTGAAAACAGACCTACCACATTAGAGGAAGAGATACTTGCCATCAAACAGTTACGAAATGATAAAGCACCTAGTCCTGACAATATTTCATCCGAACTGCTAAAGAGTGGATGCCCAGATTTAGTTCACCGGCTTCACAGAGTTGTCTTACAAGTTTGAGGCAAAGACTGACGGGGAACATAATTCTCAGCCTGCGCCAACATTCAAGACATAGCCTAGATTGCAAAGACAGACCAGGAACTTAATTCCCAACCTCCCCCCTGACTCCATCCCCAGCCTCCAAAGTCCAGTTGCAAAAATCCCAATCTAGCTTCCATGCACATACCATCTCTGAAGTGCCCCTAAGACTGGGAAGAATCTCAGAGAGGGGAAAACAGACGTAAATGTTGAAAAAATGCATTAATAGCCTCTCTGGAACATGAACAATAACTGTTTGGGTTTCCCCCCCCTCCTCTCCCAGCCACGATACCTGCAGTGGCCAGATCCTCAAGGACAGAGCCTTTATCAACAGCTGAGTGACTGCCTAACTTGAGGGGGAAGAAACGAAGAACTCAGGAGACAATGTTCACAGACTACATAGCAGACTCCCCCTCAAAACTGAAAAAATATGGAGCCCTGGGGGTTGTATTTGAGGTTGGAGAGGGAAAGACAGGATGCTACCCAGAGAGAGCATTGCAGTAGCCAGAGACATTGCAGAGAAAGAGGGGAACATGCAGAGGCAACTCCTGGAGGCAATATAGAAGCAGAATGTTTGGCTGCAGTCCATGCTGCTAGCAGGCACATATACAACGCAGTGCCCTCAGCAAAGACCCAGCCATATTCTGCAACCCCTGGACAATACAGGGTACTGGGAACACCTACATATGTTCCCTGCCACATCTCAGTAGCCAGGCTTTCAGATGCCATTCCCCTCCCTGGCCCAAGCTCACGCTGTGAGAGAAACTGCCCTGGGAGCCCAGCTCTTTTGAGCCACCTAACACCCCTGAAACCTTTGAGCCACTCAACACTGGAAGGCAGCCAAACAAGAAGAGGCAGAGGCAAGACATACACTCGTCTGTGAACTGGACCACCCCATATTGTTGTTTGCTGCCCTCCACTGCACTGTGTCACTTCAAAAGCTGGGTCTTGTTGTTTTAATTACAGGTTTATTTCTGGTTGTTTAATAATACAAACCATTAAAATTCACTCTCAAAGAATCTGCAGTGCATGGTACACAGGAAAACCACCCATAAGACAAACAGCAACACTCACAATCCATCCTCCCCCCCGCCCCCGACCCCCAGGATAACACCTCGATGTACAGCTGATAAAGGTCATCACTAAGGAATAGAAAGGAATGGCCCGGGCAATGCTGTCAGGGATGCCTAGTGTTCCTCTTACTTTGAATGTCAGGCCTGAAAATATGCAGCTGTTTATAAACTCTGAGTCCTGGCAAACATTAGGGAGACGGTCCCCCCAGTTGTCCCAATAGAGTTTGGGAACCCCCTGTGTGCACAGCCATTGTTACCAACGGGAATGAGTGCTGTCAGTACAACCTGCTTGACGATGGTCCCAACAGTCAATCTCCCTATGTTGAATTGGTTGGCTATGGGCCAGAAAACGTTAGGGGATGGCCAACTGCTAAATGCAACAGCAACCCGTTTCTCAACAGCTATGGGGCAACGCACGGTGGTGCTCTCCTGCTGCAGCTCCGTGGCTAGTTTAGCGTAGATTTCAAAGAAAGTTGCCTTTGCCATCCTGGTCATCCCAGGTCTGCAGAACCCTCCTCTCCACCAACTGATGCTGGCCTCCTGAGCCGAGAAAAAGGGCTGCACTGTGAGAAGCTGCTCCAGGAAGACTTCCTGTAGTAGCAGTTGCCAGGTGTTGTCTTTGTCTTCCTCATCTTGTCCTCCTTCCGCCACTGCCGCATGAAGACCTGCAGCTGCAAGCTCATCATCTGCTTGGGGGTGCAGCAGGCAAAGTCCAGAACCAAAGCCCCCATCTCCAAGAGATCAAATAAAGCTCACACAGCCTCTGTGCCCAGCATAGCAGCACAGAGCATTCTTAGGTCTGTGTTCACCATCAGCAATTTGAGAATGGCACTAGCCCACCCAGAGAGAGAGTAAGCATGGGACAGAGAGTGGAATCAGGGGATTTTTTGAAATCCCAGAATTCCACTGGTTTCCGCTATGCATCCTACAACCTGCAGGGAGAAAAATCCAAGAATGCACAGTCCATCACTGAAGCAAGGGACCACAGGACACTCTCTGAGAATGTCACGCGCTTAGTATGCACCAGGCCCCCACCATGTGTCCAAGATGAGGGGCCCATTACCAGTTCCAGCCTCTCTTAGCCCATCCTTGCTGTACCCAGCTGCACCAGGTTTGCCCTAGCACTAAGCCTCCAGCTACCTGAACAGCTCCCTGCCCACCAGAGCCGAGGAACTACCTACTCCCCAGCAGCTCCTCAAGCACCCACCCCAGCCAGAACTGCCAGGTTTCGTACAGTTCCATGACCTACTTCTGCCACTGCTCAGGGCAAGGTGTATTACCCCTAACCTTAAGTTTAAAGTTATATGGAGTCATAGAGCTAAAGGCCAGAACAGACCTCTAGATCATCTAGTCTGACCTCCTGTATATCACAGGCCACAATGATGTGAGGAAGGCGAGAGGAAGCACCCAGAGGAAGGCAAAAAATCCCCAAGGTCACTGTCAATCTGACCTGGGGGAAAATTCTATCCTAACCCACATAACGTAACTGTGGATGTTCTAATTTTTCATATAGAAATGTCTAATTCTTTTTTAATCCTACTAAGCTCTCTTTTAAGCCTTTTATACAAACCCGTGGAACTCACTGCCAGAAGACAATTTTATCATCGTGTTACAAATAATTCCTTTTAGCAGATTTTAATTTGTTAACTTCCAGCTTCATTTGGATGCTTTTGTATTTTGCAGTGGGGCAAACAGAAGAATGTGGTTTACAGTACCTTACCTTTGCTAACCATTAAGTGTACCTCTATTTTAGCTTCTATAGTTATAACAGCACCCAGTTCCATAACCGATCAATCAAGCTGCCAATTTGTCTACTATGCTTGCAGTGTTTGTAACTCAAAGACTGCAAAACTCAAAATAAATAAATACGAAAATAAAAAAATCAGACAATTAAATTGACCACAAAGAAAAAGGAAACAAACGTCATTGATTTTCATTCTCCAAACTGAGAAAAATGTACAAAGCAAACACAAGCATACTTCCAGACACAAAATGTAACCTGAATTTTAAAACTTAAAGTTTTAATAATCCCAGGTACTGTTAGTAAGATAGACAACTAAATGTGTGTTTTATTTTGGAAGCATCCCTTTAAATAGACACATTTTAAACGGAAGAAAAAACAAATCAAAGAAGTTTTTTTTAAGGGACATGATCAACTTGAAAACTAGTGGAGTTTCAATAAGAGTTAAAAATAGTCTCAGGTACGTCCCCTGCCAATTTTTACAGATTTTCAGTCAGATTTTCCTATTTTGTAAAAGGCTTTGCTACTGAAGGAAAGACCAACACAAACAGAGGGCACTGATTAACTGACCATTCAGGGGAACAGAGAATTTGTCAAACGCACAATGGAAACCAACTGATGATAAAGAAATGTCTATCTCTAATCTCTTTCAGTTACAGGAATCTCATGTATTACTTGAAACAAAAGTAGGTACAAAAACTTCAGAAAAAAAAAATTTTTAAGTTGATGGTGTCGCTAACAGATTTTTCACGCATTGGCTGCCAGAAGAATACCATTACTTCTAAAAAGGTCTGTTTTATTTAGCCATGACACTATTCACCATTCCAATTTGTTTCCAATAATGTTTATTACAAGTCTAGGGTTGCCAACTTTGTAAACGCACAAAACTGAACAGCCTTGCCCCGCCCCCCTTCCCTTAGGCTCCACCCCTTTCCCTGCACCTTCTCCAAGGCCCCGCCCCCCCTCACTCTGTCACTCGCTCTCCCCCACCCTCACTGACTTTCACTTTTGGGCTTGGGTGCGGGAGGAGGTGTGGACTCTGGGGAGGGGCCGAGGCTGAGGGGGTTTGGAGTGCAGGAGGGGCTCAGGGCTGGGGCAGAGGGTTGGGGTATGAGAGGGGGTGTGGACTCCGGCTGGGGATGAAGGGTTTGGGGTGCCTGAGGGGGCTCACAGCTGGGTCAGAAGGGGGTCTGAGCTCTGGGAGGGAGTTTGGGTGTGGGAGGGGGTTCTGACCTGGCATGGGGTTGGAGTGTGGGAGGGGATTCGGTGTGTGGGCTCTGGCCGGGCAGCACTCATCTCAGGCAGCTCCCGGAAGCAGCTGGCATGTCCAGCTCCTAGGCAGAGGGGCTGTGGGGTTCTGTGCACTGCCTGAGCCCACAGGCACCACTCCCGCAGCTCCCATTGGCCAGGAATCGTGGCCAATGGGAGCTGTGGAAGGGCGCTCAGGGTGGGGGTAGGGCGCGGAGTCCCTGTGGCTGCCCCTATGCGTAGGGGCTGCAGGAACATGCCGGCCGCTTCTGGGAGCTGCATGGAGGCAGGGAGCCTGCCTTAGTCCCACTGCGCTGCCGACCAGACTTTTAGCCACCTGGTCAGCGGGAGCCACCACGGTCCCTTTTCGACCAGGCATCCTGGTTGAAAACTGGATACCTGGCAACCTTAATTACGACTGTCCCACTGACCACCCTCATACTTCCCCTTTATTAGATAAAAAAGTCTTTAAGCTAATACACACATTGGTCAAATCTATAACAGATACTGTGGTCTTCAAATCTAAATGTTCATCTTCCCATAGTTTATTGACACCACTCAAGCCCCTTCCTTTACAAACTCTTAGAGTAACATTTCTCACTGTTAGCGCCACAGACTAACAGCATAAGGCCACAACTTAGAGTGCTGATTATAGTACCAGTTCTAAGAACCATTCACGAGGTTAATGAATGAGTTGTTATAATCCACTTGCCTTAGAACAGATTTCGTGCAGACTTGTTGCGATGGCTTTCGCAGGCGTATCACATCGAAACACGTGACATTTCAAAATTCTTGTGTCTTTGTCTCTTGCTACATAAGCAAAGTCTCTGCAGACAAAATGAATTAACACATTAGAAATAGCAGCATCTTAAAAAATAGCAAGTTTGGCTTTAATTTAAGAAGCATATGTCTGAGTTCTCAGAGAACAAAATCAGTGGCTCAGCCAAAACAGCTACCTCAGCAAATCGGCACTAACTTGACACCACTGCATATCCATGGAACACATTACCAGTCTCTGATGCTTACTCTCTAAAGAGCTCATTACAACGTTAGAACACTGAAAACTCATTGCGTTCATAACCCATAAACCCAACTGCAATTGTAAATGCAGAGGGAAATTTAAAAGAACATTTTATTAAATACTTAAAGAATAAAGACAGCTAAAGAAGAGGGAAAATAGTATGCTTTTCTGCAAAGATTCATATTCAGCTTCTAAAATAATAGAAAATAAGACAAGCAACCAGCAAACTACCTGAATAAAGCTGTATTTCAAAGAATTAGAGAATGCTTAAAATATGCAGACAGTAATTAGAAATATGATTGCATAAGGGAGATGTGTGCCTGCTGAGCTTCACTCACATTAATTGACTTAAATTTCTGACATTACTATTTTTTCAAATGTTAAATAACTTTAAAGTAAATGCCCTGTAACAAAAAGATTGTTTGCCTAATACTAAGCACTCACACAGTATAGCATGGGTGTCAGAGTGCTGAAGTTCTAATTCAGCCTCACAACCATCCTGGGAGGTAGGCATTTCTGTTTACCCACCTTACAGATGGGAACTCTGAGGCACAGCTGGCCCTGTAGTGTAGGCAGACCATACAGTAGCAGGATTGAAAGGGCAGCAGACACAACCCAGGCAAACCTTCAACTACCTTTTTCTGCAGCCTTCCACCCACCTTTGTTTTTCTTTTCTCATAATGTGCTGCCCCCTCAGCACACAGTCACTAACCTTTGCCACTTAGTCAACAGTCCCTGCCAACTGCAAATTTCTCTACCCCCAGCAGACTGGCTGACTAGAATTAGACTAGACATGGCAAGCTGACCCCCAGTCATTCCATCAGTATGAAGACACTCTTCAATGCCTTTCCCCTCAGAGGGAGGCTGATGACAAGGAGTCCCATATTGGAAAGTCTAATCCTTTTTTGCTAGTGCACACAGTGGGCCAAATCTTTAGCTGATGTAAATTAGTGAAGCTCCCTTCTGACCCAGCATCTCAAAAGTAAAACTGGACTAAAACCTCCAAATAGGTTGCATTCATCAGGCCTCAAGGTGAACTGAGGGAAAAGGGTATATTTAACTATGCTATCTCTGAAAAATTATTAGCTATGGAAAAAATGAACTGTTACATAAAACCATCATGAATTTTATCTCGTGAGGGGGCCTGCACATTAATCAAGCTTGCTGGTCCAGCCCTGAAGGGTTTGTAGGCACCACGTTTGTAAGCATTTAGGGTCCCCCAGTCACCCAAACACTTTTATTAGCTCTGGTTGGTACTGGAACAGTAAGTATGTATTTCTAGACTTTCTGAAACTTTGGAGTGTTTTTTAAAAACTACAACCTTCTAATGTCCCACCTTTCAAGCATTTTTGTTTTTTTACCTACAATTCCAGATATTTTGTATCTTGTTATAACGGCAACATTCTAGCAGAGCTGTTTTAAATGAATGGATATGGATTTAAACCATAACTCTATCATAGAGTTTCTGATTAGAAACACTCAGTCTCCCTTCCTCTTCCCTCCTCCCCGAGATCCCTGGTAATGACTATGCCCCCAACACTGCAAAGAGAATGGATCCCTGTGTGCAGCATATTGCAGGATTAGGGCCTACTCTAATGGAGTGCTGATTTAAAGGCTAAAATCTGTGTTTATATGAATTTAAAATACTACTGAAAGCCATCTACTTTACATTCCATGGCTTTACTATTTACTGAGTATTTACTCCAATCAATACTATTCCTTTGATGTCTTGTAAAGTAGTGATGTATGAGGCCTCTTAACAAGCTTATCCTTGAAAGAGCACCCAATGTTTTCACTGAGTTGTATACATAAATAAGGCCCTGATTCTGCAAACCGCTTTGCACGAGCAGGTCACAGCACCTAAGCAGAGCCCAGTGGAAGTCAGCAGAGGTCTGCACAGGTTCAGGGTCCACCCATGTGGAGCAGTTTGCAGAATCAGGGCCAAGTAAAAGTATTAACTTCAAGGACTAGCACACGTATTCTAAAATACAGAACAGATCTGGGTAGTGCCTTCTGCTATGAGTGAAGTTATTCAGTTATCAGTTATTTTCTTATAAATAAAAAGGCAATATCTAAGATGAGGCAAAGCCATTAAAGCAAATCCAATCAGGGTTTTGAAAGCATGCTGTGAAATCCATGATTATAAAACAGCACTAGAAATTCTTGCACTCTGCTTGATCAGCTGTGGCAATATCCTGGCATATCAACACCATTCTAAACTATTGTGCTTTGCTTTACTGAACCACATCAGACAATGTACCTCAACTAACAAGCTAATTTTTTTGGAGCATATTACACAAAAGCCTCTGCAGCCATATTTAATCTAGCCCTGTTGAGAAATTACTTGAGTTTTCGTGCTGAATTGCAAAGATTTAAAACCTTAAAGAGATAACCCTCCTCCCCCCATTAAATAATAATAAAAGGTATTTAGAAAGCATTCCTTTTTTTAGGGGCATGCGCAGGGCACTGCACTGTTCAAAACAGACTAAACTATTATAACAGCATAAGATAGACAAAACCAATGCTATAAAGACCAAAGAAAGGAGGGTGGTTATGGTTTAAGTGGGAAACACCTCAGAAAAGTGTTGTCTTACACTTTCCACTATAAAGGAGTATTGTGACTTTTCTTTCATAAGTATTAATACCGCCATTGTTTGCAGCAGACATATGATATCCTGCAAGGAAAACCCCATACACTACAGATGTGCCTTTTCTTTGTCCCATGTCATTCCATTTGGATTTAATAGAGTTGAAAAGTGTTAAAAATCACTATTCCCCCACACACCACAAAATTCTGTCAGCCTGCCAAAAATCACTGAACATTTTAAAGAGACTGGCCTATGTTTCTGCCAAGGCAACAGCAGACACTCTACTGGGAATGTCTGGGAGCTGCCAGAAGCTGTGGCTAGGGATGGCAGGGCAATGTGAGAGAGCACCAAGCTAAACTTCCCCCAAAATCTCTTTTCCACTTCCCAACCTGGCACATGATCCCAGTATTTCTGTCTCTCTTTCTCTCTGGCAGGAGGAAGAGAGGCCAGGCTAGACTCCCCTCCTCCTCTCCTGGACCCAGCACAGGGCAACAGCATCCCATCCTCATATTCTAGGATAGGTTTCTAGGATAACACTCTACTCTCCTGTAGCCAGCTAATGTGGTTAGCTCTCTACCTCAGGTTGTAGTAATCCGTGCTGTAGGGTTTAAGGCTCAGAGTTCAAGCCCAGTGGATGATATATGAAGGGGAGTATTATTACAGTTGCACATAACATAATTTGTTTTCACCTTTGTCCTTGAAAAACTCCTAGGCAATGACATACAAAAAACGACATTAACAGAACCTTATTTTGCTTGCAACATTCTCAATAGTTAGGAAATGCCAGAATTATGGTTGCCCATGCATGCCATGCTCCTTGTATGTACTGTGATTTTGATTACAGAATGATATACTATTTTTCCCCACAGGACCCCTGCCTCATTCAATGCACAGGCTGGGTGGACAAGAAAGATGATTTAGGGTGGCACAGGCAACTGTAAATTTGGCATGTTCTAACTTCCCAGTGCTTGACTTTGCAACCTAAATAATGGTAATTTAACAGAAATTTTTGTATGTAATACCATGTATTCATAACAAGGCTGAACTAAATATACAGAGTTAATGACAATCAGCAGCAAAAATTATTTAGTAAATATTTGATCAATTTTCAACCTGTGAGGAGCCAAAAAAAGCCTGCACTATGATGTTTCAGGGAATTGGGCCCAAACCCAGCAAATGCTTCCATATGTGCTTAATTTAAAGCACCTGAATAGTCCTATTGTTTACAGCAGGACTACTCACATCTGTAAAGATAGGTATATGCATAAGCCTTTGCAAGATCAGGGCTATGTCTGCATACCTGTCAGGATGGGGAGGATATCTCATCAATAAAACCCCTTCCCTCTCTTTCTTCAAAACCAGAGTTACTGTATCATGCAGAAATCTGAAAACACCATCGGCTTCCAAATCATCAATCAAACTATCATCTTCCCATCTGCCAAGGCACAGACTATATGTCAACTTCAATAATTCATCAAGTCAACTAAATGTCTTAAGCAACATCCATGAGCACAGTCCTACAGTACAGAACACAATTCTGCAATACTGGCCTGCTCCCACAAGACACCCAGGTTGTTAAGAATCCAACTTGACTCTCCTGTAGCTAGGGTTCAAACTATTCTGTATTTCAAGGAAACAAACAAAACCCCTCCTCTCTCTTTTGTAGAAAAATTATCAAGGATATGAGGGCTCCAGTTCATACCCTTCCAGAATTACCAATGGTAAATTAATCTATGGAAAAGGTATAACAATTGAAATCTTGCATGCAAATGATTGGGCAGAAAAGAGAATACTGCCTTCTGAGCAAGATGTATTGACTTCTGGACAAGTCACTGGAGTTGTCACCTCCCAGAATGTGGAAGTGCAGAAGCTACAAGCCAGCTCATGCCAAGGCCCCTAGGTTTCAACTGAACACTGACAAATACATAGCTGGAATCAGTCTGGTTCACCTATGTGTTAGTGTTGTTAAAACAGATATCAGAGTTATAAAAATGCATCTAGACTTTATGAAATGCTTGCAATTTGTTGCATGCATTAATCTGACTGATAATACCTACATCCCACGTTATAAGGTAATATTTAAGTGTTTGCTCTTTAACTGTAAGTCACCAGACAGGACAGATGCATTAACAAGTGTGAAATACTAGTTTCCAACAGGAGATGTTTATCTCTTGCCCAGCACAATAAGGCCCATCAACATCAGATGAGCCATCGGAAGACAAAAGACTTTGTGCATTGCTCTCTTCCCCACATTCCCCATGAAGAGGAGACTTTCAACTGAATTCCTCCCAAGAGCTGAATTTGCAACTTTATGCAGAAGGGGGAAAGGAATAAAAAGCCCTAACAAGAAGGAATTGTATTTTTTATGCTTGCTTGGACTGTGAGAGAACTAAGCATAAGCAAAAGATCCCCAGTGCTTGCCCTGGGTTAGCTCTAAAGGACTTATAGCCCTTGCTTATTATAGAAGCTTTCATTACTTTTTGAAACTTAAGACTAACTCATTTGGGTGTATGCAATGTTTACCTGCTTTAACCTTGTAAATAATTCTTATTTTCTTTTCCTAGTTAATAAATCTTTAGATCTTTTATTATAGGGTTGGTGACAAGCATTTTCTTTCGTGTGAGATCTAAGGTACAGCTGACCTGGGGTAAGTGACTGGTCCCTTTGGGACAGGGAGTAACCTGAATATTATTGTGATTTTTGGTATAAGGGACCATCTGTCACAAAGCCAAGCTTGCCTAGGTGACAAGATAGATTGGAGTACCCAAGGGGCTGTCAGCTTGACACTGATCATACCTAACCCCATCAAAGTCTATCCCACTAGGATGCTCACGTGCAGAAAGCTAAGCATGTGCAGAAGTGTTTGCAGGCTAGACTTCCTGCTCCTGCTCCTAGTGAAGTCAAAAGGAATTTTGCCATTAATGTCAGTGGGACAGGAACACTTCCCCATTCCAGTGTAGAAAAATCTTGGCGGTTACAGCAACTTTCATCAGCCCTTTACTTTTCTGGGCTTGGGCCTACAGTGGAGAAGCATCTCAGCAGGAGAACACAGTATTCAAAAACGTAACTGGATCCCGACAGAATGGTTTCCAGGATGATGCCAGTTATTCTGCGGTTTGCTGTAAAAATGAATATTTCCCTTAGCCTGAAATGAAAACTTCCATAATTTGTGCATGTATCCTATGCTCCATCTAATGGGAATTTACAGTACATATGAACTGGGATTGAATCGTTATTTCAAACAGAAGTCATAAAACAGATTGACCAGAAAAATGGATGAGAATTTTTCTGTGCGCGTAAAATTGTAGCTTGGCTCTGCTGTAGAGCTGAAAATACAGTAGAATCCTCTTAATTAGGATGCCCTGTTGCTTATTATTAAGGGAAGAGACCTTTTTTCTTTTTAAAAAAAATGGTACTGAATAAAAATGGGTCAATAAAAAGGAATACTTCATCTTTATTTCAGTAAAGTTCTCTATTAATTGACTGGAGCTTGCCTATTTAACACGCAGTTAAGCATCACTTAACCACTAAACATTAGGTGAATGTGATTATGCTAAATGGAATTTATGCTAACGCTACCCTGTTTGAATAGGGGTCGATATTAGACTAAAGCCCTGGGAGACATCCCAGTTAATCTCACCATGAAAGCATGGCACATATTGTACTACCTTTCTAATCTAAAGTTTTACCTTTTGAACAATGTAGATATGTATTAGCTAATTTCTTTGGTAAAAATAAACTAACTTTTAAGTCTGAAATAAGCAAAGGTCAAATCTTATCAAAACACTGATAAAACACACTGATCAAAACAAATAGAAATATTTTCTTGCATCAGTGTAATTTTGATTTCCACTGTATTTATAGATTTATATTTTACAAATAATCCTTGACACAGGAAAGTACCTCTTCTGGGCTGAGTAAGAAAACGATTTGAATTAATCAAGAAAAATGATGGCCAATGTCTAACTTTCCTCAAGTGTGGTCCATGTACCGCTGGTCCATGCTTGTGGACTGCAGGGAGTTGGCTAGTAATATGGGGCTTGCTCTCCTTCTCCTTACCAGCTTCTACAAACCTCCAGGATCTTCATTGCCAGGATCTACCTGGAAACTACTAAAAACTGCTGGAAACTACTAAAAACTGCTGGAAACAAGGAGAGCCAGCACCACGTGATCACCAGCCAGCACCTCGTATAGAGAATGTGAGGGCTGCAGCAGTGGTCACATAGATGTAAGAGAAAGGGGAGAAGTGAGGAGTCAAGAGCAACCACAGGGACTGAAACTACTAATGGAGTTAGAATTGACATCCATCATTACAGAAAGAAAGTCTGGGGGAACAGAGGACCAAGTGGCTGGGAAGCATATGTAGGTGAGCAAAAGGAGAGAGGAACAGAACAGATGGGAAGGGCAATGAGATAAGAGAAAAAGAGAAAAATAAAACACTGAAAAACCATGCCTCTGGTATAACTTTTCCATGTCAGCAATTGCTGTAGTTGTCACATGGATATTCAAATGGGAGGGGAGGTGACCCACAAGCAAAACTCTTTGGTAAAATATGGTTCAGAATATGAAAAAGTTCTGAAGTTCTGGATTAACATTTTAAACAGTATTTTGCCAGCACTGTCCCTTTACAGAGGTAGGGATTTCAAATCAGGATTAAGATGCTATTAAGAGGTAAACTACTTACTATCTTTACAGAATTGAAAACTATAACCACATGTAGTCCCTTTCGGGACACAGGGCCTGATCCAAGACCTACTGAAGTCAGTGGAAGTATTTTTATTCACTTCAGTGGGCTTTGTATTAGGCCAATGCAGAGGCGCTTGCAAGGATGTGGAGAACTCTGTATAACAACAATTTTAAAGCAAAAAGCCAAAACAAACACTCTCCAACAATGAAATAATATCCATATCAGCATCAAAATCAGAGTCCTTGCATGGTTTGCTAAGGGATTTTTCATCTTCATGTTATCCATTAGCTGAGGCTGCTATAGGGTGAGACAATCTCCCTCTCCTGGAAAAAAACAAACCAAACCAAGCAAAAAAACCCAAAACACCACCACCACCAAACCACCCAACTCCAAAACACGTCCTATAATCCTTTCCATCTGAGCTGGATTCTAAAATTTGCATGATTGTAAAAAAATAAATCAGTCAGAGATTCAATATTTTTCTGTGCCAAAATACACAATTTTTTCACTTTGTGCATTAGACTATGTGTAATCCTTTTTAGTACAGTAGTGTCTTTAATTTTTCAGTTTTCAAATGAATTTTGATTTGTGTATCTTAGATCCATCAGGCCAACAACCACATTCTGTTGTGCACCTGCACCTTCCTACAGTTTTCTAATTGTAATCCAGTACAGAATGCTTATCCACCTTAACATGATCATGCAAGCTGAGAGTAGGGTGACCAGGTGTTCGGTTTTCGACCGGAACACCTGACTGAAAAGGGATTCTGGCGGCTCCGGTCAGCATCCATTGACTGTCCAGTTGGCAGTGGCAAACAGTGGGGCTGGCAGGCTACCTCCTAGCCTCCACGCCACATGGCTCCCAGAAGCAGCGGCATGGCCCCCTCCGTCAGCTCCCACGCACAGGGGCAGGCAGGGGGCTCCACACACTGGCCCCGTCGCAAGCGCTGCCCTGGCAGCTCCCATTGGCCAGGAAACAGTCAATGGGAGCTGTGGGGGTGGCGCCTGCATATGGGGCAGCGTGCAGAGCCGTCTGGCTGCGCCTCCGCATAGGAGCCAGAGCAGGGACATGCCTCTGCTTCTGGGAGCTGCTTGAGGTAAGCGCTGCCTGGAGCCTGAACTGCGCCCCAACCCCCCGCCCCAGCCCTGATCCCCCTCCCATCCTCTGAACCCCTCAGTCCCAGCACGGAGCCCCTCCTGCACCCCAAATCCCTCATCCCTGGCCCCATCCCAAAGCCCACACTCCCAGCCAGAGCCTTAACCCCCCCCGCACCCTAACTCCAGCCCAGAACCCCTTCCCATACACTGAACCCCTCATTTCTGGGCCCACCCCAGAGCCCACACCCCAGGGGATGGCCGGTGAAAATGAGCGAGGGTGGGAGTGAGCAGGGGCAGGGCCTCTGAGAAGGGGTGGGGCATCGGAGGAGGGGCGGGGCAAGGGTATTCGGTTTTGTGAGAATAGAAAGTTGGCAACCCTAGGTGAGAGGATACAGGATTTCTGACAGAGGATTTCCCCTTAACAGAAATAGATAGGTCCCCTCTCCCACTAGCAGCCCCAGAATTCTTATTTCAGTTCTCTTTCAGATGAGAACTTAAAAATTTGTTTCTTTTTAGAAGAACATCAGATACTTTTACGCAGTTATTGAATTCTCCTTGCGTGATCTAGCACTGAAGGCAATCCACTTGCCTTTTTAATACATTCATGCATATAGCTTGTATTGCTAATTATCCTGTATTGGAAGCCTCTGAATTTCTCTCCAATTGCTTTTTTAGGTCACTTACTAACTCTCGAGTAGTTTCCTTGGGCACTGTTTGTTTGGCCACCTTGAGTGGGAATGTGAATCCTAACAATTGTAACCTGGCAACCTTATATGTGAGGTTCTTACAGTGAAAGAAAGCCCCAGCCTTTCTGTTATTTGTTGACATCTCAGAGATCATTCCCACCTTTTCAAATTATTTAATTTTTAACCCCTCGTTCTGCCCCCCATACCTGACACCTCTGTGACATTCAGCTCTTTAGGACCTTAGGCTCCAAGCCATGCTCCAATCTGAAAATATTCCTATGCTTCCAGGGTTTTCATTCCCAATTTCATGTATGTGCTATCCTCTTCTCAAAGCTCTAAGTGCCCCCACCTATTTTCCATATAACTCTGGGTCTCCATGTCATAGACACCACCCTTCCAACAGAGGACTAGACAGGATTCTCTTCAGACTTAGCACTACATCCTGATTAGGCAAAGGGATGGCTATTAAGCATAATGAATCACTTACCCTTTCCCCACGTTCTGTGGTGGGTCTCTCTCTCTGTTTCTCACCAGAAACACCATCCTGGATCTCAGAAACCTTCCCGATAAGAAGTTTTGCCAAAAATCCACCCTTTCCCGCAAAAGTTTCGGTTTAGACAAACTGGCATTTTCTGATGACAACCATTTAGTCAAGAATTCCCGACTGGCTCTAGTTAGGGGGGCAGGAACTGTATGACGAGTCAAGAAGAGAGTGTCAGCACAGGGCTTCCATTTCAAATTTGGATTTTCACTGGTTTTTTTGGTGGCTAGAGATAGAGGTTTAGGGTCAGATCCTCATCTAATGGAAACTGGCAGAGCCCCATTCAACTCAGTGGAGTTACACCAATTTACACCAGCTGAGGCTCTGACGCTTAACATTTTATTAGCATGAACCTTCACATTGCAGTTCTTTTAGAGAAGAAGTCCCATCTTACTTCAGAAAGTTTATGGAAGGTATATGGGGATTCAACTACTTACTCTGTTCTAGAGGTGCTCTCTCCAAGGCTAAGGTACATGGATGAGACAGCATGGGAAAGACTGTACTGCTGCTACTCATACTGTGCAGCATCACAGGGGCTTTATTCTCCAGATTAGTCTTTAAATCTTTGAACAGCCTCTTTGATGCCAATCATGTAACTTGGATAAACTTGGATATAGTAAATTAATATTTAGATATTTTAGACAACAATCCTACCTTCAAAAACAACAAGGAGTCTGGTAGCACCTTAAAGACTAAGATTTATTTGGGCATAAGCTTTCGTAGTTAAGTAACCCACTTCTTCAGATGTACAGAGTGAAAATTACAGATGCAGGCATTATTATACTTCATGTGTCAGTATTATAATGTCTGCATCTGTAATTTTCACTCCAAGCATCTGAAGAAGCGGGTTTTTTACCCACGAAAGCTTATGCCCAAATAAATCTGTTAGTCTTTAAGGTGCCACCGGACTCCTTGTTGTTTTTGTGGATACAGACTAACATGGCTATCCCGATACTAGAATACTACCTTCGCAGATACAAGTGAAAGATGCAAGCCTTTGTAAGGAATATTTAAATAACTGATAAAGAAATCAAATTGAGATGCCCAAAGCTCAAGTGCACATTTAATTTAAGATGGCAGCAAATACTGTGTCTTCATTGAGATTTGCCTTATTAAGCCGTTGGGAGTGATAGTTTCCCTTTTTTCTTTATTATTCAGACAGAAAAACTAATCACAGTATTTTCACAACCAGAGAAGCAGATCACAGCACACTTTTGTTAATGTTAGCCTAGAATGATCATCACTTCTTACATGCATGAAATGTACATTAGCTTGCAAAGCCATAATCACCAAGAAAGTTCAAACATTTCCCTAGGCCAGTGCTTTCTAAAGAACTGATTAAAAACCAGTCAAGCTTGTAAAGTAGTCTCATTATATTCCTTGAAGCAAACCCAAGGAAATGTCCACATCTCTAAACTATCTCCCTTCCAACCTGTTCCAGTGCCAGGGCTTTACTATCTAGAAGAACAAACATAACTGGACTGAGGCCGAAACTTAATTCTGACTTGTGGAGTACAATTCTACCAGTAAGAAATTGCTGCCTGACTATAGCCCTTGAGCTGCAAAGCAAATGATAACAATATAGTAGAATAGTACTGTACGTGTTCCAATACAACAGGAAGTGTTATAGAGAATCCTAAACAATAACTTTGCACAACATGCAGATAAAAAATGCATACATGACAGTTTATATAACTTGAAGTACAACCTGCCATCCCAAACACTAGATGAAGAGAATAATTTCAGTGTTGCCAACTCTCATGATATTTTTGTTTTTCTTAAACTCCTCGCTCCTGGAGTCATGTAATTATGTGCGAATCTGAGCTTTTATTTAATAAGAAAAGTTTCTAGTCCTCATGGCCACAGAGAAGAGCTGGAAAATATGAACCCTAAATTCTCAAACACCAGAAGGCACGTAAAAAGAACCATGATTCTCCCCCCGACCCCCGCCAAATCTCATGATTTGTAACTAGTCACATGTTTGGGGGGGACGGCTGAGTCACGATTTTTGAATGCATGGGGTTGGCAATACTGTCATTACTGGATTAAAAATGTGATCAGGTAAAGGATTAGTTTACTTCGCTACATGTTAGCTTTTGTAAGACAATGATGACTGATACTGGCACTGTTTGGTGAGTGCTAGGCAGATAAACATGGAGAATGATGGAGAAATGAAAATCATTTACCTCTCTCTGAATCCAGGAAAGCATGAAGAAACAGAACAGAAAGAGCAAGTTAGAAAGCATTCACACAGACAAAAGTCCAGCATACAATGAGACAGAACTGTTGACAGCAGTACTGTACATTTAACATTCAATATTCCTTTCCTGCTTAGCTTACCTAGGCGTACTGCAACTATTTCCTTTCAGCAGTTATTCTGGTTGAATCCTGTGGTGCTGAAGTTTGTATTTTTGGAAACATACAATGAAGCCAAGAGGCATCAGCTGAATTTAGAGAGGCAGCACAGGCATATCAACATCAAGAGGTAATCGAGCTTAAAATATCACATACAAATATGGGAAGCAGTATGCAGTAAGCACACATGAAAAAGTGATGCAAACCTTTGTGTTTCCAAAAGGAGCTGCTATTTAAACAGACAACAACAAACCAATCATGTGTTTTAAAAACATGCCTTACACAGTGTTACTGTTAAATCCTTGATTGCCCAAACTGAAAGAGTTTGTAAGTCTGCTTTCATTTTCACCATCTGGGTTAAAAACTTCTTTTTAAACTGAAGCCAAATTAAGTTTTCTCCATCTGTGGGATTTTCAAGAGCTCTCATGATTTAGGAGCACAAGTAGCACTGAAAATCAAAGTCACCTGGGCTCAGTTGAAAATTACACCCTCTGAGACATCCATGGCTGAATTCTGCCCCAACTTGCCCCTGTGAAACCCCACAGAAGCCAAGTGGTGTAAATCAGCATAGATTTTAGCTTCAAAGCTGTTTTAACAAATACTAAAATAACGTGATTTAACCCAAGCTGTTTTTTATTTCCCAACTGCAGCCCAATAGCTCTCAACAGGTGGGGGGCTGGGGAGAAGGGAAGGGAAAGAGGCCAGGCAGAAGCAGACAAAATGTAGCTAGTTCACTCCTTCATTGGTTGTTGCCTTTTGCCCTTCACCTCTCACTAGATTTTCCAGGATCCACCTAGATAGCTGCCACTGCTGAGGGTCAAAGCCACCCTAGAGCTGCTGGCACTTTGTAGCACTGCTATCGAATCCCATGCTGCTCAGAACAGGAGTAATTGCTGTTGTATTCCAGTGCCTCTTCCAGACCTGCACTGATGCTGGAGCTGGTGACTGCTGGCTACTGGAGCTACCTCCAATAGTGGGTCTTCAATAGGAAAAGGATGCGCTCTTAACTCATGTTAGCTAACGTTATAACGAACATGGGGTAAAATCCTAGTGAAAACAAGGAAGTCTGTAGTTTTAACAAGCGTAGCAGGTTGAGGTTGAGACGATGGGGGAGCCAAGCGTTTACATTGGCCTGTCAATTGTTAAAAACTTGCAAAACTGACAGCCCAATCTTCTCTTCAGTCACCTCCCTCAAGTTATTTCCCTACTATTACAGGGTCCTGCAGCCCAGGCAATCTCCCACCAGTACTTAATGAAGCTCACATGCATGGGGCAAATGTCCATTGAGGCGTGTCTTCACAACTGTTCTATTCAGATTTTGTTCGCTACCCTGACACTTGGGTCACTGGGGAAGTGTGGCCACGGTCTTCCTCTACTATGCCAGGATTGTTTGCTTCCTAGGCTCTTTCCATAACCAGAAGAGAAAAGATATGCAGTGGGAATTTGCAGATAAGTACACACTTCTATACAGGAAAGCTCTATTCCTCTGAGCCAAATGACGGCTGTGTGAGAAAAACAACAGACATTGCCCAAGACCAGGGGTTCTCAAACTTCATTGTACCACGACCTGCTTCTGCCAACAAAAATTACTACACAGCCCCAGGTCGGGGAACTGAAGCCTGAGCCCCACTGCTCGGGGGAATGGGGGGGCAAAGCTGAAACCCTCCAGGCAGGGGGCCTGTAAGGGCTGAAGCCCTTGAGCTTCAACTTTGGCTCTGGGCGACAGGGCTCGGGCTTCAGCCCTCAGCACCAGCAAGTCTAAGCCAGCCCTGGCGACCCCATTAAAATGGGGTCGTGACCCACTTTGGGGTCCTAACCCATAGTTTGAGAACCACTGCCCAAGCCAGTTACCGGTGAGTTGACTGCATTTAGAACCTAGATTAGACATATGTACATTGCCTCTATGTGGATAACGAATGATGTCACTAGGATGAGAGGTCTCATCTGTTGTCTTTGACTACAAGGTTGCCAGAGATGTGGGGCCTAAAGGACAATCAACTGTTGATTACATTTGCTCATCCTGTTCCCATTGCTAAGATACTCCTGATCCCACTCTCTTGCCCAAAGAATAGATCCCCTCTCATTCTCACCCCCAAAAGGGTAGAACTCGTTCAAGGAAGGGAGGCTGATCTCCCATTTGAGTGAGGTTCATGTACAATGTACAACTTCAGGGACAGAATGAATGTAGGGCTCAGCATGATTTCAGGTTCTATCCTATTGGAAAACAAGGGGCACTTACAGAGGCAAAGAGGAAAACATGTTTCACACAGCAAGGGCTGGGTAAGAAAGAAGAGAAATGAAAATGAATTTAGGATTTTCAGAGGGGCCTGCATATGCATTTTAGGCCAGGTTTTAGGTTAGGTTTGCGGATGCCTAACTCAATGCACGTGTACAAATCAGATATTTGCATGTATGCATATTAAGATAGATGTTTACTATTTAGATGTCATTTGTTGTCACTTTCCCTCTAAATTGGTGTCTCTCTTTTTCTTCAGCATTATCTGTGGTAATACTCTGATGTACTCATTAGATATATGGCCAAACATAGGTCATGCTTATAGGATGAGGGACGCTATCCCTGGAAGCAGTGACTCTGACAAAGACTTGGGGCTCATGGTGGTAATCAAATGAACATGAGCTCCTAGTGCAATGCTGTGGCCAAAAGCACGAATGAAATCCTAAAATACTAATGAAATGTATAAACAAAATAATATCAAGTAGGAGTCGAGAAATTATAGTACCTCTATATGTGGCACTGAGGTAGTTGAATGCAAAATGTAGAAACAATGTTCCTGATAGTTTCACCAAGTGTCAGTGTGAAGCAGGGGGAAATAAATCATCCTTTTTCAAATAACCAACTGTGATGTTAAAGGTAGCTGTGGAAGGACACGTGAACATCTGCAATGTGCTTTAGGACTATGTTCCGTTTTACTACTTTCTCAATGAGGTTTGAGTAGTGTGCTTAACATCCATACAACAGAAATTTAGGATGAATGCACCTGAGGAGTTTGCACCTTCTCTTCATTTCATTTTTACTATCTGAGAAAGTGGCAAAGACCTTCTTGTCATACTTTCCTGACTTGTTGGATGGGATAATCAGCAACTGGAACAGAATAGTTTGCCGTTTCCTTTTCTCACGTAGAATTAATAGCATTAAGCACAAATGTATCCCCCCCACCCCATACAAACTTGTAGCCATTATTAGGTCATTTTTCTTCTGTTTCTTCACTCACAGCATTTACTTGTGGACCTAGAAGTTTAAATCTGCCTGGAGAAACATATCCAGGCTTCATTCTTTAAATTGTTCTTTATGTGTTACGCAGAGGGCAAAACTGTCAGCATAAAAAGAAGGTTGCAACTTCTTATTAAATTCCAGTCTTCGTCTCAGTTGCTTTTAGAGCATAATCAGAAATTGATCTCTGCCCTATTTTCCATATTGAAGATAAACAGATTGCTCTTGAATGAAGCAGATGTTGAAGAGCTGTTACAAAGCTCGATACAGGGATTTAAAAATTATCCTTGCGGTTGTATTTTGATGATGACATCATTGAAAAATGTTTCATTTCCAGGATCATCAGACGCAGTGTTATATCCTTCAATATCAATAGACAGCAGCGTCCCACCTGTGGCCTGGGAGTTTCTTGGCCCTTGATGTGCTACATTGTGGCCACTGAGGGCAATGAAGTTGAGAAGAAAATCTGTATTTGATTATGAATGGAAAATATGTTCCCTGAGCTGCAGCCTGAAATTTTAAAATGGAAGGGTTTGAATCAGCCCCATTGTTATGGGGTGGAGATTCTAGGATCTTCTCAGTGGGATCTAGGAGTGACCCCTCTCTCCAATCATCAATGATTCCGCCCATTCCTCTTCCCCGTCTACACAGTGCTATAATTTATTGATTGTTGCCCACTGGCTTTACACACATAATAGGGACCTCATTGTGCTTACCAAAACCCTTTTAACAACCCAGAGATTTAAATTAGCTCCTAATGTTTCTAATATCAAAAAGACTTCCAACTATAGACAATGACCATGGTAACAGTTCAGTGACCCAGAATTTCAAAATTTGAAAGAAAAAAAAATCTAGTTTCTCAGGATTTAATCAGAGAAGAAAAATAATGCACATTTCATCTGAAAAATAATCAATATGTTTTTAATTAAAAATGTGAAAGGTAAAAATGATTACGATTCTGAATTTTCTGTGAGTTACCCAAATTTTAATTTCATTTGAAAGGTGCACTCAAGTGGTCTCTCAAACCCAAAATTTAGATTATTTTTCATTTTAAATAACACTTAGGAAAAAAAAAACAAGGAAAAAGGTGCCTCTGGGATAGAGCAAAATTTAAACATACTTAAGGTAATTGGATGCAAAATTTTTGATCTGCTGGTACGTAAGTCCTTGAAACTGAATCTGTTAATTCTTCTACCATTATACAACATGAAATTTCACATAATATTTTAACAAGACAATACCACTGCAGCAGAAAGCATGGAAGGAAAAGAAAAAAGGCACAAGGAAAATCTGTAAAGGGTGGCAAAAATAATAGATTGTTTAATTTCTTTCAGCCAAAAATAAATGAGTGGTATTCTCACCATGGAACTCTCTAAAATGCTAAAGTACAAACAAGTCAAGGGGGACCAACTCTCATTTTAATCACTAGAATTCCTTATTGTAGTTTTCAAATGAATCCTATGTGTCTGTGCAGAAACTGAGCACATCTTGTAACCTATGAATTAATTCACACAAAAAAGACTGTATCTGTCTATGTGTTTCTTTCACATTTGGATAGCTCAGTTATGGCAGAATGAATTCTCTTTAAACTTCTCAGAGAAATTCGCCCCAAAACTAAAAGCAAACATGTTAAGTTCCAGTTCTAATGGCAGATTCCACAGAAGGTTGTAAGTGTCTGAAAGCAGATGTTTAGAATGAATTGACCAGCTCAGCTTTAGCTATGATGCTATAAGAGCAGCTGTGAAGAATCTTGAATGTAGTATTCTATGTACAGCATATTCCCAATTATCTGAATAGCATGGGGGATACGGATTTTATTCAAGAAATCAGGAGTTCAGCTAATTGAGAGGTCAGGAATCATTCAGCAGCGGGATGGGCTTCCCCCACGGCTGGGAGCTCAGGTCCTCCTCCTTGCAGTCCTGGCCAGGGGTCTCTGCTCTGCTCATCACTCCTGGACCAGAGCCTTCCTGGCACCTTGCACCTGCAGGGATCGGGTGTCACTGGACCTCTACAGCTGCACTGATACAGCTGCGCGCGCTCACTCACTCCACTGACAGAGGGGCTGCAGAGGGCTCCCTGCACTGCCGCTAGAGCCATTCAGCAGCAGGGTAGCCGCCTTCTCCTCCTCGCAGTCCACACCGGGGATCTCCGCTCTAATATCCGAAACTCTGCATTATCTGAATCCCTTCCTTGTCCTCCAGCATGAGATAAATGGGGGACAAGGAAGGGACTGGGATAACGTTGAAGCTTGGATAATAGGGTTTCGGGTAAACAGGAGTATACTGTATTCCATACTGAGGGGACTGATTTTTAAAAAGGAGCAAATCATGCCCTCCCACAAACATAGGAGGGCAAGAAGAAATCAAAGAAACTCTGCAAAGATCCCTATGCAGAATTTCTGACATATCATTCCCTTGAGGGACGAGATTAAGGGACCCACTGAGGAGGAAGAAGCTGCAGACTTCCAACCCTGCAGATCTCAAGGGAAAGGACCATCCTGTTCAGAGAAAGACTCTTTGAGTTGCTGCTTTCCTCTGAAGAAGCTGTGCTGTCATTGGCAGTAACTGCCAAGAGCTGTTTTCAAGCAGCTTTAAGTCTCAATTGGATTTCAGATCAAATTCTGCAAAGCGCCCAGAGGATAACATCACTGAGGCTCCACCCCTTGGTAGTCCAGTCGTAAAACCTATGGAATCCTGACCCTGTGGAACTCCAGGAGAGGAACTCATATTGGGGCCCAAGGAGGGAGTAAAGGTGAGAGAGGTGGGGCGGGGGAAGAATCATGATACTGTTGACGTAGAACCTTCTCCCAGGAGAGGTCCTCCATGAAACATGAGCAGAAGCAGAGAGATGATTGAGTGGTATTGAGGTTATTTCCCCTCAGTTTTGTAACTCAATTCTTATAAAAGGGATTGATGTAAAACTACTTCTGATCACAGCTATAAAGTATCTAACTTACAGATCAAGCCCAAGCACTATTCAGCTATGGAGGTCAGCAACCTGAGGGTAAAAGGAACTAATTGAAGTGGCAAAAGACAAATTCTAATATGGTTTGCGACAGCTCTGGGAAGGCAAAGGCATCAATGAGAGGACTTGGGGACAAGATGGAGAAATGAATGGGGGAGGAGGCAGGACTGTGAGGAAAATCATTAGTGAGAGAGGGGAAGAACAATGTAAAAAGAAAGTACAGAAACACTGTCTTCCATATTACTTACTGGTTGAGTTTTAAGTGCCTGATCCTACACACCTTATAGACAAAGTCAATAGGAGTTTTGCTTGCTAGGGATGGCAGTATCAGTCTATAGAGAGTGCTATCAATACCAATAAACTAGCAAGAAAGTGGTTAAAATATTAAATAATTTATGTTTTGCTCTAAATCCTCTTTTGGCTCTTCCAGATATTAAGGATATTTATCAAATCTACACTGTATCTCAAATGACTGTGCAGTTAATAAACTGAAAAGTGATAAGGGTAAACTACAAAACTACTTAAAGAACTACTCACTTTTCATATATAGAGATTTTCAAAATGACTTCCTCTCTCCCTCCCCCACAAAAATTCAAAACTGGCTGTTTCTCAATAATTTGTGTTTTAAGGTGGGAGAAACATATTAGTTTCTTAAAATAAATCATGACACCACATGTAATGTGTTAGCTACATTTTGATGTACAATTAGATGACTAAGCACAGTTAGAAAAGGTGAATATGGCAACAGCATGCTTAAAAAGATAACCAAACCCTACGGCTCAGTGTTTTTTGTTCTCCCGCTTAACAATAATTGTTAATTATTGTCAGTTGTTAACAACTGATAACATCTTTTATTGCAGCTTGCGTGTCCATTTAGATACACATTTGCTTTAAAAATAATAGACATTTATGGAACACAAACAGTTCTTTGCTAATTACTTTCACAGAAATATCATAGGACAAGCTGATAGCTTCCTGCACAGCATCTGAGGGAGAAAAGTGTTTTTTCTGTATAATGAAGTTTAATTATGCAGACTTCTTTGGTAAAGCGAACAAGATTGAATAAAGAATATGCTAGCTCATTAGATTATCAGTACGTTTAACACACTGAAAATAAGACCATACCTTCTCATTGTCTTTTGTGCAGAACACCTATAGATCCATGGCAGATCATGGCCCTAATTATGTTTAACCAACCCTTTAAATGTTTCTGGTTCTATATTTATTCTTACATTTTTACTACCCTCTCTACCATCTGTTCTTTACATATAGTAGACAAAGACAATCCATGGTAAAATGTGAGAATGTGATGCTGCATAGTATTAACTACACTGCAAAAACCGGACACTATTGTGTACAGTAACATCTTTGATCCAGTAAAGATTTAGGAATCAAACTTCAGTCTCCTTGCCCCAGCCTTTAACCAAGCCATAACGCTTTACAGGGGCTCCTTATAATCTCTTTGATGTTCTCACACAATGACATTCAAAAAAAGAAAAACTACTATCTTCTACCACACTGTAGTAAATAAGAAAGCCCTAACACTTGATAATTTCCAGCAATGAATGAGTTCAGACAACACTTACAGCTCATTATACCCTCTTCCTCCTCCTCAACCTTTCCACCCTTATTAACAGGGCCATCCCTAGCAATTCTGGGGCCCTACGCAGCCCCCAAGCCTCTGAGGGGGGTGGGGTGGGGGAAAGCCGGTGGGCTGGCCCCCAGCTCTCTGCTGGGGGGGGGAGCGCTGGCTTAGGGGGCAGCGGGAAACCCCCCCTCCAGGACTCACCGGTGGTGCAGCTGAGGCCAGATTGCTGCACTCCCACTGCTGGTGAGTGCAGGCCCAGCCCGGCTGCAGAGCTCAAGGGAGTGGGGGCGGGGCTGAGGCAGAGCAGGGGCACAGGAGGGGCGGGGCCCTGGGCAAGAGCCAGAGCAAGGGCTGGAGCAGCACGCAGCTGTGCAGGGCAACAGGAAATTTGGTGCCCCAAATTTCCTGGTACCCTACGCAACTGCGTACTTTGCGTATGGGTAAGGACGATCCTGCTTATTAACTTCTGTCATCTTCTGAGTAGTGGGCCCAGTGATATGTACCCCATCTAGATTGTGGCTGACTGCTTCCCCTTCCCCTCCTCAATCTTCTGTCTTCAAGGAGATTGAGAAGTAACCTTCCTGCCCCCCAATACCTGGAACATATAGCCTGTCATCCCTCCTTCAGAGCAACAGCAGGATCTTGCCCTGTTTCCTCAGTCTTTAAACTCAGGGGTGAGGAGCATCTCAGCCCAAAGGGTAGTAGTAGTCGAACTAGGAACAACTGCAGGACTTTGAGATGGGACTGGGCCCTAAAGGGTTCAAGCAGGAATACGCTGTAACACAGACACTTAATGTGAGGGAGAAAATTGGAAAGCAGTAAATTCTGAAACAGAGAGGATATTAGGCTTGAGTTTGCATTTGCGGTGTGATACGGCAGTGAAAAGAGCTGATATATATTTCGGCCACAAACACTGAGGAAGTGAATGACCAAAGCTAGCTGATTACAGTCCCTTCTCTATATAACTTCTACGAGCAGACATGGAATACTGCCTCCAATTCTGGGCACCTCATTACCACAAAGATACCAATAAACTGAAATACTCTGCACTTCCAAATACTGGAGGATTTATAAGCTCATAAATGTTATTTGCTTAAATGCATAGATGTGAATCTTCATACACTACTCCTCCAAAGCCAGCCTACGGAGTATAGAGAATGTATCTTTATGGTTTTGTAATACACGTTTATGAACTGTAATAGCGTTTGACACAGCAAAATGCATATACAAAATGGATTCACTCTTTAACAGCCAAACACAACAGGACAAATAAAAAAGAAACAATGTAATCTTTATCTCTGGATATTTGGAAATTTCTTTCAAAATTTAACACAGGACAAAATTCTTTTCTTTAGAGACCAACTAATGCCCATAATAGATCTATTACATATTTGAGAAATAAGTTTGCTTCCATTGAAAAGAAAACAGAGATTTAGAGTTTTGTTTGTTTTGTTGTTTGTGTGTGAGCGTAAAGTCCGGCAGTTTTCTAACCTTAGTTTCCACAGGCTTCAACCTCATTAGTTCCATTGACTTCAGTGGAAAGAAACTGATTTCCAGCAGCTGAGCATCTGGCCCTGTGTCTCAGAGCTCTCCCCACCAAAAAATTTTAAAATCAAGTAAATCAATGTCTGTAGCTCTTGCTGTAAAAATCCCCCTTTGACTACAGACCGGATTGTGCCATTAATTTTTAAGCAAAAATTCCCACTGGAAGCAACAGGGATTTCTGCTTAAAAATTGATATATTGTTCTGGCCCTATGTTCTTAATCATATCCTACATAGAAACCCTGTAACCTACTCAAGCTCTATTTTTAAAATAAAATATATATCTCAAACTGTTTGACACATGCTGCATGAAATCACTTAAAAAGCCAAAATGGAACAATGAATTAATTCTATACTTAAAAGACTACACCAAGGCAGCAGAGTCACAATGGTAATTTTGGGTGCTAAATGTCATATTGATACTTGATGTGGCACAACTGCTCCTCTGCTGGGCCTCTATAAACCAAAAGTTTCCGAGGTTAATAATTACAGAACAGCAGCATAAGATTACTCTAGTATTTTTTCAGAGTTCCCCTCAACCACAGTTCCTAAGTTATAGAAATTGAATGCAGTGCCTCAAACAAAGCAGTCAGTGCACTTCTAGCCCTATGCTGCATATCATCTGATATCTAAGGTACCTTCATCTGCCTAAGGTCACCCAATACCACCAGAATTCATCACGTAATAGAATAGCATTGTTTCCTGTCTCCTAAGAAACTCTGTAATTAAATATGAACAGACCATAAAAAGTTTGGCTTGTTAGGGGAAATAAATGGGTCTTGGCAGCAGAAAAAGAATTAACAAGGAATAGCAGACAACCTTTCCCCAATTCAGCAGAACTCCATTTCAGATGGCTAAAGTGTTATTTTTGACAGATTAGCAGATTCAACCATAAAACACATTTACCTCCAGTGCAGCTATTTTAGAAATTTGTATAGGCATTAATCAGACAAAACCTCCATGCCACAGAATACAACCAAAATTATTAGTGTCAGTTTCTTTGTCAGGTACCAAAAACAAATGTCAAAGACCTGTTAATTACATCCCATAATGGAGAAACCAAACTGAATATATCTCATGGATTTTTATTTCCTGGTTTAAACTGGTTCGTTTAAATCTGACATGGACCAGTTTCAGCCAAAAAAATAAGGGTTCTGAAGAGGCCTCTCAAAATACAATGGAGCAAATTATGCACTCTGTGACACTGGTGTAGTAAATCTGGATTAAAGCCATGTAAATCCCTTAAATCAATGCAGTTACTCTGGAATTACACTGGTGTCAATGAGGTCAGAATTTGGTCCACTACTATATGTAGTTTTTATTTCATTATCTTAAAGCATAAAAGCTCCGGAAAAACCTTGCTGAATACGTTTACACAACATTGTAACAGTTCCAAGAATTTGTATAGTCTATCAATACATATTTAATCATCTAAATATTAATTTACACAGTTTCAATTGCTGTTTGGCCCTTCTAATTAATAATACAATGGAGAAATACTTAAAACATTTATAGGTGTGGTTATTTTTATTTATTGTTGAATATAAATTTTTATTCATAGCTGCCATATAGGTTTGTTTTTTTCAGATATATCAAACCAATATTGTTATTGAAAACATCCAAGTTACAGAAATAAAGCTACCATTTTACCAATAAACAATTTAAAACTAGCTCTTCTCTTAAGAAATGTTTTTGGGATAAATAGCAGTACCCCTCCCAACCAAAGTTATTAAAATGTCAATCATGAAGTAACAGCTACAAAAATGTAATTAAAGTCATAGTTTTGAGAGAAAAGCCTCTTTGCATGTTTTATTGCACTAAATCAAACCTCAGAAATGCTCAATACCCTTTATACTGAGGAAACAAAAATTAGCAGATATTAGGAAAGCAAAGAGGTTCCGCAATTCATGTTACAAACCCAACTGAAGAGTAACACTGCTGAGTTAAGTGGAGGCGGGGAAAAAAAAAAAGATTAATGTTTGCCTTTCCCTCCCCCTACCCAATACTGTAATGAGGATTCACAGCTGTACAGCAATTATCAAATCAATGAAATTCACCCTGTTTTAAATTCTTCAGGAATACAGATGGGCTTGAGAAAGCAGAGATTCGTCCCCGAGCACCCAAGCTAATACATAACGTTTAAATCATTTAAGTTTCTTCTTCTGTCAAAAGAGCCATAAACTGTCTCACATATACTGTACATTAAATGTCTACAAAGAATTTGATGGGGTTATGGTTCTTCCATCTTTATGAAATATTCACTCTTTATGAAGCTCTATAAAATTTCAAAATCAAAGACTCATGAATTAGAAATGAATAATCTCCATTGTCAAAGATCTATTGAAAAACAGGATAATGGTTAGCTACGGGTTATCAAAAAAATTACATAGGCACTATATATATGAAGTAGCACACACAGATTCATGTCATCCTTTGCAAATGAGCTTTCTGCAATTTACTGTTATTCTATCTTTTTGCCTATTAACACAGCACTGGCAATAAAAACAAAGTATGCCCAGGCACAACAGAATTACAGATTTAGGCAGGTCACCATGAAGTCGGCAATTGCAGCCAGCTTAGGAACAGGAATCCTGAACTGAACACTGACCAACGAATCTATCAAGCATCTCAAGGTCTAAGCTATGTTCATCAGTTTACCGCTCAAATGAGCAACATCTGAAGGGGAAGGAAGGGGGGAGGGGAGAAGCAACAAATACTTACAGCATACCGTATATTCCCACATCTCTGCTACAATGCCTTTCTGAAGGTTGTTAAGTGTCAGCTCTTGAGAAAAGAAATCTGACTTGCCTTTGTCACACTAGAAGCTGTCATTTGCCTAGCAGGCAGCTACACAGGATCTTTAAACTAATGTACCACAGCTCTGAAAATACAGTGAGAGAGAGACAAAGGCTACTCCTATGTTTCCATTGTGGTTATATGGTGGGAGGAGTAGGGTTGGGTTGGGTTTTTTTAAGTTTCTTACCTTTTTGATTGCAGCAAACAGGATTTTAATGCCAAGCACGTCAGATACAACCACCCAACTCAATGCCCTGCATGGTCCTATTCCCCTTTAAATGTACAGATGATGCAAACTGCTCTTGGATCCAGCCATTTACTTGTACTTCAACGACCTGTGCTGAATACTCCTGGGAACGGTAGCTCATTCATTTTGTATCAAGTTGAACCAAATCCTGTCCGCTCCCACTCTCTTCATCAGGCCGCCCTCATTCTCTCTTCACTCACTGTGCTCGGCTGTGCTGATTGGATACAGCTGTGAATGAGTGGATGCTGTCTCCTGAACTGCATGGTTCAGCTAGGGGTGTGTCTTTTTCTCCCTGTTATCACTGATTTTAACCATTTTTGTGTTTACTACGTTTTGGCTTTAAAAAAGTCTTTCTACTCTCTCAATACAATGTATTTATTGTAGATTATCTTTCTGTCCTGTAAACACAATTAACTCTAATCTGATGGACTAGAAGCAACCTTTTTGGAAAGTTGAAAGTGTGCAAAGGTTTGTTGTTTTTGTTTGTTGCTGTGCATTAACCAAAATAGTTTAAATAGGATTCAATATAGAAAATTAAATGTTTTACAATGCTTTCTCTTTTTAAAAGGCAGCGAAAAAGCCAAATTACAGTATGCAGAATTAGGCACAACTCCATTTACTTCAGTGATGTCACACCTGCTTATATTAGCAGTGAAACGAATCTTTGATCTGTATAAATATATATTTCAAATAATTTGATACTCCAAAATATGAATGCACAGTACTGTACTTCTAATATAAAGTGGGGTTTTGCTCTAACGTGACTGTAAAAATGACACTCCAGGGCAGCAGGTTTATTGGCTTTCAGTGAACTCACTGAAATGTGCTCAGATAAAATAAAAAGATATTTTATCTAACTGTCAGCCATGCAATATCAGCCTGGCTCTGGGAGTCTAGATAGTGATGTTTATGAAGGACAGAATCTATCAGATTTAGCAGGCCAAATTAAGCCTCAATGACACCTGTGCAATCCCATTACATTCAACAGATTTTCAAAGGAGTAACAGGTTGGAACTTAATAAATAATTCTGTTACTGATGCACAAGAAGAACAGATCCAGCTCCCTATTTCTTAGGTGTGTTGGATCTGTAGGGCTACCAGGAGCAAGGCAGTAAAATAATTTTGCCATCACAGTAAGCAGATATGACTCTTGAAAGTCTTGATACAAAGAGGAGGTCAATCCATTGAGAAATGAGATGTCACTTTTAGACATTTTCAAAGCAAACGTGCAATTTAATGGACTCGTTAATTCTGTAAGACCACACACTGCACTTGTTATCCAATTCCATTTGGCATTCAAGATAACTTGCTTAAGCTGCATGTGAAGGCAAAAGTAATTTGATATTTCTGAGGGCTTCCCTCTCTACTGCTCTTCTCCTGTTGGTATAATCTTCTGTTTCACTTTCAACAACCAAAGTACAACAGGATATGGTGGTTTTTCAATTGGCAAAAACAAAAAACTCATAAGAACAATGTTAGACACTGATTTAAATGGACACTAAGGAGAGAAGCCAAGTTTCCATGTTTTAACATGCTGACTTTATTTTGTGTGAGCTGAGAACTTTCCCTCCCTCAACCCCTTTCATTTGCTTTTACATAAGAAGAGCAATTTAATGGAACAGTGGAAAATTGTGGTACTGTGCCAAATGATATACAGAGTAAGTTTCAAACTGTCCTTTTTCTAAATGAGAGGATGAGAAAAAGAAATATACACATATAAGCAAAACAATAGTCACACAAAGTAGAATTATGCCCTAAGAAAAGTAGAGCCGGTTGGAAAAGATTGTTGGTTTTTGCAGGAAATTTTGAATTTCCCCCCAGTTTTTCAATGAAAAAACAAAACTAAAAATTGTCAATGTCACTGAAAAAGAGAGGAAAAAGAAGGGAAAGCGAAGAAGTGGGGGAAAATGCCAAATAATGAAAATAGGTTGGTTTTTGAAAGCCAGATTTTGGTGTTTGAATGTATATCATGAGGGTATCTAAACCAGAAACTACCATTCTGGGACCGCCCCAGAACCCACTTCTCATGCAGTGACTCCCATCCCATTTAATAAAATGAGATCAGGGCGGTCTTGTCTTTCCCCTCTCTTCCCCCACCTGTTTACAACGCCCCGGAGGCCATGATGACCCTCATTTAAAAACCTCTGGTCTAAATAATATCATGTGAAATCTGACTGTTTACAAATACGTCCCACAATTTTGTTCCAAATCAAAGAGCATCCACAGCTGTCTTATTTGTAAAAGAAGAAAAAACAAAAATACACTTTCATTCAAACAGTGCAGAATGTAAAGATCGGTTTTAAAACTTTACACATTTTAAACCCATGCAAGAAGAGACAAACTACTCTGCCTATTCAAAACAAACAAGTTGAGTCAGGTTTGGAGGGCTAGCTCAAACAGTCTCAAATTAAAAATAAATCCCCCAAAATAACCTACATGAAAATTAAGTCATCACATCTGTCATCTGTTATGCTCTTAAATAGCTTAGAAAATCAATTTTATGTCATTCCATCTCACATTTAAGCTGGATAATAACTCTTCCTTAATTTTACTTTATGTATGCTCAGCAGCTACAAACCAGTTTTGTTTTGTTTGGTACCGCAAGGGAACTGACACAACCTTATCAAAAGGATTTCCATATTGTTAACTTATTCAGGCTTTGCAGAGTCAAAGACATGGGCATAGAATTTGATGGGGGAGAAAGAGTGCCGATATATTTCAATACCTAAAGTGATCTGAGATTAATTTCTAATCCCATGTTGAACTGGTATGTAGTACAGATGATTTCTCAAGCTTTTAACTCCTTACTCTCCAGCAAAAATCCAGTTATGGATGAATATTTGACCTTGGCTAGCCCCATGCTAAGAAATAATTATCTAAATCACTATTAACATTCAGGCCTGCTTTCTTGACTCTCCCGCTCTAGTCTGTGTTTGTGCCTTCTAGTTGCTGTCCACAGAAAGGATAAGGGACATATCTCTCTGTCAGCTAAGGGAATTCTCCTGCAGCTTCAGTGGCAGCTTTTAAAACTGAAAAGCCAGAGGTTGGGTCCCAGCTACGAGTCTGTGCATGTGATTTGCTTAGTAATTAAAATTGTGCCTGTTGTCTCCAGTATTGCCAATCCTCAGCTTTCAAAAATCATGAATATGCCCCCCCCAAATCATAAAACTGGCTTAAAAATCATGAGATTTTTAAAAAGTAATACATTTTGGGTTCTTTTTATTTGCTTCTGGCTTCTAAGCCTTTACGATGCACCTGGTTCACTCTTTCAGGCATTTCTCCACAACTGTGAGGGCTATAAAAGTGAAGTTATTTAGCCTTTTAAACTAGAGTTCTTTGAGATGTGTGATCCTTATCTGAATTTCACAGTGGGTACACATGTGCTCCATGTGCCTGTCTCGAGAATTCTTGAAAGTAGGGTCAATTAGTTACAAAGGATAAGTAACTTCCCTTTCTTCTTTGAGTGCTGGTCCCTATGCATATTCCACTGTATGTGACTGACAAGCGGTGCTGTAAGAGGAGGAGAGTTTGAGAATGCAAATGATATGACTGTTTGGAGAACCTGTATCCCAAAGCATGAGTCAGTGGAAGAGGCTTAGACTAAGATATAATGTCTTGTGAATGCGTGGATGTAACTCCATGTTACTGCCTTGCAAATATCAAGCAGGGGTACCTTGTGAAGTGATGCTACAAAGTTTGCCTGTGCTTTTGTAGAGTGAGTCCTTATTCCATGTCGGGGAGGCGGATGTGCCAACTGATAAAGTAGTATACAAACACAAATCTACTTAAAAGGTTCTCTGGGAGGAAATAGCGTGTTCTCAGACTCATTCCACTACAGCAACAATCTAGGTGACTTTCTGATCTGTTTCATTCTCTGTGAGTAAAATGCCAAAGCTCTTCTCATCTCAAGGAAATGAAGACTTCTCTTTCCATTCAAAGCTTGGGGCTTCAGAAATTACACGGATAAGTGAACAGATTGATTAGTGTGAAATTCTGAAACTACTTTGGAGGTGAATTTTGGGTACAGTTGTAGAGAAACTTTGTTGTTATGGACTACTGTGTATGGGCAGGGGCGTGTCTGCCATTAGCATCCTAAGTTTTACCCTTCTAGCTGAGGTGATGGCAATTAGGAAGGTTATCTTCACTGGCAGATAAGACATTGAACATGTAGAGAGGGGTTCAAAGGGTGAATTAGTCAGTGCAGAAAGTTAAGAGGCTTTCTTTGTTACTGGTGGGAAGATTCTGATTAAACTTTTTAGGAACCTAGACATTACTGGGTGAGTAAAGACAGAATATCCCTCTGTTGGTGGGTGATGCACTGATTTCCACCAAGTGAACCTGTAGGGAGTTAAGGGAAAGACCTATGGTCTTGCTGAGCCCATACAGAGAAACATTTCCACTTGACTAAAGAACTTTTTTGGTGAAGTCTTTTCTGCTATTATTAAGAACACTTTGCACAGCTTCAGAGAAGGAACATTCTAGGTTCAACACCCATCCAAATATCAAGCTTTGAGATGAAAAGCACCTGAGTTGGGGTGTCTGATCGTACCATTCTCATGCATCTAGAGATCCAGAAAGGGCAGAATGCTGATGAGTGGGCAAGTTGACATTTGTAGGAGATCCGGGAACCAGAACTGTCTGAGCCATTTGATTGTGATGAAGATGACTTGTGATCCACCCTGTTGAATTTTCCAAAGAGCCCGAAGTAGCAGCGAGATGGTAGGAAAGTCATGGTTCAAATGGTCTTTCCAAGGGAGTAGCAGATAATCACCTCTCAGGACAGGCCTTGAGCTCCCCAGGTGCAGTATATATTGCATTTCCTGTTTGTCTGGTAGGTGAACAGGTCCCAAGCAGAGGTTCCCCACTGAGTGAAGATGTTGTTCATCATTGAAACATGTAATGCCCACTCATGGTTAATGGTGAAGTGCCCACAGAGGATGTCAGCCTGTGAATTCTTGTCTACTGGAAGGTGCACTGCTGATAGGGTGATATACTTCCTGATACACCAATTCCATAAGTTGACCGCTTCTGTATACAAGGAGGATCTCATCTTGAGAATGGTCCTAAAGAGGAATGGGAAAGAGGGCTTTGAAGGAAGTGGGGACAAAAACTTGATGGTATAGCTGGAATGGATGATATCCAATACCCACTTGTTTACTGTTATTGCCCTTCAGATGGGAAGAAAAAAAGTCCCAGGTGGCCACCAAAGAGGATTTGGGGATCAGGTGGGGATGGCATAAAAATTGGTTTGAAAACTCCCGAACATCTTGTCAAAAGTACCTCCTGGCCAGGGGAGCATGGGTTGATATGGGAGACGCCAGGTAACATGGTCTTTGTACCTTCTGTCTCTTACTGGGTAGTTCATAAGAGCATTGGTGGTAAAATGCTTGTGGCCAATGTACAGGGAGATCTCCCCAGCCTGAGTCCAACTGAGGCCTCATTGCTTTTTCCATGTGACGTTTCTTAAGCCAGAGTTCTTGCGCCTATAAGTCCAGATGGGAAAGGAGTGACAGATATTGCACTTAGCAGAGATATGAGCTTCTCAGAGGCAACAAAGGCAGTACTGGTGTTCGTCACTAACTGAGAAAGGGCAGGGACAAGAGGCAGTTTTTAAAACCTGGTGTCCCGGGCATAATCTAAGTCCCATTCCGGGGAGGTTAGGGAGTTCCATTACTAAATATAGTATAAAAACGACCAACACTAACTATGCTGAAGTAAAATAACTGTTTAAAACTTTGCATGCAGCATTGCTGTAGCCATCTTCGTTCCAGGATATTAGGGAGACAAGGCGGGTAAGGTAATGTCTTTTATTAGACCAACTTCTGTTGATAAAGGAGACAAGCTTTCAAGTTTACGTAGAGCTCTTCTTCCGTTTGTTTAAAACAGCTTGTTTAAAACTCTTAAATATTTACAGACTTGAAGACAAAAAGGAGCAGCTCTGGACACTGGGAGGATGCTGACTCAGGCCAGGAGGTGGTAAGAAGGAACTAGAGAGGCAGTGGGTCCACACCACCCCTTGTACCCTCGACACAGAACATGAGAAGAGCAAGGTCGAGTGTGCAGGCACAGACCAATGGACACTACTTGCAAGAATTCTCCAGTCTCAGACACATGGAAAGGATGTGTGCCCACAGTACAATACAGATAGAGACCAGCACTTGATGAAGAATTTGCCTTTTTAATTTTTAAATGAAAGCTGATATTTTCACCCAGCCACCTCCCTTCAGGAGCTGGTGCTTTAAGAAAAGACACCAAATATTGCAAGAGTCACAACAAAAATCATGGAAGCTGGCAACGTTCAGTGTCTGCAACAAATGACTTTGTTACATACTCCTTCCTACTAGGCTGTTAGCCATCCTTAACTGTCATGAACAAAAACTAGCAAAGCTGAAACATACCAAGTCATACTGCCCTATCTCCATATTAAACTGAGACATTAGCATCGTAGCTGAAACACAGGTCCCAAGACTGAAGATGCATTGTAGCACGGGCAAAACTAAGGGGATCCATAACAAACAAGCCTGCAGCAGGTAACGGGTGACATTGTCTGCTGCATTCCAACCTCCTTGAGGAGCACAAAGCCCAAACCAGCCAAATCTAGCCAGCTGAGAAAGCTTCAGAACTGGGGGATCTTGAGAGCTGGCAGAGAGTCAGCGTACTCAATGCTGGTGAACAAGGTGCATTGGAATATATCAGAGGTGTGGAGAGAGAACACTTTGCTCTAGCTATCACCAGCTAGCATGTGGCATAGTCCGTCCTCTACCCCCTCCTGGTTGCTGTATTCTATGCTAGGGCTGTTGTTGGGGCTTAGCCAAACAAATAACCAGAAAGTGGAGACTTGGCACAGCAGAAAATCCGGGCAAGAGTCTGCACGCCGGACAATAATGGCTGTTCTAGCTGACTTGTGAGTTGCGTTATCATTGGATAAGGACGCATCATTTGGCTAGGAACAGTAAATCAACTTCTCTGCAGAACTCAGAAAACTTGGAATAGGGCCACGTTTCCAAAAATGGGTCAGTAATATATTCCTATCCGACAGTTAAAGATTCAATAAATGCCTGCAAATCAAAAGGATTTACTCCAGAAAGGAAGTTTGAAATATCATGTCACCCATAACTTTGCTCCTGGAAATGGAGTCTTTGGTTCAAACAAACAAATAAAGGGTAGCACTATCAACAGATAAGGCCCTAAAGGCAAACCTCCTGCACCCATGCAAAGAGTTCAGTAAAATCTTAAAGTTTCATACATATTTTGACAAAAATAAAGCTAGATTATGTGGACAAGGGACCTGGAAAAGTGCTGTAGTTTTATCTGTTTGAATGTTAGCTAAGTGGAATTTATGTCTTTGTGTTGCAGAGGATTCAGAGTTTCTTAGTAGATGGACAGAAAGTTATTCTATAAAAATTATATTGCAACACAATGTCATGTTACAGTTGAGCTGTGGGCCCAGACTTGCAGGTCTACTCTATGTCTAAGACAAAACACTTTCAATATGTATTGCAGCCACCTCACTAATGGAATTTAAGGACCATTTCCACTCTAAAGAGATCCACAACACTACTTTAAAATTATCAAGATGCTCTGGTCCCAGGAAACAATGACTATCTTCTTTTAAACACAAAGGTGATCTAGAGAGCAATTATTTACTCTTCTAGTAAAAAAAGACAAAAATCTACAAAAACGAGTATTTTCCCTACCTAAACCATTTATTTCACAGTTCTAGGTACCGTCTATCTGCTTCTCAGATGAGTTTTTCGTAAGTATGCTTGCAGGAATTTGTTTAGCTTCTTAAGATGTGGCATAAAAGAACAGGTAAGAACTAAATCTCAATAAAAGGAGAAAGATAGCTAGTGTGGCTCTGCAGTGCAAAAATCAACTCTGTACAATTTAGCAAATTGAATTAGCCTGGTCTCAAAGACCTTTGAAAAATACTGATCCCAGAGTTATCTTCAGGGAGATACTTCCTAGATAAACATTTACCACTGTCCCAGACACGGCTATTATTCAATAACAAATGTTCGACACCAGAAGTGCCCACTTTAACAAGCTGTATCTGTCATAGGGCAGCCCGGCTTGGCATGCCCTCCTATTACAGGCTGCAGTATGACAGGCACACAGTCCTGCCTGGACTTTTCCTCTCAGGTGATCCAACAACTTAACTTCAGGCTTTCTTGTCACAATGCTACCTATCCTTAGGGCTGATTTATTACAACAACATAGTCCAAATAATTCATAACAAAAGTCCCAAAAGTATGGTCCATTTCTCATCCCAGTGTAGTCATTAAAACTCAAGACGTCTTGTACCTTGATGCCCCACATACTGGTGCCTTCAACCAAGCCCAGACTCTGATGGTCCTCTCCTGTCCTTATACCAGGACAGCCACCCCAGCCCTTCCCAGCAGGAATCTCCACAGTTTCTGTGCTGGGAACATTCTTGCTGGGGGGCATCCCTCTCCCCGGGCCTCTCATATTTCACTGGGTCCAGCTTTTTGGTCCTGGAGATGTCAGTGGGTAAACTCCTCTGCTGCTCCCTTGCCCTCAGCCCTCTCTGGCCCTGGGTCTCAGATGCCAGTCAGCAAACCCCTCTTGTTGTTCTCCTGCCTTCTCCCAGGAACCACCTTCTATTTCCTTCTGGGACTCTCAGTCTCCTGATCTCTGGCAGCTCTCATCTGCCCTTCCTGACTGAACCAGTTTGCTCTGACTCAGTGGGACTCCCTCTCACTGAGTCTCTCTCTGATCCTTTACAGCCCTTTGTGCTGGCCTGCCCTCTCAATTGGCTAAATAGGAACACCTACTCTTGCACAAGAGTTGGACCTACTGGGACCAACCATCCTGTGACATACCCCTTGCTAAAGAACAAAACAAAACAAAAAACAAAAAACAAAAACAACCCCCCGCAAAACCCTGCCTCTCACAAGACCCCTCTTGGGCCACTCTCACCCCAAAACCAAAAACCCATCCCCCACAAACATATTGCATAAAACATTCCTTATAATACTCCAGGGCCCGACCCAAACTTTCCCATATCAATCCAACAAAACAAATATTCCCCATAAACACTGCACGAAAGACATTCCTTGTAAATTTATGCACATCGCAGAAAGGTTCCCCAAATTTCCTCACAGTTCCTAAAACCAGTCCTAGATTGAGCAAGTCTCTTACTCGGTTCTCCTTGGTCTTCTGTGGTGTGGCCAGCCACGACCCCCTGGCCTCTGCTGCGCTGTATTCCTCTTGCCAGAGGCTAGTCAAAATGCCCACATTTTCCACTCTAATGTCATATGGCAGCCCTGTCTGGAGCACCCTCCTGCTGTAAACCACGGCATGACAGTCACACCTGTCTCAGTTTCCCTCCTTCAGAGTCCCCAAAAATAGTCCAATAGTCTTTCTGAGTGCAGTCTTTGTGGGGTTAATTTATTACAAATGAAAGCCCTGTGCACACAAGTCCCAACATCACAATCCAGACAATACACCAAATGCAGATCTGGCATCCCTCCCCACACCACTCTCCAGCATAGCCTCTCTTTCCCTCTGTCTCCAGCTCTCTGGTTCCAAGAAGCAGCAGGCATCTCCCACTGCAGTTCTCAGCCTTCAGCCCTCTCCAGTCTTCTCTGGTCTTGGTTCTCTCTGGCTCAGGAAGAACAGCTGGCTAGCCCTTCCACTGGATTGCTAACCCTCATCCTTTTTCAGCCTCCCAGCACTGGGTCTGGCTCTTGAAAGTTAGTAGGCTAATCCCTCCACAGGCTCCTATGTCTCAGCCCTTTTCAGCCTCCTGGCACTGGCTCTTCAGTTCAGGAAGGTCAGCCGGCTATCCCCTCCCATGGATTTCCTGATACTTCTCCTTTCTTCCAGGGAGGGCCTACAGTGAGCCTTCTACTCTCTGTAGTTTTCCCCAGAGACCTCCTCCAGTCTCCTGACTTTTCCTGATTGACTCTCACCAAGGCTTCCTCTCCCTCAAATTCTGCAGCCCCTGAAAACCCTCCTAATTGGCCAAACTGAGAGCACCTGTTCTGGCACAGGGGAGCTGGATTTACTGGGGCTGGGCACCCGATGACAATGTCTTAATGCATTTCCATAGTGTCCCAACTGCATCAAATTGAAGGCATATGAGTCTCATGGTCATAGGTGATTGCTTGCAAAGGAAAAATTCACCTACATCAAACATGACAAGCACACAGTTCTTATTACATGGTCTCCTTTCAACAAATAGGCTAGGCCGAAATGCTGAAGCCAACCACCGCTTCCAGATCCACAAACCTTTAACTCCTTCCAGCTTCTCTAGGACTCATATTTAATACACTACCTTTATTTCTTCCTCCTATAATGCCCTGAAGCTATTAAGAAACAATGCCATGTGAAGAACATACTAAATATCTAGGATTCAAACACTACTCTGACATTGGTAGGTATTATCTATGTTTCTGAGCCTACATCGATGAACTATGGGCCTAATCCAACTCCCACTGAAGTCACTGGGAATCTTTCTTCTGAATTCATGGGAGTTCAGTCATACCGTATATTTGTGTATCTAGTCAGCTTTGAATTTAATAAAAATGGTCTTTTTTTATAACTCAAGTTTCACTCCTGTTAAGTAAAGATAATAATTAATGAAATACTTTCCAGGAATTTCTGAGTTTCTATGTTAATGTATCACTCATATTATTAGATGAATGTATACTTATGGAATTTAATTCAGATGAATGAAATGGATGTGATTTCAACAGACAATACTATATGAGATATAATACAGACAGATTTTTCAACTTCCTTCTTGCAGAAATACTGAAATTGCTTGTGTGACAAATTAAGCTTTTTTTTTTTTTTTTTTTTTTTTTTACTGTTTTTGGTTTTGTATTAACAAAATTCTTAATGCATTTGAATTTTCATGCTGAGAAATTAAAACTAGTATGCTCATATTAGTGTTTAAGTATACATACATGTATTTGCACTCATCAAAGAGACTTCAGTGTGGGATTTACCTCCCTGCCAGAGGGCAAATAAATACCACCAAGGAACAAAGGCCCTTTTCCCTGGTGGAGCTGACATTGGGAAACATGCCAACACATTATCCTCAGGATTATAAGACTGAAATTAGAAAATGTAAATATTTTCTAAAAATACAGAAGTGGAGAGTACAGCATGCACTAACCATCATTTGCATACAAATTCACTGCATAAATATTTGAAACGTGACCAGCTGGTAACAGATGTGAAAAGGAATTCCGAGGCATATATGAGATTTAAATAATTGAACTGATTAGTTGATAATAAGAGCATCCTCCTGCATTTAGGGTCAGATTCTGCTCTCTTACACCCGTGCAGCCCAATGCAGCTAATGACATTGCCCAGGAGGCAAGAGAGGGCAGAAATTGACTCATACTGTGTAATACCTTTTGTCCAAAGGATCTAAGGTGGTTTACAAATTCCTAGGTATGTGAGCTGGGTCCACTGATTTCAATGGGACTACTCACAGGCAGGGGTGAAAGTGGGCCAGTAAAAAGTAACTGCCGGTACTGGCCCGTTCGCAGCACCGCCGCAGCAAAGAGCCCTGCTTAAAGCGCTGGTTTAACGTCTTGCCCCGACGGGTGGGGGCAAAATGGGCAGCTGCTCCAGGGTCGGTGATTTAAAGGGCCTGGGGCTCCCAGCCACTGCCGCTACCGCAACAGCGGCCGGAGCCCCGGATGGCGTGGGCCAGGCAGTGCAGATGGGCTGGCTGGGGAGGCTGACCCCCGCCTCAGCCCTGCCCCTTCCAGTGGCCCAGATCTGGGCCCCTGTACCGGTAGGTGTATAATGTTACTTTCACCCCTGCTCACAGTTATAAACTTAAGCATGTGTGCACTGTTTGCACAATTGGGGCATATATCATGGTGGATTGCTTAAATCACCAAGTGGAAAGCCTCAATTTAAATCACTGATTTCATTCAACTTTTCCATTTTTACTTCAGTTATTTTCTAAAGAAAGCTGCATTCTCATTGGTTGATATAATTATTAACACACGTTGATTTACAACTAAATAGAGCCTTTACACTAGATTTGGTACATCTTTTTGCTACCTAGGTGCACTATAACTATATACATTTATTTAAGCAATTATATAGCATAATATTTTCAGATTCTATTAATTGTACATTTTTAATATGTTAGAAAATGGTGAATGATATAATACTTATTAACTAGATAAACTTTTTGCTCATATTTGTGTCAAGCTGCATTAGGATGGTAACTGGAATTTCATTAAACACACAAAAAAAATATACAATTTATTTTAATTAAACAAAACAAGCCCTTAATACAGCAGGACATATTGTGCCATATTCATAAAGCTCGATCTCAAAAGTTAGATATTTTTCCTGATTCTTTCTTTATACAGAAAAGCAGTCTTTAACTCAAAGATTCTGATAGATGCTCATGGATTCAGCATATTTATTTTTTATTTAAATGTTTTGAGAGATTATAATAAATTTACCCCTCAACATCTTTTGATTAAACTCAGATTTCATTTTAAACGGGTTTATTTTTTAAAAGGAAAATATAATTTAAATAAAAAAACCAAAGTAAATAAAGTCAGATGCTTTTTTTTTTTTAATGGATTTTAATCCACCATGGCATAACTATAGAACACTTCATCTACCACTGAAATGTACCAGTGTTGCTGGATAGTAACACTACTCAACAGTTTAGGACTAGAGGTAAAACGGCAAAGAGAATTTAGGGAGGCAGAATATTTACTGGCTGCTTTTCCAGGAATACTACAAAAGCATTTTAGTTCATGGTGCTCTGCTGGCTACTTGGAATGATTACTTGTTCAGAAATGACTTGAATGGAATCAGAATGGGTATCCTTCTGAAGTCAGTATTTCCCAGTACTTAGCATGTAATGATACCTGAAACACTGTAGTCCTTTGCTTACAACAGGCAATAACTATGAAATGTATGTGATTTCTATTACAAATTTTGACTTTTTAATGGAAACCACTGCAGGACAACCAACTGTTTCTGCTATCACCCGTACAAAGATACTGGAATCATGATTATGGTGCGTCTTTGATAACGTGACAGCTCCACACACTATGGTGCCTACAAATTTCTTGGCATGGTGCTTCTTAAAATATTACTCTCTCTTTTAAGTGGCCTACCCCTTAAGTTACATATTTATATAAATCTCACTCTCCATATCTCAAGTTTTTTTTAACCATTGCCCACCTCAGTAGTGTCTGAATGTCTTCCATGTAAAATAGACTGGCAGGACTGAAGTCCTCAGTAACGGATACTGGCTGTGACCCAGAATGAAATCCTCTGAGCAAACACTGGGAGACCTTTCATCCTGTCTGGCACCACAATGAACAACTGCGTTGACTTGCGAAATGGCTTAGTCTTGTCGAGCTACAAGTCAAACGCCCTCCTGATGTCCAAGGCGTGCAATTTGCGCTCCTCTTCTGATTTAAGAGGCTTTGGAAAGAAGACCGGTAAGTATATGTCTTGCCTGGTATGAAACTGTGAAACTACCTTGGGCAGGAATGCTGGGTACGGCCGCAGCTAGACCTTGTCCTTGTAGAACATGGTATAGGGCGGCTCTGAAATAACTGCCCTGATCTCAGAGATCCTATGGGCAGACGTTATGCGACCAGGAAAAAAACTTTCCAGGAGGAGGAGGAGAGGGAGCAGGAAGCTATAGACTCGAAGGGAGGACCCATAAGCCGTGACAACACAAGGTTCAGGTCCCAGGGAGGGACAGGATCCCTGACATGCGGGTAGAGCTCCAGACCTTTCAAAAACCAGACTGTCATGTTGTGAGTAAAGACTGACCTACCCTGGAGTGGAGGGTGGAAGGTCAAAATAGCAGCCAAGTGGACTTTGATTGGACAGCCCTTGGAGCTTGAGGTGTAGAAGATAGTCCAGGATAACCGACAATGAGGCACATGAACCTCTTCCACTTGGCGAAGTAGGTTGCTCTGGTGGAGGGCTTTCTGCTACCCAACAAGACTTGTTGGATCCAGGCCGAGCATTCCCATTCTTCTGCATTTAGTCATTCAGAAGCCACGGTGTCAAGTGCAGTGCCGCCAGGACCGCATGCAGAAGATTGCCATGGTTCTGGGACAGCAGGTCCGGGCAGAGGAAGCAGCAGTGGGGCAGCTACCAAAAGGTCTGTCAGCATGCCAAACCAGTGCTGCCAAGGGCACACAGGGGCTACCAGGATTACCTTTGCCTTGTCCTGTTTGATCTACATAAGTATCTTGTGGATTAGCAGCACTGGCAGGAAGGCGTACACCAGAGCCGCCGACCATGGGAGCAGAAAGGTGTCCGACAAGGAGCCCCAGTCCAATCCGCGGAATGAGCAGAACATATGGTATTTCCTGTTCTGATAGAATGTGAAAAGGTCCACCTGGGGAGTCCCCCCACCTCCGGAACATCACACTGACCACCTCTGGGTGGAGCGACTACTTGCGGCGAGATGAGACGGTCCTGCTGAGGCAATCTTCTACCATGTTCCTGGCCCCGGGAAGATGCGCAGCTACCAGATGGACAGCACGCTACACACACAAGTCCCAAAAGCGGAGAGTTTCTTGGCAAAGGGCTGACAACCTGGCTCCACCCTGCCTGTTGATATAATACATTGCAGCGATATTGTCTGTCAGGACCTTCACCACCTTACCCTCCCTATGGGGCAGGAAAACCTGGCAGGCCAAGTGAACCGCATTGAGCTCCGACGTTTCTGTGGAGGGACAGATCATCTTGCAACCAGCGACCTTGTGTGCTGAGCTCGCCCAGCCCAGGTCTGAGGCATTGGAAACCAGGGTCAGCGACGGGGATGGGGCCGCAAAGGGAACTCCCTCCAACACCTAATGGGGCTCAACCACCACTCCAGGGATCATCAGATGTGAACTGGCACTCAGATTACTTGGTCTAGATTGTGACTGGTGGGAATGAACCAGACCAAGGCTCCTCTGCACCTGTTCCAGAGATCTGCCCTTGATGAGCCAATCATCGACATAGGGGTAGACCTGAACCCCTCGATGCGTGAGGTATGTGGCCACTGGTACCATACATTTTGTGAATACCCTCGGGGCAGAAGAGAGACCAAAGGGCAGAACCATTAACTGGAAATGGCACCCGCCCACCACAAAATGGAGGAATCCTCTGTGACCTTGGAAGATGGAGATATGGAAATAAGCATCCTTCGGATAGAGGGTGGCGTATCAGTTTCCCAGATCCAGGGAGTGGATGATGGAAGCCAGGGAGACCATGAGGAACTCCAACTTTTTGAGAGAACTGTTGAGGCGCTGCAGGTCCAGAATGCATCTTAGACCCCCTTTTGCTTTCAGGATTAGGAAATAATGGGAGTAGAAGTCTTTTCCCCTCATGTCCCAAGGGACCTCCTCCACTGCCCCCAGCTGCATGAGGTATCAACCTCTTGAATGAGGAGTTGCTTGTGAGAAGGGTCCCTGAAGAGGGATGGGGAAAGGCGGCCAAAAGTTGCAGGGTGTAGCCCCAAGATACAATCTCTAGCACCCAATGGTCTGACGTGACCCATGATCAGGGCAAACAGTAGGGATGAAGATGGTTGAGGAAAGGACAAGCTGGATCTGGGGAGCTGACTGGGGCATCGCTCTCGAGCACACCCTCAAAACAAGCGCTTCTAGCCCATGTGAGGTTTCGATGGGCCGAGTTGCGCAGGAGGAGGAAGGGCGGCGATGACTAAAACTCGTGTCTCTATCCCTTCTCTTTTCAGTCCCCGGTCGATACTGCCAAGGGCTTGGTGGCAGGGGCAGCTGGAACTGCTTCCTCACTGATTGCAGCATACGCAGACACAGGGAGTGAAGGGTGGCCAAGTGTCCTTCAGTCCGTGCAGCCTCTGCATCAGTCTGCTCTGCGAAGAGCCCATTCCCATCAAAGAGAAGATCCTGGGTCGAGGTCTGCATTTCCTGGGACAGGCCAGCGGTCTGAAGCCAGGAGATGCACCTCATGACCACCACTAACGCGACCACCCTAGCTGCTGAATCAGCTGCGTCCCATGCAATTGGAGGGAGCACCTTGCAGACGTCATACCCTCCTCCTAGAGCCCTGAATTCCTGGGCCAAGTCCTGGGGCTGGGAGTCCTTGAACTTACGGAGGTAGTCTCATAAGTTGAAGTTGTACCTCCCCAAGAGAGCCTAGTGGTTAACCACCTGGTACCGAAGGCTGACCATTGAATAAATCTTTCTTCCAAAAAGGTCCAGCCTCTTAGCCTCCTTATTTTTGGGAGTCGAACTGGTTTGCCTGTCTGTCCTTCTTGTTGGCTGCCAAGATGACCAGTGAGGCCGAAGAAGGGTGGGTATACAAATATTCAAAATCCTTGGCTGGGATGAAATACTTTTTCTCGGCCCTCTTGGAGGTGGGAGGCATGGAAGAAGGAGATTGCCAAAGGGCTTTTGCTATTTTTATGACCCCATCCGGCAGCGCAACATGGGCAGGGGTAGAGGCTGAGAGCATATTAAACAGGGTGTCCGCCTGTTAGGCCATTGCCTACATTTCCAAGCCCAAGTTTGTACCCACCCTACAAAGCAGGGCCTGATGTTTTTTAAAATAATCTTGCAGGCTGGCACGAGAAGGTCTTGCCACTGCCTCATCCGGGGACGATGGGGGAGGAGGATTTTGGGGTGGGCGCTCGCTCCTCTACTCCACCCTCTGAGTGCACCTCCGTGTACTGAGCTCGGTGCAGCCGGTTACTGCTCTGAGGCCGCAGCCGAGGAATAGACTGACGGAGGCATTGGAATCACAGGCATGCCCCGCACGCTACAGTAGGGCCATCGCGCTGGCCACTGGCCTTGCTGCCACGACAACATCGCAGAGGTTGATGCAGCCTCAGGTGCCCAATCGCACCAGTACTGTCGAGGTGAAGGGCTGAGCTCCCTTTCCGTACCAGATGAATCACCTTCCTGTGACCACAGAGGGGCTGTCGAAGCTTGCGTCTGGTGGCTAACTGGAGATGCGGGAGACCAATGCCTCGAGTAGGAGGACTGGTAATGGGGCTGAGGGATTGGTACCCCGATGGAGACTGCTCCCACCATCTGGGAGATGGGGATCTGTGCTGAGAAGACAGACGGCGGGAGGATGTTCGGTGCTGGCGATACGGTGACAGGTGCCTTCCTGTAGGCGACCCATGTCAAGAGGGCGGAGACTGTGAGTGTGATGCCAGCGATACACGGTGTCCCACAGAAGACAGTGACCTGGGGCCTGGAGACGGAGAGTGCTGTCTCATCTCCAGAGATGGGAGTCATTTGTCCGCCCCCTGGGGGGTCTTTACGGCTGGCTTGCCCTTGCTGGGAGCCTTTGCCGTGACCTGCGACACACGTGGTGCCAGCGGTGCTGGTAGAGCCCTCTGTTCTCTGGGTGCTAGCAGAGCCTGGAAGATGCGACACTTGTCCTTGCCCTGTGATTCCCCCACGCACTTGAGGAGGCTGCTATGGGGGTCATTAACAGGCATAGGCCTGTTGCAGTCAGAGCAAGGCTTAAAACCCGGAGATCAGGGCTTGCCCCACCTGGGGCGAAGTCCCTGCTGGGACTCTATCTCTAACTACACTACTTAACAACTACTTACTAACTATGGTAAACAAACTATTTACAAGGCCTTAACGCCTGAAGACTGAAGTAGAAGAACTGCTAACCCTTGCAAGGCAAGGGAAAGGTGCTCTGACTAACCACCACGCCATGGGTAGTAAGAAGGAACTGAGAGGGCTGGCAGCACCTAATATACTGATGCATGAGTGCGGCACTCAAAAGGGCGCCACTGCCAACCCTACAGATACTGCAAAGGCAAAAATCTCTGACAGCCGCACACGTGGGAGTGCGCACACCTAGAATGGAATCAACATGAGCAAGCACTCGAAGTAGAAGTGAAAAGTAGATATGTTACCTCCGTATTTGCAGTACTTCCTACTACTTACTATAGGGAATACCTAGAGAACACTGAGAATAGCTCTATTTGAAGTGATTGTTAAGTTTTTAAGGACAGCCACTGTATCATTGGTACAGAACTTAACCATCTTGTTATACTGCATAGTTTTTTTTTAAACTTCAGTGTAGTGACAACCCTACAACCACCTCCCCATTTCTTCACCCACTGTAAAACCTTGTGACCCATCTAGATTCTCTACTGTCTACCTATCCCTCCTTTTGAAGTGCTCTGTTCCATTTTTCTTTCCAAAACTCATTCTTTTTCTCCTTCCCCACTCTCATCCCACTTCTCTCCCACCATTAGATCCTCCTTAACATTGCTAAAAACAACGTTACCTTATTCTGCAGCTACAGTACTTGTAAGGATGTTGTTTGTGTGTGTAAGCCAAGTCCTTGTTACATACATCTATGGTTCCATAGGCTAGGATTTTCCCTAGACATGCACTTCATCCTGGGACATCATTCAGAAGGGAAATCCCTGATCCGCAGAGACTGAGATAGAGCAACACACCAGGCTCACATGTAAAGATGTAGTGGTGGTAAGTATACATTTTAATACATCTAACATACTCACATTTTCTTTTGGTGGTGGCATCAAGCAGAAAGGACTGAAGGATTGTTTACACCACAAAGTTGCACCACTAAAACTTAAGATGTGAATTTAAACCAATATAGTTAAGCCAGTGCAAAAGGCTGTGTGGACACTTCCATTCTGGTATAAGGATGGCTTATTTTGGTTAGCTTACGTCATTAAGGAACCAGTTTAACTAAACTAAACTAAGCTACTCAAACCAGAATAAGAACATACACACACCCTTTTGCAACAGTTTAATTAAATTGGTTTAAAAACTGATTCAGGTTACACCAATGCAGCTTTCTCATGTAGACAATTCCTCAGAAATGACGTTATTAACAAGAGTGGGGAAGTGCTATGGAAGTACCCAGATATGCAGCTGGGTTGAGGAAAAGGAGAAGAGAGAAGATGCCTTAACCAAACCAGTTGCACTCCCATTGAGAATGTGGCTCAGAAAAGCCAGGAAGGTCCCCTTCCTTCAAAACAATCTCTACCCTATGCCCTATTAACATGATGCCTGTTTTGTCTTTATTCCGAGGTTACAAGGGCCTAGGGGATTGAGTAATACTGATTAATGGTGTCTCAAGTTTGGAAGATTCAAGCTATAATTATGGTATTATCTTTTCAAAAGAGCCAGGTGCACAAACCCTGCTCAAATCTACTTCATTTTCAACCCTTCTTGGCTAAGTAATTTAATTCAAAATACTAAGTTTATAATTCATAATCTAATATCGCTTGATTAGCTTCCATCTCTCCTGGTATTTAAAGCCCTTTATGGGATTAGCCCTAGCAACCTGAGAGATCATAACACCAGGACACCAGAGATATAGATAAAGTTTTATAGTGTTTCAACCAGTATTTTAAAGGGATGCTGATAAACTTGAGAGGCACCAAGATATTCTTACCTGAAAAATATATAAAGCACTGTAAAATGGCATTGTAAACCATCTCAGTCTCCAAAGATTTACACTCTATTGTTTGTACCTGGAGTATTTTCTAGCAAGGGGGAACGAAGCATAGCAATAGTAGTGGGAGACCCAAACTCCACAATGCTCATGTAGGCTGATCGGTGTCTCTTTTCTTGAGTTAAGGCCACACACCCATTGCAAAATATCTCATGTTGAGTTGGGCAGAGAAGAGAATGGGAGGCTCTCCATGGTGGTTCAAACCAAGTAGTGTCCATCAGGCAGTCTCTATCTGGGAATATGGTTACTCCATCTACTGAACTCCTGCAGCTTCCAGCCATATCAGTGTGGAAGCTCCCCTGAGACTTTTTTCTTCTTCCAGTGTAGTTTCTTCTCCCCAGGTACCTTTCAAGAGTATCTTAACCCTCTTTAGCTTGACAGTGCACTCAAATCTAAAAATAAAATATTTAATAGGGCTGTCAAACGATTAAAAAAATAATTGTGATTAATCGCGCTATTAATCGCGCGAATACTATTTATTTTTACAAGTCCACTCAGTCCTACTTCTTGGTCAGCCAATCACTCAGACAAACAAGGTTGGTTACAATTTGCAGGAGATAATGATGCCTGCTTCTTGTTTACAATATCACCTGAAAGTGAAAACAGGCATTTGCATGGCACTGTTGTAGCAAGATATTTACGTGCCAGATGCGCTAAAGAATCGTATGTTCCTTCATGCTTCAACCACCATTCCAGAGCACATGCTTCCATGCTGATGATGGGTTCCGCTTGATAACGATCCAATCAGTGCAGACCGACACATGTTCATTTTCATCTTCATCATCTGAGTCAGATGCTACCAGCAGAAGGTTGATTTTCTTTTTTGCTGGTTTGGGTTCCGTAGTTTCTGCATCAGAGTGTTGCTCTTTTAAGACTTCCAAAAGCATGCTCCACACCTCGTCCCTCTCAGATTTTGGAAGGCACTTCAGATTCTTAAACCTTGGGTCGTGTGCTGTAGCTATTTTTAGAAATCTCACATCGGTATCTTCTTTGAGGTTTGTCAAATCTGCTGTGAAAGTGTTCTTAAAACGAACATCGGAACATCATCCGAGACTGCTATAACATGAAATATATGCAGAATGCGGGTAAAACAGAGCAGGAGACATACAATTCTCCCCCCAAGGAGTACAGTCACAAATTTAATTGACACGTTATTTTTTTAATGAGCAACATCACCATAGAAGCATGTCCTCTGGAATGGTGGTCAAAGCATGAAGGGGCATAAACATATCTGGCATGTAAATACCTTGAAACACTGGCTACAAAAGTGCCATGTGAACACCTGTTCTCATTTTCAGGTGACATTGTAACTAAGAAGCAGGCAGCAGTATCTCCCGTCAACGTAAACAAACTTGTTTGTCTTAGTGACTGGCAGAATAAGAAGTAGGACTGAGTGGTCCTGTAGGCTCTAAAGTTTTACACTGTTTTGGTTCTGAGTGCAGTTATGTAACCAAAAAAAATCTGCATTTGTAAGTTACACTTTCACGATAAAAAGACTGCATTTCAGCACTTGTATGAGGTGAACTGAAAAATACTATTTCTTTTCTTTATCATTTTTATAGTGCATATATTTGTAATAAAAAATAATAATATGAAGTGAGCACTGTACACTTTGTATTCTGTTTTGTAATTGAAATCAATATTGAAAATGTAGAAAAACATCCAGAAATATTTAATAAATTTCAATTGGTATTCTATTGTTATGAGTGCGATTAATCACAATGAATTTTTTAAATCATGATTAAATTTTTTGAGTTAATCATGTGAGTTAACTTCGATTAATTGACAGCCCTAATATTTAATAAACTATAGTGCTGTCATTCGGGCCAAAATTTTCAAACTTGAGTGCCTAAAGTCAGGCTCCTAAATCTGTATTGAGGCATTTGCTTTTCAAAGGTAGTGAACACCCACAAATCCCATTGAGGTTAATGGGCACTGCAGGTACTCAACACTTCAGAAATCAGGCATTGTTATTTAGTTGCCTAAATAGGGATATAGGGTTCTATTTTTAAGGCTCCCAGGTTTTGAAAATTTGGGCCACTGTGGTTTATTCCATCTCATCTATTTTTTTATTGTTCTAAATGTTTTTCCAGTTTTCCTACCTTTCCCCCAACCCTAGTAATTTCTTCCCCACCTGTTTCTCTCGGGCAGTGGTTCTCAATTTGTGGGCCGCATCCAAATACTACTTGTATGGCCCTGAGGACGTCACATGGACCACAGCTCTGTGCTGAGGTTGAGAACCACTGCTCTGGGCCGCAGGTTGAGAACCACTGCTCTAAGCCTATGTTTTGGCCACTTACATTTCATCAGTATTACTACCTACTGTTCTAATCTTAGCAAGTTATTTTGATTCAGAGTGTCTCCCTCTATTACTGCCTACCTGTCTCTTTTCCCAACAGCATGTTTCTAAGCAGGCTAGATCTCATCATCTCTGTTTCCATGTACCTCGTTCTCATGTTTTTTCTCTGTCTAGCTCCTTTCCTTTCTACTTCCTAGTCTCTCATTACCAGCTATGTGCAACAAGAAACAACAACTCAGATGCTATATCTACACTTGCCATTTAAAGTGCAAAATATCCCTTTTTTGCACTAAAACCGTGGGAGCGTCTACACTTGTTAATGACTTTTTGCAGTGAAACTCAGAAGTTTCACCGCAAAAAGAAAACCACCTTCACGAGAGGCATACAGCTCTTACTGCTGTTCTTTTTGCACTGTTATGAAAGTAAAGTCATGTTCTACCAGTGTAAACACCTTTTGGCCACCAAAGGATATCCCACAGTTCCAAAAGGGACCACTCTGGCCAGCATCTCCGCTGCTCTGACCGTCCCTCCCACTGTAAGCCCCGGGAAGTTTGAAACACCCTGTCCCTTTGCTTGTAGATGTGGCAGGGAAAGCAGCCAGACAGCAGGGGGTTTTGAAAAAAAATACCACAAAGGAAATAAGGAAGTAATGGGGCTGCTGGGACATGAAGCAGTGCAGCACGGGGCACTGAGCGTGGACCCAGAATGCCTTCTGCTCACCCCCCCACCTCCCACAAGACCTAGCGAGAGAGCTGCACTGTGGGACAGCTGGCCTACAGCGCTGCTCTCATCCCGATGGAAGTGCTGGTAGTGTAAACGCTCTCTGACGCCTAAGGAATTGAGTGAGTACACAAACCAGCGCTTTACTTTCACCGGTTCCCTGTCACTGGTGAAACTTACAGCGCAAAAACTCTGCAAGCGTAGACATACCCAGATGAAGAAAGCAACCAACGTTAAAAAGAGAACAATCGTTGTGGAAAATGTAGGATATTTCACTATTGAGACACACCAATTGGCAAAACATTAGTAGGGCATGTGAGGGAGCATAATTCTATTACCTTCTATTTACTTACACAGTATTGCAGCTCCTATCACTGTAGAATCTGAATGACTCCCAAGCATTTAAAAACAAAACACCAACAATCATCACTCTCTCTTCATTCCTAGCTTGTCACAACAATAACTCAGTTAATTTACAGGCTTTTCTGTTTGTCTTGTGTGTGAATGATGAACTCATTGGCTGAAAGCTCAATTGAAGAAATTAGTTTTACATCTAGTTTGAGTGCAGTAAACCCTACGATTTATCTAATCTCTTGTGGGAATCCGTTCTATGAACCGTTCCTGTGAAAGTTCTGCCTCCAGCATGCTTGAACTTCTCCCTATTGGCTGACAGTGGCGTTCTTCAGGTGAAACATAGCTGTTGTATGAAGTCATGGTCACAGACAGAGTTATGATCTCTCAAGGTTGCTAGGGCTAATCCCATAAATCCTTAAATACCAGGAGAGAGCCTTTGAACCTGACTCCCCAGTGAATGGGGAGCAACAAAGAGAGGAGAGAATCGGGGGAAATGTGTTATGGTCGGTAATGGCGACCTCTGTTACTAAGTGGCTGGGCTGCTGCCTTTTGTACCAGATAGAAATTTATGTTCATAAAGCACAGACGATGAAGTGCAGCTGTGTGAGAACGTGAATCTTCATCCAGGTAGGAAACTCTCCTACTTGCCCAATTATTTCTCCTGCTAATCTCCATGTGCTGCCCCTTTACCATTCTACTAAACCAGAAATTGCCAGGAGTGGAAAGAGTGACAAAGCCTGATCATGAATATGTACTGGTAACATAAAATCATGCCACTCACAAGTGAAAAAAGTCATATTTCACAGTTCTAGGAGGCTTACACTTTCACAGTTGTGATATCGAAGCTCCGAAACAGGGCACTTTTTAAAGTAAGGAAAAGTACCAGTCAAGGTTCACTGTTTTTAACCACTGACTGCAATATGTACAGTACATGAAGTGAAGTTAAACAAACAACTATGATTTGTGGGTTGACCTCATATATCACAATCCCACCCCCCAACAATGAGCTGTTCTTTACTGCCTTGAAACCAAACAAAATCGAAGTGACATTTAAGATTTTCCATATTTTTTAATATTTCCTGCTGTGTTTCTCAATCATACTGCCAGGACAAAGGGAAATTTAATGGACGACTAAGAAAAATGGGTTTCACCCTGAAAATCATGTGTTTCTTTTATGTGTATGAAACAGAAAATAGGACAAGAGGAAGAACATATACACAATACTTTCTTTTTGCTCTCATAATTATCACAAAGTCATAGCACTCTAATGTGTGTACATAATCAAATACAGTAGCTCAGAGTCACAGCATAGTACGTATTAGTGTACACACACACACACACGCACACACCCCCTTATAGGAACTCATTTGGTTAACCACTTTATAAAAGGCATAATAGCCTTTTTTAAGGTTAGATTAGTTCACCAAAAAGTCTTAGTGTCATGGCATGATTAACTGAAGGCCAGAAAATCACTTTTCAACATATAAAATAATCACACAGTTTAAGTCAGCAAAATGGTCAAGTAAATCCTGAAGCTTTTCCTTATCACAGAACTGTATTAAAAAGAAATTAACTCTAGAGGTCAAGTTAATAGCATTGAGTATGGAGAGAATTATTAGAGTCTCCCAGAAGACTCTTCTGCCTGAGGTGAGCTAGCAGACATATCCTCAGATTAAACTTTCATCAACAGATCTCTGTATTTCATCAATCTTTCATTACCGCACATCTTAGAAAATCACCGGTCAGGTATCATTAGAAAACCTTTCATCTTTCCAATGCAAAATCCAACCAAATTACTAGAAGGAAAATACTGTTAAAAACGAGGACCTGGAGAGAGCAATGATGTTTAAATAGCTCAATATTAAAAAAGTTTGAGTTTCTGTATTGTTCTAAATGATCACTTCCTTTCACAACAAACAGCAGAGAATGTGTGTAGAATGGATGGCACTGCAAGATTTGGAAAGCAAGTCATTACTGTGTATTAATATATTATCAACATCCATGTGCAACAAGATTATATCAGAGCATTTCATGCTAGAAGTAATGATTTTACAGACTTCCTTAAAATTAATCCACACAGGACACACAAAAGAGACTATGCATTTGTGTGTCTCCTAATCTCTCTCGCTCTGTTTTCTCTGATGATTGCAGCTTCTCCCTCTACCTGTAAGCAAGGAGTGCTCTGACTTCACCCTGTTGAGGACCAAACAGACTACTTGCCAGGATGAGCTCACGCCTGCACTTACCTTTATATACAAAAGAGCAGGGGAGTGACATCCAATTGAATACAGAGGTGTATATCTCAGGGTGCAGTATGTTCCAGTTATATCCAAGTGTCCTGCATCTAACTGTGACCCACACAACAGAGCACTTGACCTCTCTAATTTAGGAGTCCAGCCATAGCTCAAGTTCTCTCTTGTCACAAATGCCCCTTCTCTGGCTACTGGGGCTTGCTCAGCAAACCTTGCATTATTTATACTGTCCTTCAAAGAACTTTCACTGCATGGAGCCTCCAGAACCCCCAAATTGGCTAGTCATAGCTGTCATTTTACTCATGCTGCTCTGTTTTGAAATAATTACCTACTAATTAACAGCACATACTGTATGAGTTTATTTATAGGCAATGGCTGTATTGTTTGCTTTAGAACACTCTCTAATCCAGTAGGTGCATACAAATTTAAACAAACTTAATTGGAGAAAAATTTAGGTAAGCTCAAGGTCTAAACACCTGAAGGAAGAAGACTTTGTACAATATTTAAAATACATGTAGCCTCTTTACCAAAATTCATACAAGGAAAAGAAAAAAAACTGAAGGCTCTGAAAGAGAAACTACTTGTGATGAAAAAGCGTAGCTCATAGCACAGTAAATCTAAAAGGGACATTTTTGTACATGACAGCAAATGAGATATTATGGGCTATTTTTAGTTCCATGTTTATATATTAAAGCTTCAATAATTATGTTTTCTCCTTGCTGTTATCAATAGCGACCAATCAGAAAAAGTAATTTATTGTGCAAACAACAAATACTTAATTATAATACAAAACAGCCAAGTTTCTCTTCCGATGTTAAGGAGAGAAAATTGGTTTGATCATCTCTGACATGGGTCTTCTGTATTGCTGATGTCACAAACAAAGTTACTTTTCAGCAAGATGGTAGCCATCTGCAGGAGGCAGCATAGACATTACTTTGCTTTAATATGAACTAAGATCTGTATTTCACAGCCCGCATTATCTATGGCAAATAAACAGTTCTTATCATGGGTAGATGAGAGCAATGAGGCTTTGTGCAGGAAACTGGGCAGGGCTGGAATTCAGCCCCTGGGCAGGACATGGTACTGCAACTGGCTGGGATTGCAGTTAGTGCCCCTATGTGGAGGGTTTTGTATCAGTGGATCTATAGCCTCTCCTCCAGGTCATCCCTGATGAGCCCATCTTGCACTGACCTATTTGGATCAGATATGGGGACCACCTGCTCTGCACTTGCATGCTCGCTTTTTCTCTCTCTCTCACCCATTAGGTGGCTTACATGCCTCTCCACCCCTGAAGAAATTTCATCCAGCAGCTCGTGAACTTTCTCAACACTGCAGTGAGCAATATGGGTACAACAGTCTTAAATTATTCCAAATAACTAATTATAACTGCTAGGAGTAATAACGTCATTACATACATCACAAATGTTGGATATTTCTGTAACCTGTTAAATCTATGACTAGTGGGTCTAGTCTGGTGTATTGGAGTTTAACAATTTGTGAACAAATATCACAACAATACAATTTTATCATCCAGAGAATCTGAAATATTTGAAAACTAAGAGGTAACAGAAAAGCAAACTGTCTTCTCAAATTCTGTAAATAAATCATTTGGGTATACAGTAAAAGCCTTTCTCTGTCCTTCAGACATTTGTTATAATGTACTTTTCCTGTTCAACTGCACCATATCAAAATGTCCCCAAAGATGCTCCATTTTCTAACCAAAGAAAGCTTCTAGAAAATCTGACTTGAAGGGAAATGTGAAATGGGTTCATTTTCTCAAGCAAAGGAAGCACTTTAATGTTTTATTCATGACAAGTTAAAACCTCTTTGCTTCCCAGCATTTCCAATTGGATTTGTCCTTGTAAATCACTCAAAAATCTGAACCAAAGAAACTAAAAATGCAACAAAAAATACCCATCATTCAGAGGAACGAATGGCTCAGGGGAATGATATTCGGACACAGAAACATTCACTTCAAGGTCACTGGTTCAAATATGGACCAGGTCTGAGCTGACCAAAAGTCAAAACCATCCAACTGGCTATTTGGCAGCTTTATGTGAAATGAGCAAAGGGTTTCAGTCATTGAGTTCCTGCATCATAAAAGCCTGTGTACTACAGGTGGCCTGGGCAAGGGTTCTAAAAGAGATGCCGTGGACGGTGGAGACTGACCTACTTAGTCATTCCCTTAAAGTGATCCCTTCAGGCAAAGCTTGAAGCATATTGATAAGGCAGATAAGCCTTGGCTTTCATTGCTGCCACCTTATTAATCAGAAGGCTTCAGTGTTCAGTGTTATCAACCTAGCACCTTTTGAAAGTATTCATTCATGTGAAAATCTTTCTAACTCAGGACTTTTCTTTTGCCAAGAAAGACTAACAGACATTTCACCAACCCTGAAAGCCAACATGCTGATGTGATGTGTATTAGAAATGTACAGGTCAAACAGCTTGCTTTACATCTGACAGGTGCAACAATACAATAGCCACCCAAAAAGCAGCTGAAGGGTTCACTAAGCTACCAGGCAAAACCACTCTGATACCCCTATTATAACTTATTACAGATACAATTTCTGCCATTCCTTTTGGGAGAGAGACTACAAGCCATTTTAATAGTTATATTCCTGCAACAATGCCACATCAAAAGGAAAGTATGAAGCAAAAGATAGCTAAGTCCCTGGTTCAGTGAAGCACTAAGTACATGTTTAAGTCTATCCCATGTCAGGAAAGCACTTGAGCACATGCTTAACTTGACTTCAATGGGAACTAAGCACATGTTTAAGCACATTCCTGAATCAAAGTCTTTAAAAACATCAGCGGGAGAAACCAAGTTCACTTTCTACTTTGATCAACTATAATGTATGAGGAAGTGGAAATGGAACTATGTAAATACTTTCTTTACTATATACTGGTGAAATGTATACCTCGCAGGATAAATACGCTAAGGACTACATTTGAAAAATTATCCCTTGATTTTGGACATGCAAACAAGTATTTCTGCCTCTAATTCAGGTAATTTGGTACTTAACTACCTGATTTACAAGCAGAAATATGTTTATTCTTTGTGAACATAAAAGTTTCATAAACAACTTTACAGGTCAAGTTGAGGCCCTTTGAATATCTTATCCAAATATCATTTTGCAAAATGTGCTATAAGGAGTTATGAAAAATAAGTGTGTTTTTTTTTTAAGTAACTTGCGTAACAAATATAACAAATATAAATCCTCCCATAGTTATTGGAACATAATCACACAATAAAATGGCTATTAGTGATGCTTCACTTGGCAAGCATATATACACCCTACACTAGTAGATTTCAACAGCACAAAACAACAAAGTCTTAGGAGATTGTAAACTCACCGTCCATTGTCACGACCCACTCCCCAGACTCTGATGCTCACAATGGGCTGAGAATGAAGAATGGTATGATCCATGGGGTCAACCAAATTTAGCATGTCATTCTCCAGTATAAGGTACATGTCTTTTCCCTATAATTCAAAACAAAACACAAATTACAAAATCTGTTCTTCATGCAAAGTGAATCAGCTCAAAACTCAAGATGTTTTCGGTTTTCTTTATTTGCATTGGTAAATATCACTGAGTCATTTGATTGACTCAAAGTTTCAATATATTCTGAGTGCATTTGAAAACAAGCTGACTTCTGGTTTTAAAAGGTCCAAGATAAACTTTACTGATTTTTTTTATAAACCAAACTGGAGAAAATAATTCTTTTCAATTTGTAAAATGTAAACGGTTTTATTGGCTCGATATAATTAACAACAATCTTAAGGTCATTCAGATATTCAATACACAAGTTCTTTGTTTCCCTGAAAAAAAATTAAACATAACAAAATAAGAAATTTCTTAATGTTAAAACCTTAGTAACAAACATCAAAACCAGTAACCTTTTAAGGAGGAGAAACATACTGTTTACATCAAACGATATGATGGGCTGTGATTTCTTTTTCTCAGCTTCCACTTCACAGTTAAAAGGGCTATTGAAGAGGATGGCATTCTGCGTACCAAAGGTTTTAGGATCTGCTATTGGAAGAAGAAAGCATTTAGGCTGAACCCTACTCTCACTGAAGTGAGTGGGAGTTTTGCCATTGACTTCAATGTAGCCAGGATGTCATCCTTTCGGCCTGTATTTGCCTTTTTCTTGGTTGAATATTGTAAGAAAAGGAACCAATTTTTATGATATTCTTCCCTTTTATGACAATTTAGGAATGATAATTATTTCTATTATTAGTATTCTCTCTAACCTAGCTACCTCTGTCCTAACACGACGTTGTTCTGTCTTTTAAGCTTCCCAGAAAGAAGTACACATTGCAGCCAAAGGAGGCTCAGAAATCAGTTTCTCTCGTCTGATTTGGTATATCTTCTCAAACAGTAATCCAAAGAGAATTGCAGGACCCCATGGAAATGATACTGGAGTTACTGTAAGACAAAATATTGATCTAAAAGGGATGGACTGTGTAGGGTCCCCACTTAGTAAGAAGAATTTATTTGTTTCCCCATTGTTGAGACACCATCCATTAATGTATATCCCCATACGCCTTTCAGAGTGGAAACAATCTGATCACACACTGACAGAGGATTTAGAAATTACTCTCTTATTTTTGTACATGTCAATGATATGGCAGCCCTTTTCCAGATTGCCACTGCTCAAGTTTTAATGGTGTGTCTAATTCTGTGCCACTGACTGTCATGCATTTCTTTCAGCTTGGAAGGGACTGTTTACTTTATTTGCTTGTACAATGGAACTCTTCCTGTAACAAAATGGATTTACACATGGAGGGATGAACAACATCTGGAGGAAAAAAAGGGGAGGCAATGTCTTGCCAGAGAGAGTAGACAGAGGTCTGAAGGAAATGTAAGGAAGGAAATACACACACACAAAGGTATCTCGGGGAGGAAAAGAAGATGCAGTTGCAATAAACAAATGGTTAATGGGGAATTAATACTAATGAAGTAGCTTATTGCACAAAGGAAATAAGAGTAGAAGAGTAAAAAAGTAAGGAAGGAATAAGGTACAAAAGCAGAGCAAGAAGAGTCACTCAGATTTCTAAGGTTCCTGAATAAAAATACAAGAACTATGAAAAAGACAAAGGATAAAGAATTTGTTAAGAGACCAAAGATAGTGAAAACAGCTCACGAAAGAGAACATTGCTGTGTATTTAGACCAATTTTCTATTTACACATTTATTTATGTGGCAATGACCTGAAAGAAATTGTTGCAAGAAAGTAAAATCTGCTGATCATAATGCTGGAATTAGGACAATAAAACTACATTCTAAAGATTTGAATAGGACTGGAGAATGGGCAGATATGGAACATACTGAACATAAATCAAAAGAAATTATTCTAGCATACACAAGGGATGGCTCGGTTCAGGCCAACTGCAATATATTTTACACAATTTTTGTTGCCTTATTACACAAAGGCTATTATAGTGATGGAGATGGTGTAGCAGCAGGCAACCAGAAATTATTTAGGCACTCTGGGAATCTAAATACAAAGAGACAGGATAAACCTGGCCAAATTCTATGTGACCTCACTGACTGTCAAAGAATTCTGAAGAGACTGCAAAAACCTGCTACAGGGGTGGGGGAGCAGGGAAGGGGGATGTAGGGGAAAGGCTTCTGACAAACAAAACAACCCAGGGAAATAAAATACAGTAGAACCTCTATTTTAAGAACACCAGTCTTGAGAATGACCAGTTATATGGTCCCCATAGAGTGTGTGGGGCAGCGTCACATAAATAAAGTGATGTTGATGAAGAACAAGTTGACATCCCTTCACATTTGGATACCTTCAATGCATTGGAAATCTCTTTGTAGTGGTATGAAGGACAAGAAAGCAGCGATGTAGTGTAGCATTCTGCAATTTACGCACCATACCTACTGTAATTTTGAGATGTTCAATTTTACGATTTGAAGATTTTGATTTTACGAACTCGTCAATCCCGAATTAGTTCATTGAGATTTTACTGTAAAATTGAAGAAGAGTTTGATCCTAGAAGACTGTTGGTGGTAGCTATTTTTAGTGAGACACATTGCTGCAGCAATATAGTTGTAAGGTAAATAATCTTCACAGTATGTGGCAAAAATGACAATGTACTATGTGGTAAAGCAGCAAAACAGATTACATGGTCTTCTTTCATGCCTTTGATTTCACAGAATTGTGGAAATTAGAAATAAGAAAGAGATATTATGTCATCTTGTCTACCTGGAACAATTTATCTCCTCTTTGGGGTGAAATACTTACAGATGGTCCCAATCCTCAATCCCATTTAATAATATTTCAGCCAAACTAGTCCTTTTAATCTTTACTCAATCCTAAAAACTTAATCTTTAGTCAACTCTTTCATCTTAATTTTTTGCTGTATGTACTTTGTATTCCTTCTGATTTCCCTCCAATTTGTTGACATCTTCCTCTCTTCATTTAGCTCCCTCCTTTAAACAAGCTTTTTTTAACCTGTCAGTGCTCTGCCAGCCAAGAAGGGTTGTTACAAGAATTTCTTCTAAAGTAAGTGGGAATCTATTTACTCCTCTGTGTCTGAATTGTATTGCTTGTCTGTTTAGATTGACTCTGTGGACTACTCATGTGAATAAGGTGAGAAGAATATAGTACTAACTCAGTAATTTGTGACCCAATTTCCTTTAACACTCTCCTCCTGAAAAGATAGATTTTTTATGATAATAAGGTAGAGTCTTTTACAAAGCACAGCCTATCATAAGACACTTAACAACTTGTCATCCTGATACACACTAAAGTTATTCAATTACTGACCGTATCATGTCAATGCCTACTTGAGGCTCGATTGGTGAATTATGGCTGAAGAGATGTTTGGAGCTGTGAAGAGATGTTTAGCTGTGGGTCAGGAAAGCCTGGCAGGCCAAGCAAACCGCACTGAGCTCCCTGATGTTGATATGGAGGGCCAGATCATCCCGCAACCAGCATCCCTGGGTGTTCAGCTCACCCAAGTGGGCTCCCCAGCCCAGGTCCAAAGCATTAGAGACCAGGGTTAGCAACAGGGACGGGGTCGCGAAGGGAACTCCCTCCAACACTGACACAGGGTCCAACCAGCAATCCAGGGACGACCGGATGTGATCCGGCACCCTGACTACCCGGTCTCGGTCATGCCTGATGAGGATGTAGACCGATGCCAGCCACACTTGCAGCAGCTGGAGATGGAGCCTGGCATGACTGACAACGTATGTACATGCAGCCATATGACCCAACAACCACAAGCAGGTGTGAGCCGTGGTGAGCGGTGGTTCTTTACGTGGGAAAACGGGTCTGACATGGCCTGAAAATGTGCTACCAGAAGGAAGGCTCTGGCTCGTGTGGAGTCGAGAGCTGCCCCCAATGAACTCTATTCACTGGACCAGCCTCAAGGTGGACGTTTTCTTGTTTATTAACAGGCCTAGGTCGCGGCAGGTGGAACTCACCAGATTGAGGCTCCTCTGAACTTGTTCCCAAGACCTGCCCTTGATGAGTCAGTTGTTGAGATACAGGAAGGCCTGGGACCCCTCGATATCTCAGGTAAGCAGCCACTGGCTCCATACATTTTATGAACACCCTTGAGGCCCATGAGAGGCCAAAGGGCAGTGCCATGAATTGAAAATGGCGTCCGCCCACTATGAAACGGAGGAATCGTCTGTGATCTTGGAATTAGGAAATAAGCGCCCTTCATGTCAAAGGCGGCATACCAGTCTCTCGGATTCAGGGAGAGCATGATGGAGGCTAGGGAGACCATGCAAAACTTCAACTTCCTGACAGACTTGTTGAGACGATGCAGGTCCAGAAGGGGTCTTCCTTGCTATGCAAGGAAAGGCACTCTGACTAACCACTATGGGCAGTAAGAAGGGACTGAGGGGGCGTAGGGCCGGCGGCGCCTGCTATACCGATGCATGAGCGCGGCACTCGAGGGGGCATCACAGCCGACCCTACGGATAGCATTAAGGCAAAAATGTCCGACTACCGCTCACGTGGGCGCGTGCACACCTAGAATGGAATCGACATGAGCAAGCCCTCGAAGAAGAATTGAAGGTTTTATTGCAGACTTTCACAAAGACAGCTTCTCCTCCTTCCATTTTAATCAGTGCCATCATGGAGCATTCTGGCCTGATAGAATAGTGCTCTATTCCCCTAGCAAATACTTTGTCACATCAGGTCCCATATTGATGCAATTACAGGACACGTGACTTTTCATAGTCCAGTGGTTCTCGAAGTTTTGTACTGGTGACCGCTTTCATATAGCGAGCCTCTGAGTATGACCCCACTCCCTTATAAATTAAAAACACTTTTTAATATATTTAACACCATTATAAATGCTGGAGGCAAAGTGGGGTTTGGGGTGGAGGCTGACAGCTCACGACCCCCCATGTAATAACTTCGGGACCCCTGCGGGGCTCTGACCTCCACTTTGAGAACCCCTGTCATAGTTAGTTTATGGAAGCCAAAAGGAGAGTAACTTTCAGAAATCAAACATCTTTCTCCCCTGCCAAAATGGTACAGTCAAACACACACAAATATATGCTCCTGGACAACTCAACCTCCATGCTGCTCTCAACCTTTAATCAGCCCAGAAATGAAGGTCTGCTTGTCTTGTTTCTTAATAAGTAAATACCGATAGGCAAAGAAACATAAAAAGTCTAAAATCATAATTTCTGTTTGCACTCTCCATTAACCAAACACTTTTTTTGGGTGGGTAATTTTCTTGTTTTTAAAAACTCACTCGCAGTAGGCCAGACTCAGAGGAGTAAAAGAGTAAGTCTAGAGAGTACATTTACATCAGTTAGGCTCCGTCTGGATTTACACAGTTTGCAAAGAAGGTCAGTATCATTATCCGCATTTTACAGATGGGGAAACTGAGGCACAGAGAGGTGAAGTGACTTTCCCAAGATCACCGAAAGGTCAGTGGCAGAACTAGGTCTCCTGAGCCCCAGGCCAGTGCTCTATGCACTAGGCCACACTACTTCCCTTAGACTTATACCCAATATGTAAAGAGAATGGAAATTACCACATCACTTCTGCATTTGGATCAAGGAGCGTAGGAATTTAAGCTGTCGTAACTCATATGCTAAGGGACCAATAGAGAGAAGCATAACAAGAAAAACAACTTGGCAGAGGGTTTAAGAAAGCATGTTAAAATAGACCACCCATAGCCTCTAGGCTCTAGACTCAAAAGACGCACCATATTGAAGCTCCTTACACTTCCTTTCCCACTGGTAAAGGGTGTGAGAATGGAATACGCACTATAACAAAGCCCTCTTTAGTCAATACAAGGATTTCCACTGATTTCAATGACTTTGGATCTGAGCTTATGACAGTGAGAATATAAAGGAGTGTTAGAGTAACTTCTACCATCTTACACATTACCCCTGTATTTGACCCTTATCTTCAGTTTACAGCAAATGTTTTATTAACAATTGTACAGTATATTTTCAGCCATTTAATTATTGTATTATTGGACATGTCAATCAGCATACCTAACATATGAAGTGGAGACAGAACAATTTGATCATGGCCTTTGTGAGACCTGCTCTCCTAACCGCCCAGAAACAAAAATCAAGTTCGCTCTCAAATTTTTTCCTCCTTTTTGCCAGCACCAGCTGCTGATACAGCAGTCTAAGTCTCGCTCTGCTTCTTTACTTTTTTTTCCATTAAAGAATACATAGAAAATTAGGGTATTAATTTTTGTTCAACAACATTTAAAACTGGGTGGAAAACGAACATGTTTGTGTGTATTTTTAAAGGTATCTTATTGAATGGGTGGAGTGTATTCAAAGGGCGGGAAAGGCGTAATGTAAAGAAAGTTCACACCATACTCTTACCTCTCCCCATATGCCAACCGTGTCTCTGATATCATTTTTACAGTAAGACAGTTGTCTGATGCAATTGTTCACAGCAACACTGCTTTTTCCAGGAGCAAGATCCTCTTCTGCCATTTCTACCCAGCCCAAAGAGCGCACAGCAAAGCACTAAAAAAAAAAAAAAACAGGAAAGATTTGTGTGTAAATCATAACTTTATATACCAACAAAGCAGTATCAATTACTTACAAAACACTGAAGAAATCTAATGGACAGATTCCCAGTGAAGTCAATGTCAAAACTCCCCCCCCTTTGGACAGAAGCAGGTCCCTGTATTGCCATAAGATGACACTCATAGCAGATAGGAACATTAAAATGTATAGTTTGAGAATGTAAGATGAAAATATTTATTGGAAGGAACAAGGTAAGATGAATGACATGTCAGGAAAAATGATACTTCTTATACCTCCATGGTGGCAGAATATGACAAGATGCTTTCAAGAATACAGTTACCAAAGGAGAAAATGAGGAACATATAAGGAATGCCTTAGGCAGTCAATAGGGTACCCTTGCACCAGAAAAATAGCAACCACAGCTACAGGATGGAGGTCCTAGTTAGTATTTTGAGCCTTTATATAAAAAAAGCTTTCAGTTTAGGCCTGTTGTGAAATCCACATATGGTATATCTCACTACTGAGTTTTAAACCACAAAACTTAATTTTTTAAGGATTACCACAATCAGTTTTACAGTAAGTTTAAGTAAGGTAGCAGATAATAGTAAATCCAAAGCATTAACTAAGAAATAAAATACTGTGTGAAGAATCAGGCTTTTAACAGTGACCCTTAAGCCAACCAGAACTCTCAGTTGGCAGAACATTGCAAGACTACATCACTCAGCACTTATGGTGCATTTTGCAAACAAAACAAAACGTGATAAATTGCCTGGAAATATCTATGTTACTGCCACTACGGAAGATTTATAAAAGCTACTTTTTAATATGGGAAAAAACATTCATATTGTGCTGAGGCACTACAGAGAGTGAAATCCTGACCCTACTGAAGTCAATGGGAGTTCTGCCATTGACTTCAATGGGGCCAAGATTTCACCCAGAAAGCGTCAGGAGGATTCTGTTGTCAAGTTGAGCCATAACTGCCAACAGCAAATTTATAATAGTTCTGTTGCTTCTTTCTGATAGACATGCTGAACTTCTACGTTATTAGGAGTACCTCCCATATTATATAACACACACTATTTTTGAGGCATTCAGCATACGTTATATTGTCTGTATGGATTAGTAAAATCTATGGCATGGGGTCTTTGAGAACTTAACGAGACATTAAAATCCCACCTTCCCCTACCTACAAATCCCCTACGTGCCAATCACAGCTTTGTCTACAGAGGCATAAGCTCCAACACGTTCCAAAAGTACAGCAGAAAAATTTAGAATCAATGTAGTTAAAAACTTGCCTGCATTTAACACCCTTTCTTTTCACCATCTCTCTCTCCAACTCAAAGGTGGACTAAAGATTAACGTGGGCTATGGCGACACTACAAGGCTTTTAGCGACACGACTGTGCTGCTACAGCCGTGCTACTAAAAGGCACGCAGCGTAGCTGCTGTTTGTGGCAGGAGAGAGCTGTCCTGCCAACAAAAAACGTCCACCACCCATGAGCTGCAGTAGCTTTGCTGGCATGAGTGTGCTCCAGCCAACAAAGTGCTGTTCACACCGGCGCTTTTCATTGGTAAAACTTTTGTTGTTGGCGGGGGAGGGGGTTAACACCCCGAACAACAAAAGTTTTGCCAACGAAGTTCCAGTGTAGACAAACCCTTAGAGTAGGCATTGTGTAGAGTCCCGATACATTACCTATTGGCTTCTTTTCAACTTTTGTCTTTGGGAATGACTGCATTTTTTGTTTTGAAATTGTGTGCTGAACTAACTTTCTATTGGTTCAGGAAATCAAATAATGCAATATGTATTAGCAATGTTTTAATTATACAATCCCTAAAAGGCCAAAATGCATTGTTCAATGCTGCCCCCCTGTGACAAACCGGTTTCATTGTTACCAGCATCTAACGTAACAAATGTTTAGGAATACAGGCCCTAATCTTGTAAATTACTCTGCAGACAACTGAGATCATGCTGCATTTACTGCAGGGCAGTCCTGTGCAGGTGTAGAATGCAGCCCAGGTGGACCAGGTTGCAGGATTGGGCCTATAGTTTCTCCTGTTAACATCTTTTTTTGAAATATGTTTAACAAATGGGTTTTTAAAACTCTAAAGCAAAAACACAGAGATAGGTAATTCAAGTTCATACAATATGTCTATTTCGGAAAACTAATGGAGGGCAAGAACATAGAGTAGCATCTAGTGAATTAATCTTGTTAATATTTTTATCTTTATTGGGGTAGGGAAGCACAATGGGACAAAGTGGTTTTGGAGTGCAGAGTTCTTGTATATTTCAGCAACCCACCTGAGCCTATTTCCAAAAAAGGAATCCGTGTCACAGCAAGAGTAAAGCTCCATGTGAATGCACATACCTGGAGTTCAAATTACATTAGGTACTACTCTTTGAGTAGTCTGGTGTGCAAGGCTTTGCAGGTCTGGTGAAAAACAGGTGAAATCCTGGCTCCACTGAAGTCAATGGCAAAACTCCTACTGACTTCAGTAAGGCCTGGATTTCACCCTAATTATTTGTGCGTGCGCCTATATGGCTAGTTATTTGTTTACTTCCTTGCTTGTGTTCCTGAACATTGCCAGAGTATAGGGAACAATATATATCAAAGAATCATAGAAATTGGGAGGCGAGGGGGTAAAAAAATGCTAGGCCATATAGCCCTCGTGCACAAGTAGGACAGTTGGCTATGGTATATTTGTTAGTGGTTTATTAATGAAAGTCTATCTTTCTACTTTCTATTGGTCTTGCAGCAGCAAGACATAAACAGAAGTAGATTTTATATAAACTATGACTGTTTACAAAAAAAACTCTTAGCAACGTTAACTTTTAAAATTTTAATATTTAATATGTAGAAGATATTCCTCATATAACAGTAAAATTCACGACCAGATTACAGAACATACACCACTTTGTAACGGTAAGTTAGATCTTACCACTCGACAGCACTTTGAAAAATAAAGATTGTATATTCATAAAAATGGAAAAAAATAATTTCATAGAAACAGTATGATTGCTTTTGAGTAAAAAGCAAATTATTATTTTTTGCAACATTAGAAACATTTTGTTTCCAATACATCTTCGAGTGCTTAAACACATATTACTTTTATACATACCACACAAAGATTTTAAATCACTAAATTCATATTTATTAAAAAGACAAAAATGGCTTTTTTAAGTAAATGGGAACATTTTCCTTATTTGCAAATTTCTCTTCTCAGAGCTAGCATGTGCACTCACCCATCACTGATTGGTAGAATCTTTTACTGTGCACAGAAGCAGTCCTGATCTGTCAATCACAGGCTTCCCTGAGGTGATGGGCCTACCCTATACTTCAGGTAAACTACTTTGAAAAGTAATTAACAATGTATAATATATAATTTATAAAACAAAAAGCATTATGCAAACTGTGTTAAACTCCCCTGTGTCTATGGGTAAAAACTCTAACTCATCCAAATTTTATGTCAGATAGAAACAGTATCTTGAAATAAGGAAATTAAGTTATGATTTTTTTTTCCTCCTGCAAAGCACGTTTACTGAATTGCCGCTGCTGGGAGCTGACTTTAAACTTTAAACCAAATGGGCACAAAACCTGGAAGAGAAATGGTGAAATCAGGAGGGAACTACAGCTTGAAGTATTTTTCATCCCACAGCTGCCTCTGGAGAAGCCAAAATGTCCAGTTTGTAACATTTAATAAGATTTACAAATCTCTTCTGTCATGTTACAAGATCTTTTGACCCATGAAGTACTCACAGCTCTTGTTGAATGTGCCAGAACATCTATTAGGGATGTTAGGCCTTGATTTTTGTCTTTTCAATCTACTTTCTATTGTGTCTGGAGATACAGATTTTATTGTGGTAGCATCCACAATGTGCTAGTTACTTTCTAAACACAGAAAAAAGACACAATTCCAGTACTGAGCAGAGTACAATTCAAAAAGGCAAAGTCAGAAGGAGGATAGGAGCAAGGGATACAAAATACAGATAACAGGATCAGGATGATGATGACAGGAGCAGTATCTCTTAGTTACAACTAAATGTATCTGGATTTTTGCTCTTCTTTTGTTAAACACATTAAATTCTCCACTTGCTCCACCCATTCAATTCCAGTGTTACAGTTACAGAGTAAGCTGTGTTTTAGACCTCTTGAGTGCACCTCTCAGGTAACACACTTGGCCTTCCACTCCCTCGCTCAGTGGTGGAACCCCACAATTCAACCACTCTGGGACTTGACTTCTGGGTTGCAGACCCCATTTTCTACCTCTTTTAACATGACAGGCCCAACAGTATTTGGTACCTGCAAGAAAACTACAAAATATTTTTTATTCACCCAAAGGTATAAAACAAGCAGTGAAAGGGGACAAACAAAAGCCTGTATGCTTGGGTGTTACCTTAACCTTCCCTTACATATTTTGTTAAGTTCACTCAGCTCAGGCATTCTTACTTCTGGGCTGGGAGAAAGATTGCTCTGCTCCATTCTCTCCATGTCTGTCAGTCAAAGCCTCATCTCCAGCTGCTACTGCCTGCTCCCCTACTTCTTCTCTAGACAGGGCATTATAACAGTGTCGTGTCCTTTTTAACTTAGACTCCAACCTGGGAAAACTAAATCTGTTAACCTGGCTGGAGTCAGCTAGGTAGGCAGGCATTCCATGTTAATAGCCTCCCATTGTTCTCTTGATGACCCTTGGTATTCTCTCTGGAATTATACTATTTCTGTAACTGTTTTATTTTCTGCTTGTTTTTTCCCCAACAATCTCCTTTAATATGATTCTCTGTAGGCAGACAGAAAAATAGCAAGCAGGTAAACTAGGTACATATGATATTCATAAAAATAATACATCTCCCTCACCTTCCACTTACAGCAACCCCCAACATCAATACATGATGCAGAAATTATTGGTAAGGTTCTTTGGCTTTTGTTATGGAGGAGGGCAGATTAGATGATGGATTAGAATGTCTTTTCTAGCCCTAAAATATATAAATACCTTCCCTTCCCAACATTCAACCCCTTCCTCCTGAATAAATGAGCAGTTCATAAATGTTAAATAAAATAAGTATGTAGATGACTTTAATAGCTCATTCCTTGCTTTGGGTGTGAGTTAAAATAAGGTACACTATGTTACTACTGGGGGAATTCTGCATCACAGCGCAATGCAGAATTTTGCAGAAATTAATTTGGGCATGCAGAATTCTCCCCCCCCCACCACCTTCAGAAATGGGCTGCAGAGATGTTGGCTGCCACTAGGGGCCGCTGGACCTGACAGAGCCCAGCTCACAAACAGAAGATAGTGCTGGGGGGAAGGGGAGGGAATTGGAGGGTTCTCAGCAGCAGCAGCAGTTCCCAGCATGCCCTGAAGGAAGGAGGTGGCAGCATGCAGGTAACTCCCTGCAAGCCTGGGACCCAGCATCAGCCTGGATCCCTGGGCTCTTGTAAGTTGGGTGTGTGTGTGTCTAGGCTCTGGGGGGGATACAGGGTGTGAGTGTCTGGGCCGGGGGGGGGGGGAACGGTGTCCCACAACTGGACTCTGGGCGGGGGAGGGGATATGAGTGTCTGAGTTGCAGAGGGACACAGCTTGGCTCTCGGGGGGGAACAGGGTGGGAATGTCTGGGCTGGGGGGGGGGCCTGAGTCCCACGGCTGGGCTCTGGGAGGGAGGGGGTGAGAGTGTCTGGGCCAGGGGGGCTCTGCAGCTGGGCTCTGTGGAGGGAGAAGGGGTGTGAATGTCTGGACCCTCAGCTGGGCTCTGGAGGGAAAGGGGCAGAAAAGCAGGAACCGGGTTGTCACAGGGGTTTCTTTAACTCTCTACTTTTGGGGGGAATGTTTTTGTGGGTCTGAATTGTTACAGACATACTTGCTGAAAGGTATTTTGAAATAAATTACCAAAATAATTGCAACTGATGTGATTATATACTGTTATTTTGACAAATAAAATTTGCAGAACTTTAAAATATTCTGTGCAGAATTTTTAATATTTTGGGGCAGAATTCCCCCAGGAGTAACTATGTCCTGTAGAATGGGGAATTAACCCTGAGTATGAATTCTAGAAGGTTCTAACAACTGTTGTTTTTGAAGGTGCAGTATTATTATCTCACCGTAAATGCTCTTACATCAGACTTTCACCTCAAATGTGTCAGCAAAGAAGAATCAGACCAGGCAAAGGAAGTGACACCACTCTGAGAGGTTCAAATGGAGAACTAAATAAGCTATACATCCTAGTGTTGCAAAACAACTGAAGAATTAAGCAACTGAGCTGCTAATAAAAACATCTACTCTCTCCTTTAAACCAGCGACTATTCTGAAAGATTAGAGAGTATTGTTTCCCTCTTTAAAGAGAAGTTCTGGGGCGATCTGGGAATTTACAGACCAGTATATTTACTTCAGTACAAGTAATGTGATTGAAACTATACAATATAATAGGGACAAACCAGCAGGGCTTCTAGAAAGGAATATCAAGCCTCTCCAATACACGAGAATCTTTTGAGGATGTTAAAAAACAAACTACTGAATGAAGGAAAATCAGCTGACAAACTGTTTGTACTTTTAGAAAGTCTTTGACTAAGTCCTTCACAAAAGGCTATTATGACAACTAAGTTGTCACAGTGTTGAGATAGAACATACCTTTTAAAAATACATCCAGTCTTGATTTAAGACTCTAAAGCCTGCTTTACAGACAGACTTTGTACTGATATAATTATTTTGGTTAGGGGTGTGAATTTTTTCCTAAATATTTATACTGGTACATCCTTAATGTGGATACAGTTGCAGCAAAAGATACTTTACATTGCTTATTACCCTTCCACTACGAGAATAAAATATAGTAGCACAGTGCATACACACTAGCGGAGGGGACTGTACTTCATTAATTATATTAGTATAGTTAATGTGTACAACTTCTGTATTTAGAAAAGCACTAATTGATGGAGAATTTACCACATCCCTCAGAAAGCTCTTAAATGGTTTATTACCCTCACATTTAAAAATATGTCTTATTTCCAGTTGGAATTTTTCTGACTGCAACTTCCAGCCGTTATATCTTTGTCTGCCAGGCTAGAGTTGACTGGAACTCCCTTCTAAAAGAACTAATTTCAAAGCCAAAAGCTGAAAATAAGCATGCTGACACGAAGACCGAGTAAGAGCTCATTCTTAAAAATTATAAAATGGCCTTGTAGCATGATAGGTCCTTCAGTTCAAAATAGAGTTTTGAATGAAACCACACACTTGAATGTGCTCTTCCAGGTTGATCATCTTCTAGAGGTGAGTATCCATTGCTATGTTTTGGCCTTTCTTGGCTAGCATTTACCCTTTAAAAGGTATGTCTACACTGCAGAAAAGCCCCAAGGGGTTCAATAGGTCCAAGCTGAGATGGACAGACTGAGCTGCCAGCAGTGCTACAGCGTCCACACTGCTGTTTTTAGCACGCTATCTTGAGCCACTCTGGTGTCTCTTCCTGGGCGGGGAAGCACACTCTCAGTTGCAGTGTAGTTATACCCAAACAGGCTCCCCATCTAGAATTTGTTCCCCTGCTGAGTTCTATTCAGTAGCTTTGCCATATATATTGGAGAGCCTTTGCTCAATTTAAAATTGCTTAATACAATGGACCTTGGCTATAAAACATGAAAACATACTAGGAACAGGTTGTGTTCTGTACCGAGGATTCACACATTGTTTAAAATCCAAATTTATCCCCTTCCTAAGGTTTAGGTTTATTGGTAACTTGAATAATAACAAATTTTAGCTTCAGCTTTCTCCCCAGACTTGGCTACCTCTAGAGTTTGCCCTTCAGGAGCTTTGCCCCAGAACACAATTCCCTGCCCACCTGAGAAAAGTTCCATCTCTTATATCCTAGTTGGATCTCACTGAATACACCGTCTAGTTACACTGCATCTTCATGTAGGGTTCAAGCTGTGGGAAATGACTCAGGGGAGACCTGCATCCCCTGTTCAGGGTCCTAGAGTCTGCCCCCAGTAACAGATACCTTAGATGGTTTATCATTAACATAGTATATACTACAACAGCAGAAACTATTTATTTATAATCATAATATGTATAGCCAAGAGTACTGGGATCCTATGGTAAGAGACCCGTGAGTGTGCTGCAGTGGGAGTAGGAGAATTTGTTTTGATTGTACAACCCTTACTCATTATGGTGAGCATTTACTCGTACAAATAGTCCCAGTGAAGCCAATGGGATTACTCTCATCAGTAAATGCTCACTGAAGGTTGCACAATCAGATCCTAACAGCATACAGTACACAGGTTACTGCCTGGCTCTACCAAGTAGAAATAACCAACAGATACCACCAACATACTTCAATTGGTCTCTATTGGTTTTTACTGGCCTCTGTTGATTTCAGTTGGAAGACAAATGATCCCAGTAACAAGAAGTCTAGATTAACTGTTTCAAAACCCAAGGCTGGCTATTTAAAACCAAAAAGAACCAGGTGAATTTTTCAAAAAGGGCTAATGGTGGTTTAACATAGTTTTTGTATTTAATGTATAAATATTCTTTAAAAAGAACAACAATGAGCTTCAAACAGAGTGTCTTGAATCATGCATGACCTAATTCTCAAATCAGGCTTAGCTGAGTTAGCTGAAAGCACAATTGCTTAATTATTCAGCACACTAATACAGCAGCCCTGTTACCCAGCCCCATCTGGGGTACCTGCTAAATGAGAGAGCGCGCACATTACTGTTCTGGCCTAAATGGGCTTTGTTATTGCATTTGCTTTTTTTCTGGAACTAATACATAAGCAAAAATTTATCATGCTGAAAACCGTGCAGCAGTGCTAGGACTCTGGCTTTGCAATGGCATCAAAATAGACATGCCTATTAATGCTGATTAGTTAAGTGTCTCCATTCCAAACTATTTTCAAAGCTTCACATCTCTGCCACCCACAACATTTTGCTCTAAAAGGAAACAAAATGCTCATACCTCATGAGCTGTTATTTTAATATGTTGTAATTTCAAAGCAATCCACTCTGCCCTTTTGGAGTTATAGGTGCCAACCTCACTTCTCTTCTCTGCTCAAAAACATATACTGAGTCATTTGGTGAATTTGTAGAATTCTCTTATAAAATTATATTCTATAGGCTCAGGCTGTTATTTTATCTACAGCAGTGGCTCCCAAACTGTAGGCAGCAGGGCTAGGGCTACGATTCTTGGTCCCTGACCCCAGCTGCAGCTGACTGAGGCCCTGCTCCCAGCCCCCACCTGCGGCCATGGCTTCATGGATGTGGATAGGTTCCATAGGTAAGGGGGACATGATAGAAAAAGTTTGGGGACCACTGATTTATAGGAATAGATCTTTGTGCTCTTTCTTAAAACAAAAATAGTCACATATTAAAGGATTCGTGCAATAAGAAAGCCATAGTCGCATAAATTTGGTGTGAGCAGGTGACTTTCCCACCTGCTCTAAAACACAGTCCGCATATTCTTCCTGAGGCGTGGCTTTATTAAATAAACAAAATAAAACCACATGAACTTCTGTATACTTTTTTCAGCCTGTTCACTAGGTTCTCTTTAGTTCAGATCCAAGATCTGGCCCAAGTGTGACAGGGTCGGGCCAGATGGCTATAGGAGAGTAATAGAAGGCAGATATATTAGCCCCAGGCTAAGAAGGTCCCTTTTCCCTGAGTAAGGTAACAGGGAAGGTTCCAGAACAATCAGGAACCTTCTGGAGACAATTAAAACAGGCTGATTAGAACACCTGCAGCCAATCAAGAAGCTGCTAGAATCAATTAAGGCAGGCTAATCAGGGCACCTGGGTTTTAAAAAGGAGATCACTTGAGTTTGTGGTGTGTGTGTGAGGAGCTTGGAGCAAGGGGCACTAGGAGCTGAGAGTGAGAACGTGGACTGTTGGAGGACTGAGGTGTATAAGCATTATCAGACACCAGGAGAAAGGTCCTATGGTGAGGATAAAGAAGGTGTTGGGAGGAGGCCATGGGGAAGTAGCCCAGGGAGTTGTAGCTTTCGCACAGCTGTTCCAGGAGGCACTCTAGACAGCTGCATTCCACAGGGACCTGGGCTGGAACCTGGAGTAGAGGGCGGGCCTGGGTTCCCCCCAAATCCTCCCAACTCCTGGTCAGACACAGGAGTCGTCGACCTGGACTGTGGGTTCAGAAAAACGGCCAAGCTGAGGGCTGCAGAGAAGCTCCAAGGCGAGCAAATCCGCCAATAAGCGCAAGACCCACCAAGGTAGAGCAGGAACTTTGTCACATAAGGAATCCTAGGTCTGAAGCAGACCAAACAAACAGGGAAAGGAGAAGATAAATACAGCAGGATGAAGGAAAGAGTGTAGGATATGCAAACTACATACTGTATTCAAATCCTTTGGATCCTGTTTGGGATATTGAGAGATGAAAGGCACTATAAATACACAAGTAATATTCATGAAAGCATGTAAAACTGAATGAAACAACTCCCTTCATCCAAATTATAGTACCAAAGGTTTAATTTAGGCATAGGCAATGGGTATCTTGCGTTTTCCCCATGTCCTCTCCCCCTACAATTTTAATGTTCTATTGTAGAAAGGAAGGCCAAAGCTTCAAAACAGTACCATTGACTGTAGCTTTCATTCCCTACTCCTGCTAGTCCACAAAGGACTCTTTGTAAAGAAAATTAAACCAATTCAATTGGCTGTGCAGAGAGTACTTCCAAAGGGGTACAGCAAGTGTATGAAATGACTTGGCAAAATTGCTCTGGAACAGCAGGAGTATGATCTTCGAAGGAGTAGCAAAGCAGACGGGTTGGAAGAGAGCAGAAGACACACAAAAGAAGGATGAAGAGTCAGAGGGACCACAATGAAAAACTCCTAGGACAGGGTGAGGAGCACCCCACGATTTTCTCTTCCCCTAAAAAAACATTGGTAGGGGAAAGTAGGTAGGATATGGAAAAAATGGCACTAATTCCTCAGTTTTAGCATTGGAGTGTATAGATTAATGTCCTTGGTTACTAATCCAATTAATAGTGGGAGCTAAGTATAGGTAACCAAAGGAAAGTGAGAAATTGAACACCCCCACCATAAAATGTTTTAATACCCTTATCTAAAATGGTACAGAACAGACCTAAAAGATCTCCTGAGGCTCCAGGATGAGGTCCGTGGTTGACAATGTCACTCCTCAAGCACAGTGGAACTTTCTACCCTAGGGGGAATGTTCGGTCGTACAGACCATGGAGGGTTCTCACGGGGCCAGTCTGGGACTATGGAATGAACAATCACAGGAACTAAAAACCAGTGCAAACCTGATCACCTTCGGCTCCAAGTTCAAGGTGCACTCCTGCAAACCTTGAACAAACCACATGTGATAGATGTTAGTCATGTCAATTAGTGCACTACTGACAGGTGCTTAGATACAATGGTTATGAGGGAGGTAGAAGAACACACATAGACTAGACTAGAAGGAGTAAAGGTAGAAGAGAGCCCCTTGTAAATGAAAATTAAATGAAAAGATTGGAATGTATGTGTGTGAAAATACCACGGTGATGGGTGCTCTAGAAATACAGATGAATTTGATTTCATCTGATAGACATGCAAAATCCAGTATCAACATCTACATAATTGGAACACATTGTCTTTGATCCCCCATTTCACGAATGAAACCTGGGCTATTCACCGTTTCTTTATTTCTTACATCACCCAAGACATCAAGCCTGATATACTCAGACAATTTCCCTTAGTGTCTTTTTTAAAAGGTTACTTCTCCTACCTGGAGACTTTCTACATATATCATTACATTATTTAGCAAGTTTATCACAGAACACTGAACAAACAGATGTAGGCAAAGTATTTAGGTCACAAAACTAATCATTTCTGATGCAGCCAGTACAATCCAAAGGATTCCACTTAGGCTTCTATTTATTAATGTTTTAAAAAATATTGATTTAAGCTTACAAGAAGCAAGTAACATGCCTAAGATCCTATAACAGAATGGTTGTATGAAATCATATACATCAATGAACTAGACTGAAACACACTGAAGAAAGTTTGCATTGACTTAAGATGAAAATATTAGTGATGATCAAAGCTAAATTGTATAGCAGAAGAATATAACGATTCTATGCAATTAAAGAACAGGTGAACACTTTCTTATAATTGATGGGAAGAGATTGAAATGCAAGCCCTGGCCTCAGAGAAATATCCTGACAAATTTATCACCTTAAAATTCTCAATTACCTAAAATTGAAATACCAGACTCAAAAAGCACATTTTTCTTTCCATTTCCAAATTTCCACCCCAGTTCATATTCTAAGATGAGTGTTGCTAAAAGAAATGCCTTTATCATATACAAATACACAGATGCTCAAACCATGAGAACACATAGTTTTACAATTCAAAAATTATGTCACATCCTTTTTTAAAAATATTGAAGGTTTGAACTAAGTCTCTTGTGAGTATGAACATGTAGGCTTTGCAGATATTCTAAAATAACGGCTACAATAAACTGAGTGTGCATCCTTGCAGTTAAATATTTAACTTTCTTTCTGCGTTGTTAAGCCCTTGCTCCCATCAAGGGTGCTGCAGAATCTCTCATTTCTCTCTATGTATAGACTCTCCACGTGCTGGATGGCAGGAGTAGCTCTTTGTTTCAAACTTAGTACTTTTCTGTCTTAGCAGCTCACCAATGCACTGGAGGTGAGGTCAAACCAAAGAAAATCAAACCAGCTCTGTCAAGGCAGGGGAATGTGACAGTGTCACCACACTGGTACATTTCTTTCCATCCTTATCTCTGCTCTCCTCATTGAGGAACAGAGAACTCTATGAAGGTCATACTTTGAGGCTTTGTCTTCGCTACTTAAAAAGATGGTTTTTTAATAGTCAGATAATAAACGCAGAATAGTTATCTCACTGTAAAATCCTAAGCAGAGACAAGGCAGTCGTAGTGTTCACCATGACGTAGCTAGGGGAGGTCAGCACTAGACCCCCACCTGGGACTGACCTTGCCTAGTTTACCTGTCAGAACAACTACAGTGTCTGGTCTCTATTACGTTTTAACAGCAGGCTAGCTAAAGTGCATTTGTTATCCCACAATAAAAAACCCACTTATTTTTGTCAGCGAAAATAAGCCCTCAGGGCTGGAATCTGCAGGGTATGAAAGAATGTGTTTTATAATTACTGATACACAGTTTCCTTGTATTATTTTGGCTTTATTTAGTGGGTTTTTTTTCTTGTATGTGTTATGGTGAAATCTGACTGACATAAATAAAATAATACAAAGCAAACTGCAGCATATATTCAGTACTATTGCATTTCATTTTAAAGTTAACATGCATAATAGAGAACTTTGAGAAACGTGGGTGAAATGTGGACTCCACTGAAGTTAATGGCAACATTCCAATTGACTTCAATAGGGCCCCTAATGAAGGATTTCACCCTCTCTCTTTAGAAACAACGTTGTTAACAGTATCATCACGTATTCTGTAGCAAAGTGGTCTAGGACAGGATCCAAAGCATAATGAAGTCAGTCATTGCCATTGACTTCCATGGGTTTCAATCAAGCTCCTAATGAACAGGGAACAGGACTGGAGCCTGGAAATCTTGAGTTGTAATCCTAGCTCTGCCATCAGTTTTGGGCAAATCACTTAATATCTCCATCTCACCCCCATCAATAAAACACAGGTAATTATACTTACCCATCTAGGAGTAGTAGGGTGTTGTGAGAATTAACCAGATACTGTTTGTACAGTGCTTTTAAAACTCTATACAAGTGATCATTATTATTACATATTACTCTTCCCTTAATCTTGGCTGAGCGACTGGGAAAACTTGGATGAAAAAGGTCTTTACTCCTTTCAAGTGAATGGCAGATCTACAATGAAAATTGAAATGAACCCAGAAATACATGCTGAATAAAGTCACCTAACTACTGTGGGGTCATTCAACACAAAAGTTGTAATTGATTTATTTTTTAAATATGCTCCATGAAATGCTCTAGAGCAGATAAGGTCCTGCAGGGAAAACCTTAGGAATAGCTAAATTTGGGAAGAATGCTTAGACTAATTTTTTTGTTTTGTTGTTATTGTCTAAGCTAAAAATAAAGAGAAACGCCAGGAAGGGGAAAAGTTTGGACTATAACCAGTAGGAATAGTCTCTGCTGAGAGCAGAGTGGGCACTCCACCTTCTTACAATGCTGTAATACATGAAAGGGGCGGGGGGGAGCTCCCTTTTATGAACACCCCAGCCAGCCAGTTAGCTATAAAGTCCCTCTTGGTGGCTGTTCTCTGCTTACTTTACCTGCAAAGGGTTAACAAAGTTCCCCAGGTAAGGGAAAAGGGGTGTGCACCTGACCAAAAGAGCCAATGGGAGGGCTAAAACTTTTTAAAATGGGAAAAAAACTTCTCCTTTGTCTGTTGTTCTCTGGGGAAAGAGACATGGAGCAGCAATGCTAGAAGCAGGAATGCTGTGTAAAGCTTGAACCAGGTATGAAAATTCATCTTCCATACCTAGAAGAAATTATTTGGATAGGGAATGTTTAGTTAGACACAATCAGGTTTATTTTTTATTTTGGCTCATGTATCTCCTCTGTGCTAACCCTAAGGAACCTATCCTTGCAACAAAGCCCTTGCCAACTGTGTCCATATATCTATTCAGGGGACACCATCAGAGGGCCTAATCACATCAGCCACACTATCAGAGGCTCGTTCATCTGCACATCTACCAATGTGATCTATGCCATCATGTGCCAGCAATGCCCCTCTGCCATGTACAGTGGCCAAACTGGACAGTCTCTACATAAAAGAATAAATGGTCACAAATCAGACGTCAAGAATTATAACATTCAAAAACCAGTTGGAGAACACTTTAATCTCTTTGGTCACTCGATTACAGACCTAAAAGTGGCAATTCTTCAACAACAAAACTTCAAAAACAGACTCCAACGAGAGACTGCTGAATTGGAATTAATTTGCAAACTAGATACAATTAACTTAAGCTTGAATAAAGACTGGGGTGGATGTGTCATTACACAAAGTAAAACTATTTCCCCATGTTTATTCCCCCTCCCCCCCCATTCCTCAGACGTTCTTGTCAACTGCTGGAAATGGCCCACCTTGATTATCACTACAAAAGGCCCCGCCCCGCTCTCCTGCTGGTAATAGCTCACCTTACCTGATCACTCTTGTTACAGTGTGTATGGTAACACCCATTGTTTCATGTTCTCTGTGTATATAAATCTCCCCACTGTATTTTCCACTGTATGCATCCGATGAAGTGAGCTGTAGCTCACAAAAGCTTATGCTCAAATAAATTTGTTAGTCGCTAAGGTGCCACAAGTACTCCTTTTCTTTTTCCTGAGGCTTTTGTTTGCTTGTAACCTTTAAGATGAACTCCCAAGAAAGCTAGTTGGGTGCTTAATTTTTGGAATTGCTCTTTTAAAATCTAGCAAAAGTTCCAGATGTATTTTTTTTTCTTTTTTGTTTTTAATCAAATTTACGTTTTTTAAGAACAGGATTGGATTTCTGATGTCCTAAGAGGTTTGTGCCTATGCTGTTTGTTTAGTTGGTGGCAACAGCTAATTTCCTTTGTTTTCTTCCTCAGCTCTTCCCTGGGGGTGGGGTGTGTGTGTGTGAAAGGGCTTGAGAGTACCCCACAGGGAGGAATTCCCAAGTGCTCCTTCCTGAGTTCAAAGGGGTTTTTTTGCATTTGGGTGGTGGCACCATTTACCAAGCCAAGGTCAGAGAAAAGCTGTAACCTTGGGAGTGTAATACCAGCCTGGAGTGGCAAGTATTAGTTTTTTTAAAATCCTTGCAGGCTTCCACCTTCTGCACTCGAAGTGCCAGAATTGGGATTCAGCCCTGACAAATGCCATGGCACTTTTGACACATTATGGATAGAAAAAGAAAAGCATATAGTATAGTATCAGTAGAACTCTCTCAACAGAATGTTTTCCCAAGTTTTCTACACACCAGCTTCTCTTTAAAAAAACCTGTGTAAAAAAGACCAGGTTGTCATCTTTGTATATTTTACACAGAGTGTGCAAGCTACCGTAAATAATTAAGACACGCATAAAAATATAATCTGGCAAGCTCACTCCATAGCTGCAACATGATGAATGGGTACACAAGGGACAGTTCACAATCAACCTAGTCAGTTCAATGCCAAAGCTGACAAAAACTAGACATGTTGCAGAACTGACTTGATTGATCTCCCATAGGGAAGGGGGGGGGCATGGGGGCTGCAAATTGTGACTGTGTCACCAATATATTGTTGCACATGCCAGCTGATTAATGGAAGAGCTTTAACAGAAATCTGAGAAAAGGCTCTGAGTTTGTACTTCCACTTTAATAGTGAGTTTTGTCAGCATGTCAGGAACCGGGTCAAGAAATATATTAGAACCCCCCACACCTCCCCAGTGATCTGCAGAATGGTGAGTGCAGCTTTGCACACATGCTGTTCCCTGTGGGGGCTGAAAATGGCCACATTTTGGTTTCCTACTTTTGATTTTTATCTAGTTACCAAAGATGCCTTCATAAATCAAGAGATCAATGGTGCTGGTCCAGAAGTAAGTTTACTGTGTTGAATCAGAGCACATCAAAAATCATGAAACACAGAGCCTTATGGGATAGTTCTTAGTCAGAAGGCAGATTTTTCTGGTGTTCTGTGCAAAAAATGCTACAGCCAAGAAAAAAAAAAGTACAGTGCACAACTAAGTCAGAAGCGATACCAAACATTACACTATCATTATTACAGAGGTACATGGCGAACTCTTTCTAAATGTTTTCAAATGTAAAAAGAAAACCCAGCTAAATACACCCAGATATACTTAGCTTACAGGGAGCCAGAGCTACCTCTTCTTTTAAAATCAGATACCTTTTATTTATTGTGCATGGCTGCACAAATACAGTTGATATTCACTGCTCCCATAGCTACATTTATAACAGAGTTCTTTCATATTATAGAGAGTTCTTCATTGGTCAAAAGCCTTATGCACTATAATGGGACACCTTACTGGTTCAGCAATAGCTAACATACGTATATCCAATCAACAGCCTAACTAGGTCACATCTTCATTAGCAATATTCACAATTCAGCATCACCTCAGGGCAAAGTGTGCATTTGACCCACAAGATCCCTCTTCATGCTCCCACAAAGCTAACACTATCAGTATTTTATGTTTTAGTTATCCCAGGAACAGTCACTGGTGAAAAAGAAATGGAAACCCTCAGGACATATAATCACCATTAGTTATATACCAACCAGGTATTTCAAGAGATAAGATTCTCATATTTCATCTTAACTATTTCCAACTCCTTGGAAATCCAGCAGAACAATGCAAGTCCTTCACACAGTATCTCTTGATCAAGAAAATGTTGCTAGTGGTTGATAATAACTCAGATCATAAATTCATGCATTGCAGACCCGGAAAGCCTCTCTCATTGTAGATCAATTTTAAGGCAACTTTTATTTTCTTTCTTGAGATGACTAGTTTTACAATGTGTTTCTGTCAGGACTTTAAAAATCTCAATTCCACCCCACGCCCTCCCATCTCATTCATTTATGGCCTGATCTTGCACAGTGATGGACAATGTAAAATCTCAGTGGCACATGGTATTTCTGAGAGTTAAGAGCACTCTGCACTTCACAGGATCTAGCCCTAAAACAATCATAGTTTGAAAACTCAGATATATAGGAAGGGCTCAAGAAAGGCTGTAGCTTCCCAAATACGAAGGGAAAAAACGTAACCCTTCCTACCAAAAATAAATAAATAAATAAAAGTCAGCCTCTTAAATTGTAAACTCTTTGGGGGAACGCATTAGGTTTGTCTCTATGGTCACTATCCTGAGCTGCATTCCACACTTGACTTTGGTGGGGCTCTATGTATGGACAGGGGTTTCCATGCATAAAACTCAGTGCAAGTTTGGGTCTATCTTTGTACAGCATCTAGCACAGTGATGCTCTACTCTTACTGAACGCCTTTTGGCACCACCGTAATATAAACGCTAAATAACAATAACAACCTTATCCTTTAAACTGCTACATTTTAGTTAATGTTTTCTTTAAAAGTCTGAATTCCCTGGGGGGAATACATATTTCATAATTTTTTTTAAATAAATATGATTGTTGAAGGTATTCTTTGGTAGATGGGAATCAGTATTACACTATATCATATCACAACGTCGTAATTATCATATATAATATAATTTGAGGACACTATAAAATATTGACTACCATGCAATTTAGTGCACAGTGCATTGCAACTGGGAAAGGAGTAAGCAAGCAAATGCATTTCCTCCATAGGGTCTAATGTACAACAAGGAAAGGTGCCTATCCCCCGCTTCTTAGTTGTTATAACGATATATTTTTAGCACTTTAATTTACTATTCCTAAAAAAAGTGCTTTTGAAAAGAGAACATTTTAGAGCAGCTGCATTATTTACCTGCCGAATCTTAGGCAGAGAATGTGCCCTAATGCTGTTAATGGCAGACAGCCAAATTCTGAAGCGAACAGCCAATTTAGACACTGCAGTCCTTGTCACTCCCTGAAAAGCCACAGAGATTGATAGTTGGCAGGGACATTGGCAACATTCCCCTTCAACGATAGTATGATGATCACTAAGACTGACTTCAGTTTCAATCAATAATCCCAATGCAACCAACGAATAATCAAGAGCTGCTGCTTTCTAACAAAATATCAGTACTTTTCAGCTCATAACTGGAAAGGATGGGTGGGGGGACCCTCTTTTGTCTTTAAAAAAATTAAAACATTATTGTGATGGAATACACCCTTGTATTCACACCCCACACACTACAGTAATAATCTTTGTACAAAATATGCCTTGTAAGGTACTATTTAAAAACTACTGACTCACTGATCAATAATATAGTAAAGTGTATGTAACAACATTATATGTAAAATTATGAACATAAACTGAAATCATGACTGAACTGTGTTTACCAGATAGGTCTGGGGAGCAGTTAAACCTGTTTCTCACAGACAAAGGACAAGTAGACTCCAGGCCAGGTGTCATCAAAGCTGATGGGCCATCACCTATCAAGTGGTCATTCCTTGGTAAGAAATGGGGCAAGAACAAACAGATCTGCATCTTAGCAAACTTCCCCACCACCGTAAAACTCCATGTCTCCTTTGCTCAGCTCAATTGAACTTTATGAGGGGGGCTGAACTATAAAAGTGAGGGGAAAACACCCCAAGGTATATCTCTCCCTGTCCATTTCCATCTTTGTACCTGAAAAGACAAAAGAAACAGCCGTTGAACTTTGAGGGAGGGGTCCTGACCTGAAAAGTTTGGTCAGTAATGCTGCTTGAAGGTTGTGGAAAGAACTTTACAAACTAAACTTGATTTAAGGTAAAATTAGGCACTAGGAAGCATTTTATCTTTATTTTTTCTTGTGACCATTTCTGACTTTTATGCCTCACTACTTGTACTAGCTTTAAGGGACAATGGATCTAATATCTCTGGGCTGTCCAGGAGAGGGCTGGCGAGTCCAGAAAATACATTTTTGGGGGAAATCCAGGATGGGCAGGGTGTTGGGGTCACCCTGCAGAGTTACCCAGGCTGGTAAAAGCCAGAGTGTAACCCAAGTGTGGCTGTTAGGTTGCAGTTATGCATGAACACTCAGGGTGTGTCTTGCATGCTGGAAGGCTGTTTGAGAGTGGCTTAAGTGGGAGCTACTGCAACAAGGCACTGAAAGGCACCCAAGGTTGTGGGGCAGCGTGTACAAGCCCCTCACTGGTCTAGATTACACCCCAGAACAGGGGAGGCCAACCTGAACCTGAGAAGGAGTCAGAATTTACCAATGTACATTGCCAAAAAGCCACAGCAATACATCAGCATCCCCCCATCAGCTCGCTCCCACCCACCCCGCTCCCAGTGCCTCCCACACACTGGCAGCCCACCGATCAGCACCTCCCCCTCCCTCCCCGAACCTCCTGATCAGCTGTTTTGTGGCATGCAGAAGGCTCGAGGGGGGGGGGAGAGGAGCGAGGACATGGCAGGCTTAGGGAGGGGGCAGGAACGGGTGGAGTGGGGCAGGGCCTCTGGCAGAGCCAGGGGTTGAGCAGTGAGCACCCCCTGGCATATTAGAAAGTTGGCGCCTGTAGCTCCAGCCCCGGAGTCTGTGCCAGTACAAGGAACTACATATTAACTTCTGAAGAGCCGCATGTGGCTCCAGAGCCACAGGGTGGCCACCCCTGCCCCAGAATGTCACAACTACTGTCTCAGGGAGCATCCAGTTGAAATAGAGAGAGACTACCGAAAGAAAGAAAGAAAGAAAGAAAGAAAGAAAGAAAGAAAGAAAGAAAGAAAGAAAGAAAGAAAGAAAGAAAGAAAGAAAGAAAGAAAGAAAGAAAGAAAGAAAGAAAGAAATTTCAAATTAAATGTCTATAGCTTAAAACAAACAAAGAAAACAAAAGCATTTCGACTAATGAATACTGATTCCAGTTCTTAACATTCAAAACATGTAAGATTTCTTCTTTTAGGTCATGTTGGATAGAGCTTACTTAAATTAATGGTATTCTGCTTTCCTGGATTTATAGGATAGCATTTTCACACTTCTCCAGTTCAGGCTATGTCATCATTTCCATTAAAACCCTAGATTTTCAGAGGTCTATGATTCAGTTTGAGTTTTTTTACTGACTGAAGTTTGGCATGGAAGAAGTAGTTCATTCAACTCAGATCATTACAAAAAAAGCCCCCCAGAACAGGCACATTCATTTCTAATGTAACTGCGTTACTCTGAGATTAATCTGGTGTGGAAATCTGATTAACAGAGATTATGGAATTTTTGTCCTTCAAAAAATTCCAAACATTCCCAAATGAATGAAAAATGATTTTTAAATTGCTGAGTAATAAACAATAATGTCACTTGACAATCAGTAATTATTAAATTCAGTGGCTACTGATTGGTTCAAATGGTCTCATGAGACCTGGAAATCTCCCGCTAAACCAGTGTGTGCACTCTCAAATAGCCAGCAGCTGGTTACTTTCCAATGGATATTCAGAAACCTACAACTCTCAAAATATGGCCGATATTCATGCTGTTCAGCACAAGCATTATTCAATCACCGATTCCAAGTATGTATTGCTGGTGTACAGTATTAGGGCTAATCAAAATGTTTTTACCTTTAACAGGAGGAATTGGTAGAGAATCTCAAGGTGGAAGGCAATTTGAGTGACAGTAACCATGAAATGACAGATTTCATTATTCTAAGAGAAGGAAGGAGTGAGAGTAACAAAAGAAGGACAAAGGGTTTCAAGAAGGCAGACTTTAACCGACTCAGAGAACTGGTAAGCAACATCCCATGGAAAGAAAAACTAAAGGAAAAAAGGAGTTCAGGAGAGCTGACAGTTTCTCAAGGAGGCACTATTAAAGGCACAACTGCAAACTATCCCAATACGACAGAAAGACAGGGAGAATAGCAAGAGGCCATTGTGCCTACAGCGGGAGTTCTTTAATGACTTGAAAATTTAAAAGGAATGCTACAAAAAGTAGAAACATGGCTGTGCTAAGGAGAAGTACAAAAGAATAGCACAAGCATGTAGGGACAAAAATCAGAAAGGCTAATGTGATATATTTGCATGTTTTGAATAGAGTCTTGAATCTGTGTATGTGAATTTGCGGTTATAGTTTCATAAGCAACTTCTTATGTTGAAACAGTTGTTATCTAGTGGTTACTATGTTTTTTTTTCTCTCTCTCTGCAATACAAGAGTCAGCCAGCCATCCTGACTCCAACTGTGTGTACCTGTCTATGTTTCTAATCAGAGATTTGGGCTCTGTCAGCCCTACACTACTATTGGCAATGAGGATTTCAAACCCCTTCTATTGCATCAGAGAAGCAAAACAATGTACAACGTTGCTTGCAGCCCCGGAGCTGGGGAGGAGTCTAGAACAGAAGAGAGTACTCCCAACTACTACACTGACAGCAGCTAGGTGAAACACCAGGCTATACTGGAAATGTGGAGGCCTTCCATAGTGCCATCGAGGACTGGTCCACATACAGAGAGAGGCTGGAGCAGTATTTTGAAGTAAATGAGATGCCCCAGAAAAACAGGTAGCAGTGTTACTGAGAGTGATTAAAGGAAAAATATACAGTTTAGTAATCAGTCTGATTGCCCCAAAGAAGCCAGCAAGCAAAACCTTTAAAGAGAGAGTGCAAATTATTCAAGAACATTTGGCATCCAGGCCCCTGATGACAGCAGAAAGGTTAATGTTTCATAAGCGGAATCAACTTGAAGGTAAATGTATCCTCTGCAACAGAGATAAAAAGATTATCAGAACACTGGCTTTTAAGATGGGCTTAACGAGGCACTCAGAGACAGTTTTATGTGCGGACTGCTTAATGAAAGCATACAGTAGAGGTTCTTAACGGAGAAAATCTCACTTTTAAATGCGCAGGAGAAGTTACAGCAAGGGATACAATAGAACAGCATAACAGAGCTAAAACAGAAGTAGGAATGCATAAACTAATTGTAACCCAATGCAAGAGCTGGTCCACTCAGACACCGTTATTGGTGTGAAAAAGGTTTCCATCTTCTTATTGTCAATTTAAAGATGCATATTGCAGAAGCTGTAATAAAAAGGTCAGATCCAAGATGTTTTTCATATAAAGAAAAAAAAGAAGAGACCAAATCAGAGTATAAGAAAAGGAATATCAACGTATACACAGAGAAGCTAGCTTGGATATATATAGTGTGAGCAAAACTGACAAGTCAGCAATCTGTTTGAAACCAAGGGTGGCAGGAAAAACACTCAGAATGGAATTAGACACAGGTTCCACAGTGACTTATTTCACATTCAGAATATGAAAACCTTTAAAAATACCAAACTGAGGGAGACACCGATGTTGCTAAAAACCTATATGGGAGAAAAGCTAGTACCAATTGGATGCAAGTGAATGTGGAGTGTAAAAATAAGCGTAGTTTATTAGACTTACGTGTCATTGAGAAAGGGGGGACCAGCCCTGTAGGGCTGTGAATGGTTACATTAGGTTCCTTTGGATTAAAAAAATAATCTATAAAAGATGTTGCAGTTACTTTCAGCAGACCCCACTAAAACAGTTGAAGAACAGCTAGAAGGGATAGGAACTCAAATACACGAAGGCTAAAATAATCCTAGCTGAGAAGGCATAGCTCAAGTTCTACAAAGCTCGACCTGTTCTTTACAGTATCTGTTCAAAGGTAGATGCTGAACTGTAACATCTGGAAAGAGAATACATACTTTCAAAAGTGGCCCCCTGGAGCGAGTGGGGAACTCCTATTGTTCCAACTGTAAAAAAGTGTGGTGCAGTTAGGGTCTGTGGAGATGTTAAGGTCACCATAAACCTGTACTGAAAGTTTAAAAATGCCCTCTGCCTCACATTTGAGACATTTTTGCTACACTGGCAGCGGGACAGTGATTCAGCAAAATTGATTTGTCACAGGTTACCAACAGATGGAGGTAGAAGAAGAGTCTAAGGCATACCTCACAATCAACATACACAAGTGTCTGTACCAGTACAACAAACTAGCGTTTGGCACTGCTTCAGCTCCTGTTTATGGTAATGGGCAATGGACCAAGTTTTGCAAGGTATTCTGAGAATACAGTGTTATTTGAACGACACTATAGTGACCGGTGGATGTGATGAAGAACATCTGGAAACCCTACAAAGGGTATTAAAATGTCTAAAAGAATATGGGTTACCAGCCAATTGCATAAAATGGAAATTTCTCAAGGACTCAGTAGCTTACAGTGGGCACATTTGTGATGCACAAGGCATACTTAAATCTCAGAAGAAGATTAAAGCAGCCCTGAAATCTCCACCGCCAAAGGATGTGTCCCAATTTAGATTACTTCTAGGATTTATCAACTACATTAGCCAACTTCTAACAAATCTAGCAACTGCATTACATCTGCTAAACTGTTTACTGCAAACTAGTCAAAAGTGAATCTGATCACATGAGTGTCAAAAAAAAACTTCCCTGGAAGCAAAAGAACTGGTCACATCAGGCAGCATGCTTACACACTTTAACCCATCCTTGCCTATCAAATTAACATTGATGCCTCCTGATATGGAACTGGGACAGCAATATGGCACACTATGCCAGATGGCAGTGAGAGACCTACAGAATTTTCCTTCAGATCTTTCAGAATGTAAATATGCACCAAAAAATCAAAGAGGCTTTCAGTCTGGAATGGGGTGTGAAGAAATTCAAACCGTATCTATATGGGAGGAAATTCATCTTTGTCATGGAACACCAACCCCGTAGTAGCAATCCTTCATCTGAAGAAGGCAGTTTCTATGACAATGACAGCACATATGCAATGCTGGACTCTCTTAGAATTATAAAATCGTAGAACCATAGGGTTAAAAAGGACCACAAAAGTCATCCAGTCTAATCCCCTGCCAAGATGCAGGATTTGTTGTGTCTAAATCATCCAAGACAGATGGCTGTCCAGCCTCCTTTTGAAAACCTACAGTGAAGGAGATTCCATGATCTCCCTAGGCAGTTTGTTCCATTGTCCTACTATTCTTACAGTTAGGACGTTTTTCTTAGCTGGTTACATCTAGGACATCGAATTCAAAAGAACAGAAGTGCACACAAATGCAGATGGGCTCTCCTGCCTGCCCTTGCTAGATGAAAGATGGCCTGTAATAAAGACAGAATCTATCACATTTGTCAACTTGTTTCACATTAGATGTGCCCCGGTGACGGTAGTGTGATTGAGCAGAAACCAAGAGGGATCCCACACTAGCTTGGGTTTATGAAGCCACTATGAAGGGCTGTAAATACAATGACAGCCTTAATCTGGCACCCATACACATACAATGGTGATTTTACCATACATCAAGCATGTGTCATGTGGGGAATTTGTGTTGTTATACCTAGTAAACTGAACACAAGAATTTTAGAAGAGTTCCACATAGATCACCTAAGGGTAGTAAAAATGAAGGCACTCGCCAGAAGTTTTGTATGGTGGCCAAGCATTGACCAACAAATAGAGCAGCTTGCTAAGGAATTTCAGGATGCCAACAAGTACAGCATATGCCTAACCAGTGCCATTACACCTCTGGGAATGGCCATCAGCTCCCTGGGAATGTCTGCATATTGTTTTTGCAGGGCCATTTTTTGGCAATGATGTGTCTAGCAGAAGTAGATGCCATTTCCAAATGGGGGTGGGGGTGGGGGCTGGGGCTTCGGAGCCTGCGATCCAGCCTACGCCACAAATTTAAAAACAATGTCTACACAGCTATTTTTAGCATGGTAGCAGTAGCCCCATGAGCTCAAGTCTGTGACCTCAATGCTACAGGCTACTGCATACTTCATAGACGCACCCTTTGGGACAGAGTGGTTTCCAGGGAGGCCTCGTTTCTTGGTGGTTCTCTTCTAATACCTAAGAACTTGGTGAAAAAGCACCATTTTCTTCAACCCGAAGTTCTCTGTCCAGTTCCTTGGAGTGGAATTTGGATTGCCAAGCCACCAAATAATGTAAATCAACAGATTATGTGCTAGCTGACTGAATATCCAAAGAGACAAGACATTTTCTGTTGTGTCTTCTTCTGTAAGAAGTCCGTAAGAATTGTGGCTACATTACTATATGACTGCACAATGCCAGGTGTTTACAGCTTTACTTTCTGTTTTGCAAAATATTATTTTGCATAGTGCTAAAATGTTTTGGCAAAGCTAAACTAATCACCACATCTTATGAAAATTGAGATGCTATGTTTTTGCGAAACACTGACAATGTGCTCAGTGCTGCATGAAACAAACACATAGATCCAGATTCTTATGCTGTAGTTCTCCTTGATTTCAATGGAAATAACTGTACAGAAGGTACTACTCAGCAAAATTAAGGGCCAGATTCTGATACCATCTTCCATCCTTTCACAATTGCAAAAGAGAAATGGGGGGCAAGTAGAACCAATCAGGGAGAAAGGCTTGAGTATGGAGCAATCACAGCAATAGCCACAACAATTGCTAGGTGTGAATAAGACAAGAAAGTGGAATGTACAGAAGGTCTGCTAGACAGCCAATAAGCCTAGCTGAGATCTTTCTCAACAGTCCTTCAATGAGGAAAAGGTAAAACAACAAACATGGAGTAAAAAGCAAGCTCAGCATCAAGTACATTGACACTTTTGTCTATGTTTTAGATGAACATTTTGCATATTAAGTTGAGAGAAGAGGATTCTTACCCCATGTGAGCGAGACAAAGTGTAAACCACTGCTCTCTCCTCCCACCTCACTGAGCCATTCCTACACCTTCCTTCTGAGCAGAATGCCAATCATGGTGAAATATTACTTTTTATATAGTGCTGTAGATAAACATGGGACTTTACAATCATGTAGACAGTCCCATGCCTACAGGAATTTACAGTCTGTGCAACTGATCCTGGGAGGTGCTAAGCATCTCAATTCCCATTCCAGCATTAGAGTTTGGAGCCCTCAGCACCTTCCAGGTAACATTTAACAAGTTGCAGGATTGGGCCTTAAATTAACCAAGAGGGATGCGGTTTCTGTGATTTGAGCAGCTGTCCACTGTGTACTCCAAATCAAATTCATTTTCACATATCTTAGAACAAACAGATAATTCCCTGAAGTAAAATGCTTATATACTGAACTAGTGGTTAGCTTAGCATTGTCTCCTCCTCAATAAATTCCCACTGAAATACATTATTTAAATAAAGCAGTTGGTTTCAATCAATCATTTTTTCTCACTTTTCTATCTTCTCTATTACAGGTAAACCTCAGTTATCCAATTTCCAATTATCTAAAATTTGAATTTATGCCCTAAATCAAAATGCATATAGAAACAATTTCTGTTTACTGTTTTGTATCTGACTGTTTTAGTTGATGAATCACACTTAACCTGTACCAGAAACTACCTGAACACCAGCTATGAGCTCTTTCCTGGCACCAACACTTTCAAATATAATTAGACATTTACAGAAATATGTTTTGCAAGAAAATAATTCTCATGGCTGTCCACAAGGTGGCAAACAGTTTTCTTTGCTGAAAAAGGTACAATATTCAGAACTGTTTGGGGGGGTGTTAAAACAATAACTGTTAATTTTTTTCTATTATTTAAAACATACTGACTAGCTCTCTTTGTAAATATGTTTTAAAACTGCTGTCACTTTAATAAAATAGAACATAAAAAAATCTGTCTGGTTTGGGATTTTAATTCTTCAGAAGTAGAAAAAAAAACATACCAAATTCACCTAAAAAATCAAAGGAAGAAAACTGTACTTTCTGCCATGTTAGATTTGTATTTTTGATTTTAATATAACAAAGATGATACAGATGATATGCCAAAGGGAATGCTTCAGGGGCTAAAACTACTGGTTTGATGCATCTAGCCTTTCTGAAATCACCGCTTCAAATCTAAGCAGGGCTCTCTCAACCCTATATCCTTCTGAATAAACTGACTACAATGGAGTTTACTGGGGGGGGAAAGGGGTTCATATTGTAAAACCCCTGTCTGTGGTGGGCATTAGAGATCCCATGGCACTTTTCATAAGGGTAAGGATTTGCCCTAGACCCTTTGGCCAACATTTCCCATCCCTGTACTGTGTATCATGCAGCAAGTCGTTGCCAGCCTCTCATGTCATAGATAGGTACAGTGCAATGATGGTGTCCATAACGTATGTAGTTTGTAAAGAGTTTGAGGAATGAAAGGTGCTATGAAAATAAAAAAATAATGTTCGTGTCATGAAATCACACAGCAGAACAAGAGATTTAGACATTACTACCACCACCCCTATGACGACTCAACAAGCCAATGGTGCACAGCATATAAAGAACTCTGACTACAGTAACTGACACAGAAAAGAAAGGGCTCACAGTAAATACAGTTCTTTCACTTCATATTCCTGACTTCATTCCTCATGGTCCCTTCTCCTGCCCATTGTGGAGATCCCAGAAACACAAGTGCTCGGTTATTATTAATCATTTATACCATGTCAACAGTATGCTAGGTGCTGCACTGATGTAGAAGGCTGGTTCCTATCCCACAGAGCTTGCATTCTACATGAACAGACATATAAGCAAGGGAAGGGGATGGAAGAAACAAAACTTCTTGGTGGCCTACAGCAATACTGCCTCAGGCTTTCCTGCGGAACAGATTTATAATATTAACCTTTGCAAAATCACCTTGTGCAGAATCCAACTTCTCCAGATATTACCTCCTTGTTCTACATCACCCGGTAAGATTTATTTTTAAGAGACCAGCTTCTTGGCTGGTGTGTGAAGACCTATGCTTCTCACTACTGCAGCAGCAGCTGTCATCCTGTTAAACTGTACTCAGAATTTAGGATTACCACATTTTCCTTTTTGAACCCTTGCTTTTTAAATGATCAGCCTGTTAACTCAAAATGCACGTACTGACTAATAATTGTGCAAACAGAAAACTAAGTCCATTGAGCAGTCTATTTTCTCCCAAAGTGTGTTTGGAAATACCATTGTACCTATTAAATCTGTTAAATAGCATATTTAACATATAAGAAGATTATGTTCCCTCTGCCATTGTAGATTGATGACATAGCAGAAAAGAGTATATAAATTATTTGGATTTCAAATTAGAGATCATGAGCATCCCTAAAAAATGTACATGTACAACACATCAAAGCAGCCCACAAAATACTTATATGATAGATGTGGAGATATGTGCTCAAACATGCAGACTTTTAAAAAAACTAAGCTCTACTAAAATAACAACAAAGGTATTTCAGACTTTAGGTTGACATTCAGTCCTTAATTCACCGCTGTGTGGAGATACTTGGCCTACAGTAGCAACAAGGTCTCAGTTCAAGGTGTGAAACTTAATTGTACTACCAAAGGAGTCAGTTAAGTATGGGGGTCAATAGGAGTTCTTACCCTAACATTGAATTTCTTGGCTTTAGTCAGTTTTAAAAAACAACACCCTTAAGGGTATATTTTCAGTCCACTTGAATGAGGATTTAGTCCTGCTATTTTTATTGACATTATGGGTATGGCTACACTGCAATGTAAGCCCAGGCTGAGTGGGACTCAAGTCAGCTGGCCCTGTGTTAGAGAACATAAGGCTTGAATATCTACACCAATTGTTAACCCTACATTAACAATTTTCTAACACAGACTCGAACCTGGGGCTCCAGCGTCCACATTGCAGCACGCAGACCCAAGTCAAACCAACCAGGTACCAGACTCCCTGGTGCCCGCGTACAAGATATTCCTGAAGTAATTGCTGGCTATGAGAGAATGGAATTCCCAAACTGCACTGGGGCCCTAGATGGGACTCATGCCCATAATTTGCCCTCCTCAAGGAGCACAAGTATATAAACCACAATGGGTACTACCCCATTGGTTTGCAGGCCCTTATGGACCAGAGAGACCAATTTATGAATGGCAACGTGGCTGCACTGGGAAAGTTCACGATGCCAGAGTTTTTTTGCCAATCAGGAATCTACATTCAGGACAGGCTGGGACACCAGTCCCACCAACTGACATGGTCAGAAATGGAGTTACTGTTCCCACTGTTATTCTGGGGGACCCCACATACCCCCTTTTGCGTTGGCTTATAAACTGTACCCTGATTTCAGAGGCCCTGGCAAAATTACACCCCCAGCAGGTGTAGAATGTGCTTTTGGCAGACTGAAAGCCTGTTGGAGACGTTTATAGATCTGTTTGGATGCCAGTGTCACCAATGCTGTCCACGTTACTGGGGCTTGCTGTGCTCTTCACAATCTCTGTGAAGCTAGAGGTGAGCCATTTCCCCCTGAATGGACCTATGTCAGCAAGGGGCCACTGAATCAGTTCCCTCAGCCAGAAAGTGCAGCTGCCACAGCTGGAGCTGGATGCACCCGGGCAACAGAAGTCAGGGATGCTTTGTGCTCCCACATTATGGACTTGCATGGCCCAGCGGAAGAGGGCAAATAAGCCCCTTTATGAATGTGCTTGTGGGGATGGAGCTCACTGATTGTGGCATATTTCAGTGCTTGGGGAGGGGTGAGGAATTAATTGCCATGCAGTGTATTTATGAATGACATGATGACTTATGAAATGGGGAAGAAGGGATTCACAGTAGGGATTGATGTAAGGAAGTGAATGAAGTATGGATTCATATAGACAACTGTACTGGGAATAGTGTTTGCTTATTAACGCCTAATTGTCCCTGATCATGTATTTACCTTTATTACTTTACATGGACATTGTATGATGTGATGCGGGGATAGCAATCAACTTTCTTGATTAAATAAAAAGCTTTATTTATAAATGTATTAGAAAAGCACAGCATTCATCGATTGCCAGGCATGCTAGGTGCCATTACCACATCAAAATACCAGTAACAACAGAATCACACAGAAAAAAAAAAAAGTGCATGAACGAGCATGAACAGTGAAAGCACAAACAAGACAGAAACCTCCTCGAGTCGATTGGAGTAGATATGACAAAGGAAGCTGGCCTGTGGGATACTTTTGGCAGATTCCTAGGATCCGAGATGTGGGGGCTGCGTCTACACTGCAAAGCAACAGAGCTCAAACCCTGGGTCTCGGCTTGACCTGACTCAAACCCTCCACCCCTGTAGGTCCTTGGACCCAGCCCGAGTCTGATAAATTTGCATGTAGATGGAAGGGGGTTTGGGCTGAAGACTGAATGTGAGTCTGGGCTTACATTGCAGTATATACATACTCTTAGAGACTCACATAGTTAAAATCTATGTGCATTGTGCCAAAATATTACCATTTCAACTAACATCTTGAATGGGGTATTTAAGTTTAAACCTACAAGACAACTTGCTCCCTGCATGCATTGTTTACAATTACAAGCTTAAATTGCTATCCCTTTTAAATATTTTCTTACAGACCTTGGCTTCTGGATCACTGTTGATGCTACAGGAATCATCTTCATTAGACTGTGGAGCATTTCTGTAATGAAAAAATATTATTATTATTAATTATTTGTATTACCACAGCGTTTAGGAGCCCTAGTCATGGATCAGAACCCCACAGTGGCACTGTACAATCATGGAACAAAAGGATAGTCCCTGCTCCAAAGAGCTTATAACCTAAATATAAGACAAGAGAAACGGATGGATACAGACAGGGGAGTACAAGGCAACAATGAGACAACATTGAATAAATATTGAAAATAGGGTTTACAGTCAAAATAGTTTATAGCATCGTGCAACATATTCAAGGTGGCCACTCTATGGAGATTTCTTAAAACAACATACCTGAGCTTCAAAGACGCATAGCGTAATGTTGCTCCCTCAAATTCTTTTAGACTGGGGTCTGGATTCACTGTGGCTGCATGAAGGTCCTAAAGATAAACATACCATTATTAATACATTTTCAGGCATGTGCTACAGCAAATTACCTCTAATTTCAAAGGGAAATAAAATCCTCCCTGCCAAGAAGCATACAGTGTTTCTGGATAAAGTTAAAAAAGGCATGCATATATTTTCACATTATTTTTCATTCAGTGCAGGCATCTTATTTTTACAACATGATATTTACCCTGTTGATTTAGACTGAATCCATTCTAAGTGCAAAGATCAGAAAATGGCAGCATGTTTGTGTGCTAGATATCCCTAGCAATACCCCATTTACTTTGGCCTATATTATGAATGACATTTGTGAGGCAAAAAACAAAACAGAACAAAACAAAAATACAGCCACTGCCATGCAAAAACAAGGGTAATAATATTAAATATTCTAAAATCTGACAATATACTTGCCTTCCAAATGTCACTATTAATCTTTCCCCCATTCAGTACAGCAAAATCACTCCATGGCTGTTTCTAGACATATAATTATTCACACAGGAAGAAGCACATTGATAAAAAAAAAAAAAAACAAGAAAAAAAAAACACAAGACACTGTTGTTAGCATTGATATTTACAGGATGGGTTAGGGAACAGATCCCCTCAAAACTTCAACTAGTTAGTCCACTATACAATGGCATTTGGAGGGGTGGGGGAGGGTGGGGGGTCAGGAGGAGATGTTTCTACAGTTACTTACCAAAACAAATGATTGGAACAAGGAAAAGTTAATATGAATTAAAAACAGACAATGAGATTACTCTTTAGGTATGATCTTGAAAGCAAGCAAAATGAGTCTGAATGTGAATGTTGGCCATAACTGCTATGACCTGCTACAAAACAGCAATTCAGAGAAAAATGGAATTTCCATTTCTCTGGGCTTCATTTGTTGAGTATTCTAACTCTAAATATAGTGTGACCTAGAAACATTGAAATACAAGGCAATATACAGCATAAGGGTCAAATAATTTCCAGATCACAGGAAGAAAAAAGGACAATGGACGGAAAAAGGTGATTAGTAGGGAGCACAGGCAGACTTCTTGCAACAAAAACAATTCTGAACAATCTAACACAACTTCCATGCGTGTTGTTTTTTTTTAAACAAACAACGAATGTCCCTAACCTCATTCATTCATTCATTCATTCATTCATTCATTCAAGAGTCTCTAAGGAAACTGCTATATAATCCATCAAATGCGCATTTTTAACACTGTTACGATCAATATCAGCAAGCTGAGAGATGCTGAGAGTTTTCTGCAAAGAGTGCCAGAGGGGGCTAGGAGTGTGGTTTCCTGGCTCACATGGAGCTAGCGTGAGTATAAATAGCGGTGCAGCCACAGAAGCACTGGTAGCAGCAGCACAGGCCTGGCTTAGCTGTGCCGAGTACGTACCCACTGGTTTCAGGTGACTGCGTACTCATCTCCGTTGCCACTACCCGTGCTGCCATGGCTACACGGCTCTTTATACTTGTGCTCGTTTAATGACAGCTGGTACAAGTATGTGTACACAAGCAGGGGAATCACATCCCTAGCCCCTAGGATAGATACAGCTTAAGTGCCAATCATAGAGTCCCTATTCTCCATCTCTCCACAGTATATGAGTAACTCAACTGCTGTAGAGGGAGAATACGACATTTAGATGACATTAGACCATCTCTTTCCTCCCATTAAATTCCCCAATATTAAAAAGCTCTGTTCAGGCTGACCTCCTCCAGATTTATTAACCCACTTTACCAGGCAAAGCAGCACAAATTAATACAACCTAATTCTGAATTAACTTGTGCTATGGATCCCGGCCTTCAGGAGATAGATGTTCCTGAAACAGCCATGCTGCAGAAGCTCCTGGATAGAACAGCTCCTGCAGTAGCTGTCATCCTGTTACACTGTACCTGGAATTTAGTGGTAGTTAATAGGATCAGCAAAGCTTTCCCTTGGGAACCCCTAGCTTGTAAACAATTAACCTATAAGAGCCATAGATCCTATGGCAGGGAAGAGTCAGTAGAGAGAAAATTTGCTTCCTGAGGATTCCTTAAGATCCATAGTTTAAAGGGACCAAACCACCAGCTCCTGCTGTTGTGGCCCACCCCCGAGGATAAATCCCACACCCGAGGGAAAGTGAAATCCTGTGGTTTCCTTTGCCCTCCACAGGCTATTCCCATGTAGGGGAGAACATAGCAATAAACTTTTAGTATAATATAAAGAAACTAATGAAATTCATACCATCAGTTAGATCCCTTCTGAAAATCTATGCTTCAAGGAACTAAACGATTAATTTAGGGAATTCACCTTAAACCTTCAAAAATGCTAAGATTAGATACAAAAAAGTATCTCCCCATGTTCTGCTCATACTAAATTTGCTTCTGGCTGCAAGATACAATTAAGGAAAAAGGCAACAAGATAAAAATAAACTCAAAAACTTAGAAGAAGATATTTTATATACTGAACATAAAGGTTCTCAAATTAATTTATTCAATAACTTATTGGAGAGAACTCTATAAATTGTTCATGGCCAAAACAGATTTTCAAGATATTTTTTTAAAAAGTATACAAAATCCACATATTTAGCATTATTTACCATTTTCTCTGAACAGGTTGCAGGATTTTTCAAATTATTCTTAACCTACAATTATACTGGAGCCATTTTCTGTGCTGATGAAAATGGCACAGAAGCATCTGCTGCTATAAAAGCAGGAAAAAAATGTCTTGCAACCAGCAAAAAAAAATAATAATAAATTTGAGAATACACTAATTTTTTCCCACTTTTTTCCATTTGGACCAATGTTTTTTGGCTATTTGCATTAACAGTGTCACTTTCCCCCTATCCAATTTTTCTCTGCTTCTCTCTGTTGGATTAACTTGTTTTCCTTGTACTAAATATTCATAACAAGATATACTATGAAACAATACCTGACTTTTGTCTTTGTTCCTTACAAACCTTCCTTAAGGAAGTCTGTCAAATTAGAATCACTTTCAACTCAAGGCTATGCTCTACTGATTGAAGCAATGCTTCAGAATATCACTTTACTTAAGAGACAGGGACACAAAGAAAAATAAATGAATGAGAAAAAGGATCTTTAAAAGGGTAAGAATATTAGTTGTTGAGGAAGAAAATATATCTAAGTGTTTATTTGAGAAACCTGAAAGGCTGAACAGCATAAATAAACAAATTTCAGGTAGAGTGTAAGAGGGCTGAGGGTTTCTAAAAAGAGAAGTATGGTGAAGATAAAGCAAACTCTTGTGAACTGATGGAAAAAGATAATATTGGGGCTGAACTGGAATGACCCCTGTATAATGGTACTTTATTCCAGCTCACTCTCATTCAGCTGAAACCTGTAAATCCACCAACTTTTTCTACAGAAGTTATATGAATCTTGCCACAATGCAGAGGAATGAACTAATAAGCCTTTCAGACCAAATTATTCTATACCAAAATCCATGTATTCAGTGAAATGTTTAACTGATGATATCACAAATTCTCTGATTAAATAAAAAACACTGTAGACACAGAATATCATTCACACATTTTTTTAAAAAAACGTGTGTGGAGCATTCAGGGTGGGCTACAGTCCAACGAAAACGAGGGCATTCTAAACTGAGACCAACACTATCCTCGAGTTGCCCAGAGGTGCTGAGGTACTTACAGAAAATAATATCAAGTGCCAGTTTGGGACTTGGGAAAATCCAAAGAAAAACATAAAAAGGAAGGTGACTCAGACTAGACTTTGAATTCTTTGGTTTCTATTGGGGAGGCACGGATCACCGTTCACATTGCACTCCCCATCAGTACCCAGCCCAACCTGGGGAAGCTAATGATCCAACCAGTGGACCAGATTCGATGATGAATCCTGGTCACGTGCCACTTGAGACACGCTGCACATATGCTAAGATTAGTTCATCATAACATTGTTTTTCTTTCCTTAACCCTCTTTCCAGAACCAACTGAAACTTACTGGAGTCCTCCCTCAATTCCATCTTTTATTTAACTTCAAAATTCCTGATATCGCAGTGACATTTCACTTCAGTTAGCGTTGCTAGACAGTGCCACAAGTTGACCTTCCAATCCCTTTCCTGTCAGGGCCTCAGCTACCTGCCTCCGCAGTATTCCCAGACCGTGCCAGTCCAGGGACAAGGTCCTCCTATTTGAACATGTGTGTGGTATCCTATTGCACTGCTGCTTCAGGACTGGTCCAGACCAAAAATCAACATTAATTAATCATCGTGTGTTAGAAGTTTACAAAACAAAATGGAGAAACTCTTGGAGACAATTTCCTATTGCAATTTGACACCACCGACCATATTTTTGCATAAAACTTTATTATAGAAACATATCTAGAGACTCATTGAAATAGAGATAAATTGTCTGAGAGCTTGCTGGTTGAAATTATTATTATATAAATTCCTGCGTAGAGACTTCTACACTACAGTCTATGTTCCTGATCTTGCAAAGGGATCTGCACAGGTATAATGCTCTCTGCCTGGGTGAATACCTTACAGGATTAGTGCCCACATTGTATCAAAATCTACATGGCCCTCTCCTATGCCCTGGATATTTGGTCTTGGCATGACCATTCATTGTTGGATCATATTAAAGAAGTTCTGTATTAAAATCACAAATGAGTTTGATTCCCCAGAGTTTAAATTCCAGGGTATTACTAATTAAGAGGTCTCTTGGTTTTTGGTACTGTTTCTCTCCCTCTATGTGTGAAACTTGCAAGCTGCTAATTGTGTTAGTACATTCTAAGACAGAGTCTGTTCTCAAAGCAGTTCACAGAGAGAGAGAGACTCAAAGCAATACTCTAACAACAGAAACAGCACCCAGAGACTCCCCACCCTTTTGTTGTATTAACCATTGTGATTAAAATAGAGATAGAGGATGTATGTGGATGGATGCTTGGTGTGGATAATAACTGAATGATCAGGGAGGTGCCAGCCTAAGAATCCAGTGTCCATCGGCTGAAGAAGGCGTCAAGTGGAAATAACCAGAGGACCCCACCCGGAGGGCAGACTGGAATCCACCCAACAGCCTCAAGGATGGGAGAACCAAAGAACAAGATAACATCTTGGAGCCGTCAGGAATGTGCTATCTGCTGATTGATTCAGCAACAGCATGATGAAGCAATTCCCATAGACTGGCATAGGAAGAAATTCCTATAAAAATAGACTCTAAAAAGTGAGAACTTTGGGGTCTGATTCTGCAAACCAACTTCCAGGAGCATCAGATGAGCATCTGACAAGGCCCTGCTCCCTCCTCATGTCCAGGCCACCTGGCCAGTGGCTTGGCATGAGCAACTCTAAGGCTGGTAACTATGATAACAACCTTGCAGAACCTGTGTGTGTATGTTTGTATGAATGAATGTGAGAATAAATTTGAGATTGAATGGAATGTTATAACTATAACTAACTGCTTACTATGATTCTTTCTGTATTTACAATAAATGTGGTATTTTGCCTTTTCCCTTTAATAAGATCCTGCTGGTTTTTATTTTATTGGTACAACATTTTGGTGGAGAATTGCGAAAGGGGGAATATTGGTAAAAAACCTCAGTTATTGTAAATATTGGTGTGCACACCGCCAGCTCTAGTGAGCTAGGCATTTCTATTAGGTTAACCCGACCTGCTGGCCTCCGAGAAGGTAGCAGGGGACCTGCTGGCCTCCGAGAAGGTAGCAGGAAAAACAGATTAAACCAGACCTGCTGGCCTCCGAGAAGGTAGTAGGGAAAACAGATTAAACCAGACCTGCTGGCCTCCGAGAAGGTAGCAGGGAAAACAGATTAAACTAGACCTGCTGGCCTCTGGGAGGGTAGCAGGGGACCTGCTGGCCTCCGAGAAGGTAGCAGGGAAGAACAGGTTAACCGGACCTGCTGGCCTCCGAGAAGGTAGCAGGGAGAAACAGGTTAACCGGACCTGCTGGCCTCCGAGAAGGTAGCAGGGAGAAATAGGTTAACTGGACCTGCTGGCCTCTGGGAAGGTAGCAGGGGACCTGCTGGCCTCCGGGAAGGTAGCAGGGGAAAAACGCATAGATTAAGCTATGATTTCAGAATCTAGGCTGTGTCACTTGCTAAGTAATACCAGCAGTGACAAAGAGATTGAAATATCCATGTTAAGATGTTTAAAAGAAAACAGGGTAAGCCAGTACTAGAGGGAGGAATGGAGTCAGAAGGAACTCCAACCTCACCTTTTGTTAAAGAAATTACACCTTTTAAACAAATCCTTCAAAAATTTGGGCACAGTCCTTGGACTAAACGAGCCCTAGCTGATGTCTGCACTATTTCGGACCTAGAGGATAGATTGGCTCAGTATATCCTCATATACAAACCTTCTAGTGCTGCCAAAAGAGATGCAGCAGCAATTTGGTTGTTGTGGGAGGCATGTAAGGATTCTTCCCTCCGCTTGTCTTCATGTAAAGAGGAAAAGGCACAAATGGAAAAGGGAGCAGACAATTGGAAGGTGCTGGCTACAAATATCCAAAGCCAGCTGAAAATAGTGAAAGAGGCACTCCAGGAATACAAAAAGAGTGAAAAAGTTAACTCTGCAGAGGCTGGAGGGAGGCAGGTAAAGGGGGAGAAGGTCCTATGTACGGCACCCCCAGGCATAATTACAAAGAGAAAAGAGAGTAAAAAAAAAAAAAAGTTAACTCTGCAGAGGCTGGAGGGAATTAAGCAGTTAAACTTTGTATTTCACCCAAACAACTTTTAACCAAAAATGTTAAAAAGGAAAAGTGTTAGAGCATTCTTGGTTTCTTTGCAGCCATTCTGAAAGAAAAATGGGCCCTTTTCCAAAGGAATGTCTGTAAATTAGCCAGGCAAAAATAAACTATCTGATTAAAATCATTTGACTGGACAATTTAGTCAAATTTGCTAAAAGAACATAAGAGGGTTCTATTGGAACTTAACTGCCTCAAATGTATAAAGGGAATGTAAAGATGTAAAAAACAGAGCAGTGTGGAAGGGATGTTAAGGAAAAGAAAATGTGTATGTATCTGTCTGTGTGTGTGTAAATATGTAAAGTTCTAAGGACCAGTTAGTTTTGTTTTTGTTTTAAATAATGCCACTAAAAATCCATTTGACTCTTTAATTCAAAGTTGCAAAACTGACAGACCTTTTTGCTAGACACAGGTAATTAGTGTTGTTTGGCTTTGGGATTTGGCATTTAACCCTTAAAAGGTAACTCAATGCTTTACAAAATTTAAAATGTTTTTAAGTTGTGGCTGCAGCAGGGCAGTAAAATCAGGAGAATATAAAAAAAAAATTTTTGGATTCTTTTTGTTTGTTTGTTGTTTGTTTGTTTTTGTAACAAAATAGCAGATGAGAGTTGTAGTAAAAAAAAAATTAAAAAAAGACAGTGCCTCTCTGAAGCAACAGCAGGGGTGAGGTGCACAAAACAAAAAGAAGCAATGTTAGAAACACTGAGTCTTAAAATGGCTCTGAGTAATCAGACTGTCACTTTGATAAAGGTACATGAAAACTCTGTAAGCAAAAAAAGAAATAGTGACACCTTATGTAAAAATGGATCTGGATAATGTTATAGAAGTTAAACTATGGAAGGAATGTGCATTTGCCCCAGAACATGTGCAGGGTATATTGTAGAAGGGGCAAAAGAAATGCAAACATACCATGCTACTTAATTAAAATGCTATTAGGGCTCCAAAGGGAGCCACAATAGGTTGGGTTTTCTTTTTCAGATTGCTGTGTGTTTTGGAAGCAGAAGTTAAAAGTAATCAAAACTCTGGTGAAAGTTGATTGTGTCCCTTTTAAGATAGAGTCTCTGAGCTGCTGATGGCTTTAAATCCAAAAGCAGGAAGTTTCTGTGAAAATGCAAATTACCTAAATGATAAAGGAAGGAAAGAACTAGCAGCACAAAGGAGCTGCAGATAAAGGACATACCTGGTCAGCAAACAAATGGTCTAAATAAAAGGCATGGGATAAGATAATTTTAATAAATTTAATGATAATAAGTATCCCTGTAACAACGTATAGTGTGTATGATTTTTGGAAAAATCCTTTAAGGTCGTATGGTAATGATGCTTCTCAGTTATTACCTGTAAATAAAACTTAAAGCTTAACACAGCAGGAAAAACATTATAAACTTGGTCTGCTGTATAAGAAGGAAAACTCAGGGATTTAATGACTAAACAGTGGGATAATTTCCCCATAACCCTTAAAAGATAAAAGCCATTGAAACCTGGCCTGCCTATAGAACAAAAACAGGAAAATATGGGGGCAATTTCTCTGTTTTGCCTGCAATCAGCAAGGGTATTTGTAAAAGAAATATTTTAAGCAATAATCTGCCACCCCAAAAGGGGTAGAAACATGTTCTTTTTGTCTTTCAGAAAATCAGGAAAAGCTGCCAGCTGAAAAGCAACCCAATACCATGAATCTACTGTCACAATAGAAATTGTGTTCTGTGTTCTATGTTTTGTCTTGTGTTTTGTGTTGTTGCTAGCACTGTTGTGTGTTTAAAAAAAAATACTGAAGACCTGCAGGAACTTAAAAATAAATTAAGCTTTCTGTCCCAGCTACAGGACAGCCTGATACAAAAACAAGTACATGCCAATGTAGACTTGGTCCAAATTGGTCTGGGTAACCTAAAAGGCCAATGGAATCTTTAGTAATGGCTTAATACTACCACATGGCTTATCCATAAGAAAAAAAAAATATTAGAAATAGGAAACTACACAGCCATAGCTATGGGATGCACTGAAATGCAGATACTTGCACTAGCTACTTTGGAACACAAAATGTTCTGGGTCATATTGGGAAATATTAAGGGTTTGATGCATTTGTTAAAAAAGAAAGAGATCATTGTTTGACACTTATCAATATGAATGGATGCAATATGTTTCCACTATTGTAAACCAGGCTTGTTAATGGGAGAAATTGTTGTCAAAATTGCACACCAACAGTCCCTGGAGGCAAAGGTATTGAAGGTTAACCCACTCCCCATATTACACATGGGATCCTTTTGGCTACCCTGGACCTTGAGCCAGTGGGCTGGGGAGGGAGGGAAGCTATTGGACACTAGAGGTTGTACCGAATGGACTCCTCAAAAGTGGGTGTGCCTCACCTTGCCTGTTGCCCCAGAACCTTGTAGTAAAGATACATCACTAGGATCAAGTATGTGGCATGAATTGGAATCACAAACTCAAATTGCCTCACAGTACTTTCTCTTGAATAGGCTACATAGAAAGTGACACTGACGATTATAAATCTTAGTGTCAAAAGGGGGATTATGTTGGATCATATTAAAGAAGTTCTGTATTAAAATCACAAATGAGTTTGATTCCCCAGAGTTTAAATTCCAGGGTATTACTAATTAAGAGGTCTCTTGGTTTTTGGTACTGTTTCTCTCCCTCTATGTGTGAAACTTGCAAGCTGCTAATTGTGTTAGTACATTCTAAGACAGAGTCTGTTCTCAAAGCAGTTCACAGAGAGAGAGAGACTCAAAGCAATACTCTAACAACAGAAACAGCACCCAGAGACTCCCCACCCTTTTGTTGTATTAACCATTGTGATTAAAATAGAGATAGAGGATGTATGTGGATGGATGCTTGGTGTGGATAATAACTGAATGATCAGGGAGGTGCCAGCCTAAGAATCCAGTGTCCATCGGCTGAAGAAGGCGTCAAGTGGAAATAACCAGAGGACCCCACCCGGAGGGCAGACTGGAATCCACCCAACAGCCTCAAGGATGGGAGAACCAAAGAACAAGATAACATCTTGGAGCCGTCAGGAATGTGCTATCTGCTGATTGATTCAGCAACAGCATGATGAAGCAATTCCCATAGACTGGCATAGGAAGAAATTCCTATAAAAATAGACTCTAAAAAGTGAGAACTTTGGGGTCTGATTCTGCAAACCAACTTCCAGGAGCATCAGATGAGCATCTGACAAGGCCCTGCTCCCTCCTCATGTCCAGGCCACCTGGCCAGTGGCTTGGCATGAGCAACTCTAAGGCTGGTAACTATGATAACAACCTTGCAGAACCTGTGTGTGTATGTTTGTATGAATGAATGTGAGAATAAATTTGAGATTGAATGAAATGTTATAACTATAACTAACTGCTTACTATGATTCTTTCTGTATTTACAATAAATGTGGTATTTTGCCTTTTCCCTTTAATAAGATCCTGCTGGTTTTTATTTTATTGGTACAACATCATAACAGCTTTTTCAGGATTTTTAATGTATTGGATCCAAACCTTTGTTTTCTTAATTCATAGATTTCACATGATACTTTAATGTGAAGATCAGAAAAAAAATTATTCTCCTTTATCCTGGCAAACCATTGTCTGTAATGTAAAAGTTTATTATTAAAAGTAATTCCCAAATGTTTTAAGAGCTTGTCTACACAGTAGGGTAATACTGTCTACAGAGAAAGAAAAGGAGTACTTGTGGCACCTTAGAGACTAACTAATTTATTTGAGCATAAGCTTTAGTGAGCTACAGCTCACTTCATCGGATGCATACTGTGGAAAGTGTAGAAGATCTTATTATATACACACAAAGCATGAAAAAATGGGTGTTTACCACTACAAAAGGTCTTCTCTCTCCCCCCACCCCACTCTCCTGCTGGTAATAGCTTATCTAAAGTGATCACTCTCCTTACAATGTGTATGATAATCAAGTTGGGCTATTTCCAGCACAAATCCAGGTTCCCCCCCACACACACACACACACAAACCCACTCTCCTGTTGGTAATAGCTTATCTAAAGTGATCACTCTCCTTACAATGTGTATGATGATCAAGGTGGGCCATTTCCAGCATAAATCCAAGGTTTAACAAGAACGTCTTGGGGGGGGGGGGGGAAAAACAAGGGGAAATACGTTACCTTGCATAATGACTTAGCCACTCCCAGTCTCTATTCAAGCCTAAGTTAATTGTATCCAATTTGCAAATGAATTCCAATTCAACAGTCTCTCGCTGGAGTCTGGTTTTGAAGTTTTTCTGTTGTAATATCGCAACTTTCATGTCTGTAATCGCGTGACCAGAGAGATTGAAGTGTTCTCTGACTGGTTTATGAATGTTATAATTCTTGACATCTGATTTGTGTCCATTTATTCTTTTACGTAGAGACTGTCCAGTTTGCCCAATGTACATGGCAGAGGGGCATTGCTGGCACATGATGGCATATATCACATTGGTAGATGCGCAGGTGAACGAGCCTCTGATAGTGTAGCCACTATCACTTCAATCTCTCTGGTCACGCGATTACAGACATGAAAGTTGCGATATTACAACAAAAAAACTTCAAAACCAGACTCCAGCGAGAGACTGTTGAATTGGAATTCATTTGCAAATTGGATACAATTAACTTAGGCTTGAATAGAGACTGGGAGTGGCTAAGTCATTATGCAAGGTAACCTATTTCCCCTTGTTTTTTCCTACCCCCTCCCCCCAGACGTTCTTTTTAAACCCTGGATTTATGCTGGAAATGGCCCACCTTGATTATCATACACATTGTAAGGAGAGTGATCACTTTAGATAAGCTATTACCAGCAGGAGAGTGGGGTGGGGGGAGAGAGAAAACCTTTTGTAGTGGTAAACACCCATTTTTTCATGCTTTGTGTGTATAAAAAGATCTTCTATACTTTCCACAGTATGCATCCGATGAAGTGAGCTGTAGCTCACGAAAGCTTATGCTCAAATAAATTGGTTAGTCTCTAAGGTGCCACAAGTACTCCTTTTCTTTTTGCGAATACAGACTAACACGGCTGTTACTCTGAAACCTGTCTACAGAGAGCGATTTCTAAAATGCATTAGTGTGTTGCGGATTAATTGGTCCATGTAGAACTTCCTGGTGCATACCAAAGGTTCCCTAGTTCACTTTAACATAGTACTGTTTCAAACAGCATTACTTTAAAGTGCACCACCAGGGTCTATCCAGATCAATTTATGTGTAACTCTTTAGTGTAGTTTAGAAATCACACACTCAAAAAACACATCACCCCCACTGTGTACACAAGCCCTATGATACTTGTCTGTAATATTAAAATGAAAAATGTCAGTCCTACAATTAAAAGCTACTTTACCATCAGTGAAAGAAAAAACACTGAATAAACAAATTTATTTCCCCCCCCGTAATTTAGCATCCTTACTGATTTTTATTTTTACATAATTTAGTTATTTCAAAGATGTAAGTTAATAGTCAAAATCTTGTCCATAAAGTTTTAGAAGGAAACAAATAATTTATGACTGAGTTATAAATTTTAAAATACAGAAATTTACACTGGAAACATTGGTAGCACTTTAAATTCCTCTGAATTTCAGAATTATCTGAGAGGTAACCGATCACTCTTCATCCTTCATATCACTTAACTTTATCCATTTAGTAGTCAACACGTCTGGCATATAGTGAATTCCAGGGAAGTCTTGACCCATGTGAACCACAAATGAAATGGTTCACACACTAACCATAACTTCACTCATGTGAGTACTCCCACTCAAATCACGCAAGTGAAGTTACACATATTTAAGTGTTTGCATGGTCAAGGCAAGCCAAGCATATATATATATTTCAAAAATTAAAATTAGCTGCAATTTTTCTAGTTTACTGTTCCATTTGGTATTTTATATTTTCATGTATAGACATCAGTAAGTTATCCCAGGAGTGCCCCAGAAATTGGTATTTTAGTGGGTTATTACCATTTAAAAATATTTAGCAAGTTTTCTTCTTTTTCACAATGCTTGAAGACAGAGGACACCCCATTTCTAGTTTAAAAATTCAGCACAAAAGAATGATGTTTGTGCTCAGATAATTTTTCTGGTATGATTCTAAAGTGCTTTCACTTTAGAATGCTTTGTATATTTAATATAAGCTATACGTTCAGTAGTTACCATCTGGTGTGTAACTTCCAATGTGTGTGTGTGACACTCCAAGCAACTGAACAGCTAAGAGAAGATGTAATTACGAAGAGTCAAGCCAAGAGACTGTTAATGTGTAAATATTTTATATAGCCTGCACCTGTGTAATTAAGTATTGCTTCCGAACCCTAGGGAACCTTAATCATTTCACATTAATCACACATACAGGCTGTCTAATTTTGTACGAGATATGATGTCTCCTTTCATACTACACATCCAAATCTTTAAGGTGTTTCGTGAGACAAAGTCATTAAAAACAAAAAATATTTATGGTTTATTATCAACAAACAGCTACATTTAGAGATGCTAACGTATAGTGGATTCTAAAGCTTATGTTACTGTTTTAGGTGCAAGTAACTGGTTGAAAGAGATCCTAATTTCTTTTCAATACTCAGTAGTAAGAGATCACTACATTTTACCTCAGTTTCTGGGGTAGGAGATGGGGTAATAGAATTAAGTGATCCTTTCCTTGAGCTCTGAAGATCTGTTGGAATGGAGACAGGACGTTCCCACTGGGTTGTTCCTGTTGGTATGTGCCAATAATAGATCCCAGCAATGTCATTGATTTTTTTCCAGCCAGGTGGCAAGTCGGGGTCGGTCTGAAATGAGTGATCACTCCATATATCTGCTGAGAAAGGAAAAATAAACCTGTATTATTCAACACAAATGCTTTTTAGATTTCCAGTTCTGGTCTTGACTCATTTGATGAAGGATTAGTACTGCTATTGCTCTTTACCGAAATAAATAAAAGTCACCAAAGTAAATTATACAGTATTAGGCACTGAGGTAAGATGAAAAGGTCAACATGGCATGAATTAACCTACAAAGAGGAGGACATCAAGATGGACAGCTTACATAAGAGATGCATTAATACAGCAATTACTTGATATCATCATTCAAACTACCCCCTTTAAAATCCAACCATACTGAGGATATAACTGCAGGTATATTAACATAGAATATGCAACTAAATAACTTGGCAATGTGATGTTGTTCCCTGCCTGTCCCCTTTCTCAGAACTCCCTTACCACCCTCAATACTCACAAAGGGAGCATTCCTTTTGACAGTGAAAATCATCTTACAAAAAATAATTAAACACAAGCTTTCATCAATATGAAACTTAAGAAAATTACTTATTTAAAATGGTGAACAGTGGGAAAACCATACGCCATTCCATATTTAAAACTGGTTGTCTCAAAAGTACAAATAGTTTTGAACTGTTGATCTTACACAGTGGTAAAAGAAAAATCCATGGGTGAAATCTCAGCCCCATTGAAATTAAAGGTAAAACTCCCATTGACTTCACTGAGGCCAGAATTTTGTCCTGCAGACCAAAGATATCTTCAGGTTTTATGCTGCTAGGGAGACAAACACCACTTGCGGTGAATAAAGATCACATAGTGCATTTCATAGAGTGGGAATATTAACCCTAGTAACATGGTCATGTTCCAGCAAGGGCAATTACTTTCTCCCTGCTTACATGTTTCCTTGTAGTTATAGAGGGACATGGTAGTCTTAGCTTTCTGTATTAAACTCCTGAACAGTGCTATTGGGTGCTTTTAAACAACTGCTGTGTTCCATCCCAGAGGGACCAAATTGGGACAATAAATAGTTTCTTCTTAGTGTTTGGAGCTATAGATAATGGGGAATTCAGGAACAAAGAAATTGTCATATCAGACCTGACTAGTGATCCAGTAACTTGACTGTGACATTAGTTAGTACCTGGGGCTTCAAAGGAAGGTGCCAATCCACTCCCCTCCCCCCCGCAAAAAACATGGTGTTCAACTTCCCCATAAGGTACATTTCTTCCTAACCCCTGGCTGGCATATGCCCTGAAGCATGAAGCTTTGCAATATTCATATTAACTAAAAAATTCTTATGCTAGCTATATAACTGTGGAGGCTTTCAGTAAATATATATATATATAAATGACTATGCTTTTTTAATCTTAAACTCTTGGCCTCCACCATATCTTGTGGCAACAAGCTCCACCGTCTAAAAAAATATTTTAAATGTATTGCCTATTAATTTAACTGAATGCTTCCTGTTCTTGCATTATGAAAAAAGATATATAGGCACACCCAATTCACTTTCTCTACCATTCATTATTTTCTATACCCCTTAGTCATCATTTCTTAATCTACTCCTGGAGGAATTCTGCGCATCTGTGGATGTGCAGAATTCATCTGTCTTGCATAATTTTGTATTTTCCTGCATAAAAACCATTTTGCCTAATAAGTGCTCCAATTCTGCCTTTTGCCCACCAGAGGCCACTTGGCTCTAGAACAGCTGGCTGGCGGTCTCTGGTGGGCAAAAGGCGGAACTGCAGCACTTCTTAAGCAAAATGTTTTTTATGTGGGAAAGTACAAAATTCTATGCCCAGTGCTGCAGAATTCCCCCAGGAGTAGAGTTCATCACACCACCCTGCCTGCGGAGCCAGGTTAGGACAGAGTGGGGCGCACAAAGCTGCTGGGGGGGGTGTCAGAGACTGGGGTTCAGAATGGTTAGTGGGGGGGACAGACTGGAGCATGGGCTCAGGAACTAGTGGGGTGACAGTGTTGAGCCTGGGGATAAGGGAGAGGGGCTGAAGAGACCTATGGGGATGAGGAATGCAGGGACAGGGGCAGACCTGCCTGACAGAATGGGAGAGGCTTGGGTTCAGCCAGGGTCTGCATGGGGGAGGCTTCCCAACACCCTAACAATAGCACCCCCTGCCCCAAAGAAAAAACTCCCACCCACACCCAACACTCTCCAGGCTCATTCCCTCTCTCTCAGCTCCTCTGTTACCCCTCACTCCCTCAAGCCTTAGCACTGCTTCTGACAGGTGCAGGAAATACAGTTCTGTATTGTAATTTAAATAAATTACACAAAGTTCTATATTAATATGCCTCATAAGGAATCTATTAATCAAAAAAAGTTACTATAATCTTTTTTTTTTTTTGGTCTGTATTGTTACCGACATACTTGCTGACAGATTCTCCCACCCCTCTCCCCCCCACTCTTCAAGGGTGACTTGAACTGAACACAGTGCTCCAGGTAACTGACAAGAACTACAGTGTTTTCCCAGTGGCGCCGCATACTGTTCCCAAATCATTAGTTTATTATTCCTGTAGTAAGATGAGCAAATTCTGAGCTGAAGACCTCCAACTGCAAGAATTCCATTAATATTTAGTTTTGAGTCACATCTGTTATAATGAAACACAACTTAGGTCCAGCATCTGAGAGTCCTTAACATTTGTATAGTAAGGTCAGGAATATCTTAAATATCCAAATATTTGTTTACTAATTCTATGTTCTATCCTGTATCACATTCAAGCATCTCATTTCATTCTCCAAGGCCTTCCCCAGTTTAGCTTCATCCTATCTTTCTGTTCTGGTCTCTTTACTTCGCACACTCCCTCTTTGCTTAACCCAAGCAACTTGTTATTCAGAAGTTTTTTGCTCACCAAAAAAAGCTGTGTGCCACAGAGTTTGAAAAATCTAAACCAGCACCCTGAGGTATTGGTGGCAGTGCTGCTATTCTTCAGAACCAGATATACAAGAGTAAATTGAAATAGCTAATTTCTAAAATCCTAAAGTTGCATCAAAGTCAATAAAGAAAACATTGGACCTTTCAGTGCATACTAGCATGAAAAGGCAACCAACTTGCCTTGTCATAAAGAGAAAAAATTAAAAGCTTAAATATAATGAATAATTTGGCTCAGTTCAGTTGTAAAGGGTAGGGGCTTGGGAATACTTCACACTTATTTAGGACTCATTCCCATTTGAAGTCAATGGGAATCTTTGAATTGACATCAGTGGGTGTTGGATCAGGTCCATATGTTTTTCAAAGCATTTTACGAACATTAACCAATTAATCCTCAAAACTTCCATGCAGGCAGACATTATCCCCCCTTTTACAGAGGCAGGCACTCATATTCTTCCCCTTCTAAGTGCTATAGCCTATGGTCTCTCTAACCCATCCCCTAAACTGGGTGGAATGGCTATGAAAGCAGAGAGATGGAGATGTTAATCTCTCACCTGACAAAAATGGAAGACAAAGTGCTCTGTTAGATGGGACTCAGAACAAAGAGTCCTTGTGAGGTACTAAACAACTTCTATGAGAAGGTGAGGTCATTCTGCCCCTGTAGGAAAGGATCCATGGTTCTTTTGTTTACTCTGAGGCTGTGGTTGAGGATGGAGTGTTTTTTCTGAATTTGCACATAGTGAATAACTAACCTCAATCAACTTTATAATAATAGGAAATATTTTATTTAAAGTTTTTGGACTCCATAGACGAACTACAAGTTCACTGATCTTCAAAAGTATGAGGTTAGTGTTAACTATTGTTCATATAGGTCATCTTAGAAAAAGTACCCTAAAGTTGCTTGTGGAAATAAATCATCATCAAATGGCCCCTGCTTGTTCTACACAACATATAATAATTAAATGAAGCAGAACATAAGTATGGATAAAATAATTTCTTTAATGTATTATACTGATAAAGTGCATCAGAGTCCTGCACTTAGGACGGAAAAATCCCATGCACTGCTACAGGTTGGGGACCGACTGGCTAAGCAGCAGTTCTGCAGAAAAGGACCTGGGGATTACAGTGGATGAGAAGCTGGATACGAGTCAACAGTGTGCCTTTGTTGCTAAGAAGGCTAACGGCTTATTGGACTGAATTAGTATGAGCACTGCCAGCAGATTGAGGGAAGTAATTATTTCCCCTCTATTCGGCACTGGTGAGGCCACATCTGGAGTACTGCGTCCAGTTTTGGGCCCCCCACTACAGAAAGGATGGACAAATTGGAGAGAGTCCAGCGGAGGGCAATGAAAATGATTAGGGGGCTGGGGCACATGCTTTAAGAGGAGAGGCTGAGGGAACTGGGCTTATTTAGTCTGCAAAAGAGAAGAGTGAGGGGGGATTTGATAGCAGCCTTCAACTACCTGAAGGGGGTTCCAAAGGGGATGGAGCTTGGCTGTTTTCAGTGGTGACAGATGACAGAACAAGGAGCAATGGTCTCAAGTTGCAGTGGGGGAGATCTAGGTTGGCTATTAGGAGAAACTATTTCCCTAAGAGGGTGGTGAAGTACTGGAATGGTTTACATAGGGAGGTGGCGGAATCTCCATCCTTAGTGGTTTTTAAGGCCCGGCTTGACAAAGCCCTGGCTGGGATGATTTAGTTGGGGTTGGCCCTGCTTTGAGCAGCGGGCTGGACTAGATGACCTCCTGAGGTCTCTTCCAACCCTAATCTTTTATGATTCTATGACTGTTTGAGATTATTTCTGTTGTAGTTTGAGATCAAAATTATCATACTGTGCAAATATAAAATGTTACCTTATGCTTATATTGAGTGATTTCATCCAAACCAACCAACTAAAAGTTGCAAGGGAAATTACATATGATTATTCATAGTTACTGTAACAGGTTACAAAGTAAGATCTAAATAGGAATGACACTGAAGTATAAAAAAATCAAAATTGCTTTTGTGACAGCAGGAAGAATGTTGTAAACCTTAAGACATAACACAAAAAAGACTTCTACAAAAATTCATTAGGATGAATGTAATTCTATTTTATTCGCAAGCATCTGGGAGCAGATCATGTAATACGGTTGCAAATACTCTGGGTTAGGGCCAAAGAAACATTACCTCACTAAGTAATAAATGTTCAATTACCTTAAAAATACACTATTAGCAAAAGACAGAGATGGACTAAAATATGTGCTGGGATGAATTTAGGGTATGTACTCTTAATTAACTGATTTTGTAACTAGTGCAGCTCTAGTTTCAAAGACCTAATAATATTTCATATTAGGGACATATTTTTAATTGTAAGGCTGCCATTAAGGGCTGGGTTATTTTGCAGCTCACCTGCTCTTGTGTATCATTTCAAGAGAAATGTATTGACAATGTAACATGGATTCACATTTTAAATTAAATAAAGGTAAATATATGTATACCTCCACATGAATTATAGTTGTATTAAGAAGTTGTTTCATTTATTTATTTTAATCACTCAAAGCACCCAATCTAAGCACCATTTTAGTTGTTTTCACAATAGCAGAAAAGTACATTACTATAGAGATGGAGATTTACGGAAGCATTCCATGAAGTAAACACATATTTCTATGCATTTGGGTAGGTTTATTTACCATGCAGAGTGAGTCATGATCTTAAAAGACTTCTTCCCTAAAGTCTCCCATATGAAATGGATAAGGATAATAACCACAGGGCAAGAAAAAAAGACCTATTCTGGAATAGATTAAGCAATAAGCACAGCCACTATAAATAAATGCTATAAAAATTCCATGCTGGGGTCCTTTCTAAGGGGCTTGGTGTTTGTGCGTTTTCTGTACAACTCCAGTATTCCTTTGGCAAGGAAGATTTTAGCCCTTCTCGCTATAAAGATGTCCTTTTGAATGAGAACCAGTGCTGGCTGCAGAGAAACAAAATGAAACTTTATCTGTAAATTTGAAATCCTGGCCCCAAAACCCTGCAGGTTCACAAGGACTGGAATGCAGTAAGAAACACCTCATTTTCATGTGTTGGGGAAGGCTGTACAAGGAGACTACACAGCCCACAAGCACTTTGGAGATGAGCTCCACAGCAGCTGGAAGAGGGACGTGGGAAGGCAAGAGCAGAGACAGCCAATGGGCATCTACTACTTCTCCATATTCCATATTGTCAGCTGAACAACGGTTGCCCACCAGCCATCACCCACTGGTGCCGCCAGTTCTGTTCTGCTTACTTGCTCTGAGCACACAGCCTGATTACTTGGTCTGAGAACTCTCTACCAGGATTTCACCCGAAGAAAAGCATGAAATGTCAGAATTCATTTCAATGGATTATAAACCCTGAAATCCGGTGCTGACAATTTCAGTATCAGCTGATCTGATGTGGGTGGATTCATTTGAAAGAACATGTCACAGTAATAGGGCCCTGATACTTTTCAATGGGCATTTTGCCCAAGTAAAGACTGCCAATTAAGGCCTGGTCTACAGAATTTGACTGGCATAGTTATTCTAGGAATAACTATAATTATATAATTATTCTGACATAAAATAATTTTTACTCTAGAATAGAGTGCGTCTACATGAGGAGCTATTCTGGAATAGCTTATTCCACAACAGCGATGCCAGCCAATTGACCCACGTAGATAAGGCTTAAGACCTTCGCTTCTGAAACCCTCTCTATCAAGTTTTACCCAGAAATAAATGCTTATGTCTGCGTTTTTATATGAATGGCTGAAAAAGGGAGTTTATAATGGAAGAACTAATACTGCCTTCATTCAATCATCAGTATAAATGAGAACTGCACATGGTTGAAGCCTCAAAATATTCTGTTGCATACAGAAAAGCTGTAGCATCACTGTTCTGAAATTATCAATACCAAATAAACTGTTTCAAGAGGACAAACATTAAGAAAATATAGCTGTAAATATTTATAGGGGACCTTAGGCTGGAAGGGACCCTCGAACAAGGCAATTTGTATTTTCGAAGTGCCAAGTATAGTCAAGCCTGCATAAAATAATGTATTGCTGTTTTATAACTCTCTCCTACAGCTGCCAGGCTCTACCACAGAGCTGATGTATAGCAGCAATAAACTCCATTCAATACTGTAGGCTATAATTTAGATAGCTGAGTTTGGCAAGATGATTAGCAAATTGGGGAATTAAATTTTTATTTCAAGGTACATTTATTTTAGTATCCAGTACTGGGTGAATACTGTAATGCTGATGTCTTAGGATGAAATGGAAACAAACTAAGTGCAACTGGATGGTAATGTAAACAGCATATGCATTTGGTGACCACCTTTGTAAAAAACAATATTTTTATTGTTTGCTTTTTTATTGCTGTTTCAGACAGAAGGGACAGCAATCAAATTGCTGCCATAATATGAATCATTCTTTAGCCCCAACAAGGCAGAGATCAAAATTATAACAGGATCTCTCATGCTAGGCAAACTGGAAAGAGCAGCAAGTGGAGCCAATTTACTTCTCCATTGTTTTGCAGTGTCATGAACACACTTTTCATTCCATGGCAATTGTCACCAGGCTGTCATATAAGGTCATTGATCAAAGTGGGAGTCATACCAGTGGCATGCAAAGATCACAGTTTTTGTACCTCACCACACTGTAGTTTGCTAGTACCTGACCATGACTTGCACCATTCTCAGGTAGAGCTTAGTATGCTCTGTGAAATTGCATAATTAAAAAACTAACTATGACAAATGACAGAAGCTTTTAATTGGTTCATGCTTTCCAGTGTAGGCAAGGTAGACTAGCTGTAAGTTCAGTATCAGTTAAGGCAGAAACACATGCCTTTTAGAAATGCACAAGTAAAAGGAAAGGATTAGATATAATTGGGGGGGGGGAGACACAAACCCTTACAGAATGCTTATTGAAAAAAAAGAGAGAGAAGTGCAAAGATACACACAAAATGGGTTATGATAGATGAGAAAAATCAAAAGAGATAATATATAATGCTTGAAAGAACAATATTTTATTAGTACTGTTTATAACTGGAAAAAAGAGTGGTATAGGTCCAATTAAGAAAGATATAACAAAAGAGGATGGAGAAGTATTAGCACAGGGAATTAATGTACTTTGGGCCAAATTCTGATTTTATTTACACTAGTGCTGTCCAGAGTAGCTCCACTGACCTTAGGAGAGGAAGTCTGGATTACACCAGTGTAAATGAGATCCAAATTTCCCCCTTTATGAGCATATTTATGTCAGGAGCAGATATTAAAAAGTAGGTGGCTGAAATGCTAGTTGTGCCAGGTTAGCTGATTCAGGGCATTTTCTAGATATGGGCCAGAAACGCATCTTGCCACATGGGCAACAAATTCAACAAAACACCTGGACAGGACAGGACAGGACGGGATTCAGCTCTACATTCTTTAAGGAACTAATATTACTACTAGCATTAGTATATGTTACTTAGCACAAGAAGGATATCACAGAACTGGTAATTATAGATTAATAGTGCTAGTTTCTATGCTAGGAAAAATTATCAGGGACGAAAAGACATGTAACAAAAGAGAGAAAGGGTAATTTAAATGGATTGTAATGAACCTTACATTTCTTCAAAGAAATCTGTAACAAAGAATGGACAGAGCAAAGCTATGACTTACCTCAGTTTCAGAGAAGTCTTTAGGGACCTGTTAAACAGAGCGAGGGTGTGCGTGCACACGCGCAAAGACTGAACCAGGGATTTAAAACTGGTCCATGAGATAGGGTCAAAGGGCTAAACCCACTCCATGGACAGAAAATCCTTACAAAAAAATAGAGCTCCATCTTGGCACCATTAAATGGAAGTAATTACATAATGGTACAATCTGCAGCTAGAGACTGAAGGAGGATCTGGATGGGGAAAAATGGTACACTTTTTCTTAGTGTCAGGAATAGCAAGGTAGAGATTTACACAAGAGAAATGTTTATTAAATGGTTAGAAAAGGCCTAGAAAAGCAGCCTGAAAATTGGTGAACAATATATTGTGTTACAGTACAGGACCACTGCACAGAGCCAAAGAAGTGCAGGGTCATGAATAAGGAAGTAGATTTCAAAATTAAAAGGTATGCTAATATCAGGTCATGGTATAGCTGCATCTGGATCACTGTGTACTTCAAAAAAAGAAGGATCCCACTTTTCAGAAAAGGGCAACAAGGTTAATTTATGATAAAATAGGTACATCTCATGAGAAAAGACAAAAAGATTATACTATATAATCAGATTCAAATACCTAAAAGAGCCATGCAAGGATTTGTTTAAAAAATAGACCCCTTTTACTTCCAAGAAAGGGACATCGCACTCACAATTGAAAAGTGCAGGGGAAAAAAAGCTTAGCATCAGATCCTCAGCTAGTCTAAACTGACACAGCTCCATTGCAGTGGGTGGAGCTACTCCAATTTATGTCAGCTGAGAATCTGTCCTTTAATCTTAGGAAGGACTTCTTTCACAGACTATTACTGGAATGAGGAATAGTTTGAAAATATGATGCAGTGAGACCAAATGGCTGTAGTAACAAACAGATACTTGAAAGCAAAAATATATATAGATAAAGGTGCTGATACAGAAAATAAGCTTCTGAATAGCAAAATGTATTTACTATACAAAGATATGGACCTTATAGACCTCAGTTCTCTCCTTCCTTAAATATATGCTTCTGTCACAAAGCTTTAGCTTTTAGCCTCAAACCAGAATAGTTGTCCTTCTACTAGATGGATACTTTGAATAAGGGGGATAGATCTGAAATTCAGGGCTTGAGCCAGACTTTGATTAGCGTCAAGTATATCAAAATAAAAAATTTTGAACTGTGACAAACAGTTCTGAGTTTGTCCTAAAGGCTGATAGTACCTTTGGTCCACAGTTGCCAACTTTCACATGGTACATAAGCACCCCAACTTTCACAATAAGCCCAAAATCAAGATAATCCCATTCAAAACAAGGCCAAAACAAGCCAATACCTAAGTATCCCGACACTCTATATGACTAGATCCCCCTGGCATGCAGCCTGGGACTGTGGTGGACCCGCTGTGCACCTGTGACTCTCTCCCCACATTGCCCTTGCTTGCCCCCTCTTTGCCCCTGCTTGCCGGGAACCAATAAAAAAAAAAAAAGAAGCAACAAGCTATAACAAGCTACAAGCCAAAAACTAGCCAGCAAGAAACTCACAAGCCAATTAAGCCAAAAACAAGCCCAATTTCTGCCTTTTTTCATGGGTTTGGCATGTCTGCTTTGGTCCCATTGTGATGTGTTAATAGTTTCCAGTACAAATCAGTAAAGCAGTCTGGCCTATAGTTATTCTCTAAGTCATCTCCTTCCATTCTCTTCCACCATCCATTTCTCTCCACAGTAAATCCAATATCAGAGCCTGAGGAGAAATCAAATATGTTATTGTTGGAAGCCCAGTGCTGTGATTTCATAACTGTTCACATTCCAGCAGATGGTGGATACATACTATAAATGAAGGAATTCAAATTTGAAAAATGTTTTGTTAGCAAAATAAAACCAGATTCTGCAAAACTTCCCTTGTCAGAGATAGCAAAGAGTAGGACTGCATTGGGACCTAAGAGCAGGATCCGTTCTGAAGTTTTGACAGCCTAGGAAAACAACACTTTAAAACCTCATCACAGTTGGGATTAAACAAATAATGAGGTCGCATACAATGAATTTTGGATATTATTTATTCCCCCTGCTGGACACAGAAGTGGAAGTAGAAAAAAACAAAAGGGAGGAAGAGAAATGATGAGTCACGAGGAATAAAACAGTTTTGGAAAAAAATAAAAAATAACAATTGTGAAAAAAATTCTTTATATAGTTTTTAATCCTGGATTAAAGAGACTTTCCTTCCCCCTGCCTGGAGTTTTGATAAAATGCATTCACAAAAAAACATATCTGCTTCAAGAGCCCAATCTATATACTGAAGTCAATGGCAAATTCCCATTGACTTCAGTGGGGCAAGCATTTGGCCCTCAACAGACGCATATTTCTTCCCATTACACATACTGCAGTTCACAGAAGACTTCAGAGGGAAAAGAGATGTGGGATAATTGAAGTGAAGCAAAAGACAAATTAAGAAACAATTAATAAACAAAACAAAAAAACCAGCACGATTACAGACCTGGATTCAGATACTACATTTTAAACTGCTATGCATGCTGTTCTGGTCATCAAACGCACAGGTTTAAAATCTGCATGATTTCAGACCATTTTCTCATCACTTTGCATGTGCTACAGTATAATCAAGAGTACCACCTACCTTCATAATTCACAATTACGATGGTCAGCACGTAGTCTCTCCTAAGCATCACAGCAAGAAGCATGAATGCTCTCTTAGAAATAAATACAGCAAAAATGCAAGTCACTAGAAAAAGTAGTTACAAATCAGACAAACTTGTCTAATTTTGGTAACATTACTCAACAAGGAGCGATGAACAGCCAGAAGCTGGTCATTTGTAGCAGTCCTTACTCACAGCATGCAACTGGTTGTCATGACAACATGCTCATCTCCCTTGCAGAATCTCTGTGAACAAGTCACATGCGTGTTGAAAGGCACACGAGAGAAAGATTTCTTCAAACTCCAGGGCAGAGTGGTCAGAAGTGGAATTTGCAGGGATGAGTATTACAGAGCCTGATCCTGTGTCTCTGAACTCAATGGAAACTTTGCTATTGATTTCAACAGCTGCAGGGTCAAGCCTTTAAACCAGATTCAGAGAAGAGAGACAAGGTGGGGGAGGTAATATCTTTTATTGAACCAACAAGCTTTTCTCATTCACCAACAGATGCTGGTCAAACAAAAGATATTACTTCACACACCTTGTCTCTCTAATATCCTGGGACTGAACTGGCTACAACTACACTGCATACAATCAGAGAATGAGTCATTTCTTAAAAATTCTAAGAGAAGCTTGTGATGGATTTGGACTTGCTCTGTAATAATCTATGGATATTATTGCAGCCAGATTCTTTAATGGTTAATAATTGTATTGGTTGCCAGCTGATACTAATTGAATGAGTTGCATCTAATAGAGTTTTAGTCCCAGAATCAGACATTACAGAATTAAAACTAACATGTTCAGTATCTTGTAGGGAACTCTAAGGTGCAAGGCATAGACACTCACATTGAGGGCAAAGCAAAACCTTGGCCACTTTTATTAACACAGGTCAGTAAAGACAAGAAAGAGTCAAAGCCACATAAATAAATAGCAGTAATACAGTACTGCAGATCTCTTTGGTGTCATTCCGTGCATACTGTCATATATTTGCACCCCTCCTTGGGGACCTGGTGGTAAGAGACAATGGACCAGCTGTCCCTGGCATGCCAAATGAGTCCATAGGTCCAGACCCCTAATGCCCAAAGGTTGGTGGTAGATAATAACAATGAAGAGCTGAAGGGTCAATGATGGAAAGCTTTCCATCCAGCTACGTGGTGGCTTGGCCAATTGTAGGGCCTGGGTAATCTCACGAATATTCATTCAGATGCCCAGCCTCTCATGTCCATATCTATACTTGAGGGACAATACTAGATCCATTTGTTCTCACCTCCTACCCCTTTATCCAGCTCAACTGACCAGTTTCTCAAGAGGGTGGGATCCTAATTTGTAAACACAGGAGAACCAAAAGCCTGGAAACCTAAGACAAATGGGCTTCTGGAGGGGATAAAAGCAGAGGTGAAACTGGGCCGGTATGGCGTACCATTAAGAAGTGGCTGCCGGTACCGGCCTGTACACAGCCCGACATTAAAGCACTGCCATGACAGCGCTGCCTCTTCCCCCACCCCATCCAGGGCCGCCGCCGACAGGGGGGTGGGAGGGAAAAGGGGCAGCTGCCCCAGGGCCCGGCGATTTAAAAGGGCCAGGGGCTCCCAGCTGCTGCTCCACAGTAGTGGCCGGAGCACTGGGCCCTTTTAAACCACTGCTGGAACCCCAGGTGGCATGGGCCAGGCAGCATGGAAGGGCTGGCTGGGAGAGGCTGACCCACAGCCCTACCCCTTCCGCCGAAGGCCCCGCCCCTTACAGTGGCTCATGTACTGGTAAATCTTTTATATTACTTTCACCCCTGGATAAAAGTGACATTCAAGGGACGAGGGGAGTAGTTGTTGGGAGTTGATGAGAAGTGGTTCATCCAGGCACAGACCCAAGAGGCCAGGGGTCTGGCAAAGCACCTGCCTGGGATTTCTGCAACAGATGGCAAGCCTCTAGGTAAGACAGACACCTGTACAGGCCTTCTGTTTTAAAATCCTTTATGTTCTTTCACGCTTTTCTATGTTCCTACTAGTAAGATTACACAATACCTTAATACAGTGGTTCTCAACCAGGGGTATGTGTACCCCTGGGGGTATGCAGAGGTCCTCCAGGGGGTACATCAACTCATCTAGATATTTTCTAGTTTTACACCAGCTACATAAAAAGCACAAGTGAAGTCAGTACAAACAGTGACTTGCTGATACTGCTCTATATTCCATACACTGAAATCTAAATACAATATTCATATTCCAATTGATTTATTTTGTAATTATATGGTAAAAGTGACAAAGTAAGCAATTTTTCAGTAATAGTGTGCTGTGACACTTTTGTATGTTTATGTCTGATTTTGTAAGCAAGTAGTTTTTTTAGTGAGGTGAAACTTGTGGGTATGCAAGACAAATCAGACTCCTGAAAGGGTACAGTAGTCTGGAAAAGTTGAGAGCCTCTGCCTTAGTATAAGGTCTAGTCAATGTATTAACCACCAACAACAAGCTTTTGAAGGGAAGACTTGCAGGTACTGGGCCTGCTGAGTAACCACCATTGGTATACAAGGTGCTGTAGCCCCAACCCAAGAATGGGAGAATAACCCGGATATCATCCCAGAGAGGGAAAGGCTTAAGGACTAAGTCTTGGAGGAGGTGTATTCAGGGTATGTCTACACAGCAATTAAACTCCCAGGGCTGGCCCAGGTCAGCTGACTCAGGCCAACTGCAGGTGTTCAATTACCATGTCATCATACCCTCAGAGACCAGAGAGAGGTCAAAGACGCCCTGTAACCATGACCTATTGGTGGGAGCATGATGGGATGAAGGTGACTGGGGAATATACAATTAGCAACAGCAGCAGCAAACACAACTATTGTAAAAGGAAAAAAGCAAGAGAACTGTCAGACGTTCTTTGTGGAAAGAATAGGAGAAGACACACAGGAAAAATGAGACATGAACAGCTCATTAAAAAGCAGAGTTCTGCAGAGAAAGGAAGCAAGAACTTAAAAAGATAAAAAAGACACACAGTCGGTTAGCCAGCTGTACTCAGATGACGAGAAAAGGCATCATAGTCCAGAACTGGGTGAGGACTCTGAGGAAAGAGACAATTCACCTGCAAAAGTCAAGGAAAACAAAGGCCAGAATGAACCAGTGGGATTGGGAGAGTCAAGGAAGGACAAGTTCTCAGCAGTAAGTATGGAGTATGACCAAAATGTCTGCAGCATCGGGGCCCCATTCTGATCAGGTTTCCTGAATCCAGAGATCCTGGAGTGGCAAATGCTGGAATCTGAGAGGGAAAAGCTGCTATCTGAGAAAGAAAATGGGAGCAGCAGCGCTGACATCCAGAGCAAGGCACCCAATAATCCAGTATAGAAGGGATTAGAACACTGAATGCCAACTCCCCAAGGAGCATAGAACCGTTGCCCTAGTTTAAGGAGGGTAAGGATACCATTGCTTATGTCACACCTTTGCGAAGGCCTGTGACTTAAAAAGGATAGACCCTGCATATCAGTGTTTTCTTACTCCCTTACTCAGTACAAAAGGCATAGATGCCTACTGCCAAATGGAAGGGACAGACTGTGTGGACTATTAACAATTTTAAATTGCCTTGCTTCTTAAATTTGAACAGATTCCCAAGGGAAAGATTGGGGGGGGGGAGGGGTGAAGAATCCAAAAACAAAAAGGGATGACCTATACGGAGATGGCAACTAAGCTAGGGGCAGCACTACCATAAATGAGCTGTATGAAGTGGTTGGGTTGAACTTTTTATAATTTCTGTCCCCATGATCTTAGAATGTGGGTAAGTGATCGGAAGCCAGAAGACCCCAGTACTGCAGGCCAGCTGACTGATGAATATGTAGATAGCAGGTCTGGATGCAAGAAGCCCAAGGAGAACTGGCCCAAGCATGGGACCCTAGCAAGGGGGAACATGTGGGTTCACCCCAGCAACAGGAAGCAAGTAATCCCAAACTAGGGGGAGCAGCAGCTCCAAGACAACTTCCGAAAGGAAGTCACAGAGATCGGAGGCATTTTAACGATCAGGGAACCGGGCACAAGTGGGCAGACTGCCCAGGGATCAGGCTCCAGGGGCTGAGAGTGAGCCACTACAAGTTAACTGACTGACTGTCCAGCTGGTGGGATAGAGATAGACTGTCCAACTGTATAGAAATAACTATATTACTTGGCCTCCAGAGGGAGGAAATTACACAGCCAGCTCATCTGAGTCACACAATGTACAGGTGGCAAAGTTCATTCCCCAGGCATTTGTGCATATATCTTGCTGTACTAATGGGAACTCCCAGATCTCCAATGCGGGCAGAAGATTAGTGGAGAGACATTCAAGGGGTGGAGGTACACTGGCACTGCCCTCATCTTAGTAAAACTCCTTGTGATGAAAACGCAGCAGGTGCTGGCAGACAGAGAAATGGGGTGAAAGCTCCAAGGGTAAAAACATTTGCCCTGCCTGTACCAAATCCCCAAACCCTGCTAGGTTTATACAGGGAAGCTGGTGGTGGAAATGTTATAGGATATTCCATTTAATATTTTACTGGGAAATGGTGTGAATTTAGCCCCGGGTCTAAGTCTGCAGCAGAGGCCAGCAAACAGTTTGGACCACTCACAGTAGCCAGCTGCTCCTGAAGATGTAAATGAAGCAGCTAGGAGGCGGAAAATGGATCCTTCCCCCTCTACTTGTCACCATCTCACCAACAGTGAGAATTCAAATGAGGGAGTGTGTGGAGGCGGGGCTTACTTCTCCACTCACTCCAGTATGCGAGAGACAAACTGGTCTGTTGAGCTCAATGTGGTGTAAAGATGTGGGATATCAATGCAAATGGTCTAGCACAGTCCCTTAAGGGTGAGTAAATGGGTGGATATCTGAAGCTTCTGTCCTACTTCCTGCCTACCTGCAGCCAGCTCTTGATTGAATTAACCCCTTGTATTCAGACAGTAACCCCCTTCCAAAAAAAAAAAATCAAATAGAACATAATATTCATAAATTATAACTGAGCAACTCAAAATCTGTCACGAAGTTCATGGCACTAAGAACCATTATTCTGATTATGTTTGTAAATTAAGTTTCTCTCCTTAATTAGGATTCATTTTAGATTTTTCTAATATATATAAATATTTAGTACATAATATATAATTATGACATATTAAAGAGACTAAGCATATTGATAAATTAATACCATGGCATTTCGCCTCTAACACAGGTAAATTTCCCCATCCTATTACAAATAACTTTAGACATCCAATCTTCCTGTTAGACTAACAAATTTATTTGGGCATAAGCTTTCATGGGCTAAAACCCACTTCATCGGATGCATGTAGTGTAAAATACAGTAAGAAGATATATATACACAGAGAAAATGAAAACATGGGTGCTGCCATACCAACTGTAACAAGACAAATCAGTTAAGGTGGCTATTATCAGCAGGAGAAAAAAAACTTTTGTAGTGATAATCAGGATGGCCCACTTCAAACAGTTGATAAGAAGGTGTGAGTAACAGTAGGGGGAAAAATAGCATGGGGAAATAGTTTTTACTTTGTGTAATGACACATCCACTCCCAGTCTTTATTCAAGCCTAATTTAATGGTGTCCCGTTTGCAAATTAATTCCAATTCTGCAGGTTCTCGTTGGAGTCTGTTTTTGAAGTTTTTTTGTTGAAGTATTGACACTTTTAGGTCTGTAATCAAGTGACCAGGGAGGTTGAAGTGTTCTCTGACTGGGTTTTTGAATGTTATAATTCTTGACATCCGATTTGTATCCATTTATTCTTTTGTGTAGAGATTGTCCGGTTTGGCCAATGTACATGGCAGAGGGGCATTGCTGGCACAGGATGGCCTATATAACATTGGTAGATGTGCAGGTGAACAAGCCTCTGATGGTGTGGCTGATGTGATTAGGTCCTATGATGGTGTACCTTGAATAGATATGTGGACAGAGTTGGCAACGGGCTTTGTTGCAAGGATAGGTTCCTAGGTTAGTGTTTTTGTTGTGTGGTTGCTGGTGAGCATTTGCTTGGTTTTTGGTATTTGGTATTTGCTACCACTCTGAAATCTTCCTGTTGTAATTTGATGTTAGAATATTTTATTTTTCTGCCAATCTATTGTGTCTACACAGTCAAAAGGAAAGGTACAAGGAAAACACAGAGATATCTGCTTTTCCTGAGCACCAGCATGTAAAGAATTACCTGTAAAATTCACTCAGCAGTCTTTAATTGAGTTTTAATGTGGTGTCACTACAAAAAAGTCTCAAGGTACAACGCTCTTAGTAATTCAAACCAATAGCTGTTCAAATATTGAATTAAAAAAGAATGACCTCTGTCATTCTCATCCCGGGGGGGGGGAAAGGTTATTATTAATTAACACAGGTTATTATTCACCAGTATAGTTGAGCAAGTGTCTCACTGAGGTATCTGTTTAAATACCTTACTGAAGCAGGGCCTCATATAACATGCATAAAAAGGACAAATTATTGCTGCTTTGAAAGAAAATTTTCTTCCTTCTAACACCAGAAGTGTTATCAGAGAGACTTCATTCTCCTGCTTGAATCTCAAAAGCAGGTCAAGATCAATGGGTAAGTAAAAAGAAAGAGGCATCTCCCAGACCCTTTTGTTTTTGGCAATGTTCAGTTTTGTAATCCACAAATGCATTTTGTTGATTCAGATTTTATTGTAGCCTAGTCTAAATAGTCTTCATCCTCGTAGCACAAAAAAGTACTAACTATTTGCTACAGCAAGTGAGATAGTTACCCAGCCGATAAATACAATTGCTATAGCAGGTAAGCCTCAACCGAGCCGATAAATACAATTGCTATAGCAGGTAAACATCAACATTAGTGGGTCTCTTTCAAATGGTTATTTAAGAAGCTGGTTCTTTATTTTGTCCACTAGATGGCATAAGATTTTCCTTTTAAAAAAATCAGTTCAATACACAGTAGGCTCTAGATCTAACTTCTTTTAGATTCATTGGGACCGAAGCTGTTGCATTTTTAAGGTACTTTCTCGTCACAGACTATTCCAAAGCACAAATCGTTCCTGTTGACCAAAATTGGTGTTCCTCAACAATATAGTTCTTCTCTGCAGACCAGGAAAAGTGGACTACTGTGTAAAAATTGTGAGCTCTGGTACCTACCCCACTGATTAGTGCCCTCTTGAAGGAACAAACAGCAGTTTGCATCTGCTCTCTTACCGCTTGGTGTGACAAAGTACTAGGCAAGCCTCTGCCCCCTCTTTTCCCCTCAGAGAACAGGATTCTACAAGACATTATATTTAGAGAGACTCTTATTTGGATAGCTGACAAGTAAAATACAGGACCTAATTCTCCTCTTACATCAATGCCAATCAGGAGTAACTCCACGGAAATCAATGGTATTCCACTGGTGTAAAACTGCCGTAAGTGAAATTAGAAGGAGACCAATAAGAGTTTCATTTGAAAGCATTTCACAGTTCAGATACAACATAAGCATCATCTAGAACAAGCAAGCAAAATAGTGATAGGTTTCAGAGTAACAGCCATGTTAGTAAGCATCAGTCTGCAAAGACAGAAACCAAAAGTGATGAACTCAGAAATGTCCCCCTGACCCCAAGATACAGAATGCCTGCAAAGCTAAAGAGAAGCCGCTGCATTGTGGTGCTCTCTGTTATACAGCTGGGACCAGATTCTGCACCCTGGAATATACCTGTGTAGGAAGTTTAAACTATTGATTGTAGTCAGTGTGCAATATCTAAGTGACCTTTGTAAAGTCACTGAACGTCAGTTTCCCAAGTGCCAGATGTGGTATTGTGAGGCTTAATCATCAAGTGTTGAGCTACTTTGACATAATAAAGCACTAGAGTTCATGATCTCCTGCACCTTAGCCTTTTGCAGTACAAGGTCTGCTTTGCCTAGGAATGACTGTAAATACATGTAGTTTGAGCTACCTGCAGCCCATTGTCATATTACTTATTTTTGACATGAGACATTAAAGATAGAACATATGTTCTAATTTCACCATGATAAATATGTCATAAAACTCTTATATTGAAGAACAACAACAGGCTCTGGACCCATAGTTTCTTCAGTAAAAAACAACCTTTCTTAGAGAATACAGAAAGACAGTTAATGTTTAGTATACCAGACCCTTGCTAGAATGCGGGATTTGGGATCCATGCATGGTACTGCGTTAACCCAGGGACCGTATTATAGCGGGGACCACGTTAAAATGAATTGTAATTAAAGTAATTAAATTTGGGATTCATGGACGCGACTGCGTTATATGTGAATTCGCGCTATATAGACGCGTGTTCTAGTGAGGGTCCAGTGTATTTACTGAAGTCAGTGAAGTCATATTTAATTCCCACTTAGGGGGAAGAGGGAAAAATCTAATAGGAACATAGTTTAAGTTCTTGAAAATCCATTTAGATTATTAAACTAGAGAAAATGGCAATTTTGGGAGGGGGGAGTTAGGATGAAAATTTTAAATTTTAATCTACATAAAAAGTGAGATATTGGACAAATTATATTAGGAAAGAATTTTGCTAGCATAAAAACTGTATAACCCTCTGACCTCAGAAGAGCACAGTATGGAGAAGCAAATGCTAGATTATGCTTCTCAGGAGGAGCAATTGCATAAAATGCAGCAATTCATTCTGAGGTTTCAAGGGGATTCTTGTTAGCATTTTCTGTACATACTGAATTCAGCTAATGAAAGGGCAGCGAAGCTGGACAGTTGAGAGTGGTGCAAAGACATAATTCGAATGATGGATGAACTAAAACTGCTTTACTCTGACAGGTCCATTTACAGTAATGTGCAAATGCATTAGAACAAGCCTTTTTTTCAAAAAAATTTATGATTCATTCAAAATACAACATAAAATTGAATTATAACTTAAGTCTACAAAATTAAATCTGTTTTACTTTTTTTAAAATCAGCATTTTGTATGGCAAACCTTGGCAGCAATAACTGCTTTGTATCTCTCAGACACTGTTGCTATGCGTTTCTCTAGGTTTATGCATATACAGTATATTCCTTCTAATGTGCTGCAGCAATTGTCATCTTGATTGTTCAAGTTTAGTCCCTTTCTGAGTTAAGAGAATCCTGTGTTTAAGCAGGGTGAGGTCTAATAGAAGGCCACACAAGGCTAATAAGTTCCTCAAGCTACTATTCTAAGTTTAAAGTCTGTAAACTATAGTTCTTTCAGCATAATGACAACATACATGCTCTCTTCAATGCTTTTGGTGCAATTAACTCACGTTTTCGAGGCGTGAAGAGAGTTTTAGCATTACTCCCATACAAAGTATTTTATCTGCCTAAATATTTATATGGCTCTCATACCAATTAGCACCTCATACACATTAAAAATGTTACCTTTGTAACAATCCTGAAAGGTGAAGGAGTACAATTCTCATTTAACACAAGAGGAAGAAGGACTTGCCCAAGGTCACAAAGAAAATCTGGGTCAGTACTGGGACCTATTTCCAGATTTCCTCAGGCCCAATGCAGTCAACAAGACGAACCACCATTTGGAGAGTACACTGTATACAGCCATCTTCTGTTTCACCACAAGGGGTCTTCATGGCTGCCCTTTCTTATCTAGAAAAAACACACTACCTCATCCATTCCTATTTCAAAACTGGTTTCATTTTATCAGTAATAAAAAACAACAACTAGAATTTCTCATTTTTAAGCATAGATTGGTTGCCCTGCTTCATCACTTTTTTAGTGTCATACTCAACATGTGCAGTAGACTGATCGCATACTGGAGGGCCCTGGGATTCCTGGTGGCAGCCACAGCACCTCATATCATGTTATTACAGTACTAAGTGAAAAGAGCAAGTTATGCTGATGACAAATCACTACACTCAGTATTGAGACATGAATGCATGAAACAAATAATAAAGCCAATACTCCATACAGCACATTTCCAATAATCTACATGCAAAGAAGGAAGGATGTACTATAGAGACAGTGTAATTAAGGTAATCTGATGGCCTTCTTAAATGCAACCTCAACACTGTTCCCTGGATTTCTAATGTTTGTGGGGTTGGTTTGTTATTAACTTTACCCATTTTCTCCTCCTATCTGACAGGGAACTTAACTTCAGCTGAATGCAGTTTTCTGTATGGTAACATGTTCTATATTACACACACATTTTCCATCTGATGCATCCGATGAAGTGAGCTGAAGCTCACGAAAGCTTATGCTCAAATAAATTTGTTAGTCTCTAAGGTGCCAGAAGTCCTCCTTTTCTTTTTGCGGATACATTTTCCTGTAGTTGTATGTTTGTTGTTGAAAGACATCGTGAAAGAGAGGTTTTTAAGGAACGGAATTTGGGGGGGGGGAGGCAGAATGAGTGTTTGAAAATATGGGAAGCTTCTGACTGTGGGAGAAGACGATGAGATCAGATCTTCTGTAGAACTTGAGGGACGCTGGTAACTTGGAAGTTTATTTTCAAGTATCTCATTGCACTCAGTTTAAACCTCCCATTACAAACTTTTCTCATAGCATATACCTGGCTCTTGGTATTAAGTGAACTCTGAGTAATTCATCATCTTCTATACATCCATCCAGCATTAAAAAGACTATTGCCTTAACTCGGTTAAATCTGCTTAGATCTTTTGCTCTTGTCATCTTAATACTATAATTTTATAAATATGAGGCCCTCTATCTGTACTTCATAGGCGCTAGTTTATATGCCTATCTGACCCTGTTACATTTGATAAAATAAAACAATGTATAGTAAATGATATTGACAAACCCTTATTGAACACTGTAAAATGGTCATCCACCTCCTGAGTGCCCCCTCATGGCTGGGGTTGCTCTTCAGGCTCTGCCTTGGTTTCCCTTCTTGGATTCCTCAATAACCCCCAAAAGGCTTGTGTCCAATAACAGAACCCCTTCTTGATGTCTGGTTTATTCATATAAAATAAACTCAGTATAAATCCTCTTCTTCTCCAGTTTCACACAGCACTTCCACCCCAAGTTCTGTCCATCTTCAAGTTTCCAAGCAAGGTACAGCTTTTCCACCCTTCCTAGGCTCCACTCAAGTCTCTTCCCTCCCCTGGAAACAGGAGCCTTCAATCAGGTAAAGTTCAAACTTAATCCCAAGACTACGAGGTAGTCTTGCCCCCCGGCAGTTGCTGCCTGAAGCCAGCTACAGCTCTCCAGGCTTTGTCCTATCTGGCACTCCCAACCCTACATCTAGTTGGAATGTTACCAGCTACCACTTGAGCCCTCACTCTCTCCTAGGCCTCTCCCTTATAAGAGGCCTGACTGGGTCTGCCGATTCACTGGTCACATGACCGTCATTTTTGCTATCTGGAAAGGTGATTTAAGCTTTTCACAGGTGGACAGAGGGCCACCTCCCCTGAAGGGGCCAGCCACCCTTTGACAATTACCCAAGAAGAACCATTTAAAATCAGAAAAATACTGCAACTTTGTGTCCACGTGGATTAGTCTAATCACGTGGTAAAGACCTGGTCAATCTGCAAAGCCTTTGTTCTAGATCTAAGACAGATGAACTTGTAACCAAGGAGAAAACCCAGTTGTGGGTTTTGAAACACTAAAACCTACCAGACCCCTAGGTTGTGGGGTGAACTGTGCTGAACTTTTCAGCACATGTGTAGGTTCTTTTATTGTTCTAATATGTTTTCTCTGTAATGTTTTTACCTTAAGAAAAAATGTGCTTGCTCAAAAGAGGCTGTCTGATAATTCATAACACAGCCTTCCAAGACAAAGCGAAGCACAGGTGCTGGTCTGTCTAGGCAGTCTCTTTCTGGGGGATATCACAGTATAAAACAGGAAGTTGTGCAGCTTTATAATACCTGTTCAAGTAGGAGGGGGCAAGGGTCCCTACCCTGAGACAGGTGACAGCTGAAGACCTGAGACCTGACTGGAAACTCCTGGAGTGGACCACCGAAGGGAGAATAAAGGTACAGTTACCTGAAACTATGATAATAAATTTAAAACAAATTTTATTTAATGTGGAATGACTTTTTTATTATTATTAAAAATACTGAGATAAAATTTTAAAACACAATTTTAAAAACTGTGGTTGGTGTTTTTCAAACTAATTTTGTCATCTTTCCTAAATCTCTATCGCCCTTCTCATTTACTGTTGTAATCCTGTTCACTCTTAAGTTTCTGTACTCCTCTCCCCTGACTCCTCTACCCCCCATTTTGAAGAAAGCAGAGTAAATAAAAATGGATGATTAATTTTTTATTTAAGTACAGGTTTATTTTTTTAAAATAAATATATCTAAAATTAAACTGTAATCTATTGAAATAATTTAAATTAAATAGAAAAAATTCCAACAGCAAATTTGCTGCCAAATTTTACAGACAGTCAAACCACTGGTGGAAGTCACTGGCTAAGCACAAGGAATCAGATGCAATACTGTGTTTTGGCCTGCAGAAGTGATACCATTTTAGGTTTGGAGTACTTGTGGCACCTTAGAGACTAACCAATTTATTTGAGCATAAGCTTTCATGAGCTACAGCTCACTTCATCGGATGCATACAGCTCACTTCATTGGATGCATTCATTGTATTTTCCACTGAATGCATCCGATGAAGTGAGCTGTAGCTCACAAAAGCTTATGCTCAAATAAATTGGTTAGTCTCTAAGGTGCCACAAGTATTCCTTTTCTTTTTGCGGATAAAGACTAACACAGCTGCTACTCTGAACTCTGTCATTTTAGGTTTGTTTCATGGGTTTCTTGATGGGATTTGAGATACATATTATATTTTTTTCTTATTTGCTAAGCACCAATGAATAGCATTCATAATGGATGATATTCCTAAGTGTACTGCTATAGCTGTGTTCAGTAGTTAAGGAGTCTGTTTAAAATAAATACATAGAATGTTAATTAAAAAAATTAAGGCCATGGTTTCAGCGCTTTTGTCCCCAAGAGCTTTTCTGTTTACTTGCTCTGCATCTTTCTCCACATTTGCCATTCCCCTGGGCATGACACTCTAATGTATAAAACAAAATATAATTGACCTGATGTTCAAATGCCAAGTATGAACTTTTCTTCAAATGAAATTTCTGTTATGTATTTATACACAAATAAAAAGAAAGATTAAAAAGTTTATTTGTAGTCAGCAACTACTGGTTATTGTGGGTGTGTGGGGTACAAATAAATAAATAAATAAATAGAGGCACACACTCTCTCGCTCTCTCTAAAGAAGACAAAAGTATTCTTGTCAAATAAATCAAAGTTAGAAATAGCTGATCCCAAGTTAGGTCCAACATGTGTATGAAGTTCCCAGTCATCTCAAGATCCTTCTTTGGGGAGAGAGGGTTGAGATGCAATTACACAACCATACATTCCATATTACAGTTTATGATATCATTTCACATTATTGTTGAAACTTGTCCAAAGGGGATTAAACTTAAGCTATCAGAGCCATTTAAGGTCTGGACCTGCAAGGTGCTGGTCACCTCCAAGAGGTGCAAAGCACACTGGACTCTGCTCAGTGCCTCTCAGGATCAGACCCTTACCATAAAAGATAATGGTGGATGTGGACCAGTGTCACTAACAGGAATGAGCAAACAATGCCTTCTCCATGTCACTCATAAAAAGGTTTTTTTCCACTTCCCCTTAACAACTAATCCAAGAAGCAGAAAAATATTCATAAAAAAGCTGCACTCAGGAAATTTAAGCTCCTGCAGTTTTGAGTATAGCTATAAAAGTAGGTAAAGTGAAAAATAATTGCATATGAAAATCCAGAAAGACATAAAAATTAGGCTTTCTATTAACTAATATACATCCATTTTGATAGTTTGTGTAATGATCTCAACACCTTGTTCACCCACATTCCCCTAATTTCATTTTTGAAAAGCAATATTATTCTGCTACTGCACATACATTCCAGTAGCAAACACTGTGCTCAGTTCTGTTAAAAGAACGATACTGAGCTGATCACAATCTTAAGCTGAATTTTTTTTCCTTCCCTCCTCCCTCTTCTGTTTTATAGGTCTCATTCTCAGAAAAATGTTGGTTTTGTATCAACTGAATTAACCAAGAAATTTCAGCCAAGCAGTTTTCTATGGAAAACTGACATTTTAGGAGACTGCACAAACAGCTACAGTTAGCAGAGTCAGGCTCCAGTAGTAAAATATAATGTAGTTACTCTGGATTGGCCAGCACTGAAAATTAGTTATTTTTTATTAATATTGATTCTGTTATCTTGTAAAGTCCATGTTAGTTACATTACATTTTATGACCAATGTGCTGACTTACCTGCAAAAGACAAAAACATTCCATGAATCACTTTTAAAATAAGATTTTTGGCAGGATGAAATGCAACTGCAGTACTTCTATTATTTTTAATTCTACAACTAAAAAAAAAAAATCTCGTTTATAATCAAGTTTTGTATTGACTGGCCTTCAGACAAAATTATGTACTCCGAATTAGTTTCTAGCAAAGTTGATTGATTTGATGGGTGAAACAAATGTCAACTTCCAAAAATGAACTGAGAATAATTTCCAGATATTAGTCACAGTTTTTGACAGAAACCAATCAGGCACTGCCAGTAAAATGTCTAACACTTTTAAGCCCATTCCTATTTCATTATCTTAAAAGTTGCTTTACCTTGAACTCTAGGATCTGACTGGGATGGACTGTGTCATCTCTTGTCCTGGACGTTTTTCTCCTTGAACGATTTAAAATAAGTAGTCCCAGGGGAGAAATTAGTGACATGTGAAGGAGAAAATAGAAGTCCTCTAATGGATTTCAGACTTACATAAAAACTTTCAAGCTCCAAGGATCACAAGTTTAAAACTTCATCACTTTACTACATAGCAATGGGGAGCTTACAGCAAGATCATATTTACAATATTTACTCCCCATCCACTACACACATTGTTAAACTCTGTCAGCTATCAGCTGACTCTCCACTGACCAAGATTACTTTAACAAAAACAAAGAAACAATTGCATTCAACATACAGAGCTACAGTGATAGTAAAAGAAAATCAGGTGTCAGGAAAACCTAAAATAAAAATAGAGTTTATATTACAAGCCAGTTAAATGAAATATACAGGCATTACTTACAATTACTAGCTGCTCCTGTACAGGTCAGCCTGAGCTGATCTGCTACCAGCATCCTTTAAGTTTGCTATATACATTTCCCAACAGTTTCATGCTCTCCTTCTGTGTAGTGTCTCCAAATCAGTCTCCCAATCAAACAGAGAAAATAGACTGCTATGTACAACAGACATTTACTTAATTAGTCTAACAAGTAATGGAGTTTTGGGTGGGAGAAAAGAAAAACCACCCCCATCCAACTGCCTGTACATTTCATAGCTGAAACACCACATGTTGGTCATATAAATGATTGCCTTTTCCAATAAGCTAGAAACAAGACAGCTATAAAGGAATTACAGCAGTGTGTGCACACAATGTATTCTCCACTGAATTGATTCCAGCTTGAAAGACATTGATGTATTTTCCTGACTGATTCTGTTCAGGAGACAAGCTTTTGAAACAGTGCATCCAGCCCACAAGCCTATAGATATCCGTCACATCAAGATTTAATCAGCTCAGCTGTGGACCACATCAGCAACCCCTTTCCTTTACCTGGAACCCAACCCAAAAAATACATTTATGTGTTATTCCTAGCTGTTTATGTAAACATGAAAAAAATGAACGGCTCAGCAAAATTTATTGCAAAGATCCACTCTTTGAAGACAAAATTCTTCTTGAAGCTTCTAACCTTCAACTCCCTGAAGGTGCATTGCAGCAATGGTAGAAATTGATTTAGTGAAAAGCTTCTATTAGTGAGAGTGCTGTTCTCATCAGAAAGTCCCTCCCCTTGCTGTAATCAATAATTTAAGCAAAGCCAAGAATCATGTCAGCCAAAATGACCATGGAAACTGATTTTTCCCCCCCCTGTAGAGTAGAAGTAAAATTAAATTAAAGTCTGAACAGGAAATTACCAAAATTAACTCTAGGAACCATAGTTGCATGCCATGGCTTAGATCTTTTTGTTCCCCAAAAGCTTCACAAGTTGAAGAAAGAATCAAAACTTTATTACTAAAAAGGGGAAGACTCTCTAGGTTTAATGTATTCCTCCCAGTGACAGTCTGTTATGCTCAAATAAGAAATCCACTGTACAGAGCTATAACTCTAATTTGAACCTCTGTCTATTATGGCAGTCCTGTTATATCAATATCTGTCAGTGTTTTGCAGCTATCGCCAGGAGTTAATAACACAGCTGAAAAAAAGGCTTCATTTTGAGATGTAGCCTTGCCATATCTCAATCTAAAAGCTATTAAAAATAATAGGGAAATGGGTGTGGTTAATATTATTGTATGTCAGTATTTAGGAAAAATAGTTTAATGAAGACATATTTTTTGTTTGTATAGGTCAAAGTTTTTACTTGAAAATCATATTTGATAAGAAATTAGCCTACAATATCAAATGATTGTATATACAAAATGTACAATATCAAATTTTAACAAGAAAACAGATTCAAGTTTCAAGCTCCCAAGGGACTATTATAAACAGTGAGTAAAAATTGATAGCACACATTTTAAAACTTACAAAACACCTCTCCTGAGCGTCATTTAAGTGTCATAGACAAACCTACTGTGCAAATGAAAGAAAATGCACTGTTAGGCACCAGAAGTCCAGAGCTTAGGCACCATGGGAAGCCCATTTAAAGTCATTATATTATGCCCTGCTGTGTCTTGGTGGTGGAGATTTATGGCCTGATTTTCATAGATGCTAAGCACCCGGGTGCACAACACCTCTGAAAAATCAAGCAATTAATTCTTAACTGTGAAGAATTTACTTGCTTTTATAGAATTGCCTAAAATAAATACTTAATCTTTTCAAGACAGGGACCAAGTAGCCATTCTAAATAGAAGACGGAGTTCAAACTAAGTTCATTTTTGGTGCACCTCCCCCCTGCTTGCAAAACACTTCCCAGTACCATTGTTGCAGGTCAATGGGAACAGCCTTGTATGGGCCTGGATCTGCCCCGTCCCCCATTAGCAGAGGAGAGGTGGCCTCAAATCTTGTCTCTAGCCTAGTTCTTATATTGGCATCCATTACTCCCTGTGTCCAACAGCACCCCTAGTGATAGTATAGTTGTGACTGATCCTGAATTAAGAAATGATGGCCCTGACTCAGTCAAATCGTTTCAGCATGTGCTTAATTTGCACTGATTTCAAATGTGGGCTTAAGTGCTTTGCTGACTAAGGACAGGATTACTCCTGTACTTAAAATCGCTGAAGTCAGGCCTATATCCCTATAAACAGCTGTGTAAATACCTGTGGTGGCCAAACTGAAATAATAATTAAAAAAAAAGTTTTAGTTTTTGAGGTTTTTAAAAATAAAATGGAAGTAAAACTCAAACCAAAAATTTGTTTAGAATTGAAAAAATTGAAAAAAAATTTTTTTTTCTTTTTCTTGGCTGAAAGTATTTGGTAAATTTGACACAGATTAGTGAAATATTTCGGTTGACCCAAATCTTTATTTGAGGGAGTGGGGCGGAAGGGGTAGAAAATAAAGTTGAATGTTCACCCAGCTCTATTCCTGAGTAATGCAAGAGACTCAAACCAAAGCAGAGCTATTTCAAGCCATTGCACCATCTGAATGGACTGCATGCATTCTCCATAACTTCATACCCAATAACTACATTTAAAGAACATTATTTAGGTTACAAAGTTAAACATTTAAAAGTTAGGAAATGCCAGAATTAAGATTGCCTATGTAACTGTAATTCAGCCTCCTTACATGTAATCTGTGTGATACACAGTTTAATTACATCAGGGGTGGGGAACCTTTTTTCTATCAGGGGCCACTAACCCACAGGAAAAATCGGTGGCGGGTCACACAGGCCAGTGGGCGGGGGTGGGTGGGGCGGAAAGGCTCAAGGCTTCCCTTAGGCTCCAGGGTGGGGTCAGAAATGAGGGATTCAGGGTGCGGGAGGGGGCTCTGGGCTGAGGCAGAGGGTTGGAGTGCAGGCTCTGGTGTGGGGCTGGGGATGAGAGGTTTAGGGTGCAGGAGGGGGCTCTAGGCTGGGGCCAAGGGGCTTGGAGTGTGGGGGGGGGGGCGGGCTCCGGCCAGGTGGTGCTTACCTCAGGCAGCTCCCGGTCGGTGGCACAGCAGGGCTAAAGCAGGCTCCCTTCCAGAAGCGGCTGCCACTTCCAGCGCCTAGGCGGAGGGGCCAGGGGGCTCTGCACAGTGCGTGCTGACCACGCCCGCCCACAGGCACCACCTCCACAGATCCCATTGTCTGCGGTTCCTGGCCCTCAGTCCCTCACTCTCTCACAGAATCCATCTGAAAACAGCTCTGGAAATTAGACTAGCCTACATGACTGCCTATATTCAGCTATCTACTGCTTCAAACCACCTATTAAATTCTGAACTTAAGTACGTAAGAATGGCCCTACTGGGTCAGACCACAGGTCCATCTAGCTCATGTCAAGGTTCCTCCCCCACTCTGAACACTAGGGTACAGATGTGGGGACCTGCATGAAAACCTCCTACGCTTATCTTTACCAGCTTAGGTCAAAACTTCCCCATGGTACAAAATATTCCACCCTTTGTCCTTTGATTGGCCGCTACCACCACCAAACAAATACTGGTTACTGGGGAAGAGCTGTTTGGAAACGTCTTTCCCCCCAAATACTTCCCAAAACCTGGCACCCCACTTCCTGGACAAGGTTTGGTAAAAAGCCTCACCAATTTGCACCCAGACCCTTGGATCTTAAGAACAATGAACAATCCTCCCAACACTTGCACCCCCCCTTTCCTGGGAAATGTTGGATAAAAAGCCTCACCAATTTGCATAGGTGACCACAGACCCAAACCCTGGGATCTCAGAACAATGAAAAAGCGTTCACTTTTCTTACAAGAAGACTTTTAATAGAAATAGGAGTAAATAGAAATGAAGAAATCCCCTCTGTAAAATCAGGATGGTAGATACCTTACAGGGTAATTAGATTCAAAACAGAGAATCCCTCTAGGCAAAACCTTAAGTTACAAAAAAGATACACAGATGGAAATAGTTATTCTATTCAGCACAATTCTTTTCTCAGCCATTTAAAGAAATCATAATCTAACACATACCTAGCTAGATTACTTACTAAAAGTTCTAAGACTCCATTCCTGGTCTGTCCCCGGCAAAAGCAGCATATAGACAGACAGAGACCCTTTGTTTCTATCCCTCCTCCCAGCTTTTGAAAGTATCTTGTCTCCTCATTGGTCATTTTGGTCAGGTGCCAGCGAGGTTACCTTTAGCTTCTTAACCCTTTACAGGTGAGAGGAGTTTTCCTCTGGCCAGGAGGGATTTTAAAGGGGTTTACCCTTCCCTTTATATTTATGACAGCCCAGTATCCTGTCTTCTGACAGTGGCCAGTGCCAGGTGCCCCAGAGGGAATGAACAGAACAGGTAATCATCAAGTGATCCATCCCCTGTCGCTCATTCCCAGCTTCTGGCAAACAGAGGCTAGGGACATAATTCCTGCCCATCCTGGCTAATAGCCATTGATGGACCTATCTAGTTCTTTTTTGAACACTGTTATGGTCTTGGCCTTCACAACATCCTCTGGCAAGGAGTTCCACAGGTTGACTCTGCACTGTGTGAAGAAATTGCCCTAGGATCTAGTGGTCCTTGTGTCCTATTCTATCAAGAGGAACAGCAGTTCCTTTTCATCTTCCTACAGATTTCATTATGAGCATGGACCAAGTGGACTGAATTTTGGCAGGAATTCTATGCAGCTTAGAAAAATGCTTAGGCATAGATTTATCAGGTCAATCTCACTCATATTTCACTCTTTTTTCACAGCTTTATGTGTTGGAAGCAATTTTTTGAAGTCTGGTGTTAATTAGCATTGGATCTTTGCCTGTTTCTTTAATATCCTCTAGACTGTCCTCTTTAATATCCTCTAGACACAGACATTTGGACACATTTCTTACCGATAGATCCTGTTTATAAATTATCTTACTCTCTGGCTTCTCTTATTCAGACACGGATCCTTCCTCCTTACTCTAAGCTAGAGTTGTAAAACAGACTACCCTAAATCTAAGCACAGAACAGTTTCTGGAGCAAGATGCACTCAATTGTATGGAGGAAGCTTAGGGTCTGGAATTATTCTCATTCATGTCTGAGAAAAACAAAGCTCAAAAAGCTTAGAAAAACAGTTTGTGAGGTCAGGGGAAAGGAAAGTCAAGATAACCACTGCTTCTTAAATTTTATTTTCACTGAATATATGCCTTGCTTCCCCTAAAAAGTACTTTAAAAAATCTTTCACATTAGCATAATATACTGTAATCCCAAATAAAAGGGAAAAAATAATATCTGTTAAATATACAAGACTAGTGCAAGACCAGTAAATTGCATTACAAAGCTAGATAGAACAGGATTCTGAAGACACTGTCAGCTGCTATAGCTTCAATCCTCTGATTAAAGCAATGCTGTCAGTCATGTTTCTACACACTTTTGTCATAAAAGTTTGTTATCTGCATAGTTTGCACGTTTCCCTTTTCCCTTTCAATATTCTCTATTTTCCAGCTAACCAACAGCAAACTTTAGTTTAACCAACAGTTAACTATGGTACACAGAACTTCATTACATGCATTTGTAAAGCCCTGAGCACTACTTGCATGATTAAAAAGAAGCACAGTATTTTCCTCCAAATAGGGAACTATAAATTTTGCCATATGAATCAATAAAAATCCCCCCCTTCCCCCCCCGACAAAACCCAGGGGCCTGCGAGCAGGAGACCAACTGACAATAACATAAGCCAATTGACCAAATTCAGGTGCAGTTGGCAAGATCCTTAGCTGGTATAAAGCCAACAGAAGACAGTGGAACTATGTCAGTTTACACCACTGATGTTCAGACACAGTATATCTAAAGCATAGGCCTAAGTATAGGAGTTTGAAGTGTTGGATAAACCATCACAAGAAGAGAAGAAAAGGGGAAGCCAGTCCCACGCTGCATCACCTGCCAGCAATATCACAGCTGGCGGCAGGACCCTCCAGCTGAAGGGAATTTTAAAACGGGATTGAAGCAGACTCTGAAGGACCCTGACCGAGAAATCTAGATGTGAAGCAAAGAAGATTTAGAAGTAAGCAGCCCTAAGGATGGAAATCTAGGAGCAACCAAGCTTGGAAAGAAGGCCTGACCTTTATTTTGTCTTACTATTCGTTTGTTAAATAAAACCAAAGCTCAGGAAGGGAGTGAGTTTTTCTGTACACAGAATATGGACTGTGCCTTAAGGGAGATAGAAAAAAGTCACTTCCTTGAAATAAGAGATTTATTTGCTAAAAGTTGGCTACATCGCTAAAGATGTGACGTGGGGTTATGTCCCACAGAGCTTCTTCTAAGGCTTATATTTTGGTTCCTTCAAACTTGAAATGGTGCCAGACTCCTTCGCAGGATAGCTGTCTGGGTCAAAACTTTCAGACTTCGGTGCCTAAAGTTAAGAGCATAAATTCCTATTTAGGCACCAATTTTTACGAAGTAGCCTTATTTTCAAAGGGGCTGAACACCCTAATTTCTCCTTGACTTCAAGTCAGGCAATCTATTTAAGCATCTAAATAAGGATTTGGGTGGCTAACTTTAGAACCCAAATGTGAAAATTTTGTCCTGAACTACACACGTCTCAAAAAAAACAAGCAGGATTCGCTAGTATTACCAAACACCTGATTTTCCAAAGATGTCCCTTTTTGTCACTGGAAAATTGGGGCGATATAATTTACACAAGCATGATGTATGCAAAGACAGCGTTCAGCATGCATCCAAAGATAGCTGTTCCAGTTCAATTTATCTTGTCCTCCTGCCAGTAGGTCCAAAGTATTTATCATGACTGGAAAACTGTATAAATAATTGATTGGCTGTTTAGAACAAAATTACCAAGTTAAAAACATTGTAAAGACATACATCTAATCATTTACATGCATCTTAAAAAGGGATAATTAAAGATAGATGAATATGCAGTTAGTTACTCTGAGAGCACAGGAAGTTATGCAGGTATATGCTGTAAACAAGTAGTAATAGAGATATTAGGAGTTATTTGGTACATAGGCAGCAATTAGTCAAGTAAGTTTTTGTTACTATAAAATGTAAGTCAATTGGTTAACAATTACCTGTAGCACGCAGACCAAAACCTATACCAGTATCTACACAGATACTGTGTGGCATCAGTAAATAACCATTCAGAGCATCTTCCCTCTGGAAATCAGTGAGTACCGGATCTAATAAAGCCCATCTTTTCTAAAACCAGTCCTACAACTGTCAAGGCTATAATATTGTTTTCCTATCTCATATTTCCTGAATGTTGTCTAGCCACAACTTAATTGAACCCAATTCTATTGTGAACCATGTTCTGGTGATGCATTTCCTAGCAGTTGTCATTAATATTCTGAATTGATGTCATTCTTCAGTTTTGAAGTCTTTGAGTTTGTTTTCGAGCACTAAACTGGGAGTAGGTTGGGTTTTTTATAAATCAAAGTACATGTTGACAGTATTAGGCATGCTATTGTGTATGTGAGTTGCTTGATATTATTTGCTGAATTTTGGAAGAATTGGTCCTCTGACTTCTTTGCAATCCTGTAAAAGTTTCTATTGACTTGTCTTTTTTTCACACCAAGGAAACACAGAAATGTGCTTTGAGAGAACAGAACATGTTTGTTAGTTATGTCTGATATAGGGACTGAAAAACAAATATGAATCTTGTAAAGACATTCACTTTAACAGTGTCAAAGCGACCTACTATATTTAGTGGCAGAATTGACCATCTTTCTAAATATTTCTGCATGGTTTCATATCTGCTGAAGTTTTTTTTATCATATAGAAATATTATGCCTGTATGTATTATAAGTCCAATATACCATGCTCCATTTACAAGATTCAAGCTCCTGATTCTCAAGGGAGAGTTTAATAGAGATAACATCTGTATGGGATTTTCAGTGATTAAATTGAAACTCTGTGTTTCCTCAGAGACCACTGGCAGCAAGGCTTTGGTTTAGTGATGTACTGTAAAGGAGACCACTATCTTCAAAATACATTTTATTTTTGATAGCCTTCGTATTTATAGCTTGCACCAGAGAGCAAAACTGTATTGTGTTGGCCAGAGGTTCAGCCGCCAAGATGAAGAGAGGGAATAATGACCACACTTGGCTAGGGCCCCTGTTCAGCCCCAAGGGTTCTAAATTCAGGCCATTAATTTGGATTGTTGAAGTGTGGGCAGAGTTTAGGGCTCTGACCCATCAGAAGACTTCATCTCTTAAATCCTGTTAGATTTAATGCCGCAAACAAGTGTGACCATTTTAGGCCCAGATCCTCCAAAGATTTAAGCACACACAAAAGTTATCTTGCTGAAGTCAATGGGACTATTGCAGGCATAAAGTTATGCAAATAAACACGGGCTTAAGTCTTTGCAGAACCAGGGCATTATTCTGTTAAACATTTTTTCTGTATCTAGTAAAGGCACAAAGGACAATCTTCTCGGGCTGGTCAAAGTTTTTCACTGAAACTGTTTTTTATATTTCATGAGAAGTATCTTCTTTCCTTTGATACACTTGCCTTGTCTGTCGGGGTAGCCCAGTGCTGGTCTGCTGTTCATCAAGCCATGGAAGCTGTTCTGTAGTTCTTTTGGGGTGAATTAACACTGTAGAGGAGGCCTTATTTTGTTCTAGGAATGATTTTATAAACATCTGCCCCAGATACACCAGGGTTTGGCATATGATAAGGACGTCAATTACACCTAAAGCTTGGGGTTTCTAATTGTTCTGTAAGGATATCTGCCTCTCAGTCAGTCTGGCCATTTTTCCTTTGGGAAGCACTGAATTATAGCGGGAAGGTCAGAGGGTTCCTGTTCATTCTAAGGGCAGGTCTACACTTAAAACACTGCAGTGATGCACCGGCATGGCTTCAGTGGAGACGCTACCTTTGCCAACAGGAAGACTTCTCTCATCGGCATAGGTACTCCACCTCCTCCAGAGATAGTAGCTATGTTGATAATGCAATAAATACAATTATGCTACCACAAGTACAGCTTTAAGAGATTCCTGTATACACTGGGGACACTTCATTATTACAAATTTGGGGGGAGGTATAGTTTGAAGATATAGAATTTTTTTGAAGTCTTTGATTTGCACACCCCTTAATAGTAAACTGTTCTATTGCCAGGATTTTGGTAAACAGTTTAAATTCATTGTAGGGACAAGATGATAGAAAATTATCCAGAAGAAAGGAGAGGAGGATATTGCACTCTGATTTCCAGTAGGTGTGTTCTAGGAAAAAGAAAATGTCCCTTTTATAGTATACTTTTGTGTGTGGTGAAATGCTAAGTGTATTCTCTATCTTGGACATGAGTATTTCTCCAGGCATCTGTTAGGCCAATTTTTTTAACAGGATTAAGTGTCTTGGAAAACTTATTCTTCTCTCCTTCCTAAGTGTTATCAGACAACTATTGTCTGCTTTTGTATCTCTTTTCTTTGTTACCTCTTGTGAGGCAGTGGAAATTTTCTACAATATTTTTGTGATGCTCATGTGTGCCTCAGTTTCCTCTCTGCACTTTCCATTGCTTCCCCATGGTTGCAAAAAGGGTTAAAAAGCTGCTCTTGAGACAGAGCAGGAGACGTGAAGTGTTTTGTCACATAACTGTCTCAGGTGGAATGAATGGATCATTAAGGACTCACTGGAGGATCCAGAAAAAAACAAACGGGAGCCCCAACTACTGGACGGACTGACTGACCGACACCCATCCAAAGGAATCTGCAGCAGGCAGAACATGTGAACTCAGCATAGCTCGGCAGGAGGGGATAAGGGCTGGCTTTTGGAGAAACTTAGCAGCTCTCTCTTGGGACTGACAGAGAGACAGATACAGAAATGGATTCCATAACAGCTTGACTGGCTGATTGCTCTGGCTTACCCGGTATGTAACCATGTCTTAATTTTAGTTCTGTATGCAAGCCTAAGGACGACCCAATCCTGTGTTCCAGTCGACTAATAAACTCTACTCTGTTGGCTGCTTGCTTTCACTTTAAATACTCAGAGTCCTATGCCCTGAAGTGTATAGCACAAGCCTGCCGCAGAAGTCTGGCTTGGCTGGATTTGCTGCAGGGAGCCACAGAGAGAGAAAGGGTTCACTGGTGCTGGAAGGCCCAGTCTGGGAGTTTTGGAGTCTTGGAGGCCAGGGGACTGTCCTGTGGAACTGGGTGGGTCCTTGGGGTCCAGCACGCTAAAAGGGTCACTCCCAAGCACCTGGACAGGTTTGTAGAAATTTTGGTGGTGACCAGAACACCCAGAACCCCGCCCCCCGCAAACTCCCCACACACACCTGCCTAAGGCTCTGGGAGGGAGTTTGGGTGCAAGCTCTGGGATGGGGCTGGGGCAGGGGATTGGGGTGCAGGCTCTGGGAGGGAATTTCGGTGCAGAAGGGGTGAGAGGTCAGGCTCCGGGAGGGAGTTTGGGAACAAAAGTAGGTGCAGGGGAGGGGTGGGAGTGCAAGAGGGAGTTGGGGGGGGGTGCGGGGTTCAGGATGGGGGTGTGGGAGGGGGTGAGGGGTGCAGGCTTTGGGAGGGAGTTTGGGGGCAAGAGGATGTGCAGGGGTGAGGGTGCAGGAGGAAATCTGGGGGCTGAAAGGTGTGTTTGCGGAGGGGATGTGGATTCAGGCTCTGGAAGTGGATGGGGGGGGGGTTCGATGCTTACCAGTGGCTCCTAGCCGGGGCAGGCCGGGGGGGGGTCTCCTCACACTGCTGTCTCCAGGCACCGCCCCTGAAGCTTCCCATTGGCTGCAGGGGTGTTTGGGGCTGGGGCAGCGCGGAGCAGCACAACCCCCTCACACGGGCTGCAAGGACCTGCCAGCAGCCATGTGGAACGAGAGCGTAGGAAGCTGCTCAGCCCCGCTGCACAGCTGGGTGGCTGCGGGAGCCCCCGGGCTGTTTTAAATCGTCCGGGGGCGGCAGGTGGGGCCAGGGGAAGCATGGGGGGAGTGTGTGTGTGGGGGAACTTTGCTGGAGCTGGGCCACTGGGACAGGAATATTCCTCGCCGCCCATGCTCCCAAGGGACTGGTTACAGGCTATGGCATAAACCAGACCCTGTGAATCCATGACCCCTGTTTTCCTTTGCTCCCTGACATGTATTGCTGGAGCATCAAGGAGAGGGTTACAGAACATGAAACTGCTGGATTATCTTGCTACTTTATTCTCATGACCTGAAGTGTCACTGGAACTGTGTGAAACTTTGAGTGTGTCTCTGTAAGCTCTAACTGAATAGTAAATACTTCTCTGTGCCTTGTTAAGATGCTCAGTGTTGCAATGCCTAATTGATTTAAGAGCCCAAGTCTCATTTTCAAAAGGGCTTCAGGCACTTGGGAGCTAAGTGTCTAAATCCTTTTTGAAAATGAGACTTGGGCACTGCAATACTGATTGCAGCAACAACTAATTACCTTTACAAACCTGGGCCTTACAGCCTCTCCCTCTCCAGAATCTGAGTCTATACAGTCCCCACTAGTTATTCAGTGTAATTTAGAAGGCAAAATAAGAACAAAATACAAGATATTCAAAAAACAGACACTGCCACTTCAGCTATGGATCAGAATTTAAACCAAATTAAAAATCTATAAATTAAGTGAACAAATGTTTAATATTAAATTAAAAAAGAAAACCTTTGTCCACCTACTTTTCTGAAAAGCAGCCTTCCAGAGGATAGGCTAGAAGTATTCCTTGAGATTCTTTAAGACCAGCTTCTCCAGCCCATTAGGCAGCTTGAAGTGGCCAGATATGGCCAGTGGAGAATTCTGCCTGTGCAAGTATCCACTGATACAATTCTGGTGGAGGTGGCTTTGCCACTCCCTCTGGCAGCTGTCCCCTGAATCTTCATAATCTTCATAACCTTTCTGGGACCTGAATTTCACCATCTGGTAACTGCTGGAACAGACTCACATGAAGTCAGATTAACATACTTTGACCATGGTGAGAAATAACAAGTGTTGTCCAATTAAAAAAAGGAAGAAGGCATCTTTTTCTTTTAAGAGCGACTGAATGGCTGAAAAACTGACAGTTAAAACCGGACAGATAAGATCATGTTTATACCTTTTGCTAGCAGGAAGTGTAGGTATTGCCAAATAAGAGATTAAATATTACCTATTTTTAAAATAACATTTCATAGCAGTAACTGCTGACTGCTGGCTTTGCAGTCACTTACATTTTAAAAAAAGAAAACATTGAAGGATTTCTTTTTTAATAGATGCAGATTATGTTGTTATACTATCTTATGCTGCAAATCCAAAAAGTGCAAAGTGGAGGATGTATTTCTATATATATATAGATATATATAGTGCCAGTCTTTTACTTATTTCCCCCCTTTCACTGAAATGTGATTTTACTTGTAAATAGCAGAGTCTGCATTTAAAAACACTGTTCATGTTTATCATCTCTCAGTTATATCCACTCCCCAATACAAACACACGCACACAATGGAGGACAGTCACTTAGGGTATGTCTACATTGCAGTTAGACACCTATGGCTGGCTCAAAGTTTGTGGGGCTGGGACTAAGGGGCTGTCTAATTGCAGTGCAGATGTTCAGTCTTGGCTTGCAGCTGGAGCTTTGGGACCCTCCCACCGCAGAGGGTCCTACAGCCTGCGCTTCAGCCTGAGCATCTACACAAAGGATGACCAAACTTACTGACCCTCTGAGCCGCATACGACTGTCTTCAGAAGTTCGAGAGCCAGAGTGTGTCTGCAGGAAGCGCCTGCTGGGGCTTAGGACTTCAGCTCTGCTCCCGCTGAAGCCCCAAACCCCGGCAGGCACGCCCCACAGGGCTGAAGCCCTGAGCCCCTCCTCCCTGATGGGCAGAAGCCCCTACCCCATCACCCTGCTGCAAGGCAGAAGTCCCGAGCTCCCCCTGCCCCCGAGTCTGGTAGGTGGAGAATGGGGGTGGGGACCTCCGAGAGCCACACTTAAAAACGGCTCATGAGCCACAGTTTGGCCACCCTTGGTCTACACAACAATGAAACAGCCCCATGAGCCTGAGTCAACTGGCATGGGCCTGCTGTGGGTTTTTAATTGCAGTGTAAACATACGCCTATTTTCTCCGTTTATTGTATTTAGCACCTTGTGTAACAAGTCTTGAGAGACTGAGTTCATTTAGAACAAGAATGTGCATTCATTAATCTCTGTATACAATAAGTAAAAGTTTGAATCAACAAATTAAAATGATCGTTACAGTGTTGCATGTGGGTTAGAAGTCTTAAACAGTATTTATTATAAAAAAATAAAAAAGTTATTATGAGATGGTTCACTAACTAAATCAGCAGAGTTATTCTACTTCCCAACATCTAAGATCATCATAATGGTCTAAATTTAAAACCCTTCCTTGCCACAAGTTCAGGATATGCAAGAATATTGTAGATTTTAAACCTAGATTCTCACGTTTCCAGTTCTGCAACCAATGACATGCCCATTTTGTTCAAACTAATATTAAAGTTTATTAACTGTTTCATTAAGAAATATTTTCCATGAGATTCAGAGGGCGGAAAATAATAGAAATAAAATTACTCAGAGGAAAACAACAAAATGCTCCTTTAACACCATGGCAACATAACACTGAACACCTATTTTAAGGTATTGAGTGCTCTTTGAAACTAGAATTTTTCCCTTTTACTAATTGAATTTTAACAATAGGAAGAGTTTTCCTTCTCACAGCATGTAAAACTACATCCAGAAGTTTTTGTTGTTTTCAGCCTAAATCACTTCTAAGAGAAAAATAAGGTACAGCTAAATGCACACAAACACATGCCATGAATAACCTGACACACTTTAAAGTCTGAAGAGTCCATTGTTTTGAAAATTTCCCATCTCTCTAAAGCTGTCAAGAATAAAGAATTTATTTCACCATGTTGCACTGCAGCAGTTTTAAAAGAAGAAAACAACAAGGAATACTAGCTTTATGTACGATGAAATATTAATTTTCAAAAACGCTCTGATTCCCTAAGGTACAGGGATACCACACAAAATCATACACCCTATGCTGGTTCACTAATTTTACAGCATTTAGAAATTATTACTTATTCCTCAACTCACCCAAAAATCAACTATTAATCCCTTACAAATTGCTTCTACCTGGATTAGATTCAATTTAACTCCAAACCTAACTAAAAATCTATAGAAAGACTCAATAAGTCTTTAATAAGGGATCAGCCCTTTAAAATAAAATTTCACCCACTGCAGGGACCATTAAAATATAAAAAAAATATTACTTGATCTCTCAGTGTTTCTGAAGCACGCATCTCTGCAATATCTAGTAGTTGCCAATTTGTAGGCCAGATATAAATGAAATCATCATGATGTACAGTAAGCATTTGTGGATTAAAGACCCCCTTCACTATCTACTAGGAAATGATCAGATAAAGGCACAGGTGATTAAGATGAAAACCACCCAAAACTGCTCTTCACACCTTTATCAAAAAGGCAAGTTCAAATCATTCACTGGATTTACCAGCCAATACAGATGGTTCACGCCTTATTTTACAATCCTAGCAGCTAGATAAATGGACTTGATAAATGGACTTGATCATGGGCCACAGACTCCTGTGGATGCCCAGTGGTCCAAATCACTGAAGACATCTGTGAATGGAGTCACTGCTGAGAACTACTTTCAGAAAATTTGCTTGATATTAAGTATGTCTAAAGATACTTCCGGGAATCACGAATTTTGCTGTTTTTACTAGTGAAGGATTTTTCCCCCCCAAAATTGGAGCTGCTGATACTCAACATCTTTTAAAAAATCAGGCTTTAACTGTCTTACAAAGCACCAGTCATGACATCCATGAGCCACTGCAAAGGAAAATACCACATTTGGCGTCTTGACCTCTTTCTGTCACATCAACAAACTATCCACTCTAGAAGATGCCAGAGGTGAATTAAAGATGGTAAATTAGCACAACACTCAGGTGTTTTAATGCTCTGGGAGCTTTAAAATGGGCACTAATGGTTAAAATCCTTAAATTTGCAAAAAAAAACAAAAACCCCAAAACTTAACTTCTTAGGAAAAAACCTTTTAAGAACCAAGAAATCGCCATACTGGATCAGACCAATGTTTCATTTAGTTCAGTGCTCCATCTCCGACACTGACCAGTACTAGAAGCTTCACAGGATGGGGAAAGAATCCCTCATATTACATGAAGTGACCGTTTTCTGAAATTTTTCTCAATAGTTTCTCTCAATTTTCTAAATATTATTTTCCTGCAGTTCAAGTATAAAGGAATAAAAAAGTTCAGGAGTGAAATTCTGGTCCCACTGACTTCAGTGAGGCCACGAGTTTACTCCAGAAACCATAGCAGTCTGGGCAGTCCGTCATAGAAATGCCACTTCACTGCACAACGAAAGAGCTCATTCTGGGGGAAGAAATGGATTGGAGAGCCTAAAGTTATCATTTTCAGAAGCTGGCATTACTTCGGCTTACATTGTCCCCGTTTAACAACATTAGCTCTTAAAAATGATGCCTGCTTACATTTGACTGAGAGGGGAGATAATTTACTACTGCTTTTGTTCGTGGGAGAGGGACAATTGTTTTTTGGGGCTGGGGGGAGTCGTCACAATATAAAAACTATTTTTAAATGAAAGCTTACAATCCACAATAAAGAAAAAAAATCCAGAAATTGCTCAAAGGCCCTAAAGGTTACAGAATAAAAGAGCTTATTTGTACCCACAATTCTCCAGGGCCTCATCCGTGGAGACTGTCAATTATGCAGAGAGCTAGTGAACACAATATTAAACCATTTAATCAAACATATACTGCAGATGCCACTAACATTTTCTTCAGCTGGTTTCTTGCTTCAGACAACAAAGACGCAGACTGTACATGATGTACACTAAGAAAGAATATCAAATCAGAAATTGAGATCTTATTACACTGACCACGTCTAGTCTAACAAAGAGAAATCTCTAACTCTAGATACTACAGCAATACGATAATAATAATTATTAATAATGGAGAAAGATCAAATCCAACTAAAGTTAGTACACCTGGTATTAAGGGTTTATTCAGGGTTTTTGTTCATTTGTTTTATATTTTTAATTCTTACAGTTATAGAGCCAAATATACCACTGGGTTAACTAGGCACAACTCTAATGAAATCACAGGAGTTGCATGCACTTACTCCAGCTGTGAATTTGGCCAAAAATGCACTGTTGAACAATTTTGATATAAAACTACTGCACTCCTGTAGCGAAACACACTTGTAATACATACATAGGTATGACAATTTCTTTGGCCCCAGATCACCTTTACAGAGAACAGGATTTGCCACCCCACAAACTAATATCCTTTCATACAAATCCAAATATAAAAAGGTGACAAAGTCCATTAACTACAGTAAATGAATTATTTGCAGCTTTAAAAATAATATAGAAGAGCTGTAAATTGCAACAATGCTACCGCAGTAGTCACCATTATTGTTCAAATAATTAATGGACCCCGGCTTTCAAAACGTGAAACCCAGTGATTTCAACTTCTGAATTAGCATACAGAACAGCAGAATGCAGCATAAAATGCATTATTTAAATGTCAGATTTTTTTAAAAGGATATCCTAAAATTGGGGTTTTTTCTAATAGATTTGAATATTTTTAAAAAAACATCTTTCCGCCCTGTAAAGCCTCAAAAGCTTGAAATAAATATATCTTATCCTGTAGATTTTGTACTCATACACCATGTACCAGAATTACCAGCTCACATCACCATTAGTGCGTTAGATGCACCTTCTGTTTGTTTTAAATTAATAATTTCTCAGCAACAAAGGGCTAGGTGTTTAAAAGAAATGAATGATCATCTGGAACTGATTAAGTGCTTTGAATTTTAAAAAATTAAGGTCAAATTTAGGATCCACCATCATTGGGACCTCAGCTGTGGTACCTGACAGTGCCCCTTTTATAGAAGGTTGTCAGCTTTCTTAATTTTATGAGGAGCTATGTATTAGAGTATGTCTACACTACGAAATTAGGTCGAATTTATAGAAGTCGGTTTTTTAGAAATCGGTTTTATATATTCGAGTGTGTGTGTCCCCACAGAAAATGCTCTAAGTGCATTAAGTGCATTAACTCGGCGGAGTGCTTCCACAGTACCGAGGCTAGAGTCGACTTCCGGAGCGTTGCACTGTGGATAGCTATCCCACAGTTCCCGCAGTCTCCACTGCCCATTGGAATTCTGAGTTGAGATCCCAATGCCTGATGGGGCTAAAACATTGTCGCGGGCGGTTCTGGGTACATATCGTCAGGCCCCCGTTCCCTCCCTCCCTCCGTGAAAGCAAGGGCATAAAATCGTTTCGCACCTTTTTTCCTGAGTTACCTGTGCAGACGCCATACCACGGCAAGCACAGAGCCCACTCAGCTCACTGTCACCGTATGTCTCCTGGGTGCTGGCAGACGCGGTACTGCATTGCTACACAGCAGCAGCAACCCATTGCCTTGTGGCAGCAGACGGTGCAATAGGACTGGTAGCCATCATCATCATGTCCGAGGTGCTCCTGGTCGCCTCTGTGAGGTCGATCAGGAGTGCCTGGGCAGACATGGGCACAGGGACTAAATTTGGAGTGACTTGACCAGGTCATTCTCTTTAGTCCTGCAGTCAGTCCTATTGAACTGTCTTATGGTGAGCAGGCAGGCGATACGGATTGCTAGCAGTCGTACTGTACCATCTTCTGCCAGGCAGGCAAGAGATGAGGATGGCTAGCAGTCGTACTGTACCATCTTCTGCAGAGCAGCCATTAGAGGTGGATGGCATGCAGTCCTTCTGCACCGTCTGCTGCCAGCCAAAGATGTAAAAGATAGATGGAGTGGATCAAAACAAGAAATAGACCAGATTTGTTTTGTATTCATTTGCTTCCCCCCCACCCCCGTCTAGGGGACTCATTCCTCTAGGTCACACTGCAGTCACTCACAGAGAAGGTGCAGCGAGGTAAATCTAGCCATGTATCAATCAGAGGCCAGACTAACCTCTTTGTTCCAATAAGAACAATAACTTAAGTGCACCATTTCTTATTGGAACCCTCCGTGAAGTCCTGCCTGAAATACTCCTTGATGTAAAGCCACCCCCTTTGTTGATTTTAACTCCCTGTAAACCAACCCTGTAAGCCATGTCGTCAGTTGCCCCTTCCTGCGTTAGAGCAACGGCAAACAATCGTGCATCTGAGTTGAGAGTGCTGTCCAGAGCAGTCACAATGGAGCACTCTGGGATAGCTCTCAGAGGCCAATACCATCGAATTGTGTCCACAGTACCCCAAATTTGACCTGGCAAGGCCGATTTAAGCGCTAATCCACTTGTCAGGGGTGGAGTAAGGAAATCGATTTTAAGAGCCCTTTAAGTCGAAATAAAGGGCTTCATCATGTGGACGGGTGCAGGTTTACATCGATTTAACGCTGCTAAATTCGACCTAAAGTCCTAGTGTAGACCAGGGCTTAGTCTCACCATTAGGTTTAGCTATGATTTACTTCATTCATATATTTCAGGGCCAGAAGGGACCATAATGATCATCTAATCTTACCTCAGGACTCATAACTCTCCCAAAACAAGCTACTGCTTGGTAAGGAGAATTGTAATGTCCCTTTCTTCTCCCAGATTGTCTCACTTATCCCCAGCTGTCTATACAATGAGACTCAAGAGAAACAACAAACACATTTTTAAAGAATGATAGTTATTAAGGGTTGAGGGAAACATTTCTTCACTTTTGTACCTGTTTCATCAGGTGAACTTGGAGAAGCACTGTCCTGCGATAACGTTGTCCAGCTGGAGTCTTCATCACTTGGAGCCAGATTTTGAATCCGATGTAATGCACAATCTGTTTTGGCTCCAGTTTTAGGATGGTCCTTCTTAGTCTCAGGACTTGATGATACAGTGGCTACTTGGCCATCTTCTGGACTGGACAGCTTGTTTTGTTTCTGAGGCAACACATCCCCATTGACAATCATGGTAGAAGCCTGGCTGTTACTTTGTGCCGCTTTCTCCTCCATCACTACATGGCTGTTCCCAAAATTTTGTTCTAGTTCCCTGGTTGATGTTTCCAGATCTGCATAGTAATTTAGGAAGCTCTTGCTCCTCCTAGGTTGAGAAGAGAATATTTCACAGCCTGCAGAATCCTGAGGGGTTGGCTCTTTACCTTCTAACTTCTCAGAAGTTATGTTTATGCCTGCAGTCATAGTGAGATTTTTGTTGGGATCCTGTTGCCCCTGTTCTGCTGCTTTTCTAAGCTGATTTTCTCCATTCTTCACCAGCTTTATATTGGCAGAGTTGTTCCCCAGAAGGGGCTGTGCTGCTGGATCCGAAAGGCCCATGGCTGTCTGAATGTTAGTTAATGCATATTTTTTCCTGCATTTTGGGGGAGTGCTGTTCTTTGTTTCTGTATGCTTTATTTCCGCATTCAATAGTTCATTATGGGAGGAGCGTAGGTTAAGAGTATTTGGGGGAGTGGCAGGATTATTGCGATTCACAATGTCTGTCGTGCTACTGCTTGCCATAAACACAGCCAACGCGTCCACACTGGAGTCAACTAGAAAAGAAAAACAAATATTCATGAGATACATTAATTGTATACTCCTTGTAACAGAGCTTTTGGAAATGGGATGCAACGTTTTATGTAATGTGCAAAGAATAGTTTCTACAAACTAAGCAGGAAGGAGTACAGACACCTCAACAGAAAAGATCAGTTTATTAAATATGGAGGTCCAAAGGCAAAAAGGGTGGAGATGACATTGGGAAATGTTAAGTTGTTAAGAAAAGTATACAAGGTTTTTGACCCCAAATTTTATTTTACATTTTTGCATGTTTGAGCTACTGTGTTCCAACTAGGTAAATTCTGGGGAGGGAGAGAAGTACTTTGCATCTGCTTTGCAGCCCTGAAGTTCATCATCCTCTCTCTCTCACTAAAACTTAAATGTTTCACCGCCTCATCAGCCAAGGAGTAAGGCAAGAATTTCTTTAGGACTCATCAATAGTGAGTTGATGAATGCCTGAAGAGTGAGTGGCCCTACAGACCAAAGCAAGACACTACTCCCTTTCCACTGTGGTAGAAATGAAACATTGTTATTGCTTATTTTAGGGCTGACTGGCAAAGCCAGCTATTGCCTCTTAACAGCTTCAAGAAATGTACCACAGCTGTTTGCAAATTTTTTTGTACAGCTGTTTGCTAATTTTTTGGCAATTCTCTAGTGTTTTTACGCATACATGCTATGCTATTTTGTTAGCTATAGTGTTTTTATAATACTGTACATATTTAGCAACAATTTTTTCACATCCGCACAAAAACCACAATTTGGCAAATTTATCCCTGATGCAATTCTATTGATTCCTAAGAAGTTACTCCAGGGATGAATGTGGCCCACTATTTTTATAGTTCACAACGTCTTTGGCTATTGATAAGCTGTACTTTCAAAGGGAGACTCCATATATTCCGTAACTGGACTACAACATTCTTCTACTTTTCTTAGTGGTTTGCAACTTGTGGACAAACTCTCAGCTTGTCCGAGACATTGCTCAAGCTCTCAGAGAACTAGGCTTGGGCAGGGAGAGGATTTTCAGACTGTGATGAAATGATCAAGTAAAGGATTTTTTATTTAAAAAAAAAAAGTAGCTTTTGTTTCCTCTGCTGCCTACTGTCACTGCCATAGTAAAGTATGGCTCCCATTAATCATAATAAATACACCCTGAATGCTTCCTGTTACTCACTCTTTTGAGAGGCCAATTAGTAATCACTCCCTCTGACAGAGTATGAAGCACCGTCTCCGTTTGTTCCTAGTTCTCAGACAGGGCTGATTTGCACAGTAAAATGAGGGGTTGGCTGTAGGTATATCCATGGATAAAAAACTATAGTCTGAGCCAGCCACTGGGAGAACTTTCTAGTTAAGATGTATTGCACCTTTGAGTATTAAATATGTGAAAGAAGAGACTACTGTAAAATGTGGATTTAAAAAAAATTAAGAACTTGTGGGCTTTTTCTTAATATACAAAATAAGGAACACTATATGAAAGGTTTAATTAAATTCAGGTACACTTGTTAACCTTACAGTTTAACTTATTTTCAAAATTACATATTTCATTTCATTTAAACCTTAGAAAACAGACTAGTGTATCCTTTACTCTCTCTTTTCCTCTGTATCACAGACGTAGAGTAACTTCCAGTCCTAAGGGGTGGTTTACAAAGGGTTTAAACACACGATTTTTCATGATCTGATTACTGTGATTTCCTCAAATTCTGGTCTGTTAGCCTTCTAACTTTAGTTTTAGTTATTTAGTTAATAATAAATGTGTATTTTTATTATTGTAACCATGGGACGTTTCAAAAATATCACAAATTTCTGAAATTTGTGTGTTTCCCACAGATAATTAAATACTTTTAAGAGATGCCATCTCACATCTTGTCCGTCAGATTGATACTTCAAGATGCAAAGTAATGTCATGACTCATCTGGTTGAGGTCTCAACATAAAGTTATGCACAAGGGCCCTCTGTTATAAAAGCATGTATGTAGATTTTTTTGTCTCAGAACAAGAAGTTACTTGAATTTATTGATTTGCTTTTTTAATTTCTTTTGGTTTGGTTTTTAATTTCTTTTGGTCTGAACGCAATCTAGACGTTAAACATTCATAGACTTTAAGGTCAGAAGGAATCATCGTGATTATCTAGTCTGACCTCCTGCACATTGCAGGCCACAAAACCTCACCAACTCACTTCTGACTTATAACCTGTAATAGATCCATAACCTCTGCTGAGTTACTTAAATCCTTACATCATGATTTAAAGACTTCAAGTTACAGAGAATCCACCATTTACACTAGTTTACACCCTGGCCCCATGCTGCTGAGGAAGGTGAAAAATACCAGAGTCTCTGCCAATCTAACTTGGGGGAAAATTCCTTCTTGACCCCTAATATGACAATCAGTTAGACCCTGAGTATATGGCAAGACCCAACAGCAAGACATCTGGGAAAGAATTCTCTGTAGTAACTCAGAGACCTCCCCACCTAGTGTCCCATCACTGGCTGCTGGAGATATTTGCTGCTAGCAGTCGCAGATCAGTTACGTACCATTATAGGCAGTCTCATCATATCATCCCCTCAATAAACCTATCAAGTTCAGTCTTGAAGCCAGTTAGGTTTTTTGCCCCCACTGTTTCCCTTAGAGTGGTGTTCCAGAACTTCACTTCTCTGATGGTTAGAAACCTTTGTCTCATTTCAAAACTAAACTTGTTGATGAGCAGATAATATCCGTTTGTTCTTGTGTCCTCATTGGCCCTTAATTTAAGTAACTCCTCTCCCTCCTCGGTATTTATTCCTCTGATGTCTTTACAGATAGCAACCATATCTCCCCTCAGCTTTCTTTTGGTTAGGCTAAACAAGCCAAGCCCTTTGAGTCTCCTAAGTAGGTTTTCCATTCCTCTGATCATCCTAGTTGCCCTTCTCTGCACCTGTTCCAGTTTGAATTCATCTTTCTTAAACATGGGAGACCAGAACTGCACATAGTATTCCAGGTGAGGTCTCATCAGTGCCTTGTATAACGGTACTACCGCTTCCCTGTCTCTACTGGCAATACCTCGCCTGATGCAACCTACGACTGCATTAGCCTTTTTCATGGCCACATCACATTGGTGGCTCATTGTCATCCTGTGATCAACCAACACACTCTTTGTAAAACTTTTAAGGAAAGGATAATTGTGACCCCTGCCAGTTTATGCCTGGTAGAGTGTCCAAAATTGTATGCTATTTATGCAGGCCAGTTTTTGAAATCAGAAAATCATAGTACATTTCAGTAAAATAAAACGTAAAATAATAATAATAATCATCATCATCTAACTATGACAACCTGAAATAAGATTACAATCTATATACAGTTAATTAACAGTTAATTAATATTGTTACAAGCAGGCACCCCAGTTGTGAAGATTCCAGTGTCCACTGCAATGTTTCTAACTACTTTTTGTCTCAAACAGAATTCTTAAGAAACATATATCTTCCTAGATAAAGTTCAAACACATCCTTCCACATGATTTACTCAGTCTCCAGTGGATTGCATTTCAAATGACAAAATCAACACATGGAGACGTAAGTACAAACCAACATGATTATTAGTCTACTAAGTAAACATCTACCACGAATACTGACTCATTCCTAGAAAGTGAATCATGAGCTAAGGTTTTAAATGGCTCAACATGAAGTTATTGTACCTCACTGTTGTTTATACATTACATTGTTTATACAGGTTTCAGAGTAGCAGCCATGTTAGTCTGTATTCGCAAAAAGAAAAGGAGTACTTGTGGCATCTTAGAGACTAACAAATTTATTTGAGAATGCATCCGATGAAGTGAGCTGTAGCTCACGAAAGCTTATGCTCAAATAAATTTGTTAGTCTCTAAGGTGCCACAAGAACTCCTTTTCTTCTTATTGTTTATACATTAACTCAAATGTGCAACTCCTAACCATCATAGCCTAAGTAGTGCACATATTTAGATGAGGGAGTATGTCCTCTCATGAAGTAGATTTTTGGTTATCTTCCATTGACCCTGCCGTCATACTCATCTACACACTCATTTACAAAGTGCTGTTCCTACGCTATCAGGCAGCTCCTGCATCCTGTAATTTGTATTCCATTCCTTGTTCTACCTGAAACTGAAGTATTAAGCAGAGCTAGGAGCAGCATCAGTTAGAAACAAATGAGTTGGGAATTAGTATTAATAGGTGTGGGGAGGATTGGACACAAGTACGTGGCAGAGAGAGGAGAACCAGAATGGAAATGAAGAAAGGAAAGGAGGAGGAGGAATCAAATGGTAAGAAAGGAAGAAATTAGGGAGAGAAGGGGTTGGAACCAGATCAATAAGTGACAAAGCGAGAGATTAGAAAAAGGTGAAGTGAAGAAAAGAAACAACAGAAGGCAACAATGGACAAGGGAATATAGATGGGGAAAATCCATCCTGACGTGAAGAGCACTTCCTATCTATCAAGGATGGAAGACACTGCCTGAGAAAGAATTACTGCATGTACTAGAAAATATAGGCGTACTAAGGAAGGGCTTAAATTACCTGAAGGTAGGAGTGAGAACAGAAACAGAACATAAAGATAAAGAGTGAGAAGGAAAAGATAACACCCTACTTCAGGCACTAAGATGCTTTCATTCAGAATGTCAGTTTGTCCAGAGGAAGCATATCCCAATTTGCAATTCAAAACTTCAGGGAATCAGATTTCTTTTGGCGCCTCTTCTTCATCCACCCCCTTTAATTCTGAGTCAGGTGCAACTGTTTTCACTTGGTTACATCTCACAGTTAGAGTGTTCCTACCAATTCCCAAGGAAGTCCAAACTAGTTCCAACCCACATTTCCCCCTCAGTATTACCATTTTGATTTGGGAGTGTTTTCCACTCACTTCCCTCAGATGTATAAGTAATGTCACAAGAGGCAAAGCAAGGGAGGAGCTGGCCCCAAGTCTGTACTTCACATTTCCCAGTACACCATACAGTACTGCCTTTACATCGGAGGAGTGGGCAAACCTTTTGGCCAAAGGGCCACATCTGGGTTTGGAAATTGTATGGCGGGCCATGAACGCTCACAGAATTGGGGATTGGGGTGCAGGCTTTGGGGTGGGGCTGGAGAAGAGGGGTTTGGAGTGCAGGAACGTGCTCTGTGCTGGTTCAGAGGGCGGGAGGGGGATCAGGGATGGGGCAGGGGTGCAGGCTCCGGGCGACACTTACCTCAAGCAGCTGCCGGAAGCAGCAGCATGTCCCCTCCGGCTCCTGCAGGCGCCCCCCCCCTGCAGCTCCCATTGGCTGTAGTTCCTGGACAATGGAAGCTGCAGGGGTGGTGCTTGGGGTGGGGGCAGCATGCAAAGCTCCCTGGCTGCCCCTACGTGTAGGAGCGGGTTGGGGGGACACACAACTGCTTCTGAGAGCAGCATAGCGCCACGGCAAACACGGAGTGGAGCAAGCCCCCAACCTCGCTCCCTGGCTGGAGCAGAGAAAACCCTGGACTCTGCTCCCCAGCGAGAGCTCGGGGGCGGATTAAAATGTCTGAAGGGCCGCAGTTTGCCCACCCCTGCTTTATGTGAACACATTTCACCTTTCTGCCTGCCAACCTCATAAACATGTAGTTCCAGTTCTGGGACTAGAACCACTTGCAGTCTCCATTTCTCTCTCTCTCCCCCCCAGGGGTTTTATTCCCTTACTCTATTTTATTGTCAGAAAAATAATATCCCAGCATTTGCATAAAGGAGAGGAACAGCCTCCACCCACAGTGATGTGGATGTTGTTTTTTTGAATGGGACCCTGAGGTATCAGGATGTAAAATGAATGTACAATTTTCCTGTCAGAAAAGTGATCAACAACATGACTAGTGCTCCTAGGCATTATGGTAATACATATAATAAATATTAATCATAATACACAGCCTCTGGCTGCTCCAAGAATCTGGTTTCAGAGTTACGGAAGTATTTCAATATGGTAAAACTGATTCCATTGCCATTGCAGAAGCCAGTAATTACGAAGATGCCTTGCCATTATGGCACATTTACTTCCTAATGCACCTAGAGTAGGCACGTTACGATAGGACACACAGCACATCATTGAAAATAAAAAGGGAACATGAAGGATTTAAACTAATGAAGAAAATGTGTTTAATATTCATGATTACATTTAATTGAAATCATGAGACTTAAAGAAAATAAAATATTAAACCACAGTTTTCCATGAATTAACCCGAACCCTGTACTTCCAGAAAGACCATAAAGGAGCACTGCTCTTTAGCATACACAGCATAAAAGTGCTCCAAGTGGATAGGCCAGGATTCGTGAGAGACCACTGTTCCACTGGACCTGCTAATCCATAAGGGTCAGATCTTCCTGCTAGCACCCAGCCTGTGAGTGGACGGGAAAGAAACCTTGTCCCTCCTTAAAGTCCCAGAGCGTCTGCAGAGCTGCTCTGCAGAGGCTTTTACAGTCTTATGTGCCCTAAGACGCTGGAGACTTGAAAGAGCCACACACAATGGATTAACTGCCAATGCTCCCACCACTACATATGCAATGTCACACTGGGAGTCCCCACACGTCAGAATGCTGTGCCACACAGTGTGTGCTCCCCCTTTACTCCACCCACACTTCCTATGCTCCCTCGTGTTATGTTATAGAACTGCACCTGCCAAAGCCTTAGCTTCACCTGCAGCGTGTAGCTACACGCAGCAGTGAATGGCTCCGGCAGCGGGAAGAAGCAGGGAAAGGCTCTGGCAGCAGGGAGCTTCCCTGACGCAGGGAAAAGCTGTGAGAGCGAGACACTACACTGCTACAGGGGAGGCACTGCTCAGGCCTATGGAGAGCCACGTAGTGTATATCCCCTAGGGTTCTGGCATATCTGTACTCCACTCACCTAAGCAGTGCCTCACCAACCGTCTACACTGCTATTTATACCCATGCTCATGGGACACGCAGTTCCTGCACTGTACATGCCGCCGTAAGTGTAGACCTACCTATAGAGAGGGACAGAATTTACCCCTTGCTGCCAGATCCTGTTGTTGGCCATTTTTAAATACTTCACTAGAACAAAGAAAGCAATGAAGCAGTAGAGGTAAAGCGGAGAACAAAGAGAATACAGATAAAGAGAAAAAATTATAAGGCATACTCAAATAATTATTTGCAAGCAATACTGGTTCATGCCAATGTCAGCCTTAATATGGTCCCAACTTCGTCATTCATATAGTCTGGGTTAACTTCAGCATTGTGGGCCTGATCCAGCTCCCACTACAGTCAGTGGAAAGACTTCCTTTGATGTCAATGGGGAGATGTGAAAGCCACTAGAAACCTAGCCTTCTGCAATTTCCATAGCATTCTGAAAGCCCCCTGGAACGGACAGCAGACGTTTTTTAATCAGACACTATAATGATTAATTTAACCCTCTTGAGCTTTGATCCTGAACTCAGTCCTATACTGCCCTGTTAAGGACCCTAACCTCCACCACCGAAACGGGTAGGAGTTTTGCCATTGACTTCAATGGGGGCAGGTTCAGCTATCTGAGTGTTCCACAAACATTAGCTTATTTACCTTCATAGCATCCCTGTGAGAATATATGGTATTATCAGCCCTATTTAATAAATGGGCAGCTGGGGCACAGAGACATTAATGTCAACAGTGTTGCCCAATCTGAGATGCCCATGACCTGATTTTTCAGAGAACTTAGCATTTTATATCACTTTTTCATTCAGAGAAGAGTTCTCATTGACTTCCGATGCAACTGAGAGTACTCAGCTCTGGTGAAAATCAGACCTCAGGATCTCAAGCCGGACACCCAGAAAATGAGGAGCACACAGCTAGTAGCCACCTGTGACAAGTCTGGTTTAAATGATGTGCCCAGCATCATGTAGGAGCTCTGTGGGAGAGGCAGGGATAGAATCCAGTTCTGCAGGGTAGCATTCAACTTCCTTAACCATGAGAGCATCCTCTCTCTTCCTGCAGTCCCCTGCCTCATTCACTACAACCCCCAGCTTCTGCAACAAATGAGGCAAGGGATCTACAGACAAGCGGTTCCACTCTCCAAAACTGGATTTCTGGGCTGCAGCCCCCTGATCCCCAACCATGTTAGCACAGGTCCAACTCGGTATTGGCACCGGTAAGAGTTTCCCTTAGGGAGCCAGTCACAGCACACATTTGCAGTGACATAGAACAAGCATCTTCAAAACCAAGCATTATTTTGTCTTTTCTCAAAGGCACAAAGCATGTAGAGCAAACCATGAAAGCAATAAACAGCCTACATGCATGGGTATTACTTACGCCTTTGTAAGTTTCCCTCAACCCCCATTAACTGTGTGGCTGAGAGAAGCACATTGCCCCAGTCACAACATCTGCCTCTCTCTCTGTCATCCCCTGCCAGCCTTTCACTGATACAATCTTGGTGGTCTCCCCTAGCTCACTCATACCCCCTTCCAGGGTCTTTGAGGTTTTAGATATGCTTTGATCCCAGGCTTAGCCTTGGGAAGAGTAGCCATTCTAGCCATACGTAATAGCTTCTTCCCCACTGATGGCCCAGCCATTGTTAGCTTAGATGCTTTGAATGTGTACACCTGAGGTTGTCTTGCCTTTGCCATTGTTCCATTTCCTGTGGGTCTCCTGGCTCCACATCTCTCTCCCTCTCCTGCAAACCCTGACACAGCTTCCCAGCCTCCCCACTCTAGCTCCTCATCCCAGTTCCCTCACCTTAGTCCCAGGTCCTAGCCTCCCACCCTAATCCCATCCCCTGCCCCAGGCACAGACGTCCCTATTCATGAACCCTCTAAGTACAAATTCTCATCCCCCGGCATTTCAGTCAGGTGGTTTCACATTGCTACCATGCTGCCAGGGCACCAGCAGGGAACCACTAAGAGCACAGGAGAGACAGTCTCCCTCCTACCAGTTCCTGTGCCTGGCACCCCAGTGTCACCTGGTTGCAGAGACAGCAATTGCAGGGAAAGTCCTTTTCTGTCCTTGAAGCTCTGGGCTAAAGCATGCTCAGTGCAGACAGAATCTTCAGAGAATATAGCTGCCAAACTCTAATATGTCTCGACTAAGCATGTGCAACTTAGATTTTTTGAGAGGATGAAAACTTGGCCAAATTTGAACGGATTTTCACAGGGATGGCCAAATACACATCTTGACACCAGGGTGAACCCCCTGCTAAATTTCAAGTCCCTGCTCCAAAGCATGGAGGAAATACAGTTTCTAAACTAAATGCTAATTTTTTTTAAACATGGGCAAAACAAAATATTTTTCCCTAACCTTCTTCTGGGAAATGGTGTAACCATTTTTGCTGAAATAATTATAAATAGAGAGAGTGTTAGCCTGAGACAGACCAGCAACATGGAAAGTTTCAGCCCAAATGGTTAAAATTTGGCAAAATTAAAAGTAAGTGAAAATGGTGTTTTATAATGGGAAGCACTGAGCAACCTTAACTACAGGAATCATATACCTGTACAACCATTCACCAGGGATGATGGTTAGTATATAGCTTCAAAGAAAGTAATTTTGGGTACTGAAACAGAATACTATATACACAGGTGTTCAGCTAGATTCCTTAACTCCTGTTTACTTATCTTATTTTTTTTTTAAATTAATCCTTTCTCTCCCCTACGTCCATTGTATCTAATACAGACCTGTTGTATCTCATCAGAAAAACATTAAAAGTTGACATACTGGGTCTAACCAATGGCCAGTACCAGAGTTTCAGAGGGAGTGTAACAGAACAACGCAGTTGGAGTGATCCAACCATGTCTTCCCCTGCCAGATTCTGGCAGTCAGAGGTCTAGGGTCTCCCCAGGCATGAGGTTGTGTCCCTGACCATCTTGGCTAATAGCCATTGGTGGACCTATCCTCCATGAATTTACCTCATTCTTTTATGAACTGAGTTATATTTTTGGCTATCACAACATTTCATGGCAATGAATCCTACAGGTTAACTGCACGTTGTGTGAAAAAGTACTTCTGTTTGTACTAATCCTAATTTAATTGGGTGATTAAAATCGCTAGCTTGTGTATTGTGGGAAAAGGTAAATAACACTTCTCTATTCACTTTGTCCACACCATTCATGATTTTATAGACTTCTATAATCGCTCTCCTTAGTCCTCTCTTTTCAAAGATGAACAGCCCTAATCTTTTTAGTCTCTCCTCAAATGGAAGTCGTTCCATAACCTTGATAACCTTTGTTGCCCTTTTCTGAACTTTTTCCAGTTCCACTATAACCTTTTTGAGGTGGGACAACCAGACCTGGACACAGTATTCAAGGTGTGGGTGTACCATGGATTTATATAGAGGCATTATGACTTGCCGTATTTTCTATTCCTTTCCTAATATTTCCTATTATTCTGTTAGCATTTTTGACCACTGCTGCTTATTGTGCTGAAGTGTTCAGAGAACTGTCCATGGTCTAAGATCTCTTTCTTGAGTGGTAACAGCTAATATAGATTCCCCCATTATATATGTGTGTAACTGGGATTATTTTTTCCAATGTACATTATTTTGCACTTATCAATGTAGAATTTCATCTGCCATGTTGGTGCCCAGTCACTCTGTTTTGTGACATCCCCCATAACTCTCTACAGTCAGCTTGGAACTTAACTATCTCCAATAATTTTACATCACCTGCAAACCTTGCCTCTTCATTGTTCACTCCTTTTCCCAGATCATTAATGAATATATTGAACAGCACAGATCCCAGTACAGATCCTTGGGGACCCCACTGTTCATCTCTCTCAATTGTGAAAATGGACTATTTATTCCTACACTTTGTTTCCAATCTTTTAACCAGATACTGATCCATGTTTGGGCCAGGACTATTCCACATCTGTACAGTGTCAGACACAATGAGGTCACGATCCTGAGTGGGGCACTACTGTAATACAAATAACAATATTAACCAAATAGCCCTTATTGATATTTTTCAAAAGCCACATCACAAACCTTATACAATGCAGGGCTTTTTTTGGCTACAAACACAAGAACATCAGTATTCAAACATAACATAAATGTTTTTAATAGAACATATTTATTTGTGACTGTACTTTATTCAGCTTTTAAAAACCTTTCCTAAAGCAAGAATTTACTTAAGAAAGGATCAGTTTAAAAAAAAGAAAGAAAGGAAAGTGTTTGCTTGTTCCACTCATGAATGCAAAATTAAAACAAATATGGGCCTGGTAAGAAGAGAAAGATTTTTAAAGATTCTGCTTATGGAAATATGTGAAAGGGCATCTGACCTGGAAGTACTTCTGACATGGATCACAGGGCTTCAGCAATGGATCAGGAAAAGGATTATAATTTGAAATCTGAAAAGAGGGATCATTTAAGAAATTAAAAACAAAGAAAAACACAAAAGAAAAAACACCACATTATAAAAATTCCTAAAGAGCTGTTAAGCATGAATAATAAAATGTCGCAACATAATGCTGCTCAGTTTTCATAACTGTTGAAAGCTGTAGAATGTTTCAGTAGAGGGTCAGGTTATTTTGTAAAACTAATTAGAACAAATACTTTAAAAAACCCTACTGTCAGCATATTTTTTATTCCCAGTGCGTACTTTAGTAAGGAAGAGAGCAAAATATCAACAAGATTTCCCATTTTTAGAGCAACATACTGGGGTAAACATTTAATCATGTTATAAAATACAGGTTTAATCCTGCAGTTCTCACTCAAGTAACACTTACCCAGGAGAGCAGTCACAGACTTTGATATGCATGAGTGAGGAATACTCACTTGAGTAAGAATTAGCAGAATAGGGCCCAGCCTTTGACACTGGACAGTAGCAAATGGCTTGAACAACAGGTCCAACACTAGAGAACAATCAGGCAGGCCAAGAATTTTTTTTTTGGATGGCACTTCCTTGGTGGTGAGTTTTTCTTTAATACAGTGTTTTGTTGTAATAGTTTGGGCGGGGGGAAGGTTAAAATAATTTTTGAATGGGGTAAATAAGTACACTGGAAACCTATGCATCTATGGATACCTGTGATTAGGGTTGCAGTTATGCAGTATCTGAGGTTGCAAGTTCTAAACTTGGACAGAGACCAAAAAAAACAAAAAAAAAAACAAACCACCAACATTTTCACAAAGCAGATTTTGTTTTCTGCAGAGATATCTAGTAAATATAACATAATATGACAAACTTATCAGGGTTTGAGCTTATCATCTCAGATGCTATGTAACTTCAGTCATAACCAAAAGCCTGAACGGCTTCATAGTAAAGATAGAGGATACAACAGTATTTAACTAAATGCTAAAAATAATTCTCTAAACTTACTAATAATATACAATTAAATTAAAAATTTATTTCTCTACAAAAATTAATTTACTATAACTTTTTAAGTGGCAAATTTCAGTGCTAAGAAGTCAACACTCTCATGAAAAGGTTCTGACGCCAATCTTAATTCTAGGTCTCCCCATACCACACTCACCCTTTACATACAGAACCTGCAACTCTGGTCTCAGTTACACTGGTGCAAATCCAGAGTAATTCCAGTGACATCCAGATTTATGCTGGTATAACTAAGATCAGAATCAGGTCAACATGCTGGAAGATTTCCTTCCTGCTATGTCAACCTTCACTGTGCCATCTTCAGCATACATGTTACATGATTATCTAAGCATGACTTTTTTTTTTTTTGGTCAATGCTAAGCCTTTCTTCTTGGGAGGGGAACCAGATCCTGAAAACACTTGCAAAGTTTGGGGAAACTGTGGTGGGGAATCGGGGTGCTGGTGTTGCTGCTACAGCCAATGTCACTTTTACTGGAGGAGAAGAGAAAGTCTGGCAGGAGTGACAAGGAAAGCTATTGTTAAAATAAGTTTCTAATACATAGGCTGGGAAAAGAGTATCTGCACATCTGGGTATAATGCTTATAACATCCACAAATATAAAATTAGTTTTTAAAAGTCATATGATACATAGAGTACATAATCAGCAATAACCCAAATTTAGCTGAATAGATTTAGCAATACAGTTTAGATATTAGAATCCGAATACTCGGGTACGTCACTCATTAAAAGTTATACAGAGATTTGCTTGTGGAAAGCAAAATATATCAATGAGTGGAGATTGTCCCTCAGTAATTGAGAATTAGGATGGTTGTCCATTTAGAAAATACTACACTGAGACTAGGAGTGGCTGAACATGGAAGCTGGAGATAAGAAGCTTCTGATAGGGAAGCAGTAGCTCAACAGAACCAGAAGCAAAGTTACTGACTGGAGAACTCTGAGCAGGGAAGGCGCTGCTTGGGAAACACGGGGAGCAGGAAAGGAGTAGGGTTGCAAGCAGTTTATTTGAGTGCCTCTCCCTTACCAAGTGCCTACTTTGCAACAGTCAAGATCATCCTCTACTTCCCACTCTGGCTCCTAGGGCCCTTCTCAACAACCCACTTCAACACCTAAACCAGCTTCCCTGCTGAGCACTGACCCATTTCCAGTTTCTCCCATTTTACCTAACACTGCCGAGCTTCCATGCCCATCGCTAGCTCCCTCACTGAGCAGTTTCCTCCCCTGACTCCTGTCCAATTTAGAAGACACCCCAGCCAGCCTCCTCTGCCATATAACTTTATATGAAAATTCAGAGCTAAACGTATAATCAACCGCATAGCAGCAATGCTATCTGTGTTATAGTGATGTTCTTATAAGTCTTGTTAATGAAAATCCGTAATACTAATCTGTCTTTATATAATGCTATTAAGTTAAAACAAACTTAAAATCCTACCATGGGTTTAAGAATTCAAGTAGAGCACATCTTCTTACCAGTTTTCTTGAGGGTTTCCCACCCCACTTCCTTGCCAGCAAAAATGTAGAGACAAGACAATACTCACAACAAGATTCTAACCGTTTTAAAGATACAAACAAATAATAGGTCTAACTCACGGTCCCTTGCATTATTATTTTTATAGGATTAATAGGAATTTTATATTAGATACAGATACAAACACAAGCACTTATACTTGACTGCTCATCTGAGGCACAGTCCTTAAGGACAGAGCGTCTTGCATTTTAGCTTAATAAAACTGTATTGTCACCACGTACCATAGGATTTTTCTTAAATCCAGTGACCGCATAAAAAATAAATAGAAACCCCTTCCATTTACACAAAGCGTAAAATAATATATGGTAAGGAGCTGCCGTGAACTTAGCAGAAGCATGGACAAGATGACCCAGCGAGTCTTTTTTTCCATTTAATTTTCTTTTCTTTTTTTTAAATTAGATTTTTTCCTATGCAGAATTGAATAGTCTGGCAGACAATAACCTGAATTAGCATCACGTGAAGACAGAGAGTGTGCCATATCTCGGCTTCTTGCAAGCAAGAATAAGACGACTTTCTGCCACCAGATCTGTATATTTCCAGAAACATCTTCTGTCAAAACAGTTTATCTTTTTGAATCCTATGGTTCAAATACAAGCACATGCAAGTTTAAGAACTTATTTTTTTCTTCATCTCTGCATAGATGCATACATTCTGCAATCAAAAATGCAATACACCTTATTTATCACCCCCTCTTCACTCCCCCTCAAACACAAACACACAAATTTCTATTTGGTAAAAATAGTGTGTATTTCATTCTCTCTGTGTGCATATAAACTGAAAAACAAATTTTGAAACCTTAATTGAATTCCTGCAATTGACTGACCAAGCAGCCAGCTGGATTTGCTTTTCCAAAGCTTGCCATTTTTCTCTCTCCAACGTCAACCAAAATTTAACTCGTACCCATTCTTGAAGTGCCATATAAACCTGTTTTGGATTACCAAAACCAAAATAATCCTAACCAAAATAATAGACAGCAGGACAGCCTTTGTTTTCTTAACTCTGTGCCACATGTTTCTATTAGGGCAAACAAAGAAATAAACTGCCTCATAAAGCAGACAGGCTATCCAGATTCTTAACAAGATAATGGGAAGAAACAATGATAGAGGCTCTGCTAAATTTGCCAGGCAAAACGATTTAATCTGAACCAGACTGTATTAGTTCAGACTATAATTTTTTCATCTTCCACATAAATCTGACATAGATCATTTGACAACACTTAGATCAGGAAGGAGAGCTAGTCCAAGGATGGTTACTTACAGGCTCTATTACCAATGCCCAGCTTTCCAAATGTTCTTAATGGCACCAAGTCAATATCAAGCCCTTTAAAAACTCTTTTGATCAGGACATACAGGTGAATGAAACACCATGCATAAAGATGGTTTACACTCATGCAGCAGCTTTATTACTAAACATAGCTAATTGATTCCATAATTATTGTGCAATAAATAAGATGAGCCCAAAGGGAATGCTGGATTAAAGCCCAAAAAACAGCAAGCAGAAAGAACAGCTATCCTTAGCATAGATCCACACCCATTCAGCCCAACCACTGAATCCCATTTGCAGTATACAAAAGCTGCTTTGCTCCTGAAAAATTCAGGAACAGTGGTGCATATTCTTGAGCACCATCTACTGGCACATTAACTAATTTACATATATACAGACCTCTCTCTCTTTTATTGACCAATCTCATAACAACCAAAACCTTGACGCCTGACAATAATGAATCACTGTTCACCAGTTTATTGTTAGCTACAGTTTAGTTTTACACCAAAATTACCCAGATTGAAGCTAGAAGTTTTGAGCCAGATATTACTGAGGCAGTATACGTGTTTGGAAAAGCAAAGTACACTTGAAACAATGCTGCAGGAACAATACTCATTTGTTGGTGGCCAGAGCAATCTCATGATTCAATCAGGGTTCAACAGAAGAACATGTTTGAATGCAGTGTTGTTGTAGCCGTGTGCATTCTGACAAGTTCATCTGCACATCACCAAAGCCAAAAAGAAAAGGAGGACTTGTGGCACCTTAGAGACTCTAAGGAGCCACAAGTACTCCTTTTCTTTTTGCGAATACAGACTAACACAGCTGTTACTCTAACACCAAAGCCAGGTTCACTCAAAACCAGTTTACATGATCCTTTAAATATTTAGCTGTTCTCTGTGTTTTGTACTGAACACTCTTATTCTAATATACTTACTGATGGTCGTCAATACATCCAGGCCCCAGCAAAAAATATTAAAAAAGCAAATAAAAGCAAATTCACAATATCAAAGTAATTAGCCTATATCTATTTTACACCAAATATGGTGTGAGAACAGGAATCCTCTTGGGACTCACAGACTTTATACTGGCTTAAGGGAGGATTTGGGAAGTAAATAAAATAAATGGGACATAATCCATTAGTACACTACATGAAGCTATCATAGATGAAGCAAGACAAAGTGTAATAATAAACAAAAGCCAAAATGTAAAGAATGGAGAGAAATCAAAGTACAGCAGAACCTCATTAATTCATATGGACTGGGAATCCATTACAGATTAGTTTGCAATAAACAAAAATCATAGAATCAGAATATAATTTAATCAAAATGTTTAAATCTAAGTACCTTAAGTTAGGCATATAAATAAAAGTGACCTGATTTTTAAGTGCTGAGCACCTGCAGTTCCCACAGACTAATAGTAGCTGTAGGTAGGTGATCAGCACCTCTGAAAATCAGGCCGCTTCTATTTAGGTACTTAAACATGGATTTAACAGCCTAACTTCAGATTTTAGGTTCGTAAATTTGATCTTTGCTCATTTATTTGACAAGTGTAGTTTAGTTTTAATTACTTACATTTTATGATCTGCTAGTAAACATACTGTAGTATATTTTGTAAGTGTAATCACAAGAGACATCACTATAGTGCTATCTCCATACCTTTGTGACATGAGACTATCTGATTTTTCTGAGGAGAACTGTTGGTTTTGCAGAGTAGCAAAATCCAGATTGGCAAGATTCTAGTGTATGGAGTACAGAAGTGAACCTTCCTTATGCTACCTGGCTAAATTATTTTATTTAATATTTATTGAAATAATCTTTTATTTGTCTTAAATTAGTATAGTATTTCTAACCATTTAATTTAATTTTCTCCTTTTCTCCCTGGCTCATAAAGGAGGCTTGGGTTAAAAATAGGAACCTGCTTGAAAATAGGAGGAGCATTCATATCCCTTCCCCGTGTCTTTAACATATAATGGTGATCAGTTATTATAGTGTTGCTTTCTAAATCAGAGTGTAACAAATAACAAAAGAAAAGGAAAACCATTTAGTCAAGAAGACTTGATAGATGATTAGTAACTATCTCCAAGGATTACTGCCTCCCAGAGTTTATTATAGAAGCCACTAACCTGCGCCAACAAAAAAAGAATGTTAAGACAACAGTTTTGGGCTTGGAAGACTGGGGCTCAATTTACTGCTCTGCCACAGACTTCCTGTGTGACTTTGAGCAAGTCCCTTAATATACATTAAAGACTGAGACATACAATGGTAATGGGGCCCATAAGTACCTTAAATAGGAAGACGTAACGACAGCAGTTTTAATTAACCATCTGACATTTTTCAGAAATTGAAACAGATTTCCAGATTCTGAGCTCCATTTTGCTGGGATTCTCTTATTCTCCTAAACCTCTGAGTTAAAATAAAGTTAGTCCCCATCTCCATCATCTTCCTTCCTAATTTTCTGTTCTCTGTTACTGACTGCAGAGGATGCATGCTGGCAACAGCATGAAACTGGTTGGGTTCACATTCTGTGGAGCAGCAGCAAGAGGAAGAAAATGCAATCCATGTCTATGTCACTCACATACCTATGTCCTACCAACTGCATTCACCGTTTTCAGTAATTGAATAGGGTGTATTTCAGAACACAGGATGTCTTTTCAACAGGGAAACTCAAGTTAGTCTCCACACTGTCAGTCTGTAATTTGCTGTCCCATTAAAACTGAACTAAAATTAGGCTCATAAACCTTACAACAAAAACAAAAACAAAAACCAAGAACTACATCCCAGCGAGATTGCCTATAAAAGCAAAATTTTTCCCCTCTCTACAAAATCTTAATGGTGCAAACAGAAAATACTCTGTGAGAATTATAAATAGCTAATTTATAAACCAATTGTTATAGTTTTGTTTAAGCAAACTGAATACTAAAAAAAATTCTGAGTGCCAGACGAAGTCGTATCATACAGTAACTCTGCAGAAAGTTGATTGTTTGTTAGTACCTGAATATGTAACTTTTACCTTCAGCCTGCTTTGACAGCTAGATCAAGATCTTCTGTTTAATTTTGCTGTGTTATGTTGGGAAACCGTAATTCTTATTTAACTCAAGGCACTAAACCATATCTACAACTGAAACCAAGATGTCAAGCTTACCTTATGGGCCTTATAAACTAAGCAATTCATAGGGAAGTGGAAGGAGAATATAACAGAAATTAACTGAGCTTACTAGCATATAGATGTTGCTAAAGTTTGGCTAAATTACAACAGACATGAAACCTGGTAATAAAAGACACGAGAAAAGCAGAAAATTTAGTAGTATTGTTACCCTGAACTCCAATAAAAACTTATATACAAAGCTTTAAGTTATCAGTATGTCAGGCTGTTTTCACCACTATGTTTTCCATAAAGCCATAAATATATAAAAAGTATTTCAACAATAAAGTTACTGAGGCCAACATAAAAGGGAAATGGCAAAGGTAATGTTCATGAAGTGCAACATTTACAAACTGGATACCATCAGATTAGGCCCAACTTATATACTGGGAGTGGTTGGGTCATTACAAAACCTAAATTTAATTTCCCCAATACTAATTTCTCCCGACTGTTACTCACACCTTCTTGTCAACTGTCTGTAATGGGCCACTCTTTTACCACTTCAAAAGTTATTTTTCCTCCCTTGGTATCCTGCCGTTAATTGATTTATCTCCTTAGACTGACCTCACACTTGGTAAAGCAACCCCCATCCTTCCAGTATTTTCACTCCATGCATCTGATGAAGTGGATTCTAACCCACGAAAGCTTATGCCCAAATAAATATGTTAGTCTCTAAGGTGCCACAAGGACTCCTTGTTATTTTAGTTAAACTTGTTACTGTCAGTTCATTTAATACTGTCAGCTTCATTTTATGCAAGTTAAACCTCAAGTCTGCAATTCTTTACCTTCATTTAGGAAAACTGTTTCTTCTCTTCCAAAGACGAGGTGTTGCTGACTTGTGTTACAGCAATAATACATAGAAACTATATATACATCACATGCCTGATTTAAGAAATAATACCAGACATGATCTCATATCACGGGTAACAGTTTCAAAATAAGAGAAAAGAAGAATACCTAGCTCTTACATAGAACTTTTCACCAATAGATCTCAAAGCGTTTTACAAACAAGGTCAGTATCATTTCCGCATTTTACAAATGGGGAAACTGAGGCACAGAGAGATTAAATGACTTGCCCAACATCATCTAGCAAGCCAGTTGCAGAGCCAGGAATAGAACCCAGGTCTCCTGAGCACCAGTCTAATGCACTAGCCACTTGGCCACATTACCTAAATAATTTAGGAGCTGAAGTGCCATTGACTATACTTAAACCACTACAGTGACACAGCTGCAGCGCTGCAGCTGTGCCACTGTAGCTCTTCGGTGTAAGCTAGTGGTTTTCAACCTTTTTTCATTTGCGGACCCCTAAAAAATTTCAGATGGAGGTGCAGACCCCTTGAGAACTCTTATACACAGTCTGCAGATCCCCAGGGCTCCACGGACCACAGGCGGAAAACCACTGGAGTAGACATTAGTATGCCAACAGGAGGAGTTCTCCCACTGGTGTAGGTCAGTGGTTCTCAAACTGTGGGTTGGAACCCTAAAGTGGGTCGCGACCCCCTTTTAACAGGGTCGCCAGGGCTGGTTTAGACTTGCTGGGGTCCGGGTCCGAAGCCCAAGGGCTTCAGTGCTCGGCGTTGGAGCTCAAGTTACAGGCTCCCTGCCTGGGGCTGAGGCCCTTTGCCTTCAGCTTTGCTCCCCCTCTCCCCGCCCCCAGGCAGCGGGGCTTGAGGCCCCCCACCCAGGGCGGTGGGGCTCAAGCTGGCTCAGACTTCAGTGTCCCCTTCTGGGGTCATGAAGTAATTTTTGTTGTCAGAAGGGGCCACGGCGCAATGAAGTTTGAGAACCCTTGGTGTATGTAATCCACCTCCCGGAGTGGCGGTAGCTAGGCCAACAGAAGAATTCTTCCATCAACCTAGCACTGCCTACAGCAGGGGGTCAGGTCGGTATAGCTACGTCTTTCTGGAGTGTGGATTTTTCACACCCCTGAGAGACGCAGCTATATTGATGTAAGTTCCTGATGCAGACCAGCCCTTAGGCTCCTAAGTCACCTAGGCACTTTTGAAAAATTTACCCTGAGGCTGTTTGAATTGTTTGGAGCAGAAGCACCTCTCTGTATCTCAATATTTTCTTTTCTCCATCTGAGCAAACTGATATTTGCAACTTTCCGGAAACAAATTTGAAAAAATGTCTCCAGAAGGTATGAATTATGCCAAAATTTTACGGCCTGGTTTGCATTTAGGCCTCTTTACTCTTCTCCAGTAGCATAAGGGAGCTTTAAAGTGGGCATCAATTACATTTTGTCAGCTCAGTATAAAAGATCCTTGGTGAAAGTGAAAATCAGGCCCTTAGAATAAATATTTTCTCACAGAATCTCAGAAAAATAAATGAGTCATTATGCTACTTGTAACAGGAGAAAGAGATAGAAAATATCTTTAGGCTTGTCTGCACAGTAAATTTTACCAGCATAATTATACCACTAGAACTATATGAATATAGCTCCCATGCGTACACTCTTATTCTGGAATAAAAATGCCGTTTTTTCTGTTTAGATTATGTTGCTTTGGACATGGTATAAACTAAAATGAAAAAAGCCACTCTTATTTCAGAATAAGTTTCCACACAGGAAGTTATACCAGTATAACTACAGCAGTACAATTATACCAGTAAAATTCTGCCAGTACATTTCCCCATGTAGACCAAGCCCTAACTGGCCTAGGGAGAGCGGTTGGCAAACTTCTAGGCTGTTCTATCAAGTCTCAGTTTTCATTGAAAATAAAAGGCTCTAGCATGTTATAGTTGTGAAGAAAACTTTCACAATGTAACCCCTAAGGACTTGTCTACACTTAAAACAGGCTGCGTTGCTGCAGCGCTTCAGTGAAGACATTACTCATGCCAACAGGAGGGGTGCTCCCAGCGGGCTGGATAATCCCCTTCACGGAGAGGTAGTAGCTAGGTTGACGGGAGAATGCTCCCAACACCGTAGGTCGGTTTAACCGCATCGCTCAGAGGTATGGATTTTTAACACCCCGAGCAACATAGTTATATCGATCTAATTTCTAACCCAAACCCTGGTCTACACTACAAACTTATGTCAGTATAACTACATCATTCAGGGGAAAACTGACATCCCTAAGTGACTCAGTTATACCGAGCTAACCCTTGGTGTAGACACTGCTATATCAACGAGAGGGCTTCTCCCGTTGACCTAGCTACCATCTCTCGGGGAGGTGGAGTACCTACGCTGATGGTAGAAGCTCACCCGTCAGCATAGATAGGGTCTTCACTAAGCACTACAGCAGCACAGCTGCACCGGGGCAGCCCTGTCAGTGTAGACAAGCCCTAAGTGTAACTTACACAGCACATTCTGCTTGAGTTTGCAGAGCTTGAAACGTTGGGTAGGGTATGGGAAGGGGAATGCACTGGAGACATGGATTTACCATAACTGATGCTTGGAAGTGAAGCTGGTTCTTGTGGGGTAGGAGTTGTGGGGACAAACACCAGCAACCCATAAAAAGCAGAACAAGGAGAAGGAGCATGGGGGCACACAGAAGCACAAGGGGAAGTGGGGCAAATAACAGCACATGCAGGGATTTCCCTACACCTCCCCTAACTCCCCCATTGCCCCCCTCCAGCGGTCAAACCAACCAAGATGAAGAACATACCAGCATGCCATCTGAAGGTTCAAGTGGTGTATCTACATCCAAATAGCCTGAAGCACAAATACAGCGATCTACTGAAGAAACACTGTCTCCATAGCATAAAGGCAGTTCCCGATGTTTGTCAGTCAAACATTTCCCATTCATTGAAGTTACAAAAGATGGCTACTGGTGCACCTCTTGCAAAAAAGCTTATGAAGAAGGAAAGCTTCCCACTGCTACAACTGGTAAAACTGGAGAGCTTGGTTTGCCAGAACAATCAGCAAAGCCAATACTGACAAACTACGTGAAAAGGCTGCAAAACACCAAACCTCTGGACTACATCAACATGCAGAAAGCCTTGTAAGCCAGGTCATTGTCAAAGCCAGTTCTAGTACTTAATGAGGCTGTTAGGAATGCTGGAGACACCACACAGTTTATGAGAACAAATATGGCTGTCACATCGTACTTTCTTTTTAAGGAAGAGATACCAGAAACTATGAACTGGAGACCAATCTTAACTGCATTGTCACTTGTTAACCCTGAAATTGGACATTGGTTCTGAACAAGACTGGCAAATGATCACTATCTTTCTGCAAGAAACTAAACGGAGTGGTTAGAAGCATGTGGTGTAACAGTGAAAAATTCAGCATCAGTTGAAAAAGTGACGAACTCTCTCACCATATTCAAAAAATGTGCATACGTGGCTGATGAATGCATCAATGCAAATGGGTGTCAAGTATTATGTCACTGCATACTTTATCTATCTAAGCCAGTAGATGCATTTCTAGATGTTCAGGTTATAGAAACACATTGGTTGCATCTGTGACAACTCACATCTTAGAAGAGTTAAATGCTTGTAAACTGGACCTCAAACAGAAGGCTGTGCAGTTGCTGGAGATGCAAACTTCTCTGGAAGACATGGTACAACATGGAGTACAAGATTTTCTCAGAGAAAAGTGTAACCCCAACCTCTCCTATATACACTGCAAAGCCCATCTTAACTTCAGTATCCGGACAGATACTGGAGCAAATAATTAAAAAATCAATTTGCGAACACCTAGAAGATAAAGTGATAAGTAACAATGAGCATGGATTTGTCAAGAACAAAGCATTTCAAACCAACTTAATGGCTTTCTTTGACAGGGTAAGAAGCCTCGTGGATGGAGGGGAAGCAGTAGACATGGTATATCTTTACTTTAGTAAGGCTTTTGATACTGTCTCGCATGACCTTCTCATAAACAAACTTAGGAAATACAATGTAGATAGAGCTACTATAAGGTGGATGCATAACTGGCTGGAAAACCGGTTCCCAGAGAGTAGTTATCAGTGGTTCACAATCAAGCTGGAAGTGCACGCGGAATGGGGTCCTGCAGGGATTGGTCCTGAGTCTGGTTCTGTTCAGTATTTTGTGACAGAGTCGGGTCAGATGGCTATAGGAGAGTAATGGAAGGCAGATATATTAGCCCCAGGTTAAGTAGGTCCCTTTTCCCTGGGTAAGGTAACAGGGAAGGTTCCAGAACAATCAGGAACCTTCTGAAGACAATTAAAACAGGCTGATTAGAACACCTGCAGCCAATCGAGAAGCTACTAGAATCAATTAAGGCAGGCTAATCAGGGCACCTGAGTTTAAAAAAGAGCTCACTTCAGTTTGTGGTGCGCATGTAAGGAGCTGGGAGCAAGAGGCGCTAGGAGCTGAGAGTGAGAACGCATACTCCTGGAGGACTGAGGAGTACAAGCGTTATCAGACACCAGGAGGAAGGTCCTATGGTGAGGATACAGAAGGTGTTGGGAGGATGGCATGGGGAAGTAGCCCAGGGAGTTGTTGCTGTTACACAGCTGTTCCAGGAGGCACTCTAGACAGCTGCATTCCACAGGGCCCTGGGCTGGAACTTGGAGTAGAGGGCGGGTGCGGGTTCCCCCCAAACCTCCCAACTCCTGGTCAGACACAGGAGGAGTTGACCTGGACTGTGGGTTCATGACAATGGCCAAACTGAGGGCTGCTGTGAAGCTCCAAGGCGAGCAAATCCGCCAATAAGTGCAAGACCCACCAAGGTAGAGGAGGAACTTTGTCACAATCTTCATCAATGATTTAGGTAATGGTAGATAGAGAGCACACTTATAATATCTGCAGATGATACCAAGCTGGGAGAGGTTACAAGTGCTTTGGAGCAGTGGTTCTCAACCAGCAAAACAATTTGGAATACAGACTACACTATGTACTTCTGAATGTGTGTGCATAGGTGCTGGAAGTAGGAGTGTGGCACACCCTCTTGTTTGAAGTGGTTTCCATCATATACAGGGTTTACAGTTTTGTTCAATGGCTTTCAGCAACCCCACTATAAATATTGTTCCAACACCTGTGTGTATGTGTGGTCACTATCCTTGCATGTACTCCTAGAGTCTCTAAATCTGAGACAAGTAGCAGAGGTGACTTTCACTCTCTTAAGCTTGAAACTGTAGCAACCAGAACCGAACCCATGGTGGTGTAAGATAACATAACTAAATTTATCCTAAATAAAATAAAAGGCTACATATTTTAAATTTAGAAAAAAAATTGAAAATATTTTTGAAACTAACCCACAAAAAATTGATTATGCAAAAGAGGTAGTTCAGAAGGAGTAGATTTCCTCATGCAGCTTTCTCCCAACAAAAGCAGCACAAGAGACGTCCTGTGCTGACTTTCAGTTCAGCAAGCTCAGTAATAGCAGTGGTAAACAGCGGCAGCAAGCTCATGTGGGGAGCACGAAACATTTTATTTCCTGTAGGTTGATAAAGATGCCTTGCACTGATTTTAATCAGGGTTATTGCCCTTTTAAATTCCAAATGAGTATAGATTAAATTCCAAATGAGTATAGAGTATAGTATAAAATTTAAAACCACTCTTGGAATCCAAACCTTGCCCAAATAAATTGAAATACATTTCAATTCACCTTTACACTAAAATTTAAGAGATGCAGATGTTTGTGTCTATTTGTACTTCAAGAATTTGTATTTTAAGCATATTTGGGTAATTCTACATTTGTTACTATTAGGCTCTAGAGAAGCTATTTGTAATTTAAGATGATTATAAGATTCCTTTTATACAAAACTTTTCACTAGTCTCCTCAAACTATCAATACTATATTTATGAAATAATTCAACGTATCTTGTAAATGGATTAATTATCATCTCTGCATGTACAGAATAAAAAGACTGAAGGGTTCCACATAGCACTAATATTACCACTTGTAGATTTTATTCATTTATAGAAAGGGATATATTTATTTACAAGCAACACAAAAGCCATGAAAATCAAGCTAACGGTTGGACTTTGCCCTTAAAAGTACGTTAAGTAAAAAATCATACAGTTAAAATTCTTCCCTTAGTTATGCCCAGCATAGATCTGGAGTAACCACATCAACTTCAATGCAGTTATACTCATTTACGCCAACAAGAAGAAGAGAATTTGAGCCCATATTTTTAAAAGACATTGTTTTATCTGCTACTAACACCTTAATTTATTAAAACAGAAAGTTTTAGATCTCAAATGCCAGTCACTATTGCTGTTTCTTTATTGTGTGCACTTACCACAGACCAGACAATGAAAATATATTTCTGTGTCAATAGCTGAGTTATGTCTAAAGTAGAGCTGGACACAATTTTTTTTCATGAAAAAATGCATTTTGGGGGCCCAAAATTATTCTGAATAGTTTCAATTTGCAATTTTTTTTGAAAGAGTTGAAATGTTTCATTTCAAATTTTAATTTTAAAATGTTTCATTTTGACTTTATTTGAAATGGCAGTTCAATTTCAAATTTGTCTAATTAAAAGACAAACCAGCAAATCATCTGAGAAACATCCAAAACAGATTAATCGAAATGAAAAACTCAATTTTCGTGTGTGTGTGTGTGTGTGTTTCGAGTTGATTGAAAATGTTTTGGTTGATTCAAAATGAACTGAAAAAAACAAAACAAAAAATCATAATATGGAACTGACTCAAAATGTTTCTGTCTATTCAAAATGTTTTTGAGATTGGATGCCAAAACTTTAAAAAAATTAATTTTGTTTTGAATCAAAACAGATTCCTCCCCACATTTGGCCCTCAAAATTGGAAAAAAAAATTCACTCAGCTCTGTTTATTACCTTGATAGCTAAGCTCCAAAAAATCACACATACAAGTTTTTGGCATAACTGGAAAGAGAAGATAGATCTCCTGGCTCACAATTCTGTGCTTTCATAACAAGACTATCCTTCCCCAAAAGGTGTGGATGAAGGAAAGGGGAAATTGGGATCCATGCAAAGAGAGATGGGTATATCAGGACCTGTAGAGCTTGTCATTGTCTTCTTTAAAACCTTGGATGGAACCAACAATTTTTTTAAAAAAGGAAGGGCATAGCAGCCGTCTAGCTAGAAACAGTCTAACAGTCTAGCTAGAAAGACTGTTCTGAAATTTTAGCTCTGATAATGTTTGCAAAATGTCAAAGTAATCATTTTTCATCAAACACTGTTTCCTAAAAAGAGAGATTCTGACTGCCTCCCAAACCACTAACAAGCTTGAAAAATGGTCAGAGATTGTTTTCCCTTAGGTCAAATGATTCAGCAACAAGAAAAACAGCACCATCCTATAAAAGTGATCTGTCAGGTCTCTGTGTTACACAAACTTCACTTTTCATATCTCAAAGCATTAGAGAATCACCTTTGAAAGTACTGTGTTTCAAACAGCAGCCTTGCTAGGCTGCCAGCAATTAATCTTTGCTTGTGGACAGTTCAGTTCAGGCACTGGGAAGAGTGCCTAGGGCAGAGGTGGGCAAACTACAGCCCACGGGCCACATCCGACCTGCAGGACCATCCTACCCAGCCTGTGAGCTCCCGGCCGGGGAGGCTAGCGCCCCGGCCCCTCCCCCGCAGCCTCAGCTCGCCACGCTGCCACTGCTCTGGGCAGCAGGGCTGCGAGCTCCTGCCGGGCAGCGCGGCTGGGAGAGCTGCCAGGTGTAGTGTATTAAATTGCTCCCCGTAGGAATGTGCTACTTACAGAGTACCAGGACTGGCAGCTGTAAGTGGTACACCATAAGTAGCACATTCCTACGGGGAGCAATTTAATACGCTATACCCAGGTAGGGAAGGTTGAGCCTCCCCAAACAGCCTGGCCCCCACTCCTTATCCACCCTCTCCCACTTCCCGCCCTGAGTGCCCCCCTCAGAATCCCTAACCCATCCAACCCCCCCTGCTCCTTGTCCCCTGACTTCCCCCTCCCGGGGCACTGCCCACCCCCCCATGGGACCCCACCCCCATCCAATCCCCCCCTGGTTCCTGTCCTCTGACTGTCCTGACCCTTATCCACACCCCCGACCAGTGACAGGCCTCCCATGCCTATCCAACTGCCCCCTGCTCCCTGACCCGACTGCCCCCTGGAACCTCCTACCCCTTATCCAACCCCCCAGCTTCCCACCCCCTTACCTGCCACTCAGAGCACCAGGACTGGCAGCTGTAAGTAGTACACTGTAGGTAGCACATTCCTATGGGGAGCAATTTAATACACTACACCAGCCCTCCATACAGTTTCGGAACCCCGATGTGGCCCTCAGCCCTTGCCCACCCCTGGCCTAGGGGCTAGAATGAAGGAGTTGGGGATTAGAAGGATTTCTGCTTGAGGTGAGAGATTGGAATCAGACACGCAATCTACTCAGACCAAACTCCTATGGCCCAGAGAAGAGCTGCATAGGAGGTTTGTCATACTGCCGTTCCTCTCTAGCCCTGCTTTTAGAGTCAGCTGGAGGCTGGAAAACATGGAAGGAAAGGAATGCTATTCAAGAGGAGCACGAGGGAAACAGCAACCAGAGGGAAACTGTGCTTCAATCTCCTAGGTCTTGTGAGAGTGGAAGCACAACTCCTCTCTCATTATCATGACTCAATTAAGAAAGCCCACTCCACGCACATCATGATTCTCCAAATTCGTCCCCTGCCACCCATCACCATTCTGTTCAGTTCCATTCCTCCCTGCCATCCCCACATCCCAATTCAACCCCATGGCCACCACTTGGTGGTTCAACTCCCTTCTCCACCCACATCTGTGCTCACTCCCTCAAACCCCACATACGTGATAACCCCTACTTCTCACAACCCCAGCACCCTCACAGCCCCAGTTTCCTCAAGGCTTCCCTCATAACCCTGATCCTCTCACCCTATACCACTGTGCACAGGCTAACTCCCTTCTCACGTCACACAGCTTGCCACGCAGTACGCAATGTCCCACACCATACCTCCTCATAGCCCCACTGTGACAGATCAGTATGTGTCTGCATGTCTATATCAATCTGCAACAACATTCTGATGCTTCAGTTATTTTTGACTGGAAACTGTGCTGTGGCTTCCATCTTGAGCTGGGACACTCAGGAGGTATTCGTAGAAATCCTTACCCCTAGCAGAGGGGCTCACAATGGGAAAGCCATCAAAATCCCTCAGCCTCAATGATGCTCCATTCAAATGGGTCCACCCAGAACAATGGGCCGGCTCCAGTCCAGGGGAACTAGTTTTCCCAGTTTAGACCTAGGGGAGGAAAGGAGGAAGGCTGGAGTTGAGCAACTGATCACCTGACTGACAGGGCTTTTGAAGCTGCTTGAGGGAGTGACCTGATAAGAGGAGATCAGAATTTTATTTAAGGGTCAGTCCTTCTTGAGTCTGGGCTGTCTCACCAGCCAGCCATTGGCTAACAGGAGAGCTGAACAGGAAGAGTAGAGTGTAAAAAGGTCCTGGGATCTTGAAGGACATTAACCCAAACGACTCTTGGAGTGATGACTGAAGGAGGTAGTTTTACGTACTGGTGTTTATTTTTTCTAGTTCTGTAACTCTTGTACTTTGCCTATGAGTAACTTGTGTATGCTTTAGCGATTCCTTTGCAAAGTCTGTGCTCTCTTGTTTTAACCGTCACAAGGTCCTTGAAAGGTTAAACAGTAAACGCAAGCACCCATGAGTGTGGAGCTCTGGGAATGAAATTCTTGAACTACTGTGGAGATGAGGGTCAACAGTGGCCTTGGGCCTATGGCAGCTGAACTATGGGTTCTACATCCCAAGAAAGGATATTAGACAGGTGGTCTGTACCCTAGGAGTGTGCCTGAAAAGCAAAACATAGAGGCTGGGTCTGGATGCTGCTCAGACTCAGTAGGCTTTAAAGCCCCTGGGATTCAAAGGCTTGGTCAATATAGCAGTCTGGTGCCCAGCCACAAGGGGGAGCTCAGCCAGGGTGTAACATTCCTCCACATCCCCTCCAACTTCAGGTATCATCTCTGTATTACCTTCAAAACTAGATACTATTTTTCTGAAGAGTTTGTGTCATCTCTAATAGGCTATTTTAACAGATGTGTTTACAAAGACGGGACAGCTACCCTTCCTGAAATAATAAATGTAACTGACCTCTGGCCTGGATTTAACCTCTAGAAGCCTGGGGCCAAACTAAACTAAATTAATCTCCAAAACTAGAATCTCAGGCGATGATAGCAGGTGTACCAGGAGATGCAACAGTTAAAGTACCACCTGAATGGCTAATGAAATATTTCATCTCAATGTTTCAAAGCGAAACTATTATAAACGAAATAGTCTGCAAAGGCTCTGTACAGTAAAGAAAAAGTTATACTGTTTTAGCTTGGTGGCCTGAGGGATCAACAGATATGCATGGGAACTGACAGCAGTCATCTGAAGTTAGGGACTGTCACACAAGAGATATCACACTACCTCCTGGGAAGATAATTTCATGTACAATGTAATATAACAAGCCTGCAGGCTGAGAGATTAGCATTACCCAGACTGTTCAAGCTATTTATCAGTCTTCCAATCACATTAAAGGTGCGGGTGACAAACTTTAAAGAGTCTTTAAACTTTTTACTGAAAAGATTCCTTAATGAGAGATAAATTAATGGACGTCAGCTAAAATAAGCTAGATACCCATGAACTGCTTGTCAGCAGAGAAGACACAGAAGGAAGAAGTAAATATTTAACTCAAACAGAGAAAAAATGAATTAGTAAGACACAAAAAGCTTCATCTAAACTGGAAGACTTTAGCAATAGTACATAGCTTTGAAATGAGCTAAATTTTTTCAGGTTATGCTCCAGCAGTTTATTAATTTGAGGGTTTCTAGCACTTAAACTATGTCTTAGGCCCTAGACAGTGTGAATAAAAGAAAGTTGGAGATCTGGTACAATAAGCCAAAGTTGAACAAGCCAGCCAGTACGTCATTTTTAAAGGTTCAGACATTACCTTTGCAGTTTGAACAAATCAACAGAGGTAATGCTGGTTATATAATTTGGGTATATAAATATCAGAAACATAGCATTGATAAGAATGCTTCAGTGCCCATTCTAAAGACTAGTTTGGAATTTACAAACGGTTTCAAAATAATGGGAGACAACTTAGCGCCTTTCAAAAGTGTAATAAAAATATGACAGATAACGAGACCAATCACATACATACATGAGCTGCTTGGATGATAGTGAGCCCCTGGGTACCGCCTGCCCATAGTGCCAGTCAGCACATTACCAGACGCTGTCAGCGGTTTTCAAAGTACACGATCGAAATATTTAACTGTGGGGGAAGAAAAGAACAAAACAAAAGTGAAGATTTAGTACAATGGCTGTATCGTTTTCATTAAAATGCTAAAGACCTCCACAAATTTAGGGTAACTATGTTTATAAATTATGTATAGTCATGTTGTCAGCAGAGATGACAGATTGCAAATTTATCATTAGTGCTCAGTCTCCATTAATAAGCATACATAAATTTTAAGGCAAACATCAATCGCACACGGCACCTTTTCACTGTAGCTTATTTTAATTGATGTCACAGACAGTGTAACCTAAGTTTCACAAGAGTTTTGCGCACTTTGTTTAAAACTTGTGGTGCAGTTACGGTTAGTGACAATGATATCTTAATTCTGATAGAGCAATTTCTGAACAATAATAAAACTTTGCATTTAATTTCAAATTAGTTGAATATTTCAATAAAATTATGGAGTCTGTATTGGAATACCGCAGCTCTCTAAAAGATCAGAAAGAAGTTAGTCAAGCAGGAAAAGCAAAGCACAGACAAACGTTCATTTTGGAAAACAGAAATCTTGCCTCCAGTACTGCTGAGTCAAATGTTGCTGAAACTGACAAGTATTAATATAAAACCTTTCAGTCTATAAATATCAGGGGTTCTGGAACAATTTGTATAGTGGGGGTGCTGAGAGCCACTGAACCAAACTGTAAACCTTCTATATAATGGAAACCACTTCAAGACTGGGGGTGCAGTAGCACCCCCAGTTCTAGCACCTATGACGAATAAACCTCCCACAATAAATAAGAAGCCCCATTGCTTTGATCCTTAGCTCAAGATTTCCAACTCCTCCTCCATCTGTAGATACTCCTCTGTCTATCTGCATGTTCATCTCCCAAGATATCTGTCAATAACCACCTTCTCACAGCTGTATAATTTAAAACCAGAAAAAAAAAACCCCAACAAAAAAAACCTCTTTTTCCCCCTAAACTGTAGAACAGAATCCTGTTTTTCCCCCCTACTACGTCAGGAAAGCTTTTGCTGCTTCAGGCTGAAGCTACATGCACTTACTGATTTCCAAAGGATACCTTAAAAGGCAGCTTCGTTTAATGCATAGGGCACAGGACTAGGGCTGGGGAACCACTTTCACAAATCTCCACGCATGTCAGCTCCCTAAGGAAATTTAATATCAATTACTTCCTTAATTAGATGAGCTTCCTTTGCTGAAGGTGCCTATCACAGTTCAGGGTTCCTCTCTATGGTCCCTTGACAACTTGAGGGCACGTAACTTTAGGCTCCTGACTCCTCAGCAGTCACCTCTTTTGGTTGGAGACTCATGTCTCTCCCTTCCTGAACAGGGTTTTTCCAGACTGCACAGTTCCCTGTCTACATTGTGATATCCCCAGCAAGCCAGACTGCCTAAACAGGCCAGCATCTGCACTTTGTTCTCTCTCCTCAGAGGTTATGAACAGCATAATTGCCTATAGTTTTAAGTTACCCCACAGCTTTTTCTGAACAAGCAAATTTATTCCTGAAGTGACAACATTACAGAGAGAACAAATTAAAACAATAAAAAAAGGACACATACGAATAAGCTTACCAGAGACCACCCCCCAACTCCAGAAGGGATTCTGGTAAGAGCCAGTCCTTCAAACATCACAAAGGGGTTTTTCTGTTGGTTACAAGTTCATAACAACTTTTGCTCAGAACAAGCACACACACTAGGCAGATCAGCTTTTTTCTTTATATAGCCTTTCCTTTGATCTTCAGATCCTATAAACAGGTGATCAACAGACAACGGCCCCCTTCTCAGAGCATAGCTTCAAAAGGCTGGGTTGCATAAGGGGAAGGGAGGGCAGGAGTTCACATTCACCTCCCCCTAGATATTTCCTTGGAAATCTCCTTCACAGGTATTGTCCAAAAACACAGCTGTTGTCTGCCACATAGTGCCTACGGGAGGGGGCAGCGTGCAGAGCCTCCCTGGTCGCCCCTCCGCCTAGGAGCCAGACATGCCAGCCTGTTCCTGGGAGCCACACAGAGCCGGGTAGGAAGCCTGCCAGCCCCATGCCAACTGGACTTTTAGACACCTGGTAACCCTATCTATATGACGGCAAGAAAGAGTAAACCTTACTCTTTTATTTTTATATAATCTACTCCCAAAGAAAATGATCTTTATAACTATTCTTCAGCATGTTCTGCACTATAATGTAGTTTCCTCAACAAAAACCCCCTTTCATGTGCTTCAAAGATTTCTATGGCTTAACTGAACCAGCCGATTAATTCAAAAATTGATTTGCAATACAAGTCTTGAATTTCCCCCCATTACATCTGTAGACTTTATAAATGTTAGAAATAAAATCTCAGAGAGAGAGAGAGAGAGCGAGATTTAAAAACTACACAGACGTCACACAGCAGCCCATTGTATCAACTGTCAGAAGCAGCATAAGAGGGATGACAAAAGTAACCCTCTAATGGATGCCACCAGAGATGATGCATTAAAACATGTGGTTTGAAGCCTTTTATAATTTAATTGATGGTTTTGACATAACAGTTTGTGAATGGAAAAAACAGAATTCTTCTTCCTTTCCTAATCCATTAATAATTCTTTCCCCTTCCTCAAAGGCGCAGCGTTCTGGTCTTTGGTAAGAAAAATAGCCCACTCATGAAATGCCCACAGGTGATTATAACTGAATACAAGAGATGGTAATAGTCAACAGCTCTGCAGGGATTATTCTTTTTACTTTATACTTAATAAAGTTCTCTCGATACAGATGATTCTCTCCACACCCCCACCGTCATTATTTACAATTCCTTTCGATGCCTTTAAAAAGAAACTTGCAGGGGCTTTGCGTAACGGCTTGAAAATTGCAGAGTTTCTTTAGCTTTTATCAATAGATCCTTGTCCTATTCAGGAAAGCTGTAACTTTCTAAAACAATGCTACCTCCTAAATCATAACAAATATCCCTAAGCATTTTACAGCAGCAATACACTAGAGGTACTATTTTCTTTCCTTCCCCAGTGGCTGAAGCAGCATCACAGAGGCCCTCTGTACCCTGCTGTAATAACAGCTTTTAAAACATGCTTAAACTGTAGCACAGCTGAGCTAAACCAGAATGTAGTTTTCCTAACCACGTGGCCCCAAATGGGTCTAAACAATACTTAATTGGACTACTAATTGGAAAACTAGAGATCACAGCTGTGAACAAATATATACAGTGAACTCAATGGCAACAATAACATGTGTATTAAGACAGGACATGTATAGAGGATTCATTTGACTGTAATCGGAGATTTCACCAATTTTTATCTTAAAATGAAAACCGCACTGACTTGTTACAGTACCTCACAGAGCTAAATATATGTATGCTAAATAATAATGTATTAGAGAATGAATTGTCAAAATACAATTTATTCTTCAGTTTCTCCATTCAGTAACTGAGATTTTTGCACTTGGAGTTACCATCTTAATGATACTGCACTGTGCTTTCCAGCAGGGATATGCCTAGACTAGGATAAATGCTCTTTTATATATTAACTACCAGGTTTTAAAACTTCAGTATAAACAGGGGAAGTTGATTTTTACCATGTTAGCTGGTCAAGGTGACCACTAGAGGTTTACCTCAACCAGTGTAGCTTGAAATACAATTTGCCCTGTCTACATTAGGGTGCTAAAACATGTTAGTTAAAACATGATCGCTAACATGTTTAAAAAACAAAACACCTGTCCTAGTCTACACACCCATTAGGCTGATCAACACAGATTTGGACTGAAAACCTCCAATTGTCAAACGAGCCCAAGCAATTGTGTATGTACTGTTTTGCATGTACACATCTTAGGTGCACACGTGTGTCTGAGGTAGGCACAGGAGCCCCAAGAAGCACGCAGACTCAGTGGGACCTGCAAATCAAAGTCAGGCATTCACAATGTTACCAGTTCTAGGGCAGCAGTCTCCTGTTTTTTAATGGATTCTTGTTTATTATGCTTCAAACACTATTATAAAAAGCCTATGTAGCAATCTCCTGTTTTTTAATGGATTCTTGTTTTTAATGGATTCAAACACTATTATAAAAAGCCTACGCAGGAGAGCAGAGTTGCAGCAGAAGCGGTGGTTCGATGATGACGGTTAGCAGTCCTACTGCACCATCTGCTGAAAGCAGTATGGCATCCACACGGAAAAAAGGCGCAAAACGATTGTCTGCCATTGCTTTCACAGAGGGAGGGGAGACTGACAACATGTACCCAAACCACCCATGACAATGTTTTTGTCCCATCAGGCATTGGGAGCTCAACCCAGTATTCCAGTGGGCAGTGGAGACTGCGGGAACTGTGGAATAGCTACCCACAGTGCAACGCTCCATAAGTCAATGCTAGCCACGGTACTGTGGACGCACTCCGCCGACTTAATGCACTTAGTGGGGACACACACGATCGACTGTATAAAATCGCTTCCTAAAAAATCGACTTCTATAAATTCGACCTAATTTCGTAGTGTAGACATACGCTTATACTTCTCTGTAAACAGATATAATTGTTAGAGTATCCTTTATTACAGCTCTTCTTTAAGGAGTGTGCTGCTTTTGTTCTGGATGCCGAAATAATTATTTTCTCACCTTTCATGATGACCTTATCTTGGCTCTCTGGAAAGTAAGTAAATATTTTCAGGGAATGATGTTGATAGTAGTCATGCAACATAAGCAAGTACAGCAGACAACCGAAACATACATAATGCATATCATTTTATCCTGGCTATGGAGGTGAGCGCCTGAAGGCAGTATGCACTTCACCTGAGTGCCAGTGTGTTACTAACAGCCTCAGTGACCAAGCAATCCACCACCAGTCATCACAGATAATGAGGATATAAATCAGCTTGACAGGAATTCTTCCCCCTCAGACACATTTAAGTTGGTGCTATCATTGCTACTTCAAATCTTGTCCTCTTCATAAGCAGTTTCCTTTACATGCTCCCAGCTTATCATTGCAGCTTTCTTATTTCTTCATTCCTCATTACATTTTTCATGGCAGCTGCAAGAGCATTTAATTCCACTTCCACGGCCTCACAACGTTTGATGTGCTTGAGAAAAACTTATCCAAGCTTTTCTTTCCATGTTTAATTTGTGGGCCTAATACCAGCTGCTTAGAGCCAGATTTACCACTGGTGTAAGCACTAGCTAATCCAGTGACGTCAGTGGAGCGTGCAAGCAGTTAATTTGATCTTTAATAGCTACCACAGACATTGACATTATTTTATGTCATATTAATATAATAATCAGAATACTGTGTCTAGAAGACAATTTTACTCTTTGTTTAGTAATGCATCTCCTAAGACTTTCAGATAACACAGTGAATGAAGCATAAGAGCCTTGAAGTCTTTACATCATAATTTGACGACTTCAGTAACTGAGTCAGAGGTTAGGGGTCTATTGCAGGAGTGGGTGGGTGAAGTTCTGTGGCCTGCAATGTGCAGGTCAGACTATCTGCTTCCCAAGATCCATAAACCTGGAAACCCTGGCCACCCCATCATCTCAGGCATCGGCACTCTTACAGCAGGATTATCTGGCTATTTGGACTCTCTTCTCAGACCCTATGCTACCAGCACTCCTAGTTATCCTTAAGACACAACTGACTTTCTGAGGAAACTCCAATGCATTGGTAATCTTCCTGAAAACACCATCCTGGCCACCATGGATGTAGAAGCTCTTTATACCAATATTCCAAATGAGGATGGACTACAAGCTGTCAAGAACAGTATCCCTGATGAGGCCATGACACACTTGGTGGCTGAGTTTTGTGACTTTGTCCTCACCCACAACCATTTCACATTTGGGGGCAACTTATATCTTCAAGTCAGTGGCACTGCTATGGTTACTCGCATGGCCCCACAGTATGCCAACATTTTTATGGCTGACTTAGAACAACGCTTCCTCAGCTCTCGTCCCCTACCGCACCTCCTCTACTTGCACTACATTGATGACATCTTCATCATATGGACCAACAGGAAGGAGGCTCTTGAAGCATTCCACCTGAATTTCAACCATTTCCATCCCACCATCAACCTCAGCCTGGACCAGTCCACACAAGAGATCCACTTCCTGGACACTACAGTGCAAATAAGTGATGGTCACAAACACCACCCTATACCAGAAACCTACTGACAGCTATACTTACCTACATGCCTCCAGCTTCCATCCAGGACACACACAATCCATTGTCTACAGTCAAGCCCTAAGATACAACCGCATTTGCTCCAATCCCTCAGACAGAAACCAACACCTATAAGATCTTTATCGAGCATTCTTAAAACTACAATACCCACCTGGGGAAGTGAGGAAACAGATTGACAGAGCGAGACGGGTACCCAGAAATCACCTACTACGGGACAGGCCCAGTAAGGAAAATAACAGAACACCACTGGCCATCACGTACAGCCCCCAGCTAAAACCTCTCCAACACATTATCAAAGATGTGCAACCTATCCTGGAAAACGATCCCTCACTCTCAGAGACCTTGGGAAACAGGCCAGTCCTTGCTTACAGACAGCCCCCCAAACTAAAGCAAATACTCACCAGCAACTACACACCACAGAAACACTAACCCAGGAACCAATCCCTGTAGCAAACCTCATTGCCTACTCTAGCGACACCATCAGAGGACCCAACCACATCAGCCACACCATCAGAGGCTCATTCACCTGCACGTCTACTAATGTTATATATGCCATCATGTTCCAGCAATGCCCCTCTGCCATGTACATGGGCCAAACTGGATAGTCCCTACGTAAAAGAATAAATGGACACAAATCGGACATCAGGAATGGTAATATACAAAAGCCAGTAGGAGAACACTTCAATTTTCCTGGACATTCTATAACATATTTGAAAGTAGCTATACTTGAACAAAAAAACCTTCAGAAACAGACTTCAAAGAGAAACTGCAGAACTAAAATTCATTTGCAAATTTAACACCATTAATTTGGGCTTGAATAGGGACTGGGAGTGGCTGGCTCATTACAAAAACAGCTTTGCCTCTCCTGGAATTGACACCTCCTCATCTATTATTGGAAGTGGACTACATCCACCCTGATCGAATTGGCCCTGTCAGCACTGGTTCTCCACTTGTGAGGTAACTCCCTTCTCTTCATGTGCCAGTATATTTATGTCTGCCTCTGTAATTTTCACTCCATGCATCTGAAGAAGTGGGGTTTTTACCCACGAAAGCCTATGCTCAAATAAATCTGTTAGTCTTTAAGGTGTCACCGGACTCCTTGTTGTTTAGAGGATCATGATGGTCCCTTCTGACCTAAAAGTCTAAGAGTCATTAAGAACCTAGGTACACAGGATGAAATCTTGACCCTATTCAAGTCAATGGAAGTTTGGCTATTGATTTCAGTAACGGGCCAGGATTTTACCCACATATTCCAAATTCACTGAGAGAAATTAAAAGAAGAATAAAAAGAATTAGTTAGGTGAGATCACTTATAGAAAAGTCTCAGGTCTGGATATGACAAGTAGTCCATTTGTTTTCACTTTGTTTACCAATAGCACCAATCTCCCCAATATTTGATTGAATAGCGATTGCAGAATACACACATTATCGGAAGTTCTTGATGATGTTGCAGTTGATTTGTTCATTCATGAACAGCATAGCTCATGTAGGTAAGTGCAGGGTTCAGAGGGTTAGCCTGAGATGCTGCCTTTGGCAGGAAGCCCCCAACTGAAATACTTGCTAGCACAAGGTCTTGTGATGTCATGAACGTGGGATGGAAGTCTGCACTGTATAAGAAGCACACAATCAACCTGCAGAGCTCATTGTCAGGGGATTTGTGAAGGTCAAAAGTGTAAGTGGGTTCAAACAAAAATTAGATAAGTTCATGGAGGATAGGTCCATCAATGGCTATTAGCCATGATGGTCAGTGATGCAACTCCATGCTCTGGAAGTCCCTGAACCTCTGACTGTCAAAAGCTGGAACTAGACAACAGGGGACAGATCACTTGATAAAAGTGCCCTGTTCTGTTCATTTCCTCTGAAGCATCGGGCACTGGCCACTGTTGGAAGACAGGATCCTGGGCTAGACAGATCATTGGTCTAACCCAGTATGGCCATTCTTACGTTCTTTATGCCAAAATGGCTGTCTGCCTTTGCTCATATTTCCCAGAGTCTATTGTCTCTGTCTGAATAGCCAAGACGGCTTTCTGGGAGTCCAGGCTCCATCCCCCATCATGACCATTAAGTGGTCTTCCTCTCCCTGCTCATTTAACTTGAGAGCTTTAATCACCATGTATAAAAAGAAAAGGAGTACTTGTGGCACTTTAGAGACTAACAAATTTATTTGTTAGTCTCTAAGGTGCCACAGGTATTCCTTTTCTTTTTGTGAATACAGACTAACACAGCTGCTACTCTGAAATTTACCGACTATACAGATGTATTTTTCTTTGTCCTCAGAGGTGTTATCTTGCTCAGTTTACACTGGACACACAGGAAAACGGGCAAAATAACATTTTTTTGTCTAGGACATGCTTGGTTCATGCACTGCTTGCAAAACACCTTTTAAAAACTTATTTCCATCACACATCTATACTTCTTTATACACTGTCTGTACATACATCACACAATAATATCAATGATCAGTGTGTTATCAGTTTGCATTATACCTCACATCACACCTTTTACATACAAATTATGACAACAGTGTGTCAGGCCTGATGTAGTTATGTTATGATGTACCCTCGGCCAGTTGCCAATGAGGGTCTCCCTCAGTGACAAAAGGTCATTCATGATTCATATTCATTATTTTTAAGTGTGCCTCTCTTGCTGAAGGTGTGGCTCTTCCTCTCCCGTTCAGCCTATCAGGACTAACAACTAGTGAAATTTTTCTGGTGAATAGTAATTTCCCCTAAAATGAAATTTTTCAGATCACCAAAACTATTCACATACTTGGGTCACCCCGGACAAACAGTTTTAGTTGAAAAAAATTTAGAAAAAAGTTGCAAGTTTAGTTTCTATTTTTTCATTTAGAAACAGTGTGTCATTTTCATATTTTGCCAATAAACAAATTTGAAGGGTGAAAAATATGCTGAATCAAAACAAAAAAAACCTCAATTTTTTTTTTAACTTCTAAAAAGTTTTTCAGTTTAAAGGAACATTTTAAAAAAATCAATTTCAGTTCATATCAAACTACCCCCTTCTCCGTTTGTTTGTTTTTGGTTCAGTCCAAAAACTTAGAAAATCCATTATTCACTCAGCTCTACTAACAACTGCTATCTTCCTCATCTGCATGGGCTCCTCTAAAGCGCCTCTTTCTTAACCCCCTAATATATTTTTTAACTTATTTTTCATGTCTCATATTAACCTATTCTATCTATTGTCTGCCTTTATCTTTAACTAACATTAAATATTCTTGTTTGGTTGCCTACTCCTTTTCCATTTCTGAAGGGTTCCTTATGAAGGCACAAGGAATAAGAAATGATCAGTGTCTTTTATTTCCAAACAAACTGTAGTCTGCTGTGCTTTGTTTTTTTGAGATTCTCAGCAGCCGTCTACAATATGGATTTTATCACTATCTCCCACTAGACCTTGCTCACTGAGGGCCAATTCCTGCATTCCTACATCTTTTTTGGCCATCTTTTAGAACACATTGAGCTAGAAGCAAAGTTACTCAAAGAAAGTAAGGTTAAGACTCACAAAAGATATTTCAGAACATACGGTCTAATGCTACATGGCCCTCGGACTCTGGGCAGCAAGTAATACAAAGCTATATGACAAAAAATGGCCTGATCTTCAGTTGTCTTGCACCACGCAGAATCACCTGGACCAGTACAAAGTGGATGTAAAATGCTACCAAACCAAAAACCAGCATTTTACACCTCTTCACATTCACTGTGCACTGATGTAAATGGCTACATGGTGCAGGGCAATGGATAATGCGTTTCATCATATTTATTTTGCCCAACATAATTTCTACATTGTAGAAATAATGGAAATCCAGCACTAAAACAGTACAGTCTATTTGTAATGAACCACTTAACAGCACGTCCTGCCTAGTCATAACAGGTCAGAGTAAATGCTACTGCATTAGTTTTGACTCAGAATTTCTCTACTTGTATATGTTTTTATTATAGCCTTAAAATTATTTTACCTTCATTTTATGTTCCTACATATATCTGTAACAAGCATTTATCCTGTACTAGTGCACATTTTTAAAAGGTACATATCTGGACATTAAATTATTGCAGTGGCTTTCGGAGGTCTCGCATTGGGCTCTACACAACACAGAGAGAGCCCTTCTGCTGAAGGCCTTGAAATCCAAGATGTCAGACCAGTCTGAATTGTCTTGATTCAGCATTTTCCATATAGACCACTTGTGTAGCAAGGCTGTTATGCCTTGTCAACGAGCTGACTTGCATCATTATATCTGACATACTTTCCACTCCTTCAAATCTGCAAAGTTACTTTCCTCTAGCTTTATTATAGCCATAGCTATAGCCATAGCTTTCCTTGGTACTCTGCCTAAATTCCCATACATTATCCATGCTATTGCTATCTCCATTTTCCACTACCCATAGATATTACATAATAATCTCTTATGATTTCACTTGCAAAAAAATTGAGATTTTTTTGGGCTCATTTTTGTAAATTTGCTTTTCTTCCAAAGTTTCTCGCTTGCCGAAAAAGCATTTACAGTTCATTTACAAGATGGACAGGTTGTGCAGAAGGTGGGTGGATAAAGTGAGCATTAAGCAGTGGGAGCTTTCATTTGCATCCACACGTTATGTTTTTTTAAATGAAAAAGGTCTCTAATGTTGCAGATACTTCAATCAATCAGTTCTACTCTCATCACTTGACAGCTTATCACTGGAAAGGAGGGAGCATCTGGAGGAAAGAAAAAAGGATTAGATCGAGGGACAGATTTTCAAAAACACCTTAGGAGCCTAAGTTCCATGGATGTCCAATGAGATGCAGGCTCCTAAATGCATATGGGCCAGATCTGTAAAGTGGAAATTTTGTTTTTTATTTTCTTGGCTAGCTTTTCATTTCTCCAACATCTGTCTCTGCCTCCCTCCCCTAACATGGATGTTCATCTAATGATGTTCTCCTATATTTGAACAATTAGTACAGTACTCTTTAGAATCTAAATTAGGCCTGATCTACACTAGGAAATTAGGTCGGTATAATGACATCACTAAAAGGTGTGAAAAATCCACACCCCTGAATGATGCAGTTAAACAGACCTAACCCCCGCTGTAGACAGCCCATCGACATAGGTAGTGCCTTCACTGAAATGCGCAGCGGTGCAGCTAGTGGGAAACAGCTTCTCAAGATTCCATGTTTTTTTAAAACAGAGCGTGTGAAATCAATGGCCACTGTCTTTACCCTAACTTGATTTTTAAAACACTCAGGGTGGGATTTTCAGAGTGGCCTAAAAGGATATAGGGACTCAACTCCCAATGAGCACTGAATGCTTAGCTCCACCTTGAAAATATCAGCCGAATGCAATCTGCATCACTCAGATCCTATGGATTTCTGGAAACTCATGACACAAACTGCGTGAATAGTTAAAATGTAACTGAAATATTTAACCCAAAATGTGCTATTGAGCTAATGACATTTTTTAGATGTCAGGAAAATAACCTGCTCTCTCACTCTCTCTCTCCTCCCTCCATCCCCTACATTTATTTACTCCTTTCTTTTCTGAGGGCATGTCTACACTGGCAGTGTTACAGCGCCGGGAGTTACAGCGCCGCTCAGAGAGCACTGAACCGAAACCGCTGTTGTGTGTTCACACTGTCAGCTGCCTGCACAATAGCATGTTCACACTTCCTGCACTTGCAGCGGCATTCGGAGCAGTGCACTCTGGGCAGCTATCCCACAGAACACCTCTTTCTCTTCTGCTGCTAAGAGCTGTGGAAAGGCGGAGGGCATCGTGGGGCATCCTGGGTACTCTCCCAGTGCCCAATGATGCTTTGCTTCGCATCCCAGCAATCCCTATGCTTCCATCCGCATTTGGCTCCATCGTTCAATAGTTTGTGTACTGCATGCCCTGCCTCATTAGGCTGCAGGAATAGATCCCGAACTGTTGACTGGTATGCTGCTCGCTCTGACCAACACATCACGAGTGGCAGTGGAGTTATTGCTTAAACTACAAAGGCAAGAGGAGTGCGACACTGATCTCGCCACGCGTAGCAGCTATGACACGAGATTGCTTGTGGCATTCACGGAGGTGCTGACCACAGTGGAATGCTGCTTTTGGGCTTGGGAAACAAACACTGAGTGGTGGGATCACATTGTCATGCTCGTCTGGAATGACGAGCAGTTGCTAGTTGTAGACGACCAGTTGTAGAACTTTTGGATGAGGAAAGCCACATTCATGTGTGTGATGAGCTCTCCCCAGCCCTGCGGCACAAGGGCACGAGAATGAGAGCTGCCTTGACACTGGAGAAGTGCTTGGCGATAGCACTGTGGAAGCTGGCTACTTCAGACTGCTCCCAATCAGTCGCTAACCAGTTCGGAGTGGGAAAGTCAACTGTTGGAGTCGTGTTGACGGAAGTCTCCAGGGCCATTAATTGCATCCTGCTTCAAAAGACCGAGACTCTGGGCAACGTGCGTGACATTGCGGATGGCTTTGGGCTTCCCTAACTGTGGAGGGGCGATAGATGGCAAGCATATTCTAATTCTGGCACCAAGCCACCTAGCCACTGAGTACATTAATCGCAAGGGGTATTTCTCAATGGTTCTCCAGGCGCTTGTGGATCATCGTGGGCGTTTCACAGACATTAACACAGGCTGGTCTGGAAAGGTGCACGACGCATGCATCTTTCAGAACACTGGCCTGTTAATGAAGCTGCAAGCAGGGGACTTTCTTCTCAGACCAGAAGATCACCGTAGGGGAAGTCAAAATGCCCATTATGATCCTGGGAATCATAGAATAAAATCATAGAATATCAGGGTTGGAAGGGACCTCAGGAGACCATCTAGTCCAACCCCCTGCTCAAAGCAGGACCAATCCCCAATTAAATCATCCCAGCAAGGGCTTTGTCAAGCCTGACCTTAAAAACCTCTAATGAAGGAGATTCCACCACCACCCTAGGTAATGCATTCCAGTGTTTTACCACCCTCCCAGTGAAAAAGTTTTTCCTAATATCCAACCTAAACCTCCCCCACTGCAACTTGAGACCATTACTCCTCGTTCTGTCATCTGCTACCACTGAGAACAGTCTAGATCCATCCTCTTTGGAACCCCCTTTCAGGTAGTTGAAAGCAGCTATCAAATCCCCCTCATTCTTCTCCTCCGCAGACTAAACAATCCCTGATCCCTCAGCCTCTCCTCGCAAGTCATGTGTTCCAGTCCTCCAATCATTTTTGTTGCCATCCGCTGGATGCTTTCCAATTTTTCCACATCCTTCTTGTAGTGTGGGGCCCAAAACTGGAGACACTACTCCAGATGAGGCCTCACCAATGTCGAATAGAGGGGAACGATCACGTCCCTCAATCTGCTGGCAATGCCCCTACTTATACACCCCAAAATGCCATTGGCCTTCTTGGCAACAATGGCACACTGTTGACTCATATCCAGCTTCTCATCCACTGTAACCCCAGGTCCTTTTCTGCAGAACTGCTGCCGAGCCATTCGGTCCCTAGTCTGTAGCAGTGCATGGGATTCTTCTGTCCTAAGTGCAGGACTCTGCACTTGTCCTTGTTGAACCTCATCAGATTTCTTTTGGCCCTCTGATTTGGCCTCTAATTTGTCTAGGTCCCTCTGTATCCTATCCCTACCCTCCAGCTTATCCACCTCTCCTCCCAGTTTAGTGTCATCTGCAAACTTGCTGAGGGTGCAATCCACACCATCCTCCAGATCATTAATGAAGATATTGAACAAAACCAGCCCCAGGACCGACCCTTGGGGCACTCCACTTGATACCGGCTGCCAACTAGACATGGAGCCATTGATCTCTACCCATTGAGCCCGATGATCTAGCCAGCTTTCTATCCACCTTATAGTCCATTCATCCAGCCCGTATTTCTTTAACTTGCTGGCAAGAATACTGTGGGAAACCATGTCAAAAGCTTTGCTAAAGTCAAGGAACAACACGTCCACTGCTTTCCCCTCATCCACAGAGCCAGTAATCTCGTCATAGAAGGCAATTAAATTAGTCAGGCATGACTTGCCCTTGATGAATCCATGCTGACTGTTCCTGATCACTTTCTTCTCCTCTAAGTGCTTCAGAATTGATTCCTTGAGGACCTGCTCCATGATTTTTCCAGGGACTGGGGTGAGGCTGACCGGCCTGTAGGTCCCACGATCCTCCTTCTTCCCTTTTTTAAAGGCGGGCACTACATTAGCCTTTTTCCAGTAGTCCGGGACTTCCCCTGATCGCCATGAGTTTTCAAAAATAATGGCCAATGGCTCTGCAATCACATCCGCCAACTCCTTTGGCACTCTCGGATGCAGCACACCCGGCCCCATGGACTTGTGCTTGTCCAGCTTTTCTAAATAGTCCCGAACCACTTCTTTCTCCATAGAGGGCTGGTCACCTCCTCCCCATGCTGTGCTGCCCAGTGCAGTAGTCTGGGAGATGACCTTGTTCGTGAAGACAGAGGCAAAAAAAGCATTGAGTACAGTAGCTTTTTCCACATCCTCTATCACTAGGTTGCCTCCCTCGTTCAGTAAGGGGCCCACACTTTCCTTGACTTTCTTCTTGTTGCCAACATACCTGAAGAAACCCTTCTTGTTACTTTTCAACATCTCCTGCTAGCTGCAACTCCAGGTGTGAATTGGCCTTCCTGATTTCACTCCTACATGCCCGAGCAAATATTTTTATACTCTTCCCTGGTCATTTGTCCAATCTTCCACTTCTTGTAAGCTTCATTTTTGTGTTTAAGATCAGCAAGGATTTCACTGTTAAGCCAAGCTGGTCGCCTTCCATATTTACTATTCTTTCTACACATCAGGATGGTTTGTTCCTGCAACCTCAATAAGGATTCTTTAGAATACAGCCCACTCTCCTGGACTCCTTTCCCCCTCATGTTATTCTCCCAGGGGATCCTGCCCATCAGATCCCTGAGGTTGTCAAAGTCTGCTTTTCTGAAGTCCAGGGTCTGTATTCTGCTGCTCTCCTTTCTTCCTTGTGTCAGGATCTGAACTTGACCATCTCATGGTCGCTGCCTCCCAGGTTCCCATCCACTTTTGCTTCCCCTACTAATTCTTCCCGGTTTGCGAGCAGCAGGTCAAGAAGAGCTCTGCCCCTAGTTGGTTCCTCCAGCACTTGCACCAGGAAATTGTCCCCTACACTTTCCAAAAAGGAGACCCTGCCTACCCCTTAATGCCATAGCTTATGAAGCCATACACGGGGTAACTTGACAGCTGCAAGGAGCAGCTCAACAACAGGCTGAGCAAGTGCAGAATGACTGTTGAGTGTGCTTTTGGACATTTAAAATCCCGCTGATGATGCCTCTGTGGGAAGCTGGACCTGGCCGATGACAATATTCCTATGCTTATAGCCGTGTGCTGTACATGCCATAATATCTGTGAAGGGAAGGGTGAAAGCTTCACTCAGGGCTGGACCACAGAGGCTCAGCACCTGGAGGCTTTGTTTGAACAACCAGAGACCAGGGCTATTAGAGGAGAGCAGCATGGGGCCCTAAGGATCAGGGATACCTTGAGGCAGCAATTTGAGGCTGAAAGCCACTAATATTTGTTGCTATGCTTAGGAGTGTAGTGCTCGTAATGCTAGGAGGTAATTGGTGCAGACAATGCAATATGTGGGTTTAACATAATTGTATGTTGCTTTGCAGGGCTCTTTTTGCTTTCAATTAATACAATAAAGATTTCTTTCAAACAAACAATTCTTTTATTAAAAAACAACAACCGGAGGAGAGAATCAAACCAAAAAAAACCATCAGCAGTGAGGGGGATGGGGGAAGGGAAGGTCCCAGAAGGAGGAGGGGTCCCAGGATGGCTAAAGAGTTGTGTATGTCCAGGGATCATATCCAACCTTCTCCTTTGGCATACAGTGCAGCGGGTACTGTGCTTCAGCATGGCCAAACTGCAGAAGGATGGGTGTTGAGTGCAGAGGGTACTGGGAGTCCGCAGGGCTGGACTGTGATGGGGCAGGAGTGGAATGCAGGGGGTACAGACTGGAGCCAGGAGGTTGATAAGTGTGTTGGTGGTGTCTGAGGGCAGCACGGGAAAGACTTTTGCAACAGCGGCTGCAGGGGAGGGCAGGTGCGGAGTTGCTCGGTTTGAAGAGTTAGTATTGCCTGGAGCGTGTGTCTGCTTGGTGCTCCATAACCTTTAAGAGCTGCTTCATGGCTTCATTCAGGCATGCCGCGTTCTCCTTTTGGTCCCTCTTCTCGCTGTCCCACCACTCCTTCAATTCCTGTTTCTCAGCAGCAGAGTGCATCATAACATCACACAGAAAGTCCTCCTTAGTTCTTCTTGGCAGCTTTCTAATTCTGCGCAGCCTTTCAGCCACCAATAACAAAGAGGGAGGCTGGGCTCCCAATGTCATCTCTGTGAAGTTTAAATGCAACATTTTACAGAAGCAGTATTGTTTGCAACACAGAGAACACTGATTCAATGATTTAAAAACACAGCCAGTGCTCACACACCTGTCACAAGACCCCCAAAACAATAAGTAGCCGCAGGGGCAGGGTAAATCTCTCTTCCCGGACCCTGCTGTACACTGGGCACGTAGCTCTTGGAGAGAGCCAGCACTGTAGGGGAGACCTGATAATCATTCCTGTCCCCACACTTTCCTCAGGATGTGATCATTATGGAAGATATCTCGCTGCTGAGGGTCAGCAGGGAATCAAGGGAGAGTATTCTCCAAGACTGCGGCTTCCGCCCTTAGCCTCTATGCGGCTCCATGCACAGTGGTACAGGAAAGTTACAGTTAATGGAGGCAAGAAACAAAGCAGTCTGCCGAAGAACCCATGGCAGCAGATTGCCCGTTATCTCCAAAAGAGTTTCCTGGAGATCTGTGAGGGAGATTCCCGTGAAGTGAGGGAGTCTATCAACAGCCTGTTCCGCCGCTCAGATGAAGCATGTGGTGGGAGACAAGCCTGCTTTCTGCAACCCTCCTTCCCCCAACAACTCGCTTCAGCGATTTGATTCCCAAAATCAAAACCACTTACCAGGGGCCTCCTCCCCTGTTTGCGCTTCGCCAAAATCCGACAGCTGTGACTGGCTAGGCTCCTCCGGGGTAGAAAAGAGCTCTTGGCTGCATGCATCTCTGACTTCTGAGTCATCCTCTGCCTCTGGGTCCCCTTCCTCCTCCACATCCTCGTCCAAGATTTCCTCCTCCTGGCTCTGTCCACTTTCGACCGGCAGGTGAGCCACCAAAGAATCCACAGTGGTCCTCGCAGTGGAGGTGGGGTCGCCACCGAGTATTGCATCCATGCCTGGTGCGTGGAGCAGGCATGGCCACCTGGAAAGATGCACTGAGACCACTCCACGCATCACCGAGCAAACAGGAAGGGGACTTTCAAAATTACAAAGGAATGTACGAGGTGGGGATGACGGTTGTTCACCTGAGGGCAGGGCAGTAGAGTTCAAACCGATGACCAGAGAGGCGAGAACAAGCATTGTGGGACACCTCCCGGAGGCCAATCGCAGCGCTGTAATCCCCACTGTGTCTACACTGGCATCGCAGCGCTGTAGCCCCGGCGCAGAAAGCTCTACGCCTCTCGTGGGGGTCGTTTTTTTACAGAGCTACAACTGCACAGAAACTGCGCACTAAGTGGCTTGGCAGTGTGTACACCTCAGGAGTTACAGTGCAGAAAGCTGATTTACTGCACAGAAACTTGCCTGTATAGACAAGGCCTGAGTGTCTTAGTGGAAACAGTGTAGGCTAAAGCCACTATTTACATGGAAACATTGTTCCTTCAAATCACAATCATGGTGTTGAAAGAAATGCACAAAGACATACTAAATAATCGTACTACTTTGCATTTCTACTACACATACCAGCCAAGGATTTAAATAAGGTTTACAGAAATGGGGGCAGATCCTCATGTGGTACAGCTCCAGTGAAGCTTCGTCAATTTACACCATCTGAAGATCTGGCTCCCGGAGCCTCATTTGCCATTCTGATACTCCAGTTTTATGCCAATGTGCTCATCATGCCTCTATGGAGTTGGTCCTTGTCCAGCAATCCAGAAGAAAAAGTGTGCTGCCCCTTTAAGGGCTCCCCTTAAAACAGGTAGGGCAGGGGGAAGTGTATTGGACACTGCTGGAAAGACCAGGAAGCAGGGGCACTGCCCTTCCTGCTGATTGGAAGAGTGTGTTTGTGGGCGGGGGTATTTATATCCCATGCAGCCCCAGGGAAGACCTCTTTTACTTGGATCGGACTGGCAGCACCGAACCATGAAATTTTCACAAGGACCAGGTTGCCAGTCACCCTTTTCTCTCTGGGGGTTGGGAACAGGGCTGGGGGGAATTGTATTGGGGCCCTGAAAGCCCCTAAATGTCTGTAACTGGGGTGAAATGGGAGGGGCCCCAGCTAATATGATGTAGTGGACCTCAAATTTTTCTTGATGGACATGGCTGGGAAAGAATTTGTCCTCCATTGCCAGATAGGCCGAGGGGGGCGGGGGGTGTCAGTTTTTCCACTTTCCCTACAGCAGTTCTAGGACCCAGTGGGGCACAGGCAGGGAGGAGGGGAGGAATCATAATGTTGCAACTTAGTAGATAAAAGTCATGATTGATGACCAGTGCAGGAACTCAGAAGGGACACGGTTATAGGATAAAATGGATTGGAAAAGGATTTGAAGGAAAGCACTGTTTAAGTGTGCGCTGGGGTCTGGGGGGGGGCTTTGGGGTTCCCTTATCTGCTACAGTGGGGAGCTGAACCCTCTATTTTTTTCAATCCCCTCCCCTTAAGGGAGCTGAGGAAATGGGGTTCAGGGCTCCTATGTCTGGAACAGGAGGGAGCGGACACCTGACTTTTCATAGACCCATTCTTCCTCATATGAGGGACATCCTGGCAGCAGGATGCTTGGGACCAGGTTGGGGATTGTGTGGAAAAGACTGAGGAAATGATGATGACTTGCACTGTATAATTTATCATCAGGTACTTCTGAATAAAGTTTGGTGAATTAAGTGAATGAAGTTGTGGCCTAAATAATCCACATCCATTGCCTCCTGTCTTTCTTCTGGCTTGGCAGAATGCAACTCTACTGATTTCAATGCAGTTATACCAGTGTATCACTAGTAAATCAGGAATGAATTGGCCAATAATAAAGCCTCATAATAACGATGTGAGGTCAGTGCTGTTATCCTTATTTTATGGATCAGGAAAAGGAAGCATAGAAAGGTTTAATGACTTGTACAAAGTAACACAGGAAGTTTGTGGTAGAGCCAGGAATATATACCCTGAACTCTGAACTTCCACTCCTCTGCTTCACCCACAGGACCACCCTTCCAATAAGTATGCCAATCATGCTCATCCTGCTTTCTCATTCACATTACTATAGATAATCTTCAATTACAAATCATCATCTGGATCTTTTTGTGTAAGATATTAGGTAGACCAACATTGTATATTTACTCTGAGGCATACAGTTGATAGACCTTCGTATACATGGTTTAACAGCATGTTAAAGTAAACAGTGACATCTCATCATGAAGTACTGCTCTTCTTGAAAAGAAGGATAAAAGAAAGTTTCGAGCTGTAAGCATGTGTTCTGTATCTCAACAACACTAATCTAGGATTGGTGAAATGTACTCTTCTGATTCAAAGGCAACAGTAGCAATTCTGAATGAGGATTTATTTATGCTTCTCAAGATATATGTCAATCAAGAATGAGTTGGAGCCAAGGGTTCTGCAACTACATTATGAATTAACTAACTGGTTAAGTGGCAAAGAGTCCTGTGGCACCTTATAGACTAACAGACGTATTGAAGCATAAGCTTTCGTGGGTGAATACCCACTTCGTCGGATGCCAACCGAGTGGGTATGCCGACAAGTGGGTATTCACCCACGAAAGCTTATGCTCCAATACATCTGTTAGTCTATAAGGTGCCACAGGACTCTTTGCAGCTTTTACAGATCCAGACTAACATAGCTACCCCTCTGATACCTAACTGGTTAAGTTATACACCAGTGGTCTCAAACACATGGCCCATGGGCCTCATATTTGCTGTGGCCCACCAAACTCCCTGTCCCCACCCAAGTTATTTCCTGTGGCTGCCAAGCTGCCCTCACCCGCCGCTCCCCCTCCCCCTCCCCCTCCAGTGCACTGCGTCCCTGCCCCTCTGCCTACCTCCAGGTGCTTTCCGCCGCCAAACAGCTGTTTGGTGACACTTAGCGCTTTCCAGGACGGGGGGGGAGGAGGAGCAGTGAGCAGCACGCTCAGGGGAGGAGGCAGAGATTTGGGGAAGGGGTTGGAATAGGGGCAGGAAGGGGGCAGAGTTGGTTTCGGAAAAGATTTGGAATGTGGGTGGGGAACGGGTGGGAAGAGGCACGCAGGAGCGGGGCCTCATGGAAGGGGTGGAGTGGGGATGGGGGCAGCGTAGTGGCTTTTATACCTTTATATGAAAAGGTGTCAGTGATGCAGCCCTCAAGCCAATGTACTATTCCTCATGTGGCCCTTGTGGCGATTTGAGTTTGAGATCCCTGTTATACACCATAACTTTTAGCAGAAGGAATGCTGCTGTAATCAAATTTCTAATAGCAGCTTTATTTGTGGCAATGAAAGGCCACAGAGTGGTATTAAAGTGTGTGTATGTGTGCGTGCACACACACTTTATTTATTTATTTAGCTTGAATCTCAGATATGCATCAAGGATTCTCATTTTTGGTCTAAGTTTAGGTGGTTGAGAAAAGTCACAGATCCATCTGACCCATCTCAAAAAAGACATAGCAGAGACTGGGGGAGTTTGGAGATAGGCAATGAGAATGCTTTAGAGGCATGGAAAAACTTTGATAAGAGGAGAGAGAGAGAAGAATGTTTACCTTAGAGAATAAGAGGGAACATGATGAAAGTGCACTATGTAATGAAGGTTACTGAGACAGTAGATGGAGAACATCTAAGCACTCTTTCCCATAAAACAACAACAAGGTAACATAGAATGAGACTGAAAAAGTGACAAATTTAAAATTGAAACTGGGATTTTTTCCCCACGAGGAATGGTTAGACTAAGGAACTCATTGCCACGTTAACATTGAGATGAAGATCTTAGCAGGATTCAAAAAAAGGAGTGAACATTTATACAGACAACAAGATCATCCAGAGTTCAAATATAAGGATTAAAAAATATCCATCAGTTTAGAAAGGTATAAAAACCCTCTTGCTTCAGGATATAAGTCATCCTCTAACTAATGGAGATCAGGAAGAAATGTTCCTTGCATCTTCCTCTGAAGCAGCTAATATCAGCCACTGATGGACATTAGATAGACCATTGGTATGATACAGGGTATCAATTCTTACGTTCCCACCTTTTTCAAAATGAAATTTCCTTTGCATCTGTCCCAGTTACATCAACTGACAGATGCGTGTCTCTCAAAGGATTATGTTGCTATGAGCTGGTCCATACAAGCTGCTCTAGGAGCATGCAGCATTCCACTCATTTTTTGAAAGTACAGTCTAGCCTGGAAAAGTGGAGGTATGGGCCAATGGCAAGGGTCTTAATCTAGTACTTGGGAAACCTTGGGTCAATTCCCTGCTCAGCCACAGACCTCCTGTGTGACCTCTAGGAAATCACATAGTTTCAGTGGATCATATTTTTAAAGGTATTGGGTGCCTAAAGATGCAGATAGGTATCTAGTAGGATTTTCAGAAGCACCTAGGGACCTAATTCCCCTTGAGTTCAATGGGAATGCATTTGAAACCCCCTTAGGCATCTAGCTACATCTTTAGGTATCTAATACTTGTAAAAATCTGGCCCACCATGCCTCAGTTTACCATCTTTAAGACTGGGATAACAGTACTTCCCTACCTCATAGGTGTGTGTTGTGATGATAAATACATTAAAGATCGTGAGATGCTCAGGTACGTCAGTAATGAGGACTATATAAATATGTAAGACAGACAAAACAAACCTAAATTATGCTTCCAACTTTTGCTGAATTTACACACAAAAGCCAGAGCACACATCAATCTCTCACTGCCACTTTATGCACTAAGCCACTGTACATGAAGTGCACCCATACCACTGGTGATGGACCTCACTGTCCTGGAGTGTCTCCTCATTGCTTTATTGCAGCTCAACATCCCAGAGCGCACCCTAGTGACACTGTCATCCATCCCATGTTGTGGGGCACTTGACCCTACGGCCAGGTCCCACACCTTCTGGGACATCAAGGTCCTTAATGTCCTAAATTATATACTTTACCAGTATTCAAACACAGGTAACAAACCACAATGTCTTCTGCCCCACCTGGGAACTTTCTTCAGTTCCACTCTCTCCACCGAGTGATGTCAAACAAAACAATGATTAATTCCATCCCACACCAACAGATTTAAGATTTCAGTCTCTCTTCCAGTTCCCCTTTGTCCTCTGTCCTATTGTCAGAACATCAAACTGCAGAGTTATTTTCCTCGAGTCCTGACCTCCCTCTTTGAGGCCCATCACAGAAGCTAAACCTGGCTCCTTACACCTTTGTTCATCTCTTCCCCCTATTTCTGGTCCTTCTTCAGCCTCTCCACCCAGGAAAGGATTTCCACTCTGCCCCTCCCCAGGACCCTTCCCCTCAGGAGAGGACACAGGTCCTCCTTACCACTGGATCTCCTCTCCCTACTGCTCTTAACTCACTCCTTTATGGAGCAATCACCCAGCCCCTCCTCAGCCGAGACTGACACTGACTTGAACCCAATATGCCCTCCAAGGCTAATTGGATCCTCAGGCTCCCACCTTTTGTTGGCCTGTGTGGGATTTATACACCCCATCACACTACCTCAGTAAGAGCTGAAGTGCTTTAAAAATTTAAAAAAAAAAAAAAAAAAAAAAGACAGAAAAAAAGTAATTTCTCCAGCATTACACCAACTATTACCAATTTTATTCTCCTCTCACATTTTGTTAATTTTAATCAAGACACAGTAGTCCAATAAGAACCAGACACACCTGTATTAAAACTGTACAAAGAATATATCGATGTCACCCAGAAATACGGTAAAAATGGACTACTGAATATCTATAGTTGGACTACTGAATATTCATAATTAAATGTACAAAGTAGCAGTTTTAGACACCCAACTGGACTAGTAAACTTATTGCAATACTTGGTTAAACCTTATTACAATATACAAGTGATGTATTAAGATGAATCTTAGGTTATTCTTTAAGGAGTTCAGTATACTCTATAAAAAGAAAAGGAAGACTTGTGGCACCTTAGAGACTAACAAATTTATTTGAGAATAAGCTTTTGTGAGCTACAGCTCACTTCATCAGTGCATCCGATGAAGTGAGCTGTAGCTCACTAAAGCTTATGCTCAAATAAATTTGTTAGTCTCTAAGGTGCCACAAGTCCTCCTTTTCTTTTTGCGGATACAGACTAACACGGCTGCTACTCTGAAACCTGTTGGTATACTCTATGGGCTTGATTTGCCACTTGTGTTACTCTAGTTTTACATTGACGGACGTCCATTGAAATCACTGGCAAAAAATAGGAACACTGCAGTGATGCACTTAATGTTCTAAAATCATTTAATCAAAAAATCTAAAAAAAAGGTCGTAAAATCAAAACAGTAATTAAAACACACTTCCTTCTGACCACACTCCATACTACATCAACAAGTGATATAACATATAGGATATGAAACGTGAATTATTTGAAAGAATGATTCATCGTGCAACAACAAAGATATCCACCATCTCAGTGAAAAACAAAAGCAAGTCATCTGGCAGGGTGTGGTATTTGGCATGTAGTTTACACTTAAAGAACTCAGATGCCACCTTTCTTGGATTTAATGTAGAAGAGAGCCATTAGGGAAAGGTCAATATTTTCACACTCTTAAGAAACAACATCTTTCAGAAAGCGCTAGTGTTGTAGCAATTAACATCAGCATCTATTTCTAAAGAAAAATGTTCTTCATTAAAACAAACACTGATGTTAAATACCCAACACTCAATATTTCTAAAAGATCCTGTTTAACTGAATGAAAACAAACTTATTTCCCACAATAGTTCCATTCTGCATTAAGCCTGAGAAAGAAAGAAGCTGCATTCAGTGAAAGTAAACTAAAACTTAAACAACTACTCCACAGTGACTTTTACCTTGTTTTTAAAATTCCCTTTTCAGTTTTTCCCCTGCATGAGGTATGGGTATTTCCTCTATGTTTGCAAGGATAATATACCAGGTAGTAAAAATGGCTGAGCCACATCTTACACTGCCCTAACACCACAGCTTCCACTGATATTACAACTTGCAAAACTTCACCATAGGTGAATGATGGCTACCAAGTTTGCAAGTGCAGATGCAGCTGAAGAGCCTCTCATCTTTCAAAAAGAAAAGGAGTACTTGTGGCACCTTAGAGACTAACCAATTTATTAGAGCATAAGCTTTCGTGAGCTACAGCTCACTTCCTCAGATGCATATCGTGGAAACTGCAGCAGGCTTTATATATACACAGAGAATATGAAACAATACCTTGCCTACAGACAGCCCCGCAACCTGAAGCAAATACTCACCAACAACCACATACCACACAACAGAACCACTAACCCAGGAACTTATCCTTGCAACAAAGCCCGTTGCCAACTGTGCCCACATATCTATTCAGGGGACACCATCACAGGGCCTAATAACATCAGCCACACTATCAGAGGCTCGTTCACCTGCACATCCACCAATGTGATATATGCCATCATGTGCCAGCAATGCCCCTCTGCCATGTACATTGCTCAAACTGGACAGTCTCTACATAAAAGAATAAATGGACACAAATCAGATGTCAAGAATTATAACATTCATAAACCAGTCGGAGAACACTTCAATCTCTCTGGTCACGCAATCACAGACATGAAGGTCGCTATCTTAAAACAAAAAAACTTCAAATCCAGACTCCAGCGAGAAACTGCTGAATTGGAATTCATTTGCAAATTGGATACTATTAATTTAGGCTTAAATAGAGACTGGGAGTGGCTAAGTCATTATGCAAGGTAGCCTGTTTCCTCTTGTTTTTTCCTACCCCCCCCCCCCCAGATGTTCTGGTTTAACTTGGATTTAAACTTGAAGAGTGGTCAGTTTGGATGAGCTATTACCAGCAGAAGAGTGAGTTTGCGTGTGTATGGGGGTGGGGGGGATGTGAGAAAACCTGGATTTGTGCAGGAAATAGCCCAACTTGATTGTCATGCACATTGTGTAAAGAGTTGTCACTTTGGATGGGCTATCACCAGCAGGAGAGTGAATTTGTGTGGGGGGGGTGGAGGGTGAGAAAACCTGGATTTGTGCTGGAAATGGCCCACCTGATGATCACTTTAGATAAGCTATTACCAGCAGGACAGTGGGGTGGGAGTAGGTATTGTTTCATATTCTCTGTGTATATATAAAGCCTGCTGCATTTTCCACGATATGCATCTGAGGAAGTGAGCTGTAGCTCACGAAAGCTTATGCTCTAATAAATTGGTTAGTCTCTAAGGTGCCACAAGTACTCCTTTTCTTTTTGCGAATACAGACTAACACGGCTGTTACTCTGAAACCTCTCATCTTTCAGTAGCATAGCCATCTTATGAGAGAGTTTCCCTAGGGCTTGATTTCCTTCCTTCACAGTTTATTGTGTGCTGCTTTTATAGGAAGCAACTCAAGCTCTAGAGAATTGCTGTTGATTCTGTAGATAACATTTTCCATTCACAAATAATAACTGCCAGCACCAAATAAAGATAGAGAATCTGATGCAACAGCAGAGCCTTTATTTCGGAGAATGAACTCTTTTCTTGTGTGTATGTTCATCAAAAACTTCTGTTGACAGAAATGGAAGCCTTTTGCTTATCTACGGAAAAGGAACAGCAACAGACAACTCCAGAACAAGCTTCCCTACAACATTAATGTACCTCCACCAGGTCTGCCAGAAACCACCGCTCAACAGATGTGCCCGTGAGATTTCAGCCCCTTTTCCTAGTATGCCAAAGAAGGTTCTGATGCAGGTTCACTAGAAACAGATTTCACACAGCAGAGCCCTTAGCAGAGATCCTATGCTAACTAGTAATGGGAGACGAACGTGTACCAGTGATCTAGATACAAACTCCTCCATATTGTACTACCAACTAATTCCTTAACACAAGGATCATTTTAAACTGTGTCACTGCACTGGTTCAAATACAGCCCAAGCTGATAGCAACCATCAGTTTTCAGTAGGCTTTATGAAATGAGTTGATGGTTTCAGTTCAGTTCCTAATGGACAGGTATACACACAAGGAAAGTGAACTGTCCTGTTAGCCACAGCCGTGGTCCCTCTAGGGCATGGATGAAGAACATTGATGGGGATTATGGGGCAGTTTTAGATCTACTTATTTTGTTTTGTGGATAGAGGACTTCAGTCTCAAAGGCATCACATTTTTATGTAAGGTATAGGTAAGAATTGCCCCATTTTACAGGTGAGGAACTGAGTCAGAGACTAGTGACCTCATCTTCAGAGGTGTCAAGATCTCAGAACCTGACTTCCCTAATGGCATACAAAGGAATCAGTGTAGGTAACTCGAGAGTCCTGACTTCCAATATCCTACTCTAGTCATTAGACCAATCACAAGAAAATCAACCTTACATCATCAAGCTAAACCAGAGGTGGGGAAATTACGGCCTGCAGGACCGTCCTGCCTGGCCCCTGAGCTCCAGACTGGGGAGGTTACCCTGAGCCCCTCCCCAGCTGTAACCCCTCCCCCGCAGCCTCAGCTCGCTGTGCCACCAGCGCTCTGGCCCATCACTCCTGCTGGGCAGCGCAGCGGCATGGCTGGCTCTGGCCAGGAGGCGGGGCTGTGAACTCCTGCTGCTCTGAGCGGCAGCCAGCATGGTAAGGGAGCGGTGGGGCTGGATAAGGGGCTGGGGGTCCCGGGGGCAGTCAGGGGACAGGGAGCAGGGGGGGTTGGATAGGGGTCGCAGCAATCAGGGGACTGGGAGCAGGGGGGGGTTGGATAGGGGGTAGGGTCCCGGGGGGGGGTGGTGGTGGTCAGGAGACAAGAAGCGGGGGGGAGGGGGCTGGATGGGTTGGGGGTTCTGATGGGGCAGTCAGGGTGCAGGAAGTGGATGGGGGTGGAGGTCAGGCTGTTTGGGGAGGCACAGCCTTCCCTACTGGGGCCTCCATACAGTTTCACAACCCTGATGTGGCCCTCGGGCCAAAAAGTTTGCCCACCCCTGAGCCAAACAGTTAGTGAACTGGAACGCACGAAGTCTACTGTAAAACTACACCTCACTCATTGCTACACTGGGTAACTAATTCTTTCTCAGCCAAGACAGCTACCAGTGAGGAGATTCCAAAATACTCAGTGATCAATTAATCACTATCTCTATGAACAGTTTCCTAACCTCATCTTATTAACAGAAAAAGTACTAATTTGATGTAGACTATAATGTTCTGAAATGAAATTATACCATCAAAACAAAACTGCCAAACAAGAATAATCAATCATTGAAGAACTGTTTAAAACTCTTGAAAGTAAAGTATGACTCTTTAAAACACTAAAGACTAGATTTTCAGTTTACATCTGCCTGGATCAAGCGATAGCAAGTAACAGGAGCAGGAATGGGAGAGGATTCAGATACCAAATGTCACTATTCCTTCCCTGATTTCCCCTCTAATTTTGGGAGGGGAACAATCTACTACTGGATTAAACCAATATCAGTTATCTTTCTCTCTGTGCCAGAACAGCAGCACTAGCTGGCACATGTGGGGCAGAATCAAGGCTATGCTGCTGCCTACCCATTCCCTGCCCACACATGGGAGGGACAGTAATGTCCCCACAAGGGAGCTCCCTGCATACTGACCGGTTTCAGAGTAACAGCCGTGTTAGTCTGTATTCACAAAAAGAAAAGGAGTACTTGTGGCACCTTAGAGACTAACCAATTTATTTGAGCATAAGCTTCTGTGAGCTACAGCTCACTTCATCGGATGCATACTGCGACCCACTCTCTTAGGACTAGTAGGACAATATTTGATTCTTCTACAAAAAAAACAGAATGAAAAGGAGAAAAATAAAATGAAGTGTTTTACAAAAACACAAAATTAAACAGGGGAAGTCTGGTAAAACTGAAGCACTGCAGTCCTGATTCCTGTTGATGAATAAACACTAGAACTGGTAATGGTTTGCATTTCCCCAGAACAGTTTTCCTGGGTTTCCTATGTGGAAATTAGGTATGTTCATTGCTCTTCTAATGCTAGTACAAGATGAGACACTAGTCACCTGATGCTTGCAAGGAAATATGTTCAGTTCCTGGCCCTCAAGATAAAGATATTCAGCTAACTGGTTGCAGAGAAAATAGAGGATTCTCCTCCCAATTTCCTGACACTCAACTAAAAATAGAAAACACTCATCATCCCATTGTGCTATTATAGCACAACTACAAGGTTATTCACAACAGTAACTCTGACATTTTATAGTGTAGGAAATGAAATTTCCTTATGGGAAAACAAAGCTCTGACTCTCACTTCCTACCAAGTATCCATTATATTAGTGTATGAGACAGTATTTATAAATGGTTGAGTACTTTATCTTGCAAGATTTCAAGTAAAATGCTGCTCTAAGCAATTGTACAGCTTTTTAAAAGCTTCTCCCACAATAAAGTAAAGCTCTAAATTTCTTTTTTGTAAAAATAGGAAACTATGCAAAGCTTTACATCCTTTTTAAGGTCTCCTGGTTACACTGGACTGCAACTTGCCTAGCAAAATAAATTATACCCCACTCACTAACAAAATATTTACAGTTAGAAACCATCTACATTCCAAGAAATATTAATGCTTACATTGGACACAAAATCAGAAAAATTCGAGTACCTTTTTATGAACGCTCTGTGGAGAAAAAAAATGCAGTGTAAGCCAAAAGCAATTCACGGTTTTAGGGCTGTTTTTCTGAAGTTCTGTGTACTCAGCTTAACAAAGATAAAGCAAAAACGTCAACTGTAATAAACTGAATACAAACAACAACACTGAGATTAAAACATATCTAAAGCACGATAATCAGGAAAAATATCAGCAGAACTCAGTTATTAGCCCTGTGGAAGCCAGTCATGCCTTAATATTTCTATCAGTAGAGACTAACCTTAAACAAGCTTGATATGGAGAAATATATACAACAGCCATACAAATTAAGATAACACTCCAAAGTATATAAACAAAAAATCTGTAACACATGCATTTTAGCATTACTATTTGTACTGCAGAAGCCACAACCAAGGTGGGGCTCCGTTTTGCTAAGCACTGTATGCACTGACAGCCCTGCGAAAAGCTTACTAACTAAACACACAATAAGAAAAGGAGTACTTGTGGCACCTTAGAGACTAACCAATTTATTTGAGCATAAGCTTTCGTGAGCTACAACTCACTTCATCGGATGCATACTCTGGAAAGTGTAGAAGATCTTTTTATATACACACAAAGCATGAAAAAATACCTCCTCCCACCCCACTCTCCTGCTGGTAATAGCTTATCTGAAGTGATCACTCTCCTTACAATGTGTATGATAATCAAGTTGGGCCATTTCCAGCACAAATCCAGGTTTTCTCACACACACACCCCACACACACACACCCAAACCCACTCTCCTGCTCGTAACAGCTTATCTGGAGTGACCACTCACCTTACAATGTGTATGATAATCAAGGTGGACCATTTCCAGCACAAATCCAGGGTTTAACAAGAACGTCGGGGGGAGGGGAGGAAAAAACAAGGGGAAATGGGTTACCTTCCATAATGACTTAGCCACTCCCAGTCTCTATTCAAGTCTAAGTTAATTGTATCCAATTTGCAAATGAATTCCAATTTAACAGTTTCTCCCTGGAGTCTGGATTTGAAGTTTTCCATCCCACCATCAACCTCAGCCTGGTCCAGTCCACACAAGAGATCCACTTCCTGGATCTACTACAGTGCTAATAAACGATGTTCACATAAACACCACCCTATACCAAAAACCTGCTGACCGCTATTCCTACCTACATGCCTCCAGCTTTCACCCTGACCACACCACACGATCCATCGTCTACAGCCAAGCTCTGCGATACAACCGCATTTGCTCCAACCCCTCAGACAGAGACAAACACCTACAAGATCTCTATCAAGCATTCTTACAACTACAAGACCCACCTGCGGAAGTGAAGAAACAGATTGATAGAGCCAGAAGAGTTCCCAGAAGTTACCTACTACAGGACAGGCCTAACAAAGAAAATAACAGAACGCCACTAGCCGTCACCTTCAGCCCCCAACTAAAACCCCTCCAACGCATTATTAAGGACCTACAACCTATCCTGAAGGATGACCCAGCACTCTCACAAATCTTGGGAGACAGGCCAGTCCTTGCCTGCAGACAGCCCCCCAACCTGAAGCAAATACACCAGCAACCACACACCACACAACAGAACCACTAACCCAGGAACCTATCCTTGCAACAAAGCCCGTTGCCAACTGTGCCCACATATCTATTCAGGGGACACCATCATAGGGCCTAATAACATCAGCCACACTATCAGAGGCTCGTTCACCTGCACATCCACCAATGTGATATATGCCATCATGTGCCAGCAATGCCCCCCTGCCATGTACATTGCTCAAACTGGACAGTCTCTACGTAAAAGAATAAATGGACACAAATCAGATGTCAAGAATTATAACATTCATAAACCAGTCGGAGAACACTTCAATCTCTCTGGTCACGTGATTACAGACATGAAAGTTGCGATATTACAACAAAAAAACTTCAAAACCAGACTCCAGCGAGAGACTGTTGAATTGGAATTCATTTGCAAATGGGATACAATTAACTTAGGCTTGAATAGAGACTGGGAGTGGCTAAGTCATTATGCAAGGTAACTTATTTCCCCTTGTTTTTTCCTAACCCCCCCCCCCCAGACGTTCTTGTTAAATCTTGGATTTGTGCTGGAAATGGTCCACCTTGATTATCATACACATTGTAAGGTGAGTGGTCACTTTAGATAAGCTTCAGAGTAACAGCCGTGTTAGTCTGTATTCGCAAAAAGAAAAGGAGTACTTGTGGCACCTTAGAGACTAACCAATTTATTAGAGCATAAGCTTTTGTGAGCTACAGCTCACTTCATCAGATGCATATCGTGGAAACTGCAGCAGACTTTATATATACACAGAGAATATGAAACAATACCTCCTCCCACCCCACTGTCCTGCTGGTAATAGCTTATCTAAAGTGATCATCAGGTGGGCCATTTCCAGCACAAATCCAGGTTTTCTCACCCTCCACCCCCCCACACAAATTCACTCTCCTGCTGGTGATAGCCCATCCAAAGTGACAACTCTGATAAGCTGTTACCAGCAGGAGAGCGGGTTTGTGTGGGGGGTGGAGGGGTGAGAAAACCTGGATTTGTGCTGGAAATGGCCCAACTTGATCATCATACACATTGTAAGGAGAGTGATCACTTTAGATAAACTATTACCAGCAGGAGGGTGGGGTGGGAGGAGGTATTTTTTCATGCTTTGTGTGTATATAAAAAGATCTTCTACACTTTCCAGAGTATGCATCCGATGAAGTGAGCTGTAGCTCACGAAAGCTTATGCTCAAATAAATTGGCTAGTCTCTAAGGTGCCACAAGTACTCCTTTTCTTTTTGCGAATACAGACTAACACGGCTGTTACTCTGAAACCTAAACACACAATGGGAATGAGGAACAGAGGTGAAATGACTTGCCCAAGGTAACACAACTGGGAATAGACCCCAGGTCTCCTGACTTCTAGTGCAGTGCCCTATCCATTAAACCACACTGCCTCCATCATGAAGCAGATAATTTCACTAGAAGGTCTTTAAGATGAAGATGGAATTTGCATTTTTACATAACACAGAATAATCAATTTTAGCTGGACAAAGTGGGTGAGGTAATATCTTTCATTGGACCAATTTCTGGCAGGTCCGGCCATGGCTGGGTCGCACCACCCTGGCTGCAGCTGGGGGCAGGCCGGGCCGCCCAGGTTCAGGCCAGGGCCAGGGCCAGGCCGCCTCAGCCGGGTTTGGCCCAGAGTAGGGGAGCCCTGGCCGTGGCAGGTCTGGGCTACCCCATCCGGCCGCAGCAGGTTGGGGGCTAGGGAGGGGCACCCCTCCCCCCGGCCGGGTTCCTTGAGCGCCTGCATGGTGCTAAATAGGCTGTGCTTACAGGGAACTTACGGGAGACAGCCTAAAAAGCTCAGGTCTGTTAAGGTAATACAGCAGGGGTCCCGAAATGTTCAAAAAAAACCTTTTTTCTTCAGAACATGGAAATACCCAGAGTAGGAAAGCCTCTGCCCCTGAATTCTGGCAGCACCTCCTCTATGGCTCCTAAAAGCAGCAACAAGGACACCTTTGTCAAGAGAAAGGTCCCTGAAGAGGGATGAGGAAAGAGGGTGGGCAGGGGGTAAGGAGTGAAACTGGATGGGATAGCCAGGGTGATGATCGCTAGCATCCAATAGCGTGGCAGACCACACCCAGTGGAATGGTGCGAGGTAGCTTCCAAAGGTCGTGCTCTCTGAACAGCTCTGTTGTGACTCCTGACGAGCCCATCAAATTTGCTGGTGACCTGCGCGAGCAGGGTGCATCATCAAGGAGGAGGAAGAGAGGCAACCTCTGTTGTAACTGGGTTTCTTCCAAACCTGATAATCAGCTTGTCTGGTGTGCTAAAACGGATTCCTCCTGTCTCGTCAGAGGTTGTTGATGGTATAGCTTGTAGTACAAAGCCGGGACACAGATTTCCCAGGGAACACAAAGTGGCTTCACTGTGCTTTAAAGAGTGTAGGGCATTGCCTGTCTGTTTAGTGGAGAGTTCCATGCCTTAAAGGGGCAGGTCTTCGATTGCGGCCGTGGAATCTAAAGCATCCACTGATGCCTTTAGGGCCATCTTGATCACTAACTGGCCCTCTTTCATTATTTCTTTGAGCTCTAGCATGTTCTCAGATAGAAGCTTTGATAGAAAAGATGTCACTCAGTTCCACATCTGTGACAGGGTGGCAACCCTGCACAGCACTGGAAGGGTTTAAGCTGGCCAGGCAGGTCGATTAACTCCATAGGCTGCAGCTGAAGGAGCAGCCAGGGAGCATGGAACTAACTGAGAGCAGCTGTGCAGGAACAGGTGGGGCCTGTATAAAGCCAGGTAGCTGGCAATAGACAAGGACTGCTAGGAAAGGCTACAGGAAGGCAGGCAGCAGACTCTCCCTGGGAAGAGGATTTGGAGCTGGTACAAGCAGAATGGGAACCACTTGTGGCAGAAAGCAGTCCAGGGAAGGAGCACTGAAGGCTGGTAGAGGAACCCAAAACTGCTGAGGTGAGGGTCCCTGGACTGGAACCTGGATAGAGGGTCAGTCCAGGTTCCCCTGATGGCCACTGAGGGAGTGGCGCCATGGGGCAGTGAAAAGGAAGACTGCCAAGGTGAAGGGACTTTGTTATCAGAAGGGGGAAACACTGAATTACCTAGCCGAAAGGCTGAGTCACAAAGAGGACACTGAAGTTCCTGGGGCTCAGAGAGGGGCTGCAGAGCAGAGGGAGACACAGAATCATGGCATGCAAACTGTGAACTGGGCATTGACCTCAAGAGCTAATTCCCAGAGTGACCAGGAGGAGGCATAAGACCAGAGGTGAGTGGTGCACCCTGTGGCCAGGTCAAAAAATTATATACAGCCAGAAGAGCCTGGTAGTTTGCCACCCATAATTGAAGGGAGACAAAGGAACAGGATAACCCACAAAATAGGTCGAGCTGCTATGGGTCCTTGTCATTTGGGATGTTTCAGTTGTATGTGCATTTGCCCGCCTGGCTGAGATGATCAAGGAGGCTGGATTGGGATGGGCACAAAAGTACTCAAACCCTTTTTGAGAATCTCGATAATGTTTGTCCACTATTTTTGTGGTGAGTGGTACCGTGGCAGGCGTTTGCCACAGGGCTTTAGTGGGATCAAGCAGTCCTCTGTTTATTGGGAGGGTGATCCAGGCCAGGCCCGAAGTTGTCAATACAGTGAACAATTTATGAGATTTTTTTTGTATGACTAATGTGTATTTCTAGAGTCTCTGCAATTCTCATAAGTAGTTTTTGAAATGACTAAGTCACTTGATGTTAGTACCCACGTCAAGGACACCACTTTGTTAGTGGCAAACTGAAAGGTTCTTAGGTGGTAAGGTACAATGTTGTTGCTGCTCTGGCCTCTGGCTCCCCTTAGTACTCCTCCATAACTGGTGAGGGTGGTTTGGCCAGGGATGCCACAGGGGACTGTGATCTTTCTCTTCCTAGACTGGGATGGAGATCAGCTCTTAGAAGCATTTGTATACAGACCCTGGCAAGCCCACTGTAACATGCCATAGGGATATGACTGGCCTGTCTGATATTGGGCAGACCAGTGCCATTCCTGATGAAGTGAGAGCAGCTGAGCTCTGTATATCACCTGGTTTTTCTATTATCTTGCCCACAGACCTCAGCGGAGGGGGTTCTCTGCTCGAAGAAGATGGGAATGTGTGCCTCAGTGACAGAGAGAAGTACATCACCTTGAGGGGAGGGGCCAACGTATACAAACCTCTGGGCACTGGCATCTGCATCAGTACTGGTAAGTCCCTTGGTACTGGAGGTCATTTCCAATTCTTCCAGGGGCATGTTCAGTAGCCTCAGTGATTCCGCTGAAGGCAACAATATAGAAGGTTGTTTCATCAGTGCCAGAGAATCTCTCTCTCTCTGTCAGGGAGATAGGCAGTCCCTTATTATTACCTCTCTATGATGTCTGGGGCTTAGTGATTATCTCCTCAAGAGGCCTGATGTATTCTTTCCTTGTGGGAAGATACTGAGCTCCATCTGAAGTCACTTCACTTTTGATCAGGGAGGACTCTCAGTGCCAAGCCTTGGTACCAGAGGCGTCAGTGTTGGCTCCGTTGCTGATGATGTCAGCTTCAGTGCTGGCAGTGTCAACGTTGGAAACTGGTATTTTCTTGGTGCTGTCTTCTCCACATTGGTTTTAGGTGATGTCTGTCTGCTAGGTGGGGCGTTCAAGGAAGCTGGATTGCCCAGTACTTGATGATTTCTGGTACCTGTCTCCTCCTCGTACAAAGAGATCTCCATAGACTGTTCCAGCAAGTACAGCTTCAGCCACTCATCCTCTGACTTGAAGAAAACAACTGTCACATTGAGCATTTATCCAGTATATGACTGTAGCAGAGTGTAGCAAGACCCCCTTGCTCCTGCTTCTGCTGCGTTCACAAATCACGCAGACCCTGGAGCTTACCAATCACCAGTGTGGTTTATTTACAGCATGCACTCCAACCACCTACAGCTTGGGTTTTCAGCCTTAAGGACTTCTCAGCTTCTGCACCCAGGAGGGAAGAGTTACCACTCTCCTTCCACTCTCTGGCTCCCACCCTATTCCTTTCTTCCCCTGGGCCTGTATGTAGCCCCAGGCTAATTAGGCTGGCAGCTGTTTCCCATTTGCCAATGGTGCAGGTTTCTCTAGCCAGCTCCAATCTACCTCCCTTAATTGGAGCTGGCGTGAGAGAGGGCTGGCTCAGGAGTTCCTGCCCAGAACCCTGTCAAAATGACTCTCTCCCAAACAGAAGAGGCTGAGTCCATCTTGTAATTAAATTAGCCCATTGCAGACCTTGAAGCCATAGGTTTATAGTTTGCCTGTTAAGGCACCCTGTACAGGGTAAGTATACAAGGGGGACTCTACAGGAGAGTCTCACCATCCTGCTACAGGGGTAGCGCAGCTGCCATATTCTTTGGGCCCTCATATGGGAGCATGCACAGCTCATCGGTTATTGCTATTCATTAGACTCTGATCTCACACACATTAGGGACAAGCACACCTACAGTGGGATCCATACTGACATACACTCAAAGAACTCAGAGTTAAGGCAGATAATGCCTTGAAATTTTTGATCTCCCTCTGCCTCAGTGACCTTTACCCTTTAAAGAGCTAAGAGGAAGGTAAACTGGCTTAACGGTCTTCACTGTCCTGAGCTATTAGCTTGTTTCCTTGAAGCCATTCAAAACATAAGGAACTGAATAGGGTTAGTTCCTATCCCATGAATATAGTGACTTGGACAGTTTAGGAGCTCACCATGGCACTGGAAGACAAGAAAAAGACCTAAGCTTGCAAGAGCCCCTGCAACCCTTACAAAAATATGCAGAGCCATGGTTAGTGCTTATGGGTTTCAAGGAGTTTTTCCAGAGTAAGGATTGCAGGTCCATAGCTTGGGCTTGGTCCTGAAACCCTTACATAGCACCAGGCTGTGAACCTTATTTTTTCACTCTGCTTTCCACTCTGAGCTAACACCGTTCTTTTATATAATCTCAGCAGGTAGTCACATGATTCAGTCACCTGTCCTACTCCCCACCCCCCCCTCCAAAAATCCCAACACCTCTGGTGATCCTTCCAGGAACTACCCCTCATAAAAGAGGCTTCATTTGGAACAAAGTTGGCTGGCCCTGCCCCTACAAGGACCAAGACAACCCTGTTATAGCCCTAGAATATTTAAACTTGTCCATTACACAATGTAATTATGATACAGACAAAGAATTTTAGTGTAGGACTTTTAACTTATTGCAAGTATTTTATATTACAGTGCAAAAAAGTAGTCCCGCTACTCTTTGCCTCTCCCTCTTTCAATTATTTCATGAGTGCATTTTTTAATTAAAGCAAATTACTGAAATAGCATGAAATTAATTTAATACAAATAGTTATATGTGCAACCAAACTGATGATAAATATAAAGCTAATCAAGGATATTTGAAAAATCTTCCACTAAATATGGTTACATTAGAGTATAACTGGATTAAAATGAAAAATAAGATTCCAGCTACAATTAGGGCTTGTCTACACTTACGGTGCAGCTGCACTACTATAGTGCTTAGTGAAGACGTTAACTACACCAACAGGAAAGCTTCTCCCATCAGCATAGGTCTACACAGGCAGTTAGGTTGATAAAACCATGTCACTCAGGGGTGGGAAAAATTCACGTCCCTGAGCGACACAGTTATATCGACATAAGTTCGTAGTGTAGACCAGAGCTAAGACTGCAACAAAAACACAACAGAAAAAGAGAAAACTACATTTTGTTTATAGCTGAAATACACCATTTTAAAAGAGGACAATTCTTATTTCCATCTAGTACAAAGCAACTTTTGTTAAGAAAATGGACCACTAAGTTGATACCCACACACCCAGTTAATGACCAGAACATAGATATGGCAGAAGTCACTACAAATGAACACTCAGCCAATGATCCTGTGAATTCTTATTCACATAAGTAACATACATGTGTAAAGTTACATAATACGTAAGTGTGCAAATGGATGTTTCCTAAGTCTTTAAGAAGAGCTCTGTGTAAGCTTGAAAGGTTGTCTCTCTTACCAACACATGTTGGTCCAATAAAAGATAGTACCTCACCCATCTTGTCTCTCTAATATCCTGGGACCAACACAGCTACAACAACACTGCATACATTAATATTTAATGACATTTTAAGGAGGGTTTTTTTGTTTACTTTTCTTAAGGAAAAAATGGAGTTTCAGGTACCTGAACAGTGAACAACAGTAGAAGTGTGTCAATACAATTCAGACCCGTGTTTTTGTTTTCTGTGTATTATATTTTTGTTTGTATAATTGTAGGTACCATAAATGCTCCAGATGCACAGTATTATGATGTTACAGTCCAGAAAACTATTTATAGTTCTTCCAGAGGTCTTCAAAGCATTTAGTACGATATTGCACATGAAAGTGAATTGGTTTAGACTTTGCCTCACACTTAAACCTATGAAAAGACTTGGGATGAGTATGTACAAATAGTCTTCCTGACTTTTGTTATGAGATAGCTGTCAACTGGCTGGAGAGAAACGGCCCTGATTCGCATCACAGGCTAACGCTGCCTCAGTAGCTCCAAAACCAGGAGCGCACAAAGGAGGTGAGCAGGCACCATTCTCTGTGCTGTCAGGTCTGGCACAAAGCACCAGGAGACTGAGTGACATTGAATCTGGCCAGAGGTGTTGATCAGTAGCCCAGGCACAAGCTCTCCTGCGAAGATTTATGGCATGGTCCACACTTCAAAACTGGATCCACCTAACTATGTCACTCTGGGCTATGAAAAATTTTGCTCCCAACACTGTAGTTAGATCAACCTAACCCCCAGTGTAGACGTAGCTAGGTTGATGAAAGAATTCTTCTGTTGATCTAGTTTCTGTTGCTCAGAGAGGTGGATTAATTACAGTGACAGAAAAAGCCCTTCTGTCAACGTAGGAAGTGTATAGACTACAGTGCTACAGTGGCATAACTATTGCACAAGCCCTTCATGTGTTTGGGAGGGACTTAAAGCAGAGAAAGCACTTCTAGATTGGGAAAATAAGTGGTGATGTAAATATGTAATTTTTAACTGCCACTTAGCTTCTATATAGACCTAGACAGTGTTAAAAAATGTTAGCTGATTGTGGTCAGTACTAAGATCTACCCAATCCTGACCAACTAAACCATTTTTAAACATCACAGTCTCTCTTTCTTAGTAGGTGCTAAGTAGTGTTTAAAAATGTTATTAACTAACTTCTGTTAACCAATAGGTTTTAAACAGTCACTCATCTTCCCAGTTCAGACAAGGCCAAAGATAGAAACCACAATCTGACTGGGAACGTAAGCTAAGTCTACGGATAAATTTTGTACAAGGATATCTATGTCAGTTAGGGATGTAATTTTTTTTTTAAAACCACAATAGTTAACCCAGTCCATCCCCTAGCGTGGATGCTATTATATCGGTATAAAGATGCCTTTTCACCAGTATAGATATTCCTGCATGAGAAGGGGAATAAACTGTACTGGTATATTATATCTCTTATAAGAACTCTTATATCACACTAGGAGCTTGTAAGGCTTTAACCATACCAGTATAGTTAAAATGTCACAATCTGTGAGTGTAGACAAGCCCGTATACCCACAGCTGGTTTTACTCGGGCTTTGAAAGGGCTGTCTCATCTGTGTGAGTTTTGTCACTTTCATTTGTCTTCACTCAAAAGCATTACACAGAAAGTACATGCATATTGTGTATAAAAAGACTGTATCCTGGGTCAGTCACCACTCACTTCCCTCTCAATGAGGAAGAAACATACTCCTGAATGCCTGAAAGCTGAGACAATATGAGTGCAGAAAGTAAAACAAAAAAAATTACTTACTCTCCCCAGTTCTTTGGTGGAAAGCTTGTATAGAATGGCAGGTTTCTTCAGCCCTTGCCACTAACACCAGCAGCACTCACCCTCTGAGGACACACGCTGAAGAAATTAACCTATAAATGCTGGGGGGGGGGGAGGGAAACAGAAGTATGTCACATACAAGCCTGAAGGTATCCAAAAGCTCTTCTAAACAGTGAGCTGAGGACGAGTAAGTAAAAACAGCTAAACTCCTGAAGATGAGAGTTGTTACAGCAACACAACTGTTGGCAGGGCAGCTCAAACCAGTGGCTTCCGCTGGACTTAGAAAGCAATGCAGTAAGTTGTCTGAGATCCACTACAGCAATTACTCATAGGTCCCCTTGGAAAGTGTCCACATTAAAAATGCACTTCCTTGGATGAATGGGGGAAGAATGGAGGTAAAGAGAGCCCTGGATCTATAATCATATACTAACTCAGAAAGAAGGGTCCTCAATTTGTACATGTCGTTAGTACTATGTCTCCTGCAGGAGAAATCATAGGTTGGTATAAAGAAAAGGAGTACTTGTGGCACCTTAGAGACTAACAAATTTATTTGAACATAAGCTTGTATGAGACACAATGATCTAATCTAAGGCACATAAGGTATAGTAGTTGTAAACTCAAATGGACAAATGACCTTTTAAATTATCTCCATCTCCACACCACTTTACAGATGCCAGTATTCTTTCCAATACTCCATATTTTTAAAAATAAAATTAACAAATTCCCTTCCCCAATATTAAGAGTCAGTATGAAAATAAAATGTGTGCCTTTAAAAATTAACACTGATGAATACCAGACTCTGAAAAAGACAGTCACTAACACAGGTTTATTATAACATAACATTAGAAGTGTTTTTGGTTTGGTTCTTAAAGGAATCAAGCAACTAGTCTATTTTTGGAAAAGGAGTATTTGGAAACAGTAATCTTGCAATCTGTACACTGTATATCAGTCCAGATTCCAACAGTATTGTCTCTCCAACTCTAGATAAATGATAAAGGGTGAGGCTTTTGAGTACTGAAAATATATTGGAATCTTGATTATCTAATACAGTTGCAGGAACAAGGATTCTTTCTACCACAAATACTAGGCATTTCTCAAGTGCAGCCACTGTGGTGTATGTGGTGTGGCCACAGCCTCCTGGGCTGTGATGGAAGGGGGGAAAAGTAGCGGCCCTTCCCCCTCGCTGGTGCTCCTGCATGCACCACTCTGGCATTGATTGCTGGGGCTGCTAGCAGGAGTTGGTCCCTGCCTCCTTCTTGAGACACCTGGGGCACAACGCTGGAGGAGCAGACAGCTGGTGAGTTCCCCACCTTCCTCGGGGCAGGGAGGGTTCAGGGTTTGGGCTTCAGCCTCGGGGTGGCGGGGCAGCAGGCTTTGGTCGTGTGGCTTCAGGCTCCAGGCCCCCGTTGCCCCCACTGGCCCCCCATCCACCCACCCCCATTGCCTCTCCGACCCTCCCATCCAGGACTTAATTGTCTCCAGGCTTGGCAGGGCTGAGTAAGTTTGCTGTGAAAAGTGATACTTGTACGTTGTTAATATCACTTTTCACAAACAGACTTACTAGCTAGCAATAAATAAATTACAATAACTTGGACATGTATATGCACATATTTATTTGTTTTTCCTAAAACTAATTAAGTATTTTAGGAAAAAGCGTGGCTATACTCTGAGGATATCAAAAAATTTGTCCTGAGAACCCCTTAGATAACCCAACAACAATAGATACTTATTTTACAACAAGAAAACCCATGTTCAAAGTAACTAGATTTCTAGGTAGGAAGTTACCATTTCTACTTTCTATCTGGAACCAGGCAGTCTGGAATGTAAATATGATAGACCCGAAGATCAAAATCTTATTCACTGCACTGTTGTAAAGTACCCCGAACAACAAAAATACCTTTTTCTTTAGCAAAAGCAGAACTCTAAATCAAACCAAAGTTCTGTCTGTTTTTAAAAGAGAAATGAAACCTCTCATGTCCATCTTAAAGCAGTCTTGTTCTGTTAGAAGTCCATTTACTATAAACCCCCCAAAGTACCAAAATGCAACATATCATTTGCAAGAGATGACTGACATGACAAGAACTTTTATCTTCTTAGTCACACAGAAAGAGATGGAAAAGTCTTGTTCTAAACTTGATGCAATGCAAAATGAACTTAAAAAAAAATATGGTATCACCCCTCCTACGAAGTTTCAAAGAAAAAGATCAATAGTGAAACACATTATTTCTAAAAAGAATAGGAGTACTTGTGGCACCTTAGAGACTAACAAATTTATTTGAGCATAAGCATAATTCAGTCATTGAATCAAGATTCCTGCAGTCACTGAATGCATCCGATGAAGTGAGCTGTAGCTCACGAAAGCTTATGCTCAAATAAATTTGTTAATCTCTAAGGTGCCACAAGTACTCCTTTTCTTTTTGCGAATACAGACTAACACGGCCTCTACTCTGATACCTGTCATTATTTCTAATTATAGAACTTCAAATTCACTTCTGAGTTAATTCTACAGAACATTTCATCCATTCATGTTTACAGGAAAAACAGAAGAGAAACAAACTGCCCAACTTCCTGATCCGTCAGTTGAAATCCATAATTAGCAAGATTAGTAGTCTTCAGTGTTTAAAAACACTAGGTTATATGCAATACGTCATTGAAACTTCAAGCTATCAGCAGGTGACCAAAAATATCTCTCTGCTTTTGACTACGTCCACCTACCGAAAACATTTTTGTTCAAGGATAAGAGCTAAGGACCTAATCCCGCTAACATGTCTGTACTTGCTCAACTTTTCACACTAGAAATGATTTCAAGGGGACTACCCATGAGTATAAACAGTTATGCATGTGTGTTTGCAGAAACAGAGGCCGAAGCCTGAAGACCATCAAGTTTAGCCCTCCAGGTTTGAAAGATGAAACCCAACCTACTATACACTGACCTTACAACAATAATTTTTTAAAAATAAAAATGGCCAGTTGATTAAAATGCATTTAATGTCTAAAATTAAACATGGAAGCAATAAAAAAAAAAGGCTTAAACAAATCTGTTGTGATTGAAAATTTATAAAACAAGATTAACACCAACACTTCTCAGTTCAGGGTTATTTTCATTAGCAGACAGCAGAACAAAGAAGCATTGCAGATGCAAAACATCATACTTCCCTAAGAAACAAAGAAACACCAAGTGCACAAGAAAATCAGTTAGGATTTTCCCACCATCACTTTCATAGTTAGCCAATGACAGATTTGTTGAAATTTCACTAAATTTGGAAAGTGCACCCATAATGTGGTGTAATTACATTCATCACCTTGAATTTAAAAACCAGGATAAACAAGAGAGGTGTGGGGAGCTCTAAGGAGGAGGGAGTGCTATTAAATGATGGCTCACCAGACCATCTGCAGAGCTTGGTAACAGAACTGACCTTTTCAAACATTTCTCAGAGTTTTCCAAGAAAGGGCAATAACATTTGGCAGCAAGTCACAAAGCAAAGCTTTGTCAAGATACACAGGGTCAATTCAACGGTGCCAGAAATAATAGTGTATGTTCCTGAAATGGGTGTAAATGCACACACTATCTTATATCCTCCTGTTGGCTACTCTTCAGGCTACAGTCCTCTCCCCCAAGCCTGCAGTGTACACCCACCTTCCCGCATGTCATTTACACCACCTCTGAATTGGGCAGGTTTGAAAACAATTAGTGGAAGAGGGAAGAGAAGAAAAAAATCTTTTTTTGCAAACCTTAGACTCCCAAATGGGATCCCAGACAGCCAAAGCTGCAGCAAGGTCAGTCTCCCAGACCACACAAGCCAAGTTAATTCAATTAAGACTTTATTAGAAGCAGTACATTGGAAGACAGATAATATGCAGTTATTGATATCCTCCACAGAAAACAAATTAGCAATACTTAGCCCTCACAAATGACCAAACTGGAAGGCTAAGTACATATTGCTACAAATCAACTGGAGTGACTTGGAGAACATACTTATAAAGATGGCTACGTCTGATTTTAAGAGATTCACCACTCTCTGTATTAAGGGGATTCCTTTCTCTGGAGAAGTGTAAGAAAACTACAGAAAACTCAAAATCAGTCAAAATGTTTTCAAAAGCTGGGATTCTCAGTGGTCAAAGAAACCTGCAGCCCAAATGAATGAGCCATTGAGCAATACTGAAATGACAGCATGGAAGATGACCCCATATGTGTTACTGAATTTCAGTAAGAACCAGATGGCAAGGTTAAGATTTGGCAGCCATAACCACTGTAAGATGTTGGAACAAAGATCACTTTCTCAATGCCCAATAAACAGTGGGGTACTTCTATATGAAGAGATATAGGCTCCATACCTATTTCTCAAATTAGTGTGACTTAACTGAGGTTAAGATGAAATTTGCTGATGAAGGAACCACTGCAGCTATTCTCCATGTATTTTTCTTTCTAACTATACTTCGTAAAAATGATATGTTCTGTGGCAGTAAAACTTCATCTGGTTTGAAGAGAAAGGAAGAAAAGGAAACTTGAGACATTTTCTTTTCTTAGCTAGCATAGATAAGCGTAGCTCTGTTGACTTCAATAGAACTATGCCAATCTACATCAGCTGAGAATCTAGGTCTTTATTTTTAAACAGCAGTTTCTGTTCATAACCCCTGTAAGGCAAATGTAGGTATTTCTCTGATGATGTCTGATGAAGAGCAGATAGCCAGTGTTCCAGCAGAGGTCATTGTTGAGATACTGTCTGTGGTAAACAAACAATTCTCTTGTGCTTTCTCCTCAAAGAGAAGGTTTCGTGGAAAGATAGCAGGGGCACAGTCTGGTGGCACCAGGGAACACAACAACTGTTAAGAGGGACAATAACACCTCTGAACCCTCTCTCTACCCCTGTAATGGTTCCCTATATCATATGTCTGTGCAGGAGGAAAGGAACTTGTGAAGGGAATTATGGATTGCACAGTAATCATAAATCTGCCAAATTAATACATACTGCACGTATGGCACTTTGGCAGGGTTCCAGTGGCTCTGGAAACCATAACATTAGATTTCTTGACTTTTGTGCTTTTAAAATCTGAGCTATAATTATGACTTATTGTATGAGGGTATTTTTTTTTTTTATATTTTCTGTCTGCAGTATCTATACAAATAGATATGTACACAAACTTCTCTCTTTCTCACACACACAGTATTTATGTTACCATCAAAATGGAACACACTTTTCTGTTTAAGTAGCCTGGAATCTCCACATTTCAAATTGACTCTGGATATTGCAACTGTGCTGGGATTTTTTTTTTCTTCCACTCTTCTAATGAACAAAAAATTTCCCTCCAAAATTAATAAAATGGAGGAAGGAGTGTGTCCACATATTTTCAATACTTAACAGCTACTGGATCTATTTGGAGGATGAATTGCTCTTTCATTCCCCCTGAATAATTTATTATTTTAAGTTCTAAATGTAGTAGAGGTTTTTTTATTTGGGCTGTTTGCTTGTTTTGTTTCAAGAGTTATTTTTAACTATTTTCATACAAACTCAACTATTTCCCCATACAGGAACCTGCCAGAAACATTAACAAGTTTCATTTCAATTTGACATAAGCAAAGGACTCTTCCAACATAATGAAGCGTAAACCTCTAACTTCTACACTCAAAAGAATTATAGGAAAGCTAAGGACAAGGAAAATTGTTGTCACAGCCTGAAGAATTTCCTGTCATTTCTAACATTGCCTTTTTCATTGGAAAAAAATGCTCGGCTTCTCTGAGAGCAGCCTGTGCCAAATATTCATTAAACATTAGACAAAACCTTCAAAAGCAAGCATTTTACATATTAATATATTTCGCTACCTAGAGGGGCTAAAGGAGAAGAAAGAATCTATTTTGTGCTGTTTTTCTTCCCCTCACTAATTTTTGTTTCAGTTAACACACTAACTTTTGAAGACAGGCTTTCATTTCTCCCTACCCCAGTTCAACATATACTAAGGGGAATCTCCCTTTTTTGCAACAGTGGCTAAAACGTTTGAGGCATTTCAGAGTAGGCATTATTTTATGTATATGTTTTACAAACACTTTTCAGTAATCCTAACCCCAAAAGTTCAAAAATCATGAGGTTTTTTTTAAATAATAAATTTGGGTTTTTTCTGGATTTTGGGCCTTTCGGGTTCACATTTTCAAGTTTTTCTCTGCAATCATGGGGACAAGAAACAGGATTTTGTTTGTTTGTAAATGAAAACAGATTCTCACATAATCAATTGGCTCAAGGAGCAGGACTTTAAGAAAAATATCAAATATCATGAAACAATAAAATCACTGTAATTTCTCCATTTTGTGCTGCTTTACACATAAACCCCAATTAGAGCTGGATCAGAGCCACATTTGGACCTAGTGTCCAGAAGAGTGGGTCACTCAGGCTATGTCTATGCTTAGAACACTTCTGCAGCAGTTCAGTATAGACACTTACTATAGCGACGGAAAGGCTTCTCCCATCTCTGTAGGTAATCCACCTCCCTGAGAGATAGTAGCTAGTTCTACAGAAGAATTCTTCCATTGACCTAGCACTGTCTATACTGGGGGTTATATCAACTTAACTATGTCTCTCAGGGGTGTGGAGTATGCTGATGTTACTTACCGATGAAGACCAGCACTCACAAACCTATATCCTTGACATGGGTGGACTGTCCGTCACACGACACCACCATGCTCTTCAACTGCTTTAAAGTCTGAATTGGAGCAAAAGAAGGTGCCAGGTGCTCTATGCATTTAGGATAGTTACTGTTTGTATTTGGTTCTTGTGGATGGCTACTCCTTTGACCTTTAGTTGCTTCTGATTTTACTGTAAATTTACCACTCAAGACAGGCATCTCTGCACAGTGGCTAATGGTCTGGAGTACACAAATTTCAGAGCTAAAGTAGAGGGGAAGAGGGGCATTGATCCAAACATTCTTGAAAAGCTGCATGTTCATGTACTGTTTCTTCTCTTCACCCCTGCCTTCCCTTCATTACCTCAAAACACTCCTGCTTAACAGGGCACTGTTCTAGTTTTCCAGGGGGGGCGCTGGGCTGATCGGGCACTAACGCATACAGCTCGGCATCCACAAGATCATGTACTCTCTCTCCCATAGCAGCAGAGTACAAAATGAGAGACTGTAGGGTTGATCCCCTTTCATAACTCAGTATCTGCTTTCCTGAGAAAATGGCAGGTACGTTTTTTATTCACAGCAATAAAGTGCTGACGCCAGATGACCCTGGTCCTGCCAGATTGTGCGCAATGAATCAAATCCTCAAATTCTGATTTACCCACATAATAGCACACGATAAATTATACCATCAGGCGGACTCTGCTGCTTTTAGTTATTATGTTCTACTAGTAAAGGAAGTTAAGAAAATACATTTTGAGAAACCAGCCTTGGGAGTCAAAGTTTCCATTATTAATTAAATCAAGCTTCCTAAGGCTGTATCAACTATTCAAGGTGAGAGTGCTGTTTCAGAAACATAGTTGCTATTCTGTTTGAAGGTCTTGGTGCACACATCAAATAGAAAGCAATACACTAGTGGTGCTCAATCTTTTCATATTGTGGCCCATTTATTAAGACAACCTCCCATTCCAAATTTCACTCCTTCCCTGAAGGAACTGGAGTACTAGGTTATTTATGAATGACACCGAAACAAGATGAAAAACAAATCACTCTGATGCTATAGTTCGTAGCTACTTTATTGCATTCCCTGCTTTTTGTATTGGTGCTAATTACCCCTTTTTGGATGTAGGGCTTTACATTAATTAGGTTCGAGTATCCCCTCCTTGCCTACACCCCCCACTACTCTAGTCTCTCTTAGTCATTTTGAAGTTTGGGTCTATCATTTTTCTTCAATTCTGGTGTCATCCACAAATGTGACTGCAGCTCAACTTGCACTACAATACCACAAATTAAAAAAACAGACAGGGAGAAGATGTTGCAAAACCGTCCCCGTAATCTTTAAAAGACAGGCCGACTGAAGCATTACTATAAAAAGCAGCTTATGGACCACATGGAAGCACACCCCAAACCAAGAGTAGTCCACAGATCACAGCTTGAGAACCACTACAGTACACATTTTCACAGTGGATGGATGGTAGCCAGGCCTTATTTTGCGTCCATCTGTCTCTTGCGATCCAGGCTTCAGAGCCCACAAAAGCCTCAATTATGAAAAGACTCCCTGTTTCCACCTCAGCAGCAAAACAATTCTGCTTTGGAAACACTCTGAAGGCTAAATCAAATTTCAAGAGAAATAAAAACAAGTGGAAATAAAATAACTTTAATCAAAATACATGAATAAAGCAGCCTTGGAGTTTTCAGCTAAAAATCCAGCTCTTGCCAGCTCACAAAATATAGCAAGATCTAATTGGATAGACAAGTATTTCAATAAATGTGAGAAACAAATCCAGAATTTGTTGTTTGCCTGAAATCAAGAGTGAGGAATAAAGCCCTGAGGGCTCACGCTTATGTAGATGGCAGAGAGCAAGCACCTCGACATGAGGTGATTAGAGATGTAGCTGTAGAATGTTTATTTGAGAGAAAAACATCCCCCAAAAGTCCTAATTCTCTGGGCAGACCTACCATACTTGAGAGACCAGATTATACTGGAGAAAGGCAGCCTTGGGAAATGAGTAGTCAGCTCACGCTCACCTTTTCCGCCGCAATCCAAGGCACCACTCATATGATAAACACCTACGTCACAGCAGAAGCTGATGGCAATGAATAATGCATGAGATCTAGTCACTCTACCACATATCAGACCCCTGGGATAAAGAGACAGCTTTTTATTTTGAGTCATCATTCTCATTACCCCAGAGTATAGACACTCACTCTAGTTATTTTCTCTCCCTCTCCATCACTCCAGTTTGCATATTCAATTGTCCAATTCTAACTTAACTTGATGAACTGCTGTTGTATACAAACTGTGACCACTCAAACAAAAATGTAAAATATGCCCTTGTACAAAGACGGTTAAAATATCATTACTCATTCATCTTAAACTAAAATCACCGAGAACTTAAGAGTTAAGTCAGAAATGCCATTTTTCCAGCAAGCCACACCTTTTTGCCCACATTTCACAGAGCATGTGCTTGCCTATAACTGAGCCTTAAAACAATAAATGTCACAGAACATGAGCTAACACAGGTTAAGGATGGAATTTCAGCCTAAGATGAATGCAAGACAGGTTATTGAAGATGAACTGCAAAGTTAAAGTGAAAGCTGAGCTAACTCCAAATTTACACACCGAATGCTATCTACCAATGCACCACAGTACTAGGCACAAATGCTCCCACTAATTAAGCTCAGAGTAGCATTCAACACAGAAATGTATTACCTCTTTTGTAAGATTCCATGATTGACACCTGTCTGTGTGTCACTCTGAAGCCTAGAATTCCTGTTGAGTCAGAATGAGGCAATGGAAACAGCTACAAGTGTGGTTGAGAGCCCTTTTTGTTCAGAATATCACTAAATTCAATCATCACTAGGATTCATGGTCTGTTCCTGTCCAGTTTTTAAGTTCTGAGTCATTTTGACTTTACGAATTACACCCATGCAATAGCTATGCCATGCCAAGAATCCTAGACTACTGTCATATTAGAGGTATCAATCACCGATCTTACGCTACCGTTAGTCTGCTTGCAAAAATTTCAGTGGTTGTATGAGAAAGACTGCACAGACGGTGCACTACTTGGTCCAACGGATACAGTTCTTCAAAACCACTGACACAACACAACCAGTACACACAATAACCCCAAACACATACAACCCCTCACCATAGCATACACTCTTCATTCACCACCTACACAAGTACCACAAAATCGCCCAGCAAAACCCAAATTGTGATGAGTGCTCAGGCACTCCTAAGTCTGCACATAGTTCAGTTGCAGAAGCAGTGAAGTTAAATCTGTGCCCTAAGAAATCATCATGAAATTGGTGGAAAAAATGTGTAAGGCACACATGCAGGGGGTGCGATTTATCACACCTAGTCTAGACGCAATAAATCGACCCCCACACGCTCTCCCATCGACTCCAGTACTCCACCAGGGCGAGAGGCGCAGGCGGAGTCGATGAGGGAGCGTCAGCAGTCGACTCACCACAGTGAAGACACCGCGGTGAGTACATCTTAAGTACGTCGACTTCAGCTAAGTTGTTCACGTAGCTGAAGTAGCAGAATTTAAATCAATCCTCCTCCTCCTCCCCCCGCCCTCCCAGCGTAGACCAGGCCTTAGTTTTATGGAGGGACAATTTTCTTTCATAAACCTGCTGCAGAGGCAAACTTTCTACTCCACAAGTCTGGGTCGCAATGGTCATTGAGCAAAGAAAGACTATGCTAATGTATTTCCACTCCCTGCAGCATTCAATAAAGAATGTGCAAACATTTTAATATATCATCTACGCACGTTTTAAAATGTTAAGCCAGAGCTGTTACCTGAGGTAACTTTCTGGTAAGATCACAGAAATAGGATGGGTTTTGAGTACAGTCTTCTATTTAAATAATTTTTCTTTTTAAAAAGCTGGAAAGATCAGTGAGGACTAGGAACATTTCATACTCAGAACAGCCGGTGGTTAAGAGAAAAGTCCTTATTTAGCTTACTGCTTTGTTAATTGTCTTTGTTGGCTGACTCACCATCCAATGTTGATATTTCTTAAGGAAGAAATGTCCTTATAAAATACAGTGGGATTGATCATGCAGTCCTCACTCAGACAAAAATACTTACTAATGTCATTTTAACCAAGGAACGACTGCAAGGTGTGGGCCCAATATGGCATTCGCACCATCAGCATCATAACAGCTCTCTCTGGCTGATATAGGGAAAAGGCCCATCATTCATTCAAGCAAGACCCTGAAAGAAGGAAAGACTTAAGCTTCTTCATCATCTTCAACAGCATCTCCCTACAGCCATTGTCAAGAGACCACCTATATATAGAAATCAGTTTGAAGTGAATAGAAAAGGAGTACTTGTGGCACCTTAGAGACTAACCAATTTATTTGAGCATAAGCTTTCGTGAGCTACAGCTCACTTGTAGCTCACGAAAGCTTATGCTCAAATAAATTGGTTAGTCTCTAAGGTGCCACAAGTACTCCTTTTCTTTTTGCAAATACAGACTAACACGGGTGTTACTCTGAAACCTGTCAGTCTGAAGTGAGTCAGTGAATTACATCCCTTCCAACTACCTCTTATTTAAACTAAATGTACCTCTCCCTTGCACAGACCAAATCTGTAATATCAAAATTCCCACTGACTTCAGTGGTGCAGCTCAGTGCCCCTGAAGTTCTCACTTTCTTATTCTGCTGTGGATTGTAAATTACATAAAAATGCAGACTCATGAAATTGAGATTATACAAAATGGCAGCCAGTTTACAGAAATTCATTTTACATAAAATTACACTTTGTGCACTATTTGTCCGATGACCCTCATTATTTTAGACTGTCGCCACACGTCACACACTGAAGTTGAAAGACGTGAGGACTCTGTTTAATGTGTTCAGCTATACCCACGAGAGGAGGAATTCTGCAGTTTCTCCTAGAAAAAGTAATAATTAATCCCCACGCCTGGAAAACATAGCTTCCATGGAAGAGAAACGAGGGAGACAATTTAAAAGTAACTTGCGTGCAAAATATTCAAGCAACCATAATACTAATAACAGTAATAGTAGCAACCATTTGCTAATATAAACTCCAAGTATGATCTTTCCATAATATGAACTACTTCTGGGAACTTCGGACAATTGTCTACTGAGGCAATGGTGAAATTTGGGATTTATTATAGACAAAACTGCTATTCTTATATTATTACATCGTTTTTTTGGTTGAGGGAGACACAAAACAATGGTTATAAGAAAGCTGACATCTGGATTTTCCACTGACTTTAATGGACACTGCATTAGGCCTTTATGGCAACCAATATAACCCTCACTTGAACAGTCTCATTGATTTCAGTGGTTTCTAAACAAGAAGTCTCATAAGTTTCCCATGAGGTAACAAAAAAAATATAAAATAAAAAGTCAATAAATTTACATAGAAATGTAACCAGCATCATGTAGCCTGATTTTTTAAAAAGAAATATTTATAGGGTCACGTTTTTAAAATAAAATTTGACATTGTGAAGCAGAGTGCCATTTATTTCTCTAACTTGAACTGAATGCTAGCATGCTATCCACACAATTACAGCAATTAGCCTGGGGACTCCATTTTGACATTCACAGAAGATATAAGATGTTAAAAGAATCCCATGCCAAATGAGTACCTGGAGGTTACCTGCTTTGTCACAACGCAACATCTCTCAGAAACTACTGTTGTTCATATCTAATTGCACAACTGGGAAATATGCCACTACCCCACAGATCAGGATATCACAACTACTCAAGGTTAGCCAAAAAGGAAAAAAAAAAAAAAAAAAACACAGTGGGATCACTACTTTATCTTATTTTCTCCAACAAAAGTGCAATTTTAAATTTTAAAAAACTTAGATAGAAAAACGCAAGCACACGCCAAAGGCTACAGTGCAAACTTATATAAAGAAATACAATCACATTAAGCCTACAGAGTAGTCAATAAGACTGCAATATCTGTCAATGTGTTTAATTTTCATTCAGGGTCTCTTGAAATTCTTTATTCCCAAGGTCTTGAGAGCTGGCTTCTACTTAATGAATAATTGGTACATCCAACACTCACATGATAGGATGAAGTTATGTCTTTGTTCACCTTAAAAACTTTATTGAACTCACTGCCACTCCAGTTTGGGGAAAAAAAGAACTATTTACATACACTAGTAAGTCACCACAAGTAAAATAAAATCTGGCAATATGATTAGCAGAAAGCAGCGAAGTGGTTAACTGTGTTAAAGGGTTATATTTATGCTTCAGGTCAACACCAGTGAGTTGAATTACAGAAGCTAACATATGACAGTGATATTGTTGAGTCTGCAGTCAGACTGCAAGACAACATCCTGTATATATTGTCAAGGCTACTTACATAAGAACATAGGAAATGCCATACCAAATCCGACTAGTGGTGTATTTACTCCAGTATCCTGTGTCTGACAGCAGCTACCAGATGCTTCAGAGGAAGGAACAGGAAACACCATAGTGGACAATTATGGAACAATTTGCCCTAGTAATGTAATTTTAGATCCCAGGACATCTTTCACATACCTCCCTATGTAATTTACAACCAAAAGAGATAAAAACTCTTCCTCTCTCCCACTTTTAAATGAAGGTTTAGATTCTAGAGAAATCCGTGGGAGGACCTGAAAGCCTCATAAGTTTATCTATTTTGATTCTCCCAGGTACTGGAAAACTGAATGGCATTTAAACATGCATTACCACAACAAAAGAGGAAAATCTCAGCGACCTGAAAGCACTAGGTTTCTAAATTAAACTCAGTGCTGTAGTTCATTTGCTTTCTTTCCAACATGAAGATTTTGCCTAATACACAGTTTAGTGCTTAATCCTAATGCCCTAGCAATTCACAACACACCCAGTTGTGCTGTGTCTGGAATGCAAACTATGCTAAGTATTTTGCCCCCAGGTACTATAAGAATTTCAGCAGCCATGGGCCATAAAATTTGCTCAGAAGGGCAAGTTAACCAACAGTGTAGCAAAAATGTAATCTCATACCCTTAGGTAGAAGGTCTTAAATCTTATTAAATGATTACAAACAACAGATGCAAGGTGTGCAAAAAATACGTTACCATAGTTTTTCATGCTTTTATGTACTGATCCTTCCAAGTTAAACTGCCACACACACACACACACACAATGAATTAAGCAGAGGGTATAAAATTACAAAAAGAAAAGGAGTACTTGTGGCACCTTAGAGACTAACCAATTTATTTCAGCATGAGCTTTCGTGAGCTTCTCTGCAGAAACAAGAAATACATGTGTAACTTTCAACTCAGATTGTGCTGGATGCACATAGAGTCTGATTATGCCTCCATTAAAACAAACTGGAATTTTGCCATTGATTTAATGGGATCAGGATTGATCTCATGTCACTTTTTTTTTTTAAATGAAAGTCTTCCACATAAATCAGGAGTTTAAGACCTAAAATTACTTATTAATAATTATGTGTATTATCATAGCACCTAGAAGCCCCAGAGGCAGTCAATAGACAGACCGTGGGCCAAATCCAAATCACTAGACACTTTTGAACGAACTACAAAATCCTTTTACTTATTATCATAATCATTATTAGTATTTTTGTATTATTTTCTCTGGAGTCTGGACCCTGACTATACTGTGACCAAGAAATTTAGACCTTAATAAAAATAACTGACTACCCCTATGTTACACCACTGTTCTAGGAGCTGTACAAATACAAAACAACCACCTTTAGAGTGTGCCCGCTTCATGAAGCCTCAGAACTGATTGCTACATTCATTCATACTCCTCCTCGTGGAGCGTGGAGCATAGAGCAAACACTTCGGATCACCCACTGCAAGTGAGCCAGGTCTTCTGACATTGTTGTGGCCTGCTCTATATCAAGGCTTAGGTGAGCATGGTCAGAAGCCACAACATCCCTCCACTGTTTGGAAGGCCATCAGTGAGGTCTTCTCCATCCAGCTTTTATTGGATCAAATGTATAAAGCTGGCTGGCTGGTATGGACTCTGGCATACAAAGCAGATGGCCAAGCCACCTGAGCCAGCATTGAGTCACTTGGGAAGATGCTGGAGGCTGGTAGGTCTGATGCCTGACATCCTCGTTTGTAAAGTGATGAAACCACCATATGCCTTCAATAGGTCATTGTTGTTTTATGTGGAAAGCATCCAGCTGGCGCATTTGTATCTCTGTGGTGGCCAAGGTTTCAGAGTCACACAAAAGGACAAAAGCCAGGGCTGCTTGATAGATATGCATCTTAGTCCAAGTGGCATTGACTTCCAAAGCGCATGCATAATACCAGTAGTCCTTACTGATTCGATGTTTCATGTTAGCAACCTCCTTCCTTGGTGACAATGGAGCCACAATAACCAAATGAGTTGATTGCTGCTATGTTCATGCTACTCACTCACTCCACTGATTGCTACACTCACTCCAAAACACTGTTAAAAAAAGATAGGTAAGACTGGTGGGATGAAATCATGGCTCCATTAAAAACATTCACTGGCTTCACTAGGGTCACGATTTCACACAAGAAGGTGAAATTTAACCACCGATAACACTCAGAAAAGATTTTTATACACTTCAGAACAAAAAGAACATTGTGAAAATAGGGCTTATAGGGTTTGACCTAAAGCCCACTGAAGTCAAAGGAAAGGCTCCCATTGTTTTCAATGGGCCTTGGATCAAGTCAATAATGGGAAGCTCACTTCAATCTAAACTATGGTGACAGGACCAACCTCTCTAAAATTTCTTTTTAGGAAGCAAATTAATCTTAGATATCAGCACAGCAATGTTCATTCAGAACTTCATTCATGTTGGGTAAGTCTACATTGAAATTGGGAGGTGGCAAGGAGAGGGGGTAATTGCAGCACATGTAGACATACCTGAGCTAGCTTTAATTAGTTAACAGATACTAACAGCAGCACACGCTGTACCAGCCTGCTCAGAAGTCTGGGTACTTATTCGGACAGCTAATTCACACTGAAGCCCATCCTGCTGTGGTTTCACTGCTTCTGGTACCCTGTCTGGTCTACACATTCTGCAATCACCCCTCTTCAACTTCTGTGTAGACATATTCTTAGGCCTGGGCTACACTGAGGGGGGGTGTTCAAACTAAGATATGCAACTTTAGCTACGCTATTCGTGTAGCTGAAGTCGAAGTATCTTAGTTCGACTTACCTGGCCATCCTCACGGCAGTGAGTCAACCGCGGTGGCTCCCCCCTCGACTCTGCTTACTCCTCCTGCCGAGGTGGAGTACAGGCATCAATTTGGGGATCGATTTATCGTGTCTAGACGAGACGCGATAGATCGATCACTACCCAGCAATCCGGCGGGTAGTGACAACATACCTGAGGTATGGTAGGTAAGGTAGGTAATAACAATGAAGGCTAGGGATCCTGGCTCTGCAGTAGCATGACTTCTCCTAGAATTGTGCAAATATAAAGAATGTCTCACCTAATAAATGCCCTGATTTTAGAAGCTACATTTATTACTATTTTAGGATAATTTTCTGATTGCTTTACAGCTACTGGAGTGTTTGCGTTCTTGCATATATTTTAGCTGACACAGGATACTTGCTTTTGTTTCTTAAAAATAGGACCATATCAGTTCTTTCAGAGCCTTCATGGTTCGTCAAGACTGTGGACATCCACATGGTAAAGTTTCTGTACTGTGTTTAAACTTTAGAGCCAAAATAGCCTTCATGATGTCAGTAAGAGCAAAGCTGATACTAAATACAAATAAAATTAAAATGCTATAAAAATTACTGTGGATAAGCAATAGCCAAGATTTAATCATGAATAACTCGGCTGTTTAAAAAAAATTATATATATATATATATATAATTTGTATCACACACATACATACGCACACACACAGTAACATTTTCTCCGAAGGGGCTTGATCCATAGCCCACTGAAGTCAACAGGTTGACTCCCATTGATTTCAGTGTTTTTTAGAACAAAGCCAAAATCAAGGGATTGTTTGTCAAATTTCAGTACAGATTCTATGATATATTTATATCTTCTCTGAAAAGCTAGGGTCACAATGAAGAAAATTACAGACCTAGATTTAAGATGATACTATTTGGTACCAATAAAGTTAAACATAGAAAAGTGAAGGAGGAAAGAAAAGGAAATTCCAGCAGAATTAACATCTGTCTAAACAAAAGACCAAAGAAAAGTCTGACAGTATCTGGTATATGTTGCCTACCATGATGAGCTGGGAGAACAGGCATTTTTAAAAAGGATACTTGAACTACAGATAGTTTCTTGACAGAAGGTGATATACGTAAACCCCAGTTACCAGTATATTTGAACAACAACAAAAGGAAAGAAAGGGTTTTCACTTTCCAAAAAAATGACAAGTAAATTACATTATGGGAGTCCATTATGAGCTTTCCTGATCAGTAAAATCCTCTTCTAACAAAGGGATGCCTTTACTCTTGCTTTGATTTGTTTTTAATTAAAATTTCTAAGCCATCGCAAATAATTACTTGTGCAATATTTCAGGCACAGTTACACTTCACTCATAACAGACACAATTTGAGATTTTTCTACCTATAAAGAGATAAACACAGACACTTTTGACTAAAAATAAAACTTATTGTTTTGCCTGTGGACCTTCTTCGTCTCTTCATAATTGAAGCAGAATAGTTACCTTTAAGGCTTGAAATTTTAGTTGAAGCAAGGAAAATTATTTTCAGTTACACTTATTTAACCCCATTGACCTCAAAAGGGTATGCACTGGTGTAATTCAGAAGAGAATTTGGCTCATTGTAATAACTGGGTGAAATCCTGACCCCAGTGAAATCAATGCAAAACATTCATTGACCTCAATGGGGATGGATTTTTACTTGACAGTTTTCACGGTAATTTTCAATTATGTGTTCCTAAGGCAAATTTAGTCAACTTACTAACATACACATATACATTTTCTTCATTCATTGGTTAAGTACATTCCAGAAAGTTATGGCTTTTGCCTTCAGATCAAGTTATTAGCTATATTTTAAAATTCTAAACAAAATTCTCACACTAGTAAATTACTACCTTTTCTTTTGGGGTAGTGTTAATAAAAGTAGAAAAAGAAACCAGAATCATTGGAAAGATTAACACTAGCTTTTGCACCATTTAAAGAACATTTAGTAACAGGAAAGAACAAAACAAACAACTGATTCTCAGTCATAAAAATTCCACAATTAGCACAATTGTTTAAGTTTTTCTAAACATGAAGTTACATCCTTCCAAAACAAAAACCCCATTTCTCCATTTCAGCAACTAATCCAAAATGACAAGTTTTGTCACAGGTTGTTTTTCCAGATCATTGTGCTGCAGTGATGGAAAATAGACAACAGATAAAGATAAATGCTCACCACACTGAATGCAACACTACCTTAGAAGTTAAGACTCATGATCAAGAAAATCTTATAAAGAAATGTACGCTTCATAAGATGTTGATTGGCAAGATACTTAGTTACACTATAAACCGCATCTTATTTAACTGCTTAGCAAATAGCCTGTAATATCTTTAACAGGGCATATAAAATTTCAAAATTCTACCTCTATTTAGTAGTTAGTTTTGTACAGTAGTAGCAGCAATTGCTGACTGCTGTTTGTCTAGTGCAGCAGCAGAAGTCAACTTTTATTCACCAGCATTATTCGGGTGCCAGGAAGATCATGCACTTGAGAGAGAACAGGGTTCGAAAACCTACCACCATTCAAGACCTTATCCTCCAACTCATATTCTAATATGGCCTGTCTAGCTCGTGTGAATAGGACCATATTAAATTGTTTGTTTTCTAGTTATGGCTTAAATTAGCAGACCCCAAGAGGGGAAAGTCACCTAGTGCGAGAGTTACCTCTGGACACAGTAAGTGAAACTGAGGCACAATGGCACACCCAGAGTGGGGAAGGAGCAGCTGCCACCATAGAAGTGTTGACACTCAAGGGCAGTGGGAGGACATGGAACTTCTTTAGTGTGTCTTCTAAAAACTCTCTTTATTTCCTCTTGCCCACTTAGATCTGAAAAAGTATTAATTTCCATTTTTATAACTGTTAATATTGCATTTCTGCTGTGTGCACAGTAATGACTTACATAATTGCCTATACTTCCCAAATAAATAGCTTCTTTTTCGAAAATTTAAAATAAAATAGACAAAGAGAATCCACAAGACATTCTCACTTCCCTACAGTAATTTTAGGATAGGTTAAATTTTGCTCCTAAAAGCAGGTATTCCCTCTATGGGAATATCTTCAAAAAATATTTTAGACCAATGTCATTTTCAACATAGTTTTGCAATTGCCAGAATTTCCCCAATTCCTGCAGCAAAGACCAGTTGTCAATAAAACAACCTATCTGCTAGCTTTTAGGTAATGCCTTCCCAACTGGTAAGACTACTGTCAATGATGTTATACAGTACTTTGCACTTCTGTACTACATTCCAAACCTCAGTGCTCTTCAAAAGTTTATGAATTAAAGCTTCCCCAACACTCTTATGCTGTAGATAAGTGTTATCCCCATTTACATATGGGAAATTGATGAAGAGAAAATTAGCATCTTGCCCAAGGTCACGCAAGAAACCTCTGGCAGAACCAGGAATAGTATTCAGATCTCTTCACTCCTACTCCTTCGCCTCCTGTCTTGTAAATTAACTGTTTTGTCTATCATTGAAAAAAATCTCCCTTTACTGAAATGCAAAGCCTCAGTCATAATTATGGCTGGATTGCATATTTGTATTTTATTGCATCTTTCAATGAAATATGAAGATAACTAAAAAAAACCCTAAAAAAGATCAAACTACAGCCACAGAATCTCAGTGCAGCAATATTTCAGAAATTATTCTTAGATATTCTCAGCTGTGCATTAATTACATCAGACACAGCCCACATAATTATTTGCTTAACACTAAATTAATAAATTGTATTCACTGTTTGTTTAGAAAAGAGAGATTACATCCAATTCTAACCAACTACTGATTTAAAATTAGTATAAGGAAAAAGCCATTAGTTTTTAATTTTTTGCACAGATCAAATCGGACTTTTTTTTACACCCTGGTCCTGCAACAACTAAGCACCTGAGTAATTTTACCCACATAAGAATTCTCATACTTCAGTGGGACTTTTCATATGAGTAAAGTTATGCAGCATTGCCAACCCCAAGCATTCAAAAATCATGAGTCAGGCTCCCTCCCAAAATCATGACATTGCCTTACGGAAGCCATTCATGGGGGCGTGTCTTGATTTGCCCATCTGGTTTTTGAGTTTATATAGGCTTAATGTGCATGTGAATTGCCAGCTTCTCTCAGTAACCATGAGGGCTAGAAACTTTTAAAAAAAAAATGAAAACAGATTCTCACATAATCACAAGACTCCAAGAGCTGGGGCTTTTAATTAAAGAAATGCTGCAAGACTTATGATAAAATTTTAAGTAGGTAGGGTTGGGACCTTAATTATTAGTGAAGCTAAAACTGTCTATCCCCCATTTGAAGAGAAAAACTGGAAATCACAATTTATATAGAGATCTGAATCTTTAATGGTGAACCAAACTACAAAGCTGAAATTAAACTAAATCCAGCAATATGCTAAATGCCCACAAGGGCCCTGTGGAAAAAAATGCATAAGCACAAATTGCATTGGAAACCTTAATGTTGGCATTTTTGAACTTGAGGGCTTCACTTTGCAGCTAACCTTCTTCTGAAGTCCTTTTTTGTAATTATGAATAAGTTGTAACATACTGCACAGAAATAATGCCATCAGATATATAATAGTAAGATCCATGCAAGGAAGTGCCAAAGAACTTCCCAGGGGGAGGAAGTGAATTTAAAAAGGTAAATCAATCAAAGCTTATTTCTGTAACTTACCCCCCTCCACACAGTTAAAGGGACCTATTTGGTACATTTCTTGGCTTGATGAATTAGCTTCATTTTAGCTTTACATTTCTCTCTTGGGTCTGTTCACATATACTATCCATTTAATTCTGTATATTTAAGTAAATATTTTTAGTTTAAATTCCTAAATCCATACTTAGTCAGAGTCATGTCATCTTAATACCTCTGAATATAGGCATCTGATTTACGTGTCTACACAGTAATAAGGTTAGGTCTAATAAATGTTCCCAAGATGTCTCGGTTTGGTTATGTTTCAGACACTACTTTACTAACTAAAAATTCTGTTCGCTCTAGTTCTCCACAGGAAACAAACCAGTACAACCGTTGTTCTGAAATTAATAGTTACATTAAAATAAATGCCATATGGCTTATGGCACAACTCACTGAATTCCATGAGTCATGCCTTTAACCAATTTAGACAACACCCGATATTTTTTTCCCCAGACAGCTTAATACATGGTAAGGTATGAATATAATGAGGACAAGTACTAATCAAAACACGCAACACTATTTCAAACTGTATACATTTATCATTTCTGTCAACTACCATAACATTACACTGAACGCAATTCCTTTGCAACTAAATAATTAGTGAAAGCACTCTGCTTTTCTGTACTTGACTGCTGCACGTCTGACAATTCTCCTTCATCTCCGCTGCAACTGAATAAATATAAACTAAACGAGTTTAAAGCAGTCAAGTGTCATTTTACATCAGCTACCACTTGTATTACAGTATTTAGCAAGTCACTTTCCCCATTCACTTTCTTCAGATACAACAAAAGCCCTGTTCAGAGTAAAATCTCTTTAGAAGTTTATCTATAAGGTATCAATCATATAAAAGGAATAATTATAAAAAAGGATGGTATTTGTACTGGAGACAATGCAGCGTAAGAAATGCAAACACTGCCTGCAGTTGAGGCAGACTAAAGCCCAAAACTGCACTGAGATTCTGGCATGTTTATGTGTACCTGCATACAGACACCTGGATTTCAAACACCAGAGATGGCCAGGCCTCAAGAAACCACAAGCAGGGTGGGATTGTGGATGGTGGGCAGATGGATATAAAGGCAGACCCCTTCTGGTCAAGGTCAGCGCATCTGACCTGAAGCATCCACTGTTGCTGAGCCTCAAAGGTGTGACCCACAGGAGTGGGTCAGAAGACTAAAACTTCATCTTCTGGCCTCTGTCATATCACTTTAATCAGGGATACAAAAGGTTTTACCCATCACTGACTCCAGTGGCTACACTGTTATAACTTTTTTTTATTATTTGAAAATCAAATGGCAATAAAACATCTTATCACCCAAAAACTAATCCAGCCAATTAAGAAGACAAAAATAGATATGTCTAGGACTGAGGGCTGGGTTACCGGGTTACCGTGCTCCCAGAGCTCTGAGCTAATCCCCTTGTGGAGGTGGATTACCAGGAGCGCTGGGAGAACTCTCTCCCGGCGCTCGCGCAGGACCACACTCGCACGTCAAAGCGCTCCCGCGGCAGTGTTTTGAAGTTTCCAGTGTAGCCATGCCCTTAGATTCCCTACAGATAGGATCCTGCTGTTGTTACTTCCCGCAAAGCTGTGGGCTGGGACCCAGTGGAGAGGGAAGGCCTGATCCCCCTACCACGCCCCATTTAAGGACAAAGGCCCAGATGCAGGCTGAAGCCAAAAATACTTCTGGCCAAGGGACTGAAACCTGGCACCCCTACCTACCTACCTACCCACCCAACCAACAGAGAGACAAGGGGCTGGAGGACAGGTGCTAGCTCATGCCAAGAACCCTTTGTCTCAACTGAACACTGACAGATACATAGCTGGAACCAGTCTGGCTCATCTGTTTGCTAGTGTTGTTAAAACAGATATTAGAGTTAAAAAAAAGTGTTTTGTGGTTAGACTTTATGAAACGCTTGCAAGTTGCTGCATGTATTCTCACTTATATCTGTATCCCATGTTATAAGGTAATATTTAAGCATTTGCTCTGTAACTGTAGATCACTAGAAAAGAGAGAAGCATTAACAAGTGTGAAATACTAGTTTCCAAAAGGAGATGTTATTTCTTCCCCTACCCAAAAAAAAAAAAAAAAAAAAAGCCCATCAACAACAGAGGAGCCATTGTGGAACATCAGAAGACAAAAGGCTTTATGCATTGCTCCCTTCTCCACATTCCCCATGAAGAGGAGACTTACAACTCAAAGCCGCCCAACAGCTGAATTTGCAATTCAAAGCAGAAGGGGGAAAGGAATAAAAAGCCCTAACAAGGAGGAACTGTACCTTTTATGCTGGAGTCTGAGGGGCAAGGATTACTAAGCAGAAGCAAAAGATCCCCAGTGTGTAGCCTGGGTTAGCCCTAAAGGACATACAGCACTTGCTTATTAAAGAAGCTTTGATTACCATGTGAAACTTAAAATTGTAACTCATTTGGGTGTATGCAATGTTTACCTGATTTAAGCTTGTAAATAACTCTCTTATTTCATTTTCCTAGTTAATAAACCTTTAGATAGTTTATTATGGGACTGGTTACAAGTGTTGTCTTTGGTGTGAGATCTAAGGTGCAACTGACCTGGGGCAAGTGACTGGTCCTTTGTGACTCAGAGTAACCTGATTTTTGGTGTAAGGGACCATCTATCTCAAAAGCAAGCTTGCTGAGATGGCAATATAGACGGGAGTACCCAAGGGGCTGTCAGTGACTCCATGGCTAGGCTGTTATAGTGCCTGAGGAGTTTACACTTGATATTTAGTTGGTGAAATCTACATATAGGACTCAGAGCAAATTTGGAGCCAATAACGTGCCCTGCTTCTTAGCCGTGTGCCATGAGGCTGGTACTCATGCTTTTGAGCCATTGCAGGACAGCTTGACACCTGGCAGCAGCATCTTCACTTCTGATTAAGGATGACTTTTATTTGGAAAAATAAAGAAGAAGTGAATTGTGGTTTTGTGGGGATTTCAGAGTTGTTTTTCTATGGTTTTCCCCCAGTCAGGTTTTTCCTGATATTGCTAAAATCACCCATATTCATAGGAGAAAGATTCTTTCTTTGCACTTCAAATTTCTTTAGGCCAGTGTTTCCCAAACTTGGGACGCCGCTTGTCAGGGAAAGCCCCTGGCAGGCTGGGCCAGTTTGTTTACCTGCCGCGTCACGTCCGCAGGTTCTGCTGCTCGCGGCTCCCATTGGCTGCGGTTCGCTGCTCCAAGCCAATGGGGGCTGCGGGAAGGGTGGCCAGCACATCCCTCGGCACGCACCGCTTCCCACAGCCCCCACTGGCCTGCAGCAGCAAACCGCAGCCAGTGGGAGCTGCGATTGGCCGAAGCTGCGGAGACGGCAGGTAAACAAACCAGCCTGGCCCACCAGGGGCTTTCCCTAAACAAGCGGTGCCCCAAGTTTGGGAAACACTGCTTTAGGCTATAACTCTTTTCCCTTCAAAGCTATGGGTTAGCATGGATCAGAACAAAATCTCTTTCCTTGGTTTTGATAATGCTGACTCTTTTTTTTCATCCTTTTTGTTGTCTAACAAAGAAGCATCTGAGTTGGACAATGGAGAATAATTCTCTGATGCTTTGCTGCCAGAATTTCAAGTAGCAGTTGTTGTTTTAAATCAGGAGACAGCCTCTGCCTTCTTTAAATAGGATTAGTTATCCTAAAACTGAGGTAAATTGAAATATTTGTACTGGCACAGGTAGGTTGGTAGGTAGGGTGTATGTGTGTGTGTATATATGTATATCTATTCCATTAAAAAAACCTCTCTGCATTGAATTGTGATCATTCTGACTTATTTTTATATATTAGGCTGAGTTCTGTATTTTGGGGGGCTACTAGTAAAATGATACTGGTTGGCAGATTTAGGATTATGTTTTTCACAAACACAAAACCTGCAGTTTGTTATAAGCAGCAAATCAGAAGTTCATAGTAAAAAGGGCTTCTCAGTAGGGATATGGAAAATAAAATTGTTTCTAATAAAATATGAATGGAATCTGCATAAACTTCAGCCCTTCTCCAAACCAAATGATGGAAGTTTTTTAATCCATCTAGAAAAAGTATTCCTCTTTCTCTCTCTAGCAACAGATTCTCCTTTCCTCATCACCCTAAAAAGAAGTCTCTTCCACTTTTGGATCTCATCAGGGTCCAACAAGTAGCCTCTATTGACCCTGAATGAGTTGCTTCATTCAAATCTCAATCTCTCTCGGGCTTCTGTGACCCTCAGAGCTCCTCTATGCCAACTGGCAGAGAGCCCATTATAGTGTAACTCATATCAGGTCTGACACACGCATTACCCCAACACACCGTTGTCATACTATGTGCCTAAATGGTGTCATATAAGGTATCGTATGTAAACTGGTAACATCATTGCATGATGTATGTATGGGTTGTGTACAAAGAGTTATATGTATGTTGGAAATCAGTTCTTAAAACATAGTTGAGAGGTAGTGCATAAACCCAACCTGCCCTAGACAAAGGAATGTGTATTCGCCTGTCTGACTGGCTTGATTACAGGCAGAGGACAATGAAAGTATATTTCCATACAAGGTAAGCAAAGCACTCAAGCTAACATGCAGGGGAGAAGACTGTTTAGTGATCACTGAAGAACAGATTGCTGAATAACAGAAGCTGTACCCCAGGAAGTCTTTCTGGTTCTTGAGGCAGAGATAATGGACTTGGGTAACATAAGGGGAGCAAAAAGACATTTTAGTTATCCATCACTTAGGGGACTTTGGGTACAGCACCTTCTGAGCCTGTGAAAGTTGGATCCCCTACCCTGGGGTACTGGAGATGCTGGTAACTTGATGCAAGTCAGAAAACTGCTTAGGCAAAGATTGTAGCTTGCTAAAATTAAGTTTTAGTCACTAGAAAGCATGTTTTGTTTTGTTTTGTAACCATACCGGTCTCTTTTTCTCTCACTTTGTATCACTTAAAATCTTGGTTCTCTATTAAACTTATTCTTAGTTTTACTATAAACCATCTCAGTGCTGTTTTATTGAAATAAGGGCTTGTCTTCATTTATAATGCTGCAGCACTGCAGCTCTTCAGTGAATGGCATGGGATGGGTTGGGTTAGGTTGGTTTATCTGCATCACTTAGGGGTGTGGATTTTTCTCACCCTTGAGCCACACAGTTATATCGACCTAATTTCCTAGTGCAGACCAGACCTAAGTGAGAGTCCTCAACTAAACTAGTGTATGCTCTTTGGAGGCAGTGAACTCAGTAATTTCTGCGTGTACAGTGTGAGAGACTAGGTACTGCAGGGAGACGTCTCTGGGGAACTCAGGAACAGGGGTTCATTGATTGTTACCTGTAAGGCCAAGTTTAGACTGGAAGAGTCTCAAGGAGTTTGGTGGCAAGGCAGACAGGCTGCAGTGTCAGGAAGCTGACACACAGATTAGCAGCAGCAAAGCTCTCACTTGCTGAAGCTGAGAGGTAACACAGTGGCTCACAGTTCTGGGTCCTGAGCAAAACTTCACAGCTTCCTGTCTCAGAGGTATCCCAGAATACCTCTGACCTAAGCAGCCTCAAAACACAATAACTAATTTATTTGACCAGCTGCCAGGGTTCTCAACATTGACACTACTGGGCCTCTGGCTCCATGGAAGAAGATCAAAAGGGTGAGGGGAGCTGTTTGAGTTTACCCACTGTTGCTTCCTTTCAAACAGCTTGGGAAAGCACTCAGACTTCCAGGGCTTAGCCAGACCAAACCTCAAAACCTTCTGGAGGCCTGCCCAGCACTACACTGTGACAGTGTCAAACTATAAAATGTATGTGGAAAAACTGTGTTTTCCCTTCCCCATGTGAAATGTTTATGCTCATTAAAGGGACCAGACTGACAACACTGGAAACTATTTAACTACAGAACAGGTACAGCAAAGTTGGCGCCAGCAGCAGCAAGAGTGTTGATACTGCCCAGACAAGGAGCCACAACTTTGATCTGACAGAACTACCACATGGGGGTGAGAGAAAGTAGTTCAGGAAAATGTTTTTAATTGGAATGCACATTACTCTGCATGTTCTAATACAGCTTCGCTTGATCAACATCTTGATGTAAAGTTACTATCATGACATCAGAAGTCATCATCATCATAGCTTGTCTCTCCAAGACTGCAGCCAAGATCTGGTCTTGTCACTTATCTCGACTAGTTCTTCAGCAATACAGGATATTGATGGGGGCACTGCATCAAGCAGCATTCAAGTGTTTGTCGAGGCTCTCTACATTCATATGTGAGGTCATTCATCATATTCATCACCACCACTCTTTGCCACCCCAGCTCTCGCTCAATTTCGGGAGCCTCGGTGTTTTCATTTTGAGGTCAGTGCCTGGAGGGAGTCGTTCTGAAGGAACCAGGTTCTTCAAGATTATGGCCATTTCCCACCATTCCATGATGGTATTTTGGAGTAAAGTATTTTCAGAGGCAAAGCTCCTTCTGGACTTCAGCCTCTTGAGTGGTTGAATGTGTCCATGCAGAGGATATCTTGGGTCATGCACCTGTTTTTGTAGCTTCTTTTTACAGAAGGCATCATCTCCCTGGTAGCGCTGCAGTCTCGGTGAGGCAGTACACCAACAGTGTAGGGAACCAGTTTCAAATGATCCTCCAGGATTGAGTTCAGTATCGACTTTGCATGCAAGGTTCTAGCTAGACCATCCTGGGGCACAGTACTCCACAGCAGAATGACATAGGGCAAAAATAGTTGCTCAGTGTGTTTTGAAGTCAGCTCCCCATTTTGTGTTGGCCACTTTCTAGAGTATGCAGTTCCTGGAGTTCACTTTCTTTTTCAGCTTCTTGATATGCTCTTTGAATATCAGCATTCTGTCTAATGTGACCTCGAGGGACACCAGATATTCCTGGTTAGAACTCCATGTTTTTTGCTAATGAGAAATAACACAAAGTGAAACCAAAATCCTATTAAATTAAAAAAAATGAAGAACTTACTCGGCAGCAACAGCTCCAGTACCACGGGGCTGGGCCCAGCTCCCCACTCCAGGCATTGCAACACTGCTCAGGTCTGGCCTATCTGTTGCTTGATTATGATGTGGATAGAATGTCCAGGCCAAATTTGAGTGAGTGGCATTGCAACCTGGTGCACAGGATCAGAGCGCCACTCACTCAAATTTGGCCAGTCTACCCCACTCCCCCACCATGATGGGGAGTGGCGCCAAGCCAAACCTGAGCAGCACTGCAATCCCATGCACCAGGTTGCAATGCCCAGAGTGGTGAACCAGATCCAGCCCCACTGAACAGGAACTTCAGGCTGCCAATTTTGGTTGGACATATTCCTGGAGGTTTCATCACATGACATAATCTTTAATTAAAGATTAATCTTTAATTACTGGAGGCTCCAGAACAATTCTGGAGATCTGGCAACCATACAGGAGCTGTTACTGTGGGGTGAGTGCAGCATGGGCTCACTTTGCAAGCTGTCCCCCCTACATCTCCCTGGGCGTCCCACAACCAAAATGAAAATAAAATGAAATTCCAAAAAAATTAGATGAAAAATAATAATAAAATAATAATAATAATAATTAATAATAATAAATCACAGGTCTCTATTCATAGTACTCAAGGACTGTACCATCCCACGATATCTGGAGGTTTTGGTTGGCCTGATGGTGTTTCAGATGAAGGCACATGCTTGCGTCTTGCACTGAGACAACAGAAATAGATAACACACACAAGGTGTCAAAACAAGATGTTTATCTTGGTTACATTAATGGAAGGACAGAGTAATTCCACAGGCGTATATTCTTTTCCTCCTTATTTTTACGGGTATAAATGAGAAGCTGCAGAATCTGGCTCCAGAAATTTGTAAGTAAGTTTCCGTCTTGTTTTTGACAGCAATTTTAACATCAGAAAAATATCTTTGCTTTGTAAAGCAATTTTATTCCTGTTGTCAAGCCAATAGTAACACCAGATGGAAACTCATTTAAAATTCTTACACACTTAGCTCTCTTACTGAGAGATGGCTGCTGCCACCAACAATACAGTCAGAAAAATCCACAGGAAAACTGTAACTGACTACAAAATAACTTACATTGGATCAAATGATTGGCAACTGTGATTAGATCACTGATAATTAAATATCAGTCTTAAATGCCTGTCTGTTTAGATTACAAGATTAAATATAAAATAGTGAAAAGAAGCCAAAAAGCTCAAAGACGCCTAATGACACGAGTCAAGACAGGTAAATCAACTCTGTTACAATATACTGTCCTTGTGCATCATGCGAGCCAACACAGAGGGACTATAAAACCTGCAGGTTTCACCAGCTGGGAATTCCTACAGTTTGTGGTGGACGGCAACAGAACCAGCTTAGCAGCTCTACATCACCTTGGGGGCATAGCCTGGAGTAGGAAAAAGGATGGAGAATCTCTATGATCCAGATATTCTCAGCCTCTGAAATGGCCTATTAGGGTCATAAGAAGCCAGCCTTAAATCAGAATAGCCCTGAGACTGGCCCTTGCCCAGCCCCAGAATCAAAGAGCTACAGAGGCATTATGAAGCCATCTTTGCCCCTTTCTTGCATCCTGAAAATTGGGCCCAGGAAGATGAGAGTCATGTTCACAGATACAAGGAACAGCAGAAGCTTTTAAGCGCTTTTAAATTCTAGTATGTATCCATACACTGTTTCATTTCTTACTAGTTGTAGAAATGTCACGCTGTTCCTCAGCTGCAACTCTTATCTTCTTGTCATGATGCATGTCATAAGACTACATTTCTTGTTGGAATTATTAAAATAGCAATCTCTCAGAGAAGCCATTCATATCAACAGTGGTTGTCCTTAAATTCTTCCCAGTTTAACCTCAGTAACGTTAAAATCAGTAACGGCAAATTCCTACATTAAGTATAGATAATAATATAAACAAAGCACCAAGAATGATGGATACCTTACTTACCTCTCTCCCTCTCTGAGGATTTGTAATGTTATTTATATAATGAAGGCAACTTTAAAGTTTAAAGATGAGCACTTATTTCAAATAAGTGTTTTTTCTGTAGTTATCAAAAAGAAAAAAAATCATGGAAGCTTTCCCTTAAATAGGGATAAAATTATAAGCATGTCTATTATTGAACAAAACACAGTCCATCCTCTACCTGTCTGTGTTACATGCAATTATTTATTATTTTTTACTGTGCTAAGAGATTTATTTGTGATATCCTGTTTAATTTTACGCACATAGTAACAGAATAAGATTCAGATCAATACTGTATTACATTCTAACCAAACCCTGTAAAGTCATATGTGTTTTCCTATGTCCTTATACACACCTTTCAAAAGGTAAGGTATACAGAAAAAGAAATGTGAAAAGTCTTTCCAAACAGTAACATTAATGAGGGGAATAAAATTCACAGAGTTAGTACTTTCAGCAGGCATAAGACTCAGAGATTCTAGAAGGGTATAACATTCTGGTTAATAAGTAGACACAGCTAATTAATTTGGAAAGAATGGCAGCTATTCTACTACAATATATAATCAAACTGCAGCTTTAAAATAACCTCTCATTTAACTGGCTCCACTATAACTTGTATTTACAATAAACACTATAAAGTCAGCACAGCAGATCAGGTCTTCAGTTATCTGATCTGTGTAAACTGTAATTTGCTTTAGAACACAGGTTTTCCATAAAGTCTTTCCTCTTGCTACATAATAGGTGCCTCTGGATTAATTCCTGAAAAGACAGCTCAACATAATGGCTTTATTTTGTAAAAGAATCACCCAGTTTCAAACAAAGTATCATACGGTTTCTATTAGCTTTTAAAAAGCTGAATGGTAGAGCAAAATAAAAAACAACAATTGTGCCTCTTTATGATGTACAAAACGTGGCTTTTTTAACACAAGAAACACCAGGTCTTTACTTCCCACTCTTTGCTAGAGAACCTTGGTATTTTCAGGGCACCCCATATGTGAAGCCTCCGAGCCTCCATCTAGCCCTCAGCATGAAGGGAATGAGAATTGCAGTCAGACTGCAAGAACATGTGACATCACCTTTCACGAATTCCAAAGCTGAAAGGGGCGTTGAACAGAAAGAGGACAGAAAAATATATTTTTAAACCATATACACATCTTTATACTTTACAAAAGAAGAAATAAAGGAGCAAAACCATTTTTTGTTGATGTTGTAATTCACCTTTAAAGGGATATAAGGTTCAAGGGAATTGTAATGGAGCCTAGTTCAGTCACTATTTTATTAATGCTATTGTGAGTAAATACTTGCAGTGTTGAACACGAGATCTGCAATGCTCACTTTATAGCTGTCCTCACTTATAAAAAGGGCACTGATATCCAAGGCTGAAGACTAACTTGCTGAACTGTCAGGGCAATTAATCCACAATTCAATACAGCTCCTTTTATGATCCATAAGATCATAAACCTGGAAATCCTGGGCACCCCATCATCTCAGGCATTGGCAGGATTGTCTGGCTATGTAGACTCCCTCCTCAGGCCCTATGCTACCAGCATTCCCAGCTACCTTCGAGACACCACTGACTTCCTGAGGAAACTACAATCCATCGGTGATCTTCCTGATAACACCATCCTGGCCACTATGGATGTAGAAGCCCTCTACACCAACATTCCACACAAAGATGGACTACAAGCCGTCAAGAACACTATCCCCGATAATGTCACAGCTAACCTGGTGGCTGAACTTTGTGACTTTGTCCTTACCCATAACTATTTTACGTTTGGGGACAATGTATACCTTCAAATCAGTGGCACTGCTATGGGTACCCGCATGGTCCCACAGTATGCCAACATTTTTATGGCTGACTTAGAACAACGCTTTCTCAGCTCTCGTCCCCTAACGCCCCTACTATACTTGCGCTATATTGATGACATCTTCATCATCTGGACCCATGGAAAAGAAGCCCTTGAGGAATTCCACCATGATTTCAACAATTTCCATCCCACCATCAACCTCAGCCTGGTTCAGTCCACACAAGAGATCCACTTCCTGGACACTACAGTGCTAATAAACGATGGTCACATAAACACCACCCTATACCGGAAACCTACTGACCGCTATTCCTACCTACATGCTTCCAGCTTTCACCCTGACCACACCACACGATCCATCGTCTACAGCCAAGCGCTGCAATACAACCGCATTTGCTCCAACCCCTCAGACAGAGACATACACCTACAAGATCTCTATCAAACATTCTTAAAACTACAATACCCACCTGCGGAAGTGAAGAAACAGATTGATAGATCCAGAAGAGTTCCGAGAAGTCACCTACTACAGGACAGGCCTAACAAAGAAAATAACAGAACGCCACTAGCCGTCACCTTCACACTCAATTCTGAGTCGTGCCTACAAACCTTCAATTTTTGCTGATAAACTAAACCAGTTCCCCAAGTGACATGGGCCCTCTTCAAGTGTAGGTCTACCAGCACAAGCCTGTGTGGATGCAGAAGCACCTGTACCAGTATAAACAGTCCTCCAGCAACAAACCCACTATTCAACTGTCCCCACAGCAGTGACCATTCTGGTCAAATTTTTGACCTATGCTACCCAAGGGTCAGAGACACTGGAAACTCGCTGTCCATTTAAAATTTCAACCATGTTTTGGAAATGCATCTTTTCCTGCTAGTCCACTTTTGCAAGCACACCTGTACAGGAATGACTCCACCACGCCCTTGTGCTGCTGCATGGTCTAAGAGAGAGGGCCTAGATTTCCTCAACCTGTGGTGAAGGAATTGGTGCAGAAACAGCTACAGAATTCCCACAGGAATAACAATGGATATGAGGGAACTGGGAAGGGCATGAAAGCCCAGGGATACGCCAGGGACAAGGACCAACATCACAATTGGTACTGCAACCCATTAATATCAATAGGATGGGTCCAGGAAAAGAGTCCCTGCTTTCAGCTTTTCAAAAAGTCCAGTGTTTCTAAAGATGTGAACATCATGCACCTTCACTGACCAACTCTCATTAATGTCAGCGAAGCGTCCCCGGCCATCCACCAGTGTGCTTGCCTAACCATGGAGATGTACCCCTTTCAGTTTATGTACTCAGAGACAAGGCACGGTATGGAAGAAATTTCCATCCATCACCCCACCACAGTTAGGGAAGCCCAATTCATCGACTCCATTTATTATTTCCTATACACCACCTACCATGGCCAGCAGAACACGCTTAATTGCCTTGCACACCTGGATGACAACAGCTCCACCACAGATTTTTCCAACCCTAAACTGATTGCCCAGTGACCAACAGCAATCCGGACCAGCAAGTTTCCAGAGAGCAATCACCACCTATTTCTCCACTGTCAGAACAGCTCTCCTCTTGGTGTCTGTGTGCTGCAAAGCTCAGGTAAACTGCACAGTTGGTCAGTAAATACTGGCACCAGTTGGTCTGCTTCATTCACTATCTCTATCTTCCACTCATCCTCACTATCCCAACTATACATGCAGCCGTTGCGGTTCCACAAATACAAAAGAATCCGTTCCCCATCCCTTAAAATGGACAAGGCAGCTCTGCTGATCGGTACAGCACCCACATTCCCGGCAGCAAGAAGGAAAAACGGCATTAAAAAAAGTAGATTATAAAATGGAATGGAGGGATTTGTGGGAGCTGGAGGTCAAATTCCCACAAATCCCTGAGAAGAGTGATGGTATTTCACATTATATGGTGGCAGCCTCCAATATGCTGCAAAGTTTTCAACAAGGTAGTGGACCAGATGGTGCAGAGGACACAGGGATGCCTACCCACAATACCGTGCATTCAGCTGCCTCAGCAGTAGCAGAAGAAAACCACTCCCACAGCAAGGCTCCACTGATTTGTTATGGATGAGGAGGAAAACAAACAAGGTGATGGAGGAGGAAGACACAGAATGCATGTCTGACCCTGCCCTGGGGTAACCTACTCTCTGAGGAATTCTGAGGCTGGGTGACAGAACACAGAAGAGGAATGGGTTTAGTAATGGAAGGAGAGAAGAAAGGAATAAAGGAATGGAAGGGGAAACAAGGAAGAAAAAAGATTCATTACCATAGGAAAGTGAATTTTATAAAACTGATTTACGCCATGGTTTGGTTTTTATTTTATTAATATTTTTTTTATTTATTAGCACAGTAGGCTTCTCTGACTAAGTTTGTGCGGAAGCCCCTATGTTATATTTATAGCGCTATCTGCTCTGTATCCTGGGTTTAAAACATGAGCTGTCTTGGCACATACCTACATTTTTATTATTCATTTTGGTTTTCTTTTTCCTCTCCTAAGCAATTTTAACTCTGCTCTGGAGCAGATGCTGGAACTGTTACACAAGGTGGAATTACTCCCTTTCTTTTCAATCAGTAATTTCCCTCTTCCCCTTCTCTGCTTGTTTTGGACAGACACCCAGTGGGAGGGTCTTGTCTCTTATTTTGCTCACACTTCAAGGATGGCAGATAAAAAGAGAATATAAGCACCATGCTTGCAGAATTTCTTGAGCATGTCACTTCCCCCATCTGTGCCTCTCTTCCCTTCCCTTCCCTCCCTTTGTCTTATCTATTTAGAGTCAACTGTCAGCTCTTGGGGCAGGGACGGTCTCTTATTATGTGGGTGAACCGGCTAAAACGCTCAGCACTAGCTTAACTCTGCTCCCACTGAAGTCAATAAGTTTTACCATTAGTGTGGAAGAGAGTAAACTTAGGCTAGTACCCAACGCTTCTGAAAGTCCCATCCATGTATGAATGCTGCCGAACACGAGGGGCCCTGATCTCAATTAGGACCGCTAGGTGCTACTGTAATACAAATGACTGAAAATAATGTACCATACCAATGTTTGACAGGTTTCAGAGTGGTAGCCGTGTTAGTCTGTATCAGAAAAAAAAAAAAAAAGAGGAGTATTTGTGGCACCTTAGAGACTAACAAATTTATTTGGGCATAAGCTTTCGTGGGCTAAAACCCACTTCATCGGATGCATGCAGTGGAAAATACAGTAGGAAGATATATATACACAGAGAACATGAAAAAAAGGGTGTTGTCATACCAATTATAATGAGACCAATTAATTAAGGTTGGCTATTATCAGCAAGAGGAAAAAAAACCTTTTGGAGTGACAATCAGGATGGCTCATTTCAAGAACTGGAATTAATTTGCAAACTGGACACCATTAAATTAGGCTTGAATAAAGACTGGGAGTGGATGGGTCATTACGCAAAGTAAAAACTATTTCCCCATGCTAATTTTTCCCCCTACAGTTACTCACACCTTCTCGTCAACTGTATGAAATGGGCCATCCTGATTATCACTACAAAAGGTTTTTTTTCTCCTGCTGATAATAGCCACCTTAATTAATTGGTCTCATTACAGCTGGTATGGCAACACCCATTTTTTTCATGTTCTCTGTGTATATATATCTTCCTACTGTATTTTCCACTGCATACATCCGATGAAGTGGGTTTTAGCCCACAAAAGCTTATGCCCAAATAAATTGGTTAGTCTCTAAGGTGCCACAAGTACTCCACATTTTTTCACCAATGTTTGAGTTTCCCTGTGAAAATTGTACCCCTCTTATTATTGGCTCATTAATACACTTCTGGAGAGTGATATGTAGCCTTTTAAATGCAAAAGATTGGCAAGGCAACATATTTAAAATTTCCACAGAAAGATATCCTCAGAACCCCATAAAAATCACCAGCCTTCCAAACCAAATTTACTCTGGGCCAGATTCGGCCACTCTTGCTCACAATAAGTGGTACCTTACTCCATGAGCAATCCCACTGAAAGAAGTGGGATTAATTGCAAAGTAAGGTACTACTCATGTGAGTATAGGAGACTGAATATGGTCTACTGTTTACTTACTTTTGCTGTAAACAGAGTAATACTATTTAAATTCACTGCTAGCTTTTAAATTTACAGCAGTTTTCTTTTATAGATTTTCTATCCAACTAATGTTTCTGCTTTTTAGCTGGGCAGTTCAACAGTACTATACTTGATTAAATATATGAACTGCTTCTTTTAACACTGCGTTGTATGCTACAAGAAATCACTCAAGCATATATACATAACACACAAAGACTCCGGATGGTGCAATTCTAATTGCCCCACACCATAAAATCACCCCTAATAAAGTCCTGGAAAAACAGTTGTGGCTCGCAATTCTGATGGAGTGAGGGTGTAATTACACACTATTCAACAGCTCCAACTAACATATAACAGACTTCAGTACATGAAAAATTAAAGCCAGATGTTTTAATTAACCACAGAAAACCCAAGCTTTAACTAAAAAATGTAAGAATGCAGTTATTCATGGAAAACCACAAGAATGCTTTGGTATATTGTTCTCTACAAATGCTTTGAATTTTGAGGTTGTGTATCACTGCCCACAAAATCTCCTGCTGAAAATGGAAACAAGTGGAAGCAATGGACCCTGTGTGCTTGTAACTGGCATTAAAATAAAAAATTGAATAGTTCATATGGTTCTTGTACATTCACATTGTATCATCCATCTAGTGACTAGATATGCAGAATCACAGAAATTTTCCAAGAAAATTAATTTCAAAACATACCAGTATGATCTAGGATAAAATTAGGATTACTGCAGCACTGCTGTGAACTACTGCAATATGGTGTGGATACTGTCAGAAAAGATTTTAAAATTGGTTACAAAATTATAGAAATATGCCTATAACCTTGCCCTTGTTACTAAAGAAGGCCCAATTTTCAAGTATAATAACTTTATCTTATAACACATTGCCCCAGTCTCACTTTTGGACATTCAGATCATCCATTAGACACAAATACAGATACACAAATGGCAGTTAGGTGCCCAACTCCGCTTTGTGCGAGTTCTGGGAGTAAACTCCATGGAGCTGCTTTGTTTCAGCTGCACTGAGCAAGGTCCCAGTTCCACAACCATCCATCCATAAATTTGGACAGAACACAGGCAAAGCAGCAACTACAAAATACCCTTTGGTCTAGGAAGTGATCTAGAACACGATGGGTTCTAGTCTCAGGTCTTCTCCTGACTGGCCTTAATAATTCTCAATACTTCCCTGTCACTGATCAAGACCTTTTACCTTAAGAAGCAGACAAGTATTATTCCCCCACTTTTACAGCTGAAGTAGCTGAGAGGTTAGCATTCAGGTCTTATCCATTTAGCCACAAGGCTTTTCAGAATGAATGTGCCAAACAAATCTATATGCTTAGCTGCAACACCTAACAGCTAGACAACACTCTTCTCCGCAATCTGGAACCAAAACGGCTAGGACTATAACAGGGTTTAAAAGAGAACTGGATACATTCATGGAGGTTAAGTCCATTAATGGCTATTAGCCAGGATGGGTAAGAAATGGTGTCCCTAGCCTCTGTTTGTCAGAGGGTGGAGATGGATGGCAGGAGAGAGATCACTAGATCATTACCTGCTAGGTTCACTCCCTCTGGGGCTCCTGGCATTGGCCACTGTCATTAGACAGGATACTGGGCTAGATGGACCTGTGGTCTGACCCAGTATGGCCATTCTTATGTTCAAACCAGGAATAAAACTCACGAATCCTGATTCCAACATTCGTCTGCTGTCCAATAAATTATGCATAATCTATTGGTCCCATACAACGGAATTTCTTTTTTTCCCCATTTTGCTTTTTTAAAACCCTAGGAAACTAGACACAAAACAATTGTTAAAAATAATGTCACGGTTGGAAAGTCTAGCACTAAAAAGTTAAGAAATGTTAGAAATAAGAATGCCTGTGCAACATTAAGGGCAGACACTGAACAAGGTAGAGGGTTACAGGAAGAGAAAGGCTTCTTGTGTTTAAGGCACAAAGCTCAGTTCCAGAAGAAGTGGATTCTATTCCTGGCTCTGCCACTTACTGCAGCAGGGCAAAATTAAGATGGCACAGGCAATTTTAATTCTGGCTTTCCTAACTTTTCAGTGCTTGAGTTTGCAACCATAACTGTTTAACGTTATTTTTTGCATGTAACATAGATTAGGGTTGCCAGGCATCTGGTTTTCTACCAGAACGCCCAGTCGAAAAGGGACTCTGGTGACTCCGGTCAGCACTGCTGTCCGGGCTGCTAAAAGTGCAGTCGACAGCACAGTGGGCCTAAGGCAGGCTCCCTGCTTGCTCTGGCTCAGTGAGGCTCCCAGAACTCAGATGACATGTCCAGCTCCAAAATGCAGGGGTGGCTGTGGGACTCTGCATGCTGCTCCCATCCCAAACACTGGCTCCACAGTTCCCATTGGCCAGGAAGCACAGCCAATGGGAGCTGCAGAGGCAGTATCTCGGGGTGGTGCCTGTGGGCGCAGGCAGTGTGCAGAGCTACCTGACTGCACCTCCATCTAGGAGCCATGTTGTCTGCTTCCGGGATCCGCTCGGAGCCAGGGAAGGCAGGGAGCCTGCCTTAGGCCCACTGTGCTGCTGACTGGGTGCTGCCTGAAGTAACCACCACCAGAGCCCAAACCCCGATTCCCCTCCCCGACCCCAACTCCCTGCCTCAGCCATAAGCCCCATCCCATACCTAAACTCCCTCCCGGAGCCCACACCCCCTCCTACACTGCCCCAGCCCAGAGCCTCCTCCCACACTCCCAACCCCTTGACCCTAGCCCAGAGCTCCCTCCTGCACCCCAAACCTCGCATCCCCGGCTCCACCCCAGAGCCCACACCCCCAGCCGGAGCTCTCATCCTCTCCTGCACCACAACCCCCTGCCCCAGCCGGAGCCCACTTCTGCACTCTGAAACCCTCATTTCTGGCCTCACCCCAGAGCCTGCAACCCTAGTCGGAGCCCTCACCCCCTCCTACTCCCCAACCTCCTGCCCCAGCCTGGTGAAAGTGAGGGATACTGGGGGGAAAGTTAATAATGTGGTGGTGTGGGGGTCTCTGAACTTTTAGTTCACAGATTTACCATAGAAAACTTGAAAGGCCTCCTTTCTAATTGCTTAAATCTAACCAGCAACTACATGTACCACACAAGCCAGGTAATTCTACTTGCTAAACAATATAACCTTTTGAAATGGTGTTGCATGTGCAACAATTGAGGGGGGTTTTTTAAACTTGAAAACACCCTCAATTTCTGCCACCCACGAACAAGTCTGATTCAGGCACTTTATGAATTTGCATCTTTTACCAGTTTGTTTTTTAAATACGACATTATTTAGACATCTAAAAGCACTAAAAGAATGAGGTGGGAGACTTCGTTGTTTTAAGACACTTTTCTGCAATTCTGTTTCTGTTCCTATGACTCGGGCACACCCAGGAATGGATTGTTCACAGGCTTTATATAAATTTCCTCCCAGTCCTAACTCTACTGTATGCCAAGTATCAGCCCAAAGCAGATTTTTATCTCAGAAATATAAACTCAGGGTCACAATTTTTAATGGAAGGCCTTACAGACCTCTAGCTATAGCAACACAAAGTGAACAACATTACAGTACAGTAAACAGCAGCACTTCTGTGTCTACTGGCCATCAAAGGGATTGTGCTGGGGGGGGAGGCATACACTGTAGACATTAGACAGCTGAACCTGTTTTCACAGGTGCTAACCTTCTCTAAATATCCTGGGTTTTGTTTTAAATATGTGAGTGCAAGTAAGGTACTAACAACAGTGGACTGAGTAAGGCACACAGTGTGGTCAAGTATTATGTAACCTTCTCCACATACCTTTGCCAATGCTTAGTCCTGACCTGAAATAGGCCAAGTTATTTAGACCTCAGGCATCTATTGAGCAGAAACTGCCATAAGTGCCAAATTCTTTTTATTTCTCTGCTATGTGATATATTTGTACTAAATGTGATCTTTTTTGGAGATAAATCGCAGTTGCCACTGAGGCATATTTTAAAGTGTGTATGCAGGGAGTATGTTATGTGACACTTGTTAAAACAGGAATGACAGTGCAAGAGTGATGGGAGATAATTATTAGTCATATGTATTATTGTGTAACCTGGAGGTCCTAACTGAGATCAGAGCCTGTCAAGGTTCCTCCCCCACTCTGAACTCTAGGGTACAGATGTGGGGACCTGCATGAAAAACCTCCTAAGCTTATCTTTACCAGCTTAGGTCAAAACTTCCCCAAGGTACAAAATATTCCACCCGTTGTCCTTGGACTGGCCGCTACCACCACCAAACTAATACTGGTTACTGGGGAAGAGCTGTTTGGACGCGTCCTTCCCCCCAAAATACTTCCCAAAACCTTGCACCCCACTTCCTGGACAAGGTTTGATAAAAAGCCTCACCAATTTGCCTAGGTGACTACAGACCCAGACCCTTGGATCTTAAGAACAATGAACAATCCTCCCAACACTTGCACCCCCCCTTTCCTGGGAAATGTTGGATAAAAAGCCTCACCAATTTGCATAGGTGACCACAGACCCAAACCCTTGGATCTGAGAACAATGAAAAAGCATTCAGTTTCTTACAAGACGACTTTTAATAAAAATAGAAGTAAATAGAAATGAAGAAATCCCCCCTGTAAAATCAGGATGGTAGATATCTTACAGGGTAATTAGATTCAAAAACATAGAGAACCCCTCTAGGCAAAACCTTAAGTTACAAAAAAAGATACACAGACAGAAATAGTTATTCTATTCAGCACAATTCTTTTCTCAGCCATTTAAAGAAATCATAATCTAACACATACCTAGCTAGATTACTTACTAAAAGTTCTAAGACTCCACTCCTGGTCTATCCCCGACAAAGACCAGCATATAGACAGACACACAGACCCTTTGTTTCTCTCCCTCCTCCCAGCTTTTGAAAGTATCTTGTCTCTCATTGGTCATTTTGGTCAGGTGCCAGCGAGGTTACCTTTAGCTTCTTAACCCTTTACAGGTGAGAGAAGCTTTCCCCTGGCCAGGAAGGATTTCAAAGGGGTTTACCCTTCCCTTTATATTTATGACAGAGCCCCATTGTGCTAACCACTGTACAAATGCATACAAACTCTGACTCCACAGAGTTTATGATCTAAATACACAAAAGACAAAAAGAGCAAGAGGGGAAACAGGCACAAAAGAATAGAAGTGCCCATCACTACAGAGACGAAAATAAAATACCCGAGTGAAATCCTGACCCCATGGAAATCAATTGGAATTTTACCATTGACTAGGGTGACCAGATGCCCCGATTTTATAGGGACAGTCCCGCTTTTTGGGTCTTTTTCTTATATAGGCTCCTATTATCCCCATCCCAATTTTTCACACTTCCTGTCTGGTGACCCTACCATTGACTTAAAATGGAACCAGGATTTCACCCCAGGTTTCTTGGGTCCTACACCAATGCTCTATCCACTGCACCATGCTGCCTCTCAATTCTTACATTTTAAACCTTAAAAATAATTTACAGGATGGTAGGTGTAAAAAGGAAAGTTTTCCATTAAAAGCTAGCATTCTCAGGAAAATGTACTAGACCAAATTCAGCCCTTGCACTAAGCAGACGCAGGTCCAAGGTAATTACTGCTTGCTTCCACCAGTGCTGAATTCAACCCATTGTTTGTGAATGCAGTACAACAATGCAGTACAATCCTGTTACAATCACACCCAGTCCCAGCTATGTGTGTTTCTATCCAGATTTTAAAATTAAGTCAGGAAAATGGCTTGCTTACATTATTGTATTCGTATATTGTTGTCAGGAATCAGCTCCCTTCCTTAAGATTTTATAATCCAAGTAAAAGATAAAATAGGAAGCAATCTGAAAAATTATATTTGTTATTTATTTAACCAACTACCTGGCCTAACAGCAACTTTTTACTGCTTAGCCCTTTCCTTATATTTTCTGTCTCTCCATCTCTCCATTGTTAAAATTTTGCCTATTTTTTCATATCTCCCTTCCCCCTCATTTCGCTATATGTTGGCTATAGTTTTTAAACCTGAGTGCTATCCATAAATTTGTTGCTCCTTGTGTACAACCTTGTGTAAGGTTTGTGGATACTTAGCACTTCTGAAAGTCAGGACACTTCCATTTAAGAGACTATGCATGGATTTAAGAGCCTAAGTTTAGGTTTGAAAATTTGGGCTGAAAGCTTTTCACAGCAAGGACCAGTCTGTAAGTCTCTTAGTCCCTTTCAGTTCAGCATATACCACAAACAAGATACTCCATTTCCTGCAAGCTCCCTCACAGAGCACCACATGACATGCTTGTCATTTAATAATAGTTTGTAAAACTACATCAAAGAGCAAGGAAAATAGCGCCACCATGCCTCAATGGAACTCAGCCCCCTTTGCCAGTCCTCAGTAAAAATCACGACAACTAACGATCAGAAGCACTAGATGCAGAGAGAGTTGAGCAGCATGGAAGAGAAAGAAGAAAAAAAAGCAGAAAAAGAAAAGTGGCTAAATCTTTAAAATTATGAGAGACAGGAATTGTACAAGTTCAGATTCACTTTAAACAAAAATATAAACAAAATCATGGAAACCAGGTTTTAAATAAATATGTAAATTCTCTTCTCCAAAATGATAATTTGCATTTACATTATGGAGTGAAAACAATGTGGATACCAAAGTCAGGAATTATTCAACTGCTGTTGAAAAAACTACCATGAAGTAATGTGCAAGCTGTTACTCGGATTACTCGTCTGTTGTAGTCCATTTTACCCACAAAATATTTTTAGGCTTGCTTACTTTTCTACATAGCCTGTCTCCTTCTGCTGACATTTTGAATGGCTATGATATGTAGCACAACAAGCAAACATAAAAATATCTTCTCTGTAAAATGGACACTGAATGATGGAATGATGCCACCAGAAAGGGTGTTCGCGTCATATTTCCAGCCAGAAGTGAATGGAAGTGGGAAGTACTGGAAATCTCACGAGAAAGCTAGTCAGTCTAATTTTGTTGACTCAAGCAATTTGGATAAATATCTGACTACAAATCAAGACCAAACCTCTGAAAACTCTGACGTTCATATGTGACAAAAACCATATGAGAGCTGTGACAGATACGTAAATTGTGTTTAAAATAGCTGAATTTTAGCCATTAACACACATCAAGCACACCTGTTCATCTGTGGGTGGGTTTTTTTGTTTGTTTAATAAAATTGGAAAACCCGAGTTCCTCAGGGCAGGCATTGTGTCTTCTTATGTTTGGAAAATGCCCAACCCATTGTGGGTGCTATTGGAAATAAATAATGTCGCAATCTTCAATACTCCAACTAAGAAGGATATAACCTTTACACACATGCACACAAATATCACCTTTTTTAGGTGGTAATCTATCTTCTAATAATTTACCCTGGGCTACTGAAGTTATAAAAATAAGCACTTTACAAATAAACCTTCAACTTTCAGCAACTGGTCAGAAAAGTAAAGTACAGCATCATATTTTATATATGCAATGACATGAACCATATCCAAGCGTTATGGAGTATAAAAGCATTCACAATTGTTCACTCAAAATCTATTTCACCCATCACACGATTTACACCCTGCAATTATCAAACAATTTAGTACCTTTGTTTTAATTGCAATGATTTACTTTTAAAGCTGCATGTACACACATTTTATATAAAGTTACAGTCAAGTAAAATGAAGTTCTGTTCCCATGTTTGAGTGATTACATTTGTGTATTTCTTGGCATAAAGTTGAATGGGGGAAGGGGGGAAAGAGGGAGACTAAATAAGCTATGGAGCTCACACAGGAACACGTCCAAGAAAAGCTCAGTTTAACAAGTGAAATATCAATTATTTTAGAAGCATTTCCTGCCCTCTGTCAATATTAAAAGAGAAAAGTTGACAGCTTTTCTTTATAATGAAAGTTGAATTTCTGCTGAAATATGATAAACACTATCATGGAGCGAGTCTGCCACTCTTACTCATGCTGAGTTGAACTTTACTGCACAAGCTGTCCTATAACAATCAATAGCTTACTCTCTAAGGCAGGTACTACTCAGTTAGTAAGCTATTGGCCTCTGGTGTGGTTACAATAACTTACTTACTAAGGCAGGTACTACTCAGTGAGTAAGCTATTGGCCTCTGGTGTGATTACAGTATTATAGGCATGGGGCAGATTCTGCTGAGTTACACTACAATTATTTTAATAATATTATATTGGTGTAACAGAGCAGAATTTGTCCAGTAGTGTTTCTCAGCCATAGAAATTGACAGTAGTTATTTTTCAATAATAATACAAACTTTTTGAAACTAAAGGATACCAAAAGTAAGTAGCAACCAAGCCAAGTGCCGTAAGATCCAGAACCACTGCAAACTGATTAAGCAACATGCCTTCATAGATCAGATGTACAAGAAATCTCAAATCATTCTTCATGCCAAGAAATAGTGAATTAGCTCAGTGCAAAGTTAATCTGAATCAGATCGCTCCAAGAATGTCAATAGCAGATGTCTGTAGGAGTCTGAACCCTGAAGATATGCTAGGCAAAAAACCCAAACAAACCAAAGAATCCACACCAGGGATTGGATATTTATATGGGTATCAAGAATATATAGTTAACTCTATATAATGACTACAAATAATTTGGAAGGGGTATTTAACCTCGTCCCCTGGAGTTAAACCAATCCTTAACTATTACAGATCAGATGGGACCTAATATGGCGGCAGATTATCCCACACCTATCTACTACAATGTTTTTGACCCTCTGAACCATTTGCCGCTGACCACTGTCAGAGACACTGGACTAGATGGATCTTGGACCTGATACAGTCCGGCAATTCCTATGCTCCTAAGTAATCTGCACCAGCCTATACCGGATTCAGATTACATCCCACTCCACACCAACTTGGCTGTGCTATCCAGTAAATTGGGAGGATGTGGAATCCAGCCTCCAACAACTCCTCACCCCTGCCTGCCCACACCTCACCTGTGCAGGAGAGAGTAGTACTACCCTGTGGAACTGCTCTCCCCATTGTGCTGTGGCCCACAAAACGGGTAGTCTGCTCCGGGGACCAGGAGTGCACCTTATGGTCCTTTGCTTTCCTGCATGGGCACATACAATGAATCTCAATCTGGCCCTTAGACTGCAAATTCTCATGGCAGGATGGGGGTCTCATAGTGTGGGTCTGTACAGTGCCTCGCACACCAGGGCCCCAGCTTTGTTTGGGTCTCTGGACATGCAACACAAATAAATGAAGATATTAATACAAACTGAACTGAATGCTAAAGTATTTTCAATGAGAGAGGACAGCCCTGATGAATAGCCTAAGATGGATGCTCACAGTAAGGGTAAACCTTGTGATTTTTTTTAAAAAACCATCTTTACTTGAACGTGTCATTGGCATTCTCAATAATCTGAGGGTTTGCAACCCCCAGTTTATGTGGGGGGGCGGTCACGAGCGGTCAGCCTGCACCCCCAAACCCCGCTTTGCCTCCAGCATTTATAATAGTGTTAAATATATTTTAAAATGTGTTTTTAATTTATAAGGTGGGGGGGTCGCATTCATAGGCTTGCTGTATGAAAGGGGTCACCAATCAAAAAGTTTGAGAACCACTGCTCTAGGTAATCTCTTTATTCTATATCCACATTACATTCAACATGACACACAATCTCCAAAGGCTATAGAGCGTTTTCCCCATGTGAAATTTATTATCGCATGATCACCCCATCCTGAGCCCAGCTTTGAATAATTTATATAACTAGAGTTATTTTAGGAACGGATATGTGGCACCAGGAAGTGCAAAAAATTCCTCAAGAATTTTCTCAGTATTGTTATGTATCAGTCAAGACTTTTCAACCTTTTTGCACGATGGGAACACATTTAGATGAATGTATCAATATAGATTTGTTTTTTGAGAGACGTAACACCCTGGCTAAACATTTTGAAAAATCAATATACTTCAGAGAAAACATCTTGCCCCCTCTGAGCATAACTTAGAGGGGCCAGAAACCTTCCTTTCCTACTAAGGAGGATAAAGACCTTATGACTTTTGTGATATTTCCTAGTACCCTATGAGGTTTAGATTCATAAGAGGAACATATCTGAGGAACTCCTAATTGAGACTTGCAGACACATTTGTGCTTACTCATACCACCTGCATATTTCAAATGTCTTTGAGCCTGAACCTGAAACCTACACACATAGGAGTAGCTTTGCTCACATGAGCAGTCCCACTGAAGACATGCGAAACTACAGTTGGTGTTGGTCCTGCTTTGAGCAGGGGATTAGACTAGATGACCTCCTGAGATCTCTTCCAACCCTGATATTCTATGATCCTATTCATTCTAGTAAAGTTACCCATATGCTTTAATGTTTACAGGTTTGAGCCCTTATTTAGGCAAACTACCAGTTCTGAGCACACAGCCAGCGTGTGGTCTTTTGGAGACAGAAGATGATTTCCATACAGAGAAGCAAAAGACCCACTCCCATGTCAGAATGCCCTCTGATGGGAGGATGAGGCAGGCAATTCATCTGCAAACTATTTATTTTTGCTACTAACAGGGTAATCCCACTAATGAAATTGTGTACATACAAAGACAATCATTGTAAAATACATAACACATTTGGGCTGAAAGCTTTTCACAGCAAGGACCTTCCTGCCCAATCAGTGATAGCTTGTCAGAAAATTGCAACCTGTGAACATAGAGAAATATGTTGCCTGAAGGTGGAAATACAAAACACAGCAAATGAGAGCTTAACGGAGGTGCCAAAGTTTAATGAATTTGCCTGTTTGAGGGTGATTTGTGAAGAGGACGACAGGGGAAAATCCTCTACATAAATCATTTCCCCTAAACATTCAGTCACTTTCCAGCCACAGAAAGCATATTCTTCCCCTGCTCCCCCTTCATATTTTCCTATGGTTTGCATTAAAATTTGTTACATACTACAACCATTTACTTTAGTGTACAGCTTTCACGCAAGCTGTGGGGCTTGCCCAGCTCTAGGAATTTCACAAATAAATCACTAGGGTATAAGTGAAAATCCAGCTGTCCAAATAAGCAACTTCTAATGAACAGAAAGCGTCACAGATTTATTGGTTTGTGTATAAAAGATTGGTTCTTCAAGACCAGTTATTTATAGCTGGTTGTAAAATGTGGCGGTTTATCATACAAACCAGATATTAAGGTACTTGTGATGAAAATGTTAAACTACTCAATATAGTCTCCCTAGCACCACCAGATCTGCTCTAATTCTATACATCTGCAGTAGTTTGTAGTTTAGGCCTGTAGTTTTCAAACTGCAGGTTGCGACCCATTACTGGGTCGCAGAATGTAAGGCACTGGGTTGCAGTGGCTCTGGTCAGCATCTCAGACCGCACCGTTAAAAGTCCCGTCGGTGGTGCTGCCCGGCTAAGTCAGGCTAGTCCCTACCTATTCTGACACCGTGCTGTGCCCCAGAAGTGGCCAGCAGCAGGTCTGGCTCCTACGTGGGGGGACCACAGGATTCCATGCACTGCCCCCGCCCTAGGCACCGGATCCGCACTCTCATTGGAATAACTGCATTCAAAAATAAAACATATGTAAAACTTCAGAGCCTATGAGTCCACTCAGTCCTATTTCTTGGTCAGCCAATCGCTCAGACAAACAAGTTTGTTTACATTTTCAGGAGATAATGCTGCCCGCTTCTTGTTCACAGTGTCACCCAAAAGTGAGAACAGGTGTTCTCAAGGCACTGTTGTAGCCAGCATCGCAAGATATTTACATGCCAGATGCTCTAAAGATTCATATGTCCCTTTATGCTTCAACCACCATTCCAGAGGACGTGTCCATACTGACGACGGGTTCTGCTCGATAACAGTCCAAAGCAGTGCAGACCGACGCATGTTCATTTTCATCATCTGAGTTGAATGCCACCAGCAGAAGGTTGATTTTTGTTTTTGGTGGTTCGGGTTCTGTAATTTCCGCATCGGAGTGTTGCTCTTTCAAGATTTCTGAAAGCATGGTCCACACCTCATCCCTCTCAGATTTTCGATGGCACTTCCGATTCTTACGCCTTGGGTCGAGTACTGTAGCTATCTTTAGAAATCTCACATTGGTACCTTCTTTGCATTTTATCAAATCTGCAGGGAAAGTGTTCTTAAAATGAACAACATGTGCTGAGTCATCATCCAAGACTACTATAATATGAAATATACAGTAGAATGTGGGTAAAATAGAGCCGGAGACATACAATTCTCCCCCAAGGAGTTCAGTCACAAATTTAATTTACACAAATTTTTTTTTAATGAGCGTCATCAGCATGTTCTTTGGAATGGTGGCCAAAGCATGAAGGAGCATACGAATGTTTAGCATATCTGGCATATAAATACCTTGCAATGCCAGCTACAAAAGTCCCATGCAAACACCTGTTCTCACTTTCAGGTGACACTGTAAATAAGAAACGGGAAGCCTTATTGCCTGCAAATGTAAACAAACTTGTTTGTCTTAGCAATTGGCTGAACAAGAAGTAGGACTGAGTGGACTTGTGGGCTCTAAATTGTACACTTAAAACACTTCATTGTTTTGTTTTTGAGTGCAGTTATGTAACAAAAAAAGAATCTACATTTGTAAATTGCACTTTCATAATAAAGAGATTGCACTTCAGTACCTGTATGAGGTGAACTGAAAAATACTATTTCCCTTGTTTATCATTTTTACAGTGCAAATATTTGTAATCAAAAATAATAAAGTGAGCAGTGTACACTTTGTATTCTGTGTTGTAACTGAAATCAGAATATCTGAAAATGTAGAAAAACAAAAATATTGAATTTCAATTGGTATTCTATTGTTTAACAGTACAATTAAAATTGAGATTAATCGTGAATAATTTTTTTTAATCGTGATTAATTTTTTGAGTTAATCGTGTGAGTTAACTGCGATTAATCTATAGCCCTAGAAACCACCAAAGGGAGAAGATTAGAGCATACCAACCAGATGTCATCTCAGACCAGAGAAGTATGACAGTATACAAATTCCAAAGGCTGAAGAGCACCTTGTGACGTTACACCCCATATTCTTTATGGGAATATGGTTATGATATGAATATGGTATAACTAAGATATACTTTATGCAAGATGGGTCTTGTAAGATATCATTTGAAAGGTTATAATTCACTGAATGTATTTATCCAATTTGTATGCATCTATCATTTTTGTATCTGAAGCTGGGAATATTGACCATGGCTCTGTATTTCAAAAATGCTACGTTGGATGAGGCCAGACTATGTTAGTGGCTGACTGAAGAAATGCACACAAGCGTAAGGATTACCCCAGGAACTGTGTGTAATAAAACCCTCTCAGAGATAGCTCTACACACTGGGAACTGTTGGACACAGGTCACAGCAAAAAAAGCTTTCCAGCAAGTGTGGGGAAGATATAAAAGAGGGACAGTGACAACATGAGGGGTCCTCACTCTCCCTACAACAACACACCTGAAAACACCTGAGGAACAAAGACTGAACTGTGAGAAGTGATGGTCCCAGACTAAGATCTTTAGCCTGTGTATGAAAACCTGGGAAAGCCAAGGCAACTTCTGCCTTAAGAATCTGCCAGCTTGTTTATCACTCAGGGTGAAAATTTTTTAATTTGTATCTTATCTATCTAGTGTGTTAAGATCAGTCTGCAGCTTTTGTTTATTTACTAAAATTATCGGCTTTGTTCTGTTTGCTATCTCTTTAACCACTTAAAATTCACCTTTTGTAGTTAATAAATTTACTTCTTGTTTATAACAGAACCCAGTTTATGTAATTTCTAACTGGGGGGGCAAGAAGTCATGCACATCTCTCTTCACATTGAGGAAGAGGGTGGATTTTTATGAACTTGCGCTATGCAGATTTTTCTATGCAGTGCAAGACAGTATTCTTCTGTAAGACAGTATTCAAAAGGGGTGTGCACCTGAGTGCTGGGGGAGTCCTCTCACAGAGCTAACTTCAGTCTGTGTCTGCAGCTGGGTGTGGCCCTTCCTGTGTGTGTGTGTGCTGCAAGAGGCTGGAGAGCCTAATTCAGCAAAACAGGGAGAGGGAACCCAGGCTGATCGAGCAGGAGAGGCTCAGTGAAATCCCAGTACATCAGGTGACACCCCAGAAAGGGGGTCTAACCCATCACACAGCTCATCGTGAATGACCTGTCTATTTCAGCTATCCAGCCTGCTGTACATAGAAGAAGCAAGCATTCGTGAGGGAGGAGTTTTCCTTCCTGTTCTTTACTCTCTCCCCCATCGTGTGTGTTTGCCATTATTTGTTGGAAAGGCAGGAATAACCTTAACAAAGATTACTGCGAGGTAAAATGAAGTGTTCAATCTGCTCTCCTTTCCTTCCCCCATTCCAGAAAGTCTCTTTCTGATACTAAATGTCTTTCTAATAGTGTTGAAAAACAAGTAAAAATAATCATTGCACTACATTACAGTTTTAATTGCACTGTTAAACAACAACAGAATACCAATTTAAATTTATTTTGAAGATTTCTGGATTTTTTTCTACATTTTGAACTATATGGATATAAATTACAACACAGAATACAAAGTGTACAGTTCTCACAAATATTTGCACTGTAAAAAAAGACAAACAAAAGAAACAGTATTGTTCAATTCACCTCATACAAGTCCATATCTACTGCAAGGACTGAGTGGACTTGTAAGCGCTGAAGTTTTATATTGTATTATTTTTGAATGCAGTTATGTAAAAAAAAAAAAAAACAATTCTACATTTGTAAGTTCAGCTTTCACATAGAGAGATTGCCAGACAGCACTTGTGTGAGGGGACCTGAAATACCATTTTTGTTTATTTTTTTTACCGTGCAAATATTTGTAATAACAAATACTGCAAAGCGTGCACTTTGTACACTTTGTATTCAATGTTGTAACTGAAATCAATATATTTCAAAATATAGAAAACATCCAAAAACATTTAAATAGTATTCTACTATTGTTTAACAGCGCGATTAAACTGTGATTAATCGTGATTAATTTTTTTAATCGCTTGACAGCCCTAGTTAAGAGATGTCATTAAGTCCATAGCTGTGTTTAGAAAAAAAAAAAGAACAACACACACAGACTAGGTTCTTCCCATCACTATAAAATGGTTTTCTACAATGTCACTTGCCATTAGGTTCTCTCTGGTTGCCTGGCAACCATTTGCCTGGTAAGTCTTCCTTGTGAGGTGGAAATAGACAAGATGAATTTTGTCACCTTTTACATGTTCACCATTCTGCAACTGCTAGAGTAAAACAGTGCCACTCACAAAGTTAAGTCAGTCAATAAATTACGCTTCATTCCACTTTCTTCAAAAGTTCTTACCATCTAGTACACTTGTTCTTAGTGAAGCAGACTAATGGTTGAAATCCTTCAAAAGAACTTGAACCTAAATTTACGACAGGGATTCATCTGCTTGAATGTATGCTTTGATCGCCTCCAAAGTCTGTATACTTTTAAAATGAACACTATTGATATCTTTGCTTTCCAGAATTACTAACACCATATTCCTGTTACTGCAGATTAGGTGGATACTTATAATCCATATCTAAGAGTTCTCTCTACAAAAAACAGGTTCTCTCATTATTTTCTTTTATCTCAAATCATTTCACCGTTCAATTTTTCTCTATATAGCACTACCTAATTTTATTTCTCTTTTAAAATCCATTTTCTATATCCTATGCCTCTTTCCTTGCTTAGTTCCACTTCCTCAGTCTTGGCAACCTGATAAGCCTCCTCCATTAACATGTCTCTTCCCTCTTCAAAAAATCTTAAAATACTGATCATTAACATCTAGAATATTTCCTACATCATAAATGATGGTTCAAAAAAGCAGGGCATCCAGTGCATGGGAAAGTTGTTTTTTTTAATCATAAATCTAAATAAATCAGATCAGAGTCTTCCTTTGATTGTTCAGTAGCAGCTGAGGAAGGGCCCAGTAGGAATTTAGACCGTTTCAAGCACTATTAACACCCCATTGGACAGCTACAGGCTCCACAAGAGATGATTCTTTGGAGTTAAAGTGATCCCACCTGAGTTCCACCCACTGTCCCCAAAATTCACGTGCAGCACCTGAGGAGGTTATTCCCAAAGATACTGGGATACTGCTGCTTCTACTCCATCTAACCAAGCAAAAGGATAAGTTCAAACTAATTGTTGTTCTTAAGTGGGGGCTCAGTGTAAAGAATTCCAATTCACAATTCAGTTGAAAATATAAAGCACTATGCACACAGATGGTGCTATACAAATAAATGTCACATTTTAGGCCAGAGAATTTTAACGGATGCAAGTCACTCTGATCCTTAAGGAAAAGGAAAGCTTCTCTATGGCAGCATTCAGAAAAGGAGAGTGCAATTTAGATTCTGCAGACTGGTTTGAGCTGTCAAGAGCTATAAACAAAACATCTAATTTATACTACTTTACTTCATTTGCCTCCTTCAAAAGTGAAATAAAAACCTTTATTATTTTCTTCATTTTGAGATGACACACTTATTAAAATATCAGTTTCAAATAGTGGTAAAAAAAATAAATAAATAACCTCGTATGCAACATTAGCAAAGAAGCTATTAATTTCCAACCTTTGCCCCATCAATCCTTCTGCTACGCAGTTCTACACAGAGTTTCTAAAGAAATGCTAATTCAATGATTTTCACAGAACCTCACAATTCTGGCTGCTCTGCAGCTTCCTGATTTTGACAGACCCACTGTTCAAATTTTTATTTTGGAATATTCTGGGCTACCAGCATTACTCATCCTTAAAAATAAAGAGAAAGTTCGGGAAACTAGCCGCTAAGAGACAGTGAATCCTTATTAAATCTTTAAAGTATCTGAAATATTGCTAAAAAAAAAAAGACCTCGTAAAAAAAGTCAATACGCTTGGTTAAGAGCATAATAAACTAATGTGTCTCGGCCTGCTGAGGACAGGTTGCATGGGGGGAAAAATGGGTTAGAAGAAATAAAGGCAAAGAGTAAAGACGAGAAGTGAAGAAACAAGCTGGAGGGATAATAAATAACACAGAAGTTAGAAGGATATGACAAGGAAAAAAGAAAAAAAGGATAGTCCCTGTGATGGGTTAAATCCCATGGGCAGGGTTTAAAAAAAATCCACTTGCCCACAGCAATTAGTAAACTTTCCAGTGGCAGACTGTGGGCTCTTTTGTAAAAGCTGTAAGCTCATAGCCCATATGGTTGCAAGGCAAACTGGGTGAATCAAGTTAAAACTATTACAGTGCTGTGTGCCTGAGTCTGAACACAAGCACCTCTGCTGCTGCTCAAACTTTTGCAAGGGGCAACACAATTTACAATCTGATTTACTAGTCTTATCAGGTTCCAGTGTTGCTGTTCAGAACTGTGTTGGCAGCCAAGCAAACAAGAATCAGGTCGTGTTCCTTTGGAAAAGGGAAAAGTAGTGAGCAGTACCTAGGAAAGGTACTGAAACTAGGGCTAAAATAGAAGAGACTACCTAGTCTCACAACAGCTCAGAAACACAGTGGGAAAGGGGAACAGAGAAAAGAAAGAGAGAGAATGCTCCAGCAGCCAGAGTGGGTATGAGAGGGGAGGCTTCAAATTTTTTTCCACACGCTGGAAGCTGATACAGATGGACCATATGGCCAGAGGCAGCACCCTGCTAGGATTCTTAGCGCCCTCCTAGAGGAGGACTGGCCTCTCACATGGGGGTTGCTCTTGGACAGGATTGCAGGCTTCACGTAAGTTTAAATCTAAGTCTGCCTAGGAAAGTTAGCTAGGCCTCTGGTAGAAGTTCAAGCTCTGTGTGAGAAAATGAGGTTAGCATGGGGGGGGGCAGGGGAGGGAGGAGGGACATAGATGGGTGGATTTGGAAGCGAGCTGGGAGACAGAGAGATATGCAGGGAAAATTAGAAAAAAAGAGAAGTATAGGAGAGAGAGAAGTTCTGGCAGAAGTGGGAGAACAAACAGAGAGAGAACGCATATGGAGAGAAGCTAAGGAACCTAATGTAGAATGAGACAGACAGACTAATCACAACTCAGGAAAAGATACACCATAATCTACTATAGAAAAATGGAACAAAACCAGGAAGGGAAAGAAGATCTAAGAAAAGCAAGGAGAGACATAGTAATGTTTTTAAAATTATTTAATATGATTCTGATTGACAATGTCACAATTAAATATTGTGCACATTAAACAGCACAGAACTGCTTTATTCTTTTACACTGCAATGGACCTCACTTTTTGAGGGATCTGGGGGACAACATGGGAACAAGGACCTGTTTCAGCTTGGCTAGTAAGAGTCTGGCGAATTTTACAAGACCTGCACATCAACTCAGTTGATCTTTGTTTTCCCAAGGGGATGATTTCTCATGGACAGTGTGTTTATGATAAGCCCACTAGTTGGAGTTTATATTTACATTATGCACAAAAAAGCTAGGTTAAAAGAACATTATTAAGACTGCAAAGTCCAGCCCTCAAAAGTTAGGAAACACCAGAATTAAGGTTGCCTTTGCAACCTTCATTCAGACCCCTTGTGAATGCATATTATTTTGCAGTGTTTAATTACATAATTACATACCATTTATTCCACAGGATCCCTGGTTCACACAAGGCACAGGATGAATGGTGCTAACTTTCTGAGAAGCTATTCTGTATTTTGTTTTCTCTTCATTGTTCAATGGGTGACCCCACGCCTTATTTACTGCCCACTATTCTGAAGACAGAACTGATTTCCTCATGAGCTTTTCTATGGGGCTTATCACTATACTATCTGAGTGCTTCACAAACTTTAATCTTAACACTCTCCTCCTTGGGAGGCGAGGGAGTGGCATTTTTCCCATTTTACAGACGAGGAGCCGAGGCACAGAGAGTTTACAGGCAAATGTTTTCCACTAAATTTGGGTTCCCGATTTCAGGTGCCTAGGGGCTTGTCTACACCACGACGTTGTCGACAAAACTTTTGTCTTTCACGGGTACCTAAAAAAGCACCCCCACAAGTGGCAGCGCTCCCCTGCCGACAAAGCTAACGCCACTCACGGGGCTGGAAGTATTTTGTCAGAAAAAGTGCCGATAAAATACCGACAGACAGCGTGCACACACGCTGACTTTTAGCAACAAGCCTGTGTCGACACAGCCTTGTCACTAAAAGCTGCGTAGTGTAGACAAGCCTTAGGACCCGATTTTTCAGAGAACTTACTTAGCATTATGAAGCACTTCATAAGTTCAAAGCACAGGTCCCAGTGACTTCCGTTGCAGCTGTGAGTGCTCAACCTTTTGGCAAACCAGGCCCCACAGAATCAAGCTGGGCACCTAGAAATGGGGAACATAGTCAGAGACCACCTGTGAGAAGTTTGACTTAAGTGAGTTATCCAGCATCACACAGGAGGCCAGGATAGGATCCAGTTTTTCAGGGCAGCATTAAATTACCTTAACCATCAGACCATCCTTTCTCTTCCTGCAATCCTCTACCTCATTCACAATACACCTTACTGGGTGGGGAGGATGGGGGGGGCTGGAATTCCTTGCCGAGCACATTCCTCACCTCCTCACCATATAGCAACTTCTGTTCATACCTTGCAATGCTTATTTTCTCCTTGCAGAGCCCCTGCTACACAACCCCCATCTCTGTGTGCAGGAGGTGGAGTCCCCCTTGGTGCGCCAGAGGTTGGTCCTGGCTGGTACCACCAGAGTCGGAGACCTCCTGGGCTGCAATCAGGGGGACTGGGTGGACCCCCAGGTACTTGGCCTGCACATGGGGTTGTCCACCCCATGTGTTCTCTGTCACGTGCTCCAGGAGGTGACGGGAACTTTGCTTCCTGCTTATCTTGCTTTCCTGGAGTGGGTTCTGCAGGAGGGTGATCCACACCCACTTTTCACCCTGGCCCTCTGGACCTTCCCATCACGCCCCTGTCCCGCGAGCCTCCCTAGCCACTCCTGACACGCCACCTGAGCCAGCTGCACACTATCCAGCTGGTCCGCCTCCAAACTATGCCCAGGAAACATTTGTATGCACTCATGCGCCACACCATTCCCTTCTTCGTCCTCCTATCCCACCCCAACACCAAGTGGTGCTGCCTAAAGAGGGCGAGGAACCCTGGTGAGCCAGTCTATACTCCACTCTATCGCACAGCCCACCAGCTTATTAGTTGGTGGCTCCTTCATGGAGCCATGAACATGGGCGTGTACCTTGCATGGTTCACAAACTCCCCCAACACTTGCCCTTTCTGTGGCAAGGAGGAGACCCTGGTTCACATCAATGTAGAGTGCATCAGGGTTGCAGCCCCACTTCTGCCTCCTGCTGCACTTTTCCCCACACTTTCTGATCCTGGCAGGCCCCCTGTAGTGCCATGAAGTCACGAGGCCTCCTTGTAAACCTTCATCTTCAGCATGGCTCCCCTAAATTTTTAAAGCACGGTGTGAGGTTTTCACTGCAAGACTCATTAATATTAAAGGCAATCATGTGGCTAAAACCCTACGGAAGTCTTAATAAGAAGTCATGGGTAAATTTTTAATACAGAATGTTCACAAGGAAAGCTAAAGACCACAAAACCTATTGTATTAATTGTTTTAATTGTTTTAATCAACATGCACAAGCCTTCAAACAGAAGAATCACAAGGATGGCACTGAAATCATCATTTCTCTTCTGTTGTATTTCAATTAACATGTAAAATTTTACCATATCTAATACACGGACATGGGTATAGCCAATTTCTGACGTGCCCATGGTAACGTAAGCGATCTGCAATTCAGTCAAGAACTGAATTCAACCCCTTTACACATGCACATTATAAATATTGTCACTATATTTCTCAGGTAATGGATGTAGAGAAAGCATCTTATTTGTTTCAAGATTTTAGTTTATAGAAGTAAAAATCCTTGTTTTGAGTTCAGATGGTATAATGAAGTAAGAAAAAAATGACACACATTCATGTGTGTTTGTCCCTCACTTGGAAGAGAGCATATTTGCATGTAATCAAGGGGGGAAAAAAATCAGAGAACAAAATTTACTGCACACCTACAATTGAGATTTTGCTATCAATCGAAAAAGAGAGTTCAGTTCTCTCTCATTTCTCCTTCCACCCCTAAAAAGAAAAGGATTTTAAAGTTTCCAACATGTATTTATAGGTTTATTTCTCATTTTGTTAAAGCATGGTGATTGATGCCTTAGAAATGCTAAGATTAAGTTTATGAAATCCCTTTTATACCTAAATTAAGAAAGATGCATATAAATTTAAAAATCTGTGGATCACCTACATGGCATTATTGAAGCTCCCAAAAAGTTCATTAGCCATCATTTTGAGTGAAGTTACCAAATTTGACATAAGCACGAATCCTCAGGTAAGCCAGCGGTTAGAGCAGGCTTAAATTCCCACTGCTACTACTGAACACAGACCTATTTAAGATTCAGTACCACTGCATAACCAGATTCTACTTTAGTCAAGCTCCTTCACAGTCTAATCTTGTGATACCACAATCCTTTGTGCTCCCATGATGTCTTGGAACATGCAACATGGCTTTCTTAATAATGTAAAATAAGCCACGCCATGTGTCCTCTAAATATTATCCTGCTGAAGAGAGGTAGCTTTGATTAAAATTGTTCAACAACAAGAATGCTTCTCTAAACACAAAAATGCTCTTCCCTAATAACAACATAAGCAATATACACAATTTCAAAGTAATTTTAAATAAAAGCAGCTTACCAACCCAGTGGCATGATCAGATGGTTTAATACACTATTAAAAACCTTTAATTGGTAAAATGTCTCATTCTCAATCTTTAATGGCAATTATCCGTATACAAAAATCAGATTCAAAGATCAGCATCTACTTTTTACTCCTCCTTCCAGCCCCACCCTCAATTTAAACTTGAAAAGATATCTCAGAGGGAATCTTTTGTGCATTTTCAATATATTGTGAGTCATAAGATAAATGTATACTGATAATGAAAGCTATTTTCAGGGAAGGGAATTGTTTTTTCTTGCTAGTATTGCTGCTAAAACATACATTCCTTTAAAAAAGTACTAAGTGACTAAAATTTGCTAACACGAAATTTCATTGAAATTGTCTTCAACTTTTTAAAAAAGTGTTGATCTTTGAAAGAGCGGCAGAGAATTGTTTATGCTCCAGTCAGCCACAAAAGCCTGACAGAGGGCCAAATGACAGATGTCTGTATTGTATACCACAGTTCCCCTGCCTCTATCCATGTTTAACCATGTGCAAAACACAACTCTAGTAATTTACCATATCTGTGCTTCTGCTCCCCACACAAAACTGCATTTTCTGAGCTCTGTTCTGTAGTAAGTGGTGCACATAAACTGCTAAAACCAAGTAATCACTAAAAGTGCACTTTGAACCCAAGCTGGACTTTAACCTACCTTACTATACTAAGACAATGAAGGCTGCTTCAAAAATAAACAAATTCAATTAATGTTCTAAAGTTCTATTAAGGATACCCTATCTGCTATCACATAATGTCAGAAATCCTCACTGGTTTGGCTAGTTCTTAGACATGCTGAGCCTAAAGCCAAACTGAGCCAACACCAGATGCTTATCACAAGCAAAAAATTCAAACCTTCTTAGGCTTGCACACTTCAGAGCCCCGAGGGCCATAATCTCAAGTCATAATACTATCAGAAAAATGAACCAAACGAATAAATCATACAGCAGCAAAAGGGACACTTTAAAAGTGTGAACCATCTCCCAGTGACACCAAAGGGAGTTTTGCCTTTAACTTCAGTAGGAGCAGGATTATGCTCTAGCTAGACCAGGTTCTACAAACATTGATTACTCTTTAAAAAAAAAAAAAAAAAAGTTAGAGAAAGAGAAAAGAATTAGACACCATACTACACATTCATATGTAAATTGGAATGAACACAGTATTTTTCAGACAGCTACAACTAAGGTATTCTCCCAAAGCACCTGAAAGAGTATTATGTTCCCTTATCATTTAATAGTGACATCCTTCTTAAGTCCATCCAGAATCACAGATCTTTCTTTGTTTTCCCAGATATGCTTGATACTGTCTCTTTTACAGGACTCAGCACATGGCCACATTTAGTTCATAAATAACAAGAGCCCACATTTGCCACTCCTCCCCACGTTGCACAGCTTTTTATTCGTCACTAGTTCTGATGGTTTCATTCAACTACCTAGGAAGTAAGATATTATGTCATCCTAAGTAAGGGTGGCAAAACCAGGTCTTCCCTAAAGAAAATGTAGTATTTCCTTAACAGCACTTCGGGCACAAACCCTGAAGGCAACAGGACTTTTGCTCAAGTAAAAAGTTCACAACTGGATTCTTTAAGTGGAGTTACAGATTAACATGATTAAACTTTTTACTGTAGCAGTATACAGTAGACCCTCAGAGTTACAAACACGTTGGGAATGTAACTCTGCTGCCCGACTGTGTACTTCCGGTTCCAAATGAGGTGTGTGGTTGATCAGTCAGTTCGTAACTCTGGTGTTCATAACTCTGAGATTCTACTGTATTAGGACGACATTGTGGCTCAGCCTGAATAGTAACCCCACCATAATATACTCCCAGACTTCCTGAATTGTTACACCAGGTACAGGGGCGGGTGGCACCACACTCTGCTTAGATCACTGCACTCTCTCTCACACACACACACACACACCCCCCAGAGCCGGGGAGGGAGATAAGGTCTTTCTGATAAGGGCTGGTCCCAGAGTACTTACTGGCAGAGTAAGGTGGAAGCACAAAGAACTGTGGCTATGTCAACACTACGGACTTTTGCCAGAGTAAGTTAGTATCTCACTTCTGTGCATGCATACTTGGCTTCTTGCATCAGCGCTGCACATACACACCAGGAGTGCTGATGCACCGTGTGGTCCACCATGGCTAGGTATCCCAGTGAGCAACTTGCCATCATCAAGCACACTGGCTGTTGGGAAGTTCTGGCAATGCATGATGGGAAAGAAATGAGTCGCACAGGGGTGCCTGGGAGCAAAGGGTCAATTTCCCAGCATGCAACTTTCTCCATCCCACAATGTCATCCATATCCCATAACATTTGCACCTTTTTTAAAAATCCCACAAACCCGCACAGTCCTCCTCGCTATCCACCATCTCTGACACAAGTGTGGAACCAGCACAGCTCTGCATTATTATCATGAGTGTGACAAGCACAGGACACATGATCCTCCAGTATTCGCAGAGCCACAAGAACCACTGAGTCAGCAGGGCATAGGATGATTTTGTACAGAACAGATTGCTGTGGGACACAGAGAAAAAAAATCAATTCTAGGTTGTCGATGGAATTCATGGAGCAGCTGCAGATGGTGGAGCTCTACTGCTGAGCCCAAGGAATGAGCACATTGTAATGCAGGCTTGTGATGACAAGCTACAGAACTTTGAGATGCACAAGGCCAACCAACTTCCTGGATCTGTGTGCTGTGTGCTTGCCCCAATCCTTCAGCGCAGGGACACCAGAACGAGAGCTGCACCTGCACTGGAGAAGCTAGTGGTGATTGCATTATGGAAGCTTGCAACACTGGATTGCTACCAGTCACAGGGAAATCATTTTGGAGTTGGAAAAGCCACTGTGGGGGCCAGTGTCATGACAATGTGCAGAGGCATTAATCATCTCCTGCTGTACAGGACTGAGACGCTTGGCAATGTGAAAATGGCCTAGCAGCAATGGGATTCCCAAACTGCAGTGGAGCAACAGATGGCACGCACATCCCTATTGTGGCACCAGCCGACCTTGCCACAGAGTACATCAATAGAAAGGGCTATTTTTCTATGGTTATGCAAGCACCGGTGGATCACCAGGGACAAATCACTGACATCAGTATTGGCTGGTCTGGGAAAGTGCATGACTCTTATCTTTAAGCGCACAGGACTGTTCAGAAAGCTACAAGCCGGGATGATGAAATGCCAATAGTAATTCTGGAGGACCCAGCCTAACTCTTGCTCCCCTGGCTCATGAAGCTGTATACCAGCCACCTTGATAGCACCAAGGAAAGATTCAATTACTAGCTCAGCAGGCACATAATGACAATAAAATGTGCTTTTTGTAGATTGATGGGACGCTGGCTGTGTTTACTCACAAGACTGGATCTCAGGCAGAAAAAAAAACATCCCAACAGTTATCGCAGCTTGCAGTGTCCTGCATAATATCTGTGAAGCAAAGGGGGAAAAGTTGCCACAGAGCTATTAGAAGAGCTCAGTGCAGAGCTATACGGCTCAGAGAGGCCTTGAAAGAGCCACAGTAAAGCATTGTGGTGGACTGTGCTCTACCTGGCTCTGCGGCTTTGAGGCCAGTCAGGAATTGCGTGGTACTTGGAATATATCTATGAATAGAACACTGTCAATGTACCTATTAATTTTGTGATGCTTACTGTACATTTAGGATTATTACACGGTTTCCACTGATCCTATGAGTTATGTTACATTATATAACAACAAGTAAATGGCTGCTTTCAGAACCACTAGACATTGTGCAACATATGTTGTGAACTAAAAAATATTATTTAAAAAAAAAATAGAATTTTATTGAGTAACAAAACCAGTGAGGAAAAATCTGTGCAACTTAAAAGCAAATATATTAAAAACTTAGGACATTTATGGAACAGAGCTTAACAAGGGGAAAGACCATTTATGTCTATTTTACCTATACATACACCCGCTGGGGCTTTCACATGTCAGCGTTTGTGAAGATGTGGTTGTCCTTAATGTCCCATGAATCACAGTTCATTCCCTAAGTTCCTCTTAGAGCAGCACAGCCTTACCCAGGGCTACACCTAAAGATGTGATCTAGCACTTAAAGTCTTTAAACTAACTCAATGGCATTGCACTGGTGTAATAGAGCACAATTTGGCTCAACATTACCTAAGTAAGATTTAACATGCAGTGTGCCGAGTTAGACATACAACTGATCTGTAAATGAGATTGACAGTGAAAATGGTAATGGTGGAAGATGGGCAACTGGAAAACAAGGGATAGATTTAAAGGGAGGAAAATCTACACTGGTGAGCAAACAAACAAGCAACTTCAAGTGTAATAAGAGAGTAACTGAAGAGTTGCTGAAGATCCTGTGTAAACCCACAGCATCACTAAACACCAGCTTGTGAGCCCTTTACTCACAAAAGCAAGCAGTTACACTTGTCGGTATTGATTTTATTCTACCACACAGAAACAGAAATGATCTAAACTTCAGTAAATATCCATGTCTGTTAAGATAAGGTTAATTTAATTTCACAATTAATAACCCTAACACTACAACCACAGTCAACAGCTACAAGAAATATTCATGTGGCCATTTATGATCACAAGACTGACGATTCATTTTTTTCTGTAAACATGCAACACTATGCTTCAAAAGTGTCAAGTCTGTTTCCATTTATCTATTTATTTCCTGAACATGTTCATATTCTATTAGAACTGAGGCCACGAAATATACAAACAACAAAAAGAAACAAAGCCTCAGTGCACAGGTTAAAGTTTTTATACACAAAAAATAAATACAAGTATTACAAATACTCTTGCACTTCATATTGGATAGATATGCTTAACTAGCATGACTGACAGGTTTCAGAGTAACAGCCGTGTTAGTCTGTATTTGCAAAAAGAAAAAGAGTATTTGTGGCACCTTAGAGACTAACCAATTTATCTGAGCATCAGCTTTCATGAGCTATAAATTGGTTAGTCTCTAAGGTAGCATGATTGAATTATCCCTGAAAGGATGCTATCCTAACCAACAAGATCTTTAATCTTTATTAAATGCAGAATATGAAGAAAAACTCCAATTTACACCTAAAAGGTTAATTTAGGCAAAGGGATACTGTTCATTTAAAAAAAAAAATAGACTGAGAACAAACAATTTGGCCAATTACCCTAAGACACATGAGCTTCATCTATAGCTTGTCTCATCCATCATTCACTTTCAGGCTGCAGCAGCACACATAAAGACTGAAAATCCAAGCAAAAAACAGATCACACAGCATTCACAAATTTTAAAAAAGCTACAGACATATTCTGTTCTTGGTTACACCAGTGTAAATCTGAAACAATGCTATTTACATTGCTATGACAGAGGAGAATCCCGCCCTATGACAGTGAGAATTAGCCATGTGCCCATTTTCAGGAAAACAAGATTCCATTATAGCCACAAAATCTTCTGAGTATGTTTTTAAAAGTCTTGTCTAAGGGAAACACAGACGGAAAGAGACTAACTTCCTTTTTAAAATTAGCCCTCCTCCTGGGACAACATACAAGCCATAATTCTGCTCAAAATCAATGCAGCTACTTATCTGATTAAAGCAAGTACAATTTCCATGAAGTGCAAAATTATGTTTCCATAGCTCTTTACAATTATGTCCCAAGCAGAGAGTCACAAGCTAAACTGCTGGCTGAACTTTGTGACTTTGTCCTTACCCATAACTATTTTACATTTGGGGACAATGTATACCTTCAAATCAGCGGCACTGCTATGGGTACGCGCATGGCCCCACAGTATGCCAACATTTTTATGGCTGACTTAGAACAACGCTTTCTCAGCTCTCATCCCCTAACGCCCCTACTCTACTTGCTCTATATTGATGACATCTTCATCATCTGGACCCATGGAAAAGAACCCTTGAGGAATTCCACCATGATTTCAACAATTTCCATCCCACCATCAACCTCAGCCTGGTTCAGTCCACACAAAAGATCCTCTTCCTGGACACTACAGTGCTAATAAACTATGGTCACATAAACACCATTCTATACCGGAAACCTACTGACCGCTATTCCTACCTACATGCCTCCAGCTTTCACCCTGACCACACCACATGATCCATTGTCTACAGCCAAGCTCTGCGATACAACCGCATTTCCTCCAACCCCTCAGACGGAGACAAACACCTACAAGATCTCTGTCAAGCATTCTTACAACTACAATACCCACCTGCGGAAGTGAAGAAACAGATTGGTAGAGCCAGAAGAGTTCCGAGAAGTCACCTACTACAGGACAGGCCTAACAAAGAAAATAACAGAACGCCACTAGCCATCACTTTCAGCCCCCAACTAAAACCCCTCCTACGTATTATCAAGGATCTACAACCTATCCTGAAGGATGACCCAACACTCTCACAAATCTTGGGAGACAGGCCAGTCCTTGCCTACAGACAGCCCCCCAACCTGAAGCAAATACTCACCAGCAACCACATACCACACAACAGAACCACTAACCCAGGAACTTATCCTTGCAACAAAGCCCGTTGCCAACTGTGCCCACATATCTATTCAGGGGACACCATCACAGGGCCTAATAACATCAGCCACACTATCAGAGGCTCATTCACCTGCACATCCACCAATGTGATATATGCCATCATGTGCCAGCAATGCCCCTCTGCCATGTACATTGCTCAAACTGGACAGTCTCTACGTAAAAGAATAAATGGACACAAATCAGATGTCAAGAATTATAACATTCATAAACCAGTCGGAGAACACTTCAATCTCTCTGGTCACGCAATCACAGACATGAAGGTCGCTATCTTAAAACAAAAAAACTTCAAATCCAGACTCAAGCGAGAAACTGCTGAATTGGAATTCATTTGCAAATTGGATACTATTAATTTAGGCTTAAATAGAGACTGGGAGTGGCTAAGTCATTATGCAAGGTAGCCTATTTCCTCTTGTTTTTTCCTCCCCCCCCCCCCCAGATGTTCTGGTTTAACTTGGATTTAAACTTGGAGAGTGGTCAGTTTGGATGAGCTATTACCAGCAGGAGAGTGAGTTTGTGTGTGTATGGGGGTGGGGGGGATGTGAGAGAACCTGGATTTGTGCAGGAAATAGCCCAACTTGATTGTCATGCACATTGTGTAAAGAGTTGTCACTTTGGATGGGCTATCACCAGCAGGAGAGTGAATTTGTGTGGGGGGGTGGAGGGTGAGAAAACCTGGATTTGTGCTGGAAATGGCCCACCTGATGATCACTTTAGATAAGCTATTACCAGCAGGACAGTGGGGTGGGAGGAGGTATTTTTTCATATTCTCTGTGTATAAATAAAGTCTGCTGCAGTTTCCACGGCATGCATCCGATGAAGTGAGCTGTAGCTCACGAAAGCTCATGCTCAAATAAATTGGTTAGTCTCTAAGGTGCCACAAGTACTCCTATCCTTTTCAAAAAGTATCAATGCAATTTCCAGTGATGAAGCTGTTGCATATACTTCCAAAAAAAAAAAAAGAATCACAGGACACAGTTCAGGAAACACAATTCATGATCAAATACAAGTTTGCTTAATACAATTACCCTCGAGGGCCTCAGGCAACTCCAGACTAAAAGTTGGACACCATTATTGTACTTGAACTGGCTACAAAGCAATGCCTATTCAATGTTACTGGTGACACCCACACACCAAAAGCGCCCTTGGCAGCCAGGAGAAGAGATGAGCAGAAAACTTGGACTTCCAATTTGCCCCCACTCCTTTGGCACCTTCCTTAACCATGAACTTGCTTCCCTCGCCTTCACCTTTTATAAGTCTGCCTCCTGCGATCTCTGCAATGCTGCTACTGTAAATTGATTTTATCACCTATGGTTACAAAAGTACAAAAAATGTTTGTAATACGTTAAAAGTTGTATGGCAAAATTGCTATTTATACAGGAAGACAATAGTTCTACTCTTCTATTTAGGTTCCTACACCACTCCTATCATTGTGGTATCTTTTCGTAGCAGCTAATAATCAGATCCAACACAACAATTAAAGACCAGACAGTAAAAGGAGAGTGGATAGCATTGGAGTAGGGTGTGGGGTTAATGAGAGAAGGCTAGGTGAAAGAAATGCTCTTTGAAGAAAGATTTTGAGGAGAGGAAGGTTGTCTGGGGGTCAGGATAAGGAAGGGGGCATGAAAAAAAGCCAGAAAGCCGAAGATGAAAGAGGAAGCTGAAGGAAGCATTATTATAAATTTTTTTTACTTATATGGTGCCCTCAATGAGTACAGTGCCAGACACTTAAGAATGAAAGATTGGAATTTAGTCAGAATCTGGAAGAAAAAAAAGAGGTGACATATAGGCAAGGGTGCAGCACCATGGAGGGAAGAGGAGACTCTTAAACCTGATACACGAAGAGTATGTAAATCAATTAAAGGCTCTGTGAAGCAGGAGAGGACATGGCTGGAGCTCTGGGAACAGACTATAGCTGCAGCTTAAAACAGCTGAGTTTTTTTAGGTTTTTATGTTTACTTGCTGAAAAAAAGTTGACTCCCAGGCCAAGCTAAGCTAAGTTTTATATAAGAGCAACTTTTTTAAACTACCAAACTGTAAATCTCTGAAAAATAGGGGCTAATAATAGAAATGCTGACAGCCACTTAATCATCCTGATGGTAGCTGATGTTGCTGTAATATTTTGCTGAAAGAAACAGGATTTTATTTAAACATTTTGCTGCTGTACTCTTGCAATGCCTGTTGTGTTACAATTGTCAGTGAACATTCTTGGTGCTCTCTGGCAGTGACAATTTGAACAGGGGAAGAATTCAAAATGTTATGAGAACTTCAATGTCTCATTGAAAACACACAGCAAAAATCTTTCACCACGAGATGGAAATATTTCCAAGTTCCTTTAAATTAAGCCTAAAGGATGGAGCCTCCATCCAAATGGAGGAGAGTTGTCCAACAATGTGAATTCAAGGTATAGCTGGTACATGAAGCAGCATCAATGTATTACGGGGGTATACATGTGATGTTCTGGAGAAGCTAAGGACTGCAACAAGCATAAACAACTGTATTCCAACTTGGGCAGGATATGACATTCTTTAAGTGGCATATTTATCTTCACCAATCTTTTTTCATACATGGTTTATTTTTGCTTTTCATTTGTATTTGGTACACAGAAAACGCTTTCAACAGATGTGTTCCATTCAGAAGTACTCATTGTAAGTCCTGATCAAACTACCAGAGAAATCAATCGGTGTCCTTCCATTGACTTTAACGGAAGAAACATGAGGTACTAAGGACTGATGCTGGTGGGAGTTTTACCTGAGTAAGGAGTGTTGACTAAAGCCCTAAACAAATTCTACTAAAGTATTTCGACAAGTGGCTTAACCCAAATGAGCTCACATTCCAAAAAATAATAATAATAATAATAGTAATCCCTTCTTTCTCACCTCCAACCCCTCCACCATTTCTCAGGCAGAATCTCACACATGTGCACACATTACATCACCCCAGGGATAGTCATAGTTGGCATCAACTTTTAATGGGAGGCCCAGGAGCGCAGCTGCAACAGTAATGGCAGTTGGGCACACATCTTCAGAGCCCCAGTGACATCCCCATCTTATAATTTTAAATAAAGAGAACTTGTCTGAGTGTTGGGGTGATGGCAGCACTTGAACTTGGAGAAAGCAAGAGAAAACAGGGATAGCCATAAATCAGTATTTGTTTGATTGAGCATGCCCCTGCCCCAAAGAGCTTAAAATGTGTGTGCACGTGTAAACTAAACAAACAAGCTAGCAGAAGGAAGAAAATAAGGAAATAGGCAGAGGTAGAAAAAATCTGGGAAATTGAAACAGAGGTTAAAAAAAAAAAAGAAAAAACACTGGATTTCTGATTCAACTGAAAAATGATCAGGTTGTGCACTAGATCAATCACGTCATCTCGTCAGTGCTACCATTGTCCTTCCTTTTCTTCCTCTACCTTATTACATGTAAAATCTTACTTCTCTGCAGCTTGTCTTTTACTTAAGACTGTACAACCATTGGAGCAGTAATCAGATTGTATTCTGTTTGTGCAGCACCTAGCATAATGTGGCCTTGATTCTGAGTGGAACTGCTATTATAATAATAATTAAAAAATGTGATAGCCTGAATGTTATTCATACACACAATACCAATCACTTGTTATTGAAATAAGAGTATATTTGTGAGCAAGTGCCCCTCTTTTTAGCTTTATTTAATATTGATTATTGTTCAGTGGCTCTTAGAATAAAATAAAGAACAGAGATCTAAGAAATTGGAAGAACCTATTGCACAGAAATATTTTAACATACATCCATCTCTACAGTTCTTCTGACCTACTCAAAGTAGTCTCATGGGGACATAATATCTGCTGTAATGGAGCACATCATTGATCTACCCAGCCCTGCCACTGGCAGTGATAATTACATGATGCTCTGGAGAAGCTGACACTCTCTAGCAGCCTGAGGACAAACGTAATAGTATACCACCATCTCATTCTTCTAAAAGCCTCACAACAAGCATGCATCGAATGCTACCAGCCAGACCAATTCCCTATCCCCTGTCCTGTTTGATTTCAGTGCCAGTGGGCATTAGCAGAAATTGATATTCCTAACTGCACACCCCCCATACACTTCTCTCCTGATGGCAAATTTGTATTTCAAAGTTTAGCCGTTTAGCACTCTGGTCTACATATGGGTTATCAGCTGAAAGAGAAGGTGTCACAGACACCCAGGAGGCAGCTGGAGATGAGATGCTGTGGAGTATCATGAACTGAGAGCACACAAACACAGATGTGGAAAGGAGCTAAGAGGGGTCTCTCCACATGTTGCTTTACATGGCACCCAGAAAAACTAAAGCCACCCCTGCCCATCTTCCTTCCACCTCAATACATAGAGGCAATTTTGTATTCCTGCAAGTGGGGGAAATAATTATACCCACATTTCTGATAACTTTTTAACTTGTATACATAATTCTATTATAGTCATAGCACTGTGTAGTCTGAAAATCCAGCCATAGTATGTCTCCATGACCTCCTGCAGCTGTGATTTCAAAGTCCCACATAAAACCTTCTTGTTTCTAATGTATAAGAAATGTTTACTGTGCATCTTCATATCCTTGGTGTGGAGGAGAGGGCATAAGAAAAATGAATAGAACAAAGAGCAACCATAAAAAAGAAAAAAAAAAGAAAAAAACAGGCAAACCTTGAGTTACCTATATGGCTCCAACCAAATTCATTAAAAATCAAGTTACTTTGACATTCCACTGTCTCCAGTTTGTATTTGTGGCACATATGATTTCCGTCCAAGTTTGCAGATGATACAAAATTATTCAAGACAGTTAAATCCAAAGCTGACTGAAAATTGTTACAGGAGGATCTCCCAAAACTGAGTGCCTGGGCAATAAAATGGCAAATGAAATTCAACACTGATAAGTGTAAAGTAATGCACACTGGAAAAAAATCCCAACTATATATAATGATGGGTTCTAACTTACCTGTTACCACTCAAGAAAGAGATCTCAGGATAGTTCTCTGAAAGCTTCAGCAAAATGTGCAGCAGAGGCCAAAAAAAGCCAACAGAAAGTTATGAACTACTAGGGAAAGGACAGATAACAAAACAGAAAATATCAAATGCCATTATATAACTCCATGGCGAGCCCACATCTTGAATACTGTGTCCAGTTCTGGTTGCCCCATCTTAAAAAGGATATAGTGGAACTGGAAATGATTCAGAGAAGAAAGATGACCAAGGGTATAGAACAGCTTCCGCACAAGGAGAGACTAAAAAGATTAGGGCTGTTCAGATTAGAATAGAGGGATGGCTAAAGGGGGAATATGAGAGAAGTCTATAAAATCATGAGTGGTGTTGAAAAGGTGACTAAAGAACTGTTGTTTACCCTTTTCCACAATACAAAAACCAGAGGTCACCTGATGAAATTAATAGACAGACGATTTAATAGAAATAAGAGGAAAAACTTTTTCCACATACTGCAGTTAACCTGTGGAATTATTTTTATAATTATTGAAAGCTAGCAGACAAAAGTAACACACAGTCCATCTAGGTCTGCCCACAGAAATACAGGAAACATATTTCTATCTGGACATTTTAATTGTATCCTGTACATAATACACTTAATAACTGTTCCCATGTGTTCCTCCTTTCCAAAATTTGTGCACAGACCCTTGCAACTGATTTAGGTTTTTTATTTTATTGCTAATTTTGGCATCCTTTTTCCTAATCCTTTATCTGTTTATGTGCTAGTCCACTCCTCCACCTGAGCCCACTGCAACCTTCTTTTTTAAACTGCAGTTAAAAGCATGAATGCCTTCCTTTCAGAATCCTACAGTATTAGTATTGGTATCTCTAAAGCATCTCCTTTGTCATTTGAGTCATATTAACACAGGTAAGGTCAATTTTATGTTAGTCATTCAGTACCTGGAATGATTTGTTGTGCTTCCCTGTATCCTTAAAAAGGGCAGACACTGCTGAGTTTCAGTGTGATGACCACACTGCACATCATATTCTAAGGCTATGCCTACACTATGAGCTTGGGGTACAATTCCCCTGCTCCTCCTCGATGAGAGCTAGCACAACTACAAATGTTCGTGTACCCACAGGAACATGGGCAGCGGCAAAGATGACCTGTACATGTACAAACCTGCCTGAAACTGGTGGGTACATACTCATCACGGCTCAGCTGTGCCTCCACCCCTGTTGCCCACACTACTGCAGCTATGTTACTGTTTATTTTGGTGCTAGCCCTCCTTGGGCTACTGCAAGTAGCATACACAGGCAGGGGAATCACACCCTTAGTTTGCAGAGCAGCTATAGTATAAGCATGGCATTTACCAGTGCCAGAACTTCCTTAACATTTGGGGAAAAAAAACAGCTTAAAATTAGGCTTTGCCCATGTTTGCATGTGAACTGTTTTTAGACTTCTCCAGAAAGAGGACTGAATGCATTTTTAGCGGTCTTTTAACTCAGTTCAGCAGAAGGGAACACTGAGCATGAGCTAGTAGCATCGGACCAGCAAATGCTCCACAGCAATCCACATGCCAGTTTATTATTATTTATACTACCATGGCACCTAGGAGCCCCAGTCATGGGTCAGGAAACCACTGTGCTAGGTGCTCTACAAACAGAACAAAAAACCAGTCCCTGTCCCAAAGAGCTTACAATCTAATTCTAATGCCTGATGTCCCGTCCCACCCCCCGCCTCCCAGACAAGCAGAACTAATCAGCTCTTCTTCTGGAGCTCTTCACTATTGTTGGATCATATTAAAGAAGTTCTGTATTAAAATCACAAATGAGTTTGATTCCCCATAGTTTCAATTCCAGGGTATTACTAATTAAGAGGTCTCTTGGTTTTTGGTACTGTTTCTCTCCCTCTATGTGTGAAACTTGCAAGCTGCTAACTGTGTTAGTACATTCTAAGACAGAGTCTATTCTCAAAGCAGTTCACAGAGAGAGAGACTCAAAGCAATACTCTAACAACAGAAACAACACCCAGAGACTCCCCGCCCTTTTGTTGTATTAACAATTGTGATTAAAATAGAGATAGAGGATGTATGTGGATGGATGCTTGGTGTGGATAATAACTGAATGATCAGGGAGGTGCCAGCCTAAGAATCCAGTGTCCATCGGCTGAAGAAGGCGTCAAGTGGAAATAACCAGAGGACCCCCCCCCCCGGAGGGCAGACTGGAATCCACCTAACAGCCTCAAGGATGGGAGAACCAAAGAACAAGATAACATCTTGGAGCCGTCAGGAATGTGCTATCTGCTGATTGATTCAGCAACAGCATGATGAAGCAATTCCCATAGACTGGCATAGGAAGAAATTCCTATAAAAATAGACTCTAAAAAGTGAGAACTTTGGGGTCTGATTCTGCAAACCAACTTCCAGGAGCATCAGATGAGCATCTGACAAGGCCCTGCTCCCTCCTCATGTCCAGGCCACCTGGCCAGTGGCTTGGCATGAGCAACTCTAAGGCTGGTAACTATGATAACAACCTTGCAGAACGTGTGTGTGTGTGTGTGTGTGTGTGTGTGTGTGTGTGTGTGTGTGTGTGTGTGTGTGTGTGTGTGTGTGTATGAATGAATGAATGAATGTGAGAATAAATTTGAGATTGAATGGAATGTTATAACTATAACTAACTGCTTACTATGATTCTTTCTGTATTCACAATAAATGTGGTATTTTGCCTTTTTCCCTTTAATAAGATCCTGCTGGTTTTTATTTTATTGGTACAACACTATCACTCTTTAGCTAATTGGAACCTTCTTTGCAGAGTGCATGGCACACGAGTACTTGATTTAAAAATAAGAATCTTATGGATAGCACTGCGATCCAGTTGGGTTTTGCATTCAAATTCTGAATATAAAGAGCAACTGGAACTAGAAAAACCTTTGCTCAGGTGGCTGTAGCTCTGCAGAAGCAATACAAATATTAGAAAGAGTCAACTCTACATACTAATTAAGTGTGAGACTGATCAGGCCAGCCACAGAGAACGTGCTCACTGCAGTTCAACATGGCGAGTCCTTGTCCAGCTGGCTGGAAGGAAAGGGAGTTGTGTCCCCTTTAAGCTCCTCTCTCTCTCCCTCAAGGAAGGAAGAGGAAGGATTGGGAAAGTTTACAGGGATAGAGTAGGGAAAAGCAGAAAGCACCTGGGCCACCATGTCAAAGAGGCCCCTTTCTGCTGACCATAAAGGAGAGGGGGTATTTATACCTAAGGCTAAGATTTTGTCACACATATTTTTAGTAAAAGTCAGGAACAGGTCACGGGCAATGAAGAAAATTAATGGAAGCCCGTGACCTGTTCCTGACTTTTACTAAAAATATGCATGACAAAATGGGGAGCCGGAGGGTCCCCACACCACACCCAGAGGGCCCCAGCTTGGAGGTGTGGGGTCCCCCCACTGCCCACGTCTCAGAGCTCCCAGGGGTCCCACGGCCTGTGGCAGCTAGGAGTGGCAGGGTCCCCCCACCACCCATGGCAGCTTAGACCTGTGGGTACCCCTGCTGTCCGCAGCAGCTCAGAGCCACTCACGGCCACCAGGAGCTGCAGGCACCCAAGCGTCATGGGCTAAAGTCACGGAGGTTTCTGGAAGTCACAGATTCCATGACCTCCATGAGAAAAATCATCACCTTATGTATACCCTATGCAGCCCCAGGGAAGCTCACTTTTACTTTACCACCGACCCATGAAATTTGCACAAGGACCAGATTGCCTCATACCCACTGTTGGCATTATGCTAGTCGCCCTTTTTCTCTTTGCAGCAGGCAAGGAATTTTTCCCTCACTGCAGTGCCCGTCTGGTTGAGGTGAGGTTGGGTCTTTCACCTTCCTCGCAGCGGGTCTGGGACCACTGGAGTGGAGGCAGGGGGGTTGAACATTGCCATTTAGTATGTTAACTAGTGGCTGATGTCCAGGGTAGGCAACTCAGTATAGAAGGGATACTGTTATCGGAAAAAAAATAGATTGGACCATCATTTAAGCATAATTTAAGTAGCCGGGAAAGGGAATTTGGGGCTCCGACATCAGGCACAGCATGGAGCTGACCCTCCTCCCTTTAAGCCCCTCTTTACCTCATCTAAGGGAAGGGCAGCAGGGATGGCTGGGCCCAGGCTAGGGATTATGTGAAAATGATGATGACTTGTACAATTTTATGCCGCGTATAACCCAGCTATATTCATAGAATAAAGTTGCGTCCTAATTAACCCACAATCACTGCATCCTGTCTTTGTCTGGTGCGGCTGGACAATTTCCTGACTAGTCTCCTGTCTCATCCACTCCTGGTTTTGCAGATGGTGTGTTCTAGCTGCTGTGCATTACGAGTCTTATTTTAAACCCTGGCACCTGCGTAGCACTTAAGTAAATCCACAGATTTGAGACCTCCTCAGTACTTATTGAAACAAACCTTAAGAACTTTCAGGGAACAATGAGATTTATCAGGTCAAAAATTAGAATTACAGACCATAATTTCAACTTTACAAGATCAGCTCCCCTTGCCCTGCACAGCTTGTGTAATGTGAGCTGGAATGCAGTCAACTACACCAAGTGTTATTTTTTCTAGCTCTATATTTACACTTCAAGGTGTTATTCAGAGAACAGAAGAAGCAGGCCAAATCCTCACATGAACCTTCTAGGGAGGATCCAATGAAATCTGGTTTATTTGGGGTGTTTTTGGTTTTTTGGGTTTTTTTTTAAGTTTTCACACATTGCAGCACTGTTGAGCTAGAGGGGATACAGCTGAGTCTAGGAGCCCATGAAGGAGAAGTTCAGCTTTCAGTTTATTTAGAAAAATCAGTCTTCACCTTGTAAATATAGCCAGGGCAGGAAGCCAAAGTTGGGGCTTCGGCGAGGGGCAGGGCCAGAGCAAAGCTGGGGGCAGAGCAGGGCTGGATGGTACTCCCTCCCTGTGCCCTGCTGAATGTTCCTCTGCACCCCACTAAGGGGGCATGCCCCACAGTTTGGGGACCACTGTTCTAAGGCCAGTCCTGTTAGTTAAAATGTTCAGCCTTCTGTGAGTTGGGACCAGGAGGTCTACTGCTCAGACAGTGGCCATGTCACAGGTGTGCCTGGTATTGCCACAAGAACTACCTCCTCTGACTCCCATCAGCAGTGGTAGGCACATTTGTGGAAAGTACCATGTAGTCTCCTCACCCTCAACCCACCCCACAGGCCACTCCAACAATACGCAATTTATTTATTTTTTGTGGGGGTATAGAAGGAATATTTTAACTAGGGAATGGCACTTTGCTGGCTGAGGTGGAAAAGATCTTTGAGGGATCCTCTTGTTCTACCAAAAATCGCAACATCCTTGCATATCTTCGCACTTCCCAGTTTTGGCGAAGTCCAAACGTGGAAGAATCATGAGAAAAAAAGCTATTCTCATTGTGTGTGTGTGTGTGTGCGTGCGTTTAATTGTACTGAAAAACACAAGAGCTGGTTGATTTCTCAACCAAAAAAAGATAAGCCTCTGCAGATAAGCCTCTGAGCTTTAGGATTCTTACCTAAGAATCTACTTTTGGAGATTCAGCCCTTACTAATCATGCCCTGTCCTACTGCTCAATCATTCCAGAACATTCTCCATGATCATCCCTCAATCTAGGGTTGCTGCTATCCTGAAATTTGTGGGATCATCCTGATTTTCCCAAGTCAATTCCACTTGAGGAATATTCAAGAGTTCCCAGACCACATTCCATTTCATGAAATATCACGTTATACCACAATGACATTTAGCAAAAAGAAAAGGAGTACTTATGGCACCTTAGAGACGAACCAATTTATTTGAGCATGAGCTTTCGTGAGCTACAGCTCACTTCATCGGATGCATACCGTGGAAACTGCAGCAGACATTATATACACACAGAGATCATGAAACAATACCTCCTCCCACCCCACTGTCCTTCTGGTAATAGCTTAACTAAAGTGATCATCAAGTTGGGCAGCCAAGCTCTGCGATATAACCGCGTTTGCTCCAACTCCTCAGACAGAGACAAACACCTACAAGATCTCTGTCAAACATTCTTACAACTACAATACCCACCTGCGGAAGTGAAGAAACAGATTGATAGAGCCAGAAAAGTTCCCAGAAGTCACCTACTACAGGACAGGCCTAACAAAGAAAATAACAGAACGCCACTAGCCGTCACCTTCAGCCCCCAACTAAAACCCCTCCAACGCATTATTAAGGATCTACAACCTATCCTGAAGGATGACCCAACACTCTCACAAATCTTGGGAGACAGGCCAGTCCTTGCCTACAGACAGCCCCCCAACCTGAAGCAAATACTCACCAGCAACCACATACCACACAACAGAACCACTAACCCAGGAACTTATCCTTGCAACAAAGCCCGTTGCCAACTGTGCCCACATATCTATTCAGGGGACACCATCACAGGGCCTAATCACATCAGCCACACTATCAGAGGCTCGTTCACCTGCACATCCACCAATGTGATATATGCCATCATGTGCCAGCAATGCCCCTCTGCCATTTACATTGCTCAAACTGGACAGTCTCTACGTAAAAGAAAAAATGGACACAAATCAGATGTCAAGAATTATAACATTCATAAACCAGTCAGAGAACACTTCAATCTCTCTGGTCACGCAATCACAGACATGAAGGTCGCTATCTTAAAACAAAAAAACTTCAAATCCAGACTCCAGCGAGAAACTGCTGAATTGGAATTCATTTGCAAATTGGATACTATTACTTTAGGCTTAAATAGAGACTGGGAGTGGTTAAGTCACTATGCAAGGTAGCCTATTTCCCCTGGTTTTTTCCTACCCCCCCCCCCCCGACGTTCTGGTTAAACTTGGATTTAAACTTGGAGAGTGGTCAGTTTGGATGAGCTATTGCCAGCAGGAGAGTGAGTTTGTTTGTGTGTGTGTGTCCCCGGGGAAAAAAAAAAAAAGGGGGGGGGGGTTGAGAAAGCCTGAATTTGTGCTGGAAATGGCTCACCTTGATTACCATGCACATTGTAGGGAGAGTGGTCACTTTGGATGAGCTATTACCAGCAGGAGAGTGAGTTTGTGTGTGTATGGGGGTGGGGGGGTGAGAAAACCTGGATTTGTGCTGGAAATGGCCCACCTTGATTATCATACACATTGTGAAGAGAGCTGTAACTTTGGATGGGCTATTACCAGCAGGAGAGTGAGTTTGTTGGGGGGGGGGGGCGGAGGGTGAGAAAACCTGGATTTGTGCTGGAAATGGCCCAACTTGATGATGGTGTATAAATAACTTGTCCCCTTCTGCTGGCTGAACTTGTTAATGATTAAACAGTAAACTGATATAATTTTAATCGTTTAAATGCGTACTTTTAAAAACTATATTTACATCCCCATTAACCACTACGTTGTCCTCCCCTTCACCATATCATATGGGACACTGTCCCTTAAGAAGCAACAAGCAAGGTTTCCCCAGGTATTTTAATAGGTTGGGAGCTGTCAAAGTTTCCTAGTGGGAGGGGAAAATATAAGAGGTTTAACAAACAATTTAGTTGTGTTTATTTGAACTATCAGATGGCAAAAAAATGTGAGGGAGCCTTTCAAGGAGAAGAAATAAAACCCCAAAGCAGTTTTATTGCTTATAATATTTTGGAGGCAGCTCTGAAGTTGGGGATTACAGAAGTTTGCTAATGACCCCATATATCTTTCCTGCAAGTAATTCCATTATTGGTCACATAGCACATTTCCAGCAAGACATGCTTTGTGGACAGGAAGAAAGATACCACAACCAACATTTTCAAAAATGGGTATCTCAACAGTCATTTAAATAAGCACTGAGGAGCCTATGGGCATCCTTTGACAACCCTGGCAGTGGTCTCTGGCCTGAGGACTTTACAATCTAAATGAATACACTTTAGATGAAGGATGGGATGTAACAAAAAGCTAATGACTAAGCACTAAAGTCGGACGCACATATTGCTAGTTCCACTTTATTTCTGTGGTGATTTGTTTTGTTAATTGTTCTTCCTTCCAGCAACTGTAAGACTGGAACACAGAAAGCTAAAAAGTAATTCATCTTTACAACTCAGTCACTTGCTTTCTACATCTGATTCCCCAGCCTTCATCATCTCTCTTTATCCTCTGGCAGACCCACACCCCCATGTGCACAAGGCATCCAGCAGTTCTGCCATTTATTTTGGTCTTGTGCTGGTCTGTTCAGGCTTCGTAGTGTCAGGCCGATGATGTAGCCATCATCTACACGTTGCCCATTTAGATTGTAAGTTCCTTGTGGTAACATGTTTTACACCTAGACACTAACGAGTTTGTGCAGTATAAATGCCATAGATAGAATAGACCTTGCTTTCCTACTTTTTTTTATGAAGTACCCAAGAGACTTTTGAGGCAACATAAATATCAAAGGTTTAATATTTTTATTAATACCCCTCTTATTGCAACCAGCCAGGTTTCAGTTATATCTATGCTTATTTTTTTTCCCCCATGGGCCTCATGAGAGTCTTTCCACTGTTTCCAGTGGGCTTTGGATGAGGCTCTATTTACATATGCCATCAGATCTCCTGTTTAATACTCCTCAATGAGGTAATGAATGGCAATTAAAATGTCTTGCATTCACTTAAAATAAATAACTTTGTGAAGTTAAATCGGGATTTAAACAAAACGTAATGGAAAGTAGTCAGGTAAGCATTTAATTCCCAATGCAAGTACACGCTTCCCATTTATCTTTCTCCCCAGTCAGACCCGTTCTTTTTTCAGCATACTTTCATGCACAACTCATAATTCATGTGCTAAGAAGCATTATTTCATAAAACTGAATAATGTATTATCATTAACATATAGTCAAACAAATGTTGTCTAGTAACAAATCCAAATCACTTGTCATATTTACCAAATCACTGTTTTAGGTTGTTTGTTTATATGAAGATATGCATTAATATACAGAAGGGTTCATCATCAAGTTATGAACTAAGCAGTTGGCTATTAAGGACGCTGTCGTATCTCCTGCCACCATTTAAGAAATTATACTTGAGAGGTTTCAGATAAAGGGTTAGTTAATTCCTACTATTACTTGCACCAAATTATTATAATTTAATGTCCACTGACTACATGGAGAGCGTTCTTGTCAGTGAATGCTACAAAAGAACAGCATGCCTCCACAAATAGACAACATTATCAATATACTATATGTAACAACTTCAAAGTGTTAGTCTCTTCTGCTGGTAAAAACAAATTAAAACACAATTTTTGGATTAACATATTTACAGATCATTTAATGTCTACCAGTTTCTCCCCCTTTGGAAATTAAGTACGCTCACTTACACTCCATAATTATACTGAGTGCAGAAAAAGAGACCACTACCAGCTAATAAACATGAGGAAAATTATTCTTTACTGAACATAAAATTCTGTGAACCACGTATTTTTAAACTGACAGCACCAAAAATACACCAGGTGTATTTTTTTTAGAAAGATATCTTACTTTTAAAAAAGCAGTAAAGTACTGGAAATGTTCCTTTTTGTGACTTTAAAATTCAGTTGCACCTATGTTTTAAAGACAACTGGAAAACTATTCAAAAGCATATCATCATGGCAAAATTCACCTACAGTTTCCAAAATCAGAGTTTTACCATGGGGCAGGTAAGTCTGCTTTGTCTGCTGAGAGATACCTAAAACATACTACAGTATAGTAGAGAAGACAAAAGGAAAACAAACAAAACAAAAACAAACTACAGCTTGGTTTCTCTGACTCAGAAGTACCAGTGGATGAATCTAAACTGGTAAATGACTACTGTGTTTTGGCGTGATCACATCAGTACTGCAGTGAGATTTTATGCAATAATTTTAAAGCAGTGGAGTCCTGTGACATATGACAGTGTATATTGTAAGGCTCACCCAAAGGTTTGCTTGGAGACAATTTACCACCACAGGTAAAGTTCATAGTGTGCCCAAATCAAAATATTGGCCACATTGGAAAGCCTCTGTTTTAAAGAGTGTTGGAGCTAAATAATTTTTTAATCACTAGAAATGAGCAAATCTCTATCAAATATTATTACTGTTGCAATATACTAAAATTAGACCTAATAGTTTACATTCATAAATAATTTCCCCAGAGTAAACTATAGCCTACTTGGTTTATCTACCCCAATTCCAAGGCATCTATAAACGCATCAATCCTAGAGCTCAGACCACTAATTTAATGGGTAGACCATGTCCCCTTAATTATCCTAATTCATGTATAGACTGCATATAAAAAAAAATAATTCTCTCAGTAATCTTTTATACAGAGATGCAAAGTTGGTTTCAACACTAGTTTTCACTACTGAACAAGTACACAAACAAATATGTTTTCAGAGTAGACAAAAAAGCTTGGCAAATTTTTAGTAAAAATCGACAAATGGAAGTGGGTTATTGGTAAAACACAGACAGTATGTGCTAAAAGTTGGAGCTATGCAACCTCAGATCTCATAAATTAAACAGGGTTTGGGCTTTTAGAACCTGGAAAAGCAACCTCCAAGGACAGCCCACAGTGCTGCAAGTAACTGAGCTGGTGATTCAGCATCAACATTGTTTCCCACTGTGGTCTAGAGTCTGCAGTCTGATCTGTGCAAGTAGACTGCTGCATCCATGTGGAGCCCCACAGACTTCAATGGGGCCCCCATAGTGGTCTGATTCACAGGTTAAATTGCAGATCAGCTCCTAAGACAGTATTGAACCAGCACCCCAGGATTTTTCAGAGGAGATGTAAAACTAAGTTACTTCATCAAATTGCACTTTTTGCAATGTCTTGGTCAAATTTAACTGTAAGTGCATCCGTAAAATTCTTCATATAGTTTTGATTCATTTCCCCCCCTAAAAACTGGCATGTACTGTTGCCACCCCCAAATGTTTACTGCATTCCAACCAAAGAGCACTGCATTTCACTGGTATATGAACCCTGTTTATACCAAATCTAGAGAGTGCTTTAAGCCCTTTCAGGACAAAAGAAACTATTACAAAAATTAAGAATTATTAAAGCACTGTAACCTATCATTCAAGATAACTTCTCATCTTCTCTGAATTATGGGCATTGATGTAAATTCCACAAGCAAAAACTCAAACGGAATTTTTTCAAAATTTATGATCATTTTACTATTATCTCTACCATCTTCTAGTAACAACATCATCTGCACCATTGCAGGAAAGGTCAACCACCTTTCCATTACAGATTTCTCCTTTCAGGAATTTATAAGTGAGCCAGGATTTATAAGAAGCTGGTACACAAAAGTCAATTTGGAAACAAGTTTTTAAATTTTTACCTGTTTATATTTTTAAGTCAGTTCAAACAAGTTATAAGGGCACATAAGGAAGTTTACCATCCAAGTCACCTCTTTGCACACAGTTCTGATTTAAAAAGAAGTTTCCATGCAATTAGGTATTGCTATGGCCCAATTCCTTAGTAGCTTGGAGGAAAAAAATTCCAACTACCAAGATATTTTTGGAAGTGGCTACGAAGCATGCTACAAATCTACGTCTCAAAATAATTTTACTAAAACAAACATAACTATGCATTTTTAAAATTGGTCCAATGTCTACACTAGTGGTTCTGAGCAATTTGTTGTATTTTTCAAACAATGTTATTAAAATAATATTACCAGAGAAAGAATACATTAAAATAAGTATGTCTGAAACAGAGATAGCAGCCAGATACTTTTTGGTTTAGAGTTCTGCTGTGGGTAGGTATAGATATTGTATGGTTTACTCGCATTGTACATTCTACCCAGAATTTCTCAAATGTGGCCATCATGTGGCCACCAGGGGCTTTTCTTGTGGCCACAGCCTCCTGGGCGGGGGTGGGGGTGCAAAGCAGTGGTCCTTCCCCCAGGGCCAACAGCAGGGGTTGGACCCTGCTCCCCACTAGAGACACAGGCAGCTAGTGAGTTCCCCACCTTCCTGGCGACTGTAGGGTCCGGTTCCAGCCCTGGGGTGGTGAGCAACAGGCTCTGGCAAAGGGACTCCAACCCCCAGCTGCGGGGCTCACCCCCTCATTGCCTCTGGCCCCCACTGCCTCCACCCAGCCCATCATGCATTCCTCCCCTCATCCCCTACCTACCGACCTCCCCATCCAAGGCTTAATTTGTCCCCAGGCTTGCCAGGACTGAGTAAGTCTGACATGAAAAGTGATATCTGTTAATATCACTTTTCACAGCCACAAACTTACAAGCTAACAAGCTAACAAGTCAAGAAAGAAAGAAAGAAAGAAAGAAAGAAAGAAAGAAAGAAAGAAAGAAAGAAAGAAAGAAAGAAAGAAAGAAAGAAAGAAAGAGGAACAACAAAGCAAGTTTCAGAGTAGCAGCCGTGTTAGTCTGTATTCGGAAAAAGAAAAGGAGTACTAGTGGCACCTTAGAGACTAACCAATTTATTTGAGCATAAGCTTTCGTGAGCTACAGCTCACTTCATCAGATGCATTCAGTGGAAAATACAGTGAGGAGATTTATATACACACAGAACATGAAAAAATGGGTGTTATCATACACATTGTAAGGAGAGTGATCACTTAAGATGAGCTATTACCAGCAGGAGAGCGGGGGGGAGAAAACCTTTCGTAATCAAGGTGGGCCATTTTTAATCTTTTAATTGCAATTCAGCAGTCTCTCTTTGGAGTCTGTTTTTGAAGTCTTTTTGTTGTAATATTGCGACCTCTAGGTCTGTAATCTACCAATGTGATATATGCCATCATGTGCCAGCAATGCCCCTCTGCCATGTACATTGGTCATACTGGACAGTCTCTACGTAAAAGAATAAATGGACACAAATCAGATGTCAAGAACTATAACATTCATAAACCAGTCAGAGAACACTTCAATCTCTCTGGTCACGCGATTACAGACCTAAAGGTCGCAATATTACAACAAAAAGACTTCGAAAACAGACTCCAACGAGAGACTGCTGAATTGGAATTAATTTGCAAACTGGATATAATAAACTTAGGTTTGAATAGAGAATGGGAGTGGATGTGTCATTACACAAAGTAAAACTATTTTCCCATGTTTATTTCCCCCCACACACTGCTCCTCAGACGTTCCTGTTAACTGCTGGCAATGGCCCACCTTGATTATCACTACAAAAGATTTTCTCCCCCAGCTCTCCCGCTGGTAATAGCTCATCTTAAGTGATCACTCTCCTTACAATGTGCATGATAACACCCATTTTTTCATGTTATGTGTGTGTATATAAATCTCCTCACTGTAATTTCCACTGAATGCATCCGATGAAGTGAACTGTAGCTCACGAAAGCTTATGCTCAAATAAATTGGTTAGTCTCTAAGGTGCCACTAGTACTCCTTTTCTTTTAACAAAGACAAGAACCTGCAAGAGCACCTTATTTGTGTTTTTATTCTGTTTAGGTCCAGTAAAGAATAGACAACTGCACATTATTTTTATTATTGAGTCTGCAAAAAGAGTCAATAAATTATATTTACTTGGACATGTATATGTGCATAATTGTTTGTTTTTCCTAAAGTTAAACGGGCAGCGCGGCCACCAGCAACAGTTGGTGGCCGCACTTTGAGGCCACCATAAATTTTGTTCTGAGAACCTGTTTGCACTTTGTCAAGTATTGCTATTGTACACTACCAACGTGGAACTTCACTTTGTTTCCAAGTCCAAAAGACTTTGATTCATCCTTGTTCCTCATTTGACAGATAAAGGTGATACAAGACTGAGGAGTCAGTCAGCTTATCACCATCTACAGACCAAATGCCAGAATTAATCTTTACCTTGACCCTGCCTCTGCTGAAACCCTTATTTCATGCCATCTCAAGTATAGAAGTTCTTTCTTTACAAGCTTCCTAAATTCCTACTCTCTCTAATTCAAACATTGCATCTGACTACTCTGAGTCCTATTCCATACCCCCTAGTGAAGCACTGACTTCAATGACAGCAGAATCAGCCTCTTAAAAGTAAAAGATTGGGCCACATCCCATCCCCATCTTCACTGGCTTCTCATGTAGTCAGCCACAACTCTAAGAAAAAGAACCCAGGTCTCCTGGCTTCAAGCTCCGTGTCATATCCACTGGGAATGCTACCCATCCTATTTTGAGCTAATCTTGATGGTCTCCCAAATTGGGAATGCCACATTTGCTTGAGCTGCTTTATTGATAGAGAATTCTTCTCAATTCTAAACTCACTATAAAACTATTCTTCTTCCTGAATAGTCTATACTTTATTCACCTTAATTTCACCTGTTAAAAAAATAAACCTCATTCCTTCAAATGATCGATAGAAACTACTTGGATTTTTGTATGGTTTATTTAAAATTGTTTTTCCATACAAGAAAGTTAAAGAATTGTTATTGTGTCACAATGACATTGTGAAATGCTCACTACTATGGACTCTTATTTATTTAAATATGCTACATTCTTGTTTTTAAAAAGCTTGTGTTAGATATACAGAAAATAGTTTTTAGTACATCAGCTAATTCTGATGCAGTCAAAATAACTAAAGCAGGAGCGACACCAGAACTATGACAATATCAGATCTAGAATTAATCGATAACACATGTTGACATGGAACTAGAGGACATACAGTGCCAGCAGCAGCTAAAAGTGATGTATCCTTATCTGGGTTTTAGAATCTTATGGCATTTGCAGAACTCAAGGGAAATTACTAAGATTTACTGTGTATGTGCTTATTGTACTTTATAACTACCACTGTAGTGAGGGATTGCTTTGCCTCCATAAGTTTGAGACTTTTAACACTATTTTAATGTCATTCTTTGTATTACATAAAAATGCAGGCTTTGTGATCCCTATCTCACCCTTCTAAACAAGTTCAATCCAATGTCAGAGCCATTGTGTCTGTTTGGGGCTTTTCAATGCATGTCCATTATGCAATTTTTACTGTTTCATAAAAACATCTCTTAAAGACTGTAAATGCTTTGAAAAAGATAAAGGGCTAGAAGGGTCGAGTGGAGACAATGACAAAAAAAAATCCCATGCACTTCAGTGGTGCAGATTCAGGCCCAATATGCTGGATAAATAAAACTGCAGCATTTTTACAATGGCCAAGATTTTGAACCTACTTAAGACTTGGCTAATAAGCTGTGTCTTCTATAAATAAAAGGAAAAGCCAAATTCCAAAACACCCCAATATGCTTCCAGGGGTCCTTTCTTCTACATTCGCTGCTCAAATGACTTCTACATCGTGCGCGCTCTGCACCACCTCTCGGTCCTCGGATGCTCCTCACACCCCACTCCGCTTCCTGTGGGCCTCCGCACGGATAAGGCTGGAGAGGAGCTCGTGGGCTACAAGGCCATGTCTACCGGAAAGCCCTTTCACCTCCTTCCCCGCCTCATTTCGTACCTACCGCGCTTTAGCTCTTAATCTCCCCCTTGCTTTCTACGCCCCGCACTCTCCCTTGCCCGCACCTCACCGCAGCCAGCATCCTCCCGCCGGGGACAGCTCAGCTCTGCCGAGCGCCTCCGCGGCGCGCACACGCACACACGCGGGGGCTGGGGCTCCCTCCCAGCCCACCACCCCGCCCTGCCTCCCCCAGCTGACGGCCAGGAGGGGCAGCCAGGCGGTGGGGCTGGTGGGACAGAGCCGGTGATGTCCACCGTCTTCTCCAACCCCGGGCGCGCCCTGCGCCCGCAGCCGCGGCAGGGAGAGCGACGGTGAGCCAGGCGCGCCCGCCCAGCACGGGGCACCGCGGCGGCGGCTGGCGGAGAGCCGAGCCCACGTTCTCCCGCGGGCGCGGCCCCCCCAGGCACGTCCTGCCCTTCCCCGGCTCGCCCCAGGCACAGCCCAGCGAGGCCAGGCGAAGAGGAGCCGGGGCGCACCTGGCCGCTGCGCTCCGCCTCGCCAGACTTACCCCTGCGCCGCCCGGGCTGCTCCCTCCGCTCGCCGCCTCTCGCCCGCACAAGCGGCGCCCAACATCAGCTGCGGGATGTAACCAGCCCTCCGGAAACGCTTTCCCAGCTTGCTGCGCTTAGCCCAGGAAACAATTCCGGCCTCTGGCCGCGGCGGCGGCGGCTCCTCCTCCCGTCCCTCCTCCCTCGCCGCCGCCCGGCGCAGAGCGAGCTGCGGCACCCGAAGCCTTGGGAACATGGTTGACGGGAATCCTCTGCCTAGGAAGGAGGGCGACGCCCTGTGTTCGCTGCTAGTGTTGCAGCTAGATTCTGCACGGCCGGATCCTGGGAAAACCGGGCTGCGTGCGTGGCCTGGCTACAGCGATGAAAGGAAAATAGTAAGAACGTGTTTGCTACCAACGCGATCTTCAATTTATGCAAGAAAGATCTGGATCTGCCTGTCGTTTTTAAGGTACCCAGCAAGCCAGTATCTGAGCGCCAGAAACAATGAATGGCATTAAATCTGTGGGGGAAGGTGTGTTCCTCCTTCTCCCCAGAATCCCCCCATGTCTCCTGTCTGCATGCCTGAATCTTGTGTTTCACTATAAAATCCTTCATTCCCAATTTTCAGCGTACAATACGTTTCTATAAATATACTCTAAGGCTCACCCCCTTTTTTGTAGGGTGATCCTTTAACCAGCCTAATCTACACTAAAATTATTCTGGACAAAACTGTTTGAGACACCCAACCATAATACAAATAGGGGCCACCTAGCACCACTTCATAAATACATTAGTTTTTTCATATTTCAGTGTTTTTATAATTACATAAAAATAAACAAAAATCTCTTCTGCTGCAACCTTAATGTAAGGTTATTAAAATCAACAATGAGATTTTAAAATATGTTGGAGGGATACATCACCGAGCGTGCCAGTCTGTCATGAAATTTATTGATTCTTGTTATAAGTTTTTGTTTCTCTCCATTTACTTGTGGAAGTAAAATAGGTGTCTGTATGTGTATATATAACACACACACACACTGTTTTATAATTCTGATTAAGGTTGCATTCGTCTAGCCCAAGATGAAAGGTGGTGTTTCTAGTTCCTGTTGCTTTTCAGAACATTTAAGAGCAACAACTCAGTCTTGCTGATCTAAAGATTGTGTAGCACCTTGATGAGTGGAGGGCAGATACCTAAAATAGTGACTGTATCCTTTTCTGCCAGTTTCTACCAGCATCAGCTCAGCCCAGGGCTGGATTACCCAATAGGCAGACTAAGCACATGCTTAGGGCACCAACAAAGCTGGGGGCACTAAAAAAAATGAGACTAGTTTTTGAAAAAATTGGATATTTGATATTTCAAAAAAAGCATTGAAGTAGTCATCATGGGAAAAATCAGAACTTTATTAGACTTCCTTACACTCCACTACACACTCTTCCCCTGTTTTTCTGTTCTCTTTTTATTACTTATCCCCACCTAAACCAGGGGGGCATCCTACTAAAGTAGATCGAAATAATCCGAGGAAATCAGATCCTGTCATGTATTGCAATAAATTTATGTTTTATTATTGATATATTCTTCTGAGTTATATGTACTTGATTCATTTTTTTCTAATATATACACACACATACATAAAAATAGTGTACGTTGTGTAATTTGGGGTTTTTTTAAGTTCAGATAACTGAGATAAGGGGCAGGATGAAATGTAACCGAGTAGAGTACAGAAATGTAAACTGGCAGAAGAAAAGAAACAAAAAACTAGTGAAATTTTCCAAAATCTTCCAAAGCAAATCCATCAGAAACAACATCTTCTCTCAGTAGCACAGACATCATTCCAAAACCTGTAGGTGTTTCAGAGACTTTTTCTACTGGTGATACAAACACCATTCCAGAACATGTGGATGTGTCAGAGACTGTAACTGATCATCCTACTCCTGGTGGTAAAACAGACGTTGTTCTAGAAGGTGTGGATGTGTCAGAGACTGAACCTGCTCATGCTGTAAATAATAGGAGAAAAGATCCTGGTGTGTGGGTTGATTTCAGTACCGATGATGTAGCTTACTGGATAGATCGTGGACCAAATGACTGTCAACACCACACTGGGCCCATTTGAGAAATCATGTCAGACTTTTACCAATGGCAAACCAACATATTGTCCACAAAAAAAAATTTTTCAGCATGAAAGCGAATGGTGAGAAATACACTCGAGAATGGCTACTGTATTCACCATCAAGAGGATCTGTGTACTGTTTTGTTTGCAAACTTTTTGCATATGAATCTTCAACATCCTGGTTTGCTGCAGATGGATTTAGGGACTGGCGGAATACTGTTTTAATTGAACAACATAAAAATATCACTACTCACAGAGATTCAGTGTTGACATATTTAAATTGAAGACAGGATTGACACAAAAATTGGAAGAACAAATTAAAGGGAAGCGTGAATATTAGCAACATGTCTTGCAGTGTGTTATAGCTATTATTCAAACATTAGCTGAATGTGGTCTGCCTTTCTGGGGATCAACTGATGCATTTGGATCATTGCAGAATGGAAATTTCTTGCGATTGTTGGAGCTTGTGGCTCAGTTTGACCCATTTTTATCAGGCCATATCTCAAAATATGGGAATGCTGGCAAAAGTAACCCATCATATCCAAGACAATATGTGATGAACTCATCAGTCTAATGAGTGACAAAGTTTGTTCAGCTATTGTGGATGAAATAAGTACTGCTGGGTACTTCAGTTTATCTGTCGACTCTACACCTGATCTTTCACATACTGGTCAATTGAGTATTGTAGTAAGATATGTGTCTCCCACAGATAGAAAACCAGTTGAACGATTTATAACATTCCTCAGTTTGAAAAGCCACACTGGTGAAGAAATGGCAAATCAAGTACTGCATTATCTGTGCCAAGTTTGTAAAATCGATTTCTCAAAGTGCAGAGGTCAATCTTATGACAATGCTGTCAACATGTCAGGGCATTATCAAGGAATGCAGAAGAAGCTTTTAGAACAGAACAGAATATGCCATATTCATACCTTGTGCTGCACACTCTGTCAGTCTTGTTGGCCACAGTGCTGTTGATTGTTGTCCAGTGGCAGTAAGTTTTTTCTCAACAGTCCAGTTACTTTATACATTTTTCTCTGCCTCAACACACCGATGGACAGTTCTTAAAACATATTTGGGTAATGATCGTGTGTTGAAATCTCTCTAATACTCGCTGGGGGGCACATGCAATGGCAACAAATGCAATTCTGGAGTCCTACTCAAAGATTGTGGATGCATTAGAAAGTATAGCTGAAGACCAATCACAAAAGGGAGAAACTATACAAGAGGCAGAAAACATTGCAAACAAGATGCAAGAACTAGAGTTTGTATTCATGTTGACCATGTGGAATGAAATTTTACAACACTTTTACCACACAAGTCAAGCTCTCCAAGAAAAAGAATTGGATTTGAAAACATGTGCAGACCTCTGTCAATCAGCAGACACTTACACACTTTGAGGAATGATTTCAAAAGACTTGAAGACATATCAAAAGATATCTTGTCTGATACTAACTACAAAGAAGCCCAGTCCTGCAAGCGAATCAGGAAAAAACAAGCAAATGATAGCAGTGCAATAGAAACAGCATTGAATCCTAGAGACAAATTTCGCATATCTACTTACTACACTATAACTGATACACTTGAAGCTCATAGGAAGAGGAGAGGTGAAGTGTACAAAGAAGTATCAAGTAGATTTTCTTTTCTAAATGATATGGACTTATCTGACTAACAATATTCACAAGGTTCCCGAAAGCTAGTTGACTCATACCCTGTTGACTCGAACATGAATGTCTGTGGAGAAGTATGGCAGTTCCACTGTTATATGCGTGCAAAGTTTAATGAAACAGGAAAAATGAAATTCAGTCACATTGATCTTCATGACACAATATTGAAAAACGTATATTTCCAAATGTAGAGATTGCACTACATATTTTTCTAACATTGATAATTACTAACTGCTCCGCAGAACGCTCTTTTCCTCAGCTGAGAAAAAGAATAAAAAACCCTCAGAGAACAATAATGTGTCAGGACAGACTTGATTCACTTTCCCTATTGTGTATGGAAGCAGACATGCTTCGTTGAGTCAGCTTCGATGAACTTATCCAGAATTTTGTAATCAGAAAATCTAGAAAGAAACTATTTTAATTTCAGCATACATGTAAGTTTTGTGTCATTTCGAAAAATAAAATTTTATTTTACGGTGTAGTATTGTTTTTATTTTGAATTACATATGGGGGGGCACCATAATGTTTTCAGTGCTTAGGGCCTCTAAAGGCTTAATCTGGCCCTGGCTCAGCCTTACGGGGGTTGAATTGAGCCAGGTGCCCTTCCTCTAGGACAGTGGTTCTCAAATTATTTTTCGTAGACCACTTGAAGATTGCTGAGGGTCTTGGCGGACCACTGAAGGATCTTTCCAAATGTTGTTTGTACCATTAGCTAACTATTGTAAAGCACTTTGTATAAAAGAGCTATTTTAAAAAAAAACTTTAATAAGAATTAACGTTTTTTTTGTTCTACAAATAAAAGCACACAACTCATATTTTAATATCAGCAGTCTTACCTTTCTAATACAATGGATGTGCCCTCTCTCCCGCACCGTGGCAGCCCCCCGGCTGGGCAGAAGGGGGGTCTCTCCCTCTCTCCCCCACCACGGCAGCCATAGAGCTGAGGCTGGGAAGGAGGGCCATCTCGCCCCGGCAACTGCAGCCCTGGAGCTGGAGAAAGTCGCCTCTTTCTCTGGCCACCGCAGCCCTGCACGTCCCAAATTCCCCTCCACCTCCTCTTCTCACGCCACTACCCCCTCCTACCTACACCCTATTCCTCCCAAGGCCACCACCTTATATGTGCATCTTCTCCAGGGTCCAGGCACCTAATTAGTGGAGTCATGCCTGTGCGGCTCCACTAATTAGGTGGGTGGCCCTTCATTCTTTTGTGTGCGGCCTCCCAGGCACGCACCTTAGAGGGAACTATCCGCAGACCACCTGAATGGTGCTCACGGACAACTGGTGGTCCACGGACCACAGTTTGTGATCCTCTGCCCTAGAAGCTTATTTACATCAAGGACAAAGACATGAATAAGTGTCACCTGTATATGCAGATATTTGACCTCAAAGCACCCTATTATTTCCCCTAGCAGTAAATTAGATTTATTGAATAGGAGGGGAAACTACAAATAAATCTGCGGATCTCTGCAAGTGGAGAAGTAACTGTCCATTTATTACCTTTGGTGATCTAACCAAGAGGTATAAGAAAAGCCATGTTAGTGCAACTCATTCAACCACACCATCTCTCACAAGCAATACTTAATAGTAGACTATTTTGAAGGTTGCTAGAAAGTGCAGAAGATGAAATGGACGTTTGTCTCCTGTCCATTATTATGAGATTATCCATCAGTGCAACTCGCACCATCTTGTTGTACATGGTTGTACACAGAGAAAAAAAAGAGTTCAGCCAGCACGTTGTAACATTATTGATCTGCAGCATTAAGTACTAACTGGACTACTGCATGCCTCAAAGGGATTGATAGACCAGTGTTCATGTTTTCTGATTATAGTCTTTTTGCATAAGTAATCTGTGCACCATCATAATTTGTGAGACTGATGTGGAAGTACAGGATGTTTCAGGGCTAGTACATCAATGGTAGAAGATAGTAGTTTTATCTGAAGAGTTCACTATATTTAACTTTGCAGATGTATAGCTTTCTCCATCAGGATGGTCTGGAAACTCTCTACATTTATGAGTCTGTGGGCCTGGATTAATCTGGTTGGTTCTTTTCCTAGTTGAAAAGTGAAAGGATCATGGCCTATTACTATGTCCCTAATGTTAATACCCAGGGTACAGATTTAGCCTAGGATGTGTCTCAGGACTCAGATACAAGTGATGAGAGCTATACAAAGGCCTAGATAGTTGAGTAGCTCCAGTGCTTAAATTGTAATGAAAGAGGTGTCAGGGCACAAGCAATTTTTTTAATTTCATAACTGCCATGGCAAGCCCAGAGGTTCTGGGACTATGAACTTCCAAGCCCAGATTTTAGTGTTTCAATGTACCAAAATCTCTGCAGAAACCAACTGAAGGAACAAGGTAGGCTTGGCAGAGAATCCTTTAAAGACTTGAAAACATTGTTCTCAAGATGTGCAATGAAGTACCTTGGTAACATCCAAAAATAGCGAACACTGAAATTTAGAGGAAGACATCCATGGAATGCTCTTTATGAGCCTATAAATCAATCACTAAATATTTAATTGGGTTTTATCTTCAGAAGCTGAGCCTTTGAGATTACAAAGAAAAAGTCTTCCAAGGTCCTGCAAAATGTACTTGCCTGCTTGTACAGTGAGTCATTTTAACACCACAAGGATCACTGCCAGAATGGAATACACATTCCTTCTATCACACCATCCCAATCACATCCACTTCACCAAAACAGGTAGATCAGTCAAGATTAATACAGATTTGATGGAACACCAAAAGATAATCAACAGCCAGATATACTGCACTATCAGAGGACCCAAAATTACAGAAAAGTCAAAGAGAAAACTATTACTGAAAGGAAATAATGAGATTGGTAAATCTCTTCATACAAAAGAAATTCACTAGTCTCATTCCGTGTGAAGCATCTGGCACTGGCCACTGTCAGAGACAGGATACCAGACAAAATGGACCATTGGACTGGCCCAGTATAGCCGTTCTTATGCTTTTATGTTCATTCATTCGTGCCTAATGGCACGACTCTCATGGCCTGAGCACTCAGTAAGATTCTCATTTGATTTACTGGAAAAGAAAACTAATACAATGAACATGAAAGTGAGTAAAACATACAAGTTGAATATGACTAAATGTAAATAAAGGTTTTTTTGAGGAATATCCATATTAAAGATAAGCATATTAATCTATGTTGAAAAGCAAAAATGATGAAATATTGTAATAAATTATGACCATTAAAATGGAGGGACACTACATTTGGTCCAGATGAGCCATAAAACCCTCTGACAAATATATAAATTACTGTACATCTAAAACGTTTTTGGATACCAAAATATTCCCACTTCCTTCAACTATTTCAAAGATGTAATTTTTGTAAACTTTTAGTGGCTCTAATAAAACGCACTTTTTACATATAAAAGGATATCAATGTTTTTCTGACCTAAAACATACATAGATTTCAATCCTTCATTCTTTACAAAGCTCCAATGGCTGTCCAAAGCAGCAGAATCTGGCCTTTAAAAACTTTCATAATGATCATTTCACTAAGGTCTGATATTGAAAGACAGACTGTTACCTGCTGAAGATGCCAGCAATCACAGCTCTAATTATCTCATATTCAAGTCATCAAGTCATTCAATCATCCAAAGCACAGAATTTGATGGTGATGGGGGACTTGAACAACTCAGACATCTGTTGGGAAAATAACACAGCAGGGCACAGATTATCCAACAAGTTCTTGGAATATATCCGAGACAATATTTTATTTCAGAAGTGGAGAAAGCTACTATGGGAGAGGCTGTTCTGCCTGGTCTACACTGGGGGTGGGGAGGGGATTGACCTAAGATATGCAACTTCAGCTATGGGACTAGCGTAGCTGAAGTCAACGTATCTTAGGTTGACTTACCTCACGTCGTCATGGCGCGGGGTCGACTGCCGCCGCTCCCCCATTGCGGTGGAGTACAGGAGTCGATGGCAGAGTGATCTACACTAGACACGATAAAGCGATCCCCGATAGATCGATCGGGTAGTGTAGACATAGATTTGATTTTGACAAATAGGGAGGAACTGGTTGAGAATTTGAAAGTGGAAGGCAGCTTGGATGAAAGTGATCATGAAATGATAGAGTTCATGATTCTAAGGAATGGTAGGAGGCAGAACAGCAAAGATTCCAAGAAGGATTCCAAGAAGGCAGGCTTTAGCAAACTCAGGGAGCTGGTAGATAAGATCCCCTGGGAAGCAAGTCTAAAGGGAAGAACAATTGAAGATAGTTGGCAGTTCTTCCTATGGGTATGTCTACACTACGGAATAAGGTCGAATTTATAGAAGTCGGTTTTTTAGAAATCGGTTTTATATATTCGAGTGTGTGTGTCCCCACAGAAAATGCTCTAAGTGCATTAACTCGGCGGAGTGCTTCCACAGTACCGAGGCTAGAGTCGACTTCCGGAGCGTTGCACTGTGGATAGCTATCCCACAGTTCCCGCAGTCTCCGCTGCCCATTGGAATTCTGGGTTGAGATCCCAATGTCTGATGGGGCTAAAACATTGTCGCAGGTGGTTCTGGGTACATATCGTCAGGCCCCCCTTCCCTCCGTCCCTCCGTGAAAGCAAGGGCAGACAATCGTTTCGCGCCTTTTTTCCTGAGTTACCTGTGCAGACACCATACCACGGCAAGCACGGAGCCCGCTCAGGTAACTGTCACCGTATGTCTCCTGGGTGCTGGCAGACACGGTACGGCATTGCTACACAGTAGCAGCAACCCATTGCCTTCTGGCAGCAGACGGTGCAGTACGACTGGTAGCCGTTCTCGTCGTGTCCGAGGTGCTCCTGGCCACATTGGCTGGGAGCGCCTGGGCAGACATGGGCGCAGGGACTAAATTTGGAGTGACTTGACCAGGTCATTCTCTTTAGTCCTGCAGTCAGTCCTATTGAACCGTCTTATGGTGAGCAGGCAAGAGATGAGGATGGCTAGCAGTCGTACTGTACCATCTTCTGCAGAGCAGCCATTAGAGGTGGATGGCATGCAGTCCTTCTGCACCGTCTGCTGCCAGCCAAAGATGTAAAAGATAGATGGAGTGGATCAAAACAAGAAATAGACCAGATTTGTTTTGTATTCATTTGCTTCCCCCGTCTAGGGGACTCATTCCTCTAGGTCACACTGCAGTCACTCACAGAGAAGGTGCAGCGAGGTAAATCTAGCCATATATCAATCAGAGGCCAGGCTAACCTCCTTGTTCCAATAAGAACAATAACTTAGGTGCACCATTTCTTATTGGAACCCTCCGTGAAGTCCTGCCTGAAATACTCCTTGATGTACAGGCACCCCCTTTGTTGATTTTAGCTCCCTGAAGCCAACCCTGGAAGCCGTGTCGTCAGTCGCCCCTCCCTCCGTCAGAGCAATGGCAGACAATCGTTCCGCGCCTTTTTTCTGTGCGGACGCCATACCAAGGCAAGCATGGAGGCCGCTCAGCTCACTTTGGCAATTAGGAACACATTAAACACCACACACATTATCCAACATTATATGCAGCACCAGAACCTGGCAAAGCGATACCGGGCGAGGAGGCGACGTTAGCGCGGTCACGTGAGTGATCAGGACATGGACACAGATTTCTCTGAAAGCATGGGCCCTGCCAATGCATGCATCATGGTGCTAGTGGGGCAGGTTCATGCTGTGGAACACCGATTCTGGGCTCAGGAAACAAGCACAGACTGGTGGGACCGCATAGTGTTGCAGGTCTGGGATGATTCCCAGTGGCTGCGAAACTTTCGCATGCGTAAGGGCACTTTCATGGAACTTTGTGACTTGCTTTCCCCTGCCCTGAGGCGCATGAATACCAAGATGAGAGCAGCCCTCACAGTTGAGAAGCGAGTGGCGATAGCCCTGTGGAAGCTTGCAACGCCAGACAGCTACCGGTCAGTTGGGAATCAATTTGGAGTGGGCAAATCCACTGTTGGGGCTGCTGTGATGCAAGTAGCCCACGCAATCAAAGATCTGCTGATATCAAGGGTAGTGACCCTGGGAAATGTGCAGGTCATAGTGGATGGCTTTGCTGCAATGGGATTCCCTAACTGTGGTGGGGCGATAGATGGAACCCATATCCCTATCTTGGCACCGGAGCACCAAGCCACCGAGTACATAAACCGCAAGGGATACTTTTCAATAGTGCTGCAAGCTCTGGTGGATCACAAAGAACGTTTCACCAACATCAGTGTGGGATGGCCGGGAAAGGTACATGACACTCGCATCTTCAGGAACTCTGGTCTGTTTCAAAAGCTGCAGGAAGGGACTTTATTCCCAGACCAGAAAATAACTGTTGTGGATGTTGAAATGCCTATATGTATCCTTGGGGACCCAGCCTACCCCTTAATGCCATGGCTCATGAAGCCGTACACAGGCAGCCTGGACAGTAGTCAGGAGCTGTTCAACTACAGGCTGAGCAAGTGCAGAATGGTGGTAGAATGTGCATTTGGACGTTTAAAGGCACGCTGGCGCAGTTTACTGACTTGCTTAGACCTCAGCGAAACCAATATTCCCACTGTTATTACTGCTTGCTGTGTGCTCCACAATATTTGTGAGAGTAAGGGGGAGACGTTTATGGCAGGGTGGGAGGTTGAGGCAAATCGCCTGGCTGCTGGTTACGCACAGCCAGACACCAGGGCAGTTAGAAGAGCACAGGACGGCGTGGTACGCATCAGAGAAGCTTTGAAAACCAGTTTCATGACTGGCCAGGCTATGGTGTGAAAGTTCTGTTTGTTTCTCCTTGATGAAACCCCCCGCCCCTTGGTTCACTCTACTTCCCTGTAAGCTAACCACCCTCCCCTCCTCCCTTCAATCACCGCTTGCAGAGGCAATAAAGTCATTGTTGCTTCACATTCATGCATTCTTTATTCATTCATCATACAAATAGGGGGATGACTACCAAGGTAGCCCAGGAGGGGTGGTGGAGGAGGGAAGGAAAATGCCACACAGCACTTTAAAAGTTTACAACTTTAAAATTTATTGAATGCCAGCCTTCTTTTTTTTTGGGCAATCCTCTGTGGCGGAGTGGCTGGTTGGCCGGTGGCCCCCCCCACCGCGTTCTTGGGCGTCTGGGTGTGGAGGCTATGGAACTTGGGGAGGAGGGCGGTTGGTTACACAGGGGCTGTAGTGGCAGTCTGTGCTCCAGCTGCCTTTGCTGCAGCTCAACCATACACTGGAGCATACTGATTTGGTCCTCCAGCAGCCTCAGCATTGAATCCTGCCTCCTCTCATCACGCTGCCGCCATATTTGAGCTTCAGCCCTGTCTTCAGCCCGCCACTTACTCTCTTCAGCCCGCCACCTCTCCTCCCGGTCATTTTGTGCTTTCCTGCACTCTGACATTATTTGCCTCCACGCATTCGTCTGTGCTCTGTCAGTGTGGGAGGACAGCATGAGCTCGGAGAACATTTCATCTCGAGTGCATTTTTTTTTTTTCCTTTCTAAGCTTCACTAGCCTCTGGGAAGGAGAAGATCCTGTGATCCTTGAAACACATGCAGCTGGTGGAGGAAAAAAAAGGGACAGCGGTATTTAAAAAGACACATTTTATAAAACAGTGGCTACACTCTTTCAGGGTAAACCTTGCTGTTAACATTACATACATAGCACATGTGCTTTCGTTACAAGGTCGCATTTTGCCTCCCCTCACCGTGTGGCTACCCCCTCAACCCTCCCCCCTCTCTGTGGCTAACAGCGGGGAACATTTCTGTTTAGCCACAGGCAAACAGCCCAGCAGGAATGGGCTCCTCTGAGTGTCCCCTGAAGAAAAGCACTCTATTTCAACCAGGTGACCATGAATTATATCTCACTTTCCTGAGGATAACACAGAGAGATAAAGAACAGATGTTGTTTGAACACCAACAAACATACACTGCAATGCTTTGTTGTACAATGATTCCCGAGTACGTGTTACTGGCCTGGAGTGGTAAAGTGTCCTACCATGAAGGACGCAATAAGGCTGCCCTCCCCAGAAACCTTTTGCAAAGGCTTTGGGAGTACATCCAGGAGAGCCATGAATGCCAGGGCAAAGTAATCCTTTCACATGCTTGCTTTTAAACCATGTATAGTATTTTAAAAGGTACACTCACTGGAGGTCCCTTCTCCGCCTGCTGGGTCCAGGAGGCAGCCTTGGGTGGGTTCGGGGGGTACTGGCTCCAGGTCCAGGGTGAGAAACAGTTCCTGACTGTCGGGAAAACCGGTTTCTCCGCTTGCTTGCTGTGAGCTATCTACAACCTGCTCCTCCTCCTCATCTTCTTCATCTCCAAAACCTGCTTCCGTATTGCCTCCATCTCCATTGAAGGAGTCAAACAACATGGCTGGGGTAGTGGTGGCTGAACCCCCTAAAATGGCATGCAGCTCATCACAGAAGCAGCATGTTTGGGGCTCTGACCCGGAGCGGCCGTTCGCCTCTCTGGTTTTCTGGTAGGCTAGCCTCAGCTCCTTCAGTTTCACGCGGCACTGCTTCGGGTCCCTGTTATGGCCTCTGTCCTTCATGCCCTGGGAGATTTTGACAAAGGTTTTGGCATTTCGAAAACTGGAACGGAGTTCTGATAGCACGGATTCTTCTCCCCATACAGCGATCAGATCCCGTACCTCCCGTTTGGTCCATGCTGGAGCTCTTTTGCGATTCTGGGACTCCATCATGGTCATCTGTGCTGATGAGCTCTGCATGGTCACCTGCAGCTTGCCACACTGGCCAAACAGGAAATGAGATTCAAAAGTTCGCGGTTCTTTTCCTGTCTACCTGGCCAGTGCATCTGAGTTGAGAGTGCTGTCCAGAGCGGTCACAATGGAGCACTCTGGGATAGCTCCCGGAGGCCAGTACCGTCGAATTGTGTCCACAGTACCCCAAATTCGAGCCGGCAAGGCCGATTTAAGCGCTAATCCACTTGTCAGGGGTGGAGTAAGGAAATCGATTTTAAGAGCCCTTTAAGTCGAAATAAAGGGCTTCATCGTGTGGACGGGTGCAGGTTTACATCGATTTAATGCTGCTAAATTCGACCTAAAGTCCTAGTGTAGACCAGGGCTAAGAGACATTATTAAGGGCACAAGAGCTAAACTATCCCACTGTGTAGGAAAGATAGGAAGTATGGCAAGAGACCACCCTGGCTTAACCAGGAAATCTTCAATGATCTGAAAATCAAAAAAGAGTCCTACAAAAAAAGTGGAAACGAGGTCAAATGACAAAGGATGAACATAAATTAATAACACAAGTATGTAGGGACAAAATTAGAAAGGCCAAGGCACAAAATGGGATCAAACTAGCTAGAGACATAAAGGGTAACAAGAAAACATTCTACAAATACATTAGAAGCAAGAAGAAGACCAAAGACAGGGTAGGCCTGTTACTCAATGAAGGGGGGGAACAATAAACAGAAAATGTGGAAATGGCAAAGGTGCTTAACCGTTTGTTTGTTTCAGTTTTCACCAAAAAAGTTAGTGGTGATTGGACATCTAACATAGGCACCGACTTCCCCTCTTTCATGTGGGTGCTCGACACCCCCTTTGCCCCTGGCTCTGCCCCCACTTCACCCCTTCCATGAGGCCCTGCCCCACCCCGCCTCTTCCCACCCCTTCCCCGCCCCCATTCCAACCCCTTCCCCAAAGTCCCCGCCCCAACTCTGCCCCCTCCCTGCCAATATTCCAACTCCTTCCCAAATCCCCACCCCGGCCCCGCCTCTTCCTCTGAGTGCGCCACATTCCCACTTCTACCCCTTCCTCCCGGAGTGTGCTAATGCTGCCAAACAGCTGTTTGGCAGCAGCCGGGTGGGAAACGCTGGGAGGTAGGCGGAAGAGCGGGGATGCGGCACACTCAGAGGGGGAGGAGGAGGAGGTGGTGAGTGGAGCTTGGCTGCTGGTGGGTGCAGAGCACCCACTAATTTTTCCCCGTGGGTGCTCCAGCCCCAGAGCACCCACGGAGTCAATGCCTATGACATCTAACATAGTGAATGCCAGTGAAAATGAGGTGGAATCAGAGGCTAAAATAGGGGAAAAACAAGTTAAAAATTAGTTGGACAAGTTAGATGTCTTCAAGTCACCATGGCCTGATGAAATGCATCCTAGAATACTTAAGGTACTGACTGAGGAGATATCTGAGCCATTAGTGATTATGTCTGAAAAGTCATGAAAGATGGGAGAGATTCCAGAAAATGGGAAAAGTGCAAATATAGTGCCAATCTATAAAAAGGGAAATAAGTACAACCCAGGGAAGTAACTTCTATATCCAGAAAGATAATGGAACAAATAATAAAGCAATCAATTTGCAAACATCTAGAAGATGATAAGGTGATAAGTAACAGTCAGCATGGATTTGTCAGGAACAAATCGTGTCAAACCAACCTGAAAGCTTTCTTTGACAGGATAACAAGCTTTGTGGATAAGGGGAGAAGTGGTAGATGTGGTATATCTTGACTTTAGTAAAGCTTTAGATACTAAGCATCAGAGGGGTAGCCGTGTTAGTCTGGATCTGTAAAAACAGCAAAGAGTCCTGTGGCACTTTATAGACTAACAGACGTATTGGAGCATAAGCTTTCGTTGATGAATACCCACTTTGTCAGATGCAAGCTTATGCTCCAATACATCTGTTAGTCTATGAGGTGCCACAGGACTCTTTGCCGCTTTTGATACTGTCTCACATGACATTCTCATGAACTACGGAAATGCAACTTAGATGGAGCTACTATAAAGTGGGTGCATAACTGGTTAGCAAACCATTCCCAAAGAGTAGTTATCTGTGGTTCACAGTCATGCTGGTAGGGCATAATGAGTGGGATCCCGTTCTGTCCAATATTTAGATAATGGCATAGAGAGTACACTTATAAAATTTGAGGCCAATACCAAGCTGGGAGAGTTTGCAAGTGCTTTGGAGGATAGGATAAAAATTCAAAATGATCTGGACAAACTGGAAAAATGGTCTGAAGAAAATAAGATGAAATTCAATAAGGACTAATGCAAAGTACTCCACTTAGGAAGGAACAATCAGTTGCACACATACAAAATGGGAAATGACTGCCTAGGAAGGAGCACTGCGGAAAGGGATCTGGGGGTCATAGGGGACCACAAGCTAAAAATGAGTCAATGGTATAACTTCTGCAAAAAAAGCAAACATCATTCTGGGAATGTGTTAGCAGGAGAGTTGTAAGCAAGACATAAGAAGTAATTCTCCACTCTACTCCACGCTGATTAGGCCTCAGCTGGCGTATTGTGTCCAGTTCTGGGTGCCACATTTCAGGAAAGATGTGGACAAACTGGAGAAAGTCCAGAGAAGACCAACAAAAATGATTAAAGGTCTAGAAAACATGACCTATGAGGGAAGATTGAAAAAAATGTAGTTTGTTTAGTCTGGAAAAGAAGACAGAGGGGACATGATAACAGTTTTCAAGTACATAAAAGGTTGTTACAAGAAGGAGGGAGAAGAATTGTTGTTCTTAACCTCTGAGGATAGGAGAAGAAGCAGTGGGCTTAAATTGCAGCAAGGTAGGTTTAGGTTGGACATTAGGAAAAACTTCCTAACTGTCAAGGTGGTTTAGCACTGGAATAAATTGCCTAGGGAGGTTGTGGAATCTCCATCATTAGAGATTTTTAAGAGCAGGTTAGACAAACACCAGTCAGGGATGGTCTAGATAATACTTAGTCCTGCCATGAGTGCAGGGGACTGGACTAGATGACCTCTCAAGATCCCTTCCAGTCCTATGGTAAGTCCAAACCCCTGCGCTGAGGCAGGACCAAGTAAGCCTACTTTAGGGGCTGGACTCAATAATGTCTCGAGGTTCCTTCCAGACCTACATTTCTAGGATTTTCACAGGACTAAAGAATGAGATCATTAGGTCTGTGATTGTTGGCATCTTCAGCAGGTAACAGAGTCTCTCTTTCCACATCAAATCTTACTGAAATGGTAATTAAAACAGTTTTAGGGGAGATTCTAAAGACTTTTTCCCTTCTGGATAGGGTTTACATGAAGCTTACCCACATTTTCCTCTTACCTAGTGTTTCAATGAGGATAATCCCAATCTGGCAAATCTCAGAAAGTATATGCTAACAACAATAACCATTACTCTGTTTGAAACATTCTGCTGAGGCAATGGAAAGACCTGAACCTTCCCTCCTTATTGGAATAGAAGAGCAAGCTAGTATCTATACTGATAATGGGGAGAAAGTTATTCTGTCATATGGTATTTTTGCAAGAGTAGGGACGACAGGCCTGGTGATCTAGCCCAATGTTTTTGAAAGGTGGCATATGGGGTGGGGGGGGCAAGGAGGAGCCCTCCTAGCAATCTCCTTCCCACCAGCACCTTCTGCCTGCTGGTAGGGCCACCAATCAGCGCCTCCCCCTTGCTCTCCATCTCAGCGCCTGCTGTGAATCAGCTATTTCGTGGCCTCTGGAGGCACTGGGGGGTAGGGGAGAGGAGCAAGGGTGCAGCGTGCTCGGGGGCGGAACTGGGCGGGGAAGAGGTGGGACGGGAAGAAGCAGAGTGCGGGTGGTGCCTTGGGGAAAGGGGTAGAGTGGGGGCAGGGCATGGGGAGAGCACCCCCTGGCAGATAGAAACTCGGCGCCTAAGTCCCGGGCCCCGCATCCCCCTCAGGATGGCCCTGCACACAGGTTCTGTATCTGGCCATGATAAGCAATATAGCTATCTGAGCACATAGCTGAATTCCTACTCTTTGGACTCCGCTCCCTAGCATGAGGCAGGCTGGAGCCTCCCTTGTTTAAAACAGTATTTGGCTTTTTGAAGCACCAGTAGGTCAGCCCCATTCTACTGATATCTTGGTACCTTCTAAAACATCCCTCTTCAGTTCCTTTCTGAGAACACTCACCCCAGTACACTCAGACATGGCTAGATCCAGCCTTCACCGCTCCTAGATTTTGGCTCTAATGGGATTCCTTTCTTGTCTTATTAATTTTACCTGTTTCCCTATAGTTCCCAAGTGTCCTAGAGTGGCTCATTGCAGTGTTGATGTCTTCTTTGATGCCTTAACACCAAAGCCTTTGGCTCCTGTGTATTTCAAGGAAGGTTTTTCAGGTGCCACGTTTCTAGTACGTTGATGGTTTCAGTGCATTTGTAGTTCACGGACCTCATTCTCCTCAGGTGTTGAGATTCCTTCAGCGCACAGTGCATCCATAGTCTTGTTGCTTCTCAGCATTCCATGCTCTGAGAGTCTCAAAAGTTACCTCTGAATCGGACATTCTGTCTTTAAGTTAATAGCGGTGGCACCTTCTCTTAATGCACAGAGACTGCTTTTTCATTACTTGTCTCATGTCCTCTTCAGGATTCAACATTCAGAGAAGAGCCCTGTTTGCAATGGCTGGCATGTCCTTTTCTCCTGCAGACATTACCCCAGGCTCTGAAGAGCATGGAGCATTTCAGAGATCTCCTGAGGCCTCCAAATGAGATTCCTATAATTCCTGTTCGCAGCCTAGAGGCATCTGCCTTGAACACAATGTCTTACCCAGCATCTGAAACACAGATGCTTCTTGTATCTCTGCCTGATAAAGGGAGGCTTTGGGCTTGTCTTCGCTGCAGAGATTTAACTCAGGCACAACCACAGGTTTTCCCCTTAACGCTCTCCATAGTCAAGAACTTCATGTTCATATAGCCAATCCAGGAGCTATAGGGCAGATCCGAGGTAGCTGTTAGCACGTATTGCTAACTTAAGCTAATTGCAGTGAAAGACATGCAGCCATGAGTGGACTAGATGACCTATTGAAGTCCCTTCCAATCCACATTTCTATGATTCTAAGAGCTGTCACAACTACTGAGACACGTTGGACCTCTAATCCATTCCCATTAGTCCCGAATGGACATAGACTATCGATTTGCCTCTGCTCAGCTTCCTCCTCCTTTCTGTTCAGTGACCTCCTTGCAATTTCTCCAGGTTCACACAAAACTCAGTGTTGCTACAGCTCAGACCCCAGTCAAATCTGAAGCAGTGAAGGAGGACTGCATAATACGATTCCTACCCGAGAGCGGGGAAAGCTCAAGATGCGCATGCAGTAGCAATGAGGCTGCTACCTGTAACAAAGGACCCTTTTCTAAAGGTGACTAGGGAAGACATTTTAGTCAAGAGACCGAGTCACAGCCCATACAGAGGCAGGGTAGAGAGAGGAGGTCTATCCCTGGAGCAGGAACATGTATCTCAGAGGGGAGATGGTTTCCTCATACAGACAGCTCAAGGTAAAGGACAAATCCCTAGAAAGGGCATACCAAGAAATTAATTTAATAGACGTAGACCATTTTCTCCCACAGCCCTGAGAGCAGGTAGACAGATTGTCCCACAACACCCTATGAATGCAAGCACAGGGCAGCATGGTGAGTAGTGATGCTATGAATCTTGGGCTATGTGCTCTGATAGCTATGTTGCTTGTCATGGCCAGATACAGAACCTGTGTGCAGGGGCGTCCCAAGGGAGATGCGGGGCCCGGGACATAGGTGTCGAGTTTGTATCTGCCAGGGGGTGCTCTTCCCATGCCCTGCCCCCACTCCACCCCTTTCCCCAAGGCCCCACCCCTACCTCTTCCAGTCCTGCCTCTTCCCCGCCCAGTTCCGCCCCTGAGCACACTGCACCCTTGCTCCTTTCCCCACAGTGCCTCCGGACGCCACGAAACAGCCGATCCACGGCAGGCGCTGAGACGGAGAGTGAGGGGGAGGTGCTGATCGGTGGCCCGGCAGCGGGCAGGAGGCACTGTGGGGAAAGGAAATTGCTAGGAGGGCTCCTCCTCGCACCCTTCTCCCCCCACCTGCCACTCGCCTCCTCACCCTTCTCACCCGCTCACCTCACCCCCCTGCTGGGCACCCACCTCTCCTCATGAACCGCGGGGGCTCCCAAAGCGCAGGGCCTGAGGCGGTCGCCCTGATTCACCGTGCCCTCAGGACGGCTCTGCCTGCGTGGACACGGGACATGACAGCACAGTAACGTGACTGTGCTGTCACTACTTAGGCTACGACAGTTTAACCTAGCCAGTGCTTAGCAGGCAGCGAAGACATTGCCTTTGACACAGGAAGGCCTGAGCTTAGAGACAGCAGAACAGAATGGTCTCTGGAACTTGCAGTCCAATTGTTAGATAAACCGATATCCTTCCAGGAACGTTCAAAGACAGCATCAAAGACAGTAGTGAACACGCTACACTGATATTCTTCCTTCCTGAAAAAACTTAGGCCAAGCTATTCAAAAGTGGATATCTAAAGATAGACTCGCAAGTTAATTTTTAGATGCCTAAATAAGTGGCCTGGTTTTCAAATTCTTGTCTTCAGCTGCAAACATTGTCTTCACCCTCTGAGATTTGTGGAGTTGAGGGTGATCAAAAAAGTCTGCTTTGAAAAGAGCAGTTTTTCTCTGATTGCATTCAGAGTTTTAAACCTGAGCCCATCCAGAAAACTCTGTATAACCAGCTGCTTGTGTAGCAGTTCTTGCTTTGCCCATCTGTTACAACAAACATTACTGTATGAAAGAAAAGACAGATTAGGTAAAGCAACCAGGGCCAGGATGGCCGCTCCTCACTCCCTAGAGCCCCTCAAAATTCCTCCCTCAATATTGTCTTTCAGAAGTTTGCTGGGGGGCAGGATAGATAAGCTGGGGGCATGGCAGGTGGGTTGGGCAAAGAGGTGGCCAGAATTGTGCTCTTTGTATGGGTGGGTGGAGGAGGGTGCTATTCATAGGTCCATAGAATTTAATGCCAGAAGGGACAATTAGCTCATGTAATCTGACCTTCTCTATATCACAGACCATTAAATTTCACCCAGTTACCTCTGTACTGAGCCAAGTAACTTTAATTTGACTAAAGCATATCTTCCAGAAAGGCATCCACTCTTCACAATGGCAAAGATGAAGAATCCACCACTTGGCAGAGTGGTGCTGGGAATGAAGTGGACCTAGGAGCTGTGTGGGAGGGGAGCATGTCGGGAGGAGGTGCTGGAGCTCTGTAAGGATTAGATTTGTGCAGTAGGAGAATAGTTAGGAGTGAAGAGCTATGGTGATGGAAAACCGGGGATATGCTGGGGGGGAGGGGGAGGTGAGGGAGGGAGATCATGGAGGTGCAGCAGACAGCCCAGCTCCTCAGCTACTACACTAACTTCTCAGTCACACCCCCTTCCTATCCACTGCTCTGTTGCCTGGGTGCTTGGGTAGGTGGCTTCCAGGTTACACAGAGAATCCCTAGTCAGCCAACCCCTTTTCCTTTAGCCTCCTCCACCACCTTTGAGTCCTGGACTTAACTGATTCTCCAGAAGCTGTCCTGGTCTGACAAATTTGCTGTGTTTCATCAGGCCAGGGCTGTTGCATCTAAAGTGGCGCCGAGGAGCAATCTGCTCCAGACTAATCCTCACCCCCTTCATGCTGCTATTGCTAACCAGTACTGGGAGATGGAGACTTGCAACCAAAGAGGCTGTGAGGAGTGAAGCTCAGGCTCACAAGAGAGTCCTGTTCTGACAAACCATAACACAGAGGGCCAGGGTGGATGGGAGGCTCATTTCCACAATTACACATTTCTGAGTACTGTAAATAATTTACAGTAAGAGTGAGACAACCTCTACTCTGTGTGGCATTAATATAAATCTGTGTCTAAAAAATGAGGAACTGTGAGAGTATACCTCAACCTGCTGGACTAGCAGAAATGTTGCTATGAGTTGTAACTTATTCAAGCTGGAAAAGGAAAAATAAGGAGAACTCATGGTCTTATACTGCTGGCTTCCCTGCTGTTATAGTACAGGTGTACACACAGAGTGAGAAATTAAAAAGTTAAAGGCTTAATACCAGTAAAATGCCATGCATTTCAAACAAGATTATTGGATTCATATATGCCATAAGTGAGACTGTGGCATCAATACTTTTTAATAGAATTGCTAACCTAAAAGCACTGAGGTGTTTGTTTTGTTTTGCCATCCGGTTTCATGTTCAATGTAACATAATTCAGGTTACAATTTACTAAACAGTAGTCATAAAATGAGACATTAAAAGAAACTAAATAAGGAATTTTATGTGCATCATAAAGTAACAATAGCTTAACATACTCAGACATTTCAGAAGCAGTTCCAGATGTATATTCTGTTTGCACAGGATCAGTTTTGTCACATATAGATCTTGATTAACTTGTCATGTTTTAGAACAATCTGACAAGTTCATTTCACAAACAACTCAGAGTGGTTTTTGCAGCCTTGACCTGAGCAAATTGCTGGTTAACTTTTGATATACTGCCTGTTTACAGAAACCCAGACTCCAATTCAAGCAGAGCACCAAGTTACAGAACATAAAACAGAAGAAAAGAAGAATGACACTTGAGCCACATTATCAATCAGAAAAATATATTTTCATCTTTCTTGCTGTTCTTGAAAGTGGGATGTTTGTGGAATAGGACAGTTTATTTCATAGAATCATAGAATAACAGAGTTGGAAGGGACCTCTGGAGGCCATCTAGTCCAGCCCCCTGCCCAGAGCAGGACCAATCCCAACTAAATCATCTCAGCCAGGGCTTTGTCAAGCCTGACCTTAAAAACTTCTAAGGAAGGGGATTCCACCACCTCCCTAGGTAACGCATTCCAGTGTTTCACCACCCTCCTAGTGAAAAAGTTTTTCCTAATATCCAACCTAAATCCCCCCCACTGCAACTAGAGACCATTACTCCTTGTCCTGTCATCTGCTATCACTGAGAATAGTCTAGAGTCATCCTCTTTGGATCCACCTTTCAGGTAGTTGAAAGCAGCTATCAAATCCCCCCTCATTCTTCTCTTCCGCAGACTAAACAATCCCAGTTCCCTCAGCCTCTCCTCATAACTCATGTGTTCCAGTCCCCTAATCATTTTTGTTGCCCTTCGCTGGACTCTCTCCAATTTCTCCACATCCTTCTTGTAGTGTGGGGCCCAAAACTGGACACAGTACTCCAGATGAGGCCTCACCAATGTTGAATAGAGGGGAACAATCACGTCCCTTGATCTGCTGGCAATGCCCCTACTTATACACCCCAAAATGCCATTGGCCTTCTTGGCAACAAGGGCACACACTGTTGACTCATATCCAGCTTCTCGTCCACTGTCACCCCTAGGTCCTTCTCTGCAGAACTGCTGCCTAGCCATTTGGTCCCTAGTCTGTAGCGGTGCATTGGATTCTTCCGTCTTAAGTGCAGGACTCTGCACTTGTCCTTGTTGTCATCAGATTTCTTTTGGCCCAATCCTCCAATTTGTCTAGGTCCCTCTGTATCCTATCCCTACCCTCCAGCGTATCTACCACTCCTCCCAGTTTAGTGTCATCCACAAACTTGCTGAGGGTGCAATCCACACCATCCTCCAGATCATTAATGAAGATATTGAACAAAACCAGCCCCGGGACCGACCCTTGGGGCACTCCACTTGATACTGGCTGCCAACTAAACATGGAGCCATTGATCACTACCCGTTGAGCCCGACAATCTAGCCAACTTTCTACCCACCTTGTAGTGCATCCATCCAACCCATACTTCTTTAACTTGCTGACAAGAATACTGTGGGAGACCGTGTCAAAAGCTTTGCTAAAGTCAAGGAATAACATGTCCACTGCTTTCCCTTCATCCACAGAACCAGTTCTCTCATCATAGAAGGCAATTAGATTAGTCAGGCATGACTTTCCCCTTGGTGAATCCATGCTGGCTGATCCTGACCACTTTCCTCTTGTCTAAATGCTTCAGAATTGATTCCTTGAGGACATGCTCCATGATTTTTCCAGGGACTGAGGTGAGGCTGACCAGCCTGTAGTTCCAGGATCATCCTTCTTCCCATTTTTAAAGATGGGCACTACGTTAGCCTTTTTCCAATCTTCCGGGACTTCCCCCAATCACCATGAGTTTTCAAAGATAATGGCCAATGGCTCTGCAATCACATCTGCCAATTCCTTTAGCACTCTCAGATGCAACGCATCCGGCCCCATGGACTTGTGCACGTCCAGTTTTTCTAAATAGTCCCAAACCACTTCTTCCTTCACAGAGGGCTGGCCACCTCCTCCCCATGCTGTGCTGCCCAGTGCAGTAGTTTGGGAGCTGACCTTGTTCGTGAAGACAGAGGCAAAAAAAAGCATCGAGTACGTTAGCTTTTTCCACATCCTCTGTCACTAGGTTGCCTCCCTCATTTAGTAAGGGGCCCACACTTTCCTTGGCTTTCTTCTTATTGCCAACAAACCTGAAGAAACCCTTCTTGTTACTCTTAACATCCCTCGCTAGCTGCAACTCCCGGTGTGATTTAGCTTTCCTGATTCCATTCCTAAATGCCCGAGCAATATTTATATACTCATCCCTGGTCATTTGTCCAATCTTCCACTTCTTGTAAGCCTCTTTTCTGTGTTTAAGATCAGCAAGGATTTCACTGTTAAGCCAAGCTGGTTGCCTGCCATATCTACTATTCTTTCTACACATCGGGATGGTTTGTCCCTCTAACCTCAATAAGGATTCTTTAAAATACAGCCCGCTCTCCTGGACTCCCTTCCCCCTCATGTTATTCTCCCAGGGGATCTTGCCCATCAGTTCCCTGAGAGAGTCAAAGTCTGCTTTTCTAAAGTCCAGGGTCCGTATTCTGCTGCTTTCCTTTCTTCCTTGTGTCAGGATCCTGAACTCGACCATCTCATGGTCACTGCCTCCCAGGTTCCCATCCACTTTTGCTTCCCCTACTAATTCTTCCCAGTTTGTGAGCAGCAGGTCAAGAAGAGCTCTGCCCCTAGTTGGTTCCTCCAACACTTGCACCAGGAAATTGTCCCCTACACTTTCCAGAAACTTCCTGGATTGTCTGTGCACCGCTGTATTACTCTCCCAGCAGATATCAGGATGATTGAAGTCGCCCATGAGAACCAGGGCGTGCGATCTAGTAGCTTCTGCGACTTGCCGGAAGAAAGCCTCATCCACCTCGTCCCCCTGGTCCAGTGGTCTATAGCAGACTCTCACCACGACATCATCCTTGTTGCTCAGGCTATTTGGGTCACAGGTGCATGTTTCGACATGATGAAGGAAGCGGAAATGTCATGCTCACTACCTCTAGCAAGTGAAGTACTTATTAAGATTAAACTTAATAATTTTACTAATAAAGCACACGTCTAAAAACCCAAATTTGATGTTTATGCATCAATTCTACTAACAGTAATGGGTCTGTAATCTTTCCCCTCCCTTCCTTTGTGTCTATGTTTTTAAAATCATGTTGTTTTGCCATTCTAAGGCTATAGTCGAGAGCGCACAATGAGAGGATCAACTCTAATTGGGAAACAGCTTATCACAAACATTGGCAAAACATGTAAAGGAGAAATGTATGTGCAACAATCACTACTGCCATCTAGTGGTGAAACTGTAACCTAACATTTTAAACATTCCAAATTACCTGTTCCGAACGTTCAACTAACTCCCCCAAATAGCTGAGTCTCAGAAACTGAGGGAAAGATTTAAACATCTAATTTCAGCTACAATGAGACAAGAATTATCTTTGTTTTTGCTTCTCTGCTGACACGTGCACATGTAACCCTCTTGCTGTTACACTGACATCTGTATTTTAAAACTGTAAATCAAATACCCTTTCACAAAGTAAAGATATTAGACAACAGGCCCGCTGATGGGATAGGGGTTCAAGAGGGCAATTGTCCAGGGGTCTGGGCAATTTAAAAGGGCTCAGGGGCCCCCGGCCGCCACCAGCCCAAGTGGGGCTAAGGCAGTCTTCCTGCCCGCCCTCCCTCTGTGCCGCTCCTGGAAGCGGCCAGCACCTCCCTGTGGCCTCTGGGGAGGGGGGGTCTCTGTGCACTGCCCCCACCCTGAGTGCCGACTCTGCAGCTCCCATTGGCTGGGAACTGTAGCCAATGGGAGCTGCGGGGGCGGTGCCTGCAGGCAGCAGTGTGCGGAGACCCCCTGGGCCACCTGCGCAGGAGCCGCTGCCAGAGGGGCGTGCCAGTCGCTTTCAGGAGCTCCAGGAGGCAAGCGCTGACACCGGCATCCTCTCCTGCACCCCGACCCCCTGCCCCAGCCCAGAGCCTGCACCCCAAACTCCCTTCCAGACCTCGCACCCCCTCCCGCACCCCAAACTCCCTCAGAGAACCCCCACCCCCTCCCGCACCCAAACTCCCTCCCAGGGCCTTCACCCCCCACCCCCTTCTGCAACCAAACTCCCTTTCGGAGCCTGCACCCTGCACCCCAACCCTCTGCCCCAGACTGGTGAAAGTGAGTGAGGATGGGGAAGTGAGTGACGGAGGGAGGGGGGAAATGGAGTGAGCAGGGGTGGGGCCTCAGAAGGGGCATGGTCTCAGTGAAGGGGCGGGTCAGGTGGTGGGGCAAGAGTCTTGGGTTTGCACGATCAGATAGTTGGCAACCCTTCTGGCCCTGTGGGAAAAGTGCGCCCAGCTGCGCAGCTGGCAGTTCAGTGGGCACCAGCCAGCGCACGCGCAAAACCGCATCCGCGGCTCGTGCGTTCATGGGGTCCATTGATTGTTCTGCCCTGGGGCTCAGAATTGCTGTCGGCAGGCCTGTCAGACAATACCCAGAGGTTAGGAACAATGTTTCAGCTGACTGCGTTTTCTCCTGACCACAAATCATTTGCAGGCAGATTTTGGATCAGGCATCTGCCTGTTCCCTGGAGCAGCAAGCAGTGCAGAGAGGTTGCTCCCAAGCTCCTTCCTCTGCCTATTCCTGGCACTCTAGAGTAGTGCAGACCTTAGGATCTGCCATGGCTTTGGTAGTGTCTGGGGTCTTTCAGGAACCTGCAAAGGAGCCTCTGCTTCCAGGGCCCCACAAGTCTGGGCTATGTACGGCATTGCAGATGGTAGAATATGGCCTGCTAAATGTAAGATTGTTTAACTTCAACTTTCTTTAGTATGAAAAGTTATTGTGATATTTGTAGATAAATGTTAGGATTATATCTGATCACTTGATTGGAAAATTAAGGGCAGGTGATTATAAGAAGTTGAGGGGGCAGGGTAGGTGGCTTTCAGGCATGAAAACACCTTCTCTCATAACATGGGGAGGGGGAAGGGAGGGCAATCTGGATGATTAATAGAGCTGTTACACAAAAAGAAAAGGAGGACTTGTGGAACCTTAGAGACTCACAGCTTTATTTGAGCATAAGCTTTCATGAGCTTTCGGATGGGATGCATCCGATGAAGTGAGCTGTAGCTCACGAAAGCTTATGCTCAAACCAATTTGTTAGTCTCTAAGGTGCCACAAGTCCTCCTTTTCTTTTTGCGGATACAGACTAACAGGGCTGCTACTCTGAAACCAGAGCTATTACTGAGCCTGCATTTCACCAAAGTGAGAAAGAGTGGATATGCAGCCCAGAATACTTGAAGGACTGGTCTGAGGGGGAAGGGAAATATCCTCCCCTAAAAAGGTATCTGCAGGCAAAGAGGGCCTTTATAAATATGCTAATAGATCACCTGAATGACACTAGGATAGCAGATTTCAGAGTAGCAGAAAGTCAGTAGCATGTTAGTCTGTATCCGCAAAAAGAAAAGGAGGACTTGTGGCACCTTAGAGACCAACATATTTATTTGAGCATAAGCTTTCGTGAGCTACCGCTCACTTCATCGGATGCATACAGTGGAAAATACAATGGGGAGATTTATATATACACAGAGAACATGAAACAATGGGTGTTACCATACAGACTGTATCAAGGTGGCCATTTTCAGCAGTTGACAAAAACATCTGAGTGCAAGGCACTGAATTTAATCATATAGGATAGCAGAATGAGTGCGCTGCTTAAGACGACTGTATCATAACAAAGAAGATTTGGATGCTGGGATCCCCAGGGGAGGGAGTGGTCTGCTCTTGGGAAGATGTAAGCTGGCAGTTTGTTTTTCTGTAACTGCAGCTAGAAACACCTTACCTAGTTTAACCTTTGTGAAGTAGAAAGCTAGGCAGGTTGAGAAAACTGTTCATTTTGTTTAAAATCCTTTGTGTTGCTTGTTAATAAATCTCGCTGAATAGAATCTGGCTTTTGAGCAGGATGGTCCCACGGTTCCAGCCCTTTTAGAAGAGGCTATAGGAAAGAGTTCTGAAGCCAAGACACTTTGCACTCACCTTGATGAAAGGGCACGGACAGCCAGATTCAACTCTGGTAACATGTTTTGCAAAAGGTTAACATTAAGGATAGATACTGAAAGACTAAACAGGGCACTGAGCTGGAGGTGGATCCATTGGTGACACTACGGCCTGGCCTGCACACAGATTTGGTAGCACTATATTTTGGTCAGGGGTGTGATTATTTTTTTTTAAACTGAGGCAGTTATACCAATGCAATCTCTAGCATGGACACAAAAAGAAAAGGAGTACTTGTGGCATCTTAGAGACTAACAAATTTGTATATAAATCTCCCCACTGTGTTTTCCACTGAATGCATCCGATGAAGTGAGCTGTAGCTCACGAAAGCTTATGCTCAAATAAATTTGTTGGTCTAAGGTGCCACAAGTACTCCTCTTTTTGCGAATACAGACTAACATGGCTGCTACTCTGAAACCTAGCATATGCACAGTTACGCATTTATAAGTGTGATTTTACCAGTATAGCATATTTCCCTTACCATATATGTCTGTCTACACTAGAGTGGGTTGTACTGCTTTAATTATACTTGTATAGTTAAGTGGTACATCTTTTGTGTTTAGACAAATCCAAGGGCATGTGTATACTACAGCTGCTGTAAGACACAGCTACACCACTGTAGTGCTGTGTAGTGGATGCTTTCTACAAATGGACAGAAGGATTGTGGCTGTCAATATAGTTAATCTCTCTCTGCAAGAGGCAGTAGCTAGGTTGATGGAAGAATTCTTGTGTCAGCCTAGCCACATCTACACTGGGGGGTTAGGTCAACTTAACTACAGTGCTCAGGGCAGAGCCAGCGTTAGGCATAAGCAGATGAAGCAGTGGCTTAGGGTCCCAAGCAGCTCAAGGGGGCCCCTATTTGCTTTTTTAGCATGTGATGTGTGGGCGGGGGGGGTCCCAAAAATATTCCTGTTCAGGGCCCTCAAATGGGCTAGCACCACCTCTGGCTCAGGGAGTAAACTTTGTCACAGCCCTGAGATACATCAATAGGGAAATCTAATTTTTAAGTAGAGACCAGGCCTTAGTTTCCAGTTAACAGTCTAATGGATCTTATTTAAAGCTTCTGGAAGACAGAGTTCTCATGAGTAGGGCCATACCAAATTCATGGCCATGAAAAACATGTCACGGACCGTGAAAGCTGGTCTCCCCCCATGAAATCTGGTCTTTTCAGTGCTTTTACCCTATACAATACAGATTTCATGGGCGGAGACCAGCGTTTCTCAAATTGGGGGTCTTGACCCAAAAGGGAATTACAAAGGGGTTGCAAGATGATTTTAGAGGTGTCACGGTATCACCATCTTACTTCGGCGCTGACATCAGAGCTGGGCGGCCGGAGAGTAGCGGCTGTTGGCCAGGTACCCAGCTCTGAAGGCAGCGCCCTGCCAGCAGCAGCACAAAAGTAAGGGCAGCAGTACCACAGCCCCCCCCTACAATAACCTTGTGACCCCCCTCAACTCCTTTTTGGGTCAGGACCCCTACAATTACAACACTGTGAAATTTCAGATTTCAATAGCTGAAATAATTCAATTTATGATTTTAAAAATCCTATGACCGTGAAATTGACCAAAATGGACCGTGAATTTGGTCAGGCCCTACTCATGAGACTTAGGCCAGGTCTACATTACAAGGTTTTGTTGGCATAGTTATGTCAGTCAGGTCAAAAAAACAAACAAAAGACCCCACAGTACCAAGCTGACATAGCTATGCCTGCAAAGCCCTCAATGTGTAAATGCAGCTATGCTGAGAGAAGAGTACTTTTGCCAACAAAAGTAATATCTGGGAGGTGATATTACTATGCTGGCCGAAAACCCTTCTGTCAACATAAGCTGCATTTACATTAGGGGCTCTGCCAGCACAGCTACACTTGCAACATATTTGTAGTGCAGACAGGACCTTCTTCATACAGCATATTATGAAGCATATTATCCCTAAACTAGGTGGCAAAGGTCCCCCCACTCCTTCATGTAGCAGAGCTGCACTGAATTCTATAGCAAAGTTAATTGATTACAACATTCAACAACCTTCATGACACTGAAATAATTTTAAAAATGCACCATGAAATGAAGTTAGATGCAACACATACTAATGTTCTATGAAGCAGAGCAATAAAACCCCTGCAGGGATTAGGAGTTCAGTGAAGAGGAGCCTTTTTGGACTTGTTTTCAGATAGAGGAGCAGGAAGAATACAGTACCATGAGGGGTCATAGCCCTGTCTTGAGGGGAGCAGGAGGAAGTTTATAAGAGAGGTCTGTCTTATCCAGGGCTAAGAAGTAAAGTTCTCCAAGCCCATGTCCACTCCTGCAGTTTAGGTGCTGTGCAGCAATGGGTGGGAGCTGCTATGCATTTCTCCTAAGCCTAGCTCTGGAGTACATCCCATTCACTGTACAGGGCTAATTTTTTCACATTCATCAAGTATACAAGTGCATCAAGTGGCAAGGAAATCTGGCCAGAGACTACTTTTTAAAAAAAAAAAAAAAAAAGTCAGAAAAATAAAAGGTCTGCAGCCACAACTAACTTTTGTTAATTAGGCTTCTTAATATTTCCTCTAGGTCTCCAGGACATTCTGGGTGTGATACTTATTGAGACATTTCAGAATTCAGCTGCTTGCATTTGTGACCTAGTTGTAGGCATTTGAAATATCCACATCTTATGAATACATAATAATTTTAAAAAAATTGATTTCACAAGTGTATTTCATTACATTAACTTGACAACACAGCACAGTGTGACAAAATAAACTACAATCTTTTTAAATATTTTTTTTGAAGCAAGTAGCTCCACAGTGCATGCCAGGTCCCTAGGACTGACATCATATGCTAACTTTGAGTTTTCCCTAGTACTGATGCCCCTCTGAGAGAGAAAGCCTGAACCCGATGAAATGATGCAGCAGTGAGACATCCCATTAAGACTAACCAGGTGAGGCTTATATCCTTCGCTTAGCATTTAGAAAAGAGCAGCAAGCACCATACCAGACACACAGAAAATGCCAGACTGCGGATGTAACAGGAAACAAAAATTGTCGTGCTCTGAAGACACAAGGGCCACACTGCAACAGACATGTTCTCCTCCTCAAGCAACACTGGTGAACTGAATAGAAGATTTCAGCAAAGTGAAGACATTGATCAACCTGATCCTCACAAACTCTTCATGATAACAAAACAAGTACATACAGAATAAGAATACTGAAAAGAGTTGTGCAATTTAGAGTTACAGTTCCCACAGCAACCCACTCTACATTTGTTAGAGATAAAGATATATACAGATACAGTGCAATGAGGCAAATTTTGAGCCAACAAGTCCCACATCTTTATCCTTTTAATATGAGATTACTTGGCTCCTATATGGGCATGGGTTTCATGTCTTGGTCAGACTTTACTAGATGTGGGCTATCGATCATACTTACATGGCCCCTGGTATGTAGTATCTGAGCACCTCACAAGCTTTAGTGTATTTGCCCTCACCATGCCTCTGAGAGGTACTATTATCCAAATATTATAGAGGGGTCATGAGGCACAGAGACACTAAGTGACTTGTCCAATGTCACACATGAAGTCTATGGCAAAGCAAGGAATTTACATCTTTTGTAAAGGGAAATCTTCTTATATAGGCACATACTATCCCCCCCTGATTTTTTACACTTGCTATCTGCTCACCCTACTGTAACCAGACTAGCAGGACCCATCTCGGTACCCTCGCCTGGTCTGGCCAGCTCCTGGGCTCAGTCCCCTGGGCTCAGCCTGCCCACACTGACCTTTTCATGGTCCTGCTGCTACTCTATCCAGCCAGCCAGCCAGCACCTGGTCTTTGGCAGCCAACCCTGGACTCAGCTCTGCCTGGTGAGCTCTCTACAGTGAGCTGTCTGTGGCCTGCTGATCATCTAGCCAACCAGGCACCTGATCCTCACTCATCAAGCTCCACACAGCAACTAAAGGTTCTGCTCGGCTGCTTGCCTTTTATCTAGCCCTTCTGGCCCCTTATTGGTCACTCCAGCAGCTCCTCTGATTGGCCTCTCTTCTGCAGCCACTCTAGGTGGCCTGGAGGACTTCTCTCTGCTCTATTCTGGGACAGGGTGATGCAGGGCCACAAGGCCTCCAGCAAGGGTTCTCCAGACCTAGTCCACCCTGACACACGGAAGATCAACAAACATGCAAACAAGGGTGATCCAATGGATATAGTGTACTTGGACTTTCAGAAAGCCTCTGTCAAGGTCCCTCATCAAAGGCTCTTAAGCAAAGTAAACTGTGATGGAATAAGAGAGAAGGTCCTCTCGTGGATAAGTAACTGGTTAAAGATAGGAAACAAAGGGTAGGAATAAAGGGTTAGTTTTCACAGTGGAGAGAGGTAGACAGCTGGGTGCTCCAAGGATCTGTATTGGGACCAGTGCTATTCAACATATTCATGAATGATCGGGGAAAAAGGGGTAAACAGTGAGGTGGCAAAGTTTGTATATGATACAAGATAGTTAAGCCCAAAGCAGATTGTGAAGCGTTATAGGGATCTCACAAAACAGGGCAACTGGACAACAAAATGGCAGATGAAATTCAACGTTGATAAATGCAAAGTAATTCACATTGGAAAAATATCCCAACTATACATACACAATGATGATGTCTATGTTATCTGTTACCACTCAAGAAATATCTTGGCACAATTGTGGCTAGTTCTCTGAAAATATCTGTTCAATGAGCAGCAGCAGTAAAAAAAAAAGCTACCAATGTTATGAACCATAAGGAAAGGGATAGATAATAAAATAGAAAATATAATTCTACTGTATAAATCCATGGTATGTCACCTTCAATAATGTGTGCAGTTCTGGTCACCCCATCTCAAACAGAGATACATTAGAACTGGAAAAAGTTCACAGAAGAGCAACAAAAATGATTAGGGGTATGGAACAGCTTCTATATGAGGAGAGATTAAAAAGACTAGGATGTTCAGCTTGGAAAAGCAACTATGGGGAATAAGATACAAGTCTATAAAATCATGAATAATGTGGAGAAGTAAATAAGGACGTGTTATTTACCCCTTCACATAACACAGGAATCAGGGGTCACCCAATGAAATTAATAGGCAGCAGGTTCAAAACAAAACGAAAGGAAGTACTGTACTTCTTCTACTGTCAAAGTCAGATTCAGGACTTACATAATTTGTCAGACCACTCTGTTTATTAGCAAAGCGCTTTGCTAATGCACCCAGATGTGAGCCCCTCTCTGAGGCTCAAGATAACTTATTTATACAGCTAAGCCAAAGCCAATTTAACATAAGAGACAAAAGAAAGCAGAAACTGACAAATATACATACATACCTTATTTGCATACTAACGTTTACCAATCTCCTAGCTCAGTAGGAGCTCTAAGTTAATTAGTTTGAGGACCCATTGTCTCACACTCCTTAATGTTTCTCTTCCTGACAACTATATTTCAACAAACCCTTCAAGTAGCATTTCTTTAATGAATTATAATTTCAATATAATTCATTCTACTTTCACAATCCCTCCTTTTGGTCAAGCTACTCAATGACCAACAATGACTGGGTTCTACATATCAATCGTTCTTTATCTCTTTGTTCATCAGTGATATTTAAAATCATCAAATTAGCACTCTGGTTTGGGGTAGCTATCTGTGTAGCATGCCTGACAATTTTGGATACAACTGGAAAGTAACTGAAAACATACAAAAATTATTACGATTCCAAACAGGAGAGTTAGGGCTCCCTGAAACAATCAGTTTCCTATGCCAGAGAAATTGAAAAGGTTACTTAGCCACTTCCATAAAGAACTTGGCTCTTCGTGGGGAAGATATGCGATTTGTTCTAAGTGGCTAGCACGATCTATTACCTCATTGGTGTTGTCTGGTATATACACACAGCAGTCTTTTCCAATGAGAGCACAAGTCCCTCCTTTTGCTGCCAGCACTATGTCCAATGCCTGACGGTTTTGGAGGGCCATCTGTCGGATTGCCCCTGTTTCTTTGGCCAGGGCTCTTAAACTTTCTCCAGTTTCATTTGCCATTATTTCAACTACTGCTTGTGACCTTAGGAGCCTTTTTGCATGGTGTATTACTCCCCCTAATGGTATTAAGGAACCGCCAATGGCCGCTTCCCAGGTTAAGGGGCTTATGTTATTTACATACCATTGGGCATCTGTTAAGTCCCTTCTTTTTCGCCTGAAATTGTGGAGGCGTTCTCGAGGGAAGGTTCCCAGCACTCAGAATTGTGGGAAGGGTCAGGGGGGATAACAGATTCCTGACCAATTAGCTGGTAGTGCGGTATAAGCTCTGGTCCCACACACCCAGTGATGGCCTATTAAGGCCAGGAAGGGTCGGTTGCACCCATTTGTCATATAGGTGTTTGCAAAGGAGGAGTAGTATCCCCCAAAGGGTACAGGGTAATTGTCCTTACGAGGAGTGGTGTTATTTGCATGACATTGAAAGTTTGTATTGTTTTCACTAAGGTTACTGTAGGGGGAACATGAGATTGATTTCTCTGTTTGATCCCAGGTTGAGAAAAAACTCATATCTCCGTACCCGGCCTGCCACTTTTTAGTTTTGTTTGAATAATCCCATACACCATTGGCCACAATATGCTGAAGGCAACGGCTTTTCCCCAGATCCAGCCCTGTCCCATTACACACCCAACACCAATGACCTTTTCCCTCCACCACACTTATCCATTTAGATAAATTTATTCCCACCGCTTCCCAAGTGTCATTGCTGTTCCATAGTTTGTTAAACAGACGAGGCCCTCCAGTGAGGTCTGGGGACTTGAGTGGGACAGCCAGGACAGGAACACCAGTTTGAGAGTGGGCTGGGATGTGGCTGCAGACTCAGCAATTAGAAATATTAAGGGTCTGAGCTATCCACACCTGCTGCTGGATAAAAGAATTGTCATCGTGGTCTCCCCAGACCGTAAGATACCAGCAGCTGAGAAACAGGCAGAGGCGCATATTGGAGGCAAGGCTCTTCTGGTTCTGACAACCTTAACTGAGGGAACCGCAGTCACGGTTTTATGCCCACCAGGCAGTAGGCGCTAGGCTCGCTACTGCCTTTTTTTTGTGTGTGTGTTCGTCGTCTGCTTCTGGCAACCCTTACGAGAGCATAGATTGTAAGGTATTGCAGACTGTTCCTCTACGTCTTCTTCTGGAGTCAAAATTGACTCTGCGTTGTCCTGAGGTGATGATTGGTTCTCTGGGGATGGTGCCTTCTTACACTGTGAAGCATGTATCCATGCTGCAATGCCAGATAGTTTAACAGCCATCTGTGTAGTAAGCAGTACCTGATGAGGACCCTTCCACCGGGGCTCCAAGGCGTGCTTTTGATGATGGCGCCGTACGTAGACCCAATCACCTGGCTCAAGGTTGTGACAAGCATCGGAGGTGGGTTCCATGGGCCAGGCGACTCGAACCTATGAATGGAAGTGACTTACAGCTTGCATTAGTCCCTTGCAATACTGAAGAAGCACACTGAGTCAAGTTCAAATCTGGAACGGGAGTAATTGTAGTCATAGCTCACATAGGGCGTCCCATAACAATTTCAAAGGGACTTAATTTATGTCTTTGGGATGGAGTGGATCTCCTGTCCATAAGGGCTACTGGCCAGCTTAATCCTGTAGAGTCACAAATTTTAGCAAGCTTATTCTTCAGTACACCATTTTGTCTTTCAACTGCACCTGCACTCTGTGGGTGGTAGGGACAGTGCAACAGGTGTTTGATTTGCAATATACAGTCCAGGTGTTGAACAAGTTGTCCAGTAAAATGTGTACCCCGATCACTGGACAGAGTAGCAGGAATTCCCTTGGCAGGCATAATATGATTTAACAAACATTTGGCAACAGACAGCGAGTCAGCCTTGCGACAAGGAAAGGCTTCAATCCAACCGGAGAATAAACATACCATAACCAATATAAATTCATATCGTTGACACTTAGGCATTTGTGCAAGAACAGTGCTTGAGGCAGGCCCCGGAACCCCTGGGCCACTTTTACAGGTTTACCAATATTATGGCTTTGGCAAATGGTACAGGCTGCACAGTGGCGGGCTGCAAAAGAGCTAAAATGGGGGGGCCCACCATCCTGTCTTTGTTACAGCAGAGACCATCCCCTCCTTTCCGACATGCGAAACACCGTGTAGCAGGGCGGCCAGAAACGGGTAGAGTGAAAAGGGGGCTACAAAGGCGCCAGTAGGCGAGCGCCAAAAGTAATCGGGATGTAGAGAGCAACCTTGAGCAACCCAGGATTCTCTCTCGGTTTCTGGGGCAGAGTCTTGGAGCAGGGTGAGGTCAGTGAGGGACCAGGAGGGTAAGAGGAGAGCGGAGAACAAGGGAATCAGACATTTCGACTAGGCACGCTGCAGCAGCCACAGCACGCAGGCAGGGGGGTAAGCCTTGGGCAACAGGGTCTAAAGTGGCAGAGAAATAAGCCACTGGGTGGTTCTTTTCTCCGTGCATCTGAGTGAGAACTCCAAGTGCACACACAGATTGTTCGTGGCAGAAAAGGGTAAAAGGCTTAGAATAGTCAGGCAGCCCTAAGGCAGGGGCAGAAGCCAAACCCTGTTTGAGGGAAACAAAGGCAGAACTGGCCTCAGGGGGCCACGGCATGGGGTCAGGCACAGAGAATCAAGTGAGTTCCTGGAGAGGTTTTGCAAGGGAGGCATATTGGGGAATCCACTGTCTGCAAAATCCAGCCATGCCGAAAAACTTCCGGACCTGGCGTGGGGAGCGAGGTCGGGGAAAGCGAAGGATAGCTTGGACGCGGGTGGGAGAAAGTGCATGGGAATCCTGGGAGAGGAGAAAGCCAAGGTATGTGACAGAAGCTTGACAGAGTTGTAGTTTAGAGCGAGAAGCTTTGTGACCCTTATTTGCGAGGGCAGTAAGGAGCACTAAAGAGTCAATTTCAGAGGCAGACAATGAAGGGGAACAGAGGAGTAGATCATCTACATATTGGACTAGTGTGGACCTGGACGGGAAAACAAGGTCAGCAAGGTCTCGGGCTAATGCTTGGGAAAAATATGATGGGCTTTCAGTATACCCCTGGGGCAGTGTGGTCCATGTGTACTGTTGCCCCTTATAAGAAAAAGCAAACAGGAACTGGGAGTCAGGGTGAACCGGGACAGAAAAGAAAGCAGAGCACAAATCAACAACAGTAAAATGAGTTGCATCTGGTGGGATAGAAGTCAGAATCTTTGAGAGAGGCAAGTTTTGATTCTGTCCACCTATGATTTGCCTCTTCCCACCACTGCATGAAACAATCAACCTCTCCTTTTGCCAATTTAGTTTTAGGTTGGCCGAGTTTGTCTTTTAAGACATCCACTCAGTCTTTGTCCCAAGATCCTAACAGTGGCCACTGAATTTTGGGATTCTCCTGAGTTAGCCTTTTGCATTCCCATACACATCTTCCCCCCCCCCCCCCGCTTCCCCCCAAGGTCAGCCTTTTGAAGCCATCCCCCACCCATGTCATGAGGTTTTCTGTTCATTAAAACACAACAATGCTAGCAACAAGACAAACACCACAAAACATAGATCCATGGTATTCTGAGTTATTCTTCCGCTGGCACCAGCTTGCTTGTAGAGTCTAAAAACAGAAGAAACAATTTCCACCCCCCTGGTGGGGATAGATTATTGCTTAATAATAATACCACTTTCCTTTACAAATTTCCTTGCTAATTGCAGGAAAAACAGAAGAATTACCTCCAGGCTGTACTTATTTTGTCCTATAGTCAGGCTGTTCTATAGTCAGGCTAGTGAATTACCCCACTCACTGGTCATTTATGAAATTCATGAGGTGGTGTACCTCAGTTTCCCCTCTTGTGCAACAGACCATGTTTGCAATACTTTCTCTGCTGTACCAAGCTTTAAGTTTATTCTCAGGTAATAGCTCAGACACAGCTTCAGATTTTAGCACTGTACACATCCTGGAAAAATGCACATTCCTTCCATATAGTTTAACCTCCATAACATTATATTAGCCATATTAATTTTACACAAGGTGTAACTGCCTCCCATGCCCACAGAGTTTTCATGCACACCCACCAAAGCAACAATCTGATCCCACAGAGCCACCCCAAGGCTCAGTGTTCCCATCATTCCTCCCCTTTTCCTTTTTTTTTTTTTTTTTTACCTGTGCACACACAAAATTCTCTTTTGCCTAACATTTCTTGCACTGTGATTACTCTTTTTTACACAACTGTACCCCGATTACACTTCCATCTTGTACAACTAGACACAACCAGGAGCAGCCAAGTTAAGTTCCAATAGAAACCCCTTACATCCTTTAGTGATTTTGATTACATTACCCAATAGTCAAATAATTTTGATCAGATTTTCTCTCTGCCTGCAGCAGTCCCTTATAGACCATTTCTGTGGGAAAAGGGCCTATTTTCCCTCAGAATAGCTGTAAAGGCTTCTGGGGACAGAAGCGTAGTGGTGGTAGTAGCCACTCTACCTGACCCCCTTAGCCTAGACCATTTTCCCAGAAAATTACAAGAGTCCGGACTCTTCCTAAAATACACAAACTGAGCCGGCGTTCCTTTCGGGAACTGTCCCGACTTAGACGTCTGGTTACCCACACAGGAGGACTTTACACACCAATCACACAAGAAGGAAAGTCGGGTTCGTCAGAGCCATGCCCGGTGCAACACACAAAAGGAGCCCACAGGCTACTGCCTCAATCGCCCTTGCTTTCACACCAAGGGTTTTACCCAAGGCGCGGTGTGGCTGCGATTGTGCAGATTTCACTCACTCAGACCGTGGGAACAGGAACTCTTTGGTCAGCCGATCCCCGGATGGAGACGGCGCCCAGACTCCAACTCACCACAGGGAGGACGGATAGACACAGAGACAAGACAATCCGGACAAAACACAGAAATAATTACCTGACCAGATTCCTGATGTCAGATCCCGGGATCCCTACCAGAACAGAGTGGGAACCAACAGGTTCGATGGTGTAAACTTCACTGTGGTCATGCACCCTTCCGTTCTGGTGGAGGACCGCTCGGGCCAAATGCCCAGGTGCCAGCTTGCCACGGCCGTCCTAAGAACAGTCAGGAGTCACACAGCCCCAGAGAAGATGGTTGCCATCTCGGTGGAACCTCCAAATTGTCAAAGTCAGATTCAGGACTCACATAATTTGTCAGACCACTCTGTTTATTAGCAAAGCGCTTTGCTAATGCACCCAGATGTGAGCCCCTCTCTGAGGCTCAAGATAACTTATTTACACAGCTAAGCCAAAGCCAATTTAACATAAGACACAAAAGAAAGCAGAAACTGACAAATATACATACATATCTTATTTGCATACTAACGTTTACCAATCTCCTAGCTCAGTAGGAGCTCTAAGTTAATTAGTTTGAGGACCCATTGTCTCACACTCCTTAATGTTTCTCTTCCTGACAATTATATTTCAACAAACCCTTCAAGTAGCATTTCTTTAATGAATTATAATTTCAATATAATTCATTCTACTTTCACAATACAAAGCCTAGTCAACCTGTGGAACTCATTGCCAGGGGATGTTGTGAAGGTCAAAAGTAAAACTAGGTTAAAAAAAAAGTTAGTTAAGTTCATGGAGGATAGGTCCATCAATGGTTGTTAGCCAAGACGGTCAGGGACGCAACCTTGAGCTCTGGGTGTCCCTAAATCCCTGACTGTCAGAAGCTTGGACTGGATGACGAGGGATGGATCACTGAAAAAATCATTACCTCTGAAACATCTGGCAATGGCCACTAACAGAAGACAGGATACTGGGCTAGATGGACTACAGGTCTGACCCAATATGGCCATTCTTATGTCACATATCTAGATGTAGTGATCTCTCAGGTAACTAGGACCCAAAGAATTTAGGGTTTCATAGATCCCAATCAACATTAACTTCCTTCAGAAACTATTCAACAACTAGTGCAGAACATGTATAATTGTGAAATATTCTTTAAGCATAAAGCACAATTTAGTAAGCAGGCAGGCACATCCTACACTTCAGTTTCTGGGTGGTTCCAAGGTGAAACCCCTACTACAGAAGTAGTTTAATATCTGCAAGAATAACTCTAGCAGGCTGTGCATCAGCAATTAAAAGTTCTACTCTTCTTGCCAGGAGCAACGGAAAAAGAGGAGTCTGGATCTACAGAAAAAATTGGAGATCTAAAACAAACTCCACATTGAAAGTCTACATAACAAACAGCAAGCTCACTCCAACAACAGACTGAGTGAGGGCTGATATCCTCTCCCCCATTTATCCTGTTGCTCTCCCCAACCCTAACACTAGTCACTTTACTAACCCAAACAAACATGGAGAAGTGACATCCCCCCTTATGCACATATAGACCTTTACAATTCAGTCTTAGTAATTTCTTTGTATCTTTGCAAACATTTTGTGAAAATGGATCATGTTGCCTGTGCAAACATTTTATTATTTTCACTAGCAGAAGCAGCAACAGGTTATACCGATTACATACCTCTCCAGAGGAAAAAGATCATGAGAGGGCCCTACCAAATTCAGGGTCAATTTTGGTCAATTTCACAATTGCAGGATTTAAAAAATAGTAAATTTCACAGTTTCAGATACTTAAATCTGAAATTTCATGGTGTTATAACCGTGGGAGTCTCAACTGACAGGGGTTTTTTTTGCGGGGTGGTGTCACAAGGCTATTGTAGGGGAGTCGTGGTATTGCCACCCTTACTTCTGCGCTGTTGCTGGCGGCTGAGCTGCCTTCAGAGCTCATCCCATCCCAACCCTGAACCCCTTACAGCGCTTTCCCACCGATCCTCTCCACCTCCCAGAGTTGCCACCCCCATGTCCCTCACCTCCCACACCCCATTCACCTCTATTTACTGCTGCACTCCCATTATGTTCCTATACACCCCGTGCCGCCCCCACATCCTCATGCACCTGTAGCCTGCCTCCCCTTGCATCCCCACCTACCCCACACACCCCTTCACTGCCGCCTCTGACCCCCACCCTGCTCTCGTCCTTGCCATCTTTCCCTCCCCATCCTCTCTCCTCCAACCCCCCCCCTCCCCCGGCCAGCCCAAGGACCCTTTAACCCGTGAGTGCCAGGGTGCTGGGCCTGGAGCTGAGGAGGGGCCGGGCTGGGGATACCCTGGCCAAGGGATCCTACCATACAACAGGGTCCAGCTGCTCGTCCTGGCTGAACTATTGAGGGATGGGACTTCCTCTTCCCCTGTAGGGGCCACTCCTAGGGGATGGTCATACTTATACCCACTTCCAGGAACCCCCCCGGGCTGTAGGAAGCTCTGCAACTGCTGTTTGGGAGCCCAGCTCTGACGGCAGCAAGGCAGAAATAAGGATGGTATGGTATGCTATTGCCACCTTTACTTCTGCACTGCTGCTGGCTGCAGCACTGCCTTCAGAGCTGGGCAGCCAGTCAGCATCCACCACTCTCTAGCCACCCAGCTCTGACAGCAGCATAGAAATAAAGGTGGCAATGCAACCCCTACAATAACCTTGTGACTCTCCCACAGGTCCCCTTTTGGATTGGGGCCCCTAGTTTGAGAAATGCTGGTCTTCTCCCGTGAAATGTGTATAGTATAGGGTAAGAGTAGACAAAAGACCAGATTTCACGGGGGGAGACCAGATTTCATGGTCCATGATGCGTTTTGCATGGCCGTGAATTTGGTAAGGCTCTAATCATGAGGCTTAAGCAGGAATAAGGAAGCTCAAGGTAAGATGGGGGTGTTGTTCTGCTGTGGGTTGTTTCACAGAGTGTGTGCCCCTCCGCTGCCTCCCACCCTTCTCTATATTATGGCTCAGTAGCAGCTCTATTTGCTAGGTTGAGCCTTGTTTTCTGTTAAAGATGGATTGTTTTAGGTGCTCTAAAATTCACATTTACTTGAGTGGTCTTGAAATTCACTCTGCTTCATGGGAGTGCAGGGTAGTTATAAAAAGCTGTTTCTTATTGTAAAGAATGTACTCAAGGACGAAAAACTTGCTAAGGCCCCTGTCTTGAAATTAGCTCTGTGCAGATGGACACCTGACTTCTCTGGGGCTCTGCACAGACCCAGGGGCCTTCCTAGAGCCCTATGGAAATCACTGGTCTGCCCACATACAGTAACTCCCCAATTAATGTCCTCTCGCTTAACACTGTTTCGCTCTTACGTCCTTGCTCCATTACAGAATGTGCTCGTTTAAAGTTGTGCAATGCTCCGCTATAACATTGTTTGGCTGCCTGCTTTGTCCACGGCTGGCAGCCCCCCTATCAGCTCCCCTATGCCCCTCCCCAGCACCTCCCGCCTGCTGGCAGACCCCGTGGATCAGCACCTTCCCACTGCTCCCCCTGCCTCCTGCCTGCGGCAATCAGCTGGTTTGCGGCATTCAGGAGGCAGAAGGGACGGGGGAGGAGCGAGGACGCGGCCTGCGGAGTAAAGGAGGAGGAGGTGGAGGGGGGGAGAAGAGGAGGGTTAAGGGTGGGAATTTGGGGGAAGGGGTGGAGTGGGCAGGCCGAGGGTTGAGCCCCTTACCCCCAGCAAAGTCGGTGCCTGTGCTTGTAAGACAGCAAGAGGAGCAGGACAATCCACCCTCCTCCACTCTGTCTCCATGTCTCCACCACCTCAACCAAACTTCATACTCAGCAGTGATGATTGTAGTATTAAATTGTTTATTTAAAATTGTTTAAAACTTATACCTGTATTAAATTGCCTATTTAAAATTGTTTAAAATGTATATAATGCCTTTTGTCTGGCCAAAAAAAATTTCCCTGGAACCTAACCCCCGTGATTTACATTAATTCTTATGGGGAAATTGGATTCACTCAACATCGTTTCACTTAAAGTCTCATTTTTCAGGAACATAACTACAACATTAAGTGAGGAGTTACTGTAGAGCTCATGGCAGGATCAGGACCTAAACATACATTGGTTACAATAAGAAAAACAGTTGTATATACCTACCCTGCTCTCCCATGAGACACAGCAAATTCCAAGACAATCCAAGTAAGTGACATTCAGTCTTAACTATAGCAGATCTGGCACTAAGTTGGAACAGAGCATTGTCCCATAGCAAACAAATGTCTACCTTCTCCTTGCCAAGTTGCTGTTCTTATAGGGCCCGATTTTCAGAAGTGCTGATCACTTTTTGACTTTAATTGAACTAAGAGTCTGACTGGGCCTTCATTCCCTGCTCCATTTGTTTATTTATTGTACCAGCAAGATAAGGTCTAAACAGGGAATCAACTTCCTGCTTGCTGGAAATTGCTACATCCTCTCCTCTGTAGCCTTTCACACTTTTCTCAAAAAAACCCATAGAAGAAATAGAAGAGGTCCACAGATTGGTAACAAATATTAGAGGTATGTTGTGGGAGGTGGGGCTCTTCTATGTGAGAAATTAAAGACATGAACAAAGGAAGCCACAGGAAATTAAATGGCAACAAATATAAAACTGATAAAAGGAAATATTTCTTTGAGGTCCACAGACTTATAAAATTATGCATTGCCAGAGTATATCACGGAGGCAAATTGTTTGGTAAGATCTAGAAGAGGTTCAGACATTCCCAGTACATGCATAAAGGCAGAAGCAGCAGTTAAACTACTGTATCTATGATAGTAATTATAATGCCACAAATCCTCATGCTTCAGGGCATAAACTAGTCACTGATTACCGTCAGGAAGAAAGTTAACCCATCACTTCACTTGCACAATTGTTTGCTTTCATTATACAATGTTTTTACTTTCCTCTGAAGCATCTGATGGCATTATAGTGACAGGATCGTGGGCTAGATAGATCAGGTCCAGAATGGCATTTTGCACATCTTCCTACAGAAGAAGATAATTTATTGATTAAAAAAGACATTTTGAGAGTGGCTTTGTGCCTCTCTCCCTGCCAGACTGACAGGATTTTTTGGTGTAATCAATCTATTCCTGGGTATGTTTTTGAAGAGATGGCTCTTCACCATCTGGAAATGCTAATGACTCACTAACTTGTTCATATCTTTTTGGTTTACTGATACAAGATATCAATCCTGAAATTGAAATCATTGGAGTTAGACCAGGGTTGACTTTGTCCCAAGTTTCTTAAAATAAATATATTTTTCTACTCAATATTTTGCTACAATTCAGTTTTCTTGTGGAGACAACGTTTTCCTCTGAAGGAAGATCTGTTTCTCCTTCATGTAGGGTGATCAGGTGTCTGGTTTTGGACTGGAACACCTGGTCCAAAAGGGATCCTGGTGGCTCCGGTCAGCACCGCTGACTGAGCCGCTGAATGTCCACTTTGTGCGGCTCAGCACAGGGCTGGCAGGCTCCCTGCTAGCCGCCACGCCGCGGACTGTGTGGCTCCTGGGTTGGGAAGCAGCCACCATGTCTGGCTCCTAGCCTTAGGAGCTGCCGGGGGAGGGGGATGTCTGCGTGCTGCCACGCACCCTGCCCTCAGGCGCAGCTCCCATTAGCTGGGTCAGGACAGGGGAAGAACTAGCGCCACTTGAGCGCTCAGCAGGTGGCTGTTGAGGGGGTCACGTGGCATGTGCCTCTCCCACTGTTGCCCGGCCTCCTTCTCCTTGCGTGGCTGGGCTCAAGCTGCGGCGCGTGCCCTGTGGTGAACCGCGGTCTGTTGCCCCATTGTCAGCACCCAGGAGTTGGAGATATTTGTATCCCCATCTTAGAGTGCTGGGAATGGGGGCTGCACCCCCATGCCCCTCACTGCATCCCTCACCCCTCCTGCACCCTCATCCCGCATCACTGCATCCCTCCCCTCCCCATCCCCCACACTTACCCATCCCAGCCCTGTACCTCTTATAGCACTCTCCCACGCATCCTCTCCACCTCCCAGAGCTGCCACCCCCATGTCCCTCACCCCCCTGCATCCCATTCACCTCCACACACTGCTGGCTTCCCATTATGTCCCTATACACACCTGTGCCCCCCCACATCCTCATGCACCTGTAGACTTCTGCCTCCCCATATATCCCCCCACCCCCATCTTTTCCCCTCCAGTCCACCCTCCTCCCTTCCCAGCTGGGTGGTTTAGGCAGCCCCTGGAAAAGTATATGAAAAAGTGTCTCTGTGTAGGCAAGCGTGTGCATGCACTGTATGTGTGTAAGAGACTGTGTTTTTGTGTAGGGAGGTGCGTGTATTGCCACACGTGTGTATACCTGTGTGAATAAAATTTGCAGCCCAACTCTTTGACTTTTATTCCTTTTGCTGGCTTGTGCACAAAAAAATTGATGACATAAAATATGTATGTATTCATTTCATAACAAGTTTTTAAAAGAGAAGGGAACTCTAAAAGAATGTGTTATTTCTTAAAAAGTGAATGTTGTTGACTAGTAATCGCAGATGAGCCAATGTATCATACATTTCTCCCCACCTTTGTCTAGCTACATTATAAACTCTTTGTTGCAGACTCTCTCTTTTTATGTGTATGTCCAGTCCCTACCACCCTGGAGCCCTGATCTTAGTTGGGGTCTCTAGGCACTAAACAACAATTGTAATAGTAAATAATGTGGAAGTATATGTGTTAGTGAATGCTAGATGTGTACACATGAATAAACATGTGTATCTGCATGTAGGTATAATTTCTGTGGTTATGCTCTATAGATTTGTATTTGGGCTTCAGGAGTGGGCCTTTAATGGACCCATTGCAGCTGTGATAATGTGTGATCCTAATTCCACACATAAAATTACAATAACTTTAGTGAACAAAAAACACTGGTTATGAAAAATGGGAAGAGGGGAGGGAAAGAATCATGAAAACCTTTGTGAAATTTCATTTTTTTAAAAATTACCCTTTTTGACTATTTTGCTGCCAGCTCTAGCGTCCTGTAAAAAATAAAACCTGAACTTAGCACAATACATCTGTCAAAACAATAAATATGCCTTTTTGGGCCTTACAGTGAAAATGAGCATGTGAGCAAGGGTTGGGAAGAACAAGTGAAGGAGGGAGGGGGAAATGGAGTAACCAGGGGCAGGGCCTTGGGAAAGGGTCGGGCAGGGGTGGGGCCTCAAGGAAGGGGCAGGCAGCGGGAAGGGCAAGGATGTTCAGTTTTCTGGAATTAGAAAGTTGGCAGCCCTACCTTCATGAAGTGGTCTCACTCATCTTGGTCTCACTCACTTACAGCAAAGTTCCTTGAGCAGTATTTGAACTCTGGCTATAAAAATCTTATGATCTTCTGTCCTCTTTTTTCCAATTGTGATTTTTTTTAAAGTATCTGCCTTCCATGAGGTAAAATTGCAGCAAATAGGTCTTAGATTCCAAGGCCAGAAGGGACCATTGTGATAATTTACTCCGCCCTCCTGTATAACACAGGCCTCAGAACTTCTCCAGAATAATTCCTAGAGAAGATCTTTTAGAAAAACATCCAAATCTTGATTTTGGAAAGGTCAATGATGGAGAATCCACCATGACCCTTGGTAAATTGTTCCAAGGATTAGTTACCCTCATTGTTAAAAAGAGATGCCTTATTTCCAGTCTGACTGTGTCTAGCTTCAGCTTCTAGCCATTGGATTGTGTTCTCTGTTAGACTGAAAATCCAAATAACAAATATTTGTTCCCCATGTAGGTACTTATCAACTGTAATTAAGTCACAGATTACATCAAAGATAAAAGCAGCTATCTTTATCATGTCCAGGACGCAATTTCAGACCCTTAACTTTGTTATTTCAGAACCCTAACCCTAACCCCCTCCTCTTCCATGCTTGGATAATTCAAAGAAAGCAACAAAATCTTATCAGCAGTGTGACACCATAATGTCAAAAGTGTCATTAAAAACCATATCAAATGTTAGCTACTAAATGTTAGTAGCTTATCTTGTTTCAAATAAGCCAATTTGTTTGCTTTCACGTGTGCCACATACCTATGACCTTCATTCTTGCTCAGGTGAGTAGTCTTCTTTCTGGCAGTCCCATGGAATTCCCCAGAAGCTTACAACAAATACCCCAAACTGAAGCTTCACTCTTGCAGTATTCATGTGCTTTGATCTTGCATTAACATAATGCCAATCTCCTTTTTCAAGCTGCTGGACATTTGAAGACTACCTACTGCACCAGCTTCTTTCTGCTAGATGCTTCAGTTAATAAGAGATCCTCCAAGCTCAGAAGCAAGCCTTAATTACAGTCCTTGTCCGTTCTCATGTAAGCCTTAAAATGGAAAGGGGAGAAGGAGGAATGAGTTATCAATTTACCCTATATTTAGGGTGACAGAAATCTGTCACCGGATTATATTTCCTTTGCTTTCTGGAATCAGCAATGAGTCTTCTGAAGGCAAGATGTACACTTTTCCTGGTTTAGACAGCTAAGTACATACCCTATCCCTAGAATGATCAGAGGCAGAGCAGACAGCACCCTAATTCATAGAAAATACATGGGTTTCAACAGTAATTCTCCAGCGTGTCCCTTCATTTGAACAAGATAAAATGTCTCAGGTCACATTTTATATGTATATCCACCTGGACCAAAGAGAAGTGTTACACAGAAGAAGCTGCAGCGCACCATATGAAGGTGGTTGAGGGGGAGCCATAGCACTGTGGCCCCCACCCATGCTGCCACCACACCCCCTGCCTGACTGTCCACTTCCCCACTCAGGCACCCTCATCTTCCGGCTCATGAACCCTACACCCACTCCCTTCCAGGAGGCTCAGCTCTTGAGAGAGACCCATTACCATCCCTTCCCAGCAGCCACTGTCTCCCCTTACCTTAGCCCTCCCTGTTGGTGAGCCTCGTCCCCAGGTGAGGATTCCATCATGTTTCCTAGCAGATCCTTGGCGCTGAGAGGAGCCACCATGATTTCAGCAGCCCGCAGCTGAGGGCCTGGCAAGTGGCATGCTGCACACAGGAGCTGCGTCCACTACAGCTACAGTGGTGCTGCAACCCACTGCGCCAAATTGCAACAGCACTCAAATTTGTTCAAGCCAAAAAGTGATTGGGCCATGGGACAGGTGGCGTCCCCAGCTCCGGGGCCTATACATAGGCTTCCTCTTAGTGAAGATGTTGATTTATGTATACAATTTTGCATTGTTTCCTGGGGGCAGAATTATTTATAACAAGAGAAGAGAATTTTTATTGTGTTTTGAAATTACCATGCTCATAGACATGGCAGATCACCTTTTAGAGAGACTATGGGTGAGGTTTTTCCATTCCTGAAAACCCCCTGTGTGCTGCTTCACTGGCATACAAAGACTAAGAGCCCTTCAGCTGGCCAGATTGATGCAAGCTCCTCAAAAGCCCTGACACAGTGAGTGCACTAGAGTAGAGCTGGAGCGCGGAGGAGACGACACAGGCCTGTAGTACTACAGGCATTCTACAAAGTACTTCTGCCCAGAAGCAGACCTAAAGATACACCAAGGACTTATCCAGCCCTCAAACAACCCAGAAACAAGAGGGTGCAAAGGTGGTTTAGGGACAGGTTCACTCTTCCTCCCATGGGTTGCAAGATCTGTGCTGTACCTTCCTCTAAAGGGGCTGCACTAAATCTCACCCTATGAGTATATTGTGAGCAAAAAGCAACTTATTTGTCTGTGTGTTCTAATTGTTTGCTGTGTCTGTACCTCCCAGTGGATGCAGAGCTAATCCTAAAGACATGTGAATAGGTTGGCCAAGGATTCTAGCAATACTGAGAGATCTTGTCTAGCAGATGACCTGTTTTTAGTCTGGTTTCAGGGATCAGTGATTATGTGAAAAACCTGATGTATTGTGAAACAAGAGAAATAGACAATACAGCACTACTATTTACCAGCTCTCTAATGATGTATTGCAGTATATACCATCCCTGCTTTTACGCTGACATAATAAGACATAGCAATATTCCTGTAGAAACAGACTTACCACTGGTACGCCCTCTCATGGCTGGGCATGGCATAGCCAGCTCTCATTCGCCATTGTCCCTTGGTAACAGCCAGTCTGGCCCTGCAGTGGTCTGCCTCTTCTCATGACTCAGGTCACTTTGAAGTCTCTCTCATGGGATATTGGTGTCCCAGACAGTGCCCCATGTGACACAACTTGTTAATCAGACATCTTCCACCCCTCCAGGGCTCCTCCTCTATTCCACTCTACTGTCAGGAAAATAACCCCAACACTTCTCCCTGGAGTCTGTCAGCCAAACAAAACCCACCAAAAGCAACATCTGCTCCTTCCCCCACTTGAACTTTTAATCCATCTTGGGTGCTCCCCAGCTTTCTATTATTCCGCCAAGCACTGACTCTCAGGGGTTATCTCCTTAAAGTCTTGGTCTTAGCCTGGATCCTCAATGCCAATCTTCCTCCAAGGTTATCTGCCTGTAAATTGGCCCTCTCAGGTCTCCTTCATCCCAGTTATCCTCTCCCCAACCACCAGTTTAATCTCCCTGCTGAAGCACCTTTGTTCTCCACTACCAAGAAAGGAACTAGAGAACCTATACCATTCTCTTTACAACCTTCTTCCTACTCTGAACTTCCTTTCTTCACTATCACTATCTATAATTAAGCCAAGCTTAATTATATCACTATCTATAATTAAGCTCCAGGTGCAGCCAGGTAGTATAAGTGGCCTCCTAGTCCCATCTTAACCCTTTCATTGCCTGTGTGGGCTAGACGCCCATTGCAATTCTATATACGTTGCATAATTCTGATTGTCACTGTATCTTTTCCCTACTACTTCAGTTGTGACTAGGGTTGGGTATTTGACCAGTCCAAAAATAATTGGTGAACTGAGTGGTCAAATAATGTCAAAAATGGTAAAATATTTTAAAGCCCTAATTTATTAGAACGGTAACAGCAGAGTAAAAAAAAAAGTAAGACTTTATGGTCTCCAATAGGCTTAGTCTTAGATAGATTCTTACACCTAATTACAAAAAATAAGTTACTTAACTGAGTTAACTCAGAAATATGCAAAACACAATTAAATGAATTGCTAAAAAAATTAAAGGATGTTGCCATGATGCAATAAAAAGATAGGTCACCGCCTATATCACAGCATTTTTGCTGGAATGTTTGACAATATTTTACCATGGACAAATAATAGGCTATCAGTTGATGTTCTTTGAGACTGGTCAATTGACTGGTGTGCCAATCCTGCTTGTGACCTGATTTGAATGGCTGTTAATATGGCAAGCTGCTAGAGCTAAAACCAATGTTGTGCTCTATCTGAAATCTTGTGCTGTACTGCCAGCTTTCAAACAGTATAAACCATTAATTTCTACCTGTTGGAGTTCATGAAACCATTGTTGCTACTCTCCTCAGCACTTGAAGAGCGATGTTTACCTGCACTACAGGGCAAGAGGAGCAGGAGAGGCTGTCAGTTAGGGAAGAGTCATGTCTGCTGACCCAGCTGTCTGGCCATCCCTTTGGTACCTTTCAGTGGCCAAGGCACTGAGGTGGGGAGGAGTAGCAATAAAGCCCATTTTTCTTTTGAAAAATAGGAAAAAATTGAAGTGTAAGATTGAAGAAAGTCCCATGGAGCCTTTTAGTGGGGGAGTTAGGAAGGGAAAGTACATGGGATTTAGGAAACCTTCCTCAACACCAGGGAACCCTAGCATTTCTAAAATTATGTAGGAATAACTCTGGATCTCTCTGCAAGGAATGAAGTGGTTAATCTGTCCATTCCCATCAAGAGCAGCAAAGAGCTAGAATTTCACACAAGGGAAAGGAGGAAGGGGGGGAGGAGGAAGTGATGGCAGGATTTGGAAGCTGCTGTTTTCTCAAGTATTTTCTTCGTGATTTTTATTCACTATTTGGTTGGGGGTGGGTGGGTTCTTTTTTAACCTTGCTATTGTGAGCAACACAATGGAGGCTGTGGACTAGTCAAATACAGACTTCACGTGATTGCAAGATAACCTCTCTCCGTGTGTTTTTCTAGTGCTGCGTCACAGCGCTCTCCTAGAACATAATACACTTCTGCAGTTAACCGGTAATACATTGAGCCATGATACTTCAGGAATAATGGTGCACCATAACCCCACACTCTGCCTAACAACACCCGGGGTAGCTATGGCATGAGCATCCCCCTAGTCCTCTCTGACACCACCCCCCTGGCAAGCCTGCTCCCCTGTTGCTCTTGCTGAACACCACGTGTTTTCCTCCTGCTCCCGGCAACAGCCACACAGAGGATCAGGAGACCTGGGGACCAGCCCTGTCCCGCTGCGCGCTCCAGACACAGCCCACGCCATGAACCTGCCATTACCGCATCAGGGAAACGCATTGGCGTGGTCGGTGGGTGGGGGGTGGGAAGTACCATTGTTTCTTGGGGGGGGGGGGAATGGACAGCGATGAGCAGCCGAGTGTTTCCCCCTGGATTGGTTTTGCCCCTGCTCCTCCTCCTCCCCCCTGCGGAGGCTCGGAGTGAGTCAGCCCGGCGGTATATAGTGCTGGGCAGGCAGCTCCTGGGTTTGCAGAGCTGTCAGTCCCATTGAGTCTCCTGCTTTAGCGCCTGGGTCGTAGCCACCGCCGTGCACCATGCAGTGGCAGCCTATGGAGATTAACCCCGAGGTAAGCAGGTGCCGCGCCGGGGGTTTGGATTAGGGAAGATCGGGGAGGGTGGGGGGAAACTAGCGCTGGGGCCTTGGGTGAGTGGGGAGCTGGGCGAATGGGGGGTCCTGGGGGCTGGGCGAAGAGCTGGGGTGGGGTCGGTGGAGGGGGCAGGGCGAAGACCTGGGGGGCTGGGGTCTCCCACTCTCTCATCCGCTTTGTCTTGCAGATGCTGAACAAAGTGAGTGGCCGGCGCCGGAGGGGCTGTCGGGCCGCAGGAGCAGCAGGCGGGAATGGCTCCGGGGTGGGGCCGGAGCGTGATGCCTCGGGGCGCGGCTGCCCCGTCACGCTTCTGCAGGGGGCTGGGCGCGGCGCGCGCTGCGGGGCCGCCACGGAAGCGGGGAGGGGGTTGCAGTCGGGGTGGGGCCGGACGCCCCGTCGAGCGGTGCACGCCTCCGAGTCCGCCCCACGTGCAGGGCCGGGTCCCGGGCCCGGCGGCAGGTGGCGCTGCGGCCCCGCGGTTTGTGCTGTGTCACAGGCGGGGGAGGGGCGGCCTCCCTCCCCCCCCTCCCGCGCGGGGCCTGCCGACGCGGCTGGGCTCCCTTGTGGCTGGGCGGGCGCGTCCCTGGGCTGGGGGGCTCCTGGTTACCCCTCCGCCCTTCCCTGATGAGAACCCAGCGGGCTGGGCACCCCCCCTGCGTCTTGCTCTCTCCCTGCAGGTGCTGTCCCGGTTGGGAGTTGCCCCTGGCTGGCGCTTTGTGGATGTGCTGGGGTTTGAGGAAGACTTGCTGAGCTCAGTGCCCACCCCGGCCTGTGCCCTGCTCCTGCTCTTTCCCCTCACTGCCCAGGTAGGTCCCTGGGATGCAGGAGGGGCAGCAGCTGGCAGGCCCTGTGCAGCGCTATCCCTGTGCAGGGGAGACAGCCTGCTGAATCAGCAGGGACCTTTGTTTTTCTTTCCATAGCTGAGATTAAACCTACTATATAGGTGATACTAAACAGAAACACCACTGGTCCCCTTCCCTTGTATGATGTCATGGGATACGTATGCTGCCTGGCACAAGCAGGTGGCCCACCCTAGGAGTGTCTCACTGTGATGTGTAGTGAACTAACAAAATGCTGACCCCTAAATGTGCATTGCAATTAATGGATACTTTCTGCAAAGGCCAGAATGTTAAAATACCTATTCTTCTGTGGGTTTTCTTATCTGGAAATTCTTTAGATTGACCCTCCCTTAAATCTGCAGAAGCAGGTTTCTCCAACCCAAAATACTAACTTGACAAGGCAGACCCACTCAGACTTGCAGAAGAGAATGCTGTCTCTAGCTCTCTCCCTAATCTAAAACTAAGATGGCAGCACTATCTGGCAGGTGACGCAACTGAACCAAATCATTTACTGTAAAATTCTCAGTCAGGAAATAGAAGTTCCAAGACCTGATGGTCAAATTTGTGACCTGCGTCTGTGTATTAGATACATTAAGAACTAATTCATTGTCTATGCATTCTTCATGACAAGATCTGAATTGGGGGGGAGGTGTCGTCATTTACATAGTAAACTGAAAACAACACCAGTAACTTATTTCACTTAGTATTAATTCATTTCCCCAACTCCATCTGTGAAAGTACTGGACTCCAGTGGTATCTTGCTGTCAGTGGGGCTTCCTCAGAGGACCTGTAATCTGCTTGACCACATGACTGTCTAATTAGACAGTCTAGAGTTTCTTCAAGGGATGATAGCTTTTAGATCTACTGAAACAGTACTACTTGTTGTAAGCTTTGAGGCAATAAGTCAAATATTGTAACAGTGATTGTATTAGCACTTTGCTGTTGTCTAAGTTGGCAGTAAAAGGGGCTGCTCACTGTCAGGAATTCTAATATGAAGTCATACTTGACTAGAGGCTCTAATCTTAGATGCACAGTTAAAACCTCAAATTTACTAGAATGACAGTCACAGAAGAATTGTCTAGACCAGGGTGGACAAACTTTTTGGCCTGAGGGCCACATCAGGGTTCCAAAACTGTATGGAGGGCTGGAGAGGGAAGGCTGGGCCTCCCCAAACAGCCTGGCTCCTGCCCCCTCCCATTTCTCTCCACCTGCTTTGTCCCTTGACTGCCCCACCCCCCAGTTCCCTGACTGCCCCTTAGACATTCTGCTCTGAGCAGCATGGTGGCAGCTGTACTGCCACATGGCCCAGCAGGAACTTGCAACCGTGCTGCCCAGCACACTGGCAGCACAGCGAGCTGAGGCTGTAGTGGGGGACAGAGGGGAGGGGCTGGGGGCTCGCCTCCTGGGCTGGGGTCTCAAGGGCAAGGCAGGACAGTCCCATGGGCCGGATGTGGCCCATGAGTTGTAGTTTGCCCACCTCTGGTCTAGACAAACTTTATGCTCTTTAATGGCAAATGAGCTGAAACTACTGGGAGTGTGGGGGAGGCATTCTGATGCTTCTGGCTCAGCTGAAGCTAAATGTATCTTGAGGGTGAGGAATAGAGGCAGCAGATATAACCATTCCTTGTAGGAGCAACCACTCTCACAAGTCTTGTCTCCAAATACATGAAATATGGCTATTAGAGAAGCCAGTGACACAAATCTGGCTCCAATTGAGCAAGCTCTTGAGTGGATTGGACAGTAATGAGTCCTTGGAAGTGGATTTCTCAAGCCAACTTTTGTATAGCTGATAGCCCTTTACTCTGAGCTATCAGGTGGAGTTCCATACTACAACTTGGCTCATATGCCACATATACATTGTGCAGTCCTAGACTGATGTCATCCTAGTGGAAGTAAAATCATGTACCTTTGTTCCAAAAAGGATGGCTTTCTGGTTAACTTCCCCTCTGCTTTCTAATCTTCCACAGCTGACTTCCCTGTTAGGCCTGTTAGACTCTGTAAAGGATTTTAAGATGTCTAGAAAATTACAAACCATTGATGTACTTGCATGTTTGCAGCATGAAAACTTCAGGAAAAAACAGATTGAAGAATTAAAGGGACAAGAAGTTAGTTCCAAAGTCTATTTTTTGAAACAGACGGTTGGCAATTCCTGTGGGACAATTGGCCTGATACATGCAGTTGCTAATAACCAAGAGAAATTTGTATTTGGTGAGTATGGCTATTGAGCCATTTTCCCCTAAGAGCTTTAAAAGGGAACTTTCCTCATTAGGCCACTCACTGCTGTGGATACTCCAGACCCACTGTAGCTAAAGAGATCGTACACTAGCTACTTATCTTATTCTATTGCTAAGACTAGGTTTGAGAGGATCAGATCTGACTAGAAAGCCTTTCCCTGAACATTTCACTACAAGAAACTTAAACTGGCAATGGCTTATGGTATCTGCCCATACTTGAGTGACCTATACCCACTGCTCCTTGAGTAACAGAAGGGGAATATCCAGTCCCTGAGGTTGGACAGTAGTGTATTTTGTACATCAGGTCAGACTCTTGGCACCTGAAGTGCCAGGAGATCTGATCTAAAGGGAGGTAATCCAATTTCTTTTGGATCTACTTTGCATAAGAATACCATTTTCCTTGGATTTACATGTATCAATGGATGGGAATTTCTCCATATAGAAAATGTGTGTTTGACACTAGTAATAAGTTTGTCAAGTTACTTGAATATCTCTAGAGATTTATCATGTGAGCAATGAAATATACCTTCGCTGGCACCTCAAAAGCACTGAGGCTCCCTAACAAAAGGGTGCTTAGTTTAGCTATTGACTTAGAACGATAAACTGTTGGGATACCCAGTATGGTAGGGTGGCACCCACTACTTATTTCAGGAAAACCTGGCATGGCTAATAACTAGAATACCTACTCATTCACTCCTGCTCAGAGTGGAAATTAGTCAGGAAAGTGACTGTAAAATAACACTCTTTCAAATTGATGGAGCTACTTCTGTTGGGTTTCAAGTTAACACCCTTCAACTCATGGTATCTGAGAAGTTACACAACCAAGCAGCTGAATTGTAAACAGGCTCATGCACCAGACTTCTCAGTTAAAGCACAGGGAGAAATTGTCTCCTTTAAAGACAATATGGTCTACTGGGATGCTAGCAGCTACACAACATTTTTCTTTCCTTCATGAAGTAGGAGCATCAAACATAGCCTAACCCTCAGTAGCATCAAACTGGGAATTAGAATAAACACTTTAACTGTTCAGTCCAGAATTAATCTGGAAGGCCTTTTGTGAGGCAGGGGGAGGGAGTAGAAAACCACCAAGTGTTTAGGGCTAACATTCCAAATGGTGCTCAATAACTTACCAGAGACTACTGCATCTGATGGCATATAGTGCCTGTCATTCCATAGCCATGACCAATTTTAGGTCCTGTTGCAATACTTCAGTAAGTACTGAGGATAGCATGAGTGTACTGGGCAGCCTAGATACATTGTGTAACATCCTGTAGTATGTATATTGATATCTGTAAACTAGCCTAGCTTGAGTTGGACTCACTCATAACCTATATATGAACACATTCATTGTCTAACCATGGCAAACTCTTGCACAGATGATGGATCAGCCCTTAAGAAGTTTCTCAAGGAAACAGCTGATCTCTCTCCTGAAGAGAGAGCAAAACACCTTGAAAATAACAAGGTATGAGAATTACTGGACGGGAAAGGTTTTTTACTGCAATTAACATTTGGGGTTCATTAATCTGTATCTATTTTCTCTTCAGGCTATTCAGGAAGTCCATAATGCTGTTGCCCAAGAAGGCCAATGTCAAGTAAGCTTTGCACAGGAGACTTAGTTTATGATGATGGTAGGGGCTAGATTGCTGTATCGCTACATAAATACAGCTAATTGATGGGGAAAGAGGGAGATTCTTTGTCAAGCTGGAGCAAGCCCATGATCCAGTGTTGCATTACACCAGGGTGGCCAACCTGCAGCTTTAGAACCACATGCAGCTCTTCAGAAGTTAATATGAATCCAAGGCTGGAGCTACAGATGATAACTTTCCAATGTGCTGTGGGGTGCTCACTGCTCAACCCCTGCTCTGCCCCAGGTCCCTCCACCACTCTACCCCTTCCCCTGAGCATGCCATGCCCTTGTTCCTCCCCCTTTCCACCAGAGCCTCCTGCCCACTGCAAAACAGCTGACTGCAGGAGGGAGAGGGAGGCCCTGATTGGCAGGGCTGCCAGTGGGCAGGAGGTGCTGGGTGGGGGTAGCGGATGTGGGGCTGCTGACACATTACTGTGGCTCTTTAGCAATTGGTAAATTCTGGCTCCTTCTTGGGCTCAAGTTGGCCACCCCTGCATTATACCATTCCTTTTATTTAAAAAAGGCAAATGGGGAAGTAACAGAACTCCTCTCACAAGTCTGAGTAACTTTCAAAAGCTCCTAATTGCCCAAGTCCCTTTTTAAAATGGGTCTTAGACTAAGTTACTTCCTCTGTCTGATTTTGATGACAAAAACTGCCATCCTTCTATTAGAGCAAGTATGAGAGGAGCTGAGAGCCTTAGTCCTATTGCTGACTTAGGCTACTAGCATGTTCTGTGAATTTCAGATGACTTGTGTATCTCCTGTTTCCTATTCCCTATCTATAAAACTTGTTAGTTACATCAGGGTATTAAAAATCTTGTATTTCACAAATGCAGAACAGGATCCAGATTCTCCAACAAACTGGAGCCCATGGCTTAGGTTGCTATTAGATACAGCTGTCTTACTGATTTTTGTCTTCTCTCTCCAGGTAGAGGAGGATAAAGTGAACTTCCATTTTATTCTGTTTGTTAATGTGGATGGACATCTCTATGAATTGGGTAGGGTTATATAGATCTGTATTTGGAGTACTAGGTAGCTATTTAAGCTTGTTTGTAATCAACACATGGGCCTCTTAATTGCTTACTAGGTGAATCCCTGTGCAACCCATTCTGACTGGAAAATATCCTGAAACTAGTATCTGCAAGCTGCCCTTTCTGTTTTCCCTCCCAAAGGACTAGACCTCTCAATGTTTCAGGCTCTCTAGGACACAGCACTTCTCAAATGTGAGCACTGGAGGCTTTTCTTGCAGCCACAGCCTCCTGGGCTGTGACTAAGGGAGGGAAGCAGTGGCCCCTTGCCTAGAGTCACTAGCAGGGGTTGGGACCAGCCCCCTCCAGAGACAAATGTTGGAGGTGCAGGCAGCTGTTGAATTCCCCACTTTCTGGGGGTAGGGGAACAGGCTTCAGGCTCACCACCCATGCCATTGTCCCTGGGCCAGCAGCTTCCCTGCCCATCTCCCCATCCAGGGCTTATTCTTGTCCCAGGCAAGTCCAAGTCTGCTGTGAAAAATGATGTTAACAAATAAAACTTTTTGTAGCAGACTTAATATCTAGCAAGCTGTTCAAAATTTTTTAAACAACTAAGACAAGAACATGCAAAGCACCTTATTTGTTTCTATTCTCTTTAGGTCCACTAAAGAATAGACCACTACCTTTTTTAATACACATGTCCAAATCATTGCAATTTATATAGGTTTTTCAGATTCTGTATGTGCATATTTGTTTTTCCTAAAGTTAATTATTTTAGGAAAAATTGTCAGCATGGCCACCAGCAAGACCATACTCCAAGGCCACAAAAAAAATTGTTAAAATCCTGCTCTAGGATAATTTGCCCTATTCAATTCCATGCTGTGGCCACACTTGACTGACCTTACCAGTAAGGAGTCTTGCTCTACTATAATAGCTCCTGAATGATTAGGAGGTATGAGCTCAGGAAACAACTATCTACAAACACCAAAATTAGACAGCATAGAACTAACATTACTTGACAGCACAGTTGGCTTTTTTAATGAGGTTGTTTCTTTATAGATGGACGCATGCCATTCCCTGTAAATCATGGCAAAAGTTCAGATGACTTGCTATTGAAGGTAGGCTCACTTACTTCAGTTGAGTTCATAGTGTCTATAGACCTGGGGGATTCTAAAGAGGCATCTCTGCAGCATGCCTTATTGAGCCAATTGCTGTGCTAGCAGACCAATTGTAGTCACTTGGTTTGAAAAACCTCAAACTGTATCATTAGCTGCTTGGTAGCATAGTAAGCAGATGCTACAGGGCTAGGTTCAAAACTCTCTAGCAACAAATACCCTTGGTTTAACAAGGATGGCACACAGATTGTCAGGTGCTTTTATGATTAACTTTTTGGAGACTATAGCACAGCCTATGAGTACTAAATAAGAACTTGTCTCTCTAAGGGTTCTGCCAAGATCTGCAGACAGTTCACAGAACGTGAGAGAGGAGAAGTTCGCTTTTCTGCTGTGGCTCTCTGCAAGTCTGCCTGAGATGCTGAAGAGGGAGTTGAAGGAAGGCAATCTAATAGCACATCAGTAAATGCAGTCTCTAAATCTTTCCTTGCTTCAGTGCTTGTTAAATGCAGCTGGTCTGGCCAATCTAAACAGGTCTGCAACACTACTTCCACCTCCAGTATACACAAGCAACATCTGAGCTTAAGATAAATAAGCTCAGACTTCAATATGAACTGTTCTGACAACTGTCTTTGGATTCTTAGGGCCCTGACTCTTTACAGTTCAGTAAAAAATGCTTTACATGGCTTGTTTAACCTGTGCCTGTAAGTTAAGCTGTTTGTAATTTCCTGTACTTAATAGGATAAATAAACTCTTCTGCTGTTAAAGTGACTGGATTAGTCTCTTTCAATGTGGATGTTCATGTAACATGACTGCACACTCAAAGTAGGCCTGATAATGGTGTTTCTCACTAGAGGGCAGTGAGACCTAATAGAGAAAATAGCACTTCAAACAAGAACAGGAATTGCAGGCCCAAAGCATAGGTAACAATTCTGTAATGCTTAAGTTACAGGTCCTGGTTTTGGGCTACTAGGGGTAGAATATCCCTTTTAGAACTGTTCTCTAAACTTTCATTCTGTGCTCTAAAACATCAGTGTCCTTAATCACTACTGGATATGCACATCTCTTGGCATGGATGAAATACTCATAAGGTAATGAGGCACAGTACTTCTGTAGTGACTAAGTATAGCCACACTCCTGCTTATGTCTAACTATGTTGCTCAGGGGTGTTTTCTTTTTTTAAAAAAAGTGCACCCCCCCATGCAATAAGTGGTGTGGATAGCACTGTTAAGTAGAGAGCTCCTGCTGCCATAGCTACCACAGCTCCCAGGGGCTGGAGTAATGAAGCTGACAGGAAAGCAATAATCCAGGAAGGCAGGCCTGCCCAAAAAAATGGGGAAGGGGTCTGAAACAAACACTTAAGAATCTAGACCCAAGTTTCCCTTTAAAGGAGATGGACTGTAACAGTCCAATCCAATCTCTCTTTGCTATTCATTTCTGTGGTGTCCATCTTAAGTTTTTTGTGCACTTGCAACCTGTTTCTAGGCACTGGCCACTGGAGTTATTTTGAAGTGATCCATGATGCTCACTTCATTTTAAAAACTACTTTCCATCCAAGTATATGACAGCATCCTGTTCTGCTAGATATTACCTGGAAACTTTTGGTATGTGGAGAGAAGCAGGGCTAGTGTGGTATCTTCATTGAAGTAGCCATACTTGCCTTTCATAGGCTATGAATCATCCTTTCTGCTCCTGAGTGACTCACGCTGCATAGCAACAGATCTGTATGAAAGGAAGTTGCATGCAGTGTGACCACAGAATTCCAGGAGTACAAAGTCCCAGGATGGAGCAGGGGAAGGAGGAAGTACAGAGCCAGGCCACCAATTTAGTGTACCTGTAGGAGTATACTTTTACTCCCACCAAGCTTTGTTAGTGCAACAGAATTCTTGTTCCCTTAATTTAAAAAAATAAAGGTAGTTGAGTGCAGTATTTCTGGCTGAGCCACAATGGTTCTCTCAAAGGATAGATGCCTCAGTCTAGCAGATACATGGTCAAACACAACTAGTATCCTTATTGGGGTGTGGATGTTTTTGTTTTTTTTTTAAATAGCAGGGAAGTTTTTATCTAGCAGTGGAAACAAGGCTATTCTCAATTAAACCACTAATCTACATAGGTGCCAGCTGTCCTGTTTTTTGGCTGGTACTGTCAAGAGTCTTGAACTTTTAGGCAAAATTCCAGTCAACCAGTGGAGCGGTTACCAAATTTAAAAAAAAAAAATCATTTGGCCTTCTGCCCACAGGAGCTTCTGTAGAAAGCAGGTGAGAGGCCTATAACTCTTCTCCCCACTGTGCCTCTCAGCTACTTTTCTCCAATGTAGCCTCAGAATAAAGATTGGGGAGGGGAGTAGTCATCTAGCTACACTGTGACAGCCCTTTTTTTTCTCCCCAGGCTGCCAATGAATGGAAAAGTGAAAGGAGAGGGTGGTTAATTTCTCCTTTCCTTAGAGCTGAGGCCAATGTAGCAGAGACCTGGGCCAAGCAAATTGGAGTGAATGGAAAGGAGGCAAAGAGAAAAAGGAGGCAGGGGAAGATGCATGCAAACTTTGGGAACAAAAACAAACAGCAGGAGATTTGAGGGCTTCCTCTGTCCCTAGCTACAGGAAGGAAAACAAACCTATTGCCCTTCCCCTTCCAAAAACACTGCAAGTGATCTATCTCCCTGGCATCCTGCTCAAGAAAAGTGCAGGAAGAAGAGGGGGAAGATTGTAGGACCTTTGGGATCATATTTTAGATTATCTGAACACCAAACATTTAGATGCTCTTGTAAGAGTAATACACAGTACTTTTCTTCATTTATAATTGTTTGTACTGATGTAGTTCATGGTCCCTTTGTGTGAGGGGCTGTATGAAGACAGTCTCTGCCTTGAAGGAACCTACGGATGTGAGCATCTGCAGGGTCAAACCTAAAACAGGAATAGACAGAGCAAGTAGGCAACATGCTTGAGGTCATGTTGGATGCATGAGGAGTTAGTTTTTGTTTTCCAACTGCTTTACCCTTTTACTACTTAATATCTAATCCTTGTCTATTGTACTTTTGCATCTTAGCAAGGGGGCCTGGAGCCTAGGATAGGTGTTTTATATTGACTATTACCAGTCAAACAAAAATGCATTTATCACTTGCACCAACAGATGCTTTTTAAAAATAACTTAATTTCAATGTTTGTTTTAATCATAGTATGCTTGAAAGCTGACTCTATTCTGTTTCTTGTCTTAAATTTTTCATTTTGTTTTTCTTTCTTCTACCTGTATCTTTGTTTACTTATCTCCACAAAAAAACCTGACATTGATTTGGCTGCTGCTGTACTCAGACTGCAGCCTATCGTGCTGACCAGTATTGCTTCATTGTTTACTTTTACTCCCACACCAGCTTGGCTCTAGCGATCTGTTGTCTCGTTTTGTTTAGATTTTAAGCCCTTTGGGGGTAGGAACTGTCTCTTGTTCTGTTTGTTTGCACAGTGCCTACAAAAGTGGGGTCTTAGTTTATGACTGGGGCTCCTAGGTGCTATGATAATACAGTTACTATTAATATTCCTTTCTCAGATGTGCTCCCTCCAAATTAAACTAATCCTCTTGACCCTGCCTGCCCTTAGCTGGCCTGTGATTGTGCATAATTTGCCCTTATCCTGTTGCTTATCTCCCTTCCACCCAAATTTCCCATTATGGTGGGTAACAGTTACAGGAAAGAGCAAATACTATTGTTTCCAAAGATCAAGTAGCTTTTGCTGCCCTCCCCCTTCTGTCTCTTCCCCCCTCACCAGTGGCTCTGCAATTGCCTATTGCTGCTTTTGCTTCTCCAGTGTGGGAAGAATCTCACTAGGTAAATGAATTAAGAGATTCCTGTTAATTTACAATTCACCATAATGCTTTAGAGCTAGCATAGCAGCCCTAAGATGTCCTGCTTATTTGTTCTAAATGTGTACCACCAAGCACTGTAGTTAAGGCATATCATAAAAATAAAAGCCATCACACCACAACAGTTAATGTAAAGAATTAGGAGTACCATTTGTATATTAATGCCACAAGGAAACATTTAATAAGCATGTCTGCACGTTTATCTTTTTAGTATGGCATATTACTAGTGTCATGTTAAAATGTCAGCATTGTGTGTTGTTATATGAGAGCTTAAAACAGGAAAGGGGTTAGGTTATAGCCACTCTTTCTTTTGTTAGTGGTGGTTTGCTGCGCCAATGTTGGCTTGAAAGCAGTTTGAACTTGAAAGCAGTAATAACGCTGGTCTGTAGATGGCAGCGTTGGAAACTATTACAGCAGCATGTAACAAGCCTTGAGCTAAGACGCTGAGCCAGCTGCACAGTAAGCACACACCTAACTGTAAGCATATGAGTAGTCCTGTTGCCTTCACTGGGACTACTCATAGGCTTAAGTGCACTTATGATTTAGGGCCCTGCATGAACATACTATCCTCAACTTAGGTAGAGGTTAACTCATTTGTAGGGCCTGATACAATGCCTGGACAAAGCTCCCATAGCCTTCAATGAGCTTTGGATCAGGTCCTTACTTTGTCTACCCTAGGAACAGAGTTGCACCTGCCCTCAGTTCAGTCTATAATACTACATAATGTCCATACTGCAATTGCTAGCTAAAATTGGACTATCCCTTTTGAGAGTAAAGGGAGAAGAGAGGTAAGTGGGGACCATGGCAGCATGCAGCCTTTGGTACACAGACCACTTTTGCTTGGCACATAAACACAAATAAATGTGCAACAAAGAAATCATATGAAAAATGGAAATAGATTTTGTGTGCCATTTTTTAAATTTTCTCTGCTGTATCTGAAATCACAGTCATTCCATGTCTCTAACCTACAACAGGTCTTGTGCACTGTTGTCTGTTTCCTTATCTTGTTCCTCTCATCACTCTCCTCCATGCCAGACTTTTTGACCCCTCATATGCAGATGCCGAGGACATGAATAGGAAGATTTCCCCCAGTAGTTACATGCCTGATTAGCCTTATCCCGGTTTGCCAACTCCAGCCACCTGCATGCTGAAGCATCTTGCTCAGGAAAGGTTAGTTGTGGTAGTTGGATGAGAATAAAAATACATTGGGAAGGGTTTCTTTGTGCCCCGACCATAGGAATTAAAATATCATTCATGGGGTGGTGGTTTGTTTAGTTTTTCATTCTTGTGTGTAAAGATTTAGATGCCCACTAGATAACTGCAACGCTCACAACTATCACTTCTACATAAGCCAGATTCCTTGCAGGAGTGGATTTAACTGTCTGTTTATTGACCAGCCCCCTGGCTGGTTGCTGTTATAATAGAAGGCTGAAATGCTGCTACCATGATGTAGCCAGTTGAACTACACCTTGTACTCCTGAAATTGGGGAAACTGCTCTGTTGTCTCTCCTCCTCCCCACACTTTGGGGCGCTGCCTCCTGCTGCAGACTGAAAACAGAGCCCGCTTGGGTGCTGCTTTTCCATTCTGACCTTCTATAAGACTAGCAGCAACTGCTTCTAGGAACTGACCCTCAGGGAGAGGCCTGTGGATCTTTCCAAAGATAAAGGGGTTCTGGCTGGAGAGGAGCTCCTACTTGGAGGAGAAGAGGCATTTGCAGGGGAGCTGGACATGGTGGAGCCCCATTTTGAGGGGAGACAGGAGGGTAATCCTTCTCTGGGTCCAGAAATTGAGGTAAGGAGAGTCCTCCCTGAGAAGGGGGAATCCTGCTGGAGATGGCAGGAGAAGGAGGGGCAAGACAAGGGAGAACATGCTTGGTAAGGGAAATGGGAAGAAGAGTTTCAGAGTAGCAGCCGTGTTAGTCTGTATTCGCAAAAAGAAAAGGAGTACTAGTGGCACCTTAGAGACCAACCAATTTATTTGAGCATAAGCTTTTGTGAGCTACAGCTCACTTAGCTCATGAAAGCTTATGCTCAAATAAATTGGTTAGTCTCTAAGGTGCCACTAGTACTCCTTTTCTTTTTGGGAAGAAGAGTGAATCCTCTCAGGAGCGGGGAGGGAGAAGAGTTGGGGAGCTGTGCCTCTTGCTGCTACAGCTTTGCTTCCTCCACCCATCTTTCCAATGGCCCTGCATTCATCCTATGAACATCACACCGTGACTCAACATTAGGCTCCTAAGTTCATTAAAGGGTAACCATGCAACAGAAATCTGGTTCAAGACAGAGTCCAGCATATGAATGAAAATATAAGTGAGCAGCTTAGAAATAACTTGCGTATGTCATTTTGTTTAGATGAGGGTAGCAACATGTTTGATAGCATCAAAGCTCATGAAGTGAAGCTGGAAATATTCAAGAAAGACTTGGACCTGGGAAAGCTAAATTACTTCCCGTTGTTGAGGAAACATCTGGAAAACTCAGCTGCTTTCATGGACAATGCTGGCACCAGCAAAGAAATACACCAACCATATTTTGATATAAATAGGAAGTCAAGGGAAATGTTTTCAGAAAGTTCTGGCAGACAAATGTTAGAAATTAGGGGTCATTGATGTATGAGCAGCCATGATGAAAATCTTCATAGAAAGAATTACAGATGCTATGCAGTAACTGCTGTCAGTAGGGGTATTATGTGAGTTAAAGGTCTTTAGCTGGACCATTAGACATTTCTCTGCTTCCCTGGTATTGCAGAGCTGGAGCACACAAATAGAGTTAATAACCAGGCCTTAGACTAGGGATTTCCCAGGTGTAAAGTGCATGTGCTGAAAGGGGAAAAGCAGCACAGAATGCGTTTAAGTGGCTGGATTTATTTGAGTTCTGTGGGAGTCCTGGAGAGAGACAGAGACTCCAGGCAGCTGCTCTGGGGACAGACTAGTGAGGCCTGACCTGAGGCTTCAGCACAAGCAGTTTGTTTCCACTGTTAGTTAAGGAAACATGACTTGTGCACATTTTGTAAATAAACAAACTACACAGATGCCACAAAATACTAACTCTGCATCTTTGATTTCTACTCCAAGCAGGAAATTGTCCTGCAAGTCTCCAACACCTTCTACTGCCCAGCAGTATGAAAATACAAACCTAGAGTTAAAAAGCTGCCTTTCAAAATTGAGCAGCAAATCACGCTGACTATTGGAAAGCTGCCGCTGCACTACAATATGCAATATATGAAAGTGAGTACTTCTTTTGTAATTTCTTGGGGTGAATATGAAAAAGGTTTGCCATTACTGGAATAGGGGCTAGTGCACATAGATAGATAGCCATGAATATAGTATGAATAGAAAAGTTTATGGTGCTTGGAATAATGTTCTCCTTTCCTGAGGTTATATGGTTTATTATCCTCCTCCTGCCTCATCCTCTCCTTGTCTCCCATCTGACCTATCTCTTTCTAATCCCCAAAGAATCAATCCTTCTGCCTGAAACACTTTTGCATTGTCCCCTGAAGAGGCCTGTAGTGTAACAGCATAAATTTCTTCTCCACATGCTCCAGAGACTGTGAGGATTGTAGTTATGCAACTACCTCTCCATAGAATAGAGAAAACAGAGTTTGGGACTCAGTTTTGGCTTCTCTGTATGAAAGAAAAGCATTCTGCCAATGAACCACTAGGCTAACTAACAATAGTCACTTTTTAAGAGATGACTGGCACAGCTAATACCTATTGTTATCATACATTGCTGTAAAAAGTGATGCAAACACTTTAATTTATTAATTACTGCAAAATCCTGTTATCTAACCTGTTTTATGCACACTTGGCCTGGTTAGGTAGTTATGGTTTTGTGCATACATGCAGTGCTTTTTTGATAACTGCTGTGGTTTTGTGCATTCAATCATGGCTGTGTTGGCAAGTCAAGTTTGCACACCATGTATTTTATAATTAGTTTCATTTGTACAGCACAGCTCTCTGTGTCAGCTGCAGGCATTTAGTTTCCCAGAAGGAGACTGAATATATTCCTTTGCTGAACGACAGCTATGTTGTTTACAGTACGTCTTTGCCACTCCTAGGATTTGCAATAGGGTTAGTCCCAGGGGTGCTGTGTGACCTCTGCTTGTGCCTGAGATTGCAAGTGAAAATGTGCTGATAGGAGAACTAACACAGACACAGACAGCTTGAAGAAACACAGGGAAAATTAATTTTTAAAATGGTCAGATTTTTAATGCCTGGTATTTTTTTCCCCCCAAGAGCACTAGCGAAAGGCCAGATTTGTACAATGTAGGTTCCCTTTTTCCATCCTAGGCACTTGATTTGGCTGGCATATTTGAAAGGAAGAATCATCTCATGAACTCTTCCCTTCTGGAGTTAAATCTAATGGAGACAAATAATGCTTGCTCCAATTATGGTAAAAGTTAACCCCATAATAAAGTGATCTAATATTACTGAAATTAATTTGGTTTATGAGGTTAACTTTTACTATTCTTGGAGCAGCTTTTATTTATTTTCTCCAGAAAAGTCAATTCCAGAAGGGGAGAACTCATGGGATTCTCCTTTCAAATGTGCTAGTGAACTTAACAGCCCCTAGACTGGAATGAAAGAACCTGTATGTACACCATTTAAGGCCCTAATTCAGCTTCAGCACATGCTTAGTCCAATTGACTTCAATGGGATTTAAGCACATATTTAAAGTTATGTATGTGCTTAAGTGCTTTGCTGAACCAGGGCCTTCATTATGATATGACTATATCTGCTTACAGTTGGGATCAGACTGTCCAGTATTTATTTGGGCAGAGATCCCATTGCCTTACAGTGGCTTGGGACTCTTAAAATGGGACCGGACAAAGTGCTAGGAAATTGGGCTGATCCTCTTTACAAAATTATATAAATTAAACTACATCAAATTGGGATAGCTGTCCTTAGAATATAAATTCTTTCAAGATTTCATATCCTCATTCATCAGACTTCATTACTACAGGAAATTACAGTTAAGCTGCACAAGAGCTTTTCATGACTAAAGTCAATGTTTATAAAATATAAGAATGCAGAAAATTCAAATCTTAACAATGCAACTGTAGTCTGAATTATGAGTGCACAAGTTCAACTGTTTTCTAAAATATTTTTATCACAACAGTAATAGGAGTTTGCATAAATAAAGTATAAATGCTTAACATATTTGGACACTGCAGTGCTATAAATGTAGTTTGTGTGTGTTTAAAAGGACATAGGCATGCATGGGTTGCTGCCTCCTTTGTTCAGAGAGTCAGAGATTTTTGTACTCTTCCTTGGTGTAGTGACCACCAATGGAGCAATTTCCCTCTGCCTGCAGGGTTTGGGTTTTTCATAAGAAATCTATAGGGAAGCTTCAGAAATAAGCTCTTAAAACTCCTTAAGAAACAAAACTACAAACTGGACATAGCTTATGTTATGCCGACATTATTCTTAAACATTGTTGCAAGGTCTCATTCTTCCCATCCTTCAGCATTCAAGCCAGTGTTAACAAGTTTCTTGTCAACAACTTTATATGCGCCTCAAGTACCAACAGGTGAAGAAAAGGTTTGTACCTAAAGGACAAGGCTGCTAATAACGAGAAATGGGTTGCATGACTGGCTCTCACTTCAGCTTTTCTTGTGTGACCTTGGAAAAAGTTACAGAGTGGATCTTCGCTCCACTTTTCTCACCTGTAAATGGAGCGATAATAATACTTAGAAACATCATAAGGGTATCTGCTTCAAGGCTCAATTCAATTATGTTTTGAAAGCACTTTGCTATCCCTGGTTGGAAGGTGCAATGTAATCACAAAGGTTGAGGCAAGAGAGCTTGATTATTGAATTTACATGCTATTTGCGTTTTAAGCCAGTAGAACTCCAAAATTCTGGAAACTAAAAGCTCATTACACTGATTTTTTCCCCCATCATTTTTCTTTATGGGGGGGAGGGAGGAAAAAAAAAAGCACCACCTAGGAAATTCCAAACAAAAAGTTATGTTCAGGGAACTTTAAATTTGAACAAGTGAAGAAGTGCCATATCAAGGCACCATGCACAACTTTAACTTTTCCCTCTTCTGTGTATGTAATAGAACTAGACCTGTGTGTGTGCTGAACAAACAGAACCTATTATTCCTTCATGAAAAAGTGTTCGGTATATTGCACTTTGCATATTCTCAAACGTAAGTAAAATATAGAATAGTAGTGAAAATGCTAGCATTTGTAGGGTTTAGACTAAAATTACATTAACTTTTTTCATTACTGTAACACTATCATTAGTGTTACTATTCTTTCAAATTATTACTTATTTGACTGCAAATACACTTATTTTTTAATAGAACTAATACTAAATATTTTGCATTTGAATGCACACGTCTGTTAGGTTATATAAATGTTCAATTTTCAACGTATGTTACTTGTCCAATTTGAACTATATCCATGACTTACAAATCAGAAGTTTACATGTATGAATTCAATACAAATTCATACTTCTTAAAGAAATAATTTATTATTTGAAAGAAGTGGGCCTGTTTCTATCTTCAGTCATTCCTGGGTAAATGAGTAACTTCATGGATACTGGTATAAACTGGTCTGCAATCAGGATTAGTATGTCTAATACTTACAGAAAACGATATCTGAATGTCATAAGACAGTTTGAAACAAGGTCATAAAAGTGCAAAATAGATATATATCACCGTTGTTGTAAATGGCATGACATCTGACATAGTTAAACAAGAAATCATAAAACATACCCTGTTACAGTTCTGCACATGTATTTCTTTTAAGATACACCCCTGAATAGTAATTTTATTTGCCTGAAAAATTGAATATACAGAGCTTAGGGAGAGGAAAGGTTATTATACGAGACCACTAAGGGCCAGATGGAGAGGGGCTTAGCATCCACAGCTCCCACTGAAATCAATGAGGTCTGATTCAGCTCTGGTTAAAGGTAAAAGGAATTTTCACTGGGAGTTGGATCTGGCCCTGAGATCCCAGCAGATTTTGCAGCAGCTCCCAGGATTTGGCCTCCCCTCAAGACAGACATTCTAGACAATTGTAACAATAAAAGTAGTGTAAGGGTATTACAGTGAAATACATTACCACCAGCTGCTACACAGGTGTAGCTAAGGATGTAGAAAAAATGTACAGGGTCATCAAAACGCTGTGAAACCTACCCTGCTTAGCTTGAGGAATCTCTGCTGAATAGACGGTGTATAAGTCTTCATCCATTATTACTATGATGCCCTATTTTACCAAGTAGAAATTCTTTAGTTTCACTCGTTTGTTGGTCCATTACATACGCCTGTCAGAATTCCTTTGTTCTTACTAATCCCTTCATGTTGTTTAGGATTCCTTATGCTCCTGCCCTGTCTTCCCATAGTTTGACTGCTGCTCCCTGCATATCATTTTCCTCCATTCCATCATTTCTGAATACCCATCTGTCAAGGCTGATTCCCCACCCTGGTGCTTCGAGTGCAGAAGGTGGGGCCTGCATGGATTTTTAAAAATTAATACTTGCCACTCCAGGCTGGTATTAAACTCCCAAGGTTACAGCTTTTTTCTGATCTTGGCTTGGTAAATGCTGCCACCACCCAAATACAAAACCCCTTTTAGGAAGGTGCACTTGGAAATTCCTTCCTGTGGGGGTACCCTCTAGCTCTTTCACCTCCCCTCCATGGAAGAGCTGAGAAAGAAAACAAAGGAAATGAGCTGTTGCCACCAGCTAATTAAACAACATATGCACAAACCTCTTAGGACACCAAAAATCCAAACCTGTTCTTAAAAAAAGTAAACTTTATTAAAAACAAAAAAAGAAAAATACATCTGGAACTTAGGCTTTTGCTAGATTTTTAAAAGAGCAATTCCACAAATTAAAAACCCAAAATAGCCTTCTTGGGGGTTCAGCTCAAAGGTTACAAGCAAACACAAGCATCTAGGGTTAGTACAGAAGAATCCATTAGCCATAAGAAATGGACAGAAATAAACCTAATTGCATCTTTTTAAACATTTCTGATCTATTTACACATTTGGGGGTTCCAAATAAGTAGTTCTAGGTATGATCTATGATCATAACTGGCTTAAAGCTTCTCATAGCATAACTGCTCCCTGTTCCCCTCCTTTCCAGAGAACCACAACAGACACAAGGGGGAATTTGTTAGTCGCTAAGGTGCCTCAAGTACTCCTTTTCTTTTTACAAAGGGGAAGGTTTCCCCCCCACCTCCCCATTTTAAAAAGTTCTAGCATTCCCAATGTCTGTTTTGGTCAGGTGCCTACTCCCTTTCCTTTAGCTGGGGGACTTTTTTAAACGTTTACAGGTAAAGCAAGCAGAGAACAGCCCCCAAGAGGGACTTATAGCTAACTGGCAGGCTGGGTGTCCATAACAGGGAGCTACCCCCTCCCACCTTTCATTTATCACACTATCTAATCATGTTCACCCTCCCACCTTTTTTCAGTCTGTGCTGTCAAGTCATACCCTTCCATCCTGGCTAGTATCTTATGTTCTGCTTGTCTGACATTTTTCTTCTATAGGGCTAACACTTGAGATTTAGAATGCTTTTTGATATAGCCTTTCTTTGGTGCCTCAAGTGTACACAGTTTACATTTGGTGTATGTGGAATCCCTTGCTTATATCCCTCCTTTATCTTCAGCTTCTTTTTTACTGATTGATGTGCTAGTTTTAAAACAGGACCCTGAATACAAGGAAAACAACATTTATTTATTTTGTCAAGCTGTTTTTCTTTATGAATGCTCAAACATTCCTTTCAGGTTTTCCTCATCAAAACTATCATCATCATCATAAAATAAAACCAACTTTAGTGAGTATGTTTAGTATACTGAAATACTTGCCCCTTTTTATAGAATTGTGGCACCCTGCCTGAAATCTTGGCCCCATTGAAGTCAACGGGAAAACTTTCACTGAGGCCAGGATTTCACTCGCTGACTGTGTCTAGAACATAATTCAGCCAAGCTAGGCATATAACTCTGCATTCCCCTATAGGATTAGCTTGAAAGGGGAGAATAGTTCTACTGTGCACTAAAAAAAAAAAAAATCAGCTTCATTGAAAAGGTTAGCACCCATGCGAAGGACAGCTTGTGACTTTGTTAATGCAGAGGCAAACCGTTGCGTCACTGCAGCTCTCCAATAAATGTAGTTCTACAGTCAGCATTCGACGAAACCACTCGTTTTCAAAGCAAGCTGTCTCCGACACTTTCAGAATGACTTCTGTTTCATCAATGAAACACAGATGCAAGCACTAGAAAGGGTTTTCAAACCCACTGCCTGTCTGTTTATTTATTGATTCATTCTTATCTGGAGGTTAAGAACTGCTTCTGTGTGCTCTATGTGCATATAAATTATGACAATTAAAATTCACAATAGCCAATAAAGAGAAAGTATATACTGTGGTGACCATTAAAACCTGTCAAATCTACCTAAGATAACTAAGTAGATAAAATCATGTGATTATCTAACTGCATATTTGTTTTGCTAACGGTCAAAATTCAGCCACAAGCTATTTAGCAGCAAAGTGCTTTTGAACACAAACATAAAACCTTCCTTATATAGTTAGAATAGGCCTATATTTTCTGAACTGAAAAAGGAAGGGACAGTAGAAATTATTTGAACACATTGAAAATGACTTCCCGAGCTACTGCTAATGCACACTTAGTGCATTCAACTACACCACTAGTGCTCACAGTATGGATGGACTGGCCATGCATTTCATAGTTCATTTTAAATTACAGCTAATTTGAAAAATGTCCAGGGACTATTATGCTCTTTTTGTATACAAGTCTGTTGTACAGAAATCTGTGCATGCAGTTTTTAGACTGTAGTTAGTAATGTGTTTCATGGCTGACATGTGTCTCAGATGTAGACTTTTCATGTAGGTTACTAGTCTGTGGAAGCCTGCAGGATTGGACACAACAGATGGATAGATATAGCAGAGGTCCATCTTTGGTCGCATGATTCTTTGCTATTAGGTCACACAGCATGAGGTCGTGTTATATTAGCTTGTACGCATAATAGTGTAGCAATCTTGTTCCAGAATAGTGTACTTCAAGAGCCCTCCTCCTCGGTGAATCTAAGGGTACAGGAAGCTTCACAGTAACCAACTTCCATCCTACACAGTCTATTTCAGTCTACAAGATTCAGCCCAGATTCAAAGTCTTAGCTTGAAGGGAGAGCACTCCAGACACATACAATAGGATTAGATCATTGCAAGCTATAGTTAAAACCAAGAATTTTTCACTTTAAGATTTATTGGAGCTGAACCCAGGCAGTAAAATTTTGATCCAGAGCCAGTGTCCTGTGCCCAGATCCAAACACCCCTGAACTCATCTTGAACTCTTGCATCAACTAGATGAACGTAAGAGCATTTATTATGGAGAGGCAGTAGTCTCTCCCAAGTTAAAGACCAGATTCTGACACACCCTTATTCACGTTGAGTAGCATCTTTCTCCATGAATGGTCCCATTGACCTCCAGGGTGCTACTCAAATTAAGATGCCCCTCAGCATGAAGGTGTCAGAATCTGGCCCTCAGGTTGCATCCAGCTTCTATTATTGCCCACATAATTTTGGCCTGGAAATGGATTTGGCCTGAAAATTATCACATTTACTCTGAAGAAAAAAAAATATATATATATAATTGTTTGAGCTACTGGTCATTACAAAAAAGTTACCCCAACTTGAAATTTTGACTTTATGTAACATTTGTCTTCCTTGAGATGGCATATCACTACCCTTCAAATTTTCCATGTAGCTAAATAACCTTGAAAATTCATGTGCCATTTATATTTGAAGGTTAGATTATGCAAGGCTATTAACAATTTTGTTGTAGATAAGTTTTTGGGTCCCAAATCCTGCTCCCTTTAAACCATGGGCCCAATCTTGCAATATATGACAACAGCGGGACTGTGGGAAGTGTCAGATACATTTATGTGGGAGTCTGCTGTCTAATGGCTGGCTGACATTTAGAAAGAACAGAGGCCTGAAGGACTTGAGTTTCTGTCTTGTCTCTTTAGGTATGTGTTTTAATTATTAATGTTATAAGAGCCTCTCTATAGCTAAGGTTGTAACCACAGTCATATTGTAATGTAAATTTTGATTCCCTTTGTCATTCCAAAATCCTTCCCACCCCGCAAAAAAGTCTACATACTTTCAACATTTTAGAGTTAAGTCTCATTGACAACCAGAGCACTTTCTAAAAATGTTGATTAAATTGAGGAAGTACTTCTTGAGAGGTGAAGAGTTTTAAATTGTTTCTTTTTGAATGTCTATACAGTTTTAATTTGTATTCCTCTTGTGTGCAAAAAAAAAATCCTAGTATGCATTACGATTTGAAACAGGCAGATTTTGATATTGGCCTTTGCAAGAGCAGTTTTCATGGACTGGAATAGTAACGGTAAAATAGTTTAAGAAATTGCCGTTATTTGAAAACTAGACCTGATCCTCTGTCAAGGAAGCTGCTGGAAAAAGAAACATGGCAACAGAGACTGTTTGAAAACTGAAAAGAAAGTTCCAGAAGTAGGTAAAGTTACTCTGACAGAATTCCTTACACAATGACCTCTTGGTTGAGAGGGACTATGCATACACTAGCAATTCTTTTTGCTAATTGGGCAACTGAGAAACAAAAGATGAAATCATGGCCTTGAAATCAATGGCAAAATTCTTATAGGCTTCAAGAGTGCCAGAATTTCACCCAGAGAATTTAGGCAACTTGCTAAAGGTTAAGTAGGAAGCTTGTTGAGATGATTAAGCTAGATATTATTCACAAACCTCTATGCTTGCAAATTGCTTCCAATCACTGTTGGTTTAGTTGCACAATGGAGGTCAATGCTTGTTTACCTATCTTTGTAAAATATTTCAAAATCTACAGCTGAAAACATACTATGAAAGTGCAAAGAATTGAGACTTCTCATGTACAATAACCATAACCCAGAGAGGCAGTGAGTTAGCTAAAAAGCATTGTTGTCTATTGGCTTAGGCATTAGCTATGGGACCCAAGGATGCAGGTTCTAGTCCTGATGCATAATTTGCTATAACTATTTACCAATTTCAGATTGAAGGTAGGCTGTGCGCATGTGTAACCCACACACCGTCCGGGTGTGGTGTTCTGTCCCCTTTAGTAGCACCAAGACCACTGAAAGAATTAAATGAGTCTGCTTAACAGCCAGTTGGCTTTTAGCTCATGCACTAAGCTCCCAAGGTCCCCAGTTTGATTACACATGCATGATTAAGTCAGCTGTACAGTGCTTACACCAGTTGCAGTCAGTAGCAAAACTCCAATTGTTTAAAATGGTGTGGAATCGGATCTTGGGTCTTTGTTTACCTGTACAAATGGGGGCGGAAGGGGGGGGGAGGAAGAGAAGGGGACATTCCCCAACAACAACAAAACTGTTGCCAATAAATAATTTAGCAGAGAAGGTTGTTCAGTGACCACAATGTACTTGTTTAAGTAGTAGAAGGGAAGGATGGTCTTGGGGTTAGTGAGCTAGCCCAGAACATGGGAAAACCAGGTTCAGTTCCCTGCTCCCCAATAGTCTTCCTGTGTCACCTTGGGACAATCACTTAGGCCCAGATCCTAACAAGTATTTAGGTGCTGCTGAGGTGTTCAAAACCACCCCTGAGCTGGTGCCTAAGTTTCCTTGAGTCAGCATTTGCAAAGCTGCTTAAGCCTTGATGCTACCACACAGCTAGCAAGCAGCTCGCTGCCCTGTCTGAAGCCGAAGCCCTGGAGGCCCCAAAACTAGGATTCTCAAACTAGACAAGGGAATGCCTATGTGCCAACAGGGCCAATCCCATAGGCATGCTCAGAAAATGCCTAAAACCAGATGCTGCAGTAGGAGGGCTGGATGCAGGCCGCAAATAGGTGAGTGTGGGAGAGCAGAACAGCATGCATACAAAAGATTGGGAGGCACGTAGGGTCACATGCCCCCCCAGATTGCTTGGTCACATGGTGCAGCCCCCATGTGGAGCAGCTGAGCCACAAGCTGCATGGGGCAGGGAGAGGCAGAAGCAGAGAAACAGCTGGGAGCTGCATGGAGGGGGTGCTGCTTTCCAGGAAAGGGGGAACTGCCAGAGGGCTGGACGAGGCTCAAGCTGTTCCAGGATTGTGCCCTCCACTGTCAGCAGGCACGGGTCATCTATGGCCTGACGGCACAGAGAAATGAAGGATGACATGAGAGAGAGGTGTCAACAGTAGTCTGAGACAGATGTTAGTCAGCTGCTAGGACATGGGCTACCAAAGCAACTAACCTGGCTTAGGTGCTTAACTCCAGAACCAGAAGAGGGTTCACAGCTGAAGATTCTGAGCAGAGGAAGGCACCTATCTCTGGCCCATCAGCCAGATACACCAGGTCAGCTGCTTAGGCAGCTAAGCCTTCTCTCCCCCACCCTTTCACTCCTGGCTGGTTTATGTGGCTCCCTGCTTGGCTTCTGAGGATCCTTTCTTAGGTGCCTAACTCTCCCCAGGCATTGTATGGGGAGCCTGTATTCCTAGCCTGGGGTTGAGGGTTCCAGTACCCAGCAGGCCAGCTAGGGGTTAGGTACTGCAATGCTGAGCTGAGCAGAGCTAACACTCAAGTACCTTTGAGGATCAGGTCTTAGTCTCTGTCTCTCAGATTCCCATCTGTAAAATGGGGATAACAGCACTTCCATACCTCACAGGAGAGTTGGGAGGATACCTCACAGGAGAGTTGGGAGGATAAACACTCTGAAGAATGTGAGAGGCTCAAATACTCTGGTAATTGAGGCCAAGTAAGTACGTAAGATAGCTAGATATCAGACATTTACAACAATCAAGTACTTGAAAGCAAGACAATAGTTGAGCACATCATAAATCTTACACTGCCCACATAATAAACAAATTCTTTATACTTGCAAAGAATAATGTAATGCATATTTCAACACAAGACCTTTAACTCTGTTCCAAAGTATATTCTATTCTTTCATCAGTAAGATCAAAATATAAACAAAGCATTTTTTTGGGAAAAAATGTATTGTGTACATGTATTGATCAGCCTCTAAAGGAAGTCTACATGCATACAAAATTTTAACATAAATTGAGTAGTGGAATAGGAAAAGTGTAAAACATCAAAGCACTATTCTCAAGTAATAGTGTCGCAATTAAAAATATTTCCAAAAAATTCTATTTGTCTATTGCTTAATAAGTTCATGTTTCCAAAGTAACAGCATTCCTTAAAAGAAAATTTAGATATCAAATCAAGATAAACAAAAATGTTAACAAAACACCCGTGGGCCAGAATTAAAGTTGTGCTGTGATGAAACATGCGTAGCTGTATGGTTGATAAGAATAACGTGTTTATGTGGGTAGTGTGAGATTTATGATTGTTTAACTGTTCATTTACTTGTTTTTAATGTAAATATTTTTTTAAATGGATGTGCTAGGTAACTGTAGTGTGGTCACCAAACAACCTCAATTGCTTTTGAAATTATATTTGTGTTTTTGGAGTTAGTATACATAATCCAGGATATCTCCCTTTCCATACTTGTGCAGGATATTTTTGTTAGTAACAGAGCAGGGGTCTCAAAGTCCTGACCTGCAGGCCGTCTACGGCCCGAGAACCTCCCCACTGTGGCCCGCAGAGGAGAGACCCATGCAGCCAGCTCTGTCTGCTGCAGGTGCCACCCTTCACAGCTCCCATTGACTGCGGGAGAGGAACCAAGATACCATCACTAGTCACCAGGCAGAATCAGCCATGGAGGCAGCATCATTAGTTGCCGGGCAGAGTCAGCCATGGCAGCAGCATCACTTCTCCCTGCCCTGAGTTCCATTGCCCCTATTGCCAGGTGTGCAGTTTTCAACTGAAAAATCTGGCAGAGTCTATTGCAATCAGCCTCCTTGCCAGGAGAGCAGGACGAGCAGCTGCTGCTGCCTGGAGAAGCTGTGGCTCAGCTGGAGAGAGAGAACGAACTGGCTCACAATGACCCAGCTCTAGCAGAGAGGTAGGTACTGGCTCCACACTGCCCCCCGGGGGGGGGGGGGATGGGGAGGGAGAAGAGAATCCTGTTCCCCCACCCCACTGTGCTTGCCCCCAGCCCCTGCCTTGCTTGGGAAATCAACACACATACACACCCCTGCCCTATGGGGGCCCACAAAAGATCAGTCCATCCCTGAGGTCTCCCCAGAAGTTTGGCCCTTGAGTATTCTAGCCCCCTGTGCTGAATGGACTGTGGCCATCCCAGAAGTGTAGAGAAAGCACTGGCTCCTAGTTTAGCAGAAGGCTCCAGTTTCTCACGTACTAGTGCAGCCTCACTGTTCAAACTGTAGTCAGTCCTAGCGCTGAAAAGTGCTTCACACTGTTGGTCCATTTGAATTTCCTCCTCTACTGTGATGAGGGTCTGGCAGACGGCTTTGTCAGTAGCTAGCTAGTGGTAGCCCTGCAGGGGCCATACAGATCCCAGTTTCCCATGCCTTGAGAGATACTGGCAGACCTCCCCAAAAGCTCCAGGGACTGATTTTCTTCTCTCCCCCTTATAATTTTTTTTTTTGCCACATCCTACCTAAAAAGTAGCTTGTCTGAGAGATTTTAGATGAGGCTTCTGTGAAAGCTCTGAGGCAGTGCCTAGAAACAAACCTGACACTGAAAAAGTGCATTTAAGTAGTTATTCAGTGCCACATTAGACAGGTCAAAGTGACATGTCGCTCTGAACTTCCTAAAGATTACTGGAGCCAGAAGTTTGCTGAGGTGCTGCTGCTGAGCTTCGCAAAGTTTGCCAGACACTGACTGGCTCAGTTGTACTGTTCCAGTGCCAACTTAGACTCACACACCACAGTGGAGAGGTTGCCATCTTGCAGACCTTCCCAGATCAGTTCTCCAAAACACCGAGCCATTTCATCATCTTGATTGCATGGTGACCTATTCATACACTAAGCAAATATAGTCCCATCAGCCCTTCAAGGCTGGCATTTTCAAAAGCACCAAGGGGAGTTGGGTACCCAAATCCCAGTTAATTTAAATGAGAATTGGGCAGCTAACTCCCTTAGATTCCTAGGGAAAAAAAAAAATCTGTCCAAGTGTCTGGACAAGGCTCATCAGCATGTGGAGTGCCTGGGAAGTGCATATTCAGTAAATACAATATTTAAAAAAAAAGTCATGAAGCAAGATCCTTCCCAAGAGCAATGTTTTACAACAAGATGTTCAAAAAAATCCCAAGTGCTGGCTTGGATCCCTGAAGCATCTAATGCCTGCTGCAACCAACATGACAATTCTACATCAGATGGAGTATACAAGATGGACTAGACTGGCCAGCTGTTTCCCCAAACCAGGTCTCCAGGCCACACACCAAGTCACAGATTTAATGTTCTCCTCAGATTTCAGGCTGTCCCAACAGCAGCCATGAGGGGCCTGGGAACAAGAACCAACTAGTGCTGATGGTCATTTAAACGAAACCATTTCCAACTCTTCCTCTTGGCCAATTTCAATTTTGTCAACCAGATCCTCTATCTGAGGCCCTGAAAATGAGCTCTGGAGCCTCTGAAACTGGGAACCATTCCAGGCACTCTTGCTGGCCAGACACAGACATAATTAAAATTAGTAACTGTAAACAATAATAAGAAACCCATAAAAATAGCTTAGAGCTTTTCCTTCATTTAAGGGCAGCCTCAGCAAGCTTTGCTAGCTGCTTACTGTCAGACAGCAGTGATTTTTTTGGCACTGTCAGTGCTATTAGTTTGGTCTGGGTGGGCAGTTCTCATTGAATAAATCATTTCCAGTTATATGCAGAGAGTCAAAGGCGTTTAATATTCTTCCCTTGGAGAGTTTGTCGACTTTCAGTGAGATTGAAAAGGAGAAGCTACCAGTGAGGCAGATTCCAAATCTGAATATGACAGACATTAATAAGTCAAACACATACTCATGTCTATTAACTGGAATATATTAGCTGGCTGACGAATTTTAGGTCAGGAATGAGATAGAGAATTAACCTGGACCATCCTGTTAGTAGGAGAACTCAAAGACAAAGACAAAAACAAAAAAAACAAAAATAAAAATTACAAACCGTATAGGGTCCAAATTCTCAGAGGTGCTGAGGGTCTTCATCTATATACTGACTTCAGTGGCAGGAGCGCTCTCAGATCCTTGCAGGATTGGGGTGTCTAGGTCTTGTCATTGGCAAAGGTACCATAGATTTTAGTGGGACCAGGCTCAGGCTCCAAGAGGACAAAGACAGACACACAGAAATTAAAAGCAGTTCTTTAGAAGCATTTAGTACCACACACTTCTGTAGCACCTTTCATTTAAAGATCTCAAAGATACTGCACAACATTTGTTTAGCTTTACTCACATTGGGCAGTACTCTACTTTCTGAGTCATCACGAGCAGCTCACACCATTAGTGGTCCTAAAGAATCAGAGTCTAAGAGTGGCAGAATGAAGCACCACATCATGCCCAGTAGATACTGGATGTAAGGGACTTTTAGGGATCATATCACATATCAAAGACATGCAACCACTTTTTGGGTTGAACACAATATTTTACACTTTAAAACACTAGTTTAGGCCAGGTTGTGAAAAAATACAGTATCCTGTTGAATAGAAATTTAAGGTAAGTAGAATATGACGACCTTGGTGGGAATTTGGTCTGAACACGGAGGTTAATGCCCTAACTCTTGTGAAATGTGCCAACGAGTCTTTAATGATGAGTGGTCTAGATGGGAGTTCAAAACACTAATATGGTACTTCCTAACACCATGCTGGGGATCTGACCCAGAGGGGGAAATTGCATCTCCTGATCACAAATACCACTTTCTGCAGTACCCGGGTATTCCTTGGTTGTCTTCCATCTAAATACAGAGTCAGCCCAACATTGCTTAGCTTGTCAGCGCTGACAGAATCTCAGCGCAAGAGGGCAAATCTGCAAGATGTAAATTCACCCTAAGTGTCACATTACACTAAATCCCCCCCAACTCCCAAGCTAGAAGTATATTCAGTTGTTGGTAACTGGTTGGGTATCATCCTTCAGGAACGTGCCAGATACAAGTGTAATCTTTGTGTGTGTTCTTGTGCCAGGGAAGTGACAGAATTGTACTAGTAAGTGAATTGGATTAAAATATCTAGCCTTAGTGTTTGATATTTCCTATTTTTCTTCTGTTTTCTTTACTTTCTCTTGTTCACTCCTTTTGTTTCACTGTATCATCTCTGGTCTTTCATCTTTCATTTTCAACTTCATGCCATTATCTCTTTTGTTCTGTCCTGTTTCCTTATCTTGAGCAAGCCCACATTCCAGCAAGTTTTGAGTGAGTCAACATCACACCAGCAGCTCATTGGCCCAACTCCAAGTACTGACTCTTCACACAGTTCTTCCCACTCTTTTAATCTGCTCTACAATGAAAGCTATTAAGAAAAGTATAGAGACTATGCCATTAACCAGCTCTTCCTAGCTTTACTAAAATTAAAGGTTGAAGGAAGGGGGTGGTGTTTGGATAAAAGTGGACAAAAAAAATACTAGCAGTATGGAGCAGCTATCCAGGAAATTAACAGGAGTGTGATGGGGTGGTCCACTCACCACTAGGTATGGCACCTCCTTCTGGCCAGTTTGGGAAAATAGCTCACAGGGCCAATGCCTCTTCCTGCAGTTGCATGCTGTCTCTCTACCACTCTCTCTCTGGGACTGCAGCCCTTCTCATGCCAGTGGCTGTTGGGGCCTCTTCATGACTCAGTCCTCCAGGCAGGTCATTCTATGCATTTCCAAGACCAAAGTCTTCCTTCAGCAGTCTAGGCAGTCTTCCCATTCACTGCCTTGTAGTACTGCTCCCTCAGTGGCTGGCAGGGGAACCTAGGCCTGCCCTCTGCTCCAGGTTCCATCTTAGGGACCCTCTAGCCAGCAATTAAGATCTGTTATCTTCTAGACCTTAATGCCTTTCCCTAAGCCCTATCTAGGTTTGCCAGCCCAAATACACCTCTTTTCTCCCAGGGTATAATTACAGACTTTCATAGTAGTTCCCCTCTGCTGCCAGGTTCCTGCTTTTATAATCCCAGATCATCTGGTTCCTTCTCAGCTGGCCTTCCTCACTCACTCAGGGTATTACTTAGTCATCTGATTCCTCTCAGCTGTGGCCTGTTGGGTTAATTATTCCCCTTCTCAGTCTGCATTAACCCACTCCTCCCCATCACAAAGAGTAAACACTTTATTTATTATTTCTTCTAAAGCAATTTTAAAATCAGATGGAAAGTACATGGGTGCGTGAACATGGGTTTGAAGTGGAGTGCCACCATCATGTAAGCCTTCTTGTTGCTGGGCCAGGGGATGCACAATGAAAGACAGAAATTTTATGGAGGCTCAGGTCTGAATCCAAAATCACCCTTCTCCAGGTGTAATTTCCTTGTAGAAATTTCAGATTCATCCTACCTGATACCAATTTGGCAGAATTCCCTAGCCACATTCATTCCATGCAGTTTCAGAAGTAATAAACTAAAGTTCACACTCCTTCTCATAGAGGAACATTTTAGGTGATTCTTGACTGCTGTGACTTTAATTTGAATTGAAAATTGGTGGAAGAATAAACAAAGATGTTGATTGTTGAGATGGCAAGTGGTTTGGATGGCATCTTGGAAAGGCACCACATTTAGGTGGGCAGAAGGTAAAAGTGGTTATAAAACTGGCTAGATGATTATTTAAACTACATTGGAAATCTGTATTCCTGTTCTGAATCTGGCAGCACTTGGAAGCCTTGTGCCCAGAATCCTCAGACTGTAACCAAAGCCCTAAATGAGAATAGATGGCAGAAAAGAGACTCTTCAAAGCAGGACAATATTGGAAAAAACATTCAAAGTTTGAAGAAAACTGAAAAGGAGGTTTGTCACTTGTTCTTCTGGAGGCCTTCCAGCATAACACAGGGAGATAAAGCTATTGTCTTTGCATTAAAAAATTACTCCCACCAAGGCTAGACACCATGCTGGCACGTACACTAATCTATGAGCATTGCATCCTTACCAGTGTGCCTTTATTTAAAAGTCGAAGAAGATAATTGATACTAGTGAACAACATGAGAAGTCCTGCTTTCCTTCCATCTCTGCCCCCGAATTTAACAAGCTGTTAAAAGAGTGAGACAAAGAGCAGTTGTAGAACTAACCAACTTTGGGAAGATGATACAATGTAAGAGAGCAATTACTTCCACTAGAGCCCTACCTACTTCATCCTTTCCTTTTCTCCCTGCTTTATTTTCACTTCATTATTCATCATTTGTATTAGAGTAGCACCTAGGAATCCGAGTCATGGACCCCATTGTGCAAGGTGCTGTACAAATAGTCCCTACCTCAGAGTATTTACAATCTAAGCCCTCCTCTTGTGTTCACATTTACCTTTTCCTTCACCTTAATATTTACGCATTGCTCTTCACTTCTCTTTTGGTCCCTTTTCTTTGCTTCCACCCCTGTCCTTCATCTGGGCATTTCCTTTATTTCTCCCTTTCTTTATGTTAACTGCTCCCTATTTCTCTTTAGACTGTTTTTGTTCTTTCCCTCTTAAACCTCTTAATTTTCTTCCTTTTCTTTTCTAATTTTCTTTTTGCAATTTTTCTTTCCCGTCTGTTCCTTTCCCTTACATGCTTGGCTCTCTTGCCCCCTTTCCTTAGTCTGCCCACATGGAAATTATTGCCTCACCACCCACCTCTGTTCTCATGAAATACCAGACAGACTCCAAGCCAACAATTGTACATGGTGCATTCAAGCAAAGGAGAGAGACGGGACACATGTTGGAAGCATAGGTGGGGTCCAGGTTGTTTTTTAGGTGAGACTATATCATGCTTTCATGCTCTGTGAGGGGAAAAGAGCAAGAGGAAAGTGAATGATTAAGGAAGAGAGGGTGAAATAATAGTGAGGGAGGTTAGTAGCTAGAAGGGGATGGAGTTGAGGGGCTACGGTAGGGAGCAATCAGGATTCTTCCATGACAAGGAAGGAGGTGGAGTTGGAATGGGCATGTATGTATAGCTCTAGAGGACCTATATATGTACAAATTAAGAGCTGGAGAAGGGATGAATTTAGAAGGGAGTCAAGAGCTGCAAATAAGTGACAAGGTTTATGGCAGTGGGGTTCAATGATGGCAGGAAAGTTGTACGGCAATGAAGACGGCAGAACAAAAGAAGAGAACGAATTGGTAGCAGAGGAAATCAGTTGGCATGATGATGGGACTGTCTCCAGATGTGGTCATTGGCATGGCAGCAGGATCAGATGAAGCAGGTTTTCGGTGTGAGCCAGAGTTGAGGGGAAGAGAAACAAACTCTGTGGCAGGAGAGTCGGGCAAAAGAGTCAAGGATAGGTGAGAGAGAGAAGAGTGGAGGTACTCAACAATTGTCACCAGATGAGAGAGCAAGGAGAAGGAACTAAGAGAGGCATAGAAGTGCTGGGCATTGGGGGACTGGAGATCAGGAGAGGGCTGAGTGAAGAGATGAGGGCAGGTAGGCGAAACTGAAAGAAAAAAAGTGCTGGAACTTGGATACTGAGATACCAGAGAAGAATCAGAAGAAAGTTGTCAAATGGTTCAGAGTGTGAAATAACCTGGGTTCTATTGTCTAATGGTTAGTATGGAGAAAGCAGAGATAAATTAGATGGATGAGTCTTTAAAATCATTCTAAAATGCCAAAACGGCAAACAAGGAAAAGGAAATAGTGGAACCATATGAAATATCTCCCCATTCATGTAATTTTCTGAATGCTAGAGAACATTGATGCTACCTCTGACAATATGCTATCCAGTTATAATAGTCTAGAGGGGAATGACTGTGATAGAAGGCAGCATGGCAGAAATAAACAAACAGGTGCAGTCAGCCAAATCCTGCACTACAAATGGACCACAACAGATGCTCTGATTAAATAAAATGTCAAGTTGCAACATTTGTTTAGTGACAGAAGAACCCAACATGCTACCATGATCTTAGCATTATTGATCTTCATGAGAGAAAATCTGAATGTACTGATTTTGTAGAATAGTGGCTTCAAAAGAGCTCCTAAATTTAAACAGTCTTGCTTCTTGTAGAGTCCAAAATCCTTTTCTGAGGTTAAGTATTATTATTGCAGCATTTTTCAAACTTATTGTTAAAGTTTAGCTCTAACATTCTTCTCAGTCCTGGTTGCTGTTCCTAGAGTTCCTCCCTATGAACTACTCAGATCTCATCCTAGATCCTCTCTTTCTAGACAGTCACACTCACCTTCCTTATATCTAACTGGGAAAACAGGCTCTGTGACTCTGTGAGTCAGCAAAAATCACTTAACATTTCCCAGCAGGATCAACATCTGCCAGCAGGGTGGGATTTTGTATGCAAACACTGCTAGCCTGTTACATGGATATTGTGGGGTAAGATCAGACCCACCACGATACAGTTCTATTTCATTACATCCCTGCTCCCACAACACCACAATTTAACTTTTACGTAGGGTAAACAATGAATGGGACAGTTCCCCTCACCTGATAAGAGAAAAATAAACTAGGCACAAGATCAAACTGTTCTGAAAGACAGAACAGAACTCCCTTCTGCAGAAGCCACCCCCACCAACAAAACCCCATCGTTTAAAATATATAAAGGTCTCCATGTCTGGCTTCTAAAGTGATCGTTACGGGGTGGAACAGATTCTTTCCCTTTACCCAGACCTTCTCCTATACCCTGTCACACTATACATTTCTCTGTAATGAACACGATTATTTTCTTTTAAAGTGAGGCTAGAAAGAATGGACCCCTACACAAATAAAAAGAATATGAAGCTTAAAACCTAAACCTATAAATTTTCTATAAATTTTTCTTTCTCTAATATGTGCATACACTAGTCTGTTAGGATAGAGCTGCTCATGAATACTGAGCTGCTAACATGGATTTTATTAAAAACAAATAAAACCAAAGCATTTGTTTTAGAGGCAAAAATCACATAAGAGTTGCATGGGCTTTGCAAACAGCTAAAAAAAAACAAATGAGGTTGCTTTTCACTGCATCATTTTAACACCAGGAATGGCAATGTAGTAGTGCTTCTGGTTCAGTAATAGCATACAGTGGCTTTATCACAGCACCGCTGGATTTCTCCAGGTTGCCTGGTTTCATATTTAACTTCCTGAATCCATAGCCAAGATGGTTAAAAGGGGGGAAAGAAATCTGAAAACCTTTAGATGATATTCCACTCTACGGAGCCAGGCTTGACGCTGTATCCCACACGAGGGGTAGGGCCCGAGTGATGGCGTACGAGAGGCTCACCAAAAGCTGTATAACTCTACTGGCAGATGGAAGTAAAAAACTACCCTGGACTGCAGCTAGGACTGTGTTTCCATGGAAACAGGGAAGCAGAGATACTGTTCCGCACTTGACTAGCAAAGATAAGAGGCCCAATCCTGCTGCGGCTGAAATCTATGGCAATATTTCCATTGACTTGAATGGGAGTAAGTTTGGGCCCATTAAAAAGGGCTGCACAGTGTTTATTTGTAATCATATGCTTTTCACTGATGTAAGCCCTACTCCTCCAAAAATTTATGTATGTGCTTAAAGATAAGCAAGAACATAAGTGTGGGCAGAATCAGGGCCTTAGTGAATGTATAATATCTGCACTGGTATAAATGAGAGCTGAATTTGTCCTAGCCTTACTTTAAGACAATGTAGGTGCTGTTATCCTCTCCATCAAGCTGGTTCTGTATAGAGTAGAACAATGGCTGTACAATAATATACTTTATTTGTCTAATGGCATGTGCAGAAATGATGCATTGGCAAAATCATCTATGATATTTGATATTAATCAATATAAAAACTGTTGGAAAAATAATTAGTCATATAGTTATTGTAACTATTTTAAACTTGCTATTCTATTGAGACAATGGGAAATTTATTCCACTCTATTTCTGATTTACATTATCCTTCCTTAAATGCTTCAGGAATATAAATCAGAAAATAATTTTGTATTAATATGAGTATCCTAAGATACACTCACATTTTGCCTTAAAACTTTTTAGACTAGATTACCATTAAAATGGATACTACTTTCCAGTTTTAATCTTAGGGAAAATTCCTAATAACTTCATGTACTAGTGACTGTTTTCCAGTTAGATCTGACAGTTTAGCAAAGTTCAAATGTTAAACAAAGACCCACAACAAAGGACACAAAAACCTTTAAGAGATAGAACTTTAAAACAGAATTGGCGTTAATTATTCCAGGGTACATAAGATTTTCGCAGTAGAAGGGTTACCATATGTGATATGAATAGAGCAATACCAGTGAAATTTCTCCAAGCCTTTGAATGAGGCAAATTCAGGCCTGAAATGAGACAGCTGAGGTAGTACAGTCCCAACACCTTTCTCCCAGCTCAGTTATGTTCTTTAGCTAATACTTCCTTTGCTGACAACCATCATTTTTTGAAATGTTGCCACTGATAATTAAAAAACCCTTTTCATGTGATATAATAATAAACATTTGTATATGTAGGTTTCCAATATCCAGATATATTTTGTTACTGCATGTAAATGTAACTAAAAATTGTAATTTAGGCTCTGATCCTTGAAATACTTATGCACATGCTTAACAGACACATTGCTGTTTCTTAACAGATTTGTAAATGTTTGCAGGATTGGGCCTTAAAAAAAAAAGGCCACTATGAAATAATTTAGGTCCCACTTCAGCAGTCTTAAGCACATGTTTAACTATAAGTATATGAGCAGTCCTGTTAAAGTTGGGACTACCACCATAGCAAGTTAAGCATGCACGTAAGTCTTCATAGAGTAGGTCCTTAGACTTTGATTTACAAGAGAAAGGGAGAAAGAGGGTGATTGTGAATATTGAACTGTCAATGTTGTTGTTTAAAGGGGAAACAATCAATTTGAAATCCAGTTAATTTTAAAAAGATGAGTTAAAAGTAGTTTTAGGTACTACATCTACCAGTCAGTTCCCTTTCAAATTTTTATAGTTTTACAATCCTATTCTAGTGTTTAATTTCTCTCTCTCTCTCTCTCTCCTGTTGCTGTGAGAAATATCCACAGAGAAAAGCAAGGAAGGCCCCAATCCTGTAAACAAATCCAGATGGCCATAAGGTATTGCTGACATGGATCCCTTTGCACGATTAGGTCCAAACTGATTATACATATGATAAAGACTGAAAATGACTTCATACAAGGTGGTGTCAAACACACAAATTGAGAAAGCAGAGAAATTCCTCCTCCCTTCAATCTTTATTAGGCATAGGAATCTTAAGTACTACTTGTAAGGATGGGAGCATGTACTTTCAGCCATTACTTTGAATGTTTAAAATATTGATAATGTCCCTTAAAATATTGCTCTTCAGGGCTGGAACAAAAACAACAGCACTGTGCTAGGTCATGAGACCCTCAATAGAAAACTGACTATAAACAGAAATGAAACTGACCAGTCTAGGTTCCTTGCCTAAACAAACAACATAAATCTTGAAAAGCCTGAACAGTCACTAAATTTGGTAAATAATTTTTATATGCGGTAAAATAAGTCACCCCCATTGCACCCCAGCGACTTTCAGTCTGGCTGAATATTCAGAAATTTGGTTTGTAGAACAAGGACAACTGATAATAATAATGCAAAAATTCAGGGAAGCAGTTCAGTTAAACCCTGGTACTGTGAAAAAAAATTGGCCACAGAAAGAAGGGAAGCCAAGACAGAGCATTTCAAGCAACAAGTGAGAATACTTTCCCCAGTTCAGGAAAAGGTGAAGGGACAAAGTTTGGCGGCACTAGGATGAGACCCACAGTTTTTGTTTGGATCTGGGCAATTAAATCCCACCCCGTGTCCCCAGCCTTTATCCTTGTTTCAGAGTAACAGCCGTGTTAGTCTGTATTCGCAAAAAGAAAAGGAGTACTTGTGGCACCTTAGAGATTAACCAATTTATTTGAGCATGAGCTTTCGTGAGCTACAGCTCACTTCATCGGATGCATACTGTGGAAACTGCAGAAGACATTATATACACAGAGACCATGAAACAATACCTCCTCCCACCCCACTCTCCTGCTGGTAATAGCTTATCTAAAGTGATCATCAAGTTGGGCCATTTCCAGCACAAATCTAGGTTTTCTCACCCTCCGCCCCCCCCCCCCCACAAACTCACTCTCCTGCTGGTAATAGCCCATCCAAAGTTACAGCTCTCTTCACAATGTGTATGATAATCAAGGTGGGCCATTTCCAGCACAAATCTAGGTTTTCTCACCCCCATACACACACAAACTCACTCTCCTGCTGGTAATAGCTCATCCAAAGTGACCACTCTCCCTACAATGTGCATGATAATCAAGTTGGGCCATTTCCAGCACAAATCCAGGTTTTCTCACCCTCCGCCCCCCCCCCCCCAAACTCACTCTCCTGCTGGTAATAGCCCATCCAAAGTGATCACTCTCTTTAAAATGTGTATGATAATCAAGGTGGGCCATTTCCAGCACAAATCCAGGTTTAACCAGAACGTGGGGGGGGGGGGGGGAAGGGTAGAAAAAAACAAGGGGAAATAGGCTACCTTGCATAATGACTTAGCCACTCCCAGTCTCTATTTAAGCCTAAATTAATAGTATCCAATTTGCAAATGAATTCCAATTCAGCAGTTTCTGGCTGGAGTCTGGATTTGAAGTTTTTTGGTTTTAAGATAAGGACCTTCATGTCTGTGATTGCGTGACCAGAGAGATTGAAGTGTTCCTTGTATTTTCATCGTGAGAGCAGCAACCCGCCCTGGAGCATGGACCAGCACAACGAGGGCGGTCTCTTGCTCCCCTACTGAACCAGACCTGGCTGCGGAGAGCGGGGTCCTAACAACGTTTGACAATAAAATGGGGCCCGCTCCGCCGCCCAGGCAGGTTGCTCTGTGGGCGGCCCCAGCCCTGCCTGAGGCTGACTGGGTACCAGGTGCGCCCGGGCGCTTCCCCTGCCGCTGCAGAAGCATCCTCGCTCCGCGGGCAGAGCGCCCCCGCCAACCCCAGCGCAGAATGAGGCATGTGATTGCTGCTGTTTGTTGCTCCCGCCGCTGCTGCTGCTGGGGGCGGCCGAGAGGAGGCGGGGGCCGCGGCCTGGGCATTTGCATGGGCTGAAGCAAAGCGGCTTGCTCAGGGACAGTCTGTTTTTATTTTTAGCCGGCCGCTCAGCGGGGCGGGGCGGGGACTAGGCTGGCTCCCCGCGGGGCGGCAGGACGGGGACACCAGCAGCGAGGTTGCTGCCGGCGAGCAGCAGCCAGCTGGGGCTGCGAGGTGCTCCGAGGCAGGGAGCCGCGGCCTCTCGCTGGAGGATCTGCCCGCGGCTGGGGAGGGGGGGTCACTCGGCTCTTCCGTGCGAGCCTCCTGCGGCGGAGGCACGGGCAAGGCTTTGCAAATGGCCAGTCCTCGGCGAGAGCTGGAAGAGGTCGCGCCGCTGCCGCAGCAGCAAGCTGCCCGCCCTGAGCCAGCCTTCGGCGAGGCGCGGCGCTGGATCGAGGTAAGGAGCCCTCGCTCGTCGCCCGGTCAAGGGGCACCCGCTGAATGTCTCCTTTGCCCCGGGGGAAGCATCTCGCTACAAAAGAGGAAGGACCGGCCAGTTTTCCTCCCCTCAGCGATTGTGGGGTTTTAACTTTAACCCCACCCCCCGCGGCCCCTCTTCCCCCACAGAATAATGCTGCCCCCGTCCCCGCCGTGTGCGATTTGCGGATGGATTGGGGGATTAACAAGGCACATGTCCCAAATCTCCGTTCCTCTTCGCTGCCCCGGGGCACGGCTTCAGAGGGAGGCTCGGCGCAATGGAGCAGGCGCTGGAAGAGATGGGAAGTGTTGCAGCTTAACGGGCGCGCATTGTGTGGTTGTTTGGATGGTTGTGTGTGTCTTTTTTTTCTCCGTGTGTTTGTTTTTAACTCCCCGCCCCTCTCCCCCCGGTTAATCTCTTAATCGCATTTGTTTCCTCGGGACCGAAAGGAGACGAGCGCTCGTAAACAAGAGCTTGATTGAGACGATGACACCACGATCGCCTCTCGTTTTGTGCGTTAGAAAGGTGGTTGTGCTGTGCAAGCCATTCAGGTGTTGAACCACGCGGGCTTCGCAGTTATCTGTCTGTCTATGCTATCTGCTGAGCGCTGAACCGGGCTGGGGATTTGCAGTCTTTCTGATTTGGATCAGGTTTCTCTGTATAACTCGTTCATCCCTGTGGAGAGACATACGTTTCCTTGAGTAGCACTTCATGCACTACTGTGTATAGAGATCGGGCTAGTGGGAAAAGAGCTGCCGGTGCAAACCTTCAGCGTAACGAGAGGGGAAATGACTTGCAGAGTATAGGCTATCCTGATTGGTACGTGGGTGCAGATGAGGACGGTGGCTATGATGATCCATGGGAGTAACACTTTCATAGTGAGGTGGTGGTCATGCTGGATTGACTGACCTACAGATTGTTGTGTGACTGATTGACCGTGCCTGTTGTTAACTCGGTCTGTAAGAACGCAAGAACTTTCCATAACACCACTACAGCGTCCTTCCTTAATAACTGTGATTCCCTCTTTAACTATGAGTTCCTCTTGCTCTACTGAGGGGTGAAAACACTTTATTTAGTCACTGTTCTCTCATGTTTATAATACGTAAAGATATTGTATATCCAGACTGTCATGAAATTTGATAGTGCATCCAGCCTGGAAAGATAGAGCCCTTTACATAGGTGTTTATTTACTCACCAATACAGAGCACTCAAGCAAACTGTTGTGGTATCATGGTTTATACCACTGTTTCCTTGAGCTGCAGGTTCCTAAATTTAAATTGAAACCCTGAGTAGATCTCTGCAGTTTCTATTTTAACAAAGTGTTTAGGAAAAATAATACTTCTAGCTTTTAACAGTCTCAGAACAAATTTAGATTAATTTCTGAGGGATACTTCTGACAGTATAGTTAGTTCAATGATATATGAAGAATAATAGTTCTTGTTCTGATATTAAATAAAAGGGTAACATTGAGCCAGAGATGAGTAAAACTGCACTGATGGGGAATTGGTGGCAATTGTGTGTGTCTGTGCTCCTCCTCCCTCCTCCCCCCTCCCCCCCCAAAAATAGAAGAGGTCCAGAAACAGGAAATGAAAATGATGAGAACATGGAAAGGCTCCTCTATTTAGGAGAAGATGAAAAGATAGGGACTAGTATCTTTAAAGAAGAGTCAAATAAATTAAAGGGAACATGACAGGTATACTAAAATATTGACTAGCATGGAGAAGGTAAGTAAAGTGTTTCTATTTACCCCTTCTTACTATGCAGGACCAGAAAACATAAAAGTATTGCCTTTGAATTTCATTGTGAAGCTGAGAGAAAATAGTACTTTTTTTTTTTTTTGATACAGTGCATAGTTACTTTGTGACTGAGTTCCACTGGGTTATGATTGAAACTAAGAGTTGGGTGGGATTCAAAAGGATTAGACATATGTGTAGTGAGACATCTATAGTTCCATTATATGATGATATATGGAGGTTAAATTCTGCTGCTTTAGAGAGTAAACCAAAAACTGCTTGAGGTTTGGAAGAAACTTTCCCAGGAGCAGTTTATTCCACAGTTCACCGGGATAGGGATTCTTCTGTCTTCCTCTCTGCATCTGTTCTGGACTAGATGGACCAACCAGTGTTCTGAACAAGGAAGGCAAATTCTTCCTTCCTGAAAGTCTTTTTGTTTCCATCCCAATGGCATGGGGATGTATCTATCTAGGTTTCTATATTTGCATCTATGTAGCACCTTCTATACAGCATTGTCTGTATGCTCTTTCTCTCTTCTTAACCATTTGGTGTGGAGAATTTGGCATTGTGCGCTGTGCAGTCTCATTGCTGATGACAAATGTGAAGTGCATTATTATGACTTAATGTGAACATGAAACTGCTGCAATAGCCACTGTTCCTTTCAACAGGAAATATTTCAGGAACATAGAAATTACCATATTTGATTACACCAGTGGTCCCTTGAGTCCGTTATCCTGTCTCTGACAGTGGCAAACTGTCTTCCTAGTGATTCAGTGGAAGGTCCAAGAAACCACATATTTGGCAGATATGGGTTAATCTGCCTCCACATCCGGTCTCTTTTTCATCCGCAACAGTTTGGTTTAAACCTGGAAGCAGGAAGTCTATTATCTCTTCCAAAACTGTTGTCAGCTTTGACTGTTCTAACTGGACTGTTTGGTGCAAAGCAAGGCCCTACGCTCAACTTGATGGTGCCTGTTTTTTTGTAACACAATAACATTTGAATGCCACATCCAATCAATTCTAAAATTTCAGGGAAGGTTCTAGGCATCAATGAGAAGAATACTATATTTTTATGATGAAAATAAGAAAACCAGAAGGGGGCAATGGAGGACACACGAGCCCCTGGCATCTAGTTAGCAGATCCAGCAGTGTCATTCAGATCTCTAATTATCTACAGATCAAAGAACCAGTAGATAGGAGCCTTTAGCACCTTCCAGCATCATCCACTCCTCCTCTGCCCCTCCCCCCCCTCCAACCTCTACCCTCCCTCGGCTCTGCCCATCCTCCCACTACAATTTAAAATTGTGACATCCTGGATTAATCATAGCCTGGACAGAAAGAAACGAAAAATAATAATGAGGGGCCATACAAAGGCCATGATATGGGGAAGAAGGTCATGGGGTGCTTGTGGAGGGATGCAAGTAACCCCTTCTTAACATGCAGCCTTCTAGCTGTTAGGTGCAACTATTTAGCTCAACTGCTTTTATGGGCCTCATCACTAGTACCTGTGCACCTATCAATTGTTAATGTATTTCTCCACACAACACCCTTGTGAAGTAAGGAAGTACTATTTGTCAGATGAGGGACTGAGACGGTAAGTGACTTTACCACATCTTATATGGCCTTGGACGAGTAGGGACTTGAACCCAGGTTTCCTGGTCTCCGGCTAGTGCCCTAACTACTGGACCATCCTTCTTTGTTTAAAGCATGTTTGAATCTTGGTAGTTTTTAGTCTTAGTGACCTCTTCTGGCTATGAGTTCCACAGTTTAACTTGGTGTATGAAAGTTTTTCAAGGGAGGTAGAGTTGATGTGACTCGTAGTACTGAAGATGGTATATTGAAATGCTATTGATTTTTTTTCTGATTAGATCATAAATCTGCTTAATGTTTTAGGAAACCATAATTCCACCTTGCGCCATGTATTTATTTTCATATAAATATAAACAATACTCATCTTTTGTGTAATAGTAACCCTGTATTTTAGTTTTGCTTGACATTCACGGCTTAGATTTAAGCACCTCATTAATAACAAAATGGACTATATTGGTAGCACTGAGAAGACTTAAAACAAGTGATGTATCTGTATGGTAGGACTTTTGGTGTAGTCTGCATTATTAAAGGTGCAGTATCCCATTTCAATTAATGCATCTCAATGTCACTGAAAGAATAGATCAGCCTTGCACAGTATAATGGGTTACTACAGAGAAACAACAAATCTCATTTGGTCTAGTGGCTTGTAATTTTGAAATGTCAGTGCTCTCTGATATGCTGATTTTTTTTCTCAAATTAGAATAACAGTTTGAAAGAACATCTGTAAAAGCAGTTATTCACACCACAACAATTCATATGAGGATAATACAGCAGTAAAGTTACACTTAGTGCTGGAGTAACTCCTGGGGTATTGTTCTCTCATAATTGTACCTCTTAGGCTTCCCTCATTATGCTGTATATTCACTGTCGGGACTTTGTTCAACTAGGGATGGCTTTCCCATAGACTTGTACTACTTAGAAAATTTGCCAGCTGATAAGAATGCTTCCTTTATGGCTACTTCGTAATAATAAACAAGTCCTGTTTTCTCTCTCCTCCATACTCTGAATTTGCTGTCCCTGGAGGTGTGCACACTGCCCAGGCTAAAAAAAAAAAAAAAAAAAAAATCTCTTAATAAAGATCCCCCCCACTCCTCATTTAAAATAAAAAATAAAATAAAATAAAAAATCAATGTTCCCTCTAGAGATGGCTCTTGTTTAGGGAGAAATTTCCCAGACTAGTGGCTTGTCGGGTTATTGGGCAAACCAGCTGACTTTTTAAGGCCATGTCTCTATGTACAGCACTGTAGCAGCCCAGCTGCAGCGTGTGTGGTGAAGATGCTTTATGCCAACAGGGAGCGCTTTCCCACTGTCATTAAAAACAAACAAACAAAAAAACCCATTTCTGCAAACAGCAGAAGCTGTTGGTGGGAGAAGCTGTGCACATGAGTACTTACGTCGGTGTTAATATGTTGCTCCGGGGGATGGACTCGTCATACCCCAAGCAACATAAGTGTTGCCAACATAGGCTGTAGTGTAGATCAGTGGCTCTCAATCTTTACAGACTCCAACCTTTCAGGAGTCTGATTTGTCTTGTGTACCCCAAGGTTCACTTCGCTTAAAACTACTTTGCTTACACAATCACATAAAAAGACAATAGTGTCTCAGCCACACTGTTACCGAAAAATGGCATCCTTTCTCATTTTTACCATCTCATTATAATATAAATCAATTGGAATATAAATATTGTACTTATATTTCAGTGTATAGTGTATATACAGCAGTATAAACAAGTCACTGTTTGACACTTTTGTTTTCTACTGACTTCACTAGTGCTTTTTATGTAGCCTTTTGTAAAACTAGGCAAATACCTAGATGAGTTGATGGACCCCAGAAGACTTGTGTACCCCCAGGGATACACGTACCCCTAGTTGAGAACCACTGGTGTAGACATAGCTTGTGACTTCTGCCTTAAGGTGGCATAAGTTTTAAGTTCATAGTGGAAATAAAGTTTTTGAAGGGATGGGAGGCAGGGGAGTGGAGCAGGGGAAGAATCAAACACTTACCTGGTGATATAGTTCATCTTATTCTGGGATTAAGATGAAACTCCATCTTTGAATCCTTAAAAGGGTGTGGCATGAAAAAGCTTGCAAGAAAACCCGATGAACTTACTCCTGGGGGGAGGCTGCCCTACTGCGCATGCACGAAAGTCATGTGCTGCGCAGAATTTTTTTTTTCTGAGCAGAAAATAACTTTTGCCGAGATGTGCTGCAGCAGTTATGAATTTTGTCCACCAGTGGCTACTGTGGAGCCAGAACAGAGAGCAGCCCCTCTGCAGATAGGGAAAAGAAGAGGCTGCCTTCCTCACAGTGCCTTGCCCATAGGACCAGGTCAGGAGGCATGGGATATGGTGGGACAGACCGAGTGGAGCATGTGGGGCTGTCCGGGGGTGTGTGTGTGTGTATGTCACAGACTAGAGTTCAGAAGGGCTAGTAGCGGGGACAGACCAGTCAGGTGCTGAATGGGAGTAGGTGTGCAGGGACACATTGGGGCGGGGATGGCTGAGTAGGGGTGCTGGGACACATGAGGACGGGTGAGGATGAGGACTGAGTGGGGGTTCAGGGCCACATGGTGATGGGAGAGGAGAGGTGCATGAACACAAGGGGATGTGTGAGGGGTAGGGCTGAGTGGGGCACAGCAAACAGGGCCACATGGGGATGGGGGAGGGGGTTTGGGACACATGGGGGCAGGGGGAAGAGGGGTGACTGAATGGGAGAGGCTAGGGGCCAGCCAGGGTCTGCATGGGGAAGGCTCCCTAACAGTCCCTCCCCCCACCTATAAAAATCCCAACTGTTCCATACTTCTCCCACCTACCCACAACAACCCTTTAAGTTCACACCCAGGCTCCTTCCCAGCAATTACTTCCCTGTCCCTCAGCTCCTCTGTTACCCCTGACTCCCCCAAGCCTTTGCATGGCTTCTCAGGGGTGTGGGAAATACATTTCTGTATTGTAGTTTTAAATGAATTATTACTCAAAGTTCAGGAATAATATGCCTGGTAAGAAATCTATTTGTCAAAAAAAAAAAAAATCCTGAATCTTTTTTGTTGTCTGTGTTGTCACAGACATACTTGCTGACAGGTATTTTGAAATAAATTACCAAAATAATTGAAACTGGTGTGAATGCATTGTTGTTTTGGCAAATAAAATATGCAGAATTTTGAAATATTTGGTGCTGCATTCCCCCAGTATTAAGTGTCTTGTATTTGGGTGTCTGAAAGTGAAACCTCTTTATGGGGGAATATCTCTGGCTCCCAATATATGGCTGGTGCTCTGAGGCTTAAGGTCTCCACTGCAAAAACATAATTTTAAGAGGTGAGGGGTGGAATTCGTTGACACAATCTTGACTACTGAGTTAAGGAATCTCAACTGGAAAATCTATTCGAGTAGCTAGTGATCTGAAGTGCAGTGAAAGGCATTCAGGTTTAGTATAAACAACTAGCTTAAACACACTCGTCACCTTCAAAACCCACTTGTGATATGTGCTTTAAGAGAGTGCTCTAATCTTAGTTGAGGGGCACTTGAGGTAGTTTATGCTTGTTTATATATAAACACTCATCAAATGATTTGGACCCATTGAGTTGAGCACATAACTAGATTGTCCTTATTTCTATTACCCTTTTTTTCCTTGCTGTTTGTTTAAACTCCCCGTCACTTGAAGTGGTTTGTGTGAGAGCCTTATGGCAGGAACTTTATCTACCTGTGTATTAGTACAGCTCCTAGCGCAGAGTGCCCCAGTGCAGTTTGGGTCCTTTAGGCACTAATGCAATATAACTAATTCTCCCCCTCTTTTTTTTTTTTTTTTTGCCAAGTAGGGGCCAGAGCTGAAAAAGCTTTCTTGATGCAGGTAGTTCTTGTGAAGGCAATACAGCTATCCTTGGAAACATGTGAGTAAAGTTATTCACATGCAGAGGTTTGTACAGTATCCTACTCTAAATAATTACATTATTATCCAACTGTCGAATCAAAATTGGTTAACTAGTGAAATTAACCTATGGCTTTGAATGGAGCAGTGGCTTACCTAACTTATGCTTATCTAGCAGTAGTTGTAATTGAAGCTTTTTCTCTCTATTAGAAGAAATTAATATGAATTTGTAGTAAAATCTGCTGAGGATAGATTTACTGGAAAGAACAAATGTTCTTACGTAGTCCCATTTTAAGTCTGCTGGTCCACTGGTATTGCTGTTCTGCATGAGGAGTACCACAGGCTTTTAAGGCACGAGACCAGCTGGTGATGAGAACTCTCAGGCTGATAGAGACTGGATATGATACAAGATTTATGCGTTTAGGGTCCAATTCAAAGCCCATTGAAGACCATGGAAAGACTCTCGCTCACTTCAGTGGGCTCTGGATCAGGCCCTTTGTCGTTTTTAGGAGGATGTTGATCATACAGTGGATCCATAACGTAGCCTGGAGAATGAATCTTTGGACGAGACTGGGGTCCATGGCTCGTTTCTGTTCTTAAATGGGCATATATCCAGAAGGAGGCCACTGACTTCACAAGGGTTACTCCAGACTTGTATTGATTTAAATGAGGGCAGAATTTCACTCTTTCTGCTCCAGACAGAGTTGGTTACCGCAGATAAGGTGGCTAGAATACATCAAACTATTAATTCTGACTAACCCTCTTTGTTCAGGCTGTCACCTTCCAGAGTTTTTTCCTTTCCCAGTTGCTTAGCAAACAACCTCCTTTCCTTTATATATGGGCCCAATTCCCTTATGAGATCACACTACTAAGCCATGGCATGAGGCTGTGGGGGCGAATGGTCAGAACAACAATGTACTTGATAATGTTAAAGGGTGAATGTCAGTAGTGCAGGACTAAACTGTGCAATGTCTTACAACTGTATTAATTTGGAGGAGGGGAAGGAAAAGTCCTTTCAGAACTTATTTTTAAATTCTCTGCTTCATCAAGAGACTACAAATAAAAAAAAATGTAGCCACTCTTGATGGACTTTGCAATATTGTTCTGCTGCTATCCAGTCAGTAGAGAGGACCAGCTTAATAACAAAACCAGTTAACCCTATTCCAATAAGCCTGCTGATGTTAATGGTGTAATATTTTTGAGGAATAAGTAAGTGATTTGGTTGGTCCTCAGGAAATAAGGTGCAATGTTGACCAAATAGGGAGAAAGGAAAAAGCTGGGGAGAGTGGTGTTATTTTCAGTCTTCTAACACTAGACGACTATTCTGTTGGATAAAAACTAGGTGATAAAACCTATGCATCTCTGTTTGGAAAAACCTGCCAACATGGAAACTGGTGTTATCCAGTTACCTGTGGATGTGCACTTTTGGATTTGGGCTCTCTAATTATTCCAGATGAAGAAAATTGTAACAGTACAATATCAGAATTAATAAATATCCCTCCTATGTTTAGCCAGGATCTTAGAGAGAAAAGCCCTTAGTATGTCCTAGGGATTAACAATGAACAGACATATTCAGCTGGATAAAAAAAGTTTTCTGTGGACCAAGATATTGTTCAGCTTGCAAAAGGGTATTTAAGGACAACAGTTCTAATAATTTGTAGTTTTTTCTGTTAAAAAAATATTCAAAAGGTCCTTCCTGTGAAGACGTCTGGTGTCTTGCAGTACTATTCTGCTGTGTGGCTTCTGTAATGGAGATCAAAGTCCTCAGTGACAGGTCCTTACACAATTCAATCCTTAAGACTCTAGCAGTCTTCTTTTATGTGGCTGCAGTTTGTATGTCCTTGAAGGGGGGCAGGTGAAAGTCACTTAACATTGTCTCTGACGCTACAGGAGTGCTTTAGAAGCTGTAGATCAGGACCCCATTGTGCTAAGCTACTCTTACGGCTTTCCTCAACTATGGCCTTTTATAACAGGTCATGTTGTTCTTCTAGAAAGACTTCTTAAGGCAATACAAAACATGTTATGTTGCTGCCAAATTAACTATTTTTACTAGATAACTTGTGCTATTTTGGTTATAGAAAGCTTCACATTTTCTTTACCTTAGATATCATTGGTTGCCTTGGTTCTGAGACCTCAATCTCACTGAAGTCATTATGTACCCCAGTTGGCCAACATGGAATTGAAATTCTTCTTAATGCCTTTATAGGAAAGGCACTTGGTATGAAGTGCAAGTTTAACCGATGAGAACTCAAAAATGCTGAGTCCTTCTAAAATAGTCTTGTGCTCTTGTTAATATTTGATTAGAACATTCCTCTAGCATTAGAATCCATGTCAGCCAGTTTCAGCAGAATAACTTGCATAATATTGTTAAATAGCTTTTTAAAGAATTGCTAATAATTTGGTATTATGGATATCCACTTGATATAGTTAAGGCTGCAACTAAACTCTGTGATGTGGAAAATCCATTTTATAATCAAATCAACAAAAAGCCAAGTCTATTTCAACATTGGTAGGTTTGGTGGGAGAGGGTGGGGGAAGTATTTCAGTTTTGAAGAGGGTTATAACATGAACTTTTTAAATTAAAAATGAAAAAAAAAAAGACAGGAACAGGGAGAAGAACCTACTTTGCTGGCCTCCCCTGACTCACTTAATTTAAAATCATATTTGACAAGTTAAAATTGTGAACAATCACATTGCTATGGCTTGTTGGCTCCAGAGGATTGTTGATTCATTGGGAGCTCCCAAGGCCAGGGAGCAGCAGAAAGTAGATAAGGAGAGGAGGGTTCTTCAATCCCCACATCTCCTGTGTGGAGCCAAGGGAGCAAGACTGAGTGGGAGGGAAATGCCCTCCATAATGCTACAGCTCCTTCCTCCTGAACTTTCTGCTCTCACCCTGTTGGGCTTTCTTGGGGCTTTCTGCAAGGTTTACCTCTTCTGCAGATCTCAGAAGGGCCAGGTAGAGAGAGGAAAGCCCTCTTGACAAAGCCATGCTCTCTCCAGCCCTTCCCAATGCAGATCTAGCAAAGCCTGCAGAAGCTGGCCTTTTTTCCCAGATCTGCATTGGGAAGGGCTGGAGAGAGCATGGCTTTGTCAAGAGGGCTTTCCTCTCTCTACCTGGCCCTTCTGAGATCTGCAGAAGAGGTAAACCTTGCAGAAAGCCCCAAGTGGCTTCCTGGCACCTTCCTGTCAGTCCTAGAAGACTCATTGAGACCACTTTCTGCCTCCTTGGCCTGTTGGGGTCAGGGCTGAGGAGGCTACCGGTTAGTGTCTCCTAAGTCTGGGGATTTGTGAGCCTCTCAAAGAGCTAAGGCCTATGGGGTGGGCTGATAAAGTTTGCAGGATGCACTAATTGTTGGACTGGAAAAGTTTTCTCAGGCTGGGGTTGTGGGTGAATGGGTGATGGAATCTTTATGCCCTGTTACTCCATGCAGGAGATAGCAGGAGTGACACAGGGGTTCTTCAGTCACCATACCTCCTCTCCCCCCCCTGCCATGTGGGGTAGGAACAAGAGAAGGAAGGCTTTTTATTTTTATTTTTTTTTATTTATTTTGCTGACTCCCACCAGCTACATTCCTTCCCTTCCTGCAGCTGTTAAGAAGCCAACAGGAAGACAGCTGGACTTCTGTGTACCTCCTGTGCTCTTTAGAAGAGGAGCCCTGATCCTGAGAAAGTAGAGAAACTTTCAAGAGTGGGGTTCCCTTTTTATGGGCCTTAGTGGGTTTTAGTTTTACCAAGCTAACGTGCCCCCGAAAATCATGTCAGACTCCCTGAAAATCATGTCAGACTCCCCGAAAATCATGATTGGCTGAAAAATTAACTTGTTTAAATTTGGGTTTTTTACTTTCTGGCTTCTGATCCTTTAAGGTGCACTTGAGTGATGTTTGAAGCTTTTTCCCTCTAACCATAAGGGCTAGAAACGTGCTTTACAATAATAAATAGAAGGTGAGGTTTCTCAACTAATAACAAGATTCCAGGAGCTGGGGCTTCAAGCTGGGTTCATGATTTTAGAGCAAATCTCGCATTTTGGTGTAACACTAGAGTTTACAGCATCAGTACTTCAGTACAAAGGATCACGGTGGATTATAGGTGGCAGGGAACTTCGCCAGCAGGCTAAAGGGGCATTTGCTTCCTTTGGCCTCCTAAAAGGATTGAGACTTTCCTCTTGGGGACCTGCTGGGGTCTGGAAAGGAGGCCTGGTTCTCCAGTAAACCTTAGCCTTTCAAGAATGCTAGAGGTTAACTTCCCCCCCTGCCCCAATTTATTGGAAATTAAGATCTCACTTCCACAACAAGCCACAGACTCTCGCCTAAATGACCACAGGCTTTTAATTCTCTCTCTCTCTCTCTCTCAGTAGAGACAACAGAAGCAAAAGCTCCTACTGTGTAATACGATGCTGATATAAGTATAACAATCGTACACAAGTGAGTAGAATGTATTCAAGACTACAACAGAAATGGGGCTGTGATTATATTTACTTCCGAGTGCACTGAATTCAGAAATCCACAGGACTAGGTATACAACCTGCCATAAGCCAGGATCTGGAGAAGCCCTGCCTCTCTGGGTGGGGAGCTGAGAACAGGCATGCTTGGAGCATACATGAAGAACACACGGGTGAGACTGGGGTGAGGAGCTGAGAATGGGTATGCTAGCCACAAATCAGTAACTCTCTAGCACTGGGGAGGAGAGATGGGAACACCCATTGCCAGGAATGAGATGTAACTGCTCTACAGCTATTGTTTCAGGTGCTATTGGTCCCCACTGAGTATTTTGTTTCATTTGAGTACATCTCATTGAGATGAATGGTCCCCTTAACACCTCTCTGAGCCTGCCATGGTGCTGATGGATGTGTAGAGCTCCTTCTCTCCTTTCCATTCTTTCTCCTTCTAACTTCATACAGTAATATAGTGGAGTACCAGCTTTGCTCTAGCTAAGGTAGGGAAGTCCTTCCTGTTCCAAGGATGACTCTTCTTCATCTGTATATGTAGATGGATTGTCTTGAAATTTGCTATGCCTCGAGGGAGAGTAGGATTAGTGACCCAGATGCGGGGTCGTCTGAGCAAGTGGTTCCCAAGATACAGTCCACCCACCCAGCATTTCATTAAATCCACAGATTCTAGCAACTGTGAAGTTTGAAACCTACCCTGGACAGAAATCTGAGAATAACTGTAAACATTTGGGAAGAATCTATCCCTGCCGCTGTTTTTGTTTTGTTTTATTGGGGGTGTGGCAGGTGGAGTGGAGTTGTTGAGATATGTAATCTGAATATAGCAGAATATTCAAAAAGTGCAGAAACCATTTTTGGGGGGAAAGGCTTGATGTTTCTCCATTCTTCTCTCCTCTTTTTAAAATTCAGACAGTATTAAAATCAGTTACCATCAATAGCAAATAAGAGCTAATGCTTGCCTCCAATCAGCCCCTGGTTCCAGCCTCCATTGTGTGCTTGTTAAACTTACAAACAAGTACTTTTGTGCTTTCTCTCATGCCGCTCCTCATGCTTGGGAGGAGCTCCCTGTAAACATCTGTAAAGCTACCTCATTGTCCACCTTGAAAACACTTCTCAAACCATCTCTTTTGCTGTAAGGCCTACAAAAAAGCTTGACCATGGTTAGGCTGCTGGGGTACTGAGACCCTTGTCGATCATGCTGACCAGTATTATCTCATTGCTATATTACTCCCCTGTCTGTATCTATTTGACTTTTTATACTTCATGTAAGCTCTTTGGGGCAGGAACAGGTTTTTTTTCTGTGATTTTTTTTTTTTTTTGTACAGCACCTTGAACAATGGGTTCCAGACCTAGGGCTCCCTGGTGCTACAGTAATACAAATAGTAAATAACATTTTTTCTAGCCTGCTTCCAAACACCCTTGAAATGTTAGGTAAATCCTGCTATTTCGCAAAGAGCTGTTTTAAGGAGAGATTGCATTTTTGGAGGGGGAGGGAAAAAGGGGAAGTGTAATTGGTTGACCCACTGCAGTGCTAATCCGAGAAGTTCAATCCTGAAATCCTTGATTTATCTTCAGTCATGTGAACAGTTTGATTCCTTTCAATGGGATGACTTTCATGGGTAAAGTTTTGCAAGATGTAGGCTCTTGAAACTTTTCTAAAGTCCAAGAGTGTGGCTGTTAATGTGAAAACTAAATATTCAGCCTCTCAAAATAAATACATGTATGTGACAGCAACTGTATTGTATGTTGTAATGTCCTCCCTCGTGCCACCAAAAGCCAGGGAGATAATCATAAGCAGACTTTGAACACTGTGGTTTGGACATAGAACAAAAAAAAAAATCAAAACTTTTAAAGTGTTGTTTGCCAGTGTGTTGATTCATGAAAGATATTAAAGAAAACAAGCTGCTTCTATGGAAGACTGTAACAAGATGGGCAAAATATCAGGATGAATCAGTTGTAAAGGTGACTAGCCTGATTAGGAAGAACAAAACTACATTTTTATGAAAACCTCCCCACAATATTTTAGCCTTTGGAAACCCTACAAGAAAATTTGTTATAAATCTTAAAAGTTCAGGCAGTTTAAATACCCTTAATCTTAAAAAAAAAATAATGGCTTTTAAAATAAAAATAAAAAAGGCAAACCCATCTCTCTTAATCAGGAGTCTGCAGAGATTCAGCCTTGCAGTGAATTTTTCTTCTTTCCAGATACCCCTCTTTTTTTTTAAACTCTGCACCCATTTCACTTTCCCTAAAGATACCATTCTGCACAGATGTAGTGTGCAGTTTCTTCCTGGGTGTTTAATTTTTGACAGTCAGCTTGCTTAAAAAATGCCCAATTTAAGTTAAAATCAATTTGAAAGGACCCTTAATCTTGCAATTTTTTTTTTTTTTTTTTTGCTGCCCACTGGAAGCACTAGGTCTAGGAATGTTCAAATCTCAACCTCAGAACTGTCCAGGCATGCAGGGCACTTCTAAAAGTGGAAGTACCGGCTGTTCCTCAGTGATTCCTGGCATTCAGAGTGTTGCAGATTGGCACATCGCAGCTGGGTAGCTCAGAAATCCCTGGTGAGGAGATGAATGTAGGGGGAGAAGAGTGTTAAATATAAAACTGGTCAAGCTGTTCAAATTAGTAGGAATGTCTATGCTACACTATTTTAAGTGCAATCCCAAGTCTGTAGACCCAGGTTCTTAGACTTGCTACTGTGTGTGCGTTGCAATGTAGAAATACCCTAGTCACGAGTAGCTTTGCCAAGTAACTTCCCTTCCTCCCCACTCTGCTCCACCTCACACCCTTTCTTTTTTAACATGAGTATATCCCAGGCAACAGACCCCTACGTTTTTCAGATGTTCATTCACTGGTGGTGGTCTTTTGCGATAAATTTGTAGCTGGATTAATTTATATCTCCATACTTGGAGAATGAGGTGCATTCAGCGCTTAAGACTTCTCAGAGGATGTTAAGTAAAAGCAGCTTTACTTTTTAAAAGTAGACAAATGCACAAGGCTGGGTTATTCTACTTTTGTCATTTTATACCTTCACACGTACATGTGTGTGTGTGTTTTGTGAGAGTCGCTTCAGGGGGAAAATCCATTTCTTCAATAACTTTATTGAAAATTTGAAATATTGAGGTCTTTCGCAGAGGACATAATTAAAATAAAAGGTCTAGTAGAGAACTTGTCTTCAAATGCTCTAGGGTTTTATCCATTTTTCATTCTCTATAGATTTTTCTGATCTCTTAGATATATTACCATTTGCTTAAAAAATGAAATGTTTATTTTTGGTTCTCAACCAATTTAAAACACAATCTTTCACCAAAATGTGGATTCAAGGCAGATTCCGTATTTGTTTGTTCTTCCAAAAAGCAATATGTGGTTAATTCCTTTTTTGAACAAGTCTGACAGCCTGCAACATAACACCTATTTTTTGAAGGAGAGCACATTGGATTTTTCTTTTATTCTAAGGATTATGTATCTTTAAAAACGTGTTCCATCTTCCACCATAAAGACCCCTGAAATTAGCAGATCAGAGGCTTATGTCTAACTTCATGAAATCTATGTATAGGCTCAAATTATATTAAAAGGTGGTTGTGTGGTGTATGTTTGTTTTTTGTTTTGCTATCAGTGCTGGTATCTCCCAAGTAAGAAATAGCTAGGGTGACCAGATACCAAGTTTGAAAAATTGGGACAGGGAGTGGGGAGTAATAGTCACCTATATAAGAAAAAGCCCTGAATATTGGGACTGTCCCTATAAAATCGGGATATCTGGTCACCCTAGAAATAGCACAGACAGGCTGTGCCTTTGTTAATTATTTTGGTAGAAATTGTCCTTCTGAACTGAAGGTATAGAGGAGGCCTCCTGAGCATCATTCTCTGCTCCTTTTCCTTGACCCAACAAAAGATCATTATTCATAAGTGTGGAGATGGCAGAAGGGGGGTGAGGGAAAGGGGAGAAGTAGGTGAGGCACAGAATGGCTACCTCCCTCTGGAATTTCATGCCTGAATTAGGCCCCAATCATCCAGCTGCATTTGTGCATTGCAGCAATGCCTCTAGATTGATCCCCTTGGAGAAGTGGGAGCCTTAATGGCCTGCACTAACTGTTCTAGAGCAGTGGAGATTTTCTGGTAGCACAGGTCTCACAGGAGCTGCACTTTTTAGTGAGCAGGAAAGGAGCCAAAAGGGGATGTGAATGAACACCTGGGCTTTGGTTAGGTGTTGCAGAGGGGAGAGGAATGTGTGGGTTATTGGTGCCGTCCTCTCTTCTTGGAGATCAGTATAGATCTTCTTCTCTTACCCTATTTTCTCCCCTGGAATATTGTGTTCAGTTCTGCCAAAGCTATGTCAATAAGGGGAATGAGGTGGGGTTCAGAAATGAGCAACAGACACTTAGAGCTGTGGAGAGAGTTCCATACAAAGAGACATAAAAGATCAGGACTGTGTTGTTCAGTGTGGAGATGCACCAAATAATGAATGGCATGGAGCAGCTCAATTGCATGCTCCTATTTTTCACTCATTCATACAAGCAAAAAGAAGGCCACAAAGTTAAAACTGAAACAAAAAGACTTTTTAGATCAAGGCATAACTAGTTTATGCACTCATTGCTATTGGAAATCTATTGAGGCCAAAAATGGTAGGGTTCAAAAAGAATTAGACACTCACATGGGGACTGAGAACATCCTCAATGTCATTAGAGAGGGTTTTAAAAAAAAATCCTAAGAAACCCTGATCTTTCAAGGAATAAGACAACATTTCACTGATATTAGGAAGAAACTCCCCTGAGGGAGCCTGGAGAGTGGTGGTGGTTCAATATTTTGTCCACTATGTGTCTCTTACACTTTTTCCTGAAGTATAGGATTCCGGTCCTTGCCGTGACAGTGGTACCAAGCTAGATGGAACACTGATCAAGTATGGCAATTCCTGTGTTCTTAATTACATTCATGGGAGTACCACTAAAATATTTTTGTAAATAGTTGTGTTTTAAACCGCATATTGGGCTGTTTACATATCCCTACCTTTTTAAAAGCAGTTTCTTGTAGTTTTAGAAGTCAAAATTTAGATTCTTGGAGGGGAATTTATAACTAATGAATCTTGGGTAGATTTTTACACTCTAAAATAGTTCTCCTTTTCATAATGTTTGAATGTGGTGTGACCTACCAGGTCCAAAGGAGTGAGTACTTTTGGCAAGGAGGGATTCCTGGCTTTCTAAATACAAAGCACCTTTTTCTCTATCCCTGATGTGTCATATGTCCAACAACTGGTTCTAGGTCTATTTATTGCCTGGCCAGAGCTCTGGGCTACTGTAACTCTTTGTGCACAACATCTAGGGTTTTGTGTTCAGCAAGGTTACAGACTGGAACAACCCTGAGATAAAGAATATTGATGCGTTAGTGGGTAGAGAGCAGATGAAGTGGTCAAAGATGTTTTGTTTGCTTGCCTGCTTGATGCATTTTAATCAGAATGATGTTACCTGTGTATATTCTATATCTGTGTTTTGAACACTGAATGCATTTTGTAATTTATGGGAGTCTCCTTGTGGGCAGTTACCTTGAAGGGTGCGTGTGCCTTTTGTTCTGCTTGATTTTTTTTCCCTGAAGTTTAGAATCCAGTTCCTCCTCCCTGCCCCCACATCCCCATTTTGATATCTTCTTCTACTACCATATGCTTTCAGAATCCTTACTGTAAGAATGGCCCTACATTCCTGCATGTCTGCTCCCTCTGATGCTGTTTGGGGAACTGTCGGCTTTAGTGTTGCGAGTCTTCGTGGCGTGGGTGTTCTGTGTATTGCAGGAAACGGCATTTATTTAATAAAGTTCCAGAGCTCTCATCTCCTCTACTGCTCCTTGGAGCTCAACCAAAGGTGGGGGGGGGGGGGCAGGGGGGGAGTCTGGGCTCAAAGCAACCACTATATCCTAAACTTCTGATGAATGAACATTTACTAGTGTTCACCGTGCTCCGCCTCATTCCAAGCAGTTTCAAATCTGATGTGGAGAAATAAATAAGAACATAAGAATGGCTATACTGGCTCAGAACAATGGTCCATCTAGCAGAGTCTTCCAACAGGGGCTGATCTTGATGCTTCAGAGGGAATGAACAGAACAGGGCAACTATCAAGTGATCCATCCTCTGTCGTTTAGTCCCAGCTTCTGGAATTCAGAGGTTTAGGGACACCCAGATCATGTGGTTGTGCTAATAGCCATTGATGGACCTTCCTTCATGAACTTACTTAATTGTTTTCAAACCCAGTTACAGTTTTGGCCGTCACAACATCCCTTGGCAACAAGTTCCAGTAAGTTAACTGGGAATTGTATGAAGTAGTACGTACTTTTTTTTTTTAAACCTGCAGCCTATTAACTCCCTTGGGTGACCCCAGGTTCTTGTGTTATGTGAAGGGGTAAATAACCCTTCCTTATTCACTTTCTCCGCGCTATTCTTGACTTCTACCATAGCCCCTCTTAGTCATCTCTTTTCTAGCAGTTTTTTTTCCCTCTCCTCTTGTGGAAGCGCTTCCATACCCCTAAAGATTGTTGTTGCCCTTTTCTGTACTTTTTTTTTTTCAATTCTAATGTATTTCTTTTGAGACTGGGGTAATCAGAGCAACGCTCAGTATTCAAGGTGCAGGTGTACCATGGATTTATATAGTGGTATTATATTTTTCTGTCCGTTGCCCATTGAACAGCTGTTTTCAGAGAACTATCCACAATGACTCCAAGGTCTTTCTTGAGTGGTAACAACTAATTTACACCCAAATGTGCATTACTTTGCATTTATCAACATTGAATTTCATCTGACATTTTGTTGCCCAATCACCCAGTTTAGTGAGATCCCTTTGTAACTCTTCACAGTCGGCTTTGGTTTAGCTATCTTGAATAATTTTGTATCATTGGCAAATGTTGCCACCTCACCGTTTTACCCCTTTTTCCAGATCATTTATGAATATGCTGAACAGAACTTGTCCCAGTGTAGATCCCTGGGGAACCTGCAATTTTTCTCTCTCCACTCTGAAAATTGATCATTTATTCCTACCCTGTGTTTCCTGTCTTTTAACCAGTAGAGGACCTTCCCTCTTATGCCTACTTTGCTTAAGAGCCTTTGGTGGGAGACCTTGTTGAAGGCTTTTAGAAAGTGCAAGTACACTGTACAATAAGAATATTAATAGATTGCAATGGGGATCTGATGATAAACACAATTTGGCATGGGATAGAGATCTTCAAGAGCTAGCACAATCTGGAATGTAATTATTTAAGAGAGAATATCATAGATAGTGACCTTTTTCAGCTACATAGAATAGCAGCTGTTATCCATGTGGAGATCTGGCCAGAATCACATGCCATGTGGTGATGCTTCTGTTTGCTACTGTCGGTTTTGTTAACAATGTCCTATAACTTTACATCCTACATGTCTCAAGTTGGCTGGATGAGGTGGCCTTATAAGTCTTCTCTGTTGCACTATAACTTCTGTGAACCTGCATGAACTCATATGTGCTCTAAAACTTATCTTAGTTCATTGTTTAAATTTTTAAGAATATATAATCTAATGCTAGGACTTCATGTTTGATTTTTAAAGGTGTAACCTTACATTTATTCCCAACCTTTCAAAAATTCAAGGTAGTGAAGGTGTGCATGAATTTGGACTCACTCTCCACATCTCCCACTGTTATGTCAAACAATAAATAAATCAGCATACAGTAGATGAAACTGCAGAGTTAATTCTACCTGTCTTAACTGCCCCCTTTAAAAAACAAACAAACAAAATCCAAACTAAAAAATCCTCTTTCCTTTCTCCTCCCACATTTTTGTAATACTAAATTTACAAGGCAATTTAGTAGGTGGCGGAAGGTATTGTAGCTCATGTTCAGTAACACGTGTCCTGCCACCCTTGCTCATGTGAGCAGTTTCATCCACAGGCACTGGCTTCCTCCAGGTGCCAGGGGTGCTCAACCCTCCACTGTGCCCCAGGCCCCATCCAGCCCCTTCTCCCAATCCTCCCCTCACCCCATCTCTTCCTGCCCAGTTCCACCCCTTCCCCCGAATGCACCCTTTACCCTTTCCTCCTCCTACTGCGCCCCCCCCCCCGACCTGCAGCGCCTCCTGCATGCCGTGGAACATCTGATCTCAGGAGCACTACAGGGGAGTGGGAGGGGGGAGAGCTGGCTGTCAGTTCGTGCTAAGCACCCACTAATTTTTTTTTCCCATGGGTGCTCCAGCCATGCCACGGAGTCGGCACCTATGGTCTCCCCAGTTTCAGTAAGAATGCTCATGAGTAGCCCATACTCATGGCAAAGGGTGTGGCAGGGCAGTGATCTTGTCTCAGAGTAAACAAGAAAATTATATGATGTTTGGTCCAGTTCTACACTCCGTGCTGAGCTGAGCTACCTGTTGATATCGGTGGGAATCTTGGCTGAGCAAGGCTTGCAAGAACCCTGTCAGATTTTGACAATGGCTTCCCCATCCCACTCCTCACTTTACCCTGGGCTGGATGCCTGGCTCTTTATTATCATAGCTGATCATTTTTATAGCAAGCTCAAAATAATTTTTCTTTGACATTTGTTTTGTTACTGATATTCCTAGTAATAATTATTCACTGGCATTAATGGCTTTCTGCCCCCTGAGCTCTGCCAGGAGTCTCCAGCACACTTTGTGTGCCATTTGTCAAGACTATTTAAACCTGTAACTCTCTACCGTACTTACAGAGCAAACTAATATATTGTATCTCAGTATTTGGAGTCATGGCTTGATTACGAAGTTGGCAAATCCTGGAGGTCCACATTTGTCCCTTTTTTACTTTTATCCTATTCCCCAGCCAGAATCTTAAATGTGGATTTTGTTGTTGGGGCATTCTGGACATTATGGGCTTCCGGTATTAGGCTTAGATCCCATATCATAAGTCACTGGAGCTTTCTTGCAACTTTTACTCTTGGGCAAATGGACAAGTAACAGTTGCCCCTGAAAGACAATTATGTACTTGTATTGCTTAGCCCTATGATGAAATTTAACAGATTTTTTTTTGACTGATGTATATGTATCCCATTTCTAATTTTAAAAACAAGATTCAGTTGTATTCTGAATCAGTGGTTTGTTGCGCCCTGGGACGGATCCAAATTGGAGAAGCTTTGTTTCCATGTGTCTCTTGTCACCAATAAGCAGGTAAAAAGGAAGAACCCTGATTGGGCTGTATGCATTCACTCAAAATCTATTTCTGTTCTAATTCATTTTTTGCTGGGTTTAGACTACTTATCTGGTGCAGCGTGCACTAACAACATATATCCCTGCCAGTTCAGTTTCTGATGGCATACATCTGACTTCCCCCTACAGCACGTGCTTCTTCAGTCCTAGAAGCATTTTTCACACAGATTACACCTATAACTTACTCACAATTCTTCCTAGCATTTGGTAGTATCTTTAATTTTTAATGTACCGGCAAGTTACCCTTTTCATGACTTGTCATTCATTCCAGTTATCTGCTAACCCGAATACATTATACGAATCTGATAGGCTTCTGTTGAGTGACTCTCAAATGGAATGACTGTGGGTGTGGAAGTGGGAAAACAAAGGTGGTTTTCATTATTAAAAGAATAAACAATGACTCGGTGGGCTGAATAACTGATGTTCTTTCCAACAGGCTCTCCATTTTCAGCACTCTCATCAGCTAATATATGCTGTGTTCTTTTCTACCCATCTCAGCTCAAAAGTGAGACAGCCTTTGACTAACATTCCAACAGTTTTGTCTTCAGTTCCAGTCTTGGGTGAATTTTTAAAAACTTATAAAACACTCTATAAACACAAGAATTTAGAAAAGGACTCTCTTAAATTTATTAATTTGTTAAACTCCTCATAATAAGAGAGACTTTGATATAAATTTTAGGCCCAAACTATATCTTTCTGTAAAAACAGACTTCTATAAAACCTAATACAACAGAAATGTGACGGTTATGAAGAAAATCCAGCAGTGTAAATAGGGGAATATTTACTACAAAAAAGAAAACAAAAATAAACCTATGGGGTTTGTTACTAAAACATTTCAGCAGGAAGAACCTGAAAATGAAACTGACTCATTTGGTTTTTTTTTTATTTTGGTCCGGCTAAGAGAAATACAGAATAAATAACACGTAAACTTCCTACTAAGTCATCTCCTGTGGGATTTACATGGGAGCAGGCAATCTGCCCCCTCCCCCCATTTTTCCTTTGTTCCTGTATCTGGACATTATATATTTTCACAGTGTTCAGGGGGATTTGTTCCTTTTGCTCCAAGCTGGCAAGAACACAATGAACCAGGCAGTGAGAGGACCAGTGTGGTGTGATGCATAAGTCGGCAATCCCAGCACTGAGGTTGTGCTATACTGCTGGCATTTTAACCCTGTGGTCTTTGTTTTGGAGCATGTCTATTTTTCTATATCAGGGAAGGGAAGGATTTTTTTTCTTTTTGGTAAGAATTTGGTCCTCGTAAGAGTGCTTGATTCACATCTGTAGAGAATGGCGTCAACAATGGTCTGACCCAGTAGGGCCATTCCTATGGCCCATCTAGCCTAGTATCCTGTCTTCCGACAGGTGCCGGATGCTTCAGAGGGAATGAACAGAACAGGGCAATTATCCAGTGATTCCTCCCCTGTCATCCAGTCCCAGCTTCTGGCAGTCAGAGGTTTAGAGGAACCCAGAGCATTGGGTGCATTCTCGACCATCTTGGCTAACAGCCATTGAGGGACCTATCCTCCATGAACGTTGTTTTTTTTTTCTTTTCTTTTTAAACACAGTTATAACTCCTAAAAAGAGTTCCAAAACAGGCTGCAATCATTACAGGCCCTCCCACACTGCCTGACCAACACACACCAATTGCTGGCCTGGAGACACTACCTCTCAGGGCTGAAGAATATCTAACTTCCTATATATCTGCTCAGTTCTTGATTGCTCTGCTGAAACTGACCTAGGTTGCTATTTAGTGCCCATTATGATGGTAGGGGAGTGGCTGTTATTCGTTGTCTCAGCCCAGTGCTAAGTGCAAAAATCCATGTGACAAAAACATCACTTCACACAGGACTCAAATGCCTACTAATAAGGAAAGTACATAAGATTACTGCTGACCTTAGGGTTGCCAGATGTCCAGTTTTTGACCAGAACGCCCAGTTGAAAAGGGATCTTGTTGGCTCTGATCAGCACCACTGACCAGGCTTCTAAAAATCCGGTTGGTGGCACAGCAGGGCTAAATCAGGCTCCCTGGCTCCGTGCAGATCCTGGCAGTGGCCGGCATGCCTGGCTCCTTGGCGGAGGAGCAGCCACGGGGGCTCTGTGTGCTGTCCCCACCCCGAGTGCTGGCTCCGCAGCTCCCATTGGCTGGTACCCACAGACCATGGGAGCTGCGGGGTGGCACCTGTGGGGGCGGGTAGTGCGCAGAGCCCCCCTGGTACCTCTGCCTAGGAGCTGAACAAGCTGGCCACTTCCAGGAGCTGCCTAAGGTAAGTGCTGCCCAGCTGGAGCCCGCACCCCTCACCTCCTCCCGCACCTCAACCCTCTGCCCCAGGTGAGAACCCCCTCCCACACCCTAACTCCCTCCCAGAGCCTGTACCCCAAACCCCTCATCCCCAGCCTGTTGTAGCAACCAGGCAAGGTACTAACAAACTTCAACAGGACTTTATTTTTAAACGGGAAACCTCTTTACCAAGCTGCTGCTGCACCCTTAATAGCTCTCACTCTGCCTCCTCAAACCCCCCCTTCCTGTTTCCTGTCCTTTCAGACTCCCAACAGCCAGTGCTCCCCAGTTCTAATAATTACAAGAAGCATCTAAACACCACATAGCCCCACCCTAGAGCCCAGACCCCAATCTCCTGCCCCAGTTTTGAGCTGCCTCCTGCACTCCAAACCCCTCGGCCCCAACCTACACCCCAGAGCCCGCATGTGGAAAGGGTGGGGCAGAGGGCGGGGCAAGAGTGTTTGGTTTTGTGTGATTAGAAAGTTGGCAACCCCACCTGACCTGGGCAGGATTCCAGACGGTGCATGGAGATCTGTATCCAATTACAAATCTGAACTATCTGGAGTCTTGTTGAGTAGCTTGTTATAGCTCATGAAAGCTTATGCTCAAATAAATTTGTTAGTCTCTAAGGTGCCACAAGTACTCCTTTTCTTTTTGCGAATACAGACTAACATGGCTGCTACTCTGAAACCTTTTAAACTTATGTTTTCTGTCTCAAAGGAGAATTGGTCAAATGTTGTGCCTCTCAGCTGTCGTGGTATCTTGATTTCCATGTGAGTGGGAAATCTCCTTTGCCACCTCCTTTCCCTGTCAGAAGCAGCTGTGCCTCAGTTTCCCTCCAGCACACCAATTTGAATAAATGTTCTAAAACAAAATATCAAGCTCCAAAATAAGTCTCTCTTTCTGGGTTTTGGTTCCTTACAATATTAAAGAAACAGATTATACCCGAACATTTGTGCAGAAGACCTTCCTGCCTGGAGCCTTGGGAGATCTAAAGCATTATAGAAGCACTAAATATTAAGAGTAACTTGGCTGGTAACATGTTCCTCCTTCTCTTTTCCCCTGCAGCTTTAAATTTAGACATGATTTTAAATGAGATGAGAGGAATTAATTGCAGGGTAAGCTTCAATCCTCTACTAAGAGAGACTCACTTACAACTGAGAAGTGTATCAGATTCTCTTTTTACCTTTGTAAGTCTATTGTGGAGCTTTCACATGCCATTTATAGTCTATAGACAACTTGGTACTACATGCTGTGCAAGAAGTAGTAAAGTAAAAAATAACTTTCAGCTGAGACAAGTTCAGGTAAGCTCCTATTGGCTTGGCTAACCTGATAGAGCTGCCGTATATAGCACCTATGGGTCTGGTTCTATGCCTTCATGAACTGCAGAACTCCCATCAGGAGACAAATCTGTGAGATGAGGGGAAAATCAAACTATTTTTGTTCAGACTGGTTCCATTTACCTATATGATGGATTTTCTGTTTCCATGGAACTTGAGGAGCACAACCAGGTCTCGTCATCACTGACTGAGTATTGTCCTCCCACTGGAGAGCCAGCCAGTCAGTTTGTTCGGCCTCATAGCAGCACAGGAAGGTTCTGGACTTCATCTACAGAGCACTGTTCTTCCAGATCCCTTTTCTTTATTTGATATATAATATATACACACATACACAAACACAGATTCCCACCATTCCTCAGTTGAGTGGCTGACTGGCTTTGGCTGAGTGAATTTGGTTTTATTAGGAGGCCCTTATCCTCCCCTCTTGCACTGATTGCTGGATTAAATTCTGTCGAAGGAAAAGCAAAGGACCAGAAAGTACGTTGTATGCTCTATGGGGCAGAGACTAGCTTTCTGCTAGCTTTATACAGCAGCTAGCATAATGGAGACATGACCCAGATTGGTGCCTCTAGGCACCAGTAGAATGTATTTATGTAATTACCAATGGGCTTCATTGATATTTCCTGATTTTTTTTAAAAAAAAAAAATTAATCACGAGATTAAAAAATAGTCACAATTAATCAGTTTTAATCACCATGTTAAACAATAATAGAATACCATTTATTTAAATATTTTTTGGTGTTGGGGGAGGGAAGAGTGTGTGTGGGCGGGGGGAAGAGTGTGGGTGAGGAGCAGGGAAGTGCTGTCTCTTTTTAAGCAGAGTACTCAGGAGCCTGAACACTTTTTGAGCCAGCTGCGGCTGCTATTGTCAGCACTCCCTCCTGAGACCGCAGCAGCAGACAGGCTCCTCCATTCCCTGACCCCAAGTCAGTGGCAACCGGGTACATGAGCAGCGGGAGGGGGACACCCTGACATCATGACCTCTTTCCCCCACCCCCATCCCGCTGCGCGCTGCAGATGGGAGGCAGGCTACCAGTCAAGAGCAGCTTGCCCAAGGGTGGCTCCATGGTGGGCAGGGGGAGGCTGGAGCAGCAATGGAGCAGAGCAGTGGGAGGAGGGGCACCCCTGCGCTGGCAGCATGCAGCACGCTGGTGTGCAATTAATGCTTGTTTAAAAAAAAGTTAATTTTGTTTTGCATTAATCACATGCATTAACTGCAATTGACAGCCCTAATTATTATTTTTGATTAAAAATGTTTGCACTGTAAAAAAGATGCATGAAGGGGCATACAAATGTTTAGCATATCTGGCACAGAAATACCCTGCAACACCAGCTACAACAGTGCCATGGGAACACCTGTTCTCGCTTTCTGGTGACATTGTAAATAAGAAGCAGGCAGTATTACCTTCTGTAAATGTAAATAAACTTGTTTGTCTTAGCAATTGGCTGAACAAGAAGTAGGACTGAGTGAACTTATAGGCTCTAAAGTTTTACATTGTTTTGTTTCTGAACCCAGTTATTTAGTGTGTGTGTGTGTGGGGAAAAAAGTGTACGTTTGTAAATTGCGCTTTCATGATAAAGAGATTGAGATTAATTGAAAAATATTTCTTTTCTTTTTTACGGTGCAAATATTTGATAATAAGTGAGCACTGTACACTTTGTATTGTGTTGTAATTGAAATCAATATATTTGAAAATGTAGAAAAAATATAAATTTGTATTCTATTTAGGTTTAACAGTGTGATTACAACTGCGATTGTGACTTTTTTTTTTATTTTGTTAATTTGTTTTGTGTTAATTGCTTGAGTTAACTGCGATTAATTGACAGTCCTGGCTGACAGCAGAGGAAAGGTGAGATTCAGGATCAGGAAAGTAGTGTGTGCTAGTGGGAACAGACTATTCTGCCCCCATCCTCTCCAACCTGTCATTCTTCTCTCTACCCAACTCCCTCCCTGTGCCAGTCCCTGTCTCCTTGCCCAGCTAGTCATCTTCTCTCCCCAACCCCCAGTGTTCATTGCGGTTCTTCTTGCTACTCTGCAAATACCAGAGGATTGTGCGTTCTGTGCTTGCAATACTCCTGACAAAGGCACAGAGCTGTGTGGACTCCATGCTTCTGTCAGAGATGGCGGACAGGAACAAATCCTGCATGGGTTCATGGGAAATTGAAAATTATATGGGGTGGAGAGCATTGCATTATGGGAAGTTGACCCATAGCTCCCAGTCACCCCTGCACAAGTTGTTTCTGCCCCACCGTTCATTGCCAAAACTACTCAAAAGACAGTGTGCTAAATGGCAATAAGTTACACACCAAGATGCCTACCCCTGCTGCATAGCCTTGTGAATTGACACAAGCACTGCGGGTGAGTATGTGAAGCACTGATGCAAGGAGCCCCGTATGCACGTGCACAGGTGATACATGAACTGTGGTGGCTGTATACCAGTGTAACTTGTGTTGGCAAATATTTGTAGTGTAGACATGGCCTGTGATAGCTTTGGAAGTTACTTTGTTCAATGGGCTGGAATTAGTATTCAGCCAGTGATGGACAGGTCTAGTTTCACCCTCAAAGCTCTGTAGAGACTGAAGGCCCACCTTGAATTAGTGGACCTGAACTGAAGAAAACAAGCTGTTCAGTGAAAGAAGCAACTTGACCATTGGAAAGCTTTTTCTCAAGTGTTCGACCATGAGCTGATAGTCACAATAGTAATGAGGAGTGAAGTTGGCGCCTTCTCCACCGTAGAAACTAACTATATTTGATGGTTCAAGTACTACAACACATTTTCTCTGTCATTGAATTCCAGCTATTTTTCCCCCAACCCTAGGTTGTGCAAGCTAATAGATCAGCAAGCTGCTGTTGGACTGGTGCTTTCTCTGATTAGTCAATGCCAATGCCCTGTCTCGTATATCTTTTTTTAAAAGTCAAATAGCTTTAGAAAGGGAACGTTTCATGTTGTACAACTTCTGTAACATGGTGCACATTTCAACTGGAAAAAAAAATTGTTTCTAGTGTTATAATGCACATCTTGTAGAAATAGTAAGATACCATATGCTGACCCAAAGTCCATGCTTACCAGTTTGGAAATGACTTTTGTGGTGTGGGGTAGGGAGGGGAAGAATTTTAGTACCCTCTGTCTTTTTGGAATAGTGATAAATGATGATTTCTTGGTATCTAAGTTGGTTTGAATTTTTTGGCTGAAATTCAGAATGTGAAAGTTAATAGATCAGAATTTGTCAGCCATAAATTTTGACTAAAGGTTGTGTAAGAGATTGTCTGTCTGTTCATTAGCTTGGTGGCAATTCAGATCTGCTTGCCATCACCATGCCACAGCGAATCTGTTTTTTGTCAGTAGCTATGGTTGAATAAGATGCTGGACTTTCATAATTTAGGCTTAATATTTCATTCTAACGGTACATTTTAAATCTCCACTCTATAGAGGGTTTTAATATATACCACAAAATAGCATTCATTTGGAACTCGTTAAAATCTAAAATTTCACATGGTAGACTTGGAATAAAGACCTGTTTGTTTAAACCTAATCTTCAAACCTCAGCCATACTTTTTCCCCTTCCCTGCCCTTCCACAAACTGTGAAAATTCCATAAGACACTTGTGCTTCTGTTGTACGTACCCATCAGATATAATAATGACGGAAATAGAGATTAAAAAATATATTGTAGGAATTACATCTGTGTTGATCATTGAAGATAAGAATTACAGTTAACTGGATGGGTTCAAGGTTACTAATGCATCCAATGAAGTGAGCTGTAGCTCATGAAAGCTTATGCTCAAATAAATTTGTTAGTCTCTCTAAGGTGCTACAAGTTCTCCTTTTCTTACTGCATCAGTGCGGTTTTACATAAATATACAGATTTATCAGGGGTAAAATGTTGTGTTGCACTCATGCAAATTAGTGTAGCTTTAAGTTCTTGGTTTCTTTTTAAAGACTAAGGGCATTTTTAAAAAATCATAGTCTTGGAAAGGATACTGTTGGGCAGGTTGGGAGGGGAAAAAAGGTGTAAAATATATTAATATACATGGAGTAGGATTTTTGAAATAATGTTTAGTGTTGGCCTAACTGCTCCCATTGATTGCAATGAGATCAGCCTTAGGCCAATACTGAGTGCTTTTGAAAATACCACCTGTGGGGGGGATGTTGTGGGTTTTTTTGTTTTGTATGGTTTTGTTTTTTAAATAAAAGCAAGCTACTACTTAAGAAAATGTCTTCAGATTACCTAGAATAATGTCATTTAAACTCTCTCTCTCTCTCTCGGAAGTATTTGCCTCCCAAGCCTTGTAGGTTTGTGGTAGTGTGTGAGATCTTGAAAGTGAAAGATGGCTATAAACTGAATTAAAAACAACCAGTCAGATATTATCCAAGCTGTGTGGAATGCAAAAAAGAAAAATCTATATGCTGAAAAGTGAATGGGCAAGACTTGCAAAAATCAAAGGACATTTATAAGGAAACTTTGCTCTTCCTCCCACCATCCTGTACCCTATCTTCCCCTTCTCCCCTCCCAAGTTTTAAATTTTATTCCATTTAAAAAGTTCAGAAGAGTTGGAAAGGATCTAAAACAACTGAATTCCTGGGGGGAGAGGGAAGCTGATTTTATTATCGTAGAACTTAAAATTATGATAAATACACTCTCTGTGGCTACATGCTACTTTCTCTATATAGACCATTCATTTACATCAATGAGCATTTTGCACTCACATTGAGGGTAGCATATGACTTAGGTAAGTTTTAGATTTCACAGTTTTAAAAAAGGTTGAGGAGATATTGGCATTTCAAGTCCCTGGACGACATTAGTAGGTGCTTAGAGAAAACAGCATAACGTCTAGGGAATCTTCAAGGAGGTTGCAAGGCTCACCCGTTATATGTGTCTGTGTGGTGACCTCCAGCTCTCCTGTATCTAATTGTCAGAAGGCTGTGGGGCCAATGAAGCGATATTATCAAACAGCTAGAGGGTGAATTTCTGGCTCATTGTGGGGAATCAAAACCTGAAGACTCTTTATAGTTTAGGTTTAAGCCTATGAGGTTTGTGTGAAAGTACTCAATGACCCTTTACATGTATTATTGTGCTAGAATTTGGTTTTCGTACTTGACTTTGTGCTGTGATTGTAATTTGAGCTGGCTTATCTGTAAGGACTACAAAATCTTCAGGAAGTCAGAAAATAATATAGTTGTTAGATCAAAATTTGTTGATCTCTTAATTAGTAAGATAGCTTCTCAGATGAATAATACTACTTTTATCAGCCTGGCTCCTGAGTTCACTAGGTGTAAATCACACTCCTTCTTTTTTTATTTTTCTTTTCTTTTGACAGGTTGGCATAAAGTCACCTCTGGAAACAATAGTTGCACTATGGCAGAGGGCAGGAGTAGAGCATAGTCTCCCAAATAGGGAAACAAACAGGCAAAATATATATTTGGCTGAAACCCTGGGAAAATGCTAGCAGTTAATGTCTCTTGTGGAACTGAACGGAAATCTGAGAAGCTTAAGGAGCGTTTGCACAAGGTAGCTTTGTGCATATTTCTGTAGATTGTGGCGAGAATAGGGATTGTTGCATGACGCACACTTGATATTCAGTCACCAAAAAAAGTACCTTTTTGATTTTTAAAATCCTAGAGGGAAAGGTAGTATTGGGAGGACCGAGAATAGGTCCTGTTTCCCAGTATATTAAACAGTAGGCTGGAACTGGCAAAAGGAAGCTATCCAAAAATAGCTTGAATAAGAGCTATTGCCTTTTCTTGAAAGCCAGAAAGATTCTGCTGTGTTGCTGACTTGGTCCAGGAGCTTTTCTGTGCTGGTGCCAAAAAACACACTGAACTGCGTGAAGAGGATGTCCTGTTTTGTTCTTCTGGGGATAATGCAGACCCCACAACTAGGGCCTTATTCCTACTTCTCCAGAAGTACTGAGTACTCAGAGATCCCACCGAATTCAGGGGTGCTCAGCATCTCTGAAAATCAGGTCTTTTTATTTTAGAGACACGTTGAAACTAAAGTACTGGCTATTTCCTCTCTTCCCTTCTTAGATACTGGTCAAGGTTCCTTCCCCACTCTGAACGCTAGGGTACAGATGTGGGGACCTGCATGAAAAACCTCCTAAGCTTATCTTTACCAGCTTAGGTCAAAACTTCCCCAAGGTACAAAATATTCCACCCTTTGTCCTTGGATTGGCCACCACCACCACCAAACAAATACTGGTTACTGGGGAAGAGCTGTTTAGAAACGTCTTTCCCCCCCAAAATACTTCCCAAAACCTTGCACCCCACTTCCTGGACAAGTGAAAAGCCTCACCAATTTGCCTAGGTGACTACAGATCCAGACCCTTGGATCTGAGAACAATGAAAAAAGCATTCAGTTTTCTTACAAGAAGACTTTTAATAGAAATAGAAGTGAAGAAATCACCTCTGTAAAATCAGGATGGTAGATACCTTACAGGGTAATTGGATTCAAAACATAGAGAATCCCTCTAGGCAAAACCTTAAGTTACAAAAAAGATACACAGACAGAAATAGTTCTGTTCTCAGCCATTTAAAGAAACCATAATCTTACACGTACCTAGTTAGATTACTTACTAAAAGTTCTAAGACTCCGTTCCTGGTCTGTCCCCAGCAGAAACAGCATATAGACAGACGGAGACCCTTTGTTTCTCTCCCTCCTCCCAGCTTTTGAAAGTATCTTGTCTCCTCATTGGTCATTTTGGTCAGGTGCCAGCGAGGTTACCTTTAGCTTCTTAACCCTTTACAGGTGAGAGGAGCTTTCCCCTGGCCAGGAGGGATTTCAAAGGGGTTTACCCTTCCCTTTATATTTATGACAGATACTGTCTATGTCTTAGCTACTTGTATGACCCCCTATAATTGATTCTTTTAATTAGATGAAGACCTGTCTCTGCAATGGCGAACTTTAGAGCAGGGGTCGGCAACCTCTCAGAAGTGGTGTGCCGAGTCTTCATTTATTCACTCTAATTTAAGGTTTCACGTGCCAGTAATACATTTTAACGTTTTTAGAAGGGCTCTTTCTATAAGTGTTTAATATATAACTAAACTATTGATGTCTGTAAAGTAAATAAGGTTTTTAAAATGTTTAAGAAGCTTCATTTAAAATGCAGAGCCCCTGGGACCGGTGGCCAGGACCCGGGCAGCGTGAGTGCCACTGAAAATCAGCTCTCACACTGCCTTTGGCACACGTGCCATAGATTGCCTAGCCCTGCTTTAGAGTATGTTGGGTGGGATACCCTTGTAGTAGCATTAGCAAACTTTCTCCTGTGATTGCTCGGACTGTGAATTTTCTCAGCCCTTTGAATTATGGATTATAGATCCAGGTTTTCCCCCGCCTCTCCCCCTAAGGATTTTGGTTATGTTGATGCTAGCTAACAATTTTATGTAGTCTGAATAAAAATCACTGCCCTTCTTAGTCTGGTTTCTCTCTTGGTATCTCTGATGATATAAACAAGTGATATTCAGACCTCAGTGGTTCAGGAGCCAAATCAGTAATCAACATTACCCAAAAGAGCCACAGTAGTGTGAACTCATTGTTTCATTTACTCTAGTGCCATTCATATTCAAATATGAAATATTTTTATTTTTTATATATAAATTCAGAATCGAAATAAGGTGCATATGTTTAACAGTGAAGGTAATGAACCATTGGAACAGTTTCTGAAGAGTTACGGTGGATGCTTTATCACTGGAAATTAAATCAAGATTGGATGTTTTTCTATAAGATATGTGCTTTGCTCTAGATCCAATAGGAATATATATATAATATATCATCTCACAACAAATAAATTGTTAACTTAGTATAACATAGTAAAAGTATCCTGATTGGTTAATAATTAAATCACCCAGTGTTTTCATATCAAGGTATCTCCTGCGGCTCATTGCAACGCATAAGGAGCCACTTGTGGCTCACGAGCCGCAGTCTGAATATCACTGATATAAACCTTGTTTTAGTTCTCCAATCCATCCACAAAGTCTTCCAGGGTAGATAAGACTTGAATTTCTAATGTGGAAGAAATAACAACCTAAACAAGTGCACACAGTTAAAACAAACAAACAAGCCTTTCAGATTTTCTTTATATCTAATAAAACACTATAATGGTTTGGGTACAAGCTTAAATATATTTTTCTGCACAGGTCACCTTTTAAAGAGCTTGGTTATTTTTTCAGTGCTTCAGTAAATGTAGCACTTAAAATTGCCATCTTTTTTTTTTTTAAACGTAACTGAAGATTTTAAAAAATTGGAGTGGGGCATTGTATTATTGGAGTTAAACCACTGTGCTTTAAAACTACTTCCTCACAATCTTAACATTTTTTTGACAAGTTGTTTCAGAAGCTGGATTAAATCAAAACTTCAGTTTTTTCAGTTCCTATAAAAAATCTTGACAGTGGCAAGAGAAGGGCATCAACTTCTGAGTTTGGGGAAATCTGGCTATAACGTTGCAGCCGGGTGACACATTCTGTTACAGAGGTTGCTTTACAACTCCTTGTTTCACATGCACAGAAAAGCAAAGTGTAAGAAACCCAGTGCTGAGAGATGCCATGATTCCATATTGAGGAAAACAGAATTTCCTTTGAAGATCTTTTTGCATATTGTGTCATGGTTTAGGACATTGTTGAGCTCCCTGAAAACAACCTCTACTAGTGAAAAGTCATGTATCTGAAAAGTAAAGACACTTGAATAAATAAATCTTATATTTACCATGACTTTGTTTTGATTTGAACCATCTTCTAAACAATGTGAGATTAACCTCCTCACATTGAAGAATATGTAGCTTGAATGCTGAAGGCTCTGGATATTCATGGTTTAAATGGACATCTAAAATGTTTATTGCTATCTAAAATGAGAATTAATGGCCTAAATGGATAAAAAGCAGAACCAAGAGGGCTTAACATAAGCAAACACAATGATTAACAGAATTGAAAGAAATCCACTTTAAGATAAAGCTTGTCTTCTCCAATGAATACCTTCAAAGAAGTGGAATAGAATTCCTCCCTCCCCTCAGTGTGGTGTGGTGATTTTAATGAATCAAATAACAAATGATGATGAGCAATAAAACTTTGCTAAATGTGTGTCTGTCTTCCCCCTTGTTTAATTCACTTCGTTTGGCAGACTGGATTTTTGCTGCTTTCTTGTCTTCTTTACCTTCAGCCTCAGCCAAATGTGGTTATTGTGGTTAGGTGTAGTATTTGGTGGTTTTCCTGTGAGTTGATTGTAATTAATCAAAAGTTGATGTATTACAATCTGTGGTAAGTCTGTCTCTTGCCATATAGTGGCCTATTGCTTTAGCAGGCTGCACTGATGATACGGGGCCTGATTACAGTACATATTTGTTTTATTTTTCCATTTAATAAATACTTTTACCATTCCCAGAAGCTCTTTGCTTAAATATTGGCACCATTTGTTTCCTATGCTTGTCTGTGGGTGACTGATGCATTACATTTTTGAAACTCTTAATGAGCTTCTGGTTGTTCATATTAGTAGGAATTCCTACAATTTTGCAGTAGGAAAGTAGCCGTTGGGTTTTGCTTGTTCTTTTAACAAGTGGAATAGGCCAGAAAGCGCAGAGAGAGAGGGAACAGAGAATGTATTGTTGGTTTCTTATGGAATGTGCCTCCTTGAATAGATTATCTAAACTGGTTTCAAGAGCATAATTTTGTTTGAATTGGCATTGATAAAATAAAGGTACTTCAGATTCCTCATAAATGGCCTTTTTGAAATAACGAAACTTTAATCCATGATACCTCACTTTCTTCTAAGTCATCCTAGTATTCTTCCGGAGTCGTTATAGCTGTGGTGTTCCCAGTATATTAGAGAGACAAGGTGGATTTGGACCAACTTCTGTTGGTGAGAGAGAGAGAAGCTCTTGAGCCACACAGAGCTCTTCTTCAACTCTGGAAAGAGCTCTGTGTGGCTCAAAAGCTTTTCTCTGTCTCCAGCAGAAGTTTGTCCAATAAAAGATATTGCCTCACCCACCTTGTCTCTTGAACATACCTCAGGAGGGCAGTTGAGCAAGCTCCATCTGGTGCCAGATCCAACGTTGCGGCTTTATATTGATGTCACTTTCAGCTGTGAGGCTGAACTTTCTCTGCACCACACTGCAGAATTAGTCTGACGGGTGCAGAGTACTTTTCCTATTGTAGTCTTGTGAATATCTTCATGCCTGTAAACATTGGTTGAGTTTTTCTTGCATGAATTATTACAGAAAGTCCAAGGATTCCTTTTTTATTTGATGTATTGAAAAATAGGAAGTTGATATCATTTTGCTTGTAATGGATACACAGTAGATGGTAGGCCCAGGAATAAGACTTTGCTCCTGGGGGAATTCCAAGCCACTGTGCACATGCAGAATTCATGTCCCCTGCAGATTTTTTTTTTCTCCACAGAAAATACATGCTGCTGGAGAGGTGCTGCAGTTATGCCTTTTTGCCCACCAGGTGGTGTGAGAGCAGCCAGCTGACTAGCAGTAGCAGCTGGCTGCTTTCCTCGCAGCACCCTGCCCGCGGAGCCAGGTTAGGAGGCATGGGATATGAGGGGGGACAGACAGCTGCTGGGAGAATCGCAGGCTGGAGTTTAGAAGGGCTAGTGTGGTGGACAGACTGAGGCAGGAACTGAATGGGGTGCAGGGCCACATGGGATAAGGGTGGCTGAGCGTGGGTGCAGAGACACATGGGGATGGAGGGGAAGGGGTTGCAGGGACACATGAGGACGGGGTAGATGTACCTGACTGAATGGAGGGAGGCTAGAGGTCAGTCAGGGTCTGGATGGGGGAGTCTCCCCAACTCCCTAACAACCCCTTCTTCCCCTTCCATACTTCTCCTACCCACACCCAACAACTCTCCAGCTTCACTCCCAGGCTCCTTCCCAGTAATTACTTCCCTCTCCCTTAGCTCCTCCATTACCCTTGACTCGCCCAAGCCTTTACTCTGTTTCTGAGGGGAGTGGGAAATGTTTCTATATTGTAGTTTAAATGAATTATTACTCAGAGTTCTGTATTAATTTGCCTAGTAAGGAATCTACTTGTCAAAGAACATTTTCCTGTATCTTTTTTGTTGTCTGTATTGTTACAGGCATACTTGCTGGCAGGTATTTTGAAATAAATTACCAAAATAATTGAAACTGGTGTGAATATATAGTGTTGTTTTGACAAATAAAATATGCAGAATTTTAAAATATTGAGTGCAGAATTTTTAATTTTTTGGTGTAGAATTCCCCTGGGGTAGTCAGACTGATATATTTATGATGTGTGTTTATGTAATTTGAGCTACAGAATTCCACCCTTTGAATCAGTTTTTTCCAGAAGCCTTTATTTTTTTGGTTGATCAGATAATACAAAACCCTAATATTAAAAGAGTGCTTTCCATGGTGATAAAATGCAAATATCATAGCAAAAGAGCTGGATAAGTTCCTGCTCACTAACCATTACATTGGAGACTTTATTTCAAAATACTTTCATTGTAAAATGCACTATAAAAATAGGGGAGTCCTGAGTGGGACTCCACATCAACTCCATAATGCAGAGAATACACTATGATTAATGTAACCCTAACTTTGTATTAACCTAACTAGTTTTTCAGCATTTATTATATATCTATATCTATTTTTTTTTTTGAAAGAGGAGGAATAAGGAAAGAGGAAATTCCTGCTTTGTGCATGTAGGATGTTGGTATCTTTCCTTGCCCCCTGCTGTTTCTTTCCTCCCCGGAACTGGTGCTTTTATGTAGTTTCACCCCTACTGTGTCACATCTCTTGTCTTGCATATTGCTCAGTTTGCAAGGAGCAAGGCGAATGGAACTCTTCATTTGCCAGATTTTTTTTGTTCTCTCAGGGCTAGAATATGGAGAAGACCAAGAAGAATGAAGGCAAAGCAATTTTAACAAGGGGCTTTCTTAAGCCCTTTAGCACATTACTGGTATCAAGCATCTAGAAAAGAAGCTATTGACAGCTTGTTAAGGACATTTGAACATAAATATTGGTCTGTCATGCAAGAGTTCTTGCTTGCTAATCCTAGAAATTCCCCTGGAAATCTCTCTGTGGGATTTTATCGCTCCACTTAGATGCTGGCTCTTACATAAAATAGTATGATCGAGAAGGTTGTGGCATGGAGCGTCTCACTGTAACTTGGGTAAATATGTCTCTGTGTTCTCACTGAAGGCCTGGTAAGCTCTGGAGCAGCACTGTGGCATGTTGGCTGCTGGTCAACTTCCGTTTGGATTTTTTTGAAGTGGCACTTCAGCTTGGCTTTTGACATCAACTGCAGTACAGAATAGTGATGTAGTGTCGGGAGCAACGTGGGTGTGGTCCTGCTGACAGCTCTGAAACACAAGTTGTTGCAGTTGTCAGCAGCCTAACGTTTATTTATTTACTTGGAATGCATTATACTGGTTATAGAAACCTTAAAGGCAAACAGTGGAACAGAGTCCGGGATCAAATGGTATAGGGGGAGGAGTGATCTGAACCAAACCCTTCCTTGAGAGAGTGGCAAAGATTGGGGCTTGTTCTTTGTCTTTTTCCAGAAGAAGACAGAACTTAACAGAAAACAATTATCCTTTAAAATTTAGTAGAGAATCTCCATCTGTGCTATGGAATACTAAAATAGAGGATATAATTGTATAGATATTGATAGTAATTACTGTGAACCCTCTTTAATTCTAGAGGATTTTTCCTTAATGGGTAGTTTGAGGGTTTCAGTTCTATCCTTACATAGATCAGTCTCTTGCATAGCCACACTGAAGCGAGACAAATTCAGAATCGAAATAAGCTGCATCTGTTTAATAGTGAGGGTAATTAACCATTGGAACAGTTTCTGAAGAGTTATGGTGGGTGCTTTATCACTGGAAATTAAATCAAGATTGGATGTTTTTCTATGAGATATGTGCTCTGCTCTAGATCTAATAGGAATTAATTCAAGGATGTCTTATAGCCTTTATCTATGGAAAAATGCAAACTCTTACACACCCACGCACTTCATGACTTAGAGATTCTTACACAAAATATTTTTAGGGCAAAACCAGGGAAGATACCTGACATCAGACTACAAGTTTAAAGGAGCTGGAAAAAGCGACCAAACTATGAACAGTGGAATTATGTTTCGTCTTTCTGCAGATGAAAACAATGCTTTCATGTTGGAACAGAACTGGAGTTTGGCTTTACAGGAGTCATATCTCCTCTGTGTTTGCCAACAGAGCCAACTGAATGGTTTAACTCTCCCAGAATAGACCTTGGAGGCCTATGTGGTCAGACATTTCACTTACTGGTAATTGTGCTGTGAAATGGCAGTGTCTGATTTTAATCTCTGTGTATAGTTTGTGTTTAGCCCTGTGGATCAGAATACATGTTGTCAGGAAAGTCCCTCAGTATCACTGACAGAAAATGATGTTGAGCAGAAAAAGAAGCAATGTTGATATGGCTTTGGTTTAATTATTTCAGATCTGTCTTGGTTGTCAACCATCAAATTGGTGAAGAAGGGGGTTTGATCAAAAAGGCTTGAGAATAGCAAGAGTCCCTTGTCCGTGGTCTCCACACACATCATTTTGCCACGCTTTGACTGTAATGTAACTTAACCCCTGGTGTAAAAGCTGTCGAGAACTTGCTAGTGGTGAGCTAGTCTTGCTTATCCGTTAGTCTTTTCTGATGCAAAATCAGCTTGATCTGCAAGTTCTTAAAACACTAACCTTTATTAAAATATAATCTGAAGATGTTTTGTCTTGTTCCCTGTTTGTAACTTTGTACTTGCTGTTGTGCTAGGAGGGTCAGAGGTATTTTCCGTATTGTTCTGAAGAACATACTGTTGCATAGATCAAATCTCAAATTTGGAAATCTCCCCCCCCTCCCCCCCCGTCACTAATTAGCTGGGGAAAAATGCAGAGTAGGAGTCTATAATGGAAACTCCCTTTCAAAAATGGCGGGGTCTGGGTAGTCAAATGGAAAGACTTAAACAGAATTAACTAAAACTGACTCTGGTCCCCAACTGGCAAATGCTTATGTAAGTGTTTTTAATGTTAACCATGTAAGTAGCCCATTTAGCTTGAACTGAACTCCATATTAGATTATGGTAACAGGATAAGTAGCGGGGTGTGGGTGTGGGTGATTGCGGGGCTGGGGCATTACCACACTTGAGAGCAGTGCCCCGACTAACATTTTTTCCTCTATTGAGTGACCTTCTGCCATCTTTGTGGTTAATGTTATGACTCATTGTTCCACCCAGCAACTGCAATATTTGTCCTTTTCTCCAACATTTCAAGCACGCTATGGTAAATGATATTGATGTGGTAATGCAAAATTCTTGGAGGAAACTCTAGAAGAAATACATTATTTAAGCCAAGGCAAAAAGAAACCCTCTGATAATTTGTTTGGAATATGTCAGTTCCGAGTTATTGGAATGTGTCACTTAACGCATCAATCTACTTTTTGCTTAAACTGCTTTCTACGTAGGACAGGAAAAGAAATAAGGAAAAAATGCTGTCCTTCCTGGAAGATAAAAATATTAAAATAATTTCTTGTATAAGAGCAGAATACTTGTGCTGCAAAAAATATAAAAAGGTCTAGTGTTTTAAAAAAAAAAAAAAAGAGAGAGATCTTAAAATATAATAGCCCAAATCCTTGGCTGATTTAAATGGCTGTAGCTCCATAGACTTCATTTGGAAGTATACGGACTTACTGTGGCTGAGGAAATGGCCTAGTTTGGCCTATTTCATTTTTAAATGAAAATTTTTAAACTCATGTAGGCTGTTAGTTCAAAACCTGTCTGAAGAGGATTTAGACAATGCCACTAAGGCCATGTCTACACTACGAAAGTACTCCTATTTTACAGAAGTCCATTTTTGGGAACAGATTGTATAGTCGAGTGCATGAGTCCACACTAAGCACATTAATTCGGCGGTGTGCGTCCACACTACTGTGGCAAGCGTTGACATTCCGAGTGGAGCACTGTGGGTAGCAATCCCACAGTCCCTGCTGCCCATTGGAATTCTGGGCTGAGCTCTCAGTGCTGATGGGGCCAAAAATTTGATGCGGGTGGTTATGGGTAAATGTAGTCAGTCAGCCCTCTCTCCCTCCATGAAAGCAACAGCAGACAATCATTTCATGCTCTTTTTCCCTGGATTGCCCGAGCAGACGCCATAGCATGGCAAGCATGGAGTCCGTTCAGCTCACCGCAGCAGTTTTGACCATTGTAAACACCTCATGCATTATCGTGCAGTTTATGCAGAACCAGCACCTGAAAAACCAGGTGAGAAGGCGACGGCAGCGCGGTGATGAGGACATGAACACAGATTTCTCTAAAACCGCGGTCCCCAGCAATTTGGAGATCATGGTGTTGCTGAGGCAGGCTCATGCCATGGAATGCCGATTCTGGGCCCGGGAAACAAGCAGAGACTGGTGGGACCGCATAGTGTTGCAGGTTTCGGATGATTCCCTGTGGCTGTGAAACGTTCGCATGCGTAAGGGCACTTTCATGGAACTTTGTGACTTGCTTTTCCCTGCCCTGAAGCGCAAGAATACCAAGATGAGAGCAGCCCTCACAGTTCACAAGCGAGTGGCAATAGCCCTGGGGAAGCTTGCACCACCAGTCAGCTACCTGTCAGTCGGTAATCAATTTGAAGTGGGCAAATCTACTGTGGGATTTACTGCTGTTGCTGCTATCAAGAGTAGTGACTCTGGGAAATGTGCAGGTCATACTAGATGACTGCTGCAATGGGATTCTCTAACTGTGGTGGGGCTATAGACGGAACTCCTATCCCTATCTTGGGGCCAGACCACCAGGGCAGCCAGTACATAAATTACAAGGGGTACTTTCCAATGGTGCTGCAAGCACTGGTGGATCACACGGGACGTTTCACCAACATCAACATGGGATGGCCGGGAAAGGTTCATGATGCTCGCGTCTTCAGGAACTCTGGTCTGTTTAAACGGCTGCAGGAAGGGATTTACTTCCCAGACCAGAAAATAACTGTTGGGTATGTTGAAATGCCTATAGTTATCTTTGGGGACCCAGCCTACCCCTTAATGCCCTGGCTCATGAAGCCGTACACAGGCACCCTGGACAGTAGTCATGAGCTGTTCAACTATAGGCTGAGCAAGTGCAGAATGGTGGTAGAGTGTGCATTTGGATGTTTAAAGGGTCGCTGGTGAAGTTTACCAACTTGCTCAAACCTCAGAGAAACCAGTATTCCCATTGTTATTGCTGCTTGCTGTGTACTTCACAATCTCTGTGAGAGTAAGGGGGAGATGTTTATGGCAGGGTGAGATGTTGAGGCAAATTGCCTGGCCACTGAATACGTGCAGCCGGACACCAGGGTGGTTAGAGCACATCAGAGAAGCTTTGAAAACCAGTTTCATGACTGGCCAGAGCACTGTGTGACACTTCTGTTTGTTTCTCCTTGATGAAAACCCGCAATAGCTCCCGGAGGCCAATACCTTCGAACTGCGTCCACACTAACCCTAATTCGAAACGGCGATGTTGATTTCAGCGCTAATCCCCTCGTTGGGGAGGAGTACAGAAATTGGTTTTAAGAGCCCTTTATGTCAGGGAAAAAATGGCTTCGTTGTGTGAACGGGTGCAGGGTTAATTCTATTTAACACTGCTAAATCCGACATAAACTCGTAGTGTAGACCAGGCCTAAGTTACAGTAGAAATATATCTGTGGTATAGACACATGATTGGCCACCCACCTTGCTCCAAAATTCATCTCTGTAGAGTCAAATGAAGAATAAGCAGGGTCTATAACTCTATATGAGTGTGAGAGAGAAAAACACCAAGCTGGTTGAAGCTGGTATTCAGTTTGTACGCAGCCTAGCTCATGGAAACTAGGTAAGGAAAAACCAATCTCTTTCCTATCCAATTTCTAGTACTGCAAGATACTCTCCGCCTGCCGCTGTCACTTGTGAGAAGAGATGCATTTTATTACAAGCATCTGAATGAGTTGGTGTTTGTAGAACTGACTTTAAATAACCAATTAGTTGGAGAATTTGTTTTTTAACTTGTTTTCAGAACAGTTAACTTTAAAAACGTTTTACTACCGGTGATTTTTTTACAATAATTAGGACATTTTGTTGGTTTATCATACATAAGTCTGGTTTAAAACACTGATCCTTCAATCAGTATGCAAGGAGACTCACTGACTTCAGCGGTGCTCCATGTGGAGCACAAGGGGCTTACCAGGTGGATCGGATTGTAGGATCAGAAACCAAGGTTGCCACTAGGTCCAATTGAACGTGGGTTGGAATATCACATGTTCCAAAATGCAATGAATGGAATATAGAGATAGCATTTTGACTCACATTTGTTTCAAGGAATATAGTTCTGAGTTTTTTGTGCAGATAGAAAAATGAAGTCCATGTTTGCTAGTAAAGAGCTATTGCAACCCTCTACAGTCTACATCCTAAATTAAATTGGAAATGCACTCTACTGCAGTTGACTTTTCTGAGGCGTTACTTTCTCTTTAGTTAATACTTAGCACAATTCGTTGTTAAGATATCAAGCAGTTGGTAGGGAGGTATTTTCTGAACTGTGAATTAACTCTGTTTCCTTGTGAAATACTGGTTTTATGTTTTATAAACGCACACAAATCTTTTCTTTGGTTTCAACTGAGGTGAAAAATAGTCTTAATGTTTACTGTAGTGACTTGCTCCTACAGATAGCCTTAATCTCATATGCTGCTTTATGGAAAAAAGTTGTTTTTTTAGTCAAAAACACTTCCCCTGATTTTTTTTTTACAAGTCATTTCACATTTCTACTTCACCTGAGGTTGTAGCTAAATACATTTCATAAGTGTCCTATGTAGGATTTCTTCAGTGTAATGATTGAAAGCAGATGTTCTTTCACACAAGGCTAAGGAGTTTGACTGGGCCACAGCAGATGCAATAAATCCATATGATGGACTTGGGAGTGTTGCCATTTGTAGTTATAGGCATAGGTTATAACCAGTTCTCTACCCCGTCCCCCCGTTATTTCCTCAGTGCTTCTTGTATCTAAACAAAAAGGGACCCACCATAATGACTTTTGGGAAGGTTAGCATGCACATATTTTTCTAATTTTCCAGTGCCTTTTAAAAAAGCATTTTGTACAAGTCTGGTTTCTCTTTCAAGGAATCAGGAAGGAAACTAGTTAATTTTCTGCCCATTAACACTACCATTCTATAAATTATTATGGCAGAGTGTGAGATCATCATGAGAACTTTGGATAGCATTGTTTTAGTGGCACAACAGAGTATTTGAGTTGAGGAATAGAGCCAAGCTGGAAACAGCTTTCCTGTTTGAATATTTTCAAGAGTTCTGGATTTTTTTCTGCATCTCAAATAGGACAGTGTCAATATCTAAAATATTCACCAACCAAACACTCTGAACAATTTTCTATTTTGACCTTTGTTCTTTAAAGATTTTTTTAAAGTCTAAATAACGTAAACTTCATAATGACAAGTTTTGTAACCCGAACACCAAAATTTTGTGTTTTGACCATTTTGAAAGTTTTTTTTGACACTTTTTTTTCCAGTTGGAAATTAATCAAACCAGACCCTGTTTCAATTAATCTGTATTTTTATTTAAAAATTATTTGTAAAAGTTCCTGACCAACTCTAGTGAGGAACATAAATGTAATGGAAACTTGGAGCTAAAGTATTTAAAGAGACAGGTGCTATTTTTCTGGTTCAAATGCTTTCTCCCCAACCACAAAGCTTGAAAACTACATATTCTCTATCTTTTTGAGGAGCATATTCTGTACATTGGTTTGCAGAGGAAAAACATTAGTTGTCATGTGGATTAATCAATTGATGTCCAACACTGAGAGAATAACTAAATTTCTACCTTCCATTTGAATCTTTTCCCTTTTTAACTAGGTCTAACTTGCTTTCTGAATCTCAGTTTGGGAGTTTCCTGTAATTCAGCCATGAACTTAAATTTATGGTAGAATTGGTCTCCCTTCAATAAAAAAGTGTGTTTTGAAGCACAGAAAATCCTTGAGTTTTACTTGGTTTGGCTAGCACGTGACATTCATTGTTACTACTGATATTATTCAGATCATATACTGCCTCTTGACCATTAGTGCTGCCTGGGTGAATCAGAAGAAAGATCATCAGCCAAAAAAATATTGATGAAAAATTAACTTGTGGCTTTGATTTGTAGCTTGATTATTGGAAAACTGTAAAGTAGCTAGCTATATTATGTTAAATCCCCCTCCCTAACCTCAGTCAAACTGGCAGGGAAAACTTATTTAACAGTACATGACTGGTCTGGTGGTGATAATCACAAAGCTGTTATCAGTTGCCATCAAAAGCTGGTGGTGGTGGTAGCAGTAATAAAAAGTTATGTTAATTTGATGAGGCTTGATGTCTTTTAACCCTTTTAAATTGGATTCAGGGTAGACTACTCTATGCTTTCTTACCTACATTTTATCTTCACTTTTAGTAGAGTTTGATGTACAGATTATTTTTAATTATACTCATGAGATTTCTTCCACTCCCCTGCCTGCCAAGGATAGGCCCAGTACAGTCAAATGCACAGAGGGCTTTCATAGCCATTGAATGAAGTGATATTGATCCTCTGTCATGTTGATTTTGGTCTCTTTTTAAAGGTTACTGAAATCTTGTAGCTGGTGAAGTGCAGGTGCAGAGTTTAAAATGACTCTAAAAGCCACTTTAAATTCTGCATCTGCATGGCTGTGAGAGTTCAGGAATCATTCTTGGAACAGAAATGCATTTCTTACTGTTGTGATGGTCCTGATGTACTGTAGTATTCTGGTGCCACCTGAGGACGAAAGTATTCTGGCTTTTTACAGTATAATTTGAAAAATTTGCTACAGCTTCTATGGGAAGAATACTGGATATCTTTTAAGTCCCTTCGTGTGGTAGACAGAATTCTTTCTTCAGAAAATCTAGATGAAGGTTTGTTGTGTAAACACTTTCCAGACTTTGAAATCTGTTTAATAGATTTTGCATAAGACACAGTGTTGCAAACTAAAAACATGTGTAAATTTATAATTAGAGTCTTGTAAATATCATGAAGCATGACTCATTATTTTCTGGTTTTAGGTGCTGGATAAATGTAATTGGTAACCATTGAAATGAGAGACTGGATGCTTTTTTCAGTGCTTTTACTGAGGGATTTTTTGAAATTCAATTTCAGACTGACTCCAAATTTCCAAAAACTGTTTTAGCTAAAAGTGGTTCATTTGATAACTTCATAGACAAAAACGTTGTTCCTTCCAGGATATGATATGGTACTTGTAATATTTCCCTGCCTCCACTTGTTAGATCATAACTTGTTCTATGCTGTGATTATTTTCTTTTCGGGATGTTTTATTTCACAAGAATCCAGGGCTGATTCCCAAGTCCCATTATTTAGGGGATAGTAGGTATTCTAGGGCTCCTGGATATCATGAGTTGAAAAGCAAAATCTTCCAGGAGTCCAGGAACTAGTTAGATCCCTGGAAAATCTTGGATTGTAAGAGTTTTAAAAAGTAAAATTGGGCTACTGTGTCTTTATTTTGTGTGATTTTTATATAAAGGATGAAAACTCTCCAATCTGCTGCTGTTCCACTACATAACATTGGATAACTTTGTATGTATTTTAGCCTTTCTGACAATAATTTGGGGTAATTAGATTGTTGGGGTGGCAAATTCTGCCCCCCCCCATCCCCCTGTAGTGCCAGAGCTGCAAGAATCAAATATAATAGCTAAATATATGGCTTCCAATCCTTAGATGTGGTGTTGGGCTCTTCTTGTGAAACTAATAGTAGCATATGAAACTAGTAATTCCAGAACTGTATTTGTAACTTGTTTTCAACAGGAGACTTCAAAGACTTTTTTTATTATTTTTATTATATATAATCTGTCAGGAATGTTGGTTAACCTGCAGAAAACTTTTTATTTATTTTTTTTGGAATGAGGTTTGTTATATCCAGTGGTTCCAAAAGGGCTCATTTTTAAGACTCTTGGTCTTGATTGATAAAAATGAACCGGTTGAATGAATTCTACCCAAACCTGGGGCAGTAAACTAGAAATGATAGCATTTGTGCCAATTCTAATGCTAGCTGGTGAGTGACCCAACACTTCAATATGAAGTGGGGCTGTAGTAGTGAATGTCTTGCTCATTTACAGGGTTCCAAATATTGTAGTAATACTCTTAATGAAATAGTATTTAAATATCTTTTCAGCTTATAGGGAGGGTAGGAATCCGTGAATAGTCTGAACATTGTATTTACCACTGTCTCTAATCTAATGTTTCCATAATTAGAAATGGGCTAAAATGTGAACCTTTAGTATGAACCTCTTCGAATTTCAGGGGGACTTAGATTCTCATCCCTGGATCTGAGTCTGCACCTATAGTTTTGGACCTAAAACTAGAAGGGGTCTCTTTGCAAGATCAGATGTGGTCAACATTTCTCAAGAACAGCTGTTGTTTTGAGACTGTCCTCATCCCATTCTATAATCTCTCAAGAACTGCTGATATTGTGGACCTCTTTTGCCTTTTTTGAAGAAAACTTGTGAACATTTAATTGCTAAAGCTGCTGAATAATTTCTTATATCAGAATAGTTCCATTGCACTCAGAAGAGACTGTGTATAGGTGCATCAAATTAATTTCATGCTTAAGTGTTTCCAGAATCTCAGGGTTAAATGACCTTTTTTTGTAAGTGAGCATCATATTTGTGAAACTCAAACCCAGAGATTAGTAAATTCAAGATTTGAAGGTAGGTGTGTGTGTGTGCATGAGCGGGGGCCCATTAGTCAGGAGAAGCTGGAATAGGAGTAATTTGAAACCTGCTTCTGGATTATATTAAAACAAATAAAGTGCTTTGGATGTGCACAGGTTATGCGCCAAAATTCTGCCAGATGCTGTCTGTAAGTGGATGTGACTCCCATGGAAGTGTTTTGGCTCAAGTTCAGCAATGATTTAAATGGTGGCAAAAGTTACGCATTCGTTGTCAATTGCCCATAAAACAGGTGATGGAAGTAGAGTGTCTCTTGCACAGACCTGGCATTCAGATGGGTAGGAGAATGGGGAACTCAAATGTTGATGGGGCAGAACTAAGGTGTAGCGGAAAAAGCAAGTAAAATGGGGTATAAATGAAAAGAGTAAGCAGCTCACTTCCTTTGCCTTGTCACACTCACACACCACTCAGTATAATAAGAGTTGCCCATGCTTATGCCACAGCAAAATGTGACTCTCAGAGAACACTACAGCAGTTAAATGTACTTACTTTGCATGCTCACTGCATACAAAACGTGTTCGACTTATTCTACTTTGCCACATAGCACATTCTGACCAGTTTATACTTTCACCACCATTTACATTGCTGCTCAGTTTGGGACCCGCTGTTTCTTCACTGAGTTACTGTCCCTATGGGTGCTCCACTATATGATGTGCATGCACCCATGTACTCTTGATCGGAGACTTTCATTAGCAGTGTCTGCACCTGTGCACTATACAAGCTTTTGCTGCAGTGTGAGAGCATATAGGGAGGGGTAGATCTATAGCTGTTCCCATTTTCTGCTCAACACGGAGCATTTTGGTGTCCACTGCTTCTCTAGAAGCATCTGTTCTTCTGTACTTGTTTGTTTTGTTTTATTTCAGTTTAGGGTTTTTTGTTAATTTTTACACACAGCGTTGAGCTTTCTTATTGTCTGTCTGCAGCATTCCCTGCTCGGGATATGATAAAGACCCAGAGTTTCACACCCTGTGACCCACCACAGGTCTTTCCCCCTCAGTGGCAGACACTCCAGCTGCCTTGGGTGCCCCAGAGAGTCATGTATCCCTTCAAAGTGCAAGGTCTCAATAGGATTCAAAAGCAGATCTTGCAAGCTGAGGAAGGATAGATTGGAGCTCCTCCTAATGGAGTGCTCCTTGAGGCCAGTGGGGTCTGAATCCTGCCCCCTCCCACCGGTACAGCAGCCTCAGCTTCTCAGGTCTCACCAGTGACTTCCAAAGCTCCTGCGGCAGCTTGGGAAATGAAGCATTTAAAGAAGAGAGAGCCTTATTCCTCAGAGAGTGACACCCCCCTTCTTCTAGAAAGTCGCCTCTTCAAGCTGGACTCCAGAAGACCTCACATTCTCTTAAGGGTACTACTGAGGTTCCAGCAGACCTTGGTACTGAAGTGATGGTACTGCCTGCCAAGACTACCCGTTCTGAGAGGCCTTCCAGTAAACAGCACTGAGAGGCACCATCGTGGTAATGGACATATCAGAACCAAACCAATGCCCTGGGCATTCCATAGAGGAGCAACTGAAGGACGCTTTACCTTACCCACCACCACAGTGGGTCTACTGGAACCCTTGGGCTCCCTAATGGGACCAGTTTTATAAGATATCCTCTTGCAAGAGACCTTGCCCAGAGCACCTGCTGGTACCACAGCAGCCAACAGTCCCACAAGTTCAGCAACCAGTACCACTCTTTTACCCTGTCCAGGAGGAGACTCAGGAGGAACAAGAGCCAGTAGCTGAGGACCAGACACACCCTTCATATAAACCCTCATCCTTCCTCGATGAGGCAATGATGCTATCACCTCCTTGCTATGCTGATTATTTCAGGGCCTTGTAGGACTAAAAGAAATGACTGGCTCAGTCTCTCCAAACTCTATTGGAGGAAGTTCAGGAGACTCAACGTTCTCCAGTGAACATTCTGCATTCTACCCCCCACCAGGGCAAGGTCACCTTGCCTTTATTGAGGCATTGTCATCAGCCTGTACTGTGTGGCAGATAAAATATTACATTCCAGCTAGGGACTGGGATGTGTTTTCCTTCCATCCCCAGCTCCTTGGTGGTGGATGTGGTTAACAAGACAAACTGTCAAGCTTGTTCCAGGTCCACCCCCTCAGATAAAGAGTCATAGCGTTTAGACCTTTTGGATCGGAGGAGCTATTTGTCTGCTGCTCTTCAGTTTCGGGTGATGAACTGTCAGGCAAAATATGATTCCAACCATTATTCTAAGTTCACTCCATTTTACTGAACACCTGCCATAAGCTCTAAGGGAGCAACTATGACCTGCCAAAATGAGGGCTCGATTGATTACTAAAGCTTTCCTCCAGTGCTTCCTCGATGCTGCTGACATGGCCTCCTGGTCAATGACAACTGCAATAGTTATGCAATGAGGCTCTTGGCTCCAATCTCCTGGCGTCCCCAGGGGAGTTCAGAATACTGTTGAAGACAGTCTTTGAAGGGCTGAAGCTCTTCAGTGATAACATTGACTTGCTCCACTCCCTCAAAGACTCCAGGGCAATGCTCTGGTTGCTGGGGATTTATACACCTGGAACAAAGAAGCACTTCAGCAAATCACGGACAGCTCAATGCTTTTGACCCTTTCAGTACCAAATGTATCATGCTTTTTCAAAACCTATAGAGCCCTCTAGGAAAAAGATCCAGATCTCAGTAGAGGGGAGCATCTTCTCTACGCAGTTTTGACAGCTTAATCAAGGGTCACAAATCACACCCTTCTCTAGATCCCATGCTGCATGAACCCTCCCTTCAGGAATGGTCTCTCTTCCATCTTCTATCTGCTTGGGAACTCATCACCTCAGATAGTTGGATATGGGAGGTAGTTTCCATGGAATACTCTATCCAATTACACTCGATTCCTCCTCTGTCCTGTCCCTCTTAATGGATCTCTCTCTCTGCTAAAACAGGCAATCCAGTCCCTCCAGTGTCTGGGTGCAGTTGAGCCAGTTCTCCCGGAATTTGTTGGAAGAGGGTTCTATTCCAACTATTTCCTGGTTCCCAAAAGAAACTGAGGTTGGAAGCCCATCTTTGACATCAAGAACCTGAGTACCTATATCCTAGCACTTCCGGATGGTGATTGTCAACCATAATCATATCCTCAGATACAAGTAACTGATTTGTCTCCCTCTACCTCCAAGAGGCACAATTTTCACATCATTATGCACCCATCCCACAGATGTTTCCAATGCTTTTGTTGTTGGCACAGAACACTACCAATATTGTGTCCCCCCTTTTGATTTTTCCACTGCTTCAAGAAGATCCTTTCTATCGCTGCAGCTCGCCTACATCAATGGGGCACAAGTCTTCCTTTATCTGGATGACTGCCTCGTCTGGGGGGCGTCACTCCATTCTGGAGGTCCAATCAGAAGGCCCCTGGCCTGATTTCAATCCCTGGGTCTGCACCTAAACCTGCAAAGGTCGACCCTAGCACTGGTGCAGTGTACCAGTTTAATTGGCGCTGTTAAATTTGTGCACAAGAACTAAGGGGAATCATTTTATATCTTTATTGCAGTTGCTCTGCACATATGGTTCACGGAGTCTTTGTAAGTTTCTTTCCTGGATGAATCTCACTGCTTTGGGTTTAAGGGTGTGTGTGTGTGTGTGTGTGTTAAGTGATTAAAACATCTGGTATCAACTTCATTTGAAAAAAAGAAAAAACAAATTTAAAAAAGTCCTTAGCTGCATATTGCCATTAGCAGTAAATGATTACCAACTGTATAAACACAAAAGGTTTCTGAAATGTCTGAGTTTAGCATATGTCCCAATGTGCAGCATATCTTCAAGTCTCTGGGCTCTGAGTGCTGAAACTGTTGTTTGAGTTGCTTGGACGCGGTGTCTATGTAATACCTGATTTGAACAGAAACATTCACACTAATTGTATTGTTTTCAATTTTTAAAAAATCATCTTTGATTAACATGGATTTTGAGGTTATCTTAAGTGCTGACGCACCAGACATCCGCATAGTGATGACAGGTCTTTGGCCAAACGTGCAGTCTATCTTCTAATACTTGCCATGATTTGAAATATAAAAGGTTGTTGGTTTATTTAAAAGAAAAAAATCTTAATGATTAAATATTGCAGTGATTGATGCAGTTTAGTAAGAGACGACATGTACTCAATGCTTTTTTTGCCTCTATCTTCACTAACAAGGTCAGCTCCCAGACTGCTGCGCTGGGCATCACAAAATGGGGAAGAGATGGCCAGCCCTCTGTGGAGATAGAGGTGGTTAGGGACTATTTAGAAAAGCTGGACGTGCACAAGTCCATGGGGCCGGACGAGTTGCATCCGAGAGTGCTGAAGGAACTGGCGGCTGTGATTGCAGAGCCATTGGCCATTATCTTTGAAAACTCGTGGCGAACGGGGGAAGTCCCGGATGACCGGAAAAAGGCTAATGTAGTGCCCGCCTTTAAAAAAGGGAAGAAGGAGGATCGTGGGACCTACAGGCCAGTCAGCCTCACCTCAGTCCCTGGAAAAATCATGGAGCAGGTCCTCAAAGAATCAATCCTGAAGCCCTTGCATGAGAGGAAAGTGATCAGGAACAGCCAGCATGGATTCACCAAGGGAAGGTCATGCCTGACTAATCTAATCGCCTTTTACGATGAGATTACTGGTTCTGTGGATGAAGGGAAAGCAGTGGATGTATTGTTTCTTGACTTTAGCAAAGCTTTTGACACGGTCTCCCACAGTATTCTTGTCAGCAAGTTAAGGAAGTATGGGCTGGATGAATGCACTATAAGGTGGGTAGAAAGTTGGCTAGATTGTCGGGCTCAACGGGTAGTGATCAATGGCTCCATGTCTAGTTGGCAGCCGGTGTCAAGTGGAGTGCCCCAGGGGTCGGTCCTTGGGCCGGTTTTGTTCAATATCTTCATAAATGATCTGGAGGATGGTGTGGATTGCACTCTCAGCAAATTTGTGGATGATACTAAACTGGGAGGAGTGGTAGATACGCTGGAGGGGAGGGATAGGATACAGAAGGACCTAGACAAATTGGAGGATTGGGCCAAAAGAAATCTGATGAGGTTCAATAAGGATAAGTGCAGGGTCCTGCACTTAGGACGGAAGAACCCAATGCACAGCTACAGACTAGGGGCCGAATGGCTAGGCAGCAGTTCTGCGGAAAAGGACCTAGGGGTGACAGTGGATGAGAAGCTGGATATGAGTCAGCAGTGTGCCCTTGTTGCCAAGAAGGCCAATGGCATTTTGGGATGTATAAGTAGGGGCATAGCGAGCAGATCGAGGGATGTGATCGTTCCCCTCTATTCGACATTGGTGAGGCCTCATCTGGAGTACTGTGTCCAGTTTTGGGCCCCACACTACAAGAAGGATGTGGATAAATTGGAGAGAGTCCAGCGAAGGGCAACAAAAATGATTAGGGGTCTGGAACACATGACTTATGAGGAGAGGCTGAGGGAGCTGGGATTGTTTAGTCTGCAGAAGAGAAGAATGAGGGGGGATTTGATAGCTGCTTTCAACTACCTGAAAGGGGGTTCCAAAGAGGATGGCTCTAGACTGTTCTCAATGGTAGCAGATGACAGAACGAGGAGTAATGGTCTCAAGTTGCAGGGGGGGAGGTTTAGATTGGATATTAGGAAAAACTTTTTCACTATGAGGGTGGTGAAACAGTGGAATGCGTTACCTAGGGAGGTGGTAGAATCTCCTTCCTTAGAAGTTTTTAAGGTCAGGCTTGACAAAGCCCTGGCTGGGATGATTTAACTGGGATTTGGTCCTGCTTCAAGCAGGGGGTTGGACTAGATGACCTTCTGGGGTTCCTTCCAACCCTGATATTCTATGATTCTATGACATTTCCCAGTCTGAATGTCCTCTTACCCACTATCTGGAAGAGCTTTTTCCTGCTTTTAAATACAGCATAAAAAGAAGCAGAAGGAGGCCTTGAAGTATAGTTATGTAGGTTCATCCTCCTAATAACAGGGCATTTGCAACAGCAGTCACGCTGTATCTGCAGTGCACACCTGCTGGCTTTCATTTAATTTTTACCTGCAGAGAAGTGGAAGAAAAGCAGGTGACTGGCCAAGATGCTCAGCTGGAGTGAAGCATACGTTGCCTGTTGAGCTGGCCTTGGTGCAGGGTCAGATCCTGCTGGCTGGGTGGAGGGGGCAGGTGTGCTGCAGAGGCCCAGGGAACAGACAGCCAATTGGAAACCCTGAAAAAGATCCCAGTTTTGAAAGAAAGGGAGAAAAAACCCATCAGGAAAAGGGCATAGTTGTCCATATTTTAAAATACTTTCCTGGCCCAGTTCTGCAAAGAAGCCATGGCTCTGGGAACTGCTGGGTCATGTGCACTTCCTTGGGAAGGTAGGTGCTTCAACCCCAACAAGGAAGGGGGAGAAGTCGAGACTCCCATGTGCCTCTGTGAATCTGCTTTGCTCCGGTCCCTTCTGCAATCCTTGCCCCCTGAGCACTGTGCTCCCTCTACTCTAGTAAAACAACTAAGGACCCCTGCTGAGTCAAGTGTTGCCAGCTGTCCTCATGGAGAGGAGACACTAGTTTTCCTTCTACTTGCTTGGAGAGGAGCTATACAACTGGGACACAGGGGAGAGGCTGTCTCTGGAAGATGAGGCTCCTGGTATGGGAATCGTAGGACTCGCTTGAACCCCCAGCCCCGAAAAGTCTTCTGGTCCCTTTCTGCTTGTGTGTGTTTAGTTTCTTATTGTAAACACCATCCCTTGGAGTAAAGACCTTTGTGACTGCAACTTGTCTTTCTAAACCAGAGGTGGGCAAACTGCGGCCCCCGGGCCACATCCGGGCCGCGGGACTGTCCTGCCCAGCCCTTGTGCTCTCGGCTGGGGAGGCTAGTCCCCGGCCCCTCCCCCACTGTCCCCTCTTCCCCCGCAGCCTCAGCTTGTTGCGCTGCCAGCGCTCTGGGTGGCGGGGCTGTGAGAGCTGCTGGCCTGTCCCGGTGCTCTAGACTGCGCAGCAGCATGGCTGGCCCTGGCTGGGTGGCACAGTTGCCCGTCCTGGTGCTCTGAGCGGCATGGTAAGGGGGTGAGGAGTGGTGGGGGCTGGGGTTTTGGATAGGGGCAGGGGATCCCGGGGGGCAGACAGGGAGCGGGGGTGGCTGGGTGGGGAGGAGTTTCGGGGGAGGGGGTGGTCAGGGGATGGGGAACGGAGGAGGGGGAGTTGGATAGGTGTGGGAGGCCCAGGGGGCCTGTCAGGGAGTGGGGGTCTGGATAGGGGGCGGAGCAGTCAGGGGATAGGGGGTTGGATAGGGGGCAGGGAACAAGGAGCAGGGGGGGTTGGATAAGGGGTGGGGATTCACAGGGGGGGCAGTCAAGGGGTGGGAAGTGGGAGGGGGTGGATAGGGGGTGGGGGCTAGGCTGTTTGGGGAGGCACAGCCTTCTCTACCCGGCCCGCCATACAGTTTTGGAACCCTGATGTGGCCCTCAGGCCAAAAAGTTTGCCCACCTCTGTTCTAAACCCTTCTACCTGCTTTCAGGGTCCAGGTGTTCAATGTATCCAACAACAAAACTGTGGCCAAATAGGAATTCACTTCATCTGGGTTTTACAGGCCGAGTTTAAGAATTTTTCCATTTCAACTTCCACATACTCAACTGCCAGAAATTACTTACAAGCTGGCACCATAGCTTGTTGCTTCTGCCCTTGTGTTGGAGTTGGTGTTGGTAAATTGTCAGCAATGCTAGCTAGAGACTGAAAGCATGTGCAACTCCTCTTGCTCTACATTACACATGATTTTAATAAATATAGAAGTGCTAAGATGGCTACCTACTTAGATGCTGTATGCAACAATTTAGTGTATTTGAGCACGAGTGTTTTATTTTTAATCTCTTAAACTGATGGCTTAGCTGTTAGGAGATTTACCCTGCTTTCTTCGAAGAATGATTTAGTATTCTTGTCTCTTCAGCTGTAGCCTTGGTATTTGACTCATGTCACAATCATGTAAGCCATATCTCTTGTATTTTTACTGCATGTTTATGGGATTTAAAACAATCTCTTGCACTACATATTATGTGTGCATTTTGGTAGTGTAGCAAACTGGAGATTTGCTGGTTTGGAGACATTAAGAAGCAGCTGGCTATACAGTGACATCAGAGAAGCACGTAAGCCAGGAAAATGTTACACCAATGACTGAATTAAAGATGTTCCTACAATTTACTATTCTGATGGGAGAAACAGTTCCTCCATCTAGGAAAGAAAATTGCAGCATTGCTGTTGCTTTTTTATCTAAAGTCCTAATAGTCTTAAATAGTGGTGGAAAGGGATTTAGTTTCTGTACATTCTCAACAGAACTATTTTTCTGGCTGTAGGTGGTGTATACTGCATAACAGCGTCTGCAGGCAAACATCTTTCAACAGGGAAATTTAAATAAACTTCAGTTTGTAACCTCTCTTTTCCCCTAGATTTAAATCTTGATACTCTCTAGTTTCAGATTGACCCAAATACTTCGGTTCTCTTCTGAGAAGTAAACTTACTGTAAAAAACAGCACAACCTTCATCACACTACTCCATCATGATCTAGTTTTTAAAACCATCAATAGAAATTGATGAAGTCTGGTATTTTCTTTGTATGTTCCTTGTAAATAAACAAGATCACATCAAAGTCCTGTCTCTCCAAACACCAAAGGAACCAACAACAAACGGAGCAATTTCTAGCGGAGCAATTTCTTAGTTTACAGCCCCCAAACCTGTTTAGCTAACACCAGACCCAAAAGCTCTCTTGCTTTTTTCCCCCTGGAGTCACACTGTGCTTAGGCTATTGCTTGGATTTCTTGTCCCCTCCCCCCTTCTTGTCTGTCTTCAGCTTCTGTGTGTTCTTTCTTCTCTCACACCCCCTCTACCTACCCAAAACATCTGCTATTAAAATCTGTAACCATTTCATTAGTTCTGCTTTTCTTTCCAAAACTGAGTCAGGACAGGACCAAATTAACTTAGATCCAAAACAGAGTTGCTTCCGTAAAGGCAGCAACAAGCTTTCTTCTTTGTCTTCCAAAATTAGCGGTAAAGATTTCCACCCAACACTCTGCCAGAGAGAATACAGCTCATAAACTTACTAGTAGTTTTATCATACTACCATCATTTCTGAGAAAATAACTGGTGAAAAACAGTGGTGCTCTTTGGTTACCCTAACCATAAATAACAGTTCAACAGCTTGCATAGTCTGGCTGAGAGCAAAGTTTCTGGAAGTGGCTCTGTGACCATCCGTTTCTTCTTAGCATGTGCGTAACATGCCTCAGGTGGCACGTGACCAGGATTCATCACCGAATTTGGTTCACTGGTTGGATCATTAGCTTGCCTGAGCTGGGTACAGGGAGTACGACATGAACACTGATCCAGGCCTCTCACAGTCAGCAATTCATTCAAACTCTGTGCCTCAGTTTCACTATCTGCAAAATGGAGATAATACTTATTCAAAAACAGAGCTTTTCAAAGAAGTTTATGAAAATATCTATTTTGCCAATATTTTGAAAAATGAAGCATTTTGCTTTTTCCCCAAAAAATGGTGTTAAAGATTGCAAAAAATGAGTGAGGTGAGTTGAAAGTGAAAAACAAATTAGGATAAAATCCCATTTTCTTCCATGAAGTATTTTTATAAACTTTTTTTCTCCCTGAAGTGAGTGAGGAAGAATGTGTTTGTGTATATTTTTATTTTTTAAAATCTTCCTCTATGTGAAAGGTAACACTGTTTGTTTGTTTGTTTTTCCAGTGGGTAAATGTATAAACCTACTTTTCATACCTTGTGTTTTCCAACTGGCAAAAGTTGTAAAAGAATTTCTAAATATGGGAACAATAAACTGTGTGTGCGAGTGAGGAAAATCCCAAATGGAGAACTTTGAATGAAGATTTTTCCCTATGAAAATTCCTATTTTTCCAACTTGCTCTCTAAGTCTTGGTAAATCACTTAAAGATTCTTGGTTGGAATGCCCTACAGAAATACAAGCAATATGTAAATTCAGCATTGCCCCCTACCCATTATCAGATAATCATGCCAGAAATACAGGCTGCCTCTTATATAGTCTAAGACTCAGTTAAATGGGCAGTACAAGAGTTTTTAGTGAAGATATGTGCAAGCATGGGATATGAGGAGTTTGATGTTATTGACATAAACTGTGACCGTATAGATCATTGTTGCAACCACTGTTATATATTTGCAGCAAATATTGTACAAAGGTTGTCTCATGAGGTGTCTATAAAAAGGTTATAATTTGCTGGTTATGATTATGCTATCGGTAGGTGTGTATCATTTTTGTAGTTGAAATTATGAATATTGGCTATGTACTTGTATCTCAGTGTGTTTGATTCTAAGTAGCATTAGTGAAGCATTTGGTCAGCTTCTTGAGAAAGGAATTTGCAGATTAAGTGCCCAATCAAGAAACACTTAACTGACAATGGACCTTGGAAGACTCCAATCCACATATGAGGAGTCTTCCTGGGATGTTCAAGGTAGCATGTGAGCAATGGCTGCCGCCTGCAAACGGAGTCATTCATGGACATGTGACTTGGCCAGGTGGCTACAAACTCCATCTTGTTGCTGTGATTTTGCGTAGGAGAACAAAGGGGTTTCCGCCCACAAGAGAGAGCATATAAAAAGTCCTGGAAACCCCTCCATTTTGTCTTCAGTCCTGTTTCTTACCTCTGGAGGAACTTTGCTACAAACTGAAGCTCTGAACAAAGGTCTGAATGACCCATCCAAGCTGTGGATGTACTCCAGAGACTTGATTTAAGCCTGCAGTTTATTTCATCACTGCTACAAGCCTGAACCAAGAACTTTGCCATTATTGTATGTAATTGATTCCATTTAAGCAATTTTAGCTCTCATCTATATTTCTTTCTTTTTATGAATAAACCTTTAGATTTTAGATTCTAAAGAATTGGCAACAGCGTTATTTGTGGGTAAGATCTGACGTGTATATTGACCTTGGTCTGGGGCTTGGCCCCTTGGGATTGGAAGAACCTTTTTTTCTTTTACTGGGGTATTGGTTTTCATAACCACTCATCCCCATAAAGAGTGGCACTGGTGGTGATTCTGGGAAACTGGAGTATCTGAGGGAATTGCTTATATGACTTCTGGATAGCCTGTGGGGTAAAACCGAAGTCCTCTCTGTTTGGCTGGTTTGGTGTGCCTTAAGTAATAAAGGACACCCAGCTTTAGGCTGTGACTGCCCTGCTCTAAGCAATTTGTCCTGAATTGATACTCTCAGTTGCGTCCCACCAGAGGCCGCATCGTTACAAGGAGTTAAAGAGGGGAAATTGATACCCTTGTGCTTCAGCTGTTGAATAAGGATAAGGAATCCCCAAAGCCTTAATTGAGAAGAGTAACAAGGAGTCCGGTGGCACCTTAAAGACTAACAGATTTATTTGAGCATAAGCTTTCGTGGGTAAAAATCTCACTTCTTCAGATGCATGGAGTGAGTTACAGATGCAGACATAAATATAGTGACACATGAAGAGAGGGAGGTTACCTCACAAGTGGAGAACCAGTGTTGACAGGGCCAATTTGATCAGGGTGGATGTAGTCCATTCCCAACAATAGATGAGGGGGTGTCAATTCCAGGAGAGGCAAAGCTGCTTCTGTAATGAGCCAGCCCCTTCCAGTCCCTATTCAAGCCCAAATTAATGGTGTTAAATTTGCAAATGAATTTTAGTTCTGCAGTTTCTCTTTGAATTCTGTTTCTGAAGGTTTTTTTGTTCAAGTATAGCTACTTTCAAATCTGTTATAGAATGTCCAGGAAGATTGAAGTGTTCTCCCACTGGCTTTTGTGTGTTACAATTCCTGATGTCTGATTTGTGTCCATTTATTCTTTTACGTAGGGACTGTCCGGTTTGGCAGAGGGGCATTGCTGGCACATGATGGCATATATTACATTAGTAGACGTGCAGGTGAATGAGCCTCTGATGGTGTGGTTGATGTAGTTGGGTCCTCTGATGGTGTCGCTAGAGTAGATATGGGGACAGAGTAGGCAACAAGGTTTGCTACAGGGATTGGTTCCTGGGTTAGTAAAAGATATATAACATACTTCTCCTGTATGCAAATATTTTCAAGCTAAACAAACTCCAGCTAGGAGTAGGTGATGTGCTTGTTTAGTCTAATTCATTGACTCTCAACCTTTGCAGACTACTGTACCCCTTTCTGGAGTCTGTTTTTTGTCTTGTGTACCCCCTAAGTTTCACCTAAGTTAAAAATCAGACATATAGAGTATCACAGCACACTATTACTGAAAAATTGCTTACTTTCTCATTTTTTACTATATAATTATAAAATAAATCAATTGTAATATTGTACTTACTTTTCAGTGTATAGCATATAGAGCAGTATAAACAAGTCGTATGAAATTTTAGTTTGTACTGACTTTGCTAGTGCTTTTAATGTAGCCTGTTGTAAAAGTAGGCAAATATCTAGATGGATTGATGTACCCCCTGGAAGACCTCTGCATGCTCCCAGAGGGACATGTACCCCTGGTTGAGAACCACTAGTCTAATTCATGGTTCTTCCCTTGTAAATAATGTAAGTAGCTCTTTTGTTAGTTATTGAATCAATGAATTTAAGGGGCACTCTCTCACCCTGGGCAAAAAAATCTTCTCACCTGCTTATATGGACAAGTTAGCTCAGTGAAACAAGGGAACTGCCTTGCTGCTTCGTAGGATGCAGGGGGGCAGAGAAGCTCCAGCAAGAACTCTTCCCACAGGAAGCATGAGAGAGCAAGAAGGAGTGAGGGCCCTGCACACCTGGCAGCTTTTCAGAGGGAGTAGGCTGAGAAGAGGATCCCTGCAAAGAGGAGGGGAGATAAAATGCTCATCTTGCCACCTATATGTAATAAGGTAAATGTCAATATTTTAGGGAGAGAACAACCCTGCTCTGATATCTCTTGAAAGCAATTCTCTTAAGGGAATATGAACCTCCCAGGTGTGTTTGTGTCCCACTAGCATGGCAGTGTTTTTGGAATACAGACTTGTCAAAGATGCTCTTGTACATAGTGCTAACTTGGCTACACAAAGGCTGTGGCCTAGGGAATCCCTGAGAAATCCAGGCTGCAAACAAAACAAAAGAACCCTCTGGTAAAACAGTCCATTCATGCTTCTGTTTTCCTGCTAATAGGCAGGAAGGCCTTGATCCTCCTCTACCTGAGAGTGGCAGCACAGGCCACCAGTTATGGCTGCTATGACCAGCTGGCCGCACTAGCAGTTAGTTCCCTGTGGCTCTGACTTCTGCCACTGAGCACTGCTATCTTCTGCACAGTGGAGATAAGCTTCATTCTCCATGTCCCCTCCCTCCCATTATGCCAGGGCCAATTGCTGTAGAAGGTGGTGGATCCATCTCCACCAGCTTTCCCATCTATGCAAGGGGAATTCTCTTTTGGTTATCTGACTGACTGTTTTAAGCCCACTTTGTGCTTACATAGCACAAAGTGGCTGTAGTGAACTAAAGAGCTCAGCCTAGAGTCTCCTTGTTTATCATTGCAGGGAGATGGGGCCCTGGAATTGTAAAAGATAATCTGGCTGCTACTCTTACTTCCCTTCCTACTGTTTTTTTGTTTCTTTGTGTTGGCACTCTTGAGCCCTAATCCCATCTTCGTTATATGCTCTATCCTAGTCCTCTGTTCACCCCCCCCCCCACACACCACCTATTATCAGCTTTCACGTTAAGTGTCTGCATAAAATCTGTAGCTGCAGAGATGCCAAGGGTTGGCTGTCCTTAAGAGAGATTTACAGCCCCGGAGAGTGAGATTCAAGGCCAAAAAGTGAGACTTTCCAGGTGGTGTGTTAGGTCATTGCTTAAAACAGGGACTTTCATCTTTGGCCCTTGGTGACATCCAATAGTCCAGGCTTTCAATCCAACCAGCATTTAATAGTTGGTTTTAAAATGTCCCCTGCTTAATATTGCATATGAAACATTCAGCGTCCTAATTCGTACTGAAGTCTAGGGCATGTGAGAATTCTATATGGAATGCAAACCAGTGGTTTTTGTAATAAAAACAATGTATTTGCTGGTCGGAACAAAAACCTGGATGGGTGGAGATCCTTGAGAACGTGAATTTGTCCAGTCTGGTTTAAATTTTGAACTGTATTTTGCAGAACTTGCAAACTTTTGATCAACCCCTACTCATTTTTTGGGCAAACTCTTGTTTGCTTGTTTGGTTTTTTTTGGTTTGTTTTTTTTGACAGTCAAATATTCATCCCCCCCACCTGTGTGAATAGAACAGGGCCTGTCGTCACCATGGTAATCACAGTACCCAAGCTTGGAAAGTGGCTTTCCAAGCTCTAAACCCAGTGTCTGAGGCCCCAGATGTATTGTCTCTTGCAGTGCCTGAGCAATATTTTAAATCTTAAAATGAGTGAGATAAGCTTAGGAATGTGTGTGAATGAGAGAGCATGCTGATGAGTGTCACACCCAGTGAGTGGGAGTCTTGACATGTCTGTAGCTGTGTAATTCCCCATTGGTTAGTGTCCAGGCTTGCAGCCTGGTTCATTGCCACCACCCACTCCCAATCAAGAGGGCTGCTGTGTTTCATGCTTATTTTGCTTCAGTCTTCACTAATTTCCTTCTTTGCTAGGGTTACTGGCCTAGTGGATGGGTGGAAGAAGTAGATGTTATATATCTTGATATTTAGTAAGGCTTTTGTCACATGGGACTGTGTCATTCTTATAAGCAAACTAGGGATTGTGGTCTAGATTAAATTACCATAAAGTGGGTGCACAACTGGTGGAAAGACCATACTCAGAGTAATTATTAATGGTTTACTGTCATGTCCTCCTAGTTTATCTAGTGGTATCCCACAGGGTCACTTCTGAGTCTGAAACTAGTCAATATTATTGTTAATGACTTGGATAATGGAATGGAGCGTATGCCTGTAAAATTTGCAGATGATGCCAAGCTGGGAGGGGCTGCAAGCATTTTGGAGGTCAGCAATGGAGTTCAAAGTAGCTTTGAAAAATTGGGGAATTGATCTGAAATCAACAAGATGAAATTTAGTAGAGACAAGTGCAAATTGCTATACTTAGGAAGGGAAAATCAAATGCACAGCTACAAAATGGGGAATAACTGGGTAGGTGTAGTACTGCTGAGAAGGATCTGGGGGTTATATAGTGAATCACAAGTTGAATGAGTCAGTGTGATGCAGTTGTGAAAAAGGCTAATATCGTTCTGGGGTGTATTAAAAAGAGTTGTATGTAAGACATGGGAGATAATTGTCCTGCTCTACTCGGGACTGGTGAGGCCTCAGCTGGAGTACTGGGTCCATTTCTGAGAAAGATGTGACCAAATTGAAGAGTCCAGAGGACAGCAACAAAAAAAAAAAAAAAAAAGGTTAAGAAAACTTGACCTATGAGGAAAGGTTAAAAAACCTGGGTATGTTGAGTCTTGAGAAAAGATAACTAAAGGCGGACCTGGTAACACCCTTCTAATATGTTAAGGGCCATTATAAAGAGGATGAATCAATTGTTCTCCATGTCCATTGGAAGCAGGATGTGGAGTAATGGTCTTAATATGCCGCAAGGGTGATTTGGGCTAGATACTAGGAAAAACTTTCTAACTATGGAAGTTAAGCTCTGGAATATGCTTTAATGGGAGGTTGTGGTATCTTCATCATTATTGGTTTTCAAGAACAGGTTGGACAAACACAGGGCACGGATGGTCTAGGTTTCTTTTGTCCTACCTCAGTGCAGAGGGCTGGACTTGATGACGTCTCAAGATCCCTTCCATCCCTACTTTCCTATGATTCTATGAATTCATGCAGGGCTTTCTTGTGAGCTCCCTCAGTTCTCCTGTCTCATTGTCACACTATTTTGGCAATCAACCAGTCTTGCTGTGTGAGCAGTGCTGTCTGTCTTCTTCTCTCCTGCATGTCACACAAGTGGCCACCACTCCCTGTTTTCATAGTGCTTTGCTTATCTCCTTCCAGAGGGATAGGCACATTGCAATGATAGTATGGTTCTCCAAGATCAGCCATGTCCTGTTTATCATGGGGGACAGGGGGATCCATTATGTATCTAGCAGATTCTACAGTCCTATATAGAAAGCTGAGAGGAATTGCTTCCTGACCCTTTTCAGTTCATCTGTTTTATGCTGTGAAATGCAAAACTTCATTGTCCTTATCATTAACTTAACATGTGCAAAGTAGCTATACAAGCTGTTCTAACCCATGGTTTTGTTGAGGCATAAGGGAAGATAAGAAAGAGCTTATAACCAGAATGTAGATTCCCTGGCTTCTGTCCACAAACAGCCTTTAGAATAGATTGAAAGAGAGACAGCTGGCTGAAGCTGTCAAGCGCCTGTAATTGTCAGTTACGTAGCTAGTAGCACCCAGGAAAATATAGATGGGAAGGGAATACTTTCCTTTTAAAGGAGGGTTGCTACTTTCTCTTAAAGAAATCTTCTCCATGTATGGCAGCGACTATTCTTGGAGCATGTTCAGTTTAATCAGTTCTGCAGGCAAAGCACACAGGTATGGAAAATTCTGCATGTGGAGGAGTGAAAGGTGAGGAGTTCTTCAGCACTCTACATTTGTCTTAACAGGCATACATTCCGTAGCTCAGAGGCGGTGTTCCATGGTTAGACTGCCTTCGACTTCTGACATTTAAATCTAATATTTGGTTCCATGGCAATTGAGCTATGTTTACTTGTCCATAAATCTGTTTATGCTTGCTATTTTTTTTAAAGTACATTCAATGTATTTTGTGTCTATTTTGCATAATCTTCTGCATTGGTTCTTTCTCCTTTCCTCTACCCAAAGAATGGTCCTGATTTCGTACTTGCAGAACTATGTCCTGGCCTCCATTTTCATGTTCATGCTTTCTGGCCTCTCTTCCAGTGCAGTTGCTTGCAAAGCTTCATAATTGTGTATCTGGTTTTACTTGAGCACCTTATTCTATGAAGTATACATCCATGGTCTGATGGACTAACCTAGATAAATTGGAAGATTTCTCTTCTACTTCACCACCTCTGACCCTCATAAAAACCAAACAAATATAATATAAATTGATGTTTTACAAATCACCATAGATATTTGTCAGTGAGAGTGGGGATGTCTTTCTGGGAAATGGTCTAAACGATCTGTGCAGACAACTATTGGCATTAGATGTTTTAGCTAGGCAAATTGTGTGCATGAAACACTATTGGGAATAGTAACGCTTCACCAGTTGAAAAGTCTCTCTGTTTAGAGTTCCTCCTTAATATAGGACAAAAAATAGTAACCATCTTCCTAGTTTTTAGCTGCAGTTAACACAGCTGGGGTAGTAAAACCAAAGCAGAAGTAAAATAGGATGAGAGCCTTTACAGTACCCAATTCAATTTCAGCTTCATTTGGATATGGCAGTTTTCACTTCCTCTTTTAAACTGTTGTGTATAGTTCCTGTGTGCTGTTAAAGAACTGCTGCATTCCTTCTTTGAGGTGGCAGTATTTTTATAGCGTCACCAAATTGTGTGTAATTTTAAAAATCTGTTTATATTACATACAAAAACTACTTTAATAGACCGTTGAGTTGCCAAGCCAAGAACTCAAAAGTTGAGAAATTCCAGAAATTAGGCTGCCCGTGCAACTTTATTTCTACCCATTGTGTATATGTGTTATGGTCTTCAATTAAATGATCACATGCTGTTTTTTTTCCCCAATTGCCTCATTCAGTCCATGGGATGGATGGTGCACAGTGAATGAGGCAGCTGTTTGATACTTACCTTCCTTATTCAATGTGTGGCCTCATGCCCACCATCCAAAACCCTGTATTGAATATGGAATTATTAATTGCCTCATGCATTTTCATCCTTGCCTTTTTAACCATCTCAAATGTCTCTCAAAGATGGGTAAATATTATGCCTCGTTCTCAGATGGGGAAACTGGCAGTTGTTAAATAGCTGAGATTTTGGTTTGCCTTTAGAAATCTATATTCTGTTCCTTGCTGGTGTAACCTGTATGGTCTTGTTCAGTATATGAATTGTGAGGGTTACTAATACCAAAGCCTCTTAACACACACACAACATGAAGATGAAATTAAAAATTTGCCACGTCCTGAGAATCTTTAAATGGAGAACTGAAAGACATCAAGTAAAACTATCATCAAATGTACTGGGCCTGATCATGCAAACACCTACATGCAGGTGGACAACAGCACCCATTTATGTCCCAGATTCTGCAGTGGGGCTTCAGTAATTGAAGATTATGTTCTATGAGGGAAGGTGGGAATCTGAGCAAGAGCTAGGTCATCTTCCAAAATACCTTAGCAATAGGTCTCTGCTTAGTAAATATTTTATGCATGTGTCTAGTTTGCATCTTGAGCTGAAAGAGCACGTACTTTCTCTCTCCTTGTAAAAATAAACTAATTTAAAAAAGAAAACCTGTTGCAAACATATTGAAAGTATATTTAAAAGTTTCACTATTTTGGGTTAGGTTTTTACAACAAATCCTTCAACTCTCAAATGTTTCTACACCAAAGTTTTAATGTCTAGTGAAAGTTAGATAAGGTGGGGGGACATATCTTTTATTGGACCAACTTCTGTTGGTGAAGCAAACAAGTTTTCAAGCTTACACAGAGCTCTGCCTCAAAAGCTTGTCTCTTTCATCAACAGAAATTGGTCCACTAAACAATATTACCTCACCCACCTTGTCTCATGTTTACTTGTTACCATTCTAAATTGACAAATCACGTTCTTTACCACCCTGCTAGTGTGCTGTTGAGAAGCAGGTCTGTTAGGTGCATGTGTGGGGTAGAATTATCTTGCTTCTTCCCCGCCCTCACCCCACAGTAAGACAGTCACAGGCCAGACTGTTACAGGATGTACCAATCCTGTTTCATAGTCTTCTTGATCAGAAAGAGAATAGTCAGAAGCTAAATTTGAGGGAGTTGTGGGGAAGACAGTTACTCAAAGAGTTAATGTTCTGGAATTTCACACATAATAACTTTGCATTATGCTGTATACATTCTTTGGAAATTTTCTCACTGATCTCAAAATGCTTTTGTTTGGTGTGCCAGATTGTGGTCCAGTGACTGCTCATATCCATTTTTTAATCAGAAGGAAAATAACTGTGCAAATTGGAGAAAATAAAATGTAGCACTAAGGGCTCTATTTCAAATGATGCGTCTACTGCTGAAATAAGTTATTTTATCTATAAACTAACACTATTCAAATGTACATGTGTAATACAATTAAATTTAAACATCAAACTGATTCAAAATAAAAACTTGTGGTATACTATCTATATATCTCCTGGATACACTCTCATACCATTCTGCAGACAGACACTTGCAAAAACTTAAATGTGCCTGTGATATGATTACATTTATAGTACAAGTTTGGCTAGATTCTGTGAATTGACTTTATACATGAGAATACTGTGATTCTGAGAGTTTTTTTAATACATGTGGTGTTCATCTCCCCTCCCCCGCTTCCCCAACCCAATAATCAAATCTCAAGTGCAGGATTAAAGAGCAACGTAACAGTCTTATTGGGAGGGGGCAGCTTTTGAATCTATAAAGTTCTCACTGAGTACTTGAATGTGTTTGAACATAGATTTAAAGATCTTTGAGGGATCCCGTATTCTACCCTGTTCTGTAAATGGATGTGCACAGTTAGCATTCAATAGTAACTTAATAATAAAAGAGGAAACCAGAAGGGTGGGGATATTCCTTCAGTGTAGCTTTTTCTTACACACAGAAAAGTGACTCCTTAGCTGTGGTGCTCAAATCTACACCAAAAGATCTCCTAGGTAATGAATCCACCAGTATGGTAAAATTCACTAATCCTTTTAGGTATGCTGTTTGCAGTGTGACACTAAGTCTGGTGGTGTCAGTGAACTTTGCAACATCACCTCTTAAAAGAGTTGAGTATGGAGGGAGAGATGATGTACTGCCAGGGTGAGCCTGTGTGTGTGATGATCAAGTTGTGAAATCTCTGTTGCTAGTCTTGTCTCTCAAAGTTAAGATGAGGTGCCTCTAAAGATGGAACAAAGGGATGTTGTCAGCACATGAATCTTGTGAAATCATTTGGTAAAACAATCTTCTGCACTAGCAGCTGGAGGTAATACCAAGCAAGATGAACTATAAATTAGCTTAGAGCCATTGCAAAAAGAAAAGGAGTACTTGTGGCACCTTAGAGACTAACCAATTTATTTGAGCATAAGCTTTCGTGAGCTACAGCTCACTTCATCGGATGCATGCTGTGGAAAGTGTAGAAGATCTTATTATATACACACAAAGCATGAAAAAAACCTCCTCCCACCCCATTCTCCCGCTGGTAATAGCTTATCTAAAGTGATCACTCTCCTTACAATGTGTACGATAATCAAGTTGGGCCATTTCCAGCACAAATCCAGGTTTTCTCACCCCCCCCCCCACACACAAACTCACTCTCCTGCTGGTAATAGCTTATCCAAAGTGGTCACTCTCCTTACATTGTGTATGATAATCAAGGTGGGCCATTTCAAGCACAAATCCAGGGTTTAACAAGAACGTCTGAGGTTGGGGGGGAGGGGAGTAGGAAAAAACAAGGGGAAATAGGCTACCTTGCATAATGACTAAGCCACTCCCAGTCTCTATTCAAGCCTAAGTTAATTGTATCCAATTTGCAAATGAATTCCAATTCAGCAGTTTCTCGCTGGAGTCTGGATTTGAAGGTTTTTTGTTGTAAAATAGCGACTTTCATGTCTGTAATCGCGTGACCAGAGAGATTGAAGTGTTCTCCGACTGGTTTATGAATGTTATAATTCGTGACATCTGATTTGTGTCCATTTACTCTTTTACGTAGAGACTGTCCAGTTTGACCAATGTACATGGCAGAGGGGCATTGCTGGCACACGATGGCATATATCACATTGGTGGATGTGAAGGTGAACGAGCCTCTGATAGCGTGGCTGATGTTATTAGGCCCTGTGATGGTGTCCCCTGAATAGATATTTGGGCACAGTTGGCAACGGGCTTTGTTGCAAGGATAGGTTCCTGGGTTAGTGGTTCTGTTGTGTGGTATGTGGTTGCTGGTGAGTATTCACTTCAGGTTGGGAGGCTGTCTGTAGGCAAGGACTGGCCTGTCTCCCAAGATTTGTGAGAGTGTTGGGTCATCCTTCAGGATAGGTTGTAGATCCTTAATAATGCGTTGGAGGGGTTTTAGTTGGGGGCTGAAGGTGACGGCTAGTGGCATTCTGTTATTTTCTTTGTTAGGCCTGTCCTGTAGTAGGTGACTTCTGGGAACTCTTCTGGCTCTATCAATCTGTTTCTTCACTTCCGCAGGTTGGTATTGTAGTTGTAAGAATGCTTGATAGAGATCTTGTAGGTGTCTGTCTCTGTCCAAGGGGTTGGAGCAAATGCGGTTGTATCGCAGAGCTTGGCTGTAGACGATGGATCGTGTGGTGTGGTCAGGGTGAAAGCTGGAGGCATGTAGGTAGGAATAGCGGTCAGTAGGTTTCCGGTATAGGGTGGTGTTTATGTGACCATAGTTTATTAGCACTGTAGTGTCCAGGAAGTGGATCTCTTGTGTGGACTGGACCAGGCTGAGGTTGATGGTGGGATGGAAATTGTTGAAATCATGGTGGAATTCCTCAAGGGCTTCTTTTCCATGGGTCCAGATGATGATGATGTCATCAATATAGCGCAAGTAGAGTAGGGGCATTAGGGGACGAGAGCTGAGGAAGCGTTGTTCTAAATCAGCCATAAAAATGTTGGCATACTGTGGGGCCATGAGGGTACCCATAGCAGTGCCGCTGATCTGAAGGTATACATTGTCCCCAAATGTAAAATAGTTATGGGTGAGGACAAAGTCACAAAGTTCAGTCACCAGGTTAGCCGTGACATTATTGGGGATAGTGTTCTTGACAGCTTGTAGTCCATCTTTGTGTGGAATGTTGGTGTAGAGGGCTTCTACATCCATAGTGGCCAGGATGGTGTTATCAGGAAGATCCCCGATGGATTGTAGTTTCCTCAGAAAGTCAGTGGTGTCTTGAAGGTAGCTGGGAGTGCTGGTAGTGTAGGGCCTGAGGAGGGAGTCTACATAGCCAGACAATCCTGCTGTCAGGATGCCAATGCCTGAGATGATGGGGCGCCCAGGATTTCTAGGTTTATGGATCTTGGGTAGTAGATAGAATATCCCAGGTCGGACAACTCCATTGTCTTTCCAGGATGAATTTGGTCCAGAGGACTTACAGTTCTAATAAATATAGTAAGTTCTTTTTTGTCTTTTAAAGAATGGCATTGTAATTTTTTAAACAAATTATAAGTTATGGCCTGGAATGTGGTGGTAACCATGGTTACCATAAATCTTTGCTAGAGCTTTGTGGCATTTGCAGGGGTGGGGGAGAAATAAGAATCTCCATGTGTGTGACACAGGGTAGAAAAAATAATGGTGCCTTTTATTTATCCTTCTTTGAGTAATCATGTATTGTATGTTGAGCTGCAGTGGCTTATTTTTTCCTCCCATTATGGGGTATGCAAATAGAAATGTTCTAAATTTCAATTTGAAATTGTAAACTTAAGTTTAACATGTGAGATATTCTAAAACCTTAAAGATGTAGGCTTTAATATGTACACTACTAAACTTGACTAAATGTAAGAAGGTGTTCTATAGCAAAAGCAGATGTAAAAAAACAATCACCTCAGACCAAGAAGATATATGCCTCACTTGGATGTTACTATTTTGTTGCACCTCTTACCTTTTGTGTCTTATAATATCGGGTCCCTTTCAAATCCACCAGCAACGTTCACTTCAGTTGAATAGGGATGGGCATTTATATTATAAATTGTTTGTGGCAGAAATTTATTTTTAAACAAATGATTCAGAAACATCAAGCTGGGCATAAAGCTAACCTCTTCCACCTCCTACCCGTTGGTCCAAGACTGCACAAATGTTCCAGATATGTGGAAATGAAAATTTAGCAGAAATTAACAAATTGATAATTGAGTTTTTAGAATCACTTCACTTCTCAGACTGTTGGTTTAGGTTTCCTCTAAGATTTTTCATACCTGTTTACTTACGTGGAGAGACCTTCCTTGACTAACAGTAGTTGCTTAATCTTCACAAATTGTTAATTGCAGTTTAGTTAATAGTCTGTTAAAACTGAAGATTCCTATCTTATCAGTTTTTCCACAGCTGCTAGTTCACTTCTTATGTTACAGCTGTCCATGCTATCATGGCCTATTGATTTTATTTCATATTCATTTAGGCTGGGATTTGTCAAATGGGTCTAAAGGAGTTAGGCAACCACATCTCAGTTAATGGGAGTCTATAACTCCCTCAGTGCAGGGTTGCAGCTAAAAGGCCCAATAGGGGTCTAAGGTAGAAAAGTCTAAAGTGGAAGTCAGCAAATTCATATATGTACTTTTGCCTTCTGTGTATGTATTCTGTCTGGTATGTATTTTATTGAGGTTTTTCATTATGCAACCACAAAATATTTGGTAATAAGATCTGCTAATTGACAAGTAAAATTAGAAAGGGGACAGAAAAAGCACTCTCTTTTTTTCCTTATAAGCTTAGTTGTGCATACATCAGAATTATTGTGTATAATGTTGTGATCACATAATGAGACCAAGCTGTAATACATATACTGAAGATTAAAGTGACAGTGTTTTTAAAATTCAAACTCTGAAATTCCTGGGTTCTCTGATTAAAATTTCAGCCTTAACGTTGCATTAACATAGGTGTTTTTGCATATAGTATCTTGCTTCCTAAAGTAAAACTGGATTCTAGTCTTGGCATAATTTGCAGTACAGAGACTTATTGGAAGACTAATTGTTCCTTTACTGAAGAGTATTTCTATAAAAAGACAACCAAAGTAGGTTGTTTTCTAAAAGGAATAGAAACCAATTCTCAACAGCCAGAGAGTCAGTAATCATGCTGTGTATTGTAATATTTCAGAAGCGGCTATTATTGACTCCAATATGCAGCATGTTAACCATAGCGGTAATCTGAGATGTTCTGTTTCTTTGGACGCAACAAATCCTGTGAGCACTGAGTGTCCATGGACCTGGGGCTGGACGCTCCAGGAGGATGTTTGGAGGGATCGATGGTTTGAGTGTGGCAATTGCTAACCTGCAGAGAGATGGCAGGGCTTGCAAGGCCTGGAGGGGTGTGTCTGTGTTGCTTGTGGCTGGTGGAGTTGAGAGCTAATCCATAGCAGGCACAGACAGGTTTCTCATGCGCAGGGTAGGTGGTAGCAATGTGTGCCACAGCCTTGTGTATCACGGGGCCTAGGCGTCAGCTTCCTCTGGGTCTTGGAGGTGCCCTGCCCCCACTCTGCTCCAGGCCCTGTCCCCACTCCCACCCTACCTCTTCCCACCCAGTTCCACCCCCTCCTTTGAGTGTGCCCCGTCCCCGCTCCTCCGTCTTCCTTCTGAACCTCCTGCATGCTGCACAGCTGATTTGCGGCAGGCGGGAGGCTCTGGGAAGGACGGGGAGGAGTTGATTGGCAGGGCTGCTGGTGGGTAGGAGGCTCTGGGAGATGAGGCGGGAGCTGCCTTCCAGTGGGTGCTAAGCACCAGCTAATTTTTTTTTTCCATGGGGGCTCCAGCCTTGGAGCACTCACAGAGTCGGCGCCTATGCAAAGCAGCACCGTAACTTTTCAAGGATTTAGCTGTATATCCTTGATCAAATTTCATGATGCCAGTGAAGCTTAGATGCTGTAATAAATTGTTTTTGATTAAATAGATGTTGAAATACTTGTCTTGTTTAGGTTACTTAACAAGAAATTAAATACTTTCTTCAAGATTTACTTGTTGTATACATGTAATAATTTAATCTCAAGATTTTAAAGATCTTCAGGTTTAAAATTGATACTGAATGTTTGTATTCATTGCTTCATTTAGGACCTGATTTAGCAAAATTTGATGGCACTTAACTACATGATTAAATTTAAATACACGCTTAAGTGTTGTTTTTTCCTGAATCAGGTTCCATATAGTCCCCTTTTTATATAATTAATTAGCATTGTAATATAATTCTTGTTTTCCCCAAGAAACACAGATGCTTTGCAGATGCTAGTCTTCAGATTGGCTATGAAACTAATCTCCATTCACTTTCCACTTCCTGTCTTCTCTCACCCACCCTCAGCCTTCAAACCCAGAGTTTGTGCCAAACCTTTTAACTGGTCTCCGAATCTCTAGCCCAGTTTTCTGGGGTTGCAACCATTCTGCCTGCTGGCAGGCTTAGTGCTGCTGATTGTTTTCTAGTTACCAGACTGTCATGAGTTTTTAAAAAAGAAACTGCTTCATTATCTCATTCTACATGCATGCATTGAGTGACTTCTGTTGTTTTATTTTGGTTAGAAAATGTTGTGTGTGAATCTTCTCCTAGACAAAAAGAACAGGAGTACTTGTGGCACCTTAGAGACTAACAAATTTATTAGAGCATAAGCTTTCATGGGCTACAGCCCACTTCATCGGATGCATGCAGTGAAAAACACAGTAGGACAATTTTATATACACAGAGAACGTGAAACAATGGGTGTTCTCCTAGACACTAACCCTGCACAATTCAAGTCAATGGGAGCTTCAGTATTCTAGTCAGTGAGCAGAGGATCCAGCTCCAATTGGGAAGGATTCCTCCAAGGTAGTATAGAGATCTCAAGAATTCAGAATTACCACTGGCTTTTAGTAGATAGGTAGCAAAGTTAGTTTTTAATGGCATGTGACTTATGACCAAGACACATTTAATCTGACTTTTAAATAAGGCTGTGGGGATGGAAACATGCTGGGTCTGTGTGTGTGTTATGGGATATGTAATAAGCCTACAACATGATTTCTGGCTGAATTTGAAAATTGATACAATATCTAGTACAGTAACTCCTCGCTTAATGTTGTAGTTCTGTTCCTGAAAAATGCTACTTTAAGCAAAATGTTGTTAAGCGAATCCAATTTCCCCATAAGAATTAATGTAAATAGGTGGGGTTAGGTTCCAGGGAAATCTTTTTTGTCAGACAAGACATCTGTGTGTGTGTATAATATATAAAAACATAGTATAAGTTTGAAACAATTTAATACTATACATGGCAATGATGATTGTGAAGCTTGGTTGAGGTGGTGGAGTCAGAGGGTGGAAGAGGGTGGGATATTTCCTGGGAAATGCCTTATTGCTAAATGATGAACTAGCACTCGGTTGAGACCTCAAGGGTTAACACGTTGTTAATGTAGTCTCACACTCGACAAGACAGCACGAATGAAGGGAGAGGAGACAGCGTGGTAGAGAGAGAGAGACACACACCGTGTGTGTGTGTGTGAGAGAGATGCGCAATGCCCCTTTAAGTACGCTGACCCCACTCCAAGTACGCTGTCTTTTTAAGTAGATCAGCAAGTTGAGACAGCAGCTGCTGCCAGCAAGCTCCCTCCATCCTGAGCCCTGTCATGTCTCCTGCATACCCGCCCGCTCTCTGGAGATGTGGTGCAGGAGAGGGTGGGAAGAGGGACACCCTGACGTTAGCACCCCTCTTCTCCCCCACTCCCTTGCACAACAAGCAGGAGGCTTAGGGCAGAGTGCAGGAGTAGCACATGGCAGTGTGGGGAGGGACCGCTGAACTTCTGGCAATTGGTAGCCTGCTGCACAGGGAACTTAGGGGGGCTGCTGGTCCACCCTGGTTCCAAGCCCCCACCAGCTAGCTGCAACAGGCTGCTCTTCTGCAAGCAGTGGACAAAGCAGGCAGCTGCCAAACAACATTATGAGGGAGCATAGCACAACTTTAAACAAGCATGTTCCCTAATTGATCAGCAACATAACAAAATAATGTTAACCGGGATGACTTTAAGTGAGGAGTTACTGTATATATTTACAAATGTGTTCTTTCATGAATGTTGATCTAATCTGATAACTTGTTTCAAAACACTTTTAGGTTGATTCAAATATGAAATACTGGCTTTTAAAAGACTTTTAATCTACATACAAAGAAAGAGCTGGGCTTCAGTTATATTGTGTCTCGGATTCTTTTGAATGTCATGATTGGAAGGTTAGATGCTGTTTCTCCATAATTTCAGTTCTGAATAAAAGCATCTGCATAGGATAAATGGATATAATCTTGAAAACCTTTTAGTATTCAGATTTTGCCAGACATTAAGTACTGTAAGGGTATGTCTACACTACGAAATTAGGTTGAATTTATAGAAGTTGGTTTTTTAGAAATCGTTTTTATATAGTTGATTGTGTGTGTCCGCACAGAAAATGCTCTAAGTGCATTAACTCGGCAGAGTGCTTCCACAGTACCGAGGCTGCTGTCGACTTCCGGAGTGTTGCACTGTGGGTAGCTATCCCACAGTTCCCGCAGTCTTCGCTGCCCATTGGAATTCTGGGTTGAGATCCCAATGCCTGACGGGGCAAAAAACACAGCAGCAGCAACCCATTGCCTTGTGGCAGCAGGCGGTGCACTAGGCCTGAAAACCATCCTCATCATGTCCGATGTGCTCCTGGCCGCCTCAGTAGGGTCGGTCAGGAGCGCCTGGGCAGATATGGGCGCAGGGACAAAATTAGGAGTGACTCGACCAGGTCATTCTCTCTCCATAGTCCTGCAGGCAGTCCTATTGCACCATCTTCTGCCGAGCAGCCAGGAGATGTGGATGGCTTGCAGTCCTACTGCACCGTCTGCTGCCAGCCAAAGATGTAAAAAGATAGATGGAGTGGATGAAAACAAGAAATAGACCAGATTTGTTTTGTATTCATTTGCTCCCCCCTTCCTCCATGAAATCAACGGCCAAGAATCGTTTTGGTGAGGTATGTCAGGGGCACCTTGAATACTTGAATGGAGACTCAGTCCTGCCTGAAATAGCAGAGGGAGGGATTGCTTAGTGGATTGAGCATTGACCTGCTAAACCCAGGGGTTTTAGTTCAATCCTTGAGGGAGCCATTCTGTGTGACAGTTTCTCCTTGATGTAAAGCCACTCCCTTTGTTGATTTTTAATTCCCTATAAGCCAACCCTGTAAGCCATGTCGTCAGTCACCCCTCCCTCCGTCAGAGCAACGGCAGACAATCGTTCCGCGCCTTTTCTCTGTGCAGATGCCATACCACAGCAAGCATGGAGCCCGCTCAGATCATTTTGACAATTAGGAGCATGTTAAACACCACGCGCATTATCCAGCAACATAGGCAGTACCAGAACCTGGAAAAGCGAAACCGGGTGAGTAGGCGATGTCAGTGTGGTGACAAGAGTGATGAGGAGATGGACACAGACTTCTCTCAAAGCACGGGCCCTGGCAATGCGGGCATCATGGTGCTAATGGGGCAGGTTCATGCGGTGGAATCCCGATTCAGGGCCTGGGAAACAAGCATAGACTGGTGGGACCGCATAGTGTTGCAGGTCTGGGATGATTCCCAGTGGCAGCGAAACTTTCGCATGTGTAAGGGCACTTTCATGGAACTTTGTGACTTGCTTTCTCCTGTTCTGAAGCGCATGAATACCAAGATGAGAGCAGCCCTCACAGTTGAGAAGCGAGAAGCAATAGCCCTGTGGAAGCTTGCAATGCCAGACAGGTACCAGTCAGTCGGGAATCAATTTGGAGTGGGCAAATCTACTGTGGGGGCTGCTGTGAAGCCAGTAGCCAACGCAATCAAAGATTTGCTAATATCAAGGGTAGTGACTCTGGGAAATGTGCAGGTCATAGTGGATGGCTTTGCTGCAATGGGATTCCCTAACTGTGGTGGGGCCATAAACGGAACCCATATCCCTATCTTGGAGCACCAAGATATCCCGGAGCACCAAGCCGGTGAGTACATAAACTGCAGGGGTACTTTTCAATCGTGCTGCAAGCACTGGTGGATCACAAGGGACGTTTCACCAACATCAACGTGGGGTGGCCGGGAAAGGTACATGACGCTTGCATCTTCAGGAACTCTGGTCTGTTTCAAAAGCTGAAGGAAGGGACTTTATTCCTAGACCAGAAAATAACCATTGGGGATGTTGAAATGCCTATAATTATCCTTGAGGACCTAGCCTACCCCTTAATGCCATGGCTCATGAAGCTGTACACAGGCAGCCTGGACAGTATTCAGGAGCTGTTCAACTACAGGCTGAGCAAGTGCAGAATGGTGGTAGAATGTGCATTTGGACATTTAAAAGTGCACTGGCGCAGTTTACTGACTCGGTTAGACCTCAGCGAAACCAATATTCCCACTGTTATTACTGCTTGCTATGTGCTCCACGATATCTGTGAGAGTAAGGGGTAGATATTTATGGCGGGATGGGAGGTTGAGGCAAATCGCCTGGCTGCTGGTTACGTGCAACCAGACACCAGGGCGGTTAGAAGAGCACAGGAGGGTGCGGTGCGCTTTGAAAACCAGTTTCATGACTGGCCAGGCTACGGTGTGAAAGTTCTGTTTGTTCCTCCTTGATGAAACCCCCCGCCCTTTGGTTCACTCTGCTTCCCTGTAAGCTAACCACCCTCGCCTCCTCCCTTTGATCACCACTTGCAGAGGCAATAAAGTCATTGTTGCTTCACATTCATGCATTCTTTATTAATTCCTCACACAAATAGGGGGATAAAAGCCAAGGTAGCCCGGGAGGGGTGGTGGAGGAGAGAAGTACCGGGAGGGCTGGTGGTGGAGGGAAGGACAAGGCCACACAGCACTTTAAAACTTATTGAATGCCAGCCTTCTGTTGCTTGGGCAATCCTCTGGGGCGGAGTGGCTGGGTGGCCGGAGGCCCACCCTACCACGTTCTTGGGCGTGTGGGTGAGGAGGCTATGGAACTTGGGGAGGAGGGCAGTTGGTTATACAGTGCCTGTAGCGGTGGTCTGTGCTCCAGCTGCCTTTCCTGCAGCTCAACCATATGCTGGAGCATATTAGTTTGATCCTCCAGCAGCCTCAGCATTGAATCCTGCCTCCACTCATCACGCTGCTGCCACCTTTCAGCTTCAGCCCTCTCTTCAGCCCGCCATCTCTCCTCCTGGTCATTTTGTGCTTTCCTGCACTCTGACATTGTCTGCCTCCACGCATTCGTCTGTGATCTGTCAGTGTGGGAGGACAGCATGAGCTCAGAGAACATTTCATTGTGAGTGCATTTTTTTTTCTCCTGGTCTTCACTAGCCTCTGGGAAGGAGAAGATCCTGTGATCCTTGAAACACATGCAGCTGGTGGAGGAAAGAAAAAAAGGGACAGTGGTATTTAAAAAGACACATTTTATAGAACAATGGGTACACTTTTTCACAGTAAACCTTGCTGTTAATATTACATACATAGAATATGTGCTTTCGTTCCAAGGTCGCATTTTGCCTCCCCCCACCAATAACAGCAGGGAACATTTCTGTTCAGCCACAGGCAAACAGCCCAGCAGGAACGGGGACCTCTGAATGTCCCCTTAAGAAAAGCACCCTATTTCAACCAGGTGACCATGAATGATATCACTGTCCTGAGGATAACACAGAGATAAAGAATGGATGTTGTTTGAATGCCAGCAAACATACACTGCAATGCTTTTTTCTACAATGATTCCCGAGTACGTGCTACTGGCCTGGAGTGGTAGTGTCCTACCATGGTGGATGGAATAAGGCTGCCGTGCCCAGAAACCTTTTGCAAAGGCTTTGGGAGTCCATCCAGGAGAGCCGCAAATGCCAGGGCAAATTAATGATTAAACATGCTTGCTTTTAAACCATGTATACTATTTTAAAAGGTACACTCACCAGAGGTCCCTTCTCCACCTGGCGGGTCTGGGAGGCAGCCTTGGGTGGGTTCGGGGGGTACTGGCTCCAGGTCCAGGGTGAGAAACAGTTCCTGGCTGTCGGGAAAACCGGTTTCTCCGCTTGCTTGCTGTGAGCTATCTACAACTTCATCATCATCTTCCTCGTCCCCAAAACCTGCTTCCGTGTTGCCTCCATCTCCATTGAAGGAGTCAAACAACATGGCTGGGGTAGTGGTGACTGAACCCCCTAAAATGGCATGCAGCTCATCATAGAAGCAGCATGTTTGGGGCTCTGACCCGGAGCAGCCGTTTACCTCTCTGGTTTTCTAGTAGGCTTGCCTCTGCTCCTTAAGTTTCACGCGGCACTGCTTCGGGTCCCTTTTATGGCCTCTGTCCTTCATGCCCTGGGAGATTTTGACCAATGTTTTGGCATTTCGAAAACTGAACGGAGTTCCTCTCCCCATGCAGCGATCAGATCCCGTACCTCCCGTTTGGTCCATGCTGGAGCTCTTTTGCGATTCTGGGACTCCATCATGGTCACCTCTGCTGATGAGCTCTGCACTCAGCTGTAGCTTGCCACGCTGGTCAAACAGGAAATTGAAATTCAAAAGTTTGCGGGCCTTTTCCTGTCTACCTGGCCAGTGCATCTGAGTTGAGAGTGCTGTCCAGAGCGGTCACAACGGAGCACTCTGGGATAGCTCCCGGAGGCCAATACTGTCTAATTGTGTCCACAGTACCCCAAATTCGACCCGGCAAGGCCGATTTCGGCGCTAATCCTCTTGTCGGGGGTGGAGTAAGGAAATTGATTTTAAGAGCCCTTTAAGTAAAAAAAAAAAAGGGCTTCATCATGTGGACGGGTGCAGGGTTAAATCGACCTTAACTCCTAGTGTAGACCAGGGCTAAGAGGAATGGAAGGAGGTAAAATGTTTAATTTATTATAAGTCATTTCTACAGCAAGAGCTAAATCTTGACCTGGATGTGTTCTGTCTATGTCTTGGTACTAGCTGGAGCCCGTTCAATTGGCATATTACTGTGGTACAGAAGTTAAGGGCCTGATCTTGTTAGAAGGATCAGGTTGGATCCTTCTAACACCACCTACAAAATACTGAATGACCTCAATTACCACTGATTTCAATGGAAATTGAAGTTACTCAGTGACATAAGATCCGGTCTCTACATGTCTTGGCCTAACATGAACCAGTAACAGGACTGAAAGCAGAACACAGGAGCATTTATGTAACCACTGCTTGGTGTCCTATGGAAGGACCAGGACAGTGTGCAAACCAAAATGCAGTATACTATTGTACCTGTTCCAGTGAGTCTGACATCTTGAAAAAAGTGGTGGCAGACCACCATTTACTAGAATGGATGCCAATGGTGGACAGTGAGGTTGAAGACAAACAGGCAGTAGTTTATAAGTTAGCTAGGTCACTGGCTACATTGGTGGTGGATTGAAACACAGAAGATTGCCTGCCTGCTTTCTTTCATTGTCCTTCTTTCCCTACTGTAGTGACATTCCACTAACTAATTTGTATAAATTGTTTTTTAAAACTACACATGCTTAATTGGCTTTAATATTTGACTATTGCTTTTGTCATCTGTTCTGTATTGTGGCATCTTATGCAAATATGCGTGCTCTTCCTTTCCAAAACAGAAAAGCCCTTTTATTCTAACGAGATTTATTTTTACACAGAACATGGCTGATGGCGTGATTGGTACTGTTTTTCATTGGGCAGTTTGCAGAAAGAGCTTTTGTCTTAGTAAATAGTGCCAGTGGGCTGCTGGTTCAGGTTTGCAAACTTGAGCTGACAGTTGCCCAAGTCCTGTAATTATTTGCATCTGGATGTAAGGGCGTATTATGAACTATCCAGAGCCTTGTGATGAACATCAACATCTGGTGGCAATATATAATATGTAGAGGGAGGGCAGTATGTTCTGCATCTGTGCATTCGATTTGCCTCTGTAACATCCATTTCCAGTTTTTATATTATGCCAATTGATTTCCGATTTCCCCTCCCCCTACTGTAAAATTGAAACAAGTGACACTGTCTTGTTGAAAGAAAAGGAGTACTTGTGGCACCTTAGAGGCTAACAAATTTATTTGAGCATAAGCTTTCGTGAGCTACAGCTCACTTCATCGGATTCATGCATCCGATGAAGTGAGCTATAGCTCACGAAAGCTTATGCTCAAATACATTTGTTAGTTTCTAAGGTGCCACAAGTACTCCTTTTCTTTCTGTGAATACAGACTAACACGGCTGCTACTCTGAAACCTGTCTTGTTGAAGTGGCTTATAGGAGAAGGGTAGAATATTAAAATGTAGGGTAATTTATCTTGGAGCTCTTCTTTAGAGGATGATTGGTACAGTTCTTCTAGAACAGTGATTTTCAAACTTTTTTTCTGGAGACCCAGTTTAAGAAAATTGTTAATGCTTGCAAACCAATGGAGCTGGGGATGAGGGGTTTGGAGTGTGGAAGGGGCTCAGGGCTCTGGGCTGCGGGTGCAGGCTCTGGGGTGGGGCCAGGGATGAGGGGCTTGGGGTGCAGGAAAGGGCTTGGTTTGGGGGGCCTCAGGGCTGGGGCAGGGGATTGGGGCACGGGGTTGGGGTGCAGGCTTACCTGGGGCAGCTCCCAGTCAGCAGCACAGCGGGGGTGCTAAGGCAGGTTTCCTGCCTGTTCTGGCACCACGGACTGTGCTGCGCGCCGGAAGCAGCCAGCAGCAGCTCTGGCTCAGCGAGGCTCTCGCCCCCAGCCACCGACCCCCACTCCCAGCTCCCATTGGCTGGTTCCCAGCCAATGGGTGTGCGGAGCCGATGCTTGGGGCGCGGGCAGCACGCGGAGCCCCGTGGCTGTACTTCGTAGGAGCTGGACCTGTTGCTGGTCGCTTCTAGGGCACAGTGCAGTGTTGGAACAGGTAGGCACTAGCCTGCCTTAGCCAGGCAGCACCACCGATGGGACTTTTAATGTCCTGGTCGGTGGTGCTGACGAGAGCCCCTGTGACCCAGTGCCTTCCATTCCACGACCCAGTACTGGGTCACAACCCGCAGTTTGAAAGCCACTGTTCTAGAAGGTGGCTCAAAACAATTCAATCCCGTCCTCTCCCAGCTTTTCATCCAAATAGGAAAAACACCCTCAAGTGAATCATAACAGGATGTGGCACAGGGGAGTAGTGCAAGAAGTAATTCAAACCTTCAATACTATTCAAAGGCAGGTTTAAATTTTAATTTAATTTGTTTTGGCTGCCTGGTTTAAATTGTAAACTCCTCCACATGAAACAAAGTTTTTCAAGAAATATCTGGTCTTGAACCAGTAACCAAAGACCACAAAGTAATTTACTTTTATTAGCTTTGGAGTAAATACCATTATTTGCTGGCTTGTGGCTTGGATGCGAAACATACCGAGAAACCATTCCAGGCACTTAAGCAGTTTTTCTTCTGAATTAATGAAATGGCTGGAAAAAGTGAATATTTTTCTCCCTTTAGAATTGATTAATCAGATACGCAATATGCTAAAATTTAATGATTGAGCTGTAGTTTAACCTGACAAATTAATATTGAATGATGAAACTGTCTATCTTGGCTATTTATAGGGCATTAGTATTGTATTTCAGCTCAGCAGTGCAATAGAATGCAAAAGTGGACTCCACTGTTGCCACTTCAGAGTTTTCTCACTTATATTTGGACTTGTGGATTGCAGGTGCATGCAAAACCACCTCAGTCAGCAGCTGCATTCTTCTTTTCTGTTGTAGGGTAAGAGAAAGGAGGAATTGCAGCTGATGGATAAAATATTGTTCCATAACTGCTGCATTTCTACCCCCACAGGTCTGTCCCTTGCCTAATCAAACTCCCTATTTACACATTAAGATAACCTAAGTAACTAATACCCAGACTTTGTTTGGAAGCAGTCAGGATTGCTGAATAGCTGACACAATCCCACAAAAGCAAGATAATGAAGTGTTAGGCCACCTAATATTTCCTACCCTCTATTCCTGCCTCCAACAATCATACACCTAATATTACTGCAACTACTATACACCACAGACCAGGCACCATAACCCTAACTCTGTCCTCTTTAATTGCCCTTCTGTACGCAACCCTTTACAAATTGTCCTCTCCCAGTGCAACCAACTCACTACACCAAACTTCCACAGCTACTAGTACTGAGTGGGTGGGGAATTCCACTTCAATATTCTAGGAGTATAAAACATTGCCTTTTTAAAATTGATCATATGAAGAAAATTATTTATTTTTAAATTGGTTGAGGAAGGATTCCTTCCCATTCATTTTCCTGCTGGTTGAGAGCTGCATACACAACATGCTAAAAAAGGGTGGGGTGTATTTATCTGGCCAAACTTCGCAGTGAAGGATAAAAACAGATGGGTGGAGAGCATACTGGCAGATCTTGGTCTGTCTGAAAATGGACAACTGACATTTAGGTACCTGGTGCCTCTCATCATGTACAAAAAAGGGAATGGTAAGATATGTAAAGGAAAAAAGGAACTTCAAGACCGATTAAGTCATATAACTAAATCAGGTGGCTGTTGTAACTCTATCTGTAATACCTACCTTGGCACAACCACATTATTCTTTCCAGTGGCTTCTCCAGCTCTATAGACTTTTTTCATATTCTGCTGAAAAGGCTCAGGGTTTTAAAATGAAAAATGGGTTCAGGAGTCAGATTGATCATTTGGATGAGATTGGCTGACACCTCATTGAAACTCTGACAAATCTTTTCTATCTCACAAGTCTGAATCTAGCTTATTTTCTGATCGTTCTTCATTAACAAAGACATTTTGCCTAAATTCAAAATGTTTTCATAATTTTCATCCCCTATTTCTCCTATGTCAGACAGCTTAAGGCTTCATAAATTATTCCTGGGATGGAGGGGAATGTGTTTATATAATGAGACAACTATGAATTCTGATAGAAAGCACAGTGTTGCCAACTCCTGTTTTTGTTTTATTGCAAGTTTTCAGTGTTTGGGAAGGGGAGACGGAGCTTGTTAAAGCGCTAGCTTCTGGAGTCATGTGATTATGCAAGAATTACAGCTTTAATTAAACAAAAAAGAGTGTTTTAAAAAAACCAAGAAGGAAAGTAAAAAACTACTGTTTTTATTTGGCTTAAAAATCATGACACAATCAAATAGGTTTTTTTTAGGGCCTAACATGATTTTTGAGGTATTGGTGCTGGATATACTGAAGAAACAATCTGAGTAGATGAACTCTTCACCAAAGACTTTACTTTCATGCAAATATGACCTTACTTTCTAGTAAAGAATGAGGGAAGAGAAATACGGGAAATTTTATATAGTTAACTACTTCTGAAAATAATGTTGTTCAAGGTTGTCCAGGAGCTACCTACTGATCTATAGAATTTCTTTATTTAAATGTATCGTGAAGCTTTCTCTTAAATTTGCTTATAGTAGGTTTGCCAAATATTCTTGCTGATAATCAGTCTAGCCACAGGTGAATTTCTGTGCTCTCCCTAATTCTAAAGCAACAGTACGCTTCCATCTTTATAAGCACTGTGATGTGTGATATGTAAATGCTAGTTTAATTTTGCACTTGTGAGTTGTCCTATTGTCATCAGTAGAGCTACTTCATGTTCAGAAAGTGAAGCATGTTTGTGTGTGCAGGATTGGCGCCTTCTTGGTGAATGGCTAACACCAGGAACTTGTGAAAAATTGTAGCAACCTATTTAATGTTTTGAAACAAATTGTTACTGAAAATTACAGCATTTCTATTCTATATCACAAGATATCCTAATAAATGTTTAAACAATTTGTTTTTCATTAGTGGACCAGAGTGCTGGTATTCAGATAACTACGTCTCCCTCCACCTAGCTTAAGAATGCTTTTTAAAAAAAATTCGCGTGCTTGAACTTTTCTCTAATTTAAGATACGATTTTCTTGAAAAATATACTTTATTGCAAGACTAGTTTGATCCTTTTTATTTATAAACACCAATTATTATTAGTATCTTCCTTTCCATGTGGATCCAAACACCTAACATAACTGGTTTCCTGAAAGAATAAAAAGATAATGAATAAAAATAGAGATCAGGGAAGAGAGATTGATAAAAAATGAGAAATTGTTCACTCTGTAGGTCCTCAGTCACGTTTGTTATGGTTTCAGAATTGCCGATCTTGGTCCCATCACTGCTGGCATGTTGCATAATGGATGAGCCTGCAATGATGGAGGAACAGGTGTTCTAACAATAAAAAAGAACAGTGTTGATTATTGTTTCAAGCAACATCAGTCCTCCCTCCCTCTCTCTATCCTAAATGCTCCCCAAACAAATACTCCCTGTCTCTAAAGCAGCAAGAGGAAAAATAGCAACGTACACTGTACAGCCATTGCCACTTGCTACCTCAGAAGCAGTCTGGTAAATAGATCTTGATTGGATACTCTAGATCTTTAAGTGGTGTGTTTATCACTGCTGGCTGCATAGAAACAGATTATGAATTCCATTTAGTGGAGAACTACATTAGTACCCACAAATAACTACCTATAACTACCCTATTACATCTGAACAGCGTGAGTGAAAAATAACTTTTCATTATTGTGCTCCATTATGTCATGTTAAATTATTGTGCCCTATAAGGGGAAATCTACTGAAAGATGAGTCTTAGTCCTCTTAAAATGGGGAAAGAGAGGGTAGCTTATTTCTGGGAACGAAAAAACACAGTGCACAGAAACCAATACTAAAAGACCAAATGGCAAGTAGGCTGTAGTTATCAGTTTAAGATGGCAACTGTTGTTCAATCCCATGAACGTGGCTGTAAACATTGTAAAGTTTGAAATCAGCATGGCAGATTGTCATTTTTTATTTATTTTATTTTATTTTAATTATTTTTTGAGGGCAGGGGGAACTGCAGGTGAATTGTGGCCAATTTTGAAAAGATTGTCTCTAAAGTGGACAGTTTATAGTGTGGTTATTTTCAAACATTTTCACTGTTGCCCGTCTGCATCAGGAATGGCGGCAGCTTTCACTTCATCCTGTCAGGGGCATTACCTCTGCCCCTGGGTTAAGAATACACAAACGCAAGGGGCACAATGTGGGAGAAAACAATGTGACTTCAATAAAGCTTGGCAAACGTTCTTTTCTGCGTACAGAATTGACTGGGTTTGGAGGGAATTAGTAATGTTTTCTGTTTCACGTTTTCCCACCATTCCCTATATCATTAGTTTATTTTGAGAACAGAAGATGAGTCAGTTATCTCACAGAAAAAGGAGTCTAATAGATTTCACTTGAGGAAATGATGCAGTTTGTATTTGACTATCTCATCTGCTATACTACGTTCTATTGCCAATAAAATCAAAATACTTGTTCACTGATGCCAGTAGAGATCACATTACTTTATAATGTGATTGTTAGTGGAACGCTGTAACAGAAACATGTCACTGAACAAAAACTTCTATACAGACAGTATGAAAAAGTGGCATTTGTATAAAATACTGCATGTGTAGTCTTGTCTCTGTTAAATAGTAGGGGTTTTAGTTAATTGTTTTTAATATGCATTTAACTTTGAAAGGGTCAATCTAGTTCATATCTCAGACTCCTGATGATGTAGATTAAGACTACACTGTATGTAATACTATTATTTACATTTGTGGGGGACAGTCTCATTTTAAATGTCTCCAGCAATGGGACTTCAGCTGCCCCGGGAGAGTGTTTTAAATCTAATCCAGCTCATTCCCAGAAACGAATATGGGAAGTGGGGGGAAGAAGGAATTCTGGATTGTCCTTTCTTTTCTCATTTTTCTTTATTCTACAGGAAACATTGTATCGCACTAAACTCTTCTCCCATCTTGGTGTGTCACTTCAAATTCTTGTACACACCGCTGTGTCACCACTGGTGGTTTAGCAAAGCTATATGTGTTAAGAGCTCTATAAGGTGTAGTGTGCCATTAGCTTCTGCTAAAGTAATTGAATATTATGGGAGCAGGCCCTTGGTTCTTTTAATCTTTCCTTTTTTCTTTCAAATAACAAACTTCTGTTAAAAATACAAATGCTTTGGGTTTCAATGCTGTTTGTTTGGCCCCACATAAACTAGTTGGCCAAATGGTGTTCGAAGCTGGTTTATCAGAAAAGCATTTAAGCTGAGAGTTTAAACACTGTTCCTTAACTATGTGGCCTTGTACAGATGGGAACAAAAACTTATTTAGTTTATTTAAAAAAAAGTTAAATGAAATGTCTACTTTAAACAAAAAGGTTTGATAAGAAACTGTTCAGACTGTGGCTGTCTTTGATCTAGGGGCAGTCCTCTGGTTATAGGACAAGGATTTTTTTTTTCATTTAGTATGTAATGGATTTTTAAAATATTTCAATCCAGTTTCTAAATTGATAGCTGTGATGGTTTCTGTCAGCGATAGTGGAGCTGTGGCGTGCAGTCCTGCTCGTGTTGGTGTCTGTGCCAAGTAATGCTTCAGAGCTTGGGAGGCAACTCCTGAAGAGCTAAGAACTTGCTCCCATCAGATTTTCCCCTCCTTTCAATGAAAGAAATAGAGAAGTTTTCACCAGGATGTATTGATAGTTAACATAAATAGTCCCTTTGTCTTGATTCTGAAATCCATACTGTTGTGGTATCAGGGACTCATATGCAAAGGTCCATTAACCTCTGTGGCACTCCATGTGGGAACATGGGTTTGCGCTTGTGTATCTTTGAAATTTCAGGGCTTGGTTAAACTATGTGTTTTTTTTGTATCGCACAGACCATGTAATAGATGGAGCATTGTACATACGGACTTGTCTCACTGTAGCTTGAAGCTTTTAAATTTAATATTTTTACAGTAGAATGTTGCTTAGTAATGCTCATCATCAGCTTTTTTTCAGATGCCCAGACAGGGACTTAATGGCATCAGTTTGATATTAAATAGTTGATTACATGGGTATTAAACTGGCCAGTTTGTTATTGTAACTGTCCCTTCTTTATCCCTGTTCTTCTCCTCCTCTTTCCCCCCTTCCCTCAAAACGAAAAAAGCTTGTCTCCTGGTAGGGATTCTTTGTTGTGGAAACTTGGTAATTATGCTGCAGTAGGTTCTTTAGACTCTCTGCTGAAAGTGGTTAACAATGACACATTGCAGTGCTTCCAGTGCCTGGCCTCTGTAATCTGTTTCCTGTATTTGTTGAGTCTTCATATCTCTGTCCAGCTTTCCCTTTAAATTTCTGCAATTTCTAAGCTTTGTTCCAGGATTTATCTCTGGCACAGAATGTGATCCAGAATACTTTTCTGTCATGTTTTCACATCCAAGCAAGAAGAAAAGCACAGCTGTTGAATAAGGATCTTCTAAACATTTTAAAATTTTATTTTTAAGAGATTGGATTTTAGAATAGTGTAAGTACAGAAAGCATTCTTCATCTTATCTAGGTCCATTGACAATATTTTATCTCCTATAGATCCATCAGTGTCCCTGTAGACTGTCCCCAGAACTACAAGACCTGTGTTGGCATGGGCTAAGTAAGTCTGGTACGCTGGGGAGTCTGCTGGTTTGCTCTGCTCTGCCTTCAGAGCTGCAATTGTTTGGACAGGTCTCTCTCTGCAGAGCATTAGAACCTGATTTTAGAAATTTTACAAATTTTACAGGGTTGGGAGAGAATTTGTACGTTGTTATGTGTTAGCTCCTGATTTATATAACTTAGTTTGGGGTTCAGAGGAGTAATTTCTATCATTGGCTGTAGGTCCGATTCCACAGGAAATGGCAGCAAGAAAAAGGAAGCTTTGGACAAAACAGAATCTTTTGGCAATACAAGCCCATCCTTTTTATGCCTCCTTTCCTCTATTCGGAGGAAACCATATGTATCTTAGGGTTTTCTATGGTCTCTGTCACCGTAATAGCTAAGCACTGTAGTGCTTCTTGAATTACAGTTAAAAAGCTGGTTATCCATATATTAACAATATAATAGTCTTTTGAGTGCCAAATATAACTTCGGTATAACAGATTGTACACCACTAGGTAAAATATACAAGATGCCCAATTCAGATAAAATGAGTTTTGATGGAAATTTATTTTCTCCATTCTCTCTCTTTTTTTTTTTTTTTTTTGGGTCACTTTAATTGTGCATCACTTATGCATCATCATACTCTTGCCCATAATATTGATAAGGTGGTAACACCCAGAAATACATATAATATGCACTGCTGTGCACCATTCATGAAGGAATTTAATCTACTCTATGAAGGCATTTTCAAACTTCTTAACAACTCACAGGCAAACTAGGATTATACTTCAGATGTCATTGAAGAAACTTGTATAGTTCTGCCAGATCATGAATCTAGACAAACATCATGATGAACATACATCAACAGAATTTTTTATTTTTTTTTACCAGTTGCATATTTGTTTTGTTTCTCAGCAGAGAGGACTTTGTGGTGGGCAGAATTAGGTGTGTGATGATCTTATCCTTTCTCTGCAGCATTAAGTAATAGCCATTGCCAGAGGCCCTACACCAATAGGTGTAGGGTGTGATCTGATAGAGATCTTTTGTAGTCATTTCTACACCTTTGCTTCATAAGTGACAAACAGCATAAACATCTTACCTTCCTTATTTTTGTGTTGATCCTTCAATATGAAGAATTATATGTGCAGGAACTTGGAAGGCAAATCTTTGCTATATGTAATTACATTCTAGAATGTAGAGCTGATGTAGTCTAATGAAAACCATCAAGCACAAGAGACGCACCTGAATGAGAACAGAGCTGTTTTGATTTGAGTCAACTTGTGAGCACTTCATCATTCTCTCCTTGTATGTTGGTGTTCTCCCTCTTGAGAAATTTTCTGCTGAATGTAAACAAAATTAAAGCCAGGAATGTGAAGGCCTTGTGCGAGGCTTGCCATTTGGTCTATTTATTTATTTTTTTTATTCCTGGTTTTCCTTTGTCACAATTCCTAACTCAACACTGAATAAGCTGCCCTTCTAGTTTACAAAGTAAATGGCTGTACATGTGCATGTAAATTTTTAAGATTCCAATTTAAGACAAAAAGGGGCCTGAAAAAAACTTGTTTTGATAAATGAAGAGACTTTTTTTCCTTTTTGAAACCAAAAGGGTACTAACTGAAACCCTAGAAAGGATAAACTGCTTTTTTGTTTTTGTTTGTTTTAAGGTGGGTTTTAGCTTCCTTTTGCCCCTTACAAAAGGGTATTAACTGGAGGGTTTTAAAGGGGATTGGAGAAGTAAGATATCTAGTATTCATGTTAATGGATAACATTATTACATGAGTTACTTGGTAAAGTAATAGTCTAGTGTCAGTGTTGTCTGCCAAGGAGGCTACTCGTAAAAGGAGCTTGAGGCAAATAGAATATAGCACACTCAGTTTCATTGTTCCTTTTAGAAAAAGTGGAGTGTGTGTGAAGAATGAGAGAGAGAGCAAGTAGACTCCTTGTAATTAAAAAGATGAGGGTGAGGGGGAAAACAGCAAGAACGAAGGGAAGGGAAAATGGGACTGGTATATTCAGCTAATTTTGCAAGCAGATTGAGACTTGTGTAATTATAAAGTGAAAGATTAATAAATTTATTTTTAGATGCTTCTAAGCGTCTTCTTCACAGTTTTACCTTGTTAAGTCTTAAATCCCACCTCTTTAAATTGGCAGGTTCCATATTAGTTTCATAATAGGCACAATGCCAACCCCACCAGTTGTTCTGACGTCATGTCACGTTGTTGCCATTGATAGCTTGAATTTTCTTGCATAGATTTCAGTCATTCATGGTTTTATTGGTTTTATAGTAAATTAACTAGCTCACTCTATAAAGTCTTGCTGCATATTGCAGATTAATATTTAGTACCTACCAGAATTAGTGCATTCTTCAAATATCTCTAGAAGCTGGATATGCCCAACCCAGTTTTCCTTCCTGTCCATCAGCCTCTACACCCATACATACATCCTTGATGTCTGTCAGTCTGCTGAGCTAACTTCCTAGTACTTAACATCTGGATTAGCAGTTTTATTACTGTATATTATTTGTATTATAGACCTACTTAAAGCACCTCTCTCTTATGTGACAGTCCCCGTGGGAAAGAGTTGACAATCTAAAAAGACAATAGAGACAAAAGATGGGAGAAAGGAAGAATTGTTGTCTCCATTGTATGGATAGAGATTAAGCAATTTGCCCAGAGTCTTTCTGAGTCTGTGACAGAGCCAAGAATTGACCCAGGTCTCCCTGAGTCCCAGTGCAGTGTGACGAGACCCTCTTTCCTTTCAATGTCAGCGGCTCATGAAGGTTGTGCGTTGGCTGATACTCTTCCTCTAGAGCAGTGCTGAGATCTCTCTGACAGTTTAGGAAGGCAGGAAGCTGGTCCCTGATATCAAAAAGGTTGAGAAACACTGCTCTAGAGTGGCACTTTATAGATACTTTGACACTGTAAAATTTGCTTTTACTATTTTTATCAATTCAAAAAAAAATTTTGTCTGCAAATATAAAGCTGATTCTGGAGCTGTGGCAATGCAGCCAAGTGGAAGAGGTTCTCTTAAAACTGAAAGAACACTGAAGTGTATGTATTGATTGTCTTAAATTATCACATACCATTTGGAAAATGCCTTAAGAAAATTGTAGACTGGGAACTTATTGATCTATAAGGGTGCAGTTCTGTAAGCCCCTAATCACATGAAGAATCCTTTAGGAACTTGGCAAGTACAGGTTGCTTGTTTAAGTACGGTACTGAGAGAGACAAGGTGGGTGAGGTAATAGCTTTTATTGGACCAAAACTTCATATCCTAGGACCAGCACGGCTAGAACAACACTGCAAACAACCTTAAGTGTTCTCAGGATAACATCTCTGACTATTTTAGATTTTATTTTATTTTTATTTTGTTTTAGGTTTTATGCCTTTGTTAAATATCTGCAGTGGGGAGGAAAAATCTGTACATCTCTCAATGAAATGATTTGTTTTCTAGAGACTGCTTGACTCTTATTCTGTTCAAACTGTTAAACAGACTCTTATTCTGCTAAAAAAAAACAAAAACAAAAAAACCAAAAACTTCTTGGTGCACAGTTTCACTATTGCATGCACACAGAAAAATGAATAGTATGTCAAATGCAGACCTCCTCTATCTTTTTGAAGGTCATCTTTTTGTTGCCATGCTTCACAAATTGTTGCCCCTAATACATAATCAGTAATAAATAGCTCTCGCTGCTGCCTGCCTGTCTGCTTCTGTAATTTTTTTTGTCCTCACTGCTTTCTCAGAGATCAGATATGTCCATCAAAAAGCAAGCTGATAACTTTCTAAGCTTTGGCATTGATGAGTCAAATGTGAATCTTGTTGGCTGGGATAAACTTCACCTGGGCACAGCATCTGTTCAGCAATTTGTCACTGTTCTTTTTTTCTGCCCTTAAGCTGTTGTGCCACCAGAGGCTTGTTAGCTCAATGCAGTGCGTCACATCAAGCATCAATAATGATTGTTTTAATCACATTTCCCAAGGTGAACTGAAGCTTGTTGAAAACAGAATTGTGTAATGTGGCATTATTTTAGTGATTGGGTAAGAGTGGTAGTTGATGGCATTAATTTAGCTGTTTATATAGCTGCAAAAGAACATTGAAAGCAATGAGTTAATCAGCAATAACACTGTATATCGCAAAATGTGCGTTTCTGTGTAAACACTTATAAAAGAAGCTGCCATGATGTTGTGGTGCAGAGAACTACTATTGCATGGCTTAGTTTCCTCTTGCGGATTTAAAAATTTAGGCTTTTTTTTTCCTTTCAGTTTTTAGCTCCTTTGGATTGTCTAGTGTTAATGAACTGACACACAAATGCAGCAGTGAAATAATTACCTTGGTTGAAATTGGATATAGGCCTTTACATAGTCATCTGGATTATATTTCCCTCTAACTCAAACAATTCCTCATGCAAGCAAAAAGTGGTGACAAATTATATTATACTCAGCTTCTGTTCTCTATTTTAATTACAATACCACACAAAAAAGGGTGTTTTCTCATTTCACTGAGCTTTATAGATCTGATCAATGGTTTGGCAAATGAGGTCCCTTCCAACCCTGATACTCTATGATCTATGTAAACAGAAAAAAAGAGAGTACTTGTGGCACCTTAAAGACTAACAAATTTATTTGAGCATAAGCTTGAATGCATCCGATGAAGTGAGCTGTAGCTCACAAAAGCTTATGCTCAAATAAATTTTTTGGCCTCTAAGGTGCCACAAGTACTCCTTTTCTTTTTGCGAATACAGACTAACACGGCTGCTACTCTGAAACCTATCCGAACAGAGAGTGCCATATATGTGGTAGCTTTAAGAAATGCAGCAAATCACCTAGATAAAAAAGCCATAAATATTTGCTTTAATTACAAGTTGCATATCTAGAATGCAAATTATTTTTGGATTACAAAGTCTGCTCAGAAGGGGGCTTAATTATTAATTGGTGCTTCATTTAGGTAAGAAATTGTCTAAAATTTCATCCAGTTTAACCCCCTTTTTGCCATTTGTTATGGTATCTCCATCCATATCCCTCTTCATTTTTGTGGCACAGGCAGGAAGCATGGATCATGCTGGAACTGTGTGTGGGTGTTTTTTGTACTGGATTAATTTTGAGCATGAGTTATCTCCGGTGCGGAGGCAGAAGCAATTGAAACCTGTGTTTAGCTGCTTTCCATTGTTCTGTGCCTCTGATTACTGACTGGCAGCTTTTCCTTTTGGCATGGAAACCCATAAAATAGGAATGGTAAACGATAAGACCAGCAGTGTTGCTCTTACCTGTAGAATAACAGAGCCTGGATGGTTTACTCCTGGGGGAATTCTGTGCCTAAAAATTCTGTACACAATATTTTAAAATTCTGCTAAATTCTGTAAATTTTATTTTGTCAAAATAACACTATATAATCATGCCAGTTTAAATTATTTTGGTAATTTATTTCAAAATACCTGTCAGCAGGTATGTCTGTAACAATACAGGCACACAAAAACATCCCCCCCCCCAGGAGTAGAGAGTGAAAGAAACCCCTATAACAACTCAGTTCCTGTTTCTCTGCCCCCTCCCCACCCCCAGAGCCCAGCCAAGGGGCCCTCCCCTGCCCAGACACTCTCACCTCCTACCCCCACAAAGCCCAGGGATCCAGAGGATAAAACAGCCTAATGCTGGGTCCCAGTCTTGCATGGAGTTTCCTGCACACCGCTATCTCCTTCCTTCAGGGTGTGCTGGGAACTGCAGCTGCTGGGAACCCTCCAGTTCTCTCACCCTCCTCGCCCCCCCGGACTTGTTTCCTCTTTGCGAGCTGGGCTCTGCTTGGTCCAGTGGCCCCTAGTGGTGGCCACCATCTCTGCAGCCCAACATTAATTTATGCAAAATTCTGCATTGCGCTGTTGTACAGACTTCCCCCCGGAGTAATGGTTGCATCTAGGGGTCAAGTAAACTAAAAAGGTTTTGTCTAAAGCAAAGCTATTCATCGAGAGACCACAGTGGAATTAATATAATGTAACAGTTGTAACTACCTTTTTTTCTAGTGGAGTTACCATAGCTAGTGTGGTGGTTTTATGTTTGAAAACATGAATGGCTAAATATTGCATGGCAAAAAATTGTCCATTAACAACCCTTTACTCCCAAATGCGACCAATTAGAACCGGTTTGTGTTATATTTTTTAAAGCATATGTCCTCGTGGTATCAGAATGCTGTGTGCCACCATTGCAACACTGAGTGGGTCTGACCTAAGGATTTAAGGGAGGCGGCTTTTAGTGAGACTCTTTGGGATGTACTCAACAGACTGACTTAACATAAAGAGGGGTGAGTGTATGGGTGACAGAGAGGGATCTTAGGATCCCCAGCTCTTCTTCGTGTAGTAGCCCTATGGGTGCTCCATGTCAGGTGCACATGCACCTGTCGAGCCCTTGATCAGAGATTTTCAGTTAGCAGCGTCCGTTTGGTCTGCGCATGTGCCCTGTACTTCCTTATGCCGGATACCAAGGCTGTACAGAGATGTGCTGCAATGTTCCCTCTAATTTTTCCCATCCATGTGTGGAATGAATTTTGTTATGTGCACCAATATGGAGGTGACGTGTGGTGGGGGTGGGGCTGAGGGGTTCAGAACTCAAGGCTGGGGCAGAGGGTTGGGGTGTGCAGGGGTGAGGGCTTTGGCTGGGGGTGTGGGCTCTGGGGTAGGCCAGGATGAGGGCTTTGGGAGGCAGGAGGGGGTGTTGGGCTTGGAGTGGAGGGGGGGTGAGGGCTCTGGGGTGGGGCTGGGGATGATGAGTTTGGGGTGCAGGTTGCCCCCGGGCTGGGGCCAGAGGACTCCCCCCAGCCCTCTCCCCACCGGCAGGAGCTACGGGAGAGAGGCGCCTCTTCCCGCCAGCAGCAGCTCCAGGGCTGGGGGAGAGGCCCGCGGCAGCCCTGCATGCCCCAACTTGCTCCCCTCCCTGCCCATCCCTACCTCTCTCCTCTGCAGGCCCCTGTGGCTGCGTGCCTGCTGTGTGGCCGTGTTCCCGTGCAGCTTAGAGGGAACTTAGGTGTGCTGATGTGACGTACCAGGTACAGTCCAGATCAGCTGGGAGCTGTCACCCCTGTCCTGTCAGCTGGGGTGCCTTGCAATGCCTTGCTGTTATAGCCTCCGACCTGGACTGCTCGCAACCAGCCACCGGCATGCATGTTGCTCCCAGATGTGTCTGTGTAACTGCAGCTTGTCAGTCACACCCTGCCTCTCACCAGCCTTGGTTATACTGCAGGATGACCCCAACACCCTCCCAGTCCCAAACTTTCCCCCAGAAATGTATGTTTTGTACTGCCTAGCCCTCTCCCTGGACTGTCCAAATATACTAAATCTGTTATTCCGTTAAGGGAACAATCAACACTAGCTTGTTACCTTAGTTACCTAGATACTTCAGTTTAAATACACTGGATTAGATAAAACAATAAAATGAGTTTATTAAAGCTACAAAGAGAGGTTAAGTGTGTAAAAGTAATGAGGCAAAAAAGTCAGAAATGGTGACACGAAGAATAAAGATAAAATGCTTACTAGTGCCTAACTTCACTATATTTGATTCAAGCAAACTTTCTCACTACATGCTTCCAGCAAGATTACTGACTTAACTCCTCAGGTTGGGACCTTTTTCCTCCCCCAAGTGCAGTGGCTGTTTCCTTTTTGTCTTCTCAGGTGTGGACACTGCAATGGGCAGGGGCAGAGAGAGGGATGCCTTGAGGTATTTGCCTAACCTTTTTATAGTTTCAGTTCCCCTCTTGAAAAACATTTCTAGCTTAGAACTAGGAGACAGTCTACATGAAAGGATGTTTCCTGCTGGGCTTTTTTCCTGTTTGAGCTTCTTTTGTTTTCCATTCCTGCTTGATGATTCTGTATAATGCTTACATGCAAATAAAGGCAAGCACATATTCCTTTGTTTAGGACAGACCTTTTACTGACTTCTTCTTGGGCAGGGCAGTGAGGTTTGGAACATGTTTTAATAATATCATATAGGGGAATCTTAACTTCACATACAATGTTGCCACACACATTTTATCAGGACAATGCTGCCCAGCAAATTGAGTTTTCAAATCATACCTTACAAGGCATACAATAGTGTACAGGGCTGTATTCCATCACAGCGGGCAATCCGCCTGCAGTTTCTTCTCCACCACCTCAGACTGAGACAGAGCCCTAGCGTGCCTTGGCTTTTCTCATATTACTGTGGTAGGTCAGATAGTTTTTTAGAATAGTTAGATAAGTAGTGAGAAAATTGTTTTACTCCTCTTTCCCCTCAAGGAGATTAATTATTTTTCCTGGTAGGGCATGCCTGGCTTGCCTGGTTTCAAACCATCACCTTTCCTACTGAGAAGCTATTTCTGTAAGTGTCAACCATTCTAAGTGTGTCCGTTGTTTGGGGGAGTCCCTTGTGTCTCAGAATTGCAACTTCTGCCTGTCCCTCAAATCCAGGACAGGTCAAAACAGGGAGATTAAACTCTGTTAGTGATGGAACACTCCCTTTTGGAATGCTCTTAGGTCAGGACATACCCCCCTACCCCACCAAGTACATCTGTCTCCAGACAGATCCACTGCCACTTCTACCTCAGTGCAGGCTTCTCCTAAGAAAGGGAAGGCTTCCAAGGCTACAGAAAAAGCTTCCAGAAAGAGGAGTGCGGATTCTCACCATAAGGAGCCAGCTCCAATGAAGTCCGGGTCCCCAGTGAGATCTGTGGTCTCCAGAGCCTCAACCTCTCTTGACTCAGTCTGTTGAGTTCATGGCCCTGCCAGTTCCAGAGGAGGAGTCCTTCAAGTCCTGGTGTACGAAGGAGAGAGACAGCTCCGATAGGGTCTTGCTACCTTCTACCAGCAAAGACGGTAAGCATAGACACTTGAACTGGCAATGTCGAGTTTAGCCTAGCTATTGGTACTCACACATCCAGCACCAAGCAAGCAACTGCACCAGACACCTTCAACATCTTCTTTGGTAGGCCCACCGTGGTGGTGCCTTCAGCGACGGCGGCCTCGGCTACTGTGTCAGTACTGATCCCCTATTCAGTATCCAGCAGTTTAGATGTACCAAGGACCTCTTCATAACGGATGAACCAGAGTCCCTGCTCCTCTTGGTACTGAGACACCGATCTGCAACTACCATCCTCTGGAACTGCAGGACTTTCCACTGTTTTTTGTGGGTCCTCCTCCATTGGATGAGCTGGAGGAGGATGAAGGAGACTTCCAGTCAATCTCTTCTATTTCTTTTGTTCAGGGTTCTCCAACATATTCTTTCAGGAGCCCATCCTCTGAAAGTAATAGGGAAGATCAAGCTCATTATTAAAGGTGCATGCCAACCCTGCCATGCCACTCCCACTTCTTTATGGGCTCCCCACTGGCCATACTGGTACTTGTTGGCTGCCTATCGACAACATTTTGCCAGACTGCCAGTACTATCTCATAGAGAGGCCAGAGTTGTACAGCCCTCTCCTTCCGAACCAGCTCCCGACACAGGTGGAGGCTTTTGAGGAGCAGGAAGCTAGGACAGGTAAGGAGGCCACTTCTCAAACACCTATTTCATTGTCTATGGACAAGGCAGTTATGTCTCCGCCACCATCCATGGCTGATGGTGGATGTGTAAATGAGTGGGATAGGCAACACTTCTCTAAGTCCACTCCATATGACAAGGACCAGAAAAAGCTAGATCTTTTTGCATGAAAGGTCTATTTATCAGTAACCTGTAATTCAGGATCACAAATTATCAGATGGTCATGGTCAAATGTAATTTTACAGATTATAAACAAATTGATGGCTTTTCTTGAACATCTGCCACAAGAACATAAGGAGCAATTCCAGTCCATTATCTCAGAGGGCCAGTTGATGGCCAGAATTGCTCTTCAAGGATCCTTATATGCTGTGGACACTGCTGCCAGGTTAATCTCCCTGGCAGTGGTTATGTGCAGGGTATCATGGTTCCATCTCTTGGGGTTCTGGAGAGAAGTATAGAACACTGTTGAGGACTCCCCTTTGATGTTCATAAAGTGTTACAGATGAGTCCTGGCACACTTTAAAAGATTCTAGGACTATTTTATGATCCCTGAGCATATGTACTCCTACAAATAAGAAAAGGTTTAGTAGATCAGACTGCTCAGAGATCACATCCTGCTCAGTTTTCCAGGTTCCACTGAACCCCTAGAAAGACATAGATTCAAGAGAGAAAGGGCCCCCCAACTGCCCTCAATGACTGCCCAGACATCTTCAAAGCAACAGTTTTCCTGGGTTGGTTGAGGGTTCAAATCCTCCTGCACTTCTGGATTTACAGCTGTGCCCATTAGCCTATGACAACCTCTGTACAGAAGATACAGTTTATAGGGGCACATTTTGACTCACTGACAGCCAGATTCTACCTTCCCTTAAACAAATTTGTAATCTTGTGTGGTCTGGTACGGGCAACTCAGGGGAGCCTTCAAACCACAATAAAGAACTATCTTCTGCTCCTGGGACACATGGTAGCTTGCATCTTTGTGACTGATCATGCAAGACTGTCTGCTTCTCGAATTGGCTCAGAATGACCCGTTCTCCAGTCAGACACACCTTGGACAGACAAGTGACAGTTCCTCTACAAGTGAGCAACTCCTTAGACTCCTGGAAGAATGAACTCAGTGTCTGTGCAGGTATTCCCTTCTGTCCCCCAGCCCCATCAGTGACTTTAACAACAGATGTGTCACGGTTGGAGTGGGAGTCCACCACCGCAGTGCCCTCACGACTCGGGGCAGATAGACAACTCAAAAAGTCAGACTCCGCATCAATCTGTTGGAGCTCAGGTCTGCCAGGAATGCTTGCCTTCATTGCCTACCCCTCATCAGGAGCAAATCAGGCGGGGTCGTGATGGACAATGTATCCTGCATGTTCTATGTCAACACACAGAGGAGTAAGATCTTCCTCCCTGTGCCGTGAAGCCATGAAACTATGGAATTGGTGCATAGCTCATCAGATCCAAATTTCAGCAGTCTGCCTCCCAGGTATTCAGAACGCCAGTCTCACAGGATTATGAATGGGAGCTAGACATCGAAGTTCTCCACAGCATATTCCTAAAATGGGGACTGCCAGAAGTGGGATCTCTTCACCACCTCCAGGAACAGGAAGTGTCCTCTTTTCTGCTCAAGAGGGGGTCTGGGCCTTCACTCCTTCACACCCAGGGTGCCACCTGGAACTGGGGTACCACTGAGCCCTCTGACCGACCAGCCTGGGCTCCTTCTCACACTGTGCTGCTGTGACAAGCTGAAAAGCCCTTCAAGCCTGCACTTTCACCAGCATTCCTACAAGTAGGGACACACGTAGCTGCAGTTACATGCAGGCTCTCTAACAACCAACCTCCCTGCCTAGGACCCCAGAGCAGTACCATCCTGTCTTGGTCAAATCTGGCCAGTATTTGAGTTTAATACCCCGTCAGCCTCTCCTCAATGTGAAGAGGATCATGTATGCTTGTAGTAACCAAGCTGAGATTTTCCCCAGACACCTTAGTCAAATGCACACTGGTTTGGATTAAAACATAAAATAAGTTTATTAACTACAAAAGGATAGATTTTAAGTGATTATAAATGATAGCAAACAGATCAAAGCCGATTACCTAGTAAATAAAACTGCAAACTGAGCTTAACATACTGGATAGATAGGATATGAATTAGCAAATTCTCACCCCGAGTGATAAACAGGCTGGCAGATTCTTAAGGCACAAGCTGCGTTGGCTTTGCAGCTTGGGTTTCCCGAGTCTTCATACACAGGCTAGAAATCCCTTTAGCATGGGACCATCGCTTTCCCCAGTTCAGTCTTTGTTCCTCAGGTGTCTCCCAGGTGTGGTATTGTAGGGAGAGTGAGGTACTATCATGATGTCATATCCTCCCCTTTTATATCTTCTTCCCACTTGCTGGAAAGCTCTTTTGCTGTGACCTGGGTCAAGCAGTTCCCATTGTGTAGTGCTATCTCTGAGAGGTTTCTGTTGTACACAGTTCCTGGGGTAATCCTTGTGCTTGTGTGCCTTTCCTCAATAACCCATTAACATTGTTTGGCCTTTTTACTGTTGTACCTGAAAGGCTGCTTGTGGGTGTTGTCAACCTCACAACATGTTTCAGTAACACATACATAGCCAAACTTCGTAACTTCGCATACAACACTAGCACACACAATCCAATGAGATATTAATGTCTAACAGATCAAGAATTTTAGAATACCTCACAAGGCATTGTACATACTTTGTCCAAAAAATATCCTAATTACATGACAGTTGCGAATATTAGGGTGTCAGGGTGTCACAATTCCTTTCTTCTATCTTGGAAGAAGGGTCTGTTTTATGCATTTCTTCCTATGTTGCTGATACCAAGGGTGATGAACGAGATCAGTCGGGACAGAGACAATGTTATCCTTTTCAGTGCCATTCTGTCTGGGACAAGTATGGTATCCTTACGTGTTTACCTATGTATCCAACCATTGTTCAAGTTCCAAACCATTCGTCTTCTCCTGTCATGGGATGCTGGTTGGATGCTTCATCCCAACCTAGTAGTGCTCTGCCTCAGGGCCTGGCTCCTTGATGGCTCACAGGGTGAGAATCCTACTGCAATATGGGAGTTACGAGAGGTGTTACTCAATAGTAGAAATAGATCAACCCTCACTACTTACCTGCAGAAATGGAAGAGATTCATCACTGCCTCCTCCCTGATTCGGTGCCACTTTCAGTCATCCTGGATTATCTGTTGGATCTAAAGAAATCTGGGTTATCAGTTAGTTTGATTAAGGTCCATTTGGCCACAGTATCAGCCTTTCATCCACCGATAGAAGGATTCTCCATATTTGCGCATCTGGTATCATGTAGGTTATTAAGGATGTGAGGAATCTCTGTGTCAAGGTTCCTTCCCCACTCTGAACTCTAGGGTACAGATGTGGGGACATGGATGAAAGACCCCCTAAGCTTATTCTTACCAGCTTAGGTTAAAAACTTCCTCAAGGTACAAACTTTGCCTTGTCCTTGAACCCTATGCTGCCACCACCAAGTGTGCTAAACAAAGAACAAGGAAAGAGCCCACTTGAAGACGTCTTCCCCCCAATATATCCCCCCAAGCCCTACACCCCCTTTTCTGGGAAAGGCTTTATAAAAATCCTCACCAATTTGTGTTTTTATTGTTCTTAAGATCGAAGAGTTTGGGTCTGTGTTCACATATGCAATCAGGATCTTAAAAGAAGAATTTTAATTAAAGAAAAAGTAAAAGAATCACCTCTGTAAAATCAGGATGGTAAATACCTTACAGAGTAATCAGATTCAAAACATAGAGAATCCCTCTAGGCAAAACCTTAAGTTACAAAAAGTCACAAAAACAGGAATATACATTCCATTCAGCACAACCTATTTTACCAGCCATTTAACAAAAGGAAATAGAATGCATTTCCAGCTAGATTGCTTACTAACTTTTTACAGGAGTTCTGAAGAGCATTCCTGATCTGTTCCTGGCAAACGCATCAGACAGACAGACAGACAGACACCCTTTGTGTCATCCCGCCCCCTCCCCCCCCAGATTTGAAAGTATCTTGTCTCCTCATTGGTCATTTTGGTCAGGTGCCAGCGAGGTTATCTTAGCTTCTTAACCCTTTACAGGTGAAAGGGTTTTGCCTCTGGCCAGGAGGGATTTTATAGTTCTGTATACAGAAAGGTGATTACCCTTCCCTTTATATTTATGACAATCTGCAATTTAGAAACCCTACCCAAACTGGGGACCTTAGCCTGGTACTCAATTACCTTAGGAGACCTTCATTCGAATCAATGGCAACCTGTTCTCTGTTGCATTTATCTATGAAGACTGGCCTTTTTAGTAGCCATCATGTCGGCCTGTAGGGTAAGGGAGATTGGGCCTTGATGGCAGAGCCCTGCCATCTCCCTCCCATATGGTGTTCTTTAAGGACAAGGTCTCTTTATGTCCGCACACTAAATCCTTACCTAAGGTTCTGTTGGAGTTCCACCTTCATCAGTACATCCATCTTCCAGTGTTTTTCCCGTAGCCACATACTGTAGTTCTTTACAGGAATCCTGTTTACATATCTAGGATCTTAGAAGGACATTGACCTTCCTCTTAGTTAGGACCAAGCAATTTATGAAGTCACTTAGGCTTGTCATTTCCTTTGTGGATAGTTCCACAGGGTCCTTGATCTCTACTGAGAGATGAATGGGTATCTGTATTTGTTATCACTTGTTATGATGCTGTGGGCACATTCAATCAGATGGCAGGCAACATCTATGACATTAGTGAAGAATGTACAGGTATCTGAAATATGTAGGGCCACTATGTGGGGTTTTGATACGTACATTTTCAAAACATTATGCCCTGAGCCATGCTGTCAGATCTATGGTGGCACTTGGTTCTGCAGTGCTATCTTCAGTTCTGGACTCTATTCCAAAGCTTGTTCCTCCATCTGGGGATACTGCTCAGAAGTCACTTGAAGTGGAGCACTGGTAGGGATGCTACTCGAAAAAGAGGTAACTCACTTTGTGCAGTCACTGTGGCTCTTTGAGATGTCCCCACGCATAGGTGCACCAATGTTTGTTCTCCTTTCCTTCTGTTTCAGACTGTTCCGTAGGGAATGTTTGGAAGGAGAAAGAACTGAGAGCGGTTTGCCTGTGCACCTCTATGTAGCCTTGGTATCGGGCATGAGGAGGCATAGGGCACATGCATTGGCCAAACAGACACTGCTAACTGAAAATTGCTGATCAAGGGCTCGAGAGGCACATGCATACCTGAATTAGAATAGAATATCATAGAATATCAGGGTTGGAAGGGACCCCTGAAGGTCATCTAGTCCAACCCCCTGCTTGAAGCAGGACCAATTCCCAGTTAAATCATCCCAGCAAGGGCTTTGTCAAGCCTGACCTTAAAAACCTCTAAGGAAGGAGATTCTACCACCTCCCTAAGTAACGCATTCCAGTGTTTCACCACCCTCTTAGTGAAAAAGTTTTTCCTAATATCCAATCTAAACCTCCCCCACTGCAACTTGAGACCATTACTCCTCGTTCTGTCATCTGCTACCATTGAGAACAGTCTAGAGCCATCCTCTTTGGAACCCCCTTTCAGGTAGTTGAAAGCAGCTATCAAATCCCCCCTCATTCTTCTCTTCTGCAGGCTAAACAATCCCAGCTCCCTCAGCCTCTCCTCATAAGTCATGTGTTCCAGACCCCTAATCATTTTTGTTGCCCTTCGCTGGACTCTCTCCAATTTATCCACATCCTTCTTGTAGTGTGGGGCCCAAAACTGGACACAGTACTCCAGATGAGGCCTCACCAATGTCGAATAGAGGGGAACGATCACGTCCCTCGATCTGCTCGCTATGCCCCTACCTATACATCCCAAAATGCCATTGGCCTTCTTGGCAACAAGGGCACACTGCTGACTCATATCCAGCTTCTTGTCCACTGTCACCCCTAGGTCCTTTTCCGCAGAACTGCTGCCTAGCCATTCGGTCCCTAGTCTGTAGCGGTGCATTGGATTCTTCCATCCTAAGTGCAGAATTGATGCTCCCATAGGGACACATGTCAAACAATCACATTTCCTGCCCAAAGTGAATAACTTCTTCCTGCAGAAGTCGACTTACTTGCTCCTTTCAGCCCTAGCAGCTGGTTTACCTCTTGCCTTTCCCTGTGAAGATGATGACTTTGAAAATGTTAGAAACATTATTCTAATGGAGCTGTCTCATTTGCATTTTTAGTTCCTTCCCAAATCCGGGAGCCTGCAGTCAATGAATACTTCCCCTTCACCATCTTGAGTCTTTAGAGCACTCATCAGTTGTCCATGCCTCACTTATTTTCATTTCCTTTTTACACAGACGTGTGCTGTTCCTATACCTTCACTCCTTTCCTCATCTGCCATCTGCTCTTGTATTTGTACTTTGTTGTACCATTTTCATTCTTTCAGCTGTGCATTTGAGTTGTACAGGCAAACCATCACAAAAATAAATGTTGCCTGGTGTAACTCTTCTGCCAGGTGGAGCCAGCAGCAAGGGGGGCCAGGTTCAATATTTAGGGGTTCCTTTTCAACAATACAACACAAACCTGCTCAAGCCCTCACCCAGTAACCTGGGAAAATTACACACCACCCCTAGGAGCCTCTGAGAGGCAATACTTCCCCTCTCACAAGCAGAGAGTCTGAGTGGAGAAAAACTTTTAATAAAAGGAGGGAAGCCACCCAACATTAATTAGGGAAAATGCCACAAGCAGGATTCATAATCATAAAACTATGAGCAGGACACTCACCCCAGCGTGCGTGGAGCAGTGCCTTCCACCTCATGTTCTTGAGTTCTACAAAAATGATTAGGGGACTGGAACACATGAGTTATGAGGAGAGGCTGAGGGAACTGGGATTGTTTAGTCTATGGAAGAGAAGAATGAGGGGGGATTTGATAGCTGCTTTTAACTACCTGAAAGGTGGATCCAAAGAGGATGGATCTGGACTACTCTCAGTGATAGCAGATGACAGGAAAAGGAGTAATGGTCTCAAGTTGCAGTGGGGGAGGTTTAGGTTGGATATTAGGAAAAACTTTTTCACTAGGAGGGTGGTGAAACACTGGAATGCGTTTCCTAGGGAGGTGGTGGAATCCCCTTCCTTAGAAGTTTTTAAGGTCAGGCTTGACAAAGCCCTTGCTGGGATGATTTAGTTGGGATTGGTCCTGCTCTGGGCAGAGGGTTGGACTAGATGGCTTCCAGAGGTCCCTTCCAACTCTGTTATTCTATGATTCTATGAACCAAAAGTTCCTTTTCTGAGTCTGCTCTCTGCATCCTCACCATACCTCACTCACAGTCAGGGACAGTCTTGGTCAGGGAGGACCGAGAGGTCAGAGATGCATCTGTGTGAGTTCACCTCCTACCCAGGGTAGAAAGCACCTTTCTTGCTCTGCCATCTGAGTACTTGCTCTGGCTGGCCACCCCACTAGCCACGGTTCTTCTCTGCTGGCCACCCTGCCAGCTGCATGTTCCACTCCCGCTGGCCATCTACTTGCTGCTCCCTTTGACTGACTATCAGTTCTGCTGCCACCTCCCTCTCTGCTGTGACATCTGCAGGTCAGTCTTTTTAGTGATTTTCAGCTTTTAGTGGTTTTTCAGCGTTTAGCAGGCTGGGCAGAAACACTGTCCCACCACAAGTGATTTCAGCTTTCATTTAAGCACTTAAAATAACAAAGGGTCCTAATGGAGCCTATTTAGCTCTATCTTTGAACAGTGGAGAGGAACAGGTTAAATAAGACTGGGGACCCTTAGGGAGAGTCCACACCTTGTGGCTGGGACACCCGTCCCCACCACTTTTACTTTCACAGAGCTCTGGCATTTGAGCCCCTGACTTAACAAGGTCCTTTCAGCTGAGGGTGACCCCCTCATTTGGGACAGGTTAAGCACAGTTCTGCTCCCCTTTATTCATGCAACAAAGACAACAACATTGATGATAACATTTCACTACCTCTTCATTCAGTACTAAAGTATTTTGTAACCCAGCACCAGCCAAAGTTGATCACTTTGAGCAACACAGCTCTGTCTACCGGATATCTTGGGAGAGAAGGTGTGTTCATGTAAATACAGTTTGCTCCTGAAGTCTCTTCCCCGTCTCAGCTAGCTGTCAGGGGAGAACTCATTCAGACCCTGCTTTCACTGGTGGTCCTGGTTTGAAACTGTCCTCGGTTAGTAGTGATAGTGATTCCCATCTGATGGCTTTTTACGGGCGATTTCTTAGTTGAAATGCATTGTTTTAGTTCCAGTCTCTAATGAAGGAACCACAGACATACCTCTACCTCTCAAACTCCATATCTGGTAATGTTTGACATTGTTCATTCACTCCTTGGCCTCTGAGAACAGTCTGCACAAACAGCCAACAAACAATCTTCTCACCTGTAGAGGTCTTTCCTACAGAGTAGCATTGTTTCAAATAACCAGATGGCTTGCAGTCCTACTGCAGCGTCTGCTGCCAGCCAAAGATGTAAAAGATAGATGGAGTGGATCAAAACAAGAAATAGACCAGATTTGTTTTGTATTCATTTGCTCCCCCCTCCCTCCCTCCGTGAAATCAACGGCAGAGAATCGTTTTGGTGAGGTCTGTCAGGGGCACCTTGAAAACTTGAATGGAGATTCAGTCCTGCCTGAAATACCAAAGAGAGGGATACTTAGTGGGTTGAGCATTGGCCTGCTAAACCAGAGTTTTTAGTTGAATTCTTGAGGGGGCCATTCTGTGTGACAGTTTCTCCTTGATGTAAAGCCACCCCCTTTGTTGATTTTTAATTCCCTATAAGCCAACTCTGTAAGCCATGTCGTCAGTCACCCCTCCCTCCGTCAGAGCAACGGCAGACAATCGTTCCGTGTCTTTTTTTCTGTGCAGACGGCATACCACGGCAAGCCTGGAGCCTGCTCAGATCACTTTGACAATTAGGAGCACATTAAACACCACATGCATTATCCAGCAATATATGCAGCACCAGAACCTGGAAAAGCGAAACCGGGCGAGTAGGCGACGTCAGTGCGGTGACAAGAGTGATGAGGACTTCTCTCAAAGCACGGGCCCTGGCAATGCGGGACTCATGGTGCTAATGGGGCAGGATCATGCGGTGGAACGCCGATTCTGGGTCCGGGAAACAAGCACAGACTGGTGGGACCGCATAGTGTTTGCAGGTCTGGGACGATTCCCAGTGGCTGCAAAACTTTCACATGTGTAAGGGCACTTTCATGGAACTTTGTGACTTGCTTTCTCCTGCTCTGAAGTGCATGAATACCAAGATGAGAGCAGCCCTCACAGTTGAGAAGCAAGTGGCAATAGCCCTGTGGAAGCTTGCAACACCAGACAGCTACTGGTCAGTCGGGAATCAATTTGGAGTGGGCAAATCTACTGTGAGGGCTGCTGTGATGCAAGTACCCAACGTAATCAAAGATCTTCTGATATCAAGGGTAGTGACCCTGGGAAACGTGCAAGTCATAGTGGATGGCTTTGCTGCAATGGGATTCCCTAACTGTGGTGGGGCCATAGACGGAACCTATATCCCTATCTTGGCACCGGAGCACCCAGCTGGCGAGTACATAAACCGCAAGGGGTACTTTTCAATAGTGCTGCAAGCACTGGTGGATCACAAGGGACGTTTCACCAACATCAACGTGGGATGGCCGAGAAAGGTACATGATGCTCGCATCTTCAGGAACTCTGGTTTGTTTCAAAAGCTGCAGGAAGGGACTTTATTCCCAGACTAGAAAATAACCATTGGGGATGTTGAAATGCCTATAGTTATCCTTGGGGACCCAGCCTACCCCTTAATGTCATGGCTCATGAAGCCATACACAGGCAGCCTGGACAGTAGTCAGGAGCTGTTCAACGACAGGCTGAGCAAGTGCAGAATGGTGGTAGAATGTGCATTTGGACGTTTAAAAGTGTGCTGGCGCAGTTTACTGACTCGGTTAGACCTCAGCCTAACCAATATTCCCACTGTTATTACCGCTTTGCTGTGCGCGCCACAATCTCTGTGAGAGTAAAGGGGAGATGTTTATTGTGGAGTGGGAGGTTGAGGCAAATCATCTGGCCGCTAGTTACGCACAGTCAGACACCAGGGCGGTTAGAAGAGCACAGGAGGGTGTGGTGCGCATCAGAGAAGCTTTGAAAATCAGTTTAATGACTGGCCAGGCTACGGTGTGAAAGTTCTGTTTGTTTCTCCTTGATGAAACCCCCTGCCCCTTGGTTCACTCTACTTCCCTGTAAGCTAACCACCCTCCCCTCCTCCCTTCGATCACCGCTTGCAGAGGCAATAAAGTCATTGTTGCTTCATATTCATGCATTCTTTATTAATTCATCACACAAATAGGGGGATAACTGCCAAGGTAGCCCGGGAGGGGTGGTGGAGGAGAGAAGCACTGGGAGGGCTGGTGGTGGAGGGAAGGACAAGGCCACATAGCACTTTAGAAGTTTAAAACTTTAAAACTTATTGAATGCCAGCCTTCTGTTGCTTGGGCAATCCTCTGCGGTGGAGTGGTTGGAGGCCTCCCCACCGCATTCTTGGGCGTCTGGGCGAGGAGCCTATGGAACTTGGTGAGGAGGACAGTTGGTTACACAGGGGCTGTAGTGGCGGTCTGTGCTCCAGCTGTCTTTCCTGCAGCTCAGCCATATGCTGGAGCATATTAGTTTGATCCTCCAACAGCCTCAGCATTGAATCCTGCCTCCTTTCATCATGCTGCTGCCACCTTTCAGCTTCAGTCCTCTCTTCAGCCCACCACCTCTCCTCCTGGTCATTTTGTGCTTTCCTGCACTCTGACATTGTCTGCCTCCACGCATTCGTCTGTACTCTGTCAGAGTGGGAGGACAGCGTGAGCTCAGAGAACATTTCATCGCGAGTGCATTTTTTTCCCTCCTTCTAATCTTCACTAGCCTCTGGGAAGGAGAAGATCCTGTGATCCTTGAAACACATGCAGCTGGTGGAGGAAAAAAAAGGGACAGTGGTATTTAAAAAGACACATTTTATAGAACAACGGGTACACTCTTTCACGGTAAACCTTGCTGTTAATATTACATACATAGAACATGTGCTTTCATTCCAAGGTCGCATTTTGCCTCCCCCCACCACGTGGCTAGCTCCTCCCTCCTCCCCGTGGCTAACAGCGGGGAACATTTCTGTTCAGCCACAGGCAAACAGCCCAGCAGGAACAGGCACCTCTGAATGTCCCCTTAAGAAAAGCACCCTATTTCAACCAGGTGACCATGAATGAGATCACTCTCCTGAGGATAACACAGAGAGATAAATAACGGATGTTGTTTGAATGCCAGCAAACATACACTGCAATGCTTTGTTCAGCAATGATTCTTGAGTATGCGCTACTGACCTGGAGTGGTAAAGTGTCCGTACCATGGACGGAATAAGGCTGCCCTCCTCAGAAACCTTTTGCAAAGGCTTTGGGAGTCCATCCAGGAGAGCCGCAAATGCCAGGGCAAATTAATGATTAAACATGCTTGCTTTTAAACCGTGTATACTATTTTAAAAGGTACACTCACCAGAGGTCCCTTCTCCACCTGGCGGGTCCGGGAGGCAGCCTTGGGTGGGTTCGGGGGGTACTGGCTCCAGGTCCAGGGTGAGAAACAGTTCCTGGCTGTCGGGAAAACCGGTTTCTCCGCTTGCTTGCTGTGAGCTATCTACAACTTCATCATCATCTTCCTCGTCCCCAAAACCTGCTTCCGTGTTGCCTCCATCTCCATTGAAGGAGTCAAACAACATGGCTGGGGTAGTGGTGGCTGAACCCCCTAAAATGGCATGCAGTTCATCATAGAAGCGGCATGTTTGGGGCTCTGACCCGGAGCGGCCGTTTACCTCTCTGGTTTTCTGTTAGGCTTGCCTCAGCTCCTTAAGTTTCATGCGGCACTGCTTCGGGTCCCTTTTATGGCCTCTGTCCTTCATGCCCTGGGAGATTTTGACCAATGTTTTGGCATTTTGAAAACTGGAAGTAGTTCTGACAGCACGGATTCCTCTCCCCATACAGCGATCAGATCCCGTACCTCCTGTTCAGCCCATGCTGGAGCTCTTTTGTGATTCTGGGACTCCATCATGGTCATCTCTGCTAATGAGCTCTGCATGGTCACCTGCAGCTTGCCACGCTGGTCAAACAGGAAATTGAAATTCAAATGTTCGCGGGTCTTTTCCTTTCTACCTGGCCAGTGCATCTGAGTGAGAGTGCTGTCCAGTGCGGTCACAATGGAGCACTCTGGGATAGCTCCCGGAGGTCGATACCGTCTAATTGTGTCCACAGTACCCCAAATTCGAGCCGGCAAGGCCAATTTTAGCGCTAATCCTCTTGTCGGGGGTGGAGTAAAGAAATTGATTTTAAGAGCCCTTTAAGTCGAAAAAAAGGGCTTCATCGTGTGGACGGGTGCAGGGTTAAATTGATTTAATGCTGCTAAATTTGACCTCAACTCCTAGTGTAGACCAGCACTAAAGATCAGATACTTCCCATCCTTACTTCACATGCAAGTCCCATTTGACTTCATGGTGTGTAGTGTTCAGTATGAATAAGGGTATTGCAATCTGTCTCTAAATAATGTATTTTTTTTCAAGCTTACTAACTTTGTGTTCTTCAGCTTATTACAAACAGTGCACAGGTAATTAGGAAGGTTGCCTCACATTTGTGTAACAAATCGTACTGCAAGATCTTGTAACCCCAACTCACATAACTTAGTGCCCCTGTGAAATTGCTCATGTGAGTAAGGGCTGCAGGATCAGATCCACGAATAGCACATAAAGTGAAGTATATTTGTTATGCAAAAAAAAAATACATATACTCAGCTTTGCGTAAATACACTCGTTGCCTATAAAAATGCCTAGACTGACAATTATTCCAAGGGTTACAGTGACACTTACATTAAGCCATTCTTGAATTTTTAAACTAAAGGATTAGCAGAGAGGGCTTTGTGTTACATGTTAAATAGTTCAGTGAAAGGGGCTTTTTCTCGATGCAGGAAACATCTTGGGCTTTACTGGCAATGCCCAAAGAGTTGTCATGTTACATTTGCTCTAAAGGTTTTAAATAACAAAATCATGAAGCATTCTTTAAATATGCACCTGTTAAACTCTTTTTTTTTCTCTCTCTCTTGTTTCCCCTTCTTATTTTTCAGCAAGTCACAGGCAGAAGTTTTGGTGACAAAGATTTTCGTTCTGGATTAGAAAATGGTATTCTGCTTTGTGAGTAAGTAAAGCTTTTAGTTTGAACTTCACATGCAGTTTTGACTAAAGAGGGAACCTATTTACTTTAGCTGGTACAATGCAATGGTTGGTTTTCTTTTCTTTTGACTTTGGGTACACTACATATTTCATCACACTGTTGTTCCAGTGCCAATGCATTTGTTAGGGTGAGAATTGAAATGTGGTTTTAAAAAAAGCAAGATTTACAAAGGGCTTCTCCCCCGCCTCTCCCTCTCCCCATATGTAAAGTAAAAGTGATGTTTGCATTTTGGATTTCTTCTGTTTAAAGTGGGTGACTGCAGTTTGGAAACTGTGTGCCACACCTGACCTGCAGACACCTCTCTTGCAGTGAAGAGTTTTGGATCAATTCCAGGTTGTACTGTTGGCAAGACTTACCCATCTAGGTACAAGCTTATTTGTTCTTACATCCTTTGAGGTCCAGGCTGTACTCTGAACCTTTTTTTTTTTTAAAGATACGCTTGAAGAACATACTTCAGAATTCTTCATAATACAACCAGATCATAGATTTAAACAAAATTCACCAAACTCAACACTCCTGTCAAGGTTCCTTCCCCACTCTGAACTCTAGGGTACAGATATGGGGACCTGCACGAAAACCTCCTAAGCTTACTTTTACCAGCTTAGGTTAAAAGTTCCCCAAGGTACAAATTATTTTACCCTTTGCCCTTGGATTTCCACTGCCACCACCAAACTTTATCTGGGTTCCTGAAAAAACGGAGTTTGGACCCGTCTTCCCCCCCAAAATCCTCCCAACCCTTGCACCCCACTTCCTGGGGAAGGTTTGGTAAAAATCCTCACCAATTTGCATAGGTGACCACAGACCCAAACCCTTGGATCTTAGAACAATGAAAAAGCATTCAGTTTCCTTACAAGAAGACTTTTAATAGAAGTAAAAAGAAAAGAATTACCTCCTGTAAAATCAGGATGGTGAATACCTTATAGGGTAATTAGATTCAAAACATAGAGAATCCCTCTAGGCAAAACCTTAAGTTACAAAAAAGACACACAGACAGGAATATTAATTCTATTCAGCACAGCTATTTTCTCAGCCATTTAAAGGAATCATAATCTAACACATACCTAGCTAGATTACTTACTAAGTTCTAAGACTCCATTCCTGTTCTGTCTCCGGCAAAAGCATCACACAGACAGACACAGACCCTTTGTTTTTCTCCCTCCTCCCAGCTTTTGAAAGTATCTTGTGTCCTCATTGGTCATTTTGGTCAGGTGCCAGCGAGGTTACCTTTAGCTTCTTAACCCTTTACTGGTGAGAGGATTTTTCCTCTGGCCAGGAGGGATTTTAAAGGGATTTACCCTTCCCTTTATATTCATGACATCTCCCATGTTAAAGTTCATACTTATGTCGGGGTGTGTGTGCCAAATGTGTGTGTGTGTTAGTGGTTGATCTGGGCTTAATTTCCAAATAAATCTAAAGGAGTTAAGTGCCCAGTTCACTGCCTTTCACTGTGATTTGGGTGCTTAGCTCCCACAGGCTCCTTTGAAAATACCACCCCTTAGTGAGGAGTTTGAGAAAAGCTACTGTAGCTGTCCCATCTGTAGTGGCTAAATTCTGCCCCTGCATATGTGTAGGGCTGCTATTTAAATCCAATGGGAACTGTAAGTCTGAATTTGGCCTTAAAAGGTACAGAACTAAATGCGAATTGAAGCTTACAAATAGAGGTCTTGAAAACATTAAACTTGAGAAGTACATTTCTTGTATTGGTTACAATTCTTTAGTTTTGGAGACGAGAGAAATCTGACTTGGATTCTGCTTTTGATGCTGTATATTTCAGTTAATGCCATTTACTTAAGCAGTACTTGGCTTTGGAAAGCTGAACCTTGTGTACAGAAATGTATATCTCACTAATGCAATTGAACTTTAACAGTGAAAAGTTAAAGAAAGTCTGCAGAGCAGAGATGAGCTTATTTACCTATCTTTCCCTCCCCACAAGTCATATCTTGGCAAAGACGAATATAAATATTGCTGATCCAGGTGTTATTCAATATGCAGATAGCAGTCTGTAGCGGTTACATCACAGTGTGTGTAATGGTCGGTCTTGAACAATCTCTTCCTCCTTAGTGCAAAATACTTGAGTTGGAAGTATTGTGTATTGAATATCATTAACTTTATTCTTGCTTGTGAGGGTTGAATTGTGTTGGTAAAAGAGGATGTGTGTTTCAGGATTAGATCTTAATCTGATCTGCAAATAAACAGGTAGTCTGGTTTAAGTGGTGTAAATCTTTCAGATGCAAAGCTTAAGTAACAAATTTTATGCTTTATTGCCTCCATTGTAATACATGAGTATCTATCTCTTAGGAGGCTGTGGGGGCCAGTCATTATGACAGTGGATGAAGAGATCAGACTAGTTGATCCTTCTACCAACTTGCAGTATGATGTGGAGAAAAATCACTTTACTTCTGTGTGTCTGTTTACCAGTCTGCGCAAGCCATATAATGCTTGCTGCCTGTAATGATGCTGGCTTTGGTGGGACCCAACTGAGGGTACCCATTCAGGACAAATTGCTTAAAGCAGGGCAGTTACAGCCCAAGGCAGGGGTTCCTTTGCACACCAAGGTAAAACAAACCAGCCAAACTGAGAAGACTTCGGTTTTACCCCACTGGCTATCCAGAAGTCATACAAGCAATTTTCTTAGACACTCCAGTTTCCCAGTATCACCACCAGTGCCACCTGTTATGGGGATGAATGGTTATGAAAACCAATACCCCAGTAAAAGAGAGAGGTTCTCCCGATCCCAAAGGACCAAGCCCCAGACCCAGGTCAATATACAAGTCAGACTTACCCACAAATAACGCTGTTGCCAATCCTTTAGAATCTAAAATCTAAAGGTTTATTCATAAAAGGAAAAAGATGTAGATGAGAGCTGGAATTGGTTAAATGTAATCAGTTACATACAGTAATGGCAAAGTTCTTGGTTCAGGCTTGTAGCAGTGATAGAATAAACTGCAGGTTCAAATCAAGTCTTTGGTGTACATCCACAGCTGGGATGGGTCATCCAGGATTGTGAGTTCAATCCCTGAGGGGGCCATCTGGGGGGAAAACAATTGGGAATTGTGCGTGCTTTGAGCAGGGGGTTGGACCAGATGATCTCCTGAGGTCCCTTCCCACCCTGATATTCTATGATTCAGTCCTTTGTTCAGAGCTTCAGTTTGTAGCAAGGTTCCTCCAGAGGTCAGAAGCAGGATTGAAGACAAGATGGAGGAGCTGAAGCAGCCTTTTATAGTCTCTTGCCATGTGGTCTCTCTTTCTGTCTTCCAAGCTATCCAGCACATGGTGTGAAAAAACCTTAGAGTTCTGTCCATGGGCATGTCCCTGCATGCCTTGCTGAGTCACAAGGTGTACCTGCCTTCTTTCAACGAGTCAGTTGTGTAGCTGATGGTCCTTAATGGGCCATCAAGCAGGCTAGGCAGTGCTGATGCCAAATTGTCTGGGGTGTCACCCAGAAGCATAGCACAAGTTTGAAATACAGACGGTATAGAACCAATAGTTATAACTTTAAATACAAAAATGATAGCATATTCATAACCAGCAAACCATAACCTTTCCATAGACACCTTACTGCACCTCCTTTGTATAAGATTTGGTCCAACTATAGGACCTTGGTTGCAACAATGATCTATACAATTCCAGTCTGTGTAAATAATGTCACACCGCCTCATGGTGTGTTTTATAGGAAGACCATCCAGGGTGCCCTGGGTCATAGTCAGAGTTTAAAGCCAGAAGGGACTGCTGGATTACCTAGTCTGACCTGCTGTATATCACAGGTCACCATACCACCCAGCACCCCCCCCACACTAAACCCAACAACCAAAATTGGACCAAAGTATTATAACCCAGAGGAGACTAGACTGTAACGTGCTAACGGAGGAGAATAGGAGGGGCTGAGGTGTATCTATACCCGAGACCCCTGGAACTGCAGGGAAATGATTATGTGAGATACACCCAGATAATCCTGGCAATTGACTCATGCCCACACACTATAGAGGAAGGCAAAAATTCTAAAGTATCTGCCAGTCTGACTTCACCAGACCAGGTTAGTCTGGCATGATCTACCTTTTGGTAAACCTATGTCGCTTTACATCCCCTTTACTGTTTACATCCATGAATTTCATTATTCTTTCCTTCAAAATTTGTTCAAAAGAGTTGGATAATACTGAGGTTACACTAACGGGTCCATAATTGCCCAGATCACTTCCCCACCCTTTCTTAAAAATAGGTGACGTTAGCTATTCTCCAGTCTTATGGTACTACCCTCAAATAGATATTTTTATTAAAAGTCCTTCCTATTGGGCCAGCAGTCTCATGTGCCTGTTCTTCCAGTATACTGGGATGGAAATTATCCGGTCACCTCAATTTGCATTAAACTCTTTAATTTTCTCTTCCACCTCACTTGTGGTAACTTCAGTTTCTATACACTTGCTTCTATCAGCCATCCTGTCTTCAATGGCCATGTTATCCTTACTGAAAACTGAAGCAAAGTAATCATTTAGTTTTTTGGGCCAGTATTAGAGATGATCTTGAATCTTCTTCCCATCTGCACGGCACAGGGGCTCAATCTCATCCATCCTTATTCTCTTTTTATTTATATAACTAACAAATCTCTTTATTTTAATTTCCTCAACAAGAGCTAATTCAGCTTGACTTGTAGCCATTCTCACTTTATTTCCACATTTTCTAACTTCCATGGTGTAACTGTCTTTGTCCAATCCCTGTAGGCTTTCTGCTTTTAACCCTTTTGAGATGGTTATTCATCCAGCTGGGTCTAGAGACTCTCTACAAGCTTCTTTTCCCACCTTGCTTGAGATGCAAATTTCAGATGGAATTTCTTCAAATCTTCTATACAAAAAAGACTAAGTTTCCTCTACATTGAAATCCAAGATGTTCAATCCAGTTGAACTCTAATTCCCTTAATTTCCCAAAGTCTGTCCTTTCGAAATCAACTTGTGATCACTCAATTCAAGATTATTTCCTACAAGCTCTTCTGTGGCATCCTCACTACTTACAAAACCAAGTCTAAAATTGCATTATCTGTTGTTGATTCAATGACCATTTGATTCAGAAACTGTCATCTATCACAGTCAGGAATAACTGGGCCCTGCCAGTATCCATTCTATATCTGGGAAGTTTGTTTCCTGTTATGACACAATTCCCCATAGTATTTATCTTTCTAATAATATTAAAGAGCTCTCCGTCCATACGAGTCTGACCCTGCTGGTCTATAGCAGACCCTTAACACTGTCCTAACAAAATCTCTATTACAGTCCTTCCCCAAAGTGATTTTGACCCAAACAAAATTCCGTTTTGTCCATACTATCACTTATTTCTTTACAGTTTACTCCACCATATTTATCTTTGACTACCTCTCCTAACAGCACGTACCCTTCAATACCTGTACTCCAGTCATGAATGCTATTCCATCTTTCTGTAATCACTATAATATCCTGTTTGACCTCCTGTCATTAGTGCAAGTTCTTCCATTTTATTGCCTGGGCTCCTTAAATTAGTGTGCAAGCATTTCAGTTGTTTTCCCTTGGACCTCACACAGTTTTTTCCTCACACAGGATTAAGTATAGTCTTTTCACTAACTGTATCACATACCTGACCACTTCTCCAATCAATATTTGTACTTTTTCTTTCTTATTGTTCATAATTTTTCCTTAAGGTGTTTCTTTATCCTTTACTGTATCTTCATTTAGCTCTCTTTCTTCCTACTGTGTATGGAAGCAAGTTGTGGAGATTTCATGAGTTTCTCCCAATCTTTTCCCCTCATCTCCCAGTGTATAGCCCTTCTTATCAATCATGCCAGCCTTCAACCCAGAAGGTTAATACCCCACATACTCAAGAGGAGTCCATCAGTCAAGTCGTCGTCTTTCTGTAAATGCCTCTCAATGGTCAATCATCCCAAAACCTTCCTCACTGCACCAATCCTTGAGTCATCTGTTGATCTTCATTATCTTGTTATGCCTTTGCTCTCCTTTTCTAGGGACTGGAAATATTCTGCTGAAAATCACCTGAGCTTCCACTTTTTTAAGGGTCTTACTCAGCATAATCATCCTTGATCCATTCCAATGGCAATCTAGCTGTGTTGATGATTTCTCCCCCCTCCCATCAGGATCCTTTTCAGCCTCACATCCATATCTCATATCCTTGTTACTGGCAGGCAGTATGTTCTTCTGTTCTCTGGATTAGGATCTGGTCTGGTTACAGGCATTGGACTTTGCATTGGTTTTCACGGCTGAGGATGTGAGGGAGATTCCCAAACCTGAACCATTCTTTTTAGGTGACAAATCTGAGGAACTGTCCCAGATTGAGGTGTCATCAAATTGATAAACTAAAGGATTAATAAGTCACCAGGACCAGATGGTATTCATCCAAGAGTTCTGAAGGAACTCATATGTGAAATTGCAGAACTACTCACTGTAGTCTGTAACCTATCATTTAAATCAGCTTTTGTACCAAATGACTGGAGGATAGCTAATGTGATGCCAATTTTTAAAAGGGGCTCCAGAGGTGATCCTGGCAATTACAGGCTGGTAAGTCTGACTTCAGTACCTGGCAAACTGATTCAAACTATAGTAAAGAACAAAATTGTCAGACACATAGATGAACATAATTTGTTGGGGAGGAGTCAACATGGTTTTTGTAAAGGGAAATGATGCCTTACCAATCTACTAGAATTATTTGAGGGCGTCAACAAACATGCGGACAAGGGTGATCCAGTGCATTTAGTGTATTTGGACTTTCAGAAAGCCTTTGATATGGTCCCTCACCAAAGGCTCTTAAGTAAACTAAGCAGTCATGGGATAAGAGGGAATGTCCTCTCGTGGATCAGTAACTGATTAAAATATAGGAAACAAAGGGTAGGAATAAATGGTCAGTTTTCACTATGTAGAGGGGTAAATAGCAGGGTCTACCAAGGCATCTGTACTGGGACCAGCGCAGTTCAACATATTCATAAATGATTGGGAAAAGGGGATAAACAGTGAGGAGGCAAAGTTTTCAGATGATACAAAATTACTCAAGAAAGCTAAGTCCAAAGCTGACTGCAAAGAGTTACAAAGGGATCTCACTGGGTGACTTGGCAACAAAATGTCAGATGAAGTTCAATGTTGATAAATGCAAAGTAATGCACATTGGGAAAAATGATCCCAATTATACATACAAAATGAGGGGTTCTAAGTTAACTGTTACCACTCAAGAAAGATCTTGGAATCCTTGTGGATAGCTCTCTGAGAACATCTGCTCAATGTGCTGTGATGGTCAAAAAAGCGAACAATGCTAGGAATCATTAGGAAAGGGATAGACAGTAAAACAGAAAATACCATAATGCCACTATGTAAAGTCAGGGTACTCTGACATCTTGAATGCTGTGTGCTGTTCTGGTTACCCATCTCAAAAAAATATGTTCGAATTGAAGCATACAGAGAAGGGCAACAAAGATTAGGGGTATTTGACGAGCTTCCATACAAGGAGAGCTTAAAAAGACTGGGCCTGTTGATAAAATCATAAATGGTGTGGAGAAAGTGAATGAGGAAATGTTATTTACCCCTTCACATAACACAAGAACTAGGGGGTCACCCAATAAAATTAATGGGCAGCAGGTTAAAACAAACAAAAGTACTTTACACAATGCACAGTCATCCTGTGGAACTTGCAGCCAGGGGATGTTGTGAATGTCAGAACTATAACTGGGTTCAAAAAAGTTTAAGTTTAACGATGGGTCCATTAATGGCTATTAGTCAAGATGCTCAGGGATGCAACCCCAGCTCTGGGTGTCCCTAAACCTCTGACTGTTGGAAGCTGGAAATGGACAACTGGAGATGGATTACTCAATAGATTGCCCTATTCTGTTCATTCCCTCTGAAGCATCTTGCACTCACCACTATCAGAGACAGGATACTGTGTTAGATGCACAATTGGTCTTGACCCAGGATGACTGTTCTTTTGTACTGCATGAAGTAGTTCAGATCTCTGTTGTTGCTGGTTTATGTAGTCATAACGGCACTGGTTACATTTAGTCACGTTTTTAAGCTTCCCTTTGCAAATATGAGGGTAAGAAATTTTAGTTTTTGGTAATAAACAAAAGCTGAGATCCTACTGTGATCGCATGACTCTGTGAGCCAAGGCCATAGACACAGTGGTGTAGTGTAGACAGCCCTGCTGCCACTGTTCTCCCACTGGCAAAGGAGGAAGAGAGAGTTACTGCAGCAGAGAGCCGACTAGCTAGAGAAGACTTCAGAAGTCTGCTTTGGTGCCAGCCACTCCTATGTGCTTGTGTCTGGCTATGGTCTTGATCCCTCAGCACTTATGGAAGTATTTCTTTTGGCTTCAGGATCTGACCTTGTTCTTGTACTTTATACCTCTAGCTTTGTCTTGATCCGAGGATTTTGTTAAAAGTTAATGATGGAGAATGCCGTAATGGTGAAAGCTGACAAATATGACTGATAGCTCAGTCATTTCTTCTTTTTGGATTCTAAACTCCACTCATGCTGTTTGCATAACAGCACCAGTTCTAATTGTTCATGCAGCTGTGCTTAGAAGTTGTTAATCTTTTTTGTTTTTTAGAAAGTATGTTATGGTTCTTTGACATAGTTCTGATCAGTCAGTTCAGACAGTGACTTCAGTGAGGGGCATTCTAGCACACCAGGATATTGGCAATTCCTATTAGGTTCCTGCTCCGTTTGCTAACCTACCATTTTTACATATTATGTGTCACACCCAGAGATTTCAAGGCTTTCCCTTGGTACACTGCTGCTGGCTTTCCCATGCATCAGACAAACTTGCTATTCCCTGGGACCTGCTGGAGGAGGGCAGCTCATTCAACCTGATAGCTGGCAAGAGGGAAGAGTGGAATTGTAACAAGTACACCTAAAAATCCCTGACTTCTGCCCCCCTGACACGCTTTTTTTGTTTTTTGTTTTTTTTGCTATGAAGTATGAACATTTGGGCTTGATCTAGATCCTAGGAAGCTGGGGGATTAATCAAGAAGAAATGTAATGTTGTAACTACAATGGTTAGGTTGTTATGTAAGAAGCCATGCATCCAGGAAAGAGGGATTGTTGCGAAAGAAGAAATCATAAGATTTTTTTTCCACTGTGGGTTACTGCCCATTTCCCCCATGCTGTTGCTTTTTACAGAAGAAAGACAGGAAGTTAAGTAACAGTTGTTGTGATTTAATGATGGTTGAGCAGAAAAGGAGAAATACACATAATACAATAAAGATAAAACATTCTTGCAACATTCTCTTTGCTCTCAAGCACTTTCTTCTAATGTTTTCCTCTTGCGATCTTTTTTAATTTAAATTGAATTTCATGATTCTGCATTAAACCACAATGGGTTCAGCTCCTGTTGCTTCCAGATTCAAGTTCAGAGTGAATATCACCTCTCGTGCTTTTCTCAGATTTGGGGTCTCCAGAAACATGCAAAGACCAAGGATAGTAACCACAGACACAATCACAAGTACAAAGTCTTACCTCTACTATAAGTTTTATGAAAGCAATAAGTGAAGTTACAGTTACCCATGCATCTATAAATCCTAAAAAATCCCTTGCAATGGCTAATACTATAGTTATACTCACATCTCCAAAAATATTCTAGGGGCTGATGGATCTCTCAACTGGGGTAATTGATACAGGAGTGGATCCTACTGGGGTTTCCTGTGGGTCTTCCCCCTGTAACCCAACTATGCTATCTCCTTTATCCTATTGTTATGGCTACACCTTACGCATATGCATGAGGGTTTCAACTTTCTTTTCCTTATCTGTACTTCCACATCCCATGAATATTGGGGTGCTCCATTTGTTTCTTAGGTCCCCTTATTTTCACTAACAAAATATATACATGGTAACCTGCAGACAAAGCAGGGCATCCTATGATGTTATAATCAGGTGTCTTTGTGGTCTTGGACAGGACATTGTGGTCTGTTTTTCCAGACGGTTCTCTATTGGCACATTCTTCCCAGTAATCTTGTAACCTTACTGGCACAGTGTTATTCCTAGGTCACCAACTCACGTCAAGCGTTCTGAAAGCCTATGGCCTTGTAAGGGTAAGCTAAAATCTTACAGGCCTGAGCCTGTAAGCCTGGCATTAGAGCCGGACTTCACCTTATATACCTAATACACAATCGTCACTCCTAAATGCTTGTCAGTCTTATATTTCTGTAATCCTACAATTTAAATCTATTTAGCATGCATTCATTATGTATGAAATAGCATAAGGGTTGACCATAAGACTAAATAATGATAAATTGATGATCAAATGAACGACTTGGCTATACTCTGTTACACTTCTGTGTTGCAGATCAGGTTCTGAGAAATTGTCTCATTCACAGTTCTGTATTTGTTAACTACAGGAATCTGAATATGGGTGTGAAATTGAAACTAGGCATAGTAAATAGGGTTGTGTGTCTCTCTTTATGTGAACCTAGCTCTCAGTGAGTGGGGAAACGCACCTTAAGATCTCATTCCACAAACATTTATCGCATGTGATTAGTCCATAAATTCTCATCCCTTTCATGTTTTTTCCAAAACAAACAATATTAAAAGGTCTGATCCTGAGGGGTACTGAACAACTTAAACTCCTGTTGGCTTTAATGAGAACTGAAGGTCCACAACACCTCTCAGGATCAGGCCCTGCACTTGAATAATGCTTATTTTACAGTAACTATTTTCTATACATATTTTTATTACTCAGCCTGTAAATCCTAGATTTATATTTAGATGGTGTAAGGATAATTGGGGTTGGGGATGAATACTTAAACACCAGTTTTAAACCCAAACTAAAATATCAATGCAAAATAAATCTGGCTTGGCTGTGAAATGACAGCAACATATCTTGTATGTCACACCATGCTCTTTATCGGCTCACAGATTGTATCGATTAGTTCACTTGTATGTCTGCCTGCTGCATGTTAATAAATGTACTGAACTAAAATACTGGTTTGATGTAATAAGGCCTTGATTCAATTCAGTGTGTGCTTAAATACCACAGACTTCAATGTTGAGCACATGTGTAAGTGTTTGCTGAATCAGTGCATCAGTGTATAGTAACAATAGACTATTTATATACCTGTGTTATTGGAGCTCTACCCCACTTACCTGTATTAAACTCTTGTATATTCTGTGTACCTGCTTACCTGTCCTATCCTGTAACTATTCCTTTGAATTGCAAATAAATGGTTGCTTAAAAAAGAAAAGAAACCTTCTTCTGTATACTTCAGCTTGGGAATTATATTTGTGGAGTAAATACATGTTGTTAAAAATGTATTCTAAAAAGAGCTCTTCCCTTTGTATTAAGGAATAAGCATTCCAGGATTTTCCATTACATTTTTATTGAAAGAATAAATACAGAAGTTATGTTAAAATGTAATAAAGGAATCTTGATACAATTTATCCAGTAAATTCAAGGGAAAGGTCTTGAACAATCTTTTTCTGATAGATACACACTTTTCCTCACAATGTGAGTTAAGAATAGCATGTTAGCTTTAAAAGGACAGTATCACAAAATTTTGGTTTTCTATAAAAACATGTTTAACAGAAATTAATTGTACTCTGAAAGAAAACTGGTGTGGCTATAAATTTGAATAGTAATATGAGAATGATTATGATCAAGAATTAATGAAACCGTTTCCTAGGTTATGGGACTAATCTTATCTAAATAAGAAATTGACTTGGCACATGCTGTTCATGCCATTGGTGATGAGCTGCTTATTCTCAGAAAGCAGAGTTGCTTTGGATTTGCATCATGATTACAGCACACGTCACCAAGCATTGGACTGGCATGAGCAAGGTTTTCAGAACAGGTTGGGTACATGCCAGATAAATGCAAATCCAACACTCTGGCATGATAAAATTAGGCTTCAGAGTCAGTGGTAGAATTGTGTGGCGCTGGGGTTCAGAGTTACTTTCATTATATACATGGTATTTTAAATGGTTGGATGTCAAAATCTTGTATCTGCAATTTAATTCCAGCGTGGTAAAATCACTGGGCCATTCATGGGGGCGTGATGGGAAAAATCACTATTCAACGTCTGGTCTGTTTTCTGTCAGATTTCTCAGGTATTTATTTTACTGATCTGCAAATTGTGTACAACTGACTATCTAGATTTCACTGAATATTATGCAGTAATGGAGAATCTTGTATTGCCAAATACCTAGCTGAAGAAGTTAGCAAGTGTTCAAGCCCTTGTGCTTAAGTTTGAATTTATTATTGTAGGGTCATTTTTTTATAGAAGCCAAGAACAGGTATTTTGACTTCATATCATAGGTCTGAATGTGACCCCATGCCTTCAAGTGTGTGGGTTTTATGCTGCGTATTCTAAAGTTGAAACATTACCAGCTTCATGGATTTGGCGGGTCTCCAACCTGGAGAGAGCCCCTGAGGCTCATTAAGCATTAAGATTTAAGTTCAAGTGAGGACATTTGAAACAATTTTGTATCAAGCCACAGTTTAGTCTTTTCAAGTTTTATTACCTTGCCACAATGAGACCCTTTTTAAATAGTGCAACTTGGGTGGGGGAGTCATAAGTAAAATAAACTATAAAAGCTCAGTTGCATAATGGGGTGTGTATGTGGTGGAAATACAGCAATTGAAGGGTGTGCTTTATTACAACCAGAATACTCTGCCCTAAAATGTGGGTGTAATGTCATGTAGAGCAGACTATATGGCACTTTGGTCTTTTCAGTACATTTTGATGACTGCCGCAGCTTGCTCTGTCATACTGATCCATTCAAGCTAATTTGTTTATGTGCAAAGCAAAGTGATCCAATGAAAGATTTAAGGAGTATGTTATGGAAATATTTTTGGATTCATGCTTTGCATAGCAGTAAGCATTGTTAATTAACCACTGTAAAACAAGACATGAACAGTTCTGTGATGTCCTTAAATTTGTACATTGCTTCAGTATATAGTGTTAGCCTTTGCACAGGTTGTCCATATGGCCAGTTGCTTCTGTGCCTTCTCTAATGAACCCCACTCTGATGGGTTTAGTCACAAAGACTCCCTTGGGACTGTCACCTGGTGTGCTGAAGCTACCTCTGAGCCTGTTTTCCCTGCCAGCTTGGGACTCCAGAACCCTGCCTTGTTGAGCCAGACATACTAGCCTGCTGCAACACAAACCCAGGGTTTGGTCCACACCCCCAACGCTGCAGACTTAACTGAAAACAGCTCAGCAGGTTACCAGTCTTCAGCACCCAAACACCCAGTTCCCAATGGGATCTAAACCCCAAATAAATGTGTTTTACTCTGTATAAAGCGTATACAGGGTAAATTCATAAATTGTCCACCCTCTATAACACTGATAGAGAGATGCACAGCTGTTTGCTCCCCCAGGGATTAATCACTTTCTCTGGGTTTATTAATAAACAAAAGTGATTTTATTAAGTATAAAAAGTAGGATTTACATGGTTTCAAGTAATAACAGGCAGAACAAAGTAAGTCACCAAACAAAATAAAGCAAAAACAAAGAAGTATAAGCCTAATACATTAAGAAACTGATTACAGATAATATCTCACCCTCAGAGATGTTCCAATAAGCTTCTTTCACAGACTAGACTGCTTCCTAGTCTGGGCCCAATCCTTTCCCCTGGTACAGTCCTTGTTAGTTCCAGCAGGCATCTCAGGGGGTAAGCAGGGGTCTTCTCATGACTGGCAGCCGCCTTTGTCCTGCTCCACCCCCTTTTATAGCTTTAGCACAAGGCAGGAATCTTTTTATCTCTCTGGGTCCCCATCCCTCCTCCTAAATGGAAAAGTACCAGATTTAAGATGGATTCCAGTATCATGTGGCCATGTTACAGGAAGGTTTTAAAGTAACTAAGGCCATTTACAACTGATTGTTTCTAGAGCACCCTTAATGGCCTTCACTTAATGTTTTACATTGGCAATATAAATTTATATCTTCTTCTAACTTCAGATATAGAAATACTTGCAAACAAATAGGATGAACACATTCAGATAAGCTTTGTAATGATACAAGAGACCTTTTGCAAAAAGCATATTCCTATTAACAGATTCACATTCATAAGCATATTTTTCATAAAGCTTATGGAGTGCAACATCAGCCCTTCTCTCCCTCCCTCCCCCCCAACACACATGGTACAGTCTCCCTGCGCTCCTTTGAAAGGCCCTGGCCTGTCTATATTTAAGTCCTCTAAGGGCTTATCTGTCTGTCTCCTGCAGTTCAGACTACAAGGATGTGAATAGCCATGTGCACCAAAGTGCTGAATTGTAACTCTTCATGTGGACGCTGCAGGCACAAACCAAAAGATTCTTAGTTGGCATTAGTGTAGTCCCGGTTAGAAGACTCTGTTAATGAAAACTAGGAACCTTTTGGTTTGCGCTTGCAGCATCCACTCAGGGGAGTTACGGTGCAGCACTTCGATGCACACTGCTATTCATGCTCCGATCTGCAGGGCAAGATTCACTTCTGCCATTCTACTTAGGATATGTTTACACTGTGTGAAGGTATTAATGCTAGCAGGGGTATGCCTACCCCTGCTAGCATTAATATACTTAGCAAGGGTAACCATAGTAGTATGACATAGAGGAATGGGCTAGCGACCAGAGTACGTACCTAGGCTCCTTGGTGGGCTTGTGCTCTGGTTGCTAGTCCATATTGAAGATCTTGCTGCCATATCTACATAACAATTGTTACCTGTGCTAGCTAGATTAAAGTGACCACAAGTATGCCCTTAGGCTATGTCTACACTTGGAGCACAGGGTGTGATTCCCAGCCTTAGTAGACTTAATTGTACTTGCTGTCATTGAGCTAGCTCACTAAAAATAGTGAGGGAAGCTGCAGTGACATGGGCAGCGGGGATCAGCAGCACATGCTAGCCTCTAGTACAAACCCACCTGGCCCCCGTGGGTACGTGCTTGGGGCCACTAGCCCATGCCACCACTTGTAGCTGCTGTGGCTGCCCTACTATTTGTAGTGTGCTAGCTCAATGTGAGCTAGCGTGAATGTATCTACATAGCTGGGAATCTCACCTCCACCTCCAAGTGTGGATATAGCTTCACTGTATCTAGCTGTCTTGGATTTTTTTTTAAACAAAATACTGTTGTCTCCCCTGTGAAATTTTGAGGTCCACTCAGACCAGTAAGGGGCTCTGTCATCACCTGCCCTGTAACTTTGGGGCCTTTGTGTTGTGCAGCTGTGGTTCAGATCCCTAATGCCAGTAGCTTGCCCACAAGCATAAGGTCTGACCCTGACTAGTCTAGTTATTCTTTGCAGGGTGATACCAACAACCCTTCCACACTCAAGTCTCCCCAAATGCATACTCCCCAAGCTCTTAATTACCAGACATTTGTAACTCCTCTGATTCATTACCCTCAAAGGCATGAAACAGGCCCGCCTTGTAATCAGCTCACTTCTCACTTTGGTGCATGAACACAGACACCATACAGTTCATACACCAGAGACCTGCTTGAGATAAAAAAAGCAAAATTTAATAGAAAACCCCCCAATTCAAAGATCAAGTAGTAAGGGGAAAGTAAATGTATACAAGTTACACAGAAAATGATGCAACCTGAGGCTTCAACTTTATTAAAATCCCTTTTTCTAATAAGAATTACCTATTGCCATAAAACAGTTTCCCAGTATACCCCCTAGCTATAGGACAGCATTCATGGACAGCCTCCCACCTCCACGCTGTCCCCCAAATTCTGGATGATTTTCAGGTCACCCTTCCATTTTAAAAGATCTTGCAGGGTGTTTTTCACCCCCAGTGGCTATAAATATTCAAAAAGGGGAAAACTCCCTCCTTTCTTAGGGTATGTCTCCATAGCAATTAAAAACCCATGGCTGGCGCATGCCAGCTGATTCAGGTTTGTGGGGCTTGGGCTGCGGGGCTGTTTAATTGTGGTGTAAATGTTTAAGCTTGGACTTGAGCCCAGGTTCTAGTATCCTGCGAGATGGGAGGGTCCCAGAGGTCAGGATGCAGACTGAGTCTGAACATTTACACTGCAGTGAAACAGCCCCACAGCCTGAGCCCCTTTGGCATGGGCCAGCCACAGGTGTCTAATTGCAGTATAGACATACCTTAGTTTTCAAAGACTGGGATTTTCTTTTCAGTTTCAAGCTGTTCCCATTTGCTTTGCTGGTGCCTCGTTATTTCCTGGGCTGGACAGTGGCTAGGTGCTTGAACCCAGTCTGTGGTTGGAGAGAGAGCTCCTCCCTGCCTGATTGCTTCAGTATCACCTCACAACAGGGCGGTGAAGTTATACCACAGTTACACTTGCAATTTTCTGTATATACACACACACACAAATACATTCAGAACCATAACGTGTATACATATCTCATAATGATTGTTAAGGTCCGTATAATACAAATGTTCATAAAAGACCTTAATATACTTTTACAGTAAAATAACATGGTATGCAATCAGTTGGTTTAATAGCTTTTTTGATGGGAGAGTGGGTGGTTTAAAACTTCTGTCACATCTCTTTATCCTAACTCCTGGTGACCCATGGATTATGAGCTCCTCAGGGTAGTGATTACTGATTTAAATCCATTCGGTCTTGAATGTCTGAAAAGCATCTCATACATCGTGAGTATATGATATAAACCATCTATGACCATACAGAAATAACTAATAATAATACTGAAAAGTTCATTAGGAATCATTGTGGAATGTTTTCTCAAATATACTTTAGAACTTCCCCTAATTTTTCCAGACTTGAAGAAATCTCATCATCTTATTGTCCTTATCTAAACATTCTTCATGTTCACATCCCGGTCTATGATTGCTGACCTGCCTCACGTTTTAAACGTGTTTTTTTAACCAGTTTACTGGTGTTTGAGGATTGCTATCCTAACTGACACCCAAAATATCCACTAATTGACCGAACATATACTAATAACTTTGGCCAGGGTGCCCAGATAACAGAATAGATGCTTCATAGTTAGAAAATAATTCAATAAAACTAATTGTAATAATTAAAGAATAATAAAGTATCACCTACTTGAAAATATTTCATGGTGATTTAGGATTTTCTTGTGCTCTTGAACGCTAAATGCTCTGTTCCCTCTAGTTGGCTTCATCAGTCCCTTCTTAGATGCAGAAATATTGTCTATCCATTGTTTTTGTTTAAACAAACCATTCTGTTGGATACGTACATTTCAGCTTGGACTCATTTGTGAATCAGACCTTATTCCAACCTTTTCCTGAGGTTTATTTTTCATAAACTCCTTTCCGGCTCACTTTCTCCTAGAAGCAATGTGTTTTTGGAGGGTGGGATTGGCAGCCATTCTGAGGAGAATGAGGCTTAGCTAACACTTTGACTAGAATTGCATATACAATCTTCCCAGTGTTTTCCACCAGATCACTTGTTAGCTGTTATCTTAAATGCCCTCTCTTCCTGGCAGAAGTTTTCCAGATTCTTAACTAGACCTAAACAAATCTGATGGGTCTCGTAGGTTAGGTACCAGCTCCTTTTTTGCTTTTAGGGATCTTGATCCTGCATCTTTTAGCTTCCCGGGACTACCTGGTGGAGCTACTGACCCTTCCCAAAGCCATCAAGGCCTTCAGAAAAGTAACAAAGTGACCTGATACTTCCATAGAACAGGAGGAGTACAAGACCTTTCCACTCCTGCTGCAGTTGGCTGCTTTGCTGAGTTAAGGTTTCCCTAGCTTCTGTGCTAAGTCTTATGGCACTTCATTTCTCTGACAGCTATTAAAGAACCCAGGGTGGTTGTCCAGCCACATGAGCGAGCAAGTGAGGCATAGTGATGGGATCACAAGTCACACGGAAGATAGCAAAGGTACTGGTAAATAGAGAATAAAGTGCAGAGGGATTCTAGGGATGTATGAACTGCATCCGTGTATGTATGTATTTGTAGATGTTCTACCCACTAGCAGTTAGCCCACAAGAATCCTGGCTAGGACCATGAACCCATGTGAGATTCGGTCAGTTCAGTGTTCAGAGTCCTGTATTCTCCTTTGCGTGATGGTCCTCCTGCGAATTCCACACATGGGTATGCATGTGCCTGAGTCAAGGTTTTTAGTATGCAGACGGTTGATCCCCACATGTGCAGCTGATTTTCCTTGTGCTCTGAACTGAGGGTGTAAGGGATGGTGCAGACTGGTGCCTCTCTAGTTCCTTTGTACCACCGCATGGCCTGAGTCAGAATCTTCTGTGTTCGTAGTGTCTTCCTTTGACTGTTTCAGTCTTCAAATATATTATAAATAGTTTTATTCTTTTAGTTTTAAATACTACTGGTACAATCAGCCACCAAAAGATCCAGGCTGCAACTTCCCCAGAACTACACCCTTGGACAACTGTGCCAAATAATTTGACCTCCTAAGGGAAAATGGTCTTCTCCTTCACCACGCTCCAATTTAGAATTTGAAATTTATCAGGCCCTTCTACATAAATAGGACTTCTCTACTTACGCAGAGTTGTTGGATTTTGAGCACAGGCTCCCTCAGGAAGGCAGAGTACAGTTTCTATCCTTAATTGATAGAAGCAAATGAGTAGCCAAAACCTCTATCCAGGCTGCAATAGATGCGGTGGACATTGCATCCAGAGGGATGGTTACAGTCATTGTCATGAGGAGAGATTGCTGGTTTCAATCCTCAGATTTCCCTAGAGAGGTGCGTGGTACTACTCAAGACCAGCACAGTTAACCTGTTCAGTGAAAAGTCAGATGAATCTCTCTACTTTCTCAAGGAGAGGACAATGCTTTGCTCTAAGTATCTATACCCTCCCCCTAAAAAGCATCACAAGCAGGGGTACAGAGCAAGACCACCTCCTCAATGATTTTACTATCCATGTTCCCAGGAGCCACCATGCAAAAGACAGAGGGTATCTGATATCTGCTGCCACACCTCACTAACCCATAGCCAAAGAACTTCTTTTGATGGGACCATGGAGACTTGCACTCCTTTATTGATGTCCCATAATCCTGCCCCTCAATGTTTTGGAGGTTGCCTTACCCACATTGCCCACAACTGGAGGGCTTTAACAACACAGAAATGGGTACTGGCAATTGCTCACTATGACTATTGGAGTTTGTCAACCCCTTCCCACAAATGCCTTTTCCGATTCCTTTTCAGGGGCCAATCTGAGTGAATTCTGCATCAAGAAGTGGACTCCCTTCACAACCAGAAAGCCATAGAGTTCCTCCGCAACATCAAGGGAAAGGATTCTACTCCCCATTCTGTTTAGTCCTCATAAAGAATGGGGATGGAAACCAATTCCTGACCTTCACTGACTAAATATATGAATTCATAAATTAAAATTTCACATGGTCACATTGGCATCAATAATTCTCTCTGGAAGAGGGCACATTGTTTGCCGCTCTTGACAGGAAATATATATACTTTTCACATAAACATTCACCCATCCCACAGAAGGTTTCTCCTTGGTCAAGACTGTTACCAATTCAGAGTCCTTCCATTTGGGCTAGCTACAACACACAGGGTCTTTACAAAAGTCTTTTCAGCTGGGTAGCAGCTTGGATGAGAAGAAAGAGGTTTACTGTCTTTCCACACCTCAACGACTGATTTCTGATGGGCAGATCATAAAAGGAAGTCCAGCTGGCAATCCAATTCCTGCTCCATGTACTATCCTCTCTGGGAATCTGTGTCAACCACTTTGACCCCCCCACAATATCCACACTCTTCATAGGAGCAACCTTGGATTCATCTACAGCAAGCGTCAGTCTGCCTATCGAGAGTCACCCTTAGATTCTCATCTTGCTGTAGATGAGTCCAAGGTTCCCCTTAGACCTCAGACTTCAGTCAGAACCTGCCTTTTCCTCCTTGGCCTCATGCACACAAGTGGTGCCATTTGCCAGGCTCCATATCTGTTGTCTTCAAACCGGGCATCAATCCATGTACTCAACAGAAAAAAGTCAACATCAATGCCAATGTAACAATTCCAACCAAGATTCTGGCCTCTGTCGTCTGGTGGACAAAGCCGGAGAAAGTTTGAGTGGAGTGTCCTTTCTTCACACTTACACCCAAGGCAACTATCATTACTGATCCCTCCCTCTTAGGTGGTGAGCCCATATGGCCAATCATACTGCGCAAGACACCTGGACCCCTCAGAGGTCCAGCATGCAGTAGGAGCGGTCTGTTGGGCTGCAACACTTTCCTCCCACTCATCCGATCCCAGCATATCCAGAAAATGTTGGACAATATGACTTTCTGCTATAAAAACAGGCGGGGTGGAGAAGGGGAGGGGGACAAAATCCCTCCCTCAGTGTGCAGACAACCAACTTTCAAAATTGGTATATCAGACATCAGGTAACCCTCTCAGTAGCATACTTCCCAAGTGTGCAGAACTCCTTAGTAGACAGTCTCAGACATTTTTCTGCAGATCATGAATGGGAGATTCATGATTCAGTCCTGAATAAGATATTCATCCAGCGGACAGTGCTGTCTTGGGATCTCTTTACCTCACAGCAAACCTAGAACTTCCCCTTCACTATCCCAAAGGGAGATGGCCCTCTACTCCTGCAGAGGGACCACCTCAGGCATGCCTTCCCTCCATCCCATCAATACCACATGTCCTGTTAAAAAAAATCAGTCACGGCAGGGCTCAAGTCCTCCTTATTTGTGCCCAACAGAATGAGAGTTCTGGTTCACTGATAAATTGAGACTTTCAGTCTGTTTTCCCGCCAACATCTCACTTCTGGACTTGCTAATGCAACACAATGGCCTCTGCTCTCAAGGCCTGGTATTTGCATGGCTATCAGATGTAGAATGTTTGTTCCAGGGCGGTTCAATACATTTTCAACCAAAGTAGGAATCTACCAGGAGATGCTATTCAGCTAAGTGGAAGCATCTCCCCTCTTGGGAATAATCCTCCAGTTATCTCCAGAGTCCACTTGTATCTCTGCTATTCTAGAATATCTACTAATCCTTACAACATCAGGTCTCTCTCTTAGTTCCCTATGGATTCATTTAGCAACAATTGGTGTTTTTCATCCCCCTGTCAATAACCACAATATCATGCTGGTCTGTACTCCACCTCATGGCCTTGGTTCAAATCATGACAGGAACAACTGCACAGCTGCAGGCCAATGGACATGGATTACTAAAAATCTCTGGACACAGCGACATGGTGAGTATGCATACCCATGTGTGGAATACAGGTTGGGACCAAACATCTCTAAGAACTTCCAGTTACAGATAAGTAACCTCAATTTTTACCATCAGGTTCTGAAAGAATTTGCTTTTTCTTTGATCTGTTGTGTCTAGACCCATTTTATCTCACCTATTTTAGCATTTTGTTTACAGAACCTGGTTGTAATTTTTCAGACATTAAATTCTCTCTCCTTTTGGTCACCTTTCCTCAGAGTTGTTGATCATATTAAGTCTTCCTATGTGTCTTAAAACAAAATAAATATTCTCCAGCTCCTGTGTCTACTTGGGCCCAGAGCTCATTAATGCGTAACTTTCTAATTAACATCAAATATGTTCAATTATGGGGGCACTCAAATTGTTGTATATTTTAAAAACAGTTTCATCGTTAATGTACATGCAGTGTATACATTTACCATATGTGTAGCATGATACTCTGTATTAAAATATGAGAGGTATTGGATTTTTTGTCCTTTTTTTGATCTGCTCACAAATTTTATTCATTTAACCTGTTTTTGCTGGGGTTACTAATAGCAGAACAGACAACTGAAGCTTACTAAAGTTTAAAAGCCTACTATAAATCCCACCCCCATGATCACTCCAAAATCATCTGAACAATCAGGGCTAGAAATACCTGCTGTAACCTGTTGGAGAGTTGTGAATAGTATTTTACAGTTTGTTTCCAACCATGGTTGGAAACACCACAGACAATGTGTATATTGATCTAGTCCAGCGAGTCTCAAACTGTGGGTCGTGACCCCATTTTAATGGGATTGCCAGCGCTGACTTTGACTTGCTGGGGCCCAAGCCTGAGGGCTTCAGCCCTGGGTAGCAGGGATAGGGTTGTCTGGGGCTGAAGCCCTTGGGCTTTGGCCCCCTCTGGCCTGGGGCAGTGGGACTTTGGCTTTGCCCTCCTCCCCCCGCGCCCCCCAGGGTGGCGGGGCTTGGGCAGGCTCAGGCTTTGGTCCCCCCCCCTCCTGGAGTCCTGTAGTAACTTTTGTTGTCAGAAGGGAGTTGGACAGGGCCATCCTTAGGATTTATGGGGCCCTACACAGTGCCCGATGGCAGCCTGGGCTGGGGAAAGACAAGGCTGCAAAGGATACCGAGCCGCCTGGCCCACCTCACGGTGGTGGTGAGTCACAGTTCCTTGCAGACTCCCCCGCACTCTCTCCCTCATGGAGAATGCACGGCACTGACACATTTGGCTCTGTGAATACAACCCCTGCCTAAGGAGATTGCAGCACACACTGGGTGTGTAGGAGCTGACCTGCTCTTATGTGCAGTCATGGGTGGTGGGTGAAGCTGCCACTTGGGGAGGCTAGCTCCCCCACCCACCTCTTCTGCCTGTGGCCCCATGCATACTCCACTCCTGCTCTGCCCCGGCCCTGCCCTCTCCCCACTGTCTCCCTCCTCTCTTCCCTCCCCCACCCTCCTCACCCCCTTCCAGCCAAATCCCTGAACCTAAATGAAGCAAATGACATTTGAAAACAAAAAACGAAAAAACTCTTCTGCAATTTCTTTCTAAAGAAAATGGAACATGTTTTCCACTGCATGCCAGATGGGTGAAGACTGGACATGCAGAAGGTACCTAATTAAAAGCACTAAATTTGGGAATAAAATGCCAGTCACAGGTTTTTGATATGCCCTGAAGTTTGAGAGAGATTTACTTGCAAAAACTTTGTAGTAAGAGCAAGTCAGCTGTCCTGCTGAATACAACATTAAATATTATGGAATACATGATGCAGCTCTTCTGTTTTATATTAATCAGTATTTCTAAGCTGATTTTGTATGTTAAATGTACTCTTAAGCCTTCATAAAGTAATCATTCCAGATTACTACATATTTAACTCACTGAAACAAAGACATTATTTTAAATTAACGAGTCAGAGGTTTAGTGTGTTCATAACAATGTTCATTGCTTTTACAAAAAGGGAATACTAATTTACTTTGTGTGATCTCCCTAACAATAGACATGTTTATGAAATTTCACCAACTTTGAAAACATATTTTTTAAAGATTTTAGGCATAACAGAGATTTTATATCTTACTAGGTACTAATTTTGCTGGAGGCTTCTCTTAAAACTAGTTCATCAGATAGAAGTAAAGAAAGGGAAACTCTTTGTCCAGCTATCTGGAAGGAAAGGGGTGTTGTCCCTTTAAGGGCTCTCTTCAACGGGGGAGGAGGTGAGGGGAGAAAGGGATGGACAGAAAGGACAAGACTACTTTGGAAGCAAGTTTTTTTTTTTTACTATAGTAATTAAAATTAAAATGTGTATTTTAGATAAGGGTGGTCTTTTGAAGGATTTATTTAAAAAACTATGTCTGAAGATCCAAGCATTTTAGGCTAAATATGATTGTGCATCTAAAAATCTATGCAAGGATTTTTTAGAGCTGTGATTTTATAATCTTCACCAACTCACTAATGAAATATTTTTAAAGCAAATTTTAAACTAAGGTCCTGTAGACTAACATGTTCTGAGTAAATATTACAATAATGTACAACTGTTTGTCAGTAAATTCAGAAACTGACAGTATATACCTAGGGGTTGGCAAATGCCTGTTAAATGGCTTCATTACCACTGAGGATTACCAAAAGAAACTACACCATTTGCTCAAGATACTCCCTGAAAAAGCACAAGAACAAATCCGCACAGACACACCCCTGGAACCCCAACCTGGGGTATTCTGTCTGCTACCCAAGATCCATAAACCTGGAAATCATGGACGCCCCATCATCTCAGGCACTGGCACCCTGACAGCAGGATTGTCTGGCTATGTAGACTCCCTCCTCAGGCCCTACGCTACCAGCACTCCCAGCTACCTTCGAGACACCACTGACTTCCTGAGGAAACTACAATCCATCGGTGATCTTCCTGAAAACACCGTTCTGGCCACTATGGATGTAGAAGCCCTCTACACCAACATTCCACACAAAGATGGACTACAAGCCGTCAAGAACACTATCCCCAATAATGTCACGACAAACCTGGTGGCTGAACTTCGTGACTTTGTCCTCACCCATAACTATTTCACATTTGGGGACAATGTATACCTTCAAATCAGCAGCACTGCTATGGGTACCCACATGGCTCCACAGTATGCCAACGTTTTTATGGCTGACTTAGAACAACGCTTCCTCAGCTCTCGTCCCCTAATGCCCCTACTCTACTTGCGATACATTGATGAAGTCATCATCATCTGGACCCATGGAGGAATGCCCTTGAGGAATTCCACCATGATTTCCACAATTTCCATCCCACCATCAACGTCAGCCTGGACGAGTCCACATAAGAGATCCACTTCTTGGACACTATGGTGCTAATAAGCGGTTGTCACATAAACACCACGCTAAACCAGAAACCTACTGACCGCTATTCCTACCTATATGCCTCCAGCTTTCATCCAGACCACACCACACAATCCATTGTCTACAGCCAAGCTCTACTATACAACCACACTTGCCCCAACCCCTCAGACAGAGACAAACACCTACAAGATCTCTATCAAGCATTTTTACAACTATAATACCCACCTGCTGAAGTGAAGAAACAGATTGACAGAGCCAGAAGAGTACACAGAAGTCGCCTACTACAGGACAGGCCCAACAAAGAAAATAACAGAATGCCACGAGCCATCACCTTCAGCCCCCAACTAAAACCCCTCCAACGCATCATCAAGGATCTACAACTTATCCTGAAGGATGACCCATCACTCACAGATCTTGGGAGACAGGCCAGTCCTGCTTACAGAAAGCCCCCCAACCTGAAGCAAATACTCACCAGCAACCACACACCACTAACCCAGGAACCTATCCTTCCAACAAAGCCCGTTGCCAGCTGTGTCCACATATCTATTCAGGGGACACCATCATAGGGCCTAATCACATCAGCCACACTATCAGAGGCTCGTTCACCTGCACAGCTACCAGTGTGATATATGCCATCATGTGCCAGCAATGCCCTTCTGCCATGTACATTGGTCAAACTGGACAGTCTCTACGTAAAAGAATAAGTGGACACAAATCAGACGTCAAGAATTATGACCTTCAAAAACCAGTTGGAGAATACTTCAATCTCTTTGGTCACTCTATTATAGACCTAAAAGTTGCAATTCTTCAACAAAAAAACCTTCAAAACAAGACTCCAACGAGAGACTGCTGAATTGGAATTCATTTGCAAACTGGATTCAATTAACTTAGGCTTGAATAGAGACTGGGAGTGGATGGGTCATTACACAAAGTAAAACTATTCCCCCCCACCCCCCCGGGTCATTACACAAAGTAAAACTATTTCCCTCCCACCACCCCCCCCCCCCGTTCCTCAGACGTTCTTGTCAACTGCTGGAAATGGCCCACCTTGATTATCACTGCAAAAGGTCCCCCCCCCCCCCGTTCCTCAGACGTTCTTGTCAACTGCTGGAAATGGCCCACCTTGATTATCACTGCAAAAGGTCCCCCCCCCTCTCCTGCTGGTAATAGCTCACCTTAAGTGATCACTCTTGTTACAGTGTGTATGGTAACACCCATTGTTTCATGTTCTCTTTGTATATAAATCTCTCCACTGTATTTTCCACTGAATGCATCCGATGAAGTGAGCTGTAGCTCAAGAATGCTTATGCTCAAATAAATTTGTTAGTCTCTAAGGTGCCACAAATACTCCTTTTCTTATTACCACTTGAATGGCTCTTTAACAGTTTCAGTGTTGTGCTAATATGTCTGGCAGGCTCGAGGCTTTCACTTTTAAGTTACTATGTCCGATGAAGTGAGCTGTAGCTCACAAAAGCTTATGCTCAAATTCTTTAGTCTCTAAGGTGCCACAAGTACTCCTTTTCTATTTGTAGATCCCCTCTGGAGGAAGACTCACCAAGCTGCAGCAGCCAGCTATGGTAGGAGCCTGCAGGAAGGGTCAGAATAGGGATAGGAAGACCTGGGAGGATGGACACTAAGGGTATGGCTACACTAGAAACTTCAAAGCACTGCCGCGGGGGCGCTTTGAAGTGTGAGTGTCGTTGCGTGTGAGCTCTCAGCGCTCCTGGTAATCCACCTCCACGAGGAGATTAGCTCTGAGTGCTGGGAGCACGGCTCCCAGCACTCTGAACCTGTCCACACTAACGCTTTAAAGCACTCAGACTTGCTGTGCACAGGGGGGTGATTTTTCACACTCCTGAGCCAGCAAGTTAGAGAGCTATAAAATGTAAGTGTAGACAAGCCCTTTAAGGCCCAGTGGTGCCCCAAATTTTCAGGTGCCCTATGCAGCTGCCTATGCCTATGCCTAAGGACGGCCCTAGGGTCGTGGTGCAATGGAGTTTGAGAACCCCTGATCTATTCTGTCCTACTGTCAGCACATTGCTTGTTTCTTCAGAGTATTTTCCAGAGCTTCTAATGGAATCATTAACCATAAATTTAGTTTTAGAGATTTCATTTGGTGCACTAAATATATCTAAGCAGTGTTCCTTAAACTTCTAAATTTTACCGACGAATGCAAATAATGAATGATTTCAAAAGAATGTGAATTTATTTTTTAATCTGGTGTAAAATGTTTTAGGCACTGTAATAGTACAGCGATCAGTGCAATGTAAGAACTTAGACAAATAGAAGGGGACTTAAATATGAAAAATTAACTCCACCTCCCCCACAAAACCGGTCAACCAAAAGGAGGGGAGGGGAGAAAAAACAAAAACAAAAAAAAGTGCTATGTGTGGTTTTTGCTATAAAATGGAATTACAGTCTGTGGTTCATGGTAATTATTAGTGGTATAAAAAGGTTCTTTCTTTCCAGCAGCATAGAAGAATGTACATTTCTAACCGCAATTAGTCTGCTTTAACCTTTAATCAATTTGCTGGGCAGAATGATATCTAAACTATTTCTTATTGATTCAAATATTGATGGGGACTCCAAGGGTCAGAGACTTCTTTTCACTTACTTTCTTGTATTTTTACAAACCACATTTTCTCCCCTGCACCCTTAAAATAAATGCATTTTTTGGCCACAGATGTCTTTATTTTAAACATACCATGAAAGCAAACAAAGCAAGTTATTTTCCTACTGTTTTTGGCGGGAGTGGCCCAGAGGTTGGGAGGAAGCAGTGGGGCCTTATTGGAACTTTCTTCTTCAGTATGGTTTAGGGGTGACTGACTAGGTTAGGGGATGGGTAGTGGTAATCGTTTGGCAGGCAACCCAGGTAAAGGGACAGTGGGGAGTTGAAAGAGTGTGGGTGAAGGGGCCAGGAACAAGGAGAGTTGGAGAGCCAAAAAGGAGCAGCTGATGCCAGTCTGCTCTGGCCTTGTAGGGGTGGAGTACTCCTTAAATGCTCTGGCTCTTTATTTACATACTAGTAGGGGCTAGAACTTAAATGAGACTACTCCTGATATATGATGCTACTCACTGTGAGTCAAGGAATCAGAATCTCGCCCTTTCATGAATACATGCTGTTGCACATATAAATTAGGGTTGCCCCATCCTCTGCCCCACCTTTTCCCCCAAAGGCCCCACTCCTGCTCCACCTCTTCCCCCAAGGCCCTGCCTCTGTCACTCGCTCCTCTCCCCTCTTTGTTTTCCTATAGGGTTGCCACCTCTGAGGTACATTTGCCCACACATCCTAGGGTTAATAAGCACAATTGCCCACGCATGGGATTTTCATTTATAGACACTCATTTGAAATTCTCCATTTTTACACACACACACACACACACACACACACACACACCCCCACAGGTTTGCTTCATTAGCACACCCATTCTGGGGAGCAGGGGAAGGGAGCTCCCTCTTTTGCACATACAGCTATGATAAAAGGGAGGATTCCCCCTATATTTACACAGGTACCGAGATTGGGGGAGAGACTCCCCTTATTTGCACTAGTACCTGAAAGAAGAAGGTCCCACCTACTTGTACCCACACAGTGGGAGTTTTGAAGGAAGAGAAACAGATGCTCCCCCTTCTGGAGCACACCCACCTGAGAGAGAAGAGGGGAGCACCCCTCAAATTGTTGCATACCTACCTGGTTCCCATGCTCCACCAAACTCCAGACTGAGAAACTTTCCGAATTTTTCCCATTTTGGCAGTCAGGAGTGGGTAGGGCAGCTGCAGGCTGTGATTGGCTGGGCGGGCTTGGTGCCGGGCTGTGATTGGCTGGGCTCTGTCCCCATCTTCAAGAGAGTGGTGAGCATTTGCTGGGTAATGGTGTCTCGGTGGGTTAAATTCAAATGAGCAGCGAGCGGTTTCCACGGATCAAAAAACTGGACATCAGGGCTTGTCAAATGGCACCCAGACACACAAGCTGAAACCCAAACTGTCTGGGTGAAAACCGGACGGGTGGCAATCCTAATATAAATAGGTGTAGTTTCATCTCAGCATGTGTTTGAGAAATCGTCAAGAGCACTTGGGGCAGATGAGTTTTGGTGGCTAGAGAGGTCTATTGTGGTGCTGATACACCCCGTCACCCTTTAGGGGCAGGGGAGAGGTGCATTACAGCCCTGCTGTTGAGTCTGTAGAGCTGCACCCAGTCTTGAGGCTGCATGGCCCTGGGACCTTAGTCAGTAGCCTGGCTCTTGCTACCAGCACTGTGGTCTAGCAGCCAGAGTTAGTAGTCTGGCCCTTGCTACCAGGGCAGTGCAGCCTAGCAGCCAGAGTCAGCAATACAGCCCTTGCTACCAGGGCGATGTGGCCTAGTGGCCAGAGTCAGCAATACAGCCCTTGCTATCAGAATGGTGCAGCCTAGCAGCCAGAGTTAATAGTGCTGGTGAGCTAGGCCACCACCACGGGGTGGGCGGTGGCCAGGATAGGGGAATCTGGGCCTGCCCTCTCCACCGGGTCCCAAACTAGGGCCCTGTCGGTGGCAGGGTTGCCCACTAGCCGCTCGGCAGGGAGCCTACCGAAACATGCTGAACCTGTCTATGGTTCTACAACTGCTTCCCCACAAAGTTTCTCTGAGTTGCTTCCTACCCGATTCTCTGTAGTTTGCCATCTCTGGGTCTTCACAGTCTCGCCCCTCTCTGTGGCGAACTGAGCCTGTGTGTTGGGGCCCGTCTCTGGCTGGCTGGCCTCCGCGTCCTGGACTGCAGGTGATCCTCCTTGAGGAGTCACCTCCTTCTTCCCTGGCAGTCAGCCCAGACTGAGCTGCTCTGCTGTCTTTTGTATCCTTCTCAAGCTGGAGCATGCCCAGCAGAGCTGAGGGGGGGTGGCCTCCTCAGCCCAGAGAGAAGGCTTAACCCCTGCCGCACCAGTGCCAGGATGATGCGCCCTGTCACGAGGTCCCATTAATGTTCATCCAACCTTGACAGTTAAATGTAGAACAAATGAGTAGAATATCACTATTTACAGCATATAGTCAGTCTGGAATTCACTGCCACAGGAAGCCAACGAGACAAATTGTACTGTGATTGAATTTTAAAAAGGGGTGGATAAATTTATGAACAGTAATGACACTTGTTTCTGTTCAAGATCAGACAACAAAGTCAGTAGTTAAAGCTTGTGTTTTTGGGAGTAAATTGATTGCCCATGTGTGTATTGGGAAGGAATTTGTTGCTTCTATGTTCTACATTGTACAACTGGATAACTTTATAACACTGTTATGCGGCAAATTAAAATATTGGGCAAATTTCTAGTCGTTTTCCAACATAAAGCGCATGACACATTTCACAGTACTATTTTACAGGAAGCCGGGGGCTACTTTTATGGAACAAGAAAAAGATGAAGAATCTCTAATTATTTGCAAATGTCTTGACTACTTGCACTTGGACTAATTACACTTTTAAAACCATAATTAGATGTTTAGTTTTGCACTTTATTTCCAGCATTGTATGGACTGAATGAAGCTGCCTATATTCTGAATACATGAAATGTCAACTTTCTTTGTTTTTTTTTCCCCCCAGTTTTTAGACCAATGCAGCCAGCCTGTTTCTATTGAACGTTTCTATTGAACATTTCTATTGAAGTCCATTAACTTCTGAGGAATGCTCTATACAGTTGAATGAGTCACCAGGTAGAGTTAATGACACTAAATATAAAGAGGGATGCTTCATTTGAGCCTGTGTAGAATTTACTTAAAAAAATATATCCTGTGGGTGCGTGCATGCAGGGTGGGGGTTGGACGGGGGAGAGGAGTAACTGTATATAGTAACTGGGGAGAGAAATATGAACAAATAGTAATTGGATTAGACTGAAAAATCTCCCGATGGTTTACTTCATAAATGGCGACTCGCAGCCTGACTGGTGGCTGAATAAGTTTCAGGTACTTGGTATTTTGGCAGCCAGCCTAATTCTTTAGAGAGTCCATTTAAAAACAGCCAGTCTGCTTTGGAGGAAAGTTCCCTTTGGCATGCTTCTGAATAAATGAGAGCTGGGAAAGTAAGAGCTTGGTTGTCCTGGAGACACTGTTTGCTTCCCTAAGGGAAATTATCTAAATATGAGTGATCATCTTCACACTACTGCACCACCATTTCTCCATGCCTCCCCTCTTCCAGGTTATAAACTGTTCTGTCCTAACCCCATTGTTCATTTTCTACTCCTGGAACCCTTCCCTTCTCCCTCCCATTTCCCCCCTAACCTTAATCTTAATCTACAATTATGCCAGTTCAAACTATTTTGAAGATCTTTTAAAAATAGTCTGACATTTGGGGTATCCATTAAGACCTCCATGACTTGCTTTCTATTCTTGGTGAGAACCTGCAATATAGGTTATCGTCCATAATTTATGCACCATGAGGGGATTAAATGAATGCTGCTCTGTTGCGAGTGTCTCACTTTTTCCCTGAGGCAACATTTAATTTACTAACCTGCAAAACTAGTAGACTAGATAGAAGGAGCTATTAAACTAGAGTCTTCTGAGAGGAAGAATCCTTGAGGAAAAATTTGCATGTTGACCGTTGCAACCTAAAATATTGGTGTATGGGCTTGCTGCTGTGCAGGTCTGGAAGAGAAATCAGTGACGTGAATATAAATGTATATTTTGGAAGAAGAGGTACTGGCTTTTTTTTGTTTTGTTTTTTTTAAACTGTTAAATAAAATCAGATGTTCTGTTAGTTGTGGAATTCTGTGTGGATGGAAGAAAAATATGAATTGTTTGAAAATGTTCAATAGCTATACATGTGCTTTTCTATCATGTCTAGTATGTATTGGAGATGATCCTGTTGTCAGATTTTTTCCCTTAAATTGAGCAGATGTTAGTTTGTACATGTAAACATGAGAGGATTAAACTGAAAGCATATTAAGGGCATATGTACACTACAAACTTCTGATGACATAACTTGCGTTGGCATGCATCCTTGGGTCATTGTATTGGCACTGAATGTACTTCCCAGGAGGGCTTGTTTTGATGCACAGTGCAGTGCACAATGGGTAGTTATCCCAGTGTGCATCTCACCACCGTCCAGTGCACGAAGTTCTGACAAAGCAAGGTGGGGCAGAAGCAAATCACACAGCTCTTTCCCTTTCCTTACCCCGACAGTAGAGAAGTTGCCATTTTGTCCTCTCGATCCCACTCCTTTATAAGCACCTTGACTTTTCCTCCTCTACTCGGTCCTCCACTGTGCTGTGTCTGGTCCTCCAAATGTGGAGTGTGGTGACCTGATTTGGATCAAAGCTTATCAAGGGCTTATAGACACTGACCTAATCTAGAGTTATAAATTTGGGAAATTTTATTTAATACTCTGTTAATGATTTTATAGGTGTTTCTTCCTTTTCAGGGATGTAATTTAGTTACTTACATGTTGGGGAAAAGGCTTTTTATTCATATTTTATAAATAATTTTAAAATATTTCTTTCTCATGACAGGTTACTGAATGCAATAAAGCCTGGACTGGTAAAAAAGATCAATAGACTGTCGACCCCTATTGCAGGGTTGGTGAGTATCTGAAACTGAGAGAAATCTTTCTCTATTCCTCTTGACATCCCAATTTCATGACAGTGATTCTTTTAATCCTGTAATATATTCTAAGGTAGTATAAACTCTTTTATCCTGTTAAACCCAGACAGTCCCAGTGCAGGAATTCCAATCTTAACTACTTCCATGGTGGCAGGAGAACTCAAATCCTATTAGTATCTCTCTTCTAGGCAGGGGCTAAATGTGGTGATTCCGAAGTAGATATTTTGGAGTTCTGGTGCCAGTTCTAGAAAGTTTTGATGCACCAAGACTGTTTAAACATTCAAGAATGAAAATACGATTGTTCTGGATGCCTTATTTAATGCATAACTATCTTTGTAATATAATTCTGGCTAAAAAACCAACCTGGTGTCTAGTGGGGAAGTGAAGGCAACTTTAAAAAATTATAACAAATGGAAGAAAGGGGAAGTTGATCAGAAGTTAGGAATTGTCAAAAATTGATAAGGGAACCCAAGGGGAAATACATGACCAACAGAGTTAATGATAATAAGGAGGAGTTTGTTCAATATATTAGGAACAAAAAGAATTCTGGCAATGGGATTGGTCCATTACTAGATGGAAATGGTGCAAAAAAGCAGAAGAGCTTAATAGACATTTCTGTTCTGCATTTGTGGGGAAAAAAGGATCATATAGTCTCATCATACCATCAGATGGTAACATTCTTTCCATCCGACTAGCATCTCTGGAGGATGTTAAACAGAAGCTACTAAAGTTAGACATTTTAAAATCAGCAGGTCCAGATAACTTGCATCCAAGAATTTTAAAAGAGCTGACTGAGGAGATTGCTGGACCATTAATGTTGATTTTTCAATAAGTTTTGGAGCACCATGGAAGTTCCAGAAGACTGGAAGAAATCTAATGTTATGTTCCTTTTAAAAAGGGGTAAATGGAATGACCCAGGTGATTATAAGTCTGTCAACCTGACATTGAGCCCAGGCAAAATAATGGAGTGGCTAATATGGGACTCCTTTAATAAAGAATTAAAGGAGGGTAATGTAATAACTGCAAATCAACACTAGTTTATGGAAAACAGATCCTGTCAAACTAACTTGATATCATTTTTTAAAAATGAGATTACAAATTTGGTTGATAAAGATAATAGTGTTGATGTAATATACTTAGACCTTTGTAAGGCATTTGACTTGGGACAGCACAACATTTTGATTAAAAAATTAGAACGATATAAAATTAACATGCCACACATTACATGGTTTAAAAACTGGCTAACTGATGGTCTCAAAGTGTAATTGTAAATGGGGAATCATCACTAAGCAGGTCTGTTTCCAGTGGGGTCCTGCAAGGGTTGGTTCTTGGCCCTGCACTATTTTACATTTTTATCTATGACTTGGAAGAAAACATAAAATTATTACTAATAAAGTTTGCAGCTGACACAAAAACTGGGGGAGTGATAAATTACAAAATTGACAGGTAGTGGGAGGAATAATGTAAATAGTATTGTTTTGTTGTGTCACTGTGTATTGCTGAGTTGAACTCCTGCTGCCTGAAATTTTTAAATTTCATGTGGTTTTAAGGTCTTATTCATGCAGGGAGTTACTTTTCACTTGTTTGAAAGTAATGTTTCTATTTCTATGCATCTATTTGCCTTTTGTTGTTGGTTTTTCTAAATACGTCTACAGTAATATACTAGTCTAGGGGAAAAAGACCCCACCCCCAAAAACCTCAAAAGTGAATTTACCAGTCTACAGTGATTTAATCTGTCTACAGTGATATGGATTAGCTGTTTAAAACAACAACCTCAAAAATGTCCCCATGCCTTTTGACTTGTAACCCAGTCCTGCTCCAACTGTCCTTTGTAAGCACTGTGGCATACCAACGTGATGAGTAAATTATAAATGCTGTGCAGAGATCCAAAACACCCATTGACTTCCGTGGAAAGAGGATCAGGCCTTCAGTCTGTTGTCAGTACTTTAAAAATAATATTTTTAATGAGTAGACACCATAAGTATGTTTATAAAATGTAGAGGATAACTTTTTCTTTTTCTTTCTTTTTTCCCCACTCTACCATGTCACATGTCTGGAGAAATCTGGAAGACTAACACTGTAGTCCAGAAACAGCTGTTTAGCTAGCTGACTGATGCACCTGAGGGACATTCCTTCCTTTATCAGAAGATCTTGTTTATTATATAAGCTACAGTTGGCTTGTCATAGTATATAGTCACTAGGGTGAATGAACTGGAAAGAAGTATGTATGACTCACCCCAGTGTGCGCACACTAGGCTGGAAATGGCCTCTAGAAAGTCAATATTTTTTCCACTCTATGAAACATACTTTATTTTGAACTCCAGAGACTGGTTCCACCTAAAACCGTAGCTCTGGTTTACAAGAACTTAGTGAAAAATAGGGTAAGTTTTACAACATCTGAACATGCCTCCAGTTACAGTATTCTGCACATGATTGTACAATTCCAGAGCATCAGTGCTCAAACACTTCAGTCGCTGTTCAAGTTTGATAAATCTCGATTCTCTGTTCTTTCTGTTGCACATGCTTAATAGCTGACATGAGTATTTGGTACAGCCCTGGAGGAAAACATCCAATTTTTGATGCTTTTTCAGAGTTGGAGATAAAGCTTTAATATAGCTGCCATGCTGAATACTTGAGAGTATTTATTTCTTGCTTAGCTTCTATATCCAAGGGCAAATGGTCAAATTCATTTCATGAGCATACAGTCATACAGTCATGTCATGAGCATACATAGCTCAACAAACAGCTTAGTTCAATTAAGTCTCAAGATACTCCTAGTATTTTTGGTGTGGGTCTGCTAAGGGCAGAAAGCAAAGAGGAGACTATGTCCAAAAGAACTTGTTGGCATTAGGCTTTCAGCCCATCTTGGTAGGAGGTATTAAGGACATCCAGATTGGTTCTGTGGACTCCTCGTGGCTGCAGCTGTTGCCCATATACTTCTATTTAGCATTTTAGTGGCTTCTCAGAAGAGAAGAATTCGTAGTGGAAAATATTATGCGTGGGTAATCTATTTTACCTACTGACTGAGCTGTCTTGGCTTTAGGGACTAATAAAAATGGCTACATCTCAAGCTACTCTGAAACTTCAGCTAGTCTTGTTGGCTTCCATGCATGACTTAATAAGGAGCGATTCATGATTTGTTCACAAATACTGTGCACACTAGGAGAACATCCATGCTGATAAGTATTATTTTGTATTGTGGCAACAGCTAAGGATTGAGGGATCAGGGCCTCATTATGTTAGGCACTGCACAAACAAGTAATCCAAAGACAAAATTCAGAGTGGTTGCCGTGTTAGTCTGTATCAGCAAAAACAAGAAGGAATCCTTGTGGCACCTTAGAGACTAACAAATTTATTTGGGTATAAGCTTTTGTGGACTAAAACCCACTCATCAGATGCATAGAGTGAAAAATACAGTAAGCAGTATAAATATTACAGCCCATGAAAAGATGGGAGTTGCCTTACCGTGTGTGTGTGTGGGGGGGGGAGGGGTCAGTGCTAACGAGGCCAGTTCAATTAAGGTGGAAGTGGCCTATTCTCAACCATTGACAAGAAGGGGTGAATATCAAGAGAGTGAAACTTACTTTTGTAGTGCTAATGAGGCCAATGCAATCAAGGTGGACGCTGCCCATTTCCAACACTTGACAAGAAGGTCTGAGTATCAGCAGAGGAAAAATTACTTTTTGTAATGACCCATCCACTCCCAGTCCTTATTCAGGCCTAATTTGATGGTGTCCAGTTTGCAAATTAATTCCAGTTCTGCAGTTTCTCGTTGAAGTCTGTTTTTGAAGTTTTTTTGTTGAAGAATTGCTACTTTTAAATCTGTTAGTGAGTGTCCAGGGAGATTGAAGTGCTCTCCTACTGGTTTTTGAATGTTACAATTCTTGATGTCTGATTTGTGTAATTTACTCTTTTGCATAGAGACTGTCCGGTTTGGCCAATGTACATGGCAGAGGGGCATTGCTGGCATGTTGGTAGATGTGCACAGGTGAACAAGCCCCTGATAGTATGGCTGATGTGGTTAGGTCCTACAGTGGTGTCCCTTGAATAGATATGCAGACAGAACTGGCTTACTGTATTTTTCACTCTGTGCATCTGATGGAGTGGATTTTAGCCCACGAAAGCTTATGCCCAAATACATTTTTTAGTCTCTAAGGTGTCACAAGGACTCCTCGTTGTTTTTGCCAAAGACAAGAAAATCCCTGCCCAGTCAGAGAGCTCACAGTATTGGATTTTGACAATCACCATGGGTAAATATGCTCAAAACACAGCTGTCAAGCATGGTTTTAATTTGCTTCCAAATTCAGGGTGGTTGCTGCTTCTGTTAACAGCAGTCCATAAATTGTGCTTTGCTAGAGCCAAATGGAACCTGGACATTAAAATTTTGGCTTGCTTCTAAGCTTAGGACCTACAATGTTTGAGTACATACAAAATTTGATTAAGCATATGCAGGAATGAGAATGTAATTTATTTGTTAATATGAAAATATAGCTTTACTTACAAAAAATCTAATGTACAGAATACCCCAATAATATGTTATGTCATTAATAGTGATGGAGTGTTTCATTTAAAAGAGCTTTCTTCTGGAAACCTCTGTCTTCAAGCCAGGAATTGATATTCAACTTTCAGTTGTTAACATTGTCAACCTTCCAGAAACTCCATCTTTGTGTTTAACTATGGACATCTGGAAAGGTGTTTTGTTTGCTTCACTAAATAGAAGCCCAGCTAACATTATGAAACCCTTATAATGAAAAGAGCAGTGGTTTAGAGTAGATTTAATGATTTCATTAAACCTGCAATTTTTCATTGAGTCAAGTTGCTGTTAATTTAATCAATTTGGTGTAATATATTTAAGTGGTCACCATTTTTAAAAGTTGGCTTTTACCGATAGTTATTTCATACCACTGCGTAGTGCCATGTATATTTCTTACCTCATTATTTTCATAAATTTATATTATTTCAGACACCACTGTGGATAAATGCTGACTTTTCAATGGTAACCACTCTATATTACTTCTGGAAAAAGTTTTTTTCACTTCCAGATTTTTCTCCTTGTCCCTGAATAATGTCACTTTATGAGAAAAGAAAAAAGTTTATGCCTTATCTTTAGTTTGACAGGGCTTAGCAGACTTTATAGCCTTTATTTCAGTTCCTTGCACTATCCCCACAGGAATTTAGACATTTACTTCAGAGTCTGTGTGAAAGAGTCAAATATAATAGTAGGAAATAGCCAAGACAAAGTTGAGGGGCTGAACTTTTGATCATATCTTGGCTCATGGTTCAGCACTAATGAAGAAACGTCTGTATACTGCAATATTTAATTTTCAATTTATGTATTGTACACAGCTCTGCATATTTTTGAAGTTTAGCAATAGGAAAACATCTCCCCAAAAGCTGCCTGAGTGCATAGTTAATACACTGAAAGGAAGAGAATGATAACATACTGTGTTAAAATGACTGGTTCCCTTTAAAACAGGCTTTTTAGTAAATTATTTTCTTAGGAAGTTTGTCTTGGCAAAGTAATCTTCAGGAACTTGCTGGAAACCTTGTTAAGAGTCATAGTTGCCTGTCTGCTGGTATCTGGGATTTTCTTTAAACACTGAACTGTTGCATAAATTACTGTATATTTTTGGATGTACATGTTAGCTCATAGATATTTCAGAACTGTGCACTATTCTCTTTCATAAGGTACATAACAAGGAATTAAATTTTATGGGAGGTGAATGCATAGAACTTTAATGGTGTACATTGTTATGGTGAATAATCAGGGCATTTAGGGAAAGGAGAAAGATGAAGTGATATGAAACAATTTTATTTGTTATATTTTTAATATTTATTGCTTTACAAAGAGTACCTTCCCCTTGTTTTTTTGCCTCACCAATTCTTTATTCTTTTTTTGTGTGTGTGTAACGTTCACTGGTTTGTAGTTGCAACATATTTCTCTCTAGTAGTATCCAAACTCATCATACAGGATAACTTTTCCATTTCTCTATTCTACACATGCTTTAATTCAGTGGTTCTCAAACTTTTGTACTGATGACCCCTTTCACATAGCAAGCCTCTGTGTGCGACCTCTTCCCCCCCTTATTAATTTAAAACACTTTTTTACATATTTAACCAGTGGCGAATTAATGATTTTGCCGCCCCTAAGCCCAGAAATAATTGCATCCCCAGCCCCGCAGCTCACCTCCTCTCCGCCTCCACCCCTGAGCGTTCTGCTGGGTCCTGCTTCTCCCCACTTCCTGCCAGTGCTTGTGCGTGACACAGCTTCATGAAGAGGGGAGAAGGGGAGGAATGCAGCACTCTCAGGAGAGGAGGTGGGGCTGGGGCGGGGATTTGGGGAAGGGAGGGGACGGGGAAGGGGTGGAGTTGGGGCGGCACCGGGGGAAGCAGCCTCTGGCTGCTATTATAAATTTGCTGGCCCTGCAGATTTGCCACCCTAGGCCTAGGCCTTGTCGGCCTAGGCATTAATACGCCGCTAATTTAACACCATTATAAATGGTGGAGGCAAAGTGGGGTTTGGGGTGGAGGGTGACAGCTCACAACCCCCCATGTAACAACCTCATGACCCACTGTTTGAGAACCCCAGCTTTAATTGCTGATGGCGGTGTCTCTAAACAAACCAGTCTCTCATCACAACTATCTCTGAATAGAAGTCTCGCTGCTCAAGTTGAGTCACTGTTTTCAAGTGTGATGAATTTTACTTCTGCTCTTACTTCTGTTTAGTTCTCATGTAGATCTTGGCATTGGTAGCCACAGAAATGCTTGAGGATAGTGATGGATGAAATGGTAAACATCTACACAGCAAAGTCCTTCAATCGTTGGCCATAAATTCTGTGATAAAAGTGGTGCCATTCTAAATAGTCACTGGTTGTTTTACACCACCTATGTCTGATTCCAGTATTAACATCTGAAAATTTGCTAAAACAATACCTCTAGTGTGACCAGTGGTCAGGAACGGTGCTGTGTGTTTTGGCTCAACATTGGCTCATCCGTAATGTGTGCTGGATTCCAGCTGTAACAGAATGCTGTCTTTAATTCATTTGTTATGTGTCCTTGCATGCTTGTTTTTTCCCCCCAAGCCCTCTAGACTCTTCTTTCAAATGGAATTTCCATTCCATTTTTCCTTTCTGTTGGATTGATGTCACCTGGGAGGGACAGAGCAGCCTTATAAATTGCATACTTTCCTGTTACTGAATTTAGCCATGTGCTGTGTTCATATTAATCTCTGCTTTTTATGAAAGTGTAGAAGTGAACAGAAAGGCTTAGCTATAGTTCTTCCTTAATGGAGTGTGAACTGAGTCCAATGATACTATGGCTAATTCACCATCGAAAACAAAATAAAAGAGCTGTTGGTTGCAAAAATTTAACAGGGTCCTTGGCAGCAGAGAACTCAGAGAAATCCAAGGAAATAGCATTTCTGGGTGTGGGGAGGGAATAGAAAACAGTAAAACTAAAATTTTAAATTGAAATTCAGCTGTTTTTCAACTGGATTGATAGGTTTATTGCTCGCAAGTATTTCTCCATAAGCCCATCTCTTTCCTCAGTCCTGAAAAGAAGGAACAGGCCAAATGCAACACTGGCAAAAATGTCTATATCAATGTCTGCATCTCTGTGGAAATCTTTCATTGGAGGAACTGTACATGCTTGCTGCACAGATGGATTTGGCTCAAACTCACACACTTTAATGTTTGAAGTTAATCATCATACTGACAGTAGTATCTGTACTGGAGACCTAACCTACCAAATTGGTTTACATCGTATTTTTCAGTATCCAAGTTTAACCTTAAATTGACCTAAGATTTGCAGAGTAAAGGGATGCATATGCAACAGACTATCAGCTGGCATGGTATACAATCAGAAGAGAGAGGTAAATAACCCCTCCAATTTATTCAATAGTAATTTTGCTGTTGAAGTGTTGAGCTGAATTAAGCCGTAACCCATATTTGAAATATAGTAATCAGATAATACAAGGAAGCTATGCTGCATATTACTTAAGCAAAATAAACAAAAAAGAAAACCCCCTGGGTTTCACTTTGAATATATACTTTGAATGTAATGTACAGTTAAGAGCTTTGGAAAGATATGGTTGTGGCTTGCTGGTATCTCCTTTGTTTTTGTTTTTTTTTGAGTAATATGGAGAGAACAGACAGCTTTGCAGAACCCATTAATAAAAAGACATTTTTAGCACTGGGAATAGTAGAATGTTCTGACATGCTATTCATGTTACAGTTAGATGACTGACACAGCTTCACTGCTTTGTGGACCTCATGTACCCTTGTGACAGATATTTATTCCATCAATGTGTATGTTGATGGAAGATAAAAGAACTCAATTGGTTCTAAGGTGCCACAAGTACTCCTTTTCTTTTTGCGAATACAGACTAACACGGCTGTTACTCTGAAGTGGTCAGTTTGGATGAGCTATTACCAGCAGGAGAGTGAGTTTGTGTGTGTATGGGGGTGGGGGGGATGTGAGAAAACCTGGATTTGTGCAGGAAATAGCCCAACTTGATTGTCATGCACATTGTGTAAAGAGTTGTCACTTTGGATGGGCTATCACCAGCAGGAGAGTGAATTTGTGTGGGGGGGTGGAGGGTGAGAAAACCTGGATTTGTGCTGGAAATGGCCCACCTGATGATCACTTTAGATAAGCTATTACCAGCAGGACAGTGGGGTGGGAGGAGGTATTGGTTCATATTCTCTGTGTATATATAAAGTCTGCTGCAGTTTCCACGATATGCATCTGATGAAGTGAGCTGTAGCTCACGAAAGCTTATGCTCTAATAAATTGGTTAGTCTCTAAGGTGCCACAAGTACTCCTTTTCTTTTTGCGAATACAGACTAACACGGCTGTTACTCTGAAACCTGTCAGTTGGATTTGTCCCTTACACAGTTCTTTTCCGTATCTTTTTCTGTATAAATATAACACTATCTGAAAATGATGCGTCTTACAATTTTTCTCCGTTTTTCTGATGTATGCAAAATTAGTAATATCCTTATATTTTTCTTGGAGGCGTTACTTGCTAGAATGCGTGCCCCAACATGATAGGGTGTGCCTGGCAGCTTTTCATAATAACTGGAGAAAGCAGCCCCTCCTCTTTCTTTCAAAAAACTACATGCAAAATATTATTGCAGGGATAGGCTTGTCACTTTAATTCTCTTATATTCAACTTGAACTTGGGGGAAAGACGATTGTTCAGAGGTTAATTAACTTTCATTGGAAATATTCCACATAGATGTAATCTTAAACAGTAGCTGTTGCTTAAGTGGAGTAGGGACTCCATTTGATTCATTACTTGAGGGAATGTTCTTGCTTATTTTCCTCTTTGGTCACCTGGGATTTCATACTAACATTCCTGATTGGAAGGAAGCCATGTGACCTCGCTGGAACTATAAAGGAGATCAAATTCTGCCCTCCTGTGTCAGCAATTAAAATAGTCTTCAGTAGGAACTGGAGGTCCCTAACTGAAGGCAACATTTGCTCCATGTTGGTTACTGCTCCATAACATAGTAATGTGGATGGATTTAGATATATGGGGAAAAACTGTGGCCTAGGATTGGCTGGAAAGTCATGTAATTGTTTCATTAAGCGGTGGGCATGGAGTGATTAGGCAAGTGTAGACCAATGAGCACATGTTAACTGAGTATAATACTCAATACCAGTCCCACTGGTCGCCCATGCAGTCTTATCTCTGGGGTGCAGGTTGTCAGTGGACAATGACCCTTGTGTTTGAGCAGTTTAATACAAGGTCAGTTTTCTGTGATAAGAGCCATATGATAAATTGCATTTATCATGTATCTTTGACCATCCTATCTGTGCTATGCCCACTAATTCATCTCCTCCGAATCTCTTCCAATGTTCCCAATTCTGGAGCAGCATCAAATGCTTGTTTTCAAAATATCTTTCCAAAATTACACAAGTAAATCAGATAGAAAATAATCAGTTCTGCACCAGTGATGGTTTGGCATTTTAATATCTGATGACCCGTAAGGACTAAAGTTAAGTTTCGTATATCATTGAAGTTGAAACCTCTCCAGTTTGCCAGTGGTATAATGTACTTAGCCCCGGAAGGTCATGAGTTATTTTAAGTGGAGCTAATAGCACAGCCTATAATTAAGGTTGCCTGACACTTCCCATTATAAGACCCTGTTTTCAGTTGCTTATCACTTTGCCAACCTTCAACCATTGGGACTGAAACTTACTATGCCAACTGTCTGCCTTAGGATGGGTTCTCCACCCCCTCCCACGGAGTTTCAGCAAAAATGATGAATCCTTTTCAGAGAATGAGATTAGGGGGAACTACACTGTTTGTCAACTTTGAAAAGAAATATTTCAGCTTTTTGTTGTTGAGAGGTTCTAGTGCCTGCATGTTTTGTTTTTTGAAAAGGTGACCTTTGGTTTGAGAGATGCCTGTTGCTGTCCCCCTGGAAAACTACCCACACTTGACGAAGTCCTTTCAAACAAACAAACAAAAAGGCATATCATGTGTTCAGTAGAACTGTTACATTTTCCCAAAGATTCTCCCCTGAGGCTGCAGGAGCTGAGCAGGACTTTCTCTGAAGTTCTGATCCTGGAAGCTAGGGGTTGCTGTGGCACTAGGCACAGATTCTGAGGGCAGAGGCCCTTTCTTCTGTGCTCTCAGTGCTATTCCTGTTGTGGCCATGGTGGCATGGAGGAGGTGAAAGGAAGCTGCCTGAAATGCACAGGGTTCAGGCAGAGATAATAGATTGGGACAGAGAAGCAAAGGGAAGACTGGGAATGGGTGTGTTTGGTGGGGAATATTGGATCTGGCTGGGCAAGGAAAGTGGAGGGGAAAATTGGGAGCGGGAGCCAGGCTGGGGGAAGAGTGGGATTGGACATGGAGTTTGGAGGGGCAGACTAGGACTGACTGGACAAGGAGACTGGTACTGGGATTTTAAAAGACTGATACAGGAAGCTAGAGTGAAACTAGGATAAGGAGATAGGACTAGCACAGGGACAGGCTGGAGGAGACATGGGCAGAAAGGATTAAACTTGGGGGGAGCAGGGGCAGAAGGGTCTGTGCAGGGCACATTCCCCTCCAGAACCTGGAATGGAGCCAAGGATTCCCAAATCCCAGCATTCCTCTTTGAAAAAGGATGGAAAATTGTCTCATTCCACCCTAGTGGCTCGTCCACGTAGAAGCTGACTACCTTAATAGCGTTATCCGTTACCCTGCTAGTTCACGTGTCAGAGGTCTGTGTAGTGGATCTAACTGTTCCAACCCTACTGATGAACCACGTGGGTGTCAATATAATGCCACGCGAGAGAATTTCTGTTTTGTTCAGTTTTCTTTTTAAAAGGAAATCACATACATAAAACTTAAAATAATATTAAGGTTGCAATGTCAAGCACTCACAAGTTAGGAAATACCAGAATTAAGGTTCTTCAAGTGCTGTCCCTGTGGGTGCCCCACTTCAGATGTCAGTGTGCCCCAGGGCTGCTGATCGGAGATTTACGGTAGCAGTGTCCATGCTGGTTGCGCATGTGGAGTAGGCATCTCACGGTGACGTTGGTGCTGCGTCGAGCGCACGCACAACCCGAGCCCTACAGTTCCTTCTCAACTGTCCTCGGCTGAAGACAGAGCTCTGGGGCAGTGTTCATCACTCTTCCCAAACCTTTCGAAATAATAGTTTAAATAGTTAGTCATCTATAAAGTTAGTGTTATACTTATTTTTATTACAAAAAAAAAGTTTTTCTCTAATTACCCATCCTGCACCAGGGGCTGGCTCCCCATTAAGATACCTGGCTCCCCAGGCTTCAAGCAAACTTGTCTAGGTAGGGACCATTCCGCTGTTCTGTTTGTACTGCACTGAGCACAATGGGGCTCCATTCTTGGGTGGCCCTTAGCCACTACTGTAATTGTCCGAGAGTGAGAGGAGATTAACTTTAGTGCAAAGGGGACTGTCCAGATCAGAGAGGGCATAAGTATGGTGTGCTTATGCCTCATTCTACAGTGACCTTTTTCCAGACTCAGCTCATGTTCCTTCCGGGTTCCTTCAGGTAGCTCCTCCTTAACCTTAAGGCAAGTCAACTTGCCAGCTCCAGTCTTCAACCTGAATCATGCTAGGTCTCTGCAAAACTCAGAATTAAGTCTATTAAATATGATACAGCCTTGTCTGATTAACTTGCATTGAAGCTCCATTTTCCTTTTGTTAGCAGCAATTTTGTGGTGTTGGTACCCAATCTCATCTTATTACGGCTGTTAGTGAAAGTCTGATTAACAGCAGTAAGTTGCAAAGGTGTATCTTATGCTTCACAACCCTGCTAATTGGCAATCAGTAAGCAGGTTCCAGGAAACCAGTGTGGGAGCACTACTCCCTCACAACCTCCAGCCACCTTCTGTGTAATCTCATCGTTGAACTGAACCTCATGCTGTGGAGCGTCTGTCCTCAGACTTTCAGCTGATGATGCTGGTTGTTTATTCCTTGCCTTCTATCGTCAGAGCAGTCCATTGCTTGTGATTATTATTCAGCTTTAAGACAAATGGGTTGCACTGGTCTTTGTTTTAAAAGTATTTTAATGTTTCCAATCAACTTTACTGAAGAAAGTTACTTCTCCTTGATTGGTTCTTGGAACAGTTTTAGGGATAGTGGAATGGATTCCTCCTCTCCTAGCATTACAGTTGCATTTGTAACAGGATCTCTGGCAGGCTTTCACTCCAGCTGTATGTTCTGGACTGCCAGCAAGTCTGTCTTAGCCATCATGTCCTCAACTTCACTTTGGTGCTCAGACTTCCAGAAGTTAGAGGTCCCAGAGGTTCCCACCCAGCTCCTTGATGGAGTCTTCCTGTGTTGCTTTGAGCCAGGACAGCAGACCTAGTTGCCAGATGCTCGGACTCATGACAATTGTGCTTAGAGTTGTTGCTGTTTTAGTGAAGTCCTTGTGGTAGCAGGTATAGCTTCCCTGATGTCATTTAGGCATGTACTTGTGAAGGAAGGGCCAGCCGATGGCTGAATGCGGCCCACCTTCAATGTTGCTTTGTAGACCTACTCAGGGCCACATCTTAGAATGCTGCCTCCTGCCGCATTGGCTCCATGGCTAGCAGAACGCTAGCTGGGCACATCTTACCCCATCTCACTAGGTCTTTGTTAGTCCCACAGCCTACAGGAATGACCCTCCCTCCTCCATGGCAGGATTATTCTTGATGTCTTCTTCTTGGTACAAGTTTTCAGTCCAAACTCAGTGTGTCTGTTGGATGATAAACATGATGCTTTTGAACTGCTTCTGGAGTTGCAAAGATTAGGCCATGTCTACACTAGCAAGCTTACAACGGCACAATGCAGCTGTGCTGCTGTAAGATTGCTCATGTGGTTCCTCTATGTCGGCGAGAGAGACTCTCCTGCTGACATAGCGCTGTGCACACAGGCACATCTGTTGGTGTAGCTTCTGTCACTTGGAGGGGTGTTTTTTCACACACCTCTGAACAACACAAAGTATACCAACAAAAATGTTAGTGTAGACATAGCCCTAGTGATATACAATTGACATAAGCGTACAGTGGGTCCTCCGTTTAAAAGGGGACGTAGAATAGGTTCAGATATTTGAAGTTTCAGGTAATCCAAGGGAACTTTCACTCTAACTAATACATGTCAGGAACATGATTCTTGTTTGAATAACTAGGAGGTTTGGATAACTAAGGTGATATTGTAAATACGTGGTGAAAATAGTGCTAGACAGCTCTGTTTGATTAATATTCTGAGCTACCAACTGATGAACTTTCAGTGGCTGAACTAGCAAAACAGTTTATATGGCTTTGCCCTGAATGCAGAAGTGGAAAAAATCCTTTCTTTTTGCACAGCACTCGGATGTTTTCCTTCATTAAGTTTCTCCTGTTATCCTTATAAAGGTCAGATGGTAGCTGCTGCTTAAGCACAACCATCACATGAAAAGCACAGCTTGAAATGTTCTCAGTATGACACAATGTATCTGACAGTGCTATGGTATTTTATGTACCTACTTTAAATAAAATAAGGTTTAAAAAATAAAAACTATGTGCAGCTAACATGGCTATTTTTTCAGTGTAAAGCATGCTTTTGAAATAACCCTTGCCTTACATTGACATTGGACATCGAAACATAGAAACTAGGGCCAAATACAGAAATTCCATAGATTTTTAGCTAAAACCGTTTGTGAAAACTTGTAGATCAATTGGAATATTCCCCTGAGATTACTAATTGTCCCTGCCTAAAAGGATTTATAAAATTTAGAAGCAGACTGATGTAAAAATTACATTTGCCTTATTTTGCATTAAAATGGCATTTAAAGACTGACACAATGGCAAACTTTAATAATTATGCAGTTTAGAGAGTAATCTGATTGATTTTAAATATTTTTCTCCTCACTTGTTTAGAGAGACTTGTATGAAAACAGAATCTTTCTTCCTTGGGTTAATCTCTTCCTACTTTTCATGCCTAGCATTTGCCTAACGCTTCTGTTTATGGTGGCATAATTTAGATTCTCTAGTCTGAGGAATATGATGTCACAGAGGATGATGACTTGAGACATGGAAGAAGTAAGACGAGTAAGTCTCTCATTCATAGAAAAATATTCTTGGTAGTAACAACTGAGTGAAGAAACTTATCATTTGGGAATGATCATGAAACAAGCTGTCGTCCCGCCCCCGAAAATTCCCATGACGAGTCGCTTGTTCTCTAACACTTGCTACAAAGCAGCCCACAACAACATGAAGTAAATGAAAGAATGTGTTACAGGGTTTCAGAGCTATTCCTTATATATCTGGCCTGAATTTTCAGTGTCACTAGTGAATCTCAGCGCCTCAGTTTTTGAGTACCCAACTTGACTCACCTTTTAGAAGGCCCTGATTTTTCAAATAGCAGATGCCCAGCACTATCTGCAAATCACTACATCCTCTTAAGGTGTCTTAAGATTCCCATTATCCAGGATGTTCAGTTTTGGGGTAAAATCACTTAAACCCTCATTGCTGACATGCCTCATTTTTATCTGGCTTAGGGATGAATTCTGACAAGTGCCGACAACCCACAACTTCCTGAAGTCAGAGCTACTAACTTATTTATACCTGTTCTATTATTCTTATATTATTGTATTTAAGTGTAAATACAGATTTTCAAACAATAGGTATAATGATGATAAAAGTAGCTTTGCCGCGGGATAAATTTCAGGATTATATGTGGGCTTCTGATTCTCCTCTGCCATCACCAGTGTAATTATGGTTGTTCAATGCTGGAGTATACCAAACCCCTAAGGTACCAATAGCATGCAAGATTTACTGCAACTCTGAGGCAAGCATTGTAAGTGCTTTGGCAGCTACATCTTGTAGGCTTCTGGTAGGCCCAGTTAATACGCAGACACATGGCTAAGTGCAAGGGTATTTTACAAGGACTTGCAGAAAAGGGAAAGGTTGAAAATACCCTAAGTACAGAGGCTTAAACAATTACAGTTCAAAGTAAGTAATAGTGGTTCTTCTTTGGGCTGCTGGAGGCCATCCAGTCAAGAGTTAGGGCTCTTCTGGGCTAGTGCCTGGTGTGTCCTCTCCAATCCAGCCTCTAATCAAAGCAAGTAGAGGCTTTCAGGTTTCCAGGCCAGGATCACTTAGTGGTGTATCTCTCACTGGGGCCCCTTTGCACTGGCTCCCTGCCGAGTGATTGCGGCTCACCTTGTAAGTCCCACACAGTCTGCACTCAGCTGTGATGTCCAGCAATCATAACTTGTTCTACATGTGGCTCTGTTTAGAAGTCTGTTTAGGTCCGGCCCATTCCCAAGAGGGTCAAGTCATTTTCCCACCCAATCCTTCACCCTGAATTTGAATCAGTGCTGCTGCTGCTACCTCCTGTCCACGGGGTTGTCTCTTCCTCCTGCCTATGGGGTTGGCGTGGTGGTGGCTGCATATGCTGGTGGCTGTGTGTCCGGTTCCTGCTGTCCCTCACTCCCAGCTGCACTGAAAGTCTGCTGCGGAGTGAGAGGTCCTGTGACTCCTCAGTGCACTCACTCCATAGGCACACAGTGTAGGAAGGCAGCAGGAGCGGGACATGAAGCCACGGCTGTTCCAACCCCACAGGCAAGAGGAGGAGAACCAACCTGAGCCCAAGAGAGTCCAGTTGTTTTCCCACCCGACCCAACCCGGACATGACACTTGTAATCTGGTCCTATTGGTTTCAGGTTAGGTTGCAGGGCTCTAACTCTATGTACAATTCCTGGGGGTTCATATCTGAATCCAGTATCTCTGCAGCTCCTGGCTAGCCATGTCACTGTTGCTTCCCAGAAATGCCCAGTCATTTCCTGGGTCACGGTTCTTCCTCCTACCTGACGAGGAAGAAGGGGATTTGCAGTAGGGAGAGGATTGATGGGGATTGTAGTCACCTGTTTAGCAGGTTCATCACACCAGCCATAGTATTAAAAGTTTGTTCTCAGCAGTGCTTGAGTACTTAAATGCTCTTCAGTCCTTATCCTTTAACTGATTGTAGATTAATCACATGATTTCAAAATACCATTACCCAATCTCTTGAGCTGTCCAATCTCAAATAGGATTTGCTTTATAAAGTATGAACTGTTTTGGAGAACCGAGTCTCCATGAATTCTAGATTTTGACATTTTTCTTTTTTTAGATCTGTGAATGAGTGCAGTCATACTTAGCTCTGTTAGAATGCTTAAACCACTTGCAAAAAATTAAGATCGCTTCTCAACAGCAGTTAATTTGCATGTGAATTTTTTTTGCAAAGAAAAAGAATTTGAGGGGTAATACTAGAAATGTTGGCTCTTGGTTCCACAAACAAAATACTGAGTAGGCAAAGCTGTAATGTGAAAAATTTCAGGCAGTCTAGCCTGTCTCAATCACAGCTTATATTGTTATTAATAATTGTGTGCAGTGCCATAAATGTGGCTCATGTTTTTATAGGCACATAAGTATGGACTCTGCCCTACAGAAAGTACAATATAAATTAGATTAATAATAATAAATATAACTGACTATTGGGCAGTGAGAAGGGAAGTCAGACAGGAGGAAAATAGCTTCTCAACAGCAGTTAATTTGCATGGAAGGAAATACTCCTGTTGGGGAGAAAACATAGTGATCAGGCTTTATACACTGTTTTTTCTTTGCATATCCTTTAAAATGTATTTAGTCTACTCCTCCAGAAAATCTTGACAAAAAGAGAATTCAGAAAAATGTTAAGGAATGAATTAATGTCCTGGCTAGCTTTTGTCATGTGGCTGTTCTAAGCAGCAGTCACCAGTTAGGCCAAGATTTACTGAATTATAAATATGGGTTGGTCACTATCCATTATAAACTGAGTGTAGACTGCCACCTTACTTAGTTAAGACAGAAGGCTGGTTGTGTAACCTGAAATCTGAGGTGAAATATCAGTGATTTATCCAATGGACACAGTTTCTTTTGCCATCCCCACTTGCCAATTCCCAAGCTATAATGTATGTATTCCTTCATATACCTAGTCTTATAACTGTCTCATGCATTTTAGTGTAAAATATAGCTTGAGTATGCCAATGTACATCTGTACACAGTCCAGTACGAGCATAGGAACTGCCATGCCAAATCAGACGACTGGTCCATGTCACCCAGTGTCCTGCCTCAGAGTGGCCAGTGCCAAATTCTGGAGAGAGAGGTGCAAGAAACCCTGCAGCAGTCAATTATGGAATAGTCTGCATGTTTGGGGAAGTTTCTTCCTCATCCTGTTGGTTAATCATGGTGGATAAAAATTGGAATTTTTATTTTGTTTGTTTTTTTCTTTTTAAAAAGAACAATGTTTAAAATGAAATCTGAATTTAATACAAAATATGTTAAGACTAAAATTTATAATCTCCTAAAACTGAATGAATATACTAAATTAACGAGTCTCCATTAAAAATGTTGAGTTAAAGGCTGCCTTTGTATATAAAGACGTTTTTCCTGATTGTAACTTTTGAGGTCAAGCTTTATAAATATGGCAAAATAGGACATATACTGTATTAAGTGCTTGACGGAGTGGAGTCCCAGGAACCGTGCTGTGCAAGAGACTGGCAAAATCATCACAGGCATTGGGACCTGGACACCATCCAGGAGACACCATCATGTATCTCATCAAGGTCATTCACTGAGCCCACCTGGGTGGTCTCATACTCCTATTGTATAGCTTCTCTCTACTTGAGCTATGATGGGTTCACTTCTCAAATTATGAATATTTGACTCCACCCACCATGGAAACTTACCCTGGGTATAGTGTACCCTCCTATGTAGCAAAAAGATATACCACATCTAGTGTAAAGACTCTATTTGGTTGTAAATCAACATGTTTAGTGGTCATATCAGCCAATGAGGGTGCACCTTTCTTTAGACAATAAGTGAAGTACAAATGGAAAAGTTGCTTTACAACTGATTATTTTAACTGAGGCTTCCACTTGATTATTCAAATTGAATCAGTTCATCCTGCAGTTAATATAAAAAGAAAAGGAGTACTTGTGGCACCTTAGAGACTAACCAATTTATTTGAGCATGAGCTTTCGTGAGCTACAGCTCACTTCACCGATGAAGTGAGCTGTAGCTCACGAAAGCTCATGCTCAAATAAATTAGTTAGTCTCTAAGGTGCCACAAGTACTCCTTTTCTTTTTGCGAATACAGACTAACATGGCTGTTACTCTGAAACCTGCAGTTAATATGTGGCTTATGTACTGAAGCATGAAGTTTATATCCCTTTAGAAACTTTTTTTTTAAAAAAAAAATCCTATGTAATGTAATTGTGGATGTTCTCATTAACCACACACATCTCTAATTCTTTTTTGAATACTACTAGCCTGGTGGCTTGTAAGCATCCCATCCTGTTTCGCATCCCATCCTGTTTAGGATCCTGGCAGTGGAAACTAATGGAACAAACTTTTGCCAGATTTGGGCTTCCTAACATCATTGATACTGATCAAGGACCACATTTTGTGGGGGATATAATGGGAGCTTTATGTCAGGCATTAGGGATACGTCAACGCTTTCACATTGCTTGCTTCCAGAAGCAGCAGGATGGCCCCGCTCCGGCGCTCCAGCCAGGGCGTAGGGTCAGGGGCTGCACCACGCAGCTCCTGGAAGCTGTGGCATGGCCCTACTCCAGTGCTCCAGCTGGGGCACAGGGTTGGGGGCTGCACCATGGAGCTCCTGGAAGCCATGGAATGGCACTGCTCCAGCTCCTACGTGCTCCAATGGTTCCCTTCGGTGCTCCAATGGGAGCTGCAGGGACATTGCCTGTGGAAAGGACAGTGTGCGGAGACGCCTGGCATGCCTCTGACTAGGAGCCGGAGATGAGACATGCCGCTGTTTCTGGGAGCTGCTTGAGGTAAGCGCCACTTGGAGCCTGCACCCCCTGAGCCTCTCCCCACACCCCAACCCCCTGCCCCAGCTCTGATCCCCCTCCTGCCCTCCAAACTCCTCGATCCCAGTCCGGAGAAACCTCTCATTCCCCAGCCCCACCTCAGTGCCTGCACCCCTTCCTGCACTTCAACCCCCAGCCCAGAGCCCCCTCTCGCACCCTGAATTCCTAATTTCTGGCCCCACCCTGGAGCCCGCACCCCCAAACAGAGCCCGCACCCCCTCCTACACCTCAACCCCAATTTTTTGAGCATTCATGGCCCGCCATACAATTTCTATTCCCAGATGTGGCCCTAGGGCCAAAAAGTTTGCCCACCTCTGTCCTATATAGTCAATTTGAAGTCTTGACCATGGGCCATCCACCTGCTGGTGTCTTGTTGGTTCTTTAGTGACTTGATGATCTGTGTTGTTGGCTGAGCACACTAGGCAGTTGTTAATACAGGTTTCAATATCCTTCTACATTCCTGGCCACCAACTTACAGTAGACAACCAGTCTGCAGTTTTTTCCAACCCAAAGTGAGATAGTTCAACCAGTTCTTTTCTTAAACATGTGGGCTTTACAACTACAGGAATGATGTTCCCTACCCCTTTCTTGAGTGCCAAGATGATTCCATCCTTATTCTTGAAGATTTCATAGCATTTACATTCTCTCTTTTCCATTAGCTCTTGTACTTCAGGATCTGCTTCTTGAAGATCTTTTAAATCTGCCTGCTTGTGGAAAGGTATTTTCTGCAGCTGGTCTTGGTAAGCCTCATTGTCAGACTTAGTCCAACAATGTTCCGGTCCAAGTAAGGCTGCTTCTTTGGCCATTTTATCGACATGGTTATTTAGCTGAGAAACTTCTTCTTGACTCTTCCAATGAGCGTTTACTTTATACAAGTTGATTTTTCCTTTTCTGTTCTTGGTAATGTTCCATGCATTTAAAAGGAACTTTGAGTGTGCAGCTGGTTTTCCATCTGATGATGTCATTGTTCTTTGAGTCCAGATGGGCATCCACTCGACAAAGGCTCTTATTACCCAATTGGAATCAGAACAGATAAATAGATGGCTTGATGGTTCCATGTCATCCAGGACCGCAAGTACAGCTTGCACTGAACAAGCTTGTACCTTGAAGCATCTTTTGAGTTTTCAGTTGTAAAGCATGGACGTCCATCTCTGTGTAAGGCACTGCCGTCTACACCCCAAATACCTAGGTCTTGCTTCTTGGCTTCAAGGTAGGTTATATCTAATTTGAAGGATGATGTTGGTAACTGTGGTAATTCTTCTGGAAGTGGGCATTCGTGTTCTGCACCTTGAGTGAGAAGCGCATATGGCATGGCTGACAAGAATCTTGTCCACTTTTACTTTTCGGTTTAAGAGACTCAAGGTCCATGCAGCTAATCTGGAGTTTGACACCCGTCCATCATTGATTTTGCCTGACAAAACATACTTGATGGGAGTATGTGATGTTCTCAACACCACCAGAAACATCCCGAAGATGTATTCCTAATGCCTTAGAGCCCATATGAGTGCAAGCACTTCTTTTTCACATGCTGAAAATCTGTGCTCCACGTCTGTTAAATTTCTGGACTGATAAGCTGTGGTCTGGGACCACTACCTGTGTCTTATAGCAATATGGCACTTATACCCTTTGCAGTAGTCGCCAGCTGTAATTGGAAAGGCACTTCTGGCTTGGGGTATACTAATGCTGGAGCTTCCATCAGCACCTGGTTTAATTTGGCAACTGCGTCACAATGTTTGTCAGTCCATTCCCAGTCCTTTCCTTTTTTAAGTAGTTTGTACAGTGGCTGTACTATTTCGGCATAGCCTTCCACGAATTCTCATGAAAAACCAGTTAGACCCAAAAAAGATCTTAAAGTCAAAATATCTTGGGGAGTGAATAGTTTACTGATGAACTCTACCCGTTGAAGCTCTGGTCTTCTTCCTTCACTGCCCAATTCTATTCCCAAATAGGTAACTTTTCTCTGTACCAGCTGTGCTTTAACTGGGTTCACCAGAAATCTAGTTTCTTTGACTTGGTTTAGCACTATATCTAAAATTCTCAGGTTCTCACTTTTCGTAGTTGTAGCTATTAATACATCATCCACATAACTGAGAATTTTACTTCAATTTTCTAGGGACTCTCACATTTTTGACACCTGACGATGCCGGATTGAAGGCGTGTTGTGAAATCCTTGTGGAACCCGACAAAGGCAAACTTGTAATATGCAGGTTCATGCAACGGGATGGTGAAAAAGGCATTAGCAAGGTCTATTACTGAAAATCAACGAGCTCCTGTGGTAATTGCAGCCATCACTTTGTTATATTTCGCCACTACCGATGACATTCTAGGGGTTACCTGATTAAGTTCTTGATAAGCCACAGTGAGACACCAGGTGGTCTTATCTGATTTCATGACTGGCCACATTGGAACATTGCAGATGCTTTCAGTCTCTGTTAGAACACCTTGTGCAGTTAGAGCGGTTATGGTTTCAGTTATTCCATACTCTGCAGCTGCGAGATAGCGATACTGTCTTTGGGGACTAGGGTCTGGACCATCTACCCTAATCTTGACATCGATTTTTCCACATTGCAATTTGTCCTGTGTGAACACCTTAATGTGCTTTTCAGCAATCTCCTTAACTTCAGGTTCCCAACTGGGCAGTGTCAAGGCTTCTGGATCCTTAGCAGTGGCTATTCGATGGGATGCAGGTATTCATTGGCATCCTTTCACCTTCGTTTCTTCTTGCGCAGCACTTGGTTAGGCAAGTCCACAGTGATGTTCATTTTGGACAGCACATCCATGCCTAATATATCTTGATTGTCCAGATGCTGTATTCCAAAGGATGTGGTTATGAGGAATGGATCAATTAGACAGACTGTTGGTTTTATAAATGGAACTAAGCTTTCTTGCCCATTGAAACCTTCCAGGATCTTTAGTTCTTGAGCTGGCAATTGTTTTATTCGAAGTTCTGCCTTGGAGCATAGAAGAGAAATAGCAGCACCAGTATCTATCAGCATGTGCTGATTAAATGTTCAGAAATCTCCCTTTACACTTGCCAGTGTGGTGGGCCTTTCCCTTTTGCTGTGGAGGGTTTAAGTTTCCTGCAGTGCAAGCTCTAGTTTGCCTAACTCTGTTACATAACTTAAATTTTGAGCAGACAGCCCTTTTATTTTACTTTCTGCTCTTTGTAGGCCTGTAAGTCTTTCACTATCCTGGATTTTTAACTGGGAGATCTCTTGTTCTAACATCCTACATTGCTTTTAGTTCCTTAGCCACTAAAGCTAAACCATAGATCAATGCTTGCTTCTTAGTTTTATAACAAGGCTTAGACTTAGCTGTTAAAAACTCCTTCCATTTTAAACCCAAGGTTTGGTAAGCACCAGTTCCCGCAAACAATCCTGGAACCCCCAGTTTTTTCCCTTTTCCAAATAATTCAGTAGACTCTGCCAATTCATCTTTATTTTGCTGCACTTCCCATCAACTGGATCTAGATAGTTTACTCATTTTCTTTTGTTTCAAGACCTGACTTCCCCCGGACTGAATCTAAATTTTCTTTCAGTGGCACACAGAACACTCACTGCTGGTTTTGTAAACCAGGAGACACTCCGGTCTGCTCGACTGGTGGGTGTCGGCAACTCCTGTCAGGACTACTGCTGCTTGCAGTCCGTTCCTGTATCTCATAAGTGTCACCAGCTTTTATGCCAGCACTCTGTGAATCATAAACTGGGTCACCATTCTATCAGTGCCTATCCCAAAGTTGGAACAGGATATTAGCCTCTCCTTGTTACTTGGTTGTTCAGACCAGTGTGACTGCGACACCAAGCTGCTTGCAGAACTGATCCGTTGCGTCTCGGTCTGCCTGCACTGTTTTCATCTAGACTCAGTAGACCACTGAAGGCCCGCAGTGCTGAGTGCGCCTCCCAGCCCGCTACCTGACTCTCATGTCTGCAACTGGGACTCACTCTTCCCAGCTCGCTGTCCACCCGCTAACACTCATAGTTAGCACCCCTCTTGGATTCCTTTCCAGGGGGAAACAGGTCACTGGCCCATTGCTAGCAGCTGCACACTGGCCTGCTGCTTTGTGTCCCTTAATCTAACTGGAGGTTACTGATCTGGTATCCTGGAGTCGATCCCACGCACATGGTCAGTGGACAGAAGCCAATACAGTACCACATAAATCAAACACTTTAATTACTGTATGGAGCCTGCCCGTAGCAAACTCAAATGGGGGTCCTGTTGCGGTTGCCAGAAATATGTTAACCAGGAACTCAGCTCTTGCCTCGGGTTAACTGGATGTGCTCTAGGTTCCACACCTCAGAGTCCCCGCCCAGCAGACTCATTACCCCAAACCTCATCTATCGACGGAGAGAAAACGAAGGACAGGATTAACTGTAAAGCAAACTGGTTTATTAAACAGTGATTGAAACAGGAAACAGTAACTTATAGGACCTCCAGCAAAACAATACACAAAGGGCATATAGGTACAAGTTGGCACAACAAACGGACATAAAGTTAAGGTCCCAAACCCATGAGGACAAAGGGGAATTTACTACAGGTAAGGTACAGAGGTACACAGCATACTACACCAGGTTTGGAGGAATGGACCCACGACAGAATACATCACAGATGGAATACATCAAGACAGCAAGGTGAGGAAATAGGAGTTCAGGATACAGGTAAGATAGGAATCAATCAGGAACTGATAACTGGAACTATGGAGTTTGGATCTTCTTCTGTGGTTTTCTGTAGATGCCTCGAAGTCTTGGCTAGGACGTGTACTGCGCTGCCACCAGGAAGGACAGCCTCTCCTCTCGGGTGCAGCAGTCTTTTATGCTCTCCTGTTACTAGGCAGATCACAGGCCATGTGACCCTTGCTCTTTCCTGCCTTAGAGAGAAAAAAAGTGCCAATTGTCTCAAGAAGGAGGTCACCAACATGGTGGACAAACATAAACTCCTTACAAACAAAATGGCAAAGTGCCTAAACAAAATGGAACTTGCAGTTTTCTCCCTACACTGTTGAAACTTTTCTTACTGCTGATATTTGCCATATAAAAAAAATACAGCCAGAGATATTCTGGATAACCGTGGCAATGAAATGAACATAAATATACAAAAATGGGGGGGAAATTGCAATATACTATATATACACTAATTTTATATTTTGTATTTGAGAAACAGCATGTAATTATGTAAAGACTGTGCAACAATACATAGCATAACTATTTAGGCTAGGTGGAAAGATGAACAGAGTTAAAGTTTAAAAAGAAAATAAAAAAGGAGGACTTGTGGCACCTTAGAGACTAACAATTTTATTTGAGCATAAGCTTTCGTGAGCTACAGCTCACTTCATCGGATGCATGCTCTGTCATTACCAGGCTGAGACTTTTAAATATTCTCTTAACATAGTTATTTTGGTGTATTCAAAGTTGTGTACAGTGCAACAGACCTACATAAAGGTTTTGATTTTGTTTCCCCTTCCTAATTGCTATAGTTTTATATATCCAAACATGAAGGCTTTCTGTGTTTATTATTTGCTGGAAGTAAAAATAATAATGTAAGTTTTTCAATTGGAATGTGCTGGAACTTAAGTCAGTGCATAAAGCTAATTTTTTGCACATAATTTCATATATTTTTGGATTGAAATGCTTCTAAAATGATGATAAAAGAAACCTTGCATTAAAGAACTCTTTACTATATTTTGTCTAATATTGGCATGAAAATGTAAACCTATGAATTGGAGGGGGAAAAAGTTGGGTATCATGTAGTGGCAGCAGAGAGATTTTTGATGTTTATCAAACCCAGAACATAAGAGATTATTAAAACATATTCTTTGGCAAGTAAGAAGTAGATGTTTAAATTAAAAGGAGTAAAGGAATTTGTTGCTCTTCTCCCAAAGGTCATAAACTGAGAAGGAATGAGTCCTTGGCGGCTGTAACTATTTTGCTTTTTGCTTTTGGGAATTTGGTACAACTGTTACAGCTACTGCCAGAACCTCAGCCCCTACGGCAGTTTTCTTGCGTTTTTTGAGGTCCACCTACAGCAGCTGCAATGGATAGAGTGCGGGCTTAGTGGCAGTCAACTCTGTGGCTGTGTAGCGCAATGGTCCTTGTGGTAGCTGTTTGTTCTCAATGCGCTGAGTATAGTATTAGTGTTGGCCAATCGTTGCTATTTATTGGCTTTAAATGAAAGATAACTTTGCTTCATTTGACAGGAAAAAGAAAACAGAAGATGTAAAAGAAAAGGGAGAAATAATATAATCACATTAATAGCAGCTATGTTTACAAGAAGCTGTGAGAGACTGCCAGCTGGCGAAAGTCTGTTCATTTTCAAATGTTTCATGTGGTGCTGATTTTTATTTTTAAATGTCTGTTTCTTTTGCGTCCTTATAGTTGAAACTTTTTTAAAAATGCTAAACAAAACTCCAGCTCTTTCTCAATCCTGGGCATATGCTCTTCCGTGTTCAGTTCCCTGAATAGAGCGGTGTGCAGCAGAGACTGTATTTTAACTGTTTCAGAGTAGCAGCCGTGTTAGTCTGTATCCGCAAAAAGAACAGGACGACTTGTGGCACCTTAGAGACTAACAAATTTATTTGAGCATAAGCTTTCGTGAGCCACAGCTCACTTCATCAGATGCATGTAGTGGAAGATACAGTGGGGAGATTTTATATATACAAAGAACTTGAAACAATGGGTATTACCATACAGACTGTAACAAGAGTGATCAGGTAAGGTGAGCTATTACCAGCAGGAGAGCGGGGGAGGGGGAGGGAACCTTTTGTAGTGATAATCAAGGTGGGCCATTTACAGCAGTTGACAAGAATGTGTGAGGAACAGGAGGGGGAGGGGGGGAAATAAACATGGGGAAATGGTTTTACTTTGTATAATGACACATCCACTCCCAGTCTTTATTCAAGCTTAAGTTAATTGTATCCAGTTTGCAAATTAATTCCAATTCAGCAGTCTCTCATTGGAGTCTGTTTTTGAAGTTTTGTTGTTGAAGAATTGCCACTTTTAGGTCTGTAATCGAGTGACCAAACAACAAAAACACAACAAAACCACTAACCCAGGAACCTATCCTTCCAACAAAGCCCGTTGCCAACTGTGTCCACATATCTATTCAGGGGACACCATCATAGGGCCTAATCACATCAGCCACGCTATCAGAGGCTCATTCACCTGCACAGCTACCAATGTGATATAGGCCATCACGTGCCAGCAATGCCCCTCTGCCATGCACATTGGCCAAACTGGACAGTCTCTACGTAAAAGAATAAATGGACACAAATCAGATGTCAAGAATTATAACATTAAAAAACCAGTCGGAGAACACTTCAATCTCTCTGGTCACGCAATTACAGACATGAAAGTGGCAATTCTTCAACAAAAAATATATATATATCCATCCTTGATTGACATCTTTAACGCATGAAAGATTTACAAATGCAATTTGTTTATATTAGAGTTTAAATTATTACTACTGTTTTACTTGAATTATTTTACAGGCTACACCTTTTTGATCTATGGCTTCAAACATCATTAAATTATATGCAACACCTAAAGTCATTTTTAGAAATATGCAGATGGATATACTTTTGTTAGCAATGCATCTTGTAAAAACTGTACTCTAAATCTGAATGCTAAATATATGTCTAACGTTTCTTTGGTGGTCCTATTACTCGGTAGTCTCTGATTAATAGGATGTTTGGTTTTTAATAACATCTACTGTAGTCATTTATGTGAATAACTTAGATTTTAAACTAGAAATATTTTCCTTAGCTATTAAAACACTTTGCCTTAAACAGTAGATTTTGGCTGGCTGCCTTTGTTTTGAGATAGCTTAAGTGGGTATTCATGCTCTGTTTATATTTTTTCGCACTGTGTGGTCTCCTAATTGTTACATAAAAATACAGTGTAAACTTGTAAAGTAGCTTTTTTTAATCTGTACTTCTGATTCATTTTTGTATTTTGCTGTGAAGGTCAGTTGAGGGGCAGCAGATATGATCATGCTGTATTCGTGTGTTAAGTAGGTGGCTTTGGGAGTGAATGCCCAGTTTCCTTCAAAACAATTCAAGTGCACAAAGGTCTGAGGACAATGGTGTCCTAGAACACTAGGAGAGTAAAAACAGAGCATGTTTTCAGTGGTCCTTGAAGTCTATATTAAAGATTTTATTTTAACACAAATAGAATAATCCCACATTTTTAAAAAATATATATGAAGGTTAGATTTTTCTCTTTGCAGCATTTTGTTCAGATAAATGAAATAAAGTATTGCTGGCTCAATGGATAACGAGGAGATACAAGATAAAGAGAAGTGTTGAACCTGGATCCTGAGCTGTTTTGTATTGGTAACAATATGATGTGATATGACATTTCTTTAAATCTCTGTCTTGCCATGAAATTTTCTGCATTTTCCGGTAAGATTGCATAGCATCAAATGTCATAGTCTCTTACCAAGAAGGAAACAGGCCAAATGACAGTCATTTCACAGGCAGCATAAGGATCCAAGCTTCACCTGTCTCTGTCTCTGTCCCATAGGCAGCTAGTGAAAATATTCTTGGGGGAAGGCAAGGTGTGCGTATTGGGGGCAGTTTCCCACCCACATTTGGAGAGAGTCTGCTCTCTGTGGGTGGGTGTGTCAAGCCCAGCTCTCTGGTGTGTGTGTGTGTGTGTAGGGGGTCCCTGTCCCTATCTTGGCCTGGTGTGGAGGGGAGGCCCCGAGGTGGTGGGGGAGGGGTTGGAGAGCGAGATCACCTACAGTGTAGCAGCTCCTGTTCTGCAGGGTTGGGCCAGGGCTAGGGATATTTAGTTAATTTAATGCCAGACAAAACAAAGTAAAATGTGGCAAAAGGAGTAGGAGATAAGATGGGGTGTTTGGGCGGGTGGAGGGGGAGAAATGAATAACTCCCTGTGATCTAGCAGAGCTAGGGAAGGGCAGAGGGTTGTCTCTGATGTCCAGAAGGAGCATGCGGGGTGGGAGAGCAGTTCACCTGATCGGTATTGGTACCTTTGCAAAGCCTATACCCTTGAACTCTAGGGAGTCGCGGCTGACATTGACACAGTCAACCCAGCATGCACGCACTGCTGCTTCCCCAGCGTGTAGCCTCAGCCTCCCGCCCGGCCTTGTGGAAGTTCTAGTGTGCCGAGCCCAAAGCTAGCTAGAGGCAGGTGAGACTACAAGTCTCAGGCAGGGTCGGCAGGTGGGTGCACGTGCACAGGGAAGCTGGGAGTGGAGCGAAGGTGATGGGTAGGGAGTATGCTGTGACTCGTTCTGAAATGCCGAAGTATAGCTCTGCCCTCTATGTCAGGTGCTGGAGCAATGCTCTGCATCACTCTGGTAGCACTATGCCCTGGCTAGCAGAGAGAGATTTGGGATGCTGAGCCCCTCTAGCCCTAGCCATCTGTACTCTGTCCTTCCCTTAGTTTTGGCTGCTTTGCAATTAGGGTGGCAAGATAGCAAGTGTGAAAAATTGGGACAGGGCTGGGGAGTAATAGGCACCTATATGAGGGAAAGCCCTGAATATCGGGACTGTCCCTATAAAATTGGAACATCTGGTCACCCTATTTGCAATGAAATCATGGGGTGAATTTGCACTGATTTCAGTAGGGCCTGGGTTTTACCAGGGAGTCCTTGCTCAGGTATCTGCTCACTAAACATAGCCCTGTTCTTATTTTCCCTTCTCCTCCTCCTGAGGTCACTGGTCAAAAATAAAGAAGGTTGTAGAGAAAGTCAGGAAATCATGGAGGCCTAAGTTGTCAAGCAGACAAGTAGTGTGGACTGGATGCTGGATAGCTCTGGAAGGTGCAGGATAGGGATGGAAAGGAATCTTGTCTATGCTGTGAAGTGGCTGCTACCATACCTTTGAGGTGCCAGTAGCCACAATGGCACGAAGGCACCCCATGTCCAAGGAGAGGTGAAAGCAGGCATATGGCTATGATTATACTGGCCTCAAAGTCAGAGCATGGCCTGGGGAAGTATAGAGTCTGCAGGACACAACCTGGCTTATGTCTGTAGGCAAACCAGTCTACACTGGTTGTTTCCTAGTGATGGCAAGTCAGAGAAATGCCCTCTGTTTGAGCCTTGTTTTAGGTTCCTTCCCCACTCTGAACTCTAGGGTACAGATGTGGGGACCTGCATGAAAGATCCCCTAAGCTTATTCTTATCAGCTTAGGTTAAAAACTTCCTCAAGGTACAAACTTTGCCTTGTTCTTGAACCCTATGCCACCAAGCATGTTAAATGAAGAACAGGGAAAGAGCCCACTTGGAGACATCGTCCCCCCCAAAATATCCCCCAAAGCCCTACACCCCTTTCCTGGTGAAGGCTTGATAAAAATCCTCACCAAATTGCATATGTGAACACAGACCCAAACCCTTGGATCTTAAGAACAATAAAACAATCAGGATCTTAAAAGAAGAATTTTAATTAAAGAAAAACTAAAAGACTCACCTCTGTAAAATCAGGATGGTAAATACCTTCACTCCCACAAGATTAGGGTATCAGTTGGTCAGTATGTTTGAAAATTTGTCTGCACGTACATTCAGGTACATACATACTGCAGAATTCTCCTCATTCCCTCCCCAGCCCTTTGTCTGTAGGGATAAGCTATAGAACCAATATTCTAACAGCAACTACTACAGGTTGCCCAGTTCACAAATTCTCCCAGTGATTAAATTTTGTACTCTGCAGGGGGTGAAGGTGGGCACAGAACACAACAGAATCTCCCCTGCACTGGAACCAGGGACCTGTCAAAGTTTGAGATAAGGAGAAGTGAAAGGGCACTAACCTGCTAACTAGTCTTAAAGATGAAGGAGAGCCTTGTGAACCAGCTATTCAGGCTCATGTCCGTACCTAACAGGCATTGGCAAAGAACAGACATGATGATAGGCATCCAGGGCACGTGCAGCCTCCTCCCACCCATATCCCCAGTCATGTGGACCTGTGAAGAAAGATAAACTCTGGGTGGAATAGCCCCAGGAACAAACAAACTTTCCTCCCCTGACAGGAGCTGTGAGCTGAGGCAGCCAGCTGCAGGATATCTTTGGATGGCAGTGATGTCATAAGGCTATGTTTTTTCTTTGATTATGGATATATATGTCCACTTCTTCCACATAGTTTTGCCCCTGCATGGTCTCTTCTTTCTCTCCTTTTTTCCTCCTCTGTTTCTCCCTTCTCTCCCACCCTCCGTATTACCCTTTTCCCTCTACTCTTATGGTCCTAATAACTTATCCCCTTCCCCTTCTTACATCGTTCCCCGCTATAATTTATAAAACAAAACAAATTTTAAAAACCTGCAGAATTAACATTTGCCATGCATCACCCGCCTCACTATGCTTGCATGTTAGATACCCTTCCATCCCAACCCTTGGTCCGTCTTGTCTGTCTATGCTGTAAGTTCTTTAGGACTGTATTTTGTTGTGTGTTTGCACAGTGCATACCACATAGAGCCCAAACTTAATTACAGTTGCTGGGTACCACCAGAGTACAAATAATAAAAAAAAAATGTGCTAGACAAGATATGAGAACACTGATTAGCTTGGTCAACATTGTGTTATATGCTACGTGCTTAAAAAGCAGTTCAGTTGGTATGTGTATTACTATGTAAGGAGAGATACAAAAGAGTGACAGGTCTAATCTGTTTGACTGGGGACTCTATTATTGGGCTTCTGTTTTTTCTTACAGAACTGCAAGCTTTTAAGTTGAACAATGTGTGTCGATATTTGAGAAATAAATGTGTACAATGTGAATCATTTAGTATGTGTCTTGGGTTTCATTTAGTAACCTTTGGGGGACCTTGGTTTTTGTTTTTTCAGGTTTTTTCAAAGAAAATAATATGGTGGTAAATCATAACATCCTTGTCCATATTAATGGAGAGTGGGTAGGATCATAGTATATAAGAGCCAGTTATTTGGGGAAAAAAAAAGGAGTACTTGTGGCACCTTAGAGACTAACAAATTTATTTGAGCATAAGCTTTCGTGAGCTACAGCTCACTTCATCGGATGCATTCAGTGGAAAATACAGTGGGGAGATTTATATACACTATGTATATAAATATGCACATTGTGTATATAAATATATATATATATATTATACACACACATAGTGTATATAAATCTCCCCACTGCATTTTCCACTGAATGTATCCGATGAAGTGAGCTGTAGCTCACGAAAGCTTATGCTCAAATAAATTTGTTAGTCTCTAAGGTGCCACAAGTATTCCTTTTCTTTTTGCGAATACATACTAACACGGCTGCTACTCTGAAACCAGTTATTTGGGATTGACTTTAAAACATTTTGCTGGCTGCCAAAAACACTAAGGCCAGCCCTGAAAAGACAAGAAGAACTGGCATCTGGGCAACTGTTCCCTCTCCATCCCCAAAGAACAAGTTGAGCTGATATTAAGCCATTTTCCTATATCATATTGATCCAGGCACTCCTAGTTTCCATACCTAATACACTTTTTTTGTTTAGATCTGTGCTGGATGCTACTCTCTTGTTCTGCTTGTTGTTCTTGTTCTGCTCATTCTTGGTTCCTCCTTTCTCTGCCCCACTCTTGAATTCTTACGCTATCTTGAAAGGTATAAGGGAAAAGTTAATGATTTTAAGATTCCCCCCCCCCTCATTAAGTGGCTGAGTGTCTGCTGGTAGCAGGAAACTCTCCTCCTTGATTAACAACTTCCAATTAAGTGCTTCAAAACCAAATGGTTAATAAACATAAGAGATTCCAGTTATGACAGAGGGCCTCATCAGACCCATTTACCTTTACTGGGGTTTTCCTTTTGTTTAAAAGGTGGCTGCTGGTTTTTTGTTGGATTGGGTGGGGTTTTTTTGATCCCTAGAGAGAGAAATCCTTTTTTTGCTTTCTTCCTAAGCAATCTTATTATTTTACGCTCTCCTCAGCTAGGCACATAAGGGCACTGATATTGAAATACCCTATCTGCAGGTGTTTTGGACAAACTTCAGACTCGTCCAGACTTCTCCCCATCCTCTCACAGCTTTCCTTCCTTATAGTCTTATAGTTCTACCTTCATTCAACCAATTGTTTTTCAAAGTTTTTTTTTCTCCTCCATCCTAATCTAGTTACTGCTGCACTCATTTTCTAAGGTTCACTTTTGATCGCAAAATTCTATAGGGCTCCATGCTAATTAATTCCTCCTCCTTACCTTCACACAATGCTTCATGTGTAATGAAAGAGGTGCTGGGGCTCAAGCAATTTTTTTACTTTCATAACTGAAGCAGCAAGCCAAGAAATGCCGGGGCTATGAACAGCCAAGCCCAGAGGTACTGGGGCTCAGCCCTGGCACAAATTAAGCACTGCCTGCACACTGCCTGCACACTGCCCATCTCCTTACTGTCATGAAATCTTGTTTAGGATGGGGGAAGAGCCAATAACTTTGTGTTAGGCTGCTCATTTTCTTTTCTTGCATTTCCCCCTCCTTTACTTACTTTTCTTCACTATTCTTTGTATTAAGTAGGGTAGCTAGGTGCCAGTTTTCGACTGGAAAGTCCAGTCGAAAAGGGGACCTGACAGTGTCTGGTCGGATCTACTGACTGGACAACACAAAGTCCGGTTACTGTGAGTGGGTGAGGCGGGAAGGGGCTGGGTCATCACCCACTTCAGCTCCTGCTCAGCTGGGGCCACCTCCTACCTTCGTCGGGTGACTGCAGCTCCCAGCCCTGACTCCGTGGGCAAGTCCCTCTTGACCTGAGGGGAGGGAAAAAGCAGTGGGCAGATGGGGGGCAAGGAGGAAGATGAGTAGATGGGGCAGGGCCGCAGGGGAAGAGGCAGGGTAGGGGGGCTTTGGGAGAATGGGCAGGGCAGAGGTGGGACCTTGAGGGGAAGAGGCGGGGCAGGGGAGGTTCCAGCACTCCTGCTGGAGTGTCCGGTTTTTAAATATCGCCAAGTTGGCAACCCTAATATTAAGGTCTTGACTCTTTGTCTGCTTTCTAAGTTACTGAATGTAGTGGGTGAAGCCTGGATATTGTAATGTCGGTAAATAACAGTTGTTTAGCTTCCTTGCCATTTGGGTTAGATAGGGCTATAATTTTTGCTGGTCTGGAATTTTGTGGTAGAAGAGAGGACTGGGTCAAAACTGACTTACCAGTAAGTTTACCTTCTGCTTCCTTCCTTGCCGTCTTACCTTCTCTTTTGCTTTCATCTTCCAACAGTATGTAATACTTGTTAAAACAAACAGCAAATGAGTTTTTCTGTAGCAAAAATAATGTGGACAGCATTCACCCAGTGTAATAGCCTTTAACTCTGTGACTTGGGGTATTTCCTTCAGTTCTGGCTGCGAAATAGCTCAGAGACTAAATAGAGAGCTGGCTAGAAATTTTTGGACAGAACTGAAAAATGCTGATTTGTCAAAAGCAAAATGTTTTGCAGAAACATTGTCTTTCACCAAAATTGATTGCCAAGTGAAAATTTTAAAAAAATCCAACCCTTTCAGTAAGGTTGAAATGTAATATTTGAACGTTAATAGGACATCTAGATTTCTCTGTTTCAAAACGATTTTCTGTTCAAATGTTTTTCATTTTATATTTCTATTATAAATTTTTAAAAGTCTAAATAGGAACAAAACATTTTTTATTTTTGTCAAAACAAAATGCAAATTTTTTGAGACTTTTGGTTTGCAGAAAACTTTGTAATTTTTTAGTTTTCTTCCATTCAGGAAATTTCAAAATTGTGAAAATCCCTCAAACAGAAAATCGGGTTCCCACATAGCTCTGCTCCCAAACATGGTAATGCTACTGAGAATCATTCAAATCTAGCCAATCTTTCAAATGCGTTTCGACATTGTCAGCATAGCCCCTTCATTTCACAGCATCCAGTGTTATATAGAGTTCTTTTTTTTTTAAGGAGTTCATCCTTATTCCTGATCCAGGACATTCAATAATTAGTCATGGGATCATTCCTAACTATTGAGCAGTTATTCTAAGCTGCAGTACTGTAAAAATGAGCATGAATACTTTATTTTGCTGTTGTGAAAGATGCAATGAGTGGAGATAGTCCAATTCAAGCTGTTTGCCTTTGCATCTGATCAGCAAATAGTAGGGAGGGAATTTGCCTGCTGTGAATATTTGATTCACACTAGTCTGTCTTATTTTCAGAGTTGGCAGTGCTACTGTATGAATGTACAGTACAGTGATTTTACAGGTTGGCTATTCTAAACAATCATCAATTTCCATTTTCTGTGGGAATAAGTATTTTGTGATTTATGCCAGTCACACTCTGTGTGGAAAATTTTATCGTAATACTACACAAGTAACTAAGATTTTTTCTTGTTCCTTAAATTTGAAAAGTTGTCTATATTGAATTTCAACTGTGAAAGCCTGTAGTGTTTCGTATACACTATAATCTTTCCAGCCTGAAGTTTTCAGTTTTAGCACAGGATTCAGACCAGTAACTTTTAAATTTGTAATCTTAGTAAGCAAGATAGGTTTGCTTATATGTGAATGCTAATAGCAAGCCTAATGAGTTCTCGCAGACAAGTGTCAGACTGTTTAATGCTTAAAATCATTGTTTGTTTGTACTCTGTATTTGTCCTGGTGTTGATGTATTTCTTTGGTGAGTGGCCAGTTATAACTTGTAAAGTTTACCAATATTAGACCTCTTCCAAGTTTAACATCCAGCATTTTAATAAAAGAAAATGAAGCGCTTAATCCCTAAAGTCATTTCCCCCCTCTACATTACAGGTGACAAGTACAGAGGAAGATGTCCTATTGATTGAAATGATTCTCCGTGTGTGTTTGCTATAAACAAAGAAATTAAAGTAACAATCTTTAGACACCATTGTTTTTCTTAAAGGAGCACAGGAAATGATGTGTTGTATCCGATGACAGTTTCTCCCTGCTTGTCTCCATGAGCAAGATCATTCATAGGAACGCAACCTCCTGCCCGCTTAATAATGCACCAAACTAATTATGCATTGCTGCATATGCAGGAGTTGAAAGCAATTATTTTCTAAACCTCAGATATATAAATTTGCAACTTCTTGCTGAGTGTTTCTAAATGTTAAGATACTTGAGTGAGCTGTAAAATAAGAAAATGCATTTTCTTTCCACTTAGTATCCATCTACATGAAATCCTTCATATAGTTATGCAACTAAAAAAAAAAAATTGGATCACCTTCCGTCAGCTGATTTCAAAGCAGTGAAGATGTTGAATTGAGCTTCACAGCACTCCTGGTGAGATGGGGGAAGCAAGATCTCCCTTTATTTTAATAGCTGAAGAAAATGGAGCCCAGAAAGTGACTTTGTGAATGAAAGTTGTGACAATACAGAGAGAGAACTTTGGTCACATGATTCTCAATCCTGTGCTTTAATAACAAATCTTTTTCCCCCTCCCTCTTGTGGTTTAGCAGGATAGTTTACCAGTATGTTAAAAAAACAATAAACACAATTTTAGGTAGTACTGAGCCAAACCAGAAAAGCTTCAGTTCTGTAGTACTGTTGGAAGCATTCTGGTTTTGGATTGGCAGCCTGTAGGAATCCGAAGCATTTTGCAGGTTTATCCCGCTCATCTGTCACTCTCAAACATCAATTTCTCTTCCTTAAATAAATGTTGCTGTGCTTCTAGGGCTACCAGGGACTGAAAACCATAAAACTGTCAACATTAAAAAAAAAAAAAATCCAACCTCAGTGATGAAAAAAACATACCTTATAGTGGTCACCATTTTTAAAAAACCACTGTTATCCCCTCTTTATCACAGTGTTTCACTATACTTAAAATAGGAAATAACTATAAAGCAGGAAATAACTCATGATACTGTGTTGTGACTGTTTTCAAATGTTGACTTCATTGTCACAATCACTGCAACAGCATATGCAAAAACAGCTTTAGCATTGTGAGAGTGGATTTTTTTAATATGGGCACTGGGACCACACTTCATGTAGGCCAGTCATTTGTGTGTTTACCAATTTTGGTCACTGTTGACGTAGGTTGGATTGGAATTTCGGACCTAAAGGAAAGAGGCGTTGTTAAAAATCCCTTGAGCCATCCTATCCTTTGATCATTTCCCAAGTCTGTTTGTCTTGGATATTTTGTAACAAAAATTACTTTTTAAAAATGCTTCACACTTAGGTAACCAAACTTTTATTAGAATTGAACCCTGCTCCACCCACCATTTGGAAACAAACCATATTGTGCTCCTTCAAAGGCAAAACACAGTATTGTTCATGTTTCAGTTGGAATTAGTATGGAAAAATTATAATGCAAATAGCAAAACAGATGGCAATTTTAAAAGAGTCTTTTCATGTCACAAATGAGCCTTCCTCTCATGGTTGTAGGCTCTCTGTTCTCCCAATTGCTGCTGCTTCTTCCCTGGCTTCCCTCCATAGCTATTAAATTTTAGCCAGGGGTTGGAGGAAGATTTGGAGCACTCCAAATTTTTGAAGCCCAGATTTTGCAATGTGGCTGCTGACAGCAAGCTTTGTTTGCACTGATGTTGGTATGCTGAATGCCAGAGCGATTAGTGTGCTGATCACTGCACACCGAAAAAATAAACAGTGACGTTCTTGCAGATCTGTGCAAGTGCAACATAAACAAAGACATGGGAACAAATGTAGTGATGGCAAGAGTTCTGTGCCGGAGCGGTTTCTCTTCGAATAGGGATAGATGAGAAGGGCTTCAGAGAGGAGTGAAAAGCTTCAAATGTTTGCTTATTCTTCTACTGAAATTATTTTTGAAGTTCAAAAGAAAAGAACCCAAAACTGCTCCAGCACACTTTATGGCACTACTATTCCCCACCAACTGGAGGCGGGTCATCTTCAGGGGGAAGAAGAGAGAAGGGGTAGGGGGGAGTATGGGTGAAGAAATTTGTGCAGTCTGCTACCTCCTGCCCAAACTTAATCAGCTATTCCTAATGCTCTGGCAGTTCCTCGGAAGCCCATAGACCCTGATTGTCACTTGTTCCCCGTGACCTCAAGACTTGTCTACAGGAGAAAGTTGTACTGGGTCTACAAAAGGTGTCAGTTCTTAATATAGTTAAATTGGTGCAAACCATATGGTGGTAAAGCGTCCCTGGTGATTCACCAGTGCTTGCATAACCACAGAAAAGTTGCCCTTCCTGTTGATGTACTCTATGGCCAGGTGGGCAAGTACCAAAATAAGGATATGAGTGCCATTTATCGCCCCACTGCAGTCCAGGAATCCCATTGCTGCAAATCCATCTGCTATGTCCTGCATGTTATTGAGAGTGGCAGTCCTGTGTAGCAGAAGACTATTAATGGCCCTACTCATTTGCATGACAACGGCCTTCACTATGGATTTTCTAACTCCAAATGATTTCCCACTGTCTAATTGCAATCCAGCATTGCAAACTTCCCTAGATTGATCGCCACTCATTTCGCCACTGTCAGTGCAGCTCTCGTTCTGGTGTCCCTGCGTTGGAGCTGGCGGGTATAAGTGGCTTGGGGAGGTTAAGCCTCCCCAAATGGGGCAAGAGATGCTGGATGTGGCGTGCCTCCCTTTGGAGGCATGCCAGTCCACTGCCTTTGGAGTGTCGCTGGTGGAAGAGCCTGAGAATCAAGGGAGGCCACCAGCACCTGGACCATGGTCCCGCTCCGCCATGAGGCCCTGCTCCCACTTGACCTCTTTCCCTGTGGTCCTGCCTATGCTCCACCTCTTCCTGCCCCCACTCCACCTCTTCTCGCCTGCCGCTCGCTCCTCTCCCCTCCTGTCGCTCATCCTTAAGGCAGGAGGGGACAGACTGGAGTGAGTGCCAGGAGGGCTTAGAGGAGGGGGCGGAGAGGAGTGGGTGGAGGGTTCTCAGGGGAGGGGATGGAGTGGGGGTGAGTGGCGGGTGGGGGTGGCCTCGGGGGGAAGGGTTGGGGCAAGAAGAGGCGGAGTGGGGGAAGAGGCTGAGCAGGAGCAGGGTGTCGGGGTGGAGCGGGGATGGACTGCAGACAGAGCCTCAGGCAGAGGAAATCGAGTGGGGCCCTGGTCCAGGTGCCGGTGGTCCCTTCCACTTCTAGGGAGCTTCTGGTTCTCATGCCCAGCCTCCCCAAATGCAAGAGTCACCCCCCGCCTATGGCTGGAGGTCTGGGACAAGCTCAGTACGCAGGAATGTGGCCTTGTGCAGCCGAAAGTTCTGCAGCCACTTCCTGTCACCCCCTCTCCACAGTACGATGTGATCCTACCCATCAGCGCTTGTTTCTCAGGCCTAGAAGCAGCACTCCACTGTTTGCAGCTCCTTCGTGAATGCAACCCTGACTTAGTTTTTGCTGTGTCTCCCAGCACTCTGTCTTCCATGCAATCATCATGTGTCCTGCTGCCATGGTTTTGTCCTGCGACTCTGCAAATACCAGAGGATTGTTCATCCTCTGCTTGCAACAGCGCAGAGCTGTACAGGCTCCAGGCTTCTGTCAGAGATGGCTGACAGTGTAAAGTGCTCCCTGGGTTTGTGGGATTTTTAAGATAATGTAGGAAAATTATGGGATATGGATGGTATTATGGGATGGCGAAAGTTGCATGATAGGAACTTGACCCCTTGCTCCCAGTCAGCTCTGTGCGACTTGTTTCTGCCCCACCATGGATTACCAAAATTTTCCAAAAGACAGTGTGCCAGATGATGGCAAGTTGTATACTGGGATACATACTACACTGTGCATTAATACAAGCACTCCTGATGAGTACATGCAGTGTTGATGCAAGGAGCCAAGTCTACACAAGTGATATACTAACTGTGACAGCTTTATGCTGATGTAATTTATGTCTCCTAACTTCCGTCGACTCGGTCGCAGACTGATGACAGAAAGGGTTTTTCCATCGCTGCAGAAAATCCACCCCCTTGAGAGGTAATAACTAGGTTGATGGAAGAATTCTAGCAGTGGATACGCTGTGGCTTAGGTCATCTTAGCTAGATCAGTGAGGGGATGTGACATTTTCACACCCCTGAGCAACGTAGCTAGATAGTTATGTTTTAGATGTAGGCCAGGCGTAAGGATGCATATTCCTATGTGGACACTGGTTTAACTAAATCATCAAGTGCATCTTTCTTGTGTAGAAAAGATCTCAGTTGTTTGAAAAATGTTGTTTAACATTTCCAGCTTGAGGAAAAGAGGAGAATGACTGTCTTTCTCCCCTCCCTGCCCCCCACTTTTGGCAGGCTAAGGAGGGAGGGCAGCAGAGTAATTAAGTACACTAGTTAGAAGTAACTGGCCAGTTAATGTAAACCTAACATTTTTGTAGCACGCTTAAAGTGGTGAATTAATATATATTATATACCTGTGTTTTTTGACTGGTTCTGAAATATGGCTATTGGCCTCAGGACTTGCAGTGGATCAGAGTTGTGCAGATAGCTGGCATAACTGTAGATGGCATATCAACTGTTTTTATATATTTAAAAAAATCTTGCCGTGTGACTTCTGACAAGGAGAACTGAATGAATGTGGTGCAGTTATGGATTTCAAAGATAAAATATGTCTCTCTTTTCCCCCTCTGGAATCTTCAAAGTGACATTTTATTATATAATTGGCAGTATGTTAGTCCTAGATTTAGTGGATAAGTCATTGGAAAATGATCCAGTAATTTAGGTAAGCAAGAGGAGGGGTTGATTCACTGAGATAATCTTCTGTAATAAAAAGGAGTTAAATTTTGTTTGGCTCATTTCAGGACAACACCATCTTATTCTTAAGAGGCTGCAAAGAGCTGGGGCTTAAAGAATCTCAACTTTTTGACCCGGGTGACCTTCAGGACACATCAAACAGAACAACAATTAAGTAAGTACAATACCAGTTTATAGTTAGGGTCTTAACACTGTGGATATGTGTGGTTTAATTGTAAATGTTTAAGGATGAACAAAAAGATTCTGACATTCATGTAAAATAGAGACACAAACTAAGCTTTCAGAATCCACATTGCTGCCGAGACTAGATGTTCTGTTCAGAAATTCCCCCGTCAGAGGAAGAAGCTAGTTTTCTTTATTTTCAGTGATATCAAGCACAAAGCTTTCAAATACTGGGGCAATGCTAATAAAAGCATTGTTCAAAGAGCATCCTAGGTTGATAACATTCTCTTGTATCTATTTTATTAGAGCACTATGTGAACTTAAAAAATCCCAGCCCTTGTTATTGCAGATTAAACTGTTTTCAAGATGCTTTATAAGACTCCGATCGGTAATGTTGATCTACTAATTGAAGGCTCTTGAGAAACTAAGACCTTCCAGCGTAGAGAAGGCTGCAGTCAGTTTATTCTTCAAAATGAACAATGGATTGTAGAGCAATATTGCAAAATATTTCATTTGAACCTGGATCTTCTGTGTAAACTGTGAGGATGCGGTATCACAGCTGAAACCCATCTTACTGCATGCAAAAGCTTCCTGCAGCAGAGTGCATAGATTATTGTTGATTATATTATCAATCTGTATGGCCTCCATTAAAGTTGTGAGGTGCTCAGACACTAATTTTATGATCCTCAACACCTCTGTGAAGCAGGGATGTATTATTCCCATTTCACGCTTGGGGAGCTGAGGCAGCAGGAGAGTAAGTGACTTGCCCAAGCTCACACAGGAAGACTGTGGGAGAGCGACTTGAACCTAGGTCTCCCAATTCCCGGGCTAGCACCTTAGCAACTGGACCATTGTGTCTTTCAAGGATGGTCCCATCAAGAGAGATTAGGGGAATGAGAGGTGTAAAAGCAAATCATCTTGTCATAAATTTGACTAAGGGCTTGTCTACACTTAAAATGCTACAGCAGACCAGCTGCAAAGCTGCAGTGTAGACGCTACATTGGCCAACAGGAGGGGTTCTCCTGTTGGCGTAGGTAATCCACCTTCCCGAGAGGCAGTAGCTAAATTGACAGAAGAATTCTTCTGTCAATTCAGTGTTGTCTACATGGAGATTTAAATTGGCTCAACTATGTTGCTCAGGGGTGTGGATTTTTCACACCTCTGAGCAGTGTACCAGGGATGATTTAATTTTCTAGTGTAGACCAGCCTTTAGGATCTCCAAGAAATGTAAAAGGGCGTGACAACCAAATTTGCATGATGATGTGTCACAACCCTGCCCACATTTCACTGTTTATATAGCCTGACCTGTACACCTAATGAGAGCAGCATGTTAAACTGGTAATGAGCAGCAGGCTGCTTGCAGACTTTGTGAGCCTGATTTTCCTCTTACTTAACCTGACTTCCACTGGTGTTTTTGTTTTTTACCAGAACCAGTAGGGTTCTGCCTACAGCTGCCTAGAATATTCTGTGAAATATTGGGATTGATGCAGTGTTCAAATGAGTTAAACTAAAAATTAATAATAAACTGGAGAACAGGGTTAGCCCTCAATTAAACGTGGTGGTAGAGCTGCTCATTATCAGAAAATCTTTTCTTCCCTCGACTCTTCAGAGAAACCCACCTGTGGAAATCTAACTGAAATACTTTTCCTGTACTGTCCAAGTTCATGTTGAGTAAGTGAGTGAGGTGCAGAAGCCAAATCTATGAGACTTATAGTGGAAAAACTCCATGGCTGTTTTTACTAAATAGACACCATAGTCTACTCTTCAATCTGCAGCCATTTTGAATGCTTATTTATTGTAGCAAAGACTGTTTATTCTGTGCTACAAAATAAAATAAATCTTTGGTATTACTACACATGATTAAAATAATGGCATACCTTTTTATTCTTTTTGTGATTTATTTTTGTGCATTTTAAATGGAATGTGTTTTAGCCATATTTTTGATCATTCACCTATAAAAGTTATGATCTAATGCTTTAAAGAAATAGGCTGTCTTTAATCAGATTACATACATTTTTTCATACTAAAATAGCAGTGGAAAAGAAAATATGAACAATATTTTTTTAGGGTGCAGGTACTGGAAAAAGAATGTTTTGGGAAAATGGCAAAGTATTTGAAGTTCCTTTATTTTTCAAGCTTTCAGTATTTTCATAAATGTAAACAAACATTCTGGTTTTTGGCAGTCGGATAAAATTATCACCAGAGTGTACTTGCATAGTTTGAAGTGAATTGGCTTTTAATTTTATTCTGGGGACGATCTCAACTAAACATTTGCAGTACATTTGTTTTATTTGTCTAATACCCAGAAGTGTTAGACACATTCCTTTTATGCTCAGTTCTCCAAGAAGTTTCTTGGCTAAAAATAAGTTGAATTTGAAGCGCAGTCGTATAATTTCCCTGTTGTTCGTGTTTTCACAACCTTAAACTTCATGTAGGTTCCTAATTTATGACTTCCAGTCAAATTGAAGGAATGCTGACCAAGAAAACCTAGAATCATAGAATATCAGGGTTGGAAGGGACCTCAGGAGGTCATCTAGTCCAACCCCCTGCTCAGAGCAGGACCAATCCCCAACTAAATCATCCCAGCAAGGGCTTTGTCAAGCCTGACCTTAAAAACCTTTAAGGAAGGAGATTCCACCACCTCCCTAGGTAACGCATTCCAGTGTTTCACCACTCTCCTAGTGAAAAAGTTTTTCCTAATATCCAACCTAAACCTCCCCCACTGCAACATGAGACAATTACTCCTTGTTCTGTCATCAGCTACCGCCAAGAACAGTCTAGATCCATCCTCTTTGGAACCCCCTTTCAGGTAGTTGAAAGCGGCTATCAAATCCCCCCTCATTCTTCTCTTCTGCAGACTAAATAATCCCAGTTCCCTCAGCCTCTCCTCATAAGTCATGTGTTCCAGTCCCCTTATCATTTTTGTTGCCCTCCGCTGGACTCTTTCCAATTTTTCCACATCCTTCTTGTAGTGTGGGGCCCAAAACTGGAGACACTACTCCAGATGAGGCCTCACCAATGTCGAATAGAGGGGAACGATCACGTCCCTCGATCTGCTGGCAATGCCCCTACCTATACATCCCAAAATGCCATTGGCCTTCTTGGCAACAAGGGCACACTGTTGACTCATATCCAGCTTCTCGTCCACTGTAACCCCTAGGTCCTTTTTTGCAGAACTGCTGCCGAGCCATTCGGTCCCTAGTCTGTCGCGGTGCATTGGATTCTTCCGTCCTAAGTGCAGGACTCTGCACTTGTCCTTGTTGAACCTCATCAGATTTCTTTTGGCCCTCTGATTTGGCCTCTAATTTGTCTAAATCCCTCTGTATCCTATCCCTCCCCTCCAGCGTATCTACCTCTCCTCCCAGTTTAGTGTCATCTGCGAAGTTGCTGAGGGTGCAATCCACACCATCCTCCAGATCATTTATGAAGATATTGAACAAAACCGGCCCCAGGACCGACCCTTGGGGCACTCCACTTTATACCGGCTGCCAACTAGACATGGAGCCATTGATCACTACCTGTTGAGCCCGACAATCTAGCCAGCTTTCTATCCACCTTATAGTCCATTCATCCAGCCCATGCTTCTTTAACTTGCTGGCAAGAATACTGTGGGAGACCATGTCAAAAGCTTTGCTAAAGTCAAGGAACAACACGTCCACCGCTTTCCCCTCATCCACAGAGCCAGTTCTCATCATAGAAGGCAATTAGATTAGTCAGGCATGACTTGCCTTTGGTGAATCTATGCTGACTGTTCCTGATCACTTTCCTCTCCTCTAAGTCATTCAGAATTGATTCCTTGAGGACCTGCTCCATGATTTTTCCAGGGACTGAGGTGAGGCTGGCTGGCCTGTAGTTCCCAGGATCCTCCTTCCCTTTTTTAAAGATGGGCACTACGTTAGCCTTTTTCCAGTCGTCCGGGACTTCCCCCGATCGCCATGAGTTTTCAAAGATAATGGCCAATGGCTCTGCAATCACATCCGCCAACTCCTTTAGCATTCTCGAATGCAGCGCATCCGGCCCCATGGACTTGTGCACGTCCAGCTTTTCTGAATAGTCCCGAACCACTTCTTTCTCCACAGAGGGCTGGTCACCTCCTCCCCATGCTATGCTGCCCAGTGCAACAGTCTGGGAACTGACTCTGTTCGTGAAGACAGACGCAAAAAAAGCATTGAGTACATTAGCTTTTTCCACATCCTCTGTCACTAGGTTGCCTCCTCATTCAGTAAGGGGCCCACACTTTCCTTGACTTTCTTCTTGTTGCTAACATACCTGCAGAAACCCTTCTTGTTACTCTTAACATCTCTTGCTAGCTGCAACCCCAGGTGTGATATGGCCTTCCTGATTTCACTCCTGCATGCCTGAGCAATATTTTTATACTCTTCCCTGGTCATTTGTCCAATCTTCCACTTCTTGTAAGCTTCTTTTTTGTGTTCAAGATCAGCAAGGATTTCACTGTTAAGCCAAGCTGGTCTCCTGCCATATTTACTATTCTTTCTACACATCGGGATGGTTTGTCCCTGTAACCTCAATAAGGATTCTTTAAAATACAGCCAGCTCTCCTCAACTCCTTTCCCCCTCATGTTATTCTCCCACGGGATCCTGCCCATCAGTTCCCTGAGGGAGTCAAAGTCTGCTTTTCTGGAGTCCAGGGTTCGTATTCTGCTGCTCTCCTTTCTTCCCTGTGTCAGGATCCTGCATAGATTGACTTTGCCCAAAAAGGGTGTTAGTCTTCAATGGGAGTGCTAAATATACATTCACAAAGCAGAACATAAATCTTTTACAAGTGCACTAGAGGAGACTGTATCATCTGTATTATTGTTTCATCTCCCTTCCGGTCTCTGCATGATGTTTAGTTTCTTTGGGAGACTGCTGTGGGGCAAGCCATGTTTATTTAAACATTTAGGGCTAAATTCTTCCTTGGTGTATGCATGTTCAACTCCTGTTAAATTTGTTGGGTATTCATGACATATTGGAGAGTAAAATTTGATCCTTGGACTACAATAGAGAAGATTTTAGTGTTTAGGACTTTAGTCTTCCTTGGGTACAAATCAGCAGCTCTATATTTCATTCTTGGCACTGGGACTCCTACATCATATTTTCTCTTTGCTGTTAAAGCGTTGTAATTTAATGATTGCAGTAATGATTGCAAAATACTCCCACATTATGAATGAATGCACTCCATCTTCCTAGCTTTCTTGTGTTTCCAACCAGCAGAAGCATCCTGCAGGCTTTTGTTAGGGGAACCACGTGACCTCCTGCATACAGGCTTGGAAACAGTGTCTGCTTTCTGATTTTTCTTTTCTCTCTTTTTTGTGGGTGCATCCAGGAACATTGACAACAGTAGGAAGCTGAAAAATGTAAGTATTTAATTTGCAGTACTTTCTTCTCTGGGTAATCCTGGCTTTGGACTGAGTTAGAATTTTTAGTTTGTAAAAGCTAGTACTGTGATGCAAATCTGAAAAGTTCTTTTGTACATTAACCATGCATAGTTCATTGGAAACGAACTATAGTGCTACAGAGGCAGACCATCTCTGCAAACAAAATAGAACTGTGCTAGTCTTGTGGTCTCTGACTAACTAAAGAAGTAAACAATTTAATCTCTTTACTACTAGTCTAATTTTGATTAACGCTACTTAACACATCAAAAGCTAGACTTTTTTTGGCCTTTCTGAATTTACTAGGCATACAGTGATTAAAATTTGGTTATACATTTGTGCAAAGCACATCAAGAAGATGAAAATACAATCCAAACTGCATTTACATTATGTGGATCTAAACTGTCTAATTGTCATTTCCCATTAGACTTGCTAGCTTTCTCTTTGAGTTCCAAAGTGCTGTGTATGTTTTCCAAGTAGGATGCATTGTCAAAAGCAGCGTAGGCTTGAGTCTATTAAGTTTAACTTTTTGTTGATTTCAACCACCGGCTGTAGTAATGATTTTTGTAATGGTAAAGTTTAAAAAAAAAAAAAAAGTCTGAACTTGGCTAGTCCCAGAGTTAGTTACACTATTAAAGGCCAGGCAAACCTGGCTTTCCTGTCAGCTGTAAACTACTGTAAATTCCATTCGTATTTGGCTGACATCCCCCTACAGTGTAAGGAAATGCCAAGACCTTTCCCTTATAATTTTTCAAGCCAGCAATCATGATTACAGGTAAAAAGGACAGAATTACTTAATCCTGTTTTTCCTGTCATCAGCAGAGTAATATCTATGTTTTCCAGCACACGAAGATGTATGGGAATGTTTTCATTCAATGGCATTTGGGGTGTCTACCTCTCTGGAAATTGGATAAAAGGCTTCATGTGGATGTGGTGTTCTTAAAATTAATGTTAAGAAGGATTCATAAAAGTGTCTTTCTATGTAATGTAGACATTTCAGATGCATTATTCTGTACTCCAAACTGACAGCCTGTCAAAATTACTTGCAAAGGTGACATTTGTCTGGAAATGTTTTCAGCCCTGGATAAGGAAGGGAGGAGGAGATCAAATAATTGACGCTTGCAAAAATAATTGAACATAGCATAATCCTCATCTCATCACATAATTGAGTAGGAAAATGAATTAGACAGCTTCTTAATTCTGAATAGTACTGTGACTGCAAGTATTTTTACTTTACTTGAGAGCATGTAGTGTTAAGTGTTTTCACATGAATTTGTTATTCTGTTTTTAGTTAAATTTCAGTTGCCATCAAATCTGGGGTTATTAATAAAAGTGAAACACTGTCTTTAAAAGGTTTAAATTATAAGGCATAAAGGGGACAGAAAATGACTTCTTGTCTTTCTAAAAAATTAAGAGAATTTTAGCATTTGTGAAAGGTGTTGGATTTTGATAGCCTTGGGCAACTGAAATTCTCTATCCCCAGAACAGATACAGTCCTGCCAGTGCCAGAATAAGTTTCTCTTCTTGGGCCCATCATTGTGTATATTCTTAACCTAAAGCAACTTCCTCATGGAATGAGTGTGTATATAAAGATCTACAAGCTTAGGCCTTGGCCTTAGTTCTGATGGTGGTTTTTTCATTGTGGTAGATGTCCCATTGTAAGTTAGGTGAAACCATCAACTCATTCTGTCTAAACTGCAGAAAAACTGCCAGATGGTCCCAGCTTTTATTTTTAGTATTGGTCTGGGTATATCTTGAGCCATTAAACTAGAGGTGAAATGCACTGAATCTTATCAATAATATTGGGGTGGGTAGAAACTGAACTAGCCTTTCTTTTCTTCAAATAGACCCTGACATATTTGTTACAAACATGTTGTTGTTTATTTCCTTATGTATTTTAATTAAGGAACACCATTATTAGTAATCTTTTCCTGCCATCTTAACTTTATTTTACCATGAGTTTTAGAAGTCTTCATTATTGGAAGGTAGTTCTTTTGAGCGCTCTTCACTTTGGGAGGACTTTTGAATATTGTACCTAGTTTTTAATATCGAGGTTTATTTTTGCTGCTTACTTTTCAGCCAGACATGTGACAGCAGTAGGTTTTTATTAAAATGTCAGCAAGCTTAGTGTACCTTTTTAATAAGCTGCAAATTCTATACAATTATTTTACCTTTAATAGATGCTTCATGTATTTGTTATTAACCATTTAACCACCCTCCCTTCCTACTCCCCAGGGCAGAATACAGATTTAGAACAAATTCTCAAATTCACCAGTGATTCGGAGTTCAAAATAAATGAAGAGGTACTTAGGAAAAGTAAATTAAGCAAAGTAATTGTGTAGATTTTCAAGTAATGTTTACTGATTTCTGCAGGTACTAGTTACCATTTATTGGCTGGGGAAAGCAGCAAACAGATGCACTTCATACAGTGGAGCAACGCTGAACCTGAAGGAGTTTGAAGGATTGCTGGCACAGATGAGAAAGGTATCCTTTTGTTACTGTTTGGGGCTATACATTAGTTTTTAATTATTGAAGTTTGAAATCCCACAAAAATTCTTTCTGATGTCCGTTGTAATGAAAGTTAGAGGTGGATGGTGGTCTGGGGAGTGAGTTACTTAACTTTTTTGGAAAAGCTCCTGATGATACTAAACAACTGTAAATTCTGGCTTTTTTTTTTTTTTTTTTTTGCCTTTTTTTGGTAGCCAGTTTTGCAGGTGGTACTAGTGATGCAGAAATTACTAGCGATAGGACTTTAAAATGGTTACATAGCATTGCACTTAGAGCTGGGTGAATAAGTGATGATTTGGTTCAGGGGCCAAACTGAAAAATCTGGGGGTAAAAATTAGGTTCAGTTTAACCTGAAACAAACTTTTTTTGGTTCGTTTTGGGTCAAATGAAACATATTGTAAATATATTGGATTGTTTTCAGGTTTTTCACCCTTTTATTTGTTTGGATTTTTTTAATTGGCTACAGTTTTAAATGAAATGCCGTGCCAAAACACAAAGTCTAAACATTTTGTTGCTGAATGATTAAAATGAACCATTTTGACTTTATTTTGAAAAAATTTTTTTTTTTTGTACAGAACTATTCACTGAATTTGACCCAAATTTGCGAATAGTTTTGGTGGCCTAAAAATGCATATTTTGGGGAATTTACTATTTGCTGAAAATATGTTGCCCTGCTCTTGTTAAAATGGTAGAGTAATGTTCATAATTCGTTTTTTCTGCTTTTCGCTCATGGCATACCGATTGACTACTCTCAGTAGAGAGACTTGCAGAGTGAGTCAGTGGGCCTAGGGAGCATCAGATTAAAGAACACATGTGAACATACAGACTGTCATGAATAATATTTCCCTCAGCCAGTTTTCAGTTGCAACACAAGTTCATATCCAGGTGTGTGTGTATATATATATAATATATATATTTCAACAGGTGAAGAAAGGCAAAGTGGGTGGGCGAAGGGATTGTGTATGTACTTCACGTGTAGCAGAACCTTTATCATCTGTATTTTTTCAAACTCTAAATCTTGGTTGAAAATGGATGTCAGGGTTTACAAGCCACTGTAGAGCAGACCAGGCAGGTTCTGCTGCTGGGAAGAGGCCAGTGCAGAGGGTAGCACCGTTCCCATGGCCCAGTCAGGGCATGTACAGTAGGCTGCAGCGGATGTTGATACTCCTCACCTTGCTGCTCCTATGGTTCTGCTGGGGTCACTAGGATAGTGATTACATAGTTAATGACATATTGGCACCTGGCACTCCAAATCTCTGGATTCTCCCTTTCTCCCTCCCAAAGTCTCCCGCCACAGAAGCAGATTCTGCCACCCACCACGTCTCAGAAAGGCTGTTGCTTTTCCTCACATATAAAGCAGTCCATCCCACCACGGCTGGCTGGCATAATCAGCTTGCCTCTGCACTGCTGCCTGCTATTGACTCATGTGGGGCACTTCTGACTATTGGATCCTAATGGACTTGCATTAAACTGTCCCAGGAAATGAAGAAGAACTTGACCAGTATATTTCAGTTACTACATTCTAGTGGGATGAGGAAGCCTTTAGATAGACTGCCATCTTGTTTTTCTTCCTTTCTCTGGAGCTAACTTTCTTAGGGGAGCCCACGGCATGTGTGTACCTAGCCATGGGAGCAAGTGAAGATGGCAAATTGCCTTGTTCTGTTGGGTAAATAAAAGATGTGTTTCTGCAGTGGAGGGGGAAAAGGAGGGGCCTTACTGGCAAAAGTTCTCTTCCTTCAGCAATAGGGCTGTCATAAATATAAAGGGAAGGGTAAACACCTTTAAATCCCTCCTGGCCAGAGGAAAACCCCTTTCACCTGTAAAGGGTTAAGAAGCTAAAATAATCTCGCTGGCACTTGACCAGAATGACCAATGAGGAGACAAGATACTTTCAAAGCTGGAGGGGGGGAAACAAAGGGTTCTGTGTGTGTGTGTTGCTTTTGCTGGGACCAGAGCAGGAATGCAGGTCAGAACTCCTGTAAAGAGTTAATAAGCAATCTAGTTAGATATGCATTAGATTCTGTTTTGTTTAAATGGCTGATAAAAGAAGTTGTGCTGAATGGAATGTAGATTCCTGTTTTTGTGTCTCTTTGTAACTTAAGGTTCTGCCTAGAGGGATTCTCTGTTTTGAATCTGATTACCCTGTAAGGTATTTACCATCCTGATTTTACAGAGGTGATTCTTTTATTTTAATTAAAATTCTTCTTTTAAGAACCTGATTGTTTTTTCATTGTTCTTAAGATCCAAGGGTTTGGGTCTGTGTTCACCTATGCAAATTAGTGAGGATTTTTGTCAAGCCTTCCCCAGGAAAGGGGGTATAGAGCTTGGGGGGATTTTGGGGGGAAAGACGTTTCCAAGTGGGCTCTTTCCCTGTTATTTTTGTTAGACACTTGGTGGTGGCAGCAATAAGGTCCAGAGACAAAAGGTAAAATAGTTTGTACCTTTGGGAAGTTTTAACCTAAACTGGTAAAAATAAGCTTAGGGGGGGTTTTCATGCAGATCCCCACATCTGTACTCTAGAGTTCAGAGTGGGGAAGGAAACTTGACAAGGGCAATAGCAAATTTTTTTATTTTTAGGTGTGTGTGTGTAAATTACATATATGGAGATGATAAATTCAGTTAGCATAACTGTAGGATGTACCTTTCACTTCTTCACTGGCTTCCTGGTCCATTGCCCTGTGGCTTAACTCTGTCATTCTAAAGTCCTGGGCAGCTTCAAAAACTGCCTCTTTTTTATTTTAATTCTTTACCAATATACCAAGGGCTTGTTTTCTCCTTCTCTGTCTCCCTCCCTCCACCACCAAAACATTACATTTGGATAAGGGTCAAGGTTGGAAAAATTAAGCCCTACATCAGTGGTAACTTTACCATACATAAGAATGTCATGGTTTCAGTGTTATTTTGTAACCTTGTCGGGAGTTTTGTGCTTCTGGAAAGAGATGATTCCCAGTACATCGCCCTGGAAGGTCCTGAGATCTCAGCCCTTAAAACTGTGATACTTTAAGGTGTATATAAAGCACACCCAGCTCATTTTAAAAGGAATTTTTGCCTCCCCTGAACCCTATATAGATGGACTAATGGTGACTGGGATATCTGGCTTTACCTGTGGAGGGATACAAAAAAAATCTCAATAAAATACTTCAAAACTTTCTGAAACAACCCTAAATTAGTCTTTCCTTACTCTATTCTGTTTATGCCACATACCAGAGTGTATCTGGATGTATAAAAGTTTATTGGCATTCATTTGGAATGACCTGAATGAATCATGGCTTTGCAGTCCCAACCCCAAAGAATTTGCAGTCTGAAAGACAGATGAAGGGTGGGGAGATGGGCTGGGACAAAAAAGCATAGTAATAAGGTTGCCATTTGTTACATGGGGGTGTTAGCTCCACATGATGCATTTTTCATATATTTTTGAGGCCTACTTGAGTTGCAGGATGATTGTCAAAGAATTGCAGCTGAGTTGCGGACAAGCCATGGAAAATTGCAGAAAAGTAATAATGGACCTTCTTATTGTACTAACTACTTATGCCAAACAATCTGTTCCACCTTGCATTTAGCTCTGACGCTGGGAGTACCTTTCCCAGACCTGAAGAAGAGCTCCGCATAAGCTCGAAAGCTTGTCTCTCTCGCCAACAGAAGTTGGTCCAATGGAAGATATTACTTCACACACCTTGTCCCTTTATGAAGGGGACAGATTGGAAGAAAGTCTAGAGAGACTGTTGTGAGATAAGGGGATAAATGGTGTGTAAAAGCTGGCATCGTTAGGAGGGTGGAGATTGTCATGGACTCCCAGGTCGTGCTCACTCTTGGCCTGGGGGGAGCCCCCTTCAATGTGACAGCCCTTCTTGGGGGTCCAATCTCTCTCAGGGGTTAAGCCCTTCCGCCTCCTGGATCTGCACCTCCCTGAGCCTTAGCATGCCTGTCTCTTGCTGTGGGCCCCCTCAAGGAGTCCACTCACTCTGGACCCTCGGCCTCCACTCCCAGAGGGAATAATGCAATCCTGTTCTCTAGACCAGAGCGACTCTCAGCCAGCATAAAACAGGACGGCTTATTGAGCATCTGAATACAGTGTAAGAAACTCTCAGGGCCCTCAGGCCTGGCCTGCCTTCCCTCAGCACAGTACATCTAAGGATATGTCTACACTATGAAATTAGGTCGAATGTATAGAAGTCGGTTTTGTAGAAAGCGTTTTTATACAGTTGATTGTGGGAATCCCTACACAAATGCTCTAAGTGCATGTAGTCGGCGGAGTGTGTCCACAGTACTGAGGCAACTGTCGACTTCCGGAGCGTTGCACTGTGGATAGCTATCGCACAGATCCCGCAGTCTCCACTGCCCATTTGAATTCTGGGTAGAAATCCCAGTGCCTGATGGGGCTAAAACATTGTCGTGGGTGGTTCTGGGTACATATTGTCAGGCCCCCCTTCCCTCCCTCCTTCTGTGAAAGCAAGGGCAGACAATCGTTTTGTGCCTGTTTTTCTTGAGTTACCTGTGCAGACGCCATACCACGGCAAGCATGGAGCCCGCTCAGCTAACCATCACCATATGTCTCCTGGGTGCTGGCAGACGTGGACTGCATTGCTACACAGCAGCAGTTTATTGCCTTTTGGCAGCAGACAGTGCAGTATGACTGGTAGCCGTCGTCAACGTAGTCCAGGGTGTTCTTTTAACCAACCTTGATGAGGTCGGGGGTGCCTGGGCAAACATGGGAGTGACTCAGCCAGGTCATTTCCCTTTTAAGTTTCGTCTCATGGCAATTGAGTCCTACCAGCAGTGCACTGTCTTTTAGTCAGCAGCCAGCAGAAGACGATGGCCAGTAGTCATACAGCACAGTCTTCTGCCGAGCACCCAGGAGATGATGATGGCTAGCGGTCGTACTGCACAGTCTGCTGCCATCAAGATGTATAAAGATAGATGAAGTGGCTCAAAACAAGAAATAGACCAGATTTGTTTTGTATTAATTTCTCCTCCCTCCCTCAGTGAAATCAACGGCATGCTAAACCCAGTTTTGAGTTCTATCCTTGAGGGGGCCATTCAGTTTCTCGCAAAACCACCCCCTTTGTTGATTTTAATTCCCTGTAAACCAACCCTTTAAGCCATATCGACAGTCGCCCCTCCCTCCGTCAGAGCAATGGCAGACAATCATTCCGTGCCTTTCCTCTGTGCAGACGCCATACCACGGCAAGCATGGAGCCCGCTCAGATCACTTTGACAATTAGGAGCACATTAAACACCATGTGCATTATCCAGCAATATATGCAGCATCAGAACCTGGCAAAGCAAAACCAGGCAAGTAGGCGACGTCAGCATGGTGACGAGAGTGATGAGGAGATGGACACAGACTTCTCTCAAACCATGGGCCCTGACAATGCGGGCATCATGGTGCTAATGGGGCAGGTTCATGCGATGGAACACCGATTCTGGGCTTGGGAAACAAGCACTAGTGGGACTGCATAGTGTTGCAGGTCTGGGATGATTCCCAGTGGCTGCGAAACTTTTGCATGCGTAAGGGCACTTTCATGGAACTCTGTGACTTGCTTTACCCTGGCCTGAGGTGCAATAATACCAAGATGAGAGCAGCCCTCACAGTTGAGAAGTGAGTGGCAATAGCCCTGTGGAAGCTTGCAATGCCAGACAGCTACCGGTCAGTCGGGAATCAATTTGGAGTGGGCAAATCTACTGTGGGGGCTGCTGTGATGCAAGTAGCCAACGCAATCAAAGATCTGCTGATATCAAGGGTAGTGACCCTGGGAAATGTGCAGGTCATAGTGGATGGCTTTGCTGCAATGGGATTTCCTAACTGTGGTGGGGCCATAGACGGAACCCATATCCCTATCTTGGCACCAGAGCACCAAGCCGGTGAGTACATAAACCGCAAGGGGTACTTTTCAATAGTGCTGCAAGCACTGGTGGATCACAAGGGACATTTCACCAACATCAGCGTGGGATGGCCAGGAAAGCTACGTGACGCTCGCATCTTCAGGAACTCTGGTCTGTTTCAAAAGCTGCAGGAAGGGACTTTATTCCCAGACCAGAAAATAACCGTTGGGGGTGTTGAAATACCTATATGTATCCTTGGGGACCCAGCCTACGCCTGAATGCCATGGCTCATGAAGCCGTACACAGGCAGCCTGGACAGTAGTCAGGAGCTGTTCAACTACAGGCTGAGCAAGTGCAGAATGGTGGTAGAATGTGCGTTTGGACATTTAAAAGCATGCTGGTGCAGTTTACTGACTCGTTTAGACCTCAGCGAAACCAATATTCCCACTGTTATTACCGCTTGCTATGTGCTCCACAATATCTGTGAGGGTAAGGGGGAGACGTTTATGGCGGGGTGGGAGGTTGAGGCAAATCGCCTGGTTGCTGGTTACGCACAGCCAGACACCAGGGCTGTTAGAAGAGCACAGGAGGGCGCGGTGCGCATCGGAGAAGCTTTGAAAACCAGTTTCATGACTGGCCAGGCTACGGTGTGAAAGTTCTGTTTGTTTCTCCTTGATGAAACCCCCCGCCCCTTGGTTCACTCTACTTCCCTGTAAGCTCACCATCCTCCCTTCGATCACCGCTTGCAGAGGCAATAAAGTAACTGTTGCTTCACATTCATGCGTTCTTTATTAATTCATCACACAAATAGGGGGATAACTGCCAAGGTAGCCCAGGAGGGGTGGTGGAGGAGGGAAGGACAAGGCCACATAGCACTTTAGAAGTTTAAAACTTTAAAACTTATTGAATGCCAGCCTTCTGTTGCTTGGGCAATCCTCTGGGGTGGAGTGGCTGGGTGGCCGGAGGCCCCCGCACCGTGTTCTTGAGCGTGTGGGTGAGGAGGCTATGGAACTTGGGGAGGAGGGTGGTTGGTTACACAGGGGCTGTAGCGGTGGTCTGTGCTCCAGCTGCCTTTCCTACAGCTCAACCATATGCTGGAGCATATTAGTTTGATCCTCCAGCAGCCTCAGCATTGAGTCCTGCCTCCTCTCATCACGCTGCCGCCACCTTTCAGCTTCAACCCTCTCTTCAGCCTGCCACCTCTCCTCCCGGTCATTTTGTGCTTTCCTGCACTCTGACATTGTCTGCCTCCACGCATTCATCTGTGCTCTGTCAGAGTGGGAGGACAGCATAAGTTCAGAGAACATTTCATCGCGAGTGCATTTTTTTCTCCTTCTAATCTTCACTAGCCTCTGGGAAGGAGAAGATCCTGTGATCCTTGAAACACATGCAGCTGGTGGAGGAAAAAAAAGGGACAGTGGTATTTAAAAAGACACATTTTATAGAACAATGGGTGCACTCTTCCAGAGTAAACCTTGCTGTTAATATTACATTCATAGCACATGTGCTTTCGTTCCAAGGTCGCATTTTGCCTCCCCCCACCACGTGGCTAGCCCCTGCCCCCTCCCCGTGTCTAACAGTGGGGAACATTTCTGTTCAGCCATAGGCAAACAGCCCAGCAGGAACGGACACCCCTGAATGTCCCCTTAAGAAAAGCACCCTATTTCAACCAGGTGACCATGACTGATATCACTCTCCTGTGGATAACACAGAGAGATAAAGAACGGATGTTGTTTGAATGCCAGCAAACGTACACTGCAATGCTTTTTCTACAATGATTCCCGAGTACGTGCTACTGGCCTGGAGTGGTAAAGTGTCCTACCATAGTGGACGGAATAAGGCTGCCCTCCCCAGAAACCTTTTACAAATGCTTTGGGAGTCCATCCAGGAGAGCCGCGAATGCCAGGGCAAATTAATGATTAAACATGCTTGCTTTTAAACCATGTATACTATTTTAAAAGGTACACTCACCGGAGCTCCCTTCTCCACCTGGCGGGTTCGGGAGGCAGCCTTGGGTGGGTTCCGGGGGGTACTGGCTCCAGATCCAGGGTGAGAAATAGTTCCTGGCTGTTGGGAAAACCGGTTTCTCCGCTTGCTTGCTGTGAGCTATCTGCAACCTCATCATCATAATCTTCCTGGTCCCCAAAACCTGCTTCCGTGTTGCCTCCATCTCCATTGAAGGAGTCAAACAACACGGCTGGGGTAGTGGTGGCTGAACCCCCTAAAATGGCATGCAGTTCATCATAGAAGCAGCATGTTTGGGGCTCTGACCCGGAGCAGCCGTTCGCCTCTCTGGTTTTCTGGTAGGCTTGCCTCAGCTCCTTAAGTTTCATGCGGCACTGCTTCGGGTCCCTGTTATGGCCTCTGTCCTTCATGCCCTGGAAGATTTTGACCAATGTTTTGGCATTTCGAAAACTGGAACGTAGTTCTGACAGCACGGATTCCTCTCCCCATACAGCGATCAGATCCCGTACCTCCCGTTCAGTCCATGCTGGAGTTCTTTTGCGATTCTGGGACTCCATCATGGTCACCTCTGCTGATGAGCTCTGCATGGTCACCTCTGCTGAAGAGCTCTGCATGGTCACCTGCAGCTTGCCACGCTGACCAAACAGGAAATTGAAATTCAAAAGTTTGCGGGCCTTTTCCTGTCTACCTGGCCAGTGCATCTGAGTTGAGAGTGCTGTCCAGAGTGGCCACAATGAAGCACTCTGGGATAGCTCCCGGAGGCCAATACTGTCTAATTGTGTCCACAGTACCCCAAATTCGACCCAGCAAGGCCGATTTCCGCGCTAATCCCCTTGTCAGGGGTGGAGTAAGGAAATTGATTTTAAGAGCCCTTTAAGTCGGGAAAAAAAGGGCTTCATCATGTGGACGGGTGCAGGGTTAAATCGATTTAACGCTACTAAATTCGACCTCAACTCCTAATGTAGACCAGGGCTGAGTCTCTCCTGCATTTAGGTGGGCTCTGCCTGCTCTCTTTCTTCAGTCCCGAGACCCTGCCCTTTCCAGCTGGGCATCGATATCACCAGCCCCAACAGCTCCTCCCCGTCCCTAGTGTTCCGTCCCAGATAAACTGGTCACTAGGCTCTCTCTTCCGTCCTTTGTTCCCCTCTGGCTGGAACTGGTTGGTCAAGTCACCGGGGTCCTCTCTCCTCAGCCCTTTGTCCTCCCACTGGCCAGAACCCGCTGACTGCCAAGCTGGGGTGGGCCTCTTAGTCATGAGGTCACCAGTTGTTAGGATTCCCTGTCTCCAGGCCTTTGTCTGGGGGTCCCGGCTGCTAGGCGAGGTCACACTTGGTTCCCTGCAACAATAAACCCTCTCCCACCACCTTGTTAAACATGCAGCACACAGGGAAACTGAGGTGCGCACACGCTATTCATGTAAAACACTACAAAAATCCTCAACTTCGTCACAGAGATGATAAGGGAGAGGGCAGAATTCAGTAGGTCAAAGACAAGAACAAGAAACTTGAATTTGCTACAGTGGAGGAGAAGGAGCCAATGAAGGGAGTCTCCTAATATTTGAATGTTTCTATCATCATAAACTTTTCAGTGTAGTAAACAACTATATTGGTTGGTTGGTACTATTATGACTGTTGCTATGCCTTCCCACTCCTCCTTTATGCCCCATATCAATTCTCCTGAAGTTATTTTGTGGTTAAATTTTAAGAGGTTTGTTGTAATTTAGAACATTTTAACTATGTTGTGCAGCACTCCATTGCTTTAACTTAGGCTGGATGGCGAGAGCACTTCTTTATAAATGAAGGGTTATGCTGGCACAGTTCCATTGAATTTAGTAATGGCATTGACAACAAGTGACATTTCAGTATGTGCTAGTAGTATCTCCATTGAAATCCTTTTTTAACTTTATTCAATCAGTTTTTAATTTTGTTTGTTTTAATCTACTTTACTGCACACTCATCCAGTTTTCAATCTGAAAAATTTAAACCATTAATCCACAGTGCACTTTGAATGTATTCAGTAGTTTAAAAAGGAATATATAAAAGTGGCTGGGAAATAGGTTTTAAATTTGGCAGTTGTATCTACTTTTACTACCGCAAGGTTATACATTGATTTTTACCAGATGGGCATGATAGACTAGTGCATTATGGTATTCTATGGGATTATCTTTTCAGAAAGTGTGTCAGTACAGATGTAAATGATACTTAGAGTGGTTTCTATCCAGTACATAACAAACACTCAAAATTAAGCAAGTCTATCTGTCATAGCCAGTAACAGTAATCTTGGGTGAATGAGGTGCCAATGGGAAGGCTAAATAGTACATGTTTACAAAAGAATTACTACAGTCTATTGTGCCATCTCTTGCACACTTCCCTACTTTTACCTGTAGCCACCAGTAATTAAAAAGTAAACTAAATTAAAGTTAACAGGTTACTAAAATAGGGAATTTTGGAATCCGTTCATTCACACTTCATTCAGTGTTTTAAAGCATGAAACAGTTGAAGAATGTTTTTTTCAGCCTGTACTTTTGAATAGTTCATCTGATTTCTATCCCTCTTGCTACTGAGCATTTCCATGACTTTCAAACATATTATTTTAAGAAAATGGAAGTCTGCCAGAGGATTGAATATAGCCGATTGGTATGTAGAGATGGGGAGTTTTTTCTGAATCTGGATTTGGAAAAGATTTCAGATAGTTTTGAAGAAAAGGGCAAAGAGGATTTTGAAAGGATGTAATCTTGGTTCTTAGAGCTATATACTTAATAAAGATTTTAGGAAGACAGAGGTGGTATATGTTGAATTGTGTGTGTGTGTGATCTATATCTATATATAGATATATACCATCCCTAAACAAGGATAAGGGAGGAGAAACACATAGAATTAAATTACTACTTGTTAACATATTTTAAATTAAAAAATAAAACAACATTTGTGTATAATCCCAGTTTATGTATTCTGTGACTATTGGCATTACTGTGATTTTGCTTGGCCTTAAGGAACCTTTGGTGCTGGACATACTGTGGTATTTTGGCAGCAAGTTATTTAGTGGCTCTAATTAAGTCATTGTCTTGGAAAGTCTACAAGACACAAGTTTCTAATCTTTCCTTTTCCCTCTGAGCCTCTCCCTTTGAATATTTAACTTTTTGATTGATATTATGATGCTCCCTTTCTCAGCTGCTCTTTTTGCCGTAATTCTCCTTTGCTAAGGAGGTTGTTGACTTTATTGTACCATGATGTTGATTGATCTGATCACTGGCAATACTAATAATGACAACAGTAGCTGTAGAGGGCAGTGGGAGCTATTCTCCACTCAGTTATTGAGCTCCAACTATCTGTAGCCCATAGGTGTTTTTTTAATTGGAAAGTTTAAAATTAATATTTAAGTGTGTCAGGAAAAAGTTTCACATTCCAATCTTTTCAGACTGAAAAATGTCAGTCTTACGATGTCATCCACATCTCTTGAGTTTTTCAGTGACAGTCTGGCGGAGAAAAAAACAAAGAGGTTTATCTTTTGAGTAAGAGTGGTAGTTATTTTTGCTTTTCTCAGCCTGTGCTATTGTAATTAATGTTAAGAAACTGGCTGAAACAAGGGATTTCTTATAATGCAAGGGTGAGGATGGCTTCCATTGACCTTTCCCTCTGCTGGAGTTTCAGAGTTTTAGTATGTGCTGCTTGCTCTGGAAAGAATTTATAATCACAGGGCTGTCAAAGACAACCATTGTTCTCACTGCTCTGAACATGTGGGTCAGCTACAAGTGCTTTTATATCCCCCAGAGCCAGGAGCTGGCAAAGAGTAAAGAGCACGACTGAATTCTTCTGAGGCATCAGGAAAAGCATTTTGCATATTTTTCATTGCTGATTGCTTTAGAAAGACATCCCTCTTTCATAACAGGAATTTCTCTTCAAGGTACAGGGAGGCTGGGACACACTGCTTCATTATTTTGCCGAGCTGAGGCGGCAACAACAAATGCTGCCTGCTGGTGTCCCAACCAGATACAATAGATAGATTGGGGGAATTAATCTGGAGAATAGTGAGCTTATCCCCAACTCAGCCATGAGGTCAAATTTATAATGCCTTTACCAGTGTGCTATGGACTATGGAAGACCAGTCAAATTTCAGGTTTATTTCAATGTTGATAGTTTTATTAACCTGCCTATTGCAACTGTATTTCAAATAACTATATTAATCCAAAGCATGTGTGTTCCTCTTAATTAGTATGAAATGAGGTTTTATTGCAATTTCATGCTTTTGATTTGAAAGCCAAAAAAAAAAAAAGCTATGATTGAGGGAAGAGATTTTGGTGCATTAGAAAGATACTTTGCACTCAGATGCATAGTGGATCTCATTTTTGTGTCACTGACTTCTTTGAAGAGGTACCGTCTGTATTTCCATGTAGGAAGCCGAAGACATTGAGAGCCCCAAACGCAACATTCGTGACAGTGGTTATATTGATTGTTGGGACTCTGAACGCAGCGATTCCCTTTCCCCCCCTCGCCACGGCAGAGATGATTCCTTTGACAGTCTGGATTCATTTGGTTCCCGCTCACAGCAGACACCGTCTCCAGATGTAGTGCTCAGAGGAAGCAGCGATGGTAAGTTTCGGTCACAACAAGATGCATGCAAAACATTGAATGTGTCACCCTGTGCTTTCAGTGCAAAGGCAGCCATTCAAAAGCTGGATGCAATTTCTGAATCATGTCGTCTCCTATGAATTGGTAAAAGAAACTTTCTTTGAATACAGATTTTTGTTTCTTGGGTCTTTAGATAATTTTGCCAGCAATTTATTTGAAGTCTACCTCAGTTACTATAATGTAGTATCGTAAAATGAGTTATACCATACAAGTGTAATTTATGACATGGTTTTTCTCTGGGTTACAGGGTAGCAGACACAGTGTGCAGACACACATCAGCTCATAAGCTAGGCTGAAGCAAGAACTAAGAATGCAAAAGGGGGGAAATATTATATGGCATTTGATTTTTTTCAATTAAACTAGTTGTCTAAGAGAAAAAGGAAACCTCTTGGAAATTGTTGATACCTAGGAGAGTTTTGAAGTGCAGTCTTATGAAAATACAGTTATGGCAATTCTTGACAAGGTATTCAGCATTTAAGAAACTGAGTGACTTGATAGTTGTCCTTGCACACACACACACCCCTCAGCCAGGGCATGTAGCTCCTGACCTTCAGCATGGCTGCTGCTTCAGTCTTTGCTCTCTGTATGTGTCCATTTGTGTCAGTATGGGGTACTGTGAATATGCGCAAGTGTCCTCTAGGAAGTTGACTTAGAGCTTGTCTTAAGCTTGATTCCAGCTCAAAGCTTCTAGGACAGAAATGCATTTTCTTGAGCCTTCCTCACAGAATGCTCTAGGCCATCTGCTCAGTTACTTCTGTGATAAGCATGATGTAATTGCGGGGATAGTATGTTCTCCAAATCCATCATTTCTATTCAATCATCCTCACTATTAAAAATAATAATGTTCGTTTATAGAAAAAGGGGAAGGGGGGCAGATTCTGAGGTAAGATCCAGTCCCTTCACTCCTCTTGGGCAGCACAAAAGAAATTGGTTCTGACCCTAAATGGTTCTGACCCTAACTGGCCAGCTGAGATTCCCTGTGGTATTGGAAACTCTGTGCTGGTTAAAGCTGGCAGTCAGTTCTTACACCATTAAAACATGTTAATTAGAACCAGTAAGCAGTTGCACTAACAGGGCCTATGGTTAGCATCTCCATTTGGGAGTTGACTTGATGTCCTCACCCAGGCACTGGACTCTGCAAGAAGAAGCAGAGAAGAATATTTAGTAGTCTTTTAAATTTTATAGTACAACTATAGACAGACTGACAGACATAAGGGTACAGCTACCCCTTGCACACAAATAAATAAAATCCCTTACTTGGCCATCTGTGGCCCTAGACATGCTGCTTGTTCCCTTCATGCAGCTAGAGAGGTCCCTTGAACCACTGCTTTATATGTCAGTAGGAACAGGGAATACTGGTCAGGCTGGTAGGATCTGCTGCCTCTTGCTCCCATCTTGGGCTGCTAGAAAGCACAAAGATGACTGCAAATTAATTTTATAAATAGGGGTCAAGGCTGAGTGCTTATTGCAGATTTAAGCTCAAAACAACGGACAGGAAAAATCATTGAAAGTTAAACAGGCCCTTTGTCTCCTGACATGCTGTCACCTAGACATGGTGATGCTTGTAGACCTGGACCCCCAGTCCTAGAAGCAACCAAGGAGAGGATGTGGAGGAATTGCTTGCATTCTTTCTACCATCATGCGCCTCTGCTGGTGGGTCGGGGTCTGTTTTTTCAGGACTCATCTGCATGCAGGACAGAACCAACCACTGGAGTAAAATTAGAGTATGGCATAAGAGTAAGCACTAAAGCACCTCCTCCTCTGCTGATTCCTGTGTTGTGGCCCTGCTCAACCTAAAAATAAAGCAGTTGTCAAGACTCAGCGCCACTCTGACATTTAGGATTCCATGGCCACGTCCCCACGTGTCATGCTGACAAATGCTAATGCTCCATTAATATGTTACTAGCGAGCATTCATATGCTAATTCCCACTAACCTAAAACTGCCCCATGCAAAAAGCACCTGGCAAAAAAGCATGTTCTGAATGCAGCTGACTGGCTGATTCCAGTAGTGTGTCTAATGGTCCTTCCTGACTCTGGTCTCTTCCCCTTTCCTCGTTCATCTCCAAGCAAACACATTCGGCATTGCAGCAGAATTAACTGTCCTTTGCAGACAGCATTCCTGACATACTTAAGCTCCTTTTCTCTTTGAATTATCCACAAGCTCCTCATGATGTTTATGACTTTGTTATCCTTAATTGTTGAGCTAGATTATGCAAATACAGTATGATCGTTTACCCAAATTGTGTGAGTTTTTGTTTCTGTTCCCTGTAGTAAATACACATAATTTTGCCAATAATCTATTGTTTGGCTATGAAAGAGCTTTTCCAGATGACTGACAGTACTTCTACTGCGAACTCTCTTATAAATAATAGTTGTGTGGTGTTTGTGATTCTTTTGTTTTCTAGGAAAACTCTTGCCATTAAAATCTTGTTCACTTAGTGTTGTCTGCGAATGTGATTTTAAAAAAAGGGGTCATGAATACTAGCAAAGCAAATTGGTAGGTTTAATTCACAGGAACAGCCACCCAGCTTTTTTTAACGTTGTTGTTTGCTTCTTGTCTCTTCCCACACACCCCAAAGCTCTGATTTTTCCATTGCTTGTTCCCATTCTTCACCAAAAAATATCCCCCAAACTATCTATTATTCTGACCCATCCACTTCTGCCTTTCCCTTCCTTCTCTCCTATTTCCAAATTCTCTATCTCCTTACCCTTTTCTCTTTGACTTAAGTTTCTGCTCCTGTTCTTTTGTACTGAAGTAATTGACGCAAGAGCCAGTGGAGGAGGACTGATTAAATTACCTGAGGCCTGGTCTAGCCTACAGTTAAGTCAACATAAGGCAGCTTATGTTGACCTAATTATGTCCATGTACAGCCTACAGCAGGGGTGGGCAAACTACAGCCCGCGGGCCATTTTAAATCAGCCCTCGAGCTCTGGCGTGGGGTCTGGGGCTTGCTTTGCTCTGGTGCTCCATCCAGACAGCAGGGTTGGGGGCTGCTCCACGCGGCTCCCGGAAGCAGGAGGATGGCCTCCCTCTGGCTCCTACCTGCTCCAATGACCCCCACTGGCACGCCAATGGGAGCTGCAGGGGTGGTGCCTGTGGATGGGGCAGAGTGCAGAGCTGCTTGACCATGCCTCCGTTTAGGAGCCGGAGAAGGGACATGCTGCTGCTTCCGGGAGCCACTTGAAGTAAGTGCCACCCGTAGCCTGCACCCCTGAGCCTCTCCCCATGCCCCAACCCCCGGCCCCAGCCCTGATCCCCCTCCTGCCCTCTGAACCCCTCGATCCTAGGCCAGAGCACCCTCCTGTATCCCAAACTCCTCATCTCCAGCCCCACCCCAGATCCCACACCCCCAGGCGGAGCCTGCAACCCTTTCCGCAACCCAACCCTCTGCCCCAGCCCTGGCCCCTCTCCCGCCCTCTAAACTCCTCGTTCCCAGCCCAAAACACCCTCCTACACCCCAAACTCCTCATCCCCAGCCCCACCCCAGAGTCCACACCCCCAACCAGAGCTCTCACTCCCTTCCGCACCCCAACCCCAATTTTGTGAGCATTCATGGCCTGCCATACAATTTCTATTCCCAGATGTGGCCCTCGGGCCAAAAAGTTTGCCCACCCCTGCACTACAGCCTTTGTCCCACCAATTTAAGTGCCTTACTACACTGACATAATAACACCACCTCCATGAAAGGTGTAAGGCTTATGTTGGTGCACTTAAGGTGATGCAGTGTCTGTGTAGACACTGCATTATTTACATTGGCTGTTGGCTGTCTTCTCAAGAAAACTGGGCCTGTAGAGCCGGGCTGTCCCCTGCTCCCAGCTGGGCTGCTGCCCAGAGGCTCCGCACTCCCTGATCAGGGAGGCAAGAAGCCCGGGCAGCTGCCCCCTCCACTCCCAGCCAGGAGCAGTGAGGTAAGAAACCGGGGCGGGGGGGGAGGGCCTACATGGAGGGCTTTCAGTCCCCCACACTGCCCCTCTTCAGTTGGTGGAAGCACTCCTGGTGAGGATGCGCACCACCAACAGAAGAAGGGAAATGTGGACATCACCCACCACAGTAATTACTGCAGTGGCTGTAAGTTGACCTAACATAGGTTGACGTAGGGCTGCGGTGTAGACATGCCCTGAGTCTCTTGGTTTACAATTGCCCAAAGTCATGCCTAGCCTGTGGGCATCTAAATTGGCCTAGCATAATTCTGAAAAGAGATGGCATGTGCCTATTCCTGTAGAAAGTAAAGCTGGTTGGGAATTTTTTGGCATAACGTTTATTTGTTGAAAAATGCAGATTTGTCAAAACTGAAAATTATTGTTGGAACATGCCAGTTTCATTGAAACTTTCAGCAGGAAAGGTGTCTCAGGTCCAGGATGGATTACAGTGAGAGGGACTAGGGACTGAATGGCTAGGCAGCAGTTCTGCGGAAAAGGACCTAGGGGTGACAGTGGACGAGAAGCTGGATATGAGTCAGCAGTGTGCCCTTGTTGCCAAGAAGGCCAATGGCATTTTGGGATGTATAAGTAGGGGCATAGCAAGCAGATCGAGGGACGTGATCATCCCCCTCTATTCGACATTGGTGAGGCCTCATCTGGAGTACTGTGTCCAGTTTTGGGCCCCACACTTCAAGAAGGATGTGGATAAATTGGAGAGAGTCCAGCGAAGGGCAACAAAAATGATTAGGGGACTGGAACACATGACTTATGAGGAGAGGCTGAGGGAACTGGGATTGTTTAGCCTGCAGAAGAGAAGAATGAGGGGGGATTTGATAGCTGCTTTCAACTACCTGAAAGGGGGTTCCAAAGAGGATGGCTCTAGACTGTTCTCAATGGTAGCAGATGACAGAACGAGGAGTAATGGTCTCAAGTTGCAGTGTGGGAGGTTTCGATTGGATATTAGGAAAAACTTTTTCACTAAGAGGGTGGTGAAACACTGGAATGAGTTACCTAGGGAGGTGGTAGAATCTCCTTCCTTAGAGGTTTTTAAGGTCAGGCTTGACAAAGCCCTGGCTGGGATGATTTAACTGGGAATTGGTCCTGCTTCGAGCAGGGGGTTGGACTAGATGACCTTCTGGGGTCCCTTCCAACCCTGATATTCTATGATTCTATGATTCTATGACACAGACCCCGCACTGAACCTGGCCCCAGAATAACCAGTAGCCTTGTGGTTAGGGTTGGGATGTGGCAGACCCAGGATCAAGCTTGAGGTCAGGTAAACTTGAGTTTGGGTTTATACCGCTGGGTTATATCATTGGATACTGGAGTAAAACTGACCCATCACTTTGGGCAACTGATCAAGCCTTTGAAAATGTAACTTGCTGTGAACTTTTTCTTGAATTAGATTAGTTTTGTTTTTTTGGCTGCAGAAGGTAGGCCACTGGAATAGACTTCTATTTGTTACCACTATAGGGAGTGTGGCCAGTATTTCACTGATTGATTTAAAATAGGAATATAAATCCACTATAATTAGCTGTGTGTGTTTGAACTTTCTATGGCAAGTGTTATTTCAACAGGGGTTGTCTTCCTTATTAAAAAAAAATAATTTTTAAAGAAATGTCTGAAGATGCTGTAGTAAACTGTAGTATTTTGGCCCATTATTATAAAATACTGTTGTATTTTTAAGTAAGGATTTTGTTTTCATTTTGACAAGTTAGGGTAAAATTACCCTTTTTTCTTATTTCTCAATAGGGAGAGGCAGTGACTCTGAGTCTGACTTGCCACACCGAAAGATGCCAGACGTGAAAAAAGATGATATGTCTGCAAGGCGGACGTCGTATGGCGAACCTAAATCAGTTGTGCCTTTTAACCAGTATCTCCCGAATAAGAGTAACCAGACTGCCTATATACCAGCTCCTCTTCGGAAAAAGAAAGCTGAACGAGAGGAGTACCGGAAGAGCTGGAGTACTGCTACTTCACCACTTGGAGGAGAGAAGCCTTTCCGGTAAGGCTTTGTCCCTCCAGTGATGTTATTTTTTAACCTTTAACAAGTCATGACCTTTAAAAGTACACAGTGCTTTGTAAAATGGGCAAAATAGATCTTACTTAGAACTAACTGATAGATTTTTACCCTATTGTTTCAACCAACAGAAGAGCAATAGTCTCATGAGTGGAAAGTCAGGTAATACAAGACTTAGGTAGTTATCCTGACGTCAGTGTTGTTCACTGTGCAGTACAATGTTGGCTGTGAATTATTCAGTGTTGCAGTACACATTAACTGTTTAAAACTGAAGTGTTTGACAAAATATTCGTTTATTTAAATGCCATGTTTAAATATTAAAATAACTGTCAAAAGTACAGTTTGTTGCTCTAATGTGGTCCTTGATGACGAGAGTCAGTTTTCAAGAGATGCTTCATTTTCAGTGAATAAAAGTCTTTATGTGATATATATTAGTCAAAATAGTTACCATCTTTCTGTTCTTGAATTCTGAAAATATATCTATTGTGCATCAGTTACATAAATTTAGTTTAGTACATAAATGTGCTCTAAGATTTCCCAGATTTTACATCAGGTGTTTTGTTTTAATTTGGTTTCAGAATAGCCTGCACTAGATAGTATGATTAGGCTTCTGTGCCATTCATCAAAATATTGTTTCAAATGTTAGTATCAAGCAAAATGTATAAAGAATGCAGTGTACTGTACAGTAAACTACCTTGTATAACTCAATAGCAAAAACCACCCTGAAACCATAGAAGAAGAACAAAGTGAGGCACCAAGACGACATGAAGAGGAGCAGGTGGGATGCATGGCTTCCAGGACAAACCCCAGTAAAAGTCAAGTAGATTTGAATCAAAATAAAGGAGAGACCATAGGTCAGTTTCCTTCAGGTAGTGCCAAAGAAACTTCAGGGCACAAGTGTAAAGACAAAGATGCAGAGGAGATCAGAAAGTTAAGAAGGCTTGAACAAGCTGGTATTAAGGTCATGCCAGCAGCACAACGCTATGGCAGGTTAGCTCAAAAGTGTGTGATATTGTGCACGCTTCACATTTCAAATTTTGCGAGTGTGTGGGTTTGTCTCATTCTGCCATTACTTCACTTCTCATAACCAAAAAAAAAATCAGATCTACTAAGCACTTGCATTTTCTGCTGATTCACTTGCAACTAATTAGATATTAGAAAAGGTTTAGGTATGGAAAAGCTTGTGACATGGTAATCACGCATTGCAAAGCTAGATGGTGTTAAATGTGTTTTGCTGCAATTAGTAATAGTGCTACGCCCTAACTTGGATGGAAACGAAGTTCAAGAAACAAAAACTACCAAGAACATTTTTAAGCTTGTAAATCTTCCATTTTATACCATCTTACGTTCACAAAAAAACCCAAACCTGTTTTACGACGTGATTCCTTGTTTGGACAACGGTTCTAGAAATTCTTTAATACTCTTCTTAGTGATGGAACATTTCAGGGACAAGTGGCTGAATCACACTTAAAAATATAAGTGTTTAGTATTTTTAATAATTATATTAAAGGATGTATTTTATTTTAAAGACAGGAACTATAAAAATGCATTGCTTGTTAACACCTGCACCAAGTAAAGCATGTCGATATAGTTCAGCAGTCATTCTTTGACTATAGCTATGCACAGAATGGCCATATTTATTCATCATTTCACCGGCATTGTTTGTTTTTTGGTTTTACTTAAGTTGGTTATTTCCCTTTCATTATTTCAAAAGTCTGATAATGGATGGACTTGTCAAATGCAGTTAAATAATCAAATCAAAGTAAGTATGTGTGTGTATTTTCTGCTTCAGTCTTGTTTTATTGTTCTAAAGGTATGCTGTCTTATTACAAGCAATAACATACGTTTTGTATATCAGTAATACACATCATAACCAATGCATGTATTAGCCAAGGCACTGAAGAGCTATACAAGGTAACAGACAAACTAAGTGCTACCCTAGGACATGAGCCAAAATACTAATAAAAAGAATTTGTGATCAGTCATAAATCACAGCCTCATCCTGCCTCAGTTAATTGCAGGCCGTCGGTCAGTAGTTCATAAACCAGAAGGATAATAATGCAAGCATATCTGAGTCCAAGACAATAGTATTGTGTTTGGCAATCCAAGGTGTAACAAACAATATTTATAGTCCATGTATTATTTTTGGAGGATACTTACAACCTTTGGCTGTCAGCCCCCTGCTCCAATCTTGCTTTGATTTACTGATTTTAATCTCCAAGACAGATGCACATGTAGACAAGCATATGGTTCAGCAGGGATTCTGATCTCCTCCTTTCACAAAGTGCGTTTGTGCTACTTTGGCAGGAGGAAAGAGGAACAACAATAATTAGTGATTTTTGTTCCCTGCTCCCACCAGAAGAAGCTCTCTAACTTGTCAACCAGGTGCAATTTCTACAGATCGCAGCATGGGTGTTCAGAGGAACTAATGACTCTCTATACCAGCTAAACAGATGAGGTGCAAAGAACCAAGCTTGCAGGAGAAGCTCAGTCTTGCTGCAGTTTCCCTCTTAACACTGGGAGAAGATCTTTGGGCCTAGTGAGGCAGGAGAAAGGGGAATGAAGGTGCAGAGCTATAGGGAGAAATTTGTTACAGCAAGTGTGAGTGGGAAAGGGAGAATGGAGAAGGAGGAGAGATGGCACAGACTTCAGGGTAAAGCGAGGGAGAGGGGTCGACTTTGTCATCTTTCTGTTCACTGTTGCCCCATCTTTGAATCACTCCTTTGACTCCCCTTCCTCCATTGGCTCTCCTTTCTCCTCTACATCAAGTTCAAGATTCTTGTCCTATCATTCAAGGACCTACATAACTCTGCTCCTCAGTACTTACCTATTCTGGTTTCTCTTTGCTTTTCCCCTGTCAAGGCTGAATCCCCACTCTGTCACTCTGAGTGCAGAAGTGGGGGCCAGCAAGGATTTTAAAAATTAATACTTGCCACTCCAGGCTTGTATTACACTCCCAAGGTTACAGCTTTTCTCTGACCTTGGCTTGGTAAACGCTGCTACCACCCAAATGCAAAACCAAACCAAATCAAACCAAAAAAACCCTTTGAACCCAGGAAGGAGCACTTGGAAATTCCTTCCTGTGGCGTACCCTTAAGCCCTTTCATTCCCCCCCTCTCTGCCCCCCCCCGGCCGGGGAAGAGCTGAGAAAGAAAACTAAGGAAATTAGCTGTGGCTACCAGCTAATTGAACACGCACAAACCTCTTAGGACACCAAAAATCCTGTTTTTTTAAAAAGGTCAATTTTATTAAAAACAAAAAGGAAAAAATTACATCTGGAACTTAGCCTTTTTGCTAGATCTTAAAAGAAACAATTCCAAAAATTAAGCACCCAAACTAGCTTTTCGGGGGGTTCAGCTTAAAGGTTACAAGCAAACAAAAGCATCAGGGGTTAGCACAAAGGAGATCCACAAGCCAAAATAAAAAATAAACCTGATTGTGTCTGTCTAAACATTCCCTATCCAAATAATTTCTTCTGGTTCAATAATTTTCATACCTGGTTCAAGCCTTACACAGCATTGCTGCTCCGTCCCTGCAGCCTAGAGAACAACAGAGAAAGAGAAAGTTTCTTTCCCAATTTCAAAAAGTTTTACCTTCCCATTGGCTCTTTTGGCCAGGTGCCCACTCCTTTTCTTTTACCTGTGGGCTTGTTAACCCTTTACAGGTAAAGCAAGCAGAGAACAGACCAAGAGGGATTTTACAACTAACTGGCAAGCTGGATGTCCATCAAAGGGAGCTACTCTCTTCCCCCGCCCCCCTTCATGTATCACATCCCCCCATCCCTTCTGCTCTGCCCATGTTGCCAGCCTACATGTTTCTCCCACAACTCTGGTTTTTTTCCACACTATTTTTTACCCATGAAAACTCTTTCTGAGCTGGTATGCAAGGCACCAGCCTTTCCATATTCCAGTCCTCTGATGATCCAAATCCACTGTGATACCTACAAGATATTACCTCATTAATGTCAAACCTGGAGGGCATTGGGGATACCTGGCCCCAGTCTAGCTAGCACTTAAGCAAGTATTTAAATGTGTTGCTCATTCACAGCCTATTACTATTTATTTGTATTACCCGAGCACCTAGGAGCCCTAGTCATGGACCAGGACCCAACGTGCTGGACAGTCCCTGCCCCAAGGAGCTTATGATCCTGTAGATAATGATAAATTGTGATATCAAAATGTGGCCAAACACCTTGACCATTTCACTTACACCTTGTACCCTTTTGTGTATTGGTCGGTCTGTCTGTCTTTTTATATTGTAAACTCTTTGGGGCAGGGACCTGACTTTCTAAAGTCCGTCTGGATTGAGGGGGAGAGCTGGAGGTGAGGCATGAGGAGCTGGAGGCATTCCGTAACAATTGGGTGGTGGGTTTTCTTTGCCCATCCTCCCTTCTGGGGTGCAATCAAACTTTTTGTCTGGGAATTCCCAGTTTTTACCAAATGGTATGTACATTGGAAATCATTTTCTGAAAATACTGCTTCTGGATCCCCCAACAAGGGCTTACTTCTTTATCTGAAAATAATTCAGGGAGACTGATGGAGGGAAGAAAATGAGGTGGGTTAAGTTGGAGGGACCCTCAGTGAGACCCCTTGACTGGAATTTGGGTTCCGTCCGAACATTTAAAATACCACTGATAGAGGTGGTCGTAATAAATGTTATGGGGACTCCTGCATTTCGCAAGGCATGGTATAAATTTATTTTATTATGCACTTGTGAGTATAATTCCACTTCACCCATTGCTGCTTCTGTAGTATCTAAAGGAAGATAACAGCATTTAAATACAAAGAACTTTCCTCTACCCATGCAGCCCAAAAATAAATTGTGATATTGTAATGTAGTATAAATTGTATTGTTGCTCCTTTGGGAAAACCTACATAGCTCACATGGCTCTGTCACCCATGAGTAATGTAATCGTGCCAAGCTTGTGGCAGTAAAACCATGTTTATATTACTTTCACATCTTCTCATACTGTGCATTCATTAAATACTTGGATTGCTAAATGCCTCCCATTTGACTAAGAACATCTCCCTCCCATGAGGTATACAGCATGCTTTTGGCTAGGTGGTGGTATTTTTTCATTCCCTTCACTGGTCTGAAATTGGTGGAAACAATCTGACACTTGAGTAGCCTTCAGAATGTTACCAATCAAAATGTACTCTCCTGAGGAATTTCAATTTTTCCTTAAAGTGGAAGGTCCAGCGATTAGGGTACTAGCGAGTAAACTAGGATTTTAGGAGACCTCTGTGTTCAGTCCCTACTCCACCATACTTTCTGTGTGACCTTGGGCATGTCATTCAGTATTTTTGTCCCTCAGTTCCCTATCTGCAAAATACTTTACCTCACACTGGTACTAAGGATAAATGCATTAGAGATCGTGAGGTGCTCAGATACTACAACAATGAAGCCTTATAAGTGCCATGGATATCTAGATAGATTCCACCACCTTTGTGTTCATTGTTAATCCATAAAACACAATATAAAAAGAGCTAAATGTGGCATTTCCTGTTGCATGTCCATGCTGGAAGTGCCTAATGGGGCACAAAATGCTCTTTGAACGAACTTTGAACTCTGTTACTTCACAAAGGCAAGAACTGCTCTCACCCCAACAGTGCATAAAACCATTGATGACTTTTAGTTGATGCTACATTAGCTTCCTTAAATAAACATACTAAACAGTCTTGATCTACTGACATACTAAACTATTCATAATCACAGGAAGGTGAAGAGCATCTGCTTTTTAAACAAGTATGTGAATCATCTATGATGCATAAAACTATAACTGATTCTTCCAAACTTTTGTTGGAATTATAAAACTGAATTTGGAAGATCACTGCCCACTGAGTGGCCTTGGATTTGAAGGACTGAAATACTGCATAATATTACCAATATAACTAGAAGCACAGTAACTCTGTGCCAACAAATAGATGCAAAACTGAAAGTGACTTGGACACCTAGTAGCATCTCAAGGAAAAGAAAGGCAGTTTTAACTGCTTCCCTGCATTCATGGTCCTATGCCTGGCTGACTTTTCAGTGGTATTCTGTGGCCTGATGGACACAAACCTTCTATTACATCTTTGTTTTAAAATCTAAATTGGGACTGTTAACATTTTGCTGAAAGGGCAGCTGGGGCTATAGATAGTTGGAGATAAAGATGGGTTTGCAATGCTCAGAAAACTTAAATTTAAAAAAATTACAATAAACAATTTTAACTATTGTAAAATGGGGGGGGGAATGTGTGGACTCTTGAGCTGTTGCCATTATTTTAGTGTCTTCACTTTACCATATTTTCTGACTTAGAAGGTGTGCAGTATGAAAAATAAGAGGCATGATATTTGAACCTAGTAATATTACTATATTGACCTATCTTGCAACACTCAAGTCTTCATGTCTAGTTTTCTAGTGATTTCTAGAAAAATAAGCTTTTGATATTTTTTTCCAGTGGGGATAGAAGTATGTAAATTATTCTTCATTATCTTCTCTTGTAAAAAGTGACTCAAATTGTATGAGCATATTGCATAATTTAGAAATAACATTTTTCTGGTGTCCAAAATCAAGAGCCATATTGCCACATTATTAGTACATCAGTATTGGTCTTAGGTGACTGAAGGCACCGTCTCCAGGATGCAGGTATTAATGGACCACTAAAACACAACATTGTGTTTCATAAGACATGCTTGGAAGGGTTAGATTTTTATTGGTAAGTATCTATTTCACTGTACACACAAAAACAGATGAAAATATTTCCATTGATGATCATCAAAATTTAGAGAGGCAAAGTAAGAAAATTGCTTGAGAACTTGTTCGAGTTTGATTCAAGTGATTTAAGGATTTTGTATATTTTGACATGTGAGGTTGGCAGTTTGTGTTTTAATGGTTATAAAATGTTAACTTTTTGAATCTGTGTCTACTGTAATTAAGAATTTATTGCCTGACACTCTCCATTATCTGACACCCCCATAATTTCCCACAACTGTGAAGATTAAAATTGATAAAAATTGAAAAAATGCTTAAACATAAACATAGATATTATCCTTCAAAATCCACCGAGTCTAGAGAGAGAGGGGCTCATTTCTGCTTGCTTGTAAAGCAAGAAGCAGATAATTTCTTTTGAAAAAGGGGAAAAATCAAAGTGTGGTGGGTGGAGTGGGGGGAAGGGGAAAGGACCAGTCTTAATGATTGCCCAGGGTACAGAAAAATGGGCAGTCTTGTTTAGGTGGTGAATTCTAGGTATCTGAGGATTCCACAGTAATGATCAGAAACGAGCTTGGTAGTTTAGGTAAATGAAAATAGCTTTAGTATAAAAGTGTCTAAGAATAATGTCACCACTGAATGTATAAATTGGAGTCTGTTTCCATCCATGGCTAAAATAATAGCGTAAAGGCCTGATCCTTCTAACTGTTCATGTTTGGAACTACAGTTGACTTCTATGAGAGCTTTCCTCGTGGAGGGTCTGCAGGATTGTGCCCTAAACAAATAAATGAAGGCCTCATCTAAACTAACAGCTGCTTTGAGCACATCTGACTAACAGCACTTATTTTATGGCCTGGAAATGAATGTTGGCATTTTTCCTCTTACCAAATCTGGAACTCCATTTAATTTTGCTCTGTGTCAGTCAAAAGCAAATATGTGAAGATAGTGAACCTACCCCAGACGTCATCCTTCACAAGGAGAAACCCTCTATGATGCATTATCAAGGGAAGGATTCTGGATCAGAAGATGAAGCCGTGTGCAGAGTTCCTGATCTAGAAAAGGATGACTTTGCAGCCCGGAGAGCAAGACTGAATCAGCCCAAACTTACAGTGTCATTTAACCAGTTTTTAGTTGGGCCCTGTACAAATAAAGATAAAGGTAAACTGGAAGGTGTTAAAAAGCCATCACAGAAGGAAAAACAGGAATATGCCAGGTGTGCATACTATCTTTCTCTGTCTATTGTAATATTTAATTCTATGCGAACTACTGTTATTTGGTAGCTAAGACAAATCTGGCCCAAAAGTTCAATAATGGATAAATAAATATCCATACAAATTCTCCATTATTTTTAAAAATTGTAATGGAAAATTTCTTTTTATAAAAAAAACTCTAATGTTTTCAGTTGAGAGATTGTAGAATTGCACTAGAACCTGAGAACTGGACAGTGAAACTGATTAGAAACTTACAGTTAAAAAAAGGAAAGCACACTGCATATTTTCAGTGTCCAAAGCGAGAGAAGTCCGGCAATGAATATAAATAGTGAAAAGTAAATTTTAGAATGTAAAATCTAAAGAGAGTAAATTCAATAAACTAATGAAAATTTGTGATATAAATAAGGAAATGTTTGTTTTTTTATATATGGTTTTAAATTTAACACTATTCTTTGAATCTGTGTAAAGAAAGGGCCAAATCCTCTGCTAGGTTATACATGTACAGCACTCTGTGAACTAAATGGGATATGGGACCATGTAATTAGTGGCAGAATTTGTTTAACATTATTTTGGAAATAGACAGATTGGTTCCAAGTTAATAACTCTCCAATCCAGTGCTATACTCGGTGTCAGAAAAGTTAACTATGCTATAGACACTTCTGTTAAGCAACCATCTTCTGTAGAACATAAGCATATCTGCTTTTGTTTGTTGATATTACATGAGGCATTTTTAGATAGCATGGGGGGTGTATATAAAAGAAATATAGATCTGGAGGTCTAGTGTAAAAACCCACTAATGAAAAAATGGAACAAAATACAAATATTTATTTTATATTAGTCTATTTTGTCATTTGTGGGTTTTCACACTAGATCTCCAGATTTATATTTAATCCTAAATTTGAACTAATACAGGTAACATTAAGCAAGCCTATCGTTAGCATCTGTCTACCTACAACTGAGACATTCCGAGCTTTTTTTTAAATAAGTTCATGTTGTTTTCAGTTTTATAAAATGTTCCTTCCAGTCAGTAACAATCTGGCACATTGACATTCATAGTAAGCATTCTGACATGTGAGTAATGTCTTGGAAGGGCATCTGGAGAATATACCACATTAGAATTCTAGAATTTGGAATCTTGCAAAGGTCATAGACATTACTCTATAATGGTTTAAAAATAATAATTCTCCAGCCCTGGTACATTCAGGAATGAAACTTGCAATAATTACAATAACTTTAATAGTATGAGAGTTGGACATCATAACCTATCAGAATGAACCTCATTACTGAACTAAACACTGTTGCAGTGATTCCAGATGTACTTGTTTGGGTTAAACTCAAAACTATAATCATCCAATGAAAGTGTCTCATTAGAATTCACAGGGTAGTCTACATGAAACAGTCCCAGTTTCAACTGATTGCATGCTTGCTCAAAGAAACCCCAACCTTTCTATTTTATTCATCGTTTCAGTTTGTTCTTATACTCTGAACTGCCATTATTGACATTCCACTTATCATTGTCTAACTCCCCAAAATGGCTTTTTTTTGCTGCTTTGTAATGTGCATTAAATTAGAGCAAACCAGGTACATATGGCATCAGCGAGGCAAATTGTTACACATAAAGAAAACCCATTCCTGCAGTCTCAGGATCCCGAGTCGGAGAAGGAAGAGCAGGTGAAAGTGCCTGATATTCAAAGAGATGACCTAGCTAAACGAAAGATTCAAAGTAACCTTACCCAGCAACAAGAGTCTCCAGTGTTTGTGAAAGCTTCTATAACACAAGCAGATTTGGAGACGTGGGACAGACTGAAAGTGTCTGAGGAGCTCAGGTATGTAGTTTTACAGGGTCATGGATGAAGCTGGAATGGCAGTGTGGGAAATATGGGTTAATATTACTTGAATGTCTCAAGTGGCTTTTTTTTTTTTTACTTGAATAGTGCGGTGTTGAAAATGGTTCTTTAAATACAAAACCAGAGCTTAACAAATATGCAAAATAAATCCAAGCACCTTACTAATGCATGCAAGTGATTTGTAAAAAGAAAAGGAGTACTTGTGGCACCTTAGAGACTAAGGTCACAAGTACTCCTTTTCTTTTTACGGATACAGACTAACACAGCTGGTACTCTGAAGCAAGTGATTTGGAACTCCTCCAGCAAAGTATAGCAACCCCTCACCTACCTAGTGGTAGGCATTCCATTTTCTAGCCAAATTTAGTCATCTATACAGGCATTCTTTTAATTGGCTTGGTTATTGGGTGATTTCAGTCCTAATATAAGCCACCACACTAACTGTCCTTTGATCTCCTAGAAGCAATAGTGGTATATAGTACTACTTATGAGTGGAAAGTTGTAAACTACTGCAGACATGCTCAAACTAGAGATGCAACACTCATCTAGATTTGTGATAGGGTTGAACTTTGAGTGTGATGATGCCAACATCCTGCAAACTCAGTTCACATTTTGGCCACATCCAAAATATCCTCCTTCTGCAGTTTAGACTCAACTTATAACCTGAATGGTTAAGGTTAGGCAAGGATTCTGGGTTTTGTTTCAAACCCCCACTTAAATTTGAAGGAGTTCATATTCCATTTTCATCCTTGGCTTCACTGTTCACACCACAATATTTCAGGGCCAATTTATGGGTTTTTTTTTGTGGTGTTGTATTAAGGAGAAGGCATAGGAAACACCTAATGCTTCACTGCAGGAAGCAGCTATTAAATGTCCATCTGTATTCCCTGAGAATAACAGGGGTCTGCTAGCACTGGCCAACAGCACATGGGGACATGTCTGATTAGATTTGGATGTGGCTGTAGATCCACATCTTGTGCCTAGGGTGTATTTGTGTCCTATACTACACTCCTAAAAAGTAGGAGGGGCTACCAGAGAGCAAGCATCCCACAGTTTCTCTGGAGGAATTATGCTATCTCTTGGCTTTCAGCCCGTATGGACAGTTCACCTCCTTCCGTATGCTCTGGCTTTGGATCTAAGACCCTCAGTGTACACTAAGATGTTTGCTAGGCTATTTGTGATTTTTGTTCTTGGTTTTTCTTTTGTCTTGTAACTTCCTTTGATTCCTTTTGTTTCTGGTCCTGACTAGTGAAGAAAACCTCAAACGCTCCCAGGATCTTGAACCATCTGCTGAAATTGCAATGGAAGCAGCTGTTCGTGATGATTTTGCTAGCCGCAAAGCCAGAGCATACAAAAGGGCTTCTAGCCCCAAGCAGAGGTTTGTGCACTTTGGGCCAGTGACTGAGATTGACCAACAGAAATGGGAGAAGCTTAGTATTGCCAGGGCCACATCCAACAGTGAAATCACAGAGGAGACTGGGAGGGAAAGTGCTGAGACAGAGACTTTCCATGAAACCTTTGCATCTGCCACTGCCTGCAGCCTCACTACCATTGGACATAATAATGAAGTCTCCAGGCCACAAAATGATTCCAGGTATTGTGACAAAGTTCCTGCGCTACCTTGGTGGGTCTTGCGGATTTGCTCACCTTGGAGCTTCACGGCAGCCCTCAGCTTGGCCGTTTTTCTGAATTCACAGTTCAGGTTGACGAGTCCTGTGTCTGATCAGGAGTTGGGAGGATTTGGGGGGAACCCAGGCCCGCCCTCTACTCCGGGTTCCAGCCCAGGGCCCTGTGGAATGCAGCTGTCTAGAGTGCCCCCTGGAACAGCTGTGCGACAGCTACAACTCCTTGGGCTACTTCCCCATGGCCTCCTGCCAACACCTTCTTTATCCTCACCATAGGACCTTCCTCCTGGTGTCTGATAATGCTTGTACACCTCAGTTCTCCAACAGTCAAGGTTCTCACTCTCAGCTCTTAGTGCCTCTTGCTCCCAGCTCCTCACACGCACACCACAAACTGAAGTGAGCTCCTTTTTTAAAACCCAGGTGCCTGATTAGCTTGCCTTAATTAATTCTAGCAGCTTCTTGATTGGCTGCAGGTGTTCTAATCAGCCTGTCTTAATTGTCTCCAGAAGGTTCCTGATTGTTCTGGAACTTTCCCTGTTACCTTACCCAGGGAAAAGGGACCTACTTAGCCTGGGGCTAATATAGCTGTCTTCTATTACTCTCCTATAGCCATCTGGCCTGACCCTGTCACAGTATTTAATGTCGTTGTCTAGGAAACAGATTACTGAATCCAAAATGAAGCTGCTTCTTGCAGGATGCTGATTTGCATGGGGAAGGATGGCAGGATGTAGTTAGGAGCTCCTTATGCACACAGGCTGGTTCAGCATTTTTGGAGCTGTAATAAATTATCTGATGCCTTCACAGAATCTAAAAGAGAGAGAGAGAGAGAGAGTCATGCAGAGCAACGTTGTGCAAACTTATTCCGAGAGTCACACTTGAATTTCTGATTGGTATCAAATCACTAGTTTCATTAGGAATCTTATTAGCTATGCCTGCTTCTTTTTTGCATTCCAAGGGCTTTGTTTCATAGGCTGCTTATGTATTTGAAGTTGTAGTGCAGCTTTCACTCCAGGTTCTGGCAATACTCATTTTTGTTTCCCCTTGAAGACCTCTGAAATCTTCTGAAGTATGCCTGTTACAAGTGAGCTGTACCGGTTATGTGACTGTGTTTCTGCCATTTAACTAGGAAAGACTTACAGTGCTAAGAAGTTACACACTTTGACCAGGATTTACATTTAATTGGCTTCAGTTTCCCTAATCATTCAGCCTGTCATCATAGCAAGAAACTGCTAGTTGACACCACTAGCAAATTGTTCAGTCAACCAAGTTCATTTATTCTAAAATGTTAGTAAAATTAGATATAAAAATGAAATGGATCTCTCTTCTTACCACTTTCATATGTTTCACTTCACCGTGGACTAATTTTTCATTATCCGTCTCCTCTTTTCCCCCTTGCTCTCAATAATCTTGTATTACTAGTGAAGTAGCAGGGTCAGGTACAGATGAATATTGCCAAGGAATCCAATTGGCTGCCTGTATTGTCTCTCAGAACCAAACTCCACGCAGAGTGAGTGAATGGCATGAAAGCAGGGAGGAAGAGCTTGATGGGAGTTCACCAAACAGTCGGAGAGATGATATGATGACTAGAAGGATGGGAACCTTTCAGAGGCAGACTAGCCCGGTTTGTATGCCATATTCTCCCATGTCAGTTGCCCATCATCCGCTACAGCAACAGAAAGAAGTAATTCATAAGAGAGACTTGAAGACTCCACAGAAAGCAGAAAGGTCAGAGAATGGAAGCCAAAAACCAGAGCTTTCTGCTTGCTTTGCGTGTAACGCTAACTGGGTCAGTCTGTAATGTTGTCCTACTCCTTTTAAAAAAAAAAAGAGAGAGAGAGAGAAGCTAGGATGCATTTTACTCATTTCGTATCCAATTGTGGCATGTATTCATCTCATGAAATCACTTACAAGAATGCATCCTGTGAACATGAAACAGCTTGTTTTCTTCATTACACGTAATGACTTGGATTGTTAATTGCAGTTTAGCATGAACCTGGTTATTCATCTTTTTGGAGGGGGGTTTTGGACAACCCATAGTTCTTCATCCAGATTTTATTCAGGCTTCTAAATGAGTAATTGCTTACCTGTAAATATGGGCTGTATAAAAAAACTGAATTCCTCGTTTGCTTAAAAGAATAGCATATGTCCTGCTGTTCACCATAGTTGCCTCTTGTTCACTGTTCCTGTGCTGCTGCTACTAAAAATGTTAGTTTTCCATCTTTTTCAATGGTCTTCTGAGTAATGGTACCCAAAATTGCCTCAGCAGCAGTTTGCCCTTGAACTGCACAATGGAACAACATCATGGAACAGTTTCACCTGCCTCCGTGGGCTGCAATGTGACACGGGATGAGAGCCATGAGAAACTGAAAGATCATGACCAAAGTAGGGGTGGGACAAAACACCAAGTGAGAATTCCAGATCCAAGAAGAGATGACATGATGGCAAGAAGAACTGGAGCTTTTCTAAAGCAGCCTGGACCAAGTGTTAAACAGTTCCTTCCAGTTCCTTTTTCAAAGCAGCAGAGTAGCCCGGAGAGAACTAAGGAACTTGTAAAGCCTGAAAAGAAAGTGAAGAGGTAAAGTTATTTTGTTCCAATAGTTTCTTTCCTCACTATAATTGCATCTTAGAGGCGAGTCTCATGTTTCACTGAAACATAATAGTTATGTTATAACCTTCTGTTTCCAAAATATATCCACAGTTACACTAGATAGGGTTATTTATAGAAACCCTCATATTTCAGGACATAACCAACCCCTAACTGAGGAGTTTAAGCAGAAACTGCCCCGCCCTGGGTAGATTGGTTCTTCCAGGATTCTTGCATTTTCCTATAAAACACCTGGAACTGACTACTGTTGGAGACAGGATACTGGACTAGATGGATCACTGATCTGATCCAGGCTGGTAATTACTATAGCCTAGGAATACACTAATAATAATTAATTATAATTTATCTAGATATAATTAAACACATGTTTTCCATCAAGAGAACCAGGAAAGTCCATACTGATTTGAGGAGGATAGCTTATATTCAATAAATTAGGTAGCTGCGCAGGGCTGGCTTGGTATCAACTACCAAGCAGAAAATGTTGACTCTGGGACTAGATCCCTTCTAATCAGGCTGTGGTGCCTGTAAGCACATTGCTCCCGATGGATAGGGCTGCATAGGAGGAGTGGAGGGTTAGTCGTGTGGGTGACAATAGTTATACCTGCTGACAATCAAGCTTAGCTGCAAACTGAGCTTTGAAGGGATCTTGCTGTTCAGCTTCTGGATGGTGGTTGAAATGCTAAGTTTGTGGTTGAAAAGGAAAAGATACACACGAGTAAAAAAAAAAAGATGGCTGCATCATTGTCCAGATTCTATCCTAAGAGCCCATTTCCGTAGTCCTATATCTAGCTACGATGGGAAAGGCTTGTCCCCTGAGTGGAGACAGAGTAATTTGAGGTTGAAAAAACCTAGTGCTGGTGTAGCTTAGTTAAAATAAACTGTGGTACTTCTGGTTTACATCTTTGGATGAAACAAAGAGGGCTGACATTCCTTCTAGGTTGGGGGAGCAGAAATACAAGCTCTTACCTCACTATCAAAATTCCACTGTGCGTGCCCCTAATACATTTAGCTTGTGAAATTCTATCCATTTGTTACTTACTGGTTCATCTGACTGTATGTCAGATACGTGTATATAATAAACCATTTCTCATAATTACAAACTAAAATTTTAAATTGCTTTCTTAGCACCACCACTGGCTCAATCAACCATGAAAAATGTCCACGAATCTGTGCTAACAGTCCTCAGAGACTGGCAATGCAGCCTCAACACAGAGAAGAAAAAGAGCAAGAAAGACAACATCTCCCTGATACAGGACAAGATGTGGCTTCCACTATTCACATGAGTAGTCATAGTCTTGATCAAATTCACCCAGATCAAACTTCACAGCTTCAGAAAGTTCCTGAGAGAAACAAAAAAGTGGTGTCATCCAGAGACGAACAACTGCAAACGTGAGCTTCTTACAGAGTGAATCACAGTTTGTGTTGTGCAGCCCTCTGTGTCCTGTTAAGAGTGTGTGCACACTACAGAATTTAGGTTTTGCACTTGCCTGGCTTATTTTAGGGTGGCCTGCAAACACTGTGTGTCAGTACTGTACTCTTTTGAAACAAATAAAATAGTTGCAAGTGGAGCGTTGATTTCTTTTCTATAGTGAATGGAAGAAAATGTTTGATTATTGAAAGTATAAAATGCAAAAAAGGCTTGTCAAAAAGATTTGGAAGAAGTTCTGTCTGGAGTTTCCAGAAAAAGCAAGATACTGAAATGTGTGGCAACTTTAGATTTGTATAGTTTGCTTTTTCTTGAATAGAAATTGAAGCTGGTAATGGTGCTGATTAGTGTTCTGGATATTCTTCCATATTCAAAAGAAATACACATGTCATATGCATGAGTCTAATAGCAAACTATGCACTTTTGTGAATAACACTGGCATATGGTGTGTTTGAATTCAAAGGATGACTTTTTTTCTCTTGTGAAAAAACGTGGAATATTGTGGCTCACTCACTGTGCATGATGCTTGTTTTACCTGTTTTCAGTATTGATGATTCTGAACACTGTATTATGGAATGTTTCAATAGAGTTATATCAAGATTAATTGCATGTACCTCTGGCTAATACAACAGTTAATCTAATACCATAGTCTCCATCAGGAGCTACTTTCTACAAACAATTTCACAATTTATTTCACCAGTTTTATATTTTGGAAAAAATGGTTTTGTTTCTACATCGTTTCCTTGATATGATTGGGTAAGTCTCATTTGTTGTTTGTATAACCTCATGAGGGGCATGTTTCTTTTTCAGCCCACTTGATTGATGAAGAAGTTTGGGGTTCACATGAAAATTGCCCAGCTGTGTTGCTTTAATTGCAATTGATACTGTTTTTACCAACCATCTAATTTTATATTTGGTCTTGTAGATTCGGCCCCAGAACTGCTGTGTCTGATGACGCAGAGTAAGTTGTCTTATGCTCAGAGGGTTGCTTTAAACAACTTAAACTGCATGCTTTCCATACTTACTACTAATTTAAAATGCAGTTGACGCATTTTGCTTTGTTCTGACACATAAATGTTTCAGAAAAGCACTTGAAGGTGGAATGCAATATGTGTTCATATTGCAGAAAAGAACTAAAAAAACAGCATGACGCTAATATGCAGCTGCTGCTTTAAAAAACTTGGTGTGATTTTTTCTTCTCTTGTGGGTTTGCATCACCTCTAATCCATTACTAATAAAGGAAGTTAGAATTAGATCTGGGAAACATCTTGGGAAGTTTTGAGTCTGGAGTGGTAAATTGAGGAGTGACTATGTATCTTGATTGGTTGAAGAACAAAGTCAAAATAGTGTAGATGAGGTCCTTTGGTAATACCCAAATATTAATTAGGAAACTAAACCTTAAATTGCTAATTACTCATGCCTTCCTAAAACCATTTCTTAAATCCTTTCCAGGTTAGGCCTATTATAACCTATACAATTTAATTGGATTTCCTAGTCCCTCACTTGAGATTTTTCTTAATTTAAGCATAGAGCTGTGATGTAGGATTTGGTGCTTAGAAGAAAACTCAAGCACATTTTAATCTCAAACAAAAAAACTTCATTTAAAAATAAGTTTATTAGGTGAAAAGTGTAGTTACTTATCACCTCACTTATGAAACTCAGAACATTTAAAAGCAAAGAAATGAGTTGTTAGGGACATCTTACGCTGTCCACCTAATAACTAAACTACATTCTTGTCATGTCAAAGAAATTCACGCAACCACCTGAATTCTGACTCAAATTAAATGCTGTTGATTAAATATCAACACTACATAGCTTTTTCCTTTTTTTAAAAAAAAAAGCAAATTACATGTATCATGCTATTGTTATGCTAGAAAAAGACAAATGTGTTAAGACAAATATCAGCATTTCAGTTTAAGAATTTTTAAAAATTATCTGTAACTCAGAAATAGTGTGAATCTCCTTCTCACTTTGCAGAAAATGTCTCTCTTCATCTCAGAATAAATATGGCAACTTTTAAGCCACATCAGTTTTTAAAATCAGTTATTGGAGTTGCTAAAAGGGTCTTTACAATGGAAAATGGTTGTACTTAGCTAAGTAGAGTTTTCTGCCACTCCATAATGTATTTGTCTGTAAACACCCACATATGTGCATATATGCATATGTGTAAACATATGGCAGGGAAACTACATAAAGGTGTTCTATGAAGGTTTTATTGGCATGGGTTTGAGATGGTCATATTACTTGAGAATAGCAATGTTATAAATGACTTATGCTGTTCATTCCAAACTAGGGTGCCCAGATAGCAAGTGTGAAAAATCGGGATGGGGGTGGGAGGTAATAAGAGCCCATATTTAAAAAAAAAAAAAAGCCCCAAGTATCGGACTCTCTCTATAACATCGGGGCATCTGGTCACCCTATTCCAAACTCATGCAGATAAAAATCCTTTACACTTCACTATCATCCATTCCGGATATGCTACATTTTACAGGATTACTATTTTACCAGTGTTTTAAGAGATTTTTTGAAAATTTGATTGCATCCTTCCACCTGAAAGCTAAATGTCTTGGCCAGCTGGAATCCAACAGTGCAGGGCTCAGAGGGAGAAAAAAAACAAAATACATCTGAAACACTTTTTAAAATGTGCTTTTCTGTACATAAATATGCCACAGCTCTTAAGTCCCAGTACCCTGAGACCTGCCAGAGAAGCAAATGCTGTGTGTCCAAGTGGGAAGCTGGAAACTCTCCTTCCAGTGGCATAAAAACTCCTTTTTCTAGATTTGATGGGTTGATAGGTATCAGACCTTAATCTTGTCATTGGCGCAAGACTGAATATTCCCTGTCCTTGTCCTCAGGACAATGTGATTTGGTGGAAAGAAGGAGACGTTTATCTTGATCTCCCTAACTGCCTCACCCAGGTAGTAGGAAGGACAGTACAGCTCCAGGTTGTTGATATCCTCTCTGGGTATGTCTACATTGCAATTAAAACCCTACAGCTGACCTGTGCCAGCTGACTCAGGCTTGGGCTGCGGGGCTGTTTAATTGCAGAGAAGACTTACGGGCTCAGGCTGACTCCCAAGCTCTGGGACCCTGTAACCTTGCAGGGTCCTAGAGCCTGGACTCTAGCCCAAGCCCGGAAGTCTATGCTGGAATGAACCAGCTCTTCAGCCTGATCCCCAGTCAGATGGCACAGGCCAGCCGTGGTGTCTAATTGCAGTGTAGACATACTCTCTGTGAAGACCCTGTGTTGTGTTTCTTGAGAAGCCGCAATTTGCTAGTAGAGGCCCTAGTAGTACAGCTCCATTAGGAACTGCCAAGGAGCCAGGGATACTAGAACTGCTGTGGAGGAGCAGGGCCATCTTTGGATGCCCCAGCCTTTTGTAGACTTGCTGGTTTCTGGGCTGGAAAGCTCCTTCTTTGGGGACAGAGGTCAGCATCATCCCCACTGGAATGGTTTGGGGAAAATTCAGTGTGGGGATATTCCTAGAGTTTCTCTGTTCTATGGAGGAGTTGCTCTGAAAAAGCAGAAAAAAAAGACAGAAAAAGACAAGCCTCTATTGGCAGAAAAAGACAAGCCTGCTCTCATTTTCTTTCACTTCTCCTCCCCAGATTCTTGCCACACACTGAGATTCTCTTCTCCAGGTGCCCTTCCTTCTCTCTCCCGCTCACCAGACTTATGCTGCCCATAACCTCATCCACAGTGGAGAAGAGGGGCCTGTTTCAGGGCAGGAGGAGGAAGTGTGAATATCTGTGCTTCTTCCTCCCCCTGCAGGCTTTGCTGGCTACAGCAGCCCAAGAGTTGACTGACACCAACTGAACAGATGGCGGGAGACACAGAGAATGGTTTGATCCTGTATTAAGTGGTGAAGAGCAGTATTGGCAGTACATCGTGTTTTAGGGGAAGGTGAAGAGCCATTTCATTTTAAGGGCCCAGGCATAAGAGCTGTCAGATTTTAGCTGTAGGGTGGAAGTTGGTAAGGGTATGTCTACACTTAAAATGCTACAGCAACACAGCTGCACCACTGTAATGCTTCAGTGTAGACACGACCTACACTGACAGGAGGGGTTCTCCCATTGGTATGGGTAATCCACCTCCCCAAGAGGCAGAAGCTAGTTGAAGAAAGAATTATTCCATCGAACTAGCACTGTCTACACTGGTGGTTAGGTCGGGATAGCTATGTCCTTTCAGGGGTGTGGATTTTTCACGCCCTGAGATAGGTAGCTGTACCATTGTAAATTCCAGTATAGACCAGACCTGCGACACGTCTCTTTCCTCCCTTCCCCCTCCGTCCTGTTTGCATCAATACTGCTGACCAACCCCATCTCCCCCGAAAAGAAGGCTGACACGTCCTGGTAGCATGACAGTTTAGTGTTGATTTTAGGTTTATGCTTCACCATGAACCTGACAGACCCATGTGAGGTGAGATGTGCTTGTTTACTTCAATTTGACACTCTGGCAGGCAGCTCACTTTATTTAAAAAAAAAAAAAAAGAGTCTTGACATTTCTATAAAACTATAATGCAGCCACATGATGAGTATCCTGTCTACACATTTCTAACAGATAATCATTTTCTTTCTCATAAAATGTAGTTATTCACCATATTCTCATTTAAATGGTGTACTATGAAGTTGTTGGGGTTTGTCTTACTAGAGATTTATGATGATCCTGAAATAGCTGGGTCAGTCCTTTATTTGTGTTTGTGGTATCTGGGCTTCTTTGAAGCAGATGAAAAAAAAATTGGTACCATTCTCAAGAACAACTCTAAATTAGGAGAATAACAGGCTTGAAAATAAGTGACGTCAATGCTAGGACACAGCCCACCAGAAAATATCTGTAGTCTAGGCAAGCTCTTGGCAGTGATATGTCCAGGTCTGTGGGAGAACACCAGATTCAATAGAGAGGTCAGTCTGCTATCACTGAATCCCAAACTTCCAGAAAGAACTTGGGTGACTATCTACAGAACTTCCTTAGAGGTGGAGAACTTATGACAGTATGTACTTGACTTTGTATGATCCAGTGCTCCCTCTTCTTTGCACCTTCTTTTCCCCCTATTCTCTTTCCAGCACACAGTTGCATGGCAGTCAGGAGTTAAGCTAGCTCCATCTAATAGAGGATTGAATGGAAGATGCCACCCATCTGCTTGAATGGGATGTTTGATTATTTTTTAAATTATAAATGAGGAGAAGAATACTGTGGAGAACTTCTTCTCTAATGGCCATTTTTAGTTGAAGAGAGAAAAAAGTTTTATCTTTGAACAGTAGTTCATAGTCCAGGTTTCTTTTCCTTGCTTTCAAGATCATTCTTCTCAGGCAGAGAAGACCATGCCAATCCGGGACCTGTTCCACGACATCAAGGGGGATAAATAGCTTTCCTTAAAGATATTGTATGTGATGCTGTCAGTCAGAGCAGACAGAGCACAGTACCTTGAGATGCAGCTCCTCCATACTTCTCCCTCTGAGAACCTGACTAATGCTGCGAGGGAAAGCTAGCTTCTCCATTGTGTCTCCCTGTGTAAAAGTATTTGCCCAATTGCCATATGTTACAGAACTTAATTCCCAAGCACTGTGTGACAGAGAAGCTGGCAGAATTAGATGCTGTTGGCAAGCGGGTAATTGAAATGACTAATCAGGCATTTGGGGGATTCTTTTTACTCCTCTGAATGAGAATTATTCTTTGTGTCTGCAGGACTTGGGAGGCTTATGAAACTCCTTTGAACCATTTGCCATAGATTGCTAATTTCTGTTATCTAAGGCCTTATTCCTAAGAGTTCACAAACTTCTTAAATTGCAGTAAATCATCAGAGGTGACAGGTATTTCCATGTTAAAATTTTAAAAATCCTCCACACTCCAAATTAATTTTTTGAAATGTCCCTTAGTGCATGGCATTTCTTTAGTTCATTAAATAAAACGAACAAACACACAAACCATATAGCCTTTTAGACTTTAGTATTTAACAGTGCCCCATTCTGGAGTAACACAACCCTGAAGTTACAATCAGTGGGGAATCACTAGGGTTTCTGCTCAGCTCTCTGTGCTTTTTTCAAAATTGTTAGTAAGCTTAATAATAACTTATGCTCAGTGTACATAACTAAGGGTTATAGAGTGTGTTCTGTGTCTATGGGTAACTTCCATTAGTGTGGATAGGAATTATGGGTGTGCCCTCTCTATGCATTAATGGAAGACTATAAAAACGTTTGTTTATTTTTCCTTGGGAAAAGGTTAATTTGCGTCTTGGTTCTTTGGATATAGATTTGAGCTAAACCTACACATACATAAGTCTTCATTACTGAATTTGTAGACTGTTAAACTGTATACATAAATAAGTATGTGCACTGTTGCTTGCAGTTTTAACCATTTTATCTTCATTGTGCTTCTGCTGCTGATTGGCTCATTCTAGCTATAGAGGGGTTTTTGAATAATGCTGTGGAATTACCTCATGGAACTGCATGGCTTATTGTTTTAATGGCACAAATGAGGTAATGTTTTGCAAGTACCAGGCACTTCAAAAAATAATATACTTAGTATCTTCATGTGAATATCTTTAAACAAAATTAATATACTGTAATATGTGATGTACTGTAATATGTAACTATGACCTTTTAACTCTCCAAAGATAAGAACAGAAATATAAAGAAATAGTTGTGGACTAGATCATGGCAGTTGTTGTACAGGTTTTGTGCCTTTCCTTTATTAGAACAGATGTATTAATAGTTCATTGCTAATAATATTGTGATTCTTCATGAAAAATAAACTATAACGTGACCATTCATACTTCATGCACTTCCCAGGGCAGATTCTCACAGTTTACTTACCATTGGCATTTAACCTGCAACGCGGCCTATAATACTGTACCTCTCAAACCTCTCTTGTTTTGTTATAAAATAAAATCCAATCTCTGCTACAGAGAGAGAAATCTGAGGTGTCTTCTCAAAAGTGATTCAGGAAGAGAGCTTCAGAAAGTTCGGCATTTTAAAGTGGCTCTGATTAGAGTATTTTTAAGACATTCTTAAATTTTTAACCCTATTAACGGGGGACAAGTGATAATGGAAAGAAAATGTTGCTGTCTAATATTAAAAACAAGGGATACTTGAGAAAGGTGGTGCTAATGTGCTTGCAGTTGTACATGGACCTAATGTGGATACCAATAAGTCCTTTAGATATACTCTGATTTTTGGAAGCTTCCACAGAGAGATGTATTTGATTTTGTTCTAGCACCTTCATGTGGGCTAGGTTTAAACCATTTTATCAGTGTAAACTAATGATCTGCTTATTGTTCATCCTTTGTTTAGGAGTCTGAGTATGTTTGACATGAGGTGTGAAGATGAAGCTGTGATGCAGCCTCACAGCAAGGCTCGCCATGAAAAACTACAGCATATTCACAACCAACTGAAAGAGGATGAGGACAGATGGCAAGACGTGAGTACAGCATAATGTCGCCTCCAACAACAGCATTTGTCAAGGCAGAGTATTCACTCCAGTAAGGTATAAAATGAACCTGTTAAATCCAGATTCGCTGTGTAATCTCTTCAACAAAACAATCTGGAGTGAGGTTTTCAGGATTAGGATTGCCACTAGGCATAAGAGCCTGCAGTTCATCTGGCATTGGATGACATGAGGCTCTGTCGAGTTGTTCTGTTTGAAAAAGCTGCTCTTGCTTCCTGGAAAGCTTTGGAAAATGCTGTGCCTGGGAACAATTCTGCTTATGCTCTTATCTGTTTTTCTGAAGTAAAAATTCTTGCTCAAATCCATAAATAACAAAAAAGCCAAACTAAACAATACAGAAGGAGCCCAGAATGGGCAGAGTCCTAATAAATCTGCGTAAATGAAGTGTTATGCTTATAACACTCAGACAGGATAATGGTGGATTAACATTTTTCAGTCCAATCCCAGCCAACAAAGTTACCTCCCAAGTTTGTTTTACTTAAAAGTAGAATGCTACTCCCCCCACCCCACCCCCAAAAAAACCCTCTCAAAACACCCCCTGTATGTGCTCTCGTGTATTGGTGCTGATTTCCACAAATCACTGTAAACTCAGACATTCAAGAAAGCATTGAAACAGTGTATAAGTAAATCAGCACCAAAGGGATTAATGCGGACTCACTTTAGGAGCACTGGTTCTAAATGATTAATTTTGAATATCCTGTTCTTAAGATTTTTTTCCATTCGAAAGCAATTGCTCCAGTAACTTCCTTATATATATAAAACACTATTTTTAAACATTTGAGAGGCTGCTTTTAGTAGAAGTTTTAATAAATACTAAAAACAGTTTGCTTATAAAACTAAGAATTGATTAGTGCAATAGATGCAGCATGGTAATAGCCTACTGATATCGGGGTGTGTGTGTGTAAGTCCATATCAACTGGGGACACCCAATAAAGATTTATTCCTTCTGACTTGTATTTTTTTGTTTGAGAAGTTCTGGGACTCTGACTGCTGAAATACAAAGCACCCTGAGCTACTCTATATGAATTTCCTGGACCGTCTCTTGATACTGCACACTAAGCTCTATTATTTGTTAAGAACTACTATAAATTCCCTTATTCAGTGTCCTTGGTACCGTAAGAACAGGGTGAGGACATTGTTTGTATTTGTCAAGGTTCCTCCCCCACTCTGAACTCTAGGGTACAGATGTGGGGACCTGCATGAAAAACCTCCTAAGCTTATCTTTACCAGCTTAGGTCAAAACTTCCCCAAGGTACAAAATATTACACCTTGGACAGGCTGCTACCACCACCAAACTAATACTGGTTACTGGGGAAGAGCTGTTTGGACGCGTCCTTCCCCCCAAAATACTTCCCAAAACCTTGCACCCCACTTCCTGGACAAGGTTTGGTAAAAAGCCTCACCAATTTGTCTAGGTGACTACAGACCCAGACCCTTGGATCTTAAGAACAATGAACAATCCTCCCAACACTTGCACCCCCCCTTTCCTGGGAAATGTTGGATAAAAAGCCTCACCAATTTGCATAGGTGACCACAAACCCAAACCCTTGGATCTGAGAACAATGAAAAAGCATTCAGTGTTTTACAAGAAGACTTTTAATAAAAAATAGAAGTAAATAGAAATAAAGAAATTCCCCCTGTAAAATCAGGATGGTAGATATCTTACAGGGTAATTAGATTCAAAAACATAGAGAACCCCTCTAGGCAAAACCTTAAGTTACAAAAAAGATACACAGACAGAAATAGTTATTCTATTCAGCACAATTCTTTTCTCAGCCATTTAAAGAAATCATAATCTAACACATACCTAGCTAGATTACTTACTAAAAGTTCTAAGACTCCATTCCTGTTCTGTCCCCGGCCAAGACGACTACAGACAGACACAGACCCTTTGTTTCTCTCCCTCCTCCCAGCTTTTGAAAGTATCTTGTCTCCTCATTGGTCATTTTGGTCAGGTGCCAGCGAGGTTACCTTTAGCTTCTTAACCCTTTACAGGTGAGAGGAGCTTTCCCCTGGCCAGGAGGGATTTCAAAGGGGTTTACCCTTCCCTTTATATTTATGACACGCCCCCCAAATCTCAGCTAGGGTGAAACACTGGCTGGGATTTCTTCCTGGAGCTCTAGGAAAACAGAGTTAATAAGACACATGCATCTCTAAATATACTACCAAGTACATAAAGACTAACAATATTTTCCACATCTCAAGGACGATTTTAACCAGTTGATTCTGGGAAACTTTCACGGGAGAGTGCATCAGCCACTTTGTTAGAAGCTCCTGAGATGTGTTGGATGTCGAAATCAAAATCTTGGAGAGCTAAACTCCACCGAAGAAGTTTTTTGTTAGTTTCTTTGACGGTGTGAAGCCACTTTAGTGCAGCATGGTCGGTTTGCAGGTGGAAACGCCGTCCCCAAACATATGGGCGTAGCTTTTCCAGAGCGTAGACAATGGCATAACATTCTTTTTCAGTGACTGACCAGTTGCTTTTCCTCTCAGACAGTTTTTTGCTGAGAAACACTACAGGGTGGAATTCTTGATCAGGTCCTTTCTGCATTAAAACTGCTCCCACACCACGCTCGGATGCATCTGTGGTTACTAGGAACGGTTTGTCAAAGTCTGGGGCCCTTAGTACAGGGTCAGACATGAGTGTCGCTTTAAGCTTGTTAAAGGCCTTCTGACACTTTCCGGTCCACTGAACAGCATTTGGCTGTTTCTTTTTGGTTAGGTCTGTCAGTGGGGCAGCGATTTGGCTGTAGTGTGGTACAAATCGTCTGTAATAACCGGCCAAGCCTAAGAAGGATTGAACCTGTTTCTTTGACTTTGGGACAGGCCACTTTTGGATAGCATCCACTTTGGCCTGTAGGGGGCTGATAGTTCCTTGACCCACCTGGTGTCCAAGGTAAGTCACTCTGTTTAGGCCTATTTGACACTTCTTAGCCTTAACAGTTAGTCCTGCCTCCCTTATGCGCTCAAGGACTTTTTGTAGATGTTCCAGGTGGTCTGCCTAGGAATCCGAAAATATGGCCACATCGTCAAGGTAGGCGACTGCATATTCTCCTAATCCCGCTAGGAGACCATCTACAAGTCTTTGGAAAGTGGCGGGTGCATTTCGCAGCCCGAAAGGGAGTACATTAAATTCATACAGCCCGAGATGTGTGATGAAGGCTGACCTTTCCTTGGCAGATTCATCTAGCGGTACCTGCCAGTACCCCTTGGTTAAGTCCAAGGTAGAGATGAACTGGGCCCTTCCCAGTTTCTCTAATAGTTCATCTGTGCGTGGCATGGGATAGTTGTCTGGGCGAGTTACAGCATTTAGCTTACGGTAGTCCACGCAAAAACGTATTTCCCCATCTGGTTTGGGAACTAGAACCACTGGAGATGCCCATGCACTTTCAGAGGGGCGGATTACACCCATCTGTAACATATCCTGGATCTCCCGTTCTATAGCAGTTTTAGCTTGAGGAGACACCCGGTAAGGTTGGACCCTAATTGGGTGAGCATTACCTGTGTCAATGGAGTGGTATGCCCGTTCAGTCAGTCCTGGGGTGGCTGAGAACGTTGGCGCGTAGCTAGTGCACAGCTCCTGGATCTGCTGTCGCTGCATACGCCCAAGGGTCATGGAGAGGTTCACCTCTTCCACACCACCAGCACATTTCCCTTCGTAGTAGACACCTTCAGGCCACTCAGCGTCGTCTCCTCCCTGGGCTGTAAACTGACAAACTTTTAATTCTCTGGAATAAAAGGGCTTTAGAGAATTAATATGATACACCTTAGGCTTTCGGTTGGAGGTGGGGAATGCTATGAGATAATTAACAGCTCCCAGGCGCTCCTGGACCACGAATGGCCCTTCCCACGATGCTTCCATTTTATGGGCCTGGAGCGCCTTTAAGACCATGACCTGGTCTCCTACTTTGAAGGAACGCTCTCTGGCATGTTTATCATACCAGGCTTTTTGCTCTTTTTGAGCATCCTGTAAGTTTTCTCTAGCAAGGGCTAAAGAGGTTCGGAGGGTGTTTTGTAGGTTGGTTACAAAGTCCAGAATGTTAGTTCCTGGAGAAGGTGTAAATCCCTCCCATTGCTGCTTCACCAACTGCAATGGCCCCTTAACCTCACGGCCATATACAAGTTCAAATGGGGAAAACCCTAAACTGGGATGTGGTACAGCTCTGTAGGCAAAGAGCAACTGCTGCAATACTAGGTCCCAATCATTGGAGTGCTCATTTACGAATTTACGTATCATGGCCCCCAAAGTTCCATTAAACTTCTCCACCATGCCATTTGTTTGATGATGGTAAGGAGTGGCAACCAAGTGATTTACCCCATGAGCTTCCCAAAGGTTTTTCATAGTTCCTGCCAGGAAATTAGTCCCTGCATCTGTGAGGATGTCGGAGGGCCAACCTACCCTGGCAAAAATGTCTGCTAGTGCCTGGCACACACACTTAGCCCTGGTGTTGCTTAGAGCTACTGCTTCCGGCCATCGGGTGGCAAAATCCATGAAAGTCAGTATGTACTGCTTTCCTCTGGGTGTCTTTTTCGGAAAAGGACCCAGAATATCCACAGCTACTCGCTGAAATGGAACTTCAATGATGGGGAGTGGCTGGAGAGGAGCTTTGACCTGGTCTTGGGGTTTTCCCACTCTTTGGCACACCTCACAAGACTGGACATAGGTAGAAACATCCTTGCCCATTCCCTCCCAGTGGAATGACCCCCCCAAACGGTCTTTGGTCCTGTTCACCCCAGCATGGCCACTAGGGTGATCATGGGCTAAGCTCAAGAGCTTGGCCCGGTATTTAGTTGGAACTACCAACTGTCTCTGAGGATGCCAGTCTTCCTGGTGTCCCCCAGAAAGAGTTTCCTTGTATAAAAGTCCTCTTTCTACAACAAACCTGGATCGATTAGAAGAGCTGAGAGGCGGTGGGTTGCTCCGTGCCGCCGTCCAAGCTCTCTGGAGGCTTTCATCTGTTTCCTGTTCGGTCTGGAACTGTTCCCTTGATGCTGGAGACATCAGTTCCTCATGGGATTGTGGACCTAGGCTTGGTCCCTCTGGAAGCGATATAGGGGATGGAGCTGTTTCTGTTGACTGTGAACCGCTTTCCGCTGGTGCACTATGTTGGGATTCAGGCTCCGGCTGAGCCTCTTGTGTAGGGTTATCGGCTGCTGCCAGTTCAGGTTCGGTGGGGCCCTCTGGTGTTGAGGTTGCAAGTACTGGATTCAGTGCTGACACGGGGTCTGGTGTTGGTTGTTTGGCTGGTTCCGGTTCTGGGACTGGTTCCGTCAGGGTCTCTGGGACTGGATCCACTACTGCTGTTGCAGACATTGGCCTGGGGTCCAGGTCCATCACCTCTGACTGGGTCCTGATAGAAGTTTCTGGAACAGAGCTAGGCCTCACGGCTTGTTTAGCCTGGTTGCGGGTGACCATTCCCACCCTCTTGGCCTGCTTCACATGATTGGCCAAGTCTTCCCCCAACAGCATGGGGATGGGATAATCATCATAGACTGCAAAAGTCCACATTCCTGACCAGCCCTTGTACTGGACAGGCAACTTGGCTGTAGGCAAATTGAAAGAGTTGGACTTGAAGGGTTGAATCGTCACTTGGATCTCTGGGTTGATTAAATTGGGGTCCACTAAGGAAGCATGGATAGCTGACACTTGTGCTCCGGTGTCCCTCCACGCGGTGACCTTCTTCCCACCCACACTCACAGTTTCCCTCCGCTCCAAGGGTATCTGGGAGGTATCTGGGCCTGTGGACCTCTGGTGTGATTCCAGTGCAATGAACTGTAATCTGTTGGGGTTCTTGGGGCAGTTGGCCTTTACATGCCCCAGCTCGTTACACTTAAAACATCGTCCAGCTGACGGGTCACTGGGGCGAGGAGGGTTGCTGGAGAACGGGGTGGTGGGACGATAAGGGGTCTGGAGGGTTCTTTGGGAGGTAGGTGGGGCTTTGGGCGGCCCCCGGTAATAGGGTGTGGTCTGGGGTGGTCCCTTCTGGTCTCCGCTCCAACTGCGACCAGTTTTCTTCTTCTCTGCCACCTCCACCCATCTGGCTCCAATCTCTCCTGCCTCAATTACAGTTTTGGGTTTCCCATCTAGGATGTATCTTTCTATTTCCTCAGGAACACCCTCTAAGAATTGTTCCATTTGCATTAGGAAGGGCAAATTTACTGGAGATTCAACACTTGCTCCTGATATCCAGGCATCCCAATGTTTTACAATGTGGTAGGCATGTCGGGTAAATGACATGTCTGGTTTCCACCTTAGGGCTCTGAACCTCCGACGAGACTGCTCGGGTGTTATCCCCATTCTGACTCTCGCCTTGGATTTAAACAGTTCATACTTGTTCATGTGTTCTTTAGGCATTTCAGCTGCCACCTCAGCTAAGGGTCCACTGAGCTGCGGCCTTAGCTCTACCATGTATTGGTCAGTAGAGATGTTGTACCCAAGGCAGGCCCTTTCGAAGTTTTCTAAGAAGGCCTCAGTATCATCACCTGCCTTGTAGGTGGGGAACTTTCTGGGATGGGAAGTGGTACCTGGAGAAGGATTGCTAGGGTTTGTTGGTATATTCTGCTGGGCCTTTATCCTCTCCATCTCCTCCACATGCTTCCTCTCTTTTTCCTTCTCCTCCTCCTTCAGCCGCATGAGTTCTATCTGTCTTTCATGTTCCCTTTGTTTTTCCTCAGCCTGAAATTTGGCTAATTCCAGCTGTAGTCGAGCTGAGGATTTGGCCATTCTAACCTCTCTGTTTTTAACTAACTTTACACCCGAGGTTTAGAAATAAACAAACAAACTTGGCTGTAAAATTTTGCTGTGCTGGAATAGAATACCTATTCTCTGATAGTGATTGTCAGCCTACAGAAAAAGACAATTCCCTTGTCTCTGCTCTGGGCCCAAATTAAAGCAAAAAACCTCCAACTACTTGGAAACCTGCTTACCCAGCCCAAAGAAGAAAAAAAAATTTCTTTTCAAACCTGTGCTCCTTGTAAAACAAAAAAAAAATCAAAATCCTAAAAAAAACCCTGCCACTTTTGTCTCCAGGCAAATGGGTAGAGCACACACCCCCTATTTACTTTTAGGAAGAAAAGAAAAAAAAAAACCTCTGGGTTGGAAGACTGTGAATTTCCCTGCAGGAGTTAAGTACCCTGCCTCCAGGCAAAGAAAACCTGCACTTCACAAGATAATCCCCTTTTGTCTCTGCTTGGCCACAAAGCAGAGAGAAACCAAGCTGCTTTCAGTTTCAAAGCTGCCTTCTGGACTTCCTAAAAATTCCTTTTTAAAATCTGTATTTCTAGTTCAAAAAATCTCAACTGGATCTCAAAATGATTTCAGGTTAATCCCACCACTGTGCCACCATGTCAAGGTTCCTCCCCCACTCTGAACTCTAGGGTACAGATGTGGGGACCTGCATGAAAAACCTCCTAAGCTTATCTTTACCAGCTTAGGTCAAAACTTCCCCAAGGTACAAAATATTACACCTTGGACAGGCCGCTACCACCACCAAACTAATACTGGTTACTGGGGAAGAGCTGTTTGGACGCGTCCTTCCCCCCAAAATACTTCCCAAAACCTTGCACCCCACTTCCTGGACAAGGTTTGGTAAAAAGCCTCACCAATTTGTCTAGGTGACTACAGACCCAGACCCTTGGATCTTAAGAACAATGAACAATCCTCCCAACACTTGCACCCCCCCTTTCCTGGGAAATGTTGGATAAAAAGCCTCACCAATTTGCATAGGTGACCACAAACCCAAACCCTTGGATCTGAGAACAATGAAAAAGCATTCAGTGTTTTACAAGAAGACTTTTAATAAAAAATAGAAGTAAATAGAAATAAAGAAATTCCCCCTGTAAAATCAGGATGGTATACATCTTACAGGGTAATTAGATTCAAAAACATAGAGAACCCCTCTAGGCAAAACCTTAAGTTACAAAAAAGATACACAGACAGAAATAGTTATTCTATTCAGCACAATTCTTTTCTCAGCCATTTAAAGAAATCATAATCTAACACATACCTAGCTAGATTACTTACTAAAAGTTCTAAGACTCCATTCCTGTTCTGTCCCCGGCCAAGACGACTACAGACAGACACAGACCCTTTGTTTCTCTCCCTCCTCCCAGCTTTTGAAAGTATCTTGTCTCCTCATTGGTCATTTTGGTCAGGTGCCAGCGAGGTTACCTTTAGCTTCTTAACCCTTTACAGGTGAGAGGAGCTTTCCCCTGGCCAGGAGGGATTTCAAAGGGGTTTACCCTTCCCTTTATATTTATGACAGTATTCATGGTTCATTATTGTTCTTGATGAATCCACTAGCTAGTATATGCCTATGCAGTAAGTTTGCTAGTGATTTGCAGTTTCATAGATTTCAGTTGCTTCCTTTCTATCTGTGCTGATTTTAAAATAAGAAAACTTAAAACAAATTATATCCATTTGCAAAAAGAGAAGGCAAGTTTATGTTAAAAAGTTTATGTTGTGAAATTTGCTAATGGAAAAACTAATTTCTAAACAGGCAGTACTGGGAGTACATAAATAAGTAAAGGTTTTACTGCTTCAACAGGAATAATTAGTAACAGGAAATCGAGAGAGTACCACATTTGAAGAAAGGGATTATGGACTGAAATATATGTGGATCATATGAAGAACTGTTTTGATGAGCATTCCCCTGAGTGTAACATCAGTATCTTGCTGATTTAAGATAAATTAAAAGTAACAGTGTGTATTCTTTTTAATAAAGTAAATTATGCTTATGGTACCTTCTGATAGTTTACTGATAAATTCAATTAAAATATTTTTGTCTTCGAGTGCTTGCTCATGTCCACTCCATTATTGGTGTGTGTGCTACATGCACCGGTTTCGCCGGAAGTTTTCCCCTCAGTGGTATCTGTAGGGGACTGGTTCTGGCATCCCCTGGAGTGGCGTGCGTATGTGCCGGTATAAGGGGCACTGCTGGCCCCTTCCCTCCCTCAGTTCCTTCTTACCACCAGTTACAGTGCTGAAATGTCTCCTTGCTTTGCAAGCTTTCCTGTCTCTGTGTCTAGTAGTGAATTTGTTGTATATAGTTGTTTAAAGTTGTGTAGTTAATAGTTCCCTTAGCGTAAAGTTAGAAATAGTTAGTCCCGTATGGACTCAGCCTAGGAACGGGGCATGTCGCAGTCCCTGGGCTTCAAACCTTGTAAACCTTGTTACCTTCAAACCTTATTACAAAAAACCCATGCCAGTCAGTGATTCCCATAGAAAGCTGCCTGAAGTGTTTGGGGAAACCATGTGAGCTACAAGTGTTGCATTTGCAAGAGCTTCAAGCCACAGACCAAAAAGGAGTGGGACCTTCGTCTCCAAGTGCTCCTTATGGAGTCGGCCCTCGCACCGGCCAGTGGACTTTGCTAGAAACACTGCAGCCTCAGTGCGAAATGCACCGCCAGCACCAACCTCTAACCGGTGCCGATCCCCATCTCCGGTACCCGCTAAAAAGCAAAGAAAGGGCAGGAGGGGGCGTTCTACATCCCATAAAGGGAAGGAAAGAAAGGGCTGGAGGAGAGCAAAAACCACAAGGGGCAGCTCTTCCCCTCCAGACAGTGGCCAGGCTGTGACTCCCACTGAACTGTCGAGCCCAGTTCAAGACCCGCCTGCCATCCCAAGAAGTGGCAGAGGCACTCGGTACCTGGCAGTGCTGTCCACGCTGGAGGCCTTTCAGGCTACTAAGGATATACTGTCCCTTCTGGTGCTGCCCATGCTGGCTGCTGAGGTGCCCCATTCGAGGGGTATACCTGCCTTGGGACCCTTCTAGCCGTCTCCATCAGTGCGGCACTGCTCCTCGCTTCTGGGTGTGCCCCGTCAGCACTCACCTGAGCAGCACCACCATCCCCCAGGCACAGGTCAGCTTACCTGCCAGAGTTCCTGGCGTGGGTCCCCAGACTCTAGGCAGCGTTCCTCGGGCTCTAGGTGTCAATTGCCTGCTGTCTGGTGCAGATCCGCAGAGGCGCGGCACCAGTCCCCAGAGGCCCGGTGCCGAGAGCATCCAAGCCACTCTTCCAGCGCACGGCACCGTTCCGGAGGGTTGAGATGTCAGTCCCTGGAGCCCTTTCTCTGGATCACCGGTATGGTTCACTGCAGGCATTTTGACAGTCTCTGATACCTTGGTCTTCTCACTCCAATTTCCACTCCCAATCTATGGAGCAGCACCACTCACTAAGCATGAGGCATCGATTGCCGGGGTACCATTGCCGATCTGCCGAATGCCGCCGTCGGTCACCAGGATCGTGGCACTGAGATCCATCGCCCCCGTACAGGTCCTCAATGGAGGTCCGCAGCCAGAGCCGATGGGATCGGGGTAGACAGGCAGCCTCGGTACTGTCCTGTTCCCCCAGACAAGTCTCTCCCTCCTCAGCCAGAGAGGAGGAGACCCTGCCTGCAGCCCAAGGCCACCCACCAGGGGCATCGACATTCCCCTCTGGGCCGCCAGTGGCCAACCCCTTGGCAACTGTGGAACCACTGGGGGTTTCCCCACCCATTGCAGGAGCATAGGTCGGTCTCGGGGGCATCTGAAAGACAGTCAGTGACAGTCTCCTGCCTGCCCCCTGACTCATATGCGGAGTCGGAGCAGGCTCCCCAAGGCCAGTCAGCGTTGGCCGAGGCTCCCCTAGCAGAAGGAATGGAGTTGGCAGACCCATCTGTACCTGTCCCCTCATCATCTTCACCCAATGAGGCGATAGCAGGGCCCTCTCACTCAGTTCCTCAGGATGATGTAAGGGCCCACCAGGAGCTTTTGAAGAGGGTCGCCTCAAATCTGGGGCTGGAAGCCGAGGAACTGGTGGAGCCCTTGGACTCCCTGTTCGACGTGCTAAGTGCAGCAGCCCCCTCCCAGTGTGGCATTGCTGGTGCACGCGGGAGTGGTGAAAATCACTAAGGCCCTGTGGCAGACACCCTCCTCCCTGCCCCCCCATCTCCAAGTGGGCAGAAAGAAAATACTACTTCTCCACTAAGGGGTATGAGTATCTTTATACCCACCCAGTCCTGAGCTCACTGGTTGTGTCAGCAGCCAATGTGCACGATAGACAGGGCCAACCGGGATCAACACGAACAAGGAGGCAAAGAGGCTTGATCTCTTTGGTAGAAAAGTTTATTCTATGTCTAACCTCCAGCTGAGAGTGACAAACCATCAGGCCTTGCTTGGCCATTATGATTTTAATATTTGGCAGTCGATGGCCAAGTTTATGGACTTGCTGCCAGAGGAGCTCAGGAAGGAATTCCTGGCTATCCCTGATGAGGGCAAAGCTGTTGCCAGGGCAGCCCTCCAAGCAGCCTCAGTTATGGCAGACTCTGAGGCCAGGACCATGGCTTTGGCCATTTTTTATGGGGCGGGTGTCCTGGTTGCAGTCCTCGTGCCTATCAATGGAGGTTCAACAATCCATCCAGGACCTCCCATTCAATGGTCTGACACTGTTTTCAGTACAAACAGGCAGTAAATTACATGGTCTGAAAGACTCTAGGGCTATCTTGCGCTCCCTGGGGCTGTACATGCTGGGGCTGGCAAGGAAGCAGTTTAAGCCGCAACGGTCCCACAGGTTTGGGAGCCAACCTCGGTCAGAACCCTTCCGCAAGAAGGGCAAGGGGGATAAGCGCTGGCAGTGCCATCAGCCAGCCCCTCAGCTTACTCAACCTCCACCCGTAACCAACAGGGTAACAAACAGGCATTTTGAGGGTGCGCTCGAGGGCGACCTTCCAGCTTGTGTCCTGGATCCTGCTCCCCTGTTATTTTCCAACCATTTGTCCCCCTTCTTCTCTGCCTGAGCCTCCATAACATCAGACCAGTGGGTCCTCAGCACAGTAGCAGGGGGATATACCCTCCAGTTTATTTCTGTCCCCTCCATCCTTCTCCTTGTCCCTCTTCAGGGACCCTTCTCAGAAGCATCTGCTCGCTCAGAAGGTGCAGGGCCCTCTGTGGGTGGGAGACGTGGAGGAAGTCCCTCTGCGCTTGAGGGGGAAAGGGTTTTACTCCCATTATTTTTTTTTTATCCCAAAAGCCAAGGGTAGTGGTGGTGGGGGGTCTACACCCCATCCTCGACCTGCGGAGCCTCAACAAGTATCTCAAGAAGTTGAACTTCTGCGTGGTCTCTACATGGTCTCTTTGCCCTCCATCATTCCTTCCCAGGATCCGGGAGACTGGTCCGCTGCCCTCGATCTGAAAGATGCTTACTTTCACATATCGATGTTTCATGGACACAGACAGTTCCTATGTTTCGTAGTTGAGACCGCCCACTAGCAATTCACACTGCTCCCTTTTGGCTTAGCAACAGTGCCAAGGGTGTTTACAAAATGCATGTTGGTGGTGGCAGCCTACCTCAGACATCGAGGTATCCAGATTTACCCATAACTCAATGACTGACTCACCAAGGGCCGATCCAGGTCCAGCACAGCGTTGAGATGTTGCAAGCCACTTGTCAAACTCTGGGCCTGTCAATAAATGAACAAAAATCAACATTAATCCCGGTCCAACAGATAGAGTTTATTGGAGCAGTTCTCGAATCTACCCAAGCCAGAGCATTCCTGCCAGAGGCCAGGCTCAGGGCAATGTCAGATCTGATTGCCAGCGTCATTGCCCATCTGCTCACCATTGCCCGGGTCTGTCTCAAGCTATTGGGGCACATGGCAGCATGCACATACGTTGTTCGACATGCGAGATTCAGGCTGCCTCCTCTCCATGTGTGGCTGGCAACAGTCTACTCCCTGGCCAGACATTACCTAGACAAGGTCATCATGATCCCCCCATGGGTACTTACCTCTCTGAAATTGTGGTCTGACCTGATTCTGGTGTTGGAAGGTGTGCTATTTGCAAGCCCACAACCCATGGTCTCCCTGATTTCAGATGCGTCCAATCTCGGTTGGGGAGCGCATCTTGGTACACTGTGAACTCAAGGGTTATGGCTTCGAAAGGAGCTTGCATCGCATATAAACATCAGGGAGCTCAGAGCCATCTGTGTGGCTTGCAGTGTCTTCCTTTCCCAACTATCTGGTCGGGTGGTGCAAGTGTTGACGGACAACATGGCCTCCATGTTCTACGTCAACAGGTAGGGGGGCACTTGATCGTCGGCTCTGCACGAGGAGGTCCTCTGTCTGTGGGACTTCTGCATCCAGCATGCAATGCAACTGGAAGTCTCGCACCTCCCCGTCGTCTGGAACGTGCTGGCGGATCACCTCAGGAGGTCGTCCTTCTCGCACCACAACTGGTCCCTGCACTCGGAGGTTGTCAGAATGCTCTTCCAGAAGTGGGTGGACCTATTTGCCATCAGACAGAATAGAAAGTCTCATCAGTTTTGTTCTTTTCAAGGCCCTGGCAGAGGCTCACCATCCGATGCCTTTCTCCTGTCTTGGTCAGGGGACCTGACGTACGCCTTCCCACCAATTCTGCTCATCAGCAAAGTCCTCTCAAAAATCAAGAGGGGCAAGACACAGGTCATTATGATTGCTCCAGGATGGCTTCACCAGCATTGATTCGGCATGCTCATGGAACTGGCTGTTGCAGCCCCATGGCCACTTCCCAGCCACCCAGACCTATTCTCACAGGATCACGGTCGACTCCTGCACCCAAACCTTGTCTCTCTCCACCTCACAGCTTGGATGCTGCATGGCTGAATCCAGAGGAACAAGCCTGTTCTAGTCAAGTACAGCAGGTTCTCTTGGAGAGCAGAAATCCCTCCACCAGAGCAACTTACCTGGCAAAGTGGAAGCATTTCTCCTGCTGGGTGTCAGAGCGGAATATCTCCCTGACCCAGTCATCTCTGCAATCCATCCTGGATTACCTGCTTAACTTAAAGCACCAAGGTCTCACCTTCTCTTCGATCAAGTTGCACCTGGCTGCCATATTGGCCTTCCATCCTCACATCCACAGTAGATCAGTGTTCTCGCATGAGATGTCGATCAGATTCCTGCAAGGCCTTGAAAGACTCTTTTCCCCCAGTCCGGGACCCAGTTCCCCAGTGGAACCTCAACCTGGTCCTCTCCAGGCTCACAGGTCCTCCCTTTGAGACTATGGCTTCTTGTTTCCTTTCCCACTTGCCGTGGAAGGTTGCATTCCTTGTAGCTATTAGCCCAGTGAGATGCGTCTCCGAAGTTAAAGCCCATACACAGTATTTTACAAGGTCCAGTTGCGGCCCCATATGGCCTTCCTGACAAAGGTGGTGTCACACTTCCGTGTCAGCCAGGATATCTTCCTCCTGGTGTTCTGTCCAAAGCCTCACATGATCAATGAGGAGAGGCAGCTGCACACTCGGATGTCAGGCATGCCCTGGCGTTCTACTTGGAACGCATCAAGCCCTTTCACAGATTGACCCAGCTCTTTATCGCGATCGCTGACAGGATGAAGGGCCTTCTGGTGTCCTCTTAGAGGATTTCGAATTGGATCACCACCTGCATCCGTATTTGTTACCAGTTGGCGCAGGCTGTGCCTCCACTGATGATGACGGCTCACTCGACTTCAGCTGCCTTCCTGGTGCACATCCCTGTCCAGGACATCTGCAGGGCTGCAACCTGGTCTTCAGTACACACGTTCACCACACATTACGCCATCACCCAGCAAGTCAGAGATGATGCTGGATTTGGCAGAGCTGTGTTCCAATCGACATATCCATGAACTTCTATTGGCCTCTGGTGGCACTGCTTGGGAGTCGCCTACAATGGAATGGACATGAGCAAACACTCAAAGAAAAGACAGTTACCTTTCGTAACTGGTGTTCTTTGAGATGTGTTGCTCAAGTCCATTCCATGACCTACCCTCCTTCCCCTCTGTCAGAGATCCGGCAAGAGGGAACTGAGGGAGTGGGGAGCTGGCAGCGCCCTTTATACCGGCACATATGCATGCCACTCCAGAGGGTGCCAGAGCCAATTCCCTATGGATACCACTGAGGGAAAAACTTCTGGCACTGGCGAGCACACACACCACAATGGAATGGACGTGAGCAAAGCAACACATCTCGAAGAACAATAGTTACGAAAGGTAACCATCTTTTCTGGACTAACGTGCCATTTAGAAAACTGTGTAGTTCATTAAATAATGTTTGAAACAAGTATCTGTGTAGTAATGCTGTTTTTCTTTTAAACTGTAACTTGTTAAAGATACTTGAAATATGTTCTGTACACTAATTTAGTAATGGTGTTAAACTAGTTGTCAGAGTGACCAATATGTCCTTCCTATTGTTTATATATGAATATCAAGCTGTTTTCTTAAAATAAAATTTGGCTGTATAACATTTGGCCGCAAAATGATTTTACAGCTTTGGAACATTGCCTTACGGATTTTACATTGTTGATAACATTCTAGTACCTAATCTAGGGACAGATCTTCTTCCATAGTCCTCTGTGGCCACAAAAGGCTCTGAATTCATGAACCAAAGAGGATGCAAGGAACATATGACACGGGTTGTGTTCTGTGAGGTTTTCGTCACCCCAGCGCATGACTACTTTGTTCACAGTTAGTGAATCTTCAGAGTTGTGCATCTACTAACCAACTAATGGGTGGAAAAGTTGCAAAGCAACAAGGGAAGTTACTACCCTGAGGCTGCAACAGGGGGTAGAAGAACAGGCCCACTGACCTCCTGTGATGCAGAAGGAGGATTTCATCCTCTTGAATTACTGTGATTTCCACCCTCCAACACTCACTCTATACCAAATCTGTTTATTCTTCATGCTGCAGTGACCAGGGTTTTCCCCATAGTCATTAGGATGAAGACTAAAGATGAATATGCTGATCTTTGGATAACTGGTCTTCTCAATGCTTTCAAAAAAAGAAAAGGAGTACTTGTGGCACCTTAGAGACTAACCAATTTATTTGAGCATGAGCTTTCGTGAGCTACAGCTCACTTCATCGGATGCATACCGTGGAAACTGCAACAGACTTTATATACACACAGAGAATATGAAACAATACCTCCTCCCACCCCACTGTCCTGCTGGTAATAGCTTATCTAAAGTGATCATCAGGTTGGGCCATTTCTAGCACAAATCCAGGTTTTCTCACCCTCCACCCCCCCCACACAAATTCACTCTCCTGCTGGTGATAGCCCATCCAAAGTGACAACTCTTTACACAATGTGCATGATAATCAAGTTGGGCCATTTCCTGCACAAATCCAGGTTCTCTCACCCCCCTCCCAAAAACCACACACACAAACTCACTCTCCTGCTGGTAATAGCTCATCCAAACTGACCACTCTCCAAGTTTAAATCCAAGTTAAACCAGAACATCTGGGGGGGGGGGGAGGTAGGAAAAAACAAGGGGAAATAGGCTACCTATTACCTATAGGAAATAGCCTATTTCCCCTTGTTTTTTCCTATCTTCCCCCCCCCCCCCAGATGTTCTGGTTTAACTTGGATTTAAACTTGGAGAGTGGTCAGTTTGGATGAGCTATTACCAGCAGGAGAGTGAGTTTGTGTGTGTGGTTTTTGGGAGGGAGGTGAGGGGGTGAGAGAACCTGGATTTGTGCAGGAAATGGCCCAACTTGATTATCATGCACATTGTGTAAAGAGTTGTCACTTTGGATGGGCTATCACCAGCAGGAGAGTGAATTTGTGTGGGGGGGTGGAGGGTGAGAAAACCTGGATTTGTGCTGGAAATGGCCCAACCTGATGATCACTTTAGATAAGCTATTACCAGCAGGACAGTGGGGTGGGAGGAGGTATTGTTTCATATTCTCTGTGTATATATAAAGTCTGCTGCAGTTTCCACGGTATGCATCCGATGAAGTGAGCTGTAGCTCACGAAAGCTCATGCTCAAATAAATTGGTTAGTCTCTAAGGTGCCACAAGTACTCCTTTTCTTTTTGCGAATACAGACTAACACGGCTGTTACTCTGAAACCTGTCAATGCTTTCAGTTAATACAGTCCTGCAGCACCAGAAAGTCACAACAGGCCCATCACAAATTAAAATTAGTGACATGACCAATAGGGAAAAAATGAACCGGCAAAGATGTGGAAACTACAGTGAAACCCACTGACAGAAATAGTCAACCATTTTTTCCCCAATTTTTAAAAAATAATTTCTTTTATCACTTTTTTAAAATTAAGGATTGTTACACTGTTGGCCATTTCGGTACGTGAAATCAGTCTACAGCTGCAGTCATTCAGTTGTTGAGTAGTCAACTGCCGATTGAGGTGTTCAGCTGTGAGGCTTTTACTTAACCAAAAGCAGATCATTTCTGTGACAAGTGTTATAAAGCTCAGAATATGCATGTGTCTTCCCTTCTGGTATAGGATCTGGCACGATGGAAAAGTCGCAGAAGAAGCGCTTCACAGGACCTAATTAAAAAAGAAGCAGAGAGAAAAAAGATGGAAAGATTATTGAGTGGCAGTGATGGAACAAGTGAGCGAAGGAAAAGCATCAAGACTTACAGAGAAATTGTGGAGGAGAAGTAGGTTGTTCTACGGAAGTGCAATTGCATATTTAAGAATACTGTGTGCTTCAAGTATTTTGTGTAGCTGTTGCTCTGCTTGTAGTGGGGACATCATGCCTGAGGAAAGAAATGAGCTACTCTTACAGTTACACATAATCACTGTAGTGTGGATTGTAGAGGAGAATTTGGCCCAAATTTCACCTCAGGCTTGGTGCACATGGGTAATTCTCTCTGTATTAATCTTTCTTGTGTTGCCTCCCACACAGAGAGAGAAGAGAAAAGGAGCTGCATGAGGCCTACAAGAATGCCAGGTCACGTGAGGAGGCAGAGAGCATACTCCAACAATACATTGAAAGGTTCACCATTAGCGAAGCTGTCCTTGAACGCTTGGAGATGCCAAAAATTCTGGAAAGAAGCCATTCGGTGGAGCCAAATTCATCATCACCACTGAAGGACCCAAATCCTATGAGATACTTACGGCAACAATCACTGCCTCCTCCAAAATACACTGCCACGATCGAAGCAACCATTGTTCCCATCAGTGAATCGGAAGCCAGTGTTTCAACAGGCCAAACATCTCCAAGCAAAACTGTTGTCTCCAAGGCTGTGCCTATGCTGACACCCAAGCCTTACGCACAACCCAAAAACACACAACAGGTCTTGAAAACATTTAAGGTAAGATGCCTTGCACTGGTCAAAATCAATTAAATGTCAAAGGAACAACAACATATACGTCACGTGAATTCATAAATGTGAAAGGCAATTTAGGATTAAGGCATATGGGAAGCAACATAGCCATACATTACAAAATTCATCATTTTGTTTTTTTTGTGGTGAGAGAAAAACGAATGGGGGGGTGTTGTCAGCTTTGCCTATTATTAAGGTTGCCTCACACTTGCATTATAAGACCCTGTATTCAGTTGCTTATAACTTTGTGAATCTTTAATCACTGAGACTGAAATTTTCCATGCCAGTTGTGTGCCTCAGGCTGAATTTTTTACCTCACTCTATTCAAACCCTGCTCTGAAGACAAACATATTAATTTTCTTATAAGCTTTTTTATGGCTTTTCTGTGGTGCTGTACTGTCTGTGTGCTTCATGAATATTAATGGATTTATTTTCACAACACCTTGTTGAGAAGGGGTATTATTATCCCCATTTTACAGATGGGGAACTGAGGCACAGAGAAATTTAAGGTAAAATATTCATTAATTCTGAGTGCCCAAGGTGAGATGCTGAGGACCTGATTTTTCAGAGTTCTTCAAATTATAGAGCACTTTAAACATTCAAAACACAGCTCCCATTGACTTCAGTTGCAACTGTGTGGGGGCAGCACTTCTGCAAATCAGACTCGAGGGTTTCAAGTCAGACACCCAGAAAATGAGGAACACACAATGAGTGACCACTTGTGAAATGTCTGGTTTAAGTGACTTGCCCAGCATTACAGAGAAACTCTGTGGCAGTAGCAAGGACAGAATCCTGTTCTCCAGGGCAGCATTTACCTGAGTGAACCATAATGATTTATAATGGCTGGTGATTAGAATATAAAGCATTCTCCTACATAAGTTTTAAATTAACAAATGGAAAAAGAAAGAGACCTTAAAATACCATTGAATGAGATCATCAATGCACAATTAAGGTTTTCTCCCCTAAACCGTGATCCACCCTCCTACTCTAATCCTAAATTAATTCCCTATAAATAAACAAAAATAAAAATAGTTCCTATCCCCCTTAATACACATGAGGTGTAATATGCTATCCAAGCAACCCCTTACCCTAAATTAGCATATTTCTTCCTTTCCTCTTCTTGCATGATGTCAGCTACCCTGGTGCTTGTCTTGTTGTACTCAGAATCCATTGTAATTTCCTTGGAACAGAGATTGTGTCTTTACTTCATGTATAAAGCAAAATACATTTCTATTATGCTAGATTAATATTTTATATCTTGAAATATATTTTTCTGGTGTTCACTGCCAGAGGGTTCATGTTGATTTGCTGAAATATAAAACTAGTAACTCAATTTTTCCTCAGTTGACTTGATCAGCCTCTTGAAGTTTGAATTTTACAGCTGTTATTGCATGACCCATGGATCTTTCTCTGGCTTCTGATCCTGACTATTTTAAAAAATTCATAGAATGAAAATAAAGGGAAGAAGCAGGTATATATGGACAAACTGAAGAGAACATGCGTAGTCTCCTCAGAGCTTAGCTGCTTACTTTATGCGGGACAGTGTGATCTATTTCAGTAAGAATTATCCAAAAAAGAATTGTTATACAATTGCTTTACCCTGTTTAAATTAAAACACTGATATATTTATGATGCTTTGCCATGATGACAGTGTGTTGACTAGCTCCAGATCAGGAGGAGGGGAATATGTTTGTTTAACTCTGCAACCAGGGCATCTGTTCTGATCATTCAAACATTTGCTTTCCCTCCCTGTGTAAATAGAGAAATGTTTTAGTCTAAACAGAGACATGAAAATGGATGGCTTAACTAGCCAGTATTTTTTCTGGCTTTTTTATTTTTAAAAGCTTTCATGACCTGTCTAGTAGATAATACAACAAAATCCCAGAGGACTTGTGGGTTCAAGACCTGCCAACATTTGTATTCAGAATTAAACTGTAATATTGACTTGGGCAGACGATGGAAGTGGTAGGAGAGGTTGTCTTTTTTTATTGCATCATGATAACATTTGACATATACACTAAAATCTGCTTTTCACCATTTAAGGTCATTTTTTGTAAGGTGCTAAGCACCTTCAACTCTCATTACTTTCCCTGGGAGTTGAGGGCACTGAGCATCTCACAAAAAATACCCACTCCCTGGCAGCGTTGGACCTTTAATGAATTTCCCTCACATACAGAGCAGAGCCTTGACTGATCACACAAACAGGAAAGGTCAGCAGAAAGTGCAGTTTGCTCTTGGTCCACAGTTGGTTGTGTATTCCAAATTGAGTTGCTATCCAGGAGGGTTCTACCCAGACTGTTGACTCAAAAAAGTAAACCAAGGGTAGCTGAATGGAGAAAGATTGAGAGGTGAGGGGAAACTGTATGCCACTTTAAATGTTTCAGTGTATTGAAAAGACCTGTTCCCTGTCCTTCATGTTCTTTGCATCAATTTTGAATAGTACTCTAAAGCATAATGTTCCAAGGAATGGCTTGCATCTGAATTTGTACTTAAATTTTTATGTATATAGTACTTGTAGATTAGCCATCTCAAAACATTTCACATGGCCCATTTACCCATCTCTTATGTGGCATTGATCTGTGTAATCTCTTTGCCAGCAGTAATAGCCTTTGTTGCCCAGAAGTCTAATTTTTCCTCAAACGCCTTTTCACTTTCTTCCCAGGATGCTCCTTATTCATGGATGGAGCTCCCTTTAAAAAAATCTGCAAAACCACTACATTATCCTCCTTCAAATCTCTCCTTAAAACTCAATTTGCCTTCATGCCTGCAAAACACTCAACTATAGCTAAGCAGCTGATGTGCTGTGACTGCTCCTTAATACGCTGATCATAACATCAACTCACTGTTACCTTGCACTTTCCCTGTCTACTGTATCCATCTGTTGTCTCATCATACTTAGCTTGTAAGTTCTGTAGGGCAGAGACCTTCACTATATGTACAGTGACTTACACAGTGGGGCCCTGATCCTGACTGGACCCTTTAGGGTACTACCCTAATTCAAAATCTAATAGTGATATTAATAAATGTGAACTTTTGTTTTTAAAAAGTCATGAACTAAAGGAAATTCAGTGACATGATCAAGCTAAAGAAGATGCAGTTAAAACTAGCTTGATCCCGAATTCATTACTCCTCAGTGTAGGGTTATGAATGCTGGGAAAAGGGACCAAGATAGCTTGAACTGTGACTTCTTTGCCTTGAGAATGGAAATAGCTAACTCTCTTTTCTGATGTGTATTTTTAATAGCTATTGTCTGTTTGACATCTAGTGAGGAAAGCCTAGTGACATATCTCCTTTCTTCTCTGGAGAGCAGAGGGGAAGCCCTCTCTGGTCCTCCCTCCCCCCCTCCCCCCGCCTATTGGGACTTTGTTTCCAAACCCTTGTTTGATGGGGGGTGGGGAGGGGCTGACTTCAGGCTTGCTCCCTTATGAGTAGTAGGGCAAAGGAATACTCAGCTGAGTTCTGCTGCTTTTGACCTTTTAAACATAAAGCTACTGTGCTCCAGAGTGCACAGTCCACCTAATATTAAGATGAGACTGGCTGATTCCATAGCAGTTCACTGGTATAGTTTGTAGATGCTTGAGCATTCTTGCCTCTCTGTGATGCTCTGCATAATAAAGGATTCAATATAGGTATCCTTTAAAGTTGGTGCACTATCTTGAAAATGTACTGTGAAGACATATTTCCAAGTCATCCTCTTCGTTTAGAACTCTGCCTAAAATTTGCAGTTTACTGTGGATTTTTAATTATTTCATCACTTATGAATTATGATCGACTGAGGTCTTGAGGGTCACACCTCATTAGTTTCTCTCTCTCTCTCTCTCTCTCTTCTTTTGCTTTTATTGAAGCTTCCCCATCCCTAATATTCCCTGATTTTTCCTACTGACTAAGCGACCACGCTGATTTTGTCCTCTTTAAAAAAACAACACTTTTTAGGTTAATGACCACAGAAGTGTATTTACAACTTATGGGGGAGAAAAAATTTATCTTCTCCTCCTGGATTTCCTAGTGATCCTATCTCCTGAGTGTCTGTATTTTTACTGTAAACTCTTCAGGACAGGGACTGTCTTTCATTGTGTGCTAAACCATTGTTAGTATTGTATAGATTCTTTATTATTTTATTAATGAAAAATACATGCCACCTTGATCTTAGAATCATAGAATATCAGGGTTGGAAGGGACCTCAGGAGGTCATCTAGTCCAACCCCCTGCTCAAAGCAGGACCAATCCCCAACTAAATCATCCCAGCCAGGGCTTTGTCAAGCCTGACCTTAAAAACTTCTAAGGAAGGAGATTCCACCACCTCCCTAGATAATGAATTCCAGTGCTTTATCACCCTCCTAATGAAAAAGTTTTTTCTAATATCCAACCTAAACCTCCCCCACTGCAACTTGAGACCATTACTCCTCGTTCTGTCATCTTCTGCACTGAGAACAGTCTAGATCCATCCTCTTTGGAACCCCCTTTCAGGAAGTTGAAAGCAGCTATCAAATCCCCCCTCATTCTTTTCTTCTGCAGACTAAACAATCCCAGTTCCCTCAGCCTCTCCTTATAAGTCATGTATTCCAGTCCCCTAATCATTTTTGTTGCCCTCTGCTGGACGCTTTCCAATTTTTCCACATCCTTCTTGTAGTATGGGGCCCAAAACTGGAGACACTACTCCAGATGAGGCCTCACCAATGTTGAATAGAGGGGAATGATCACGTCCCTCGATCTGCTGGCAATGCCCCTACGTATACAGCTCAAAATGCCGTTACTCTTCTTGGCAACAAGGGCACACTGTTGTTATATCCAGCTTCTCGTCCACTGTAACCCCTAGGTCCTTTTCTGCAGTACTGCTGTCTAGCCATTTGGTTCCTTGTCTGTAGCGGTGCATGGGATTCTTCCATCCTAAGTGCAGGACTCCCCACTTGTCCCTTGTTGAACCTCATCAGATTTCTTTTGGCCCATTCCTCTAATTTGTTTAGGTCCCTCTGTATCCTATCCCTACCCTCCAGCATATCTACCACTCCTCCCAGTTTAGTGTCATCTGCAAACTTGCTGAGGGTGCAATCCACACCATCCGCCAGATCATTAATGAAGATATTGAACAATATTGAAGATATTGATATCTTCTGTGTTATTTCCTCAGAGTATTTATTTATTGTTCTGCAGGTAGATGGAAAAGTCTGTATGAATGGCGAAACCTTCAATGGACTTGAAGAGAAGGATAAAGAATGTACAACAGTGATATTTGCTCCTTCACTAAGAAGATCTCCAAAGTTTGAAGGGGTCACAGAGGATGGATCTCTGGTGGAACTGAAACAGGACACCACTAGCATTGAGCTCAGTTTAAAGAGGCCTGCCACTCACACTGTGCACAGAGAGCTGACAGTAAGAATAAAACAAACTCATCAGCTGTGTCTTCTTTGCATATTTTCTTTTGCATAATGGATTTAACCACTAGCTAATGGAAAGCCAAGGGGCTAAATTTGTTTTAATTCCAGGATCTGCCCAGGTCAGAAGCATTTATACTTCTTAAAATTTAGTGTTTCTGCTTTAGGAAGGTAAAGGAACTTTGCAGTTGGCTTTTGGTTTTGTAGACCATGCAACTGATAAGCGTGCTTTAAATCTGCTGGCATGTTTCATTATGTCCCATTAAGAGTGTGACTGTCTGTCCCAGCTATTGTGCAAATTTATTCAGCTCTTCTACTGATGTTAGCTGATTAGATCAGCAACATAATTAGAGTGTGTGAGCCACTATAATTAGTTGCAGTTCTCCAGATTCAAACAAGAGGATGTTAATGTTTGGTAATTTTTGCATTCAGATCGTCTCTATTCCTTTATCAAAAAGGGGATAAATTATTGAAATACATTGGGTCAGTTTGCTTCCCAACCACCTAAACAAAGAGACCAATTGTAACTTTTCATCTCTCTTGCTATTTTGAGGGACAGGGCAGAAAACAATGGGAGCATATCACAGCAGGTCTCTAGGTGCTGCACAATGTAAAAATAAATAAATAAAGCAAGGACTATCCTACATGAAAAGCACCAAAAATGAGTGTAAACAAATTGGGGGTTGGGAGAATCTGACCTTTCTCACTATGTACCAAAGATACAAAATCAAGAACACCACAAAAATAACAAAAGGTAGGAATGGTGCTGTGCTACTTTTTCCTAAACTTCGTGGTATTGGCCAGACCCGCTATGCTGGGGATGGGGTTTTGATTCATCCCAGCTTCCTGGGATAGGAAAGCCTGCTTCATCCCTGGCTTGCATTCTTGGCAATGGACCCTCTTCTCTTAGTGCTGGTTCTGAACCCAACCATGAGGTCAGGAACAAGTGTGGGAAACCAGATTATGTCAGGAGAATAGACCTGGGATTGTCAGAAGGAGCTGGTTTGGAGCCAAGAGTGGGTGATAACAGAAAGGCTGGCTGGTGGCAGTGTGAAAGTTGGTTGGGGAGTGATAATGAATTGGACCTACCTGGGGATGAGGATTACCACTATCCTAGAGAGGTTGAGGTGAGAATGTTTGATAGATACAGAGGCCTCATCTTCTAGGAGGGAGCAGCAGCTGAAAGGGAGTTAAAGGTATAATTATAGTCAGAAGAGTGATTATGTGAATAATGGCACCTACTCCTGTTAGCACTGCAAGACCATATAGCTATGGAAGAGTAAGCTGGTTACTATTCTGCCTTAGTCTTCACCTCCTACAGCGATGAAGGTGATATCATAGAAGTGTCTAAATTGATATAGCTTGAAATTTTCTGTCTATCCAGTTTCTGTTTGCAGAATTGTATTGCCAGCGGTAGTGATGGTATAGAAGGAATACAGCTTGAATTTTCAGATACCAGGTTGAGTTTGCAGCACTGACATTTACAAAACAACCTTTTGGTTTGTAAATTGAGTAAACATATGAGTCTTTGGAACAGAATAAATATGCACTCACACAATGCCATTTTTAGAGTTTCTTCTCACTAAAGTTTTTGTAATTCCACATTCATGATTGAATCAGCAATGTAATTAGATGGTATAAACCATTATAATTAGTCTTAGCTTTGCAGCTTCAAAAAAATAATGTTAGTATTCTGGTGTGTTGTGTGGTGTTTGGCATTTTTAGTTTTCAGAAATTCCGTGCTCCATTGCACAGCTATAATTGTAATAGGTAATTTAGATGCAGTGGGGTGTAATGAATAGATTGACATCAGAAATGATCTATCAATTATAACAAGAACACCAGGTCTGTGTGTAGCACAGTGGTAAATTAAGGTGTAAAATCACTGTCTTAATAGTCTAAGGAACAGCTGAGAGGTATGAGGTCTGCTCTTTCAAGATTATGCAGCTTGGTTATCCTTGTCCAAGAGAGAAGTATCTTCAGTCAGGGTTTGCATACAGATGGCTTTAGTTTTAATTTGCTTCCTTGTCTTGCTAACTTTGGACCAGACTGAAATGGTACTTCTCATTTTTGTATTGCAGATTCGCTGAAAAAGAGTCAAGAGGGAGAGAGCAGACCTTTAGAATTTCTTATGGCCAGTGAAGCTAGTAGATGAAGGGGAAGGGAGCTATAGAGAATTACCAAAATGGCCTTCAAGATAAAAATTCACTCCTAAATAATGACATGATACATTATAATCCATTGCCACATAGAAACAAATGAAAATAAAATATTATAAGAGCAGAATCTACTAGTTTCACAATTCTTAAGGTTGAGGAAACTCTTCTGAAAGGAGAATCTCTTTTAAGGGACTACTAACACCATGAAAAAACTTCCTTCTGGTCTGAAACTTGACTGAAAAGATTTAATTCTGCTATGGTTGGCTTTTTATATAGCTTTAACAATTTGATTTAGCAGTTTATGAATCAGAAGGTTTACAAAAAAGTGTGGCAATTTCTGTTTTTGTTTTGGATTTTGCCTGCTCAGTTGCAATAACTAAAACTTTTGAGATGATATTGCCAAGTTGTAATTAAATCAATTTTCTTATTGTCCAGAAAAATGCACTTTTAAAAGAACTGCTTGTCTACTACGCTTTATAGAGCGGGAAGAAACTAGAGAGAAAATAATAAAACTTAACACTTGCATATTACTTCCCATTTTCAAAGTGCTTTATAAACTTTAATTTATTCAAATAAAACTTTTGTATGATAAATTATCTTCATTGTATGAGTGAGACTATTGAGGTTGAAGAAGTTAAATGGCTTAACTAAAATATCAGAAGGTGGCAGTGTAAAAACCTGGATTAGAATTTGGATTTTTTTTTTTTGGCTTTAATCCTATGTTTAGACAATTAGATTATGTTTTCCTCTTTTAAATCACAACTGTCTAGGAAAGGGACCTGGAGGAAAGGAGGAAACGTTTAATGAGACCTGATCTGAAGGAGAGACAGTGTGTGGCAACTGCAGAGGAAATAAATAAGATGTTTTGATAGGTAACCTAGGGAATTTGGTTTTAAATGGAGGTAATAATGATTCCTCTGTACTAGGCCCTTATCAGACCTTATTTGGAATGTTCTCTGCATTATTAATCACTGATCTTAAAGAATGGTGTCCAAAGGTTAGAAAGTGGACAGAGCAAGGTAACAAGACTAGTTTGAGAATGTGGAGGGAATATATAGTGTGAGGAAAGGAAGTAAATAAATTGAACTTGGGGAAAAAAAGATGGCAGGAGACCTGTTTGTTATTTAGGGTTGGGGAAACAGAGGGCTTACGTTTACATGTTCTAATCCTACTATACATCTTTCATAATCCAAATATTTCTTTGTTCCTGTTTCCATGGCTACCAGGACTGGAATAAGGCATGAGCATGACAGGCCTGTTCCTAGGACCTTAGCTTCTGGAGTCATGTGATCACATCAGAATCTCATCTTTCCTATGACTTTCCCCCCACCCACCCTGCCATCCTCTTGGTCTTGGAGAAAAGTTTGAAAACATGAACCAAGTGTAAATCAATGCAATGATGTCTGCCTGAGTCTGCAGACAGCCTGAAATAACAGCCCCTAAGAGGGGTGAACTTCCCCATGCATCTCAATTGGGAGTTAATTATACGCAAATTAGTATGGCGTGGTGGTAGCCTCCTACATCATGCCAGCAAAGGACTGTGGGTGAGTGGACAGAGAAGAGTCGAATATGCTTCACTTGTGCACCAAAGAGATATTGAAGCTGATGAGCTAAGTACTAAGTGTTATCCCCCTCTGCACTGTCTTCTCTGGAGAAAGAAGGGTCTTCTGCTGCTCCTGAAGGAAGGGGGGGTGTCCCTGCTGCTCTTCCTGGGGGGAAAAGAGGGTCCCATGCTGCAGTCTCTACCACCAGCACTTCAAGTAGACGGCAGGGCCACAGCGCAGGGATGGAGCCAAATGGAAACCCATGTCATCGTATTCCTAGGGCATAGATTGCCTTAATGTGGTCTGATTGACACTACCTGGTTGACTTACAGTGAACTGGAGTCACTAGCAAAAGGAGCTACTAGAAGTTTCTGACAGCACAGCTTGTGTATATGTAGAGGGAAGTGGCAAGGGGAATAGGATGGGAAATCAAAATGGTGTTAATAGAGATTGTCAAGATTTATATTTAAAATGAGTATAAAGCACAGGTGTTTTCATGGTGGAGAAGACTACGGACTGGATTTCTGTGATGAAGTAGTAACAAAGCATGGATCTGCAAGTATGTAGGCTCAAGGTTTTGTAAGACTCCTTTCTAGCTAATTAATGGCGGTTCTAGAATGCCAAGGCAGCATCTCACCCACTCCTACTCCTTGTAGAAGATGATCGGTGTGGTATATAGTTCCCAAAAATAAGGGGAGCCACTTTCTATGGGCCTGATTCAGCACAATATTACTTAATTTCTGCACTCTGGAAATGAATTGTGGTCCCCTTATTTGAAGTCTGGTCCTAATGCGCCTTGGAATACGGGGGGAAAGAGAGGCAGAAAAGTAGCCAAGAGGAGGTAGTGGACTGGGGAAAAAGAGAATTCTTTCCTGGGGAAAAATTTCAAGTATATAAAATCAAACATATTTTTTTAAGCATTGAAATTATTCCATTCACTTGCCTTTCACTGATTTTTTTGTTTTGGGGTTGGGTTTTTTTTGGTTTTGCTTTTACTTTCAGTCAAGTGAGTTAGGGCTTTTGGTCTATTTCTGCCACTCCCCAAGCTTTGAATAAGGCAGCATTATTTTTCTGGAGGCAGCGCTTCTGTCTGCCAACAATAGATGCTGTTTCTAGGGGGATGGGTTTTCTCTCATCATCTTACTTTCCCAAGGTCCTTGTTGACTTTTCTCTCAATTGTCAGTTTCAGTCACCTCCTCTGCTTACGTTTTTTGTTATGTTCCGTGTGAGTTTTGGCCTCTTTTCCTCTTTTCCCTTCTTATTATTGGTCCCCTGGTGTTTTGCGTTCACTTGTCAAATAGACTAGTCCTGTCTTCTCTTTGCCTGGCTTGTTTTCCTTTGATGCTCCATAGTGTTGTGCTAAAGCAGATCAGGTGGCCCAAAGCATCATTTACAATAGAGGAAGATGCTCTGCATTCAGTATGCTGCTTTCTTGCCCAAACATGCAGAAGAGTTTAGTCAAGCTTCACCATATCATAGACCAATACAATCTTGTCTTTGTGGGTTTTTAGAGGCATGGATGGTCCCTTTATGAGCTTTCCAGTCATGTCCTAGCTCAGATCCAGGCATCGTTCCAACAAAATAATGGAGAGGGAAAAAGAGAGACATATGCGGTACTGGTAACAACCTGCAATGGGAGATTCATTTGGGGGTGTACGTGGCCACTGTCTAGACTATTTTGTAGATGCAGAAAATTACAGCACCAGTCCTGGCAGCCATTGGAAAGGAATGGATCTCCCCCACCAGAAGTATAGTAGAGAGAAATATTTCTAAGCATGTCTGTCTGCTTGTGTCTGGTATATATGTGGAATTGTTAAGTAGATCTCTATTCCTTAAACCTGAACACATCTTTCTCCAGTTAGTATTGAAAGGGCTGGTAATTCCGTAGTCTAGTTATTCAGCAAGCTGATATCTTTATTAGCCTGTGATCCAGCTGAAGATCTTAAAATGCTCTCTGAACATGAATAGAGTAAGCCTAAAAACACTCCTGTGAGGAATAGTATGTGCGGCATATCTCTAATTTACAGCTGGAGAAACTGAAGCAGAGGCCCAAAGATTAACTAGCCCAAGATAACACGGTGTGTCAGTGGCAATGCCAGGAACAGAACCAGGATCGCCTGTTTCCAAGTCCCAGGCTTTAGCTGTTATTAGATTAAGGTTCCTCTCCATTATTAATGGTAAATCCTCACACACAATGAGAATTGTAGCCTTAGTTCTTAAAATTAAAAATTAGAGAAGGCCCAAAAATACCATTTTTAATTTTAAAATTATATTTATATGGATTTTAATGAAATGAGATTAATCTGTCTGTAAGTAACATCATTGTCTTTAAACTGCCCTCTTTTATGGCTATCTAAGAATGGTTAACTTGCATGTAGCTCTATTTGAGGTTGTGAAGTGAAGAGGTAGAAAAAAATTCCAGATTTAAATAGCAAACTAAAAAGAAATTTACCGCCACTGCCATAGGTATTCTGTTAGTTTCCCCTCCCTGTTTGCGTGGCACAACTCCTTTTCTTTTTGCGAATACAGACTAACACGGCTGTTACTCTGAAACAAAAGGAACAGGAGTACTTGTGGCACCTTAGAGACTAACAACTTTATTTGAGCATAAGCTTTCATGGGCTACAGCCCACTTCATCGGATGCATAGAATGGAATATATAGTAAGAAGATATTTATACATACAGAGAACATGAAAAGGTGGAAGTACCCATACCAATTGTAAGAGGCTAATTAATTAAGAGGAGCTATTATCAGCAGGGGGAAAAAAACTTTTGAAGTGATCATCAAGATGGCCCATTTCTGACATTTGACACAAAGGTGTGAGGATACTTAACATGGGGAAATAGATTCAATTAGTGTAATGACCGAGCCATTCCCAGTCTCTGTTTGAACCTAAGTTAATGGTATCTAGTTTGCATATTAATTCAAGTTCAGCAGCGTCTCCTTGGAGTCTGTTTTTGAAGCTTTTCTGTTGCAAAATTGCCACCTTTCAGTCTGTCACTGAGTGATTGGAGAAGTTGAAGTGTTCTCCTGCTGGTTTTTGAAAGTTATGATTCCTAATTTCAGATTTGTGTCTGTTTATTCTTTTGCGTAGAGACTGTCCAGTTTGGCCAATGTACATGGAAGAGGGGTATTGCTGACACATGGTGGCATATATCACATTGGTAAATGTGCAGGTGAACGAGCCGCTGATGGCGTGGGCTAATGTGATTAGGTCCTATGATGGTGTCACTTGAATAGATATGTGGACAGAGTTGGCATCGGGCTTTGTTGCAAGGATAGGTTCCTGGGTTAGTTATTTTGGTGTGTGGTTGCTGGTGAGTATTTGCTTCAGGTTGGGGGACTGTCTGTAAGCGAGGACTAGTCTGTCTCCCAAGATCTGTGAGAGTGAAGGATCATCTTTCAGGATAGGTTGTAGATCTTTGATAATGCGCTGGAGGGGTTTCAGTTGGGGGCTGAAGGTGACAGCTAGTGGCGTTCTGTTATTTTCTTTGTTGGGCCTGAAAGTAGTAGGTGACTTCTGGGTACTCTTCTGGCTTTGTCAGTCTCTTTTTTTCACTTCAGCAGGTGGGTATTGTAGTTTTAAGAATGCTTGATAGAGATCTTGTAGGTGTTTGTCTCTGTCTGAGGGATTGGAGCAAATGTGGTTGTATCTTAGAGCTTGGCTGTAAACAATGGATCGTGTGGTGTGTCCTGGATGGAAGCTGGAGGTATGTAGGTAAGTATAACGGTCAGTAGGTTTCTGGTATAGAGTGGTGTTTACGTGACCATCGTTTATTAGCACAGTAGTGTCTAGGAAATGGACTGTTTGTGTGGACTGGTCTTGGCTGAGGTTCATGGTGGGATGGAAATTGTGGAAATCATGGTGGAATTCCTCAAGGGCTTCTTTTCCATGGGTCCAGATGATGAAGATGTCATTAACGTAGCACAAGTAGAGTAGGGGCATTAGGGGACGAGAGCTGAGGAAGCGTTGTTCTATGTCAGCCATAAAATGTTGGCAAACTGTGGGGCCACGCAGGTACCCATAGCAGTGCCGCTGATTTGAAGGTATACATTGTCCCCAAATGCGAAATAGTTGTAGGTGAGGACAAAATCACAAAGTTCAGCCACCAGGTTTGCCGTGGCATCATCGGGGATACTGTTCCTGACGGCTAGTAGTCCATCTTTGTGTGGAATGTTGGTATAGAGGGCTTCTACATCCATAGTGGCCAGGATGGTGTTTTCTGGAAGATCACTGATGGATTGTAGTTTCTTCAGGAAGTCAGTGGTGTCTCGAAGATAGCTGGGAGTGCTGGTCGCGTAGGAAACAGTTTTTCCATCCAAGTAACACTCATTCTCTCTTTATGAAAATGAAATTGTTGAGCTCAGATTAAGGAGATATGGTGGATTATTAGACTAACTGCTGGAGAATAGAGTTGAATTCTGACTTATACAGATGTGGGGATAGGATGGGACCACAAATCCTCTTTGTGACTCATCATGAAAAGCACATGCAGAATTTGCACAACTCTGCAGAACTGACAGTTATCATGCAAATCACATATCTCCAGCTGATGGTGTCCCCTAAGATTATTCTGTGTGATTTGGAAGAAGAAATGCCTATGTTTGGGTTTCCTTGGTGGTTTCCCATCCAGTGACTGATCCTAGGTGGTAATTTCTGACTTGATTAGAGTGCTGGGTGGCTGCAAGTAAAAGAGGCTCAGGATTTAGAAAAGCAGGGATGTCACAGCAGTGTTACAGCAATGGTGCTGAACTGTCATGGCATGCAAGGCACCTACCTATGTTAGACCCTGCTCATGTCATTGTTTCCTGCTCAATTTCATTAATACTATGAAAGCTTTGTTTTGATTAAAATACTGCAATGTATGTATTTTAAGGATGTGCTTTTAAGGTTTGACAAAGCTGTCAGAATTCCATTTGGAACATAATTCTATGTTTAAAACTGCAGTCATAGTAGGATAAAAGCATTTGAGCTAATACTAGCTTTATTGCTATTGAGATCCACTGCAGCTAACTCATTTAGAGTTCAATTTTCAGTAAAACCCGTTGCTTTTTAATACTCCTGGATATTTCTTTAGAATATCTCTGCATTCTTGGTGGCTCCAGCTAGCTTGATTTGCTGCATTTCATTAAATTTGCAATATTGGTATTTTAATTGCCATTGTGCACTAGCAGGAGTAAGTTAATATGTAGTTTGAGTTAATTTATATTAGGAATAAATAAAACTGTACTGTAACTTTTTTTGGTTTTAGATTCTCCCAGTAGCTTAGTCAACTTCCTACGTTTGGTTATGTAAACTCTAGTGGATTCATATGTTTTTCACTCTCTTACAAACAAATGTTTCTGCTATGGGGACAAGTGATATGGTTAGTTGTTCTGACCAATATGGCCACAGATAAAAGTATACATGGGTTGAAATCCTGTTTAGCCAGATAGTAGTCCTGTCTGTCACAAGGAGAAAATGAATTAGTTTATTTTAGTCACTAATGGACATTTATTAACCAGTTGCTCAATTCTCTTCATGAAATGTATGACTTGGTTAAGCAGGACTAAGGAGTTGGCTAGCTCATACTATGACTGGCTCATTCACAACTGCAAATTAAGCTAAAATATAAAATAGCTTTCCAGCCTCATCCAGAACTTTTTAACTCAAGGGTGACTAACTTTAACTACTGTGCTGTTTTAACTACTGTTTAACTATATGTACATGCAGACATAGTGTAAAAACCTTATTACTTGCTGAATGAATTCACCTGCCTTCGAGAACTCTGCTGGAACAGAATCATCATTCCAATGCACAGGTAGGGTGCAGAGATGCAGCATGCCCCAGCTACAGTGGATAGTGGAGTCAGCCCCTCTATGCCTCCTCTGGGAGGGGTTTTTTGTCACTGGCTTGGAATAAATACTTGCCCAGTGGCCTCTCTTCGTGTGCATCTACAGTGACTCCTTCCTGTGCTGGCCTATTCAGGGCCTGCTTTGAGGCCATCCTGCATGGCAATTTTGCCAGCCCACACTTGACTAAAGTTGTGTGTAAGTGGTGCAGAGAGCATTGCATAGATGGTACCTATTGAAAGATAAATGAAAACCATGTCTTTCTTGAGAGCTAGTTATAAATTTTCACATTCAGGTCAAAATACACTGTATAGAATACTACTTTAGATACAGTGGAATATATTGGCGTATTTTAAGATTGCTTCAGTTTCATACCTAGTGACAACATGGAATGGCTTATGATAAAAATGTTTGTCATATGTATGAAATATGGCATAATATACAGCATAAAGGGAGGGACATTAATTGTGTTAATGATTCAAGAATTTCTAATACAAGATGCAATGTCCATGTGAAAAAAATACAGTAACATAATAGTGAAATACCTTAAATTATTTAGCATCATACAGAGTGTCAGAAATACAGGGTTTCTTTCCATTGAACTCGACTAGTAGTATGTATATTTTTTTTCTAAAACATCTTTCAATTTGCAGTATTATTTAGCTTGATGTTGCAGATATTTCATTGTTCAGCATCTGAAGAGAATTAAGTCTCACAAGCATGAACAGACGACATCAGCCGAACACCATTACAAAAGTTAGTTTCTCTGCACCACATAGTTCTTTTCTCCATTTTTAAAGCGTTGCAATAAATAGTGTCCTTGACAATACCATCGCTCAGAATGACGAAATCTTCTCTGTCACCAGTTCAATCTGTTTCTTACTTGAATGCAAAGATTATAGGTGGAACTGGCAATGACTCTTATAGTTATGGTTGTCTAACACTTTCCATAAGAATACCGTTTTCAGCTGTTTATAACTTTTCCAAAGTTTAACCGTTCACATTGAAATTTTCCATGCTGGGTGCCTGCTTCAGGCTGAAATTATTTTGCAAAGCTTCAGTTAAAGCAGTTCAGCAGTTCCCAAGAGTGAGGCTAGAGGAAAAATATATTCTTTTAATATTAGCAAAACAATTTTAACAAGAGAACCGCATGTTTTGGAGCACAGGGGTTGTGCTCGGGTCAGAGGTGGCCTGTTGCTTTCCCCATGAAAATCCATCCAAATTTGCCAAGTTATAAACTGCTGAAAATTGCTGTTCCCATATGCTCATAGAGGTTTGTTAGAGGCTGGCAGCAAAATTCTCCAAATACTTTCTCCACAGAGCATGCTCCACTCCCACAGAGTTGACTGAGCATGCTGTAGCATTGGGCTGAGGATGGGCTTTTCCTTCCATTGCTCTTCCTTGCTGCTATGATGCTAGGAGCCAGAACTAAGAGCAAAGGAGACCCCGGCACACAGGCATGGTGGAGAAGGAGAAAGTTTCCTGCCTCAAATGCAAAGGGTTCAGGGACAGGCTTGGGGGGAGTGAAATGTGAAGGGTGAAAACATGCTGGAGACAGGAACGCAGGGGGAACAGGCTGGAGAAAGTGCATACTGGTGCATGGTGGCAAAAAGTGTGTAAGCTGCACAACCTGAAATAGACTCATGATTCCTGAGTCCCAGCACTACTCATCTGTATGCAAATATCTGTGAAACCCACTGGCAAAATGTGTCCTCATCCTACCCTCCGAGTGATTGGTCCACATAGAAGATAACAGTCTACTACTGCCAGATATTCCGTTAGCTCAAGTGGGAGAGACCTCTGTGGTGGATCTAAAGCTTTCACTCTGCGGATGCAGGAATCAGTGGCCCTGGACTCATAGGGATTCTCTGGGCTCTGCCAACTAGGCATAGCTTTTGTGAGGGAGGAGAGATGCAAACTCTGCTCCATAAGAGCACAATGTAGGGGGATCTTTGAGAGGGAATCTCATGAGGTTTCCTCTTGTGGATTTTGACTGGGAATGGGGAAAAATCTGGGTTCATAATAGACCAATAATCTTGTAAAGTACGTTTCTAAAAAGAGCATCTTATCTTTTTGTTCTACGGAATATCTCTATTTATTCTTTCTTACATACTAGAAATATTGCACAGATGTATAATTGATATATTGCAGTTTTTCTTGCCCCATGTAGTGGGGAAATTAAATATATTTATAGATAAAGTGGAAGCATGTTAAATAATGTAGCTGTGTCATTGTCGTTCTTTTGACGGTTTGGGTTTGTTCCTGCAATGAGATTTGCCCTAGTTTAGGAAGTTGGCTTTTGCAGTAATTAGGATTACTGGTTTGATATGGTCTTATCATATTTGTCAATCCTCTCTTAATAATGTGCCAAGTGCTTCATGCCTTTTGATGATAACCATGGGAAGTTCCATTTAGACAAACACAGTATTTGTGCAGCGTTAGGATAAGGGAAATACTTCATTTGTTTTGCCAATTTTTGTACCTAGAGAGTTTTGCAGATTCATTAATAAATTCATCAGATGAGCTACAGGTTATTTCATGGAGTCGAATGTATAGTCCACTCCAACTAACTCAGCTCTAGATATTTTCCATTTTTTTGTTTTTTACAGACTGCTCCAAGGCCATTATCAACAGTAGTGGATGATAGTGAGCATTTAGAAGATATGTGGTTAGCAGAAGAAATGAAGGCTAAGTAACTCAAAAATAGTCCATGCTGTTCATAAACTCACTCACTCAGTGCTTTGCCCCTGTTGGGCTCAATTCAAATGCATTACAAAGAGGAAGCCAGTACTACAAAATGGAAATGACTGAAACTGTATTTTTGCTCTAGGCGTTTTATTTCAATGAAATTGTTCTCTGCAGGCCTCCTTCACTGAAGAAGTTAAACCAGCCAACCAAAAAGATGAAACTGATGCTGGAAGGCCAGAAATGATGAATTTGGGGTTTGCTTCACCAGGTTTGTTGCTGCAAAACTGCTTTAGCCTGGTGATATTCTCCTACAAATCCATTGTGCTGTGGATTTTTCTCTTCCTCCCTTCTAAATGCTCAAGAAGAGTGCATTCACAGTGACATCTAGAGGTTTCATGAGAAAATGCTGAGCTATACAAAATGAAATGAAATGGTATAATTACATTGTTTTCAAATCTATCTGATGCCTATTATGTCCATTTTGTAACTTACATGTCTTTATATGAATAACTCTAGATTAAATGCAGCATGCCCAGAACGTACTAAAAGTAGAAACTAGTGATAATGCAATAATGGTTTTGGTTCAAGAAATGATATTTTTTGTACAGAGTTTTAGGCCAGAAGGGACTACTGTATCATCTAGTCTAACCTTCTGTAAATCACAAGCCACCAACACCACTTGCACACTAAACCCAACAACTGAAATGAGACCAAAGTATTATACCCCACAGGAGGTTATGCTATACATTGAAGGAAGGGGGGAAAATATATCAAGAGACAATTCAAGCCAGTCTTTCTACAGGTTCATAAATATATATGTATGGCATCAACAACATTGTGCTCACCCTTGACGTTCTATTTTAAGGCTTTTCATATGGTTCCTGGTCAGACCGTTGTAAAATTGACTTTGTCAACTAGTTGTAAAATTATGATGCTACTTTTCCCTAATAGCAATGTTGTCAAAAAGCAATTTACATTCCAACATATCTTTTGTTTACTGCTTATTCATAATAAGATCATGTTAACATATTTTTCAATTTCTAAAATGTGCCAATCACCATTTATCTTGGTGCAGGTGCATACTGAAATATCTACCTCATATTATTTGTAAATGACATACTTTCCTGTAATAAGAGTACAATTATACCCCTCCTATCCTTCAGGCAAAAGCATGACTAACCGTTGGAGCTTTTCACCACATCCTGAAGGTTAACCAATTTGAGCTCCATCATCTCAATGAAAGAAGCAGATTCTGCCCTCCACTGAGAACCCTCTGCCTCCAACTCCTAGCTGTTCAAATGCAGGGACTATTAGCAAGGACTCATAAGCTGATCTCAGATGCTTTGGTGGTGCACAGGGAGGGGAAAAAGAGAGCCTAGGCTTTCTGGTAGATAAATCCCAGTCAAGGTTAATATCAATATCTTGAATTGCACCTGGCAGCCAACGTAGCGCCTGCAGTGCATTAGTGTAAGGCACTAGAGATTGAACAATTGGAAGGCCAAATTCTGCACCAGTGGAAGTTTCCAAGTTGTTTCTGATGGTAGCCCAGTGAAGTTCATTGTATTAATGATCTAATCTGGAGGTAACAAAGGCTGAAGGTAACTGTGCCACGGTCCATATCTGAGAGAAATGGTCATACCAAGTGTAGGTGAAAAGAGTACTTTTGCCCCTCCCTTAAATCCCTTTGGACTTCAGGAGTAACTGGGGATCCAGAGGTATCCCCTAAATTGTGTACAATAGAACTTCAGAGTTATAAACAGATCAGCCAAATACATACCTCATTTGGAACTGGAAGTATACAATCAGGCAGCAGCAGAGACTAGGGGAAAAAAAAAAGGCAAATACAGTACAGTACTGTGTTTACTAAAAAAAGATTTGACAAGGTAAGGAAACAGTTTGTGTTTTGTTTAATTTAAATTAAGATGGTTAAAAGCACCATTTTTCTTCTGCACAGTAAAGTTTCAAATCTGTATTAAGCCAATGTTCAGTTGTAAACTTTTGAAAGAACAACCATGACATTTTGTTTAGAGTTATGAACATTTCAGAGTTACGAAACCTCCATTCCCAAAGTGTTCATAACTCTGTGGTTCTACTGTACCTTTCTGAAGGATGTACAACCTCCCCCTGCCATTCTGTATAGATCCTTTCCCCAAACAGCCAGCATCATCTCTGTTTTATGTGAACCGAGCCTCAGCCATCCATCTCTCTGTCTCGCCAGGCTCAGGCACTGGGAAAGCAAAGACAGTGCACTTTCTTGTTTTAGTGAAAAAACAGGTAAATCTGAGGTGCCATCCGCTATTGATAATGAGACAGTTTGAGCTGCAATATCCTCATTTGAGTACAGTCCCAATGTCTGTCTCTTTGAGAGAATAAGTTCTGCTTACTCTGAGGGATGTTTTCAGCACAGTTAATCAAATTTCCAACCCCATTCCAAAGTCTCAGTAAGGAAAGATCAGAGTTGCTTTTTATTTTATCCCTCTCTTTCCCCTTCCCTGACAAAAAGGCATTCTTAAAACTTTGCAATTCTTACATAGCTGGGATTTTTCTAATTTTTTTTATGTCATGCTGAAAAAAATATTTTTGATTCTTGTGTTGTGTGGATTAGGTGCAGAACAGAAACAATTCAAGACAACTGTTACTTGTGCCCGCCCTGCTGTGCCCAGCGTTGAGTTCCCTCTTAGCACCCATTCTGAAGAAGCAACTTCAAAAGATAAAGATCTGAAGAAATCTGAGACAGAACAACAGAAGGAAGCAGAGATCCTAGTTACACAGAAGGTAGTGTGATACAGAAGAGCATGGGAGGGGGAGAGAAAAGGACCTGCCATGCAAGTGCTTTCAGTGTTAATGATCTAGATTTTACTTTGCCTTATGTAATACTAACCTAGGAATTTCAAAGCAGCCTGTTAGTGAACAATCTTGAATCATTGTTTGAATCATAGTACAAAATTTTCCTCTTTCTTCCACATGGAAGAACTAAACTTTGGTATTCCTAGATGCACTAAACCAAAGGTCCAAGCTTGCAAATTGCTGCAAACATGGTATTTTCTTTTGCAAGCAGGCCAGTTAAAGTTAATGGGACTAATTATGATTTTGAACAGTGCACCCTATAAGAAGTGTTTTCAGACTCACAACTCAATTCAGTTGCAGCTTCCTGACTCTGCACCACCTGCCCCGAGCAGAAAAGTGGCTAGAGCAGACCAGAGAATCAGACCTGAAGTTCTTGTGTTTCTGTGTGTAAGGAAAGCAGAATACCTGAAGAATGTAAAAGAAAGACATTTGCCCTTAAAGCCTTCTTGAAATGTTCAGTGAGTGCATGTGGTTGAGACAGTGATTGTGTCTGACAAGATTCTGTTCTGAGGAAATGTATATCACTGCATATCTTTGGACTAGTAGCAGCCTTGGTATTTAGGGAAGTGCTAAAATCGCATGGGGGGCAGTAAACAATTAAAAAAAATCCAGAATTTAAATATTACAAAATTACACAAAAGTGATGTAAGTAGAAGTTTAGCATCATAAACTTGATTCCGAAAATATGTGAAAAAACGTCATATAGTGGAATTAGGACCTCATTAATTCTGTATGCTAGCATTTTATTCAGTCAGACATAGTGCTTTCTGGATGTTAATGCCTGTTCTTAAATAATTGGGTAGGTAGTGAAGTCAAGTGCTCCAGAACAAGAAGGGGTTATATTATTTCCATTTTTGAAGAAAGTACCTGAGACCAGCCAAGTTATTCTGCAGAACTCTGATCAACAAGGTAGGCAAAAGAAAACAGGAGTATTCTGTAGCATTGTAGAAATTTAACTGGGTAGTATTTAAACATTTGTTAGAAGGGTCAAAAGAAAAATAGCTGTCCTTTGACCTACAGTTCTTCAAGTAATGATCTCTATGCGTATTCCACTCAAGGTGCGCGTGTGCTCCATGTGTATGAGACTGGAATATTTTTCACTTGCAGTGTCCATTGGTCCCTGCCCCATGCCTTCTACTCCTCATGCTCCCAGCTGAAGGCATAAGGGGCAGTTCAGCCACTTTTCCAGTTTTTTTTTCTACTGCTCATGATCTGAGACTGCACTTCTTCAGCATCCGCAACTTTAGCTAGCATTTATTTTTTACTTGTAGATAATTGTGTATAGTTTTACCTGTCTTAGATAGTTCATTCAATAGCAAATGTAGTTTTAATATAGCCAGGGGCCCCCTGACACCCTCCTGGGGTGGCTACCATGCCCAAGCACTGCCCAGGATTCAAAATCTCTGTGATCTGCCCCTGGGCCTTCCCAATCCATGATGATCACGATATTTGTGTATATAGCCTCAGTGAAGCTCATAACCCTTTCAAGGGCAATGTGTGCTGGTCATTCCCTTGAACAACCCATCAATCCCATGAATTCAAGTTTAGAAAATTCCTGGTGGATTGTTCAATGACACCCCAGTCTGATCTTGGCTTTTCTGACCCCCACACTGTACACTGAGCTAGGGTGACCAGATGTCCCGATTTTATAAGGACAGTCCCGATATTCAGGGTTTTTTCTTGTATAGGGACCTATTACCTCCCAGCCCATGGTCCCGATTTTTAACACTTGCTATCTGGTCACCCTACATTGAGCAGAAGCACCAAAAAGTTCCTCTTTGAACATGGTTGCCCTGGGCTCCCGGGACTATGCTGGGAGCAGAGCGGAGGGCTCTTACAAACAAGGCAGACCTGAGGAGGGTAAGCAAACACTCTCACAAGAAATGTGAGAAATCCCCCTCTAAATGTTCATTCAGGAAGACCTCCTCTCCAACATCCTCAATGTCAGGTGAGACTCCATGCCCCAGTACTGGTGTGTTAGGGAGCACAGTATTGGTTCTGTGACACCGTCAACCAGCCAAGTCATAGTAAGACCACCAAGACTAATGGCACTGCCCATTGACACAAAGGCCTTGTACTACTCCAATGAATCTGGGATCAGTGTGGAAGTTTCATCAGCCTTATCAAGACAAGAGAAGTCAGCCCTGATAAACGCTCAGAAATCTTATGGGCACCTTCCCACTCCTACAGAAGAGAGACTATGTGGCCCAAGGACAGTGGCACCTTTTCTCTGTGGGGACCACTGTTTTACCACTATGATCCCTCACATTGGACTTGGGGTCCTTGGGATCTATGTATGAGACATCCGGAATACAGATGGACAGAATGGGAGTTGAGACAGGCATCCCCACATGGAAAAGAACCTCAGCCCCACTCAAGAGCACTCTGAGGAAGAGGATCAACCAGGTGGAGCCAGTTGTCCCTGCTGGATTATCATTGTCCTCACCAGATGAGGTGGTCACATCACCACTGGGTAACAAGAGACAATTCCAAGATCTCCTCCTGAGGAGAATTGCAGATATGCTCTAGATGCCCCTGGAGGAAGTACAAGGAACTCCTCACAAGTTATTGGATATCCTCCACAATGTGGGTCCTAATAAAGTGGCACCAATCAATAAGGCCATCTTAGAACCTGCCAAGATAGTCTGTGATTCTCCAGACACTTAGCACTCCTACTCCAAAAAGAATGGAGAAGAAATATTTTTGTACCATCCAAGTGAGTGGTGGACTCAGAAGATACTTCCTGCTAAATGGCAACATCTTTGGTTATGAGACAGGGTTCCTAGTTCCAGTCCTCCCAGAACTCCCACAGTTCAATCCACCATGAAGGATTTGCCTTTCAAGGAAAATAACCTATTCAGTGAGAAAACAGATGAATCGTTACATTCCCTCGAGGACTAATCCTCTCAGCATGCACCATCCAGGAGTGCAGAACGTTTTTCCACGGACCATAAGTGGGAGCCACATGACCTGGTGTATCTTTCAACAGAGGAGACTCTTGTTGCGGGATCTCTTTGCATCTCAAGAGCCCAAGAAATGTCTGTGCTTCTGCTCCTGAGCAGCCAAGGGTCATGTCAGGGTTCCCTCCCCACTCTGAACTCTGGGGTGCAGATGTGGGTATCCGCATGAAAGACCCCCGAAGCTTATTTCTACCAGTTTAGGTTAAAAACTTCCCCAAGGCACAAATCCTTTCCTTGTCCTTGGACGGTGTTGCTGCCACCACCAGGTGATTTAGACAAAAATTCAGGAAAAGGACCACTTGGAGTCCCTATTTCCCCCAAAATATCCCCCGAAGCCCCTTCACCCCCTTTCCTGGGGAGGCTTGAGAATAATATGCCAACCAATTGCCTTTAATGTAAGTACAGACTAAACCCTTTATCTTTAAGACACTAAAATCAAATCAGGTTCTTAAAGAAGAACTTTATCATAAAGAAAAAAGTTTTTAGAAAAGCACCTCTATAAAATCAGGATGGAAGGTAACTCTACAGGATGATAAAAAGATTTAAAACACAGAGAATTCCTCTCTAGGCTCAGCTTCAAAGTTACAAAAAAAAAAAAGAATAAAACTCACTCTTAGCATAGGGAAAATTCACAAGCTGAAACAAAAGATAATTTAATGCATTTCCTTGCCTTACTTACAATTTTTGTAATCTTAGATGCTCATTTCAGGTATGTTTCTAGGAGATGTTTTTCCTGCCTGGACCCTCTCTCGGTCCAGAGAGGGAACAAAAACAAAGAGAGCACAAACAAAGCCTCCCCGCCCCAGATTTGAAAGTATCTTCTTTCTTCATTGGCTCTTTTGGTCAGGTGCCAACTAGGTTATTTGAACTTCTTACCCCTTACAGGTAAAGATTCAGTACGGCTACCCAGGAGGGATTTTATGTTACCCTTAGCTGTATGTTTATGACCAGCCACAATGCCAGAGGGGATGCATTTCTGTTACGATGGTCAGAACTGCTGATGTATGTATTCCTGCCCATCCCTCTCTTGCCTCGAATCCTGAGGGAGATCAAACAAGACAAAATGTCAACGATCCTAGTTGCTCCTGGGTGGCCGAGGCAGTTCTGATTCACTGGTGTTGTCCAGGTCGCCTCTCACCGTGCATCTGTATCCAATTCTTCCTGGATCTGTTGAGCTGCAGGCAAAGGCAAGAGCCTTCATCCCAACCCGTCATTTCTCCATTTAACAGGTTGGTATTTGGATAGATGACAAATTCAGGGAGGTCATGCTTGAAAGCTGTTCAATCCATCCTTAGCAATAGCAGAAAAGACACCACATGAAAGTGCTATACAGCACAATGGAAAAGATCCTCGATATGGTGCCAGCATCATTGGATACCCCTAGGGTTCCAAGGTCACGGCTATTCTGGACTACTTCCACTTCCTAAAAATGTCAGGGCTGCCTCTCAGCTCCTTGCAAGTAAACCTGGCAGTTATTAGTACCTTTCATTCTCTGGTGGACAACCATTCAGTCTTTGCCCATATTGCTACAGTAAGGTTTCTGAAGGGACTGGTCAGAATCTTTCCTCCAGTACTCAAGCCTACGCCAATGGGACCTCCAATCTAGTCATGTCAGCGTTAACAAATTCTCCATTCAAACCTTTAACTTCATGTTCCTTGCTCATCTGTCTATGAAGGTTGTGTTTCTGGTTGCAGTCATCTCAGCCAGAAGAGTAGGTAAGCTGGGCACCCTCTATATGGTCTTCCACAAGGATAAGCAAAAAGAAAAGGAGGACTTGTGGCACCTTAGAGACTAACCAATTTATTAGAGCATAAGCTTTCGTGAGCTACAGCTCACTTCCTCAGATGCATATCGTGGAAACTGCAGCAGGCTTTATATATACACAGAGAATATGAAACAATACCTATTCCCACCCCACTGTCCTGCTGGTAATAGCTTATCTACAGTGGGGTGGGAATAGGTATTGTTTCATATTCTCTGTGTATATATAAAGCCTGCTGCAGTTTCCACGATATGCATCTGAGGAAGTGAGCTGTAGCTCACGAAAGCTTATGCTCTAATAAATTGGTTAGTCTCTAAGGTGCCACAAGTCCTCCTTTTCTTTTTGCGAATACAGACTAACACGGCTGCTACTCTGAAACCTGTCACAAGGATAAGGTTTTCCTTGAGGTTACATCCTAACTTAATTCCAGAAATCTTGGAATTCCATCTGAAGTGGGTCATCCACCTACCTGTCTTCAATCCAAAGTACCATGCTGCCAGAGAAGCTACACTTTGGATGTCAATCCAGCCTTGGTATTCTACCTGCAGAGGACAAAATCCTTCAGGGAATCTCATTAACTCTCTCTCTCTCTCTCTCTCTTTTTACTGAATGTATGAGAGGGGAAGCAAAGACAGATTTCAGGATGCATCCTGCTTTGCTATGACTTGACAATGACCCCTCACAAGGTGTGAGCGCCCACTCAATCAGAGCCCAGGCACCATTAGTAGCTTCGCTTCATGATGTTCCCCTTCTGGAAACCTGTAAAGTGGCAACATGGGGCTCTGTGCGTACCTTTGTGCCTTGGCACAAGCTTCTCCTGTAGACACATCCTTCTGCAGAGTGGTCTTCCAATCTGTGGTACGCAGGGTTACTCACACCTGCTTTCTCAACAAACACTGCTTGTGGATCACCTCGAGTGCAATACACACAGGGACCGTCACTCGAAGAAAGTCCAGTTACTTACCTGGTACAGTAACTGGAGTTCTTCAAGATATGCGGTCCCTACATATGTTCCACTACCTGCCCTCCTTCCCCTATGCTTTAAGTCCTTATCCTAAGGCTCTTCGCAGTAGAGAGGAACTAGAAAGCTGATCACGGCCCCTTACGCCCTCTGCTCAGAGTACAAGGAGGAGATGCGCACAGGCACAGACCAGCAGACACTGCTTATGAAAAATCTTCCAGTCTCAGGTTCATGGAGCATGTGCGCTCCTTGAGTGGAATACGCCAGGGGCCACACGTTTCAAAACTCCAGTTACTATGCAAGGTAAGTAAGCAGACTTTTTAAAAGGAAATAATTATTTTTCACCAAAACAATTGCTTCTGTCGTAGTATTGTTAGCATAATTCTGTGGTGATAATTACACTATTATCACTACCTTCCTTAAATACAACAGCCGATGTATGGCACAAGTCAGGAAGACCAGGATGGCACTATTATATATCTGACACTGAGTTAAAGGGTATATTCTATTTAAGGGTATTATATTTTACTAGTACTGCTGTTCTAAGATGAAAATAGCTTAGTAATCTCTTTTTATGATAAAAATATTTGGATCTAAGTTCTGTCCTCATCTGCTCACGTGTGGCTCCCATTAAAGTGAATGAAAACAATGCATAGATCTGGCACACACTTCAGTTTACCTCACAAATATTTGAAGTTGCTGTAAATCATGAAAATTTCCTTTTTTATCCTCATGATATGCAGATTTTAATTGTGTGTGCAATATAGTACATATACCATACAGAAATCATAAAGCAACCCCAAGAATTACCTGACCTTCTAGTGTCCCCTGAAACCTTTGGTTAAATGTGCTTTGACGGTGTGTGTATAAGTAGTGCAAAGACTTCTCCCCCTTCTTGCTGTTTTCAGGACTGAAATTGCTTTAGATGGCAGTTGTGGAAAATAAAACAACCCTGAGTGGAAGTAGAAATTGAACTTGTAATAAATTGGGAGATTTTTCACCCTTAATACAACTTAAGTGTTAAATTAAACTAAACAAGAGAGCAGCCATACACTGAGTTATAGAATGTAGATCTTAACATTTTTAGTAATGTTGAAGTTCTTCGTGCTCTGGAGCCCACATAGAATAGATGGTGCTGAGAAAGTCAAACAAATACAAGACAACATAAACATGTATGATATATAAAAGCTCATGATGAGTTTATAAGATTAAAAAATGTAGAATTCTGACTGGGAGAAAAATGTCTTTAATTACACCAGTGTGTTAGGTTTCAGAGTAGCAGCCGGGCTAGTCTGTATTCGCAAAAAGAAAAGGAGTACTTGTGGCACCTTAGAGACTAACCAATTTATTTCAGCATAAGCTTTCGTGAGCTACAGACTGAATGCATCCGATGAAGTGAGCTGTAGTTCACGAAAGCTTATGATCAAATAAATTGGTTAGTCTCTAAGGTGCCACAAGTACTCCTTTTCTTTTTACCAGTGTGTTAGAGGACATTTAAATGAAGTGTACCACACCAACAGCTTGTAAATACTAATAGCATTTCAACTAAAAACCCTCTTAATTTATCACCATGGAAAATGGAACTCAAACTAGCTTTGATGAACCGCCCTTTAAAGCGATTAATAAATTAATTTAAAAATCCATTTGGTCACTGAGTTCACATCTACCTGGTAATCAGTTTTCTTTTCACGGTGTCATATTTCTTGTTTTGTTTCTATTCTGCCATCCACTCTAGAGTCACCCAGCCGTGCCAGTGTTCCGCTTAGGGTTCGGAACTCCTGGCGACGCTCCCAGTTTTTCTCACAGTCAGGTAAATGATGCGCTGGGACTAGCTGCATCTTTCCCGCTGCACTGAGTAGTAGGTGTTTTAAAATGTGTGCTGGGGCAAAAGCTGATGATCACTGGTACTTATTCTGCTGTCTGCTTTCATAGAAAGTGCCTATTCCTGTTGCACAGTTGGCAAAGAGCTGTTGGATTATACACAGATATAATGCTTTGGTTTCAGACACCAATATAATAATTTCCCTTTAAATTTATTTTTACTTTACATCTGTTTTTAAGCAGTTTAGCGCAAAGGCACTTAATAGAAAATGGCAGTGGTTCTCTTGGTAACTGTGACACTTGAATAGTGTTTTCTCTTGATATGTCCTACCTTTGCTCTGCTTTTTTTCTTTCCCCACATTGAATAGTGAAGGAAAAGTTAAATTAAATTTGATAACACTCTTTTCAGACACTGCTAATGACTCTGACCAAGAGTAGTTGTCAGTAGCTAGTGGTAGCTTAGAACCTACTGTTGATGTTATGCTCTTTGTAGCCATATCAAAAGTATTTTTGTTGGTGGAGGGTACAATCTATTTCTCTGATCTGTTGTATCGTAATTTTTCATTGCTGCTAGTTGTGGGGCAGGTATTGTTATGAACTACTGAATTGGTAGTTTCCTCTTTATACAGTTGTGACTCGGCTTTTTATTTTAAATTAAGATAAAGCATATTTGACAATCTTAATATTTTGGGGGATTAATTTTTGTTTTTCTCTTTTTGCAGCAGACTCTGATAATAGTGACAAGTCAAATGTAAGTAAGTTCTTTGCAGTGTTCTTAATAGCAAAATAGTAGTGTGTTTAGTATAGAGATTTGCATGATGGTACAACTAAATCAGTGATTCTTTTGAAAACCCTTCCAAAATAGACTCAAATAGGAAGAAGAAAACTCAGCTCTTTTAACTGAAAGAAAAGAAATATGATCCAAAACACTTCATACATTTTTAAACAAATATGGGGCTAAGTTCTGTCCTCAGTTACACCTGTGCAGTCCCATCAGCATCAGTGCAAAAACTGAGAGGAGAATTTTCCCCTTAACTAGGAAAAATGCAGAATTATGATGTGTGGATTCACTTTGGTCTGGATCCTACATACATGCTTACCTTTGAGAATGAATAATTCCATTAGCTCTAGGGCTCCATAACTGTTTGTACGCTCCTTCTGATTACTTGCAAAGAAATTATTACATACAAGAAATGATCAACAGATCAAAATCCATTACCCCTCAAGGAAACCCACATATATTTGAACACAGCACATCCTGTATTCCATGTACTGCTCATCATCTGAAAATAGACGTTATTTTTTCTCATTTGAGAGTGCATAGGACTCATAATGTAGAGTAATTAGATATTTTACATCATAAGGCCTCAGCTTCTAAAGAAAAAAATTTAGCGCATCATACAGTGGGTCCCTGATCTGACTGGGGCCTGTGGATGTTATTGTAGTATAAATAATATCTTAAGCCAAGACTTGAGATTGTATATGGTGTCCAAGATCTGAAATATGTGAACATTGTTCTTCTGTGATAATTTATTTTGATAGTTGTGGCATCAGAGGATTATTTTCAGGAAAAATAAGCATTTGGTTGTTTTTCTTTACTAAATTGGTATATTTGTATAAGTAGATCAATGCCCCTTGGAATTTCTTCTCAATTGCTTCTGTTCTCCTGTTCTATCTGATGTTTTCCTAGTTCTTATTTGCAAACCAAATGATTTTTCTGTGACTTGTATATATTGCAGAAATAAAACTATTTCCAATTGATTGTGTAGCTAGGAATACTGTTAGCTAACCGTGAGAAGTACTGGTTTCAGAGTAGCAGCCGTGTTAGTCTGTATCCGCAAAAAGAAGAGGAGGACTTGTGGCACCTTAGAGACTAACAAATTTATTTGAGCATAAGCTTTCGTGAGCTACAGCTCACTTCATCGGATGCATACTGATGAGAAGTACTGTAAATTGAAGCAATTATAAATCTGAATTCCACTTGTAGCTTAACATTTTCACTTAATTGGTAGAATAGCTTAAGTGACTTCATTGTGCAACTTTTTAGGATTGTCTTGTGATGTATATTATTAGATCCTAATAACCTCATTCAATTTATCTAAGTGTTTCAGTTTCTGGTCCTGGGATCCAGAAGAGGAACGAAAGCGACAGGAAAGATGGCAGCAAGAACAGGAACGCTTGCTTCAAGTACATGTGCTACTAAATTTATTCCTACTATTGGTTACTTGTTTTTCAGTTGAATTATCACTCTTGTTAGACCTTGAGCAGTACAGTTCACTTCGTGACTGTTTTAATTTAATTTCAAATCTGAATATTTTATATTAATCAAATAAACCTAAAATTGCTTGAAGATAATACTGAACACATGAAAGAATTTAATTGGTTAAAATGTGAACAGTATTTAAATTTACTGTTTAAAAATATTTCTGCTCAATTTATGTATAAAAAGAACAGAAATGAATAATTTAATAATTTAATTCTTAATTTGTGGCAAATGCTTGTAAAACGTACTCTCACATGCTTGACAAAACAGTAAGTTAATTTTATTTCTTAAAGGAGTGGAATAAAATGTATTGATATAACTCAAAAGTGATTTTTTGGTTTATGAAATACCTTATCGTGCCTCATAGTTTTAAATGATAGAATTTAATAAATATATACTTCATGAAAACATATTATCCATAAAAATACATTTGCATTGTTTGCTTTTCTTTAGCTTAATTCAAAAACATGCCATTGTTCAGTGTAGGATTTGTTTTCAGAGGCATGCTGTTTTTTAAAATACAAAAGTAAAACATTGTGAAACAGCATATGGCTTAATGTGAGTTGATGTATGGCTATCCACATCTGTAATGGCAACAGTCTTAACTCTTTTATGGGTTTAGTTCTCAGTGTTATGTTTTGCTTCTGTCAAATAGGATTGTGTACAATATGTGAACTTGTAAATCAGTTCCATACATAATGACCTTTCCTAATCAGCATGTGCTCTGTGCCCAGATCACACTTACTATTAGAGATGGGCTAACTAGTAAATCCCTGTGTATGCACACGTATACAGCTATCACTGATTTCACCCTGTTCTAAACCCAGTCGTAAGTTATCTGTGCCCTGAACCACTATACTTGGCTGGTAAGATGGTAAAAGAAAATAGAAACACATCTTGGATGGGGATGGGAGAGGACACTGAATGCCTCTTGCTCTTTGGTACCCAACTTGGTTCCCCTGACTACCAGCTCATTAAGAGTAAAATGCTAGAATCTCTCCAAAACTTTTCCACAAATCCTGGGGGAAGGAAGAGAGAGAGGTTGTTTGTTTTTGTTGGGTGTTTTTTTGTTTTTGTTGTTCTCTGGCATCAGGTGGGACTTCCACTTTTATCTTGTTTTTAACAAGAACATTAGTTCAGGGATTCAGGAATAGCCACCAAATACATACCGTACATTAGGTCTATATTTAACGCACAGAAAACAAGCTATGTATTGATTAATTGCTTTGATAGTTTTTCTTCAAGATTGTGCATATGAGAACACTGTTTACAAACAATTACTTTGTTAGATTTTGTAGATTGTTGTTTACAGTTGTCCTAATTTAAGAAGACGAAGCTAAATTTGTCCATTATAAAGTGGCTTATGGAAACTTTCTCTGTACAGCTTAGTAGTATAATAAGCAATGTAAGAGACTTGGGGGGGCTAATTTCCTGTCCTGACTGAGTGAACCGTGGTAGTGGCACTATTTTCCAATCTGGAAAGAGAGAAGTTGAAACTTCCTCATGTCACTCAACAGTGAGCCAAGAGAGCAACATTGACTGGCTCCAAGGAAGCCTTTTGTTCTCTTTCCTAGCAAGGATGATGGCACCAGGAGAAAGAATGAGGAGTACTTGTGGCACCTTAGAGACTAACAAATTTATTTGAGCATAAGCTTTCTTGGGCTAAACCCCACTTCATCAGATGCATGCAGTGGAAAATACAGTAGGAAGATTATCTATCTATCTATATACAGAGAACATGAAAAAATGGAGGTTGCCATACCAACTCTTAACAAGACCAATCAATTAAGGTGGGCTATTATCAGCAGGAGGAAAAAAACAAACAAAAAAAACACTTTTGTAGTGAAAATCAGGGTAGCCCATTTCAAACAGTTGACAAAAAGGTGTGAGTAACAGTAGGGGGAAAATAGTTTTTAGTTAGTGTAATGACTCATCCACTCCCAGTCTTTATTCAAGCTTAATTTAATGGTGTCCAGTTTGCTGTTTCTCGTTGGAGTCTGTTTTTGAATTTTTTTGTCGAAGAATTGCGACTTTTAAGTCTGTAATTGAGTGTCCAGGGAGGTTGAAGTGTTCTCCGACTGGTTTTTGAATGTTATAATTCTTGACATCTGATTTGTGTCCATTTATTCTTTTGCATAGAGACTGTCCGGTTTGGCCAGTGTACATGGCAGAGGGACATTGCTGGCACATGATGGCATATTATCACATTGGTAGATGTGCAGGTGAACGAGCCTCTGATCGTGTGGCTGATGTGGTTAGGTCCTGTGATGGTGTCCCTTGAATAGATATATGGACAGAGTTGGCAATTTTGGCAATGGGCTTTGTTGTAAGGATAGGTTCCTGGGTTAGTATTTTTGTTGTGTGGTGTGTGGTTGCTAGTGAGTATTTGATTCAGGTTGGGGGGCTGTCTGTAAGCGAGGACTGGCCTGTCTCCTAAGATCTGTGAGAGTGAGGGATCATCCTTCAGAATAGCTTGTAGATCCTTGATGATACGTTGCAGAGGTTTTAGTTGGGGGCTGAAGGTGACGGCTAGTGGCGTTCTGTTACTTTCTTTGTTGGGCCTGTCCTGTAGTAGGTGACTTCTGGGTACTCTTCTGGCTCTGTCAATCTGTTTCTTCACTTCAGCAGGTGGGTATTGTAGTTGTAAGAACGTTTGATAGAGATCTTGTAGGTATTTGTCTCTGAGGGGTTGGAGCAAATGTGGTTGTATCTTAGAGCTTGGCTGTAGACAATGGATCATGTGGGCTGGATGAAAGCTGGAGGCATGTAGGTAAGTATAGCGGTCAGTAGGTTTCCAGTATAGGCGTTTATGTGACCATCGCTTATTAGCACTGTAGTGTCCAGGAAGTGGATCTCTTGTGTGGACTGGTCCAGGCTGAGGTTGATGGTGGGATGGAAATTGTTGAAATCATGGTGGAATTCCTCAAGGGCTTCTTTTCCATAGGTCCAGATGATGATGATGTCATCATCGTAGCACAAGTAGAGTAGGGGCGTTAGGGGACGAGAGCTGAGGAAGTCTTGTTCTAAGTCAGCCACAAAAATGTTGGCATACTGTGGGGCCATGCGGGTACCCATAGCAGTGCTGCTGCACCAGGAGAGAAGCTTGAGGTGGAAGGTAATAAAAATGCAGGTTTCCATATTTAAGAATAGATTGCTTTTGACCAGTATTTCATTCTTGAGCTTAGTCTCTTTATACCTCGTACATTTTTATTTCTATTTGTTGTTTACACCATTCCAAAATTAAATCATATTAGGTGGAGTCGATTGCATGGTTTGTCTGGTTATCAAATTGATAATAAACAAATTTCTTATGGGTCAGGGGTTTGTGTTCTCGGTATTTTTAACTGTTGTTTTGCACAATATTTTGGAGGAAGGAGGTTACAACCAAAGTGCAGAGGAAACAGTGTGACTTTGCTGTTCCAATACAGATAAGACAGTTTTGACACCACAGCATTTTAAAGAGCTCTTTGAGAGATTCTCTTTTGATTCAGAACACATGCAGAGCTGGGGAGATTCAATTCTCAAGAAATAATCCCATCCAGGAAGAAAACCAACTACTCAGCTAATCATCATCTTATCCACTTCTGACCTTTATACATTGTCTATTTATCGTATGAGCCTACATGGTTTTTCATCTTTCATTAAATTGTATTAGCAGCAGCTTATCTTTATTAGATTAGTGCCAAAGCTAATATTTACAAAGCCAGTTAAATTCAGAAGCTATTTTAGTCAATGATTAATGCAAAATCCTTGTTTTAAATGTATTGGAGTGTTTTGATAGCTTTTTTCAGAACTCTTCAGCTCCTCATAAGCTATGGTTGTTTTTAAATGCTGAAAATAAATTTCATTTTGAACAGCATCTAGCATTTGAAAACTCCTAACTAATCAGACTTGATATAGCACTTTAAGTGTCCCTGGTGCTTTACAATAAGCTAAGAGTACTAAACAACATAAAACTTCCCTAGGGGACCGGGGGTTGGGAGGGAAAGGAAGAGAAGTTTGTTCATGTTCTTGTTTTTACATTGCATGCCTGTTTTCCGATGAGCCAGTTTCTAGTGGGTCCAGTTTCCTGATACATAGCAAATATTGCAGAACATAAATACTGTCTTTTAACCATTGAATTGAAACAGATAAAAAGAACCCCCTATTAAGTTTCCTATTAAATAGATTGTACTGAAATTCTGCACAGGAGAGGTACCAGAAGGAGCAGGACAAGCTGAAAGAAGAATGGGAAAAAGCACAGAAAGAAGTTGAAGAGGAGGAGCGTAGATACTATGAGGAGGTATAATGTTCAAAAGAAGCAAGTTTAAGAAGTGATCTTGCAGTTCCAGTGCAGGGGTATCTTGCTTCTATGCATTTTTAAAGTGTTTTGCTAGTGGGACTGTCACTTAGAGACTAACCATTTACGATGATCCTTTATGTTAGAGAATTTACATCTCGGCAATGGAAATGTCAGAAGCTCACTGTTTAATTATTTTTAATTTCCATGCCTTTGTTTTGTCCTGTGCTCAAGTCATCCCTTTGTCCTGTTTCAGTGGTGCAGTTAGCTTGAACAATGTTTATGTCTCTTAAGTTGTCTTGTCACATTCATTGTATGTTTCTAATCATACTTTTATGTACAGTAGTTAGGCAGATTAACATCGGATACTCATTGCTTGAGTAGTAAATGGCATACTCATGACCCTGATGAGAGGTAAAGCATCTTTCTGAACTCTCTCTGCATTTCTCATGCACCCATCACCATAATATCTAGCCACCATGCATTATTTAAAAAATAATTAAATGTTATTTTAGGAAATCTGTCTATGCTACAGATGAATTGACATAGGAATGTAGGAGAGAGGAGGCAGAAGAATAGGTTAAGGTGACATTAGACAGGCATTCCCAATATGGATGCGCATATCAATAAACACAAGCATGTACTTGGCCAGCAGCAGCAGTCATGACTTCCCCAGTTTACCACCCATGACACACTGGCATTCATACTCATATAATGGGGCTGGTGGTGAAGTACACTAGAGAAAATTATGATGAGCTTTGGAGACCGAACAAAGCTAGGCAAATAGGCAGCACAATGGCAGATGAAATTCAGTGTTGGCAAACTTAAAGAAATGAACATTGGAAGGAATAACTTCAGCTAATTTTATAATAATAATTCTGTCCTAGTTGAAGAATGAAATGGAAGATAATACTGAAAAATATTACAATGCCATTACACATCCTCACATCCATAACACATCCTCACTTGGAATACAGGATCCAGTTCTGGTTAAGGCATCTCAAAAAAGATACAACACGAGTACATAGTGTGCAGAGAAAGGCAATGAAAATGACTAGAGTCATGGAGCAAATTTAAAACTGAGAAAAGGAAAAACTTCTTACGGAATACACACCTATCAATTAAACACCCTGCTATTTGATATTGAGTCTAGTAGCTTAGTATTCCATGTCCAGCAACTTTGAAGATCAGGCCACTTACGTAGAGATCTAAATATGGATTTTTAAGCCTAACTTTATACTCTTGCTTTTGAAGATCTTACTCCTGGGGGAATTCTGCGCCACTGCACATGCACAAAATTCATGTGCCCCACAGAATTTAATTTTTTTCTGCAGAAAATACATTCTGCCCCAGAAGTGCTGCTGTTCCACCTTTCTCCCACCAGAGACCACTCTGGTGCCAGAACAGCTAACAGCATGAATGCAGTAAGCTGTTCTGATGCCACAGCAGCCTCTGGTGGGCAAAAGGTGGAACTGCAGCACATCTGGGGCAGAATGTATTTTCTGTGGAGGGAAAAAGAAATCTGTGTGCACGCAGTGGCACAGAATTCCCCCAGGAGTAAAAGTTCATCACAGCACCTAGCCTGTGGAGCCAGGTTAGGACAGAGTGGGGCACATGGGGCTGCTGGGGGGGGTCACAAACTGGGGTTCAGAATGGCTAGTGGAGGAGGACAGACGAGGGCGTGGGCTCAGGAGCTAGTGGGGTGACAGCATTTAGCCAAGGACTGAATGGGAGTGGGGGTGCATGGCCACATGGGGATGCGCGAGCGGGGCTGTGGGGACAGGGACAGATGTGCCTGACTAAATGGGAGAGGCTTGGAATCTGCATGGGAGAGGCTCTCCGACCCCCTAAGAATCCTGCCCCTGCCCCCACAAAAAAATCTGTTCCATACTTCTCCCCAACAACCCTCCTGGTTCACTCCAGGGTCGTTCCCTCTCCCTTACCTCCTCCACTGCCCCTGACACTCGCAAACCTTTGCACTGCTTCTCACCGGTGCAGGAAATACAATTCTGTATTGTAATTTAAATGAATTACTCGAAGTTCTGTATTAATATGCCTACTAAGGAATCTATTTGTCAAAAAAATTACCAGAATATTATTTTTGGTCTGCATTGTTACTGACATACTTGCTGACAGATATTTTGAAATAAATTACCAAAATAATTGAAACTGGCATGATTATAGAGTATCATTTTGACAAAATATGCAGAATTTTGCAGAATTCTTAATTTTTTGGCACAGAATTTTTAATTTTTGGCATGGAATTCCCCCAGAAATAAGATCTTATCCAATGTTCCTTTGGCAAGCTTCATTTTTAAATCTCTCCTCTTCCTCCTTCCTGCTCCCACCTCTCCTTTAGGAGCGCAAGATAATTGAGGATACTGTAGTTCCGTTCACTGTTTCTTCAAGCTCTGCTGAACCCCTTTCCACTTCTTCCTCTGTCACTGAAGGAAATGGGACAATGGTGAGTGTCTGACAGAACTGGAGTGTAAATTAGGAGGTAATGAAAACGGGGCAGTAAAGGCAAAACTATGTTCAGTGTGGAGTTAGATCATTCCCTTAAGATCAGTAGGGTCTAAGAATGGCATAAAAGGCAGTTTGTTTCATGAAGCACCCCATCTTACTTTTAAAAGCACTTCTCAATAAGCGTAGTTCACTTTTAACTGATAAAAATGTGCCCAGTTGTAAGCCTCTAAGCACTATACAGTGTGTAAATAAAGTGTATTATTATAAATACAGAGCCAAACCCCAAAGCAAGCTACCACCATCCTACTTTAGACAAGAGCAGGGTTAAAGTAAAAGGGGCCAGGAGTTCCACAGCTCCCCATTAAAAGTAGATGGTGTGTTCCCGTTCCTCCCCCTTTCTTTGGTGAGCATTACTCACCTCATTGCTTCCCCTCTTCTTTGACTGGTACAGGCAGACGTCACCCTTGTATTTCAATCTACTTTGACTATCATGCGAAGACCGAGGAAATCTAAAGTTTTCCTTTAAAACATGGAACCACTTCTCTCTAAAGCAAGATGGAAATAATACAGGAATGTTCAGACTCTGATCCTCCCATGGCTCCTTGTGCACCCAGTGCCCACAAAAGGCTAGCCTGACACATTCAACTAGGCCATGGTCTCCACTGCCCAAAACAGGGTGTGGTTACTGCAAAAGAGCTTGCTGTAAAATTCTAATAGAGACAAGGCACACTTTGTTTTTACTTCATTGGAGGTTGTCAAGTTCAACACTTTAATCACCCCACATGGCTTTGACCTGAGCTAGCTACTTTGAGGTAAAAAATAGTGGGTTGTCTCCATTAGGATTTTACCGTGAGATAGCTAACTTGAATTTGCTATCCTGATGTAAAAACACCTTTTTTGGCAGTGGAGACAGCCTTGGGGGCCTGACAAAGTTCTGGTAGCCTCCTTGGGCTGCACAGATTGTCTACAGCTCTGTGCGCTGTGGACCCACCCCAGCACACCCCCTACACCAGGACTTGAGGTAGTCTTCAAGAGGCAGTCTTATGACTACCTACCACAATACCTGTGCTGGGGGGATCCTCCCATGGCTGGTTACAGGGGTTTTAGGACTCCTTTATATGGTTCTGGCCCTTTTGCAAGGCACAGGGAGGCCAGATGGGGGGTAAGGAGCACATCCCTGGTACATGACAGCAATCAAGAATAGCTATGTTTTGACTTCTGGGAGACTAGACAAGTCTAGCTTGTAGTTATTGGTAAACACTCAATCAGATCCCCCACATGGCTTCTTCTCTTTTTTCATTCTAATGCAGAAGGAGATGAGCATTTATCATCCTGAAGGCTATGCTAGACAGTACCTTTAATTTATTACTGTATTTCAGTACTGAAGACCACATTCTACTCAATTACTGAATTTCTCAGGCAATGGAGCGTGTGAATAAATACTCATTTTGCTTCCCATGGGGTGCCTCAAAAACACCTCACCCGTGACAGTGTATTGACCAGCTTTGTTTTTGAAGCTTAACTTGGAAGCCCGAGGAATTTTGTAACCGTGTTTTGAATGTCACATTATCCTTCTGTAATGACAATCTTCCGATTGGCACCACGTATGGCTTCTGTGTTGAATAAATGTTGTGCTCTCTGGAGAGGAAATGCCCTTCCATAATTTCCTTGTTACAAGTTCAGTAAAATCATGTTAATTTTTCTAAACACTGTCCCAATCAAATCCAAGGTCAGTGTCAGTAAGGTCAAATAACTTTTGCTTTATGTAACACCGTTCATTTTTCCTCAAAGGCATTTCCTTTATGTGTAACAAATATAGTAAACTGAGGGACAGGCTGTATTGTTCTCATGCATTTTCTGAAGTTAAGTTCAGGTGAAGATCTTTACTATTATCTCACTTTTTTTTTTGTAGAACATGATGGAACTGAGTGACTCTCAAGAGGAAGAGAAACAAAAGGAAATTAAAAGACAGCAGAAATTACCCTGGGAGCAGGAGGGTGCATCATTAGCCAAAAACAAGAAAAGTGAGCCATGCCTGGAAAAGAAAAGGTGTGGGTTAATCAAGGAATTTTAGACAAGTGAATGTACTTGTAAGGTTGTCATCTGGGCTCATAGCAAAATTGTTTTGATGTACTGTGCTCAGACTGGGGGTGTGGAAGTGCTTTTAACCTCCATTCCTACATATTACAAAGCTACCCTGGCCTGCAATCTGTCTTCAGCTGTTCTTCAGCTCCTTCAATCTGTAATCAATCCAGAGATCCCTCACCCTTACCAGACTTCCACTTGACCTTTTGAGGTCCCTCTTTTCTACTGGGAAGATACAATGGAATGTACCAATGTTTATACTTTTAAAACAATATTTGGTTATCTTTCCTTGCTTTTACCTCCTCTCATTTAATTTCTTTATTCTTTTCCCAATGTCTTTTCCACCTTCCACTTTCATTTTTGTCTTCTCACTTCTGTTCCCATCTTTCCATCTTTCCCTTACTCTTGAAACCCTCTGTCTCTCACTCTCCTCTTTTTCTGGTTCTCTGTGATCCCTTTCTAAGGCCAGAAGGTAATACTCTGATCATCTAGTCTGACCTCCTGTCTAGCATGGGCCATAGAACTTCCCCAAAATAATTCCTAGAGCATATCTTTTTTAAAACATCCTATTTTGCTTTAAAAATGGTCTGTGATGAAGAAACACCATGACCCTTGGTAAGTTGTTCCAATGATTAATTACTTCCACCATTAAAATGTACACCTTATTTCCAGTCTGAATTTGTCTAGCTTCAACTTCCAGTCTTTTTTTTTTTTGCTAGATTGAAGAGTCTATTATTAAATATTTGCTCCCCATGTAGGTACTTAAATACTATAATCAAGTCACCTCTTAACCTTCTCTTTGCTAAGCTAAGTAGGTGCTCCTTGAGTCTGTCACTATAAGGCATGTTTTCTAATCCTTTAATCATTCTCCGGGCTCTTTCCTGAACCCTCTCCAATTTACCAACATCCTTCTTGAATTATGGACCCCAGAACTAGACATGGTATCCCAGCAGCATTTGTACCAGTGCCAAATATAGAGATAAAAGAACCTCTCTATTCCAACTCGAGATACCCCTGTTTATGCATCCTAAGTTCACATTAGCTGTTTTGGCCACAGCATCACACTGGGAGCTCATGTTCAGCTGATTATCCACCATGACCCCCCCAAATCCTTTCCAGAGTCACTGCTTCCCAGGTTAGAGTCCCCCATCCTGTAAGTAAGGCCTATGTTCTTTGTTTCCAGATGTATACGTTTACATTTAGTGCCATCCTTCTGCACCCCTTTAGGAAGTTCCCAAGTCCTCACTCATTAAGGAAGAGCGGTGCATCCTTCAGGGAGTTACCGGACCCCGGTCCCCTTACTAGCTATTCTGTATAGTTCTGGAACAACACACTCACTCATGTTTGGGTATGGGGTGCTGGAAGGCTGACATTCCTACTGAGGCAGGGTTAAGGTTCTTATGTGTAGTCTGTGTTGTACAGTGGCTGTTCTAGTGGTGAATTGGGCTTCTCTGGGTGGAGGAGTAAAAGATATTGTACTGCTGGGGCTATTTACTGCCTGTCAAGCACCCCCTTGTGGCCAGAGGTTGCTCCATACACCCTGCTTCTGTGGCAATCCTGTCTCTTCAGGGCTCCTTGAAGAGCGCACAGTTCAAAAAGTAATTCAGACAATCCCAAGGGATTCCATTTATTTAGTCTTCAGGTGCACACTGGCCCTCCAGGCTCCAACCCTCATCCAGTGTCTCTCTCCCAGTAGTCCAACACAAAGTATTTCAAAACAAAACACAAACTCATGCAGACTTCAGCCCAGTTTCAGCTGGGCACAGTCCCCTCTATCTGAGAGTGTGTCCGTCTGTCTGTTTCCCAGTGCCTCCTGCATGGAGTTCGTTCTTCTCCCTGTCCCCAGGCCTTTTCAGGTAGACCTCTCTCCCCTGCTTCTTGGGCAGGTCTCTCCCAGGCCTCCCTGCCTGGAGAGCTTTCTTCAGCTTACTGTCAGGCTTCCTTCTACCTCTGGCAGTCTCAGCTACTCTCTCACCAGGCCTTCCCTGCAGGTTCCTGCTCCCTTTTATACTGTATTTAAATTACTTGATTCCCCTCTGGTAGGGCTCGTCTGGCTGAGACCCAGAAGCTCCAGCCCATGGGGAAGCCACCCTGTGGCAGATATGTTTAGATACTTTCCCTTTTCATTTCTTGGCTTTTATGTCTGTGTGTCAGGTATGCTATGTATAGAGCAATCTTAACTCACAAGTATTGCAGTGTGTTTATGTGCTAATTTCTTAGTTTAAGAAAGGATCTCCAACGTAGCAATAGCCACTTTCACCGAACCAGGATCTTCACTCCTGAACTGGCCAGACGGTTTGACAAGGAACAGGATTTTCAGTGCTGGTAGCTGTTGCTTTCACAAAGACAAGGAGCTCCTGAGCAGGCTTAACATTATACAAAGAGCAAGACCATTGACATAATAGCTGTTGCTTTGTCAAATATGCCATTCTATGATGCTGTTACAGAAAGGCCTTCAGGGCCTGTATTTAGCAGTATGTCAGGCCAGCAAGGAGAGTCAGCATAGATTACCATCTCAATTTATTGCCAGTTCATGATTATTACTCACACCGATCTATTATTGCTAACACACGGAAACAAATACCTTTTGAGCATAAGAGGTTCACATACTAAAGCACAATAATGAAATGACACTCTAGTTGACATTCCTCTTAGCTTTGTGTATACAATGTGATTTGTTTTTATTAGCAGTGTAAATAAAGTGCCCACAGAACATCCAGAGACTATTCTTCAGAGGGGAAGTGAGCAGGATCACCAGGTGTCAGTGACAGAGCACAGCTCACATGTCATACTGAATCTACCATTGACTCAGGGTAAGATTCCAAACAGTCCAAAGATTGATTTTGTTTGTTTGTGTTTGTCAAGGAAATTTCACAGGTTCATAGAGTGATTTAATCAAGAATATTAGTCAAATGAAATTGCAAATTTCCAAAATAATTTAATCCGTGTTATTGCTGCGGGATTTAAACTTTTCCCAGGTTCAAAATCTGTTTAGTACAAGCTAAGATAAATGAGTTTAAGTGGTAACTGAACTTTGGATCCTTGGCATTACATGCCATGGAAGGCTGAGCACTTAAACTCCAGCTGAGAAGCTAAATAATCAAAGTCTATGTGTGCACAATAGTTATCTAAAGTATATCCTGCAAATATTATTTAATAACAAAAAATTCATTAAGACAAAGAAACGGTTGCCTAGCAATAGCTCGATCCCTTCCAGAACATTGAGCTAAGCAAAAGTCAAACTTCTGAAAACCAGGAAATACAGCCAAGGTACCCATGCACACTTAACTCTGCCCCCTGAAGCAGGCAATAGCCACTGGGAATTAACTGCATGAACTCCAGCTGCAGTCACTATGTTAGATGTAGCTGTATTGAATAGCAGAGGAATAGTTGGAGCAACTTGAAAGATCGGTAATTGTGATATGAGGAAACCTGGGGATTAGTTTGAGGAGCATCGTAGAGCTGTGATTGTGATATAAAGAAGTTTATTCTCAGATTTCCACTGAGGGTGGCTTTCACACTTCAGAGTTGCTAAAATGTATGAACTTAATGAAATGCTGTTTTTGTTTTCTGGGGTCTGTATCTCGGGAGCCCCTTGATCAAATGACCCCACATTTGGATCACTGACCCTAACCTACCCTACACTCCCATGAGGCACTGCAAATTTCAAGACAATTCATGTAAGCACACAGATTTTAGAGCACTAAGAAGGATTGTACTTTTAAAAAGAAGAAGGGCTTCCCAATCTTAGCTAGAGCAGAGCTGGTGCACCATTATAATAATATATGACATTAGAAGGAGAATCGAAGGGAGGAGCTCTACATATCCATCAGCAACATTGGGCTTACTGCAGAGGGTATGGGGAAGATCCCCACCCTGAGTCATTTTTTTTTAGGTGACAAATCTGAGGAAGTGTCCCAGATTAAGGTGTTGATTGAAGTGATTTTGGAACAAATTGATAAATTAAGCAGTAATAAGTCACCAGGACCAGATGCTATTCACCCAAGAGTTGTGAAAGAATTCAGATACGAAATTGCAGAACTACTAACTGTGGTATGTGACTTGTCATTTAAATTAGCCTCTGTACTAGATCACTGGAGAATAGCTAATGTGATGCCGATTTTTTTAAAAGCCTCCAGAGGCGATCCTGGCAATTACAACCTGGTAAGCCTAACTTCGGTACCAGGCAAACTGGTTGAAACTGTAGTAAAGAATAGAATTATCAGACACATAGATGAACGCAATATGTTGGGAAGAATTAACACGGTTTTTGTAAAGGGAAATCTGCCTTACCAACCAGAATTCTCTGAGAGAGTCAACAAGCATGTTGACAAGGGTGATCCACTGGATATAGTAAACTTACATTCAGGGCTGTGGTCTACACTACCGCGCTAAATCGATCTAAGTTACGCAACTTCAGTTACGTGAATAACGTAACTGAAGTCGATGTAGTTCAAGCCACTTACTGCAGTCACTGTGCTATGTTGACAGGTGAGTGTCTCCCATTGACTTCCCTTACGCTTCTTGAGGAGGTGGAGTACGCAAATCAATGGGAGAGTGATCTCCCATCGATTTAGCATGTCTTCACCAGACCTGCTAAATCGACACTCACTGCATTGATTGCAGCAATGCCAATCTACCCGTAAGTGTAGACTTGCCCTCAGAAAGCCTTTGACAAGGTCCCTCACCAAAGGCTGTTACACAAAGTAAGAAGTCATGGGATAAGAGGGAAAGTCCTCTCATAGATCAGTAACTGGATAAAAGATAGGAATAAATGGTCAGTCTTCACAGTGGAGAGAGGTAAATAGCAGGGTCCCCCAGGGATCTGTATTGGGACCAGTACTGTTCAACATATTCATACATGTTATGGAACAAGGGGTAAACAGTGAGGTGGTAAAATTTGCAAACAATACCAAATTACTCAAGATAATTAAGTCCAAAGTTGACTGCGAAGAGGTACAATGGGCTCTCACAAAATTGGGTGTCTGGGGAACAAAATGGCAGATGAAATTCAGTGTGGATAAACGCAAAGTAATGCACATTGGAAAACATAATCTCAACTATACATACAAAATGATGGGATCTAAATAAGCTGTTACCACTCAAGAAATTGCTGCTGGAGTCGTCATGGATAGTTCTCTGAAAACATCCACTCAATGTGCAGCGGCAGTTAAAAAAGCTAACAGAATGTTAGGAACCATCAGGAAGTGGATAGAAAATAAGAAAGAAATGATCATAATGCCAGTCTATAAATCCACGGTACGCCCACATTGTGAATACTGCAGGCGGTTCTGGTTGCCCCATCTCAAAAAGGATGTACTAGAATTGAAAAAAAACTGTAGAGAAAGGCAAAAAAAAAAAAAGATGGGGTGTGGAACAGCTTCCATATGAGGAGAGAGTAAAAAGACTGGGACTGTTCAGCTTGGAAAAGAGACGACTAAGGGAGGATATGATCGAGGTCTATAAAATCATGAATGGCATCGAGAAAGTGAATAAGGAAGTGTTATTTACCCCTTCACATAACACAAGAACCAGGGGTTACCCAATAAAACTAATAGGCAGCAGGTTTAAAACAAATATAGTGAAGTATTTCTTCACACAGTGCATAGGCAGCCTGTGGACCTCATTGCTAGAAGATGTTGTGAAGATGAAAAGTATAACTGGGTTCATGGAGGATGGGTCTATCCATGGCTATTAGCCTGGATGGTCAGGGATGCAACCCCATGCTCTGGGTGTCCTTAAACCTCTGGCTTCCAGAAGCTGGGACTGGATAACAGGGGATGAATCACTCGATAATTGCCATGCTCTGTTCATTCCTTCTGAAGCATCTGGCACCGGCCATGGTCGGAAGACAGGATTCTGGGCTAAATGGACCATTGGTCTGACCCAGTATGGCCGTTCTTATGTTCTCTGATTAACCATTTCTCCAACACAGCTGTTTTTAAAAGCTATTCGTTCAATTGTAGATATGGAGGTCAATTTTGTCTTCAGATATCTTTTTAAAAAACTCAGTTTAATGGAATTGAAAAATATATATAATTTTTTATTATAAGCATTGCAACCCAAACACTGAAGGCCGGTACAAGGTCTGGATAGCTAGAAAGTGAAAAAACTTGCCTGTAAAGAAAACTGAAATTGGCTAGTGTGCTTTCATTGTTTAATCTGAGATAAAAGAAAAAAGTAAACAATGTGATCAATGGTAAAAAGTAAATTTTGTTTATGAATTTATTTAAGTTTCTGACCTTCATGTTTTGATGTAATGAAACTTTGGTTATCGCTAAAATTGAGGTAAGAGAATGGGATTAAACTATTTAAATTATTATTTGCTCACAGTTTAAATTTGGTAGGTTTGTATATCATATGGGAACTTCATTGTATGTTTATTAAAGGCTTCTATACAGATAAAAAAAGAAAATACTGTCCTGTAGCGTATTCCTGTACACATAAATAAAAACTGACTTTTCAACTAACACATTTTAAGCTGAGATAAGCAAACTTCAGAAGGTTTGACAATTTAAGTTTGGGTAAACATCCAACAGTTCCGTTGTTTATCTGAACTCTAACCAGACTTTTTGAGGCTCTCCCCAACTTGTCCACCAGTGGTCTTTTGATAGCCTTTCTCTTGCCTTTGATCCTTTAAGTTTCCCAGCTCTCTCGCCAGTGCCTTGATGGCTCAATGCCCAACAGGGCTCTGCTTTTCTTGATGATGATCAGTTACCTACCTTTTGATATGACACCCCACCCCCAGATGCTTGGATTGTTCACATGAAAGTCTGCATGCCTCTACTGTCCTTGCCTTTCTGAAGGGCGGAGACCAAAGGCCCTTTTTCTCTCTCTCCCTCAAATCCATTTAGTTGGTGTCTTCAAGCGGAGGCCTTTCCAGGCTTTCCTAACCTATGAGTAGCAAAATTCTTCAGGAGAAGCCTAAGCAGTCCTCTCCCTTCCACTCAAAAGACAAGAGGTATCTGGTGTGACAAGGTCTAGCAGGCTCCCTAGACATCTGAATTCACCAAATACTGGCCTAGAGCACATTCACTGAGCATCCCGTGGGCCACTGAGTGGCTGTCATAGCTGATGAGCCTGATGAGATGATCCAAAAGGCAGAGGGGAGTCACAGGGAAAAAAGGCTGTTGCTAGGGCTACTGGGCCAGTGGGAGTGAATAGCAGACACGAACAGCCCACATTCCTTTTATTAATGCCTAAGTTAGTTCTCTCCAGTTTTTGTGGGTCAGCACCCTGTATACATAACTCTTGTAGTTGTCTGGAAGCTTGGATGCACCAGGACCATTGACGAGAAACATTTTGTTTTGGCTGTATGAACCTATTTAAGTAGCTCAACTGCAGTGCTCCTGTATTTATTCCTGACTGGAAAATATACTGAACATAATCTGGTGCCTCTTCTTACAAGCATTAACAAGACTGTATTGGCCTTATTTCTCTATGTACAGTAGCCTGTTTGACTTCCATGCCCTACTACTTCTTTTTTTTTTGTACCCACAAGTTGTATTGGTTAAAAATAATCTTCTCAAATGGTTTTTATCTCAAGTATTCAGTTTACCCCACTCTGTAACTTCAGATGTGTCGTGGAATCAGCAGTTGTTAATGAAACAGTCACCACACATTTCAGAAGAAGTTAGACAGAAAACATCTCTGGATCAGAGCACAGGCCAGCAGGCTAATTCCCCAGGCGAAAGGAGAAGGTGGGTCATGGACCTTTGCTTGATAGCCCCTTTTACCCATGATGAGATGTCTTTCTAAGGGCATTATAAATAAAATATAGTGTAAAGTTTGAGAAGTTTTGTTAACTCTAATTTTCTTTTTGGTGCTATCCAATGTGTTTCATAAGTTACTTTAAAACATGCTATTTTGTTGGACCAGTGCTGATTAATCATACCATGTATAAATGTTACTAGTTCCTGGTTTTCCTACAAAACACCTACCTTTATTAATTTCAGTTCCTTCACCTGTTTTCTCATAACTCACCTCTCTGTTGAAGCCCATACCCCAGCTGCCATTAATCCTGTGACTTCTCTGTAGCTCTTTAACCCCTGGAATGTATAGAAGTTAATATATTATGTTTGTGTTAATTGTATACTGACTATGCAAAGTGGCAGAGTTAACGTTGCTGTAGGAACCTGGGGGAAAATTCTGACCCCATTGAGATCAATGGCAAAACTCCCATTGACTTTTGAGAACCTAATTTCTCAGCTTTTAATGATGTAATACTCATCTTTGCATTTCATAAGAAATGCAATCTGAGTGAAAGTAGGCAAGGCAAGAGTGAAATATCAACTAACTTTCTTCTGATGCTGAAATAGTTTCTGGCTGCTACTTTCCATTTCCATATTCTTTGTCTTAAAAGATATCTATATAGCAACATTCTGAAATTTAAAATAAAAGATTAGTCATTTTTTTCTGAATCTTCACTTTGACTTCACTTTGTTTCTCTGGTACTTTGCCTTGCATTTCTAGATAAGCATTACTAAAGGATAGCTTCTGCTCTCTCAGTAAGGGAGACATTTTGCCTTAAGTTTCACAAGCAAAATATCTATGTTGGATGTTAAAGAAATATTTTAGAGCTCACAATGAAGCATTGATGAGGATCTGTTTAATATACGCTAACACAAACTTTTATACAAATGAATGCCTTATCCCTCACCTATAACTCTTGTTTCACCTCCCTTGTTTTTCCTCATTTATTATTTTAATTATAACTGAGCTATTTGTTAAGTCTAGGAGTAGAAACAGATGGTGTGAGTTGTGTCCAATCAAAACTAACCAGCTTAGTTTGAATTTCAGCCGTCTAATACCTACAGCAAACTACTTGTGAACAATTTACACACTGGGGATTAATATTGAAATTATTCAGTTAATAATTAGTACATATGAGCAAAACATGATCTGATCACACACCACTTTTGAGCAGAGAGAGGTGAAATTGGTCTAATAATTTTTCATTACAAATTATTTGCTCAGCCCTTCCTGCATCTCTTGTTGTTTAGTTTTTTGGGGGCCTGCGATGAAGTTACTGTTCAGTATGAATAATTATTCTTGCTAGATCGACACTCCAAAAAATTATATATTCTTCTTTATGTCAAAATAACAGTGAGTGCTTATATTATAGTTTACTAACTATAGAGATTGCATTTAAGCAGCAGAGCTAAATTTTAGTTCTGGCTTATTTTTACCTCATCCGTATGAGACTGCTAGAATATTTATTTATTTATTTTTCATCTTACTGTAACTTTCTCTTCTGTATTTTAGGACAGGCTGTCATGAGAATTTCAGGCCTGGACTGTCATCTCCATGTTCTCCTACACCTCAAAGCCACTCACCCAACAGGTACCAAAGGTCAATAAGGAATTTTGAAGACTGACTAATTCTTTTAAAATATAACTTTTAGGGAAACTTCAAAGATAAATTGTAGCAGTTCAATTCTATTAATATTATTTTAATGTTTTTGGTATTTTCAAATGTCCCCTGCAATAAGTAATTTTCCATCATCATACATTTTTAGTTCTTTTCCCCCATAATGCAGTTCAGTGCAAACGTTAGTTTATGGGACTCAACATTGCTATAAAATTCCAAATATAATATAAGCCTTAGTCCAACAAAGCATTTAAGCATGTGCTTACCTATAACACAAGAGGGCATCCATTGGCTCAGGATTAGTCACATGCTTAAAGTTTAAGCACATGCTTAAGTGCTTTGGAGCAGCAGGGTCCGATTTTGTGGGAGCTACCACTCTTGTTGTTCATGTCTGTTACCTACTGTGAAACGCACATAGTAGAGCTTTTCGGCAGCACAATTTAAGTGAAAAACAATTCAGGTTTTGGTCTATGTGTCCAATACCTCCTGCAAAAAACTAGAAAAGAGGCAGAGTGTGGGGATCTTGATTATAAATTGCTCCATTCTCCCCCTATATGCAACACTAATCTTGATTCACTAGTATCAAAATATCACTTCAAGTGTTTTCAGCTGTGTTTAGGGTTTTCAAATTTAATCCAGCTTCTAGCTGGAGTAGGGAAAGTATATTTATTTAAGCTTAGTTGGGGAAGCTCTTCATGAGACTGAAATTTTTCAACATTTGTTGACAGAAATCCTGTCCTTAATTCCCAGACTTGAAGCACATGTTGGTTCCTTTGATATCCCTACACTCATGCTAATCTTTTAGAGGCCTAATTCTCTCACACAGAGAGCAACGCAGCTCCCAATGAGACATAAGTGCCAACCTAAACTAAATGTTTAGCAAAGGGTTATGGAGGGTTGAATGGAGGGTGGTGTTTGATTCTAGTATTTATTTATATTGGTTTAATGTCTCATGAAGCTCTCCTTGTTGTATGATTTGAAATAACGCAGAATATTTCTCCTACAGTTCGTTACACAGTGTGTCCTCCTGCCAGTGCTATTTGCATTGGCAGTGGAACCACTGGTGCCTTATTTTCAACCTCTCCTCTTGTTTTTGCTAATGCTAATAATCTAATGGCAGATGGGATTTTTTGTTGTTGTTGTTGCTTGCAGAATATGTTGAGGCCCTCTTTTTGATCCACACCTGTATCCCTGACCTAAAAACCTCGCTACAGGTTTCTTCCAAGGTTGGCCACAGTGCTTTCAGCTGTTCCTTCAGGCTCTCTCTGTGTGTCTTACCCCACGTCTTCCCCCCCCCCCCCCAGTCTGTTCTGTCCTCCCATACGTCACCTCACCACTCCCAAAAACAATACTCAGCAAAGGCTCCTGGGCAGGGCCACATACTCCTTTTCCTTACGTGGGGCTTAAGTTTATGATTATGTTAACAGAAAGCAGAGTTCACACTTGTCAATCTCAACCCATAACAGGTTTCACCGAGCTCATAACAATATTTTGCTTTATTTAAACTCTGGATTATTTCTTCATAGTTTTAGCCGTTGTGCCCTGGTTTGAGTCCCTTTTCTAGGGACTTCAGATTAACTGAACTAAATCAACTATGTGTGTGTTGGAAACAAGGGACTGGATGTCATGTCATTACTCCCATTAAAATCATGAAAATACCTTTCTTTTAAATATTCTGGGATTATTATTTCTAAAACACTTAATTTATAGAATTTAAATATTTTACGCGTTGTAATCAATATACAGACCTGAAAAATTGGTCTAGCCTCATTAGTTTTGGTGGTGGTGATCTGTATTATGGTAGTGCTGACAATATTCTAAATACTGTCAACACACACAAAAAGATATAGTCACTCCCTGAGAGTTTACAAGCGAAGAAGATGGACGAAGGAAGGGTAGAAGAAGGGCATTAAAACATACAGATTTAAAAATATCTTTAAATATCAACTCTGCCAAGTACCCCGCTACATTGCATTTATTAGTTGGCCAATTTCTTGTAGGCATCACAAGGCCTTAGAGGGGTTTGAAGGAAGAGGATAGTGGATTTACTGATTCACTCAGCAAGGTCATTCCGTGTATAAGGGATGGCATGGAAGAGTGTGAAGCTGCTTGTGGAAGCAGCATACAAATGGGGGAAGGAGCAGGGTAAAACAATAAAGTAAGTGGAGGGAAAAGTAGAGCTGTGTGGCCTTTGGCGGTGATGGTAAGAAGCTTGAACTCAATGTGATAGAGAATGGGAAGCCAGTGGGGGTTTTCAAAGAGTGGCCAACAAGCTTGGAGCAACAGACAAAGATGATCAGACCACCATTTTTTATGGATTTAAAAGGGATAATGTGGGTATCTGGGAAGCTAGAGCAGGAATAATCAAGATGGAAGACGGGTATATGGATGAGGGTTTTAACTGTAGGGACTGAAACAAAAAAGATTAGATCTTACAAATGTTAGAGAGAGAAGCTGCAAGGTTTGGATGTGGCCTGGATGTTTATGGCAAAAATAACCCCCATTCTTCCAGGTTATGAACCTGACTGATAAGGCGGATGGCAATGTCATCAACAGTGACTGACGACAGGAGGCAGGATAGGGTGGGCCTGGGATAAAGAGTTCATTTTTGGCCATGTTGAGTTTTTAAATTAGTGGTGAGACATCCAGGAGAATAATTTGAAGAGACAGGGTGAGATGCAGAATTGGATGGAGAGAGAGACAGATTAGAAGAATAAAAATGGATTTAAGTCTTTGGTGTAGAGATGATAGTTAAAACCATATGGGGAGATAAGTTAACCTAGGAAAAGAGTGTGATGATAGAATAAGTGGGTCCCATGATGCCCTCATATGGAGAATGGAGGGGGGAGGAGAGGAGGACCCTTTGAGAGACACTGAATGAAGTCATAGAGGTAGGAGGAGGGCAAAGAGAGGAACTAGATGTGAAAACCAAAGGAAGATAAAACTTTGAGAAAGAGCTGGTCAGGTCAGGGAGGATAAAAATGGAATAAATTCATCAAGGTTGCCAAGACCTGGACAAGAAGAGATCTTTGAGGAGTGTCATAACAGTAGTTTTGGTGGACTGAAGATGGTGGAGGCTCCACTGGGCTTTATCATTGATTGGGAGAGTAAAAGTACAGTAAATGAAAACAGTGTTGCCATGTTTACAATACTGACTTTCACATATTCCAATTAAAATGCCTATTTCCTTTTTTCTCCAGAAATGAAATGTGGCCACTTTTTCATTTTTATGGACAAATGGGGCATCTGGAGTGAATCTTAAAATATTTCTGTCTATATAGGAAAGTGGTTTTAGCAGTACCGAACTTTAAGGTTTATTGTGTAGCCTCTCAATTGCATTTTATTATACTTTGGTGTAAAGGGAGGAAGCTTACTGAAAGCTTTATAGTTCGTATTCCGAAAGGGGTACCAAAATGCAGGCAATCTGACTACTGCTTAAATTAGCATTTGCTGAGGGGAACATAATGATTTCTGGCACTGGGAATCAAATTATCTCCAGAAACATGATAAAACAGTGTGGGTTACATTTTCAAAAATGTAATGTGATGAATGTATTGGAAAAAGGAGATGTTTGCGTATGTAATTGCACAAAAAACCTCCTCACTTGCAGAGCAAAATCTAAATCATAGGAAACAGTGTTTGTGTATATAGTTGCAGTCTAAGCAACTTAGGAACCTAAGTCACATTGACTTTCTATAAGACTTAGGGTCCTAAATGCCCAAGTCGCTTTTGTAAATGGGATTTAGTCTCCTAAATCGCTTAGGTGGTTTGGAAAATTTTACCCACAGTGCCTAAAATTCACTTGTTCCTTTGTTCAACCAACTGCTTCTGCAATCAGAAGAAAATCAGTGGCAAGTGAATGCTTCACTTTACAATGGTTGATAGAAATAAACACTTTTTAATAAAATTCCAATCCTCTCAACAAGTGTTTGTTTCAAAAATAGAACTGTGATATGTTTTTGCTCTTTGGCTTTTTTTTTTTTTTAATTCTTCTCCTGGAGACCCAATTTGCAGAGTAAAATACTCAGTTTTTATTTTCACTCTTTGTAATTAAATCTATTTTAAAATGATTTTTAATCTAAGGATTCCCTCAGCAATTGAATTTGCAGGCAAATGAGAACTAAGCATTGCAACCTAGGTTTTTGTTATTAATTGAACTTTTAAGTGAATTTCTAGGACTCCTGGAAGATGTCAGATTCACACTAGTCATTGAAGTACTCTATCAGCAGTACCAGAAATGGTAATGAATGCCAAAATACAGCAGTCTGCACATTGCAACTCAACGTTGGCCTGGATGTCTTAATCTCCAGAGACCTCTCAACCCTAATACTTGGCTTCTCTGCTGATACTCCCAGTAAGGGTAGTGATTATGATGAAGCTTCTTTCTAGAGATCTAGATTCAGGTCTTCGAGGAACTAGATTTCAGATATGTTAGGCTGACAATAAATAGTTATGAAGTGGTAATAACATATGATCCCTGCCAGTAATAGACTAGATTTGAATCTGTGACCTAGAGGAGAATGGTGTTCTATCCCACTGAGCCACCTTATACTAGGGATGTAAAATGTTAACCAGTAAGCATTAAGCTTACTGGTTAACCGACTTTAACTGTTAACCCCCAGCTGCACCATGCCGGCCCGATCCTGGCCCTGGCCCCAGCTGCGCCCCACCAGCCGGACCCTGGCTCTGCCATGCGAGACCCCCGCCCTTGCCGGCCGGACCCTGGTTCCAGCCATGCAGCGCCAGACCCGGCCCCACCCTGCCAGTTGGTCAGCTGCCCCACAGCCAGCTGAATGACCCCAGCCCTGGCCTCGCCAGCCAAAGCAACCCCAGCCCCACTCCTTTTAATCAGTTAACCATTCAAAGGGTAGAATTTTAATCATTTAAACCATTAACTTTTTAAATGATATTTATATCCCTACCTTGTACCCTGCAAAATGCCTTTAAATAAATCCAAAATTAATTATGTTTGCATGCACAGACTTAATTTGGATACAATTAGAAGACTAAAATGGTTAAAATGCAATTACACTTTCAGTTTGCCCCAGGCCCATCCCAGTGTTTCTGCTTCCTCAGTGAGGTCCACAATAGCATCTGCTCCATTAAGAAAAATGTGAAAATTGAAAGCATTAATGTAACCAGATTTTGATTAGTTTGGGATTGTTTTTTAATGTGTGTGCTCTGTGTTCAGATCCCTCTTTGTAAATGTAGCCCTGCAAGTCTAGCTGTAATATATTTTAAGCAATTTCCCACAGTGTGCTTAGCAGTGTACTAGACTCACAGCAGGAGTTTCCAGGCTGTGCAGAATATTCAACCCAAGCGGTGGTGGCTTTAAGCCACCTTTATGCCTTCCCAATCCTAGGCTGTTTCAGAGGGCAGAGCTGCCCCAGTGTAATTTGGATAAATCTGTAGGCCTGTCCCTGGCCAGCAGAGCTGCCCAGAATCATTCCAACACTACCTACTACAACCACATGCCCACCCATCCCTTACATGTCCCTCCCACCCCCAGTATGCCTCCTGTGACAGGGCTTGTGTAGGAGTCTTTGGAAGACACCTGCAGCTGTCTTCAGTTCCTTTGCTGAGGAAATTCTTCCCCAGCTGGAGCAGAGGCTTTTAGAGTCCTTTTAAGACTGCTTCTAGCCCTTTTTACCCAGCATAAAGGGGCCAGGGCAGGGTGTGAGACTCACCCAAAGTGAATATAGTCCTTCCCCAAAGGGTCTGCAAATGAGTGACCTAGTTTTTAGAGAGGCTATATGCTTTCAATTCCCCTTAAAATCCATGAGAACTGCATATTTTCAGCACTCCTGAAAATCAGGTCTCTGAAGATTAAAAAAAAATATCAAAGTTAATCTTTTCTTAGGCTACCTGCCAAATTCATTCTTTACTTTTAATCTATTGCTACTATTTTTGATCACTGCAGAACTGATTCTCTGAAGGATTTTAATGTAGAGATTTAAATGTCTTACATCTTAGTGTTCAGTGCTTGTAATAAAGAGGCTGTTTCATCCTAGTGATCTATGAATTGCAGCATCTTAGCAGCAATTGGTAATTCCAAGTCACATTCATTTAAAGTGGTATAGTATTTGTTCTAAAAAATGGTTTAACACGTGCAGATGTGGCATCTGTTTGAGGATTTAGTGTACTTTGAGACTAACTTACAGCACCAAGATGACTTTCATCTATGCCCTCTTGATTCCTCTCTATACTGATTGTATGGAAATGCTCTGAGATGATCTTATGCCAATTAACACAGCATCCTTATATCATGAATCTGGAGATATTTGACTTTTCTGCTAAGAGATCTCTTCAAAGATCTCCTGATTTGAGGTCCATGATATTTTTCATTTATAAGTGTGGCTGCTCATGGGATGTTAAGGCCAACTTTTCAGAACAAAGCACAAAACTTTTGCCTGTTAGTTTTAGACTTCTGCCTGCCTGATGTTGCCAACGTCTGGTTATTGCTTCTCTTTGGGAAGCTAAAAGAGAGATGGAGGAATGTGTTTGTTTGTAACCTTTTTCCTATTACTTTTCTCTTATCTTTTTATTAGGAAGTACTTGACATAGTGGAAGGATATATTGCATAAACACCCAAAACTATATTTTAAGGCTGTTTTTTTTTAAGTAAAATATAACAATCCGTATTCCAATAGCAATAACCTAGTGCAGGGTTTGCGTTAATGCACTTTTCTGGTGGATAAAGAGGCATTTGCCTTTGTTCTCCCATAATATAGCCAAGGTATACATCAATGGACTACAAATACACACTCTTTTGTGGCTTATTGTTATGTTGTGGCACAAATAAAGGTAAGGGTAAGTACTGTATGTTGTCTTATCACTGCTCAAGCACACACATCAAAGCATTCATTTGAACCTCATGAATCTTTGAGAAATTTCTCTCCTACCTCTACCCAATGGCTGATTTATTACTGCTTAGTATTGTTAATACACTAGTGCCAAGAGACAAGGTCCCTTTCAGAATCAGGGCCCATGTTGCTAAGCAATGTACAAACACAAAACCAGTCACACACTTCCTGTTCTGAAGAACTAAAAATCTAAAAATATAATCAGCGTGTGGAAGGAATGAGGAGAGAGGAATATATTCAAGCATATACAATTTTACATACTTTATAAATATTTTTTTAAATGACAATTGTAAGTACCAGCTATTCCCAGTTGTCCCCCAACAATCACTGTTGTTAACTGGATGATTTCTTACAGGCATCATGGCAAAGCTGAGCCTTGAGGAAAGATTTAAAACACACTTAGGTAAATTGTTTGAAAAAATGTCATGCTAACAGTTTGGTTGTAAATAATTCAGAAACTCAGTGGCTTAGTTTTCCCTGATGGAGAAGTGAGTTTCTGAATTATTTTATTATTTGAAACTTAACTGTTAAGTTACTTGAAAAAAATTCAGTGTTATCTAAAAGTGTGCTAAGCTAGTAACATTGACAATCCACGTGTATTTCCAGTTGGATTGTTACATCTTCAGTTAGGGTAAAAATAATCCACAGTAGTAATTCCTTTTGTTTAACTCCATCAACGGTGCCGTCATATTTAAGCAATTTGCACCTTCTCTTTCTGACTTGGCATGTAGATGCGGTACATCTTCTAAGCACTATACAGACACTTAAGGAGGCGAGACTATCAAAAGCACTTCAGGTCCCAGTGAAAGTCCATCTCCCCCTAGCAAGTGAATCTTCACAGCACAACTGTGAGATAAGTTTATAAGCATTATTCCCATTTTTACAAATGGGGAAACTGAGGCAGAGAGATGCAGTGGCTTGACCCAGACCACACAGTGAGTCAGTGGCAGAGCTAGGATTATAACTCAGGATCACCTGACTCCCAACACTTCACTCATTCTTCCAGGCCACTCTTAATAAAACTGCATAAACATTTGTTTGCTCTCTGCCACATATTGCTCTTAAATTTTTAAAAAAATATATATTGTCTTTTAGGTCTGTCAGTGGAAAGAAACTATGTTCTACCTGTCGTCTTCCTCTTGGAAAAGGAGCTGCCATGATTATTGAAACACTTGGTCTATATTTTCACATTAATTGCTTCAGGGTATGACTTCATTATTATCTTGGTTGTTTAAAAAAGATTTCATGCTACCTGTGTCATGGTTACTGTGGGAAGAAAGTATGTTGTAATTAGTGATCGTGAACACTGGAAATGGAAGGAAGAGGAAGTTATTATTCTGCACCACTGTTATGCATTTGTATTGAAGAGGAATTAGAATGGTGTAAATTTGTTTTTCCTATCAATTAGTTACATCAAGGGTTCTATTAATTGAACCAAGACCTGTGATTTATTAGCAAGTAACTGCGCAGATATTATTCCACAATCTCAAATAACAGAAGTTAGAACACTGGTTAATGTCCAGTTTACATGTCATTTCCCAAGTATAAAATATTTGAATGCTGGTATCTGATGAACTGTGCTTAAATAATTTACCAAATGAATCTTTCAAAGTAATTGTGACCAACTCCCCCGCCCCACCCGTTTTCAAGTGATCAGATTCATCTTGGGAGAGCCTTCACTGCTTAGCATCTTTAAAAAATTATATATGAATTATACTGTCAGTTTAGAAATGCTTATAGCTAGATAAAGTACCTGTCACTTTAATTTCTGTTCTTTTACACATTGTCTTGTGAAGTATATGTTGGCTATTGAGCACACCTGAGATTCAGATGCAAAGCAAACCCTACATAAAGAAACATTTTCTGTGACCCAGTCACTGAGGTTTGAAACTGTGCCGACACTTTTCTAGAGAACTATATTTGAACAGATTAGACTTCTTACTAATTAGCTGCTAAACAGTTTAAGATCTCTGTTTAGATAGAATGTAAGTGTTGGATGGAAGGAAGACGCATTAAACATTCCATTACTTGCTCCCATTTCAAATGTTTGCACTAGTACAATGTACTTGGTACTTTGTGACCTTTGTATTACATGCAAATGATTTTTAATTTTTTCTTCTTCCTACTATATATGGGAAGAAACAGGTAAAATTGCAGTGCCTCCATGATGATATTGACTAGGTAGCTGAAAAACGATTGCAGAATTTTTTAACCAACATCTTAATCAAAAATATCCCATAGATCCCAAATTGCTGCTCCCAGCTTTTACTTTGTAAAGGAGGCAGCATATAAGTAAAGGTGGACAAACCTGTTCCTCTAAAATAAAAACCAAATCTAACCTTTGCCTCAAACTGAAATTTGCTTCTGCCTCAGAAAGGGATATGCATGCAGGCATTGTCCAGTGTCTTCATGAATGTGCTTTTCTGATTTTCACCAAGACCTCAAGTAGAACTAGTCTAAGAGAGACTGTTCTTATGGTATTTCTCAGTCAGCTAAGTTGGTGATTTCTAGAAATCTCAAGAGAACACCTGGTCTCACATCTCCAGCCTGATTTACACAGCATACATTCAGATAAGCGTTCAATAACCATCTTCATCTTTACAACCTCTGACCTTTCTGAGGTTTGCCTGTCACAAAGGGCTCAGTTCTATAGTAACGTCTCAGGCAAAATCCTTATTAATTTTAATGTGCATTTAGTCTAAGTGAAGACTTATGGGATCACGCCCTAAATGTAGCGTGCTCTGAAAACCCTGCTTTTAGACCACAGGAAATCTTTTTTTCACCTCACAAGGAACTCATGAAATGAAAATCCAAACCTTGGAAAAAATGAGATAGAGAAAAAGAAACCTGTCCCATAAACCTTACTCTCTCCATTCTTCTTCAACCAATAGTGTGGAATTTGCAAGGGAGAGCTTGGAGATGCAGCAAGTGGAACAGATGTCAGGATTAGAAATGGTCTTCTCAACTGCAATGATTGTTACGTCAGATCCAGAAGTAAGTACCAGACTGCATTTTAAGATAAGATAAAATATAAGATAAGATTGCGTTTTAAGGTGTCCATGGTGTCTTTCCTTCCACACTACATTCTAGAGTTAATCCTGTCATTCTTGTTGGAAGATGTTTAGTTATTTACTAACTGTGCATATGTTCATATGTAACATAACAATATTAAGCTGCTGTTACTGTCCATTGCCATCAAAAATCTCTTTGCCCTAGTCGCCCTTTATTTTAGCTTTGCAATGTAATGCATGAATAATGTTCGGTATTGTAAACTTACTCAGTTTTTAATTGCTGTTCATATTTTTGAGAGGATGGGAAGTTTCCCTGTGTAACAGCCTTGAAGGTGTTCACCACTGCCTAGGGTGACCGTATTTCCCTTTGCTGAATACAGGAAACCTGGTACAATTACTGATATTCAGGCGAGTTCAACGGCAATCAATCAGAACTATGCAGTACAAACATTCAAATTAACATCAAGCTGACTGAGCCTCCGTTAAAAAGAAACACTGTGTAGTTGGATTCTTTTTGTTTACCTTCTTATCTTTAAGGCTTTAGAGTTCACATGGGGAGAGAGGTGACACACACACACACACACCTTCCCCCTATACACACATATGGGGAGAGGTGACACACACTCCTGGTTGACCAACTGACCCAACCCTCCCTGCCCTGCACTCTCCGCCATCCATGCCTGGCTTGGCCCCGGGACAGGCCTGCCTCTCCTGGCACCGCATCCTTCCGAGGCAACATGAGGGGGAGCATGCAGGGTCACAATTCCCCCGCCCCCAGATTTCTGCCAGGGCTCACACCAGAATGTGGTCAGCAGCAGCTTTTCAGCACTGTTGGGAGGAAAGGGATGGGAGCTGCTTCAAGACAGGGGAGGAGGGAGGAAACAGGTGACCTGGCCCATGTCTTTGCAGAATTCATCTCTTCCCCCTGGCTGGAAGCAGCTCGTCCCTTCCTACCTGCACAGCATTGAAAGGCAGCTAACGCCTCCAGGCTGCTGCTGGCCACCAACATAACCCAGCTGCCTCTGGTTACAGCGTGGGCAGGAAGGGGTTAAGCCCTAAGGCTTCATCATGCACCAGGGCCCAGGGAACCTGACTGCAGAGGTTTCAGTGAACCACCATCCAGAGAGGTGGCTCAGCAGGAGAGGGTGCCTAGGGGACAGAGCAGCCCCTTGCTCCCTGGGGCAGAACCCAGGGCGGAAGGAGGGGCAGGTGAAGAGGGTGCTAAGCCCTTGCCCTGGGGGCTGCTGTGGAGCCCGCAGGCATGAACAGGCTGGAAATCACTCTCCCCCTTCCCCCCTCCCTCACCACCATTCCAGACCTTAGCTGAGGGGTGGAGAGGCTGCCCTGTACTAGCGCTGTGCAGAGCTTTGGCAAATGCAGGGCTCGGCTCCTGCTGGCTAGTGCTCAGAGCCAGAGGGTTTGGGGCTTTCCTGGGGTGCCGGCCCAGCCAGAGGCTGTGGGGGGAGGAAGGAGCCTGCCAGCCAGGCTGTTGGTGAGCTGAGCACTCTGCCCAGAGGCTGGTTCTCCGCACAGCTCTGGGAGTTGGATGCCTCCTTCTGGGGGGAATGTGGAGGAGCAGCGGGGCTGGAGGGGGGTAAAGGGGCAAAGCAGGGAGAGGACAGTGAGAGGGGAAGCACATAAAGGGCTGATGGGTGGGCATCAGAGGCGACACGTAACCAGCCGCCGCCTGGCACCTGCCTGCACTCACCAGCCACCGCAGCTCGCAATGCACAGCCAGCGCCAGCCGGAAACGGGATGGGGGCTGGGCCCTGCTGGCTGAGAGCCAGCATGCAGCAGGGGCTGCGCTGACAGGCCAGCAGGGAGAGCAGATGGCCCCGTGCGCTGTATCTTCACCCCGCCATCAGCCTTCCACACCCACCCCTATCACTGGCCACTGGACCCCCCCTTACACTCACCGCTCGTGGGCGGGAGGCTGGCAAGCAGGGATCTGGCCAGCAGCAGGACCCACCAATACTGATGAGGGGGAGACAGAAAATGCGGGACAATTTACCCGCTTTTAGGAAAAAGTCGGGACACCTGTGGGAGGGCTTAAATATGGGACTGTCCCTTTAAAAACGGGAGGTCTGGTCATCCCTACCACCACGCTGCCCCACTTTGATCCTCTTTCTGTCCAAAAAGGACATCAGAGCCCATGAACATTGCTCTTTAATTGGCAGAAGGGTCCCTGTTAAGAAGTATTAGACATGCCATCCCATTTAATGTCTAAATACCTGGCCTCTGCAGCACACTCAGACCTTGTATGTCTTTGAGATTCCTGTTCATGGATCTCTCACTTGTCATTGGAGAGTTGCTACCACTTGGTGTAGGCCAGATTTTGTTCCTATCTACTATGCCATCTACATATGATTGATATCAAATTACTATAGAATTTTTAGCCCCTTTCCTTCCTTTCCCTCCTCCCAGCACATAGTCAGATACATAGGATATTCACTTCACTTTTACTCTGCATGAAAGGAAGGGAGTGTGGAGAAAAACACAGGACACCATCCTAGACTTGATCTGAAATTTCTGTTGAATACTGAATATCCAGGAAATGTTTGCTATTGATGGGACAAAACACAGGGTCCTCTTCCTTCCCCCATATTATTTCCTCCCCTCCCAAAAGAAGTCTGGCTTTATAAATCAAGGAACAAAAATACTCTGGTCCACCCACAACTTGTACTCAATCCTAATGTTTTGATTTTCGAGTTTAGAAATATTTCCATATTCTTAGACATAGAGGGTGCTGTTGTACAGCCTCTCATTCATTTGCACAGTTTCTTTTATTTCTGTTATGAAACTCTTTTAGGCACCTTATATCAAACCAAACAACATTAGAAAACTTAGAAATACTTCTTCATATCTATAGGCTTGATCATGCAAAATCTTACTCAAGTTGGTGAGGAACTGGCCATAAGTGTATATACCTATGTTTCTAGCTATATATAAAAATTGGAATAAAATTCAATATTTTTTTTCTTCTCTCCCAATTATTTATTTATTTATTTATTTATTATTTGGAAAGAGGGTTGTGGTCCCATTTACAAGAGAGGGCACTGTTGAGTATTATTACTGAGTATATGTGAGGTAGCAGTTCTCTTCTGCAATTTTGTTACAACTTTGTGCCAGGAAGTAGAAGAAAATACAATGTATTACAGAGATGTCACTTGTGCATATGTGATTTAAGGTTCTTTGTTTTCATTACAAATTCATATTCTGTGTTTGTACAGTGCCTAGTGAAATGGGGTTCTGATTCATAACTAGGGCTCCTAGGTGCTAGAGTAATACAAATACTATTTTCAGAATTTCGTAGCTTACCTTCAGGTGTTTTTTCTAAACTGAAAATTGGCCTCTTTCTGCAGTGTCTCTGCTCAGGAGCTTTTATTTTTTTCAAAATTTTTAAAATTTACCCACTTGTGCTTGAGTTCCAAAAGTGGACAAATAGTCCAAGTGTAGGTGTTCTAGAGGGATTGATTTTGTTGACCTTCAACGGTTGAAATAGTTTATCTGTATTTTGTCTGGCTTTTATTTATATATAAAAAATTTGGAAGACCATTTGTCTGAAATAGAGGACAGGATACTACAATGTTAGTGCTCTTACACTAACCAGAAGTTGTGCAAATAAGAGGCTGAGAGGGGTATGGACACACTTGCAGAACAGCTGCCTACCAGAAGTTTGCCTGAAGCTCCAAATTACTTTTTCATAATGAATACACCAGTTTAGAAACTTTACATACAAAAAATATGTATATCAATGTGTCTTCTGTTTTTCTAGGGAGAAAACTAAGTGGCCAGGGTATTTTTTTTTAAATAAGTGACTGCAGTTTATAGATAGCTTATCTTTTTAGAACAAAAATTAATACAGATGAACTTTAAAAAAAAAAAAAGGAAAGGAAAGAAATATTCTTGTCCATATCATTAATGTTATACATGTGACACTGACAAAGAAGTTCTAAGGCAAAGTAGTTAACCCTCTTCTTTAACTTGTGTATTGCCTGGCTACAGGAGGAGGCTGCTTCTGATCAGTGTGTGCAGTCATATAATGCAGAATTGGCACAATGGAATTGGCTAAAGATGACTTATCAACCTCTGCTATGTTGTTCTACCATAATTTTGTGTGTAAATTGGCTGGAAGTGCATGCAGAATGTGCTAGCAGTGCAAAGGAGATCATTTGTCTTTCAAACATAAAGGATATATTCCTGCTAGGCCAATATTTATATCCTTCCTCCCCCCCCCCCCCCCAAGTTGGTGCCTAATTTATACCCTTAATTGACTATAGAACTAGGGGCACTACTGAGATGTCAAACTCTTGCCAGGATTTCTTGCATATAAATGTCACATGAGGGAAATCCTATATACTCCATTGTTTCAAAAGTAAAAAGTGTCAAGATTTGTCACCTTTGTAATGGTTACTATGTTTTTATTTTTTAATTTAGCTGCTGGGCAGCCAACAACGTTGTGACAGGAATGTCAGTCCTAAAAACTTTCTGCAAGAAGGAGCCTCCCCATCATGTCCCTAGGGCTGCTTCCAGACAATCACTTGTAAGAGCTCGTATCCATGGACTTCATAGCTCGCATCTCATTTTGTAATGCTCCTATAAAAGGCTGCATCTGCTACTTTAAAGCACAGTATGATTTTTTTTCCCTTTCTTAGTGAATTTGCATAATGTGTACGAAGAACATTTGGTAATTCATATCTGAAGTATTTAAAAAGAGGCTTTCCATAGTTTCAAACAAGTTTATGATTTTAAATCTGTTTTGCTCTTTTCAAAGTCAGAAAAGATTCAATAAACCTATTTTGTTTTAATACTTCTAGGAATTAAAAAATTAAGTTCACAGAACTGTTATGGAAGTTCTAGAATATGTCCATTCAAGATGAAAAATTGTTTAAAGATAGCATCTAATTAGTGCATTTGCAAAACTAAACATCACAAGTGACTTTTCTGTTCTTACTGAAACTTTAGCTTTTTTACACAAAGACACTAGTTTAATAATACATACTGCAATTCTGAAACATTTTGTTTTATGTTACCTTCAGTGGAGGGTAGGAGTTATACAAATAAATTATTGCACCTTTAGCATCAGGATTTTTTTTCAGTGTGTGTATACATCAAGTAATGTTCAACAATATAGCTTAATAGTCTATCAAATAAAGATTCCTTCATTAAGCCTGAAAGAGTGTATGCCATTAGCAATTGCAAAAATCCCCAGTAGGATAATAAAGAGGAAATCTTTTCTTAACGTGTACAGAATTATACAGTACTACCAAATTCTTGGGGGGCTGGCGTGGATGAAGCTGAATCTAGCAGTGGTGGGTTGTTGGTACAGCTAAGGGGATCTATTGGCTTGTAACTTTCTCATGGCCAGTAGAGTTGTTACAAATGAATTAGAAGATCTTATGAATCTGATACCTTAATGAGATTCTATATAGTAGAAATTCATTTACAAACCAGACAGGTTGCTTTGGGTCCCATAAAGGGTCAATATAATTAGAATGTGTCAAACTATAAACAGCTGTGATTCAGTGCAGTACATCAGTGGACTTGAATCTGTGTTCCTTGTACATACAACTCTCATTGCACTCGGGGTGACTGTGAGTGTATAAAGAATGCAGGATGAGGTCCAATCTGTAACATTTTACAAAACAAACACAAAAACTGTTAAGCGCATTTGGGTCAGTTGCACCCTGTGCATTATAATAAGTATATTCTCCCATTAGTGCATACCAGTAGCTCCCTGAAACAGCAACTGGAGCTGTGGGTGTAGAGATCAAGAATATAGACACATTTTAGCTGACATATTACAGTTGTAAAATATTACAGTACTGGTTTCTAACTGTACTACATGGTGAATTTCAGCAGGCTGATAAAGAGAAATTATTCGAAAGCATCACACTTAGCAGCTTAAGATGCTCTTTAAAAATGGGGGGAAAAATCTATTTATTCTGCCTTAAAACCATGATCAACTAAAATTAAGAGATTCCTTATTGTATGTGACAGAATATGTACACATCCATTGTCTTTTGATGTGTTGGTAAAAGGAAATAAAGTGGATATTAGGTGAGCAATAATTTTTTTTCTAAGTGTTTATATTGATAGCATCTATTTATTTAAAATGCTAGACAGTTATTTGCATGCAAGTTGCGTGCTCATGCAGAAATACTTTGTCACTGAAAACATTTGTACAATGTTGTAATTTTAAGACATTGTTGCTCTCTAATAGAAAGTTGCATATTATTTCATTAAAACTGTGCCTTAGAAAATGCAAAGCTGTTGCACACGGTGGTGACTTATGGATGCAATAAATCCCGAGAGTAAAGCTAACAGGACTTCAGATGGGGGTTATTTAAAAAAAAAAAAAACTACAAAAAATAATAAAAAAGAAACTTTTGGATATATACAGCAACATCCAATGTTGTGATTAACCGTCTGCATGATTTACTGTTCAATGTTTTGATAACCTTCATGTTTCCATGTTTACACTTTGCATGTCGTCATCATAATACTTTATTGCAAATAATGCACAATATGAAAATTCAAAATACAGATTTTTATAAAGTACTTTTTTACATCTATCTAACTCCAACTGTTACACTAAGGGTATGTGACTATTATATTCTGGGCCTAATTTTCAAAACATGACTTCCATTTTTGCATGCTTGAGTGTGAACCTTTGATATTAGTCATTAACACTTATGCACACAGGTGATAAGATTTAGATGTGTAAATCAGTCACCTGTGTGTACAAGTGTTGGATGTCACACAGGTCTGGTCTGTTTCTAATGAAGTCAGTAGTAAACTCCCAGTGCTTTTAGCAGAAGCATGACTGGAGACAAAATGCATGTGCAAGTTGGAGTTTTTATGTGCAGAGTTGCAAACGCACAAATGGATCTCTGATTGAAGCCTCTTGAAAATTTAGCCCTCCTTTCTCTCATTTTTTCATATATACATATTTTAGTGGGGCTAATTGCATATGTACCAAAGCTAATACAAAGCAGCATTCTTAGACCACACAGTGTTTTTCCATAATGAACAACTAGTCACCAGCACAGAACATTTTCTAAATGCTAATTGCCAATGGTTTGTGTTTGTTTGATTTATTTTTTTCATTTGGAGCCTGTCAAATGGCAGTTCGGTCAGGCTAAGGCCTAGCTTTTTCCAATTCAAACACAAGTTTGATTTTTTTGTTTTTTGTGGTTGCCGGAAAAATAATGCTTTACTACATTGAGCTACCATGTAAATGTGTTTGTTTCACAAAGTGATGTATTGTTGCTGAGCAAGTACAATGTAATGTTTTTTAGCTCTTGCAAAAGCTTATTTACCACCTTGTTACTTCAGAGAACATGGATAACTGTCATAACCATTTTATGTATTTCACTACCAAACTTTCATAGTGGTTTTCCTTACTCCTGCTCTGTAGTGTTATTGATGGAATACATACTGTAGCTGTCCATACATGACCTAATAGTTGGTGAGCTAAAAGGGATCCACCTTATATGCAGGGACAAGAATTACTGTCCTAGTTGGGCTAATGTTCCATACAGTGACACTAATCTTCACTTACAATATTTATTCTAAAATGCCTCTGGAAAGTAGGAAAAAATTGTCTAAAATGCAACAGCTTTTATAGTTAATGTATGTTTATAAATAAAATGTAGAATAAATTTAGTGCAGCCTTGATTTGTCTTGTTCTAATTAACTTCCCTTGGGCTGGGCAGTAAATAGCTGCTAAACTCTCTACAGCCATGTCCCACCTCGCTGGGGGCGGCTGAGCTGGAGGAAGTTCTCCCAGAGGCTTGAGCGCCCCGCGATGGAAAACACTGAGCGGGCTGCTCCCTGAAGCCTGGCTAGTGCCAGTCCAGAGGCTGGACTCGCTGGGAATGCGCCTGTTGCATTGAGCCGAGAGACAGGCAGGGCTCTCCGGGTGGGCCTGATCCAAAGCCCAACCACGACTTCCCCTGGGCTTCGCCGGCCTTGGGCTTTGGCTCAGCCCAGCGCCGGCAGCGCCCTGTCTGAGGACTGCACGAGTCCGGTTGTTATGCCCGCGGCCTGAGCGAAGCGGGACTTCAGCGGCAGTGGCGCAGCGCACCCCCCCGCAGGCAGAGCGGGGAGCTCCCCGGGGCCCGCGCCGCAGCCGCCCGGAGGCAGGGCACCTGCAAGTGCAGCTGCCGGCCACCGGAGGCCGCTGTGGCGCCGAAATTGAAGGCAGCCGGCGGCAGCTGGAGTTCCTCCGCCGCTCGCAGCCCACCTGCGGGGACCGAGCTGGGGGCGGGCGGAGCCCCAGCCCTCGGGCCCGCGAGAGGCCATGGGGGGCAGGGATGGGGCGGTGAAGGCTGGCGGCGTAAGGCCAGACTGTGGCTGCCTCGGGAGGGCGGCTCTCCAGCCCCCCGCCCAGCCCTACCTGCGCCAGCTCCCACCCTGCGGGTCCCGCCCCTCTGCTCCCCCCAGTGACCTCTGCCCCTGCCCCCACCCCACCGCGCTGCTCCGGGGCTCAGGGACCGGCCCCCCAGTGGAGGGTGGCGGGCCTGGAGCTGCCCAGACCTGGCCGGGGCAGAGGAGTGGGGCCTGCCCGCAGTCCAGCGCCCGGAGGCAGGGCTAGAGCCGGCGCTTCTTCGTGAGGGGGACGCTTTGAAGGAGACACGGCCTGAGTCCAGCTGTTTCTGCAGCGCTTCCATTCCTCTCTTCGGGGCAGCGACTGGCTCTAACAACAGCACCTCCTACCGGCTGCTGCTGCACCCCCTGGCTTCAAGTGGTTTCCCTCATATACAAGATCTGCAGTGTGAGTCAATGGTTCTGAGCACCCCCACGGTACAAATTGTCCCAGCACCCCTGCCATGGGGCCTTGTTGTCTCTGCGGGCCTCCGGGCACTACCGTAATACAGAGAGAAAATAACACTCCTCTGCTTATTACATGAGCATTGATCCATGCTCTGTGAACTGCTCTGGGTGACAGTTGAAAGCAAAGGGTGCTTCTGCTTAGGGAGAAAGCCAGGGGGGTTCAAGCTTTGCTTCCCCAAGGCCCAGCTTTGCCAGAGAAGTGTTGTTCTCTTTCTGGTTCCCCCTCACTTAGCCAGTGGGAAGCTGAACAGACAGTGCGGCTGCCAAGGAAACTACTAGGAGGAGCCCTCCCTAAGAAGCAGGGGGGTTGCTGGGCAGCTCAGATATGTGAAGGCAAAATCTACAACTGGGGCTTGCCTACAACCAGCCTTAAAAAGAGGAATTCTGCTTTCGTTGTGCCAAATCTGATGACCATCACCTGGCCAATGAAAGGGAAAAGGTGCCGGGGGAAAATGTCCCTTCTGAAGCAAACCAGGTCTCACATCTGCTTAAATGCCTCCCTTGAGGTTGTAATCAGAACACAAGTTCCTGATCAGAGCAAATGGCTAAACTGAAAGCCTCTGAAATTTTACAAGTAATAGGAGCCCAAAGATTCCCTAGTAATCATTTCAAAGATAGAAACGACAGTGGTTTCCTTGGTCAAGGGGATGCTTATCTCCATAGAAGGGGAGATTTTCCTAAAATATCATACAGACGCGAAAGGTGGGAGGAATTCTTAAGTGATTCTGAGGCCTCACCTGCTAAGTCTGCAGGCCTTTCTACCCACCACATGACTGCAAGAGTTATCACTTGGATGAGCTTCTGGCTGTGGATCACTCAAGTCACTAAAAGAAAAAAACATTCTATTTTAAAGATCTCATTTGCCATTTCTTTTATTGTTAAATCATACATGGAGACAATGGGCGGGATCCACAAAGGGATGTAGGTGTTGTACCACTGAGCATCAGAGCACTTATATTTTAGGTGCCTAGAAAAATCACAGAAGCAACACTGTGATTCACAAAGTCAAGTTAGATACCCGGGTTCCCTCAACAATGAATGGGGAGAGATAGGCACCTAAGAATATGATTCACAAGAGTCCTCATGCTAGGTGGGGAGCTGCCGAAGATAGCCAGTAGGAGATGCCAACAAGAGAGGCGGGGTGCTAACTCCTACCCTAAATCCGGTCTGCAGGGAGGGACATATCTCTGTTCTCAATCTATGCACAGAAACCAGCCATCTGGGAACAAGGTTATAAAAGTAGAAATTACCACAGCCAAGGTGAAAACCAAACTTGAAAAACTTAATGGGACCAAATCGGAGGCCCCAAATAATCTCCATCCAAGAATATTAAAGGAATTGACACATAAAATTGCAAGTCCAATAACAAGGGTTTTTAATGCATCTGTAAACTCAGGGATTCTATACCCCATCATACCCATTTGGTACTGCTATTACCATGTATCCCCAACAGCCAGAGATGGGACACTAGAGGGGGAGGACTCTGAGTTACTACAGAGAGTTTTTGTCCAGGTGTCTGGCTGGTACGTCTTGCCAGCATGCTCAGGGTCTAACAGATTGCCACATTTGGGATCAGGAAGGAATTTTTCCTCAGGTCAGATTGGCAGAGACCCTGGGGGTATTTCACCTTTCTCTCTAGCATGGGGCATGGGTCACTTGCTGGTTTGAACTAGAGTAAATGGTGTATTCTCTAAACTTGGAGCCTTTAAATCAAGATCAAGTACTCCAGTAACTTAGCCAGAGGCTATGGGCCTACTAAAGGAATGGGTGGGCAAGGTTCTGTGGCCTGCGATGTGCTGGAGGTCAGACTAGATGATCATGATCATCCCTTCTGGCCTTAAAGTCTGTGAGTCTATGAGCTGGAGTCAGGCAGCTTATGTGTCAAAGCCACTTCTTGCGGCAATGAGTTGGGCATCTGCCTTCCTCCACATAAAAGTAGTGGGTGGTCACCTTATAACTTAGCCTAGTGGTTAGTGCACTCACTTGGGCTGTGGGAGACCCAGGTTCACTTTCCCCCTCTCAGGCAGGGTGGGTGAAGGGAGACTCCTGTTCCAATTCTCCTCTCAGGAGAGTGCTCAAGCTCTGGGCTATTCTGGTGAGGGACTCCCTCAATATTTCCTATTCACGCTGTTTCCACTTTGTATAAATATTGAAAGAGCAATTGGAGCAGGAGGACTGGATTTGGGATTTCCTACCGTCTAGGCAGGTGACCTAACCACTGGACTAGAGAGTCATTCTCACTCTCTCTTTCAGACCCAATGAATGCTCCGCTGTGGATAAATATTTGAGCAATCATAAAATATCCAAAAGGAACTGAAACTACATTGTGTTCAAAACAAATCCTTAGGTTTTGCAGTCCCAGCTGACATAAAACTAAGGGATTTCTGTTACTCAAGGGAACAGTAGCAATACAGATCTCAGGAAACTACATGGCAACTTCACATGTCTTCAGCTTGACAGTTGCTGGACAGAAATCTGCCCAGAGCTCTGCGTAGTGGCCCAAATCTCTTTCCTTTCCAAATGGCAAAACTTTAACATCAGACAGCATGTAGTGGATATTCTCTAGGATTGACAGTTGAAAGCATTTTTTTGTTCTGTGCGGTTTCCAGGAATCCACTAAATCATCATGAACTTTTCAAGAAACACCATATCTTTCCATAGGTGTGTGGCTATAGAGCCAGTTACTGAACATAAGAACGGCCATACTGGGTCTGACCAAAGGTCCATCTAGCCCAGTATCCTGTCTTGCGACAGTGGCCAGTGCCAGGTGCCCCAGAGGGAATGAACAGAACAGGTAATCATCAAGTGATCCATCCCCTGTCGCTCATTCCCAGCTTCTGGCAAACGGAGGCTAGGGACACCATTCCTGCCCATCCTGGCTAATAGCCATTGATGGACCTATCCTCCATGAATTTATCTAGTTCTTTTTTGAATCCTGTTATGGTCTTGGCCTTCACAACGTCCTCTGGCAAGGAGTTCGACAGGTTGTGTGAAGAAATACTTCCTTTTATTTGTTTTAAACCTGCTGCCTATTAATTCCATTTGGTGACCCCTAGTTCTTGTGTTATGAGAAGTAGTAAACAACACTTCCTTATCTACTTTCTCTACACCAGTCATGATTTTTATGTCAATGATTTTTAAACCTGTTAAAACTTCCTTAAATAAATTGATTAAATGTTAACACCCTCCTCCCCCAAAACAAACAAACCCAAGCCTGAAAGGAGAACATTTATGTAATGCTAAATAGCTAACACTGAACACAACTACATCTTGCCAAGAGCACATCATTTACTTTACAGTATATTACATTGAAAAAGGCAGTATGACACTGGGAAGATAACTCCTATGATTGAGCCTGCTGCTGTCTGATATAAATCTGCTTCTGTTCCAGTGGACCAGAGTTGGATTCCAACATTAATTTGCCACTTACAAAACCCCTTTCAAACACTTACCTCTGGTTGCAACAGATATGTTTAGCATTCATACACATGATGATGGAAGGTATGTGAGTTACTAGTTGAACTAAATCAGTTGATTCCAGTTGTCAGTGTTTCCAATTTGTTTAAACCAAAATGTTATCTGTGGCCATGTTTATTATATATACCTGTGCACATGACGGTTGACAAAGCAAATATCCATTTAAAGGATGGTGAATAAAATGTCCTTTTGCCCTCAGCAATGTGTAAATAACTTGCTGTGTTTGAGGTTTGTAGCAGAATCTTATTCATTCTCCTTGAATAAAAGCTGCTACTTTTTTTTTACACTTTCTAGGAATAGAAATCTTGATTCCTAGCAATGCTTTTGCTTGTAGATTTTGCTAATAAAGGTCACCCAGTACCATCAAATAATATATCAGTCTCCATTTGGACCACAGTCACCTTTTAAGGCTATTCTCTGAATAACAGGAAGGTTTGTTTGATTTGACTGGATGACATGGTCCTGATATAAGTTGATTTATTTTGATAAAAAATGGAAATAAGTAACTTATTTATAGTAAGAGAATATTATCTCAGCTGACATGTGTGTCTATAGTGGTGTGAGTTTAAACTGCTCTATCCAAGTATTGTCAAATGTTGGGGACTGGTGATTCCAGCAATGGTAATGACATTCAGAACTTTCATGTCTCCACCAGTGGGCTGAAATCAAATCAGTAGCAACCAGCTTATCTGATGGCTGCTCAGTGTTTTATGTGAAGGAAGATTTTGTTCACAGTTTAGTTCTCAAATGTTTGCATCACAAAACCACCTTCACAGCAGGCATGCTTATTAGCAGTCTCAGTGGAGCTGCTACAGATTGAGTAGACATTGAGACTAAACTACTTTTTCAATCCTAGATTTGATCATTTCAGGTCAGTGTTGAGACTCATTGATTGGGCAGCATGGGGGATACTTATGGGTTAGTCATGCTGCATCTCTTCTGTTTACAGTGGTATCTACTGCCTGGAAACGAGGCACCGGAAACAACAGTAAGAACACATTGTAATATTTACATCACATCTGTCACATTTCTTTTGATGATGATGAAAATTCACATGATCACTAGGTAACATCACTGTTGTGCAACAAAAATATTAGCATATGAAAACAATCTATTTTTAGTCAGGTTAAACAATAACCCCTCAAATATGCAAAATAGTTTAATTATATGGATGCATGTAATTAATTTATGCAATGGAGAACATGTAATCCAATAGTTTGGCCTTTCTGTGCCTTTTTTCTTCCCTGACAGCTAAAACATCAGCTTACTTATTATGAATGCAATAAATGAGTTAAGGGAATTCTGTTCTTTTGCCTCTTTGGGTTTTTTCTGGAATGGTTAGGAACTCAGCTGCTATATTCTCTGTAACACATCCCACTCTATCCCAGTTCCTCAAAGCTGCTTGTGATTCTAATGTGTTTCTTACCTACCAGTTGGAGGTGCACAGTGTTTGGATAAATTCTCATGAGGTAACTCACTGGATGGGAACAACACATGCAAAATACAGAATATGCTGAAAGAGTCTAGATCATCGAAACTTGAATTGTTCCTCCAGCAAAATTCATTTCACTTTAGCTAGCAAGAATTGGAAGTATTGTGAACACACCTACTTACTTGAGCTTGAGATCACCAAAAAGGAGGGCATCCAGCTCTGCATCAGCCAGCTTGGTGGTCTTCCTGACATTCTGTTATGCCTATTATTCAAACTGCTGGACAAAATAAAATTACAATACTTGAGTTAAAGAGCATGTTGCACTGAGTATAATTTCTGCTTTAAAAGAAATTCCAATAGCTTAAATCACCAGAAAAACAGCAGGTGAAATAGGAACTTACAAAGCTACAGGCAAAAGAAAGAGGAACTTCTAGAAAACCAGAAAGTTAATGGAAGGCAGAACAGGCTCAAGAAAAGTGACTTGTGTTAGCCACTGCTACGATCGAAGGCATTAAACATAGAATGAAGACTGATACACCAGACAGAAAGTTGAGAATTGTCCAGAAACTCCTCATAGCGAATTCATAATAAATGATGCCCAGGAGTGAAAGTGCCCTAGTGAGAAAATGAGACTGTCAGATAAAGAAAAGGAGCTTGCACACAACAGGGTCAAATTACAACATAACAGGGGTGCAACAAAAAAAGGTTTTGTTTTTTTCCATTTACCAGCCAAAACCCTCTTCTAAGTCCTTTGGCCAGTGCAAAGAAACTCAGAAACATGTAAATCCCAATCCGGCTCCCATTTCAAATTCCAGCTCACCCTGAACTCTGTTTGACCATTGTCCAGTTTTGAAAACTACACAGAGTTGTCATAAAATTTTTTTGCATCAAGTACCAGGGATGCTGGAACTAGGGGTGCTGGAGGTGCTCCTGCACCCTTGGCTTGAAGTGGTTTCCATCATATACAGGGTTTACAGTTTGTTCAATGGCTTTCAGCACCCCCACTATACAAATTGTTCCAATGCCAATATCACGTATTGGAATGCAGCGCAGGCCAGAAAAGGGCACTCATGCTTTTATGTTGTATTTTGCTGTTATCATCCATTGTACAAAGTTTTTAAGAATTATCCTTCAGAATGTCCTCACCACAGTCCTGATTTCTGCCTTTTTGCCCAGGTTCTTCTCACTTGCTCTATAAAATGTTTCCGAATTAGTTACTGAGCTTTTTCAGCTTGGGGGGAGGGGTTTAAATAAACATAGGCACTGCTCCATAAACTTTGGAAAGCTGGCAGGAAGCAGGGTTGGGACCCTTTCTGTTTATAGTATTCCTAAATAAATATGTAAATAATAATACAGCCCAGACACATACCTGTCTACCAGAGTGGTAGCAGAGACACCATAATTGTTAGTTAAATCAGAATCACAAACACTCCTACTAGACACAAAAGTATTATTGTACCTATTTTCAAATGGATAAAGTGGGACACAGAGACTAGAGAGGAGACTGGGAGCTTGAGGTGCACCTGAATTACAACTCCCACGAGGCATTGCGGCAGCATTTCCAAATAACAATTTGTGGGTTTCAGCCAAAAAATTTTGGTATTTAAATTTCTGCTGAAAATGGAATTTGTGGGTGGGTGCGTGCGCAGGTAGGGAGAACATATTTCAACCAGCTCTAGTACTATGTCATTTGTAACATCTGGTTAATTACTGCAACTACTCAAGGTCATGTTCAGACATTACCTAATTTGTTGGTGAAGACAAGCCCAAAGTGAGCCGGTGATGGAACCAGAATGCAAGAGTCCTGATCGCAGTGTGCTGCTGTAACCAGGAAATAAAACTCCTCCAAGACAAATGGAAGTTGATAACATGCATCACCAAAATGACATGCATGTATGTTGTCAGTACTGTACACAAAGAGTTAACTGTACATTCAAGAAATGTGTCTGCTGTTTACTTCAAACAGTGGCACATACTGTCGCGGTGTTTTCTGCAGTCAGCTGGCTAACAGAGAAGGATATTAAAAGGTTAAACTGATTATATCATCTTGGTGAATACACCACTAGATAGATAAGAATCTCTCTAGCTTCCAAAGACCTCCAAAAGTGTGCTCCTATTTCAAATGATTACAAGTGCTGTGAGTAGAATCATTGCTACCATCTAGCTAAAGGACTGCAAGGCACTTCGGAAATCAAATTTCAGGCAAGGAGATTGGTTTGAGAAACAATGAGCAAGGAGAAATCTCCTCTTTGCAGAGTCACATGCTGTCAAAGCTTATTATCATTATATTACTGAAGTAAGAAAAAAACAAATTAAAACATTTAACAGTTGAAATCTGAAACAAAATTGTGTTTAATGCTGAAAATCTACTTACAATACTTTCAGGGTTACCTTTTCTCCCATAGTAAATCTTGGTATGTGTTTGCAAGTAGCCCTTTTTATCACAGAATAAACCTGTTATAAGTGGATAATAGCTGCTATATGCTACATAAAGTAAGACAGCATATTTCAGACTTTCTGTTGCAATGAGTCTCTGAACACCATAATCATCTCTGAATTCTAAAGGTTGTTCAGTGAGTACCAGACAGAAAATGTGAAGGTTTTAAAGCATAACTAAAAAGCCCAGCTGAACTCTCCATTTGTAGTGATGTATAATGTACTGTGGTGACAGCATGCATTAAATTAATGACAAAGGCCCCAGCTTTAACATTAAACATGTTCCAGTTTTTTAATGTAAGGGGTAATTTGAATTCCCAAACCAGTTATTCTTTCATATTGGCTCCCAGAATGAAAGAACCATTAAGGGTTTTAGTGATGGTCCAAGAACTCTACTTCCAACAGAAGATTGGCTCCTTTTCCTTGGACACTGGACCAATTTTTAATTGAATTTCGATGAGATGATGGATGTTGTACTTTATTCCAAGTCTATATGCTAAATTAACAAGGCTGTCTGCTTAGTTTCCTCTTTTGAAACCACACTGAGATGAGTTTCTGCTAATTCGCTTACACAAAGCATTAGACATGTGAACCAAATTCATAATCAAGGGTTGAAATAAACATTTTTGCCAAGGTTAATACTTTGGATAATCAATTGGTACTGTGCTGCAGGGAGAATAATTTGCTTTCAGAAAGACTTACCCGTTGAATTCTTTCAACCTAATCAGTAAAAATGATCCTGAATACAATACACAGTCATCAAAATAGTTTGTTTATTTAAAATGTCAATTTCTGTGTGAAACATTTAATTGACTCCATGTACTTCTGATTTATCTCCATATTAATTCTGGTGATTTTACATATAACAAATTAAACACATAAGTACACTAACCTATAGAACATATTTAGATTTATTTTCCCTTTATATATACAATAAGGGTCTTCTTGTAGTGAGATGCTGTTAATAAATTAACATTTGCCACCCATGGTAGCTAAATCTGTGTCATTTCCTATTCTAAGTACTGTATATGGAAAACAGCAAATGTTATGGCAGTGAATGTTTTTCTTAATGATGCCCACTGTATTATTTTTCTTATCGTGCCATAAGTGTGCTATATAATATAGCATGCCAAACAAGGAAAAGAATAACAGCAATGATCAAACAACTAAGGATAGAATTTGAATCACAAAGTGGTGTAACTTAGGGAACTGATTCTTCTTCCAATTAAGTTAATACCAAAATATCCATGGACTTTAACAGAAGCATGAACAAGCACTATACATCATTTATTTAAATTATGAGCAGTTTTATAGTGTCTTTTTGTGCAAAAAGATGGGTTGAATCTTGAAAATATGTAAAAGGAGATGGGGGATGTATTTTCTAAAGACAGTGGACAATATTCTTTAAAAAGAAATGGATTTGTAGCAAGAAGCAGTTTTACATGTATTCTCTCTTTAAAAACAGAAGCATTTAAAAGAAATGCTGTGTATAACTTTAAAGTGACCCAGGGTAGCTATAAATTATATTAACAACTTCCTTTGGCAGTATAGCCCTCATTCACTTTCTTGCCTGGCAAGGAGCTTTTCAGATAAGTTAACAAGCCAGTCATGTGGATTGTCTCTCACACTTAATTTATCACAAAATAGTATTTTCCCATTGGAAAACAATATCATGCAAATACAACTCTTGGTGCTACATAAAGGTGGGGATTAAAAACAGAGGTGGAGTTTGCAGGATAATAGGAGGAAAGTGCTCAAAGAAACCTAGTCCCTCATATTTTTCTCCTTGGACTGTATAATTTATTCAAGCAAAACAACTGGTATAAATTCATCTAGAAGCCCCATGTAGAAGCCTATTTCCTTTCTGATACTCTCCAAGCTTCCCTACCCCTTGACATTTAAACATAAAACACATCCCAAATGCTCTGTTGTATGGTTGGGGCCTCATTTACTCCAGTCTATCTTTTTTCACCCCAGATTCCATTTATAGAATGGAGTCTTTCTTCGCTGTTGTTGACGGTGTCTGTGATTAGAATTACTGACATCACTGTACACGTTACAGCTTCTCTGAAAGCTGCACAGTTTAAAACTCATTCTCTGCAGCTTCAGAAAAAAACATTGGGGAAAAATCATGACTGAAATTGAAGTGTCTCGGCTTCAGGCAGGCCACCAATGGCTGTGATCCTACCAGCTCTCACAGCCCAGTAATGACGAGTATGAGTCCATCCTTCAGTGTTGATCCTTTGAGGATCAGCTACAGTAGAAGGTGTTGAAAGTGGTGTGATTCACTAAGTATTACTCTTTCCTCCTACCTCTGCATTGAGCCGGTTGCTTCAGGCTGATGAGAGGGAGTACTTTGCTTCTGGAGGTGCTAGCTTTCTCATAAACTGCAAAACTGCTGCAATTAAGGATGCTGTGGCATTATTTGTAAGGGGAGGGGTGCTAACCAAATTCCAAGTTGGGTACCAAAATTCTCACTGGCATTTACTTTTAATACAGTATTCTTTTCTTTCTTTCCTAAACTGTTGTGTAATGGTACTATGTGCTGTTACAGTTGCCACCTTTCACCCAAGAAGTGACTGCTTTTCGGTGGTGGTTGGCGTAATCCCGCTATATAAATGTTTGTACCCCATTTAAGTTTGCAAGGTGCTTGAGGATCTTTCAGAATGAAGGGTACTGTGTAAATGGAAACTATTATTATTATTATTCCCTTTTCCCATGATGAATTGTTTCTGGTTTTGCAGAATAGGGTATATTGTCTACATTTCATTCATAAAGGTGCTTGGCCTAGTCCTAGAAATTTGACCATTGTTGAACTGCCCGATTTCCAAACATGTCTAAATTCTGCTTCTTCACTAGCTCATGTCTGGCTACTGCCTATTGCTGTAGTATCTGATCACCTTTCATGTAATAGCAAAGTCTCTAATGGACTTCATGGAATCTTTGGTAAGTCTCTTTTTGGGTTAAAAACTTTTCTTGGGATAGGGATTGTTTAAATTTAGTTTAATTAATTTACTTTTGTTGCATGCTTTTAATGTCATAAAAATGAAGATTACCTATATCTATGCACAAAAAGTCTTAATACAAATCTTCTGCATGCAAGAGCCATGTTTTAATTTTTCCTTTGAAATGTTTGAGTGAATTTAGAGATGAAGGAATGGAGGGACAAAGAGCACACATATGAACATAAATGAATCATGTACTTCCTTGGGGCATTGTGAGGCCGCCGCGTCACTTGAAAAGCACATTGAGAGCCTTCAATGGGAAGTGTTACAGTAGAAAAAAGTACTATGGTTTATTTTATTTTATAGCAAATTTTCCCATACAGCACTGTACATCAAAATAAATTTCAGAATCAACCCTGGTCCCAGGTCTCCTTCGGAGCCTGCAAAAAAAGGTGGGATTTTGTTTGGTTTTTGGGTTTGTTCAAAAGTTAGCAGTGTTTGTGATATGCCAGAAGTGGACTGGAATGAGAACCACCAAATTATTTTTATTTGTGACTAGACTCCTAATGTTGTCCAAGATCCCTAGAGGTGAAAGGCTAATGCACCTTCGTGCTGGAATATTTATTTATTTTATTAATTCAGGGTACTACCATGACACCATGTCAATCATAAGTTATTTTTGTTAAATCTCAAGGCCAAATGATATTTGTACAATTGATCTAAATGTGACTGAAAATCCTACAACAAAAGCAATTACTACATCCATACAGTAACAAGCATTCATAAGTATTTGATCAGAATACTCATGAAGGCCCAGTATAACCTTCTCATCCTGGCTGGCTCCAGCATGATCAGGTAGGAACTGATAAATACTCCTAGCAAGCCTGGTTCTTTTATACAGTGCCACAAATGAGTGATGTCATAGTGACTGTTATTATCTTAGCTACAAACCAGTTTTTGGCTGGTTTGGGGAGTTGACCCTTTTCTCAGGCCTAGATTAGACAAGATTTTACAACTGGGCCCCTTTCTTGAAGATAACATTGGTGTGTTAGGGAGTCACTATAAGTTTATCACGTCACAAAATAACTTTTCTTTGTGTGCTAGAACCAGTTTTGATAATCAGAGGTTTTTCTTATCAGCCACATTTTGAGTTCAGCATTCTTACAACTTTTTTTGGCAATTACATTTTTTTCCTAACTTTTAAGCATGTTATTTGTAATGCCTTCTAAAACCCCTTGCTTTTATTTAAACTACAAAGTACATATATTTTCCTTTATTAAACTACTTAACCCTTTATATATCTTTCTAATCCTAGACAATCTTGTGAATACAGGGTCCAATTCTCTTTTCATACACTTTTCACATCACCAATTTCAGTTTTATAAATTATAATGTAGCTGCAGTGTCGGGAGCCTTGTCGGGCTATTTCATTACAGCATAAGAACAGCCATATTGGGTCAGACCAAAGGTGCATCTAGCCCAGTATCCTGTCTTCCAACAGTGGCCAATGCCGGGTGCCCCAGAGGGAATGAATGGAACAGGTAATCATCAAATGATCCATTCCCTGTCACCCATTCCCAGCTTCTGGCAAACAGAGGCTAGGGACACCATCCTTGCCCATCCTGGCTAATAGCCACGGATGGACCTATCCTCCATGCATTTTTCTAGTTCTTTTTTGAACCCTGTTATAGTCTTGGCCTTCACAACTCTGGCAAAGAGTTCCACAGGTTGACTGTGAAGAAATACTTCCTTTTGTTTGTTTTAAATCTGCCTATATTAATTTCATTTGGTGACCCCTAGGGCTTGTGTTATGAGAAGGAGTAAATAACACTTCCTTATTTATTTTCTCCACATCAGTCATGATTTTATAGACCTCAATCATATCACCCCTTAGTTGTCTCTTTTCCAAGCTGAAAAGTCCCAGTCTTATTAATCTCTCCTCATACAGGCATCATACCTGTGTGGATTTTTAAATTACTATATAAGCACAGTCTGTGGTGATATAATTATATGTATATTTTATTTTTCTTACTGTTGGTTTAAATAAATGACACCAAGTAAGTGATTTGTGCTCCCATGCACTTAACCACAGATAATATATATTCCAGCTCTGTTGCAGATAGCCATTCCAAATAAACAATATCTTCAGGATCACTTCTTCATAGCCAGTAATATGACTTAACACCCCTGGATTCAAATTTGAGGGCACAGAACAGGCAAACTGATGCTCCTCAGTAAAAGGCACCCTTTCCCCCTGCCCCCAGATCCTGTAAAGTCTCTCTGTGGTGGTTCCATAGGTAGTGAAAGTAGCTTAAAATAAAAGAGCAGGGGTCAGAATTTTGGTGTCTTGTTTTTGCAGGCCTCAAAGTCATTTGGCACCGTAGAATTCCATCATCTTGTGGTGACTGGCCACAGCAGGGAGGAGTGAATGGGACTAAGGAAGGAAAATGTATGTGAGAAGAATTCATAGCCCTAAGCAAATCCACCGTCCCAAATAAAATTGTGTGGAGCTGAGTAGCAGCACATCTCTGGTGCTCCTCGCACCAATTTCTACCAGCTTGGAGAGTTTGACCAATCCAGAGAAATTGGCGTCAAAAAACTTAAAATGGCAGGGAGTGTCCACATGAGTTTGCATAACATCTCTTGGAATGTCTATAAAGCTTCTCAGAGACAGGAAATTGCATAGGGGGTTCAAAATCTTCCATGGAAGAAACCTCACAGTTTAAAAAACAGTATATCAGTTTAGATATAAATTCAGAAACAAAGATGTAAAAGCACCTTGTGAAACATTGAGGCCTAAACTATGTTTAAAAGTGTAACTATTTCAGTCAGGCATGTGATTTTTATTTATTTATTTTTTTAACCAAGTAAATGCCTTATTCTGGACACAGTTGTACTGATATAAAGGTGACATACCTGTATAGTTACTCCCCTTCCCATATACCTGTTTAAAGCACTTTTATAATCCTATAACTGTGTCTACACTAGGAGAGAGGGTTGTACTGCTTTAGCTATTCAGGCAGTTCTAGTGTAGACAAGCCTTGAGTTAAAAGTTGTGTGACTTCAGGTTTTGGCAGAGGCATAAACTGGCTAATCTAATACGTTTTTGTCCATTTCAATATAATGAGATTCTATGATTCCAAATTGTAGTCTCTTCTTAATGTTAATTTATATTATTGCAAATCCCAATTTTGACTATATTATAAATCATCAAGAATAATCAGCCATACACAATTACATATTTTAATATAATTGAATTGTCTGTTGTATAATTATTCTTTTTCATTATTTAAAAAACTCCATTTTGTTCAGCATTCATATGTAACTTTTTTTTAAATTACAGTTGTAACTTTAAAATTTTTAATTAGTGATTTTAAAAAATAGATTTTCTAATTACACATAAATTTAGCAAATATTTAAATTAATTGTATTTTGATTTGTTTACGCATTTTTGTATGCACAGTTATAAGCAATTTGCAAGACAAATCTCGTCATGAATCTGCATATAAATCCCAAAATATCCACATGAGACTATATTTCATGATCGCTGAAATGGAATAATGAACAGTAATTCAGGGCAACATCTGCTCTTAGATTTAAATGAACGAGTGAAAGGTACCATGGCAAAGAGAGGGCACTGATTAATGTGGAGGTGGGGTGGAATCTCCATGCGAACGTGGAGGCAGAAGCATAGAGAAGGGAGTGAGGGGAGTTACTGAGACTTGGCAGCAGGGTGTGTATATGTGTGACCAAGCTCATTCCAGACTGGGAAGGAGGGTCCCGGGGGTTTCTACCTATTCCGGAACCATGCCAGTCCCTCTGGGATTTGCTCCTCAGCCTGATGCCAGGGCCTGCAACAGCCGCCCCAGCCCCTCTGGGTCCCACTCCCCGCACCCCAATGTTTCCATTGCAGGGATGCTAGCTTCCCCTCCCCAGTTCTGCTTCCCCTGCTGATTATAAAAAATAGTGAGCAAAAATAAGCACAATGAATCAAATTCATTGCTGGCATATGTGGATGCTACTGTTTTGGCTTCAGCTTAGGCAAGTGCTGGATTTGACTCACTGAATTTGAGAGGGGGTGTCAAATTTCACTAGCAAGGAAACTGAGTTTTATAGTAAAGAAATATAAATGAAATCCAGATTTGGAAGGAGGGTTACCACTCAAGGAGCCTGTACTCCAGGAGTGTGTCCTGTGAGGCCAGAACTGGAGAAAGTGACTGGAGACTACCCAGACTCACCTGTCTTGAAAGCATGGGGGTTCCAAACACTGGGTCCAATACAGCAGATTGGTGACTATCCTCAAGAGGCACTTAGCTAAGGATGTAATAAGACTTATTAATGATTGGACCTCACTTTGGTAGTAAAAAACACTATGTATGTGCTAATTATTGTTATTGACCACTGGCTAGTTTAAAGTCATTTGTCACTGGGGGAATCCCAGGGTGATTTGGTTGGTTGGGAAGGTTTTGGCAGCTGATGGGGTGGTTGTACCAAGGTACTGGCTGCCAGAGGATCTTGGGAAGGGTGAGGGCTTTTAATGTTCATTTTTCCTTGTGGAGGTGGGGCCCAGAAAATGTGGGAGGTTGTAGCTATGTGCTGGGAGCAGATACTCCTGGCTGTAGTCTGTGCTCTGTTTTCAAAGGCTTCCTAGAAATAGCTTGATTTTCACAGGTGCTGAGCACCCTTAACTCCCAGTGGGAACTCTAGATGTTCAGGGCCTCTGAAAAGGAGGATTAATCCAGAAGCTTTCACAATCAGTAAATTAACTGAAAATAATTAATTTTATTTGCCACTTGTTTTGGAAACTCTGATCAATTCTCCTCAACCAAATAACAGCGATAGCTACAGTTAGTTATAAAATTAATGCTATGCTTCCTATGTGGCTTCAGCTCCTTAGGGAAACTACTATATTGATTTGTTTTCTTTAGATGTCCTTCTTTAGATGTGAAATGATCTAAAAGCTAATGCCTCTACTATCCACAACCATAGTTTGATCCTGTTGATAGAGGGCTTAATGCTGATGTTGTATTTGCAACTACAAGCAAGGCATAGCTCCTCTGGATTTGGCTTGCCAAGATCTCTTTTAACTCTTTACTTTTGACTGACACTATTAGTTGATAGACTTGATACAGTTAGAATGTTTATTCCTCTATGATGCTTGAAAAAGCAGGATATATTTTCTGCTTTACCTTCTAAATCTTCTTTAAGAAGGAATATCAGAGTATTACCCTGATCCATAGTTATTTTTCTTACAGGTGTAAGAGTTTTTTATTTTTTATGACTATTATAGTAATGAAAGATGCTAGCACTGGAAAGTGATATCTTCTTTGCCATATAAAGAAATTTCTGCAAGAGAAGCTAGGAGGGGATATCCTTCCATTAATAATATTCCATTACCCGTTTAATCAAAGTATGCAAATAATGACATACAGAACTAGTAATTTGGCTGCAAATACCTTTGAAGCTAAACAAATAAATAAACAAATTGCCTGTTGCATTGTACTCTTGTCGGTGAATAACTACTGGAAAAAAGTATGAGTGTTTTTCTTACCTTGTTTATGCTGAGTGCCGGAGGGCTCTATTGATGAATTCTTCTGTCATGGCTTTGAAGTCCAGTGTCTTGCGATTGTCACTTTCTATGGACAATTTAGCTGGTCCTACCAAATGTTCTTGAGACATGGAAACCTTCAAATAAGTTTTTATTAACTTAAGGTTTGAGAAACTTCTTTCTTCAGGTGCCACAGAGTTTGGAGCTGAGAGAAACACTCAGGGAGCAATACACACATTTGGGAATAGCATCGACCAATCGTTGAAAATGAACTGATGTGTCTCAAGCGCATCCACAGGCTTTGGCAAAACACCGGAAAGATTCTGGAGTTCATGTATCAGGTCACACCTGTCTACATCCACAATGCTGTCCTCTGAACTCGACAGAGCTGATTCCAGATTACTGTGCAATTTTTCCCACTTCACTTGTTGGAAAAAAGTTTGCAATGATTTTCACATTACACAGGAGTCCAAGCCCATTCGTGTGCTCTCACAATGATTCAGACATTCTCCCAGCTTCATTAGTGCCGCATCTATAGCACTACTGAAGAAGTTACATTTAAATCTCTTTTCTGCATCGCCAATGGCTGGATCCTCTGCTTCGGAGCTGAACAATTTCTTCTTTCTGCGGACTCATGTATCAGCTAGTTCCGCAGGTGCTGACATTTCTTCTTCGAGTGATTGCCCATGTGTATTCCACAATAGGTGTGCGTGCTCGCCACGTGCACCGGTGCCGGAAGTTTTTCTCCTAGCAGTAGCCATAGGAGGAGTGCCCTAGTGACCCCTGGAGTGGTGCCTCCCTGGTGCAGTATAAGGGGCGCTGCGCGCTCCCCCCGCCCTCAGTTCCTTCTTGCTGCCAGTGAAGGTGCTTCGGAACTGTTCTACTCCAGCTTTGCTGTAGCTCTTCCCCAAAACTGCTTGTTTGTTCAGTGCATGGTATCTGTAGTTAGTTTAGTTTAGTTTAGTTTAGTTTAGCTAGAGCGCCTGGGCCAGGGCATGCCCCGTGCCCCAGGTTTTAAGATGTGCGACACTTGTAGGCGATCTATGCCAGTGAGTGATCCACATGTGGACTGTTTGTGCTGTTTGGGGGAAACCCATCGTAGCAATTGCTGCAAGATTTGCAAGTCGTTTAAGCCTCGGACCAAGAGAGAAAGGGGCATTAGGCTCCAGGCTATTCTGATGGAGTTGGCGCTGATCCTGGCTCCGGCGTGCCACTCCGAGTCAGCACCGGGCACTGCGGTGTCGGTGCGTGGTAACCCTTCGGCGCCATCGACTAGTCGGCACTGCTCCCCGTCCACGGGGCATGCCAAGAAGGCTAGGAAGAGGCCTTCTTCGCCGCGGCACCGGAGTAAACCCGGGACCCATGTTGGGCAGTCCTCGATCCTCATCGGCCTCTAGGCCTCCGATTCAAGTCGAGCGGAGTAGCCCAGCCCATTCGGAGCAGGCCTCCCTGGATGTCCAGATGCCCTCCACACCGGAGGCCCTGCAGGCAGCCCGGGATGTTATGTCCATGCCAGTACCAGGAGCATCGCTGATGCCGGCCCCGTGCTCCTGAGGCAAGCTGCCACTGGGATCTCCTGGCTCGGTACCAGTCTCGGTTGAGGGAACGTTCCCGACACCATTCGCCACCCAGCAACCATTCAGGGAAAAGTCCACGTGGATTGCCCTCGAAGCCCACAGGCTGTCTGGTTGGGTTCCATCTGACTGAGATTCTCGGTACTGCTCCACCTCGAGAAGCGAACATTAACGGGACCGAGGCAGGTGATGCCAAAAGTCCTCATCTCAGAGGGGCTATCGCAGCTGGTCACGGCACGAATGTTGACATAGTTCCCATTCATTGTCCCACTCCAGGACCCCGCCACGGCACCAACTCCGCAGCCCCGGGCATCGATCGCTGTCGTCTTGCCATTGCAGGCCCGCCGGAGCCCATCGTGGAGCAGCTGTTACCGACGGTATCAGTCCTTCACGTCAGGATCACGGTCCCATTGTTGGCATCGCTCCTGGGGCTGCCGCTCCCCCCGGCCCAGGGACAGCAGCAGGTCGTACGTCAGCCCAGCCTCCCTTCGTAGTCATCCATCGATGGGCCGGCCCGGGCCGGGCCAGCCAGGCCGAACAGCCGGCTTTGCCGGTGCAGTGGCACCGGGCCCCGGGGCCGGCCCAATGGTACCAATGGGCACCGTGGCCCTGGATGCAGCCCCCGGTGGAGGCTCGCTCGGTGGCCAGAGGCTCAAAAGGACCATCGGCCTCCCTCTCCAGACCCCCGAGGAAGGAGTCGGTGGGACATACATCTTCGGTACTGTGCCCGGAGACTGACCAGGTGGTGGACCCTCCAGTGCCGGTGGACACAAAAAGTACTATGCCAACCACCTCACCCTCCCCAGATGAGGCGATTACAGCCCCTCCTCCCTCTGTCCTGCAGGAGGACTTTAGGGCCCATCAAGAACTCTTAAAAAGGGTGGCATCAAGCCTCCACTTATAAGCAAAGGAGATGGAGGAGCTCTCGGACTCCCTGTTTAATGTACTGTCCTCCTATGCAATTGTCTTTCAGACCAGGGAGGATGCCAGGTTTGGCAGGGCCGTTCTCCATCCCAAGAGTTTGTGAACTCCTTCCCATCTCCAACAGAAATAGCTTGGAATCACCTATTGTGGAATACACATGAGCAATCACTCGAAGAAGAACAGACAATTACCTTTTCCGTAACTGGTATTCTTCGAGATGTGTTGCTCATGTCTATTCCACATCCCGCCCTCCTTCCGCTCTGTTGGAGTTGTCTGGCAAGAAGGACTGAGGGTAGGGGGAGTGCACAGCGCTCTTATACCACGCCATGGAGACACCACTCCAGGAGTCGCTAGGGCGCTCCCCCTATGGCTACCACTAGGGGGAAAACTTCTGGCACTGGTCCATGTGGCGAGCATGCACACCTATTGTGGAATAGACATGACCAACACATCTCTAAGAACACCAGTTACGGAAAAGGTAACTGTCTTTTCCTTTGATATCTGGTTAGCAATTAACAGAGCCTCTTCAAATCCATTGTCATGGTAATTCTGTATTTGTCTGAGTAGTTTCAATTAATTTGCTGACATCATCAAGACCAAACATTGAGCTCTGCAATTTTTTGCTTACAATAGTAATTTTAAACAGTAAATTGTGTCAAACCACAAGTGAGATGATGAACCAAAAGGAGGAGAGTTCATCCACCAATGATCGAGCTTCTGCATATACCCCATTATCTGTTGTTGTTTCTCTCAATTTCAACAGTGCTGATTGCACATTCTGTGTCTGAAACAGCAGAGTTTTGACATTTCCAATTTTGCTCTCCCACCTTATGTCAGAGAGAGGCTTTAATATTATTTTCACACAGGATTTCAGATGTCCACCTACCTGTTGAAGGTGAAAATATTGTGAACATTCATTGAAGAACACCAAAAAAGTTTTTCAATCTGTTTGAGGGAACATCACTCAACACTAGATTTCAGGACTGGCATCTGCAAAAAACAAAAAAATGCCTTTTTTGGTTCCTTTGAAATAAATGAGCTTTCACACCTTGATGCTGTCCTCTATGTGAGCTCCATTATTGTATCCTTGCACCCTGCAATTATCAAATGTCATACTCTGTCTGGATAACTCCTGAAGTAGCTCATCTGACAGAGCCTTTCCAGTACTTTCCTGCACTCTCCAAAACAACAGGAAGTGCTCTTCAATATTGATTTCTGTCTCTCGGAACTTAACATATATCAGAATGACAGACATTTGTTCCTCATGACTGATATCAAATGTGCAATCCAAAATAATGGAGTAATAATACTTCATCTTCTTTATGTTAATAATTGTACCTCTTACCTTTTAAGATAACTTCAAAATTATATCATTTTTTATTGTAGGGCTTAAGTAATGGTGTCTTTCTTCTTTAGTGAAGAACCATCTTACCTGTTCCTTTATCAAAGACTCAAATGTAGCCATTAACTCAACTTGGCCTAAGAAGTTTCCATTTCCTTGTTTGTTATATTTTTCCACGGATCCACAAAATGCTAGGTTCCATTCAACCAAGTGAAGAACAATGGCCACAATTCTTTCAAATACAGCTCACGAGTGTTATCTTTGAATTTATAGCAATGATTGTGAAGGCTGGTCAATTGCCAATTCAATTTTCAGTCATAGGTCCAATTTTCTTCACATCACCATATTTCCAATGTGAACATGGCTTGTCTCATGACTTTCAAGAGTTTTGTGGATATGTTGCATTCCAGAAAACACCATCAACAAGACTGTGCTTACCAACACCAAATAATTTGCAACAAAAACAGAACACTTGATCTACTTTTCCAGAATATATGAGCCAGTGTCATTGTAATATTTTCTCAGATTTTCAATTTTCTTATATAATTTTCATCTATACACCTTCTCCTCTTGTGACCTGGAAACCTTCTATCTTTCACTTGCAACGGTCCATGTTTCACTATGTTTTTTTCTTGTTTTGCCATCTATGAATTTAGGCCATTTAAAAGGAATATTGGAATTAGTGGCGTGTCTTTTGAGCTGCAGTTACTCTTTTCCACGTGTTGCAATATAGCAGCATAACTGTCAAGCAACACATCTTGCTCCTTATTTTCTTCATGCGCTGCTAAGCTTTTTTCTTGATCAGTTTCCTGGACTGATTATACATTTGAAGAAGTGCCAGGAGTCAAAACCTCAAGTACACCTTTATGCCTCTTAATCTGCTCCTCTCTTTCTCTTTTTCCCTTCCTTTTTGCAACACCTGATGTACAATTTTTGTTAAACATCTTGGGGACTAGGGCCTGGCTGTGCAAATATTTAGAGCTAGAGGGCAGAAAGGGGAGTGAGATGATGCACAGAGGGCCACATTCAGCCCTCTCACCCATCCCTCTCCTTCATCCCTCTCGCGCTCTCTCTCTCATGCATGTGCACGAACACATATGCACCTTCTTGTTTTCTCTTTCTCATAATACAATAGCAGGAGGTCATACATTTAAATTGAAAGGCAACACATATATTGTATTGAAAGGCAACATTTTAGACTTCCCCTGGGGCTAGGGCTCTGAGGCCCTTGCCCTCCCTGATCTAGTGATCTGGAGCACTGCAGGCCCTGCCATAAATAATAAAAATTCTTATTGAGTTTGTTAGTCTGTACAAAGAGCATTCATATGCACTGTGTGTGATGGGTTCAGTCACAGAGACCCCCTTGGCACTGTCACCTGATGTGCTGAAACTACCTCTGAGCCCATTTTCTTTGATGGCTTGGGACTCCAGATCCCTGTCTTGTTGAGCCAGACACACTAGCCTGCTGCAACACAGACCCAGCATCTGAACCACGCCCTCAGAGCTGCAGACTTAACTGAAAACAGCTCAGCAAGTACTCCTATCTCCAGCACCCATATGCCCATCTCCCAATGGGATCCAAACCCCAGATAAATCCGTTTTAGTCTGTATAACGCTTATACAGGGTAAACTCATAAATTGTCCACCCTCTATAAGACTGACAGAGAGAGATGCACAGTTGTTTGGTTCCCCAGGTATTAATCACTTACTCTGGGTTAATTAATAAGCAAAAAGTGATTTTATTAAGTATAAAAACTAGGATTTAAGTCATTTCAAGTAATAACAGACAGAACAAAATAAATTACCAAGCAAAATAAAACAAAACACGCTAGTCTAAGCCTAATACATTAAGAAACTGAATATAGGTAAATCTTACCCTCAGAAATGTTCCAATAAGCTTCTTTCACAGTCTAGACTCCTTCCTAGTCTGGGCCCAATCCTTTCCCCTAGTACAGTCCTTGTTAGTTCCAGCTCAGGTGGTAACTAGGGGATTTCTCATGACTGGCATCCCCCTTTGTTCTGTTCCACCCCCTTTTATAGCTTTGGCACAAGGCGGGAATCTTTTGTCTCTCTGGATCCCCACCCCTCCTTCTAAATGGAAAAGCACCAGGTTTAAGATGGATTCCAGTTCAGGTGACATGATCACATGTCACTGTAAGACCACCTTCTTCATTACCTAGTAGCTGGAAGACACCTACATAGGAAGGCTTGCAGGTAAACAAGCCCATTCCCAGTTCATTGATTCTGAAGCACCCTTAATGACTTCCATCTAATATGTTTACATCAGTAATACAAGTTTATATCTTATTCTCCTAACTCCAGACATAGAAATGATACATGCAAACAAACAGGATGAGTGTACTCGGTAGATCATAAGCTTTGTAATGATACTTTACAAGAGACCTTTTGCATGAAGCATATTCCAGTTACATTATATTCACACTCATTAGCATATTTCCATAAAACATGTGGAGTGCAACGTCACAAGGTGCACCTAATTTTGAGCAGCAGCACAACATGTAACCGGTACCCACAACTGTAAAGTAGAAAGGCAAAAGCTCATCTGCCAGAAGGGAATGTACCTTCTCGATGGAACAGAGTTGAGGGAGAGGGGGGTTTCCCAACCAGTCATAGATAGGGAATATACCATCCCTGTAGAGAGAACACGGAGTATGTGTCTAAGGAGTTCAACCATGGCGTATCCTGTTTCCTTTACCTCCGAAGTAGCACTTTGAGTGTGCATAGGGCTATATGAACCGCAAATATCCCATATTTGTGCTACATTTAGTCTGCTCTGCATCAATCGAAATAGCCTTGAAACTATAGACTGGATCTGAGGCCTGCCTTTGGATCTGAGGCAGCTGCAGGGTTTGCCAGGTAGGTTGCTCCGGCACTGCTTCTCTCCGCAGAAAATGTGTTTAGCTTGAGCAACGGCAGTGCAAGCTTCACCTACACCACCCTACCAGTGTGCCTCAACTTTCTTCTGAAGGAAACACCAATAAAGTGGGAGGGTGGGTCATTCACTATCGTCATTCTTTGTCCTGTCTGTGGACTTGCTACAAATAGTACTAGCTGCGATCTTGTTTTTTATGATGTGGACAGATTTCCACGAGCAACTGGATTGACTCCACCAACTTGTTTCATAAAGGCCCTTGACCAGCAACCAGACAGTACCTGAGTTAAACTGGTGACAGAGGGGAATATGTCTATATCCCACCAGCAATTCCTCAAGCACTCCAGGTCTCCTACTCTTACTATTTCATTTTGGATGACAGGGAATGGATACAGATTAACATTTTGATCCTCACATATGCATCCTAAATGTGAAGTGAGGGCTCTGGACAGTAGGTGCTGGTGAGGAGGATGGAGGTGCTGTCTGAAGATTTAACCCTACACCGTCATGTTATTTCCCCCAATCCTTCTCCCTACCCACTGAGGATTGTTCCTGCCTCACTAGTCACAACAGCAGACCTTCGGAAAGTGTGTCTTTCTCTTACCCTTGCTTTGAACAACCTTACAGCAGCAATCTGCCTGGCTTAAGGACTGGAATCTAGCTGTTTTAAAAGTGCTGTTTTGCTGTCTGAGTCTGTTTGCAATCTTCCACTGTAATAAATGAAGGTGATTTTAAAAGTGAATAAAAAATAACATCCTTCTAATGGACTATAAAGACTTTCATAGTACCTCCAGCTCCCTCTGGCCCAGGATACTTTGCCATCCTTATTAAATGTGAACTTAGCTACAACTATTTAATTATTTAGGCATATTTTTTCACTGAAAATGATAAATGTCTATTAATTGTAATTTTCCTGCCAACTCTCCACCCACTATTAAGTAGCAAAATTCACTCATTCATATTCATTTGTGCAGAAGAATTAATCTTGGGAAATATCCATTCAAATCAGCGATGGACTCAAACCACAACCATGGATCAAATCACTTCGGAACTTTGTGTGTATATGTAGTGGGGGGAAAGGGTGGTAGCAGAACCAAACCCAGCTGCAGAGCTGAATTCCACAGCTGGTCCATGTTTTTCTAATGGGCCAAACCAAAACTGCAGCTCCAAATACTTTCAGATTTTGGGGTGTTCCAACTGCAGATTCAGATCAGAATGATGTCACTTGGCCCAGTTGTAATCTATGTGAATGTATTGATGGTAGCAAAGCAACTGAAAGGTAAAAAAAACAAGAAATAAATGTTAAGCAGCCAAGTACTGCAAGGGTTTTGAAAATTTAGCATAACATTTGTTTTTTTTAAACAGGAGGAGATTTAATGTAGAACTCAAGAAAAACACCTTATAAGTAAAGGTTTGAAAGAATATATCTTTGGGTCAATGGTCTTTATCTACCTGTCTATATATCTAAGTTTAGATATCATGTCCATCATGCGATATGCATTTATGTTGTAGGAAAAAACCCACATACAAGAAATGGTAGGAGTAACTAACTAATCAAGCACTTGCAAAGAATTATTTGAGACGCCAATAAATTAGAATTTTGGATTTTAAAATGTCCTCTTCACCTCTGTTCAAGACCACTTCTTAAAAGTTAACATTTCTTCTTTTATTAAATTGAAATAATGTCTATATACTTGGCAAACTTTGGTGTGGGTGTGGTTTAGTTAGGATCAGATCATTGAGCACTTACTCACCCAACTAAGCACACGGTTAAATATATTAAGAACTAGCTAACTGACAGATCTCAAAAAGTAATGGCCAATGGGGAATCATCATCAAAGGATGGTGTTTCTGGTGGAGTTCTGTAGGTATTGGTACGAGGACCAATGCTATAAAACATTTTTCATCAATGGATTGGAAGTAAATATAAAATCACTGCTGATCAAATTTACAGCTGACACAAAGACTGGAAGAATGGTAAATAATGCTGATGATAGAGAAGACATACAGAACAATCTGGATCGCTCTGTAACTTGGACCCATTCAAATTAATAAGAAAAGGAGTACTTGTGGCACCTTAGAGACTAACCAATTTATTAGTCTCTAAGGTGCCACAAATACTCCTTTTCTTTTTGCGAATACAGACTAACACGGCTGTTACTCTGATTCAAATTAATACAGCCAAATGCAAAATCATAGCTGTAGTAACAAGGCAGGCAGGCCATACCTGCAGAATTGGGGACTTTGTCCTGGAAGGTAATGACTCTGAAAAGGCTTTTAGGGATCATGGTAGACAAGCACTCAGCATGAGCTCCCAGTGTAATGCTGTGGCAAAAAGGGCTAATGTGACCCTTGGAAGTATAAACAGGGAATAGTGAGGAGGAGTAGGGAGATTATTTTACCTCTGTCTATGGCATTGGTAAGACCAATACTGGAATATTGCATACACTTCTGGTCTCAACATGATAAGGATGTTGAAAAATTGCAGCGTATGCAGAAAAGATCCACAAAAATTATTCTTTATCTCTTGTTGCCTGCAAATCAAGACTGGCTGCCTTTCTGGAAGATATGACTTAGCCAAACACAAGTTGTTGGACTCAATGCAGGGGTAAATGGGTGAAACTTAATGTCCTGTCCCTTCTGGCCTTAAATGCCATGAATCTATGAAAAAGTAGCCCTGTTAGTTTGTATGAGACTATTTGAGTGAGTAAATGATCACTAGTGTGAGCAAGGGGTCCAAAATCTGACCCCTAATGATTTCAGTGATATTCAATGATAGAGCTGATAATGTTTGTGCTTATAGTTGCCACTTTTGAAGTCATTCTTGTTTGATTTATGTACTAGTAGAACAAACCTTGACTCCTGTGCACTGGAGTTTGCAACAGTTAAAACATGAACGGTTTGCTTGGATAATATAAATAAAGTCTGTACATAAGTAGCTATATAGCCTAGGGCCTCTTATTACACTCCACTGTGATTAGCTGTGGATTAATGTTACCTGTCCAAACAATAATAATAATTATCGAATAGGCAAGCCTGATTTGTTGCAACTTTTTGCATATGGATCTTTTAATAACTTACCTGTAGACAAATGGTGTAAGCCCAATTTCTAAAGTAATTAATTGACTGTTGAAGAATATCCTATTGGGAATAATTCCCATTGAATTGAGTGTTCCCAAACAGATACATCATTCTAGAGCTTGATAATTCTTAGAGCTGGTCAACAATTTTTGCACAAAAAGTTTTGTTCAACCAAAAATGACCTTTTTTTTCAAAAATGAAGCTTTGTGAACATTTGTCAAAATTAATAAAAAAATAGTTCTTCAATAAAGTTTATATATTTTTACTGAAAAAATGTATCGTTTTTTTATTAAAGCCTTTTAAAAATATTCTATTTTTTTTTACAGAAAACTGCATTTTCTTAGTGAAATTGGGTTTTCAGCAAACAAAAACTTTCATAAGCAATTTTGATTCAAATGTTTCAAATTTTGATTAAAAATGTGGTGAAAAATTTAGCAAAAAACCTGAAAACAGGTCGATTGTGATCCCAGTGAAACAGAGACAGCTTCAAAAAGCTGTTTTTTCCCCAATTTTTTCTGTTTTTCTATTAGCTCTAACTATTGTGTTTTAACTCAGATGTGATATATTTTGAAATCCGATGTGGTTTTCATACAATTTGTGTTTCTATTTCAGAATTCAATCTTATATTATTATCAACTGTATTTTTTCCTTTAATATGGCCCACACTGTACCAAATTCCATTACATGTCACAATTTTTTTTGTCAGATGCACACCTTAACATCGACCTAGAATATCTTTGGAATTATTTTAATATTTTCTATAATAGGTAACACAGACCCACAGGATCAGTGCTCTGGCCCCAGCTTTGGAACAGTCGCTAGGAGGAACCCCTTCAGTGAGCCAGACCTCCAAGGGTCTCACTCTTCCTCCAGGGTAAGCCACATAGCTTCACTGCCTCCTTAGACTGGACCTCTAGGTCTTCAGCACTCCTGCTTCACACCATGAGCTCTGTTCAGTCAGTTCACCTGAGACACACTCCTGATGCGGAGTTGTACACTCTTCAGGGACTAATGCGTCTCACCAAGCCTTTGCAATGATACTCAAACAGTGTTGTCAAAACAGTAGGGTTTATTCATTAACTGGAACACAGCATAGGAAGACCTTTGGGTAGAACAGAGAACTGAAGGTTAAAGCATAGTCTATTCTGTTTAGCCCAGAGCCCACCCAAGCTATAGTGAACCCCTTGGTTCAAGCTGTCTCTGTTTCCCTCCATCTAACCTCATTGGTCAGATTTCAGGTGAGAGCCCTGACTTCTTCCAGCAGCCAGCTCTTATCTCCCACCTCTCCAGTCCTTTGATCTCGAGCTGGTGGCATTGTTGTTCAGCTTCTTTAAGGAGAAGTCCATATCCCTCTGGGTCATTGGTTGCTAGGTGCTAATATCTGGTGATTGGATTCGCCATTGTCTTCTCAGATGCTCCACTAATATGAAGACTAAAGTCCAGACTGCTGGGCAACACCCACACCTGTGTGTCTCAGTCTGCCCTGAGAGCAGACAGCTTCCTTCCACCCACTGGGTAACATTGCAGCACATAGGGGAAACTGAGGCACACATTGGCTTCATAAAAATATTACAAACTAGTCCCACTTTGCCACAGTAACCACAAACTGCAACAAACACAACAAAAATTATATCTCTTGAAATTCTAGTCTACCACATATCAACTTGAGGAGCTGTAATATATATTGGATAAAGATCAACAAGAGATGTTTGGTACCTTCCCTGATCATTGTGGCCTATATAAAAGGGTAGGTATTGGCTATGAGGAGGAAAAGATACAGGTGTCTTACTCCTATATTGCTATAATGAAAACACTATCAGATGATGGTGCTAGAGGTTAAACCCTGGCCCCCACTAAATGTCATGGCAAAACTTCCATTGACTTCAATGGAACCAGGATTTCAACCTAGGTGTTAGCCATCTAGGTGTACAAGAGTTGTGAAGTATTTGGTGATATGGCAAGTATCCATATCAGGAAGTCTCTGGCAAGCCACAATCATGTCTCAAATAAATCTACACATCTCTTTTCAGAAAACCAGAGAAAGCTTGACTAGGCTGTAGGAAATGGATAGAGCATCAAGTAGAGAAAAGGGAATGACTCAGAGATGATGGAATGAACTCGCTACAAGAGAAAAAACAAAGAGTGAAGAGACCAGAAGAGTGAAAAGCAATGAAGATCCACATAGAATTTCTGCTCCTCCTCTATAAACTGCTCATACTCGTATATTTGTCTAGCACATGGAATGTGAAAACTTTTTATGAGTTTATTAAGTCCTGGTTCACTATGTATTAAAAAGTTGCCACTTTTCCAGTAAACCTGTCACAAAAGGCAGAGATTAGCAAATATGCGGACATGGTTTCAAGTCATCATGTTATATATGTAGGTGCTTTCCAGTTCATGTTGTGTCTCTTCTCGGTTGTTGTCTCTCCCTTAGCATGACTAAAATAATATCATGCGGTCTCTGTTACGTATGCCTCCCACACCATATCACATTTACTTTAGGTTGTGTTGCATGCTTCCAGCCATATGTCTTGTGAGCTATAACACCTTTTCTGACATTTGTCCCCTTTTTCAGTAGTTTTAGCCTCATTAGACTTTCACATCTTTCTAAAAGTTATGTTTCACTTCCTTCCTCTTCTTGTAGACGTCTTGCTATGTTTCATATCAATGCTCTTTCACCCTAATTTTGCAGTAGGTCATCTCCATGACAGACTTGATAGGGCTACACATGGCTAACTGCTATCGAGTATGGCTGATGGTGACACTCAAGTGTATGCATGAAGAAATAAAAGTGGACGTATCACATTGTCAAAATGAAAAGGCTGATTTACAGGAGAATATCTATTGCTTGAAGATAACACATCCAATGCGCCTTCCTGTTGCAGGTCTTCACATGTACTCTTCTTGAGGTTGACCTTCTACCTTTTTTTGAATCTTCCCTTCCAAACCTCTTGCTAATTCTTAACGGCTTCCTTTTTTTGCATTATTTTAAATCTTCTGAAATTGTTTCCTGCTTTGTTGGCTGTTTTTTGGTGCTGATAGCCGCTTCTCAGATGTTTTGGCACTGCTGCAGAAGACTACTCTCATATGGCCTGATCCAGCCCCCATCAAAGTCAATGGGTGTCTTTCCATTAACTTCAATGGCATTGAGGTAAGTGCACAGTAACCTTCCCTGGAAGTATATTTGTATAAGATATCATTGTATCCAGGTAAGTGAAATTCCCTTATCAAGAATTTCAGAGGCTTTCAGGGAAGGAAGCCCAGGTGACATTTCTGTTCATTCTATTTCTGGCTTTCCACCATATTGAAGATTCAGTTAACCAGTGCTTCTCGGCCACCAGCTGACCGTGCCTTTGTAGCATAACATGTATCATTGAGGTTACAAGCAAATGCCTTCTTGACAAACAAAAATATAAATTATTTTATTAGGACTAAACCCAAAATCGAGATTTTTTTTTTTTACTCTTTGCAAAGGTTTTCCCCTGTCTCCTCTGGTAGATTCAAAGGGAAGCTGGAATACCTTAAGATGAGTTACCCCTAAGGCATCAGCTAAAATAACTTTCAATTTGGCTTTAAACTTGAAGCACAAAGATGTTGTACTGTGACGAGTAAAAGGGACCTAAACAAACCAAGCTAGGTAAGAACAATGGAAACTATCAAACCCAAGTCATACATAGGCCTCAAGCAATGCAGTATTCATAACACACTGACTGAGATCCCTGGTACAATGATCTCTGTATATATGATTTGGGAATTCTCACCAGCAAAGAGTGCCTCATTCCTCACCCACTAGAGTTTTAGTCTAAGGGGCACTTTCAGGTATAAGACACCTGGACTTGGAATTCTCTTTCAGTATGAAATTCTGTCAACTTTCTGCATCTACCACCCTCTTAAAGCTGCATTTAGAAATGACTGGAGTGTCACAAAGGGTTCTGGCTAGGGCTGTCAAACTATTAAAAAAATTAATTGCGCGATTAATCACACTGTTAAACAACAGTAGAATACCATTTATTTTAAATATTTTTGGATGTTTACTACATTTTCAAATATATTAATTTCAATTACAACACAGAATACAAAGTGTACAGTGCTCAATTTATATTTATTTTTATTACAAATATTTGCACTGTAAAAAACAAAAAAATTGGATTTTTCAATTCACCTCATATAAGTACTGTAGTGCAATCTCTTTACCATGAAAGCTGAACTTACAAATGTAGAATTATGTCCAAAAAAAGTGCACTCAAAAACAAAACAGTGTGAAACTTTAGAACCTACAAGTCCACTCAGTCCTACTTCTTGGTCAGCCAATTGCTCAAACAAACAAGGTTAGTTACAATTTGCAGGAGATAATGCTGCCCACTTCTTGTTTACAATGTCACCTGAAAGTGAGAACAGGCATTTGCATGGCACTGTTGTAGCTGGTGTTGCAAGATATTTACATGCCAGATGCGCTAAAGATTCATATGTCCTTTCATACTTCAACCATCATTCCAGAGGACATGTTTCCATGCTGATGATGGGTTCCGCTTGATAACGATCCAAAGCAGTGCGAACCGATGGATGTTCATTTTCATCATGAGTGAGATGTCACCAGCAGAAGGTTCATTTTCTTTCCTGGTGGTTGGGGTTCTGTAGTTTCCACATCAGAGTGTTGCTCTTTTAAGACTTCTAAAAGTATGCTCCACACCTCATCCCTCTCAGACTTTGGATGGCACTTCAGATTCTTAAACCTTGGGTTGAGTGCTGTAGCTATTTTTAGAAATCTCACATCAGTACCTTCTTTGCATTTTGTCAGATTCGCTGTGAAAGTGTTCTTAAAACGAACATGTGCTGGGTCATCATCCGAGACTGATATAACATGAAATATATGATGAATGCAGGTAAAACAGAGCAGTAGACATACAATTCTCCCCCAAGGAGTACAGTCACAAATGTAATTGATGCTTTATTTTCTTTTTAATGAGCATCATCAGCATGGAAGCATGTCCTCTGAAATGGTGGCCGAAGCATGAAGGGGCATGCGAATGTTTAGCTTATCTGGCATGTAAATACCTTGCAACTCCAGCTACAAAAGTGCCATGCGAACACCTGTTCTCACTTTCAGGTGTCATTGTAAATAAAAAGCAGGCAGCAGTATCTTCCACCTGGAGATGGACTTGTAGGTGCTAAAATTTTACACTATTTTGTTTTTGAATGCAGTTATGTAACCAAAAAAAATCTGCATGATAAAAAGATTGCATTTCAGTCCTTGTATGAAGTGAACTGAAAAATACTATTTCCTTTGTTTACAAATATATACACTGTAAAAATGATAATCAAAAATAATAATATAAAGTGAGCACTGTGCACTTTGTATTCTGTGTTGTAATTGAAATCAATATTGAAAATGTAGAAAAAATCCAAAATATTTAATACATTTCAATTGGTATTCTATTGTTATAAGTGCAATTAATCATGATTAATTTTATTAATCCCAATTAATTTTTTGAGTTAATCACGTGAGTTAATTGCGATTAATTGACAGCCCTAGTTCCAGCATTTTAATCCAACATGATTAACGCTATTCATTGCTTTCCATCCTAGACTGGAGATTACTGGAGACAATTCAATCCTCATTTGTATAGTTGTCTTAAAGGAAAAACCCGTCTGCAGAAAACCATACCATGCTCTGTGAGGAATGAGCCCGCCCTGGAGTGTATAAGCAGGTGGACACTGGTTTGACTTCAAATTGGCTGGGTAAAGGCCATCACTATAAGGAGGGGAAGGAATTCTTTACAATTAAAAGTGTAAATATAAATATTTAATCCAAACTACAGCACTTTCAAACCACTGAGAGAGCAGAGCTGGTATGGTTCAGAGCACTTTAGAGTCGGGTGTTTAATGCTTGTCTCTATTTTAGAAAAGCAGAAGCTCAGCAAGTGCTAGTCACTGAAACTGGGTGAAGGAAAGAGAATGCCTTGTTCTTGTGTGTTAATGGTGGCCCATTCCTTTTAATGTAAGATAAATGCAAATGTAGATCTGGCTATAAGTGAGTCCAGCCCTGCTGCCTTTACACATGCCAGAGTCTCATTGACTTCAGGGGAACTGAACTGGTGAGTAAGGAGAGCAGGATCTGGCCCTTATGGTATATGTGACATGGGGGTGCTGAGAGCCACTTAACCAAACTGTATATAATGGAACCCACTTCAAGCCAGCCAGCAGCCCCCAGCACCCTAGTTCCAGCACTTATGATGGGACATGTTGGGGTGACTTCCTCTGGCATTTATGGAAATTGTTGCCTACTCTCACAAATAAGAATATTCTTTTCTGAAAATCAACTAGTCAACTAGTTCATGACTCCCTGACTTCCTCTGATGACCTTCCTCTCCCCCTCTCCCCTCCCACCACCCATATACACAAACAGTTCATTGTAAAGATCATAGAATAACAGGCCATTTCAGAAATGCAATAGACATTTTAAAGCATGTTCTTCATGGGTCCAGCAGCCAAGTGTTTGAGTGAAAAAAGAAAATATAGAGCATAAGGAATTGAACTATCACCTATAGGCCAGCACAGAATGGCTTTTCAGATCTTTCCTACCAGACACCTACAAATTTGAGACCTCTTACAATGGGGAAGTTCTGTATAGTGCAAGGATCTGAGCCCCCTAGAAACGACACTGTTTCCAATTATTGAATTAACAATTATAACACAGTTATCCAGTAGAGATGAATTTTCCCCTTATATTAATATGTTAATATTAAGATAACAAAGGTCACTGCTCCAATCTCAGTTCTTCACACACTGCAACAGTTTGATCACTCAAACCAGCCTCCCTTGCGATTCACTTCCTCATTCCCTTGTTTTATATTTTGTTAAACAAACTCTAAGAAATAAATTAAGCCAAAAAAACTGCAGTGCTGTATTTGTTTTTTTGTTTTTATTATCAACAATCAGTTAATGGTACACTCTTGGAAAACTATATGCACATGTAGAAATATTTCCCCTTTTAAATAGAAGCATTCATTTGAACCACATATAAATAAATTTGAAAACCCTGAACATAATTTATGACGATTATGCTCTCAAACATATTCCAACAGGAAGGGAAAAATAAAAGACGACATGCAACTGATAATAAAAATATATACCATTATCTGAACCTGGTCTCTCGAAACGCGAAGTAACTGAACCCGTGAGAACCTTCTTTCTCCATAAAGACACGCCATAGAGACTACGAGGAGGGAAAACATTATTTATACGGTCAGCTAGAGTAGACAAGTCTGTACTGATATTAACACTATACAATTGAGTCACAGAACACAGCTGTAGAAAGACACAGAAAAAGTTAAAGCATACCTGTCCACATTCAACTAAGAGCTATATTTTTGTGCCTTTTAAAAGAAATTAAAATTAAAAAAAAAAAACCCTAAACGGAGAGCCTAAAAACTGCGTGAGCCATGTACTCATAATACTTAATAATAAATACAATCCATCCACCCGGCCAGGAGGCGAGTCCTCGGGGGCCAGAGAGCCAGGGACCTGCTCCCGGCCCAGGACGGGGAGCTGCGGGACCTTTGCAGCAGCTGCGGTGGGATCAAAGAGAACGTGGGCGTTAAAAACCAAAGGGGGGCGAGTGGAAGCCGCCGGAGGACGAGCGCGAGCGAGCGGACGGGGAAGCCCGCGCGCCGGGCCAGGACTTGGCGGCCGCAGCGGAGCGCCAGGAGGCGTTGCAGACCCGCGCTGGCAGGCCGAGGTCCCGGGGGGAGCCCGGCGGGCTGGAGCGCCGAGAAGCGCGCGCGGCGGGCGCGCCCCAGCCAGGGGGGCGGCAAGCGGGCGCCTCGCAGTCCTTGCCCGCGGAGGCTCCGGCTCCTGACGCCGCTGCAGCCTGGCGGAGCCTCCCGCGGGCCAGTGCTGGCGGCAGAGCCCGGCGCCTGGGGAAGACGCAGGGGCGCCGCGGCTCACGTCAGCGAGTCAGTGGCCCCTGGCCCGCCGCGGGGATCCTACTCAGTCCTGGCGGCGGGCGGGCGGGAACCCCGGCCCGGGCTCTCCCGTCCCCCCGGCCGCCGCTCAGAACATGGCGCTCTTTACGAGGCTGCCTTTGGCGCCGCTGGGTCTCTGCAGCGAGGAGAGCACGCTGGCGAACGGGCCCCCCAAGGAATCCGGGATGGAGGTGATGGGTCCGGGCCCGGGGGCCCAGCCCTGCCCGGGCCCCGCCGCTGCCAAGCCGCCCGCGGCTGCTCCTTTGCCGGGCTCCCCGCCGGGGCCCGCCGCTCCCTGGCCCCCCGCAGGGCTGGGGCCTCCCCCTCCGCAGCTCGGGGTCGGGTTGGGGTTGGGCCCGG